>NC_141695.1:1295149899-1305149899 GCF_964263255.1 Lissotriton vulgaris | reverse complement strand
ATAGGGGCATAAAGGTCACAGGATTGATCGGGGTCCTAGATTAGAACGCAACAGTTTGTGTGAGATGTGCAAGCAGTGACGTCCTATAACAACCCTCGAATGCTTTGGATATGTCTGTTCTGTGATGATTTATAGCGAAAGGAAGTGGACCTGGCTAGATTAGAAACACTGCTCACGTTTGGTACGAGATTAAGGTACGCACTTGATTTGTAAAGCGCCACAATACAACTGTGTGTTGTAGGCGCCTCACGAGCGGCATGCTTTATCTTTAACTTGCAGCTTCAACACTGCAACTCACTGTGGGGTGCTTTCCCTTCCACCACCAAAGAAATGCCTGTAATGCAGCAGAAACAGTCCTCCAGTGGTCTCACAATGCTCCGCATAGGCCTTCTGGAACTTTGCTCCATTCGCGTTATAAACCCTCCCAGCACAAACGCAGCAAAACACTCCTCCAGTGGTCTGTCCATGCTCCATGCAGCTCTCCTAAAACTTGGCGCCCAAGCTCTACCATCTGCCTCACTAGGTCAGCAGATAATCAGCTGCTTTGATGGGTGTCATTATGTAACTTTAACATTCATTTTCACGCCTCGAGGACACTGTATGCTCAAATGAACAAGCATTGGCATAACCAATAGGTCTTGCTTGTTTCCAGTTCTTATTGGTCCATTGGCACCGTGTGTGCATCTATTTCACACTAAAAAGTACATGGGCTGTCCACGAAGCTGCGTCATAAGGTGCCTTGAAATTTTGTGCATCTTGCCCTGGGAGAGTGTTGTTAGGTTATTTGAAACATTTCGTGAAGCAGAATTGCTAAGGCACAAATAAAAACACCCCTTAAAACCATCCATCTATTATCAACATTATTTAGGAAAGTGAAACCTTTAAACCATTCCATGCACGAATAGTGGACTAGTTTTTAAAAAGCTTTTAAAGTTAACTAGTATCAAGCTGAATATTGTGCATATATTCTTAGCCAGATTAAATTTCATTAATGCTGCTTTTTATTTGAACAAAAGCTCTGCTTCATATCATGCAAACGTGTATTCATTTTCACCTGCCTTATTTAGACCCTGGCGGCCTGTACTCCATCTCGCCAGGGCATCCGAGGGATGTACTCAAGTGCCCTGGGAAACCAACCCTGCCTATTAAGAGCTGTCCATCTACTGAGAGGCATTTTGTTCAACCTGGTAGTTCAGCAACGTTTTTATGTTTCTGAAAAACATCCTCCCAAAACAGAGTATTTAGAAAAATAAAAAAATAAATTACCAATGTCTATGACGTACTGAGAGTTTTCTTCCACCTTGGAGGTGGTGGGGTGTGGGGGGCATTTTTAGTTTAGAACATCTGCGCTATTTAGGGCGCACTGTTTGAGGTATTGTTTGTGGGAAAAACAATGGACCCCGAATCTAGATAGAGCGGACGGACCAAGGGTTTGGTGGACAGCGTACTCTTCTGCGTTTGAGTCCCGTCCCTGCCAAATTCTAAATCAGACCCTTGGTCGATTCATTTTCCATTTCTTAGACAATATACATTGAATTGCCTAATATATTTGGCACTACAAAGCATTCTTTACTACCCAAAACACATAAAAATACTACAATTCAAATCAGTAGTATTCACTGTCAGCTGGGAAATTCAACAAACATTGGCCAGTAGGTTTCAGCTGTGAAAGGCCTAGTTATTGGAATTGTCCATAGTTTCTGCCAGTGCCCGCCCAGCAAACCTGCAATGGGTTTTCTAAAATTAATTTCAATATAACCATCGATGCGCATGTGTAATGGTGCACGTATAGTATGTTGTAACGTGCCTATGCATGCTTCATGACCTATGAGTGAGCATGCATTGTGGTACATGGCACTCAATTTTTAGCCACCGTTTTAACATGGCACACTACTACGTTTGGACAATCAATTACAATTAAATTAAGAAAAAAAGCAACAAACAAAAGTGTACGAAGTGCAAAAAAGGCACTGTGCAGCATCCAGGCCCCAATAAGTAAATGATTAAAGTGTAACACTGAAGGGGGATGAGGTGCTGGATGTGGAGTTGGATGGCGCCGAGAGACCCTCTCCGGGGTTATTTGTTTTGAGCGATATTAATATAATTAACATATTATAACATGGGGTGATTCGTTGAAAGCATCAGTTAGTGGGGGCTCATCAAAAAGATAGAAGAAAATGCAGAGGTAGAAAGGAAGGAAACACATGCACTCCAAAGGAGTGTTGAATACAAAATATTGCTAGCCCATGGGGCAGTGTGGGGTCATCATAATGTTGCATTTATTGTGATCCTATGTGGCGAGTTTACATTGTTGTCCATGAGTGAGCAGAGAGGTGCACTTGTGTTGCGGCAGCGCCAAGCGGTCTGTTGGAAGAAGAGGTGTGAGAGACAGGTCCACCAATTAGAACTATAGTTACTACTAAAACATATAGACAGGTACACAGGCCCCGCAGCCCCCGCGTTGCGGTGGGGCCCCGCGCTCTAGGGGCCCTACTGCGGCCACCCAGCCAGCACATAGTTACGCTCGCGGTAAATACCTTGCTGCGGCCTCTTTCATAGATTGAAAGTGCGCGGCGCGCACGTCTCAGCGTAGCCATTGTCATGCGTCTCCACGCAATTAAAAGTGCGCGTGAGGAGGCGAAGCATCCCCGAGTGGAGAGAGGGACTGTGCGGCAGCCGGCCGGCTATTATTTAATAATTGCTAGCCCCTGAGTGGCCGCTTGGATGTACGTGGTCGGTTCCCGTGCTCCTGGTGAATCACAACATCTCTGTTAGACTAGGTAATCCCCACCTGGGGCACGAGGCTTGTTGTGGTCGGACTTGTTTCCAGAGGGGGTTTGCTGGCATCGGAGTTGCTTTCACATTGACATAAAGCGTGCATCACTATTCTCACGGATGCTGACTTTCTGCTTTCTTCCCCCCTCAGCAGTAAAATGATGCAGTGTGCGTACTACATTCAGGGCCCAAGGGATTATTCGGCAGTGGAGAATGAAATTAGCATGACTAACTTGTGCATCATAATAATAGGCGTAATGTGGCAGTATTTTTTGTGTGTGCGTTTTTTGTCATTTTAGCACACATTAATATTGTCTGGGGAAAGGTTATCCCTCATTAGCATCAATCATTTGCTGATAGGAAGTGGATGTACCATGTTACTCCGCATACTATTACAACTACCTACCGTTACAACGCGACCATTACAACGCATACCATTACAACGCATAGCGCTTTGAGGTGCTGGATAGTGGTAAGTATAATTTTCTATTCTAACTCCAGTCCCCTTGGACCCTAGGGAAGGTGTTGGATAGTAAATTATACTTATTCCCTATCCTAGAGCGCCCCCCAGCGCAATGCGTTGTAATGGTATGCGTTGTAAAAGTCGCGTTGTAACGGTAGTGCGTTGTAACAAATGCGTTGTAACAGGTGTATACCATAGGAAGTACCACGCGTGGCACTTTTCATTTGTATTTTTTGATCTGTTTGAGGTACGTTTTTTTCCAATCTGAAAATCACTCAAAAGATGGTGAATAAATGTCAAATGTGGTGATTCCATATTTATGCTGAAAACCTGTCAGAATCACATAATTATAGTGCCTTGACAATATTGCAACCATGTACGAACATTGTGCTGGGGTGCACAAAGTACAGAAAGCTGAAACTACCCTTGCTTTCTAGTACCCTGCCATTTACCTAAACTGCCGACGTAGGTAAGGCGCTCATAACTGGCAATAACAAACCTTTCGTTCACACCTTGGTCGACAGTAACGGGGGTGGGATGCGATGAAGGCACCAAATGACAGCTGCTAAGATAGCATTTGTACAAAAAGAAAAGAATGGCTAAAGCATTTCTCCGTGCTCCCAAATATTTATGGAGGTTGCGATTGAGTGAAAAGGTTTCACAGAGAGGCGTGAAAATCCAGACACGTACCTTTTACATCAATCCCTCCAGAAGCTGATTTTCATTTCCGTCCTCCACAAAGCCTTGCTGACAACGAGGCATGGCTTATTTCTGCAACTGAGCTCTTGATAGGAAATTACAAGAAACCTCCAGCAGGCCGTCTACCAGGCACAATATTGGGGTTCAGAGACCACGCCTGGATGTGCTGACTAATTTGCAAACACACATACTATGCGCCGCGTCCACCCACTATTGTCACAGGGTGGGCGCCTTCCACCTCGCCAAGAAGTTGGGCTCCAATGAAATATATGCGGAAAGTGTTGTCCCGGTGTAATTTGCAAACACGGACCAAGACACATTCTGCACGTTGTTGTCAACTTACGATCGCAATAACGTGTAGGTTGGACGGGGCTTTCTTAGTTTAGACTCCTGCTGGGCCCACAACAAAGATTCAATCTGAGGGGTCATCAGGCCTCCTTTTGTAGGATTCTCCTGACTGGCAGCAGTCAGGAGCCTCAACCCAAAAGGCAAATTCAGCAGAGGGGAAACAGGCTCACACTTTGTAAGCACTTCACACATACTTAAAAGAGGCAGCTTTTCACTTTGTTCAGGCTCTGTTTAGGAGATATGCATGAGCTGTGAAAAATGTCAGATGTGTTGGTCTTTCCCAGTATTTCCATCAAATAAATAGCATTTATACAGTGCTTCCTACCCCTGAGGAGATGTTGTAATAATTTAAGTACCGCAATTTTTGCTTGTAAAAGCAGTATGGGTAGAATAAGTTTACGCTGACAAAAGGCAACACTGTTTTATGTAGCTTACAAAAGTGCAAATCTTCTGCCTAAATCAGGGGGGATTCCCTGTAAAGTGGAAAATGTGCTTTAATGTACTCATGATAGACATGTTAAACATACATGTGAGGGCTTAAGATCTTATGTCACTTTCTGTGCCGTCATGGTCCTGTGCTGTCACGCGCCGTGGTGTCACACGCCATGATGTCACTTCCACACTGATTAGACAGGTTAGTCCACCCCACTTCTTATTTTTTTTAGGACTTGTGCCCTGGTTATAAATAAAAATGTATTAATTTGTAATGTGACATTTCTGTCTTTGTTCCCTTTAATTATCAGTCATGGAACATTCAGGCAGCCCTAGAACACAATTCAAAGTGCTTTCTATTTATTTTTGCTGTTCGAAGTATGCACTGATAAGTTAGTCTGGGACATCAAAATAAAGTGCTGGCAGCCGTAATCATAAGATTGGATGTTTGTTGCAGGATCAGCACATTATTTATTTCCTACACCCGCGATCTCTATTAATGCCATAATAGCAATAGTTTACCTTATATCTGAAACCCTACACCGCCGTCAATAACTGAGTTACTTCAAGTGTCTGGGAATGCACCCTGCATTCAGACAACTCACTCCTCATTCTTGCCCTTCACTTTTACGCTCACCCTGTACTCACTGCGATCACAATGCACTCACGCTGATCACCATGCACTCACACCAATCACTCACTCATCCTGCACTCACAGTGATCATTCTGTACTCAAAATGCACTTGTGCTGTTCACCCTGTACCTCACCTTGCAGTTCGACAAGCACACACCTCACACTTCACTCACCTGTCCCCCTCACTGCTCAATCTGCAATCTCACTCAAACATCCCCATCACTTACCCTGTATTCTTTCGTCCCACTCTGCACTTACATCCACACCTTCATATGGTGAACTCATTCACCCTGCAGTCACGCCTCTTACCCTATTCTCACACTGTTGCATCGCTCACTGTGCACTCACATTGGCACTTCTGCCACCCACAAAGCGCAGAGGGTAAATGTGCCTGCTACAAAGAACGTGTGCCATGCAGATCACAGAACTGAGTGCGAGTAACGCTATAAAAAAATTAAATGTTTGTCAGAAAGGTGCTATAGTGAGATGAGGTGCATTGTTGGGTAGTGGTAGTGAGGGAATTCATGGAGAAGGAGGAAATGGAGGAGGGGGCACCAAAAAGACTTGGACCATGTTCAACCGGTGTTAGGGCCTGTCCTGGCTGGGAGTGGTACCCCCCCTGAAGTTCGGGTCTGGTTGCGCCTCTGGTTTGAATTCCCCAGCCAACTCAGGACGTTCGTTCTCACTTCCCTGATTTGTTATCGGAGGTTTAGGTTGGTGATGGCCACTGGGGAATCAAGGGGCAAATCCAATCCGTGAATGGGCACAAGTGTGCCACCCCCAGTGCCACATCCATTTTATCTCCATAGTATAGATATGTCTATCTCTGGACATTATATGGTACTTCCTGCGTTTTGAGCCATGAGTTCACTGAGTTGAATATGGACTTTGACTTTTTTAAGCAAACTGCTATGCTATTACAGAATTGCCAACCATGTTGAAAATAGCGAGTTGCTCGAAAATGTATATTTTTTGTAGACTACAGTGTTTATAATGTGAGGGCACATAAGTCTCTTACTCCTCCCAGTATTGATGTTAATTGTTCACAGAATGTGCAGTATTCATCTCCATTTTTGAAGATCAGGGATTCATCTTCACAATACCCTCTCTGTGGAAAAAAGGATGTGTCCATCACTCTGCATAACCAACCCCTTAATATAATATGTTTTACTCCCTTGTAAAATTCTATTGCATTTATTGGCAAAAGATATAGGATAGGAAGGTGATTGGAATCTTACTTTTCCCTTTAATAACTAACCACGTTATCATCTCCAGCTTTACTCTGAACATCCTAAAACACTTCAATATAGAATTGCTCAGACTAAGAGCTGTTATATGGGACTGGAGTGTATTGGAAAAAAGATGTGTGCACATATTTCAAAAGCAAGCTTACCACTAACTACTATTTGTTTGAAATCATTTGCCGCGTGAGTAAATTTGGTTGCTTCTAACTAAAATTAGAAGCAAGCAACGCGAGGGTCTGAAAGACATCTTTTCAAATGATTTAGGTATGTAGGTTTTGGTGCCCATCTGCATGCAGGACTGTCTCTGGCCGCCCTGTTACTTCCATTTACATACCCACCATATCGTGATGGGTTACTATCTTCCCTCACACTTCCTTTCATAAGCAGTAAATTCTCAGCTCCTGTTCCATGCCAGGGACCAGGCCTGATTCTAAGTGCTCTGCCACGTATCATGTTTGTCGAGCCATATCCTTGGGATCACCTCTGCCACGGCCTCCTTTACTTTTTCTCAGATCACAATTGCTGCCTCTTAAGCTGCCATTACTGGATGGGAGATTGTTGCAACCATTAAAGGCAGATGCCATCCAGAGACGTTTTAAGGCATAGGCAAAATGGGCTCCGGCACCTTTATGCACAAATAAAAGGGGCATTGTTTGACTGGACGGGTTTGATGTTTATGCTGCTAAATTGTATTGCTTTATCAGGCACTTTAAAATATTTATGCCTTCATGCACAAACAAAAGGGGAATTCATTTTACTAAATAGGTTTGATTTAGGGATGCTGCTGCTTGCTGTACTTGTTATTGATTTACCAGTCACTTTGAAATATTCGCTCCTTCGTGCACAAACCAAAAGGGCATTTGTTGACTAAAGCGGTTTGATTTTTGTATGCTGCTTCCTGCTGTACTTGTTACTGTTTTGTCAGTCACTTTGAAATATTTGAGCCTTCAAAAAGTGAATTGTTAGCCTAAACCAGTTTGATTATTGTATGGTGTTGCAGTTGTTATTATTTACTAGTTGCTTTGAAATATATGTGCCTTTATGTACACACCAAACAGAGAATTGTTTGACTAACATGGCTTCATTTTTGCATACTGCTGGACTTGTTTTTATCATGCACTTTGAAAGTATGTTCATCTTGATGCAAGAAAGTTGGATTGTTTTACAAAACATGGTTGATTTTTGTATATTGCTGGACTGGTGATTGCTTTATTATGCACTTTGGAAGTATTTGCAATTTTCTTTTGCTTTACGAACTACAGTTTGTATAGATTCAGTCATTAGGTACGTGCTGATATGGTTTGTTTTTATTCTACATGCAGTGCTATTTATGGTTTTGCTTGGACTTGTCTTTAATACGTGTGCATTACATCTTGTATTTAGCATTGCTTATACCACAGAAATGATAAATTTAAACAGACAAACATCTGCATCACTGTTCTGAGGCATCCAAACAGTTTTCATCCTCAGCCTCATTTGTCTGCCTGTTTTGTCTTGCCTACTAATGAAGACATGATGGTAGAAATTGAAATTGTTTCCTCAGTTCATGCTATTATCATGCACAGACCTAGACAATTGCAAGGGTGTGGCATTTTGATAATTCACTAGTCTATTTCATTTGGAATTCGCAGGATACTGAGTTATACCTTGTGTAATTCTCATGTATATTGTCAGTCAAGTTTATGGAATTGCAGGTTTGGGTTTGCCTTTTCACGTTATTGTCCATCAATGTCAATTCTATTTCAGACCCTTCATAGTTGTTCTTTGTTCTTTAGCCAGAGCAGTTCCTGAGACAATAGGATCGCTCCTTGGCCTTGTTCTGATTTCTGCCTCAGTTAAATAATCTGCTCTTGACAGTATTTTACAAATGGCGTAGCTTATATGTTAATTGGGTTTCCCACTTTCTCATTATAACTTTAAGCCAAGACAATATAGAAGCATTTCATTAAATGTTGGAGGTTTCAAATCAAAATATACCAGATTTTTGGGTGGTGGGGCAAAGTGGTATGTGGTGGGCCGGGCCTCCTCAAGTTTTGTTACGCCACTATACACAGCATCAGGTGTGCCTAAATGGCAGTAGGGTGATGTGTGTGTACATGAAAATGGAGGATAATTTGGGATAGCTTTGTAATCCATATTGTAACATACCCGGGGTGACATGAGCCATAGCTGTGTTCAGATTTTAAGGGCAGAAGTATTGCCTAATACTGGCCACATGTGAAAGGGCTGGGCCCTTAAGTTCTGGACCTATTCTAGTATCACAATCCAATGGTTCTGTTTAGCAGCATGGAAGCGTACAGAGAGAGAAGTTGTTATTATTGCTAATCAATTAAAGAAGAATTCATTTAGACACCTGCTAACCACAGACAACTAATTTATTACAAAGCCAACAATAACTGGACAGAAAGGCACCTCAATATGAGAGTGTAAAAATACATAGGAATCATCATAAAGCCAAATGTGTGTATCCTATTTAAATAGTGCAGCTTAAACAAAACAATTAATTCAAGAAGCAGGATACAGAAGATCAGAAAGCATGAGTTCAAGTTTCCCTGCATCAAGGGTTAATGAGTATAAAGCATTAATTTATCCCTACACTAACGCTAAAGTGACATCCCTACTCAGGCATCTTCAGGGAAAAGAAATAAAAGGTGTCAGCAAGTGGAGTCTTCCTAAAGAGTCTCTGTACCCTCAAAGAGTCAGATATTAAGAGAGAGCGTGTTCTAAGATACTCTGTCTTCGAAGGTAAAGGAAGATATGGGCACTTTCCCTACTCCCAACATCGCATTATTTCAGGTATCTTACCCAAGAGTATTTGCTGGTCATGCCATCTGCTCTGGGCATGATTCAAAAGGTAGTTATCCACGGGCCAACATTGTTCTTTTCTATACATTTTGTCCTTGGTTCCCAGGCCTTCTCCTGTTTGAATTGCAAGGGCCTTATTTTATCGACTCAAGCCACCAAATTGTAACTTCTTCTCTCCTTGCCTGAATACTTAAACAAAGAGTTTATTCTAACTGACAAGAGCACTTATTTCACCTGCAACAAAACATGTGAGAAATAACAGATTCCACAGCACTCATGATATTCAGATATTAATTCTAAATCAAGAGTTTCCAGGGAAATGCATTTCAGGCCTGCAACAGTCAGCTAATATAAGAAACAAGCATATGAGCTTTACAAATTTGCATAGGAAAATAAGGCACATTCGATTAATGCATTTACCCACATGTAAAACACCATAATTAATAATCACATTTAGTACATGAATAATTGTCAATTGCACAAAACGAGTTCTTCAAGTTAATGTTTCCTGCTAGTTAAATTCAATTTCTACTTTAATCCTCCATGTTACTTTTCATTGACCTAAGCACATCACGTTTCAAGTTAATACATTTCAAACTCTAACAGTTCTTGTTAATACGACAAAGGATTATATGCGGGTGCTCTCTCCATGTGTGATTATAATGCACCCCTACAAATAAAATGCAACTTTGGCTACATCACATGCACCTAACAAACGAGGAAAGAACTGGAAGAGAAATCAAGCTGGGCAACCC
Organism: Lissotriton vulgaris; assembly: GCF_964263255.1. Lineage (NCBI taxonomy): Eukaryota > Metazoa > Chordata > Amphibia > Caudata > Salamandridae > Lissotriton > Lissotriton vulgaris. The sequence goes on along the minus strand of NC_141695.1, from coordinate 1,305,139,744 downwards.
GAGCAGAGACTACATATTTTTTGAAAAAGTCCATATGTCACCCACTCCAGCTAGGCTGAAAGAGGTTAAAATATTGAACGGGGTCCACATTCCAACCTCCTGTGCATTCAAAATGGTGAACATATACAGGAAGACACATTGAGCTGTGGCCCTTAAAACGGGCCTCAAGCAGCTTTTAAGTTGAATGCCTCAGTTTTTCACTTGTCTGAAGAATGTTCATAGCATCTCTATTAAACATTCTTAAGTCAATCATGGTTTTTGGTCTCAGAAGAATGAAATTCTGGGCTGGCCATGCTGGGCTTTGGACTTGGACAGATCACCCAACAGGCATCTACAATGTTTAAGCCACTCTGTGGGCTCCTTACATATGACAAGCGTGGAGAATCACGACGCGCGCACTTATGACCCGGCCTCTCCGGACCCCGCCCGCCGCTGGTCTCTGGTGGTTGGTCGGGCGGACGGCCCAATCGGCGTCCGGCCGACCCCATTTCCGCTCTAGCGATATCGCGCGACCCGAGGGTCAGGGGGTGGAGAATCTGGGCCTATTTAGGGTCAACTCCCTGTGGCTGGGGTCTCTGTTCCCGCTATCACTCCTGGATACCTGACTGCTCACACCGGCTCCTGGCTATTCTTGAGATCCAGGCCAGCTTTCCGAAATTCTAGAAGCAGAAGGACTGAGCATCGTTCGTGTAGCCAGGTAAGGGGTCGAGTGCCTCGGGGGCCTCATGGGCAGCCGTGAGTCACGGTGGGTGCAGGGTAGGGATTGGAGTGTCGCTGCCTTACGGGGCTACGGCTGTGTGCGGGGTTCTTCGTGGTGCGGGCTCCTGCCGGGCAGCGTGAATGGTGCTTAGGGGTGTGGGAACAGGGAACTCAGGGCGCGTTAGGTGCTATAGCGAGGTAGTGCGAAGCGCGCAATAGTTAGCATGGCGCCAAAAAAGGGTGGACAAAAGCGAAAGGACTCTGAACCTGAATTAGCGCAGATTATGAAATTGCTGCTAAAAAAGTTGAGCAAGGAGACCCCCGATAGCGGGGACGAGAGTGATTCTACCCAGGGGGAGCAGCCCAAAGTAGTAGAGCGGCCGCGCAGGGGGGTGCGACCGAAGGCTGCTTGTCCGCCAATAAAGAAGAAGGCCAAGGCGCAGCCAAAAGGGAAAGGGACGAAGAATAGGCCTAGCCCTGCCGGATGGAAACAGGACGAGGGATCAGTAGGCCCCGTCCCCACTCCTCCTCTAGATGCAGAGCGGGTCTTTCCTTCAGATCTGAACCGGGTGTGGTCACACCAGCAGACCCAGTGGGGTCAGTTTTGTCTGAGATTAGGGAGACGCTTAGGGCGTTGGCGCCGGGAGGTGCGGTACCATTAGTCACGGTCCCTCCGGCACCACTCCCACCGCAGCCGGTGGCCGCAGTGGTAGCCGCTAGCGATCCGTTGGATAGCTTGCTGGCGTCAGTTTCCACCCTAGTGGGCCAATTATCAGCCCCGGAAAGGGTATTAGAGAGAGGGAGCGCTGGGGCGGCAGCACCGTGGGTGCCCCCGCAGGTCACAGAACAGGGCGCATTGCAGGATATTCAGAGGCAGTTGGCGCTTTTAGTCGAGTCGCGCAAAGCGTTGCCCAGCGTAGCGATGGGAGCACAGCCCCCCGCGTCAGCGATAGCGGTGCCACCTACAGGAGGTAAGCCTGGTGACACCACGCTAAGGAGCAGCGAGGTAGGAACTAGTCAGGGGAACGTGTTGTCCCAGTCAGGGATGTTAGCTATGCATGTTAGTACGGAAATGCGAGATAAGATTTGGAGAGGTGCTTACGTAGATATATTCTCCCTTATCAGGCCGAAGAGGCGAGAAGAGGATTACAAGGACAGAGATGGGAAGGATCATTCCTTCCGAGATCAGAGACCTAGGATAGAGGAGACTATAACCAACTGGTTGTTCGGCTTTCATGTCTATGTTACCGTGTTGTTGGAAAAAAGGCCAGAGTTGGCGATTCTGCTGGTGTTTTATACTAATAAGATTGTAAAGGCGCACGCCACTCATGGCGGTTCTGCCTGGCTGACATACAATAGGGAGTTTCGCTGGGCGAAGGAGGAAAACCCGTCCATCTGTTGGGATCAGGTTGAGGTCAATGCTTGGTTAGAGAGCGTAAGCAATAGGGAACACCCGGCTAGGCAGCCCTTTCGGACTTCCCAGGGAGGGCCGGGCGAGAAGAAGGGTACATGCTGGGCATTCAATGGTAAAGGGTGCACGTGGCCCCCTGGGCAGTGCAAGTTCAAGCACGCATGCGCCTACTGCGGTCACCAGTCCCATCCTGAGTCAAAGTGCAATAAGAAATCCAAAGAACGGGGGGGCAACGCCCCTAAGGATATCAAGCCTCCCCAAGTCTAATCTGTCTACTCCTGTTGACATTGAGAAACTGATCTTTTGGTTGGGCAGGTATCCGGATAGGGCAGCTGCCAGGATGTTGTTTGAAGGTTTTTCCAGCGGTTTTCGTATACCAGCATCGCATGTCCCTCCTATTACCCAGTGTAGGAACCAAGTTTCAGCAAGAACCCATCCCTCAGTAGTGGCCACAAAGGTAGAGAAAGAGTGGGCCTTAGGCTGAGTAGCAGGCCCGTTCCCGGCTCCTCCCTGGGAGAACTTTGTCTGCTCCCCTTTAGGAGTGGTGCCCAAAAAGAAGCCAGGACAGTTCAGAATGATCCACAACTTATCCGCACCGAAAGGTGCATCGGTAAATGATGCCATCGACCCGGTGGTGTGCTCGGTGACGTACTCGTCCTTTGATGCCGCGGTTCAGAAAGTGAGGGAGCTAGGCCGAGGGGCGTTACTGGCAAAAACCGACATTGAGTCAGCATTCCGCTTGTTACCGGTACACCCTGAGGATTACCATTTGTTAGGCTTTCAGGTCCAACAGCAGTTTTATTACGACAGATGTATGCCTATGGGGTGCCGCTGGCGCCGAGCAAGACAGTCGGCCCTGACACGTGCATGTCCTTCCTGGGCATTGAAATTGACACAGTAGCGGGGGAATGTAGATTGCCAATGGATAAAGTAAAGGCCTTTTCTCTAGCCATTGAGGTAGCATTGGCATGTCCAAAGGTGACATTGCACCAGTTACAAGTGCTTGTGGGGCAGCTCAACTTTGCTTTGCGGATCATTCCCATGGGACGCCCTTTCTCGAGGTCTATCGCCAGAGCGATGGTGGGTCTTACCCGGAAGCATCACCGGGTGAGGTTAAAGGCAGGGGTGAAGGAGGACCTCAAGGTGTGGCGGGATTTCATGGCAGATTTCAACGGGCGGGTAGTGTGGCCCGTGCCGCCGGTGTCCAGTAAAGAACTAGGACTATACACCGATTCAGCTGGTAGTGTCGGTTTTGGGGCAATCTTGGGCCCTGCCTGGTGTGGGGCGGTCTGGCCAGCGGAGTGGCACTCAGCAGGCTTGACTAAGAATTTAGCCTTTTTAGAGCTCTTTCCCATCTGGGTTGCAGTTACGGTGTGGGCAGAGCGCTTCAGGGACAGGGTCGTGACCTTCTGGTCGGATAACATGGCAGTGGTTCAGGTTATCAATCGGCAAGGGGCGACTTGCCCACACGTGCTGAGGTTGCTGAAGTTGTTGGTGTTGGCATGCTTGAAATTGAATTTGACTTTTAAAGCTGCGCATATACCTGGTGTTGATAACCATGCTGCTGACGCTTTGTCTCGGTCCAAGTTGCAGGACTTCCGGAGGTTCCACCCGCAGGCGAAAGAGCGCATGACGACGTTCCCTACGTCACTGTGGAAAATTGGAGCCCCGCTTTAGCGGGGCTGGTAGGTGCCACTCTGAGTGATCGCACCAAACGCGCCTATCAGTCGCAGTTTAATGTTTACAAATCATTTGTTGAACAGTTGGGTGGGGGGAGGGTCTTCTCAACTGAAACGATGTACGCCTTTTTATCGGTTCTGCGGGATCAGGGCAAAACAGTGTCCTATCCTAGGACTTCCCTGGCGGCGATAGGCTTCTTTGCTAAACTGGCGGGGGAGCGGGATCCTGAGGCTTCATTCTTGACCAGGAAGGCCTTAGCGGGATAGGCCCGATTAGACGGGACACGGCGGGACTGTTGTAGGCCTTTGGATCTCCCGACCTTGATTGATATTTTGGGGGTACTGCCTGTTATTTGTCAGTCACCATTCGAGGGAATCATGCTGGGGGCGGCCTTCTGCCTGGCCTTTTACGGGGCCTTCCGCCTGGGTGAGATTGTGGGGGCCTCCAGAGTAGACCACGGGGGGGCCGGCAGCTCAAGGATGTCTCCATTTCCCCGGGGGGCCTAGTAGTACAGTTGAGACGGTCCAAAACAGACCAAGCAGGAAAGGGGGTCAACATCCAGTTGCGGCCTGCCCCTGGAATAGCAGCCAGCCCCGTATCCCGTATGCAGGCGTACCTAGCCCGACGCCCAGCAGGGGGGGGGTCGGCTCTTTTCGTCCACGAAAACGGGGATTGCCTGTCTCAATACCAGTTTAAGGCAGTCTTTGGGTTGGCCCTGGGGAACCTGGGTCTGGGAGCAGCGGGTTATTCTTCTCATTCCTTTAGGATTGGCGCCGCGACTTTAGCGGCAGGGGCGGGTCTGCCCCCCATCATGGTGAACTGTGTAGATCGCTGGACCTCTGATTGCTACAAACGATATGTAAGGCCTGAATTATTGTAATGCATATGTGTGCAGTGTCTAACGGTGCCATCTCTCTCCTTTCTGATTAGTATGCCCGCTTCCGTGGTATGGGCACTCTTTCGTGCGTCGCGCGGCGTTGCGCTTGCAGCGAAGAGAGGTGGTGAAACCGGCCGCATTGGGCGAGACCGAATTCGTATGGCATGGCGTTGGAGGGATGCGGATCCGACACTTGAGGCGGATCGTCGAGGAGCTCAGGGCACAAGAGCACAAATCGCCGGATTGGATTATTTTGCATTTGGGAGGCAACGAGATGGTCGACAGGGGGCGATTGGCTGTCAAGGAAGCCCTACTAGCAGAGTTTGCCTGGCTGGGACATGTGTTCCCATCAACCAAACTAGAATGGTCTGGCATGATATCGCGCAGGGCATGGGGCCCAGGAGTGGGCTCCTTACATATAAGTATGGTTAATTCTTGCATGCATTTGTTGCAGATTTTCCAGCATAGTGATCACTTAATTTTTCATCTTATTATCCAAAACTAATGGCAGGCAGGCGTTACCTGTACAGTTAGAACCCAGGGCGGCGCAAAAGTTCTGGTTGGCTTTGGCATTGCGCACCATGTTAATTGGAGCGCTTTTTTGCTGCAGTGCATGCTGCGGCCTGTCCTCAGAACCATGATGAAGCTCTGTCGAGAGCTGTAATTCAGGGGCCCCCTTTCTACCAAAGGTCTTTAACCCCTTCCATGCGCCTGTCGGCCAACAGCCACCGCAAGCACTACCTCCGTAGTTCTGCGCACGTCCGTCGGCCAACGCGGCCCCGCCCACTCAATAAAAGCGCCGCACCGCGGCAGAATTGCAGCTGCGGTTAAGCGGATAAATACTTGTGAAATGTAGGAGTGTCAGGAGCCACTCACTAAATTCTGATGTTGGGGCATGAGGGGCATCATTGCTTTTTAATGCCACCAGCAATCAATCAATCAATCAATCATGGACATTTATATAGCGCCCTACTCACCCGGAAGGGTCTCAAGGCGCTGGAGGAGAGGGGTCCGCTACTGCTCGAAAAGCCAGGTCTTGAGTAGCTTCCTGAAGGTGAGATGGTCCTGGGTTAGCCGAAGGTGGATGGGGAGGGAGTTCCATGTCTTGGCTGCCAGGTAGGAGAAGGATCTTCCTCCGGCGGTGGCTCTGCAGATGCGAGGAACGGCGGCGAGGGCGAGGCTGGTCGACCTTAGCTAGCGGGTGGGCGTGTAGAAGGTCAGGCAGTTGTTGAGGTACTTGGGGCCTTGGTTGTGGAGAGCCTTGTGTGCGTGGGTGAGGAGTCTGAACGTGATTCTCTTGCTGACGGGGAGCCAGTGCAGGTCTCTCAGGTGGCCGGAGATGTGGCTGTGTCGGGGGATGTCCAGGATGAGTCGTGCGGCGACGTTCTGGATGCGTTGGAGTCTTTTCTGGAGTTTGACTGTGGTTCCGGCGTAGAGGAAGTTTCTGTAGTCCAGTCGGCTGGTGATGAGTGCCTGGGTGACTGTTTTCCTGGTTTCGGTGGGGATCCATCGGAAAATCTATCGAAGCGTGCGCAGGGTGTTGAAGCACGATGATGAGACGGCGTTGACTTGTCTGGTCATCCAGAGGGAGGAATCCAGGATGAAGCCCAGGTTACGTGCGTGGTCCGTTGGCTTGGGTGCGGTGCCCAGGGCCGGAGGCCACCAGGAGTCGTCCCAGGTGAAGGGCGATGACCCCAGGATGAGGACTTCCATCTTGTCTGAGTTCAGTTTCTGGCGGCTGTTCTTCATCCACTCGGCGACGTCTCTCATCACCAGCACACACCGTATTGTCTCTACCTCCTTGGAGTTGCATGGTTTTTGCGTTAGGACAGAAAACTGAGCCTCACCTTTACATCAGCAGCTATCCATTTAGTGGAGAGTGACCTTTGAGGGACCAATGTTTAAGTCTGGGGCCTCTGAGGGAAAAGTTAGGCTGCAAGCAGAGCAGCAGTATGCAGCTATGTCTTCCACCAACCTATGCTTGCTCAGCACCATAAACTTTAAAAAAAATATCTCAGAATGAACATACCATGCAGTAACCAGCTAAAAGTGCTATGATCAAAAGAAATGCCATAAGGGATCTGCAGAGCTGTTCACAATTGTCAGATATCTGAAATCGATAAAATGTGTACTTTTCTCCTACACTTCATCATCCATCGCACAGCTAGGTGCTGTGTCCCATAACACGATATCTGCACATCAGTGGTCATCACACACGTCATTGAAACACTTCCTGCACAGGATCAAAACAGAGACAAGACACTGCCAACAACAAAACCTCCACGGTGTAGCTGCTATCCATACAGGCAAGCACATCAGCACCCCACACAGGTGTAGTAAGCGCTATATAAATGTCACAAAACAATTCAATAGAAGAAAAGGCTCCCTTTTGAAAGTGAACCTGCGAGGCTCAGGTTGGGCCTAATATGTACAGTGACCTAGGACAAATGGGCACAACTCTCAAACTAACAACCATAGCAAATACTGCAGGAAAATGATGTGATTATGGCTGTCTGCCTTAATGAAATGCACTGTAGTATGTAGCCAGAGCTCTGCCATTATGTATCCCATAAAATGAATCCATGTGCAGGGCACTTACACCATTACAATATACACATGCACAAATTCAGTGTCAGGGAAACTGCATGTAGGGGGTGTGATTGCGAGAGCTGACCGCATGCACAACAGAAGCCTGATAGGTGAGAGAAATAATAGTAGCTTCATTTCTCACCGGAAGGGCTGTTTCTCCTTCCTTTTCTCCAACTGATGGGGTGATGAGAAGTGCATAGTGCAGCACACTGCAGAACCGCCAGTGCATAGCTGCCAAGTTTTCCAGGTCCATGCGGGATGTGCTTGCTCCAGCCAATGTTTTTTTTTCTTAGTATTGAAACAAGACTACGAGTCCCACAATTCAAGAAAAAACCTGGACAGGGATAGCACATCACTCATGGAACTGGGAAACTTAGAGAGCCAGTGCTCTCCAGCAAGATTGCACATCTATATAAAGAATGAACTCAATTGTTCAGTGCTGAGAGAGCGCAATTTGAATAAAACGTATATCCGAGTCATATTTATAAGCATATCGTATAAACGTAGGAATGAAATGTATATCGTAACTTGAAGTTGACACTTATAGTATAAAGTTAGCATATGTAACCAATGTAATAGGAAATGTATTTGTATTCACGAAAGAAATGCATTAGATTTAGAAGGCCCGTATACATAGTGGGCTAATGTAGAAATGTGTAGAAATGCTTACGAATGGAAGAACGTGCAAAGTAGAATTCATGTACGTGCGTAGCTTTAAATGGAGAAATGGCGAGAAATGTAACATGGAGAAATGTGCAGAGAGCATACATAACGATGTAAAGAACGAGGATAAATTCGTATTCTATGTAAAATGTATTCACTTTTAAGCAAAGGATTTGCTAAATGCGATTATATATAAATGTGTGTTAAAGGTTATACTGTGTAGAAGAAGTTTTGTAAAGTTTAGGTCATTTGTGATTTTAACCTGACTGACCAAGGGTTCGCAGGAGTGTAGTCCGCTGTTGGTAATTTAGTGGGCTCACAGGAGTCGTGAATAGACTTGATGTGAACGTGCGAGCCAAGGAGTCTAGTTCTTGTTAGATTTAAGGTGACAATGTCGGACGAAGTTTATTGCCTAAACATGAGAGGAGACGCTTGGAATTTGAGTCTTGTTTTGAAATGACTATTCACAGGACCAAGAAAGGTTACGTATATAGCCGTAAAGAGTAAAGTTCTGATGAGGTGATAGACTTTTGCTCCGAAAGTGTCAAATGCAATGTCAATGAAGTCACCAGCAAGAAGACGAAGATGGCGGCTAAGAAGAAAGGTCAACTTAACATATGACGCGAAGAGACGAAGCCATGGAAAGAGCTAAAAATGACATCATGGGGGAAAGTCCGTGGTGGGCGTCGCAGGGGCGTTCCACCCACACTGTGATTGTGTATTTTAGGGACAGCACCTCGGGGAGAAGATAGCGCAGATGGCATGAGCAGATGTCCAGAGAGAAAGATCAGAGCGCAAGGAAGCAGTAGGCCGAGGACCCTTTGAGAGCGGATGGGTAGGCAGAGAGGGTACTGCTTCTTAAACTTAAGTTACCTTTAGAGGCTAAGAGAGTTTGAACTTCTTAGGGAGTCAAACTGCTGACACCTTTTTAGGGTACTAGAAACTTGCGAAGTAGGGATGTCACCTAGCATAGAGTAGGGACAGATTTAACTTGTATTCTTTTCTTTTAGATGACGCAACAGAACCACATCATATCTATGCTTTTAATTTGTTGATTCTGAACTGACTTTGATTGAATTCGTTTATAGACTGAGGTTCTTTAGGGAATTTAGGTTCCTTCTAGTTCCTGTATATTTGTTGAATCTTATCCTGATAGGATTGTAATTGCAACTTTTCTTGATTTTATATTAAACCTTTTAAACTTTATCAGTTGTAAGTGGTTCTTCAGAGTTGCGTCAGTTTATGGGGTTTATCTAACCTATGTGGGGTTTTGTCTTTTACTCAATGACAGAAAATAACCGATCCAAAATGATGAATGAGATTAATATCTAAGTGATTAAAAAGGAGTATCAAAATCTCATTCCCCGCAGTTGGTAGCAGAGAAAGATGGTTTTCTTCTTGAGGAAGACAACCTAGGTCAGGTTTAGTTTACCCGAAGGTCCCTAGTCATCGACGACCAGAAGAAGAATCCCTGCCGAAGAAGGTGTTGACGGTGCGTCGAGAGAAAAGCAGCAGAGTCGGTCGAGAGTGAGTATAAGGGTCATGCGTTGCCAGATTGCGGTGTTTTATGTTGTACCTGTGTTGTAATGTCAAGCGGAGTTGAATGCCTGTAGTGTGATTGAGGAAAGGTTGTGAGCGCGCGCAACCGGATAAAATCTTATGTCCAGAGAGGGCTTAAGTGGTTCGGGTGTATCGAACACCCAGAGTAATTTGTCTACCATTTAAAGGGGGTCATGAGGTACCATTGATCGCCCGCAGACCGATGATAGGGGGAGCGTTTGAGTGAGTGTATGAGTAACGGACGCTGGTCGTACGTTTACTGTGTATAAGTAACCTATCAGTTGAGGCAAGCGTCTGACCGTCAGAGGGAAGACGTTTCGCCAGTTGAGGTGGCAATTACAGTTAGACTGTGGCCGTACAGTCAGAGAAAAGTGATCGCTTGGACGGAAGTAGTCATTTTTCGGCGTATGAATGAGACGTATGCAAAACCGCGAGGCAAGCTGAGAAAGGAGGAAACTGCTGCAGAGGGGACGAGTGACGTCAGCGTAGAGTCGCGCTGAGATTGGTCGGTTAGCGTAGAACCGCGTTGGAATAGGCTGATTAGCGAGAATTGCACAGGGATTGGTGGTTTGTCATCGGGACGTAAATAAGGAAGAGAATTAATAAGGGAAAATCGTAGATTACTGAAAATGAAGTGTTTTAAGCGTTTAAGGGCAATCTTTAAGAGAGACAGAAGAAACTTATATGCCGGAGAAGAAGCTCCACCAGAAGGCACGCCAGCTTATCATATGGCAGTGAACGTAGGCTTACACTCGATACTATGGATCTCTGAGTGGAATAAGCTAACAGAAGGGAATAAGGAACTGACGTTTCCGAGATACGGAACGTTTAAGCTGGAAGTGTTGAACCAATTGAAAGCGGTAATGCTCGCAACGAGACCTCTACCGAGGCCAACACAGTTCGAAGCACTTAGTGCATGGTTTAGAGCAGCACACGAAAAAAGCTTAAAGAGACGCCAAGAAAGAGTGAGACGATCGGTAAAAGCAGTGCAGGATGCAAAATGGGATGACGAAGCTAAGAAATGGAGAGTGCAAAAGATAGAAGCGGACAAACTGTTCACCATGATAGAGACTACGGGAGAAAAGAAACCTCTAGAAGAAGATGAGGATAGTGAACCAGATTACGATCTGATAGAGAGGCTATTAACAGATAGACCACCTCCGTACAACAGCGAAGTCGCAAGTCCCGTATTACAGCAAGGGGACGGAGCTGGATGGGGGGAATATAAATCGCTCCCCACATCAGAGTGGGATACCAAGAAAGGTGAGGAAGCAACTCAATCTAGTTCCGAACAGAGAGTAGTGGGAAGATTTGTGGTCCAGAAGGTGCCAGAAACACAGCATGCAAGATCGTATCAAATGCCAGATGCTTTACAAGTACCTGTTACCATAGGCCCTATAGTGTCAATCTACAACCCAGAGGGGGTCCAGCAGGAGGAGCAGGCACGATGGGACAGGGAAAGGGCAGAGATGGAGAATAGGAACAACGCAATAAATCCTCAGAGGCAGATACTTGCACCGACGAGTCGGAGTACCCCATTGGATTCCGCAACGGGTCCCTGGATAGAACAAGGGGGTCAAAGAGGATCAATGGATTTGAGGGGACCAAAACCAAAATCCTATAAGGAATTAAGGGAATACCTGAGAGAATGGGATACTGCCGAAGAGACTCGGAATAAAAGTTTAGAAACAGGAACAGAATGGAGAGACCAGGATAACAAGATCCTCTCTCATTGTGGAGCTGGCGAAAGCAGCCCGGAGTGGGAGAGAGGGAGTCAAGGAAGCAGGGGAGATACTTGTCCTACTACTAGTGGCAATAGGCAAATGTGCAACGACAGGAGTGCAGGGTGTGGGGAAGTGCCTCGCGTCACCTTTAGTGAGGGAGAACGAAGGACGCAGGAGTACCGAAATACTTTCAGATGCACTCACCATACCCCGGATGAAAATGTGCAACATTGGAATCACGGGAACATGGAGAGTCGTGAAACGTCTCGCCATGCGTCCGGTGATCAAGAACGAAGTCATGAGAATATAGGGAGTCGCGAAACGTCTCGCCATGCATCCGGTGATCACGAACGAGATCGCGGGAACATGGAGGACCGTGACGGACCTTACCGTTTGTTGAGTGACACTAGACAGCAAGCGAGTTACAGTGGTTTAGAACAGCACGGAGGATCCTATATCGTATCTGGAGAAACTGAGCCAAAAAGACGGAATGTAGTGATGGGGAATGGAGCAATGTTCCACCACACCCCAAGGGAAGATGGAAAAGCTTGGGATCTAGAGAGGTGGGAACAAAGAGACAGAAGAAAAACTCCTCATAACTCACCTGTGCTTAGGCGTAGGGCGCATAGTGGAGGTGAGAGAGATGTAAGAGAACAGCCTAGGACTGACGTACTGAGAGCTGAAATAAAAGCAAGACGGATAGATGTAATGAGTTTGAAATCAGACTTGGATGAAATAATTGACGGCACAGTAGCAATAGAAAGGTTAGAGCTGTACGATCCAGATGAAATACTGTTTTTATCTAAGGATGTTACTCGAAAAGCAAGGGCAGCTCATGAAAAGTTATCTGAATTAGCAGAAAAGTATATGATAGACATGTCACGAACTAAAGCCTTACAGGCCAACCATAGGCTGAATTGCACGGATCGGGATCTAGATGAGCGTAGAACGATTGGGCTAAGAGTACACATAAGGGAACTAATCATGTGTATCAGAATATGGAGAGATCTGGATAGATGGGAGGAAAAATGGTCCAAGAGGGGATCTGTCAGAAGGAGTGCACTTGTGAAGTCCCAGGATACAGACCTAATGCGAATGGAAGCTTTCCCTTTGCGAGAAATCGCGAACGGAAACTACGTTCATGTACCCTGGAGTAGGGGGGATTTAGCGGCATTCACTAATTCTTTCCCAAAGCTTAGAGAGAATCCTGTGGAGTGGTACAAGCAGGTAGAGAGATTCGTGAAGATCTCTAAGGTACTGTGGATCGATTTAAACACTCTGTTTGATATCGTGGTACCCGGAGATTTGTGGACGGCATGTAAACTTAGTATTGAATGGCCCGCTTGTGAGCCTCCGAGGGATGCACGGACAGGCGGTCCATCAGACAGAGTCATGGAAAAATACGAGAGAGTAATAACATGGCTAAAAGAGAAAGTGCCGGTGCAGGACATAGACTGGGTTAAGATAGATCGAACAACTCAGGAGCCTAAAGAGACCGTTCACGAGTTCTATGAGAGGTTACTGAAAGCATTTAAACAGTACAGTGGGTTGGACGTAATGGATCCTAAAGACATAGGACAGTTTGTGTCGAAGTTTGTTCTCGGATTGAGACCAGACATAAGCCTGATGATTCAACAGCATTTGATCTGTTGGCAAAACAAACCTTTAGATGAGATTCTGAGGTATGCAAGGTACTGTAGCGATGAAATAGATTCGAAGACAAAGAAGCTTAAGGAAAAGCTGATGTTGGTACAGATGCAAGCAGCTGGGAAGGGTAGACAGCGGCAACAGGGAACAGGAACGCCAGCAAAGAAACAGAATAATCAGAGCAGAGATGAGGAAGAAAGACCGAGACCGAGAATAGATATTGCGACACTGAAAAAGACAACAAGGTGTCATCAGTGTAACGAGGTGGGACATTGGAGACGCGAGTGTCCTTACAATGTCGAGACAGGCGAATTAGAACAGGAGGAGGAAGAGGTACAGAACAACGTGGTTAAGGGAGCAACAGTCCCGAAGGGAAAGTTTATCAAAGGGGGGACTCAGACTCCTCGAGCCCCGTTTCCTCAACCGCCTCGCATTACAAATGGAGGGAAAACCTATAGACAAATGCCATTGTTCGTAGGAGGAGAAGAATGCTACTACGTTGATCCTCTTACAGGGCAACGTGTGAATAGGGAAGAAGACTGTACTCTAGGAGCAGCCCTGGAAGTAGATCAGAGAGGACCATACGTAGAGGCTGAAGTAGCTGGATGTCCTACGACCTTTTTGGTGGATACGGGGGCCACTAGATCCACGTTGAGATCAGCGGTAGTCCCAGGTCTGCCCATATCGGGAGAGACGATTCAGGTGGTAGGAGTCGCAAACAAGAGGATGACGAATCCTCTGACAGAACCAGTGTCAGTGAAGATAGGGAATTACAGCGATGAACATCAGTTTGTGATCTGTGATTCTAGCCCGGTGTGTTTGTTAGGAAGAGATCTGTTGTGTAAACTGAATTGCACAATACATTGCACACCTGAAGGAGTGGAAGTGCAGACCAACGATGAGGATGCTGATTTTAAGGTTGTAAACTCGCAGGAATGCGTGGAACTATATCCTACCTTAACAGTGGAGGAGCTTCCACAAGACTTGAGGGAGAAAGTGTCAGCTGAGGTGTGGGATTTTACTGGAGAAGAAATAGGACTGATCAAAGGGGTAGAACCAGTAAAGATCATGGTAAGACCCAATGCCGAGTATCCAAGAACACCACAATATAAGTTGACACCGGAGACGATTGCAGGAATAAAGCCTGTGATCGAATCCATGATTAAACAGGGAATACTGAAGGAGATCGTGGGTAGTCCATGTAACTCCCCGATTATGGGTTTACAGAAACCTAGTGGAAAATACAGAATAGTGCAGGATCTTCGAAAGATTAATAATATTGTTGTCTCATGTTGTCCAGTGGTACCGAATCCATCAGTGATATTGTTTCAGATACCGTTCCAAGCTGAATGGTTTACCGTGATAGATTTGTGCCAGGCTTTCTTTTCGATTCCTTTGGATGAAGATAGCCAGTATCTTTTCGCCTTTAAGCTGGAAAATCGCGTTTTAACATGGTGTCGTATCCCTCAGGGGTATACAGAAAGCCCATCGATTTTTAACCAGCTACTGAAGAAAAATCTTGAAAGTCTAGTACTGCCCAAGAATTCGGTTCTGGTCCAGTACATAGACGACCTCCTAGTTGCGTCAGAAACAGAGGAAGCTTGCAGAGTAGACACTATCACCTTACTAAATCACTTGGCCGAGAACAGATATAAGGTGTCTCCAAGTAAATTGCAATATTGTCTTACCGAAGTGCAATACTTGGGCCACAGGATTGAAAAGGGGAAACGGAAGGTGTCTCCAGACAGAATAGAGGCGATCATGAAAATGAACGCGCCTAAAACACAGAGAGAAGTCAGGATGTTTCTAGGCATGGTCGGTTATTGTCGACAGTGGATAGCCAACTTTTCACTGAAGGCAAAACCGTTATTACAACTGACGCACAAAGGAGTGGGTGATCCGGTACCATGGGACAAAGACTGTTTGATGGCGTTTTTGCAGCTGAGGGAGGACTTGTGTCGTGCCCCGGCTTTAGGAATGCCTGATTACACAAAATCATTCTTGCTTTACTGCTGCGAAAGAAAGGGATGCGCTTTAGCAGTTTTGGCCCAGATACATGGAGATGCGCGTAGGCCAGTTGCGTATTTTTCGGCTACATTAGATCCAGTAGCCGCAGCGTTGCCCGGATGTCTCAAATCCGTAGCTGCAACGGGTGTCAGCATTGAACGATGTGAGAGTGTGGTAATGGGACATCAGTTAGTGGTGTACGTACCGCATTCTGTGGAATTGTTAATGACCAGGACCAAGACTCAGCATCTGACGAATAGCAGGCTCACACGCTACGAGCAAGTCATATTGGCTGCCGAGAATGTGACCCTAAAAAGATGCTCCGTCTTAAATCCTGCTACGTTGATGCCACTTCCAAATGAGGTGGATGATGAAATTTGTACAGATCATGACTGCCTTGATGTAACTGAACTATGCACCAAACCGAGACCAGATATCGTAGATGAGCCATTGACTGACCCCGATGAAATTTTCTTTGTTGATGGTTCATGCGTAAGAGACGATATTGGTCAGCTGAGAGCAGCTTATGCAGTTTGCACAATCACCAGAGTTGTAGAAGCCACTTGCCTGGAAGGAGTACATTCCGCTCAGGTAGCTGAAATTATTGCTTTGACGCGTGCCTGTTTAGCAGGTAACAAAATTCGAGTCACCATATACACCGATAGCCAGTATGGTTTCGGGGTAGTTCACGATTACGGGCAGTTATGGTCTCAAAGAGGTTACATGACCTCCTCGGGTTCTCCCATTAGGAATGGAGAATTCGTGAGACTATTGTTAGAAGCATTGCAAGGACCATCAGCTATTGCGGTCGTCAAATGTGCTGCACACACGAAAAACGTAGATTTTGTGTCGCAGGGCAATCGCTATGCTGATGAAGTAGCGCGTTACTGCGCAGAACAAGGTTATTCTCACACCAATGTAGAAGTGGGAGGAATACAAGACAGAACTGATTTAACTATGTTGTTAGACACTGTAGATACGTGGGATGAACTGAAATGTGTTCAGGAAAACGCACCAGATGAGGAGAAAAAGGGCTGGGAAACAGCTGGGTGTATAAAAAGTGAAATGAACTTTTGGATTTCTGCAGATGGGAGAGCAGTTTTACCAAACGAACTTGTTAGTCCAATGGCAAGGAAATTGCATGGATCAGCACACATAGGTAGAGATGCTATGGTGAGAGTATTCAGACAAACGTGGTTTAATCCAAAGTTTAGAGTAGCGGCAGAAGCAGTATGTCAGCGATGTGCGATCTGTCAGCAGCTAAACGTAGGAAAGAGAACACCAGTCACATTGAGTCACATTGGGAGGTCTGGGGGGCCTTTCAATAGGATGCAGCTTGATTTTATCGAAATGCCTAAATGCAATCGACTCAGATACGTTTTAGTGATTGTCTGTATATTTTCTAGATGGGTTGAAGCTTACCCTACACGTAGATGCGATACGCTTACAGTAGCAAAACTGTTACTTAGAGAGTTGATACCGAGGTTTGGGGTGCCATCCTCTTTGGAATCGGACAGAGGAACTCATTTTAACAGCGAAGTAGTGAAGATGTTGTGCTCAGCTTTGGGTATCGATCAGAAGCTCCATTGCAGTTATCGACCAGAAGCTTCAGGGATTGTAGAACAAATCAACAGCACAATAAAGTCCAGACTTGCCAAAGTTTGTTCATCAACATCTCTGAGTTGGCCAGACGCACTTCCAGTGGTTCTTATGAGCATACGTAGCACACCAGATAGAAAAACAGGTCTCTCTCCACATGAAGTGCTAATGGGGAGAGCTATGAGATTGCCATCGAACATCACAGACGACTTGATCTTGGACTACTGCAAGGGACTATCTGATGCCATTAATTCTGTGTCCCTCCAGGTCCAGGCTGCAGAGGTTCCATCAGCACAGGACTTGTGCCATGACCTGAGTCCGGGGGACTGGGTTTTGGTGAAAAAGCATGTCAGGAAGAACTGCTTAGACGTGCGCTGGCGAGGACCATTTCAAGTCATACTTGTTACGAACACTGCAGTGAAGTGTGGAGGCCTGCCGAATTGGATACATGCTTCGCACACTCGAAGAGTGCCAACACCTCTAGAAGAAACAGCTCCTCTCTCGGATGAGAATCCAGCGGAAAATGGAGAAGCCACAGAGGGGGAAAGCCAAGCTGTAGAGGTGATCGAAGAGGCTGAGCTTGTGTCGGAACAAGTCGTTGATGGTCAGGATACCAGTGAGACCGAAGCTGTATCGGAAGAAGGAAGTAGCTGGGAATTCGAGTCAGAGACCGAACAAGATGTAAGTGACCAAGGGACGGGTCCAAGAACAAGAAGCAGGAGGACAAGGAGTGATGAAGCTAGTTGGCCAGAACGAAGGAGAAGGCCAAGCTTAAGAGCACCACAAGAAAGAACCCTTGTCCCAATCTCTGAAGAATCGGATCAAGAAGAAGAAACTACGGATTCAGGCACTGAAAGTCCAAGAAGATCGAGAAGGGTACGTGTGCCCTGCAGAAGGTACGCCACCCCAGAGTGGATTTATCTAGCAGATGTCTTGGGGACAGAAATCTGGGAGAGTGAGAGAAGTGAAAGTAATCGATCTTGATCCATTTGTGGCAGTGGAGATATGGATGTTGACGCCTGGACTCGAGACTGAGGGGTTACTGACTTTCACACTTCCCATACCCCCATACTTGAGTCGGATTAAAGACCTAGTGCTAAATCGATTACAGTTTCCAACTTTTGGTCATCAAATTCCAGAACAAGAAGAAAAAGTCATTCGTTTTGAAATATTGGAACTTGTTATTAAAGCTGCAGGTACGAGAATAATTGAAGATGCATAAAGACTTTTGTGTTTAAGCTATAAAGAAGAAGATAACCTAGTGCCGAGTGGAAAGAAGAATAAAATTAGGGATTACATTTAGAGGACGGAGAAGGGTTAGGGTTGTCTGTTGCTAAAGAGAAAAGACATTGTTGCTGAAAAGAGACTTTTGTTGATAAAAGAGCACTTTTACAGACTAAGAAAGAAAAATAAAGCAAATAAAGACTTGCAAAGAAAACTTTCTTCGAAAAAGAAAGAGCTACGCTGTTTTGATAACATGGAGAACGGCAACCCAAACCGAAAAGCCAAATGCATAATAGGTACACTAATAGCAGTAGTAATTTCTCTCATTATTACAGTAGTGACCATATCATACATAGTAGGACATGAAAGTGATAAAGAAATAACAGATGTAAAGCCTGTAACGACTTTGAAACCTGCTCTTGTTGGGGAGAAGGAGGAGAGCAATGTTATCCGTGAAAAGGCGTTACTGGCAGATGAAGCTCGTAGGTTACACGTAGACGAGTCACAGGGAAACTTTAGGTCAAATGCATATGCCAAACTATTGTATGAGTATATCGATGCCATGGAGGCCAAAGATTGCTATGTTTGTATGCAATTGCCGGCTTCTGTAGATGAGGGTATCAGATATCATCATCTCCCACTGACTTATGGGATAACATGTAGTTTACTGCTTAGTATATTTTATGGTAGAGAAGGGTTCGAGTACTACTTTTCAAATTATGATTCGGTACTGCCTGAAGTTCCGAATTATAAACAAATGAATAAGTGGGACTATTATAAAAAGGAGGATAGACTAGCCAAATTCTTTCTTCCTTGGGATACGCTAGATACATCATACGCACGCAGAAATAATCTGACTTGCAAAGTGTCAGAGATTGAGAAAAAGTTCATAGGACAAGTAGATGACCGATACAGAAGGCAGAAGATTCTAAAAATGTCAGGACAGTGGAAAACTGATTGGACAGAAGAAGAAAAGGCACACAAAAAGAAAGGGAGCAATGGTCCAATAGCTTTGGATAGAACGCAGAAAGGAATGTTATGTTTAACTCGAAGCAAGACATATTATGAGAATGTATTTGTAGGTGAAGTTAATTGCGAACATGCTTTTCGATTAGAGTACTATACGAAAGATTTTATGAAAGAGATGCAAGTGATTCCTAATGTATATTTTGTATGCGGAAGAAATGCCTATGTAAAACTGCCTGACAATTGGTATGGTTCGTGTTACTTGGCAATTGTCTTCCCCAAAATATATCATGCAAAGGATTTAGCGATCATAGAAGGAAAGGCTTCGATAAGAACGAAAAGAGAAGTAGGAGATGCAGAAATAGTAGGAGACGTATTTGGAGCGATGTTTCCTTTGTTAGGTTTAATACTTAACGATGTTAAGATCAGGAGACTAGCTACGGTCGTAGATAGATTGTCTGCAAGTACTGCAAGGTCGTTAATGCTAGTAGAAGGCGAAATGCAATCGATTAGAGCAATGGTTCTTCAGAATCGACTTGCTCTTGATGTACTATTAGCAAAAGAAGGCGGAGTTTGCAAGGCTTTGAAGGTTCAGGAATGTTGTACTTATATTCCTGATAATTCAAAACCACTTGAGAAGGTCATAAGAAACATTACACAGATACACCAAGAAATCGAAGATTTGACAAAAATAAATGTTTGGGAAAAAGTAGGTCATGGAGTAGGAAAGGTTGGAAGTTGGTTTGCCAACCTTGGTAAAAGCATTGTGTGGTATATCTTAAAACCTGAATTAATAGTATTAATCTGCATAATTACATTACTAGGGTTAGTAAAACTGTATAGATGGTATAGGACGAACTGGTTACAAAGATCCATGAGAGAACAAGAAAGGAGATTAGCTACTTTACAAGATCAACAGTATAAAAGTTTAAGAGCACTCGAAAGGATAAAAAGAGGGAATGATGTAACTAGTTCTGTTTAAAGGTGCTATTCAAATTGCATTTAGTGATGACTCCTAAGGGTCATCAAAGGGGGGAACTGAGAGAGCGCAATTTGAATAAAACGTATATCCGAGTCATATTTATAAGCATATCGTATAAACGTAGGAATGAAATGTATATCGTAACGTGAAGTTGACACTTATAGTATAAAGTTAGCATATGTAACCAATGCAATAGGAAATGTATTTGTATTCACGAAAGAAATGCATTAGATTTAGAAGGCCTGTATACATAGTGGGCTAATGTAGAAATGTGTAGAAATGCTTACGAATGGAAGAACGTGCAAAGTAGAATTCATGTACGTGTGTAACTTTAAATGGAGAAATGGCGAGAAATGTAACATGGAGAAATGTGCAGAGAGCATACATAACGATGTAAAGAACGAGGATACATTCGTATTCTATGTAAAATGTATTCACTTTTAAGCAAAGGATTTGCTAAATGCGATTATATATAAATGTGTGTTAAAGGTTATACCGTGTAGAAGAAGTTTTGTAAAGTTTAGGTCATTTGTGATTTTAACCTGACTGACCAAGGGTTCGCAGGAGTGTAGTCCGCTGTTGGTAATTTAGTGGGCTCACAGGAGTCGTGAATAGACTTGATGTGAACGTGCGAGCCAAGGAGTCTAGTTCTTGTTAGATTTAAGGTGACAATGTCGGACGAAGTTTATTGCCTAAACATGAGAGGAGACGCTTGGAATTTGAGTCTTGTTTTGAAATGACTATTCACAGGACCAAGAAAGGTTACATATATAGCCGTAAAGAGGAAAGTTCTGATGAGGTGATAGACTTTTGCTCCGAAAGTGTCAAATGCAATGTCAATGAAGTCACCAGCAAGAAGACGAAGATGGCGGCTAAGAAGAAAGGTCAACTTAACGGACGACGCGAAGAGACGAAGCCATGGAAAGAGCTAAAAATGACATCATGGGGGAAAGTCCGTGGTGGGCGTCGCAGGGGCGTTCCACCCACACTGTGATTGTGTATTTTAGGGACAGCACCTCGGGGAGAAGATAGCGCAGATGGCATGAGCAGATGTCCAGAGAGAAAGATCAGAGCGCAAGGAAGCAGTAGGCCGAGGACCCTTTGAGAGCGGATGGGTAGGCAGAGAGGGTACTGCTTCTTAAACTTAAGTTACCTTTAGAGGCTAAGAGAGTTTGAACTTCTTAGGGAGTCAAACTGCTGACACCTTTTTAGGGTACTAGAAACTTGCGAAGTAGGGATGTCACCTAGCATAGAGTAGGGACAGATTTAACTTGTATTCTTTTCTTTTAGATGACGCAACAGAACCACATCATATCTATGCTTTTAATTTGTTGATTCTGAACTGACTTTGATTGAATTCGTTTATAGACTGAGGTTCTTTAGGGAATTTAGGTTCCTTCTAGTTCCTGTATATTTGTTGAATCTTATCCTGATAGGATTGTAATTGCAACTTTTCTTGATTTTATATTAAACCTTTTAAACTTTATCAGTTGTAAGTGGTTCTTCAGAGTTGCGTCAGTTTATGGGGTTTATCTAACCTATGTGGGGTTTTGTCTTTTACTCAATGACAGAAAATAACCGATCCAAAATGATGAATGAGATTAATATCTAAGTGATTAAAAAGGAGTATCAAAATCTCATTCCCCGCAGTGCTTTTGAAAGATGGAGGACAATTTATAATAAAGACGAGGAAAATGGACATTACAATGCTGATCTGAACCACGCGAGCTGTTTCCTGGCATGGAGAACCACGCTTGCCTTAATCACATATATGACGTAACCATGCATATGCATGGTTAAGCCAGTGCGGGGTCTAGATTCAGGGATGTGCGGGCACAGGAAGAGAAAAGATCGGGAGAGGGTGTGGTCTCGTAAGTGGGAATTGGGCCGAGATTTAGGATGAGGTTTTTAAGGGATAGGGTAGATTTTAGTGCTCACAGTTGGGGGTAGTTTTTAGGGCTCAGGGGAGTCAGGTTGCATTCAGGGCTCAGGGTTAGGGTTGTTTTTAGGGCTATGGGGGGCATGGTAGGTTTTAGGGCTCGGGGATTTGGGTAGTGTTTAGGGCTCAGTGGGGAATTACAGAGCTTTTATCGCTCAGGGGGTTGGCGTAGTTTTTAGGGTTGGGGAGTCAGGATAGTTTTTAGGAATCAGGGGGCTGGGGTGGTTTTTAGGGCTTAGACGGTCTGGGCAGTTTTTAGGGCTTGGGGGTCAGGGTATTGTTTAGGGCTTGGGCAGTCTGGGAGTTTTTAAGGCTCCAGGGGGGCTGGGGTGTGATTTTTTTTACCACACATAACCCTTTACAGTCAATCAATCAATCAGAGCATTTGTAAAGCGCACTACTCAACCGGAGGGTCTCAAGGCGCTAGGGGAGGGGGGGTCCGCTACTGCTCGAACAGCCAGGTCTTGAGCTGCATCCTGAAGGCGAGGTGGTCATGGGTCAGGCGGAGGTGGGTCGGGAGGGAGTTCCAAGTCTTGGCGGCGAGGTAGGAGAAGGACCTTCCCCCTGTGGTGGCTCTTCGGATGCGGGGGACGGCAGCGAGGGCGAGGCCGGTCGATCGAAGCTGGCGTTTGGGAGCGTAGAAGTTGAGGCGGCTGTTGAGG
This sequence comes from Lissotriton vulgaris, assembly GCF_964263255.1. Classification (NCBI taxonomy): domain Eukaryota; kingdom Metazoa; phylum Chordata; class Amphibia; order Caudata; family Salamandridae; genus Lissotriton; species Lissotriton vulgaris. The sequence goes on along the minus strand of NC_141695.1, from coordinate 1,305,117,515 downwards.
TATCCTGGGCCTTGGTTGTGTAGGAATTTGTGTGCGTGGGTGAGGAGACTTAAGGTGATTCTCTTATTGACCGGGAGCCAGTGCAGGTCTCTCAGGTGTCCGGAGATGTGGTTGCGGCGGGGGATGTCCAGGATGAGTCGTGCTGAGGCGTTCTGGATCCGCTGGAGTCTCTTCTGGATTTTGGCGGTGGTTCCGGCGTAGAGGGAGTTGCCGTAGTCCAGACGAGGGCCTGGGTGACCGTCTTCCTGGTCTCGGTGGGGATCCACCGGAAGATCTTCCGTAGCATGCGCAGGATGTTAAAGCACGACGAGGAGACGGCGTTGACTTGTCTGGTCATGGAGAGGGAGGAGTCCAGGATGAAGCCCAGGTTGCGTGCATGATCTGTCGGTTTGGGTGCGGTGCCCTGGGTGGGGGGCCACCAGGAGTCGTCCCAGGCGGAGGGCGAGGAGCCCAGGATGAGGACTTCCGTCTTGTCTGAGTTCAGTTTCAGGTGGCTGTTCTTCATCCATTCGACTACCTCTTTCATCCCATCGTGTAGGTTGGCTCTGGCGGTGGCGGGGTCGTTGGTGAGGGAGAGGATCAGCTGGGTGTCGTCGGCGTAGGAGATGATGTTGAGGTTGTGCTGGCGTGCGATGGCTGCGAGGGGGCTCATGTAGACATTGAAGAGGGTTGGGCTGAGCGAGGAGCCTTGAGGAATGCCGCAGATGACTTTGGTGGCTTCTGATCTGAACGGGGGGAGGCGGACTCTCTGTGTTCTTCCGGCGAGGAAGGAGATGATCCACTCCAGTGCCTTCTCCTGGATTGCTGAGGTGTTGCACTAGGGTACGGTGGCAGACAGTGTCGAAGGCCGCGGAGAGGTCCAGGAGGATGAGGGCCGCTGTTTCTCCGTTGTCGAGCAGGGCTCGGATGTCATCGGTTGCTGCGATCAGGGCGGTCTCGGTGCTGTGGTTGGCCCGGAAGCCAGACTGCAAGAGGTCGAAGGATCCGTTCATCTCGAGGAAGGCGGCCAGCCCTGTGTTGACGGTCTTCTCGATGACTTTTGCAGGAAACGGGAGCAGCGAGATGGGGCGGTAGTTCTTGAGGTCGGTGGGGTCGGCCGATGGCTTCTTTAGTAGAGCGCTGAGTTCGGCGTGCTTCCAGCTCTCCGGGAAGGTGGCGGTGTCGAAGGAGGTGTTGATGATGTCCCGTAGGTGGGGTGCGATGACCGCGTCGGCCTTGTTGAAGACGTGGTGAGGGCAGGGGTCGGTCAGAGATCCGGAGTGGATGGAGTTCATCGTGCGGATGGTGTCTTCGGTGCTGATTGGGGTCCAGGCGTGGAGGGTGGTGGTGGGGGGCGGTGGTTCGGTCGTGGCGTGCGTCGGTTGAGTGCTGAAGCTGTTGTGTATATCCTCGATCTTGTTGTGGAAGTAGGAGGCGAGGGAGTTGCAGAGGTCTTGCGAAGGGGTGATGTCGTTGTTTCCGGCGTTGGGGTTGGAGAGCTCTTTGACGATGTTGAAGAGTTCCTTGCTGTTGTGTGCGTTCTTTTTCCAGTCGATCCTTGAATGCAGTTTTCTTGGTGGCGTGTATCAGTTGGTGGTGTTTCCGGGTGGCGAGCTTGAGGGCAGTCATGTTGTCCGGTGTTGGGTCTCTGCGCCAGGCTTTTTCGAGGGCTCTGCAGTTTTTCTTGGAGCTCTTGAGTTCGTCGGTAAACCAAGGGGCTTTCTTGCTGCCGGGTCTGCTGGGCGGGGTCTTCAGAGGGGCGAGGTCGTCTGTGCAGTCGCTGATCCACTTCGTGAGGTTGGTGGCCGCTTGGCTGGGGTTCTTTGCACTGGTGGGTGGGTTCTTGTTCAGGGAAGTCGCGAGCTGGTCGGCTGTGATCTTGTTCCAGCTTCTGCGTGCAACCTGTTGCTGGTGGTGGTGGATCGTGGTCCTTCTGAAGCTGAAGTGGACGCAGCTGTGGTCCGTCCAGTGGAGTCCGGTGGCGTGGCTGAAGGCGATGTCCTTGCTGGAGGAGAAGACGGGGTCGAGTGTGTGTCCGGCGTAGTGGGTGGGGGTGGTTACCAGTTGCTTGAGTCCGAGGTTAGCGAGGTTGTCCAGCAGGGTGGTGGTGTTGCGGTCGTTGTTGTTCTCCAGGTGGAAGTTGAGGTCCCCGAGGAGGATGTAGTCAGCGGAGGGGAGGGCGTGCGGGCTGATGAAGTCAGCGATGTCTTCGCTGAATTGTGTGCGTGGTCCCGGGGGTCTGTAGATGAGGGTGCCTCTGAGGGTCGTCTTGGGGTCGTCTTGGGGTTGATGTGGATCTGGAAGTGCAGGTGTTCGGCGGGTGCGAGGGTGTCGTCGGTGTTGGTCGTGATGCGGATGGAGTTCCTGTGGATGAGGAACTGCCTCCTCCTGTCTGGTTGACGCGGTCCCTCCGGATGATCTTGTAGCTGTCTGGGATGGCGATGGCGATGTCGGGCGCTGAGGAGGCGGTCATCCAGGTTTCCGTGAGGAAGGCGACGTCTGGGGCTGTAGTGTCGAGCAGGTTCCAGAGCTTGACGGCGTGTCTGTGGACGGAGCGGGTGTTGAGCAGGATGCACTTGAGGTGGTTGCTGCTGGAGTTCGGCTTGGTCGGTGCTGGTGTGGTGCAGGTCCGGATGCAGGTGATCTTGCAGGAGTGGCAGCAGAAGGGTCCGTGGGTGCGTCTCGGGGTGGCTCGATAGCATCCCGGGATTCTTCCGGCGTTGAGTGCGTAGAGTTTGGTGGCGTCGTAGGTCCGGCGGGTGGGCTGGTGTCTGCGGGGGCCAGGGGTCCTGGCACTGGGCGCGGTCCAGGCGCGGACGGGTGCAGACGGGCTTACCTTTGGCGCACCTTCGGCGCTCAGTCGGCGTTTCCGCTGCGCGCGTCCGCTGCGCGGTCGCTCAGGGGGCGTCATAAGTGAGGAGCCGGGAGGGCGGGTCAGCTGTGTGGCGGGAGCGGGGCGGCCAATGGGCAGGAGGGGGGCGGAGACGCCGGAGGGTAGTGGCGGGAAGGAGGACCGAGGACGGCTCAGCGGCGGCTGGGTCGTCCGGCGGCTGGAGGGAGCACACAGGTGGGGGAGGGCAGCAGAAGGGGGGGAGAGGGGTACAGAAGGCAAAGGGGAAAGGAGAACAAAAGCTAACTACACAGGCGGCGGACAGGGGAAACAAAAGGCACACAGCAGGTCACAGAAGGCAAAAAGGGGAAACAAGTGGAAACGAGTGTAAAATACAAGGGGAGACGAGTGTAAAATACAAGGGGAAACAAGTGTAAAATACAGCAGGTGAAATCAAAGGGGAACCAAGGCACGCAGCAGAAGGCAAACAGCAGCGAAAAACGGAGGTGGTAGCCGGAAGTGTGCAGCAGTCAGCAGGGCAGAGTACTGGTAACAGCGGGCATGAGCAGCGAAAGTGGGGGCGACCTCGCCTGGAGCAGGCTCGAGCGGTCGCTCCTTACCCCTGCGTTTGGTCCCCTTAAGTGAGGAGCTGGGAGGGCGGGTCAGCTGGGTGGCGGGAGCGGGGTGGCCAATGGGCAGGAGGGGGGCGGAGACGCCGGAGGGCAGTGGCGGGAAGGAGGACCGAGGGCGGCTCAGCGGCGGCTGGGTCGTCCGGCGGCTGGAGGGAGCACACAGGTGGGGAGGGCAGCAGAAGGGGGGGAGAGGGGTACAGAAGGCAAAGGGGAAAGGGGAACAAAAGCTAAATACACAGGCGGCGGACAGGGGAAACAAAAGGCACACAGCAGGTCACAGAAGGCAAAAAGGGGAAACAAGTGGAAACGAGTGTAAAATACAAGGGGAGACGAGTGTAAAATACAAGGGAAAATATGTGTAAAATACAGCAGGCGAAAACAAAGGGGAACCAAGGCACGCAGCAGAAGGCAAACAGCGGCGAAAAACGGAGGTGGTAGCAGGAAGTGTGCAGCAGTCAGCAGGGCAGCGTACTGGTAACAGCTGGCAGGAGCAGCGAAAGTGGGGGCGACCTCGCCTGGAGCAGGCTGGAGCGGTCGCTCCTTACCCCTGCGTTTGGTCCCCTTAAGTGAGGAGCCGGGAGGGCGGGTCAGCTGGGTGGCGGGAGCGGGGCAGCCAATGGGCAGGAGGGGGGCGGAGACGCCGGAGGGCAGTGGCGGGAAGGAGGACCCAGGGCGGCTCAGCAGCGGCTGGGTCGTCCGGCGGCTGGAGGGAGCCATACCAGTCATGCCTTTACATCAAAATTGTGTGGTAAAGGCATGTGTGGTAAAGGAATAGGTTGATCAGATGCATTTGTTGTTCCCGGAGCGTTGTAGAGGCACGCACAGTTTAGCAATGTGTTACTCTGTCATAAAAGCTAAAGACTATCAATAGTTAAGCTCCCATTAAACTTTTGCCTTTCTGCACATACAAACCGCAAGATGAAAGAATTGAAGTGATATAAAGACTGTAATACAGATATTCCAGTGAAGGTGCAAAACGCTTAACAATATAGGAGCCTCTTCACAAACAGCGCCTTGTAGTACATTTAGTAGTACTACAACAGTACTACTCACACTGAAAAATGCTGTTCACTGACCAACATACAGAGTTTGCCTCTCCTATCTTTTCTATCTGAGGATCTCCACCCCGATTGAGGAGGTCTCTGTACATGTAGTACTATGTTTCACTAGTAAATGTGGGAGCGGTGAGAGACTGTTTGGGAAATGGGCAATACTTTCTACACAATGAGCAGGGTTTTGTGAGTGTTTAGGTGTGGTTAAGGGAGTGTTAAGGTGGGGTGTAGGGAGGGCCAATTACCACCCATAAAAGAGTAAGCCCTTTGCTATTCACAAACTGCAGGTTTAAAGGCACTATAGTTAAAAAGGATCAACGATAGTCATAACTATACTCCAGCCAAGCCTTTGGCCGCACATAGGTACTGCATCAAATTCCTATAGAAAACAATGGAAGCAGGGACTCAAAATAAAGCCCGATAGGAAATAATGTAAAACAAATTAACTTATTTCAACATTTATATATATTTTATCATTTTTAATAAACAATTTAAACTTGCAATGGTTTTTAAATAATGAAAATTAATTAGATTTAATTCAATACATAACTTTCAGTAAATGTTACTACACATTAAATATAATAATAGGTAGGTGTTTTTTTCTAATTGCTTTGAATAAGCATATTTAAATTAGTTAATTTTGTATATACATTTAAGATAATGGTGCTGTAACATTGCTTTTATTTGTTCCAAGTGTAAAAGTATGTATGCAATTGTTTTACGTTAATATGCAACCTTAAAATAGTTTTGTTATTTTTTGTTTAAATAAAATGTTTTACTTCTTTCTATTTTTACTGCAGGGAGATGATCACTCCCAGGGGCAGAGACCTCAACCTATATGTGAGAAGCAGCTATTAGTAACTTTACACTCTGACATTTGGCAGTACACACTGGTTTTAGGGGTGGGGACATGTAAGTCTACACTTAATGAAGGCAAGTCAAAGGAGCTTTATTTTGACAGTGCATGTCATAAAAGCAATATAAATAATTTAAAACATAAAACATCATACAGACTTGTACATAAAACCCACAACATACATTAAAAAAGGGTCATTATCGTATCCCTAGCAATCAAGAGAGATCCTTTTGACTTAGAATATGTTATTTTGGCATTAAAACAGTGCAAGTTTCATCTTGGATCTTAAGACCCAGATCCATCCTAAGAACTTGGCAACGGAGATTGCATATTGCGAGGAGGAATCTGAACACAATATTCTCAGCGCAGCACTGCTACTTCTGGTATCCAGATTCTTGCAGGCCGGTTTCAGCCATTTTTTCCATGGATCCACATAGGTGGGGCAGACAAATAGGACATGGGAGTATGTTTCTATTTGATTTGTGCATGTGAGACATGTGTCGTTAGCATTGGGAGACCACTTGCATGTGATACATTTTAGTGAGAGAGTACCTGCCCAGAATTGAAAGTATTGTCTCCTATCGAAAGGCTTCAATATAATGTCACACTATGGCTCATACCGAGGGGTCGGTTTAAATTCTAGGAACCTCCCTGTCAGAGAGATATTCTCGGTTGTTCTAAAATCGTTTTTCATGATCATATGCAAATACTGTTCTTTCATTTTTTCTTTTAAGGGGACCTGTGCACCCATTGGATTCTCACATACGTGCTGCATTCCCATTTTGCTCAATGTACTGTTGATGTTATTGACTCAACCAATCTTATGTGAGTGGACAGCCTCCATGAAATCCCTAAGAGAATCAGCATAGTTACCCTACTCGGGGGTGGACCACATTCTACACCAGTATAAAATAGGGCGAAATCTTGCTACACCTTCCAAGGGTTTGCAACCTAAATCATTGAGCAATGGTCTGAGAGGGGGGCTTTGTGGAAGACTTGTAATGATTTGAAGAAACATATTCTCTGCTCCAGCGAGTGCAGCTAGGTTCACAAAGCCCCAAAGTTCTGACCTGTGTAAAACTAAGCCTGCTGTTTTGGTATAGTAAATCTGCAGTGCAGGACTAAACAGCTTTGTAAGTGAAGTTCGCCTGATAGTTGACAATGTTTGAGGGACATAATTTAAATATAGGGCCTCAAGCTCAATTTCTTAGCCAAGGTGACTCCTAGATAACTGAAAACATCTGCCTATCCTAGGGGCTCGCCGTCAAGCTTTATGATGCTCCTAAATGATTGATTCTGATTAAAAACAATGAATTTCGTTTTATGTATTAATAGCTAAGCCTCGAATACTGTCACCACCTTGTGAATCAAATCTGGTAGGCTTATTGGCCTGTAGTTACCTGGCGAGGATCTATCGCCTTTTGCGAAGATGAGCACGATCTTGGCGCCCACCAAGAATCAGGTATGGGGGCACCATGAGCTATTGCATTGGCTAGTGATAATATATATCTTGACCAGATATTCCTATTGTGCAAGAGTAAATCAGCCAGGATGTTGTCTGGACCGGGGACTCTGCCATTAATAGCAACTTTACAGTTGTAAATGTTGACTAGCCAAAAGTTATAAAGGTAATACAAATTATAAGACTAAACTTACACATATCAATGTACCTTTGTGAATAGATCATAAAATCAAACCTTGATCCACTTTTAAAGAGACAATAACAGAACTATCAAATGAAATGCTACTAGGAAAGCCTGTTCTACCATTCGAGGCAGAGCTAAGGACTCTTCACGAAAACAGTTGTGGACAGAACATCTCGTTGTAAGTGCAGCACACTTTAAGTAAAGATATGTTTATTTATTTAATGAGTTATATATAGCGCTGGCTAGACACAGAGGTATCAGAGCGCTTTTCATGAGGAAGAAACATTGTTCAGAACATGGTTACAAAATTATATCAGTTACTTAAGCTTAGTTGGAGAAATTACATGAGTACAAAAGCATAGCATAAACATGAGGTAAAAATAGGCAAGAGAAGAGAAGAATAGGGGAGAGAGGGAAGGAATATGGGCAGTAGAGGAGAATAATGGGGGAAGAGGAGGGGAAGGGTATAGGAGGAACAATAGGGACACAAGGAAAAACAGTGTCTGACGTCCAGCTGGGTAGGTGACGGCCTAGGGGTAAACAAGAGCCAAACTCCTCTATAGCTGTGTGGGACAGCTCTTACGGTCATCAGCTAAAGGTTGCTTGGGCACCGCAGTACATACAGAAGGGTTATAGTTTCCGCCTAGGGGGCTATAGTCCAAAAAGTTCCATTGAGTGCGCTGGTCACGGTGTACGGTGCTCTGCTTCCAGCGGTAATGGGGTAAGAACCCAGGCCTCTGCGGTGTGAGACTCCCTTGTCGCTGTGGACTCTCTCAGAGGGGTCACTGAAACTCCAGGGCATAAATGCTGGATCCGTCCCCAAAAAGGGGAGAAGGATTGCTTTGGAAAGGGGTTCATTCATGGTGGCCATTATTAGAAAGTTGGTGTGTCAGATGTCACCAGAGGCGGCCATTTCGACCTAATTTTGCTTCAAAAGACCGGACCAGACTAGCTGGTCGGGCCAGGCTGAGTACTGCTGGGCTGTGTCCGTGGGCTTGTTTACACCAGGGAGGCGCAGGATTTCACAAGCCCCCTTGCTCAGAGGGTGCTAGTTGACAGTACGTGCCTTAGATGGCAAGCATTACGTCAGAATATCTGCCAGTCAACTGCTCGGCGAGGTGCGATCCGCCATCTTGAGGTCAGGCAGAGTCAGGCTTGGAGTTAACGGTCATTGAACTCCCGCTCGAGTGTCTAAAGGGCCGAGTCCCTTGTGGTCCTGCTACTCCACACTCCCTCCAGGCTGGCCCGTTGTTGCTCCTACCTTCCTCGCAGCATTGGAAGACCCCACACGTGTGCCTCACGGCATACAACACGGTCCCTGTCGCGTTCCTCCGAGGTCTTGCACCACCCGAAGAAGCACACCCCGTCACAGGCATTGGCTCCGGGGGTCATACAGTGGAGCAGTTGTGCCAGTGGGTCACTCGATCTCCTGCGGGGGTGAGCCAGCATTCAGCAGTCATTGTGCGCTACAGACCTGGCGACCGCCATCTTGCGTAGCTTCATTACCCATATAAAACATGAAAGGTATAGCAGACCTTGCAGTTATGGCAATGTGAATGTAAAGAGAGACATTATATTGCAGGCACTCTGGTGTGGCCAATATTGTTAAAGTGGATCAATCTATTAACTGTACAGTCCCAGGATTAAAATACCAAGCCTTAAGCCGGAGTGCTCAGTTTACAAGTAAAGTAGTGTATTGTATAAATATCGAGAATAACTAGAGGAATATGCTGCTGCTCCTCACCAGCAAGCTTGTGCCATACCACACAAAATGAGCGTTGTGCTCAAACATTTTTGACTGGTGCTATTTCATCTCCTTGGTGGTAAGCAAAGGCAGTGCCTATTTTTCTGAAAGTATTATGTGTAAGAACGTGTGCACATTTGGTGAGTAGACATTTATTATAGTGGTTATGTTGTTTGCGCTGTATTATTGCAATCTAAATGTATTGTAGTGTGGTAATGTTGCTGCATTCTGTTTTGACTATTTTGTTTGGGTATGGCACTGTGTTAAGTGCTGTTGCTTACTTTAAATATGTGAACATATGCTGCTGTATTTTCAACCAAAATCACCACATGCCTTGAATGTTTTTGTGACAAGCAACAATTCACCACGGTCTGAGGTGGCAAAATAGCGCTGCTGCAGCTCTTCAACTATTTAAGACACCTTTCAATCCAGTACTGCAGTGTATTTAGGGCTCCAGTGCTCACTTCATATGGAACTGCGGGCGCTAAGTTAAGAGACAATCTCTGCCACTGGTTGGGCTGACTGGTATCCAAGGAAATTGGATGGTAGTGAATTGTTGCTGTCACAGGAACTTTCAACACATGCATCTTTTGGCTGGAATTATGGAAATATTGGTTATAACTACAGTAAACAAATTAATATAACAAATTAACATACACAAAGGAATATAAAAACACAGTTAAAAAATGACATAAAAATGAAAAAAAGTCAAAACAGAAAGCAATATAGAAATGACAGTACAACTCAACAAAATCATATTGCAGTTCCAAAGCATAACAGCTCACGGTAACAGTATCACATCATGAATTCTATTTTTATAACAACAATGGTAAAAGGTTTTTAGAGCAAGCACTGTCTTAGCTTCCCATCATAGGCATGAAAAAGTGCCAGTCACAAATAATTTGTGATCCAGTCCTTTATGTTCATAGTTCCATTTACATATCAGCAGACAGAGGAAACAATAAAGAAATAAGTACGCTGGAAAGTCGGAAAAGGAACTGTGTTTTCATGGCAGCCAGGGCAGGACTGGCCAACCATGCATCAGGCTTTTCCCCGAGATGCTGTAAGGGTGCTGGGCAGATTTGCAGCGGTGGGGAGGTTTCGTTACTGGGGGAAGTTTTTGCAGCTGTACTAGACCCCAGTAACAAAAGCAGCAAGCAAGCGTTGCCAACCTCTCAGGGCCAGGCAGGGGCTAGTCCGAAACAATTGCCAGGGCTGCTTTGGGTTCCAAGTCCGGCTCTGATGCCAGCCAAAGCTTATACACAAAGAAACAAAGAGAACACATGACCCCATTGGACTCGCAAATGCCCAATTGGACTCAGTTTAACTCTTGTGCCAATGACAAATAAAAGCATGCATCTTAAGAAAGTAAATGGCAACAGCCCCAGTAGGTGCACGCACCTGAAATCATTTGGCTTAAGAGGAAAAGAGGGAACTGCCACACACAGAGTAAAGAGGAAGAGGTAGGGAAAGTATTGAGATGCAGACATGCCCAGGGAAAACCCAGGAAGGACCCATGCACTTCCAGCTGAGTGCACCTGATAAAGAAACGTGCAAAAGGTAAGATAGGTCCCGAATGTCGCAGTGGAAGGCTAGATCTCATCTAATCAAAATAAAATGCAGAATATTTAGGAAAGTCTTTGAATTGGGAGCATGGAACTGAGATGAACAACATAACCATCTAGACACAAGCAAGAGGCTGACCCAAAGTCCACTATAGGTTTATGTCATTTATGTAATGCATTGGAAACAATAGGTCAGCCAATAGACAGTTAAAGATGTCCATAGCCGAGACCGTAAAAGGCCCAAATGCAAAAAGAAGAAAGATAACATTTCTTGATTATGGAGTTGCAAAAACTGCTCCCATGTCTTTGTTTTTTTTGTTTTTTTTAAAATTTTTATTTGGCAAACAAGTCAGAAAATAAAAAGAGATATACAATACATATTCTTAAACATACAAGTTTTGAGTGATATGTCATGACTCATGTATAGAGAATGTACAGCAAGTTCTCGACATGGCCCATTTTAAGTTATATACAAATAAAGAAAAAAGAAACCAAAAAAAAAGAAGAAAACAAAAAGACGTTAGGTACAACTTATTTCCTTCAGAATTATACAAAATTATTCCATATTTTTTCAGTTTTCGCTACAGACTTTCGGCCTCTGCCCTTAGCCAGGGTCTTTTCCATAGTATACATTTTGTGTAATAGATTTAACAACTCTGTCCTGCAGGGTGGGTTTGGTGAAATCCAAGCTCTGGCTACCACCAATCTAGCACAAGACAGCGCTATATTAAGCCAACTAGTATTATTGTTCCCCATCGTGTGTAAAGAGAGTAAAACCATAGGTACGGAGAGTGATGTATGAATCAGTTGTTTTTGACTTAAAAGTATTTTCTATTTCTTTCAAAAACTTTGCAATCATAGGACAAGAATAAATCATGTGAATAAGATCTGCTGCCACCAGATCGCATTTAGGGCATTTAGTGCAATCATTATTTAGATTATTCTGAGGCCATTTGGATATTTTTAGTGGATATGACATAATTGACTGACCATCCTATATAGTTGTAATTTTAGGCTTGAGGAGTGGACTAATTTGTTGATGTTAACCAAAAGCATTTGAAATATTCTGTGGTGTCACATTGATTCCTAGTTTTAGCGTCCACTTATGTGACAGTCTTATGCAGTCATCCGTGTTATACTGACTAAGAAGTTTATATCCCATACTAATTAGCGACTTCTTTTTAGTACTATATAAACAACCCCAAATGTCCGGGCTGGCAACTTTTTTCAACTTCATAGTCCGTATTAAGTAATCTTTAATTTGCATATATTTGTATGTCATTGCATCAGGTAAGTTATAAAGCAGTTGCAAAGTTGAAAACTGGAGGCAACCATCTGAACCGTATAAATCACCTAATGTCTTGATTCCGTAAGTAGCCCATTCCCTCCCCATCTTATCATTAATGATAGCAGGTAGCCCAGGATTACCCCATGGTGGTAGGTCTGTGTGAAAAAAGGAAGTATCGCAGTGTTTCAAAATCAAATTAAAGATCCCTACTGCATCTTTTGCTGTCATAAATTTCACTCGTTTAAAAAAATGTGGATCATGTACTCTTGCTAAGAATTGGTTTGAGTTTGTGCCTAACATAAACTGATAGAAAAAGAAAGTTTTGTTTTTGTCTAGTAAGCTCTTAAGCCGACCTAAAAATGATGCAAAGAAATAAGACTTAAAGTCCGGAAAGTCCAGTCCTCCCTTTTCCAATGATAATTTTAGTATGGCCATTGACCTTCTAGGTTTTTTGTAGCTCCAAATAAAACTACTACAAATTCCATCTAATTTCTTAAAAAATATATTATTAAGTCGGAGGGGGATAAAACGAAAGAGGTATAAAAATTTGGGCAAAATATTCATTTTAATCAGATTGATTCGGCTCAAGATGTTAAGTGGGATTTTATGCCATTTTTTAAGCACCGTAGTAACTTCTTTTAGTAAGGGTTCGTAGTTTAGTTTGTTAATTTCATTAATTTTGGAGGAGATTTTCACCCCTAAATACACGGCAGAGTCACATATTCCTGTAATTGTATGATCAGTTTGGTAATTCAAAATAATTTGTGTTTTGTTACGGTTTAATTTATAGCCTGAAATATCGCCAAAGTTCTTTGATTCCTCTGTTATTCCAATTAGAGCATCCGTTACGTTTGTGATATAGATAGCTTGGTCATCTGCATATGCAGTTATTTTGAGAGTTTTATATTCATGTTTAACCAGAATTATCTTATCTTGTTTATGCAAAGCATTAATAAAGGGTTCCATTGAGAGAGCAAACAGCAGGGGTGAAAGTGGGCACCCCTGCCTAGTCCCCTTAGAGATTGCGAAGGTTGGTGACAATAACCCTGCATAACTAATGCTTATCCCTATAAATAGCCTGTACACTTCTCAGAAACCGGTCTTTAAATCCAAACTGAATTAGTACTTTCCACAAATAATCCCGTTCCCATGTCTTTGTAAATGACTCCTCATTTTCCCTAACTTTAAGGGAACACTCTCTTTAGTGCAGCTGCTGTGGATATTTTTTCAGTTCTTCTTCTTTAGCTATTATATCAATTTCAGAGAAAATGCTCTTTCTTCCTTAAAGACGCTTTTATGCCCATAGAGTCAAGCATATGCTGGAATGTTCAACTTCAGCATCTTTTTATTTAAAAATAGTACAGTCCGGTTGTAATGTCAATGTGGATATTAACCAGTGACCATCATTATCTCTGCAAACCATTCTCCAACAAACCTTTTGTCAAGAGTGTCTTCTAGGCTTATCAATTATATCTTTTCCTATGCTTGCAAGTACTCTCCTCCGCTGCAGTGTGCTCGTGTCCGTGCTAATCTCATGGCTTAATGTACCAAAAATAAGGCTAAAGTGATGGCTGTGTTAATACCAGCTTTTCAAAAAAGCGGTTTATTTGGATATTCATGCTTACATTCCATTGAGTATGCATTTCAGGAGGTTGTCATCTTTTATTCTCACTTTATTCTCAGTTGGGTTAACTTATAATAAAAATCTGTTTTCAAGAATGGCCTGTAATTGTACGTCAGACTTGCACAGCTGTTTCTCTCTTGTGATCTCCTCTCTATTCGGTGGGGTCTCCATTTTGTTTGTACTAGTAGGGCCCAGCTGGAGTGCCACTAGGGGAGTGGCCTTTCTAGCTGGCTTAGGTTTCACCATAGTGTGTGTCAGTTAGATCTTTAGTGGGTACGTCATAATGGGTGAGTAGTCCACTCCCAATCAGGGTTGACCTCATGCTCTTGCCCTCTATGTGGCCCAGTGTGTTTACCTCAGGGCACACACCACAGCATGTCACTGTCACCGCATTGGATGACCCTCCCACATGGCATGTCTGTCCCAGCTAACTCTCCCTTGGGATTGAATCAGTGTCCAGCATGTCCTGTGGTATAGAGACTCAGGCCTGCTCCTCCTGCATAGCCTCCCAGTCAAGGCAAAACATGTACTCTTCCACTGTTTATCTGCTCACCAGCACTCAGCTGTGCTCCTCCCAGGCCAACGGGTGGGCAGGGGTACCAAAGTCAAACACCAGGCCCCCCTCCTTCAGGGCCTGCCAACTCGAGTAGAAGGCAGTGTTTCATGGCCCTCCTCAAAACAACAAACTGAGACCCCAGTACGTGCTCCACTTCATCACTGTTCCACCACTGTCCTGTGCTCAGGGATCTTCTCCTTTGGTTGAGGACATGCCGTTGCACACAGTAAGCCCTTGTAATCTGAGGCCCGGACCTCCCTCCCTGTGTGTGTTGGTGGCCCCATCACCTGGGTTTAGCCACTCTGCAGGTTGTTGAGAGACCCCTGGCCAAGGGTCTGGAGACATCCTGCTGCTCTCTGGTTGCAGGCCAGGCCTTCTTTGCTGGTCAGCTACAACCACCCACAGAGGTCTGATATCAGCTTCTCAATCCAACTAAACAACTTTTAACTTCAGATATTGCAGCTGTATATTTATCTCGATGCAAGCTTCTAGTCTAGGATGTATACCTTTATGCTCAGTGGCCGAGCAACTTTGCTATTACATGTCCAAAACCATTTTTGACTTGGCCAAATCTGTGATTTTAACATGCTCCCTTGGAAGACAAATTGCCTTATTGGAACAGCAGAAGGATCACAAAAAAGTAAATTCTCTGTTTTTGTTTTTGGTGTCCATTATTACTGTGACCATTATCAAGATGTCTTTAGTCTTTACTTGCTGAATGGATATGTGCAGCTCTAGCCTTCATGATGCCCTTGTCTGTGGCAACACTATTTCCAGGTATGTGACTGCTGCCACAATATGACTATTACAAATATATAGGCATGCAAAGATATTGAAGGCACATGAGACCTTCAGACTCACTTGTTATGACCTATTAATTATAATCCACATAGCCAGATACAAAGTACTAGGAATTCCTACTTTTTAGCAATAAACACCACTTTTTCTGTAAACTGAAAATTATATGACACATATGGTAAATGCACAGTTGTGTGGTAAAGGTTTCAGCTTTAATGCATGTACCTTCTTTTGACTGTGCATTTTGGGAGTTGGTTGCTTGGTTTTTACCCATGTGCTGCTGGAGTTGGCCAAGTCCTGTGCCCAACCGTCACAGCCAAACAATTTACCTTGTGTATGGCTTTTAGCCATGTGCTACGGACATTTGGTAGCAGGGCCTGGTTTTCAGCCTTCGTGTATGTGCCGCATGCAACCCACAGTATAAAGATGGCCCTACCACTTTTTTGACCTTTCCCTTTCCCTTTGTGCAATGATCAGAGGACTTAGTTCATCTTTTTGCACTGGGCCACTGCACAAGCAAAATAATTAGGGGGGGCTTTATCACTCTTTCACACAGAGCAACAGAGCAAGACAACTTGCTGTGTTGCGCTGCATGAACGGGAAAAGGTGAGAATGCACCATATCTATCATGACATTGTCCATTCCTGTCCTCTGCCTGTGCTGGCGCAAAGTCAGCAGCCTAGCACCAATGCATGCACCCTGCATGGAGCAAAGGTGTCTGTGTTATAGGTAGAATTGTTTCGGTGCTGGAAGGGTCACCTCTTGCACAACCCCAATCCAGCACACTTTGAGAGAAGAAATAATGATGACTAATAAAGATAATTATTTCTCCTTGTTGCACCTCAGTCAGTAAGACAAACAATTCTGACACATTCTCAGGTTTAACAGTGTTGGTAAATCTGGGAATGCCTCAGAATAGATTAATGGATGCTTGGGGACACCCATGTGCGACCCATGTAACACCCCACCAAGTAGAGAAACACAAGGCAGCACCCTAAGTAGCCATGGGTATTCCCACATGTGGATCCATTGCTCACTGTGTGACTGGAAACAAGCTACACCCAACTGAAGAGCTCCAATTAGGGCCAACCCAGCCTTGTGTTGCTTGTGTTCTGGTTTAGGAAAGGCCTGGCCTGGCACTTCTGGCTAGACTGTTCCTGTTGGAGCAGGATCACAACTGATTAGCATATTGCTGGGTCCACACAGAGGTGGCAGGGTGTGTGTTAGACTTGTCAACCGTGGGGTGTCTTCAACAAAACTCTTTGCAGTACTCCTCCATTTTATTGATCTCATTTTAGTTGGCCTTAGGACTCTGTGCACTTTACCACTGCTGACCAGTGCTAAAGGGCATGTGCTTACTCCATAAAACCAATTGGCACATTTAATAAAAGTTGTAACACTTCTATCCAGGGCCAGGGAGGAGCTGGCTTGGCAGTTCAAATGACTGTTCTCATGAGGAGCACAAATGACTGTTCTCATGAGGAGCAGGGTCAAGACTGATTTACATATGGCTGGGTGTAAACAGGGGTGGAATGGTGAGCAATAGAACGATGTATTTAACCCAGATATCTTTACTGGGGGTGAATGTTTGATTTATTCCACATTCTGTCCATCATTTGTGTGTCTTTTGCCAGTGAACCCACAGCACTCATTGTATCACCCACTTAAGTAGCTCTTTAAACATGTCTCGGGCTTGCTATTGCAATCTGTGTGTGCAGTTTTATGGATGAAAATGTTTATTAAAACATCAGTAAATGCAAACAAACACCGCTGCTCACCTACAATCAAAGGGTCTGGGAGTGTCAATGCACAGTGAGAATATAGATTAACACAGCCTTTTGTATGCAACCCCACTGGCCGGCGGCGCTGCTGAAGGCATTTAGGGATCCATTATGTAATTAAAGCCACAGTAAGTGACAGACACACCCCAGAGGGACGGCAGCATGGATAAAGCATTTGCAACATATTGCGTAGGCAGCTGCCTGCGGTTATCTGGGTCAGCAGCATAAGCAGGCATTTTTAACAAAGGAACACCAATAACCAAACAAAACAGCCACCCTCTCCCCCAAGTTCTTCCTAACGCGTAGCTAAGAGGTCTATAGTGGTGGCATGCCAAGACAAGCAGTAGGTGTGTGAATGTGAGTGGTAGGCAGCAAACTAAGACTGGGGCTGCATTGTTAGTAGAGGTGGGCTCTGGGAGCAAGCAGAGCCACTAAAAATTGGTCGGGCAGGTTAGCTCGTTAAATTCAGAGGAGAGAATTTGGATCAATGGCGCCCATAAGTTGGAGTAGGTCTCACTCCTCTACTCAACAGCTAACGATAACTACTCCATTCCCAGTATGAGGAGAGCTAATGAAGCTAAGCGGTGTGGTCAGGGATCCTGGTGGTACCCAACAAGGAAAAAATCATATGATGGAATGCTCCTAGGGTAAGGGCCTCAAAGAGCATAATGGGTACGTCAAGGGGTTAGGAAGCCCCGGGATGGTGTGGACCGAGAACCTCTGGATAGACATTTGGGAGGCCCTGCATATATTGTTAAGAACATGCTCCCAGAAACGACCCATTTTCAGACAGTTCCAGATAAGATGAATTTAGGTGCCTGTACTTCCACATCCTGTCCAGCACTCTTTCGAGTGTTCCCGGGTTCTAAGCTCAGAGCCGCGCGGGAGTTAGGTACCATTAAGACACTATTTTGTATGCAGTCTCGGTACTGTGGCTCTGTTGTGGGAGGTGTGTTAAGCTCTGTAGTAAATGCCCTCCCATTCTTTGGCAGTGATTGTCCTACCGAGTTCCATCTCCCACCTAGTCTGACCCATGGGTGTAGTTGGTGACTTTCCTTTCTCTAAGAGAGAATAGAGCTCAGAGATTAGGCATTTGTTGTCTTTTTTAAGGATGACACATTTCTCAAAGGTGCTAAGGCTGCCTCCCTGCTTGTGGTTTAAGGGTTGGATGCATCACCCAGTGTCGCACCTGGAGTTATTGGAAACAGTCACCTTCCTTGAGCCCATAGTCAGACTGCAAGTGCTCAAAAGGAATGATCCCCTTGGAGTCAAACAGGCTGCAAATACGCTTGCACCCACCCTACTGCCATCATCAGAAACTCTTATGGTGCATCCCTGGGCTGAAATCTGGGTTAGATTGGATTGGGCTTATGGGGAGGGAAAGGTGCTGAAACTCTGCTATGGTCACCACAGCATCTCATACTTTAAAAACTGAGCTAGTAACTGGTGAATAATAAAGACCCCATGCTCAGTGTTTACGGTGGAGCCATAGTTCCTTCCCAATGTGAGAGCTTTTACCGCCTGGTGCATGAAGCACCAGTGCTTCTCAGAAAGAGGGCAGTTCCACTCCACTAAAAAGTGAAGTTGGGAAAATTAAGTGCACTATCCTGGGGAGAGCTAGTCCACCCTGTTGTGTTGGTTGGCATAGGAGGTGTTTCTGAATGCAGGGATTCTTCCCATCCCAAATTAATTTATTGAGTTTGAGTTGCATGGAGCGCAGAGCGTGCTGTGGCGAAGTCAATGGATGGGTCTGGAAGAGATAAAGGATGCTTGGCAGTATAGTCATTTTTATGGCAGAAATTCTGCGAAGCCAAAGAGAAGCAAAAGTAGTGCCAAGTGTTTCAGTCCTTAAGTGATTATGAAGTAAGCACACTTTAATTGAGTGAAAGTGTTTTCTAAACTGATTGTGCCAACTTTATACCAAGTTAGGTTATGAAGTAATTTGCACACTCAAAGGGAAACCGAGAGCGGAGATGTGCTTTGTGGGATGTGGTAATGGATAGATTCATGATCTAGGATTTTTGCATATTTACCTTAAACCCATATATATTGCCGAAAGCTTGGAGCTTTGTCACGAGGGCAGGGAGGGATGCCATTGGGTTAGTAATAGAGAGAATCACGTCATCCACATATAAGCCGCCAAAGGATATCCCGTAAATAGTAGAGTTAGCTCTCAACTTGTGGGCTAGGGGTTCCATGTAGAGGGAGAAGTGCAGTGGGGAGATAGGACACACTTGTTGAGTACCCTGTTGTATGGGGAAAGGCTAGGACGTTACCCCAGTGACTCTAACGGCTACCCGAGCAGCACTATAGACACAGTGGGGCCATCTGCAGAATTTGTCACCAAAGCATTTCAAAGTTTCAAATAGGTAGGGCAAGTGAACTCTGTCAAACACTTTCTCAGCCTCGATAGAGAGTAATAGCACTTCTCTCTGGGACCCATGCATTTTATCCATTAGATGCCAAATGCGTTTGGTGTTATCCCCACATTTTCGGGTGGGGATGAAGCCTGCTTGGCCCAGGGCAACTATGCCAGGCATATGGGGTTTGAGGCGGTGGGCATACTGGTGAAAAGTTTTGCGTAAATGTTCAGGAGACAGATGAGCCTATAGGAACCAAAAAGAACGGGGTCATTGCCGGGCTTTGGGATGAAAGAGATTGAGGCCTCCAGGATAGCATTGGTTAGGGTGCTCGCCTCAGAATAGGTGTTATAGAAGAGAGTGAACAGTGGGGCCAATTCCTGACAAAATACTTATAGAAATGGGATGAGCTGCCATCAGACCCCTGGGATTTCATAACCTCCAAGAAAGTGATGACCAAGATCACCTCCTCAATCTAGATAGGTTCCTTCTGCTCTTCAGATTCATGGGCTGGGAGAGGGCTGAGGAGAACAACGTCAAAGTGGATGGAAGGGTTCCCACCAGGCCTATCAGAGTTTGCATATTGTGAGCTGTTGAAGGTCTAGAACACCTGCACAATTTGTTCATCAGTAAGCACTTCACTAGTTGGACCAGGCTGAATCACCTAAACTGAGCCAGTATGGATTTTGGTCCGAAGGCAATGTGCTAGCATCCTGCCACAGCAATTGCTCCCCAAGTAGAACTTGTGTTTCAGACATGCCAAAACATATTCTACCCTGTCAAGATCTAGGCACTTGAGTGAAAGTTGAGCTTTTTCCAACTCTCTACAAATTCTTGGTGCACATGTGTGTTTGTGTATAGCCTTAAGTCCCGACACTGTTTGTCCTAGGCTCTGTCTTTTCTCTTTTTGGCAGTGAATATCTCCAGCCGATATGGCTATGAGTTTTCCCTGAATGACTAGTTTTAGAGCCTACCATAGAGAGGCAAGGTACATCTCTCCGTTATCGTTAGTTTGTGGGTAGTTGGAGATAACCTTGCAAAGTATGGCCACTGTAGACAGGGCCTGGAGTAGAGAATCATGATTGTCGGACTTGGTGGGAGTCTAGGCAGAACACTCAGGACAGAGGAGCTAGGTCAGAGAGGAACCAAGGGGAAATGAAGGTGTTGGTCATAAGGACCCGCCTGGTGGGGGATGCAAACATGTGATGATCAATGTGGGCATACGTTTTGTGTGCTGTGGAATAGAATGTGTATTCCAGTGCGGTGGGATGCTGTTGGCGCCACACATAGTGTAACTCACAATCCACCAACTACCTGAGGCCTTAGGCCATGAAGGCCCCAGTCTGGTCTGAGCACTGGCCCAATCGGTCCAGGTCAGTGTCCATTACCAGATTGATGTCACCGCCAACCAGAATGGTCGCGTCGGGAGAGCAAAGCACAGGTGCTATGGCGCCTCTTATGAAAGTCTCTTGGTGTTCAATGGGTGTGTAAACGTTGACCAGAGTGAAATGAAAAGTGCCACCCACAACCTGTATTCCAGAAGTTGTCACTTAGTCTCGCCCACTTTAGAGAGGATCTCATCTTTAAAGCTTTGGGACAGGAGGATTGCTACCCCACCTCGCTTAGTGGAATCTGAGGACCAAAGGTGTTGTGGGGACCTTTCTATGGGTATCTTTGGGGAGCAGGTTGGTCTCGTAGAGGAAGCAGATGTGGCCGCATAAATGTTCTAGGAGGGAAAGGACCGCTGCCCATTTTACAAGGCTGTTAAGTCATGGGGGGATTCGAATCACTGCGGTGACATGGGGATAAACCAACCTGCACCACAACCCCTGAGGTGTTTCATATTGACCTACAAAAGTGAAGGACCAGGACCTCAGATGAACTGTTCTCCAAAAACTGGAAAAAACAAACCTATAGCTTGAAAGAGTCCATAGTCAATGGTGGAAGAAATGTCGGGCATGGACCGGAAGAGGTGATGTAGCAGTACAATAGCGTGCATCAACAGGATGTCCCCAACTACCGCAGGCTGTGTGCTGAAGACGGTGGCCAAGCCTAGCAAACACAACCCAATCACTGGGTGCTGAAGGGGCCCTCCTTACGAGGCAGCCCCACCAGTCCCCGAGGCCAGACTTTTCAACACTGCTCTCTATTCTTGGGCCAGCTCCTCCGGAGCAGGCCGAGAATGTTTGCCATGTTTTCCTGCTTTATGCCATGTTGTCGCCCAGGGCGGGGACCCGTGTGAGGAGCCAGACTTGGATTGCTGAGATGAGTTCTCCTTGAGGTCGAGCACCCTGCAGGCATCTGTGAGCATCTTAAGTTGATGAAGCTCTGCCTCCCATCGGAAGGCCATCCTAAAGGGGTGCCCCCAGCCATAGTAGACCTCCCTTGAGCGGAGATAATCAGTAATGGATTTAACTTCCCTGAGGCGCTGAAAAGTGAGGAGGGAGATATCCTGGTAAAATTCAATAGTATGGCCGCAGAAGTGAATAGGTTGCTTGGCTCTCGCTTTTCTCAGAATTTCCTCTTTTATTTGAAAGTCATGAACACGCAAAATGATATCTGGTGGTTTGGTGTTGGGTATGCTGGGGTGACGGACCCTGTGCACACTATCCAGCTTTAATTCAGCATAGTCCCCCATTCCAAAATAGAGCAGAGCAACGCCTGGGTATAACCGTGGATATTCGAGCCCTCCAAGCCTATCGTGCTCCCTCTGAAGCGGATATTACTATGTCTGGACAGGTTTTCAAGGTCTTCAGTGTGGACTTTGAGGACTCATCATGTTGCACAAGAAGGCACATTTTCTCTTGAAGTAGCATCTCCACTTCCTCGTTTCTCGCATTGTTGTCTTCCAGGAAAGACACTCGGTCACCCACCGAAGGCAGTTATTGATGCAGTGCTCGGACATCTTGAGTTATGTCTTTTTCTAAGTCTTGGATGTCTGTTTTAAGAAAATCAAAAAAGGAGGCCAGAAAAGCCCAAATCACTGGAGAGTGTTCTGAGTCCACGGTCCCCCCCTTCAATCTACTTGTGATGGAGTATTTGAGGTAGGTGCTGAATCCTTGGCGGGGACTGGTGTGAAGCGTGTGAGCTTCTCTGGGACCAACTGGTCGTGCTTGGTCCTAGCCACTGCCATAGCTGTCAAAGTTGTTGGCAAGGGCCTCCAGGGTCCGGAAAGTGAGGCAATGTTCAGTACTCCGATTAAGGAGCCCTTCCTTAAGTTGCAGTCACCAGAGGTGAAAAGGGGGGCCGGGGTCAACCAGTGCTACTACTGAGGCAAGATGCTAGGGCCACCGCCAAGGTCCGGGGGGGGGAGGCCCAGAGCTAGTCCAGCAAAGCCAAGTAAACCATGCCGGAGGGATGATACTCAAGATGGGGTTGCGCCTCCCCTACCGCACAAACAGTGGGCCTTGGCCAGGAGGGCCTTTCGAACGCCAGACACCAAATGCAAAGAAAATGTCAATGTCTAGGGCTCTCAAGCACCAACAGAACTGCCCAGAGTGTAGAGGTGGACCTCAGCAAGACCTACCAGTGCTAGGGATTCGCCCTTCTCTGCACACAAGTCATCAGACCAGAAAATAGAAGTTTGCACGGAAGCTGAAATAGCAAAAATATATTTTATTAACCTCATGAGGTTGAACTACATTCACACAACACCCTTCGGTAGTGTATGAAGTAGCACAAGGAGTAAAAGAACTGTGGGTCTTTTATACCCACACAGGAGCTCAAACAAAAGTGGTGCAAGCACACATAGGAGAGTTACATACATAGATGGTCATAGAGAAAATGCACAGTCAACAAAGAAGGAGGAGCAATGAGTTGCTGACTTTGGTCAAAACAACCTGACAGTTACAGACTAGAGCAGGTACCTGGGCAGCTACAGACTCTTCTAAGCATGTGCAAAGTAGTAGGGGCTGAGCACAGCACAAGGGCAAGCTACAGTGAAGAGGGAAAAAGCACATGGTGATTACATGGCCAGTAAGATGGCCGCCGGAAGCAAGATGGCTTCAGCTAAACGCTAACAGCGATCTCTGCCAAATTTCCACAAGAGCACTCACTCAGCTTTCAGACCCAGAGGGAGGGGGAACAGGCCTGCACAGCAAGAGTCTCTAAAAATACTCCTGCAACAGCAGCATACAACGTAAAGCCCCAGCAGGGGGGCAGATGAGCCGCCCTGAAGCAATCCCCGGGCCTCAAAGTGAATTTTTGTTGGCTGTGAGGCCCTGAACTTCATGATGCTGTAGGGGACCTGGAGAGTGCGGGTGTGCCACAGCTGGCGATGTATACAGTCTTCAGCCACTGAACAGCCCACCACCTGGCAGTGCAAGAAGTAGGGCCCCTCACTTGAGGCCAATCCCCCCAGGGAGCCACCCCAGGGGACAATCAAGGCCATGAACACAGGGGCAGGAGGCCCATCAGCAGTCCTGTCTAATAGTGGCTCGGATCCTCCTCAGCAGTTGCCCCCACAGGGACTGGCAAAGGTCCCAGGACAGGCCCCTCAGCCAGGTAATCTGGTGTGGTCAGAAGGGGATGAGGGCCTTTGCCAGGGAGGCAGCAGTAGGCCTTCGTAGCTAGGTCTGACCACCAGAGATCCATGTCCCCACTCCATCTGCATCCCAGAGACTGCGGCATGGCCGAATTCAAGGGTGGGTCTCTTTGCTGAGTTATCTGTAGGCAGGGGGGAACAGCAGAAATCGGGTACTTCTGCCCGAAAAAATGAATCCTATGCATGTGCAGAGTAGCAGGGGCTAAGTATAGCCAGTTCTTGAGCACAGCACAAGGGCAAGCGACAGTGAAGAAGGAAAAAGCACACTTGAAAATATGGCCAGTAAGATGGCCGCTGGAAGCAAGATTGCTTCAGCTAAACGCTAACAGCGATCTCTGCCAAATTTCCACAGACAACCCTTTTAGCGTGAGCTGAAGACATCTATAATCTAGAAGAGCCTAGGTATACATCTTGTATGTCGATTCTCATAGTTTCAACAATCTCTTTACCTAGTACATGCTGGGCATTCATTTGCTTAACATCATGTCTGGTAGGTGTACAAGCAGTGTTACAGATGGAGCAAAGCATTGGACCACATTGTCAGTAGAATTGCAAGTAATATACACCAAACTATCAATAGTTTCCAGCCCCAGGTGGAGATCAATGTTCTAAACCAGCTGGCCAAAATCCATGTGCCAGTATCAGGGTGAATCTCAGCAGCTATTTTATGAAGTTTGGAGATCGCATCAAAAACTGAAGGGGCATGATCTGGAATGTACATGCAACAACTACTTCCAATGATGCGACATGTACAACCTCAATCAGCCAGAAACACGCCCAGGACCATACAGTTTTGGAGCGCCACAATCCTCACAATCTGTAGTTCCTCTGTGATGTTTCCAAGTGCCATAGCTGTCTGGTTGGTTACAGCTTCCACGACTCGAGTCAACCGTCTCATTTTACTGCTGTTCAAGGCAGCACCAACAAAAAAGAACAGCCCTAAATTAAAATCAACGTATTGCTGTAGTGTGGTGTCAGTCTGATCCACCTCATCATTACTTATTGTTCTTTTGTACCTGTTCTTAGCAAGGTGCCAGAAACACATGAGGTAACAAAAAGGAAACATAATAGACTCCAGACCATCCAACAGGTAGATGGTAGTATCCCTTGTTTCCGCAGATAAAATACGTGTTATGTGAGAATGTGAAACTACTGTTGTTGGTGTAATCAATGGTCAGAACCTGAGTACAATCACTTCTTCCCACTGGAATTTTCCCAACACTACTCACACACAAATCTGCTTGGGCTCTAGTGACAGCCATGACAAATGGTTCATTACCCTTAGCAGTTCGAGTATTTGGGTAAACATAATGTGTAGAAGCATTTCCTCGTTGGTACTCCTCCATCTCCCATTTAGGCCCTTTTGCTTGCAGATCACCTTCTTCATCAGGATAACACACTTTATTAGTATAGTATTTTTTTCTCCCTACAGCCATATTAGTAATATTAGCCACTTGAGAAACAATAACAGTGCAAACCAGGCTTGACAAGAACCGTTATGAGAGAAGGGAAGAGGAATGAAAGGTATTCCTCCCTTTTTCTGATGAGCTGGCATCATTCCACACACCCACCAGTTAGTAATGTTCGTAGCATTGCGTGTGTGTGTGTGGTGCAACATCTGGATGAACGTGTTGTTCAGATAAGTCTGTCTATGCTTTTGCTCATGATAAGGGAGAGTAAAATATTGGTGTTCAATGGGTGCAGGAGTAGTGGCAGTCAGTATTTGTCGAGCAGGAACCACTTCCTCTACAACCCAAGTTATCACTGCCACAGCGACCACAGTGACAATAAATCAGACAATGCACATTATCTTCTTATCACAGATCCCCGCAGGAGTTGATGTTTTCTCCACAGGCATATTCATCTCGTTGTTGAAATAACAAAATCGTTGGAGCTCTAAAGTCCTGGGCAGCCATTAGTTTCTTCACTGAGGGTTAAGACGGGCGTCACTACACAAAAGACCCCCCCCTCTTCAGCTCAGTTTCTTACTAGCCCAGGATGGTTGTTCAACCAGTATTTTTCAGCAATGACGTTTTTTTCCGGGGCCGTAGTTGATATCGGGATGCACCAGAAATTGTATGGTCCCGGAAGACTTCCTCAGCTTCTTCAGATGATATGGTTTGGCCTTTCTCCATGTCCAGGATGTCTTGATGGTCGATCAGGGCAGCAGGTTTCACCAGGGTAGACAGCACTCTTTTATAATGGGTAGAATGCACCCAGTTCCTCCTGTTCGTCACTCGGACCGCAGTTCTCGTCGCTAGGAGGACTTGCTCTGAGCCGCACCACCTAGGCTCCAAGCTGCTCGACCTCCGGAAGGTTTGAACCATGAGATGGTCGCTGGGCGGTAGTCCATGGCCTTCACCCTCAGACCTGGCAGGAAGAGCTTCCCAAACCTGTTGATGAATAGAAATCAAACTGTCAGTCAACTGTGATAGGTAGTCACTCATCAAGTCACATGGTACATCATGTATGGAGCGTGGCTTAGAAATTCTCCAAATATTCATAGGCATTCCAAATACCACCTCATATGGTGTAAAGCCAGATCGTGAATGTGGCACTGATCTAATGGACAACAATGCCAAGGATAGTGCATCAGGCCATTCCAAAGATGTAGAAGCCTGGATTTTAGCTATCTTCAGCTTGAGAGTAGCATTGTATCTCTCCACTAGCCCTGCTGATTGTGGGTGAAAGGCAGCATTACATTTCTGCCTAATCCCTAATCCTTTCAGGATGTATTCGACAACTTGCCCAATAAAATGGGGTCCTTTATCAATCCACAAAAGTTTGCAAACACCAAATCTGGGGAAGAATTCCTTTAGAAGTACCTTTGCTGTAGTAAGAGCTGTATTATCTTTCGTAGGGCACATACCACTACTAGGACATTTTTCAGATTATTACAGCTTTCAAGATGGATGTAATCCATTTGCAAAACTTCAAAAGGTGCAGTTGGTGTAGCAAGCCCTCCTGTAGGAGTTTGTGTCCCTTTTCCAGGATTGTACTGAAGACAAATCAAGCAAAACTGCACTATCTTTTTAGCTGTGCCGGCAATTTCTGGATGCTCCCAAACTTGCGTAAGCAATTTCGTTATCGAGAAGGCTCCAACATGTGCTTGCCCATGTGCCATATGAATCATAGGCTGCAAATAGCCTGTGGGCAGTCTCCACTTAGTCATCTCTTTATTTCTCCAACAGCCCTCATCATCCAACGTTCCCTCTTTAGACCATTGTTCAAGTTCTTCTGCAGAAGCAGATCTCTGCATGTCTAGCACTTCCAGCCTAACATCATGCCAACATTCAGCCTGTGACTTCACTATGTACATAAATGTGGTGCTTCGCTGCATTGCAGTCTCACTGGCTGTGTGATCTGTGAAGGCATTGCCTTGTCCTATTTTATTGGTCACTTTCTTGTGTGCGCTACATTTAACAATCGTTATTTTCTTCGGGTATGTCAAAGCAGTCAGAAGAATCTGTACCAATTCTCCATGCATTATTTGCTTCCTGTGGGATGTAAGAAAGCCTCTTTCCTGCCAAAGTAACCGAAAATCATGAGCCACTCCAAAACTAATGCGGCTATCAGTATAAATGTTAACAGACAATTCAGTACTAAGTTCACACGCTCGTGTCGAAGCTATTAGCTCAGCTGCCTGAGCTGACTTCTACAGAATACGAGCTGTCTCAACTACGGTCGGAAGTGTTGTGATTGCAAATGCAGCTGATGTTGTGCCATCTGGTAACTTCAAACAGGACCCATCAACCCACAGCTCCCCATCAACATTTGAGAGAGGTGTATCTTGCAAATCGACACAACTCTTTGTCAGTTTCTCAGTAAGGAATATACGATCATGAGGCTCTTGTGACTGGGACAGAGTCGCTGGATATGGCAACAGAGTAGCTGGATTCATGGTTGAACATCTTTTCAAGGTGATATGAGGGGCCAAGAGTGTCAATTTGTATCCTGTCAACTTAGCACTAGTTGAATGTTGTGTTTTAGTTTGATTCAAAAGGGCATCACCTGCATGGGGTACTAACATCAACAGTCTATGTCACAAGACTATCCCTTCACTCTGACATATGGACACAGCAGCCGGTGCGACAGAACGGAAACACCCAGGCAGTGCACGAGCAACTGGATCAAGAACAGCTAAAAAATATGCACAAGGACGCTGCTCGTCACCGTGTGTCTGTACTAAAACTGAAAGTGTGCAACCATCTCTCTCATGTACATAGAGTGTAAAAGCCCTAGTGTAGTCTGGAGTGCCTAATACTGCTACAGAACAGAGAGCCTGCCACAACTGTTGAAAAGCATTCTGTCATTCAGTTGTCCATGGAAGGGGCATTGGAGTGTCTTTAGTCCGAAGAGCCAACAAAGGTTTAACAATGTGTGAGAAGCCTAAAATCCATTGCCTACAAAAAGAAGACCAATGAATGCACGAACATCTTTCTGAGTACGGGGCACTGGTGTGTCTAAAATAGTTTGAATGCGGTCTGGTGTAAGTGCATGTCCCTCCTTACACAGGAGGTGACCTAATTAGGTAACCTTCTGTCTACAATGCTGCAAATTCCTCAGAGAAACTTTGTGATGGTGTGATGCAAGAAATGAAAGCAATGACAATGTTCCTTCTTCACACTGTTTAAGCTTATCAGCTGCCAACAAGATGTCATCGACATATTGTATGAGAGCCACCCCAGTCAGCACAGAAAAAGAATCAAGCTGTCTCTTCATGCTTGGCTGTGAATACTAGGACTCTCCGTATACCCCTGCGGGACTCTACAGAATCTATAGGATTGATTATTCAAAGTGAAGCCGAACAAATATCGGCTGTGAGGAGGAATAGGGATTGGGAAGAAAGCATTCTTCAAGTCAATCACAGTGAATGTGGTAGCAGTTGGAGGAACCAAGGTGAGGAGTGTCGTGATGTCAGAGACTACCGTATACTGAGGCACCATAATCTTGTTAACCTCTCGTAAATCAATGCTAAACCTGTAGATTTTAGTATCAGTGTCTTTCTTCAGAATAGGAAGGATAGGGCTATTGCAAATAATGTAAGGAATTCTTCCACAACCCCCACTTCAATCAGATCATGAACAATGCGTAAAAGTGCTTCTTCACCTTCTCAAACAATTTTGTATTGAGGCAATCGATGCAAAGAAGCTCCCTCCTTTACATGAATATGCACTGGTGGAATAACGATTTGTCCTACATCAGTGTCTGAAGTAGCCCTCAAAGTACTAGGGAGTGAGGACAAAGCAATATCCTCTCTAATGAGACAGGACTTCTCAGTCACCGGATAGTTCTCATTCAAAATAACATACACACCTTCTGGGGAACAACTTATAGTAGCCCTAAAATATTTAAGCATATCAAGACCCACAATATTGTCCGGTGTGTTAGGGGAAATCAAAAACCAACATGGAGCAGTACATTTATCAACATGGAATCCAAGTGGTTGTGACAGTGGGCTAAGGGAAGGTGTCCCATCGAAACCTATCAATGTAATGGTTAAGCCAGACAGGGGAGCCCTTCGAGCCAATTGTTTAGACCAGGAGCTATGAGTAGCTCCTGTATCAACCAGAAACCAATCAAGTGCTTTAACATATGGGCCCTTCTGACCTACTGGGAGTTCAACTGATTCCTTACCCCATCCTAGGCATTCCTATGCATAAGTAGAATCCTTCAAATCCAAATTCAAATAATCAGATATTTGATATTGGTTACGCCTATCAAATGTATTCGAAGAATTCGGAGCATGCCCAACAGTCTCAAATCTAGCACGATCATCCATACCTCCCCTATGTCCTCGATTCCCCTGACAGCTTCTCATTTGTCCCTGACCACGCTGATACTGCTAAGTACGCAAACACGGAAATTCAAAAGCCCAATGTCCAGTCTCCCTTCAGTAAGCGGACTGATCAGAAGACAAAGTAGCTCGGGAAAAGAGGGTGTGTCTGGGCGATACATTGCACATCCACCTCCATAACCACTTCCATAAGATGGGCCATAAACCTGAGCAATCATAACCTTTGTTTTCAGCTCCTTATTTGTTTTATCCTAATTGCCCCCAGCTTCTAATTCCTGACGTTCATAATACTGGGCTATAGTCAAAAGAGAGACTGGCGAAGACGTGGTCCATGAACTTTTGCTGGCCATTAGGCAACTAGCTATTCCTGGCAACATGTTTGCGACAAATTTATCGATGAACAAATGGCTGCCTGTGTCATCTGTCAATGACTGGCCACTAAAGTCGTGGAATGGGTCCTCAAAGCGTGTGAAGAAATCAGAGACCGATTCATCTGCCTTTTGCTTGCAGGATGCTAAAACAGTCCAATCTATCTTTTTAGGAGGGATGAGAGTTTTCAATTTAACTAGTATAGCTTTTGGAAGGTCTAAAATGTCTTTTTGGGGTTTCTGTGCGGTTCCCTTTCTGCATCGATCCTTTCAAGTTCCTTCCAAACAGCCCCAAAAGTTGTCTGATCATTGACTTTAAGAATAGATCTCCACATATCAGGGGGTAAAATAAGCCCAAAAAACATATCAATATCAGATAAAGTCATGGTACAAGAACTAATGGCTCCTTCAACTTCTTCATAAAAAGCGGCCAAATTTTGCAAGTCAGGCGTATAGACCCAATTATAAATAAAATAACCCTTCACATCAGTGGAATTTTTATTATCATCTGTTCCCGTACCCCTAGGAAAGACATAAAAAGGTGCAGCTTCCGACATGGGTTTCACATGAACCACAATATTCTTATCTGTCCCTGAAGCGTCATCCCGCGGCACAGTGGTCTGAATTGTTTGTTCAGCTGCAGCACCTGCCTTTTTCTCCTCCCGCAAATGGAGTGCATCTGCTTGTAGTTTAACCATGCGTCTATTTAAGTCAGCCACCTGAGAGGGGAGAAAAAGACTCTCACGCAATTGGTTGTAATCATTTGCTATATCAGCAGGCTCTAACTCTGTGGAAGGCTTGCTAAACCGTTCAATTACTTCTGTGGCACACATTTCTACAAACTATAACTGCTCTCTATCCTGCCATTATTGTACTTCGGCTAAAAGATCTGAAGCAGAATTATCATCACAGACGGCTTTACGAGCAGCAGATCTAATAGTGGCTGCACGATCAGCCGTCAGAAAAGAATGAGTCTCTCGCTGAGCATTCAGTACTAACTTATCCTGATCCCAAGGAGAACTATCATCATCAGAATCAACTTCAGGGGCAGAGGGAAAAGTATATGGAGTTGGGTGCGATCTAACAAAATTGAATCATCTTGAGGTTTATTTAGTTGAGGGTAAAGGGGGCGTTGGATAGGGTATTGGCCATTTACCTGTAAACGACGCTCTTTATCCTCTCTCTCTTTTATCTCCTTCATTTCTTATTTTTCAATTCCAGCGCTTTCGCATGGATATTTTTGCGTTGTTCTTTATCTATCAAAGCTTGCTCTCTTCTCACTCGTTCACACGCTTCTTTCTCCCACATTCGTACTCAGTCAAAAATATCTTGTCTACTTTTGCACTTAAACATACATTGTTCCACATACTGAATTTTTCTAAGATCAAATGACCCGTGTATAGGCCACCGCAACTCAGGATCCTTGCTAGTATATTTATTGCATAACGTGCTGTACAATATAGAAGAAATACCATTTTTATTATGCATGTCCCTATTAGGTCTCCCCTCGGGGGAGCCAGCTGATTCCGCTCGATATTCACATTGGTACCTCCAAAGAAGCAACACATTCTATGAAGTGTGCTTGAAACAGGCATGCCAAAAATATTGTAGCATATACAATACTATACAGCAGTGGCACTTAACACAATATGTGCCATTCCAAATTATTCAAAGGTTGGAGAAAAATCCCCTCATTAACTGCCTATATAAATTGCAATTTATATATATCCAAACAAATTCCAAATATTGGCCAATTTCCATAGATAAATTGTCACATCAAACGACCTTACCAAGCAAAAGTCTCCAGATTCCAAGTGCCAAGTTCTGAATTGACCAAATGTTCTCTGCACGGCGAACACTGGAAGGGATTTCAGTCGAGGACAGGCACCGCCTGGAGGGTCAGATCAGGAAGAGGGGAAAAACGCTGTAGGTGCCAAGACGCGGGTCTCCTCGGGCAGTGATCGTCCGTAGCGAGATTCCAATCCTCCGTTTCGACCACTCCTTCGGGCATCCAAGTCGCCTATGCGCCCCAGTGGTTGGGCGACAATCTGTAGCGGTGGACCTATGCAAGGCCTACCAGTACAAGGGGTTCACCCTTCTCTGCACATAAATCCTCAGACCAGAAAATAGAAGTTGTCACGGAAGCTGAAATAGCAAAAATATATTTTATTAACCTCATGAGGTGGAACTACATTCACACAACACCCTTCGGTAGTGTATGAAGTAGCATGAGGAGTAGAAGAACTATGGGTATTTTATACCCACACAGGAGCTCAAGAGAAGGTGGTACAAGCGCACATAGGAGGGTTATATACATAGATGGTCATAGAGAGAATGCACAGTCAACAAAGAAGGAGGAGCAATGAGTTGCTGACTTTGGTAAAAACAACCTGACAGTTAAGAACTAAAGCTGGTACATGCACAGCTACAGACTCTTCAGAGAATGTGCAGAGTAGCAGGGGCTAAGTACAGCCAGTTCTTGAGCACAGCACAAGGGCAAGCAACAGTGAAGAGGGAAAAAGCACATGGCAAGCACATGGCCAGTAAGATAGACGCCGGAAGCAAGATGGCTTTAGCTAAACGCTAACAGCGACCTCTGCCAAATTTCCACAAGAGCACTCACTCAGCTTTCAGACCCAGAGGGAGGAGGGACAGACCCACACAGCAAGAGTCTCTAAAAATACTCCTGCGACAGCAGCATGCAACGTAAAGCCCCAGAAGGGGGACAGATGAGCCGCCCTGACGCAATCCCCAGGCCTCAAAGTGAACTTTTGATGGCTGTGAGGCCCTGAACTTCATGATGCTGTAGGGGACCTGGAGAGTCCGGGTGCACCACAGCTGGCGATGTCCACGGTCTTCAGCCACTGAAGTGGCAGTGCAAGAAGTAGGGCCCCTCACTTAAGGCCAGTCCCCCCAGGGAGCCACCCCAGGGGACAATCAAGACCATGAACACAGGGGCAGGAGGCCCAGCATCAGTCCTGTCTAACAGGAGCTCGGATCCTCCTCAGCAGTGGCCCCCACAGGGGCTGGCAAAGCTCCCAGGACAGGCTCCTCAGCCAGGTAATCTGATGTGGTCAGAAAGGGATGAGAGCCTTAGGCCAGCGAGGCAGCAGTAGGCCTTCGTAGGTAGGTCTGACCGCCAGGATCCACGTCCCCACCTCCATCTGCAGCCCTGAGACTGCGGCGTGGCCAAATTCAAGTGTGGGTCTCTTCGCTGAGTTATCTGTAGGCAGTAGGGGACAGCAGAAATCGGGTACTTCTGCCTGCCAAAATAAACCTAGGCCTAAACCTTCCTTTTTCATACATTAACGTCACCCTAGGGTAGGTCCTAAACAGTTCAGAGGCCAGGGTGCGGTGTATTTAAATGTTTGGATGCGTACTTAAGTTTTACATGTCCTGGTAGCGAAAGACACTCAAATTTGTTTTTCCCTACTGCAAGGCCTACCTCTCACATAGGATAACATTGGATTACCTTATTACATTTAATAAATGATAAGTTTTAATTAGGAACATACCAGAATTTCGAATTTGGTGTCTAAAGAATTGTCATTTTTAAAACCCTCTATAATGGTAAAGTTGGATTCCCAATTCTGAATATTACTCATTTAGAAAGTTGGGCATTTTCTTGTCCCAACCACTTGGTGCTTGCTGTCTGTATCCTGGGTCACATGGCTAGGTGTAGCTGACAGTTGTTTTTGATGTATTGCTCCTAGACAATGAAACAAATTGAGAATAGTTGTTAGAAGGGGGATGGAGTTGTCACTAACCAAATTTGCAAATCACAAAGACTTTGCCTCAGCACACTCATAAATGGTTTTGCACAAGTCTTTTGTGCCCCCAGACAGGCTGGGGCCAAGGCAGGGAGGCAGGAAATTCCAAACACCTCTGGAGCTGGAAACCTCCAGAGCATTCTCTTACTTCAAAGCTGGTACCAAATATAAACATTGGGCCCACAACCCCAGCTCTTCAGTACACCTCCGGGCCTGTGGAAGACTCAGAAGGACTGCTGTGCTGTTCTACTGCAAGATGGACTGCTACACTGCTGCCTTAGTACTTTGCTGCTTGAGTGAGAAGGACTGGGCCTGCATCGTGGCTGGCCTCCTGATCAGGCCTAAGGCACAGAAAAAGCTCCAACCACCATTAAACCACTACCTGTACTCTGTCTGCTGTGAGTATTCACCCCCAATTGGTTCCTCCCCAGTCCTGAACCTTTGAAGTGGGCCTGAAGGTGTTTTGCCAGCCCAGCTGCTGTCTTTTGGGTAGAACCGATGCAGTGCCATTCATTTCCATGCAGCACCACCTGCAGCGTTTAGACACTTCCACTGGGTGATGCATCCTCGCAACACTCCCCAACCAATATTTTGTTTGTTATAACATGGTCCCTGAATCCGGCCTTCTCTCCATTGTGTTCAGCCTGAACTTGTGACTTTGTCCTGGGCCAGCACAACCAGCTAAACACAGTTGGCACTTTTCACTTAAATGGTGATAATTGCATATCTCCACTTGTACTGATTGAATTTTTGTCATTTTGGTTTCAAATCATTTATGAAAGTTTACTCTATTTTTAAAAATTAATATGGGATCTTTCTTGTGCTGTGTTTTCACTATATTGCTGTTGCAAACCTAGCAGAAGGTTAAGCATAGGTTCATTTGGGGTTTGCTTGTGATTTCAACCTGACAGGAATTGTGATTGAGTAGAGTTTCCTCCAACCATTAACGCAATTTCCTACAGTGTGCAAAATAACGATGGACTTTTTGTATACTTTAGTGTGTTGCCCTAAGTGGGACAGGTATGCCCAGATGTGGGCCCCATCCACACTGTCTCACTTGAACTAAGCTATACCTAGGTGATGAGCCCTTACTAGGGTGAAACCGGTTCAGGGAAGTCCTGACAGGCAGAGGTGACCCCTCCTCTAAGGTTGAGGTGCATCGCCTCACAGGAAAATAAAATGATAATAACACACTATTATTGTCATTTTATTTTCCCCATACTCACCCAGTTTTGTTTTAGGTGTGGGTGAGGTTGGACTGTCCACCAGCAGGGGAAGGTGGGCACTTTCTAAGAGCTCACAGCGTTTAGGCTGGCCATCTTGGGCTAGCCAGTGAATCACACTTAGCATGTTCTACACCTGGCTGTATTGCAAGGCTACATGGAGAACATGCACAGTCTCCCACTCTGTCTGAGCACTAAACCACGGCACTCAGACCAATCACGCCATTGATGTCATGCTGGTGACAGCAGTGTCATGATTGGCTAGGGGACTATGGGAGCCTGTGTGCTTCCCGCTTCTGTGGGAATAAGCATCATCGACAGAAGAACAGAAGGACGGAGGAGGCGTGAAATTTTCTTTTTTTAACCCCCCCCATCCCACCACTACTGCCCTGTAGCTTTCACCACTGCTGGCCTGGTAGTTCGGGCTGGACTAGTCCCATTGGAGTAGGGTCAAGACTAACTTACCTATGGCTGGGTCCAAACTGAGGAGATGTTGGGATGGTAAAGCCCTTTGCATTGTTAATGAAGTGCATCCCTGCCCTGAGTGCCTAAGTGAACTGCTGATTTCTTGTCAATCACAAAAACGGATAATGCATGTGCACCATGACATAGGCCTCTCAAGGACTTCACTCTTGTTGGACCAGAAGGGACACCCATAGCACTACCCTCATAGTGGTAAAAGGTCAATGCTTCACCAAGAGCTAAGCATCAAACTGTGTAGTGGTCACTAGTAGTGAACATGGCTTTTTCCCCCTGTGTTACTGGGTTGAGGCCTACAGGCTCACTCAATTTCTGCTGCACTGTGCTTAACTCACCCTTGGCCACATTAGGTGGATGTGGAGTTGTGACTCTGAGCTGGACGTTTATGTGCAGAGGAAGGGTATGGTACAGCGAAGTACCCTGTACTGTGTAGTACATATTATTTAGTGCATGTGCTGAGTGTATTATGACTGTGGGTATTACATTTAATTACAGATGTAGTGCTGTGCAGTGCATTCACAATGGAAGCCATTCGCTGGGTTATATGTGTTTGCATGAAGTACAATACATGAAGGCTGAAGTATTGTGCAGTTTGCACATGGTGAGTGTGTGTGTGTGCTGGCAGTATGTTTTTTTGCAAATAGCACACCTTGGTATAATCAGGGGTATAGAATGTAATAAAATATCTACTTGTCCATGGGACACGGTGCTTCATAAATCTACTTGTCCTGTAATAAAATCCACTTGTCCCTGTTGTGTCATGTAATGCAGTGTGAAATTATGGCAGCAATCTCATTATATGGGAGCTCTGTTTATGCCAGGGCTCCTTCCATAGTACGGTTTGAATAATAGCAATACCCTTATGTTTCCACAGATCTACATACTGGGGCTAAAGATAATGGTAAGCGACAGTTCCAGGGTTGGAATGCCCTTTTGAGTCTGTTGAAACCTACTAACTTGCATGTTTTAAGAGTTTTCACCAACTCTTCTGAAATCTTTTCCCATACTAAGAAAGATTTGATATTTACTCCTGACAATGGCAGACATAAAACTTCTTCCTGGGTTGGGAAAAAAGTGGTTGGAGGGGGATGTAAACTTGGGAGCTCTCTGATTTTCTCATGCTAAAATGCAGTTCACAAATATTTTCTAGGAGTACTATTTCTTGGCCTACTTCTATCAAGTCTTGGGAATTCATGAAAGTCGTATGTCTGCACTTTATCCAAGGACATGGGTGCACTTTATTTCATAATTCGGCTCCTCATTAGATCTGACGTTAACCATGACCTTTTGTGTTTATTAAAATGATGTCTCTCTATCTCTATCACCTAGCTTCACTTTGAGTGACAGCATTCTGTTCTTTCACAAGGAGCATATCACCACACAGTTGTTTTGTTTAGTGCCAGGAACTACAGTGCAATGTCTGCCTTTTGAGACCAAAACAATTTTTGCTTTTGTCAGTGTTTGTTATAACTGTGAGGGCCTGGCATCTCCCACACCAATACGGTTTTACAAAACCATGCCAGTGACGCATTGACAAAAAAACAAAAGGCTGACTGACAATTTCAGATCTACTGGCTTTACCAATGCTTGTTTATTTATATGTTTCGCTTATTCTTATTAAAACTGGTTACACTGATTTTCCATTATGAATATTTTTGGGAAATACTAGCGTACATCAACACATTTTACTAAATGATGCTGCAAAGAATGGATACCTAAAATATTTTCAGTAGTTTAGCGAAATGTTTTAGCATTTTTTTCTTTGACCATTTTATTTTGAAAGCAAAGAATCATCATGCTTGCTTTGAAGCTTCTGCAAATATTAGCATGTAATCAGAGAGCATTATGGGAGTAGGAATATAGCATGCTATAATGCATGCTTTTATATCGTGTTCCGTAAGAACGTGGTCTTTACAACGACCCGTTGTTACGACACAATGCCATTACATCGCAAGTCATTAGATCGTCTTGCACTAGATGGCGCTCCAACATTAGGAACAGTATAAATTACTATTCCAACTCAACCCTTTACATCAGTAGGGAAGGTTTTGGAGCACGATCTAGAGCTAGTTGATCTATTGACTTGCGATGTAATGGCATCCAGTTGTAACAACCTGTTGTAACAATCACGTTGTTACGGAATGCAATGTAATAACCGCGTTGTCAAGGTTGTTTCAGTGGAAGTAGGATACATAGCCTCATATTGCTAAAAATTGAAAATGTGTGTACACATTTTTATACTCTAACCACTGTCAGTAGTGCAGTCTGAGCTTACAACATTTACGTAGAGGGCTCACCCTAATATTAAAGCCTTTGCATTAATGAACCATAAATACAAGTTTGAACAGCATTAACACATGTATATAAATATTACCTTAACTGCAGTCAATACCTTTCCCTGATTCATAATGTGTTACTGTAAACTGGCAGCCAAAGGGTTTATACTGTAGAGGATAGGCGGACTTGTCCCAAGGACAAAATACACATGAAAACTTGTTGCCCTTTACCCAAAACAATATGCCCCAGGCGTTGGGCTATAGGAATTCCACATCCCTGTAAAATACAGAAAATTTACAGTACTGAACAGTGAGAGAAGACTGAATGTAAGTACTGAATGCTTGTGTATCGTTTGTGGCACAATGCATGGAAGTAGCAGCACTGGACAATATGGGGGATATTCTCAAGAACGTGTGATAATTATCACAAAATTAGCTTAACGCAACACTTCACATCACAGTCCATCGCGGGAAAATAACGATGTGTTAACGTTGTATTGTCAATTTGGTCATACCATGCGATAGTCTCACAATAACGCATCATCAAATGTCTGCATTAAAATCAACGCAACACTGCAAAAATGTGAAAAACGAATGGGAAAAAAGTGGCGATGTCCCAAACATTGATACAAAAATCAGCGATAAACAGAGACAGGCCTTTCATTCCCACGCATCATGTGGGAAAATGCACCAGAAAAGCAGTGAAAAAAATGGTGAGTTGACAATGTACAAGTACAACCCCACATCCGTGATGTAGAACAAATGTCCATTGTCCCGCATCAAATAGGCATCTCCTCACAAACAGTCACAATGTACTTTGACATGCAGTGTGCATGTAAACTGCGCCAATGCGGAAACATACATGGAACACACTGTGAAACCGCATCTCCCCTTCAAACTGCAGAGGGACAATCGACTCCTCCTACACACAGACGTGTCATGTCAACGATCAATCAAGTGTGAAAGCATGGATGAATGCCGGGATAGTGACTGCCCCCTAGATACTGTCGCAGGGATTCCGTGCTCAGACAGAACTGTGCATAGAGGCTTCGAACCTCAGTGAATTAGGGTGTGCCAAAACTCACCTTAGTACCCAAAAATCCCCTACCAGACTAGCAATCAGTGTCTCGTTGGTCATCATAAACTCTCAATGCTTAAACAAACCAGAACATGGACTTAGTACACCTCAGGTAACGTGGAACACATGAACACTCTTTTGTTATACAATCATTTCAATCCAGAACAAGGAGTAAAAGAGAACACGTGCATATTTGAAATGTTTATTCACTAATGCAGTGTTCTCAAACGCAGTATCTTAGCTAATACAAACAAACATATTATAAGAAACAAAGTAATCAGCATAGTCACTAGTCCATAGAACACAAACGGTGAAAGCATAGTATTATACTAAAATGAATAGGGTTTAACAAAACCTAATTCTCACCCTCCCTAGCTAGTATATTATATTACATCTAAGAAGGTCTCTTTTGGGTTTTAGCAGAGCGGCCCCATACCTCAAGATCCTAGTGGTAAGGGATCACATCATCAGCAACCAGCTCTTCTGCATGCGAAGCACCATCAAGTGTGTTTGTATGCTCTTGTGCAAAGTAATATAAAACGCGCCTAAAGCCAGAACTTGGCTGCAGCTGCATGTATGTTATGTCTAGGAACGTGCGAAGATCAGTGCTCACAACAACCACTGTGTTGAGATATCCTTGAAGGTTTCAGCACTCACTGTACAGACACAGCTCACCAAACAGGGCTGATATCAGTGTAACAACATATTATTCTCGTATGAATCAAAAACATTCTACTAGGCTCAAAGCTAAAGCAACAACTATGTGTCGATTGCAAAAGCGGCAGAAAGGTAAAATGGCGTTTAAACTCCTAAAAAGCTCATACTAACTTAACACAGCATACAGGCTATATATATATCTATATATCACCCTCCCTTGATCCGAGCACGTATCAGATAAGATAAGATAAGATAAGAAAAGGGACTCAATTGTTGAAAGCAGAGTTCAATAAAACGTTCAGTTCAAAATCGAGTAGGTGAGGAAAAAAGAATTATTTAGTCCGCCCAAAAATCCAAAATCTCACCAGCATGACATTGTAATGTCCACTATTAGTAAAGCCAATAGGTCTGATTAAAAAAATAATGTCCATCATAATTCGAAATTTTTTTTTTGGGAGCGAAAGAAAAAATCACGACATCAAAGTCCTCAATAGGAGTCAGCCTAAAACTGAGTATGCGAGATAAGCAGCAACCGCTTCCAAAAGGAAGTCACTGTTTTCATTCGAAAATAACTCAGTCATCCAATTTAATAGTGAGAAAGAACATACATGCTCTTCAATAACCGGAGCCTCTAGTACAATCAGAGGACAACTCAGTGGGTTCTCAATGAAGCTGTGTGCCAAGAAATCTTGCGCCGCTGTGAATATATTCCAATGACCCAGAACTCCATGCATCGCTGCAAAGGCCATAGTCCCTCCGTCAGAACAAAGCCATTCATGAGTAACTAAGGGACTCATGAGATGATCATAATCCACTTCAGGAGACACCAAATTGCAGAGACACAAATCCAGGGCCCAATCGAAATTACAACTAAGGCAATGAAACACAGGCTGGACACAGGTGAAATAGGAAAATCGAAACGATAATCCATACGATGCACTTAAGGTGGCAAGTGGCAGCACACCATAGTATTCAAGCATCCTGTTGCGAAACAGTACTAACTGCTCCCGCTCGTTTGCGAACACAGGACGGGCATCCATTTTGAATTAAACAAAACAGCAACAAAAAGCCAGCAGCCCGTAAAA
Organism: Lissotriton vulgaris; assembly: GCF_964263255.1. Classification (NCBI taxonomy): domain Eukaryota; kingdom Metazoa; phylum Chordata; class Amphibia; order Caudata; family Salamandridae; genus Lissotriton; species Lissotriton vulgaris. The sequence continues at coordinate 1,305,077,527 of NC_141695.1, read as the reverse complement.
CGGGAAATCCACCAAATAGGCTGGAAAATATCGAATGGAAGAAAGCAGGAATGATTCCAAATATCTTTTGGAAAGAAGTCACTAGACCACTGCTCAATACTTTAAAAGAATGAGCCAGCCCCGAAGTGGAGGACGAGTTAAAGATTGTATGAATCAGCTCACCAAAATGTAAAGGAAGGTCAGTATTTAGTAAGGCATGCACTTCTGTGCGGGTGTTAGCTACGTGAAGGACAAATGTTTCACGAGAAGATGTCAGGGCAATTTTTTTTGTGACAATAAGGCTCTTATTTTGCTCATCCTATTGAACTCTGACTTCAAGGTCGGAATTCTCGGCCAGATGGAAACATCCAGGTTCCCATGCGGGGGTGGATACAGCACATTTTTACAGCAAACCACACGCTCACTGACTGTTACAACATAAGCTATGCCTTTCAATAACCCACAACAATCCTCATTATTTAAAAGTAAATAACTCCAGTTTGCTAATAAAGTAATAGTCGGGACAATAGCAGGCACCAGGGTACCTTTCAAAACACACGCCAAATTAGGGTGGTCCTGGTTACAGGAGCCATGCAATTGGATGTGTCTACACATCAATGAGTGATCTGGTGTTTCTGTACACTCTTCCCCATTCAGATAAACCTCTTTCCCGTCCCTAAGGCATCTGTAAGTGAAAGGGAGAGACCAGGCTTCATGTAAACAGGAGGTACCAAGTGGCTCTTACCTGCCAATGGCAAAATATTTCATGCAATTTGTAAACTGGAAAAGGCAAAAGGTAGAGTTATTAACTCGTGAATAAGCCACGTTGCAGCTGTGGCCTCTGCCACTGAAAAGGGTAAAGACTCTAAGCGTTCAATGTGTAACATGGAAAAAGAAGCCTCTCTCATTGGAGGCAAACGTTTTTCGGTTAAATTAAAAGGAGCAATCAGAGATGTAACATTAATGTAATTCCAAGGCACTTTTCCATTTTTTAGAGTCTGCAGGGTCCATGCAAACTGCATAATAGAACGCAATTGATTTTGACCATGGTACAAAGCAGATACTTTATCATGTACAATTTCAACAACAGATGGCACAATATTATCCAATGTGTAAATTCGGGAGGAAAGGGTATTAATGCTGTTATCCACAACTGCAAGTACTTTTTCCAAATTAGCTTGATCAATAGCCCAACGGCGGTGAGCCGCTTCAATCTGTGATGTTTTCCAGAGTTTATTATAAATGGCATAGATCCATCTTTTAGATTTACCCTTAGCCGGGCCCTTTATGAATCATTCAAGTCAACCTCGTCAGTCAGTTTAGACAAATGCAATTTTACTGACGCTAATGTAGAGTGTTTGAGACAATTCTGACACAATTTGCCTACTGAATAAGTGGTTACAGAATGGTCACTCCTAAAACGGGGATCTACTCTGACCTGTGTAAAACCCTCAGCCAGGCCCAAAAAACGATGCTGGCACGAATCTGCACTTCTGTGCCACATCAACCAACCCTTAGGATCCAAACTGGATATGTTAAAGGATGAATTTAGCAAAAGGGTCTGCAACTCTCTAATTGAAAATTTAGTTGAATTTTCCCAACCCGAATATTCTTCCAAATCTGGGAAGGAAGGAGAATTTCATTTTTTAGAAGTAACCAATCCAAAGCATGTTGTCTGTGAGATAGTAGAATTCAAAAACAACATATGATTTGCGATGAGACATGCATGGTGCAAAGCCTCAGTGCCTTGTACCTGCCAACTTTTAGAACCCCAAACTGATTTAAGGTCAATAGTTTCCTTCCACAACTCGTAGCCACCAACAGCTAGCTGGTCCAGAAAGGACTTCAAATACAATAACTTAATATTGATAAGTTTAACTTTGGACATGGATTTATCTGTCATTTTAAAATAAAAGGAAGCGGGATTGAACTGATTAAAGTCAGTAAAATAAGTGTACTTTTTCAAAAATGTATTCGAGCTGCCTCTTAAAGGAGCCGGGCAATGTTCCCACTGGGTATACTTCACAGAACATCTCCTAGAATTAGTTTTATGCAGGAAGTGATTGCCAAAATGTTGGAAGCAAAACAAATTACCATAATTAGCAGTTTCTAAATATAAATCTTCAGCATCAAAGGCAGCATAATACTTTAAATCAGCAAACAAAGCCTCTACGGCCTGAACATACCAATCATCAGAACGTATGTTTTGTTGAACCACATCCCCCATGGTAACTCTAAGCACATTAGGAACATTTATAACTTCAGTCGGGCCATGGATTTGAAATTTAACTGCATCCCATACTATTCCATCCAGGACAGGCCACGCGGTGATGTTAACAAAGGCCAAGTCTCTTTTCAATCTGTGGGCCGAATGTGATGAGGAGTGGGGAGCCAATGTTCAATTCAGATGTCTAATGCATGTTCTCTCCTCGACATAAAGCCCCAGCCAAATGTAAGTCCAAGGGGAAATCAAAAAATGTTTTTTAAACAATGTCGCATAGGCTCTCAGCCTTGTGGGCTTCCCCGACGTATGTGAAACAGTGTCAAATGAAAATATGGATTCTTTGGCGAAACGAGTTTGCAAATCAGGCATCGATAAGTCAGTTGGGTATGTGTAGTCTGTATCATCAAGGCGAGTACCAGGCAAAGCACTCAATAAAGTAATTGAAACTGTAGGGCTCTCGAGGGCCACTTCCGGTGCACGATCCGAAGCAGTGGCCAAAACAGAATTTCTCACTATTGAAGCACATGAGACTGCCGGTGTCATGCTAAGAAGAATCGGCCACTCTGTGTATTTTGACATTGTAAATGGAGATATACCTGCTCTCTTTACGACCTGGAAGTGGTGGTAAAACGACTGTTCTTGTGCCCTTCACTCCAAGCACGGGAACCGGAGCAAGGTATGAGGGACCAAATTCCTTTCTGTTATCGATCTTCTCCCAAACCAGTTCTCTAACTTGAGGTAGCCAGCCAACTACTGGGATCTGCAACGCATCATCTGAGGTGGAGGGCAAATGTTCCTTTGCAAGATTGTGTCTGGTCTCTTGTAGAGTCTTTAAAACATTGCAACGTTCATCTACGTCAAAGGAGGCAGCCGAACCGACCGTGTCTAGACGGTCAAGGTCCGGAACATACATCTTGATACCAAAGAGCATTTAGTATGGGGTCCGCCCACCCAGAGACTTTCTAGTGAGATTATTAAGAGCACGCTGGGCGCCATTAAGATGGGCTAGCCAGTTTCTGCCAGTGCCTATAACTCAAGCTGTCAGTGATTGTTTTAAGTCCTGGCTCATTCGTTCCACAAGACTATTACCCTCAGGTCGGTATGAAGACGAAAACTTGACTTGGACCCACATCGAAGCCATGGCATCCTTATATGCCTTAGAGGCGAAAGCAGGACCCTGATCCGAATGGAAGGTACCACAGGCAAAAATCCCTACAAAGACACGCAAATCCCTGATGACAGTCCGTGAATCAGCGCTGCGATGAGGCCAGACCCAAAGAAAGCATGTGCATAAATCAACTGCTACTAAGATGTACTTATACGCAGTATCAGAAGAAAAAGGACCGCAGTGATCTAAATAAACACAACCAAATGGTTTATTAGAAATGAACAATTGTGTTTGGGGCAGATGCGTAGCAGTTGAATGCTTAATCTGTTGCAAATGTCACATTGAAGGACATAGTCACATGTTTGTTTATACAGTCCTCGCCACCAAAAACATTGTTTCAACTGAGACACAGTAGCTGAAACGCCCGCATGCGCAGACGCAACCCCTTCATGGGCCGCTCCGATCAGTAAATGTCTACGATCTGAGTTGGTATTCAACCTCTCCCCAACTTCAGGTATTTTCACATAAGGAACCTTATCGGGACTTAAGTGGTATGTGTACTTCGAAGGGAACCCCGTAGGATATTTATCTCCCTTCTCAGTGGCAGCAACAGCCGCCAAGATATCATCATCAATCTTACTTTTGGACCGTGTGACTGCTGCAACTAAATATGTCGATACCGCTGATTTCGCTGCTTCATCAGCAAGCGAGTTGCCGACAGCCATGAATCCAAAGCGCTGGTGACCGAGAGTATGAATTACAAACATGAGTGGCAACTGCTCTTTAAGCTCAGCCACTCGGACCCAGATCATTTTATGATTTATTTTGCTACCTTTGGAATCACAAAAATCATTCTGAATCCAAAAGAACAAGTTCTCATTGTAAGACTGGACACAGTAGTAAGAATCACTTACGATAAGTGTTGTCACACTAGGATCAGCGTACTCCAATGCAAGCATCAGAGCACGAAGCTCTGCCAATTGTGTGGTGCAGTCCCCTAGAGTCTGCGTGTGCACGACTCCGGACTTGAACTCATCGTTCACCATGGCACCTACCACAATGGCGCAAGCAGAAACGTAGGCGTGTTTAGAACCATGCACAACCTGCGCCGAACCATCAGTGTATATGATGCAATGGAAATCCTCCAAAGGCCGCATAGCCAAGGGTGCAGGATGAACAAACTCATATTGCAAAAACTCCTGCGACCGTAAGGAGGCATCAAAAATAAACGTGACATCCGGAGACGTCAATGATGCAGCCCATTGTATCCACCGAGGGTGCAAAGCTTTAGAATTTGGTACACTGGCTTTCGTAACTGCCTCCAAAGCAGGACGGGGTAACAATAAACATGCGTTTTCCCTGTGACAGATCGCGTTCCTTTAGAATCGCCAACTGCACAGCCGTCAAAACTTTCTCCACAGAGGAAAATCGCATTTCAGCCGAAGTGTACAAGTGTGACTTGAAAGCAATAGGTACTGTATCTCCTTCGTTAAAAGTAAGGTATGTGAAACCCACCATTCCAGGAATGATTCTTATCACCAGGTTGGTGTGATTATCACGAGTCAATAAGTATTTAGAAGCGAGCAGATCAGCCTGCAAAGATTGCAGTATAGCCGAGTGCTCAGGCAGCCAGTTCGATTTTGTGAAATTTGGTTGCATCAAAGCATACAAGGGCTTGATACGCTGGGCATATTCAGGAATGTATGTCCTCCCGAAATTTAAAAAGCCCAGCAAAGACTGTAATGTTTTCAGAGTTGTTGGAGCGCGCAATTGTGCGCATTTCTCCAAGAATTGAGGAGCCAATCCTTGACCTTCATTGTTGAGCTCGTAGCCCAGGAACAACACTGTGTATTCTGCAATGTGCGATTTTGCAAAGTTAAATTTGTAACCGAAGTCCGCAAAGCTACAAATTAAGCGGTCAACGCGACACAGATGCTCCCACAGTTCATCATCTGTAAGATAAATGTCATCCACATATGAACAAGCATCTGGGTGAACCCTCTCTATGAGAGGGCCTATGCGGGCAGCAAACACTCTAGGGCTATTCTCGTAGCCCATCGGTAAACGTTTGAAATGTTTTTGGACACCGCCGCAAGTAAAGGAGGTCCATTGGGAACTAAGACCATCCAAATGGTGGGCATAAAAACCGTTGGAAATGTCAAGCGTGGTTTTAAACCGCTTACGCACGAGACTATCCACTAAAGCAGAGCCGTGTGTATTGTGTACTGCACAGGTACGGGAATGCGAGTTTAAATGCCTATAATCCAATACCAAGCAATATAAACCGTCAGGATTGGTTACAGTCAAAAGAGGGTTATTCATTGGTGACACACAAGTTTCAATAACACCCTGGTATTCGAATTGTTCAAGAATTTCCGCAACTGAAGCCTTCGCTTTGCGCTTCAAGGGATATTGAGGTTGAGGCTGAGGCGTAGACCGCAAAGGAATCTCGTGGTGAGGTGAAAATTTATCCCATCCACAGTGAGTATAGTACAGAGCAGGCGCAAGGGACTTAGCCCACTCTTCTGCAAAATTCAGCGCATGCTCCTTCGAGACAGTGTGCACCTCCTCCCCTCTCGGAGCTGCGAGCACAAAAGGTGGGCGCCAGTCAGCCTCCGCTAACAAAATGTCATAGGTAGTCATAAGATTCTCCCAAAATGCCCCTTCTATGGTACGTTGAATGTCACCCTCAATGAATAAGACTATTTCATAGATCCTGTCAGGGGGAGCTACTCTAGTGTCAGCTGTCTTCACAACAACATAACGGTCAGTCGCTGTCACCTACAGTAGTGGACGCAGGGCCTCTCGCACTATGGTAATCTCCGCTGCTCTGTCCAGCAAGGTCAAAGCCCATGTCATTTTCCGAAGCAGGTTCTCATTATCTGTGGCATATCTGTGTGCTGTTAAAGCAGTGACTTTCTTTTTCTGAAACTGGGGTCTCTTTGGTGTAGAATCGTCCTGCTTGCCTTTGCCGTCTTTCGGGCGGGGCTGGTCGCGTCCTTTTTTTTTTTTACATTTTTTAAACCTTTATTAGTTGCGGTCAACAGAGATTCATGACAGTAACAGCATAGACAATCCAATAAAGCAATACTCATGGTACATTAAGTGGAGAAGCATCAATTTTACAAGGGCTAGTACATTGCATTTAGGCTGGCCAAAAAAAAACATATCCCTCAATTTCATGCAGTGGGAGGACAACCAATAGGGAATAATCCCCCTACACAGCCAGGGGCGCAAGGAGTGGGGTGACTAACATACCCTCGCATACAGGTGTAGTGCCAAGCGAGGAGGAAAGATATCTCAGAACCCCCCGACCCACGACTGTCTCAGTCCCTACCAGTCAGCCAGCAGCGTCACCATGTGCAGTAGTGTGTCATATGTGTGTCAAAAGAGCATGGCACCGCTCGTCATCTCAGCGAATGTTCAGTGTAAGGGCAATCGGAATGCAGTGCAGCTTAAAGCGGTGCACAGTGCTCAACAACGCAAATGCCATCTCTACCGACGTGCAATCGCAGGATCTAGTGTATATGTCTGCCCCCACCGGCCTATTGTGTTAGAATATCGGGAGGGTCAGAAAGACCTGTCCCATAAGTAGTATCACATGACCCACAAGTATCACATGACCTACAAGTATCCCAGACTCCCCAACACCACTCCTTCAATAAGCTTACGACCCCACCCAACTAAGGCGGGCTAAGGTCCCACCCATCGTGTGAAGTGTAATATGGCGAGTGTGGTGTAAAGCACCTATACGCTCACGGGCCTGGCAACGGCTCGTCATCTCCAGAGGAGTCACTGTGAGTCGCCTGAGACATCCAGTATACCTGTAAGGGGGACCAAAAGTCACTGGGTTTACAGCGGGCGGGTAGCAGTTCCGCATAAACGCCATGCTGGTCCTGGCAGTACGTGAGGTCATCCAGCCATTCCTTAAATTTTGGTGCCCTACCCCTCCCCCATCTGCAAGCAATCCTCCTCTTAGCGAGCAGCAACGCGATATCGACAAATCTACGGTCTGACTTGGGTACATCCCTGGTATATCCCAGCAGCATCACCACCGGTTCCAGAGGAAGAGGGCCAGCAATCATGACCTGGAGCGCAGCATGTACCTGCTCCCAGTATGCCTGTATCGCTCCACACTCCCAGGCCAAATGTAGGAAACCCGCGCCTTCCGCACGGCATCGTGCGCATCTATCGTCCTCTGAGAGGCGAAAGCGCAGCCTCCTGACTGGAGTGTAATAATATCTCTGTACGAACTTGTAGTGAATGATTTTCAATCGACAGCTGGAGGAGACGTTAGCCGTGGCCGAGCAGCAATATTTCCACTGCTCATCAGTGACTTCAGCATTTAGTTCAGAGCTCCAATCAATTCGCGCTTTAGACAGAACCGGTGGGCGTTGCTCACGAACGGCAGCATACAGCTTTGACATCAAGTGCCTGCCATCCGACACGAGCAAGACATGCAATGGCAGTACTGTCCCTGGTTCCTACGGGAAGCTAGGGAGTATGTCCCGCATACCCTGACGGAGTCTAATATAATAAAACACCTCCATCGGTGTCGGGGGAGCAGTCTTAAATATCTGATCTTTGGTACGGAACATCCCATCCTGAAACAAGTCACCCCATGTATTAAGGTGTACGCGTTTGCACATGGATCGAAATCCATTTTCCAATAAAAGCGATAGTTTGGGGTGGTACGCAAGGGGCATTGCCGGTGAATAAAGCATGGGGGCTCCTAGCAGTTTAGTCACTCTCCTCCAAGAGTCAATAGTACAGGTAACAGTGGTAGCAGGCGTCTCGACATCACCAACCAGTCCCATCAGCATGCCCCTGAGTGGGAGTGGATGCACGATCCAATCCTCAGCAGCAACCTGCGGCATAAAGGGAGCGGGGCTAACCCAGTGATAGGCATGCTGAGCCTGAGCACTGAGGTAATACACTTCTAGGACGGGTACATCAAATCCGCCCCTGTCATATGGCTGCGTCAAAACAGTCCAGCTAAGGCGCGGTTGCTTACCGCCCCAAAATAGGCGAAGCAGCTCAGTTCGAAGTCTCTTAAAAAAATAGGCACCCGGGTAGTAGGGTATGTTTTGGAATAGGTATAGGAAACGTGGGAGGATGACCATTTTTATAAAGGAGGCTCTGCCTGCCATCGAAAGTGGGAGGGCCAACCAGCGGGTCACGTTGTCAGTCAATCGTGAAATAGCCATCCCATAGTTCAGCCGGATAGTGTCGTCCTTAGTGAGCGAAACGTCAATGCCCAAGTATCCCAAGTCAGAGCTGCACCATTCTAAGGGGTAGTCTAGCGGAAAATGGGCAACTGAGGCCGTGAGGGGGAAGAATTGCGACTTCTTCCAATTGATGTGCACTCCAGATATGCCGCCAAACACTATAAATTCTCTCAGAAGCGAGTTGAGGTGTTCTTGTGGGTGCCGCACATACAGTGTATCGTCGTCCGCATAAAGAGAAATCCCAATCTGCCTTTGATTACAGTTAAAGGCGCTGGCCTTATGCAATTGCCGGATCCTGCAAGCCAGTGGTTCAATTGCCAGGGCAAAAAGCAGGGGCGACAGGGGGCATCCCTGCCTAGTCCCTCTTGTGATCGGCATCTGTGCCGAGAGCACACCATTAATGATGACCCTAGCGACTGGAGAAGTGTAGAGCAGTGTCACCCAAGCGATGAATATCCGGGGGAACCCCATTCTGCTCAAGATAGCCATCAGATAACCCCACTCCACCGAATCGAACGCTTTGGTGGCATCCAGAAACACAGCAGCGACCGGCAGGTCAGGCGCAATGGTAGGATAAGGGAGAACAGCGTGCGGAGGTTATGGGATGTGGCTCTCCCTGGGACAAATCCAGATTGATCCGGCAGCACCAGGGTATTCATAAGCAGGGACAGCCTAGTCGCAAGCACCTTAGCAAGAATCTTCGCATCGCAATTTAGCAGCGAGAGGGGTCTATAGGCATCGGTATCCACCGGGTTTTTCCCTAGTTTCAGAAGTGAAGTGATCGCCACCTCCCTCATGGAACCCGGCAGTATCCCCACCTCTAGCGACTCTTCAAAGACCTCCTTCAGCACCGGTGCCATGATGTCAATGTAGCACTTATAGAATTCGGCCAGCAGGCCGTCCAACCCCGCAGCTTTGCCATTGCTGAGGGACATGATTGCTTCCCTAATCTCATCCAGCTCGAAAGGGCATCCCAGGAACGCCCTGTCGCCGTCACTCAGCCAGCATAGTGCTATGTCATCTAGGAAGTTCCCGAACTCCACCTCGCCTTCCTGCTGTGTGGAATATAACCGTTTGTAGTGCTGCAGGAAGGTGTCCTGAATTCTTTTAGTATCCTGGTAGGTCCCGCCTTCGCCATCGGAGATTTCTAAGACATGGGTGGCGAAGCGCTGGTGCCTCGTGAGCGCCGCGAGCACCTTTCCCGGCCGATCCCCCTCACAATAGCACCTAGCCGTCCAGTATTTGCCCCGGAATTTCACCTCTCTGGCAGCTTCCTCCTCATAGGACGATAGTTTGGCCCTGAATTCCACCACTAAGTCAGGGCAAGGATTCCTGACCATCTCTGCCTCTAGCGCTTTAAGCTCCGATTCAAGTTTAGTCAACGTGCGCACTATTTCCCTGAGTATACCACAGCTCTTAGAAATCGTGACCCCCCTCACAGTCACTTTAAAAGCTTCCCAAATCATTTCCACCTTATCGACTGACCCCTTGTTTCTAGGGAAGAAGGCTTCTATCTCCTCACCAAGTTCATGTTTAAAGATAGGGTCAAGCAGGGCAGAGGGGAAGAGCCGCCATGGCGGACGCACTCTAGCATATCCAGGCATCTCCAGCACGGTCAGTACAGGGCAGTGGTCCGAGTAAGTACGAGGTAGATGTTTCACCTGAACGACACCTCCAGCTAGGCCCCGTGAGATAAAGCAGTAGTCAATCCTTGCCCATGAGCGCGCGTGTGCCGTGAAATGTGTGCCTTCCCTAGCTGCCGGGTGTGAGTGCCTCCAGCTATCCAATAGGCCTGCCTCCGTCAGTATGCCCTGAAGTGTGTCCCGAGCTTTCGTGTTGTATTGTCCACTACCATCTGATCTATCCGTCCCAAGATGTAGCAATAGGTTGAAGTCCCCCCCCAGATTATGTGCGTGGCGTCGGTCTCCAATACATGACCCCACAACGTCATGAAAAAACCGGGTGTGTCAATATTAGGTGCATAGCAATTTACAAGCATGATCACATACGTGCCCAGCCTGCCCCAAAGGATCACGTACCTCCCCTCATTGTCCGTCCTCACTCCCAACTTTATTGATCAAAATAACCGTCCCCCTGGAGTAAGTGGAATAGGAGGAAAACTCTCTCACATTTGCCCATCTGCTTGCAAACTTAGGAACACTACGTGGGCTTAGGTGGGTTTCCTGAAGCATCGCTATCTGCAGATGATGCCTATCTAAATATGCAAGTACATTTCTGCATTTCCGGGGGTCATTAAGGCCTCGAACATTCCAAGACATTATGGAGACGTTAGTCAAAGCGTTATCACCCATGCTTATCACCATATTCCTGAAATAAGCCCATGGCCAATGCTTCAGCCCTCAGTCGGAACGTACCAAGTACCAATCTCTCTGCTGTCCGGAACAGTCGCTTCAGCCGACCAGCCATGCTTACACACACACTAACTCCAGTCCCCGCATACATGCCATGAACGTCTCCCGCAAGAACACCTCTAGTTTCAACAACGCATACCCCAACAGTCAAACACCCCCCTTCCCTCCACGCACAGCAGCCCAGCCCCCACACAACAAGTCCTCCCCCCACCCACTGAAGCAACCCAAACTTGCCAGTACCATGACCCCTCCCCCCGCCCCAGACCCCATACTCAAGAACCATAGAAAAACCATGTGGGGAATCCCCTCCTGGGGGCATCAGAGGTACGCACCAATACACCCCAACACTCCCCTCCCGCCCCACATATACCATACGGGTTAGGCAGAGAAGGAGGGGTGGTGCCTGGCATACATTACCCCTGCAGGCTTAAGCCCGTACACCAAACCAGCGTCTCTCGCTTCCGCCCCCCCATTCGGAGAGGCTACCAATTAATTCAAGTGAACCGTCCATGTATCAGCTGCTGCCCACACCGTCTCCTGTACTGCCACCAGCCTGCTCATTCCAATAACAATACCATCAATGGGGCAAAGCGTTCGAATCCATACGCCCCTCCACAGCAAGTCTACAAAGCGATGAAGCAGCCATCCATGTCCCCAAAGGCAGGGCAGGGCTGCCACGGCGGAAGTAGGCCACAGAATCCGAACCCAGCATCAGTACAACAACAGGGAGTCAGCAAACAAGTGTTCAAAAGGGCACATTCAGGACTCATCATGCTCGGCTGGGTCCCCGCCTGCCTCGCCATCCTCCTCGTTTCGCCTGTCCCTTCTAGCAGTGCGGCGCTTCTTAACAGAGTCCTCAGCTTGCTGCGGGTTTGTAAAAAAATGTTGTTTGCCCTGATGGGATACCCTGAGTCGTGCCGGGTACAGAAGTGTGTAGTCCACCTGCATGTCCCTCAGCTTCCTCTTCACATCCAAGAATTTCCTCTGCTGGTCCTGCACCATGGGCGTAAAATCCGGGTATAAGGAAAACTGTACTCCATCACAAGCCAGGTTCCGATTCGTCCGTGCTGCACGCAGTGCCGCGTCACGGTCGCGGTAGTTAAGCAACCGTGCGATGATAGGCCGCGGCTGCGCCCCCAGCTTGGGAACCGGACCCAGAGAGCGGTGTGCACTTTCTGCAATAAATTGACTAGAGAAGGCCTCCTTACCCACTGCAGTGATTAGTATTCGCTCTACATAGTCCTCCATACGGCCAGTGTTGGTGGACTCCGGAACACCCGTGACGCGAATGTTATTACGCCTGCTCCTCGCCTCCAACTCCTCATTCTTCGCCGCTATTACTCTCAGGATATTGTCCATTCTGGTTAGGCGCGCTTCATGGGTTGTTGACGTGTCCTCCGAGGTAGAGATGCGTCGCTCCGCTTCCGTCAAGCGTTCCTCGTGGACCTCCAGTTTCTGCGCGACACCATCCATCCTGGAGGACAAGCGATCCACCTTATCCACTATCGTGGCGAAGCCCTGCCGCATCTCCTCCATCAGCACTCGCAACTCTGGAGCCATGGGTGTAGAGGGGGGCTCAGTGCCCGATGGTCCTGGGGCACCGCCGGCTCCGGTCGCGTTACGCAACTGTTTCTTTGTGGCCGCAGGTTCAAAAGAGAGCTTGGGCTGTTTGTTATCGTTCTTGCCCATCGTGCTCCGCCTGTGAACTCCCGAGGTGTCCGGCGAGTGGCAAGTGGTGCTGCGCTCCCTGCTCCCAGACAATTCCACACGCATCAGTAGCCCCCCACACAGCGGTCACGCCTGAGGCGGCGTCGTCCACGCGAGGAATAGGCCAGTAGCGTCCAAGTGATCCCCACGCCCCGCCGCGTTCCGGCTCCAGTTACGGTGGCCAGCCGGCAGCGTCCGCGATGGGTGGCGGGCGGCGGTGCGCTGGAGTGAAGCTAGGGAAGTCTGGGCCCGAGGAGCACCGGGGGGTGGCGGGCGGCGGGGTGAGGGGAGGCCCAACGCGCCACAAGCGGGCAGCGATACCCGCAGCACGGGCACTGCTGACGTCCTCCAGCGGCCTCTTGTCGCTCCTCAGCCCCCTGCACCCAGATGCAGCAGGCTCACAGAAGGATCTGGGGCAACGGCGGCAATGCGAGGATCAAGGCCGGGGATAAGTCCAACCCCTCGCCAGGCCCAGGCGGATGCCACCGGTCTCGTCCGCACCGCCAGCAGATCACAGGATCACCGTACAGTACCCCCACACGTCGCAGCGGCCATAGAAGGGAGAGACTCACCACCGCCGCCGTCTGTTGAGCCTCCAGCAGGCCACTCGCTCAGCGGGCCGACCTCCGCAACTCTGAGGCCTATCTTCCTCGTGTCGAGCCTCGGCCTCACGTGGCACGGCGCCCAGGTCGCCGCAGCAACTCTCTGCAGCAGTGCTCCCCGGGCAAAGCTCTCAGTCTGCCAAGTCAGGCATCGGGCGTCAGATCGTCCCCAAAATCGGACAGGTGCTGCAGTGCAGGGAGGTCCACTAACGCTGTTAGTTTTAGGCGTCCACCCGCAGGCTGAAAGGATAAATTCAGGATGTTTCTGGCCAGGCAGCCAGAGCCTCACTAAAGTGCGGCCATTAGCTTGTGCGCCCTCTAGCGCCCCCCAGGGGCTGGTCGCGTCCTTGCTGGCCACACGACCCCTGCCACCTCCTCCACCACTGGAAGAAAAAGCCGATGACTCCTGAAAAGAACGAGGAGAGCGTTGATCAGAAACCTGAAAACGATCAGGTGATTTTATCATCGCGCGATCGCGCAAGTCATAAACACGGTCTGTGGGCGCAGGCAATGGAGACGCAGGAAGAGACTCCTGTTTCTGTTGCTGCTTTCCCTGTTTTTGTTTTTTAGGCCAATTTTGTTTTTTGGTCTAGGGCTGGTCGTCGGTTTCTGACTTCTGCCCTTGGGGTTGTTTTTTTCTCTTTAGTAGAAAAAGGCTTGAGACCCCTACTCTTGCGGCCCACGGTCTTATAAGCAGCCACAATCATTCTCGCCAACTGCCGGGCCTCGGGAATCGCCTGCAAAGCATTGGCAACCTGAAAGTTCATCGCATCTCCCTTGACATTACCAAGTATGAGATCGGAAACCACATCAAAGGTGCCACAGAGACGCAAACCCAACTCAACCGCAGCCTCAGGTCCGTGTTCATCCTGAACACGTTTAAGGACCGTCGGCAGGACAGTCATAGACGGAGTGCCGTAACACCTCGCGTAGACCGCCGCAAACATTTTTCCCCAGGTCTCACAGTCACAATTTTTGGGGGTCAAGTCTTTCGGTAAACTAATCGTCAGAATCCTGTGTTTTTCACCAGGAGACGTGTTAGGAAATACCGCTTCCAACTGGTCAAACTTTTCGGCAAGCCAAAAAGGAAATTCATCCTGTTCTTGGGGACGCTTGCCCATCACACCGTTGACCATAACGGGACTGAGCTTCATTCCGCCCTGCCCGGCAGGAAGCGCCGCACCACCCGGGGCCCCGCCCGGGAGATTGCGGGTAATGTATTACACTAACGACCTAATCACGCTAATTGCGACTACATGTAGTTGTCTTAACTCAGCTACGTTAAGTGCTCCATGCAGAGGATGAGGTGTAAACCCAGCCAAAACAGGCCAAGTTGCGCCTGGAATGGACAAAGGACCTAACCTCGGAGCTGCAAAAGTATGGGGTAGGGCGCCATTAAACCAAACTCGATGCTGCCAAGTATCTATAGGAATCTCCTGTGCCCTATACGGAGCATATTCCTGTGGCACAGCCGTGGTAGTGTATGTGTCGAACACGCGCGTATTTGCGTTCGTAGCTGGGAAGGTCACCCATGAGTAAAAAATCTGATATGGGTAAGCCTCCTCTGCACTCACTACCATTATCACGGCCAAGCCATCTTTGGGGGCATTATAATTCTGCAAATGATTGCGCACCGCAATGCGGCTATGTTGCGCAATGTCCACCGCAGCCAGTGACACGGAAAGAAAAAAGATACAAAGGAAACTTTGTAGCACAACTGGGTAGTAACTCAATGAAACTGTTTTAGAAAGATTCAAGCTTGAAAGGACCTATACACATACAGGTAGGTTTGTCCGACACCACTGTTAACCGGAAACAATAGTGAAGGTGTTAAGGACCGAATGATGTACTACTCAAGCATCATGCAATAAGACCACCAACGATCGGGGGCTATGTCGCAGGGATTCCGTGCTCAGACAGAACTGTGCATAGAGGCTTGGAACCTCAGTGAATTAGGGTGTGCCAAAACTCACCTTAGTACCCAAAAATCCCCTACCAGACTAGCAATCAGTGTCTCATTGGTCATCATAAACTCCCAATGCTTAGACAAACCAGAACATGGACTTAGTACACCTCAGGTAACGTGGAACACATGAACACTCTTTCATTATACAATCATTTCAATCCAGAACAAGGAGTAAAAGAGGACACGGGCATATTTGAAATGTTTATTCACTAATGCAGTGTTCTCAAACACAGTATCTTAGCTAATACAAGCAAACATATTATAAGAAACAAAGTAGTCAGCATAGTCACTAGTCCATAGAACACAAACGGTGAAAGCATTGTATTATACTAAAATGAATAGGGTTTAACAAAACCTAATTTTCACCCTCCCTAGATAGTATATTATATTATATCTAAGAAGGTCTCTTTTGGGTTTTAGAAGAGCGGCCCCATACCTCAAGATCCTAGTGGTAAGGGATCACATCATCAGCCACCAGCTCTTCTGCATACAAAGCACCATCAAGTGTGTTTGTATGCTCTCGTGCAAAGCAAAATAAAACGCTCCTAAAGCCAGAACTTGGCTGCAGCTGCATGTATGCTATGTCTAGGAACGTGCGAAGATCAGTGCTCACAACAACCACTGTGTTGAGATATCCTTGAAGGTTTCAGCACTCACTGTACAGACACAGCTCGCCAAGCAAGGCTGATATCAGTGTAACAACATATTATTCTCGTATGAATCAAAAACATTCTACTAGGCTCAAAGCTAAAGCAACAACTATATATCATGTGCAAAAGCAGCAGAAAGGTAAAATGGCGTTTAAACTCCTAAAAAGCTCATGCTAACTTAACACAGCATACAGGCTATATATATCTATATATCAATACATGTTTCTCATGTTGTGGGACTTGAGTCACAGGGTGCATCCCTGCATCATGGTGGTACAAATTTAATCTCAAAAGAAACCCTTTTGTCACTTGTAGGTCAAAAATGACAGCCTATATATAATGATGTGGGACACATGTCAAACGCAGAAGAGTGGGATTCCGTACTATCTGTGACACACAGAACTGGCATTTCGAATACTGACACCCTAAACAGCCTCTCCGTACAGAGGTGACACACCCACCATCTATCATTAAATTATGAAATTGTTAGCACTACATTTCGCACTTACACTTGTCTGAGTGATGGGCTTGTACAGATGAGTGACATGCACTCAGGGAATGTGTCTTGGAATGCATTGCACATGCTGTGCCTGTGGTCATTGTGTACTGTCCCATGATTGCTAAGGACTGTCATAATTTGACATGCTCATGAGAAGATATTATCAATGATGGTGTTCATACAGGCTATTTCTGCTGTGGCTGCAGTGGGGTGTGGTCCACTTTCTTCATATTCCTCATCCTCGTCTGGTGCACATGGCACTTGTATCCATGGTGCAATGGTTCGTACACATATGTTGTGCAACACACAACATGCAACAATCATCTTGCACACAATGTCTGGGCTGGACATGAGCCTTCCACCTGTGATGTCCAGGCACCTGAAACGTGACTTCAACACACCAAATGTGCGTTCCTCGATGCCCCTGGTGCGTTTGTGGGTTGCATTCTACTGCCTCTGGGCCTGTGTGTTCTGGGATTGGAAGGGTGTCATCATCCAAGCGCAGAGTGCATATCCTTGATCACCTGTGACAGTGCAGAGAGACATGCGTCAATAGTTCGTTCAGCATGATGTGTTGGCAGGCTCACTGGTACATTGGTGTGTGATACGTATGACTTTCTGATTCCTGTTTGACAAGTACTGCATGTGGCAAATGTGTGGCATCAATGTGTATTAGGTAGCCTCATTGCTGCTCCTCCATCCCCCTGGCCTATTTACAATTGTGTGTAGCGCAGTTGCATCACTTGCACTCTTACCGCACACCATTGTCATGCCTGTCTGCACATGTCCACAAGTCTGACAATGACACTGTGACGTTGTGCGCTGTAGGTGGATGGCCACGTGTGTGTAGGCCTATGGTAAGGATAGGGCGGACACAGATGTAAAGTTTATGACTGGCTGAACTCGCCATGCGGTTGAGGGTAGACCTTTGGCTTATGCTGAGGTAATAATAGCGACACACACAACAGTTGGCATTTATGATCCCTGAACCCGAGCTGGCTTGCGCTCCATCATTTACCCCTTCGGCCGAGACCGCACTCCGGGGGCATGCAACATAGCAACATTGTCCATTGCTGGAAGGGTGGCACTGACACTACAACAGAGGCACACACATTAGTTACTTTCTTGGCAAGGCATAAACTTAACCATGCCCAGAGCCCCGGGTTGATTAACCACACCCCTACGCTGGACTGTTTTATGCAAGTCCACTCCTCTTATGCTCCCAGGGGGGTACGACATAGAAACATGGCCCAGGTCTACCCCACGGCTTGAGGTGACATGTTTGCATCCGCTGTACACAGCACAATGTAATGGGGCAGGGCCTGGGGCCCTCATGCATACATACTGATACACGGACATACGTAGATAGTTTGTGGGACTGGCTATGGGCACGTGCGCTGGCCCCTTTTATTGCCAGGGTCACATGTCCAGTGACGCCTGTGCTGGATGGGTGTGGGGTGTGTGTAAGCCACCCCTCAGGGGTTGGTTGTTGCTGGCAATAACTACAACAGTGATCAGACAACCAGAAGTTCAAAGTTCAAACAGCAAGGGTCCATTACTTGAGCAGCACAGATTTAGTGGCCCTGGATGCACTGCGACCGGCACAGGCACACCGCCACGGGACGGTGACTCGCGGTGCGCTGAGGTAGGGCCACGGGAGTTGAGCGGGTCCTCGTCGATGTGGAAGGTGAATGTCGCGAAGGGTTGCGGGGGACAGTGGAAGGTTTCCTCCTGGGAATGATGCAGAAGGCAGAAGCAGGCAGACACCAGCAAATGGAGGAGTGGAATGCTACAGCCTCGTTTTTACCCTCAAGTCAGTATCACCTACATGATGATGAAGACAACACCCAGGCCATCGACTCAGATGCCACCAAAGTTCAACTAGAGAGTGTCCATGAATGTCGGGGCAGAGAGTTAGTGCAACTGGAGCTGAAAGGGGATGCAGTCTGCGATGAGGCCTGTACAGTGATATAAACTCTGCCATAAATAAATCAAGAGTCAGTTCCAAATGTTTGACGTACTCGACCGCAGTGTAGTCTGGAGGCAGCGGACAGCAGGGGCACAAAGCCAGGTGTCATTGACTCGTGATGCACAGAGTTAGTGACACCACAGCAGTTGTTGGTAGTGGTCGATCACCTCCGTAACGATGATCCTTTTTTCCGCCGGACTGATACGCGTCTTCCTCTTACTCCTCTCCTTGAGTGCAATGATATGTACTCTGCCATTGAGAAATCAAGACTCAGTTCCAAATGTGTGACCTATTGGACCGCAGTGTGGTCCGAAGGCAGTAGTCAGCAAGTGACCACAGGCCGGTGTCATTGGAATGCTATGCACTGAGTTAGTGTCACCACATCAAAGGGAGTATAGTGATATACATGCAGCCATTGACATATGAACTCGGCCATCATGATATCAAAACTCAGTTCCAAATGTGTGACTTGCTAGACCGCAGCTTAGGCCGGAGGCAGTGGTGGAGTACGTCAACAGGAAAGGAGTACTGCGGGCCTGTGTCATGGAGGCCATGATGGTGTGAAGAGGCTGCCAAGGTCCCGGGCGTCGGGCTTGGAGCTTGCACCCATATGTGGTGGGCCCTCTTGGACACACGCCGGTGTCGGCAGATGAGCAATGAGGCCTGGGTGCACAGGGGTGGCAAGACGGGTTCGAGGACCAGCGGCCCGGGGTGCTGCAGGCGCACACGATCACAGGCAACACCACTCACGGCGACGGGTCGGCCTTGTGGCGGGTGAGAGGCGCAGCCCTGACAGACACGTTGGGCATTCCAGAAGAGAACAATGCCCCGAGCTATGTGCTTTTTATTCACACCCCTACGCTGGCCTGTTGTATGCCGGGCAGCCCACTCCGCTCACGCTTACAGGGGGGGACGTGACAAGCTACATTCCCGCAATCTTCCCCACTGGCTGGGGTGACATGGTTGCGTCCACTACTCTCCAAACACCAGCAGTGTATGTCGACATGGATATGTCTATGGTATGCATACTTAAGTCTGGCCAGCACATTCATGCCACACTTGGCATTGTGTACATTCTCATTCATGGGTCATGTGCCTCCTTCACACATGCCTGGTTCCCACCTCTCCCCACATTCTACTATTGTATGGCTGAGGTGCAATGCCGTTGATGGCTCAAGTACATAGCTAGCCCAGGTTACCACTGTAAATTGTGTTGTCGTGTCTGGTGGGTGAGCATGTTGTATGTGAATTTGTACTGTATGCATTACCAGAGTTGTGGGTTGCATGGTTGTGGAGTTGGGTTGTGTGGTGTGTTCATTTGGAGCTTACTTACCAATGAGCAGAGCATTTCCGTAGGTGCCATCCTGGAAGCGCAGGTTGATGATGGACTGTCGAAACATGTAATGTAATGTAATGTAATGTTTACTTGTAAAGCGCACTGTTGCCTGTTGGCGTCCTGGCACTGTATACCTTTGGGGAACCCGTCCTGGCTTTCCCTGTGGGATGGTCCCTACTGGGAATCCCCAAGGTGGAGCCAGGCATCCCCGGTGTTAATGGGGCCATTGTGGAGATTAGGCAAGCTAATGCCCAGAGTTGCCGAGTGGGACCCCTGGTTAGAGTAGGCACCCAGGCGAGAATTATCGAGTCCGCTGACCCTGGTCCACGACCCTGCCGCTTCGGGAATTGAACTTTGGTCCAGGGCCGACTTCTGCTTCTGGGTCTGTCACCTCTAACCAGTGAGCCACACCACTCCACTGAAGGAATCATGCACACTGCCTCGGTAGTTGGCGACGACATTGGTGAAGAATCCCCAGTGGTCCACTATTGCCTACACATTGATGGAATGCACGTGCTTTCTGTTGCGGTAATTGTGTGCAGTGTCGGCAGGGGGCACAAGTAGGACATGTGTGCAGTTGATTGCCCCCAACAAGTGCGGGAAGCCAGTTAGCATAAGACACTAAATAAAGGTGCGGCTGTAGGCGTAACAGAAGGTGAGCAGCTGCAGGGTGGGTGTATGGATAATGGAAAAGTTATTCAGGGCAAATATGTTTTGAAGTTACCAACTATAGAACTGACTCCTAATGAAAGTATGGCCACTGATAACATATTGACTGCATTGCCACAGCTAAAGCAAGACATACAGCTTCTCGCTCATGATAAAAATTCTCCCATCTGCAGCCAGAGATACAAGCCTGTAGCAACGGGGTAATAACAGCTACCACTCAGCCTGTAGTCTCTACAGAAGACGCAGAAACCCCAAGACAAACACCCAATAATCCACCCGAGGCACAAGGAGGATTAACAGCAGGGACAGAAAACTATGATGCATCTTCCAATCACAGCGAGCAGGATACCTATTCATTCTCAGATGGTATCTGGTCGGTATCCGGCTCCACTTCTGAGTCTCAGGAAGAGTTTAGCGTTGAGAGTTCAGGCTCCGGAGCTGAGAAAAAAGAGATGACTGCTACAATTCATAAAACAACAAAGCGCATATCACACCCAAGCCCACAGAAGAAAGACCTAAGGTGGGATTACCTGGGAGCTGGGTTATTCAGCACCGCAAACGCGAATACATAGATATCAACAGCAGTGGACCAATCCTCCGCTACCCCCCCCAAAGTTCGATACCCTCATCCAATGTATTCTTTTACATCTAGGAGAGACACAGCAAGACAGTAAGCGGGAGTAAACAACAATATGTAAAATTCAAGGGGCAGTTAGAAGAGTCGCTAAATCCTGTGTAGTAATTAATGAGCGACCTACAGCCCTGGAGGCTCGGACGGAAAACTTGGAAACGGATGTTACTACTACACGTACAGCGCCAGAAGCACATGAGGCACAGCTCGTTGACATACAGTGAAAGATTGAGCACTTTAAAAATAGGACACGCCGTAACAACCTGCGCATTTTGGGGGTACCGGAGGGAAAATAAGGGGACAACATTTGCAAATATATGGTTGAAGTCTTGTCTAAATCATTCCCAGAACTCAGTGAGTGGAATTGGGAACTGGAAATCCAAAGGGCGCACTGTGTCCCCTTTAACCTTAGAGCACCTCCAAAACCTGATTCCAAACCCCGAGCGGTACTTATCTATTTTGGTAACTATCTACTCCGCCAGGCAGTCTATGACAAGGCAAAACCTACAACAAAAAGTATTGGTGGGGACTATTTCTTTTTTGTTCAACCTGATTATTGCCACTATACTGTTGAAGACGCTGGTGTCTCCGACAAATGATCAAGCCAGTACAGGATCGCGGAGGGCAGGCATTCCTTCTCCATTCTGCTCGGCTGAAAATAATTAAGGGGGAACATGTCCGCTTCTTCACTTCTGAATTAAAAGTACATGAGTATTTGGAAAAATTGAGTTTAAACACCTGGACTAAAGATATGTTGTAGGATTACGGACAAGATTAACTTAGAGTTTATCCCCATATCTTTCTAAAGGTGTTTTGTTACTATCCTGTATACATACAGTATTAGCCCTTCAATCCTACTTTAGTCATTTCTTAATCATTCTTTTTTACTTTCTCGCTGTCCTTCAGCTTACTTTATTATGGTCAGGGAGGAGCGACAATCGCAGGAGACTACAATTAGTCTCTATGCCTTTTTGTAAGGCAAGGGTTGCGGGGGAGGGAGGGCTTCAGGGTGGTGTGAGGGGCAGGGAAGGGGCACGGGTGAAGGATGGAGGATGGGAAATCGAGGGGTGGGGGGTTTGGGAGAAAAAGGAAAAAAGAAAGAAGAAGATGTTTGCATAAATGAATATGAATTAGTGTGTATCAGTAAAACAGTGGCAATTAAAGTATTGAAAATCCAATGTATTAAATGGCTAAAATTACTATATGTTCATTAAATGTAGGGGGTCTCAACGATAGATCCAAATGTAGAAACGTTGCAGAGATTCTAAGAAATTTTAACCCTGATGTTATATGCTAACAGGAAACACATATCCCATGGGGGAGCCGGGACACATTGGCTATAAGAGGCTATAACCTCGTGATATGCTCTACCCAGTCCTCAACTATTAGAGGAACATCGATTCATATCAAAAATAGGCTGGGGACACCCATTCGGACACGGGGGGATAAATCAGGAAGGTGGGCAATGGCCCAGCTCTCTATAGGGGTTACTATTTGCACTGTATACGGGTCAAATGAGATGATCCCCAGATTTTAGACAACCTAGAAGTCGAGGCAGCATCATGGACAAGCCCGTTTATATTCTGCGGGGATTTTAACATTCATTATAAAAAAAGGTTTGATAATACCCAAAGATATCAAGATAGAAAACCCCGCGTTCACTGTGCTCTTGCCGCTTGACAAATCAGCTATGATCTATATGATGTGTGGGGAGTTCAGCATCCAACAGACCCCGGATATACATATTTTGATAACCCCCATAAAAAAAATTTCAGGCTTGATTATTTTTTTGTATCTTTTCCCCATGTTTCATGTGCTGAAATAAAAAAACTCCCGAAAATACTCTCAGACCATAACCCTTTAATCCTAGGTTTAATACATCCAAATGTACAATATCCGAATGTGAGATGGACATTCAATAGGTCATTATTGTATATTGAAGAGTACATAGAGCATATTAAAAAATGGAGTTTTAATTACTATGAAGATAATCCGTATAGCTCTTCACGTAATACAGTCTGGGACAGTTATAAGGCTCTACGGGGTGAGACAATTAGCTTTGTAGGTATGACCAGGAAACAAGAAAAACAGGACATCAATAAATTGATGTCTGAATTGGCAGAACTAGAAAACAAATATACCGGGGCAGTCAGGCGTAAACAAGAGAGTGTTGAAAATACAATTTGCTGTAATATTGCAATCACAAAAGCTGAAATTAATAACTACTATATTAAAAAGGAAGCAGCATCAGGCACATAAATCAGAAGGATACGAGTATGGGGAATCTATCGGTAAAGTCTTGGCTCTGCGCACATAACAGAAAGCTGCAAAAAATAACATACCAGAGAATAAGAGCAGCGATTGGGTCTCCCATACAACAACTAAGGATATTATAAGAGTCTTTGAAAAATTTTATCAAGACCTGTATAAACAAGGGGACACAGAGCCTATGTTAGACAGCGACACTGAAAGCATCCTAAGTAGCCACCTCAGACTCACCACAGAAATGGGTGAAGAACTGGATAAGAAAATAACTACTGCCGAGATACACGCTGCTCTTCAAGCATTGGCGATCGGGAAGGCGACAGGTCCAGACAGGATTCCCCTGGAGCTATATAAAGCGATACAAAAAGAAATAACGCCTATAATATTAGATCTATTTCTAGGCATACAATATAATGGGGTTCCACCAGAGTCCTGGGAAAAAGCAGATATAGTTGTATTTTTAAAGAAAGGGAAATCCGCAAATAACCCTGCCTCAGATAGGCCTATATCTTTAATGAACACGGATACGAAGCTATATTCAAAAATCTTAGCTATCCACCTAGGGAGGATCATAGCCCATCTTGTGTCTCCTTGGCAACATGGTTTTATACCAAAAAAAAGTACCACTGATCATATCAGACATGCGATGTCTTTGTTGAACATCACTGAGGCAGCTGGGGAGAAGATGGCTATGATCCTTCTAGACGCGCAGAAAGCGTTCAACCATGTTGCATGGCAATACTTATGGACGACTCTGACACAAAGGGGCTTTGGCCCTGGCTTTGTAACAGCTATACAGGCCATGTACCACAGGCCATATGCCAAATTGAATATTATGGGGGAAGAGTCTGCTTCAATAACAATTGCGAGAGGGACAAGGCAGGGGTGTCCCTGCTCGCCAATACTCTTTGCTATTTACATTTATATCTTCATTAAGCAAATTTTCCAGGATCAGACTATTACCCCAGTCAACATAACATCTGTGAGACAAAAATATTGGCATATGCCGATGACCTCGCGGTAATAACAGAGCCAGGTAAGGCGATAGTCCGAATTAAGGAATTAGCAGAAGAGTATGGCCGGAAATCACGTTATGTTTTAAATGCAGGTAAAACACAGATTTTATGCAACATTAACACCAGGTGTAATGACATTCGGAAATTCGCTGAAATAACCTATCTAGGTATCAAGATCACCAGAGATATAGGTACCATCTGGAAATTAAATATGCAACCTGTTGAGGATCAGATCAGTCTAGATCTTCAGTGGTTGAATAGACTTCACGTATCACTTATAGGACAATGTAATATCGTAAAAATGATTATGTTTCCGAAAATCTTATATCTGTTTAGGTCAATACCAATCGCCTTAGAAGACGAACTGCTAAACAAATAGATAGCATTTTTAGCTCTTTTGTCTGGAAATATTTTAAAATTTGCCGATCTCTTAAATTTTGAACATTACCACAGGAACAAGGAGAATGGTCTGCCCCAAATATTACATTTTATTATTATGCATGCTTTCTGCAGCAAATGGTATATGTAATTATGCCAGGCAACAGGGACAGGCAACACAATTTAAATAACGATCTACACTCAATTTATGAATTAGCCGTGGTAATGCTGCTCAAGGGATCCTCTCCAGACAAATTGAGCCCAGTTACTATAAAAAAACAAAATTCAAGATTATATATTCGCAATCTGGAAGATCTGGAAAAATGCAGATTGTATTTAGTATTTCTACATATAACAGATATACTCCGCTATGGCGATCCTTTAATTCCTCTCCATTGATTTACGATGGAACAGCTACGAATTGGGAGGAAAGCGGAGTACTTATGGTGGGTGATCTATATAATGCCGAACAAAGATGGCCATTTTTGGAGCTCCAACAAAAATATTGCCTGTTGGATAATTCGCTCTTTAAACATAATCCGATTATAAGTTATCTGAACTTTATCTGAACAAAATGACAAAAAAGGGATTACTGCTTCATAAAATACCCTTTATCGAAATAATCTCCAATCCATTGACTAGAATAAAGAATATACATAGAGTCTTAATCAATACACTCCCGGACTATTTGTTAGAGGTTGAAGCTAAATGGGCTATGAAGACCGGGAATAGTGACATCGATATATGCAGATCCTTGAACCTATCTAGGGAGATTTTTCTAATGGCGAATTTAAAAGCTCAACATTATTATATACTATATGATCTTTATTTTACCCCTGAAAAACTACATCGTTGGGGGAAAAGAGACGATAATAAATTCCCAAGATGCAAGCAAGGACCTGCTGATAGGGAACACATGTTCTATTGCTGTGATCACATGAATACAGTGATGAAACAACTGGAATCATTTTTGACAACGGCGTTAGAAAATCTCATCAAAATATCTGCCACCTTAATGATATTAGGATGCGGTGAAAACCTGCAATGCGCGTACCAAGCGAGTACATTTATTTTTATTGCAAGTGCGGTAATGAGATTGTTAATTTTGACTCATTGGAAAGATCCAGAACCCCCACGGTTTCAAGCATGGATTGGCCGGTTGTTGGCTATATATCATATGGAAAAGGAATTGTATAAATGTAAAGGTCGGGGTGCCCAGAAACGGGGTCGAGCAATTTGGGCTCCGCTTAAAAGATGGATCACTGATCCAACCATCACAGAGTTAGCTACTACATAGATAAAGGTGGTCGGGGGATCGGATTAAGAACATTACTATAGCCGATGTGCTCTTCTTTTTCTCGTTTTTCCCTTCCTTTTTCTTTATTGTTTCTGTGCTGAGATTATATAATATTGTTTCAGTGACTTAAGATATACACTAAATACTATATTAGCTTTAATAGCTGAAATACGCTAGATATTACAAGATGTACATATATGAAACCATGATGAAATTTTGTTTGCAAATCTTCTTAAATAAAAAAAATAAAACAATTAAAAAAAGAAAGCCAGCTATGCAGTAGAAGCCTTGCTTGGTCTGCAGCTGTTCTTGTGCAGAGTAGGGGAAGTGAAGGTACTGGGGTACCAAGCTGATGATGGCATCCAAGACAGTTGTGAGGAAATTTGATAGGGCTGGCTGTGAGACTCCTCCGTCTTGGGCAGTTGGTGGTTGGAAGGCACCAGAGGCCAACAGATGCAGCACAGCCAGCAACTTTGTCTGTGGAGGGATGTTGGTTGTGTGCCTTGTTGGTGCCTTCAGCCTCTGGGCAATGATGTCCAGGATGCGGAGGATGGTTGTTCTTTTGAGCCTGTAGTGGGCAATGACATCCTCTGGTGTTAGGTCTGTGAGGCTGGTGCGTTTTCTGAAGGTCCGCTGTCTTTGTCTGCGCTGCCTCTGGGGTAGTCCGAGGGGGGGGGACAAAGTGACTGGGGGGGCCTGGGGTGATAACAATGGGTGTTGTGGCCCTCTTGGGGATCTGAGCTGCATGATCAGTAGCTCCATGGCATCTGTTGTTCTTCTGGTGTGGGCCTGGGCTGGGCTCCCTTTTATGGTGCAGGTTGTCGTCCGACTTTACACCAGGTAGGAGCAGGTGCTAATGCATCTTATCTCATGTTTGGGATCTTATCGCTGATCTGGCTGTTCGGTGAGAATGTTGCCGAGTAGTGTTTTCGAGGCTTTTTACAGGGGAACTCCTACTCTGCATATCATTAGTGTTAGTTGCCGGGGTCATCTGCGCTGATGTTTTTTGCAGCTGCTATCGCAGGTAAACTGGTGATATGGGCTGTTAGCACCAGCTTGTGAATGGGGTGATAAATTTATCACCACTTTGGCTACGATAAAGTGCAGATAACTCAGCAAAAAGTCCTTGAGAATATGCCCCTAAGTGTTCTACAAATTGCATGCCTCCCTGCAATGGGACATTATATAGAGAACCCTGGGTTAAATTTTGGGAAGCTCAGGGCTGCCTGGTAAAAACATGAGGAGGTAAGGAATTTCCCCAGACAGATTTGTGTATTGCTGCATTCCTGTTGGCAGGGAGGGACAGACGCAGCAGGTAAGGAGGAAGAAACTCCCCCCCTTTTACACTTCAAAATGTTGCTTTTTTATGCAGTGATAGATCACAGGGAAGGGCCCAGGACACGTCTCAGGAAGGAAATCGGATTACTAAGGGAATCATAAAGAGTAGAGCTGTAAGCCTCAGATTAATTGATGCATATATCACTGTGGCTGATCCAGGTTTGTACTCTGGTCACTCCTATGTATTTAGTTGTGGTCATGTGGGTCAATCAGCTGTTGTCATTTGAGATGTCATCAGTGATGTCATCAGTGATGTCACTGACAATGTCATGAATAGGGCTCCCAGTTTTCAGCTTTTACGGATTTTTACATATAAATACAGACGGAAATCTATATGTCCTTTGTCTGTATTTATATTTAGAAACGGAAAAATACTAGAAAATGTTGCCACACTGCCATGCTCAAATCCAGCTATGCCCTCTTCCTGTTTCTGGAAATTCCTTCCCGGGTGGGCACACAGCCGCACCGAGTACTTCACAGGTATTTTGAAAGACCATTTATTGTTAACAAGGCTTTTTTGTTGTTTCACCCCATGGGGTGGCCTCCACCAACGACCCTGACTCCTCATGTCCCAGGCCCCATACAGTGCACGTTGTAAGCACTTCAATTCCACGTGGCAAAAAAGATTAGTCCTGTAGCGGGCAAATTTAACGAAAATCCTTAGGCAAATATATTATTAATCTGAAAGGAGGCGGGCCAGTGACAATGGAGGATAAGCCTCGACCTATCTCACCCAGAGGCTTCAGAGCTGGTTACGGCGTGTCATTGCTCCCAATGATATCGCTGATACATTGAACCATGTAGAGTTTACCTTTATTCTATTGGCCACAGGCCACTAATAAAAACCCTGTGTGTTGTATCGAGCCACGTCTGTCATGAAGTAGCAGCACTACAGCAAACACACAAACAATGCTCTCGAATGCTTCCACAAATCTACCAGTGGGCACGCATGTGCACTACATATGAGTGCGCACACAGTCGCGCACTCACACAAATACATGAACATGCGAGTGTACACGTGTGCAGAACATTTGTACACACACCTACATGCCCACGAGCAAGCATACTTGAGCGCACACACATGGCCATCACGTGGACACATGTACATGCATGCAACACATAGGAGCCTCCGTGCACACGCAGTGCAATAACGCAGACACCCATAATCCCCACCCCTCCCTCACTTCAACACCTCTTGTATCCTCCCCAGGACATTTCCCAGACACCGTGGCGTTGTAATTGCAGGCTGCGCTGCACAATCGCCCCTCCCCACTCCCCCTAAGTGCGGCCCTCTCCACGAGAACCGGGGACCGCAGCAATCTGACCCCCCAAACCAGATCCGGCGACACAAGAGCCTGAAAGGGAAAGGGCCGTCGCCGGAAACCACCAATCCCAATAATTGAGGGGTGGAGGTGGGTGTGGGGGGAGAAGAAAGGCACTGAGCCCCCTCGAGGGCCCGCAGGCTGAATGGGTTCGGAGGTGGGAGGAAACTGCAAGGACAGACCGCCAACTCCAGGACAAACAGTCTTTCAAGCACCTGTCAGCCCCCTTTGAACTATAGCGCCCAGCCCAAAGTCTACATCCGTCCCCCTCTGTAAACACCTTCACCCCCAAAACAATGAGGCAGCCTTCAGCCTGCCGTCTGAGGTGCCAGGTGGTCCCACGTCAGCAGGCACCGTGCTACCAGCCTTGGGGTTTCCTCTTTTTGATCACTGTTGTCAGGTGTGTCTATGCACTAGTAGTGCAGAGATTCCAGGCGGATGTCTTTCCCCCTGTGTAATGTGCAATTACCGAAGGGTCATCTGGCAGTCAGTGGAGCCCCTCCTCCCCCAAACATAATTTTGGTCCCAGGCAACCGGTCTGATTCAGAGAGCAGATCACTGTCCACCGAGGTCTGTCTCCTCTGCATCAAAACCAGCAGAGCGGACTGGCAAGAAGTTGAAGTTCTCAACGAGTACTAAACGACGGATGAACAATAACTAAACGCCCTATTGACATTTCACATGTTTTATTCCATATTGCATTGAAAGTGTATAAAGAGTGAAAAAATGCAAAGGACAGTATGAATCGCTAGTGTAAGTGAGCGCACATGTGCATTGTCATTTTAAATAAAAGTGGAAAAATACTAGCTGTAGCGTCGTCTTTTACTTGTGGCAAAAATAAATGTGGATAAATACAGAAAAAATGCCCAAAAAATAAATATGGATAAATACAGACGGAAATGGCAAAAAAATAAATACCATAAACCCGGGAGCCCTAGTCATGAATGATGTATGTGACATCATCAGCAGTGAATGGCGGGCGTGTGAGTTATAGTTAGTAGAGCTAACTATAAAGGAGGAATTTCAATGGTTGTGTACGAGTGAAATGTCCAGCTGAACACCCCTGAAACCTATGTTTTTTTTTGTGAATTTCAAAGGTTTTTTAAATGCTAATTCCTAACTATAACATGTCTGAAACCTATGGTTTTTTCAGGGAATTTCAAAGGTTTTTTTAACTGACAATTTTTAAATGTAATAATAGTTATATTTATTTTTTTGATTCTGATTTTCTATATATTTTTTAACTATTTATTTTCACATATTTTATTTTTTAAATTACATTATATATTTTTAATATGAATGGAAAACATTTTTTTTATATATTGAAACTGATAAATTGATTTTTTTCTTTTATATTTTTCTTTTAATATTGTTATATTATTTTATTTATTGTTTTTTTCTCCATTTTTTTGGGGGAGTCCTGCACCCAAAGTGTTCCTTTCATGATCACTGCGCAGAACCTAGCCGCCATTTTACAAATGTTGTGTAGGATCCGTGTAGAGTGTGTGATGGGTGAGTTTTTCGTGCGCGATTGCTATGCAACCGGTATATGACTCTTGCTCCTGGGCATTCGCG
The DNA here is from genome assembly GCF_964263255.1 of Lissotriton vulgaris. Classification (NCBI taxonomy): domain Eukaryota; kingdom Metazoa; phylum Chordata; class Amphibia; order Caudata; family Salamandridae; genus Lissotriton; species Lissotriton vulgaris. Next base: position 1,305,047,396 of record NC_141695.1, on the reverse strand, counting down.
ACACATGCACATTACTGTACGCGACGCTTGCGCGGTGACGAGTTCCGCGTGACATCATATACGTATTGGACGCGGTGGGTGCGCGACTCCTGGGAAATTTTTTATTGTCTAAAATGATATATATATGTCTTTAATATACATAGTAGGGCAAGATATTATCTAAGCTATTCATAAACATTTTATATTTTTACTTTTAATAAACTTATATTACTTTTAAATACAATTTTGCTAAGTCGCGTTGGGTGCGTGCTGCCTGTGTGCACAGTGCGCGGACCCCAAGTGACCTGAAAAAAAAAGATTTGATTGGTTCATACCACTTCCTATTGTAACTATTAAAGGACCCCACCCATTTCAATCATTCTTCCTAGAGCTTCTTTGGAGACACATCTCTCACCTGAGAAGAACTTTTTTGGGCTCATTTTCTTTGTGTTATTTTCTAAATTGTACACACAAGGGCTTCAGGACAGCAGCCAGCACAGGATTCTGAGCATTCGGAGGAGGAAGAATTTGTTCCTGAACCTGCACACCCTCAGAGACCTACATCGGTGGTGTGGAAATTTTTTGCCATCCCAGAAGGCCTAAAAAAGGTGAATGCCACAAAAGCCACCTGCAAAATTTGTGATAGGGTTCTTTCAAGAGGCAATCCCAACAAGAAATATTCCTGCGGTACAGCTAGTACGTACAAGCACCTCAAGATTCTGCACCCTGTCAATCTGGCTCTGGAGGAGTGCAGAAAATGTCAAGATAACCCTGCAAGTATGGGAAGGTCGGAACTTTCATGAGCGCCTGCCCTTTGCAGTGGCTAGTACTTCTGGTACTTCTTCAATGTCAGCACGTACGGACATATGTCCAGAATTTGGTCAACTAAAGATCCACTGCATCAAGTGCAACCAACTACTCTGCTACAGAGAGCAGTCTGTGGATCTAGTCTGCACAGCAAAAAGAAATCATCGCTGTTAGACTTTTTTCTTTCTTTCCTGAAGGTGACTGTTTTTTTCGTCCTGTTCTCTTTTTTTCTTTTAAACCCCCCCCAAAAATAACGAAATTGTTCAAAAAACTACAAAAAAACCCCATTAAAATAGTTCTTTTCAGAACTAACTTCTCTGGTTAAAAAAAGAGCTATATTTGTATGATAGTGTGTGAAAGTTTGGTTGAATGTATGTGTAGTGCATAATTGACTGAAAGAATGCATTAGTAGTGTATGGTGAATGTATAAGTGGGGAACTATAAGGAAGTGCTGCAGCATGATACTGTAAGCTCTTTAGCTGCAACGTGCTATGGTACTTCTGAAGCACAGGGATGCAACATATGTACATAAATATGTTGCAAGTCTATGCTTTCCTCTGCACTGCTGCTAAAACTGCAGCCATGCGGTGAAACAGGCACCCTTGCACCATGGTGCAAGGATATCTGTGTCGTGCGGAGTTTATTTTTGTGCAGGAAGACACACCTTCCTGCACAAAGTGTCCAGATTTATGATTTCTGATATATCTGGAGATGTGTCTTGTTTTATGAGTGTTGTGTACAAACACCCACAGCAAAACCTATAGATAGCCCCTTCAACACAAAGTGGTGTGTACAATGAGGTCGTATTTACATGGAGAAGAAAAGATACACAGAGTGCCTTTTCCTCTCCTTGTAAATATGAAAGAGTGTCTTGCGCCATCACTATGTTACAAAAAGTGACATATTGTTGGCACAGGATGCTTCTAAATTTGTCCAATGAGTGCTTAGGTATTGGCAGACTGTTACAATAAGAGCATTTTGCTAGTTGATTGATTGAAAAATTACATGAGAGTGACAGGAGGTAAGCACAGAGGTATCACTACATAGATGCTCAAAGAAGAATGATTGAAATGGTTGCAGTCCTTCAATAGGTTCAATGGAAAATGTTATGAACCAATCAAATCTTTTTTTCTGGTCACATGGGATCCTATGACAGAGAGATTCCAAAACTACATAGGTATAAACTGAGTGTTTTGAAGAGTGTATTAATACTTTGTAGCTTCTTGCAGGTCTTTATAGTATATAAAGAAATTGACTTTTACTAGGGTTAGTGGCTAGGCCAATCCTTAAGTATATGACTAATAATTAGAGTAATTTCAGTACTGCAAAGAAAGTACAAGATAAATGTATAAGTACTTTTGGCAAAGTAATAGGACATGTTTATAGAGTGGTGAAGGGAAGGATGGGGCCTGACATGTGAAAACACACTCTGTGACATGTTTTAAAATGAGGAATTTAGTCTCTTTTAATCCTGAAAGTCCATGGGTACTACTAGCCCACCATGTCTCTCTATTGAACACCATACAGCTGTGTTGCAGGGAGGTGGTCTGAAGCCATGTCCCATTTTACACCTCTCTGCAATGCAACTCTCTGGCACTTTCTGCACATATCTGTGGGTTAGTTGGCCCCCAGGGACACTCAGGATTCAAGGAGACTTTATCTCGTAACTTAAAACGCCCACAGAGCATGTTTCCACACATATCTACTCCGTCCATGCCCCCTTTCTTCACCAGTGTGAAAACAGCCCATTCTGCATTTTAATAATTAGTTAATCTTACCTTCACAGTAATAGATATACAAAACACTAAACATTTTTTTCTGTTGTTTTTTATCATTTACATTTCAGAAAATTTCCTATTTTAGAATTAGGATCTGTGAAAGAGTTACAATATGTAATATTATATTTTTACAACACAACATAAATTTAACATTACATAAATTATTTTCTTTACCTTTTTTGCTTTTCTCAGAATATATTGAATTTCACTACAAACAGTGATTTCAATGTTACTCATCACATAACATTGGGAAAAAAACACAATCAGTAAAATTGTTTTAAAAAAAACAAAAGTACGTCTAAAATATTTTTAATATACTCAACTATTTCTGAACATTCCATAAAAACTACATCCTGAATTACATACCATTTAATACAAATCACACATATATAAAATGCTTCCTTCTAAGAGAATTTTCTTGCTTGAATATGAAAGACTCAAATAATAATTCAATAAATAATTGTTTTTTAATTTCTATACACTGTAAATGATGTTCTTTAAAAATATATGCTGTGAGAATGTGTAAGAAAAAGTCCATAAATGTATACCTTTCCTCTAGGCCAAATGGTATTCCTGAAATCCTTTAAACTGAAATTGTCTAATGGTAATCGTATTAATACATTTTAACATATTCCTAATAGGCTGAATTATGTTCCTAAAACTTTTGCTTTAAAAATATTAGGTAGGAATTTAGTAATTCGTTAGGCAAAGGTTGTTTAAAAACCAATTAAGCATCATTACAATATGTCCATCCTTTATCGCATTTTAAATAGGCAGTGTAATGTCCAGATGTCGTAGAAGGACCATTATGGAAAATGTTTGCTACTGCTACAAAATTTCTTCCTGATATTGATAGTTGACTTGCTACAAAATGTTTTATTAAAGTTTCCAATTTTCACACATCAGCTGTACAACGTTGTATCATTAAAATTATATAGTGTCCATATCTCCGTATAAATAATGTTGATAACATTTCTGATTTGCATTGGCTACACTCCATGTTTTGATTTGCTGCTTTAACTAGTTTGTTGAAAGACAATGATTTACAGTCTGGTAATGTCAAATATATAAATCTTTCAGTGTCTATGTTAGTGTAGATGTAAACATACAATTTTCACATTGATGTTCCCATTCATAACAAAGGCCAAAAAGATTTTCAATTTCTATTCCTTCATTTTCCAATACTGCAAGCATATATATTAGAAATTCCTGAGCATCTTGTTGGATATTCTGCGTACATTGTTTAGAACCAGAAGATATATCCAAAAGATTACGAATATCAGAAACGCTTTGCATTTTACTTTTATCAGTTCTTAATTTTTCGTAAATACAATGCAACAAGGAACAAAATATTTTTTCCCGATTCTCCATAATTTGCTGTTGCAAACTTTCTAGAAAAAAAACAACATTGACCACTACATTAGCATAGCAGTTGATACTTGAACTATTTTCAGACTGATAACCAACAATCTCATCAACAGTGTCCTTTTTCCTTTTGCTTGTAATCTCAACATTATCTTGATTTTTTTTATTCTCTATAACTTCACTACAGATATTATAACATCTTCTTTTTCGACCTACCACACGCTTTTCAAATACAGGATATTGACCTAAATTGGGAGCATACGGTCTTCTTAACCTATTTTACTCTTTTATACAGTTTGCATCTGCAGTAATCTTTGTCTCATCAAAATCAATCAAAAACAAACCATATAAAGTTCTGACTCGGGACAAAGCAACATATGCTATACCCTCTTTAAAAACAGTACTTCCAATGTTCAACAAAGCACTGTCTACACTTAATCCTTGAGATTTATGAATAGTCACTGCATATGCCAGGGAAAGTGGAAACTGTTTTCTAAGGACATATAAATCTTTAACAAGCAAACAACCAACTGAACAACGACCATTTTGTTTTACTTCTTCAATTTGATCAAATTTGATTTTTCAAAATTCAATTCAATCTCTATTTTGATAATTGACAAAATCCACAACTTTATCCATTGCTCCATTTACTAAACCTTTTTCTACATCCAAATTACGCCTTAAAATTACCCGACAGTTTACACATACAGATAGATCCTTTTCTAAACCAGCAGTTTTAGATATTGATTTTTCTAAAGAATCCAATTTTGTTTTCAACTTTTCCGTCAAAATAATAGTGATTTCTTCATGCTCTATTTTATCAGTGGCTTCCATTTTTACTATTTCTTCATTTTCTAGGTTCAAAAGTTGTTCATTGAATATATAACAGTTGCGCAGTGTTGGCATTAAACAGATTATAGATTTATTTTCTGTAATTTTCATATATATTTTCTCAGGAACTATATTTTCATTTGGAAACAAATTCGAAAGTAGTTGACTTTACAAAGCTTGTTTTCCATATTCTTTCAGTACTCCAATTCTTATATCTTGAAGAATAGTTCCATAATCATCATCATTTGCCTGTCGCATATTTGTAATGAGTTCTTTATATTCAAAATATGACCAAATGTTAACGTTTCCAACACTTCCCTATGGACTTTCTGGTTTCTTCATGCACAAGTGTTTTAAATACTGGTTGTCCTTTTACAGGAGTAAGTTGCAGTAGATCTCCAAAACCTATGACATCTTTTCCTCCACCTAAGACATCGTACTCTGTTTTAGGAATTTACTGCATTCTTGAATGCACAAAAGCAAGTGTTAAGTTTAAGACCATGCTTACCTCATCAATAATCAGAAGTTTAATTTTCTTTAGCTCTCTTGAAACTTCATAACAAGCTTCTCCAGATAGCTTCTGATATTCCAATTTGTTTTCATGCTCCACAGGTAGCATAAGTAAACAATGCAATGTAATTAATGTTGTGTCCTGCCAACCCAGTTAGGGTTAAGAACAGCACTGCATAAATTGAATTAGTGACAACCACATGAACTCGGTGCAAAAATGTGTACAAAAGTGCAAGTGGCGACGCAAGTGAAAGTGAACAGCGTTGGTGGCGCACTGTGCATCAGGTGCAAACTATTTACAGTGAGTGGCTTAACGGCGCATGTGACATTGTGATATCACAGCAGGCACGGATAATTTTATTTAAATGTAGAGCACAAGGAAGGAGTGCTCCTATTGTTCAGGCTGTTAGGTCGACGGCGTTTTGATCCTGGTTAGTTCGGATCATCATCAGGACTTGGTTGTCTGGATGAAAGAGTGCTGTAAGGAAAGGGAGGAGATTTATTTATTTATTTATTTATTTTGAGATTTGTAAAGCGCCTGGTGACCCGAAGGCATCCCCGCGCTATAATACTGTAAAATCCAGGACAGGCGAAAACCAGGAACTATTTGGGGAAGAGGAGGGTTTTGAGTTTTTTGCGGAAAAGTGTGTGGCTGGGTTCCAGACGCAGCAGACGAGGAAGTGCGTTCCATGTGGAGGAGGCCTTAACCGAGAAGCGGCGTCCACCGGTGCGCGACTTCTTGAATCTTGGAACTGTGGCCAGATGTTCGTTGTCCGAGCGGAGGTTTCTGTGGGCTTTATAAGGTGTAATCATATCTTTGAGGGTGGCAGGTCCAACCCCATTGATGAGTTTGTGCGTGATGCACATGGCCTTAAACTCCACTCGCTGGCGGACCGGAAGCCAGTGCAGAGATTTGAGGGCCGGTGTGGTATGGGCTCTGGGGGGAAGGTTGAGAATGAGTCTTGCCGCGGCATTTTGTACGCGCTGAAGTTTGGTCAGGGTGGTTTCAGGAGCACCGAGGTATGCGGCGTTGCCGTAGTCCAGGCGTGCTAATATGAGCCCTTGCACCAGAAGTTTCCTGGACAGGGGGGGCAGGAGGGGGAGGATCTTCCGAATTGAGCGGAGAAGACCAAAGCATGTCCCCGCGGTCTTGACTGCCTGGGTCTTCAGGGAAAGGTCCTGCTCCAACCAGAAGCCCAGTGTTTTAATTTCTGTCTTGGGCGTGAGGATGTCACCGAAGGAGTCTGGCCAGGCTGAGGGAGGGACAGAAGACCATTTGTTGCCCAGCAGCATGATTTCTGTTTTTGTCCCGTTCAGCTTCAGCGAGGATTCGCACATCCAGGTATGTATGTCTTGCAGGCAGTTAAGTAAGATTTCAGGGTTCTTGTCCAACTGGGACAGGGAGACGACGAGTTGTGTGTCGTCGGCATAATTGACTATTTTTATCCCATAGCGGGTAACCACATCCTCCAGCGGGGCCATATATACATTAAACAGGGTGGGACTGAGCGAGGACCCCTGGGGCACACCACGCGTGAGCGGGAGGGGGTCTGATCGGGAGTTACCGTCCCACACCTGAAATGAACGTCCCATGAGGAAGGATTTGATCCAAGCATGTGCGGCTCCCACAACTCCTGCCTTGGCCAGGCGGTGGAGGAGGACACGGTGGTCCACCGTGTCGAATGCGGCACTGAGGTCCAGGAGGATCACTGCCACTGATCCTCCTGAATCCAGGATGCACCTAGTCTCCTCGATGACGGAGAGGAGTGCGGTGTCTGTGCCGTGGCCTGGCCGGAATCCGGTTTGTGAATGACGTAGTATTTTATTCGTCTCGAGGAATTGGGAGAGTTGCACATTGACCAATTTCTCCGCCACCTTGCTGAAACAGGGAAGGAGCGAGATGGGTCTATAGTTGGCCAAATCGTCCGGGTTTAGGTTGGACTTTTTCAGCAGGGCCTTGACGACTGCGCCCTTCCAGGAGGAGGGCACTATGCCTTGGGCCAGAGATGTGTTTATCAGATCCCTAATGGTAGGTGAGGTGCTGGGAGAAACAGTTTTTAAGAATCTGACGGGTGCTGGGTCCAGGGGGGATCCACTTCTCATTTTAGCCAGCGTGGTGGTGACCTCATCGAGGGAGACTTCTCTAAAGGAGGACAGCCGCGGGCTGGTAGAGTGGGCGTCTAACTCCACCGGGATGGGGGGGCTGATTGGAGGGAGGGATTCCAAGATCCGCGTGATTTTGGAGTCAAAGAATGAGGCTAAATCCTTACATCTGTCCGGCGGGGGGGGAGAGGCTGCGGGAGCTGAGGGAATGTTAAGTAGTTCCTTAACTATCAGGAAGGATTCCTTAGTAGAATTGGCCGCGTTTTTAATTCTATTGTCGTAAAAGGTGGACTTGGCTAGTTTGATGGCCGATTTATAGCGTCTTACTGCTATGTTATAGGTGTCTTTTTTACTATGTAGCCAGTCTTTCCTCCACAGTCTTTCCGCTTTTTTACATTCTTTGCGGAGGTCACGGAGTTCCGGGGTGTACCACTGGGCATGACCTATTGACCTGTCTTTGATCTCCCTATTTTTTAGGGGAATGAGGCTATCAAGGGAGGAGGAGAGCCAGCCTCTTACTTGGGTGTCAGCCTCGGATGGGCCAGCCGAAAGGCTCGGGGTAGAAGAGTCCAGAGCTGTAGCCCAGTCCCCTGTTGAGAGTTTGGCCCACGATCTGTCCCTGGAGAAGGTGGGGGCTTTATGGGGTTTCTTGATAGCCCCAGGAATGTTGAAAGTGATACCAAAATGGTCCGTCCATGGGAGAGGTTGGGAGTTGGTAAATTGGAGGGAAGGGATGTTCGAAAACACTGGGTCGAGAAGGTGTCCTTTGACATGTGTTGGACCTGAATTGGCGAGAAGAAGGCCATGGGAAGCCAGGTCGCCGATAAGATCGGCGGCGCCTGTGTCCAACGGGTCATCAAAGTGAATGTTGAGGTCGCCTGTTAGGAGAAAGTTTGATGAGAAGTGGGCTGAAGAGGAAACAATTTCCAAAAGGGAAGCTGCGAAGGGGGCGAAGTGGCCGGGAGGCCGGTACACCAGAAGGCCTGAGAGGGAACTGGTCGGAGTAAGCTGAAATGAGAAGAGACAGCTCTCTGAGTCCGTGGTTGTCATTGTGTTAATACGGCCGGCGAGGTGTTCCCTGAAAATGATAGCAATTCCACCTCCTCTTCCTAAAGAGCGTGGTTGGGACAAGATGAGAAAGCCGGGGGGGAGAGCCAATACCATATCGGAATTGGAATGCCCCGTGATCCAGGTTTCTGTCAAGAAGAGTATGTCCAGGTTTAGATCGTCAATCAGGTGATTAATATGCAGGGCATGCTTCGGGAGCGATCTGCAATTGATTGTCGCCATTTTGATGACCGGCGGTGGGACCGGGGATTTAGGGAGGTGTAGCTTCGTCGGTTTGCAAATGGTGCAGCTGACGTAGGGAGTGTTAGGAACTTGCAGGACGTGGCATGCGCTGTTTTTTCGGGGTCTGAGGCTAAGTAGCTCCTTGCGGGAGTAACTCAACTTTGTAGTTGGAGGGACCGGCATAGAGTCTGGCCCTAGGCCCGGTCGTGCGCGGACGGGCGCAGACGGGCTTGCCTTAGGCACTCCCGCTGCGCTCGTCCGCTGCGCGTCCTGTGGTTGCACATCTTTATGGGTAGGAAAAGGGGCGTGGCCTCAATGTGGGCGTGGCCTCACTTCCTCGCCGACAATGGCGGTGCAATGTTGTTTTTTGAGCGTTTGGTCGGTGCAGCGAAGGAGTCGCTGTTCAGGCGCGTCTCTAACCCGCTGAAGGAGATAACAGCCGGGTGAGTGCCCAGTTAAAATTACAGGACTAAAAGGGTGACACACAAGTGAAAATACAAATTTTTAAAAGTGGACGTCTCCCGGCTTCCGCCTCAGGAGATTTAGCAGTTTCTGGTTAGTTGGCGCTGATGGCAGCGCTTAAGTACTGTGGCGGGTGTGCGTGGCCTCAATGTGGGCGTGGCCTCACTTCCTCGCCGACAATGGCGGTGCAATGTTGTTTTTCGAGCGTTTGGTGGGTGCAGCGAAGGAGTCGCTGTTCAGGCGCGTCTCTAACCCGCTGAAGGAGATAACAGCCGGGTGAGTGCCCAGTTAAAATTACAGGACTAAAAGGGTGACACACAAGTGAAAATACAAATTTTTAAAAGTGGACGTCTCCCGGCTTCCGCCTCAGGAGATTTAGCAGTTTCTGGTTAGTTGGCGCTGATGGCAGCGCTTAAGTACTGTGGCGGGTGGGCGTGGCCTCAATGTGGGCGTGGCCTCACTTCCTCGCCGACAATGGCGGTGCAATGTTGTTTTTCGAGCGTTTGGTCGGTGCAGCGAAGGAGTCGCTGTTCAGGCGCGTCTCTAACCCGCTGAAGGAGATAACAGCCGGGTGAGTGCCCAGTTAAAATTACAGGACTAAAAGGGTGACACACAAGTGAAAATACAAATTTTTAAAAGTGGACATCTCCCGGCTTCCGCCTCAGGAGATTTAGCAGTTTAGGAAGGGAGCCCGGGGTACATGGAAAGAGAGCAGGTTAAGGAAGTGCTCGAGGTACCTGGGTGGGGATCCTGGATGAGTAGAATCCTTTAAAGCAATTGTCTTGGGAGAGATGTCAGGGTAACTATGGGAGCCCCAGAGTTGGATCGTCTGTGGGCTGCATGAAGGAGCGAGGAAATGAAGGGCACTGCTAAGTGACCGGATAGAGAGTGTTAGATACACCTCATGTTGCACAAGAAAGTAAAAGCACGATAGGCCAGGTCTCTTAAACACGTACCTTGCTGATTGAATCAGTGCTCTTGCCGGCCGTGTGAAACAGCCGTTTTCCGCGTGCACTAGAAGGGAAGGGGAGGGTAAGTGTTAGCAGCTAACTGGAGTTAGCGAGCGGGGCGAAGGATTCAGGCCGGTGCCGGAGGTTACCTGGATTGATCAGCGTCTGCGGTGCTCACGAGTCGGTAGGCGTTTGAGAGCCGGACTAGGCGAGGACTGCCATTAAACTTCCGCGTTGGGGCGGAGTTCGAACGAAGGGTGTGGGGCGGGGAAATGGCATCAGCGGGGGTGTGCTGACGTAGGAGGACAATGATTGGCGATGCGGTGTGGGAGGGGAGTGGCGTTACTGTAGTGACGTGTCTGAGTAGTGGACAGGCACTGAGGCAGCGCTAGCGTTCAGTAGTGATTGTTTAATTGGAGGAGGAGAACGTAGAGCGTCGTTACCATGGTGACGCGGCTGAGTTACGAGGGTCCTAGAGTGCCGGTATAATTAAAACATTAGGCAAAAGGGTAACAACAAAGCATTCATTAACCACAGAAAAACGTACATTGATAATTGAAACAATTGGGAACAGTTCTCCTGTATTTGTACATGGTTGCATAAATATGCGATTAAACCCAAATAGTAGTCTACACCAGGCTGTCAGTTTCTTTGTAGAACACGGGGCTTGTAGTTGTAATACAATTAAAAAACATTCGGCGCATGAGGGACAGTGAAGCGGTGATAGAACACAGCAGTTTTCTAATGGAAATTATCATTTGGCAGCCTAAAAGAGAATTCATTATCATGTAAACATATGAGCAAAACTTCAAACTAATTTATTGTTAAACATTGCATTGATGTGCTAGTGTCAGCTAGGACTGATTGTTTGTGCGTGGACTGCGTTGGGCTGGTTGTAGAAAAGAGGTAGCAAGGGGACAAGGGACATCGTTCTGGAATAGGTAGCTTGACAGTTCTGGGTTCAGCGAGCCTATGGCAGGGCAAGTTATGCAGTTCTAGAATAGGTAGCCAATCAGTTCAGGGTTCAGAGAGACAGGGACAAGTTCAGGTGGTGACAGTCCCATTCCATTCATCAATAGTGTTTAGTCCTTTATTGATTGAGTCGCAGATTGTCATCCATTTGCATTCCGCCTTGTTGAGGAGAATTCTGATATCTCCTCCTCGAATGGGCAAAGTGGGTTTTTCTATCACTTGACATTGCATGTCCGTATCAAGGTGGTCGTGCTGCAGATAGTGTGATATCAGAGGGGCTGACATAGTTTTGCAATTAATTCGGCTTTTATGCTGAATGATGCGTTGTTTAATTATTTGTGTCGTCTGTCTGATGTAAATTAGGTCGCATGGGCATTTGATTGCATAGATTACATTTTGTGATCTGCAGTTTGTATGTTTTGTCAGTTTGTGTGAGCAACCGTTGACAGCAAATTCTTTTGTGTTTATGGTTAAGCTGCACACGCTGCAATTTTGACATTTGTAGTGTCCCACAATTGGGTCAAGGCCCCAAGCAGCTGTAATAGTATTCCTTTCATGGTTGGTTTGCCGCCACGTGATGGCATGTACCAGATGATTGGCTAGATTGCTGCCGCGTTGATATGAGAAAAGAGGGTCCTCTTTGAATTGTTCATGCGAGCGTAGCAGAGGCCAATTTTTTCTGATGAGCCTAGTCCGGCTCTCAAACGCCTACCGACTCGTGAGCACCATGGACGCTGATCAATCCAGGTAACCTCCGGCACCGGCCTGAATCCTTCGCCCCGCTCACTAAGTCCAGTTAGCTGCTAACACTTACCCTCCCCTTCCCTTCTACCGCACGTGGAAAACGGCTGATTCACACGGCCGGCAAGAGCACTGATTCAATCAGCAAGGTCCATGTTTAAGAGACCGAGCCTATCGTGCTTTTACTTTCTTGTGCAACATGAGGTGTGTCTAACACTCTCTATCCGCTCACTTAGCAGTGCCCTTCATTTCGTCTCTCCCCAGCTCCTTCCTGCAGCCCACAGACGATCCAACTCTGGGGCTCCCATAGTCACCCTGACATCTCTCCCAAGACAATTGCTTTAAAGGATTCTACTCATCCAGGATCCCATCCCAGGTACCTCGAGCACTTCCTTAACCTGCTCTCTTTCCATGTACCCCGGGCTCCCTTCCTAAATCTCCTCCCTTTCCTTACAGCACTCTTTCATCCACACAACCAAGTCCTGATGATGATCCGAACTAACCAGGATCGAAACGCCGTCGACCTAACAGCCTGAACAATAGGCGCACTCCTTCCTTGTGGCTCTACATTTAAATAAAATTATCTGTGCCTGCTGTGATATCACAATGTCACATGCGCCGTTAAGCCACTCACTGTAAATAGTTTGCACCTTATGCACAGTGCGCCACCAACGCTGTTCAGTTTCACTTGCATCGCCACTTGCACTTTTGTATACGTTTTTGCAAAGAGTTCCATGTGGTTGTCACTAATTCAATTTATGCAGTGCTGTTCTTAACTGTATACCTCCGACCTTGGAACTAATGTTACTATATAAAGATGAATAGCTATCTTTTGACTTAAAAACGAGTACTCTCCTTCTTTTCTGCTAAAGTAATGCTATGTGCATGCTATTTATAATTGTCTACCGACTCCCACCTTTCAGGACACTGTGTTTTTGTTGCATCCTACCTACCCAGTCCTGAATTGGTCTATGGGTTAAACTCCTTTTAATCGTACAAGCCAACCCAGTTAGAGCAGTTAAAACACAAGACAAATGTGAGTCAGTTGTTTTCTGTAGATAACTGGTCAATACTTTAACTAAGAAACTTTTTCATGTTCCAGCTTGACTACTGACATACATTCGGATAGGTTGAAATGATGTGCATGTGCATTCTTTCTTTTCATGAAGAAATCCTTGGTCAATCGGTTGTCTCACTTGCTGATGTATGTCTTTCTGTTCAACATTTAGTTATTCTTCCAAATGTCCTAAGTCCATAATTTCTTCTTGAGCTTGATGCATTTCTATATCCACTTCATTCATGGCTATAGCCGCTTCATTTTCAAGAATTGGTTGTCCTAGTGGATCTTGACTCAGTGGAGCAGAACTTTGACTGTCTTGAGAACTGTCTCTAGCAATCTCAGCTGCAATAGTAGCTTCTTTATCAATTTCATTTTTCAACATTTTGAGATAATTTGCAAAAACAGTACATTCTATGGTATCTTTAAAAGCATTGAAGGAATCTTCATAGCTCTGAAAATCTCCAAATAATTCCAATTCTGTACACCACGGTTTGAACAGTTGTAAAAGTGCTAAATAGTAAAATACCCTTTTATCAGGAGTGTCCCAATTCAGTTTTCTGTGATTAATCAAATTTCCTTTCCTTTGTTTTACCAAACATCATTCAGAACCAATCACTCCATATTTTCCATCATTGATGTTTTCTATAGTATTCAGTTTAAAAGTGTGGTTTTGCAGTTGTAGAGGAATAGTTACTAACTCTAGATTATTATGGCAAGCTCTAGCGGGCATTTTATTCTCGTCTAATTTGTTATAACAATCTTTACAATTACGCTGATCAGAACCCAAATCAAAACAATTCTCTACCAACAAATAAGTTGCAAATTCCTTTCACTTTTTAAATACAGATCAACAGTCCTTGTCTGATTTTTATAGTGAGTTCGATGGCAACAAATACAAGAATAATTTGGTCTTTCACCAGAAATCACCTTAAACTTTGTAATTTGGTCTTCAAATTTTTTGTAGTACTATGTTGCACATTCACTTCAACATTTTCTTCTATTAATGTGTCAGTTTCTGCACTCTCTTGTTCAGGACCAAAGTAACGAAACTCAATTTCATCACAAACTTTCTTCACATCTGATACTGACCCATGCAAAAGAGCACTGTTCAACTCATTTAAAATTAGTGCTGGACTTTTTGCATAATACAATCTTCTGACTAACTTTCGCATTTGAGAATGATGTACTGCTAACATTCTAAATTGATGAAAAACACCTTGACATACTTTTCTAGAAACACAAGCCAGAGAATGACCTTGCACACTAGAATTTGTTCTTACTCTGCAAGGATCTAGTCCTTGCAACATCTGAATCTTTTGTTTAACACTTTTTTTAGTATACACTTGTAAGAAATTACGTAAAATATCAATAGATTCCTGTTGTATACTACAAATACTACTGCAATTCCAAATATACACTGGGGCTTTAGGATGTCTCCCTAAAACTTCATCAGCTAACACTTCTTCTACATTTCTGGGAACCATCTTCTCTTTCTCAATTGGAAATCCATTTTTAACTTCATGAGCTTGACCACTGGTATCAACTGCATGCAATAAATTATTGGTCTGAAAATAACTCTCTTCATTAAAGAAAGGATCTGAACTTTAACTGTGTTTCCATTCACCCCCAAAAAATCACAAAAATAAGTTGTTAAGTACTCTTTTCTTCTTACTTTTGGCCTTCATAAAAATGGATTGCTTTATCAAGTGATCAAATTCTGTTTAAAACTAAAATGAATAATTTGCTTTTTAATTAAAAATCCTTCTCTATAATAATTTCTATTTCCTTCTACTTTTCATGAAACACTGCTCTTTTTTGTATTTCTTCAAATCTTTTATCAAATTAGAAGCAACTTTATTGTAAAACATTTTTTTCCTATTTTCAGCATACTGACGTTTTCTCCTTTTATCATACATATTGTCTTTTGAATGTGATTTCCTTTCATTTAATTTTTTTTCCTTATTATACTTTTTAGTTGTTGAAGCATTCTTTAAACTTTCATCAATGTGCACATTGTTTGTAGGCTTTCAAAGATTTTTGATAAATTGTTTGGTCCTCTTACCGGAACACTTATTGTTTTCCCCCACATGATGTTGGTCATCCAATACTTGTTGTTGAATATTCTTCAAATAAATGTCCTTTTTCTGTCCTTTCTCTTTCTTGATTTTTCAGGCATGATAAGTTAATTTTAATGATGATAAACAATATCTGTAAAAAATAAACATAAATAAATGTATTTTAATAAATTTATAAATGATACCTTTCTAGTATTATACAAAGACACAAAGACATTGTATATAAAAACCATGTAACCACTTTCTTTTGTAATCACTCAATGAAATTGTAATTGAAGGTGTAAAGATAAGTGTATAGGTGGTTAGAGGTCTGCATGTGTAATTGACAAGGGTTTGTACCAGTGTTTTAGTTAAGCCCTGGGACATTGTATGAGTTCTTAAGCATTGACTGAATGATTAGAGTCCTACAAGGAAAACCCTTGGGTGAATGTATTAGTGTTTGGTTTTGGTGCAGTGTTTGGATAAGTAAATGATGCTAGATGGGTGACTGGTGGAGTGCATAGGGAGTGACAGGCTGTTTGCTAGAGTGTATAGGTACTGCCTGAGTAATTGAAGATATGAAACACAAGTGTGCAGGTGGTTAGACAACTACATGTGTAGTGGACAGGAGTTTGTACAAGTGCATGTCTTAAGACCTAGCTCACTGTATGAGTAGTTGGGCACCAAAACAATGATTAGAGTACTACAAGGAGAGTTCCTAGGTGAACTTATAAGTGGTTCAGTTTTGGCACAGTGAATGGATTAGTAGATGGTACTGAATGGGTCACTACAGGAGTACAAGGGAAGTGACAGGGTGTTTGCTGGAGTGTATGAATACTGCCTGGGAAAATAAAGGTGTGAAAGATAAGTGTATAGGTGAATAAAGGACTGCATGCACATTTGTAGCACTCCATGTTCTAAGGCTTGGATTACTGCAT
The DNA here is from genome assembly GCF_964263255.1 of Lissotriton vulgaris. NCBI lineage: Eukaryota > Metazoa > Chordata > Amphibia > Caudata > Salamandridae > Lissotriton > Lissotriton vulgaris. The sequence goes on along the minus strand of NC_141695.1, from coordinate 1,305,031,556 downwards.
GAATACTTGGGTACTGACTGAATGATTAGACTACTTCAAGGAGAGTACCTGGGTGAATTTATAAGTGGTTGGGTTTTGGTGCAGTGAATGGATTAGTACATTGTGCTGAATGTGCCACTAAAGCAGTGCAAGGGGAGTAACAGGGTGTTTGCAGGTGTGTATGGATACTGACTGGGGAATTGAAGGCCTGAAACACAAGTGTGTAGGTGGTAAGAGGACTACATACATAGTGGATAGGAGTTTGAACCAGTCCATGTGCTAAGGCCCTGGATCACTGCATGAATACTTGGGTACTGAGTGAATGATTAGAGTACTACAAGGAGAGAAACTGAGTGAATTTATAAGTGGTTGTGTTTCGGTGCAGTGAATGGATGTACATGGTGTTGAAAGGGTCACTAGAGGAGTGCAAGGAGAGTGACAGGGTGTTTGCTGGAGTGTAAGGACACTGACTAGGGAACTAAAGACCTGACAAATAAGTGTGTAGGTGGTTAGAGGACTACATTCATAGTGGATAGATATGTGTCAGCAAAGACATGAAGTAACCAAATGCTTCTCTCACAATGGGTGCCCAAATGCACACAGACTCACAGTGTGATTCTAGACAAGCAACACAATTCCTTGGACTTTAGCAAAACAGACTCACTAGTCTGGAAGGGGAAAAGTAACTGCACACATTCTACATTTTAGAGTTCCCCTGGTGTGAACGCGATGGGTGCGTGACTCCAAATCGCGCTGGGTGCGCGACTACAAGCAAAATGTTTTTAATATTCTTTAAATATACATGGAGCATATGTGTTTAAATCTTGGGTGACTCTAAAAAGAGCCCTTGTGTTTATTGAGAGATTTTAGTACCTACAAGTAAGTACCAATACAGATTCTAAAGTTCAAGAGGAAGACTCTATTCCCTTCATCTGTAAAATGTACACCATCTCTCTTATAGATGCCATGCATATTGAAACACAGGTTGTTGTGGTATATGGACCCCATTCTATAATCTCGAAGAAAAGCAGAAACAGATTTATTCACATGTTTAATTTCTTTCTCAATCTGTTAAAAATTGATTGGACCAGTTCGATTTCTGCCTTTGGCATATGTTAGAATAGACAAGGCAGTTTGGTGGAAAAGTGATATCAGATCTCCAAAGGTGTCCTTCATAAGCATTTCCAGACCTACCCGAGTCAAAGTACCTAGATCATTGCCACCACAGTGCACAATTATGAGGTCAGGGTGTTGGAGATGTAAAAAGGATTTAACCAATGGCATCAATTGGTGCCACTTTAACCCTCTCTGTCCAATCCATATAATGTCTACATTTGGTAAACCTAGGTCTTTGTGAATTCCTTTCTGTTCTGCATACCGTTGGCTCCAAAAAATATAGCTGTGTCCCACAATCCACACTCTAAGCATCTTGAAGAGAGGTCTGGATGCACTCAGATGGTCTCTGTAAATTAAATGGCAGTTTGAAAAGTAAGATTTTTCAAAAATGGTGGCTAAGATGCAGTTTTGAAAAAGAAAAGAAATGTTTGGTTGTTTAACAACATTCTACACAGAAAACTAGGGTGCATGTTTCTGTTTTTTAAAAGCCTGATTTTCATTGGTTAACAAAAACTGATAGAAAAGAACGTTACATAAGATACGCTGGTATATTGAATAGTCAAGCACACTTGCTGTTTTGATTTGCAACATTGTATGATGAACTTTTGACCTGTGTGCTCAGTTAAGTATTCCATAAAGTTTTTCTATGGTAACAGGAAAAAGGCAGAATGGGGGGAGGTTTGAAAGTTATGTCAGTTGGAAAGGGTTCAAATGTTCAAGCAATAGAAATGTGTGTTTGCTTTTGAATTAATGTGGGAAGCAATTTGATTTGTTATTTACATGTATATATGTGTAGAATGAGAGGGAACATTGCCATTTTCTGGTTTTGCTAAGAACAGTGAAGTACAGAGATTCTGTATAAGAATATCTGCTGTGTGACTGACATTCTTCTTAATCTACAAATCAATTTGAAAGGTGAATTGTTTACTTGTAAGGGGGGTGCATTTTGTTTTTAATAAGAGTAATGTGTTTATCCTTCTAAAGTGCAAGGAGTAGTTTAGTTGTGTAGAATCACATTCTGAGTTTGTCTACATTTGGATAACCACTGTGATAAAAGCATTTGGTAAGTTAACGTGTTTGGTGAGTCAGATTTGTACAGTAAAGTACAGTTGTAAAAAATGTAGAATGTGTGCAGTCACTTTTCCAGTTCTAGAGTAGTTAATAGTGTTGCTTGTTTAGAATTAGACTTGTGTTTCAAATCTACATTTTTCCAGTCTGTATCATACACTACTGCAAACTCTCTGGGGCAGATTTACAAGCCTCTTGCACCTCTTTGTGCTGCCATTGTATCACTTTTTTGATGCAATGTTAGCAAAAATAATGCAGCAGATTGCTTATGTATTTGCAAAATGAGTCAGGGTTGTGCACTGACATGTAGTAGTTAAATACATGGAATGTGTGCAGTTACTTTACTGTTTCTAGACTGGTAAATGCGTTTTGGTAAAATGCAAGGTCTAATATTGTTTTGTCTAGAATCACACTGTGCATCTGTGTGCATTTAGGAATTATTCTGAGAGAAGCATTTTTGTTTGTTTTGTGTTTGCAGACACATAAGTGCTTTAATACCTATCCTTTTTTCTAGTTTTGATGGAATTAGAAACCAATTATTGCTTTCGTATTTGGAAAATGAGTTATGGTTGTAAACTAAAATGCAGTATTTACATTTCTGGAATTTGTGCAGTCATTAGCCCTTCAAGAGTAATAATAGTGTTGCTTGTCTTGAATCAGACTTGTGTTTCACACCTACAATTCCCCAGTCAGTATACAGACACTGCTGCATACACTCTGGGGCAGATTTACAAGCCCCTTGCGCCTCTTTGTTGTTCTATTGTGTCACTTTTTAGATATAATGTTGCCGCCAATAATGCAGCAAATTGGTTATGTATTTGCAAAATGAATCAGGATTGTAGAGTAAAATGCAGCAGTCATATATAGAGAATGTGTTTAGTCACCTTACCGTTTCTAGACTAGTAAATGTGTTTTGGTAAAATGCAAGGTCTTATAATTTTTGTCTAGAATCAAACTGTGCGTCTGTGTGCATTTAGGAATTATTCTGAGAGAAGCATTTTTGTACGTTTTGTGTTTGCAGACACATAACTGCGTAAAAAGCTAACCTTTTTTCAAGTTTTCATAGAATTAGAAACCAATTATTGCTTTTGTATTTGGAAAATGAGTTATGGTTGTACACTAAAATGCAGTATTTACATTTCTGAAATGTGTGCAGTCATTTTAGCCCTTTCACAGTAATTATTAGTGTTGCTTGTCTAGAATCAGACTTGTGTTTCAAATCTTCAATTCCCAGTCAGTATACATACACTGCTGCAAACACTCTGGGGAAGATTTACAAGCCTCTTGCGCCTCTTTGTGGTTGTATTGTGTCACTTTTTTGATGTAATGTTGTTGCAAATAGTGTAGCAAATTGCTTATGTATTTGCAAAATGAGTTAGGGTTGTACACTAAAATGCAGTAATCAGATATATAGTAGGCCTTAGGACTACTGTTATAGTGACCCATTCAGCAGTATGAACTAATCCATTCACTGCGTTAAAACTGAAGCACTTATAAATTCAATCTGAATGAAACAGGTTAGTATTAGATTCCTTACCTTAGAATATCCCCCAGGCGTCAGACTGGATCCGGACATTTTTGCGTACCAGTACCCCTGCGCGTCGGTAGGCGTCGTCCGCGGCTCCATGACCGTTGTCGGCGTCGTGGGTGCCGTGATGACGTCATCGGAGTACTTAGACGCCGCTTCCGCTCGCTGACGTCAGCTTCTTTTTTCCGCGCCAGCAGCGCAGAGCCGGAAAAAGTTGTCCCCATAATCACTTTTTTACTAACTTTTTCGATAATTTTTGATCATTTTACAGAGACTTCGACTTCAATCGGTGCCGGTAGGGATGCCTGGATTCAAACCCTGTGAGGACTGCGACCGACTGATGTCGGTTACCGACCCTCACCGCCGGTGCCTTCACTGTCTCGGTATCGACCACCAACTGCCGAGCCCTGACGTCAAAAGCTAGGCGGGAGCGGTCCCGCAAGCGGCTCGAGCTCTGTCAGTCGGCCCGCGCCGCAAGAGGTCCCAGTCCGGATGGAGGTCGAGAGACCGGTCGCGGGGTCGGAGCCATCATGGCTCAGGGAGTCACCATCGGTCTTCGGGCTCAAAGTCGTCAGGTAAGCACAAGATGTCGAAGAGACGTCATCGCTCTTCCGACTCCCCCCGACGATCGCGCAATGAGGCCGGGGGTTCAGATGACACCGCCCACACGGCTCCGTCGGAGTCGCGGGCGTCGCGGCCTGCTTCATACCCTCCGGTCCCTAGGAAGGACGTGACTCCGGAGGAGATCGAGCGCTTCCTCATGGCCATGAGGTCGCTTTCTCCTCCGACGGGCTCCGCGGCGCCTTCGGGCCCAGCGGACCTGTCCGGGGGCCCCAGCCGGTCGGGTGCTTCGGCCCAGACGCTGACGGGTGCTTCGGGCCTGGCGCTGCAGGGCCCCGCTGGATCAGCTTCCGGATCTGGGTCGTCGTCGGTTGACCTGACGACCTCACCGGCGCCGATCCCTAGGGTGTCACCTCCGGCGCCGCCTTCGGGCGACGCCATCCCCGATGCCTCCCTCGATCCGGTTCCAGCATCGGAGCGGCGCCGCTCACGATGCCGCTTGGGGAGTTCTACTTCAACGAACCGGCCCCATCCTTTGACAACCCTGACTAACAGGAAATAGGTGATGAGGAGTATTCGGAGGGGTCTGAGGACCCTCTGACACGTGCTTGTCAGTCCCAGCAGGACGATACAGGCAAACTTGGGAATGCCAGTGGTCTGGACACTTCACCTGACACTGGCTTTGTCTCACCTCCTACCGTGGCTATGGAGGAGGGGCCTTGAGCTCCCCGTCGCAGCCGTGAGGACTAACCTCCTCACTGAGGTCCTTAAACCGCTGTCAAGCTCGGCCGAGTCTCTGCTGCCTTTTAATGAGGCCTTATCAGACATTCTTCTGGGCACTTGGTCAGGCCCACTACAAGTCTGCCTGTAGATAGGAACATGGCCAGATGCCAACGCCCGGCCCCGGACGACCATTTTTTCCTGTCTACCTATCCCACCCCGAGAGCCTGGTCATCCAGGCCTCCAACTCCCAGACCGCATCCTGACGGCTCCGCCTGATAAGGAATCCAAGAGGTACGAGCAATACGGCAAGAAGGTATTCTCCTCCCTGAGATTGGGACTGCGGTCTTCCAACACCACATGCCTCTTTGGCCGCTACACCCACTCTACACCCACGCGCACTGGGCGTGCCGATTGCACGCCGAAGGCACGCCAAAGGGAAGCCTGTTTGCGCCCGTCCGAGCCTGGACCGCGCCCAGCACCAGGACCCCTGGCTCTCGACGAGGCCAGCGCACCCAACGGACACCCTCCACGCACTCAATGCCGGCTGAAACTCCGCCTGCTACTGAGCCAACCCGAAACGCACCCACGAACCCTTCACCTGCCAAGACTGCAAATTCACCTGCCTCTGACCCGGTTCTGCACCCGCCAAGCCTTGCACCAGCAACAACCACCTCAAGTGCATCCTGCTGAACACCCGCTCCGTCCACAGGCACACCGTCGAACTCTGGAACCTCCTGGACACAACAGCACCAGACATTGCCTTCCTCATAGAAACCTGGATGAACGCCCCCCCCCCCTGACATCGCCATAGCTATCCCGGACGGCTACAAGATCACCCGGAGGGACCGAGCCAACCAAACCGGAGGGGGCGTAGCCATCGTCCACAGAAACACCATCCGAGTCACAACCAACTCCGACGACACACTCTCCGCCGCCGAACACCTCCACTTCCAGATACACACCGACCCCAGAACTACCCTTAGAGGCACTCTCGTCTACAGACCCCCGGGACCGTGCACACAATTCAACGAAGCCATCGCAGACTTCGTCAGCCTGCACGCCCTTATCTCCCCAGACTACATCCTCCTAGGGGACCTCAACTTCCACCTGGAGAACATCACGGACAGCAACACCACCACGTTGCTGGACAACCTTGCCAACCTCGGACTCAAGCAACTGGTGAACATCCCCACCCATTACGCCGGCCACACGCTCAACCCCATCTTCTCCTCCAGCAAGCACATATCCTTCAGTCACTCCACCGGACTACACCGGACAGATCACAGCTGCGTCAACTTCAACTTCAGGAGAACCACGACCCACCACCACCCGCAACAGGTTCCCCGCAGAAGCTGGAGCAAGATCACCGCCGACCAGCTCACCACCTCCCTCAGCCAGAACCCCCCCACCAACACGACAGACCCCACACAGTGGCTCACCAACTGCGCCGACGACCTCGCACCACTGAAGAAACCACCCAGCAGACCCACCAGACCCGGCAGCAAGAAAGCCTCGTGGTTCACCAACAACCTCAAAAACTCCAAGAAAACCTGCCGCACCCTCGAGAAAGCCTGACGGCATGACCAGACAACAGGAAACATGACAGCCCTCAAGAACGCCACCTGCAAACACCACCAGCTGATCCGAACCACCAAAAGGACTACATTCAAAGAACGACTAGACAACAACACCCACAACAGCAAGGAACTCTTCAGCATCGTCAAAGAGCTCTCCAATCCCAGCACCTGCAACAACGACATCACACCCTCGCAAAACCTCTGCGACTTACTAGCCTTGTTTTTTCACCGCAAGATCGCCGACATACACAACAGCTTCGTAGCACAGACCACGCACCCAACCACCAAACCAGCGCACCCAACCACCACCCTCTGCACCTCAACCTCGGTCAGCACCGAAGACACCACCCGCACGATGAACACCATCCACTCCGGCTCTCCTACCGACCCATGCCCACACCACATCTTTAACAAAGCCGACTCCATCATCACACCCCAACTCCAGGACATCATCAACAGCTCCTTCGCATCCGCCACCTTCCCGGAGAGCTGGAAACATGCCGACCTCAGCGCCCTCCTGAAGAAACCCACCGCGGACCCCACGGACTTCAAGAACTTCCGCCCCATCTCGCTCCTCCCTTTTCCTGCCAAAGTCATCAAGAAGACCGTCAACAAACAACTCTCCGCCTTCCTCGAGACAAACGGATCCCTCGACCCCTTGCAGTCTGGTTTCCGAGCAAACCACAGCACCGAGACCGCCCTCATCGCAGCGACCTATGACATCAGGTCCCTGCTCAACAACGGGGAAACAGCTGCCTTCATCCTCCTGGACCTCTCAGCAGCCTTCGACACTGTATGCCACCGCACCTTGATACAGCGCCAGAATCCAAGGAACGGCTTTGGAGTGGATCTTCTCGTTCCTCGCCGGTAGAACCCAGAGAGTCCGCCTCCCGCCATCCAGATCCGCGGCCACCAAAGTCATCTGTGGTGTCCCGCAAGGATCCTCGCTCAGCCCACCCTCTTCAACGTCTACATGAGCCATCGCACGCCGACACAACCATAACATCATCTTCTACGCCGACGACACCCAGCTTATCCTCTTCTTCACCAAAGACCGCGCCACCGCCAGAGCCAGCCTCCAGGAAGGAATGAAAGATGTCGCAGAATGGATGAAGCTCAGCTGTTTGAAACTGAACTCAGACAAGACGGAAGTCCTCATCCTCGGATCATCCCCCTCTGCCTGGGGCGACTCCTGGTGGCCCCCTGCCCTGGGCACCGCACCCAAGCCAACAGACCACACACAACCTGGGCTTCATCCTGGACTCCTACCTCTCGATGACCAAGCAAGCCAACGCCATCTTGTCATCCTGTTTCAACACCCTGTGCATGCTCCGAAAGATCTTCCGGTGGATCCCCACCGTAACCACAAAGATGGTCACCCAGGCCCTCCTCACCAGCCATCTGGACTACGGGAACACCCTCTATGCTGGAACCACAGCCAAACTCCAGAAAAGACTCCAGCGCATAGAGAACGCCTCAGCACGACTCATCTTGGACATCCCTCGTCACAGCCACATCTTCGCCCATCTGAAAGACCTGCACTGGCTCCCCATCAGCAAGAGGATCACCTTCAGACTCCTCACCCACACACACAAGGCCCTCCACGACATGGCCCCAAATACCTCAACAGCCGCCTCACATTCTACACACCCACCCGCCAGCTCTAATCCGCCAGCCTCGCCCTCGCCCTCACCCTCACCACCGTCCCACGAATTCGCAAAGCCACTGCCGGAGGAAGATCCTTCTCCTACCTGGCGGCCAAGACATGGAACTCCCTCCCTACCCACCTATGGATGACCCAGGACCACCTCTCCTTCAGGAAACAACTCAAGACCTGGCTGTTCGAGCAGTAACGACCCCCCCTCCCAGCGCCTTGAGACCCCAGCGGGTGAGTAGCGCGCTATACAAATGTGTTTGATTGATTGATTGATTGACTCTCTGTGGGACACGGTCATGGACGTGCTGCCAGAATGCCCGGCGGAGGTCAGGGCTAAACTCACCCAAGCCCCTGCGGAGGGTCGAGATGCAACAAGTTTTTCCATCCGGTGTGGGCTGGATACCACTGACTCACTGGGCAGAGCGATGGCAACGACAGTAGCGATTCGTCGCCACGCCTGGTTGAGGTCCGCCAACTTTTCGCCCGATGTCCAGAATACACTCATGGACATGCCGTTTGATGGCCGTCGCCTTTTTGGCGACAAGGCAGACCATGCGCTTGAGCGCTTTAAGGACTCCAGGGCTACGGCCAAGTCCTTGGGCCTCTCGGCCCGCACCAGCAAACGGGTGCCTTTCGCTCTTTTTGTGGCCAAGGAAGGGGCGCCCCCACACGTGCTGACAGCCACGTACCGCAGACTAATTTTCAATGTGGTGACGGCCGTGGAAACCGCCGTGGCGGCGGTCGGGGACAACGGCGAGGTCAGTCCACACCTACCCCTGCAGCATCCGCCTCAAAACCCTCCTAGTCCGAGCTTGCAGGCCCATGTGACGCCAGTGGGGGGCAGGGTTCGCCATAACCTCCTCCACTGGCGCACTGTCACATCAGACAGGTGGGTGCTGCAATTCGTCCGAAGGGGCTACTCCCTCCCCTTGGAGGCGACCCCTCCAGCCATGCCACCACAATACCACCGTGTGTCGGGGGATCACTTGCGACTTCTGCAAGAGGAAGTTACGGCCCTCTTGGCCAAAGGGGCCATTGAGCGCGTACTTGGGCCAGAAGTAGGGTGTGGTTGTTACTCCCACTACTTTCTGGTGCCCAAGAAGGGCAAAGGGGGCCTACGCCCTATCTTGGATCCACAGAACGTCAACGACTTCTTCCGGAAGGAGAAATTCAAAATGCTGACACTGGCTCAGGTCTTAGCTGCCCTGGACCCAGGAGACTGGATGGTAGCGGTGGACTTGCAGGACGCTTATTTCCACATTCCCGTCCTGCCGGCCCACCGGCGCTACCTGCGGTTCACGGTAGGCCACGAGCACTTTCAGTTTACCGTGCTCCCCTTCGGCCTTACCGGCGCCCCACGGGTGTTTACGGAGGTGATGGCGGTGGTCGCAGCTCATCTGCGCAGGTTAGGGGTTTCAGTCTTCCCCTACCTCGATGACTGCTTGTTGAAGGCGGGCTTGCCCCAGACAGTCGTCAGCCATCTCCAGACGACGGCAGACCTCCTGCACCAGCTGGGGTTCTCCATCAATGTGCCGAAGTCACACCTGTGCCCCTCCCAGAAGCTCCTCTTCATTGGAGCGGTTCTCGACTCGGCGCAGTTTCGGGTTTATCCTCCAGAACAGCGGGTTCGGCATATTCAGGCTCTGATTCTGATCTTTCAGCCTTTATCCCGAGTCTCGGTCAGGTTGACGCAGCAGCTTCTGGGACTGATGGCCTCCTGCATCCTTCTGGTGCATCACACACATTGGCGGATGCGGGCTCTTCAGTGGGACCTGAAATTTCAGTGGGCTCAGCATCAGGGCAACCTGTCCGACCATGTCCTGATCTCAGAGGGCACTGCGAGACAGCTGCAGTGGTGGCTCACGGACCGCGATTAGATCAGCGGCTAATACCTCTCCCTTCCCCAACCGGAGCACGCAGCCCCTCCAGGGTTGGGGAGACCACATGGGAGAGGTGGAGATCAGAGGCCTCGGGTCTCCAGCGGAGTCCCGGCTCCATATCAACCTTCTGGAGCTGCGGGCGATTCGTCTAGCACTGAAGGCGTTCCTCCCCTCTGTCCGGGGTAGTGTAGTGCAGGTGTTCATGGACAACACCACCGCCATAAGGTACTGCAACAAACAGGGCGGGTGAGGTTGTGGACCCTCTGCCAGGAGGCTCTGTGCCTCTGGCAGTGGCTGGAACATCGGGGCGTGACCCTGGTGGTTCAACACCTGGCAGGTTCTCTGAACGCCAGGGCGGACGAACTCAGCCGCCGGTGCATGATGGATCATGAATGGCGTCTGAACTCGGACGTGGCGCAAGGTCTCTTTCTGCAGTGGGGAGAGCCTTGGTTAGATCTATTTGCCACCGAAGAGAACGTGAAATGTTATCAGTTCTGCGCGTTGGAATTTCCAAAGCGGCAATCGCTCGGAGACGCTTTTCGCCGTGAGTTGAGTTGCGGTCTGTTGTACGCCTTTCCGCCTATACCACCTCTGCCCAGAGTGCTGAAGAAGATCAAACGCGACCGGGCCCAAGTCATCCTTGTGGCTCTGGGCTGGGCACGAAGGTACTGGCTCGAGCTACTCAGTATGTCAGTCGATCCCCCGGTGAATGAATGAATGAAAATAGATTTATTGAGCGCAACTAAACCCAAAGGCATCAAGGCGCTAAAGATGGTAAAACTGTTTGGTCAGAAGGAGTGCGAGCAGGTTATTGGTAAGCTTCCTGAAAGAGCCAGGTCTTAAGTGCTTTGCGAAAAAGGGCATGGGAAGTAAGCTCCTTGAGGTCATCAGGTAGAGTGTTCCAGGTCCTGTTCAGTTGCCTCTTCAGCAGCAGGGGACGGTCCTCCACCCAAACCTGTCCAGTCTCCACCTCCATGCTTGGAGATTGAGCGGCGTCAGTTGAGGCCATTTGACTTGCCTTCTAAAGTCTGTAATGTGATTCTGGCAGCCAGGCGTCCCTCCACAAAGTCGGTATACGCCTGCAGATGAAACAGATTTGTGGCATGGTGCACAGAAAAGGCTGTGGATCCTCTCTCTGCCCCTCTTTCTGAGGTTCTTCTCTTCCTTCTTTCTCTTGCCCAGCAAGGCTCTGCTCTGTGCACTATCAAGGACTACCTTTCCGCCCTTTCAGCCTTTATAAGGCTGCCTGATCAACTAACTTTGTTCAAGTCCCCTATTGTAACACGCTTTCTGAAAGGCATCAGACACATGTTTCCCCTTGGTCCGTTTGTGATGCCTCAGTGGGACTTGAACCTTGTTCTTACCTATCTGATGTGCGCTCCCTTTGAGCCACTTCACAACAGTCCTCTCCGCCTTCTTACTCTGAAGTCTGCCTTCCTGGTTGCCATCACCTCTGCCATTAGAGTGGGTGAGCTCCAGGCTCTTTCTTCCAAACCTCCTTTCCTTTCTGTCCATCCGGACAAGGTTGTGTTGCGGACTAGACCCTCTTTCCTGCCCAAGGTTGTCACGGCCTTCCACATCGGGCAGTCTATCACCTTGCCCACCTTCTTTCCCCCTCTGCATCCCTCAAAGGAGGAAGAGCGGCTCCACTGTCTGGACCCAAAACGTGTGCTTTCATTCTATCTAGATCGCACACACCAACTATTTGTTGGCTACGTGGGCGCTAAGAAGGGACGGGCGGTACACAAGCGGACCATCTCTCGGTGGGTCGTCTTGTGTATCAAGGCTTGTTACTCCTTGGTGAAGAAGGAGCCTCCGGTTGGGCTTAGGGCCCATTCCACTCGGGCCATGGCGGCTACCACTGCCCTGGGTCGGGGAGTCCCCTTCCAGGACATCTGTCAGGCAGCTCCGTGGGCCTCGCTGCACACGTTTGCAAGTCACTACTGTCTGGACAGCCAAGTCCGGAGGGATGGCTTCTTCTGACCGTTCAGTCCTTCAGGACTTTCTGGTGTGATTATTGGTTCGCAGATACACCACCAGGGTTGGTATTGCTGGGGTATCTATTCTAAGGTAAGGAATCTAATACTAACCTGTTTCTTTCAGATGAACAAGTTACTTACCTTCGGTAACGATATATCTGTAAGAAACAGTAGTTAGTATTAGATTCCTTACCGCCCCACCAATCCCCGTTTCTGCGAATCCGATATCTAGGGTTAAGGTCATTCCCTTTCAGGGGCCTAGTTTCAATGGCACCAGTGTTGGTTTTTAACATGGCTCTGCGTTTTTGCCACGGAAAAGCTGTGTATAAGAACTGACGTCAGCGCGCGGAGGCGGCGTCTAAGTACTCCAACAACGTCATCACGGCGCCCGCGACGACGGAGGCGGAGCCGCGGATATATCTTTACCGAAGGTAAGTAACTTGTTCGTTAGGCACTCTCCTTGCAGAACTGTAATCATTCAGTCAGTACCTAAGTATTCATGCAGCGAAGTAGGCCTTAGGACATGGACTGGTTCAAACCCCTATGCACTATGCATGCAGTCTTCTATCCACCTGCACATTTGTCTTTCATATCTTCAATTCCCCAGTCTGTATCCCTACACTTCCCGGAAACACTCTCTCATTGCTCTGGCACTGTTGAAGTGACCCATTTAGCGGTATGTACTAATCATTCACTGCGCTAAAACTTAAGCACTTATAGATTCACTCAGACACTCTGTTTACAGTACTGTAATCATTCACTCAGTAACCAAGTACTCATGTAGTGAAGTAGGCCTTTGGACAAGGACTGCTTCAAACCCGTATGCTGCATGCATGCAGTCTTCTATCCACGTGCACACTTGTGTTTCACATCTTCAATTCCCTAGTCTGTATCCTTACACTTCCTCCAAACACCCTGTCACTGCTGTTGCACTTTTGTAGTGACCCATTCAGCAGTATGTACTAATCCATTTACTGCAGTAAAACTCAAGCACTTATATATTCACTTAGACACTCTCCTTACAGTATTCTAATCATTCAGTCAGTACCCAAGTACTCATGCAGCGAAGTAGGCCTTAGGACATGGACTACTTAAAACCCCTATGCACTATACATGCAGTCTTTTATCCACTTGCACACTTGCCTTTCACATCTTCATTTCTCCACTCTGTATCCTTACACTTCCACCAAACACTCTGTCACTGCTGTTGCACTATTGTAGTGAGCCATTCAGCAGTATGTGCCAATCCATTCACTACACTAAAACTCAAGCACTTATAAATTCAGCCAGGCACTGTCTTTGCAGAACTGTAATCATTCAGTCAGTACCCAAGTACCCATAGCGAAGTAGGCCTTAGAACATGGACTGCTTCAAACCCCTATGCGCTATGCATGCAGTCTTCTATCCACCTGCACACTTGTCTTTCACATCTTTAATTTCCCAGTTTGTATCCTTACAGTTCCACCAAATACTTTGTCACTACTATTTCACTGTTGTACTGAGCCATTTAGCAGTATGTACTAATCCATTCACTGCGTTAAAACTGAAGCACTTATAAATTCATTTAGGCACTCTCCTTGCAGAACTGTAATTATTCAGTCAGTACCCAAGTAGTCATGCAGCGAAGTAGGCCTTAGGACATGGACTGGTTCAAACCCCTATACACTATACATGCAGTCTTCTATCCACCTGCACACTTGTCTTTCATGTCTTCAATTCCCCAGTCTTTATCTTTACACTTCCAGGAAACACTCTCTCATTGCCCAGGCACTGTTGTAATGACCCATTCAGCGGTATGTACTAATCATTCACTGCGCTAAAACTCAACCACTTATAGATTCACTCAGAGAACTCTGTTTACGGTACTGTAATCATTCACTCAGTACCCAAGTAGGCCTTAGGACAAGGACTTCTTCAAACCTGTATGCTGTATGCATGTAGTCTTCTATCCACGTGCACACTTGCCTTTCACATCTTCAATTCTCCACTCTGTATCCTTACACTTCAACCAAACACTCTGTCACTGCTATTGCACTATTGTAGTAACACATTCAGCAGTATGTGCTAATCTATTAACTGCACTAAAACTCAAGCACTTATAAATTCAGTCAGGCACTGTCCTTGCAGAACTGTAATTATTCAGTCAGTACCCAAGTACTCATACAACGAAGTAGGCCTTAGGAGATGGACTGCTTCAAACCTCTATACAGTATGCATGTAGTCTTTTATCCACCTGCACACTTGTCTTTCACACCTTCAATTCCCCAGTCCGTATCCTTACACTTTCACCAAGCACTCTGTCACTGCTGTTGGACTGTTGTAGTGACCCATTGATCAGTATGTACCAATCTATTTCCTGTGCTAAAACTCAAGCATTTATAAATCCAGTCAGGCACTCTCCTTGCAGAACTGTAATTATTCAGTCAGTACCCAAGTACTATACATGCAGTCGTCTATCCACCTGCACACTTGTCTTTCACACCTTCAATTCCACAGCCTGTATCCTTACACTTCCAGCAAAGACTCTGTCACTAGTGTTGCACTTTTGTAGTGACCCATTCAGCAGTATGTGCTAATCCATTCACTGTGCTAAAACTCAAGCATTTATAAATTCACTCAGGCACTGTCCTTGCAGAACTGTAATTATTCAGTCAGTACCCAAGTACTCATATAGCGAAGTAGGCCTTAGGAGATGGTCTGCTTCAAACCTCTATACAGTATGCATGTATTCTTGTATCAACGTGCACACTTGTCTTTCATGTGTTCAATTCCCCAGTCTGAATGCTGACTCTTCCACCAAACACTCTGTCACAGCTGTTGCACTGTTTTATTGATCTATTCAGTAGTATGTACTAATTCATTTACTGCGCCAGAAATGAAGCACTTATAAACTCAATCAAGTACTCTCCTTGCAGAACTGTAAGTACCCAAGTACTGATGCAGCTAAGTAGGCCTTAGGACATGGACTGCTTCAAACCTGTCTGCACTATGCATGCAGTCTTCTATCAACCTGCACACTTGTCTTTCACATCTTCAATTTCCCAGTTTGTATCCTTTTCATTTTCAGGAAACACTCTGTCACTGCCCTTGCAGTGTTGTAATAACCATTTCAGCAGTATGTACTAATCTATTCACTGTGCTAAAACTCAAGCACTTATAGATTCAGTCAGGCATTCTCCTTGAAAAACTGTAATCATTTAGTCAGTACCCAAGTATTGATGCAGTGAAGTAGGACTTAGGACATGGACTGCTTCAAAGCCCTATGCACTATGCATGCAGTCTTCTAATAACAACGCACACTTGTCTTTCACACCGTTAATTCCCCAGTTAATATCCATGATGTTGCAGCAAATACTCAGTGTCTCTCCTTGTACTGCTCTAGTGATGCATTCAGCACCATGTACCAATGCATTCACTGCTCCAAAATCCAACCACTTATAAATTCATTCAGGTACTCTTAGTTCTTGAAACTCCTTTGCAGTATGTATGCACTTCAGGTATCAGCTACACACTTATTTTTTATACTTAGTCATTGTAGATTGTATTTGTTTAGTAATAGAATAGTATATTTTATAGATTTATTTTTATAACATTATATATATTTTGATAATAAATTCTATTTATCAACACTAAAAGAAATGAATCATTCCTTCAAAAAGTGAAAAGAGGAAACAACATAAAAAAGCTTATCATTTCAAGAGAAGTCATCCACAAGATTTACCTGAACAACAATGTTTGGAGAAAAAGAAAAAAACTCCTGGCAAGACAACAAAGGATTTTCTAAAAAAAAACTATCAAACACTAAGAATAGTGTGGGGAATGTGAAAAATAAAAAGAATGTGTCTGCAACAAAAAAGAAAAACAAGAGAAAAAAACAGAAATGATGGGAAATCATGTTCTAATGTAACACTGTATAGTAAAAGAAGGAACAATCAATTTCAGGAAATTAGAAAAAGAACGTTTTACAATAGAGTTGTCATAAACTTATTGAAGGATATGAAGAAATGTAAAAGAAAATCAGCATTTTATAAGAAGAAGAAACATATTGAGAGTATTTTTGAGAAGGCTTTTGAATGAAAAAAGAAAATTTGTATTTTAATAATCAATAGAATTCAATCACTAGATAAGCCAATTTATATAATGAAGGCCAAAAGTAAGTGCGAGAAGATTAATTAACAGAACTAATTTTTCTGATTTTTTTTAGGTGAATGGAAACACAGTTCAAGTTCTGAGCCTTTTTTTAATGAAGAGAGTTATCTTCAGAGTAATGATTTGTTGCATGCAGTAGACACCAGTGGTCGAGCTTATGAGGTTAGAAATGGATGTCCTATTGAGAAAGAGAAAATTGTTCCCAGAAATGCAGAAGAGGTGTTAGCTGATGAAGTTTTAGGGAGATGTCCTGAAGCTCCAGTGTACACTTGAGATTGCAGTAGTATTTGTAATGTACGACCGGAATCTATTAATTTTTTACGCAATTTCTTACGTAACTATACTAAGAAAAGTGTTAAACAAAAGATTAAGATATTGCAAGGACTAGACCCTTGCAGACTGAGAGAAAATACTGGTTTGCAAGGTCATTCTCTGGCTTGTCTTTCTAAAAAAGTATGTCGAAGTGTTTTTTACCATTTCAGGATGTTAGCAGTACATCATACTCAAATGAGGAAATTAGTCAGAACATTGTATTATGCAAAAAGTCCAGCACTAATGTTAAAAAAGTTGAACAGTACTCTTCTGCGTGGATCAGTATCAGATGCAAGGAATGTTTGTGAAGAAATTGAGGTTAGTTACTTTGGTCCTGAGCAAGAAAAGGCAGAAACTGATTTTCAGGTGAAAGGCCAAATTATTCTTGTATTTGTTGTCGACGAACTCATTATAAAAATCAGACTAGGACTGTTGATCGTATTTGTTTAATCTTTTGTTTGAGAGTGACTTGTCTGGACTTTCATATGCAGTCAACCATATATTGAAAACAGGTGTAATTCTGCAAAATGTTTCAGCAAAGGAATTTATGGATAAAGTACACCAGAAAGATAATGTTTTGGAAACTCAGCTGATTCATCTCATGGCATGTCAGTGTGGTAATAATGAGTATACTGGTACCATCGTCATGGAGAATCTAAATGTATGCTAAGGAACTTAGGAACTCCTACATTGTACCTTACTCTAGGCTGTGCTGAATATGCTTGGGAGGATTTATTTCAATTTCTTTGAGAGGCAAATCCAAATATAGTATATATTGAATACAAGTCACCTGGAAAATTGTGCTCTTTGGATCCAGTTGATGTATGCAGATATTTCAATCATAGATTTGAAGCTATGATGTCTTTTTTCACCAATAAAAAAAATCCTCCTCTTGGAGAGGTTGTGGATTTCTTTTGGAGAAAGGAGTATCAAGCAAGAGGTGCTCCTCACATACATATGCTAATATGGATCAAAGATGCCCCCAAATTTGCAATAGATTCGGATGATACTGTGTTGTCTTTTATTAAAGAATATGCTACATGTGCAATATCCAGAAGCACAGAAGAAAAGGACTTTAGACAACAAGTCTAACGATTCCATACCCATCATTGTGGGAAATACTGTCGTCGAAAGTACAAGTCAAATGAAAAGTTTTATACCAAATGTTGTTTTGGTTTTCCACATTCTGTAATTTCCAAAGGAAGAGTAAGCAGTTTTATGTCAGCTGTGCGACATACCTTGACAAGAAAGTCTCCAAAGAATACCTATAATTTGAGAAGAAGTGAAGAGTCAAAATATATAAATGATTATAATCCAGTTATTCTGTCCATGTGGAATGCTAACATGAATATTCAATACGTTGCGGACAATTCCATTGCTGTTGCTCGATATGTAACATCCTACATAACAAAATCAGAAAAGACGGAATTGAAGGAAATGTGGAAAGAGATTTCTCACGAGAAGAGTCTAAGTAAGAAATTATACAGTTACAGTTTGAAGATGTTATCTCATCGAAAAATCGGAGCGTATGAATGCTCAGATCGCTTATCATCTGCAAGTCTATACTCCAAATCTAGAAGAATCATTTGGGTGAGTCTAGGTCTTGCTGCAACAAGAAATCGAGTACATAAATCTGTACAAGAAATTGAATATTTAGCTGAAAAAGAGCCGGAAAGTACAGATATTGTGAAAACAAATATGTTGGATACATATTATCCAAATAGAAGTCATCATCTTGAGAACATTTGTCTCTATGATGTGCTGCAAAACTATACTTTTGAATGGAATATTACAGAAAACATCAATAATGGTATATATGCTGTGATTGGTTCTGAAGGATGTTTGGTGAAACAAAGAAAAGGAAATTTGATTAATCACCGAAAACTGAGTTGCGATACTCCTGACAAAAGAGAATTTTACTATTTAGCTCTTTTGCAACACTTCAAGCCGTGGCGTTCAGAATTGGAATTACTTGGAGATTTTTAGAGCTACGAAGATTCGTTCAATGCAACTAAAGATGTGAAAATGTTGAACAATGAAATTGGGCAAGAAGCTACAATTGCAGCTAAGATTGCTAGAAACGGTTCTCAAGACAGTCAACCTTCTGTTCCGTTGAGTCAGGATCCACTAGGAGAACCAATTTTTCAAAATGAAGCAGCAACTGCCATGGATGAGGTGGAAACAGCAACGTATCAAGCTCAAGAAGATGTAACAAACTTAGGAAACTTAGAAGAACAACAACATTTTTTTTTTCACAACCAAAAAGAACAACTAAATTTTGAGCAAAAAGAAATATATATCACCAAGTGAGAGAACAGATTGACCATGGATTACTTCATGAAAAGAAAGAGTGCTCATGCACGTCATTTCAACCTATCCGAATGTACGTGAGTGGACAAGCTAGAACAGGAAAACGTTTTTTAATTAAAGTAATTACAACTTTTCTACAGAAAAAAAACATGTCTTGTGTTGTCACTGTTCCAACTGGATTGGGAGCACACAATATTAAAGGAATTACTTTACATTGTTTACTAATGCTACCAGTAGAGCATGATAACAAATTGGAATACCACAAGCTATCTGGAGAAGCTTGTTGTGAAGTTTCAAGAGTCTTGAAGAAAATGAAACTTCTCATTATTGATGAGGTAAGCATGGTATCAAACTTAATGCTTGCCTTTGTGCATTTAGGAATGCAGCAAATTCTTAAAACAGAGTACGACCTGGTATTTGGAGGAAAACTCGTTATAGTTTTTGGAGATCTACTACAACTTACTCCTGTAAACAGACAACCAGTATTTAAAACACTTGCGCATGAAGATACCAGAAAGTCTTTGGGTAGCATTGGAAATGTTAACATTTGGTCATATTTTGAATATAAGGAACTTATTACAAATACGCGACAGGTAAATGATGCTGATTATGGAACTATTCTTCAAGATATAAGAATTGGAAAATTGACTGAACATGGCAAACAAGCTTTACAGAGACGATTCCTTTCCAATTTGTTTCCAAATGAAAATATCGTTCCTGAGAAAATGTATATGAGAATTGCAGAAAACAAATCTGTAATCTGCTTAATGCCAACACTGCATGAATGTTCTATATTCAATGAGGAAATTTTAATGCTGGAAAATGACGAAATTATGAAATTGGAAGCTATTGATAAAATAGAGCATGAAGGAATCACTATTATTTTGACAGAAAAGTTGAAGAGAAAATTGGATTCTTTAGAGAAATCGATATCTAAAACTGCTGGTTCAGAAAAGAATCTATATGCATGTATAAACTGTCGGGTAATTTTACAACAAAATTTGAATGTGGAAAAAGGTTTAGTAAATGAAGCAATGGGTAAAGTTGTTGATTTTGTTAATTATCTAAATAGAGATGGTATTGAATTTTTGAAAATCAAATTTGATCAAATTGAAGAAGTACAACAATTTAGTCGTTGTTCAGCTCGGCTTTTTCTTGTAAAAGATTTGTATGTTCGCAGAAAACGGTTTCCTGTTTCTTTGGCGTATGCGGTGACCTCAAGGTTTAAGCGTAGATAGTGCTTTGGTGAATATTGGAAGTACTGTGTTTAAAGAGGGTATGGCATATGTTGCTTTGTCCTGAGTCAGAACTTTATCTGCATTGTACTTGATTGATTTTGATGAGAGAAAGATTAGTGCAGATGCAAATTGTGTGAAAGAGTATAATAGGTTAAGAAGAGAATATGCTCCTAATTTAGGTCAATATCCTGTATTTGAAAAGCGTGTGGTAGGTCAAAAAAGAAGATATGAGAATGTCTGTAGTGAAGGTACAGGAAAAGAAAAAAAACAAGATAAAGTTGTGATTGCAAGCAAAATGAAAAAGGACACTGTTGAAGAGATTGTTGGTTATCAGTTTGAATTCTGGTGTCAACTGCTATGCTAATGTAATTGTTAATGTTGTTTTTTTCTTGAAAGTTTGCAACAGCAAATTGTTGAGAATCGGGAAAAAAGATTTTGTTCTTTGTTGTATTCTGTTTATGAGAAATGTAGTAGTCATAAAAGTAAAATACAAAGTGTTTCTGATATTCGAAATGTGTTGGACATATGTTCTTGTTGTACTCAATTCATGCCGAATATTCGATGGATGAGGGACCGACTGAGGGCACTGCACATGATCAACAGTTGGAATGTTGGGGTTGACCAATGTGGCCGGGAGGGTAGGGTTGGTAATAATAGTCACCACAGCTTCCAGGGGTATGGGGGGACTTCACTCGATATGCCCTGCATACCCTGCTTGTTAGCGGGTAGTGCCTCAATTGCGGGCGTGTCAACCATGCTAGGGGCTTTCAAACCCAGTTCTTGTTCGGCGTTGGCAATCTCTTTAGTAAGAGCCCCCACAGCAAAAGATAAATAGGATAATATTGATTTTGAATGTCTAGGCACTTTGGCATTTTTTCCCTCCTCCTCGCAGTTAGGGGCTTTCTTGCGCTTACCCATTTGTGGTAGTTGTTGAGGGGGTGGCCCCGCCCCGCCTCCTTCTGCCTCGGACTGCCAAAGACTGCCCCGCCCTTGTCCCGGGCTTCTCCCGGTCACTCCAGCGCGCGACTCGCGGGGCGAGTGGCGTTCCCTGCTAATGAGGTGCCTCCGGGCGCGTGTCAGGCATCACAACATCCGCGTCCACCCCCGGGGCAGCTGGGTGATGTAGTTCCTCAGCTGCTGCTGCACCAGGTGGATGGCGGTGAAGGAGCTGGCCATTTCCCTCACGGCGCGTTTCTGGTGCCTCCAGGACAGGGTATCGCTCACCCTGAGACGTTCCCGTCATGGCAGGCGTGGTAAGCTCAACAGTGGCCCCCAGAGCGCTTCGGCACTTCCTGCTAATGAGGCGCCTCCGGGCGCATGTCAGGCGTCACAACCCTCGCGTCCACCCCCGGGGCAGCTGGGTGATGTAGTTCCCCAGCTGCTGCTGCACTGGGTGGATGGCGGTGAAGGAGCTGGCCGTTTCCCTCACGGCACATTTCTGGTGCCTCCAGGACAGGGTATCGCTCACCCTGAGCCGTTCCCGTCATGACAGGCATGGTAAGTTCAACAGTGGCCCCCAGAGCGCTTCGGCGCTCCCTGCTAATGAGGTGCCTCCGGGCGCGTGTCAGGCGTCACAACCTCCGCGTCCACCCCTGGGGCAACTGGGTGATGTAGTTCCCCAGCTGCTGCAGCACCAGGTGGATGGCGGTGAAGGAGCTGGCCATTTCCCTCACGGCGTGTTTCTGGTGCCTCCAGGACAGGGTATCGCTCACCCTGAGCCGTTCCCGTCACGGCAGGCGTGGTAAGTTCAACAATGTAACTGTATTTTTTCTTGTCTTCCACAGATGCTAATTTTATGATATATACTTATTTTATTATTCATTACTTTTAAGGTAAGTATAAGTAACTATAAAAAATGGTCAATTGGCTGTGCTTCTACACAGCTGAAGAAACAAGAGATGGATGGAGTTCACATGTGTGCAAAGATGGATTATATCTTTTAAAGATATATGATAAAGTTAATATGCATACTGTGTGTCCCTGGGGACCCACTATCTCAGAAGATATATTAAAAAAGTGCCGGAGAGTTTTATTACAGAGACCTACAAAATGAGACATGGCTTCAGAACAGCTCTCTGCAACACACCTGTATGGTATTGAATAGAAAGACATGTTTGGCTAGTAGAGACCAGGGACTTTCAGGATAAAAAGAGACCAAATTTCTCAACATAAAATACGTCACAGAGTGTGTTTTTAAATACTCTTTCATATTTACAAAAACAGGATAAGTTACTGTGTGTAGGTTTTCTTCTATATGTAAATATGTCCTCATCATACCCAATACTTTGTGTTGAAGGGGTGTTCTATAGGTGTTGCTGTGTTTATTTTGGACATACATAAGCAATGACTAGTTTCTAGTTTTGTTAAAAGTTGAGTACTGGATAGTTCTTTAAGGATTGATGTGTGTGAAAACACATGAAGTATTCAAAAACTAGTGCAGAATGGTACCTAAATACACACAGATTCACAGTGTTATTCTAGACAAGCAACAGTATCCCTTGCATTTTACTAAAACACATTTACTAGGTTGGAAGGCGTAAGGTGAATAGACATATTCTACATTTTTTAGTACTGCATTTTGGTATAAGAGCCTGAGTCATTTTCCATAGTCATAAGGAGTGACTGGTTTCGAATTTTACGAAAACGTAAGAACAGGATATCTTTATAAGCAATTATATATATATAACCTTATGAACTACTAAAACTCTACTGTTGGAATGTTATTAGACAACTGTATTTACATAATATTTTCTTTGGGCCAAAATAGTTGGTAACCCTACTTTTGTATTATGTAGTAAGAAAACTGTTAAAGTGACGTGTTTATGTTTTTGTGCAAGGACCTAGAACATAACAGATTTGTTATGGATAAAGAGGAGAATATTACAGAAGAGACATTGAAAATGAGCAACAGTTTAATTGAACTATAAAATCAATCTATAAAAGGCAGCGCAACTGATTCAGAGGACATCAGTACTGCAGATATCACCTGTGAATTTGAAAATGAAAGCAATGATGCTGATTTTTTGGAAGCAGTGGATGACGTAGAGTTACTGGTAGCTACAAACTCTGAAATGGCAAACCAACAGTATGATATGGAAGAAGTACCAGATGAACTTCTTTTAGAAGCTGTGCTAAAATATGAAGTGTCTGAAGAATAACTTCACTGTTTAATAATAATAAAGCATTCAGCAGTATGTACTAATCCATACACTATGTTAAAACTGAAGCACTTATAAATTCAGTTAGGCACTCTCCTTTGTAGTGGATCAGCCACTTTAGTGGTCTGATGCTCTGTGATGACCCTCGATCACCACCATTGTGTACTGACTTTAGTGTGCTATGTACCCTAGCCTTAATGTAGGATGGTCTTGCATATGCCTATTTCTCTTCTGTTCTATACTCTTGCTGTTTTTAAGTAGAATAATCTTGCCAAAGAATAGAAGGTATGGGATGTCGAGGTACAGTGTTATTGGTGATGGTGCACACATGTGCTCCATAGTGGATACTGAGGGATTAAGTGCATAGTGTTATTTGAGTTAGGTGGATTAGGACTTTAGCCTATTGGCTTTGACGTGGTCCAATATCATTCTGTTTTCCAAGTAGTAAAGGCCTATGCTTGAGCAACTCCATATTCTAAACTGCAGCAATCTTCTGAGCCTCTTTAGGTGAGAGGTTATATTTTAGTTTCCATGTGTTGTTCACCAGCAGTAAACCAGAGCGGACCGGTTCTTTATCAGAAGAATGTGCTCTCTCACTGCCAAAGTCATAGCAAAACACTTGGCCAGCTGTTTGTTGTGCTCTCGGTACGAGGTGGTACAAGAATCCAAAGAGAACTGTAGGCGGAGTTAGCTAGAAACTTTGAAGCCGCATTCTATATTAGAGAAAGGGGGCCCGAGAGAGGGTGAGATGCTGGTCTGGTGGTTTGGCGGTCTGATGATACATCAAGGTGCAGACGTGCAGTCGTGTTTGTGGAACAGAGAGTACTGACCCAACCAGAGAGGGAAAGAGAGACGGACCCTTCTTCAGATGCAAAGATGCCTAAGATGATGGTGAGGTGTTCCATGTATATCTAACTTTATCTAACTATGCCTTTTATTTTAAGGTTTTATGTATATGTATGTGTTGGTGATTGCTCTAAATGTTTACTGTGATATTTAGTTATTTCTTCTTCCTTGTCATCCTATTATCATGTAATAAAGAAACCCTAGAGCATACAATTTGTTTGTATTCCTTGTGAGGGAAGGTCGGGACCCTTTTTTACCAAGTACTTACAGAGGGATGGGCGATTCCCCTCTAATGGGTAATTGTTGATATGAGAGGGAAATCGGCTCCCATCAAGGATGTCTAAATTTTAATTATTCTATCCAATACATTGCTAGGAGGAGCATGCGCTGTGTACCCTCTCAGATGGGGAGGTGTTGTGATTTGCTGCATACCCTCTCAGATGGGGAGGTGTTGTGACTTGTTGTTGTTATTTGCGAGCTCCTCGGCAATGGTCTTATATGTTGTTAATGTTTATTCCTTTCTTGGGTACGTATTGTGAAATGTGGTGTCTTTCTGGATCCTGAGAAAGGATGTGGTAAGTAATGGCCTGGTGACCGACAGAAGCACCACAACATACAGAGAAGTAGGTCATTACACTCCTTGCAGAACTGTAATTATTCAGTCACTACCCAAGTACTCATGCAGCGCAGTAGGCCTTAGGACATGGACTGCTTCAAACCCCTATACACTATGCATGCAGTCTTCCATCCACCTGCACACTTGTCTTTCACATCTTCAATTCCCCAGTCAGTATCCTAACACTTCCATCAAACAATCTGTCACTGTCCTTGCACTGTTGTAGTGACCCATTCAGCAGTATGTGCTTATACATTCACTGTGCTAAAACTGAAGCACTTATAAATTCAGTCAGGCACTGTCCTTGCAGAAGTCTAATCATTCACTCAGTACCCAAGTACTCATATAGCAAAGTAGGCCTTAGGAGAAGGAGTGCTTCAAACCTGTATGCTGTTTGCATGCAGTCTTGTATCCACTTGCACACTTGTCTTTCACATCTTCAATTCCCCAGTCTGTATCCTTACAGTTTCACCAAATACTCTGTCATTGCCCTTGCACTGTTGTACTGACCCATTCAGTAGGAATGTACTAATCTATTTACTGCACTAAAACTCAAGCTCTTATATATTCACTTACACACTCTCCTTACAGTACTCTAATCATTCATTCGGTACTCAAGTACTCATGCAGCGAAGTAGGCCTTAGGACATGTACTGCTTCAAACCCCTATCCAGTATACATGCAGTCTTCTATCCACCTGCACACTTGTCTTTCACATCTTCAATTTTCCACTCTGTATCCTTACACTTGCATCAAACACTCTGTCACTGCTGTTGCACTACAGTAGTGACCCATTCAGCAGTATGTACTAATCCATTCACTGCGTTACAACTGAAGCACTTATAAATTCAGTTAGGCAATCTCTAAGCAGAACTGTAATCATTCAGTCAGTACCCAAGTACTCATGCAGCGTAGTAGGCCTTAGGACATGTACTGCTTCAAAAGCCCAATCCAGTATACATGCAGTCTTCTATCCACCTACACACTTGTCTTTCACATCTTCAATTCTCCACTCTGTATCCTTACACTTCCACCAAACACTCTGTCACTGCTGTTGCACTACGTAGTGACCCATTCAGCAGTATGTACTAATCCATTCACAGCGTTAAAACTGAAGCACTTATAAATTCAGTCAGGCACTCTCATTGCAGAACTGTAGTCATTCAGTCGGTACCCAAGTACTCATGCAGCGAGGTAGGCCTTAGTACATGTACTGCTTCAAACCCCTATCCATTATACATGCAGTCTTCTATCCACCTGCACACTTGTCTTTCACATCTCCAATTCCCCAGTCTGTATCCTTACACTTCCAGCAAACAATCTGTCATTGCCCTTGCACTGTTGTAGTGACCCATTCAGTGGTATGTACTAATCATTCAGTGCGCTAAAACTCAAGCAGTTATATCTTCACTCAGACACTCTCCCTACAGTTCTTTGATCCTTCAGTCAGTATCCAAGTACTCATGCAGCGAAGTAGGCCTTAGGACATGTACTGCTTCAAACCCCTATTGAGTATTCATGCAGTCTTTTATCCACCTGCACTCTTGTCTTTCACATTTTCAATTCTCCACTCTGTATCCTTATACTTCCACCACACACTCTGTCACTGTTGTTGCACTACTGTAGTGACTTATTCAGCAGTATATGCTAATCCATTCACTGTGCTAAAACTCAGGCACTTATAGATTCACTCAGACTTTCTCCTTACAGTACTGTAATCATTCACTCAGTACCTAAGTACTCATGCAGCTAAGTAGGCCTTAGGCTATGGACTGCTTCAAACCTCTATGCACTATACATGCAGTCTTCTATCCACCTGCACACTTGTGTTTCACACCTTCGATTCCACAGTCTGTATCCTTACACTTCCAGTAAACACTCTGTCACTGCCCTTGCACTGTTGTAGTGACCCATTCAGCGGTATGTAATAATCATTCAGTAAGCTAAAACTCAAGTCATCAGTGATGTCATGAGAGATTTCACTGACCATGTCATGAGTGATGTAAGTGACATCATCAGCAGTGGATTGCGGGCGCGCAAGTTATAGTTAGCTGAACTAACTATAAAGGGGTAATTTCAATGGTTTTGTATGAGTGAAATGTCTAGCTAACTATAACATGTGTAAAACCTATGTTTTTTTCAGTGAATTACTAAAGTTTTTAAATGCTAATTCCTAACCTTAACGTGGCTGAAACCTATGGTTTTTTCAGTGAATTTGCAAGGTTTTTTAAATGCTAATTCCTAACTATAACGTGCCTTAAACCTATGTTTTTTTCCGTGAATATATATATATGTTAAGTATATTTGTAAACCGCACTATAAGTTTCTAGGGTATCCTAGCACTGAGCAGGTGTGTGCCGCTATGCCTGCCTGTGGTAAATTGGTTAATCGAAAGGTCAGGTCTTCAGCTTTTTGCAGAATTCAAGAAGAGAGGAGGAGGCTCTGATGTGGAGTGGGTGGTAATTTCAAAATTTAGGAGTGATGTAAAACAACAACCGCCCTCCTGATCTACTTCTGTGTATGAGTGGACTGCATATCGGAGGTGTCTGAATGGCTGGTGGAGGGAAATGCAATAGTAAGGTAGATGGAGGCTACGTTGTGTAGTGCCTTAAATGTGTGATGAGGAGTTTGAAAAAAGCTATTTTGTGTATGTATATCGGAATCTAGTGGAGCTCCCTGAAGATAAGAGTGATGTGAGTTCTGTGTGGGAGTTTAAGGGTGAATCTGGCTGCCAGGTTCTGGATTCTAGTGAGTTTCTTGGTGATCCCAGCATAGAGGGTGTTTCGAAGTCCAACTTAATGGTGGGTAGAGTGTGAGTGACAGTTTTTCTAGTGTTGCTTGAGAGTCATTTAAAAATCTTCAGCATCTCCAGGGTGTGAATGCGGGATACAGTGATGGAGTTGAGGTGCTTGGTGTGGGTCCAAGTTTGACTGGCCACAAGTTAGAGTCTCATGTGAGGGATTCTAGGAGAAGATCACTACTTCTGTCTTGTTGGTGTTGAGCTTGAGACAGTTGGCTTTCATCCAGTTAGTGATGTCGGTCATGTATTCACTGAAGATTGAGGCCAACCAATGAACCTTGAGGCACTCCACAGATGAGTTTGTGGGCTTCCTAAGAGTAAGGTGCCAGGCTGACATTGTGTTTAATCCGTTAAGAAGGAGTGTAACAAGCAGAGATCAGGGGTCCTTGGATGTCAATCTCCTGCAGCTGCCTGATGAGGGTGGGATGTGATACTGTTGAATGCTGCAGTGAGGTCCAAGAGAATGAAGGTCGCAGTGTCTCCTCTGTCAAGGTTCATGCAGATGTCGTCTGTGGTGGCAATGAGTGTTGTTTCTATTCTGTGGTTGGGCCTCAATCGGCACTGGATGATGTTGAAGAGCTGGTAGTTGCTGAGGTGATTGGTGAAGTGTCGGTTGAGTAGTTGCTCTAAGATTTTTGCCGGGTATGGTAGGAGAGAGATGGGCTGAATTTAAGCTTCAACTTGGGCACCTGTTTATATCTGTAAGTGCTTCCTGTTGAGGTTTAATTTTTGTGACAGGAGCATCGTGCCAGAATGAATCCTGCCTGCATATTTATCCACAAAGATGCCACCGTATTGTGCCATACCTCTACTCTACTGGAGTTCTTTCTACTGGCTCATCAGTAAGTGCTACCTCGTTGGGTAAATGTATAGTGCTTTTGCTACACTACAGCTGTGTAAAGGGCCAGATGAGTTGTCTCCAGTGACCACGTATGTCTGTAACTTTGCCACCGCGCAGAAAGGCGCCGAGGTCCCTCGAGTGAGCTAGCCATCATAGTGAGGAAAGGGTGGGAAGACATTGCATACCCAAGTGTGTGTGTGGCGGGGCCAAACGGGCGGGGCTTCTATGAGAGTTCACATGCCTCTTGTTTATAAAGCGATTCAGAAAAGGGGGTGGTGATGAACAGAGTGTCTGAATTAAGCAGACCACTCTTACCCAGTCCAAAGATCAGGGCTTGATCCATCACCGTTATTTAGCTCACTGCACCATCCCAGCTCAGAACCTGGCTACATGCAAATTAGTCTGTCCCTGGCCCAGTGCATCATGGGAACAGGGCAGACCAGACTACCAAGCCAATTCTTCACTGGAAAGGAGACAAGCCCTTTATAAAGGGTCAGCGACCGATCAGAGCAGCAGATGAGAAGAAAGCAGCGTCCTGGTCACAGGAAGTACACGGGGATTGTGCTCGAGAAACTCGTGGATTCAAAGACCTCCATCAAGGATTACATCTAATTGTAGGCGGTAGATATAGGGAACGTGCTCACTAGATGTTTGGGCTGATTATTTGAGCTTCAACTCGGGCATGTGCAAATAAATCCGCCCGCAAGCAAATTTTTGGCAATTTCGGGACATTCGCGGATTGCGAAATTGCCGGAAATTCGCAAATTCCGCGAGCGGAACTGATTTTGCGCCCATACTTAATATGGAGGTGATTTTGTTACAGAAGAATTCAGAGAGCTTGTTGAATGTTCTTCTGAGTGGGTCATGTTGCTGGAGGCAGCAGGAGGCCTGGTGAAATCTTTGATTATGGCAAATAATTCCTTGCTGATGTTAGTACCTGTGACTATGTGATCAGAAAGACCTGTATGCTTAGTATTTTGTATCTTTGGGTGGTAGTGTCTTAGAGCTGATTTAAAGATGTTGTTATCTGTTGTGTCTTGGCAGTACCATTTTATCAGCTTGAGTTCCTCTGTTTACCAGCAGTCCTGTTGTCACGCTCTTGCTGTTGGTTTGCAATTGAGGGGAGTCAACTGTCGGTGTGTGCAGTGATTCAGGTGTCGGTAAATTGCTGGTGTGTTTGTGTGCTTGGGCTGGTATGTGGAGTGGGTGGAAGCCAACTCCTCTTATGTGCTACTTTTTCAGCTGCAGTGGAAGCTTCCAGAGCTGGTCGGTCTATGGTGGTGTGGGAAGGGTATGCTGAAACGGACACTCGCTCAATCTGTCCAACTCACAGATACAGGCTTGTCGTATCTGATGGTTCAGATTGAAGATAAAATCAAGTCCAGTAGGTGTCCGGTGGTGTGGGTGGGTGAGGCAACATGCTGGGTGAGGCCAAGGATTGTGAGGTTTTCTAGAAGGGCAATAAAGTTTGGGTCATTGCAGTCTTCTAGGTGAAGTTAAGATCTCCAAGGAAGATGCTGGTGTCGATGATATGGAGTGCGATGAAGTCTGTGCTGTTGCTGGCAAAATTGGAGTGGGGTCGTGGTGTTCTGTATACGAGTGTTCTGCCAAGGGAGCTGTTGGCTACGCTCTGTATCATGAACATGATGTGTTCCATGTAGCTGGTGACAGTGAGGAAGAACAGATCCGGAGTGTGTTTGTGCAGTAGGTCCCATATCTCCTTGGCATGCTTGGTCAGTGAACAGATGTTTAAGAGCCTGCAAGAGAGTGTGTCGCATTTTGTGGGTAGTGTTTGGTCTGTGTGAGTGTGAGTGGATGGCTGGTGTGTGTGAGTGTGATCGACTGGGGGTTGTGTGCTGTTGGAGAGAGAGTGGCTGGTCTGGGGTGTTAGAGATTCATCAAACCATGCCAAAGTTACCAGTAACTGCCCAAATGTCTTTAAATAATGCCAAATGTATTGACAAATGAACAGTTTTTAAACCTCCCCAATTGTGTCTTGATTTGATGAAGCTGCATGAATTTAAAATCTCTATAGTATGGTAAACATTTTAAAGCCCTCATTATGAGTTGTACATTATTTTCTGATCCTGTCTGAACTGAAGTTTGCACATGTATCGAAATTGCAAGTTTTGTGATAATTAACACACCCAATGCACTTTTCCCAAGGTAAATTTTGGCAGATAAAATATGCCAATATTTACAGAGGACAAATGGCCAGTACATACAGGTATATGCAGATTTTGGTAAGCACAACACCAAAATCCTCATTTTATACCCCATTGAAAGTGAACGAATTGGAATAGGAGATAATTGTCACAACTTTTGAAATTCTGATACCCAGTGATAATTATTCTATCTACAGCTGGGAAACTCGTAAATGTGAGGCAAATTGTCAGGGAGCACAGACAGGGGTGGGCAATTCCAGAGGTAATACTTCACAAGATGACTGGACAATGTAAATACCAGGCTGCTCAAACGAATACTAACAGTACCTACAGAGTATCCCTCCTAACCTCAAAACACTGGGTGCAATGAGAGGAAGTGCTTGTAAAACCAAGATGAGTAGGGCAGCAAAATGATAGCTATCACATTGTGACAGCATGATACAAGGGCTGTTGTAAATGAATCTCGAACCCTAGTATAAATTTCCCGATTCATGCCCTTATATAGGTATACTTTATCATTTCCTCATATTTAGGCATAGAAATCATTACCATATTTGGACTTAACCATACAGCCCAAATACTGCATGGATACTTCCACTAAGCTCCAAGAATTAACAACGTTTTCTTGGAAAAACTCGCCTTCAGCAGCCAGGGACTTCCCCCTGCTTGAATAATAAGTTCTCCTAGAACTTCCGGCGTTTTCCAAGAAATGAGCCTTTGAGTGACGTTATTAAGTCCAAACATGCGTCAAACTCGGCACCTTCAAAGTATAAATATGCCTTGATTTGCCTAAACAAACACACAGTGGTTTGGAGCAGATTGACTATCTACTTGCCGGACGCCCTGCAGCAGCAAGTGCTGAAGGAAGCTGACCCTCCAGCAGACGCACTGCGAGACTCAGCAAGAGAAATCCAGCTCCAGTGTTCCAGGCTACCCTTGCGGGTATCTGGGAAATCGAGTCCCGAGAACGAGATACAAGACCTCCTTCATTCCAGACCCAAAGGTACGGAGCATGTTAGACCTCTTAGAGAATTATTGGAATCAGATTCCTGGCAGAGAACTCCTAAAACTTAAGCTACTCCTCTTACACTTCCTCCCTCGTACTAGACTAGGTAAGGTACACCAGGTTAGGCGTATTGCGAAGAGTATTTTCAGTCATCCTTTTATCACTGTAGGTATTTTATGTATTTTATACATTTTATGCACTTTATAGCTTAGAAACCATATCATGCTTTTACAGTACTACTTTATAATACTGTTCGTAATATATGCATTGTACTTCATAGTAAGCTTTACTATTGTAGCAGTTCATTTTCAATGCTTGAGAAAGAAGCCTGTTCAATAAGTACCTTTTTATTGAAAACGCCCATCTCTCTATTCCTCTTGCACCTCTGGTGAAACTAAGCATGCACGATTGACTGAGGGAAATAGTTATCTATTGTTTCCGCGACTCTAGAGATTTGATTTCTTATTCTTGGGAAACGAAGTTGTCATGTTTTATGTGGTTGTCATAAACTAATCCCTTCTTGTTTATTTGAGAAAGTTTCTAGTGACCTCTGAGCTAGCTGGAACTCACAATTAGGTCTAATAAACCCGGGAGAGACCTAGTAGACCTCAGTACTACGTCTAAGCTACAGGATATATTATTCCAATGCGCAGAGCCTATTGGGAAAATAGGAACTACACTACATTGCGCCCAACATTTGGTAAGGCGATGATTTAATGCTAGATACTAGAGTTACTCAGTCGTGCTTTTCACACAGACCCCTCTTTCCCTTAAAAACTCCAATAGACGTCTGGAGTGGGTAAAAGGGCATACTATCTGCCAAAACTTAGTAGGACAAGAATCCTATGTATTAGTTTTCGGTTTATTATTCAACGTTCAAGGATGCAGTGTTCCAAAATATTGTGCACCTAATCTTTGCTTCCTTGGAAACTTGTTCTGCAAAACTTTCAGTAAATAAAAATATGAGTGACGACGAAAGGGAGAGAGCTAGAATGGAATGAAATGAAAACAGATTTATATAGCGCTACTAAGCCCAATGGGCGTCAAGGCGCCTAACCCAAAAGAAACTAGCTATTACAAATATACACTCACTGTGGGTAGGCCTTGAAAAAGCACATGGTTCTGAGCGCTTTTTTAATAAGGGACAAAGAAGGTTGGATCTTGATCTCCAGAGGGAGAGAGTTCCACAATCTAGGGGCGACAATGGAAAATGCTCTACTACCCCAGCATACCTTTCTAGCACGAGGGACCACAAGCAGATTCATCTCCGATGATCTGAGGGATCTACTAGGCATGTAGCGAGTTAGAAGGGCACCTAGGGGGTCCAAAGGACCATCTGCAAGAGCTCTGTAGACCAAGCATAAGATCTTAAAGAGATCCTCAGTTGTATGGGGAGCCAATGCAGGCTGCTTCTGGCCATAGTGGCAGAGGATGCATTAGGAAGAGCCAGAACAAATCGAGCAGCCGCATTCTGTACGACCTGAAGGCGCTGAATGAGTCCCTTGTTGGAGTCTGCATAAAGTGCGTTGCAGTAGTCCAACCTGGAACCCACTAATGCAACCACTGTCTGCTTGCGTGCTATTGGAGAGAGATAGTGAAGAATTCTTTTGAGGATTTTAATGACTCCCCAACAAGTGGCCACTGTTCGATTGACCTGTAGAGTCATGGACAATGATGTGTCAAATATTACGCCGAGGTTTCTGGCTGACTGGGAAGGAGATGGACAAGTTCCCAAAGCTGAGGGCCACCACTCATTGGACCAAACATCCTGGTCTTTGCCAAAGACCAGAATCTCCGTTTTATCGCCATTCAACTTTAGGGAGTTCTGGATCATCCAGTCCGAGACTGTCTGCATGCAGATCCTAAAGTTGGTGGCGGAGGTGGAAACAGAGTGGGCCAGAACACCATGATTTTGGTGTCATCGGCGTATGACACAACCTCCATCCCCTGAGATTTTACTAGCCTCGCAAGGGGGGCCACGTAGATGTTAAATAGGGTCGGACTCAAGGCCGACCCTTGTGGCACCCCATACTGCAAGGAATTAGCAGGGTAGAGGAACTCGCCAAGCATGACTCTCTGCTCTCTAAGATGTAAAAAAGAGTGCAGAAGGTTCAAGGCCGGACCCGCAATCCCTGCCTCCCTCAAGCGTGATGTTAGCGTAGAGGGAGACAGGGTGTCAAACGCTGCTGTGAGGTCCAGTAAGACCAACACCGTGGTTTGACCCGAATCCACCTTCAGGCGGATATTGTTTACCACTATAGTGAGTGCTGACTCCGTACTATGGGCCTTTCTGAATCCATGCTGGGAGCTATCTAGGAACCCAGACGAGTCCAGAAAGGTAGAGAGATGTAAATTCAGGTGAGATTCGAGCATTTTTGCGGGAGCGGGTAACAGGGAAATGGGTCTAAAGTTCTTCAGCTGTTCCGGGTCCAGGGTGGGCTTCTTCAAAAGAGGCTTCACTATTGCCCTTTTCCAAGCTGAAGGAAAGATGCCTTGAGTTATGGCCCCGTTCATCAATTCAAGGAGGGGCAGAAGAAGAGTAAGCCTGCAGTCCTTCAGAGTCTTCAGAGGACATATTGTATTGCTTGTGAAATATTTATTTGCTGAGTGCGTCTCGAATGCTTGTTTGTCGAATGGTTATTACAGAGTGCATTTGGGAGTGCTTTTGGTCTCGACTGCTGCCAAATATCGTAGCGCTTTGACTGTGCGCTTTCAACCGCTAGCCACTGCTGCAGAAACTTTAATCTCCCCCATAGCGCTCCATTGTTCCCACTGCCTGTGCCCCAATCTCGCCCTGCCTTGCAGCATTTGTTATTGTTGCTGCCATTTTGTTTGTTGTGCCGTCCCAGACCGTCCCTCCACCTCGCTCCCGCCTCCCAGCGTGCCCCTCCCACCCACTGAAGCTACAGGCCGTCCTCGCCCTCGTGGAGAGCTGTGACCATCCTGTCCTGCACAGAAGCGGTCGCTCCCATCACCTCCTCCACACCTGGTATCGTAGCGCTTGACTCTGCCACTGCGCTTTCAACCGCTAGCGACAGCTATTCTTTCGTGCAGTTCTGGGCATTGTATTGCTTGTGAAATATTGTGTTGCTTGGGAAATATTTATTTGCTGAGTGCGTCTCGACTGCTTGTTTGTCGAATAGTTATTGCAGAGTGCATTTGGGAGTGCTTTTGGTCTCGACTGCTGCCAAATATCGTAGCGCTTTGACTGTGCGCTTTCAACCGCTAGCCACTGCTGCAGAAACTTTAATCTCCCCCATAGCGCTCCATTGTTCCCACTGCCTGTGCCCCAATCTCGCCCTGCCTTGCAGCATTTGTTATTGTTGCTGCCATTTTGTTTGTTGTGCCGTCCCAGACCGTCCCTCCACCTCGCTCCTGCCTCCCAGCTGCCCCTCCCACCCACTGAAGCTACAGGCCGTCTTCGCCCTCATGGAGAGCTGTGACCATCCTGTCCTGTACAGAAGCGGTCGCTCACATCACCTCCTCCACACCTGGTATCGTAGCGCTTGACTCTGCCACTGCGCTTTCAACCGCGAGCAACAGCTATTCTTTCGCGCAGTTCTGGGCATTGTATTGCTTGTGAAATATTGTATTGCTTGTGAAATATTTATTTGCTGAGTGCGTCTCGACTGCTTGTTTGTCGAATAGTTATTGCAGAGTGCATTTGGGAGTGCTTTTGGTCTCGACTGCTGCCAAATATCGTAGCGCTTTGACTGTGCGCTTTCAACCGCTAGCCACTGCTGCAGAAACTTTAATCTCCCCCATAGCGCTCCATTGTTCCCACTGCCTGTGCCCCAATCTCGCCCTGCCTTGCAGCATTTGTTATTGTTGCTGCCATTTTGTTTGTTGTGCCGTCCCAGACCGTCCCTCCACCTCGCTCCCGCCTCCCAGCGTGCCCCTCCCACCCACTGAAGCTACAGGCCGTCCTCGCCCTCGTGGAGAGCTGTGACCATCCTGTCCTGCACAGAAGCGGTCGCTCCCATCACCTCCTCCACACCTGGTATCGTAGCGCTTGACTCTGCCACTGCGCTTTCAACCGCTAGCGACAGCTATTCTTTCGTGCAGTTCTGGGCATTGTATTGCTTGTGAAATATTGTATTGCTTGGGAAATATTTATTTGCTGAGTGCGTCTCGACTGCTTGTTTGTCGAATAGTTATTGCAGAGTGCATTTGGGAGTGCTTTTGGTCTCGACTGCTGCCAAATATCGTAGCGCTTTGACTGTGCGCTTTCAACCGCTAGCCACTGCTGCAGAAACTTTAATCTCCCCCATAGCGCTCCATTGTTCCCACTGCCTGTGCCCCAATCTCGCCCTGCCTTGCAGCATTTGTTATTGTTGCTGCCATTTTGTTTGTTGTGCCGTACCATACCATCCCTCCACCTCGCTCCTGCCTCCCAGCTGCCCCTCCCACCCACTGAAGCTACAGGCCGTCCTCGCCCTCATGGAGAGCTGTGACCATCCTGTCCTGTACAGAAGCGGTCGCTCCCATCACCTCCTCCACACCTGGTATCGTAGCGCTTGACTCTGCCACTGCGCTTTCAACCGCGAGCAACAGCTATTCTTTCACGCAGTTCTGGGCATTGTATTGCTTGTGAAATATTGTATTGCTTGTGAAATATTTATTTGCTGAGTGCGTCTCGACTGCTTGTTTGTCGAATAGTTATTGCAGAGTGCATTTGGGAGTGCTTTTGGTCTCGACTGCTGCCAAATATCGTAGCGCTTTGACTGTGCGCTTTCAACCGCTAGCCACTGCTGCAGAAAACTTTAATCTCCCCCATAGCGCTCCATTGTTCCCACTGCCTGTGCCCCAATCTCGCCCTGCCTTGCAGCATTTGTTATTGTTGCTGCCATTTTGTTTGTTGTGCCGTCCCAGACCGTCCCTCCACCTCGCTCCCGCCTCCCAGCTGCCCCTCCCACGCTCCGCCCCTCCACTCTCCATTTATGACAGATGGACCCACGTGCAGCGTTCACGCGCAGCGGTCACGCCCCATGCGCGCTGAAGGTGCGCCAAAGGTAAGCCGTCAATGCCCGTCCACGCCTGGACCGCGCCCAGCGGCAGACCCCCTGGTCCTCGCAAACCTCACGCCACCCGCATAACGTATGACGCCGCCACCCTCTTAGCCCTTAACCCCGGACGCACCCCACAATGCTACGAAGCTGCCCCAGGAAGTACCCACGGTCCCTTCGCCTGCCACTCCTGCAAATTCGCCTGCATCAAGACCTACACCAAATCCTCGACCTCCAAACACAGCTCCGACTCCAACCACCTGAAATGCATCCTGCTAAACACCAGCTCGATCCACAAACACGCCACAGAACTCTGGGACCTATTCGACACTGCATCACCGGACATCGCCTTCCTTACAGAAACCTGGATGAACGCATCATCAGCACCCGACATCGCCATAGCCATCCCGGACGTGTACAAGATCATCCGAAAAGCCCACACCAATAAAACAGGAGGCGGCATCGCCATCGTCCATAAGAACACCATCAGAATCACGACCTGCTCCGACGATAACCTTGCAACCGCCGAACACCTCCACTTCCAGATCCACACCGACCCCAGGACCACACTTAGAGGCACCCTCATCTACAGACCACCAGGAACCCGTAAACAATTCAGCGAAGACATCACTGACTTCATCAGCCCACATGCCCTCCCCTCCGAGAACTACATTCTACTGGGAGACTTCAACTTCCACCTAGAAAAGAAAAACGACAGCAACACCACCACCCTCCTGGACAACCTGGCCAATCTCGGACTCAAACAACTTGTTGACACCCCCACCCACTTAGCCGGACACACGCTCAACCCTATCTTCACCTCCAGCAAACACATCTCCTTCACTCATACCACAGCTCTCCATTGGACGGACCACAGCTGTGTTCACTTCAGCTATTAAACGACCACAACTCACAACCCCCCACAACCCATTCCTCGAAGAAAATGGAACAAAATCACCACTGACCAACTCCTCACATAGCTCAACCAAAATCCTCCAGCCCTCTTATTGGATCCAAACGAAGCTGCCACCAAACTCAAACAATAGATCACTCACAGCGTTGACGAATTAGCACCCCTAAAAAACCACCAGATCAAACAAGGCAGCAAAAAGGCACCCTGGTTCAACGATGACCTTAAGAATTCAAAGAAACTTTGCCGCACTCTCGAAAAAACATGGAGAAAAAACCCAACCACTGACAACCTGACCACCTTCAAGGCAGCCACCCACTAACACCACCAATTGATCCGATCCACCAAGAAATCAGCATTCAAGGATCGACTCAACAACAACGCCCACAACAGCAAGGAACTATTCAACATCGTCAAAGAATTTACCAACCCCACCGCAGCCTCAAACGACATTACTCCCTCCCAAGACCTCTGCAACTCGTTATCCTCTTTCTTCTACAACAAAATCGCCGACATACATAACAGCTTTAACAACAGTTCGAAAGAACAGCCCACCCCAACAAACTTCCAAAACCGAAACGCTCTCTAACAACCTTAGCGCCTGGAACCCAATCACCACTGAAGACACCATCCGCCTAATGAACTCCATCCATTCAGGTTCGCCAACGGACCCCTGTCCCCACCACATCTTCAACAAAGCAGACTCCATCATCGCACCCCATCTCCGTGATGTTCATCAACTGCTCCTTCAACTCCGCTACCTTCCCGGAGAGCTGGAAACACGCCAAACTCAGTGCCCTCCTGAAGAAACCCACAGCTGACCCCTCTGAGCTTAAGAACTACCGCCCCATTTCCCTCCTCCCATTCCCTGCCAAGGTCACTGAAAAAGCCGTCAATAGCCAGCTCACCGCCTTCCTTGAATCCAACAACTCCCTCGACTCTTCACAGTCCGGCTTTCGAGCCAAACACAGCAACGAAACCGCCCTCATTGCAGCGACAGATGACATCCGAACGCTGCTGGACAACGGAGAAACAGTTGCCCTAATCCTACTCGACCTCTCCACCGCCTTCAACACAGTCTGTCATAGCACCCTCATACAACGACTCAGCAACGTCGGAATACAGGGAAAAGCCTTATACTGGATCATCTCGTTCCTCGCCGGGAGAACCCAGAGAGTCCGACTCCCCCCATTCAAATCAGAGGCCACCGAAGTCATCTGTGGAGTTCCACAAGGATCATCACTCAGTCCCACCCTCTTCAATGTTTACATGAGCCTCCTCGCATCCATCGCGTGACAACACAACCTCAACATCATCTCCTACGCTGACGACACCCAGCTGATCCTTTCCCTCACCAAGGACCCTAACACCTCCAAAACTAATCTTCATGAAGGCATGAAAGAAGTAGCCGATCGGATGAAAAACAGCCGCCTAAAACTTAACTCAGACAAAACTGAAGTTCTCATCCTAGGATCTTCCCCCTCTGCCTGGGACGACTCATGGTGGCCATCGGCCCTGGGCACAGCACCCATACCCACAGACCACGCACGCAACCTGGGCTTCATCCTAGACTCCTCCCTCTCGATGACCAGACAAGTTAACGCCGTCTCATCCTCCTGCTTCAACGTACTCCGTATGCTCAGAAAAATCTTCCGTTGGATCCCCACCGAAACAAGAAAGACTGTCACCCACGCACTGGTCACTAGCCGACTGGACTATGGAAACACCCTCTACGCCGGAACTACAGCCAAATTACAGAAAAAACTCCAACGCATCCAAAATGCATCTGCCAGACTCATATTGGACATCCCTCGCCAAGCTCACATTACCGGACACTTGAAAGACCTCCACTGGCTTCCTGTCAACAAGAGAATAACGTTCCGTCTCCTCACCCATGCTCACAAGGCCCTCTACAAACTAGGACCGAATGCCTCAACACACGACTGTCCTTCTACACACCCTCCCGCCAACTAAGATCCTCCAACCAAGCGCTTGCCGCAGTTCCGCGCATCCACAGGTCCACCATGGGAGGAAGATCCTTCTCCTACCTGGCGGCCAAGACCTGGAACTCTCTCCCCACCCACCTCCGCCTCACACCGAACCACATTCCCTTCAGAAAGGAACTTAAAACCTGGCTATTCGATAAATAATGCACCCCCTCCCACAAGCGCCTTGAGACCCTATGGGTGAGTAGTGCTCTATACAAATACTTGAACTTGAACTTGAACTTGAACTAGGACATGGGTCAAGAGGCGATGACGATTTAGTCCGATCCAACAGGAGCTCAAACCCTTCAAGGGTAAGTTGCGGGAAATAAGTAAGAATCTTGGAAGGGTCTCTCGGCTAAAATTCTAGATTGACCAGAGTTTGGAGAGAGGTACCCCCCAAGGTGTTCCTCTTAGTTTCCAAAGCAAGATATATATCTTCAATTTTCTTATGGAAAAACTCAAAGATATTGTTACATAGCTCCTGCGAGCCCACAACTGGATCAGGCACCTGAAGGGAGCAGAGGGAATCCACGATCTTGAAAAGCTCCCTAGAAGAAGTAAGGGAGGTGGTGAGATTAGAGAAATACTCCTGTTCTTCCCTGAAGACACTGGCTTTGTAATCTCTTATCAGACACTTGTGTGCCTCCCTTTCAATAGGATCCCAGATCTTCCTCCATCTTCTTTCTTGTCTTCTACAACTTTGTCTCAGAAGTCTTAGTGATTCTGTGAACCATGGGGCAGAGGGTTTGCGACG
This sequence comes from Lissotriton vulgaris, assembly GCF_964263255.1. Lineage (NCBI taxonomy): Eukaryota > Metazoa > Chordata > Amphibia > Caudata > Salamandridae > Lissotriton > Lissotriton vulgaris. The sequence continues at coordinate 1,304,991,389 of NC_141695.1, read as the reverse complement.
AGCCAAGTATCGATAAGATAAAGGGGCCAGTTCATCAACAGTTTTAGTGATGGACCTAGCAAGCCCATCGGCTGCCTCGTCCACATCTCTCACAAGAGAGTACTTACTGGTCTCTATATATGGAACAAGGGCTTCATTGGTAATGTTCCTGAAACTCCTTTTCGGACCTCTGGTGTTGGTGGTTAGGACAGATAGTTCTGCCGGGCCATATACTAGTAAAAGAGGTACGGCCATATGATCTGACCAAACTAGAGGCACCGGAGTACCCACTGAAAGTCTAGAATCATTAGTGAATACGCCGTCTAAGATGTGACCCGCACGGTGGGTCGGGCTATTCACCAGTTGGGTACACTCACAGGCTCCAAGATAGTCCACCAACATAGCAGTGTCAGTGTCCCTTAAGTTTTCCAAATGAAAATTAAAATCCCCTAGTATTGTCAGATGGGGTTTACCAAAATAAGGTTCAAGAATCCTCAGAAGGTCCCCGCTGAAAGCAGCTCTAGGACCAGGAGGTCTATAGATAAGGATTCCAGAAAAAGAAGCTGAGGGGGCACATAAAATGGAAAAATAAAGTGCCTCAAAAGGATCCGAGGCCACTGACAAGGATTTTATCGTACAGGGCAAAGAAGATTTACATAGAACGGCAAGTCCCCCACTCTACGTTTAAATCTACCCTGTCTGAACAATTTGAAGCCTTCGGGAATGGCCAGCAGTAGATCGTGACCCGACGACTCAGAAGCCCATGTTTCCGTCACAAACATCCATTCCGGTTGTCTGTCCGACACGAACTCATGAAACGCGATATTGTTTTTGATGAAGTAGTGTGAAGTAGTGTGGCTCACTGGTTAGAGGCGGCAGACCCGAGAGCAGAGGACGGCCCGGGACCAGGGTTCGATTCCCGGCGCGGCAGGTTTCTGGACCAGGGTCAGTGGACTCAATAATTCTCTCGCCTCGGTGCCCACTCTGATCAGCGATCACACTCGGCAACTCTGGGCATTAGCTTGCCTCATCTTCACTAACGGCCCCACCAGACCGCCGGGGATGCCTGGTCTCACCCTGGAGATACCCATTAAGGGACCATCTCTCAGGGAAGCCAGGAAGGGTTTCGCAGCGGTCGAAGCGCCTTGGGACCCTACGGGTAAGTAGTGCGCTATATAAATGCCAATACATTTACATTTACATGAGAGACCTCGCGTTAACCAGGAATCCCATTTTAGCCGTCGTGTCCCCAGATGAAATTGAGGCATTCAAAGAACTCCTTTTAGAAGAAACAGATGGTAGAAGAACCGATTTACAGGTGTGACAGAGAGGGGAGTGTATTACACCCTCGCGAGAGAACCTGTTGGTACAGGGCAAGTGAGATGGTTTAAGAGCTAGTATCTCCAATAGGGAGTAATGATAGGTTACCTGCGGAAGTGTGCGAGAGTGTCCAGCGTCCAGCCCGTCCTCAGCGCGGATGGGCGCAGACAGGCTGAACTCAGGCGTAACTCCGGCGGAAATCCGGCGTCCCCGCTGCGCATGACCGCTGCGCGTCAGCATGACCTCCTTTTAAAGCCATCTAGCGTCCTTATGATGACTAGAATGAGCGAGGTCCCAAATGGCACCGGCAGGCATCCCCAGGTTCGCCCAATATGGCCGCCATGGAACGATCAGAAGCCGGGAAGAGGGCCCGCCCAACAGCGGTGGGGTTCAAACATTTATAGTGCAAGTGGGGGGGCTAAGAATTAAAAACAGGGGATAATGCTCAAAAGTAGAAGTTAAATCAAATACAAAATCAGGAAGTTTAAAATATCGCAAATGGCCGCTTTTAAGTCAGGGACCACCCGCAATGCGTAGATAGCGCTTAGTGTCAGCTAGAAAGAGAGAGCGCCTGATTTTCCCTCCTTTTAAAGCCTTCTAGCATCCTTATGACGACTAGAATGAGCGAGGTCCCAAATGGCACCGGCAGGCGTCCCCAGGTTCGCCCAATATGGCCACCACGGAACGATCAGAAGCCGGGAAGAGGGCCCGCCCAACAGCGGTGGGTTATAAACATTTCTAGTGCAAGTGGGGGGGGCTAGGAATTAAAAACAGGGGATAATGCTCAAAAGTAGAAGTTAAATCAAATACAAAATCAGGAAGTTTAAAGTATCGCAAATGGCCGCTTTTAAGTCAGGGACCACCCGCAATGCATAGATAGCGCTCAGTGTCAGCTAGAAAGAGAGAGCGCCTGATTTTCCCTCCTTTTAAAGCCTTCTAGCATCCTTATGACGACTAGAATGAGCGAGGTCCCAAATGGCACCGGCAGGCGTCCCCAGGTTCGCCCAATATGGCCACCACGGAACGATCAGAAGCCGGGAAGAGGGCCCGCCCAACAGCGGTGGGTTATAAACATTTCTAGTGCAAGTGGGGGGGCTAGGAATTAAAAACAGAGGATACTGCTCAAAAGTAGAAGTTAAATCAAATACAAAATCAGGAAGTTTAAAATATCTCAAATGGCCGCTTTTATGTCAGGGACCACCCGTAATGCTTAGAAAGCACTCAGTGTCAGCTAGAAAAGAATAGAATAGCAGCTCAAGCGGTGTTAGATGACACAACTCCCCAACAAAATGACCCGGATGCTATATTCATCCCGGTAAATATAAGGAAAACCATAACTATAAAACTTATAGAAAATGGGGTATCATCGAGAGGTGGTAAATTATATTTGTGATAGAGGCACATGAATATCGACAGACAGAGTTATTCTATTCATGGATTACTTTTCCACAAGCAAATCCAGTAACACGGGAGTTCCACTACTACAAAGCAGAGGAACCTCCAGCGGAATACGCTCCTTTAGAGGATGTTGAAATTCCACTAACTTGTCAAGAGCATCAGCTCTGGTTTAATGGCACCCTAAAACATCAAAATCATATTACCAGGCTCGGTCCACTAGGTAGACCAGGAGCTACACGGCCGGTACTAGCCAGCTATACACCACATCCTGACATTGAAGAAATGTCAGATTGAGAACTTTTAGCTCAACTAAAACAATTAATAAAAATACATAGACAATTGTTGGTTCAATATGTCATGAGGACTTTAACATTCCAACCAGCAATAAAAATTCCACAACACACCCCGTACCAGGGGAACATAAACAAAATTACACCACAGACTATACAGTCAGTCATTTGCAAGTTATCCGCCAAAAGGGAACAAATTCCGTTTTGGCTAGCACAAAAAACGACTTGAGGCAGTATTTCCCAATAGTACACCTCCTGAAAAACACAGAATTCTGACAATCTGTTTACCAATGGGGATTGCACCGCATGTGGAGGACTGTGACACTTGGGGTACAGTCTTTGCTTCAATCTACACAAAAACACATGGTGTACCGTCCATGGCAGTAATACCAGAAGTTCTGAGACAAATTCAGAATGAATATGGCCCAAAACCATCCCTAAATCTTGGTATGAAATTACTGAAAGATTTCAAACAGGTCTCAGCTATATTATTAGCTAACATTAGAGGTGAAGCAGCATCCGTGGCAATCCGCCAGAAGTTAAAAGAAACAGATATAGCAGACCAACCAAATGAACTTGCAAGAATTATTGAAAAATCCTATGAAGAATTAGGTAGAGATAGTTTGGGTGGAAAACCAGTAAAACCCGAATTAACAGAAAATCCTAAAAAGGTGTTTATTAAAAATAATCTCACAACTCCAAAGAAGAAGTGGGAGAGTAATAAACAGTCTCTTCCTAGAGAAAAATATTCTCAGCCCAGAGGGAGATCTCCCCAACAGAGAGACAAGTCTCCCCAAAGGCCGCCCTCTGAAAAAAGATATAATCTTAGAAATAGGGATAATTTGAAAAAACCTGATAGATATCAAGATGATGATACACGTCCCTCTCGACCTTTTCAGACATCCTCGCAGAAATCGGAAAGAAGAGGACGATCAGAACACAAAGAAGAACGCGTCAAGTCCAAAGACAAAGAACCTGTTCACCAAAATAAAAAGGCTACATTTTCGAAAAAGAAGGTAGCAAGCATAAAGGTCAGACATGCTGAGGATCTTGAGGACACAACTCAAGAACGGGGAGTGGGCTCAGACAGTGCAGCAGAAGTAACCATAGTTCGCAAGATCCTGAAGGATCATCTGGAGACAGTGGACTTGAATAAATGCATTCAGGTTGAAACTGCAGACACCAGGGTTAGTGTACCCCATAAGTTATATGAAGTAACACTCCGGATGGAGGAGGACATAACTAGAAAAATAAGAGCACTCTTTTGCGAGAAGCTCTCTAAGGGCTATGACATTCTTCTAGCTGAACAAGACTGGCCACCTGAATTTGTAAGGGAGTTCCCACATGGCGAAGAGATAATTACGTACGCATTCTTACAATCTATAACACATTTGGATGAAAAAGGTGTGCAGCCGGTTTCCCTTTTTTACTGAAAAGTATCCCACGTTGCCCATCACAAGGCTTGCACCCAAAGAAATCTCACTGAACAAGAAGAAAATATTTACTAAAACGGAATCACTCACACGCAAGATAAAACAACTACGTTTGTTACGCCAGACGGTGTGGCTGGACAGGATAACGCCAATGAATGTTGATGTATTATGAATGAAGGATTTAATGTACATTGGTTCACATTTGTTGGTATTGTGTACTTACAAACAGTACACCAAGTCGGATTTGATCAAAATAATATTGTTGCATCATGGGAAATGTAGGAACTCAGCGCGAGGGGGAGGTGGAACACAGTGACCAATTACGTAACTTCACTGAAGGGGGAAACAGGATGGGACGAGGAATAAGAGGGACGGAAGTGAGGGCGTGACGAATGGTTTTTGAAGATGTAAGTTAAAGGAGGAGAACCGGGTTTTAAACATCACGGCAGGTATGAATGTTTTTCCGCTAATAATGATATACTAGTAAAAGAAGCATAGAACAACTAAGTTTGTTGGTCACTGGGTTTATAGAAGGAAGATAAGAGAGAGTAACAACTAGTCTGTTTAAAAGCAACATGGAAAAAGGTGGAGGCACCATTGTCATTGTGTTAAAATAGCAGAGAAGTAGCGTTTGAGGTTATTCAAACATGTTTAAAATAAAGGGTTGTAGCCATCCATGATACTTAACACTGAACAACAATTGAAGAAATAATAAGTGTATGTTATAGATGAAATCAATGTACTGCTCATATGCACATGTACTTTAAACTAATGGCATATATTTTTATCGTTATCCGTAGTTACCCCTGAAGAAGGGCATTTGGCCTGAAATGCATCAGGTTTTTAATAAACACTGCCTGGAATGTACAATGCACTAGTCATGTTTCAGTATGAGGCCTCGGCACGACAGTAACATTAGAAGCTTGGGAAATGGCATAAGGACGGTTGCGTGCGAGTGGATGAAATGTTGAGAAACACTGGAAGTTGAAGACTGAAAACGATAATGAAAAAGACATATTACCTGTTAAAAAACGTAACGAACTTACGCGGAAAATAAAGCGCATCACAGCAGTGCGACTGGACGTGGGGCTACATGTTGCCCCACACTTTGGGTTGAAGAGATAATTATGCCAGCCTTTGTCATATAGATATATATAGCCTGTACGCTGTGTTAAGTTAGCATGAGCTTTTATAGGAGTTTAAACGCCATTTTACCTTTCTGCTGCTTTTGCACACGACACATAGCTGTTGCTTTAGCTTTGAGCCTAGTAGAATGTTTTTTTTTTTATTTTTATTTTTTGAGAACCTTTATTTGTGTAGATGGTTGAATACAAATACGGGCCTACAACCCAGAGGGCGGCCACGGAACAAACTGGAAAGCACCAACATCAGTAAAAAGTACGGAGTGGTTACGCAATACTACACAATGCTGCGAGTCCGCAATGCTAGCTGAATAGAACCACTCGGCAAAGGATCAGAGAAGGTTAATTTTTATAGTAAGAGATTAAAGGATCGGTTGTATAATAAGCATCCTGCGCACACGGCGGGGAACAAAACTAACAACATTTCAATAGGGAGTCCGTAAATCTGTCATCAGAAAGGTCCAAAGCGTGCAGGCCATAGATACCCTTGCAATTATTCTTCAGTAGTGTCCACCCGTAACCTCATGTGCCCAAGGACAAACAGAACTTCACTCTCATCACAGTAAAAACCATCAGAGAGACGGATAAAATTGCAATCACTATACAACCTGACCCTGAAAGTAAAAGAAATCAAAGGAAACTAGGAGATAGGAAAAGGGGGACTCGAAGTTACTGTACCCGCCCCACGGCGATACTGGCGATCAACAATCCAGACAGCAAACATTCTTAGAGGCGGGGCGGTTAGGACAGGATAAGCAGAACCTGAAAGTACCTTATTATGTAGGAATACCCAATCCTCCCCCCAGTCACTCACCCCGCGGGAATCACGCACAGACTTCGAGACCCAAGAAAAGGACACAAAAGAGCCATAGAAACAAATAACTATCTAATAGACCCCCTTCCACCCGCCCCATCCTGCCTGTCGCCCTAAACATGAACCCGAAATATAGAATGAGATAATATAGGGAAAGGAAAGAAGACAGATAAAAAGGAAAAAGGGAAAACCAGGGGGGAGTATACCATTTAACAGGGCGCACGGCCCCCACCCCCCGCCCATACAAACAATTAGTGCAGCCCAAAACAAAACTAGCAAGTTTTCAGGTAGCCATACATGTTAAGGATTCGACAAATTATCACAATTTGAGGCAGTCCAGAACTCCGTGCTCCGAGCAGCAGTCCTCCGGGTTAAGAACCAGGCTCACCCCAGTCCTTTCTTAGCTATCGCCACAATGTATTTCGAAGTAGCGGGCATAAAACAAAGCGGTGAGAAAAGGCCGTGGAACAGCCGCTGAACAGCCAATGGAAGCAACCCATGAGATCTCATCCGATGATGGTAATACAAAAATTGTGCACGGCAGTCATGTACACCAGTGTCAAAGATCACCAGCAAATCTTCCCGCATGCGAACCAAGACATCGCTTCCCCCACTAAAATGCGGGAAACAAACAGCAACCACCTCGGGCATGTCCGCATCTCTGAGGGACGGCCTGGGAGTAATGGCAGGCACCACAGTGTCGTGCAAACAGGATTCTCGGGCCAGGGTCACTTGCCAAATCTGCAGCGCTCGTAGGACGTCGACAATCGTGGGGTCGCGTCCTCCAGTGCAGACCCCAGGACAGTGCAGAGGTACGGCATCAACATCCCGGGGCATTCCACGGCATACGGCCTCAGCCGCCATTTTGAGCTTTCAGCGCCATCCCTTCGGAACCAACTCCTGGGGTGGGCTCACAAGCAGGGCGCCCGCGGGATCCCCCTCAAGCACCAGAACCGCACCCTCGATGCAGAAATGAGAACCACCAAAAGAGGAGGGATCCGCCGGCGCCACCGCTCCGCTGGAGCAACTCTCCGCCACCGAGCAATGGGTTTCGGAATGGCCGGGCAAGGCAACAAAGGGGGGAGCCACCAACACGGCGTCCCCCACACACAACTTGCTGCACCTCACCTCTGGAACACCGGACGGTAGTCCCAGGCGCGTTCAGTTGCCTCTGGCCTTTTCGCACAACGGCATCTTCCGGGCGGCCTCCATCCCCCACCCGTGGCCGCCACCGGCAACGTCTCGCCGGCAACTCGCTTAAAGCAAGGCCCCGGTCTCCACCCCACGGAGGCCGCACTTCCCGAGAGGACGCTGCTGTGGAACCACCGAGCGCCGGATCCACCAGGACGGGTTTTAAGTGTCAGCAGGCCTTCATCTGTAAAATGTTATCGTTTTTGGGCAGGATGGGTGGCAGGATAGATGAGTTTGGGCAGGGAGGCCGGCGGAGCCGAGCTACCGTGCGGCCATCACGATGTCGAGCTTGGCTCCTCCCCCCTAGTAGAATGTTTTTCATTCATGCGAGAATAATATGTTGTTACTCTGATATCAGCCTTGCTTGGCGAGCTGTGTCTGTACAGTGAGTGCAGAAACCTTCAAGGATATCTCAACACAGTGGTTGTTGTGAGCACTGATCTTCGCACGTTCCTAGACATAACATACATGCAGCTGCAGCCAAGTTCTGGCTTTAGGCTCGTTTTATATTGCTTTACACGAGAACATAAACACACACTTGATGGTGCTTCGCATACAGAGAGCTGGTGGCTGATGATGTTATCCCTTACCACTAGGATCTTGAGGTATGGGACCGCTCTGCTAAAACCCAAAGAGACCTTCTTAGATATAATATAATATAATATCTAGGGAGGGTGAGAATTAGGTTTTGTTAAACCCTATTCATTTTAGCATAATACCATGCTTTCACTGTTTGTGTTCTATGGACTAGTGACTATGCTGATTACTTTGTTTCTTATAATATGTTTGCTTGTATTAGCTAAGATACTGCGTTTGAGAACCCTGCATTAGTGATTAAACATTTCAAATATGCACGTGTCCTCTTTTACTCCTTGTTCTGGATTGAAATGATGGTATAACGAAAGAGTGTTCATGTGTTCCACGTTACCTGAGGTGTACTAAGTCCATGATCTGGTTTGTCTAAGCATTGGGAGTTTATGATGACCAATGAGACACTGTAGCTAGTCTGGTAAGGGATTTTTGGGTACTAAGGTGAGTTTTGGCACACCCTAATTCACTGAGGTTCCAAGCCTCTATGCACAGTTCTGTCTGAGCATGGAATCCCTGAGACATGGCGCCCAATCGTTGGTGGTCTTATTACAAGATACTTGAGTAGTACATCATTCAGTCTTTAACCCCTTCACTGTTGTTTCCGGTTAACGGCGGTGTCGGACAAACCTACCTGAATTCGTATAGGTCCTTTCAAGCTTGAATCTTACTAAAACGGTTTCATTGAGTTCCTACCCAGTTGTGCTACAAAGTTTCCTTTGTACCTTTTTTTTTCTGTGTCGCTATGGCTGCGGTGGACATTGCGCAACATAGCCGCATTGCGGTGCACAATCATTTGCAGAATTATAATGTCCCCGAAGATGGTATGGCCCTGATCATGGTGGTGAGTGCAGAGGTGGCTTACCCGTATGAGATTTTCTACTCATGGGTGACCTTCCCAGCTATGAATGCATATACTCGTGTGTTCGACACGTACACTCCCACGGCTGTGCCAGCAGAATATGCACCATATTGGGCACTTGGCCTATTTTGGCTGGATTTACGCCTCATCCTCAGCACAGAGCATGTAACGTGGCTGAGTTAAGATGACTACATGTGGTTGCAATTAGTGTGATTAGGTCGTCAGTGCAATACATTGCCTTTAATCTCCAGGGCAAGGCCCGGGTGGTGCGGCGCTTCCTGCCGGACAGGGCGGAATGAAGCTCAGTCCCGTTATGGTCAACGCTGCAATGGGCAAGCGCCTCCAAGAGAAGGATGATTTTCCTTTCTGCTTGCCGAAAGGTTTGACCAACTGGAAGCAGTATTTCCTAAAAAGGTCTTCTGGTGAGAAACACAGGATTCTGACAATTAGCTTACCGAAGGACTTGACCCCTGAAGTCGGTGACTGTGAGACCTGGGGAAAGACATTTGCGGCGGTCTACACGAGGTGTTATGGCACTCTGTCTATGACTGTCCTGCCGACGGTCCTTAAACGTGTTCAACATGAACACGGACCAGAGGCTGCGGTTAAATTGGGTATGCGTCTCTGTGGCGCCTTTGATGTGGTTTCCGATGTCATTCTTGCTCATGTCAAGGGGGATGCGGTGAACTTTCAGGTTGCCAATGCTTTGCAGGCGATTCCCGATGCTGAAGAACCCCGGCAGTTGGCGAGGATTATCGTGGCGGCTTATAAGACCGTGGGCCGCAATAGTAGGGGTCTCAAGCCTTTTTCTACTAAAGAGACAAAACAACCCCAAGGGCAGAAGTCGCAAACCGATAACCATCCCAAGACCAAAAAACAAAATTGGCCTAAAAAACAAAAACAGGGAAAGCAACAACAACAACAGAAACAGGAGTCTCGTCCTACGTCTCCATTGCCTGCGCCTACAGAACGTGTTTATGACTTGCGCGCTCGTGCGATGATAAAATCACCTCATCGTTTTCAGGTTTCTGACCAACGCTCTCCTCGTTCTTTTCAGGAGTCATCGTCCTTTTCGACCGGTGGTGGAGGAGGCGGCAGGGGTTGGAGTGGTCAGCAAGGACGTGACCAGCCCCGCCCGAAAGACGGTAAAGGCAAGCAGGACGATTCTACACCAAAGATACCCCAGTTTCAGAAAAACAAAGTCGCCACATACAGATATGCCACAGATAGTGAGAACCCAGCTTCGGAATCTGACATGGGCTCTGACCTTGCTGGACAGCGCGGCAGAGATTACCATAGTGCGAGAGGCCCTGCGGCCACTACTGAAGGTGACAGCGACTGACCATTATGTTGTTGTGGAGACAGCTGACACTAGAGTAGCTCCCCCTGACAGACTCTATGGAATTGTCTTATTCATTGAAGGTGACATTCAACGTACCATAGAGGGGGTCTTTTGGGAGAATCTTACGACAACTTATGACATTTTGTTAGAGGAGGCTGACTGGCCCCCACCTTTTGTGCTCGCGGCTCCAAGAGGGGAGGAGGTAATCCTACCCAGTTTCGGGCACACTGCCTCGAAGGAGCATGCGCTGACTTTTGCAGAAGAGTGGGCTAAAGCCCTCGCGCCGGCTCTGTACATACACACTGTGGATGGGATTCATTTTCCCACGACCACGAAATTCCTTTGCGGTCTATGCCTCAGCCTCAACCTCAATATCCCATAAAGCGCAAAGCGAAGGCTTCCGTTGCAGAAATCCTTGATCAATTGGAATATCAAGGTGTAATTGAAACTCGTGTGTCACCGATGAATAACCCTCTTTTTACTGTGACCAAGCCTGACGGTTCATATCATTTGGTATTGGATTACCGGCATTTAAACTCGCATTGCCTTAACTGTGCAGTACAGAATACTCACAGCTCTGCTTTAGTGGAAAGTCTCGCGCGTAAGCGGTTTAAAACCACGCTTGACATTTCCAACGGTTTTTATGCCCACCATTTGGATGATCTGATTTCCCAATGGACCTCCTTTCCTTGCGGCGGTGTCCAAAAAACATTTCAAGTGTTTACCGATGGGCTACAAATAGTCCTGGAGTGTTTGCTGCCTGGATAGTCTCTCTCTTAGAGAGAGTAGACCCAGAAGCTTGTTCATATGTGGATGACATTTATCTCATGGATGATGAACTGTGGGAGCATCTGTGTCGAGTTGACCGCTTAATTTGTAGCTTTGCGGACTACGGTTACAAATTTAACTTTGCAAAATTGCACATTGCAGTGTACACAGTGTTGTTCCTGGGCTACGAGCTCAACAATGAAGGTCGAGGATTAGCTCCTCACTTCTTGGAGAAATGCGCACATTTGCGCGCTCCGACAACCCTGAAAAAATTACAGTCTTTGCTGGGATTTTTGCATTTCGGGAGGACATACATACCTGAATATGCCCAGCGTATCAAGCCCTTGTATGCTTTGATACAACCAAATTTTACAAAATCAAACTGGCTGCCTGAGCACTCGGCTATACTACAATCTTTGCAGGCCGATCTGCTCGCTTCTAAATACTTATTGACTCGTGATAATCACACCAACCTGGCGATAAGAATCATCCCTGGGACTGTGGGTTTCACATACCTTGCTTTTAACGAAGGAGATACAGTAACTATTGCTTACAAGTCACACTTGTACACTTCGGCTAGAATGCGATTTTCCACTGTGGACAAAATTTTGATGGCTGTACAGATGGCGATTCTGAAGGAACGCGCTCTGTCACAGGAAAAATGCATGTTGGTGGTTACCCCCTGTCCTGCTTTGGAGGCAGTTACGAAAGCCAGTGTACCTAATTCTAAAGCTTTGCACCATCGGTGGATACAATCGGCAGCATCATAGACGTCTCCGGATGTCACGTTCATTTTTTATGCCTCCTTACGGTCGCAGGAGTTTTTGCAATATGAGTTTGTTCATCCAGCGCCTTTGGCTATGCGGCCTTTGGAGGATTTCCATTGCATCATATACACTGATCGTTCGGCGCAGGTTGCGCATGGTTCTAAACACGCCTACGTTTCCGCATGCACCATTGTGGTGGGTGCCATGGTGAACGATGAGTTCAAGTCCAGAGTCGTGCACACGCAGACTCTAGGGGACTGCGCCGCACAATTGGCAGAGCTTTGCGCTCTGATGCTTGCATTGGAGTACGCTGATCCTAGTGTGACGACTCTCATTCGTAAGTGATTCTTACTACTGTGTCCAGTCTTACAATGAGAACTTGTTCTTTTGGATTCAGAATGATTTTCGTGATTCCAAGGGTAGAACAATAAAACATAAAATGATCTCAGTCCGAGTGGCTGAGCTTAAAGAGCAGTTGCCACTCGTGTTTGTAATTCATACTCTCGGTCACCAGCGCGTGGGAGTTCACCCTGTTGGCAACTTGCTTGCTGATGAAGCAGCGAAATCAACAGTATCAACATATTTAGTTGCAGCTGTCACATGGTCCAAAAGTAAGATTGATGATGATATCTTGGCGGCTGTTGCTGCCACTGAGAAGGGAGGTAAATATCCTATGGGGTTCCCTTCGAAGTACACATACCACTTAAGTCCCGATAAGGTTCCTTATGTGAAAAATTCTGAAGATGGGGAGAGGTTGATTCCCAACTTGGATCGCAGAAATACACTGATCACAGCGGCTCATGAAGGTGTTGCGTCTGCGCAGGCGGGTGTTTCAGCCACTGTGTCTCAATTACAACAATGTTTTGGTGGCGGGGACTGTACAAACAGATGCTTGACTATGCCCTTCAATGTGACATTTGCCAGCAGATTAAGCCTTCAACTGCTACTCGTCCGCCCCAAACACAGTTGTTCATTTCTAATTAACCATTAGGTTGTGTTTATTTAGATCACTGTGGTCCTTTTTCTTCTGATACTGCGTATAAGTACATCTTAGTAGCAGTTGATTCATGTACACGCTTTGTATGGGTCTGGCCTCAACGCAGCGCTGTTTCACGGACTGTCATCAGGGATTTGCATGTCTTTGTAGGAATTTTTGCCTGTGGTACCTTCCATTCGGATCTGGGTCCTGTTTTTGCCTCTAAGGCGTATAAGGATGCCATGGCTTCGATGGGGGTCCAAGTCAAGTTTTTGTCTCCATACCGGCCTGAGGGTAATAGTCTTGTGGAACGAATGAACCATGACTTAAAGCAATCACTGACTGCTCGAGTTATAGGCACTGGCAGAAACTGGCTGGCCCATCTTAATGGCGTGCAGCGTGCTCTTAATAATCTCCCTAGAAGGTCTCTGGGTGGGCAGACCCCATACGAAATGCTCTTTGGTATCAAGATGTATGTCCCGGACCTTAACCGTTTAGACACCGTTGGTTCGGCTGCCTCCTTTGACGTAGATGAGCATTGCAATGTTTTACAGACTCTACAAGAGACAAGAGACAGTCTTGCAAAGGAACATTTGCCCTCCACTTCGGATGATGCATTGCAGATCCCGGTAGTTGGCTGGCTACTCCAAGTTGGAGACCTGGTTCGGGAAAAGATCGATAACAAGAAGGAATTTGGTCCCTCATACCGTGCTCCGGTTCCCGTGCTTGGTGTGAAGGGCACAAGAACAGTCATTTTACCACCACTTCCAGGTAGTAAAGAGAACAGGTATATCTCAATTGACAATGTCAAAATACACAGAATGACTGATTCTTCTTAGCATGACACTGGCAGTCTTATGTCCTTCGATGGTGGGAAATTAGGTATTGACCACTGCTTCGGATCGTGCACCGGAGGTGGCCCTTGAGATCCCTGCAGTTTCAAGTCCTTTATTGAGTGCTTGCCTGTTACTCACCTTGATGATACAGACTACACCTACCCAACTGACTTATCGATGCCTGATTTGCAAACTCATTTAGCCACAGAATCCAGATTTTCATTTGACACTATTTCACATACTTCAGGGTAGCCCACAAGGCTAGGAGCCTACGCGACTTTGTTTAAAAAACATTTCTTGATTCCCCCTTGGACTTATATGTGGCTGGGGCTTTTTGCTCTCTATCTTTTTATGTCAATTGGTTTTGTGTTTTATTTTTTCCGATTTATCAATGGACATTATGTCGAGGAGAGAACATGCATTAGACATCTGAATGGAACTTTGGCTCCCCACTCCTCATCACATTCTGCCCACAGATTGAAGAGAACCTTGGCCTTTGTTGACATCACCGCATGGCCTGTCCTGGATGGGATAGCCTGGGATGCAGTTAAATTTCAAATCCATGGCCCGACTGAAGTTATTAATGTTCCTAATGTGCTTAGAGTTAACATGGGGGATGTGGTTTAACAAAACATACGTTCTGATGATCAGAATGTTCAGGCCGTAGAGGCTTTGTTTTCTGATTTGAAATATTATGCTGCCTTTGATGCTGAAGATTTATATTTAGAATCTGCTAATTATGGTGATTTGTTCTGCTTCCAACATTTTGGCAATCACTACTTACATAAAACTAATTCTAGGAGAAGTACTGTGAATTATACCCAGTGGGAACATTGCCCGGCTCCTTTAAGAGGCAGCTTGAATACATTTTTGAAAAAGTACACTTATTTTACTGACTTTAATCAGTCCAATCCCGCTTAATTTTATTTTAAAATGACAGATAAATCCATGTCCAAAGTTAGACTTACCGATACTAAGTTATTGTATTCAAAGTCCTTTCTAGACCAGCTAGCTGTTGGTGGCTACGAGTTGTGGAAGGAAACTATTGACCTTAAATCAGTTTGGCGTTCTAAAAGTTGGCAGGTACGATGCACTGAGGCTTTGCACTGTGCATGTCTCATCCCAAATCATATGTTGTTTTTTATTTCTACCATCTCACAGACAACATGCTTTGGATTGGCTACTTCTAAAAAATTAAATGCTCCTTCCATCCCTGATTTGGAAGAATATTCGGGTTGGGAAAATTCAACTAATTTTTCAATTAGAGAGTTGCTGGCCCATTGCTAAATTCATCCTTTAACATATCCAGTTTGGATCCCAAGGGTTGGTTGATGTGGCACAGAAGTGCAGATTCGTGTCAACACCGTTTTTTGGGTCTGGCTGAGGGCTTTACACAGGCCAGAGTAGATCCCAGTTTTGAGAGTGACCATTCTGTAACCACCTATTCTGTGGGCAAATTGGGTCAGAATTGGCTCAAACACTCTACATTGGCATCAGTCAAACTGCATTTGCCTAAACTGACTGATGAGGTTGACTTGAATGACTTCATAAAGGGCCCGGCTAAAGGTAGATCTAAAAGATGGATCTATGCCGTTTATAATGAACTCTGGAAAACATCACAGATTAAAGCGGCTACCCGCCTTAGGGCTATTGATCAAGCTAATTTAGAAAAAGTGCTTGCAGTAGTGGATAACAGCATTAACACCCTTTCCTCCCGCATTTACACATTGGATAATATTGTGTCATCTGTTGTTGAAATTGTACAGGATGAAGTGTCTGTTTTGTACCATGTTTAAAATCAATTGCGTTCTATTATGCAGTTTGCGTGGACCCTGCAGACACTGAAAAATGGAAAAGTGCCTTGGAATTACATTAATGTCTCAGCTCTATTTGCCCCTTTTAATTTGACTGAAAAACAACGTTTGCTTTCAATGAGAGATGCTTCTTTTTCCATGTTACATATTGAACGCTTGGAGTCTTTACCCTTTTCAGTGGCAGAGGCCACTGCTGCTACGTGGCTTATCCATGGGTTAATAACTTTACCATTTGCACTTTTCCAGTTTACAAATTGCATGAAATATTTTGCCATTGGTAGATACGAGCCTCTTGGTAGATCATATTTACATGAAGCCTGGGCACTCCCTTTCACTGGTAAAACACAAAAAGTCCCTAATTGTCTGGGAGTGCCCTCTGTCGTGGCCCTTTGTTCCTAAAAGGACCTAGCGTAACTCCAACACAATTGTTGTGTCACACCTGGTCCTGTCCTTCGACCTGGACCCCACTGACAGTTATGAGAACAAGACTTAACTACTCGAGGTCCTATAAACACATTAAAACTTGCAAAAAAACAGATATATTTCATGTGGCATTCAAAAAAAGTCTAACTGTATTTGTGTCATTAAAAATAAAAATTTATTAAAATCTCATTACTTTACAGTACATCACAGTTTGCATCATTATACGAAAACATTACAATAAAAACCAAAGAGTCGACGCAGCGTTTCGGTGTCTTGACCTGTGTGTCACACCTTCTTCAGGACCGGTTTAAAATTCACTAGAAAGAGAATGCCACAATTATACGACACGACAGAGGGCACTCCCAGACAATTAGGGACTTTTTGTGTTTTACCATTATCCTACCCTGTCCCACATTGGCATATAGGGGATCTCCCTCTTTTTTTCTTGTACACTCCCTTTCACTTACAGATGCCTTAGGGACGGAAAGGACGTTTATCTGAAAGGGGAGGAGTGCACTGAAACACCAGATCACTCATTAATGTGTAGACACATACAACTGCATGGCTCTTGTAATCAGGAACGGCCTAATTTAGCGTGTGTTTTATAAGGTACACCCATGCCCACTATAGTCCCGACTTTTACTTTATTAGCAAATGGTAGTTATTTTCTTTTAAATACTGATAATTGCTGTGGGCATTGAAAGGCATAGCTTATGTTGTAACAGTCAGTGAGCGTGTGGTTTGCTCTAAAATTGTGTTGTATCCACCCACGCCTGGGAACCTGGATGTTTCCATCTGACCGAGGATTCTGACCTTGAAGTCAGAGTTCAATAAGATGAGCAGAATAAGAGCCTTATTGTCACAAAAAGAAGTTGCACTGACATCTGCTCGCGAAACATTTGTCCTTCACGTAGCTAACACTCACACAGAAGTGCATGCTTTATTAAATACTGACCTTCCTTTACATTTCGGTGAGCTGATTCATACAATCTTTAACGCGTCCTCCACTTCAAGGCTGGCTCATTTTTTTAAAGTAGTGAGCAGTGGTCTAGTGTCTTCTTTCCAAAAGATTCTATGAGTCATTCCTGTTTTCATCCATTCGATCTTTTCCAGCCTATTTGGTGGATTTCCCGTTTTACTGGCGCTGGCTGCTGGCTTTTTGTTGCTGTTTTGTTTTATTCAAAATGGATGCCCGTCCTGTGTTCGCAGATGAGCTGGCGCAGTTAGCACTGTTTCGGAACAGGATGCTTGAATACTATGGTGCGCTGCCCCTTGCCACCTTAAGTGCAGCATATAGATTATCGTTTCGATTTTCCTATTTCACCTGTGTCCAGCCTGTCTTTCATTGCCTGAGCTGCGATTTCGACTGGGCCCTGGATTTGTGTCTCTGCAATTTGGTGTCTCCTGAAGTGGATTTTAATCATCTCATGAGTCCCTTAGTTACTCATGAATTGCTTTGTTCTAGCGGAGTGATTTATGGCCTTTGCAGCGATGCATGGAGTACTGGGTCGTTGGAATATATTCGCAGCGGCGCAAGATTTCTTGGCACACAGCTTCATTGAAAACCCACCGAGTTTTCCTCTGATGGTACTAGAGGCTCCAGTAATTGAAGAGCATGTATGTTCTTTCTCACTATTGAATTGGATGGCTGAGTTATTTTCGGATGATAACAGTGACTTCCTTTTGGAAGCGGTTGCTGCCTATTTTGCATACTCAGTTTTAGGCTGACTCCTATTGAGGCCTATAATGTCATGATTATTTCTTTCTCTCAAAATTTTTTTTTTTCGAAATTATGATGGACAATTTTTTATATCAGACCTTTTGGCTTTAATAACAGTGGACATTACATTGTCATGCTGGTGAGATTTTGGTTTTTTGGGCGGACTAAATTATTTTTTCTCACCTACTCGAATTTGAACTGAATACTTTATTGAACTCTGCTTTCAACATTGAGTCCCTTATCTTATCTTTTTTTATCTTATCCGTGCTCGTATCAAGGGAGGGTGTCATATAGATATATATAGCCTGTATGCTGTGTTAAGTTAGCATGAGCTTTTTATGAGTTTAAACGCCATTTTACCTTTCTGCTGCTTTTGCACACAACACATAGCTGTTGCTTTAGCTTTCAGCCTAGTAGAAAGTTTTTGATTCATGCGTGAATAATGTTGTTACTCTGATATCAGCCTTGCTTGGCGAGCTGTGTCTGTGCAGTGAGTGCAGAAACCTTCAAGGATATCTCAACACAGTGGTTGTAGTGAGCACTGATCTTCGCACGTTCCTAGACATAACATACATTCAGCTGCAGCCAAGTTCTGGCTTTAGGTGCGTTTTATATTGCTTTGCACAAGAACATAAGGACACACTTGATGGTGCTTTGGATGCAGAGAGCTGGTGGCTGATGATGTGATCCCTTACCACTAGGATCTTGAGGTATGGGGCGGCTCTGCTAAAACCCAAAGAGACCTTCTTAGATATAATATAATATTCTAGCTAGGGAGGGTGAGAATTAGGTTTTGTTAAACCCTATTCATTTTAGCATAATACCATGCTTTCCCCGTTTGTGTTCTATGGACTAGTGACTATGCTGATTACTTTGTTTCCTATAATATGTTTGCTTGTATTAGCTAAGATACTGCGTTTGAGAACACTGCATTAGTGAATAAACATTTCAAATATACACGTGTCCTCTTTTACTCCTTGTTCTGCATTCAAATGATGGTATAACGAAAGAGTGTTCATGTGTTCCACGTTACCTGAGGTGTACTAAGTCCATGTTCTGGTTTGTCTAAGCATTGGGAGTTTGTGATAACCAATGATACACTGTAGCTAGTCTGGTAGGGGATTTTTGGTACTAAGGTGAGTTTTGGCACACCCTAATTCACTGAGGTTCCAAGCCTCTATGCACAGTTCTGTCTGAGCACTGAATCCCTGCGACACCTTCTCTAATCACATTCCAATTCTAAAAAAAAACATATGCCAGAAAATGTGCAGTAGTCCGAGCTCCAGCATTATATAAAAATCACGAGGATGGGATGAGGATTCTCCTCACCATAAAATCCAGTTAAAAAACCAGCCCACTGCACAAAGGCAGGACCCAGTTAAGCAAGAAGCTAAAAAACAGGTCAGGGAGATTTTGAATCAACTTGAATACCAAGGGGTGATTGAAACATGCACCTCGTCTATGAGCAATCATTTGTTTCCTGTATCCTGTATCCAAACCAGACAATTCCTATCGTCTAGTATTGGATTACAGACACTTAAACTCTTGTTGCAAAACAGTTGCAGTACAGAATTCACACAGTGCAGCACTGATGAATAACATTGTGCGCAAAAAATATAAAACAACATTAGATATTTCAAATGGATTTTTCAGTCAAAATATTGCACCAGAAAGCAGGCATTTGACCGCTTTCTCAATTTTGGGGAAACAACGACAATTTTGTCGTCCCCCCCAAGGATTCAAGAATAGCCCAGGGTTGTTTTCAGCAAGAGTAACGGAGTTACTCCAAACGTACGATGATGAGGCATTATCTTATGTCCATGACATTTATCTTACAGATGACGACTTGGACAAATACTTGAAAAGAGTGAACACCATAATACTTGGGTTCGCTTCTGAGGAGTATAAATTCAATATTAAAAAATCAAGAATTGCCCACCTCAATGTCATATTCTTGGGATATGAGTTGTCAAGTGAAGGCAAAAGCCTAGCAGCAGTTTTTAAATGACACTGTGCAACAAACATCTTGTCTTGGCATAGCAAAAATAAAGGATCTAAATAAACCGTCTATACCAAAGCCCATACCTGAAAATAACAAAACCACAGAAGGGGAGATAGACGTACAATATGTTTTCAAATTGAATAGAACTAGTCCTAATTGGAAAAAAATGTTAATCTGGCCCACAGACGCCAATAACTGTCAAGTTAGATTCCTGAACAAAACACAGGGTTGGATTCTTAACAGGCCAGATCCAAGATACTCCCAGAGACAACATCCAGGGATAGTAACAACATATAGTGTAGGGAAACTATGCCCTGAATTGCTGAAAACTTCTACACTTCCAGAAATTAAACAACACTTGACTTTACTTAAAGAAAGCAACGATTTGTGAGATTTCTTATTAGGACCTCGCAAACCACGGCAAAAACATTTCATATACACCGGTATATATGCTGCGTACAACGAAGCTTGGAAATTAACACAATTAGAAACTGCAGAAAGAATACGAGAAATTGATCATATTAACTTGGAGAAAGCTCTCTCTGTAGTGGACAATGGGTTAACTACTCTGTCCTCCAGAATATATTCATTGGACAGCATTGTATCCTCTGCAATTGACATAATGGAGCAAGACTTGCTAATGTTACAACATGGCCAGTCTCAATTACGTTATATAATGTAGCTTGGCTGGACATTGCAAATTTTGCGTTCAGGCTACGTGCCATGGAGGCTTATCAACACAACATCATTGTTTATTGGGTTTAACCTCGCAGATAAACAAATCTCTTTGGCACAAAGAGGAGCAGACTATATGGTGCTGAGCATTGAAAAACTGGAAAGATTACCATTGACAGTTTCTGAGAAACCTGTAATAGAATGGATAATTCATGGCACCATCATGATTCCAGTGACGATTTTCTAATTTCAGTATTGTCTACAGCATATACCAGAAGGCCTGTATGAAAGGTTGGGTAAAGAATAAATTAAGTCAACATGGACATTACCATATACACACAAATGTTGGAATAAGGGGAAAGAAGTATTCCTTAGTGGGAAAAATTGTAAAAATTCACTAAGTGGTACACTTCTGTGCCAGGGTATTAATTTACACGGAGCCTGTGATGGTTCTACAAATAACCTTTCATGCCACCTGTACGGTACTCCCTCCACACTGATAGAACCCGTTTTCAGGCAGCTATCCAATGGCAGTTACGTTATGTTGAATGACCACAGCTGCTGTGGAATGGTGCCAGGAAAAGTTTATCTGGTTAGTGTGTCGTCCATGGTCACTTGTTGTATGCAAGTATTGTATCCAACTCGCAAGTCAGACAGTAAGACGGCAATATGGCCTTCACTGAATATCTCTTCTATACGAATTGATACTTTAAGCAGACCAAAGTCTATTCTTTTGGAAAAATCTGTGCTACTGACATCATCAAAAGAAACAAATGATCTGCAAGTTGCAAGGACATCTGCAGATATACATGCATTATTATCAACAAACTGCCCTGTACATTTCGCAGAAATGTTAAGTTAAATATTAAACATGTCTGATACCAGTGGCATCGCACATGTATTTAAGACGATTTTTTCGGGTCTGTTAGCACCATTTGAAGCAGTCCTCAGCATTTTTCCAAATTTCGTGCACTCTGCGTTCGGCAGCCTGCCTCTCATCTTGGGACTCATAGCAGGAATACTATTTTTATTTCTTCTGCTCCAATATGGCAAGTCCAGTAACCGGCGATACTCAGAACCTCATGGAACAAACAATGCGTGTCCAGAGGAATTGTGAGAGAATAACACAGATTCTTGGCTTGGTTCGTTTAAGAGATCAGAATACGACATGGCTTCTCTCGTTCAGACCAATCTGGCAAGATTGCATCTTACCTGTTCTACGATGCCTGCTTTGCTGAGAGGAATGCGTGTTAGATATTTGTCTTACACTTCCATCAGTCCTGCCATCGGATGTCGACGCCTTGCTACGTCCGTTAACGACTCATGCATTGTATTGTCCCCATCGGCTACAAATCCTGATGACGGCATTCATTGAGATCTCACCAGTAAGTCTAACTGAGGGTGAGGTACGAGAAACACCAGGCACACGGGTACCATCTGATATGACCATTGCTAACGCGGCAACAAGAGCTGACAACAATTCTTCTCATCTATGCACATTTGGTCTGCTAGATCAAGTGGTTTCACTTTCACCTACTGTGGTAGACGATTTCTTTGCCAGCCTAGACAACCTGATGTTTTCTCCTGACAACGAGAATAACTTTTGAATCATGCACACAGTGTTCTCTGAACTCTGAAATTTGGACTTCATTTTTAAAAACAAAGACTTCTAACATTTGGAACTCTATTTTTCACAACAAATTGAATTTTTTCTCTTTCCAAAACATTGAACTTTTTGCCACAGACTAATTTGTTTAAAGTAGAACTATTCCTAGAGAACAAGAAATTCAAGTCATTTTTGAAGACTGACTAAAATAACTATTTGGCCTCGTCCCTATTAATAGAAAGATTGCTATGACATGCTATGTTATGAAATGATCTCGACTTTTCTTCTGTATTTAAGAGACGTTTTCATAAATATAATCTCATGATTCTTTTCAAATTGCATAAATTAGACTAAAGCTGTATGCTTAGAAATTCTTCCCTTAAGTATATTGCGTACTATAGAAATGCTAAAAATATTTTTTCTGCATACTCAGTTCAAATGCATCTTTATGTATTGGGGTGGGATTGTAAACATTAGCTTAAGATATGTTCAGTGCTTGCTAGGTTAGCTTTATTGAACTTAAAATCGTGGAGTGGGTGTTGTAAATGAATCTCGAACCCTAGTATAAATTTCCCGATTCATGACCTTATATAGGTATACTTTATCATTTCCTTATATAGGCATAGAAATCATTACCATATTTGGGCTTAACCATACAGCCCAAATACAGCATGGATACTTCCACTAAGCTCCAAGAATTAACAACATTTTCTTGAAAAAACCTGCCTTCAGCAGCCCGGGACTTCCTCCTGCTTGAATATTAAGTTCTCCTAGAACTCCCGGCATTTTCCAAGAAATGAACCTTTGAGTGCCGTTATTAAGTCCAAACATGCGTCAAACTTGGCACCTTCAAAGTATAAATATGCCTTGATTTGCCTAAACAAACACACAGTGGTTTGGAGCAGATCGACTATCTACTTGCCCGACTCCCTGTAGCAGCAAATGCCGAAGGAAGCCGACCCTCCAGCAGACGCACTGCAAGACTCTGTCATTTCTCTTGCTGAGAAATCCAGCTCCAGTGTTTCCAGGCTACCTTTGCGGGTATCTGGGAAATCGAGTCCCGAGAACGAGATACAAGACCTCCTTCATTCCAGAACCAAAGGTACGGAGCTGATTAGACCTCTTAGAGAATTATTGGAATCAGATTCCTGGCAGAGAACTCCTAAAACTTAAGCTACTCCTCTTATACTTCCTCCCTCGTACTAGACATAGGTTAGGTACACCGGGGTAGGATTATTTAGAAGCACCAGTTGAGTATTTTCATTCATCCTTTTATCACTGTAAGTATTTTATGTATTTTATACATTTTATGCACTTTATGGCTTAGAAACCATATCATGCTTTTACAGTACTACTTTATAATACTGTTCGTATTATATGCATTGTACTTCATGGCAAGCTTTACCATTGTAGCAGTTCATTTTCAATGCTTGAGAAAGAAGACTGTTCAATAAATACCTTTTTATTGAAAACACCCATCTCTCTATTCCTCTTGCACCTCCGGTGAAACTAAGCATGCACGATTGACTGAGTGAAACAGATATCTATTGTTTCCGAGACTCTAAAGATTTGATTTCTTATTCTTGGGAAACAAAGTTGTCAGAAACTAATCCCTTCTTGTTTATTCGAGAAAGTTTCTAGTGACCTCTGAGCTAGCTGGCACTCACAATGAAGTCTAATATACCTGGTAGAGACCTAGTAGACCTCAGTCCTACGTCTAAGCTACAGGATATATTATTCCAATGCGCAGAGCCTATTGGGAATATAGGAACTACACTACAGGGCCAGATACCATGCCCACTAATACAAATAGAATATGATGATATAAAAACAACTGCTAATATTGACACCTTTCACTTAGTGTTGTCCATCTCTATGAACTATAAAAGTACTTTTTTGCATTGTAATACTAAAAATGATACTCATCTATCAATAAACGGAAAGCAAATTAGGCTGTAGAAAATTATCCTAATCACATTTTGGACTCAATTAAATTTTCTTTAATTTAACAATACATGGTCTTTTTTTAACAGTAGTAGTGAAC
Source organism: Lissotriton vulgaris (assembly GCF_964263255.1). Lineage (NCBI taxonomy): Eukaryota > Metazoa > Chordata > Amphibia > Caudata > Salamandridae > Lissotriton > Lissotriton vulgaris. The sequence continues at coordinate 1,304,967,399 of NC_141695.1, read as the reverse complement.
AATTAAAAAAAACAGAGGGTACTATATTTCACATCATCCCACCAGCACTGGGTTGTCCTTCATCCTATTGGACTATGTTGGCCCCCAGCGTTCGTCGGAGCCACACTGCACTTGAGACGCATGCCTTGTGGTGCCCGTCACACACAAAAGTTAGCGCGCTATTCCAACACGCTTCTTCCTGCTGGCTCCGTATTGGTCACACTGCAATTAGTGGTAATGGGAGCCTGCCAGCCCGGGAGATATAAACATGCTCTCCACCCGACTACAATGCCACAAGTCGGGTTGAGCAGGAGCCAAGTGGGTGCAAGTGTGGGTAGGGACCCTTGACGGAGTAAATGGTTTCTTATTTTCTTGGGGATTTGACGTGAAGAACTACTGGCAGTAAGAAGCAAATACTGATTAGATGTCTTCACTTTTAGTTTTATTCTTTACTACCTAACTACTTTAGGGTTTGACTACAGGGCCACCCATTTGACCTCCTGCCCCCGTGGGGTCATATGTTCCCAAACTTTGGGTGAGACAATATGAGAAACAAATCAGTTTTTAGTTTGAGCCTAGCAATGCTGCTTGCTTTGCCAGGCATGCAGTATATAGTATAACGCAGAGGCTTCCTGGAAGCTCCGCCCACTCTCTGTGCATCTTTTCGATTGGCTTAGGTCCTAAATGCTGCCTTGCGATTGGTTTTAGACTAGTTAGTCCCTCCTTATGAAGAGCATGTCATTATTTGTATCTTTCCATGGTTACTGGTCCCTTTACTTTCAACACTATTTTCTTTCCTATCGCCCTCCTCTTCTCCCGCAGTCCATGACTTCTGCCGCTGCTCCCTCACTCTCGTTCGTGCCTTTTTGCCTGCCCGCCTTCAGTCCCATTTCCAATGCAATAGGTCTCGCGTAAATGCGAGTCCTACTGCATTGCAAATGCTTGGTTTTTTTCTTCTTTAGTGGCGACTGGCCTTGTTACAAGTGCCCTGACACGTGGATTTATTTATTATTTGTCCGACGCACTTTCTTCTTTGCTTTGAATGGTGCTTCGCTGTTTCTTAGTTGCCTGTGGCCGTTCTCGTTCCCTTTACGCAGATTTATGATCTTCTCCTATCACCAGGCCTATGTCTGTGTGACTTTGCTCCCACCCCATCCCGTTTTCCATGTTCATCACCTCCTACCTCCCTCCTTCTTTGATTTTTCTCGGAGCGTGTTTTTTTGTTTTTGTTTATTAAAATATTTTATTTTTTATATATGAATCAATAGGAGACACGCCAACGTCAACGCTGATCTCAGGGGCGGCCTTAGGCATGTGCAAGCTCTGCACCTGCACAGGGCCGCCAAACCCCAGGGGCCACCACGCCAATATACATCCTTAATAAGATAATCCTCTGAGGATGGACACATATTTGCGCGGCGGCCCCTGGCAGGGATTTGGCTGCCTCCGGCTCTGTTCCACTTCCAAACACCCTGACCACCCCCTCTTCACTGGCCTCCGTGCCTGCGTTCCTCCTGGTTCCAGATTGGTTTATTTTTTTCTCTACCCTTAAACCACTGCTAGCCCACTGCATTGCAAACAAAATGAAGAGAATTCGAGTACATGAATCTGGTTATTCGAAAATCCTACTAGAAGCAGCCGCAGGTACTGATCATCTAACGCCTTTTCTGGACGTTTTATTAAAACACCTTCCTGAGATCCAGGGGGCTCCACCCCGCCCGGACCCCCTCTTCCAGGGCCCCCTACCTACGCTTCCTGCCCAGGACCGCCATGAGCCTAGAGCCGTCCCTGCTGATCTCCAATCTCTGTGGTGTTAGGATAGCAGTTGCCGGAGGTCTCACGCGCTCCTCCTTTCAGCACGCTATGACAGCCTTATTTCTTCCATGAGGCTCACTCTGCTCCACTTTACTTGCTGCACGGGCCACCGTTCTTCCTTCTGGTTAGTATTAAGCCTCCTTCCTCTGCCTTTGTTTTGTTCTTACTCCCCTCTCATTTATATAACTCCATTTACTTTCAGTAATGTCAAATACCTTGCAGTTCTATTTCCTCAATACCAAGGTTTCCACTTCCGTGATCATTTTATGATTTGCTACGTTTTTTTCGGTCTCACCCTCTGCTTGATTGATCTCTGCTCTGTAAAATTAACTAGTAAAACTGGGGTTATATACAACCCTTTTAGAAGATAATACAAAATATTACAGACAAATAAAGAAACCCTTCTGCACATTAGCAAGAACGTAACAGTGGGTTTGAGGCGGCTCAGATTTGCAAGTAGAACCAATGAGGGCACGGCAGTAGGCTCTACCCCCAGGGGAAAACAAACATTTGCAATGCAATAGGTCTCGCATTTGTTCTATTTAGAGTTATTGGCATTGTAATGTTATTTCCGATTTTTGTGTTTGTTTTGTAGTGTCGATGTATGTGGTGTATAGTCTAATTAGAAGAGTTAGATTAGAATGGTTGTTGATTTAGTGCTGATGTATTAAGAGTTGTGTAGTTTATTGTGTAGCAGAATTATGTGGTATGGTGAATAGACATATTTAAGAAGTGAAGAAAATGAAATATAAAGGAACAATTAGTGGTGTATGTAGTTTATGGAGGTAGTTATTGGTATCAAGAGAGAGGATGAGAAATTTTGTGTAAGAAAGAAGGAGTGCATAGGTAATAGATGTTTCAAGAAGTATTTTTCTTTATTAGAAACTAGTTTAAAAAGAGGATTATTGTTAGTGTTTTGTTAGTGATGGTTTGAAGATAGTTGTGTATGAAACGTTGTGTAAAGATGTGTAGTTAAGTATTTTATTGATGTGGTGATATTGTATGTGATAGTGAGATGGATGAGTGATAGAGTAGTAGAGAAAGACAAAGGTATAAGACAAAGGGGTATTTGGAGGGAGGGTGTGAAATGTATTAGTGAATAGTGCAAGATGGTATAGGAAGGTAGTATATGTTTGTAGGTAGTAAGGAACAAAGATAGACAATGTGATGGAGGAATAATATGGTGTTATGGTATCTGTTGCTTAACATTTAAAGGTGTATTTTCCCAAATAATTCCGTAAAAGGCAATAAAATGTTTTTAACTAGATTTTTTTAAATTTTTTTAGACAAACATAGCATTTAAAAAATGTTTCTAAAAAGAGCGTGTTAGACACACAGACAGTGTCAGACAGACAAACAGTGTCATACAGACAGTGTCATACAGAGTGTCACACAGACAATGTGTCGCTCAGACAGAGTGTCACACAGAGAGGGTCACACAGACAGAGTGTCACACAGACAAAGTGTCAAACAGACAGAGTGTTAGACAGACAGTGTTAGATTGGCAGACAGCATGTTAGATAGACAGACAGACAGAATGTTAGATAGATAGACAGACAGAGTGTTAGCTAGACAGATAGACAGTGTTGAATAGACAGACAGAGTGTTAGATAGACAGAGTGTTAGACAGATATAGTGTTAGATAGTAGATATTAGAGTGTTAGACAGACAGATTGTTTAGACAGACAGACAGACAGTTACATAGGCAGACAGAGTGTTAGAAAGATAGCTAGACAGACAGAGTGTTGGATAAACAGACAGTGTTAGCTAGACAGACAGGCAGTGTTAGACAGACAGAGTGTTAGACAGGACGACAGAGTGTTAGACAGGACGACAGTGTTAGATAGACAGACAGAAAGAGTGCTAGACAGACACAGTGTTAGACAGACAGACAGAGTGTTAGACATACAGTGTTAGATAGACAGACAGGGTGTTAGACAGACTGACAGGGTGTTTGACAGACATACAGAGTGCTAGATAGACAGACAGAGTGCTAGACAGATTCGTAGACAGACAGACAGAGTGTTAGATAAATAGATGGACAGACAGACAGAGTGTTTGGATAGACAGAGAGAGTGTTAGCTAGACAGACAGACAAAGATTTAGATAGACAGACATAGTGTTATACATAGCGTGTTAGACAGACAGACAGAAAGAGTGTTAGACAGAGTGCTGGTTAGACAGTGTTAGACAGACATACAGTGTTAAATAGACAGACAGGGTGTTAGACAGCCAGACAGAGTGCTAGATAGACAGACAGACAGAGTGCTAAATAGACAAACAGAGTGTTAGATAGAAAGATAGTTTTAGACAGGCAGAACCTTAGACAGACAGACAGAGTGTTAGACAGACAGAGTGTTAGACATTTAGAGTGTCTATCTAACTGTGTCTGTCTAAACACTCTGTCTGTCTATCTATCTAACACTCTGTCTGTCTGTCTAACACTCTGTCCATCTGTCTAAGATTCTGTCTGTCTAACACTCTGTCTGTCTGTCTAACACTATGTCGATCTATCTAACACTCTGTGTGTCTATCTAGCACTCTGTCTGCCTATCTAGAACTCTGTCTGTCTATCTAGCCCCCTGTCTGGCTGTATAAACAGAAATAGTGTGAGATAGACAGACAGAGAGACAGAGTGTTACATAGACAGACAGAGTGATAGACAGACAGAGTGTTAGATAGACAGACAGACAGTGTTAGATAGACATACAGTGTTAAATAGACAGAAAGAGTGTCAGATAGACAGACAGAGTGTTAGCTAGACAAACAGAGTGTTAGATAGACAGGCAGACCTTTAGATAAACAAACAGTGATAGACAGACAGAATGCTAGATAGACAGATAGAAAGAGTGTTAGATAGACAGACAGTGTTAGATAGACAGAGTGTTACAGACAGACAGAGTGTTAGATAGACAGCTAGACAGAGTGTTGGATAGACAGAGTGTTAGATAGATAGACTGTCAAGGTTGGCACTCTGCAGGATCCGTTCGCCGTGATAAAGCTCCAACTCCGGACCTCCCGAACACCCTGATATGTAAACACAAGGTGTTCAAGTGATACGGTGTGGGAAAAAACCCCAAAGGGAAAAAAACAGGAAAGGAAAGGAAGGGGACTGCTGGGAAAGGGAAGCTGTAAAACAAAGTGCACACAGGTTAATACAATTCCTCAAGCCTACTCTCATTAAATTATCGCTAAATAGAAAGGAATGTCACCTGCCCTGTTTATGCTTCTGAGCTTCCAACCAGCAACATACTCCTTACACCTTCCTTCCTTAAACAACATAAAGACCACCATTAGTTTATACTGTTTATCTTTGCAACATGATTCTATGTATGAAACACTAAGGAAATGTACATACCCCTGGGGAATTAAACACCCCGACATAAAGCAGCAATTGTTAGTTTAGGCACTAACGTGCCTACAGATCCTCTCCTTTAGGTAAGTGATTCAATGTTATCAAACCAACTCCCAAGGTGATTCCCAAGCAAACAATCCAGATTTCCTTATCCACACCGATGGAAAACAAAAGTGCAAAGAAAAGTAATAAGACAAACCAAACACGGTAGGGCTTAGTTCCAGCACTACCGCAGCCCGCTTTGGTATTTGTATTCCAAAATAGAGCTCCAGGCGTCATATATTCATGACGGCAATGCGGAGGAGCCCCCCCTGCATTCCGCCACTGGACTGACCCACTTGTCCACTGATAACAGCGTTCAACCGCTTTCACATCCTCCCTCACGGAGAATTGCCTTAACAAGCCCAAACAAAACGAGAACAGAATATCTCGCAAAGTCCAAGAGCTAACCACTCTTCACAAATTCCAGCAACGCCCTAAACAGGAAACGCTGAAACGTTACTGGTTCGAAGTCTTCTCAGCATGCAGCAGTTGGAGAAGACACAGCCTCGAGGAAACCATCTGAGAACGCGGGCCAGCGCTCCCGCAGGTAAACGGGTCAAAATCAAGTTTGCTCACTTCCCGGCCCGGACTCACTATATCCCACAGCAGCAAAGGCTCATGGGAGATGTAGTCCGAGGCTCGGTCATCATGGGATATGTAGTTCAGGTAGGCGCGAGTCTAAACCCTGACATAGACAGACAGAGTGTTAGACAGAGAGACTGTTAGATAGACAGACAGGTTGTTAGACAGGCAGAGTGCTAGATAGACAGACAGACAGAGCGTTAGATAAACAGACAGTGATAGACAGAAAGCTAGATCGACAGACAGAGTGTTAGATAGACAGACAGTGTGTTAGATAGACTGTGTTTGATAGACAGAGTGTTAGATAGACAGAGTGTTAGATAGACAGTGTTGGATGGACAGATAGAGCGTTAGATAGATAGACAGAGTGTTAGACAGACAAAGTGTTAGCTAGACAGACAGACAGTGTTAGATAAACGGACAGAGTGCTAGATAGACAGACAGAGTGTTAGACAGAGTGTTAGCTAGACAGACAGACAGAGTGTTAGATAAACAGACAGCGTGTTAGATAGACAGACAGACAGAGTGTTAGACAGATAGAGTGTTAGAGAGAGAGTGTTAGACAGACAGACAGAGTGTTAGATAGACAGACAGGTTGTTAGACAGATAGAGTGCTGGATAAACTGACAGACAGAGTGTTAGATAGACAGACAGAGTGTTAGATAGACAGAGTGTTAGACAGTGTTAGACAGACAGAGTTACACAGACAGAGCGTTACACAGACAGACAGACATTAGACAGACAGCAGAGTGTTAGATAGACAGAGTGTTAGACACACAGAGTGTTAGATAGAAAGACAGCGTGTTAGATAAACGGACAGACAGACAGTTAGACAGATAGATAGACAGTTAGATAGACAGACATACAGTTAGACAGACAGACAGTTAGACAGACAGAATGTTAGACAGAGTGTTAAATAGACAGAAAAAGTGTTGGACAGATAGACAGAGTATTAGATAAACAGACAGACAGAGTGTTATACAGACAAGCAGACAGACAGTTAGATAGGCAGACAGACAGTTAGACAGACAGACAGTTAAACAGACAGAGTGTTAGACAGATAGACAGACAGATTCACAGAGAGTTAGACAGAGTGTTAGACAGTTAGATACACAGGCAGACAGTGATGGACAGACAGACAGAGTGCTAGACAGACAGACAGAGTGTTAGATAGACAGACAGAAAGACAGAGTATTTGATAGACAGACAGAGTGTTAAACAGACAGACAGATAGACATACAGACAGTTAGATAGGCAGGCAGACAGACAGAGTGTTAGACAAACAGACAGACTGTTAGATAGACAGACAGAGTGTTACATAGACAGACAGTTAAGATAGAAAGACAGTTAGACAGACAGACAGTTAGACAGGTAGGGTGTTACACAGACAGACAGTGTTACACAGACAGACAGTTCAATAGACAGATAGAGTGATGTTAGATAGACAGACAGAGTGTTAGATAGACAGACAGAATGTTAGATAAACAGACAGACAAAGGAAGCGAGAGTTACATATATACATAAAAAGAGAGATACAGACTGAAAGAGAGATAGAGAGAAAGAGAGAGCTATAGGTAGATAAACAGATCAAGAGACATCTATGCGGATGTCGAAACTTTATGAAGAAGTCTTTCTGACTTTCTTTACTTGCTCGCCAGAATTCAGGGCAAATTATCCCCACCACTTAAAAAAACTTACAAGCCCCCCACTGTTGAGCAAATGTGACAGGAAGCAGAGGGCAGTGTTTGTGTGTAGAGAGTTTAGTGTGTTTGCAATGGGGCAGCATCTGAGATTTGTCGGAAAAATGAACAACATTCTGCAATTGTAAATGGGATAACATGGCTTACATGTTTCAGCCCCTTCCGATTGTAATTCATCACAATTTATATCTAGAATTGGAACATGAGACACCGTCCCATCAATAATTTTGTAAACCTGGTTTCCATCCCTGTTGCACTTTTCAGCCTCGACATTGCAGTGGTCCTCCTGGGTATCACAGCGGTGCCATTCAAGGCTGTGCAATATCTTTTCATTGCTAGGTGCCCCCTTCTGTGACTTGCCAGGGTTTACCTGGAAACCATGCCTCTAGTGCTTAGATATGGCTTTAAAAAAAGTCCAGGCCAGCTGCTCCAACTAGGCCGATCGGGGTCTAGTACTATATTGCAATCCGAGTCTGGCACGGGTTTAACCAGGCTCGAATGGTTCTGGAGTGGTGCCATGACTAGCACGGATTGAGAGGGGAGAGGCCTGCACCTAGTCTTAGGAAGAATAAAAACAAATAATACTTTAGAATCTTTTGTTTTGGGGCAAACTGCTTGTTTCATTTTATAGTAGCGCTTCATTTCTAAAGTCCAAAAAGCAGCTTTGCACGTTAAATTCTTTACCCGGCCTCCCCCTGCATCTTGGTCAGGGTTCCTTATATCAGGAATCTTCGCGCTTCAAAAGAGAGCTTTAGGACTAACTGGTCCAGAGCCGCACGAGGAAAAGTCTCTGCGTCTAGTGCTGGCTCTGACCCTGGACTGATATAAGGAACCCTGACCAATTTAGAAACAGAGTGTTTAAGAATAACGCCACTAAGTACTTCACAAGTAGTGTAAGTAATTTATTTGTTTTCCTTTTTGTTTGTCCTGACGAATGCTCCACAGACCCGGCTGGGCGAAGTTGAGCAGAAACATTTCGACTTTGTCATATAAGTGATAGAAAGAGATCCAGTAACACGATCTGAAATTATACCCACTCATTTTTAACAACAAAACCTCACCATTTTTTATTAAAGTTCGCCCGTGGTCAAGTTTTGCCTTTTAGACATAACCCTCTAACTTCCCTTTTTTCTTTTTTGGGGGTGCCCTTTTTATCTCTGGACACTACTACCTATACCAGAGGTTGCCTCAGGTTGAGGCTGGCATGAAGCACAAATTTGGACACCCAATGATAATGCCGTAACGCGTATGTGGGGCGGATAAATGATATATACCGCACAACTTACATAGCGTTTGTGAGGGTGATTCAATCCAACCTACGGGTACGTAGTTACAAGTCACCATTCTCTCACTTGATCATGTGGTATATAGAATTGGGGAACTGAATGGACCAGAATTCCTCCTCCCTACCTGCTGATTATGAAATAAACTGTGCAGCAGCAACATAAATGCAGTAAACGAAGAAGAAGAGACTGACTCTCTTCCTGCAAGGGTAACACTGATCCAAGTTCTTACAGCTGCTGTTTAATCTGACTTGCTACAGAAGAGACGGAACTGACTCGCACAGGTGTAGAAAAGTCAGACCAGCCTCACCTCCTCGTTGAAGAGAGTCAATAGACTGAACTGACCCACCCACATGCAGTAGAATCTGAACTAACTGACCTCCATGCATCAGGGACTGAACCGGCTCCCCTCCCTGCAACCAGAGATAGAACATGAATTGCCTCCCTGCAGCAGACATAGATATGGCCTACGTCTCTGCGGCAGGGGCTAAGGGGTGACTGTCTCCCTCTACAGAGTGGAGGCTTCCCCCTGCTATGAAAGGAAGCATGACACTCCCTGCAGAATACGTGACATTCGGATCCTTCCATTCTTACCTAGCTTCCATAGTTTGCTGTGACTGTCCTTCCTGAATGGAAAGGTTGCAACCCACACACTTCCCTTCACTAATGAGCACACAACATACCATAAAATGTGAAACTGACACCTCCTGATTACCACCGCTCCACTCTGCAGAACAAACACCTCCGTCCAGCAAGGAGGTACTCTCATTGATCAGCGGAGTGATCCTGCAGTAGGGGCTGACAGAGGGGCGGGAGGTCCCTGCCGCACATAGAACTCGACTGTGGTGCCCTCAAGGGGTGTGTTGGCAACCAAAGAAGCAAACAGCGCTCCTCTCCCACAAGAACTGTCCGTCTCTCCCCTGAGGCTGCAACCCACAAACCACCTTGGCACAGACAAGACCCAGAGGAGGACCCCGAAGCATATGTCACTTCACCACCAGAAAGACTCATTTGTTTTTCTCTGTTGAGCCTGTCTTCATCTGCACTTTAGAATTAACAGGACTGTCAAGTGTATGTCTTTAGTGTACTGAATTGGGCTTGAGCAGGACCCTGTTTAATAGTGAAATATGTCTAGCCTCAGTAGACGTTTATCTTGACTTATATAACAAGTATTGTCACAGTCGATAGGCCTCGCCTTTGGGACTCATCAGGGCTTAATTTGTAAAAGGTTAAGTGCCAGCGCCAAAAGTGTTGTCCGGACACTGCGGCCTTTGCTACTGAGTGCTAGGGTTCAAATACTAAGCCTGTGTAGTCTCGATTCTCCTCATGTCATTGTCTCCTCTGTCCAATCACAGGCACTCCCTGCCTTTTTATCTCACTGTTGGAGTTCTTCTCATCCCTATTTTCTTCTTTGGCCATTGTTTTTTCTCTTCCTCTTCCTTTCTTCCTTCCCTCCTTTTGTGTTTTTTTGCTTCTTCCTCTGGGTTAAAATTGGATGAGGAAAAATAAATACCATATCCCAAAAATTTGTGCTGGTGGGCCCCACCTGCAATCACCTGCTCAAATTAATTAGTGAGATGTTTTGGCTTTGCCAGTGCCTTTTGTCGATTCTGTATGGCCTTGAAAGAAAGCTTTATGTGCTGCTGCTGTGCACATTTGACAAAACAAGCATTGGCATAGCCAATAGGTCTTGCGTTTGAGACCTTTATAAGTGTTTAGACATGCAACAGTTGATGTTGTTGCACCAAGGATATTGTACTGCATAACTAAATACTTATGAGGTCCTAAAGGCAGAACCTATTGGCTATGCCAATGCTTGTTTTTGTGTGTGATGGCTCAGGCGCAAGCATCACTGTCAGTAGATAAATTGTGCACAGTAGGGGCAGATGGCCGGACCAAGAGTGTCACGCGAGTATATAGGCTTCCTGGAAGGAAAAGTACACCTTCAAACTTTTTTTTGTAGACGGCTTTCAGTATTTTATATTGGCTTATAGAAACATTTGGTATTGGCTTGGGTTCTACAGGAAGGACAGAACTGGCAAATAAACCACCTGAGTGGTACAATCACAATGTATATTTAACCCCTTGCATGCCAGTGACGGAATCACTCCGTCACGAGACACAGACGCGCTGTGCTGATGACAGAGTGGTTCCATCATGGCGCGGCCACTCACCCACACTGCAGCGATTCCGCGCCTGCGCGACCGTTTTATTGAGCTGGTGGGGCCATGACAGAACCACTCCGTCACAAGCACAGCGCGCCTGTGGCTCGTGACGGAGTGGTTCCGTCACGAGCATCGTGGCGCCGAGCGCTCCCCCTCCCTCCCCCCCAGCGCCGCGGCGGAATTACCACTGTGACCGAGGGGTTAATCATGAAGCGCACTTTTAATGATATATGTGCATTCAGAAATCAGTTTCTCAAATGAACTAGTATTTTGGTGTTTTAGTGACAACAGTCTGTTGTGAAGAACAAGTTGGAAACACACAAATGCTGCAGTTTTACGAGCTGCAGAAGAACAGTGACACTGACTTGAAGTTCCCATTATTCTGAACCTTGGTCAGGACTTTGTGAAATCTAGAAGACGACTAGCATGTCAGTAAATCAGACAGGTGGTGTGGCTGGCTGGTGCCTTGGAAATGCCAGTCTAGCTGGAGAAGAGTCCGCCACTTGCAACATGTTGTTTCTCAGCTCTACATGCCTTGTAAGTCGCACACCTTGGCGCTTATTCTTATTTTCCCATAGGCCTCTAGCCTTCTGGAGATACTGTGCCCACTCACATATGTTGCTAGTGGCTTGGGTCTGCTGTGAGAACTTTGCTCGAGTATTCAGACATAGTGTATTGTGTACAGACAGATTGGCAGTCTGTAGTTAGTTTTCCAGAGACTGGAGTCATTTGGTTAATTTTTAAGAGAAATATTTGCGATTGTTAATTCTAATGAATCGTTTTATTTGAGGTGCATATTCAAAAGAGGGAATGCTACTATAGTAATGTTGAGGGCTTGTAAACATGGTCTTTCTACAAACCTGGCTCAATGAAAGTAGGGTACTGATTAGCCTAGGATTTGGCATGGGCATGCAGAATACCATTAACAGTGACCCAATAAAAATCAGAGCGAATTGCAGACAGTTCTGCCGTAGCAACGTTCCACCATTTAAAGTGAGTAAACAACTGAAATATTGTTTGTGCAAACCAGTCCACTATGATTTGGAGTGCCAGCAGTTTCACAGGTACTGAGAACGGTAATCTTCCCTCTCCCCATCCCTCAGCATCCCCTTCAGGGGCAGCATGCACTTTAATAACAAGACTCAGTGGCAGTGTGCATTACACTGGTGTCTGTCCTGCACTGACGTATGTCAGCTATACTCCGGGCCACTGGAATTATGTGTTTGTGTAGGCGCGGCCTTTTTTTGTATAATTCGCAATTTGCCACATTAGCCACATAATCTATCATCTACTGTATAATTGCAGATTTTAAATTCAAATCTGTTTATCGAATTTTCTGAAACACAGGATGAACAGTACATGTGCATAAAAGAACAGTGGCAAAATAAACAACTATCCAGACAGAAGATTTTAAAATAAAGTAATGATTCTAGCTTAAAGGGTCTAAAAGTTACTAAAAACGCAGCAACACATTTTTACAATATTTGGGAGATAAACCAAACCTAATGATGCTCAACCTATGCCCAGACACTGCTAATCAATCAATCAGAGACATTTATAGAGCGCACTACCTACCCGTGGGGTCTCAAGGCGCTAGGGGGGGGGGGGGTGCCGTTACTGCTCGAACAGCCAGGTCTTGAGCTTCTTCCTGAAGGAGAGGTGGTCTTGGGTCAGGCGCAGGTCGGCCGGGAGGGAGTTCCAGGTCTTGGCGGCCAGGTAGGAGAAGGACCTTCCTCCTGTTGTGGCTCTACGGATGCGTGGGACGGCGGCGAGGGCGTGGCTGGCGGATCGGAGGTGGCGTTTGGGAGCGTAGAAGTTGATTCGGTTGTTGAGGTAGCTCGGGCCTTGATCGTGTAGGGCTTTGTGTGCGTGGGTGAGGAGCCGGAAGGTGATTCTTTTGTTGACGAGGAGCCAGTGCAGGTCTCTCAGGTGTCCGGAGATGTGGCTGTTCCGTGGGATGTCGAGGATGAGTCTGGCTGAGGTGTTCTGGATCCGCTGGAGTCTGTTCTGGAGCTTGGCGGTGGTTCCGGCGTAGAGTGCGTTGCCGTAGTCCAGTCGGCTGGTGACGAGGGCCTGGGTGACGGTCTTCCTGGTCTCCGTGGGGATCCACCAGAAGATCTTCCGAAGCATGCGCAGGATGTTGAAGCACGACGAGGAGACGGCGTTGACTTGCCTGGTCATGGAGAGGGAGGAGTCCAGGATGAAGCCCAGGTTGCGTGCGTGGTTCGTTGGTTTGGGTGCGGTGCCCAGGGCGGGGGGCCACCAGGAGTCATCCCAGGCGGAGGGTGAGGAGCCCAGGATGAGGACCTCCGTCTTGTCTGAGTTCAGTTTCAGGCGGCTGGTCGTCATCCACTCGGCTACCTCTTTCATCCCTTCGTGCAGGTTGGCTCTGGCGGCGGCGGGGTCGTTGGTCAGGGAGAGGATCAGCTGGGTGTCGTCGGCGTAGGAGATTATGTTGAGGTTGTGTTGGCGAGCGATGGCCGCGAGGGGGCTCATGTAGACGTTGAAGAGGGTAGGGCTCAGCGAGGATCCTTGGGGGACGCCGCAGACGACTTTGGTGGCCTCTGACTTGTACGGTGGTAGGCAGACTCTCTGTGTTCTTCCGTCGAGGAAGGAGACGATCCATTCCAGTGCCTTCTCCTGGATTCCGACGTTGCTGAGGCGTTGCACTAGGGTGCGGTGGCAGACCGTGTCGAAGGCCGCGGAGAGGTCTAGGAGGATGAGGGCCGCTGTTTCTCCGGTGTCCATCAGGGCTCGGATGTCGTCGGTGGCGGCGATGAGGGCGGTCTCGGTGCTGTGGTTGGCACGGAAGCCGGACTGTGAGGGGTCGAGGGATCCGTTCGTCTCGAGGAAGGCGGCCAGCTGTTTGTTGACGGTCTTCTCGATGACTTTGGCTGGAAACGGGAGTAGTGAGATGGGGCGGTAATTCTTGAGTTCGGTGGGGTCTGCCGTAGGTTTCTTGAGTAGAGCGCTGAGTTCGGCGTGCTTCCAGCTCTCGGGGAAGGTGGCGGTGTCGAATGAGGAGTTGATAATGTCCCGCAGGTGGGGTGCGATGACAGCAACGGCTTTGTTGAAGACGTGGTGAGGGCAGGGGTCGGTCGGAGATCCGGAGTGGACAGAGTTCATCATGCGGACGGTGTCTTCGGTGCTGATCGGCGTCCAGGCTCGGAGGGTGGTGGTGGGCGGCGTTGCTGTGGTCGTGGCGTGGGTCGGTTGGGTGCTGAAGCTGTTGTGTATGTCCGCCATCTTGTTGTGGAAGTAGGAGGCGAGGGAGTTGCAGAGGTCTTGCGATGGGGTGACGTCGTTGTTTCCGGCATTGGGGTTGGAGAGCTCTTTCACGATGTTGAAGAGTTCCTTGCAGTTGTGTGCGTTGTTGTCCAGTCAGTTCTTGAAAGCCGTTTTCTTGGCGGTGCGGATCAGTTGGTGGTGTTTCCGGGTGGCGAGCTTGAGGGTGGTCCTGTTGTCCGGTGTGGGTGCCTTTCTCCAGACATTCTCGAGGGCTCGGCAGTTCTTCTTGGAGCTCTTGAGTTCGTCGGTAAACCATGGGGCTTTTCTGCTGCCGGGTCTGCTGGGCGGGGTCCTCATGGGGGCGAGTTCGTCTGCGCAGTTGCTGATCCACATCGTGAGGTTGTCGGCGGCCTGGCTGGGGTTCGCTGAGCTGGCAGGTGGGTGCTGGCTCAGGGAGGTGGCGAGTTGGTCGGCTGTGATCTTGTTCCAGCTTCTGCGGGCAACCTGTTGCTGGTGGTGGTGGATCGTCGTTCTTTTGAAGGTGAAGTGGACGCAGCTGTGGTCCGTCCAGTGGAGTCCTGTGGCGTGGCTGAAGGCGATGTCTGTGCTGGATGAGAAGACGGCGTCGAGTGTGTGTCCGGCGAGGTGGGTGGGGGTGGACACCAGCTGCTTGAGTCCAAGGTTGGCGAGGTTGTCGAGCAGGGTGCTGGTGTTGCGGTCATTGTTGTTCTCCAGGTGGAAGTTGAGGTCCCCCAAGAGGATGTAGTCGGCGGAGCGGAGGGCGTGCGGGCTGATGAAGTCTGCGATGTCCTCGCTGAATTGAGTGCGTGGTCCCGGGGGTCGGTAGATCAGGGTGCCTCTGAGGGTGGTCTTTGGGTCGGTGTGGATCTGGAAATGCAGGTGTTCGGCGGAGGTAAGGGTGTCGTCGGTGCTAGTCGTGATGCGGACAGTGTTCCTGTGGATGATGGCGATGCCTCCTCCCATCTGGTTGGCGGTGCGGTCCCTCCGGGTGATCTTGTAGCCCTCTGGGATGGTGATGGCGATGTCGGGCGCTGAAGAGGCGTTCATCCAGGTCTCCGTGAGGAAGGCAACGTCCGGGGCTGTGGTGTCTAGGAGGTTCCAGAGTTCAATGGCGTGTCTGTGGACGGAGCGGGTGTTGAGCAGGATGCACTTGAGGTGGTTGTTGTCGGTGTTCGGCTTGGCCGGTGCTGGTGCTGGGCAGGTCTGGATGCAGGTGAACTTGCAGGCCTGGCAGCTGAAGGGTCCGTGGGTGCGTCGTGGGGTGGCTCGGTAGCATCCTGGGATTCGGCCGGTGTTGAGTGCGATGAGGGTGGCGGCGGTGTACGTCAGGCAGGTCGGCCGGGGTCCTCGTGGGCCAGGGGTCCTGGCACTGGGCGCGGTCCAGGCGCGGACGGGCGTAGATGGGCTTACCTTTGGCGCGCCTTCGGCGCACAATCGGCGCGCCCGCTGCGCGTGACCGCTGCGCGTTCGCACGGTCGCCATATATGGCGAAGTGCGCGGGGGGGCGGAGCAGCTGGGAGGCGGGAGCGGGGAGGGTACAGAAAGAAAAGGGGCGGGGCTAGCAGTGGTGGCGGGAAGCGGGGAGCGGGGAGGGATGAGACGGGGCATCAGAAGGAGGCAAACCAGGAAAAGCAAAGGGGGAGAAACAAAATGCAATTAAAACAGCAAACAGCAAACTTTAACAATTATAGATGGACAAAAAACAAAGACAAAGTCAAAGACAGGGGCACAGGGCAGGAAGCGAGTGCAGACCACGCGGCCCGGAGGCAGGGGGCGTGGTCTCGCGGCAGAGACGGGGCAGGCGAGGCACAGAGCGGGAAGGCACACGCAGCAGCTGGTGGCCATGCGGCGCGGGGGTGTCCTAGTGCTAGGTCACACTCGAGTTTAAAAATGAGAAAATAATGAATACTATCACAGAATGTACCACATGCTGCATAATTTACCTTTTCTTGCCGCTTAATTAAGTCAACCCTGCAGCACAAATTGGCCCTCTGCTGCTGCACAATTCCAGTGGCTCTGGCTATACTTCAGTTAGCCTCGGGCAGCGGTTCACAATTATGACATGCTGGCAGTGAACTACTTTAAGCAAAATGATATGCATCTATTGGCAAAATACACAACTTTTTTTGACACATCCAATTTAACTCGCTTTTATATTTCTCTACAACATATTAATATTGCTGATTGAAGAGCAACTCGATCAATAATAAATAATGCTTTATAGTAGGGTACTGATTGTTGCCCGTAACTTTACATATGTTTTTATTTTAAATTGTGTCACACCACCCACTTGCAATGATTTAAAAAACAAGTGAAACTATAAGTCCTACAGTACTAGTTGCTATTCTTGTTGCTAGAACCCTAGTACTCACTGAAGGCAGCACACATATTTGGGCCACTTGAAGGAACAAAAAATTACACTACTGGACTATACTCACCAATAGCCCATATATCGTATTCATAAATAATAAGTCAGTCGGCAATGGAGAAGGTTCAATCATTTATTCTGCAGATACAGGCCCTGACAGGGGAGCCTCAGTCTACATGACCCTCGAAGGTGCGCAGAGGAGACTGGTTACACACAAGCACAGTAAAGCATATATACGATTCACACATAGCATGATATCACCTTACTAGGAAAGATACAACTTGTCAGTGAGCCAACAGGAAGACCCATATAAGGCACAATTGATTGCTAGTAGCTGAGCCTAAGCTATTCCAGGGGCAGGTCAGTAAGGTGCCTCCCTTTCTATCTGTAGCTCAGGGAGGACAGGAACGGACTCTGCTAGAATGTGCGCATCCCACAAGAAGGGCAGGTGTGACATTGGGTTTCCCTCAGCTACAAACTATCGAGTAAGGCAGACAGCTAGGTCTGCCACAGTGGTTTCAAGCAGAAAGCCTAGTCACGTGGTTTCTGGGAAACCACGTTAGGAGAGAAGAGAAACGAAACAAAATGGTTTCGGTCCTACCAATAGGTTTGGGCAGCACTACAGTGAATCACGCCTGACAATAATAATGCTATGTGAATAAAACAATGATACCATGCAGTTATAAGGTTATATTGTATATACTAGGCCAATAATATGTATTCATTCTATTCATATCCCATTAGACAGCCCTTTTGGCCTATTATAGCCAATATAACTAAATCTACTCTACAAACACACCCTCATCGATCTGCATTAGATCTGAGACCTCCTTTTGAATCATCTGTTTGTCGATCTTGGCCTGCCGAGAAACAGTCAAGGCAGACGTTATTTTGGCAGCACAGAAAGAACAGCAGGCAGGGCCACAATGGAGACATAGGCAGCAAGTAAATATGACTCCAAAAGTTCCAGCAAGAATCATAAATATCTTCCAACCCGAGGTAGATAAGAGACCCCAGAACCATCCACTAAGAGACCAAGTACCATTGTCGACATGCGCTTCACTAGCTAACCGGTGTAGTTTCTGAATACCAAGGTGTATGGTAGGGGCTGAATCAGGAATGAAAACACAGCAAGAGCTGCCGATCACGCGACTGGCTCCGCCTCTATCTGCTAGGATGACGTCAAGAACCATTCGGTTCTGGAGCATAACAAGCCACGTAGCCTGAAGTTCAACAGTAATATTAATAAGTGGAGAAGTGTGGCTCAATGGTTAGAGCGGCAGACACTGATGCAGAGGTCTAGCCCGGGACCAGGGTTCAATTCCCCGCCTCGGCGGGTCTTGGGCTCAAAATTCCACGGACCTGATAATTCTCGCCTCAGTGCCTATTCCAATCATGGAGTCTCACTCTGCAACTCTGGGCTATAGCTTGCTTAATCTCCACAACGGCCCCCGCAATGCTAAGGATGCCTGGCCTCCACCTTGGGGGTGCCCAGGAGTGGACACCTCACAGGGAAAGCCAGGAGGGGTTCCACAGCGGTATTCATACAAGCGCCTTGAGACCCATGCGGGTGAGTAGTGCGCTATACAAATATCAATTTACATTTACATATTAGTCAAGATCCCAGTGGTGGTTTGAACCACGTTTTCCACGATCCTCGACAGGCATCTAATACTAAGGCTATTGAAAATCGGTCCCCAAAAGGGAGTCAGACCTATAGAAATATCTTCGAATTGTTGCACGGAAGTGTCCGTCTGATCAGTACTATCAGTATCAAAACTCCTAATACTTCTATTAGATTCTATTTCTCGTCAAACTAGTTGATGGGTCTTATGATAATCAGATGAGGCAATATACACGGGGGTGTAAAGAAATGAGAGGTAACACCGCCCTGCCCATTCCCGAGGAAGCCAAGTATATGCTTTTTCACTGCACACACGAAATATACATTTGGGGGAGTAATCACAGGAGGAGTACTGAATGTATGTAAGACATATGTGTAATTACATCTATCGCTTCCTACCCTAACATGACCTCGACCCTGTCTGCAAAAGGGGGAAGTACTATTTATAATGGGGATTGGCAAAGCCTTATCATTAGTGACATTTCGTTCCTTAAAATGCTGAAAATACATGGTGGAATTCTCCACAGTTGGAAGTCAACAGAAAGGGTGAATGTAAAGAAATAGGACCTACAGTGAAGGGTAGGGGCTTAGAAACGGGGCTTACCACAGGGATTCCAGAGAATCCTACTGATACGTGATTTTGGCCAGACAGAGCAGCCCCTGGGACCAGAGTATGGCAAACTGAGCTATTCCTTGCCCCAGTATCCACTAGAAATTTTCCCTACGTTCCCAACAGTTCCCCCTGTACATAAGGTCCCTCCTGGTCAACTGGTACTGCAAAATGCCCCCCGCTCTGTCCTTGGCTGTCTCATGCATAATCCTGTCCGTGGTACCCATCATCCCTGTAATTTTCGTTGTAGTACTGTCTGGCTTAGGGGTTGTCAAAATAATTTGTTCGAGAATCCTCACGGTGCATCTCTTCTCGTCTCATACTGTTACGATCTATATTCCCTCAGCCCCTTCCTCGTCCTCTATTACCTCCATACTTGGCCAGCCAAAGAGGGCAATCTGCCTTCCAGTGCCCTTCCTGTTTGCCAATGTTCGGGGGACCTCCTCCACCTCTTCCTGCCATTGCTCCCCTCTGGAATGAGCCACGCCCTCCCCGTCCTGAGGTCTGTCCACTGCTAACCTGCTGTACCAGAACCCTAGTCTTCAAGTCTTTTGTTTTCTTTTCTGACTTTTATTTACTTTCATTCTCTCGATGTTCATAATATTGAGCCATACTAAGAATCACTGACGGGGTAGCCGTAGTCCACATGCTCTCGGCTGCCTGGAGACGGGACATAACTTCAGGGAGCAAATTCGTAACAAACCTATTCACAAACAACCGTATCCCACCTTCCGTGAATAGGTGTTGCCTACTAAATCTATAAAGACTTTCTCAAACCTGGTAAAGAAATCTGACACGCTTTCATCCTTTTTCTGTCTACAGGCCATCAATTTGTACCAATCAACTTTTCTAGGAGGGAGGAGAGTTTGCATATATGTAATAATCTTAGCTGGTACTGCTAGTACCTCGTCTCTAGGTTTTTCCCCGGGTTTTCGTTCTTTGTCCCAGGTTTTCAATTGGTCCCATGTTCCTCCAACTCGACGGCATGGTCCAGGTCATGTATTTGTCTCCAAATGTTTACCGGGATCAAAAGGCCAAAGAAAAGCTCAATATCAGGCATTGTCATGATAGCGGAATTGGCGGCCTCAGTCAATTCCTTATAATAAGCAGTGGGATTTTTACGGGGAGTCGGGGAGCTGAGCTTTTAGAGCAAGGACCTCGCTCCGTTTCCAAGGGGTATAAACCCATTGTTCCTGAAGCCTAGTATCTACGCGTGCCCTAGTTACTTGGCCACCGGCATCCCTTAATTCAGGCAATTCAGGATAAAAGAGGGGATGTACCTCTCTCATGGGGTGCTGTGCTCCCCAATCAGCGCACTTCCGGTGCATTCATTCGCGATACGGCACCAGAATTGCTACGTTCTGATATACTTCGTCAGCTTGCAATTGAAATTTAAAAGCTTGATCTCTGATATCGTGCAGCGTCTGAGGAGGTATTCCTTCCTCGAAACACTGCTCCCATAGTGATATCAATTGGATTGCCATATTCTCCAATGCCAGCTGCTGCGCAACTGGTTCAAAGTCTTTCATGGTACTCCAAATATCTTCCAAAGTATAAATGGCGTTCCGCATCCACTGGGATGCTTGAATCACTATGGCCTTCCTTTCTTCAGTACCCAGTGACGACCTAGTGTAGACTCGCTGATCAATCAAGTCCGGTCTAAGGCGTTTGGGTGTAGTATCTAGACAAGCCGTGTATCGGGGATCTATAGCGGCTTGAGTCATAGGCGAGAGAAATACAGGGTGCGAAGGGGAAGGGACAGCCGCGTCCGGCTGCAGGGATATCAAAGGTGAGGTAGTTGGTCGGAGAGGGGGAAGTAACGCACTTCGCACTGATCCATCAGCAGGGGCCGTGGCAGCCGTTACCGATGCTCCAGCGGCCGATGCTGCTCCTTTCTGACCCGTTCGTAACAAAGGCACGGCTGGATACAATCCTTGTGGGGCATAAGGAGGGGGTGGTCGGGCTTCCAATAATTCCTCAATTTCATCCCCTATCTCTGGTCGGGCCACATAACTTTTATCCGTTTCTAGGCGAAACTGCCTATCCATTTGTGCGATATTTTCTTCCACCTTCCCTTTATCATAAGATATAGCATTCTGGGTGACTGTCTGTCCTGATATAAGCTTTCCCAATTTCTCTTCTCTTATTCGTCGTCGTTTTGCCTCCTTCAACCACAGGTTCAAGGAGTCAAACATTGACTAACCGCTTTTCTTCATAAACAGTTTGCTTTGGATGTAATTAATCTTTTTCTCATCAAATGACCCCGTTAGAGCCTATTGCAAATCAGAATTATCCTTCGTGTATTTATTCCAAATCGTATTAAACAAAATCGGTGTAAGACCATGTGTCACATACATATCAAAACTGGGGCTGCCTTCGGGAGGGGCAGGCTGTCTTTCTTCCAGCCGTTTATTTCACCGACAGCAGCACCCAAAACATATCTTACTAAAACAAGACATTGTAATGTTCACACAATTTTATTCATATACTCCAAAAGTCATTCCCATTCAGACGCGTCCTCTTCACCATTCACACTCTAATATTCCTCTATTTTCTTGACATAATGTGCTATAAAGCGTCACAAGGCAACAACCCTTTTCAGTACTAAATACATATTCTATGCAGATGACATGTCTTCAGAACAAACAGAGCCCGTCGACTCCTGTTCGGGGAACCGATTCAACAGAATTCCAGACCAACAAAATTCAACAATCAACAGGAACAGTCGCTAGACTGTTCTGAGATCATCTGGTAGGCGAACCACGAACCCTCTTACAGGCCATCCCATGGTCCTGTTCTGGTTGGGCCGGGCGTCTGGGCACACAGCTCCAGAACTCTAGCTTACCCAGTTGCTCCCAGGGCTTTCCCGAAGAGGATTAACTCAGTACCCCGCTAAGGGACCAGGTGTAATCTCAATTTCTCACCGAATAAGTCCGTGAGGCGTCTACACGCCCAGCCCCTTCGCAGCAACATCAGACCCTCAGATTCCCTTGTGGTCCGGCTTCCCCGGCCACCTTCAGAATGCAGTTAACCGCTACCGAGGAAAACACTTCTTCCAAGTGTTTCGTATCCGAACACAATCTGAAATTCACTCACCTGGTGCACTCAGTTCGATTGCAAATTCTCCACTGCCGACTCCTAGACAGACCGACACAGTCTGTTCTTCTCTCAGGTTAGGCCCGTAGGTCTCCGGCGGAGGGTCTTCAGCAGCTGGGAGGGGTACTGGACTTGAGAGTGGAATTTCTTGTTTTCGTAGCATCAAACAGGTGTTTCAAATCAGGATTCTCTTTCCGTCCACCCACTCGGCCAGAACTCCTCCCTGTCCCATCTACTCCTGTTTACAGGAGGGGACGACCCTATCGCGGAGTCCCGGCGGAGTCGCCAACTGAAGGAACAAAAAATTACACTACTGGACTATACTCACCAATAGCCCATATATCGTATTCATAAATATTAAGTCAGTCGGCAATGGAGAAGGTTCAATTGTTTATTCTGCAGATACAGGCCCTGACAGGGGAGCCTCAGTCTACACGACCCTGGAAGGTGCGCAGAGGAGACTGGTTACACACAAGCACAGTAAAGCATATATACGATTCACACATAGCATGATATCACCTTACTATCAAAGATACAACTTGTCAGTGAGCCAACAGGAAGACCCATATAAGGCACAATTGATTGCTAGTAGCTGAGCCTAGGCTATTCCGGGGGCAGGTCAGTAAGGTGCCTCCCTTTCTATCTGTAGCTCGGGGAGGACAGGAACGGACTCTGCTAGAATGTGCACATCCCACAAGAAGGGCAGGTGTGACCTTGGGTTTCCCTCAGCTACAAACTATCGAGTAAGGCAGATAGCAAGGTCTGCCACAGTGGTTTCAAGCAGAACGCCTAGTCACATGGTTTCTGGGAAACCACGTTAGGAGAGAAGAGAAACAAAACAAAATGGTTTCGGTCCTACCAATAGGTTTAGGCAGCACTACAGTGAATCACTCTAGACAATAATAATGCTATGTGAATAATACAATGATAACATGCAGTTATAAGGTTATATTTTATATACTAGGCCAATAATATGTATTCATTCTATTCATATCCCATCACACTTGGCAGGAACAGCTTGTCGACCCACCCATCCATTCAAGAATGCTGTTGTATAGACTGCCTAGGCTGTCATTATTCAGTTTCATTACTCTACTGTGGAGGTAAGCTGGCCAATGTCACCATGGCAGTCCCTTAACCCTTTTGATGCTCATGACAAAACGGTTCCGTCATGAGCATCGGTTGAGCTGTGCTCATGACGGAACCGTTCCGTCATGACCACACCCATTTGCATTGGGGCTCAGCACCGGGGGTAAATCGGGGCCGCACAGATGAGGTTAAGTACATCTGCTATGATGATAAAAGTCAAGTCAATAATAACTTTTTTTAGGTCAGTTTGACCTTAAAAGGACGTCTGAAATTGCATACAATTCATTTACTTTAAAACAATGTGGATAAAAAGAGATAGAGCAAGATTGGATACATACAATAAAAACTGTTAAATAAAACATATAAAAATATGACTTGACACAAATGTGTGGTGTGATGTATTCAGGCAACTCCAGATGAGGGAATCGGATCATATGTAACAATAATTTGATCGAAGATGGAAACAGTACTGGAATTTGAAAGTGCATGTGCGAGCTGTATTAATTAGCAGGTGACAGGTTCATTTATCAGAACTTGATCTTAGCCACTAGGAACAAATTCTTGGAAATAACAAGCCAATATAACAGTAAAACCAACATGTAAATAGGGTGCAGCAATACAAATGTTCTCAATTTTACAGTGGTGATGGAAGACCCTTTAAAATTCCTCATTTAATTTATGCAAAGCTTTGCACCTTATTTTTTGTACTGATTTTAAAAGTGCTCTGGGGGTACCCCACATTGAAAATAGAAAACCTGCTAATGAGTATACTATCGGGATACTAGAATCGTATTTCAATATTCTAAAAGCCTTGCAGCAGTGCCTGGTACCAAGGCTTCTACAAATCTGTACCAGCCACCGTTTTCTCGCTTCGTTGTAACCAGGGCAGCTAAAAAACACATGGAGGGCTGATTCTGTGGGGCAGTTACATGCCGGGCACCCCAAAATTTGTGTGCCCCCCCACGTGTCCGTAAAAGAACGGAGTGGCAGGACCCTGTGTCTGAACTGTAGATAAAGCTTTCTTGAAGAACACTCATCACCTCTCTAAGTTCCTCCCTGTATTCTGCAAGTTCTGGACCCACAGGCGCCGCCAGAATAGGAGGGGTCTGAGGTTGGATTCGTCGGCTATAGCCCTTATGCCCAGATCCAGTCGGAGCAGCGTAAGAGGGGTTCTCTGTGGGAGGCTAAACAGTTGCATGAGGAAGGTGTTTTCTGTCTGTGTGAGACTCTAAAACCTGCGATGTCCCCATAATTCTGCACCATACAGCGCCCCCCCGGCTTGGACCTTGTACATTTTTATGGCAGAACTCACGGGTTTATGGCTAGATTTTCAAAAAACCTTCGTTAAGCCCCCTGATGATTGCACCAGGTTCAGGGTTGATTTTTTAATTTGGGCCCCCCAGTCCATAGATTCTGTAATGGTGATGCCGAGATAATCAAAAGAGGGAACTCTCTCTAGGGGCTTGCCATTTAAAGATGGATTTGGTTCAGTGCTTTTGGCTGAGTTAAACGCCATAAATCAGTTTTTTTGAAGGTTGATTTCAAGCCTTCTTTTCCTACAGAACGCATCAACTCTATTGAATACCCTCTGTATCCCCATAGGCGATTTAGATACAAATAGAGTGTCGTCGGCAAACATCATAGCTGGGATTTTGCGTGATGCCAACTTAGGGACGTCTATATCTTTCTCAGTGAGCAGAAAGTCAACTAGCCCATTTATGTAAAGGCTAAAGAGTGTCGGGCGAGTACGCATCCCTGACGAACACCTCTATTTACGGGAATGGGGGCCATACGTTTTCCTTCCTTGCCGTATCTAATTTGGGCATAATTTCCCTCATGCGACTGCTTTATAACTTGACAAAAGTAAGGCGAAAGCCTCATCTCATGGAGAACTGCCCACAGTTTCACCCTTGGAACCAGGTCAAATGCGGACGTCAGGTCTGCAAATATAAGGCAGAGGCTGCCACCCTCCAGACACACGATCTTCCAATGTAAAATATGTAGCCTGAGGATTTGATCCAGTGTGGACATTTTTCTCTGACCCCAGCCTGTAGGGGAGTGAGTATCTTGTGTTCCTCAATCCAGCTCTGCAGACGGAGCAACAACACGTGTGTGAAGATTTTTTGTATAATATCTATAAGGCTTATTGGCCTGAAATTTGTTGTTAACAGTGGTGAGCCCTTTTTGTATAAGAGAATTATTTCGACACCAGCCCAGCTAACAGAGATCTTTATACCTTCGAGTATGGCATTGAATAGTACCCAGAGATATGGTGTCCAAACAGTGGGTTCACTGAGGAATAGGTCCCCAGGGATCTTATCAAATCCGGTAGCTTTACCCGGGGCTATTTTGGAGAGGGTGCCAGTTATCTCATTTAGGGTTATAATGTGGGTGTCATCCGAAGTTCTGTTGGTGAGCACGAATGCAGTTGGGTGATCGGTCCCCGCTGAACAGCCCCTGCTGGCTGAGTTATCCAGTGTCTCCCCCCTTGGATAGAGGGACTCAAAATGGTCCCACCATACATCTGCCTCCAGGTTTGGCTCTATCGGTGATTTAACATCGGAACTGCCTGTGTTTTACCACTTTCCAAAAGGTCCTCATGTCACGGGCACCCAGGGAGCTTCTCAAGGTGTCCTACTTGTCACTTTCCCATCCCTTTTTAGCCTCGTTGACACTGACCTTGTTGGCCGCTCTAGATATTTTAATTATAGGGCGGTCATTGGC
This sequence comes from Lissotriton vulgaris, assembly GCF_964263255.1. Classification (NCBI taxonomy): domain Eukaryota; kingdom Metazoa; phylum Chordata; class Amphibia; order Caudata; family Salamandridae; genus Lissotriton; species Lissotriton vulgaris. Next base: position 1,304,941,718 of record NC_141695.1, on the reverse strand, counting down.
CTTCATAGATGAAATCAGGGCTGTTTTGGCCTTACGGCATTGGTCGTTATACCAAGGGTGGGGGGGTTCCTATTTGGTCTGATGTTTTTTATAGGAAAGAAGAAATCAACCCTGATTGCCATTAGCCTAGTATGGTTCTGGGGGACCATATGGGGCTCGATTCTGGTGCCATTAGTAGGCACAGAATTTGATGCAGTCCTGAATACCGGCATAATAGCTTCATACAGGGAGCCTAGTCTATCTTGGGACTGGTTTATATCTGCCCAATGCACTCTCCTCCTACAGTTTGAGAGGGACAACCTGTCATCAGTGGGGGAGAATACACCTGTGGCACTCCCGGGATTAGGCTCATTTAGTTCTAATTCAAGGACGTTATGTTCACTATCATGTTCTGCCTAGACTTTAAAGTCAATTACCCTAAGCCAGGATTTAGAGTCAATTACAATGTAGTCCAGTAAGGAGCCTCACCCATTTCTAGTGAAGGTGTAATTGCTAGATATATCGGATTGTGTTCTTCCGTTACATGCCCTTAAAGAGTATTTTAGAACAAGGCAATTCATCTGCATTACCAGAGGGGACCAAATTTTAACTGGTGGACACGTAGTCTCCGGGATGGCCCAGTACTTTTCTTCTTCACAGAGACTGTCCTGGAGCATGCCATCTGATGGCTCAAACTGGCAATTGAAATCCCCTCCTATGATCACCATGTGGTTATCAGCAATGGTGGCTAGAATTGTCATTAGTTCCTCAAGTGTTTTTGACTCTTGACCCTGGCTAATTTGTCTAGGGTATACATTTAGAAGGGCTATGGAGATCTTTGGGGAAAGTGCAAAAGGTCCCACAGGATATCTTTTGAAGATGATTCTCTCTGTTTTGCTGAACAGCCTAAATGAACTCCCACCCATGTGCTTAGTCCTCCCGAAGGTCTCCCCTTTCTACTAGATGTTGCAGGAATATTAAAGGTAGCAAAACCCATTTTTGAAACGTCCCCTCTTGCCCACGTCTCCTGGAACAAGCAGATCTCATGTTGATCGATGAAATGGCCCCATTCGGGGTCGTCTGTCTTACTATTCAGGCCTGCTAAGTTCCAGGATAAGACCTGCAGCCTTGGGCAATCAGGGCAGTTAGTTTTGTTGGCAACTGAAGTGGTGGATTGGGGGAAAGGCCCACAGGGACCGGAATCAGCTTTTGTAAAGGTGCCTCTGTTCAATAAGGGGGATTGGTTGCAGGTCAGGGTCATGTTTGGGCCCTCATGAGTATTTCCTGTGGAGCCGCTCATGCTCCAACAGTGTTCTCCTTCCCCTGGCAACGTGCAGTGCCCTGTATCATTCTCGTGGGTCTCAGTTACTATTAGAGGGCAGCCCAAATGCACTTCGGGGCTATTTGCCTGCACCTCAAGTCAATCCACTCCTTCTAGGCTGCTAAATCTGTTTGTTGTGGTAATATTAAAAATTGGTTGCCTTGGCCAGTAGTGATCCAAGGCAGCTTTATTATAGCTATAGTTTTCATGTCTCCGGCCCCACCCATAGTGCCTTGTATCTTGGTGAACCCTCTCTGGGGTATAAAAATAACCCAGTGGGAGGGCTTGAATAGTACCCATTTGTCTCCCATCCTCTCTATTTAAAATTTCTTGGACAACGCAAGGGTTTCTGAAATTAATCACTATACAATCTCCTTGCTTGTCCTTAGGCCTCCAACCTAACCATCCAACTCTGCGTGTGGGTAAGATCCCACCTGTATCGTTGTACCAGATGTTCCTGTGGTTGGCTAGCCATTGCATGCATTTGTGTTTTAATTCTTGGTGTGGTTCAAGTTGGCACCTTCCAAGCTCGGGATGCCTACAAGGATGAGAAAATATTGGGTTGAAGCCGGAGGGAGGTTTATAACTGGGGAGGGAGGATTTTCTTTAGTAGCTTCTGTGCATGTGGGCAAGTCTACCCCTACCCATTGTTTGTTCAGCTACCATTGCCTGCTGGGTTGTTGGAGTAAAGGGGGTGGATTTGCTCTATTAGCATTGGTGATGGGGGGCCTCTCTGTGTTGGCGCTAGTGGGGGCTGTTGGTTGCTGTCTCTCTAGATTTGGTGCTTGAGTAGCTGGGCAATCATTATGTTTGGTGGCTAGAGTGACCTTTGTGGTGTCCACGGTAACCTGCTCTTGGGTTCCAATATCAGGTCAAATATTCCCAGGTACTGCCCCCCTTTTACTTGTTCAGTCATTAAGGAGCGGGGCTAACTGGTCGACCCTTTCTATGAGTGATTTGAATTCATCCTTGACTATGTCCCTCACTTGGATTTGCAGATCCAACACTAGCTTAGTGACCAACACTGGCTGTTCGCGGGCTGTTTCAGTACTCTTTATTAGTTCACCCATCCCAGTGTTCCTATTGACTATTTTCTCTCCCGTGGCTTTCTTCCTTCTTGCCGCTGTTTTTGTTTGTGGTTTAGGTCTCCCTTTTATAGTGGATTGTGTAGGTGATTCCACCCTGGTTTGGTCAGAGTTGATTACTTCAACTATTGGGGTTTGAGCCCTGGGCGAATTGTTTATCAAAACTCCTGAGGTTTGCGATGTGTAAGAATCTGCCATAGGAATCTCCAAGTTGGGGGTCAAGGAAAGATGTCTCTCTGTCCGCTCGATTTCAGTGGCCACTGCTCCTAAAGCCTTTTCCAACATCCTATCTATAGAGGTCAGTTTGGTTTTAGGTTAAGGCATGGGAAGCGCCTTTTGTTTCTTTTCTGTACAGACTCTTTTCCCCATTCTACTTTGGTTCTAACGATTGCCTTTTATACTGTAGATGATTTAATTTGGGTACTAATAATTAACTTGGAACTCGGGTTGAAGGGAAGGCTACTTGGAAACAACTGGCACAAAAAACATAGTGCGTGAGTGCTCACACATAAAGTGCAAAGTGCAAGTGCAGTATACCAGATGCAAGAAGCAATAGTGCAAGTGCGGACGTGCACGCAGAAGTAGCCCCAGTGTGAGTCAACGTGGGTTTAGCAGAACTACCAGATACGAGTGCCTATGGGAAAAGGCTCTATCTGCAACCCGATCACTTGGGGCATTCAGCAGACCAGTCAAATTAGTTCAAATCCAGTTTAAAACCCAATGTTCTGGTGGAAATAAAGTCCTTGAAATACAGGTTGACTAAAAAGTCTAAATGCAATCTAATAATTGGTCATTGGTTCTAGGAAAATGGTTAAAAACATAAAACCTTATTTAACAGTTCCATTCAGTCAACCCTGCGAAAGGTTGCCCCCGTTAATTAAACAGTCCGTGTAGGTTAATGGCAGCGTTGACAAGAATGCGGACCCCCAGGGGGAAGCGGCAAGGGAAGCAAGACATGAGGGAATGAGGGATATGTCTTACCGGCTTGACCTCCGATTGATTGTGGTACCAGTTCCATTGCCTAGGACAAGATAGCTTGTGGCCCAGTGAAGCAGCCAAGGGGGGTGTCCCAGCCCAGCTTCCTTTGGTCTCTGATAGGCCCGCCCTTGGCCTGGGCACGCCCGCACGTGTCCCGTGCTGTGGGAGGTCTGCTTGCCGGTTATCGCCCCTCTTGGCGCCGCAATGACATCCTTGATGGGTGCCCAGAAGTGCCCGCCGAGAGTTGGAGTCCTTAGCCTGGAGCTATTCCCCTCATGGCAGGATTTGCAGCTGAGTGCCTAGTAAGCCGTTCCCCTCACGGCTGATGACAAGCTGCTGCCCTGGAGAAAGCGTCAGGGAGGTATGGAGAAGCTGTTCCTTTACAGCAGTGTCAGCAACCTGGTAAGTGCGTCCCGCGCCACGGGAGGGCTGCTCGCCGGTTATCGCGCCTCCTGGTGCCAGAATGACATCCTCAATGGGCGCCCAGCAGTGCCTGTCGGGAGTTGGAATTCTTAGCCTGGAGCCGTTCCCCTTACGGCAGGATTTGCTGCTGACTGCCTGTTGATAAAAGGCATTTGATGGGAGCGATATTGCACATTTATTTGCAACATTTATTGTTTCCACATAAAACTACTTGAATATAACTAGCATACTCCAGGGTAAAAGATATAGCCATTATTCCTATATCTTCTGAGCCTGACTCTTGCTCCCTCGGGGTTCTGACCACCAAGTGTCTTTTTGGTTTAAATAAATAAAAAAAGATTGCTAAAGCGCTTTAAGCCACATGATGGTTGGTGCCTGCCAACTGAGTCCACATACATACAAACCATAACCATGAGTAAACGAAATTGCCATTTACAGCGCCAATAGCTTTAACTGCAGCAAATGCAAGACCCATTGCATTGAAAATGTTTGTTTTAATAGCATTTCCCTATATGCGTGTATGCAAGAGAGAGCCCTGCCTCCTGTGTAAATGTTGGAAGTTTAAAGCAACATATAACTTGGGCACAAAACGATGAAAGATAAATATAGCATAGTATGTTATCACGTATGAATTCACCTCCTAAATATTGTGTGAGGTGAGCGTACAAGCACCAGAAAGGCACACATTGCAGTGATCTGCAAGTCAATGCTTATGTTGAGTTGCATGGAATGAATTTGGAACAGTCACTACACACAATAGTAAGGTGCATGAGAAGTTGTGCATGCCACATTTTAAATAGCCATGCAATGACACATGATAAAGGTACAGCACCATATGCAGAGCTAAGAAATATATACGCAATCTGAAATTATGTTCTGTTTTACCGGGTCACACCAAGAGTGATAAGTATAATCTGCCGGGTCATGCAGTTGTTAATCGCATGCTACACATGATTAATCAATCACGTGAATTCCTGCGCCACTGGGGGAGTGTTCCATAGTTGAATCCACCCTGACGAAATCCCCAGACCTTTTTAGACCTGTTAGAGTAGGGCTAAAACATATTGGTTGACCAAGGTCATAGCATCATTAAATCCTACAGTCACCTTTCATAATTTAGTGTTTACTGTCCCCATCGGCTCAGCGAATACAGGGATACCTTAGAGTGGGTGAGGGATTCTCATCTTCTAGTTACACCCCCTGGTTTCCTTTTCTTTAAAGGACTCCCTGAAATACAGTTGAGTCCACCCTGACCTTACAGAGTCAAAGTGAACCCGATGATGAAGCATGACACTAATAGAGTGTGTGAGGATTGCATATAAAAAGTTACTTTTACCTTTCCCTCTCCCAGTGGGGTGGAGTCTAGGTATGGTAAGCACTTCCTCCCATTGCGCCCAGTGCTGTGAGGTTAGGAGGGATACTCTATAGGTATTTTTAGTTCAGCTTTGGGAGGACGTATTCCCCTTCTCCTTTCTTAGGTTAAAAAAATCTCCCACCCTCCAGAACTGGTGAGTGTTCTCCACGCTCCCAGCTCCTAGGTTCTAGTACTCAAATGAATACTCTGTTGTCAGGGATTGCTCGTATGCAGAGCCAAAGAGAGAGACAGGAGACAATCAAACGTACAGGGTAAAAGGGTTTGCACAAAGTAAGGCAGGTACTGGTGTATAAAAAGGGGTTATTTAGTAGCTTAGGGAAAGCCCTTTGGAATGGCACCAGCAGATTGCTCTTAAGAAAAGTCATGTAGCAAAGTAATAGATTTTGACAGCTGTTATCGAGACTGATGCACTAAGAGCAAGGTGGACCTGGGTGCAATAACAGAAGTCTTTCCCTTACACGATGAGGAAGAAGACCAAGCCAGAGATCACACTGTAAATGGATAGGGAATTGTAACAAAGAGCGGACCGAATCTGAATGGAACAGAAATCCAGAGTGGAAAGAATAACCAGAATACAGGATAGACAGAGATCAAGAGCTGGAAACCAGGCAACATGAAACAACAGGAGACAGAGACTGAAGACAGATACTATATTAGCACTAGCTCACAGAGCCATAGAGATGACAAGGACAAGGAGTTATGAACATGGCTTAAGAAATCTCCAGCAAGACTTCTGATAACAAAAGCAGGCTGCACGCAGGAGGTATGGGGGCACAGGGAATTTTAAACTAGGAATCCTAACAAGGAATTCAAGAATGTACCCAACAGGCTCTTGAACCAGTAATGCAATGTCCTGTTAGTACATAGAAAAAATACATCAAATTTGAACACGATCAGAACAGTAAAACACAAGTGGGCTTGTGTCCCCAGGCCTAGTTCTTCGGGGTATTATGACATTGGACTCAGTAAAATCACCAAAGGATGTGGTTGCAGCAGCACCTAAACATCATCCCTCTGGCACTCAATGCTCCCCTATGAAAGACCTAGTCTGCACTTCTGTCCCCTACTCCCCATATTTCACTCACTCGCCCTATCCCATACTGGGCCCCACACATATTTAAAACCAGCTCAGAGAAAGTGGTATATGCATTTATTAAATCACAAAGAACTAGGAATTCCTTGTGCCTCTATGACTGGTCAATTTGACTCAACAGAGACATTTCTGATTTATTGAGGTTCACACGTGAATTTCCCATACCGCTTGTACTGTGCAACTTATAGCCAGTTCTTACGTGTCTCTTCAATTTCATGCATATTTTCCAAATTGTGCTATAGCTATAAGGAATACAAAAATACCTTTATCTACTTTCAAGATGTGCAAACCTTTCAAAGCCCACCTGACAGCTTTCTAAAATACTAATATCCCTCCTCCGCTTCCCACAATGGATGTATGACGGTACCACGCGTACTTTTACAAAGCGTACCGTTACCACGCTACTTTTACCACGCAAGTCGTTACAACGACATGCGTGGAGGGGCGCTGGATAGTAAATTATTGAATTTACTATTCCAACTCCAGTCCCCGTGGACTCTAGGGAAAGGAGTTGGATAGTAAATTAAAGTATTTACTATCCTGGAGCGCCCCCCAGCGCATTTCGTTGTAACGACCTGCGTGCTAAAAGTAGCGTGGTAACGGTACCACGTTGTAAAATATGCGTGGTAACCGTTGTATACCTCCCACAACCCCTCCATCCCCAGATCACTCATCTATCTCTTGCCATACCCCCGAACAAGTCTCATCTGCCCTCACCATTCACCCGCTGTTTCCCTGTGTGGCTTTGGCATAAGTGTTGTCGGATGCCAGAGAGAGCAGAGTTTCCACATAATCTGGCACCAGGCAACCTCTCATTCACACAATGAAAACAATAAAAACAAACAACATACGGAGTAAAGTTCTACATTAATGTCAAGATTGCTGTAAATCAGTGTGTCAAGACTTGCCTAGCCACTAGTCAAAATAGAGGGAAAACCCCAAAAATCATGTCAGGAGGTCAGACGCAATGTAAACACTCACGTTGGAAAAGACGTCATGTGGTTCAAATAATTTTCCTTAAGCGGTGTTTAATTGAACTCCAAAATAGCAGCGTAAACATGGCTAAAGGAAAGGGACGCGGCAGAATGCAAAGTTGCCGGTCTAGTGTTTCTTCGCTCACAACCGATGCAGCAGGTGAGGCGCGCGTTCTGATAACGAACTGCGCACTTCAACTGGAATCGTCCACGAAGTCAGAGTGAAGTTCCGGAGTTCCGAGTTTTCCAGAGAAATCTTCAATTTTCATCCGAAAGGGTTCAACATTCGCACGCGCAACGAGGGACAAGAAGCAAGAATCTTCACGCCTCATTCTAGACTGTAATGAACTGCTTTTGAAGCGTCTAGCGTCCTCAAGTCGAGGCGTTATCAAGTGACAGAACTTATACGCCGGAAGCTGTTTTCTTTCTTCTATAGTTTACTCATAGCTAGGGTATTGTGTCTTCCTGGAACGCTATATATTTTTGTTGTCGAGCCACGGAATGCTACTTTAAATGGACTTGTTACAGAGCACATCCCAACTCTGTCAGGTACATCTTATATAAGATCAATCATAGAGTCACACTAAACAATTTCCGTAAAATATTCTTGATAGCTAATGATACTGTGTTTTACATAGGTTAATAGAAAACCCGAGTTCAGTTGAAAATTAATAAGAGAGAAGCAATTGCCTGTGGTCAAAGGGTAAGCGTTTTGATAGAGTAATAAATGACTTTGCATGTAAAATAAGTTGCATGAAATTAAATAGGGTTTCCTTACAGGTGATAACAGAAGACCCAGAACACCAATACGAAGAGTGTACTCCATCACTCGAGGGCAGCCTCTCTTCTCTTTTGTTATTTTATCCACTTCCCCTTTCCCTTCTGTTTTAGCGGTTACTTTGACATTGCAGTGTCGGGTGACTTCTGAGGCAGAGGGGCGTTGGGACTAAGCGTTGACTCCTGTGGATTCATCAGGCCTTCCTGACAGATTGAAGTGCCAATAATATCCACCTGAGTCGACATGGCAGAGGGGATCAGACTTAAAGGCGTTGGCAGGAATTCTGGAAGGGTTGCAGAATCAGTTAACCCACTCTGTTGAGGAGAATAGAGCGTTAAGAGAGGAGGTTAAAAGTTCCCAACAGGAGACTCACCAAATTAAATTAAAAATGGAAGAGTTGTTGGCAGGTACCACCCCTTTGCCTGGAATCCATTCTAGTATGAGTTCAGCTTCTGAAGTAGCCACACAAGTAGTTCATTCAGTAGCCCCGGTAGTGCCATTGGCAAACCCAGAGAGATTTAGTGGGGATCCACATAAGGCCCAGATTTTTCTCACCCAGTGCTCATTACATTTTCTATGTCGGGCAGTGGTGTTTAAAGAAGATCAAGTTAAGGTTGCTTTCATGCTGTCGTATTTGAGCGGTGATGCCGCTGCCTGGTCTATGCCTTTGGTCTCTCGCAATGACCCAGCCCTGTACAATTTTGATCTTTTCAAAAAAGATTTTTTGAGAATCTTTGACAGAAGAACTGCTAACCAAGCTATCGACAATGAACTATTAGACCTTAAACAAGGGAATCGAGACTTAGTGGCCTATATTGCACAGTTCAACAAATTAATTGTGGAAACAGATTGGCCAGAAGAAAAGCGCTCAGCAATTTTTTATCGAGGGCTCAAGGACGAGCTGAAAGACGCTTTGGCTCAGATACCGAAGCGGCCGCAGGACATTTCAGAATTGATTGACTTAGTCCTCTAACTTGACCACCGTCAATTCGAAAGGAGATCCAAGAAAAATAAGGATTTTAAACCCTACGTTCCTCGTTTAGACCGGATCAAGTCGGAGGGCAACAAGACGGAAGTCAACACGAGCGAAGAACCTATGCAAATTAGCTCCATCAGGGGGCCCTTGTCTAGAGAAGAGAAGGAGAAGCGGCGCAACAATCAGCTGTGTTTGTATTGTGGTACTTCAGGGCATTTTGTAAAAGAATGCCCGAAAAGACCAAAGACAAGTCAAGGGGTGAAAGACAGATTCCATCTGTAGAAGGAGTTGCCCTGGTGGGATGTTGCAATGAGTCATCTCAGGAACCTCAACAATTGATTAACACATTACAGTCGACAGCGCCACATCTCACGGTCTCATTCACGGTGAAATTTGGGCTCCAAGAAATCCAGGGAGTCTCGGTCATGATCGACTCTGGGGCCACCGGAAACTTTTGTGATTTACGCTATGCTCAGGAAATTGGAGTCAGAACCATCAAGAAGAGACATCCAGAAATAGTAAAAGCTGTTGATGGTACTAATCTCACCTCCGGTCCCATCATTAACAAAACAGAAACTTTGGAATTGGTGGGGTTGCAGGGCCACCGTGAGTTCATAAGATTCAATCTTATAGACGCCCCACAATTCCAACTCATTTTTGGATTGCCATGGTTGTCGGAACACAACCCTTCAATAGATTGGGAACGAAGAACAGTGAAAATGACTTCCGAACATTGCCTGAAGAATTGCTTTTCGAGAATTAAGCCTAAAAGTGAATGGTCACCGGCTTCTCAGCTCGCTCAACTTGGCAACAGGATTTGTACCACTATAACCCAAGAAATTCCCCAAGAATATAGTGATCTTGCTAATGTGTTTGATAAGAAAAATGCAAAGAGACTTCCACCTCATAGAGAATATGATTGCAAAATTGAACTAGAACCCGGAGCTGTGTTACCGTGTAGTCGCATTTATGCGTTAACAGAAGCCGAGAATGTATACCTGAAGGAATACTTGGACGAATATTTAAAGAGTGGATTTATCCGGCCGTCCCAGTCCCCTGTGTCATCGCCTCTGTTTTTCCGTCCAAAGAAGGATGGCAGTCTTCGGACCTGCATTGATTACAGAGCGTTAAATCAAGTTACCGTAAAAAACAGATACCCCCTTCCTCTAATTTCTCAGCTGTTGGATCAAGTTAAGGGGGCCAAAATATACACCAAACTTGACCTTAGGGGCGCGTATCATTTGGTAAGTGTGGCCGAAGGTGACGAGTGGAAGACGGCCTTCCGGACCAAATACGGCCTGTTCGAGTTTCAAGTGATGCCTTACGGACTGAGCAACGCTCCAGCCGCGTTCCAGCACTTTGTTAACGACGTCTTGCGGGAATTCTTGGATCGAGTTGCGGTCGTTTACATCGACGACATTTTGATTTTTTCAAATAATGTCCAGGAGCATGTGCAACACGTACGTGCTGTGTTACAGAAGTTGCTTGAGAACCATCTCTACATTAAGTTAGAAAAGTGCTCTTTTCATTCTGATCGCGTGGAATTCCTGGGTTTTGTGTTGTCAGCCGACGGCGTGGAAATGGATGACTCTAAGGTTCAAGTCATACAAGAATGGTCTTCTCCAAGAAGTGTAAAGGAAATGCAAAGTTTTATTGGGTTTGCTAATTTTTATCGCAGGTTTATACCCAATTTTTCTGATAAAGATTCACCTATCATTCAACTATTAAAGAAGGGGAAAAAGTTTGAGTAGTCGGATGAGGCAGAAAAGTCGTTTCAGACTCTAAAGAAGGCTTTTGTTACGGCTCCAATTTTGAAACACCTTGACTCTGAACAACCATTTTATGTAGAAACAGATGCGTCAGACTTCGCCACGGGAGGCATATTATCTCAGAGAGACAAATTAACGGGGCAACTCCACCCGGTAGCCTACTGATCGAGAAAATTGTCAGAGCCAGAATGCAATTACTCCATAGCCGACAAGGAGTTGTTGGCGGTGAAAGAAGTTTTTCAGGACTGGCGTCATTACCTGCTGGGGGCGAAACATTGTGTGACTGTATTCACAGATCACCGCAATTTACAATTTTTGAAGTCCGCTAAAACTCTTACGCCACGACAGCTGAGATGGTCTCTGTATTTCTCGGAGTTCGACTTCGTAATCCCCTACATACCGGGATCTCAAAATGGCAAGGCAGACGCCTTGTCAAGATTGAATTCTCCTGAAGAAACTAAAACTTCACGTCCAGAATTAATCATTCCCTTGGAAAAGGTAATAGGAGTTATCCAGTTGGAAGAAATTACAGAAGAAATTTTGAAGAATCATTCCACAGAACTCACAAATTGGTCTATGTCCGACGACAAGAAAACCTTGATTAATGGCCTTCCCTTTTATGATGGCAAATTGTACCTGCCATCCAAAGAAATGCAGGAAAAGGTCTTAAAAAACTTTCATGATGATCGTCTTGCTGGGCATAAGGGGGTCAAAAAGACTCTGGAACTAATAAAACGACATTTTTGGTGGCCTGGCATGGCAGCTCAGGTGGGACAGTATGTAGCAACCTGTGAAGTGTGTATTAAAGGAAAATCTAATCGAAGTGCTCCTCACGGCTTATTACAGCCTTTACCTAATGCTCCAGGCCTGTGGCATACTGTGTCATTAGATTTAATCGTAGATCTTCCACCTAGTTTGGGGCATGCAGTCATTCTGGTGCTTGTTGATTCCTTTTCAAAGATGGGTCACTTCATTCCCCTAAAGGCTGTCCCCACTGCTCCTCAGTTAGTTCAACTGTTCAATCAACATATTGTACGAGCCCATGGTATTCCACAAATCCTCATATCAGATAGGGGTACGCAATTCATATCCAAATTTTGGAGAAAATTCATGCATAGCCTTGGAATCGACACACGATACTCGACCAGTTACCACCCAGAAACGGATGGTCAAACGGAGAGAGTCAACCAGGAGCTAGAACAGTATCTTCGGCTCTTTCTGTTGGAACAGGAGAGTAATTGGTCTGAGTTGTTGTGGTCGGCAGAATTTGCCTATAACAATGCTGTGCATGATTCCACTGGGTATTCCCCGGTCTATTTAAATTCAGGAAGACACCCGAGACTAGTTTTGGGCAAAATGGATACAACAGTGCCTGCAATCACTGAAGTCATAACCGATTTAAGAGTAGCTTATGATAAGGCCCAGAAGAATCTAACTAAGGCTAAAGAGTCATACAAAAGACAAGCAGATAAAAAAGAAGAGCAAGGTCAAATTATGAGGTGAATGATGAGGTGTGGCTGTCCACTAAACATTTGAGATTAAAAGGGAACAGGAAGTTTCAACCCCGATATTTCGGACCATTTAAGGTGTTAAAAATCATAAACCCAGTGGTAGTTAAGTTACAACTTCCAAAATCATTAAAGATACATCCAGCCTTTCATGTTTCCCTACTTAAAAAGAATCCAAAAAATGTTAGACTTAAGGTGGCTCCTTCTCCCATAGATGTAGAATCTGGAGAAGAGTTTGAAGTTAGCAGGATTCTAGACTCTAAAATTTCCAGAGGGAAGTTACATTACTTGGTTGAATGGAAAGGTTATGGCCCTGAAGAGAGATCCTGGGAACCTTCTTCAAATGTACATGCTCCAAGATTAGTCCAAACCTTTCATAGAATGTACCCTACAAAACCAAAATTGGGGGGCCCTATTTTGGAGGGAGGTACTGTCAAGACTTGCCTAGCCACTAGTCAAAATAGAGGGAAAACCCCAAAAATCATGTCAGGAGGTCAGACGCAATGTAAACACTCACGTTGGAAAAGACGTCATGTGGTTCCAATAATTTTCCTTAAGCGGTGTTTAATTGAACTCCAAAATAGCAGCGTAAACATGGCTGAAGGAACGGGACGCGGCAGAATTCAAAGTTGCTGGTCTAGTGTTTCTTCGCTCACAACCGATGCAGCAGGTGAGGCGCGCGTTCTGATAACGAACTGCGCACTTCAACTGGAATTGTCCACGAAGTCAGAGTGAAGTTCCGGAGTTCCGAGTTTTCCAGGGAAATCTTCAATTTTCATCCGAAAGGGTTCAACATTCGCATGCGCAACGAGGGACAAGAAGTAAGAATCTTCACGCCTCATTCTAGACTGTAATGAACTGCTTTTGACGCATCTAGCGTCCTCAAGTCGAGGCGTTATCAAGTGACTGAACTTATACGCCGGAAGCTGTTTTCTTTCTTCTATAGTTTACTCATAGCTAGGGTATTGTGTCTTCCTGGACCGCTATATATTTTTGTTGTCGAGCCACGGAATGCTACTTTAAATGGACTTGTTACAGAGCACATCCCAACTCTGTCAGGTACATCTTATATAAGATCAATCATAGAGTCACACTAAACAATTTCCGTAAAATATTCTTGATAGCTAATGATACTGTGTTTTACATAGGTTAATAGAAAACCCGAGTTCAGTTGAAAATTAATAAGAGAGAAGCAATTGCCTGTGGTCCAAGGGTAAGCGTTTTGATAGAGTAATAAATGACTTTGCATGTAAAATAAGTTGCATGAAATTAAATAGGGTTTCCTTACAGGTGATAACAGAAGACCCAGAAGACCAATACGAAGAGTATACTCCATCACTCGAGGGCAGCCTCTCTTCTCTTTTGTTATTTTATCCACTTCCCCTTTCCCTCTGTTTTAGCGGTTACTTTGACATTGCAGTGTCGGGTGACTTCTGAGGCAGAGGGGCGTTGGGACTAAGCGTCGACTCCTGTGGATTCATCAGGCCTTCCTGACACAGTGCATACGTTTTTGCTGAATTCATCAGCAAACTTTCCTATGAAAACAAAATTGAGAAAAACTTATTTTTAACCTCTGCATGAAACTACAGAAAAATAGGTATGCAGGACCTTAACCGCATTCGCAAAGCGAATGCCAAATTCAGTGCAGCTCAATCCGCGAGGGCCAATGTTATAGGTAAATTAATACATGCTTTTTTCAATGAAAATGTTGGCTACACTGAAGCTATACTGTGGTGACTATATTAAAAGAAAGGAGTAGGGTATCTAGCCCTACAAATTGAATAAAACAAAGTCATATAATAATTAATTAGAAAATAATGACCTGAACAATACTCTTTTTCTTTATAAAATAAGCAAACACAACGTGTTGTTGCTTGGTAAAGCAAACTGTTACAATAGATTAGAAAGCATGTTCTCCATGTCCTTTGAAAATAAAGATTCATTCTCCTCGAGGAGGTTGGCCGTACAGCCATATAACACCCCAAAAATATTAAAATTAGCAATTCATATACTAAACATACAAGGATCTATTTTTTTATTTTTTTATTTTTTTTATTTATCTTTCTGGTCAACGTTATGATATACTTTCCCTTTAACGCCTTTAAAGCACAAGCTTTTTGAACATCCATCCATCAATCCAATGCTTCAACCAAATGAATCCATTACTCCACTTATTCTGTTCTTTCATCAGGTACTCTGTTGACTGCTCTGCAGTGGGAGAAGATGACTCTACTCCTTGCCTTATGGCTTCACCTGTGGATCTTCCCTTCTGCTGTTGCTGATGCCACCACATCAACAGGCTGCCAGCTCACGTCACCCAACATTCAAGTTTACTACAAGGAAGGGGATATTATGTTTGGGGGACTCTCTCCAGTTCATCAAACCATTGTTCCTTCTACATCGTCCAAGCTCTTCACTAAACCACCTGGTGATAGGCGCTGTGTAGGGTAAATGCCTGTGATTTCCAACATATCATTTAGAGTCTGTCTGTTCTATGCAGTGTGCTATAATTCTACATCTCTACACCAAACAGCAAAGACAATATAACCACATTAATGTGCCCTTAAGTCGTATCTTAGGAAAAACAATAGTTCAATAGGACATTAAACAATACCAAAGAACAATATGTCTCCATTAATTCAAGACACATTGTGATGTACTCATGACAAGGCAGAAATATATTATGAAAAAAGGAAAAGCAGGCAGTAAATACTGTATAACAATGTGTTCAGTATTTGTGTTCTTTATATCAAGTCAAAGATCACTTTATTCGATTAAATAAAAATCATAAAAGTATGCTATACAAGTACATAAAACATCATACAAAACTTTAAAAATACTGTACATTTTAAAATTCATTAACAGTGCATATAAAATGACCCAGTGCACAGGAATTTCATCGTTATATTTAAATAATTCATGAACCCGTTTTTAAGAGTATATGAAAGATGGAGCAGAGCTTGGAAGTTAATTCATACTACCAGGTATGGACATACATTTACATTAACTCCATCTAGGCTCATATGAGATCTCTTCCGTCTAGCACGAATAGAAGCAATCAAAAAATTGGCTACACAGAACATCACTCGATGATTTTCCATTAATTGTAGGAACAGCAATGCAGGTTTCACCTGTAAGAACCCCATTTCCCTCAGAAGAGGCTTGATGTACTTTACCCTACCTTCCGAGAAGAAGGGGCAAAAAAAGATAAAATGTAACAAATCCTGGTCGGAAAAATTTTCGCATTCACATGGAGCATTTTCCATTGGCGTGCACCAATTTTCATATTTACCCAACAGAAAATGTGCCTGGTTGAATCTAAATTTGGTTAGCAACCAACGGTGATAGGGACGTGTGACAGTAGTCAAATATGGTTGCATTGACATTGAACTGAGCAACAAAAAATGTGATCTTACTGTCGATTTAGAAATTTCAATCGACTCTCGCTCCATTTCACGGCACCTAATGAAATTCTGTTTTACCCAGTTTATGTCATCTTCATTCAGATTTTCCGGATGTAAGTATAATTCCGGGCGACCCAGGAGTGCGGTAGATGTTTTAATGTATGCCAGCCACTTGATATCAGCCACTCTGTCCCGCCCCAAACAGTCCTTAATAATTTTATGGTTCAGTGTTAGTTTGGGGTTAAGCCAAGTTCTGATCCATAATAAAAGCGGTGCCATGTTTAACATGTCCGCAATATAGCCCATACCCAGCTCTACATGGACCGCAAATGAGGAAGTGGATTGGGGAAGGCCTAGGAGGGCTCGCAAGAATTTGTTTTCCTCTCTCTGGATCAAAGTTAGGTCTTTATAACCCCAAATTGCTGCCCCATACCTGGCTATGGCCATAGTTTTAGCTCTGTAAATCGCCAAAATGGCCTCAGGAGGTTTCCCACCCAATCTTTTAGCGAAGCCAAGTATTGCAGCCGATGACTTTTTCACTGCTACTCTTTTATTTGCCACTTGGGGGGCCCAGCTGCCCAGGTCATCAAACACTACACCCAGATATGTGAAAATTTTTACTTTTGATATTACTGAACCATTGCACAAGAGCGTCTTGGTATTATTCTTCCCTTTCCCCACAAACATCACATGCGATTTCTCCACATTAATTACGAGTTCCAGGTTTTGCATAAAATTCCCAAAGGAGTTTAAGAGGCGTTGCAAACCTACGGGAGTCCTTGACAGCAGAACTGTATCATCAGCATATAGTAATACTGGTAATTTAGTACCCCCCATACATGGGACGTCTGCAGATGCCGCCGCCAAATTTACACTTAATGCATTAATGTATAAAGAAAATAATATTGGGGCCAAAATACACCCCTGTCGTACTCCCCTCCCGGATTTAAAGTCAGCCGTGCACTTCCCATCTTGTGACATGCGTATAACCGCTTTCAGGTCCCTATGCAGATCGGCCATGAAGTACACCAATGCCTGGTCTAGGCCCATATCCAGGAGCATAGTCCACAGTGTTCTTTATATCATTTGTGCACATTTTTTTTTTTTTAGGTAAGGGATCCAGTGCTCACATAAAAGTGAAAAAAGAGTGCATTGATAAGTGATATGAGAGAAAAACATGCAGCACACACAAAAGACATATGAATACGTTTTGGGTTTCGCCTGCACAAAACTTGTACTGTGCTTGAGAAATCTATTGTTAATATATATCTTAAAAGGGGCTTACATCCTGCCCCCTTTTAATAGGTTCCTGTGATTGCCACTTACTTTTCCTCTATATCTATTAGCTTTAGCATACTTGTTCCTGTTCTTTCTTGTGTGTTTGCTTTCATCAGTGTCCTGAGGCCCAAGTACTGTTTACATTTGCTTTTGAAGCGGATATATTTCTTTTAATTTTAAAACGTTTAGTCTACTTCTACTGAACCCCAAGGGCTGCCAGAGCGCTTCACAAACATTGTTGTAATATAACAGCAGTAAACCTTTGCTTATGTAGATGTCAATGTCCTCCGTCAGCAGTGGGCTCCTGAGCGGCCTGGGTGCCTTCCTGGTTGCCTAGCAACCTTACTCCATGGAGTGGGTCTGCTCATGGCTTCCCCGGGCCAGGAATCCCAAACCATCTCTATAGAAGCTGATTCCCAGCCCCGCCTGCTGCTAAGCGCTTTGCTTTTCACCAACGCGGGCTCCATTTGCAAGGTCTGCCAACAGCCAGATCAATGCTCCTGGAGTCCGAATGTCCTACTCCAGGGCTGCAAGGCCGGATCTTGTTTTTAAAAGTTGAGAATGTCACACAAGTGCATTGTTGGGGAAACCATCTTCATGGCATGGAGAACTATAAATGATGCCCATGCCAATTAGGTCTCAATGAAGACGACTCATAATCATATAACCCATCTCCCAATCAGTGCTCTGGAAACATTAGTTAAGTATGTAATACACAGACTACCCTATTGACAGCATGCTATCAGCTGCTGGTGCTGAGAAGCAAGTGTACTGGGTGAGCTCAATGCCTCATGTTTTACCCCTATGGTGCTTGTGGTGGCATCCGTGAGGCAGATTTGCGAAGGCAGTATCCAAGAATATGGAAGCTGAATGAGTAAACATAGGGAAATACAGACATTTATATATAGAACTACAGAAGGTTATAAAAACCCTTGTGTATTTTTCCTTTCTTTCAAATTTCATCTCAACTGTAGGGATCTTTCATCCAAAATACCTACTCCTTTTGTAAAGAATGCTGAATGATTGTATATCGGTGCTTGACCGGTTACTTCTCCATAGGGGTGGCTGTGCTTCCCCAGAACTTGGGTGTGGCTAGAGGGTCATAGACTGCTCAAGTCTGTACATGAGTACAGTAGTCATTGTCAGGAGGTTTTTAGAGACACAAAATATGCAATTCCTACACCAATTCTGTCAATAAGGTATTTTTATACATGCCACTTTTTTATTTGGGTCTTAAGAGTTTAGAATCTTTATAATATCACCTCTGTCCCCATAAATGCACACACTCGGGGTACACGAAGACTCGTAGCTAAAGTGATGAACATGCATTCAGATGAACTGAATTGGTTCACACATCCAACCTCATTTTAAAATGGATTTAGATCAAGCGATCTTCCATCATAGAGGTGATCTGCAATAACTCTACATCGCCATTGTCTGATTTCTCACTTTCCGGTGCCCAATCTGATCTTTGTGGTGCTGCTTCAAAGTCCAATGTTTTTGTGAGATCACTCTTTGTCTTTCCTATGCCATGTGGTTATTTCTTCTAACGCAACTTGTTGTTCCACCCTAGCCTGCTCTAATGTTGGCTTATCAGAGTTAGATATCTCTTCCATCACAATTCTTTTATTGTTCTTGCCGCAGCCCATTGTAATGTTGTCCCTTATTCTCGTACACTGCATCGCAGACAGTAAGGTATTATTATTTTCATTAAATCTATCTGTGTGCATGCACACCTTTTGCATGTCACACCTTTACCTTCTGGCACTCAGTAACCCCTTTTCAAATATTACTTTCTCATATCAGTTTTACACCTGCTCACCAAGCTTAAAGATACAGCAACAACAAAAATATTAACAACAACATAGGTGAAACCTAATGCATTTACCAATGCGTGTTGCTAATATTAGAGTTTGGAGAATGGATTCTAAAGACATCCATTGTAGGTGGCGCTTTGCCCTCTGGCAATATGAGGTCCTCATCAGGACGGGGCATGAGCACCCAGTATCTGGGATGAAGGTTGGGCGGGAATCAATCCCAGAACAAGTATGTCCTGCAACATAATGAAGGAATAAATCCTAGGGGATCCTGGAGTGCCCCTCTAGAAGGGAACAAGCTGTCCTACTTCACATCAATTGAGCCAATCAGCTAAATTGGAAGATGGCTTCCAAATTGGTCCGGTATAAGATAGGCCACCTCACGACCAATACAATTTGGCAAACATGAGTCTGCAATGGAGCAGAACGGCATGTAGATGCCGCTGTAATCCAGGCGAACATCAGGCTGTGTCACATCAGTATGCAGTTTGGTATGGATCACTAACAAAAATAATAAACATGTGCAAGGCATTAGACCGACAGAATGATTACTGAATTCAGATACCTTCTTGATATGGTTATTACTTCTGTATTAGGAGAGTATTCAGTAAGTCAAAAGGGGAATCCCTGGAGTCAACTTATTCACCTCACCCCCGTGTCAACAGGGAGAAGGACCTATAGTCCACTGTGTATCAGGGAATATATAAGGATTTCCACAAAGAAATAAAATCGTTCACAATCTAATTTTATTAAAACCATATATCTAAGCAATAAAATACAAGACAATTTAATACAAAACAATTTAAAATCCAAGGAATGTTCCTTGAAACGATCATAAGCAATTGAAACCAATACTTTTCAGACACAATTAAAAAATACACAGAACCAGTAGAGACATGTGTATAAGATTTCAGCAGTTACTAGACAATAAACATAAGACAAAACAATATATCATGACAAACCCCTCGTATCGCTGTGGCTACCGAATGTCTCTGCCACTTTGTATCAATAGATCCACAGGCCTAAAACATTTTAACTTCTGTAAACATTAGTGATAGTGTTGAGTATCCATCTAGTGTTTACCAGGCCCTGATTGGATTCTTTATATCAGAAAAAATGCGTCGACGCGTTTCGGTGCAGTACATTTGATTCTGTGGCACCTTCTTCAGGACTTCTCTTGTTGGGGTTTCAAGAAGCGGTTAATTACACCTTATCTGTGGATGTATAGGAAGAAAGGTACGGAGTCATTTATCGTACAGGATACCAACCATTCTTCATTCAGTATACTATGACTATCTATCTCCTAGGTGGGTGCTTGTTGTTATGTTAGGAGAGTATTCGCCCAACACCAACATAACTTCTTCTTCAGCGGGAGATAAGTACATTATGAAAAACTCAACCGGCCCAAAATCGCATTTAAGTCTCATTTTTATATGTTTTAAGACAGCAGGCATTACATTGTTTTCAACATCATCGAACGGTATGTAAGGAGATGGTAAAATCCTCACCGTAAGCTTGGCAAGCATGGGTTGTTCAATGCTACCATTTAATTGGAATAGACTATCAAACCAAGCAATTTGTGGGTGTTTGGCTTGAGGTTGGAGACAAGATGAACTAAACTCTCTACATTTTGAATGCAAAGTTATCCTTTGAAAATTCAGAGGCAGATTTACTAACATTCTAAGTAGCTTAGCAAGGGAACTTACTGCAGTGCGTTGCATGAAAGGCATACATCAGAAATGTGGGTCCGTCCACATTGTTTAAGTCTTGTACTGATTTGGGAAAGGGACGTATCCCTGTACTAATTTTTCCCTAGCTCTCCTCCTTGATTTTGAATACATCAGAAATATGCCATATTTACAAAGATATGGTGCATTTCTGCTGCATTTTTGTGCTGGCGGTCTGTGTGCAGCCTAGCGTCAATGCAGGCACCATTGCACCATGAGGCAAAGGTTCCTGCATTACGGGCAGGATTGTTTTTGTGCAGGAAGGGACACTTCTTTCACAAAAACAATTCTTAAAGGCCTCTGCTATGGCTCCATTTGATGTGTGCGTGATGCCTGATCTGTCTAGTATTGTCAGTACCCATGAGCATTCCTTATCCTGCCTGTCCAGACATGCCAGAAGCTTACTGGCTTTATCTCCATGTCATATAGGTGTCACTGTGTCACCAGTGCATGTTTACATGCCAGATCCTCTGCCAAGGCCAGCAGGTCCTGTTGGCGTAGCTGCAATTGGCACCAGTGCTTGGCACCCCTCGTGACTTGGGCCACATCCTCTAGTTCCTCGATTTCCTTTATTATGGAACAGCACTGCAGTCTTGTTTCTTTCTTCTTCCCCCCGTGTGAGCACCTGAGCCCTCCTCTGACCACTGTCTTGAATGCCTCACACAGCGCTGATGTGACCGAGCCCTGATTTTCTTTGCAGTATGTCGGCACATCCACACAGTTTGTCCTGTGTTTTTGCCATCCCGCAGGTACCAGCTTGCTGGTACTCACGACTCTGCAAAGGGGTCACCGCAGATGCTGCTCATGTTTCCGGTGAAGAGAGCTGTGATCTCTAATGTCCTGCTGAGGGGGACTTTCTCCGCTCCCTGGGCCAGTCTATGGTCATCATTCACTGTCCTGCCTGCCACTCAACAACCCTCAAGCCAGTCTCATGTCTCCTCTGGCATGGCAAAGTGGCAAGTCTTTCCTCAACAATTGCTTTTAGCTTGGTGGAGAAAAGCATCATGTACTTGACTTCTTTGGCCTGCAATGCTTTTTTAACTTCATCAACGTTTTCAGTGCACCTGCAGGGTAACGTCCGGAAAGAAGCACATCACAGCATTTCCCAAGTGTAGTCATCCAGCGATTAAACAGTCTGCAATATTGCATCTCTGTAATTTAGTATCTGTGCTATTATCGTACGCAGAGGGGCCCCAAGCTTGGGGGAGGTCCCAGCGATCGGAGGGCCCTCTCAGCAGAGAAGAAGTTGAACAGTCTTTTGGGTTTGAGCTTATAGGCCCTCCAGGAAAAGGTCTATGCTAGGACCCTCTGCCACTTTAGGGATGCTCACCATTCCTATGTTGTTTCTCTTGGCCCTTCCCTCCTCACCTTCCAGCTTTGCCACCATGTTGGTACTCTGGTTAAGACCTGCAACTGTTCCTCTACTCAATTTGTTGTTGAAAGTAGTCAGTTGGTGTACGTCTCTGCCACTGCTACTTTTTTGGATATCTATGGTTAATGCGCCAAGTTTTGGCTCAATAGGTGGTATAGAGCCCCGTAGATACTGGATTGCAGCCATTATGGAGCAGAGTGAGACCTCCCCCCGCTGCAGTCCTCCATCTGCCCCTCCACCATCTGCCCGCTGTGGCTGCGTGCCAGCGAAAGAAATCTTTACTGTGTACTTATCCAGCTGTTTTGTTGCATGGACCAGTACCTTGCGGGAGCCGAGTAGTGTCACTTCAGGCAGTGCCCAGGGAGTCCCTCGACGCTGTCTGCACCCCACTGCCCCCATGGCCACTCCTCAAAATGGCAGTACAGACTCCAATCATGCAGTAAGTTGAACACACACAGTGCTGCAAGTCTTCTTTAGTATTAGTAAATATCCGCTAGTTCTCCTTTGTGCAGGCAGTGTCCAGGTGCCACTTCTGTGGGTAAAGTGTACTTTTGAGTAGTGGCTGGTAAATGTTTTCTGAGGGGGCACCAGGAGTCCGGGTGGGCCCCACTGCTTGAATAGTTGCCGTTGCTCGGGGGGACAATCTTAATTCCAGGGGCAGAGCAAGACACCACCCCACTTCAGATTCGATGGTCTTCCCCCACCCCTAGTCTCTCCGGAGGAGGTAATGCGTGCAAGCGAGAAGCCCCTCAATCAGCCTGGTAGTCTATATGAGAGGCAAGAAGACGCAGGGCTCTAGGCTGGTCAAATGTATCCTCTAGCCTCCACTGTTGACCCTAAACCATCTCCTGTCACGCCACACTGGCAGCACTATCTTGATCAGCCCCAAGCTTATTTGATCAAAGTTGTTAGGCCCCAGGGCCTGCTGTCTCACAATAAAGCCTTCCTTTCTGGAATGCACTCTGAGAGCCAGGAGCTCCACTATCTACCAATTTCAGATAGAAAGGTCAATCTCATCGCAGCGGGGCCCTCCGCCGCCTGACCCAGGGCAGGTCCTCCCCTCCTGCTCACAATCTCTGTAGTGACAGGCAGTTTCTGGTTTAGCCACCAGCAGCTGGGCAAGTCTCCATCCAGCAGCGCAAATCGATCTCAGCGCCTCTTGGTCTCTTACCAGCCTATCGTAACTGAGTCCACCATGCACAACCTCGGCTCGTTACATTCCGTCAATGTACTTCCTTACATTAGCTATGGCTGCTGCAGTTCTATTGTGATCCTTCCTCTCTTTCAAGAACCAGAGCTTCAGTCGGGTCTGCTATCTCCGGGGCTTCGGTGCCGGGCCATCAGGTGAGCTGGTCCCCCAGTGATTATTCGGTGTCCAAGCACAGCAGGAGGGGTAAGAAGAGGAGAGGGGGCAGGGTCCCCCAGTCACTGGTCTGAATCATCCAACTCCCTACACCGTGTTATTGGGCCTCTCATGGCCCATCTGCCATCTTCATATGTCGTGTAGAGCAGGGATCCCTTTTTAATGATGCTGGGATCAAAGTTTTGAGAGTTTTATGGAATTGCACAGTTCTGGCAGGATTGTACACAGATGTCAGGGGATTTCTACCAGGCGGCTTTGGAGCCTTTCAAGCTTGCAGACATCCTCACCAGCAGCTAGTCATGCCCCGATATTTGGAAAAGTCTTGATCTGGTTCATAACCAGAACTGTACAGGGAGGTCAGAGTCTCCTTCTACATATGGGTCGCTTCTGGCCTTGCACCCTTTGCAGACTCTCGCAGACAGACTTGCTTCTAGGTTCTAGGAAGACCCTCAGATCTTCTAGCAGAAAGTACTGACTACAGAACATGTCCTCCCCTCTGGGATACTGGTTGTCTGGCCGACACCAAACCTTAAAACACAGCAGTACTTTGAGTGCTCTGCGGAGAACTACCTTTTTTGTTTGTGAAAAACTTGTAACTGGACCAAAATAGGGTGATTTGCATCCCATATATATATATAAATTCTTTAGAAAGGGGATGTGAATCCACTGTCTAAAGTTTCAGAACTAGTTTGGGGGTGGTTCTTTTTCAAATGTCCTTTTTTCACCGTTCCTCATATACATCCTTTCTGCACAATGTTGGCTCCCGCAACAGCTAGCAATGATGCTGGCTCCTATCAAAAACAAGGCTACAATGAAGGGGCTACAATGCAACTTGCTTCTGTCCACTAGTGTGGCGGTCAGTGAGAATTCAGAAGAAACAAACATTAAAGTACAACAACTCCCTTGCTAAAAAATCTCATGTGCTTTCCACTCATGTCTGCTGCTTTCCCCACCCAGTCCCAAAAACCTGAGATAAGGGAATCACACGCACCTCAATCAGGGATTCCCTTGTGCTCTCTATTCCAGTATAATAAAAGTATACTCACCCTACTGCATCAGTCGATGCTTTTTCCAATTATTACAATTGAAAAGGACATGCAAGTAATGAAGCACAAAGATGGAAACAGGAACGTGTTTAAAATCAAATTACATGTTGATTGGAGCAAAGTCGTTGCTCTGGGTTAGACTTGCTTTTTTTTTTAAAGAACTGGCGTTATGCAATTGACTTTTTATGGTCTGCTTTCTTTTGAGTGCAGTAATTGGAAAAACCGAGGATTGGAGATACACATTGTGAGTGTGGTTTCGTGATTTTGGAGTAGAATAAAAAGAAGCTGCCGATGGAGGGAGGGTCTGATTCACAAAGGCCTGATTCACACCCACTTTGTAGTAAATGTGCAACTTTTGGTATTTGCAAACTCCGGGTCTGAATCCAAAGGGCTTTCACAGTTGTGGAGGAGTTTTGGCACCAAGGGCTCAATCCCCACAATGAGAATCATTGCAGAGAATCCAATCCGAGTGCCAGGACTGCCCCATGACTGGGGCGCCTCGACCAAGAGTGAGGAGGCCATTTGTGAATCTGGCCCCTTGAGTATAAATTTACTAAAAAAGTGCAAGTTACATGTCTACAGCCCCAGAGTAATGCACTTGCTAATTCTTGTGAGTGTGTGTGTGAGTGACATCTCTTACTAAACCCTTCCCTGATCCCCTGTTACTTCTCCCTAATCCTATCCCCTTTAGTAGAAAATCTGCCTTTTTTTCCCATCCACTACCCTGTGTCCCTCCCACATTGACTACTAAGATCTATACTTACATGTGCAGAGACTCAGCCGTCAGGACACTTAACTCAGTTCACATAATTATAGGCAAAACATATATTTTGTAGTATGTTTTGTAGTACTTTTTTAGTACTAAAAACATACTACAAAGTGCAGTTTGAGAATGAGGCCCTCCTGTTTTTGAGAGCTTTAAATGTTGCCAGTCCTACTTCGGGTCCATTAACGGTAAAAGCAATATGTAACATTTTGTGTAAATGATAAATTGTAATCTTTATATCATTATGATTTATCTTTTATTTATTGAGGAATTACTCCCAATGAAGTTACAACCAGAAGCAAAAGCATTGAAAATGATAATGACTACAGTGAATGTTTTCAATTAAGAAGTTCAAACATAGGAGGGTACAACTTTGATGCTGTACTTGTTAACTGATTTGACAAGACTAAAAATCATGTAAACAATTGATTTAAAAATAATGTAAGTAAAAAGAAGTTGTTTCCTGAACTTATTCATGAACACATTGGGCTCGATTCCGATCCGGTAAAATGCGCTCCGAATCGTCGTACGGAGCAATTTTCCCCGTACAAATCGTACCTGTACACGTCCCCATACGTACGACGAAGTACGATCCGTACCAGGAGCCAAAGACCGTACGAGTCCTACAGGACTCCGTACGACTAAAATATCCGTACGAGTATCACTCGGAACCCGCTGTACGTGACATCGCTACGGTTCACGGCTGGTTTTTACGACCCAGCAAGTACGATTCGTGTCAGGTACGCAACGTACAACCCATTTTTTTACGGGAGCTGGAAACAGCCGTAAACGCATAGTTTGCGCAGTAACAAGTACTGAACACCCCCCCCGGGGACGCCGCGTACCCTCCATGATCGCCGGGGTACGCGCCGTACCCCTGCGATCATGTGGGGTACACGGCGTACACCCAGCGTACATGGGGTTCGCACCGTACCCCATGTACGGTGGGTGTACGGTGTGCACCCCATGTACGCTGGGTGTATGCCGCGTACCCCACATGATCGCAGGGGTACGGCGCGTACCCCGGCGATCATGGGGGGTACGCAGCGTACGGTGTGTATGTGATTGAGCGCTTTTCCGTATGGATCGCCCTTACCTGACGCGGACCGTACGAATAGCGTCCTGATCACCCGGTCCGGATCGTACTCGCCAGGTCGTACGGTGTGTTTACGAGTCGTACGGAAACGGCTACGAATACGAATCGCACGGGGGATTTTTTTTACCGGATCGGAATCGAGCCCATTGTGTTGTGAGACATCTCAACAAGGTGTTCCTGTTTATAAAGGTTTACAGACTTTTATCATTGCTGTATGAGAGTATGAACGAAAGGTAATTTTCATTTCATTTTTATTTGTAACAGCTTTGATTTAGAAACTTACCAATATGTCCTTGCCATGGTTTTTGCAACCAATGAAATTAACAAAAATCCTGCAATTCTGCCTCAAATCAACTTGGGGTTCCAGATTTATGACTCTTGTCATTCTGAAGCAGCTGCAATTGAGGGGACATTATGGCTGCTATCAGGGCATAGGACGACTGTCCCAAATTACAGCTGTGCGGCCAAATTAAAAACATCTGCCATCATTGGTGATCTTCCATCTGCATCAACCCTTCCTATGGCGAGAATCCTTGGTGTCAGCAGGTATCCTCAGGTATGATATGGACTCAAATTGTATTAGTAGTTCAGTAGCGATTCACTATAGCGTATTTCTGTAGCTATGGTGCAGTGAGCTTTCATACACTGAAGTATGTTTCATATTTATGTTTGCAATGCCTTCTTAATAATTGCTTCTGTGAGGCATATTGTTTAAAATATTTGTAATATATTCCCAATTGCATCACCTAAATTTCCTCTATTCCAAGAAAAATGTTGATGATGCAGTATTCCTGGTCCATAATAATGGTAATACCTTCCTAATTCATCCCCTACCTTGCTTCTACAGTAAGGAAATGATTAGTAATGTAAAATATATTTTTCTTTTTATTATTACTAGTGTAAGCATCAGTGTTTAAATATATGTAGGAAAAGCCAATCCTTACTCACCTTCAGCCACTGGAACATTTTGGGTAATTGCTGACATGTGCGATACAGAGTTTAGGCAACTAAGAATGCACGCTATTGTAAGTGAACACTGATTATTACAGTGCCAATGCACAGAATTCACCTTCAAACCAGAGCTTTTGGTTTGGTGCTAGAGATGATTGGTTTTGACTCCGTTTAATCTGTGTTTTTTTATCTCAGAGCTGCATTGCTTTTGTTAATCACTAGCTGTAAAGCACAGTTGATCATCATTCCCTGTGCAACAGTTTCAGGGACTTTTTTTTTAAATGAACTAATATTTAAAATGTCTCATTATATTTGAGTATTACTAATTTGTAAATTTATGTTGTGCCCCTAGACCTTTTTGGTATGAGGGTAAGGTCAGATAACTGACACATTCTGACATTCTGGAGTATAACACATATTAAATAGATAATACAAATCAAACAAGTATTAACAGTATTAATATGAATATGATAGGAAAGGGACTAAAAGTGTATATCAGATGGGATCAGCACTGAAGACAGCTACTTATTGGGAAGATTTAGTCTGACAAAAAGGATATTGTAATTGTTTGCGGAAGAACATGAGACTAGGGTTTGGGATTAACATGCTCTTTAATGATTTCCAGATACTTGCTCTTGAAAATGAAAGATGTTTAACCTGTAATTTTATGATCCTAGGGTATTTGAAGAGTGTTTTGTTCCTACTGTGCAGGTGTCTTTAGCCACTAGAAATGTTGAGGTAGTCAGTAAGGTTGAAAGGAATGTTTAGATGTTGTGCTTTGTACTTGAGGATTCCCAATATGATCTCACCTGTCACCTCATTTCTTAGTCAATGAAGGGCAGAAAGAATGGGTGTAATATGGTCATACTTTCTCAAGGATGAGAAGAGTCTGACTTTAACATCAACCATGGCATTCAGTGGGGTAAGAGATCATTTTGGCAGAACTGCCAAGATTGCATTACCAAAGCCATGTTGTGATGTAATAAAGCCTGAGCATCAACCTTTAACCTCATAGCTGCTATTAAACATTCCTCCCCAGTGCTGCGCTGTCCATTAGAACTAGTGCTGAATGGACGTTCAATGGTCGTGCGCAGCACTGGGGAGGTAGTGCTGCCGCCGGCCAATGCACCGAGGCAGCACTTAAGGGGTTAATTGTTCAGATGTCAACAATGGTATTATGTTCTTTAGAGAGAAGCATTGAGTATGAAATCTAGAGAGACTATGGTTGTAGAGAAGAACAGAATGACAGCTCTTTTAGTAGATCAAGTTCAACATTGTTTTTGGGTTTCAGTGAAAATAAAAAAAAATAACGTTGGTGGTCATCAACCCTTGTGGGCTGATGAGTGCAGTGTAATGTGATGATGGCATGTATCAATGAGGTTTTGGTATAAACATATTTACAGCACATTGATGAAGCAAGACTTTGGTATACTAACACAAATTGAACTCAATGGCTCAAAGTAAAGATTGAAAAGCAAGGGAGTTGGAACGGAACCATTATGAAGTATCTTATCCCAAACAGGAGTGCAAAGACAACTTGAAGGACCAGGTACATATATTCGTAGGTTAGTACAGAATTAAGCAAATAACCTGGAGGTTAGCATACAACTGCATTGCCAGTTGAAATCACAACATTTCAGCCCACTCTAGAACCATCAACTTCCTAGAACTGCTCCAAAAACTACAAACCTTTATCAAAATTTACAAAAAGAATGACTCAGCACCCACTAGTTATCATAGTTTCTAATTATAGGCAAATCAATTAAAGGTATAGAATGAAATTACAACTAAATCTCATAATCCACAGTCTCATTTGGAATTTTTACTTAAAAGTTTATTCCTTTATTCATGATCTTCTAATTGTTTTAAATGTCTTCTCTTTATTTAATCATAGACAACACATTTCATCCTGAAAGGACTTCTTCAGGGATACAAACACTTGAAATATATACAAAATTTAAAATCAATATATAAAAGCAAATCGACATAATACAAAATGCGACAAAAAACATACATTCAAAGAATCACCATATTGGTTACAATCATAAGCAGTAAAACATAATTTTAATAGGAGGAAAAATATAGACGTTCTCTACATGAAGGGCTATATTCACTACTATATTCACTATTCACCACACCATGCACAGCTTTCATGGTTATTACATTATTAACCAGGATTACCGTGAGGCTAAAAGCCATAGAACTATTTACATACAGATTGCCAGAAGTTATGTTCATTCTAATCACCATAAAACTAATTGTCATAGCATAACTGGGGTAGAGACATTTAATGGGGGACATAATCAATTTACTGGTATGGAAAGTGTTTCTAAGCTATTTAAAAAAAAGTGTAGACCTAAAATCTCCTTAAGTTAGTAATCAACATGAGTCCACAGCCAAATTATACCTTCAGCTGGTGTCTTCCTCTGAGTGAAATAGTAGTCAAATTAATCTTCCTTGCGTTGAAAGTAAGTAACGCCTTTGAACTTAGAACACTCTATGTTCTTCCTCCAAAGACTATGGTGTGTAAATGTGTAGTCCCTAAAGGCAAAAAGACCCTTTTGCAGTCTTATAATAAGTGTTAAGCCAAAGCTTTAAGAATAAGGATAAAACATAAGTACACTGTTATGAGTGCATATTAAAAAAAATTCCTCATAGTGCAAACCCTAATCTTCATTGACTTCATAGGTGATACAAAAATCATTAGACACAACTCAACATCCCCCTTTTAAAAAAAACGAAAATACCATGCAATCCAAGAAAACTTATTTGAGAAAAGAAAATCCTTCACGTATAATTGAAAGGCATACTCTTCTTACAAACACTTATCCAAATCATAGAACTTCCCAAATTCTCTACCCACAATTTACCTGGCCTAGAACCTTCCTTCTCAGAAGTTGTGCCAGAAAATGAATGATGCCTGTTCATTATGTCACCTTTTCCACTCACTCTTTGAACTCTGACTGCACTCCCATATTTAGGATCTCCTTTAGGTACATGTCCAGGTTTCTTAACATGTACACAATCCTCTACTTAAAGTTTACTGGCCTTGACTCTCTTCCAGGCATCAAAATCTTTTTTGTTTTACTTAAGTGAATCCCACTCTTGCTCTCACTCCTACATCAAGATCTTCCACAGTGATACTCTGCCTAACCCACCTAGACATCCAACATAGAAAAACATTTGTGGTTGAGCTCTTCACGCGTAACACTTTAAAAGGAAAAACCCCAGTTTCAAAATATGGTGTGGTGCAGTAGATCTCACAGCATTGACTACAATGCAATTTTTAGCTAAACCCCACTATATACATTGCCCCAACACTCTATGTATATGGTTGACATAACTATTAGTTTAGGGTTATACAAAGAGCTTTTTGATTGCCTAACACCAATCGATTTTAGACATTCGGACACTTCAGTTCTGACAAACTACATGCCATTGTCAGACATTAATTTCAGAGGAATATTAACTCTCAAAAAACATCTTTGAAAAAAACAACTTATAAGTCTTTTATAAACTTAAATTCAGGCTATTTATGTGATAATCTACAGGTCATAAAGCAAACCCAGTATTCGCTGGCAGTGAATTGCAAGGCTAACTGGATCAACACCTAACTTCTCTCATGGTACAGACAGAAGATCGACTGGCTGGAGAGGAGGTGAACTTACTGTATGATTCGTGTCGCAACTGTTACATATGATGCACCCCAGAGTAACGATTTCAATATCGTTGTCCATATTGGACCACCCATAAATTACCCTAAAATGCTGTTTGGTTATTGTGCACCCCAAATGTCCTTTGTTTGCACTTGAAATCTAAGCCATACTCAATTTTCCTAGAGGTATAAGTTTATAATTTCTCATCAGCACATCATCTTCCATGGTCAACTCATCGGAAACCTTTTCAAATGGTTGAAGACTAACAACAATGTTCCTGTCCCTGGGCCACCCTAATTCACTAAAACGCATCACCTCACCAGGTGCCTGATCTTCAAGTAATACTGTGCTTCATTCTTTCTCTAACAGCTTTCAAGGGCATTGTAATCATCACTCTTACCTTCCACACGACCAACTTTAATTGGGAAACATGACAATTAGTCTGTACAACCATTTTTTGTCAACAGGTATATAATAATAATAATAATAATAATAATAATAATAATAATAATAATAATAATAATAATAATAATAATAATAATAATATTAATACCACATATAAAGCACATGGCTACTTCCAATGAAGTGTCCCAGAGGTAGTGGGCTTGTTTCAGAGATAAAGAGTTGTCCATGCATAAGGAATCAACTAGATTCAAATAACCAAGTTTTCTGTTTTTCCTAAAAATCCTCTCAGAAGGAGCCAGTTGGAGTTCCAACAGAAGTAAGTTCCTGATTTTAGTGGGCGAATAACTAAAGGCGCAAACACCAATTCTTGTTTTTTTAAATCTTGGAGCCGTAGCCAGTTTAGTATTGGCCAACCTCGGAAATACACATTGTGGCATAAGAGGTAACCCTATTCTGTAAATAGGATGGGCCTTAAAATGACAGTGCATTAACATAGTAACAAAGAGTCTTGAAAGGGATTCTCTGTTTCACCAGCAGCCAGTGTAACTTCTTTAATGTGGTGCTGATAGAAGATCCTCTTGGAAGACCAGCAATGTTTACGCCGCTGCATTCTGCACCCATTGTTGCCTGTTCAATCGCATTTGGGTGACCCACAGATGAAGAACATAGCAGTAATCCAAACAGGATCTAACCAGGGCCTGAATTACTGTTTTCTGAGCAGACTCTGGGAGAAAAGGAAGAACTTTATTCAGAGGTCTTAACATCCCAAAGCTCTTTCCAGCAAGGGTGGTGATTTGGCATCAAAGGAGAGTTTCTCGTCAAACCAGATGCCCAAAATCTGCACCTTGGGTTTGGGAGCTGGTAAAAGGCCAAACATTTCTGGCCATCATGCATTTGACCAGATATTATGGTGTTTGCCTAGTAGCAGAACCTCAATTTTTCCAGTAATAAGTTTTAAGCCACTAATGGCCCAACCACAGAACAATGTCTGAAAACATGTGCATAGGGAGGAGGTCGTTGAAATTATACTGTAACAATTTTGTCAAAAGTCTTGTAATCCTAGGGGTGAATTCCTTCACATTTCACACTGACTATAGGTATTAATGGCTTGTAGTCAGTCCATATAGTACATTTCTTTACCACAAGTAGATTCTCAACTTTGTGATTGGCAAAGAACATGCCAATACTTCCCTTTCAATAACTGAGTAATCCATTTCTGCTTCCTTCGATACTCGAAAATTATATAACCAATGATTTTAGCTCCTTCAGCATCTACCTTCGTGAACATGGCCCCAATCCCAACGTTACTGGCATCAGCTTCCAATATGCACAACATATCAGTGTTGTAAGGGTTCAATATCTGAGAAAATCATCTGATCCTTGTTCTAAATAAAAACTTTCTGACACTTCGAATTCCATGAAAATGTTACACCTATTTTCAGTATGTTTGTCAAAGGTTTTATCCTATTGCCATAGTCTTGGATAAAACAGGCATATATTTCACAAACACCAAGGATGAACTTTAATCCAGCCTTATCACTAGGAGCAGGAGAATGAACTATACTCTTAACTAAACTGAGTTTGGGTTCAAACATGTCCCAAGTACTCCTATTTGTACATCAGAAAAACATTTTTTGACATCTAAGCACATCACCATGTTCCTAACATTTGCTTTGTTGATGTATGTGTTGTTCTGCCTCTGAATACCACATATATACTTTGAGAAGCCTTAGCCAGCACACGACTGCCTACATTTAGATACTTGCATCTTTTTCTTAACCACTCCCTGGTGACATTTAGCACCCACACCTTCCTCTCAGTGATCACCCTTGGTTTGGCGCCAGAGACTCTTCATGTCACCCAGGAATCTCTAGCATGCACTCAGATTATACCAGTATGCTCTCCTCTATCTACCATCAGTGACCCTTGCTGGTTCTTACACCCTTTTAGGTGGCCAGTCGAGATCATCAGTTTGCCTGTTGATACAACTAGCAGGCCCTCAAAACCTCAGAATATCTCGGAGACTCTTGGCTGGCCTTCAGACACTAACTACCTGCTTTCAGTATGATCATACTTAGTCAGGGTGGGCTTTATTATTTATTTGATTTATTTATAAAGTTTAATATAGCGCAAACAAGATCCCAGGGGATATCATAGCACTTTACAATAGGATGGAAGGAAGGGCATACATGCAAGATCAACATCAAATAAGAATAGGCAACAAGACCGAACACAAAATTACAGGACAATTGCGTCAGGGAGATTAAAACATTAAGCAAATATTTATCGGGTTACGAAGGGTGAACCAATTTGTGGTAAGGAAGAGCAGTACCTAATGAAGGTACAATGGTTGTAGGATCAAAGAGTTCGAGCATGTTAACTAGCCCAATTAAGGTAAGAATATGTTCATTAGGAATCTTTTTGTTTCCAGTTTGAAAGCAGTCGTTGAGGAGATTCTATGTACTTCCTGTGGAAGAGAATTCCATATCTTTGGCCAGAGAAGGCTCAGTGACACATTCTCTTTTTGCTAAGCAATAGTTGTTTCAGGAGGAAAGTGTTAGCACTTTTTGAGGCACTATCGCCACAGGACAGTTCGAGCTTTTGCACTAGATATCTGGGAGTTTTGAAATGAAGGGTTTTGTGAGTCAGAACGGCAATCTTTAACTGAATTTGGGCTTTGTAGGGAAACTTTTAAAGCCATTTTAGGACTGGGGATATGTGCTTATTTCGTTTGGCACCTGTAACCAGTCTAGCTGCAGTGTTCAATGATGCCCTTAGTGGAGCCAGGGTGTATTTGGGTAGGCCACAGAACATAGCGCTGCCGCAGTCTAACCTCGGCATGACAAGCACTTGGACCACCTGTATGAAATCAGTTTGTGGAAGGAATGGTTTGATCTTTCTGAGTGTCCTCATCAAGTGGTTAGCTCCCTTGCATATATTGCTGATATGATTTGTCATATTAAGGTGCTTGTCCAGGGTGATTCTGAGAGATTTGGCTGAGTCTATGATGAGAGGGGTGCAGTTGAAAGCTGTGAGGTGATTCACCAAAGATCGAGCTTAGGGATGTGATTCGGAGGAGAGATGAGCAGGAACTCAGTTTTGGGGGTGTTGAGTAGGAGACAGTTCCCAGTTAACCAATTTTGCGTAAACTTTAGAGTAGTGTTGAGTGAGATGATGTTATCTTGGGATGAGATTTTCAGATAAAGTTGCGTATCATCCGCATACATGTGGAAGAAAATGCCTGTGGAATTTAGTAAATGTGCTTATGGTTCCAAGAAAAGGTTGAAGAGGATTAGCATTAGGGCGGACCCTTGGGGGACACCCATAAGGACTGGAGACGGTTGGGAGAGGGTGTGGTTTGCCTTGACTCTTTGTGATCTGTGGTGGAGGAAGGACCAGAACCATTGTAACACCAGGCCAGAGAAACCCATCCTGTTCTTCAGAATGGATAGGAGGCTGTCGTGATTAACCGTGCCAAATGCGGAATAGAGGTCTAGGAGGATCAGGAGGCAGGATTCGTTTAGGTCAAGCATTTTTAAAATGTCATCCATAACGTGAGTGAGAGCCGATTCAGTGCTGTGCCCCTTCTGAAAGCCATATTGATGCTGGTCCAGGAGTTGGAAGTTCTCAATGTGAGCACAAAATTGGGATTGAACGCATTTTTCAAGGAGTTTGGCTAGAGTGGGGATGTTGGAGATAGGGTGGAAATTATTGAGGTCAACTTTGTCTGCATTAGTTTTTTTAGTATAGGTGATACCTGAGCTGCTTTTAGGTAGTCAGGGATTGTGCCTTGTGATTGAGAAGTATTTACAATCCTTGTCTGGGTGGGGATGAGTACACTCTTGATTTCTTTGAAGATGGCCGATGGCAACGGGTAAATGAAGTGGTTAGACAGGTTTATATTCTGAAGGATCTTGTTGATGTTTTTTTCACTGAATGGGGTAAAACTGCCCCATGACTCATTGTTCTTGGTATTCAGATTGGTAGGTTTGTGCTTTACTAAGAGGTCAAGGGATGGGGCAGACCCAGAGGAAGGCAGTAGGGCCTTTTTAGAGGCGAGCTCAATGGTGATGAGCCTTGATTTCTCAGTAATGAAGGCAGCTAGATCATCACATGAGGGTGGGCTGCTTCCAGTCACAGTGGTCGGGACCTACCACTGATTGCTGTTTAACCAATTTGAAAAGGTGCTTAGGATGGTTAGCAGATTGATCGAGTTGGAGTCTGAAATATTCTTCCTTGGCGCTCTTGATTTGTTTTTTGTAGAGGCTCCTAACTTTCCTACGGAGTTTTAGTTGGTCCGAGGACGGTTTGGCTCTCCAAGCTCATTTAACTGCCCTAAGGTTGTGAAGTTCTCTGTTTGAATTGTCGTTGTACCAAGGCTTGGATATTTTTGTTGATGCATTTTTTGTTGAAGTGGAGCAATGCCATCCATGATTTTAGAGATGGTTGAATAGTAGGAGTCGGTAGGAGACTGAACCACCACCAAGTCAGTTTGGGAGGAGGAGAGGGCAGATTTACAATGAAAACACTTGTAACTATGAGTGGCAGAAATGCCTCTGTTATAGCTCTGTTTGCAATTGTGCCGCTCATAATGGGGACATTAGTCATCAATATATTGCAGTTAATGACATGACATAGAAATTCCCTACTGATTAAAACCATTTAAACAATAATAATATGTTATATTATTTTGATCCCCAACATTAAAGAAAAAAACAATGTTCCTATGCATTTTTTTCAGTAAGCTGTCGTGGAACATTTGCAAGTGTTCCATAAATCTAGGTTTCTCACTGGCTGGGCTTTCAAACTGGTCCTGGCATTCCATTGCGGTTGCAGTGATACACCTGGTGACAAGCACCGTCTTAAGACTTGTGTCTGAATAAAGAGACATGGTGGCCATTTACCTGTTTGTGTTGACTATGAAGAATGCAAATGTTTTCGTGACAAGTTGCAAGGCTACCTTGTACTATTAGGCTAACACCAACGCAATGAGAACCTATGTGCGGAATATATGCCCTATTATACAAACGATTGGTCACTTCACCTAAGGAATTTATATAGCAGACCTTAGCTTCCCAAAACCTGCTAGCTGCTGTTACCTATTTTCCAAATAGCTGCAATTAAGCACAGGTGAAACGAGCCATGCTCGTGTGGATTTAAGGCCCCAGTGCCAGTGGGTGCTGCCTGGAGGCTAGAGGATAGCAATACAGCAGAGGAACGCAGGCCTGTGCATTCCAGCGATTATAAAGTAAGTCCTATATCATCATGAAACAAAGCGATAACTGAGAATACTGTTATGGAAGCCCAACTTCCTTCAGATATTGTCTGTTTAATAAGTGGAGAACTGGATTTGTGAGAAATTGTGCTGGCTTTTCTCTTCAGTGAAAGACAAACTGTGAACATATGACTGCCTCTTGTCAACAGGTCATATACTCCTGTGATCTTCTCTTTTGGGAGTTCCTGTCTGTTCAGGTGACTTTTTCAAGGAATGTTAACTTTTATGTTTCAATGCTGTGCCTTTTTAACAGAAATGGTTATCAGTGATAGACAATGATATACATAGTGTATCTATTTCGCTATCTTTGCATTATACTATAACCATTATACAATAGAACAGAAAACACACGTGTTATTAGTTGCCCATATCCTGCTTTGAAATCTGTGAGTTTGCCTGCTACAAATCAATGACAGGTACAGCAGTGTTATCTTCTACTTTGCACCTGTGTTTGTATCTTACTTATGAATGTCCAACACACACAGTGATTCTTTCACCATGTTTCTGATGCAATATGTCACTCCTCCCATTGAATGGGAGGAATGGATATATTGTTGCTAAAAGGTAATGATTTCCCCTAAACAAGAAACAAAGCCCTGTTACTTAGTGTTTTAGGGATATGCCAGCACTTATTTAAATACCTTTCAACTGCAGTAAAAGCTCAAGGGATAATTATACCAAAAGTTTATAAAGAAGCCAAAGTAAGGTTAGAAACAAGATTTTCCAAATCAGTTAATGTCGCTATGAATCATTGCCTGAGGCCCGCACCACTTTCCTGTTTGCCCACCTGGTGGCTTCTCTCATTGTGACCCTGCAGTGGTGGGACTCAGTCCCTCAGTGTGCATCCGTGCAGAGAAGAAGGGGTCAGACACCATTGAATTGGTGAGAGACTCTGTCAGCGCTGGATGCTGATACTGAGCCATCCATGGCCTGCAACGCTTTTCTGTTTACCCATCTGGTGGTTTCTCTTGTTGTGTGCTGTGCGGGTGTGGGACTTTGTGCCCCAGTGTGCACCCATGCAGAGGAGGAGGTGTCAGATGTCATACTAATCGGCAAGGACTCCCACGGGACGCTAAGACTGGGCTGTCTGAGGCCTGCACTGCTTTCCTGTTTGCCCACCTGGCGGATTCTCTCATTGTGGCCCTGCTGGGGTGGGAACTCGATCCCCCAACATGCACCTGTGCAGCAGAGGAGAAGGGGGCCAGATGCCATAAAATCAGCGAGGGACTCCCGCAGCACGTGTTCGCAGCCGGAAGAGGCTGGGCTGGGCCACACCTCTTGGCTCCATCTTTTGGCGGACACTGCAAGGTACAAGCAATTCCTCGGCTGTAATTCCACCACCGAC
This sequence comes from Lissotriton vulgaris, assembly GCF_964263255.1. NCBI lineage: Eukaryota > Metazoa > Chordata > Amphibia > Caudata > Salamandridae > Lissotriton > Lissotriton vulgaris. The sequence goes on along the minus strand of NC_141695.1, from coordinate 1,304,903,958 downwards.
TTAAATTAGTCCATTGTTTTCTTGTCAGCAATTCTCAGTGACTCATTGGGTTTGATTCTTGCAAAGAAGTAGCTATGGGGAAACGCAACACAACTCCTGTGCCACCTACCACAAGTACTAGTTGATTGATTTCTGCAGCATGCTTTTGGCGTAATAAGTAGAGAAATTAAGCTTGCAGAGAGAAGATTGTCCTTGTCTTCATCACTGCTTCCCCATATGGCCATTGTACAGGAACCAGTGGCTCCAGATGCAGCGACTCGGCAGGCACTTCAAACTATAGTCCCGCTTACCCCAGTTGTCTCCGCTAATCATCCTCAATCTTCAGACGAAAATGTGGGCGAGGAAGAAGGTCGGAAGTCAAAGGATGGGTAAAGGAAAAGAGCAGAGGCTGGTACAAAATCAAAAAAGCAACAACTTGCTCCTCAGAAATGCCTGCAAAATTCTGGACAGGATCAAAATATGTTGATTGAAGGTAGGGCCTCACCGCAGATTGAGGAGTTTCACTGTCACATTGCAATCATTTTTGCAGATGCTCTGAAACCTTTAATGATTTGTTTGGGGAATATTGAAGATCATCCCCTGTCCATGATTAATGCTATCAAAGAGGGGCAGCGGCCAAGCCCTCCTGAGAAAGGGTTGGCGACCCAGGAATCTGACCATCTACAAGCAAAAGAAGTCCATGCTACAGGGATCTTATCTAATGCTTCTACAGACCCTCTAGAAGACCTTAGTCTTTGCCACCGTACTTGCATTTATAGGCTTACAGATAAGCAATGTGAATGGAGAGATAGGAGTATAGACCTCCTAGACTTAGCCCGGTGCATCAGCACAATTATACTCCTAGGACTTTGAATATAAAAAATTGACCGCAGGCTGCCACTTTTCCTAAGCCTAAAGGTGTGCCTCAAAGTTTGGATTTACCTCCTGAAAGCATATACCATGGTCCTTGCGGGAGTTCCCCCCTTGACAGAAGGCACATATTAGAATTGTCAAAGCCTTATAAACAAAGTTGCCTGTTGGTGCACAAGAACGAAGTTTGCCATCTAGCAGTTACTAATAAAATAATAATGGCCCGCAGAGTAAATTGGGGTGACCCCACAGTAAAATCCATAGAGAGGGATTATGTAGTTCTAAATTTAAAAGATCCTGAGTACATCCATTTCTTACTTTCAAGCTTGAGTATTATGAGTATAAACTCTTGTAAAATAACTAGGACACTTTTATTCACGCCCCCAGGCTACCTTCCCAATGCGCAGCATAGTCGAACACTGAGAAGTCTGCAAAGATCACCACCTCCAGCATTATTTGTCCATCCTAACTGATTTGGAGTATTATCAGGGCAGAAAATGACTGATGCCTGGAGCTCTCCCTCATAGCAGGTTTAACTGGCGTTCTAGTTTCTTTCCTGGAACATTGAGGGGGGTCAGGATAAACTTAATAATGATGATTAGGTGACTACATCCAAAAGTATGACATTGTATACTGACAGGAAACTTGGGCTATTGACTCTGTTGCCTTAAATGGGTTGAGATCTTACTGCTCATATGCAACACCGTCACTTGCTGGGAAAGGATAGAGGGGTTTTGTTATCTTTTTGTCATGTGCTATTAGAAATGTGAAGTTTATATTAGTAGCATCTAGCCCATGTTATCAAATTTTACGTTAACATCAACACCTGGGATAAATGTGATTTTAATAAATTTTTATTTGAACTACTTTTCTTCACAGCCTATTCAGATCATAAAAGAATTTGGGAGGATACTCTTGGAGTCTGTGCACAGACAGGGAAGCACAAACATTTGAGTCATTTTAGCAGGCAATTTTGACATAAGCAAATGCACCCATAGTGGGGATCGTATTTGCGTGCTCACCAATGTTCAGGGGGACACTATCAGTCACTTTTCACATTCAATTTATGGAGAATCTCTGAACCAGATAATATTAACATGTAATCAGGTTTTTGCTTCCGATTTTTATGTCCAGGGCAATCCAAATCCTTCCACATTTACAGGAAGGGGCATGGGGAGCACCATAGATTTCGTTCGTTTGACAAATGTCTTTGTATATAACCTTGGGGTGCCCTCTCTCACACAGCGATCATAACATCATCCTCATATGCTTTGCAGTTGACCTGTTCCCTGTGGCATTAAACACAAATAAGTTGTTTGTCAGCTACTCTGTGAAAAAAGGGGTGTGAATTAACTGGAGCAAAGTTGATTCAGATATGTTTCCAAGGGCCAGATGTACGATCATTAAGTTTAGCGAGTTACAAATTGGGCAAAATTGCGACTCGCAATTTGCAACTCGCTAAACTTGATGTACAACACTGTCTCAGACACTGTTTGCAATGCTCAATGGGGTCAAAAATTGCATGCCTCATGAATATTAATGAGACTGTTGCAATTTGCGACCCCATTGGGAATGGCTAGCACTCCCAGGGATGGTGGCCTGCTGGGGCTAGCACTGCAGACCACCATGTCTGTGACTGCTGTTTTAATAAAGCATCTTTTTCTAAATGCAGCTTGTTTTCCTTAAAGGAAAATGGGATGCATTAAAAGAAAAATGAAACTTTTCGGTTTCATTTTTTAAGGGCAGGCAGTGGTCTCTGGGACCACTACCTTCTCTTAAAAAATATTTGCAAACCCATTCATAAAGGGGTCCCCTGGGGACCCCTTCCTGTGTGGCTTAGCACCCTTTTGATAAGGGTGGGAAACCACAAATGTTTTGCCACCGCAAATGTGGTTGCAAAACAGTGGTACATGGCAATTGCTATTAGGAAGGGATGCCCTTGGAATGCTCCTTCCTTATAGCGAGTCGTTAACCATATTTTGTAAGTCGCTATTAGGTTAGCGAATTGCAAAATAGGGTTAGTACATTCCCATGAGGCACAGGGTCAGAGCTGATTTGCATATAGCCAGTGTCTAACCCAGGGTGGTGTGGAATGCAAAAAAACGATGGATTTAGGCCCGGATCCTTGTACTGGGGTGAATGTATGACATTGTTCAACATTCTGTCCATCAACTGTGTTTTTTGCAATTTTCACCCCGAGTGTGCTGGGTATACTCAGACGTGAGTCCCAGGCTCTCCACACCACTGGAGTCAAGCTATCCAGGCTGATGAAGGCTGATATCCAGAAACCGGTCCTTGGATGCTTGATTCCGGTCTGGGAAAGACATGGCTTGGTAGTTCGGACTGGACTGTTCCCATGAGGCACAGGGTCAGAGCTGATTTGCATATAGCCAGTGTCTAACGCAGGGTGGTGTGGAGTGCAAAAAAATGATGGATTTAGGCCCAGATCCTTGTACTGGGGTGAATGTATGACATTGTTCTACATTCTGTCCATCAACTGTGTTTTTTGCAATATTCACCCCGAGTGTGCTGGGTATACCCAGACGTGAGTACCAGGCTCTCCACACCACTGGAGTCAAGCTATCCAGGCTGATGAAGGCTAATAGCCAGAAACTGGTCCTTGGATGCTTGATTTCGGTCTGGGAAAGACATGGCTTGGTAGTTCGGACTGGACTGTTCCCATGAGGCACAGGGTCAGAGCTGATTTGCATATAGCCAGTGCCTAACCCAGGGTGGTGCGGAGTGCAAAAAAACGATGGATTTAGGCCCAGATCCTTGTACTGGGGTGAATGTATGACATTGTTCTACATTCTGTCCATCAACTGTGTTTTTTGCAATTTTCACCCTTAGTAGAATTGTGGCATACAATTTATATGTAAATAAGTCACTGAATGAGCACCCTATTAAATCTTGGTTTAATCCCGAATGTCCAGCTGCTCTTAAGGTGTTAAAGAAGGTTACTAACAAGGCTCCATGCAATATAGATGATATCAGAGAAGCTAGTTATAAATATAAGCAAGTTCTGGGGAATAGGAGGCATGAAATCATAATGAAGGCTTGGGAAGCCTTAGAAAAAGCTTCTCACATGAAAGACAGTAGATATTTTTTGGGAACCAGTGAATCGGACTTTCTTTGTGGGCAATCCAGCAAACGGTTTTGAGTGTCATATCCCTATACAAGATTGGAGCAACCATTTTAACTATGATCTTAATCCAGATTGTAAGGGGGACGGTTCTAGGACAAATTCGCTAGCAGTTAAAGAGGATTGGTTAATAGACATCATATACTAAACCACTTTATTATTTACTGAGTTTAATTTGTCTACCGGTTTTAATTAGTAGACAAATTATACTCAGTAAATAATAAAGTGGCTGCTATTAGAGTATATTGTCTATCTAAATTGCACTAGGTCACACTGTGAGGTGTGGCCTGTTTCACTTCACTTCACTGCACTGCCTCTTTTTTTGGACACTTTCCTTTCCTTTGAAACACAATGACCACCAATGATGACAAAAGTGGGCACAACTGGTGAGTACCGAGCACTGGCCCTGGTGGTGGTGCACATGTGAGGGGTAATTTTGCCACTGTCACATTTTTCGTAGCACTGGAAGTGTGAATGATAGGGGGTCTAGTTAAAAGGAGAAACTTAACCCTTTCCTGTTTTGGCAACTGTCTTTTATAAAGTTTTTTTATAAGGATTGTGTTTAGCAAAAGTGCTAAACATGTTGCGGCTACCTTATAGGAGTTTTTTGAATGCTATATGATAAATCATATCACACACGGTTTAGAAAGCAATTAGGAGATATGCACCTTTGAAACCAGGTCTTGTTGTAAAGATTATTTTGTGAGTAGAGGGCGGCCTGTTGTTTCTTTTTCGCTCTTAGGCTCCTTTTGTGAACATACAATTTGATTATGCCTGTTTATTAATATACATTATACTACATTTATAATGCACTTACCTTAAAAATATTTGTTATCAATGTATGTCAATCACTTTCATCAGCAGTCCTCGTAGCATGGTGAATTGGGTTGTGTGGTGGTAGTACTTCCTCTCATCAGAGCTGTCAACATTCGGTTGGATAGGAAGTCCCTTTGTGGTTTCTATGTAGTGCAACACTGCACAAGTTACTATGATTTTGCAGGTCACTTTAGGTGAATATTGCTGAACCCCAGCACATTTATGTAGGCAACAATATCTAACCTTTAAAACTCTCAAATGTCTTCTTGAATGCTGGCCTGGAAAGCCTGTGGGCAACATTGTATCTTCTTTGGCTATACTTGTAGCATTTAGGTATGGGGCCATGATCCTGGTACGGAGAGCATATCTACTGTCACCAAAGTGTGTCTGTTAATTTTAACAGCATTGCATTCAAGAAAGTACACAAAAACAGGAAAGTGAACTCTGTGAAATGCATCCTTGTGTAGCTACGACACCCCAATAGCTACCAGAAGCAAAAAGGTGAAGGCAGCAAAGTACTTAAACATTTGTAGGGGTAGATTCACTCCTGTTTGAGTCCATAGACAATAATAGGTCTAATTCACCAATGAGATCTAAAACAACATTGGTGCTCAGCCTGTACGCATATGAATCAGCCTGCGAGTATGAAGTGACTCCTGTCTTTGTCTTCTAATCTCCTGGTGTGAAACAAAACCCCTCATACTCCTAGTGTAGCCATTCTGAAAAAGGTATTTCCTCTCCTCTTTATAGTTTGCTCCTAATAATCATCTGTTCTCACTTGATGCTAATTTACATATGCAAAACCCCTTTTTTTGCGGCTATTCACAATTTGCAAATTGTTAATACATTCCATTGAGGAAACTCAATTTGTAAATACGTAATCAATATTTTCAATTGCAAAAAAGTGAGTTAGTAATATTGAGGTTGCATCACTATTTTTGTGAATTGAACTGAAAACCGCATTGATACATTTCATATGTACCTTTTTTGCAGTCTAAAACAATTTGCAAGTGCTTTATGAGTCTGAAAACCTTGGTACGTCTGCCCCTTGATAGGATATGACCTATACATGTGAAAAAGATTAAAGGCGGTCTTTGAGATATCTACGTATAAGTTATTGAGAGCTGTTTTTAGCTAGAAGTAATGTGAAAAATGTGTATGATGGAAGGTGGAACAAAGTAATTAGTTATGCAAAAGACATTGTTGCATTTTTAAACATGAACTCACTGAGGTGAGAAAATGCCTATCTTGCCAATATATAGATTTACCTGAATGTTTGATCACATAATTGTGCCACATTGAAATTAAATGAGACTCGTTAATACAACGAGGAAGTGAAGTATCCGCCTTCAACAAAGCTCTAACAGTGGATAGTATAATATTACTGTATGTTTAAGTTTTGGAAATAGACATAGATAATAAGGCTGATAAGAAAAATGCATAAATTGCATTTGACTGCACCAATAACCATGTAGGACAGGGAGCTGCTAGCCTTTCTATACCATAGGAATCCTTTTTTTTTTGTTGAAGTGCCCAATGATAAAGTTGAAAATTAGATAGAAGAACTCTACCATTCACTGTAGAGCAGTGGTCTTCAAACCTTTTAATGCTTCCCCCCAATACAAAAAACATCATTGGGGCGCCCAGATATTTTCACAGTTATTCTAATAAATTGGCAATGTTTAAATATGTCTAGACTGATTTAAACATTACAGTTAAGTTCTGTTAAAAATGAGCAGAAGAGGCAAAACAGAGGGCAGGAAAATGAGCAGTAATGGCAAAACAGAGGGCCTTAATATGAGCAGAAAAAGGCAAAATAGAGATCAGAAAATGAGCATAGAAGGCAATACGGAGGGCAGAAAAATGAGCCGATATGACAAAACAGAGGGCAGCAAAATGATCTATTAAAGTCAAAACAGAGCAGACGAGGGCAAAACAGAGGGCACTCAGACATCTACTCACAGACCCACACAGAGACTCATGCACCCTCTAACGGACCTATACAGCTACTTTGAAAGGTTAGAAGTTACAGTTAGGAAATAAAATGTAAAAACCTTTGAAATTCATTTAAAAAGCAAAGGTTACATGGATGTTACAGTAAGGAAAAAACATATTTATTTTAGAAATTCACTTAAAAAAACAAAGGTTACAGGGACATCACAGTTAGAAAATAGAATAAAAAAAATCCTTTATAATTCACTAAATAAAACAAAGGTTAAAAAGACGTTATAGTTAGGTTCAGATTTCCCTTGCACAAAACCTTAGAAATTCAGCAGTCATAGAAACCTGACTAACTTACGCCCCCGCAATGCACTGCTTATGACCTCACATATTATATCACTCATGACATGGTCAGTGACATCACTGATGAATCTCAAATGATATCACTGATGACCTCACTGAAGACATCATCTATAAAACCACTCACACTCACTCACACACCCACACAGCCTCTCATATACCCACTCACTTACCCATACAACCGCTCACTTACCCATACACCTACTCACACAGCCACTCACTCACTTATACAGTCATTCACATAGCAACTCAATCACCCATGCAGCCACTCATACACCTACTCACCCACCCATACAACAACCCATAGAGCCACTCACCCCTCCATACAGTCAATCACACAACCACTCAGTCACCAATACAGTCACTCACACAGCCACTCACTTGCCCATATAACCACTCACACACCCACTCTGCACCCATGCAACCTTTCACAGATCCATACAGCCACTCATACAACCACTCATATAGCCACTCACACCCACTCACCCACCCATACAGACTCTCACAAACTTCCTCACTCAGCCACACAGCTAATCACAAGGCCACACACTCAACCATACACCCACTCAATCATTGATACAGTCACTAACACAGCTACTAACATACAGATTCAGACAGCCACACAGCTGCTATGTTAGAAATAGTATCACTCATTAGTAGTTCAGAAAGAATAGAAGTTTAACATATGCACTAGTATGCATCTTTAAGTCTCAGAAAACTTTGACAAAACACTATTACTCACTGAATGATGTCATCAGTGATGTCATTGACCATGTCATTATTGATGTAATATGTGAGGTCATAAGCAGCGCATTGCAGGGGCATAAGGTAGCCCAGGTACCTATAACTGCTGAATTTCTATGGTTTTGTACAAGTACAAAGTTGTCTTTGTACATGATTGGTAGATCCAAAGTGTGTGTGTGTCTTTCACAGGATCAACACATGTCCCTTTTGTACTTCACAACAGCAGCATACAACAGTAAATATGTCATAATGTTGAAATGTCCAAATGAAGATAAAATAGTAAAGGAGCCTAAAGCAAATGAAAACCCCCTAAATATATTTGTATGACATTACAAAATAGACACACTTTTAAAAATGTTGAGGTCACATTTTCTAAAAACAATCAAAGATAAACAATGTTAATCAACACAGTAGTCTTTGCCCTGGATTTACCTTAACCTACCCTTTCAAAAAAATGTCTAGCACAGACGTTTATTCTCATTAGAGTAATGTGAATATATAGGTGCCAGATCAATATCGGAAACCATGTTGTATCCTATTGTATGAAATTTGATATATATTCTTATTTTTTTTAACTGAAATAACAGTGAATTGGATTGAATATATATACTTTCATTCATGTAAAGAAGTTGTCAATAACATCTTGACATAAGTCCATTCCTTCCTCTTAACCACTGTCATCTTTATTTGGCATTTCAACATCTTCACTTAGTGGCTCATCATGGTCTTCTTCCTCTGCAATGTATGGGACGTTCCATCTCATGTCTATGTTGTATAACATGCAGCATGCAATGTTGATTTTGCATACCTTATCGGGTGATTAGGGGAGGGTTCCAGCAGTTTTATCCAGACTTTGAAATCCTGTCTTTAGGAGCCCAAAAGCCCGCTCCACTGGCCTCCGTCTTCTTCTATGGGCCTCATTGAAGCAGACTTCCCCTTGTGTTCTTAGATTCCTCAACGCTGCTAACAACCATTGCCAGTTAGGATAAGCTGAGTCACCTATCTGAATTGAAAAAAATAAAAGGCAACATTTTATGTAGTTTTTTTATCATTAAACTTGAAATTATAAAATAAATGTATAGACAGATTGCACATACCAGCAAGCCAGGCCCTCTCAGGTCCAAGTTGTGATATTTGCAGGGGTATGGTGCTGTTGCATAGTACAAAGGAATCATGTGTTGATCCTGGAAAATGTGCGCACACGCTTATGATGTACAAATCTGGTAAGCACACAACTTGCATATTGATTAATGGAAGATTTTCTGATTGCGGTATTCTTGTTCTCTGCACTGTGGTAGCATCAAGGGAAAATCAATTGCTGCAACCGCATGTGGTAGGTGACGCTAAGTATAAATATCTCTATTCAGATAAAAAAAATACTTATTTTGCTGAAACAGTTTGAAGCTGTTGATGTTTCTCAACTTTGAAGAAAGAACATTTTGTAACACAGCACTGAAGTTGGTTGTGACATTCCACGAGATACTGCAACAGTGTATTGGAATGATCCTATGACCACAAAAAGGAGTACTGCCATTAATTTCACTATTGGTGTTATTGCTGTGAGATTCCTTTTGCGAGGCAGAATATCTGGCTCCAGCTGATGACATATATCAATAATAGTTCATTGGAATGTTTTGATTAAGTACCATTCTTCCATGGGGGAAAGGTCTGGAAATGGTCTCAGATCTTTAGGCTATCGTAGCCTCACTCTCCCTGGGTACATATGTCTGCAATTAACAATACAAAAATGTGTTAGCATATTTCTCTAACATATTTTTTAAATAAAAAACACATTTCATTTAGTTTTTAAAATACATTTTTTACAAAATTGAACACATCATTAATTCATTTTCTTTTTCTTTAATTTAAATTTTGTTTATGTCTATTTCTTGGTAAAAATAAATGTGTAAATAATACATTTTAATGTATTCTTTACATATTCATTTTTTTCCAAACATTGTGTCAACTGAACTGTATATTAAACTAGACAACTATCACATTCAACCACAGTAACACACTGCATTATACTCTTTTTGTCAAAACAAATGACTACCATTAGCCTTTTGTAAACTATTCATCATTTCCAGTGGGGATGACACATTTAACATTCACAAAAACCCATTTTCACAATCTAAAATGGCAAACGCCTGAAATTGCTGTCAGAATCTTTCCAATGATATGGAAGTCAGCAGAAGTTGACCGCATAGTGGGTGTGAAACTGTATGACAGACACAGCTATAGGCTAACGCGTGTTAAAGCATAGTACAAAAGGTAAAGTATGCATCCATCTCTGACGGCAATCTTGCCCATCGTGTAGATGTATGCATTGTTTTCAGAAAAGCTCACTTGCCTCCTAACAGTGCAACCAATAACACCTACTCAACTTCTACTGCTGTTTCTGACCTGTGGGAGCCACAATGCCAGGAAAAGCCATAGACAGGGACCCAAACTTCTCACCAGAGGAGCTAGAGTTGCAGGCTACTGAGGTCCTGTCCCTGTACAGCCAGCTGTTCGGCTCACCAGTTGAACAGGTAAATGGTTAAAATGAAAATGTAATTCTTTCTAACTTTTTTTTATTAAAACACAGGTTGTAATGTCCATTTTAGTTCCTGAGTAAAGTGTAGTGATTGAAGTAAAGTTTGTGTTTTTTTATTACATATAAACATTATGGTGTGTATTTCTAAACACATCACAATTATACAACACCACAACATTAGTATCTGTTCTGTGTTTGACGTCCTATTTCCTTTTGGTGTGTGTGTATGCGACGCTGTTGAAACTTTTTAATAATGCTGGTAATAGATTTCTCCAAATTGTGTTCTATCAATACAAACAAACAAAAAGTCACAAAATCTTTTTTCTTAATACTTTGTATCCACATGTCAACTTCCACCAAAAGAAGGACATCTGGAAGGTTATCACTAAAAGAGTGAAGACCCTGGGGGTCTACAAGCGGTGCAGTATTAACTGCCATAAGCAATGGGAGGACCTAAGACACTGGACCAAGAAGTCAGCAGAAATCCAGCTCAGTCAGTCCTCCCAACATGCGAAGCATGTACGCTGCACTCTGACTGCCCCTAATGGATTGCATACTTGCGGTGGCCAATGCTCAGCTTGATGGGCAGTTTAGAGCCTGACAGCAGCATCAAGAGAGCCAGTTTGCTTGAGCTTTTTATTTTAAATAAAAATTGTAACTGCAACAAAATATGGCATCAACATAAAGGTTGACACATGTCCAGCACATAAGAAGAGTTCTTGGCGGTGTAAGGTTTGCACACGGTGTATGGTGATGTGTTTTGTATATAATGTTGTGGAAAATAATCTATACTACTATTATAAAGAGAGAACTTGCACCTTTGGGCAAGGTAAACTCGAAAACTACACCACCAATCTGAACACCCAAAACATCATAGAAAACCTCAGGGCAAGCAGAAGGACATAGGCTACATAAGAATAAAAAATAAACGTTTAAAATATTTACAAAGAAAAAAAAGTAGTCCCTTGCAAGTAGCGCCGGCCGCGACGTCTGCGTGATGGGAGTAGCGTCCTTCACAGCAACAGGAGGAGCGAGGACATGATTAGCGTCTGAGTGAGGGGAGGAGCGGAGTTCACCACAGCAACAGCAATACCGAGTGGTGAGAAGCAGAGGAGCAGTGGCAGCGCGGGGAGGTAAGTCGTGATGGGGGGGGGTTTACATAGCCGGGGCAGGAGGGGGGGGGGGTTTACATAGCCGGGGCAGGAGGTGGGAGGCGGGAGGCGGGAGGCGGGCGGGCGGGAGACTCGAGACGGGAGGCAGGCGGGAGACTGTAATGCTCGAGTTCGGCACACAGGGATGCTAATGCTGAGCAGACACCAAACAGATGTACGAATGGTTTTGAAGTTTTAAATACAAAAAGGTATTTCCCCTCGATCATGTGCATCTGATATTTATCGTTCAGCTACCAATAGACGACTATAATTACATACCAACAAATTAGCATTGCTCAACACTCACATTACGCAATGCTGATTTCACTCTCTCTTTACTCCCCCAGTGTTCGTCCCTTCCGGGTTCTGCTTAAAGCTACATCATGACATTGATGGGGGAGGGTGCTAAATACTCGGAGCTCTGGCAGCCTTTCCTGTCCCTGCTCGCCACAGAGTTCAGAGACATCACTGGGAATGAAACGCAAATGTGTATTCCTTGAGAAAATGACCTTCTGTCTCAAAGTAAACAATATCTTCCGGATATTGGGCAGAGGAAATAAGTTACGAGGAATATACAGAAAAAAATAGGACATCTCATCAGACATGGGTTTTATGACTACATAAAAACGCATTCAGAGAAACGGATATACGGTGAAATGCTAAGTGCACAGATGGCATTAAAATTGAAAAAGAGCGAAATTAATGATTAGAGGGATAGGAAAAAACAGGATTGCAATGCAGTCTGCTCGCTTCTAAGTATGTTATACAGGCTTCTGCATTTGAAATTCAAATGTGTCTTTTTATATATGCACAATGCTGCCACCAGCCCCTTTCTGCCCCAGGCAACGCTGGGGCGGGCTGCTAGTATCAATATATTTGTTATCACTACCAAAGGACTGTTGTGAGCAGACACATACCTGCCTAAGATAATTTTACACATGAGTCTGTTTGATGTTCTAATGGACAGTGGTATAAAAAATGCCTACATTTTTAATTGTGTCAGGTGTGAAGACCCATCACAATTTTGAAGGATGTTAAGTTAGCTCTGTTGTAGGAGGCATAGCATAAAATGCACTTATGATACAGAGGATGGTTCAAACATCACAATTGTGTGTTGGTATTATAAAGAAACAATAGTGAGCATGTGAGCCAAAATGACTAGAAACTTAAGATTAAATGGCTACCCTTTTTAAAAAAAAACATATTACAAATAAGTTTTCAATACAAAATAAAATGTTATTTTTGTTACAAGTGACAGATTTGAATGAGTTTTACTCCTTCACAAAGGTGCATGTTAGCCAGTCTGTTGTTTGAAAAAGTGAATCTGATAGGCATACATTTTTGAAAAAACTGACTGGAATGTGGACACATTTGTGAAACATTAACACATATCCCAAAACATTATTTTGATGTCCTTTGGTATGTCCAGATGATAAATCAATAACAAACAAAAATAGGTTACTTAAAGGCACTTTTGCAGATTTAATGTGCCGTCACATATATGGCAAAGTAGCCCCTTTGGAAACTCAATATCCGGCACAATCAAATGACTCATTAGGATATTTTAGAAGTGCGTCAAGGTTTAATCTTTTTAATATTGTGATTTGCATTTTTTTATTGAAAAACTATATATGAATCAGTGAATTTGGAATTTACTGTAATGTTGTACCAATTTTGCCTAAAATGAAAGCCAGAATATTTTTTACTTTTTTTCACAATGGTAAAACAAAATAAAAATAACTTAGGATATTTTGGAGTAAATCTGAAAATGATTTAGCAAATATTTGTGACATAAGTTTACTGGTCAAAACAATAAATCAGAATCATTTACAGGTGTTGAACAGTACCTTGAGAGGATTAAAAATTGTTAAGAGAATTGATGAAAAATAAAATATGTGCAATAATGGGAAATAACAACACTCCCTACATGCAGGAGATAATGATAAATATAAATCAAAGTTTAAAACCTTGAAGCATGTGAAATTTGAAAAGTTGGAAAATGCTTTGAGAAAATAATTCATGACAAGTTATATTTACACAGATGCAATAAAACTATTTTATATGTCTACCTCATCTTCAGGAGCAGGCGATGGGGAAGTTGCCCAAAAAGGAGGGAAAGCAGCTGGCCACTGTGTTTTGGGTGGTGAAACATCTGACAATGATGGACACAGTGGCAAGTAGGGTGAAGGGACTGGAACAGAGGACACCAGCTCGCCTTAATCTTCGGAGGCCTCTACAAGTGCCTAGTCCCTAGCGGTGATGGATCCTACAGGAAGTATACCAAATTCATCTTAGTCTGCCAACCAGATACCCATCTCCACTCTCCTTCTTGCTCCCTCTCCCAATTGGCCAAACCCTGCCCCTTAAAAGAGCTGGGTCTCCTTTGCCACAGGCACCTCATCCCCTGCCCCTATCACTGTGCTGAGTGAGGAGGCTATTAGGCTATTGGCCATTTATGCAGCATCCCTGCAGGCCAGATAGTGAATGGCATCCAGGGCCTTAGCTGCCAAATGCAAAAAACGGTTGCATTTCTGGATGCCATTCACAGTTCAAGGCCTGCCATGCATCGATCACTTGCAGAAAATAGCCTCCTCACTCACCCCAGCCGCCCATCTTGCCCATCGTCCTCAAGCATTTGATTTTGTAGAATCAAAGAGGGTACATCTATAGGGCGATCCTTTGAAAGGTTCAAACTTTAACAACCTCCAGCCAACACATAGGGTTTACCTCCTGAGGAGGATTTGCCCCTAACACCACGGACACCTCCTGTAAGTAGGGAAGTAGGGTCTTTGGGTGTACAAAATTGCACCACTCAATCAGTCCATTAAATAAGAACCCAGGCTAGGTTGTTGGTGGCACCAGGTCATATGGCTTATCCTTTCCCAAGTAAAACTGTGCGTTTGTTGGGCAACTTAACCATCTGAACTGTGCAAGACTGATTCTGTGCACACCATAAGGATATGTTGGCGGATGTCCTACTAGCTCCCAGAGCACCATCTGTACCCCTAACCTTACAGGGAAACAAATGGATGTGCAACCTCAGAACATGACAACCCTGACACCTCAAGGAAATCATGGTAACAAATGTAGAATCCTTTCGCTTAGTTACCTATACATACTCAAAGAGATATACAAGCAATGCACAGTAAAGCGTTTCAACAGTTATTGAAGCATTGTGATTCTTGAGTAAAATACTTGTGCTGCAATAATCAATAGAAGGAAACAGAATAACGTGTTTATCATTTTGAGAATGGTGAAAAAATTGATTAGTTACACCATTTTGCTTATTATAGAGAATATATGCTTGCATACAAGTACTGTACTATATTGTACTCCTGCCTAGTGCATCCTATCATGTCTAGGGTATGTAAATCTGCCAAATCCCTGTAGGGGGATCTAACTCCCCGTTACCTGTGGGTTAGTGTCATCAAGCTGCCCGTGTTGGTGATGAACTGGACAGCATCCTTCACATGAGGTAAACAGGAATCATCTGAACTGTAATTCCAGCACTGATCAACCTCTAAATGCCAGCAAAATGCTCCTCTGTCTAAACAAAGGATTTGTGTTATATATATATATATATATATATAGATATATAAAATAACATCCTCCATGTTACCGTTTGGAAGCCACAGCCAGGCCGCTGTTGTTTGCTCTATTGTGATAGGTCTGTCGCTAAGCAGCCAAAACAAATAACGTCTTGCATGATGAATTTAGCCCTTGTACAGAATGTTCAAGGTGTTCTGATAGAGTGCCTACGAAGTGATAGTGAAAGCAAAACTGAGTTCGTAGAACATTATCGTGTATGTGCACACAGATGAATGTGTGTCAAATGTCATCCAGTTCAGAGAGAGAAGGCAACTTAAGAATATGAGCATGTAAAATGCAGGCCTGGGTGGAATTCGAGGAGGGCTTCTACGTGGAACTCCACAGAGTAAAAAGAAATTCTCTGCCTTGCTACGTGGAGTCCCGCTAGTGGGTGGAGTTTGCCAGTGCTCTGGTTTGCATTGCGATGGGAGTGCGGAGTGTGTCCTTGTGTTCTAAATCGCGTGCAAATGGCACAATGGAGTCTCCATGGGCACGGCCATATTGTGTTTCTGCTCTCTTTTATGGTGCTGGGCCTAATCTTAATATCTCTTTAATCTATCTAATCCGCCTCATTTAAAACGTATCTACCTCTCATTTCCATATTTTATATTTGTGTGTGTCTTTTATGTTTTTGGGAAATCTTTTTGTGTTTTTCGTGAATTTTATATTTTGTTTATTATTTCCCCTTACTTTCTAATTTCTTCTTTTCTTCCCCTTCCTTTTCCTTCTTTTCTTCTACCCCACTCAGCACCATAACAGAGGGGCAGTTTCCTTGCGGGCAGCACAGCCGCCCAGGTGTGCAGCCCCCGGTGATCTTTTTAGAGAAGGAGGTGGCAACACTATTTTTTTGGCGCAAACCCACCTCCGCTCTATTCTGGCTGCAGGAGGCAGGCTTGGTAGTGGATACGCCCTGCGGGAGCATCGGCTACTTGGAGGATAGTGCATGCAGCGCACCAGCCAGGATCGGCGCACCGCCCAGCAGCTGATGTAACACTGGGCGGACATTTTTGACCGCAAACAAGACTTTCTCAACCTGCAAGGTGTCGAGATTCCGGTGCTCGTGAGTATATTAATTATTTGTTGTGTTTGTGTTTTACAATGGTAAAAAATAAATTCCAAATAGCATGCTGCTTACACTAAGAGGTAAGTTATGTGTAGTTTATCCTGATATATTATTGTGTCATCCAGTTTCTAGTGTTTGATAGGCAGGTGCTCAGCGCTACTCAATCGTACTCTTCATTGGCCCTGGTTTTAGCTGATTAATTAAGGAGCCCTTGCAGACTGTTCTCCTGTCACTATAGTGAATCAATGAGTAGCGCATTCTCTCTGTGACTTTTGTTTCTGTAGCTCGCAAAGTTCCAAGTTATTTATTTCACACTGATGTGTAGTATGCATCACGTCCTTTGTCCTGGTCTAGCGCAACCAGATAACCACAGTTGGCGCTTTCTGCTTCTTGGCTTTTTATTGTCACTTAAATCTTCAAAATTGCATATATCCCAATCTACTGATTGGATTTTTGTCATTTTCGTCTTAAATTATGTCTTAAATAATACTTTATTTTTGTAAATTGGTGCATCTATGCATTGTAAAAAAGGGAGATCGAGTTGGTCAATTAAGGCGGTTGAGAAATAGTAATAGAATCAAAGATCATTCACTGCAATGATTTGGTTCCAATGTAGTTTTTGTATGGGCAACTCAATGAGAGTCGAAAGACTCGAGTCAAAACTAGCAGTACTGTAGATGATCTGTTTTAGTGAAGTTCCATGTGACCGCCCTTGCTTGTTATAAAAAAAATTGTGGTGATTATAAAATGAATCGCTAGTCTATTATTTTATCTTTTTAATTTCTTTCTTCAACACCCAAGCATAAGCACAAGAAGAAGGACATTACTGAGGATCCGGGGGGAAGTTAGTCAGCTGGTACGGACCACCAGTGCCTCTGCCAAGGGCTCTGCTGATCCCAGTAAGTCCTTTCATGATTGTAGCGGACTTCTTAGGGTAGGATCTTGATGTATTGGAATGTTGGTGCTGTCTATCATAAAGATTCAGATAGCAATCCCAAGTGAGCTAGTATTATAAATAAAATTCACCATGCATGTTGGTTGAGAAGGCTTTCCTTTTCCTGCTCATGCTCTAACACAGTTGAGTTCACAACCCCCCTATGTAGTGTGCTGCTGTCTCGTTCATTTATAGTTAGAGTATACAAGCAGTTTTCATTAACCTTGCAGCATGGCTGGAAAAAAAGAATGAGGCTCCACTCTCATTGCATTTGCCAACTAATGCCACATGTGTTTCATTGACTATTATTCCACCCCTGACTTGTCTAACTTTGTGAATCAACTGCCCAGAGAGATATTTAGCAGCTGCTACTGTGCTGACTGAATGTAGTGCTGTATTGCAGTTGTATTTGGGGTTGTGTATCTGGTATCTAAATTATTTGTAATGTTTTATACTAGCTACACAGAACATTGTTGATGCCGGCTCCAGTGCCATTGTAGGAGGAAATGGTCAGTTGGAGTGGGAGAAGCAGGAGTAGGGACGGGCACTGGTAAGTCACATAATTTCTTGAAACTACTATGCTCACTAGCTATTGCCAGGGCATCGTCATCAACATATGACTGTTAAGTGAACACCCCCCCAGCTTTACCAGCCACAGCTGTGGTTGAGTTAATATTATGGTCTCTAACAGAAGGTTAAAAGAAAGGAAATGGTATATGAGTGAAATGGTGGGTTGGTGAAAGGGTGCGTGTGTCAGTAAAGGGATGGATAGGCGAAAGGATGGTTTGAAAAAAGGGTTTGGCTATTGAATGGATGGATAATGGATTGGATTTTTTTCTGAAAGACTGGATGAAAGAGAAAGTAAAGCATAATCATGGTGGCTATGGGTGAATTAGAATGAAAGGATGAATTAATATTTGGATTGTTTGGATGAATAAAGCAATTCAGTTCTTCTCAACAGGAGCATGCTGATCACCTACTTTGCTTTCTTGGTTTATGTAGTGCTGTCATTCAAAGCTATGGTTCTAAGTAAGGTGTATTTTTTATTCTTTCTTCTACTCCCTTGACTCGCTGTATTTGTTAAGTGAGCCTTATGTATCCCATCCATTATTCATCATCCCCCCTCCTCCCAATGGCATTTTTAACCCTATGACCGAAGTGCAGTATGGGCCAATTCGTGACTGCAGTGTTGGCTGTGTAATGTGTGCCTGCTTCAGTTAATGCAGCATTTACACTGTTTTCAATGATTCGCAACCCGAACACACAAGGTGTGTTATTTCCCTTCGCCAACTCCTTCACCTCTTAGTACTTCACTCCTTTATATTTTTCTATGTTCTTCCGTCCCAGCCTATCAAATTCGAAAATCCATTCTTAGCATGTGCCATATTTAATTCTATAGCCATGTGAAGTAAAGTGATTCCAGAATATATGTCATGGTTTCCCATAACAGATTTATTAAAACTTGTTCAGATTTTCCCATTTGAAATTGTACAGTTACTGAATAAGTCAAAGATGATGAATCAATGATCAATGTAGTGGCCCCTCTATTCTATATCAAAAAAGCTCTACCCTACCTGTCTAATTCCTCAACCTTATCCCCTGCCATAGAGTAAATAAAGTTTATTTTCCTTGCTTACTGCCCGGTGAATTAATTTGTTGGAAATATGTGATGGTGGGCGAGGCCACAGAGTAAAGAGGGAGTAAGTACATGATTTGATGTCAAGTTTGACATATGTGATACACAATGACAAAAATATATTTACACATTTTGAGGTCACATTATATATTTTTTCCCCAATGCCTACTTTCTCAGAAAGTATAATATATTGATATATGCATTTCATACATGAGGTGTGTGATGTATTTTATTTATTATTCATCTGCCTCTTTGGAGACAGGGTAGAAACAGAAATGTATTTGGCGAAGAGCTGGGCCATTGGAATAAAAAATAGATAATTGTCAACTACAGCTGCAGACAGTAGCAAACAAGCCAACGCGCGGGCTGGCAATGAGCATGGTTTCAGTATTTTAGCACAACACCCAACTTGTACTTCATATAGGGCTAGATGTAGGTAATTCCCATTTACAGACTCTTAAATACCGAATTTTACAGAATCGGTATTTAAGAGTCTGTAAATGGGAAGGGGGCAGATTTTGGTAATTCCGAATTTAGGAATACCGAATCTGTAAGATTTGGTATTTACCGATTCAGTAAATACCGAATTGGTATTGCCCTTTGATTCCTATGGGCCTTGAAGCCCATAGGAATCAATGGGAAATACCGATTCGGTATTTACCGAATCGGTAAATACCAAATCCTGCAAGGGTGTAGGGGGTGTCACTTTGACACCCAAGAGCACCCCAAGTACAGGCTTGTGTGACATGTGGCACACATACATGCTCTAAGGGCATGTCTGTGTGTCACATGGCACAGGTGTGCATACACAGATGTGCATGCACACCTGAATTCGGTATTTTACCACACAATAGGATTGTGTGGTAAAATACCGACTCTTAAGGGCCTCTGGCACTCTTAGGAGTGTCAGCTACATATGGATTTACCGATTCGGTAAATATACAGATTTGGTATTTTACCGAATCGGTATATTTACCAAATCGGTACAATTACCGAATCGGTAAAATTACCGATTCGGTAGGCCCCCTACATCTGAAAAGTCTAATACCGGTCGGAAACGGCCCAAATCGGCCGTTTCTGACCGGTATTAGGGCTCCTACATCTGGCCCTGTGTGCATAATGTCGTACCCATTAATGAGAGGTAATTTATTTTTCAACCGAAAGTGTCTGACTCTTTATAGTTACTTGAAAAGCCTTTAGAAGACAAAAATAATCAAAGTACTGTTTTTTAATCCAGTGATGTTATTCTACCTAATTTTTATGCAAGAAAGGCATGTGTGGGTGTAACATAAAGTTGGCCTTGTGACTCTCCTAATCATAATCACATCAAATTCCAGTGGCCCTAGGGGACCAACAATGTACTGCTACTGTGCCACCTAGTAATTTAAAACAATTGTTTGCACAGAGCATTAGGTGTAATTTGTCTTTTTTGTATTTATCAATATAGCCTCTCCTGCTGATCCAGCCGGACCTCCCACCAGGCAGGAGATAGCAGCCCATTTGCAGGGGCAGAGGCTGGAGCATATCTAGCTAGAATATCGGTGGCTGGCGGCCCTGGAAGGGGAGGTAGAGAAAATAAGTGTCTTTCTGCCCACCCTCAGTGCAGGCGGTCCCCCTCAGCCACCAGCCTCCCAGCCATACCATCACCGGCGCCGCCACCAGTCAACTGCTGCCAACCCCTACCACACTGGCAACAGGCCCTTGCTGCGCCGCATCCCGCAGCGGCTGAACGCCATTGAGTACTGGCTCACGACGATGGAGCAGAGACGCCACCAGCTCTAGATCAATATCCATAATGCCCTCTTCTAGCCGTTTTAAAAAATATATATATAAGTTTTGGGGGAAGTACTTGTGTTTTTTTTTGGCCAGGGTGGAGAGGTATGGAGGGAGGTGGGACTGGAGTGACTTTTTCCTTGGACATTTTTTGTTTTGGGTCAGTTTTGTTTAGGGAGAGGGTGGGCATGTTGTTTGGGTGGAGAGGGAGGGTTTCTTTGAAAATAAATAAAGGGGTAAAAATTTTATTCAATCTAAAATTAATCCTTAAATTGTTAGTTTTACTTTTATTTGCACTGCTATCTTCAGCTGTTTTTACTCAGCCTGTTTGTGTGCTTGTACCTTAAGAGAGAGTGTAGTGCTTAGTTATAGAGTTATAAATCTCCAACTATCTTGACCATTAGGAGGGATGCTGCCAAAGTTACCTATACTGTCTATAACAACCTAGAAAAACAACAGTAGCAGTTAGTTTCTTATTTACTAAATTAAATTTCATCCATACTAGTTCTTGTACATGAATTTAGATGAAACAATAACAAGGAAGGCATCACAACTTCACACACGAGATCCCACTTCTGTTTCCACCCAGGTGAGCTCCAACTGTAGGATTAATCTGAATGATTGATTGATTTATTGATTATCCATCAGAGGCAACTAAATGGAAATAGAAAGACAGAGTTAGTGGGTTATATATTTATCAAAGATTTACAAAGAATTGAGACTACACGATGAAACAACAAGAATGACAGTGCTACACAAAATAGCAATACTGGTAAGTCTTGGCTAATGTGGAGCTAGTAGTATTATTTGTGAAATCCTAAAGGGATAAAAAATTGAATCAAAGTATGGAGTGAACAAGCTTAGATTGGGCATTTACGGTTACGCAACACACAGCCCACATGATGATTCTGACGACTGATGTTCTACATTCTGCATCTAAAATATGGATCACTTTTCATGCACACATGGGTAACAGGGCAAATGTGGGCTATTGCTTAGATGATCCTGTATTAAGTTTATGTTGCTTTCACCACATCTGCCCCACCAAGTTTGCTATCCATTGATAGTGTAAATTAAGCCACACCTCAATAATCACACAGGTCCAGGGAAGAGGTTTAGGGGTTTGATGAATGAATGGGAAAGGGGATTTGGGGAAAGGTTTGACAAAGACAAATACTACAACACAGGGACAACATTCAGCTGGGCAATGAGCACCAGCACATCATTTGCCATTAATCTGTTGTTACAAGGAAACAAAAGAATGAGTACAGATAAATGCATTGCAAACAGTCCTTCCGCTCCCGAGACCCAAGTTATCAGATATCTAGGCTCTGTCTTCAAGGTTGGGGAGTGAGCCCACCTGCCCACTTCTCTTAATATGATTGTTAAAAGAAAAATGATACTGTGCAAAATTAGGTGGTGCATCTGTATTCTCCTCACGAATGTCCAATCTTTGGTGCCTGTCTGGACTGGTCCAGTAGGTAAGCATGAGTGTTATTGAGCTTAGTCAGCTTTTGCATTTCGTTCATGCATAAGACTAGAAGAAAGTCTGTGGATTGTAAAAGAGAAACTGTATTTTAGAGTCAAGGAGAAGGACAGAAGGAACCAAGCTTCATGAGGAGCGTATTGAGAAGACTCTGAGGTAGAACAAAAAAACAAGAATGAGACTCAGAGTTTGATTTTTGCCACAAGGCCAACACACACACACACACACACACACACACACACACAAACACACAGGTTGTTTGTCACAAACGCACCTCTCTCTATTCCATATAGCTGAGTACCCGACCTCAGACTCTTGGTTTACCTTTGAACTGAGGTTGATAACTTCTTGCTTCTAGCTGTTGATGATGTAGTCTTGCAGCTCCCACCCTTACTTCTTTCATGATCCTCCTCCTGACTTTGAGTAATACGGAATTTTACATAGGTTTTTGTATGCTAATTAAAGTGACTGTTGTGGTCTCTGAAGAAACTGAAAAAAGAGAAGACCCTACAATTGAAAGGGCCAATCACCTCTGAGGAAAAAAAATGATCGTCCACTACCCCAAACATTACAAATCAATAATCATCTCAAGAGATTTCCGATATTACAGTTCAACACACCCTCCTTCACTGTCAGCCTTCACATTAATCATCATTTACAGTCACTTGCTAATCTGATCACTTATAGGTGCAATGGTGGTAGGTACACTATCTCCCCTTTAATGCAAGCAGCAGATTGGAATTTGGCATTCTTGACAATCAAATGATTGTCTGGGGCAGCCATCCTAGATGATGAGATATACAGCAGGAAAATAGGAGTGGACCATACAGGTTTATTAATTTTTGCTAAGTAAGTTTGTGAAGGCCAATGACCTCTACAGAAAACATTATCACACATCACCCAGGCCCCAAACATTGGAAATCAATCATCTCATGCAAGTTCCCACGTTCCCACATTACATTTCAAAACCTTCCCTCGCTGTCTGCCACCACATGAATCAGAAGTCATCATCATCACTCACACAGTTACTCACCATTGCAATAGTTGAAGTTACTTCTTCCATTCCAAGCACGGGTACTTTATTGTATAAGGTATTCACTCATCTTGGATTTAGGAAACACATTGGAATTTGGTATTGGCAGGCAGTCTTGTAGATAATAAATGATCTTCTGGGGAAGAACTTCTAGTGCTAAGTGTTGCAAAAAGGGATAGGCAATAGGCATTTGAAGGAGGCAAGCACTGTCCCATCGTCATGAAGGAATTGTGTAGGCTTCTTCAAAACACACTCGTCCAACCACAATACGGCAATATATGCGGCTAATAGAAAAGGTGGGGCAGCATGAATCTGATAAAAAAATAATAATGTTCCTCTGGCTACATTTTTTTGTTGTTTCTTTGTGAAAATAAAACTCATTTAATGAGTAAAAATTGAAAAGTTCCATAGGGGCACTGCCATACTTAGTCCGGAAAGGAGAGTTCATCTTCAAACTCAGGTGCTTCACCCAAAAGTTAGTTAGCTAACATGTTTGATTCAATGTCAGTCCAATCACCCTCCTCCTCATGTGCTGCTGAATCAGGAATGGTGTAATTGGGTGGTATAAAATGTTGGTTCATTTTAATCATAGCAAAACACACAAGATGATGGACAGAATGTTGCACAATGGCAAAACATTCACCCCAGTCACAGTTCTGGGTTTAATCCATCGTTATTTTTCTCACCAAGCCACCCCAGTTCAGACATGGCCATATGCAAATCAGTTTTGATCCTGTGCCTCATGGGAACAGTCCAGACTGAACTGCCAAGCCATGTCTTCCCTGGACCGGAATCAAGCATCCTAGGACCGGTTTCTAGCTATCAGACGTCTTCAGCCAGGATAGCTTGAGTCCAGTGGCTTAGTGAGCACGGAACCCACATCTGGGCATACCCTTCCCACATAGGGTGAACAGCAAAACACACAAGATGATGGACGGAATGTTGCACAATGGCAAAACATTCACCCCCAGTCACAGATCTTGTTTTAATCCATTGGTTATTTTTCTCACCAAGCCACCCTATTTCAGACATAGCTATATGCAAATCAGTCTTTACCCTATGCCTCATAGCAACAATCCAGCCTGAACTGCCAAGCCATTTCTTCCCTGGACCGGAATCAAGCATCCTAGGACCGGTTTCTGGCTATCAGCCGTCTTCAGCCAGGATAGCTTGACTCCAGTGGCTTAGTGAGCATGGGACCAACGTCTGGGCACACCCTTCTCACATAGGGTGAACAGCAAAACACACAAGATGATGGACGGAATGTTGCACAATGGCAAAACATTCACCCCAGTCACAGATCTGGGTTGAATCAATCTTTATTTTGCTCACCAAGCCACCCCAGTTCAGTCATGGCCATATGCAAATCATTCTTGACCCTGTGCCTCATGGGAACAGTCCAGCCCGTACTGCCAAGCCATGTCTTCCCTGGACCAGAATCAAGCATCCTAGGACTGGTTTCTGGCTATCAGCCATCTTCAACCAGGATAGCTGACTCCAGTGGCTTAGTGAGCACGGGACCCACGTCTGGGCATATCCTTCCCAAATAGGGTGAACAGCAAAACACACAAGATGATGTACGGAATGTTGCACAATGGCAAAACATTCAGCCCCAGTCACAGATCTGGGTTTAATCCATTGTTATTTTAGTCACCAAACCACCCCAGTTCAGACATGGCCACATGCAAATCAGTCTTGACCCTGTACCTCATGGGCACAGTCCAGCCTCAACTGCCAAGCCATGTCTTCCCTGGACCATAATCAAGCATCCAAGGACCGGGTCCCTTGCTCACTACGCCGCTGGAGTCAAGCTATCCTGGCTGAAGACAGCTGATAGCCAGAAACCGGTCCTAAGATGCTTGATTCTGGTCCATCATTCCGTCCACCATCTTATTTGTTTTGTCATTTTGATCATAGTCAATCTCTCCATGGTTCGTCTCACTGTAACAACTGCACCAACTGCACTGAACACACTTTCAGCAGACACTCTGGCGACAGGACAAGCCAGAAACTTCCTTGGCAGCCTGCTGAGTTCTGGCCATTGGTCCATCACCCCATCATGGATTTTGATTCACATAAACCTTTTTTGGATCATCCAGATACTTCTGGAACATCCTGTGAATGGTCATTAGTGCTGCAACTTTCTCAACCTGTTTTGACATTGCCTCTGCACTAGGCTTGAGCCTTGTCAATTGAAACCAACACAATGCAGAGGTTGGGTCCTGTCCTTCTGTTGTTGTGGTTGCCGGTGTTCTGGTTGATGATGTTGCTGGCTGTTGTGAAACAAGACTGCTCTCTCTGAAAGTTGAAGGCAGCACCCCAGAACTGCCGGGCGGGGATTTGAAGTCCCAGCCATTCTTCTTCTAAGTCTCCAGCTTGTACTACAATCCACCTCTTGTATTTTAAAACATCCCTTTCAGAAAAAGGAATGAAAGTGGATAACTATTTTGTACCATTGATCAAGAAGTGTGGCACAGATATACGCTTTAGACTTGATGCAGCCTTGTATTACAAGCCAAATGAAGGATTAAGGTCTCAACCAAGGCATGCGCTTCAGTATTTTCACTCACATCTGCGGGGGCTAACCTTTCTTCTTTACCTGGTCCTGCAGGAGATGCAACAATGGGATAGTTTGGCCAATTGTACTATACCCCTTGCTAACTTCATGTGTGAAAACCTTGAAAGGGAGAAGCATCTGTGAAAGGCTTTTGACCAGGACCTATTTGCCGCATCCATGGTCACAGCTTCCCCAACTGCAGCCCATCCTCTTTGATGACATAGTCATTGGTCTGTTTGTGCTGCTCAAACAGACATTGCAACATGTAAAAGGTTGAGTTCCAATGTGTTGGCAAATGCTGTATCAGGTCTTTGAATGGTGCTCTAATATTATGCTGAATAATCGATAACTGTTTCCAAGCTTTAAAAGAATAGCTGAAATTAATGTAGATTCATCTGCAGGCAGTCGGTATGTTGCTGACAATGTCTTCTTTTTTGAGGAAGTCTTGTACCAACTGGTTGATACAATGGACCAAACACAGGACCCTGAAATAGCCTCCATCTGAAATGGCCTTGACCATGTTACTGCCATTGCCCGTTGCAACAAATCCAATTCTGGGACATCTGAGTCGCAGCCATTCATACACCTTGATGTTAAATTCCTCCAAGGTGTTTACAGTTGTATGTGATTTCTCCATTGCGAACATGGCCACTGTTGCACGCAGTGGAACGCTCGCTAAACTTTCTTTAGGGCTAAGATCTGAAGAAATCTTTTGCTTTACTCCCACAAAAGAGACCCAATGTGAAGTGATGCACATGTAATCAGTCACCTGGCAACGTTGGCTGGTGGACGGTGTGAACAACACTGTGCTGCAAAGATTCTCCAACCAACTGCTGCACATCCTAATGCAGTGCTGGAACAGCAATTCGCGAAAAATAGGTCCTTCTTGGTACCTTCCATTTTGGGCAGATAGGTGCCACAAATTCTAAGAATCCCACTCCTTCTACAAAAGAAAAAGGGAGGAGGTCCAGCGCAAATTTTTTTGCCAACTTCTCATTGTACAACCAGGCAGTTGGGTGTTTCTGCTCATAGGGCCTCTCCTGTCTAAACATGCCTGCAATAGTTACCTGGATTGTCTTCTTTTCTTGGGTCACTGAAACAGGCATCTTTTGAGAAATAGATGTTAGTTGTAGACTCAATGTGCATAGAGGTGGGGCAGTCACTGCATGCCGTGGTGTCTCCATCTCACTCTGAATATTGTGCCATTGTGAAGTCACAGAGATGGGTGGATCTGCTGGTGCACTGCTGGGGACAGGGCTGCTTTGCATGAAGATATCACCTTGTTCCTCCTCATCGCCTTCTGTAATTATTGGGCTTATAGCTGATGTTTCCCGGCTCTCTTCACTACCACCACCACGTTCAGCAATTTTTTAAAGATGCTCCCCCCACTTGATTGTGTGGTTCTTTTTTAAATGGGTCGTCTGGCCTCCAGTACCATAATGGCTTACCTAGATGAGCATTTATGTGCTAAATGGTGCATACTGTAATGTGCTCCCCCTCTTTGGTAACCGTAAAAAAGTCTCAAACTGGAAAGGAGTACTTTTTTATTGGGCTACTGCCAATGCCTAAAGATGAACTGGAGGTAGGTGGGTATATCGTTGATTGCACCTGTGCTTCTCCTGAGGCAGGGTTTGGTGCATATCTCAGCTGGGGCTTTGCAAATATGAGAGCTGGTGGCAGTGTTACCTGTGCCACATACGTGAGAGCAGGTTGAATAGCAACGTCGGACTCCTCTGTGTCACCTTCCACCATAACTACCACATCATCATTATCCTCTTCCTCATCTCCTTACATAAGTCAAAGTCTTTCAGGAAATGTTCTTTTCTCTTGCCTCTCCTGTTGTCTCCTGGACTCTGTCTGGGTCCACTCCATGTTCCTATTATCATCATTAGAAGTGATGTTTGGAGAAGATTGTGCAGTATTATCCTCCTTTTCCTTGCTGGAGATCTGGGAACCAATTATTCTAAAAGACGAGGGTCAACTTCTTGCTCGGAAGGAAGATGTACCTCCTTTCCTGCTCCAACATCAGGCAAATGTACTATTGGTGGCTGCTCTCCACTTTACATTGTTTCCTGAATTGATTGTATACTACTTTGTGAAAGGGACAAATCCAATTCAACATCACTACTCTTCGGCGTTGACATGTTTGCACTGGCTGCCTTACTGACAGACATGGTCCTGGGCTTAGGTTGGGGTGGTGGTGCTGTTGATTCAAGAGTGCTGCTGTCAGCTTGCTCACCAGAAGCCAGTGCGGCATGCACACTTTCTGGTCAGAATGCCAGTGGTGGAAATACGTTTCTTCTTCTCCTCCCCACTGGCCACTTTCCTGGCAGCACCTTTATTTGAGGCCATCTTAAATCTGTCAGTTTGCCATGGCACTTAGCTTCACAAGCGGAAGAAATGCTTGTGTTGCATAGTCAGTTTTGTGTCAGGTCGAGCACAGGCCTTCTTTCTGGCAGTACTGTCGGTGATGTCTTTTCTTTTGTGTACCTAAAAGCAAACAAGCAGGAAGAACACCAGTGAAAAGAGGCATTGATGCAGTTCAATTAGTAGTACAAACGAACAATATCATGTATTGTGGTTACTTAAGTTATTTTAAATAATTAGCAATACAATTAAACTGCCATCATTCTCAATCATCCATACAAGCCTATGGCAAAGGTCCACACTCGCTGGACACACAATATGGCTGCCAGCCAGTGCCACATGATCATCAATAACAACAACACTGAGCAAGGAGGCATGGCCACAACAAAGAAGACATGCAGGCCTATTGCAAAAACACACTGGCTGGATACACAAAATGGACACCAGCAACATGGTCACAACAACAAGAACCAGCAGGGAGGCATGGCCACAAGCAAAGAAGACATGCAGGTTTATGGCAAAAGCACACTGGCTGGCTACACAAAATGGCAACCGACCACATGGTCAAACAGCAAGCAAGGAGGTATGGCCACAACAAAGAAGACTCAGAAAAAGGGGGTGGTGATGGACAGAGCATCTGAATTAAGCAGAATACTCGTACCCAGTCAACAGATCAGGGCTTGATCCATCACCGTTTTTTAGCTCACTTCACCATCCCAGCTCAGAACCTGGCTACAAATTAGTCTGTCCCTGGCCCAGTGCATCATGGGAACAGGGCAGACCAAACTACCAAGCCAATTCTTTTACTGGAAAGGAAACAAGCTTCCGGGGACCGGTTTCTGGCATTACAGCCGTCTTCGGCCCGGCTTGCTTGAATCCCGATGGTGCAGTGAGCAAGGGACTCATGTCTGAGCATACCCTACCACGCTTGTGGTGGACAAAACGATTCAGAAAAAGGGGGTGGTGATGGACAGAGCATCTGAATTAAGCAGAATACTCGTACCCAGTCAACAGATCAGGGCTTGATCCATCACCGTTTTTTAGCTCACTGCACCATCCCAGCTCAGAACCTGGCTACATGCAAATTAGTCTGTCCCTGGCCCAGTGCATCATGGGAACAGGGCAGACCACACTACCAAGCCAATTATTTTACTGGAAAGGAAACAAGACATACAGGCCTATAGCAAAGCACACTGGTTGCTACACAAAATGGCCCCCAGCCACATGGTCACGCCCTTATGCATCAGTTTTTCAACTTGCTTGTGAAATCTGAAATATAAAGTCCATAAATTCAATGGTATATATGTAGCAGACAATGAAAGTAATCCTTCCAGCTCCAAATCCCAATGAAAAGTGATCAGTGGTGGGAATGCAGCACTTCGAGCAGCCTCCTGGACACGAACATGAAGTTGAGGTCTCTGAGACATACCTTCCAGTTTGATTTTTTTTAAATGGCTTCTTGCACAAAAGAAAACAACTCCAACTGCCAAATTGAGAAGAAAATCCACTACAAATGCCTTTCAGCTGCATCTCCAGCAGAAAAGCTGCTAGATCGCTCCATTTGCAATCACAATTGGCACCAAGAATAATAGATTGGCACCGGCGTGGCAGGAAGCCGTGCTCTTGAGAGCAAAGTCTTGTAGGAGCTCGCGAGCAGTGCAAGAAGTCTTGCGTGCACTCGCAAGCGGCCTGAGACTCTTGGCGCTCGCCGTTGAGAGATAAAACCAAACTTGAGCACTTGAATGGCGGATTTCAGGAACTCCGCATTACTCCACGGAGCGGGGAGTGCCCGGATTTCGCAAACTCCAGGAGCAGAGCGGAGTTTACTGACCCGCCTTAGTAAAATGGCTTTTCTTTACCAGGCCTAATGTATCCACGTAACACTTAAGCCCCACCTCAGGTCCCTTTCTCAACCCACATCCCAACTTCTAGCGCCAGCACACTCACTTCTTTTCAGGCACCCACTCCAACAGACACACATAAACACAAACAAACAAACAAATGCACAAACAACATATGCACACTATTGAGACTACACCCAAAACCACAACTAGCACACACCCAGAACCACCACAACCACCATCACACCCACAACCACCATCACATCCACAAGTACCATAACCTGCACCACACCGATACCCACCACAACCACCACCGCACCCACAACCACCACCACTCCCACAAGCATCACAACCATTACCACAAGCCACCTTCATACCCACAAGCATCACAACCACCACACCCCAAATCACTACCACACCGACGGGCACCACAACAACACCAACCACCTCAACAGCACACTCATCAAAACAAACACACTCACACAAAAGCACACCTCTACCCAAGACACCCACCAAAACTAAATGCAAACACTCCCCCAAAACCAAACATCATCCAAAAAGCACAGATCCATAAATACACAGCATATACCAGACTCACATGCAACTCTCAAACATACAAACACAGGCACATCACGTACTCAAGATCCCTCTACCTCCAAAACCTAATCCTCTCCCACCCCTCCTACCATTTCTACTACTCCTGAATTCACCTCTCACTTGTCCATAACCCCTGTCAAACCCAAACCCACCCCTCCCAAGAACGATCTTTGAGGTTCCTGCTCTATGACCAATAGATGCCCCTTCCTGAGGTGGCTACCCCTTGGCAGAATGTTTAGGAGGCAAGTTATTGGCTACAAAACCACAGCCTGTAGGACTTGGAAGCCCTTTAGATCTCCTTCTAAATAATTGTTTTCAAAAACACTTCGAGAGACGTATCATCTTTATGGATACAAAGATTTAAATTTTACTAAGGGAACACCTTGCAAGAACAATTTGCGTTCTGCACAATGATTAAGCATATTAGCTTCATCACAAAGAGGTATTTCCTCCTAGTGATACTCACCCAGCTTTATGTGGGTGACGACCTCACCTCGCCCGGCAACCGCTCGGGAAATTGAGGCCCCGCTCTGATGTGTAGAGAAAAAAGAGGGCACAGTAGGTGCATAATCCTGCTATGTCCAGCCTAATCGCTATATACACATATACCCCAATGGAAGTGTGATAGTAACCCCTCTAAACTGCCAAAAATGCTCCTATCAATCTACCAATATAAATTAAAATAGTAGGTAGATGTCCTAAATGGGAGAACTGAGGTAGTAATATGAATATTACAATGGCAACCCAGTGACTATTGTAGTATGAAGCACTGGGTTTCTATGATATCAGCAGCAAAGGACTGCCGTCATCCAGGAATAGACCCAAGTTTACAGTAAGTCTAGGCACTGTAAATATCATGAAGGGTAGCTGCAAAACCTAAGCAAACGACCCAAACAATTTTTAGTCAAAACATACTGTCAAGGGTAATCTCACACCCACTCGCTGCTCGCACTGGCCATGTAACTAAGAAATACCATTCACCAATCCCTACATGCTTGCTCAGCTCACCTTTCCGTCGGTGCCCCACGTTCAAAATCGAGCGGAAGGGAAGGCACCGACGGGTTCACCTGGTCCATATAAGTAACAGAGCTTCATTAGCTCATCAACCAATAGGAACATGTGACATTGCCGTGTGAAAACTAGTCGGCAAATGACTCCGTGTGGTGCGAAAAAAAGGGGAGGGGTGGTGGGGTGGGTGTTCTCACCTGCTTAAGTGGGAGGCTAATCTCTAGGGACGCTCACAGGTTTAATCAGTCGATTCCGGCACTAATTTTAACTGCGCATGCGCAGAGGTGCTCAAGGATACCATTGAGGGAACACTGTATTTTTGCGCATGCGCACAACTGTGCAGAAACGCCGAGAGGCTCTCTACCAATAAATGTAAAACACCTCTGTTATGTACAGCGCAACATCATTCAACGTGCCTGTGTTATACATCTGCTTAGACTAAAAGCAAACAAATTTAGAACTAAAGGCAAGAAAAGATTGTAGACAAGAAATAATAGAAAGAAAAACTCCTTAACTCTCTTATACTACAAACATTGTGTGGTCAGACTACGATGAGTCATCACAGTTTGCAGAGGCAAAGAGATAGAAATCCTCTTAATATAATTAGACAGTGTCCATTTTGTATGTTGAAACAGGGGGACAATGCTATAAGCGATGGGGTTGAAATTAGAGTATTATAAAAGTTGGTATGGTTTAGACACTTGCTTATCCAGACTGTATTCTTGGTACGTCTAGGAAGTACTTTAATAAGTGCAATTTGCTGGTAATTTAGATGGTTACGTAACTGGACAGGCTTGGAACCAGCCAAACAGAAATGGGCAAAAGAAAAGGCAGCAAGCGAGGGGAAACATACACAATTGAATTGGGTGAGCTTTGCTGATGCAAACAGTAGATGAGTTTACATCTGGAAATAACGACCCGCAACGGAAAGTTGCTCTAAATACGAAAAAACAAATGTGCAGGGGGTCAAAGGGGAAATAATTTAACGACCTGTCGACTCATGCCCCTAGGAACAAGGTAAGAAACACACGAAGAGAAGACCAGGTCTGAAGTGGTGTGGTGTCCAGAGCGGTGAATGTGGATCACAAGGGAAAGTGTGTGAAAGAAAGGATTGAGTATAAACTAGGCCAAAAGAACCATCAGACCACCCATGTTGAAGTAATCAGGGTTCCCAAGGCCTACATGTCCCGAAGATAACCCACTTACATTCAAGAACTGTTGGCACGGAAGCTGGAAAAGTCAAAGAACAAGTTTATTAAGACCCCATGGGGTGGTGGTACACTCATACAGCACCCTTCGGTAATGCAAGAGGTATCACACCGAACATCGGTGTGACCCTTCTTTTATATGATTCTACAGGTAATAAAACGTACACGCTGCACAAAGTTACAGAACATTATGTACATATAAGGGCATATTTTGGAATACTGCCAGCTCATTGGAGGGTTTCAAACCCACTGGTCAGTTTATGGCGCATTCCTGAGGAACGACTGGTCAGTTTGAACTGCGCATGTGTGGCTTGACCAGTACTAAAAATAGCCTGTTGCTGGGCAGACTGAAGTGGTCAGTGGAACGGACAACGGACTAAAAGGCACGCCGGCCACGAGGCCGTTCATAATCTAAGATGGCCGCCAACACATACAAAATGGCGTTTCTACATATAGCTAATTTAAGCGGGAATCGTGTAGCAAAGCTAAGCGCTAACCCAGCCATCGTCAAAATACGACAGACGACCCTTTTAGCGTTTAGCTGAAGCTACCTCATAGTGGACATAGTCAGGGTGTTCATCCTCTATGTCAATTAACATTATTTGTGTTACTTCTTTATGAAGCATCATTTTGTCATGGCCAAGAGCTCGTCTCGAGGGTACACAAACTGACAAGCACATAGAACAAAAAACTGGGCCACACTGGATACATAAGCAAATAGAAAACAGAATTCCCACAATAATACATAGAATCGTTAACAATTTCCATCCCCAGGTGGTGAGTATTGACCAGAACCATCCTGACAGAGTCCAAGTACCATTATCTGGATGTATTTCAGCCGCTATCTTATGTAGTTTAGTGATGGCATCGTATACAGAAGGTGAATTATCAGGAATGTAAACGCAACAGCTACTTCCGATTATTCGACATGCCCCCCCACGATCAGCTAACACTACATCCAGAACCATCCGATTCTGAAGCGCAACAATTCTAGAAATCTGTACTTCTTCAGTGATATTTCCAAGTGCAATTGCGGTATCATTAGCCACAGCCTCAACAACACGAGTTAGTCGTCGGATCTTTCGACTGTTCAATGCTGCCCCAACGAAAGAGAACAAACCCAAATTGAAGTCCACATATTGTTGCAAGGCAGTGTCCATTTGGTCAACATCATCCAAGACAAGGGAGCGTTTATCACGATTTAAAACAAAGTCGTGATAGAGGATGTAGTTGTTGTGATACATGGGTGGGGCAATGAATACAGGCGGCAATACAAAAGACACGTAGCAAGTGCCTGACCATCCCAAAGGAAGCTGATGATAACCCTTCATTCCACAGATGAAGTAAGTATTTCGGGAGGTGACAAACGATATACCAGTAGGACTATCAAACGTAAGTGTAGTGTTACATTCACTTCTCCCAACAGAAATTACACCTTTATTACGTATACATAGGTCTGCCTTGGTAGCGATAACGTTGATAACATGTGCACTCGATACATTGATATTTCGCTGGTTGCTATACATTCGTGAAGCAGACACATTGTCAGGGCGGTACTCCTCATATTCAAATCGAGTACCCTCAGCTTGTGGATACCCATCCCGATCATGATGACACAATTTATTCAAACGAAAAAGCACTCCCCCTTTTGTGGGCCATCTCAAAGTAAAGAGGAGAGTATAAAATGCATTACAGGACCCATTATGCGAAAACGGTAGGGGGATGAGTGGAGTACCCCCTTTCTTCTGATGCCCAGGCAACATCCCACACACCCAGCAATTTGAAGTGTTTGTCATTTGTGTGTATGATGTAGGATCTGAATAAAACTATTGTTCAGATAAGTCTGTCGGTGCCGTTCTTCATGATAGGGCAGGGTGAAATGGAAATGTTCAGATGGAGCCGGGGTAGTTGGCAGCAAATGTTCACGTGCAGGTACCACAAGTTCGACTACCCAGGCTATTACCGCAATAACTACGATAGTCAGAACAAAGAAAATGGCACCCACGAGTCTCTTATCTCGTACTGCTGATAATGCCATAGTTCTGAAAACCTTCACTGAGTCTCAATAATTCGATTTAGTCACAAAGTTTCACATACACATACGTGTATACCTAAAAAAGAAAAATGTGGTGCTGAACTCCGAGGTAGCCGCTGTTTTCTTCTCCGGGCCAAGACGGGTGTCGCTACACTGGAAGAACTGATCCCCCCCCCTCTTGGAATTCCCGGTTTCCGTTTCACAAACCTGGAGCTGTAACCAACCAGTTCAAAAAGGCAAAAATCTTCTTATCGAGGGCGCAAGTTGTAGCGCTCTCGTCCGGCAACAGTGTGGTCCGGGAAGGCTCCCTCAACTTCGGCCGACGTCACAACTGGGCTCTTTTCTTTCTCCAAGATCTCTTTGTAGTCAGTCAACACAGCCGGAGTCACCAGGTCCGGAGAGACACGGCGACAATGTGTCGAATGCACCCACCGCTTCCTGTTGGTCACTCGTACAGCGGTGCGGGTTGCAAGGAGGACCTGTTCGGGGCCCTTCCACCTGGGCTCCAGACTGCTTGCTCTCTCAAAGGAGCGAATCATCACGTAGTCACCAGGGCGGAGATCATGGCCCTCTCCAGTAGAGTTGTCAGGGAGCGCTTCTCGAACCTGTTGGTGAATAGAGAGCAAATCATTTGTTAATCGTGCCAAATAATCATTCATCATAACACAAGGCACATCATGTATTAATCGCGGCTTGGGCACCCCCCAGATATTCATAGGGCGCCCAAACACCACCTCATAGGGCGTAAGGCCAGTTCGTGAATGGGGTACTGATCTAAGAGAGAGTAGTGCTAGCGGCAAAGCATCTGGCCACTTCAACGATGTAGACGCCACAATTTTGGCCAGCTTAAGCTTCAACGTTGCATTGTACCGCTCGACCAGACCTGCTGACTGAGGGTGGAATACAGTGTGGAACTTCTGCTGAATCCATAACCCCTTCAGTACATATTCCACAATCTTTCCAACAAAATGAGGCCCATTATCGCTCCACAGAAACTTGCAAACTCCAAAGCGAGGAAAGAATTCCTAAAGCAACACCTTAGCTGTTGTCAAAGCCGTGTTGTCTTTCGTGGGGTAGGCCTCAACCCATTTGCTAAAAGCACATACCACCACTAGGACGTACTTCAGGTTATTGCAGCGCTCAAGTTGGATGTAATCCATTTGGAGTACCTCAAATGGGGCAGAAGGTGGAACGAACCCTCCTTTCGGAGCATGAGTCCCCTTTCCAGGATTGTGTTGCAAACATACCAGGCAGGTCTGCACTACTCTCTTTGCAGTATTAGCAATCTCGGGATGTTCCCAAACTCGTGTTAAGAGCCGAGTGATTGCAAGAGCTCCGACATGCGCCAGTCCATGTGTCATCTGGACCATCGCCTGCAAGTAAGCTGCAGGCAATTTCCACTTTTCCATGTCTTTGCTTCTCCAACAACCCTCGTCATCTAGTACCCCATCTGCTGCCCATGTCGCAAGTTCAGATTCAGTAGCTGATTTTTGAATGTCTAATATTTCTGCTCTAGCATCACTCCATCGCTCAGCCTGTGATTGTACCACATACATGGGGGAGCTAGTTCGGGACATAGCCGTTTGTCTAGCTATGCTGTCTGCAAAGGCATTTCCTTGACCCACTTTATCCGTAATCTTTTTGTGGGCACTGCATTTTACTATCGCTACTTTCTTTGGGCTTAGCAGCGCATTTAGGAGATCACGCACTAGTTCTCCGTGCATAATGTGCTCTCCGTGAGATGTCAAAAACCCACGTTCTCTCCAAAGTACCCCAAAGTCATGTGCCACTCCAAAGGCGTACCGGCTGTCCGTGTATATGTTCACACATAAACCAGCACTCAGTTCGCAGGCTCTTGTTAAGGCTATCAGCTCTGCTGCCTGAGCCGACTTTTGTGGTATCCTAGCTGTTTCTACCACTGTCTTAAGTGTCGTAATCGCATAGGCTGCGGAAGTCGTACCATCTGGCAGCCTCAAACACGATCCATCAACCCACAGTTCCCCATCCACATCTGGAAGTGGGACATCCTGTAAGTCAACACGACCCTTTGTCTGTTCCTCGGTCAGGAAAACACAATCATGATGTTTTTCTTCCTGACCCTCCTCAGCCCGATAGGGCAATAAAGTGGCAGGGTTCAAAGTAGCGCATCTTTTCAGTGTAATGTGTGGCGCCAAAAGTGTCAGCTCATATCCTGTTAGCCGTGCACTCGTGAGGTATTGGGTCTTTGTTTGGTTCAACAGAGCATCTACTGCGTGAGGAACTAACACCAACAGTTTATGTGATAACACTATTCCCTCACTCTGTCGTATGGCCACTGCTGTTGCTGCTACCGCTCGAAAACACCCAGGCAACCCTCGTGCTACAGGATCCAGAATGGCAGAGAAGTATGCACATGGTCTCTGCTTATCCCCGTGTAATTGCACTAATACTGACAACGCACACCCATCATTCTCGTGCACGTACAATGTAAAAAGTTTCGTGTAGTCTGGTGTGCCTAACACGGGTGCGGAACAAAGGGCCTGCCTCAACTGTTCAAAAGCCTTCTGACATTCATCTGTCCACTCAAGGGGCATTGGTGTAGCTTTGGACAGTAATGCTAGCAAAGGTTTTATGATATGTGAAAAACCCATAATCCATTGTCTACAGAAAGACGTCAACCCTATGAAGGCACGAACATCTCTCTGCGTGCGGGGGACTGGTGTGTCTAATATTGCTTGAATTCGATCAGATGTTAATGCACGCCCCTCCTTAGACAACAGATGACCGAGGTAGGTCACCTGAGGTCTACAGTATTGAAGCTTCTTCTTCGAAACCTTATGATTATTCTGTGCCAAAAAGGAAAGCAACGCAAGTGTACTCTGTTCACATTGTGCATAAGAGTCGGCAGCCAGCAGAAGGTCATCCACATACTGGATAAGAGCAACGCCAGACTGCAATTTAAAGGAATCCAACTGTCTTTTCAAAGCCTGACTATAGATGCTAGGACTTTCACTATATCCCTGGGGAACACGACAAAATCTATACGATTTATTATTTAGCGTAAAGCCAAACAGGTATCTGCTATCAGGATGAACAGGGATAGAAAAGAACACATTCTTTAAATCAATTACACTAAACGTGGTGGTCGTTGGTGGAACCAAAGTAAGCAGGGTCGTAATATCGGACACCACCGGGTATTGAGGAATGACAATTTTGTTAATCTCTCGCAAGTCAATAATAAATCGATAGAGTTTGCCGTCAGTGTCTCTCTTAAGAATCGGAAGAATAGGACTGTTGCAAACATTATAAGGGACCTCCTCTACAACCCCTGCAGAAATCAAATCCTGAACAATATGTGTCAATGCAATTTCACCTTCTCTCGAAATCTTATACTGTGGCACTCGTGGTAGAGGGGCCCCCTCCTTAACAGTAATATGTATCGGTGGAATACGCATCTCTCCCACATCCGTATCTGAGATCGCCCATAACGTGTGCGGGAGAGAGGCCAAAGCTGAAATATCTGAGATTGCGTAAAACCTGTCGGGGTCAGGATAATTGTCATTCAGGATAACCCGCACTCCCTCCGGAGCGCAACGTATTGTCGCTCGAAAATATTTAAGCAAGTCAATACCCAGTATATTGTCTGGGGTATGGGGTGATAACAAAAATTGACCAAAACTAAAGTATTTGTCAAGACATAGTGCAAGGGGCTTGGACAATGGGCTGGGGGAGGGTGTGCCATCAAACCCTACACATGTAATCATTTCGCCAGACAGGGGAGCCCTCGGAACCAAGTTTTTCGACAAAGCGCTACGGGTAGCTCCTGTGTCGACTAGAAATTGATCAGTAGAACCCAGAATACCCGCTGTTACATATGGACCCTGCTGATCTACCGGCACTTCAACTGATTCCTTACCCCATCCTACGCAGTCCTATGCATGCACATAATCCTGGTGTTCCACATTCTCTCCCTCTGATATTGATTCCGCCTATCAAACGTATTTCGTTCATCCTGGCCACGGCCCCTCTCCTCAACCTTTCCACGATCACCTCCGCCACCTCTTTGTCCTGTCATCATTGGAAACTGAGGTTCCATATGTTGGGGTGATACATGAGTTTCGCAAGTACACTGTATGATATGGATGTATTTCATTCCCAACCATGGGTGTACACCCCGTTCTTTAAGTTGCAGTAGCATATTTTCTTATAGGTCCTGATGAAAGCTAGAGTAAACACTCTTTTTAGCTGAAACTAGTCGACCACTTTACACAGAGCAATTATGTAGTTTCACTCACTTACTACTAGGCGCACCATTTAATTTTGACACCTACACATTCTCCTCAGTTTAGGTAGTCAATTTTAGCGAGCACTTTTTCTAGAGCACTGCACTTTTTCCAGATTATTTTGAGCAGGACTGGGCTGAAATGTGGCGCTGTATTTTCCTGCACCGTCACTTGACGATATAGGCGGTACATGGAGCGACCACCAAAATAATTTCCATATGATGATATACCGCCACATGGGTGGTCTGATGGTTCTTTTGGCCTAGTTTATACTCAATCATTTCTTTCACACACTTTCCCTTGTGATCCACATTCACCGCTCTGGACACCACACCACTTCAGACCTGGTCTTCTCTTCGTGTGTTTCTTACCTTGTTCCTAGGGGCATGAGTCGACAGGTCATGAAATTATTTCCCCTTTGACCCCCTGCACATTTGTTTTTTCGTATTTAGAGCAACTTTCCGTTGCGGGTCGTTATTTCCAGATGTAAACTCATCTACTGTTTGCATCAGCAAAGCTCACCCAATTCAATTGTGTATGTTTCCCCTCGCTTGCTGCCTTTTCTTTTGCCCATTTTTGTTTGGCTGGTTTCAAGCCTGTCCAGTTACGTAACCATCTAAATTACCAGCAAATTGCACTTATTAAAGTACTTCCTAGACGTACCAAGAATACAGTCTGGATAAGCACGTGTCTAAACCATACCAACTTTTATAATACTCTAATTTCAACCCCATCGCTTATAGCATTGTCCCCCTGTTTCAACATACAAATTGGACACTGTCTAATTATATTAAGAGGATTTCTATCTCGTTTCCTCTGCAAACTGTGATGACTCATCGTAGTCTGACCACACAATGTTTGTAGTATAAGAGAGTTAAGGAGTTTTTCTTTCTATTATTTCTTGTCTACAATCTTTTCTTGCCTTTAGTTCTAAATTTGTTTGCTTTTAGTCTAAGCAGATGTATAACACAGGCACGTTGAATGATGTTGCGCTGTACATAACAGAGGTGTTTTACATTTATTGGTAGAGAGCCTCTCTGCGTTTCTGCACAGTTGTGCGCATGCGCGAAAATACAGTGTTCCCTCAATGGTATCCTTGAGTACCTCTGCGCATGCGCAGTTAAAATTAGTGCCGGAATCGACTGATTAAACCTGCGAGCGTCCCTAGAGATTAGCCTCCCACTTAAGCAGGTGAGAACACCCACCCCACCACCCCTCCCCTTTTTTTCGCGCCACACGGAGTCATTTGCCGACTAGTTTTCACACGGCAATGTCAAATGTTCCTATTGGTTGACGAGCTAATGAAGCTCTGTTACTTATATGGACCAGGTGAACCCATCGGTGCCTTCCCTTCCGCTCGATTTTGAACGTGGGGCACCGACGGAAAGGTGAGCTGAGCAAGCATGTAGGGATTGGTGAATGGTATTTCTTAGTTACATGGCCAGTGCGAGCAGTGAGTGGGTGTGATTACCCTTGTCAGTATGTTTTGACTAAAAATTGTTTGGGTCGTTTGCTTAGGTTTTGCAGCTACCCTTCATGATATTTACAGTGCCTAGACTTACTGTAAACTTGGGTCTATTCCTGGATGACGGCAGTCCTTTGCTGCTGATATCATAGAAACCCAGTGCTTCTTACTACAATAGTAACTGGGTTACCATTGTAATAATCATATTACTACCTCAGTTCTCCCATTTAGGACATCTACCTACTATTAGTAATTTATATTGGTAGATTGATAGGAGCAGTTTTGGCAGTTTAGAGGGGTTACTATCACACTTCCATTGGGGTATATGTGTATATAGCGATTAGGCTGGACACAGCAGGATTGTGCACTTACTGTGCCCTCTTTTTTCTCTACACATCAGAGCGGGCCTCAATTTCCAGAGCGGTTGCCGGGCGAGGTGAGGTCGTCACCCACATACAGCTGGGTGAGTATTACTAGGAGGAAATGCCACTTTGTGATGAAGCTAACATGCTTAATCATTGTGCAGAACGCAAATTGTTCTTGCAAGGTGTTCCCTGTTTAGATGGTGTTTGTTGGGTTATGTGGTTTCCTGTGTGAATATAAATACATTGTATTTTCTGTTTTTTTTGACAGGGAGAAGATCTTTGTCCTGTCATCATTGGAAACTGAGGTTCCATATGTTGGGGTGATACATGAGTTTCGCAAGTACACTGTATGATATGGATGTATTTCATTCCCAACCATGGGTGTACACCCCGTTCTTTAAGTTGCAGTAGCATATTTTCTTATAGGTCCTGATGAAAGCTAGAGTAAACACTCTTTTTAGCTGAAACTAGTCGACCACTTTACACAGCGCAATTATGTAGTTTCACTCACTTACTACTAGGCGCACATTTTAATTTTGACACCTACACATTCTCCTCAGTTTAGGTAGTCAATTTTAGTGAGCACTTTTTCAGGAGCAATGCACTTTTTCCAGATTATTTTGAGCATGACTGGGCTGAAATGTGGCGCTGTATTTTCCTGCACCGTCACTTGACGATATAGGCGGTACATGGAGCGACCACCAAAATAATTTCCATATGATGATATACCGCCACATGGGTGGTCTGATGGTTCTTTTGGCCTAGTTTATACTCAATCCTTTCTTTCACACACTTTCCCTTGTGATCCACATTCACCGCTCTGGACCTGGTCTTCTCTTCGTGTGTTTCTTACCTTGTTCCTAGGGGCATGAGTCGACAGGTCGTTAAATTATTTCCCCTTTGACCCCCTGCACATTTGTTTTTTCCTATTTTAAAACATCCCAGTATTTCAGATATAAATAGTACCCAACAAAGACACTGTTCCTGAAAGG
The DNA here is from genome assembly GCF_964263255.1 of Lissotriton vulgaris. Classification (NCBI taxonomy): domain Eukaryota; kingdom Metazoa; phylum Chordata; class Amphibia; order Caudata; family Salamandridae; genus Lissotriton; species Lissotriton vulgaris. The sequence goes on along the minus strand of NC_141695.1, from coordinate 1,304,862,209 downwards.
AGTATTTTTCCTGTATTATCGGGCAAAATAGAAGGGTTGTTTCCTTTATGGTATGCTCATGATAGGATGAACAGAAAGTGACTTTTCTTGTAGTCGTGGCTGTCCAGAAAGCAAGCCAAAGCATATCAATAAGGGAGACACATCAATGACTTGAAATGTGATTTCTCCCCAGCTGAACCGCCCTTGTCCTACCAATAGAACTGGTGTTTTGGATTAAGGCCCAAATTCCAAAGTACAGCCATCTACTGAAGGAATGGCATCACTAACATGTTTACTTACGAAGGGTAACATCTTTTGCTTTGCATGAAGAATGTATTTGAAAATGTTTGTGGATTCCAAAATTCATGAATACGACACATGCGACACATGCGTAGATAGGTGAACAACCCTACTGATGGACGAACATTACTAACATTGGGAAAAGTGAAACTAAAAGTCTCAAATGCGTGGCACTGTTTCAACTGAAGCCAGGCACTCTTGGAAAGTTAGCCATGTCTTGAAGTTGGAAGCACAGCTTTATAATACAGAAGGAGCAGGATCATAAGGCCCGCTACACATGTTGATATTCACATTAGGATTACATTGTGATGCTACAAGGCACACTACTAACATATATCAGGTTATGTATTTTCTATGGATAGTTGTGAATAAATGATGGGATAAAAACCAAATGCTGTGTGTTGGGAACAAGATTGCACTGCGTTTCAAATCATAAAAAAATACCTGACCCTTTTCATGAGTTGTCTTATGATAGCTACTGCGCATGTCTGTCGGGTCAAACACACAGCAGCCTGTTTATGTCAGTTCACAGGTTTTAGATGACCAGGGAGGAGTTTGATTCAACATTTCAGGCCTTGATGTTAAATACATTTTGCAACCACTTACAGGTTTTAGATAAATAAATTATTACTACTAGGAGTACAAGCTATGCACAATAACTGACTGACTTAGACAATAAAATGCTAACATAATATGTTATAAAACGAAAATGTGATTTTCTCCCAACTAGATTAGTTATGGTGCAGGACTCTCCATACTGAGTGATAAAATGCAATTCCCTTCATTTCTCCGGACTCTTGCAAATGGAAACTATTTGGCCCAGGCTTTCATCGAGCTGTGTCTTCATTTTGGATGGACATGGATAGGAATACTGGCTTCAGACAATGACTTGGGTCTTGAGCTTGGCCAAAATCTACTGAAATGGGCTCCTCACAGTGGAATTTGTGTTGAATTCTATGAAACCTTAGCCACAGTGACAACACAGAAATCATTATCTCATGTGGTCAATGTGATACGACGATCTACGTCAAGAATCATAGTGTGCTTCACCTTTGCTCCTCAGATGATCCCTTTTTTAAGAGAAATCTCTGCACAGAAAATTGTTGGCAAAGTTTGGCTTGTTAACACCAGTTGGGTTTCTTCTCCAGTTTTTTCCCAAAAAGACTTATGGCCAATTCTGCATGGCACAGTGGGATTTGCAGTATATAGTGGGGAAATGCCAATGTTTAAGGAGTTCCTCTCCAGCATCCATCCATCTAAGTTTGCTGATGATATCTTTATGAAACAGTTCTGGGAGCAAGCTTTTAGTTGCCAGTGGCGGGAAGATTTGAATAGCACAGTTGCTGAAAGTGAGACGGATGGAAAGAGATTCTGTACTCAGAAAGAAAAACTGGAAAGTCTTGATGAGTCAGCTTATGATGTGCATAACTTCAGGTTCACTTATAAGGCATATACCGCAATCTACGCCTTAGCGCAAGCGCTACATGATTTGAAATATTGTATACCTTCAAGAGGACCATTTGCTAACATCACCTGTGCTGATTACCCAGAATTTCAACCTTGGCAAGTAAGAACCTCCTAAATCTATAACTCAGTGTGAATGTATTACTTATTTTCAATTTGGTATATGTTAATTTCGAGGTCATGAAAAACTAAATGCATTAAACCCAAAAATCCCATTAAAGACACTCTGTCACTTACAGTATTTTAAATATAACTGCACAAAGTGAGCACTGCAGCATTTACTAAACTATTTCAATCCGTTTAGCTGTGTAGATAGTAGACTTGGAGTCTTCTGCAGTCTTTAGTAAATGTTGAGTTGCCCACGGTTGTGACAGTTATTTTCCTTGTTCTGGGATTAACTATTATGATGGCAGTTTGCGGCAAGCCATGACCCAGACCCTTGTAACAAAGATCCTTGATCCGCTGGGAACATTTTATTTTTGAGTGGTGGCATGCAAATCAATTTCTGTGCATGCTATACAGTGTTTAATTTAGTTTTTCCCCGTGGTTGCAGGTGTGGCCCATTGACAAGCATTTTTGGGGGATAGTGTTGATTTTTCCTTAACAGACTTTAATCCAGAGCAGGAGAGAGAAAAACAACACAAAAGGGGAATGTAGAAGGAAGAGAAGCACAGGAACTCAGGGGCATATTTACAAAAAGTGACGCATCACAACGATGCGTCAAAAATCTTGCGTTGTCGCTGCGACAACGCAATTCGACTCAGATGCGGAAAATCTTCAAGGTGACAGACCTTGGTGTAACACGGTAGCCTGTGTCAGAAAAACTGACATAGGTGCCGCAAAACTGCTGCAAGTCAGCCTGACGGAACTGCAGAAAAAGTCACGTAAGGCTGATTTGTGGCACGCAACGCCATTCCGACAACACTGCGACAGTTCACACTGCATGAAGTGGCAAAAGGCACCCGGGAATCCATGCTATTCTCCACAGAGGACCTAACAATGGACCAGGAAGATAACCCCAGTAGCCAGGACCCCCTGGCAAACACCTGTAGCAGAAGCCCAGATGCACAAGCTGAGACTGGGGAAAAAAGGAAACGGTGGTCCAACTTCAGTCTAGAGGAAAATGAGATACTGGTGACGAAGGTCAGCAACTACCAGCACCAGCTCTTTGTCAGTTCCAAGCTGCCTCTTGATAAAAGAGAGGTTATATGGCAGAAAATCGTCCAAAAGATCAACAGCGTAGGCCAGTCCAAGAGGACTGTCATGGACTGCAAAGAAATTTGGCATGGCTGTAAGTACTGGACAAAAGAAAAGCTTGCAGCAAATCGGAAGGCAGCCTCTCAAACTGGAGGAGGCAGCCCAGCAGACCAGGAGGTCCTGGATGACCTGGAAGAGCGGGTGGCACTGTCATCCCACAGGAAATCATAACTGGAAAATCTGGAAAGGACAATGCAGGTCGAGGTTGAAGAGCAGACAACTGGTAAGTCACAATAAGTGCACAGCTGTCAGTAATGGGTCATAGTGGTGATTGCAGCTAGAAATGTCCCTGTGCCACAGTCTGACGTATGCATCTTGTTGTCCTTATACTTTGTCAACAATCACAACTATTCTCAATGTAAGTTAATCACATATGACAATCACATTTTGAAAATGTCAAATCAGCACTGCCATGTTCATATGTGATGGAGCAGATATACTGGACATCATTTATGAAGGGTCTTGCACCACCTGTACCTCACTTTTGTGAATGTCCAAAGTGAAGACCCATTGGTGCAAGGACTACACAAATGACGTTCACAAGGTGACGCATATCCCTACATGCGTAACTTAGGTAATACAGTGGAACGTCGTGCTACATCTTGCCTGATCTTTCTTGAGGTGTGCCAGTGTGTTGGGGTAGTTTGAGATCAATGGTTGGCGGACGTGTGCAGCAGGGTCCTTATATGTATGGGTTGGCGTAGTGGTGGCCCAATGGACTCAATGATAACCGATTAGATGGCCTGGATCCATTTATGTTGTGGATCAATAATGGTGATGGTGTATGGTGGGCATGGTGAATATTTGACATTTACAATGATGGTTGGTCCAGGTGAATCCGGTGGTGTGGCTGTAGTTGAATCTGTCTACTGGTGGAGGAGATGTGTTTGACTGTGTCTTCTCCAATGTGGCTTGATGTGGCTAATAGCTGCTTCAGTTTGATGTCAGGAAGTTCACCCAGGAGGCGGTGGTGTTCTGGTCACTGGGGTTGTCCAGGTGGAGCTAGAGTTTTCAAAGTAGGAATGTTGTTGGTGAATGGGAGAGCGTGGTGTGCAATGATGTCTACAATGGCATTGGTGAATGGGTGTCCATGGGTCCATGGCCCGGTGTGTTGCAAATGAAGGTGCCAAAGTGGATGTTGTTGTGCTTGGTCTGGTATTTTAAGTTGTGTAGTACCGCTGGGTCATTGGAGTATGTGGTTAGTTGGAGTGTATTTCTTTCTTGTAGGAGATGGCAATCCCACCTCCTCGATGGACATGGTGGGCCTTGCAGCTAATTAAGTAGCTCTCACTGATGGTCATTTCTGGTAAAGAACAGAGGTTGATACATGTTTTTGTGAAGCATGTGACATCTGAATAGGTTACAGCAAGAAGGTGCCACATTTCTGCAGTGTTTATGTATAGGGACTGCATGTTGTGGAGGATGCAGTGGAGCTGGTTCTGTGGAGTGTTAATTGGCTGGGTGGCACGAGGCACAGGTGTGTTGATGTGGCAGAAAGTATGTTTGGAGTTTCGACTGGCGCATGGTGCAAGATAAGCATACCGTCTTGCAAGATGGCAGGTGGCGTTGCTTCCAGAGTAGATTGTGAGGAGAGGAGGGTGCCTGTGTTGCAGCAGAGGAGTGTATGAGAGGAATTGTCCTTGCTGGTGAGTGTGGTCCAGGGGCAAATGGATGCAGACGGTCTTATCCATGGCTTGCCTTCGTCATGGGAGACGTACATTACAACACAGTTATCACATTGGAATGTCAGTTCAAAGTAAATTCAGGCACGCAGTTCCCTTCACATTGCATGTCATATCAACGCATTGTGATGCAAGTAATGGAGATTCATCATTTCCAGGTTAGGAAAGGCATTCTGGTGTCAGATAAAACTGTAAGGGAGTTTCCATGTGATTAAATATAACATTTAGGGTGTCTTGTGGGTTAAATAATTAAATATAGTGTTATTTTTGTCTGGATAAAATCAAAATTTGTATTCATTTTGGGGTAAAAAATGAAAGTTTGTGTGTCTTCTGGGGTAAAAAAAATTAAATGAGGATGTCTTTGGTGGGCAGAAATGAAATTAGGGTATCCTTTGGGTAAAAAAATGATATGAGGGTGTCTTTTGGGGCAAACAAATTTAATTAGGGTGTCTTTTGGGGTAACAAATGAAAATAAGGGTGTTTTTGGGAAGCAAACAATGAAATTAGGGTGTCTTTTGGGGGCAAAAAATGAAATGAGGGTGTCTGCTGGCCTCAAATGTGACACTTAAGGTGGTTTTGGGGGTCTGAGATGAATCTCAGGGATCAGGGGTTGTTATGTGTTACAAGTGTTTCTTTTAGGGTTGCACTCACTGCAGTGGGAACTGTAATTTACAATGCTACCCTATCCAGCTATTTCTCCACTGTTGCAATAGGATACCTCTTTTTATACATTGTATTGGAATGCAATGTAATGGTATGCATTGCAACCATAGATATTCCTTTGGTATACTACTGGTCTGCCTGCTGTGCATGGATGCACAGCATCTGGCATTGAGAAATTATGTTGGGGCACTGGACAGTTGGGAGGTGGAAAAAGCCTGAAAAGACACTGCAGGGGGCATGGATGTGGGTGCGTGTATGTGTGAGTGGGGTTTGGCATCACATTACAAAAAGAAAATTGCAACAAGGCTTTGTCCTGCGTATTCTGTGCTCCTGCTTCTCTGAGTCTGCTTTAAGGAACAAGAAGCAGTCAGCCAGGCACCCTCACCAAAGTGAATCACACGGCCGCAATGTGGCATTATATTTGCTCATGTACGCAGGGACATTGTGTTCAGACAGGGGCTTGAGTGGTAGGCATGTTCTCCATGCGTGGTGTAATGCTTCCTGCATTGCAAACAGGGAAGTGCACATGACTGTTTCGGGCGGACTGAGAGGTCCGAAGAAACAGTCTTTGTGCACTTTAGTGGGCATACCACTGAGCCCTAGGCCCACTTGTGAGTAGAGCAGTCCCAATTAATTAAATTAATTCTGGGTTTGTAATGCGCTAGAATTGACTCCCGAAGGAGTATCTCTGCGCAGTAGATTGCTGGGGAACCCGTCCTGGCTTTCCCTGTGAGATGGTCCCTACTGGGTATCTCCAAGGTAAAACCAGGCATCCCCGGCATATGTGGGGGGCCGTTGTAGAGATGATGCAAGCTAATGCCCAGAGTTGCCGAGTGTGATCCCTGGTTAGAGTAGGCACCGAGGTGAGAATTATCGAGTCCGCTGACCCTGGTCCACGACCCTGCCACGTCGGGAATTGAACCCTGGTCCCGGGCTGTCCTCTGCTCCCGGGTCTGCCGCCTCTAACCAGTGAGTTAATTCTACCTTTAGTTTTTCTTTTCTGTGTTAATTCTTGTTTAATAGTATCAGTAATGGTCGTATAGCTAAAAATAATTTGTTCAGGTGTGGAATTGGAGTCTAAGCAGGTGTAGACTGATGGCAAGGCTCTCTTTACTACCCTTGCTGTCACTAGCTCTTGGTCAACCTTACCCCATTTTAGGGAAAAGCCATTAAGCCTATCGATGTTCAAATAGCGTTGATCCAGATTGCTCCAATAGTCCACATCTACCGAAGGTGAAGGACTGCTTACAGTCATACTATTAGGAAAGTGATCACTTAAAGGGCTAGTAATTGTCTCAAATTTTAAGAGTGTTGGTGTACTACAATGGGGGTGAGTATATAATCAATTAAAGTTGTCTCTCCTCTCCCATTAAAGGTTGGTGCAAAAGGAACTGGGGGGTTGACCAAATCATTGGCAAACCCTAAATCCAGAGAGGCCATAAGTTTGTTCATTCGCTCTCCTATCTTCGTATGTACAAAGTGTGTTGGATAATCTCCTGCCTCATCCTGAATCCCGCAAATTTTTAAATTACTATTTTTGCATAAGGACAAGTTAAAATTGCCACCCCAGATCGTTACTAGCAGTTTGTCAGAGTGCATTGAACCTAATCATTGGATTAAGAATGATACCTTGTTTAAAATAACGATTAAATCGATTGGGTTTACATTGTTATAAAAGTTTACCAGACAGTAAACGGACATCTTATTTACAAACATCAGAATTACCTGGTAGTTAGTTTCTAGGGCCACTACCTCAATTTTTTCCATGGGCAAGATGTTTGAAATATACATTAATAAACCCTCTTTTGGCCTGCCAGCCGCGGATTGTATAGCAGTTGAAAAAAAGGTTTTATATCCTAAAATGTGAGCAGGAGTACAGAGCCAAGTTTCTTGCAGCCCTATTATGTTGTGCTTAAGCACTAATGACAACCAATTTTCATCTGCAAGTAGAAATGTATTAAAGCACATATACATTTTTTGGGATTTTTCTTTTTTTTAAAACACGTAAACACACACTAAAGGACCCACCACCCCTAAATATTATAAAAATACTCTATGAATAAAAAAGAAGTAAATATATTAATAAGAACACCTAACTAACCTAACTAAACTAACTAAGAGTACCTACATTAACAATGATAACTCTACAATAAAATTAATCCTAATTATAAAACAATACACAATATATGACAATGTGTACAAGCAGCCCTTCAGATCAGGCTAATGAGATGGTCCACACTCTGCTTCATTTTGTATATTTTGTACCACATCTTAGCCATCTGTTGCTCAAGTCCATCCATTTTTTAAAAAATCCACATCTTGGCTAGACATTCTATGTCCGCAACACTGTCCTGACATAGAGGGGAATGTATTGACAGCTCCTGGTGCTGAGGTCGAGGCTTTAGATGGTCCAGGATGTTGGTCTGAAAGCTTGCCATTCTTCCTATTCTTGGCTGGGGTGTTGGTATTCCAGGTATTAGCTGCCTTCCGCTTGTCATACAGGCGAGAGTTCCATCTAAACCCCTTCACTACCTAACAAATGTGTGAGCATCAGGTCTTCAATATGCGGAAAAGCCTTTTCTCTTCTGCACTCATGTTATCTATATGAAAAGAAGGACACATGTGTTAGTCAATCTGTACATGACTGACAAATGTAGTTAGGAAATGCATGCTATCATTTGCGATGATTCCAACATTAGGGCCAATCATCCGATCACTGCTTGGCACACACAACCAATACAATACCACTCAGTTGGTTCATCACATACTGTGCAGTCTTCTGAATGTGATGATTCTTTGAAAATCATTTTCACACTTAAAAACTAATCAATTTATGAAGAGCCAGAGAAATGAGAAGCCATTTAACATACATCATGGCCTTTGATCATTTCCACCAAAAATGACATTATCTGGCTCCCCATGTACAAATCATGCAGTCATGTGATCCTTAATCTGCAACAACAGCTGAGATCAGACAATGTCACAGTGTGTCGTGGATGAAGATCATCTTTTCTAGACATCTATGCCACTTGACCGTTCATTTCACACATCCACAGAGTAATGAACTGTAGTAGCAATTTCCATGTTTGAAAATATATATGTGGTTGGTGTCTCAACAATGATGAACCTCAGAGATGATGACACTACTCATGTTGACTGGCATACAGCATGTCATGTAGTACTAGCAGGGTGAACTACACCTGAGCGTATTTATCAAGCATACATGCACCTACCTTAAAAACGTTGACTTGGTTTTGTGTATATTGTTCAATCTATGACACACAAAACATAGCTACAGTTTGATTACAGCTACTTAGTCCTCACGATAATGGACCATGGATTCATTACAGCATCATGAATTAAGTCTTACGGAGTAATGATTGCGAGGGCAATTTTGGAATACAAGATGTGCCACACTTGTGTGATGACTCAATTAAATATTGTTCTTGACACAGCCCAAGGATTACCCCATCCAAATACATAAGGCAGACTGCCATTCCTATAGCTCATTTGCATACAAATGAGTATGGTCTATGGATGTCGTTTGAGAGTGCATCATTGATCAGGTATTCCTAGTAGTATATATCAGACATTTGAGGCATGGATGACAAATAACAGTCAAATAACTAAACTTGTTCACACTTAAATGTCAAAATCGTGAAGAGACATATGACAATGATGAGCAGTGAGCATGGCCAGTTTGTGCTTGGTTGTTCTCTGTGTTATTACATTGACTCTATGTGAAAAAGCATTGCAAACCATGTGCTTCCCTAGACCAGCTGATTCCGACCTTGCACCCACACTACAACCCAGGAACACCATCCTGTTCAACGATTGGGCACAACACCACTACTAAGCATGGGCGTAAAATCCGTTTAGGTCGCGGAATTTGTGGATTGTTTGCAATTTCGCCATCCGCGAATCTCGCGAAATTGCAGAAAAGTCAGCGAAATCGCGACGGATTTTCAAAAACTGAAGTACATAAAGCACTTACAGGGTTACAGCAGGTGCCCAAGTTGAAGCTAAATTCTTTGTAACCATTTACAAAATGGCTACAAAGAACTTGGGCACCTGCTGTAACCCTGTAAGTTCTTCCTGAGCAGCGCCTCCAGAATGGTTGCCTACTTGCAACTAGTCTCTGACCCTGGTCTGACCATCGAAGCAGGGTCAGACAATAGTTACAAGTATCGCACAATGCTCCAGTCACAAAAATTAAACCACAACAGGAAGCACTTACAGATAAGGAAGCAGGTGCCGGACTTGAAGCTCAAATTCAGTAACACATTAACCAGCCCCCTGTTGAGGCTGGGCAGGTGTGCTTTCTCCCCATAATCTACAGTGGTGAACCAGAGGGTGCTGTGATGAACCAGAAGGTGCAGTTGTGAACCAGAGGGTGACAGTGATGAACCAGAGGGCGGCAGTGGTGAATCAGAGGGTGGCAGTGATGAACCAGAGGGTGGCAGTGATGAACCAGAGGGTGGCAGTGGTGAACCAGAGGGTGGCAGTGATGAACCAGAGGGTGGCAGTGATGAGCCACAGGGTGGCAGTGGTGAACCAGATGGTGGCAGGGGTGAACCAGAGGGTGACAGTGGTGAACCAGAGGGTGGCAGAGATGAACAAGAGGGTGGCAGTGATGAACCAGAGGGTGGCACTGCTAAACTGCCCGGGAGCCCTGTGGGTGTGAGCCCCCGCGCTGCTGAGCTGCCCTGGGGTTATGAGCCCACGCGCTACTGAACTGCCCCAGGGCCCAGTGGGTGTAAGCCACCGTGCTGCTGAATTGCCTGGGAGCCCTCTGGGTGTGAGCACACATTGTGCTAAGTGCCCCCCTGCCCCCAGTACATATATACCCGTACCGCACAGCACCATTATGCTCTTGCACCATGAAGTCTGGTGCCTGGATGCTCCTGATCCGTGTAGGTGGTACCACCGTCTGGTGCAGTCAAAATGTAAAGTCATAACTTGCTACACAGCACCAATAAACACGTGTCCCCCCTGGCACCGGTATGCTTATGTACCAGGCGTGGAGCACCCGCATGCCACTGCACCCTACTTCCCAGCACCAGCACATGCCTGTACAGGGCAGTTTAGTATGAGATGGGACATTGTCCAGCAGCAGTAGCTGCATGTTCCTGAACCCACTGAGCAGGATCAGAATGGCTTTGTACCAACACGTGCAGCAGAGCGCCATCCCCGTGTAGCTCCTGTGAGCAGGAGGCTGCTTTCTCCTCATCTGCTGCTCTGCTCGGTCTCTGACCCTTTATAAACAAGATGCATGTGAACTCGCATAGAAGCCCCGCCCATTTGGCCCCGTCCACCACACACTACAGGTATGAAACGTCTTCCCGCCCGTCCCCACTATATCGGCCAGCTCACTCAAGGGACCTTGGCGCCTTTTGGCACGCTGGCAAAGTTACAGGCACACGTGGTCACATATTTGTGCAAATGGCACAAAAATCCATGAGTTCGCGGGAAAATTCGCGAACTCGCAGATTTTTTTGCCATTTCGCACAAATTCGCGGACCGCGAATTTGTAAATTTCCCCCATACTTAACCACTACCCACATGTAGTAAGGACTGTGTTAAGCAAAAAAGTGGCAGGCTGTGATGCTGTGTTCTAATCCCGAAGAGACTCAGTTAAATTGCAGATTAACAAAATGTTTTGATATAGCGGCTAAAAGACTCACGAAACAGCCGCATGGCTCACCTAAAGCATCTGTCAAGCCACTACTATGCTTGTCCGCATGAGTAAATTGACCCTACAACTTTTAACGGTCTTTACCTAAATGTAATCAAGACTTTTATGATCTTACGGAGTGTGACCACCATCCTTTTATTACATGTAAATAAGGCTTTTCTTATAAATGTAAGTTTTTTAACATTGTGAGTTTTTATTAACTGTACAATAAACAAATTCAAATTCAGTACCCACATGTAGTGAGGACTGTGTTAAGCATGCCTTCTTCCCCAAACATCAGCCATCTGATGCTGCAGTGTCCACTTGGCTTCTGCTACTCCAGTCTAAGTGGAAATGGAACTCCATTTTGCATTGTGGTTTGAGGGAACGCCTGTCTGACACTTTCATGGCTTTTAATACGTCCACATATGTCTCCACACAGTACAACATTCACAAGGTGTTTCAGCATGGTCTTTGAACTTTGATGTAGTTCAACAAGTTGAAACTGCAGCTGGATTTAGTGGTCATACTATAGTTGCCCACATACAGAGTCAAGGTTCTAACCTTGCACATCACCAACATCACAATCAATGATGAATGATACTCACTGGTAGCTTTGGGGTCGTCAAATGTGCCAACCTCCCTCTTTGTATGTGGCTGTGGTAAACCTAAGAAACATGAACAGATGTACAATCATGTTGGTATTCCAGACATATGTACATTCTATGCAAAATAAAAGTTAGCGTGACACATGCATGTAATTACCAGACCATGTAACTCCTTTCACATTAAGTACAGCAATGTAGTGCCACCCCCACCTGGATATTGTAAATGCTGGATACAGTCCACATCAAACTTCACTGAGTGTGAAACAAACATGTGTAGCATCCCTGTGAGTTTGCATGTGCTTCAACAGATTCATAAGACATGCCCTTACACAGACACAATTGTACAATACCGTAAGTTTGTCTGGTCCCAATAATTGGTCCGTGCATGCACATGTATACACAGTTTTTTTACGTGATGACTCACAATAGTTCTTTGACTCTCTACATGCTTGCAGCATGTTAAACTCTATCTTGTTGCCTGATTGTACACTGATTGGATCTTGCTTGTGACTTTTGCATTGTTTATTGCACATGTCTTGTTGTTCTTTTGACTGCCTGCTTCTCCCTCTGTTCCTCATGCTGATGCACCCCCAGCGCCTCCACCCTGACGATTCAGGAGCTTCAGCTGCACATCTGAAACCCCTTCCCAATTTGATGCATGTCCACACAGCAGGCATGCACAGTATTTGATCAACAGCCAAACCTTTCTTCAGCTGTCAATAACCCAAACACAACCAGTGCCAGAGATCATGTATCTCCCAAATCCCTCAGCTAAAACTCAGCAAATGTCCAGGCACTGTACCAGTGAATTCATTCAGAAATGCAACCTGTACACACAGAGCTACAACCATGGACTGTAATCCTGACTAGATCAGCACCGGGTTTTGTGCATGGTTCAAATCATCAATTAGATGTTAAATAATTGTATAATTCATACCACATGATGACCCGATATATATTTTCACTTTCTTTTTTATTACATTATTATTTTTTTTGATTTTTCATGAATTCATTGCCTTTTTTTCCTCTTTAAATATAAAATAAATAAACTTTCATACAGATATATTGTTGCACATATATAAAATACAAAAAAGTAAGTATGATACAAATTTCTTTAAATTACAATTCAGAGTTCATGATTGTATACAGAACCAAAATTCCATTCAACGCGTTTCGGCTATGCCTTCCTCAGGAATTCTGTATATGTCTCATGAGCGTTAACTAGAAGATGAAAAATTATACCAATTAATATATTAGTTCTACAACTATTGACATCTAACAGATTGCTTTGATTATTTTCTCTAAGTCTTTTATATGTACACTTTTTATTCTTAGGACACCCTATCATTCAGGGGTGGCTCGGGTTTGGCTCTCCCACATACTGATACCACTCAATTCCTAATATGTTGCTATACATTAATTACAGTGCATTATCATCTAAAAAAACATTCTGTACATTACTACCATTTACTATACATTCGCAACAAGTGTTGTTCCTATTTGCAAAGAATATATTTATCTCTCCAGTATATACAATCATTTCTCAATTGCTATTTCACTTTTGTACTTTGGCATACAAGGCTATAGCATTACTCCTAAATTAGTCTATGATCATAGATATTCATTCTAGATAGCCTATCCATGATCATTAACTGGAGCTTGATTCTAGAGTCGTAATTCCTGCAGATAATGGACTAGTCTTTTTCCTCTGGTCATGCGGTTCTAAAATGTCAATCGGCCGAATATATGCTACACATTTTCATGATCAATGTTTATACTCCACAATGTGATTCTAAGGCACAATGGCTACACTGACAGTTTAACTTAGTTGTCACAAAGAACATGTGTTTACCTACATAAAACATCCAAGGTTATATATATTGCTTCTGATCCTATTATGTGTTTCCCAATAAATGCGTCCAATATATCATATTCTCTCATTAATATCGGGACCCTCATGCAATCTTGCATAATATACGCGCACTATAGTACCTGTATATGATTCTCAACATAACAAATCCAGTGTAACGATTCCAAGCGTGAACTGTATCAAAGGTGCAAAGGCTTCTGCTTAGGGCATATGTTTCCTTTATAGTTCACTGCTGAAAGGAGAGAATTGGCGTAAAATATACGAGGGAGCTACTCGGCCACTCGAGTTTAAATAACAAAGACCCCTTTAAATACTAATATACTGATACACATCTACATTTTGATGCCGTAGCTTTGTCTCTTTCGTCATTAATTATATCAATTTTCGTATATTCCCAACATTTTCTTATATTTAGTTTTTTTCTGCATATAGGAAAACAAATTATCGCACATTAGGAATGGACTCTTTTTGTTTATGTTTTCCTTATTCTATCTACTATGTAAAACAGTTATTGTCGGTACCTGAAGCTTGCAATTTGGAACAAACCGGTATTCCTGGCTAGTGCTTCAGTTATAAGGCTTCTTCAATTAATTTTTAGGCCATGTATATGTTCTGCTGTATAAAATAAACATGAGCCAATCAATATATATTTGATATTAAAATTTATCCTCTATTTGACCTTATCTTGAAGACTCGTTCAATTGACAGAGTACCCAGATATGCTTTTAATATGCAACAATCTAGTCATTTATTATCCATATCGGGCCCCCGCTGTATCCCCATAGTCAATGTTAATCCTAGGAGCTACAGGCGATCTTAAATGCGGTTCTAATCCCTATTTATCCTAGCTTTTTCAGTCTAAATAGCTGTGGCGACTTACTTGCTGCATTAAACATTCTGGCATCTAGGCTCTCCGATGTGCGGCCTCCTATAAAATTGTTACCGCTCAAACTGACTCTTTTTAAGGAGTCTGCCGATTGCGCGTCAAACATTACTAAGTCTCGCGTGACTGCCGAGCCCGTATGTTTGGCTAATTTCTATGGGCAGGGTCTGAATAAAAGCTCCGCCATTTTGAAGAGGGGTGTTTATGTTTGTTTCTCAAGGAGAAAGTATATGATGGTATATTTATACTAATCAAATACATATAGGTTTGATGCGTTTACGACAACTATATTTCTGTTTATTTTCCATGAATTTTTTAAGTATTGAAATTTGTAATTTGAATAGGGACTTCAGATCGTAATTTAACCTCGGTTGTAAATCGGGTCCCAATGCCAAACCTCCGATTCTATTAACATTTAGCTATGAACGCTTAGGCATTGCTGGAAACCATAATAGCAACATTATTCTGCCATTCAACATTTAATGAATACATGGGAAACACATTACACTTAGACCTTGCTTAGATATTGCTGAAACACATAATAGCAACACATACTGCCACTTGATATTTAGAGAATACATAGGAGATCCATGACCCAATATTGTAAGTCTACAATAATGCTTGTTGTAGCATTATTGTAGCATTATTGTAGACTTACAATATTGGGTCATGGATCTCCTATGTATTCTCTAAATACGGCGGGAAAGACCCATAGAGGAGGATCTCAGACTTGTCCTCGTTACATTTAAGTTGAGCTCCTGCCAGTCATTTAAAAACTGCTGCAAGACAGTTTTTGGAAACAACAGGGGACAGATCGTTATCCTTCCACGTGAAGAGGAGCTGGGTATCATCTGCATAAGCTATGATCTTTGCACCCAGCTCCTCCGCCAAATGAATGCGAGGCGTAGCATATACATTAAAAAGGAGAGGGCTCAGGGTTGAGCTATGGGGGACTCCGGTGCTGAAGAAAACGGAGGCAGCCATACCTGCTGTGTCCTATTCTTTAGGAAGGATTTGATCCAATCCCATGCCCCCCCAGAAATTCAAATATTGGAGAGGCAGGCCAGAAGTTGGCAATGTGACACCATATCGAAGGCGACAGAGAGGGCCAATATTATCAGGGCCGCTCTGCCGCCTGAATCTAGGCATTCCCTAATAGCCTCTGACATCTCAACCAGGGCAGTCTATGTGCTATATGTGGCCCTAAATCCCGACTGGGCTGGGTGGAGGGCACCAGAAATCTCCACGAACTGGGAGAGTTGTTTATGTCACTTGATTGATGGGCCCAAAGCTGTCCTGGATTGTTTGAATCTTATCAGTAAAGAACCCGGACAGTTCCTCGCACCAAGAATAAGAAGCAGGGTTGGCAATTCGTTCCGCACAAGGCTTCAGGAAACTCTTGACAATGTTAAAAATTTCTTCTGAGTTCTTTTTTGACTAATCAATACGCTCTGCGTAGAAATTGCATTTGGCTATTTTGATGTCAGCATAGTAATCTTTCTGAGATTTCCTGAGTACTGTTTTTGCAAGTGGGCAATAGGCTTGTCTCCAACTGTGCTCTAGCTTTTTACATAGCCGTTTTAGCTTTTTAAGCTCATCTGAGAACCATGGTTTGGACAGAGTGTTTCTTACTCTCCTATTCCCCAGAGGTAGTGAAAGATGTTCTACAGCCTGTGAGAGCCTGTTGTTAAAAACCCCAGAGGCAACAGCCAAGTCTTTAGAAGCGGATTGGCATCTGTCTAACAGGATTTTGCTGAGGTCGGCTGGCTCTATTCGTTGAGGATAACTATTGTTAGGTGACCTCATGGTCTGATAGGAAGTGTGTATGGACCAAGAGAAGTGAATAAAAAAATGGTCATACCACGAAACAGGAAGTGTATCCTGGACATCTAAAGGAAAGTTGGAACATACAGCATCAAGGATGTGCCCCCCTCTATGAGATGGTGAGTTTACCCATTGGGTCAAATGAGCCAGATTCAACAAGTCCTAAAGTCTCTAGCGCCGGTGGTCTCCGCACAGTCTAAATGGATATTTAAAATCCCCAAGAGTAAGACATTCGTACATTGCAGAGCTCTGGGCACAATGGCTTCATCTAGGACCTTAAAAAAGGCGCTGGGGAGGATAGATCAGTATGGCCCCCACCGTGCAATGAGGGGATAGGGTGAGGGAGCAGTCCAGGGCTTTGCCCTCACCAATCGTGATGGGGTTCTGCCTACATAAACTCCCAGGTTTCTCTGAGCACTACCGCAATTCCATCACCTCTGCCTATTTTGCGGTCTACCCTTGCTATTTTATACCCCATAGGGATAGCCAGGGCAATGGTTGGTGCTGCAGATTTATTAAGCCATGTCTCTGATATGAATAAAATATCTGACTGAGTGTCAGATAAAAGCTCAAAGATGTCAAGAGCATGTTGCACCATGGACCGGGCATTAATAAGGGTGGCTCATATACACTGGGAGTTCTGTGTGGCCATAGGAATGTTGTTTTTGAAAATGGTGGAGCAGCAGTTCTTCCTGTACTGGAAAATGTGCTGCTGTAATGTGCTATGAATATGGTCCAAGACCATCCATTGCTGCCTACACTCACCCATGTGGAACCCCAGAGTCATAATTTCTGCCCAGCTGTAAGTCAGGCGATCGTTTGACAACCCTGAGAACACGGGCAGCATAACTGGCGCTGGCCCCTTCCAGGACGCTGACTGGCGCAGAAGGACTTGCATTAGGCGCGCCTTCGGCGCGCCAGCGGCGCGCCCGCGCAACATGCATGCTTTATGTAGAAATGCCCCCGACAACTAGAGCGCGTGCTCAGCAAGATGGCGGCCTAGTTTGTCCACCGGGATTCCCCGTGATGCGTGGTGGGTGGAGGAGAGTGAGCACTCGATTCCCGTTAAGAAAGGCGGCCAGTTATAGTAGCAGAGTATGAAAGCAAAAGCATTCGTTTTCCGCTTGTGAAAAAAAACACTGTTAACAGCAGAGTCGGGTTTTAGAAATGAACATTCGTTTTTATATATTTAAAAATCTGTAATAGCAGCAAGTACGTTTTTTAAACTTAAAATTAAAATAGCAGCACAACTAAAGGAATGTCTCTCACACACAAGCCAAGCCGAGTCAGGCAGCCTACTAAAACCACCTCTCTCCTTCTAGCGCTGGCGTCTGCGCAGCGTGCATCCTTTATGTAAAAATGCCCCCGACAACTAGAGCACGCACTCAGCAAGATGGCGGCCTAATTTGTCCACCGGGATTCCCCGTGATGTGTGGTGCATGGTGCATGGAGGAGAGTGAGCACTTGATTCCCGTTAAGAAAAACCAGTTATAGCAGCAGAGCATGAAAGCAAAAGCGTTCCTTTTCCAATTGTGAAAAAACACTGCCAGCAGCAGATTCAGTTTTTAGAAATGAACATTCATTTTTATATATTTAAAAATCTGTGATAGACGCAAGTACGTTTTTTAAAATTAAAATAGCAGCACAATCAAAGAAATGAATCTCTGACAGAATATTGACGGACAGAATATCGACCTACAAAACATCGACGCTGAAATATAGAAGGCACGTATATCGACACCCTATCTACAACATGGTAAGTACAAAAATATCGAAACCAAAATATCGATGTTAAAAATATCATTTTATTTCTGTAACAAAAAAAGGAAAATAAAGTAAATAATACTTATAAATAAAATAAACATATTTAAACATATTTAATAATGTTTAAAATGAGTAAAAAATACATATTTAATAATAACACTTTAATTAAAAATAAACATAAAATGTATAATTTATACTTAATAATAATTTTGAATAATTATTTTAATTACTTATAAATTATTAAAAAATATGTTTAATTACAAATACATCTACACACATGAAATGATAAAATAAATAAAAATACATAATTATATTTAATAAATTAAAAATATTAAATATACTTTCAATATTTTTAAAATTAATGAAATACAACATTGTTTAAAATAATACAAAACATATTAAATACATAAATAAATAAAACAACTATTTAAAGTCCCAAAAAAACTACAGAATTGAAAACATTGGATAGCGTAGAACGTACAATTACTATTCCCACTCCAGAAAATTCTACAGTAGGGAAAGCGTTAAATAGCGTAGGGGTAAAAATTACTATTCCCACTCCAGAGAGTGCAACAGTAGGGAAAACGTTGGATAGCGTAGGGGTAAAAATTACTATTCCCACTCCAGAAAATGCAACAGTAGGGAAAGCGTTGGATAGCGTGAGGGTAAAAATGACTATTCCCACTCCAGAGAGTGCAACAGTAGGGAAAGCGTTGGATAGCTTAGGGGTAAACATTACTATTCCCACTCCAGAGAGTGCAATAGTAGGGAAAGCGTTGGATAGCGGGTGGGTAAATTTACTATTCCCACTTCAGTGAATGCAACAGTAGGGAAAGCGTTTGACAGCGTAGGGGTAAAAATTACTATTCCACTCCCAGAGGGTGCAACAGTAGGGAAAGCGTTGGATAGCGTAGGGGTAAAAATTACTATTCCAACTCCAGACGGTGCAACAGTAGGGAAAGCTTTGGATAGCATAAAGGGTAAAAATTACTATTCCAACTCCAGAGTGTGCAACAGTAGGGAAAGCGCTGGATAGCGTAGGGGTAAAAATTACTATCCCAACTCCAGACAGTGCAACAGTAGGGAAATCGTTGCATAGTGTAGCGGTAAAAATTACTATTTCCACTCCAGAGAGTGCAACAGTAGGAAAAGCGTTGGATAGTGGGTGGGTAAAAATTACTATTCCCACTCCAGTGAGTGCAACAGTAGGGAAAGCATTGGATAGCGTAAGGGTAAAAATTACTATTCTAACCCCAGAGGGTGCAACAGTAGGGAATGCGTTGGATAGCGTAAGGGTAAAAATTACTATTCCAACTCCAGAGGGTGCAACAGTAGTGAAAGCTTTGGATAGCGTAGGGGTAAAAATTACTATTCCAACTCCAGAGGGTGCAACAGTAGGGAAAGCGTTGGATAGCCTAGGGGTAAAAATTACTATTCCAACTCCAGAGGGTGTAACAGTAGGGAAAGCGTTGGATAGCGTACGGGTAAAAATTACTATCCCAACTCCAGAGAGTGCAACAGTAGGGAAATCGTTGTATAGCGTAGAATTTAAATATAACACTCATTTTTATATTTAAAATAATGTATAATTAAATTTTTAAATAAATCTACATCATTTATAAACAATTAATAATCATTAAAAGCAATTACAATTGAATAATTAATTAACAATAAATTAACAACAAATACCAATGAATATTAATTAATAAATAATACTCACCAATTAATAAATATTAAATAATAACATAGTTTTCATTAACAAAAAATTAATAATTATTTAAAATTAATTCACAATAAAAAAATATTACACAATAAAAAAATTCCATACCAAATAATACTTTTTATGAAACATTGAATACCAATTAATTAAAAATATTTTCCAAATAAAAAAAATTACTAATTAAAATATTAATTGCCAATTAACAAAATTAATTACCAATTACAAAAATTATTTCCAATTAAAAACATGAATTACCAATTAAAAAAATTAGGTAACAATTAAAAACAACAATTCCCAAATAAAAAATATATCGAATAAAATAATTAATTTCCAATTAATAACTAATTATAAATAAAATATTTATTCATTACAAAAAAATATATAAATCATTAATTTATTACAATTAAATTACTTCCCACCCAATTCCCCTATAAACCCACAACCCGCTACAGAAATAAAAACAACAATTAATTAAAATGAATTTATAATTCTTAAAAATTATTCATTAATTTAGTATATTTAAATTACTTCCCACCTTATTCCCCTATAAACCCACAACCCGCTCTAGTACTAAAACATAAAATTTACTTAAAAATAACATTATTAATATATAAAAATAGTATACATATAATTTAAAACAATTAAAATACTTAACAAAAACATATTACAAATACATATTAAAATACATAAAAATAATACAAATATCGATATTAGTAACATCGAAATTAGTTACATCGATATATATGCTATCGATATTACTAAGTTCGATATTACTTACATCGATATAAAAAAATTCGATAATACTTACCTTAGGGTCGATATTCTGTCCAACGATATTCTTGACATCAATATTCTGTATCTTCGATATTTTCAACTCGATATTTCTGTAGGTCGACAATTAGGAATCGATATTTAGTCTGTGTACCCAAAGAAATGTCTCTCACACACAAGCCAAGCTGAGTCAGGCAGCGTACTAACACTCCCTCGCTCCATCTAGCGTTGTCGTCCGCGCAGCATGCAACCTTTATGTAAAAATGCCCCGACAACTAGAGCCCGCACACAGCAAGATAGCGACCTAGTTTTTCCACCTTGATTGCCCATGTTGCGTGGTGCATGGAGGAGAGTGAGCACTCGATTCCTGTTAAGAAAGGCCAGTTATAGCAGCAGAGTATGAAAGCAAAAGCATTAGTTTTCCAATTGTGAAAAAAAACCACTGTTAGCAGCAGTGGTTTTTAGAAATGAACATTCGTTTTTATATATTCAAAAATCAGTAATAGCTGCAAGTACATTTTTTAAAATTAAAATTAAAATAGCTGCACAATCAAAGAAATGTCTCTCACACACAAGCCAAGCCAAGTCAGGCAGCCTACGAACATGACCTCGCTCCTTCTAGCCCTGCACTTCCAGATCCAGGCCAGCCCAAGGATAACCCTGTGAGGAACCCTTGGCTACAGACCATCCATAACTTGTACTCTATACACCACCTACATTGCAAACATAATTGCACAACATGCCGTCACATACATTTACTACATCTTGTAACATATCTCAACTC
Organism: Lissotriton vulgaris; assembly: GCF_964263255.1. NCBI lineage: Eukaryota > Metazoa > Chordata > Amphibia > Caudata > Salamandridae > Lissotriton > Lissotriton vulgaris. Next base: position 1,304,840,966 of record NC_141695.1, on the reverse strand, counting down.
ACAGCTTGACAACCTCAGTGACAACTTGTCACCACCTACAACCACAAGCCAGGGCAGAACATCACCGCATGCACTACAGCCATCCCACATAACTCCCATAGACTGACCAGCAAGGCTTAAACCTCCATGTCAGCAAAACATTTACATACAAAAATTCCTAAATGCACTCCCCAAAGGAACAGACAGAAGATGAACATAGAACAACTAAAATCAGCCAAAAACCAAAATGCCACCAACACCTTGAACAACACAAACTTTGCTGAAAATGGACCCCACAAATGGATCTCAAAATGTGTAGATGAACTCGCACCAATATGTAACACCAACACACAGCAGCATAGGAAGCCAAAATGGTTCAAGGCCAACCCACATAAATTGTGACACACATACAGATGCCTTGTTGAGAAACAGAGTAACAGCACATCCCCTGAAGACAGATCCAACTACAAGAACACCATATTTGAATTCCGAGACACCTCTGACTTACAAAAAGGTATTCAATCCCACACTCGATCCTCACAAACTCTAGCAAGGCAAGGTAACTATTTGGCTTCATAAGTTATTCTGGCAAAACACACATGGATAATACAGACATCTCACCCTCCCAGGACCACTACAACAAGCTCTGCTCATACTTCTACATGGATGTCATGTGACTCTAAGACAAGTTCAAAGACCAGACACAGGTCTCTGAAACCACACAATCTTCAAGAAACACCAGCTACCCCTCCATCTCATCCCTAACAATAATCAGCACCCAAGACAATGCATCTACCATGAGAGGCATCCACTCATGATCACAAACGGACCCCTGTCCCACTCCTCTTTCCCAAAGCTGGGTCAGTCATCACTCCAGTATTAAAAGACTATGATCAACACCACCGCCAAAAGTGTCATTTTCAATGACAAGTGCGAATAACTCTGACCCACAGTCAATTAAGCGTGGGCGTAAAATCCGTTTCGTTTGCAAAATTTGTGGATTTTTGGCAAATTCGTGATCCGCGAATCGCGCGAATTTGCCCAAAAATCCGCAAATTCGCAAGCTGCGGATTTTTTTGCTTGGTCGCGCTTAAAAAATACAATATCGCACGGGCTGCGTTGACTTACCGTGATTCTGAGTCCGCCGAGTTGTTTTTCTCCCGGTTTGCGTGTGCTGCGCCATTTTGGAACTTGCTGCGTGATCACACGAGAGTTTTCCGACCGCGGTCCGCCATCTTGCACAGCGAGAGTTTTACAATGTGAGTACGTCATAAGGGCCCGCGATCACGCATCGCGGTAGTAAACAATGCCGAACGCTTAGATGCGGAAGATTTGAACAGCTCGCTTTCCCAAAATTGCAAAAATTGCAATTCTGCACAAAAAATCCACCGCAGGCAGCATAAACCTTCTGAAAATGATGATTTTGATCAGAATAACTCCTCAGATTGACATTTGGCTGCACTTTTTGGTGCAAGGAATTCATTTTTGGGGGGTGTGGGAGGAAGGAAGTGCCCCAGAGTCTCCAACATCCTGTTCCTGTCCAGCAGGCTCCTCCCAGTGCTTTGTCCATGTCCTGGTCACTTTTGATTTGGATCTGGAGCTGGAAGGATTACTTTTTGTGGCTGCTGCTGGATATTTGTATTTGAGGACTTTTTGGACTTTGGAGTTTGGATCACCTTTGAACTTGAGATTTTACAAGTAAGTTGGTGTTGTTTGTTTGGGGCATTGCAGTTGCTGCAACTACAGTTTAAAAACTTTTTTCACAACTTTAAAAAAATATATATTGGGGTAGCCACAGTATTCAGTAGGCCCAAGGGTAGTCATGGGTGCATGATACAACTGTTTCTGTGATTTTTTCAAATTTAATTCTCATTTATGTCATGAAATTTTAGCTCACTGTTATATGTTGGTTTTTTTTTTTAAAAAATGGGCGTGCTTGTAAAGCCTCACTAGCCAGTAGGCCCAGGGGTAGTGAGTGGTGCATGGACCAAGTCTTTCTGTGGGGTGTCTTTAATTTAGACATCATTGAAGGCATGGATGGCATTGGATTGTGGTGATTTTTGTGTGTTTTTCGACTTTTTGGGGTGTTGTTGGGTCCTGGCCATGTCGTGTTCTAATCTAGGACCCCGATCAATATTGTGACCTTATGCCCCTATACGGCTATAATCCTTCCATACCCCTATAATGGCATAAACGATCAAGAGCCATATTTCAGAAACTCGTCTCTGGCCTAAAACTATCAGAGCCATATTTCAGAACCTCGCCTCTGCAGCTCATTACAGTAGATGACATAGCAGAAGCCACTATCTTAGATTCCTAGATTACACTCCGAGTTCTTCAACAAGATAAAACCCCCCACAACCTGGGGAAGCCCCGCTTGCTTTGTTTTTATTAGTAATAGAACTCTAATGAGCACTGTAAGAACGACCGGTTCCGGTGACATCTTTATTGACGTCTAATGTCCAGTAACTTACGTCAAACAAGGCACCTTCCAGGTATAAATACTACCAACGTTGCCTTAAGCAAATGCGATGGTGTGGTGAATACAGGAGCAGAACAGCTGCCCCTTGCAGAGCCCAGCAGATGCGAGAAGCCCACGGACGCTGCCTCTCCACCTCCTTGACGCACTGAGAAAGACGCTGTCTTTTCTCCTGCCAAGAAAATCCAGCTCCGGCGTTTCCAGCCTACCCTTGCGGGTAACTGGGATATCGAGTCCTGAAAGGAGATACCAGCCCTCCAACATTCTATTCCAGAGGTATGGTGTTGACTAAACCCTTAGAGAGAATTCTTGAAGCAAACCCTTGGCAAAACCAACTTAACTAAACTGCTACTTACTTACTCCCTCCCAAGTATTAGGCTTAGGTCAGGTACACTGGGGTAGGCGTAGTTAGAAGCACCAGTTGAGTACGATAGTCAAATGTATATATGAATGTATATATTTTATTCATTTTAACCATTGTATGACTAAGAAACCATATCAATGCTTTTACAGTATTATTTCCCAATCATTTTACTGTACGCACTTTTTATAATAACGAGTCTTGCAATTGTGGCAATTCATTTCTCTTGCATGAAAAGAAAGACTGTTCAATAAATAATACCTTTTATTGAAAACACCCGTCTCTCTATTCTCTGCATCTTGGTGAAAGTAATCTGCACAACTAACTGAGTGAAATAGCTGTCTATTGTTTCACACAACTCTAGAGATTGACTCTTATTCTGAGGAGCAAAGTTGTCATGTTTATGCGGTTGTTGGAAAACTGAATCCCTTCTTGTCTGTACCAGGGAAGCTGATCACTTCTTATTCAGTCAAGAAAGTTTCCAGTGACCTCTGAGCTAGTTGGTACAAACCCAATTAAGTTTAGCATAGTCAGTAGAGACCTGGAAGACCGCACTTCTACGTCTACACTGCTGTTTATGTTATTCCAATGCGCAGGGCCTATAGGGAAAATAGGAACTACGCTACAGCCATGTGGGTGGGGGCCATTTTGAGGCCTGGTCCAGGCAGGGCCTGGCCATGTGGGTGCGGGTCAAGGGTCCATTTTAAAGCCAGGGAGTGTGCTTTGAGCCATAGGCCTGCACCCAGCCTGCCCTGCTTTCACCCATTATGCCCAGGGGTAATGAGTGGTGCATGGACCAAGGCTTTGTGTGTGGCCTCTGTGAATTTAAACATCATTGAGCGCATGGATGGCATTGGATTGTGGTGATTTTAGTGTGTTTTTCGACTTTTTGAGGTGTTGTTGGGGCCTGGCCATGTGGGTGGGGGCCATTTTGAGGCCTGGTCCAGGCAGGGCCTGGCCATGTGGCTGGGGGTCAAGGGGCCATTTTGAAGCCAGACGGCGTGCTCAGGCCTGCACCCAGTTTGCCTTGCTTTCTTCCATTAGGCCCAGGGGTAGTGAGTGGTGCATGAACCAAGTCTTTCTGTGGGGCATCTTGAATTTAACCATCATTGAGGGCATGGATGGCATTGGTTTGTGGTGATTTTTGTGTGATTTTCGACTTTTTTGGGTGTTGTTGGGGCCTGGCCATGTGGGTGGGGGCCATTTTGAGGCCTGGTCCAGGCAGGGCCTGGCCATGTGGCTGGGGGTCAAGGCGCCATTTTGAAGCCAGGCAGTGTGCTCAGGCCTGCACCCAGGTTTCCTTGCTTTCTTCCATTAGGCCCAGGGATAGTTAGTGGTGCATGGACCAAGTCTTTCTGTGGGGCGTCTTGAATTTAAACATCATTGAGGGCCTGGATTAGCATTGGATTGTGGTGATTTTTGTGTGTTTTTTTTACTTTTTGGGGTGGAGTTGGGGCCTGGCCATGTGGGTGGGGGCCATTTTGAGGCCTGGTCCAGGCAGGGCCTGGTCATGTGGGTGGGGGTTAAGGGGCCATTTTGAAACCAGGCAGTGTGCTTTGAGCCATAGGCCTGCACTCAGCCTGCCCTGCTTTCACCCATTATGCCCATGGGTAGTGAGTAGTGCATGGACCAAGGCTTTGTGTGGGGCCTCTTGAATTTAACCCCTTCCATGCTGATGATGGCCCCCTTCCGTCATGCATCACGGTGCTCGTGTGCTCATGACGGCTGGGGGCCGTCATAAAGCCATTCATTCTTTAAAAGCCTAGCACACGAGCAGAATCGGCCCAGCATGGAAGGGGTTAAACATCATTGAGGGCATGGATGGCATTGGATTGTAGTGATTTTTGTGTGTTTTTGACTTTTTGGGGTGTTTAACTGATGTTCCTCTGGCTTCCATTGCTTTTAGGTGCACAAGAGAACCATCAGTGCCAGGAAGAAGTCCTGCAGCGGTGTGTGCAGCACAACGCCATGTGACGTCATGTGTGGCCACAGACAAGACAACTCTGCAACTCATGCACCTGCGGCCTGCTCTTCTGACATCTGAAGAAGATGGGCCCAAAGAAAGGTGGGCGTAGCGCCTCTGCGAAAAAAGTTGCCAGTGCCGCTGCCAGTAAGAAGGAATAGAAGAAGCAAGTGGCACCACCTACCAAGGAGACCGGTGGGCCCACCAAACACCTTTTTTGGTAAAAAAAAAAAACTACGCCTGCAGCAGCAGCGGTGTCCGAAGGGGACCAAGCTGGCAGCAGCACCTCCGCTTCATTGGGCTCAGTGCCACCACGCCAAGTTAGGTCCAAGGCCATGAGTGCTGCTGAGGCAGCCACTTTAGTTTCTCAATCACCATCTACCAGTGATGTTGGCTCATCATAAGAAAGTACCATCCTATCAACGCCGGGTGTAACTCAGCTGACGAGTGTTCAACAACCACAGCCACAACGACAACCACAGGTGCAACTAGTACAAGCGCAAGTACATGGGCAAGGAGAGGCGCAAGTAGAGGCGCAGGGAGAGGTGAATGGAGAGGTGCAACTAGAGGTTCATGGAGTGGCACAACTGCCTACAACGCTTGTTCCTCCAGAAGTAGCGGCACATCAGGAAATTGATATTCAAGCGAAGGTATCATCCGATAAAGCCACTCCTCCTGATGATCATCCATTGTCTTCCAGATCCCCAGCAAGAAAAAGGTCAAGGAGGGCTACTACTACTACTACTACAAGTCCTTCTTCAAGCCCCCTTCATTCTGATGCCCTTGATCTTGATTGGAACCCACCAATGCACTCTGAGAGTGAGGCACGCCTTGAGCCGACAAAGGTAGCTAAGCCTAAAAGGTAGGTTCCCGCAAGGCTTCCACTTATGGGTGATGACGAAGAACAAGAAGTGGTGTCTTCTGCTGCTGATGAACAGTCTGACGACGACCCAGTCATCACAGTCGTCACTCCAGCCCCAGCAGGCATGCAGCAGACAGACATTTTCACCCTATCCCGAATGGCTGCTGAGCGGGATGTGGGTGGCGTGGCACTGGTACCACCACCAATGCAGTTAACTACAACAACACAAACACAACCATATTTTTTAGGTAGTAGGGCCGGCAGGGACCTCCATCCAGCTCGACCTCCATTACCTCAAGTAGTGGTGCTGTAAGTGAACAACAGAAACTAATTCAGTCACGCCCATCCTCCACTTCATCTGGCATTGAAACTCAAAGTAGCACCTCCCCCACCAGCAGACCCTAGTTTGGGACTTCTTTACTGTTGGCCAAAAGGCGGAAAACATGGTTGTTTGTTCGATTTGTAAAACATAAGTTAGTCGGGGTAAGCTTGGTACCAACTATGGTACAGGAAGCCAGAGGGGTTATCTCAAAATACACCACACTATCAAGTGGGAGGCTCACCTAAGTAAGATCCAGGATGCCAAAAGAAAAACAAATCCAAATGTATCCATTGATATTGCATCTGATGATGACGAGGGGCTGATCGTGCAGGGGGAAGTGAAAAATGGACAGACATTTTTTCTGGACACCCAGTACCCCTGTCAGCAGCACTGCAGTGGTAGTGCCCATGCCCTCTACCCCTGCAACATGTATGAGACACACTTGGGCCTAGATGTATCAAGATTCCTTTTTGCAAATCTTAAATAGCGATTTTTTGCGAATCGCTATTTAGAATTCGCAAAATGGAATGTATGTAAAAAATTGCATTTTTTTTGCGATTCCTTACTTATCTTTATTTGCGAATTCGCATTTTGCGAATTCGCAAATAAGGAATAATTCCCCATGCATTCCTATGGGCCAGGAGGCCCATAGGAATGATTGTGCAGTAATTCTCAAATTGCGAATTCGCAATTTGCTAATCGCAATTTGAGAATTATTTCAAGGGTGCAGGGGTGTCTCATGGACACCCTGCTGCACCCCTGAAACTTACATGTGTGTGCATATGGCACACATACATGCCCTATGGGCATGTATGTGTGTCACATGCCACCTTCAAAATAGTCAAATTTTGTTTTTTAAAAGGATTTCGCAAATTAACACGAACCTCAAATTGGTGTTAATTTGCGAATCCTTAACCCAAATTCGCAATTTTAAAAAGTTTCATACATGCCATTTAAGGAATCGCAAAATTGCGATTCCTTAAATGCATAAGCAAAATAAGGAATCGCAATTTTTTGCGATTCCTTATTTTGCTAATTTCTGATACATCTCAAAAGATGCTAAATGTCCGTTTGCGATTCCTTAAGGCCGAAATTCTGCGAATTTCGGCCTTAACGAATCGCAAACGGCTTGATACATCTAGGCCTAAGAGTCTGGGAGAGACACTAATGCGAAAAAGTACATCACTGGGCCTAAATGGTTTGAAGAAGTCATCATCATCATCACGTAAAACGATCCAGCCCACCATTAGCAGAATGTTTTGGTCGGAGGCGCCATTTGAACGCAACCACCCAACAGCACGTCTGTATAACGCAAAGCTGGGTAAAATGTTAGCGCTGGACCTTCTCCCTTTTTCTTTCATGGAAGGGGTGGGTTTTCTAGAGTTTGTGGAAACAGTCTGTCCTAAATGGAAGGTTCCTAGCCGGTCCTATTTTGCCAGAGTTGCGGTTCCAGCACTACATCAAGATGTGCTGGAGGTGATTGGGGCAGCTTTGCAGAAGAGTGCTGTTCACACTATCCACCTGACAGCAGACATGTGGACCAGTTGCCAAGTCCTTGATTACATGTGCATCACTGCACACTGGGTCTCTTTTCCAGGGGTTAGAGAAAAGATGTCTGCAGATGTTGACCCTGCCACAATTTTTCAAGTTAGTCGGAAACATGCAACAGTAGCTAAGTTTGCCATGGAGAAAACTCATACTGCACCTAACCTTTTGGAGGAGTTTAATAGGAAGGTCTATGAATGGCTGCATCCAAGAAATCGCATAGTTGGTTATGTTTCCACGGATAATGGCAGTAATATAGTTAAGGCCATGCAGCAAGGTGACTATTTTAGAGTGTCGTGTTTGGCGCACAGTATTAACATCGTGGTGCAAGATTTCTTGAAAAAAGAAAACACAGTCAGCAAATTACTCACCACCTGCCGAAGAATCTGCACACATTTTAGCCATTCTTTTAAGGCCCGGAAGGAGCTGAGGAGCATTTAACATGATCGTAGACTGCCAATCAAAGGACTCATCCAGGAGGTGGCAACGAGTTGGAACTCAACCTTTTACATGCTTGAGCGTCTGTCTGAGCAGTGGGGGGGTAATAAATGATTATGTCTATAAACTGGGTTCTACTATGAAAGACATGAGGCTAGAGTTGGAGGAATGGAAGCTAGTTGCAAGCCTGACAGACATGCTTCGTCCTTTTGAGGTCTTCACGCGTGAAGTCAGCAGGGAGGACTGTTCTTTGGGCAAAGCTATCCCATTGTTGCGCATGCTAAAGCAGCAACTGAAGGCTGTGTCTTCAACGTTCCGAGATGAGGCTGAAAAGCAAGACGCATATCAGTTGGCGGAGAGGTTATTAAGCCGCCTTGTTGCCAATGAAAGGCTTAAAAACATACATTCAGAACAACATTACATATATGCCACTATTCTAGATCCACGATACAAAAAGGCAGTGGCCAGCAAAGCATTAATTCCTTTTGATGAAGCAGATGTTTCAAAGTACAAACATTAGCTAGCTGTGTCAGCCACTCGGTTCGAAAAAGAGCGGCAGAAAATTCAAGGAGCCGGCGGAAGTACAACTGAATCAGCAGGCCATCCGGCATCAAGTTCCACTTCTGAATCTGTGGCTGAAGGGAGTCACTTTCCCTCACAGCCGTTAACGACACCAGCAACTGTATCATCATCCTCACCTGCACCAGGCCCAACCATAATATTGTCGGAAGCGGATTGGCTAACTCATCAAGGGTTTGCTCGTTCCAGTGCTGCAAAGGCCACAGATGGTACGCAAAGTGGAGCAACCATCGAGAACCTTGAGTGGATGGTGCAGGCCTATCTGGATGACCCAACAGAGGTCTTTGTTAATCAGAACCCATTGCTGTATTGGTATAGAAAAAGGGCTCTATGGCCACTGTTCACCAACCTGGCTCTAAATTATTTGTCTTGCCCACTCGGAAGCGTGTCTTCTGAACGTGTTTTCAGTGCTGCTGGTGCCATTGTAACTTCAAAAAGGACCCGCCTCTTGCCCAAAAATGTGGAGAGGTTAACACTCATCAAGATGAATCAGCACTTCATACCATCAGATTACAAAATACGTGAATGCACGCAGGAAGAAGAAAACACCGACTTAGGTGACGGATGTACTTCTCTTTTAGCTGACCTACTACCGTCTCAATTCATAGAGTTTGAGGACGAGCTCTACTTCCCTGACACCGAGGCCTGAAAATGACTTCCTTTTTTTTCGTCCTTATTCACTTTTATTCCTGTGTGTCTTTCTTTGTTTTGCAACTTTTACCACAACAAAACTCTAATCACCTAATCACGACAAGTCCATCAGCAGCACTGTCTTCATCTTATTTTCCTTATTGATTTGAAGGTGCCGCAGTCTGCATTCCTGAGGTTCACAAGTTCACAACTCAATCATGCTCCTCTATCCTCCTCCTCCAGACTCCCCCTATCCATTTCCATCAAGGCAGATGGATGGATCACGAAGAATAAAGAAACTTTGTCTTCGTAGACGAGTCCCCTCAAGTGGGACTGAAATTACTGACTGACTACATGCTTGCTGATTGCTGACAGAGTTACTTCTGAAATTGACAGGAGAGGCTGCCCTGTTAGGCCCTCATTTTCCGAAGAAGATGCGGACAAAATGTAGAACAGGTAATGAATAAAGAGAAGATGGCATGCAGTGGACAGCAATGGCTGTCTGGCTCTGATGAATCCAATTGCTGTTTGTTTTTTGGGCATATGTCTTGTCTTAGTTATTATTTAATCTTTTACACAGTAATTGTAACTCATGTCTACTATTCTGGTTTTTTTTACCTTGTTTAATTCAAATTGTACTTCAACTTCAGGGGCCACTATGTTGCATTTTCCAATATGCAAAATGTCCTTGGAGTGGACTCACTTACCAATATACCATGATGATTGATTGAATAATATATCTTTTTTCTTTGCAGTCACTCACTGGGATGGATGGATCATCAGCGTCGGTTTACAGAAGAACTATGGCCAGTTTGTGAGTGGCAAACAGGTACACCAGTCTACAACAACTACTACAGCAGAACTACATGTCTGTCTATTCGTGGTTGTAGTCGTCGAGGGCGAGGCAGTGTACTGTTGCTGTTATGGCAGGCAGAGTCCACTCCACTCCAGACAGCAGTTCATGTAAAATTGGGGCTGTGTGGCTTGCTGCATGCAATTAGATATGCTTTGTCTGTCTCACAAAGGGCCTAGGTATGCTACATCAGGTTGCTTCACTCAGTGGTGCCTGCCTTGACCGTCTGCATGGCCCTGCCTCAAGCTTGGGCCAAATATCCGTTATGTTTGCGAAATTTGCTGTTTTTCGGTTTTTCGCGAATCTCGCGAAATTACCGAAAATTCACAAATTCTTGAGCGGAACGGATTTTTGGCCCATGCTTGCGGCAGGGCCATGCAGATGGTCAAGGCAGGCACCACTGAGTGAAGCATCCTAATGTAGCATACCTAGGCTCTTTGACACAGACAGACAAGCATATCTAGGGTTTAGGGTTCAGTGCGATGTCCTAGGGTTTTTGGGTTTAAGTTGGTAGGGTTCCAGCTGAGTCTAGGGCTCAGGGCCCGTTGCAGGCTCGTTCATAATGATGTTGGCAACGTTTTAGGGGGGTTTGGCATTCTTAGGTCCAGAATTGGCAGAATTTTGGCCTTTTTTGGTGTTTTGCGGGCGTGTGTGTTTGGGTGAAAAGTGAAAACTAGTCGTAGACCTTCTTCTTCTTCTTCTTTGAAGAGCGCAGTGGTTCGATTTTGTTCTGCCTTGCTGAGATTCTTGGGAATCTCTGGAACAAGTGTCCAGGTAAGTTTCAAGAGGATCGAAGTAGTGGAAGTGCTGAAAACAGCATTTTTTTTGGGAACAGCACAATTTGCCATGTTTTTTCAATATACCAGTATTGCATGTTTTGGGGGGGCTGTTTGGGGGTGTTCTAGATTTGTGGGGGTGAGTCGGGGGTCTTGGAGCACTGCTGGGAGGACTAATGTTGTTCTAAAATCACAGTTTACACTTTACACCTAGCTTGAGGGGAAAGATCCGCAGATTTCGCCCACACTTATTTATCCTTGAAAAGGAGACTCAGAGTACGCACTTTCGAAATGATGCTTGTATGTATTGTAAATTTGTAATACTGTCGACTCTGAAACTGAAAGTGTTATTTTTGCACTACACAGCGTACCTTATATGTTTTTCTCCGTGGTGTTTTAATATTACCTCCTGTTTTTCCATCAACAATTAGAGGCCGGATTTTACACTGTGCAATGGCAAAAAGGATGAACTCAGGCTTACAATTAGCGACCCGCAATTCAGCATCGGCCAGGCAGGCAGTGGACAAGGTGTCTTTTGGTCCCCAACATTGATAGCGTCAGATGGAATGGAGGAGTACCGCGAAAAAGAGGAATGGCTGGATGCATGCAACTTCCCAAATTCAACAGGACAACTACAACAACCTACAGTTACAGAATCCATTTTCATTTCTACTTATCTTTTAAGAAATGTTATTGCTCTGTACTTCTATGAATGTGACTCTGTGCATTTGTTTGCTCTCTGCTTCAATTCATCCTCCAGCCATTGTATACTTTTGTCTTTGCTATTTTTTAAACTAATTTAATGTACTAAGTGGTTCTTCTCTCTGAGGGCAGATAGGCAAGTGAAATTCCGTAATTACTGCAGCCCTGTACTGTCACACTGTTTCTTCATAGTTAGTACATTGTAGAAAGTACTACTTACTTTTCAGTAACCTATCCATTTAGCAAAGAACTTCATGCATGCAGTAGTGCATGCACTTCCTGTATGTCCCTCAAAAGATTTATGGATAGGTTCATATCCAAAGATGTGTTTACCTTCATTTGTTGTTTGTCCATGTTGTGCTTTTTTTTCCTCTCCCCACAAAACATTCCCCACAAACCCAAACCCCATCCAAGTTTTACACCCTAACCCTCTTCCCCCGGGCTGTGTGGTTTTCATTGAGGTGTGAGTAAATTACAACAATAATTCCACACACTTGCTGGGGAGGATAAGGTGCAAGCAACCTCCTCAAATCAAGCCAGCGCTGTGCCTAGCTCTATACTCAAACACGAATCACAGGTAAGATAAGCATTTTGGGGAGGTAGAATAATGGGCTAGGACTCGGAGGAGAGACTGACAGTAGTACTAGTAAAGTACTAGTAGGCCAAATGAATTCACTAACTCTGTTAGTGGCACTTTTGAACATTTTTGGACGTTTTAGATAATTCATGCTGGTAAGTTTGAGGAAACCAAACGTGCCGTAACCCCCGCCCACCACCCCACAAAATAACATCAAGGCGTACACTATGTTGAAGTATGTAAAATAAATAATTGTATTAACCATAACAAAAATAAACTAGTCTCAACCCTCCCTAACCCAAACAATTGTCCATTTCAAATAGCAAATAGTCCTCTGAAAAGTTCCAAATCCCCAACTCCTGATTCCCACCCTCCCCCCCCCCAACAGTCTTTAAAAAAGGGGCAAGGGACAGTCACTTCCTCCGGCGGGGTCCTGTAGAGAGGTGGTCCTGCAGCTCTTTGCGGAGGTCCCGAAGCTCTTTGCGGAGGTCCCGAAGCTCTTTGCGGAGGTCCCGCATCTGGCGTTGTTGTTTCTCAGCCAAGTGCTCCAGGAAGTCCACTCTTTTTCTGAGATGGCGCACACGTGTCATCCAGGCTCTGGGGGGGCAGCAGTTGTTTTTGCTTCTGTGTGGCGGCGGCGGGAGGCTGTTGGGCCACGGCGCAGTTTAGCTGGAGGTTGCTGGCTGGTGGACCCGGGGGCACTGGAGGAGGATGCAGTAGTTGCCTTCTCCTCGTCCTGCTCCCGAGCCCACAGCCGCCGATATTCAGCTCAAATGGCCTCCAGCTTACGGGCCTTGGCCCGGATAGCCATCTCCTTCCGGGTGAGATTTTGTTGCGAAGCATCTATATGAAGAAAGAAAGAAAAATACTGTAGCCAATAGTCTTTAACATTAACTCAAAATAATTCATCAGAAAGTTGCCTCACAGTCAGTAAAACTAGCAACTTGCAAGCACAGTATAACATTTTGGCATGTATCTTTCCGCCGTCTTTGTAGGCCTGCGACATTAGTGAGAGTTTCAGGAATTCTACTAGCAGCACTATGAACTCATACTACATAGTCAGAGAGTCAGAGACTACACCAATCTTCTTTTTTTCTCTTGTTTTGCAAAATAAATTACTTGTACGTGAACTTGTGGTAGCCTAGCCGGCAGCATAATGCCAGCTCACTCAGCTTTCACCCAAGAAAAACAGACACAACCCATGATGACGCAGACTCGCATTACTTTAAGCAGTACATGCAGGTGGTGATAGGGAAGCTCTTACTTTTCTATAGGGGTGGCACTGGCCATACTCGGTTACATCAAGGGCTACTGCTCAATGTAATTTATATTTCGCACTGCCCCCCGGGCCTTGACTACTACAAAAGGAAAATGAAGATTATTCATTTCTGATGCTATGTTCCTACCGATCACATGATCTTTGCTTATATGATGGATGGCTTTAGGTGCTTTGTTTTGATAGATTGAGTGAACAACAGCGATAGTCCACCCATGACACAGCTGAAAGAAAATTATTAACATAGGGAGTGAGTGTGGTACCCATAAGTGCAGGAGGAAGGGACTTTAGTTGATATAATGTCAACTATACAATACATTGACAATATATGCTGTGTTTGCAAAGTAAACTACTGTACTGTTAGTCAAGGGAATATTTCTGAACAATCACAACTTCTAGTATTTGGATTTCCTCAGCTTTGCTACTCTGGCACAGACATGCTGTTCAAAGTAACACTCTTCATCCACTGAGCGTCTGCTCTACTACATACCCCTCTGCTATCTATGAGGAAGAAGAAGATACCATCCAGGCTCCCAAAGTAAACGTCTATCATTCTTCTTAATGTCTCAACTGTACCAAGTTTACTTTTTCTCAACAACCAACTAACACCCTTTTCATTTTATTAGGTAAACCACCGTCTTGACTTGCATTTGAGTTTGATCCAAATGATATATTGCAATGCACACCACACATGCATTTTCCTGATTCACCCACACATGCAGTCATCTTTTCTTTCTCCTCCAACCATCCTTGCTTCAAGCAGCCATGCATGTGATTCCTTCCTATCAGCCACCTCTGCCTGCATTCAAAAACATGTATCATTTTTTACAGTCATAAATGTTATGACTCGCTCGTCCTTACTTTCGCCCTTCTTTCTCTTTTCGTTCTTCACATCCTTTAACCACATGCGTGCGGGGGTTATTTTTGCGCTGTGCGGCTTTTTTCCAAAAGCCGCGTTAGATGACGAGCTCAGCTCGTCATCCGCACACGACCACCGTGGCTGATGATGAGCTGAGCTCGTCATCAGCAGCGAAGGGGTTAAGTGCATCTGATATGACTTTGCTTCACGATAAAAGTTTCCCAGCTGAGTTGAAGTCATAGAGGGGGCCATTGCTTACCAAAGAAATACCGCCGCTAATGCTATGGCTAAGTCAAGGTTGACTGTCTTCTCCGTGATTGGCAAAAATGTACTTCTAAATTAGTAACTGTTCTTAACAGTACAGTGTACTTGTACTAGTGTACTGTCTACTATACAGTACATCATATACACTCCTTTATGAGCCTACTCAAAAAAGTCAATAAGTAAGGAGTATAATAATTTACCACCGTCTGCCACCTCTGAGCCTTCCCCCAACTCCTCCTGGCGGGACTTGTTGTGGCGCCGCCGCATCACCTGTAGTGGACCCTCCACACTGCTGGCCCGGCACTGGTGTTAGGTGCCGCACCCGATGTTGTGACGTCTAGAAAAAAACATGTAATATTTTCAGATGCCATACACCACCCCCTATGTCGTTTCGTAATGAAAGAAAATTTTAATACATAACCAATTTTTAATTATTGGAAATAAAACAAAGTGATGGTTTTGGGGAAGGTGTTAACCTTTTATATGGTTAGCCATTAAATGCTACACTTTTTGGCACAACTGATGAATGCTGGCTTTTTACCGTGCACCATTTTTATAATTACAGACAGAAGATTCCATTGCCCTTCTGCCAACAGATCAATTCACCCCCTACCCCTCATCACCAGCAGTACTTTAAGTACTTTAAAGAAGTTGGGGGCTCACGCACAGTTATTCTAATAATTATATGTGTTAAGTTATATTGATTCAAGGGAATGTTGTTTAAACTTTAACGTCATCTATCTCATCACCAGTGCTCGCTTGCAATACTGCGCTATTAAAAATGAAGAAATAGTTTTTAATAGTTATTTGAAAATAAAACTTTAAAACTAACAAACACTGTGTGGTTTTTGTTCACGACTGAGTGAGCGGAAGGGTTTTAACTTTGAACTGCTGCACTGTGCAGGCATGTTTTGTGACTCTGATAGGTCGGGACTCGGCGGTAGTCTTCTTCTGTTCTTCTGGGTCGTAACGTAATCATTGGTCAGACACACTAGATAGTTGGTCAGGGGATTGGGGGTTCAACTTCTGTTTGGACTGAGGTATTTGGATGTCAAACTGCACCTATCATCAACAATGTCCGATTTCTCTTGCCCATACTTCTGTATGTGCAGAATAGTCCCTGAAACACTAGCGGTATGGTATTTGCTCCTATCATATCAAAAAAGCAAACTACTAGTTTATTCTTGTTGGACACATTGACATTTTGTTGTTGGAAATTGTCAAAGCACTTACATTAAGAAGACTGGAATAGACAGCAAGGGCAATCCAGAGGACTGCACTCAGTGCCTGGATCAGAGTTTTGTTTAACACCGTTTGCCGACTGGGCAAGCTTAGCTACCTACACAGACCGATTCATAATAATCGTAAATAATAGTAGTAGCACAGAGAGTAATGGTAAAGGCAGGATAAGAATGTAGAAACAGTCTACAAGAAGATCAAAGACTATTTTGTAAAAAATAGAATTAGGAAACTATTTTGAATGAATAGGACCTGTAAAAGTTAGGGAAGTATAATTATTAATATTAACAACAGAAGAACTTACTGGGGCCAGCAGAAGAGCCTGCAGAGGACTGTTCTTGCCCACCTTGTTCTGCCGGAGATTCACTCATCTTGCCAATGGGAGGTGCTGATGATCATGAAATAAACACAAACATGGATGATTGTTTTTTTTAAATATTTGATTTCTTTGACCACAATCTAAAATTATCTCCGGGAAACAAATTGCCAACAATTGCACTAGATGTATTGATTGACCTAACTGATCTGGTCATCTAGGATAGATAGTACAGTATTGCTGGATTCGCACACCGTCTACTTGGAAAGTTATGTAAATCACTAACTAAACCAACAACAAAAAGGTTCTACTATGACTGCCAGCACTCAACAGCACACGACGTTGCAGACACAGTCCGTCATCATGATTGCAGACCACTGAAAAAATGTCCAACTACTAAAAAACATGTCAAAATATACTCAACCTATCAATCCACCACTATCTCTTCTTACTGGCAGCAGGAGTACAAAGGAAGGACTAGACTTGAGCCTCTAGTCTCTCTAGCATTACGCAGTTCTGCTTTCAAATAAGCACAAAGTGCAAACAAGTAAGCATAGTAGCAACACCACTGAGCAGGCAAGCAACTGCAACCACAGAAGCTATACAAACGTTAAATTTACCTGCAATGTAATCGAATCGGCAGCATTCTTGCTCTTTGGGAAAAACATATATTAGCAATATAACAAAGAGCAGAAGAAAACAAAGTAGTTATTAAATAGCTACTCACCAAGGCCAGGGATCTCACACCTAGCAGGTGGAGCAAGTCCTGCTCTCGGTCAAGGAGGTCCGACCACCGGTGCGTCGCTTGATGGTAGGTGCGCCGGACCCTCGACTCCCAGGTCTCATTGTAGTCTGGTTCTGAGACCCGTAATGTTGTCAGAAGAGAACTAACAATATCTTTTTGTTTCTCACTGTCTAAATTCTTTCCTTACCATTAACAGATGTGGTGATATAAATGTATGAGGATGAGTGAGTGAGTATAATTGGAATGGGTGTATACAGTTGATCTAATTCAGGAGGACGTTTTACATACATATATAAATATATATATATATATTTTTTTTTTGTATGTGATAGATTTGAATGAAAAACAAGATGGCCGCGCCCATTGAGGACCGCATGGGTATGTTCGCGCGATATTTCCCCCACAAGCACGCAAAAACACACGCGAACACGTAATTGCGTCCCCGCACACAATGCAGCTTGCAAATAGCGCCCGGAAACGGAAATGGAAATACGCAACATGCACAAGATGGCCATGCCCATGTACGACCGCATGGGTAACTTCGCGGTCCGTGCGCTGCAAGCGGCCCGCGAATACGCAAAAAAGCCTGCGAACGCGCAAAAAAAAAGTATCCGCAAATTCTCACAAATCTGCACATTTTGCGGATCGTGAATTCACACATTTTGACCATACTTACTAACAATCATCAGCCTGCGCAAACCCCACCCTGAACAACTTCATTGCAACTGTAAAGACCTGACTCTTCAACTGCATGCATATGCTCCGCTGCATATTCGGACCCTCACATGTGAGTAGCACACTTATAATTTCAATGATGAGTTGGTTGGTTGATTGATGCCTCATGCTTACATAGACATCCAGACTTATGTATATCATGAGATTTACACAAGATAGGGCCAGATTTCCGAGAGAGTGCCACAGTGAGGCACCACTAGCCCTTTGTTTGCAACACACTGTGTAACTTTCTGAGCACTTGAATGCAACAGGGCCAATTTGCTAGATCCCTGTGCCACCATTACTTCCATTTTGTTGACGTACTGGTGGTGCCTTGTCCTGCTCAACATTTACAAGGACATGAAAATCCAGCCTGCGTGACTTTCCATGCCCTTGTGAATATGCCACCTTTACACACAGTAGTTTGTGTGGAAAGGATGTTCCATGGGTGTTGCAGTGGGTGTTCCCACGCAACACCCATATCCACTGATGCATTGCCAGACTTACAATAAAGCGTAAATCTGGAAATGTGTCAGAATGCGACACCACCCTAGGGGTGGGTAGCGGGGTGCAACAAGGAGAAATGTATTCATTTTCCCTTGGTTTTTTCATCTCTCAATGCGTGCTGGATTCTACAGCACACATTGGAAGAGGAAATCACCTCAATTGTTTCTTTTTTGTGCAGAAAGGTGCCCCTTCCTGCACAAAAACAATCTCCCCACGCACAGGCAGCCTTGCACCTTGGTTCAAGGTTGCCTGCGCCAGCACATGGCAGCAGTTTGTGTGCCAGTGCAGGGGTAAGAAAACAGATGTAACATATTGTTGTAAGTATGTTGCATCCCTGCGCTTCGAAACTAATGCTGCTTTGCACAGAAAAATGACTTGATGCACCGCGCAGCTTTAGGTTTTGTAGATTGGCCCTATAGTTTATAGCATCACAGAAATATTTCCACCTTTGGAACTGGTGCTTGTGTGTGTGCAAAAATACCATTGAAAAGTCAACATCAGATATATTGGTTACAACATATGTGTCTGTAACCACACAACATGCAATTAGTTCCTTGGGGTCAGATGTATTTTCTCTGATACCATTGCGACACTATTGAATCTATCTTAAAATATGGACATTGCAATGTTTGGCATTGCTGTCCACCTCTTATAAAACCAATATGACTCATATTACAAATGTGCTTACCAGTTGGCCCACCGGCCTCCAGGCTAAGATTGTCCAGCAAGTCTCCCTCGCGGATAATCACATCCTGCCAGCAGTGTTTGATTTGGTGGGGTGTGCTTTGCACATCAAATATCCTTGCGAGCTCGTGCTGAACCCTGCTCCACCTCTGCTTGCGTTCAGGTGCTGGGTAGCCCTTGCTCACCCGGCCCTGTGCTGATCATTTGTGGGAGGAAATGATACATTTGCCAGATGAGGTCACCAGCCTGCCTGTTGGACAGGTTCTTGGACATACTGGACAGGCTCAACTATGCGTTGTAGTTAGTGTAAATGAAACTTAAAATAGTTAGAAAGGAAACCGTTTGAAAGATAAAATACAGAAAAATTAATTTACCCCACCCGTATAATAATCCTACACCTTACTACCCCTATTAAACACACACACACTCCAAAATACAACTATTTATACCACACACAAGACTTACAAGTGACAAAATACAGACCAACAAATGTAAAAACAATACACAGGGCTGACAAAACACACTCCAAAATCCAATCTCAATCTCAGCAATCCACACCATCCTCCTCCACCAAGCACACTCCTAGAGATAGTAAGAGAAAGTGAAAGTAAATGTGTACTTCCTGGTTTCCAACATTTTTGAATCATTACATCATTTCCTGTTTAGATGCAACACGTTTTGACATTTTGCGTCATATTTCAGATGATGCGTAGTGTTTTTGACGCAACTGCCAGTTCATTTTACATCTGCATACATGACGTTTCTCTGTTTTGCGTGTGTTTCCTGTTTGTTGCGTTTGGCATCATGCTCTAACATGCATTTATCAATACAAAGCCTGACGGTTGTAACTTTGTATTGCGCTTTATTCAGATGCTACCCGTTTTTGATTATTTTCGACACTTTACGGTCGGATGCTACACATTTCAGGTGTTTTGAGTGAGTCAAGGCCAATTTGTAGATGCTTGTGACTTTGTGACACTTTACGGTTGGATGCAACACGTTTCAAGGGGTCCGAGTGAGTCAATGCAGATTTAAGGATGCTTTACGCTTTTGACTTTGCAACACTTTACGGTCGGATGCAGCACAACTCAGGGGGTCTGAGTGAGTCAACGCCGATTTGAAGATGCTTTACACTTGGGACTTTGTAACACTTTACGGTCAGATGCAATACATTTCAGGGGGTCTGAGTGAGTCAAGGTAGATTTGACGATGCTCTACGCTTGTGACTTTGCAACACTATATGGTTGGATGCAACACGTTTCAGTGCTCTGAGTGACTCACCCCAGATTTATCAGTGAATAGATGGATATATGTGGTGTTGTGCAAGGGATGTGTCACGTAAAGTACATGTGTGTATTCCATCTCAACATGTTGCATGAGTTAATGATGAGTTGTGTTGTTTTCTGTTACCAGCATTCACTTACATCATGGGATATGTGTAAATATTATTGAGAAAATTGATTAGTTTGTTAGTGGTACTTTTAAGTTGCACTTGCACAGCAGGCGGACAACATTGCATCATGCATCATTGGCACTGCCTGCAGTATATTTGTTACCATGTAACAGCGAGGATCCATGTGGCTTCTTTTCAGCCCCCTTGTGGCACTGCTGCACCACGTTTCACATGTCAAAAACGTGACACATCAGCCGCACAAGGGGCTTTTGATTTTTCTCCTGTGTTTTAATGAGTGATGGCCGGTACCACTTTCTGCAGCTATGCATGTCATCCACACCACACAGACATCCTTAGATCATGGTGCGAGAGTGCCAGAACCACCGCATGTCAGCTGTTTGTGCACAATTGCAGGTTAGTACACAACAATGCAACATATCATTGTGATAATGTAGCATTCCCGTGCTCCAAAAGCCCCACAGCTTGTCACAGTCAAAGTGCTTGCCCTGACATGCAGCAGCAGTTTCATCTTAATCTGCACATATATATTTGTAACTTAAGACCTGGGAAGCAAATGGACACACAGTTGATGCTCCTACGTAACTTTTTATTGTGATATTAGTGCATATGGGTATACAAAATTAGATTTGCTACATCATGTGCAGAATTGTGTGACAATTGTGTGCAATGTCTTTTCCATGCTGCAGTGTGGTATATGTCTTGTCCTTTATCTTCAGCTTCATCATCACCATCATCCATTTGTTCAGGGGGTTGTTCCACTTTATCCCAGGGCAAATTTGTTTTGACACATATGTTATGGAGTATGGCACATGCCATTATCATCTTGCACACAGTTTCTGGAGAAGAGAGTAGCCTTCCACCTGATAAATCTAGGCAACCGAACCTGGACTTAAGCATTGCAATGCTTCTTTCTATGATTTTTCTAGTTCTGCAATGGGCATGGTTGTATGCCTTTTGCACATCAGTCTGTGGATTTATAAATGGTATCATCAACCACTTCTGTCGGCCATATCCTTTATCAGCTGTAAGTGGAAAGTAAGTAAAATGTGTTACTTTGGGGGATATCAGTATACATGGCATTTGTTGTACATCATATTTGTGAAGATTTTAATAGAGAATTACGTTGGTGCCAATTACATGTTGTGTTTAAAGTTGGTGGTCGGATTTTCGTGCCCCTTGCACTGACATTGCATCAATTTTTGTGATGCACAGGCAGCGCATTAAAGTGCCCCATATTTACAAAGACAGGAAAAGCCACCCTGTGTGGCTTTTCCTGTCCTTGCTAATACAGCCCCTTCACACTCAGCACTTTCCGTTAAAGGTACTCACATGGGTGCTGCTGTGGGTGTTCGCACGCAACACCCATGGAACAAGACTAATTTCCAGATTTAAGGGGAATGATAAATCTGGAAATGCATCTGAATGCTACATTACCCTAGGTGTGGCGTAGCAAGGCTCAATGACGAAAAATGTTTTCATTTCTCCTCTTTTTTTCTGTTTCAATGTGTGCCGCATTCTACAGCACGCATTGGAAGAGGAAAATGCCTATAGTGATTGTTTTTGTGCAGGAAGTTTCCCCTTCCTGCACAAAAACAATCTCCCCATGATGCAGGCATCCTTGCATCATGGTGCAAGGGTGCCTGCGCCGGCTAGTGGCAGCTGTTTTTGCACCAGTGCAGGCGAGAGCACAGGAATGCGACATATCGTTGTAAATATGTCGCATTCCTGTGCTTTGGAAGTGCTGCAGCATGGCACAGCCAAAGGGCTTGCGTTGCAGCGCTGTGGTTCTTTCTTATAAACATGCCCCATAATGTTTTGGTTGGTTGCACAATTTCCAACATTGTATATAGACATAAATGCACATGTACATTCTATTTGGATGGTTTGCTATTTCCATGCATTCCTTGCAATGCATTGCACCTTTCAATAGTTTATTTGTTAGATGCCATGTGTGCATATGTCTACAGTGTGACTTATTGAGCTACACAACTTTATGTAGGATAATTGCATACATTCCTATCTGGTGTCCCTCGGACCTTTAGCTTATGCTACTATATATGTATACTGCTTTGCACTGTATGTTATATGGTTATAGTCGATATGTGGTTTTGCATTTTCACAATGACTTTTTGCATCATTCGGACACAAGGCATATAATGTGACAGAGGGATAGCTATTCTTGCAGAGTATATGCCTTACCTGTAAGGAGCCCATTGCCATATTGTCCATTTTGGAAACTGTCATTGATAATGCTGTTTCTGAATATATATGAATCATGCACACTCCCAGAATATTTGGCAAGTACAATCATGTATAGTGCCCGATGGTCCACAATGGCCTGGACATTGATGGAGTGTGTGTGGTGTTGGTTGCGGTATAGGTGTGAAGTTGCAGCAGGTGGTACAAGCTGAATATGCATCCAGTGCATTGCATCAAGCACATGTGGGAAGCCAGCAATGGCATAGAAGCCTTGTTTAATGTGTATCTGCTGCTGGGGTGTGTCTGGGAAATGGATGTGCTGTGTTGTCAGCTGAAGGATGGCATCCAAGACAGAAGGGAGAAAGGCAGAGAAAGATGCATGTGAGACTCCTGCCACTCGTGCTGCTGTTGTTTGAAAAGATCAAGAGGCCAACATGTGTTAAACCGCCAGTAGCTTTGCCAGTGGTGGGATGTTGCTGATCCTTTCATTTGGAGTCTGTAGCAGTTGTGTGATCTGCCGCAGCAGGGTCACAATAGATGCTTTATTAAGGTGATACATTTTAATGACTTGTTCGTCCCAGAGTCCAATGAGGGTTGTCCTTTGACAGTAGGTGCTCTCCCTTCTCCTGTGCTACCTTTGTGGTAATGGCGGAGGGTGAGGTTGTGGGATTTGTTGTGGGGGTGGTTGTCGTCTTCTTGGTGCAACTCCCAGCTGCAGGATTAGGAGGTCCATGTTGCCTGCTCTGCTGCAAAACTGCTCAGCTGCACTTTTTTCCAATTTATGTGGTACTTGCATCATTTCCTGCGTGTGGGTTTATGTGGCATAGGCTTGTGAGTGCATTTTCAAATTTGCATGATGCATTTTATAGATGCGTCGCTACGGGGGATTGTTGTAAATATGCCTGCGTCGGAAATGCGTTCATTTTTGACTGGGAACACCTACCTTGCATATCTTAATACTTACGTAACGCAGTGGGTAGCGCGCAGGTCCATTACGTCGCATCTCCGTTTACGTGATGCATCGCCATAGATGCGTCACCTTGTAAATTCTGTGCAAAAAAAACCCACTGATGCATCACGAAAAGTGACGCACCAGTGGCACAAGGGGCTTGCAAATCTGCCCCTCAGCGTCAAAGGGAATAAAGACAAATCTGCAAAAGTGAGATAAATAGACAAGGCATGCATGGTGATAGATTAAAGAGGGATGAGGTGGAATTAAGACTGCCCACCCCTGGTATTCAGCTTCCCGACCTTCAATAGCTCCTGCCACGGAGCATCTGAACAAAACGTTGGGCCCAGCCCTTATTCTTTTGCAAATTAAGCACTGTGACCTTCATCTATTCCAAAGCTTGTGATTTTAGGCTCTAAAAAAATTTGGTGGTCTGTCCTTTGCCAGTTAGATAAAAGTCTGACCCTCCAAATTAATGTTTCCAATCCCAGAACAGTAAGTGACTCTGCCATCGGTAGCACAACATACTGCCACCCTACAAATGGGCTTGTGGTACTATTAGCAGAGCAGGTTTCTTTTACGAGAATTCCTGTTGTCCCCCTCCTCTCATTAGACCTTTGCTTTTACATGATACATGAGATCACATAGCAGCATTGAATGGATCTAGGATATGTATACTTTTCTGATCGTAGGTCTGCCACTGTGATTATATAATAAAAGTGAAATTGCAGCTCTGAAGAATCTAAATGTAGACTTCCAGGCTAAATTTGTAATATGCGTATCAGCACATCTGAGAAAATCTCAAAAAGGAGTTCCTCTTCTCTCTGAAACCTGATACTTCTCACTGAGAGGATTGCCGATGTGCAGTGCCGATGTCACACGCCGAAACTGAAGTGAAGCTGTGGGGAAGCTGAGTGCTGAGTGTTGAAAGCTGATGTCTGTGGTCTCCCGACCCTGCCCCCCCTAGTTTGGATTCTGGTTTGTTTTCAGTGGGGGCGTGGGTGCAGCAGCTCTGTTTAGCCGGAGTCAGACCCGTATTAGGGCTCAGGAGATTTAGGAGTGTTGTTACCGGCAGTGGGAGGCAAAACCCTATGGTCGCGGTCCTCTTGAGGAGAGGCACAGAGGCGGCCAGAATTAGGCTGGTGCGGCTTGCACCTACGTGGGGGGACAGGTCCGCAAGCCACAAGCTACATGTGCCAAACACCATATGTCTCTTGGCGTACTAATACCTGGAGAGGGGTACCGAAGTGCTCTGTGACTGTGCTTTTGTGACTTTTATGATGCACGCTGGGGCTGGGGAGGATTTTTGTTGCCAGCCTGTCAGCCAGCCAGCCCAATTTCAAAAGTGCCTTGAAGTATTCCATCTCCATTTAAGCTAATTTTTTGGGATTAGTGCCCTAATCGGGATGTAATGAGGATTTACAGAAAGCTTTTGCCCTCTATTTTATTATTCGCTATTTCAACTCAACTAAGTACAACTAAGTACAAACCGCCCAGCTGTAGAATTGTAGAATTGTAAAAACTGTAGGATATGGCAGACCTATGGCAGGACTCGTACTAAGGTCCAGAGGGAAGAGAGGTGATTCTCTAAGTTTATGATAGTAGAAAAAAGCTCAGCAAAATAGTGGACAGCTGCTGAGCGGAAAGTCCCACTGGGTAGAAGAGAGCTGGCCCCTGGCAATATAGGAATTTCCTACCAGGGAGACTGTACAAACAAATGTGTTAAAGGGGTTGGCAATACAATAATTTCTAATCCAAATTCTCAATCCTCCTTCACCGGTAATGGAGGAGGTTTATCTATAAGCAGTCGGTTAATCTCTAAGCACCATTATAAGTCAGCATGAGGGAGAGGTGGCCTGTACCGTGGGGTACAGGCAAGCCCCCAAGAGTGGCACAGCAATGGTTCTCCCCCTATATGAGCTAGAGATCATCCAAATAGGTCACCAATACCAGGGATGGACCTGGAGTTGCAAATGGCCTTAGGTCCACCAGTAAGCAATCCTTTACGCAAGCTTGAGCCAGAGCCTGCTATATCTATTACTGTCAGTGGTACTTCCCGTTCAGAAGCAGAGAAGACTCAGGCTTTGAGTCAAAGGCAGAAGGCAGATAGGCCAGTTGCTGGTCTACCCTCTTCCCAGTGAGATTTTGTTGCAAAACATTTTAAAGTTTGAAGCCCAAGTTTAAGACATGGTCCAAAGGAAAATGTGGAGGAGGTGATCTCGGTCAAAAGTCAAAGTTAAATGGATGTTTTAAAATGAAAATGGAAAAATTAAAACAAAAAGAATAGGAAGGGAATTAAGGTGGTGTTAGGGGGCGCTATTTCCCCTTTTCTGAATACCCACTCCTATGTGCTCCAGAGAAAAAAAAAATGGTGGGAGACATTTACCCATTGGATGAACTTGATGTTGCCATCCCAATAAAGAGTAAGAAGATCGATGCAGATGTTCTAAGTTCTCTACCTGAGGGTTTTGACCAAGATCTAGGGGACATTATTTTGTCAAGTCTCTCTAATCTGAGGGAGCCCCAGAGGGTTTCTGGGGCAAGACCCCCAAGATGTTCATCATCCCCAATACGTATGATGGGAGTTGGGATGGGTGAAGTGCTGATTGAAGCAGTAGGCAATCTGCAGCGGGAATGTATATCCATCGCTAAACACGAAGAGTTTGAGGAATCCACAGTGGGTTATGTGAGGGGACTGATGAAGACAAACAACCCAGCCAGGAATACGAACATGAGATTAACTCCCTGGGAAATGTTTCTGACTTTGCCATAGATTTATCAATACTAAATCCTCTCTCTCTTGTTGTCTGGCGTTTAGGGCTCCGAGCGAATTTCCCGATTCATGCCCTTATATAGGTACGATTCATATTGCCCTTATATAGGCATAGAAAGCAATCCCTTATTTTGAAATAGCCCATGTAGACCAAATACAGGCATGGCTACTTCCACCCATACCAAAGGTCACAACGATTTCTTGTAAAATTGGCTTAAGCAGTTAGGTTACTTCCCCTTGCTTGAATATTGATTTGTCCAAGAACTCATGTACTTTGCAAAGACCAACTATTCCCTAGGA
The DNA here is from genome assembly GCF_964263255.1 of Lissotriton vulgaris. Taxonomy (NCBI): domain Eukaryota; kingdom Metazoa; phylum Chordata; class Amphibia; order Caudata; family Salamandridae; genus Lissotriton; species Lissotriton vulgaris. The sequence goes on along the minus strand of NC_141695.1, from coordinate 1,304,814,661 downwards.
GTTCTTTACTGACATTATTATGCCCGACTTTACGTCAATCTATGGCATTCCTAAACACCTTCAAGGTATAAATATACCTTCACTTGCTATGGCAAACTATGGTGGTTCGGAGCAGTTCAACTATCTACTTGCCCGACGCAGCTCGTTACAGCAAGTGCCGAAGAAAGCCGACCCTCCAGCTGACACACAGATCAAGAGACTGTCTTTCTCTTGCCGAGAATCCAGCTGCGTTGTTTCCAAGCTCCCCTTGCGGGGTGTTTGGAAATCGAGTCCTGAGACAGAGATAGCTGACCTCCTTCATTCTAAACCAAGGTATGGAGCTGTTTAGAACCTAGAGAAACCTTTGGTAGATTCTTGGCAAAAACAACCAAACCTATGCTACACAATACTTACTTCTTCCCGCATACTAGACTTTGGTTACGTACATTGGGGTAGGTCTATTTAGAAGCACCTGTTGAGTATTTTTAGTCAATTTTATTTATGTATGTATTTGTATATGGCTTAGAAACCATACAATGCTTTTACAGTACTATTTTATAATACTATTCTCGCTGTACACATTATACTTTGCAGTCTGCTTAACGATTGTAGCAGTTCACTTCTCTTGTATCAGAAAGAAGACTGTTCAATAAACCTTTTTATTGAAAACACCCGTCTCTCTATTTCTCCATAAGCTCTGTTGAAACGAAGCATGCACGATTGACTGAGTGAAATACGTATCTATGGTTTCTGAGACTCTGGAGATATATTTCTTATTCTTTGAAAACAAAGGTGTCATGTTTATGCATTTGTCAGAAACGAATCCCTTCTTGTGAATTCGAGAAAGATTCTAGTGACCTCTGAGCTAGCTGGCACTCACTATTAAGTTTAATATATTCAATAGAGACTAGTCAATCTCAGTCCTACGCCTAATCTATAGGATATATTATTCCAATGCTCAGAGCCTATTTGGAATATCAGAACTACACTACATGGCACCCAACATTTGGTAAGGCAGTAATTTAACACTAGATACTAAAGTAACTCAGTCGTGCTTTTCTCAGAGACCCCCTTTTCCCTAAAATACTGCAATAGACGTCTGGAGTGGGAAAAGGGATAAAATATCTGCCATAACTGAGTAGGACGAAAAACCTATGTATTAGTTTTTGGTTTGTTCAACGTTGATGGATATAGTGTACCAAAATATTGTGCACCTTATCTTTCTTTCCTTGAAACTTGCTCTGCAATTTTCATGAAACAATGTCGGTTAACGGCGACAACAATGCAACCGGTGGAGCTGAAGTAAATCCAGCAGCTTTTGACATAACAGATTTCCAAGAGACCGACCCGGATGCTATAATCATCCCAGAAACTTTAAGAAAAGCCATCACTATGAAGCTTATAAGAAAGGGCCTATCAGCAAGAGGCAGTACAGTAGTTTTTGTGATAGAGGCACATGAATATAATCAGACAGAGGTATTCTATTCATGGATAATCTTCCCTGAAGCAAATCCATTATCAAAAGTGTTCCACTTCTACAAAGAAGATGAAGCTCCAGGGGAATACATTCCTTTCTAGGATGTTGAAATTCCACTAACATACCAAGAGCATGCGCTCGGGTTTAAAGGCGCCCTAAAACATACACATCACATTACCAGGCCCACTCCATTAAGTCGACCAGGAGCAACATGGCTAGCTTTAGCCAACTACAGACATCACCCTGACATTGAAGCAATGTCAGACGATGAATTACTAAGTAATATACAGAATTTAGTAGAATTATATAGTTAAAGGTCTTTATTAAAAACACTCTTACTCCTCCTAAAAAGAAGTGGGAGAATACTAAACAAACTTCTAAAGAGAGTGTTCTCAATCCCGAGGTAGGTCTCCTCCAAAGGAGCCCTCTGAAAAGAGGTATAACCTCAGGAATAGGGATAATTTGAGAAAACCTGATAGATATCAAGATACTGATACAAGTTCCTCTCGTACCTTTCAGAATTCCTCACAGAAATCGGAAAGAAGAGGACGGTCAAAACAAAAAAAAGAACGCATGAAGTCCAAAGATGATCAACATGTTCCAAAAAATAAGAAAACTCAATTCACCCAAAAAAAGGTAGCAGGTCTAAAAATCAGAAATGCCGAAGATCTTGATGACACAACTCAAGAACGGGGAATGGGCTCAAACGATATTCGACAGCGCAGCAAAAGTCACCATAGCTCGCATGAACTTGAAGGATCATCTGGAGACAGTGGACTTAAATGAGTACATCCAAGTTGAAACTGCAGATACCAGGGTTAGTGTCCCATATAAGTTATATGAAGTAACAGTACGGATGGAGGGGGACATAACTAGAAAAATAAGAGCACTCTTTTGGGAGAAGCTCTCTCAGCGTTATGACATTCTCCTAGCTGAACAAGACTGGCCACCTGAATTTGTCAGGGAGTGCCCACATGGTGAAGAAATCATTATGGCAGATTTCTCCAATCATATTCCACTTCATACAAAATATACCTATGCCAGGAAATGGGTAGTAGCCCAGGCTCCTGCATTATATAAGAATCATGTAGGATGGGATGAAGATTCTCCTCAACATAAAATCCAGTTAGAAAATCAACCAACTGCACAAAGGCAATATCCAGTTAAGCAAGAAGCTCAAAAACAAGTCAGGGAGATATTAGATCAACTTGAATGCCATGGGGTGATTGAAACATGCACCTACGGCAATTGCTTGCGTGTCATTGGGCGGCCGACACGGCAACAGTAAGGAGCGTTACAATAGGCTCTGAGCCATTTGCTGAGTCATATGTGAGAACGAAAAGATATGTATCAACATGCCATTTGAAACTACAAAAGAGTCTATGTTCGAAGTACCTGCCAGAAATAATTATGAATGAGAGTAACTTCTATTAGTAAGAGTATTCCCCAACTATAAACCTGGTCTCCTGGGAAGTGAAAGGTTATATCTGGAATGGTCCTGAGGAAGGTGGTTTTTCAGCTTCAAACCCACCGAAACACGTGTCGACCTAGTGCGGAGTCTCGTGTTTTGCACTGAGATTATATTGTTGGCAGAGGCTCTCTCTTGTCCTATACAACTCTACTGTGTACAGATATTGTGTGAGTGTAGTTGATGTGAGATTGGATGTAATGGAATGATTGATTTATGACTGTGCATATTGAATGGTATCCAGGGGTGTTTTGCTGTATAAACCTGTTTTGAAATTTTTCTATATTTGATTTTGTATCTACCTTACTTGGACAGAAATGCATTCATGATTATGAATTGTTTACCACGTATATGCCTTTAATATAAATCATATGAAATAATGCGATAAAAAGAAGATATTTACCTTTTGATAAATATGAATAATGAAATAAGATAAAAAGAAAGAGAAGTGCATTGAGAAAATAAAAAGCACAATGAGATGATCTTTGTCTTCACTGTTGCACTTTAAAAACTGAGGTATGAAGAATCTGAATAATGTCGTATGGAAAAGTGTAATGGTCAATGAGGGAAAACTTTATAGTGTTGTGATTCAAACATGCACCTTGTCCATGAACAATCCTTTGTTTCCTGTCTACAAACCAGACAATACATATTGTCTAGTTTTGGATTACAGACATTTAAACTTGTGTTGCAAAATTTTTGCAGTACAAAATGCACACAGTGCAGCACTAATGAATAACATTGTGCATAAAAAATATAAAACCACATTAGATATTTCTAACGGTTTCTTCTCAAAACTGATTACTCTTGAGACTACAATACCCATGATGCTCTAAAAAGCACTTGCAATGATCAATGTGATCAGGTGACTCATGGGTATTGTAGTCTCAAGAGTAATCACGCATGTGCCAGGTGACTAATTAGTTTTCACGTAAGGGGAGGGGAAAAGGAGGGATTTTAACGTACGCATTAACTGAGGGTTCGACACACGGGAGATACAAGCCGAAAGGCTAGGAGAGAAGGCAGAGAGCAGGTATGCTAAAAATCGGGTTCGTTCATGAATAGGATATTTGCTAAACTAAAATTAAAAGCCCAGCATAAGCAGTTAATAGAATGTAAAATGTTAGTTATTCATGAGGAGAGAATTGCAACAGCTTTAAAGAAGGCTTGAGTGTGCACGTGTAACTTCTTTTTCACGCAAGGAACTTGTTTAAAGATACATAACGAGCGGGATTTAAGATGGAGATAAACAGAGTTGTTCCAAAGTTAAACACCGGAGGGAAGGAGGGGAGTAAACAAGGTTTTACGTGTGCCCGTTTTTAGAACTGTGTAAAAGGAGGATTAATGTTCAAAGGGTTTATGGAGATTAAGCACCTTGTCTAGTAATGCGACCGAGTATATTTGTCACAAAGTTAAACTCATTTTTGAAATCGGTAGCATGGGTTGGTATAATTCATCTTTTTGATTACAATTGTGATTGATGCTATGCAATAATTACGCAAATACTTATACATTTTCCTTGTAAACTGTTTCCTTGCAGTAACCCCTGACGAAGGGCTGGAATCAATAGCCCGAAATGCATTGGGTTTTTAATAAAGAAATGCTGCTCTGAACTACTATCTGTATTTGGATCATATTTGCGCAAAAGCCAGGATGGGCACACGCAGATACGAGAAGCTTTCCAAAATGCATTATGTTTTACATGTGGACAAAGAATATGTGATGAAGTCTGTTCAACACTTTGGATATATTTGGATTAATTTGAAAATGGCTGAATGTTTAAACAGTGCTTGGATATGGTATCCACTTCGCAGTGCATCTGGGTGTGGAGCGTCAGTTTGGCGCTCCCCATGTTCGCATTAATTGAAGTGCTTTCAGGGCATAGCACAGCCCAGTTTTGCACGCAATAGAGGAGAATGTCGTAGAAGAATGGAATAGTTAAAACAAAGATAAAAAATTTGGTGTGCATACCACCTCATACATATTTTGGCTCTAATCATTGAGCCACACTTCTCCAGAAATGTCTGCAAAGTTTACAGATCATGAATGCTTAGAAGGTTCATCAGTTTATGAACAAATGTATTGATTTAATCACTATGGTCATCATTTTTTGCATAAATTTGCAAATCTCAGAAATACATTTACTTATAACCAATGGGAACATTATTGTACGCTGTAGGAAGGTACCTCCTGACTATGGTTGCCCCCAACTTTTTGCCCTGTGTTTTAGCTGGTTTTTGACATAGTCGACCTGGGATCCTGCCAATCAGGACCCCAGGCCTACTGCTCTCTCTTTAAAATGGATTCCATGTACCCTAGGTACATTTCCAATTGGTACTGGGCCACCCTATCAGACCCTGTAACTCAGGGCATGGGTGTACCCAGGGCTGCCAGGGGCTGCAGCATGTATTATGCCACCCCTGGCTGGCCTCCTAAATTTGACACAACTGGCTGCATGACAGCTGGGGCAAAGTCGTGTAATCACCCTTTGCTGTAGGTGTAGTATACCTATACCTAACCCTAAAATGGACACACAGATTCCTATCAGTCACTCCTATGGCAGGCCTTAACAATCCTGAAGGCAGAGTGCTTGGAATCGTGTGAGATGGTGCTCTGGCATGAGCTGAGCCTGTCTGCAGCTTGCGGAATCAAGTCCTAATAGCTGTTCCATGATATCGCATACCATATACTCTTAAGTGCATTATAATCCTCGCGGTTAAATGCTATCTTTGGTATTGCTTTATCAAAACATGTCGAGTAAGGTGTCATACGAATTGGAATACTAACCCCTCGCCAATTCTGGCGACGGGGTTAGCATTCCACCCTTCTAGAGGGACACGACATGTATGTAACTGTGAACCCCGGTTAAAGTTAACTGAAGCCTCAGCTCCACAAAATGGATGCTGCCACCACAGACACGAGTCTGACCCCCTGCAGCTGGGAGTCCTTCCAGCGAGGGGAGCCTGGACAAAGGGTTTCCTGTCAGGGGCGGTGCTAGCACCGTCCCAGACATGGTTTTGTGTATCCTGGGTAGGCAGGGCTTTACAGGAAGGTGACTGCTGAGTGGCACCCCGGTGCTCACTACGCATAGGCCGGTCTGAACCAGTTCCAGGGGCACACCAGCCCCTGGCCTGGGGAAGTCCGGCATGGCTGAGGGGTGTAACCACCCCCCACCTAGTCCCACCCATAGGCAGGACCTAGTCACCGGGTCAGCCCCCTTTTTTAGTATAAAGATGGGAGCGGGCCCCCTGTTAAAATTAGATCATCTTTGGAATCAAGATACCACTTTCTTCGAAAGGACTTCACGATTTCTTCTTCAAGATTCTCCCTTGTGGCTAAGGAGTAGTCACCCTGCATCCGCAGGCACCATCCTAAAGAACACCGCGGTCTGCTGCAAGTCCTTCATCACGAATCCGACGACCCAGCTCGACGAGACCCGGCTTCCCTGGCACCTCTGACCTCTACTCACCTCTACAGCCCAGCTGAGAACCGTGAGTGCGACGAGACCTCAAGGGACCGACGATCGCCAAGACTGCACGACATCTTTACTGCAAGCCCACCGTGTTCTCACATTGGTGAGCAGCGGTTGGGATTTGAGCTTGCTGTTGTTTTACCACACGTATCCTAAGAATATCTTGTTGAAAGATCACATAAGTACTGTTAGGTACACATAACTAAAGCTTAGAATACTCTGAGTTCTACTGAACCAGCTGTTGTAGCTCCTCAAGGCTTAGCACACCTTGGCTGCAACTCTTAGCAAGGGATCAGTAGGTAAACACATAGTGTAGGTAGGTGCATCACTTACACCACACTAGAATCAGCATGTCAGACAAAGGAGGAAACTCTGAGTATCCCCTTGTGTCAGTGGACCCTCCACAGGTCCTTACTTCAAAATATGCTGCTCTTAGCTTCCATGAGATGAGACAAGTGTGTACTCTCAGGAAACTAAAACAGGGGTATAACCCCACCACTTCCTTTCTGATTGGTCTCTTAGAGGCTTATGATGCCAGTAGGGCTGGTAACCCAGACCCTTCTAATCCAGAAGGAAGTTTGCCCTCCTTACAGGGACCCTTTGATAGCCAGGACCATCCCCTCCAGGAAGCAGATGATGCTGAGGATGAGGATGATGACCAGTTGTCAGGGGGTGAGGCAGATATGGGACAGGTAGAAGTCAGAAGACTAACCAGGTCCAACTTAAGCAGACATGAGATTGGTACTGGGGGACCCCTGGGGCCACTCTCAGGTCAGCTTAACATTGGGAATGGACGAGTTAGGTCTCTATCAAGAGGCTCCAACAGATCCTTTCGAACCAATGGCTCTCTCAACTCTTCTCACAGAGGGATGTCTTCCCCTAAGAGGAGAGTGTATGAAGCTGAAGAAAGGGCAGTCAAACTGAGGATTGAAAGGGAAGAACTTGCCCTGGCCAAAGAGAGACTTGCCCTTGCTAGAGAGCAAGAATTATGTGGGCTACAGCCCACTGGTGGCAGCAATAAACCTAGCAATAGGGAAAGGAGTTTTGATACAAAGCACCTGAATAAGATAGTGCCCCCCTTTAAAGAAGGGGATGACATCCACAAATGGATTACTGCTTTGGAGAGAGCCTGCACTGTGCAGGGTGTTCCCCAAAGTCAGTGGGCAGCTATCTTGTGGCTCTCCTTTGATGGTAAAGGTAGAGATAAGCTCCTCACCACAAGGGTGGAGGATGCTAACAATTACAAAATCTTGAAGAATACACTGGTTGATGGGTTTGGTTTAACCACTGAACAATACAGGATGCTGTTCAGAGACACCCAGAAAACTCAGTCTCAAGATTGGACTGACTTTGTTGATTGTGCCACTAAGGCTTTTGAAGGCTGGCTACTGGGTAGTAAGGTTACTGATTTTAAAGGATTGTATAATCTAATTATGAGGGAGCAAATCTTAAATAATTGTCAGAACCAGTTATTACATCAGCACCTGGTAGACTCTGATCTGACCTCTCCACAGGAATTGGGTAAGAGGGCAGACGAATGGGTCAGAACCAGGGTTAGGCCTAAAAACCAGGGTGGTGACCAGAAAAAGGAATCAACCAAGCCTCAAGAGAAGGGTGGGGATAAATCCAAAGAGAAGACTTCCCAAGGGCCCCAAAACTCCAACAAGGGTGGTGGGTCCCAGAACACTCCTTCAGAACAGAAGAAACCTTATTGCCATACCTGTAAACAGGTGGGCCATTACAAAAGTGATGCCAGTTGCCCTAAAAATGGTAATAAGGGAAATATACCCCCAGGTAATACTCCTAAACCTCCTGTTACCACTAGTGGTAATCCCCCAGGTGGTGGGAGTGCCCCCAAGAATGTGGTGGGCATTACTTTGGGCAATCAGGAGGACTATGGCCTAGCCAGGTTCCCTGACCACACTCTTGTCTGTGAGACTGGCATGGGGTTTGCCAACTTCACTACTGGACCCCACATTTTGGGAAAGTATAGACAAGAAGTTTTAGTGAATGGTCAGAAAGTTGAGGCATTCAGAGACACAGGGGCCAGCCTCACCATGGTGAGTGACCATCTGGTCCCCTCTGCTCAACTGACCCCTGGTTTTACTTATCAGGTGACAGACATTCATGGAGTGAAGAGAAGGCATCCCATGGCAGTAGTCAAGCTCAGTTGGGGTAATGTCACAGGGCCCATGAGAGTGGCAGTGACAGATAACCTACCTGTAGATTGCTTACTGGGGAATGACCTGGAACTCTCAGCATGGGCTGAGGTGGAGCAAGAAACTCACTCCAGAATGATAGGCCTATCCAGACAGGTTAGTGGGGCAGTAATAGCTACAGCCCCCGTCCAAGCACCATTCCTCCCTGAAAAGGTTGGAAGGGCAGTGGTAGCCACTGCCCAGGCTCAGACAGACTTTCCAGAACAGGATAGGAGGGCTGTGACAGTCACAGCCCAAACACAAACTGAGTGCCCTCCTGAAAAGGTTGGCAAGGTTGAAATGGTCTCAGCCTCTACTCAAACAGATAGTGAGGTTGTGAAGCCTGAAACAATGGCTCACTCCACTCAAACAGAGAGCATTGAGGAGGAAGAAGAGTCTTCCCCCTCCCAGACACTAGGTGAGAGCCAGCCTCCTCAGGGAACTGACTCTACCCCTGTTGAAGGAACTGCCCCAGAGGTAGTCAGGCCTAGCCTGGCAGAGCCCCTGATGGCAGTGGACCCTTCCCAGGTGGGACCCAGTCTGGAGCAGGTAACCTGCACCTCTCTACCCTGCCTCAGTCAGCCCAGGGCTGAAGAGATCAGGGAGGCCAGTGGTGGACCCAAAAGGGCCCCCTGTCCAAAAGAACCCCTTAATCAGCAGATTAGGATCACTGAAGCTGGTAAACCTAGCCAAGTGAAAATAGAACAGACTCCTGAGGGATCCCCCTTAAAAGTAGTTAGGGAACTCCCACAGCTGGACACTGTTGGGCACAGCCAAACATGGGCCCTAAAAACCCCAGACCTGACCTGTCCCTCCAGTAAGCCAAACAGAGGGACTCAGCCTCCAGCTTTAGGTAGCCAGAGGCTGACCCTGAGAGCTCAGTGCATCTCAGCTAAAGAAAGAAAGGCACACATGATGAATGGTGATTGGAGGAAGTTGAGCCCAAAGGTAGAGGAGCCTCACTTCAGTACTCCATCCCAGCATCAGCCTTTTACTTTCCCAAGACACACCAGAGACAGAGATTCCCTATGGTGGAGACCCTCAGATACCCTTAGGGTGAGGGGTTGCCTAGTGGACCATGACACAGGGGGAAACCAAGCCAGAACTGGTCCTTCCTTATATGGCCACTTAGGTAATAGAGGCTTACCTGGACAAGGATAGCCTTATCTCCTTTCGTTTGGGGGGGGGGTTGTGTAGGAAGGTACCTCCTGACTATGGTTGCCCCCAACTTTTTGCCCTGTGTTTTAGCTGGTTTTTGACATAGTCGACCTGGGATCCTGCCAATCAGGACCCCAGGCCTACTGCTCTCTCTTTAAAATGGATTCCATGTACCCTAGGTACATTTCCAATTGGTACTGGGCCACCCTATCAGACCCTGTAACTCAGGGCATGGGTGTACCCAGGGCTGCCAGGGGCTGCAGCATGTATTATGCCACCCCTGGCTGGCCTCCTAAATTTGACACAACTGGCTGCATGACAGCTGGGGCAAAGTCGTGTAATCACCCTTTGCTGTAGGTGTAGTATACCTATACCTAACCCTAAAATGGACACACAGATTCCTATCAGTCACTCCTATGGCAGGCCTTAACAATCCTGAAGGCAGAGTGCTTGGAATCGTGTGAGATGGTGCTCTGGCATGAGCTGAGCCTGTCTGCAGCTTGCGGAATCAAGTCCTAATAGCTGTTCCATGATATCGCATACCATATACTCTTAAGTGCATTATAATCCTCGCGGTTAAATGCTATCTTTGGTATTGCTTTATCAAAACATGTCGAGTAAGGTGTCATACGAATTGGAATACTAACCCCTCGCCAATTCTGGCGACGGGGTTAGCATTCCACCCTTCTAGAGGGACACGACATGTATGTAACTGTGAACCCCGGTTAAAGTTAACTGAAGCCTCAGCTCCACAAAATGGATGCTGCCACCACAGACACGAGTCTGACCCCCTGCAGCTGGGAGTCCTTCCAGCGAGGGGAGCCTGGACAAAGGGTTTCCTGTCAGGGGCGGTGCTAGCACCGTCCCAGACATGGTTTTGTGTATCCTGGGTAGGCAGGGCTTTACAGGAAGGTGACTGCTGAGTAACTCAGTCGTGCTTTTCTCAGAGACCCCCTTTTCCCTAAAATACTGCAATAGACGTCTGGAGTGGGAAAAGGGATAAAATATCTGCCATAACTGAGTAGGACGAAAAACCTATGTATTAGTTTTTGGTTTGTTCAACGTTGATGGATATAGTGTACCAAAATATTGTGCACCTTATCTTTCTTTCCTTGAAACTTGCTCTGCAATTTTCATGAAACAATGTCGGTTAACGGCGACAACAATGCAACCGGTGGAGCTGAAGTAAATCCAGCAGCTTTTGACATAACAGATTTCCAAGAGACCGACCCGGATGCTATAATCATCCCAGAAACTTTAAGAAAAGCCATCACTATGAAGCTTATAAGAAAGGGCCTATCAGCAAGAGGCAGTACAGTAGTTTTTGTGATAGAGGCACATGAATATAATCAGACAGAGGTATTCTATTCATGGATAATCTTCCCTGAAGCAAATCCATTATCAAAAGTGTTCCACTTCTACAAAGAAGATGAAGCTCCAGGGGAATACATTCCTTTCTAGGATGTTGAAATTCCACTAACATACCAAGAGCATGCGCTCGGGTTTAAAGGCGCCCTAAAACATACACATCACATTACCAGGCCCACTCCATTAAGTCGACCAGGAGCAACATGGCTAGCTTTAGCCAACTACAGACATCACCCTGACATTGAAGCAATGTCAGACGATGAATTACTAAGTAATATACAGAATTTAGTAGAATTATATAGTTAAAGGTCTTTATTAAAAACACTCTTACTCCTCCTAAAAAGAAGTGGGAGAATACTAAACAAACTTCTAAAGAGAGTGTTCTCAATCCCGAGGTAGGTCTCCTCCAAAGGAGCCCTCTGAAAAGAGGTATAACCTCAGGAATAGGGATAATTTGAGAAAACCTGATAGATATCAAGATACTGATACAAGTTCCTCTCGTACCTTTCAGAATTCCTCACAGAAATCGGAAAGAAGAGGACGGTCAAAACAAAAAAAAGAACGCATGAAGTCCAAAGATGATCAACATGTTCCAAAAAATAAGAAAACTCAATTCACCCAAAAAAAGGTAGCAGGTCTAAAAATCAGAAATGCCGAAGATCTTGATGACACAACTCAAGAACGGGGAATGGGCTCAAACGATATTCGACAGCGCAGCAAAAGTCACCATAGCTCGCATGAACTTGAAGGATCATCTGGAGACAGTGGACTTAAATGAGTACATCCAAGTTGAAACTGCAGATACCAGGGTTAGTGTCCCATATAAGTTATATGAAGTAACAGTACGGATGGAGGGGGACATAACTAGAAAAATAAGAGCACTCTTTTGGGAGAAGCTCTCTCAGCGTTATGACATTCTCCTAGCTGAACAAGACTGGCCACCTGAATTTGTCAGGGAGTGCCCACATGGTGAAGAAATCATTATGGCAGATTTCTCCAATCATATTCCACTTCATACAAAATATACCTATGCCAGGAAATGGGTAGTAGCCCAGGCTCCTGCATTATATAAGAATCATGTAGGATGGGATGAAGATTCTCCTCAACATAAAATCCAGTTAGAAAATCAACCAACTGCACAAAGGCAATATCCAGTTAAGCAAGAAGCTCAAAAACAAGTCAGGGAGATATTAGATCAACTTGAATGCCATGGGGTGATTGAAACATGCACCTACGGCAATTGCTTGCGTGTCATTGGGCGGCCGACACGGCAACAGTAAGGAGCGTTACAATAGGCTCTGAGCCATTTGCTGAGTCATATGTGAGAACGAAAAGATATGTATCAACATGCCATTTGAAACTACAAAAGAGTCTATGTTCGAAGTACCTGCCAGAAATAATTATGAATGAGAGTAACTTCTATTAGTAAGAGTATTCCCCAACTATAAACCTGGTCTCCTGGGAAGTGAAAGGTTATATCTGGAATGGTCCTGAGGAAGGTGGTTTTTCAGCTTCAAACCCACCGAAACACGTGTCGACCTAGTGCGGAGTCTCGTGTTTTGCACTGAGATTATATTGTTGGCAGAGGCTCTCTCTTGTCCTATACAACTCTACTGTGTACAGATATTGTGTGAGTGTAGTTGATGTGAGATTGGATGTAATGGAATGATTGATTTATGACTGTGCATATTGAATGGTATCCAGGGGTGTTTTGCTGTATAAACCTGTTTTGAAATTTTTCTATATTTGATTTTGTATCTACCTTACTTGGACAGAAATGCATTCATGATTATGAATTGTTTACCACGTATATGCCTTTAATATAAATCATATGAAATAATGCGATAAAAAGAAGATATTTACCTTTTGATAAATATGAATAATGAAATAAGATAAAAAGAAAGAGAAGTGCATTGAGAAAATAAAAAGCACAATGAGATGATCTTTGTCTTCACTGTTGCACTTTAAAAACTGAGGTATGAAGAATCTGAATAATGTCGTATGGAAAAGTGTAATGGTCAATGAGGGAAAACTTTATAGTGTTGTGATTCAAACATGCACCTTGTCCATGAACAATCCTTTGTTTCCTGTCTACAAACCAGACAATACATATTGTCTAGTTTTGGATTACAGACATTTAAACTTGTGTTGCAAAATTTTTGCAGTACAAAATGCACACAGTGCAGCACTAATGAATAACATTGTGCATAAAAAATATAAAACCACATTAGATATTTCTAACGGTTTCTTCTCAAAACTGATTACTCTTGAGACTACAATACCCATGATGCTCTAAAAAGCACTTGCAATGATCAATGTGATCAGGTGACTCATGGGTATTGTAGTCTCAAGAGTAATCACGCATGTGCCAGGTGACTAATTAGTTTTCACGTAAGGGGAGGGGAAAAGGAGGGATTTTAACGTACGCATTAACTGAGGGTTCGACACACGGGAGATACAAGCCGAAAGGCTAGGAGAGAAGGCAGAGAGCAGGTATGCTAAAAATCGGGTTCGTTCATGAATAGGATATTTGCTAAACTAAAATTAAAAGCCCAGCATAAGCAGTTAATAGAATGTAAAATGTTAGTTATTCATGAGGAGAGAATTGCAACAGCTTTAAAGAAGGCTTGAGTGTGCACGTGTAACTTCTTTTTCACGCAAGGAACTTGTTTAAAGATACATAACGAGCGGGATTTAAGATGGAGATAAACAGAGTTGTTCCAAAGTTAAACACCGGAGGGAAGGAGGGGAGTAAACAAGGTTTTACGTGTGCCCGTTTTTAGAACTGTGTAAAAGGAGGATTAATGTTCAAAGGGTTTATGGAGATTAAGCACCTTGTCTAGTAATGCGACCGAGTATATTTGTCACAAAGTTAAACTCATTTTTGAAATCGGTAGCATGGGTTGGTATAATTCATCTTTTTGATTACAATTGTGATTGATGCTATGCAATAATTACGCAAATACTTATACATTTTCCTTGTAAACTGTTTCCTTGCAGTAACCCCTGACGAAGGGCTGGAATCAATAGCCCGAAATGCATTGGGTTTTTAATAAAGAAATGCTGCTCTGAACTACTATCTGTATTTGGATCATATTTGCGCAAAAGCCAGGATGGGCACACGCAGATACGAGAAGCTTTCCAAAATGCATTATGTTTTACATGTGGACAAAGAATATGTGATGAAGTCTGTTCAACACTTTGGATATATTTGGATTAATTTGAAAATGGCTGAATGTTTAAACAGTGCTTGGATATGGTATCCACTTCGCAGTGCATCTGGGTGTGGAGCGTCAGTTTGGCGCTCCCCATGTTCGCATTAATTGAAGTGCTTTCAGGGCATAGCACAGCCCAGTTTTGCACGCAATAGAGGAGAATGTCGTAGAAGAATGGAATAGTTAAAACAAAGATAAAAAATTTGGTGTGCATACCACCTCATACATATTTTGGCTCTAATCATTGAGCCACACTTCTCCAGAAATGTCTGCAAAGTTTACAGATCATGAATGCTTAGAAGGTTCATCAGTTTATGAACAAATGTATTGATTTAATCACTATGGTCATCATTTTTTGCATAAATTTGCAAATCTCAGAAATACATTTACTTATAACCAATGGGAACATTATTGTACGCCACCAAAGGGTAGCTCAAAAAAAAATTTGGGCAAACTTCCATACTTTCCAGGGTATAATGTTTCAAATCCTGAATCATTTTACTGTGAAAATTTTAATAGGACAGGAATGAAAAGTATGTTGACAAATACAAAGCAATTTTTTTCTGCAGCCTTTTATGCTCAACTGTCTACATTAGGTTTTGACTTTTGGAAAGACACCATTGAGACAAAAACTGTCTGGGGCACAAAAGGCTGCAGGTGCAGGGATTAAAAGCTTTATTTAGAGCCTGCATCATCCCAGAGCAAATAATGTTTTTGAATGACACTGTTCAGCAAACATCTTGTCTTGGGTTAGCCAAGATAAAAGATTTAAACAAACCGTCCATACCTACACCTACACCTGATAGTAGTAACACTTCAGAGGGGGAGGTCGACGTACATACTATTTTGCTTCACAACAGAACAGATCCTGAATGGAAAAAAGGTTAATCCGGCCCACAGACACAAACAACTGCCAACATAGATTCTTGAACAAGACACAAGGGTTCAAATTCAATAGGCCAGATCCAAGATATGTTCAGAGACAGCATCCAGGGATAATAACATCAGACAGTGAAGGGAATCTGTGCCTTGAGTGGCTACACAAGTCTACATTGAATGAAGGAAAACATCACTTATCTTTGCTTAAGGATGGGGCTGACCTGAGGGACTTCTTACAAGGACTGAAAAAAAACGAGTCATAAACGTTTTATATATGCCGGTATCTATGCTCTTTATAATGAAGTGTGGAAGATTACGCAAACTGAGACTGCAGAACGAATACGAGAAATTGATCGTATTCATTAAGAGAATCTCTCTCTGTAGTTGACAATGGGTTAACGACTCTGTCATCCAGAATATATTCTTTGGACAGCATGGTATCCTCTGCCATAGACATATTGGAACAGGACTTGGTCATGTTACAAAACCTTCATTCAGGCTAGATGCCTTGGTGTTTAATCAACACAACGTCATTGTTTTCTGAATTTAATCTCACAGATAAACAAATCAAATTGGCGCAGAGGGGAGAAGACTATACAGTGCTGATCATTGAAAAACTGGAAAGATTGCCATTTACAGTCGCTGAAAATCAGCTATTGAATGGATAATACACAGTACAATCACTCTGCCTGTTACAATTTTCCATTTTCAGTATTTTCTTAAATCATATACCAGCAGGCCTATATGAAAGGTTGGGTAAAGAATACATTAAGACATCCTGGGAATTACCTTACACACACAGATGTTGGAGTGGGGGAAAGAAGTGTTTCTTAGTGGCAATATTTGTGAAAATGCACTAAGAGGTTCTTTCCTATGTCAGGGTATAAACTTACACGGGGCCTGCGATGGTTCCTCGAACAACTTATCCTGCCAACTGCAAGGTTCACCCGCTGCAGTGATTGATCCAATTTTGAGGAAACTTTCTAATGGAAGTTGCATTATGTTTATTGATCACAGCTGCTGTGGCATGTTGCCAGGTTTAGCCTATCTTATAACTGTGTTAGCCAGGGTCACTTGCTGTATGCAAGTATTGTTTGCAAAAAGTAAGACAGACCGGGAGTCACCGTTATGGCCTATACTGAACATCTCTTCTATACGAATTGATACTTTGAGCAGAATGAAAGCCATTATTTTGCAAAAAACTGTGCCATTGACCTCGGCCAAAGAAACCTGTATTCTGCAAGTCACAAGGGCGCTGCTTCTTTGCCGCCCACCGCCAGAGGAGTCATTTGGGCAGTCTTGCTGAGCCGGTTGGGAGCAGAGATCGCCAGCCGGGACCACATATCCCAGCATCCACTGCGGCAGGAAACTCTGCCCACGCTACGCCACGCGTGCCAGGAGGTGCTTAAAATCAACGCAGGGCTCCTGCAGCATGGGATGCGCGTGGGCGAAGCCCGGGCCAAGGGCGGGCCCGTCCGCACCCGTCATTGCTCGACAGAGGCTGGGCTGGGCCACAGCTCTTACATCTACTTAAAGGTACAGTACCACAAGGCTTATTACGCAACCTAATTAGGATTGCTACCCAGATGGAGTGAGGAATCTGTCTAGGACTGCTTTGGAGCTGGACATTTGTATGGTCATAATCCATCCTCGTTGGACTTGATCTGGGAAGGACTTTTTGTTTCCTCTTTTTATGTGTCTCTATTGCTGTACTGAATTTAATTATCAATTTCTCTAATTGATCGTGCTTATAAACTGGGTGGGTCCATCAATTTACACGTGGTACCTGATAATGGGGAAAAGAAAAACACTGTCTGCCCAGAACAAAAAGCAAAACAAAAAAGGGGACCACTCATGCCAGTTGTTACTTAACTATCTTACCGGTGCTGTAGGTGCCATAGAACGGCAGATTAACATGGTTGAAGAGGCATTGAAACCAGGGGTGGATGAAATTAGGCAAGTGGAACTGGGCCCTGGGTCACATACGTTACAGAGTAGTAAGCATGGAGATAATGGCTGTGTGGTCAATATTTCTGACCACATGTCATGCAGTGAGCAGGATTTTGAGACACAGCTCCAACCACCAAGTAAACGTGCAAGGAACCCGAGTGATTGTCAGGTTTTTGATGAGGTGGAGACTGTTGATGAGGCTGTTGATCGTTCGAACATGGAGAAGCCCTTTCCTAGAATAAGTAAAAGGGCCACTAAAGGGGTTAGATCTTCAATATCTAATAAAACGGGAAACTGGGAGAAATTGTTAATGAGCACTAATATGCGTACCCAGACAGAGGTAGGAAAATTACAATTAAAATTGGATGCCTTGGATAATTTTATAAGGGACAGCCTGGGCAAAATAACATCTAGAATAGGCTGCATTGAAGAGTCCTTGACTAAATGACTAGATATTTTACAACTATCTATATCAGGCAGAATAGGTCCTGCCATGCCCATTCCTAAAGAAGACCAACAAACTACCAACCCAAATAGCAATTGTATTGGCGCTGCTAGAGTTAGTCAGATTACACCTAGTAACCATAGTAATCACATTACGGATATAACTCTGACTTGTAAAGTAATTACCCATTGAAGCAGCACTGCTGCGGCTGTGATTAAGCCCCCAATAGTTCCACTCTTGCAGACCCCTAGTAACTTAATTCGGATGCAGGGGTCAGAGCGACAAATGCGTATTGACTTACCTCCTGCTGCTACTCCGTAAGTAGTAGTTTTAGTCAACGTGCCTACATTGGCAGATGATAACGGAGAAACATGGGAGGCTCTGAGGAATACATCTCTGCAATGACTGGGTATGAGGACTGGCCTAACTGAAAAACTATTTCAAGAATTTAGGATGGTAAGTACAGTGGGATGGCTAGGAAATGCACTTAAAATGGAAGAAGGGGACTGTGTTGTGCTGTCTTTTAAAACACCACACTTTGTGAGACTGATCCTGAGTAGAGCGAGAGATTTTTCAGGAGGTTCGCATATTAGCGTAGTTCCCCTGGGATATTTTTACCAACTCATAAATTGGAATTTTTCCGGATCAAATTGAGTACGTCCGACATCACTGTATAGGAGACAATTTAACATTCCTCCCAAAACCGCTTTGATAGTCTCAGTCATTTGAATGAAATAGATTGACTGAGTACCGTGGCACACAGGTATCCTGTTATAAATAACCCACATGACCCTAACTACATGGGCTGTTTATCATCTAGTCTTGATGGTCCTATAGTGGAACAATCTCCCCAAAAGATACCAGTGGGCAAGGCTACTGTATTCGGGGATAGGCCGGATATCGTTAGCTACAAGGGCTGTCTATTATCCAGTCCTGATGGTTCGATGGTGGAACAACTCCCCCAAAAGTTATCAGTGGGTAAGGTTATTGCATCTGGGGATTGGTTGGACATTACTATGCATTCCTCTATGTCTAATATTGAACATTCATCAATCCCTATGATTGCAGAAGGACTTGGAAGAGTAACAGCTAGTGAGGCAAACAACTCGAAATGTGAGATTATGTTTTGGAATGTGGCTGGATTGAAAACTAAAGCGACAAATACATTGTGGGTAGATTTTGTGAATAAGTTTGAGTTATTTTGTGTACAAGAAACCTGGGTGGAGGAGGCAATTTGGATGTATGATGTTACAACGCATACTTTTACAATGCATACCTTTACAACACATTTTTTACAATGCAACATCCATTACAACTCATGCCATTACAACAAATTTTTAAAAACTACCTTTACAATGCATTCCATTACAACGCATGCTACCTTTACAACGCATACCATTACAATGCATACCATTACATTGCATGTATGGTAAGTATTGGATAGTGTAGGGGTAAAAATTACTATTCTAACTCCAGGGGGGTGCAACAGTAGGGTAAGTGTTGGATAGTGTGGGGGTAAAAATTACTATTCTAACTCCAGGGGGTGCAACAGTAGGGTAAGTGTTGGATAGTGTAGGGGTAAAAATTACTATTCTAACTCCAGGGGGTGCAACATTAGGGTAAGTGTTGGATAGTGTAAGGGTACTATGCGTTGTGATGGTATGCGTTGTAATGGTATGCCTTGTAATGACTGCGTTGTAATGACATGCGTTGTAGTGGTATGCATTGCAGTGTCATGCGTTGTAATGGTTGCGTTGTAATGGCATGCGATGTAATGGATGTTGCGTTGTAAAAGTTTTGTTGTAATGGTAGTGCTTTGTAAAAGTTGCGTTGTAAAGGTTTGTTTCCCAGCAATTCATTTATGTGGATATAAGACATTTAACACTCCAGCAATTAGATCGGCCCATGATAGAGCAAAGGGGGGACTTTGTACTTATATTTCCATCTATTTAATGATCAGGAGGATTGATTTGGTGGTTAGTAACAGCTATTACCATGTTACTCGTATGTATGCAGACCAGATCTTTTGTGTGATTTTACTAAATTTTTATTATAATGCTTCTCCTGGAACATTTGAGAAACTGTCTCTAGATTTAAGTCGGGATATGAATAACTTGCAAGGCTGGAAAATCACAGATGTTTTCATTATTTGGGGTGGAGATTTTAATTGTTCCCTATGTCAGAAGGGGGATAAAGGTTTGTGTGGACTGGATGATGGAAAAGATACTAGTTCATCACACTTCTCCCATTCGCTATTTGGCGAGTTTTTGAATAATACTGTATTCACCAATGACATGGGTTTGCAAATAGCCTATGCTTGCCCGAGGTTCCATTTAGACCAACTTTTAATGGTCGAGGTGTTTTTTCAATAATTGATTATATACTGATATCTAGCAGACATTCCTCCCGTATTAAGAATTTTACAATCCAGGATATTGCCCTAAGTGACCAGTTTCCGCAAAGCAATTAATATCCAGGTCTCTAGAAAGGAACTTAATAGCAATAGAAGGAGTAAGGAATTTATAAATGATATTGTGCTGTGTAGGCAAAATGGGTGGACCAAGGTCAACCCTGAGGATTTTCTCATGAAGGTTGTCAAGATATGCAAACAGAGCTTCCTTGCTTGCCTTGATAAGAGTTCCTCACATTTAGTGCTTGTAGAAAATGTTATGGTTATTTTAGCCCATATTTATTTATTTATTTATTTTATTTTATATCCATTTATATAGCGCATTATCACCCCAGGGTCTCTAAGCGCTTGTACAAAAAGAAACCGGCACTACCGAAAGCAAATAGAAAACTTACAACACACCCCACGCTTCCCAAACGAGTATGGTTTTTAGCATTCGGCGGAAGGGCAGCAAATTTGACTCCTTACGAAGATTGGTTGGTAGTTTATTTCATGCTGCAGGAAGCAGAGTGGAGAACGCCCGCCCGCCCAAAGTGGACAGGCGGAAACGTGGATTAACCAAAAACGTGGCTTCAGAGGACCGCAGCAGCCTAGCAGGGATGTAGCCGGATAGTCTGGTTTTAATGTACCTGGGAGCGTTACCATAGAGTGCCTTATGTGTGATACACAATCCTTTAAACAGTGCTCTCTGTCTAACAGGGAGCCAATGTAACTGACGCAGGAGAGGTGAAGCATGTGTTTTCCTAGGCTTCTTAAAAATCAGCCTCACTGCATCGTTCATTACTATCTGAAGCCTCGCGAGTTGTCGCTGTGGCAACCCTATATACAGCGCATTGCCGTTGTCCAAACGTCCCAAGATCATAGCTGACACAGCACTTCTAAGCGTAGAAAATGACAGCAGATGAGAGATCTTGCGAAGCTGTCTCAGAAGGCCAACACATGTGTCTACCACCACAGACACCTGTTTCTTCATAGACAGATTGCTGTCAATATGGATTCCCAGGCTTTTCACCATGGTTGCTGGTTCCGGTGTCCTGCCCAACTCCTTGGGCCAAAACCTGTCATCCCAAGGGCTGCCCTGGATGGTTATAGGCAGCACCTCGGTTTTATCCAGATTAATCTTCAAGGAGTTGGCGGACATCCAGTTTACCGTGAACCTTAAGATGTTATGCAGCCTGGTTTGTGCTCCTGGTGAATCCTCTATTTAGATGACGATCTGCGTGTTGTCAGCATAGTTGAAAATCTGACATTCCATCTGGTTGAGGGCTGAAATCAGAGGCTGCAGGTAGATGTTAAAAAGGAGCGGTGAGAGAGCCGAACCTTGCGGCACTCCACAGGTGATGGCCGCTGATGTTGATACTAGGTCGGACAGCTGCACCTTCTGCGATCTATCTTGCTGGAAAGAGGTGAGCCAACCTAGAGCAGGCGCCCCAATGCCCATGTCTCTCACACGCGACAGCAATTGATGATGACATACCGTGTCAAAAGCCGCGGAGAGATCGAGGAGCACCAGGGCCCCGGGAATCTTCTTATCAGCTCTACACCTCATTTCGTCCAGGATGGACACCATCACCAGCTCCGTACTGTGAGGAGCCCGGAAACCAGCCTGATTTTGCTCTAGCAGATCATTGGTCTCCAGGTGCTTTGAAAGGTATGTCAGCACATGCTGTTCCAGAACCTTTGCTAAAAAGGGTAATTGGGCGATGGGTCTAAAATTCTTCAAAATTTTAGTATCCGCCCCAGGCTTCTTAAGCAGTGGAATCAGCCTGGACTCCTTGAGCATAGCTGGAACTTGTCCAGTTTCCAAGGATTTGTTTAGAAGATTGAGAACATCCTTTTCCATCCCTGGCATAGCTAGCTTGAAAATCCTCGGGGGGCATGGATCCACATAGGAGCCTGATTTTATCCTCGCTACTAGGCTAGCTAGCATCTCCTTTGTAATCAAGGGGAAGGTATTCAGGGGGGTATCAATTTTATGACTAAGAGGCGTAACTTGCAGCGGGCATTCTAAAACGGAGGAGCAAGAGATTTCTAGCAGGAGATCTTCAATTTTGTTAATGAAAAAATCCTGGAATCTTTGACAATCCTCCTGTGTAAAATCAGGCCTCTGCTCCTTATTTTTTCTCAGTTCCGAGAGCACCCTGAAGACTTCTTTCTGCGGGTATCAGGCTGTTGCTATCCTAGTCTCAAAAAACTCGGATTTTCGTGCTAATATAGCCCTTTTATACGAGGCCAGCTCTTGCTGATATAGACTCTGTGCCTTCGTATTATAGTTCCTCCTCCAGGCTCTCTCAGCCTTCCGAAGGGCCTGTAAGGGCCATATAAAAGATGCCCTCTGGATAAACACAAAAACCCATGTTAAACATATTAGGGGGTGGTTTGTCTCTGTCTGTACTAAGGCACATACTAAACTTTAATATGCCCTAAAAGCCAGAGTCAAAAATCACAATCATATTAGGGAAGCCAGAAAGAGTTATAAGACACAAGCAGCAAGGAAGAATGCACTAAAGGAGCAGGCATGGTCCGCCCTACTTGAGGCTTCATTAAATCATGATTCTGCTGCATTCTGGAAGGCGGTGAATGCACAGTTCTTTATGGATAAACCTAATGCAACTATAGAAATTACCATTACAGAGGAGTGGGTCCAGCACTATTCCAAACTCTACTCTATCCTGACAGTGGATAAACAAATATCTGAAGAACAGGCGTTCTCTCCTACTGTTCATAAACTTAGTATTTATTTTACGCTGAGTGAAGTGACCAGGGCTATCCAATCCAATATGGGAGGAAAGGCACCTGGTCCAGACGGTGTCCCGGTGGACATCTACAAAAATAACGAGGCATTATGGGGTCCCCTTTTAACTCAACTTTTTAACGCCTGTTGTTCTTCGGGGTTTTTAGTGTCTTGGTATGAATCTTTAATTATCTCTGTTTTTAAAAAGGGCGATAGGGCGACTCCAGCCTGTTATCGCCCTATATCCTTGTTGGATTCTACTGTAAAAATCATGGGCGCGTGATTTTATACAGGCTTCAAACATGGGCGTTGGAGCATTTAATTATAAGTGATATCCAGTATGGTTTCCGTGAGGGTTTGGGCACCGTAGAGCAGGGTCCGATCCTTCACATCTTACTGGATACATACACTTAATGAAATTGATAAAATACTAGTCAAGGAGTACAGGGATCTTCCTTCGGCAGCTACATGCTTTATCCCTGCACTCCTTTATGCGGATGACGCAGTCTTGATGGCCCGTACACCAATAGGCCTGCAGAGGGTGGTAACTTCCTTTACACAATATATGACTAACTTAGGCTTATCCATTAACTGTTCTAAAACGTTTTCTATGAGGTCCGGACCTGGGGCAAGTAAAAAGAAAACTCCTACTTTTATTAACTCAAAGCCCATTGAGAACACAAATACATTCTCGTATTTAGGAATTTTAATTGACCAGTCAGGTAGTTGGTGTAGTGCAATTAAGGCTAGAAGGTATTTATTCTGTAAGTAACTAATGGCAGTAACTAATCTTTGTAAGAAATTGGGTAAACGTTCACCGAGTGAACTGTTAACTATTTATAGGGCTAAATGTGTAGCAATTGCCACTTATGGGGCAGGCATTTGTGGATACGCAAATGTTAATGCTCTCCAAGTAGCAGAAAATATTTTCATCAAGTACCTGCTGCCTGTCCCAGAAAGTACTTCTAATTCTATTTGCCATACCGAATTGGGCATGCCTTATCTGGAAGATGTGATAAGAATACAGCCCACACTTTTATGGCATAGGATGTGGACCACTGAAGAGGCTGGTTTCAACCGACAAATTCTAAAAGATGCATTAGGAATTGATGGGACCAAAAATATAAGGTGGCTAAACTATGTTGAGAAGTTTTTTATGCAACTAGGTCACAAAGAATATTTTAATGATCCTGTATATATGTGCCGGGTAACAAGAAAAGATCTTAAGGGAATCTATGATGTATTTAAGTGAGTACAGAATTACGGTTGAAATAACAAAAACCACGGTGGTGGCACACCCTCTTATTTTGAGCCCTGACAAAATACAGCCCTCTTTAACATTGACCACCAAGGATTTTGATAGATTCATGCTAACACGACTAAGACTCAATATTCTACATAGATGTTTGAGTTTTCCTGAGGTGAATAACTGGTCAAAGTCCCTTGTCAATTATCCATGTAATGATTTATCAGCTCAGTCATCCATTCATATCATGTTTTTTCTGCAAATTTTACATTATTCCAAGAAAAAGGTGGATTGTCCCTGTGCTAAAGAGAATGGACCTGCGGCAATGTTATCTGGCCTTTTTGGTGACACAGAATTTAGACAATGTATTCTTGATAGCCTCTGTTTCTGCCTTTTTAAAAAATATTTTTAAATTGCGTTAATCAATCAGAATATGAATTTTATGTACATTCCTACTCATTAATTGATGTTTATATTCGTAATTGTCTATTTTGTTTTATTACATGTACTTTTGTGGTTATCTTTGTGTAATAACCGAATAAAGTTCTTTGATTGATTGATTGACTTCTGCAGAGATACACACCCTATTAACTACAAACTGCCCTGTACATTTCTCAGAAATGTTAAGTCATATCTTAAACATGTCTGATACGAGTGGTGTTAATTATACATGTATTTAAGATGATTTTTTGGGGGACTTTTAGCACCCTTTGAAGCAGTCCTAGGAATGTTTCCAAACTTCGTGCTCTCTGTATTTGACGGACTGCCTCTCGTTTTGGGAGTCGCAGCAGGGATACTATTTTTGCTCCTTTTGTTCCGATATGGCAAGCCAATTTACCAACGATACCCAGATCACCCTGGAGAACACTCTTCTGGGGATGAAGTGTTGTGAGCGCATAGTCCAAATTTTGGGATTAACTCATTTAAGAGAGTTAAATACCACATGGTTTATGTCATTCAGACCAATCTGGCAAGACTGCATCTTACCTGTTCTAAGATGCCTGCTATGTGGAGAAGAATGCTTGTCAGACATCTGTCTCACACTCCCATCAGTCATGCCAATGGATGTTGATTCTTTGCTGGACCCAATAAAGGCCCATGTGCAGTGTTGTCCCCAGTGGCTACGAATTCTGATGACAGCATTCATTGAGATCTCACAGACGCAACATGCTGACAGTGAGGTACGAGAGGAGAGCAGCACGCAGGTACCATGAACTTGAATATTGCTAACGCGACCAATGCTGACGGCGATGCTTTGCATTTTTCTGCAATTAATCTTCTTAACGAGGTAATCCAACTTTCACCTACAATGGTAGACAAATTATTTTCTGACTTAAAAGATTTGATGTTTTCTCCTAACAATAACACTTACTTTTGATTTGGCACACAGTGTTCTGAGAGACTGTGAATTCAACCTTCATTTTTCAAAACAAGTTTCTAACTTTGGAACTCTGTTTGTTCTATGAACAAACTTTTGTTTTTCCAAATTTGTATTTTTTGGCACAAAGTAATCCGCTCATAGTAGAACTATTCATAGAGAACTAGAATTCTTTGAAAAGCTTCCAAGAGACAATATTTGACCTTGTCACATTCAAACTGTTTTATAATCTGCCATGGAATGGTGTCCACTTTTTCATCTGTATTTAAGAGCCATTTCATAAATGTATTTTTATGATTCATTTGGATAGCATTTTTCTTTTAATTAATTGAACTATATGCTTTGAATGAAACATTGCTTTAAATGCGTACAGCACATATGCTTTTAGCGTACAACCAGTACCAATGCATTTTTATGTATTTTTGGGTGGGTTTTAACACATCATGTTTAGATATGTTTTAATGTTTTTAGAACTTAGTAAGGTCATACATAATAAAGTGGAGTGTGTGTTGTGTGGCGTTTAGAGCTCTGAGTGAATTTTTCCAATTCATGCCCTTATATAGGTACGATTCACATTGCCCTTATATATACAGGCATGGCTACTTCCAAGCGTACCAAAAGTCACAACGAATTCTTGGAAAATTGGCTTAAGCAGTTAGGGAACTTCCCCTTGCTTGAATATTGATTTGTCCAAGAACTCATTTACTTTGCAAAGAACAACTATTCCCTAGGGGTTCTTTCCTGACGTTTTTATGCCCGACTTTACTTCAATCTATGGCATTCCTAAACACCTCCAAGGTATAAATATACCTTCACTTGCTAGGGCAAACTACGGTGGCTTGGAGCAGTTCGACTATCTACTTGCCCAACGTAGCTCGCTACAGCAAGTGCCTAAGGAAGCCGACCCTCCAGCTGACACACTGATCAAGAGACTGTCTTTCTCTCACTGAGAATCCAGCTCCAGTGTTTCCAAGCTCCCCTTGCTGGGTGTTGGGAAATCGAGTCCTGAGACAGAGAGACCAGACCTCTTTCATTTTAAACCAAGGTATGGAGCTGATTAGAACCTAGAGAAACCTTTGGTAGATTCTTGGCAAAAATAACTAAACCTATGCTACACAATACTTACTTCTTCCCGGGTACTAGACTTAGGTTAGGTACATTGGGGTAGGCGTATTTAGAAGCACACGTTGAGTATTTTTAGTTAATGGTAATTATGTATGTATTTGTATATGGCTTAGAAACCATACAATGCTTTTACAGTATTATTTTATAATACTATTCTCGCTGTACGCATTATACTTTGCAGTCTGCTTAACAATTGTTGCAGTTCACTTCTCTTGTATGAGAAAGAAGACTGTTCAATAAACCTTTTTATTGAAAATGCCCGTCTCTCTATTTCTCTACAAACCCTGTTGAAATGAAGCATGCACGATTGACTGAGTGAAATACTTATCTATTGTTTCCGCGACTCTGGAGATATATTTCCTATTCTTGGGAAGCAAAGTTGTCATGTTAATGCGGTTGTCAGAAACTAATCTTTTCTTGTGAATTCGAGAAAGTTTCTAGTGACCTCTGAGCTAGCTGGCACTCACTATTAAGTTTAATATATTCGATAGAGACCTAGTCAACCTCAGTCCTATGTCTAATCTATAGGATATATTATTCCAATGCGCAGAGCCTATTGGCAATATAGGAACTATACTACACTCTTATGCAAGTAACTTTCCAGGGCATGCTAAAAGCTCTAGTCCTGAATAACACTCAGAATGTTAAGTTTATAAATCTGCTTGAAGCTATTAGCAAATAATTAAAGGATGAATTTAAAGAGATTCCTGTAGGAGAATGGATAAAGGAGTCTATTTTGAAAGCTGGTGTTTTGTCTACCCCCTAAGATGAGGTATACCCCCATAAGGGGGTCACAAGTGGTCGTATTTTTGTCTGAAGACGTCACTATCAAAATTTGAGAAGGGGAAGTGTTTTTGGAAGAAAAAGGTTCTATCAAGGTTTTGTGTTGTTTCTATGTGGCCATGGGGGAGAGGGAGATACCAGGAAAGGATGGGAGGAAGAAATTGTAAGAACTGGATATGAGGCATAGCCCCTCTTAGTCAACCCCTTAGTCAGCACGCAAACTCCCCAAGTCTAAGGGGTCCCACAATAGGGAATAAAATGCAAAAACTGGAAGAAAAGCTATTACAGAGGGGCAATCGAGTAAGAAAGATCTAGATCGCAAGGTAAAGTTTATGGGGAAGGGAGAGGGAAAAGTAAGGTACCCGTAACATTGAAGGTCCTCTGGGGAGATTTTTTCCACATACGATAGGTTGGAGTACAGGATCTGCTAAAAGAAGATCTTCTAAAAGAAAATGTTATGCAAATCTTACTAGTGTTGCTGTAGATCAGGTTGGAAACAATCGTGAGCAGATAAGACCTCCTGTGTGATTTCTAAGGGTGCAACCTAAATATTAGGAGCCAGGTAGTTAACCAGCCCGTTAATAGGTCAGAACTGCTATAGGTATTTGCTAATATTAAAAGATTGCAGAATGCCTCTACAAAGGATTTGACACTGGTTGGCTTTAGGGAGGTCACGGGGAAGAGATAGGCAAAGCTATGTTTACTTAAAATGAAACAAAGAATTTAGTGGAAGCAGCTAGTTAAGCCTTGGTGTCAAATGGAATCGGTCTTTTAAAAAAAAAATGAGGAAATGGAGTCAGTCCCTTTTCTATGTGAAAACGGTGAGCTAAAACAGAACCAGGTTTAACTTATCAGGCCTTCTGACCAGAGACAGAGACCAGGTGCTGGGAGGGGTTGGCAGGAACATGATGATTCGCAAGAAAGGATAGTTACCATAATCTTCATTAATGATAGACCGCAGGATTTAAGGAACCATAATAGGTCCCACCCCTGGTAGCTCGATGAGCAACAAAGGGAAAATGACCATGCTGCTTTGGGGCAGGTCCGATCGAGGAGAGTGAGCTGCTCTTTCAAAATTGCTCTGGACAGTTGCTTTCCTCCATGGACAAGTGGTGGGGTCGATGAAATCTATTGGTAGAAGACAGGGCATCCACAGCCAGTTCGCTTCCTAGTATGGAGCTTTCATGGATTTGAAACATTATGGATATGGAAATTCATGGAGAGATTTTGAAGAATTATTCAATTTTGTTCCTTCAAGAAACCTGGCTAGTGGAGAGCCCCACGGTGGAGAGGTTTGTTGCCATAGTCTAAATTGCTAGGCCTCATTAAGAGGAAGATCCATGGGTAGATCACTCACCCTGGTTTTAAGTTTGCTGTGGGAGAAAAGTAACAAAGCTCCAAACCACTTGCTTATGGGTTCTTGCTTGTTCAATTGACCTTTATGTCAATATGGAGGGGTTAAAGCAAATGATATGTTCAAATGTGTATGCACCACCAATTTGTCCTCTCCTTGAGTGTGAGCTGATGAATTTGGTTAATGATATAAAAAAAACTCTTTTGGGATGTCCCTGATGCATTCTAAGTGGTGGGGGAATTTAACCAACTATCAGCTATTAAAGATCTTGATGAGGTTACAAAAGAATTGCGTTTAGCATTAAATATCCCATAGAGTATTTATTCTGAAAGCCCGAGGGAAGGAGGTGCAAAGGTTTTGCAATATTTAGTGGAAATGAATTTGATTAATGTAAATGGTAGGTGTCAAAATGATATTCCAGATGGGAAATCATTTAAGTATGTTAATAGTAAACTGCCTATCGACTATGTGATGGTCCCAGTTCACTAGGGAAACGTTTTTAGAGTTGTAGATATGGGTCCCTGCGATCATCTTCCCCTTAGCCTGGAGTTTAAAGATGCACTTTCACCATGTCCATATACTATAACCTGTTTGGAGGTGGTTTACCACAAGGAAATCAGAGTCCAGATTACGGTAGATGCATTCCAAGTCCTGTAGACAGTGGGTTTTGAACCCTTCTCCTTAGAACTAGGCCAAGATGCATTAAATTGGTACGGTATGCTAATAAAGAAATTACTAGCTCAATTTAAGCTGGTAGAAGGAAGTCCACACCAAGGAAATGGTTCAATGGATAAGAGGAATTCTTAGTTTGATAATGAATGTCAGGAGGGTGGTAAATAGGAATCACCACCACTTGACGTTAAATCCAAATGATAATAGTCTAAGAACAGAAATGATTGCCTTGAAAGCTGTCTATCAGAACTTATGTGCTCATAAAAAGAGGGAGTTCTGTAGGTTAAACTGGGAGGCAATGTTAGCGACAATGGCAGACAAGGATAGTAAACGGTTCTGGCGACAAGTGAACTCTGTAACCCTCTCTTCTGCATCTTTGTTAGAGGCTCAAAAGAAGACTTGTTCACTTTTACCTCTGCTTTATGTAGGGGTAGATGGACTCCCATTGTGGATATTTAAAAAAGATCCAAGGAAGTGGGGATCCATCCTGAGCAGATTTTTCCAATGGATAATGCTGATAGGCTGCCTTCTAGAGGCTTGGATGGGGGCTACAGTGAAGCCTATTCATAAAAACGTCAAAATGGATCAGTCTGCTAACTACCGTCTGATCTTTCTCTTAGACATCCTGTCCAAATTATATGCCCAAATCATGTGTTAAAGCACTTATCGGCCTGGGCTGTTTATACTGCAGTAATTTCAATGGAGCAAGGAGGCTTTAGGCCGAAGCATTCTACAATGGATAACTGTTTCACATTGTGGGGAGTAGCAAGGAAGTCAATGAAGTTAGTAGGTGGCCTTTGTTTCTGCTTCATTGACTTCCAAGCGGCTTTTGACAAGGTAGAAGGAGATATGCTTTGGAGCAAATTACAGCAGTGGAAGATATCTGGGTCTTTGTTGGACATGGTGATAAGGCTGAATAGTGGTAATTGGGTTCAGATTGATCTTGATGGGCTTGGGAATCTGACTGGGAAAATTCAATTGGAGAACAGCTTGTGGTAGGGGTGCCTTCTAGTACCCCTGTTGTTCAGTCTGTTCATCGCAGACCTTCCCCAGATGCTGCTTGCTTCACACAGTTTTCACTAAAGGTTGGAGGAAGGCACATTAGTTGCCTCATGTACGCACACAATCAGGTGGTGATGGAACTGACACCCTTCGGGCTGCAACGGAAACTAAATGCCCCAAATGCTTACTGCCTTGGAAAAAAAACTAACAATAAATGTTGATAAGACAAAAACAATGTGTTTGGCTAGGAGGAAAAATACATTTGCATTGTTCCCTGGTAATGGAGGGTTAAAGCAGGTTGGTGAGTATAAATATTTGGGGCTAACCTTTTCAGATGCTCTTAGATGGGATAAACAAAGGGCTACTCACAGGCTTGCCCTCTCTGCAGTAGTGAATGGGGTGGAAAGGTTTGACCCTAAATGTGATAGTCACACCTTAGAGCTATTAAGCAAAGTTATTCAGGGTAAGTTATTATAGCAGGCCTTATATGGAGCAGAGGGGTTGACTTTTGACAGGCGAGTCGTATGAGAAGGGTTAGAAGGTAATTCCCTAAAATTGCTTCTTGATCTCCCTAAAAAATGCTATGATCCAAGCTGTAAGGAGGGAATTGAGAACTGTACCCTGGAGTGAGCTGGCTGATGCCAGAGACGTGTGCTTTTATTTGTCTCTTGAGGATTGGGGTCCAGGCAACAAATTGTTGAAGCAAATCTTACTGGAGATAATGATATCTTTCTCTGGGAAAAGGAACCCGGTGACAATAATGCTAAACCACTTGAACTTTCCAGAGAGTTGTAAAGAAGGAGGGGAAGTGGCTTTGATTGACCAGATAAAGAGTACACTCAGGCTAAGTGCCACAGAAACTAGCTAGACAGAGGATTTGTATTATCTCAAAATTAAGAGGTCAGCCATTCATTTCTTAATTTCACAGGAGAGCACTGACCTGTTCCTGTAAGAGTGGTAGGAAATATTGTGAGTCATTTATTTTTGGATTGTGTATTTTTCACTGAGGAAAAGAAAAATTTACTTCAGTCTGTGTTTAAAAAATACAGGATTCAAACTAGGGAAATGGGGCTAGAGCTGATTCATAGTCCTAGATTCCAAGATATAGCTATCTCCTGTGTCAATTTGTATGTAAAAGCATAAAGACTCAGCTGATGTTATCGTCCAAATAGTGTTTAAGATCTAGGTCTGGGGGTTGTAATTATAGTCAGTAAAGTGAAGTCAAGTAAATTAAAGCATCTTATAATAGGAAGGCTGTGAAAAGCTGCTATGCATATTGTACTTTGAATCCTGCTGGGGTTATATATACTGTTTGTTATTGGTTAAATGCACACTGCACTTCAAAATGCTGATGGGGTAGAATAAACTGTTTTTCCATCGATTAATTTTTTACTATTTTTAGTGAAAGGTTTTAAATATATGTGAGACTTTGGACTATGGATTGTATTGGGTCTGGGTGGGGAACATTTTAATGTTTATATAGTTGAAACTGTACAATCTATAAGTAGTCGCGGCTGAAGGATACAACCATGCATTGTTGTTTTAGGTTAATAAAATTGTCTGTTTTTTCTTTTTTTGTTAACTGGAAATGTATGTAATATTTCTATAAGAATGTATTTCTTGGACATAAAGTATTTCTGAATCTGACACTTCTCACTATAATCGATTTCCTGGATTTGGATCATAGTTGACTCAGGTCACAGACATCAAAATATTTCTCCATTCCCATAAATGAGGGCAAAATAATCTGTCCAGTTTAGGAAGCAAAAACAACAGGAATCTATATATAGAATCGTACCAATATGCAATTCTATATTCAATGGGGGCTTTGCCTTTTTTTCCCAGCCCATAAGCTCTTATCATGGGCACATGAACCAAAGGTGAGGAAGCCAAGAACAACACCAAGAATGTATGCATCTCCTTACTTGTTCTAAAAATGTCGTTTCAGCTCCCACAAGCCATCATGTTCAATCCTCCATTTTGCTCAGCACGTCCTGCCTTGTCTTTGGAAAATGTATACAAATTCTGGTATCCTCCCACCCAGCTCATGCTCTCGCAGCCTCCCCACCACATATTAAAAATCATGGAAAGAAAGGAAATTGCTCTGGCTTTCCCTACTAGCCTTTTGGCTTTGTCATTTTTATTAGCAAACTTTTATTGGTGGAAAACCTGGCTGACCATCATCAATCTATTAAAAAACATTGACTACAGCAAAATCATTTCTTTGGTCTGCAAAAACTCATTTTACTATAGTAAAGGGAATGGCCAGGACAACGCGGGCAGAGCCACTTGTGCCAGAACACCCCAAGCGTAACCATGCTTGCCTGCACGACGCATCTGCCTTAAGCACTCATATGCGTGGTTAAGGCAGATGGTGCTGTGGTGTTCAGGATGGGCGGGGAAGTGTTGGAACAAGAAGCACCAAATACAGACAGGTTAGTGGGGCTGGGGCCGGGTTTGGGGGTAGTTTTTATGGGTGTGTTTGGGGGGAGTTTTTATGGGTGGGTTTGGGGGGAGTCTTTAGGAGTGGGTTGTTCAAGCAGTAGCAGATCCCCCCCCAGCGCCTTGAGACCCTCTGGGTAAGTAGTGCGCTATATAAATATGATGATTGATTGATTGATTGATTGGTTTCTGGGCTCGGGGCAGGGGGGATCGAGTAGTTATTTTAATTGGGGGAAGGGTTTCATGCCTCAGGGCAGAGGAAGGGGTTGGATAGTTTTGGAAAGGGGGAGGTTTTTAGGGCTCATTGTGGGGGAAGGGCGCTGGAGGTAGTTTTAATGGCTGGGTTTGGGGGGAGTTTATAGGAGTGGGTGGAGATTTTAGGGCTCAGTGCAGGGAGGGCGGGGTAGTTGTTTTAATTGGGGGCAGGGTTTTAGGCCTCAGGGCAGTGGAGGGATTGGGGTACTTTTAGGGACAGCGCGGGGCGGGAGTTGGGATAGTATACGGTAAAGGGCAGGGGGAGGGGACGGGATAGTTTTAAGGGCAGGGCAGATTTTAGGCCTCAGGGTGGGGGCAAGGTAGGGTTCAGCTTTTAGGGCTTAGTGCAAGGGGGCAGAGGAGTGGCGACCTTAGCCACACATACCCACTTACAATCCATGCGCTTGCAATAAAAATGTTTGGCAAAGGCATGTGTGGTAAAGGAATGCGCGGTTTGGACTGCATTGCAGAGGCATGCATGGTTTAGCCCAATGTGCCTCTGTCATGCAATCCCATAGTAGACCATGGCACTAAGAGGAACTCCTTTGTGTGTGGATATGCTCTTTGGTATAGGGCAGAATGCCTTCACTCATAGTGGAGTTATCTAATGGCAGAAGCGGGCTATCCCACTGCCCTATGCGGTATTCTGTATGAGGCAGAATAAAAGTAAATGTGAATGACACAGCAACAGAGCAATTAAAGAAAAGGACTGGCTGAAAGACCATATTCAAAATATAATACATATAATTTTAATAAAACAAAAGTCTTGGCTAGTGCTGGAACAAAATATATCTGTTCTCATACAACAATCCTCCCTCCTCCATACGTTTAAGCTCTACCTCTCCTTGCAGGTACATCACACCAATGTACATTGATTTTGATTAACTGCTGGTGTGACCTCAAAGAAATTCACAACATCAGCTAAAATCTGAGGTTTAGGCTAATGACTGTCTAGTAAACTCATATACAACAGGATCACCAAACCTTGCTTACAGCTTTGTGACATTGGTTATCTTCCTATAATAACAAAATATACCAGTCTATACAACATATGACCTCGAAAACTAAACAAAACAAGATTATGAGGAATTGTTGTTCTTCCTCCCTTATTCAGTTGTCACCTTCAAACGGCTACAGGATGCTGCATTTGGCATTTATGATTGTCTCAAAATATCTTCTCCTGTGAGAGTGGTGAAAATGTGGTGGTTATTTTATGAGAGCCCTGTGTCACTTTTGCGCTAAATCCATACCTCCGGAGGTGAGGAGTAACGAGGAGAAATATGTTTATAACTCCTTGTGTTTTCCTTTTTCCATGTATGCTGCTTTCTGCAGCACACAAAGAAAGAGGAAACGCCTTTTAGGATTGCTTTTGTGCAGGAAGGTGGCCTTTCCTGTACAAAAACAATCCTGCATGCAACAAAGGCACCCTTGCACCATGGTGCAAGGGTGCCTACGTTAGGGCTAGGTTGCCAAAACAGCATCAGTGCAGGGATACAGCACAGGAAGGCACTGTAGTGCATAAATACGGTGCATTCTTGCCCTTTCACTTTGGTGTAGGGCAGCGCAGCAAGGTGCCTGACTGCACTGCCAAATGCCAAAATCCCCAAAATTAGGGGCATGGGGTATAAAAACCCTGCAAAAAGAGCACTGAACGAGGTAGTCCAACCATCGTCTCAAGAGAGTTAACTCAGAGGATCAATAGGAGTTTCCCGAAGGACACACTTTTAATAAATAGTGCCAAATGGTGCATTTTGTGCCATTCCAAGGGTATCAGTTCAACACCCGTACGAATTATAGTTCTGAAGGTACTTTCTTTCTTTTTTTTTGTTTTTTGTTTTTTGTAGAGCGCACAGATGCCCCAGCAAAGGGGCGTCCTGGCACTAACAGGACAGAAAACCGGACAAAAGCAATACCAGGGACAAGAGCACAACAACACTAGGAATCCAAAGGAAAGAGGAAAGTTTTAACAGCCTTCCTGAAAGCCAAGAGTTCGTCAATCGCACGGATATGAACGGGAAGAGAGTTCCATAACCTAGCAGCAAGCACTCTAAAGGAGCGGCCGCCGGTCCTAGACCTCTTGAAGCGCGGAACTGTAGCCAGGTGTAATCCTGAGGACCTCAGAGACCGCGTGGGCGCATATGGAGAGATGAGATGCTCCAGAATCTGAGGAGAAGAGTGTTTCAGGATTTTAAACGAGAGCAGAGAGACTTAAACTTAATTCTCTGAGCAACAAGGAGCCAATGGAGCTTATGAATAGTTTTTTTGGCCGAACAGAATCTTGGTAAGCCTACCCGGGCCCTTGCGGCAGCGTTCTGAATGCGTTGAAGTCTAGAAAGTTCAGCCTGATTAGCTCCAAGCAAAAGAGAGCTCGCGTAGTCCAACTTGGACAAAATCGTAGCTTGTACTATAAGCTGTCTGGTTGGAGCATCAAAGAATTTTAAAATGGGTCTGAGCCTGCGAAGAGTCCCGAAACACGTGGCGGCAACTTTTTTAGTATGGGTAACAAAACTAAGTTTGGAATCAAGCCAGACCCCTAGATTATTAACCTCGGTAGCAGGGATGGGGATCGGACCGAGCCCAGATGGCCACCAATTGTCACCCCAGAGATGACTCTGCTTGCCGACGATGAGCACCTCGTTTTTTTTGGCGTTCAATTGAAGGTAGTTATCTGTCATCCAGCGAGCCACTGATATGAATCCCTCACGGAACTTAGCTGCCTCAAGGTCGGAAGCCCCACTTATTGCAACCGCCAGCTGCGTGTCGTCAGCGTAGGATACCATAGTCAGGTTCCAGCATTTGGCGACAGCAGCCAGCGGCTGCACATAGAGGTTGAATAATGTGGGGCTAAGAGCCGAACCCTGCGGAACTCCCTGGACAATAGGATAAGTTTTAGATTCGAAAGGTGGAGTGGCAACCTTGAATCTATGACCAGATAGAAAAGATCAAAACCATTCGAGTGCCACATTGTCGACACCTGCCTCACCCAAACGCTGTAATAAAATAGCGTGGGAGAGCGTGTCGAACGCGGCACTGAGATCAAGAAGCACCAGTGCCGCAGTATGACCAGAATCTACCAATGTTCGTAGGTGTTCAACAATTGAGAGTAACGCAGTCTCGGTACTGTGGCCGGGCCAAAACCCATTCTGCGAAGGATCTAATATATTGGCAGAATGGAGATGATTAGATAAGATGGTATTGACATGGGCCTCGGTCAGTTTTGCTACCCACGGGAGAAGGGAGATGGGACGATAGTTCTCCAATTTCAGTGGGTCCAGGGCAGGTTTTTGTAAGATGGGAGTCACCTGGGCCTGTTTCCAACTACCAGGGACAGAGCCTGAAGACAAGGATAAATTAATACGGTCACGTAAGGGAGGGAGGCAGAATGGAGTAGATTCTCTGAATTGGGCAAGTCGTAGAGGATCCATTGGTGAACCTGATTTAACTTTCACCACAAGTTTGTTAAATTCCTCCATCGAAAGCTCTGGTAGATAAGTCAAGGACATAATTGTTTTCAAAGCAAATTTCTGTTTCTCCAAAGACACAGTAGAACCAGGAAAGGATCAGTAAATGGCCTCCACCTTTTCAACAAAAAAAGCGACCAGATCCTCACAATGGGAGGCGGACCAGATCTCAGCAACTGGGACTCTACTGGCTGTCAGATCCTTAAGCACCTTGAATATTAGTTTAGTCGGGTTAGTGCTGGTACTAAATTCAAGAGAGAAGTAAGCAGCACGTGCCTTACAGATCGCTCTATGGTACTTCTTAATCCTAGTAAGGTACTGAATTTTCCTTTCAGGCTGATATGCCTTACAGGCTGATATGCCGTAATCTCCTTAAAGGGTTTATTACTTCATGGTCCACAGCGCAAGCTTTACTTCAAAAGTAATTTTTGTCGTTCTTTTCTTTTTTTATTGAGCACTGTATTGTAATCAGAACAAACAAAGTTCTATACAGGAACTTGAAGACTAGCAGCTAATCATTCGTAACGGAGAAGAAAAAAGAAAACGAATACAAGAAATCCAATTATACTCCATCACAAATAAAATATGATTTGTATGACGTAAACTTCTGCATTGTTTACAATTTTTTTTGTTTTTGTTTTTAAGCTATTTAAAGCAGTTTACTGAAACTTCACATCTGAATATACACAATGAGTATACATTTATAAAGATGTTAGCTTCAGATATTCATCTAATTACACCTGCTATGCCCAGATTTAATTTGCTCGATATAACAGTCAGCCACCAACATCTGATATCAAACTTAACAAACTAAGATAGATTCTATTCATATAAAGTGCAGGTGTGCTGAAACACTTTGAAGGAAGCAGGAAAAATAAATAGATAATAGATAAATAAATTTATTTTTCCTCATTAATTCAGATTTAATGGTTTGAGTGAATTATCTTACATTTCCCTAAAATTCCTAAAATTATGAATAATAAGATTGCTCTTAATTATTATAAAGTGAAACAGTGCTAAAGGTTTATTCTAGCCTGATAATATTAAGTAAACTTCCAATTTAATCATTTAAGTAAGTTACCCTTCGTTTTGCTCAAGTTTCTAAAATTATGGATAATAACATTGCATTTAAGCGATATAAAGTGAGAACAGCGCTAAAGTGCTTTGATTTTTTCCCTTGCTGAGTAAGTAAATTAGACGATCTAGAGTTTATCTCATATTTCTTATGTAATAATTAATCAGTTTACTTTCTTCTTTTGCTCCTTTTTTCCCCCAGAGAAGCCAAAAGGAGCATATAAATTGTTGCTATCAATCCTCAAGTTTAAAACATTATGGTGAAGCCTCTGGGCTTGCTTCGCAGTGCTGATCCTCCTAATAACCTAAAAAAGTCCTGAGACGAACACAAATGGCAGTAGTGCTTGGCCATTATAGACTAAGTTAAAGACCTCCTATAATAATCAATTCCTGATACCAAAAACCCCTTATCTAGTGAATTAAGACTTTTAGTAATAAAATTCTAGACAAGTTAAATCTTTTATATAAAGTGTGCAAACATGCTTGTAAAATACCATTGTAAAAATAAGAGAGGGGTAGGGAATGATTTTCCCTGATAATTTCGAGCTGTTATGTATAGATCTAAGCCGCCTGGCAGCCGAGGAATCGTTTCCCCCAACCGTACCCGCTTAGTGCTAATATTGCCAAATGTTGCATTTTTTCATTCCCCCTACATGTTTGGCATAGGCCTCTTCAAAATTCATAGTACGAGACATTTATTTCCTCCATTCTACTATCGAGGAAGTCTTATCTGTCCTCCAGTTCTGAAGAAAAAGGAAGAGTGCAATAGATAGCGCTATTGTAAAAATATTATGAGCATTTGTTAAAGATTGGCTGGCTGTAGAAGTACCAAATAATACTAATTTGGCCACAGGCATAATCAAATGATTAATAGCCCTGCTGATTCTTGGCACCATTAATTAAGTGTGGACAAGAACAAAATGTATGGAGCCAACCCCCGTGACCTGCTTGTGATAGCAGCGGAAACAGTTATTAGGCACCATAAGATACATTCGATGAAGATGTTCTGGTTTATAATATGATAGCCATCTAGACAAACATGCCAGTCTTTTCAAATTAGCTGCCAGAAGGGATTTATTTCCTACATCTGCAATTAATTGCCAGTCGCTTGCTGGAACACTACATTCAGTTTTCTCCAGTACCTATGATAGAAAAACTGCTAAATCCGGCTTTGCTGAGAGATTCTGCAGGAATCTATAGCAATTACCTATTCCTAATAATTGGCTTATAACAAGTACTCTGCTTTCGTTTGAATCCCTTGATTTACATCTTTACATTGAGCCTGGAGAAGATGTGGGATCTTATTAAAACTTAAAAAGGGTTGTACACATTACGGGCCAGTCCGTTCTCGTGATTACCGCCATGACTAAATTTTCAATTGTCTAA
This sequence comes from Lissotriton vulgaris, assembly GCF_964263255.1. NCBI lineage: Eukaryota > Metazoa > Chordata > Amphibia > Caudata > Salamandridae > Lissotriton > Lissotriton vulgaris. The sequence goes on along the minus strand of NC_141695.1, from coordinate 1,304,775,730 downwards.
AAAGTCACCCAATGTTTTGAATCCTGCACAAATCCAGAATCTAATTTCCTTCTCTGCAAGGGACAATGCTCTTATATTTACTCTCCTGCAGCTGGACTGGACAACCATTAAAAGGGGTTTCAAAGACTTTCCCAATGCATTCATCCCCAGAAATATCTTAAAGAAATGTATAGCTTGTTTTTTTGGTAACTTTGCTGATGTTATAAAAACTGGTAACCTTGTGGCTGATTAATGTATAATTTTCTCTAAAACAAAATACTTATCTGACGCGTTAACCCGATTTAAATAGCACAAAAGTGCATCAAGTAGTGCTGCCTGATAATAAATACGAATATCGTGGCATGCCAAACCACCTTAAGAATTATCAAGTTGAATCTAGATCCTGAAAAAAACTATTGGGAACTTTTATAGGAACATAAGATAATAAAAAAATGACTAGCAGTAGAATCGACATTTTGACCAAACACCTGATTTTGAATAACATTTTGGTATAGTTCAAATGAAAGAGACTAGAGAAGTTGTTTGTAGCAGCTATACCAAGGTGTCTAATTGGGAGCCCTACCTTAGCGCGAGACTGTAATGATAACGGGAGATCGTCAAATGCAACGTTCAAAAGCAACAGTTCCGATTTAGTCTGATTGACCTTGTAAAAATCTGTAAAGATTGTTCTATATTGTCATTATTGGGGTTGAGATATAGAATCATGTCATTGGCAAATAATTTTAGCTTTGCCATCCCCAACATTGGGGGCTTTATATTAGCCCTGCTGCGAATTTGCATTGCAAGTGGTCCTTTAAAGAAAGTAAATAAAATCGAGAAGAGGGGGCACCCTTGGCATGCGCCTCTTTTGATCCTATTTTTCCACCAGCTTTGCTTGGGTGCCATCCAATACACATTGGTTAGCATCGAAATAACCTCAGGAGGAAAACCAACTTATCCTGAACTATAAAATAAGGCATCCCATTTTATCAGATCGAATTCCTTCTTGGCATCCATCCTCATCACTAGGGCATTTACATGTTTTTTGAAAAAAAATCTATGGCCTGAATCAGAGTCAGAGTCAGAGACAAAAATACTTTATTCGATTAGTTAAAATCATAAAAGTATACTACAAACACACATAAACACATATAAGCACATATAAGGCATATAAGGCATATGGAGACATATAAAGAAATATAAAGATGGGGGTAGCATTTCATTCATATTTCAACAATATGGTTCAGGGGTGTGGTATACATATAAAAATTATTTTAAAAGACATTAAAAAACATTAAAAAGAACAATTATGAAGGGAAAGTAGGGGGCAGGTGTTACATTTACATTTTCCTTTTTACTTATACTTTTTAAAGTAGATCAACCCCTTGATACAACCTCACATTTATATTCTATAAGTAATTCATTCATTGGCAATTTCAGAGAACATTTAAAAACTATATGGTGCAAGTTATTTATACAAATCTACAGACATCGGCTGTGTAATACTACACCTATATTTACGTGATTCAATCAATATTTAAGGGGTTCATTGATCTGAGACGTTTAGCTCTCATGGCTGCCACTAAAAAACTTGCGACCCCATACATCACGATAGGGGTCTCCATAATTTGTAAAAACAGCAATGCGGGTTTCACTTGCATAAATCCCCTATTTCTCATCAGTGGTAGTATGTATTTTTTTCTCCCCTCCGCAAAAAAGGGACAGAAAAATACAAAATGGGCCAGGTCTTGGTCGGAGAAGGAATCACATTTACATGGGATGTTATCCCTTGGTTTATTCCATTTCTGGTATTCTCCCAGAAGAAGGTGCATCTGGTTGAAACGGAATTTGGTGAGAAGCCACCGATGATACGGCCTGTTCACTACCCTTAAATAAGGCTGGATGGACATGGTACATACAACAATATAGTGAGCCCTCACAGTAGTTTTCTCAATTTCTTGTGCTTCTCGCCACAAGTTCCTGGACTCTAAAAATTGTGTTTTGATCCATGTAACATCTTCATTGCACAGCCTCTCGGGGTTACTATACAAGTCAACACGGCCCAGGAGGGTAGCAGCAGACTTAATATAGCTTAGCCATTTAATATCATTAGCTCTATCTCTCCCCATGCAGTCAGTAATAATTTGTCGGTTTAACGTCAGGTTTGGGTTCAACCACATTTTCACCCAAAGAAGTAGTGGGGCCAGGTTAAGAGTGTCTTCGATGTAACCTTGCCCTAATTCAATTAAGACAGAAAAGATGGGTGTGGATTGTGGTAACCCCAATAATGAACGCATGGACCTATTCTCCTCCTTCTGTATCAGGGCCAAATCCCTGAAACCCCAAATCCCAGCCCCGTATCTAGCCAGAGCCAGGGTTTTGGCTCTATACAGCTTGAGGATGGCTTCCGTTGGTTTACCCCCCAGTCTTTTAGCGAAGCTCTGTATCGCTCCAAATGACCGCCGGATCGCCATTGCTTTATTAACCACCTGTGGAGTCCAGGTGCCCGTGTCATCAAAAATGACTCCTAGGTATGTAAATGTTTTAACTTTGGTTAAAATCACTCCATTACATCGCAGGGTTTTGGTGGTGTTCTTTCCTTTCCCTATGGACATAACGTGTGATTTATCCATATTTACAACCAGGTCTAGTTTTTTCATAAATGCTCCAAACGAGTCAAGGAGCAGCTGTAGACCATTAGGGGTTCTGGCAATGAGGACCGTGTCGTCGGCGTACATCAATACGGGCAACGGTGATCCTCCCATCATAGGTATATCTGGGGTAGCAGTTTTTAAGACGGAATACAGGGAATTAATGTACAGGGAGAATAACATGGGGGCCAAAATGCACCCCTGTCTCACCCCTCTACCTGATCTAAACCCCTTAGTGCACTTGCCACCTGTAGTCATCCGGACCGATGCCGTCAGGTCGCTGTGCAGAAAAGCTAAGAAATTTATCAGAGCAGGGTCTAGACCCAACTCGGAGAGAATTGTCCACAGCTTCGACCTATTTACTAAGTCGAACGCTGTGGACAGATCCATAAAAGCAAGGTGGATTGACCCGCTGGAGGCAGCAGTATATTTAGAAACAGTCATGTATAAGTTAAGACACTGCTCCTCAGTACCCCTCCCTGTTCTAAATCCATATTGCGTATCACATAAAATTGCATTTTCCTTTTCCCATAAGTTGATTTTATTTAAAATGACTTTGCCAAGAATCTTAAATGAAGAATCGAGTAACGATATAGGTCTATAACACCTGGGGTCACCCCTTTGCCCCTTCTTAAAAATTGGAATAATAACCGAGTGTGACCAAGTGGTGGGAGTGTCAGTCAGATTCATGCATGCTAAATTAAAAACATTCGCGAGTACTACTGACCATATGTGGGGATGTGCTTTATATAAATCGGCGGGTACCCCATCCGGGCCTGGGGCTTTCCCTCCGGCAGTATTTTCGATTGCATTTAATACTTCTTTTACCAAAACCCTTAATGGCATGTCTGTAGGTACAGAATCTATAGGAGTAAAAGGGGTAGTAAGGGACTTGCTTCCATAGATGTTTTCAAAGTGATCTAGCCATTGTTTCTCGGTGATATTAGCCTCTAATATCTCATTCTCGTTACCACTAAACAAAGGAGAGTTCACTATTTTCCAGAATTTTGCACTGTCCCTTAAAGTAAGGTTGTCATAAAGTGCTTCCCAGGCCTTATGTTTTAGTTCTTTTTTACGAGCCTCAATCCTACTCCTATAATCTTTCCTCAATTTGGACACTTCAGTTATATTACGAGGCTTACATTTAAGGGCTTCTAGAAGATTTTTATGCGCCTTTGAGCAATCGGCATTGAACCATCCCTGTGCCAATCGTGGTTTATCAGATGATTTGATTGAGAGTGCCTCAGCAACACTTTTGCATATGGTACCAAAAGCATTTGTAACATTTCCTCCCATTGACAACGGATCCCTACATATGTTAAGTTCCACACTTAATTCGTCACACAATTTAATAAAAAATTCCTCGACATTAATCTTAGACCATTTAACCCGTCTACCTTGGTCGTGGGCCCGGACTACTGTAGGGTATGTTGACTGTTGGTCGTAATTTAATACAGTAGGGTTTATGTTAGACAATTCCATAACGACCGGGTTATGGTCACTAAATGCTGTTATAATGGCGTTATATGAAATAACATTCATGAGGATACTAGGTGACACAAAGATATAGTCAATGATAGTGTTACTACCTCTCGCACTATATGTTGGCACTCTGTCTTTCGGGTTCGCAAAAGCGGGTTCAGACATATCCATATCAATCAACAATTCTTCTAGAGCGCCCCCCTTAGCAGAGTGTTCAAAGTGCGGGTGAGTCAAATAGTCATCATCATAGAAATTTCCGTTATAACAGTTAAGCTGACAAAGATGTATGTTAAAATCACCAAAAACAATGTAATAAACCAAAGTAGTTTGACTCTTCTTATAATTGTTTAAAAAATCAGTCAACATTAGGATGTTTTCACCTCCTTGAGACCCTTCTGTTGAATTATAAAAATTGACATATAGGAGTTTTTCCCCCGTATTCATCAAGACCTCTAAAATGAGACAGTAAGGGGAGTTGATATCTATAATTTTCATCACCCCCATATGATTTATTGAGGTTAATAGTGCAAGACCTCCCTTACTTCTGCCTCTATTAGACTTTTGTGCAGCTTTAAAGTGGGATACGTATCCTTCTACCCAAAAGTTGCATTCAGTGTCCCATGTTTCTTGGAGTGCAATCACTTCATGTTGCTTAATGATTTCAAGCCATTCTTTGTCATCTCTTTTAGTTTGTAGGCCAGAGATATTCCAAGTCATTAGCTTCATGGTTCTTACAGCCCCTTTAGACCCAGAAGGTTCCTGCTGCCCCATCTTGGTGCCCAGTCAGATGTTTGTATCCAGGTTTGTGAGAGCATCAAAGCGGTTACATAGCTCCAGACCTGGAGTCAGAGCTGCTTGATGTTGACTGTCTAGGGAAAGATGTGAGCTAAGGGGTAGAGTGGCCCAGCTGGCTAGATGCACTTTTTGTCTTGGGATATTTTTCCTATGAGCTAAGTCCCGGGTGGTTTGTTGTGTCGGGCGAGGATAGAAAAAGCCCAGTGGGACTGCACGTATTTGCCCTTGGATAATATCAGTTGCATCCCAAAAGAGTCTTGAGCAGACGTGTGGATTCCTAAAGTTAATGATGACACAATCATCATGGAAGCGTTTGGCCGTCGGGCCCAGCCAAGTAACTCTTCTCGCCAAGCTAACATGTGCAGAAACATCACTAGGGCCTGTGCAGTTTTTGTCACACCAACTCTTTACGTTATCCAAAAGAGTTAGTTGAGTTTCTGATTCTCCCGGAGTAAGTTTTGGGACATTCACCAGGACTGCCACGAAAGGAGTTGCCTCAGGGGGTAGGTACCATAGGCTTGGGATACAATCCATGCCCCGTTCTCTTGTGAGATGTGTTGTCTGTAGCCCCTTCATTTACCTCACAAGTAATGGAGTCCGAGTTGTTCTGTCTGCTGAGGTGCAGAGTGTTTCCGGCAGCTTTGGGATTATTTGTAGGAATCACTGATGGAATGAGCGGCAATTGTACTGTTTTGGGCATTGTATTTCCAGTATTGGTCACCTCCATTGGTTGGCTGGTGTGCCCTGTGGGATGCAGTGGATCCTTTACTAGATGCTCTGCCACTTTTTGGAGCAACAGGGAGTTCATCCTCTCACATCGGGTTATAATACCTGCTACACAGTCTTTCAGGGTTTCTACTATATCGCTTGAGATCTTAATAAGTGTGGATTCAATAGTATCAGTTAATACCCTTTCTATCATATCCTTAATAGAGCCTTCAAATTTAGTTGAGGCTTGTCGTGATTTAGTAGTGGCTCTATATTGTAAGGGTAAAGTTTTATAAGATCTCGCTCTTTTCCTAGTTTTGCATATCTTGACATCCCCCACTAGTGCTTGGGCGCGCACAGGGGGTCAGATACCTCAGTGGAGTGCTCCTGATGCACTGGCTGTTGAGCATTAAGTAGATTGTCACAGGCACTATTAATAACAATGTTGGGTTCTAGGGGAATCCTTAACTCATTGTGTTCAATAGTAGCCCCCTCCAAACCAAGTTCCCGTTCTGTCTCAGCAATTTCCTTGTTAAGCTTCCCAACAGCAGATGTAAGATATGTCAGGATACTTTCGGGAGCACTAGTTTTACGTGCAATTTTAACTTTGCTGGTTCCCCCTGTGAGCGATGTCTGGAGTTTTCTCTTACCCATGTCTGGAGTGTAGATGTTAGAGGACCGGCCTGTCCTGTCCTCTATCGTCCCCTGACGGCCACAGACGGCCCGCCCTCTGCCCGGGCTCCGCCCGGCGCTGCCCGCGCGCGTCCCGCGACGCAGAGGAAGCCTCCCTCTCAAGTACCGGCAAAACCGGATGTCGCCGCTAGGCCCCCTGGGAGCTGTGGTCTCGAGCCGCTGGCCGCGTGATGGAGCAAAGCGGCGCGGCGAGACTGCAGCGTTGGTGACCCAGGAGCCTTCGTTTGCCAGTAAGTAGGTAGCGTGTTCTCCTTAGCAGTGTCGCCATGTTGTAGGTCTCTCCCCCGCTCCACCGAGGAAGCCTCCCTCTCAAGTACCGGCAAAACCGGATGTCGCCGCTAGGCCCCCTGGGAGCTGTAGTCTCGAGCCGCTGGCCGCGTGATGGAGCAAAGCGGCGCGGCGAGACTGCAGCGTTGGTGACCCAGGAGCCTTTGTTTGCCAGTAAGTAGGTAGCGTGTTCTCCTTAGCAGTGTCGCCACGTTGTAGGTCTCTCCCCCGCTCCACCGAGGAAGCCTCCCTCTCAAGTACCGGCAAAACCGGATGTCGCCGCTAGGCCCCCTGGGAGCTGTAGTCTCGAGCCGCTGGCCGCGTGATGGAGCAAAGCGGCGCGGCGAGACTGCAGCGTTGGTGACCCAGGAGCCTTCGTTTGCCAGTAAGTAGGTAGCGTGTTCTCCTTAGCAGTGTCGCCACGTTGTAGGTCTCTCCTCCTGAATCAGAAACGGAGTATTTGAAGACATTAAACGCCCTGCCACAAACCCATTCTGATCTGGATGTATTCGTTTTTGTGCTGCTGGAGTAACACGACTAGCCCAAAGCTTCATTAGCAATTTAAAGTCTGTATTGAGCAGACTGATCTGCCAGTAAGAATGCAGAGATTTTGGATTCTTGTCCTTTATAAGACATGATACTATAATTGCTTCTTAAAAGTGTGAGGGGATCTTGCCCCTGCTTTTAATGAAATTAAATAGATAGACTAAAATGGAAAAAGCTTGCTTGAAAATGTTTTGAAAACTTCTGGGTATTCCGTCATTTCCGCAGGCTTTTGCATTAAATTTAGGGCTTGTTGAATCTCCAAAGAAGTCATAGGCCTCAACATCACCTGGAAATTCGATTCGGATAGACGGGGTAAAGTCAATGAAGCCTAATACAGATTAATAGAGCCAGAAAGTGCGTTCCGTCATGCTCTTTGGCTACGGGTCGCGTCACATCCGGTTTGCTGACCACAGCACTGGTTTGGCCAATGCGGTGCTGAGGAGCTCCTTGCTAGTACACGGCTGGAGACAAAGGTGCTGGTTAAATCGCAGGAATCGCAGGCAGCCGCCACACATTGATGTAGGCTGGGCTGGGCTTGTCCTGCTCAGCCTACATCAATGTAGCCACATCACGCCGCCATTCCTGGGATTCCTCTTCGAGCTGAGCTGTGCAATGACTATGTAGGCTGGACATTGGTTATCAAGGAATGATTGTTCAGGCTTTTTCCAGAAGTGCTTTTACTCTGACTTCTGTGCCTACGAAACAGTGAGATCCATCAAGGATGTAGCAGTTGGTATACAGCCCTGCCATTATGATGAACTCAGACTGTCTGGAGATGCTTGGAGATGGAACTGTCTGAAGCCGGACCATGAAGGTCTGATTGTAAGGTAGGAGGTGGGTTTTTTTTGGAGTTTTTCTGGGTCATTTGTTAAGGGGGTCCTGTGTAGAGCTGGTTTGGAAGTGCCTCATGCCTCCAGCATGGGCAGTGAGCTAGTGTGGTAAAGGAGGCGGCCCCTCCTAGGTGTCAAGTGTAGCTTGTTGCCACTCAGCTCACACACACCCCTCGCCACCCTCCTCTAGTGCTCTAGATTTTATACAAGTTTCAACCTCACCATAGGCAGGCATCAAAAGTGGCTGACTGCAAGCTATGGGGCACTAAAATCCCACACCCCAGCCAAAAATTCAAGGACTAACAAAGCACTGAAAACATGGGGTGGCAAAAAACAGATTGAATCACTGAGCCCACTGAGCCTAGAGAACCACGAAGAAAATAGTGAGGAGTGCAACAAAAGTCTAAATCTGAGCGACTCGTGTTACTGATTACCGGCTTCACCTGAGTTGGGAAAAGCAATCGGCTCACTGAGCCAGGATTATAAACTCTTACATTTTCAGAAAAGACCTTCTCTGTAGGATGTTGTTGCTATAGTAAATATACACTCTCCAGAGGCACTAGCAAATTTACAAGCTTACAGCCTCAGATCTAAACCCTCATATCCTCTGTTTGGCCAAAGATGGCAAAGATCATAGCACAGGTAGTATATGGCCCTTTGGGGGTGGTCCAAGCTACACAACACATAGCTAAATTCCTCCCATCACCAAGTCCATCGCCAGAGGAAAGTAACTTTTCCACGATTTCGACAAATGTCAAGGGCATCTTAAAGGGCAGTCTGAAAGTCGAAAAGCAACTCCCAAAACAATCGTACAAGGCAAAGGAACATTGCAACCGGAGTTGGAGATAAATAAAGAATTTTGAACAGAAGAAGTTGTAGATAATCTCCAATCACAAGTTACTCTGAGTAAAATTTAGCAGGGAATAAGACAATTTAGAAATGCACAGGAAAAAGCTCACACAGAAGTCAAGGGCCAGCTAGAAAGGATTAATGAAAATATCTTGTAGCTAAATTAAAAACTAGCCCTTGCAGAGTAGCGGATCTCTGAACTCGAAGATGTCCCGAAAAAACTTGAACATTGTCAATCTACACCTAATAGAGAGCTGGGGGAAATCCAGATCAAGTTTGAAGAGTTTGAGAAAAGGTCGAGGTCAAATCTACGTTTTATGGGCATCCCGAAGGTCAGTAAACGAGCCAACATCCCATTAAATGAATTTCAGATCTCATTCAAAAGTATGTGATCCCAGGCGAGCAGTCCATTAGAGACTTTCACTCCATTATAAGAGCTCATCGCGTCCCATTCCATCAGTAGACTAATGCAAAATATCCACACACATTCCTTGTTAATTTTTGTGACTATCGCATAATGGAGTTGATTTTAGCTGCTGCTATCAAACTAAAGGGTTTCCAAACAGAAGACAAGTTTCAGATCAACATCTATTCCAACATGTCAGCTGCAGCCACAAGGCGTTGTCGTAAATTCAGAACATTGCTTAACGAATTAAAGAATCAAGCATTTCAGGCGCCCATAGTCCAACATTCTAAACTAAAAATACTTGTCAAGTGACAGTTTCCGATTCTGTACTCAGTGGAGCAGGCGAATGAAATCCAGCAACAGAAAAATTAGGACTGTAATTGGGGGGGGGATCTGAGCGGGTTGTGGATGAATGGATAGCAAACTTCCAGCCTTTTCTTTTTTCCTGTTTTTTTTTTTAACCTAAGTTATGGCGGTCACCACTGATGTGACAACCTATGTGCCAAACCAAGGCACATTATCTTCAACATCACAGGAAAGGGAGCAAGACCTATCCCCTCTTCATTTGGGTTCTTTTTGGGGTTCACAGGGGGTCTTCAGGGTGGGCTGCCTCGGTGTCGCAGGGTGCACTTTTTAGTTAGAAAAATGAGCAGATGTAACGAGGTCAGAAAACAATTACCAAACTCTATGCAACAAAACACTAGTGTCAGTAGAAGGATAGGTAAGCAAAACACAATAATAGTCTTATTCTGTCTTAATCTCTAAAAGGCAGTATTTAGAATCTTGTATAAACTTTATCATCTTTTATCAGCTTATTGGTCTACCCAATAAGCGAATGAAACAGATGCCCTCATAAGGATTTACGATCCTGCCCTGGGATCTGCAGGCTCCCAATTTGCGGTAGAGACTTCAATGTTATACAACAGTTAGTGAAAGATACCGCCAACAAGAATAAAAAGCAGCTCTAGCCTAAAACCAAAAAGATATTAGAAGCATAAAAATCGAGCTTGCAGTTAATTGACCCCTACAGAAAGGACTACCCAGAAGGTAGACGGTATACATTTTTTTCGTACAGATTTACAACGGTGTCACAAACTGATTTTTAAAAAAATATCTAAGTCACAAAACAGGGGCGGAACGGACATCCCCTCCAATGCCTTTTTAGATTCTTCCCTGGTCTCCTTAGAGGTCAAAATCAGGTCAAAAGATAGGGATAGATCCAGATGGCAACTTGACAGATCTCTGCTTTCCGATCCCCATTGGGTGGAGGAGACAAAGCAGTTCATTTTGGAGTTTTTTACTCTTAGTTACAATACAGCTCAGTTATTTCCTATCTGGGAGGCCTTCAAAGCAACTTTAAGAGGGAGGATCACAGCGCTTAAATAAAGAAAATACAAGGAATGTATTGAGCAGATTGCAGGCCTACAGTCCACTTTAGAAAATACTCTTAGAGTTAGGGAGCAAAATAACGGGCTCTAGATGGAGCTAGGTTCAATTGCCTCTGCAAAGCAAAATCTTAGAGATATTTTTACTCTAGAAGAAATCAAAAAGTTGAATAATTATCAACAACAAATTTATGAGTAGAGTCAACACATCAGTAAATTTATCGGCTAGTCAACTAGACCAAAGAAAGAGAAAGAATTGGTTATTTCTTTAGAACATCCAATCACAGGGCAGAGGTTTACTGACCAGGAAGAAATGCAAAAACATTTTCTTCAACATTATTCTGATATTTATCAGACTGTATCCTGACTCCTGTATCCAGGAGTCTTATTTTTGAGGATTAAAGTGCATTTTACTGTCGTGTTCGTTAAAGATATCCACTACAGTTGATACTTTCTATAATCTAGGTGTGTACTGGAAGGGAAGTCTGCCACCCACTTCTTTTCATTGTTTCATTCTGTCCTTTTGTTTATCTGACTTGGAATCTGTTTATGAGGGGAAGCGTGTGGGCTTGAAAAACTACTCAGATATCACACAAAATGCCTTAAATGGCAGAGGCATTTCACACTGTAGACAGCTTGCCTCAGGTTCAAGGACCAACTTACACTAATCCTGCAGACTGGAGGCTCAGGTGAAAGTTACACATAGTGATAATAAGGTCATAAAAACTGCAGATGAGGGCAAGGCCTGGTGGTCCAACATGGTGGACGTGCTGCAAAGGAGCTCATGTAGCCCTATAACAATCCATTGATTAACCTGCTGTATCGGCCTTCAAATCTATACCTCTACCCTATGCAGGCGTCATTTATACTTTGCTCTTCCACTAAAGCTACTTTTCAGTCACCCCCCCCCCCCATATCGGTCCGGAGCGGAGGCGTGGCTACGGTCTGGTGACCCCAGGCCCCAGCTGAGAGGTGACACCGGAGCGCAGGACGCACTGCCATGACGGAGACCTGGCATGCTGTGAAAGACGTGGTGCTGCCCTGTGGAGCCTATGAGGTGATACAGCTGGTGGCTGATAAGCCGGGAACATCACAATTGTGCTGTGTGTGGCTGGTGTTCAAGATTCAGCAGCTGTGCTGGGCCGAGGTGCGTCTACTTTCAAACCACACAGCCCGGCAAGGTGAGAGGGGAGGCCTGATTGGGGGCTCGTGTTCTGGGTCACCTCTGCCACCAAGTAGAGCCCACCGATTCATCCAGCAGCGGGCGGCAAGTGTGGCGACGCGGTTACAGCTGCGGGAGACGCTGCCTTTTGCCTCTACATCGGCGGCCATACTGGGTCGTGAGGTGTGCACTGCATTGGTCCGAGCGGCCAGAACAATATCCCGGCTGCAGCACCCTTGGTGGTTGTCTGCCTGTGCTGGGTCCCGTCTGCGAGATCAGTGCCACGATACAAGCGGTGAACTATAAGGGACTAGACGGGCTGGAGGCGCTGGCGGGCACCCCCCATACATTGTGGCTGGCTGGAGACAGTGCAGATACAGGAAAATGGCCCTCGGCCTCTCCCCTCGTGAGGTGTTTGCCTGCTTTGGTGACGGTTTGTGGGGGTAAACTGCAGCCGTAGGCCGGGTCTTTGACCTCAGCAACATCACTACATCGTACGGACATCCTACACCAACTACACGTGCGGCAGCCTGATATTGGAGGTTCGCCTTCGTACTCCGCATACAAACTATCGCCGTCCCTCACCCAATAGATGCAAGTGGCCTCTGGGTGCTCTGAGGATGTGGGAGCTGTACCGCCAAATATTCTGCACGATCGAGCCACCATCCTGGTTCAGTCCAACAGCATCACTTCAAATTTAGCATCCCCATAGGGATTGTTCCCCCACCAATATTTCCAGCATGAGTAAAGATAAACTCCGCAGCGTGGGGGCAAAGCAGAGCACCATAGACAAATATACTGGTACCATGGCCCAGGAGTCGAATCCAGGGGACCTGATGTCATCCATGCCTGACAATGCAGCTATACTAGCAGCCATGAAGCAGTCCAGGGACATGCTGGAGGCCAAGATTAGAGTGGTTGGCTCGGATGTTATGTTACTCAGGCAAGATCTTCGCAATGCAGTACAAAGCATAACTGAAGCAGAAACCAGAGTGTCGACGGTTGAAGACGTGGTGACTTCTCTTCAAAAGAAAGTGTCCACACTGGAGATAATGTAGATTTTCCAAAGCCTGCTGAAAAGAAAATCTGGATTTTATTAAGGACACGGAGGCTAAGATTAGGCAATCTTCTTTTATTGCCAGCTCACACAGCAGCAACAATTAGAAAGAATTCAGAACATTGAGAACATTCTGAACATCTATGTAATCCAGCAACAGGCAGCCATTTTCCTTCTTTTATTCTGCGCTGCGAACAAAATAAACTTTAATCCCAAGAAATTTCTGCTAAATACATCCAGGAGAAGAAAGAATCAATCCATGGCCAAAATTGTCATTCTGAAAGAAAGAATAGGTAATACATTAGTATACCCGGGCGGGTATAAGCGGTGGGATAATCTGTGTCCCTAATAAAATCCAGCTTTTCTTTTCAGCAGGCTGTGGAAAATCTACATTTTATGGCATGACACGGAGGCCAATATTATGCAGGTTTAAAGTGAATTCAATACATTATAAATTACATTAGACATTGGTTTAAAATATCAACTTTTAAACATGCTTTCGTTAGACCAGTCGGCTGCATTAAAATGTCTTATAAACTCCCTCCCAAGGTAAAAGCTGTGGAGGCTGAGGCACCTCTAAGTGAATGAGCTCCAAAAATAGAGGTGTCCACACCCCCTTCAGTCATGACGTCTTTCACCCATCTAGCTAATGTAGGGGGGGGAAACTGCTTTGTGAGGTTTTTTTATGAGATATAATAAGTTGCATGATGTTGTTCCTCAAATTAAGGGTTCTCCTTTCATATTCTTTCAAACATTGCACCAGACACAATCTAGGATTTCCAGGAAAGTAAGGGTAGATAATGGTTGAGGAAAGAGTCTTAGTTCTTCTTTTAATATAGAAACAAACTCCTTCAGGTTGATAGGCCCTACTGTTGACGTCTAGAGCTCTAATATCAGATGTACATCTAAAGGAAACAAGGCATAGAAGGGTTGTGAGTTTATAAGAGAGTTTTTTAAGTCACAAATAATAATTATCACCCCAGTTGTCTAAAACCTGAAGGATCAGTTTAACATCTCAAAGGGAGGTGTACTTAGGGATCGGGGATTTAAGGACCCTAATGCTTCTTATAATTCTCCTTGTTAAAGTGTTCTGACCTACAGGAAGTCCGTCTATCAAGGAATGACCAGCAGAAATAGCTGATCTATAGATGTTTACTGTCCTATAGGATAAAGCAGATGCGAATAATTCTGTAAGGTAATTTATTACATGGACTGCATCAGTTGAAATGGGATTGATATCCCATTGAAAACACCAGCAAATCCATTTATTCCATGCCAGTCCATATGCTTTTCTTGTGTGTGCCATAAGTCCATGACTCAGATATGAGTCTGAAAGCATTTTGTGAAAGGCCAGGTATTTCCCACTGTCTCCAGAAATCTTCCATGCCATCAGTGTGAGTGAGCTTTCTTCTATTAGATGATGTATTTCTCCTCAAGAGCCCAGAACTAGGGTCTGGAATTGGGGAATTAGTAGAGGGAAGTCTATTGACATTTCTAGAGTTACAGGGAACCATGCCTGGGATCTCCAAAGGGGAGTCACCACTACTACTGTTTCCCTGAATCTCCGAGTATGTAAGAGGAATCTGGGTAGCATGACAAATGGTGGGAAGGCATATGGCCTTAGACCTCTCCAATTCTGTCAAAAGGCGTCCACCCCAGCAGTTTGAGGGTCTGGTTTCCAGCTGAAAAACTGAGTCAGTTGGGTATTCAGCCTGTCTGAAAAGAGATCTATGTTGAAAGAGCCCCAAATGTGATGGATGTGCAGGAATATTTCCCTGTTCAATTTCCAATTGCTGGAATCTTTGAAATTCCTGGAGAACCAGTTGGCTACTCCATTGCCCAGACCAGGAATGTGTTGTGCTACAACTGTAATTCCTTTGTTTAAACAGTAACCCCAAAAGTCCTTGGCTAGGTCCGCTAAATCTTTTGAGTGTGGACCTCCCATCTTGCTCACATATTGGACTGCTGAGATGTTGTCTATGCGAAACATTACACATTTCATCTTCTCTTGAGTGAAACTCCAGACTGCGAAGGAGCCCGCTAGGAGTTCTAAGCAGTTGATGTGCATGTTTCTCTCTTGATCTGACCAACGTTCTCCTGTCGAGAAGAGTCTGCATCTCACTCCCCAACCCTCTAGGCTTGTGTCTGAATCTATCACTAATTCAGGTTCCTCCCCGAATATTGCTATCCCATTTCAAGCCTGTGCGTTCTTTAGCCACCATTCCAATTCCTCCCTCGACTCCTGATCTAAGGACAACATTTGGGAGTATGAATGATTTATGTGGAGGCATCTCCTTATTAGTCTTTGGAATATTGCTTGGACGGTAGAGGATAAGAGACCCAGGATTTTCGCTAAGTCCTTTAGTGAAATAGTCTTTGCTAATAAGACTTTCTTTATTTCCTTTCGTAACTTTTTTAACTTGCCTCTGGATAGGCAAAGTTCCGTGTGGAGGGTGTCTACAACGAATCTCAAGAATTGAGTGTCTTGTGCAGGGGTTAGGCATGATTTTTTTAGATTTATCACAAACCCTAACTTTTCCAATATTTCTATCGCCCATTGAGTATGAAGAGATTCGATTTCTTTTGATTGACCCATTATTAGGATGTCATCTAGATAGATAATGAATCTTACCCCTCTCGCTCTTAGCCATGTTGCTACCGGTCTGAGTACTTTTGTGAAGCACCAGGGTGCCGAAGAGAGACCGAAGGGGAGACTTGAGAATTCCCACATCTTGTTTTGCCACGTAAAACTGAGATACTTTTGATGAGGGGGCCAAATAGGAATAGTAAGATAGGCTTCTTTGAGGTCTAGTCTCGTTAACCAATCCCCTTTTTTCTTAGGAATTCCCTTAGGAGATAAATGCCCTACATTTTGAAGTGGCGGTAAACCACCCATTCGTTCAAATCTTTTAGATTTATGACAGGCCTCATCTCTTTGTTCTTTTTCTCTACCAGAATTATGTTGCTGACAAATCCACCCCTGGGGTGAGTTGCTTCCCTGAAGGCTCCTTTGGCCAGTAAGTCCTCTGCCTTTTTTGTAACTAGTTTCGAGTGTTCTTGAGAGAATAGGATTTCCCTTGGGATTTTGTTCTGAAAAGGAATGTCTGTGAACTCTATATGATACCCCTTGACCGTTTGAAAAACCCAAGGGTCCTGTTTACTAGGTTCCAGTTTCCAGAGAATTGGGCTAGTCTGCCTCCCACCTTAATAGGGAAAGTTAAAGGGTCTTTGAAGTGACGTACCTGATGAGAATCCTCTTTGTCTTCTATCACCTTGGTTGTTTCTGAAGCGACCTCTTCTTTGTCTTTGGAGGTAGAAGTTGGAATAGCCATAGGAATGGAAGGATCTATTCCCTCGAGGAAAGTAGGGTCTGGAGGAAGGTATACCGTGGCCGGGGAACCGACCCCTTGCTTGCCCGGCCCTTCCAAAAACCCTATATTTGAAAACTTTTCTGATCTCTTTTTGTGATTTCTGTATGGAACTAAAAATTCCAACAAATGTTGCCATTTCCTTTATGAAGTTGTCGCCAAAAAGTTGGCCTTGAGAGGAAGCTCCCCCTTCTATATTCGCAAGTTCTATGAGCTTTGGGTCCAGTTTTAAAAGGATACTTTTCCTTCTTTCATTTGATAAGGCCGTGTTTGCCTTTCCGAGAAGGCAAACGGCTCTCTGTGTCCATTCTCTCAGTTCTTTTGGCTCAACCTTGCCATCATTTAGGTAGGCATACTCAGCCATTTAGAAAATCTTAGTAAGTGGGCCAATGATGTCAAGAAGTCTGTCCTGTGTAAGATGTAATATGTCATCAAAGGACGACATATTGAAAATCTCTTGAATTTTTTAGTGGTGGTGCAAATAGTGGCTGCAGTGCAGTGTAATTGAGAAAACAGTCAAGGTAATAGCAGCCTTAATGCACTCAAGAATCAATGGTGATCAAAATTAAACCAACGCAACACAATAAATCAAAACTTTCACAGCAGTGTGTGCAACCGGTGAGAGGCCCTGCAAGCCTTCTGTAACATGGCACAAGAAAAAAGTTCTAACTATGATGTATTAAGCTAAATACTACATCTATAACTGTATTATATAATTGTTGAAGCGTCCCCACGATGCCTTTTGTAGTGCATTGGGTCATCCCAGATAACTGTCTGGGAAATTTTTTCTTTAAGAAGTCTGTCCTGACAGGACTTTAGGCCTCCCTCCTGGCCTCTTCTAGGGTCTTTACCACTGTTGGTAATGAAAGACACCACTTTTGGGTTGAGTTCTGGGGTTTTAGCAATCATATCAGGGAGGGGGAGGGCATTCAGATCGTAGGCGCGATCTAACCTCTTTAGGTATTTCTCTTCTCAGCCAAAAGATAATGTATTTGGCAACGTGTTGGGATGGGGTCCACTCGGGAGAGAGGGGGTGTTTTATCATCAAGGGCTAGAACATATTATCCCCAAATGGGTCAATAATTTTGGACCCAGAGGCCGAAGACGCCTCCTCAGATGTCCCCTTTTGGCTAATTTGAGTATCTTCGTAATCTGAGTTGAACTCTGACGAGCAGGATAAATCGATCTCAGGTACGCAAGACCGATCCTCATCAGATTCACTGTCATCCGTAGTGTCAAGTGCACTGAGTCTATCCCCAGCGTCATCCGGCATATCTTCAATGACCCCTTTTGATTTTTTGGATTTTTTGCAAGGTTGTTCAGAAGATGGTCTTTTCTTCTGAGATTTATCTTGCCAAGAAGAGCAACCAGGTTCGCTAAAAGGTTGATTAGAAAGGCTTTCTATCTTCTTATTGATGGTGTCATCCAGCGACCCCATCAGTTTACCTAAGGCCCTAATTACAAGATCTTCTACTTTATTTTGAACTAATGAATCTAACTCTTGCTCTTGTTCTGACATTTCCCTTTTTTTATTAATTAAGTTAGTAATAAATAGTTAAGTTAATAAATAGGTAAATAATCAGTTGATGCTAGTTAAAAAAGATGTTTTAAGATGTGTTAAAGCTCCTATTAATGTGAATTTGGTTAAAGAACTGGGCAGCAGGGGGCAGTCAGTGCGAGAGATGTAGTCTTACTCGAAGGGAGTGCCATTTGAGGTTGGATTAAGGCTTTGAAGCTGTATTCAAAGCACTCGTAAGGGTCTTTCCTCTAAAAGACCAAAACAAGGCTTGAATCTTCAGTATAGGGAGAGAAGAAAAAAGAAACCTCCCGGTGCGGTCGAGTTGGAAGTAGCAGCCGCACCGGGTTCGGGGCGAGTATCCAGTCCCAGGAGAGGAAGGTAAGGGGGTGGTCTTCCGTCCAGGAAACTGAAAGACTTGCTTATTTTAATTCGCGTAAGCGCCGGTAAGAGCCCAGGTGGCGTGAAACGCGATAAATTGTAGAGTGCGCGCGGGGTTGCAGAGAACGTCAAGAAGGGTCTGGTAACACGTGCTGAAGACACAAAAGGGCACGCACAAAGAAATAACCTCCAATTTTTGGGGTTTCCTGAAAGCTGGGAAAGTAATGATATGGAGGGCTTCCTGGTTAAACGGCTTACTGAGTGGCTCCCCACTGGTCTACTGGTCCTGCTTTATAATCGAGCGTGCACACCAGGCCATGCTGCATAAACAGCCGCCTGGTGCCCACCCCAGGTCCATCATTGCCAGATTCTTAAATTATAAAGACAGGGATGTTATCCTGCAGCAAACTAGACTCAAGGAGACCTTCACCTATGCCTCATATTCTATAATGATATTTTCAGACTATACAAGTCTAGTCCAACAGCACCGACAATCCTTTACGGAGGCCAAAGCTCGACTGCGGAGTCTGAAAATCTATTATTGCCTACTGTTTAAGGCCAGACTGCGGGTGTCATATAAATCGCTGACACACTTCTTTGAATCACTTGAAGAGATGTTCCACTGGACAGATGAAGTCATCAAGCTCAAGCCACACACTCTACCTAGAATAGACTCAGACTCGTCGTCGGTGGGGACCGGGTCACAGGATCTTCCAGGCTATTGAAAAACAATGTCACACATCATGCGCTAAGAGACGGTCCAAGATTCGCAGTAAGTCCCACATCCGAACAACACAGGACACAACAAGAACAACAGCATTCTAATTCATTCCTGCATCAAAGTGCTGCGCACACTGCCAAAGGCATTATGCCATGGGTTACTTTTATTAACTCTTTCACTTGACTCTGAGGACACTTGTATGTACAAGGGAAGCTCTTTTCGGTTCCATTGGCAGAAGGTAGTTCCTGACACCCTTTGAAGTTGGGACATCTATCATGGAGAGATAGATGCTTCAACATTCATGAGGTATTGGGGTGAGAGGGAGGGGGGCTGGGGTTTGGGATCATTACTGTTTTTGTTTTTAGTGTCATTTCTCCACAGTATATATGCAATGTCTCCATTAAGTTTGTCATCTATGCATTATCTCCCATCTACCTACATCACTGTCAACTACACCACTAGATATGTCCAAGCTATCTGATAGGTGACCGCATCGTCAGCTGGAACGTCGAGGCCTGATAGATAAGGTCAAGAGGGGGGCTCTACTGTGGCAGGCTAAGCGTTACGAAGCCGACGTCTTGCTTCTGCAAGAGACACATTTACTGGGCAATAGGACACCATGCTTTACGCAATTTGGGTATGTACAGACCTTTCACTCCAGATTCACTGAAGGCTCACCGGACGTAGCTGTAATGATTCACCACAGAGTCCCCTTTCTTCACCATAAAACATGGTTGGATCCCCAGGGCAGATACATTATAGTCACTGGCGCATTGTATGGCTAGCCGCTCGCTCTAGGCAGTGTATATGCCCCTCCGCCATTAGCATGGGACCTAACAGAATGCCTGATGACACTATGGGCAGTAATTCCCTCGGGCCTGAGAATAGTTGGGGGCAACTGGAATTACATTATTTGCCCCCATGAAGACAGATGGCGCAGCGCAGAGAGATCAACAGAAGCCCACAAGTTGAAATTATATCATCCTGGGACCGGTGTCTGGCTAATCAGCCGTCATCAGCCAGGCTAGCTTGAATCCAGTAGCAAAGTGAGCAAGGGACCCACGTCTGGGCATATCCTGCCAGCTCAGGGCAAACAAAGCAAAACCAAAGGGGATGATGGATGGAGTGTTGAACACTGCAAGCACTCACCCCCAGTCAACTGATCTGAGTTTAATCCATCATCATTCTTTAGTTCACTCCGTCACCCCAGTTCAGACATGGCCATGTGCAAATCAGTCCCATAACATGTAGATAGGTCCTCCATCTTGAGTCCTCTTCCTCTTTCTTCGCGCGAGTCACGCTCCCATATTATTGATCCTGTTTTGGACCGTCATTCCCTGCCGGAAAAACAACAGCGTAAGCGTAGAAGAAAACCCAGACGCTGAAAGCACTTAATGCAGCATCACCATACACTGAGTTCAATGCAATAATATTCATCAAGAATCAATTACTTACTGCAGTATGGGTGGGAAAGACTTCCGAAGGAAATCGGGCGGGATAATCCTCGCTTCCACGTCCTTAATAGAATTGAAACTTACCGTTACTAGGTTAGGCAAATTTTGATTCTATGTCAGGACTGGAGGCTTCGGATTATGCTAGTTCGAAGCTTACTTACCACCAAATGTGCAATATCCACCACCGGCTTGAAATAAAACCTCTTAAAGGTGGAATTCGAAGACCAATCAGCCGCACGCATCAAGTCTGCTCTAAACAGGCTAGTGTCAATACCTGCCTCTTGCATGACCCATCTCACCCATCTAGCAATGGTGGGTGAAGAGACCGCCTTGTGTGGCTTTCGTAAAGCAATAAGTAATTGACATTCGCCCGGAGGACGAATTTCCAAGGTCATATCTTCGTACGCCTTCAGGCATTGAACAGCACACAGCTTGGGAGTGTCTACAAACGCTCAGTAAGAAATCGACCTCGATGCAGATTTCGTGCAACGCCCTATAGTAAAGGTGACCCCGTCCGGGGAGAAGACCCTTGCCTTGACATCCAGGGCCGGAACATCCGACACCCTACGACAAGAAACCAAACACAACAGCATGGCCAGTTTGGCCGACAACTCTTTCAAAGAGAGATAGGCATTAGGCTGCCAAGACAGAAACCAATTCAAGACGACATTAACGTCCCAAAGGACCGAGTAACGTGGTTCCAGAGGCAATGAGAGATGTATACCCCATGGGAGTCGACAGACAAAGGGGTGTTCACCAACCGGAGAACCTTCAACTGGGTAATGGGCAGCCGAAATCGCTGAGCGTATCGCGTTAATGGTGCAATAGGCTAGCCCTTCTGAAGCTAACTCTGCCCAAAAAATTTAAGATGGGAACAACACCCGCGACCATGGGATCCAAGTCCCGTCGAAGACACCAACGCACCCACCTATTGCAGGTGGAACGGTAGCGTTTCGTAGTACTGACGGCCCAGGCTTTGGACATGAAGTCCTCAGCTGATCTCAAAAGGCCCTGGAGCGACCAGCATCACCTGAAAGTCACCATTCCATGAGTTGAAGAGACCTCTGAATTATGAGGTGATGCGACTCCTCGTCCGGATTCAGAAGAAGGTGATGAAATCGGGGAAGTAGGATTGGAAAATCCCAAGAAAGTTCCAGAAGAACCGGAAAAAAAACTTGAGACATCCAAACTGGCGTGATCACCGCCATCTCCGCTTTCTGGCGACGCAGTTGGGCCGCCGTTCGTACCACCATCGAAAAAGGAGGAAACAGATACGCTTTTTCCTGACTCCAGTCTTGTAGGAAAGCGTCTGTGGCCTCCGCTAGAGGGTCCGGCCTCCAGCTGAAGAATCGAGGAAGCTGATGGTCCAAGCGGGTTGCAAACAGGTCAACCGAAAAAGGACCCCAGAGGCTGTTCAACCACTGGAACACCCAGACGTCCAGTTTCCACTGGCTGGAATCCCACAGATGTCCGGAGTGCCAATCTGCTACTTGGTTGGCTCGGCCCGGTAGGTACTCCGCTGTCACGGAGATGTGATGAGCCAGACAGTAGTCCCAAAACTCCTTCGCCAGATTCGCCAAATTCGCCATAGCTCGGGACAAAGGACCGCCTAGGTAGTTGACGTATCAAACCGCCGAGACATTGTCCATCCGCAGGATGACGCACAAGCGCACTGAGTCCCGGGTCCAGCAGCGCACTGTGAAAGACCCCGCCAGTAACGCCAGACAATTGATATGCAAAGCTTGTTCTTCTGATGACCAGGCACAGCCTGTGGAGAAATCCCCGCAGCGGGCGCCCCAACCCGACCTGCTGGCGTTAGATTCTATCACCAGATCCGGGGAAGACCCAAAGATCGCACGCCCGTTCCAGGTCTCCATGTGAGTGAGCCACCAAGATATTTCGTCCTTCACTTCTGCGGATAGGGGAACCAACTGATAGTATGTCATACCTCTTCTGAGGTGCTGCGCCTTGAGACGCTGGAGAGCGCGGTAATGAAGGGGCCCCGGGAACATTGCCTGGATGGATGAGGAGAGAAGCCCTACCACCCTGGCAATCTGATGGAGGGAGGTGTGAGATTTGACAATCGTCTGGCGTAACACATGTCTGATCCTGGCCATCTTCCGGGACGGGAGGCTCAAGGAGGCTTGGAGCGAGTCCACCACAAAGCCCAGAAAAACTACCCTCTGCAAGAGAGAGAGGACAGACTTGTCTTTGTTGATGACAAAGCCCAACCCCTGAAGCAGGGAAACCATCTGCTGGAGCTGAAGGCCCAGCTGCTCTGGACATTGGGCCATCAAGAGGATATCGTCCAGGTAGACAATCATCCAAACACCCTGACTCCGTAGGAACTCCACGGCCGGATGGAGCAGCTTGGTGAAGCACCGAGGGGCAGAGGAAAGTCCGAACGGAAGGGCCGTGAACTCGACTACCTGACCCCTCCAGGTGAATTGGAGGAAACGACGGTAAAGAGGATGGCTGGGCACTACCAAGTACGCCTCCTTGAGATCCAGGTGCACCATCCAATCGTTCGGGAGAAGTACGTCCCGAAGAAGATGGATCCCCTCCATCTTGAAGTGCCAGTAGACCAACCATCCGTTGAACTCCTTGAGGTTGATAACCGTCCGCTTGCCACCGTCCATTTTTTCCACCAGGAAAAGGTTGCTGAGGAAACCCGCCGGATGTTGAACTGATCGACAGATGGCCCCTTTGCGTAGCAGTTCTGAGACCTCTCCGTCGATCAGTAGTGCATTCGCTTCTGAAAACAAGATAGGGGCAATCGTAAAACTCTATGTGGAAGCCGTGGATCGTTTCTAAGACCCGCGCGTCTGCCGTAATCACTGCCCAAACACCTGAAAAGGCTGCTAGCCGGCTGCCAATGCGCACCTGTTTTGCAGGAATAACACTTACCGCCTGAATTGGTGTTTCTGGAATTATTCTTGAAGCCTCCCCGGCCTCTGAAGCATTGACCCCGGGTGGGGTAAAAGTTTTTATAGTTAGCCGAGGTGTTGTATTGCCCTCGCCCGGAGCCTTGACCCTTGGTAAAGTTCTGACCACCTCGGCCGGTCGCGAGGCCCGAACTGCGACCGGGCCTACGAGAGAAACATTGTTGGAAGACTCTCTTAATGCTGTACTGGGCCTTGTCCAGGGAGGTAAAGGTCGATACGAACTTGCCTAGTTCTTTAATGAATAGATCTCCGAAGAGTCCCCCTTGGGCCACCGCTCCTGCCTCCGAGGAGGCTAAGACCCCCAACTTTGGGTCTAATTTAATTAGGAGTGACCACCGCCATTCGGTCGAGAGGGCGCAGTTGGCGTTCCCCAAGAAGATGACCACCCTCTGCGCCCAATTCGACAGGACTTCAGGCGAGATTGTGGCCCCTGTCACCTTCGCCTCTTCTGCCATGTCAAGGATCTTAGTGATGGGCCCTATAGCGTCCAGCAGATTATCCTGACAGGAACACCAGGAGTGGTCAGTACCCCTGCGAGGATCCTTTACAAACTTTGCAAGGAACGTGGCCATCTTGGAGTCCAGTTCGGGCATCATAGCCACCTTGCCCTCTAACGTAGGCCGGGGACATTCTCCCCGCAGACAACTCCTTGCCTCCTTCTCAAGAGGCTTGCGAAGACGTCCCAACATGAATTTTGCCACCTTGTCTCCGGGGGTCCAGGCCACGGACTGCAGATGGATGATCTCATCCGGGTCCAGCATCCCAGTACTATCCTGAGGCCCAGTGGCAGCCGTGGTGGACGGTCTCCACGAGCGTACCGAGTCCTCGTCATCATCAGTGTCCGCCGCTGACATTACCCCTGGCGAAGAGGGAGCCGTCCTCAAAGACACCGAGGGTTCCTGGCCCGATGGTGGCACAGTGGTGGGAGAGGTTGTTTTGGCCAAAAATGCATCGTGCAGGTGTTCATAGGCATCCCTGTCCACACCCTGCGTCCGCACAGAGGCTCCCTCCCTGCAAGGCTTCGTCGGGGCGGGAGTCTCCTCCGCCGGCGCAACTGCGTGACCCTGCGCCAGCTTCGCTCACTCTTCTACAATGCGGAGCGAAAGGCGGTCCTCCATGGGGCCCAATATCTCCGTGACACATCAGTCGATGGAGCTGTCTATCGCATTGTAGAACTCATCATCATTCAAATAGTGGTGTTCCTCCTCCTCATAATACCCCTCTTGCTCCATGGCTGACAGCATGTACACTGCAGGGCCTGGTGACAGGGAACACAAAGACACACAAGTCCCACCAAGGGTGAGGAAGGCTGTCTGCAATAGACCAGATATGTGAAGGCCTGAGGCCCTACAAGAATTCTGTCCGGTTGGAAACCAGAATGAAGGCAGCACCCCCTTCACGGCCCGCAGTCCTCCAAAGGACCTGGTCAGAGACGCCTCCCAGCGTACCGGTTCAAATGTACTACACAGGGCTCCTGGCCACTTTGCGACCTCTGCTAGGCCCAACGCGGTAAAAACCGCAATGTACTGTTGTTTTCTGCCGGCAGGCGCTCAATACAGTATAACCGCAGTACCGACCCCACGCGGGGCGTAAGCAAAAGAAGGGGCAAATACAGACCCAGATAACTGGGCGTTCAAGGTGAGGCGGTGGCCACCAAAACACAGGAGAATCACGTGAGGAGCGACGGAACGCTCCCGCGAGTTAAAAAGGGACTCTGTGGGGGCAAAACAAATCATATCATAAGCAATAACCCCACACAGAGCCCACCTTTGGCGCACTACTCGCTAGTAATCAAAATTAACAATGCCAGAATATACCACAGGAGAAACAGAAAAAAGGCAGCAAAGAAAGAGGAAGAGGACTCAAGATGGAGGACCTATCTACATGTTATGGACACTGTTGAAGGACTAGTATTGGACTCTACTTATATGGAATGATGGGAGTGGTAGTTTGTTGGACACTACAAATATGTGTGTTTTACTGTTTAATGCTTTCTTTACCTTGTTTCAGTATATATAAGCATTTGTTGAGCTTTTCTGGGCTGCTGTGAAATTTGTGAAAATAAAGAGCGAAGAAAGGAAAAGCATAATCCGAAGCCTCCAGTCCTGACATAGAATCCTTACCTTCGAAACCAGAGGAACCTGGCCACAACATCCAGCCTGGAAATTTTGTGCTCTTGCAAAATTTGCAGAGGATGAAAAGCTTGGAGCCCAGGTGGAAAGGTCCTGAACAGGTTTTGCTGGTTACACAAACAGTTGTTAAAGTTGCTGGTCAAAAGAACTGGGTCCATGGTGTACACTGTAAGAAGATACCTTTGCCGTTGCCTTATGACCAGTGGGTCAAGGAGGGAATAGGAAACATGGAATGTTAACAAGTGCTCAGGTGTCTGTCTTTTAGGGATGCCCAGCTAACCTGGACACAAACAGATAAGGAGAACGATGATGTTCTGAACGAGGCAGTCCCACCAGAAATAGGAGCTATCCAAGAGCCTTTGCTAGGTACAATTTACATCCTTGGATGAGGACCATGAGATCTTAAGAAGATGGAACTTATTCCAGTGTCTACAATGGTACAGATGATATGGCCCTGGGATTGGTACTGCCTTTGGGTGTACCATGTAAATATGCTAAACCTAAAACAAGATGGGTAAAAAGGACATTAACAAAATAATTCTGTGAGGGAGTGCCCAAAATAGAAGTCAATAATTATAGTAATGGTATCACATTTGGCTACATCCTTTCCTCTATTTTTACACTGGGTGGTACATCCATGGCCAGGAGTGGGAAAGCTAAAGAATATTTTGGATGCAAGGTGCAAATCCTATCCAACAATACAGTAGCAGCTTTGCGCTGCAACAATACTCTGTTAGAAAGCATGAAGGTGTATTCGTAACAGACTAGATATGCAGAGAATTTTATTTTGGCCTAGAGTGGTGGGGTATGCGCAGTGGTTGGCGATCAGTGTGTGGTTGGTATCTAGAATTTGGAAAAGAATATAACGAAACACATTATGGATATTATTGAAAATGTTAAGGGAATAGAAAGTGGAAATTGGAATTGGTCTCTTTTCGGCGGTTGGGGTTGGATTCTTGAAAAATGATTTATCTTATAGTAGTTTTAGTACTCTGTTGCATTCTTATTCAATGCCTTCCTTTCTGTTGTTCGTATAGTGCCACTATCTTCACGCCAAAAGCAGAAAATTCCAGCCCATGTTACCAATGATCCTATGATGCTTCAGGGAGACATTGATGATCTTATGAATATTGATGAAGGACTATTCAAAGAGTCATCTCTCCTTGCTGTTTCACGGTCTGATGTAGAATGTAAAGAATGTCCAAAACTTCAGTGCAAAATACGTTTTTAGTATCTGATTCGCTATTGGCTTCTGAAATGTTAATGTTGTTATAATCATGCTGCACATATATACATCGTATCCTTTTCTCTTGTTCAAAAATGTTTTTAGCTCATGCTAAAAGGAGGGTCTGCTAGATTAGACCCATTGCTGTGAGTATAATGCAATGTATAATTTAGCATTGGTTACACCATTTTCTGTGTCTTCCATTTTGTAAGGAGATCGAAACTAATCCTTCTTCTGTTCCGAGAAATGTCTTTTGCTAAGCTTTATTTCTGCCATAATGAACAGCAAGTGCCAGCGCATAGCTTTCCTACTAGATAGAGGCCCTCTCCCAGCTCAAAAAAATGAAAAGGAGGGAAGAGGAAAAGTAGAGTCCATTCGTTTCCCCTTTCTAAGTTACTGGTAATCAAAAGAGAATGGACACTGGTATCCGCAAAAAACCAATAGTTTTTTTGTATCGAAAACCCTCATAGACTTCCTGGGAAATGTCAAAGCGGTATATCTTTTCTCCGCCCCATCAGGAGTCTTGGCATAGTCATTGGGTCTACGATTGACGTGCAAAATGCCTGCCTCACCCGAGGCTACTTCTGGTATTTTGCAGGAGTGTCCAGAGATGAAAAAAGGAAATTTAAAAAAAGTAATGGCTAGATCAAAAAATGGAAAAACTTTAATGAGTGCAAAGAAATAGCCACTCTTAATAAAAGATAATAGTGATATATGAGTAGCTGAGTTATGAGGCTACTATATCATTCCAGAGGTGTCGACATGTTTCAGCTCTCGGGGCCCACAGGGGTCAAGGGAGCTTTCGTCAGGACAAGAAACAAACATAGAACAAAAAGAATCGCTAAGTCTAACACACACACCTTATGTGTGAGTTACATTCTAGAAACGCTGGAATTTCCAAGCTGTAAAGAAAGAAAAAGCTGACAGATACTACTATCAATTGATGCAGTAGTCAAGCTTGGCAAGCATAAGTACACAATGATCACGCATTCATTAATGCTAGTAAGGACTAACCAATATTTTGAGGCTAATCATTAATTAAAAACACAGAGAGGGAGTAGGAGAAACAAAGAGGGCTGGTCAAGGAGTGGTCATATGGTACTGCCCATGGTGTTATGTTGGACAGCAGACTCGGTAATAGATTTTGGTTATGAATAGTTTAACCTTAAGGATACCCAGGGAAGGGTTATGATGGAAACTGGTGACTGCAATATAAGTGTTGCTTCCACCGTTAACTCGCGTACTCAGTTTTGTAGGGGCAAAAAATCAAGAAGGCAAATTATAGAATTATATTAACCCAGTTTGAAAAAATGGAACAGTGTTCCTCGACGTTACAATCGTCAGCAGCCTATCTTGTGCATGCACTCATGTTTCTAAATTAAACATACATATCACAGTCTGTAGGTACGGCACTAGTTCTACCTATGGTGGGTTGATTTTCATAGTCATGTTTTAAAGAACTGTTAGTAAAGTGCTTCATAGCCGGTGAACAGATTATCCGTTCCGCCCCATGCACGACCCAAAATGTTATCTGGTGCAGTCCACAGTCGGACTTCAGCGGGGAGTCAGGGTCGCGGCTGGAATTTGTACTAGTTGGAAGACAGAGGCGTCTCTCGTTAGTTGTGAGGGCTAGTCTTACCTTAAGTCTTGATGCGGATGATGTAAACGCCATTCTTACCCATGCGGCGTGTCTCTAGCGCCTTGTGCTGACTCTGCCCCCGGTTATGGGCGGGTCTAAGGTCACCGCTCTTTTATCGTGGTCATAGGCACTGAAAAGGGACTAGTATTTCACCAGTAAGATGGTGGGCAATTGTAAGTTAAACTGAAGGTATTACCATTACTATACACAAGGTATTACCATAACTATACACAAAAGGCGATTATTGTTTTAAAGCTCATACATCAATATCATGGAATTGTTGACGATTTCTAGCCTGATGGAGAGCTGCGGAAAAATCATCAGAATTGAGCAGTATGGAGTGAGCCTCTGTTACGTTGAGGTGTTTGACTAGAGGATGACAAACTGAGATACAGTTTATATCACTTCTACATCATGAGTACAGTTGGTGCCACGGAATATGATCATTCATTCCTACTTCATCAGTTTTCAGACGATCAACCCATCTTTGTTCTTTATTGAAAAGGATCTGTTCAGCATTGTGGTCTTTCACTTGTAACATTTCCAGTACAGTCCATTTCAAATCGTCACATGTGTGACCTGCTTCCACAAAATGTGTACATAATTTTGTTGTACTTTTTTTCAGCCTGACATTACTCCGGTGTTCCCCTATCCGGAGTTTGACTTTTCGGCAAGTCATGCCGACATATTGTTTTTGGCAGGGGCATGTGATAAGGTAAATCACGTGTGTGGAGTTGCAATTTGTATGGCTCCTCTGAGTCCATAGTAAATCGTCATTCAATTGCAAGGTCTTTGTACAAGTGGTGAATTTGCAGACTCCACACGTGCCACATGGATAATGTCCGGTGACTGGCATCATATGTACATCTCTCAATGTTGTTTTGTTTGACATTTTCTTGTTGTTTATAATCCTCCTTTTTGCTGCAGTTTCGCTTGTGTCTCAGGAATTGGCTATATGGAAGATTGTCCCGTAGGGGACGGGGGTGATAGCTGTAATAGGACAGCAAGCAATTCTTAGCTGTCGGTTTTGTAAACGAGGACATTTACAAGCGAAAGTACTGTGCCAAAAGTTGAGAAAGAGGAACTACACACCGGCCATAATATCAAAATGTGAGAAACGGGCAAAACACCAACCCAGAGACTGCCTTTTACAAAGTACGACCAGAGAACCAGTCAAAGATCTGGTCACATGTGTTACCACTTTCTGTCCAGCTACTTATGATGTCCAGAGACTCATAAAAAAGAATTGGCAGATCTTAACCTCAGGAACTCTGAAGTGGCCGAAGCCAAGGTTTGCAAACAAGAGAACAAAAAATATCAAAGATGTCCTTGTCCATACAAGACCTAAGAAAATGTCAAACAAAACAACATTGAGAGATGTACATATGATGCCAGTCACCGGACATTATCCATGTGGCACGTGTGGAGTCTGCAAATTCACCACTTGTACAAAGACCTTGCAATTGAATGACGATTTACTATGGACTCAGAGGAGCCATACAAATTGCAACTCCACACACGTGATTTACCTTATCACATGCCCCTGCCAAAAACAATATGTCGGCATGACTTGCCGAAAAGTCAAACTCCGGATAGGGGAACACCGGAGTAATGTCAGGCTGAAAAAAAGTACAACAAAATTATGTACACATTTTGTGGAAGCAGGTCACACATGTGACGATTTGAAATGGACTGTACTGGAAATGTTACAAGTGAAAGACCACAACGCTGAACAGATCCTTTTCAATAAAGAACAAAGATGGGTTGACCGTCTGAAAACTGATGAAGTAGGAATGAATGATCATATTCCGTGGCACCAACTGTACTCATGATGTAGAAGTGATATAAACTGTATCTCAGTTTGTCATCCTCTAGTCAAACACCTCAACGTAACAGAGGCTCACTCCATACTGCTCAATTCTGACGATTTTTCCGCAGCTCTCCATCAGGCTAGAAATCGTCAACAATTCCATGATATTGATTTATGAGCTTTAAAACAATAATTGCCTTTTGTGCATAGTTATGGTAATACCTTGTGTATAGTTATGGTAATACCTTCAGTTTAACTTACAATTGCCCACCATCTTACTGGTGAAATACTAGTCCCTTTTCAGTGCCTATGACCACGATAAAAGAGCGGTGACCTTAGACCCGCCCATAACCGGGGGCAGAGTCAGCACAAGGTGCTAGAGACATGCCGCATGGGTAAGAATGGCGTTTACATCATCCGCATCAAGACTTAAGGTAAGACTAGCCCTCACAACTAACGAGAGACGCCTCTGTCTTCCAACTAGTACAAATTCCAGCCGCGACCCTGACTCCCCGCTGAAGTCCGACTGTGGACTGCACAAGGTAACATTTTGGGTCGTGCATGGGGCGGAACGGATAATCTGTTCACCGGCTATGAAGCACTTTACTAACAGTTCTTTAAAACATGACTATGAAAATCAACCCACCATAGGTAGAACTAGTGCCGTACCTACAGACTGTGATATGTATGTTTAATTTAGAAACATGAGTGCATGCACAAGATAGGCTGCTGACGATTGTAACGTCGAGGAACACTGTTCCATTTTTTCAAACTGGGTTAATATAATTCTATAATTTGCCTTCTTGATTTTTTGCCCCTACAAAACTGAGTACGCGAGTTAACGGTGGAAGCAACACTTATATTGCAGTCACCAGTTTCCATCATAACCCTTCCCTGGGGATCCTTAAGGTTAAACTATTCATAACCAAAATCTATTACCGAGTCTGCTGTCCAACATAACACCATGGGCAGTACCATATGACCACTCCTTGACCAGCCCTCTTTGTTTCTCCTACTCCCTCTCTGTGTTTTTAATTAATGATTAGCCTCAAAATATTGGTTAGTCCTTACTAGCATTAATGAATGCGTGATCATTGTGTACTTATGCTTGCCAAGCTTGACTACTGCATCAATTGATAGTAGTATCTGTCGGCTTTTTCTTTCTTTACAGCTTGGAAATTCCAGCGTTTCTAGAATGTAACTCACACATAAGGTGTGTGTGTTAGACTTAGCGATTCTTTTTGTTCTATGTTTGTTTCTTGTCCTGACGAAAGCTCCCTTGACCCCTGTGGGCCCCGAGAGCTGAAACATGTCGACACCCTTGGAATGATATAGTAGCCTCATAACTCAGCTACTCATATATCACTATTATCTTTTATTAAGAGTGGCTATTTCTTTGCACTCATTAAAGTTTTTCCATTTTTTGATCTAGCCATTACTTTTTTTAAATTTCCTTTTTTCATCTCTGGACACTTCTGCAAAATACCAGAAGTAGCCTCGGGTGAGGCAGGCATTTTGCATGTCAATCGTAGACCCAATGACTATGCCAAGACTCCTGATGGGGCGGAGAAAAGATATACCGCTTTGACATTTCCCAGGAAGTCTATGAGGGTTTTCGATACAAAAAAACTATTGTTTTTTTGCGGATACCAGTGTCCATGCCCTCTCCCAGCTGTCTGGTATTTTGATCATAGCACAGGGTGAAACTGCTGTATCAAGTTGTGCAAGATATGGGAGCAGAAAACTTTTTGTATGTGTCTTTCTCTGTTCAGCTACAGTTGCCTGGAAAATTCCATTGTGGGCATGCTTTTTGACTAACCATGCAATGTATAATGTATCCATGCTTGTGTTTCTTTAGTTCCCTCAGTACCACTACCAGACACTGTGCTGACTGTGCTCTGCTATGAGTGTATATAAATGAACAATTATTGGTATATATTCTCCACTGTCTCTCCGACTCTTCATTTGGTATGGAAGGCTGAGAGGTGGTCAGAGGTGACCCGGGTGGCCTTAAGCGGGTCACTTCCTTCAGATGGGGGATAAACATCCGATTTGTTTGGTAGTTTAAAGACCTCCATGTTGTCAGTGCAGCACCTACAAAATAAAAATATAAGGGGATTAGTAAAGAATAAATGACAATTAACCCCTCGGCTGCGCTGAACATTCCGCGCTGGTGAGGAACATTATATTGCACGGTCGGGCCGGAACGTTCAGCGGACGTGCGCAGCACTACCGAGGTAGTGCACACGACGTCCGCTGAACGTGCGCCGCACAGAATGGGTTAACAAAAGCATCAGTTCTATAAAATTTGTTTTATATAGACTCACTAATACAATTGAGTAGGAAAGCACGCTTTGTGACAAATTTGATAACTTGATTGAGGCAGTTACAAACATATGTAATGGGGAGGAGCATGGCCATGAGCGAAATGGGAACTTTCCAAATGGCTCATGCGCTCTGCCTATTGTGGGGGCTGGCAATCTCAAATAATGGCCACTGTAACCCGGGAAGAATCGCTAGGAATTAGAGAAGAGATGGACCATGCCACTTGCTCACCCCTGTTGTCTGCAGCTGCCGTACAGCTCTCTGATGTCGCAGCATGGAGAGAGACCTAGTGACATGTAGAAGAACATTTGTGCACCGGCTTCCAAATACCCGCTGTGCAGTGCAAACAGAGGGGCAGGACCTACTCCTTTGCCTGGAGGGGCTGGTGCTACTGTATCTCTTACAACCCTCAACACCTTAAGCCACTTCCAAAACTTGTGTATGCTCATTGCTGCACCTGGCCCTGATGCTACAGATAACGAGATGGGGTAGACAGATGAACCATTACTTCACATCTGCAGGGCAACCAATTGAGGCCTTGGAGAGCTAACCAGTCACGTAATTACCTGCACCACATTGCCGTGCCTGAAGAACCTGAGCCACTGACTGTGATGGAGATACTTGTGCTGCTGTGTCTCTTTCACTCCCTGATACAGTAAGTCGCCCCCACTGCCTGTACCTACCCACCACCCTACACAACCTGGGGCAGCGTGTGTTAAGCAGATGCACACACTCCCCTGAATTTTTTGGAGGAGCTTGGGCCACAATCATCACCCTCTCTTGGATGCCTGGTAGAGCCCCCAGAATCACATGGGTGCCATCTTTGATTGGGAGGGGAAGTGGAGTCTACTGCAATTACCACTGCTCTCCTAAACAGAAAGCCTCTCTGACGCCTGATATATCCTGCACCTCCCCGTCCCTAGGTGCATTATAGACCTTGAACATCTACTGCTCACAGAGGCCCCCCACGCTTCCCCCCTCATTTTATTGGAGGAAACTGTAGCCCATATACGCTTCAGAAAAGCCTAGTGCCAAAAAAAACAACCATATAAGCAGCATCTTTTTTCCAAAATAGTTGCCACCAATCTCAGTGGTTTCATTGGATTTCCTAATTGCGGAATTCACCGAAAGGTTACCATGAATGCCGTGAAAACTTTGACCTCCTATATCAATCAGGAAATTTAAGGTATTCCTGCAGAACTTGTGCAATTCAGATTGCAAATAGACAATGCAGAACAATGCCTCACTGCCTTAGAAAGCAGGAATGCTGCCACTCTGGGTTGGGACGATCAGCTTTAGAACCTGCGGGGAGAAGGTCCAGATTTGGAAGATAGGAGAAATAACATCAATTTACTAGGGTTTGCAGAACTGAATGGGGTATTGAATCTGATCTCCTTCCTCACAGAGCTTCTACCCACGCCAAAGGACCTGAAATCTCCTCTATCACTTGGATTTCAAAGGGCACATAGACTCCACTTAAGAAATCGTCATATAGGCTCAACCCATGCACCTGTCATAGCATGCTTATTGCCCCAACAACATGCCTGGTCATTGCTGCAGGCCTCTAAGTGCTCTGGCCTGTTAAATTACAAAAGTAATGCTATGTCTCTAGCAGAAGATTACTCCCACAATATCAATGTTGTTAGGAAAAAACTAATAGCACCAGTGCCCCACAATTATGGCTCTCAGCTATTGCCATTGCCCTACCTTTTGTGCTACTGCCCGGGGGACCTAAAACACGGGATGCCGCATCACCTTTTCCAGCTTCTAAACGCGGACCGTGGACTGCCTGGACTACACCATCCAGAGGGCAGTGCGGTCTCGCGAGACGAGCTGTGCCAGTTCTCACCGGGACTAGAAGAGCCGCAGGGGGCTTCCGCAGTGCGGGATGCCATTTCTCTTGCGGTTATCATCCCTATAACCGCTCTCAGTCATTGCCATTGCCGTACCTTTGTGCTGCGGCCCGGTTGGACCTAAAACACGGGACCCCGCATCGCCTTTCCCAGCTCCTACACGAGGACCTCAGACTGCATGGACTACACCATCCAGAGGCCAGTGCCGTCTCGCGAGACAAGCTGCGCCAGTTCTCACCGGGACTAAAAGAGCCGCAGGGGGCTTCCGCAGTGCGGGATGCCCTTTCTCTTGCTGTTATCACCACTATTACCAAGAGGGGCTCTTTGGCGGAGATCTTTTTCCAACAGCTGTATGGATGAAGTGCGGCCAGAATGGATTAGTAGACGTTGAAGGGTGAGTTAAAATAAAGCTAGGGGTACCGGGAATGATTTATTCGGGTGGTCCGCTGCTTTGATTAAAAACAATTTTCTAGAGGAAAAGGCTCAAATTTTATGTTTCCAGAGATCCTCCAGATTGTACTATTGTCCGGTCAACATGTTTCTCGCTGGCGTTACTTGAACAAGCGATTCTTCAGGACCAAAGGGACTGTTAAGCTAGTGTCTAAAAAGAGGAAAACTGTCTACTCTGATACCCTAATGTGTAGTGTGTGTACAGAAGTGTGGGTACAAAACTCCAACAACAAGGGATGAAGGGAATTGGAAGGGAAAATATCCCTATATTACCCTTCTTCTATTGAAACCTGTGTTAAGTTGTCATTACCTGTTAAGGAGAGAGGAAAGGCAAATCACAACAAGGTATATCACAACAGGGTATGTAACCATCGCATCAATGACTGTATATCTTGTGTGGGTTGCATGCCAGTGTCATATTTCACTATTGTGTATCAACACCATACCACACTCTCATATGTGAAATATTCAGTGAGAGTGATGTGGAAGGGAATAATAAAACATATATACAGAGAACAATAAAATACCAAATCGTTATGGTTTGCTGCAGCATATCAAAACTCACCTAAAAAGTGTAATGGACAGATAACAGTATCCAGCGGGTAAAGCTTCAGGTTGGATCTTAAACCGCAAGGCTATGTATAGGGAGGAATCTAGGTTAACTATTAATCAACATTAGATGGTGTGTTTGTATTGTAGGTCACAATGTCTGTTAGATTGTTCTGGTTAGCCTGGATACTCCATGTCACGGAATAGACTATGACATACATAAGAATGAATTAATCTCAGGGAATTGGAATAGATGTTCATGTATGTGATAGTTGTAAATGTCTGTGATAGTTGACAGCTATATGATTACTAGGTACCAGCCGGCACTTGTATTGGGTTCCCAGGTGGACTGGAACTGGCGTATGGCCAAGGTAAAGTGTGTACATCTCTCTTTTCTTATTGACGGTATAGCCTGGGCAAACCAATTCTCTGAAGTAGCAGTGGCATACATTACAAAGAAATCGTAATGTGGGCTTGGAAATGAGTGGCATCAGTAGTTAAAAACGGTATACACCTGTTACAACGCATTTGTTACAACGCAATACTGTTACAACGCGACTTTTACAACGCATACCATTACAACGCATTGCGCTGGGGGGCGCTCTAGGATAGGGAATAAGTATAATTTACTATCCAACACCTTCCCTAGGGTCCACGGGGACTGGAGTTAGAATAGTTAATTATACTTACCACTATCCAGCACCTCAAAGCGCTATGCGTTGTAATGGTATGCGTTGTAATGGTCGCGTTGTAACAGTAGGTAGTTGTAATGGTATGCGTTGTAACATGGTACATCCTTTAAAAACCCTCGGAGAACTAAGTACCAGTCGGT
Source organism: Lissotriton vulgaris (assembly GCF_964263255.1). NCBI lineage: Eukaryota > Metazoa > Chordata > Amphibia > Caudata > Salamandridae > Lissotriton > Lissotriton vulgaris. The sequence goes on along the minus strand of NC_141695.1, from coordinate 1,304,739,720 downwards.
ACTTGCATAGGGATTTCAGACGGACTAGAACAGGCATACGTCCGGGGTCACAAGGTTTTTATAGTACATATATTTTGCCAGAGTGGAACCCTCGAGAATGTACCCGTTGCCAAGTTTATTTCGGGATTTGGGCATGATTGAAGAATTAAACTAACCCGAGTCCATGGAAACATTAATTTCAGGAGTGTCAGAGTGTAGGCTAAAGGGATTCAATATAGATGTTCGGTATGTGAACGGAGGAAAGCGCCTGCCACGGGGTTTAATGCAAACCAACACAATTTAAATGTCAGGGGACCAGCAAGGACGGAGTCGCGGGTCTATGAGTTGAGACATTACCTGACAGGAGCAATAACTAGGAACTTACTTGGGAGTGCTTGAGTTGCGTTGATAGTGCCTACCCCTCGCCGCTGGATCCGGCTGGAGGCGGAAGGTGGGGTCGGGCCGCTTATAATGGTTAAAGTCTGCACGTGGTTTTGAAATTAGTGCAGCGGCCATCTTTTAGTGTCTAATCTAACGTGAGTTATCACGCTAAACTGGGATCATTTTCTTGCCACAGGTTATGGGAGTTATTACTGAGAGTTTGATCGGTAAACCTCTATAGTAGAGTTGAGATTTCGGAAGATTATATTTATAAAGGTTATGTTTAATTGTCTAACCTAAAGTGTGGCAAAACGCTAACCTGGGCTTCACATTCTTGCGATGCGATTTTTAGGACTGGTAACTAAGAGTAGGATCGATTAACTCATAAGTTAAAGTGAGACCTCGCAAAAGTTATTTTTAAAGTTAATTTTAAAGGTTAGCGCCGGAGCCGTGCTCTGTGTAGTAGCTAATACGTCACGTAATAGTTGGCGGCCATCTTAAAGTATATAGCCCAGAGTTGTGTGTATAGGTGGATGGGCTACTATGAGAACGCCAGTAAGGTATATCCATGTAATTCTGAGTTGATTAATCAGTGACGCCAGGTAACACATAGGTACTGATATTTAATGGTTTAGAAAATCATAAACAGACCCTGGCGGGTCAATCTATAAATCATCTCAATGCCAATTTGACGTGCCAATGTATAAATCATCTCATTGCTAATTTGAAAACTAAGCCAAGACTCTCATTGAGGGGATATTTGGGGCCAATGTATTAGACATCTCATTGACAAATTGGAAAATAACCAATGCTGAAAGAATTTTTTATTTCGGCTCTGGGGAAGGAACCCGTGTGGCACAGGGTTACTAGACATTAGTCTATATCAAGTGTATCTAGAATGTTGTTATGTACAGGTTGGAAATGCTCAGAGGCTGCTCCAGGGGATGTCTTCATTCAGGCCACAGCTGTCTGATGACAATCTGTGAATCCAACGTTGTTCTTTGTAGAACAGGCTCTGTTTGGATATCTTGTGGTTTGCTTCAAGTATCAACCAATGGAGGGAATGTGGGATATGGTTCAGTTCTAGAAGGTGCCTGCACATCTTGGTGTTATTTTTCTTGCACCTGAAGTTACTTCGGTGCTCCAAAATTCTTGTTCTCATGTTTCGGGTCGTCATGCCAATGTAATAGAGACTACACGGGCATATGATCAGGTAAATACAGTTTGAACTGTAACAATTAGTATGACCTCTAATTTCCCACTCAAATGAATTTGTCAGGGTAATGCTTTTGTATTTTCTAGTGAAGGGGCATGCTGCGCACCCCCCACAGGGATAATGGCCTCTTACAGCTTGTAGATTCCACAGTGTTGTTTGTCGGGTTGTTTGGATTGCCTCCTTCGGTCTAGTGTGAACCAAGATGTTTTTGATATTTTTAGACCTCTTAAAAGCAAATCTCGGTAGGTCCAATGTGAGTGTCCCTGTGTAAAGTATAGACCAGTGGCATCTCACAATTTTTCTCAATTTGTTCGATGCCGGTGTGTAGGTTGTAACACAGGTTATGGGTTGATTGGCCAAGGGGTCTCTTTCTTTTGGTTCTAAAAGGCCCTCTCTGTTGTTATTCTGTGCCCTTTTCCTACATTTCTTGATCTCTCTAGTGGGGTAACCACTCTCTTTTAGGTTCCTTGAGGGAATGGATGACTCAGTCTTGCAGTTGGCCATTGTGCTACAAGTACGCCGTATCCTGAGAAATTGCCCAAACAGTAAATTGTTGCGTAAGGTAATTGCATGGTGGCTAGTGTAATGTAGCAAGCTATTACGGTCTGTGCTTTTCTTGAATAAAGTAGTGCCAAGGGATCCCCCTTCGATACTTATTTTAAGGTCCAAGAATGCAATGTCTCTGTTGGAAGCCGTAATAGTGAATTTCAGGTATGGGTTAAGATTATTAATCCACCCGAAAACATCTGTATATGATTCTTCATTACCTGCCCAAAAAATCAGGATGTCGTCTATGTATCGTTTCCATAGTCTCATGTTGTCGTAATAGGGATTTGTCATTGGTGATATATGGTTCTTTTCAAAATCAGCCATGTACAGACATGCTACACTGGGGGCTACCGTGCTCCCCAAACAAGTACGTTGAGTCTGATGATAGTACTTGCGTTTGAACTCAAAGTAGTTCTCGGTAAGGACCTTTTCTGCGCATTCCATAATGAATGTGATCGATGTTTGTGACATCCACTGGGTCTTATTGAGTGCTGCCTCAATAACTCCTAGGGAGGCCCTCTGGGGGATGTTCGTGTAGAGGGCCTCTACGTCAAGGGTTATAAGGTAGTCAATAGATGAGGCCTCTTCATAGTCCTGCAACAGGCGTAACAAGTCTGTCGTACCCTGAATATAGGATGGGATTTGTTTTACCAGGGGCTGCAGAAAGTGGTCACAAAATTGTGATAAAGGTTCTAACACTGAGTCAATCCCAGAAACAATAGGTCGTCCAGGGACTGGTGTAACACCTTTGTGAATCTTAGGCAATGTATAAAAATACGGGACCCTAGGATTCTTTTATACCAAGAAATCTGCCTTCTTTTTACTTGGCCAACCATGACATTCAGCTGGTTCCACCATACTAGTGATGGACACAGTGAGGCGATCTGGGGGGTTTTGTGCGATGCCCATATAGTATTGGGTGCCATCTAATTGCCTTTGACATTCTATGTCGTAGTCTTTGGTGTCCATTAGTACTGTCACGCCCCCTTTGTCTGCCTGTTTGATGGTTAGGGAGGGGTCATTGGCCAGTGTATCGAGAATGTCCCTTTCATCCTTGGACATGTTGCTGAAAGAGGAAGTCCCAGTTAGGTTCTGGACATCCTTTAGTACAGCTTGTTTGAAGGTTAGGACCTCACTGGGTACCATGCCGCTGTGAGGGATAAATGTCGATGGATTATGTAGCCCGGAGTCGTCACATGTTTCCGGCGGCTTCCCATCAAAGAAAGCCTGCAATCTGATTTTTCTGAAGAATTTCTGTAATTCTACAGTTTGTAGGAAACTCAGTTTTTGGTGTCGGGACAAATCCAAGACCCTTTTGTAGAACCCGCTCTTGTTCAGGGGTTAGTTGATGAGAGGAAAGATTTACCACAAGGCTTCTTTCTTGCTCGTTTTGCTCCGAGTGTCCATTCCTTGGGGTGTTGTGTCTTCCCACTGGGCCCGTTTGTCTGTTGCATTTCCTCTCTTTCGCCCTCGCCCTCTGCCCCAACCTCTGTATAAAAAAACACCGGTTTCCCTGGGGAGCAAATTGGCAAGGGTATTGTGGGCCGAACTGGGGCATTGCCTGAGGGAATGGAGGATATTGCCAAAGTGGGTGTCCCTGATACGGCATTTGTGGGTGAGGCAATGGATATTGTCCTCGTCTGCCTCCTCTTCCACCTCTGCGTTGGCGGGGTTGCCACTCATCCCCACTGGAGTTACTGTTGCTGTTGGACCCCTTCTTGAGGAGTTGTTACTTGAATCAGAAAGGTAGCCCGTACCTGATGGGGTGTAGTCCGCTTTAAGGTATGGATATACTTTTTCTTTATCAAAACGTTGGATGTCCTTTTGCAATTTGGTGACTTTTTGCTTCATAAAGTATTTCTTATGTTCACTAATATCTTTGTTGATCTCAGCCAATTTGGTTTTAAAACCCGGGTTGGTGACAGCGTTTTTGAGCGTAGCCTCTAATGCCTGGATTCGTTCCAGTAAAGCATCAGCTAGACGTTTGGAGGTGTTAACAATCAGGATCAGTAGGTCGTGTGTACACTTCCAGGATATCTGGGACCATTCAACCTTAAATTGGCCATCCTCCCCGAAAATTCTTGGGAAGTTTTTTACAATCAAACCATTCGGGGCTATATTGGCCTTAAAATATTCTGCCATTAATGCCCCGGGTAAGCTGACCCTTATCCATTCTCTTTTTAGGTCCGAAAGGCTTTGCCAGTCAGCTGTGTTACTTCCTGTCGCGTTATCATTGTCCAAAGTTAAAATAGTAGGAGTTCTGAGGATAGCTGCAGCATCATCCTCCCCAAAACTGAGGCTCTGACCATCCATGATGTGGAGCAGGGTGGACAGTGGGGGAATGATGAATTAGTGGAAATACAGGCCCAATCAGGATGGAGATGAGACAACTTCTTTTGAGCGGAGGTATTGGGAATGGGGGACAGAAAAAATCTTACCCACCTTCAGTTTAAATATACTTCTACGGTGGCAAGCCGTGCATAGGGTATGATATCAAAAGAGAGGAGTAAAGGGCTATTACTACTTAATCATAAGTAGAAGGTCCAGCTACAGCGTGCCCTAAAAGGATAAGTTAGTACAATAATTGCTGTGCTGTTCCTGGAGAGAGAGGGGAGGACAAGACCAATACAACGTATGATGCGAATGGTGTTGGTAGGGTAAAGAAAGTTAACCCTGGGGATCCTTTTTGTTTGATTTAGTGCCCTCACACATCCTTTTAGGTGTCATGCTTCATCATTTGGGCCTGCTCCTCGTTGGGTCGGCGGTGCAATACCCAACAGGAAACACCTCAAAGAGGGGCTCTTTGGTGGAGATCTTTTTCCAACAGCCGTATGGATGAAGTGCGGGTGTGGGGCCAGAATGGATTAGTAGACGTTGAAGGGTGAGTTAAAATAAAGCTAGGGGTACCGGGAATGATTTATTCGAGTGGTCCGCTGCTTTAATTAAAAACAATTTTCTAGAGGAGAAGGCTGGAATTTTATGTTTCCAGAGATCCTCCAGATGGTGCTATTGTCCGGTCAACATGTTTCTCGCTGGCGTTACTTGAACAAGCGATTCTTCAGGACCAAAGGGACTGTTAAGCTAGTGTCTAAAAAGAAGAAAACTGTCTACTCTGATACCCTAATGTGTAGTGTGTGTACAGAAGTGTGGGTACAAAACACCAACAAGTAGGGATGAATGGAATTGGAAGGGAAAATATCCCTATATTACCATTCTTCTATTGAAACCTGTGTTAAGTTGTCATTACCTGTTAAGGAGAGAGGAAAGGCAAATCACAACAAGGTATATCACAACAGGGTATGTAACCATTGCATCAATGACTGTATATCTTGTGTGGGTTGCATGCCAGTGTCATATTTCACTATTGTGTATCAACACCATACCAGTAGTGTGCATTCACTCTCATATGTGAAATATTCAGTGAGAGTGATGTGGAAGGGAATAATAAAACATAAATACAGAGAACAATAAAAAACCAAATCGGTATGGTTTGCTGCAGCATATCAAAACTCACCTAAAAAGTGTAATGGACAGATAACAACAGTATCCAGCGGGTAAAGCTTCAGGTTAGATCTTCCACCACCAGGCTATGTACAGGGAGGAATCTAGGTTAACTATTAATCAGCATTAGATGGTGTGTTTGTATTGTAGGTCACAATGTCTGTTAGATTGTTCTGGTTAGCCTGGATACTCCATGTCACGGAATAGACTATGACATACATAAGAATGAATTAATCTGAGGGAATTGGAATAGATGTACATGTATGTGATAGTTGTACGTGTATGCGATAGTTGACAGCTATAGGAGAACTAGGTACCAGCCAGTACTTTTATTGGGGTTCCCAGGTAGACTGGAACTGGCGTATGGCCAAGGTAAAGTGTGTACACCTCTCTTTCCCTATTGACGGTATAGCCTGGGCAAACCAATTCTCAGAAGTAGCAGTGGCATACATTACAAAGAAATCGTAACGTGGACTTGGAAATGTAAGAGTGGCATCAGTAGTTAAAAACCCTCGGAGAACTAAGTACCAGTTGGTAATCGCGTAGGGATTTCAGACGGACTAGAACAGGCATACGTCTGGGGTCACAAGGTTTTTATAGTACATATATTTCGCCAGAGTGGAACCCTCGTGAATGTACCCGTTCCCAAGTTTATTTCGGGATTTGGGCATAATTGGAGAATTAGACTAACCCGTGTCCATGGGAACATTAATTTTAGGAGTGTCAGAGTGTAGGCTAAAGGGATTCAATATAGACGTTCGGTATGTGAACGGAGGAAAGCGCCTGCCACGGGGTTTAATGCAAACCAACACAATTTAAATGTCAGGGGACCAGCAAGGACGGAGTCGCGGGTCTATGAGTTGAGACATTACCTGGCAGGAGCAGTAACTAGGAACTTACGTGGGAGTGCCTGAGCTGCGTTGATACATAAATAAAAAGTTTATTTATTTTATGATTTCGGAACTCATATGAGGTCCACATAAAAGAAAAAATACATGATAAAACTGGGCATCAAAACTTTTGTCTAATACAGATTCAAGAAACATTTAAAAAAATTAAATAATTTGAAACAAAACATTTTATTTGGAGGATTGTTCAAGGCCTCAATAAAGGTAGCAGCAATTAAAATATTCAATTGGAGACAAATCGGTCTTAACCATTTGCGCCTGTGCGACATTAGAGCAGGTCAGACAAACATAACGGGCATCAAATCCTGATTATTCATATTACAAAAATCACATATGGCGGATGAACCATACCATTTTGATAAAAGTGATTTTAAGGGGAGTAAGTCCTGCCTCAATAGAAGCACAAAACGCCTAACTCCGTGAGGAATATTCCAGGAAACATATGGTTGCGCTTTCCTAATCATACAGGAATCAATAGTTGGAGTGGTACCCTTGTTCTGAATGCAAAACTCTCTGTCTAATCTAAACCCTAATTCCCAAGATGCAGATTTTAGAAGGGATTTCAATTGATATGACGATAAAGAAAATAAGACTTCTTCATCTAATTGTAAATTATTCACAGCGTATCTAAACATTTTTAGGATCAAGGAATGATCATTAAGATTCCCCAGTAGCTCAGATTTTATAAGATATCGTAACAAGCCTGGTTCACCCTTAGCCAGGTTAAAAGCCCAGCGGACGTACCCAGCTAAACCTTGCACCCAGCTGCTACGTAAACCAAGTTCCTGTCTAAGAGCAGCTGTAGAACTAGCTGTATTGACAGAAAGAAGGCTACGTAAAATTTTACCTTCAGTGGAGTTTAAAAAACTCCAACATTTAATATCAATTAATTCCGTTCCATATAATAGGGAGGCGGGTATTTTTGCTCTAAATACCTCCAACAATATCGAAAGATGTCTTCTGCCGGTGGCCTTATATAAGGACACTAAGCTCATTCCTTGGACAATAGATTTCCGGATGTTGTTAGCTATATGAGCTTTTTCACTTAAATTGCTCATAACAATTTTGCCAAGGAAAGTATAAGATTTTACTGTTTCTAATTTTTGGCCCCCCACAGTCCAAAGAAAGTTCACATATTTGAGATTTTTCCTACCCGATAAACACATCACTTTACTTTTTTCGATGTTTATTATCAAGTGATGGTTTCCCGCATATTTGTGTAATGCATGCAGACGATTGTTCAAACCTTTAGGCGTTAAATCAAGAATTAAAATGTCGTCTGCATATATAAGACATATAATTGGCGAACCCCCCAAATTCGGAGCAATACCACTACTTGCAGAAAGAGCTTGGGGTAAATCCGCTATACATAAAGAGAACAGCAAAGGACCTAACAGGCAACCTTGCTTTAACCCATTAGATGTAGGAATAATTTTGGACAGACCTCTTCCCCCCCCAACAATACTCTGCACCAGGTATCCGTATGCAAAGCACGGACCAATCTGATGAGAAAAGGAGGCATCCCCAGATCGAATAGCTTTCTCCACAGTACAGATCTATCCACTTTATCAAAAGCTGTGGAGAAATCGATAAAGGCACCATAAATACATCCTCCACGAACCTTCACATATTTCTCTGTTAAAACTTGGAGTGCAGTCAAATTGTCGAGGGTGCCATGCCTCTTCCTAAAGCCGGTTTGTTCATAAGGCAAGATATTAGTCAGAGATACCCAATCGTTAATTAAATTAAGGAGACATCTTGCAAACACCTTGCCAATAGCGTCTAAGAGTGCAATTTGGTGATAGTTCTGAGGAAGATCTCTAACTCCCTTCTTAAAGAGAGGAACTAGAATACTTCCTTTCCAAGATGTAGGAAAAATACCGCTGATAACACAAAACCTGAACACCGGATAAAGAATTTTACTCCAGAGTTCACAATGCTGCTTTAGAGCGGAAATCGGTATCTCATCTGGGCCCATCGTGCCTGAAGAGCGCATGCCCCTAATCGCTAATTCAATGTCCTTTTCAGACGGGGAATCACAAGGGAGAATGCCCTCATACAAAGGATCAATATCCAAATGCAAACCGTTAGAACTATACAATTGCTTAATATATTGGACCCAAATCTGCTCCTCGATGGAGATAGACGTGGAGCGGGATCTAGAGCCACAACCTTCGGCAATTAGGGACCAAAATGTCCTAGCATGGCCCTTATGGGAGGATTCCCGGAGAATAATCCATAGAGAATCCTCCTTATCTCTTTTTAATCTAGCCCTCATCCTCGATCTCCTTCTTTTTAATAAGACCAATTTATGATACCGATCTGTATTAAATAGTAGGTATTGTCCCCTTAGCAGTTTATTTATTTCAATGTTTAAATGTCGAAGCGGTTTGGGGAAGACTAAAGGTTTTTTAATAGGAGAAACTATCCTAGCAGTAGAGGTTACTAAAGCCAAAAATTCTGAGAACCCCAAAAGTACCCTCCCGTCCCATTGGGACAAATTCTCTACAGTGGATACCAAAAGGCTCAGTAAATTCTTAATAGCCCCACAGTTCCAATAGCATTTCCCTGACTTAGCTCCAAAACTCACAAAGTCAGAATCAATATGCCAAGGATCCGACAGGGGAGGTTTAAGATCGACTGTAAGAGAGAGTACCTTGTGATCACTCAATATAGAGTCGATAACCAGTATATCCTACATAAACGGAAAAAAGGAAGTAACAGCCGCCACATAATCAATAATCGAATCTCCATTTTTTGATTTATGAGTAAAAGCGGCAGGGGTGTCAGATGGAAGTCTACCATTTAATACTATACAATCCACTTTAGAAAGACCATCCAAAAATAATTTCCCTCTTTTGTAGGACCTGATATTCGGCGGAAATAACGCTTGAGCAATATGAAGAGATTCTTCCCTAAACTTGTTCCTAAATAAATCAAGGTTATGATTAGAAATTTTACAGTTAAAATCACCCAATAACAATACATAAGGAGGAGAAGGATCATCCATAAGTTTATATATAAAAGAAAAAAGCGACATTAGGCCAACATTGAAGCAGGTATCAGGGGGAATATATGTATTTATCAAAACCAACAATTTATTTGAGCCGTCTTTGACCAAGTTTTCGAAAGTTATTGCCTGGAACAATTTATTCGGGTCTATGAAGTGGGAGAAGTTCCAATTCATTTTATTGGAGAGTAAACATGCTAATCCGACTTTTGCATGGCCTCTCCTGGAGGGCAGTGCACTACTATCTAGAACGAAATAATCTTTATCCATCAAAAGTTTACTGTCCACCCAAATCTCTTGCAGATAAATAATATCTGCTGCTAAGGATTTTAAAAATAACATTTTATCAGGATTATTCTTTAAACCCGCAATGTTCCAAGAAATAATCTTTAAATCAATGTTAAAAATGTAAATTAGATTTAAGGGAGGAAGTGGATTTGCTTGAGAGGACACCTGGCAGCCAACTCCATTTGGATAAATCATTCATTGAAACTGGTTTAGGAGGAGGAGGATTTTTATACAATACTTGGCATTCATTATTTGCTACATGAATTTTTAAATCCTTAGTCTTAGTAGAGGACCAGTCTGAAGAAGAAGACTTAACTCCATGGATGGATAACAAATTAGTGGACAATGTAATACCTTTTTCCTTATTAAAGAACGGGGCAACATCTATCCCTCTAATTTGTAGTTCCTCTGCCCAGTTAAGGATGTGATTTAAAACCAATTTAGAGTGAAACTTGACTCTGGCTGTTGTCCCCATAGCAGAGATCATAAGTGTTACCAAGTCCAAGTCTGAATTTTGAATTAATTTCAGACTTTCAATATCTTGGAAACACTTAATAAGTGCCAATCTATTTAAAATAAGATCGGAGTCAAAAAGGGGAACAAAATCCAAAAAGGCAGTATCACTTTCCTTCACCTGGGAGGATAAACAGGGGACAGGCTCAATTGCACGAAGGTCCTGAAAAGGCATAGCAAAAGGATTAAGAATTAGAGGTGAAACATTTACGGGAGAGATTGGTTTAACCGGATCTATATTTCTCAAAAGACCTTTAGGGGGAATAGTAGCAATCACCTGCGCCCCTTGGGATACCCCAGGTAAGTCATTCAAAGAATTAGGAGAAGTAGGCGATGGCTCTTTCTGGCGAGATTTTTCTAAGGGAGACTCATGGTTATTTTCAAAATAGAGTTTCTTCTGACTTTTTTTTATACAATCTGCGAACAGGTTTCCTTTTTTTTACTCTATTCTTTTTTTGCTTTATAGGGGCTACCTTAACATTGTTTATTGGGGGTTCAATGGGAGTCTGTTTTCCCATCTTTAAATGTGAAGAAAATATAGGAAATACAGGGGGCATATCTGTATTTTGAGTTATAACAGAATCTAACATGGGTTCTATCACATCATCCAGGATGGCATCATCCAGGATGGCAATACAATTACTTCCGGCAGACATTGCATTAGGGACGTTGCGATCATACGGGATACTTGTCAGATTATTTCCGATCCGCTCATCGGATGCGGGTTCATATCCTTTTGGGATGGATCTAAATTTTCCATCTCCTTGGGAGACATATTGACTTTATTTTAATTCGACAATAAATTGTCCGACTCAAGATGTGACTCAAGAATGGACCCCCCTTTTTTGTGTAATAGAACCCTAAGGATTTGGGTAACCGTATCTAGGACACAATCAGAGCCTCCAACAAATTTCTCCAATAAACTGAGAATGGAAGATAACAAGTATTCCAAAGAAGACATAGTTTTAGAAAATAAATTATCATTACCAGTTGGGGGACTAGATAAAAAGTTATTCAAATTAGTGTCATGATTGGGTGATAGGTTTAGTTGGGGTACAGAAAGATCTGACGTATTAGAAGGGGTACTACTGTAGAGGTGAAGCCTAGGGATAATGGGGACTTCATTATCGATTGTAGTAACCATGGCTTTGGCTTGCACGGATTTTGAATACCTCTTTTGCACCCGTAAGTCAATATCAGGCAAAGTGAAGTCACCCTCCAAAATTGGGGACTTAGACTGAGAAGGGCCAGGGGAAACTTTTAGTTCCTCTACATTTGGAAAAAATAAAATATTTTCTGTTACTTCAGGTGATTTTTTAAACAAATTCTTAGAGAAATTTAAATCATTAGCGCCAGAAGCCCCATCATGCAAGGTATTCCCTAGATGTAGCGATAATGGGATATCAGATAAATTATTAATGTCTTTAGTAGAGGGAGGTGGTACCTCAGGTTCTACGCCCTTTAAATCAATGGGATTTACAACATCAGATGACATTTTCTCTTTTCCCCTTTCCCATAAATTAAACAATTGACATTGACCTTTCAGTTGCAGAGTAGAGTTAATTTTGTTCCGCAGGGGATTAGATTTTGTTTTAGAACCTGTCCTCCCCACTAATACTCAACCTGAGCGGAGTTTTTTTGCCGTCATATTAAAAACAAACAAAATTCCAACAAGAGAGGACAAATATATTACAAAACAGAAATATTAAACTCAAATTAAGGAGAAAATAGGACCGGAGGCTAATAACTGAATACAAAACCCAAAGGGACAGGGCCCAGCCCACCCTACTTCAGCCTCTGACGGCCTCAGACGGTCCCGCCCTTGTCCCGGGCTTCTCCCGGGACGCTCCTGCGCAGCGGTAGATAATGCTTACTATATAGGAGGGGGGAAGAGGGCAGTGGGCGGGGCAGGCAGGCAGGGAGAGCGGATCAGCTGTAGAAGGTGTATCAGACAGGGGCTCCTGGGAGACGGAGTCCCTGTGCAATCAACGCTCGCAGCCCTGTTGTGCCCTCGCCGTTCCCGTGCACACTGATATGACAGGAGTCTTTATCCCGCGAAGCGGGACCCGCGAAGCGGGTCCGGCAAGCTGTTGGCCGGGTCCTCGGGTAGGTAAGCAGACACAGTTAATCTCCTCACAGAACACAACCGCTTTCAAACTGCAGCAGGCTTTAATCCTTCGTGGGCGGTAGGTGGGGCAGGCAGGCAGAGAGAGCGGACCAGCTGTAGAAGGTGTGTCAGACAGGGGCTCCTGGGAGACGGAGTCCCTGTGCAATCAACGCTCGCAGCCCTGTTGTGCCCTCGCCGTTCCCGTGCACACTGATATGACAGGAGTTCTTCCTGTTTCAGACTACAGAAACACAGAGTCTTCTTGGTGAAGTCAAAGATCGTATTTATTGGCTGCAGCCAGTAACAGGTATCCTAGAAGTACAACACAGTGTATGTTCTCAGGAGACTGCTCAATCTTACAAAGCCAGCCTTCTCTTTTTATACAAAATATTATGCTTTAGGCAAACATTCCTTATTTTACAGTTGACCATTCACATATTTTCACTACAAAGAAAAAGCAGAGTCATGATGACAAGCCCATAATCAATTACCCGGCAAGGGCCAGTATTTTCATCAGATATCGCCGGACCCCCAATAAAAACGGGCACCTCCTCCTCGTAAAGCAAGTCATAAAGAAAGAAACAGGGACAGGTGTGTGTGAGATTAAGCATGGTTTGTGTGCGATGAAAGGTTTATGATATGTTGTGCCTTGATACTAATCTCATTCGGCCACTGGGAAAGGAACTGGCCGAACAGGTTTGGCTTCAGGCAGTGGAGTCAGCTTGCCCAGGTCGCAGAGGAGTCAGCAAAGGTGTACGTGTCCTTCAGACTCGTTTCTGGCCTTAGTCATTGGGCCTATGTGAGGGCAATCACAAAATGGATGCTGTTCACAAAATGGAACCCGAGGGTTCAAGACAGAAACTCTGATTTCAGGGTGATTTCGTCACCCGATTATGACGAAATTGCTTGTGCATAATATTCTAATCATTCTCGGTCTGATGATACCAAAATCATCATGATACGACGATGTTTATAACACGGGTCCTGAATTTTCAGTACCACACCTGTACCCCTAGCTTTATTTTAACTCACCCTTCAACATCTACTAATACATTCTGGCCCCACACCCGCACTTCATCCATATGGCTGTTGGAAAAAGATCTCCGCCAAAGAGCCTCTCTTTGAGGTGTTGCCCGTTGGGTATTGCACCGCCGACCCAACGAGGAGCAGGCCCAAATGATGAAGCACGACACCTGAAAGGGTGAGTGAGGGCACTAAATCCAACAAAATGGATCCCAAGGGTTAACTTCTCTTTACCCTAACAACACCATTTGCAACATACATTGTATTGGTCTTGTACTCCCCTCTCTCTCCAGGAACAGCACGGCAATTGTTGTACTAACTGACTGTCTGAATGAGACTTTATTTATTTTGGAACTTGGTTTGGCTAATGAATTAGTGGTACCCCCAGTTCCACTCACTCAGACCTTTAATGGTAGAGGAGCTTCCACTACCATAGATTTCATATTTGAATCAAGTAATGCTGCGTTCGGCATCTTGACTTTTAAAACTCATGACAATGCTACCAGTGATTACTTTCCTAATAGTGTTATAATGTCTTTCCCTCATAATCCAGATAGGATTAATTTAGTGAGAACATACGGTCAGAAAAATCAGATTTTGAATAGGCTGAATGGGTACTCGCTCAAGTGGGATAGAGTTCACCCACTTGAGATCACAACAGAGGTAGTAAAAAACTCTCTTAAGTCAATAGAGAAATGTTTAGAAATCTCCTCTTCTCATCAAGAGATCTTAAGTAGTTTTGCGGTTATAACAAAAGCAGTAAATGAAGCCCTGTGTATTCAACCGAAAGAAAGAAAGGGAAAAACGAAAGGGTGGTTTAACAACGCGAAAGCAGACTCCAGCTTAAAATCAGCCTTACACGAAGTAGAAAGGGACAAACAAGAAATTACCTTCCTCAGAAACGTATATAATCGGGCAATAAAAACAGGAAAAGCTGAATTGAAACACGAATTATGGGTAGAACTACAAAAGAGTTGTATGATGAAGGATAGTACCACTTTTTGTAAAAACAATTAAATCTCCATTTCTGTCGGAACCCAGGGATAACTCTAAAATAGAAGTAGCCGTAGATGAAACACTCTGGGTAGAGCATTTCTCGCAGATATTTGGATCAATTGCCAAGGAAGAGAGTGTCCTAAAAGAAAAAGAGAGGATAAATCCCCATCATAAATACACATTTTCCCCATTGCACTTGACTTTACCCAGTCGGAAGTGGAACTCGCCTTAACGGCTAGCAAGGGGGGAAAGGCGCCAGGCCCTGATGGGGTCCCAGTAGAACTTTTTAAATATAATATGGATCTGTGGACGCCAATATTGGTTCGGGTACTGGAAGCCTCATGCACAGTGGGGGTTCTTGAATCATGCTCAGACTCATTCCTGGTCCCGATATTTTAAAAAAGAGATCATCAGAGCCCATGTTGTTACCGTCCCATATCATTACTAGTCTCTTTGGGCAAAGTAGCGGGACATACTATTCTTGCTAGTTTACAACAATGGGCAGATGACAGTAAGATACTGTCAGACCTCCAATTTGGGTTCAGGAAGGGTCTGGGTACCACGGAGCAAGCCCTTAACTTGACCCTCTTAATGAGTAAATATGTGAATGTTGAGGGGGGTAACTTGTATATGGCTTACGTAGATTTAACTGCAGCCTTTGACTGCATTAGCCATTCGAAATTATGGACTATTTTAATAGATTTGGGGCTAGAGCTTTCCTTGGTGACTTTTTTTGCGTGAATTGTATTCAAATGTCACGACCAGGGTGAGGTTCGGATTAGGAGGGGAACTTACGGCCTCGATTAGAGTGGAGAGGGGTGTAAGGCAGGGTTGTGTCCTGGCACCCTTCCTCATTACACTTTATACTAATGGCCTGGATGACCCATGTTGGAAGGGTGCCAGGACTTACCCTTCTCGCAAAAAGGCCTAATACCCGCTCTACTCTATGCGGATGATGCCGTGATTATATCATGAACCCCCCCTTGAACTACAACGTGTACTCAATAGGTACCACAGCTACATGGCTAATCTAGATTTAAGAATTAACATAAAAAACTTTTGTAATGATCTTGGGGCCTAGACGCAAGAAAAGGAGAGATATTTTTTATTGAAAATACCAAAGTGGAGAACACTAACACTTACCCCTACCTAGGAATTTTAATTGACGACAATTGTTCATGGAGGCAAGCAATAGAGATCAGAAAGCTGTTATTTATGAGGGCACAAATGCTTTAGTTAATTTTGTGCAGAGACTTGGTAAAGGGCCACCGGCGGAGATGATTCAAATTTATCAAGCTAAATGCATTAGCACAGCGATTTATGGAGCTGGGGTGTGGAGTTTTGGAAAGGCGGACACCCTTCAAAAAGTAGAGAACAGTTTTTTGAGGTTCCTCCTCGCGGTCTTACGAGGTACTTCGACCTTTTGTTGTTATTTGGAATTAGGCCTGCAATACGTCACTGATATTGTGAAATTACAACCAATTCTTTTGTGGCATCTCTTTTGTCCTCTACAAAAACAGTTTTTAACCAAGGGCTACTGAACGATTGCCTCTCACTCGAAAATTCACATAAGATTTGTTGGCTCTTATATGTTAAAAACTTTTTATATGATTTGGGCCTGGAAAGATATTACCATAACCCTCCACTGATATCATAGATTCCTAGAAAAGGGCTAAAAAAATTATGCTTGACTCATTTGGGGGAACTGCGCTTGGTTACTGAGGCAACTAAATGCTCAGTTTAACATTCCCTATTAATTCAAACCACCCTGGCCATACAGCCCTATTTAACTTTTAATTTGAGTGGTTATGAAAGGTTTTTTTTGTTGACCCGATTTAGGATGAATATATTTCATCACCTGGTAACTTTTCCCAAAATCAACGATTGGTCGAAGACGCTAATAACCTGCCCCTGTGATGAAGTATCTACTCAATCATCGATTCATGTGGTCTTCTTTTGCAAATTTTATAAAGAACCGAGGAAGCATTGGGTAATACAGATTTTAAAAATTCTGGGTCTACGACAATGTCGCCCTGCTTGCCTTGTGTTGCAACTTTTGGAGTTAGAATGTCTTGCAAAAAATATAGCCCAATTTCTGAAGTTCTGCATCAGACGTAGGTCAAATTTAGAATAGGACTGGCGCCGTATATATTGTTTTTAGGTTATAACTGTTTCTGTTTTTTGGCTTGTACTCCAATGATTCATATGAACCTTTTTAACATTAAGTCTGAATTTTAGCATTATATATTGCTGGTATGTTTATCATGTTTATAAGTCATGTAATTTTTATAATTATTTATTATTATAATAGGATATGATTTTAACTATGAACTGTTATGATTTTTCTAATTGTGAAAACCGAATAAAGGAATTTTTGATTTAATTTGATACTTCCACGATACCAATGTTGTTAGAAAAAAGCAAATAGCACCAGTGCCCCACAATGGAAATTGAACATATGGTAGGTACAGCTTACGTGATCCAGCCATAATGATTCTCATGGTGGACAGAGCGACCCGGGTATTTATTGATCGTGGTGAACTTGAGCAATTTCTCTGAGATATGAATGACACCCAAATGGGTTCAAATTATCACCTGTGGGACACCTCCCCACTGCTTAACAATGTCACAGGTGCTTCACCAACCTCACTGGCCCCAATTTCCCTCCCACTCCCAGACACTCTGTACGAGATAAACAGAGTGAGATGGCCAGCCCCGGGCCATAGAACAAATGTAGACCCTTGGCCTAATCCATGCGCATTCTGTTCCAACTCTCTACAGAACCTCTTTGGTTATCACAACACTCCTATGAGACTTTAATACCATTCGACAGTTTCATAGTGCAATTGCTTTTTATCCTTGCTTACATGGCCGAGCCACCCTCATAGAAGTTATGCACTTGTTAAAAGTTTTAGGCACAGTGTTTTCAACCTCCTTGAGTCTACATACCCAATATTTGTTCTCCCATAGCTGGCGGTAAGTCCTAGACAGCATTGGCTGTTGTTGGGCACAGTCTCCTCACCCTGACTAATCCCATGTCTACCAAAAGACCACTCTCTGTTTGGTCGTTCAATGTCAATGGGCTCTCCTCACATGGAAAGCAAAATAATGTTCTTACCCATGTAGCCCCTCAAAAACCTGGTATCATCATCAAGCAGCAACCACGCCTCTCTGACACAGAATCCATCAAGGTTCAAAGGTATACTACTCCCCATTTCACCACAAGCATCTGGAGAATGCACATGCCCTACATACTTCATACAACAAGAGAGTAGTGGCCATACTCATTCATAAGTCCCCTAAGGAGAAAACTCTACAGACTTAGACTGACCTTGGAAGGGAGCTATGTCTTTGTGAAGCTCTCCATTCAGTACCATGTCATGGATCTTGGCTCTATATATGCTGCCAATATACAAAAAGGAGCCTTGCTGGCCCATATTAGTAGACTATGTACAATGTTTTCTAAACTCCACCTCTTGATAGGTGGCAACTGCAACACCACTTTAGACCAAGCACTAGATAGATCGGGGAGGCCAGACTTTTGTCAAAAATAGGGAAAAATGGTCCTTAAGGACTTGATGTCAGACCATGGACTAGCTGAGCTGTGGCATCTGGCTATCCCACAGAGAGAGACTAGACATTCTTACCCTGCACGCATGGCACAGAGACACACATTTATTTATCCTTTACCAGCTATACTCTCCCACTAAATTTCTGTCAATGTACCATTAAAACCCCAGGCTTCTAAGATCACGCACTAACGTTGATCCTACTGGGTCACCAGCTTACCAATCCACTACCCAGAATATGGTGAATGCTTTTTTTACAGTATAGACAACCTCAGGGCAAAATGCCTCTATGTTCACAGGTCCAAGATTTCCTGGAGCTAAACACTGGGTCTGTCATTGCACCACAGAGTCTGCGGGCAGTTGAAAAAGCATACATCAGGAGACTGATAATACAACACACTGCAGCACAGTGTTAATAGCTCCGTGATACACTGGACAAGCTTGAGCAAGAAATCCATGCTTATAGGTTCTCCCCCTCAAGTGATCAGCTTTGTCAAGAGCAAATATGATCATGTATATCACCAAGGCAGAAAAAGTACTATTTTGCATTAAGTCTAACAACCATGAGGCGGGCGTCTACTTCCACTATGGCAGAAGCAGAGAGTGAATAATACAGCAATGTCTGCTATAGGTTCTCTTACTGAATGATTGTTATATTGCCCTTTGGATATCACCAAAAATATATACTATACTCAGCTCTACATGTTGGAATATCCTTATCACTCCCCAGCAGAAGAAATGTTTATGTCTGAAGTATCACTGCTACACATCATCAAGCGATCACGAAAGAGGAGGCTGTGACAGCCATTAAACAAATGTCAATTGGAAAGGCCCCAGGAGACAATGGCTTCCTGATGGTCTTCTCTAAATTTATGGCAGACAAGATGATACCTCTCCTGACCAAGGTGTTACAAGAAGCTACTTTTGATGGCCTATTGTAGCCAGAATTCAACAAGGCATTCATATCTCTGAACCTGAATCCTGATAAAGATCATCTACAAACCTCCAGCTACAGACCTATATCACTTCAGAGCAGCAATATAAAGATGTGGGCTAAAGTCTTCACAATGGTGATGCCCCTGCTCATTCAGAAAAAACAAGTGGGCTTTGTCTCAGGATGTTCCTCACTAAACCACTTAAGAATCCTGCTCCACCTGTTGTGGCAGGTTCACAAAGATCAAGAACTTAAAGTGACCATGTCCATCGATGCAGATAAGGCATTTGATTGAGTGGAGTGGGGTTACTTGTATCGAGTCATGACAGAAATGGGGCTAGAGCCCAAATTTTACAGGGTGGTACAGTCATTTCATTCTACACACTTGGAATAGATCAAATGTAATAGCTACCTTTCTGAGAATCTGCCTATTGGCAGAGGTACAAGGCAGGGCAGTCCTCGTCATGTTATGCATTCACCACATAGGCCATCTTTTCTAGGGAGATGCGATGAAATGATTCCAAGACTTTCTAGATTAATATAAACTCCCACATAACCCGTCCTGTAGATACAGGCAAACATTTTTGCAAACCTACCAAAAGACAGGTAGATAGGACCTGGTTGAATAACTTCCAAATGGACTTCGAGGACAAAGTGTGGTTGAAGATTCTGTTGACTCACATCAGATAATTGTGAGATGTACATTTGGAATACAGCTACTTCAAATTACTACACAACTGGCACTGGTCACCCCATCAACTATACAAGGCACACCTTGAACAATCTTTGCAGTGTGGTGCTGTGTTTCGATGGGAGGAGAAACATTGCATATCATTTGGTTCTGTCCCAAACTATTGACTTTCTGGTCCACTGTCTGCTTCTCATTAAACCTTACTGGAATAACACATATTCAACCCTCTGTGGATCAAGCAATCCTGCAAAACCTTGACAATGTTGGCAATTTGACCATGGGAAGAGATGGTAAGCATTGTCTTTAGTGATGGCGAAACTCTGCAGCCTGTGAAAATGGAAAATGACCACTGTGGTGACCATGGAGAATGGTTGGATGTGATAAGTGCCTTTGCCTCCTACAAGAGAATGATCTATAAACTGAATGAGCAGCTCCGTGCCTTTGAGGAAATATGGACCCCTTTTTCTCGACTCCTTGTCAACACCATGTGGGCCTTGAAAGCCATGCATGGATAGGGTCTTATCTTTGGCACCCCTCTCGAAACAGACTTTAAGTAAATTCTTAGAATCTAGGGAGCCTACGTTAGCCGGACATCAATAAAATTACTGGGAAGTAGTCTACTATTTAAAAACAAGAGGGATGCCTTTCACTATTTAAAGGCAGTCATTAGCCGCTTAGCTAAGGACTTCTCATCTCTATATACCTCAGGTGTACCATGGTACTACTGTAGTCACAGATATACCTAATTGTTTTTAATTCAAATCATTTTTATTGAAAATTTTGGAAAAAAGAAAGAAAAGACAATACAATAAATCTTCCATTACATAGATTGATTCAACCATAGTAGTAAGTGACGTCTACACAAAATCAAAGAAAAATAAGGACAAGTGTGTCTGATACATCAAAGCTAAGCAATCAGCAGGAACATTAACCATAGTGCAAACAGAGGTAGAATATACAGTCAGTGGAGCATACGGAGGTAGAATATTCAGTCAGTGGAGCACACATAGATAACACACATTTGCAAGTCTACATCATGGGGGATCAAAGTGGGAGGACGATGCGTCTAGAGAGGACCATAACTTTTTGTTGGAAGGTTTCCATGTAGCTGATTGCAGCGCTGGGTTATCTGCCCCTCTCAAGAAAGAGAGCCACTCTAGCCAGATTTTAAAATTGACCTCTGCAAAATTTTTCCACTTACAGAGGATGACCTTGCATGCCAGCGTTAACATTACATCTAAAAGTTGTCGGTCATGTATGTCTGGCAATTGTGTGTCTAGTGTACCTATTATGATATAGATACATTCCTTTACAGGTTCAATTCCAAATATCTGGTGGATATAAGCAAAGATCTTCTCCCAAAATGTTTGTAATAAGGGGCAGTCGAAAAGCATATGTGCTAGATCCCCGGTTGTTGTCTGGCAATTCCAGCAATTTGGCGTGTCTTTCAGGTGGCATTTATACAGCCTCTGAGGAGTCCTGAATGCTCTGTTCAGCAGCATGTATTTCGTCTGGCAGAGGATTGGGGAAACCTTATTGGACAACGCAGTATTATGTATTACATCCCAGTCTATCACTATTCCTGTTGAATTAGGTTCCGATTCCCATTTACCTTCCACTAGCCTATCAGATTTCTTGGGCATGGGAAGGAGTAGCTTATAGATTCTAGACACTAAATGGCTAGCATGGGTCAGAATTGGCATGCGCGTCATAAGCCAAGGTGATTCGGTAGTAAGGGCATGTTTAGAGATGGTGGATTTCAGTTTCAGGAACTGGTAAAATTTCATGGGTGGCAAGTTATAAGTCTTCTGCAATTTCGAGAAAGGGATGGATTGTGCACCATTGTAGAGGTCTTTAACCATGTTAATGCCTTTTTCGTCCCACAGATCCCAATAGAGGGTTTTGCCATCTATCTTAAACATAGGATTCCTCCACAACGACAACAAGGTAGATTTTTTGACTACGGAGTTAGTTTTATGGGATTGGTCAAGTCTTTGTAGGGCTCCCCTAGAATTTAATAGGATGTATTTGGAGTGAGGTAAGTGTGTTAAATCCATGGTAAGGAGGGCTGGAAGGGGTGCATGTGTGATGATAGAATTTTCAATAGTTAGCCACACTGGAACATAGGATGGGGAGTCTACCAGCCAAAGAACACCCTGTTTGCAGTGGAAAGCCGTCTGATAGTTCCTGAACGAGGGGAGGCCCAGGCCGCCTTTCTCTTTTGCTAGTTGCAACTTTTTTTAATGATATCCTGGCTCTTTTCCCTCGCCACAAAAACTCTCCAAACAGCTTATCCACTTTCTTGATAAAGTCGTCCATAAAAGTCATTGGGAGCATGCTAGCTAAGTAATTAACCAGTGGTGTGCACATCATTTTAAGAGTTTCAGCCCTACCCCACCAGGAGAGAAACTTGGGTGACCAGCCGTCCAACACTGTGAATATCTTTTTTAAGGTCAGCTCCTCATTCATTTTTAAGGTTGATATTAAGTCTTTCCCGAAATCCAGACCCAGGTATTTAAAATATTGTGGTTGCCAAGTGAGGCCAGAGGTTCCGAGTATGTCTTTATTTCCGACATTATTCAGGAGTTTGACCTCCGTTTTGTCCTTATTCAGTTTATAGCCTGAAACCCTAGAGTATTCATCAATAGTATTCATTAGCGCAGGAATAGCTTCATCAGCTCTTTCCGACATAATGAGCACATCGTCCGCGTACGCAGTTAGTTTTACAGTACAGCCATTGAACGGCACGCCAGTAATGGCATCGTTATGCCTTATATGATATAGGAAGGGTTCAATTGCTAGCAAAAACAAGGACGGGGAGAGAGGACATCCTTGTCTTGTTCCCTGTTTTAGACAGAAAGATGAGGAAAAGGAGCCACCTGCTCTAACCTTTGCAGTAGGGCAGGCGTACAAAGACATTACAAGTTTTGTGAATGTTGTGCCTAAGTTGAATTTGTGTAACACTGCTTCGAGAAAAGCCCAGTCTACCATGTCAAAGGCTTTTTCGGCATCCAACGTGATTGCAGCTGTGGGGGTATTTAGAAGTTTTGCTTTCTCCAACACATGAGCCAATACTCTAGTGTTATCGCTGGACAGTCTATGTTTTAAAAATTTAGCTTGAGATGGGTGTATCAGGTTAGGGAGGACTCGCTGGAGTCGGGCTGAGAGAATCATAGCTAGTATCTTACAATCGAGATTAATCAAGGAAATTGGTCTGTCATTTTTTGGCAGGGATGGGTCTTTGCCCTCTTTGGGGAGTACCGCTATAATTGCCTCCGCCAAGGTACCCTTCACCTCACCTGTGTCAGTAATTTCTTGGAACAGGTGAAGAAGAGGATCTATCAGATCTGATGCAAAACCTTTGTAGAATTTAGCCGTAAAGCCATCAGGGCCAGGTGCTTTTCCAAACTTTGGGCCTTTGATCGCTTTCTCTACCTCAATCGCTGTGATTGGGTCATTTAGACTTCGTTGTTCCTCTGATGACAGTTTTGGTAAGTCGCATTCATTTAGGTAGTCCTGAATCTTACCCTCTTCAACAGACGTGTTCTTAGCATATAGGGTTTCATAAAAGTCTTTAAAGACTTCCGTTATTTTGTGTGGATCTGAATGGCCTACCCCTGCAGAGTCCTTAATAACATTGATTGAGTTCATCTGTACCTTGAATTTTAGGTAGGCGGCCAGGCTTTTGCCCGCCTTATTAGACTGAATTACATACTAATATAGAATGCACACCCACAATAATGAGGAATTGTGTATCTATGTCCGCATTGATCATACATTTATGTTTACAATTTAAATGATTCATATGACGAAACGCTACGGTATGACAATGCCCGAATATCATTAGTATTTGGTTATAAGACTTCCAAGATATCTTTTTGGTTATATTAAGTGACTATACTGCTATAATGAATTCATTGTCCTGTATGTAAACTTATTACAAGATGTCTCCCGCTTTTCCGGGATGCAAACATGTGCACGAGGGTGTTGGGTTTTATCAAAATGGCTGACAGCACCACGAGACGAGCGTGACCAAGCCGTAATGGCGAAACGTGTCGTGGAGATTTGTTCATCTGCCAAATAAATTCTTCAAACTAAGAAGCCCTGGGTGTCCTGTTTTTCTTCAACATTGGGAAGAATTGTGGAGCGAATAAATAAGCCTGCTGGTGACTACAACAGGACCGCCCAAGACAGCCTGACTCTTCTCTTTTACCAGCAACAGTGGAGAATATATATATATATATATATATATATATATATATATATATATATATATATATATATATATATATATATATATATATTCACTGAAAAAACCAAAGGTTTCACACCAGTTATAGTTAGGAATTAGCATTTAAAAAACCTATTAAATCCACTAAAAAACCAGAGGTTTCACACCAGTTATAGTTAGCTGGAAATTTTACTGACATAAAACCATTGAAATTCCCACGTTATAGTTAGTCGGACTCACTATAACTTGCGCATGCAATGCACTGCTGATGACGTGACATATTACATCACTCATGACATGGTCAGTGACATCACTCATGACATCACTGATGACACCATCCAGTGAATGTGTGTCTTTCTGAAAAAAAATATGTTTTATATATGTATATGTAAAGGCCGATGGAAGAATAAATGTTTAAATTATTGTCTTAATTAATGTTTTTTTTAAAAAATGGATTGGTTAACTGGCTTATTAAGTGTATCTTAGTGAATACATATATTGGCGAGTAATATTTAAATATTTAAATATATGTATCAGTCTTTCACTTTGTGTATAAGTGGCTATATGGGTTGGTGAGTAGCTACATGTGTGTGTATATGGGTTATTATATTTTTTTAGTATCAGTATGAGTGTCTGTATGGTTTGGTGGGGGTGTTACTTAGCACATAGATGTATCAATGACTGACTCACTGTTTGTATGTTTTTTGAAAACAGCATATGTGCAGGACTGGATGAGTGGATGAGTGTGTATATGTGTGTGTTACGGATTGAATGCCTGTCTCACTAGTGTGTTTATCAGTAACAAGATATATTTTAATCTAGTATATGTGAGTATTGATGTATATAAGTCAGTATATGTGAGAGTGAGAGATTGTAAGAGTTCCTGTTTAAATAAGTATGTGTTTCTATAAGAGATTGTTTAAGAGAGTACATATGTGTAAGTTTCCTTAGAAGTAAGGTGGTAGTGTGTGTAAATCTTTATATGCAAATAAATGGATATTTATTAGTTTATTTGCATGTGTGAGTATATGTGTGAGTAACTTTTTGATGATTGTTGGTGTGTAACAGGATGAATAGGGGTATTACTACATATGATGAGTAAGTATATGTATGAGTGACTATATAAAACTGTTGGTGAATGTGTGAATGTGTATATAGATGGTGAAATTACTGAATTGGTTGTTGTAACTGGTATGAGTATATCCACTTTTTTGAAAATGTTAGTTTCTTTTTTTGAATATGTGTTTCAAAGGTTACTTTACAGTGAAAGGAGGTCTGTCACTGTGTCACAAGGATGGTGTCATCAGTGATGTCATGAGTGATGTCACTGACCATGTCATGAGTGATGTAATATGTGACGTCATAAGCAGTGCATTGCATGCGCATGTTATAGTGAGTCCGACTAACTATAACGTGGGAATTTCAATGGTTTTATGACAGTAAAATTTCCAGCTAACTATAACTGGTGTGAAACCTCTGTTTTTTTCAGTGAATTTAATAGGTTTTTTAAATGCTAATTCCTAACTATAACTGGTGTGAAACCTTTGGTTTTTTCAGTGAATTTCAAAGGTTTTTTAAATGCTAATTCCTAACTATAACTGGTGTGAAACCTTTGGTTTTTTCTGTGAATTTCATAGGTTTTTTAACTGCTAATTTTTAACTTTATATAGGGCTTCATACCTATGTACTTTTTAGTGAATTTCTAAGCTTATTTTTTCGCAAATGTCTATAGCTGAGAAAGGTATGTTTTTCTAAAAATGAACCCTATATTGTATATTAAGATAATATTTTTGTTTTAAAATAATATTTTCTTTTTTTTTGTTGGTGCGCTCCCGGTGCGCGTGCCGGTGAACGCCCCGGTGCGCGTACCGGTGCGCGTCCCGTCAGCGCATCAACAAAAAAAAAAGAAAAAAAAAGTATGAAGGAGTGACTATGAGGAATGGGACAGAGAGAGTGGTGTTAAGAGAAAGAGAGCTAGAGGGAGGAACACAGAGGGACTGTGTAATAGATAGTAAGACAGAGAAAAAGTGTAAGAGGAAGTAACTGAGAAAAAGAAAAAGAATAAGGGAGCAAAAGAAGAGAAAAAATAGGAAGAAGACTTAAGCAGAGGTTCTGGGAGAATGTGAATGGATGATGAAAGTAAAAGGAAGGAAAGTTAAGTATTGGGAATGACAGATAGTGACGGAACCAGAGAAAAGGAACAGCGGTGACGGAGGGAATGAAAATAGCAGTGAGTGTAAGTAAAGAGGAGTGAAAGAGGGTATATATAAGTGAATAAGGGTAAGACATGGGGAGTAACAGAGAGAAAGAAGAGAGAGAGTAAAAGAAGGAGTGTCACAAAGGAACTAAGTGAACCAGTAAAAAAGGTAAGTGAAGGAGTGTGGATAAGCAGAGGTACTGAAAGAAGTTGAATGTGGTAGGAAGTAAACATGGAGGATAAGAATAAGTGAGGGAAGCAAAGTAAAGAAACAGGGGTGAGGTAGGGTGAGAGAAAAATAGTGAAAATAAAACAAAAGGTGATAACAAAAAACATTTTTTAAACACACTTACCATATAATTAATGAAAACTTGTATCTGTGAAAGATAAAAGAAAAAACACGTTATAATTACTTAAAAATATATAATAAAATAGAAGAAACAGTGCATGAGGTTTAAAAATCTACAAAAGTTTACTAAGAAATGAAGCAATAGTGAAGGATACAAAAAAGAAAGAAAGTAATGTAGTTTGAGAAAAAAGAAGGAAAAAGAAATAGAAAGAGAACAAATTCCTAAAGGTGAGTAAGATACTAAAATAATGTAAGATATCAAAACAAAATCAGTAAAGATAAGAAAGTAAAAGGAAAATGAGTGAAAAGGAGAGGAGTCTGAATGAGAAACTATTAATAAAAAAGAGAAAAAGAAGATGACTGAGAGTGAGTGAAGTGAAGTCACAGAGTGAAGGGATGAAAGGAATGAGGTTATTATAGAACGATGGATAAAACAGGAGTGAGAGAGTAAGTACACAGAAAAACAAAAGGACGGACTGAGTGAACAACAGTACAATGAGTGCGAAAAAAAGGAGAAAAAGAAAGAGAGGGTAAGAAAACTAAAGCAGTGGTACTGAGAGAATATGAAAAAGATAAAAAGTGGTGGAAGGAAGAGAGACATGCAGACAGTTCCAATTAAATTGAGAAGTTGTGAATGAAGTGCAGTAAAGAAACAGCGATGAAAAAAGAGTGTAAATTAGTAAAGACAGGCAAATAAGGGTGAAAATGGAAAATTAGTGTGAGACAATGTGAACACAAAATAAATTACACAATGCAAACTACACAATAACTTCTACAATATGTTACATTATTTATTTTTGCTGTTCTCAGAATATATTGAATTTCACTTAAATTAGTGAGTTCAAAGTCTTCATCATTTAACAGCGGGAAAAAAAAACACAATCTAAAAGATTGTGTTTAAAAAAAACCATTCAAACATACATCTCATATATGTACACTAATCTTTGATTCACTTACTTTTCCGTGAGGCCAAATAGAAGATAGTGAAGGTCCTTTTGGTGGGAAAAAAGTCTGCTGTGCTCTATAACTTCCATTTCATCGACTTCCTATGAAAAAAGATCTAAGAACATCATACCTTACACTTTCCTCACGGCCAATTTGTGTCAGATATATCAGTATTTATTACTTTGAGATCCACTTAAAGTATGTACATGAGATAAATAATTTAAAATATTAGATTAACTAACTAACTAACTAACTTTTAGTATTTATTCCTGACTTCAAAGGCCAATTCCCTTTAATAAAACTTTGGTTTTAAAAACACTAGATAAGAATTTGTAGAGTCATAAGGCAAACGTTGTTTATAAGTTAAATGAGAATCATTGCAGTAACTCCATCCTTTTTCAGATTTTAAGTAGCATGTATAATGTCCTGAGGTTGTCGAAGAACCGTCATGATAAATAATAGCTTCAGTTGTAAAGGTTCTTCCTGAAATTGATAACTGAGAAGCCACAAAATTTTTAATAGAAGTTGTCAATTTAGTTCCATCAGGTCTACATCGTTGGAAAACTAAAATGATATACTGCCCATAACTTTGTATAAATAATGTGGACAGCATTGTACAGTTACATTGGGTACACACCATATTATGATCTGCTGCTTTAACTACATTTTTAAATGACACTGATTTACAGTCAGGTAAAGTCAAATATATAAATCTTTCAGTGTCTATTCTAGTAGTACTTGATAAACTACAATTGAGGCAGTCATGCTGCCATTGATAAGAAAGGCTGAAAAGATTTTCTACATCTACACCTTCATCTTCCAAAACACCAAACATATACATTAAAAATTCCTGACAATCCTGCTGAATGTTCTGTGAAAATTTATCTTGACCAGAACACATATCTAAAATATTTAGAATTTTTGTTACACTTTCTATTTTTGCTGTATCACTGCTACATTTCTCAAACACAGAATTCAATAAACCACACAATCTTTGATCCCGATTTTCAACAATCTGTTCTTGTAAACTTTTAAGGAAAAAAACAACATTAACCACTACATTAGCATAGCAGTTGACACCAGAACTATTTTCAAACTGAAATCCAACAACATTTTCTTCACAATTCTTTTTCTTCCTGTTTTCAATTACATTTTTCTCTACTTTTTGTCTTTTTGCAACTACCTCACTGCAATTATCCTCATTTCTTCTTTTTCGGCCTACCACACGTTTTTCAAACAGAGGATATTGAGGCAAATGTGGAGCATATTCTCTTCTTAACCTATTGTATTCTTTAACACAATCTAGATCTGCACAAATTTTTGTCTCATCACACTCAAACAATTACAATCCTGATAAAGTTCTGACTCGGGATAATGCCACATATGCCATACCCTCTTTAAACACAGATCTTCCAATGTTCACTAAAGCATTATCTACACTTAAACCTTGAGATTTATGAATTGTTACTGCATATGCCAAACATACAGGAAACTGTTTTCGGCGAACATATAAGTCTTTTACAAGTACAAATTTAGCAGAACCACGACTTATTTGTTGTACTTGTTCAATGCCATCAAATTTTATTTTTAAAAATTCAATTCCATCTCTATTTCTGTAATTCACAAAATCAACAACATAACCCATTGCTCCATTTACCAGACCTCTTTTAACATTTAAATTCCTTCTCAAAATGATACGACAATTTAAACACACATTCAGAGTCTTTTCAAAACCAGCTGTTTTAGAAATACTTTTCTCTAATGAATCCAATTTAGGTTTCAAATTTTCAGACAAAACAATTGTTGCACCCATGTGCTCTATTTTATCTATTGCTTCCAGTTTCACAATCTCTTCATTTTCTAACTCTAACATTTTGTTGTTGAAGATGGAACATTCTTGCAGAGTTGGCATCAAACATATCCCAGATTTCTTCTCAGTCATTTTTTTTAAAATATTCTCTGGAAGAATGTTTTCATTTGGATACAAATTTGAAATTAATCGATCTTGTAAAGCTTTTTTCCCAAGATCGCTTACTTTTCCAATTCTTACATCTTGTAGAATATTTTTATAATCTTCATCCTTTGCCTGTCGCATATTTTGAAGCAGTTCAGCATATTTAAAATTTAACCATATATTAATGTTTCCAATGCTTCCAAGGGACTTCCTGGTATCTTCATGTGTGAGCATTTTAAACACTGGTTGTCTTTTTACTGGAGTCAACTGCAATAGATCTCCAAAAACAATAATGTGTTTTCCTCCAAATAACACATCATACTCTGTTCTAAGAATTTCTTGCATTCTCAAATGCACAAAAGCAAGCATTAGATTTGAGACCATGCTTACTTCATCAATGATAAGAAGTTTCATTTTCTTCAAGACTCTTGAAACTTCAGAACAAGCATCTCCAGATAATTTGTTGTTTCAATCTTCTAAGTTCACTCCATCCTCTTGAGCTTGTTCCATAGCTCTTTCCACCTCATCCATGGCAGTGGCAGCTTCATTTTGGATAATAGGTCCTCCTAGTGGATCCTGAGACAATGAAGTAGAACTCTGACTATCTTGAGAACTGTCTCTAGCTATCTCTTCAGCAATTGTGGTTTCTTGCTCCATTTCGTCATTCAACATTTGCAGATAATTTAGAAAAATAGGACATACTATGGTATCCTTAGTTGCATTAAAAGAGTCTTCATAACAGAGAAAATCTCCAAGTAGTTCCTCTTCTGTACGCCATGGCTTAAAGAGTTTTAAAAGAGCTAAATAGTAAAATTCTCTTTTGTCTGGAGCTTCACAACTCAATTTTCGATGATTAAACAAATGGCCTTTTTTCTGTTTCACTAGACATCCTTCATAGCCAATGACTGCATATTTTCCCTTATTGATATCTTCTGTGATGTTCCTCTTATAACTGTAGTTTTGCAGAACTTCATACAAACAAGTGTTCTCAAGGTGAGTACTTCTATTTGGATAGTATGTATCCAACATATTTTTCTTCAAAATATCTGTACTGTTTGGTTCTTTTTCCGCCAAATATTCAATTTCTTGTACAGATTTCAAAACTCGGTTTCGTGTTGCAGCAAGACCTAGACTCACCCAAATGATTGTTCTTGATTTGGCATAGAGACTTGCTGATGATAACCGATCAGAACCTTCATATGCTCCAATTTCTCGATGCGACAACATCTTCAGACTGAAACTGTATAATTTCTTGCTTAGACTCTTTTCATGTGAAATGTCCTCCCACATTTCCTTCAGTTCTGTCTTTTCTTTTTTGGTGATGTAAGATGTCACATATCGAGCCACAGCAATAGAGTTGTCAGCAACGAACTGAATATCCATGTTAGCATTCCACATGGACAAAATCACTGGGTTGTAATCGTTTATGTACTTAGATTCTTCATTTCTTTTCAAATTTTATGTATTTTTGGGAGATTTCCTCATCACAGTATGTCGTAGAGATGACATCAAATTATTTACTCTTCCCTTAGAAATCACTGGTCGTGGAAATGCAAAACGACATTTCGTGTAGTACTTTTCCTTGTTTTTAAATTTTCAACGACAGTACTTTCCACAACGATGAGATTGAAAACGTAAAACTTGTTGCTTTAAACTATTTTCTACAGTAGATTTTGGAACAGCACATGTTGAATACTCTTCAATGAAACTCATCACTGTTTCATCTGAATCTGATCCAAATTTGGGTGCATCTTTAATCCACAACATATGTATATGAGGAGCACCTCTCGCTTGATATTCCTTCCTCCAAAAGAAATCCAAAACCTCTCCAAGGGGAGGATTTTTTTTGTTGGTAATAAAAGACATCATAGCTTCAAATCTATGATTAAAATATCTGCAAACATTCACTGGATCCAAAGAACACAGCTCTCCAGGTGTTTTCAATTCTATATTTGGTATGTTTCCATTTGCCTCTCGTAGAAATTCAAGTAAGTCGTCCCATGCATACTCAGCACAGCTAAGAGTGAGGAACCATGTAGGAGTTCCTAAGTTTCTTAGCATACATTTCAATTCTCCATGACGACGGAACCAATACTCATTGGTTCCACGTTGACATGCCATGAGATTGATTAGCTGAGATTCCAACATACTATCTTGCAGATTAACTTTCTCCATAAGGTCCCTTGCAGAAACATTTTGCAAATGAGCTCCACTTTTTAGTATATGATTAACTGCATAAGAAAGCCCAGACAAATCACTTTCAAACAGTAGATGAAACAAATATGGAATGCATTGACGAAACCTTGGATCTTCAGCATATAATCTTAAAGTCCGGTATTCAGCTGCAGGAATTTGAACTGGTCGATCATCATATCGTCCACCATGACCTGTTGGAAATAATTGTGGAAAACAACAAGCTTCCAAACTTTCTTCCCATACACTAATGGGACTTCCTTTTGCTGCTTTCATTTGAAACAAGTCAATTGCATTTCCCATTACTTCTTTGGAATGCAAAGGATGAACAGTATAATGTTCATATATTTCTTCACTTCTAGACACATCAACTTTTTCAATTTGACCAACTGAACAATCACTGTCTTCTTCTGTAGCTGTTTCCTCTGCTCCAACACTTACATCTTTGTAGTACTCATTGTTTTTGACCAAATACAACGTTGCCTTTTTGACTTTTCTAACATCCACTGAATCTTGCCAGATTGTCTTACTCTTTGTCGGAACCCCATTAAGTAGAATACCTAGAGGATCCTCTTCTACTCTTTCTATACCAATTGTATCAATATTTTTCTTTACATCTAGAGGCAAATAAACAACTCTTCCCTTTAATCCTCTCTGTAAATCTGATGGAGGCAATTTCCCTGTCTTAGGCTCCATGCGTACAATAGCCTGAAAAGGATGGACACATTGAATCAAAATAGATTCATAAGTATTTAGATCCATCAATTCAGAAGGAATATCTATCAACTGAAGATTATTATGAACTGCTCTAGCAGGCATTCTATTTTCATTTAATTTTTTTAAACAATAATTACAAATACACTGATCAAAACTCAAATCAAAAGAATTCTCCACCAACAAATAACTTACAAAATCCTTCCATTCACTATTATTTTCCAATTCACTTTTTGCATATAAATCAACTAACCTAGTCTGAATCTTATAATGAGTCCGTCGACAACACACACAAGTTAAATTAGGCCTTTCACTTGATTTCACCTTAAACTTGGTAATTTCCTCGTCAAACTTTTCTATACTTGAAATCTGTCCATTGTCTTCCACATTATCATCCATTACTATATCTATTTCTACACTGTCCTCTTTGTTCCCAAAATAACAAAACTCAATTTCTTCACAAATAGTCTTCACATCCACTTCAGATCCATGCAAAAGAGCACTGTTTAACTGTTTAAGCTTAAGTGCTGGACTTTTTGCATAATACAGCTTTTTCACTAATTTCCTCACCTTATTATGATGCACTGCTAACATCCTAAAATGATGAAAAACACTCTGACATACTTTTCTAGAAAGACAAGCTAGTGAATGCCCATGCAAACCTGTGTTTTCTCTCACTCTGCAAGGATCTAACTCTTGCAAGATCTTCATTTTTTGTTTGAGACTTTTCTTACTATATGTACGTAAGAAATTTCGAAGCAAATCGATTGAATCCTGTCGCACACTACAAACACTACTACACTTCCATGTGTACACTGGACCCTTAGTACGTCTCCCTAAAACTTCATCAGCTAACACCTCTTCTGCATCTCTAGACACAAGTTTCTCTTTTTCCATCACACAACCATCTTTCACCTCATATGCTCGACCACTGGTGTCAACTGCATGCACCAAATCATTTTCCTGAAAGTAACTCTCCTCATTGAAAAATGGCTCAGAACTTGAACTATGCATCCATTCACCAGAAAATACTTCACAAAAATTACTCCGATTAATAATTCTTTTCCATCTACTGTTCGATTTGAAAACATCAATTGCCTTATTAAGTATCCTAATTCTATTGATTATTAAAATAAATAATTTTTTCTTAACTTCAAAAGCCTGATCAACAATCTTTTCTACACTTTTCTTTTTCTTGTAAAAAGCAGCTCTCAGTTTACTTTTCTTATCATTTTTTAGCAAATTTAAAACTACCCTATTGCGAAACATTCGCCTACGAATGTCCCTAAAAAGATTTACCCTTCTATTGCTATCCATTCTCTTCTCTCCTGCTCCAATCGAGACATTTTTTGTGGGCCTCTCCTTCCTTTTTAGATTTGTTGACTTTTTCTGAATATTCACATTAGCAATATCATTTTTTTTTCTACGACATATGTTGCGAAGAAAAGACTTAATTGGCTTACCAGAAGCTTTTCTGGTGTTTTTTGAAGTAGTTGTTGTAGAGGATTCCATAAACTCTGTTGTTGATGTTCTCCTTTTCCGTATGGTATTTTTGATAATTTTTTGCCTTGAAGGCATTTTTGCTTGCTTTTCAGAAGTTGATTTGAATTTGTTGTTCTGTAAAAAAAAAACACATGAAAGACCACTATTAGCAAACAACAAAGTAATGTCAAAAAGCAAACAATATAAACAATAAATTGCAACATATTTAAATTTATACAATAGCAACTCAGGGCTTTATTTATAAAGGCCTTGCGCCACCAGTGCGTCACTTATTACCCATGTTTAAAGTGATGCATCACCTGCACAAGGCAATCATAAAAAAGGTCCAAATGCAAATACCAATCAATTGCACCCAAAAATCGTTTTTTGAATAACATATAAGAAACACTGCGCAGAACCTATGTACAACCACTCAATATCAGCAAACAAAGTCAGGGCCTTATTTATGAAGGTCTTGCGCCACAAGAGTATCACTTATTTCCCATGTATAAAGTGATGCACCAGTTGCATAAGGCAATCATAAATAAGGGCCAAATGAAAATACCATTCATTTGCACCCAAAATCGTTTTTTGAATAACATTTAAAAAACACTGCGCAGAACCTATGTACAAGCACAGAATATCACTTTTGAAAAGTCACTGTTTCCCCAAATACAAATCCTCTATCTTTCAAATGTTGATATCAAGCATTATCAAAAATCCAAAAACAAATCAACAGCAAACAAAGTCAGAGCCTTATTTATGAAGGCCTTGCGCCACCAGTGCGTCACTTATTACCCATGTTTAAAGTGATGCATCAGCTGCACAAGGCAATCATAAAAAAGGGCCAAATGCAAATACCAATCAATTGCACACAAAAATCGTTTTTGAATAACATGTAAGAAACACTGCGCAGAACCTATGTACAACCACTCAATATCAGCAAACAAAGTCAGGGCCTTATTTATGAAGGTCTTGCGCCACAAGAGTGTCACTTATTTCCCATGTATAAAGTGATGCACCAGTTGCATAAGGCAATCATAAATAAGGGTCAAATGAAAATACCATTCATTTGCACCCAAAATCGTTTTTTGAATAACATTTAAAAAACAATGCGCACAACCTATGTACAAGCACAGAATATCACTTTTGAAACGTCACTGTTTCCCCAAATACAAATCCTCTATCTTTCAAATGTTGATATCAAGCATTATCAAAAATCCAAAAACAAATCAACAGCAAACAAAGTCAGGACCTTATTTATGAAGGCCTTGCGCCACCAGTGCGTCACTTATTACCCATGTTTAAAGTGATGCATCAGTTGCACAAGGCAATCATAAAAAAGGTCCAAATGCAAATACCAATCAATTGCACCCAAAAATCGTTTTTTGAATAACATATAAGAAACACTGCGCAGAACCTATGTACAACCACTCAATATCAGCAAACAAAGTCAGGGCCTTATTTATGAAGGTCTTGCGCCACAAGAGTATCACTTATTTCCCATGTATAAAGTGATGCACCAGTTGCATAAGGCATTCATAAATAAGGGCCAAATGAAAATACCATTCATTTGCACCCAAAATCGTTTTTTGAATAACATTTAAAAAACACTGCGCAGAACCTATGTATAAGCACAGAATATCACTTTTGAAACGTCACTGTTTCCCCAAATACAAATCCTCTATCTTTCAAATGTTGATATCAAGCATTATCAAAAATCCAAAAACAAATCAACAGCAAACAAAGTCAGAGCCTTATTTATGAAGGCCTTGCGCCACCAGCGCGTCACTTATTACCCATGTTTAAAGTGATGCATCAGCTGCACAAGGCAATCATAAAAAAGGGCCAAATGCAAATACCAATCAATTGCACTAAAAATCGTTTTTTGAATAACATGTAAGAAACACTGCGCAGAACCTATGTACAACCACTCAATATCAGCAAGCAAAGTCAGGGCCTTATTTATGAAGGTCTTGCGCCACAAGAGTGTCACTTATTTCCCATGTATAAAGTGATGCACCAATTGCATAAGGCAATCATAAATAAGGGCCAAATGAAAATACCACTCATTTGCACACAAAATCATTTTTGAATAACATTTAAAAAACACTGCGCAGAACCTATGTATAAGCAAAGAATATCACTTTTGAAACGTCACTGTTTCCCCAAATACAAATCCTCTATCTTTCAAATGTTGATATCAAGCATTATCAAAAATCCAAAAACAAATCAACAGCAAACAAAGTCAGAGCCTTATTTATGAAGGCCTTGCGCCACCAGTGCGTCACTTATTACCCATGTTTAAAGTGATGCATCAGCTGCACAAGGCAATCATAAAAAAGGGCCAAATGCAAATACCAATCAATTGCACCCAAAAATCGTTTTTTGAATAACATGTAAGAAACACTGCGCAGAACCTATGTACAACTACTCAATATCAGCAAACAAAGTCAGGGCCTTATTTATGAAGGTCTTGCGCCACAAGAGTGTCACTTATTTCCCATGTATAAAGTGATGCACCAGTTGCATAGGGCAATCATAAATAAGGGTCAAATGAAAATACCATTCATTTGCACCCAAAATCGTTTTTTGAATAACATTTAAATAACACTGCGCACAACCTATGTACAAGCACAGAATATCACTTTTGAAACATCACTGTTTCCCCAAATACAAATCCTCTATCATTCAAATGTTGATATCAAGCATTATCAAAAGTCCAAAAACAAATCAACAGCAAACAAAGTCAGGACCTTATTTATGAAGGCCTTACGCCACCAGTGCGTCACTTATTACCCATGTTTAAAGTGATGCACCAGTTGCACAAGGCAATCATAAAAAAGGTCCAAATGCAAATACCAATCAATTGCACCCAAAAATCGTTTTTTGAATAACATATAAGAAACACTGCGCAGAACCTATGTACAACCACTCAATATCAGCAAACAAAGTCAGGGCCTTATTTATGAAGGTCTTGCGCCACAAGAGTATCACTTATTTCCCATGTATAAAGTGATGCACCAGTTGCATAAGGCAATCATAAATAAGGGTCAAATGAAAATACCATTCATTTGCACCCAAAATCGTTTTTTGAATAACATTTAAAAAACACTGCGCACAACCTATGTACAAGCACAGAATATCACTTTTGAAACGTCACTGTTTCCCCAAATACAAATCCTCTATCTTTCAAATGTTGATATCAAGCATTATCAAAAATCCAAAATCAAATCAACAGCAAACAAAGTCAGAGCCTTATTTATGAAGGCATTGCCCCACCAGTGCGTCACTTATTACCCATGTTTAAAGTGATGCATCAGCTGCACAAGGCAATCATAAAAAAGGGCCAAATGCAAATACCATTCATTTGCACCCAAAATCGTTTTTTGAATAACATACAAGAAACACAACACAGGACTTATATACT
This sequence comes from Lissotriton vulgaris, assembly GCF_964263255.1. Classification (NCBI taxonomy): domain Eukaryota; kingdom Metazoa; phylum Chordata; class Amphibia; order Caudata; family Salamandridae; genus Lissotriton; species Lissotriton vulgaris. The sequence goes on along the minus strand of NC_141695.1, from coordinate 1,304,702,560 downwards.
AGCATACAATTTGACTTCTGAAACATAACTATCTGCTTCCAAATATTCTCCATAGAGCAAACAAGTCTCTATCTAAATTAAATAAATCATTACATACCTTTACAAATGCTTTGGGAGATTGAAAACAGTGTCAGACACACACACCAATTTCTCTTTAGCAGAGCAAAAAGTGTGCACTCAATACACTGAAACCTAGACTGGCATAGAAAATCTCTAACTTTGTACACATATGCCTTAATTCAACCAATCAAAAGTCTTCCCTCACTATTTTCAAACCAACACCCTTCCCCCTCTCAGATCTTTCTATCTGTTACCATAGCAACTCCCTCCTAACTGAACTCTCAGGTTCAAAAGTTTATTCTACAATGTTGCAAATTAACTCAGCAAGTATGTTTGACCTCTCAATACACCAGCTTATCCAGGGTATTTTAGCTTTTAGTGACTTTTTTTAACCATTCAAATTGCTTCTTTCACACAACACAACCATACACCCTAACTTTCAGTTTTCAACTATCTGAATTCACCAATCATTGCTTGTGATTCAAGAGCAGTGAAACTCCACAATTATTTTTTTGTAAACTCCTACTGTTCCAACTGCCATTTCATTCCTACACTTCATCTGACTGCACCAGAACCTTCTCACATCATGTATTCTGTATGGATTATAGGACATAGCTACATCCACTGGGCTCAAAGGTATGCAACTAGCAGGAATTATCACAACCTTGATTTATCAAATGTGGAAATCAAGTGGATTGGCCAGAGAGGATTAAAATGTCATCAATTGATACCATTAGTGAAAACCTTTTTGCATCTGCCAAGCCCAGACCTCTTAATAGTGCACTGTGGTGGAAATGATTTGGGCACTATGACTGGGGTTGGTCTGGAAATGCTCTTAAAGGACACCTTTCATCAATTGATGACACTTTTTCCACAAACTGCCTTGGTATATTCAAATATATGCCAAAGACAGAAATGGAACTGGTCCAACCAATTTTGTCCACAATTTGAGAAAGCACGGAAACATGTGAATAAATCTGTTTCTGCTTACATGAGAGACTATGGAATGGGTTCAATATACAATAATAACTTGCGTTACAACATGCAAGACATCTACAGAGGAGATGGTGTGCACTTCTCATATGAAGGAAATAGAATATTCCTCCTGAATTTAAGACTGTGCATTGGAACCTACTTGTAGGTACCTAAATCAGCCACAGAACCCAAAAGCTCTTTTCAGAGCTACCCTACCTCTGATCATTCAAAACGTTTATCTTTTTCTAACTTTTTTCACTATTTTTCACCAAAGTACGGTCCCCGGTACGCTTACCGGTGCGCGTACCGGGCGCCCCCCCCCCCCCCCCGCGAAAAATTTAAGATTTTTTTTTTTTTACGTTTATGAGCCTCCTAAGCCCCCCTCAGAAAACCTAGAGGGTCAAGAAGTCTCTACCGTGCCCCCTTCTAGCCATACCGAACATTGTTTGCCCTCCATCTTGTGTCTCAATTGTACCGAAACACAAAATGGAGGACTTCCGTTACGCTGCTGGTGCGCATACCGGAGCGCGCACCGGTAAGCGCTCCATAAAAAAAGGTGGGAAAGTAATTTTCAGAAAAACCACTGGAGACACTTTCATCAAATATAGAATAAGCCTTACTACATAGCAGTCCCTACCTTTTGCCCAAATTTGGTGGAATTCCATTGAGACATTTAGGCTACAGGCCTGTCTAAATATCCTGAGGTAAATTACATAACAAAAACACATATGAAATGTTAGAATTTACAACCAATTAAAAAGTTTCTTTCATTTTCTACGATTATTTCCTGACATTTGATTGGTTATGTACAAAAATATATATAAAAGAAGAGAGGGAAACACAGCCATTTTGACTACTGCTTCCAGAAGTACATTGGAAAACAAATACCACTGACAACTTCAACTGATCTCTCCAAGGTAAGTTGTTATTTTGGAAGTATGTTGTACACTTTAAGTTAATTTCTGGAAAAATATTCTGTTAGTTATATACTATCCCTCTGTAATAGTTATAGATAGAGATAGACTTCTCTGTAATAGTTATGGATTGAGTTACGCTTCTCTGGTATACAGTACCCTAACTCTACTAATATAGTTAATTTGTATGCAATTTTCAGAAAGAAAATGGAAGGAGAAAATCAAGCAAATATTACTTCTATCGAAGTAAAGGTGGAAAAACCAGAAGAGCAAAAAGATGAAGTTGATTTCATGGATGACTCTTTGGATCAACAGTTTATTGAATTTTTGGAACAAATGGAATCATGTACTTATAATTATGAGGAAATACCAGACAATATTATGTTACAAGTTTTATTAAATTATGAAAAAGAATCAGAGGAATAAATTTATATTTAATAATTTTAAATTGTTTGAGACAATATTCATTTTTAAATGTAATTCATAAAGTATTACCAAAATAATTACATTATAAAATGAGACTTATAGTATACTGTGCAAATTTTTTTCTGATACAAACTAAGTTTACTCATAGTTACTACCTTTCTCCCACTATATTATCACCTATGTATATTTTACACCTCTTTTTCATCATAAGGGATCAGGATAGACTACCCATGATCCCCTAGAAATTCTCAGGGAGTGCTTAAAAGATCTGTTTTGCTTTCCTGACAGACTATGTTATGGATTCGATATACCACAATAACTTCTGTAACAACACGCAAGATATCTACAGTGGAGATGGTGTACATTAAATTTAAGTCTCTGCATTGGTACCTCCATGTAGGTACTTAAATAAAAAAAAAAATAAAAAAAAAAATATTGATGAACATTAAAACTTTTTAAGGTGATTATTTTTCCCATAGTACGCTCTCCGGTGCGCTCCCCGGTGCGCGTACCGGGCGCCCCCCCCCCGCGAAAAAAAAACCAAAAAAAAACCGAGACCCCGCGGGGCCCTTTAATAGCCCCCACATCAAACCTAGGGAGACAGGGGGTGTCTACTCTGCCCCCTTATGGTCTTTTACCCCTTTGTTTTGACCACCTCTCATGTCTCGATCCTACCGAGACACAAGATGGCGGCCGCTCCAGACTGTTTAGAATGTTTACAGACACCCAACAGCCAATAAGCTTTCTGCGCGCAAGCCGCGTGGCGCGCCCGGTGCGCGTACCGGTGCGCATACCGGAATGCGGCTATAGATATATATATTTTATTGAACCTAAATTACTCAAAATCCACTGGAGCACATATCTTGAGACATAGCAAAGGCACATCGGGCTACCAGTCCCTACAATTTTGCCAAGTTTGGTGTAAATCCATTCAGCCGTTCGAGCTAAAAAGTGAAATCGACCGCCCTATGGAAATTAACATGGGGAAAACGCGTTTTGGGACCCCCCTTTTATCTCGGCCCCCGCTTTACGTATCCCCCCCAAACTTTCAGGGAAGGACCAGAGCACCGCGAGGCCATTTTGAGGAAATTTTCAGGCAGATTCATCAACCGGCACCAAAGTTATTCCAAATAGAATTTTGAGATTTAACATTGAAAAAAATCCTAACTATAACTACCTACTGGCGACCGCCAGTAGGAAATATATATAAATATATATATCTATATATATATATATATATATATATGAACACAAAATTGTAGCTGAACCCTTGCCTCGATCTCGGCGGGCTCACGGCAGGGGTAGCCACCCCCTTCAAATCAACACGCTTCACCCGCGTCCTCCTCCTACCAGTTTCGGAAAGAACGACACAGGAGCCGTGGCCTCAATCAATGGTGCAGTTTAATGCTGATACAACGTCCGACGCGTTTCGGAGTAAGCCTACTCCTTCATCACGGGCAAACTTTGTGTATCACAGTGTGAATAATAAAGTAAAAAAACATGTCACGTGATAAAAACATAAACAAAATACTTTGCCTTTGTACAATTTTCAAATAGTGTTTGTACTATTATTTAAATGACTGTAAATCACATGTAATATACTCGGCTGTTTACCCATTTAAATTTAAATTAGGTGCACCATTTGTCAGAATTTAAATGCATGATTTCGTGTTCCTCTACGGCCTCGCGTGAAAGTTAAGCCACGGGTCATAAGACAATGCTAAACACGAATGCTGGTAAAGCCAATCAGTTCAAAACCATATTAGACAAGTTAATTTAGTACTTGAGGTGATGAATGGGGTAGGAACCATCAAATCTGTGTTGGCCAAGTTATCGATTGGGTCCTCATTCGGCCCACACACTTCAGCTAATTCAAAAACCGTGTGTAATGTCTCAATGTCGCCTATTTGAAGGCCCACATGTTCACTGACTTGTTCACCAATTGTTTTCTCCCTCTTATGAGAGAACCACTTTTTAAGTTTCAACTTACGTATATAGTGGAACAAGTCAATTCTTGATTCAGTGTAGGTAAAATAGGAAGTCGGGCAAAAGGATAGTCCTAACATTAATACCTCCAATTCATTTTCATTAAGAATATAGTTAGAGAGATTTACTTTGCCTTTATCATTGTCTTAGGTGTTGCAAGTACTCATTCAACATTGACTGATGAGAATTCAACCTTGGCATCCTACAGTGCACCAGCCCACTGGGGCTTTAAACAGAGACTGTTTTTTCATTTGAGTGATTAATGTCAGGCATGATAATAATTAACTTGGATTTAGCCCACTTGGGCATTATTTCTGTTCAGTCCCCTTGACACTTATTTTGGTAGCCCACTCGGGCAACACGCTGTGACAGCTATGCTTTACCAGCTTTATTTGCAGTGTTCTGATAGCACCTTAAAATTTGCCTCGAGTATGCGGTAACCCGCGTAGCCTGGGGGTTTGAGCAACTGCTTATTATTTTCTCCCGGTCGGATGGCAGGGGTTCGATTCTACCCGCACCGGAGGAGGTGCATGTATCATGTTTAATTTTGATTAATTTTCGACACTTGGTTACATCACCTCAAGTACTAAATTAACTTGTCTAATATGGTTTTGAACTGATTGGCTTTACCAGCATTCGTGTTTAGCATTGTCTTATGACCCGTGGCTTAACTTTCACGCGAGGCCGTAGAGGAACACGAAATCATGCATTTAAATTCTGACAAATGGTGCACCTAATTTAAATTTAAATGGGTAAACAGCCGAGTATATTACATGTGATTTACAGTCATTTAAATAATAGTACAAACACTATTTGAAAATTGTACAAAGGCAAAGTATTTTGTTTATGTTTTTATCACGTGACATGTTTTTTTACTTTATTATTCACACTGTGATACACAAAGTTTGCCCGTGATGAAGGAGTAGGCTTACTCCGAAACGCGTCGGACGTTGTATCAGCATTAAACTGCACCATTGATTGAGGCCACGGCTCCTGTGTCGTTCTTTCCGAAACTGGTAGGAGGAGGACGCGGGTGACGCATGTTGATATATATATATATATATATATATTACCTACTGGCGGTCGCCAGTAGGTAGTTATAGTTAGGATTTTTTTCAATGTTAAATCTGAAAATTCTATTTGGAATAACTTTGGCGCCGGTTGACGAATCTGCCTGAAAATTTCCTCAAAATGGCCTCGCGGCGTTCCGGTCCTTCCCTGAAAGTTTGGGGGGGATTCGTCAAGCGGGGGCCGAGATAAAAGGGGGGTCCCAAAACGCGTTTTCCCCATGTTAATTTCCATAGGGCGGTCGATTTCACTTTTAGCCCGAACGGCTGAATGGATTTCCACCAAACTTGGCAAAATTGTAGGGACTGGTAGCCCGATGTGCCTTTGCTATGTCTCAAGATATGTGCTCCAGTGGATTTTGAGTAATTAAGGTTCAAAAAAATATATATATCTATAGCCGCGCTCCGGTACGCGCACCGGTACGCGCACCGGGCGCTTACCGCGACTTGCGTGCAGAAAGCTGATTGGCTCTGGGATGTCTGTAAACATTCTAAACAGTCCGGAGCGGCCGCCATCTTGTGTCTCGGTAGGATCGAGACACGAGAGGTGGCCAAAACAAAGAGGGATATGACCATAAGGGGGCAGAGTAGACCCCCCTTGACCCCCTAGGTTTGATGTGGGGGCCATAAAAGGGCCCCGCGGAGCAAAAAAAAAATAAAAAATTTTTTTGATTTTCGCGGGGTGAGCGCCCGGTACGCGCACCGGTACGCGCACCGGTAAGCGTACCGGGGAGCATACCATGGGGAAAAAGAATGACAGTTTTAAAAGTAGCTGTTTAAAAAAAAAAATGTTTTGTTGTTTTTTTTTATACATACACATACATATATATATAAATGCATATGCATATATATATATGCATATATGTGTATATGTGTGCGTGTAGAGAGAGGTAGAGAGGTAGAGGTGTAGAGGTAGAGAGGTAGAGAGGTAGCGGTAGAGAGGTAGAGATTAGTAGAGAGAGAAGAAGAGAGAGGTAGAGAGGTAGAGAGTAGAGAGTGAGTAATAGAGAGTAGAGAGTGAGTAGTAGAGAGTAGTAGAGAGCAGTAGAGAGAGTAGCAGAGAGTGAGTAGTAGAGAGTAGTAGAGTGAATAGTAGAGTGAGTAGTAGAGAGTAGTAGAGAGTGAGTAGTAGAGAGTGAGTAGTAGACAGTAGTAGAGAGTAAGTAGTAGAGTGAGTAGTAGAGAGCAGTAGAAAGTGAGTAGTAGAGAGTAGTAAAGAGTGAGTAGTAGAGAGTGAGTAGTAGAGAGTGAGTAGTAGAGAGTAGTAGAGAATAAGTAGCAGAGAGAATAGTAGTGAGTAGTAGAGAGTGAGTAGTAGAGTGAGTAGTAGAGACTAGTAGAGAGAGAGTAGTAGAGAGTGAGTAGTAGACAGTAGTAGAGAGTGAGAAGTAGAGAGTGAGTAGTAGAGAGTAGTAGTGAGTAGTAAAGAGTGAGTAGTAGAGAGAGAGTAGTAGAGAGTGAGTAGTAGAGAGTAGTAGATAGTGAGTAGTAGGGAGTAGTGAGTAGCGAGTAGTAGGGAGTGAGTAGTAGAGAGAGAGTAGTAGAGAGTAGTAGAGTAGTAGAGAATGAGTAGTAGACAGTGAGTATTTGAGAGTAGTGGAGTAGGAGAGAGTAAGTAGTAGAGAGTAGTGGAGAATATTCCAAAGTTTGGCACAGCACCACTTTCACAATGAGTCCAATCAAATCATATCACTTAGAGTCCTTATTGAAGCGCTGAATCTTGGTGTATATTCAAATGCTTTTATTTTCCTTAAGTTTATGTACCACAGCCAGCCGAAAGGTTTCGTTCTGTACAACAGAACTTCTTCAGGGCGTTCTTATTTCCTTCAAGTTATGTCGGTATCCAGTTGTCATATAACTAGATATTTCTTCCAAATGTTAGACGAGACATAAGTATATTCTTATTCAAAGTGACTAGGTATCAATTTTACCCACACAATTCGGGCAGACTTGAGTAATTTATAGCATCCTCAAAGTCAGTCTTTCAAAAATTCCAAAGTATAGGACATGATAATCCAAATCCAAATGTTTCTCAAGAAAAGTAATTTACAATCGTTCGGAATATCGGTGTTTGGGCAGATATGATCCAGGGACCCCCAGTATGCAAGGGGAATTAGTCCCCCCTCTACAAACGCGCCAGTGGCCTGCATTGCAGAGAGGTGTAACAAGGGTGTGGCCTCATTACACTTCTCTGCAATGCAGCTCCCTCGCGGATACTGGAGGCTCCTGGTGGACCAGTTGACCCCAGGGACCCCCAGTATGCAAGGGGAATTAGTTCCCCCTCTGCAAACGCGGCAGTGGGCTGCGTTGCAGAGAGGTGTAACAAGGGGCATAGTCTCATTACACCTCTGCAATGCAGCCCCTGGTGCATACTGGAGGTTCCAGGTGGGCTAATTGGCCCCCAGGGGCCCCCAGTATGCAAGGGGAATTAGTTCCCCCTCTTCAAACATGCACGGGGGCTGCGTTGCAGAGAGGTGTAAAAAGGGTTGTGGCTTCATTACACCTCTCTGCAATGCAGTCCCCTGGCGCATACTGGAGATTCCTGGTGGGCTTTCAGGTCTTATATAGTTAGGAATTAGCATTAAAAAAACCTTTGAAATTCACTGAAAAAACCATAGGTTTCACACCAGTTATAGTTAGGAATTAGCATTTAAAAAACCTTTGAAATTCACTGAAAAAACCATAGGTTTCACACCAGTTATAGTTAGGAATTAGCATTTAAAAAACCTATTAAATTCACTGACAAAACCATAGATTTCACACCATTTATAGTTAGCTGGAAATTTTACTGACATAAAACCATTGAAATTCCCACGTTATAGTTAGTTGGACTCACTATAACTTGCGCGCCTGTAATGCACTGCTGATGACGTCACATATTACATCACTCATGACATGGTCAGTGACATCACTCATGACATCACTGATGACACCATCCTTGTGACAGAGTGACAGACCTAATTTCAGTGTAATGTAACGCTTGAAACACATATTCAAAAATAGAAACAAACATTTTCAAAAAAATGGAGATACCCAAACCAGTAACAACAACCAATTCAGTAATTCCACCATCTATATACACATCCACTCATTCACCAACAGTTCTATATAGTCACTCATATATATATACTCACTCATCATATGTAGTGATACACCTATACATCCTGTTACACATCAGCAGTCATCCAAAAGTTACTCACACACATACTCACACATGCAAATAAACTATTGAACATCCATTTATTTGCATATACATTTATACACACACTACCACCTTACTTCTAAGGAAACTTACCCATACTTACTCTCTTAAACAATCACTTATAGAAACACATACTTATTTAAACAGGAACTCCTACAATCTCTCACTATATATACTATACTCACTTATATACATCAATACTCACATATACTAGATTAAAACATATGTCGTTACTAATGAAGACACTAGTGAGACAGTCATTCACTCACTAACACACACATATACACACTCATCCACCCATACAGTCCTGCACATATGCTGTCTTCAAAACACATACAAACAGTGAGTCAGTCACCAACCCCTGCAGCCACTTATACACAAAGAGAAACACTGATACAAACATTTAAATATTTAAACAATACTCGCAAATATATATATTCACTAAGATACACGTAATAAGCCAGTTACCCAACCAATTTTTTTTGTTTTAAAAATCCATTTACACACTTATTTAAACATTTATTCTTCTATCGACCTTTACAAATACATATATAAAACAAATTTATTTTTCAGAAAGACACACATTCACTGGATGGTGTCATCAGTGATGTCATGAGTGATGTCACTGACCATGTCATGAGTGATGTAATATGTGACGTCATCAGCAGTGCATTACAGGCGCGCAAGTTATAGTGAGTCCAACTAACTATAACGTGGGAATTTCAATGGTTTTATGTCAGTAAAATTTCCAGCTAACTATAAATGGTGTGAAATCTATGGTTTTGTCAGTGAATTTAATAGGTTTTTTAAATGCTAATTCCTAACTATAACTGGTGTGAAACCTATGGTTTTTTCAGTGAATATATATATATATATATATATATATATATATATATATATATATATATATATATATATATATATATATATATATATATATATATATATATATATATATATATATATATATCTCCAAAACTAACAGTCCCAACTTCGGGAAAGAGCCAGATGAGACCACCATCATGTGCAACAGATGTTTTATTTCGAAGGACAGCATGCCAGCAAACGAATCCTTTGAAGTGCAGAAATCATACCAAATTCTAGCCAAACGCGTTTCGAGTTGCTCTCTTCATCAGTGGCTTAATGGAAGTGCAGGGGGAAACTGTTTAATGGTGCTTCTGTTCATAAACGTCTCCCGCCCTGTTGGGCGTGGCTCCAAGGCCTTCTGGGAGACATAGTCCACACCAACTTGGAAACCTAAGTAGGTACGTTGCCCCCAACACCAAATGTCCAACAATAACGGTGCACCTTCCAAAGTCTCTTTGCCCCGCTTTGTTGCTGTGATTCCTGAGGTGAGCACACACTTTACTGCATCGGTGTGCGTTCATTCTCCTCCGCTTCCCGCAGCATCTGATGATGCCGCCGCGGACCTGCTCAAAACAGCAGTCGGCTCTCTCCCCCGACCCGGGCAGGCCGTTGCATAAATCCAAAACTAACAGTCCCAACTTCGGGAAAGAGCCAGATGAGACCACCATCATGTGCAACAGATGTTTTATTTTGAAGGACAGCATGCCAGCAAACGAATCCTTTGAAGTGCAGACATCATACCAAATTCTAGCCAAACGCGTTTCGAGTTGCTCTCTTCATCAGTGGCTTAATGGAAGTGCAGGGGGAAACTGTTTAATGGTGCTTCTGTTCATAAACGTCTCCCATCCGGTTGGGCGTGGCTCCACGGCCTTCTGGGAGACGTAGTCCACACCAACTTGGAGCAGGTCCGCGGCGGCGTCATCAGATGCTGCGGGAAGCGGAGGAGAATGAACGCACACCGATGCAGTAAAGTGTGTGCTCACCTCAGGAATCACAGCAACAAAGCGGGGCAAAGAGACTTTGGAAGGTGCACCGTTATTGTTGGACATTTGGTGTTGGGGGCAACGTACCTACTTAAGTTTCCAAGTTGGTGTGGACTACGTGCAAGACTTCTGACACAAGAATCACCCTTCAAACTCGACGCGTTTCATGCACCTCTGCATTTCATCAGGAGCAGGGCTTCATAACTGCAGGCTGGCATGTCCGTTTTTTAAAGCACGTGAATGATGTTCCAGTCTTCGCCTCAGTGGGTGTGGCCACGCCCGTGGCCTCTTGGTATTGGTAGAGCTTTGTCTCTTGCCCCAGTGAGTCGGGTGCCGCAACATTCTATTTAGAATAACTTTGGCGCTGGTTGATGAATCTTTGCAAAATGTTCAAACTTGATGAGGCGCTCCGGTCCGCTCTTATCCTGTAAGTCTTGGGGTGATTCGTGAAGTGGGGGCTGAGAAAAAAGGGGGTCCAAAATCGCGTTTTCCCCCTGCGATTTCCCATAGGACCTTTAGCTGCAGCTACAGCCCGAACTGCCGAACAGAATTACTCCAAATTTAGCAAGGAGGTAGTCCTCAGTTCAGACTTGTGCCTTTTTCATAAATGGTGTCAATGTGTTCGGTAGTTACTGAGAAAATTACAGTTAAAAGTACATATATTTCTATGGCCGCGGTGGATTCGCGCACCCTGAGCGCACCATGAGCGCACCCTCCCGATCACGGGCTGAATGCTAATTGGCTGTCATGTGGTTGTCAACATTCGAAACCAGGAAGTGTTGGCAGCCATTTTGTGCCTCGGTAGAAGTGAGGCTGAAAAAGTCAGTGGAACAAGTGTGCAAAATGTATAAAGGGGACAAGGTAGAAATACCCTGACCCTCTAGACCTGCTTAAGGGGTCCAAGAAGGGGTCCAAGAAGCACTCCCTGGCCCCCTCAAATGTATATCTATATTTTTAAAATGCAAAGTGTGTGCAGGGTGCACAGATCCTGCTGTAAAAAAAAATAGAACGGAGGTTCTTTTATAATTACCCCCTGGGGGCAAAATTATTCAATTTAAAGGGGGCCCAGAGGGAACCACCCTCCCCCCCGGGGCTATAAAATAAATTGTTTGGAGGGGCTTAAAAACCCCTCCCAGTATAATTTGTGGGGGGCTCAATGGCCCCCCTAAGCCCTGAGGACCACCATCCACCGGGGCTTGATGTATTTTGGGAGGGGAGCTGCGTGGCTCCTCTCCTGGAGCCCTCGAGGACCCTGGGGACCGCCACCACCCAGGGTCAGCTCCTGCAATGTCCTGGGGTGCCCACCCCCAGGACACTCTTGTTTGCTATGAGAGGGCGGGAGTCTCCCGCCCCCCCATAGCAAATGTGGTTTGGATTTTGAAAGAGAGAGCAGGAAATCCTGTTCTCTGTTTATAAGCCCCGGGGGTTGTGGTCCCCGGAGATAATAGTAATTAGTGATAGGGGCTATTTTTTTTTTACTGTAAAATTAGGAGTGACACACCCAGTGCAGTGCTCAGTGCGGCCCCTGGTGTGCACAAGTTGGATGCACGATTCATAATCTGTAGGGTGTGCATCTCCAACGCGTTTGGTGCATGACCTCTAAGCATTTGGTGCACAACTGTGGCACATTAGGTGCGCGGCTCCATGCAACAAAAAACATTATTTTTCAGATATACATCAAGTTTATGTGTTTAGTTCTTAGGTGGCTCTAAAAAGAGCCCTTGTGTTTATTGAGAGATTTTAGAACCTACAAGTAAGTACCTATGCAGAGTCTAAAGTTCAAGAGGAAGACTCTGTTTCCCTCATCTGTAAAATGTACACCGTCTCTCCTATAGATGCCATCCATATTGAAACGCAGATTGTTGTGGTAAATGGACCCTATTCTATAGTCTCGGAGAAAAGCAGAAACATATTTATTCACATGCTTCCTAGTTTTCTCAATCTGTGGACAAAATTGATTGGAACAGTTCCATTTCTGCCTTTGGCATATGTTAGAATAGACAAAGGCAGTATGGGGGAAAAGTGACATCAATTCTCCAAAGGTGTCCTTCATAAGCATTTCCAGACCTACCCCAGTCAAAGTGCCTAGGACATTGCCACCACAGTGCACAATTATGAGGTCAGGGTGTTGGAGATGCAAAAAGGATTTAACCAATGGCATAAATTGGTGCCACTTTAACCCTCTCTGTCCAATCTATTTAATGTCTACATGTGAGAAGTTGGCCTGATATATGATGTTTCCAATTCTGGAACCACCTTGTATCAGTCCAAACAACCCTTATGGTGTCTGGTTGTAAGTCAACCTTATTAGACAAGCTATCTTAATGGTAGCATAGACTAAGCAGCCTTAAAGGCTTAACTCAAGAGGTCGTGTTAAGTGAGCTGTTTTACCAATCACAGTCCTGTAATATCAAATGAAAGGACACCACACAAGTATATATTATAAAAATATATGTATTTATTTCTAAAATAATCCCCAGTACTCTTTATGAGCAAAGGGGCACAAGCGTTAAATCAAAAGCACAGCATAACATACAAAGTTGCACAGTTATGGATGAGGGCGGGTGGCCACTCAAACCATATATTAGAAAAGTGGTATAAGAGATACCAATCGAACAGTGGTTAGGCCTAGGGCCTAGGGAATCGCTGGGAGCAGTCGGGACTAGCAATGCTGAAGTCGGGAAAAGCCCGCGGGATTCGGGTGCAACGCTTAAAGCGCGGCTTGCACCAATGCAATGTCAATGGTCCGTAAAAGTTACACAAGTAGAGTTTAAGGATACTTCCACTGAACCTAGAAGGACCAAACTTTAGACACATACCCTAGAGGTGTGTACCAGTGTGGGAACACCGGCGTTGCAATGTTACCTCACCCACAGGAAGCGGGTGCATAGGGTCGAAGTGGCGTCAGGTTTTGTCACGCAGGTTCTTGGTGCTTGAAGATGAAGATGCTGCAGGCGATGTGAAGGAGAAGTGTCCGGTGTGATCCAAGGGTGGATCAGAGTAGAAAAGTACCTGAAGCAGAGGGGACAGAGTCTGGGTCACTCAGCAGTGACCAGAGTGGAACCAGGACGGAACCAGGCAATGTTGGGCGCAATCAGGTGGTTGTCGAGGAGCTTCTCTCCGCTGCCACGTGGGCTCTGGGGCATCTGCGATGTCCAGGAGCGGGTCACTAGCTGTCCCATGCAGGCTCTCACCGTCGGCGCTGTCGGCTTCAAGATCGGAGTCAACAACACTTGGCAAAAGCAATCCACGCGGGATTGGGAGATCGCTTCTCACTCAGACCAGGAGGCTCCTTTTCAGAGGAGCTGGTGCAAGTCTGGAGCAACCAGAATCACAAGTCGGTTTTAGGTTTTCGTCGGCACAGGGGCCACAAGCCAGCTGGCAAGTGACCGGGCCATCGCGTTGAGCCAAAGAGAGCAGAAGGGCCCCACGCAGCACTCGTCGAGTGTAGAGGGGTGAGCTTCGTGCAAGAGTGGCTCAGGGTTGGGGCTTCTCAAACCCCGGTGTACAGCTTCAAGGGTCACTTGTGGGCTGCACGGTCAGCGTCTCGTGGTCTTTTTGAGGATGGCGTGCCCCACGCTTCCGGTCGCCTCCACAGGTCCCAGCTCTGCAGGGACTGTGGATCGGGCTGCAAGAAGGCAGGCAAGCTTGATCTCGCCGATCTCTGTCGCTCGAGTTCTGGCGGGAACTGCAACAAAGCCGGAGTTGAGGTGCTGGATGGTACCTGTTTGCACAGGGTGGTCACTCCTTGACCACAAGGGAGATTCTTCAGTCTTTCACGTTGAGTAGGATGTCGAAGGGTCCAGAGTTTCGTTTCTTATGTTTCATCAGGATAATCTGAGTGCGTTGGCACTGCTCCCATTCTTATACCAATCTAGGGGGCTGGATTACCTGCTAGGTCCCCTCCTATGGGTGGGATCCAGGAAGGGGGTGGATACACCCCTTTCCTTTTATCCAGGCCGCGCTGGGACAGGGGCTGGTGTGCCCCGGCCGGATTATGCAAGGGGCAGCCTTGTGCTCCCCAGGCAGTGTCTGGTTTCTTTCAAACCTCCCTGCTACAATCCACTATCTCCTGTCTGGGGTGGTGTGACACCTCCCTGTGACACTAAACCCTTTGTCCAGGCCTCCTTGGCTGAGTTTCGGTCAGCTTCAGGAGGTCAGACTCGTGTCTGTGGCAGAAGCATCCATTTTGTGGATCTGAGGCTCTTTTTAACCTCATCGCTGCTATAGGAATTCCCCCCCTTTGCTGGACATTGCAGAACAGGGTGTGGTAATGACGGAACCATTCCATCATCAGCACAGCTCAACCATGACTGATGACGGAATGGTTCCATTACAAGCATCGAAGGGGTTAAAATCAACCGCGTTTTAGCAAAGTAACCTTGTCGTCCCCCTCTAGAGGGGTGGAATGCTACCCCCGTCACCAGGACTGGCAAAGGGGTAGTATTCCAAATCGTATGACACCTTACGCGACATGTTTTGATAAAACCAAACCAAAGTTACCATATAACCGCGAGGATTATAATGCACTTAAGAGTATATGGTATGGCATATCCCGGAACAGCTTAGGGAATTGGTCCCGACAGCTGCAGACAGGCTCAGCTCATGCTAGAGCACCATCTCACATAAAACCAAGCACTCTGCCTCCAGGATTGTTAAGGCCTGCCATAGGAGTGACTGATAGGTATATATGTGTCCAGTTAGGTTTAGATATAGGCATACTATATCTAAGCAAGGGGTGATTACACCACCTTGCTCCAGATGAGTGATCAGCCAGTTGTGTCAATTTTAAATAGCCAGCCAGGGGTGGCAAAAGATATGCTGAGGCCCCTGGTAGGCCTTGGATGCACCTATGCCCTGGGCACCTACAGTGCTCTGTACAGGGGCTGATAAGGTGACCCAAGCCAATCTAGTTATGCACCTAGGGTACATGGAATCCATTTTACAGAGAGAGCAGATAGCCTGGGGCCCTGATTAGCAGGGAACCAGGCCAGCTAAGTCGAAAACCAGCTAAACACAAGGCAAAAAAATCTGGGGTAACCATAGTCTGGTAGCCACCTTCCTACACCTAGGTCTTTGTGAATTCCTTTGTTTTCTGCATACCTTTGGCTCCAGAACATATAGCTGTGTCCCACAATCAACACTCTAAGCATCTTGAAGGGAGGTCTGTATGCACTCAGATGGTCTCTCTAAATGAAATGGCAGTTTGAAAACTAAGATTTTTTTTAAATGGTGGATAAGATGAAGTTTTGAAAAAAGAAAAGAAATGATTGGTTGTTTGACAACATTTTACAATGAAAACTAGGGTGCAAGTTTCTGTTTTTTAAAAGAATGATTCTTATTGGTTAACAAAAACTGATTGAAAGGAACATTATATACAATAAGCTGATATGTTGAAAAGTCAAGCACACTTGCTGTTTTGATTAGCAACATTGTGTGGTGAGCTTTTGACCTGTGTGCTCAGTTAAGTGTTCCATGAACTTCTTCTATGGTAACAGGCAGAAGGCAGATTGGGGGTAGGGTTTAAATGTGTGTCAATTGGAAAGGGTTGAAATGTGTAACCAATAGAAATGTGTGTTTGCTTTTGAATGAATGTGGGAAGCAATGTGATTTGATGTTTAGGTGTATATGTGTTCAAAATGAGAGGGCAACTTTGCCATTCTTTGGTTTTGGTGAGAGGTGTACAGCACAAAGATTCTGTATAAGAAAATCTGGGGTGTGACTGACATACTTCTTATTCTACAAAACAATTTTAGAGGTGAGTTATGAATTTTAAACAATCTAATTGATTGTTTTTTTTGCCCACTGTTATGTGATGAGTACGATTGAAATCACTGTTTCTAGCGAAATTCAATATATTCTGAGAACAGTAAAAAAGGCAAAGAAATTACTTTGTAAAATGTTAAAATGATGCTGTGCTGTTAAAAATGTATTTTTACATGTTATAACTATTTGTAGTTTTCTTTTACAGATCCTAATTCTAAAATATGGAATGTACTATATTTTACATTAAAAAAGCAACTAAATAAAATGTGTAGCGTTTTTTAGATGTATTACTGCTGAGGTAAGTTTAAGTAAGTCTTAAAATGCACAATGGCCTGTGTTTGCACACAGGAGGAAGGACTACATTTGTGCCAGATAATTTCATTGCAGACAGGTATCAAATAAGAGACAGCTTCAGAGCACCTGTCTGTAATATACATGGCATAGCACACAATAGAGTCATATGGTGGTCTTGTAGGCCCTGGTAATTTTAGAATTATAAGAAGTAAAACTATTTAACCCAAAGCACATCACTAAGTGGTTTTGCACGTCACAGTAGGCCCATCCCTTCTCTTCAGTCATATATAAAGATGTGCTATAAGTTTCCTAAAACGTAAGTACTTATAAATGTATCTTGTTCTCAGTTAGCAGTACAGATATTTACTCCTATATTAAGAATTGGCCTAGCCATTAACTCTCTTTCTTATTTACAAGGTGAGGAAAAGTCATTCTGTATACCTTTTGTGTTCCATGTAAATATAATCTCATCATACACACCACTTTGCGTTGAAAAGGCGTTCTATAGGTTGTGCTCTGCGTGTTTGCACAGAACAGTCATAGAACAAGACATATGTCCAGTTTTATCAACAATCATGAATCTGGCTATGTTTGTGAATGCTGCACCATCTTCCAATTGGTGTAGCAAAGCACAACAAGGAGAAATGTTTTCACTTCTCATTTTTTCTCTTTCAATATATGCTACAATGCCCAGCATATATTGAAGGAGAAAAATTCCTTAACTGATTGTTTTTGTGCAGGAAGGTGTCCCTTCCTGCATAAAAACAATCTCCGCATGACACGGACATCCTTGCACCATGGTGCAAGGGTGCCTTTGTCACCACATGGCTGCAGTTTAAACAGCTGTGCAGAGCAAAGCACAGACCTGCAACATATTTATATACATATGTTGCATCCCTGTGCTTCGGAAGTACCACAGCTTGCTGTAGTTAAACAGTTTACAGTGTCATGCTGCAGCACTTCCTTATAGTTCTGCACCACAAATCACAAATGCATCCTTTCAGTCAATTATGCACTACACATACAT
Source organism: Lissotriton vulgaris (assembly GCF_964263255.1). NCBI lineage: Eukaryota > Metazoa > Chordata > Amphibia > Caudata > Salamandridae > Lissotriton > Lissotriton vulgaris. The sequence continues at coordinate 1,304,684,993 of NC_141695.1, read as the reverse complement.
TAATCTAAACTTTCACTCACTAGCATGCAAGTTTTGCTCTTTTTTTAACCAGAGTAGGTAGTTCTGAAATTTTAGTTTTTTGTTTTGTAGTTTTGTATTTTTTTTGTTTTTTAACACATTTTCAGATTTTTTTGGGGGTTTTATAAGGAAAAAAAGACAACTGCAGGAGGAAAACAATGAACTTCAAGGGAAAAAAAACTAGCACTCAACAAAGTGCTCGACAAACCAAATCAACAGACTGCTTTCCATAGCAGAGCAATCTACTACACTTAATACAGTGTACAGTGTATTTTTGCATTGGCAAATTGAGGACAAATGTTCACATTTCAAGAAGACGTAGCAGCAGCAGAGGTGCTATGAAATGCAGATGGAGTGGTTTGAACCGATCTTCTACATTCCTCCCTCACCAAGTTCACAGGATGCTGTGTTTTTTAGATGTTTCAACATACTTGTGGTCCCGCAAGAGTATTTCTTATTGGCGTGTCCTCTTGACAACAAACTTTTGCAGATTTTGCACATCACCTTCACTGCATTGACTTACTTCTGTCCCTCTGGGAAAAAAAAAAACTTCCAAACTACAGAGCTGTACCTCTCACGAGTTGGAGGTACTGGAACACATTCCTCATTTGAAGAGTTGTCTGAATCAGGTGGTAACTCCTGTCCTTAAGCAATTGTAACTCATAATAGTTGTCCAATTTGCCAGAAAAGGTTCTTCTCAGCAGAGAGATGTTTCTCCCAAGAAAGTCTGGAAAGAATGATTGAAATGGGTGGGGTCCTTCAATAGATACAATAGGAAGTGTTATGAACCAATCAAATCTCTTCTTTTCTGGTCACGTGGGGTACGCGTAGGGTGCGCGTATGCAGTGCATACGCAGCTCGCACCCAGTGCGACTTCACAAAATTGCATTTATAAGTAATGTAACTTTATTGAAAGTTAAAGAATATTATTTTTATGACTAGCTCAGATAATGTCTTGTCTTATTTTTTATATTAAATATATATACGTTTTTGAATTAAAACATTTCGCAGGGGTCACGCACCCATCGCGTCCAATATGCATATGACATCATGCACAACTGCGCGGCCGGCGCGTCGCTTAATACGTACATGTTGCATATGCACTACAAGTCGCGTACCAGTCGCATAGCGTCCGCGTTGGGAACGTCGTACTCGTCACACACCCCACGCGGATCCCACACAACAATCCTAAAATGGCAGACTCGTTCCACGCAGTGAACGAGAAGGGTGCAATTTGGTTGCGCGACTCCAAAAAAATATATTAAAGAAAATAATATAAATATATTTAAAAGAACATAAAATAATTACAAAAATATACATTTTACATTTTTTGAAAAATATATTTTTATTAAAAATGTCTACTGTAATTTAAAAAATAAGATATCTAAAAAATAGATTAAAAAATGTAGTAAAACAATATGAAAAAAAATATAACAATTGATACATTTAAAAATTATCATTGAAAAAAACCTTAGAAATTCACTGAAAAATTTAATTAAATGTTTTAAGTGTTACCCGTTTGTTCCAATCAAGATGGCTTCAGGTGTGCCATACTTTTGTCATTAGTAAGGATGTTAGCGCTCTTGTTGTTCTTTGCAACACTCTGGGAAGCTGCAGTAGTACACAAAGGAATCAACTGACAGTCTCTGCCCTTGTTGGATGTACATGTTTTACTGAGAATGTCAGACTTCATTATCACAAGACTGAGAAAGATAATGTGAATTTACAGAAAATATACTCTCATTTTAGCTCCTGGAGCACCTTCCAAACCTCTATGGGACACGCATGAGAAAATAGTTTTCTCTCAAACATGATTCATGATATCCCAGCAGAACGCTTTTTCACATGGTAAAATCACCATAGAACGTACCACAATTTCTAAAATGAGTATGGTACCATCAACAAATGATTTATAATGTAATTAAAGTCTTAAAACCTTTTATTAACTGCTATGCTTTTTAATGAGGTGCTATCATGTATATTGGTCCCAAGATGGCTGCCAACACTTCTTGGATGAAGTGCTGACAGCCAATCAGATCTCACGATGAGATGTGTCATTAGGCTCCGCCAGATATATATGTACTTTTTTCCTTCGATATCTAAAAAACTGCTAAACAGATTTACACCATTTAAGCAAAAGGTACAAGTCAGAAATAAGGACTACCTCTTTGCCAAATTTGGTGTAATTCCGTTCAGCAGTTCAGGCTGTAGCTGAGGCTAAAGGTCCCTATGGAACATTTTGGGATCCCCCTTTTTGACAGGCCCCGCCACATGAATCATCCCGAGACTTTCAGGATAGGAGCGGACTGCAGCTGGCCATTAGTTTTGAAAAGTTCGAGATGATTCGTCAACCGGCACCAAAGTTATTCCAAATAGAATGTTGCGGATTTCCTATGAAAAATAGGACCTAACTATACCTAACTACTGGCGACCGCCAGTAAACATGACAACTTTGTTTCCCAAAAATAAGAACTATGGGGCATATTACCAAGCAATAGCGATAATTATCGCTATTGCTTGGTTAGAGACAAAAATTTACCGCTGAGCTGCGGCGATTTTTACGGCAAATAAACCTTGGTATTGCCAAGGTTTATTGCAAATGCGATAAAAATCGCCGCAAATGAATGAATATCGCTGAAAAGTCAGCGATATTCATGCATTACCGAGCTAATGCTCTTAGCCATGTTATCCACCTCCTGAGGTAATTGGAATTTTTATGGTCAGGTATGTCCCCTAACGCGTACCCCATCGTCTCCATGTACGAGTCAAAGTGCATGTAACTTCCCTCCGCAACCGAATTTGAAGACGCAAATACATTTGCGTCCAACGTTAACATGTCCTCTATCAGATCCACCATAAATGGATTGATAATTCAGTTTCTAAGTATGCCGTGCCACCGTCTTTACATGGTGCACTTTCACGTTTTCCTGGCTCTTCTGAGTTAGGCCCTGATTCCTGCCATTGAACCACTTCCTGTCTCTGTCTCCGAAAGCTGTAACGTGGAGATGAAATGCATCCCTGACCTCTGTCTTACTTCCTGCCAAGCGAGCGGTGCCTGGCTCAGCCTGGCCTGCCTGCCAAACAGTATTTTGCCTTCAAGTTATCAGCGTAGCCGGCTCAGCCTCCTCGAAAACACATTCCTGTCTAGTGGAATAAGTAAACAGCTCCCCGGCTGCAGAGTAAAGGGCCAAGCCTTCCTGTCCTCCTCATGTAATTCATTGCTCCCCTTACCATGGTAGGCCCTGGCTCTGCGCATTTGCACTTAGACCCGCATACATTTAGTATAGAATAGCCTCTGCCCGAAAGACCTTTTACTCCAGATTAAACATCCTCCAAATACAAGATATCAGACATGCTATAGGAACAGGTCGATCTGACATGCCAGACGTCTGTCTCTTCTACTAGTGTTAAAAGTCAGACTCTTAGCTTCCTCCAGATGCACGTCAATCACACGTCATATTAGCTGCGCGCGCATTCAGGCCACAGGTTTCAGCTGACTCTGCAAGAATTCTCTAAGCATACACCCACTTATGACACTTTTCTGTGACGTTCCTAGTTCACACCTCTGTACACACCCATGTTCACGCCTTTTTGCTACGCACATGTGTTCTTATCATATACATTTCACTTGACACGCCTACTGTATGCATTGCTATTGCCTCGTTATACTATATATGTCATGTACTGTTAATAAATCGTTGACATCTTTCCTGACATCTTCCCTTGCATATCCGAACCCTTGTATTGATGGAATAGATCTCCATTGACTCGAGTCATTTCTGAATTAAAGCCCTTTAAGACTCAGACACCCCGGACTCTGCCTCTCATTTTATTGAGCTATTCTTTTATTTGTAATTATATGGCAAACTCGTATAAGGTAAACAATTTACCACATAATTTGGCGCCCGAATAGGGACCCCTCCCCCACCCCACGCGCCGGTGATGCGTCGCAGGCCTTGCCCCCTGCCACGGCCGTGACGGACCCCATGCGCATCTGCAGGATTTCCTGTATCTCCCTCAGGCCCACGGAGGTGACGGAGACTGCGGTCGACATCCAGACGAGGCGGTGAGGAGTGCGGAGGATCCAGACCAGAGCCCAGCCGAGAGAGCAGTGTCCGAGGTATCGAGAGGCCCACCTGTAGTGTCGAGGCGCATGCGTAGTGCGCAGCAGAAGCAGTGATGTCAGTCCAGTCCAGTCGAGTTTCCGAGGCCTTCCGTTCCGTGCTTCCCGGTGAGTACCGTTGCTGGGGACGCATCAAGACGGGTGCATTAATTTGTATCCGGTCAAGACGGGTTTGGGTACACAGATCCGGTCTGCACTGTTTTAGCAGTGTATCTGTGCTGTTTAGCAGTACATCGAGGTTTTCTTGTATTCAAAGGTTCAATTTTGTTCTCGTTATAGAATTAGTGGGTAGTCAATATCTGTTCGAATTGTTTCAATGTGTTTGATGTCGTGGTATGAGTGACTGTTTGCATATTTTGTTGTGTTCATTGTGTTTGTGTCCAATTTAGAGGCTGCAATGCCTTTATTCTCGAAGTTACGACAGATAGGGACTAGGAAAGGGATTTTTGAAGAAGCAGTTCCCATCCCACCCAGGGACACTCCTGGGCATTTTATGTACCACAAGCACGGCTTAGATGCCATATTATATCTAGACTTGTGGGTGGATTATACGAAGGACTTGGCAGAGAATCAGAGATGGCCCGCTACAGGGACATGGGATGCCGAGTGGATCATGAGAGTAGAGGAAGCATTATGGAAAAAGAAAGCTAGACAATCACAGAAAGATGCCATTGAATTATGGCGTAAAGAATCACATAGACGGACAGAGAAAGCACTCAGAAAAGCAGAGAAAAGTAGAGAGGATTCCGAAAAAGCTAAAGAAAAAGAACTACTAGAAGAAGGAGAACGAGTTAGAATGGAACAACACGATAGACAGAGTAATGGCATTATGACAGGACTGTATCCAGTCCTGGCCGAGGGCCTGCCCAAGGCGACCCCGGAAATACCGAAAGATCTGCCCCCTCCATTGGTTCCGACTAAATTACGTCATAAGACCGCAGCAGACATTTTCCTTTCTTCCTATTTAGATGACGTAGCTCCCGCATATACCAATGTAACTGCCCATGTACCCGTACCACCTGCTGACAATAACCTACCCCACGATAATCTGCCCCCAGGTCCGCAACAGCAAACCCCTCCCGCACCACTTCCCGCTCCTGTTGTCACTTCCCCTGTTGTTCTCCCTGGTATTCATCCGCTTAATCCTTTTGGGCCTGGCGCTGCTCAGGGCCCAACCCCGTTACAAATACCGACCCTACAGCCAGGTCATGTGCAAGCCTCCGCCTCAGGAGGTGCTACAGGAGGTTATCGTACCCCGCCACAGTTACAACGAGTGACAATGAGAGAATTCGCAATGTCGCGAACACCTAAAGGAGCCCCAGCCGAAAAGCTTAAAGAACAGCTTACAGATTGTAGATATGACACAGTGCCTGGCAAAACAGGACCCATGTTGTTAGCGTCCCTACGTTTAAGACGTGTTACGGATTATTTGATATTGCTACCAGAAATGCCAGACCATTTAGACAATATGTATCATTTTATTAGAACAGGAGAAAGACCGGAGTGTGTTGGTGAAGCCATGTCACATCAGAAAGTTGAGACTCAAGGTATAATAATGCGATTTTTGGTTAATTGTTTGATAAGGGAACAAGATCAGCCCAGTTTTCCACAAGGAGAGATGGATAGATTGACCAGATGGAGTCAGAATATTGCAGAGGGTAAACATGATAGAGAGAGATGTGTACATGCTATGGTTAGAAAGATCCGTAAAGAAATAATAGCAATACATGCCCGTCGAGAATCTGAAAGGCAACTCGAGTCAGAGGAAAAGGACTCCTCAGATGAGGAAGAACCAGAGAATACAGCAGAAACCTCGCGACTAGCAAATAGAGACATGATAGCATATGTAGGTAGAGAGAAACTCCCTAGACCATCTCCTCTTGATCGGCCCTTTGACAGACCCATTCGTTTAGAAAACAAGAAACGTTACCTTTGTCCGATACCAGAGCGGTATTCCCTTGAGCATATATTCCAAAATACTGATAAAGTACTGAAAGACAGAGTAGGTTATCACGAACTCAATACTTTACGTGATCAGGAACTAGCCCGGTCCACAGTACAGTGGGCCGGGGATGACAGCATATACAAAGACGATTCAGTAGTGCAAACATTTTTAAGTCTTACTCCAGAAGAACAGCGATTAGCTGGTATATACATGACCCAACACCTTATTATACAGTATGAAAACCAAGCATCTGATCCAGGTCCGTTGTACAATTTATTGCAAGACTTACTCCTGAGAAGATGGAGAGGTCTAGGTACCGATCTAATTGAAATAATTTTAGAACAACGTCACAAATATAGAACTTTCTTGACTCCACATCTTGTTTCCGTTCCACCCCCAGTCAGACAATCGTATCACCTAGACAAACAGAATCCTTTACGAGAAGTGCATCCAATCCGAAAACCTGATGATACCCTTGAACGTGTGTTCGTATACACGCCCATAACTAAAATGGAATTATTGGAAATGAAGAAAATAGTGCCCAGTCATGATAAGGACCCTGCAGGTTTCCACCGTGAAATAAAGGATATGTTACTCATGGGAGATTACACCTATCCCGACATTATGAAAATATTGAAAGTGTTACTGCCTGCCGGTATTTACGAGAAACTAAAGGAAAAAGAATGGGAGGTGGGAGACAAAAAGATCAATTGGGCTGAATTAGAAACCGAAGAAACTGGTCGAACCCCGGTTTTGGGACTTGGGGAGAAAACTAAAGCATTACCAGGTTTATTAGTACAGGTTCTGCCAAGATTGTTGACAACCAAAAAGGAGGATTGGGATGCCATCTCAGCCTGTAAACAGAAACATGATGAAGACACTAGTGATTTTTATTCCAGATTCGAGAAATGTTTCATTATTAATAGTGGCCTGAAAACAAGTAGCGAGTCATATCCACATCTATTCGTAACCAAATTGGTTGAGAATTCTTTGCCCCAGGTTAAGAACCGTGTATTGAAAGTCGAGAGTACATGGCAAGCCAATACGCCATCCCAAATGTTACAAATGTTACAATACCACCAGAATAGAATTAGAGAGGAACATGATCACGAACAGAGACGTATGAAAGACACGAAAATGAAAATGTTAGTTGCTCAGTCAGTTCCAGCAGATGGTCAGAAAAAGGGCGCGACACAGTCCAATAATTCGACGGCTCCCGTTAAAGGGACATGTAATTATTGTAAACAGCCAGGTCACTATGTAAACGAATGTACCGTTCTGAAACACAATATCGCTACAGGTAAAACTAAAGAGAGACCACGTCCGCCCAGACAGGATCAGGTCCAACAACATGTTCCACAAAATGTACAACTTATGCATGTTCCACAGCAGGCCGTAGCGATACCACAGCCCCAACCCATTGCCGCGACTCAGCATGTCACACAACAGATGTACCAGTATGCCCAATCTGACTATCCCGATTATCAGCAATACACATGAAACAGCCTAGAGAGGGAGGTTGGCTTGCCTCTTATTGAAGTTCCTGTAGATCAAGAGGGTCCTTATGTACATAGTCAGGTATTAGGGAAAGATAGAAAGTTTTTGATTGACACAGGGGCAAGCAGAACAACCATCAGTCATGAAGAGGTTCCAGGGGCACCCCTCTCAGGCTCACAGAATGTTTCCCTTGGATTTTCAGGAAAGCCTATTGTTAATGAAGTATCGAAACCTGTTCCCCTTGCAGTTGGTCCATTGTCCCGTACTACAGATTTATTGCTCACGAAATCATGTCCAGAAAACTTGCTTGGTATTAAGACCCTGAAAGCTCTAGGAGCTGTAATCTGTTGTTCTCCGGAAGGAGTCAGGCTGTTCCTTCGTGACTTCAAGGGCCATTATGTGTTGAGAGATTTTGATCCCAGGTTACAGAATGTTCCTGCACATTTATGGGCGAAAGGCCCCACTGATGTAGGTTGTATGCACATTACTCCATACCGGGTCACACTCAAGCCAGGAGTTATACTACCACGAATCCGACAATACAAGTTACCACCAGATGCTGTAGTGGCTTTACTGAAAATCATTGACGAGCTCATTGCACAAGGAGTGGTTGTAGAAACCGACTCCAATGTTTGTAATTCTCTTATCATTCCGATTCTTAAACGAACTGATCCAAATGCACCTCCAGTTTATCGATTGGTGATTGATTTACGTGAATTGAATAAATGCATTGTACCACAGTATCCTGTGGTCCCAGACATCTCTTCATTATTGACAGCCATTGATTCAGAGGCGACGTTCCTTACTGTAATCGATCTGAAGAACGCCTTCTTTAGTGTCCCCATTGACCCGGAAAGCCAGTATCTTTTCGGATTCTGTTTAAATGGCCGAAGCTTCAAATTTGCACGCGCCCCTCAAGGATTCACAGAAAGCCCCAGCATCTACAGCCAAGCATTGAAACGACAACTTGACAATATACACATGCCTCCTAATACTGCCCTTTTCCAGTACGTCGATGATCTATTGATCACCGCCCGAAGTGAACCAGAATGTGAACAAGCATCACTGACAGTTTTGTTTTTCTTGGCGGACAAGGGAAACAAGGTGTCTCCTTCGAAGCTACAATTCTGCGCCCAGCAAGTGGTGTACCTCGGGCACTTGCTGTCCAAAGAGGGGAGACAGCTGACACCAGATCGTATACAGTTGATTGCACATCTTCCACAACCCAAGACATAGAAAGAAGTACGAGCCTTTATTGGACTCACTTCTTATTGCAGACAATGGATTCCACAATATGCATTTCTAGCTAAACCTCTTATACAGTTGACAACACAAGAGGCAGCATCTTCGGCTGTCCTCCCTTGGACTCACGAACATACACAAGCTTTTGACGAATTAAAGAAAGCCTTATCTCTAATAAAAGAGAGAGGGACCCCAAACCCAAAGGGATAGGGTACCAAAATTGACGTTAGTCAGACAAGAATTCCCTTTGGGTGAAAATGGCAACAGTACAAAAAGTACTCTCAAGCATACAAACAACAATTTACAACGAAGCAATGTAGATAAACACGATACAACCTCCCTGTGTGAAAACACTCTCAAAACATTTCAAATTATAAAAACAGTTTATTAAAAAACATCACATTAAATAAAAACAGAGGTTCGGGAAACATATAAGGACGGTGTAATATTCAATACAAACAACAACATTCAATAAAAAGGAGTGTACAAGAAGGTGAGGGTAGAAACCATTCACAGAGAGACAACAAATTTGGTTTCCCCTTTCGTATTTTTTCTAGATTCACTCCTTAGGCGTCGACGCGTTTCGGCGGTGTAAGCATATTAATCCGCCTTCATCAGGACAGTGAACAATATAGTTTCCCGAATAAATTCTGCAATTACAATAAATCCAATTTTAGGTTTACCAATTCATAATGTTCGGTAATCAGAAAATCGCAATATTTTAAAACATTCTAATGTGATTAATTCATTGCATCGACATATTTACATTGCTTCAAAGACAGACTACATATATATCAAACATCTTATCAGACTCACTAACTTGCATATTTGAATAACAACAACTCAATGATTCCAGTTTTACTGCAGCAATCCTCGAGTCTACTACTGTTTCCATAGTCAGGTTTAATCTAGACTTCAGGAACTATTGGCCTTCTTTGTAAATACCATGTTAGAGCATTTTGGGGAGGCTGAGGTGGCACAAGATAGAGAACATTGGTACATCACCTACCTCAGATGTATGCGAGGTGTGGCCTGTATTGCATGGGGTATTCCGCCTCCTATGCGCCAAAGCCAGGAATTCGTCCAGCGAATTCTTTTTTAAAAATTGCGTTCAAATACGCATTAAGGTACCTATCAATGGAAGGATAGTTTATAGAATAATGTTAAGTTGCCAATTTCAGAGCTGTATTGCAGACAGTTATGTACCTTTTCATATCTCGTCATATGTGCTCTATTCAAGACAGTGTGGGCTTATAGTTAAACGCCAATGTTCTTATGCGCTATGTATGTTACTTTCTTACACAGCTGCTTATAAGGTAGTTAATATTCAGTTTAGAGTTTGGTAAAACAAATATTATCTTGTTCTCAACATATTGGTTTCCATTCTCATTTCTAGGTTAGAAACTCTGTCATTGGCGGGTTCATTAACTAAAACCGAGCAGTCTTATCAGGTACTTACTCTGTGGTGTTCTAGGGCGTAAACACGTCTTTATGGTGGTATTTTGTCGGTTGAATGACTGTACACTGTAAAGAATACGTACACAAGCATGAGAACTCCGCCTGTTAATTTTGGTGTTTAAGAAAAGCGGAGTAGTCTGAGCGGGATACTTACAATTAGTTAAAAATGCTAGTGCGTGAACACGCAGTAGTAAAGAATCACGTTATCAGCTTCGTTCCTGATTCTTCGCAATTCGATTACAGGCTGGGTCCCGAGGTTTTAAAGCAGGTACCCGCTGTCAGGGGAAAATCTCCTCTCTGATCCCTAAGTGATTAAACAAGAATAGGACGCCGTGTTAGAAAAAGCGTGCTCGCTTCTAGAAAGCGCAATCGGCATCAGGCGTGGCCCCTTCCCGCTATCGGCCTACCTTGGATTGTGGGTTGACGGACGTCCTGCGTGCTCATCTACGAATCACCGGCTAGCGGCGTGTAGACGAAATACATGGATTTAAATACCCAGCCTTACGTGTGTGTTTGCTAATGACAAGGCGGGAAAAAAGTAAAACGGGAAGAAAGACTACCCGTAATTCTTGATCACAGACGCTGATTTTGGTACTTGCTTATTTGTCTAAAATTTTTTAGAAGAATTTAAACTGCTCTAGCGACTCATAAAAACATTGTATTTAAGGTTTATTTATATTAAAAGAACCCTATCGTTCTGCAAAAACGGTACAGGAAAAAACTTTATTCCACAGAGCGCGAAGATAGCCCATGAATTGGCATTCGCCAGTAGATAGGCCTTTCATTATTTTCGCTGCCTAATTTACTCATTAAGGTGGCAGATTATTTTTATCCTTTTTGTCTCCTAGTCATCATCAAGGTAGAGTAGTTGAGCTTTTAGGTATAAGAAGTAGAGGTATTAACACATGTTACAGTGCATATAGTTAATAGTTTTATATACTTAGCCTATGACTAAATTCACAATCAAGTTCTTTGCGAGATTACAGACACATGTTACACAGCATATATTTTAGCTCTGACTAGACAAACAGAGACCAACGGGATTCCAGTGTAATCCTAAATGGCTCCAATTATCTTTTCCCATTCCTCTCTGGAATTTAGCCCTCTCTTCACAGTGTCCAAAAAAGAGATGTACCACTGCTCCCTCTCTTTTCTCCTAGCTACCAAATTACCACCACGTTTCCCAATTTTTATCTTCTCCAGTATGGTCCAACCAAAATCTGAGTCTTTATGACCCTTTTCAATAAAATGCGCTACAATTGGGGCAGTGATTTTTTTCGTTCTAAGCAAGCACCAGTGTTAGCAACACCATGCTACAGCAAACCTTTCACACTTTTTGTCACAGAACGCGATGGCACAGCGTTGTCGGTTCTCACTCAACTTCAAGCAGACAAACACAGACTGTGTGCTTATTTTTCGAGCACGTTAGATCCAGTAGCCCAGGCCTTGCCTGCGTGCTTAAAATCAGTTGCAGCAACAGCTCTAGCAATCAGACAAAGTGATTCCATTGTATTGGGACACCAATTGACAGTACAGGTTCCACATTCTGTAGAGGTTCTCCTAAACAGAACACAGACCCAACACTTGACTATAGCACGACTGACAGGTTATGAACTGACGTTATTCCAACCACACATAGAATTCAGACGTTGTAATACACTGAATCCTGCTACACTTTTACCATCACGCACAACAGATCCTACTCCACATGACTGCGTAGATGTAGTTGACACAGTTACGAAACCCAGACAAGACTTGACAGATGTCGCATTACCCGATCCAGACCTGACGCTTTATGTGGATGGCTCATGTTTGAGAACAAGTACAGGAGAGTTGGTAGCCGCATATGCAGTGACCACTGAAACGGAAGTCATAGAAACACATCACATTGACACCCTGTCAGCCCAAGCAGCAGAGCTCATTGCTCTGACCCAAGCCTGCATACGAGCCAAGAACCTTAGAGTAAACATATACACAGATTCACGTTATGCATTCGGAGTCGTACACGACTTCGGTGTTCTCTGGCAAGAAAGAGGTTTCCTGACCTCTCACGGAGCCAAAATCCAGCACGGTCCCCTCATTCAAGCACTGTTGGAGGCAATACATTTGCCTACAGCCATAGCCATCATGAAGTGTAAAGCACATACAAAGGTAACAGACAAGATTTCCCAGGGTAACGACTTTGCAGATCGGACAGCGAAACATACAGCACAGACTCATACTCATACGACTGATGTGACAAAGACTGACGTATCATCACTGACACACAGCATGACAGTCAGGGACCCCGCACTAGATGTTATTGACATACAGACACATGCTACTTCAGACGAAATCAAGAAATGGGCTGAACAAGGAGGGGTCCAGACCGAACAGGGTTGGATGACGAGGGGAAAGACCTCATGGTTCCTCCCCGATTCTATGGTTCAAGTTATCATCAACACTGCACATAGTCCAGCACATTTAGGTGAAAAAGCCATGTTAGACAGTGTACAGAACCTTTGGTTCAACAAGCATTTACGAGCAGCAGCAAAACAGAAAGTGCGTACCTGCATGATCTGTTGTCAGTTCAATCCAGGAAAAGGGATTCCCGTAGAGCGAGGTGGATTTCATCCTCCTGACTATCCTTTTGAAGTCCTCCAGATGGATTATATCCAGATGGAAAGATGCCGAGGATTCAAGTATGTCCTCGTAGTTGTATGTGCCCTATCCCGATGGACAGAAGCATATCCCGTCTCAGATTACACTGCCCCGACCACTGCCAGGCAGCTGGTTCGTGAGTTCTTCCCTCGATACGGTTTGCCCCGTGTCGTGTACTCAGACAACGGTCAGCCATTCTCATCTGAATTTATGAAGCAGGTCTCGCTTCTATTGGGGTACCAGTGGAAGTTTCACTGTGTCCGACATCCAGAGGCAGCAGGTCTAGTGGAGCGCCACAATCAGACTCTGAAAACTCGCCTTGCAAAAGTGTGTAAAGAGAAAGGCGTAGATTGGATAGTAGCATTGCCAGTTGCACTGTTTTATATGAGAATGGTAGCCCATTCTAGGACAGGGCTATCCCCGTATGAGGTGGTCTTCGGTAGACCTCCTAATATGTGGGGGACGCCTCTGCCGAGAAAAATCACTGATGTTGAAAGTACTATGCTGACAGATTACCTTGCTTCCTTGATGTCTGCACTACAATCATGTCGTTCACAGGTTGCAGCAGCCTTCCCAGACAACACCAAGGTGAAACCACATGAACTGGTCCCGGGAGATATTGTAGTCGTGCGCAACTTTGACAGGACGAGCCCTTTGGAGCCCCGCTGGAAGGAGCCGAAGATTGTTTTGTTAAAAACCCGGACTGCTGTGAAACTGGAGGGGCGGAAAGGCTGGGTGCACTCCAGTCATGTGAAAAGATTCCATGGACTTCCGCCAAACCCTGATTCCCAGAACTCTCACATACCAGAGACAGATACAAAACTCCCCCTTCGAGAGAAAACTCCCCAAGAGGAGTACAGACAGAAATTGAGGTCTAGTAAGTCAGACAGTTTAATTGTTTAAGTCCCCTCCTGGGTGAAGCGGTTAGGCAGTTTCTGACAATGTACAAGTTAGACCCACATAGAGAGAGAGATAGACAGGAGATCTTGAAAACTAATCATTACTGTAAAAATCTCCGTAGTAGGTGCATCTGCACCCTGATTATTATGTTTCTTCTGAGTCTTACGTTAATTGGCATCAGTTTGATGTTGTACATGTATTTTCCGATTGCACATTCTTTTTCTAATGGCACTGCAGAGCACACGTTTAGTGAACTACCTCCACACGAACTGTCTTATCGACTTGCGCTGCGCAACAATACATTCATTCGTATGTTACACCATTCTCACCAGATCAACAATGCTACTAACTGTTGGATATGTGGCCGACTCCCTCCCTATCAGAACTACAAGGGAGCTCTGCCCCTCTTTCCTTACCCGTTTACTCATAATGGTTCCTGTGGTGCATGGTTTAGTTTAATATCCTCCTTAGACACTGAATCAAGGGTTTCCCAAGGCAAATGGATATGGGGGAACCTGAACACAGTCATGAACAAAGCATGTTTCCCAGATGAAGAAGGTCTCCCACAAATGACAGGGACCGATCTAGAAAATGAAGTGCATGGATTAGGCAATTTTACACTCAACCTCATGATTCTAAATGTTCAGTCAGAAACTAGTCCAGACTTGCCATCCATATCAGTTTTACCAGCTAAAGGTGTATTATGCGTCAGAAAGAATGGTTCAGTCCATCTAGGCCATAGTGATTGCACTACTGTGGTCGAATTCAGTGATGAAGGCAAGTCTGCATTCAAAGCTTCCCGACATTCCTATTTCATTTGTGGTCATACAGCTTATGTACGTTTACCTCTAGACTGGGATGGTACTTGTTTCATTGCATTCTTATTGCCACCAGTTTTTCTAGCCCCATCTGATTATCACAGAAATTCCCGTCTCAATCTTGTTAGGCACAAAAGAGATCTTTCATTAGTTGATTTTACTGAAACTGCATGGGAACAATATACAGATTTCAATAAAGGATTCTTTCCCTATTTAGGCACAGTCTCTAATAGTAAACTAATACGCAAATTAACCAGAATTCTCGAAGCAGTAGTGAATGAGACTACTTCAGCTTTGGGCAACTTAACAGAGGAGCAGTCTGCTATGAGACTTGTTGTTCTTCAGAACCGCCTTGTCCTTGACGTCATCCTGGCCGATAGGGGCGGAGCTTGTAGAGTCATCGGATCTAGTTGTTGCGTGTTTATTCCTAATAACGCGTCATCAGTCTATAAGGCTATTACCCGACTTCATGAAATTGCCCATCAGATACACCAGAACCCAGGCTCCTGGACTTGGTCCGGATGGCTCTGGAGTGTAATAACCGCCTGGGGATGGAAGCTATTGTCATTCCTAGGGATTATATTGGCCATTGTGTTCAGTTGTTGTTTATGTCTTCAATGTGGGCCAGCGATTTGCGGCTTGTGCGCCACAGCTTGTATTCCCCACTCAAGTTCACGTTCCCATTCCCGATTAAAGAAAGAAGAGCAGATGATGCGATACGGACAGATAGATGGTCTCATGAAAATAGATATATCCTAATGGGTCCGTAGGGGACAAGGAGGGAATGAGGTAATTGGAATTTTTATGGTCAGGTATGTCCCCTAACGGGTACCCCATTGTCTCCATGTACGAGTCAAAGTGCATGTAACTTCCCTCCGCAACCGAATTTGAAGACGCAAATACATTTGCGTCCAACGTTAACATGTCCTCTATCAGATCCACCATAAATGGATTGATAATTCAGTTTCTAAGTATGCCGTGCCACCGTCTTTACATGGTGCACTTTCACGTTTTCCTGGCTCTTCTGAGTTAGGCCCTGATTCCTGCCATTGAACCACTTCCTGTCTCTGTCTCCGAAAGCTGTAACGTGGAGATGAAATGCATCCCTGACCTCTGTCTTACTTCCTGCCAAGCGAGCGGTGCCTGGCTCAGCCTGGCCTGCCTGCCAAACAGTATTTTGCCTTCAAGTTATCAGCGTAGCCGGCTCAGCCTCCTCGAAAACACATTCCTGTCTAGTGGAATAAGTAAACAGCTCCCCGGCTGCAGAGTAAAGGGCCAAGCCTTCCTGTCCTCCTCATGTAATTCATTGCTCCTGTTACCATGGTAGGCCCTGGCTCTGCGCATTTGCACTTAGACCCGCATACATTTAGTATAGAATAGCCTCTGCCCGAAAGACCTTTTACTCCAGATTAAACATCCTCCAAATACAAGATATCAGACATGCTATAGGAACAGGTCGATCTGACATGCCAGACGTCTGTCTCTTCTACTAGTGTTAAAAGTCAGACTCTTAGCTTCCTCCAGATGCACGTCAATCACACGTCATATTAGCTGCGCGCGCATTCAGGCCACAGGTTTCAGCTGACTCTGCAAGAATTCTCTAAGCATACACCCACTTATGACACTTTTCTGTGACGTTCCTAGTTCACACCTCTGTACACACCCATGTTCACGCCTTTTTGCTACGCACATGTGTTCTTATCATATACATTTCACTTGACACGCCTACTGTATGCATTGCTATTGCCTCGTTATACTATATATGTCATGTACTGTTAATAAATCGTTGACATCTTTCCTGACATCTTCCCTTGCATATCCGAACCCTTGTATTGATGGAATAGATCTCCATTGACTCGAGTCATTTCTGAATTAAAGCCCTTTAAGAATCAGACACCCCGGACTCTGCCTCTCATTTTATTGAGCTATTCTTTTATTTGTAATTATATGGCAAACTCGTATACGGTAAAATATTTACCACACTCCCATTGGATAACATGGCTAAGAACTGCTCAGGGCAGGTGTTAGCTTTTGGAGATATTCGCGCTTAGCACGAATATCTCCAAAAGTTGGTAATAGGAGCTAGAGATGTTAGCAACTGTTTTCAGTCGCTAACATCTTGGCACGCCCACTTTTCATGTCATTAGTGATAAATATCACTGACATGCAAAGTGGGGCCCAAGATGGTCGCTATCTGCTACTAGCTGTCGCTAACTGGTGTTAGCGACAGCTTGGTAATAGGGAGATAATTTTATCTCAGCTTTCTTGGCTTTTAAAACCAAAAAAGCGGAGATAACCCCCCTTGATAATATGCCCCTCTATCTCCAGAGTCGTGAAAACAATAGATAAGGATTTCACTCAGTCAATCATGCATGCTACGTTTCAACAGAGCTTGTAGAGAAATAGAGAGATGGGCGTTTTCAATAAAAAGGTTTATTGAACAGTCTTCTTTCTCATACAAGAGAAGTAAACTGCTACAATCGTTAAGCAGACTGCAAAGTATAATGCGTACAGCGAGAATAGTATTATAAAATAATACTGTAAAAGCATTGTGTGGTTTCTAAACCATATACAAATACTTACATAAATAACATTGACTAAAAATACTCAACTGGGGCTTCTAAATACGCCTACCCCAATGTACCTAACCTAAGTCTAGTACGTGGGAAGAAGTAAGTATTGTGTAGCATAGGTTTAGTGTTTTTGCCAAGAATCTACCATAGGTTTCTCTAGGTTCTAATCAGCTCCATACCTTGGTTTAGAATGAAGGAGGTCTGGTATCTGTGTCTCAGAACTCGATTTCCCAACACCCCGCAAGGGAGCTTGGAAACACTGGAGCTGGATTATCGGTGAGAGAAAGACAGTCTCTTGATCAGTGCCTTGAGGGTCGGCTTCCTTCGGCACTTGCTGTAGCGAGTTGCGTCGGGCAAGTAGCTTGTCGGACTGCTCCGAATCACCGTAGTTTGCCATAGCAAGTGAAGGCATATTTATACCTTTAAGGTGTGTATGAATGCCATAGATTGACGTAAAGTCGAGCATAATAACGTCAGGAAAGAACCCCTAGGGAATAGTTGTTCTTTGCAAAGTACATGAGTTCTTGGACAAATCAATATTCAAGCAAGGGGAAGTTCCCTAACAGCTTAAGCCGATTTTCCAAGAAAACGTTTGGTACGGGTGGAAGTAGCCATGCCTGTATTTGGTCTGCATGGGCTATGTCTAAATAAGGGATTGATATCTATGCCTATATAAGAGCAATTTGAATCGTACCTATATAAGGACATGAATCAGGAAAATTCACTTTGTGCTCTAAACACCACACAACATGACAACACAGCAGTCTCCAATGATATAGTAAGAATTTGTATTCTTGTTTGCTTCGAGCCCTGACGTGTTTCGGCAGGATCCCCTGCCTTGATCACATAAGGAGTTTGTTTTACCAAACACATTTAAAGTAAAAGTATATCACTTCACATGACCTTTTTGTAAGAGAGTAGGGTCTGCGTCCTATGGTTACCCCCAATTTTTGCTGTGATTTTCTGTTTTTTCGACTTTAGTCTGGCTGTGGCCCTAGTAATCAGGCCCACAGCCTAGCTGTCCTCTCTCTGAATTGATACCATGTACTTTAGGTACATACCAGATTGGTTACTATGTTACCCTTGTGAGCCCCTGTATAGTGTACCAAAGGTACCCAGGGCATATGTGCAACCTAGGCCTACCAGGGGCTGCAGCATGTATTGTGCCACCCCTGGTTTGCCTTCCAAACTGACACTACAGGTCTGTTCACACAGCCTGGGTAAGTTGGTGTAATCACCCCTTACTTAGATATAGTATATCTATATATACATATAGACACATATACCCCCATAAGTCACTCCTATGGCAGGCCTTAACAATCCTGGAGGCAGAGTGCTTGGTTTTATGTGAGAGGGTGCCCTAGCATGAGCTGAGCCCCTCTGCAGCTTTCGGAACCATTTCCTTATAGCTGTTCTATGATATAGCCATAGCATATACTCTTAAATGGATTATAATCCTCGCGGTTAATGCTAACTTTGGTTTGGCTTTATCAAAACATGTTGTGTAAGGTGTCAAACACTTTGGAATACTACCGCCCCCCTCACCAGTTCTGGCAGCGGGGGTAGCATTCCACCCTTCTAGAGGGAGAAGACATGTAGTCACTGGTTTACCCGGTTAAAGTTAAACAGAGCCTCAGCATTGCAAAATGGATGCTGTTGCCACATACACGAGTCTGCCCTCCTGCTGCTGGACGAAACTCTGGCTGGGGAGGCCTGTACAATAGGTTTCCTGTCCAGGGAGGTGCTGGCACCTCCCCAGACAGGCTCTTTGTGTATTGGGGCAGGGAGGGCTGCACTCAGTGAATGCTTTCCAGACACTGCCTGGGGCACACTAGGTGCGCCATGCATTTCCCAGTTCAAACCGGTTGCTGGGGCACTCTGCCCTAGCTCTGGCATGAAACTGGACAAAGGGAAAGGGGTGTAACCAGTTAACCACCCCCTTCCCAGGTCCACCCATAGGAGGGACCTTAAAGTTAGTCCAACCCCTAAACTTGGTATAATTATAGGATCCCAGTCCCTAGGATTTTAGATTACCCTGGACGAAACTCTGAAACATAAATCCTGGACCTTCGACATTCCATTTCGACTGGATGATGGAAGACATCTCCCTTGTGGTCAAGGAGTGACCACCCTGTTCAAACAGGCACCAACAGCAACTTTGCCAGTCTGCATTTTCGAGGCTCCTGCCAGATCTCGAAGAATCTGCAACACAGGACATGGACTTCCAGACATCTCTGACCCCGACCTTCACTCACAGCAAAGCTGAGACCCGTGGCGGACACGAGAGATGTGGGACCAGAACTCCTGGACATCCTGCATTTTGCAAGCTGCACCTACTTTGCGAGGTATCTCGAAGTTGTGCATTTGGGTGCTTTAAGCCCCAGATCCAAACACCATTTGCTCTGAAGCTCAGAGGCCCCCACTCTACGCTTTTGCATTTCAGCTTGATGCGTCTTTGGGTTCCTTGCCCATTGGCTAGTGAGCCCTCCAAAGACTTTTCTTTGAATCAAACTTGCTTTCCTGGTTGCTCTAGGCTTGCTTCAATTTCCCTGCAAAGGAGGAATTCCCCAGACCTTGCTGGTCTGCACCAAAGCCAATCTTGACATCCTGCGTGGGTTGGGTTTGCCAAGGCTTGCTGGATCCAATCCGGATGCCAACACTGCAGTCAGCTAGATCCTTCATGGGACAGCTCGAACCCAGCTCCTGGTCATCGTTGACACCTCCTGGTCCTCTTGGCTGAAGAGACAATCTTCACCTTTTCTCCTGAAATCACCCGACATTGGCTGACAGCTTTTCATTGCCATCATGGTCTCTGGCAAGTGACCCAGACTCTGTCCCTTCTGCTTTCAAGTTCTACAGATCTTTGATCCGCCCTTGGATCCACCTGGACACTATTCCTCTTGTCGCCTTCAGCACTTCTTTGCAGATCTACATTGAAATCGACGATGAAACCCAACACCAAAAGAGACCTATGCACCTGGCTTCCGTGGGTGAGGTAACACGAGTACTCTGGTAGTCTCTAGGGTATTGGCACTCCTAGTGTCTAAGTCTGAAAGGGTTCCATCGTAGTTCATTTAGAAGTGTTCTTAAATTGTAAATTTATAACTTGTTTGATTCCCATAGAAAGTCAATGGTAACCCGCAGCTGTTTTTAGTCACTGCACGCGTCTCCTGAGGGCCTCCTACATCCTAACCTTTGGTTGTTTAGAGTAGCCCCAACGATTCCACAGGCCCCAGGCCTGCTTTCTAATTCTAACGTGGTTCTCATACCACTATTTTAGCATATGGTTTGTGAGGCCCCTAGGGCAAAACGTATACTCTGCAACTTATCATATGCTAATTAAGTAACGTGTATTGTACTTTTACCTCTGACCTCATAAAGAGTGCAGAGGGGTTGTGTTTAAAATAAATACATATATCTCTAATATATTCCTTGTGTGGTGCGCTTTCATTTGGTACTCAAGGGATTATAATTGGTAAAACAACTCGCTTAATTCGCTCTCTGAAGTCTTAGCCTGAAGACTGCTCATCACTGCTACCCCTAGGATAGCTTTCTATAAGGTTGACTTTACAACCACCATCAATAAGGGTCGATTACACTGGTGCAATGTGCCCACTAGAACTAGTGGACGACATATTCCAGGCTAACTTCTCACACTTATGGACATAGACAAAATACTCCATTCATTTTCAAAATTACAACACTCACAAAGGTATACTTAACTTTTATTTGGATTACATAAGCACTGCTTTCCATTTTTTTCTTTTTTTGTAATTATATCATTTTTTTGTTGTGCTTTGTGATTTACTATATTTTAGATTTTTTCTCAGATGTGTATTTTTTCTTTTCTTTTCTCTTTTTCTATGTTAAACGTTATTGTTCCACTCTCTGACACATCCACGAGCCCAGGAGTGTCTTCTGTTCAATTTAATTCAGTGCAATATGGGGGGTAGTTCATAACTGTTTAGTCTCTGTAATGTAATGTCATCCTGACACTTTGTGATAGTTTTAATCTGGATTTCCGGTTTGATATTATAATGTTATTTTAACATCTTAATACAGAGATGAAGACACCTATACCATCGGAAATGCACGCATGTTCCACACCGTATTATTTAGTAATGTTTCTAAATAAATTCAGTGTGCAAATGCTTTCCTGTAGATGTGCAATTTAAGCAAGGTAGCAGCACATATAAATGTGTGTGCAAAGCCGCATGTGTAGCCAGGGCAGATAAATTTATGGCAGCATTCTTTTGTGCAAATTTCACAATAGGAGCAGATAGGCCTCCTGTTGCAGCATAGTATCTGATGAAGGCTTGTAGAATATGTTTTGTATATGTCAATTGTATTCTACTGGTGTGCAATATAGGCAATGGATCAACTTGTATAAGTGTGCAAAATTACACTAGGTGGTAGCAAATGCAAGTGCTTTCCTATGAATGGCCAAACAATGCAATAATAACCCTAGAGGTAGTGCAAAAATACAATAGCAGGTGAAATATCCAACATAATGCAAAATCTTCTCAAACAATCATGCATATAAAAGATATACAGTACAATAAGAGCCTATACCCTAATGCAAAATTGGAAATACAGTACACAATTGTGTGCAACTTTTTCAAATAGCAACTCCTAATGCTGCAGTAAGGCAATTGCTAAAAAACATGTATATAAATATAGACATATAAGTGCACAGCAACTTTCATTAAAAATGCAATTGATTGCACGTTTGTAAGAACCCGCTTAAATTTTTTTTTATATAAAAACAGTCATGATTTGATAGGTATATAATCTAGGTCCCCCTCAGCACAACCTAATTCAATTAGTGGTACCAATAAAAGTCCAAATACAGTACTCTAAAACTTTTCCTAATCATCAAAATATATATCTCAAAAACATCCCTTCAAATGGCATCCTCCTTACAGTGTTGAATTTCACTTAAGGTCTATTCTTATCACTCTTCTGCCCTCCATACCTTATCCTAAGTGTACACATAAATCTTCATCTTAATTTAAGCAATTAGGGGCCTTAGAATCAAACATTAAAATGTACCTAGATTCTAGTTGTCTCAATTTTCTTTCTCGATTTCTCCCCCTCCTTCTTTTGGGGACCGAATCAATTACAAAATAGTTCTTCACTCTTTCCACCATTTATTTCATTTATGGGGCGAGCAACTGGCCATGCCATATTTTTCAGCTGTTACTGCATTTTAAATCTCCGTTTCCACCTCCTGGTCATTGCTTTTTTCCAATTTGTCTATTATCCCAAATATATTTAGATCTTCAATTGTTAGATATCCTATAGGTTGATCCTCTTTTTACATTCCATCTTGTCTGGTCCTATGGGGCTGGTTCTCAAACATTTTTTTTAGTTTTAATTTTCGCATGCACTTATAAAAATCAATACGTGTTTATGCATAATCAAAATTTGTGCGTTTACAGAAAGATAGACCCAATGCCAAACATTTGGTTTCTTCTTCAGTCAATGATAGGTTAGAGAGGTTCACTACAGTGGTAGATGTGTGTGTTTTCATTTGTTCTGCCTGTTGTTCTGTGTATTGGCCCCTGAGTGCAGTTCCATTCCTTCACCTCCTTCTTGGGCATTTTTTCTGTAACCCTGACCTCTTCACCCTCCTTGGGGTTTCTGTCTTGTAGTGAGGGTTACATCCCAGTCTAAAAAATGGAAGTCTTCTACTACAGTTCTTGGCCTCTCTGCAGTATTTGTTGAGCTTCCACCCTATTCTGACTCTGTATCTACTTCAGAACTCCATTCGGAGCTGGTGCCTCCTGTATTCTTCTTTTCTTTGTTAGTCGTAGATGGTGCAGAATTCTTTGACCGATCTTGGCGACACATTGTGTCAAAGTGCTTAGCGAAGGTATAAATTAGTACCTTCTGGTAATCTAAGCAATCCCTTGTAAACTTTATCGCTTAGTGAGTTTTGTTTCTAGTTCTTTTTTAAACTTGACGATATTCTATATATGAAAAATTACTATTGAAGTAAGTGTCATCATGCAATGTATTTACCATAATGCATTGGGGCAAATTGTGTGGTGGGATGTGAGGAAGTCTGCTCCCACCCTTTGTCTATATGTTTGTGTGTGAGTGTGTGTTTGTGTGTGATTATTAATTTTTCCAAACGTTACAACCAGAAAATACAAAAGACTCTAGACAAGGCACTTTGGGAAGCACTACCTGTCACTGCAGTTACATTCTGGTAACTACCAAAGGCTAAGAGTTGAAAAGAACATATTTCTTGCACATGATGAGTTGGTATGGCAGCATTACTTCGATTGGTGTTCCATTCAAGAAGGGTTGGAGCAATTAGGTCTAAAGTAACCTGACTATTTAGCCTATATATATCAAATATATCCTCCCAGGCTTGTTCAAAAAAGGTAATTCTGATCCCAAAAATCCTTTCCAATCTCGTCCCATTCTGCAGACCAGCCAGCATTTGCATCCTCCTTGTCATCATATACAAATTAGCAATTGTGAATGGGCTTTATTCATTATAGGG
The DNA here is from genome assembly GCF_964263255.1 of Lissotriton vulgaris. Classification (NCBI taxonomy): domain Eukaryota; kingdom Metazoa; phylum Chordata; class Amphibia; order Caudata; family Salamandridae; genus Lissotriton; species Lissotriton vulgaris. The sequence continues at coordinate 1,304,661,265 of NC_141695.1, read as the reverse complement.
CTGTTAATATAGGTTGCACCTGATTATCACCTGATTCCATTTGGTGCTAAATTACATGTGCAAAATCATCATTCTGCAACTAGTCACAATTAACGATTCCGTCATACCTACAAATAACAAATTGCAATAACAATTCACTGTTTTGATCCACTAAATTAGCGATTTCGTTTTTAGTTGGTGTTCAAACATTTTGAGACAAAATGACTTTCTATCATTAAAAAAATCCAATTTTAGCAGTCGTAACCAGTTTCTTTGGCAAATCATTAAACCTTTGTACATCTAGTTCTTAGTTCCTAGCACAGCCAATGAGTCACAAAAGAAAACAAAGCATATTAGAAAGAATGTGATAAAGCGAAACTCCTTTCCAGATTCTTATAAAACATTTGCACTCATCAAATTCAAATAGCAGAGGCCCTTCCTGTTTATTATGTGCAAAAATTTGCCAGGAAATTTACAAACACTATTAATTGAATTGTAATAAGGAACATCTCTGAAAGGAGCATCACTGATATAATCCCTATCGTATCAGCATCAGGTACACAACAATATTCTTGATGACACGGAAAGCTCCTGTGCGTAACACTTGGTTGATAGTAACACACAACACACTATTGGGATACAAGGACGATAGGTGATGAAGGAACTGTGTTGATGTTTAGTGGCTACTCATTCACTCATGGATTCTTGGGAAATATAGTAATTGAAAGATTATTCTTATACTAAAGCTTTTGCATAATGAATAGCATCTAGTCTTTCAATATTATTATGGTGAAGAGACAATTTTTCCTTACAGCTTGTACACTACTTGAAGAATGTCCGGACAAAGACTGCGGCTGGCAAAGAGATTTTTTTTGACAAAAATGGAGATTTTCCACCACTTGCCGATTTTATTAACTGGCAGGTGACCTCAAATGACACAAGCCGGATTCTGAAACTGGGTAGCTATGAGGATAATGCATTGAAGGGCCAGAAGCTCATCATCAACAGCAGTGCCATTGAATGGGGTTGGGAGTTTCATACGGTAAGAAAAAACAGGTTTCTCAAATACAACTCTTTATTCTGCATCACCAACAATTTACACCAGCACTGTGAAAATGTTACTTGCTGATGGAAACAGCCCATCTGTGAAAACATTTGGTATGAATGGCTCATGTAGAGAGACACTAGAGTGATTAGCCGGATTCTTATACAGTAAATGTAAAATGTACATTGATACTTGTATAGCGCACTACTCACCCACAAGGTTCTCAAGGCGCTTGTACGAATACCGCTGTGGAACCCATCTTGGCTTTCCCTCTGAGGCGTCCATTCCTGGGCACCCCCAAGGTGGAGGCCAGGCATCCTTAGCATTGTGGGGGGCGTTGTGGAGATTAAGCAAGCTATTGCCTAGAGTTGCAGAGTGGAACTCCATGATTGGAATCGGCACCAAGGCGAGAATTATCAGGTCTGTGGAATTTTGAGCCCAAGACCCGCCGAGGCGGGGAATTGAACCCTGGTCCCGGGCTAGACCTCTGCATCAGGGTTTGCCGCTCTAACCATTGAGCCACAGTAACTCACTATTATAATGTAGCCACAGTTGTTAACAAAAGCTGTTACCCACTGTTGCTACGTCATAAAGGAATTCCAGGCTTCTCTAAGAAGCATCTCTGAGAGGCTGTCACAGAAGCACCGGAGAGCAGGGAGCATAGCTTATGTATAGGATAGATGGAAAGGTGCGGAGATCTAGTGGGGTGGTTGGTAGGTGGAAAGGCATCTAAATCTGATTATTCACTGCTATGACGTACCAACAGTGGTTATCAAAAGCTGTTACCCACTGTACCTACATCACAAAGGAAATCCAGGCTGCTCTGGTAGGACTATAACAGAGCCTGTCATTGCAGCACTGACAGAGCAGAGGGCACATCTGGGTGGGGGAGAGGTAGGAGAAGGAATGCACAGAGGGCGTTGGTGGTGAGTGACAATTTTCTTTTGTATACAACAAACAGGAAAGGCAATGGTATGTATGCTCCCTCGTTACTCCTCTGTCCATGCATAGTACTGAAATCAGGAGCAGATGATTTGATGGGTCATACATAAAATACAATTATGTATGGATAACGGTGAATAACCGCAATGTTTTTCACCTAAGGGATCTAAGTGATCATAGACCACTCCAGCTTCGCCCTCATTGGCTATGTAATGTCACTCAGAACCCCTTGTGAAAAAAAACGTCCTGTTCTTCACTGTTCTTCATCTATACTTATATATATTATGTTGATACAGTATATTGTTAATAGTGTAAAGGATAAATTGAAAAGAAAGCAATTAATTGAAAATGACACAATGTGCTCATCAGAGTCCATATTTAATGCAAAACAATATTTAATGATGTGTTAATTTGTTTTAATCCTTATTAGGTTTTGTAACAAAGAACAGTGAGAAAGTCTCTTTACATGTCAGCTTATCAAAAAACAAACATTATTCGTCTTCAGTAATCATGGAGGTCAAATAGGGTAAAGAGCTCTCTTATCTGGTGAGAGTGAGTAGTATGTCCTCAACATAGAGTAAGGCATTTACTTTCACTGTTCATATATGGATATCCCTGATTGAATCTGTTTTGTTATGGACTCTTGCAACTGGTTCTAAAGCTAACAAGAACAATGGTGGGGATAGAAGACAGCCCTGTCCATTCCCCGGTTAACCTCAAAAGTAGATGAAAGGAAAACTCCACAATACACTTGTCCATTGAACCATTATAATGCCAGCATACCTTACTTATATAGTGAGCAGACAACCTAACCCATTCTAGCAGCTGGAAAAGGCATCCCCATTCAGCAAAGAGTATTACATTGAAGAGGACATTCAGATAACTTGCACACCTTCTTACATAGCCTTGTCACCTCACCTGCCACTTTTTATTAACTATAGCATGCCACTGTACCATGCAGTGTGTTCAGGTAAATCATATAACTTGAGATGTCATAAGTATTGTTATTAATGTATTAATTTCACATGCTCCAAAGAATGTAATATGCAAGGGTATAGATAGTGCATGGAGCAGGGACGAGTTATAGTTAATGTAGTGTGGCGAGTAAGGTGAGAAGAGAGTGTACAAAAGTCCACAAGATGTCTGAATTTTAAGGTGATACATAAGTATAAATATGAGCTATAAGTATGACGTATATCACTTTGAAAACGGTGCTTAAATGATAATTTAAAGATATAAATATAACTGTAGAATTTCTAATGTTTGTGCAGTTTAAGTTGGGTTTCTATACCAAACATAAAGAACGTTTTCTCAACTATAACTTATCTTTAACCTTTGTTCTGTTTTTAGGAATGTCAATCGTTTTTGTAATGGTAGTACCAAGGGCCCGATGTAGGAGCCCTAATACCGGTGGGAAATGGCCGATTTCGGCCGTTTCCGACCGGTATTAGGGTTTTCTAATGTAGTAGCATGCTTTACAGAATCGGTATTTTACCGAATCTGTATTTACAGATTCGGTAAAATTACAGAATCAGTAAATACAGACTCGGTAAAAATACAGATTCTGTAAAAGCACATGTAGGTAGCACATCTTTGAGTGCCGCAGGCCTTTCAGATTCGGTATTTTACCACCCAATCCAATTGGGTGGTAAAATACCGAATCCAGGTGTGCATGCACATCTGTGCATGCACACCTGTGCAATGTGACACCCAGACATGCCCTTAGGGCATGTCTGTGTGCCACATGGCACACAAGTCCGGAATTGGGGTGCCAGAGGGTGTCAAAGTGACACCCCCTGCATCCTTGCAAAAATCGGATTTTACCTAATCGGTAAATACCGATTCGGTATTCACCATTGATTCCTATGGGCTTCAAGGCCCATAGGAATCAATGGGGGATACCGATTCTGTATTTACCGAATCGGTAAATACCGAATCTTACAGATTCGGTATTTACCGATTCTGAAATACCTATATGTGCCCCCTTCTATTTTACCACTTCTTAAATACCGAATCGGTAAAATTAGGTATTTTAGAAGTGGTAAAATAGATTTACCTACATCTAGCCCTATATGTGTAATATTGGTACAGTTTAGTGGTGTGGAAAGGAGTTGTGAGAAAACAGGCTTTTTGCAGTTTCCCCCCTTCTTATTACCCCATTTTGGGCCACTATTTGCAGGTTTTCAACTTTGAGAGTGTACTGAGGCCTGCTGTTCAGACCTCCGTGACAGTGTTATTTCTTTTTCAAAATGGTGTGTTTAATTTGGTGTCCCCAATTGGCAGATGCTGACTTGCTTAGAAATTCCTAGTATATGGTACCCAGGTAGCCTGGCATGTAAGGTTGGCTTCCCACACAGAAGCTGCTGCATTGATTGTACCACTCTGGTTGTGACAAAGTGAAATCACGACATTCAGCTGCCATTGCAGACGTAGAGGCTATGCATGCACTGCACACACAACTTTGTCACTACCACTAATGTCAAAGTACACCAGTACCTTTACTATATATTTACGTTTTCTCTATGGCAGGCCTATGAGTCCCTAAGGCAAGGAGCTGTTTATTGTTAACATAGACGTATATATTTGATATGTATGTACAACAAAAACCTAAAGTATTGGTGTTTTATGAGGACAGTTAAGTAATCTTATAATGTAATTGCAGGGTTAATGGTTGGCACTTCAATGCTTCTAACTCCTGACTGAGGCTACCTAACCATGTTATGTCATGTATCAAATTGAAGGGAACATTACATGTGACTCACTGGTTCAGTCAACATTTTGTTAAATTGTTGAATGTATTGCTGGCAACTTTTGTGAAAGTTGGCATTTCTTAACTCAGCTATTCCAGTGCCTTTGCAGAGGAACTGGGATTGAGACAGGGTTCTGCCTTCCTGGGAATACATGTGAACAACTCCCACGCCAGTAACAAAAGCAGTTGCCATACTGTAGGTGTGACCCCCTCCCCGCAGGATGGACTGCTAAGGGTGTTAGCCAAAAAAGCAGGCATCAAAGGCGATGCCCCCTTTGATGAGCTGGTGCAACAACACTTCTGCACAGGAATAATTTTGTTTCCCCTAGACAAGGTAGAGACCGGGCCAAGGAAAGGAAACCCAGTTTCAGAACCAGTTTTACGTGGGCTTACAAACCGTGTTAGCCATTCCCCCGGAAGGGGGTTACCAAGGTCCTTATACTTGGGGAAAACCTCAGCCATGTTGTTTGTGGCATTAAAGTTGCACTCTGGGATAGCCAGATGCCACAAATTACCAGAACTGTGTCATCAGATAGGAGGAGACCTTCTAGCCCATTGGCTATTGACCAGGTTGTCCCCTTTGGCCATTTACTGGTATATAATGGGTACCCCTGACACCGAGACTTGAGTACTCAATGGTTTTGAACAAGGACAAGAGGGAGATCACTTTGCACTCATTGGAAGTACACAAGACAAGGCTGCAATAATGGCATGAGTGCACTTGCTGCACTTTGGGCTGGAGCAGTTTGGACCCTTTTCTGGGGACCTAGCTCAGGGAAAAGTTGATTTCCAGCCCCAATACGAAGCAGAGCCTCTACAGGCAAGTTGGCTAGACCCTCCAGAATGGCACTAGGGACATTAAAGCTGGAAGAGCCCAAACTGTATTTCTGGTAGTCATTGCAACTCTTTTGCTGCTACTGGAAGCAGGGCACTTTGATGGACGATTTAGAGATAGCCAAAAGCTGCACCCAATTCTACCGGCCACAAGGGTGTTGGTTGGGATCAGATTTGTCCACCCCAAGGGACACAAGCCCCCACCAAAGATTTGCACTGTGACCACTGTGTTGCAAGAATGGAAGGTCTGCATCAGAAGCTCTTTGACCCCTGCATACCTGACTTCGTGGGACTCCGAGATCCATGGCTTGAGTTGCCTCCACGTATCCGTGGACCGAGGAATTGACCAGACTTCACCCCCATGCTTCACATCTGACAGGCACTCATTGAGCTATATGACCTCACAGCTGAGGAGTACAGAGTAAAGTTGAGGTACACTGCAAAGGGGGCTACACAAACATGGGTAAACCTTGTAGATGGATCTGTTAAGTCACTGGAGGGCTAGCTAAAAATGTAACCAGGTTGATACCTATGAGGGTGTGTATAATTTATTTGTGAAAGAACAAATTTTCACCAATTTTCCTCAAAGAAGTTATATCAGCATTTAGTAGCTTCCAGATTTGGGCAAAAGGGCTGATGAATGGGTTTGAACTAGGCCTGGGCGGTAAGTTTCGTTCCGCTCAGAGAATTTGCGATATTTTGACATTTTCTCGATCCACGGAGAGCACGAAAATGTAAAAACTTTTGCAATCTACAGCGAAACTGGCTTTTTTCTTGTTCGCGCTTTATAAATGCGCTCTCGCGTGCACGGTAGCGACTTACCGGGTTCCTGCGTTTGCCGACGAGTTTTCCTATCCGTTTGTGTGTGCCACGAGATGTTGGATTGTTGGTAGCCGTTTGCACTATCCCGCGCGAGTTTGCGGTCGCGAACACATTATTTGACCCGGAAAAGGAAATGGGTATCGCGAGCAAGATGGCCGTGCCCATTATCGACAGCATGGGCAAGTTGGAGATAAATTTCCCCACAAGCATGAAAAATCACATCGCGAAAGGGTGGGAAAAGCAATCTCCGCATCTTCGCGAAAGTTCCAAGTGCTCGCGAAGATTTTGAGCAATTTCGCAATAATTTGGTAAAGTAAATTTCGCAAATTCCGCCCACCCCTAGTTTGAACTAGAATTGGAGAACTTGAGTCAAGCTAGCCTGGCTAATGAGGGGTGATACCTCGATTCTGGTCCAAGCATGCTTGTTCCCGGTCCAGGGAGGACTTGGCCTGCCAATTTAGGCTGGACCGTTCCCATGGGGAGCAGGGTCAAGACTGATTTGCATATGGCTGGTTTAAACTAGAATGGCACCGGGAGCAACATAACAATAGATTTAGGCCCATATCTCTGTGTTGGGGTGAATTTTTGTCGTTGTTCAGCAATCTGTCCATCAATTGTTCTTTTTGCATATGTCACCCCGAGTGGGATGGGTATGTCCAGACGTGGGTCCCATGCTCTACATGCTACCGAAGTCAATCTAGCCTGGCTGATGAGGGATGATACCTCGAAACTGGTCCCAGGATTCTTGTTTCCAGTCCAGGGAGGCCTTGGCCTGGCAGTTTGGGTTGGACTGTTCCCATGGGGAGCAGGGTCAAGCCAGATTTGCATATAACTGGGTTTAACCTGGAATGGCATGGGGAGCAAATAAACAATGGATTTAGGCCCATATATCTGTACTCGGGTGAATGTTTGACATTGTTCAGTATTCTGTCCATCAATTATTCTTTTTAGTGCTACAATTCCCAAAAAGCATCAGGGCGAAGACCCCAAAGAGTATGAGGTTAGGGCCACAGAAGGCAAAGGAGAGCAGTAGTAAACCAACCAAAGAAAATTCCTCCGAGCCCCAGAACCCTAAAAAAGAGGCCAGTGCATCCCATCCCAAATCTAGTAGTAAGCAGAGTAGTGAGGACCCTAACCTTAAAAAGTTCATAGAAGGTAGGCCCTGCTTTGATTGTCAGAAGGTTGGGAACTACAGAGGGAAGCCAGCTTGTCCCAAGAAAAAGGTAACCACTGGAGAGGTCAGTGTAGCCTTAGAGGATAATTCATCAGATGTTGATATCCTAGTTGGTTTTGATTCGGAAGAGGGCCCAGAGGGTGAGTTGGTGGTTCTTGAGAGTAGTAAATACTTTCTCCCTATAAAGATGAATGGAACCCCAGTCACTGTCCCGGGAGATACCTGTGCCAGTCACACAATTGTGCATGACAGGCTGGTGCCTCCACAGCAGTATTTGCCAGGAGATAGTAAAAGAGTTGCTATTGGGTGTGTGGCTTTAGAAGTCAAGGGTTCACTTAGCTGGCTCCTCCTAGATTGTCTCCTTGGTAATGACCTCCCAGAGGTTGGTCTAAGCCCCGTGCACTGCCTCACCTAATGATTCTGGAGGTGCTGTTCTTGTAGTTAAGAAAGATTGGTCCCAGAAGAAAGGAAAAGAAAGAAAGGTAGGAATGAGGCAACTTTTTGGAAATGTTCCTGTGAGCCAAGGGGCTTCTACCCCAGTAGGTGTAAACTCACAAAGTTGGCACTAGTAAGGCCTTACCTGTTCCCCAAGAAGTCCTGGAAACTCAGGCCAGTTTTCTGCCCAAGGTTGCAACACCTGAGCTAACAGAAGAGAGAGTGGAAGAATGGTGTCTGCCACAAGATGTGGTATCCCCCACTCAGAAAAAGCAAAAGGCCACCCTTATTGGTCATGGTGGGGTTACTCCCATTATGGATAACCTCTGCAGGTAAGCTATGTCTTGCCCTGGCTAAGATCGGGTTGGCAGAGGTGGGTAACTCTGGCCCAAGGAAAAGGAAAAGGGGGAAGAAAACAAAGAGTCAGTTAAAGTCCTTTTTTAGATGGCTCCTGTTAGAATTAGGGTTGGTCAAATTGCCAGTGTGAATGACCCTGTTAACAGGATGTAAGGCAGAGTAGGCCCTGCAATACTGACAGCCAATTTTCTGCATCCGTCCTCGCCTAATGCCTAGGAGGTAGTTGAGTTCTCCCTGGAGTATTAACGGAGGAGGTTGTGTGAAAAAAACTGGCTTTTTGCAGGCTTCCCATAACGTTTTACCCCATTTCGAACTACTATCTGCTGGTTTGCGACTTTGAGAGTGCACTGAGGCCTGGTCTCCTGACCTCAGTGACAATGTTCTTACCTTTTCAAAATGGTATGTTTAATTGGGTGTCCCCAATTGGCATGTGCTGACTTGCTTATAAACCATATCATATAATATACCCAGATCCTCACAGGAGTCTTATTAAGTGGAGTGAGGAAGAATATAGTGGAGGATAGTGTTGTAAAATGTACTGTGATATAGTATATTTTGTTATACTGGACTGGAATAAAGTTCAGTTATTGGAGTTGCATACAGTGGAGCGGCGTGCACTGAAGTCAGATACAGTAGAATGGCGTATATTGCAGTGGGATAGAGTGTAGTGGCATACAGTGCAGTGGTATATTTTAAACAACCTATTACCATTTTTTTGAAGTAGTAATAGGTGAGCGTTTTTGTTTTGAAAATTCTATTTATTAGCGACCTCTGTTTTAAAAAAAACTGTATACCTTAATTACTTTGCACCCACAAGAGATTATTTATGGGTGGGTGAGTGAGTGAATGGATGTCTCAGTGGTACGTGTGTGAATAACTACATATGTGAATGTTGGAGTATATAAATTACTATATGTGAGAGTGAATGATTGTGAGAGTGGCTGTATGGATGAGATACAAAGCAACTCAGCGGCCTGCGCCTGATAACACTGGTAGGGTGACATAAACCCTGCTGCTCTTAAAGTGCACTGGTTGTCAGCTGGCCTAAACAGTGGTCAGGGACCTGCCCTAAGGGCCTCCCATACCTGCCTGTTTGTTGTGGCCCCTGGCCCATCGATCTCCATTGCATTAGGCCTTCTGCTACTTGCACAATGATTTGGAACATAACTAACCTTTACGATTGCAGCACAGAGCCGGCCCTGGGGGTCTCATGGCCTGGCCCTACTTCAGCGACTTGAATTTTCTGGCCTCATTGTTCCTGGCATCCTTCTAGGGCATTGTAATTGCACATGGATTTGCCAGGCTTGATTATGCCTGTATAAATCTGCACTATTCATTGGACGCTGGCTTGATCTGATGCTTCTCCTCTGTGATTACAGCCTCCTGGTTACCTGCTCTAATTAGCCTGCCGGATGCACAGCATATCGAGTGACACCCCCAGGTGTTGCCAACATCCTCCTTTTTTTCTTTAGCCAGCCCTACCTGAATGCTAGAGGCTTCTCGGCATGTGCCCCTTTAGACATGGTGCACAGTGACCTAGAGCAGAGCATGATACCATTTCAAAAAGTGACTGACACACCTGAACAGTTCCCTATATGGAGGTGGGTACAACTGGGAGTCCTTTATGGTAAAGTAACAAGGACCCCTGTATGGGATAGATTTCCTGGGTCAGGGTAAAGCAATTATGTACAATTGATTCTTCATATATTGAAGATTTGTCTTTTTAAACAAACTTCCCTTTCTTTTTTTAACCATGTGTATTATTGAATATGTTCATATCAATTTTTATAAATGTAATTACATTTTCCATGTTATCATACAATATTTTTCTTTGAGTCTTTTTCTCCTTATGGTGTGTCTACCTCCCTGCATACTTGTTTCTGCCAGACATTGTGTGTTTTTTATTTTGCCTGGGCTTTTACCATTACAACTGGGAGTCCTGACACTGGGTTGTTCTCTGGAGCTGATGTCATCACTGCAGAGCTCCGAGTTGGAGTCTGCGCTATAGATGCCAGGTTTTATGCTCCTACTGGCCACCTGGAACGCATGGGGGAATGCTTGGACGATCAGAACACTCAACTGGATTATTCAGACTACCATATTTCAGGCTTAGAAGACAGGGCCACAACGAAGGATAAGCTACTGGAGAAGCTGGGACTCTGCCTGCAAGACGGAAGCCATCATAAATGTAGATTTGGAGGCCAACGGTTACAGCAACAATATCTGCATATTGGTTGTAGCGGAGTCAACCAGCACCAGATGACTCCACCTGTTTGTAGGCCACCAGAATTTTACACCACCTTTGTTGTAGAACGGGCCCATAGATCCATTGGCCCGCGCCCTTCATCCAGCACACCATTGCGGCCAATACTCACTAGGCTTATAAAACATACAAAACCAAGTGATTTGCAATTGACGACCTGCACATCAAAGTGTCTCCTTAATATATTAGTTCAGCAACAGTAGACATAAATCAAATGTTGAGTGCAACTTAAGTGTCCAACGCTCATCCACCTAGGGTGTCAAGCTCTGTATCCACAAAAAAGTGAAACAGATATCACTTTAACAAAAAACACTAGAGCACATCATGTTGAAGTTACTCTCATCCTCAGTGCAGTCTGCACTCTTCTTCAATCAATGTTATTGTATTAGAGAATTCACAAACAATAAAAATCACGTAGTTTAGCTCAATCTGATTTTATTCCTTTATATGTCACAGAGTTCCACAGCCGACGTGCATTTTTGCCCTGACAGGGCTTCCTCAAGGCTCACTAGCGATATGCTGCACACCCTGTTTGTCTCTGAATACATATGTTTCAGAAAGTTAAATGTCCAATATCCAAAATACTTAGTGAAAGATTCACATTGACATCTCCGCACTGAATTGCGCACTTATAGTATCCTTTTAAGATCCCATGTGTTCATCCTTGTAGTGGAGCCATAATAAGTTCCCTCACACGCGGTGAACTTGTATTTAGCAACCATGCATGTCCATAACGGAGTTGTGTCACTAGGCTTATAAACTTTCTGGAACACAACACCGTCCTATGACTAGCACATAAAAAGGGCCAACTCCAATATCTGTGATGTGTGATCTTCCTTTTTATAGCGTTCACAATGGTGGTACAGGCGGCACGCCTCAAAAGTGATGCCACCAGCACTACAGACACTTGAACAGTACTACGGTATGCTCTATCCAGCCCGCCTTTGTCAAATTTAATGGCAAATCCTGCTTTCTTGATACACCGGAGGACCCCTTGTTTTTTGTAAACGCTAATGAGCATTCACCTTCGAGACACAAAATGGCTGAGCGCTCCCCTCCTGACCACCATGCAGCGGTAAGTGTCAATCTGTTATCCCCCATATTGAAGCTTCCAGATGTTTCTAGATCGTTTGTTGGTCCCCTCTGTCACCTTTTGTGAATACATCACAAGAAATCCCACAGCTATACATGCAGATGAATTCCGGAGTACACTTCACTGGTGAAAATGTTTGACTCATCTCCACATTTGCTCCTCCCAGAAAGGAAAACGGGGGCCGCTCTGCCCCCCGCACATATGGCAGGGCACCGGCCCCCTTCCCTGCACCCTTGGTGGTGGGGTGTGCCCCTCCGCCGCGTCGTGATGACGCGGTGGGTGCGCCCCACCACCGATTGGTGCCGGCTCCCGCATTGACCCGGAAGCAATCTAATTGCTCCCGGGTCAAAGGGGGGGAGACAGAGGGGGCAGGCCAGTTGGAACTGGTCTGCCCCATAAAGGTTAAAAGGCCGGGAGAGCGCGGAGGCGCCCTCTTGTCCCCCTGCGCTCCTCAGGCTTGCATCATGCTCTCCTGAGGGCTGATTAATCTTTGTTGTTTGTATTTCAGGAGGTAAACGCTATCCGAGTACACAGGCAGGCCTGCGTTTCACTGCTTCTGTCAGGCCGCCGGGCTAAAGTGCGCTCGCCCAACACCCAGGCTAGCTGGTGTGTCGCGGTCACAGTTGCGTGGTGCTTACGGCCAGCCGGTGTGCCTCCAACTTGATACAGGTAAAAGCCAGGCAGGTCCTGGTTGGTACAGGAGCACATCATGCTCATAGGGTTGGCGTACGTGTGGTGGGTTACTTGTCGCAAGGAAAAGGAGGATGGCTAGTGGACGTGGCGCTAAACGTACCCACATGGAGCATATGCTGCAGGGCATGATGCGCAAGATGACAGCAATAGAACGGAGATTGGGGTAGGTAGACCAGTTAGGTAAGAATATGGCGGAGCTCAGACAGAGGTTTGATGATTAGGTAGGGCCATCTGGGAGACCCAAGTGAGTAATAGTGCCCCCACAGTCTAGGGGGGATTTGGATGCTTTGCCTAACTGGGTGAGAGCCAGGAAGGGTAGCGGTCGGGTCCCCAAGACACATGGAGAAGGGGGGCAGCCTGGGGTGGTCCCTGAGGGAAGGCTTACACCACCGTTGGCTCCTATACCTACTCCCCTAATTCCAACAAGTTAACCGGTGACACCGGCTGCGGCCACACCGGCGCCAGCACCAAACATAGTGCCCTTGGTGGTACCAGGGGTAGTTCCAGTTGTACCTGTATCGAACCCGGCACCTAGCCTGGTATCCGACACGAGAGCCCCCATCCCAGTCCCAGCACCTCCAGGGGTTGGTCAGGTGCCCCCTGAGCTGGCAGCGCAGATAGCGGCGGTACTCCCCTGGCTAGGGATTGGTGGGATGTTACCTTCTTCGGTGGGCGCCAAGGAGGTGGGAGATGATCCCTCAGCGGAGGCCCAAAAAATGGTAGCAAGGATCATGGATGCTCGTGGTGGTGGGGGGGACCCAGCGCACCTATTTCTCCTCAAGCATCATGTTTGGGCAGTGACACTGGAAAAGATAAGATTTGTGAACCAACGCGAGTCGCTGAAAGTAGTAAGTAGGGGGAATTGCCAGTACTAGGGGAAGGTACAATACCCTCCAGGAAGGAAAATCTGGCCCAGAATGTCACACAAGAAGTGAAGGATTTGATCTGGGAGGGCAAATATGTCAATATTTTTTCTTTGCTAGTGGATAATAGGGAAATGGAGTATGCTAGGAAGTAGAAAGACTGGATGTTGCCTAGCGAATGGCGGGGGAAAATGGCAAGATTCAGGGTGGAGGAGACATTGATCAATTGGATCAGGAACTTTTCGGTGTTCATGGCAATTACAGCGGAGCAATCCCCTAATTTACAGGCAGAAATGGCATGTACAGCAGGGCAACCATGGACCACTGGGCAAAGTTGGAACAAAAATCACCCCGTCAAACCCCAGCAGCCCTTTCGACCAGCACAGTGGGGTAGCACAACCACTAAGTCGGGGAGCAGTGGTGGGCGAAAAGGGGTGTGCTGGGATTTTAACAAGCGTTCATGCACCAGGGCACAAGGCACTTGTAAGTTCAGGCATGTATGCTCCATTTGTAACCACCCTGAAAAAACCTGTCGCACAGACAGTAATGCCACTGGAAACGGGGGAAGAAAGAAACAGGATTAGGGGGGCAGCCGGCTGGTAGCTCATTCATCCATTGACGCTCTGACTATGACTCCGTGGCTGAACAGGTACCCAGACCATGCCTCTGCGAAGATGTTACAGGAAGGTTTTTCGCAGGGCTTTAGGATCCCAGTGGTGGGATAAACCGGAACACCAGTATGCAGGAATCAACTCCCAGTTAGGCACAACCCAGAGGTGGTGGCGACAAAAATATCTAAAGAGCTGCGCCTGGGCACGATAGCGGCTCCTTTCAATGACATTCCTGTGCCTAATTTTGTTTGCTCGCCCCTTGATGTAGTGGCAAAGAAGGAGGAGGGTGAATACAGGCTCATTCATAACCTGTCAGCACCTAGAGACGCATGGTTAAATGACGCAATAAATTCAAATATTTGTAGTGTTAAATATGCGTCTTTCGACCAGGCAGTGGTTATGTTGAGAAATCTTGGTCTGGGGGCCTTGCTAGCTAAGTCAGACATCGAATCTGCTTTTAGGCTATTGCCAGTTCATCCATTAGATCAGCATCTGCTAGGCTTCTCTTTTCAAGGTAAATTTTATATGGATATGTGTATGCCCATGAGTTGTTCCGTTTCATGCGCTTATTTTGAGAACATTTGTTCCTTTCTGGAGTGGGTTTTTAGGCAAACGATAGGACACCTTCATGTCATGTATTACCTTGATCAATTTCTCTTTCTTGGGTCGGCGGGCTCACGGGAGTGTGAGTGGGAATTGCAGGAACTTTGCGTGCTCATGTGGGCTTTTGGGGTCCCGCTGGCACCAGGAAAGATGGTGAGCCCAGCAACCACATTGGAGTTTTTAGGCATAGAATTGGATTCAGTGGAGGGTTGTTTCAGGTTACCGAAAGTCAAAATCACGAAGTTTAGAGCAGCTCTCCAGCAGTGTTTGGCCAAAGACAAAGTGACGCTGCAGCAGTTACAGCAGACTGTGGCCAATTGAATTTCGTACTAAGAGTTATACCCATGGCGCGCCCCTTCTCCCGCTCAATCTCGCAGGCCATGACGGGCTTGCAGGAGAAACACTAAATTGCCAGCCGAGGTCCGCCAGGACATGCGTATTTGGATCGCATTTCTGGAGGGCTTCAATGGCAGAGTGGTGTGGTGCGGTCCCCCCACGACGTTTACAGAGTTAGGTCTATGGACTGATGCTGCGGGCAGCGTGGGGTTTGGCGCCATACTTGGAAACAAGTGGGTGGCCCAAAGGTGGCCGGTTTGGTGGGAGGAGAGTGGCTTGAGAGCTAACATCAGTTTCTTGGAGCTATTTACAATCTGGTTTGCATTAACAGTTTAGCCTGATCAGTTGTGTAATCAATTGGTAATCTTTTGGTCAGATAACATGACGGTAGTTGAATGTGTCAACCAGCAGGTGGCACGGTGTAAGTTTATACTCCGCTTGCTGAAAAAATTGTGCTGGTTTGCATGAAGCTCAATGTACAGTTTAGGGCTAAACATGTCCCTGGGGTGTTAAATAACGCAGCTGACGCACTCTCTTGCTTTAAGATGCAGGTATTCAGGGAACATCTATCATCAGCAGAGGCGACGCCTGCACACTTTCCCGCAACACTCTGGCAAATTGGTGCCCCCAGCTACAGAACCTCGTGGCAGCTACCTTAGCGCCCAGGACCAGAACAGCTTACGAAGGGGCGTTTTTATCTGTTTGCTCCTTTTTGGGATGGAACTGGTCAGAAAAATGGGATCAGGAGTGGGAGTTCACTCAGTACCTAGAGGCTTTACATAAGGAGGGGCGCTCAGCGGCGACAGGGGGTCAGAGATCCTCCGAATAATTTCATTGTGCGGAAGGCACTAAAGGGGTGGCGGCGCCTACATGCAACCACTGCAGATTTCAGGCAACCGATAGGTTTGGAACGGCTGGCATCAGTATTGAATGCCTTGTCTGACACCTGCAGTTCATCAGGGGAGGTACTCTTGTTCAGAGCTGCCTTTACTTTGGCCTTTTATGGGGCATTCTGGGTAGGTGAACTGGTGGCTAGCAGCAAGCAGGACAGGCTAGGGGGTGTTTGGCTGGAACACACAAAGGTATTGGGCGATATGCTGTTGATTACCATAGGTAAGTCAGAAACTGATCAAGAGGCTCGGGCGATAGGCTGGTGCTCCATCGGGCACAGGACAATCCTTGCTGCTGAGTGTTCCATGTAGAAGCCTTTCTCAAACAGCGAGCAGGCGAAAAGTAGGGAGCGTTGTTGATGCATGCAGACGGTACCCCACTGACCAGGTTCCAATTCCAACGAGTATTGGCAATGACAATGGACAGGGCTGGTTTCAATCCAAAGGAATTGGGACGCAATCCTTCAGGATAGGGGTGGCCACTGAAGCGGCTGCTAGAGTGTTGAATGTGAGCAGTGTAAAAAGTATTGGGAGATGGTCTTCCAACTGTTACAGGCGTTATCTACGTACCCTGATGCCTGTCTTTGTGTATGCTTCTATTTCAGTTTCTCCAGCCTGTCATGCAGGCCGGGAACTGTTGCCGGATCACCAACAGAAAGTATCTTCAGTGCGGCAGACACAGGAACAGATGAAGGACACTCAAGCGGTGTGGGTGGTTGGTCACTCATTTGTGAAGCGCATTAAATCTGTTTTCTTTTCAGGTAGCTATAGGCAGGGGGCAGAACAGGGAGGTGTCAAGGTTTCCTTTCATGGTAGGGGGGTCCATGCCTCAGTCGGTTTAGAGGGTTCTTTACAGAGTTGCTCAATAGATACACCCCGCCGCCCACAGTGGTTATCATACATCTGGGTGGCAATGATCTGGTGAAATTGGGCAGGAGGGTCCTGATGGAAGAGATAATTTCAGTGATAAACTGGCTAGCTAAAACACGCCACGGTTGTACAATAGTGTGTTCTCAGATGATTCCTAGGCTCAAATGGAGTGGGGGGGATTCTGTCAGGGCGTTGAATCACTCGGTAAAGAGGACTAACAACAAATCACCTCAGCTGCAGAATATACCACATGGGTGTGTCTGGGGGGAACAGTTCTTGCAAGATGGGGTCCACCTGACCAGGGCAGGCAACAAACTTTTTCTGGATAACATTATAGCATGGTTGGGAGGGTTCTAAGTAGGCATGACCTTTCAGAGGAAGGGGGTTAGGGGGGCCAGATAGTCGGTCAACTATGCTGGCCTGTGGCGTTAAGGTCATGATCGGTGACCAGTCAATTTAAGGTCCTTAGGGGGCGTCACCATTCTTGAATGGGGTCACCCAGGGGGAGGGGCCATGTGATCTTTCCTACAACTCCAGGGGCAATACATCCGCTTGGTTGGATCGGTGCGGGGGAGGAAGTCACGCTTTCTTTGGGCTGGTTAGCCAACCCGCACATGCACTATGACGTCCTAAAAGGCGCACAGGGCAACGGCCCCCCTGTTGGTTAATGGAGTTCATGAAGCATACAGGGGTAACCGGGAGGGGGGGAAGTACCCTCTTGGTAAATGGGCTCTCTGCGCATGCGCACTCATACTTGAGGGCGTAGCTGGTTAATAAGGATTTGACACTGGTTAGCGACCTTGCCGTAGGCCCTAAAGTTAGGATATGCAGAAATTTAATAAGTAGGATGTTAGATTTGGTTAGGAAACATGCTGTATTAGACATTTGTTAAGGGTAGCACCTTTGATACCTGTCTACATGGATTGTAATCTAATGTCGAAGTTTCTGTATTTAAAATGCTTGTGTAAATATTGTTTATTTCAAATTTTTAATTTGTTTTCATGTTTTAATAAATGCGGCTGGGGGGTCGTGAGGCCCCCCGCCTGCCAAAGAAAACTCCTTGCATGTCCAATTGCTTTAATTGTTTAATTGTGATGGTGCACAAGACAGGGAAGGGGGTGGTCGCTAGTCCTGACCATAAGGAAAAGGGGGGCCGCTCGGCCCCCCCACACGTATGGCAGGGCGCCTGCCCCCCTTCCCCTGCACCCTCGGTGGTGGGGCGTGCCCCTCCACCGCATCGTGATGGCCCGGCAGGCGCACACCACCACCGATTGGTGCCGGTTCCCACATTGACCTGGAATCAATCAAATTGCTTCCAGGTCAAAGGGAGGGAGCCAGAGGGGGCGGGCCAGTTGGAACTGGTCTGCCCCCATAGGGGTTAAAAGGCAGGGAGAGCGCGGAAGGCACCCTCGTGTCCACTTGTACTCCCCAGGCTTGCCCCGTGCCCTCCTAAGGGCAGATTAATCTTTCCCACCCATCAGCCCCTGAAGAAGATTCTTGGTTTTGTGTGTGATTGGTCTTACCAATTTAGGTTTATTTTGCACTGTAACTGTTTGTTGGTGTGTATTTCCTTAGGCCTTTTCTCCTGTTTACAGGCTATAGTATTAAGTTATGCTCATTGTTGCACAGTAATGTAGTGTGGACACTCTTTTTCCTTAGGCCTTTTTCCCGTTTACAGGTAACATAATTGTCGCATTTATTGATAGTCCTTGGTCAGGCGGTAAGGTTATGATCGGTGAGCAGTCAATTTAAGGTGCTTAGGGGGCGTCACCATTCTTGAATGGGGTTGCCCAGGGGGAGGGTCCATATGGTCTCTCCTAGAACTCCAGGGGCGGTACATCCGCTTGGTTGGATGGGTGCAGGGGAGGAAGTCACGCTTTCCTTGGGCTGGTTAGCCACCCCGCACGTGCACTATGACATCCTTAAACAGCGCAGAGTGCAAGGGCCCCCTGTTGGTTAATGGAGTTCACAGAGCGTACAGGGGTAACCGGGAGGGGGGGGGTACCCTCTCAGTAAACGGGCCCTCTGCCATGCGCACTCATACATGAGGGTGTCGCTGGTTAATAAGGATTTGACACCGGTTAGCGATCTTGCCATAGGCCCTAAAGTTAGGATATGCAGAAAATTAATAAGTAGGATCTTAGATTCGGTTAGGAATCATGCTGTTTTGGTCATTTGTTAAGGTTAGCCCTTTGATACCTGTCTACATGGATTGTAATCTAGTGTCGAATTTTCTGCATAAAAAATGCTTGTGTAAATATTGTTTATTTCAAATTTTTAATTTGCTTTCATGTTTTAACAACTTGGCTGCTGGAGCTATTCCTCTGCTCTGCTGGGCCATAATAAAAACGGGTGTTGTCATGATGAGCTCAGCTCGTCATGAGCACCTGAGAGGTATATGCCATGACGTCATGAGCACCGAAGGGGCTAATAAATACGTCCGGGGGGTCGTGAGGCCCCCCGCCTTCCAAAGAAAACTCCTTGCATGTCCGGTTGCTTTATTTTTTAATTGTGGTGGTGCGCAAGACAGGGAGAGGGGTGATCGCTAGTCCCTTTTTGATGGGTTATTTTCTTTTCGGGTACTTCTAATGAATTTGCTAGTCTTATTACTGCCTGGTGTGGGTGGAGGGAGGGTTGGTTGTTGGTGGGTTGTTTGCTTTTTTGAGTCTGCATCCATCAGTAGCAAAGGGCACAGTGTGCACGAAATGTTGACACATTCTAAGTATATTATTAAATGGTGGTGACAAGTAACACTAGGATGTCCGCAGTGGCGTCTCGTTCTTCTCATTAAACAATATAGGCCGCAACAACCCATAAAGGTAAAACACGTTTTGTAATACCTGACCGGACACGGCACAGAGAGTGCCTTCTTAAAAGAGCTGCACGCATTTGCATCCTCGTGGGGCCCGCACTGATATTTGTCGGGCTGCAGCTCTTACTCATGTGGGGTCTGCACACTTTATAAAAGTCTCCCCTTTCATCTTTCAGCCAACTTACTAGATGAGGACGGTCGATAGCCCCTGGAGGTTGGCACCCTGGCAGGGCTGCGAGTACAGCTGGTTAACATATACGCCCCAAAAACTGACATTTCTGTTTTTTTCAGCCACTCCTATCTCTGATAGAACACATGGAACCTTGCCACATCATTCTGGGTTGTGACATAAGCTACTTCTTGATCCTTTGCCGGGCACCAGCACTGACACACCAACGGAGGCACCATGCTCACTGCGCATCCTCTGTGACATCCGTGACACATACATGCTTCATGATTACTGGCACCTGCACCACCTCTAACCCCCTGCATACACAATTACTGCGCTCCCCAGGACATCTGGATCCACATTGACTATAGGGTTATATTTACCTCACTTGCCTCGTGTCTAAGCAACGTCTCAGACCTGTCTGGTCACTCCCCGGTCCAAGTGGTGTTAGGGATTCCTGTCTGAGGGGGCTTGGAGTGACAGTGGTGGTTCCCTGGCATGACATTGCACAACGAACTGTTCCATTCTGAACTCCACTCCGCAGTTGAAGAATATTTTTTTTGCTTAAGGCTGGTTCAGTTGCCTCACAGGCCACATTTTAGGAGGCAGTTGAGGAGTGATGTGTGACATACATAGGAGCCTGACTCTTTTAGAAGCAGAGTTGGTATTTCTGGAATGATTGGATACCCAGTAGCATCACAGGCCACAAAAACTCAGGCCCACCACTCTGCCTGCTGAATATTGTGATCTTCCTGCAACTGGGCGGGGGCAGCATGCCTACATTAATTAGACTTCTTCAGCCACTCAGAGGTAGCTGTAACATCCTGGAGATGCAACTGGCTGACCGAATGCAGGTAACTGATGTTCACACCTCATTGCTTAGCTATTACATGGCCTCTACACCTCCTGTTTGGCTGGGGGCACTGCCGACCTAACAGCCTATGTTGCAGGGATGGCAATGGGTTTAGCTTACGAATGCCCAGCAACAGTTCCTAAATGAGCTGATTTCAAATGAGAAGATAGTTTAAGCAATTCATTCACTAGAAGTCTCCTAGGCCCGGGCCTAAATGAACTTACTGGGGCCTTCATAAAAATTTTAAGCACCTTTTAGCGCCTCATTTACCGTCTCATTTACCACCATGTCACTGATGATCCTCCTATGTCCCCAACCAGTGGCCCGGAATCAGGCAAATGGCTCACTTACGGTTCCTTTTGCTGTTACTGGAGGACACGCAAGGCTGCCCTCTGTTTCCATTGCTCCAGGAGAAAGGCCTGCATTGCGGTTTGCAATTCAAGCCAGATCCCCTGATAATCCCACTACCTCTGATACTCCGCTAGAGAGTAGGATTTGGAGGGTTTTCCGGCCTCAACATCAACTGGACCGTGTCTGAGCTATTCCCCCTTGCAGATGCCACTTCACCTTTGCACAGTGAGATCCTGGCTGTTTTCTTGCAACGTCACAAAGAGCAAGTTAGACAATAGATAAATTGACCACTCAAGTGGCATTGTGACTCAGTCTTCCCCTCTCAATGGTTGGTAGTATCCCAATGTTAAAAATATTGGTCCTCCCCCAGTTGTCATACCTTTTTTAAACATGCAGCTTTTGGCGGGCGTTGCTTGGCAGGATGTCGGAGGGGTGCGAGTTGTTAGCGCAGCAGGCGATCCAGCAGTTGAGATCTGTGGCTGCAGAGTTGGCGTCAGTCCTGGCGCTGAGAGGGTCTCGGCGTATGGTGGTGTTGAGGAGTTCACGGGTGATCTTACTCCAGTTTCTTTATGGGGGTCTTGGGCGGGTGTTGGGTGTGGTGGTGGTGTTAAAGATGAAATTGACGCAGTGGTCGTCCGTCCAGGGCGGCTGAGTTATGTGGCTGAACCGGATGCTTGTTCATCCCGTGAAGATAGGGTCCAGGGTGTGTCCAGCTCTGTATGTGGGTATGTCGACCAGCTGCTTCAGTCCGAGGTCAGTGAGGCTGTCGAGGAGAGTGGCGACATGGGGGTCGTTGCTGTTGTTGAGATAGAAGTTGAGGTCCTTGAAGTAGTTGTAGTCTGTGGAGGTGATGGCGATGGCGAGGGGTGCAACAAGCTCGACGATAGTGGTTGTGGACTTGGTGCAAGGGCCCGGTGATCTGTAGATGAGGGTGCGGCTGGTCTGGATCCGGAAGTGGATATGTTCTGTATTGGAGTGGGGGGTCGCTTGTGCTGGAGGTGGATAGTTTAAGGGGTGTCTTGTGTGCGATGGCAAGTCCTCCACCTGGGCGGTGGAGGTGGTCTTTTCTCTGGATCTTGTAGCCATCTGGCATGGCAGTGGCGATGTCGGGCCGGAGGTGGAATTGATCCAGGATTTTATGAAGAAGGCCACATCGGGCATGAGGGTGTCGATCAGGTGCCAGAACTCTAAAGCATGTTGGTGCAGGGAGTGCATGTTGAGGAGGACGCAGGTCATGGTGTTGTTGGTGCGTGCGTCAGGCGGGCCTTTGAAGCACCAGCGGCACGCCCGCTGCGCTACTTCACAGCTGTCTCCATTATCTAGGGGAGGTGAGTGGAGGGACGCTCAGCTGGGAGGCGGGAAAACGGGCGAGAGGCAAGTGGAGGGGCCGCGTAGCAGAGGTAGGAAGCGTGGGACGGAGACGGCGAGTGAAGACATAAAATAAGATGGAATCACGATACACAGCAGGTGAAGAAGGAAAAGAACAGAATGAAAGGGCACACTATTTTAACAATGTTGAAACAGGAACAACAGCGCAATTAAATAACAAAAAAATCAGAGAGCAGTACTTCGGCAGCAGCAGACTCGAACACACAAGTCGGGGGCCCTGAGGCAGCAGTAGATCGCAGGAGCTGTCGCCGAGAGTGCCCGCCTCTGACCGAGGTCAAGGTCTTACACTCCTTCATACTCAAACTATGTCATCGTTCTCATTCACTTGCATTAATCCCCTTTTATTTCTAATAACTTTATTGGCATATAGGTATATCACATAAGCGAGGTATAAAATGGGGAGTCCTTTAATAACTTTCCCTCACCCCCCCCTGCCCTGCTCAGTATATATAGATCCAAATTGCAGTACTTGTTCAAAGCTCTCAGAAGTGTCTGAGTAAGAGCAAAGGCAATGACAAAGAGTCTTTTGGGATTTTTTTCCAGAGGTAGGACTAACGCACACAATGATATTAAATAAGGTATGTATCTTACCTCAACAATAGTTTAGCTATACAGGAGGAAAAGCTGTATACATCATCTTCTTTAACACCCATTCTAATGTATAACAATTTTAACCCCCACCCCATAACCTGCATTTGTGTTATGCCAGCACAATAAAGAAAGGGAGCAGAGCATTTTAAATGATTCGTGGTTACCCTCATATTTTTAGCGATCAGACACTGTTAGTTGTTCCCCCATTGACAAAACCTGGGTGAGAGGTTTTGACACTCTCACTCAGTTGAATCCACCTTTTCTCTTACTTTCCCTCACTCACTCACTCATACTCCATTACTGACCCTCAATTTCAGTCATCCTCACTCGCATTCTCCCACATTTGGACTCTTCTTTATTTTGCACTCACTCTAAATCACTTTCTCACACACGCACACACATACACACACACCCACACACACATGTTCACCCACACAAACAGCCCCACACAGATATGAACACACAAACAGCATATATATAAAAGTGTTTTATTTTACTTACTTCAGATGCCAATGAAGGTCCTGTTCCAACTCCTGTTTCATTTGTTTTAATAAACTAACTTTGAATGTCAGACTATCATTCATTAATACAGTAATTAAAAATTAACAGAAAACAAAGAGGGTAACGCCCTGATGCCCAAAACAGGTCAAGGTACACCTGTGTTCTTGGCATTGATTTTTCCACTTCTGAGACAAGGAGTCTCAAAAGCAGTGTCAGGGTTTGCAAGCAGTAATCCACTGCTCACAGCTGGGATTTCGGTTGATATGATATAATGCTTTAAAACAGTGAGTTGGCAAGTATATGGACATATTTGTAGATGTCCACAGAGCTTCATGTTCTGCTGAAACCTGTTTCCAGCATATAGATATAAGAAAATTATACTTCCATAATTTTTGCTTGGTTTAGCTATTGTCAAGATTATGCTGCTTTTGCCTTACAGATCTGTATTGATTTGGCAGATGTATTGTATTACTACTTTCACACCTACCAATGTCCTTGATCTTCAGGTACCTGTCTCCATTTGCAGTGAGCCTTGCCGACCTGGTTATAGAAAAGCAGCAATTGAAGGGAAGCCTATATGTTGCTTTGAATGTATCTTATGTTCAGATGGGAGCATTACCAACCAAACAGGTGGGTCACATTAAGATATATTTAAAGAATTATAAACCCTTTGAAAAACTACATGCAGGGAGGTCAACATCCTTATTTTTGATCTATCTTTAAGGTCAGCTTTAGCTTTCTCAAATATTGCTTTTCCAAAAAATCATACATTATATACATGCAGAGCTGTTAGTAAGAGGGCTATGTTCATTGCTCTGTTCAATTATCATTCAGAGTTTAGTTCTGTCCACTAAAGCGTGCTAGGTTTTCCATCTATATTCATGTGTCCCATACACTTTGAGTGACTGCATAAATCCTGTGCGCATTGTTCACATTAGTGTAAACGTTGTTCTTTTCTCTTGAACCACAAATCTGGTTTAAAGCATGTTTTTTACATGTATTAATATTATTTTTTTATATCAACTTTAAATAATGACAGTTCAGTTTGCCTCCGCTTTGGATACCCACTTTGATGGTGATTTGTTTTCCTTTTAAGTGCTGTTTTTATAAAGTACTCAAATAGCAGTGTAACATTGTAGCTACCTGCAATTTGAGTGCCTAGATAGGTGGTAATGTATTCTTATTGCATTCACAAATAAGATTAATAAAATACATGGCACAAATGAAAGTCTTATTGTTTAATGAACATCACCTGTAACATGGCCACATCAGTGATTTTTTAAAATAAATATTAAAAAGCTTTTTGCAACAATATGGTGTCACTCTTAGGGGCCTGCATGTTTTTCTTTCATTTGGTGGCACATGCTTGCAATTAAAAGACCTAACCTGTTAACTAGTGCTTGCTACTGTCTGTTAATGGCACATGGTGTCAGTGCAGGGCATTGCGATGCACAGTGGAAAATAAGTTATCTCAGTTCAGAGACTGAAATTGGGTCATTGGTTTCAATCCTAGTAAAATAGCTCAATGGCTGTAGCATTTGTTCAGAGACCCATGCCAAACCACAGGTCACAGAACACAATAAGGACTCTTTCATTTTTCACTTTTGCATAAAAGGGTAATAATAATCCCTATTGCAAAGGACTAAGAGACAATTCTGCCTTCAGTGTGGAATTTGCATGACACATTCTTTATTTGACTGCACTTTGTTAAAACTGCTTAGTGGATATTGTGTCTCTTGAGGAGATCTATGGATACCTTGCAGATCAAAGACTCAAAACCAGCAGAGGTGATTCAACCTCTAAACATTCTGAACTTAAAAACAGAAGGAACATTGAGGTATGTGAATTTGAGAGCTAATATTTAAGGCATGGAAGGACTACTCTTCATGTGGTGTCTGCAAATAAAAAATTAAAATATAACTCAACTGTTCTTCATCTGATTTGGCAGGATATTTTGGCGGATTATTGGACCTTCCCCAAGGATCTGAACTGCTCACCCTGTAGATGTGATGATGATATGTGATTCTCATCTTAAATACACTTCTTCTTTGAATATCTGACCTCATGCTATTGCAATTTAGGAATAATATTTCTTTCAGTATCCATTAGCATAAATTATAATGAGATTGTGTCACAAATCAAAGCATTAACACCACTTTATACCACCCATTATTAATAATAGGTGAGACATAGGATCTAAACTTCAATTATTCTAAGACCTAGCTCTTATATGTTTCTGGAAGATTTAATTGATTGATTGTGTAGACTTGAGAGTACATTAATGGAATCAGTATCCTAGTTATTCACTTGCACATGTTTTGCTTGTGCACTCTTCTGAATTTACAATTCTAGTTGAATATATTAATATAATTCCTGTGGTTCGTCTGTGTTTTTTTATGAGTCTTTGCGAGACTGTGTGCATAATTAAAACAGTAGACATAATGAAATGTTCCTCCACCAGTAACCCAACAAATCATTTGCAGTGAGGATTACGAATGTAAGATCTATGGAAACAAAGATTTTCTGTTTAAAATAGGAGGTCACCAACTAGATCTTTGGATGTGAAAAGATATTGGAATCACCACTTGTAAAACTTGCACCTTTAATTATTCAAACAGTAAACCATTTCTTAGATACAAATTCAGACTCTAAGGTCTTTTACACTGTTTGGCACATAATATGACTATTTGTTCCATGGAAGCCAGGTATTTCCAGGGATCAGCTGACAAGGAGGTCCAGGTTCAAACAGAAGAGGCACCCATAATTCATGAAAAAGCATACTTTTATTTTATTTGAAATGTATAAGGCGCCCGATTGCCCCAGGGTGGCTTGGTGCTAGCATATTCATGAGTCCACTAAAAACGAAAGAAAGAAACACAAAGGGTTACAGGAGAACTGAGAACAGCCAGATTTTTAAACTGCTTATGGAAATGAAGAAAACTATCCTGAATATCAAAATGCATGGGCAGTCTATTTCAGAGATTACAGGTGGAGTAATGAAAACTCTGACAGTCCCAAGCAGTTCTCTTGATTCTAGGCGTGATCACTAAGCCTTTTTTTAAACTTTATTTACCATTTTTTACATGAAAAGAAAACAAAAACTATCATCTGGTACACTTCCAGCATTAGACAGTGAGTGTAGAAAATAGTACCACTTGCGGTGCGATCCACTTGGCCATATGACATTGGTTTAATATAGAATTATGTGTCATCGTAGAAAATCTCCAACATCATATCAAACCGTGTAGTATGTGGGAGTGTCTACCGCGTCTACTGGTGATAACTAAGATATGGTAAATCATTAAGTAAACAACGTAGTATCCCCTCCCCCCTACCCATCCCTGCAAATCCCATCGCAAAGACATTTCCCCTGTAATGATAAAAAACCATGCAACATCAACCATTTTTTTTTAAAGTAATTTTTATTGCAGACATACAGCGCCCAGACCAGGATATACATATTCTTGGCAGTATCATGATTCATAAGCATCAGCTTTGCCCGAGTTGTATACACAGCTAATGAGCCCACAACCCAGAGGTCGGGCGGCGATAAATTGAGATCCGGCTTGCCTCTCCAACTATAGGCCAATCTCCCTGCTCCCATTTCCTAATAAAGATCATGGAAAAATGGGTGACCCGCTCGCTCTCAGGTTTTCTGGAGAACATCGGTTGGTTTGATGATGCACAGTTTGGCTTCCGCCCCGGGCACGGGACGGAGTCGGCACTGATAACCGTATTGGACAACCTTCGTTCGCGTGTCGACAGTGGTCGAGCAGCCTTTTTAGAGGAGATCTATGGATACCTTGCAGATCAAAGACTCAAAACCAGCAGAGGTGTTTCAGCCTCTAAATATTCTGAACTTAAAAACAGAAGGAACATTGAGGTATGTGAATTTGAGAGCTAATATTTAAGGCATGGAAGGACTACTCTTCATGTGGTGTCTGCAAATAAAAAATTAAAATATCACTCAACTGTTCTTCATCTCTTTTGGCAGGATATTTTGGTGGATTATTGGACCTTCCCCAAGGATCTGAACTGCTCACCCTGTAGATGTGATGATGATATGTGATTCTCATCTTAAATACACTTCTTCTTTGAATATCTGACCTCATGCTATTGCAATTTAGGAATAATATTTCTTTCAGTACCCATTAGCATAAATTATAATGAGATTGTGTCACAAATCAAAGCATTAACACCACTTTATACCACCCATTATTAATAATAGGTGGGACATAGGATCGAAACTTCAATTATCCTAAGACCTAGCTTTTATATGTTTCTGGAAGATTTGATTGATTGATTGTGTAGACTTGAGAGTACATTAATGGAATCAGTATCCTAGTTATTCATTTGCACATGTTTTGCTTGTGCACTCTTCTGAATTTACAATTCTAGTTGAATATATTAATATAATTCCTGTGGTTCTTCTGTGTTTTTTTATGAGTCTTTGCGAGACTGTGTGCATAATTAAAACAGTAGACATAATGAAATGTTCCTCCACCAGTAACCCAACAAATCATTTGCAGTGAGGATTACGAATGTAAGATCTATGGAAACAAAGATTTTCTGTTTGAAATAGGAGATCACCAACTAGATCTTTGGATGTGAAAAGATATTGGAATCACCACTTGTAAAACTTGCACCTTTAATTATTCAAACAGTAAACCATTTCTTAGATACAAATTCAGACTCTAAGGTCTTTTACACTGTTTGGCACATAATATGACTATTTGTTCCATGAAAGCCAGGTATTTCCAGGGATCAGCTGACAAGGAGGTCCAGGTTCAAACCGAAGAGGCACCCATAATTCATGAAAAAGCATACTTTTATTTTATTTGAAATGTATAAGGCGCCCGATTGCCCCAGGGTGGCTTGGTGCTAGCATATTCATGAGTCCACTAAAAACGAAAGAAAGAAACACAAAGGGTTACAGGAGAACTGAGAACAGCCAGATTTTTAAACTGCTTATGGAAATGAAGAAAACTATCCTGAATATCAAAATGCATGGGCAGTCTATTTCAGAGATTACAGGTGGAGTAATGAAAACTCTGACAGTCCCAAGCAGTTCTCTTGATTCTAGGCGTGATCACTAAGCTTTTTTTTAAACTTTATTTACCATTTTTGACATGAAAAGAAAACAAAAACTATCATCTGGTACACTTCCAGCATTAGACAGTGAGTGCAAAAAATAGTACCACATGCGGTGCGATCCACTTGGCCATATGACATTGGTTTAATATAGAATTATGTGTCATCGTAGAAAATTTCCAACATCATATCAAACCGTGTAGTATGTGGGAGTGTCTACCGCTTCTACTGGTGATAACTAAGATATGGTAAATCATTAAGTAAACAACGTAGTATCCCCTCCCCCCTACCCATCCCTGCAAATCCCATTGCAAAGACATTTCCCCTGTAATGATAAAAAACCATTCAACATCAACCATTTTTTTTTAAAGTAATTTTTATTGCATACATACAGCACTCAGACCAGGATATACATATTCTTGGCAGTATCATGATTCAAAAGCATCAGCTTTGCCCGAGTTGTATACACAGCCAATGAGCCCACAACCCAGAGTTCGAGCGGCGATAAATTGATATCCGGCTTGCCTCTCCAACTATAGGCCAATCTCCCTGCTCCCATTTCCTATTAAGATCATGAAAAAAAGGGTGACCCGCTCGCTCTCAGGTTTTCTGGAGAACATCGATTGGTTTGATGATGCACAGTTTGGCTTCCGCCCCGGGCACGGGACATAGTCGGCACTGATAACCGTATTGGACAACCTTCGTTCGCGCGTCGACAGTGGTCGAGCAGCCTTTTTAGTGCTGCTCGACATGTCGGCCGCGTTCGATACGGTCTGCCATCAAACCCTTATCAGAAGACTGGAGGAGTGTGGGGTCACAGAGAGTGCAAGAGATTGGCTGACTTCTTATTTGGGTAGCCGGCAACAGTCGGTATCGCTTCCTCCATTCCGCTCGGAGCCAAGGAAAGTTGGACAGGGGGTCCCACAGGGCTCGGCCATCAGCCCGATACTTTTTAATCTGTATCTTCGCCCCTTGGTCCAGCTTATAAAATCTTTCGGTGTCTCGGCTTTTAATTATGCCGACGATACCCAGCTGGTTTTTTCTTTGGAAGAAAACAATGCGGTCCCGCTGGAGACATTTCATCGCTGTATGGCAGCCACAGCGGATTGGCTATGGGCCAACTCCCTCCAATTTAACAGCTCAAAGACGGAGGTGCTCCATTGTTCCATTGACCGAATTCCACGGATCCTTCCAGAGAACTTTTGGCCCTCCACCTTTCCTGAACCAGTAACGGCGGCGGAATCAGCTCGCCACTTGGGGGTAATCTTCGGCCCAAATCTACAGCTGGATTTGCATGTAAATAAAACCATCTCTACGTGCATGATGCTGTTATGCATGTTGCGT
The DNA here is from genome assembly GCF_964263255.1 of Lissotriton vulgaris. Taxonomy (NCBI): domain Eukaryota; kingdom Metazoa; phylum Chordata; class Amphibia; order Caudata; family Salamandridae; genus Lissotriton; species Lissotriton vulgaris. The sequence goes on along the minus strand of NC_141695.1, from coordinate 1,304,631,605 downwards.
AAAGTTCTGCCCATTCTCCCCACCCAAGCCAGGCCAGAGGTAGTCCGCAGTACTATTTTAAGTTGATTAGACTACTGCAACGCGCTACTTCTGGAGGCCCCAAAAAACCTGGTGGGGAAGCTACAACGGGTGCAGAACATGGCCGCCAAGTTGGCTCTTTCTCGCTCCAGGTCTAGCTCCTCCACTCTTGCTCTAAGAGACTTGCATTGGCTTCCGGTGCACCTGCGAGTGGTGTATAAAGCCGCGTGCCTGGTGTTTAAGGCAGTACACCAACAGGGCCCAGTACCACTTTGTGACATGTTTGCCTGGTACTCCGCCTCACGGCCCCTCCGTTCCTCTTCGGCAAAACTGCTGGTGGTCCCGAGGTTTCAGAGAGTTAGAATGGGTGGCCGCTCATTTAGTGTTGCAGCGGCCAAGCTCTGGAACTCCTTGCCTCTTTCTCTGAGAAGCCATAAGGACTACCTGCTGTTTAGGAAAGCGTTGAAAACGCACCTTTTTCCGAAAATTGCCTGAGCAGCGAGGAGTGTAAACGTCCCGAAGTTCAAAGCGCCAGGATGCCCTTTGGGTGACAGGCTTGCGCTTTATAAGTACACAAAATAATAATAATAATAATAATAATAATAATATTCTGGATGTCGTCTGGTTACAATGTTGCTAATCACTTTCAATCGCATTTAGTTGTGCATGTCTACTTTTTCGCCCTAACTTAACTACTCTATGTAAACCCCCCCGCCTAACCTCACCCCAACTCACCCCGAACTCCCCTACCTCCCGCCTCCCCCCTCCACCATCCGCTCACGGGTTCCCACGGTGTTGTGTGTCAGGATGCGCTACATGACCCGTCAGTTATGAAGTCTGTGTTCCACCCAATTGTATCTGAGTGCTGTTCCCGTGTGTGCTAAGGGATTCTTCATCTTCCGTGACCATAGTGTCCCTAAGGGCTTGTACCATCACCTCCCATGCTGTAGCTGTCTCTAATGCTCTAGATTCAGGGTCCCTGCGCGCTAACTGGTATCTATGCATGCTGTCGCATGCTGCCCACTTCAGGAATTCATTATACCACTTCCTGTACGTCGGGCCAGTTTTCGCCTTCCACTGTCTAGTTATCTCCCTTTTGGCTACCATCAGTCCCATGTCTACAAATTTGCTGGAAAGCTTATTTTTGGGCGTATAGGGGGAACCAGTGCAGAAGGCAGACCGCCGAGTCAAAATCGATGACCCTCTCCGTCACTTCGTTCAGGGTCTCTCCTATGGCCCGCCAGTACTCCCGAAGGGCCGGACAAGACCACAGCATGTGCTCCAGTACCGTCCCGTCCGACCTACAATGCGGGCACTCCGATACCGCTACCCCAAAGTATGTCTTAATTCTGCCTGGGGTCATATAGGCCCTATGCAGTACATAATAATGGATGAGTTGAAATCTCACGTTCATCGTGCTGTTACGTGCACTCCTCACCAGCCGGGCTCAGGTCGTTTCAGGAATATCTTTCCCCAAATCCGTTTCCCACTTAGCTTTTAGCGTCGTGAGGGGCGCCAGGTTTTCACGGAGCATTCTCGAGTATAGACAGGTCACCGCCTTAACCGTCCCCGCCGCCATCATGGCACACTGACAAACCATAGATGTCTCGGATTCTGCCAGCCCCCCACCCCAGTGCGCTTGCATTGCTCTAATCACCGCCGAGTGCAAGAGAAACCCTCCGCGTGGTAGGTCAAACCGGTCCAGGAGGTCCTGATACGGTAGGAGCGTTCTGTTCTCATAGAGATCCCCTACCACCTGCAGACCCGCCTCCTCCCATCGCTGCAGACTGGACCAATCGCCCCCATGGGGCAGCGCCGTCAGCATGCCCAGGGGAATTTCCGGGGTGTATGGGTGTTTTATACCCGCCCGTCGTTGGGAGCGATTCCAGGAAAGTTGAAATGTTTGCTGCTCCAGGGTTATATAAGCCAAGACATGTCTCGGCGTGCCTCTAGTCGCCTCGTGGTCAGGGCCTCTGTACACTCTCGCCACCTCTTGTGTAAATATCTGAAGTTGGGTGGCCAAATAGTACACTTCAAAGTCTGGCACCGCCAGCCCACCCTCATCCTTGGGACGGGTCAGCGTCGCCAGAGCCACTCTGCATCTGCCCGCCCCCCACAAGAACGAAGTCAGCTGGGACTTAAGTTGGCGGAAGAAGGAGCTGGGGATCCACATCGGGAGTGTCCGGAAGTAATATAGTAATCTCGGTAGAGCCACCATCTTCAACAGGGATATGCGGCCGGCGACGGATAACGGAAGCGTAGCCCAAAAGGCCATGCTGCCCCTCAGGGCTCGCATACATCGCCCCACATTGCCTTCGAACAGGTCGTCTGCGGTGCGATATATGTAGACCCCTAAATATTTAATGCAGGTCGGCTCCCAGTTCAACTCAGGGCGGTGGTCAGGTCGAGCAACATCCTTCTGTAGTGGAAATACACTTGTCTTCGCCCAATTGACCTTCAGACCAGAGATTACCCCAAACCGCTCCAGCAACCCTTCCGCTCCCTCTAGCGCTGTCGAGTCGTTTTCCAGGAATAAGAGCAAATCGTCGGCATACAATGATATAAACTGCTGGCCGTCGTTACTCCCTATGCCCTCGAAGTGTCTGCCCGTTCGGGCCTCAGCAGCCAGTGGTTCAATCGCCAGTGCGAACAGTAAAGGGGATAAGGAGCAGCCCTGACGAGTGCCCCTCTCCACCGGATATTGCTGCAAAACTAGAGGCCCTATCCGTACTCTCGCCACCGCCTCCGAGTATAGTACCTTTGTCCATTTAATATAACCTTCTCCAAGACCAAAGCAGGCCATAACCTTATATAGGTAGTCCCACTCTAGACTGTTGAAGGCCTTTTCAATGTCCACTGATAGAACCAGGGGACCCCGAGCCATTGTCTGCGCGCTCTCCAGGAGCCGTATGAGCCTCCTAATGTTAATGGTCGTTTTCCGAGCTGGGATGAGACCGTTTTGATCCGCGTGCACCAATCCGGGCATATGCTGCAGGAGTCTAGCCGCCAAGATGGAGCTCAGGATTTTATAGTCCGCAGTGAGCATAGATAGCGGCCGGTAAGATGAAGGAGTGCCGCTGTCCCTACCCGGTTTCAGGAGAGGTATCATTCACCAGCGCCTCCCGCATTGATTGTGGGAGGCGGCCCACCGTCACAGCTTCCTTGTATATTACCTGGAGCCTCGGCGCTAGGATGTCTACATATTTACTATAGAATTCAATAGGCAGGCCGTCTAGTCCTGGCGTTTTGTTGCGAGCCATTCGTTTGATCGCCCCCCTAATCTCTCCCAGTGTGATGTCGCTCCCCAGATCCCTCGCCTGTTCCTCCTCCAGCTGGGGCAGCTGAAGGCCAGATAGAAAAGCCTCTATCGCGCTCTCACGGTCCCCCTGCCCACTTCTATACAGGACTGTGTAGTATTTTTGAAAACCTTCTAATATCTCCTTCTGAGTATGACAGGTGTGGCCCTCCCCGTCTTCCAGTGACAGAATAAGGGAGCAACGCTTCGTGGGGTCCGCCAGCCACGCTAAAAGTGTGCCAGCTTTGTCTCCCTCCACATGAGCTCTGAGCATATACGCACGGTGGTCTAAAGCACGTAGGCGTTCAACCTCCGCCGCTACTGCCTCCCTAGCTGTGCATACCTCTTCTTGGAGATCGGGGCGACCGGGACGCTTCTTCTCCACTCCGCACAACTTAGAGTCTGCTTTAGCTACATCATCCAGCAACACCCGTCTTGCACCCACATACTTCGTTATGCATTGGCCCCTCACTATCACTTTAAATGCATCCCATTCCATCGCTCTGGTGGATGTTGTTCCCCCATTATCAGCGAAATATTGGGTTATTCCGTCCTCTAGCGCCGCGTAGAAAAGCGGGTCCTCCAGTGTCTCGGGCCTCAATTTCCAGGTCGGCACTAGGGGTATTTCAGTCGTCCAGGCCAAATTAATATTAAGGGGATTATGATCCGAGATCGTCCTCGAGAGGTACTCCGACCCGGTTACGGACGGCAGCACATCCTGCGAGCACAATATCGCATCGAGCCGGACATGCAGGTCGTGCAAGCTAGAAAAATATGAGTAGTCGCGGGTCGCTGGGTGGTGCGCTCTCCAGATATCTGTTAGATCCCAACTCTCTTGCCATTCCCGTCTACCCTTCGTGAGTCTATGCACCGGGGAGTCACTTAGTGGCGGATGGGATCTGTCTAGGTCTGTGTCTGCTATGGAGTTGAAATCGCTGCCCACCAATACCGTGCCCGCTAGGAAGTGTGCCAACGTCCCTGACAACCCCGTCAGAAATACCATCTGCTCCGTGTTTGGGGCGTATACGCTGCATAGGGTGATATCCCTGCGCCTTAACTTGCCTTCTACCACCACGTATCTCCCCTCAGGGTCCACTAGGTGTCGTGTTGGTTGAAAAGGTGGCCCCGCCCGAATCCAAATCAATGTCCCCCTAGCATAGGCTGAGTAGGAAGTATGGAAGACCTGCCCTCTCCATCTCTTCTGAAGAGCCACCCCTTCCTGCTTCGTGAGATGCGTTTCCTGTAGCAGCGCAAAATGGACCCCCCTCCTAATTAAGTAGGCGTGTACTTTATGCCTCCGTTGCATTGTATGAAGTCCCCACACATTCCAGGTCATGCACTTCAACAAACCCACATTAGCCATTGTCTCGAAAAGCACTTCGTTGTAGCACATCACATTGCAGACCCTCACGGATGGTGTCCCCCGCCCCAACTCCCTCGAAAACGTAGATCAGTACATCGCACAGTTTGCCCTGCGCTCTCCATTGCCGAAAGTGGAAGTTACCCCCAACAAAGTCACCCCCCAGAACAGGCCCCAATATTGAACTATTAGTTCCCATCCAAACTAAGCAACTTCCCCAAACTGTGTTGCTGTAACACGGTCGTAACCGTGGGTGCCTTAAGGTCCAATAGAGCGCAGCCTAGGCCAAAAGGGGACCGCGTGAGTGCCCCCCCCGCACTCCCAGTTAATCCCCATCATGGATACCAAGCATGCAACCCAAATTGCAATCCCCGATCATCTCACTGTGCTATTAACGGGATCATTGGTGTGGCTGCCCACCGCCCTCCAGCTGCAAGTCAAGTGATCAGGATAGTGTCCGATGACTGTGGTGTCACCAACGGGCCCTTGGCCCCATGGATCCCTGATATGTCCGAGTCTGAGCCCGAGGCAGAGGCATGAGTCTCAGTGTCCGTATTCTGTTTAGAGTGGGAGCCTCCAGATCTCAACAACGTTCCTGCTGCCTGAAGCGCTGCTTTCCTCTCAGCCTCCGTTTGAGTAGCCGTCGGTTTCTTTGCGCCTCGCCGTCCCTTGCGCAGTCTCTGCGATTTTCGGAGGCCCGTTTTCGCCTTGTCTCGTTCTCGCTCCCTTTCCTCTTGTGCCTTGGCTCCATCAGTACCCGCTTTATAAGGGTCCCACCATTCCCACGCCTCCGCTGCCGTGGCAAAGAAATGTGTCCTCACATCTACCACCACTCTAAGTTTTGCCGGGAGAGCAGGGAGTATGATATTCCCTCCGTCCGGAGTTCTTTTTTGAGCGATAGGAAGGAGGCCCGCAGCCGCTGCGTCTCATAAGTGAAGTCGGGATACAGAGTCACTCTGCTATTCGCCACCTGAAACGGGCCAGTGGCCCGAGCTCTCTGTAGTAACAAGTCCCTGTCCTTATAGTGCAACAGTTTTGTGATAATCGGCCTCGGGGGTAAACCGGGTTTCGACGGTCCTGAAGGAACTCGGTGGGCTCGCTCTATAGTAAAGAAGGATGATAGGGCCTCCGGTGCCACTACGGAGCCGAGCCAGGTCTCAAGAAATTCCACCATATCCTCCCCCTCCTCCTTCTCCGGAACCCCTACGATACGGACGTTGCTGCGTCGACTTCTATTTTCCGCATCCTCCGCTCGCCTCTCTAGGACTTGGATCCGATCAAGGGCATTTGTTAATTTGCTCTCAAAAGTCTTGTGTGAGGGCACCAGGTCCTGCAGAGCATCCTCCGCTTCCTTGACCCTATCCTTGAGTTTATCATGGTCCGCTCGCAGTAGAGGCCACTTGTGCAATGTCTTGCCGCAACGTGTCCTGGGTGGAGGCTATGGCTTCCAGGATACTGTTTGGTAGCTGCTGTAGCTCCGAAGGCTCCTCCAGGTCACCGTCCGCCATGTTCGAGGCCGTCGCTCTTTCGGCCTTTCCCTTCGGCTTCACCATATCGCGCCGTCGCTTCTTTCAGGAACGTTATTAATGTTTATTTGGATCCTGGTGCCGTCATTATAGTTCAGAGCTAGGCAGAGGGCTCGCGTTGTCCTCGCTCTACTCAGTCCCAGGCCGCTCCTGAGCCAGCAACCAAAGCGCTGGGTCATTCAAGGTCCGTGATGCGCTGTGGACTCAGCTGGTCGTGCGGGCCAAAGTCAACTGCTGAATCGTCCTTCGGGGCAGCCCAGTGCCAGGATTTCGCTCCGTTGTCATCAGTCACCAACCCTCTGCTGGGCTCCATTTACCAGCCTCCACCGCCATCTTGTCTATCTTTAGCTCTCGGACTGGCGGGCGCGGTGCACAGGCCCTCCGTCCAGCGTTCACTCTGATCCACCCCCAGGTCACCAATAGTCACTCAGTGGCGATGTCGAATTGTGGGGTCTGGATCCAACAGGAGGATCGGCTGTGCCGCGGTCAATCCGCCTTCTCGTTCGTTCTGTGCGTTTTCACACCTCGGCCGCCATCTTGATGAACGCCTTTGTCTCGCATCGATTAAAGACGATTCGCTGTTCTAGCGTCACAAAATCTCCAATCTGCTCCGCTGGTTGCTCCTTACTTGCCCCCCATCGTCCTCCAGCAGATCCCCTCCTTTTCTGGGGTTATCGCAGGGTTTTTAGCGACGATTGTCAGGATGTTAGTGGGGATCGGCGCGGAGCTCCGGGCTCACGCCGCCATTCCCTCCAGCGTCCAAGCCACGCCCCCCATGCAACATCAACGATCCAATATAATGAGGAGTATTGTTCAAACGTATGCATTGCCAAATGCGAACCCCTCAATAGGTGGTATACACTGGGGAGAGGTAACGCCTCGTTGATTCGCTTGCCTATTGAAGTCATCGACAATTTACTAGAACAATTGTGCTGTGGCCCCTTTTCCGAAAAGTGTAGAAAATAAGAATATCATTCAAATCCCACCAAATAACCCTCAGAGATGCCAATCAATCTGACGTGAATAGTTCAACGCTGGCTGCCAAGCCACTTTGCGAGGGACTGTCTACCATGACAAGGGCACTTAGTCTAAGGGAATAGTTGTGCTCCACTGGATATTTGGTTAGATTAGTAGAACTTGTTTAGTTGTAGTAGTGCTACTCGGAAAGGGGTGACCCTAACAACCCCTTGACAATGTATTGTTGAGCATACATTTACAAAATAGAGAGACAAAACCTGTGCACACACAAAAAATATAAACAGTTGAAATCTTTTTGGTATTCTTGGAGACAATAAGGAATGGTAGTCAATATATGTTGCACTTGTGTTTATTGCGCCAGCCGACACGTGTTTCATTGGAGTGGAGTACAGTCCAAATCTTCAGGGCTAGATCCTAATGGAAAAGGTGGATAATCCCACACGATTGGTGATAATTCCGACCCAGTCTGGGTGTCGGTAGATATTTCTGTAACAAGGCCAGGGAAGTCCGGACGAGCTGTGGCAAAAGTCCAAAGAGACTAGTCTTCTGCCGGTAATAGGTCAGGACCAATGTGGGCGGAATATAGTAGCAAGATATTTGCTGGACGGAAGGACTGATAGTAGTTACTGTCTGAAAAGTCCAAAGGTGTAGATCTGAGTCAATCTTGTTATAATGAATAATTGGTTAGTTGAGTCGGAACGGGAACCGCTCCCTCAATGGGAGCTCTGTTCAGGAAAGTGCCCTTGTCAATGGTCCCGGAGCTCGAACCGGCGTCCTCTGTGATCTGATCGGTGCACCACTTTGCGGTGGAGACATACCAGCAGTCGCCCCACTCTGTGAGCCCTCGACTCTTTTGGAGTCTCTGCAGAATTCCCGAATAGCTGTTGCTGTGTCAAATAACCGAGCCTTCCCAGCAATGTCGACTCTCAAGAAGGCCAGGTACAGCATGCCTTCATACCCACAAATTTCCTTCGTGCCTCCTGACACCATTGCTGTAAAATCAGGAAAGAGCAAACTAGGAGCACCCTGCCAGTCTCAAAGCAGTGTCACAGTTGCGGAAGTTCAATAGGCGAGCAATAATTGGTCCGGATGGGGTGCCCGGGGCTGGGTGAGGATCAAGTAAACGATATGCCCACTCAACCAAAGAAGTTGGTGTGAATGCCTCTTTACCAAACAGATCTGTGAGGAAGGTCTCCACGAACAGATCCATCCTGCCAGTATTTGTGGACTCCGCAGCTCCTAGAATGTGTAGATTGTTATGTCGGTATCTCGCTTCTAAGTCCTCATTTTTCTCTGCTACAGTCTTTTTTCAATTTTCTCCAAGCAGTCCAATCGTTTTACTGACTGCACTGCCCCATCCTCAAACCCTGAGACCCTGCCCTCTGTGGTATCCAAAAGCCTTTCATGAGCATCTAAGCTTGCGCCCATAGTGTCAAGACTTTTTTCTAAGGAGTCAAAACGTCCGTTCAAGGATCTAAAGCCTGCTCCCAATTTATCCATAATGACCTCAGTTCCGTGGGGGGGAGATGGCAACAAGATCTTTTTGAATGCCTCCCTCAGCCATGTTTGAAGTTGAAAACGACTCTTGGCCAGTATCCTTAGGAAATTGGAGAACCCTCTGCTTAGGGTCTTTCCGCACCATGCTGCGTGTACAGGCATACCCATATTGCCACCACCTTGGGACTCCCAGCTGCCAATAGTGTCCCCAAGTGCAGGCCCAATGGAAGAATCAGTAGTGTCAAAAACGCTGGGAACGATTAATGCAGAATATAGTGATTGGCAGTCAATCGTTAGGTGGTTACAGGGACACCGAGTTCCTCACTCTTAACACCAAAGGCCTGTTTTTCCAATCAATTTACATCATCCGGTCTTGCTTTCACCGTGATGGCCTTGCCCCACAACCTGCAGCAGATCAAATACTTTGTAGCGAGGTGGAAGCCTTTAAATCATGGCGTCTGCTTTGTTGCACTTTGGATTTTGCCCCACATGTGCCCTGATACTCCTGCACCCACACGCCACCTAGCCACCTGGCCAGGAGGCCAGCCCCCAGGCTCACCCACAGCCCCTGAAACCATGGGGCCTCCGGGGGTGAAGAGGACTCCGCGTTGGGGCTAAAACAGGATACAAATTTGTGTGGCGGGCTCAGAGTCTACTTACCAGGCAATTTCGCAGGCCATCCTCCATCAGGATTTTCCCCTACAATGCGGCCTCCACACTGAAAATATTCAAGCTCAGGGGCAGTCCGCACAGCAACAGATGGTGCCCGGGGCGGCAAACAATATGCGCGTCGGGCTCCGATTACCAGTCTCGGCGCTCACGTCGGATCTTGGCTTACGGAGCAATGCAGAAACACAAAGGATGAGGCTGCTGGGCCTCACCCAGGCCTCCAAGGCCACCAACGTCACTGTCCGGATCTCAGACTCTCGGCATCAGAGCAGGATCTGTTTGCTCCTCGGGTTATTCTCTTGCCAGCATCCTCAGTATGTGGGCAGGATGATGATTTTTTCAGGCGAGGCGATCCGGCAGAGCTACAGAGCTACATGGCAATCTTGGTCGGTAACCTGGCCACGCCTCCGTATTAATCTTTTAGAGGAGTACCATGTACATTTTCTTTTCTGTTTCTTAGGAGTTCAACTTGAAGCTATTCTTACCCATCTAACTAACAATGCAGCTATCAAACCAAACAGCAACGTTCTCCATTTTGCAAGAGATTGGCACAACAATCTGGGTTTTATCAGCATTTGATGCTGTGGCAAAACCAAAAGAATAAATTAATTTAGCCACAGTGAGCTCTAAGCCTTTAAACAGCATAGGGCTGAGGGATGACCCCTGAGGGACCCTCCAAGGCAGGTTAAAACATTCAGAATTAACCCCCCAAAGGCCACCTTTTGTTCTTGACCTCCTAAGAATGATGAGCGAAGATCAAAGGCTGAACCAGTAATCCCATTATCAGCCAACCGCACCAAAAGGACTACATGGTTAACCATATCAAAGTCCACAGAAAGGTCCAAAAGGATCACCCTCTCAACATTGTCTCTTTTCTGAGACTGCAACCAAAGTAGCCAAACTGGGCCTCATTCAAAATTATATTTTTCTCTAAAAGTTCTGACAAGATTTTATTCAGATGTTTCTCGAAAACATTTTGCAGGGAAGGGTAACCACGATGTATGTCTGTAGTTATTCTCAAACATAGGGTCCAAGACCGGCTTTTTCAAAAAGGTTGGACCAAGGCCTCATTCCATTTGACAGGAAAACAGCCCTCCCTAATAAAAGTACAAAGCACAGAATGGCAGGTCAGGGCACTCAAGTCAGGGCACTCAAGGCCTGCACCAGTAAGTGTGTATTTTTAAACGTATGGCGAATATGGTAGTGCAAGAGTTAGGAACGTGACCGCCCTAGTTCCCACAATTTTGGGTGACCAAAAACACAAGATACAGAAAGGCTCAGCACATACCCCGAAGTAAAGATTAATATCAGTTAATGTACAACAGTATCAAACTTAATAATTATCGAACATGATATAATCTCCCAAAGAAATTATTACAGACTGCTAATTCTTATGCGTATAGTATTCTTCTTTTATTCTTTTTTGATGATGCTACATTGGATTTAATTAAAAACACAATACAAATTCATAGCCGACGCAGCGCATTTCGTCCCCACGGGACTTCTTCAAGGTTTTTTGTTTTTTTATTTATTTCATGATCGTAATGATCAGAGTTTGAGTTCTGATTTATTGTATCTCGATGATTGTAACTCTTCAGACTCGGACACCGGATCGAACGTCTTTTCTCTCTTTGCTGAATTTTGGGGCAACAATACTCTTTGGAAGAGCATACAAATTTTAAAAAATCCACAGAAAAAAAAGTGGTGCTCTTTATCATACGAATTGAACTTAAGACACTGACATATTATTTATTGGATAAATCAGAACTCGAACTCAGATTATTTCATGTTCGATCATTATTAACTTTGATACTGTTGTGCATCAACTGATATTAATCTTTACTTTGGAGTATGTGCTGAACCTTTCTGTATGTCCTTAATAATAGTATTGAATGGAGGTGTTAGAACTGGGCAATGTTAGGTTCCATCTCATGCATCACCATGGATGGACAGGGATCTGACAGGCCCCTCACTTAGTTTGCCTAAGTATCAGGACAACTTGGTCTACAGTTTTGTTAAACATTTTATTTAGGATTTTTCAAAATGAAAACAGGAAAGAAAAAGAAATAAGAAAGGAAAGAGCATTACAGCAGTAATTTCGAAATGTACACATAGCAAAAGTCACAGAATATATCGCAATCAATGTAACATTAAGATGCAATGTACATGTCATTTTCATTGCACGATTAACAACCCACAAGTACAATGTCACACAAGATTTATTACATGCCCCAGAGACCATTTCCTGATCTTTGGCTGTGGTACAACCCGCCCCAGCCACCTAGCCCACTCTTCTCTTTGCCCCTTATGTCAGAAAAATACTCAGCCCATACTTGTCTATCTAATTCTGCTTGGGCATCATCTTCTTTGACCAATAGATACTGTCGGTATGGTTCCCAAATATCTTTAGGTTGACATTTAAGAGGCATCAATGCATTATAATGTTCAGGTTTCCAGGTCAGTGTGCCAATCTATTATAGTAAAACACACAAGATGATGGACGGAATGTTGCACAATAGCAAAACATTCACCCCCAGTCACAGGTCTGGGTTTAATTAATCGTTATTTTCTCACCAAGCCATCCCAGTTCAGACATGGCCATATGCAAATCAGACTTGACCCTGTGCCTCATGGGAACAGTCCAGCCCGAACTGCCAAGCAATATCTTCCCTGGACCGGAATCAAGCATCCTAGGACCGTTTTCTGGCTATCAGCCGTCTTCAGCCAGGATACCTTTACTCCAGTGGCCTAGTGAGCAAGGGACCCATGTCTGGGCATACCCTTCCCACATATGGTGAACAGCAAAATATACAAGATGATAGATGGAATGTTGCACAATGGCAAAACATTCACCCCCAGTCACATATCTGGGTTTAATCCATCGTTAATTTGCTCACCAAGCCACTGCAGTTCAGACATGGCCATATGCAAATCAGTGTTGACCCTGTACCTCATGGGAACAGTCCAGCCCAAACTGCCAAGCCATGTCTTCCCTGGACCCGAATCAAGCATCCTAGGACCGGTTTCTGGCTATCAGCCATCTTCAGGCAGGATAGCTTGACTCGAGTGGCCTAGTGAGCAAGGGAGCCACGTCTGGGCATTCTCTTCCCACATAGGGTGAACAGCAAAACACACAAGATGATGGACGGAATGTTGCACAATGGCAAAACATTCACCCCCAGTCACAGATCTGGTTTAATCCATCGTTATTTTCTCACCAAGCCACCCCAGTTCAGACATGGCCATATGCAAATCAGACTTGACCCTGTGCCTCATGGGAACAGTCCAGCCCGAACTGCCAAGCCATGTCTTCCCTGGAGCGGAGTCAAACATCCTAGGAACGGTTTCTGACTATCAGACGTCTTTAGCCATTGAGGTAAGTGAATTTAAGAGCTAATATTTAAGGCATGGAATGACTACTCTTCATGTGGTGTCTGCAAATAAAAAATTAAAATATCTCTCAACTGTTCTTCATCTGATTTGGCAGGATATTTTGGCCGATTATTGGACCTTCTCCAAGGATCTGAACTGCTCACCCTGTAGATGTGATGATGATATATATTCTCATCTTAAATACACTTCTTCTTTGAATATCTGACCTCATGCTATTGCAATTTAGGAATAATATTTCATTCAGTACCCATTAGCATAAATTATAATGAGATTGTGTCACAAATCAAAGCATTAACACCACTTTATACCACCCATTATTAATAATAGGTGGGATATAGGATGGAATCTTCAATTATCTTAAGACCTAGCTATTATATGTTTCTGGAAGATTTAAGTGATTGATTGTGTAGACTTGAGAGTACATTAATGGAATCAGTATCCTAGTTATTCACTTGCACATGCTTTGCTTGTGCACTCTTCTGAATTTACAATTCAAGTTGAATATATTAATATAATTCCTGTGGTTCTTCGGTGTTTTTTTATGAGTCTTTGCGAGACTGTGTGCATAATTAAAACAGTAGACATAATGAAATGTTCCTCCACCAGTAACCCAACAAATCATTTGCAGTGAGGATTACGAATGTAAGATCTATGGAAACAAAGATTTTCTGTTTAAAATAGGAGGTCACCAACTAGATCTATGGATGTGAAAAGATATTGGAATCACCACTTGTAAAACTTGCACCTTTAATTATTCAAACAGTAAACCATTTCTTAGATATAAATTCAGACTCTAAGGTCTTTTACACTGTTTGGCACTGTTAGAACTGGGGGTCTCTAGTTGGCAGAGGTAGGTACCACTGTCCAAATAGGGACCCTTGCTTCTAGTCAGGGTAAGGAGATAACCCTCTTAGATAACCCCTGCTTGCCCTCAAGGTAGCTTGGCCTGAGCAGTCTAGGCTAACCAGAGGCAATGCGTTAAGTATTTGTACCAACACTCACAGTAACACAGTGAAAACACCACAAACTGATTCCACAACAGTTTAGGAAAATAAAGATATTTATTCTAAACTACACAAGACCAAAAACGTCAAAAATCCAACACACAGTTCAAGGATATGGTTTCAAAAGGAGTTCTTCAGGTTGTAATCAAAGTTCTTTAGGTTGCGATCAAATAATCCACAGATGCGTGAAAAGTTCACAGTTGCGTCACGTTTACTCACAGTACCTTTTAGATGCAACAAAGTTCCACAAGCAGGAAGCTAGTACGGTGGAAACAAGCGATGCGTTACTCCTGAGACCCTGGGGAGCGATGAATCCGGTCTGTATGGGGAGGAAGGCAGCATGCGTGGATTCCGGTGCGTAGGTTCCGTAGGAAGTCTGTTCTCGCAAAGGCACGATGCGATGATCTCGTAGGGGCTGCGACGATCTCCGGGGCGACGATGCGCGGTCCAGCGGTGATCCTCTCACTCGCAGCTCCTCGATGTGATGTTCCTGCGACGATGTTCGCAGCGACGTGATGCGGTCCGCAAGCAAGCGGTGCGGCACTCTCACCCAGACGACAGGCTCTGCGACGACACTCGCAGCGATGTTCGATTCTCCCGCACCGGTCTGGTGCGTCCCGCAAACGAAGGGTGCGACGGCTCCGGCAGCGATGTCAGGCGCTGCGCCGATCTCGACCTTCGTAGCGGCGGGAAACTTCTCGCACTGTCGGGGATGCGCTCCGCAAGCGAGCGATGCGACACTTTTCAGCTTCACAAGTCTCTCAGCTTAGTCTCAAGCTTCCCAGCTCAGGTTCAACTTCTAGAGGCCACACAACTGGATCAAGCACTCTCAGAAGGACAGAACTCTCTCAGCAGAGTTCAGGGAGACTGGGGGTGAAGTCCTTTTCCTCCTGGGACTTCGGAAACAGGGAGCCAGCTCTTCTCAGGCCCTTGGAGATTCCTTACAAGACAGGGGACACAGCTCACAGCAAAGTCCTTCCCCTCTCCTTGGCAGCAAAGCAACAGCAGGTCAGTCCAGCAGAGCAACAGCAGGACAGTCTTCCTTCTTCAGAGTCAGCTTTCTCCTTGGCAGAGGTTCCTTCTTGATTTCCAGGATGATCTAATTTTCTGTTGTCAGGGGTCCTGTACTTATACCCCTAAAGTCTTTGTTCTCTCTGTGCATGTGGGCCCTGAGCCCAGTCTGAACCAGTTCTGGGTGGATCCTGAGCACTTTGTTTTGCTGGCTGCATCTTTCCTTTCAGAGTGAGGGGCAGGGTCCTCAGCCGCCCAGCAGGAGGTGGAGCCAGCATTGTGGCAGGCAGGCACAGCCGTATTCAGCCCAGGTGCTAACTCCTCCCACCACTCAGGTAGCAGTTGCTTCATTCAGCCTAGTGCTGACTCATCCAGCCTCTGGGGGAATTCCCCAGCCCCTGTCACTCACAAACCAGACAGTCAATACACAAACAGGCCCAGGCACACAGAAGGGTCAGACAAGAGAACAGCAACTTTCTAAAAGTGCTGTTCTCAAACACAGGATTTAAAAACCACCTTTCCTAAAAGATGTGTTATTAAATTCTGAGTTCAGGGATACTAGATACTTATGTCCTATCTTGTTCCTATGGGAAGAAATGCTGTTAACCACTGTAGCCAGCATCCCCCATGTTAACCTATGGAGCAAGATAGCCTTACAATAGTGAAAAACGAAAATGGCTGTCATTCACTACCAGAGCATGTCACCTGCTCTAGTACATGCTCTACCTTTCACATACACGGCACCCTGCCCAGGGGGGTACCTTGGGCCTTCCATAGGGGTGACTGATGTGCACGAAAAGGAAAGGGTTAGGCCTGGTCAGCGGGGACGCGGACCAGGAGGACATGGCAGTTCTAAACTGCCCGTAGGTGCTGCAGTGGCAGGCCCAAGACACCATTTTAGAGCTACTCCTGTGGGTGGCACAATCAGTGCTGCAGGCCCACTAGTAGCATTTGTCATCACCGGCCCTGGCACACCCAGTGCACTTTACTAGGGACTTCATGGTGATACAAATATGCCAAACATGTATATCCAATCAGAATAACAATTTACATAGGGAGCACTTACACTCTGGCACTGATCAGCAGTGGCAGAGTGTCCAAAGCATCTAAACCAGCAAAAACGAATCCAGCACAGCATCAAAAATACAGGAGGCAGAGGCAAAAAGATAGGGGTAATCACGCCAAAGATGTCAGGTCTAACACGTGTCCCCTCCAGCTGAAAGTGGGGAGAACTACCCACCCTCTTGGGAGTTCTCTTCACTAAGGCGGAAAAACCTGGACAGACCATCAGCGTTGGCGTGTTCTGTACCAGGGCGGTGTTCCACCGTAAAGTCCATTCCCTGTAGGGAGATGGACCACCTCAACAGTTTTGGGTTTTTTCCCCTCAAGTGCATTAACCACCTGAGGGGTCTGTGGTCGGTCTGAACACGAAAGTGAGTCCCCAACAGGTAGGGCCTCAACTTTTTCAGAGCCCAGACCACAGCAAAAGCCTCCCTTTCAATCGCACTCCACTTCTGTTCCCTGGGGAGTAGCCTCCGACTAATGAAAGCTACCGGCTGGTCTCCATTCTCTTCAGTGGCTTGTGAGAGTACTGCTCCCACACCATGCTCTGAAGCGTCCGTCTGAACTATGAACTCACTGGAAAAGTCAGGTGCCTTGAGCATCGGTGCTGTGCACATCGCAGTTTTCAGGGCATCAAAAGCAGTTTGGCAGGCGTCAGTCCAGTCAACTCTTTTGGGCAACTTCTTGGAAGTGAGTTCTGTCAAGGGGGCGACAATGGTGCCATATCCCTTGACAAACCGTCTATAATACCCGGTGAGTCCTAAAAAGGCTCTCACCTCTGTCTGGGTCTTGGGGGGTTCCCAAGCCAGAATGGTATCAATCTTTGCCTGTAGGGGCGCCACCTGGCCGCTCCCCACCTGGTGTCCCAAATACACCACAGATCCCTGCCCTATCTGGCACTTGCTGGCCTTGATAGTGAGGCCTGCCTTTTGCAGAGCCTTCAACACTTCGCAGAGGTGTTGCAGGTGTTCCTCCCACGTGGAGCTGAACACCGCAATGTCATCCAGGTATGCGGCGCTGAATTCCTCCAGCCCGGACAGTACCTGGTTAACCAGTCTCTGGAATGTGGCAGGGGCATTCTTCAACCCAAAGGGCATGACACAGAACTGGAAGTGCCCCTCTGGCGTCGAAAATGCTGACCTCTTTTTGGCCCCGTCAGTTAAGGCAATCTGCCAGTACCCCGAAGTCAAATCAAATGTACTGAGGTACTTGGCAGCTCCCAACCGATCCACGAGCACATCAGCTCTGGGGATAGGGTGTGCGTCAGTCTTCGTGACCGCATTGAGCCCACGGTAGTCCACGCAAAACCAGAGTTCTGGAGGGCCACCGGGGGTAGCAGCTTTCTTGGGGACCAAGACCACTGGGCTAGCCCAGGGACTGCTGGAGGGCTCAATCACCCCTAGCGCCAGCATCTTGGAAACCTCTTTCTTGATGCTGGCCCTGACCTTGTCAGCTACCCTGTAAAATGTTTGCTTCACAGGCAGACTGTCTCCAGTGTCCACGTCATGGACGCACCAGTTGGTGACTCCTGGGGTCAGGGAGAACAGAGAGGAGAACTGACCCAACACTTGGCGACAGTCACTCTGCTGTTCTGGGGTCAGGGTGGGCAAGAGGACCACACCATCCACTGACCCATCTTGCTCTTTAACTGCCAGGAGGTCAGGGAGAGGATCGCTATCCTCTTCCATTCCTGCATCTGTAGCCATGAGCATGGTTACTTCAGACCTCTCAAAGTGTGGTTTGAGGCGGTTCACGTGCAAGACTCTCAGGAGCTGCCTGGGAGTCTTCAGGTTAACCAGGTAGGTTACCTCGCTCTTCCTTTCAACCACCTCGTATGGCCCAGACCACTTGTCTTGGAGCGCGCAAGGCTCCACTGGCGCCATCACCCACACTTTCTGCCCAGGTTGAAATTCGACCAGAGTGGTATTCTGATCGTACCATCTTTTCATTTCTTCCTGGCTTGCTTCCAGGTTCGCCTGAGCGAGTTTCCTGAAGCGTTGTGTCTGGTTGCGGATGGCCAGCACATAGCTGAACACATCCTGGGGGGTTTTCCCACGGGACTTTTCCCAACCCTCCTTCACCAGCGAGAGAGGTCCTCTGACAGGGTGGCCATACAGGAGTTCGAAGGGACTGAACCCTAAGGACTTCTGAGGTACCTCCCTGTAGGCAAACAACAGGCATGGTAACAAGACGTCCCACTTCCATCTCATGGGCTCCGCTAGGCCCATAATCATACCTTTCAGGGTCCGGTTGAACCTTTCAACCAACCCATTTCCTTGAGGGTGGTAAGGAGTGGTGAACTTATAAGTTACCCCACACTCCTCCCACAGAGACTTCATGTACCTAGAGATGAAGTTGGTACCCCGGTCGGAGACCACCTCTCTGGGGAACCCCACACAGGAAAAGATCCCCATCAATGCACGGCCCACCACGGGTGCTGTGATTGTCCTGAGAGGGACTGCTTCCGGGTACCGGGTGGCATGGTCCACCAAGACCAGGATGAACCTGTGGCCTAAGGCTGTCTTAGGGTCCAGGGGCCCTACGATATCTATGCCCACCCGCTCGAAAGGGGTGCTCACCACTGGGGAGGGTTGAAGGGGGGCCTTCAACTTCATTCCAGTCTTGCCACTAGCTTGACAGGTTTGGCAAGATCTGCAAAAGGAACCGACGTGCTTCCTCATCTGGGGCCAGTGGAAGTGGGTGACAAGCCTGTTTAGGGTCTTGTCTTGCCCCAGATGTCCTGCGAGAGGCAAGTCATGAGCCAGACCCATTAGGAAGTTTCTGAAGCGCTTGGGTACCACCAGCACACGGGCTGCACCGGGTTCAGCAAACTTAGGCTCGCTATAAAGTAGGTCACCTTCCCAGTAAACATAGTGATCTTTGACTGCTCCACCTGCTGCCTGATCTACAGCCTGTTGCCGCAGACCAATGAGGGAAGGGCATTCCTTCTGCGCCTAGCAGAACTCCTCCCTGGAGGGACCACCCTCTTGCTGCCAATGGGTCAGCTCAGGTAGGTCTCCCAGTTCAGCCACCTGTTCCCCTGTAGGTTCCAGGGCATCCCCCTCAGGTTCTGCTTCCTCCTGGACCGTGGGAACGGCTGGGGCGGGTTTCCCGCGCCCTCTGCCTCTTCCTCTCCTGGCAGGTCTCTGGGCCACTGTTTCAGGCTCCAGTTCTGCTGATTCACCCTTACTGGCTGCCATAGCACGCGTGGTCACGCAGATCCACGCAGGCAGACCCAACATCTCCAAGTGAGTTCGGTGTTCTATGTCTTTCCATGGAGAACTCTCCAGGTCGTTACCTAAGAGACAATCCACAGGCAAGGCATCACTGACAACTACCTCCAAAAAACCAGAGACTCCTCCCCATTCAAAGGAAACCTTCGCTAGCTTGCAGAGGCGCACTGAGCTGTCAGCGGCCACTACAGGGCGGAGTACGCCAGGGACGATTTGCTCGTCAGACACCCACTGACACCTCACGAATGTCACACTGGCTCCGGTGTATCTCAGTGCCTCAACCTCCCTCCCATTGATGGTCACCTTCTGCCCATATTTCTTAGTGTTAGAGGGCAGTAAGGTTTCCGGGACCATCTATCGGTCTCCTAGCGAGACAAGGGTCATGACTGCTAGCTCTCCCCAGTCACTAGAAACCAAATCCCCACCCAAAGCTACACTAGCTAACGCTGGGGCGGGAGCACCAGTGGGTGTGGGCTTCTTCTGGGGACATTTCGGAGCAATATGGCCCACCTCATTGCAGTGATAGCAGGTAGGGGGACCCTGGTTATTCCTCCTGTCTCTATTGTCCCGCCTGCCCTTAGAGGGCCATGGCTGTTTAGATTTGGGGGGTTGTGAATCCTTTTCCTGGGAACTATTTTGGGGCCCTTGTGAGAACTCCTTTTGGTTACCCTTGTCCCCCCCACTCTTCTGCTGGGGACCCTGCCCACCTTTGGCTGTGGTAACCACAATTCCTCTGTGGACCCTGGTACTGGTCCAGCGGTCCGCCTCCTTAGCAAGCTCAATGGGGTCTGTCAGCTTGCTGTCTAAAAGATGCTGGCGCAGCTCTGGAGCACAAAGACTACTCAAGTGCTCCCAACTGATTAAATGCAACAACCCCTTCAAATCAGTTACTTTACTGCCCTTCATCCAACCTTCCAGTGCACGCGAGTACCCATTCACACACTCCATCCAAGTCTCAGACTCTTTCTTCTTGGAGTTTCTAAACTGCAGTCTGTACTGCTCTGGAGTAAGGCCATACCTGAGACATAAGGCCTCCTTCATATTGGGGTAGGTCATGGCACCTGCCAACTCTAAGGGCTCTAGAGCACTCCTCCCAGAAGCCTCAAAATGTTTCCACAGGCCCGCCCCCCAATACTTATCAGGCACACCATTCATCTTCAATGCAATTTCATACGAAGTGAACCAGGCATAAATATCCTCACTCCTATGGTAATTCTGTACCAGGTCTTTGGGAATATATACCTTACCCCCATGCACTGGCTGTGCGCTGCCACCATTTGAACTGGCATCCACCTCCGTGTTTTTCAGATCCAGCTCTTTCATTCTCAACTCGTGAGCCAAAAGCAATTTCTTTTCCTCTAAGGCGCGGGCATTTTTGCTTTCCTCCGCCGCCTTCTCTACTTCCAATTGCTTCATTTTCATTTTCATGACCTCCAAGTCATACTCTCTTATTCTTTGATTTTCCTGTAACTCTTCTGGGGTGAGGCCCCTACTGGAGTGGTTGCTAGCAGCTCCTGAGCCTACTCTGCCCACTGGCAGATCTTTGCCTTGAAAAGCACTTCCCACATCCACAACATCATTTCCTTCTTGTGCCTCCCAATGGGTTTTCAAGATTCTCTGCAGCTCCTCCTTCCTGTAGGCGCTCTTTATGGGGCACTCAAACTGCTGGCAGAAGTACCTAAGATGCTTTACCGGGTAGGAGTACAGATCTTCAATCGAGAATTCCAAAGCTATCTCTGCTTCCTCACTGGGCGCCTTCCCATTCAGAGACATGATGCTTTTCGAAGAATTACTCAAAAATAGAACTCAAAAACCAATAGTATGCGGTGGCGTACTGGTCTGCACTCACTAGTGATGTACACCAATTACTGTGGGTCAAATACAAATACAAGTTCAAATCCCACCGCCTGACCACCAATGTTAGAACTGGGGGTCTCTAGTTGGCAGAGGTAGGTACCACTGTCCAAATAAGGACCCTTGCTTCTAGTCAGGGTAAGGAGATAACCCTCTTAGATAACCCCTGCTCACCCTCAAGGTAGCTTGGCCTGAGCAGTCTAGGCTAACCAGAGGCAATGCGTTAAGTATTTGTACCAACACTCACAGTAACACAGTGAAAACACCACAAACTGATTCCACAACAGTTTAGGAAAATAAAGATATTTATTCTAAACTACACAAGACCAAAAACGTCAAAAATCCAACACACAGTTCAAGGATATGGTTTCAAAAGGAGTTCTTCAGGTTGTAATCAAAGTTCTTTAAGTTGCGATCAAATAATCCACAGATGCGTGAAAAGTTCACAGTTGCGTCACGTTTACTCACAGTACCTTTTAGATGCAACAAAGTTCCACAAGCAGGAAGCTGGTGCGGTGGAAACAGGCGATGCGTTACTCCTGAGACCCTGGGGAGGCGATGCGACAGCCCCGCTGCAGCAGCGGGCGTGTGGCGACGAATCCGGTCTGTATGGGGAGGAAGGCAGCTTGCGTGGATTCCGGTGCGTAGGTTCCGTAGGAAGTCTGTTCTCGCAAAGGCACGATGCGATGATCTCGTAGGGGCTACGACGATCTCCGGGGCGACGATGCGCGGTCCAGCGGTGATCCTCTCACTCGCAGCTCCTCGATGTGATGTTCCTGCGACGATGTTCGCAGCGACGTGATGCGGTCCGCAAGCAAGCGGTGCGGCACTCTCACCCAGACGACAGGCTCTGCGACGACACTCGCAGCGATGTTCGATTCTCCCGCACCGGTCTGGTGCGTCCCGCAAACGAAGGGTGCGACGGCTCCGGCAGCAATGTCAGGCGCTGCGCCGATCTCGACCTTTGTAGCGGCGGGAAACTTCTCGCACTGTCGGGGATGCGCTCCGCAAGCGAGCGATGCGACACTTTTCAGCTTCACAAGTCTCTCAGCTTAGTCTCAAGCTTCCCAGCTCAGGTTCAACTTCTAGAGGCCCCACAACTGGATCAAGCACTCTCAGAAGGACAGAACTCTCTCAGCAGAGTTCAGGGAGACTGGGGGTGAAGTCCTTTTGTTCCTGGGACTTCGGAAACAGGGAGCCAGCTCTTCTCAGGCCCTTGGAGATTCCTTACAAGACAGGGGACACAGCTCACAGCAAAGTCCTACCCCTCTCCTTGGCAGCAAAGCAACAGCAGGTCAGTCCAGCAGAGCAACAGCAGGACAGTCTTCCTTCTTCAGAGTCAGCTTTCTCCTTGGCAGAGGTTCCTTCTTGATTTCCAGGATGATCTAATTTTCTGTTGTCAGGGGTCCTGTACTTATACCCCTAAAGTCTTTGTTCTCTCTGTGCATGTGGGCCCTGAGCCCGGTCTGAACCAGTTCTGGGTGGATCCTGAGCACTTTGTTTTGCTGGCTGCATCTTTCCTTTCAGAGTGAGGGGCAGGGTCCTCAGCCGCCCAGCAGGAGGTGGAGCCAGCATTGTGGCAGGCAGGCACAGCCCTATTCATCCCAGGTGCTAACTCCTCCCACCACTCAGGTAGCAATTGCTTCATTCAGCCTAGTGCTGACTCATCCAGCCTCTGGGGGAATTCCCCAGCCCCTGTCACTCACAAACCAGACAGTCAATACACAAACAGGCCCAGGCACACAGAAGGGTCAGACAAGAGAACAGCAACTTTCTAAAACTGCTGTTCTCAAACACAGGATTTAAAAACCACCTTTCCTAAAAGATGTGTTATTACATTCTGAGTTCAGGGATACTAGATACTTATGTCCTATCTTGTTCCTATGGGAAGAAATGCTGTTAACCACTGTAGCCAGCATCCCCCATGTTAACCTATGGAGCAAGATAGCCTTCCAATAGTGAAAAACGAAAATGGCTGTCATTCACTACCAGAGCATGTCACCTGCACTAGTACATGCTCTACCTTTCACATACACGGCACCCTGCCCAGGGGGGTACCTTGGGCCTTCCATAAGGGTGACTGATGTGCACGAAAAGGGAAGGGTTAGGCCTGGTCAGCGGGGACGCAGACCAGGAGGACATGGCAGTTCTAAACTGCCCGTAGGCGCTGCAGTGGCAGGCCCGAGACACCATTTTAGAGCTACTCCTGTGGGTGGCACAATCAGTGCTGCAGGCCCACTAGTAGCATTTGTCATCACCGGCCCTGGCACACCCAGTGCACTTTACTAGGGACTTCATGGTGATACAAATATGCCAAACATGTATATCCAATCAGAATAACAATTTACATAGGGAGCACTTACACTCTGGCACTGATCAGCAGTGGCAGAGTGTCCAAAGCATCTAAAGCAGCAAAAACGAATCCAGCACAGCATCAAAAATACAGGAGGCAGAGGCAAAAAGATAGGGGTAATCACGCCAAAGATGTCAGGTCTAACAGGCACATAATATGACTATTTGTTCCATGGAAGCCAGGTATTTCCAGGGATCAGCTGACAAGGAGGTCCAGGTTCAAACAGAAGAGGCACCCATAATTCATGAAAAAGCATACTTTTATTTTATTTGAAATGTATAAGGCGCCCGATTGCCCCAGGGTGGCTTGGTGCTAGCATATTCATGAGTCCACTAAAAACGAAAGAAAGAAACACAAAGGGTTATAGGAGAACTGAGGACAGCCAGGTTTTTCAACTGCTTATGGAAATGAAGAAAACTATCCTGAATATCAAAATGCATGGTCAGTCTATTTCAGAGATTACAGGGGGAGTAATGAAAAATCTGACAGCCCCAAGCAGTTCTCTTGATTCTAGGCGTGATCACTAAGCTTTTTTTTAAACTTTATTTACCATTTTTGACATGAAAAGAAAACGAAAACTATCATCTGGTACACTTCCAGCATTAGACAGTGAGTGTAGAAAATAGTACCACATGCGGTGCGATCCACTTGGCCTTATGACATTGGTTTAATATAGAATTATGTGTCATCGTAGAAAATTTCCAACATCATATCAAACCGTGTAGTATGTGGGAGTGTCTACCGCTTCTACTGGTGATAACTAAGATATGGAAAATCATTAAGTAAACAACGTAGTATCCCCTCCCCCCTACCCATCCCTGCAAATCCCATCGCAAAGACATTTCCCCTGTAATGATAAAAAACCATGCAACATCAACCATCCTATATAATGAGGAATATTGTTCAAACGAATGCATTGCCAAATGCGAACCCCTCAATAGATGGTATACACTGGGGGGAGGTAACTCCTCGTTGATTCGCTTGCCTATTGAAGTAATCGACAATTTACTAGAACAATTGTGCTGTGGCCCCTATTCCGAAAAGTGTAGAAAATAAGAATATCCTTCAAATCCCACCAAATAACCCTCAGAGATGCCAATCAATCTGACGTGAATAGTTCAACGCTGGCTGCCAAGCCACTTTGCGATGGACTGTCTACCATGACAAGGGCACTTAGTCTAAGGGAATAGTTGTGTTCCACTGGATATTTGGTTAGATTAGTAGAACTTGTTTAGTTGTAGTGGTGCTACTCGGAAAGGGGTGACCCTAACAACCCCTTAACAATGTATTGTTGAGCATACATTTACAAAATAGAGAGACAAAACCTGTGCACACACAAAAAATATAAACAGTTGAAATCTTTTTGGTATTCTTGGAGACAATAAGGAATGGTAGTCAATATATGTTGCACTTGTGTTTATTGCGCCAGCCGACACGTGTTTCATTGGAGTGGAGTACAGTCCAAATCTTCAGGGCTAGATCCTAATGGAAAAGGTGGATAATCCCACATGACTGATGATAATTCCGACCCAGTCTGGCTGTCGGTAGATATTTCTGTAACAAGGCCAGGGAAGTCCGGACGAGCTGTGGCAAAAGTCCAAAGAGACTAGTATTGTGCCGGTAATAGGTCAGGACCAATGTGGGTGGAATATAGTAGCAAACTATTTGCTGGACGGACGGACTGATAGTAGTTACTGGCTGAAAAGTCCAAAGGTGTGGATCTGAGTCAATCTTGTTATAATGAATAATTGGTTAGTCGAGTCGGAACGGGAACCGCTCCCTCAATGGGAGCTCTGTTCAGGAAAGTGCCCTCGTCAATGGTCCCGGAGCTCGACCCGGCGTCCTATGTGATCTGATCGGTGCACCACTTTGCGGTGGAGACATACCAGCAGTCGCCCGCTCTGTGAGCCCCGACTCTTTTGGAGTCTCTGCAAAATTCCTGAATAGCAGTTGGTGTGTCAAATAACCGAGTCTTCCCAGCAATGTTGACTCTCAAGAAGGCCAGGTACAGCACGCCTTCATACCCACAAATATCCTTCGTGCCTCCTGAACCATTGCTGTAAAATCAGGAAAGAGCAAACTAGGAGCACCCTGCCAGTCTCAAAGCAGTGTCGCAGTTGCGGAAGTTCAATAGGCGAGCAATAATTGGTCCGGATGGGGTGCCCGGGGCTGGGTGAAGATCAAGTAAACGATATGCCCACTCAACCAAAGAAGTTGGTGTGAATGCCTCTTTACCAAACAGATCTGTGAGGAAGGTCTCCACGAACAGATCCATCCTGCCAGTATTTGTGGACTCCGCAGCTCCTAGAATGTGTAGATTGTTATGTCGGTATCTCGCTTCTAAGTCCTCATTTTTCATTGCTACGGTCTTTTTTCAATTTTCTCCAAGCAGTCCAATCGTTTTACTGACTGCACTGCCCCATCCTATAACCCTGAGACCCTGCCCTCTGTGGTAACCAAAAGCCTTTCATGAGCATCTAAGCTTGCGCCCATAGTGTCAAGACTTTTTTCTAAGGAGTCAAAACGTTCAAGGATCTAAAGCCTGCTCCCAATTTATCCATAATGACCTCAGATCCGTGGGGGGAGACGGCAACAAGATCTTTTTCAATGCCTCCCATAGCCATGTTTGAAGTTGAAAACGACTCTTTGCCAGTGTCCTTAGGAAATTGGAGAACCCTCTGCTTAGGGTCCTTCCGCACCATGCCGCGTGTACAGGCATACCCATATTGCCACCACCTTGGGACTCCCAGCTGCCAATAGTGTCCCAGAGTGCAGGCCCAATGGAAGAATCAGTAGTGTCAAAAACGCTGGGGACGATTAATGCAGAATATAGTGATGGGCAGTCAATCAATAGGTGGTTACAGGGACACCGAGTTCCTCACTCTTAACACCAAAAGCCTGTTTTTCCAATCAATTTACATCATTCGGTCTTGCTTTCACCGTGATGGCCTTGCCCCACAACCTGCAGCAGATCAAATACTTTGTAGCGAGGTGGAAGCCTTTAAATCATGGCGTCTGCTTTGTTGCACTTTGGATTTTGCCCCACATGTGCCCTGATACTCCTGCACCCACACACCACCTAGCCACCTGGCCAGGAGGCCAGCCCCCAGGCTCACCCACAGCCCCAGACACCATGGGGCCTCCGGGGGTGAAGAGGACTCCGCGTTGGGGCTAAAACAGGATAAAAATGGTACGGCGGGCTCAGAGTCTACTTACCAGGCAATTTCGCAGGCCATCCTTCATCAGGATTTTCCCCTACAATGGGGCCTCCACACTGAAAATATTCCAGCTCAGGGGCAGTCCGCACAGCAACAGATGGTGCCCGGGGCGGCAAACGATATGCGCGTCGGGCTCCGATTACCAGTCTCGGCGCTCACGTCGGATCTTGGCTTACGGAGCAATGCAGAAACACAAAGGATGAGGCTGCTGGGCCTCACCCAGGCCTCCAAGGCCACCAACGTCACTGTCCGGATCTCGGACTCCCGGCAGACTCTCGGCATCAGTGCAGGATCTGTTTGCTCCTCGGGTTATTCTCTTGCCAGCATCATCAGTATGTGGGCAGGATGATGATTTTTACAGGCGAGGCGATCCGGCAGAGCTACAGAGCTACATGGCAATCTTGGTCGGTAGCCTGGCCACGCCCCCAGTGTTCACTAAGCTTGATGAGGCTAATCGTATTAATTTTTTAGGGGAGTACCATGTACATTTTCATTTCTGTTTTTTAGGAGTTCAACTTTAAGCTATTCCTACCCATCTAACTAACAATGCAGCTATCAAACCAAACAGCAACGTTCTCCATTTTGAAAGAGATTGGCACAACAATCTGGGTTTTATCAGCATATGATGCTGTGGCAAAACCAAAAGAATAAATTAATTTAGCCACAGTGAGCTCAAAGCCTTTAAACAGCATAGGGCTGAGGGATGACCCCTGAGGGACCCTCCAAGGCAGGTTAAAACATTCAGAATTAACCCCCCAAAGGCCACCTTTTGTTCTTGACCTCCTAAGAATGATGAGCGAAGATCAAAGGCTGAACCAGTAATCCCATTATCAGCCAACCGCACCAAAAGGACTACATGGTTAACCATATCAAAGTCCACAGAAAGGTCCAAAAGGATCACCCTCTAAACATTGACTCTTTTCTGAGACTGCAACCAAAGAAGCCAAACTGGGCCTCATTCAAAATTATATTTTTCTCTAAAAGTCCTGACAAGATTTTATTCAGATGTTTCTCGAAAACATTTTGCAGGGAAGGGTAACCACGATGTATGTCTGTAGTTATTCTCAAACATAGGGTCCAAGACCAGCTTTTTCAAAAGTGGTAGGACCAAGGCCTCATTCCATTTGACAGTAAAACAGCCCTCCTTAATAAAAGTACAAAGCACAGAATGGCAGGTCAGGGCACTCAAGTCAGGGCACTCAAGGCCTGCACCAGTAAGTGTGTATTTTTAAACGTATGGCGAATATGGTAGTGCAAGAGTTAGGAACTTGACCGCCCTAGTTCCCACAATTTTGGGTGACCAAAAACACAAGATACAGAAAGGCTCAGCACATACCCCAAAGTAAAGATTAATATCAGTTAATGTACAACAGCATCAAACTTAATAATTATCGAACATGATATAATCTCCCAAAGAAATTATTACAGACTGCTAATTCTTATGCGAATAGTATTCTTCTTTGATGATGCTACATTGGATTTAATTAAAAACACAATACAAATTCATAGCCGACGCAGCGCATTTCGTCCCCACGGGACTTCTTCAAGGTTTTTTGTTTTTTTATTTATTTCATGATCGTAATGATCAGAATTCGAGCTCTGATTTATTGTATCTAGATGATTGTAACTCTTCAGACTCGGACACCGGATCGAACGTCTTTTCTCTGTTTGTTAAATTTTGGGGCAACAATACCCTTTGGAAGAGCATACAAATTTTAAAAAATCCACAGAAAAAAAAGTGGTGCTCTTTATCATACGAATTGAACTTAAGACACGGACATATTATTTATTGGATAAATCAGAACTCAAACTCTGATTATTTCATGTTCGATCATTATTAACTTTGATACTGTTGTACATCAACTGATATTAATCTTTACTTTGGGGTATGTGCTGAACCTTTCAGTATCTCCTTAATAATAGTATTGAATGGAGGTTTTAGAACTGGGCAATGTTAGGTTCCACCTCATGCATCACCCTGGATGGACAGGGATCTGACAGGCTCCTGACTTAGTTTGCCTAAGTATGAGGACAACTTGGTCTACAGTTTTGTTAAACATTTTATTTATGATTTTTCAAAAAGAAAACAGGAAAGAACAAGCCCTGGCGTTGCCAATAGGTCTCGCAGTAGGAAAGTTGGAGCTATTGGTTTTTTAAATGACAAAGCCCTTTATGTTTTTAAAATGAAAAAAAAATAAAAGGCATTGTTATTTGCAATTGTAATGGCTCCAACTTTCCTACTGCGAGACCTATTGGCAATGTGAGTGGTGTTGCGTGTGTGAGTGGACTTGCGTGTGTGAGTGGTGTTGCGTGTGTGAGTGGCATTGCATGTGTGAGTGGCGTTGCGTGTGTGAGTGGTGTTGCGTGTGTGAGTGGCGTTGAGTGGTGTTGCGTGTGTGAGTGGTGTTGCGTGTGTGAGTGGCGTTGCGTGTGTGAGTGGCGTTGCGTGTGTGAGTGGCGTTGCATGTGTGAGTGGCGTTGCGTGGGTGAGTGGCGTTGCGTGGGTGAGTGGCGTTGCGTGGGTGAGTGGCGTTGCATGTGTGAGTGGTGTTGTGTGGGTGAGTGGCATTGCATGTGTGAGTGGCGTTGCGTGGATGAGTGGCGTTGCGTGGATGAGTGGCGTTGCGTGGATGAGTGGGGTTGCATGGATGAGTGGGGTTGCTTGGGTGAGTGGAGTTGCGTGGGTGAGTGTGGTGTTGCGTGGGTGATAGTGGGCTTGCGTGGGTGATTTCCCTTTTAATGAATATTTATTTTTTTAATCATGGTGAGCTGGCCACAGATATTTAGCCCCTAAGCACCGACCATACCCTTGTATATAACCCCCAGCAATTAAGGTTGTTGCAGGGTTAGAAACAACTCATGCAGCATAAACACAGGCAGGGCAAAACAGTGGTTTCACAGCAGAATCGGCAGTCTGAAAACCGTAGCAAGGCACAGGGGTTGGGGGACGGGCAAGCAATGAAGAGACAGGAAAAAAATTAAATGGGGGAGGGGGGGGCAGGAACGATTGGAAAGCTCGCAGAGGAGGAGAGATAAAAGCTGCAAATGCAGTAATAGAGTGATAGATAGCAAATACAACTTTGCTCAGGGTACTTTATCAATAAAATAAATATTCATCTAAAAAAGTTTGATTGCAAAGCGTCCTGTCCAGCTTAATGAGTGCGTGTTGCAAGCCGGTCAATGATGCCACAGAAAGGGCTTAAAAGTTTCCCCTCTTCTATGTAAGGACATGGATGGCTGCGCACTCTATGCACTGGGAAGGGTGGGTTGAGGGAAACGTTGCATTCGTGCTCGGAGGGTGGGGGAGGGCTCAACACCAATCCGTAAGGTGAGAGCGCTCACTTTGAAGCTCCGTGGGCTCCTGTGGTGACCTCAAACAAAACAAGGAGGGAAAAAAATGGTGTGCCTGCAGAAATGTTGCGTGGGGAAAACAAATGTAAGCCTGGGGCCACGAATTACTTCTTAAATCCACTTGGGAACGTAACTGTCAACGGCAAACGGCTATGTGCGCCACGATAGCAAACAAGACAATTGTGTAAAAGAAAATTAGTTTTTGCAGCTTAGTGGATATTGGGAACGGGTTTAGACGCTTTAACCAACTGTTCTTAAAATCGAGCTTTATTTTCCACAGCACTGTAAGCATGAACACTCCAAGCAGACAGCCCACAGATGTGCATCAACAGACACACCAGTCACACCAGTCACTTAAGAAATATGCAGTGCACAACTGAGGCAGATCACAACAAGGTAGAAGAGTATTCTTCACTGTAGGATTTAGCATCTTTATCTCCAGGGAGCTATAAAAGCTGGATGATAAAAAAGAAACACTCTTAAATAATAATAATGATGATCCCCAGGCCAACGGGTCTGGCTTGCACTGGAGTCCTGACTAAAATATTTAATAAAATAAAAAGCCTGCTGAAAGTCGCGAGGTCTGGTGGCTAAGTGGACTAAGGCGTTGACTATACGGGCCTGTGTTCGAGCTCTTGGTCACAGGTTCAAATACCAGAGGGTCCACTTAGTCTTTCATCCTTCAGAGGTCGATAAAATGAGTACTGTTAAGTTGAGTAATAAACAGCTGTTATTCAGTGCCAAGATACCCATGGGTGAATGTGTGCGTTATAAATACACCTTATGTTAAAAAAATCACACATAAAAAAAGACTGCTTTATGTATACAATGCTCTATGAGATGAAAAACGTAATATGTGTTGAAGCCATGTACTTTTGAGGTGTTAAACAGACCCTCATGCTTTGCAATATAAGAGCCTCAAACAGTACACCAAACAGCCAACTGCATGACGTGAGAGAGAATAGTCCTCTGGGCAGAGTGTTAACCAACTCTATATTTTAAAGTTACTAATAATAGATCATGTAGACAGCTCCCTTTTCAAGCCAGAAAATATCAAAGGAGAATTATTCTGAGTGATAACTTTCATTGCTGACCTAGCAGCTTCTTCCTTACAGTCATGCTGCTGTACAACTTGGGTAAGAAAACATCGACAAAGTCAATTAATCTCTCATAGGCAAAACCTAGTGACTTTGCTAATGCTTGTTCCCACTTGAAGCATAAATGCAGCAGATGTATGTCCGAACCATGTGAGACAAAGCTGCTTGCTGACGATTTACAGCACGCGTTTTGCACTTCTGAAAGCATATGTAGCCTACGATTCTCGTAAGAATATAGGAGGGGCAATACAGCAGTTACAGATCAGAAACTTTTCATTTACAAACACGTCTCAGAAGGTGATGAAATACATCTATTGCACATCTCGTTTATGCTCGACATTTCAAAAGTGAGAAGCACTGCCTTCTTAATGTTTGCAGCTGCCGCTCTTCTGCACGAATAGTTTACCATAGAGCAACTGATTCTTATGTGAGGATTTCATATTTTTAGGTTATTGCCTAGTACCGAGTTGGTTTGGCATTCGTACACCACTGTTTTTGAGCCTAAACTTTACAGTTAAAGCATGGGGAATACGATTTCAAACCATTTTATGAGGGTAGAATACGCGGTACAATATATGTATACCATGATAGCAAGCAAGGACGTGGGAGGGGGGAGAGGAAGCAACAACAACGGAACTTCAAGGACACAGGAGGAGGTCAATCAACAACTGGCAAGTAATGACAGGGGAACACACTACGATGATGAGGGAAAAAGAAAATAAAGAACCTCAATTCCAGGGCGAGCAGCAGAAGGAAACTAATCAAAAAGAATGAATGAATTCAGTATTTATAAAGCGCGATTGTCACTCCCAGGGGAGCGTGCTGAGAGGTAAAAAAAAACAAGAAATAAAATCGAGAGTCCATGAAAAGAGAACACAGAGATGCAATAGTTTGCGGGGAGAGAGAGGGGATGTGCTGGTGTGGGAGGGTGGAGGTGCTGATGTGGGAGGAGTGCTGCTAGGGCAAGGCTGTGTTTGTGGGGAGGGAGAGGGGAGGTGCTGGTGTGGGAGGGGGGAAGTGCTGGTGTGGGAGGCTGTGTTTGCGGGGAGAGAGAGGGGAGGTGCTGGTGTGGGAGGGGGGAGGTGCTGGTGTGGGAGGAGTGCTGCTAGGGGAGGAGAAGCCTGATGCCGGATGGGGGCGGGAGAGCCTGGGAATGCGAGAGGCTGGGCTTGCATGCGATGCGCATGCATGTACATGCGAACTGCAAGAAAACCGCAGGGCTGAAAGCCCTTTGGTTTGACTTGTGTTTTGCCGACATGAATTCTCGCTCCGCTCGATGCGCTTGCGCGCATCGATAGGTCGCGAGACCTAAAAAGAAATAAGAAAGGAAAGAGCATTACAGCAGTAATTTCGAAATGTACACATAGCAAAAGCCACAGAATATATCGCAATCAATGTAACATTAAGATGCAATGTACATGTCATTTTCATTGCACAATTAACAACCCACAAGTACAATGTCACACAAGATTTATTACATGCCCCAGAGACCATTTCCTGATCTTTGGCTGTGGTACAACCCTCCCCAGCCACCTAGCCCACACTTCTCTTTGCCCCTTATGTCAGAAAAATACTCAGCCCATACTTGTTCTATCTAATTCTGCTTGGGCATCATCTTCTTTAACCAATAGATACTGTCGGTATGGTTCCCAAATATCTTTAGGTTGACATTTAACAGGACCGGCAAAATATTCACCCCCAGTCACAGATCTGGGTTAATCCATCGTTATTTAGCTCACTAAGCCACCCCAGTTCAGACATGGCCATATGCAAATCAGGCTTGACCCTTTGCCTCATGGGAACAGTCCAGCCCGAACTGCCAAGCAATGTCTTCCCTGGACTGGAATCAAGCATCCTAGGACCAATTTCTGGCTATAAGCCGTCTTCAGCCATGATAGCTTGACTCCAGTGGCCTAGTGAGCAAGGGACCCACGTCTGGGCATACACTTCCCACATAGGGTAAACAGAAAAACACACAAGATGATGGATGGAATGTTGCACAATGGCAAAACATTCACCCCCAGTCACAGATCTGGGTTTAATCCATCGTTGTTTTGCTCACCAAGCCACCCCAGTTCAGACATGGCCATATGCAAATCAGTCTTGACCCTTTGCCTCAAGGGAACAGTCCATCCCGAACTGCCAAGCCATGTCTTCCCTGGACCGGAATCAAACATCCTAGGACCGGTTTCTGGCTATCATTCTATTATAGTAGGCAAAGGGCCCACATCCACCTCATTGCAACTCTGCATTTAGCCAGCAGAAAACCAATGGAGGCCAGCTTACACACACCTTTTGCAATATTTTTATCAAACCCTAACAGAGCAACCAGCAGCAACTCTGGTATAACAAGATCCAGCATTTTAGCATATACAGCTAATTCCTCTCCCCAGGTTGAGCAAATTATTGGGCACTCCTAGGCCAGGTGTGTAAAGTTGGCATTCATCGCTTCACATCTCTGACATCTATCACCCTCCCGCAACCCATATTAATATAGCCTCGCTGGAGTGTAATAGGTTCTATGTAGATAATTAAAATGAAGCAGTCTATGTCGACCATTGTGCGAAATTGACTTGATGTTACTGAAACAGTGAGACCACTGTGCAATTGTAATTTCTATTCCTAGTTCTTCCTCCCATTCTAGTTGAAATTTCTGTTTTACCTGTATGCACTGCTTTTTGAACAGTACATAAAGTATTGTTATGCCGTGGTGTGTAAAGATCAACTGAAACAAATATGTCAGAGGCTTCATTTCCAGCGTATCATACATGTCTGGGCCGAATGTGAAATACATCATGCCCGGACATGTAATACTGAAACATGTCCAATGTAGTTACCCCTCCAGCCTGTGGAGCCACCTGCTTCCATGTTCCATCTACTTCATCATGTAACACGTCTCTCATTAGTGTTATTTTCGGTTTATGAAGGAATAGCATATCGACCCGGTCATTACTAAGTGAGAACTAATTACACCAATGTATGGACAGCTTGGGAGAGTATATTGGGGCAGATTTATGTTAACTGGCGCATCCCCAGGGATGCGCCAGTTAACATGCGCCACAGCTCCGCCAGCCATGGTGCGCCACAATCATTGACCATTTCTTCACATGAACACGCTCAAATGCTCAGCTCTTGTACCCCTACCTCAGTGCACCACAAGTCATGGCCCCTTCTGATTAAATACTGGGTAAATACTGGGTAACCTCTGTACTTGCTCTGGCTACCTCCATGATGCTTGGCAGTTGTTTGTGGTATGTTGGTGTTTTTGTTTCCGCTTTAATAGTGATCACTGTTCAAGTTGTTGCCAGCACCAACCACTCCCTAAGGGCGGGCTCATACTCACCCCACAACCATCCCACACAGGTATCACTGGATATGTGATCCTGGTAATAAAAAGGGGGTGGGCGCATGTGCCCATAGCTAGTTCCACTATCTATCCAAGTGTGTCCATGTGGTCATTATGTATAAATGATGCCCCCAGGCCCTACCACATTGCATTGTGCTGTGGAGAGCAGATGCAACCATGTCACCTCAGGTAGTGGGTAAGAGCTTGTACATGTAGCTAAGTCATCCCCCCTGTAAGCAACAATGTTGCAATTTAGCATATACCTGGAGGGTGGGCTAGCACAAACGAGTAATGAGGAGCACAAGACCACTCGGGGTACAGGATCATACATGGCAAGTGTTGTGTGTATCTTTATTGCCACAGCATGAGCCAAATGTTAGCCACATTAGCAGCACCAGTTCAGCCAGGCTTGTACTCCTCATCTGTGTCCGCACTATCCTTGCCATAGGCCTACATTCACGTGGCCCACCACCTTCAATGGCCAATATCACAGTGTCGTTGTCAGACTTGTGGATATGTGCAGACAGGCATGAAAATACTGTGCCATAGGAGTGTAAGTGATGCAATTGCTCAGCGCACATAAGGACTGGGTTCTGGGCAGGTAGGAGCAGCTATGGGGCAGCGTAACACACAGTGATGCCGCTCATATGCCACATGCCAGACATGTAAAAAATGAATCCCAAAGTCGCACTCATCCCACACCACCCCCAAAAAGCCACTTCAAATTTCAGGAATGCAAGCAGATTACAAACTTACACTAGGGAGGTAAGCTCCTTTGTCTGAACTATCAGGCGGAAGCACATCTGCACCTCCGACCTCGGAATTGCATGTGCACTGCAACGCCCAACAGATATTATAGCAGCTGATGCCAACTCCCACACTATGCACAGCCTGATGAGAGACCAACATATACACACCCCACACACAGGAATCCTTGCTCAAAGTTATCTTGCACGGAAAGGCCTTCACACTTACTCCCACAGCATCCCAGGCGTACAACCGGTGCACATTAAAACAACTCATTGATCCAAGATGTGCCATTTCATCCACAGAATTGGCGCAGGTCAGAACAGTGCTGCTTGAACAAGAGCCACTAACGCAATGGCCGAACATCCTGGACACGTGCACAACCCCTGTCACATGGAACTGTACTGTGCACAAATGCTGCATTTACTGGGGGCACTGGCATTGGCAGTGCTGCGGATCAGTTACCGGCTAAGCTTCCGCCTTGCCAACGTCACATGCGTTTAGCCTGTGTCTTATCTTATCTTATTATACAGTTAATAAAATCCGTAATGTGCAAACAATGCAATGCATGTTAGATTACAATGTTAAAATATGTAAAAACATGATCAGGTTCTTAATGCTGGGCGTTTATGCAGTGCAGTTAAAATGATATTGACAAACTTCCCAGCTCTTGCTAATGCCTGGGCTGAATTGTTACTAAAACACAAAGTCGATGCTTCGCTACAGTGTCTCAGTGATTGTTCCCGAAAGACAGGGATCAGTAGGCGACGTCGATCGGTGGCAAAGAATGGGCAACAGCTAAGCAGGTGGAGCCAGGACTCATGTTTATAGTTACAAAACCTGCAAATGGGCTGCTCATTCCACCGAGCCCACTGGGGGTTAAAGTCAAAGATTGGTAGGGTTAGCAGCCTCATGTATAATATTTTGTTACGAGTCTGGGGGTTGAGGGAGTAGTTGAAGTATATTTGATGTTTTCCCTTGATATATGATTCGTTCAAGGCAGTAAAAAGATCGTTTTTAGATAGCCCGGCAACGTCGGTCTGAAATGAAACTGAGATGATTTGTTTTGCGTTCAGCCTGTGTTGCATTGTTGATCATGCATATTCGAGTGGTCCATGGATGTCTGCCTATCCAACAGGATGGTAGCTGAACTGGATTTTTGACATGTGTGTGCGCCCCCTGTTGGCCCACGACCAGGAGTGTCACTGTGATACCCGTTTATGGGATGCCTTGATACTTGGCATACATGCTGGCAGCTGGACCTGAGAGATTGCACAAATCCTTGTGTGCAGTGACCACATTGAACCGCTCCCCTATTGGGCTGTAGTGGTAATTGGTGTAAGGGGGTATATGCAGCACATCTGTACGGACCTGCTAATGGATCACCTTGCTGTCCTGTTTGATGAAGTCGACAACGACCTCATGTTGGAAATGTTAGCCTACAAAGCTGCAATCGCTTTCATGGATGAGAAACTACGTACCAGCAGCCACAACACTGCACATGTCCCGATACCTTTTTTGCATTATGGAGATCTGGTCACATGTCCCACTGCAACAGTGAACATGGCTGCATTTACCTGGACTCCGGATACATGAGCGGACAACAATGCCGTTTAACACACACCTGTGAAAGGTGAGGTACTCCTCCGGAGTGGACAGTGGCGCTTGGCAACTTTCCTCATTCTGACATACAGCTGCATTGGTCTGCATGTTGTGGCGCTTATCTTGCCTGTACTGACATACAATTGCTAATAAAGTCTACACACCTTCACTTGTATTCAACTGTGATGAGTGTTTATTTGAATGACAATGTGTGTCTCAATGTCTATCTGGGTCACGGCCATACACGTGCATTGATATCATTACCCAGGGAGTACCTTTTTGTGGAATCACTGTCCCTACCTACATTCTGTATACTTTCATTCTTGATTGATCATGGTCATGACACATCTGTGTGAATTGGAATGTTTTATTCACATTCAGTGGAGTGTTGAAGCTGGACCAGCACAGGGCCATGCAAACGCCACTTTACAATGTTGGCCCGTGGAGGGCCATCCAGAGCCCTTTCGGGAATGACAAGTTCATAGGGAGTGGAAGACTACAGTACGCAGTGTGATTGCTGTGTCATTGGTAACCAAACCAAATATAGCAGTCCATGTCGAGGTCCAAGGTGAGTGTCGCTCAGTGTATAGGGGGACAGTGGGAGGTGTTCTTCCAGGGCATGATCCAGAGGGCAGAACCAAGCTGAGCCTGGCCATATGCCGGAGATGAATGCTACTACTTAATTCTAGCCATAAAGCCAGATTCATTATCATCTTCGTCCTCTGATGTGTCAGGTGTCTCACTTGGGGGTGATGGTGTTTTGTCTGCATAACTGTGTGGCAATGACACATCAAGTGACGGAGGTGTAAAATCTGCCAAACTGTGTGACACTGACACTTTAGGGGGAGGAGATGTGGATGTAGTAGTAGCACCAGCATCCATTCGCACAAGGCCATGTGGCAGCAATGCCATGATGAGGATCTGCAGGGCATGGAAGATCCCAGCTACATCTAGCTGGTGTGCAGCTGTGGCAAAGATTATTTCCGCCTGGATCTGCTCCAAGCTCTCCTTATGTGTCCCGACTCACTGATGACATTGCTGGGGCCACTCTGACTAGACAGTTGTTCTTGGCTCAGCGTCATGACTCCAGCGATGTCAGCCATGGCTTGTTGTGGAGCAAGAAGCGGACAGTGGGTGTCTGTTACGGACTGGGAGTGGTCCCTGATGGGGCATAGACACCCACGTATGGCATCTAGTTTGGCTGCCATGAGGTCGAACCCCACAAGCAGCTGGTGAGACATCTCCTCCTGACACCCTAACACACAGCGTTGGAAGGCCATGTGTTGGTTTTGGGGGTCCTGGGAGACAGCTGTGGTGGTGTGTACGTCCTGCTGTGTAGTCTGTGCAGAGTTGGGGTCTCATGGATGCAGCTGGGCTGCCGTGATCCTTGAGGTGGGGTGCCCAAGCTGTCCCTGAGCTGTTGGAGTGCGTTGTTGTAGAGGTTGGGGAGGTCCTCTTCATCATCAGTGCTGAGTTGTTGGATCTGCTCTTCAGCAGGTGTTGATTCTCCCTCTGCAATGTGAATGGGAAATGCAGATTGACATTGTGTTCACATGTATGTTCACACATTGTACAAGTTTACTGTCAGACTGCATGGCAGGAGATGCCTATTTGAAGTGGTACACTTGGCATTTCTACACCATCAGGGATGTGAGGTTGTACTTGTACATTGTCATCTCACAATTTCCTGCTATGCCAAATGTGAATAGCCATTTTCTACACACAAGCGGCAGCAGTCGTGTCCTCTGTTCTGTTGTGAAAGTGTTGCAGTCTGTACCACATTGCTGTAAATGATGGGGTGCTCTGTATCTTATTTGTGTGTGCTGTATTGTGGGTGAGTTGCCCCTTTGGCTCTGATTTGGCTGGCCCTTATCCCTTTCTGTCGGTGTGCCTTTCACTTATGTGCTTATACGTAGTAGTAGTAGTAGTAGTAGTAGTAGTAAAAGCTTTTATTCGACATTTTTTGTCATAAAGCCAACACACATATAATACACATACTTGTCGTTAAAAGAAAATTTGTTACAATGAATAAAACTTTACAAACATTCATATTGTGCAAAAGAACGCTGGTCGGTCAAAATGCAATTCTGGGCAAGCTCATTAATCGTGAGTTTTAAGGGGAATATACATACCAGGGTTTTTTTCCTTTTTTTTACTAGACCAATTCAATTTTTAAGAACAGTTATATACAATTGTAATTATAAATAGTTAAAAAAGCCAGATGATAAAAACAATTAATCCTACAATGACATTCCAAGCTTCTTTCTAATTATACAAACACCATGAAGAAACCTACTCAGACCAAATACTATTAGCCTACTGTTCGAGGATCTGAATATACGTTCTGCCTCTTTGTATGAACGTGTCCCCAGATTTTTACACAGAGGTATGATACATTTTTTTCGAGATGAAACATACAGTGGACAAAAAAAGAGGATATGAGCCTCATCTTCTTTCAGTTTTAAGTCGCAAAAAGTACAATAAGGATCTTTACTTACGCCTCCCCACCGGCAGGAATTTGATTTAATCTGTAAAACCCCGTATCTGAATTTGAGGAAGACAGATTTAGCCAGGGGTGGCTCAATTTCGTCCATAAAGGGTTCAAATGAGGGGTGATCCTTAAATTGCAAAAATGTGGACGTTAATTGTCCGGTGGCACGTTCATATACATGATTGTTCACATAGTTCCAGTAGGCAGATTTTACTTGGGTCTTACAGCTATTAGGCAAAGTAATAGATACAGCTGGTGTTTCCCAGAAATGTGATAGACCTATTTCTGTAAACCAGTAAGATACATGTCTCAGCCACTTTATTGTATTGAATGAATCCAACTCCCTGATTTCCAGTAAGCCTGCTCTATAGTTCGCTAGTTCCGGGGTAGACCATAATCGCACCCAGTAGAGCAATGGTCGCAACTGGCATAAAAATTCGGTGCGCTTTACATCAGTATCTAGGTAGACCGACACTAAAGGTGTTCTTAGGGGCAATCTTAATAAGCGTCTGAAAAACTTGTTTTCTTCAACGTCAAATGTTTTTTTGGAGTGAGGCCCCCAAATCTCGGCCCCATACAAGGCAGCGGATTGCGCTTTTGCTTTGAACACGTCAATCGCAGGAGTAATAGCTTTAGATGTGCTCCCACCATGAATCTTTAAGATGGGCAGTGAATTCTGTGTAAGTGTTAACCTGCTTTTGTCGAGTTGGTTGGCCCAAGACATTCTACTATCCAGCCTAATGCCCAGATAGTCAAATGAGTCCACATACTCGAGTTTATTATTATTTAGGGCCAAATTCTTCTTAAAAGATTTGGAGGGATTAATTGCCATATATTTCGTTTTGGATGAATTAATTTCTAACCCCTTCATTACACAATAGCTGTTAAATTTGTTTATTAAGTTTTGCAGGCCTTTGGGAGTTTGGGATATAAGGATGGTGTCATCCGCGAATAGTAGTGCTGTGACTGCCTCGTTGCACAATTTGGGTGAATCATGGTTGCATTGAGCTAAGTAGTGGGGAATATCATTTACAAACAATGAGAAGAGGGTTGGGGCTAGAACGCACCCTTGTCTCACCCCTCTTTTCACTGGAATGGGACGGGTAAGTTCTCCATTTCTACCCCACCTTACTTTGGCAAAGTTGTCTGTATGCAGTTTTATGAGATTACCCAACAAATCGTCCGGGACACCCATCTTCTTTAAACATTCCCATAATAAGTGGCGGGGAACAAGATCGAACGCTGAGCGTAGGTCCATAAATGCAACGTATATGCTACTCTTCTTGATATTAACATATTTCCAGCATATACACATAAATCTGTACACTTGGTCCACAGTGCTAGTCTTGGATCTGAACCCTGCTTGGTATTTGGAGAGGATTTCAGAGTCATCAATCCATATTAAAAGCCGATTTAAAATGTGTCTGGCAAAAATTTTCTGTAAAATATCGATTAAACTAATCGGTCTGTAATTCCCTGGGTTGTAGCGATCACCTTTTTTAAAGATGGTTATTATTTCTGCCCCTTTTCACGTTTCAGGGATCGGGGTACCCAGTAAAATTGAATTGCACAAATAATTTATATACGGGCACTATACCTCAATATTATGGGTGAATAAATCACCAGGTAGTTTGTCCGGGCCTGGAGCTTTTCCTGCCTTTACTGCTTTTATTGCACAGAGAGTTTCATTGATACTAAATTGCACAGGATTAATGCACTGGGTGGAAAACCCGAGGTCATTATATTCACCGGGGGGCCCTGCTTGATCATACAAACCCACAAAATGGTCAAACCAAACCTTTTCGTCCAGAAAGAAATCCCTATTGGAACAGCCTTTTTTGTTGTTTTTGGCTATTAAATTCCAGAAAGTGCATTGATCATGTCTCCTAGCGGCACTCAAAAGGTCTTCCCAGATTCGATCGTCCCATTCCCTTTTTGCATTAAGCATAAGGATTTTGTAAGCTTTCCTACACTCTCTAACCCTCAACTGGTCTTTAGATTTCACGGCAGTAATTAAGTTGGATTTTGCTAGATGGCACTGTTTGTTGTACCAAGGCGTTTCTAG
Organism: Lissotriton vulgaris; assembly: GCF_964263255.1. Classification (NCBI taxonomy): domain Eukaryota; kingdom Metazoa; phylum Chordata; class Amphibia; order Caudata; family Salamandridae; genus Lissotriton; species Lissotriton vulgaris. The sequence continues at coordinate 1,304,590,435 of NC_141695.1, read as the reverse complement.
TTCCAGATGCCTGTTTACATTGACTTTTTTAGTTGTACAACTTTTGCTCAGGAGGGGAGTTAGTGATTCCACTAGGTGGTAATGCATTTCCAAAACCTCGTGGGATCCCAGCCTTAGATTTGCATATTGGGGGACGATATCTGAGAAAATGTTATAAATTCCCATGAGTGTCTCTTCTTTTAATAGAATGTGGGCCATTTAATTGCCTTCCTGTTGTTAGAGACAACAACCTCAGCTACCCCGCTCTCACTTTCCGTCCCGCAATCTTGAGCCAAAAAAGGGTCAGATAGTAATCCTAACTGTAAAGGAAAGTGGTCACTCTCTGGTCTGTTCACGACCTTAAAGGCCAACAGTAGATACCAGAGGTTTGTTGAAATTAACATGAAGTCGATCAGGGATTTTGACAAACCTTTACAAAAGGTGAAATTGGCCGGTTTATCTGGGTCTAATCGACCGTTACATGCCCGCAATCCATGAGATACTGTCAGTTCGTAAATTTGCATAGCAGCCACTGAACATTTTACATGCTTTACATTATCTAAGGGGGGGATGTCAAGCGCTCTATCTTCATTTTCCAGTAGTTTTTCGAGCCCCATTATGGGCTCGAACTGGCAGTTGAAGTCCCCACCTATATATATTTTAGATTACGGCTCTATGTTAACTAAATAAGAACTGAGTTGTTCGATAACCATTGATGCCTCGTTTTGTGGGGAGGGTCTATTATAGACATTTATCATATGAACATCTCCCACATTTCTCGTGGTTAACTTAACACCGAGTAAATCGTTAGAAGCAAAATACAGAGATGATACAACAGCATCCAGAGAGATACTTGTCCATATTATTAGACCCCCGGAGGGTCTACCTCTTAGTGTTGGAGTTGCCCCCTTAAAAAACGTTTTGAAGCCAAGTCTATGTGTAATATTAATAGCCCATGTTTCCTGCAAAAGTATGATGTCATGCTCCTCAATAAAGGAGCTCCAATTTCTGTCGCACAGGTTTCTAGACAACCCTGCGATGTTCCATGACAAGATCTTTAAGTCACGCTTTGGCTTGCAGGGTTCTTGGCTGATTGGTTCTTGGTCAAATGAGTGGCTTGAAATCGGGGGATATCCCTCATTGAGAACCTCCGGGTTTGTCGATACAGGAACCTGATTCCAATGAACTTGGTTGTGCAAGGGACGTGAAGAGGAGCCATAAGCCTCAGTGCTGCCTTCAGCAGTTACGGCTGGCCCTTGTTGGTCGATTAAGGTACTTCTGGATATTTTCCTTGTTTGCTGTAACTTGTAGTGTTCATTCCCCACCTGCTGATCCTTATCTAATGGGTAAGCAGGCAGACCTTTGGGTGCATCCTCTTTATTTGTTTGTCAGTAACCCCACCATGACCAGTTCTTGTCCGATCCTGCAATTAACGGTGGTATTCTTTCAAGTGGTGTCGCAGGGTCAAAAAAGGAATATTTGTTGGCCATCAAGCCTTGTTGTAGTGGTACTCTGCTATCTTGTTCCCCTTGCATTGGGTAGAAATAACTAAGATCGCAGGTCCCAATTCCTCGGTTGTTGCTTCGTGGCTTTAGGCTGTATACAAGTTGGGCAACAGAAGGATCTTTAAAGTTCACCAGGATGCAATCCCCTTCAATGTCTTTTGATCTTGTTCCCACCCAACTGACTCTTCGGACATGGATGACCTGGCAGTTTACTGTATAGGGTAGAGGTCTATTTTCTTTTAGCCAATATAAAGTCTTGTTTTTTAACTCGTCGTAAGACTCCCTTTTATTGGGTTTCAATGGTGGGACCCCAGTGAGAACTACCACGTACGGTTGGCACCCTGGTGGAAGGTGTGCATTGTGGACCCTTTTGGGCATCTGCGAGACAATGCTACAGTCAGATGTTTGGGCATTGGAGTTGTTGCTAGTGGCTGTAGATTGCATTCCATTTGTTGGTTTAGTGGGTGCCTTAATTTCTAGGGTGGTAGTCTTTGATGTTTGTTTTGTTTTGCGTGGAGCCGGCTTTGGTGGATCAGCCAGGTTCGGTCTATCACTGGTCGTTGGATTTTTCCGGGACTCCGTACTCTGTCCTCCCTGCACAGTATTTGACCTGCTCGAGGCCACTGCCCTTTTTGAATTCACTGCCCTGTCTTTCATAGCTGGACAAGGTTGTTGAGCTGGTCTAGGTGACATTGGACTTTTCTCCGATCTTACAGTTTCTTGTTCTATCTTTGAGTGAAGTTTTACCAGCGTTTTTAGGGCAAAAAAGTTATCCAGAGTTATTTGTTCAAATTTGTCCAAGCGGTCTATTAACCCTTCCAGTTTTTCTGTTACTGGCTGCAATAATGATGTCATGAGGGAAAGGATCTCTTCCATCAGCTTTCCTGGTGCCGGTGTATCTACAGAATTGTCAGCTGACTCGATAGTCACAACTGTATCAACAGGATCTTTTAATTGATTACACTCCAGGAGTTCTCTGTGATCATTCCCGTTGTTCGTAAGTTCGTTTGCTACTGTTTTACTCTGGGCACCCGCATTCATATAGTTCTTACGTATTCTTTTTAAGGCTTTTAATCTATAGGCTTTACGTGGGGTGACCGGTCTTTTCCGTTTAACAGCTGCCCGCCCTGTCGTCTTGGGAGGTGACTTGAGGGTGTGGACTGGGGGAGCATCATGTATCATTACTAGAGGCAAGGACGGTGGTACTGAGGTTATAGTGTTTTTGATTTGGGCGTTCGTTGGAGTTATTTTTAGGGGTGCCTGGTCAGATGTAATTTCATAAAAGTCACTGGCCCGTCGTGTATCAACGACACATGGTTGTGTATCGCTAGGGATGATGACAATGTTTGATTCAGCTGGTATGAGGCTATTTGAGGGCGATTTGGCCTGTGCGAGAGACCCCATAGAGGATCGTTTGTGTGCCAGGTATTCCCGTGACAGTCTGCGTTCAGCTAGTATAATCTCCTTTTCTACCACTGACACCGCACGGGTTATAAAATTGTCCATAGTCCCTAACGTGGTGTTTCCCCCTCTTCGTGAGCATCTGCCTGAGCGTGTAGCCATAGGGGAAAATGTAGACATGTGCAGCAACTTTGCGCAGTTTAATGTGTGGTTTAAGCACTTTTCACAATGATCAGTGGGCTTACCGAAGTTGTTAGAGGGCTGGCCCGACCCGGCCCCTGCTGGCCCCGGACGGCCACAGACGGCCCGCCCTTTGCCCGGGCTTCGCCCGGCGTCCCGCAAGACGGGCTCTCACTTGATGATGTAGGCGAGGCAGTGGTGGGCGGGGCACTCATGGGGGCGCTGACCAGATGTCAGGTGGTCACGCAGGGACTCCTGGGATAGTGAGTCCCTGCCGCGCTACCCCTGCAGCCTCCTCCGATGTTTTCTCCCACAGTGCAGTCACGGCAAGCAGGCAGGATCCGCGCTAGTTGTAGTTGGTGGGTCCACCCACAAAGGCGAAGCGGCTCCCGCGCAGCGGGAGCGGCGAGCAGTCAATTTCAGAATCCGAGGGACAGGACGAAGTTCCGCAGCGTCTCTGGCTCGTTAATGGGACACACAAGGCAGGTGAGTCCGCTTCCTTTTACCGGTCTGCCGGTGGTGGGCGGGGCACTCAGGGGGGCGCTGACCAGATGTCAGGTGGTCACGCAGGGACTCCTGGGATAGTGAGTCCCTGCCGCGCTACCCCTGCAGCCTCCTCCGATGTTTTCTCCCACAGCGCAGTCACGGCAAGCAGGCAGGATCCATGCTAGTTGTAGTTGGTGGGTCCACCCACAAAGGCGAAGCGGCTCCCGCGCAGCGGGAGCGGCGAGCAGTCAATTTCCGAATCCGAGGGACAGGACGAAGTTCCGCAGCGTCTCTGGCTCGTTAATGGGACACAGAAGGCAGGTGAGTCCTCTTCCTTTTACCGGTCTGCCGGTGGTGGGCGGGGCACTCAGGGGGGCGCTGACCAGATGTCAGGTGGTCACGCAGGGACTCCTGGGATAGTGAGTCCCTGCCGCGCTACCCCTGCAGCCTCCTCCGATGTTTTCTCCCACAGTGCAGTCACGGCAAGCAGGCAGGATCCGCGCTAGTTGTAGTTGGTGGGTCCATCCACAAAGGCGAAGCGGCTCCCGCGCAGCGGGTGCGGCGAGCAGTCAATTTCAGAATCCGAGGGACAGGACGAAGTTCCGCAGCGTCTCTGGCTCGTTAATGGGACACCTCTGCTTATACAGTGCTGAGATGTTGCAGACTTGGTTAAATTGGGCTCATGGTCGGATTTGTGACTTTTGGGCATGATTTGTCCGCAGATGTGCTATACTTACTTGTGCATGTGTGCCATTGTGCCCATCTCCCCCGTCCCCCCAGTCCCTGGTTGTTACTCACCCTGTTGTTTTTGGCTCAGGTCATGTTGTGCAGTGTCCAGTCCAGTTGTGCCCACCGCAAGTTTTTTCCCGTTGGTGTTTAGATTTTTATTGCTGTCCAAGGACTTTTATTGCAGGCATTTGACATGTTGTTGGGAAACTAGCGCATGTTGCCACTGTGTTGAGAATGCAACGTTGACACAGACCTATTTCCCTGCGATAGACCGCGATATGAAAGATTCCGATAACCGATTTGGAGATGATTATTGCAGAATATCCCCCATGTGCATATATTGTTGTTAGAGTCATTCTGTGCTATCTGTGAAAGCACTGGTGAATGGTCAGAAAGGGTCCAAGCCATGTGTGTGCAATTTGATATTAATGGGAGTAAATCATTGGAGGCATACCAGTAGCCTATTCTGGTGTGTGTATCATAAACCAATGGCTAGTGTGTGTACTCCGTGGCCAGTGAGGCCCAATGCCACCAAACGTCATATAGCCGCTCCGCCTCTGCAATGCCGGCTATTGCTCTAGCTGCACAAGTTGGGAGACTAGGCGTCCCTTTTGACCTGTTCAATTTAGGGTTCTGTATGCAATTGAAGTTGCCCCCCCCCCAAAGTATAGGCATGTGTGTATACCTCATCATCTTGTGTTGTAATGTATGAAAAAAAAAAAATATTGTCATAACTTGGCCCATAGACTCCCACCAGAAGTACGCTGACATTTCCTTTGCAGCATTTGGCTAGCTTGTACCTGCTATCAACATCAACCTCCACGGTCTGGATCTGAATGCCTGTGTTTCTACGTACTCAGACCAGGACCCCCCAAGCATGGAAGGTGAACCCAGATGTTATACAAGTGCCTTCCATTATTCTGTGAGTTAATAGCTCGGTTTTCGAGGTGAGGTGCGTTTCTTGCTGAAATGCAACATCTATATTTTGTCTATATAAATAGCCCACAACTTTACGTATCTTTCTTTGGTCATTAAGCCCTCTAACGTTCCAGGACAAAAATCTGACATCAGCTTTGGCCTTATGTGGCTGTGACATGCGTTATCTAAATTATCCAAACTGACATATTTTGTAATATACATGTAACATTGCGTTTTGCTGTGTATTAATCCTGCTGACATATTAGGCATACTAACTGGAAAGCAAAATGAACATAACCCCCACACCCACCCACACCACATCAAAACAATAAGACTTGGATAAGCTATAATCCCGCAACAAACCTCCCCCCCACACAGCAATATACCTTCACTCTCAAGAACAATACTCCCACAAAAATTACCAAAGTGAAATACACACGAGGGCAGTAGCAGCCAGACCTGCGTTGTTATTGGATAGTGTACCGCTGCCCACCCATTTTGTTGCCAACTAGGCATCTAAGTAGCTGTACCATATTTCTATGTGGTGGCTGTACACAATATAAAACTTACCGTTTGATTACAGCTTGTCATCCACAATGGAAAAAGAACGGACTTAGTCCAACATACTTCGTAACCGAATCTAGAGTCTAAGGTACACTTACGAAACTGACATGCCCTACTCGAGTCATCTCTGCTGCTCAGTGTCCCTGTACATGGCTCCACACTCCTCTGATGCCATTTGTGATGATTTTTTTGCTTTTTCTACGTGATTTGTTTTTTTAGGATTTTCTGCAAATGGCTGGGGTTGCCATAGATTTTGGATCTGCCTTCAAAGTTCACCCCGAGTCTGTCTGGGAAGAGCATAGGGTAGTCTAATTGGAATTCCCTCAATTTGTGCTTGACCGGGCTAAATTTAGTATGCACCTCCTGTACCTGAAGTCTGGGAAAAGTGCCAGATCTGAACCTACATCCTTGAGCACTTTTAATTCTCTGGCACATCTCAAGGCAGAATCACTGTCTCTATAGTCAAAACTTCTGGCAATCAGAGGATGAGGTGCAGCGCCCAGAGGAGGCATGTGGTCCAATGTGCGGTGTGCCCGCTCTACAACGAAAACCTCAGAAAAGGTTTCACGGCCCAACAATTGCACAAGCAGTTGTTCCACAAAGATTTCCATATTGCCAGTGGCTGTGGTCTCCGGTAGATCCGGCATGCGCACATTATTGATTCGAGAGCGCACTTCGAGATCTTTAGACTTTTCCCACATTACTGACAATAACTTCGAACTTGCTTCTGTGCAGACCCTTTTTCAGTTTGTACGTCTTCTGTTTCCGATATCCTGGTTCTACCATATCAAGCCTGTAGGAGAGTAGGATCTGCTTACTCTGGTTATCCCCACTTTTTGCTGTGTTTCACTGGTTTATTGACTTTAGTCTGGCTGTGGCCCTGCTAATCAGGACCACAGCCTAGCTGTGCTCTCTCCAAATTGATTGCCTGTACATTAGGTACACTCCAGATTGGTTACTGGGTCACCCTTATGAGTCCCAAGTATATGGTACCTTAGGTACCAAGGGCATAGGTACCCCAGAGGCCTACCAGGGGCTGAAGCATGTATTATGCGACCCCTGGGAAGCCTTCTAAAATGGCACGACAGGTCTGCTGCTGCAACTTGGGTACGTTGGTACTTGCACCCCTCACTTATATTTAGTATACCTATATCTACCTATATATATAGACAAATATAAACCTATAAGTCACTCCTATGGCAGGCCTTGACAATCCTGAAGGTAGAGTGGTTGGTTTTGTGTGAGAGGGTGCCCAAGCATGAGCTGAGCCCCTCTGCAGCTTTCGTAATCTCTTCCTTATAGCTGTTCTATCATACAGCCATACCATATACTCTTAAGTGCATTATAACCTCGCAGTAAATGCTAACTTTGGAATGACTGTATCAAAAAATGTCGTGTTTGGTGTCAAACAATTTGACATACTACCCCCGCCAGTTCTGGCAGTGGGGGTAGCAATCCACCCTTCTAGAGGGAGAAGAAATGTACACACTTGTATTGTATTGTATTGTATTGTAATTGCATTTATATAGCGCTTACTACTCCTGACGAGGCGTCGAAGTGCTTTTTCGGCGGATAGCACACTACTCCAGGACCCACAGAGGATTAGTGATGAATTAGTATAGTGAAACATGCAAGTACATTTTAAGTGGTGTATAGGTTAGTCAGTTATTTGAATTTGGAATGATAGCAGAAGGATAGAGTAGGACAAAGGTTTGTATTTATTTATCGCTCGCTTGTTGACACATGCTATTCAGGGAGCCTATAAAGGATTAGTGGTGAATTAATATGGTGAAATATGAGGTAATTTCAGTGGTGGATATTAGTCTGTTACTTGGAGTGAGAAAGATAGGGGATGGATAAAAGGGGAAGAAAGATTTGCATTCATATAGCACTTGTTACCCCTGATGGGTGTTGAAGCGCTTTTTTGGCGAGTAGCACGCCTTTCCGGAACCCATAAAGGATTAGTGTTGAAAATTAGTATAGTATAAATATGAAGTAATTGAATAGTAGATATGTTATTCAGTTATTTGGGCAGTATATTAGTACAGTTAAATATGGAATATGGAATTTGAGAAGTGAACATGTTAGTCTGTTAATTTTGATAGAAAAAGGATAGTGGAGGGATAAAAGAGTGAAGGATTTTTTTTTTAAGCCAACTGATGGAAGGATCATTATACATATGTTAGTGATAAAAGGTGGACTGTTAGGTGTAATTACAGCAGGGGGAGTGTGTCTGAGTGGGATGTTGTTATTTATGGTGTTGATTGGCGTTGTGTTAGTAATGAGTGTATTGGTTAGTGTGGTATAGGATAGAGTTGTGTACTGTTTGTGGGTGATGGTAGATATGTGTGGTAATTGGGATAGTAGGGTGTGTAGATGTGGTTTGGTTGGGTTGGTGGTGCATGCTGGTACATTAATCTGTGCATAGTGTTTTGCGTGGTGTGAGTGTGTTGCTCTGTTTGTGGTTGTGGATGGTGTGGGCTGGGTATTGTTAAATGAGAAAAAGGGCAGCATTTCTGGCCCTAGTCCCGACCAGTCTTGAACAGGCCCAAACAGGCAACTGCCCTTGTCCTCTCCACCCTTACCCTCGACACCCGGGCTGAGACGCCCTAAGCCTGACCTTTTTTTGTAGCCCTAGTAATCAGGTGACCCCTTCAGCCAATGGGAACACCAGCCCTAAGACTATCCAATCACAACACTAGCCCTAACATCTAGAACCAATAGGAGACCAGGACCTTGCAGCCAATCTTAACTCTGGTTCAAGCTCCCAATCAGTTCAAAAACCCTGATCTCTACGTCCAATAAAAGCCTTAGCCCTACCACAAGTCCCAACCCAAGTCCAAGCAGCCAATGGTACAGGTAGCCCTAGTCCCTACTTCCAATAGAAAGCCTAACCCTACTCTTAGTCCCACAACTGGTCCAACAACCAATCACGAAATAGTTACTTCTAATTAAAGGTCTAACCCTAGCCCTAGTCCCACCCTACTCCCAACAACCAATAACCCAGATAGCCCTAGTCCCTACTTCCAATAGAAATCCCAACCATAGCCCTAGTCCCAACCCTGCAATGATTGAATCACAGACCGAGAAACCAATCAGAATCCTCAAATACCGAATCAAAGAGGACATTAACCCTAACCCAATAGAAACACCAGATACAACAACCAATCAGTGTACACATGTGCCAACCACCAGCACATCATATAGGCCCACATGCATCATTGTTTAATTTTGCACTTCCTAATTTGCGATTTTTAGGGAATCGCAAATTAGGAAATGCAAAATGGGATGCATGTACATTTTCTCAAAATATTTGAGAATCGGTAAAAATCGCAATTTTTACCGATTCTCAAATATTATGCGATTAGCAAAGTGCGAATTCGCAATTCCCATTCATTCCTATGGGCTAAAATGCCCATAGGAATGAATGGGAATTGCGAATTCGCACTTAGAATATAGCAAATCCTGATTGCATTTCAAGGGTGGAGAGGGGGGTTCAAATGACCCCCCCCCTGCACCCATGAAATGTTGTTTTCGCATCATGTTGCACACACACATGTCCTAAGGACATGTGTGTCAGTAACATGAATGTGTAAAAAATGCTTTTGCAGCGTTTTTAACACTTTTTGCAAATTTACCGAGTGGTTCAACTACTCGGTAAATTTGACACCCTAATTGCGAATTCGCAATTATAAAAGTAATCATGCATTGCTTTTAAGAAATCGCAAATTTGCGATTTCTTAAAAGCAATCGCATTTTTAGAAATCGCAAAAATGTTGCGATTTCTAAAAATGCTTGATGCATTCCAAAAAGCATTTTTGGAATCGCAAACGGCCGATTTTAAGGAATCGCACTGTTTGCGACTCCAAAAATGCTTGATGCATGTGGGCCATAAGGTCCCAGAAACCTAAAACAAGGTTTGCTGGCCGGGCAGTTGGAAGCTGCTTGCTCCTGTTCAGAATCTCCTAGGAGACAGACAGGCTCAATCCACAACTTTGGACTTCAGCAGGTAAAGGCTTCACTAACTCGAAATCTAACAATACTGTTTGAATAAAGCTGATACTCCCCCTGCTGGCCAAAAAACGAAGTGCACAGGCCCCAGTAAATACAGTTTTAACAGCTCACAGAAGCACCCTCTGATGTAGAAAATCCCTGTTGCTGGGGGGGGCGGGCAGGGGGGCTGGCCTCACTGGCTTGTGAACACAAAATGGTGGCTGGGGGTGCACTGTTTGAGCACACAGGCCTAAGAACAGAGCAAAGGAGAAATTTGGAGGGAAAACAGATTTATCACCAAGGAAGGAGAGGGACAAACTACAGAGGTTGGACTGCAAATCCCACAATTCAACACACTAAATGAAGGCAATCATGGGCAGGGAAAACCACACATTTAAAGAACACAACACAGGTGATAAAATATGCAATTACAGGCAGGCTAAAACTATAATTTTTAACTGTAACAACCACAGGCATAGACAGTAAACACAGAAAGTGCGGGCAGAGGAGGCCTGGACAATAGGTTTCCTGTCCAGGGAGGTGCCAGCACCTCCCCAGACAGGCTTTAGTGTATTGGGGCAGGGTGGGTTGCATTCAGTGAATGCTTTTCAGACAGTGCTTGGGGTACACAAGGTGTTCCTGTGTATTTCCCAGTTCAAACCGGTTGCTGGGGCACTCAGCCCCAGCTCTGGTGCGAAACTGGACAAAGGGGAAGGGGTGTAACCACCCCCTCCCCAGGTCCTCCTATAGGTGGGACCCTAGAGTTAGTCCAACCCCTAAACTTAGTATAAGTATAGGGACCCAGTCCCTAGGACCTTAGATTACCCTGGACGAAACTCTGAAACAGAAATCTTGGACCTTAAACATTCCATATCCACTGAAAGATGGAAGAAATCCCTTGGGTCAAGGAGTGACTCCCCTGTTCAAACAGGCATCAAAGAAGCGTCTTGCCAGTATGCATTTTCGAGGCTCCCGCCGGATTCCAAAGAATCTGCGACACACAAAAAATGGACTTCTAGACATCTCAGAGGCTGACATGAGTCCCCTGTGAAGCTGAGACCTGTAGCTATCACGAGAGATGTGGGACCGGTACTCCTGGACCTTCTGCACATTTGCTAGTGCATCAACTTCCTGAGCTTTCTCAAAGTTGTGCATTGGTCTACTTGTAGTCCAATCCCTGAGCACTTTTTGCGCTGAAGCTGAGAGGCCTACACTCCAGGAGTGTTCCGTGGGCCCGCTTCCTGCATTTCTTCTTGAGGCCCCTTTGCGATCCCTGGTCAATCGACTGGTGGGTCTCCATGAAGGAATCTACTTTGTTTCTTGGGCATCCCTGGTTGCTCCAGATGTGCCCTGATTCACCTCCAAAGGGAAAGTCCCTCAGACCTTGCTGGTCTGCTCCGAAGCCAATCTTGTCATTTTGCATGGGTTGCTGTTGCCAAGGCTTGTTAAGTCCAATCCGGATACCGACACAGCGGCACTTGACATCCGACATGGGACAGCTCGAATCCAGCTCCTGGTTGTCATTGACACCTCCTGGACCTCGTGGCTGAAAAGTCAAGCTTCACCTACATCACTTGACAGCACCCGACATCTGCTGGCATCCTCTTGTCGCCTTCACTGGCTAGTGACCCAGACTCTGTCCCCTCTGTTTTCAGGTTCTTCAGATCTCCAATCCACCCTTGTATCTATCTGGACACTCTCCACCTGGAGGCCTGCAGCACTTCTTTGCAGCTCTCCATTGAAAACGACGAGGAAACCCGACACGAAATGACACCTATGCACCCGGCTTCCCTGGGTGAGGTAACACAAGTACTTCAGTGCTCCTGCGGGTCTTGACTCTGGAAGTGTCCATTACTAAAAGGGTTTCACCGTAGTCCATTCCTTTTTTTTTTTTTTTTTTTTTTTTTAAGTTCAAATAAAATTTTATTAGGGTAAACAAAATTGTCATTACAAAAAGTAATATGCAATACAACAGTAGCGATAGGAATAATAAGCTAGGATAACATCATTAAGTTACATCAAAATAAAAAGTGAAGGGGAAAAAGAGGAAAAGGGTAAACAAAAAATAGTAAATGAGGCTTGGGATGAAAGGTGTACACTCGATGAGGCTTTATACTTCAGGAGACAATGCAAATATAAGCGGAAAGCTAAGTATTAAAGAAAAAGAGGGAACAAAAGGCAATTCATGGGGGTTTCGAGACCTCTTGCTGCGATGGGGGAAGGTGAGATGAGCGTTTGGCGCAAACATCCAAGTAAAGGGTAACAGGAAGCCACAACGCATGTCTCTTCGGGGCCAGGGTGATGGGATAAATAAATGCAGTATCTAATCTATGATTAAAACATACATTGAACCACCAAGCTTTAAACGTAATACCCTCAGAATTCTTCCAGTTAACAGTAATCTGTTGAAACGCAACAGCTAATAGCAAATCAATAATATGAACATTCATTTCAACTTCAGACCAGGAAGAGGACAGTGAACCGAGGAATATGTCAGTGATAGAGAAAGGGATAGAGGTGTGAAAGATAGAATTGATTTGATCCCATACTCTGATCCAGAATGCTTGCGTGAGAGGGCAGAGGAAAAGCATGTGAAAAAGCGTGGCATTGGGGGCGGAGCAAGACCAACAAAGGTCCGGAGTTGTAGGGAACCTTTTGTGAAGAAGAGAAGGCGTGTAAAGGAGTCGATTATAAAGAAAGAAAAGTGTTTGTGTAAGAGAAGCAGCTCTGGAAGACTTGCGAAGCTTAATCCAAATTTTATCCCATAAAGTGGTAGGCCAAGAGACTTCGAGTTCAGATTCCCATTGCGCCTCCACCGTAGTTTTAGGCCGGGGTAATGGAGGGTTGTGGAAGGAATGATAAATGGAAGACGCTGAGGGGTTTGAGCGCAATTGAGAGTGTAAAGAGGAAGCCAGTGAAGTAGAATTCGTAATTGGAGGAGAAAGGGAATCGTATGCGGACATGACCGCAGTCTTGAGTAATATATATTTGTGGGCAAAAGAGGATGGGAGAGAATAAAGTTCGGCTTAGAATAGGGAACGGTGTGAAGACAGAACCAGTAAAAAGTTGGGAAACCCATATTAAACCAAACTTGCCTCCAAGATTTCCAGTAGAAGGGTTTGAATTTGATAAGAATACTGCTATTATACCAAATCGTAGAGGTGAGAAGGTCAGCGATAGAAGAGGGAGGAGGTGGGGTGAGGGCTAAAAGTAGTTTCGCGGTGTATTTGTGGATTGGAGTGGATACAAATTGGGGTTTGCGAGAAAAGGAGAGATATTCGGCAAAGGAGAAGAAGAAAGAGAAAGGTGCTCAAGGTTAGCCCAAAGGGGAAGAGGTTCGATAGGATCTTTAAGCCAGATAGCGGCCTGTTTTAGAAGGAAGGCTTTATGATAAGCAGGAAAGTTTGGAAAATTAACCCCGCCTTCCACTTTGGGGAGGCGCAATCTTGATAAGGACATGCGCGGTTTTTTCCCCGACCATAAAAAGGAGGATAAGGTGGTGTTGATTTTGGCAAAAAATTTGGCAGGAATGGAAACGGGGATATTCGAAATGGTGTAAAGGACAATTGGGGAGAGCATCATCTTAATAGTGTCAAGTCGGCCCCACCAGGAAAGGTATAAGGGATGCCACCTGGAAGTGAGGTCGGATAACTTCTGAGTGCATTTAGTAAGACATAAGGAGATAGTATCCGAGACAGAAGGGGTAATATGCAAACCGAGGTATTTTATATGGGATGGGCTCCATTTGAAGTTAGAAGCCGCAAAATCAGGTTTAAAGGTGAATTTGGTGAGGGGTAGAATTTCGCATTTGTCGTTGTTCAATTTATAACCGGAAAGGTGAGAATATACATTAACTTCAGCAAGAAAAGCTGGGATGGAAACCGATGGGTTCGAAATGAAAAGTAAAATGTCATCAGCATAGGCAGCTAACTTGATTTGCGAATGGGATAGAGGGAAGCCGTGAATGTTTGGATTTTGACGTAATTTAGATAGGAAAGGTTCGAGAGCAAGGTTGAAAAGAAAGGGGGATAGGGGGCATCCCTGTCGTACTCCTCTGCCAAGGTTGAAAAAGGAGGAGATTAAACCATTAGCACAGACCGCTGCTCTAGGGTTTGCGTAAAGAAAAGAGATGAGGGAAATAAAATTAGGGCCAAACCCAAACCATTTTAATGCGGAGAATAGGAATGACCACTCTACTCTATCAAACGCCTTCTCGGCGTCAAGAGCAATTGCGGCTAGGGAATTACTGAAGCGTGATGATTTAGATAATACATTAAAAAGGAGTCTAGTGTTGTCTGATATGAAGCGTCCTTTAACAAATCCAGATTGCTCAGGGCCTAGGAGTTCTGGGAGAAAGGAGTCCAATCTGATGGCTAAAGATTTGGCATATATCTTGTAGTCAATGTTGACCAATGATATCGGTCTGTAATTCTTACAGTGTTGAGTGTCTTTCCCCTCTTTTGGTATAATACAAATATAAGCGTCAGAAAAAGTGCCTGAAGAGGCTCCGTTAGTTTTAAAAGACTCCAGAAGGTGAAATAATTTGGGCAGCAGAAGGGTAGCAAAATGTTGATAAAATTCGACAGTGAAACCATCAGGACCTGGGGCTTTGTCTTTCTTAAGAGATTGAAGTGCTGTGTGTAATTCCCGAACAGTGAGGGGAGTTTCAAGGGAGGTGAGGTCAATGGGAAAGTTAGAGGGAGGTTGAATGCTTGTGAAGAAAGTGGAAAGAGAGTGCTCAGAAGGTTGCGTGCCAGAAGAGTAAAGTGTGGAGTAAAAACGGGAAAATTCCTCTAAAATATCCGCATCCTTGTGTTGCAGAACTAAATTAGCATCAAAAACAGATTCAATATTCAGCTTATTTTGTTTAACCTTCAAATAGTTAGCGAGAACTTTCCCCGCCTTATTCTTCCCACCATAAAATTTCGAGCTGGATTTCAATAAGTACAATGATGCATCATCAGTAGACTGTTTGTTATAGTTCATTTTCGCATTAATAAGAGCTGTTAAACTTTCCTGTGTGTGGGAGGTATAAAAGGCATGTTCCAGAACTTTGATCTGAGATAAAAGATCATTGGTGCGTTTACGGGCAAGACTACGCTTTGTAGCAACATGTCTGAGAATAAAGTCTCTGGCTGCAGCTTTATAAGCGTCCCATATAGTGTGGGTAGCTAAGGTAGGGGTGTCATTTATAACAAAAAATTCGGTGGTAAACTCAATAAAGGAGGCCGTAAATTTGGGATCAAGAAGGAGGGTATTATTGAAACGCCACCGTTTGGGACCAGTGGATTTGGGTAATATGTCAATGTTAATCAGAACCGGGGCATGATCCGAAAACACAATGGGGCCTATTTCAGCTTGGGTGAGGGATTGGGATAAGTGGTGAGAGAGAAAAATATAATCAATACGTGACTGGGATTGGTGAACAGGGGAATAGAATGTAAATTCTTTGCTGGTTGGGTTGCAGAGTCGCCAGGCATCTATTAGTTTGTGCTGAGAAATGACATGTGTGAAGAGCTTATGGGATTTATTAGGGACAAAAAAAACTTTGGAGTTCCTGTCTAAGAAGGGATCGAACGGCAGGTTGCAATCACCTGCTAGAATAAAGTTGTCTTCAATGCATTGAGTAATGCGAGAGGCAAACGCATTCCAAAAAGTAGGGTTTCCACCTGTGGGGGCATAAACATTAAGCAAGGATAAAGGGACACCTTTAGAGGAAAGTTTGACATGTAACCATCTACCATCGGGATCAGATTCAAAATGCAATACAGAGTGAGAAAAGGACTTTCGAACTAGCAAAACAACACCATTTCTTTTGCCATCCCCGGGAGCTGAAAAAACCTTTCCCACCCAACCTCTTTGAAGCTTAGCAGCGTCAGTATCAGATAAATGGGTTTCTTGAAGAAAGGCTATATCTACATTCAGTTTAGCTAAATGGGAAAGGATTTTTTGTCTCTTGATAGGTGAGTTTAAACCTTTAACGTTCCAAGAAACAATGCGTACTGACATTAAGAGTAATTAGAGAGAGGGAGTGCAAATACGAAATGGAAGAAAGCCTCAGATAAATCGAGAGAGGAGGAGTATGAGAAAAAAGAAAAAGAAAGTCTGAAAAAGAGAAGGACAGATATAAGAGAATGGGAGAGGACAGTGGAGAAGAGGGGCGCTGGGAAATGAAAAGAAAATCGTGATGAGAGGAAACCGTAGTCCATTCCTAAGGGTCCTTATTCTTTAAAAATTTAACTCTAACTTTCGCCATAGAAGTCAATATTGATTTTCGGCTGTGTTCAGACACTGCACGTGTCCCCGGGGGTCTCCTGCATCCCTACCTTGGGTGGTTCCTGGTTGCCCCAGTGGTTCTACAGGCTCTAGGCCTGGTCTCTATGTTGAGAGCAGTACTTATACTACTTTCATAGTATATGGTTTGTGAGACCCATAGGGCAAAAAGTATACTGTGTGCTGACTAAGTTCCTGTATTGTACTTTTGCCACTAGCATCATAAAGAGACTAGAGGGGTGTATTTAGAATAAATGCATATATTTTTATAAATACCTGGCGTGGTGCTCTTTTCATTTGGTCATCTAAGAGATTATAAATTGGTAAAACAAGCTGCTTTACATTCCTTCAAGACTGAGCCTGAAGGCTGCTCTCCACAGCTACCACTGTAGCAGGGTTTCCGTTCTCCCACAGAACTGTGCATAGAGATCTAGAACCTTAGTGAGTTAGGATGATCCAAAAACTCATCTCAGTGTCAGAAATCTAGTTACCTAGCTAGCTACAGTGTCTCATGGATCATTATGGAATGATACATGTATTAGACAAACCAGAACATGATCTTTAGAATACCTCAGGAGTCGTGGAACACATGAACACTCTTTCGTTATATAATCATTTCAAACCAAAACTGAGAGTCAAGAACACAAGTGCAAGTTTGAAATATTTATTATTCAATGCAAAGTTCTCAAACGCAGTATCTTGTATAATACCAAAATGCAGATTATAAAAATCAGAGTTAGCAGCATAGTCACTAATCCATAGTAAGCAAAAGGTGCTAGCATGTTATAATGCAATTTCTATAGAAATCTATATCACCTATATTTCGCGCACCCTATCTAGCATATTATATTATATCTAAGAAGGTCTCATTCGGGTTTTAGCAGGGCGACCCCATACCTCTCAATGTCAGTAGGAGCAGTTCACATCAGCATCTACCAGTTCTCTTCATGCGCAGCACCAAGTGTCTACGTTCATTCCGTGTAACTCTATCTTAAACCCGCGTAGAGCCCAATATGTTGGCATCAACATTATTTGTGTTATGTCTAATGTCTAATGTGGTGCGAGGATCAGACTTCCCAGCAACCTTGTGTTAGGTTAATCTTAGAGTGTGCAGCTCTCAGTGTGCAGACAGTTGTACCAAGTGTACAAGGCAAAGCTGATAGCATAGGAATAACATATTATTCTCAAATAAAACACCTCACCACTTCTAGGCTGAAAGCTACAACAACAAGTACGTGTCGTGTGCAAAACTGAAGCCTGAAGGCAAAACGGCTGTTTAAACATGTAATACACTCATGCTAACTTAACGCAATATATGTAATGAAGTATCCATATGACACCCCCCCATTGGTCCGAGCACCGCCAATCATAAGGGAAAAGGCAATACTAAATCAGATACACAATTTGAAAGCAAAATTCAATAGTTTTGAGCTAAAATAAGCTAAAAATATGTATGAATGAATATGTATGAATGAATATGTATGAATGCCTACAGTGGCATCAAATCTAAAAAAATATCAAAAGTCTTGAACCAAAAGTCTTCCGCCCGGTTCAAAAATTATGAAATGTATGACCAGGTCGCATCCTTTCAAATGTTTGTAAGAGAAAAAACCAAGGCACTCATCCGATATCCAAAGTCATGTGCCACTTAGACGTTATCTCCAGCAACATCACGTGAGCGAACTCTCCATCAGCTGAACATAGTCCATCCCTCCAATTCAGCGAGGGGAAAGTTATATTTCACAACAAAGCATTCCTTCCAGGCATCTCACGATTGGAAAGTATATGCAAAGAAAGTTGCAACAGCCTCCAGTATGAAATCACTGCCATCATCCGAAAATAGTTCAGCCATCCAATTTAGCAATGGGAAAGAACATACGTGCTCCTCCAGCATCGGATCCTCCTGCAACGTCAGAGGACAACTCGGTGGGTTCACCAGAACGCTGTGTGTCAGAAAGGCATTCGCCGCTGCAGAGATCTCCCATTGGCCCAGAACTCCATTTATCGCTGCCAAGGCCATAACCCTCTCGCCAGAACAGATCAGCTCGTGAGCCACAACGGGACGCATTAGCTGATCAAAATCGACGTCAGGAGCAGTCCTCAAGCATAGGCACAAATCAATGGCCCAATCGAACTCGCAGTTTAGGCAGTGAAACACAGGTTGGACACACGTGAAGTCGGTGAACCGAAATGACAATCTATAGGCCGTGCTTAATGCTGCAAGCGGCAAAGTTCCATAGTAATTGAGCATCCGATTACGGCACAGTGTCAGGAGGCGTTGAACGGCGTCTTGCGCAGGATGGGCATCCATGTTTTATGAAGAAAAACACCAACAGAAAGCCTGCGGCCACAGCCAGCAATACAGGTATTCCACCAAACAAACTCCCAAAAATAGTGTGGAAAAACGTGGGAATGATACCAAAAACTTTTTCAAACGTAGTCACGAGTCCACTGCTTACTAGTTTAAAAAAGTGTGCCAGCCCAGTCGTTGAAGAAGCATTAAAAATCTGGTGTACCAGCTCGCAGAAATGAAATGGCAAATCAGTGTTTAAAAGCGCCTGCACCTCTGTGCGGGTGTTAGCTATGTGAAGGACATAAGTTTCCCGGGCCGAACTCAGGGTCACTTGTTTTTGAGACAAAAGAGCCCTTATTCTGCTTAAACCATTGAATTTCGCTTCCAAGGTTGGGATCCGAGGCCAGATGGAGACATCTGAAGAGCCATGCGTGGGTGGGTATAGAACATTCTTGCAGCACACTACACGCTCTGATACAGTAACTATATAAGCCACACCAATTAATAAACCACAACATAATTCGTTGTTTAAAAGCAAATAACTACCATTAGCTAATAATGTAAATGTGGGCACTACTGCTGGAACTGGCGTGCCTTTTAAAACACATGCTAAATTTGGGCGGTCCTGATTACAAGAACCGTGTAACTGAATGTGTCTGCATATTAATGAATGGTCAGGTGACTGTGTGCATTCCTCACCATTAAGATTCACTTCTTTTCCATCTTTCAGACATCTGTATGTGTATGGTAATGACCATGCCTCATGTAGGAATGCATTGCCTAGTGGCTCATATCGTCCTATAGCAATATACCGCATACAGTTAGTAAATTTATATAAGGGAAATGGTAATGTAATTAAACCATGAATAAGCCACGTGGCAGTGGTGGTTTCAGCAACAGAAAAAGGTAAGGATTCTAGCTTCTCAATATGTAACATAGAAAACGATGCATCACGCATTGAAAGCATGCGCTGTTTATCAGTAAGATTAAAAGGGGCAAAAAGTGATGAAACGTTCAATGAGGTCCAGGGAACTCGACCAGCCTTAATTGTCTGTAGAGTCCAGGCAAACTGCATTACAGAACGTAATTGATTTTGACCATGGTATAACGTGGACACTTCATCATGTACAATATCAACAACAGAAGAAACAATATTATCCAATGTGTAAATTCTGGAAGAAAGCGTGTTAATACTATTATCAACCACTGCAAGCACTTTTTCCAAATTGGCTTGATCAATAGCCCTCAGGCGTTTAGCTGCTTCGACTCTTGAAAATTTCCAAATTTCATTGTAAATAGCATAAATAAAGCGTTTAGACCTACCCATAGTTGGGCCTTTTATAAAATCATTTAACTCTATGTTTTCATTCAACTGGGACAGATGCAGTTTAACTGCAGCTAAAGTGGAATGTTGTAACCAGTTCTGACACAATTTGCCTACTGAATAAGTTGTAACAGTGTGATCTTGGTCAAACCTGGGATCCGGCCTGATGTGTGTAAAACCCTCAGACAAACCCAAAAAACGACTTTGGCAAGAATCAGAGCTTCTTTGCCATAAAAGCCACCCATCCGGATCAAAACTGGAAATATTAAAGGAGGAATTTTGCAAAAGTGCTTGTATCTGATTTATGGACAAGGTAGTGAAATTACTCCAACCTGAATATTCTTCCAAATCAGGGATAGTAGGGGTATTTAATCTTTTAGATGTAGCCAATCCAAAACACGTTGTTTGGGAAATAGTCGAATTTAAAAACAACATGTGATTTGGGATGAGACATGCACGATGCAAAGCCTCAGTGCCTTGTACCTGCCAATCTTTGGTACCCCAAACCGATTTAAGGTCAATAACATCCTTCCATAACTCATAGCCATCCACAGATAACCTTTCTAGAAAGGACTTTGAATACAACAATTTTGTGTCAGTCAGTCTAACTTTTGGCATTGATTTCTGTTTCACCTTGAAGTAAAACGACTCAGGATTTGATTGATTAAAATCTGTAAAGTAAGAGTATTTTCCCAAAAAAGTACTTGAGCTCCCCTGTAAAGGAGCAGGGCAATGTTCCCACTGAGTGTAATTCACAGGAACCCGCCTGGAACTTGTCTTGTGCAAGAAATGATTTCCATAATGTTGGTAACAAAATAAATCACCATAATTGACAGAATCTAAATACAAATCCTCATCATCAAAGGCCGCATAATATTTTAAATCAGAGAACAATGTTTCTACTGCCTGAAGATCCCAATCATCAGAACGAATATTTTGCTTAATCACATCTCCCATGTTTACTCTAAGCACATTAGGAACATTAATAACTTCTGTGGGGCCATGTATCTGAAACCTAACCGCATCCCACACAATCCCATCAAGGACAGGCCAAGCAGTAATTTGTACTGAATGTAAGTCTCTCTTTAGTCTGTGTGCTGAATGCGAGGAGGAGTGTGGGGCCAATGTTCCATTAAGGTACCGAATTCCTGTTCTCTCTTTCACATAATGGCCATCAATCAGGCGGAAAAAATAAAACACAAAACCAATTGACATAAAAAGATAAAGCGAAAATAGTATCAGCCAAACGTATGTCCAAGGCGGAATTAAAAAATGTTTTTTAAACAACGTGGCATATTTTGCAATAGTTGATGGTTTCTTTGAAAGTTCCGAAACAGAGTCAAAAGAGAATCTGGACTGGTTAGCCAAACGTGCATGTAAATCGGACATGGATAAATCAGCAGGATCTGCATAGGTCACCTCATCAATGTTAGTAACAGGAATAGTATTTAATAAAGGACTTGACATGGCAGGCATCTCGAGGGACACCTCCTGATCTGCACCGGATGTAATAGCCAGCACAGAGTGCCTCACCATGGAAGGACAGGATACAGCCGGTGTCATGCTATGAAGAATCGGCCACCCTGTGTGTCTTGACATTGTCAATAGAAATAAATCTGTTTTCTTTACGACCTGGAAGTGGTGGTAAAATGACTGTTCTTGTGCCCTTCACTCCAAGGACCCGAACTGGCGCTCGATATGAGGGACCAAATTCCTTTTTGTTATCGATCTTCTCTCGAACCAGTTCTCCAACTTGGGGTAGCCAGCCAACTACCGGGATCTGCAACGCATCATCCGACGTGGAGGGCAAGTGTTCCTTTGCAAGACTGTCTCTGGTCTTTTGTAGATCCTGTAAAACATTGCAATGTTCATCTACGTCAAAGGCCGCGGCCTGGGCCTGGCAGTCTGCACCATCAAGGTCAGGGACGTACATCTTGATACCAAAGAGCATTTCGTATGGGGTCCGCCCACCCAGAGACCTTCTAGGGAGATTATTAAGCGCACGCTGCACGCCATAGAGGTGGGTCAGCCAGTTTCTACCAGTGCCTATAACTCGGGCTGTCAAAGATTGCTTTAAGTCGCGGTTCATTCTTTCTACCACAGAATTGCCCTCAGGCCTGTAGGGGCTTGAAAACTTCACCTGTACTCCCAACGAAACCATAGCATCCTTATACGCCTTAGAGGCGAAAGCCGGACCCTGGTCCGAATGGAAAGCACCACAAGCAAAGATTCCCACAAAGACACGCAAATCCTTAATGACAGTCCGTGAATCAGCGCTGCGATGCGGCCATAACCACACAAAGCGTGTGCATGAGTCAACTGCTACTAAGATGTATCTATACGCAGTATCAGAAGAAAAAGGACCGCAGTGATCCAAATAAACACAACCAAGCGGTTTATTAGAAATGTACAACTTTGTCTGAGGCGGACGCGCAGCAGTAGAAGGCTTAATCTGCTGACAAATGTCACACATAAGGACATAATCGCGCGTCTGTTTGTACAGTCCCCGCCACCAGAACCTCTGTTGTAGCTGTGATACAGTGGCTGAGACGCCCGCATGCGCAGACGCCACACCTTCATGAGCCGCTGTAATCAGAGAAGCTCTGCGATCCGAGTTGGGAATCAGACGCTCTCCAACTTCAGGAATTTTCACATAAGGAACCTTATCGGGACTTAAGTGGTATGTGTATTTCGAAGGGAACCCCGCAGGATATTTACCTCCCTTCGCCGTGGCAGCAACAGCCGCCAAGATGTCGTCATCTATTTTGTTCTTGGACCTCGTGACCGCTGCAACTAAGTATTTTGATACCGCAGACTTCGCTGCCTCATCAGCAAGCGAATTGCCAACAGCGTGGACTCCCACGCGCTGGTGGCCGAGAGTATGAATCACAAACACGAGCGGCAGCTTTTCTTTAAGTTCCGCCACTCGGACCCAGATCATTTTATGTTTTATTGTGCTACCTTTGGAATCACGAAAATCATTCTGAATCCAAAAGAACAAGTTCTCATTGTAAGACTGGACACAGTAGTAAGAATCACTTACGATTAAAGTTGTCACACTAGGATCTGCGTACTCCAATGCGAGCATAAGAGCACGGAGCTCTGCTAATTGTGCGGTGCAGTCTCCAAGTGTCTGCGTGTGCACGACACTGGACTTGAACTCATCGTTCACCATGGCACCGACCACAATGGCGCAAGCGGAAACGTAGGCATGTTTAGAGCCATGCGCAACCTGCGCCGAACCATCCGTGTAAATGATACAGTGGAAATCCTCCAACGGCCGCATTGCTAAAGGAGCAGGATGAACAAATTCATACTGTAAATACTCCTGCGACCGTAAAGCGGCGTCAAAAATAAACGTGACATCCTGAGATGTCAAGGAAGTAGCCCACTGAATCCACCGAGGGTGCAAAGCTTTAGAATTAGGTACACTGGCTTTCGTGACCGCCTCCAAGGCAGGACACGGGGTAACAACCAACATGCGCTTTCCCTGCGACAGGGCACGTTCTTTAAGAATTGCCATCTGCACAGCCGTTAACACTTTCTCCACAGTGGAAAAACGCAGTTCAGCCGAAGTGTACAAGTGCGACTTGTAAGCAATAGGTACAGTATCCCCCTCGTTAAAAGTCAGGTACGTGAAACCCACCGTCCCAGGGATAATTCTTATCACCAGGTTGGTCTGGTTATCACGGGTCTGTAAGTAGTCAGAAGTGAGCAAATCAGCCTGCAAAGACTGCAGAATGGCTGAATGCGCAGGCAGCCAGCATGATTTGGAAAAAGATGGTTGTACCAAGGCATATAAAGGCTTGATACGCTGGGCATATTCCGGAATGTATGTCCTCCCGAAATTTAAAAAACCCAGTAAAGACTGTAATTTTTTCAGTGTTGTCGGAGAGCGCAACTGCGCGCACTTCTCCAGGAAGTGAGGAGCCAATCCCTTTCCTTCATGGTTAAGTTCATAACCTAGAAACAACACTGTGTACTCCGCAATGTGTGATTTTGCAAAGTTAAACTTGTAACCCATGTCTGCAAAGTTACAAATTATGCTGTTTACTCGACACAGATGCACCCAAAGCTCGTCGTCTGTGAGATAAATGTCATCCACATACGAACATGCAACTGGATCGAAACTCTCCAAAAGAGAGACAATGCGGGCGGAAAACACTCCAGGACTATTTTTATATCCCATTGGGAGTCGTTTAAACATTTTTTGTACGCCGCCGCATGTAAAACTGGTCCATTGGGAACTTAGACCATCTAATCTATGTGCATAAAAACCATTGGAAATGTCAAGCGTGGTTTTGAACCGTTTACGCTCAAGACTATTCACTAGGGCAGAGCCGTGAGTATTCTGTACCGCACAGTTACGGCAATGCGAGTTCAAATGCCGGTAATCCAAAACTAGACGATAAGAGCCGTCCGGCTTGTTAACAGTAAAAAGGGGATTATTCATTGGTGACACACATGTTTCAATTACACCTTGATATTCCAATTGTTCAAGGATAGCCGCGACCGAAGCTTTAGCTTCACGCCGTATGGGATACTGGGGTTGTGGCTGAGGCTGTGACCGTAATGGAATCTCATGGCTAGGGGACAATTTATCCCAGCCACACTGATTTCGGTACACAGCCGGCGCAAGCGCCAGAGCCCACTCTTCTGCAAAATGCAGCGCTTCCACTCTCGGTACAGTGTGCGCGAAACTGGGGAGGATTACCTCCTCCCCTCGCGGAGCTGCGAGAACAAAAGGTGGGGGCCAGTCAGCCTCCGAAAGCAAAATGTCATACGTATCCGAAAGATTTTCCCAAAATACCCCTTTTACTGTTCGCTGCATGTCACCTTCAATTAACAGGACAATTTCAAAAAGTCTTTCAGGGGGAGCAACATGTGTATCAGCTGTTTCGATTACAACATAAGTGTCAGTCGCTGTCACCTTCAACAGTGGACGGAGGGCCTCTCTCACTATGGTAATCTCCGCCGCGCTGTCCAGCAAGGTCAGAGCCCACGTCAGATTCCGAAGCCGCGTTCTCACTATCTGGGGCATATCGATGCGCCGTTAAGGCAGCGACTTTCTTCTTGGCAAACTGTGGTCTCTTTGGCGTAGAGTCGTCCCGCTTGTCCCCTTCACCTCGCGTGCGGGGCTGGCCACGTCCTTGCTGACCACCCCTGCCCCTGCCGCCCCCTCCACCACCGGTTGACGGAGCCGATGAGTCCTGAAAGGAACGAGGAGAGCGTTGGTCAGTTGCCTGATATCTGTCAGGCGATTTAATCGTAGCGCGATCGCGCAATTCATAAACTCGCTCAGACTGCGCAGGTTGCGAAGGTGTCGGACTAGAGACCTGTGTCTGTTGTTGCTGTTGGTTACCCCTATTCTGCTTTTTCGGCCAAGTTTGTTTTTTGGACTTGGGCTGTCCACCTGTTTCCGAAGACTGCCCCTGGGGCTGCTTCTTTTCTTTTTCAAGAAAAACTTTCGCACCCCTTGAATTGCGGCCAACCGTTTTATAAGCCGCCACAATAATTTTTGCCAGCTGACGGGGTTTCTCGGCATCGGGTACTAACGCCAGACCATTGGCCACTTGAAAGTTCATTGCATCCCCTTTTACATTGGCAAGGATAATACCGCAAACTGTCTCAAATGAACCGTTCAGGCGCATACCCAACTCAACCGCCGACTCAGGTCCGTGATCATCCTGAACACGCTTGAGGATCGCAGACAGGTTCGAAACTGACGGTGTGCCAAAGCACCTCGAGTAAACCGCTGCAAAAGTCTTACCCCATGTCTCACAGTCAGCAAGGTCCGGGGCTATTTCCTTCGGTAAACTAAGCGTAAGAATCCGGTGTTTTTCACTCGGAGTCGTATTAGGAAACACAGCCTCTAACTGGTCGAATTTCTCGGCAAGCCAGTAAGGAAATTCATCCGTAGTATCTGGCTTTCTGCCCATAACGGAATTCACCAAGACAGGACTGATTTTTAAACCAGCCTGTTCTGCTCGAAGCTGCGCACCTGCGGGGGCTGCGCCTTGAATATTACGACTAATGTAATGAACAAGCGCTCTAATCACGCCAACCGAGACCTCATGAAGACGCCTCAGGTCAGCCACGTTACACGTGGCGCGATTAGGATGAGGAGTAAATCCACCCAAGGCGGGCCAATTTGTGCCCGGAATGGACAAAGGACCTAACCTCGTAGCGTTCAAAGAATGGGGTAGGGCGCCACCAAACCAAACACCGTGCTGCCAAGCGTCAATAGGTACTTCCAGTGCCCTGTACGGAGCATAAGCTGCCGGTACTGCTGAGGCAGTGTATGTGTGATAGACACCCGAATTAGCGTCTACTTCCGGAAACGTCACCCAGGAATAAAACAATTCGTACGGGTACGCATGTTCCGCACTCACAACTAGAACCACAGCTAAGCCTTCAGCGGGTACATTATATCCCCGCAAGTGATCGCGAACCGCGACGCGGCTATGCTGCGCTATTTCCACTGCCATGTTAGCACAGGAAGATGAAAAACCAGACAAAGAACTGTGTGTAGCACAACTGGGTAGTAATTCAAAGAAACCGTTTTTTAGAAGAATTCAAGCTTGAAAACACCTATCACATAAATAGGCAGGTTTTTCCGACACCACCGTTTTCCGGAAACGGGAATGAAGGTGTCAAGGTCTGAATGATATACTACTCGAGTGTCATGAAATACGGCCAACCAATCCGTTGGGCGCCATGTAGCAGGGTTTCCGTTCTCCCACAGAACTGTGCATAGAGATCTAGAACCTTAGTGAGTTAGGATGATCCAAAAACTCATCTCAGTGTCAGAAATCTAGTTACCTAGCTAGCTACAGTGTCTCATGGATCATTATGGAATGATACATGTATTAGACAAACCAGAACATGATCTTTAGAATACCTCAGGAGTCGTGGAACACATGAACACTCTTTCGTTATATAATCATTTCAAACCAAAACTGAGAGTCAAGAACACAAGTGCAAGTTTGAAATATTTATTATTCAATGCAAAGTTCTCAAACGCAGTATCTTGTATAATACCAAAATGCAGATTATAAAAATCAGAGTTAGCAGCATAGTCACTAATCCATAGTAAGCAAAAGGTGCTAGCATGTTATAATGCAATTTCTATAGAAATCTATATCACCTATATTTCGCGCACCCTATCTAGCATATTATATTATATCTAAGAAGGTCTCATTCGGGTTTTAGCAGGGCGACCCCATACCTCTCAATGTCAGTAGGAGCAGTTCACATCAGCATCTACCAGTTCTCTTCATGCGCAGCACCAAGTGTCTACGTTCATTCCGTGTAACTCTATCTTAAACCCGCGTAGAGCCCAATATGTTGGCATCAACATTATTTGTGTTATGTCTAATGTCTAATGTGGTGCGAGGATCAGACTTCCCAGCAACCTTGTGTTAGGTTAATCTTAGAGTGTGCAGCTCTCAGTGTGCAGACAGTTGTACCAAGTGTACAAGGCAAAGCTGATAGCATAGGAATAACATATTATTCTCAAATAAAACACCTCACCACTTCTAGGCTGAAAGCTACAACAACAAGTACGTGTCGTGTGCAAAACTGAAGCCTGAAGGCAAAACGGCTGTTTAAACATGTAATACACTCATGCTAACTTAACGCAATATATGTAATGAAGTATCCATATGACACCACTAGGATAGCTTTCTATAAAGGTTGTCTAAACCTACCATCAATAAGTGTCATTTAGACTATTGGAAGGTGCCCACTAGATTAGTGGACATCATATGCCAGGCCAACTTCTCACATAGCCTTTCAGCGTTTTTGTTGTCCACCGTCTCCGACATTCGGTCCATACGGAAAGCCAATGAGTCTATCTTGCCATCATTAGAGGACAGGCTCCACTGCATAGCCGCTACAATTAGTCGTATATTTCCATTGTGTGCAACTTGGTTCTCATATTGCTCCATCATTGTCTGGCTGGGGTCTCAACCCTCTTGCGTGATGACTTGTGCTGTTCAAATTAGATCTTCATCTATGTTTTGTCGCCTTTACCCATGGCCTCCTCCCCTGGCGAAAGACAGACCAGCAGAGATCAGTACTGCGTATAGGGGTGGGCGGAATTTGCATAGTCGCGATCCGCAAGGCGGTAAAGAATCTTCACGAGCACGCAGAGTTCCTCGAACACACAGAATTGCTTGTTCCACCCTTTCACAATGCTTTTTTCCTGTTTGTGAACGCTGTTTGCGTGCTCGGGGGAAAAATCTTGTGAGCACGCATTTTGAAAGTGAGAACAAGCAAAAATTCTATGAAGCTGCTGATCGCGGAATTTTTGGCAATACCACGTTCTCTGTGGAACGCAAAATTACACAAATTTCGCAAATTCTGCAAGCAGAACGGAATTTACCACCCAGGCCTAACTGCGTATCGCGGTTCTGTCTATGACGCAACAGATTGTGTGGAAGTGGTCTGATTGGGTCTCGCCCTCCTTCCGCTACTTGAGTAACACGACAGGCCTAGCAGTGGTATACTATGTCACAGACAGGTACACAGTCACAGCCACACTATAAGCCTTGGCCTGGTCCCAAATAAATCTCCAGTAAAGTAGTGTTCAGCGTGTCGTTGTATAGATAGGGGCTGTTAAAGAAAGCCCTTTGTCCCACAGTGTAATATCTGCAGGTGGCAGAGGAGGTGTTCGCTGATGATCATCTTCTTCTGGGCTGGAGTAATGTCGGATGAAGAAGGGAGGTAAACCACACCTACGGCTGGCAGAGGGGAACACCTGTGTAATCAATCTGGCCAGTTTAATCACGGAGGCCCCACACTCAGGCACAGAGGAAGCAGTCACTGCAGGCCCCCCAGAGAGCACATTGAAATCCAAGAAGCCAAGGCGGTTGAATAGTCCAGGCCAGGACAGACGGCATGCACGTCAGATCAGGGACCAGGCAAGGGTGCTGCCATGGATAATTACGTGTGCCTCCCACCCCTAGTAAATTCCAGGAATATCCACATGTATGACAGGGATAGTTTGTATTAATACAGAGTGGACACAAAACCAACTCAGGCACGGCTGGGCAGTCCGCGCTGCCTCACCTCCTCTGCCACACAGGGCCGGACTGGGAACCACAACCGGCCATGGCAAAGAGCTCGGCCACCCCCAACTCCCCATTCAGGGGGGTTGGAGGTGCCGCCAAGCTCTTTGCCAGGCCGGTTTTCAGCAGATTTTGGTACAGGGCCGATTTTGCAGCTATGCTGCAAAAACGGCCCTGTAACAAAAACGGACCTCAGGGGCCCAAAACAGGCCCCACCCATGTGGCGCACTGGGGGATTGCCCAGTGCCCACTATGGCCAGTCCGCCCCTGCTGCCACAGCTCCAACGCAGTGCCAGATGCAGCTTTCTTTTCCCTGGACACCGGGGTCTCCGCGCCACGATCCGCTACCAAATCCACAGCCAGGGGATAAGGGTAAGAGGCCCCCACACCCTGCCGTCAAGGAAGCAGCTACTGGGATGATGCATGAACCTCTGTAACACGACCCCGGGGTTTCAATTTGCTGCACAGGCCTCAGCAGGGTGATCACTGTGTAGAAATCAAAACTCCTTCTTAGGGGTCACACTGATACTTAGTCCTTTAAAAGCTGATAAAGAATGTGGCACAGAAGCTGAAATATAAAAAGAACATATTTATTAAACTCAAATGAGTGAGACTACGTCCCACAGAAGCCTTAGCAACTGAATGAGGCAGTCTGAAGAATGCAGAAACCTGGCGCTTTATATATGTTTTAGAGTTACATAGTAAGCATGAATGCAAGTGCAGTCCTTTCTCATGTGAGCATACAAAAATGTCTAATATGGACATGCAAGTTCTACTTGCTCAACCAAGTGGGAGGAGCTAACAGTTTTCAGAAAGTAGTAAACACATTCCTATCTGAAACTAATCAGTAACAGCTGAAGACCCTACCGGGCATGTCTGGGCATGCGTTAAAGTGGAGGAGGCTAAATATATCCTGTTACTGGGCAGACTTCAGGCGCAGTTAACAGGAAGGTGGGACAAAGCACATGGTGAGCACATTGCAGCACATGGCAGACAAGATGGCTGCCAGAAATACAAATGGCTTTCACAAAGCAGATAAGATAACTTCTAAATACAAGATGGCTTCTGCTAACGCTAACCCATTGCTGCCAATTTACGGCAGACGGCCGTTTTAGCATTAGCTGAAGACATTCCTATGATCCAGTAGGAACATAGAAAACATGTGCTCATTAATTTTCATAATTTTATCAATTTCCTAATTCATTGCTAGGTGAGCATTTTCCATTCTAAACATTTCATTAAGGGTATGGGCAGGAATACAAAGAGAACGGGACATTGGGTCATAATTAACATACAGACAGTAGGAGAAAGTAATGACCACTATTACAAACAAAATTATCATTTTTCACAACCCTAAGCAAAACAGAATACTACTCTAAAACAATGTCAGCAAAACAATAAGAATCAGTCTCCTAACACCCATTGTATGCAATCGCACAAAAACCGCTTGTGCAACCACAACTATGCCCAGAGTCCGTTTAAAGCCTCTCTGGTAGGCTTCTATCGTCCATCAAATCTGCTTCCATTGTTGCATTGGGCCTCTTGATTCAGGCCTTCCATGAAAATAGTGCTTCTCAGTATCGGTTGGAGTGCCTTCCTGGCAAACACTCACAGCTCACTCGAAAGTCTCAATGTCTCAGTGCAGTGCACCAGTATCTCTCCTCTGCGGCAGACACTACAGATAGTGTGCTCTTCATTGATCATGGGCACAGATCATCTCGTGCAGACCCGGGTCTACATTCTCAAGCTCCAACACACATTATTCAGTGTCAGAGGACGCTCAGGCTGCTCTTTCATGAGCACCATAATGTAGTGCCTTTTGCCAATCTTGGATCCTCCCGTGCACTGCCCTTCCGTTGGAGCAAAGGAAAAGGCGGGGTGTGTGGCCAAAACTCAGGCCAAGAGGCTCAAGGGACCGCACACTGTCAGACGTTACCAGCACATGACAGGTAGCTTTTGCTCTTTTGCACTGAAACTCTGGTTCTGTGGCAAAACCAGATCCTCCATCTTCTCTGATGTTCAACACCTTCTGATGAAGCAAGCACAATGCTTTGAAGATACCATTGATGGCGTGCTGGCGATCGCTGTCCAGCCTTGTTACTTTCTGGGTGCTGGGACTGTATAGCCAAGACCTCCAGCCCTCATCTGTAGCTGTCACTGATGGGAATTAGGCTTAAATCAGCATTCTGCAGGTTATTATGACTTGATACCGCAGAACCTAATGACGTAGGAAATGTGACACAGTTGTTAGTTTCCTTCAATTTAGTACAAAAACTGTTCAATGTATTTAACAAGGGGACTGCAAGCAGGTGGCCTGCAATCTTGAAAGGAGTGGCCTATACACCATGGGACTATTATGATCTAAAATACACTGTCATTCTCATAGAATACAAAGACAAAGGAAGTAGGCAAAACAGTGCCTCTAACCTCTTCAATTGGATTTCCATGTGAGAGCATATCCTCTACCATCTAAGGGTAGATAGCTACATGGGAATTCTATATGAATGGATGTCCTCACACATAGTGACATCGTCTAATGGGGTAAACATTTTTTTCTCTCAATGATTAAGTCTAAGTGTTCCTAAATTCCTTATCTAAAAAATCTCAAAAGAGAAATCACATAATACAGATTATCAGGGACATGTGGATACCTCCCTTTTAATAATTGTGCATCAGGCGCACTATGCAATACAAAGGCTAATGATCAAAATGTGGAAACAAAAAGACAAGAACTAGAGAGTCCTGGTATCTCCATTATTAAAACACATCTGGTCCATCAAAAATTAAAGCAACAGAAAAAAGGAACTGAAAACCAAATTAGATTAGGCATTGAATTTGTCATATTAAAAAAAATAAACGTAAGGTATCTCCTATTGAAGTGGAAAACTTGTCTTACTACAGTACTGAGTCAGTTAACCAGTCTATCACTACCCTGACAGTCAGACTGGAAAACATCAAAGTAGGCCTAAAGAAATTTTTGGAAAACCAGTCCGGTCATACCAAAGGAAATTATACATAATATGGGGGTCCCTGATACATCACTGCAGCCTTGAAGTGTGAACCTGAACAATACACCAATTATAATAAATGGGCTGACTGGTGAAAAGAATATGGAAAAGGGAAATGGGGGTAGGACACAGCTAAAATCCCCAATAACTAGACACAATGAGACATCGATCAGGGGAGAAGCGGCAAAATAAAAATCTATAGGAAGAACACAAAATTACTCGGGTGATAGTCAAGTTTGTGACATAATACCAAGAGAATGGGTAATACACAAAAGTCAAAATAGTATACAAATTTTAACTCTACCGCTGGCCCCTACACCATATACAGTAATCTAGGCTAATATTCCACTTCCTTCTTCAAGGGAAAAAATGAAAAATTTAGGTCACCTTTAGCAAGAGCCACACATCTATAATTTCATCCTTAGGTCCAATCAAGGAAACATAAATCTAGGGCTGGCTGTTCCTAAGGGAAAGGGCAGTCATAGCTAACTGCAGGTGACACAATTTGATCCTGTATATCTCTTTTTATTTTTCTTCAATACTATTATAGCCAAATTGACATACACTGGTGAAGTGTTGTCTGTCTTGTTCACAGCATGAAAATATCATATCTGTGAAATTTAGTATCAGAGCAAATTCACCCAACTGTTGTGCAGCGATATGCATCGTCATGAAAATCCCTTAACAACACAGGGGAACTTGTAATAGTATAGGAAGCAACAACATAAAACAAAAACATGCATAAGATAAAAAACACACACATGCCAAGCCATCAGATATACGCGCTGTATATCAAGCACAAAAAGCATAGATCAAGTACAATAGCATATGTATTGCATGCACTTTATGCACTGTGAACCTGCAGCCCAAAACCCAATATTCTGGCCTGCTTAATTTGTCAGGCTTAAAATCGAAATTACATCAAAATTACTTTCTTTTACTTTCCTCACCCTCCTTTTGACAGCAGGTCACCAGTTAGTGGAGATCGGATGTCAAATACAACTTACTGTGTCGCTTCTGACACACAGGACCAGCAGGAACAATTCATAAAAGGATAAAATGCAAAAACATGAAAAATGCACGAACATTTCTTTTCAAAGAAGTCATAATAAAAAACACATCTTTTTTCAACATACTGCTGACACTGCACATAACACACAAAATATCAACTGTAACCATCCATCTTTTGTAAACATGCTACACCACCTTAATTTTGACTGTCCAAAAATAAAACTCTTTCACAGACACTCTGCGTGTCCTGTGCACCAACTCCCTTTAAGGCCCTGCTATTTTTTTTTCAAGGCCGGTCAGGAACGCACTTCTCGAAGACAAAGCGCTAATTGAATAGGCTGCAGATGTCGACGTGAAAGCCTCGCAATGTGCAAGCTTTAATTTCTGTTTGTCAGAGAAGCTTATCCAAGCAGTGATTTCTCCATCTGTTTTCACTTACTTCTAAACCCCCACCTCACTGACCTTAAGGTCAAAATCTGCCTTGCGCGCTCTGTGCTCCTCAGTCCCCTCTCTCTTCCCTCACTCTGAATCTGACAAAGACAAAAAGCCTTCCTAACTCTTTCTAACCTGCAATAATCAACCCTATTTAAAAAAACACATGTTATATAGATTACTTCTTTTAGGGGCTAAAATGTATTTATTCTTAGATTTATTAAAGCATTTACTGTGAATAATTCGCAGAACATAATAACATAACATACCAGCTTTAGAACAAATGTTTGCTACCACCCATGCAATGGTACTCATTTCATCAACCTAAAATGGATGAACGTCTCAGTAGGTCCAGCTAGAGTTAGAACCTTCAGCCCTGATATTAAACACAAACCTCTGCACCAGGCACATTGGCTCACTGAGCTATGAAAAGCAACCTTAAATGGTAACAACCTGTAAATTTGTATTATACAAAAATGTATGCATTTACTAAGGCCTGAGACACTTTAAAGCTATTGTAAATGGCAAGAATGCTGTTTAACCCCTTCGCTGCTCATGACAAGCTCAGCTCGTTATGAGGCACGGTTGAGCTGTCATGAACAATGGGAAAGAGTGGCCTGCAGCACAGGAGGGGAATTGCCTTAGCAGCGATGAGGTTAAATAGTCTATTTAACTCAATATCGAATTTGATATCTGGGGCACTTAAAAATAAAGATCCTACAATTGCACTACTTATTAATCATACTCAGAATGTTCTTTACAGATTGCAGAGATTGGGCATTAGATATATCTCATGTAATTCCTTAGAAAAATGAGTTTTTACTCCTGCTACTAGTGAAAATCCACATGCAAATGTCCTCATTATGCAGTAAAATACAACCTAAATTAAATTTAATTGCTAGGAGGTCATAGTATGAGTATTATGCTTTATAAATATTAAAAAACAAATTTAGAAGCACTTATTTTTAATAATTATTTTTCATAATTAATAATTATTTTTAATAAACCCAATCTTTTTTGATAATTCCACATATAAAAGCAAGCTGCATCCCTTGCCTATCATTTTTAGACGCATTCATTTATGAGCCTAAGCACAGAAGCCTAACTTAAAACTTGACAGATTTTCGCGCCACTTTTTTTTAAAAGGAAAATTATTATTTAGCATCAGAACCAAGAATATGCTTACAAAAATGCTTAAAGAGAGGAAAACTGCAATTGAAATGTCTTCCTGTGATACAAAATAATGAACCTTATTTTTGTAACCCTTTAAAACACTATTCTGAAATGCAAAGTTCCAACCGTGATTAACTAACGGCGAAGTCCTGGCTAAATAAACATTCTGATGTTATTCGTAGCCTTCAAAAAACAACAACTGCTTCCTTAACAGCAGTAAGAGCCCTGCACAGTGTTGAAACCTGAACACGGCGGCAGTCTTACTTAAAACAGACATTTCAAGTTTTAAAATGTGTGTGCAATAACATGCATTTGAATTTAGCAAAAATTCACTTTAGCTGAAGTGTTTGCGTGTTTACATGTAATACAATGTATGTAAGTAAAAACAAATGCTATAAGTTTATTTTTCTACAAAACACACAATTTATTTTTGAGGCCTTTCATATTCCTAGTGAATGTGAATTTTAATGTTATCTTTTTTAAGCATTTAACAGTTTGCACATATGCATTTTTACTTAGTCTATAAATTAAATTGCAACATATAGCTATTTTAGCATATGAAATGGTAAACTGCTAAATTTTTACCTAATCATTACTTAATATTAATTAATCTGACATTTTAATTAAAAGACTGAGAACATCAAAAACCCACAAACACACATTGAGCTCATTTCAGACATAAACAGAAAGGGTTCAAACACTCAGGACACACAATACAGCGCTTTAGCCATTTGTTTCATAAATAGCGCCATCGCTATTTACTTACAGAAGTTACACTAATCGGAAAAAGCACATAGACATTTAAACACACATTTAACCTACAGATCAACACATAGGACTGAAACAAAGGACAGCCCACAGACTGTATTAAACCAAACCATTTGTAAATACTAGTTGTAAGTCATATTTACAAGAAACGCTTCTCAATAGTGTTCCAAAAGACTGCAAAAAACAGTCCAACAGACTGCTGTATGTCCAAGAAGCCAAAACACACTCAATTAACTAGTTTTGGCTGGCAGAACACCAACAATTCGCTCTGCATATCTCCATTCATAAAAGTGCACAGAACAAAGGATCCTTATATGTATTATGTCCATATTTTAATTCCCTAGGCATACAAAATCACCAAGGAAGAAATATGTTTTTATACCTAAACCTATTTAGGTATTCCCTCTAGGGGAGCTGGCTAATTTAATTCACATCTCACTAAGGTACCTTCCAAAAAGCTACACATTCTTTGATGTGAGCTTGAAACAGGCATCCCAAAAAAATATTGCGGAATATACAATATTATACCCAAAGTAGTGCTTAAAGTACTCTTCGTACGTGCACCGTTCAAATTTCATACAAAGTAGAGAAAAGTCTCCTCATTACCTGCCTACACAAATTGCAATTTGCATATCTTACACATACACTTACACATACACATATGACTAGTCATCACATTCCAAATTGCCACAGCAAGCGTATTCTAAAACTGCCTTGCCACTCACAGGCTTCAAAAGCTCACAGCAAGTACTGTAAAACGGTTCTTACCACTCCCAGAGTGTCCAGGTTCTAACTGCCAAGTTCTGAATGACCTAACGGTCTTTTTTAGAATACTCACGCCAAAAATGTTCTCAGTCAGGGGTGACATCATGTGGAGGATCAAAATCAGGTAGATCAGAAACATACTGGGCTGCAGAGACAAAGAATCCCCAGAATCTCCGTGCACAGAGTACCTCCTTAGTAGAAACTTGTCTTGTCCTCCTCCGTAGATTTCTGTCTCCTGACAAGATCACTCCTTCAGATAGCCACCTCTCTGGTGAGTCCCACGTTGGCGCGCCATTTGTAGAAATCAAAACTCCTTCTCAGGGGTCTCACTGATACTTAGTCCCTTAAAAGCTGATAAAGAATTTGGCACAGAAGCTGAAATATAAAAAGAACATATTTATTAAACTCAAATGAGTGAGACTACGTCACACAGAAACCTTAGCAACTGAATGAGGCAGTCTGAAGAATGCAGAAACCTGGGGCTTTATATAAGTTTTAGAGTTACATAGCATGAATGCAAGGAGCAGTCCTGGCTCATGTGAGCATACAAAAATGCCTAATATGGACATGCAAGTTCTACTTGCTCAACCAAGTGGGTGGAGCTAACAGTTTTCAGAAAGTAGTAAACACATTCCTATCTGAAACTAATCAGTAACAGCTGCAGACCCTACCGGGCATGTCTGGGCATGCGTTAAAGTGGAGGAGGCTAAATATATCCTGTTACTGGGCAGACTTCAGGTGCAGTTAACAGGAAGGTAGGACAAAGCACATGGTGAGCACATTGCAGCACATGGCAGACAAGATGGCTGCCAGAAATACAAATGGCTTTCACAAGGCAGATAATATAACTTCTAAATACAAGATGGCTTCTGCTAACCCTAATTCATTGCTGCCAATTTACGACAGCTGCATCACTCACAGAGCCAGGTAGGATTCCAAAACCTCATGAGTCTGTGCTTCTTTCCCTGCGATGCAGACTCTACCACAATGGTGCCGTTATTTGTTTAGATAGCACTAATAATTGTAGGACTGTTGTCTGCGGCTGCCAGACCTCCCTCAAGGTGCTGCCATCTTAGAACCAGGTGAGCCATGCCCCCAACTTGGTCTACTGTTGAGGGGGAGATATTGCAAACTCCTAATAATCATCATATGGATTGCAAAGACTCATTGTCCTTGTGATACAAGGAACTACGAGGATCAAATTCAGTATAGATAGCGTCCACTTTCTCTTTAAAAAAGATGGATAGTTTATCACAGAACAACTGACTTGGCACGGACCATTTGAGGGATTGGAATTTGGATGTAATTGATCAGTTTTAAAAAGCTCTTTAGATGAATTTGCAACAAGGTTAATTGTTTCAGTATAAATGGGCATGTTTCTTTAATTAAAAGCTTTTTATACTCCTGGATTAAATGTGTATACCTCACATATTCATTTTCCTCATAATCAAGTCTCCAAGATTTTTAATCAGCATAAAAATGCTGTTCTTTATTAAGGCTCTTGACGTCTATCTTGACATCTCTTAATCAAGGCAACAAGGTTTGTTTTGTTGAACTAAACTCAATCAGTATCTACCTTGGTTATCTTGACCAGGCAAATGCATGTTTTGGATGACAATTGTGTCTTTATCTGACTCCAGTCATCCTGGACCTTGCAGTGCTAGAAAGGAAGCAGTCTTAGTATTTCAATTTTTCCTCGAGTACATGTTTGGTTGAGGAAAATCTCTGTGGAAACAAATGTAGTTTTTAGACTATAATTTAGGGCCTGATCTAGAGACTGCCGGAATAATGTTTGCTACATTTTGAGATCACTGCTGGGTCAGCAGTGATCTCTGTAACTTAACCGTAAACACCATCCTAGTGATTCCCTTCAAGGTATAAAAAGTTTGGTGTACAGGAACCATCAATTCTGAGGGCTGTCTACTAAACTTTAACAAACATTAGTTTTTCCAAAAACACACTCCCAATGTCGGATTTGTTATTGAAAAACAAAAAGCTAACAAACCTTACACACAAGGGGTTTTTTGCCTGGCTGTGTGATAAAGGATATCACGCAGTCTACCACAAATACTGCAGGCGATGTAATGCCTATCCTCATATGGTCCCGCTCCATAAGGCTTTCTGAGGAAGCCAAATGTTGACAGAGCCATCAGGGCCCACATAGAAAGAAAACTAATGGTCGTGGTAAACCTATATAGGACTGCTGGACTGTTATTTTTGCAGACAAAATACTTCAACCCATTTTTATGAAGTACCATTATACAATTATACATTATACAAATATAAGTTACCCTTTAATTCTTAATTTCCTCTAACCCTAGAGATCACCTTTTCATCCTCATAAAATTATGAGTGGTAAACATGCCTCTATGTTTAGTAAAGAGAACATCTACTAACAAGCCTTTACAGTCCTCCACTTCGAGTTCCACATCACTTATGAATGAGAACAATAACTGCTTTATTGAAATTAAGTAGCATATAAAATGTATTAAATGCTAATCAATCTGATTATTCAATTACTAACATTACTTTAGCTGCAGTTCATACTAAAGGGGTATGAGAAGCCAAGATTCCTTTCAGTTCAATCTTGCTATTTATGACAAACCAGTGTATCATCTTCAGTAATGTCAAGTTAATTTATTTTATAAAGTGCTGAAATTACCTTGAGTTGTCTTGGCGCTGGCTCCTTTACAGATCTACTAACTGTATCACCCTCCTCAGAACCCTTTTTATAAATTTAAAAAGCTAGGTTTTTAAGGGTTTCCTACAAACCAAGAGCCGTTCAATTGTTTTTAAATGCACAAGCAGGTCATTCCAGGAATTTGAAGCACCTGTTAAGGATTTGTATTTTGGAAATCCTAATTGCAGTCGAGTGGCTGTGTTTTGCATGGTCTAAAGTTAGTTTATATGTTTCTGTTGCATGTTGAATTAGAGGACATTACAATAGTCAAAATTTGAAAGCACCATCAGAGTGACTACTGTTTTTTGCAAAGAGGGAGTCAAAAACAAAAGAACATTTTTAATAGTTGTGACGGTGTAAGAAACGAAGGAAGAGACTACATTTACCTGTTCCTTGCAGGTGAGTCTCTTGTCGATAATCATTCCCAGATAACAAGTTGATTTGACTGGAATGGGGAAATACTGAGCCCAGAGCGCCACCAAGAATGAGACCCAGTGGCGGCTCCTCCACTAAGGCGGAGGAGCATCGTCCCACTGCCATGAAGCAGTAAAAAAGGATAAAATAAAATGGTAATAATGTAATATTATTATCATTTTATTTTGTCCGCCTGCTGCAACAGCTTTGCCTGATGGGTAGGGCTGCAGAGCAGGGGAGGATTGGTAAAATCCTCCTAAGTACACAAGGAAAGTTTGGCTAGCACTCTCGGGCTGCCCAAAATGGTCATGCAAACTTTCCCTGTAATACAACCTGCATGGAGAACATGCTCAGGCCCCCAGCTCCTGGCTGAGTGCCAAACCACTGTGCTCAGACCAATCACAAGGTTGCATTGCAACCCTGTGATTGGTCAGGGGAACCTGGCTATGTTTCCTGGAGTCAGAGACAGGGGCGAGAAGGAGCACAGAAACGGGACCCAGCAGCAAGGTAAGTGTATTAAGAAAACAATATTTACATTGTGCTCTATGCCCCCCACACCACCCCAATAATTGCTAGTCACCACTGCCACTGATGAGACCAGAATGAAGGTGACTTTCCGAAGCATTGATTTCTGTTTTATCAGAGTTCAGTTTAAGGCATTTGGTTGCCATGCATGTGTTGACTGCTTTTATACATTCTCTGAATCTCGAGTCTGTGTCTAGATCATTCTCCATTGGAGAGAATTTTTGTGTCATCTGAGTAGGAGATCAGTGAGAATCCAATCTACCTAATTGAGTTAGCTAAAGTGGAAACATAGACATTAAACAGGGTCAGACTCAATGATGATCCGTGTGCCTCACCACATGATAGTGAAAAGAAGTTTGATAAAAATATTGAGTGAAACATATTATCTACCTGTCAGAAGTGTATACCTCTGCCAACTAGAGACCAGCCGATTCTAACAAATAGTTATTCCTCATCTTAGTCCAATGATTGACCATTCCTGAGATATTCGAAGAATAGGGATTCTTCTATCTATCTGAATGTTAACAGCATTATAAAATGCCTATACAGATATGAAAGACTGCTTCATAACTTAGAAGTCTGTTGAATTCTCACTCATGTAGATACATATTTTCAAAGCCCACTATAGGAGGTAAGGGTTGGAAACTGTCTTGAGATATGTACATATTGAGTGTATTTTTGTCAGGGCCCAGGATCCCCAGGAACAGTATCCCACCATAGGCCCACCTATCAACAGCTCTCACTATGTGTATAATACACCAGAGGAATGGAGTTGTTAAATGGGGGAAGGTATTATAAGGGAGGTACGCCTGGGAGAGAGACCTGTGGAGGGAAATGGCATCAACAAAATATTCACAGCACTATGTGCAATCAATTGAAATTTCCGACAGTAGCACACTTAGGCCCTATTATGAGGTCAGTCGGAGGTATCTGTAGGAAAATAGTATCTGCTTCTTATGATTAGCCCCAATTTTTGCTGATGTCACACTGTTTTTGGCCCAGTTTTACTGGGATCCTGCTATCCAGGATCCCATGTCTATCTGCATTCTCCTGTAAATTGATATGCATGTACTTTAGGTACACTCCATATTAGATTTTGTGGTACCCTTATTAGTCCCTACTATATGGTACACCATATGCCCAGGGCATAGGTACCCCAGAGGCCTCCCATGGGCTGAAGCATGTATTGTGCCACCCCTGAGAGGCCATTCAAAATTACACGACAAGCCTGTTATTGCAGACTGTTTAAGCTGGTGCTTGCACCACTTAGTTAAGATATAAGTTCACTATATATATTTAAATCACTGCACTTAAATACTTATCAGTCACCATTCTATGTCTCTAAAGCAGTTCTGCTGACCTGGATCTCTGGCTCTAGAGCAGCTCTGTTGACCAGGTCCCTTGGCTTTAAAGCAGCTCTTCTGACTTGGTTCTCTCCCTCTAAAGCAGCTCTACTGACCTGGTTTCTCTCACTCTACAGCAACTATGCTGACCTGGTTCTCTGACACTAGAGCAGCTCTGCTGACCTGGTTCTTAGGCTCTAGAGCAGCTCTGCCAACCTGGTTCTATGGCTCTAAAGCAGTTCTACTGCCATGGTTCTCTCCCTCTAAAGCAGGTGTTCTGGCCTAATTTCTCAGTCTCTACAGCAGCTCTTATGACCTGGTTCTCAGCCTCTAGAGCAGATCTGCTGACCTGGATCTCTGGCTCTAGAACAGCTTTGCTGACCTGGGTCTCTGGTTCTAGAGCAGCTCTGCTGACCTGCTTCTTAGGCTCTAGAGCAGCTCTGCTGACCTAGTTCTCTAGCTCTACATTGGCTCTGCTGACCTGGCTCTCTCCCTCTAGAGTAGCTCTGCTGACCTGGTTTTCTCCCTCTAAAGCAGCTCTACTGACCTGGTTTCTCTGACTCTACCGCAGCTCTGCTGACCTGGTACTCTGGCTCTAAAGCAACTCTGCTGACCTGGTTCTCTCCCTCTAAAGCAGCTCTGCTGACCTTGTTTCTCTGGCTCTACCGCAACTCTGCTGACCTGGTACTCTGGCTCTAGAGCAGCTCTGCTGAAGTGGGTCCTAGGCTCTATAGCAGCTCTGCTGACCTGGTTCTCTGGCTCTAAATCAGTTCTCCTGGCCTGGTCCTCTGGCTCTAAAGCAGCTCTGCTGACCTGGTTCTCTCCCTCTAAAGCAGCTCTGCTGACCTGGTACTCTGGCTCTAGAGCAGCTCTGCTGACCTGGATCTCTGGCTCTACAACAGTTTTGCTGACCTGGTTCTCAGGCTCTAAATCAGCTCTGCTGACATGGTTCTATGGCTCTAAAGCAGTTATTCTGACCTGGTTACCTGGCTTTAGAGCAACTCTGCTGACCTGGTCCTTTGGTTCTAAAGCAGCTCTGCTGACGTGGTACTCTACCTCTAAAGTAGCTCTGCCGACCTGGTTCCTCTGGCTCTACTGCAGCTCTGCTGACCTGGTTCTCAGACTCTAGAGATGCTCTGCTGACCTGGATCTCTTGCTTTAGAGCAGCTCTGCTGATCTGGGTATCTGATTCTAGAGCCGCTCTGCTGACCTGCTTCTTAGGCTCTAAAGCTGCTCTGCTGACCTGGTTCATTGGCTCTACAACGGCTCTGCTGACCTGGTTCTCTCCCTCTAGAGCATCTCTGCTGACCTGGTTCTTTCCCTCTAAAGCAGCTCTGCTGACCTTGTTTCTCTGGCTCTACAGCAGCTTTGCTGACCTGGTTCTCTGGCTCTAGGGCAGGTCTGCTGACGTGGTTCTTAGGCTCTAGAGAAACTCTGCTGACCCGGTTCTCTTTTTCTAAAGCAGCTTTG
This sequence comes from Lissotriton vulgaris, assembly GCF_964263255.1. Lineage (NCBI taxonomy): Eukaryota > Metazoa > Chordata > Amphibia > Caudata > Salamandridae > Lissotriton > Lissotriton vulgaris. Next base: position 1,304,548,130 of record NC_141695.1, on the reverse strand, counting down.
CTGACTTGGTTCTGTGGCTCACTCCATCCACTCAGAATCCCCCACAGACCCATGCCCTCACCACATCTTTAACAAAGCAGACTCCATTATAGCACCGCACCTCCGAGACGTCATCAACTGCTCCCTCAACTCTGCAACCTTCCCGGAAAGCTGGAAACATGCCGAACTCAGCGCCCTCCTGAAGAAACCCACAGCTGACCCCACCAAACTCAAAAACTACAGCCCTATCTCACTCCTTCCATTCCAGGCCAAAGTCATCGAGAAAGCGGTCAACAACCAGCTCGCTACATTCCTCGAAACCAACAAATCCCTCGACTCCTCACAGTCCGGCTTCAGAGCCAAGCACAGCACTGAAACCGCCCTCATCGCAGCAACAGACGACATTCGAACTCTACTGGACAATGGAGACACAGTCGCCCTCATCCTCCTCGACCTCTCCGCAGCCTTCGACATGGTCTGTCATAGCACCCTTTTACAACGCCTCAGAAACATCGGAATCCAAGGAAGAGCACTGGAATGGATCACCTCGTTCCTCACCGGAAGAACCCAGAGAGTCCGCCTTCCACCATTCAAGTCAGAGGCCACTGAAGTCATCTGCGGCATACCACAAGGATCTTCACTCAGCCCCACTCTCTTCAACGTATACATGAGCCCCCTCGCGGCCATCGCACGCCAACATAACCTCAACATCATCTCCTACGCTGATGACACTCAACTGATCCTCTCACTCACCAAAGACCCTAACATCGCCAAAACCAACCTGCATGAAGGAATGAAAGAAGTAGCTGAATGGATGAAGCACAGCTGTCTGAAACTGAACTCAGACAAAACAGAAGTCCTCATCCTAGGCACCTCCCCCTCCGCCTGGGATGACTCTTGGTGGCCAGAGGCCCTTGGAAAAGCACCCATCCCGACGGACCACGCACGGAACCTGGGCGTCATCCTGGATTCCTCACTCTCGATGAACAGACAAGTCAACGCCGTCTCTTCATCTTGCTTCAACATTCTTCGCATGCTCAAAAAAACATTTCGTTGGATCCCCACCGAAACTAGAAAAACAGTCACCCACGCTCTGGTCACGAGCCATCTGGACTACGGAAACACCCTCTACGCCGGTACCACCGCAAAACTCCAGAAAAAACTCTAACGCATCCAGAACGCTTCAGCCAGGCTAATACTAGACATCCCGCGTAAAGATCACATCTCTGGACACCTGAAAAACCTCCACTGGCTCCCCGTCAATAAAAGGATTACTTTCCGGCTCCTAACCCACGCACACAAAGCGCTCTACGAAATCGGACCCGAATGCCTCAACACAAGACTGTCCTTCTACACCCCCACCCGCCAGCTACGATCCGCCAACCAAGCCCTTGCCACTGTACCTCGCATCAACAAAACCACCATGGGAGGTAGATCCTTCTCCTACCTGGCAGCTAAAACCTGGAACTCACTTCCCACTCACCTTCGCCTTACTCAGAACCACCTAGCATTCAGAAAGCAACTTAAAACGTGGATATTTGACAAGTAATTCCCCACCCCTCTCCAAGCGCCTTGAGACCCTTTGGGTATGTAGCGCGCTATATAAATTTATTGACTTGACTTGACTTGTTCTCTGGCTCTAGGGCAGCTCTGCTTACCTGGTTCTCTGGCTCTTAAGCAGCTCTGCTGACCTGGGTCTCTGGCTCTAAAGCAGTTTCGGTGGTCTTGTTCTCCTGCTCTAAAGCAGCTCTGCTAACCTGGTTCTCTTATTCTGCAGCAGTTCTGCTGAACTGGTTTCTCTGGCTCTACAGCAGCTCTGCTAACATGGTTCTCTGGCTCTAGATCAGCTCTGCTGACCTGGTTCTTAGACTCTAGAGCAGCTCTGCTGACCTGGTTCTCTGGCTCTAGGGCAGCTCTGCTGACATGGTTCTTAGGATCTAGAGCAACTCTGCTGACCCGGTTCTCTTTGTCTAAAGCAGCTTTGCTGACTTGGTTCTATGGCTCTAAAGCAGCACTGCTGACTTGGTTCTCTGGCTCTAGGGCAGCTCTGCTGACCTGGTTCTCTGGCTCTAAAGCAGCTCTACTGACCTTGTTTCTCTGGCTCTACAGCAGCTCTGCTGACCTGCTTCTCTGCCTCTAGGGCAGCTCTGCCGACGTGGTTCTTAGGCTCTAGCGGAACTCTGCTGACCCGGTTCTCTTTGTCTAAAGCAGCTTTGCTGACTTGGTTCTATGGCTCTGAAGCAGTGCTGCTAACTTGGTTCTCTGGCTCCAGGGCAGCTCTGCTGACCTGGTTCTCTGGCTCTAAAGCATCTCTGCTGACCTGGTTCTCTGGCTCTAAAGCAGCTCTGCTAACCTACTTCTCTTACTCTGGCTCTACAACAGTTCTGCTGACCTGGTTCTCCGCTCTAAAAGCAGTTCTGCTGACCTGGTTCTCTAGCGCTAGAGCAACTCTGCTGACCTGGTCCCTTGGTTCTAAAGGAGCTCTGCTGACCTGGTTCTCTCCCTCTAACGCAGCTCTGCTGACCTGGTTCCTCTGGCTCTACTGCAGCTTTGCTGACCTGGTTCTCGGCCTCTATAGCAGCTCTGCTGACCCGGATCTCTGGCTCTAGAGCGGCTCTGCTGACCTGCTTCGTAGGCTCTAGAGCTGCTCTGCTGACCTGGTTCTCTAGCTCTACAACGGCTCTGCCTAACCTGGTTCTCTTCCTCTAGAGCATCTCTGCTGACCTGGTTATTTCCCTCTAAAGCAGCTCTACTGACCTTGTTTCTCTGGCTCTACAGCAGCTCTGCTGACCTGGTTCTCTGGCTCTGGGGCAGCTCTGCTGACGTGGTTCTTAGGCTCTAGAGCAACTCTGCTGACCCGGTTCTCTTTGTCTAAAGCAGCTTTGCTGACTTGGTTCTATGGCTCTAAAGCAGCGCTGCTGACTTGGTTCTCTGGCTCCAGGGCAGCTCTGCTGACCTGGTTCTCTGGCTCTAAAGCAGCTCTGCTGACCTGGGTCTCTGACTCTAAACCAGTTTTGCTGGCCTGGTTCTCTGGCTCTAAAGCAGCTCTGCTAACCTAGTTCTCTAACTCTGAAGCAGCTCTGTTGAAATGGTTTCTCTGGCTCTACAGCAGCTCTGCTAACATGGTTCTCTGGCTCTAGAACAGCTCTGCTGACCTAGTTCTTAGGCTCTAGAGCAGCTCTGCTGACCAGGTTTACTGGCTCTACGACAGCTCTGCTGCCCTGAATCTATGGCTCTGGCTCTAAAGCAGTTCTGCTGACCTGGTTCTCTGGCACTAGGGCAGTTCTGCTGACCTGTTCCCTTGGCTCTAAAGCAGCTCTGCTGACCTGGTTCTCTCCTTCTAAAGCAGCCCTGCTGACCTGGTTCTCCCACTCTAAAGCAGCTCCTCTGACCTTGTTTCTCTGGCTCTACAGCACCTCTGCTGACCTGGTTCTCTGGCTCTAGAGCAGCTCTGCTCACCTGGTTCTCTGGCTCTAAAGCAGCTCTGCTGACCTTGTTCTCTGGCTCTAAAGCAGCTCTGCTGACCTGGTTCTGTCCCTCTATATCAGCTCTGCTGACCTTTGTCTCTGCCTCTATAGCAGCTCTGCTGAACTGGTTCAATGGCTCTAAAGCAGCTCTGCTGACCTGATTCTCTGGCTCTATAGCAGCTCTACTGATCTGGGACTCTGGCTCTAAAGCTGCTCTGCTGACCTGGTTCTCTCCCTCTAAAGCAGCTATGCTGACCTGGTTTCTCTGGCCCTAGAGCAGCTCTGTTGAGCTGGGTCTCTGGCTCTAAAGCGGCTCTGCTGACCTGGTTCTCTCCCTCTAAAGAAGCTCTGCTGACTTGGCTCTCTTTCTCCAGAGCAGCACTTCTGACCTGGGTCTCTGGCTCTAAAGCAGCTTTGCTTACCTTGTTATATGGCTCTAAAGCAGCTCTGCTGGCCTGGTTATCTCCATTTAAAGAGCTCTGCTGACCTGGTTCTCTGGCTCTAAAGCAGTTCTGCTGACCTCGTTTTCACCCTCTAAAGCAGGTCTGCTGACCTGGTTTCTCTGGCTCTACAGCAGTTCTGCTGACCTGGTTCTTGGCCTCTAGAGCAGCCCTACTGACCTGATTCTCTCGCTCCAAAGCAGCTCTACTGACCTGGTTTCTCTGGCTCTACAGCAGCTCTGCTGACCTGGTTATCTGGCTCTAGAGCAGCTCTGCTGACCTGGCTCTTTGACTTTAGAGCAGCTCTGCTTTCCTGGTTTTCTGTCTCTAAAGCAGCTCTGCATACGTGGTTCTATGGCTCTAAAGCACCTCTGCTGACCTGGTTCTCTCCCTCCAAATCAGCTCTGCTGACCTGAGTCTCTGCCTCTAGAGCAGCTCTGCTGACCTGATTCTCTCCCTCTAAAGCAACTATGCAGACCTGGTTTCTCTGGCTCTAGAGCAGCTACGCTGACCTGGTTCTCTGGCTCTAAAGCAGCTCTGCTGACCTGGTTCTCTCCCTCTAAATTAGCCCTGCTGACCTTGTTCTATGCCTCTAGGGCAGCTCTGCTGACCTGGTTCTCTGGCTCTAAAGCAGCTCTGCTGACCTGGTTCTATGGCTCCTAAGCAGCTCTGCTGACCTGGTTCTCTCCCTCTAAAGCATGTCTGCTGACCTGGTTTCTCTGTCTCTACAGCAGCTCTGCTGACCTGATTCACAGCCTCTAGAGCAGCTCCGCTGACCTGGGTCTCTGGCTCTAAATCAGCTCTGCTGACCTGGTTCTCTGGCTTTAGAGCAGCTATGCTGACATGGTTCTCTGGCTCTAAAGCAGCTCTGCTTACCTGGTTCTCTCTGTCTAAATCAGCTCTGCTAACCTGGGTCTCTGCCTCTAGAGCAGCACTGCTGACCTGGTTCTATGGCTCTAAAGCAGCTCTGCTGACTTGGTTCTCTGGCTCTAGGGCAGCTCTGCTTACCTGGGTCTCTGGCTCTAAAGCAGTTTCGCTGGCCTTGTTCTCCTGCTCTAAAGCAGCTCTGCTAACCTGGTTCTCTTATTCTGCAGCAGTTCTGCTGAACCGGTTTCTCTGGCTCTACAGCAGCTCTGCTAACATGGTTCTCTGGCTCTAGATCAGCTCTGCTGACCTGGTTCTTAGACTCTAGAGCAGCTCTGCTGACCTGGTTCTCTGGCTCTAGGGCAGCTCTGCTGACGTGGTTCTTAGGCTCTAGAGCAACTCTGCTGACCCGGTTCTCTTTGTCTAAAGCAGCTTTGCTGACTTGGTTCTATGGCTCTAAAGCTGCTCTGCTGACCTGGGTCTCTGGTTCCAGAGTGGCTCTGCTGAACTGCTTCTTAGGCTCTAGAGCAGCTCTGCTGACCTAGTTCCCTCCCACCGAAGAGCCCTGCTGACCTGGGACTCTGGATCTAAAGCAGCTCTGCTGACCTGGTTCTATGGCTCTAAAGCAGTTCTGCTGACCTGGTTCTCTGGCTCTAGAGCAGCTCTGCTGACCTGGTTCTCTTCCTCTAAAGCAGCTCCCCTAACCTGGTTCTCTCGCTGTCATTTGACATATCATCAGTGATGTCATCAGTGATTTCACTGACCATGTCATGAATGATGTAATATGTGACATCATCAGCAGTGCATTGCGGGCGTGCAAGTTATAGTTAACACAACTAACTATAACAGAGAAATTTCAATGGTTTTCTACAAGTGAAATTTCCAGCTAACTATAACACTCATGAAACCTATATATATTCACTGAAAAAACCATAGGTTTCACACCAGTTATAGTTAGGAATTAGCATTTAAAAAACCTATTAAATTCACTGAAAAAACCATAGGTTTCACACCAGTTATAGTTAGCTGGAAATTTTACTGACATAAAACCATTGAAATTCCCACGTTATAGTTAGTTGGACTCACTATAACTTGCGCGCCTGCAATGCACTGCTGATGATGTCACATATTACATCACTCATGACATGGTCAGTGACATCACTCATGACATCACTGATGACACCATCCAGTGAATGTGTGTCTTTCTGAAAAATAAATATGTTTTATATATGGATATGTAAAGGTCGATGGAAGAATAAATGTTTAAATAAGTGTCTAAATGGATGTTTTAAAAAAAAATGATTGGTTAACTGGCTTATTAAGTGTATCTTAGTGAATACATATATTAGAGAGTAATGGTTAAATATTTAAATATATGTATCAGTGTTTCACTTTGTGTATAAGTGGCTGCATGGGTTGGTGAGTAGCTACATGTGTGTATATGGGTAATTAGATTTTATTTAGTATCAGTATGAGTGTCTGTATGGTTTGGTGAGGATATTACTTAGCACATAGATGCATCAATGACTGACTCACTGTTTGTATGTGTTTTGAAGACAGCATATGTGCTGGACTGTATGGGTGGATGAGTGTGTATATGTGTGTGTTAGTGAGTGAATGACGGTCTCACTAGTGTCTTTATCAGTAACGACATATGTTTTAATCTAGTATATGTGAGTATTGATGTATATAAGTGAGTATATGTGAGAGTGAGAGATTGTAAGAGTTCCTGTTTAAATAAGTATGTGTTTCTATAAGTGATTGTTTAAGAGAGTAAGTATATGTAAGTTTCCTTAGAAGTAAGGTGGTAGTGTGTGTATAGTTGTATATTCTAATAAATGGATGTTCAATAGTTTATTTGCATGTGTGAATATGTGTGTGAATAAGCATGGGCGGAAAATCTGTTACGATCGCGGATTTTGCGGATTTTCGGTAAATTCGCAATCCGCGAACGCTCGCGAATTTACCAAAAATCCGTAAATTCGCAATCCGCGAACGCTCGCGAATTTACCGAAAATCCGTAAATTCGCTCGCAGTGGAGTTTTTTTTTCTTGGTGATACAATTTTGCGGCGCGCTGCGTTTACTTACCGTCATTCAGCGTTTGCCGAGTTGTTTTTCTTGATATTTTGCGAGTGCTGCGCCATTTTGGATCTTGCTGCAGGATCCCGCGGGAATTTGGCGAGCGCGATTACGTAATCGCGGCTTGCCAACTTGCACAGCGAGAGTTTGTCAACGCGAGTACGCCGTGATCACGTATCACGGTACTTCGCAATTGCGAGCTTGGAGATGCGGCGAGCAGCAACAATCTCGCACTCGCGAAAATACAAAATTTGCAATTCTGCACAAGAAATCCACCAGCAAGCAGCATAAACCTTCTGGAAATGATGATTTTTATCTCAATAACTCCTCAGGTTGACATTTGCCTGCACTTTTTTTTGCGAGGAGTCCATTTTGGGGAGGGGGGGGGGGTGGGAGGAAGGAAGTGCCCCACAGTCTTCAACTTCCTGTGCTTTGTCCATCTCCTGGTCACTTTTCATTTGGATCTGGAGCTGGAAGGATTACTTTTTGTGGATGCTGCTGGATATTTGGATTTGAGGCCTTTTTGACTTTCTTTGGATCACTTTTGGATTAGAAATTTCACAAGTAAGTTTGTTTGGGGCATTACAGTTGCTGCGACTACAATTTTGGAATTTTCGATTTTTGGGCTGTTTTGGGGCCTTTTGCCCAGGGGTACTCAGTGGTGGGTGCACTGAGTCTTTCTGTGGGGTGTTTTGAATTTAAACATCATGGAGGGTCTGGATGGCTTGGGATTGTGCTGATTTTTCTGTGATTTTCGTTTTTTTGGCCTGTTGTGGACAGGCCATGTGGTTGGGGGCCATTTTCAGTGCTGCTACAGGCCCTGGCCATGTGCTGTGAGGGAGGGGGCCATTTTGAATGCAGGCAGTGTTCTCAGGCCTGCACGCATTTTGCCTAGCTTTCATCCATTATGCCCAGGGGTAGTGAGTGGTGCAAGGGCCTAGTCTTTCTGTGGGTTGTCTTGAATTTAAACATCATGGAGGAGCTGGATGGCTTGGGATTGTGCTGATTTTTCTGTGATTTTCGTTTTTTTGGCCTGTTGTGGCCTTTTCACCAGGGGTAGTGAGTGGTGCATGGGCCTAGTCTTTCTGTGGGTTGTCTTGAATTTAAACGTCATGGAGGGGCTGGATGGCTTGGGATTGTGCTGATTTTTCTGTGATTTTCATTTTTCTGGCCTGTTGTGGACAGGCCATGTGGTTGGGGGCCATTTTGAGTGCTGCTACAGGCCCTGGCCATGTGCTGTGAGGGAGGGGCCATTTTGAATGCAGGCAGTGTTCTCAGGCCTGCACCCATTTTGCGTAGCATTCATCCATTATGCCCGGGGGTAGTGAGTGGTGCATGGGCCTAGTCTTTCTTTGGGTTGTCTTGAATTTAAACATCATGGAGGGGCTGGATGGCTTGGTATTGTGCTGATTTTCCTGTGATTTTCGTTTTTTTGGCCAGTTGTGGCCTTTTCACCAGGGGTAGTGAGTGGTGCATGGGCCTAGTCTTTCTGTGGGCTGTCTTGAATTTAAACATCATGGAGGGGCTGGATGGCTTGGGATTGTGCTGATTTTTCTGCGATTTTCGTTTTTTTGGCCTGTTGTTGTGGCCTTTTCACCAGGGGTAGTGACTAGTGAGTGTTGCATGGGCCTAGTCTTTCTGTGGGGTGTCTTGAATTTAAACATCATGGAGGGCATGGGATTGTGCTGATTTTTCTTTATTTTTTTTTATTTTTTTGGGGTGTATAACTGAACTGATGTTCCTCTGTCTTCCATTGCTTTTAGGTGGACAAGACTCAAGAGAACCACCAGTGCCAGGAAGAAGTCCTGCAGCGGTGTGTGTGTGCAGCATAACGTCACGCGACGTCACGTCTGGCCACAGACAACTCTGCAACTCGTGCAACTGCGGCCTGCTGTTCTGACCTGCTCTGAAGAAGATGTCCCCAAAAAAAGTTCTCCATAGCTCCTCTAGTAAGAAAGTTGCCAGTAAGGAGCAGAAGAAGCAAGTTACCAAGGAGGCTGGTGTGCCGGCCGCCGCGTTTTTTGGGAGTAAAAATAAAAGTACGCCTGCAGCAGCAGCGGGATCTGCTGGGGACCAAGCTGGGAGCAGCACTCCTGCTCCATTGGGCTCAGTGCCTCCACCACCACCACCACGCAAACTTAAGTCAAAGCCCTTGAGTGCTGCAGAGGCAGTCAGTGTACTTCTTCAATCACCATCGACCAGTGATGTTGGCTCATCGCAAGAAAGTAGCAGCAATGTCCCTGAATCAACACAGGTTGTTGTAACTCATCAGACAAGTGTTGAACAACCACAGCAGCAACAACAACCACATGTGCAAGTACAAGCCCAAGTACATGTGGAAGGAGAGGCAGCGCAAGGAGATGCGCAAGCAGAGGTGCATGGAGTGTCACGAGTGCCAACAATAGTTGTTCCTCCCGAAGTAGGGGCACATTAGGAAATCGACAATCAAACCGAGTATCATTTGAGGAAGCCACTCCTCCTGATGATCATTCATTGTCTTCCACATCCCTAGCAAGGAAAAGATCAAGGGGGGTGTCTACATCTTCTTCAAGCCCACCTCCTTCTGATGATCTGGATGAAGATTGGAAACCATCACGTCCGTCTGAGAGTGAGGCACACCATGATCTGACAAAGGTACCTAAGCGTAAAAGGAAGGTCGTCGAAAAACTCATAGCTATGGAGTGTGATGAGGCTCAACAAGAAGTGACGGATACTGCTGCTGATGAAGCCTCTCACGACGACGAGCCAGTCATCATAAAGGTCACTGCAGCCCCAGCGGGCATGCAGCAAAGAGACATTTTGACCCTAGCCCGAGAAGCTGCTGAGCGTGATGATGATGTCGACGAGGAGGCAATGGAAGCACAACAATCATTGGAGTTAACTAGTACACCAACACCTACCGCTTCCATATTTCTTCCTCGCAAGAAGGGATCTCCATCCACCACGACCTCAATTAGTGGTGGTGAAAGTGCAAAACGTACTGAAGTTCGGCAATCCACATCCTTCACTTCATCTGGCATTAGCAGCAGGACCACCACCACCAGTATTGCCGCCTCCTCCAGCCCCCAAAGACATTTCAAGTCTGCAGTTTGGGACTTCTTTAGTGTCTGCCCAAAAAAGAAAAACGTAGCCATTTGTAGCATTTGTAAGCTTTGAGTTAGTCGTGGTAAGTTTGGTACCAACTATGGTACCGGAGGTCAGAGAGGTCATCTTAAGAGACAGCACGCTGTCCAATGGTTTGCGCACCTACAGGCGATCATGGAAGCCCGAATTGCACGTAATGAAAACATTGATGTTTCATCTGATGATGACGAGGAGGAAGAAGACGTGTCAAACACTTCACTTACACCCAGTACCCCTGTCAGCAGCACACCCCATGTGAGCCACACTAAGAGTGTGGGAGAGAGTGATACACCAATGCGAAAAAGTTCATCAGCGAGCGTAACTGGGTCGAAGATATCATCATCATCATCCCCTAAATCCTTGGTCCAGGGCAACATTAAAAAGATGTTGTTTACAGAAGCGCAATAGGAACGCAACCACCCACTGACGCGTCTGTATAACACTAAGCTGGCTAAAATGCTAGCTCTGGACCTTCTCCCTTTTTCTTTTGTAGAAGGGGTTGGTTTTCTAGAATTAGTGGCAGCGCTCTGCCCTAAAAGGAAGGTTCCTAGTCGGTTCTATTTTGCCCGAGTTGCGGTTCCAGCACTACATGAAGATGTTCTGGAGGTGATTGGGGCAGCTTTGCAGAAGAGTGCTGTTCACACTATACATCTGACAACAGACATGTGGACCAGTGGCGCAGGCGCTGATTACATGTGCATCACTGCACACTGGGTCTCTTTTTCAGGGGTTAAAGCAAAGCTAAACGCAGGTGTTGACCCGGACCAAGTTTTTAAAGCTGCTCGGAAACATGCAACACTAGCCATGTTTGGTTTGGAGAAACGTCACACAGCAGAAAATATTTTGGATGTGTTTAGCACAAAGGTCCTTGACTGGCTGTCCCCCAAAAAACGCCAGATTGGTTATGTTTCCACGGATAATGGCGCCAATGTAGTTAAGGCCATGGAGCTGGGTGAATATTTCAGAGTGCCGTGTTTGGCGCACTGTATAAACCTGGCTGTCAAAAAATTCTTGAGTGATAAAGACAGTACAGCGTACAGGGTAGTGGACACCTGCCGAAAAATGTGCAACCATTTCAGCCATTCTTTTAAGGCCCAGAAGCATCTGAGGAGCCTGCTATATGAACGTCGAATGCCAGTGAAAGCACTCATCCAGGAGGTGGCAACACGTTGGAACTCAACCTTCTACATGCTTGAGTGTCTGTATGAGCAGTATACGGTACTCGATCACTATTTCTTAACACAGGGTACAGCTCAGAAGAAGGACCTGAGGATGGGTGCGGCGCAATGGGACATAGTTAACAGCCTGACACAACCATGCTTCGTCCTTTTGAGTTCTTCACGCGTGCAGTCAGCAAGGAGGACTGTAATTTGGGAAAAGCTATCCCATTGTTGTACATGCTGGAGCACCAACTGAAGGAGGTGTGTTCTGTGTTTCAAAAAGATGAAAAAAACCAAGACCCTTTTGTTCTGGCGGAGAAATTATTAGAGCGCCTACAAGGTGATGAACATCTTAAAATGATCCACTCAAACCAGCATTACATTTGCGCTACTATTCTGGATCCACGCTACAAAAAAGGCGCTGGCAGGCCAAGCATTCTTTCCTTTTGCTGATGAAGATGTTACAAAGTACAAACAGTGGCTAGCCTCCTCAGCCAAGAGGTTTGAAAGAGAACGGCAGAAAATTGAAGGAAAAGGCAGTACATCAGCATCAGCAGGCCATCCCCAGTCACAACAATCCACTTCTGCACCTGTGGCTGCGGCACAAGTGACCTCTCAGCCGTTAAAGACACCGGCAACCGGATCATCTGCACCACCAGACACAACAGTAACATTGGAGGCTGAAGAGGATTGGCTAGCTCGGCTTGGGTTTGGTTCTCAAAAGGTCACAGCAACAGCTAAGCAAAGTGGAGGAACCTTGGAGGTGCACCTTGAGTCGATGGTGAAGGACTAGCTGAATGACTCAACAGAGGTCTATATTAATGCTGACCCATTGGCGTATTGGCATGGGAAAAAAGAATTGTGGCCACAGCTCTCCAACCTGACTTTAAACTACTTGTCTTGCCCACTCGCAAGTGTGTCTTCTGAACGTGTTTTCAGTGCTGCTGGTGGCATTGTAACTTCAAAATGGAGCCGCCTCTCGCCCAAAAATGATCAAGATGAATCAGCACCTCATATCACCAGATTACAGAGTACGAGAAAGCACGCCGGATGAAGACGGGGTGGATAGCAACATAGATGAGGGAATTTCTTCTCTGTCAGGTGACACTGAGCTCACCCTGCCTGAATTCGCAAAGTATGATGACGAAGCCTTATTCTTATTCGTGGACCGTGACACCGAGCCCTGAAAATGAGACAATGAATCAATAACTTTCTTTTTCGTCCTTATTCACTTTTATTCCTGTGTGTCTGTCTTTCTTTGTTGTGCACAGTTAATATAATTCAAACTTTAATCACCTAATCACAAAAACAAGCCCATCAGCAGAACTGTCTTCACTTGTTTGCTTATTGATTTGAAGGTGCCGCAGTCTGCATTCCTCTGGTTCACAAGTTCAAAAGAACATGCTCCTCTATCCTCCTCCTCCAGACTCCTATTTCCATCAAAGCAGAGGGCTGGTTTATGCCTAATGAAGAAAGACTCAGCACTTGTGGGGGTGTTCTACTTCTTTGCGGGTGAGTTGACGGCTCTGGGGCCATTGCTGGGAAGCTCTAATACGGGATAAAAGTGGTTTGGACCAAATCCGAGGCAAAATTTTTTTGGTGTTTTTGCTGACTTGATTGCCTTTGAGGTGCTCTTTGGGGGGGGTTCCGGCTGTTTGTGGGTGAGTTTCGGGGTCTGGGAGCACTGCTGGGACACTCTAATCTTGATTGCATTTGCTTTTCAGGAAATCCGTGGTGGTAAACTGGAGTTATGGCATAGCTACACAGCGCGTTTGTACAGAAGGCCGAGAAATATTGTAAGTATGAGATTTTGCTTTTTGGCTGTTTGGGGGTGTTGTGCTTTTTGGCGGGTGGGTTGGCGGGTCTTGGAGCATTCCTGGGAAGGTCTAATACCGGATAGAAGTGGTTGGGACAAAATCCACGCTGATTTTTTTTGTGCTATTTCTGACATTTTGCTCAATGTAGCGTTTTCGGGGGCCTGTTTGGGGGGCTTCCTGGTGTTTGTGGGTGGGTTTCGGGGTCTGGGAGCACTGCTGGGACACTCTAATCTTGATTGCATTTGCTTTTCAGGAAATCCGTGGTGGTAAACCGGAGTTATGGCCTAGCTACACAGCGCGTTTGGACCGAAAGCCGAGAAATATTGTAAGTATTTGATTTTGCTTTTGGGCTGTTTGGGGGTGTTGTGCTTTTTGGCGGGTGGGTTGGCGGGTCTTGGGGCATTCCTGGGAAGGTCTAATACCGGATAGAAGTGGTTGGGACAAAATCCAAGCTGATTCTTTTTTGCTATTTCTGACATTTTGCTCAATGTAGCGTTTTCGGGGGCCTGTTTGGGGGCTTCCTGGTGTTTATGGGTGGGTTTGGGGTTCTGGGAGCACTGCTGGCTATGGATACTTTACTTTGCAAGAGGTTTGAAGCAAATCCATGGTGGCAGAGGGGAGTTAGGGCCTAGCTGCAGAGCGCGCGCATAGTGATTTGGGAAATTGGCAAAAAAATGACTAAGTCCCCATTTTTGTACTTTTGCTCTTTGGCTGTTTGGGGGTCTTCTACTCGTTTTCTCCTGGGTTGACGGCTCTGGGGCCATTGCTGGGAAGCTCTAATACCGGATAAAAGTGGTTTGGACCAAATCCGAGGCGGAAATTTGTTGGTGTTTTTGCTGACTTGCTTGCCTTTGAGGTGCTCTTTGGGGGGGTTCCGGCTGTTTGTGGGTGAGTTTCGGGGTCTGGGAGCACTTCTGGGACACTCTAATCTTGATTGCATTTGCTTTTCAGGAAATCCGTGGTGGTAAACCGGAGTTATGGCCTAGCTACACAGCGCGTTTGGACCGAAGGCCGAGAAATATTGTAAGTATGAGATTTTGCTTTTGGGCTGTTTTGGGGTGTTGTGCTTTTTGGCGGGTGGGTTGGCGGGTCTTGGGGCATTCCTGGGAAGGTCTAATACCGGATAGAAGTGGTTGGGACAAAATCCATAAGGAAAAGCCTTTTGGCACTTTTTGTAACTTAGGGTTCGTAGGGTTAGCCCTAGCAGCAGTATTGCATGTGTTTTGGGGTGTTCTAGATTTTTGCAACTGAGTTCTGGGGTCTTAGAGCACTCGTGAGAATGTGTAATTTAGGTTGCAAGTCATTTGAAGAAAATCCATGGTAGGAAAGGGGGGATTTGGCATAGTTAGAGAAAGCCTCTGCCACTATTCTTAACTTAGGGCTCGTTAGGGTTAGCATTATTTCTATTGCATGTGTTTGGGTGGGGGGGTTTTTGAGTCTTGGAGCGATGCTGGCTATGGATACTTTTGCTTGCTTGCAAGTGGTTTGAATACAATCCATGGTGGGTAAGGGGGTATTTGGGCCTACTTTTACTTTCAAAGTACGTTTTGTCACCAGTTTTCTGCTAGGCCTCGTTTTTTGAGATCTGATTGGTGGTCTTCTACATTTTTGCAACTGGCTTTAGTAAGGGTCTGGGTGGAGCACTGCTGGGAAGGTCTAATTTTGCTCTAAAACACAGTTTACAGTACACCTAGCTTGAGGGGAAAGATCCGCTAAATTAATTCGCCCATACTTATTTATCCTTGAAAAGGTGACTCAGACAGAGTACGCACTTTCAAAAATGTTGTACTGTCTATTAGGAAAATCAAAGTGTGACTTTTTGCACTACACAGCGTACATACCTTATGTTTATTTATCAGTGCTGTTTTTCGTTCAATAATTACAGGCCGGGTTTCAGTCTACAATGGGGAAAAAAGGATGGAGTCAGGCTTCACATTAGCGAGCCGCAATTCAGCATCCGCCAGGCAGGCAGTGTACAGGGTGTCTTCTGGTCACCAACATTGATGGACGAAGCGTCAGCTGGAATGGAGGAGTGCCGCTAATAAGAGGAATTGTTTGCTGCATGCAATTTACTTACCAAATTCAACAGGACAACTACAACAATACAGATACAGTATCCATTATTTTATTCAATGAGTGTGTGTGACTGCATTTCTTGGATCTCTCTCTGCTTCTTAATTGATCCCTACAGCCATTCTATATGTTTTACTTCGGCTATTTTTTTAACCTAATTTAATGTAGCCCTGTACTGTCGCATTCTGGCATTCACGGTTGTCGAAAAAACGACTTACTTTTCTGTAACAATGCATTCAGTAGTGCATGCACTTCCTTTATGTCACGTAAAAGATTTATGGTTAGCTTTGTAACTAAAAATTTCTTTATGTTCAATTATTGTTTGTCCATGCTGTGCTTTTTTTTTTTCTCTCAACAAAACCTACCCAAAAAGAAACCCCCATTCCTATCTATTTTACAAACCCTAACCCTCTTCCCCCGGGTTGTGTGGTTTTGCTTGATGTGTGACTAACTGACATCAATATTTCCACACACTTGCTGGGGAGGATAAGGTCATAGCAACACGCTGGTGAAGGAATCCGAGGATATATTCTAGGCTTACTCAGCTTCAGTACTATTTCTTGTAGTATTAGCCAATGTCAAAGAAATCCTATGCAAGTAAAAGTTATACTATAAATACTTTACCATTTGTTAGGCTACATTGTGGCACTGTTGTGGTATAGTGTACTGTCACCTGCTATATTCTCTATCGTACCGTTGTAATGCTACAGTAAGGACAAACCAGGTTTCATTTTCTTTTTTTCCATAGCCATGCAACTGCCACTGTGTCACACCACTAGTACCACCACAAGGAGGAGAAAATTTCAGCCGCCCTGGATTGCCACCTTAATCACCATTTCCCTTGGAGCCAGCCCTGGGCCTAGCCCTACTTTCAAACAGAAATTACAGGTAAGATAAGCGTTTGGTTGGAGGTAGTATAATAGAGTATTAGGAGAGACGAGAGATTGACGGTAGTACTACTAAAGTTCTTATAGTTCAGGACCTCCTGCTCCAGGTAGGACAGTCTGAGGGATAAGCGGCGCCGGCGTGCCTTGCAAATCCTGTGGGGGGTAGCTGCTGTCTTTGCTGCTCGGCGGTGGCGTTTGGCTTTGGTAGCCCGGCTCCGTACCGCTGGAGCACTGCGCTGGCTGGCAGCCCGCACGGAGGAGGATGCAGCTGTCCCAGTGGACGATGTTGTATTACCAGACTGCATCTCCTCCTCCTCCAGGGCCACCAGCCACCGATATTCAACGACAGTGGCATCCAGCCTCCGTTGCCGGGCCATTCAAGCCAGCTCCTTCCTCCTTGATGGTCTCTTGGATTTGGAAGGAGCAACTACATGAAGAAAGAAAGACATAGTCTGTAACCAATGCTCCTTAAGATTAACACAAAATAATTGAGCAGAAAGTTGTCACAGTACAAGTAGCAAATTGAAAGCACAGTACATAACTATTGAGGACAGTATCTATGTAACCTCCGACTTCTTCATCCTTGCTCTAACATTAGTGGGAGTTTAAGGAACAAATTCTACGAGCACTATGGACTTGCAGTCGACTATGACAGTACACCAGTCTTATTCTTCTTCTTCTCTCTTGTTTAGGAAAATTGGTACGTTATCTTATGCAAGCCGGCATAATGCCAGTGCAGTGAACTTGCACCTGATAAAAACAGACGCACACCATGGTGAGTGAGACAGACTTGCGTTACTGTACCGGTCCAGTACATGCAGGTGGTGAAGCTCTTACTTTTCTATTACGGGTGGCACTGAGAATACTCTGTTAAAAGGGCTACTGCTTAATTAATTTAGCTTACACCCTACAGTGCAAATGAGTATTAGAAAAGGAAAATGAAGAAGCTAAATAATCTGATTATCTATCACTTCACATGGGATGTATTTGATGACATATGGGATGACTTTAGGTGCTTTGCTTATTATTGAGTGAACAGTGATACACCCACACATGAATGACGTACTACTACTAAACTAAAGTTATTAAGAGAGGTAGGGAGTGTCCACCGTAATAACCGGATATATGCTGTGCTTGCAGTTGCAATACAAACTACTGCTACTATTCATGGTAGTATTTGGACATAATTACAACTTCTTTTCCTTGCCTTTCCTACACTGGAACGGACGTGCGGGTGCGGTGTTACATGCTCTTCAAAGTAACACTTAGTTCATCCAGTGACCGTCTACTCTCTCTAGATACACATATGCTATCTAAGAGTCAGATAGTACCATGAATGATCCAGGCATCCATCCATTCAAAGTATATGCACACATACAGTTTCTGTTTCACCTACCCAGGCTGTTCTCCTTCCACCCATTCTTGCTTCATCATTCACCCAGCCATGCACCATACCATATTCTTTCCTTCCCAGCCACCTCGGGGACCAAGCAAACACATATCATTCTTCTTTGCCAGTCATCATTACATTTCTCGTCCTTCCACACTTACTTACACCCTTCTTTCGCTTTTCTTTCATCCCATCCTCCAATTTCTTGGTCCTAGGGGATTTGAACATCCACTTCAATCAGGTATTAGATACCACAGCCACTAATCTGCTTAAGGACCTGGAGGCCATGGACTTGACTCAAAGGGTCACAGGCCCCACGCATGTTGGTGGCAATCTTCTGGACCCAATCTTTTCCAACTCCATAGGGCTCTTAGTAAGCAACCCCCTCCCAGTCCCTTGGTCCTACTATTCAGTCATATGCTTCTCATGGAAGCTGCCTTTAGGCATCCCCACCCCACCTCTTCACTCTTTCTCGACCAGGGTTTGGTCCAAGCTGGACAGAGAGGAGTGGGCAAATAACCTTAGGAGCACGGCCCCCCCGCTTAATGCAGATCTGGATGGGGCTAATACAGATTTTAATCAGTGGCTTGTTCAATCATTGGATAAGGTACTTCCGGTAAAAACTATGGTCAAGAAAAAAATCAATCATCACCAACCATGGTACAATGCCGAGCTTAAGACCTTGAAACAAACGTGCAAAAGAGAGGAGCGCCAATGGCGCAAAGGTTTTGACTCTGAGAAAAAGAACATCTACAGAGCATCCATTAAATTCTACAAAGCGGCGCTTACTCGGGCCAAAGCATCTTACTATGCCCAGAGAATTGAGACAGCCTCAAATGCTCCGAGGGAGCTCTTTCAGATTGCTAGGTCACTGTTAAAAACTCCTGATCCCCCTTCCTCCCCTGATCAAGTCGGCACCCGCTGCGAAGATCTGGCGGTTTTCTTCGACACTAAAATCAAAAAAATCTTGATTTCTATTCCCCCTGTTTCCTTAGCTGGCCCAGCCAGTTGCTCCGATATATTGGGAGGGAACGACAGGCCACGACTCGAGGCCTTTGACATCCTTAAGGAGGAAGCCCTCCCGGCTCTTATCAATTCTGTTAAAAGCGGGTCTCCACTTGATCCCGCCCCTATGAGCGTAATAAAATCAATGCTTCCTGTTCTATCCACACCCATTGCCAATCTTGTGAACTCCTCTATTAAGGCAGGAGTCGTTCCGAAGGATTGGAAATTGGCAATGGTAAAAGCTTTAATAAAGAAGCCCTCACTTGACCCCAGTGATTTTTCCAATTATAGACCCATCTCTCTTCTCCCGGGCATTAGCAAGCTTACTGAGAAGCACATCAACCATCAGCTGGCCTCCTTCTTGGAGACCAACAACTTGCTTCACTCTTCCCAGACTGGATTCAGGAGAGGGCAGGGTACCGAGACGGCGCTGCTGAGCGTGGTGGAGGAATCCAGGAGGATTCTGGACACTGGTGGGCGCGTGGCCATTATCCTCCTGGACCTCAGCGCCGCGTTCGATACGGTGAACCATGATACCCTTCTGGCCCGCCTTAACAACTTGGGAGTCACGGGGAGCGCCTTGAGTTGGCTCAAATCCTTCCTGGAGGGAAGGGCCTTCAAGGTGTTCGAGGAAAACATCTCCTCGTGCCCGGTACCATTGCAGTGTGGGGTTCCGCAGGGATCTTTCCTGAGCCCCACGCTGTTTAATGTGTACATGGCTCCCCTGGCGGGACTAGTGGCACCATTCGGGATCCAGCTGGTGAGCTACGCTGATGACACCCAGCTTGTGGTCTCCCTGAACAGGAACGGGTCCTCCTCTGTTAATCTGAGAATGTGCCTTGAGGTGGTCCCGGGATGGATGGACTAGTCTCAGTTAAAGCTAAATGGAGGAAAAACGGAGGTGATGCTCCTGGGGAAGGGAGCCTCCCTCGATGACTCAGAGGCTTGGCCACTCTGTATGGGATTAGGACCATTGCCGAAACCAGAGATCAAGAGCCTTGGTTTCTGGCTTGACACTGAGCTTTCCTTCCGTTATCAGGCTAGGAAAACCATGGCCACTTGTTTTGGATTATTAAGGATGATCCGTAAGATCCTCCCCCTGTTACCTGAGGCAGCAAAAAGGACACTTGTCCAATCTCTGGTTCTATCAAGGATAGATTATGGCAATGCCATCTACCTAGGCGCCCCTGCAGGGGTAATCCAGCGGCTCCAGATCGCACAAAATTTTGCAGCTAGAATCCTGACAGGCATTGGCCCTAGGATGTCGGCTAAACCGGCACTGAAGAAGCTCCACTGGCTCCCAGTGAGGGAACGGATTTCTTTTAAGGCCTTATGTATTACACATAGGGTCATGCATGGACAGGGTCCGGCCATTCTGAGGACCTTGATTAGGCCCTATAAGTCCCGGAGAGACCTGCGCTCAGATGATCAGAATTTAGCTGAGATCCCGAGAGTCCGTAGATCTAGGACCGGGGGTCGTCTCTTTTCTCTGAACGCAGCCAGGCTGTGGAATTCGCTACCCCCCCGCTTCGACATGAACCCAACCTGCTGATCTTTAGAAGGAAATTGAAGACCTGGCTTTTCAGCAGAGTATAAAGCTAGATTTATACAGTGATGTAAATAGTTCCTGATCCCGTCGCTGTGTACTCTCTGGGCTCCGTACAAGCGCTGGGATGCTCCTGAGTAGCCATGTGCTATATAAGAGTCTGAAAATAAAAATAAAAAAATAAAATAAGTTCATCTCAGTTCTGATTGGGATTCTTCTCGTTAAAAACTTCACAGCTAAGTCGAAGTACATTTAGAGGAGGCTACTACCTGGTTTATTTATAATACACCCGTGCAGAAAGCACACTCTGCAGTCTTCAATCTCAATGAGTAAGGAATATATAGCTTACCTCTGCCCGCCACCACCGTGTCAACCCCCACAGAATTGTCCGGCACTTCCACCGCCTCCTCCCCAGAGTTGTCCTCCTCGTCCAATGCCACCACCACCTCCGCGCTGGCCCCACCTCCAGATGTTCCACCTACAAAGTACATTTAATAATGTTAGAATACACCACTCACTACTATATAATATTTGGTCTAGGAGGAAGAAAGAAATGTGAAAAAAACAGTATATAATTTAATAATTTGTGACTGTCTACTCTAAAGTAAAAATGTCCCTTTTTCCAGGAAAGGCTGTTGTCTTGCTGCACTTTTTGGCACAACTGATGAATGCTTGCTTTTTATTTTTAACACGCACCACTTTTTCTCCTAACAGACAAAAGCTTGACTTCTAAGAACACGAGCAGGATCAAGTCCAAACCAGGTGAGAGCTCGGCTCGACCACAAGAAATGTATCCAATTAATCGTCAGCACTAAGCACTTTTCCATTTTCAGTTAAATGTTTACTTTTATGACAAACTTGATTTTAATAAATGTGTTTACTTTTAATAAAGCTTTTAAACTTAAATAGACTCTGTGGTTTTTGGTCCTCCAGACTAGAGTGGATGAGCTAAAGGTTTTGCAATTTTTTCAAGCAATAGTCCGTGCCTCTGACATCATTGGGGAATAATCATAATCATCGGTGACTTTGGGAGCTAAATGACTCTGCCACACTATCTAGTCAGTAAGGAGATTGGAGGTTCAACTACAAAGTCTGTTATCACTGAGGTATGTGGAAAGTCTAACAGCACCTATTATAATTGATAAGCTAAGCAATGCATTATTTAGTGTCCATAGTTCTGTTTGTGCAGATTTGTCCCTGCAACACTAGTAGAATGGATTGTCCTCCTATCCAAACCAAAAGTAAAGTAGTATCTTATTCTTTCTTGGTGGTCATTCACCTTTTTATTGTTGGCAATTGTCAAAGCATAAACATTTAGAAGACTTGAAAAGACATTATGGACAATCCCAGAGGACTGCACTCTGTGCATAGAGCTATTGCTGACTAGAATGGGAGTCCAATGGAATTGCCAAATGTGCAATCTTAGTTAGCTACACAGACAGACTAATAAGAATAATCTAGTAATACCACACAGAGTCATAGTCGAGGCAGGATAAGAATTTAGATCCAGTCTACCAGAATATCAAAGACGATTTAGAAAAAATCGAATGAGGAATGCTGGGAAAAAATAAGTACTCTATATTAAAATTAAAACTTACTGGGGCCAGCAAAGGAGCCCTCGCCTGCCCGATCCTGGCCTGCATCCTCAACAGCACCCTCCTCCTCCTCCTCCTGTTTCCTCCTCTTGCCCCTGGGGGAAGCTGATGTACAACATGAAAGAAAGAAAAACAGAAAACATGGATGATATTTGTCAACCACATAAAACATTTCAAAAGAACTAACAAAATATTTTGGCGAAATAGCAAATAGGCAACGGGATATATTATTGACCAATCTCATGTGGTCTACTACGTTATTAGTATTGCTTGATTTGCGGACCGTCGAATTGTAAACTTCTTATGTAACTCACTACACAAAGTACTAAAAAGGTTTGCCTAGGATTGGCAGGTAGCAGTCCGCAGCACGCGAAGTGACAGCCAAAGTCCACCGTGATTGCAGATCAGCGACAACACTAAAGTTTCCTACCACATAAACCAGTCATTAAAATACTCAAACTATCAATCCACCACCACTATTTCTTCTTATCGCCATGTGTACAAAGGAAGGACTGGACTTGAGTCTGTAGGGGCTGATTTAGAAGCCCCTTGCGGCTCTTTTGCTCCATTGTTGCGTGACTTTTGTGACGCAGCGGCAGCACAAAAGAGGCGCAATGATGCGGCGTATATTAACAACGTGACGCATATGGGAGATGCATCACGTTGTACAGTCCTGCGCCATCAAGGGACGTTCCGGTGCAAGGGAGGGCGTTCCTGCGCAGGAACGCATCCTAAAAGTGGCTGAGGGAAATCTACAAGATTTCAATCACTCACTTTAACGACAATGATGCGTGACTCAAACCCTGCGCCTGCTTGAAGCAGACGTACGGCTTGACGCAGCTTTGGGGAGATAGGGCACCCCAGAGCATTGATGGAGCTGCGCCATTGTTGCGACGCAACTCCAGCAATGCGCCGCCCTTACGGCACAGATGCGTAACGCTTTGGTGACGTTTTGGGCCCATGGTGCGCCGCATTGTAAATACGGCGCACCATGGGTGATAGCGGCGAGGCGCACAATTACTGGTATTCCCTGCTACTTTGCAGGGATGCGCCGGTAATTAAACATCTGAACCTTAGTGTTTAGCCACACTGGCCAATGAAATGAACACAAAATCGGAAACAAATAAGCATAGTAGCAACACTACTGAGAAGGAGAGCAGTGCACCTGAAAAGCAGAGAAGATTTTGAAATATGATATACCTACAATGTAATGAGCAGCATTATTGCTCTTGGTAAAAAAAAAAAATTGCAATATAATAACACAGCAGGAGAAAACAGAGTAGTAAAGAAATAGCTACTACTACTACTCACCAAGCCCAGGGATCTCGAGGCCAAGCAGGTCGAGCAGATCTCGTTCACGGGTCAGGACATCCGTCCAGCGGTGGGTGGCCTGGTTGTAGGTGCGCCGGACCCGAGAGTGGTGGTACATGGCCCGGCACACCTTATCCCACCGCTTCCGGCGATCCCGCATCCCGTACCCGCCTCCGATCTTGCCGCCTGCCATTGTGGTCCTGGGGAGGTGGAGCTGTACATAGAACAGTAGTGCGCCCACCTCCTCCGGGCTGAAAATCTCCCGGGGTGCGACTGTCTCCCCCCTTAAACGCCCTCACGGGGTGCGGGCACGGGGTGGGGACCCTTCCCCTTCTCGGGATGCTTCCCGGCTCCCTTCACCATGGTCTGGGCAGAAAGGAATAAAGAAAATAGAATAGGGAAGAGAAGAAAAGAAAAGAGTTTAAAAAAGTAGTTTAAAATTAACAAAAAGTAGCAGTAAACATAAAAATATAGGGCTAGAAAAATAGAGGGGTACATAATCAGTAAAATAGATTAAAAAAAAACTTCAAACAAGCAAAGGATGGCACAGATTTAGAGAGGATACAAGAAGCATGCCCAGAACCATAGCAATGAATGAGAAACAAAATGGCCGCGCCCGTTCATGACCGCGCAGGTAAGTTCGCGCGAGATGTTCCTCGCGAACACTCGTGAAATTGTACTTGCGAGCCGCACACTTTGCGAGATTACACTTCGCGCCCGGAAACGGAAATACGTCATGCAAACAAGATGGCCGCGCCCTTGAACGACCGCGAGGGTAACTTCGCGCCTTGCGCTACAAGCGGCTCGCGAAAACGCACAAAACCTTGCGAACTAACACGCCGCAAAAAAAGAAATCGCATATTCGCACTAATTCGTGGCTTCCGAATCCGATCTTGCGCGTATTTGTGCCCCGCGAATCCCGCGAAATTGCAGAAAAACGAGTTTTGCAAAACTGAAAGCAATCGGCAGGTGCAAGAGTTCAAACTCATCATTAGTAACAATTCACTGTAGTGCTTCCTGACTGGGGCCCCTCCAGAGTTCAGTTGCTAGTTGCAACAATTGTATGACCCTGCTCTGACCCTCACAGCAGGCTCATAGAATAGCTAGAAGTAGGCCACAAAGGTCCTGGAAAAAAAAATTGCACTGCAACAGAAAGCAAATTACTGATAAGGAAGCAGGTGCCAGACCTGGAATTTTGAAACAGTGACACATTTATAAACTAACCCCAAATTAATTCATGTCAGTTGAAGCAGGGCAGGTGTGCTTGCTTTTCCCCCGATCATCTACAGTGATGATGAACCAGAGGGTGGCATTGATGTAACAGAGGGTGGCATGGATGAAAGAGAGGGTGGCAGTGGTGAAACAGAGGGTGCTGGGAGGCTGTGATGATGAACCAGACGTAGCAACAACATAGTCGCGACCGTTGCGAGCCGACAAGTAAGTTCGCAATTGCGAACTAGTACCAAATCCTCGCAAACTGGCAGAAACCCTTGCGAACACACAAAAAAAAAATCAGAGAATTCGCGGATTTTACGGATTGCGAGTTCGCAAATTCGCAAAATTCGCGAACGCCAGATTCGCAAAATTCGCCCATGCTTATGTGTGAATAACTTTTGGAAGACTGTCGGTGTGTAACAGGATGTATATGTGTATCACTACATATGATGAGTGAGTATATGTATGAGTGACTATATAGAACTGTTGCTGAATGAGTGGATGTGTATATAGATGGTGGAATTACTGAATTGCTTGTTGTAACTGGTATGGGTATCTCCATTTTTTTGAAAATGTTAGTTTCTATTTTTGAATATGTGTTTCAAGGGTTACATTAAACTGAAAGGAGGTCTGCCAGTCTGTCACAAGGATGGTGTTATCAGTGATGTCATGAGTGATGTCACTGACCATGTAATGAGTGATGTAATATGTGACGTCATCAGCAGTGCATTGCAGGCGCGCAAGTTATAGTGAGTCCAACTAACTATAACGTGAGAATTTCAATGGTTTTATGTCAGTAAAATTTCCAGCTAACTATAACTGGTGTGAAACCTGTGTTTTTTTCAGTGAAGTTAATTGGTTTTTTAAATGCTAATTCCTAACTATAACTGGTGTGAAACTTATGGTTTTTTCAGTGAATTTCAAAAGTTTTTTAAATGCTAATTTCTAACTATAACTGGTGTGAAACCTATGGTTTTTTCAGTGAATTTCCTAGGTTTTTTAAATGCTAATTCCTAACTATAACTGGTGTGAAACCTTTGGTTTTTTCAGTGAATTTCAAAGGTTTTTTAATAGCAAATTTCTATAGCTATGAAATGTAATATTTTTTATAATGAATCCTATATTGTATATTTATGTAACACTATTTTTTTTATGTATATTGTTCTTGTTTTTTTATTTTTTTTGCCCTGGAGCGCTCCCGGTGCGTGTCCCGGTGAGCGCACCGGAAAGCACAGTCTTGCGGCGCGCCCCAGGGCGCTTACCGGTGAGCGTCCCATTAGCGTTTTGCCGCGAACGAAAAAATCATCGTGATGTATCGCGTAGCCGCGTCCGCGTGATACGCACGGCGTAAACGCACCTGGAAGCACTCGAGCGCATACGATCGCGCAACATAAGCATCCGACGCGCTTATGCGACGCGCCCGGGGGCGCGTAGCGTAAGCGCATTGTGTCATGTGACCTAAAAATAACACTTTTTATTGGTTCTGGACAGTTTTGGTTTCCAAATGATGAAAGCCTTGGTCATGTGACCTAAAATTAACACTTTTCATTGGTTCAGGACAGGTTTTTTTTCCTAATGATGAAAGCCCCCACCTTTTTTCCTCATTCTCACTTTGTACTTTGAGTGAAGAAGACCTGTACTTTTTTGGACTGAAAAATGGCTTCAGTAGCAGCAGCAGCAGGAGCATCTCAGCCACCACCACCACCACCACCACCACCAAGAGGAATGTCTGACATAATATCGACAGACAGAATATCGAAATACAAAAATATCGGCACAAAAATATCGAAATTAAAAATATCGTTTTTTAAAATGTATTAATAATAATGTAAAAGTAATTTTAAAATACATATAATTTTACAAATATTAAATAAAAATATTAAAACAAAATTAAAACTAATACATATACATTTAAAATAAATAAAACACTTAATAATTTAATGTAATTTTCTTTTTTTTAATTTCATTTAATTGATTTAATGTAATTTTTTTTATTTTTACCCTGTACGCCTGTACCCCAAAAACCCCAAACTGACCCTGAACCCTAAAAATATCCCTGTACCCCAAAAACCCCAAACTGACCCTGAACCCTAAAAATATCCCTGTACCCCAAAAACCCAAAACTGACCCTGAACCCTAAAAATACCCCTTTACCCAAAAACTGAAAACTGACCCTGAACCCTAAAAATACCCCTTTACCCAAGAACTGATACCTGACCCTGAACCCTAAAAATACCCCTTTACCCAAAAACTGAAAACTGACCCTGAACCCTAAAAATACCCCTTTACCCAAGAACTGAAAACTGACCCTGAACCCTAAAAATACCCCTTTACCCAAAAACTGAAAACTGACCCTGAACCCTAAAAATACTCCTTTACCCAAAATTAATTAATATTATTTAATTACCAATTAATTATTAATTAACAATAACAATAAAGTAAATATATTAGCACATTAGCTGTAATTAATTTAATGTAATAATTAATATTATTTTTCCCAATTAATTAATTAAGAATTACAAAAAATTATATATAAAAAAATTACTCTAATTAATGTAATTAACTAATTAATATTAATTAATTACCAACTAATTAATAATTAAAAATATGTACAAAATTATATTAATTAATTAACTAATTAATATAAATTAATTACCAATTAATTATTATTTAAAATATGTACAACCATATATTAATTATTTAATTATTATTAAATTACTTCCCACCCTATTCCCCTATAAACCCATAACCCGCTACAGAACATATTTATCAATTAATCAATTAATTAAAATTAATTAAAATATATTCTCAATTAATTAATTAATAATTCCTACTAATTAATAATTAATTTAACATAATTAAATTACTTCCCACCCTATTCCCCTATAAACCCACAACCAGCTACAGTAGTAAAAGACAATATTTAATTAAATTACATTAAAAATAAATAATAAAACATAATAAATACAATATAATATACATTAAATTTATTTAAAAATTGATATTAGTAACATCGAAGTTATTTATTTCGATATTATTGACATCGATATTTAAAACTTCGATACTACTGATACTATACTAATATCGATATTAAGACTGTCGATATTACTTACCTTCGATATTTTGTCCCATCGATATTCAAACTTCGATATAATTGTATATCGAAATTTAAAACTCGATATTTTGTCTGTGTACCCACCAAGAGGACCACCACAACACCACACTGGTGGAGATGAAGAAGAGGAAGAGGAGGAGGAGGAGGAGGAGGAGGAGGGGAGGAGGACATTCCTGCCAGAAGACCATACCCCATATAGGCCAAAGCAACACATTGTATGGGATTTTTTTTCCATCCCAAGTGGCCAAAAAAAGGTGAATGCGCCAAAGGTGACTTGCCTAATCTGTAACATGGAACTTTCAAGGGGGAACCCTAACAAAAAATACTCATTTGGCAATAACACCATGATTGGCCACATGCAGCGCAGGCATCCCAACAACTATGCTGCGGCAGAGGTCCGAGAACTGGCCACAAAAGCTCCCCAATCTTCACCCAGCACCTCCAAAAGAAAGCAACCCACTCCATCGGGACCAGAGACAAGGGAGATGGTCCCAAACATACAACCCCAGTTTGGGCAATACAAGATCACTTGTATATTTTGTGGTAAGACCATCACCTATGGTGAGCAAAGCATAAAGCTCATCAACCGTGCTGGTGACAACCACAATTTCCCCAAAAAACAATAATTTTTTCCTGATTTTTTTTGCTCCAGTTGAGCCGTTTACAATTCCCTGTTTTTTGTTTCTCCCCATAAAAATAACAAAAAAACATATAAAATTGTTCATTAAAGCCAAAACAAGTACAAAATGTTAAAAAAATAAAAAAATATATAAAACAACAAAAAGAAGAAAAAAAACAGTTCTTTTCACAACTACCTCCAATTTATACAAAAAAAGGCTACATTTTTTAAAAACTCTGTCATTCTTTTTCCCCCATGGTCCGCTCCCCGGTACGCTCCCCGGTGCGCGTAGCCCCCACATCAAACCTAGGGGGTCAGGGGGGTTTACTCTGCCCCCTTTTGGTCATTTTGTTTTTGCCACCTCTTGTGTCTCGATCCTACCGAGACACAAGATGGCGGCCGCTCCGGACTGTTTGGAATGTTGACAGACACCCTAGAGTCAATCAGGTTTCCGCGCACGAACTCGCGTAGAGCGCTGGTTCGCGCCCCGGTGCGCGTACCGGGGCGCACTTATAGATATATATATTTTTTTTAACCTAAATTACTCAAAATCCACTGGAGCACATATCTTGAGACATAGCAAAGGCACATCGGGCTACCAGTCCCTACAATTTTGCCAAGTTTTGTGGAAATCCATTCAGCCGTTCGGGCTAAAAGTGAGGTCGCCCTATGGAAATTAACATTGGGAAAAATATGTTTTGGGACCCCCCTTTTTTCTCGGCCCCCGCTTGACGAATCCCCCCCAAACTTTCAGGGAAGGACCAGAGCGCTGCCAGGAAAATGTGAGGTAATTTTCAGGTAGATTCCTCACCCGGCGCCAAACTTATTCACAATAGAATGTTGCGATTTCCCTATTCAAAATAATCCTAACTATAACTACCTACTGGCGACCGCCAGTAGGTGATATATATATAGGTATATATAGTTAGGACCTAGTTACCATAGGACATTCGGAACATTCTATTGGGAATAACTTTGATGCCGATTGAGGGATCTGCCTGTCATTTTCCTTAAATTTGCCTCGCTGCGCTGCGCTCCTTCCCTGAAAGTTTCGGGGGGATTCGTCAAGCGGGGGCCGAGAAAAAAGGGGGGTCCCAAAACGTGTTTTCCCCATGTTAATTTCCATAGGGACATTCTGACAAGGCTACAGCTCGAACGGCTGAACGGAATTATACCAGATTTGGCAAAATGGTAGGGACTGGTATGCAGCTATGCCTTTTGTACGTTTGGGGTAAATCCCTCCAGCACTTCTTGAGAAAATTGAATTTGAAATTTTTCAAATGGCATTTTCTGTGGGTCCTTTAGACACGGCTACAGCCCGAACGTCTGAACGGAATTACACCAAACTTGGCAAAATGGTAGGGACAGTAGTGCCTTTTCTATATTTGGTGAAAATCCCTCCAGTAGTTGTTGAGAAAATTAATTTGAGCAAATTGTATATCTATATGCGCTCAACATTCTATTGGGAATAACTTTAGTGCCGATGAAGGAATCTGTGTGTAATTTTCCAGAATTTTGGCCAGCTCCGCTCCGCTCCTTCCCTCAAAGTTTCGGGGGGATTCGTCAAGCGGGGGCCGAAAGGGGGGTCCCAAAACGTGTGTTCCCCATGTTAATTTCCATAGGGACCTTTAGACACGGCTACAGCCCGAACGGCTGAATGGAATTACACCAAACGTGACACAATGGTAGGGCCTGGTATGCAGATGTGCCTTTGCTATGTTTGGTGAAAATCCCTCCAGTAGTTGTTGAGAAAATTGAATTTGACCAAATTATTTATCTATATGCGCTCACCGTACGAGCACCGTACGCGTACCGTACGCGTACGTGCGCATACCCTTACGTGCGCGAGCGAGTTTCTGATTGTCTGGCAGTCGACTGTCAACATTCCAAACTGTCCAAACCAGGAAGTGTAGGCCACCATCTTGTTTTTCAGGAGAACTGAGGCACAAGAGAGCCCAAAACAAGAGTGGAAAACACAAAAAGGGGGCAGGGTAGAGACCCCCCAACCCTCTAGCCCTTCTCAGGGGGTCCCAAAAGGACCCCCAAGGGCAAAAAAAAAAGAAATTGCGGGGTACGCGCACCGTATGCGTAGGGTAGGCGTACCGTGCGCGTACCCCGCGATTTAAAAAAAAAAACTTTTTGCACTTGGGTGTCCTTCTGGGACCCCCTGAGAAGGGCTAGGGGGTCAGGGGGTCTCAACCCTGCCCCTTTTTCACGTTTTCCACTCTTCTTTTGGGCTCTTTTGTGCCTCACTTCTCCTGAGAAACAAGATGGCTGCTCAGGTGGTCCCAGAAGGATAATAACATAGAATCAGCATTTACAAAACCTTTGAAATTTATTGAAAAAAAATATAGGTTTCACGCCTGATATAGTTAGGAATTAGCATTTAAAAAACCTTGCAAATTCACAGAAAAAACTATAGGTTTCAAGCATTATATAGTTAGGAATTAGCATTTAAAAAACCTTGCAAATTCACTTAAAAAACCATAGGTTTCAGGACTTATACAGTTAGGAATTAGCATTTAAAAAACCTTGTAAATTCACCTAAAAAACCATAGGTTTTGGGCCTTATTTAGTTAGAAATTAGCATGTTAAAAACCTTGCATATTCACTTAAAAAACCATAGGTTTCAGGCCTTATATAGTTAGGAATTAGCATTTAAAAACCATTGAAATTTGCATATAGTTAGTTGTACTAACTATATTTCGCGCACCCGCAATCCACTGCTGATGATGTCACATATTACATCATTCATGACATGGTCAGTGACATCACTGATGACATCTCAAATAACATCACTGATGACATCACTGATGACATCTTATTTGACATCACTGATCACATCACTGATGATATCATTCATGTGATAATACAATGCACCTCCTCACACTCTAATATAACCTTTGATACACCCAGTGTTAAATACAGACTACCATTCTTGAAACCATTGACACACCAATACCAGTTACTACATACGCACTCACTGATTCCTAGGTCTACACACATATTCACTCATTCACCCATAGAATCACGCATACAAACAGTCACTCATCAATACAACACTATCATATGCACTCATACACCTATACAGACACTCACACAATGCCACTCATCCATGGAGTTACTCACACACCTAGTCAGTCATGCAAAGAATCAATCACACTTCCATTTCCTCAACAATACAGTTATACACACAACACCTTACTTATTCAAACAAATACTAACACATACTTACTCTCTTATACAATCACTGATACAAGTACACAATGATCCATATAGCCACTCGCACATTCACTGGCTCTCATGTATAGTCATTTATATATGCCAACTCTCACATGCACTGTGTTTTACATATGTACTTACTTGCACATGTAGCACTGAGATATCCATTCACTCACCAACACACCCATGCACACAGTCAACCGCCCATATATCTGTTTCCACATGCACTCTTGAACTCATACACCTAGTGAATCAACTTCTCACACATTTATGCACAGAGTCACACACCTCCCAGCCACCCACACATACACTCAGTCTCCTATTCAAATACTTGGGCAACCAATCAATAACCCATATAGCCACTCATATAGCTACTGATCAACAAATGCAGCAACTTACACAACAACAGACATACTGATGCACACATTTAGACAGTTTAGTCACTAACCCATGCATTTAGTAAGACACATTTAATCACTCACTCATACAGTCAGTCACGCACCTACTAAATCCTTCATCCAGACACTTATACATCCACTCATTCTTCAATATGTAAAACATATTTAAACTTTACAAAAAACACACAGTCACTGGATGATGTCATCAGTGATGTCATCAGTGATGTCAAATGAGATGTCATCAGTGATGTCATTTGATAATAAGAATGAGCCCAACATATGCTAGGGCAACACCAGGATTTAATCCAATATGACAGGGTGCACAAGGCATGCAGAGTTCCAAAATGTTCTGGAAATGCCAGGCACACGCGTTTCAGCAAACTGCTTTCTTCAGTGCTGGTATGAGTTTCCACGCAGAGTCTCTAGATTGGGGAACTGTTAACCTTCCTATCGCGCTATCATTGGCTCGTTGTTTTGTCCCGCCTCCGCTAGCAGCTGTAGTGCCTCCTAACTTTCAATTAGGGCCAGAGGCATGCTGGCCCATGAAGTCCATGCGTCAACCCGTGCAGTGAGGGGCTGACTAACACCCAGTGGCGTGTCTCCTAGACCTTTAGTTCTCCGGTCCCAACTTCGATGAAGTAATCCTTGTAACCCGGTGTTACCCCTGCAGTAAGATACTGCATCCTCTCTCCCCATGTGCAGCGCATCTGAGCAAAATGCTTTTTGAGCCGTTTTTGGAGGGTGACACCCTGTATTTTCATACGGAACATCCAAAGGGTGCTGGTTGGCGTGTCACACCAGACCGAGAGGGCATGCCGGTAGCCGGTGCCTGCATACTGGCAAAATATACAAAACCAGTGCCCACTCCAGAATAGGAATGAACCCGACATATGCTAGGGCAAGACCAGGATTTAATCCAATATAACAGGGAGAACAAGGCATGCAGAGTTCCAAAATGTTCTGGAAACGCCAGGCAGACGCGTTTCAGCAAACTGCTTTCTTCAGTGCCGGTATGAGTTTCCACGCAGAGTCTCTAGATTGGGGAACTGTTAAGCGTCCTATCGCGCTATCATTGGCTCGTTGTTTTGGCCCGCCTCCGCTAGCAGCTGTAGTGCCTCCTAACTTTCAATTAGGGCCAGAGGCATGCTGGTCCATGAAGTCCATGCGTTAACCCGTGCAGTGAGGGGCTGACTAACAGCCAGTGGTGTGTCTCCTAGACCTTTAGTTCTCCGGTCCCAACTTCGATGATGTAATCCTTGGAACCCGGTGTTGCCCCTGCAGTAAGATACTGCATCCTCTCTCCCCATGTGTGGCGCATCTGAGCAAAATGCTTTTTGAGCCGTTTTGGGGGGGTGACATGCTGTATTTTCATACGGAACATCCAATGGGTGCTGGCTGGCGTGTCACACCAGACCGAGACGGCATGCCGGTAGCCGGTGCCTGCAGACTGGCAAAATATACAAAACCAGTGCCCACTCCAGAATAAGAATGAACCCGACATATGCTAGGGCAAGACCAGGATTTAATCCAATATAACAGGGAGCACAAGGCATGCAAAGTTCCAAAATGTTCTGGAAACGCCAGGCAGACGCGTTTCAGCAAACTGCTTTCTTCAGTGCCGGTATGAGTTTCCACGTAGAGTCTCTAGATTGGGGAACTGTTAAGCGTCCTATCGCGCTATCATTGGCTCGTTGTTTTGGCCCGCCTCCGCTAGCAGCTGTAGTGCCGCCTAACTTTCAATAAGGGCCAGAGGCATGCTGGTCCATGAAGTCCATGCGTCAACCCGTCCAGTGAGGGGCTGACTAACACCCAGTGGTGTGTCTCCTAGACCTTTAGTTCTCCGGTCCCAACTTCGATGATGTAATCCTTGGAACCCGGTGTTGCCCCTGCAGTAAGATACTGCATCCTCTCTCCCCATGTGCGGCGCATCTGAGCAAAATGCTTTTTGAGCCGTTTTGGGGGGGTGACATGCTCTATTTTCATACGGAAAATCCAATGGGTGCTGGCTGGCGTGTCACACCAGACCGAGAGGACATGCCGGTAGCCGGTGCCTGCATACCGGCAAAATATACAAAACCAGTGCCCACTCCAGAATAAGAATGAGCAAGACATATGGTAGAGCAACACCAGGATTTAATCCAATATAACAGGGAGCACAAGGCATGCAGAGTTCCAAAATGTTCAGGAAGCACAGCCAGACGCTATATATATATCCTTTGTACGATGCGCCCTTTCTGGACCATAAATGAGGCGCACACCAGGAGGAAATTTTGTCAAATTTTATTCCACAACATAAAAACCAGACAGATGCGTTTCAGCTACACGCCTTTGTCAATGTCGGGGAGGTAATGTTTCCAACTATATTTATTTACTAAACAATAAAGTTCATGCAGTAAAAAAAATGTTGATTAGTTGAAATTAAGGAGGGACAAACAGTCAATCCTGCATGGTGTGAATACGGGGGCCATTTTGTAATGTACGGAGAGTGTATTTTGATCCAAATGTTGCTCCACATTGAATTCATTATCAGTTGTTTCTATATACATATATACACATCTTATTTACAATGATATACCACAATTAAAAGGTATAATTCATGCTTCAGTGTGGCTTATCAAATTCACTGCATAATGCATTTCATTGCTTTTTGATAGTTCACCATTTGAACAGTTTGAGTCAGAGACTTGTAGTCCCTGTTCTACCAATCTAGCCCTGGATGGGTGTACAGCCTTACCACTGGTTATAGACAATACCATCCTTACATTATATATTTGGCAACCCTCCTCAACTAGGAAAATCTAGGTGTAATATATATATATATATATATAATTAACCTGTGCTTAACCCTTGATAGCTTGCCACAAAAAGCAGTCAGGCTTAACTTAGAGGCAACTTAGAGACAATATTTAAAGTATATACGCAGCACACAAGCTGTAATAAAGTGAAAACACAACACTAAAAAAGCCCACAGAAAATTAGAAAGATAGCGAACATTTTAATCAATTATTTGACACCAACACAACCAAAATCCAATCAGTAGATCCATGAATTTAAAATTTTTTTTTTGTAAAAACTAACCTTTTGAATAAAGGCTTTAATTTAGATGGCTATATTAAACCTATTTTAATTTTATGGCAATATATGACTTCAGCAAGAGACTCACAAGAGCGAGTCTAACAATTCCGCATGTGCACACCGAGGGGGAAGAACTTCCTGTTGCGATCTTGCAGATCGACCGTGAGACAGGTTGTTGCTAATAAAGTTGGTATTAGGACTTAATATGTTGTGCTTTTCATGGTTTTTATGGTCTGGCAACACTCCTCCAATTTAATAAAGCCAGGACCGCAAGAGTAAAGAGACACACTTCTAAGAGATATTATTGGTTAAAATGAATGTTGTGAGAATCTGGGTTGTTGGTTGAAACAGGTGTGAACCCTTGGGCAGCGGCAGCCATAATCGTTTGCAGGGTGAACCACAAAAATCACTAAATTAACCTATGATTAAATCTGGGTAGCTTGGCACAAAAGGCAGTCAGGCTTAACTTAGAAGCAATTTGTAAAGTATTTATGGAGAACACAAACCTGTCATAAAGTAGAACCACCACATAAGACAAATCCCAAACCAAATTAGAAAAATAAAGTATGTTTATGTCTGGATTTAACCCCATCTGACCCCGTGGAATGCACCAGAGACTTCCCCGCGTTAAATCCTTCTGCTTGTTCACAGCTCACGGACAGAGACAGTGAGGAACCCGGAACCTGCAACTTCTCTGGCTTCTGGCCCTTTAACCCTGGGGCCGGCCCACTACCAAGCCCTGCCCCTGAAGACGTCAGTCCGGAGGAGTCATCCAATTTAAGGAGGTGGCCACCCCATCAGGAAGTCGTCGACAAGGATCAGGAAGAAGCCGGTGATCGAGTTTGGCAGGAAGAAACCCCGGAGAGAACATCCCACGCTGCAGGTGCTACACCTGACCTGTAGATGACGGCCCAGGAGCCAGGAGGCTTTCCCCACGCAGCGCCCTGCCACATACTGTTGAAGCTCAGTGTTTAACTGCAAGAATAAAAAGATCAATGACAACAGTAAAATAAACAATTCACTCTCAGCATGTTTGAGTATGCAAGATTTATTGGGAACCCAATTAGAAAGTAATCACAATGCAATATACGTGCACACGGAGACCTCAGCAAAGCTCACTGAGTGCCCAATTGGTATGACAGTGCAGACATTTTATAGGTATAAGCCCTCACAGGATGGGCATCATAGCATAAGTAATCTGGATCAGGCTATG
Source organism: Lissotriton vulgaris (assembly GCF_964263255.1). Lineage (NCBI taxonomy): Eukaryota > Metazoa > Chordata > Amphibia > Caudata > Salamandridae > Lissotriton > Lissotriton vulgaris. Next base: position 1,304,512,536 of record NC_141695.1, on the reverse strand, counting down.
ACCTGCTAGACCAATCAGTGAAGTGCACATATGGTGTGATACCCTTTTAAGGCTCGAAGTGTGCCTACACCCTAATATTGTTACCCACGTGTCATCTACAAGAGCAGATTTGGGTTTTTCCCTAAAGGTGAAATCTGCGTTTCTAGTGTACGTGGATTTTGGCACGTACTTGACCGGCTAGGGCGGGTCATGTTGACATCTTTTACTGGAGATATGAGGTTTAGCAATAGCAAGCTAAAAGCTGAAAGCCGGCATGTCATTTCTCGGAAGCCTTGCGTTTGTTCTGCACGTTGCAACTGACTGAGACTGGCTTGACACACAGAATGGAGCGTGCGACCATTCTGTGGGTTTCTGCTGGTGTCTTTCTTTAGTAGTTCAAAGAAGACTATAGGCCTGAAAACATATGTATTTGGTATCATATAAATGTCTGCTTCGTCATCCCCAAATCTGATACTAAATCATATGTTAATCAGAAGTCATTCATCTGTATCATCTCCTGTTCCTCATCCTCAACCTCATCCTTATGAGTGTGGTGTGGTGAACCACCTTTCCTGAATATGCAGTTGGCACAGGACCTGAAAATTGCTGCACAACAAGATGGGCATATTCTTATCAGGAGGCACAGTGTCAAAAGAGCTGCTACCACTATTATAACTGCCTCAAGTATCCATGAGCCCCAGCCTGTGAACCATTTCATCACATCTTCCCATAGACTACCTGTGTGTATCCCGTGGGCCTCATCACTTATATCTTTAATTTTTTTAATGGCTTTTATTATACTCCCACTGTTATCCGGAATGAATACACAGCATTGGCTCTGAACCAGGGAAGATGCTGGGGAAGACGCCTCATGGAGGACGGAACAGACTCCTCCCTCCTTGGCCAGAATCATATCGAGAGCAATCCGGTTTTGAATTACGACAGCCCTCATCAAGGTGAGCTCTTCTGTTATATTTCCTAATTCATCAGTAGTAGAGTCCGCTAGATCTTCAATCATCCTGGACAACTGGTGTATCCGTTCTGAAGTACAGATATTGCCTAGTATTGGAACCATTGCCCCAACACCTGTTAACAAGTGGTCTACCCGAGCGGCCGTTCTCTTGGCCCTCACCAGTGTCATCTTTGTTTTTTCTGCTGGCACTAATTTTGTGAAGTGGGTCATTTTTGGGATGATGGATGCTAAGTAGCAACTTCCATACCATCCTGGGGGCAGGTAGAAGTATGCCCATGGACCACAAACAAAGAAAAGGCCTTTGTAGCCTACCAGACCTGGTGACGGCTCGTCACAAGTCCTAACTCGAGTTAGTCTGGTTGTGTGGTTACAGCTGGGGGGGAGAAGGGGTGGACTAGAGTAGGTTTTGCTGTGGATGGCTCACGCTATAGACCAAGGCACCACCCACCACATGCCCAGGCAAACTTTATACATCATAATAGATTTTCCTGCCTAGACCAGGTCGACTGACCACAAACCAGGGAGACCTCTTCCAGTCCTGGGAAGATGGTGGATGACGCTCAAAGTCGGGTGGGAGAGAGTATAGCCCCTGTAACTGAACCTGGCCTGCAGGATAATGCTAAAGTTGAGGTGCAAAATCGGGTGGGAATGGCTGCAGCCCCTGCGACTGAACACGGCCCGCAGGATAACGCCAAAGATCGATCACTTAGCAGTGGTGACAGTCTGGGCTTACAGGGTTCTTATGACAACATCGGGACTGACCATATCCTGCAACTCGGGGGGGCGGAGTTGGCTGGTCCATCCGCCGTCACGGAGTACACTACTGCTTTGCCAGGAATTTATCCACCCACAGCCTCTGGACAACCCCCAACTGTAGGTCAAGGCCCTTTACCAATAGATCAGGGCTTGAGAATTGTTTCATGGAATGTAGCGGGCATTGCAAATAAGGAAGGCACACCGGAGTGGGATCATTTAGTGGGCAGTAGCGACATCCTCCTCCTCCAGGAAACGTGGGCGAGGGACACCGCAACTAGGAGCGGGTTTGAAGTATTTGAAATCCCTGCCAAATGGGGTGGGAGGGGGAGGCCGTCAGGTGGTCTGGCAATCTGGATCGCGAGCCACGCTGGGTGCCAGGCGGAACAGGTGCACACGTTCTCGCAGGACATCCAGTGTGTTCGGCTCACATGGCCTGGTAAACCATCATGGGCTATTGTGAACGTCTACTCGCGACCGGTTGCCGCACCAAACGAATCGCCAACCCTAAACGACCTGTCCTCCTTCCTGGGGCAACTCCCGGGAGATCTCAGGGTGGTGCTTGGAGGAGACTTCAACTGCCACTTTGAACCTTTGGAGGGCATGTCGGAGGGTGCCCTCACGGCCGAGGATGATTATTGGGGGGTCCCACCCTCGTCTTCCCCCCATCCCAAAGCCTGGTCCCCCCTTGCAATACAACTTATGTCCCTTACCCTGAACTACGCACTGAGGGCTTGTAATGGTCGCACCCCTTCCGACACTCCCTCAGTGTGTACTTTCAATAGGAGGGGTCATGAGGCGAGGCTAGATTACATCATGTTAGACATTACACTCTGGCCCAAAGTCCTCGACTTTAGGGTAATAAACAGGTCAGATAGTGACCATAATGCCCTTTGTTTAAATATCCAGTGGCCCATCCATTTAGCGGGCAAAGTGGTAGAAAACCCAGGGGGAGACACGGGGGAATTGGTCCTTACAACCAACAGGCGCAGGGTCAAGTGGGGAAAGCTTGTGAGCTCAGAAGAGACCATTAGCAAGCTATACGAGTTGGCACTCCCAAGGTTTATGGAGGTGGATGCACTTCTAAACGCACCAAGAACCCCGGAATACAATGAGAAACTGGGTGATATCCATCAGGATCTTGTAAGAGACTTGGCTGAGGTATTCTACCCGGTGGTGCCCAATAGAAAGAAAAAGACCCATGTTCCCACCTGGTATACCTCCTCTTGTAGGGCAGCAAAGACTGAGCTCATTGCTGCAATAAAAGAGGGGACAAATAAGGCCAAGGTACGTGACCTGAGGAAATACTATAAAGTTGTGTTAGCGACTGCCAGGACCGAGTGGGACTGGAATCACTGGCATGATCTTCATGATGCCCTAAAAGTCAGGAATTCCCGCAAATTCTGGGCCCTTGTTAATAATGGCATAGGGGAACTCAAAAAAGCAGTGGAACCCAATATTGCCCCCGAGGTTTGGGAGGCCCATTTTGGGGAGCTCTATCAAGACACCAACCCCTGCCCTGACACAGCCCTGTTGCGCCCTGTGGCGCACAGGATTGTGAAATGGAACTATCCCTGGGGGAAGTGGAGGCAGCCCTGAAGCACTTATCATCGGGGAAGGCGCCAGGTCTGGATAGGCTACCTGGGGATCTGTTTAGGCATCACATGGACATCTGGGGCCCATACCTTCTTATTCTTTTCAATGCCATCCTAGGAGGTATGTCAATCCCTGGGTCGTGGCTGGGGGCAGAGATTGTTCCGATCCATAAGAAGGGATCTACTCTGCTCCCCGCCAACTACAGGCCTATTAGCCTAATAGATGTACCCCAAAAGCTCTTTGCGCGCCTCATCCTTAATCACCTCCTGGACTGGGTGGAGGACAATGACATCATGAGCCCCCTTCAGGCTGGCTTCAGAAAGAACACGTCGACCATGGACCAGATCTTCCGCCTTCTTCTCCTATATTGGAAGACTGTAACTATAGAGGGAGGAAGACTGTACATGGTCTTCGTGGATCTGAGGTCAGCCTTTGACCTAGTTCCCAGAGGGAAACTTTGGGAGGTTCTGCAGAAGCTAGGAGTGCCCCCCCACCTCCTTAGCATTATCATCAGGCTGCACGAGAACAACTATGCACAAGTGAGGTGTGGGAGGGATGGTAAGCTCTCGGGCAAATTTCCGGTCCGCCGAGGAGTCAGACAGGGCTGTGTCTTGGCGCCGACCCTGTTCTGCCTTTTCATCAACAGTGTCATTCAACATCTTGACACTGTTGAGGACAATGATGCCCCGGTTTTGGCAGGCAGGAGGGTTCCGGCAATTATGTTTGCTGACGATACCCTCCTGCTTTCCAAATCCCCCATGGGGATCCAGAGGGTTGTGAATGGTTTTGGCCTTTTCTTTCGCCAACATGGGTTGGAGGTCAACACAGATAAAACCAAGTTTATGATCTTCAATCCCCCTGCCAGAACCAGACCCAACCCAAAACTGGGGGAAGTCAGTCTTGAGAGGGTCTCGACCTTTATATATCTGGGGGTAACGCTACAAGAAAACTTAGCTTGGGACTACCAGATAGCGAGATCAAGGCTGAAACTATCCCAGCTAGCAGGCGCACTCCTGAAGGTGGTAAATAAGTCCACCTTTAAGCCTGTAAGCCCGGCCCTTGAAACATACAGATCCCAAGCGAAGGCAGCAGCCATGTATGGCAGCGAGTTGTGGGGTCACAAAGCAGGGAAGGCACTGGCAGCGGTGGAAAATAGCTTTCTGAGACGCCTACTTGCTCTCCCGCAAGGTACGCCACTCCTCCCCCTAAGATTGGATTTGGGGATACATTCCATTGCTGAAGATCTCCTATCGAAACCCGTGAAGTTTTGGCACCGGATATGGTCTACCGAGGAACTGTATCATTACAGGCAGGACCTTACCCATGTACTGAGGCTGAATGGTAGCAACAATATCCCTTGGCTGGCCTATATTAAATCAGAATTGTTCAGTTTGAACTTGCCAGACCTTTGGGATGATCCAGCTCAGGGTTGCCAAAGGATCACGCGTAAAACTCTTGCCCAGCTCTACAGAAACAAAAATTTGGCTGACATGGATAATGCCCATATTAGCGGCACCTTGACGGGACGTTTTATCGAATCCAAAAATTCTTACCTTTTTGAACCTTTTATGGATTTTATCTTTCCTCTTTTGGCGAGGAAACTGTTTCTGCAATGGAGGTTTGGCACACTCCCCACTAAAGTATTCACCCATAAATGGACCATAGGGGGTGACAAACTCTGTCCTTGCTGTAAAACCAAAGATGAAGATGATTTGCACATAATGTTTGTTTGCCACGCGTACCAGAGTCCCAGGAAGCGCTGGATAGCACCGATGTGCCGAAACCTGGGTTTTCGGGAGTATCAACACGCCTACAGGGTCATGAAAACTAATACCCTGGGACATATTGTCTTTGCTGTTTCAAAATTCCTGATGGCAGCTTGGATAATAAGGAAGAAAATGTCCCCCTGAACTGGTACAACTGTGCACTCCTTACCCCATGCAGTCCCTCCAGACTTTTTATATATAAATACTGTGTATTATTTATACTGCATTTTATTGTGTATATATGTATTGTATTTTATTGCATCTTTTATGGCCTATGTGGCCGAAATAAAGAATTTTTGGAATTGGAATTGGTTACAGCTGCTCATTCCCATGTAAATCTGGGGAACTGCCTTTATGGGTGGTATGCCTTTTATCTTGTTTATCCTGTCCTCGCAATCAAATAGGCTCTGCTCTCCTTGAGCGACCTCCTCGAAGGTACATCCAAATGAGATGCACTCCTTCCAATTGTCTTTGGACAGCAGTTCTGAAAGAGTATATGTTCTGGTAGCTCCCTTTGGAAGAACTGGCACTCTTTTGGGTGTTACTACTTCTTCCTTGAGGATGCAGGAGGGGGCTGGAACTTCCCCTACCCTGAACCTTGGTATTTTCAAGTGGCCTGCTTCTATGTCATCCCAACCTGCCCTGCCCCTCCATTCCTTATTTCTAGAAGCCTTGTCAAATCCTTTCAGCATCTCAAAGTCTCCCTTCGTTGGCTGCATATTCATACAAGGGATCCTCTTAGGTCTGGGAGGGGGGTCTGTTGTCCTTCTGCTATAGCTATAGCCATTGCTACCGCCGAGATCATCAGTAAGTATTTCAGATGAGGGTGTACCTATCGATACTGACACAGACATGCAGTGTTGACTTTGTAACATGTCTCGCAAAAGGACACAGCCTACATATTTGGGTAATGGCAGGACGTTGTACTTTAAACTATGTGTGGTGTCTGTGGGCAGGTGTGTGCAAACATAGCAGTCAGATATATTCAAAATTGTCACATACAGTTTCAACATTTCCACATATTGGTTCCCTTCGTAAGTATCCCACAATCCTTCTTTGTCCCCTTTATTCACATCCACCCCCACACCAGTAATGTTCATTGTTATATTTTGTTCATTGTCTCTTGGTGTTTTTGTTGGCTCAGTTCCATCACTACCATCCCCCACCCTTCCATTGAGGTGTGGTATTTCAAGCTTAGCAGAATATGCTATTATAATTGCTGTTACTATAACCGCTGGAACTGGTAACAATATTGCAAGAATCACTGCTCTCCAATTACATGTGTGTCTCTCAGTGGACTGCATGACTCTGTACAAATCTTTCCCTTCCCTATGCTATGTAATCTTCTTGTGAATAGGCCCTAAATTTATTCTTGGTCCACTCGGGCTTGTGAATAGGCCCTACATTTATTCTTGGTCCACTTGGCGCTATGCTAGCTGGCCCTTAGAGTCAAGCATTTAACCACTGCTCTTCTCTCAATTTTTAATGTCTCGAACAGGTCTAGGACCAGTGACTTCTGTTGCAAAAGCGGCACAATGGATGGTGTTCAAGGTTTTGAATAATGCTAGAACCAGTACTCTGTATCACAAAAATAGAACTATTGAGAATGTCAAAACGTAGGTCTGTTAACTCTTGCTCAGGAATTTGCTCTTGGCCCGCCGGAAATGAAATGTCATTGAAAATCAAACGTATTAGCTCACTGAGCAATAGCGGCCTCGGTACCAGCAGGGTCAGAATTGCAGTTATGTCTTTTCCCAGGCATAAAATGGTTAATTGTATCCTGGACCGTTGTCCGCAGGCTTGTATTGACACAGATCAAAGTCTATTTGTCAGGAGAATTGCATTTAGCCAGCAGTCCGATGATCATTAACTTCCTTGTTCATGTTTCTGTTTGCTGTGGGAGCGAAGGTGGTATCCTTTGCTGGGCTCGGCGGCTGATATCTGAATCGGTTGCGTCCTTTCTCCGTCCGTTACTTTCTTCGTGTGTGACGCATGAATCCACAAAGCTATGCCGTCACACTTCACCGCTATGGCCGTCGTGAGGATGACTTGTCTGGGCCCCTTCCATCTCGGCTGCAAGCAATTCCTCCGTGTGTGGGCCTTGACCCAAATCAGGTCACCAGCTTTTAGGTCATGGGTTGGTGGCGTCGTGGCCTCTGGAAGGGACATCAGAACCTGGCAGTGAAGGTAACGTAAGACATGGGTTAACTCTTTACAGTAACACAACAATAAGTCGTCCATTACTGACAGGGGGGCTGTTGACATATGGCCTGGTATTTGCATTGGTCGGCCAAATACTATTTCGTGGGGACTTAACTTTGTTACTCTGTCTGGGGTACATCTCATTGCTAGAAGCGCTAGAGGCAGCGCGTCTACCTATGAGAGGTCAGTTGACGCACAGATCTTTGCGATTTTATTTTTCAGAATTCCATTTCTCCGTTCGACAGCCCCTGCTGCCGGCGGGTGATAGGCGCAATGTAGCCTTTGTTTTATGGCCAATCCCTTGCACAGTCCCTTTATGACGTTGGAAATGAATGCAGGCCCATTGTCGGATGCCAGGAGGGAAGGTACCTCAAATCTTAACAATAGCTCCTTAAGTAGACACTTGGCCACGCTCTGTGCATCACAATTTTTGGTAGGGTAGGCCTCTATCCATTTGCTAAACATACAAACGATGACCAAAACAAATCTATATGACTGGGTGGGGGGCATGTCTATAAAATCAAGCTGAAGGCTTTCAAATGGTCCATGGGAGGGGGGGGGGGAAGTGGCCAGGCGCAGTTGGGATACCTTTTCCAGTGTTGTACTGCGCACAGACAGCACACTGCTTGCACAGCCTTTCTGCTGTCTGGCGGAATTTTGTGTTGTACCAACACTGGGAGAATAATTCGACCATAACATCACGTCCCACGTGTGAGGGTCCATGGAACAACCTACTCATTGAAGGGAGCATGGTTGAAGGCAAGCATATCCTGCCATTAGGTCCTACCCATAGCCCCTCTTCAGTTTGTTTGCATCCCTGTTGCTTCCACTCCTCTCTTTCATTGTCAGCGGCCTCCCTCTGAATACGTATTGGATCAAAATGCAGTGAACCCTTACCCTCTTCTGTGTCTGTCTTCTTGCCTACTAGTTGTACCATAGCTCGCTCGCAGCCTGTAAGCGCTATTCTCTCTGCTTCTTGGTCAATGAAAGCATTGCCTCTGGAGATGGGGTCTTTTGATGAAGTGTGGGCAGCACATTTTATTATGGAGAGGTAGTAGCAGTGCTTGGGGGAGGTCACAAATCAATTGTGCATGCTGTATTTGCTGGCCTGCTGATGTAAGGAACCCCCTCATTGACCATAACTGGCCAAAATAGTGGACCACCCCAAAGGCGTACTGACTGTCCGTGTATATATTTACTTTCTTCCCTTCAGCCCATGCACATGCTCTTGTAAGTGCCACAAGTTCAGCTGCTTCTGCACTTTTTGCTGCTGTCAGTCTCCCTCCTTCCAACAATTTAGTTGGTGTGCCCACCGCATAGGATGCTTGTAGTACTCCTGTGACATCCCTTAAACATGACCCATCTACAAATAGATCTCCTTGAGCATCTATGAGCGGTGTGTCTTTAAGGTCTGGTCGTATCTTAGTATGCCTGTCTATGGCCAATGCACAATCATGAAAGGAATCATCTGAATCGAAATCCTCCAGCTCATGCTCCGTGGGTAGTAAGCATGCAGGGTTCAAAGTGGTACACCGCTTGATGATAATGTGTGGTGTCAGGAGTACCAACTCATACCTGGTGAGGCGTGCATTTGTGAGGTGCTGTGTCTTAGTGGATGTCAGAAGTGTGTCCACGGCGTGGGGCATATGTAGCACTAGTGTGTGTCCTAACACTAAGTTGTCTGACTGTTCCACTGCGAGTGCTGCAGCAGCTACTGCTTTCAGACACGGTGGGAGCTCTGCAGCCACTGGGTCTAGCGTGGCAGAATAGTATGCCACGGGGCGGTAGAAAGCTCCATGTTTCTGAGCCAAGACCCCCATTGAGCACCCCCCTTCTCGTGGCAGAACAAATGAAAGTCTTTTCCATAGTCTGGTATGCCTAATGCTGGTGCTTCTTCCAGTCCCCTTTTAAGCGCATTGAAGGCTGCCTCGCATTCTTGTGACCAGTGTCAGGTATGCCTTTGTGTGTCAGTGCCTGTAGGGGTTTTGCAATGAGAATGAAGTTTGGTATCCAATGGCGACAATATCCTGCAACTCCTAAGAAAGCTCTAACTTCCTTCTGAGTGCGGGGTCTGGGAAAATGTGTTATTGTCGAGATTCTGTCTGGCAACAGTTTTCTTGTTCCTTCTGTTAACTCATGGCCTAAGTATTTCACAGAGGTGAGGCAAAAGTGTAACTTCTTTGGGGAGACTTTGTATCCCTTTAATGCTAAGTGGCATAGGACAGCGAGGGTGTCCTTTACACAAGCCTCCTTTGAAGGTGAGGCCAATAGCAAATCGTCAATATACTGGATAAGTGTGGACCCCTCCTTTAGTACCAGAGAGTCTAAATCTGTTTTTAAGGCATGTGTGAAAATGGATGGTGACTCTGTATAGCCCAGTGCCAGCCTTGTCCAACAAAATATTTTTTGTTTAAAACTGAAGGAGAAGAAATGTTGGCTGTCAGGGTGCAAGGGGATGGTGAAGAAGGCGGAGCTAAGATCCATCACGGTGAAAGTCGTAGCTCACACAGGTATATTAGATAATATTGTCGCTGGGTTTGGGACCACTGGGAAAGATGGCAAGACTATTTTGTTCAATTCTCTGAGGTCCTGAGTGAATCGATAGACAGGGGCCTCGTTCGGGCCCTTGGATCCCTTTTTCACAGGAAGTATAGGGGTGTTACATTGACTGTATTGAATCTCTCTTAAAATTCCTTGCTTCAGAAGGTCTTTTATAACTGGTGCGATGCCCTCCTACCCTTCTTTTGAGATCTTGTATTGTGGCACTCTTGGGAGAATTGCCCCTGGTTTCAGATTTATCTGTACCGGTGGGTAGTTCAATACCCGCCCTACGTCATTGGCACTTGTTGCCCAGACCTCTGGCGGCACACAATTGCGTAATTCTAGTGGTATTTGGAGGTCGGTGCTGGAAGGAGTGCATTTCATAAAGGCTTGTATCATTAAACCGTTTGCCTTGCTCTCTAAAAAGACCCCTGTTGGTGAGCAGTGTATGGTGCATTGTAATTTGCATAACAGATCTCTCCCCAGCAAATTCACGGGGCAGAACCTGCTAAGAATAAATTGGTGGTGCAGTGTTATCGCGCCTACTACAAACTGTAGTGGCTCAGTAAGGTATTCTGTAATAGGTTGGCCAGTCATGCCTACTGCGGTTATCGTAGTAGTAGAAAGTGGAGCTTCAGGCGTTGTTAGTGCCTTCAGCATTGATCTTTGAGCCCATGTGTCAATTAGAAATGGAACAACCCTGCCCAATACCTCTCCCTCTACATATGGTCAGGATTGATCTACTAATATTACTGGTACTATTATCACGCAGTTTCCCACTTTCAGGCATCCCTAGAATGGTGCTGGGGGTGGGGGTGGGGGCCAGTCATTCGTTACTGGAGTCCATCCCTCCCCCCCTGCCCATTGCTGCTGGGACTCATTTTCATGTGGCGTGTTGTCTCGGTACTCTGTGTGCCAAGTGTAGTTGGCGTGCTGGTGTCTGCCCTCTTGCCGCTGTTCTGTTTGTACCTACTGTCCTCATTTCTTTTCTTTAATATTGGGCAATCTGCTTTCCAATGATTAGGGTCCTTGCAATAGAAGCATGCTGTTCCTTGGGGTGGCAGGGAGGTTGATCTGCTGGGTAAGGAAGGTGTTGTACCGGTCTGCTGTCTTCCTACGCCTCGCCCCCCCCCCCCTCTGCTCCTTTCCCTATCTCTGCTATTGCTATAAAACCGTTCTTGTGCTACCATTAACCTGACTTTTTCTTTCTTTAATTTTTCTGTCTCCATTGCCTGCACGCTAGCCTGGAAATCTGCGCAGTATTTAGCCGCTGATAGCACTTTTTCAATTTTCTCCTGCTGCCAACAGACGAAAGAAGTTTGCAGGTGTGTCCTGATGGGTGGTGCAAGGCCTTGTACAAATGTAGTTACCAGGGCTGGCATTGCATCTCCCATGGGGTCTTTCAATCCACTGTTCTGCCTACGTACTTGCAGGAGGCGGTCAAAGTATGCATTCACACTTTCATCTTTCTCCTGTTTGGTACTTGTAATTTTGCTCCAATCAACCCTATCTTCCGGTACCTTCTCCTTCAAGTGTTCCACTACTTTTTTGAATAACTCCTCTACTTCTGGGCCTGGCGTCCCTCCTTTTCCCCACTCTGGTTCAACATCTGGCCACTCAATCTTTCTTTTACAATCTTCCCACAGATATTTTGGGATGATGATGTTAAATAGCGTGTCGAGGTCACGCCACAGTAGACCTCCCAATGCTGTCATTCTGCTAAGCTCTTCGTACCACATTCTGGGTTCCTCTCTTAAATGGGGAAAGTCTCTGCTGAAGGTGCTAATGTCTTGCCTTGACCATGGGACATAAACATATGCTAAATCATTTGGCGCGCTGCCAGGTGGTGGCGGTATCTCTCGTAGGGGCATGATAAGTGATGGGACCTCTGTTGTCGTGGAGTTGCCTGTTGTGTTGGCTGTAGAGATGGAGTGGGCCAGAGAGTGAGCTACGTCAATTACTGCACATGTGTGTATTAACTGCTTCCATTGTTGTAATTTATCTATAGCATATTCAAGCGTGTCCTGCAACTTAGACTCCTCCCATGTTATTAAATCTGGGTCTGTGAATCCGAACTTCCCTACCTCCCAATCATATTTTTCTGGAAGTTGGGCACGACTACTTGTGGTCGTCTGGGCGTCAGCTTGCTTTGCGTATGCTAAGTGGGCCTGGGGTGTTTTGTTCATTAACTCTGCTCGTGCTAAGGACAGTGTTTTCTCTAAATAACTCCTATGCTGTGGTTGTATAAAAGAGTCCACAGTTAGTGAGCCCTCCACGAGCCGCTGTAGTAGCGCTTGACAATTTAAAGAATCACTTTTTAACATCAGTTTTGGTGAATTTGGATTTAACGCCGAAGCTCCTCCCACCATCCCCCCCAAACTGCCTCTTCTTTTGTTCTCTGGAGCTGACTCTGTTTCTGTTAAACACTGCTCTAGTGTGGAAATATTGTGTTCTGTGTGATGGACATATGTAAATGCATCCCATATTAGCGAGTGCCATTGTTGTTTGCTGAATGAGTCATCCTGTGATTCATCCTCAAATAATTGCTGCCACGGTCTGTCTATTAGCTTAGGTATTTTAACCTGTTTTTTAACACATTGTTTGAGAATACTGTGTTTTTTCTCGTTGTAGTCTGAAGCGGCTTTGACCGCTATCCCTCTTATTAGCTTCAGCGTACCCAGGTCTTGGATAGACTCCAATTCCGGTCTCGCAACCTTATCTTGCAATGCTCTGTGTACAAAAGTTATGGCTGCCTTTCGTTCCTCGGGAGCTAGCTCAGTGTGTTCTGACTCAGGTGCCTGCAGCGGTGAATCACCACCGAGGCATCCCAAGAGAATATCTTCTAAGACTTGGTCTTCTGCTCCTGCCCCACATTCCAGCTCATCTTCTTCTTTAATTTGTACACATGTGAATGCGCCTATTGTATCTAATTGCTCTTTTCTCCATCTGCCCTCCAATTTTGCCTGTAATATTTTTTTTTTAATTTCCATAAGTTAGCAGTGGACCTTAGATTTGACTGCGCTTGTTGAACGCATGTCGCTTAACACAGAGTCCCAATTATGGTACGCCTCCCATTCTAAACTTCTAATCTTCTTTCCCTTTATATTTAACATCTGGCGCACGTATGATAGTTTGGCCATGTCATATGTGCCATTACATGGGAATTGGAGATCCTTGTTTTTAGCTGTCAGATCATGCCACTTATGTGTGTACATTATTGAGCTTAAGCCTCTCTTTATAGCTACATTATATGCAGGTGAGTTCTTGGGTGGGGCTGGCTGAGCCGTATTTAAATTCTTTTTACTATTGAGGTTTCCCATGGTTGAGCCGTGTGTAGCAGCTAGTCCTAAACGCTTTACAAATACCTGTTCAAGTATACCAGACAGATGGGTTGCAGGGTGGACTTCAATAGAGTAACATGTGACACAATAGGTTGACAGAAATACTTCACTTATATTTCAGCCGCACGGTCGTTGCAAGAGGGCAACAAGAAAGCCATACATCAATCACCCCAACAGGTTATGTATGCCAATTCACCAAAGCATTTTCACAAGGGAGAAAAGAAGCCAGATCCTAGTTTGTTTATTTGGGCCTTGACGGCCTGTGAAAACAGGTAAGGTAGGAAAACAGACCCTGTCTGAGGCTGTGCCACAGGGTGCTGGCATTCAACAATAGAGCGATAGTGGTGAATTGTTTCGTTCAGTTCAGTCAATCACATAAAACATCTAGGACAAATACGGGGATCCTACGCAGCAGCGCTGTAGAAAAAACTTTCTGTGCAGAGAATGTGTGTGGGTCTGCTGTACTTAGTCCCAAAGAAGTGAGGGGAATATTAGAAATTCTATCAAATTTTCAATTTTTAGAGAGGTACATTTTAATCGGTCTTTCCAGCCAGTCCCTTCCAGTGGCCAGGAGATATTGTGGGCGGGAGTACTTATTTGGCAACGTTGGTAACTGGGTGTGTGAGATGGAGGTTTTCTACCAGATCTCCTTCAGTAACGTTCTAGTATACAGATTGAATCAATAAGCCGGCAAAGGTAACCTAGAACCTAGCCCTAGACAAAAATACTCCACCTTCCTAGCAATATTTGGCCACTACATAGGCCAAGCACATCACAAGTACACAATAAAAAAATGCAATGAAACCTATAATTATTGAGAAAAGAAACACTGTTGTACCAGGCGTCACACCCCCCTCTTCGTGCCGAGGATATTCCCTAGGCACGAACCTAGAACCACCCTGGCCCCTAGGTGGACGTCTCCAGGGGGAGGGTGGAGGCGGAACCCAGGCAGGGCGACGGAAGTCAGCCAAAGAGCCAGGAGCGCCTGGAGCGTTCCTCATAAATGCCAAAATATTAGGCCAGCTGTGCGTGGGCGATGGTGCTGGACCCAGGCCAGGGCTCATGAGAACAAATAAAATCACGATCAATCAAATACACAGTAGAAACTAAATCTAGTAGCCAACCTGGACACTCGTATCGCGATACTTAACAGGCACATACACTATGTGCCAATCTGGGGAGCGAAACTGCCATGCCCTAAAACGGCGAGCTACCTGCTACCACCCACAGGGGAGCACAAACTGCCACAGCTCACAATGAGGGGCCAACTGCTATAACCCAATACCGGAGAGTTAAAAATCCCCTCCCAAATGTACTCACCGGGCTTTGTCTAGTCTGTTAGAGCATACCGACATTCACTGCACCCGATGGGAATGGTCTGGCGATGGTATCCCACATCCCAGCTGCCGGTGACTCTCTGCGGCGGGGGTGGGGGTTGCAGACCTTTGCCCTCAATGGCTGGCCAAGGGCCCACTGACACGAAATCACCAAAGAGCTACTGCCGGCCAGGAATCCTGCAGAAGCTTGCCGTCACCAGCCAGCCAGGGAACGCAGGGGACCAAGGCCAGACCCTATAGGATAAAAAAAATGTATGGAGAAAAGGCAGTGGACTTTAGGCAGCAATGACAGAGGTGAACACACGCCCGTGGCACAGAACATAAGAAAGGTCAACAGCACCGAGGGCTGGAGAAAAGGAAAGAGAGCTAGACGGGAGCTACCTCCCGGGCCGTGTGGTGACAAAAACACACGTAAACCATCAGAGCCAGAAACAGCAGAATGAAGAAAGTGATCAGAAAAGGAACCACGAAAGACATGGAGTCTGAACAGGCCTTGTAAATATCCCCAGGACACAGGCACACCTCGTCAGACATAGACAGCCAAGAATAAGAAGAGTCAGGAGCAGAAACACAACACAAGCGTGCCGAGAGCGAAAAGGAGCAGGACAACACCAAAGACAGCAAAGAGGCCACACACAGATCATCCACCGGATCCGACCCCCTCCAGCAACCAACCAGGCTGGGGAGAGATAACAAACAGAACGTTATCACTTCAAATCCCCGCCCTCAGATGGGTGCCGAAGGGTCCGATCACCAGTGCTCTGTCGGTGTAGCCAGTCAGCTGTAATGAGTCCGCATTCTCTCCACCAAATGTTGAAGCTCAGTGTTTAACTGCAAGAATAAAAAGATCAATGACAACAGTAAAATAAACAATTCACTCTCAGCATGTTTGAGTATGCAAGATTTATTGGAAACCCAATTAGAAAGTAATCACAATGCAATATACGTGCACACGGAGACCTCAGCAAAGCTCACTGAGTGCCCAATTGGTATGACAGTGCAGAGACATTTTATAGGTATAAGCCCTCACAGGATGGGCATCATAGCATACGTAATCTGGATCAGGCTATGACCTGCTAGACCAATCAGTGAAGTGCACATATGGTGTGATACCCTTTTAAGGCTCGAAGTGTGCCTACACCCTAATATTGTTACCCACGTGTCATGTACAAGAGCAGATTTGGGTTTTTCCCTAAAGGTGAAATCTGCGTTTCTAGTATACGTGGATTTTGGCACGTACTTGACCGGCTAGGGCAGGTCATGTCGACATCTTTTACTGGAGATATGAGGTTTAGCAATAGCAAGCTAAAAGCTGAAAGCTGGCATGTCATTTCTCGGAAGCCTTGCGTTTGCTCTGCACGTTGCAGCTGACTGAGACTGGCTTGACACACAGAATGGAGCGTGCAACCATTTTGTGGGTTTCTGCTGGTGTCTTTCTTTAGTAGTTCAAAGAAGACTATAGGCCTGAAAACATATGTATTTGGTATCATATAAATGTCTGCTTCGTCAGTACCAGGAGGTTCGTGGCTAAAACAGGTGCGTGATCAGCTCCGGGGCTCCAGGGGTAGGGTAGAGAAATCCCCGCTGGGTGGTGACTGAGCAGGGCGGGTTCCGTCCCGTAGCGTAACAGGCTCTGCACCGGATCCCGTTCCTGGTGTTAGTATTCCTCGCCCCCACAACCCATAGAAAGCGGTGGTCCCACACGTCCCCCTTCCAGGCACCCTAAAGACTGTGGCCTGACAGTGAGGCTTTGTTTTTTTTTCGTTTTGCACGCCCGACCAAGCGGAGGAGTCCGTGGAGTGAAATGCGACCCTTGACCCCGCGAGAGGCTGATTCTCCAAAGAGAAGCAATAGGACCGGAGGAGACTTCCGTTACTGGCTTTATTTATTTATTTTTGTTTTTTTTCCTCCCAAATAACTTGTACCACAATATATATTTGGTACTCACTCTACAATCTAGTCTCCTGGCCTTATATTGCCCTGCAACACATGGTGGAGAATGCGGGCATAAGGCTCCATAGAACACAAAACCACAAATGGAGGCTCTCATACAACTTTTAGTTGAGGGACAAAGGAAGCTCAAATGGGCCGTAGAGAGACAGTTGTCCAGTTCCCAAGAGGATAAAGACACCTTCAGGGATCAGATGAGGGCCCAGATGGATACAACATTATGAGTGGCCGAGGAATCCCCCTCTTCCAGCATGGCCCAGAAAATAACTCGTAGCTCTGCAGCTGCGCCTACCGTCTCATTGCAGAAATATATACCAGGAGAATATCCAGATGCCTTCCTACTATATTATGAGAGGGCCGCAAGGGCATCAGGGTGGCCGTAGCAAAATGGAAGTTTTTCTGGCACCACTCCTGAACGGCGAAGCCCAAGCAGCCTATCAGGTGGCCAATGCGGGAGGAGTCACCCCATATGAGGAAGTAAAAGCCGTAATCCTTGACCACTTGGGGATGGATGCGGAAGCTTACCTTTTAAGGTTTCGCCGAGAGAAGGGGGTCCCCGCTGACACTCCCAAAACATTGTACTTTAATTAAAGCTTGCAGCCTAGAAATGGTTTCGACCGAATGAACAGTCAAAAGAAGAAATTATGAGTGCCATAGTGTTGAAGCAGTTTCTAGACGCCCTTCCCTAAGCCACCCAAAGGTGGCTAAGGCAGCATGCGGGCCTCACGATGGAGAGAGCTGTGGAGATGGCAACCTCGTTCGCTAGGGCACAGCCAAGAGTCCTCTCCTGGGAACCAGAAAAAGGAATGAGGTCCAGCACCTTGCCACGAAGACCACTTAGGCCTATTAATGAGCCAGAGAAAGTTAAAACCCCAAAGACTGAGCCCATCATCCCGAAACAGCCACAATACTTCGAATGTGGCGAGTGGGGCCATATTGCCCAGGTTTGTCCACGGACAAGCCTATGGATGTTAGTTATATGCCTCGTAACCTCATGTACACCACCAAGATGGGGGCCTGTTACTATGTAAGTGTCACTGTAAATACACACGTGGTCACCGCCTTACTTGATTCAGAGTGTTGCCAATCTATGATTAGGAGTCATTGGGTTTTACCGGAACAGAGGATCCCAAAAGGACAAGTGGCAATACGGTGTGTTCATGGAGATGTCAGGGTCTACCCTTCCGCCAGAGTTCCCATCCTTTGTCAGGGAAAGGAAGGTCCCACGCTGGTTACTGTGGGTCTCATGGATAACCTACCTGAAGACCTTATATTGGGAACAGATAATCCCAATTTTCTCTCTCTCTTTCTGAACATTATACATACTTCGAACAATACAAAATGCTCTTTCCTGACCCAGGAACCGTGGGAAATAAACAAGAACTTTTGTTGGGCCCAAATCAATGATGCTTCCCTTACCCATGCCTGGCAAGAGGCCAGAACACCTCATCCAGGATGCCCCTTGTCTTATCCTTCTTTTTCCATTCTGAATGACTTCCTTTACAGAATTGCTAGCCCCACTGCCTCCCCGCAGCTTTTTTTCCCCGTGAATTCAGGGATCAGGTTATGTTTTTGCTCACTCCCACTTGTTGGCTGGCCATGTCGGAGCCCAGAAGAATACGGAGAATATCTTACGATACACCTACCGGCCAAGTATATATGCCCAGATAAAGAAGTACTGTCAGGAGTGCTCTGTTTGCTAGTTAAAAAATACATATCGCCCTCAACCAGTATCCCTACAACCTTTACCTATCATTGGCCAGCCTTTAGAATGCATAGGAATGGACCTCATAGGACCCCTTCCTTGGTCCTCCATGGGATATCAGTATGTATCGGTCGTAGTATACTACTGTACCCGCTTCCCAGAGGCCTCTCCTCTTAGGAGCCCCACGCCTTCGGTCATTGCTGACAATCTCTTGGAGTATTTTTCCAGGGTGGGGTTTCCACAACAGTTATTGATGGACCAGGGAACACCGTTTGTCTCAAAACTGATGTCTCAGGTGTGCAAGCTTCTAGACGTAAGACACATCAAAACGTTGGTTTACCACCCACAGACAGATGGTTTGGTAGAGAGATATAACGGCTCCCTGAAATTAACCTTGAAGAAAATGCTAGCAAGTGAGGGGAAGGACTGGGACCGTCTCCTGCCTCTGGCTCTCCTTGTCATTCGAGGGAAGGTTCAAAGTAGCCTAGGATGTTCTTCCTTTGAACTCCTGTGCGGTCGGCAGCCTAGAACGCAGCTAGAAATGACGAAAGAGACATGGGAGAAAGAAGAGAACTCAACCCAAACCCTTCTTAATTATTCGCTACATCTACGATCAAGGATTGGTAAGCTAAGAGATCTGGCCCATCAGAATCTAGAAAAAAGCCAGGAAAGACAGAGGTTCCAATATGATAAGGGGAAGAAATGGCGTTCTTTGCAAGTCAATGATTGGGCCTTTGTTTTGTTACCTTCCTCCCTTTCTAAAGTAAGAAGCGAATGGAAGGGCCCTTACAAGGTGGTAGAGACCATTGGACGCACCACCTATCACCTCCAATTAACACCTCAGAAAACTCAATCCTATCATATCAACCTTCTAAAGAAATGGCTTGGGCCCCCTCCCCAAAATGTCCAAATGTCAGGTCCTGATGAAGAATACCCCTGTACCCTAGAGGACCTTGTCATAAATGCAGAGCTCCCTCCAGAGCAACTTACTGAGCTGTTAAATCTGCTTCTCCCCTTTCAGGAACTCTTTTCTGACAAGCCAGGAATGACTAGTTTAGTAGAGCACAGTATAGACACCAAACCAGGGATTGTAATAAAACAAAAGCCCTACAGAATCCCGGCAGCCACAGGGCAGCCTTTAGAGGAAATACTTAAGATGTTACGAATGGGGGTGATCCAGCCCTCGCAAAGCGAGTGGTCATCACCTATTGTATTGGTTCCCAAACCAGACGGCTCCAATCGTTTTTGTATTGATTTTAGAAAAATCAACGCCATTTCCAGACTAGATGCCTATACCTTGCCCCGGGTGGATGAATTAATCGAGAAACTAGGGGATGCCCGATATATCACCACCCTAGATCTAACTAAAGGTACCTCTACAGGACAGTGATCAAGAAAAGACTGCATTTGCCACCCCTGATGGTCATTTTGAGTTTACTGTTTTGCCCTTTGGATTGCATGGTGCCCCCGCGACTTTTCAGCGTTTGATAAACAAGGTCTTGCGGTCACATCCGTCATACTCCTCTGCCTACCTCGATGATATTGTGATTTTCAGTCCCTCATGGCAAGAACACTTGGAACATTGTTGTCTGGTGGTGCAAGAGCTGAAATCCGCAGGCCTCCACATCAATGCAAAGAAGTCACATTTGGGGTTCCATCGCGTGAAATATCTAGGGTACCTGCTAGGAAACGGGTGCATCGAACCCCAGAACGAAAAGATCAAGGCCATTACCGAAACACCAGTCCCTACCACCAAAAAGGAAGTCCGGGCCTTTTTGGGTCTTCTGGGGTATTACCGACGGTTTATTCCCCAATATTCAGAGATAGCAACACCGTTAACAGATCTATTAAAGAAGAACACTCCTGGCCACCTCCTGTTGCATCCTTCTCCTCACGTACTTGACATACTAAAAAGGGCGATCACCAGTGGTCCAGTATTAATATCTCCCAACTTTGACCTGCCATTCATCCTACAAACTGACGCCTCTGCCATCAGCATAGGGGCCGTCTTGTCCCAGATAACACCCGGCGGTACTGAAAGACCTGTCCTCTTCATTAGCCGGAAACTGTTTCCCCGAGAACTGAACTATCTGATCATTGAAAAGGAATTTTTGGTGGTCAAATTGGCTATTGAAAAATTACAATACTATCTGGAGGGTAAAAAGTTCCGGTTGTATACGGACCATGCCAATTTAATATGGCTGAGCAGGAATAAGGGCAACAATCCACGTGTTATGCGGTGGTTTCTGTCACTTCAAAGTTATGCTTTTGACGTCTGTCACAGAAAGGGGTCTGATAACTCTAATGCGGACTTCCTTTCCCGGATACCTTACGTCCCTGAACAGGACTATTCATGGGGGGGTGTGTGTCAGGATTTAACGCCATCTGACCCCGTGGAATGTGCCAGAGACTTGCCCGCGTTAAATCCTTCTGCTTGATAACAGCTCACGGACAGACAGTGAGGAACCCGGAACCAGCGACATCTCCGGCTTCTTGCCCTTTAACCCTGGGGCCGGCCCACTACCAAGTCCCGCCCCTGAAGACATCAGGCCGGAGGATTCGTCCAATTTTAGGAGGTGGCCGCCCCATTAGGAAGTCGTCGACAAGGATCAGGAAGAAGCCGGTGATCGAGTTTGGCAGGAAGAAACCCCGGAGAGAATGTCCCACGCTGCCGGTGCTACACCCGACCTGAAGAAGACGACCCAGGAGCCAGGAGGCTTTCCCCACGCAGCGCCCAGCCACGTACCAGGAAGGTCGTGGCTAAAACAGGTGCGTGATCGGCTCCGGGGGTAGGGTGGGGAAATCCCTGCTGGGTGGTGACTGAGCAGGGCGGGTTCCTTCCCATAGCGTAATAGGCTCTGCACCTAATCCTGTTCCTGGTGTTGGTATCCCTCGCCCCCACAACCCATAGAAAGCAGAGGTCCCTCACTTCCCCGTCCCAGACACCCTAAAGACTGCAGCCTGCCAGTAAGGCTTTGTTTGTTTTTTTTCTTTTTGCACGCCCGACCGAGCGGAGGAGTCCGTGGAGTGAAACGCGACCCTTGACCCCGCGAAAAGCTGATTCCCCGAAGAGAAGCAACAGGACCGGAAGAGACTTCCGTTACTGGCTTTATTTATTTATTTTAGTTTTTTTCCCCCAAAATAACTTGTACCACAATAAATATTTGGTAATCACTCTACAATCTAGTCTCCTGGCCTTATATTGCCCTGCAACAGTTTATAATAATTATTTGACACAAAACTTTCAATATCTGGTTGAGCTGAACCAGGACAAAGTCACAAGTTCATGTCAATCACGATGGTGTGCAGGTCAGCCACAGGGGGATGTTAGGAGCAGGGAGAGCGTCGTGGGAGGTTGCCAGACTAACATGCAGTACAGGCCAGTCATCGCAGATGTGCACTGCTGAGCTTCATGCTCACAGTCCCCATGAATGGTTGATGCTATAGGGCGAAGGGCAGGACTGGTGGAGCGGGCATTGAACTGCAGTGCAAACTGCCATGTATCAGCCACATATAACCCAAAAGCTTTCATACAGATCTCTGAGCCACACCAAGGGTTCAGGACTTGAGGTGCACCACTTGGGGATCAGGATTTCACTTAAGATATGTTTAGATGCTTGTGCAGGATGTTTGGGAGCTTTTTATTTCCCTGAGACTCAGATGCAGGAGGCAGGCAGACTAGCCCTTGGAGTTGCCCTAGTAGCCCTGGCTGGGTTTAAGATGAAGTTGTAGGTCAAGTATTATTTCCCCAGGCAAGTGAGCAGGAGGGTAGAAAGGCAGCATATCAGCATGGCAGAACAGGTCATCAGGTCCAGCAGAGTGACTGTCCTTTCAGAAGCACAGCATTCCATCTTCCTGACAGAGTATCCAGAGGTACAGAAGTTTACTGAAAAGTTGATGTCTGAGGGTCCTATTTTAATTAACTGGTGCCCTGGTTCTGAAAAGTGGGAGAATATTTTAGACAGTGGGTTGGAAGTGCATGGATTGTCCTTAACCCCTTCCATGTGGGGCTAATTCCCCCGCGGAGCGGGGGGAGGGGGGCCGTGCAATGCGCCGCGGTGCTCAAGACAAGCTCAGCTTGTCACGCTGCACAGCGTAGCTGTGCTTATTCCGAGCTGAGCTCGTCATGACTCCGCCCACTTAATGGAACGTCCCACACAGGAGGGGAATTAGCCCCGTGTGGACTTTCCGCGGCGGTTATGACGAGCTCAGCTCGCCATGATCGTCAAACTGGTTAATTCCCAGCCCTGACCCTAGGCTGCTTGCAATGACAATGTGGGGTTCTCAGGTCCTTTGTGTAAAGGCAGAACAAAGGTTATTCAGTTGTAGGTGGGACGGTGCTCAGCCCCCAATTCCAGCCAGCAGATAGCCCATGAAGGCACACCTAATCCCTTTGTTGTGTAACTGTCTGGAAGAAATAGACAACATCTGACTGTCAGGTACACCCAGTCATGTGACCCAAGAAAGGCAACACGCACAAAAGGCTATAGACAGAGAAATAGCAACTTTCTAAATGTGGTATTTATAAAATTGTAATCAATCAATGGTATCATTACATAGGGCTTTTCATTACAAATCAAAGATACCACATATGACATAGCTACCAGCTCCCGTTTGGAAATTGTAACTTATCTAATGTAACAACAAATCCCCAATGTTATCCTAAGGGAGGGGTAGGCCTCACAGTAGTGAAAAACACATTTTGGAGTCTTTTTTACTATCAAGACATGTAAAACTTAAAAGTACATGTCCAAAATGTTCATTTCACAGCAATCTGTGCAATGAGATACCAAGAGCCTGACTTAGGGGTTCCTTAAATGTAATAATGGAAGAGTTTATGGTTTGGCAAGGAGGTTTGAATGCCAAGTCGACAAGGCAGGTTAAAACTGCATTCAGGTGGCAGTGGCAGCCCTGGGACAAGTTTGAAGGTGCTATTCAAGTGGGTGGCACAATAAGTGCTGCAGGCTCACTGGCAGCATTTAGTTTAAAGGCTTGGTATATGGCATACTACTCCACAAGGGACTTATAAGCAAATCTAATATTTCAGCTCTGTATGTCCCAATTTAACCATGTATTAAGGAAGAGAAGACTAGCATTTCCGCACTGCCTTGCAGTAGGTAATTGCACAGAGTCCTAAGGCCAATCAAAATTAATTCAGCAACATAATGGAGGGTAAAAAGGCTGGGGGAAAATCACCTGAAGGCTGACAGGTCTAACTATGTATATAATCCAGTGTTGTTTGCCACTGCATATGTATAGGTAAGGCAGTGGCCTCCCTCCAGAGACAGAATAGGTACGAGGGATCCCATCCCCTAGGTCTGAATAGCATTGTAAAGGGGAGGGGTGTACGACAGCGCAACCCTTCTCCACAAGCCTCAAGCCTCAATAGACTGCAGGGCACTCATCCCTTTGGGCCTATATTTACTTGAAGTGGGGGGGGTTTATGGGCACTGCCTGAGACTGTAAAAGCACTGGTGACCCCATTCCAGAAGTCCAGCTCAAGTCTGTGTCCTGGGGAGCCCACAACCAGGACACAGTAGTTTCCCTGCCCAAAATAGTGTGGGCAGGGAAACATATGTCTGTTTCCACCTGGTGGGAGCAGCTTCAAAGCTCCTGTCAGGTGGAAGCAGAAATGCCTCAAGGGAACCTAAACAACAATAAGAATGCCAGTACTGATCCTTTATTTAAGTTACTTTAACCATAGATGCATAGACCACAAGACAATACACCCAAAAGCTCATTAGTAGCTTTTATTTCAAATGTTTTTTCAATAATCGACTCCTACAGGGAACACAAAACTACATGTGATGAACAACCATGAAATATGAATACATTTAGACACAAAGACTGGTGATAAATCCAATTAGATTCACATAAATTCCAAGACACATTCAATCTAACATAACACACTCATTCATTCTCATTCAATCACAAAAGTATACACAGATTCAAACCTCACTTAATTATACAAAAATAGATAATTAATTTAAGAGCCATAATTCATTTTACAGTTTAAAATTACAAGAAGTTCAAAACAAACCGGGCACATCTATAAAACTTTTCATAAAGTACATTACAGTCTTAAGTCCACACTATATTCTTAGCTAAACAATTATCACTTTTATGAGGATTCATATTTGTTTCTAATGTCAAGAGACACTCTGATAAAGCTAAGCACAGCACTGCAAATCTCTGGAGTTGACAACGACAAAATATACTCATAGCCTTCTTTGTAGTAACGAGATACGAGGCTTAACAAGACAGGCTTAATAAACCTGTTTCTTGCATCCTTGTACAATGCACAAAAAAGAATAAGATGCAGACTGCCTTGTGAGACCCTATTATTACAAGGGCAAGGGGGTAGCCTCTCACACCACCCCCCTTGATTTGGGAAAGCAAAGAGATAATGTAAAGAATTTAAACTAAACCTTGTCAGGAGAAAACGCCATTGAGTGTGGTGATATGTGACAAGTAAAACTGCTGATACAGCTCGTCCTTCCTATATACTGCGTTCTCACCATTTCTCAGAGTGTCTTGACTGGAATAATAAGCTTTTTTGATTATTAGTTTATAATCTTTACCAGCCATATCTGGACTTTGGAACATGTGCCCTAACCCAATTATATTAAAAGTGTCCCTGACATATCGAAGCCACAGAATATTCATGGAATGATCAAGTTTAAGGCAGTCATACAAGATTTCCTTTGTTAATTTGAGCTCTTCTGACTGCCAAATTTTAGACCATAACAACAAAGGCGACAAATGAATAATTTCACTCACAAAAACGATGCCCACCTCCCCATGACAGAAGTTATTAGAGGTACCTGGTGGGACACATAGCAATCGTTTTAAAAATGTGTTTTCCATGACTTGTATTTTATCACATTTCTGAGTCCCCCATACACCTGCCCCGTATACTGCAGCAGAGAGACATTTAGCTTTATATAAAGTTATTAATTCTCTGATCGGTTTTTGGCCCAATTTGCTAGCAAAGCGAAACAGAGCCTCGAACGATTGTGTAGCTTTTTCTACCCTGACTGATATTAAAGGGTTCCAGTTTAACTTTTTATTAAAAAGGTTACCAAGATTATTAAAATTGTCAACTTTTGCAATAATTGAGTCCCTTACCATGTACCTACGAGATTTTACACCTTTCGGGCCGCAAGTCATAGCGAACGATTTAGAAAAATTAACATTGAGGTCTAAACTACCCATAAAGGCCAAAAAGGCAGCTAAGGTAATCTGCATGCCATTGGAAGTAAGGGTCATTAAAACCGTGTCGTCTGCGTAGGACAACATCGGTATCCTTTTACCATTTGCTTGGGGGAAGTCGGCTCCACTATCTAGAAGAAAACTTTCTAAACCGTTGGTGTATACCAGGAATAAGAACGGAGCCGAAATACAACCCTGTCGGACACCTTCGGTGGATGGAATTAAGTTTGTCTTCTCACCTCCTGGGCCAAATCTAATTTTCACTGCGGTGGCAGCATGGAGTCTACGGGGCAAGGTCACTAATGATTCTTCAAACCCCATGTTTTCCATCATTTGCCACAACTTACCCCTACATACAGTGTCGAAGGCACTGGATAAGTCCATGAAGGCCAGGTGAATACAACTATGCTTGGCCCCCATGTACTTCCCCATAATTATTGCCAAATTGAGACACTGTCAGTGGTTCCTTTACCTTTCCTGAACCCGTACTATGAGTCCACTATGGTACCTGCGGATTCTGCCCAAGCTTCAAGGCGTGCCAATATCACTCTACCTATTAGTTTACACGAGGCGTCTAGTAAGGATATCGGCCGGTAGCATCAAGAATCACCCTTATCGCCCTTTTTAAAAATCAGTACTACTACCGCCTCATGCCATGAGATTGGGATACGCCCCACCACAATTGCTCTAAAAACGTTTAATAACAATGGTGCCCAAACCTCCGGGTTATGTTTGAAGAGATCTAAAGGTACTGAATCCGCCCCAGGAGCCTTTAATGGAACGCCCATCCTCAAGGCAACCTCTATCTCCGACAAGGTAATAGAGAGGCTAAGTTCTTTAGCTGACTCCAGATTAAAATCTCCAACCCCATCATCTATAGTCAGCAGCACCTCGTTTGGGTTAAAAATGTTCCCATAGTGTAACACCCAGGTCTCCTCCAGAATGTGCACTAATATATTGCCCTTGTCCCCATTCTTTAAGAAAAGTCGATTTATTATTTCCCAAAAGAACCTACTGTCCCTCAATTCTGCCGCTTTTCCAAGATCTTCCCAGGCTATGGCCCTTAATTCTGATTTTCGCCTATCAATTGCGGCTCTATACTTTTTCCTAGATTTCCTGACAAGCTCGACGTCTCGGGGTACCTGATGTAAAGCCTTTTTTAAACTTGATTGTGCAGCAGAACACTCTCCATCGAACCATTTAGGTCCACTTTATTTTTCCCCCTCACAGTTTTTAAGAGGTGTGTAGCCACATTACCTAAGAGTTCTTCAAAATTTCTAATTATTACATCCGGTTCATTTGTGGGCATCAGACAAGCTTCTATACCCGCCTTATTTTCCTTGAAAATATCCAACTCCAGTTGCCCCCCATTTACCTTGTTCCACTTCAAAGTTACTCCCTGGTTCTGGCTATGTATTATTGGTTGTTCCGGGGTTTGACTACTCCCAACTACAGGGTTAAAACTCACTATTAGGGGGTTGTGATCACTAGCAGGATTTACATCAACCTGGAAATCCTTAATAAGATGAGCAAACCTGAGGGAGACCAAAGTGAAATCAATTGTACTCGTCGCGCCCCCTGATCCTTGAAAAGTGGGTATGCCCATAGGTCTAGAAAAGCTAGGCATTTCCAGGATACAGATTTCGTTCATCATGACAATGTTGTTTAGGGCATCCCCCTGTTTTGTATGAGTGAAATGAGCCAATGGCTGATCACTTGAATCCAACATGCCACAAGCTCTTGTCCCACTAAATTTGCACAATACGCAGTTAAAATCGCCTATCCATACAATAAAAAGGGGGAAAACCTTATTACTCACATTAACAATCTCGTCCTGTAATTTCTAAATGACCGTGGTGGAGTTTGCATCAAATATATTATAATACCAGTTTATTAAGAGCAGCGGTACTGGGAATAGAGCCTTAATCATAAGAATTTGATACCAAGGGGAGTCAGTCAATAAGGTAATCTTTATAAGATTATACTTTACCGGCATGGCTGTTATAAGACCACCCTTAGCTCTTCCTGATGGTACGGGCTCAGCATAAACGTTAAACATTGGAAAGCCATCAAGGTTAGAATCCATTCTATACCAAGATTCCTGGAGGCAAAGTATATCGAAGGACTGAACAAATTTTAACCATGTCGAGTCCTCCAACCTCCGAGACAAACCAGCTATATTCCAGGAAATTAGACGAAAAATGTTTCCCTCAGCTCCACTAATTCCATCACCTAAGGAGATTGTCACTTTTGGCGTGGGCATACTGCTCTCAACCTGTATTGTTCCTATAGTATTAGTCACCACCTCAGAGGGTCGCTGTAATGGATTTATTGGATGCTCTCTACTAAGCTGATTTAAACGAGTATTAACATATCTGTCAGCCAACGATACCGATGGCAAATGTTCTACTTGGCCATTCCCTCCACCATGGGCCACTGTATGAATTGTTAGGATTTCATGAGAATAAGTTATTGTATTGCTGGCCCACTTGACATGAAGGACTATATCTTCAGCATCACTGCTCTTTATTGGGGCAGAAGTCCTAACCTTAACCTTATCCATATTAACTCCGGCCCCCTTATTTGAAATACAACCATTCCAGAGTCAATCCACACCCTCCATGCCCTTAAGGGGATCGAACCTGTTTCTTAAGGGTAAATGATGGGGAAACGTATCCAATCTATTATTAATGAAGTGTCTGCCTTCAGCAAAGTTCTGTGACAGGGATAGCAATCTAAAATTCACGTGGAGGAAAAAGTATTGGAGGCCTATCGATTGAATATCTCCTAACCGACCAAAACTTCCTACGTATATGGTCTACAACCCATGGATCTCTGAAGTTAACAATTATGCAATCGCCCTCAAGGTCTTTTGTGCTCTGGCCTATCCAATCCACCCGCCTCGCACCTAAAATCTCTGTATTAGATCCCGGGGGGTTTTGCCTATTCCTATTAAGCCAAAAGATGACTTTATTCCTAAGTTCTCTATCTGATTCGCGGGATTCAGGGCTTAGTTTTGGCACCCCTGTTAAAATAATAGTAAAGGGAGTTAATTCAATAGGGAGATTCACCGAGAGAGGCTTCTTTTCTGTTGATTGTTTACCAAAGAGTACACTATTTGAAGTTAAAGCCTTAGTGGGGGGAGTCAGCCTTTGCACAGTAGGACATGAAGTTTTCTTAATTGCAGCACTCTTATCCCCCGAGACTGGTTGCACATGCTGACCATCAACAGTTTTATTAGCCAGTGAGTGTGTTACTTTAGTGGGTTTGGCCCTAGCTGCTGTAGCCTAAACCTAAACAACAATAAGAATGCCAGTACTGATCCATTATTTAAGTTACTTTAACCATAGGTGCATAGACCACAAGACAATACACCCAAAAGCTCATTAGTAGCTTTTATTTCAAATGTTTTTTCAATAATCGACTCCTACAGGGAACACATAACTACATGTGATGAACAACCATGAAATATGAATATATTTAGACACAAAGACTGGTGATAAATCCAATTACATTCACATAAATTCCAAGACACAATCAATCTAACATAACACACTCTCTCAATGACACACCAAACACACTCACCCTACTCGGTGCAAAACAACAAGGGGGACAAGTATACCACCTAAGAAACACCTTAGATTCCAAACAAAACTGTGGTTAACTTTCCAAAAAGATTTTTCCCATATGTACACCCTATACAATATTTACACTGCTATACAACCAGTGAAATATTTACAATAATTGGGCATAACACAAACAAGCATAATTTACAGAACCACTGTTTGGCAAAATCTGTAGTCTACGCGTTTCAAATCCCTTTATTCTTGGGATTCTCCTCAGGAACAAAAACTGTAAAGTAAAACAAAAAAATGGTATTACAAATGCCTATTTAGAGACCAAAAAACGCTCACATCTCGCCTGGTGCTTCAATGTCTGCTTACCTATTCAGGAAAATGCCACAAGGTCTAGTTTCAAAGTCTCTGTGGAACAACCAGGAGGAGAAAAAGAAAGAGAAAACGGAGGAAGGGGGAAGAAGAGGGGAAGAAGAGGGGAAAGAAAAAGGAAAAGCCAAAGTTCAACAAGCCGTAAATGGAACAGTCAACCCCTTTACCGGTTTTCCAAGTCCTGTAAACACTTACTTAGTAGTTGCCACCTTAAAGGATTCTTGAGTTGTTGGACTTAATGTTCTAATGTGCGGTGATGACAGTATCCTGTTCATAAACAGAAAAAAAGCGTAGGCTTGACTCCCTTCATGACTTATACAAATGAATGCAAACAACCCCTTATTCTAGAGCTCTCCAATTGCTCTAAAAACATTACATACCTTCACGCGCTAACCGGTGCATTGAGGAGACGCAAGCGCCCTCATTGTTGTTTCTGGACACAGCACCGGGCTAAACGGACCACACCTACCGGGCAGATAAAACGACTTCGCGCCTCCCGCTTCGCGGGAGACGCAGCACCCTCATTGTTGTTTCTGGACACAGCACCGGGCTAAACGGACCTGAGGAGTTCCTTGACAGACGGAGCAACGGGCGGACATCAGCGCGTGGGACTCGTTGTCCCGAAAGACAGCAGCGCGCACAGCCCTGCCCCCATTCTACCGGATATCTTCAGCCTGCTACTTCCGCCCCGCGTGACGCGCACGGGCAGTGCCGGGCTGAGCCCGGGCAAAGGGCGGGCCGTTTGTGGCCGTCCAAGGACGGAAGAGGCCGGGCCGGGCCATCCCTCCGATATCTATCATGGGGAAGAGAAAGCAGCTCTGTCGTGGCGATCATGAAGGTAAACATGCCAAAATACCCAGAAAATCGGAGTCAAATATTTCGTATTTAACTTCTGCTGTGGGGGTATTGACTAAGGAAATTGCCAGTGCAGAAAAGGAACTGGGGTTGGCTTCAGCTTCTATCGACCTGGCGCCAGACAATGCTCCTACTTGAACTCATTATCGTTATAACAAATCCCTCTCTCACAGCCAATGCATTGGATGTTCCCCATAGTTTGCCTCTCCCTACCACCAATCTTAAGGCCCAAACCCCCGCGATCCCTCAAACCAAGTCTACTCGAAAGAGAAGGTCAACCACAAAACTGTCCAGGAGGAAACATCCCCCGGGGGTGGCTACCCAGCAGGATGGTAGCCTAAGGGACCTTGTCACTAATTTTATAGAGGCCTTATTTACCACTAGACTGGAGCCCGCCTTGGTGGCCATTGCAAAAGACATTGTGGACACACTGAATGAATGTGTAGCGGGGATATTGGGCAAATGTGAGAAAATTGATGCTTTTCTAATACAACAGGCTGATCGTAAGGCGAATATGGCCATCATCCAGAACCCAATCGCTATTGACCCCTGTGATAATACTCGAACGAAGGTCAGGGAAGTCTTATGGGGTAAAAGCCCAGATAGTGTGTGAGCTTTGTCTACTGGAGGGTCATCAAGGGAGGGGAGCGGGAGCCCTAACTCCAGAGCCAGTAATAGGAGAGATAACAACAGAGATGGTTTAAGGCAGGGCCGCCATAGGGACTGTCATCTTCAGCTACCCCCTGTGGCCGCCCCGTTGGTGGCCGTATTTACAGGGGTTCTCTCTGGTATGATGGGCCACAATGAAACAACACATGATGTTATGATACTGGCTAGACAATGGTGTTCTCAGTTCTGTAGTGGAGGCACAGACATCACAAGTAGTGTGATTATGGCAAGAAGGGTTAGTTGGATTGGGTGGCGCCCAAAATGCATTCCAGGGGACTGTGTGGTGGTCAATTTCAATGATCAGGCTAGCGCCCAAAGACTGTTCTGGGATGCCTCCGACCTGACAAATAAGGGCATTAGAACCCTCCCTCTTGGGTTCTTCTATCCCCCAACCAGGTCCCCAGGACCACTTTACCGTCCACTGGCGCAATATCAGAAGTGGCCCACAAGCATCATACTGTACAGAGACCTACACAGGAGCACTCTGGGAGGGTGGTTGGGGGATCCGCGAGTATATCTTCTAATGCACACCAGAGCGGTCCCTCCTTAGTACAGATAAATCTCTCTAATCGTTTCGCTCCGTTGTCCCCAATGGAGTCGAACGACTGACTACCTTCCTGTTTGGCAGAGACGAGGATTGAGATAGGCGATCAGAGGCATGTTTGTACATTTCTGACCTGGAATGTGGCGGGAATTAGATCAAAAATAAAGGATCCTATATGACTGGAGTTTATTAGGCATTACATGATCATTGCCCTCCAAGAAACCTGGGATATCTCGCCCAGTGTTTCACTGGATGGCTATGTTAGTTTTGTTATCCCCGCTGTTCAGGGGCCAGCAGGAAGACCTAAAGGGGGGCTACTTCTACTTATTCCCTAAATCTTGCAGAGACTTTTAGACTTTCCAAATTATCGAATGGACTGTTTCTGTGCAGCATAAATTCTTGATAATTAAATGTTATAACTCGAGGGAGGGCTCTCTACAAAATGAGCACCTCATTAATTTAGAGCATTTTTTTTCAGCATACATACAGGAACAATCCCCTACCCCAGAGTTGGTACTCTTGGGTGATTTTAATATACACCCCTGTCCCTGGGAGTGCTACAATGATGTTCATGGCGGGCTACCACCCGAGGGGGTACCCCATTTCGAGCACAGTAAGGAGGGAGAGGCCCTTGAAGCCCTTCTCGCCAATTTGAATGTATTTGAACCAGGGGTTGGCAATGGAGAGGCAAGAGTCCCCACATTTATAGGGCGAGGAGCATACTCGGTTATTGACTACATCTTTTTATCTGCTGGTCCTTTGGACAAAATCTCAGCCTACGGTGCAGTGATCTCAACTTTCAGCGACCATAATCCGGTCATGCTGACAGTTGACCTCGGCATTGGTAGGCTCGGGAAGGAGTTAGGGGGTGGGGCTCCAAAGGATTTGCCATCCACCGACCAGGGGAGAAACATAAAATGGAACATGGTTGTCCCAGAGACCTTCTTTGAGGAGTTGGCGAGTAAAATCGAGACCAATCTGGCGGTTTGCTTGGATGACACCGCTCCAGGAGCAGACGTTGTCGCGGCTTATGTAGAGCTGTGCAAGCAGATCGCCAGGGATCTAGAGGGTGGTAAAAGCAGACATATTAGAAGGGCCCACAAATGGTTCGACAAAAACTGCTCTAGGACCCATGGCGCTCTCCTTGAGGCATTAAAACAGAGACCGAGGAATAGGGCACTAGTTGCACAACTTTGCAAGGAGTACAAAACTGCCATTGCAACGCGTAAACGTCAAATCAAGGAGGAAGCCTGGGAAAATTTGCAATCCATTGATGTGTTGAAGGACAGCAGAAAGTTTTGGGCTATCATTAACCAGCCTTTCTTTTCGGACCAGGACAACTTGGACACGGATTGTGTTATCCCTGATGATAGTTGGCTTTTACATTTTAAGGGCATCTATGAAACCGATCAGGGGGGTCTCTAATTGGACGGAGATGCTCCTTTTGAGAATGACATACCAGTTAGGTTTCACCTGGCGGAGGTAGAAAGGGCGATAAGAGAGACTACCAAACACAAGGCTCCTGGCCCAGATGGGGTACCTGCAGATTTGTACATCCTGTATCCACAATTTTGGGCTAAAATCCTGACTAATGTGTTCAATGTCTACCGCTGGTTTTCCACCATCCTGGACCTCATCTGTCATAGTACCTATCTTTAAGAAGGGGTGTAGAGGCGACCCGGCCTGTTATAGGCCAATTTCATTGCTTGACTCTGCCGTTAAGATTATGGGCAGAGTCATACTTAAGAGAGTGGGGGAATGGCTGGCAGGAGAGGGGGTCCTCTCTAACCTTCAGTACGGATTCAGAGAACACCGGGGCATCATGGACCAATGCTTAAATTTGCACCTCCTCATAAGTAAATATACAGTTGCAAAGGCCTGAATGAAGCTTTGGTTAACTTTCTGGGCTTGCTTCATCAGGACCTGTCGGCTTCTGTCAGGGTTACGAGGGAAGGACGGTGCTCTGGTAAATTTAGTTCTAGAAGGGGAGTTAGACAAGGGTGTATATTGGCCCCCCTTCTTTTTACTATCAATATTAATGCCCTTGAAAAATCCCTGGGTATGGCTACACTGGACACACCACGTATAGGCGGATCGGGTATCCCGGTTCTCCTATACACGGATGATGCCGTCCTACTGGCATGCACGGGCCTGGGCCTACAGAGGCTGCTGGACCATTTCGGTAGTTTCATGGAGGCCCTGGATTTAAAAGTTAACACTATTAAATCCCATGCAATGGTGGCCGGAGCGTAGAATAAGAGCTTGAAGGTGAAAAGCTTTAGGTGCAACGGAACGGTCCTGATGAGGGTACCTTCCTTCCCCTACTTGGGAGTTCTTTTCGATGTGAAGGGTAACTGGGGCCCGCAAATGAAGTTAAGGAGTAACGTAGTTGCAAGATCTACTACAGCGCTCCTGAACTTTTCTAAGAGACTGGGAGCAAGACCCATGGAGCCTATACTGAAGATCTATAAATAAAAGTGCCTAGCGATAGCATCCTATGGAGCGCCAATCTGGGGTTATGCAGCTACGACCAACATACAAATCGTAGAAAACAGGTGTTTTAGATCTCTCCTATCACTCCCGCAAACATCCACCACATTTTCAATACACTCCGAACTGGGCCAGGGTTATATCTAGGACCAATTAAAGTTGGCACCGCTGATCTGTTGGGCTAAAACTGGGCTGAACGAGGAGCTCACCCTTAACCACCTAACTCTGAAGGATTGTGTTGCCCTGGAGAATGCGGAGAGGGTCCCATGGCTGTCGTATTTTAGAGCGGCATGCGTCAGGCTGGGGAGACCCGATCTGTTTTCTTTGCCGCAGGGCATCAACTAAGAGGACATAGGGTGGATTAAACATAGCTTTCTCAGGTTGTTGGAGGCAGAGAGGGAGGAAGAGGAACTCAGAAAACCACTAGTTAGAAGGGTTTATGGTTTATTAATTTGTCCATCTATTGAACCATATTTGTTGTATGTCACCAAACCCTTTCATCGCTTTCTGCTGGTAGATTTCGATTTAACCTTATCCATCTCACGCTGGGTATATTCCCTAAGTGGGTGAAACCGGAAGATGCCCCACCATGTTCCTGTGACAATTTTTCCATCCAGGACACTCTCCATTTGGTAATGTTCTGTGATCACTACTTGGAGGTGCGCAAACAATTTTTAAAACCTATTCTACGTGAACTTGAATTCATACAAGTAAGGCCCGCCCTTATGCACCTACAAATGCTTATCTCCATTCAGGTCACGTACAGTGTAGCTAGCTTCTTGGTGGCCGCAGCTCGGATTAATAACAGAAGACCCCTGTACTTGTTTTTACCTCTGATGGACTAGCAGGATTTTTGGCTACAAATGTTTACATTGTATGATGCACTTTATACTGTCCGAATGCCATTTTACAAGGGACCATTTTTAAACTTTTCTTAAACTTTTTATATTTTTAAATTTGTATATTGTACATGACATTTTTTTAAACAAAATCATCTTTGTGCATATATATGAATTTTAAGAACTGAATCTGTACCGTCATTTCATATTTTTATTGTCTGGAGGATTGTTTTTCTTATACTGCTTTCTTTTATGATTTCTATCAATCGAAATAAAGAATTATTGGCTGACTGACTGACTGTACAAAAAGGGGTGGTGATGGACGGAGCATCTGAATCAATCAAACACTCACACCCACTCAAAAGATCTGGGTTTAATCCATCACCGTTCTTTAGCCCACTCTGCCACCCCAGTTCAGACATGGCTATATGCAAATCAGTCTGACCCTGTGCCTCATGGGAATAGTCCAGCCCGAACTGCCAAGCCATGTCTTCCCTGGACCTGAAACAAAGCTTCCAAGGACCGGTTTCTGGCATTCCAGCCGTCTTCAGCCCAGCTTGCTTGAATCCAGTGGCAAAGTGAGCAAGGGACTGACGTCTGAGCATACCCTGCCACACTTATGGCGGCCAAAAGCGGTACAAAAGGGGGTGGTGATGGACGGAGCATCTGAATCAATCAAACACTCACACCCACTCAAAAGATCTGGGTTTAATCCATCACCGTTCTTTAGCCCACTCTGCCACCCCAGTTCAGACATGGCTATATGCAAATCAGTCTGACCCTGTGCCTCATGGGAACAGTCCAGCCCGAACTGCCAAGCCATGTCTTCCCTGGACCGGAAACAAGCTTCCGAGGACCGGTTTCTGGCATTCCAGCCGTCTTCAGCCCAGCTTGCTTGAATCCAGTGGCAAAGTGAGCAAGGGACTCACGTCTGAGCATACCCTGCCACACTTATGGTGGTCAAAAGCGGTACAAAAGGGGGTGGTGATGGCCGGGCTGAAGACGGCTGGAATGCCAGAAACCGGTCCTCGGAAGCTTGTTTCCATTCCAGGGAAGGCATGGCTTGGCAGTCCGGGCTGGACTGTTCCCATGAGGCACAGGGTCAGACTGATTTGCATATAGCCTTTTCTGAACTGGGGTGGCAGAGTGGGCTAACAAATGGTGATGGATTAAACCCAGATTTTTTGACTGGGTGTGAGTGTTTGATTGGTTCCGATGCTCTGTCCATTACCACCCCCTTTTGTACCGCTGACTGACTGACTGGCATTGACCAATCCTGCTTGTATTAATCCAGTGGAGTTCTGTTCTGTAGATAAAACATATATGTAAATTTCAGCAGCCGATCAAAAAGCCTTGTCGTTTTGTTCTCCATGTGGATATGTTTGTAAGTTCAGCTTACCCACCATAGCATAAAGAGTTCCCTTTCGAGTGTGGTTCACAAACGCAATAGTATTAAGACGCGAACCTTTGCCAAACACGTTAATCTGTGTCATTGCGTCTCCAGAGTCTGGGAATTGTAGTTTCTCCGCCTCCAGTGCGCATGCGCGTTGGAGCTGAAACTAGCAGAATTCCGTATTATTGAATAGTTTCTTGTTACCCAAGAACACACACACGAAATGATGGAAACTGAATAAAGAATGAATATACAAATGCATTAATCAAAGATTTTTTACATTAAAAAGTTTCTGAATATTACAGGCCTTAAAATGTAAACACCTATTACCGGAATCCATGATAATATATCCTTAGTAGTAGTTTATATTCGGATGGAGATTCCCATTCATTCTACATCCGAACAGTGAAAAAAGTGAATAAAACTACTGTTCTGCCAAGTAAAACCTCAGGGAGTATAGCATGAATAGACTGGTCCCATCACATCGAATTTGACGTTAATGCTTCAAATCTTTGGTCCCTAGGGCAAAAAGCGGTAAGTGTACTTGAACTTTCACTACATGGAAGTCCCTGGCAAGGGACGGATAACAAAAGGGGGTACTAATTCACACAACAAAGCCCCATGATGGACTCCATGGGTTTTAACACCTAATCAAGTTGCCATTGTTATCTTCCCGGAACTCCACTCTGAGATCCAAATCATAACTTATATATCTCAGATAACTCATTGAGACCAGACACAGCCGTGTCAAATTTCACGATAAGAAAGGCTTTTCTTTGAGACAATTTAAGTTCCAAACCACCCCCTCGAGGGTCGCGCTCCACTTTGGAAATTTCGGTCCATCTCAAATCTCTTTCAGTATGAGACTTTTTCTTCTAATGATTCGAAAGGGGAGCTGTCTTTATTTTACAGTTTTTGGTCCTGAGGAGAATCCCAAGAATAAAGGGATTTGAAATGCGTAGACCACAGATTTTGCCAAATAGTGGTTTTGTAAATTAGGCTTGTTTGTGTTTTGCCCAATTATTGTAAATATTTCATTGGTTGTATCGCAGTGTAAATATTGTATATGGTGTACATATAAGAAAAATCTTTTTGGAAAGTTAACCACAGTTTTGGTTGGCATCTAAGTTGTTTCTTAGGTGGCATACTTGTCCCCCCTTGTTGTTTTACACCGAGTAGGTTGAGTGTGTTTGGTGTGTCTTTGAGAGAGTGTGTT
Organism: Lissotriton vulgaris; assembly: GCF_964263255.1. Classification (NCBI taxonomy): domain Eukaryota; kingdom Metazoa; phylum Chordata; class Amphibia; order Caudata; family Salamandridae; genus Lissotriton; species Lissotriton vulgaris. The sequence goes on along the minus strand of NC_141695.1, from coordinate 1,304,475,228 downwards.
ATGTTAGATTGAATGTGTCTTGGAATGTATGTGAATGTAATTGGATTTATCAACAGTATTTGTGTCTAAATGTATTCATATTTCATTGTTGTTCATCACATGTAGTTATGTGTTCCCTGTAGGAGTCATTTATTGAAAAAACATTTGAAATAAAAGCTACTAATGAGCTTTCGGGTGTATTGTCTTGTGGTCTATGCACCTATGGTTAGATTAACTTAAATAATGGATCAGTACTGGCATTCGTCTTGTTGTTTATTGTAAAGGGCTCAGCCTTACTGATTTAGAGCCATACCCTTTATTGTTATCAAGGGAACCTAGGCAGGGAAGGCATGTCTGCTCCCATTCTGCAGGAGTTTTAAAATGTTCCCACTAGGAGTCGGTGCAGACAGCTGTTTCTTTGCCTGCAGTCTTGTTGGCAAAGAAACACATATTACTCCCATCTAGATGGAAGCAAAGAAAAACAGCTGCTCCTGCTAGTTGGGAGCAATGCCAGATTGTAGATTTAAATTTATTCGATAATGTTACTTACATTGAGTCTGCCCCAAAGCTAAGAGGGTAAATTACATGTTTCCCCATTATCATGCTGAAAGTTCAGATGTAATGAAGAAAAAGTTGACTTCTTTCATACGGTCTGAACTGTCTGCAAATAAGCAATTTCTGGAGCACGGTTCCCACTGTGCTGATGGAAAGCTTGTTGGGTCATTGTTCCAGAAAGCCAACACTGTGACCAGTGAATTCATGGAGCTGGCGTTTATACTGGCTAAGTGCAAATTATACATGAACTGGTAGATTTTTGGGGACTCTAATCTCTGGATAGAAGAACCTGATACTTTGGCTGAATACGAAATCACAATGCTCAAGGGGAAGACAAAAATATGTTTGTGTCAGCACAGTGTGGTAAAGGCATGGAAGTGGTAATGTTATTTTATCAGGATGTTGATCACAATGGTCGAGTAGTGGAGTGCCAATCAGAGAATGATTAAATGGAACAAATGATGGGTGTTCTTGACCACCTTTATAGTTTGAGCTGGAAATAGAATGCCTTGTCTCTGTGCCCTCCCCCTCTAATGGTTCCTCAAAATATGCACATGAAAATAGCGAACACATGTATTTGGTTCAAGAGACACGATCATCATAAACGGACATGCCACTAAGGTAACAATGCTATGGTGATGAATGGCTGCTTTAATAACCATTGGTATAAATATGGTATTGAATAAAATACTTCTTGGGCTGACTATTGAATATATTGTACACTTGAAGTACTACATTCAGTATAACACCAGTACTCTTGTCCAACTAATATGGTTGCTTTGTTATTTGTTAAAGAATTCCTGCGAAATATTGGTTGCTTGATGAATGTGCTGGTCAGGAGCTACTAATTTCAGAATGCCTCATAGAAGGCAGGATGGCCAGACTTTATTTACGATGAAACTGAAAATTGACTCACCAACTGCAAAAGAATGGGAGGGTTGAAATGCTTCAGTGTTGCAGCAATATTCCCTCAATACACAATATTTCTTCCTCTAAGTTCACTAAGAGCAGATAAATATTTTTGGTGAAATATGTATATGTGTATATGTTATTTTTAATTAAAAACCTAGAGGTGGCCTATGCAATGAATACATTTTGCCTGTCATTATGATCTACAAAATATAGTTCTCTTTTTCATTTATTGATCTTTTTGTGATCTAAGTTTTCTGTGTTTTTCTAGATTCTACCGATTGCATGAAGTGCCCTGATGATCACTGGACCAGTGACTTAAGAGACAAATGTATAGCAAAATCAATTGACTTTCTGTCCTTCGAGGAGCCTCTGGGTTCAATATTAGTGTTTATATCCATTTTCTTCTTCCTAAATTGTTCTTGCGTCTTTGGGGTCTTTTTTTGGTACCAGGACACTCCAGTGGTGAAAGCTAACAATCGCGGGATCAGTTACCTGCTGCTTGTATCTCTCATGCTTTGTTTCCTCTGTGCCTTGATTTTCATTGGCCGTCCCACGAAATGGACCTGCATGCTGCAACAAATCCTCTTTGGAGTCATCTTCTCCCTGTGTATTTCTTGTGTGCTTGCTAAAACCATCACAGTTGTCATTATCTTCAGAGCCACAATGCCCAATAGCAATCTCAAGAAGTTCTTAGGTCCAAAAGTAGCCTACAACCTTGTTTTGTTCTGCACTTTTATTCAAGTGACCATTGGGGTTGCTTGGCTTGCAACATCCCCCTCATTCCCAGAATACAGCACTAGCCCTGCCATTAAAGAGATAATCCTTGGATGCAACGAGGGTTCTAACATCTGGTTCTACAGCATGCTGGCCTTCATGGGACTCTTGGCCAGTGTTAGCTTCATTGTTTCCTTCCTAGCCAGGAACTTACCTGACAGCTTCAATGAGACCAAGTTCATCACTTTCAGCATGCTCGTGTTTGTCAGTGTCTGGTTAGCTTTCATTCCTGCGTATCTGAGCACAAAAGGAAAGTATTTGGTTGCTGTTGACATTTTTGCTATTTTGTCCTCAAGTGCTGGTCTCCTCTTTTGTATATTTGCCCCCAAAGTATTTATAATATTTTGGAGGCCAGAGAGAAACTCGCGAGAATATTTAACTTCACGAACAAAGGTAACTTCGAAAATGAACTAAAAAGTTTGCAATTGTACATGTGCACCTGTTTTTTTTTCTATGATGTGGAGTATTTAAAACACGTAGTAAATATGTAATATGTATGGTGTGACATCACTACTGCACATCATTATTTTGAATTCATGGGAGCTATGTAGAATTGAACACTTCCATAGTTTGGCGTGTACTAAGTAATATTGCATGTTGGACATTCCTGCTACATAATTACAGTAGATATAGTGAAAAGAAAACTGATGTTGGACTAACACTGATGATGGATGGTTTTGCAGAGAAGGCAGATTTTCGTCTTCCTCGTTAGAATCTGTTACAACGAATAATGCGTATTAATTGCAAAGAAGCATTGGCAAACAAATGACTGACTTAAAATACTTGCATCTAAACGTTTTAACAATTAATATAACTTCTATACAAAAGGAACCCAGTGACTAAAATGACTATATAGAAGCATCAATGGCCCCAAAGGTGAAAAACTGCAATACACAGTACAAGTAAAACCAATACAGAAGTTGGTCATCTCAGACCAAACAAGAGAGCTGCACCAAGGTGTGAGAGTCTACAAATCGGATGTCAATGCTATGTCCCACTCAACACATTGATACTCAAGCGAGGGTAATCAAGACAGCATCATCGGCTTGGGCACATTTGAGCATGCTGTTAGCATTTAGAAGAACATTTAGATGGAACTAAAAATCAACTCTTGTATTCATGTGTTTATTGATGTGGGCAGGTTGCTTAACATGTTCCATAGAATAGTACCTTCTTGGGAAATCACACATAGTTAACAACAGTTGTATAATAAAGATTCTCGCCTTTTTAAGTTTGGTGTGGAAATCATTCAAAAGATCAGTGCCTTTGTTTTACAAAGTTCATTGTAGATCAACTAGCATTTTTTACTGGTGCAGAACACATCAATCAGCTCCTTCCTGGAGTACATGAGACCATTAACAAATCAATTTAGGCAGAGGACAATATACTTCTTTTTGGTTCTAAGCACTGAGTTGGCTGTGGAATTAACTCTGATTTAGAGTTTGATTGAGAGGGTGCACCATTGCAACAGCAATGGAGTCCAAATCTTTCTGCCATATTGAAGAATGTCCACCTTATTTACAGGCGGGCAGACCTTAAGTATGTCAGTGATGTGGACCACTGTGTCTCCATTGCTGACATACTCTACCGATGACCTGAAGGTGTAAGGGTCATTGGAGGTTTAGAGACTCGATCAACTACCCAATTTACAGTGGGCAGTGAATGGCCAATCTTTACTGCCTCCTACATTCAGGTTGACCCTGGAAATTGCAAAATGAGCCCCACCTCATGGAAGGCAACTCCCATGAAGTGGAGGGTCATTCGCTTTTGTATTTTATTCAACTAAATACTGTGATGGCAGTTTCGCCCATTAATAGAAGATGTCTGATGGGCCAGAGGGTGCTCAATATGGTGGGTATAAAGTACTCCACCATACCAATGGAATAACCTCATCACCAGTATCTAAATCAGGCCCTAAATCCTTCAGTCAGTATGAAATTTACAGCTTTAACTCACAAATTTCAAGCAGTTGTTTGCCCGTCTGGCAAGGATCACTGTGAAGAGATTGGTGAAAGGGCATGTGTTTTTATGCCCAGTCAGAAACCTTTTTTATTTATAATGAATTGACTTCAAAAGCTGGTATTTGCACAGGAAAAACAAGAAAACAATGTCCCTGATGCTTGGGGGATTATCTCCCTGCATTTGAGTGCCTTTGGCGACTTTCATTGCCTAGAACCAGCATCACTCCTGGGCATGGAACTATACAGATAGTCAACAGTCCTAAACTACCAGTGGCCATCACTATGGCCAAGCAGCTCTCTGTGACCAAAAGTAAACCCTATCAAGGCCTTTGAGTTGCGAAGCCAGTTGAGGCTTCACCATTGTAGCTTCTTAATAATGAGGCAAGTGAACAGCGAGTTTAGGCCTCTAAATGAGGTCCAAAGTTCAAGAGCAAGATAGCAGCTGTGACATTAGAGCTACCTTCATCTCTTGAAGTGCGCACTGAAGCAAGATAAAACACCTCAACAAGCTATATGGGAAGCCCAGAAGTGGAGTGGGCAGACTCACTGGCATCTGAGGTTAGGAATTTACACCAATAAAGAACATATCTGAGGTACACCAATAGTCTTGCAGAGTACTTTGGTGCAGGTTAAAAACACAGATATGAGGGCCCTTTGTGAGATTTTCTGTCATATACAAACTAGAGATGGCAGGATTTCCCCTTGGAATCCTCCAGTGTACACATTAAGATATACATCAATGTAGCATCTTCCAAATGTTTATGATGTCACTGTTTTGGTTCCTCCCAGACTCGGTAGAGCCGTGATGTACGTGTTAGAGAGGAATGCAATGAAGAATTTATTTTGAATGTTTAAATTGCAGTTACACGCAGAAGAATAAAGATGTGTAATACTAAGTTCTGTGTGTGGCATAGTCATTGAGGGTATCCAGGCTGGGGTGGACATTACAATACATAAGAGCTGGGGTTAAACATACTGATGAGCCAGAGGAAAGGAGACTTGAGAGACTTCAACACTGACAGTATCTCAAATTTGGGGATGTATCCGTAATACTTTGAGCAGCTGACAGAAACCGAAGAAACTCAGACAGAATGGCTAACCGGAAGAGAATCAAGGGGATCCTACTGTTTAACCTCATTTGCAGGTGATGAGGCCATCCATGGGCATCATAGAGGGACTGTACTAATTAATGTTTGTGCAAAATGAGGGTGCAATCACCGGAGGTGTCGGGGAGTAAACCATTGCTATGCCTTAGAGAACAACACCTTTGTGAAATTATACATAAAGTGAGCAATGGTTGGCAGTGGAAGGGCATAAAAAGATATTCAAAGAGCTGCCAATAGGACAGAGGCAGTAAGAGCTGCAGGGGAAACAGCCTGTATAGCATGGTGTTTACCACGTTGTGCCTTATTACACATTTTTTACTATGCATCTCTATACCACATATATGCCTTTACCATTCATGCCTTTGCCACACATTTAAGGTACGTTGTGGGAACACTACCAACTTAGGAGTGAGTGGATGTGTGAGTACTTGTATGGGTCTCTGAATGGGATGTGAGTTGTTCTATGGGAGTGGAAGTGGGTATATGAGAGGTTGTTTCGGGATATTAGTAGGTGTCAGTGGTGCTGTAAATGATGCTATTAGTGATGTAATTTGAGATGGCATCATTGATGTCACTGACCATGGCATGAGTGATGTAATATGTGCGGTCATAAGCAGTGCATTTCGGGGGCGTAATTTAAAGTTATAGCTCAGGTAACTATACTGCTGAATTCCACTGGTTTTGTATGAGTGAAATCTGAGCCTAACTATAATGTCCTTGTAACCTATATATATATACATATATATATATACATATATATAAATATAATATATATATATATATATATATATATATATATATATATATATATATATATATATATATATATATATATATATATATATATATATATATATATATATATTATATTTATATATATATATATATATATGAAACAATCTCAGCTTTCTCTCGCCTGGAGCCCAGTCCTGGATACCGTCAGCGCAGAAGAAGAGAGGAGACCCAAAATGCAGGTGAGCAGTGTTTTTATTCAATAATGGAAACGGCGCACCTCAGCATAACGTTTCGGCCTTCACAGAGGCCTTGGTCACATGACGCATGCAAGGGAGGAGGCAACATTTAAAGTGCTAGTGCCATTCAAAATGTAACGCCATTGGTAGAATATGGTCAGATATGAGGTGCCCTCAATAATGTCTTGTAAAGGTAAATACCCAGGCAGGCTAGAAGTACAAGAGCTGGCTGAATATGGAGACAATATTCGAATACACAAAAAATGTCGTCCATAACACGAATTAGTGACCTTTATGTCCCACTCGTTGTTATGTACACAGCAATCCTACCCCAGGGCCCATAGTCATGTCATTCATAGACAAAGTATCGCTTTAAAAATGGGCGGTACAAATTCAGGATGTTTCAGATGGGCGGAGCCTATTCAGGAAATAAAAGAGTGCCGCCAGTTGCACTATAGTTAATCATTCTTGCCGAAACGAGGAGTCGAGGGAGGTCGAGGCACCACAGAACCGTAACCAAGGTAAGATCTCGGCTCACCACGCGAAAACCCCGTATTAGCTTAAACGTTACTCCGCAACCCGCATTCGATAGTATGTAGCCTTCTGTTGAGCTCTCCTCCGTTTTCTGTTAAGACCCGTTTGCAACCCGTTAACTTTTAGCTGTTCTCATTTTTCTTTTAAGTCCGTCTGAGACCTGCTAATTCTGGTTTCCCCTTTTGGTATACCTCTCTACTTTTAGGGGCCGTACTCTGACCGAAACAAACACCAGAGGCGCACAACAACAGCCCCCGAGGAACACGAGCGATTTAAAAAACACGCAACGGCTTCCATTGCCGCGTCACGCTTAAACAACCATCAGTGGCTGTTCAGGATCACGCCTGTTGTGATAAATGACAAATGTAAGAGACAAGCGTAAACACCAATAATTTAACCGAGATCTGTAGACCAGTAGAATGTCATCTCCAGAGCACACTAAACTTACAATCATGATTTCATTTTAGCCATAAACATCTTTGTGTACCAACCGCCATACGACGACGGAAATGGATCTGAACGCTTGAGATTTCCCTCCCTTGTTTTAAAAGAGATGACGAAGAGTAGTGATAGGTGGTAGTAAGATGGAGGCAGTGAACACTGACTAAACAGGTGAGATTGGTACCTGACATAATCAATAAATTGAAAGAGAAAGAATCATGTGTACCCTAGGTGATTTGCAATAGGAATTTAAATACCAATATGTTGCTTCCTTTTGTATAGTTATCACATACCGATTCCGGACTTTAAAAAGGAAAGGTGCCTTACTCCCTACAACTACTTTGTATCCTTCTGGTTATTAATCATTTTAGGTAAGAAGAGTTATTAAAACCGGCATAGCCTAATAAAGTGCAAAAAGCATGCTTTTGTCTGATTTCCTATTAGATATCAGTTTAAATCTTTATGAACTCAGTGAGTTACTAACGCTACAGTAACTTTGATATATTGATTTGTTATCCTTTTTAACCCCTTGGATAAATAGATGCGTCTCCCCCAATAACCGCCTACTCCATACTATCTATATCCTGAACCTGTCTTTTTATAACTTGATTGAGTAACATAAACTGAACATATTTCTATATAGGTCTTCCTTTATGCTCAGACTAACCCATTTGAAATGCTAGATAAAATACATAGGGAATAACAAAATAGGTCTGGGTCTAAATAGTTCTCAGTAAGAGTTAGGGTGACCGTCCTAGAATATTAGATTCTATGAATGACACACCAACTTCTATGAAGTTATGGCACATGTCTGCAATTTAAATGTTAAGGATAGAGTTCTGTTTGTAATAATCGTGAAAGATGAAATATGTATGTTTTTCTCCAACTACTTTTCTTAAATATGTTTTGTATCACTACATTAGTCTGGCTGAGAAACTTGATTAATTTTAAAAATAATTTTACTGTTTATAAGAGAGCAATGCACTGTAATAATAATATAATATAATAATAATCTTTTATTGCGTGATTTAAAAATAAACCATTGCAAGTACAAAACATTTAAAAAGTTCAAGATTGCATTTAGAATGTTACATTCATTAAAAGTCAGTATGTATAGATGATAACAAATGAAACTTCCATTTTAAAAAGTCATATTCATAAAAAGCCAGCAACAGCAAGTAAAATTTTGGCAGCATTATTCCAATGGGGGATCGCAAACTCTGGGCAGCTCAGCAAGTTTTTTTGCAGCGCGCTCCATGAATCTTACTAGCGCACAATTTAATTTAGTGTTCCTAGGGTCGAAACAGGCCAAAACTGCTGCTCTACAGCTTCTAATCATGTGTCTATTCCAATGATGCTTTAGTAGGGCCCGTCTCTCTGTCAACAGTAGAGGGCACAGGCATATGATGTGTATAATGTCTTCTTTGTGGGTCCCACAAAGTCGGCATTGAACTTTTCCATGTTCTCTTTTCCATTTTGGCTAATGAGTCAACAGGTTAATAACTCCCAGTCTCAGTTTTAAAAAACGTAGTTTCGTCCGAGCACTGAACGATGTAGTAAGGTACGGCTGTGGGATTAGCAAGGCATAGGATTGAAGGGTCATCCACCCATGACTTCTTTTTGCAAGGCTGGCTTTGTCTTCCACTATTGACAATTGTTTGGTGCTGATTTTCGCTAGCCTTTTAAATTCCATCTGACTAGCGTGCAAGTTCCAGAGGTCATTTAGGCACAGGGTTTTTAAGCCGTTTGACCAGTATTCATGTCCTGCTCGCCATGAGTTGTTATCAATGCTGGCCCACAAATGGTATCCTAAACTTCCCTCCTTTGATAACCTCAATTTGTGACAGCACACGAGGAAAGACATGGCTCTGGCCAATTGTTGTTTGCAGATGCCAAGTTCCAACCTAATTTGTGCCGGTGATGTATGGTTTGGTAATTTGAACACAGACCTGTAGATCTTAGTAATTATTTTATCTAGATGGTCACTATCCAATCCTTTTAATGCTTCGCTTCCGTAAGTTAAGGTAGGAATGATTTTTGCCTGAGCCGCCTGTAGTGTGGGTGCAAGAGTAGGGCCTTGTAGTTTCTTTTGAATTAGTCCGATTGCAAAAGCGAGTGCCGTACCCTTCCTTTTTTGCTCTTCTAGGTGGGATTTGTATTTTCCATTGTTGTTGAAAGTGACTCCAAGGTACCTTTGGCTATTTGATTCGACAATGCTTTCATTATTCAAAGCCCAAGACAGTTTCTTGACTTTCCTTGAGTGCACCGCTAAAATTTTCGTCTTCTTGTTGTTGATGCGAAGCTCATTGTCATTAGAGTAGTCGGAAGTAGCATCCAAAAGTCTTTGCATTCCGATCTTTGTTTTGCTTAACAGTACCACGTCATCAGCATATAATAGATTTGTCAGCGGCAAGCCAGATAGTTTGGGAGCGTGGGAGTTGACCTTATTAAGAGCTTCAGGGAGGTCAGCTAAGAAAAGATTAAAAAGAGTCGGGGCCAAGACACAACCCTGTTTGAGGCCTTTTTTCGTCGGAATCGGGCGAGACAATCTTGAGCCGTCCCCGATCTTAATTCTAACCCATGTGTCCTGGTGTAGGAGTTGTATGGCTCTTAGGAGGGCCTCTGGAATGTTAAGTCTGGACAACTTCTGCCAGAGTTTACTTCTGTTGACATTGTCAAAAGCCGCTTGATAGTCAATAAACCCCATATAAAGTGAACAAGAGCAGAATTTCGCTTGGTCAATTAAGCATGAAAGGGTCATGAGATTGACTGAGGTACCGGTGTTTATTGTGAAACCTGTTTGATTTGGAGGAATTATAGAGTTTTCATCTGACCATGCCCTAAGCGAGTTGAGCAGCACTCCCGCAAAATACTTTGCTTCGTTGTCAATGAGTGCGATGAGACGGTAATTCCCTGGGGATTTTTTGTCCCCCCCTTTGGAGATTGGTGCAAGGATGGATCCACGCCAGGAGGGCGGTATGGTGTTGTTTTGCAGACATGTGTTAAAAAGGGGGCTTAGTTTCGCAGCCCAGAAAGTTGCATCTTCCTTGAACAGAGCTTGAGGAATTCCACCTGGACCAGGCGCGCCATCCTTGCGTCCCTTTTTTATTATTTTTTCAATTTCGACCTTCTGGACTGTCGCAAAATTGACGCAGCTTTGGGTCGAGTGACGTTCTTTTGTTGGTGTCATTTTGTGGCCTAGCTTCTTTAAGGAGTTTGAAGTGTTCGGGAGAGGTTCCGGGACAATCTCTGTTTGTGTTAATGTGTCCATGGGAGGGGGATTTGGATGGTTAGTGAGCAGTTCCTGGTCATTAAAGTGGGAAAAAAAGAGAAATTCAACCCACTCTATTTCAAGAATGCTCGAGGAAGCAACTTTGGATGTGCGCCCAGATGCACTATTGATTGTGCGCCAAAACCTGGCAGAGTTGTTTGTTTTAATGTCATGCTGCAGTTTGGCCCAAAACAGGTTCCATTGACTTGTGCGTAGTTCACGTTTTGCTTTCTTGAGGTGATTGCGAGCCTCTCTCAATTTTATTATTTTAGTGGGATCCATTGGATCAGTTTTTAAAGCACGCCATAAGCGATTCATCGATCTTGTTGCAGATAGTATCTCAGAATTTGAGCGCGGCGTATACTTTTGATCAGTTTGACTTGTGTGTTTTGTTGGTTTCGCGAATCTGTCAGTAAGTTCAGTAGCAAATGTTGACCAGTTGGCACATATGTTGTCCGGGCACGTTTGGCGCTCAATTATTTGTTTAGCCTCTGCTGATATGAGTTGAAGATTCTTAAAGGAGCATTTGATGCGTTTGAGGTTGATTGTAAGGCTCTCAGATGGCAAGTCCTTTACCTTTTTGTGTTGTGTGAGGCAAGTCCTCAGAATAATTTCTTGCGGGCAGTGATCACTTTCTGTTCTGTTTCCAAGACAGTATCCTGCTACTTGATGGAGCAATGAAATGCTGACGAAGGTATAATCAATTAATGAAGTGCCTTTTTTCGATAGATAGGAGAATCGAGGTGGCTTGTCAGCAGGATAACGCCCATTTAAGGCTCTTAGGCCCAGATTTTCAAGGTTACCTTGTAGAGAACTTCCATGTGGATCGTCCTTGTGCCAACCAGGCTTGGCTTGCGGTGGGATCACCCAGATGCTATCATGTGATTTGGTGACCTCATTTTTTTGAAGGACTGACATTAACCACATGTTAAAGTCACCAGTGAGTAGGATTTCTGAGTTTAGAAAACCTGTTTGCACTCTTACAACTGACGCTGTTACTTCGTCTACAAAGGATTTCCTGGATGCTGTGTTTGGGCGGACGTAGGCATTCATGAAGATTAACCTCCAATTTTGGCCATTGTTCAAAGTAAGAGAGATTCCCACACATTGGAGGCGATTTGATGAGCCCGGAAGGTCCCAGGAGGTGACTGCATTTTTTGTTGATATATAGACTGCAAGACCGCCACTCCCTCTTCCTGGACGATTCAGTTTATGTGCTGGAATATGGTGGGTTTTAAAGCCTTCTAGGTGCTGCGGTGGCATAAGCCATGTCTCTTGTAATAAGAGTATGTCGAAACCCCGAAAGTAGGAAATGGTAGCGTTGTCCTCGAGTTTGCTCGTAAGGCCATTTATATTCCATGAACAGATTTTTAAAGGAATCTTTTCGTGGCAGTCCACCCTGCTGGGATGTCAACGTAAAAGGCGGGTTGTATTCAGGGCCCCAGCCAGCCATGACCATGAACCCACCTCGTCCTGATTCCTAGTTATTGTGATCCCGTCTTCTTTTGCTTTCCTCATTGGGTGGACAGAAGTGGGAGTTTTGTTGCATGCACCCCTGAGGACGGAGTAAACTGTACCCCTCCCTACACTTTTATGTTCAACACCACAGCTTCCCTGTAGAACGTATGGATAGCCCTCTTCCCTGCCCGGTTGTATCAGTATTCCCCATTGCTTGAAGGTGTCGATTGACCCTAGAATTTTGTTCATTGCCTCTGCGGTTCTCCAGGTGATCTTTGTGGATTCGTTTGATTGGCCTTGACATGGTGCAATGAATTCTACCGATATTATGTCTTGAGTGGTAATTTCGTCTGACAAACCTGACGCTTGTATCAGCTTTAAGATGTTACCCCGATTTAGGATGTCATGGCTGCCTTTAGACTTGTATTCTGGATAGAAGAGGGTAGAGAGGTGGTTCCCACTCTGCACTGTGCTATTTGGCCTGGGCATTGCCTCTGTTTTGTCCATGATTGGCAACTGCGCAATTTTTATCAAAGAACCCGTAAAAGGGATCTTGTTGCGCACAGAATTGGGCCTTTCATTGTTTACATGACCGAAATTCCAGTTTTCACTTGCTGGGAGTGCGCCCTGTTGGTAGTTGACACGATTTACTGTATCTTCCTGCTTTAAAATGGGGCCTCCAGGTGGCCTTGTCGCGAGACTCTGAGTATGATTCACATCTGTTTCATTCTGCTTGATGTGTGTGTTAGGGGGAGCCGAGTTGGTAGTGGTTTTTTGTTCTTTTGCTTCAATGAGCAAGCATTGTCCCGGAGGGGCCGTTGGTGGTTTCTTTACTGTTGGCGGGCTGGAAATGAGGCTCTTCCTTTTGTCACAATCCTGGTTAATTGGTTGTGCTTCCGTTGTTATTCCTGGGTCAGTGGGATTTCCTTGCTCATCGTCTCCAGAGACACCAGGACGTCTAAGGCTGTTGAACATCGGGTATAGGTTTAGGACTTGTTTGCTCCTTCTCATTTTATTTCGTCCTTTCCGCTTCCTCTGTCTTTTGACTTTTCCCGGAGGGTTTTCCTCTTCTTGCTCAATTGGGGAGAGAGGGGTGGAACTAACTCTGCTAGTGACCTGGGGAGATTGCTTTCCTCTCGTGCCGCCACCTTGCACCGTATTCTCTTCAGGTCGTGGGGAGTTGACAGCTTCTTCCTCTCTTAGCCTTGAATTAAAAACTGTTTTGGATTGACGAGCTTCGCTTGGATTACCTGAATCTGTATCGCTGCCATTTCCAGAGATAGGTGTAGCTTTTGCTATTTCTTTTAAGTCTGCTACAAGCTTTTCCATTATACCTGGAAGCGAACAAAGTTTCTCCACTATTGGTGAGCAATCGCATCCTTGCTGCGGGCGATCTACAGTTTCCTGGGCCCGTCTAATCAGGCTGTTTAGATTTGAGATCCTTTCGTCGATTTGGGCAACGTATACGGCAAGTGTATTTAGAAGGCTGATTTGAATGTCCATTTTATCAGCCTGGTAGAACATTGCATCTGCTGACTTTTGAAGGATAACAAGGGCGGTAGCCCATGCTTTTTCTTGTGAGGGGACCTCGCTTTTGTCCTGCCTTGGAGTTACTGGTGGCTTAGGAGGGCCAGGATTTGAGTTCCCATATGAATTCAACATTTTTGCCCATTCCGTCGAATCGAGGTAGGAAAGCTCCTTCATAGCACCCTCAGCATCATCTGTGTTCGTTACGATTTCAGTGTGCACTGGCTCAGATTTGCACACACGGTGTAGGTCCTGTTGGTTACAACCACCCCCCCCAAAGGAGGTGCCTGGATTTTCCGTTGCAAAGGCTGTATTGGTGCCCTTGATGAAGTGAAGCGCAGATTCACCGTTTTGACTGCACGGGATGCTGAAGCTGGCTTCAGGAAGCATTTGGTTAAGGTTTCCCAAAATGCTGTTTTTTTCTGCCGCTGGTTTTATGTTGATTTCCTTTATGTTGAGGCCAACGCTGGATATGGATAAAGCGAATCTGGATGGAGCAGAGTTGTGGCTACACGCTCTCAGTCTTGGGGGAGTCTTCCTTACTGGGCTCCACCTGAGTGCGGTTCGAACTGCCGTTAGCGGTTTGATGGAAGCTGTGGTTGACTTGTGACTGCATTGAGGAGTTCCTAATGCCCCATTTGCTGCGGGGCCCTTGGATATGATCACCAGTGGGCTTAGGGGAGTTGGAAGCCCAGTGATGTTCTTGTTGCTAGAAAAAACTGTTGACCCGGCGTCCTTTATGTAGTTGAATTTTGTTGTTATCTTTGGTTGATTTCCAATAGGTTTACTGGCCCTTGTATCAGGACACTTCCTGAAGGCCTGAGACTCGCTATCGATTGTGATATCGGTGTCGCTCAGCAGCAGAATAGGTGACCGTTCTGGGTCCGAGACTGCCCTCACGTCTCTCCCTTTGCTTTTCTTTTTCCTTTGGGGAGCAGTTATCCTCACCCTGCCGGATCTCATCTCAAGGCAGCAAAATAGATGAGGAGCTTAACTGAGGAAAGGCTCACAGGAATACTGCTGGACCTCTGCTACGGCAGAGCTTCAAACAGCTGCTACTGGCCACTAGTCGCTGGGCACAGGTCCCTTTTCACAAAGCCCAGATCACTGATCACTTGTTCCCGCTTTCTCTTCTGTTCGCCAGCCCGCACCCCCAGCACTCAGGGTGATGGCGGCGACGACGGTACAGTCTTTAGCCGTAGGGCTCAGTTTTTAGTGGGGACTGGGTGTGGGTGTGGGTATGGGAGTAGGTGTGGTTGTTTTCCGTCGTGTCCCACCAACCCAAACCCCAGAAGGCAAGCAACAGTTTTAGATAACACGAGCCTCAAACGCTGCACCCCTACCTCTTCGGGTGTGGTTCGGTCACAATACGTGATCCAAGGACTGGGTCCGACGCCTTGGAGCGGTCTTTTGAAGCAGCCGGACTCCTCCTGTCAGTACCCTCAGCAGACTTGGCTTGGCTTGGCTCGGCACAGCAGCTCGGCGCCACTCACACTGTCTCCCTAGCGCTGTCTCTCTAGCGCTGTCTCTCTCCCTGTGATACTGAGAGCACAGGGCAACCGGCAGCTTCAGGGAGTTATGGCCCGATTGGGGGGGCCAAGTGGGGCCAAAGGCGGCCCTGTCGGCCAGCTCCAGGTGCGGCCCGGTACTTAGAAGCCCAAAATGCTAGAAACGCCAAACCGCCGCCAAACAGCCTCTCGCAGCCGGTCCACTCTTCGCTCTGGCTCCGTGCTCCTCACAAAACGCGGCAGGCAGGCAGGCAGGACTCCCCCAGTCCTAAGGGCTCGCTTCACGCTTCACGCTTCACCTTCGCTTCACCTTCGCCCTCGGCCCCCAACAAAGCTTCGGCCCTGATGCAGCTTCTGCTCTGCTGCTCTGAGGCTGCTCCGGGGGCCGCGCACGCGATCGCCACCTAGCGGTCACAACTGCCAACTGCACTCAACTCTGGAACGAGAGCAATGCACTGTGATCTTAAATTTATTTAAATCTCATCGTTGTATTTTTCTGTCTAGAAAAATTGGCTGAACATCCATTTTTGTCCTGATGAAGACAAATGAATTTGTCGAAACGCGTTGACACACGACACACAGCCATATTCTCTACATTCAGAGAATATTATTGAAGAAAATGAATCTTTTTTATATTCTGTGAAGTCTTTTATATATTCTGAGAACAATCAAATGAACTTCATGATATAATATGTCTATTGTGTAATTTATTCAATTTTATGTATACGTTTATCTTTTACATCTATATTAAAGTATATCTTTTTTGATATCATTTCAGTCCATTGCAGTAATCATTTTTATTACATTTTTTGTGTATTCGAATATTGTCTCCATATTCAGCCAGCTCTTGTACTTCTAGCCTGCCTGGGTATTTACCTTTACAAGAAATTGTTGTCCCTGACCCAGGAGTCTCATCCACATCAGGGGGTCCTTGATACCTACAAGATAGTGCCCTCAATAATGGACATAGACAACATACTAGCGTTTAGAAGGCTCACATCCCGGGATAATCCCTTATGGAGTTTTTAACGAACAATTACACAATGTGCAAGATTTCATTAAAGTGCAAATGCAAAATGCCATCAACATTAGACATGGGCAACATTCTTGTGCTCGGAAAGCAACATCACTGGATAATCCCATATGGAATTTGAAAAAGTGCAAACTCGTCAATGTGCAAACCATCAATAAAGTGCAAATAGTGTCATGTATACAATTGGAGTATCAATAAATAACCATCCTATTGCCATATAAAACACAATGTTAAAATCAAAGTGTAAAATATATATATACATACATTATTAGTTGATATATATATATTGACCTTACACTATATACACTGGATGAGATATCAGGTAGTCAATACACATGGATGCATGAATGTATTTGCCAGTTCCTGAAATCGCAGCATCCTGACTTGAATATTTCCATTGCACAAACCCACAGTATGTCTGTGTCCTAAGGTGAATAGTGAGGAGAGGAGATATCATTTTCTAAAATGCCCAACAATATCGCGGCCTCTCTTCTTATTCGCCTATGTTGAGATATGCACACCTCATTTGACATTCAAAAATGGCATTAGCGTGAAAGTGAGTAATATAAATCAATTTTTTACTTTTTCTGTTTTGTTTTTTAGTTTTTTTGTATTTTTGCCTTTTGTTCTTTTTCTCATTTTGAGTACTGTTTAGCGTTTGTTGAACAGTCATGTAGCCTAAGCCTAGGCTACACTTCACAACTGGGTCAATTGCAACCCTAGACTTGCACAGGTCATGAGATATGCTGAAAGTGCCGTATACCACTGTCCAGTTATACAATAGGACAACCAAGCTAGATATACTCATAAGCAGGTCTGGATGATAAAGTCCTGCACAGTTATCGCTAGTGGCTCATTAGAGGGGTGGGAGATCCAGAGCAGGAAATTAAATCAGAGAGATAGATCAGAGACAGGTGTAAAAATCTTCAGTTGAGTTCAAACCCCCCGGGGCTCTGCTATCCATTTCCAGTATGTACCTGGTCTCCAACCTCCTGAGGGCACCCTCCCTATCTCCTCCTCTTCTCAGTGGGCCCACACTATCTATGGCATATTATCTCACAAGGGTGCTGTCGTTGTTGTGGTGCTCCTTAAAGTGGCGGGCCACCGGATATGCCGGGTCACTGGTGTTGATGGCCCTTATGTGCTGGAGTATCCTCTTGTGCACCTGCAGCTTGGTGCTACCCACATACCGCAGGGCACACGGACACTCCAGCACATAAACCACAAATTCACTTTTGCAAGTCAGTTGTTTCTTGATCTTGCGTGCACTGGGGGTGAACGGAACTGCATATTCTGTTTTGTTAAGCCCATGTTGGCATGCTTTGCAGGCTGAACATTTCCTCAAGCCCTTGCTCTTGTCTAGCCAGTTCTTAATGGTTGTAACCTCTGGGCTGGATTTGACTAGTGCATCTTGCAACGAATATGCTTTTCTATAGGTGATAGATGGTGTAGCTGGTATTTTGTCACCTATGACAGGGTCACATTTGATTAACCCCCAGTGTCTGGAAATGATCTTACTGAGCACCCTATGTTGCCTGTTGTAGGCCCAGATCAGTCTGGCTGGCTGATCTTGGGAGATAGTTGGCCCTGTAGTGATTTTACGTTGAAGGGTTTCGCTTCTTGATAGAGCATTGGCTTTAGCAATGGCCTTGTCAATTAGCCCAGAATTGTACCCCCTTGCCAAGAATCTAATCCTGCTAGCCTGCTGTGCTAGATGACATTGAGCTTCAGTGCTGGTCAGCCATCTGATACGCAACATCTCCCCATAGGGGATGCTGCGTATGAGATGGGAAGGGTGGTGACTACTGGCATGGAGTATCGTGTTGCCCGCCGTGGGCTTCCTATATAGCTTGGTTTCAAATTTGTCCTGTCCAACTGATAATGTCATGTCTAGGAAATGTACCTGTTCCTTACTGATATCAGAAGTGAACTGCAAGTTGTAGTTGTTACAATTCAAAATCTCAATAAATTGCTCAGCTTCCTGACGAGTTCCCCTCCAAACGAGGAACACATTGTCTATAAAACGATACCAGCGTACAATAGACCGCATGGCAATGTCAGAGTGTTCGCCAAAGAGGACCTGTCTTTCCCAATAGCCCATATGAAGGCAGGCATAACTGGGAGAGAAACAGGCCCCCATGGCAACACCCCTGACCTGCTGGTAGTATCTGTTGTTAAACATGAAGAAATTATAGTGCAAACAGAATGAAATCATAGACAACAACATGCGATTGTGATCTGCCATTAAAATCGGTCTCTGTCCCAAGAAAAATTCTGTAGCTCGTAGACCATCTTGGTGATTAATACTGGTGTACAAAGACGTAACGTCTAATGTTATTAGCCATAAATCAGGATCCCACTTTATATCCTCGATTTTGCGCACAAAATCATTAGAATCCTGAACAAATGACGGTAAGCTTTGTACATGTTCTTGCAAAAATGAGTCTACATAGATGGTTGTCTTTTCTAACAAACCCCCGCAGGCTGCAATAATCGGCCTTCCCGGGGGGTTGACCGGGTTCTTGTGAACCTTTGGGATTAGATATAGGACCGGCATGATCGGGTTGTCATTCTTTAGGTACTTAAGCTCATCCATGCTTAACAAACCAAAAGATCTCCACCCCATCAATAATGAATAGAAGTCTGCCTGGGCTTTCTTCACCAGGGTGATGTCACTGTGTCTATAACAATCTGGATTGTTCAATATGGAGAGGGCTTCTTCCATATATAGTTGTCGTGGCCATAACACTATATTGCCCCCCTTGTCTGATTGCCTCACAATGACATTTTCGTTTTGTTGGATGTTTTTGATGAGCTTCAAGTATTGATCATTCTGGGTGTATTTCCTACGTTTGGAGTTGAGCAGTTTTGAGTGCAGCACCTTGATTTCTTTAACAGCTGCATCATGGAAAATGTCGATATTGTCATATATCATCACAGGAGTATATGTAGAGCGTGGTTTGAACGATGTGAGGCCCCCCACCTTGTTTGTTGTTTGAGCCAAGGCTATATATATATATATATATTACCTTTCTAAAGGTCTCCAGTAGGTAGTTATAGTTAGGACCTTGTTTCTATTCAAAAAGCATTTTTTCTTTTGCCAACATCTTTGGCACCGGTTGACAAATCTTCACAAAATTTCCAAAACTAATGTGGCTCTCCAGTCAGCTCCTGTAATGAAAGTTTCGGAATGATTCACAAGCGGGGGCCGAGAAAAGAGGGGGTCCAAAACACGTTTTCCATTGGAATTTTGAAACAGGCTACATCCTGAACTGCTGAATGGATTGACACCAAATTTGGCATAAGGGTTGCCATTGGTTCAGAAAGAGACTTTTTTTAAATGGTGTAAATCCATTCAGTAGGTCCTGAGAAATAAACAAAATATCGATATCTGAGAACTGAGGAGTGTTTACGATCCCTCCCAGGCAAGAGCTTCACTCTGATTGGTCAACATATTCTGGTTTGGAGTGTTGGCAGCCATCTTATGACTAAGTAACTGAGTCACAAGAAAAAAGTGAAAAAAACATTAAAAAAGAAGAAAAGGGGGCAGGGTAATAACACCCTGCCCCACAGGCACAAAAAAAGCTTTTAAGAAAAGATATCAGCAGAATTCACACTGGGAGCGCGAATCCTGCTGAACATTTTTAAAAAAAAATAAAGCGTGGGCTCCCATGCTTTGTTATTGTTAAGCCCCCAGGACCTGGCCTTGCAGCCCTCCACCAAGAGCCTTTGATGGCCTTGGTGACCGCCTCCCCCATGGCCAGGGTCCTGCAGTGTCCTGGGTTGCCCACCCCCTGGACATTCCTGTTTGCTATGGCAGGGTGGGAGCACGGCTTCCGCCCTGCCATAGCAAACACTGCTTTGCTTCATTGAAGTGAAAGCAGGAAAACCTGCTCTCGCTTAAATGAAGCAAAGCAGGATTGCTTTTGAGCATGGGGAGCTGCATGTTAGCAGCTCACCTTGCTCAAAAGCAATGCCGGCTCCAGCAGGAGGTGGGGTGTCGGTGGGACCGTGGGGGCATTGGGGCTCCCCCCCACAGTCCCCAACCAAAAGGGCCAGCCATGAGGAATGGGGATCCAGTGCTAGGACTTGACCAGGAGGGGGACCGCACGACCCCCCTCCACGTTAATTTGAAAAAAGAAATCTGTGCCCTGGGGGATGGAGCCCCCGGGGACAGAAATGGGCCAGGGGAGGGGGCCACACAGATCCCATCATCACAAATATAAATGAACAAATAAAAAAACAGGTTAGGCCCCAGGGGATGGGGTGCCTGGGGCCAATAGTGGCCCAGGGAAGGGGGGCCACGCGGCCAGGAGGCGCATTTGCAGAGTCGTGCACGGTGGGGGCAGGCCTGATATAACAAGTGTGCAAACACCCCCCTGGCACATTGTAAATTGGGGGATTAAGTCCACTTCAATCCTGAGGGTCCCTGGGGGCAAATTAGCTCACCAGGTACCTTCGGTATAGCTGCGTTGCTGAGAGGTGGTCCGAGTCCACGTCCCTTTTTACTCCACTCTTCAAAAGAGACTTCTGGTGCATTGTTGGTCGGGCAATGAGGTCCTCTTGTGTCCTGAGGACCTCAGGACAGAAGTAGACTTCAACCTCCGAGCAGCAGTGCACCAGAAGCCGCGTTTGCAGTGTGGTGTAAAAAGGGTTGTGTCATCGGAAGACCTCTCTGTAACACAGCTCTGTGGCGCTTACCGGAGGTACCTGTGGGCTAGTTGCCCCCCGGGACACTCAGGAAACAAGGGGGCTTAATAGGGACATTATAGTTAGAAATTAGCATTTAAAAAGCCTTAGAAATTCACTGAAAAAAACATAGGTTTCAGGGACATTATAGTTAAAAATTAGTATTTAAAAAACCCTAGAAATCCACTGAAAAAAACACAGGTTACAGGGACGTTATAATTAGTTGGACATTTCACTCGGACAAAATCAGAGAAATTCGGCCATTATAGTTATTAGAGATGACTATAACTCTAACCCACCCCTGCAATGCAATGCTGATGAAGTCACATTTAACATCAGTCAAGACATGGTCAGTGACATCACTGATGACATCACTATTGACATCTCAAATGACATCACTGATGACATCATCCATGTGATAATCTGATGCACCTCCTCACACCCTAAGAAAACCTTTTATATACCCTCTCTAAAATACTGACTACCAATATCGAAACCATAGACAGACCAATAGCAGTTAGTACAAACCCACTGAGTGATTCCTAGGTTTCCACACACACATCCACTCAATCACCCATACAGTAACGCAGTCAAATTTCAAGTTTCAGGTTTATTTTATTTTGTTTGATTAATTAAAATCTTACAAAGGTAGATAAAATATCAAAACATTTTGAAATTATAATAAAACAATCCATCATTCCAATTTATATCCAAAAACCTGATTATATGCCATACATATTAAGTTATAAAGCAATTGATCATTTAGCATTTTTTTCAAAGACTTGATTATAATTTATACATGGTGGCTCAGTCCATAAATAATTCAAGTGAAAGGCTCCAATTAAATTACTACAGCTCGTAGGAATTTCCCAAAAGCTGAATTCATTGGTAAATCTTCAAGGTTTAAACATGCGATCAGTGCTTGCCTAAATGTCCTTACACTGCGTATATTAAACAGTCTCTTCAGTGTAGTTTTTCTTTCACTTTCCAGAGCCGGGCAGAGACACAGTAAATGAATAATGTTTTCTTGCCCTAATTTACAAACCCTGCATAGGTTTTTTTCTTCTGGTCTCTTCCATGGTGTTAAGTGACATAGTCCTGGCAAACAACCAAATCTAGCTTTAATAAAAATCTGTTTATTTTGCTTGGTCCACAATGTTTCTAAATATTTTTGCACCTTTTTTCCTTGAATCCATTTACGATTGGCCAATGCGTGATTTCTTTTTTCCAACATATCTTTGTCCTTTATCAAGGAAAGGTGGTTGGTAAGCTTATTTATCGTTTTTTTGAAGCTTTCCTGTGAGATAGTGGTATTCCAAATCGATGGTATACCAAATTCTTCTATTGACCTATTTAGGTAGGAACATACATGTACATTTCTGTTATTTTTTACTTTTTGCCACAGTAAACAAGATATTTGATTATCCTGATCATTTTTTATTCTGCTCCATGTTTTCAGTAATTGTCCTTTCCTTGTATATAGTTGATTATTTAGCCGAAATTCCAACCGGACCTGAGCTTGTGAGGCGTTCTTTGGCAGAGAAAATAAAATTCTATATGCTTTAGCGACAGCAGTGTTAATGATATCAGCATCTTTTCCATTGATTGCCTCTCTACCATATGTTAAAGTAGGGAGTAATTTTGCAGCAATTATTTTTAGAAAAGGGTGATAAGACAGGTCTCCTATGGTTTTCTGAATGATTCTAAAAGCCGCAACAAGGGAGTTTGCTTTCCTTGTAATAACCTGTTTTTGTAGCAGGAAGTTTACATTATCGTTAAAAATAACACCAAGGTATTTGTAGAGCAACTTGTTCCAGTTCTTTGTCTTCCAAAAACCATTTATGTTTAAATTTGAATTGCACATTGTTTTGTAATAACCATTACCTTGGTCTTAGCTTCGTTTATTACAAACCCATTTGCTTTTGAATACTTAAAAATGCTATCAATTAATCATTGCATTCCAATTTTGGTATGACTTAAGAGTATGACGTCATCAGCATACAACAAATTGCATACTGTTTGTATGCTAACCTTGGAGGATGTGCATTGACTTCGTTCAACATAGTAGAAAGATCGGCTAGTAATAAATTAAAAAGTAAGGGGGCCAAAACGCACCCTTGTTTTAAGACCGCTTGTTGTAGGAATTTCATTAGTTAGTATGCTTCCATCACCAATCCTCACCCTAACCCAGGTTTCAGAGTGCAGAATTCTGATAATTTTTAGCAAAATATCCAGAATTCCTTGGTTTTTTAATTTAGCCCACAGAAGGTCTCTCAATCAAAAGCAGATTTGAAATCTATGAAACAAAGATATAAGGGTTTTGTTCCTAAAATTGCCTTATCAATTAATACCGATAATGTTAGGATATTTGTAAATGTTCCAAGGCCTTTGATAAAGCCTGTTTGATTTGGGGGCATTTTCTGGTTCTCTGTCAAAGGCACCAATAAAATCCCAGCAAACAATTTTGCGTCTGTGTCTTGCAAGGTAATTAGCCGATAGTTTTCCGGCATTTGCCAATTTCCTTTCTTAAAGATTGGTGTTATTAGCAATCCTTTCCATAATTTTGAAATCAATCCACTCCGAACTACCTCACGAAAGACATCGGTCAAGTAAGTAGACCAAAATTCTGGTGCTTCCTTGTATAATGCAAACGGAATACCGTTGGGACCAGATGCCCCATCCTTCTATTTCTTAATCAGCTTGCCCACCTGTGAGTTGCTTATATAAATTTCATAGTCGCCTTCCAGGTCATCTTTTATCCTCTTTTCCTGATTTTACATTGATTATTTTCTGAGGTTTATGTGTTTAAAGGTTTAAAAAGAAACGTCACCCAGTCTTCTTCATTTAAAACAGACCCTACAACCTGCTTGTTTGGTCTTGCTAGACTGTTAATCAATTTCCAGAACTTCCGTGAGTTTGTTAAAGAACTTGCGTGGAATATTTTTCTCCACAGATCTTGCCTGGCTTTATTTTTTTCATTCCATATTAATTTCCTCAGATTGTAATTTGTGTTTTTTAGTAATACCCCTAGTTCCTCATTAAATGGAAACTTATTTAACTGTTTCCTAAGGCTATTTAGCGTGCGTCTGACTTTTCTTACAGTAAATGGGAGGTAGATGTTAGATTTGCTTATTTCACTTTGGGACGTTTGTTTTCTTTCTACGCATGATGTTTGTTCATTATAACTCACTATCTTCTCTGTAAATTTTTTCCATTGGTCTGTTACTGTTTTCATCCATGTTTCTTGACTAGTTTGTTGACTATGATCACTGTCCGAGACTTTGTTCAAACTGTAGGTTTTCACTTTATTGAAAGTACACAACGATGTCAGTGTGTAATCAATAAGTGAATTACAGTTACATGAATGGAATGGGCAAGCGGGTGGACTGTCCGTTGAGAATCTACCATTTAATATTCTGAGTTGCAGAGCTTCCATGTCCATCACAAAATGTCTCCCCGTTCTAGTTTGTTTATTAGTTATTCTGGGTTCCATTATTAGTTCCGGGATTTCCCATTGTTGATTTTGTGACTGAACAAAGTCGTCCAGCATAAAGGATATTAACAAGTTTATATTAAAATCCCCTGTTACAATGTAATCTGCTAAGGGCTCTTCCAAGATTTGCTCCAGTATGAAATTATTAAGAGCGGTACACATCTCTTTCTTGGAGGTCTGTTTTGGAGGTATATATGTGTTGACTAAGATTAGAGTTTTGTATGACCTGTTTTTGCAGGCTTTATATCGTAGCTTTACCGCAAGCAGATTTTTGTTATTCGTCTGTATTTGGTCATGTTTTGCTTCTTGATCAATCCATACAAATATTGCTAGAACACCACAGGGACGACCACATTTCTGATATTTGATTGCAGGCTCAAAGTATCCCTTGTAGTGTTTTAACATAAATGGCTCAATTGCCCATGTTTCCTGCAATAGTACTATTTGATTGGTATTTGATCATCCATGTATTTGAGCAAATCTTTATTATCAAAGTGACCATGCCCTGTACCTGTTGGTCTGCCTTTAATGAGGTTTGTCTATGCTCCTTACTACTGTGTAAAGCTGTTGTGATGAATTTTTACAGTCACTTCATATATGTTTTCTCTCTTTAATATATTAAACCCTTTTTTTCCTTCTGGATTTGTTTTGCTCAGGGAATTTTTTAATATGGAATAAACAGGGTTGTTTTTTTCAAGTTGTGATTGCTTTGACGGACTTCCTCTAATTAAAAATGGTGTTGGATAGACCTTAAGTGGCGGTGGGCTGATTAGTATCCCCCAACTATGGAAGGTTCCGCACTCTTTCAAGATAAAGTCCGCTATAGGCCCGGTGGCTACTGTTACCAATGTTAATGGGTGTCTTCCTTCAGGGTCAAGCTGAAAACCTACACATTCAATATCCTCAGATGTTATCTTTTTAAGTGATGGTATAATTATTGGAGGATATTTCCTCTATTTAGGATGTCATGTGTCCCTCTTAATTCATAGAGAAGTTTAAAGATCATTTGAGCAGGCTTATTTTTTAGAAGCCTTATTTGACTTTTTTTGTCCTCTGTTGTTTCCGTATTCCTCATACGTGATCCGCATTTTCTGTCCACTTCTTTCAATTACTAGAGTATTTCGAGTTTTTGTATACATCGATTCATCTGTAATTTCTTTTATGTTCCAAAAATTTGACATTGTTCTATCAGCCCCCAGTTTATTTCTCCCAGGGATGATATCTTCTTTTTGGTTTGTATTCATAACAAGACTGGGTGATGTTTTTTGATCTTGCTCTGTTAGGTACCGGGTTGTTGGAACTTTGTGAGTTTGCAAGGCATTCTGATTATGCACTGTTATTCTGAATTCCGGTATATTCCGTGGTATCATTTCTTTTGTTATACTTTTAGTTTGTTCACTTTTAATGTCGCAAAAAGTGAGATCTTTTATTAGATAACTGTTTGTGGAGAAGTGTGGCTCACTGGTTAGAGGAGGCAGACCTGGAAGCAGAGGTCAGCCCGGGACCAGGGTTCAATTCCCAGCTCGGCGGGGTCTTGAGGCCTAAAAAAAAAATGTCCATGGACTCGACAATTCTCGCTCTGGGGCCTACTCGATTCACGGGTTCACACTCTGCAACTCTGGGCAATAGCTTGCTTAATCTCCACAATGGCTCTTCACGACGGGATGCCTGGCTTTCACCTTGCGGATACCCTGCCGGGGTTATCTCACAGGGGAATACCAGAACGGGTTCCCTAAGCAAGCGCTTAGAAACCAGTGGTGATTTGCACGATATAAATTCCTGTACATTTACATTTGCATTTCCGTTGGTTTTGCGTTTTGCTTCTTCTTAATGCAAACGTTGTAGTTCGACTCCGGAAGCAGACAGTGTTTGGTCAGAGTTTTCAGCTGCTGCACTTATATTTAATCTGGCCAATTTTTGATTGCTTCAAGGGTTCATTGGTTTAGCAAAAATATCATAATATTTTTCTTTTCCATCACTTACTCAAACACCTACTCAGTCATGCAAAGAATCAATCACACCCATTTACTCACCTATACAGTTATACACAGACCACCTCACTTATTTATACAAATACTAACACATACTTACTCTCTTATACAATCACTGATACAAGCACACACTAATCCATACAGCCACTCTCACAATCACTCACTCTCATGTATAGTCATTTATATTAGGGGTGGGTGGCAAATTCCGTTCCGCTCGCGGAACTTGCAAAATTTCGGTATTGATTGTCAATTTATTTTCACAAGCAACATCCTCAACATTGTGTATTTGTTATCCCATGGATGTGTGTGTCCATGTGAGCATGCGTCTGTGTTTCTTGTTGAGAGTGAGACCCAGCCTAACGGGCGGGCGCAACAAGAAATCTCCGCAAGCACGCAAAATTGCCATTTCACAAAATGTTGTGTAGAGCTACTCCGCAAATTCCACCCACCCTTTATTTATGTACTCCAACAATCACATATACTGCCTTTCACATATGTAGTTATTCACACATATACCAGTGAGGCATCAATTCACTCACCAACATACCCCACTCATATAGCCTTTCACAGATGTACTCTTGAACCCATACACCCAGTGAATCACCCACTCACATATCTATGCACAGAGTCACCCACCCCACCCACTCACACAGACACTCAGGCACCCATACAGAAACTCAGACAACCAATCAATAACCCATACAGACAGTAATGTAGCTACTCGCCAACCCATGCTGCCTCTTATACACCAACTGACAGACTGATCCAGACATTTACAGTTTACTCACCAGCCCATGCATTCCGTAAAATAAGATTAATCAGTCACTTATACAATCAGTCACACACCTAATAAATCATCCATTCAGACATGTACACACCCACTCATTCTTCAATATACCTTGGTGCATATATATATATATATTACCTTCTGGCGGTCGCCAGTAGGTAGTTATAGTTAGGATTTTTTTTCAATGTTAAATATCAAAATTCTATTTGGAATAACTTTGGCACCGGTTGATGAATCTGCCTGAAAATTTCCTCAAAATGGCCTCGTTGAGTTCCGGTCCTTCCCTGAAAGTTTGGGGGGATGCGTCAAGCGGGGGCCGAGATAAAAGTGGGGGGCCAAAACGCGTTTTCCCCATGTTAATTTCCATAGAGCGGTCGACCTCACTTTTACCCTGAATGGCTGAATGGATTTCCACCATACTTGGAAAAATTGTAGGGACTGGTAGCCCGATGTGCCTTTGCTATGTCTCAAGATATGTGCTCCATTGGATTTTGAGTAATTTAGGTTCAAAAAAATATATATATCTATAGGCGCACCCCGGTACGCGCACCGGGGAGCGCACCGGGCGTGCTACGCGACTTGCGCACGGAAAGGTGATTGGCTCACTAGTGTAAACATTCGAAACAGTCAGGAGCGGCTGCCATCTTGTGTCTCGGTAGGATCGAGACACAAGAGGTGGCATAAAAAAAGGGGGAAATGACTATAAGGGGGCAGGGTAGACCCCCATGACCCCCTAGGTTTGATGTGGGGGCTAAAATAGGGTCCCGAGGGGCATTTAAAAAAAAAATCCGATTTGCACGGGGGAGCGCCTGGTATGCGCACCGTGGAGCGCACCGGGGAGCGCACCGGGGAGCGAAACATGGGGAAAATCCAGGGTCTTATGTATGAAGGCCTTGCAACAGTTTTACGCCGCCGGTGCGTCACTTTTTGTGACACAACAGCGGTGTAAAAATGCGCCTCGTTGCGCCATATTCAAAAAGTGACGCATCTAGGTAGATGCGTCACTTTTTAAACCCCTGCGCAACATTATACCTGCGTCAGGTGTAATGTATGCAGAGGGGGTGTTCCCCCACAAAAAGCCTCGTAATAGTGACGCAGTGAAATCTATGAGATTTGACTGCGTCACTTTTAGGACGCTGTTGCGTTAAAATCTTGCGCCTGCCTCACAGCAGGCGTAAGACTGACGCAAGCCCTTTCACATGGGGCTTTCCCCATGTGAAAGGACGCATTAGCCCCATGTGAAAGGACGCATTACTGGAGTTGCGTCAATTTTGTGACACACTCCAGCAATGCGTCACTTTTGCGCTTACAGATACGTCAGAAATACTGACGTATCTGTAACTCCTTTTGACATGATTCGTCATACATTAAATATGACGCATCAGGAATGTCGTAAGGAGTGCGCACTGAAAAGTGACGCATCGCTGTTTTCACGCAGCGATGCGTCACTTTTCATAAATGAGGCCCCCAGTTTATTTACTGTGTCACCTCTACGACCCTTTCTTGCATCAATACGTCCCTTTTGCATACATTACACCAGACGTAGGAATAATGTGGCGCAGGGGCTTACAAAGTGACGCAACTACCTAGATGTGTCACTTTGTAAATATGACTGAATAAGGCGCATTTTTTACAGCACTGGTGCGTCACAAAAAGTGACGCACCGGTGGCGTTAAAGTGATGCATGGCCTCATAAATGAGGCCTTTAGTCTTCTACTCATGCGTCATATTAAATTTATGACGTATTATGTTGGAGGTTCTTACAGATACGTCAATATTTCAGACGTTTCTGTAAGCGCAAAAGTGATGCATTGCTGGAGTGTGTCTCAAAAATGAAGCAACTCCAGCAATGTATCCTTTCACATGGGGCCAAGCCCCATGTGAAAGGGCCTGCACGCCTGCTGTGAAACAGGTGTAAGATTTGGACGCAACAGCTTCATAAAAGTGACGCAGTGATATGTCATAGATTTCACTGCGTCACCTCTACGACCCTTTCTTGCGTCAATACGTCCCTTTTGCATACATTACACCTGACGTAGGTATAATGTGGCGCAGGGGCTAACAAAGTAACACATCTAACTAGATGCGTCACTTTGTAAATATGAGCATAGGTGCATTATTTTCACCACTGGTGCATCACAAAAAGTGACGCACCGGTGGCGTTAAAGTGACGCATGGCATCATAAATGAGGCCTTTAGTCTTCTACTCATGCGTCATATTAAATTTATGACGTATTATGTTGGAAGTTCTTACAGATACGTCAGTATTTCAGACGTATCTGTAAGCGCAAAAGTGAGGTATTGCTGGAGTGTGTCTCAAAAATGATGCAACTCCAGCAATGCATCCTTTCACATGGGGCCAAGCCCCATGTAAAAGGGCCTGCACGTCTGCTGTGAAACAGGCGTAATATTTGGACGCAACAGCGTCATAAAAGTGACGCAGTGATATCTCATAGATTTCACTGCGTCATCTCTATGACCCTTTCTTGCGTCAATACGTCCCTTTTGCATATTTTACACCTGACGTAGGAATAATGTGGCGCAGGGGCTTACAAAGTGACGCATCTACCTAGATGCGCCACTTTGTAAATATGACTGAATAAGGTGCATTTTTTACTGGACTGATGCGTCACAAAAAGTGACGCTCTGGTGGCATTAAAGTGACGCATGGCTTCATAAATGAGGCCTTCAGTCTTCAACTCCAGCAATGCATCTTTTCTTACCCTTCCACACCCCCGTTCCATATCCACATTCCCCATATTCACTCTTCTTCTCCTTACTTTCCTTCCCAACACTCACCTTCTTTCAGTTCCCCTACTTCACTTCCTTTCTCCTCTCATACCTTTCTGTTCTTTCTCACTCACTTTCCTTTCCATTATCAATGCACTCCATTTCACTTACTCTTTTTAATTTTTTTAAGAATATAGCTCTTTGATAAGAATTGGAGGTAGTTCTGAAAAGAACTTTTTTTTTCTTCTTTCACTGTAGTTTAATGGAAACTGCTCAACAGGAGCAAAACAACCAAAAAGAATTAGCACTGGGAACGGCAGTGATGGTTCTCCAATGCTCGAACCATGAGCAGGACACTTTGCTCCCTATAGGTAAGGAGTTGATTGCAATATCTGCATCTCAGAATACCATTGTTAAAAGCAGGTTGAATATTTGGCACGAGCTCCTGCGATTGCCCCCTCCCAGAAGTAGTTGCTCCTCCGGTGGATGTAGAGGCCCCATCACTGGGAACCTCTTGTGCCAGAGACCTGACACTTTCCTGGGCAAAATTCTGGGGGTGCCTCCTCTCCAAATGCCGTATCATTGTAAAGTTCCCAAAAGAATATTTCTTTTTGGGGTCACCCCGTGACAGGACTTGTTTGCAGATCCCGCACTCCACTTTTGGAGCAATCACCTGTTTCTGGTTAGATGGTATTTTAAAAAATTTCCAAATAAAATGCTCCTTCACGTTTGGCTGAGGAGGCTCTTCATCGATGAAATCACGCTCTTCATCACTGCTGGATTCTCTGGCAGCCATGGTAAACCAAGAAAGATCCAGGAGCAAAAAACAGGTCTTTCAGTCATAAAAGTGAAATAAGAAGTGAAGGAAATGGGTGGGGATTTCATTCTTTGTAAAAAAAAACTGTTAGCAACCAATGAAAAGTGTTATTTTAAGGTCACATGACTTGACGCGCTGACGCTGTGCGCACCGGAGCGCTTCCGGGTGCGCATACGCGGCGCGAACGCAGGCGCTTCCGGGGGCGCACACGCGGCGCGAATGTAGGCGCATACGCGGTGCGAACATAGGCGCTTCCGGGGCGCATACGCGGCGCGAACGTAGGCGCTTCCGGGGGCGCTTACGCGGAGCGCCGAAGTGACGTCTTGATAGTTTCACGGAAATGCAAAATAATTTTCATTTCCTTATAAAAAAAATGCTTTTATATGTACGGTACGAAATGTTTTGCGTTATTATTTACTTTTCATTCATATTTTTTTCACGAACGAAAGTAGCGCTCTGGGTGCGCTTTCCAGAGAGCTTACCGGAGCGCGCACCCAGAGCCCCCCAGGAAAAAATTATTTAAAAAAATAATAATTAATACTTACACAAAACAGCAAATTTAAAAAAAAATCATAGGTTAGAAACTCGATATAGAAAGGAATTAGCATTTAAAAAACCTATGAAATTCAATGAAAAAACCATAGGTTTCACACCAGTTATAGTTAGGAATTAGCATTTAAAAAACCTATTAAATTCACTGAAAAAACCATAGGTTTCACACCAGTTATAGTTAGCTGGAAATTTTACTGACATAAAACCATTGAAATTCCCACGTTATAGTTAGTTGGACTCACTATAACTTGTGCGCCTGCAATGCACTGCTGATGACGTCACATATTAAATCACTCATGACATGGTCAGTGACATCATTCATGACATCACGGATGACACCATCCTTGTGACAGAGTGACAGCCCTCCTTTCAGTGTAATGTAAGCCTTGAAACACATATTCAAAAATAGTATTTAACATTTTCAAAAAAATGGAGATACCCATACCAGTTACAACAAACAATTCAGTAATTCCACCATCTATATATACATCCACCCATTCACCAACAGTTCTATATAGTCACCCATACATATACTCACTCATTATATGTAGTGATACACCTATACATCCTGTTACACACCGACAGTCATCCAAAGGTTACTCACACACATATTTACACATGCAAAAAAACTATTGACCATCCATTTATTTGCATATACAGCAATACACACACTACCACTTTACTTCTAAGGAAACTTACACATACTTACTCTCTTAAACAATCACTTATAGAAACACATACTTGTTTAAACAGGAACTCTTACAATCTCTCACTCTCACATATACTCACTTCTATAAATCAATACTCACATATACTAGATTAAAACATATGTTGTTACAGAAAAAGACAATAGTGAGACAGTCGATTACTCACTAACATACACATATAAACACTCATCCATCCATACAGTTTTGTACATATGCTGTCTTCAAAACACATACAAACAGTGAGTCAGTCACCAACCCATACAGCCACTTATACACAAAGTGAAACACTGATACATACATTTCAATATTTAAAATTTACTTACTGATATATGTATTCACTAAGATACACTTAATAAAGCAGTTAACCAATCAATTCTTATAAAAACAAACATCCATTTACACACTTATTTAACCATTTATTCAATCATCGTCCTTTACAAATACATATATAAAACATATATGTTTTTCAGAAAGACACACATTCACTGGATGGTGTCAATAGTGATGTCAAGAGTGATGTCACTGACCATGTGATGAGTGATGTAATATGTGATGTCATCAGCAGTGCATTGCAGGCGCGCAAGTTATAGTGAGTCCAACTAACTATAACGTGGGAATTTCAATGGTTTTATGTCAGTAAAATTTCCAGCTAACTATAACTGGTGTGAAACATTTGTTTTTGTCAGTGAATATATATATATATATATATATATATATATATATATATATATATATATATATATGCACAATACCTTCTTCTGTGAAAGAAAGAGATGAGCCGCGCTCGTTTCACTGTAGTTTAAATTCTTTTTTTAGGCAGCTGCGGGCAGTCCTGACGCGTTTCGTGCATCCAGTGCACTTTTTCAAAGGTGAGCCCAGCCATCAAAGTCACATGTGGAGACCACGCAATTGTGAAATTAAATGAACAGGGTGGTAACCGTCAAAAGAAATTGATAAAATTAGAATCAATGTATATAACTAAGCTCAATAGCAAAACCCCGGGCGGTCTCAATGTGGAAGAAGATTTACACATGCATCTGTAAAAATTATGTATAACCTCCATTCCTGTTTGCCATATGTTTTAATTTTTAATTTTTAAGTTTTATTTTTAACACTTTGTTTTTGGGTTTTTTTAAAACCTAGGCGCAGTAGGTAGACACATTGGGCCCGATTCACAGAACTAACTTAAGACAAAATCCTAAACTTACTACTTTTGGTATTCACAGAAGTTAGGATTTTGTCTTAAATTTGTCTTAAGACAGACTTAAGACAGATTTAAGACAGAATCCTAACTTAAGTCTGTCTTAAGACAAAATCCTAACTTCTGTGAATACCAAAAGTAGTAAGTTTAGGATTTTGTCTTAAGTTAGTTCTGTGAATCTGGCCCATTGAGAATTGATACAATGGAATTGCCCACTTGGGCCATACACAAGATGGTTGTTTGAAAGACTCAGTGTTAAAATGTATAAAATAGAGTTTGCAATTAGCTAATAAGTAGTGACTGTTTAATGCTGATTAATTTGATAGCAAGAATGAATTAGGACACTTGCCCTTTATTTTAACTGTGATTTCCATAGTCTTATAGCGCGGTCTTGAGTAAATTGAAAGCGCACAAGTAACTAAGCACAAGCTGTTGTAATTTAATGATCAGCAATTATTAATGAAGTACTGTTATTAGCAGGGCGATATTAATCAGGAAACAGTGAATTGAATGTGGATTATTTGTACGTTGGTCGACAATCAACCAAAAACTACAAGTCTGTTTTCCATTGCTTGTTTGTGTAGTTCCGATCATGTGACACTGTGGCAGTTGGTTTTAAAATGGTGGCAAACTTTATTCACTCTGTGGTGAACAAGCCTGTTAACACAGGTGAAACGCGTCTACAGCTGTTTTTTAAGCATGGGCGAATTTTGCGAATCTGGCGTTCGCGAAATTGCGTATTTGTGAACTCGTAATCTGCAAAATCCGCGAATTCTCGCAAATTTGCTGATATTTTTTTTAATGTTCGCAAGGTTTTCTGCCAGTTTGCGAGGGTTTGGTACCAGTTCGCAATTGCGAACTTACTTGTCGGCTCGCAACGGTCGCGACTATGTTGTTTCTACATCTGGTTCATCATCACAGGTTCCCAGCACCCTCTGTTTAGCCACTGCCATCCTCTGTTTCACCCATGCCACCCTCTGGTACATCAATGCCACCCTCTGGTTCATCATCAGTGTAGATTTTGGGGGGGGGGGGAAGCAAGCACACCTGCCCTGCTTCAACTGACTTGAATTATTTTGGGGTTGGTTTATTAATGTGTCACTGTTTTAAAATTCCAGTCTGGCACCTGCTTCCTTATCTGTAATTTGCTTTCTGTTGCAGTGCAACCTTTTTTTCCAGGACCTTTGTGGCCTACTTGTAGCTATTCTATGAGCCTGCTGTGAGGGTCAGAGCAGGGTCATACAATTGTTGCAACTAGCAACTGAACTCTTGAGGGGCCCCAGTCAGGAAGCACTACAGGGAATGGTTGCTATTACTAATGATGAGTTTGAACTTTTGCACCTGCTGAGTGCTTTCATTTTTGTAAATTCGTTTTTCTGCAGAACAGCACCTGTAATGCCCCAAACAAACATAGGCAACTGAACTCTGGAGGGGGCCCTCAGGAAGTACTACAGGGAATGGTTACTAATGAACTTTTGCCCCTGCTGAGTGCTTTCTGCAGAACAGCAACTGTAATGCCCCAAACAAACTTACTTATGAAAGTTGATTTCTAATCCAAAAGTGACCAAAGAGAGTCAAATGGCCTCCAATCCAAAAAAGTGCAGGCAAATGTCAACCTGAGGAGTTATTCTGATAGAAATCATCATTTTCAGAAGGTCTATGCTGCTTGCTAGTGGATTTCTTGTGCAGAATTGCAAATTCTGTAATTTCGCGAGCGCAAGATTGTTGCTGCCCGCCGCACCTACATGTTCGCAATTGCGAACTCTCGCGATGCGTTGCCAAACTCCCGCGGGATCCCGCAGCAAGATCCAAAATGGTGCAGCACTCGCAAAAATATCGAGAAAAACAACTCGGCAAACGCTGAATGACGGTAAGTGAACGCCACACGCCGCAAAATTGTATCACCAAGAAAAAAAAATCCGCTGCGGGCGAATTTGCGGATTTTGCAGGAAATTTGCGGATTGCAAATTTACCAAAAATCCGCAAAATCCGCGAGCGAAACGGATTTTCCGCCCATGCTTACTGTTTTTGTAAAATAAACTTTGCAATTCTGTGCAAGACAAGGCGCCGTCTCCCTGTACTATGGTATAGGTTTTCAGTAAAAAAATGTTTTATATATATATATATCTGCCTTAAAGACTGAGTGGATGTATAAGTGTGTGAATGGAGGATTTAGTACCAATGTGATTGACTGTCTAAGTGAGGAATTTTAAGTGTCTCACTAAATATATGGTATAGTGATTAAACTGTATGAATACCTATATCACTCTATCTCTTATTGTGTAAACTACTACATACGTTGGTTACTACCTATGTGAAAGTCTACATTAGTTAATAATTAGTTAAATGAGTATTTGTATGGGATAGTGAATGAATGTGTGTGTGGTTGGGTGGGACTTGTGCGACTGTGGAAAGATGTGTAAATAGTTGATTTAGTAAGTAAATGAGTTTAAGACTGTATGTGGAAACAGTTGTTTGGGTGAGTGAATCTCTTTATGGGTGTGCCAATGAGTAAATATATTTCTCAATGAATATATGTCCAACAAACTAAAAATATAAAAGGCAGTGTATGTGACAGTTTTTTTATTTAAATAAGTATACATAATACTCAGTGATTCTATGATTGATGTATGGATAACTGTATACTTGTAATACTGATTTTATAACACACTAAGGGGGTCATTATGATCGCGGACGGACTTGAGTCTCTTCGTGACCATAGAGGAGGAGGGAACCTCCGCATGGCCTGCGAAGTTCCCTCCTGTGCAATTAGGATGTGACCGCCACCCTGGTGGTCACATCCTCTATTTTTAACATTGCGGCGGGTGCTGCTTCAAGCAGCACCCGCCGCAATGTTAAAAATGAAAGCTGTGCACTCAAATGCAGGGGGGTACAATAGGTACCCCCAATGTGCTCCCCCCACCCCCCGCACCTCTGGGGGCCCGCAACAGGCCCCCAAACAAGAATCCGTATGCCTTTGCACAGCGGACATGCCTTGTAAAGGCATTGAAATTCAGACATCCTAATATGGCTAGCGGTGTCTGAGAGACACCGCCACCATATTAGGCCTTTTCTGCCGCAGTTGTAAGCCAACCGCAGCGGAAAAGCAGCGGACCTAAACCAGGACTTTGGTGGGTCCGCAGAGGATTTTTCGCATCCGCCGGGCCGGCGGCAGCTTCGGCCGGCCCGGGGGATGCGGAAAATCCTCTATCATAATGTGCCCCATAGTGTGAGTTACTATCTATATGAATAAATAAAGTGGTGTTTGTGTAAGTGAATAGCTTAGTAAATATAAGTATGATCAATTGATTGCATAAGTGAGTAGGATGTCTGTATAAAGGAATAGTGAAAATCCAAAACACAGGATTGCTATGATGTACAAAAACACCTCAGTTGTGTAATAAAAAAACAAGATAAAAATAAAAATTATTCACGAGTCTAGCACGTGTCTATGAAGTAAAAAAAATAATTAATACTTCAGTCCAACAACATGCAAGCATCAAATGTCGCAACTGCTTCCAACAAGAAGTCGTTGTTCTCATCCATGAACATTTTAGCCATCCAATCAAGCAAGGTGAAAGAACATACATGTTCCTCGATTGCTGGAGCCTCTAGTATCATCAGAGGACAACTCGGGCTTACTTCAAGATAACTGCGATCCAGAAAGTCATTGGCCACAGTCCAAACGTTCCAATTGCCTTGAACCCCATGTGCCGCTGTGCAGGCCATAATCCCGGTACCAGAACAGTCTATTTCATGAGCAACTAAGGGACTCATTAGTTGATCAAAATCCAGATCAGGAAACACCGTGTTGCAAAGACACAAATCCAGGGCCCTTTCGAATTCACAATCCAGGCAATGAAAAACAGGCTGCACGCATGTGAAGAAAGAGAACCGGAAGGTTAAACCATATGCTTCACTCAGAGTCGCCAAAGGCTGTGCTCCATAGTATTCTAGCATCCGGTCACACAGGTGGAGCAGTCGGGACTGAACGTCTAGGGGCACATGCAGTGTATCCATTTTGCAATAAACAAAATAAAAGCAGAATGCTGGTGCCCAAAGCCAGGAGCAAGGGGAATCTCCAAAGACGTTCGAAAAAATCGCAGGAAAAAATGCAGGGATCACACCGAATATAGTCTGAAATGAGGTAACAAGGCCAAAGCATACTATTTTTAAAAAAATGAGCCAAGCCAGTAGTCGATGAGGCATTCAAGATTGTGTGGATCAAAGCATCGAAGTGCAAGGGCAGGTCCGTGTTTAATAAAGCATTTACTTCTGTACGAGTATTTGCAACGTGAAGGACGAATGTCTCAAGCGCGGATGTAAGGGGAACCTCCTTCTGGGACAAAAGCACTCTTATTCTGCTCATCTTGTTGAACTCTGCATTCAATGTCGGAATCAAGGGCCCGATGGAAGCATGAAGCCTGCCATGTGGAGGAGGGAACAACACATTATTGCTACAAGTAACACGCTGGGAAACGGTAACAATCCAAGCAATACCGGCGTGCAACCCACAACACTCTTCATTATTTAATAATAAATACCTACCGTTAGCAAGCAGTGTGAATGTAGGTATAATGGCCGGGACTGGGAGGCCTTTTAAAACACAAGCTAAATTTGGTGCAAGCACATTACAAGAGCCGTGCAATTGAAGATTTCTGCATGTCAATGAATGATCAGGTGTAGAGACACAATCTTCGCAATTTAAAAACACTTCATTACCATCCCTTAAACATCTGTAAGTGAATGGGAGGTTCCAAACTTCATGAAGGAACGCTCCACCCAGGAGCTCAAACCTTCCTATAGCATAGTGTTTCATGCAATCCTTGAACTTGAAAAGAGAGAATGGTAAGGTTATTAACCCATGGATAAGCCAAACAGCCGAATTCGCCTCTGCTACAGAAAAAGGCAATGGTTCTAATTTTTCAATATGCAACAGGGAAAACGTGGCATCTTTCATGGACATGAATTGTTGTTTCAAAGTCAAATTAAAAGGCAGAAATAACAAGCTCGGGTTTATGTAATCCCATGGAACGCGACCATTCTTAAGAGTTTGCAAAGTCCAGGCAAACTGCATGACAGAACATAATTGATTTTGTCCATGATACAACACTGCAACATCTTCTTGTACAATATCAACCACAAATGACACAATATTATCTAAAGTGTAAATTCAGGAAGAAAGGGTGTTAATGCTATTGTTTACCACAGCTAGCACTTTTTCTAAATTAGCTTGACCTATAGCTCTAAGCCTAGAAGCAGCTTCAATCTGAGATAGTTTCCAAACTTCATTGTAAGCAGCATAAATCCATCTTTTGATCTGCCACCGTAGGGCCCTTAACAAAATCATTTAAATTGACCGATTCAGTGAGTTTGGACAAATGCGACTTAACAGATGCTAAGGATGAATGTCTGAGCTAACTCTGGCACAACTTGCCAACAGAATAGGTGGTGATTGAATGGTGAGTTTGAAAATGGGGATCAACTCTAACCACCGTATAGCCAGGGGCCAGACCCAGAAAGCAGTGGTACTACGTGATGTTATCCAAACCTTGGATAAGCGCCGCTACAATACATTCAACATCAGTAAAAATGAAAAAAACTGCCCTCCAATCCCTTGGGAAGAACCGCAAGTTCATGATCAAACCAGCAGACAAGGGCGGTGCCATCGTGGGACAGGATACCACTAACTACAAAAACGATATTTACAGACAACTCGAAGATGGCATCAGCTATGCGAAACTCAACATCGATCCATCTTTGGCCCTAGCCTCGGACATCTTGTCCCTGACCAGGATGGGGCTTGATCAAGGATTCCTTACCATCCTGGAATTTAACTATCTCAACCAGCAGACCCCCAGACTACCAACAATATATACCCTCCCGAAAATTCATAAGAACTTGGATGAACCACTGGGTAGACCCATTGTATCGGGGTGTGGGTCTATGCTGGAACCTCTGGGTCGGTATATTGACTTCTTTTTAAAACCCTTAGCTGAGGCGACCCCCACCTATCTCAGCGACACAATGCACACCATAAACATCGTGGACGGATTGTCTTTTGATGCCGATAAACAGATCTTGGTTACTTGTGATATCACCTCACTGTATACGAGCATTCCGCAAGAGGAGGCTTTGACAGTTATGACACGCTATCTAAATCAGAGGACTGCACCAACACCTGTACCTACTGAATTCATAATATCACTCTTGAGGCTGGCTATGATGCACAACATTTTCATGTTCCAAGACCACTTCTATTTGCAAACCAAAGGCGTGGCGATGGGGGCTACATTTGCCCCGGATCTGGCCATTTTATTTATGGCTGCCTTCGAAGAGGATATCATTCTTAATGACCAGAACCCATTCAAAGACCATCTTGGTTTATGGGTCCGATACATAGATGATATCCTCTTCATCTGGAATGGTGATGAAACACAGTTGCTGGCCTTTCAGGCTTGGCTAGATTTGCAATCTAGAGATATTGAATTCACCTTCAAATCAGATGTAGCGCATGTTGACTTTCTGGATCTCACTATTTATAATAAATATGGCATCCTGCAAACAACTCTCTTTCGGAAACCAACTGAGCGTAATTCGCTCCTTCAGTATGGGAGTCACCATCCTAGGTCCCTCAGGGATAACTTGCCCATTAGGCAATTCCTGCGGCTTCGCAGGAACTGTTCGGATAAGACACACTATATTGAGCAAGCTGAAGACCTTATGACCAGACTAATACAGAGGGGGTACCCTCGACGCCTTGTTAAAAGGGCCAAAAAACGAGCCTGGTATAATCCGAGGGAGTGCTTGCTACAACCCAAACAGAACACTGACCTCCAGAATAACCGGATGGTCTGTGTGACCACCTTTTCAACGGAAAGCAATAGGGTAAAGAAAATCATAAATAAACTTTGGCTGCTGATATCAGATGATATCGGATACCCAGCCCTACCATTGCATGCTTTCAAAAGGGGCAAGAACATCAGAGACCATGTTGTTCGATCCTTCCTCCTCCTGGTGGAACACAGAACTGTGTTATCGCTTTGGAATCTTCCACCAGTGACAGGCCACCACAGATGCACCAAGTGTAAAGCTTGTAATAACTCGATTCAGACAAAGGTATTCGAGTATAAGGAACACAAGATCCCCTTAAAATCACACATGAACTGTAAAACATCTAATGTTATCTATGCCATCATTTGTGAATGTGACCTAATCTATATTGGCCAAACTCAACAAAAGGCGAAAGTCAGGATTTTGCAACATACCAGCAGATCAGATGTGAGGTAGTAGGAGCTCCATTAGTAGACCATTTCAAAACTGAAAAACACTCACCAGACAATTTTAAGTGGGTTGTCTTGGAGAAAGTCACACTGCGTCCTAGAGGTGGCAGTATCCCCAATATTCTTAACATCCAGGAGGCCAAATGGATGTTCTTATTTTATTCTGTAAAGTCAGGACTTAATGAAACTGAAAGTACCTTTGCCCAAATGGCAAATTTATAATATCTATTACTGTGTACATTTAGATATCAGAGTATCCAGGTTATTGTTGTTGGTGACCTTGGTAACCATACAGCTTTTACCATCGTGCCGGATAGGTACGCCGATTGCTGGTTATCTAGAATTTTCATGTTTGTACTATGTATATGCAACCTAATACTGTGAATGTGGTTTCTTCTTGCTTTCTTGTCAAACATTCAATGATAGGATACCATCTTGTATGATAGGTATGCCGTTCGGTGCCCTTGTTTCTGGGCATCTGGATGCTCCTAATGGATTAGGATTATCAGTGACATGAGTTATCAATGTAATGACTTTCTAAATTCAATATATATTCCTGTTCCCGACTTATGTATACATCTTCTCTTTCATGTGTATCAATCTGAGGTGACTATCGGATATACCATGCCAATTCAATTTGGGTTGGAATCATTGACATTATAAACAATTACACTAATATGTATGTAGACAGACCCATTTGCAGCCTGTCACATTTCGCCCATAATTGAACATTCATTCCATATGCCCAAATTTATTGACTGTTATACCAATGAATCGTTTTGGGTACCATTGCGACTTATATTGCTCTCAATGGATCACATATAACCATTTATAACAACAATGCAAAAATGGTTCGAATGGTTTGAAAAAAATGGTTCGGATCCAACGCATCTTGGTGAAATTAACCCTCTCCCAGGGACTCTTATAAATTTCTTATGAGTTTTAATTAGCCCCTTCAGATCATCACTTTAATGATCTATTTTGAAATACACTAGACTACCCATTGTAAGCCAGCCCCGGGCAGTCTGTTTTCCGTTTCTATTGAATTATGCGGTCACGTGATCGGAACGTCTACCCAGGAAGTCGATATCCCTTTCGTTCGAATGCCGACCGCCAACACATGTGGATGAAGTGAACCCCCGTGTAAGCCTGTGAACTACACCGGAAGGTATGCTTGCCCAATTTTTACTCTCAATAGCAGCATCGTTGTTCTGATAGTACGCGAGTAATTATCCGCCGGCTTCGTGTATTTTCAGACCCTTGACCGTCTTAAGTGGCGGTCTTCTTACTACGATATTTGAAAATAAGACCTTTGTGACAGCCGGAGAACCTTCAAAGGTAGGTTCTTTATGGCTTTGCTATGTGGTAATTAAGGCATTGGGCAGTACCTATGTAATTAGCTTAAAACAGCCACGTCTATATTTTCTAGAAGCTGGACCCCTCTTGGTGGCTATCTTTACCATTGGTCTCAATCCACCTGTATCACAGAATCCAAAACCCCCTCTTTAGAGTTCAGCGATTTTAATGTGTCAGGTATGTGATTCTTTACCATTCCTTGACTGCAGCACAATCACCACTGTGGCGAAACTCGTGCGACTAGAACTAAGCATGTAATTCTCTATACTTCATAGAGCACGCTGACTGTATTACTGGAGAGATTAACCACACAGGAACCCCTCGGAGCCTGCAGCTCCA
Organism: Lissotriton vulgaris; assembly: GCF_964263255.1. Lineage (NCBI taxonomy): Eukaryota > Metazoa > Chordata > Amphibia > Caudata > Salamandridae > Lissotriton > Lissotriton vulgaris. Next base: position 1,304,433,253 of record NC_141695.1, on the reverse strand, counting down.
TTAAGATTTTCAGGTATGCGGGTGTTGTATTGCTGCTCATCTTGACAAACTCCTCGTATCCAATTGCCAGTTACCCTAATGTGTATAATCTACCTCTTGTAGGATCCTGACTCATGTAACGGACTCTTCTTTCATCTCCGAGTACGTTCCCTTGACAAGGTATTAAGTCTAATGTGCCCATTGCCAGCAATTGCTGTAATTTTACACCTATTACTGCTCATAAATCTGGTCAAGTCTTTGACTAATATATTGCACGATAGCGAATCGCTCGTGTTTTACAGTTCCACTTGCGACAATCCATTTCCAGAGAGTTCTTTGTTAAACCTCGAAGAGACCTTGATTCCTGTAAATACTATAAGGTCGTACTATATCTGGAATTATTCTATTGAGATCTTTGAACTCATTTTGAAACTACTTGTATTGCAACAGCAACCCTATGATGGCACTGGGTATTGTTCATTTAATCAGGATGGGGTTAATATAACCCCTTTGTGGTGTTCAACCAATCATTGGTTGATACCTGTTGTCTTACATATGTATTCCTCCTATTGCCCTGGTCTCAATGATTGTGTTTCCTCGATAATTGTTCCCTCTTCGGCCATTTATAACTATTTTATGATTAACATGGATCAATATGACCATTACTAATTTTAATTTAATTTAATTGCGGGTTTATATAGCGCTAGAATCGACTCCCGGGGGAGTATCTCCGTGCTTCGACCGCTGGGGAACCCGTCCTGGCTCACCCTGAGAGATGGTCCCTAATGGGTATCTCTAAGGTGCGACCAAGCATCCCCAGCGGTCGGGGGGGCCGTTGTGAAGATGAGGCAAGCTAATGCCCAGAGTTGCCGAGTGTGGTCCCTGACTGGAGTAGGCACCGAGGTGAGAATTATCGAGCCCGCTGACCCTGGTCCACTACCCTGCCGCGTGGGGAATCGAACCCTGGTCCCGGGCTGTCCTCTGCTTACGGGTCTGCCGCCTCTAACCAGTGAGCCACACCACTTCACTAATATCGATCTATTAATTTTCTATGCAGATTTACTCCCCCTCCTTGCGTCTGTGTCCTGATGAAGACCCTCTAGCAAGGTTTCACTCTATGCCTGCATCAGTTTGGGTCGAAACGTCAACACACCTTCCTATTTCCAGCCTCTTTCCCGATTCATCATTCGTGATTTTGTTCTTCAGAGGCATGAGTTTGTTTAATCAATTTATGAACTGTGATTTTTATTTTGTTAATTTACTATTAGTTATGGTTTATTGAGGTCATAGTGACCATTGTCCTATTATTCAGTCAGTCCCTTCACCATCCAACCACTACCCTTCCCTTTCCATCTTATTAGGGGCACTAAATGTGATCAATTATTGATTTATTTTATGAATAATTTTTAAATACACGTTGTAGATAAAAACAATGTTGTTATATTTTCTTTGAATTTATTTAGTGTTTCTTCATTTATGGTTTATTTGCTTTAGTATCTGGGACCACTTTGTTTGTATCACTTATTCACTCAGGTCCCAGCGACTCATTGGGTCAACCCGTGTTTTTACAGCACCAGAAAGCAGTGCTGGCAGGTATCTGCACTTTTTTGCCATAGCAACCAGCCTTCGGGATTAAGGCTGGTAACATTGAAAGAGGAATTACTAAGCAGTGCCTGTATTTCACTCAGGGGTGTAGTGGTAAAACTATTCCAATGGGGGTATGCACCCAAATCAGGAAAGGAAGGAGTATTGATTTTTTTAGAAGTAGCCAATCCAAAGCATGTCGTTTGTGAAATAGTGTCATTCAGAAACAACATATGGTTCGGGATGAGACATGCACAATGCAAAGCCTCAGTGCCATGCACTTGCCAACGTTTAGAACCCCAGACAGATTTAAGATCAATAGTATCTCTCCACAGTTCATAGCCCCCAACAGCCAACTGGTCTAAAAAAGACTTTGAATAAAGTAATTTGGTGTGGGTAAGTCTAACCTTGAAAAATGACTCTCCAGTCAATTTAAAACAAAATTAATTTGGGTTGGATTGATCAAAATCAGTAAAATAGAAAAATTTCTTCAGAAACGTTTTAGAGCTGCCTTCCACTGGAGCGGGACAATGTTACCACTGTGTGAAAGTAACCATGCTTCTGAATGAGCCAGTCTTATGCAGAAAATCATTGCCAAAATGCTGGTAACAGTACACATCACCATAATTTGCAGACTCTAAATATAAATCTTCAGCATTGAAGGCAGCATAATATTTCAAATCAGTAAATAAAGCTTCAACTGCTTTAACATTCCAATCATCAGAGCGAATACTTTGTTTAACCATATCCCCCATAGAAACACGGAGTTCATTGGGAACATTAATAACCTCTGTGGGACCATGATATTGGAACTTCACAGCATCCCATACAATCCCATCTAAAACGGGCCAAGCAGTTATATTAACATAAGTCTGGTCCCTCTTCATGATTTGCGAAGTGGAGTGTGGAGACAAAGTTCCATCAATAACTCTAATTGATGTTCTTTCTTCAACATAGTGTCCATTGATAAAACGAAAAAAATATACCACAAATTCTATGGACATGAACAAAAAAATTGCGATCAGCACCAGCCAAATGTATATCCAAGGTGGAATAAAAAAATGTTTTTTAAACCAGGCAACAAAAAGTGAAACTTTTGAAGGGGTGTTTGATGTGGATTAGCCAGTGTCAAAATTAAAACGGGATTGATTAGCCACACTGGTCTCCAAATCAGGATTAGATAAATCAGTTGGGTAAGTATATTCAGTGTCATTAAGAGGATCACCAGCAAGTAGATTCAATATAGGATTCGTAAGTGGATACATTACAATGGCAACATCAGGCCCGATGGTGGGATCCGGGGCCAAAACAGAGTGTCGCACCATTGCTGGGCTCAAAACCGCAGGCGTCATACTATACAGTATTGGCCACCCTGTGTTGTTCTCATGGTCAATTGAAATGTACCTGTTCCCCTTTCATCTCGTAAGAGGAGGTAAAATGACTGTTCTTGAAACCTGCAAACCAAGCATGGCAACTGGAGCTCGATAGGAAGGACCAAATTATTTCTTGTTGTCGATCTTCTCTCGGACCAGTTCTCCAAACTGGGGTAACCAGCCGACTACCGGAATCTGCAGCGCAGCTTCAGACGTGGAGGGCAAGTGTTCCTTTGCAAGACTGTCTCTGGTCTTTTGTAGGTTCTGTAAAACATTAGAATGTTCGTCTACGTAAAAGGATTCGGCTCCCACCGCCATGTCGAGACCGCCAAGGTGCGCAACAAGCATCTTGATGCCAAAGAGCATTTTGCATGAGGTCCGCCCACCCAGAGACCTTCTAGGGAGATTATTAAGTGCACGTTGAATGCTATTCAAGTGGGCGAGGCATTCTCTGCCAATACCTAACACCTTCGCTGTCAATGACTGCTTTAAGTCACGGTTAATCCGCTTCACAACACTATTGCCCTCAGGCCTGTATGGAGACGAAAATTTTACTTGGACCCCCAATGAACCCATGGCATCCTTCTACACCTTAGAGGCGAACGCTGGACCCTCGTCCGAATGGACGGTGCCACATGCAAAAATTCAAACAAAGACACACAAATCTTTTATGACAGTTCTGGCATCAGCGCTCCTTTGAGGCCACACCCACACAAAGCGTGTGCAAGAATCAACTGCTACTAAGATATACTTACATGCAGTATCAGAGGTGAAAGGACCGCAGTGATCCAAATAAACACACGCAAGTGGCTTATTAGATATGTACAACTGAGTTTGGAGTGGGCGTGCAGCAGAAGAAGGACAAAATCATGTGTCTGTTTATACAAACCCCGCCACCAGTATTGTTGTTGAAGGAGAGATACAGTAGCTGATACGCCGGCATGCGCGAAGCCATCCCTGCACGGGCTGCTGTAATCAAAGCCTGTCTGCGGTCCGAGTCGGGAATCAGTCTGTCACCAACGTTGTTAATTCCCACATAAGGAACTTTATCGGGACTTAAGTGAAATGTGTACTTTGAAGGGAAACCCCTATGATAATTACCTCCCTTCTCAGTCGCGGCAATAGCTGCCAAGATGTCATCATCAATCTTACTTTTGGAACGTGTAACCACTGCCACTGCAAATGTTGTTACTGCTGTCTCTGCAGCTTCATCTGCGAGACAGTTGCCAACAGCGTGAACTCCCACGCGCTGATGACCTAAAGTATGAATTACAAAAACGAGTGGGAGTCGTTCTTTAAGCTCCGCCACTCGAACACAGATCATTTTATGTTTTATTGTGCGACCTTTGGAGTCACGAAAATCATTTTGAGTCCAAAAGGGTAGATTGTCATTGAAAGACTGTGCACAGTAGTAGGAATCACTTACAATAAGAGTAGTCACACTGGGGTCTGCGTACTCCAATGCAAGCATCAGAGCACGTAGTTATGCTAATTGGGCGGTACAGTCCCCTAATGTCTGTGTATGCACATCGGACTTGAATTCACCATCCACCATTGTACCAACCACAATTGCACAGGCCGCGGAATAGTCGTGTCTAGAACCCGTAGTCGCTTGAGCACTTCCATCAGTGTAAATGATACAACTAAAATCCTCCAATGGGCGCATAGTCAGAGGAGCAGGATGAACAAACTCATACTGCAAAAACTCCTGAGTCTGCAAAGAGGAATCGAAAATGAACTTTACATCCGGGGATGTCAAGGATGTAGCCCATTGTATCCACTGAGGGTTCAAAGCCTTGGAATTCGGTACACTGGCCTTTGTCACTGCCTCCTAAGCAGGATATGGAGTAACAAACACAATGCGTTTTCCCTGTGACAGTGCACGTTTCTTAAGAATCGCCATTTGCACTGCTGTCAAAACTTTTTCCACAGTGGAGAACCGCAACTTGGCTTAAGTGTACAGGTTTGACTTGTAAGCATAGGAACTGTGTCTCCCTCATTAAAAGTGAGATATGTGAAACCCACCGCCCCTGGTACGATTCTACTAAGGGACTCATTAGTTGATCAAAATCCAGATCAGGAAACACCGTGTTGCAAAGACACAAATCCAGGGCCCTTTCGAATTCACAATCCAGGCAATGAAAAACAGGCTGCACGCATGTGAAGAAAGAGAACCGGAAGGTTAAACCATATGCTCCACTCAGAGTCGCCAAAGGCTGTGCTCCATAGTATTCTAGCATCCGGTCACACAGGTGGAGCAGTCGGGACTGAACGTCTAGGGGCACATGCAGTGTATCCATTTTGCAATAAACAAAATAAAAGCAGAATGCTGGTGCCCAAAGCCAGGAGCAAGGGGAATCTCCAAAGACATTCGAAAAAATCGCAGGAAAAAATCAGGGATCACACCGAATATAGTCTGAAATGAGGTAACAAGGCCAAAGCATACTATTTTTAAAAAAATGAGCCAAGCCAGTAGTCGATGAGGCATTCAAGATTGTGTGGATCAAAGCATCGAAGTGCAAGGGCAGGTCCGTGTTTAATAAAGCATTTACTTCTGTACGAGTATTTGCAACGTGAAGGACGAATGTCTCAAGCGCGGATGTAAGGGGAACCTCCTTCTGGGACAAAAGCACTCTTATTCTGCTCATCTTGTTGAACTCTGCATTCAATGTCGGAATCAAGGGCCCGATGGAAGCATGAAGCCTGCCATGTGGAGGAGGGAACAACACATTATTGCTACAAGTAACACGCTGGGAAATGGTAACAATCCAAGCAATACCGGCGTGCAACCCACAACACTCTTCATTATTTAATAATAAATAACTACCGTTAGCAAGCAGTGTGAATGTAGGTATAATGGCCGGGACTGGGAGGCCTTTTAAAACACAAGCTAAATTTGGTGCAAGCACATTAAAAGAGCCGTGCAATTGAAGATTTCTGCATGTCAATGAATGATCAGGTGTAGAGACACAATCTTCGCAATTTAAAAACACTTCATTACCATCCCTTAAACATCTGTAAGTGAATGGGAGGTTCCAAACTTCATGAAGGAACGCTCCACCCAGGAGCTCAAACCTTCCTATAGCATAGTGTTTCATGCAATCCTTGAACTTGAAAAGAGAGAATGGTAAGGTTATTAACCCATGGATAAGCCAAACAGCCGAATTCGCCTCTGCTACAGAAAAAGGCAATGGTTCTAATTTTTCAATATGCAACAGGGAAAACGTGGCATCTTTCATGGACATGAATTGTTGTTTCAAAGTCAAATTAAAAGGCAGAAATAACAAGCTCGGGTTTATGTAATCCCATGGAGCGCGACCATTCTTAAGAGTTTGCAAAGTCCAGGCAAACTGCATGACAGAACATAATTGATTTTGTCCATGATACAACACTGCAACATCTTCTTGTACAATATCAACCACAAATGACACAATATTATCTAAAGTGTAAATTCAGGAAGAAAGGGTGTTAATGCTATTGTTTACCACAGCTAGCACTTTTTCTAAATTAGCTTGACCTATAGCTCTAAGCCTAGAAGCAGCTTCAATCTGAGATAGTTTCCAAACTTCATTGTAAGCAGCATAAATCCATCTTTTGATCTGCCACCCGTAGGGCCCTTAACAAAATCATATAAATTGACCGATTCAGTGAGTTTGGACAAATGCGACTTAACAGATGCTAAGGATGAATGTCTAAGCTAACTCTGGCACAACTTGCCAACAGAATAGGTGGTGATTGAATGGTGAGTTTGAAAAACGGGATCAACTCTAACCACCGTATAGCCAGGGGCCAGACCCAGAAAGCAGTGGTACTACGTGATGTTATCCAAACCTTGGATAAGCGCCGCTACAATACATTCAACATCAGTAAAAATGAAAAAAACTGCCCTCCAATCCCTTGGGAAGAACCGCAAGTTCATGATCAAACCAGCAGACAAGGGCGGTGCCATCGTGGGACAGGATACCACTAACTACAAAAACGATATTTACAGACAACTCGAAGATGGCATCAGCTATGCGAAACTCAACATCGATCCATCTTTGGCCCTAGCCTCGGACATCTTGTCCCTGACCAGGATGGGGCTTGATCAAGGATTCCTTACCATCCTGGAATTTAACTATCTCAACCAGCAGACCCCCAGACTACCAACAATATATACCCTCCTGAAAATTCATAAGAACTTGGATGAACCACTGGGTAGACCCATTGTATCGGGGTGTGGGTCTATGCTGGAACCTCTGGGTCGGTATATTGACTTCTTTTTAAAACCCTTAGCTGAGGCGACCCCAACCCATCTCCGTGACACAATGCACACCATAAACATCGTGGACTGATTGTCTTTTGATGCCGATAAACAGATCTTGGTTACTTGTGATATCACCTCACTGTATACGAGCATTCCGCAAGAGGAGGCTTTGACAGTTATGACACGCTATCTAAATCAGAGGACTGCACCAACACCTGTACCTACTGAATTCATAATATCACTCTTGAGGCTGGCTATGATGCACAACTTTTTCATGTTCCAAGACCACTTCTATTTGCAAACCAAAGGCGTGGCGATGGGGGCTACATTTGCCCCGGATCTGGCCATTTTATTTATGGCTGCCTTCGAAGAGGATATCATTCTTAATGACCAGAACCCATTCAAAGACCATCTTGGTTTATGGGTCCGATACATAGATGATATCCTCTTCATCTGGAATGGTGATGAAACACAGTTGCTGGCCTTTCAGGCTTGGCTAGATTTGCAATCTAGAGATATTGAATTCACCTTCAAATCAGATGTAGCGCATGTTGACTTTCTGGATCTCACTATTTATAATAAATATGGCATCCTGCAAACAACTCTCTTTCGGAAGCCAACTGAGCGTAATTTGCTCCTTCAGTATGGGAGTCACCATCCTAGGTCCCTCAGGGATAACTTGCCCATTAGGCAATTCCTGCGGCTTCGCAGGAACTGTTCGGATAAGACACACTATATTGAGCAAGCTGAAGACCTTATGACCAGACTAATACAGAGGGGGTACCCTCGACGCCTTGTTAAAAGGGCCAAAAAACGAGCCTGGTATAATCCGAGGGAGTGCTTGCTACAACCCAAACAGAACACTGACCTCCAGAATAACCGGATGGTCTGTGTGACCACCTTTTCAACGGAAAGCAATAGGGTAAAGAAAATCATAAATAAACATTGGCCGCTGATATCAGATGATATCGGATACCCAGCCCTACCACTGCATGCTTTCAAAAGGGGCAAGAACATCAGAGACCATGTTGTTCGATCCTTCCTCCTCCTGGTGGAACACAGAACTGTGTTATCGCTTTGGAATCTTCCACCAGTGACAGGCCACCACAGATGCACCAAGTGTAAAGCTTGTAATAACTCGATTCAGACAAAGGTATTCGAGTATAAGGAACACATGATCCCCTTAAAATCACACATGAACTGTAAAACATCTAATGTTATCTATGCCATCATTTGTGAATGTGACCTAATCTATATTGGCCAAACTCAATAAAAGGCGAAAGTCAGGATTTTGCAACATACCAGCAGGATCAGATGTGAGGTAGTAGGAGCTCCATTAGTAGACCATTTCAAAACTGAAAAACACTCACCAGACAATTTTAAGTGGGTTGTCTTGGAGAAAGTCACACTGCGTCCTAGAGGTGGCAGTATCCCCAATATTCTTAACATCCAGGAGGCCAAATGGATGTTCTTTTTTTATTCTGTAAAGTCAGGACTTAATGAAACTGAAAGTACCTTTGCCCAAATGGCAAATTTATAATATCTATTACTGTGTACATTTAGATATCAGAGTATCCAGGTTATTGTTGTTGGTGAACTTGGTAACCATACAGCTTTTACCATCGTGCCGGATAGGTACGCCGATTGCTGGTTATCTAGAATTTTCATGTTTGTACTATGTATATGCAACCTAATACTGTGAATGTGGTTTCTTCTTGCTTTCTTGTCAAACATTCAATGATGGGATACCATCTTGTATGATAGGTATGCCGTTCGGTGCCCTTGTTTCTGGGCATCTGGATGCTCCTAATGGATTAGGATTATCAGTGACATGAGTTATCAATGTAATGACTTTCTAAATTCAATATATATTCCTGTTCCCGACTTATGTATACATCTTCTCTTTCATGTGTATAAATCTGAGGTGACTATCGGATATACCATGCCAATTCAATTTGGGTTGGAATCATTGACATTATAAACAATTACACTAATATGTATGTAGACAGACCCATTTGCAGCCTGTCACATTTCGCCCATAATTGAACATTCATTCCATATGCCCAAATTTATTGACTGTTATACCAATGAATCGTTTTGGGTACCATTGCGACTTATATTGCTCTCAATGGATCACATATAACCATTTATAACAACAATGCAAAAATGGTTTGAATGGTTTGAAAAAAATGGTTCGGATCCAACGCATCTTGGTGAAATTAACCCTCTCCCAGGGACTCTTATAAATTTCTTAGGAGTTTTAATTAGCCCCTTCAGATCATCACTTTAATGATCTATTTTGAAATACACTAGACTACCCATTGTAAGCCAGCCCCGGGCAGTCTGTTTTCCGTTTCTATTGAATTATGCGGTCACGTGATCGGAACGTCTACCCAGGAAGTAGATATCCCTTTCGTTCGAACGCCGACCGCCGACACATGTGGATGAAGTGAACCCCCGTGTAAGCCTGTGAACTACACCGGAAGGTATGCTTGCCCAATTTTTACTCTCAATAGCAGCATCGTTGTTCTGATAGTACGCGAGTAATTATCCGCCGGCTTCGTGTATTTTCAGACCCTTGACCGTCTTAAGTGGCGGTCTTCTTACTACGATATTTGAAAATAAGACCTTTGTGACAGCCAGAGAACCTTCAAAGGTAGGTTCTTTATGGCTTTGCTATGTGGTAATTAAGGCATTGGGCAGTACCTATGTAATTAGCTTAAAACAGTCACGTCTATATTTTCTAGAAGCTGGACCCCTCTTGGTGGCTATCTTTACCATTGGTCTCAATCCACCTGTATCACAGAATCCAGAACCCCCTCTTTAGAGTTCAGCGATTTTAATGTGTCAGGTATGTGATTCTTTACCATTCCTTGACTGCAGCACAATCACCACTGTGGCGTAACTCGTGCGACTAGAACTAAGCATGTAATTTTCTATACTTCATAGAGCACGCCGACTGTATTACTGGAGAGATTAACCACACAGGAACCCCTCGGGGCCTGCAGCTCCATTAAGATTTTCAGGTATGCGGGTGTTGTATTGCTGCTCATCTTGACAAACTCCTCGTATCCAATTGCCAGTTACCCTAATGTGTATAATCTACCTCTTGTAGGATCCTGACTCATGCAACGGACTCTCCTTTCATCTCCGAGTACGTTCCCTTGACAAGGTATTAAGTCTAATGTGCCCATTGCCAGCAATTGCTGTAATTTTACACCTATTACTGCTCATAAATCTGGTCAAGTCTTTGACTAATATATTGCACAATAGCGAATCGCTCGTGTTTTACAGTTCCACTTGCGACAATCCATTTCCAGAGAGTTCTTTGTTAAACCTCGAAGAGACCTTGATTCCTGTAAATACTATTAGGTCGTACTATATCTGGAATTATTCTATTGAGATCTTTGAACTCATTTTGAAACTACTTGTATTGCAACAGCAACCCTATGATGGCACTGGGTATTGTTCATTTAATCAGGATGGGGTTAATATAACCGCTTTGTGGTGTTCAACCAATCATTGGTTGATACCTGTTGTCTTACATATGTATTCCTCCTATTGCCCTGGTCTCAATGATTGTGTTTCCTCGATAATTGTTCCCTCTTCGGCCATTTATAACTATTTTATGATTAACATGGATCAATATGACCATTACTAATTTTAATTTAATTTAATTGCGGGTTTATATAGCGCTAGAATCGACTCCCGGGGGAGTATCTCCGCGCTTCGACCGCTGGGGAACCCGTCCTGGCTCACCCTGAGAGATGGTCCCTAATGGGTATCTCTAAGGTGCGACCAAGCATCCCCAGCGGTCGGGGGGGGGGGCCGTTGTGAAGATTAGGCAAGCTAATGCCCAGAGTTGCCGAGTGTGGTCCCTGACTGGAGTAGGCACCGAGGTGAGAATTATCGAGCCCGCTGACCCTGGTCCACTACCCTGCCACGTGGGGAATCGAACCCTGGTCCCGGGCTGTCCTCTGCTTACGGGTCTGCCGCCTCTAACCAGTGAGCCACACCACTTCACTAATATCGATCTATTAATTTTCTATGCAGATTTACTGCCCCTCCTTGCGTCTTTGTCCTGATGAAGACCCTCTAGCAAGGTTCCACTCTATGCCTGCATCAGTTTGGGTCGAAACGTCGACACACCTTCCTATTTCCAGCCTCTTTCCCGATTCATCATTTGTGATTTTGTTCTTCAGAGGCATGAGTTTGTTTAATCAATTTATGAACTGTGATTTTTATTTTGTTAATTTACTATTAGTTATGGTTTATTGAGGTCATAGTGACCATTGTCCTATTATTCAGTCAGTCCCTTCACCATCCAACCACTACCCTTCCCTTTCCATCTTATTAGGGGCACTAAATGTGATCAATTATTGATTTATTTTATGAATAATTTTTAAATACACGTTGTAAATAAAAACAATGTTGTTATATTTTCTTTGAATTTATTTAGTGTTTCTTCATTTATGGTTTATTTGCTTTAGTATCTGGGACCACTTTGTTTGTATCACTTATTCACTCAGGTCCCAGCGACTCATTGGGTCAACCCGTGTTTTTACAGCACCAGAAAGCGGTGCTGGCAGGTATCTGCACTTTTTTGCCATAGCAACCAGCCTTCGGGATTAAGGCTGGTAACATTAAAAGAGGAATTACTAAGCAGTGCCTGTATTTCACTCAGGGGTGTACTGGTAAAACTATTCCAATGGGGGTATGCACCCAAATCAGGAAAGGAAGGAGTATTGATTTTTTTAGAAGTAGCCAATCCAAAGCATGTCGTTTGTGAAATAGTGTCATTCAGAAACAACATATGGTTCGGGATGAGACATGCACAATGCAAAGCCTCAGTGCCATGCACTTGCCAACGTTTAGAACCCCAGACAGATTTAAGATCAATAGTATCTCTCCACAGTTCATAGCCCCCAACAGCCAACTGGTCTAAAAAAGACTTTGAATAAAGTAATTTGGTGTGGGTAAGTCTAACCTTGAAAAATGACTCTCCAGTCAATCTAAAATAAAATTAATTTGGGTTGGATTGATCAAAATCAGTAAAATAGAAAAATGTCTTCAGAAACGTTTTAGAGCTGCCTTCCACTGGAGCGGGACATTGTTACCACTGTGTGAAAGTAACCATGCTTCTGAATGAGCCAGTCTTATGCAGAAAATCATTGCCAAAATGCTGGTAACAGTACAAATCACCATAATTTGCAGACTCTAAATATAAATCTTCAGCATTGAAGGCAGCATAATATTTCAAATCAGTAAATAAAGCTTCAACTGCTTTAACATTCCAATCATCAGAGCGAATACTTTGTTTAACCATATCCCCCATAGAAACACGGAGTTCATTGGGAACATTAATAACCTCTGTGGGACCATGATATTGGAACTTCACAGCATCCCATACAATCCCATCTAAAACGGGCCAAGCAGTTATATTAACATAAGTCTGGTCCCTCTTCATGATGTGCGAAGTGGAGTGTGGAGCCAAAGTTCCATCAATAGCTCTAATTGATGTTCTTTCTTCAACATAGTGTCCATTGATAAAACGAAAAAAATATACCACAAATTCTATGGACATGAACAAAAAAATTGCGATCAGCACCAGCCAAATGTATATCCAAGGTGGAATAAAAAAATGTTTTTTAAACCAGGCAACAAAAAGTGAAACTTTTGAAGGGGTGTTTGATGTGGATTAGCCAGTGTCAAAATTAAAACGGGATTGATTAGCCACACTGGTCTCCAAATCAGGATTAGATAAATCAGTTGGGTAAGTATATTCAGTGTCATTAAGAGGATCACCAGCAGGTAGATTCAATATAGGATTTGTAAGTGGATACATTACAATGGCAACATCAGGCCCGATGGTGGGATCCGGGGCCAAAACAGAGTGTCGCACCATTGCTGGGCTCAAAACCGCAGGCGTCATACTATACAGTATCGGCCACCCTGTGTTGTTCTCATGGTCAATTGAAATGTACCTGTTCCCCTTTCATCTCGTAAGAGGAGGTAAAATGACTGTTCTTGAAACCTGCAAACCAAGCATGGCAACTGGAGCTCGATAGGAAGGACCAAATTATTTCTTGTTGTCGATCTTCTCTCGGACCAGTTCTCCAAACTGGGGTAACCAGCCGACTACCGGAATCTGCAGCGCAGCTTCAGACGTGGAGGGCAAGTGTTCCTTTGCAAGACTGTCTCTGGTCTTTTGTAGGTTCTGTAAAACATTAGAATGTTCGTCTACGTAAAAGGATTCGGCTCCCACCGCCATGTCGAGACCGCCAAGGTGCGCAACAAGCATCTTGATGCCAAAGAGCATTTTGCATGAGGTCCGCCCACCCAGAGACCTTCTAGGGAGATTATTAAGTGCACGTTGAACGCTATTCAAGTGGGCGAGCCATTCTCTGCCAATACCTAACACCTTTGCTGTCAATGACTGCTTTAAGTCACGGTTAATCCGCTTCACAACACTATTGCCCTCAGGCCTGTATGGAGACGAAAATTTTACTTGGACCCCCAATGAACCCATGGCATCCTTCTACACCTTAGAGGCGAACGCTGGACCCTCGTCCGAATGGACGGTGCCACATGCAAAAATTCAAACAAAGACACACAAATCTTTTATGAGAGTTCTGGCATCAGCGCTCCTTTGAGGCCACACCCACACAAAGCGTGTGCAAGAATCAACTGCTACTAAGATATACTTACATGCAGTATCAGAGGTGAAAGGACCGCAGTGATCCAAATAAACACACGCAAGTGGCTTATTAGATATGTACAACTGAGTTTGGAGTGGGCGTGCAACAGAAGAAGGACAAAATCATGTGTCTGTTTATACAAACCCCGCCACCAGTATTGTTGTTGAAGGAGAGATACAGTAGCTGATACGCCGGCATGCGCGAAGCCATCCCCGCACGGGCTGCTGTAATCAAAGCCTGTCTGCGGTCCGAGTCGGAAATCAGTCTGTCACCAACGTTGTTAATTCCCACATAAGGAACTTTATCGGGACTAAAGTGAAATGTGTACTTTGAAGGGAAACCCCTATGATAATTACCTCCCTTCTCAGTCGCGGCAATAGCTGCCAAGATGTCATCATCAATCTTACTTTTGGAACGTGTAACCACTGCCACTGCAAATGTTGTTACTGCTGTCTCTGCAGCTTCATCTGCGAGACAGTTGCCAACAGCGTGAACTCCCACGCGCTGATGACCTAAAGTATGAATTACAAAAACGAGTGGGAGTCGTTCTTTAAGCTCCGCCACTCGAACACAGATCATTTTATGTTTTATTGTGCGACCTTTGGAGTCACGAAAATCATTTTGAGTCCAAAAGGGTAGATTGTCATTGAAAGACTGTGCACAGTAGTAGGAATCACTTACAATAAGAGTAGTCACACTGGGGTCTGCGTACTCCAATGCAAGCATCAGAGCACGTAGTTATGCTAATTGGGCGGTACAGTCCCCTAATGTCTGTGTATGCACATCGGACTTGAATTCACCATCCACCATTGTACCAACCACAATTGCACAGGCCGCGGAATAGTCGTGTCTAGAACCCGTAGTCGCTTGAGCACTTCCATCAGTGTAAATGATACAACTAAAATCCTCCAATGGGCGCATAGTCAGAGGAGCAGGATGAACAAACTCATACTGCAAAAACTCCTGAGTCTGCAAAGAGGAATCGAAAATGAACTTTACATCCGGGGATGTCAAGGATGTAGCCCATTGTATCCACTGAGGGTTCAAAGCCTTGGAATTCGGTACACTGGCCTTTGTCACTGCCTCCTAAGCAGGATATGGAGTAACAAACACAATGCGTTTTCCCTGTGACAGTGCACGTTTCTTAAGTATCACCATTTGCACTGCTGTCAAAACTTTTTCCACAGTGGAGAACCGCAACTTGGCTTAAGTGTACAGGTTTGACTTGTAAGCATAGGAACTGTGTCTCCCTCATTAAAAGTGAGATATGTGAAACCCACCGCCCCTGGTACGATTCTACTAAGGGACTCATTAGTTGATCAAAATCCAGATCAGGAAACACCGTGTTGCAAAGACACAAATCCAGGGCCCTTTCGAATTCACAATCCAGGCAATGAAAAACAGGCTGCACGCATGTGAAGAAAGAGAACCGGAAGGTTAAACCATATGCTTCACTCAGAGTCGCCAAAGGCTGTGCTCCATAGTATTCTAGCATCCGGTCACACAGGTGGAGCAGTCGGGACTGAACGTCTAGGGGCACATGCAGTGTATCCATTTTGCAATAAACAAAATAAAAGCAGAATGCTGGTGCCCAAAGCCAGGATCAAGGGGAATCTCCAAAGACGTTCGAAAAAATCGCAGGAAAAAATGCAGGGATCACACCGAATATAGTCTGAAATGGGGTAACAAGGCCAAAGCATACTATTTTTAAAAAAATGAGCCAAGCCAGTAGTCGATGAGGCATTCAAGATTGTGTGGATCAAAGCATCGAAGTGCAAGGGCAGGTCCGTGTTTAATAAAGCATTTACTTCTGTACGAGTATTTGCAACGTGAAGGACGAATGTCTCAAGCGCGGATGTAAGGGGAACCTCCTTCTGGGACAAAAGCACTCTTATTCTGCTCATCTTGTTGAACTCTGCATTCAATGTCGGAATCAAGGGCCCGATGGAAGCATGAAGCCTGCCATGTGGAGGAGGGAACAACACATTATTGCTACAAGTAACACGCTGGGAAACGGTAACAATCCAAGCAATACCGGCGTGCAACCCACAACACTCTTCATTATTTAATAATAAATAACTACCGTTAGCAAGCAGTGTGAATGTAGGTATAATGGCCGGGACTGGGAGGCCTTTTAAAACACAAGCTAAATTTGGTGCAAGCACATTACAAGAGCCGTGCA
Organism: Lissotriton vulgaris; assembly: GCF_964263255.1. Lineage (NCBI taxonomy): Eukaryota > Metazoa > Chordata > Amphibia > Caudata > Salamandridae > Lissotriton > Lissotriton vulgaris. The sequence continues at coordinate 1,304,417,191 of NC_141695.1, read as the reverse complement.
ATTGAAGATTTCTGCATGTCAATGAATGATCAGGTGTAGAGACACAATCTTCGCAATTTAAAAACACTTCATTACCATCCCTTAAACATCTGTAAGTGAATGGGAGGTTCCAAACTTCATGAAGGAACGCTCCACCCAGGAGCTCAAACCTTCCTATAGCATAGTGTTTCATGCAATCCTTGAACTTGAAAAGAGAGAATGGTAAGGTTATTAACCCATGGATAAGCCAAACAGCCGAATTCGCCTCTGCTACAGAAAAAGGCAATGGTTCTAATTTTTCAATATGCAACAGGGAAAACGTGGCATCTTTCATGGACATGAATTGTTGTTTCAAAGTCAAATTAAAAGGCAGAAATAACAAGCTCGGGTTTATGTAATCCCATGGAACGCGACCATTCTTAAGAGTTTGCAAAGTCCAGGCAAACTGCATGACAGAACATAATTGATTTTGTCCATGATACAACCCTGCAACATCTTCTTGTACAATATCAACCACAAATGACACAATATTATCTAAAGTGTAAATTCAGGAAGAAAGGGTGTTAATGCTATTGTTTACCACAGCTAGCACTTTTTCTAAATTAGCTTGACCTATAGCTCTTAGCCTAGAAGCAGCTTCAATCTGAGATAGTTTCCAAACTTCATTGTAAGCAGCATAAATCCATCTTTTGATCTGCCACCCGTAGGGCCCTTAACAAAATCATTTAAATTGACCGATTCAGTGAGTTTGGACAAATGCGACTTAACAGATGCTAAGGATGAATGTCTGAGCTAACTCTGGCACAACTTGCCAACAGAATAGGTGGTGATTGAATGGTGAGTTTGAAAATGGGGATCAACTCTAACCACCGTATAGCCAGGGGCCAGACCCAGAAAGCAGTGGTACTACGTGATGTTATCCAAACCTTGGATAAGCGCCGCTACAATACATTCAACATCAGTAAAAATGAAAAAAACTGCCCTCCAATCCCTTGGGAAGAACCGCGAGTTCATGATCAAACCAGCAGACAAGGGCGGTGCCATCGTGGGACAGGATACCACTAACTACAAAAACGATATTTACAGACAACTCGAAGATGGCATCAGCTATGCGAAACTCAACATCGATCCATCTTTGGCCCTAGCCTCGGACATCTTGTCCCTGACCAGGATGGGGCTTGATCAAGGATTCCTTACCATCCTGGAATTTAACTATCTCAACCAGCAGACCCCCAGACTACCAACAATATATACCCTCCCGAAAATTCATAAGAACTTGGATGAACCACTGGGTAGACCCATTGTATCGGGGTGTGGGTCTATGCTGGAACCTCTGGGTCGGTATATTGACTTCTTTTTAAAACCCTTAGCTGAGGCGACCCCCACCTATCTCCGCGACACAATGCACACCATAAACATCGTGGACGGATTTTCTTTTGATGCCGATAAACAGATCTTGGTTACTTGTGATATCACCTCACTGTGTACGAGCATTCCGCAAGAGGAGGCTTTGACAGTTATGACACGCTATCTAAATCAGAGGACTGCATCAACACCTGTACCTACTGAATTCATAATATCACTCTTGAGGCTGGCTATGATGCACAACTTTTTCATGTTCCAAGACCACTTCTTTTTGCAAACCAAAGGCGTGGCGATGGGGGCTACATTTGCCCCGGATCTGGCCATTTTATTTATGGCTGCCTTCGAAGAGGATATCATTCTTAATGACCAGAACCCATTCAAAGACCATCTTGGTTTATGGGTCCGATACATAGATGATATCCTCTTCATCTGGAATGGTGATGAAACACAGTTGCTGGCCTTTCAGGCTTGGCTAGATTTGCAATCTAGAGATATTGAATTCACCTTCAAATCAGATGTAGCGCATGTTGACTTTCTGGATCTCACTATTTATAATAAATATGGCATCCTGCAAACAACTCTCTTTCGGAAGCCAACTGAGCGTAATTCGCTCCTTCAGTATGGGAGTCACCATCCTAGGTCCCTCAGGGATAACTTGCCCATTAGGCAAATCCTGCGGCTTCGCAGGAACTGTTCGGATAAGACACACTATATTGAGCAAGCTGAAGACCTTATGACCAGACTAATACAGAGGGGGTACCCTCGACGCCTTGTTAAAAGGGCCAAAAAACGAGCCTGGTATAATCCGAGGGAGTGCTTGCTGCAACCCAAACAGAACACTGACCTCCAGAATAACCGGATGGTCTGTGTGACCACCTTTTCAAGCAATAGGGTAAAGAAAATCATAAATAAACATTGGCCGCTGATATCAGATGATATCGGATACCCAGCCCTACCATTGCATGCTTTCAAAAGGGGCAAGAACATCAGAGACCATGTTGTTCGATCCTTCCTCCTCCTGGTGGAACACAGAACTGTGTTATCGCTTTGGAATCTTCCACCAGTGACAGGCCACCACAGATGCACCAAGTGTAAAGCTTGTAATAACTCGATTCAGACAAAGGTATTCGAGTATAAGTAACACAAGATCCCCTTAAAATCACACATGAACTGTAAAACATCTAATGTTATCTATGCCATCATTTGTGAATGTGACCTAATCTATATTGGCCAAACTCAACAAAAGGCGAAAGTCAGGATTTTGCAACATACCAGCAGGATCAGATGTGAGGTAGTAGGAGCTCCATTAGTAGACCATTTCAAAACTGAAAAACACTCACCAGACAATTTTAAGTGGGTTGTCTTGGAGAAAGTCACACTGCGTCCTAGAGGTGGCAGTATCCCCAATATTCTTAACATCCAGGAGGCCAAATGGATGTTCTTATTTGATTCTGTAAAGTCAGGACTTAATGAAACTGAAAGTACCTTTGCCCAAATGGCAAATTTATAATATCTATTACTGTGTACATTTAGATATCAGAGTATCCAGGTTATTGTTGTTGGTGACCTTGGTAACCATACAGCTTTTACCATTGTGCCGGATAGGTACGCCGATTGCTGGTTATCTAGAATTTTCATGTTTGTACTATGTATATGCAACCTAATACTGTGAATGTGGTTTCTTCTTGCTTTCTTGTCAAACATTCAATGATGGGATACCATCTTGTATGATAGGTATGCCGTTCGGTGCCCTTGTTTCTGGGCATCTGGATGCTCCTAATGGATTAGGATTATCAGTGACATGAGTTATCAATGTAATGACTTTCTAAATTCAATATATATTCCTGTTCCCGACTTATGTATACATCTTCTCTTTCATGTGTATCAATCTGAGGTGACTATCGGATATACCATGCCATTTCAATTTGGGTTGGAATCATTGACATTATAAACAATTACACTAATATGTATGTAGACAGACCCATTTGCAGCCTGTCACATTTCGCCCATAATTGAACATTCATTCCATATGCCCAAATTTATTGACTGTTATACCAATGAATCGTTTTGGGTACCATTGCGACTTATATTGCTCTCAATGGATCACATATACCATTTATAACAACAATGCAAAAATGGTTCGAATGGTTTGAAAAAAATGGTTCGGATCCAACGCATCTTGGTGAAATTAACCCTCTCCCAGGGACTCTTATAAATTTCTTATGAGTTTTAATTAGCCCCTTCAGATCATCACTTTAATGATCTATTTTGAAATACACTAGACTACCCATTGTAAGCCAGCCCTGGGCAGTCTGTTTTCCGTTTCTATTGAATTATGCGGTCACGTGATCGGAACGTCTACCCAGGAAGTCGATATCCCTTCCGTTCGAACGCCGACCGCCGACACATGTGGATGAAGTGAACCCCCGTGTAAGCCTGTGAACTACACCGGAAGGTATGCTTGCCCAATTTTTACTCTCAATAGCAGCATCGTTGTTCTGATAGTACGCAAGTAATTATCCGCCTGCTTCGTGTATTTTCAGACCCTTGACCGTCTTAAGTGGCGGTCTTCTTACTACGATATTTGAAAATAAGACCTTTGTGACAGCCGGAGAACCTTCAAAGATAGGTTCTTTATGGCTTTGCTATGTGGTAAATAAGGCATTGGGCAGTACCTATGTAATTAACTTAAAACAGTCGCGTCTATATTTTCTAGAAGCTGGACCCCTCTTGGTGGCTATCTTTACCATTGGTCTCAATCCACCTGTATCACAGAATCCAGAACCCCCTCTTTAGAGTTCAGCGATTTTAATGTGTCAGGTATGTCATTCTTTACCATTCCTTGACTGCAGCACAATCACCACTGTGGCGAAAGTCGTGCGACTAGAACTAAGCATGTAATTCTCTACACTTCATAGAGCACGCCGACTGTATTACTGGAGAGATTAACCACACAGGAACCCCTCGGGGCCTGCAGCTCCATTAAGATTTTCAGGTATGCGGGTGTTGTATTGCTGCTCATCTTGACAAACTCCTCGTATCCAATTGCCAGTTACCCTAATGTGTATAATCTACCTCTTGTAGGATCCTGACTCATGTAACGGACTCTCCTTTCATCTCCGAGTACGTTCCCTTGACAAGGTATTAAGTCTAATGTGCCCATTGCCAGCAATTGCTGTAATTTTACACCTATTACTGCTCATAAATCTGGTCAAGTCTTTGACTAATATATTGCACGATAGCGAATCGCTCGTGTTTTACAGTTCCACTTGCGACAATCCATTTCCAGAGAGTTCTTTGTTAAACCTCGAAGAGACCTTGATTCCTGTAAATACTATAAGGTCGTACTATATCCGGAATTATTCTATTTAGATCTTTGAACTCATTTTGAAACTACTTGTATTGCAACAGCAACCCTATGATGGCACTGGGTATTGTTCATTTAATCAGGATGGGGTTAATATAACCCCTTTGTGGTGTTCAACCAATCATTGGTTGATACCTGTTGTCTTACATATGTATTCCTCCTATTGCCCTGGTCTCAATGATTGTGTTTCCTCGATAATTGTTCCCTCTTCGGCCATTTATAACTATTTTATGATTAACATGGATCAATATGACCATTACTAAATTTAATTTAATTTAATTGCGGGTTTATATAGCGCTAGAATCGACTCCCGGGGGAGTATCTCCGCGCTTCGACCGCTGGGGAACCCGTCCTGGCTCACCCTGAGAGATGGTCCCTAATGGGTTTCTCTAAGGTGCGACCAAGCATCCCCAGCGGTCGGGGGGGGCCGTTGTGAAGATGAGGCAAGCTAATGCCCAGAGTTGCCGAGTGTGGTCCCTGACTGGAGTAGGCACCGAGGTGAGAATTATCGAGCCCGCTGACCCTGGTCCACTACCCTGCCGCGTGGGGAATCGAACCCTGGTCCCAGGCTGTCCTCTGCTTACGGGTCTGCCGCCTCTAACCAGTGAGCCACACCACTTCACTAATATCGATCTATTAATTTTCTATGCAGATTTACTGCCCCTCCTTGCGTCTTTGTCCTGATGAAGACCCTCTAGCAAGGTTCCACTATATGCCTGCATCAGTTTGGGTCGAAACGTCGACACACCTTCCTATTTCCAGCCTCTTTCCCGATTCATCATTTGTGATTTTGTTCTTCAGAGGCATGAGTTTGTTTAATCAATTTATGAACTGTGATTTTTATTTTGTTAATTTACTATTAGTTATGGTTTATTGAGGTCATAGTGACCATTGTCCTATTATTCAGTCAGTCCCTTCACCATCCAACCACTACCCTTCCCTTTCCATCTTATTAGGGGCACTAAATGTGATCAATTATTGATTTATTTTATGAATAATTTTTAAATACACGTTGTGAATAAAAACAATGTTGTTATATTTTCTTTGAATTTATTTAGTGTTTCTTCATTTATGGTTTATTTGCTTTAGTATCTGGGACCACTTTGTTTGTATCACTTATTCACCCAGGTCCCAGCGACTCATTGGGTCAACCCATGTTTTTACAGCACCAGAAAGCGGTGCTGGTAGGTATCTGCACGTTTTTGCCATAGCAACCAGCCTTCGGGGTTAAGGCTGGTAACATTAAAAGAGGAATTATTAAGCAGTGCCTGTATTTCACTCAGGGGTGTACTGGTAAAACTATTCCAATGGGGGTATGCACCCAAATCAGGAAAGGAAGGAGTATTGATTTTTTTAGAAGTAGCCAATCCAAAGCATGTCGTTTGTGAAATAGTGTCATTCAGAAACAACATATGGTTCGGGATGAGACATGCACAATGCAAAGCCTCAGTGCCATGCACTTGCCAACGTTTAGAACCCCAGACAGATTTAAGATCAATAGTATCTCTCCACAGTTCATAGCCCCCAACAGCCAACTGGTCTAAAAAAGACTTTGAATAAAGTAATTTGGTGTGGGTAAGTCTAACCTTGAAAAATGACTCTCCAGTCAATTTAAAATAAAATTAATTTGGGTTGGATTGATCAAAATCAGTAAAATAGAAAAATTTCTTCAGAAACGTTTTAGAGCTGCCTTCCCCTGGAGCGGGACATTGTTACCACTGTGTGAAAGTAACCATGCTTCTGAATGAGCCAGTCTTATGCAGAAAATCATTGCCAAAATGCTGGTAACAGTACAAATCACCATAATTTGCAGACTCTAAATATAAATCTTCAGCATTGAAGGCAGCATAATATTTCAAATCAGTAAATAAAGCTTCAACTGCTTTAACATTCCAATCATCAGAGCGAATACTTTGTTTAACCATATCCCCCATAGAAACACGGAGTTCATTGGGAACATTAATAACCTCTGTGGGACCATGATATTGGAACTTCACAGCATCCCATACAATCCCATCTAAAACGGGCCAAGCAGTTATATTAACATAAGTCTGGTCCCTCTTCATGATGTGCGAAGTGGAGTGTGGAGCCAAAGTTCCATCAATAACTCTAATTGATGTTCTTTCTTCAACATAGGGTCCATTGATAAAACGAAAAAAATATACCACAAATTCTATGGACATGAACAAAAAAATTGCGATCAGCACCAGCCAAATGTATATCCAAGGTGGAATAAAAAAATGTTTTTTAAACCAGGCAACAAAAAGTGAAACTTTTGAAGGGGTGTTTGATGTGGATTAGCCAGTGTCAAAATTAAAACGGGATTGATTAGCCACACTGGTCTCCAAATCAGGATTAGATAAATCAGTTGGGTAAGTATATTCAGTGTCATTAAGAGGATCACCAGCAGGTAGATTCAATATAGGATTCGTAAGTGGATACATTACAATGGCAACATCAGGCCCGATGGTGGGATACGGGGCCAAAACAGAGTGTCGCACCATTGCTGGGCTCAAAACCGCAGGCGTTATACTATACAGTATCGGCCACCCTGTGTTGTTCTCATGGTCAATTGAAATGTACCTGTTCCCCTTTCATCTCGTAAGAGGAGGTAAAATGACTGTTCTTGAAACCTGCAAACCAAGCATGGCAACTGGAGCTCGATAGGAAGGACCAAATTATTTCTTGTTGTCGATCTTCTCTTGGACCAGTTCTCCAAACTGGGGTAACCAGCCGACTACCGGAATCTGCAGCGCAGCTTCAGACGTGGAGGGCAAGTGTTCCTTTGGAAGACTGTCTCTGGTCTTTTGTAGGTTCTGTAAAACATTAGAATGTTCGTCTACGTAAAAGGATGCGGCTCCCACCGCCATGTCGAGACTGCCAAGGTGCGCAACAAGCATCTTGATGCCAAAGAGCATTTTGCATGAGGTCCGCCCACCCAGAGACCTTCTAGGGAGATTATTAAGTGCACGTTGAACGCTATTCAAGTGGGCGAGCCATTCTCTGCCAATACCTAACACCTTCGCTGTCAATGACTCCTTTAAGTCACGGTTAATCCGCTTCACAACACTATTGCCCTCAGGCCTGTATGGAGCCGAAAATTTTACTTGGACCCCCAATGAACCCATGGCATCCTTCTACACCTTAGAGGCGAACGCTGGACCCTCGTCCGAATGGACGGTGCCACATGCAAAAATTCAAACAAAGACACACAAATCTTTTATGACAGTTCTGGCATCAGCGCTCCTTTGAGGCCACACCCACACAAAGCGTGTGCAAGAATCAACTGCTACTAAGATATACTTACATGCAGTATCAGAGGTGAAAGGACCGCAGTGATCCAAATAAACACACGCAAGTGGCTTATTAGATATGTACAACTGAGTTTGGAGTGGGCGTGCAGCAGAAGAAGGACAAAATCATGTGTCTGTTTATACAAACCCCGCCACCAGTATTGTTGTTGAATGAGAGATACAGTAGCTGATACGCCGGCATGCGCGAAGCCATCCCCGCACGGGCTGCTGTAATCAAAGCCTGTCTGCGGTCCGAGTCGGGAATCAGTCTGTCAACAACGTTGTTAATTCCCACATAAGGAACTTTATCGGGACTTAAGTGAAATGTGTACTTTGAAGGGAAACCCCTATGATAATTACCTCCCTTCTCAGTCGCGGCAATAGCTGCCAAGATGTCATCATCAATCTTACTTTTGGAACGTGTAACCACTGCCACTGCAAATGTTGTTACTGCTGTCTCTGCAGCTTCATCTGCAAGACAGTTGCCAACAGCGTGAACTCCCACGCGCTGATGACCTAAAGTATGAATTACAAAAACGAGTGGGAGTCGTTCTTTAAGCTCCGCCACTCAAACACAGATCATTTTATGTTTTATTGTGCGACCTTTGGAGTCACGAAAATCATTTTTAGTCCAAAAGGGTAGATTGTCATTGAAAGACTGTGCACAGTAGTAGGAATCACTTACAATAAGAGTAGTCACACTGGGGTCTGCGTACTCCAATGCAAGCATCAGAGCACGTAGTTATGCTAATTGGGCGGTACAGTCCCCTAATGTCTGTGTATGCACATCGGATTTGAATTCACCATCCACCATTGTACCAACCACAATTGCACAGGCCGCGGAATAGTTGTGTCTAGAACCTGTAGTCGCTTGAGCACTTCCATCAGTGTAAATGATACAACTAAAATCCTCCAATGGGCGCATAGTCAGAGGAGCAGGATGAACAAACTCATACTGCAAAAACTCCTGAGTCTGCAAAGAGGAATCGAAAATGAACTTTACATCCGGGGATGTCAAGGATGTAGCCCATTGTATCCACTGAGGGTTCAAAGCCTTGGAATTCGGTACACTGGCCTTTGTCACTGCCTCCTAAGCAGGATATGGAGTAACAAACACAATGCGTTTTCCCTGTGACAGTGCACGTTTCTTAAGAATCGCCATTTGCACTGCTGTCAAAACTTTTTCCACAGTGGAGAACCGCAACTTGGCTTAAGTGTACAGGTTTGACTTGTAAGCATAGGAACTGTGTCTCCCTCATTAAAAGTGAGATATGTGAAACCCACCGCCCCTGGTACGATTCTTATCACAAGGTTTGTGTGGTTATCACGAGTCGACAAAAACTTAGATTCAAGTAGGTCAGCCTGCAAAGATTGCAAGACGGCTGAATGTTCTGGTAGCCAGCACAATTTGGAGAAAGTAGGTTGTATCAACGCATAAAGCGGCTTGATACGCTAGGCATATTCCGGAATGTATGTACGGCTAAAATTCAAAAAGCCCAGTAAAGATTGTAGTTTCTTCAATGTTGTGGGAGCTCGCAAAAGTGCGCACTTCTCCAAGAAGTGAGGAGCCAAGCCCCTACCTTCATTGTTGAGCTCGTAGCCCAGGAACAACACTGTGTATTCTGCAATGTGAGATTTTGCAAAGTAAAATTTATAGCCAAAGTCCGCAAAATGGCAAATGATACGGTCAACGCGGCACAGATGCGGCCATAACTCATCGTCTATGAGATAAATGTCATCCACATACGAACATGCATCTGCGTCGAGCCTCTTAAGCAGAGAGACAACACGGGCAGCAAAAACGCCAGGACTGTTCTTGTAGCCCATGGGCAAACGAAGAAACTGGCTTTTTTTGCAGCCACAGGTAAAACTCGTCCACTCACTACTAAATGGGTACAAGTTATGGGCAAAGAAGCCATTGGATATGTCAAGCATATTTTTCAACCTTTAATGCACAAGACTATCCACTAGAGCAGAGCTGTGAGTATTCTGCACTGCACATACACGACAATGCGATTTTAAGTGGTGGTAATCCACTACCAAACGGTATGAGCCATCGGGCTTGGTCACAGTAAAAAGTGGGTTATTCATTGGAGACACAGACGTTTCAATTACGCCTTGATATTCCAATTGTTCAAGGATCTTGGCCACAGAGGCTTTCACCTCATGACGTATGGGGTATTGGGGTTGTGGCTGTGGCATGGACCGCAAAGGGATCTCATGTCGAGGGGATAATTTGTCCCATCCACAGTGAGTACGGTACAATGCCGGCGCAAGCGCCTTAGCCCAATCTTCTGCAAACTGCAGCTCCTGCTCCTTCGGCACAGTGTGCGCAAAGGCAGGGAGGATCACCGCTTTCTCTTGTGGAGCAACCAAGACAAACGGTGGGGGCCAGTCGACCTCCGCCAACAAAATATCATAGGAGGTCGTTAGATTTTCCCAAAAAACCCTTTTAATATACATTCTATGTCACTTTCAATTATGAGGACTATTTCATAAAGTCCTTCAGGGGCATCCACTCTGGTGTCTGCTTTCTCAACAACAACAAAGGTGTCAGTCGCTGTCACCTTTAGTAGTGAACGCAGCGCCTCTCGAATGATGGTATTCTCTGCCGCACTGTCCAGCAGGGTCAGAGCCCATGTCAGATTCCGAAGCTGCATTCTCACTATCTGTGGCATATTTCGCTGTTACAGCAGCAACTTTCTTCTTATGAAACTGGGGTCTCTGACGCAGTGACTCGCCCTGCTTGCCTTTCCGGTCAGCCTTATGAGGCTGCTCACGGCTCTGTTGGGCACCTTGACCTCTGCCGCTGCCTCCTCCACCGGTGGCTGGTACCAATTATTCCTGCAAAGAGTGAGGCGAACGTTGTTCAGGAACCTGAAACCTACAGGCGACTTAATAGTACTGCGGTCGCGCAAATCATATTTACGCTCAACAGGGGCAGGTGTAGGCGAAGCTGGACGGGAACCCTGTTTCTGCTGCTGCTGCTTCCCCTGTTTTTTGTTCTTACTCCAATTTTATTTCTGAACTTTCGGGCGGTCATCCTTATCAGATGACCCCTGCTGAGCTTGCTGTTGCTTTTCTTTCTTCGTGGAAAAGCTTAACACCTAAACTATTATGGCCCACGGTTTTATAAGCCTCCGTAATAATTTTCAGCAACTGAAAGGGTTTGTCGGCGTCAGGTACCTTGCGCAGAGCATTAGAGACGTGGAAACTTACAGCATCCCCCTTGACATTAGCAAGGACAAGATCATGTACCATATCAAACGCTCCCACAAGGCGCATTGCCAACTCCACTGCTGCCTCTGGTCCGTGCTCATCCTGAACACGTTTGATCACAGTGGGCAAAACAGTCATTGACGGGTGCTAAAGCACCGAGTGTAGAGCGCTGCAAAAATCACCCCCCAAGTTGTACACTCAGTTACGTCAGACACTAATTCTTTCTGCAAACTCACAGTGAGAATCCTTTGTTTCTCAACAGGACTAGTGTTTGGGAACACTCCTTCCAGTTGGTCAAATTTCTCGGCAAGCCAAAAAGGCATTTCTTCCTTCTACTGGGGACGCTTGCCCATGACTGCATTAACCACGACAGGACTAAGTTTAAGTCCGCCACTGCTAACTGGATGCGGAGCACCAGCCGGGGCCCCACCCAGGAGGTTGCGAGTAATGTATTGAACCAGACCCCTGATAACTGCTACCGAAGAGGCATACAGGGGTCACAGTTGTACAGCTGTCAAAGCACCCACCTGGGGATGCGGAGTGTAAGCAGCCAACACAGGCCAAGTAGCACCTGGAATGGACACCGGTCCTTGTCTGACCGTTGTAACAACGTGTGGGAGGGTGGCTTTAAACCAAACGGCATGTTGCCAACCAGAAATCGGAATTTCTACTGTCCGTTATGGAGCGTACACTGCAGGAGCATCAGCGGGGGTATACAAGTGATAAACACCAAAAACGGCATCCACTGCGGGAAATGTGACCCATGAGTAATACAACTGAAATAGGTACGCCACGTCAGCAGATACTAAAAAAAACACCGCCTGTCCCTCAAGAGAAACAATGTGTTCCTGCAAATGATTACGCACAGCTACACGACTGTGAGCCGGGATATCAACCGCAGCCATACCGAAACAGTAATAGAGAAGTACAAGACAATACTAGAACGCACAACTGGGTTGTAATGCAAATAAGAAACCTTTGACAATTAACAAGCTTGTAACAACCTATGTAAATATAGGTAGGTTTTAAATCCGCCAACCGGAAACGTTAGTGAGGAGTTCGTAAACTGATATAAGCACTACTCAAGTGTCTCACAATAAGACCACAATCGTTGGCGGCGCCATGTAACAGGGATTCTGTGCAAACACAGAACCCTGCACAGAGACTTAGGACCTCAGTGAATTAGGGTGTGCCAAAACTCACCTTAGTACCCAAAATCCCCTAACATACTAGCAATCAGTGTCACATTAGCTCTTCATCCTATAGCAAAGAAACCAATGATAAGACAAACTAGAACATGCAACTTAGAACCATCTCAGGAATGGTGGGAAGTGAGAACACTCTTTTGTTATAAATTCCTACCAGTCCACAACAGAAGTAAAATAGAGACAAGGTAAGATTAAAATGTTTATTTTAACTCCGTGATCTCAAGCGTAGTATTTTAATCAACATCAGCATACATATGGATAATAATAATACGGACAGCATGGTTACAATTCCATAAAATACAAAGGGAGGAATCATATTACAATGATAGTGTAAACAGGTGATAAAAGTTCCAATTTAAATCATCCTCCCTATCTAGGAACTATGTATTATAAAATTATAGAAGGTCTCTTGAGCTTTCTTAGGGGGACTCCATTTACCTGTCCGCTCAGTAAGAGTAAATTACATCAGGATCAGTTAGTCTCTCTGCATGCCTGTAATCTTCCAAGTCTGTGCAATTTTGGCAAGTGTGCTATGATAAAGGCGCAAGAATCCTACTCGGCTTGCAGCTGCCAAATTGTTGCGTCTAGAATGTGTTAAACGAACACACCAATAAACAGGCTTGCACGTTATGATAACTTTGGCGGCTTAGCACTCACTGTACAGATTGGGGATACAATGTATGTCTAGAGATGTCAAAAAACAACCCTTTTCTCATGTATAGACCTCCATCAAAGCTAAGTCAGCAAAAACGGCTAAGCAGTGTCGTGTGCAAAAGCGGAAAAAAGGAAAAATGGCATTTAAACTTCTAATAAGCCATGCTAACTTAACATGCATGCAGAAAGAGGCCCACAAACCATACTACACCTTTTCACGTTTTAAACACACATTTCACACGATTCTTAAGCCTCCCTTGTACCGAGACATAAAATAGCAGCCAATAGTTTCTAGTTTTGAATGTTGACAACCACTTGACAGCCAATTAGCCTTCAGCGCGTGATCGGAAGGGTGTGCTTATGGTATGATGACAATAAACGGAGTATACGTATTACTTTTTTTATGGAAAGTTGGCTGCGTGGCCCCCCTCACGTGCCCAATTCCGGGCACCGGGGTCCCCAGCCCCCAGGGAATGGCTAATTATATATTATTATTTTATGGAGGAGGACTGCAAAGCCCCCTCCTGAAGCCACTTCAAGACCACGGGGACATCCAAACTCCATCTATGTATGTACCCCGTAGGATTTGCCTTCACTTTGCGCATGCATGTTTGTGGTAGCGCATGCGTGTTAATGTTACGCATGCGCACAATACGTCTCACCGTCTGGCTATGTACCCCTAACGTATTTCATTTTATTTGAGCATGCTTAATTACAACATGCCCAATCACAGCTCTCACACCCAGTGACATCATGCTCAACCAATCATCCTTCTGAAAAGCATTTATAAGCTGCCAACCTTCTTGAACTTTTCCTATTCCACATTCACAGCGGTCACAAGAAACGTTCTCAAATACAAAAGAAGGGATTAGCTTCTGACAACCATACAACATGGCAACTTTGTTCCCCCTGAAATAAGGAATATCTCCAGAGTTGCGGAAACAATAGATAGCTATTTCACTTAGTCAATCGTGCATGCTTAGTTTCACCAGGAGTGCAGAGAAATAGAAAGACAGGCGTTTTCAATAAAAGTGGTTATTTATTGAGCAGTCTTCTTTCTCATGCAAGAGAAGTGAATTGCCACAATTGCAATACTTGTCATAAAGTAAAGTGCATACAGTAAAATGAGTATTATGAAATAATACTGTAAAAGCATTTATATGGTTTCTAAGCCATAAGATACTTAAAATGGATGAAATACATACAATGATAAAATAATGTCTAAAGGTACTCAACTGGTATTTCTAAGATACGCCTACCCCTGTGTACCTAACCTAAGCCTAGTACATGGGAAGGAGTAGATGAGTTATAGTTTTTGCCAAGAATCTGAATCAAGAATTCTCTAAGGGTCTAATCAGCTCCGTACCTTGGGTATAGAATGAAGGAGGTCTTGTATCTCTCTCTCAGGACTCGATCTCCCAGCAACCAGCAAGGGTGACAGGGAAACACTGAAGCTGGATTTCTCGGCAGGAGAAAAGACAGCGTCTCTCTCTCTGCGTCAGTGGGGGGGTCAGCTTCCTTCGGCACTGGCATCAGCTGGGTGTCGGGCAAGTAGATAGCCGATCTGCTCCAACCCACCGCGTTTTGCTGAAGACAGATGTTGGTATATTTATACCTGGAAGGTGCCTAGTTTGACGTAAGGTTGGACATAAGACGTCACTAAGAACTCGCAGTTCTTTCAGGACTCCAGGAGTTCTAGGACAAATCAATACCGAAGCAGGGGGAATTCCCGGGCTGCTGGAGGCTTGGTTTGTTTAAGAACGCGTTGTGCTTTCTAGGAGTCTATGGGAGTAGCCTTGCCATATTTGGACTGCATTGGCTATGACTTAATATGGATATGATTTTTATGCCTTTATAAGGATATGATTTGATATAACCACATAAGGGCATAAATCGGAAATGTTTTAAATAGGGTCCTAGATACGTTCACAACACCCACTCCACGTATAATGTCCATCATTACTAAATACTAAGCACTACTAAACATATAACGATGCATGTGTTTTCCAGCCCACCCCAAAATACATGATAAGCATTTGAAATGGTATATACATGAAAAATGAGTATAATTATAATACTGTACGTTTTTTATTTTTTTCAAGCAGTGGTGTCATTCAGATAATGCATATTTTGGACATTTAGAATGTTGACTGAATGAATCACGAAATTTACATTTATGAAATGGCTCTTAATACAGAAGAGAAGGTCGAGACCATTTCATCACATATTTATACAAGACTGTACACATGCAAGAGGCATAAGTCAAAATATTGTCTCTAGAGATTTTAAAATAGAAATTTTGTTCTCTAGGAATAGTTCTACATTAAGCAGAGTATCATGTGCCAAAAGGTAAATATTTTGGGAACTGGAGAAAAAAATTATTTTACTCTCAGGGGAAAAAATAGTTCCAAAGTTTTTTAGGGTCTGTTTATCAAAACTGAAGGCCGAATTCAGAGTTCAGGGAACGCTGTGTGCTCGTTTTTTTAAAACTTATTCTCTTTGTTTGGAGAGAACATTAACTCAGATAGGCTGGCAAAAAATTTGTCTACAACAGTAGGTGAAAGTTGGACCAGATCCGAAAAAGTAGAAATGGTGCATACATGCGAAGCATTGCCATCATCGGTGTCTAGATCAGCAATGGTCACGGAAGGTTGTACCTGTGTGCCGCTTTCATCTCGTACCTCACCGCCACCTAATCGTAATGGTGAGGTCTCAACGAATGCTGTCATCAGAATGGGTAGCCGCTGGGGACAACACGTTACATGAGCCGTTACCGAACCAAGCAAAGTATCGATATCTATAGGAACTGCTGATGGGAGTGTGAGACAGACGTCTAACACGATTTCTTCTCCGCAAAGCCGGCATCGTAGAACAGGTAAGATGCAATCTTGCCAGATTGGTCTGAATGAAAGAAACCAGGTAGTATTCAGATCTCTTAGCCAAGCCAAGCCGAGGACTTTAGTAATCCGCTCTCGGTATTGCATTGCTAGGATCGTGTCTTCCAATGTAGCCTGAGCTTTGTCTGTGACTTGACTTGCCATTATGGAGCAGAAGCAACATAAATAAGATTCCTGCTACGAGTCCCAAGATGAGAGGCAGGTCGCCGAACACAGAGTGCACGAAATTCGGGAAGATGCTCAGGACTGCTTCCAAGGGTGCTAACAGTCCCGAAAAAATTGTCTTAAATACATGTGCGATGCCACTGGTATCTGACATGTTTAAGATTTGACCTAACATTTCTGTGAAATGCACGGGGCAATTTTTCGATAATAATGTATGTATCTCCTCTGCTGTCCTTGCAACTTGCAGATCATACGTTTATCTAGACGAGGTTAAAGGCACAGTTGTTTGTAAAAGAATAGACTTCATTCTGCTTAAAGTATCAATTTGAATAGAAGAGATATTCAGAGAAGGCCATATTGCTGCCTCCATGTCTTGCTTGTTCCTTGGATACAATACTTGCACACAGCAAGTGACCCTGGAAGTAATACTCACGAGATAGGCTGTTCCTGGCACCATGCCACAACAGCTGTGATCACTTATTATAACATAGCTGCCGTTGGAAAGTTGTCTGAAAAAGGGCTCTATCTGTGTAGCAGGGGTGTCGTGCAGGTGGCATGAAAGGTTATTTAATGAACCTTCGCAGGCTCCATGCAAGTTAATTCCTTGACACAGAAGTGTACCGCTTAGTGAATTTTTACAGTTGTTACCACTAAGAAATACCTCTTTCTTGCCCCCACTCCAACATCTATGTGTGTAAGGTAAATTCCAGGTTGACTTGATGTACCCTTTACCCAACCTTTCATTCAGGCCTGCTGATATATGCTTTTGGCAATATCGAAACTGGAAAGTAGTTATAGGAATTGTAATGGTGCCATGTCTTATCCCTTCAATGACAGGTTTTTCATAGACTGTCAATGGCAATCTTTCTAGTTTTTCAATGCTCAGCACCGTATAGTCTGCGCTTCTTTGTGCCAAAGACATTTGTTTATCATTATGGTTAAAGATATGAAAATAATGACGTTGTGTTGATCAGACGCCATGGCACGCAGCGTGAATGCAGGTTTTGTAACATCCAGCCTAACTGTACAATAGAACATAATTGGGACAGGCCATGTTGTAACATTAGCATATCCTGTTCTATTATATCAATAGCAGATGATACAATGCTGTCCAGTGAATAAATTCTAGAGGACAGAGTCGATAACCCATTGTCCAGTACAGACAGTGATTTTTCCAAATTAATGTGATCAATTTCTCGTATTTTTTCAGCAGTTTTCAATTTACGTAACTTTCCAAGCTTCGTTGTATGCTGCGTATATACCGGCATATATGAAACGTTTTTGACGCTGTTTGGGAGGTCCTAGTAAGAAATCTCGCAGGTCAGCACCTTCTTTAAGTAAAGTCAAGTGCTGCTTAATTTCAGGTAGTGTGGATTTCTGTAGCCATTCGAGGCATAATGTTCCTACACTGTATGTTGTTATTATACCTGGATGTTGTCTCTGGGAATATCTTGGGTCTGGCCTGTTCTATTTGAACCCCTGTTTTTTGTTCAGGAATCTATCTTGACAGTTATTTGTGTCTGTGGGCCTGATCAACCATTTGTTCCAATCAGGATTTGTTCTGTTTTGGTCTATCTCCACATACGTAGTGCTATTACTATCAGGTATAGACGTTTTGTTTAAGTCCTTTATCTTGGCTAGGCCAAGACAGGTTGTTTATTGAATGGTATCATTCAAGAACATTATTTGTTCTGGGATCATATGGACTCTGAATAATGATTCTAAACCTTGTACCTGCCATTCTTCTACCCCAGACAGTTTTTGTCTCAATGTTGTTTTTCCAGAAATCAAAACCAAATGTAGACATTTTTTCACAACATTTTTCAGAATAAATCAGTTTAGTATTTGTCAACATGTTTTTCATTCCTGTCTTATTCATAATTTTAAAATAAAGCGTTTCTGGATCAGTGATATTAAACCCAGAGCAGTATGGAAATTTCTCATAAAATGTTTTCGAGCTGCCTTTTGGCGGAGTTGGACAATGTTTCCATTGATTATAACTGAAAACATTTCTAGGATTAGCAGATTTATGCAAATAGTGATGCCCATAATGATTAAAGCAATACATTTCTTCATAATTTGATGAACCTTGTAAATAATCATGTTCTGTAAATGTTGCTGACATTTCTAAATCTGACATCATATTGTTAATATTTCAAAGTCCCATTCATCAGAGAAAGTACTATGTGATACAAAGTCACTTAAAGAAACCTTGAACTGATGTGGATATTTCAAGAGTTCAACCGGGCCATAGTTTTCATAATCAGTAGGTCCCATGCTATACCACCTGGTATAGGAATGGCTGTGATGTTCACTGATGATAGTTCTCTTTTTTCAATGTGAGAGGATCTGTGAGGGTTTGGAACCAAGTTGATGTTCTGACTTGCTGTGTCCATTGTACTGTATTTGCCATCAATAATTTTTCCCAAGCTTAAAACCTAAATGAGCCAGAGCAGGAGGAAAAGTACACCTAACACAATCCACAATTCAATCCTTGGTGAAATCAGATATGTTTCTCCAAGTTTATGAAATAGTTCTGTAATGTTTTCTTTGAAAGTTTTGTTTGCTGGCTTTTCCTCATGTTAACTAGGATCTTCAGAAAAGTCATCGAAATTTATAAAGTAGCCAGATGCAGTTCTGTCAATTGTTGGAATTGCTTCAGGATTCGCAATAATCTTTGGATTTCCTTCTTCCTTTGTCATATTAGTATAGTCAGAGGATACATTATTGTAGACAGGTGTTTCTTGATAAACTGTTGCAATTTGGGTTTCAAGAGGCCCAAGTTCCATGGCTTTGTTGCATAGTCCTTTTTTATTCACTGCAGGTTTATCAAATGTGATTAGTCTTTCAGTTTGAACCTCTTAGATTGTAGCAAGGTTTGGTCTTTTGCTACTTCTTGGGAGTCCACTGGGCCTACTACTTATTATTGGCCACATGGTTGTGGTTTTACCAGGTCGATTGATACAACTCTGTTCTCCTTTTTACCAGCAAGGGGTGGTAGTACTATTGATCTTGTTCCGCTGATAGCAAAGACAGGTGCTGATTTTCTGTAAGAAGGCCCAAATTCCTTCTTTACCGCGATCTTTTCCCTGACCAGATCCCCAATCTTTGGAATCCAGACAGATCTTGCTGGGACAGGTGGATTTTCTTCAGTGGCCATTGGCTTTTGCTTTGTGTTACTTAGACTTCTTCTTATTTCATTTAAGTCCTATAAAACAATCAAACGATCTTTGATATCAAAATGTTTTTGTTCCACCACTGAAGTCTGACTATCGAGATCTTCGATTATCTTTCTTGTACCAAACAAAAGTTCATACGGAGTGATTCCACCCAGAGAATGTCTTGGCAGGTTATTAAGACTACGTTGGACACTTATTAGATGTTTGACCCACCCATCACCCGAACCTAATACCCTCGCTGTTATAGATTGCTTTATGTCGCAGTTTTTTCTCTCCACTACTGCATTTCCCTCAGGATGGAATGGACTAGAGTACCGCAATGCAATGCCCAAGCTGGTCATGGTCTCCTTGTAAGCTCTAGAGCTAAACACAGGACCCTGGTCAGAATGTAGCATGTCAATTGCGTATGTGCCGATAAAGACTCGCAAATCTTTTATAACAGTTCTGGCGTCAGCCGAGCGCTGGGGCCACATCCAAATGAATCTCGTCTTAATATTTATGGGATCGCATTTGTCTGGTCAGACGCCTGCGTGTAGATAGTCTAATGCTGTCTAATGGAGGTGTCTGAGCTGGTCTTTCTGTGCTAGAGTCAGATATCTGGTCCGGTTCATAACTGTGATCTCTATTGCAGTCTTGACAATCCATTGCAAAGTTATAAACTTGCACGCTCATTCCTGGCCACCAGTATTTTTATTGCAATTCTATTAGAGACTTCAGGATCTCTTGGTGCCTCAGACCCATTCCCATGTGTGCTTCTTGAATCAAGTAAGCCCTCTGGATTCTGTTTGGAATTACTCTATCCCCAAATCCGGGGATTTGAGCAAAAGGAACGGAGTTCCCATCAATTATGTATGTATTTCCGAGTGTATAATTTAGAGGTAACGCCACATATTTGCCTTCCATTGAGGCTTTTACTGCTAGTAGCATTTCTCCATCTATTTGTTTTTTAGAACGCTTTTTTGTAGCTATGGAATCCGGTCGACCAGCTGCCGCTGTGGCTTTATTAGCCAATGAATTCCCTGCAACGTGAACGCCATCACGTTGAAGACTCTGCGTATGTATCACGTGAGTCTTTTGTAGTTCTTTCTGTAAAAGAACTACCTGTTCCCCTACTTTTATATGTTTTATTGTGCCACCTGTCTCATCATTGTAACCGTTTTCAATCCAGGTCTGCATGGAGTTATTGTAAGATTCGACGCAGTAATACAAATCGCACACTATGAGTGTGGGGAATTCGCGATCTGCATTTTCGAGCGCCATCTTCAAAGTTCGTAGTTCAGCTCGCTGAGCTGTACAGTTTATGAGTGATTCAGTTTTAGTGATTATTGGTCGGAATTTACCTATGCACCAGCGACCTTTAACAATCGCGCATGCTGCATTGAAACTTTTTTATCCACAACGTAGTGTTGTGCAGATCTGTCCATGTAGATTACACAGGTGTACTGTTCCAGAGGTAGAATTTCGATCGGCAGAGGACATTCGTATTCGTATTGGAGAAATTCTTGGGTTTTTAAGTTAGGATCGAATTTGTATACTATGTCTGATGCAGCAAGAGAATTAACCCATTGTATCCATCTCAGTTGTAAGGCTTTAGCATTCGGAATGCTTGCTCTTGTTACTGCTTCTAGGGTAGGTACCGGTATAACGATTATTATACGTTTACCTTGTGCGAGGGCTCTTTTTTTTGCTACAGCAGTTTGTACCGCAGTTAGAATTTTTTCAGTAGAACCTAATTTCATTTCAGCTTGTGTGTACAAGTGTGATTTATAAGCTATTGGTACTGTTTCTCCCTCATTAGAGGTCAGGTATGTAAATCAGCATCTTCCTGGGATGACTCAATTACAAGGTTGCGTGTGTTTGCAGTTTTGTTTTAGTTAACATGTCTGTTTGTAATGATCGTAACATTTCTGTGTGTTTTTGAGTCCAATTAATTAGTTTGAAATCAGGTTTTATTAATTCGTAGAGTGGTTTAACCCTCTCCGCATAATTTAGAATGTACGTTCTTTCGAAGTTCAGGAAACCTAGAATTGAATGTAAGTTTTTCAGCGTTTTTGGAGCTTGGAGTACTGCACACTTCTCTAAGAAGTTGTCTGCTAGGCTTTTGCCTTCACTTGATAATTCATATCCTAAAAATAGGACAGTGAGGTGGGCAATTCGTGACTTTTTAAAGTTAAATTTGTACCCTTCAGATGCGAACCCAAGTATGATGGTGTTCACTCTTTTCAAATGTGTCTCCAGGTCATTGTCTGTAAGATAGATGTGATCATATATTTGTAGTAACTCTGTTACCCTGGCTGAAAATAATCCTGGGCTTTTCTTGAATCCCTGTGGGAGACGACAAAATTGCTTTTGGGCCCCCATGCTGGAGAAAGAGGTTAAATACCTGCTCTCAGGTGCAATATTTTGACAGAAGAAACCATTTGAAATATCTAATGTTGTTTTATATTTTTTGCGCACAATATTATTCATTAGTGCTGCACTGTGTGAGTTTTGTACTGCAAATGTTTTGCAACACAATTTAGGTGTCTGTAGTCCAAAACTAGATAATATGAACCGACTGGTTTCGAGACCGGAAACAAAGGATTGTTCATTTGTGAGGTGAATGTTTCAATCACCCCCTGGTATTCAAGTTGATCTAAGATCTCCCTGACTTGTTTCTTAGCTTCTTGCTTAGCAGGATACTGCCTCTGTGCAGTAGGCTGATTTTTTATCTGGATTTTATGGTGAGAAGAATCCTCATCCCATCCTACATAATTTTTATATAATGCAGGGGCTTGGGCCACTGCCCATTTTCTTGCATATGTGTATTTTTTATGAATTGGAATGTGATTTGATAAGGCAGGCATAATCATTTCTTCGCCATGTGGGCACTCCCTGACAAACTCTGGTGGCCAGCCTTTCTCTGCTAGAAGGCCTTGAGATAGATTGTCCCAAAAGAGACCTTTTATTTTCCTAGTTTTGTCCCCCTCTATATGTATTGTTATTCCATATAATTTATGGGGTACACTAAATCTGGTGTCTGCAGTTTCCACCTGAATGTATTCATTCATGTCCACTGTCTCCAGAAGATTCATCAGGATCTTGCGAGCTATGGTCACTTCTGCTGCGCTGTCTAGCATTGTTTGGGCCCACTCTCCGTTCTTGAGTTGTGTCCTCAGGATCCTCGGCATGTTTTATTTTAATACTGGCTACCTTCTTTTTGGGAAATAGTAATTTTTTACTTTGATGAGCAGGTTCTTTGTCTTTGGACTTGACGCGCTCTTCTTTATGTTCTGACCATCCTCTTCTTTCTGAGTTCCATGAGGAAGTATGAACAGATAGAGAGGGAGGTGTATCTATATCTTGATTCATTGAAAAAATCATAGGTTTCACACCAGTTATAGTTAGGTGGAAATTTTACTCGCATAAAACCATTGAAATTCCCACGTTATAGTTAGTTGGACTCACTATAACTTGCAATTGCAATGCACTGCTGATGACGTCACATATTACATCACTCATGAATTGGTCAGTGACATCACTCATGACATCACTGATGACATCTCAAATGACATACATACAATGATAAAATAATGACTAACGTACTCAACTGGTGTTTCTAAGATACGCCTACCCCTGTGTAACTAACCTAAGCCAAGTAAGTGGGAAGGAGTAGATGAGTTATAGTTTTTGCCAAGAATCTGAATCAAGAATTATCTAAGGGTCTAATTAGCTCTGTACCTTGGGTATAGAATGAAGGAGGTCTTGTATCTCTCTCTCAGGACTCGATCTCCCAGCAACCCACAAGGGTGACAAGGAAACACTGGAGTTGGATTTCTTGGCAGGAGAAAAGACAGCGTCTCTCTCAGTGTAGTCAGTGGGAGGGTCGGCCTCCTTCGGCACTCGCATCAGCAGGGCGTCGGGCAAGTAGATAGCCGATCTGCTCCAAACCACCGCGTATTGCTTAAGGCAGATGTTGGTATATTTATACCTGGAAGGTGCCAAGTTTGACGTAAGGTTGGACATAAGACGTCACTAAGAACTCGCAGTTCTTTCAGGAGTCCAGGAGTTTTAGGACAAATCAATACCGAAGCAGGGGGAATTCCCGGGCTCCTGGAGGCTTGGTTTGTTTAAGAACGCGTTGTGCTTTCTAGGAGTCTATGGGCGTAGCCTTGCCGTATTTGGACTGCATTGGCTATGACTTAATATGGATATGATATTTATGCCTTTATATGGATATGATTTGATATAACCACATAAGGGCATAAATCGGGAATGTTTTAAATAGGGTCCTAGATACGTTAACAACACTATAACTGTGATCACTAGAGCCTTCAATCTGCACTGCGGACAGCAGGGTTCACAACTTCAATTCAGCTTTCCTTCTACATTAAGGACAGCATTGAATCCAGCCTTGCTTTACTTAAGGCAGAGACAATTGTACTCTGTCCTCAGATTCTGTTAACTGTATAAAATAGCATTAATCAATGTTTGTGTCGATTAGTACGTTCGATCTACATTACGGAAAGCAGGGTTCACAACTTCAATTCAGTTTTGCATGTAAATTTCTCTTCAGTATGTGTGCTGAGAAGTGCCTTCAATCAATTCTGCGCTCAGTAGAGTTCACAACTAGATAACAAGAGCACCAGCACTACAGAAAACATTCAACACAATCTTGATTTACTTAAAACAGAGACAATTGCACAATATCCTCAGATTTTCCTAAAGTTTGAACACTTGTAAATTCAGCCTTCATTCATTTAATGCAGACAAAATTCTACTATATGTGTTCACATTTTGTTTAAATAAGTGACAAAAACCATTTGTCTATGTCTGTTAACAACTGCCTTCAATCTACACTGCACAGGGAATGTACAAGCTCAGCGCCAAAGATACTACTTACTCAGTGCACCATAAACCATCACAAAGAAGAGTGAACACTTTTATGTCACAGTGAGACATAATGTCCCTTTTAAATGGAATTGATGCAGAATTCAATCAACAAAAGACATTACTTCAATTACTGTACCTCCAACCGACCACACATCATCACAGGGTACGTTCAAGCTCAGCGCCAAAGGTATTACTAACTCAGTGCACCACAAATCATCACCACGTGACCGTATTGAATGAGATGACTTATTTAGAAAAAAATATATCATACTTTTTGAAGATATACTTCAACTTACACCTGTGAATGGACAACCAATATTTATTAGAAAACTTGATTTTAAAGACTTTGTTACCAATGCATCCTGCTTGGACCACGCATCATCGCACACTCCACAGAATTTTGTTGCTTTAGATGCACATTTGCTTCCATTCTTGGCTGGTATTATCAATTATTCCTCAATTTCATATTCTGATTGAACGTCAAGGCCCTTTATCAAACCTTTTTGTCATTTGTACTACCCCAGGCGAAGGTAAATACTCCAAAAGTAATGTGTAAAATTTGCCAAACAGCTCTTTCAAAGGGTGATCCATACAAAAAATACTTCTTTAGAACAGCAAATATAGTGCGACACATGAAGAACTTGCACCCCAACAACTTGGTTTGAGCTGCAACACAAAGATTGAAGGGCAACCCACCTGCTGCTGCACCAAGCACATCAACTGCTGCAACATTATCTTCGGCAACCAGTCTTGATTTTGGTAAACTTCAATTTCTATGCATTTATTGCGAAGAACTTTTGTGTTACGTGTAACAGTCTATCAACCTCATCAAAAACAAGAAACAGGAGCATCGCTGTCCTCAACATTAGTCATTAGACATTTATCAAGCTTTTTTGTTGTAAGAACTACCCCGTCCGAAGGCAGTGGGAAATTTGCACACTTGCTGCCTTTCTTGGCTGGGGTTATCAAATATTCTTCAAGTAATTCAAATTAAAAATGCAGACCCTTTATTTAGCCTTCTTGGTAACTACTTCCTGTGAATAGCAGTGGGTAATTTCAACACGTGCATCCTTTCTTGCGACGCACAGTCTGTGAAAAGAGCTAGGTATCCAAAGATCTACTTCCCTGATAAGACAGTGGTTACTTTGCGCGTCTGCAGCCTTTCTTACTTTTAAACGTATTCATCTTCCATTCAATGAACACATCATCTACACATACACACACATACTTGCTGCCTTTCTTGGCTATGGTTATCAACTATTCTATTTCATATTCATATTCAAAGTGCAGGCCCTTTATCGGGCCTTTTTATTGTAACATCTACCCCAGCCGAAGGCATTAAAAAAACTGCACACTTGCTGCCTTTCTTGGCTGGGGTTATCAATTCTTTTTGTAATACAAATTCAAAGTGCAGGCCCTTTATTGAGCCTTCTTGGTAACTATTACTCATGAAACACAGTGGGTAATTTGCGCACTTCCTGACGTTCAGGTATTATAAAAAGCTTAATAAAAGTCTACCAATATTAAAAAAGAGCCAGTATGGTCTATGGTTTTCAAATCTTCTGTTTGTTATTCTAATTCAAACTACAGGCCTTTTATTGAGTGTTCTTGGTAACTACTACCCGTGAATGGCAGAGGGTAATTTGCACACTTGTAGCCTTTCTTATTTTTTACATTATTCATCTTCCACTCAATCAACACATCATCTACACGTACACACACCTACTTGCTGCCTTTCTTGGCTATGGTAATCAACTATTTTTCTATTTCATATCTGTATTCAAAGTGGAGGCCCTTTATCGAGCCTTTTTGTTGTAGCTACTACCTCGGCCAAAGGCAATAGAACATTTGCACACTTGTTGCCTTTCTTGGCTGAAGTTATCAATTACTCTTGAATTCCATATTCTGATTTAAAATCAAGGCCCTTTATCGAGACTTTTTCATGTAGATACTACCCTGCCAGAAGGCAGTGGGAAATTTGTGAACTTGCTGCGTTTCTTTGTAGGAGTTATGAGCTATTGTTCAATTTCACATCCCTATTCAAAGTGCAGGCCCTTTATCGAGCCTTTTTCTTGTAGCTACTACCCCGGCCAAAGGCAGTGATAAATTTGCACACTTGCTGCTTTCTTGGCTGGGTTTATCAATTCTTGAATTTCACATTCTGTTTCGAACTCATAGCCCTTTATCAAGTCTTTTTCTTCCAGCAACTATCCCGGCCAAACGCAGTGGGAAATTTGCACACTTGTTGCCTTTCTTGGCTGGGGTTATCAATTATTCTTCTATTTCATATCCGTATTCAAAGTGCAGGCCATTTGTCGAGCCTTTTTGTTATAGCTACTACCCTGGCCGAAGGCAGTAGGACATTTGCACACTTGCTGCCTTTCTTGGCTGGGGTTATCAATTATTCTTCAAGTAATTATTTTTCAAAATGCAGGCCCTTTATTCAGCCTGCTTGGTAACTACTTCCCGTAGATGGCAGTGGGTAATTTCCACACTTGAATCCTTTTTTGTGACGCACAGTCTGTTTAAGGAGCTGGGTATCCAAAGATCTACTTCCCTGATAAGGCAGTGGTTACTTTGCACGTCTGCAGCCTTTCTAACTTTTTACCTTATTCATCTTCCATTCAATGAACACATCATCCACACATACACACACTTACTTGCTGCCTTTTTTGGCTGGGGTTATCAATTATTCTTCAATTTCATATTCTGATTCAAAGTCAAGGCCCTTTATTGAGCCTTTTTGTTCTAGCTACCACCTCGGCCACAGGCAGTGGGACATATGCACACTTGCTGCCTTTCTTGGCTGGGGTTATCAAATATTCTTCAATTTCATATTCTGATTCAAAGTCAAGGCCCTTTATCGAGCCTTTTTGTCATAGCTGCTTCCCCAGCCGAAGGTTAATACTTCAAAAGTAATCTTTAAACTTTGCCAAACTACTCTTTCAAATTGTGATCCATCCAAAAAATACTTCTTTAGCACAGCAAATATAGTGCCACACGTGAAGAAATTGCACCCCAACAACTTTGCTTGAGCTGCAACACAAAGATTGAAGGGCAACCCACTTCCTGCTGCACCAAGCACATCAACTGCTGCAACAGCATCTTCAGCAAGCAGTCCATAGTCACTTATTAATCTTGATTTTGGTAAACTTAAATTTATATGCATTTATTGCAATAAACTTTTGTGTTACGTGTAACAGTCTACCAACCTCATCAAAAACAAGAAACAGGAGCATCGCTGTCCTCAACATTAGTCATTAAACATTCATCAAGCTTTTTTGTTGTAATAACTACCCCGCCCGAAGGCAGTGGGAAATTTGCACACTTCCTTTCTTGGCTGGGGTTATCAATTATTCTTCAAGTAATTCAAATTCAAAATGCAGGCCCTTTATTCAACTTTTTTGGTAACTACTTCCAGTGAATAGGAATGGGTGATTTCAACACTTGCATCCTTTCTTGCGACGCACAGACTGTGTAATGAGCTGGGAATCCAAAGATCTACTTCCCTGATAAGGCAATGGTTACTTTGCGCATATGAGGCCTTTCTTACTTTTTACCTTATTCATCTTCCGTTCAATGAACACATCATCTACACATACACACACCTACTAGCTGCCTTTCTTGGCTATGGTTATCAACTATTCTATTTCATATTCATATTCAAAGTGCAGGCCCTTTATCGAGCCTTTTTATTGTAACATCTACCCCGGCCGAAGGCAGCAAGAAATTTGCACACGTGCTGCCGTTCTTGGCTGGCGTTATCAATTATTCTTGAATTTCACATTCTGATTCAAAGTCAACGCCCTTTCATCGAGCCTTTTTGTTATAGCTACTACCTCGGCCAAACACAACACAACATGGCAGGACTATGAAAATCATCTAAATCTACAGCACTACATGCCAAAAAGAAATGCTTACTGTGTAAGTAACATTTTCCATTGTTAAGATATAAAATCTGTCAATAGAAAAGAAACATGTTCTCAGTATAGTGAAATGACTTTTTGTGATATACTGAAACTATTTTCACAACTTCTTTACTGTTGTATGTTGTTACAGTGTTTTCTTCCTCCTCATGTTCAATATCTTAAGCTACACTGCAACTATTTTCACAACTTCATTACTGTAATATTGATGTTTGTAATACTCACATAAAACATTTTATGACACCTTGAAACTATTTTTAAAACTTGATTTCTATAATATCAGGGTTTCAACTGCTTTCATAAAACGTTTTGGGATATATTGCAACTATTCTAAAAAATTCTTTACTGTAATATCAGTGTTTGAGTTAGTAACAGAAAATAAATGTGATACATTGTACTGTGTGGCTCACTACAATATTAAAACAGAAATGTGATAGTGTTTGCTGGAACTGTAAGGATATAGACCGGGGTATTCAAGGTATAAAACACAAGTTTGACGGTGCATGGAAGAGTGCATACATAGTCTATAGGAGTTGGAAGCAGTCCATGCCTTAAGGCCCACTTTGCATCAGGAGTACTTCAGTACTACCTGAATGATTCCAATTCTGCAAGAAGTGTGTCTCAAACCATTATTATTTTATATAATAATACATGTATTCTTGTAACATCTCATAATTTAATAGAACTTTAAAAATAATTTCAATGTGTATTTCATTTTCCTGCTTATCAATTTCAAAAGTCATATAATCATACTCAATGTCATCTAATGCTTCCACAAAATCAGCATTCAAGATTTTGCCTACAAAATTACAACTGATATCTGCAGTATTATTTTCTTCCTCTTCATTGTAGCTACTTTGAAAAAGTATGTTCAGCTCTTCTATGACACTGTTATTAATTTCAAAACCATCTTCCAACTTGTTTTGTTGATTTTCCATACTATTTTTCTTATTTTGTAGGTCCTTCTACAAAAACATAAACACTTCATTTTATCCTGACTTTAATATCAGCATATTTTGTACTTGAGTGTATATTATTTTGAAAACATTCGAAAAATAAAAACAATAAATACAGTGTCACTATGCATTGTGTCAAGTGCTTTACTAAGCATTTACAAGAATATGTTACCTTTCATT
The DNA here is from genome assembly GCF_964263255.1 of Lissotriton vulgaris. Taxonomy (NCBI): domain Eukaryota; kingdom Metazoa; phylum Chordata; class Amphibia; order Caudata; family Salamandridae; genus Lissotriton; species Lissotriton vulgaris. Next base: position 1,304,387,931 of record NC_141695.1, on the reverse strand, counting down.
GTAGTCACATACAAACCAAAGCAAGATACAACACTGCAACTAAAGCACATTACATAATGGTACAAAGCATCTCATTGGAGTGTTGGGTATTAGGATAACATACACAACTCACATATAAAATGATTTTAGAAACTTGTTACTTTTTCAATGATAAGAATTAGTAATATCTTTCCGAGAACATTTGAATATTTAAAAGGGTAAAGTAAGAGGTGAAGAACACAGGTAAGAAGTTACATCTCAAGATGCAAGAATGGATGAAAAGGGTGGTCCAAAATCTCCATGTACAATACCCAGTGGAGATGTTTTAAAAGTGGGTACACTCAAGGAATTCTATAATGTGCAATAAGTATTAACGATAACACCACACAGAATGGGTAAGAACAGATAAAATAATGGATTGATGCGCTTAGACTATGATGAGAATACACTGTAGAAGGACCACGGTCAAGTGCAAAGAGTAAATACTTAAGATATAGCCAACGAAGTGACAACAAGAACCAGGAGGGTCCAAGAGTAGTGATGGATGGGTTTCTTAACCCGTGTCCTACCTACTGTGTTGTAAACTTAAAACAGTGACGACAGCAGTGCCATACTTTCATTCCCCCCATTACGTTGTCAATTAGGGTGGAGGGAGAGAAAGGAAAGGAGTAAACTACATGTCTACGGATGTACTGCTATGTTCATAACACTGGATCAAGCACTGAATAAGCAAACTCAGATACAAAAGAAAATACACAAAGGAAATCTACACAAATAAGACGGTTAATTTGAACACAAACTGGTAAGTCAACAAAACAACAAAAAGGCTAAGGACACTGCAACGGATGCTACGCTGTAGAACTCATTGTCAGGTCCATGAAACTGTGCGGGCAGCTGGTAGGAGCCTGCACAGGAGGATGGAAGTGCGAGGCCCCTGGAGAAGCTTGGGGGAGTGGCGGTCCCAGGGCTACAAGGTGGGGCCGTGAGCCACCCCGCATACTTCAAAATAAAACGCCAGAGGGTGGCGTTCCTAGGGCTCCGAGGGCCCTACAAGCCCCCCATCATGGAAAAAATAGTCCCCCAGTTTTGGGCCCCCCGGGAGCTAATTAAGAATAAAAACAGACTTCTAGTTTATTTTACATTTCTGCCGCGAATGTGTATGATACACTTACCCCGCAATTTCTTATTTTTTAAAAAACAATAACAATTTGCAATCTAAAGATCCATGTAGGACCCCCTGACCAGGCCTAGAGGGTCAGGATGTTTCTACCCTGCCCCATTTCCTTTTTTTTCTACTTTCTTTTACTGTTTTCTTGTCACTCGGTTCTACGGAGGCACAAGATGGCTGCCAACACTTCCTGGTTTGCAGTGTTGACACACAGTAAACATTCAATCAACATGCAGCTCGTGGTCCTAATTGTACGGTTTTCGGTACACTTACTGTACGCATAGGGGGAGGGGGAGAGGGGGGCAGCTGAAAACATACTTAAAACATTTTTTTTTAAAAAGCCCAAGGAGGTCGCGGTCCCCGTGGCTACGGGGAGGGCAGCCATAAGCCCCCCACAAACTTCAAAATGAAATCCCGGGGAGTGCCATTCCCCAGTACTCCAGAGACCTTACAAGCCCCCAATTATGATAAAAAAATGCCCCCGGGATTTGGTCCACCTAAAACTGACTTCTACTTTCGTTTTTTCCTTTTCCATGGGGTGCGCGTACGATACACGTACCCCGTGATTTCTTATTTAAAAAAAAATAATAATAATTTGACCTAAAGATCCATATGGGACCCCCTGAACAGGCCAACAGAGTCAGGATGTTTCTACCCTGCCCCCTTTCCTTATATTTCAACTTTGTTTTACTGTTTTCTTCTGACTCAGTTCTACCAAGGCACAAGATGGCCGCCAACACTTCCTGGTTTCGAGTGTTGACAGACAGTTGACATCCAATCAGCATGCAGCTCGTGCTCGTAATTGAACGGATCTCCGTACGCGTGCAGTACTTCGTCTCTAGATATCGCTATGATTTTACTTTTGATTTTCTCAGGAACTACTGAACGGATTTACACCATTTAACAAAAAGCACAATCTGCGAACCGAATTCTACCTCTCTGCCAAATTTAGTGTAATTCCGTTCTGCCGTTGGGGCTGTAGCCCTGGCTAAAGGTCCCTATGGAAAAGTGCATTGGGAAAACACATTTGGGGACCCCCCTTTTTTCTCAGCCCCCACTTGATGAATCACCCCCAAACTTCCAGGGAAGGATCGGAGCCGAGCAGGTCATTTTCTTGGAGAAAATTGCACAGATTCGTCCACCAGCGCCAAAGTTATTCCAAATAGAATGTTGTGGATTTCCTATGGAAAGTAGTTCCTAACTATAACTACCTACTGGCGATCGCCAGTAGGTAATATATACACACACATATATACATGCATATATATATATACATATATACACACATGCATATATATATATTTTTCTTTTTACTGAAAAAAACATAGCTTTCAAGGATGTTATAGTTAGTTCTGCTAACTATAACTGCGCGCCCGCAAACCACTGCTGATGATGTCACATATTACATCATTCATAGCATGGTCAGTGACATCAATGATGACATCACTGATGACATCTCAAATGACATCACTGATGACATCATCAACGTGACAATCAGATTCACTCATACATGCTGTCAATGATCAATAGAACACTATCAAGTATACTTATACACCTATATCGACATTACACACCAGCACACATCCTATTCACGTATGCAGTCATCCTACTCACTTATGCAAACAATGGATTATACTTATATTTAGTCAGCTACACACTTATACAAACACCACTTCATTTATTCATATAGATAGTAACTCATACTTAGTGTGTTATAAAATCACTATTGCAAGTATACAGTTATCCATACAGTCACTCATACAATCTCGGAGTCTTATGTATACTTATTTATATACAACTGTCACATACATTGCCTTTTATTTTTTTAGTTTGTTGGACATGTACCATTGAGAGATATATTTGCTCATCACCACACCATAAAGATATTCACTCACCCACACAACTGTTGTAACATGCAGTCTTAACTTCATGTATCTACTGAATCAACTATTCACACATCTTTGGGCAGTCACACCCCCCCACCGAACCACACACACAATCACTCTCCCATACAAATACTCAGTTAACTAATCAATAACTAATATAGATTTTCACGTAGCTAGTAACCAACTGGTGCAGCAGTTTACACAACAATTAACAAAGTGATACAGATAGTCACACAGTTTAGTCACTATCCAATATATTTAATGAGACACTATAAATTTGTCAAGTAAACAGTCAATCACACAGCTACTAAATCCTGCATCCAGATATTTATATATCCACTCATTCTTCAATGCAGATTGTTATATATATAATACATATTTAAATAACGAACCAAACCACATTCACTTGATGATGTCATCAGTGATGTCATCAGTGATGTCATTTGAGATGTAATCAGTGATGTCACTGACCATGTCACTAATGAGGTAATATGTGACATCATCAGCAGTGGATTGTGGGCGTGCAAGTTATAGTTAGCAGAACTAACTATTACGGAGGAATTTCAATGGTATTGTACGAGTGACATGTACAGCTAACTATACCAGCCCTGAAACCTATGGTTTTTTTCAGTGAATTTTGAAGGTTTTTTAAATGACAATTTTTAAATGTAATATTAGTTATATTTATTTCTTTGATACTGATTACCTTATTTTTTTAACTATTTATTTTTACATATTTAATTTTTTAAATTATATTATATTTTTTTAATATGAATGGAAAAAAATGTTTTTTAAAATATTGAAACTCAAATATTGTTTTTTTTGTTTGATATTTTTATTGTAATATATTTATATTATTTCCTTGATTGTTATTTTTTTCAATTTGTTTTTGAGTCGCGCACCCAAAGCATACCTTTCTTGATCACTGCGTGGAACCTAGCCGCCATTTTAAGAATGTTGTGAAGGATCTGCGTAGGGATTGTGGCGGGTGCGTATTTTCGTGTACGATTGCTATGCGACCAGTACGCGACTCCAGCTCCTGCATGTTTCGCGACACATGCACATTACTGTACGCGACGCTCGTGCGCTTCCACGTGACATCATATACGTGTTGGACAAGGTGGGTGCACAACTCCCGCAAAAAATATTTCTTGCCTAAAATGATATATATATGTCTTTAATATACATATTAGGGAAAGACATTATCTAAGCTATTCATAAAAATAATATATTTTTACTTGTAATAAACGTATATTATTTTTAAATGCAATTTCGCGTAGTCGCGTTGGGTGCGTCCTGCCTGTGCACACGGTGCGCGGACTCCATGTGACTTGAAAAAAAAAGATTTGATTGGTTCATAACATTCCCCATTGTAACTTTTGAAGGATCCCACCCATTTCAATCATTCTTCTTTGAGCTTCTTTGGAGACAGATCTCTCAGCTTAGAAGAACTTTCTTTGGATAATTATTTTTGTTGGATTTTTCAAATCCAGGAGACAATGGCTTCAGGCCTGCAGCCACAAGATTCTGACCATTCTTTATCGGAAGAATTTTGTTTTTTAACCTCTACATCCTCAGAGACCTACATTGGTGGTGTGGAAGTTTTTTACGTTCCCAAAAGGCCAAAAAAAAGTGAATGACACCAAAGTTGCCTGTAAAATATGTGAGAGGGTTCTATTCAGTTTGGAGAAGAAATATTCCTACAGTACTGCCAGTTTGTACAATCATCTCAAGACTCTCACTCAGTAAATCTGGCTCAGGAGGAGTGCCGAAGATTACAAGACAACCCTCCACCTGTAGTGCCTAGTACATCTGGCACTTCCGCCTCACCAGCATGACCAGACATACGTCCTGAATTTGCTCACCTGAAGATACACTGCATAAAGCACAACTAGCTTCTATGCTATGGAGAGCAGTCTGTTGAGTTAGTGTGTACCTCGCAACAAAATCATCGCTGTTAGACTTTTGTTTGCTTTTTTTTGTTGGGAATGGCTGTTAATTCCTGAAGTTGCCTGATTTTTTCGTCCTTTATTCTTTTAAAAAAACACCAAAAAATGTTTTTTTTAAAAACTACAAAAAAATAAAAAGCAAAAAAACAACAATAATCTAAGTTCTTTTCAGAATTAACTTCTCTGGTTAAAGAAAGAGCTATATTTGTATGATAGTGTGGGAAAGATTGGTTGAATGTATACGTAGTGCATAATTGACTGGAAGAATGCATTAGAAGTGTATGGTGAATGTATAAGTGCAAAACTATAAGGAAGTGCTGCAGCATGGTACTGATTTCTCTTTAGCTGCGCTGTGCTGTGGTACTTCCAAAGGACAGAGATGCAACGCTATGCTTACCTCTGCACTGCTGCTTAAACTGCTGTCATGTGGTGACGCAGGCACCCTTGTACCATGGTGCAAGGATATCTGGGTCGTGCGGAGTTTGTTTTTGTGCAGGAAGACAGTGAAGGCGTTTATCTCCTTCAATGTATGCTCTGAAATTCAGCATATATTGAAATTCTCCTTGTTGTGTCTTGCTTCTCCAACTGGAGGATCCATACACATCTCTAGATGTATGATTTCTCATAAATCTGGAGATGTCTTGTTCTATGAGTGTTGTGTGCAAACACCCACAGCAACCTATTGAATGCCCATTCAACACAAAGTGGTGTGTATGATAAGGTCGTATTTACATGGAGAAGAAAAGCTACACAGAGTGCCTTTTCCTCTCCTTGTAAATATGAGAGATTCACTTCAGTATGTTACAAAACGTGACATATTGTTGTTACAGGATGCTTTTAAATCTGCCCCATAAGTGCTTAAGTATTGGCAGAATGTTACAATAAGAACATATTGCTAGTTGATTAATTGAAAAATTGCATGAGAGTGACAGGAGGTAAGCACAGCGGTATCTCTACATAGATTCTCAAAGAGGAATGATTGAAATGCTTGCAGTGCTTCAATTGTTACAATGGCAAATGTTATGAACCAATCAAATCTTTTTTATTCAGGTCACATGGGATTCTATGACAGAGAGATTCCAAAACTATACACATATAAACTGGGTATTTTGAAGACTGTATTAAAACTTTGTAGCGTCTTGCAGGTCTGCTTACATACTATATTCAGCAATTCATTTGTACTAGGCTTACTGACTAGGCCAATCCATAAGTATATGACTAATAACTTGAGTAATTTCAGTACTGTGAAGAGAGTGCAAGATAAATTTATAAGTACTTATGAAATAGCAAAGTGATAGGTTAGAGACATAGTGCTGCATGGATGAATGGACAACTGGTTTGGACAGACTTACAGCTCTCAGGATTCAAGGTGACTTAATCTCATAGTATAAAAAGGTTATAGGGCGTGTTTATAGAGTGCTGAAGGAAGGAGATGGTGCCTGATGTGACATGACATGCGCAAACGCACTCTGTGATGTGTTTTAAGTTGAGTAAATTAGTCTCTTTAAATCCTGAAAATCCCTGGGTCCTACTAGCCCACCATGTCCCTCTATTAAACACTATACAGCTGCGTTGCAGAGAGGTGGTCCGAAGCCATGGCCCATTTTACACCTCTCTGCAATGCAACTCTCTGGCACTTTCTGCACATATCTGGTGGGTTAGTTGGCCCCCAGGAACCCTCAGGACACTTTATCCCGTAACTTAAAATGCCCACAGAGCATGTTTCCACACATATCTACCCCGACCATCCCCCTTTCTTCACCAGTGTGTAAACACAGCCCATTGTGCATTTTAATACTTAGTTAATCTTACCTTCACAGTAATAGATATAAAAAATGCTAAACATTTTTCTCAGTTGTTTTTTATAATTTACTTTTCTGAAAATTTCATATTTTAGAATTAGGATCTGTGAAAGAGAAGGAAAAATACAGTTATAATATATAATATAATATTTTTTACAACACAACATAATTTTAACATTATATAAATATTTTCTTTGCCGATTTTGCTGTTCTCAGAATATATTGAATTTCTCTACAAACAGTGATTTCAATGTTACTCATCACATAACAGCGGGCAAAAAAAAACAATCAATACGATTATTTAAAAAAAAAGTTTGTCTAAAATATTTTTAATATATCTATTTCTGAACATTCCATAAAATAATATCCTCAATAGCATACCATATAATACAAATGACAGATGTATAAAATACTTCCTTCTAAGAGAATTTTCTTACTTGAATATTAAAGAACTCAAATAATAATTCAATGAACAATTATTTTTATACACTTTAAATAATGTTCCTTAAAAATATATGCTTTGAGAATGTGCGAGAAAACGTCCTTAATTGAAATGTATACATTTCCTCTAGGCCAAATGGTATTCCTGAAATCCTTTATAGTGAAATTGTCCACTAGTAATTGTATTAATACATCAAAGGTCGAATTATCTTCTTAAAACTTTGGCTTTAAAAATATTAGGTAGGAATTTGGTAATTTGGTAGGCAAACAATGTCTAAGAATCAAATGAACAGCATTACAATATGTCCGTCCTTTATTGCATTTTAAATAGACAGTGTAATGTCCAGAAGTTGTTGAAGGACCATCATGGAAAATAATTGCTACTGCTACAAAAAGTTCTTCCTGATATTGATACTTGACTTGATACAAAATGCTTAAATAAAGTGTCCAATTTTCTTCCATCAGCTGTACAACATTGTATCATTAAAATTATATATTGTCTATATCTTCGTATAAATAATGTTGATAACATTTCTGATTTGCCTTGGCTACACTCCATGTTTTGATTTGCTGCTTTAACTAATTTGTTGAAAGACACTGTTTTACAGTCTGGTAATGTCAAATATATAAATCTTTCAGTTTCTCTGTTACTGCTACATGTAAACATACAATTTTCACATTGATATTCCCATTTATAATGAAGGCCAAAAAGATTTTCAATTTCTGTTCCTTCATTTCCAATACAGCAAGCATATACATTAGAAATTCCTGAGCATCGTTGGATATTTTGCATAAATTGTGTAGAACCAGAACATATATCAAAAAGATTATGAATGTCAGGAACACTTTGCATTTTACTTTTATAAGTTCTCAGTTTTTCATAAATACAATCCAACAAGGAAGAAAATCTTTTTTCACGATTCTCCATAATTTGTTGTTGCAAATTTTTTAGAAAAAACAACATTGAGCACTATATTAGCATAGCAGTTGATACCAGCACTATTTTCAAACTGATACCCAACAATCTCTTCAATAGTGTCCTTTTTCTTTTTGCTTGCAATCTCAACATTATCTTGATTTTTTTCCTTCTCTATAACTTCACTACAGATATTCTCATATCTTCTTTTTTGAACTACTACACACTTTTCAAATACAGGATATTGACCTAAATTGGGAGCACACACTCTTCTTAACCTATAATACTCTTTTACACAGTTTGCATCTGCAGTAATCTTCAAAATCAAATAAAAAACAAACCAGATAAAGTTCTGACTCGGGGCAAAGCAACATATGCCATACCCTCTTTAAACACGGTACTTCCTATGTTCACCAAAGCACTGTTTACACCTAATGCTTGAGATTTATGAATAGTCACTGCATATGCCAAAGTAAAAGGAAACTGTTTTCCATGAACATGTAAATCTTCAACAGGCAGAAAATGAACTGAACAACAACCAATTTGTTTTACTTCTTCAATTTGATTAAATTTGATTTTTTTAAATTCAATTTCACATCTATTTTGATAATTAACAAAATCAACATCTTTACCCATTGCTCCATTTACTAAACCTTTTCTACATCCAAATTACGCCTTAAAATTACCTGACAGTTTACACATACATATAAATTATTTTCTAAAGCAGCAGTTTTAGATATTGATTTTTCTGAAGAATCCAATTTTGTTTTCAATTTTTCTATCAAAATAATAGTGCTTCCTTCATGTTTATTTTATCAATTGCTTCCATTTCTATTATTTCTTCATTTGCTAGGTTAAAAAGTTGTTTATTAAATATAGAACACTCGCGCAGTGTTGGCATTAAGCAGATTAGAGATTTATTTTCTGCAATTTTCATATATATTTTCTCAGGAACTATATTTTCATTTGGAAACACATTCGAAAGTAGTCGACTTTGCAAAGCTTGTTTTCCATGTTCTGTCAGTACTCCAATTCGTATATCTTGAAGAATAGTTCCATATTCAACATCTTTTGCCTGTCGCATATTTGTAATGAGTTCTTTGTGTTCAAAATATGACAAAATATTAACGTTTCCAACACTTCCCAAAGACTTTCTGGTTTCTTCATGCACAAGTGTTTTAAATACTGGTTGCCCTTTTATGGGAGTAAGTTGCAGTAGATTTTAAAAAATCATTACATGTTTTTCTCCAAATAAGACATCATTTTAGAATTTGCTGCATTCTTAAATGCACAAAAGCAAGCATTAAATTTGAGAGCATGCTGACGTCATCAATATTTAGAAGTTTCATTTCCTTTAGCACTCTTGAAACTTCATAACAAGCTTCTCCAGATAGCTTGTGATATTCCAATTTGTTCTCATGCTTTACAGGTAGCATAAGTAAATGATGCAATGTAATTCCTTTAATGTTGTGTGCTGCCAACTCAGTTTGAGCAGTTACACCACAAGACAATTGTGAGTCAGTTGTTTTCTGTAGATAACAGGTTAATACTTTAATTAAGGAACTTTTTCCTGTTCCAGCTTGATCACTGACACACATTCAGATAGGTTGAAATGATGTGCATGTGCATTCTTTCTTTTCATGAAGAAATCCATGGTCAATCTGTTGTTTCACTTGCTGATATATTTCTTTCTGTTCAACATTTAGTTGTTCTTCCAAATTTCTTAAGTCCATAATATCTTCTTGAACTTGATGCATTGCTGTTTCCACTTCATTCATGGCAATTGCCGCTTCATTTTCAAGAATTGGTTGTTTTAGTGGATCTTGACTCAGTGGATCAGAACTTTGACTGAACTGCCCCTAGCAATCTCAGCTGCAATAGTAGCTTCTTGATCAATTTAATCGTTCAACATTTTCAGATAATTTGCAAAAACAGTACATTTTATGGTATCTTTACAAGCATTGAAGGAATCTTCATAGCTCTGAAAATCTCCAAGTAATTCCAATTCTGTAAGCCACGGTTTGAAAAGTTGAAAAAGTGCTAAGTCGTAAAATTCCCTTTTATCAGGAGTGTCACAACTCAGTTTTTTGCGATTAATCCAATTTCCTTTCTTTTGTTTCACCAAACTTCCTTCGGGACCAAGTACTACATATTTTCCATCATTGATGTTTTCTTTAGTAATCTGTTTAAAAGTGTAGTTTTGCAGCACTTCATAGAGACATATGTTCTCAAGGTGATGACTTCTATGTGGATAATATGTTTGTTTTGACAATATCTGTACTTTCCGGATCTTTTTCTGCTATATATTCTATTTCTTGTACAGATTTAAGTACTCGATTTCACGTTGCAGCAAGACCTAGACTCACCCAAATGATTCTTCTAGATTTTGAGTATAAACTTGCAGATGATAACCGCTCTGAGCATTCATACACTCCAATTTCTCAATGGGATAACATCTTCAAACTGAAACTGTAGATTTCTTACTAAGACTCTTCTCGTGAGAAATTTCTTCCCACATTACTTTCAATTCGCCTTTTCTGATTTTGTAATGTAGGATGTCACATACCGGGTGACAGCAATGGAATTATCTGCAACATACTGAATATCCTTATTAGAATTCCACATTGAGAGACTAACCGGATTATAATCATTTATGTATTTTGATTCTTCACTTCCTCTCAAATTGTATGATTTTTTGGGGGATTTTCTAGTAAAGGTATGTCTGATAGCTAACATACAACTGTTCACTCTTCCTTCGGATATTACAGGACTTGGAAATCCAAAACGACATTTGGTATAAAACTTTTCCTTAGACTTGTATTTTCGTCGACAGTATTTTCCTCATCGATGACTTAGGAATCGTAATATTTGTTGTCTTAAGTTGTTTTCTTCTGTTCTTTTTGGTATAGCACCTGTGGCATATTTTGCAATAAAAGACAAAAGAGTATCATCCGAATCAGTTCCTAATTTGGGGCATCCTTGATCCATATCAGCATATGTATTTGAGGAGCACCTCTTGCTTGATACTCCTTTCTCCAAAAGAAATCCACAACATCTCCAAAGGAGGATTCTTTTTATTGCAGATAAAAGACATCATAGCTACAAATCTATGATTGAAATATCTGCATCCATTAACAAGATTTAAAGAGCACAGTTCTCCAGGAGTCTTGTATTCAATATTTGTTATATTAGAATATGCCTCTTGAAGAAATTCAAGTAAATCATCCCAGGCATATTCAGCACAGCTTAGGGTAAGGAACCACGTAGGAGTTTCTAAGTTCCTTAGCATACATTTAAGTTCTCCATGACGATGGTACCAATACTCATTAGTACCACGCTGCTGAGGTTCTATATGATCCTCTCTCCGATGTACTTTATCCATAAATTCCTTTGCTGAAACATTTTGAAGATGTAGTCCTGTTTTCAATATGTGGTTGACTGCATATCAAAGTCAAGACAAGTCACTCTCAAACAAAAGATGAAATATATATGGGATACATTGTCGAAATCTTGTATCTTCTGCATACAATCTTGTTGTCCGATATTCAGATGCAGGAATCTGAACTGATCATTCATCATATCGTCTACCTTTTCCTGTTGGGAACAACTGCGGAAAACAATGAGCTTCCAAACTTTTTTCCCATACACTCATGGGACTTCCCTTTGCTTTTTTCATTTGGAATAATTCAATAGCCTTCCCTATCATTTTTTTGGAATGAAGTGGATGTACACTATAATGTTCATAGATTTCTTCCCTTTTGGACATGTCCACGTTTTCAGTTTGACCACTTGACGTTTCAGTATCATCTCCTAAAAATATTTCTTCTTCTCCCACATACAAATTTTAATAGTACTCATTATTTTTGATCAGATACAATGTTGCCTTTTGCACTTTCCTAGCATCGACTAATTTTTGTCAGATTTTCTTACTCTTAGTAGGAACACCATTAACTAGAATAACTAGTGGTTCATTTTCTACATTCTCTTCACCAATAGTTTCAATAGTTTTCTTTAAATCTAGATGTAAATATACAGCTCTTCCTTTTAATGCTCTCTGTAAATCTGTAGGAGGCAATTTACCTGTTTTAGGCTCCATACGAACAATAGCCTGAAATGGGTGCACACAGTGAATCAAAATAGACTCATACATAATCAAAGCTATCAGTTCTGGAGGAATAGTTATCAACTCTAGATTATTATGGACAGAACTAGCAGGCATTTTATTCTCATCGAATTTGTTATGACAATATATACAAATATGCTGATCAGAACCCAAATCAAAACACTTCTCTACCAACAAATAAGTTGCAAATTCCTTCCACTTATCATTATTTTCTTTTTCACTTTTTAAATACAGATCAACACTCCTAGTCTGACTATTATAGTGAGTTCACCGGCAACAAATACAAGAATAATTAGGCCTTTCACCTGCAATCAACTTAAACTTTGTAATTTGTTCTTCAAAGTTTTTTGTGGTAGTATGTTCCACATTCTATCAACATTTTCTTCTATTAATGTGTCAGTTTCTGCACTCTCTTATTCAGGACCAACAAAACTCAATTTCTTCACAAACCTTCTTGACATCTGATACTGACCCATGCAAAAAAGCACTGTTCAACTCATTTAACTCTAGTGCTGGACTTTTTGCGTAAATCAATCTTCTGCCTAACTTCCCTATTTGAGAATGATGTACTGCTAACATCCTGTATTTTTTCTCACTCTGCAGGGATCTAGTCCTTGCAATATCTTAATCTTTTTTTAACACTTTTTTTTACTATATTGTTGTAAGAAATTATGTAAAATATCAATAGATTCCTGTTGTATACTACAAACACTACTGCAATCCCAAGTATACACTGGGGCTTTAGGATGTCTCCCTAGAACTTCCTCAGCTATCATTTCTTCTACCTTTCTGAAAACCATCTTATCTTTGTCAATCAGAACACCATTTCTAACCTCATAAGCTCGACCACTGGTATCAACTGCATGCAAAAAATTATTGGTCTGAAAATTACTCTCTTCATTAAAGAAAAACTCTGATCTTGAACTGTGTTTCCATTCACTCAAAAAAAGAACAAAAATGAGTTCTGTTAATTACTCTTTTCTTCTTACTTTTGGCCTTCATAAAATGGATTGGCTCATCTCGTGATCGAATTCTGTTTAAAACTAAAATTAATAATTTCCTTTTTAATTCAAAACCTTTCTCTAAAATAATTGCTATTTCCTTCTTTTTTTATAAAACACTGCTATTTTTTGTATTTCTTCACATCTTTTATCAAATTAGAAACAACTCTATTGTAAAACAGTTTTTTTCTAATTTATGCATACTTACCTTTTCTCCTTTTATTATACATATTGTCTTTTGAATGTGATTTCCTTTTATGTACATTTCTTTCCTTATTATACTTTTTTTTTGTTTGGAAAAGGCCCCAAGCAACAATCAACTGCTGAATATGCGGGAACGCAAAAGAAGACATTCAACATTTAATTTGCAACTGCAAAGGCCTGGACACAGAGCATAGATTACACTTAAAAGTGCCCCTTAACAAACTGGGCATAAGAACATGCCGGCAAGCGGTCATGGCTTGCTTCGATGGAAAACACATCCAATTAGCATGCCACTTTGTAAAATTTCTAGAGAAAGTAGAAAAGAAACAGGAAAGCCAGACGGCAGATACCAACTGCAGTAAAAATCAAGAACCAAATCAAAGGGGCACTGAACAGTGAGCCAAGTCGCACATTACAACGAAGCTTAAAACCCCAGGGGCAACGCCTTTTAAATAGTCACCGTAGGAATATAAGGGACCAAAGCTACCGTGTAAGGGTTACATGGTGTGAAAGTAGTATATATCTCAGCAGCAACAACTTCCTACCGCACAAAACTATTGCCATTGTATTTTCGTTTTTTCCAAGGTGTAAGACTATTCTTTCAAGTAACACAAGGGACTTACGGATTTTAACTCAAGTTTTGTGGAAAATTTGTATAAATTTCTGTAGCAATGACTATCAACATCATGAACCTATAGTGATTTTATACTTTTTATAGTTTTATATTTCCCGTGTATTAATATTTGCAATGGTTTTAATTAACTGAGCAATAAAGATTACTTACTTATTATACTTTTCAGTTGTTGAAGCATTCTTTGAACTTTCATCAATGTGCTCATTGTTTGTTGGCTTTGAAAGTTTTTTGATAAATTTTTTGGTCCTCTTACCGGCACACTTATTGTTTTTCCCCACATGATGTTGGTCATCCAAAAACTTGTTGTGGAATTTTCTTCAAATAATTGTCCTTTTTCTGTCCTTTTCTCTTTCTTAAGTTTTTCAGGCATGATACGTTTATTTTAAAGATGATAAACAATGTCTTTAAAAAAGAAATATAAATAAATGTATTTTAATAAATTTATAAATTATACTTTTCTATTACTATACAAACACATTGTATGAAAACCATTTAACAACTTTCTTTTGAAATCACTCATTAAAATTATAATTGCAGGTGTAAAGATAAGTGTGTAGGTGATTAGAGGTCTGCATGTGTAATGGACAAGAGTTTGTACCAGTGTTTGCGTTCAGTCCTGGGAAATTGTATGAGTACTTAGGCACTGACTGAATGATTAGAGTCCTGCAAAGAGAATGCCTGGGTGAATGTATAAGTGTTTGGTTTTTTGGTACAGTGTTTAGATTAGTACATGATGCTGGATGGCTGACTGGAGGAATGCATAGGGAGTGACAGGGTGTTTGCTGGAGTGTATTGGTACTGCCTGAGTAATTGAAGATGTGAAACACAAGTGGGTAGGTGGTTAGATGACTACATGCGTAGTAGGCAGGAGTTTGTACAAGTGTATGTGTTAAGGCCTAGCTTACTGTATGAGTAGTTGGGTACCAAACCAATGATTCAAGTGCTACAAGGAGAGTGCCTGTATAAGCGGTTGGGTTTTGGCACTGTAAAAGGATTAGTACATAGTGCTGAATGTGTCACTAGAGGAGTGCAAGGCGAATGACAAGCTGTTTGCTGGAGTGTATGGATACTGACTGGGGAAAGGAAGGTGTGAAAAATAAGAGTGTATGTGCTTAGAGAACTGCATGCATATTGAACAGAGGTTTGTAGCACTCCATTTTGTAAGGCCTAGATTACTGCATGAATACTTGGGTATTAACTGAATGATTAGAGTACAGCAAGGAGATGCCTGGGTGAATTTATAAGTGGTTCAGTTTTGGCACAGTGAATGGATTAGTACATGGTGCTGAATGAGTCACTAGAGATGTGCAAGTGGAGTGACAGTGTGTTTGCTGGAGTGTATGGATAATGCCTGGGGAAATGAAGGTGTGAAAGATAAGTGTGTAAATGGTTAAAGGACTGCAATCATAGTGGATAGAGGTTTGTAGCACTCAATGTTGTAAGGCCTGTTTTACTGCATGAATACTTCGGTACTAACTGAATGATTAAGAGTACTACACTGGGTGAATTTATAAGTGGTTGGGTTTTGGCGCAGTGAATGGATTAGTACATAGTGCTGAATGTGTCACTAAAGCAGTGCAAGGGGAGTAACAGGGTGTTTGCAGGAATGTATGGATTCTGACTGGGGCAGTGAAGGCCTGAAACACAAGTGTGTAGGTGGTTAGAGGACTACATGTATAGTGGATAAGGGTTTGAAGCAGTCTATGTGCTAAGGCTCTGAGTCACTGCATGAATTTATAAGTGGTTGGGTTGTGGGTGAGTGAATGGATTAGTATATGGTGCTGAATTGGTCACTAGAGAAATCCAAGGGTATAATAGATTTTTAAACAGGTATGTGTCAGCAAAGACATAAAGTAACTAAATGTTTCACTCACAATGGTTGCTCAAATGCACACAGAGTCACAGTGTGCTTCTAGACAAGCAACAATATTCCTTGGACTTAAGCAAAACACACTTACTAGTCTGGAGGGGGAAAGGTGACTGCACATATTCTACATATTTCACTACTACACTCTAGTGTGACAGCCTGACTCATTCTGCAAATGCATACGCCAAGACTGGCTTCTAATACTACTAAAGCTTGACAACAGAATAGGATGTTAAGCAGTTATGTGTCAGCAAATACATGAAGTAACCAAATGCTTCTCTCACAATTGTTGTCCAAATGCACACAGATTCACAGTGTGATTCTAGACAAGCAACACTATTCCTTGGGCTTTAGCAAAACAGACTCACTAGTCCGGAAGGAGTAAGGTAACTGCACACATTCTACATATTTCACTACTGCACTCTAGTGTGAAAGGCTGACTCATTCTACGAATGCATAGGCAATGACTTACTTCTAATACTACTAAAACTTGAAAATATGATAGATTATTAAACATTTATGTGTCAACAAATCATGAAGTAGCCAAATGCTTCTCTCTCAATGGTTGCCCAAACGCACACAGACTCACAGTGTGATTCTAGAAAAGCAACACTATTCCTTGGACTTTAGCAAAACAGACTCGCTAGTCTAGAAGGGGTAAGGTGACTGCACACATTCTACATACTTCACTACAGCACTCTAGTGTGAATGCCAGACTCAGTCAGTCAGTCATATATCTTTTATTCGGTTTCCATAATTTTTTAGATACCATAAAAAGTACATTACAACAAACAATTTATAAAAATAGGACGGCGGAAAGAGTATACCACAATACAAAATATTCATAAAAAGAGAAACATGTTAAGGTTAAAATCAGACAGGGTTATTAAACAGACTGTTGATAAAGTGCGAGTGCATTAAAAGACTAATTAGACTCATTCTGCGAATGGAATAAACAATGGCTGGCTTCTAATACTACTAAAACTTGACAACAGGATAGGTTTTTAAGCAGTTATGTGTCAGCAAAGACTAACCAAATGCTTCACTCACAATGGTTACCCAAATGCACAAATACTCATAGTGTGGTTCTATACAAGCAACACTATTCCTTGGACTTTACCAAAACAGACTCACTAGTCTGGAAGGGGTAAGGTGACTGAACACATTCTAAATATTTCAGTACTGCACTCTAGTGTGAATGCCTGACTCACTCTGCGAATGCATAAGCAATTACTGGCTTCTAATACTACTAAAACTTGACAACAGAATAGGTTTTTAAACAGTTACGTCTCAGCAAAGACAGAAATTAACCAAATGCTTCTCTCACAATGGTTGCCCAAATGAACACAGACTCACAGTGTGATTCTAGACATGCAACACTATTCCTTGGACTTTAGCAAAACAAACTCACATGTCTGGAAGGTGTAAGGTAACTCCACACATTCTACATGTTTCACTACTGCACTTTACTGTGAAAGGCTGAATTTTACTACGAATGCATAGGCATTGACTGTCTTCTAATACTACTAAAACTTGACAACATGATAGATTTTTAAACAGTTATGTATCAGCAAAGACATGAAGTAACCAAATGCTTCTCTCACAATGGTTGCCCAAATGCAAACAGACTCACAGTGTGATTTTAGACAAGCAACACTATTCCTTGGACTTTAGTAAAACAGACTCACTAGTCTGCAAGGGGTAAGGTGAAAGTACACATTCTAAATATTTCACTACTCCACTCTAGTGTGAATGCCTGACTCATTCTGAAAATAGATAAGCAATGACTGGCTTCTAATACTATTAAACTTGACAACGGGATAGGTTTTTAAAACAGTTATGTGTCAGCAAAGACATAAAGTAACCAAATGCTTCTATCACAATGGCTGCCCAAATGCACCCAGACTCACAGTGTGATTCTAGACAAGCAACACTGTTCCTTGGACTTTACCAAAGAGAACTCATTCACCTGGAAGGGGTAAGGTGACTGCACACATTCTACATATTTGACTACTGAACTCTAGTATGAATGCCTGACTCATTCTGCGAATTGAACAAGCAATGGCTGGCTTCTAATACTACTAAAAGTTAAGAACAGGATAGGGTTGAATCAGTTATGTGTCAGCAAAGTCTTGAAGTAACCAAATGCTTCGATCACAATGGTTGCCCAAATGCACAAAGACTCACAGTGTGGTTCTAGACAACCAACACTATTCCTTGGACTTTAGCAAAACAGACTCACTAGTCTGGAAGGGGTAAGGCGACTGCACACGTTCTGCATATTTCAATACTACACTCTAGTGTGAAAGCCTGACTAATTTTGCAAATGCATCAGCAATGGCTGGCTTCTAATACTTCTAAAACTTGACAACAGTGTAGGTTTTTAGGCAGTTATGTGTCAGCAAAGACATGAAGTAGCCAAATGCTTCTCTCACAATGGTTGCCCAAATGCACACAGACTCACAGTGTGATTCTAGAAAAGCAACACTATTCCTTGGACTTTAGCAAAACAGACTCGCTAGTCTGGAAGGGGTAAGGTGACGGCACACATTCTACATACTTCACTACTGCACGCTAGTGTGAATGCCTGACTCATTCTGCGATTGCATAAGCAATGATGGGCTTCTAATACTACTAAAACTTGACAGCATGATTGATTTTTAAACAGTTATGTGTCAGCAGTGTATGGATACTGACTGGGGAATTGAAGGCCTGAAACACAAGTGTGTAGGTGGTTAGAGGACTACATGTATAGTGGATAAGGGTTTGAAGCAGTCTATGTGCTAAGGCTCTGAGTCACTGCATGAGAACTTGGGTACTGACTGAATGCTAGAGTACTGCAAATAGAAAGACTGGGTGAATTTATAAGCGGTTGGGTTTTGGCACAGAGACTGGATTAGTATATGGTGCTAAATTGGTCACTAGAGAAATACTAGGGTATAATAGATTTTTAAACAGTTATGTGTCAGCAAAGACATAAAGTAACTGAATGTTTCACTCACAATGGTTGCCCAAATGCACACAGACTCACAGTGTTATTCTAGACATACAACATTATACCTTGGACTTTAGCAAAACAGACTCACTAGTCTGGAAGGGGTAAGGCGACTGCACACATTCTGCATATTTCACTACTACACTCTAGTGTGAAAGCCTGACTAATTATGCAAATGCATCAACAATGGCTGGCTTCTAATACTTCTAAAACTTGACAACAGGATAGGTTTTTAGGCAGTTATGTGTCAGCAAATACATGAAGTAACCAAATGCTTCTATCACAATGGTTGCCCAAATGCACACAGACTCACAGTGTGATTCTAGACAAACAGCACTTTTCCTTGGACTTTAGCAAAACAGACTCACTTGTCTGGAAGGAGTAAGGTAACTGCACACTTTCTACACATTTCACTACTGCACTTTAGTGTGAAAGGCTGAATCATTCTGCGAATGCATAGGCATTGACTGGCTTCTAATACTACTAAAACTTGACAACATGATATATTTATAAACAGTTATGTATCAGCAAAGACATGAAGTAACCAAATGCTTCTCTCACAATGGTTGCCCAAATGAACATAGACTCATAGTGTGATTCTAGACAAGCAAAACTATTCCTTGGACTTTAGCAAAACCGACTCACTAGTCTGGAAGAGGTAAGGTAACAGCACACATTCTAAATATTGCACTACTGCACTCTAGTGTGAAAGCCTGACTCATTCTGCAAATGCATAAGCAATGACTGGCTTCTAATACTATTAAAACTTGACAACAGGATAGGTTTTTAAAACTGTTATGTGTCAGCAAAGACATACAGTAACCAAATGCTTCTCTCACAATGGTTGCCCAAATGCACACAGACTCACGGTGTGATTCTAGATAAGCAAGACTATTCCCTGGACTTTAGCAAAACAGACTCACTAGTCTGGAAGGGATAAGGTGACTGCACACATTCTAAATATTTCACTACTGCACTCTAGTGTGAATGCCTGACTCTTTCTGCGAATTGATAAGCAATGGCTGGCTTCTAATACTACTAAAGGTTAACAACAGGATCGGGTTTAAGCAGGTATGAGTCAGCAAAGACTTGAAGTAACCAAATGCTTTTCTCACAATGGTTGCCCAAATGCACACAGACTCACAGTTTGTTTCTAGACAATCAACACTATTCCTTGGACTTTATCAAATAGACTCACTGGCCTGTAAGGTGTAAGGTGACTGCACACATTCTAAATATTTCACTACTGCATTCTAGTGTGAATGCCTGACTCATTCATTGAATGCATAAGCAATGACTGGCTTCTAATACTACTAATATTTGACAGCAGGATAGGTTTTTAAGCAGTTGTGTCAGCAAAGACTTGAAGTAAACAAATGCTTCGCTCACAAGGTTAACCCAAATGCACAAAGACTCACAGTAAGACTTTAGACAAGCAACACTATTCCTTGGACTTTAGCAAAACAGACTCACAAGTCTGGAAGGGGTAAGGTGACTACAAACATTCTAAATATTTTACTACTGCACTCTAGTGTGAATGCCTGACTCATTCTGCGAATGCATAAGCAATGACTGGCTTCTAATACTACTAAAAGTTAACAACAGATCTGGTTTAAGCAGGTATGAGTCAGCAAAGACGTGAAGTAACCAAATGCTTTTCTCACAATAGTTGCCCAAATGCACACAGACACACAGTTTGTTTCTAGACAATCAACACTATTCCTTGGACTTTAGCAAAACAAACTCACTGATCGGGAAGGTGTAAGGTGACTGCACACATTCTAAATATTTCACTACTGCATTCTAGTGTGAATGCCTGACTCATTCAGTGAATGCATAAGCAATGACTGGCTTCTAATACTACTAATATTTGACAGCAGGATAGGTTTTTAAGCAGTTGTGTCAGCAAAGACTTGAAGTAACCAAATGCTTTGCTCACAAGGTTAACCCAAATGCACAAAGACTCACAGTAAGACTCTAGACAAGCAACACTATTCCTCGGACTTTAGCAAAACAGACTCACTAGTCTGGAAGGGGTAAAGTGACTACAAACATTCTAAATATTTAACTACTGCACTCTAGTGTGAATGCCTGACTCATTCTGCGAATGCATAAGCAATGACTGGTTTCTAATACTACTAAAACTTGACAACATGATTGATTTTTAAACAGTTATGTGCCGGCAAACACATGAAGAAACCAAATGCTTCTCTCACAATGGTTGCCCAAATGCACACAGTCTCACAGTGTGATTCTGGACCAGCAACACTATTCCTTGGACTTTTACCAAAACAGACTCATTAGTCTGGAAGGGGCAAGGCGACTGCACACATTCTACATACTTCACTGCTACACTCTAGTGTGAAAGCCTGACTCATTCTGCAAATGCATAAGCAATTACTGGCTTCTAATACTAATAAAACTTGACAACAGGATAGGTTTTAAAACAGTTAAGTGTCAGCAAAGACATAAAGTAACCAAATGCTTCTCTCACAATGGTTGCCCAAATGCACACAGACTCTCAATGTGATTTTAGACAGGCAACACTATTCCTTGGACTTTAGCAAAACAGACTCATTAGTTACAGAAGGTGTAAGGTGACTGCACACATTCGAAATATTTCACTATTGCACTCTAGTGTGAATGCCTGACTCATTCTGCAAATGCATAAGCAATGACTGACTTCTAATACTACTAAAACCAGACAACAGGATAGGTTTTTAAGCAGTTATGTGTCAGCAAAGACTTCAAGTAACCAAAGTCTTCTCTCACACTGATTTCCCATATGCAACCCAGACTAACATTGTGATTATAGACAAGCAACACTATTCATTGGACTTTAGCAAAACCGACTAACTAATCTGGAAGGGATAAGGTGACTGCACACATTGTACATATTTCACTTCTAAAGTCTAGTGTGAATGCCTTACTCATTCTGCAAATGCATAAGCAATGACTGACTTCTAACACTACTTAAACTTGACAACAGGATAGGTTTTTAAGCAGTTACGTGGCAGCCAAGACATGAAGTAACCAAATGCTTTTCTCACAATGGTTGCCCAAATGCACACAGACTCACAGTTTGTTTCTAGACAATCAACACTATTCCTTGGACTTTATCAAATAGACTCACTGGCCTGTAAGGTGTAAGGTGACTGCACACATTCTAAATATTTCACTACTGCATTCTAGTGTGAATGCCTGACTCATTCATTGAATGCATAAGCAATGACTGGCTTCTAATACTACTAATATTTGACAGCAGGATAGGTTTTTAAGCAGTTGTGTCAGCAAAGACTTGAAGTAAACAAATGCTTCGCTCACAAGGTTAACCCAAATGCACAATGACTCACAGTAAGACTTTAGACAAGCAACACTATTCCTTGGACTTTAGCAAAACAGACTCACAAGTCTGGAAGGGGTAAGGTGACTACAAACATTCTAAATATTTCACTACTGCACTCTAGTGTGAATGCCTGACTCATTCTGCGAATGCATAAGCAATGACTGGCTTCTAATACTACTAAAAGTTAACAACAGATCGGGTTTAAGCAGGTATGAGTCAGCAAAGACGTGAAGTAACCAAATGCTTTTCTCACAATAGTTGCCCAAATGCACACAGACACACAGTTTGTTTCTAGACAATCAACACTATTCCTTGGACTTTAGCAAAACAAACTCACTGATCGGGAAGGTGTAAGGTGACTGCACACATTCTAAATATTTCACTACTGCATTCTAGTGTGAATGCCTGACTCATTCAGTGAATGCATAAGCAATGACTGGCTTCTAATACTACTAATATTTGACAGCAGGATAGGTTTTTAAGCAGTTGTGTCAGCAAAGACTTGAAGTAACCAAATGCTTTGCTCACAAGGTTAACCCAAATGCACAAAGACTCACAGTAAGACTCTAGACAAGCAACACTATTCCTTGGACTTTAGCAAAACAGACTCACTAGTCTGGAAGGGGTAAAGTGACTACAAACATTCTAAATATTTAACTACTGCACTCTAGTGTGAATGCCTGACTCATTCTGCGAATGCATAAGCAATGACTGGTTTCTAATACTACTAAAACTTGACAACATGATTGATTTTTAAACAGTTATGTGCCGGCAAACACATGAAGAAACCAAATGCTTCTCTCACAATGGTTGCCCAAATGCACACAGTCTCACAGTGTGATTCTGGACCAGCAACACTATTCCTTGGACTTTTACCAAAACAGACTCATTAGTCTGGAAGGGGCAAGGCGACTGCACACATTCTACATACTTCACTGCTACACTCTAGTGTGAAAGCCTGACTCATTCTGCAAATGCATAAGCAATTACTGGCTTCTAATACTAATAAAACTTGACAACAGGATAGGTTTTAAAACAGTTAAGTGTCAGCAAAGACATAAAGTAACCAAATGCTTCTCTCACAATGGTTGCCCAAATGCACACAGACTCTCAATGTGATTTTAGACAGTCAACACTATTCCTTGGACTTTAGCAAAACAGACTCATTAGTTACAGAAGGTGTAAGGTGACTGCACACATTCGAAATATTTCACTATTGCACTCTAGTGTGA
Source organism: Lissotriton vulgaris (assembly GCF_964263255.1). NCBI lineage: Eukaryota > Metazoa > Chordata > Amphibia > Caudata > Salamandridae > Lissotriton > Lissotriton vulgaris. The sequence continues at coordinate 1,304,364,388 of NC_141695.1, read as the reverse complement.
ATGCCTGACTCATTCTGCAAATGCATAAGCAATGACTGACTTCTAATACTACTAAAACCAGACAACAGTATAGGTTTTTAAGCAGTTATGTGTCAGCAAAGACTTCAAGTAACCAAAGTCTTCTCTCACACTGATTTCCCATATGCAACCCAGACTAACATTGTGATTATAGACAAGCAACACTATTCATTGGACTTTAGCAAAACCGACTAACTAATCTGGAAGGGATAAGGTGACTGAACACATTGTACATATTTCACTTCTAAAGTCTAGTGTGAATGCCTTACTCATTCTGCAAATGCATAAGCAATGACTGACTTCTAACACTACTTAAACTTGACAACAGGATAGGTTTTTAAGCAGTTACGTGGCAGCCAAGACATGAAGTAACCAAATGCTTCTCTCACAATGGTTACCCAAATGCACACAGACTCACAGTGTGATTCTAGACATACAACACTATTCCATGGACTTTAGCAAAACAGACTCACTAGTCTGGACGGGGTAAGTTGACTGCACACATTCCACATATTTCACTACTGCACTCTAGTGTGAATGCCTGACTCATTCTGCAAATGCATAAGCAATGACTGTCTTCTAATACTATTAGAACTTGACAACAGGATAGGTTTTTAAAACTGTTATGTGTCAGCAAAGACATAAAGTAACCAAATGCTTCTCTCACAATGGCTGCCAAAATGCACACAGACTCACAGTGTGATTCTAGACAATCAACACTATTCCTTGGATTTTAGCAAAACAAACTCACTGGTCTGGAAGGTGTAAGGTGACTGCACACATTCTAAATATTTCACTACTGCATTCTAGTGTGAATGCCTGACTCATTCTGTGAATGCATAAGCAATGACTGGCTTCTAATACTACTAATATTTGACAACAGGATAGGTTTTTAAGCAGTTATGTGTCAGCAAAGACTTGAAGTAACCAAATGCTTCGCTCTCAAGGTTAACCCAAATGCACAAAGACTCACAGTAAGACTCTAGACAAGCAACACTATTCCTTGGACTTTAGCAAAACAGACTCACTAGTCTGGAAGGGGTAAAGTGACTACAAACATTCTAAATATTTAACTACTGCACTCTAGTGTGAATGCCTGACTCATTCTGCGAATGCATAAGCAATGACTGGCTTCTAATACTACTAAAACTTGACAATATGATTGATTTTTAAACAGTTATGTGCCGGCAAACACATGATGAAACCAAATGCTTCTCTCACAATGGTTGCCCAAATGCACACAGTCTCACAGTGTGATTCTAGACCAGCAACACTATTCCTTGGACTTTTACCAAAACAGACTCATTAGTCTGGAAGGGGCAAGGCGACTGCACACATTCTACATACTTCACTACTACACTCTAGTGTGAAAGCCTGACTCATTCTGCAAATGCGTAAGCAATGACTGGCTTCTAATACTAATAAAACTTGACAACAGGATAGGTTTTAAAACAGTTAAGTGTCAGCAAAGACAAAGTAACCAAATGCTTCTCTCACAATGGTTGCCCAAATGCACACAGACTCTCGATGTGATTTTAGACAGGCAACACTATTCCTTGGACTTTAGCAAAACAGACTCATTAGTTACAGAAGGTGTAAGGTGACTGCACACATTCGAAATATTTCACTATTGCACTCTAGTGTGAATGCCTGACTCATTCTGCAAATGCATAAGCAATGACTGACTTCTAATACTACTAAAACCTGACAACAGGATAGGTTTTTAAGCAGTTATGTGTCAGCAAAGACTTCAAGTAACCAAAGTCTTCTCTCACACTGATTTCCCATATGCAACCCAGACTCACATTGTGATTCTAGACAAGCAACACTATTCATTGGACTTTAGCAAAACCGACTAACTAATCTGGAAGGGATAAGGTGACTGCACACATTGTACATATTTCACTTCTAAAGTCTAGTGTGAATGCCTTACTCATTCTGCAAATGCATAAGCTATGACTGACTTCTAACACTACTTAAACTTGACAACAGGATAGGTTTTTAAGCAGTTACGTGGCAGCCAAGACATGAAGTAACCAAATGCTTCTCTCACAATGGTTACCCAAATGCACACAGACTCACAGTGTGATTCTAGACATACAACACTATTCCATGGACTTTAGCAAAACAGACTCACTAGTCTGGACGGGGTAAGTTGACTGCACACATTCCACATATTTCACTACTGCACTCTAGTGTGAATGCCTGACTCATTCTGCAAATGCATAAGCAATGACTGGCTTCTAATACTATTAAAACTTGACAACAGGATAGGTTTTTAAAACTGTTATGTGTCAGCAAAGACATAAAGTAACCAAATGCTTCTCTCACAAAGGTTGCCCAAATGCACACAGACTCACAGTGTGATTCTAGACAATCAACACTATTCCTTGGATTTTAGCAAAACAAACTCACTCGTCTGGAAGGTGTAAGGTGACTGCACACATTCTAAATATTTCACTACTGCATTGTAGTGTGAATGCCTGACTCATTCTGTGAATGCATAAGCAATGACTGGCTTCTAATACTACTAATATTTGACAGCAGTTATGTGTCAGCAAAGACTTGAAGTAACCAAATGCTTCACTCACAAGGTTAACCCAAATGCACAAAGACTCACAGTAAGACTCTAGACAAGCAACACTATTCCTTGGACTTTAGCAAAACAGACTCACTAGTCTGGAAGGGGTAAAGTGACTACAAACATTCTAAATATTTAACTACTGCACTCTAGTGTGAATGCTTGACTCATTCTGCGAATGCATAAGCAATGACTGGTTTCTAATACTACTAAAACTTGACAACATGATTGATTTTTAAACAGTTATGTGCCGGCAAACACATGAAGAAACCAAATGCTTCTCTCACAATGGTTGCCCAAATGCACACAGTCTCACAGTGTGATTCTAGACCAGCAACACTATTCCTTGGACTTTTACCAAAACAGACTCATTAGTCTGGAAGGGGCAAGGCGACTGCACACATTCTACATACTTCACTGCTACACTCTAGTGTGAAAGCCTGACTCATTCTGCAAATGCATAAGCAATTACTGGCTTCTAATACTAATAAAACTTGACAACAGGATAGGTTTTAAAACAGTTAAGTGTCAGCAAAGACATAAAGTAACCAAATGCTTCTCTCACAATGGTTGCCCAAATGCACACAGACTCTCGATGTGATTTTAGACAGGCAACACTATTCCTTGGACTTTAGCAAAACAGACTCATTAGTTACAGAAGGTGTAAGGTGACTGCACACATTCGAAATATTTCACTATTGCACTCTAGTGTGAATGCCTGACTCATTCTGCAAATGCATAAGCAATGACTGACTTCTAATACTACTTAAACTTGACAACAGGATAGGTTTTTAAGCAGTTACGTGGCAGCCAAGACATGAAGTAACCAAATGCTTCTCTCACAATGGTTACCCAAATGCGCACAGACTCACAGTGTGATTCTAGACATACAACACTATTCCATGGACTTTAGCAAAACAGACTCACTAGTCTGGATGGGGTAAGTTGACTGAACACATTCCACATATTTCACTACTGCACTCTAGTGTGAATGCCTGACTCATTCTGCAAATGCATAAGCAATGACTGGCTTCTAATACTATTAAAACTTGACAACAGGATAGGTTTTTAAAATTGTTATGTGTCAGCAAAGACATAAAGTAACCAAATGCTTCTCTCACAAAGGTTGCCCAAATGCACACAGACTCACAGTGTGATTCTAGACAATCAACACTATTCCTTGGATTTTACCAAAACAAACTCACTCGTCTGTAAGGTGTAAGGTGACTGCACACATTCTAAATATTTCACTACTGCATTCTAGTGTGAATGCCTGACTCATTCTGTGAATGCATAAGCAATGACTGGCTTCTAATACTACTAATATTTGACAACAGGATAGGTTTTTAAGCAGTTATGTGTCAGCAAAGGCTTGAAGTAACCAAATGCTTCAATCACACTGTTTACCCAAATGCACAAAGACTCACAGTAAGACTCTAGACCAGCAACACTATTACTTGGACTTTAGCAAAACAGACTCACCAGTCTGGAAGGGGTAAGGTGACTACAAACATTCTAAATATTTCACTACTGCACTCTAGTGTGAATGCCTGACTCATTCTGCGAATTGAATAAGCAATGGCTGGCTTCTAATACTACTAAAAGTTAACAACAGGATCGGCTTTAAGCAGGTATGAGTCAGCAAAGACTTGAAGTAACCAAATGCTTTTCTCACAATGGTTGCCCAAATGCACACAGACTCAAAGTTTGTTTCTAGACAATCAACACTATTCCTTGGACTTTAGCAAAACAAACTCACTGGTCTGGAAGGTGTAAGGTGACTGCACACATTCTAAATATTTCACTACTGCATTCTAGTGTGAATGCCTGACTCATTCAGTGAATGCATAAGCAATGACTGGCTTCTAATACTACTAATATTTGACAGCAGGATAGGTGTTTAAGCAGTTGTGTCAGCAAAGACTTGAAGTAACCAAATGCTTCGCTCGCAAGGTTAACCCAAATGCACAAAGACTCACAGTTAGACTCTAGACAAGCAACACTATTCCTTGGACTTTAGCAAAACAGACTCACTAGTCTGGAAGGGGTAAAGTGACTACAAACATTCTAAATATTTAACTACTGCACTATAGTGTGAATGCCTGACTCATTCTGCGAATGCATAAGCAATGACTGGCTTCTAATACTACTAAAACTTGACAACATGATTGATTTTTAAACAGTTATGTGCCGGCAAACACATGATGAAACCAAATGCTTCTCTCACAATGGTTGCCCAGATGCACACAGACTCACAGTGTGATTCTAGACCAGCAACACTATTCCTTGGACTTTAGCAAAACAGACTCATTAGTCCGGAAGGAGTAAGGTGACTGTACACATTCTAAATATTTTACTATTGCACTCTAGTGTGAATGCCTGACTCATTCTGCAAATGCATAAGCAATGACTGACTTCTAATACTACTAAAACTTGACAACAGGATAGGTTTTTAAGCAGTTATGTGTCAGCAAAGACTACAAGTAACCAAAGTCTTCTCTCACACTGATTTCCCATATGCAACCCAGACTCACATTGTGATTCTAGACAAGCAACACTATTCATTGGGCTTTAGCAAAACCGACTAACTAATCTGGAAGGGATAAGGTGACTGCACACTTTGTACATATTTCACTTCTAAAGTCTAGTGTGAATGCCTTACTCATTCTGCAAATGCATAAGCTATGACTGACTTCTAATACTACTTAAACTTGACAACAGGATAGGTTTTTAGGCAGTTACGTGTCAGCCAAGACATGAAGTAACCAAATGCTTCTCTCACAATGGTTACCCAAATGCACACAGACTCACAGTGTGATTCTAGACATACAACACTATTCCATGGACTTTAGCAAAACAGACTCACTAGTCTGGAAGGGGTCAGGTGACTGCACACATTCTACATATTTCACTACTGTAGTATTGTATGAATGCCTGACTCATTCTGCGAATCCATAAGCCATGACTGGCCTCTAATACTACTAAAACTTGCCAACAGCATACGTTTTAAGCAGTTATGTGTCAGCAAAAACATGAAATAACCAAATGCTTTCACAATGGTTTCCCAAATGCACGCAGATTCACAGTGTGATTCTAGATAAGCAAGACTATACCCTGGACTCTAGCAGGAGAAACACAGTAGTCTTATTAAAACCAATGGCGCCACAAACAACACCTCACAAATTAATAACTCACCTTTCAAATTGATTTGTAGATTAAGAAGAGTTTCAATCACACACCAGATTTTTGTATTCATAATTTCTGTAATGCACTGCCCTTAGCAAAACCAAAACATGGCGAAATGTCCCTTTCATTTTGCACATATATACATGCAAATATCAAATCACATTGCTTCCCACATTAATTCAAAAGCTAACACACATTTCTATTGGTTACACATTTCAACCCTTTCTAATTGACATAACTTTCAACCCTACTCCCAATCTGCTTAACCCCTTTGTTTGCTTCTGTCGGCCATCAGCCGACGGTAATACGACCTCGCTAGTGCTGCTGTCGGCCAACGGCCGACGTGGCCCCGCCCATTTCGTGGAAATGCTGCACTACCGCAAAATTGCGGCCGCAGGAAAGGGGTTAATGCCAGTTACCATAGTAACAGTTTATGAAACACTCTCCTGAACTCACCGGTCACAAGTTCAGCACACAATGTTGCAAATCGAAACAGCAAGTGTGCTTGACTTTTCAAAATATCAGCTTATCCCATGTAATGTTCCTTTCAAATAGTTTTTATTAACCAATAAGAAACATGCTTTTAAAACACAGAAACATGCACCCTACTTTTCAGTCTATAATGTTCTCAAACAGCCAATCATGTTTTTCTTTCTTAAAAACGGCATCTTTTCCACCATTGTAGAAAAAACTTAATTTTCAAACTGCCCTTTTCACGCACAGACACCTTCTGAGTGCTTTCAGACCTCCCTTCAAGATGCTTAGAGCGTGGATTGTGGGACACAGCTATATTTTATGGAGCCAAAGGTATACAGAAAACAGGGGTATTGACAAAGACCTACCTTTGACAAATGTAGATATTAAATGGATTGGGCAGAGAGGATTAACGTGGCACCAATTGATGCCATTGGTTAAATCCTTTTTGCATCTCCAACACCCTGACCTCATAATTGTGCACTGTGGTGGCAATGACCTAGGTCCTTTGACTGGGGTAGGTCAGGAAATGCTTATGAAGGACACCTTTGGAGAATTGATGTGACCTTTCCCCTAAACTGCCTTTGTCTATTCTAACATATGCCAAACACAAAAAAGTAACTGTCTGGTCCAATCGATTTTGTCCACAGCTTGAGAAAGCTAGGAAATATGTCAATAAAGCTGTTTCAGCTTATCTCCGAGATTATAGGATAGGGTGCATTTACCACAACAATCTGCATTTTAATATGGATGGCATCTATAGGAGAGATGGTGCACCTTTTACAGATGAGGGTAACAGAGTCTTCCTCATCAACTTTAGACTCTGCATAGGTACTTACTTATAGGTACCAAAATCTCTCAATAAACACAAGGGCTCTTTTTAGAGCCACCTAAGATCTAAACACATAAGCTTTTTTTTTGCTTGGAGTCAAACTCCCAGAGCGGTTTGGAGTCGCGCACCCAACGCTTTCACACCAGATGGCCGCGCTAGGAGTCGCCACCCAACACGTTCACACCAGGGGGCCGCGCTGAGCTCCGCACTGGGTGCGCGACTCCTAATTTTACCGTAAATATTGAACAGAATTATACCAAATTTGGCAAATAGGTAGTCCTTGGTTCAGACTCGTGCCTTGTGCTTAAATGTTGTAAATCCATTAAGTAGTTCCTGAGGAGAAAATTACAATTAAAAGTACATATATATTTATGGCCTGTCAGGCCCAGGGGCGCTTGCGGTCTAGGGCCCGCCCCATTTGGCCTCCGGCCATGTCCCAAACGTTTATGTGGAAAGACTCATGGGTCTTCCCCTGCTGGACATTGGTGGTTGCTTTGTTATAGGGCTAGGGCAGGCTAAACTTTGGAAATGTATTTTGCCCTAAAAATTCCATTGATTCCCTATGGTCCGCGAGATGAGTGAGGTTTGGCAGGGTACGCGAGATGAGTGAGATTTGGCAGGGTACGCGAGATGCGTGCACTTTGGCAACCGCGTACCGCGAGATGCGTGCAATTTGTCATGCTGTCGCATATCAACGCCGCAAGCAGGGGAAATTACGCTGGTGTGGTTACGTTGATGTACGTGACCACACCCAAGGATCTGTGCTCACTATTCTGGAGATTTCTGAGAAGGAGGTTGATTCCAGGCAGGCTCTGTGTTTTGGTATGCTGTTTAACCCTTTGATGCAGATTCGTGTGTGCCGCGCTGGAGCAGACCTTTCCGGAGGAGCTTCTTGAGTTGGTAACTTCTCCGGCAGTCTTTGAGAAGGTGGTTTTGGACCGGATTTCTTCGAGGAATTTCTTCCTTTGGGGTCCAGAGTTTGCAGATGAACCTATAATTAAGAGTAGGTCGTACTCTTTAGGTATGAAGGTGATTTAATGCACAAAAAGGTTTTTATTTTTTGTATTTACAGAATCTAAAGAGCAAGAAAGATTTAAACGCTGTTTCAGTTTTTTATATCATGTTATTTAAGGAATTAGAAATCTTCAATGCTTTTGGTATGAAGTAAACCCAACATAATATTTCGAATAGAAATGTATTGTTTTAGCACAGAAACAAGATAAATCTCTTGCTTATGTTTTCTACATGTAACTTGATTATGAAGCTATAACAAGACAACATTAGAGTGTTTTGCAATACACAGTTTCGTGCTATGTGAACAAGTTTAAAGGTTTTGATACTATCTAACAGTGAACAATTTACAGAAGATAATGTAAATCGTGCTATTTTTTCTGAGAGAGTTTTATCAGAAAAGTACAGATGTTTTATGTGCAAAGAAATATCAAGCATTTGGAGAATAATTAGTATAAAAGGTCAAATTGCAAGAGGTTTAATTGCGATATGATTCCACAGAATTTTGTGAAGTGAATCTAGTTTTACGTGAAAACTCCATGCTTAGATTGCTGCTTGCATTAAGGAAAACTTACTGAAATATAAGTAAATAGGTATTAGTGTGTGTCTAACTTTTTCCTTTTCAGATCTCCCTCCCAGCTGTTCCCTTCCCAACTCCCCTTTTCCCCCCGCTTGATCACTTCAATATTCTGTGTAATAATTACAATCAGAATTGGAGGTATCGAGAGGTGGGCCCTTATATCATCGCATCAGATTCCGAGGAAGACTTCGTCTGACATGGCCTGAGTGGATCCGCGCATCTTGCGCGCACTGTCCCGATCATGCACTGAATGCTAATTGGCTGTCAAGTAGTTGTCAACATTCGAAACCAGGAAGTGTTGGCATCCATTTTGTGCCTCCGTAGAAGCGAGGTTCTAGAAATTAGTGGAACAAGTGATCAAAATGTATAAAGGGGCAGGTAAGAATTATTTTGACTATCTAGACCTGCTTAGGGGGTCCCACAAGTGGAAAAACTGATAAATGTGCGCTGGGTGCATGGATCAGCTGTAAAAAAAATTAAAAGAAGCGCGGGCTCCTTTCCTGGTTTAAAAATTAGCTACCGGGGGGGCGTGGCCAAGATGGCGGCGTGATCAGACGCGCTTTCCCGGAGCTCCAGCCGACAGCAAACTTCAGCGCGGGCCCACGGCCGACATAGCGACTGTCGGTGTCCGGCGGTGGTGGCCTTGACCACTGAGAGCCTCGGGAGTATCCGGCCATCAAATTGGCCTTCCTGACAGCGGACTGCGACTGCGAGACAGCCGCCGGGCGGGAGCAGCAGCCTCCGGGAGGTGTTGAGCGGTGAGGCGGCTGCACCGGAGGGGCCGCACTGTCCATCATGGTTGAAGCGGCATCCCCTCGGAGGCAACGAAGGTGGTGTATGGCCATAAGGGAGTGCTTGGCAGAGTGATGAGCGGTGTTCTGCACCGAGAGTGTGGAGGCGGAGACAGTGACCTGGCGGCCCGCAATTTTGCAGAGGATCATCGGCGGCAGCCTACCGGGGCCCTTACCAGTGCAGAGTGGAGAGCGTCCTGTCAACAGGAGCGGAGGGGCCACGGGGGGAGCGGCAGAGGACTGGACAGCTAGGGCCAGCAGTAGATTGAGGAGAGGCCCCGGCCGACTAGCGAGGGCGGTGAAGGATACTGTCGTTTTGTGGACAGGCCTGCGGGCCTTAGTAGCAGCGACTCCCTTTAGGGGTATATTGCAGGGGGCGCAAGCTGAGTCCGCGGGTGAGACTGCAGGAGAGATCGTCCTGCACCGCGAACACGGAGGAGCGCCCCCGGCAGAGGACAGAGTGAGCCGGCCCTGCACCCTGGTGCACACGGTGGCTGGCGCAGAGATTGAGACTTGCGGCACCATTTAGGCCCAGCTCGGGTGAGCCCAGAGCGCAACGAGACAGGAGCCCGGCCCGGTGACGGTGGTGGGGGCCCCGGTTTGATCAGGAGAGCAGCGGCGGTGTGTGGTGCCGACATCTGGCTCTGCCCCGGGACGTTGGGGGCCTGGCCTGACAGTAGTACCCTGAAGCACATCACAGACACGCGGATTGTCCAGTGGAGAGCGACCGCTCAACAGGATATTGGAGGGGCGAATGGAGCTCGACGGCCAGCAGGGAGTTGCAGTCGTGACTGCCAGTGCCAGAGAGGCTCTTCTCCTTGGGTGAAGAGACGGCGGCCATAGGCGTTGGAGAGTCACATAGGTGGTCCCTGGAGTGTCTGGAGAGCCGGGGGGAGCCTAGTCCATAGTGGACACATCGAGGGAACATTTGCGGCCCATGATGTCCACGGGTAGAGGCCCGAAGGAGAAGACGGTCTAAGACCTTTTCGTGTCCACCCAGGTGAGGCAACAGGCCAAGGATATGGCGACCAAGTCCCCACAATCCGCGGTGGAGACAACGGAAGGCAAAGACTTGATAACGAAGGCCTTCCTAGAATCCCTCTTCTCCGCCTTACGTGAGGACATCCAATCCCTGAAGAAGGAGTTCACGGACGAGATTAAGGAGGTTTGTAGAGACATGGACGGAATTGGGGAGAGGGTTGCGGACCTCGAAACTAAGAGCGACTCCAGGGACTGGGAGATAGAGGGACTGCGCCAAGAGGTGGTCCGCCTTCATGACCAGCATGTGGATTTGCAGGCCCACGTGGAAGACCTGGAGAATTCGGGGTGTGACCATGGCAGACGACACCAAAGATCGCCTGAGCTTTACTAATGGTCTCTTCAATCACATTTTGGGGCGCTCGCCGGAGGAAGAGATACGCATTGACCGAGTGCATAGAGTGGGCCCACCACGCTCTCCCTCGGCTCCCCCGCCTGATATACTGGCGTGTGTACAGGACTTTCGCACCAAAGGAGGAGATCCTGCTAAAGGCCCGGCATCTGCACCCTCTTTCCTACAAGGGACAAGCCCCAGTCCTGTATCAAGACTTGTCCGCCATTGCACTGCAGAAACTGCGACCCTTCAGGCCGGTCAAGGCCTTCCTGCAACAGCACAAAATCCCCTATAGCTGGGGTCATCCCTTTTGCTTGATGTTCAAGAAGGGCAATAAGTTGTTTCAGCTGAGATCCCTGACAGAGGCCTGCCAATTGCTGGGAATTGACCCACCTGAGGAGTCGGACGGAGCAGCGGATCCCGCAGCAGACCGCGACGATGGGAGGCCCCGATGGCAGCAGCAACGCAGAAGACGCCGGTTCAATAGGCCCCCAGCTGCGGTGATTGAGGAGGGACAGTGTGCCGCGGTGGCGGCGGGTGGTCTCCAGCCCGGAGGTGGCCCAACCCAGCTGAGAGCTGGACCGTGCCCTGCATTGCTGGGGTGGGTTCAGTGGCGATGGCCCCCGCTGTCGGCGGGATACCGGGGAATCGTGAGTGTGCTGCAATCGATCTTCCCTGAGGTGACACTTTACCATTTATCCTAGGATGAGGGACATTGACTGTGGGTTCTTGGGGTGGGGGATAGTTGCAACTGTTTTCTTTCATGGTTGGGTGGGTAGTTCTGATGGGAAGGGGGGCTCCGGATCCGAGAGCGGCTGGGGAGGTGTGAGTGTGTCGGGGTCTGAGATGTTGGGGAAGGGTCGAGGAGGAGAGGTTGCTGGTGGTCTGAACGATGGCTGAGAATGATGCAGCCCACGGTTAGGCTGGCAGACTATCTGTCAGAGCGAAGGGGGAGATGATTACCTATGCCTGCGACTGAGTTGCGCCTCCTCACTCTGAATGTACGCGGGCTCAACAACCCCGTGAAGCGCCGGGCAGTACTATCTCTTCTGGAGAACTCCAAAGTGGATATCTGTCTTCTCCAAGAGACACATTTCCTGCCCATGGATTGTCACAGGCTTATATCCCGTCATTCCCCAATGCAATTCTTTTCTTCCGCACACACGAAGACGGCAGGAGTGGCAATCCTGGTGTCCCAACAGTTTAAGGGGAGAGTGATCCACAAGGGAACCGAGCTTAAAGTGAGATTGTTGTCATGCAGATTCTCACAAGGAACAGACACCTTCACTGTTATTTCAGTATATGCATCGAACGAGGGGCAAGAGAAGTTTTTCCACCAAGTGCTCAGCGAGTCAGCCTCTGCACCTGACAGACACATCTTAGTGGGGGGGGACCTTAATCTAGTATTCGACAACCTCCTGGACAGATCAGCTCAGCGTTCAACGCAGGCAGGCACTCTCTCAGAGGGGGGGGCGGAGAAGATTGGAAGAACTGGGGATAGTTGACCTATGGCAAAGCTGTCACCTGGGAGTCCGGGACTATACATACTATTCCAACGCTCACAAGACCTATGGGCGCTTAGATTATTTTCTTGCATCTCCCTCGCTTCAGGCGCTAGCGTCAAGTGTAGAAATAGGGGCTGCGGCGCTCTCTGACCATGCACCACTCTCTGCAGTGTTCTCCTTTCCCCCCCCTCAAGCGCGGTGCGCGTTGCTGGAGGCTGCGCAACACACTCTTACATAGGAAGGACGTTGTGGCCAAGATTAAGGGAGCTATAACCGACTACTTAACACCCAATCGGCCGTCGGACACTTCCCTAGCGACACACTGGGCGGCTCTCAAGACGGTCCTACGGGGCGAGTTCATAGCGCTCTCGGCGGCGAAGAACGTGGAGCGGGCACGCAAGAGGGAGGAGCTTACATCCCGCACGAGGGAAGTGGAACAGATACATCAACGGTCGGGGGCGCCGTGGGTCTGGAGACAGCTGCGACTGGGCGTCAACAGCTGGCAGCTCTGGATCAGGACCGAGCAGAATATGCGGCGCTGGGAGTGCGGCACATGTATTACACAGGGGTGACAGGTGCGGGCGTCTGTTAGGAAGAGCCCTCTGTGGGCTACAGCAGCGACACACGGTGCAGGAGGTTCACACACAGGGAGGGGATAGAGTGACCGACGATGGAGCCATAGCAAAAGCCTTTAGTGACTTTTACACCTTGTTTTATGCTGGGGCTCGGCTTAATCCCACGGACAGCGCGGCCTTTCTGCCAGACCAGGCAGAGCAGTTAGAGAGGGCGATCCATCCTGAAGAGGTTATAGCCGCAATTTCACGCCTCAAACTAGCTAAGGCGCTGGGCCCGGACGGTTTCACCGCCATCTTTTACAAGACTTTCTGTCTTCCAGATAGCCCCGTTATTGACCGCCCTTTTTAACTCCTTTTCCGACTCCGGCGCTATTCCAAGGGATCTGATGGGTGCCACGATATCGGTCATCCCTAAACCTGGGAAGGACCGAACTCAATGTGGAGCCTATTGGCCCATATCACTCATTAATATAGATCTCAAACTCTATACTGGTATTCTGGCGGCGCGGCTAGGTCCATTCATGCAGGTATTGGTTGACCCAGATCAAGCTGGCTTTATCACGGAGTGCCAGACCGTCGACAGCACGAAGAGGGCACTTCACCTGATCGAGCGGGCCACGAGGCTGACAGGTGAATACATGATGATGGCAATAGACGCAGAGAAGGCGTTTGATCGTGTTCACTGGCCATACCTGGAGCAAGTGCTTATTAGAGCAGGGCTGGGAGGTAAATTTTTCACGTGGGTCCTGAATTGCTACACCTTCCCCACAGCATCAGTGCGAGTTAACGGCTGTTCGTCGCCCACTTTTCCCATCGTCCGCTTTCCCCCTTACTCTTCGCACTGTACATGGAACCTCTGGCACAGGCTATGCGAATGGACTCGAAGGTGCGAGGAATTAAGTTTGGGCATATGTCCACATGATCAGCTTATAGGCCGATGATGTCCTTCTTTCCCCAGCCTCCCCTGCAACATCGTTGCCAGCTAGCGCGGCAGTCCTGGAGGCGTTTGCGAAATCTTCCAGCTTTAAAGTTAATATGGCAAAATCATTGGCCATTGATCTTTCCTTGGAGACACAGACACGTGCCTCATTGGAGGCGCAGTTTTCCTTCCGCTGGGCGGACGGCACAGTCTCCTACCTAGGGATACAGCTGGCGGTCACATTGCAGGACACGGTGCGTATCAATTACGCTACCCTCAGTCGCACCATTCGCACGGAATTGGGAGGATGGCGACATCTCCCGCTTTCCCGGATGGGGCGGGTGGCGGCGGTAAATATGACGGTCCTCCCACAGATCCTGTACATCTTTCGGGCTATCCCGCTCCACCCCCCTGAGGGCTGGATCCGTTGAACGCAGTCGGGGCTGGCGCAGTTTGTCTGGAATGGGAAACGACCCAGAATAAAGCTGAGGTTGGAAATGCTTCCCCCGGAGAGGGGTGGCTTGGGACTGCCGGACTTACAGCTCTATTATCAGGCAACTCAACTCCGAACCCGTGTGGAATGGAGCAAATGGGAATCGGAACGGCACTGGCTTTATCAGGACCAGGCGGTGGCGGGGCGTCCGTTGCAGGAGGTACCCTTCCTCCGTCGACACCATGGACCCCCCAACCTGTACGCTTCTTTCATCATGCGGGTTCCGCTTGAGGTGTGGGATCAAACTTGTGTGCGACACGGCCTGACGACGTTTGCTTCCCCCCTGACGCCCATGTTGGAGAACCCTGATTTCGGTCTAGGTAGAGATGTTCGAGCTTTCACACTCTGGCGCCCGGCAGGCTCTAGATGTCTTTTTCACATCTATTCGGGTGAGGGGGTGACACCCTTCGAGGATCTACGGAGGGTCTATGGCTTGCCGGAATCAAAGCGCCTTCATTATCTTCAGGTGCGACACTGGGCGCTCCATTCCCTGGTCAGTGGGGAGGCGGACCGCAAGCTTAGTCAATACGAATATTGGTTTATCACACGCACGGCAGACAAACGGCTCATTTTGACATCTATCGGCTACTCTTAGACAGGTATTCACACGCTTATAACGCAGGACGGGTGAGGTGGGAGAGAGAACTGGGGCGGGACCTGAGTAATAAGGAATGTGAAGACATTTGCTATTGCGTCCGACACTCAGCTTACCACATGGGGTTGACAGACACCTTTACTAAGCTGGTAACCTACTGGTACTATACACCTGAACGGCTGCATGAAATGGCTAGTACTAGGGATGCTTCCTGCTGGCGGGGTTGCGGGGAGAGGGGCACGTTGACACACCTCTTGTGGGATTGTAAGCATATCCAGGGCTACTGGAAAGCGATCCTTGACGAGGTGGACACACACTTTGATACGGAGATCCCTCGATTCCCAGCCTATGTCTTTTTAGGGCTTCCCAACGCCATTACCTTCCCTTTGAGAGCGCGCAGGCACCGACTGATTGCGATAGCACTGGGTTCTGCTGTTCAGACTCTTTTGGCTCTGTGGCGCACCGCACATGTCCCTACTTTCCAAAGTTGGCTGGGTCGGCTCTGGTCTGTCCTGGGTATGGAAAAACTATCCCTGGTGAAGGCGGGGGAGGGGGTAAATATGCGGAACTGTGGCAACCCTTCCTATCCCTGTTGGCCACTGAATTTAGAGAGGTGACCTGCCCCCGGTATCTCCGATTATCACACACGGATGATTGAATTGCGTCGGTATGTATGGCTGTATGCTTGGTGCAGGACTTTGGATCCGGAACGAGGGTGGGGGGTGGGTAGGTCCGGGGTAGTTCTGGGTGGGGAGGGATGAGGGTGGGGTTGTTCCCTGTTGTGGCTCTGTGGACGATGGGCCTGCTCCGACTGATGGTCCCGCAATTTCCGGGGATTATTGGACTGTGTGGGTGTACCCTAAAGCTATGTATTGTTGGTATCACTATGGAAGTTAGCAGTTTTTTATATGCTTTGTACAACAAAACTTTTCTGCTTTGTGAAAGAGCCTTTCTTTTTTCAATAAAAAGATTTAATACTAAAAATTAGCTACCTGGGAGGGCCAAATCACGGGGACTAAAATATTACATTTGATGGGGGTTAAGAGGGGTCCTGAAGCCCGGGGACTGCCATTCCTCGGTGCTACAATATAAATGGGCGAGGGAGCCAGGGATTACCACCCTCTGAGGCTTATTTTTTTGAGAGGGGGGCCCCGTGGTCTTCATTCTGGAGCAGTTGAAAGCCTTTGGGAACACCACCCCTTAGGAGCGGCTCCTGCTTGGTCTTGCAATAGTCGAGGTTCCCACTCTGTTATAGCAAACATGAGGCATATTAACAAGTGCCATTTCACCGCAGTAAAAAAAAAGCCAAAAATGCGGTGAAAATTATATCGCTGCTTTTACTAGGCGACGCTAAGATGCATTAACGCATGTTAACGGCTCACCTTGTATGTCCAATGAGTTGCAAGGTAGGCGTTCCCAGTGAGAAGGTAGGTGTTCCTATGACAATATAACATGGAAGAGGGAGGTATGACTACAGCGTTGTATTTACAAGGCGCCCCTGGATTTGAGGATCGATAGCAAAACTCTTAGTAATTGTGGTTTATGTCAGATCCTAAGATCTGTTCTGAAGTAGACTTAAGCATGTTTAATATGTGAGGTGGATTGATATGTTAAGTCCACAGTCTTATAGTAACAAGCTTTTCACTTGCGAACATGAATTATTGCTGTATTTCTCCCGATATTGTGGACATTTTCACAAGAACAGTGTTAAAATTTTCGTCGCTTTAGTGTTAGGAAAGTGCAGTTAAAGCGGCCATAATGGGCTTAATAATAGGCTTTTGAGAATTCGTGAGAATTCCAAAAGAAGCCCAGGTTTACACCAGAACATTTTAACGCTGTCCTTGTAGATATGCCCATTACAGACTTCAAATTTTACCGTGAAAAAAAATCACCTATTACTAATTTTTATTCTTCCTCAGGATCCCATCCCATGGGCCTATATACAACGTTGGGTAGTGTGGGTGGAGTCCCAATGTCCCTACAGTGCCAGCTAGCTCCGTGCATCCTTCAGAAGCCGCCATTACTTTTGCACACAGGCACCTTCTAATATGCAGCTCACCGTGAGGAAAAGCAATCTGCTTTTCATTTTAAAAGAGAGGTATTCGTGTTCTCTCTTTCAAAATGCAAACAGCAGTGTTGAAAAAAATCTTCCGGTAAGGCAACAAAGGATTTTGAAGTCTATTATCATTGTTTTAGCTGTAGTTTGCTGCTGTTAAAGCGGTGATATTTTAATGCCCAACTTGTAAATATGCCCCTAGGTTTTAGAATTTCGACAATCCTGTGTCCCATTTAAATAGGCACAAAGTATTTAGTGAAGTGCACACTGTGAATCGTGAAGCAATAGTGTCTGATTGTGATCGATCAAGAATTGCCCATTGTTGAGTACAGAGTAGACACATTGTACATGGGGTTTTGTAACGTCAGAGGCTATTCCTCGAGCCCTCTCTTGAAGTTAATTCGAAGAGTTGTGTACTTCTTTTGCTCGTAATGTACATAGGGGCAGATTTACAAGTGCCTTGCGCCACTATTGCGTCACTTTTAAAATGGGAAAAGTGATGCGAAAAAGGAGCAAGGGGCTTGTAAATCTTACCCACGCTGTTCTGTTGTCTCAATTTGCTTTCCCCTCTGTCATGTAGAGGATCCTAGGTAAATATAAGGGTTTCTGTACAGCCAGTACCTTTCAACCCTACCCCCAAACTGCTTACTGCCTGTTACCATAGTAACATTTCGTGGAACACTTAACTGAGCAAACAGGTCACAAGTTCAACACACAATATTGCTAATCCAAACAGCAAGTGTGCTGGACTTTTTAAATTTTTCCAAAGGAACCGTTCATCGCAGCTACAGACTCTGGTAAAGAGCTGGTAAAGAGTTAGCCTCAGTATTATACTTCTAGGTATAAACATCATTTGTACTTTTAATTGTTTAGTCTTCTCTAAGCATATGATTATCACACTAAATAATAGTGAAATGTTGTCAGAAAAAGATGTATAAAATATTTTTTTAAATTAACTTTTATTAAAACAACAATAAATAAATAGAAACGTAACTTTAACATAACAATATAATAAACAAAATGTGAGATGGACTCCAATGGTAGGAGGGTAGGTAACCTGCAAAACAAAAATGAAAGTAAGTCTTTAAAATTAGATCGATGTGACTGAATGAGGTCAAAGATCACAAATTAACATAACACTTGGCAATATTGCTTATTCGCACATGTGCTGTGTGCCTGATACATCCCACCCCTCTCATAGGCCCGCATTGAAGAAGTGTTGGTAGGGAAGCGCCTGCTGGGTCAGATCTACAGTATGGTCCAGCAGGTCTTGATAATGATGCAGAGATGAGACATGGTTAAGTGAGAGATCACGTCATTATGCAGGACAATATTGTTTATTTGCAATTCGTTTTATTGGAGGCATTGTGTATCTAGGCCGCTCTGCTTACCTTTTGAAAACACTGTTTTCAGCAGAGTTCACAACTTGAAGTCTGCTTTGGTTCTATATTGCAGACTGTATTACATTCAGCCTTGAATTATTTATGTGCAGAGTGGACAGCAGCGTCCATAACTTGAAAAGAGAATGAGAAACAATGTGAGAGAGAGGGAGAGAGAGAAAGAGAGAAAAAACAACATTGAAAGTGTGAGAGAGAAAAAGAATAGATGGAGCAGGAGAGGTAGTGTTGATACTGGAGAAGATCTTTATAGCTCACCTTTTTGCCTCCAGTGTGTGTCCAAACATGTGCCGGTTCATCGTGCACCCTCAAGTTTAGTGATCTGAAAGATAGTATAGCGTTAGTAATAGCAGAGTACATACAACTGCACACGTATATTTCTGTGTTATGCCTTTGGACACTCAGGGTACTGTATTACATCAGCTTCCACTGCAAGGAGGTGTGTGCACTCTTTTTCTCCCACAGTAATATACCCATGCACTCCCACTGCATAGTGGAGAGTTTTCATTACTGCGTAGCCAGACTGTTTCACCCCTTGACTCCCAGTATACGGAGGTGAGTGCCCTTTCTTGCGCCCCCAAACTGTTCCAATCTATCGATTTGTAAACTTTATTTCGATTTAAGAAAATCACAAAAGGCTGCACATTATAAAATCACAGGGTCTACATGCCTCATCAACAGTTCATTACACTTATTCTAATACCGGTAAGAGTGGGACAAGCCAATTATACTGTATTAAAACTATAAATAGATAAAAACTAATTAAAACTTACATGTATGGCGAGCCAGAAACAGTTCATTAGTTAAGAAGATAAAAGGAAAAGAAAAGATACATCTAGAGCAATAAAACATATCACAAAATACACACATAGCAGCAGTAGAAGAATGTTACCATCACCTCCCTTCGGACCAGCGTGTGACCCACACTCGTCCCAGGATCTTGGCTAAATCATTCACTAAGGGACCGTCAATAGCTGTTTTGAAAAGACTGAACTCCTCATGGTAATCCCTAGTCCCCATCAAGATGAATATGGGTTTAAGCCAGTATCTCCTTGGATTAGAGTAAGCAGGACGTGCATATAAAATGTGGCCCACCGATTCTTCCTTATTTGGGCAAAATGGGCATTTACTACTGCTTACATGTAAACCAGACCACCTAGAGATAAAGACCTTGGTCGGTAGGATACTGTGTTGAGGGGGACCCGCATTCGGGCCCTCCAGGCTTACCTGTTAATGTCTCCCCTCTTTCCGAACAGCATACAGACTCCTGGAAGACAACGGACGCAGCATACAACCCCGTGATGTACACCAAGGACCCGTGTTACTTTAATTGGGCAGAGCTGGACCCTGACCCCGCCCACCAGTCACTGGTAAAACCCAGCCCGAACACTACACAGGTGTGTGAATCACCCGGAGGCGAAGAAGGCGAGTGGTGGCGAGAGGACAGAGCAGAGTGGAGTTCGAGGACGGAGGAGGCGAGCAAGGAAAAGCAGAGGACGCAGGAGGTGAGCAAGAAAGAGCGGAGGACGGAGGAGGCGAGCAAGGAGGAGCAGAGGACGGAGGAGGCGAGAGAGGAAGATTGGAGGATGGAGGAGTCGAGAGAGGAAGAGCGAAGATCGGAGGAAACAGGAGGAGGAGACCGTGACTACAACGACAAGCCAGGAGGCCAACGGGAAGGCGCATCGCCCAGCCACACTTCCCGAGAAGTGTGGCTAGAGCAGGTACGGTCATGCTTCACGGGTTGGGCGGGACATAGGTGGGTGAAACCACCCTGAAGAATCACTCGGCACACCTTGCACTTATCCCCCCCCTCACCTTACCGTCACTTGTACTGGGGTACGGTTTCTGCACATGTGTGTCCCCACTCCCTTCCCCAATCTAACGCCTTTTTCAGTGCCAGGTTAACACTGGTTTCTTTCTTTCCTGTCGGCATTTGAAACACCTCGGAAAACGGCGGAAGAGCGGCCTACAACTCCCAGAAGACATTGGGAACGGTGGCTTGGAGCAATGAGGACCACGATGGAGGACACCGAAACCCCCCTCCCATACTACCGAGTACCGGTCCTTAAGAGGCGACTGTATAAAATAATAAAACCGGCTTTACAAAGAACTCCGTTGTCCGTGAGTCTATTTGAGTCCCCACGCGAAACCCCACAAGTGGTGGAGAATGCGGGCACCGAACTAGCCATCCAGGACACAAAGATGGAAGAAATGCTACAGGCACTCGTCAAAGGCCAGGAACAATTGGGCTGGGCTGTGGAGCAACAGCTCGCCTCCGCACAACTAGATAGAGCCACCATCAGAAACACCATGGTGACAAGACTCGAGGGGATCCAACAGACAGGCGCTCCTGTCATCACCCAGGCCAGAGACATCCGTCCACAGCACACCCCCTCAGGAATTTCCCTGCAAAAAGTATATTGCAGGCGAAGACCCCGACGCATTTCTGACCAATTTCGAGAGGGTGGCATTGGCATGTGGGTGGCCATTGGAAAAATGGCCGTTCTTCTTCGCACCCCTGCTAACAGGAGAGGCGCAGGTGGCTTACCAGGTCGCCAACAGTAATGGACAGACACCGTACGGACAGATTAAGGAGATTATCCAAGACCACCTAGGATTGGATGCCGAGGCCTACCGGGTACGCTTTCGTAAAGAAAGAGGGCTCACCGGAGACAATCCAAAGACTTTATTCTACCGGCTGAAAACAGCGTCCGATAAATGGCTCACCCCCATGACCAGCACAAAAGAGGAAATCATGGATAGGATATACCTCGAGCAATTCCTAGAGGCCTTGCCTTACGGGACACAGAGATGGCTGAGGCAACACTCAAACCTGTCAACCAAACAAGCGATGGAGATGGCAACCACGTTTGTTAGGCACAACCCCGCCTGCATACCACTGAGCCTAAGAGAACAAGCAGGCCACCCCTCCGGCCGGACCGTCGGCCTCGAGCCCCCCCTGGTCTACCGGCTCCTCGCTTTGCGCCCCCGGAGGTTCATTCATTCCGGGGCCCGCAATGCTTTGACAGTGGGGATAGGGGTCATATCGCACGCCTGTGCCCACAAAAATGCAACCAGGAAGAACCCATGGAGGTTGGGTACATACCGAAGGCCGTCATGTATACCGCTGAACTCGGAGGATTGTATCACGTGAGTGTCAAAGTCAATGGAACTGTGGTCAGTGCACTCCTAGATTCGGGATGCAAACAGTCTGTGATACAGGGTTGTTTTGTGAGACCCCTCCAGGTAATGCCAGATGCGACAGTGTATATAAAATGTGTACACGGTGATGTAAAAGGGTACCCGGTGGCATATATCCCCATAGACCTGGAAGGCAGGAGTACACTAGTAGTAAAGGTAGGTGTGTTGGACGCCCTTCCCGAGAAGCTCATATTAGGGACCGACAACCCCCACTTCTTAGACATGTTTAAGGGCCAGGTATTAAAAGGCCGGTCCCCCAAATCCCCTTCGCTACCTGCCCTGATTTCCCCTGACCCCTGGGAGGGAGGCAGGAGCTTTCGTTTTGCCCAAGCCAATGATACCAACCTTTTCAATGCCTGGGAACAGGCACATGGCGGTCAGAACAACCCCCAACCACATTATCCCCCGCTTCCTGATAAAAGAGGACCTTCTATGCAGACAGGCGAAACAGGAAGACCCGCTCCAACTCTTAGTCCCGACTTGTTTCAGGGAACAAATCATGTTCTACGCCCACACACACTTGTTGGCAGGCCACACAGGGAGCGAGAAGACCACCCAGAACGTGCTGAGAAGCTTCTACTGGCCATGAGTGTACCAGGATATTAAGACCCATTGTCAGACGTGCGATGTTTGCCAACGCAAAAACACACAGAGACCACCTGCTGTACCCCTACAACCTCTTCCTATCATCGGAACGCCCTCCGAGAGAGTCGGCATGGATCTCATAGGCCCACTACCAAAAACTCGGAGAGGGCACCAATATGCCCTAGCAATAGTGGACTACGCCACCCGCTTCCCGGAAGCATTTCCTCTGAAAGACTCCAACTCGAGGAATATCGCGGAGAAATTCCTAGAGCTGTTCTCTAGAGTCGGATTTCCTAAAGAAGTCCTTACGGATCAGGGGACCCCGTTCATGTCACGAGTCATGAAGGAGGTATGCAATCTCCTAGGCCTCCATCAGATCCGGACGTCTGTTTATCATCCCCAGATGGACGGACTGGTAGAACGCTACAATGGGACCCTGAAGTCCGTGCTGAAGAAAATGCTTGCGGTGAACGGAAACGACTGGGACCTACTGCTACCTTTGGCCTTATATGTCATCCGAGGCCAGAAACAGAGCAGTTTAGGCTGCTCTTCTTTTGAGATGCTGTATGGGAGACAGCCCAGGAACCTTCTGGAAATGACCAAGGAGGTATGGGAAGCAGAGTCCTAGGGAGAAACAAGAACCCTATTGGAATACAGCCAAAACCTAAAGAACAAACTGGGGAAAATACGCGAATTGGCCTTTACACAACTAGAGAACAAGCAGAAGCAGCAACAAAGACACTACGACAAGGGTAAGAAATGGAGACGTCTCTTCATTGGTGACTGGGCCCTAGTGTTACTACCCTTCCCCACAAAAAAGTTCCAGAACAAATGGCAAGGACCTTACAGAGTCATAGAGATGATAGGGAAGACAACCTATCGGCTGCAACTAAGCGAGAAGAAAACACAGATCTCCCACATAAACTTCTAAAAAAATGGTTAGGTTCCCCACCAGTGTCTTCCAACCTCGCAACCCACGCAGACAACGACTCGGAAACAACGGTGAAAGACCTCGTGATCAACGATGAACTACTCCAGAAGGAGCACGAGGAGCTACAAAAGATCATACGGCCCTTTGAGCCCATATTCTCCAACCTTCCAGGGATGACCAGATTGACGGAACACCGAATTGAGACCCCTGAGGGGGTCACAGTGAAGCAAAGACCCTACAGGATCCCTGCAGCAAAGAGGGAAGCAATAAGCAAAGAAGTGAAGGAAATGATAAAACTAGGAGTGATTCAACCCTCCAGAAGCGAATGGTCATCGCCCATAGTGATGGTGCCCAAACCGGACGGAAGCAGCAGATTCTGCATGGACTTCAGAGCACTAAATGCAGTATCGTCGTTCAATGCATACCCCATTCCCAGGATCGACGAGCTCATAGAGAAACTCGGGGATGCGAAATACAGCAGTACCCTCGACCTGACCAAAGGGTACTGGCAAGTCCCATTGCGAGAAGATGATAGAAAGAAAACAGCCTTCGCCACTCCCGATGGACTCTATGAGTTCAACGTACTCCTCTTCGGCCTTCATGGGGCCCCTGCCACCTTCCAAAGGTTAATGAACGAGGTGCTAAGAGACCACCAAGGATACAGTTCGGCCTACCTAGACGATATCATTATATTCAGTCCGTCCTGGGAGGAGCACCTACAACACCTACAGATCATCCTACAACAACTCCGCAGAGCCGGATTACACATCAACTCAAGGAAGTCAAGAATTGGGTTTCAAAAGGTCAAATATCTTGGATATGTCTTAGGACACGGAGTCATAGAGCCCCAACACGAAAAAGTCAGAGCCATAGCCGACACTCCTTTTCCCAAAAACCAGAAAGAAATGAGGGCCTTCTTGGGGCTAGTAGGATATTACCGGAGATTCATCCCCTCTTTTTCTGACGTAGCAGCCCCGTTGACCGACACCTTAAAAAAACTGCCCAGGAACCCCGACTTACAGACTCCCACTCCAGCAATGTGGAAAGCCTTCCAGTCCCTAAAGAGAGCTATCACGACAAGCCCCGCCCTTACCTCCCCACACTTCTCAAAACCCTTTGTGCTACACACGGATGCATCCGACTTCGGCATCGGAGCGGTGCTGTCACAAGAGACAGGGGCTGGTGTGGAACAACCCATACTCTATATTAGCCGCAAGCTGTTTCCTAGGGAGGTGAGGTACCCCAGGATCGAAAAGGAATGTCTCGCCATTCAATGGGCTGTCGATAAGCTGCGCTATTACTTGGAGGGGCACCACTTTATCCTATATACTGACCACGCACCACTCTTGTGGATGAGCCGCAACATTTCGAATAACCCAAGGGTCATGAGGTGGTTCTTGGCCCTCCAACCGTTCAAGTTCCAGGTTCAACACAGAAAGGGGAAGGACAACGCCAACGCAAACTATCTATCTAGGGAAACCTCTCCCCGGTCGGGAGAATCCTAGAGGGGAGGAGTGTGACGAGGGGGACCCGGATTCGGGCCCTCCGGGCTTACCTGTTACTGTCTCCCCTCTTTCCGAACAGCATACAGACTCCTGGATGACAACGGACGCGGCATACAACCCCGTAATGTACACCAAGGACCCGTGTTACTTTAATTCAGCGGAGCTGGACCCTGACCCCGCCCACCAGTCACTGGTAAAACCCAGCCCGAACACTACACAGGTGTGTGAATCCCCCAGAGGCGGAGAAGGAGAGTGGTGGCGAGAGGACGGAGCAGAGTGGAGTTCGAGGACGGAGAAGGCGAGCAAGGAAAAGCAGAGGACGGAGGAGGCGAGCAAGAAAGAGCGGAGGACAGAGGAGGCGAGCAAGGAGGAGCAGAGGACGGAGGAGGCGAGAGAGGAAGATTGGAGGACAGAGGAGTCGAGAGAGGAAGAGCGGAGATCGGTGGAAACAGGAGGAGGAGACCGTGACTACAACGACAAGCCAGGAGGCCAACGGGAAGGCGCATCGCCCAGCCACACTTCCCGAGAAGTGTGGCTAGAGCAGGTACGGTCATGCTTCACGGGTTGGGCGGGACATAGGTGGGTGAAACCACCCTGAAGAATCACTCGGCACACCTTGCACTTATCCCCCTCCCTCACCTTACGGTCACTTGTACTGGGGTACGGTTTCTGCACGTGTGTGTCCCCACTCCCTTCCCCTATCTAACGCCTTTTTCAGTGCCAGGTTAACACTGGTTTCTTTCTTTCCTGTCGGCATTTGAAACACCTCAGAAAACGGCGGAAGAGCGGCCTACAACTCCCAGAAGACATCGGGAACGGCGGCTTGGAGCAATGAGGACCACGACGGAGGACACCGAAACCCCCCTCCCATACTACTGAGTACCGGTCCTTAAGAGGCGACTGTATAAAATAATAAAACCGGCTTTACAAAGAACTCCGTTGTCCGTGAGTCTATTTGAGTCCCCACGCGAAACCCCACAAGTGGTGGAGAATGCGGGCACCGAACTAGCCATCCAGGACACAAAGATGAAAGAAATGCTACAGGCACTCGTCAAAGTCCAGGAACAATTGGGCTGGGCTGTGGAGAAACAGCTCGCCTCCGCACAACTAGATAGAGCCACCATCAGAAATACCATGGTGACAAGACTCGAGGGGATCCAACAGACAGGCGCTCCTGTCATCACCCAGGCCAGAGACATCCGTCCACAGCACACCCCCTCAGGAATTTCCCTGCAAAAAGTACATTGCAGGCGAAGACCCCGACGCATTTCTGACCAACTTCGTGAGGGTGGCATTGGCATGTGGGTGGCCATTGGAAAAATGGCCGTTCTTCTTTGCACCCCTGCTAACAGGAGAGGCGCAGGCGGCTTACCAGGTCGCCAACAGTAATGGACAGACACCATACAGACAGATTAAGGAGATTATCCTAGACCACCTAGGATTGGATGCCGAGGCCTACCGGGTACGCTTTCGTAAAGAAAGAGGGCTCACCGGAGACAATCCAAAGACTTTATTCTACCGGCTGAAAACAGCGTCAGATAAATGGCTCACCCCCATGACCAGCACAAAAGAGGAAATCATGGATAGGATATACCTCGAGCAATTCCTAGAGGCCTTGCCTTATGGGACACAGAGATGGCTGAGGCAACACTCAAACCTGTCAACCAAACAAGCGATGGAGATGGCAACCACGTTTGTTAGGGCACAACCCCGCCTGCATACCACTGAGCCTAAGAGAACAAGCAGGCCACCCCTCCGGCCGGACCGTCGGCCTCGAGCCCCCCCTGGTCTACCGGCTCCTCGCTTTGCGCCCCCGGAGGTTAATTCATTCCGGGGCCCGCAATGCTTTGACAGTGGGGATTGGGGTCATATCGCACGCCTGTGCCCACAAAAACGCAACCAGGAAGAACCCATGGAGGTTGGGTACATACCGAAGGCCGTCATGTATACCGCTGAACTCGGAGGATCGTATCACGTGAGTGTCAAAGTCAATGGAACTGTGGTCAGTGCACTCCTAGATTCGGGATGCAAACAGTCTGTGATACAGGGTTGTTTTGTGAGACCCCTCCAGGTAATGCCAGATGCGACAGTGTATATAAAATGTGTTCACGGTGATGTAAAAGGGTATCCGGTGGCATATATCCCCATAGACCTGGAAGGCAGGAGTACACTAGTAGTAAAGGTAGGTGTGTTGGACGCCCTTCCCGAGAAGCTCATATTAGGGACCGACAACTCCCACTTCCTAGACATGTTTAAGGGCCAGGTATTAAAAGGCCGGTCCCCCAAATCCCCTTCGCTACCTGCCCTGATTTCCCGAGACCCCTGGGAGGGAGGCAGAAGCTTTCGTTTTGCCCAAGCCAATGATACCAACCTTTTCAATGCCTGGGAACAGGCACATGCCGGTCAGAACAACCCCCAACCACATTATCCCCGCTTCCTGATAAAAGAGGACCTTCTATACAGACAGGCGAAACAGGAAGACCCGCTCCAACTCTTAGTCCCGACTTGTTTCAGGGAACAAATCATGTTCTACGCCCACACACACTTGTTGGCAGGCCACACAGGGAGCGAGAAGACCACCCAGAATGTGCTGAGAAGCTTCTACTGGCCATGAGTGTACCAGGATATTAAGACCCATTGTCAGACGTACGATGTTTGCCAACGCAAAAACAAACAGAGACCACCTGCTGTACCCCTACAACCTCTTCCTATCATCGGAACGCCCTCCGAGAGAGTCGGCATGGATCTCATAAGCCCACTACCAAAAACTCGGAGAGGGCACCAATATGCCCTAGCAATAGTGGACTACGCCACCCGCTTCCCGGAAGCATTTCCTCTGAAAGACTCCAACTCGAGGAATATCGCGGAGAAATTCCTAGAGCTGTTCTCTAGAGTCGGATTTCCTAAAGAAGTCCTTACGGATCAGGGGACCCCGTTCATGTCACGAGTCATGAAGGAGGTATGCAATCTCTTAGGCCTCCACCAGATCCGGACGTCTGTTTATCATCCCCAGATGGACGGACTGGTAGAACGCTACAATGGGACCCTGAAGTCCGTGCTGAAGAAAATGCTTGCGGTGAACGGAAACGACTGGGACCTACTGCTACCTTTGGCCTTATATGTCATCCGAGGCCAGAAACAGAGCAGTTTAGGCTGCTCTTCTTTTGAGATGCTTTATGGGAGACAGCCCAGGAACCTTCTGGAAATGACCAAGGAGGTATGGGAAGCAGAGTCCTCGGGAGAAACAAGAACCCTATTGGAATACAGCCAAAACCTAAAGAACAAACTGGGGAAAATACGCGAATTGGCCTTTACACAACTAGAGAACAAGCAGAAGCAGCAACAAAGACACTACGACAAGGGTAAGAAATGGAGACGTCTCTTCATTGGCGACTGGGCCCTAGTGTTACTACCCTCCCCCACAAAAAAGTTCCAGAACGAATGGCAAGGACCTTACAAAGTCATAGAGATGATAGGGAAGACAACCTATCGGCTGCAACTAAGCGAGAAGAAAACACAGATCTCCCACATAAACCTTCTAAAAAAATGGTTAGGTTCCCCACCAGTGTCTTCCAACCTCGCAACCCACGCAGACAACGACTCGGAAACAACGGTGAAAGACCTCGTGATCAACGATGAACTACTCCAGAAGGAGCACGAGGAGCTACAAAAGATCATACGGCCCTTTGAGCCCATATTCTCCAACCTTCCAGGGATGACCAGATTGACAGACACTGAATTGAGACCCCTGAGGGGGTCACAGTGAAGCAAAGACCCTACAGGATCCCTGCAGCAAAGAGGGAAGCAATAAGCAAAGAAGTGAAGGAAATGATAAAACTAGGAGTGATTCAACCCTCCAGAAGCGAATGGTCATCGCCCATAGTGATGGTGCCCAAACCGGACGGAAGCAGCAGATTCTGCATGGACTTCAGAGCACTAAATGCAGTATCGTCGTTCAATGCATACCCCATTCCCAGGATCGACGAGCTCATAGAGAAACTCGGGGATGCGAAATACAGCAGTACCCTCGACCTGACCAAAGGGTACTGGCAAGTCCCATTGCGAGAAGATGATAGAAAGACAACAGCCTTCGCCACTCCCGATGGACTCTATGAGTTCAACGTACTCCCCTTCGGCCTTCATGGGGCCCCTGCCACCTTCCAAAGGTTAATGAACGAGGTGCTAAGAGACCACCAAGGATACAGTTCGGCCTACCTAGACGATATCATTATATTCAGTCCGTCCTGGGAGGAGCACCTACAACACCTACAGATCATCCTACAACAACTCCGCAGAGCCGGATTACACATCAACTCAAGGAAGTCAAGAATTGGGTTTCAAAAGGTCAAATATCTTGGATATGTCTTAGGACACGGAGTCATAGAGCCCCAACACGAAAAAGTCAGAGCCATAGCCGACACTCCTTTTCCCAAAAACCAGAAAGAAATGAGGGCCTTCTTGGGGCTAGTAGGATATTACCGGAGATTCATCCCCTCTTTTTCTGACGTAGCAGCCCCGTTGACCGACACCTTAAAAAAACTGCCCAGGAACCCCGACTTACAGACTCCCACTCCAGCAATGTGGAAAGCCTTCCAGTCCCTAAAGAGAGCTATCACGACAAGCCCCGCCCTTACCTCCCCACACTTCTCAAAACCCTTTGTGCTACACACGGATGCATCCGACTTCGGCATCGGAGCGGTGCTGTCACAAGAGACAGGGGCTGGTGTGGAACAACCCATACTCTATATTAGCCGCAAGCTGTTTCCTAGGGAGGTGAGGTACCCCAGGATCGAAAAGGAATGTCTCGCCATTCAATGGGCTGTCGATAAGCTGCGCTATTACTTGGAGGGGCACCACTTTATCCTATATACTGACCACGCACCACTCTTGTGGATGAGCCGCAACATTTCGAATAACCCAAGGGTCATGAGGTGGTTCTTGGCCCTCCAACCGTTCAAGTTCCAGGTTCAACACAGAAAGGGGAAGGACAACGCCAACGCAAACTATCTATCTAGGGAAACCTCTCCCCGGTCGGGAGAATCCTAGAGGGGAGGAGTGTGACGAGGGGGACCCGGATTCGGGCCCTCCGGGCTTACCTGTTACTGTCTCCCCTCTTTCCGAACAGCATACAGACTCCTGGATGACAACGGACGCGGCATACAACCCCGTAATGTACACCAAGGACCCGTGTTACTTTAATTCAGCGGAGCTGGACCCTGACCCCGCCCACCAGTCACTGGTAAAACCCAGCCCGAACACTACACAGGTGTGTGAATCCCCCAGAGGCGGAGAAGGAGAGTGGTGGCGAGAGGACGGAGCAGAGTGGAGTTCGAGGACGGAGAAGGCGAGCAAGGAAAAGCAGAGGACGGAGGAGGCGAGCAAGAAAGAGCGGAGGACAGAGGAGGCGAGCAAGGAGGAGCAGAGGACGGAGGAGGCGAGAGAGGAAGATTGGAGGACAGAGGAGTCGAGAGAGGAAGAACGGAGATCGGTGGAAAAAGGAGGAGGAGACCGTGACTACAACGACAAGCCAGGAGGCCAACGGGAAGGCGCATCGCCCAGCCACACTTCCCGAGAAGTGTGGCTAGAGCAGGTACGGTCATGCTTCACGGGTTGGGCGGGACATAGGTGGGTGAAACCACCCTGAAGAATCACTCGGCACACCTTGCACTTATCCCCCCCCCTCACCTTACGGTCACTTGTACTGGGGTACGGTTTCTGCACGTGTGTGTCCCCACTCCCTTCCCCTATCTAACGCCTTTTTCAGTGCCAGGTTAACACTGGTTTCTTTCTTTCCTGTCGGCATTTGAAACACCTCAGAAAACGGCGGAAGAGCGGCCTACAACTCCCAGAAGACATCGGGAACGGCGGCTTGGAGCAATGAGGACCACGACGGAGGACACCGAAACCCCCCTCCCATACTACTGAGTACCGGTCCTTAAGAGGCGACTGTATAAAATAATAAAACCGGCTTTACAAAGAACTCCGTTGTCCGTGAGTCTATTTGAGTCCCCACGCGAAACCCCACAAGTGGTGGAGAATGCGGGCACCGAACTAGCCATCCAGGACACAAAGATGAAAGAAATGCTACAGGCACTCGTCAAAGGCCAGGAACAATTGGGCTGGGCTGTGTAGAAACAGCTCGCCTCCGCACAACTAGATAGAGCCACCATCAGAAATACCATGGTGACAAGACTCGAGGGGATCCAACAGACAGGCGCTCCTGTCATCACCCAGGCCAGAGACATCCGTCCACAGCACACCCCCTCAGGAATTTCCCTGCAAAAAGTACATTGCAGGCGAAGACCCCAACGCATTTCTGACCAACTTCGTGAGGGTGGCATTGGCATGTGGGTGGCCATTGGAAAAATGGCCGTTCTTCTTTGCACCCCTGCTAACAGGAGAGGCGCAGGCGGCTTACCAGGTCGCCAACAGTAATGGACAGACACCATACGGACAGATTAAGGAGATTATCCTAGACCACCTAGGATTGGATGCCGAGGCCTACCGGGTACGCTTTCGTAAAGAAAGAGGGCTCACCGGAGACAATCCAAAGACTTTATTCTACCGGCTGAAAACAGCGTCAGATAAATGGCTCACCCCCATGACCAGCACAAAAGAGGAA
This sequence comes from Lissotriton vulgaris, assembly GCF_964263255.1. NCBI lineage: Eukaryota > Metazoa > Chordata > Amphibia > Caudata > Salamandridae > Lissotriton > Lissotriton vulgaris. The sequence continues at coordinate 1,304,333,159 of NC_141695.1, read as the reverse complement.
ATCATGGATAGGATATACCTCGAGCAATTCCTAGAGGCCTTGCCTTATGGGACACAGAGATGGCTGAGGCAACACTCAAACCTGTCAACCAAACAAGCGATGGAGATGGCAACCACGTTTGTTAGGGCACAACCCCGCCTGCATACCACTGAGCCTAAGAGAACAAGCAGGCCACCCCTCCGGCCGGACCGTCGGCCTCGAGCCCCCCCTGGTCTACCGGCTCCTCGCTTTGCGCCCCCGGAGGTTAATTCATTCCGGGGCCCGCAATGCTTTGACAGTGGGGATTGGGGTCATATCGCACGCCTGTGCCCACAAAAACGCAACCAGGAAGAACCCATGGAGGTTGGGTACATACCGAAGGCCGTCATGTATACCGCTGAACTCGGAGGATCGTATCACGTGAGTGTCAAAGTCAATGGAACTGTGGTCAGTGCACTCCTAGATTCGGGATGCAAACAGTCTGTGATACAGGGTTGTTTTGTGAGACCCCTCCAGGTAATGCCAGATGCGACAGTGTATATAAAATGTGTTCACGGTGATGTAAAAGGGTATCCGGTGGCATATATCCCCATAGACCTGGAAGGCAGGAGTACACTAGTAGTAAAGGTAGGTGTGTTGGACGCCCTTCCCGAGAAGCTCATATTAGGGACCGACAACCCCCACTTCCTAGACATGTTTAAGGGCCAGGTATTAAAAGGCCGGTCCCCCAAATCCCCTTCGCTACCTGCCCTGATTTCCCGAGACCCCTGGGAGGGAGGCAGAAGCTTTCGTTTTGCCCAAGCCAATGATACCAACCTTTTCAATGCCTGGGAACAGGCACATGCCGGTCAGAACAACCCCCAACCACATTATCCCCGCTTCCTGATAAAAGAGGACCTTCTATACAGACAGGCGAAACAGGAAGACCCGCTCCAACTCTTAGTCCCGACTTGTTTCAGGGAACAAATCATGTTCTACGCCCACACACACTTGTTGGCAGGCCACACAGGGAGCGAGAAGACCACCCAGAATGTGCTGAGAAGCTTCTACTGGCCATGAGTGTACCAGGATATTAAGACCCATTGTCAGACGTACGATGTTTGCCAACGCAAAAACAAACAGAGACCACCTGCTGTACCCCTACAACCTCTTCCTATCATCGGAACGCCCTCCGAGAGAGTCGGCATGGATCTCATAAGCCCACTACCAAAAACTCGGAGAGGGCACCAATATGCCCTAGCAATAGTGGACTACGCCACCCGCTTCCCGGAAGCATTTCCTCTGAAAGACTCCAACTCGAGGAATATCGCGGAGAAATTCCTAGAGCTGTTCTCCAGAGTCGGATTTCCTAAAGAAGTCCTTACGGATCAGGGGACCCCGTTCATGTCACGAGTCATGAAGGAGGTATGCAATCTCTTAGGCCTCCACCAGATCCGGACGTCTGTTTATCATCCCCAGACGGACGGACTGGTAGAACGCTACAATGGGACCCTGAAGTCCGTGCTGAAGAAAATGCTTGCGGTGAACGGAAACGACTGGGACCTACTGCTACCTTTGGCCTTATATGTCATCCGAGGCCAGAAACAGAGCAGTTTAGGCTGCTCTTCTTTTGAGATGCTTTATGGGAGACAGCCCAGGAACCTTCTGGAAATGACCAAGGAGGTATGGGAAGCAGAGTCCTCGGGAGAAACAAGAACCCTATTGGAATACAGCCAAAACCTAAAGAACAAACTGGGGAAAATACGCGAATTGGCCTTTACACAACTAGAGAACAAGCAGAAGCAGCAACAAAGACACTACGACAAGGGTAAGAAATGGAGACGTCTCTTCATTGGCGACTGGGCCCTAGTGTTACTACCCTCCCCCACAAAAAAGTTCCAGAACGAATGGCAAGGACCTTACAAAGTCATAGAGATGATAGGGAAGACAACCTATCGGCTGCAACTAAGCGAGAAGAAAACACAGATCTCCCACATAAACCTTCTAAAAAAATGGTTAGGTTCCCCACCAGTGTCTTCCAACCTCGCAACCCACGCAGACAACGACTCGGAAACAACGGTGAAAGACCTCGTGATCAACGATGAACTACTCCAGAAGGAGCACGAGGAGCTACAAAAGATCATACGGCCCTTTGAGCCCATATTCTCCAACCTTCCAGGGATGACCAGATTGACAGACACTGAATTGAGACCCCTGAGGGGGTCACAGTGAAGCAAAGACCCTACAGGATCCCTGCAGCAAAGAGGGAAGCAATAAGCAAAGAAGTGAAGGAAATGATAAAACTAGGAGTGATTCAACCCTCCAGAAGTGAATGGTCATCGCCCATAGTGATGGTGCCCAAACCGGACGGAAGCAGCAGATTCTGCATGGACTTCAGAGCACTAAATGCAGTATCGTCGTTCAATGCATACCCCATTCCCAGGATCGACGAGCTCATAGAGAAACTCGGGGATGCGAAATACAGCAGTACCCTCGACCTGACCAAAGGGTACTGGCAAGTCCCATTGCGAGAAGATGATAGAAAGACAACAGCCTTCGCCACTCCCGATGGACTCTATGAGTTCAACGTACTCCCCTTCGGCCTTCATGGGGCCCCTGCCACCTTCCAAAGGTTAATGAACGAGGTGCTAAGAGACCACCAAGGATACAGTTCGGCCTACCTAGACGATATCATTATATTCAGTCCGTCCTGGGAGGAGCACCTACAACACCTACAGATCATCCTACAACAACTCCGCAGAGCCGGATTACACATCAACTCAAGGAAGTCAAGAATTGGGTTCCAAAAGATCAAATATCTTGGATATGTCTTAGGACACGGAGTCATAGAGCCCCAACACGAAAAAGTCAGAGCCATAGCCGACACTCCTTTTCCCAAAAACCAGAAAGAAATGAGGGCCTTCTTGGGGCTAGTAGGATATTACCGGAGATTCATCCCCTCTTTTTCTGACGTAGCAGCCCCGTTGACCGACACCTTAAAAAAACTGCCCAAGAACCCCGACTTACAGACTCCCACTCCAGCAATGTGGAAAGCCTTCCAGTCCCTAAAGAGAGCTATCACAACAAGCCCCGCCCTTACCTCCCCTGACTTCTCAAAACCCTTTGTGCTACACACGGATGCATCCGACTTCGGCATCGGAGCGGTGCTGTCACAAGAGACAGGGGCTGGTGTGGAACAACCCATACTCTATATTAGCCGCAAGCTGTTTCCTAGGGAGGTGAGGTACCCCAGGATCGAAAAGGAATGTCTCGCCATTCAATGGGCTGTCGATAAGCTGCGCTATTACTTGGAGGGGCACCACTTTATCCTATATACTGACCACGCACCACTCTTGTGGATGAGCCGCAACATTTCGAATAACCCAAGGGTCATGAGGTGGTTCTTGGCCCTCTAACCGTTCAGGTTCCAGGTTCAACACAGAAAGGGGAAGGACAACGCCAACGCAAACTATCTATCTAGGGAAACCTCCCCCCGATCGGGAGAATCCTAGAGGGGAGGGGTGTGACGAGGGGGACCCGGATTCGGGCCCTCCGGGCTTACCTGTTACTGTTCCCCTCTTTCCGAACAGCATACAGACTCCTGGATGACAACGGACGCGGCATACAACCCCGTGATGTACACCAAGGACCCGTGTTACTTTAATTCGGCGGAGCTGGACCCTGACCCCGCCCACCAGTCACTGGTAAAACCCAGCCCGAACACTACACAGATGTGTGAATCCCCCGGAGGTGGAGAAGGAGAGTGGTGGCGAGAGGACGGAGCAGAGTGGAGTTCGAGGACGGAGGAGGCGAGCAAGGACGAGCAGAGGACGGAGGAGGCGAGCAAGGAAGAGCGGAGGACGGAGGAGGCAAGCAAGGAGGAGCAGAGGACGGAGGAGGCGAGAGAGGAAGATTGGAGGACGGAGGAGTCGAGAGAGGAAGAGCTGAGATCGGAGGAAACAGGAGGAGGAGACCGTGACTACAATGACAAGCCAGGAGGCCAACGGGAAGGCGCATCGCCCAGCCACACTTCCCGAGAAGTGTGGCTAGAGCAGGTACGGTCACGCTTCACAGATTGGGTGGGACGTAGGTGGGTCAAACCACCCTGAAGAATCACTCAGCACACCTTGCACTTATCCCCCCCGCCTCACCTTACTGTCACTTGTACCGGAGTACGGTTTCTGCACGTGTGTGTCCCCACTCCCTTCCCCTATCAAACGCCTTTTTCAGTGCCAGGTTAACACTGGTTTCTTTCTTTCCTGTCGGCATTTGAAACACCTCGGAAAACGGCACAAGCGCAGCCTACAACTCCCAGAAGACATCGGGAACGGCGGCTTGGAGCAACGAGGACCACGACGGAGGACACCGAAACCCCCCTGCCATACTACCGTTGTCCGTGAGTCTATTTGAGTACCCACGCAAAACACCACAGGTACCTACTCTAAGTTGGTGGAATAATTTGAGGTTGCAGGTTGAGGTGATTAGGTCCCAGTACTGTTCATATTGGGGTTGGGATTTAGTATGGAGAAAAATGCTAGACAATGTGGGCCTAATTGGTGATGCATGATGGCGTGTGTATATCCAATCCCAGTAAGCTGTTTTGAGATCTCTGTTTTTTTGAGGGAAAGACACTACCTCTGGGGAGGACCACAACCGAGACAGTCCCAACTCGGTGAGGATGAGTTTGAGACCCCTAAACCACCCTATTGTTTTGTTCAAATCCAGGTCCAGGATTTTCCGGGCCGCAAACGCATAGTTGGTTAGTTCAGGGGTAACCCAAAGTCTTCTCCAGTATAGGACTAATCTTAGTCAAGCAACATCTCTGAGGGAGTGGCACCCCAGATCCATGTAAAGAGGAATAAAGGGGGATGATTGTGGCAAACCCGTTACCAATCTTAGGAATTTGTTTTGCAGTACCACCAGTGCTTTCAGATTCGCATACACCCACAACTCAAATCCATACAAAATGGCAGCACTAACTTTGGAATTAAAAATCTGTAGTACTGGGACCATGGGTTTGGTGTAAGAGCGGCTGAATTCCCTGAGCAACACACCAGCGAGTTGGTCATGTTTAACCAGGAGGCAGTCAATTTGGGGCTTCCAGCTCATCTTTTTGTCGAGGGTAACCCCAAGGTAGGAAAAGGTCTCCGTTTGTTCCAACACACCTTCCCGCATCCTAACTTCACCAATATTCCTCATTGAGTTTTGGAGGACCATAAACTTGGTCTTGTCAACATTGACAACAAGGTCAATGTCCTCACAGAACTCCTCGAATCTAATCAGAGCACGTTGTAAACCCTGTCTTGTTTTGGAAATGACAAGGGTGTCATCTGCAAACATTAGGAGTGGGATCTTTTGTCCACCTAAACTCGGAGCATCAGTCAGGCAATCTTCGAAATATTTCAAAACTCCTATTGATATATGGAGAATAGGGTTGGCGCAAGGACGCACCCCTGCCTAACCCCCTTCTCAACCGGAATTTTATTGGTGGTATGACCAACCGAATCCCACCTGACCTGGGCAGAGTGTCTGTATGCAATTTGATTGCAAAGGACAAAATCTCCCAGGGCATGCCCAACCTTTGCAGGGTGTACCACAGTTTTGTGCGGGGAACCAGATCGAAGGCGGATCTCAAATCCATGAATTCTGCATAAATAGCCCCTTTCCCCAAAGTAACAGTGCGCCAGTAAATAAGTATGAACCTTAGAAGCTGGTCCACTGTACTGACACATTGTCTAAATCCAGCTTGGGGGTCAGATAAGATATGACAGTCAACCAGCCATGCCTGGATTCTCCCAAGTATCACTCGTGCCACAACCTTCTGAATGCAGTTGATAAGGCTGATAGGTCTATAGTTTCCAGGAAGCGACCGATCCCTTTTTTAAAGATGGGGCTTTGGTAAGTGCTGATTCTACTCTCTTAAGAGTGATACTTAGGGGGGGGGGCGTTAATCAGACTACAAAAATGTCCTGTGAGCCAGGATGGGTTGCAAATTGGCCTTTAAAGTGAGAAACCCACAAATCCAGCTCTATATGGTTGGTGAGGACTATATTATGGTCCCCACTTCCCCATTTCACTAAGTGCCAAAAACGTAGCATGTCCCTTCTAGAGCAGGCTTGGAGGCGTTCTACCCAATGTGCCTCATCCCTCTCCCGTGTGGCCTTGCTTTTAGACAACTTGTAACCCTGCCACTTTTCTCTGATAGAATCCTGATTTTTACTCCTAATTGCGGCTGCAAATAGTTTGTAAGCAGCACGGCAATTGGAGTTGTACCACAGTACTATTTTGCACCCAGAAGGTGCAGTGCCTTTAGGTTTGTATGTGATAAAAAAAACCTTGAGTTTATTAAAAAGGTGCTCGTGAGTATGTGCAGCTCCATACCTAGTGAACCCTGAAACTGCCTCAGCCTGCAGGGAATCTATAGAATTTGCTACCAAGCAACTCATAGCTAACAGCTTCGCCAGGTCATGCACTATCTTACACCATTTGAGGCGTCTGGTGTCATTTGTCAAATGACCCTCTACGTAGTCTAATCTAGTATGCAGCACATTAGATTTACTAAAGACAACGTCCCGCATAGAGGCAACCAATGGGTTGTGATCGCATTCTGGCCTAACAACAACCGTCATGTCGAGCAAAGCGGACCATAGTTCGATATTAACCAAAAGGTAGTCTATGCAACTATGACGGTACCCATTGCTGAATGTTGCGGCCCCCTGTTTATCAGACTTCGAGCGGCCGTTGGCAGCTCTTAACCCATGCTCTAGACACAAAGCTTTTAACTGGAGAGCTGCTCTTGTCCACTTTTTAATGGGAGGGATGTCCAAAGGGGGAATTAGCCATTGGTCATCCTCCTCTGTGCTAAAATAGTGTTCCTCACAATCAAGGGGTTCGAACGTGCAATTAAAATCCCCTGCGATAATAATATTGCTGCTCCGTCTGTGATTAGTTAAAAAGACGTCTAAGGCGTCTACTGTAGGAGAGTAGGGTCTGCAATCCTATGATGACCCAGATTTTTTGCTTTTGTTTCACTGGTTTACGACTTTCTCTGGCTGTGGGCCTGCCATTCAGACCCACAGCCTAGCTGCTCTCTCGCTAAAATTGACATGTGTACCTTAGGTGCATTACCCAATTGGAACTGGGCCACCTTGTCAGACCCTGTAACTCAGGGCATCGGTGTACCCAGGGCCTACCAGGGGCTGAAGCATGTATTATGCCACCCCTGGATGGCCATCTAAATCTGACACAACTGGCTGCACGACAGCTGGGGCAAGGTGGTGTACTCGCCATTTGCTTTAGATATAGTATACCTATATCTAACCCTAAAGTGGACACCCGAATTCCTATCAGTCACTCCTATGGCAGGCCTTGACAATCCTGAAGGCAGAGTGCGTGGAATCGTGTGAATTGGGCTCTGGCACGAGCCGAGCCCGGTTGCAGCTTGCGGAACCAAGACCCAATGGCTGTTCCATGATAACGCGTACCATATCGCTAACTTCGGTATCGCGTTATCATGACATGTCGAGTAAGGTGTCATACGAATCGGGATACTGACCCCTCACCAATGCTGGCGACGGGGTTAGCATTCCACCCTGCTAGAGGGACACGACATGGACGTAACTGTGAACCCCGGTTAAAGTTAACTGAAGCCTCAGCTCCACAAAATGGATGCTGCCACCACAGACACGAGTCTGACCTCCTGCTGCTGGGAGTCCTTCCAGCGAGGAGAGCTTGGACAAAGGGTTTCCTGTCCGGGGCGGTGCTCGCACCATCCCAGACAGGGTTTTGTGTATTCTGGGTAGGCAGGGCTTTACAGGAAGGTGACTGCGGAGTGGCACCCCGGTGCTCACTACGCATCTGCCGGCTAGAACCAGTTCCAGGGGCACCCCAGCCCCTGACCTGGGGAAAGTCCGGCATGGGAGAGGGGTGTAACCACCCCCCTTCCTGGTCCCACCCCTAGGGCAGGACCTAGTCGCGTACCCACCCCTTTCTCTAGGATAAAGGCAGGAGCGGGGACCCTTCCAAATAAGATCATCTTTGAATCAAGAACTACTTTCTACGAAAGGAAACTCAAGACTCTTCTCAAGATTTCTCCCTTGTGGCTAAGGAGTAGTCACCCTGCATCCACAGGCACCATCTAAGAACTCTGCGGTTTGCTGCACGTCCTTCCTCAGGAATCCGACTGCCCAGCTGAACGAGAACCGGCTTCCCTGGCACCTCTGACCTCTACCCACATCGTCACCTCAGCTGAGATCCGTGGGTGCGACGAGACCTCGAGGGACCGGCCATCTTCAGAACCTGCACGATTTCTAAACCAGCACGACCACCGAGGGATCCTCTGGTGAGTGTTCTGGGGTCCGAGAAGCCCCGACCCTGAGCAGCTCCAGCACCGAAGTGTAGCCTCCCAGCATCTCCACGATCTGCGTGGGGCCCTTCTGCTCTTTGCCGCTCATCACGTTGTCTGGTTACTAGCCGCTGGCTTGTGGCCTTCTCGACGACGCCCGACAACCAACGCTGCTGGTCTCGTTGCTCCAGACTGGCCTTTGCTCTCCTCTGAAGAGGAGCACCCCGGACCCTCCTGGTCCACTCAAGACGCCATTTTAGGTCCACCACGTGGCCCTGAATTCGCCAAGGCTTGTTGCCCCAATCCTGGGCCCAGCGACGCCGACAGCATCAACCTTCGTGGGACAGCTCGCACCTCCATCCTGGTCGCTGACAACGCCTCCTGGTCCGTGAGACTGCAGAGCCTAGCGTCGCCCACTCACCTAGTCGAGGTGACGATCATCCGGTGCCCTCCTGGTACCCTCTGACTACTGGCTAGTAGTTACGAACTTGGTCCCCTCTGCTTTCAGGTGTCATCCATCTCTGATCCAGGCTTGGATCTCTACGAACTATCTCCACTGGTCGCCGGCCAGCAACTCCTTCCTTCCGGCTCCTGGTTCGTCAGCGAGGACTCCCGACGTCTGTAAAGACTTGTGCAGCCGCAGCCCCTGGGCTAGGTAACTTCGGCATTTTGGTGCCCACATAGCCTCATTATCTAAGGGTCCAGAGTCACTGTCGCTTCCGACTTACCTTATCGGGTTCGCCCGAGAACACTAAACTTTCCGTGCCCTCGGGCATTTGTGTAGGTTGTGCACTTGAAGTATTTTCCTAAGAGTTTTGTTGTGTGCTTAGTACCCTGTCCTCATAAAGAGTACAGGGCTGTTGTGATTCTAATAAATACACTTGTGTGGTGTCCTTTCACTTGGTGTTCAAGGGGTATATGTGATGGTATAACAGCTGGCTTAACACGCCCTCTAGAGTTTAGCCCAAAGACTGCTCGTATCCACGCTACTAGAATAGCTGGTCTAAGGTTGACTTACAACCAATCACCATAAGGGTCGTTTGGACTGATGCATAGTGATCACTAGAATAGTGAGCACTGCATATCAGGCCAACTTCTCACATCTACTAAATGTGATGTCCTCCCACCTGGCAAACCCCTAGAATAAAGATTAATAAGAACAAAGACCTGGGTAGTGCCGTGGGATAACTTGAGGATAAGGATGTCCAATGAATCAATTTCAATCTCCTCAAAGTTATATGAAAGGGACTGTCTAATCCAAATTGTCAACCATTACGAGAATGGGGTGGCCCATAAGGTATGGACCTGGGTAAATGGAATTATAAACAAACAATGGTCCTAGACCTATAGATTATAATATTTGATCAAATCAGAAAATGAATAAATGTTCAAAACAAAAGCAACAATGATCAGTCTGCTATCTATAACTCAAAGACTATATCTTTGAAAAGAACCTTACACCACGGTTAGAAAAAATATATTCTTGTTTCATTTTTCTGTATTCATTTTTTACATTATTTTTGTCGATAAAAACATAGGTTGCCCCAAGGCGGGAACGTGCAAAAGAAAGGATGTGATTCAGGGGGGGTGAAAACAAGTGAGGAGGAGAAAAGGAATTACACAGTAGTGATTATGAGATAGTTTTTTATAATTTTAACAATCAATACTGGACACAAAATTCACCGTATTGAACACCTGGCCGACAATCCTAATTCATTTAAATTGTGATCAACAACATTGTAGTACACACGTATAAATGTCCTCAATCTTGCACTGTCTACAATGTTGGAAAAACAATGGTCCTAGGTTTCTTTTGCACGTTCCCGCCTTGGGGCAACCTATGTTTTTATCGACAAAAATAATGTAAAAAATGAATACAGAAAAATTAAACAAGAATATATTTTTTCTAACCGTGGTGTAAGGTTCTTTTCAAATATATAGTCTTTGAGTTATAGATAGCAGACTGATCATTGTTGCTTTTGTTTTGAACATTTATTCATTTTCTGATTTGATCAAATATTATAATCTATAGGTCTAGGACCATTGTTTGTTTATAATCCAAATTGTCAGCCCACTCTTGGGTCTACCCCTAACACCCTGGGTCGCTGGTTTGGAATAATTAATGTAACCCTCAAGAAACACCTTGTTGACTGCCCATGATTCTAGGAACAATATGATGTCCTGCTTTTCTATGAAAGTGGTCCACTCCAAAGAAGCAAGTTTACATGTAAGCCCTGCAATGTTCCAAGAAGCTATTTTGAGAACTCCGGGGCACTCTGTAAGTAAACATTGCACTGGTCCTGCGTCATTGCTAGAAGTGAGTGTGGGATTGGCATATGCACTAGGAATGCTGCTACTACCCAGATCAATAATGCAGGGTCTAGGTGTAACCTGAATACCCAGGCTGCTACAGTGAGATACAAAGGGGTCCCTACCACTGGGGTAATGCGCACCACTCCCATTTGATCCCTGACCCGACACGAGGGAACACTTAATGGCTGTGTCTCTGGACACAGTCAGTCGATGTCCTCAAGGTTGGTAAAGGGATCAAACCTATTGAGTGTTGGAACTGTAATCTCATAGGGCCCCTGTGAGGACGGTACCTGACTACTGGTGGCCAATAACGTTGGAATCTGCCGATTGGCATGGTAGAAGTACCCCAGGGGTAAGATGTTTATGCTTCCCTCATTCATTTGCCAAGAACAAGCCTTATTAAGTATTAACTTAACTCAATCGGGGGAGCCAAAGTTGACAACCACACAATCACCTCTACTCATTTTTTTGGAGTTGGCTACCCTGCGTGCCATTTTATGCCCCCTAAATAACTGACCTCCCAACATGGTTTTGGAGTCAATATAGTGGAGAGCTTTGTTCCTCAATGACACCCAATTCTCCTCAATACCAGATTGGAGGTGAGGAACATTGGTGAGAACAATGGTATACGGTGTTGACTCTGAGGGTAGATTCAAGATTTCAATACACTGTTGACTATTCAAACCACCCTGCTGTGCTCTGGAGTGAATCGGGCCTCCTATAGTGGTACCTCTAGCAGATAATAAAGAGGATTCTTGGCCCATAACATTACCCACTTGATGGTAGGGGGATTCGACCACATTTGAACTTAACAGTACGTTGGCATTGCTTGGTGGGACAACAGGGACAATTGGAGCGCTTAAGGGTGGAGCTGATGCATTGCGAGAGACTGTTGAAAAGTTAAAAGAGCTAGCCAGTAGGTGATGCTCAATCTTAGTTAACCTTTGGCTAATATCTAGCAATTTAGAAGCAAGGGGATCGAACTTTGCCACTAATAGTTCTTCAAACTTGGCTATGAGCCTTGCTTTCAAGTCACTAGACAACTGGCTAGAGCAGGTTGGGATGTTGCTAGGTGTCAATGTGGGATTTTTAGAACTACAAGCCTCTTGAACGCTCCCTTTCCTCCCACTGGGTGGCCCTTTAGTTTTAGCTGCTTTGGTGGTCTGTTGCACGGTAGTGGGAAGCCCACCTACCCTCCTCTTTTTAGAAGGAACAACAGCAGTGTGACCATCACGTTTTTTGGCCTGTGATTGGCGCTGTTGTCGATTTAGTATCTTATCTGGGGATGAGCAGGGGGATGAGCTGGGGGAATTTTGATCACTCACAAGGGATGGAGTATAGGGAGGGATTACCAACAGGGAAGGAGGGCCAGGGGATGGACATGGTGCTAGATCTACTACCAAACCCGCTCCTTCTTGTGCGGTATTTACAACAACCCCAGCTGATACTCTACGTGGGCCGATAGATAGCCTTTTTTGAGTGAGCTCTATCTCCTTGATAAGTACAGACTCAGCCCTCAATAAAAATGCGTCCAACGTACCTACTACCCCCTTTTGCATGGACTTAATCATGATGACAACAAAAACTCCACCCCTATAGCCCAAATCGTAGCCACAAACAGATATTTCAACAGTTTACAGTCACTAACCAATAATTGAGTGGGTCCCGATGTAAAGATAAAAGGGTGGTGGCCCAGCCCAGCCTCCTCCGGGCTGTAACGGGAGCAGACGGGCCCACCATTGTCCCGGGCTTCGCCCGCGCGCGCGTCTATATATTCCCACTGCCCGGAGGCAATTGTAAATTCGTACACAGTCAACTTGCTTTACACTATCTAGTCTCTCCGCCCACAGGTTACTTCTCGTTGCTTCGGAAACAAGCTTCTTTGCTCACCTTGTGCCATTTGCGTGATTCAAAGAGGGCCCACCACGTGTCGAAGCAGCCTTCTTATCCGATGTTACGATGGCCACACATTATCGCAGAACCCTCAAACGTTGAGCTTTGGAGGTGTTGGGGGAACGCCAATTTGTGAAACACAACCTGTTAGATAAAAAGAAAGATAAGATTGTGCGTCATTTCTTCATCAAAGTAGAGAGGAAGTGAGAGAGTGACTGAAAAGAATATTCGTAGCTCACCTTTCTGTCACCGGTGTGTCTTCCACCACAAGCCAGGACATAGTGCACCTTGAAGCTCTACATCTAAAAGATGGTAAAAAAAAGATGTTATGATTGGTAATTGTTACTATCTTAATGTGGAGTAGAATAACATTGCCCTTTCACACACCTTCCCTCCCACATTAAAAATACAACTATTTGTACGGTTCCAACTTGTTTAATGAGCTTCGATTTATGCAGAATTAGTAGAGTAGTAATGTTTTCCATCTGGTTTTAGAAAACTAGTGGTGCGCAATGATCCACGTGGTTTCAATCATCACGAGTGATGGACTTTTGACCGATAATAAAAACTTTCCTGCTATAGGAAAAAAAAAATACAAATGCAATAAGATACGGTATATAGGACTGCGTACCTCTAAATCGCTGCGCCGCCTTTTTGTATCCAGTCTGCTACATCCCATTTAATCCCCCTGCTGTGCACCCAGGCCTTACTGCTCACCTTTTCGCGGACAGGGTACGTTGTACATCTTGATTTCCTGCTCTGCCACCAAGAAGTCTCACATTTGGTACTGAGTCTTGATATCTCTATGGCAAAGGACATACTCGTGCACCTATCTTCATCGCAGGTTCCTCACCCGCTCAGTCCTTGAGGTACCACTAACTAGGTGACCAAAGAGGGCACGCACGTGGTGGTGGGCCCCCGGTTTAGTAGTTCGGCCCTACATGCGGCGTCCGAACCACCAGGACGGGCCATCACAACGCTTGCGATCGGGGAAACTCTAAAATGGCGTAGAGCACATGCGCCCGTCTTTTTTATTGGTAGGGTCACGTGTGTTGTGAAGCATTGTGCTGGATGGGTGTGGTGTGGGTGTATACCAGTCATGAGGGAGTGTGTGTGACGTTCTGACAACTAGAGCTGGAACTAAGAAATCACTACAATGGAAATCTGGGCCATATAGCTTTGTTGTGTTTTCCTGGAAGCGTAAGTGGAGTAGGCTCTACTGACATGGCAGTGCTGCTCGAGGCTGTGAACGATGACTCCAGAGCTATGGACGTGGTTCCATCGTGAGCTATATGAGAAATCAACTGATTTGGGTGTCTGTGTTGTAGCGCTGATGTCACCCGGGTCTTAAACGTAAATGTGTCATTATGTCTGTAAAGTACCACAACATGGCCAACGTGGAAGGTACTCGGAATCACTAATCCTACATTCATCCATAGTTGCACACATAAAAAATGGTAGACATGACGCATTTCTGCGAATATGAATGCTTGTTGTACATTCAGTGGAGTGTTGTAGCTGTAGAAATACAGGGCTATGAAAGCTTTAGGTTGCAGTTTTTGGCACATGAAGGGCAGCTAATATATACACATATGTGGTCATTCGGGTATACTGTGGAACTTGGTGCTTGAAATCAGTGTTCGAGGCTCGGAGTTGCATCCACATCCTGTTATTGTAGAGAAATTACGTAATCCATGCGTCCCTGAAAATGTACTGTAAATACGATGCTCATGTAAATTGCAGATCTAGTTTTGGGTCAAGTTCATGCAATATAAATATGCTAATAAAAAAAATCAAGCAATAGCACACACTTATAATGTACTATATACTTTGTTTACAGTATTGTAATGATCCAGTTTGTACATTCGTATTTGTAGAATGAGTGAAAGAAAGTTATACAATCAAAGTTTTTGTTACCGGCAGAGGTAAGATGGTTGCATGCGCTATTTACAGCACAATATAATGTGGTAGGGCACAGGAGCAGCCGTTTACTAACATAATAAATACACAGACAGAGATAGGTAGTTGAAGTGGGTACGGGCATGTGTGCTCGACTCCATTTTATTATGTTGCTGTTGGTAACAAGTAGAATAGTAATCATATAATCATACACAGATATTCAATCGCAAACGGTTTATGATTTCTGATGTAAAAAGGTAGGAGCACTATATGTGAAATAATACACAGAAGATTCTATCATAAAGGGTTCATGAGTTGTGGTGCACTGAGGTAGGGCCCGTTTGTGTGGAGCCTGCGATGATGTATGGTTCAGGCAGACCGCACTGGTAAGATTGTCTTTTGACTACTGTTGATTGCCTTAATAAGGCCACGTAGCAATTATTTATGGTGTACAGAGTTAGTTGTACGTCTGGTGTTTAGAGTGTGCTCACCCTGCGATGATGCGTGGTCTGAACGGGCTGCACTCAAAGCATTGACTGTTGCATATTGGACTGCATGAACTTTGAGGGAAAAAAACTACCATAGATGGTTATCAATTTCTCTGCAAACTAGGGGCCAGATGTAGGTGGCCGTTTCAGGCCATTTACCGACCGGTAACGGCCGATTTCGGCCGTTTCTGACCGGTAAATGGCCAATCGGTATGTAGGGGCCTAAATCCAAGGCCACATGTAGGTAAATCTACATTTACAGAATCGGTAAAATTACCGATTCGGTAAAATAGCTAATCGGTAATTTTACCGATTCTGTAAATTCAATATGTAGGTGGGACTCTTCTGAGTCCCAAAGGCCTTAACGAATCGGTATTTTACCATGAAATCCAACTTCATGGTAAAATACCGATTCCGGTGTGCATGCACATGTGTGCATGCACACCTATGCCATGTCGCAGCCAGACCTGCCCCTAGGGCTTGTATGCCTGCCACATGGCACCCAATCCTGTGTAGGAGGTGCCAGGGGGTGTCAAAGTGACACCCCCTGCACCCTTGTGAAATTCGGTATTTACCGATTTGATAAATACTGAATCGGTAAAGCCTATTGATTCCTATGGGCTTTGAAGCCCATAGGAATCAATAGGCTTTACCGATTCGGTATTTACCGAATCGGTAAATACCGACTTTTACCGATTCGGTAAAAGGGAACATCTGGATTCCCTACATACCCACGCCTCACATTTACCGATTCTTAATTACCGAATTGGTAAAAATCGGTAATTTTCGGTAATTAAGAATCGGTAAATGTTACTTACCTACATCTGGCCCTAGGTCTACTAATTGCTCCCTATAAACAATTAAGTGATTGCACTTCACGCAGGCCATTCTAACTTTCTCAAAATGGAGACCTATGTCTGGTGGCGATGTTGAAGGTGATGCCCCTGAGGTACTTGGTGTTGCTGGTGGTGGAGGTACATTTTAGCGCAGTAGTCTACATTCTTTGTGAGCATAGTTTACAGGATGCAGGGAATAGGGATTGAAGGTGCTTGCACATACTAGCAGTGCCACAGGAGTATTTTGTTGTCTCTGCCTTAAATAAATCCAGGCTGAAGTCAATGCTGTCTGTAGTATGGAGCCAAAGCTGGATTCAAGTTGTGAACTCTACTGTCCACAGTGTACATGGAAAGCAGTAGTTAGCACAGTTATAGAAAAATGCTTTTTTCACTTATTTTAACAAAATATGAATACATACAGTATAATTGTCTCTGCATTAGGTAAATCAAGGTTGAATTCCCTACTGTCTGTAGTGTAGATGTAAAGCTGAATTCAAGTTGTTAATCCTGTTGTCCACAGTGTAGATATTAGGCTGGACTGCATCATGTGTAATCACGATTGAAATAACAGATGAAATATGTATGGAATATATTGTCGAAATTTGTATGTTTCAGGGACATTATAGTTCAGATTGTGACCTGTGCTGACCGCGGTGTAGACTATCAAAAAGTGTGCCTTTACACTTGCAGCGTGAATGTTAATATTCAACTAAATCTATAAGTGATATAAAAGAAGTTTTTCAAGGAAGCATTCTAAAGGGATATTGTGTAGGTTTGATAGGTGTTATACTTAGTTTGGTTTGCACTGAGTTAGTAGCACCTGAAACAACAAGGTTCTGTGGAGCCTGCGATGATACGTGGTCCGGGCAGGCCGTACTGATAGTAATTTTTTTTGTCTTGTGAATTCTGTCTTAGTAAGGCCACGTGGCGATGATTTTTGGTGCACTGAGTTACTAGTACCTTTGGTGCTTAGCGTGTACAAACCCTGCGATGATGCGTGGTTGGGGGGCACAGCAATTGGAGTAATATTTTTGTCGATTGAATTCTGCATGAATTCTATTTAAAAGTGATAGTATGCCTCATTGCTGACATAAAACTGTTCACTCTTCTTTGGGATGATTTATGGTGCACTGAGTTAGTAGTATCTTTGGCGCTGAGCTTGTACGTACTCTGCGATAATGTGTGGTCCATTGGGGGCCGCATTCTGACCAATGTGTTTTGTCTGTTGAACTCTGCCTGAATACGGCCACGTGGCGATGAATTATGGTGCACCGAGTTAGCAGTATCTTTGGTATTGAGCGAGTACGTAATCTGCGATGATGCGTGGGCCGAGCAGGCCGCACTGGGAGCAATGTTTTTTGCCAGGTGAATTCTCCCTTAATAAGGCTATGGGGAGATGACGTGTGGTGCAGTGAGTTAGTGGTACCTGAAGAACTCATGTGATGATTCGTGTTTTGGGCGGGTCGCACTGGTACAATGTCTCTTGCCTACTGGAATGCGTCATGTGCAATCACCACTCCACCAGAATCATGAGCTCTCACAATGTAGATCGAAGGCAGTAGTCAGCACATACATCAAGAATTTTTTTTGTCGTATCCTTTAACAAAATCTGAGGACATAAAGTACAATAATCCCTTAAAAAAATTAAGGCTAAATGTCATGCTGTCCGTAGTATAGATCCAAAGCTCAATTTATGTTGTTAACCCTGCTGTCCGCACTGTAGATCGAAGGCAGTAGTCAGCACAGATATTGACGAATGATTTTTATCACTTATTTTAACAAAATTTTAACACATACAGTACAATTGTCTCTGCATTAAATAAATCAAGGCTGAATTCACTACTGTCCATAGTGTAGATGCAAAGCTGAATTAAAGTTGTGAACCCTGTTGTCCCCAGTGTAGATCTAAGGCAGTAGTCGACACAAACATCGAGTAATTCTTTTTGTCACATACTTTAACAAAATCTGAGGACTGAGTACAATTGTCCCTGCCTTAAATAAATTGAGACTGAATTCAATATTGTCTGTAGTGCTGATGCGAAACTGGTATCAAGTTGTAAACTCTACTGACCGCACTGTATATCGAAGGCAGTAGTCAGTACAGACAATGAGGAATGTTTTTATTGCATCCTTTAATAAAAGCTGAGGACTGAGTACAATGTTCTCTGCCTTAAATAAATCGAGACTGAATTCAATGTTGTCTGTAGTGCTGATGTGAAACTTGTATCAAGTTGTAAACTCTACTGACCGCACTGTAGATCGAAGGCAGTAGTCAGCACAGATATTGACGAAGAATTTTTGTCACTTATTTTAACAAAGTCTGAGGACATAGAGTATAATTGTCTCTGCCTTACATAAATCAAGGCTAACTTCAATACTGTCCACAGTGTAGATCCAAAGCTGAATTCAAGTTGTGAACC
The DNA here is from genome assembly GCF_964263255.1 of Lissotriton vulgaris. NCBI lineage: Eukaryota > Metazoa > Chordata > Amphibia > Caudata > Salamandridae > Lissotriton > Lissotriton vulgaris. Next base: position 1,304,315,008 of record NC_141695.1, on the reverse strand, counting down.
CTGCTGTCAGCAGTGTAGATTGAAGGCAGTAGTCGATACAGACATAAGTCTGCTGTGCTGTGGCGCTGAGTTCGCAATGGGCCTGTATCGAGGAGGGACGTGGTCATGGTGGCAGCCATGTGGCAGGGTGAGGACCTTCGCTGTGGCAGAGTCTTTTCTCTTTGCAGAAGTGAACCACGCCCAAGGCGTAGGCTAATTATTTATACTCTTACGCTGGAGTTGCGTACAATGGGCCAGCCCATTCCACTTCTGCTTCAAGTGGTGGGAGGGAGACAACACAGCTACATGACTGAGATATTCCCCAGAGTCTGAGATAATATGGCTGCGTCAATATGCAGTACACTACACGTATCAATAGTATATCTGTGCACGGAAACGTTTTTGGTTTGTATAGTGAGTTGTGTATAGAACATCTTCGGTAGTGTTAGCATTGTGTACATTATTGTTAATGTGTGAGTTCCTTTCCTTATACATAGTTGATTATCACATCTCTGAACATTGAGCTAGTGTTCTGTTGAGGGGATATATTATTTTGGGAAGGCCCGTTGTCCTGTTTTGTGCTGCCTGTGAGGTAGTAGAGGAGGAGGGGTCAGGAGGGGTGGTTGTAGTGGTGGTGGTGCTAGGTATTTTGATTTTGTTGTGTGTCGGAAGTGCATAATTAGTACCTCTATTACATATTTGCCTTTAGAGATGGGTGTGAGTTGGATGTAATTCACAAAGTACATAGTCAACGTCCTGACACTAGTTTAATGTTGATATTAATTTGTTAGTGGTAAATATAACAATTAATACATTTAAAAATTATCATTGAAAAAACCTTTGAAATTCACTGAAAAAAACGTAGGTTGTGAGGGATGTTAAAGTTAAAAAAAATTCATTTAATAAACCTTTGAAATTCACTGTAAAAACCATAGGTTTCAGGCAGGTTATAGCTAGGAATTAGCATTTAAAAAACCTTAGAAATTCGCTGAAAAAACTATAGGTTTCAGGGGTGTTATAGTTAGCTGGACATTTCACTTATACAAAACCATTGAAATTCCTTTGTTATAGTTAGTTGGCCACCCCCTGGGCTTTTAGTAATTATTCATGGTGGCACATGGCCCCCCGCTGCCCCAGTGACCCCCACACTGGAGCTTTTCAAATTAAATAAATGAACCTCTGTGGGGGTCATGCCCACCCACATAACCTGGGGACCACCACCTCCCAGGGGCTGTTCACTAGGTGGGAGGGGGGCCGTGCGTCCCCCCTTCTGGAACAGCCCAGGGCCAACTCCTGCAGTGTCCAGGACACTCTCTTTCATAGCAAACACTGGTTTGGATTTTGTGAGTGAGAGCAGGTTTGCTGCTCTCGCTTACAAAGTTCAAACCTCATTGCTTTTCCACCAGGAGAGCTGCATGTTAGCAGCTCCCCTTGCGGTAAAGCAATGCTGGCACCCGCAGGATGCGGGTAGCCTGCGAGATCATGGGGGAATTGATGTCCCCCCACAGTCCCCATCAGATAGGCCTGGCCCCAGGGGATGGGGTCCGCGGGGCGAGAAGTGGTCCGGGAGGGGGCCCGGCAGCCCCTCTCCCCTAACAAAATTAAAAAAGGATGGCTGGGCCCCCGGGGAATGGGGTCCTCAGGGCCAGAAGTGGCCCGGGTAAGGGGCCACGCACCCCCTGTCCCAAAACATAAATATTTTTTCAATACAAAATAAAGACCGGCTCGGGGAACGGGGTCCCGAGGGCCAATAGAGACCTCAGGAGGGAGCCACGAAGCCTCACCATATTTTTTTTTATAAATGTGAACATGCCCCGGCAGTTGGGGAACCCAGGGCCGGAATTGGCCACGGAAGAGGGGCCCACGCGGCCCCCTTTCCGTTCAGTTTTTTTTTTTAAAGAGGTCAGGCCCTGGGAGATGGGGTCCCCCACACAGTCCCCTTCTAAAAAAAAGTAATTAAAAAAAGACTGACATGGTGCAGGAGGCCCTGATCCCTCCCTGCAACACGTTTTAAGTTGGAGAATTAATTCACCTTCAATACTGGGGGTCCCTGGTGGCCAAATAGCCCACAAGGTACCTCCAGTATGCACCGCGGGGCTGCCTTGCTAAGAGATGGTCCTAGGCCATGCCCCTTTTTACACCTCTCTACAATGCAGCTCTGTGGCGCTAACTGGAGGTACCTGGTGGGCTAGTTGGACCCCACGGTCCCTCAAGACTGAAGAGGATTCAATCCCTCAATTAACAATGCACCTGGGGGGGTGTTTGCACTGTGGTGCTGGGAGGGAGAATGGCCTTATTTGACAAGAATGCAAAGGTGCTCTGTGGACCGTTTTACATTAGAGGATTAGGTCCCCTTAAATCCTAAGGTCCTTGGGGGCCAACTAGCCCACCAGGTACCTCCAGTAAGCGCCAGGGAGCTGGGTTGCAGAGTGGTGGTCTAAAGTCACACACCCTATTTACACCACTCTGCAACACAGCTCTGTGGTGCTCAATGGAGGTAGCTGGTGGGCTAGTTGACCCTCAGGTACCCTCAAGGTTCAAAGAGACTTAATCACCCAACTCAAAACACGCCAGAGGGTGCATTTGAACACTTGTCACATTAGGCCCCACACCCCTCCCTGCACCACAGTTCAAACTTGCCCTGAGCTGGGGGATTAATTCCCCTTCAATCTTGAGGGTCCCTGGGGGCCAACTAGTCTACCGGGCACCTCTTGTGAATGCCACAGGGGTGCTTTGCTGAGAGGTGCTCCGCGGCTACGCCCCCTTTTACACCACTCTGCAAATGCGGCTTCTGGTGCGCTGCTGGTGGTGTGTTGAGGTCCTCTTGTGTCCTGAGGATCACAAGACACAAGCGGACTTCATCCACTGAGCAGCAGTGTGCCAGAAGCAGCATATGCAGCGTGGTGTAAAAAGGGGCATAGCTGCAGAACACTTCTCTGACACGCAGGTCTGTGGAGCTTACTGAATGTACATGGTTGGCTACTTGGCCACCAGGGACCTTCAGGATTCAAGGGGACAAAATAGGGATGTCATAGTTAGAAATTAGCATTTAAAAAAACATTAAAATTCACACAAAGAAATAGGTTTCAGGTACGTTATAGTTAGAAATGAGCATTTAAAAAATAATTGACATTCACTAAAATAAACATACGTTTCAGGGACGTTATACTTCGTTGGACATTCACTCAAACAAAACCATGGAAATTCCACTGGTATAGCTAGTTCAGCTAACTATAACCCACGCCCCCGCAATGCACTGCTGATGATGTCACATTATACATCCTTCATGACATGGTCAGCGACATCACTAATGACATCACTGATGACATCTCAAATAACATCACTGATGACATCATCCACGTGATAATCTGATGCTCCTCCTCATACTCTAATATAACCTTTCATACAGCCACTCTAAAGAACAGACTACCATTTTCGAAACCATAGACACACGAATACCAGTTACTACATACACACTCACTGATTCCTAGGTCTACACACACATCTACTCATTCACCCATACAGTCACTCATACATGCAGTCACTCTTCATTACAACACTATCATATGCACTCATACACCTATGCAGACATTCACAAACTGCCACTCATCCAGAGTTACTCACACACCTAGGCAGTCGTGCAAAGATTCAATCACACTTCCATTTACTCATCTATACAGTTATACACACACCACCTCACTTATTTATACAGATACTAATACATACTTACTCTCTTATACAATCATGGATACAAGTACACACTCATGCATACAGCCACTCCCACAATGACTCACATATACATATGGTTATTTATGTACACCATTACCCACATATACTGCCTTTTACATATATAGTTACTCGCACATGTACCACTGAGGCATCGATTCACTCAACAACACACCCATGCACACACTCACCCACCCATACAGCTGTTTCCACATGAACTCTTGAACCATACACCCAGTGAATCAACCACTCACACATCTATGCACAGAGTTACACACCTCCCACCCACTCACCCACACACACACATTTAGGCACCCATACAAATACTCAGGCAACCAATCAATGAGACATATAGGCACTCATGTAGCTACTAAACAACCCATGCAGTTGCTTACACACCAACTACCAGACTGATACAGATATTCAGACAGTTTAGTCACTAATCCATGCATTTAGTAAGACACGTTTAATTACTCACTTATACAGTCAGTCACGCACCTACTAAATCCTCTATCCAGACAATTATACACCCACTCATTCTTCAATACAATTTGGCATATATATATAAAACATATTTAAACATTATAGAAACACACATTTACTGGATGATGTCATCAGTGAAGTCATTTGGAATGTCATCAGTAATGTCATCAGTGATGTCACTGACCATGTCATGAATGATGTAAAATGTGATGTTATCAGCAGTGCTCTGCTGGGGCGCGAGTTATAGTTAGCTGAACTAACTATAACGGTGTAATTTCCATGGTTTTGTGCGAGTGAAATGTCCAACTAAGTATAACGTCCCAGAAACCTATGTTTTTTCACTGAATATATATACATACATATTTAAACATGCTTGGTAATGGCATGCATGGTAAAAACATGTGCATAATAAAAAAAATGAAGAAAAAAAAATGTTTTGTAAAGTCATGCAAAGTATTTCCCTGTGTTGTTCCATCATACATCCCAGCTGCAGGACTCACTGGGCTGAGAAAGAAAGCAGACTCTAACTAAAGAGAACTTAATCATTATGTGAACTGTGAGTACTCTGGGCATAACTCTCCCATCTTTTACACCGACCACAGCTTTCATCCTGCTATAGTCTTTTCTGTTTCGATCCCCACTCAATATCTTTAATTTCTTCCCCATCTTGAATTTAACTGTGCGCTAAAGCAAGCAGCTGCTATCCAGAAGTCTGCTCTCACTCTCTCTTTATTAATCCCTTCATCCTCAATCCACTTCATCCAACACATCCTCTTTAGATTTCACCTCCCCCATTAAAGTATGGAAATTCATGGTTATCTGGCCTAACTATCTACAAACAACTTCCTTATGGAGGGAGCTAGAAATCACTAGTTTGCTGAAATGCCTTCTATTCCATCTCCTTTAGGAGGGCTGCAACTGTGCACAACATGTTTCAAAATATCTTCCTAACATTCTGACTCTTATTTGTTTTTAAGTTGCACACTAAGGGGGAGTTCATCTGACAATGTGGGTTTGTTGCCTGATCTTATATTAAGGTAATTGTGTATTGAATAGAGTTTTTTAACATTTTGTAAAAATATGGAGCTTAAACCAATTAAATTTCTTCTTCACATGCAGTGTTGCAAAATAAAAGTGTAGGACACAGTGGATATTATGGATTTGACCTCACTTTTCACGCTGTACCAAACTTCCTGATTGAAATGAGGGCCATGTACAGCCTCAGAGCTAGAGGTCCTAATCTAGGGAATAAGAAAGCAAACTTCTTACCCTCTTCCCATGAAGCCCTGCGATACATGTGTCACCCAGCTGCAACAAAGCCCACAAAAGTAACAACACACTTAATTCATTAAAGGACAACATGGAATGTACATAGCATAAGAGTTTAGGGGGAATATTACCAAGCAATAGCGATAATTATGGCTATTGCTTGGTTAGAGACAAAAATGTACCGCTTAGCTGCGGCGATTGTTATCGCAGATAAACCTTGGTATTACCAAGGTTTATCGCAAATGCGATAAAAATCGGCCGCAACGCATGAATATCGCTTAAAAGTCCGCGATATTCATGCATTAGCGAGCTAATGCTCTTAGCCATGTTATCCACCTCCCATTGGATAACATGGCTAAGAACTGCTCAGGGCAGGTGTTAGCTTTTGGAGATATTCGCGCCTAGCGCGAATATCTCCAAAAGTTGGTAATAGGAGACAGCGATGTTAGCGACTGTTTCCAGTCGCTAACATCTTGGCAAGCCCACTTTGCACGTCATTAGTGATAAATATCACTGACATGCAAAGTGTGGCCCAAGATGGTCTCTATCTCCTACTAGCTGGCGCTAACTGGTGTTAGCGACAGCTAGGTAATAGGGAGATAATTTTATCTCCGCTTTCTTGGCTTTTAAAGCCAAAAAAGTGGAGATAAACCCCTTTGATAATATGCCCCTATATTTGGTAAATTTTGAAATTAACCATATATATATACTGACCCTCATATGCTTTAGCACATGCCCTCATATAGTTTTTTCCCATTTCTATACACAGGATAAGGCAACAAAGCTTGATTAGCCACCATAGATGTCTTTTGACGTTCCTCCTCATTATTTCTAGTTGGAGGGACTAAGCTAAGTTTAGCTCTCTCTGTGACTAAATGTTTTTACTGATACGAGAAATGGGCCATCGTTTCAACACTATCAGAAAAAAAGTGGCTAACATCTGTACTCCAACACAGATGTAATTCCGGTCTTCTGAATAAATTTGCTTTTATGTTCTACCTGTATCTCAAGACCATCTCATCACCATTATTTGAATGACAACCAAGAGGATACAGTGGAAAATGGAGAACATTATTGACCGCACCAACAGTAAAGAACAAATAGCAGATAAAGACACAGGGAGTCCATTACTCCCTCAAATTGTCTAATATTATAGTAAGAGTCTTACAAGGAAACAATAGTTTAAATGCATTGGATGAGCAATAACTGACAAGCCAATATATCCAGAAAGCAATGCAAACTGGGAAAATTGTAAGTATTTCACAAGACAAAAACTTTGCAACCTCGCACAACCTCTAGTTTAAATAAACACGAATGATGTGTGACACAAAAGAAAATAATATATTTAGCCAGTCAAGTCAGCTGTTTTCTTTAAGTGACATTGTTTTTCATATCATTAACACCAAATGTGTTTAACTACCAACTATAATAGAATTCAATATGCAATATCTAAACAAATGAATGCTGTTATTCTACACAGATGTGCTGATTTACAGAAGCATTTATGAATAAGAGAAGTGGTGCTACGATAATATTCCTTTACAAGCTGTTACATACGTTTGTGAATTTGCCCTGAAAATTACCACATCGAATTTTTAAAAGTGCAGACAGGGCTTATTCCTTTCTACTTTTACTATCTGTAAATGAATATTTACTGAATATTCACATTTTAGATATTTTCTTGTCAGTCAACAAATCATGTAAGAGTATGTAAGAGAGTAATACAAGAATACTCGATTACGTATCCCAGATATCTGCAAATAGTGGGTCAGAAGGCCACCTCCAGTAGAGACCTTCAGTAGCAATGCACAAGGGAGTAAACATGTATAAACCCATATCTGAACACTTAAGGTAGTAAAACCCCTTTGTCCACAATACAAGTAGAAACTGAGGGTGTGATTTAAGGAGGTAAACCGACACTTCTGTGTACATCTACTACATTTGCAATTTTACAAATAGTATCTTTACTAATGCTGAGACTCCACACTCATGGCAGATTCTCCACATTCATGGCAGAAAGACCACCCTCAGGGCAGAAACTCTGCAGTCAGAGGGGAGAGTCTGATCTCGGGGCAGTGGACTCAACATGGCAGAGAAGGAGCGAACTACTAATGGCAAACCAAATAGCAAATACATACACCTGAAATCAAATAATTCCACCTGAAAATCATTACATTCAAAACGCACAAAAGCTGGCCACAATCAAGCCTCTGTTCCTTCATACCTCATCTTTCCCAGACCGCTACCTAGCTACTCTCCGGCTATCGTACCTCCACAATGTGGCCAGGGCTTAGGAGGAAGAGAAATTATTTATAGGAGGAGACAGAGATGATCATCTTATTTGTAGTGTCTAACTACAAACACTACAAGAACTGCTGCCATATTGTCTTAGTGTACCACAGAAGGCTGCCTTACAACAGCATTTGTGTGATGGGGTGAATGCATTGAGGGAAGATGTCTGGAAGGTGGGTGATATTAAAAAAGTGGCAGGATAAGAGGAGTTGGGTGAAGGAGAATTTAATCAGGATAGAGGTGGCCCGAGCCAGCTCACCACACTTGATTAGGATGTCTTCTCCACTATACCTGCCTTCCCGCTATGTTCTTCGCTGGCTATTTTTTATTTTCTCTCCAAATTTGATTCCTGCCTAACTTGTGCTCCTGTGATACATAATTGCAAGCACAGAGATGAATTTTGGCAACCTGGAAAGCAACACTATGGCAGAGCTGAAAGGATTTTGCAAGTTGTAGCAATATCAGTACAAGTATCGAGGAGGTCAAAGAAGTCAGAGCTCCTGAATGCCCACAGCGCCTGGGGCAAGGCCCACCAGCTGCTAGCTACAGCACAGGAGAGGGAAGAGGGCAAAGATTTTGTGGAGTTGAAAGAGGATTAAATTGGGGAGGAGGTAGAAATCCACCTGAGTATGGCCCCAGAGGGAGAGGAGGGCCCACAGGAGATAAGGCCCTCACTGGATCCAAAGCAGGCGGCAGTGGGTACTCCTGCAACCTGTCCCTTGAGGAACTGGAGGACAGGAGAGCAGATAGGGAGGTTAGACTGTACCTGGCCAAAATTAAATTGGAGACAGCCAAAGAGGTGGGCACAAAAAGAGCCTTAGAGTAAAGAAGGGCGGAAGCTGCCAAGGAGGAGACAGCTGTCGAGAGGACCTTAGAGGAGAGGAAAATGACACTGGGAGAAAAGAAAATTCTGTTTTCTCATGAGGTCAGTCAAAAGGAACAGAACTTAAAGGCAAAACTGCTAACGGAGTTCACTAGTAATGGCATTGGTGGCAGCAAAAGCATGTAATTCAGTGGAGAACAGAGGATCCATATTTCTTCAAGACGTGATGCCGAACTATGTGGTAGGGGAGTGCATTAAAATGAACTGGAAATGGGCTGAGGTAAAACCCCTCCTCAAGAAACCTACGGCCGACCCTACAGACCTGCAAAACTACCAGACCATCTCTCTCCTCCACTTTGAGGCCAAAGTCACAGAGCGAATCATAAACACCCAGCTGACAGCCTTTATAGAAAATTACTCCATCCTGGATGCCTCCCAATCCGGATTCTACAGCACCGAAACCGCCCTCTTCGTCACCACAGATGACATCCACAAGCTACTGGATTAAGGACACACCGCGGCCCTCGTCCTTCTTGACCTCTTTGTAGCGTTTAACACCATCTCACACCACACGCTCACAGCCAGAATTTACAACGCAGGATTTCAAGGAGCCACCCTTGACTGGAACCAATCCTTACTCTTCAACAGAACCCAGAGGATCTGACTCCCTACCTTCCTCTCAAAACCAGTGGAAATCAGCTGCGGAGTACCCCAGGGATCATCACTCAGACCCACGCTCTTCAACGTATATATGGATGCCTCACCGCCATCTTCAGACAGTATAAGCTCAGCATCGTTTCCTACGCCGATGACACTCAGCTCATCCTCTCGCTCACGAACAATCCCAAAGATGCCAGACTATTCTTCCAGGAAGGAAGGAAAAACGTGGCAGCCTGGATGAAGGACAGCTGCCTGAAGCTTAACTGAGAGAAAACTAAGGTCCTCATCCTCGGACCCTGCACCACCGCCTGGGACAACACCTGGTGACCCTCCACCCTCAGTAGCCCACCAACCACTACAGACAACGTGCGGAACCTCTGCATCATCCAGGACTCCACCCTCTCCATGAACCGCCAGATCAATGCCGTTGCTTCCACCAGCTTCAACTGCCTCCGCATCCTCTGCAAGACCTTCAAATGAATCCCCCCTGACTGCAGAAAGACCATCACCCACACACTCATTCCCAGCAGACTTGACTACGGCAACGCCCTCTATGCCGGAATCAACAAAACTCTTCTGGTCAAACTCCAAACTATCCAGAACGGCACAGCCAGACTCGTCTTCGGGACAACACGCTACGGGCACATGACCCAACACCTCCGAGGCCTCCACTGGCTCCCTGTCGAAAAATGGGTAACCTTCAAACTCCTCCACCACCCCTACAAGTCCCTCAACAACATTGGACCCAAATACCTCAACAAAAGACCATTCTGTCACGTACCCCAGAGGAACCTCTGCTACACCGATCTCACCCTGGAAGTGGTCCCCCACATCCGCAGAAGCAGAAATGATTTGAAGGCTTTCTCCTACATCACAGTGAAGGCCTGGAACGAGCTCCGTGTGACCATCAAATGCTCCCCGACTCTGCACATGTTCAGGAAGAACCTCAAGACCTGGCTTTTCAACTGACCTGGAGCCGTGCCCCCCCCCCTCCCCAGCACTTTGAGACCCTCAACGGTGAGTAGCATACTTTATAAACCCCTGATTGTTTGATTCAACTGTATGAGGTGACCCTGGGTCCCAGAGGAGGATTGGGGAGTTATACTCTTGACACAAATGCCTGGGGTGGGAGGGATACCCTGCTGACTTTAGAAACAGATGACCAGATGAGGTATGCCCCCATGCAAGCTATTCTTGTCTCTAAATTTGTTCTTACCCAAGAAAAGTAGAGGCTAAGGTTCAGGGGTAGTCATAACCTGTCTAATCAGTCTTGTGTGGATTTCATTGATTACTCCAGTAAGGCACTCAGTGATTCTGTGAAGGGCAGTACAGTGAGCGATTTTAATTTGAGTTATGATGTGATTTTCAGGAAGCACACGTTGAGTAATTACTTTAAAGAGTTGCACCAATACTTGATTGGTAGCAGGTCCACGTTACACAGAGAGCTTGCAAAGGAGGCAGATCTTTGGGTCAGCACCAGAGTATCCAAGAATGTGCCTGGGGGACCAGAAAGTGGACAGGTCCCACTCAGAAGAAAGTGGGGGAGTCATGGACAAAACACCTAAATTCTCATAAGGCCCCGAAAATAGTATCAATTTGTAAAGATTCCCAGCCCATTTCTGATTAGAAGAAGGGAGGGTTCCACGGGAAGAAATCTTCAAGAAATGTTACCTGCAATGCATTGAGTGCCACAGGTACAAGCACTAATAGGGTGACTCCAAATTTCTGAAGAGGTAGCAGGTACCCTTTGTTTTTTAAGGTCCCGTGGATAACAAGAGTAGTTCTTGGGTAAGAGGTTGCCCTTGTTAGTATGGGCTAGTGCAAAGGTCACCCTAGTGTCTGTGGGTGACAAAGAGATTGTACCAAAGATTTACATGCCTGAAAACACTAGGAACTATAGGCAATGGGCCACAATCAATTTGCTGTTGGTGGAGGCTCTGAGAAACACAGGAGTCAGTACGACTACTCTTAGGTGTCATCTGGTGCCCCAGAGCAGGTAGTCCAAAATGTGGTCCACCAGTTTGTAACAGCCAACAACCACAAGAGTCACATCTACATGACTCTGGTCTCTTTTAAATGGGGAAGTCATGGATTGATATTAAGGGTAGCTGTCAGTCCAGCCATGCCTGTGGATGGTCTATTTTGTAGTGACTTATAGTACACCATCTGAAAGGAGGTAGAGCTCTGGTCTCACCTGGAATGTAGGGGGTCACCTGAGTAGGTTTGCCTTGGCAGCCCAAGAGGGAAGTTAAAAGAACCTAGAGCCTGGAAAATGGCACAGGTATCTGCCAAAAAGAAGACATGTAAGGTGTGTGGGAAATATGCCTCTAAGTTTCCTGTGGTCCAAAAGGAAGCTGATCCTGACACCCAGGAACATATAGGGGAGGACATTACTGCCCTGTGGGACTACCTGAACTGTTTAGCTAGCAAGAGGAAGAGGGGCCAATCCAGGGAGAATTGGCCTACACTGCAAGTTAAAGTGTGCTGGGTGTGGGGTGAACTACAAGTTCTCCACTCCCTATCATCCCCAGACAAATAGACCTATTGAAAGGCCCAACCAGACCCTCAAACGCATGATTATTGGACAGTCAGAGCCTTTGTGGCAGAAGTGTGATGTCCTTTTGCCATGCCTATAGTTTGCTTACAAGGAGGTACTACGGAAAGTGTTAGGGTTAGGTTCCTTTGAACCTCTGTATTGTCGTGTAGTTGATATGCAAACTATACAGGATCTGCATGTTTGGACAGCATACACTGTAGGATTGGTGACAGAGTGGCTCTGAGCACCCCCAGCGGGTATGTTGACCTTCTGTATCTGCTAACTTACACTGCCACTATATTCTCCTCTTACCAAGGAAAGAATAGTTTTTGGCAACCATCGAACATGATAACCCTGATCCCTCAGGACCGTGGAAACAATGTACTACTTTTTGCACAGTCACTCGTGCTTACTTAGACTGTCTCAGAGAGATACACGGAATAAATAGGCTGGGCATTTTCAACAAAGAATTTATTGAACAGTTGGTATTCTGGTGTAGAATAGATGAGCTGTAACAACCGTTAGGCAGTAAAAGATATAAATGATTAGAAGCAATATGAAAGTAAACGGATGGTATAGCACTACCATTTTGCAGTAATCATGCATATATACAAGTATATAAATTACACGATAATAAAAAGATGCGTAGTCCTACGATGCCTCCCTAACTAGATGTACCTAAGTGTACCTAGCATGTGTGTAGGTGTTTATGCCACGAATCCCTCTAGGATTAAAGTCAACCCCATTACCTGAAGTGAGAGACTGTGGAACCCTGTCCTAGTCTTGAGTTGGACACCACGTGAGGGATGTTAGACCACTGTGAGCTGGTGCGTCTGCATGCAGGAACCTCAGCGTCTCTGGTCAGTATGTCGGCCGAAATGTCTTGGTCTGCCTCTGTCTTTCCCAGCATGATGTGAGGTATATATACCCATTGGTCTCCCCAAGGGTCCTTCCTTGCTGTATTACTATGTCGGCCTAAGGATGACATCAGGATGAACTTTATACATATATATTATACAGGAGATGGTAGTCCTGCTGTGCTTCCAAGAATCCTCATACAAATGGATGAGATTTTGAAGTAGGGAAAACCTGTGTTCTGAATGCAGTGTCCTATCTAGGTAAAAGGTCAGCCCCTGTAAACCGTTATAAGTGTAATGTAGAGAAGAATATAGATGAATGGTTATGTTGTTAGCTGAGTCTATAGCAGGGTAACCATATGGAATATAACAGTATGGTCACTCTCTCAGGCCTTTTTAGCCTTGTGAAGGACAGGTAGGAGCAAGATCCCAGGAAACCACACCAAGATGTAGTCAGATACATGTTGGCTCTCAGGAATCAGTGAAGCGCTTTTGGAAGAAAGCTGCAAAGTAGCACAAAGTTGAGTTCACTTACATGCTCGCAAGACCTCTAGGTCAACCTCCTCAAGTCCCACTTTCAGAGGTTCATGGAAACCATACACCTGATGATGGATAATGTGGTGGAAGATGAAAGTAAACATCTCCCATACTCCTATCTGCCAAGGAGCAAGATGGGTCAGTCGAGGGAGTTGTCCTCTTCCCTATCTTATACACAGACCAATAGCTGGACTGTGGCAATTTTCTGGGACAGTTCACCTCTTTATTCTCACTTACTCCCATGTCTACCATTTGGGGTATCAACAATAGTGACACTGGGGATAACATGCAAATGAAATATACATTTTACAGGTTGTCTGATGTGGTGAGAGGCAACATCAAGAAAGAAGTGTTCACCATCATGGAGCTACCGGTGATTGAGCACTCCAACTGCCCTGGACCCAATCCAAGGGTTCTGGTAACCAAGGCCACCCCACAGGGTACCAGTCCAGATCTTTGGCTCTGTGTAGATTACAGAGTACTCAATTCAGCCAAGTCTGATGTTCACCACATCCCCCAGCTGGTAATCACATTGATGAGTTGAGAGCTGTCATGTTCCTGAGCACATTTGACTAGATATAAGGGAAGTGGCATATTACCTCAACTGAGGCAGCTAAGGAGAGGTTCTTTAAAGAATGCCCCAGCCATTTTCCAGGTACAGGGCAATGCGGTCCTATATGGACAGGAACACTTCAGTGCCCCTTATTGGGTTGACAGTGCAGCCTTAAGTTCCATTTGGGATGAATAGCTGCATCATCTCCGGATAGTGCTTCAGGCTTTTCAGAAGACAGGTCTGACTATCATGGCCAGAAAGGACATGATTCTGTTGCAAAGAAGCAGCCCAAGAAGGTGATTTAGATTGAGGTGTGGAAGAACACTTTTGACACCTTGAAGGAGGCAATGTGCACAGCACCACTACTCAAGGCACTCAACATCTCCAAGAAATTCATTTTCCAATTTGACGCATCTGAGCTTGGCATTGGGTCTGTTCTACACAGATGAATAATAAGCTTGGAACAACTTGAGGGCTTTATCAGTAGGAGGTTACTTCAAAGGGAACATAGGTGGAGTCCCTTAGAAAGGGGAGATATTTGCAGTGGTTGGGCACTGAAGAAGCATTAACCTTATTTTTTTGGACTCACATTTGGGTTCAGATAAACCACAGACCCCTTAGATGGTTAATACAGATGAGGGGTGAGAATCCCAACCTGTTGAGCTAGTCAATCTCCCTATAGGGTTTGGACTTTATCGTGGAACATCACCATAGGACTGACCACACCAATGCTTATGGCCATTGCAGTTTTTTCCCACTTTAGTAAGGCAAACTCAAATGTGCCTGGGTAGTTCTTCCTCCTTTCAGGTGGGGGGACACATGCTAAACCTGACATCCTTGATGTGGTACTCCCCCAAACCTTTTCTCTTTATAAATCCTATTTTTCTGAATTTGTTTTTCTTGGCTGTAGGGCTCAAAACAGTGTTAAAGTGCTTGAGCTTGCTTCCTAAAACATGGTAAAATTGGAGATCACTGACACAATATCATGGCAAACAATATTATTGACAAAACTATTGTGTCAAAATATTGTTTACCACTATATTGTGCTCCTATGCATATAATGGGTAGTACAAAGATATTGGAAACAAAATTAGTTGGCCCTAATATCTTCCAGAAATACACACAAATATTAATATTTTAACCCCTTAACTGCTGGGTCTCCCCCCATCCCCCCAGTGCTGAGGCCATTTTTTGGCTATCTGGGGTAGTTTGTGCTTAGGCCCATGTAACATTTTGTCCACATAAGGTATCCATGTCAAATTTGCATCCTTTCTTCCAACATCGTGAGGGTGCTAAAGGTACCCAGGGTTTGTGGATTCCCCTGGAAGGGGCCCAGGAATTAGCCAAAATGCAGCTACATTTTGGGGTATTGGTGAATAATTGGAAACAAGTGCTCAAGAGGAAAGCATCTGGTTTTTACCTACACATGGTATCAACAAAGTATTTGCAGTGATAAAATCCCCATCTTCCCAGTTTTAAGGAAAAGGCAGACTTTTGTTAAAAAACACAATTTTCTACACAGTTTTGACATTTTTTTTTTTTAAAACCTTTATTTTGTAAAAAGGGAATACAGTTACAGACCTACAACCACGGAGGCTGGTCAGTTGTATGCAATACCAGTAGCACAATAATACACAGTTCATCAGCAGACAACCCAAGGGCCCAGCAGCGAAAAGGCACAATATAATGGAGAACTTGTGGCAATAAGAGGATAAATAAAAGATTTCACATTTTATATTTTATAAATAACAAAAATCGAAACACAAAAAAGAGTCGAGGCGTTACCATGCAATGTGATGACTGTCTCATACGACAGGGGGAGACAAATGATTAATGAGTACTGTTATGAAGGAGGAGAGATCTTGGAGAGGGGGGCGAGAGCAACACAATACATCGCATACAACGGGAAGCTTGGAGACCGAAACGTACAGTCAAGGGAATTGAGGAATGCAGTTTTGACATTTTAAGTGGACATTGCCTATTTTTCTATTTTTTGTGCTTTCAACCTCCTTTCAGTTAGTGCTAGAAATGTATGTAAAACCAGTATTTGCCCATGACAAAGGGCATAGTGGAGCTAAGTTCACATGTAGAGCAGTATCATTAAGGCATGTCTTTGCACCAGACAGTCCTTTAAGATTTAGTAAGATAATAGGACGGTGTCAACAATTATGGGATGCGAATGTGCCGAGATACACATTGACAGGAACTAAAACACATCCTAGAATAGCAATGGCATTAATGCAATTTTCTCTTGGTTTCAGAGGAAATGGGACAGTAAAGGTGGGAAGGAACCTCAACTGCAACACCACCATGGATGCCACCGATATGCAGTGAGCCATCTCCAGCTGAATGAACCCCTGTTGGCAATGTTGGGCCAGGCTTTACATGCAACTACTCCCGAACTGGAATGCCCACTGTTAGCTTGTCAATCTACACCCCCCCCCCCCCCCCCCTGGTGATACTAGGAGTGGGCTCTGTATGATGGTCCCATAAGCCATCTAAAAGTCTTTGTTTCACCATCAGTGGAATAAAAGAGCTGCAGAATGCTATGGCAAAAAAAGTTTGGAAAATTACCCACAGCAACATAGACTATTCAATGGCACACTTGGTCATAAGTAGCATGGCGGCAGTTGTTAGGGTTGAGCTAGGAGAAAGAGGAGAAGATCTGCTTAGGCTCATATGCAGTTTGGAAGCCCCCTGTGAGTTCCCATGCACTTGATTTTGAAGTAGAACTAGAAATAAAGTTGATAATGACGGCCATGAGGGGGGTACAAGAGGGCAATGGGACATTAGTTGAAGCCATTAAACATTGCATGACTTAAACAAGAACATGGTCAATCAAGTGTAATAAAGTATTGCAGTTTAGTAGAGTAGGATCTTAGACACAGGTGTGTCTGTGTAAGATTTTTTTTTAGTTTTCTCCTCCTTGGTGCACTACTGTAAATGTCTGGTGACATAGCCAGCAGTGTGAACAGCAGATCTATTTTAAGCATTTGCAGCGCAACCTATTGAATTCCAAATACTTGTTAAAATACTTCCATCGGGTGAGCACATTGTGTTTAGAAAGCGCATGGAATGCATTTGCAGGAGCTCACTGTGAGTGATGAGCGGTATAAGGAGGCCAGAAATAGGGCGGGCACTTTATACCTAATGTTGTTTTTTTAAAACACAGTTTTTATTGGTTTTATTACTATAGTCAATACAAACAGTTATGCAATTCGTAAATTTGACAGTAGGCATTAGTCTTTTGATAGTATGACCGTATCTCTTTAACTGGAGTCCACGTGGGAGTGCATTTTCATTACAGTCTACCTGCTACAATCATGATTTTCATATTTTATTACCAACTATGTACTTATGTAGTTATGCATGAGCTTGCATTAAGACAGACGTTGACAATTATCCATTATGTACCCCAACGTATCTTAACATACCGCCACCCCCCAGTTGGCTCACTCTTGTATGGTTTAACTTGTAGTTTATTGTACAATACTCTGGCAGTTTTAATATGGTAATTGTTGTACACATGATATGTGCTATGGTTTCTTGGGGCATTAATCTATTATTAGATGACAGTTTCCAGATTCCATAAATACCTAATGTTG
This sequence comes from Lissotriton vulgaris, assembly GCF_964263255.1. Lineage (NCBI taxonomy): Eukaryota > Metazoa > Chordata > Amphibia > Caudata > Salamandridae > Lissotriton > Lissotriton vulgaris. The sequence continues at coordinate 1,304,297,688 of NC_141695.1, read as the reverse complement.
TTAAAGCTGCATTTGAACTGAACACATTCAATTGATGAGAGTTTATTTTTGTGAATAAACTAATAGGAAGGAGGAATTCATTTCATAGTGGTAAAAAAAGAAATGCAAAACAGCAATACGTTTATTTTAAAAATACCCCCGTCGGGTGAACGTGTAGTGTTTAGAAAGCACATTGAATGCATGAAATGCATTTTTGGGGGCCACATTGATTGATGGCTGGTGTAATGAGGCCAGGAATAACCTATTTTGCTTCTGCTATAAGGATAATTAATAGCAAGGCACCTACTTGGCTCAGCCAGCTTATGTTCAGTACCGCTGGGAAAAATGTGGGCTGACTGACGACGTCCCCGCAGGGGACCCTCATAAGAGGCGGCCGCTTTAGTGCCACAGGATGGCACACTGAGCAGCCTACTGTCCGAAGACCCTGTTAGGGTCCCGCTTGTCACTTCCGGCCAAGGTGGGGGGAGGGGAGAGGTATAAGTTCCTCCCCCACCCACCTGGCGGCATTTTCGTCCCTCACCCTGACGCTGTTTCCCTCCCTACTGCTTAGCTGGCGTAATCAGAGTGGGAGGGAAGGATTTTCTAATCTTTTTATTTGTGTTGCAGGTGGAGTTACAGGGCGATCCAGAGGTGGAAAGGTACTCAGGGGTACCTTCCTCAAGGCCTAATATCCCCAGGAAGTCTTTGCGGTGGACCCCGAGGTGGGACAACGCCCCGTCTGTCCTACAGGCGGTTGGAAACCTGTACAACCAGGGGTCGCTTGAACGCTCCGCCCCTCGTAGGGGGTGCGCGAGTAAGGGGGTGGACCGACGGTTCACCTGAAGTGGGAGGGGCTATCCCCTCATGACAACCGCTAAGCACCGATTGGCTAAGGCCACTATGCAAGTTGGCCCATCAAGTGGTTGGCCGTGAGGGGCGGCTTGCCTTTGTTTCGCCTGTAAGAGAACCCAACTTGTTGGCATATTTGGTATGCTAATAAACCTGCAGCAATTTTCTCCCCCAAAAAGTTGTCTTGTCTGCTTATTTATGTTACCTGTATGTTGCTGCATGAGGCTGGTGAGTGTGGCCGATATTGGCATTATTATCCAGAGCACTGTTGTGTCTTCCGATGCAGCAGGAGAGACGTTTTTGTTGTTTTGTATTGGAGGCATGGGATGGTCTTGTTTATGTATGATTCATGTGTTGCTAAATAACCTCACCCGGAGCAGTGGTGCCTCTTTCAGTACAGAAGGGGTAAAACGACAAAGTTGGAAGAAATAAAGGCAAACGCCCTGAACCTTCCACCCGATTCAGGAGGGTTGGCATATAGGATCTCTGCCATATTGGACTTAGTAAAATCGCTGAATGGATGCAAAAAAACTTCCTAAAACTAAACGGCGAGAAAACCGAGTTAATCGTGTTGGGCAAAAATAAAGAACTTTGGGGACCCCAACACTGGCCAACTGAAATGGGCACCCCCCCCCACCCCTGTCACTCATGCTCGCAACCTGGGAGTCATTATTGACGACTCACTCAGTCTACACCAGCAAGCAGTAAAGACCTCTTCCACCTGCTTCGCCATACTGAAATGGCTAAAAAAGATCTGTTGGATGTTGCCTGAAAACACCAAGAAAACAGTTGTCAACGCCCTAATCACATACAGATTAGATTATGGCAACGTTCTGTACCTGGGGCAAATAAAACTACTGTCCGCAGGTTACAGTCAATACAAAATGCAGCAGCCAGACTATTCTGGAAAATTCCCATCTCTACTCCAACTACCAAATACATCAGAAAGTTACACTGGCTAAAAATTGAAAATCGAGTCAAATTTAAATCCCTATGCTTCATGCACAGGATTTCCACCAAAACCGCTCCAAAATACCTGCAAAACCTGGTGCGCCCCTATCGTCCCTCCAGATCTCTTCGGTCTTCCACGGCAAATCATTTTGAAATCCCAAAGATCAAGTTGTCACGCATGGGTGGCAAGTCCTTTTCACTCCTAGGACCTACACTTTGGAATTCAATGCCACATACACTGCGGTCTGAGCCGAGCTACATCAAATTCAGAAAAGCCTTAAAAACATGGCTGTTTAACATCTAGTTTCTGTAACCGCATAGACATTGGGATCTGCTGCGCCGGGAAACCCTTTGTTGGGTAGCTGTGCGCCATATAAATGTAAACACATAAAAAAATAAAATAAATTGGTAGGTGCCCTGAGTTGGTTTCCGAAAGAGTAAAAATGCAATGAAGACGTTTATTTTTTATTTAATAAAATGAGAACAGTGTTGTGCACACGTTTAAAGAGCCTCCTCCCCAGTTTCACTAATTAATAACTTTGCTCGCTGTGCCGTGCGCACGGGCAGAGTGCAGACGGGGTGAATGTGCGACAGGAATGTGAGCTTAAGAAAACTGTGCTTGGCCAGTGCTCCTCCCGCTTAAACAGAAGTGAGATATTGGTTGAGCAAACCAGTAAGGAGGCAGCCAAGAAGAGGGACATTAAAGTTAACCTATGGCAGACAGGGGCGGGAAAAAAGTTATTTGTATTGAATGCAACAGGTCTTGCAGACAGTGCATGCGCGCTGTAGCTCAACCTAAAAACATGGAGTGAAATGTTTTCCATTTAAATGCGGAGAGATGGTTGAAGTAGGTGTGGAAAAAAAAACCAGGAAGGGTGAGAGTAGGTTCACTCTTCCTCTAGGCATTTGTAAGTTATACCGCAATGCTGCAAAACTCAGCAACGGCAAAGTCTGGCACATGAGCAGGCTGGCCAAACGCACATCTGTTATAAGACCGGACTACCATGAAACCCAGGGCGTTAGAATTTGCAACAGTGATTTGTGGTTTGATTGTGATGATACAGAATGCATGTCTAAATGTACGAACCTAAATAATGAGATGGCAAACAATGATAGAAGTATTGCTGTTGATGATGTCCCATCTTCTGCTGAGCCTTCTAGCAGTCACATGCCTGATCACGGTGGTGAGCTCATATCACCCTCTGAATCTGAAGGCATTGTGGTTAGCCAAGGTGCCACTGGAACATTTGCCAGAGATATTACCAAACCTAAGAAGTTAAATGAGTAAGTCACATGTGACTAGTAATATCTTTCTTCCGCCTTTGTTTCATTTTCTTTTCTTTATATTGTGAGAGGAAGATGTGTTGTAATGACGGAGGATGGCACAAGCCACTTTTTGGCACAAGACATCCTTTATGATGGAAGTACATTATTCCCTTCTCATTGATACTCCCTGTCACCCCATACTCCCACATTCCATTGTGTCCATCACCTGCAGAATGTTATGAGTTGCTTTAAAGTCGGCATATATACCAGACGTGTAAAGGACTTGTTGTAATAAACGTACGTTTTGCAACTACTCCACATGCTTCCTTTCGTTTCTACACCGGGCTCCCAGGAACAGGCCAGCAGAGTTGCGGCCGGCCTCCCAAGCACCCTCAGAAAATGGCTTAGTGTACCTGTTGTGACCTTTATATGCTTGACAGCACCTCCTTCCTTGTCTGTAACTCTGAGTTTGGCATCCGTTACAGCAAGGCTCCACTGATTTTTGGAGCATAATCACTTAATAGTAATTGTTGAGCGACTGTTGAGGGGCTGTAATCACTGTACTTACTATGGTCTCAGCTTCCGCCATGGTCCGCTCATCGTAACTCGCCATGGCGACAGGTGGTTTCTGTGGCGGGCACAAGCACAGCGCTGGGCATGAATATGGCGTTCTCTGTTCTCCTGATTGACTTGAGGATTAGGCAGTACCTGCAGAGCAGTAAGAGTTGACAATTAGTATCAGTCTTGTGTAGGGTAACAGCAGGGGCGGCTGGTGACATTTGAAAGTGGTGAGGCGTAAACTAATTTGCATATTGCACCGCAGCGATCGAGCGCAGCGAGCGAGCCCGAACCACCTTGCATCCATACATACATCATTCATGCATCCACCCATCTATCCACCCACCCTGCATCCATACATCATTCATTCATGCATCCACCCATCCATCCATCATGCATCTACCCATCATGCATGCATACATCCATACATCATTCATACATCCACCCATACATCCACCCACACATCCTGCATCCATACATCATTCATTCATGCACCCATCATTCCACCCATCCACCAATCATGCATCCACCCATCATGCATGCATCCACCCATCCATCCACCCACCCTGCATACATCATTCATTCATGCATCCACCCATCCATCCATCATGCATCCGCCCATCATGCATGCATTCATCCATATATCATTCATGCATCCACCCATCCATCCACCCAACCATCCTGCATCCATACATCATTCATTCATGCACCCACCCATCCATCCATCCACTCATCCATCCATCATGCATCCACCCATCATGCATGCATCCATCCATACATCATTCATGCATCCACCCATCCATCCACCCACCCATCCTGCATCCATACATCATTCATGCACCCACCCATCCATCCACCCATCCATCATGCATCCACCCATGATGCAAGCATCCATCCATACATCATTCATGCATCCATCCATCCATCCACCCATCCATCCATCAATCATTCATGCACCCACCCATCCATCCATCCACCCATCCATCCATCCACCCATCCACCCATCCTGCATCCATACATCCATACATCATTCATTCATGCACCCACCCATCCATCCATCCATCTACCCATCCATCCATCATGCATCCACCCATCATGCATGCATCCATGCATCCATCCATACATCATTCATGCATCCATCCATCCACCCATCCATCCACCATGCATCCACCCATCCATCCACCCATCCTGCATCCATACATCATTCATTCATGCATCCACCCATCCACCCACCCATCCATCCTGCATCCATCATTCATTCATGCATCCATCCATCCACCCATCATGCATGCATCCATCCATGCACCCATCCACCCATCCACCGAACAATCATTAATGCACCCACCCTGCATCCATCCATCATTCATGTATTTTTATGACCATATAAAAATAAATTATGGACTCTAACAAGCCTTTAGGATCTATGTTGAAGGATGTGCCAGTTTACATATTACATCACCTCTACCTTTTTATGCTGGAAACCTTCTACCGCCCATGTATTTGCCATCCTGTAAGCCCTAGGTATGTACTATACAAATTTACATACAAACATACACCAACATGCATGCAATAATAAATGCATATATCATGCTATTCCGCCTCTACCGTTTATAACCTTAGTTCAAAGAGTACATTATATTTGTGGTGACAGTTGTTAACACATTTTCTGGAAAATGTTTATAAAATGAAATCTGTTGAAGGCTGTTGTTGCAACTATCAAAAAAGAAATTCTGAGAATTTTTACATTTCCAAAATTACCCAGCCTACAGAGTTCACCCACCCCAACAAAGTCTCCAGTCCGCCTCCTGCCTTTCCCAGCTCTCTATCATCATGAGATCTGTTGACTCTGCCCTGAACCACAGCCGTCAGCACCCAATGTTGGCCTCGGATGACAATTTATTAATTACTAACATGCGCCTTTCAAAAAGGATTTCACACGTGCTTTTAATTTGGCAAGTAAATGCTAGCTACAGTTTACGGCCTCTTAAATACCTGACAAGAGGGCACGAACACAGTTCAGCACTACTAATAACTTTTAAAGCTCGCTCATATCGAACACTTTATAAATATGTACATTTTAATTTCCACTCACCGGAGGTGCAAGGAATCATGACGCAGCTTCTTTCTTTCCACTTTAACCCATTCTTGTCTCATTGGTCACAGGGCAGGGAAGGGAGGGGTTACCATTACCGGGAGGCTTCAAGAACTATGATTGACATGTAGCCCTGGCCTCTGCAGAGCTGAAGCAGACAGCGCCCAGGGCTAACTCTATCGGCGGGGGAGGACCTTCAGCAAGGACTTCAATGTCTTTGCCGAGGTGCTGACGTCACACGTCTCAGGGCTGTGAGCTCCTCAGCCGGCAAATCTAGGATTGGTGGCGCATGCTCAGAGTGCATGATTTGTGCCTGCCAGGTTTATGGCAGGCACAAATCATGCACTTTGAGCATGCGCCACCAATCCTAGATTTGCCGTCTGTGGAGCTCACAGCGCTGAAGCAGGTTACTTGCAGGAATATATTTACTTAATTGTAGAGTAAAAAGCACAACTAGGGGGCAGAAAAAGGACGAGGGCGTAGCCCCTCCGCCCATATAAAAGAACCGCCACTGGGTAACAGGCAATTAGTTTCAAAAGTCATCAGCCACTGTTGCGGGTTCTGTCCTAGGGGCAGGAGTCACCAGTTACAGCACCTTGTGCTGCTGGGGAGCGACATGCGTTAGTAATAGCCATTATTAGAGGAGCTGCCAAAAAGATAGGGGGTCATCAAGGCCGGCTCTAGGCATGTGCAAGCTGTGCACCTGCACAGGGCCACCAAACCCCAGGGGCCACCACGCCAATATATATCCTTAATATATTAATCCTCTGAGGATGGATACATATTTGCGTGGTGGCCCCTGGCAGGGATTTGGCAGCCTCCGTCTCTGTTCCACTTCCAAACCCCCTGACCCCCTCCCCTCTTTACTGGCCTGCGCGCTCCGCCCCGCCCGGACCCCCTCATCCAGGCCCCCTACCTACGCTCCCTGCCCAGGGCCACCATGAGCCTAGAGCCGGCCCTGGGGTCATCATTCAATGTAAAAGTGCTGCTCTTAAGCTATTTCTGAGCCTATTGACAGTCCCTGCAGACACAAGTGAAGGCAGACAACAACAAGCATTGGTAAAGCCAATAGGTCTGGCATTGGTTGCTAGCCTTTTGGCAACTATGTTATTTTTTAAAATAGTTTTTGCAAACTTTTATTGTTCCTGAAGCTGCACAGCCTTCATCAATCTAAAAAAAATGGCTAAAGACAAAGTGTTTTTTGGTCTAAAAAATAAAAACACACAGTCCGATAGTAGTCCCTGGCACTGAAGGGACTTCTTTGTGTGTAAATGTATTGGCATTTATATAGCGCACTACTTACCCGTAGGGTCCCAAGGCGCTTCGACCGCTGCGAAACCCTTCCTGGCTTCCCTGAGAGATGGTCCCTTAATGGGTATCTCCAGGGTGAGACCAGGCACCCCCAGCGGTCTGGTGGGGCCGTTAGTGAAGATGAGGCAAGCTAATGCCCAGAGTTGCCGAGTGTGATCGCTGATCAGAGTGGGCACCGAGGCGAGAGAATTATCGAGTCCGCTGACCCTGGTCCAGAAACCTGCCGCGCCGGGAATCGAACCCTGGTCCCGGGCCGTCCTCTGCTCTCGGGTCTGCCGCCTCTAACCAGTGAGCCACACTACTTCACTTTGTGTGGGAATGTCCTCCTTGTAAGTGGGTGGTATGCCATAATTCATAGTAAAGTCAGCCAGCAGCTGAAGTGGGACACACTGACCCCTTGAGTGGGTGGAAGAAAAATGTGAATGAGTCAACCACAGACAAATGGATCACATGTGGCTGAAACCCCCTATAAGTAACGATGTTATATACATAACTTTATTCAAATCAAAATGTCTTGGCTAACACATACCAAAAAAAGCCAATCGCTTTGCCAGCCTCTTGCCTTTGAGAAAGAAAGAAAAAGAAAGAAAGAAAGAATGCAAGAAGAAAGAAAGAAAGACCATAGAAATAAAGAAGGACCAACGAAAGAAAGAATGAAAACAGAAAGAAAGAAAGAAAACAGAAAGAAAGAAAGAAAGAGTGTTACAAGTGCTGCAAATTACACACATGAAGGCCAGTTTTCTGGTGAAATTGAGTGCAGATTAAACGTATTCTGAAGAATTGTATGTTTATGAATTCACATTGTATAATATTGAAGCTTTTGGTTTGTGCACTGTATACTTAGTAAAAAGAGGATACATTATTATGGTACATTTTCAAGTGGACGCCATTTGTTATTCATTGGCAGGAAACAAGAACTGATAAAGTTTAAATGTGCCTTGTTCTTTCATCTGCTAGAAAGCATCCTGATATCACATCAGGCTGTAAATACAATGGCAGCTCTAGAATAATTATAAAGTAAAAATACAAAAATACTGGCACTGAAGGGAACTACCTTGTCTGTGGATGTGCTCATAGGGATAGAGAACAAAATACAGTCACTCAAAGTGAGGCTAACAGTGGCTTTAATAGGTTGACCCACTGCCCCATTACATAGGCTGTGGTGAGAGCTGGCTGAAGAGAGGTGGCTGAAAGCCCCTTGTAGTAAGTATATTATACATATAATTTTAGTAAAAATAAAAAGGTCTTGGTTAATGCCAAATAGTGGAACGTTCAACACATCAGAGGCCTCAGCCTGGTGACTCAGGATACCTGCATGGCCCAGTGAGAGAAGGGTTGGACGTGTTGCAGGTTGTTCACATTTTTGGCAACAGCCCGTAGGAAACACCAGCTTACCTGCAAAACCGAGCCTGCGCTGTTACCAGGGCACAACCGACGACAAAAGGACCCCATACTCTCACGTGGTTGAAAGTCTTTAGAGGTTAGCAGGTCTGTTATTTTATATCGTCAACTTTAATAAAATGTGTCTGAAAATAAATCATGATTTTTAACATTAACAGAATGTGTGAACATATTTGAGTTTCTTTGCTTTCAAGGTCAAAGCAATGTCCCTCCCAGTGTCAGTGGAATGTGCCACTTGGATGGAATGCTCACGGCTACGTCACAAACCATGGCATTACCCTCAAAACACATTCTGTTGTGAGGTCACCAGCTTCCTGCACACATTGAAGCATCCCCTGGAGCTGACGTCACAGGTGGCATCATAATCTCTGCACTCTATGAAAGCCCATAGCAACCGCTGTTGTTTCTTGGCTTTTCTTGTGACTCTGGGGGCTGGTTACTTCTGTTTGAGGTACGTTTTATGGACTCGTGGCTTTTCTTTTCAATGAGTTTTGAGTGGAATCATAAACGCACTTATTGTTTCGCCTTCACTCCATCTCTTCCGGCTCGAAATCTCTGAAAAACAACAGTCAAAACAGCGCAAAAGTGAGACAAATCGGCAGATAGTGAGAGGAAGGGAGAGGCGGAGGGAAGAGGGGTGTCCCAGAAGTGGGGCCCACAGCTGAGTACAGAAGAGGAGCAGGCGAGACAGAGCATATGAGTGGAGGGTTTACTAGAAGCTGGTGAGTGCTGGGGTGTGTGTGGGGGGGGGGGCTTTATTAAACAAACAGATATACGTTGTGCAGACAAACCGGAAAATGTGAAAAATTATTTTATATACACTTCTTAATTCTGATTATAACGTGCAATATGTTTGCGTTCTTAAAATATGAACTAATTTGACAAATTGATGGATGTGTTTCGACATTTAATATGCATGAGAAAGGCCTTTTATAGACCTGCTTCCTCTTGTCTGAAGCCTCGTGAAAGTGCTTGCACTATTGTCACCCGTGCAAGGCTGCACTCTGACCTCAGGAGTTCTTGTGCTCACACTAGGAGAGCTCGTGTGCCTAGGTCAGAGCTGAACAGGGCTCTGAGAAGCCTCCACCAGTCCAGACTCGCTGTAGGCCTCAGGAGGGCGGGGTGGAGGGGAGGGGGGGGGGGCTCTGAAAGAACCGAGATTGATCCACACACAATATAACAAACATATACCTCAGCGTCTTTATGTGCTTCAGTCTGCAGTCAGTATTGTTTTAACGTCTCTGCCTGACCTTACACTGATTTGTAACTTGCCTTTCATCACACATAATGATGACCCCTGAACCCAGAACCCCAGATAGGGTTTACTCCACTCACCAGTGAATGCATTGTGTGCATAATCACTTGCTCCATACATCACCTTGTGTAGGAAAAGGGCCCTCTCTGAAGGGTCACCCCAGACGTTTTGCCTTCCTCCTCCTCCTTTTGCTGATCATTTTTGTTGGACTTAGGACTCTGAGAACATTGCCACTTCTGACCGGTGCTAAAGGGCATGTTATTCTCCCCAAATCATGGTAACATTGGTATATACCCAATTGGTATGTTTAGTTTACTTGTAAGTCCCTGGTAAAGTGGTATATCATATACCCAGGGCTTGTAACCTAAGTGCTACTAGTGCGCCTGCAGCACTGACTGTGCCACCCACACTAGTAAGCAGCCTTTCAAACCTGTCTCAGGCCTGCCATTGCAGGGCCAGTGCGTGCGGTCTACTGCCATTTTGAATTGGGATTTAAAACCACTTGCCAAGCCTTAAACTCCCCTTTTATACACATCACCCCTAAGGTAGGCCCTAGTTCTCTCATGGCCACTCACATATGTATGTGTGGTTAGTGGCAGTTAAGTAACTGAACACAAAGCACTGACCTCTGAGACAAGGATGTAATCCTACAATGAATGTCTCAATTGCACAATGTGTAACCAGGAAACCTGTGATCACATCCCAACTCCCTCACTGCACCAAATTGAGTGATGATCAGTCCTTCCCTTTATTTCACTTCCACTGAGCATCATTTTCCTTACACAGTCAGGTGTGAATAGAACAAGAGAAAGCACCCTGCCTAGGGATATAATGGCCCTAGCTAGAGGATCCACACAATATATAAGGGGTGATTAGCCTAGGGGCTGACACTGCACACAACAAACACAAGGTCAATCCAAGTAAACTCAAGAGAACATATTAGAAATATATATATTTTTATTTCTTTTAAATATATTTTTAGAGTTGAGGTAACAAAAATATACAGAGGTAAATTGTATTTTAGATTCACGTGATACTTTTAGAGCATAAAAAAGACATACACTGATGGTGGGAGAGAAAAGGAAGGGAAAATTTATACTATATTAAGACCTACCCAGTAACAACCATACTTCACAATGTTGATTTTAAAACGTGTTATACCCCGAAACTGCCTTATTATACGTTTAACTTTATCTGTACCATAATCAATAACATATGCAATAAGTTCCTAATCTACTCCTACCATAGGATCACTACCTTTGGAGTCCAGTCAACGGAAGTAGAAAGTACTAGCTTCCCGGTATAGCACATCCAACTATACGTCTTTGGTTCCTCTTGGCCAAAAAATATAGGTAAACACCATTGTATACTCCTGATAAATTATGCCAATAAGTGTCCCCTATTCCTCTATATATAATAAAAAATGCCCTGCCCTATTTGGAGGTCGGGCTTACCCCGATTAATGAAAATAATTATGACAACTTGCCTTGTAGGAATCTGGGCCTAACTGTAATAACTGGGTCACATGTGTGCGAGAATGAGTGTGTGTATATACGTAGGAAAACATGTATACATGAATTTTGTTATGAAATGTACTCTATGGTTCATTTAGCCTAGGTTATCGCTATGCCTTTCACAGATTCCACTTAACAGGGAATCGGTTCCAGGGAGTGTCTCTAGGTAGTTTGACACTGCACAGTTACAAAAGGTCAACTATATGTGTATCGCATCAATATACAATGTGTATTTAAAATGTTAAAATGAACCAGAACAATGGAAAGTGTATGTTGAATATTCTTGATTGGTATTGTATATATATATAGAACATAAAATTAAGACTTTGCTTTTTATTTTCAGATTTTACACTTGTTTCCCTCCCAGTATACTACCCCCAGCCCTGACGAAGGTGTGGCCCTATTGGCCTGTCACCGAAACGCGCGTCGGCTTGTGTTTCCAGGAATACGGCACTTTGTCCTATTTACATCAGGACCCGTATTAATGTCATCTGCCTGGAATAACATCCTGATTTATGCAACATACTGACCATCTATGTGTTGCACACACCAGGACTAGAAGAATGAATGGAAGAATGAAAGTTGAATGTTAGAATATTAGGTAGAGTAAAAATTTAAATAAGTGAGTATGAGAGTATGTGTGAAGTATGGTTGTTACTGGGTAGGTCTTAATATAGTATACATTTTCCCTTCCTTTTCTCTCCCCCCATCAGTGTATGTCTTTTTTATGCTCTAAAAGTATCACGTGAATCTAAAATACAATTTACCTCTGTATATTTTTGTTACCTCAACTCTAAAAATATATTTAAAAGAAATAAAAATATATATATTTCTATTATGTTCTCTTGAGTTTACTTGGATTGACCTTGTGTTTGTTGTGTGCAGTGTCAGCCCCTAGGCTAATCACCCCTTATATATTGTGTGGATCCTCTAGCTAGGGCCATTATATCCCTAGGCAGGGTGCTTTCTCTTGTTCTATTCACAGTTGTCTCCCCCCTATGGCCTGCCTATATCTTTAAAAAACCCATCGGGGAACCCCCTTCTTTTGTTCCTTACACAATCAGGGCCTCGTTTATGAGAAGTGTTGCATCGCTGCGTGAATGCAGAGATGCAACACTTCTCAGTGCACCCTCCTTGCGACATGATGATGCATCATATTTACTGTATGACGCATCATGTTGCAAGGAAAGACAGACACGTCAGTATTACTGACATATCTGTCAGCACAAAATTGGCACATTGTTGGGGTGTGTCTGAAAACAGACGCAACTCCAGCAATATGTCCTTTCACATGGGGCAAGCCCCATGTGAAAGGGCCTGCGTCGCCCTTACGCCTGTCATGAGGCAGGCGTAAGGTTTTGAAGTATTGGCTTCCTAGAAATGGTGCAGTGAAATCTTATAGATTTGAATGCGCCACTTCTACGAGGTTTTCTTGCGGTGGAACGCCCACCCTGCATACATTATACCTTTCGCAGGTATAATGTAGCGCAGGGGGTTACGAAGTGATGCATCTCTCTAGATGCTTCACTTTATATATATGGCGCAACATGGCGCATTATTTACGCCGCCGCACGATCACAAAAAGTGACGCAACCAAGGCTTAAATGTGAAGCAGTCCTTTGTAAATAAGGCCCTCAGTTTGGGACACATTGCAGTAATTCAGTGGAGGATTTGTGCTCTAAAAATACTTCACTTGTATATGGTTAGTATAAAAGAATTCTGCTTCACAATTAATAAAAATATGGAGCACATAAAAAGATAACAGGGTAAACTATCAAATTTTTGGTGAGTCATTGCATGTCAGGGCATGTGGGTACTGAATGTTTCATCTTTAAAAAATATATATATATATTTATGTATATATTTTCATAGATGTCAATCAATGAAGTAATATAATTGTATGTACTTAACTGAGAAATGTTGAAAATCTATTTTTTCAAATGTAAAGAGCCTGTCATATGTTTCATGACATTTGTTGCCTGATTTACATCTTTTGATGTCTCCGCTGGATGTACGACGTTACAACGCGTACTTTTACAATGCGTGCCGTTACAAAGCAACTTTTACAACGCAAGTCGTTACAACGACTTGCGTTGGGGGGTGCTGGATAGTAAATATTTTAATTTACAATTCCAACTCCAGTCCCCGTGGATAGTAGGGAAGGAGTTGGATAGTAAATTAAACTATTTAATATCCTGGAGCGCCCCCCAGCGCAAGTCGTTGTAACGACTTGCATTGTAAAAGTTGAGTGGTAACAGTACCGCATTGTAAAACCTTTGTTGTAATGGTTGTTCCCCGTCTCCGCTCGGCTCTTGGAGCCAAGTCCGGCCTTAGCTCGGCCCTACCCAAGGCCTTCTGTCCTCGCCCAAATGTAGTAAATCTTACACCTTTGTGCAGGTGTGAGAGGCCGCAGGGACATGGAGACAGAGTTGAGTGGGGACAGTGGGAGTGGGAGGGCTGGTCTGAGCAGGGACAGCGAGGGAGGGGGCAAAATTAGGCCAGGGGCCGAGGGATGTGACGCATACATAAGACTGCTCTATAGGGGAAGAGAGGCCGAGGCGACAAGAGCAAGGGAGGCCTGAGATCAGGGCCGGTTCTATGATTTGCGAGCCCCTGGGCCAAAAGTGAATGCGCGAGGCCCCTCTAATTTACTTAAGGAATGTGCGAGGCCCCTCTAATTTACTTAAGTGACCCTATTCAGAGACACTGCAGGAGGCCCATTGTACACGATTTTAGCGCCCGCCACAGTTTTAACTTTCAGTCCACAAGCAATTCTCACACCTCCAGCCTGATAGGTGTAAGATTTGCTTGTGGGCTATGAGTTAACACTGTGGGGGCACTAAAACCCTGTACAATGGGTCTCCCGCAGTGCCTCTGAATGGGTCTCCTTGCAATTGGGACAAGGGGAAACGTCTCCCTCCCCTAGGCCTCCAGACACCATCCCTGAGAGGCCCAGGGAGGGGACCCCTCCCATAGACCCTAATTGCAAGAAGACAGTGAAACAACAGGTCACACAATCGGTTCGGGCCCTATGCTGGTGGGCTGAGTGCGAGGCCCTGGGCAGCTGCCCACGTCGCCCATGCCATAGACTCCGGCCCTGCCTGAGATGAATATTGACAGCACGAGGAGAGCGGGCAGTGGGTGGACGGTGGACAACGGGCCAGGGCAGGGCACCAGAGATGACACGGGAGAGAGAGGAGGGGAAGAGGTGAGACTGGACAGCAGGGGAGGGGACAGTGATCCCAGAGGGCAGCAATGTGAGGTGGTGCACAGGATCGGGGCTGGGGGACAGAGAGATGAGACACACACTGGAAGGTGGATTCAATTGTAAGAGGGGTCTACAGTATGATGAACAGAAGAGACACAGGGCTATGAGGGGAGAGAGAACAAGAGGTGGGACAAGAAGATGTGGGTGGGGTCAGAAGTGAGAGGAGACAGCCAAGGAGGAGTGGTCAGAGGTGAGATGGGACAGTGGGAAGAGAGGGGAAAGAGGGCAGACAGGGCACCTGAGGCTAGGGGCAGGACAGGACAGATAGATGAGTGCCAGAAGAGACAGAGGCCAGTAGGCAGACAGTCGGAGATGAGACAGCAAGGGAGACAGTGACCAGAGGTGCGAGAGAAGCCAGAGGTGAGACCGAACAGTTGGGTGATGAGGACCAGATGTGACAGAGGATAGTGTGGGTGGAGGCCACAGTTGAGACTGTGGAGGGGATCATTAATAAGGATTAAAATGAGAAGGGGTCAAAGGTGAGATGGGGCTGCAGGAGAGATGATGGACAAAGGTGTGATACGAGAGAAGGGGTTGGGCCAGATGTGAGTTAAGGACAGCAGTAGGAGTTGGTCCAGATATTAATGGGGAAGTGGATGCTTGGGCTTGAAGTTAGAGGAGGCATTAGGGTAGGGCACAGATAGTGAGACAGTGCTAAGCAGTGACGTGGCAGAGGAGGCACAGCGCCAGGTGGAGTAGAGGAGCAGAGATGAAACAGAGCAAGGTTATGCCAGAGAAGAGACGGACAGCAGGTGGGGGTGGTCTGGTGGACACAGCAGGAGGTGGGGGAGGGCAGGGTGGGACAGGGCACCAGAAAGAGGGGGCACAATGTTACTAGGGTGGTCAGAGGAGACAAAGACAAGTGGGGAGGAGGGTCAGAGGTTAGATGAGGACAGGTTATGGGCAAGGAGTCATAGGTGAGAGAGGACAGGTAGGGTTGCAAAAGTGCAGGCAGGGCAGTGGGGAGAAGGGGGTCCGAAGTGATGGAGAGGAGGCAGAGATAACTAAGGACAGTGGAATGAAGGGCCAGAGGTGATAGAGGAAAGCGGCGGAAGGAGGCCAGAGGTGAGATGGGACAGCAGATGGAGGTGGACGACAGGAGGCTGTGGGGTGAGAGGTGAGACAGGGCACATGAGGGACAGAGGTAAAACAGGACTGCAGGGAAGGTGACCAGATCAAAAGGTGAAATGGGGCAGTGGGAGTAGTGAGTGTAAGGTAGGATGGGGCAGTGGGAGTAGTGGGCTTGAGGTGAGATGAACTACCTTGTAAAAGGAGTCAGAGGAGACACACTCTGTGAGGAAGGGGTCAGAGGTGAGATGGGGCTATTTTTGGCAAAGGGGGGAAGAGGTGATTTGGAGGGTGGGGCCCTTGGACAGGCAGGACAGTGTGATGAAGGGAGACTTACATGAATTGTGACAGCAAGGAATGGGGGCCAGATGTGTCACTGGTCTTCAGGTGGGTTTTGCCAGAAGATGCGAGAGGATTGGGGTGATGTGGTTCACAGGAGCAAGAGGGTGGGGGGAGTGGGATTAGAGGTGAGAGGGGACGGTGGTGGAAGGCAGCCGTAGGAGAGTCAGGGACAGTGGGCAGCTTACAATGCACACCTGTAAGGTAGAGGGTGTCTTTCTGTGAGCTGTGGTAATGAGCGGGATAGAAAATACTGAGGGGAGGAGATGAGGGGAGATAGGGCAGCTGGGATGGTGGTGCAAAGCAGTTACAGAGGAAAGGTGGGCAGAGGTGAGGCGGGACTGCAGGGGGCAGGGACAGACGACACAGGACATAGTGGGGATGGGGGCCAGAGGTGAGATGGGACAGTGGGTCGAGACGGACAAAGGTGTGGTGTGACAGTAGGGAAAGAGTTGAGCTGGGGAACTAGGTGGAGTGAGGACCCTAGGTGAGACATGACAGTGGGCAAAGTGGGATCAAAAGTGGCACTAGCTAGTTGGAACATTTGAAATATGTGAGACATGTCTACGTGAGAGAGGGAGAGAACCAAGATGCACAGCGTTAGAGGGAAGTCAAAGGGGTGATTGGGCTTCATGCAGAATGGGACCTGATATAGAATGTGCAAGTGTAGGAGAGGGGGGCCTAAGCTAAAATGTGCAAGTGGAGGAGAGGGGGGCCTAAGCTCATATGTGCCAGTGGAAGAGAGGGGGGGCCTCAGCTAAAATGTCTAAGTGGAGGAGAGGTAGCCTGAGCTAGAATGAGGAGGAGAGGGGGGCCTGAGATAGTATTTCCAGGTGGATGAGAGGGGCCTGAGCTAGAATATGTAGGAGAGGGTGGCCAGAGCTAGAATGTCCAAGTGGAGGAGAGGGGGCCTGAGTTAGAATGTGCAAGGGGAGGAGAGGGGGCCTGAGTTAGAATGTGCAAGGGGAGGAGACGGGGCCAAAGCTAGAATGTGTAGGAGGGGGGCCTGAGCTAGAATGTCCTAGTGGAGGAGAGGGGGCCTGAGTTAGAATGTGCTAGGGGAGGAGAAGGGGCTAGAGCTAGAATGTGTAGGAGGGGGGCCTGAGCTGGAATGTGGAGGGGAGGAGAGGGGGCCTAAGCTAGAATGCCCAAGTGGAGAAGAGGGGGACTGAGTTAGAATGTGGAAGGAGGTGAGGGGGGCCTGGGCTAGAATGCCCAAGTGGAGGAGAGGGGGCATGAGTTAGAATGTGCGAGGGAAGGAGAGGGCACCAGAGCTGGAATGTGGAGGAGAGGGGGGCCCGAGCTAGAATGTGCAAGCGGAGGAGGCAGAGGATAAACAGCACAGTACAAGAGGTAGGAGGTGAGATGGGACTACGGGGTATGGGATTAGAGAAGAAACAGGGTCAGTGGGATAGGAAGCCATTTGATATAGGGGTACTGGTGAAGGGGGTGCTGAAGTTTCAAGTTGGAATGGGGACTGTTGGGATGTGAATATCCCGAGCATGGTGTAAATCTGGAATCCTGACTTACTTTGGCCCTGGCACCACACCAGTGCGAGAAAGTATACGCAGAGGCCTAAGCCTGTCCCTGAATATGAAAAGAACTGGTGCACCTTCTTTGCTGGCAGTGCACTATTGCCACTGTTGCTTGTATGATGCAGCGGTGGCAAAGTTAAGAGAAATCATTAATTTGACAAGACTATTTTATGTTTGTCACTCTGGTTGAAAACTAATGGCCCACCTGTTAAAAGTTTCTCTTCTACTTGTGTGCTCCGTCCCTTGAGTTGACACCTTGGGTGTGTCTTCCAAGAATGTGCAAGTTTTCAGCATGAGTAGCACATGACATGGTGTTTGTGTGAGCAATAGTAATGGAGTCAAGTAGAATCCATTTTGTAAACCCCTGGCCTGGTCTGGCACAAGATGAAGGATGAGTGCTGTGCTGCCAGGGAGTCAAACTATATTCCCTGCATGCCAGTACCTGGAGGAGGGAGACCCACACACTCAAGTGGGAGGACTGGAGAAAGCTGCTTATGAAAACTCCAGAAGGCATATTTATTTGTGAAGAGCTGCTGATTAGTCTTCCTAAGCCCCAACATTTTGTGGATGTAGTGGTGAGAGATGGGACTGCAGATTTTGAAAGTGGGGAAGCCTACAGGTGAAGCCCACCCTTTTGTCTGTCCATGAACACTGCTTCAGTTGGGCTGATGGTATCCAGCTGTTGGGCCTTTGTGATTCTAACATGGATGCCCCAGGATGGATATAATTATTGGGAACAATGGGTCCTTCGATATATTATGCCAAAAAACAATAAATATAGACCAGAATCAGTACTATATAGATTCATTATGTCCAGCCAGACATTGTTTGATTTAATAAGTACAAAAGGTAAGTACTAAAGTTCAAGACAGAACGCCATAGAGTTGGACATAATCCTGTATTCTTCAAGGTTCACAACATAAAGACAATAACAGTTAAACAAAACATTTTCAGGCACAAAAAAGAGCTTATCGCCAATACATGGATCATGAGGGCAAGCATTTTAGAGAAGTAGACAGTGATGCACAAGTTTTAATAAATGTGTTTAACATGCAGACTGTCTAAAAGAGTTGACGACGTTTCGATCTATACGAGGTACATAGATCATCATCAAGACGGGAAAATTAAGCACGCCTGAAAAATACACTGCCTGTAAACTAGAAGAACCGGGAGGGAGGCATGAAGCAAAATGCCAAGCATTAGAATTATTCAAGGGTAGAAGTGAAAATATTGATACTTGAGACCTCCATAGCTGAAAATATTACGATGGGCAGTACATTTAACTGATTAGAAGAAGCAATCTAATCGGGTGAACTGTCAAGAGTACACAATAGAATCATAATGAGGCAGTGAGAAAGACAAATTTGTTGCACACAGTTCATGGCTGAAAACAAAATCTGATGGTACATAGTAGTGAAAACACTGTCACAATTGAGTGCACTGGCCATTTTCAGGTGCTATTTGAAATCAAGAGAATAGGAAAGAGAGTGAAAAACCTTGTTGCCTAGGTGGGAAGTGAGACACTCGCATACGATCAAGGTGCTTGTGTGCGGCCGATAACACTAGGTGGAAATTGTGTCAAGATGAGATGTTAAACAACCGGCATTGGTACAAGTGAAAACAGTTTCCTGAGGTCATTCTGCTAGTATAGTTCTAAGCCCAATATTGGGGTTGCAGGGTTGTAACCCGTTTCATGCATTAAAAAAATAGGAGTGGGTGTGTGTATATTTAGCCGCGGACGGTCAAAGGAATGAGAGACGGAAACTCACTTGGTTGGCAAGTGCGAGGGCAGAAGCTACCCGGGTTAAGGGAGTAGTACGGGTGTGCTGGGGAGGAAGATGAGGGGAACGTTACAGGCAACATGTGGATACGGATGTGGGGAAAGAATAAATAACCAACCAGGCAGCGCACGCGTACCTAATTAATTAGGGTTCGGTCGGAACCCATACCTAAAGATTAGGGACTTAAAGTAAAGATATCTTCCGCTGCAAAGTATGCATCCGTGTCGGCAGAACAACAGGGCACGTAATTAGATGCTCCGGGGCAGCCGCAAGGAGAACCTAAAATGGAAAAGGATGCATCAAGGGCATGTGGGACTGGCGGCTGGGAAGGATAAAAAAGGAGCCACAGAGCTTGCTTACCGTGATGTGAGGAGCGGGAGTGCTGCTGCCAAGAATCGGCGGTGAGCGAGGAAAGTGGACGTGAGGTTGAAAAATGAAGCAAGGCCGCTCACGTGATCATGCGCATCGTGAGGTGTGGTAGCATAGCAAGCTCTGTGATTACGGCGGCCATGTTGGGTGAGTGAAGCTCGTACAGGAGCACACAATGCAATGGTAGAAATAAGCCCAGGGTAAAGAAGATGGGAGCATAACAAGTTGGAACCCAGCATAAAAGTGAGAAAGAGTGAAAGAAAAGAATTTAAATAAAGTAAAATTGTGTGACATGGAAAATTAATTTAAGGCATGTGACCACAGTGAATTGTGACATAGATAATTGACGCATAGAGTAAACAACGTTAAGTTCAATGGGTCTTTGTAAAAAATGGGAAACCTTTTCAAACAGAATGACTTGCATTAGTGTGTTCTGGAAAAGACATGTGGGTAGTCTCAAATCAAAGTAGTCCAGTCTTCATTTTGGTTCAGACCTTTTCTGATAGCGAATAATGAGTTTCAGTTCCTCTTTATTCAAGATCTGGGCCAGGTCACCGCCTCTTGCCAGTAGTCTCACAGTTCTAAGCACAGTACATTTAATGTCAATGTTCTTGTGGCCGACAAGGTTGAAGTGTTCAACCAGTGGTGCATTGGGGGTGTTGCAGCGGATCCTGCTGTGGTGTTGTCCTATGCAAGTCTTGATTTTTTTGTGTGGGTTGACTGATGTAGTTCTTCTAGCATGGACACTGGATCAAATAGATGACTTTGCATGTGTTACAGTTTGAAAAAGGGTTTAAGTGAATTACAACATTGTCAAATGTGAAGGTTTTACCTTCCATAGTGAAAGCACACATATTGCAGTTTCTGCACTTTGCATGCCCCAGCAACAGTGTCAGCCCCCAGTGTCCATCCAGTGCCAGGGGAGGTGTCACTATGGGGAGTGCTGCTCGTACCAGGTGGTCCTTCAGATTGCTGGTTTTCTTAAAGGCAAACGAGGGGAGTTCCATGTTTAAAGTACCTGCGTTGAGTGTGGGGTAATGTTTAAGAATCGATTTGCGGACAATACCAAGCACGTTTAAGAGAATTCCAGACCAAATGCTTCGGGTATCCACGGGACTTGAGTTTGTTGGATAGAACTGAAGCTTCTTGGAAATAATCTTCCTTTTTGTAGCAGTCACACCTGATGGGCAAGAACTGAAAGTAGGGTAATGAATCTCGTAGCGCCCTGGGAGGATTGCTTTCATACCTCAAAAGTGTGTTCCATTCAGTAGGCTTTCTATAAAGTCTAGTGAGAAGTTCTCCGTATGAGTGATATATAGTCAAATCCAAGAAGGCAATGGAGACTTGGTCTAGTGATAGTGTGAATTGCAAGCCAAGACAATGGGTATTAAGCCAATGCTGAAACTGATGCAGAGTAGCCACGTTGTTGTGGCAAATTAGGAAAACATCATCGATATAACGGCGCCACAGTGTGACCCCAGAAATTAAAGGGTTCTGAGGTGACAGGATAATGGTGGTCTCTAGGGAATCCAGGAAGAGAATGGCCAGATTGGGGGCAAAAACTGCCCCCATTGATGTACCCTTCACTTGCTGGTAGAACTTGTTATTAAAGGTGAAGAAGTTTCTTGTGAGGCATAGCTCAAGCAATTGAAGTATGAATAGTGTGGGGACTGCGTGTGGTCTGGGTCTGGAGTCTAGAGTTTTTTTAATCACTGTAAGGGCTAGTACCTGAGGAATCTTGGTGTACAGTGATTCGACATCCAATATACAGAGCAGATCAGTGGTGGGATTAAAGGATGGAGATAGCCCAGTACCATCTACTGTGAGGGGAGAATTAAGATGGGGCAGTGGGAATATGGGGAGGAGATGAGTCCTGAAAGTGTGGGATGGGTAGGTGACAAGGGATAGAGGGGAAGGAGTAAGATGTGAGCAAGGGGAGGTACACCGGAGCTGGAAAGGGGCATGTATTGGAGGTAGACTACAGGATACAGAGGGGCAAAGAGTGAGTGGTGCACAAGATGAGAAAGGCTAACAAGGTGAGTGGGGGCAGAGGTGAAACTAGTTCAGGACAAGCCCCTATGGTCACCGGAGCGTCACTTTTTTTTACGCTCCGGTGGCCTAGCGCCATTTTCCTTATTTACAAAGTGACGCTAAGCCCCTTAACGTGGCTTAATGGCACCTTGTGAATATGCCACTTTCCGCCGCAGTCCTTTGTGGGAAAGGGTCATGCAATGGGTATTGCTGTTGGCATTCCAGGGCAACACCAATTGCTTACAAACCTGAGGCAGCGCCATAAACAGCGTCACTCTAACACCATGGATTACCAGGCATTAGAATGGCAATACAGGAAGAAAATATGAATTCCTCCTCTTTGTTGGCTCTTTTCATGTGTACTGCATTCTCCGGGCGAGTAAGAGGTTGGATGTGATGGGGCAGTGAAAGGTGGTGAGAGGCAGAGGAGGGCCAGAGGTGATGTGGGGCAGTGGGTGAACTGTATCAAAGGTGATAAAAGCCAGTGTGTCAGGGCAGCCAAAAGTGACATGGGTGAGTTGGGGGATGGCCAATTGGTGAGACAGGTCAGGTGATGGGAGAGGGGCTAGAGGTGAGTCTGGGCAACTAGGGCCAGAGTGCAAAAGTGGATGTAGTGCTATTGAAGGAGTAAGGTCAGGAGTAGGAAGGGGTTAGAGAGACCTGAGAGTACATTGATAGTGGGGTCGGAGGAGAGACAGGGCAGTGGGTGTACGGTAGACAGGATGGAAAGTAGGGGAGGGGGCCTGACGTGACATAGGATGTCAGGGAGGGGTCCGGAAGTGAGAAGGAGCAGCAGGGGTGGACATGAGCTATGAGTGGGCCATCAGATGGATGAAGGCTACAGAGGAAAGGGGACATAGTGAAAGGGGGAGCCGGAAGTGAGGAAGGGTGACCGGGTAAAGGTGGTTAGAGGGTTGACTGGTCTGTGGGGCTGCTGACAGAAGGTCTTGGTGGGGGCAACGGAGGTGAGACATGACTATAGGGCAAAAGTGACCAGAGATGGTATGTGACAGTGGGGGAGGGGACAGTGGTGAGATGGGAGGGTGGGGGAAGCTGGCAAGAAAAGAGACGGACAGCGCGTGAGAGGGGAGTGGGGGAGGGGACAGAGGTGAGATGGGAGGGTGGGGGAGCCGGCAAGAAGGGAGATGGACAGAGGGTAAGAGGGCAGTCATTGGTGAGAGAGGACAGCAGGGTTCAGAGGGGAGAGGGGGCAACAGGGCTCTAGATGTGAGTGTGAGATACTAGAAGAAAGGAAGACAGAGGAAACAAGGCACTATGGAGCAGAAGAGCCAGAGGTGTGATGGGCCTACTGGGACATGTGTGTGAGAGGCGACACAAGGAGAGGGGCCCCACAGTTATGATGGGACATGAAGGGGGCCACAGGTGAAACTGAACAGTGGATGGGATGGAGACTCAGGTGGGAGGAAAGCATTTGTATGGCTCTAGACATGATGGGACAGTGGTGGAAGGGGACAGGAGAGAGAAGGCCAGAGGTGAGAAGTTGCTAGTATAGGGGTGGGACCAGGGGAAAGTGGGCTGTAGAAAACAAGGGATGCAGGGATTAGACATTATATGGGACAGAAGTATGATGGGGCCTGAGGTGAGACACAGCTCTGGGTAGCTCAGTGCCTGAGGAGACATTGGACAGTGAGTGGAGGGTAGATAGGGGCAGGGCGGAGCTACAGAGGCGGGGGGAAGAGGTGTGATGAGCCTACTGGGGCAGGTGTGTGAGAGGTGACACAAGGGGAGGGATCCCACAGTTATGATAGGACATGAAGGGGTGGGGGCACAGATGAAATTGAACCATGGATGGGATGGAGACACATGTGACATCAATGCATTGTAGGGGTCTAGGCGTTAGGGGGCAGTTGGGGGAGGGGAACAAGAGGCATAGAGCACTGGCGGAGAGAAGGCCAGAGGTGAGATGCTGCTAGTATAGGGGTGGGATCAGGGGGAGATGGACTATTGAAAACAAGGGATGGGGAGACCAGAAGATATATGGGACAGAAGTATGATGGGGCCAGAGTTGAGACGGTGCTCTGGGCGGGTCGGTGCCTGAGGTGACATGGGACAGTGAGCAGAGGGGTAGATAGGGGCAAGGTGAGGCTACTATGGCAGGGGGCCAGAGGTAACACACAGAGGGAGACAGAAAATAGATGGGACAGAAGTATGATGGGGCCAGAGGTGAGACGGTTCTCTGAGTGGATCGGTCCCTGAGATCACACGGGACAGTGAGTGTAGGGGCCAGAGGTGGCACGGACAGGGGATAGAGAGGTACAGACTCGAGAAGAGGATTAAGGTGGAAATTGAACACTGGCATTAAGGAGCTGAGGGGACAAGGAGCTAGACATGAGATGGGGCAGTGGGTGGAGAGTGGAGTGTAGCTAAGAGGGGAGATGGGCAGAATGTGGAGGGTGGGGTAGAGGTCAGTCAAGGCAGGGGATCAGTACTTTTCCTTGTTGCCAGTGTAAGCTTTGAATCACCTCTACCCCAAGCTGTGTAGCAGCAGCAAGGAAATTGTACTCTGCAAATGGATTACCTATGGGCTGTGCGCGAAATAAATGATATCATTCATTCATTCATTCATTGGAAAGTGAAGACCAGAAGTGAAAAAAGACAATGTTGGAGGTGAGCAAAAGAGAATAAATTAGAGAGAGGGGGAAAGAGGGGCCACTGAAAAGAAGAGAAATGGCAACCAATACTAACCTAGAGCAGTGGGGGGACGACAGCCATGAGACATTACAACAAGGAAAGGGGAGCTAGAGCTGACACAATACTACGGGGGAAGGATGGCTAGGGGGTACTGGGGCAGGGGATCCGGAGGTGAGACAGAAAGAGACAGAAGATAGGCAATACTGCAGGAGAGAGGTAACAGTAGCAGGATGGGTCACCGAGGGGGAGGATAGGGCTGAGGGGGTCCAGGGGATACATCGAGTTAGAGAGAAATGGAGGGGAGATGTGACAAGCGACACTGGGGAAGGGAGAACAAATTTGAGACTGGACACCAGAGAGATGGGAGCAGGAGGGGGGGATGAGGCATGGGATGTGGAAGTAAAAGGTGAGATGGGACAGTGGGGGGCGTGGCTAAGATGCCAAACAAGATGGCCACCTAGGGAGTATTTTCCTCAGTGTCGGGACGCATTTCGGATCCGCTGGTCCGTTTCCCCTCAGCAATTTCACACATAAATGCCCCCATCATGCATCGGAACAACTGGAGCCTCCGGTGAGCCTTTTTTAAGAATTTAAGAGAATGGCACTCACTGACTTTTCCACCGCTGCTCCTCTCCCTTCATGACGCCACCATTTCAGATGCGTGCGTCTTTTCCTCATGGCTCCAGCGCTACTACAAGAATACTCTTCACACGCTGACCTCAGTGTTACAATGTATTAATGCCTGGACTCTCTACTGTTCTAGCAGTACACATCATATGAATAAGGAGGCTACTTTAAATTTTCCATGGCGTTTCTGCTTCTTTACATCTGCATTGTTGTAATTATCTCCTCAAGAACACCGCCATTTTAGATGTGAGTTTCCTCAGTTTTCTAATGTGCTGCCACACTTTCTTCTTACACTTCTGTCCCTCTGACAACTTCATGGACTTCAATATTACTATTGCTGTGCGACCATTCGTCTATTATTGTGGATTCTTCGACCATATCTCGCCTGACAATCAATTGCATTTCTCATTCATATATACTGTACTGGACATGCTTCATAGCCTATAAGTGGTGAGGTCCTTTATCTGTCTGCCTGAAGTTTTCTAAATTTGCCTTTTTCCAAAGACCACTTACTTCTGGGTGTGCTTGTCCCATCGACCTCCTCATACAGGATTAAGAGCTGTTTTTCAAACAATTTAATCTGATTTTTAAGACCACAGCACCGAGACCGCCCTCATCGCAGCCACCGACGACATCCGAGCCCTGCTAGACAACGGGGAAACAGCGGCACTCATCCTCCTGGACCTCTCCGCAGCGTTCGACACTGTCTGCCACGCACCCTAGTTCAACGCCTCAGCAACATCGGCATCCAAGAGAAGGCACTGGAGTGGATCATCTCATTCCCTGCCGGAAGAACACAGAGAGTCCGCCTCCCCCCGTTTCGATCCGAGGCCACCGAAGTCATCTGCGGCGTTCCGCAAGGATCATCACTCAGCCCCACCCTCTTCAACGTCTACATGAGACCTCTTGCCGCCATCGCACGCCAACACAACCTCAACATCATCTCCTACGCCGACGACATTCAGCTGATCCTCTCCCTCACCAGAGACCCCGACACCGCCAGAACCAGCCTACACGAAGGGATGAAAGACGTCGCCGAGTGGATGAAGAACAGCCGCCTGAAACTGAACTCAGACAAGACGGAAGTCCTCATCCTGGGACCATTGCCCTCCACCTGGGACGACTCCTGGTGGTCCCCAGCCCTGGGCACCGCTCCCAAGCTAACAGACCACGCACGCAACCTGGGCTTCATCCTGGACTCCTCCCTCTCGATGACTAGACAAGTCAACGCCGTCTCCTCATCATGCTTTCACACCCTACGCATGCTTTGCAAGATCTTCCGATGGATCCCGACTGAAACCAGGAAGATGGTCACCCAGGCCCTCGAACACCAGCCGATTGGACTACAGAAACACCCTCTACGTCGGAACCACAGCCAAGCTGCAGAAAAGACTCCAATGCATCCAGAACGCCTCCGCCCGACTCATCCTGGACATCCCCCGACGCAGCCACATCTCCGGCCACCTGAGGGACCTGCACTGGCTCCCCGTCAACAAGGGGATCACGTTCAGGCTCCTCACCCACGCACACAAATCGCTCCACGACCTGGGCCTCAAGTACCTCAACGACAGCCTGACCTTCTACACGCCCACCCACCAGCTACGGTCTACTAGCCTCGCCCTCGCCGCCGTACCACACATCCGAAGAGCCACCGCCGGAGGCAGATCCTTCTCCTACCTGGCGGCCAAGACATGGAACTCCCTCCCCATCCACCTTCGGCTGACCCAGGACCATCTCGCCTTCAGGAGACAACTCAAGACCTGGCTGTTCGAACAGTAGTGGACCCCTTCCCCCAAGCTCCTTGAGACCCTTCCGGGTGAGTAGTGCACTATACAAGTGTTGTGATTGATTGATTGATTTTCTGGGGACATTTGCTCTGCCAACCTTCATCATAGAGGCGCATTGCTTACTCCACGAATATAGGATTAAATATCTATGGGCAAATTGCGCAAGCCGAAGTTTGTTTTTGTTCCCTTGAAAAGTGCTCCTGTGGCAACGTCTTCATTTTCCTCAACATCAGACTCATCTTCTATCTCCGGCCAAATTGTGAGTGTTGCCTCTAATCGCTCTTCCTCGACGTTATCCACTCCAAACAAATCCCCTCCACCTACCACCTCATCTAAGTGCCTGAAACAGGATCCTCCATCTCCAGACAAAATACCATCCCCTATTTCCATGGAACTACTCTTGGAGGAGATACGTGCCTTGCGCCCGTTTGTTGAGGAAAGCAATAACAAAATGTAATTTATTGAGGAGAAATGGTCTTTTATGGATAACAGAGTGGCGTCTGTGGAGCAGCAAGTGTCGGAGATACAGGTTAACTCACAACGTATCTCTCCTTTGGAGAAATCGGTTCATGCCCTTCAACAACATACTAAGGACTTAGAAAATAGAAACAGGAGGAACAATTTACGCATATACGGATTACTGGAATCTTTAAAAGGTGATGAGCCTGTGTCATTTTTCACCTCCTTCCTTCCGAAACTGGATATGCCAACCACTACTTCTGTCAGCATCCAGAGAGCTCACAGGCTCTGTCCTTGATCCTCTGCTTCAGCTAAACCACAAGGATTCATCATTCACTTAATGAAATTCACGTATCTTCTTTCAGTCCTCTCTGCAGCTAGATCTAAACATCAACTTTCCTGGATGGGCCAGAAGGTGTTTCTTTCTCAAGATGCTATTGCGTCTAGAAGAAAAGAAGTTCTGAATCTTCGTGCCCCCTTGCGTTCGCTTGGTGCTAGATATGGTCTGTTCCATCAGTGTATCTTCAAAGTCACGCACCAAAACCAAACATGGACCTTTCAGGACCCTGCAGAACATAAGAACGTCATTCATATTTGTTAGACCTGACATCATTGACGTATTGCCTCCTCTGTTTTGACATATTTTTGCTGGTTGTATGTTTTGGGCCCTGTGCTAATCAGTGCCACAGTGCAAGTGCTCCCTATATTAAATTGAGATACTAATTGGTTATTCCATGATTGGGTTATTTGAGCTACTGCCAGCCCCTAGTACAGTGCACCATGTGTGCCTAGGGCTTGTAGAGCAAATGCTGCTGGTGGGCTTGCAGCACTGGTTGTGCCACCCACAGAAGCAGCTTGTAAAGTGTGTCTCAGGCCTGTCATTGCAAGGCCTGTGTGTAGTCTGTGACTACCATGTTGACTTGGCCAAGTGCACCCCCTTGCAAGTCCCTAAACCTTCCCTTTGCTTCATATTAGACACCCTTATGGTAGGCCCAAGGGCAGGGTGCATTGTAAGTATAAGGTAGGGCATGCTCTGATGTGTGTAGCATGTTCTAATAGTGAACTACAGCCATTTTCGTTTTTCACTGTTGAAGGCTACCTGTTCTCATAGGCCAGAATGTGCAGTGAAGCTTGTTACATTCCTACAATCCTAATTGACTCAGGGAACATGGTAGAAATTCGAGTTTAGTATGGCTGAACTCAGAATAATAAAATACATCTTTTACTAAAGTTTATTTTAGCATTCTGTGTTTGCAAATACCACCTTTAGAAAGCAGGTATTTGCTTGCCTAACCATTTGAGCCCGCCTCTTCTGACTTGTGTATTCCTTGTTTGGGTTTGTGTGTGACAGGGCTGGGGAAGTTCCAGGAGACAGTCTGGGACAGCCCAGTGGTGAATAGGGAGATTTACATCCAGATGGGAGGGGGAGAGTGCACCTGGGACCTGAATAGGGCTGGGCCTTCCCTCCACAATGCTGGCTCCACCCCCTGTGGCTTGTCTGATGTCTCTGCCCTGCACAGTGAAAGGAGAAGAGGAATCCTGTCAAACAGAGTGCTCCAGAGCTGCATGTTCCCTCCCCTGTCCTGGCTCCACCTCCTGTGGGGCATCTGATGTTTCTGCCCTGCACAGTGAAAGCAAGAGAAGAGTCATGTAAACACAGTGCTCAGGAACTGGTTTAAACTAGGCAGAGGCCTCTCTGCCTTCATAGAACAAAGGATTTTGGGGTATAAATATTGGGACCCAGTCCCACAGTATTTAGATAACTTCTGGATCAAGAAACCCGTCTGCCAAGGAGAAGAACCAGGGAAGCTGCAGGAGTTTGGACTGTCCCTCTGCCAGTGTTCTGTTTGCTGGGTTGGCCTGCAGTGGTTGCTTCATTACCAAGGGAAATGAGAAGGAACTTTTAAGGACGTTCATTCATCTACAGAATATTCTCCAAGGTCTTAAACTGTGCTTGCCTCCTGCTGAAGTCTCAGAGCCAAAAGACTTCACCTCCAGCTCCCTCCTGAATTTCCTTGCTGGGAATTCTGACTCCAGTCACTTGCGTGCCGCGGCGAGCTGGAAGCACGACACATTGAGAAGCGTGTCGCCGCCGCAGATGAAATCATCGCAACGCCGAAGAAGCGAGCTTTCGTTGCATCTCCCTGGAAGCGTGTGTTCATTGAAGCTGTCTGCTGTCGCATCACCGGAGAAGCGTGACGCATTGAGAGAGCCGTCATCGCATCACCGGAGAAGCGCGTGGCAAGGCCTGTCGCTGCTCCAAAGTACAGAGTCGTTGCAAGGCTTCCAGGGCGTCATCGCATCCTCATCGCATCACTGCATCAAGGGCGCCATCTTCTCGCAGCGCAACTGGATCATCGCATCGTCTCGCATCGCATCAAGGCGCCATCTTGCGCACCGCAGCAGGTCGAGAATCTACGCATCACCTCCGCACCGGTAAGGCTCATGACGAGTCCCCTACTCTGCGCAAACATTGAGAAAGGACGTAACCATTCCCCCGGGTAATGGAACCAATGCATCTCCCCTTCTGCGAGCCTTTTGTTTACTATGCGTCACGCATCCATGTACTTTGTTGAGAACTTTGTCGCATCTACCATCAACTTGAACTAAGAGACTTTTAATCATCTTTTATGTAAACTTAAGTGTAGTATTGTGGATTTTTGTCATTTGTGGTCTTGTGTTTAAGTCTATATAAAGAATGCTTATTTTTATAAAACCTGTATTGTGTCCATCTGTAGTGTTATCACTGTATTACTGTGTATATTCACAAATGCTTAACACACTGCGTCTGAGATAAGCCTGTCTGCTCGTGCCAAGCTACCAAGGGGGTGAGCAGGGGTTATTATGGAGTGTAATCCCCTTATCCTGACTTAGAAGTAAGGGTCCCTATTTGGACAAAGGTGATAACCATTGCCAACTAGAGACCCCCAGATCTAACAATATTCAAACTAACAGTGGCATGGATACCTCCACTTCTTCTAATGGTTGATCTTTTACCTTTCCTTTTCATTACAGAATTTCTGAATTGTTCATGCATATTTATATCTGTTATGTTGCAGTTTTGCCTTTTGATGATTCTTGAATAGTTTTAGTATGGTTCGTTTTGATGTTTATTTCCTCTTTTTATGTCTGTTTTCCTCAGACATCACGGGTTTTCAATAACTTTGTATTTCTTTGTGTTGCTTGTTGACTTGTTTTACATTTCCCTATGTACTCTCCTGATGTTGCCCGTCTCTCTTGATTATTCACATAGAATGGTTGGTGTTTATCCCTTCAACCCATATGGTTTCCCTACTACTTCCCTTTGTCCTAATGCGGTTTGGAATCCCCTTTTCGGGTGGCTCGTCTTGTTGAGTGTCGCCATTGCCCCACTGTCCTTTTTTATGTCCCCCTCAGGTATGTTACTATCAGTCATCCTTTCTGGATATGTACTGTCCCTTCTTGTATTTCTTTTCCTTTCCCTCTATTCCTTCTCATTCACCTTTATCTACTGGCCAAACTCCTATTTCCTCTGTCTATACCTATTTCCTTTTTCTCTATATGTGCCGTATTAAAGTCTTCTTCCTCGTGCTTCCTCAGTTTCTTCTCTAAGCTTCCCCTTCTCTCTCATCATATCTTTCTTCTTCTTATTGACATCTTCTTTTTCCCTGTTTCTCACTGTAGTCTTTGTTTCTATCAAATTTTTGTTGTTTTTTCATTCAAAGTTATTTCCTGCATGTAAAAGGTTTTATTAATCCAATTAAACGACAGAGAATCCTTTCCCACCTAGCTTCATATAACCCTGACATAATTCTCTTACAAGAGACACATCTTACAGAAGCCGAATCCCTTAAGTTAAAAATAAGCTGGGTGGGTACAGTTTTATTCTCATCGTCTACCAATAAAAAAATGGTGTCGCCATCTTATGTCACAAGAAATTAAAATGTAAACTGATGTTACAAGAAATTTATACTGATGGCAGATGGGTATTAATTAATTCTGTGCCTTTAACTGTCTTTAATGTCTATGGTCCTACACAACCTGATTGTTCTTACGAAAAAATGTATTCAAGATCGAGATCACATGTTTATTTTAGGAAGAGATTGCAATCAGATTGTAGATTTGTTTCTTGATCGCAAATCAACTGTCCGCTTCACACCTCATAAGACTCACAAACAATTCCGTGATACTTTTTCTCAATCACATCTCATCGACTCTTGGAGACTTTCTCATCCGGATACTCTTGACTATTCCTTTTTCTCACCTCCCCATGCATCTCTCCCTCGTTTGGACTACATTTCTCTCTCTCAATCTTTATTTCAAAATTTACTTTCCTCCTCTATTGAATCCATAGTCATCTCGGACCATGTCCCAATTGTAACAGACCTGGATTTACTTCCCCCACATCCCAAGTCTTCCAGTTGGCGCTTTAATAACTCTCTTCTTACTGACCCTCTTTTTTCCTCCTCTTTCCGCTCCTTCGCTAACAAATTATTTTTGCTCAATTGTAATCCCGGCACTTCCCCCTATCTTCTTTGGGACTCCTTTAAATCAACTGCAAGAGAGTTCATTATTGATTTCAACTCTAAGAAAAAGAAACACTTCCTCCAGAAACGGAAAGCTATTTTGGCTCATATTAAACTTTTGGAGCATGAATTTTACACTTCCTCAACTAAGTCCATTTCAACGGCCCTCATACAAGCGAAACTTGAATTGAATAAAGCTAATACTGATAATGCATTGTCAATACTCCTTCGCAGTAGTGGTCGTTATTATGGCGGTCGTAGCAAATAAGGGAAGCTTTTGGCTAATTACCTCAAAATGCGTTAAGAAAGTACTTTTATAGATTCTGTCTTTTCTTCTGATAATACTCTTCTACATAAAGATCAGGAAATACTTGAGCAGTTTCAACTTTTTTACCAAAATCTTTACACGCCAGAATCCCCTCCCACTTCTTCTCTCAGTCAGTCCGATCTTAAGAAACTTCCTTGTCCCTCTACTTCTTTTTTTGAAATATATTTTTATTGTTTTTCCTTGACACGATACAGATATATATATAACAATTCAAGCAATTAGGGCAATTCGCTGTATCATTTAGCATACATAAATTACATAAAAGCATTTGGTAGATGTTTGTTGAATGGTTGTTCGAATGTCACTGTGGGCTAGCTGCCTTTATGACTAGGTTGCAAAGGACCCCTTATCTTCCAGTCCTGTGCCTAGTTTTAACATATAAGTTATACATATAACATACAGGCATTTGGTAGCTGGTTGTGGATTGACTGTCGAACACTATGTATAGTTTTTGCTATTTTGCTTTCCGTCGGCTGTCTAGTGTGGCTTGTACGGGTCTAGGAAGCTATCTAATGATGACCACATCTCTCTGTTGGGCTTTCTCCAGGGTGTGTGTCTTAGTGCAGTGCTGTCTGCTCCTCTTAGGTACGTTACCCAGTTCAGCCACCACTTGAAAGTGGCCTTGGTGGTGTCTTTCCACTTGTCTAGTACTGTCTTTGTTGCACTAGTTAGGTGGAAGTCGATAAAGTTTCTGTCTTGTTGTGAGGTAACGTCTGTATTGAAGTGTGCTGTGGTTAAAGTGCCAAATTCTTGTTTCAGGGTGCAGCCTAGGACCTTGTTAGTAATGTCGAACACCTTCTCCCAAAATGTGCTGACCTTGCTGCAATAGAAGATTAGGTGGGCTAGGTCTCCTATTTCACTCTCACAGTTCCAGCAGCGGTTGTTCTCCCTAAGACCTAGTTTCGCCAGTCGAACTGGTGTCCAGTAGGCTTGATGCAGCAGCCAAAATTTTGTTTGGGCTAGTACCGGTGATATCATGTTACGTGCCGGGGACATCCACATGGTATATCATTCTTGTTCTGTGAGTTTCGAGCCTATCTGTGTTTCCCAGTAGTTTATACTTTTTGCGTTGAGCTTTGGGGATGCAGGGCGGAGGAGTTTGTATAGGTGAGATACTTGGTGACCGGTCTTGTTTATGTTTTCCATGTATTGGAATATTAAGGGAGTCAGCCTGTGTAATTTTACTTTTGTGATGGCTGATTTAATAGCCAGAAAGTTGTTTAGTTCTACATCTGGGAGGGCGTGCTTTTCCTTCATGTTGTTGAACGTGAGGGGCATGCCCTCCTCTTCCAGCTGAGCTGGGTGTGAGATGCCTAAATGTTTCCAAGTTGTTATTTCTAGGGGTCTGCCTCTGTATTTGATTTTGGGGTTTGCCCAGAGTGCTACCCACTGTGAGTTTTTGATGCTTATCTCTAACTTTTGGTCTACTTTGAGAAGAGCCTGTTTAGTGATCCTTGTTGGTGGTGAGGAGGGTTAGTGGGTCAGTGTTTTCAAGAATGGCTCTCTCTAGTGATAGCCATGTCGGAGTGTATTGCTGATTTTGGAGTACCCAGTGCATCTCCTGCCTGGCCACAAAGGCCGTCTGGAAGGTTCTTAGGTCTGCTACATTGAGGCCCCCTTGTTCTTTCCTCAATCTTAGTTTTGGGAGGCCTATTCATGGCTTTTTGTCTCTTCAGATGAATTTGTTAAGTGTTTGGTCTATTTTCTTGTGGAAGTCGTCTGTTAGTGCTGGGGGAGCATGCTGACAAGATAGTTGACTATTGGGGTGACCTTCATTTTAACTGTTTCTTTCCTTCCCCACCAGGTGATAAACTTGGGCGACCAATTCTCCAGCAGTCCTTTTATCTTATTTAGGGTATTTTTCTCTTTTTGTTCGAGGGTGATTCTTAAGTTTGTCCCGAAATTGATTCCTAGGTATTTGACCGAACTCGTTTGCCAGGCTGGCCCTGAGTCTCCCAGTACCTCTTTAGTTGTGTGTATATTCAGTGGCATACACTCTGACCTCTCTCTGTTTAGTTTGTAACCTGTGTGGGATGCGTAGGTTTCAATGGTGTGCATGAGAGCCGGTATGGACTTGGCAGGATCTTCTGTAGTGATTAGCAAGCCATCCGCGTAGGCAGCTAGTTTAGCTGTAGTTTTGTGTATGGTTATGCCTGCTATGTTCTTATTTGCTAGGATGTCCCTGATCAGTGGTTCTAGTCCTAGAAGGAACAGCAGTGGGGATAGTAGGCAGCCTTGTCTGGTACCTCTTTGGAGGTTGAAAGGGGTCGACGTCGCTCTGTTGATAGCGTCTGTGCTTTGGGATTTTTGTAAACGGCCATGACCTTCCTAGTGAAATTGTCACCCAGGTTGTATGCCTGCATGCATTTCTCTAGGAAGTGCCAGGAGACTCTGTTGAAGGCCTTTTCTGCATCCAGCGTGATTGTGACCTCCGGGTTGTATGAATTCGAGCAATGCTCGATGATTTGACAAGGGAGTCTTGTGTTGTCACTTGACATTCAGGTTTTCATGTATCCTACCGATGTGTTCCCCTATTAGCTGTGGGAGCATACTGTTGAGTCTTGTTGCTAGGATTTTGGCATATATTTTGCAGTCTAGGTTTATGAGTGATATTGGCCGGTAGTTTTTCAGCCATTGTGATTCTTTACCTTCCTTGGGGATGACTATGAAGTTAGCCTGTGACATCGTCTCCGTCACTTCCCCTTCCGCCCCGCAGTGGTTGAAGACTTTTGTTAGGGCTGGTGCTAGCTGGTCTTGGAAGGAATTGTAGAATGGTGCTGTGTATCCGTCTGTTCCTGGGGCCTTGTTGTCTTTTAGAGTCCTAATGGCTGTCCTAACTTCGTGAGTTTTGATGTCTTGGCCTAATGCCAGGGCTTCTTCTGTCGATATCTTCAGTAAATTTAGGTTCTCAAGGTAGGTTTTTGTTCCCTCTGTATCTAGGTCATTGTCTTTGTTGTAGAGCTCCTTGTAGAATTCCATGAAGGTGTGTAGGATGTCCTTGTTATGGGTGTGTGTTTTGCTGCTAGTGTCTGTGATTGATGTGATGTAGTGTTGTCTTTGCTTGTGCTTGAGGCATGAAGCTAGGGTTTTCCCAGCCTTGTTCGCTTTGCATAGGTTGATTTTTTAATATTTTTTTATCCATAACCCTGCCTGTTCGCTAAGGATTCTGTTGAAATCATATTTTCTCTTTGTGAGTTCTGTCAGTATGGGTTGGTTTATGGTGTCTCCGATGTGACGTGTTTCTAGCAGTTTGATGTCTTTTTCCAGCCGTGTTAGTTGAGCCTTTGCCTCCCTGTACCTCCTGGCCTCCTGTACCTCTGATGGTTGCTTTGAGGGCCTCCCACAGAGTTTTGGGGTCTACGTCCAGTGTGTCATTGTCTTTGATGTAGTCGGCAATGGCTTTTTGGATTCTACTCTTATCTTCTTGTTTGGCGATGGTTGGGAAGTTGAGTCGCCATCTACGGGTTGTATGTTCATTGTGCCTCCCTGTGAGGTGTAGGTTGATGCAGGCACGGTCCGATATTGTCTGGCAGCAATGTCTGTGTGTTCTATTAGGTGTGTGTGGGTTCCTGAGATGAGAATATAGTCCATTCTGCTGTATGAGTTGTGTGGATTCGAATAGAAGGTGTAGTCTCTGGTATCGGGGTGCTGTAGTCGCCACGGGTCCACTAAGTTGAATCTATTGCATAAGTTTGTTAGCGTCTTGTGGGGCGTCGGGGTACGTGCTTTGGTTTTTGATTGCCTATCTAGGGTTTGGTCTAGCGCCATATTGAAGTCGCCCGCCACTACCGTCATGTTGTGTGAACTGTTGGACTCTAGTTCCCTAGCTACCCCCTCCCAGAATGGTGTGTCGTCGGTGTTTGGAGCATAGATGCTTGTCACCAGTATTGTCTCCTCTCCCCTTTTCAGCTGCGTGATCAATAGTCTGCCATTGTTGTCTTGCTGCACACTCTCCGTGGTTATGTTTGATTTACTACTGGTCAGGGTAATGACCCCTCTCTTTTTGCCCACCGCCGGCGAGCAGGCGACCTGACCTATCCATCTGGCTCTGAGCTTGCCTGCTTCAGCCGTGGAGAGTTTGGTTTCTTGCAGCAAGATAATGTCCCCCTTAGTCTTGGCTAAGTAGTCTAGTACCTTTTTCCTCCTGATAGAGTGGTTAAGACCTTTAACGTTGAGGGAGATGATCTTAAGGTCTGTTGACAGTGTCTTGTTATTAGACTGTGTCATTTTTAATACTGCCGTGGGCTAAGCCTGGTTTGGCAATGGGTAACCTATCTCTGACAGTTCTGTGCTGTGAGCTAGCTTCGAATTTAGGATCTGGTGTTCTCAGTGTTGTAGGTGGTCTATCTAATGTATTTGTGTTGGCTGCGGAGAAGACATGGAGAGAGATTACATGACGAAAAAGACATACATGACAGACAGGACGAACGGACCCCCCACCCTTACTTTTTTGCTCCCCTCCCATCCCTCCTTCCCTACCCCCCTCCCCCTCTCACTATTACTTCGTACTGTGGGCGTGCGACAGCAAGGTCCCACCCGTCCCTTCTTGAACCCGGGTTATTAGGAACACATCGTCTTTTTAGAGCTTGCATATTAAAGGATATATCGTTCTCTGGGGTAGATTTGTTGTATAGTCTTTCGCAATGGTAGTCTCTATATGAGGTAGTCTCGTTCCTTCCTCTTTGTGAAGTAGATTTGTTGTAAAATCTTTCGCCATTGTAGTCTTTATATGGGGTAGTCTTGTACCTTTTTCTTTGCGTGCCGTCTCTTGTGTACGTGCGCTGAGTTGTTTATATTGTCAGGCCACGGGTTCGGCCTGTATATTACTACTGCACACTTTACCGTAGTCTATTGGTGAGCTCGGTGAGGCACTTCTTTTTCCTGTTGGAGCGGAAGCTTCCATTTCCTGTGAGGGTGGACCCTGTAGTTAGCGTGACAGTTCAGCGGGGTCTTCCAATGTTAGCGTGATCCCCTTGTTGTATATTCAGAATCTTGTAGGGCCTGCAAAGGAGAATGTAAAGTTTTCTTTACTCAGCCTGTCCCTCTGAGCCAAGAAGCCCTTTCTGATCTCGACTGTGGCTTTTGAGTAGTCCTGCGTAAGGATGATCTTGTGAGCGTTCCATATCAAGTTTGGGTTCTTCCTCGCTACTCTGAATATGGTGTCCGTCTGGTGTGAGCGTAGTGGTTTGCATATTATTGGTCTTGGGCCCGCTCTTCCTGTTTGTCTGTTTGCTGGAACTCTGTACGCCTTGTCTAGCACGAATGGCCCCTCGAACTTGAGGTTTGTAATGTTTGGGATGAGGTTCTGTATTTGTGATATACATGAGCCGGCCTTGTCTTCTTCTCCTTCCGGTACTCCCAGAATTCTTATATTGCCTTTCCTGCTTCGGTCTTCGAATTCTGCTACTTGTCTGCGGAGTTCAGTAGTCGCTTTAGCAATATTCCCAATGGCCTCCCCTGTAAGTTGTGATCTGACCTCTATATCGCTAACTCTTTGTTCCACTGCTTCTAGCTTGTTATTGATTGCGAGGATGTCCACTCTGATGGCAGCAAGTTCCAGTTGTATCGTGTCTGTTGTTTTCTTTGTGGTTTTTGCCAGATCATGGACTTCAGCTAGTTTTTTAAGGATGCTGTCCAGTGTCCTACTGATGTCCGCTCTTTGTTTGATGGGGTAATCTGTACTGTTCTCCGATCTGTTTTTCTTTTGCAGTTGCGACTGTTTGCTGTCATTGCGAGTCATTTTCCTTAGTTCTTTAGTGGCTGACGGAGTTTCAGATTTCTTGTCGTTGAGTTGTGGGTGTCCTTTTTTGTGTGGGTCTTTTGTTTGGCCTTTCGCGTTTATGGGCTGGTAATGTGATTACGGCTTGTGGGCTCGTTCGCTTTTCATTGCCCTTGTCTGTTCAGACTTGGTCCACGGTAGAGTTGACTTGTTTGCAAGTCGCTTTGCTTTCCTGCTTTGCTAGCGTGGCCAATTGTGATCTCTAGTCTTGTTTGGTCACAGCCGGTGTCTTGAGCTAGCCTTCGTGTTCTCTGTCCTTTGGCTTTGTTTCTTGTTGGTTTGCCGGTCTTAAGTGTATCCGCTGATGTTGCTCTCTGGTTATTGCTTGTGTTTGTGCGGCCAGCCGCGGCCCGTGGAGGGAGTTCTGTTGGGGCAGACTGGTGGGGCAGGGAGGGGCAGGGTGGGGGGTGATAAACACCGGAATATGGATTATTGCAGGTAAGTAAACAATTAAATTAATAAAACAAATGTTGTAGCGCACCCTGCATCGCTTTTTGCGATGCAGGGCTCGGAACGAAATTCCTCACTGCTGCCTTCTGGTAACAACAGCTAGAACGTTTTTCCTTCCCTTTTTGCCTCTACCAATATGGCCGTGCCCAGGATGTATTACCACTTTCGGTTTTGCTCAGCGGTGCTCGGCGTGCTTGTTTTGGTTGGGAGGGGCGAGGCGGCGCGTTAACATTAGCGTTTGCTAAGTGTCTGCATGCCCACTGACCTTCTGTGTGGTTTTTGGCTTTTCCAGCTGTACTTTTGCCTCCTTGTTCGTTACTCAGAGGTAACTCCTTCCGGCGCCATCTTGTTTCTTGTGCGTTCCTTTGGTCCGTTGCGAGATTGGAATTTTTGTGTGTTTTTATCCCTTCCTTGTTGTCTCCACTCGTTTCTTCTTACTCCTGCTCCATTCCGATATCCTTAGCGCCTTATCGTCTGCTTAACGATGTCGACTATGCACTGTTTTTTCGTTAGAGTCGCGGGGTCTGACGGAGCTCCGGACTTAGGCAGCTACAACCCTTGCCATCCAAGCCAGGCCTCCGGGTCCCTCTACTTTTCATCTTAATTTTTCCGATATTGAAAAAGTCCTTGCACTTGACGAACTGTCCAAAGCATTGAACACCCTTACTAAAGGAAAATCACCTGGACCTGATGGTTTTTCAGTAGAATTTTACATTTTTCTGATCTTTTACTTCCCAAACTCTTAATGCTTTTCCAATCATTCTATGTATCTGCTAAAGCAGATGGTACCTTTCAGGAGGCTACCATTTGCCTCATTCCTAAAGAAGGCTGTGATCTCCAATTTTGTAAAAAATATTGTCCAATCTCTTTAGTCAATGTGGATTATAAACTTTTTGCTAAATTGCTTGCTTTACGCCTGGATCCTCTTATGCCCCATCTTATTGGCAAAGGCAATGTGGTTTTGTTAAAGGTAGGCTTACCTCTGATAACTCTTGTCTTTTTCTCAATGTCTTGAATGAAGCTTCAGCTCTCTTTATTCCTCTGGCTGCTATCTCTGTTGATGCAGAGAAAGCTTTTGACAGAGTGGATTAGTCTTTTTTGTTTGCTTCATTACGTTGGCATGGTTTTGGTCATAATTTCATATCCCTTATCTCTCTACTGTATTCTGCTCCCAAAGCTTCTGTCCTAGTTAATGCTCATGTTTACTCTTTCTTTCCTCTTCAACGAGAAGTTCTTCAGGGCTGTCCCTTATCTCCACTTCTTTTTGTTTTGGCCCTTGAACCCTTTTTGACCTCTATTTGTAATAATGACTCCATTTCCGTTTTCCCCTGTGGTGACAATCAGTTGAAGCTTTCTGTATATGCAGATGATATTCTTCTATTCATTTCCGATCCAGAAACATCTATCCTCCCTTTATTATCGACATATAACTCTTTTTCACAGGTTTCCGGATACAAAATTAATTCAGATAAGACTGAAATCCTTCCTCTTACGAAATTCTGTCTTCCTCACTCCTTCTCCTCTACTGGGTTTGCTTGGAATAGTTTGAAAATTAAATATCTAGGTATATGGTGCTCTAAATCAATTGCCTGCAGTCCTGTCTTGAATTAAAAAAACAATCTCTACTTGGAACCCCCTTCTTCTTTCTGGATGGGGGTGGCAGGACTCAATCAAGATGATGATAGCCCCTATTCTAAAATATATCTTCTCCATGCTTCCTGTTCACATCCCTGCTATTCACTTCAAACGTATTGATTTGTGCCGTTCAAGATTTCTTTGGAAAAACATCTAGGATTGCTTTATCATCTCTTTGAAAGGCCAAACCTAATGGTGGAGTCAATTTCCCAGATTTTCGTCTCTACCATAAATCGTTCTCATTGTGTCAGGCTTCAAGATGGCTTACTTCAGAACCCTCTCCCTTCACTCCCCTTTGGCTCTCCATCGAACACATATTATTGTTACCCTTCTCCTTCAAAGAAGTTATACGTTTCTCCTCCAAAACTCTCTATACTTTACTTCCCTTATTCAGATATACCTCCTCCCTCTTGTCACCCTTGATTCACCCTGCTATTATTACTCATAAATCTTTCTTAGATGCTCCTATCTGGCATAACTCGCTTATTCTCCTAAACAATAGACCCATTTTTTGGAACACTTGGAGGTTAAGAGGAGTCATGTGGGTCAATTATTTCTTTGATGGAACGTCCTTCCCCCAAATTCAACTCTTATTTCATTGTCCTCGATGTTTTTTACGTACATTTACCACTCTAATGGCAATAATTCTCAATATCTATTACTCCCTTCCTTCCTCGTCTTCATCTAATGCCCAAAATTCTCTTCTCAAAATACTCCTCACCCTTCCTAAAGCTTCTCTCATCTATAAATTCTTTTTATCTACCAATCCAGATCATGTTAAATCTAAAGTGGAACTCTCCAGGGAAACGGATTTGGGATGTGTTTGGTCTGTCGCTCTTTGGAATAAACTATAGGCCAGATCCTTAAAAATCTCACGTTCTGCTTCTCTTACCCAATCTTTATTTTTTCAATATCACAGACTTTATCTTTCCCTGATTTCCTTGTCACGTTTCTCTGTTTCTTCTGAATGTAATTGCTGTACTTGCAGCTCTTCTAATTGTGATCTTATCCACCTCTTTTTTTTCTGTACTACAGTTTCTAAATTCTGGAATAAGATTTGACTATATATCTCTCGTATATTTACAATTTCCATTCCTTAGTCTATACCTCTGCTCTTTATGGGTAGTCTCGCTGATTCTCTAGACCTTCCCCCATATTGCCACGTCCTACTGGACCTCATGCCTGCTCTTGCATTCCAAAAGGAATCCACTCCTTCAAAAAAGGTGTTTCCTACAATGGTGGGGACACCCTGGTGTTTTTTGGTACCCCTCACACACCAACAGGCCCCTTGGTGTCATGCTTCATCATTGGGGTCCTCGTACCCCTCTATGGGGTACGGCGTGCTGGTACCAGCGCCTACGCGGGAGCACTAATACAGACTATGTGTGGTGTAAGTGAGTTTTTTATATTTACTATGTGAGTGAAACGTGGGGTTTATAAAGTGTGATGTTAAAAAATACCTGGCCCGGGCTGGTACTATTAAAAAGTAGTGTGAGGAGATCTTTTATGCAAAACAATGTGCATTAGCTCCAAATGGTGTGCGTCAACATGTTAAAAATGTACCTAGTAAGTCGCCTTTTGATGTGCTGACTGGTTTGAGGTAAGACATGATGAATGCATCACATTTACTGTATGACACATCATGTGGCAAGGAGTTACAGATACGTCAGTATTTCTGACACATCTGTAGGCGCAAAAGTGATGCATTGATGGAGTCCCACAAAAGTGACGCAACTCCAGGAATGTATCCTTTTATATGGGGCAAGCCCCATGTGAAAGGGCTTAGGCGTAAGATATTGACGCATTTGCACCCCAAAAGTGGTGCAGTGAAATCTTGTAGATTTCACTGCGTCACTTCTACGAGGCTTACTTACGTGGGAACGTCCACCCTGCATGCATTATACCTGACGTAGGCATAATGTAGCGAAGGGGTTCACAAAGTGAAGCATCTGCTTAGATGCATCACTTTGTAAATAGGGTGCAGCAGGATGCATGTTTTACGCTGGAGCTGCGTCACAAAAAGTGACGCAACGGAAGCCCAAAACTGTTGCAAGGCCCTCTCTGTGCAGTGGTTCCCAACTCATCTTCCCTGCAGCGTGCAATGTCTGCTGCCCTCTGGCTGAACATGTGAAGGGAACCAATATTGTCTGACACACGGTGGCACCGTGTGAGTTGTCCAGTAGGAGGCAGTGTCCAAGGGAGTGAAGTTAAAAGTAAGAGAAGACAAAATGGAGAGGTGTCCTGATATGAAGAATTGGACCCAATGTAAGACTGGGCAACAAGGGGGAGGGGACCAGATGTGATACAGGGCTGCAAGTGTATAAGGCAGGAATGAAATGCAATAGTAGGCAGAAGGTGGTTAGAGGTGGCCAGGGTGTGGGAGCCAGATTGGTGAGGTGGATGCATGTGTAGGGATGTAAGAGGTGACAAGCAGGAAGGACCATATGTGAAATGGGAGAGTGGAGCCAGAAGTGAGATAATACAACAGTGGGTGAGGGATGGCAGAGATCACAAAATAATGGGTGTGAGTGTTCAGAAGCAAAATAGGTCCTATTGTAGTATGCCTGGTGTGAGATTGAAGAGGGGGCAGGAGGTGAGAGAGGTGACACATGGCCACAGGGGAGGGAGGACAGAGGTGAGGCCACTCAGTAGGGCGAGGGGGAATTGAGACAACATTAGACAGTGGGGGAGGTCGTCTGGAGACGAGACAGCTATGGGGATGGGGGCCGAGTTAAATAGGCTGGGAGCAGTAGAGAGACATGGCTTCATGAGGGATAGAGTCAAGAGTTAGATTAGACAGAGGGATCTTGGTACCAGTGGTGAGACCAGACAACTAAAGTAGGGAGGCAAGAGGTGAGATAATGCAGTGTGGGAAGAAGGGGCAGAGTTGAGACAAAGCAGTGAGGGAAGAGATCACATATGTCCTCCGGGTGGACAGAGACAGCATTGAAATGGAGGTACAGAGAGCATGAAATGGAACAAAGCACTGTGGTTAAAGGGGGTAGTTGGGGTGGAAGGCAGAGGGAGTTTACATTTGAGGTGAGATAGTATAGGGTGGGTGTCAGAAGTGAGACATGGCAGCGAGGAAGAGGAGAGAAGATTTGCTACAGGTCTACGAAGGGGCCAAAGTAGACAC
This sequence comes from Lissotriton vulgaris, assembly GCF_964263255.1. Lineage (NCBI taxonomy): Eukaryota > Metazoa > Chordata > Amphibia > Caudata > Salamandridae > Lissotriton > Lissotriton vulgaris. The sequence goes on along the minus strand of NC_141695.1, from coordinate 1,304,254,763 downwards.
AGAGGCATGGGGGCAGTCACGAGACGGTCCAAGGGTTGGAAAAGGAACCATATTTGAGAGGGGATAGCAGGTAGGAAGGAGGGTTGATTTGAGATGAGATTTTACTAGGAGGGTGCACGAGGTAAAACAGGGCAGGTAAGGAGGGAGGGCGAGTCTTGCTAAAAGGCTACCGAGGGGCCAGAGGAGACATACCGCGTTGGGGGTGTACAGTACAGATGAGACGGAGCTACTGGGCGAGAGGCCAGAGGTGACAGAAGAGAGGAAGCATAGAGGGGAGACGGGCAGAGGGAGCAAGATTGACAGGGTTGATACAGGCTGTGGGAAGAAGTGTTTTGGCAGTAATTATTAATAAAGCACAATGAATATTCTTGGGCATAAATGAACTGTACTTTAACATTGAGATCTTCTATTGAATAAACATGACTAGTCTGTATTCAAATGAATAACACTAAAATAATTACATTTCCTCTACCAAAAGGAATGTATCACCAATTACTATATGTTTATTTCTCAGAAGTAAGGTTTAAAGAGAGTAATTCTTTACTGAAGTTTATAGTTTATCTAAATAAAGAAAAACATTTCTGTATTTCAATAGATGATCAACAACTCCTTCTGTCTCTGTCTTTGGGGGTGACAATGTTCTCTCATTTTTAAAGCACGGAGGGAGAATTCTAGACTACGAGTAGTGTGTTGCAGAGGTGATGTAGGTGAAGGAAAGTGGATTATTATTTGGTGATGCTGGTTAGGCCTCACCATGTGCTGCTACCATGATACCACAAAGATGGTCCTTGTGTTCCCAATAATACATCCTTCGTTAAATCCTGGTTGTGTGTCAAAGAGCAGTCGGGCGTCACTAGAGGAATTTTCATTAAGCATTCCAGAGTACTAACATGGACGATAAGTTATTGACATGACTCAAAGAAAATTCTGACACCAAATTATAAATTAAGTATTTTAGGAGCTCCACTGCAGTAAAACTGCACCATTGAGGTCAATGGGGAGACTGTACTTTTGACAGTCAGTCACTTGCAGGTCGAGTTGCGTGGAACCCATTGAGGGTTACGGTGCTGCAGGTCCCAGGACCAAGCCACAACAGTCAGTTCAATTTTACCTGGCCAGAGAGGCCTGGGTGCAGAGTTGTTCTGGCTGTCCCTAGTGCTGAAGTGGGTACCATGAGAGAGCTGGGTTTACCACTTAGACCGTGCTGGGGAGAAAACAGAATTACAGCAAACAGATGCAAAAGGTGGAGAACGAGGCCACTGCTGTGGTCAGTTGAAGGTGTTGCATGGTTTCCTCTTGTTGCAGTTTTGAGTAAAGGGCATGGTAACTGGACTGCACACCAACAAGCCTTGGTAGCGATAAAATCAGCAAGATTATACTTCGGCGTCCAGAGGTCCGAGGGAAAACAGTAGTTACCTGAAACTTGCTGGAGGTCAAGCATGCGTTTCCCACAATGCACTGGACAGTCTACTTTTGGGTGACCCCTCGGAGGGCTCCATGGCTAGCGATTCTTTGGTTGAAGGATGTTGACTTTACCTGTGGTTTCATGGGAGTAGTGCCACTAGACCAGGGGAGTTAGGAGCCACCTTTAGCTCTCAAAGGGGTTCCTCTGTCTGGAGGAGCCAGTCTGTAATCCAGGATGAGTCGCAGTTGTGCAGTTCCAGGAGCACTGTCACGGGTGCAGATTATCTCACCTGTGGTTTGTGCAGCTCCCATTGTCAGAGAATCTGGTGGTCTTTTCTTTATTCTTCATTGCAGTTTTCACAGATCTGAGGTTCTGGTGTCAAGGGTATCCCATAAATCCAAGATTTAGGGGCATTATGCGTGTGGGTGCAAGTGGCCAATGGACTACCCCCAGAGGCTAATCTGTCCCTGATGTGACCACATCCGGCGGCGTGTGTCTCCTTTACTACCCAGAATGATTTATTATGCCACTTCTAAAAATGGCAGACACCTTCTTTGGCTGTACGGACCGGGTAGCCTACCCTAGTGGTGTGTCTAGACTTCTGGGGTTGTATGCTCTCTGGCTAGCTAGTTTTCCCACCTGCAAAGTGCCTGGGGGCGGGGGTAGGGTGGCCCCCACCTTTGGGAGTCATCCTGTGTACATATCAGAGGTGGTGCATCCCTTGAGGCTTGCCACCTTGATGTGGCACTTCACTAGCCATCCTGTCGGGAGGTAGGTGTCACCTCCTTCCTGGCCAAGTCTTTGTTTCTGACTCCTGAGAGTGTTCATACTGACTGGCTTGAGTTCAGATTCCTGTATGGGTGGTGGTTGGTGCAGGCTGCCAGCCAGCGCACAGGAAAAGTTAAGGCAGCCAGGTGGGCAACCTCCAAGGTAGCCACCTGGGTGCATGCCACATCAGCTCCAGCATTGGAATCATGTCAGGGGGTGAGGAGGTACATTGTTTGATATCAAAGATGACCTTCTTCATCAGTATCATAATGTTCCTGGCAACCTCTAGTGTGCCCTTGTGCCAGCCCAAGTTATCCTATGGACCGCTGATCATTGATAGTAGTCCTTAATGGAAAGGACTACTATAGGGGCATATGACCTTGCCTTTATATGTCCACACCTTTAATATACTCCACCCTGCCTCCTGGGCTTAGGAGGCCTACCTTACGGTGACTGACATTTAACACGCAGTTACATAATTGGAATTTGCGCAGCCTTATTGACTGAGCGGGTATCTGTGCGTCGTGGCAGAGTTTAATTAAGTTACCTCCTTGATGACTTACTCAACTTGTATGATACACATTCATGGTATAGAACATGGGAGGGCAAGATTTGGGTCCCGACAGTAGCGGTATTGTACTAGTGCATCTGTGACTGACGATATTTCTGAGTGTTTATTGATAGTCTTTCAGTGTAGGACTAAGTAATGTCTTGACATATATTTAGTAATATACCATATGGACTCAGATGGTAGCTTGCTAGGTACTATGGAATAGATTGATTAATTAGGTCTTGGTTTGACATTAGCATCGATATACTGATGCTTGATATTATTGTGAGAATGGATACTATTGAGAGGTCTGGTGTATATTATTGGTTACTGTATAACGCTAAACTAGATATGGTGGTAACCACAGAACGAGACTTGGTTCTGTGTGAAAAGGGTCTTCTCGTGATTTAGTGTTTGAGACACTGTACGTGTATTCACTGACCTTTACATATTGCTTGGGAGTTTAGAGAATTTTTACATTACAGTGGCATCACTAGGGGTGACTGAGTTAATTTTTAGCACTTGGGGTATTGTTACGCATCTCACCTTACTTTAGAACTAGTCCAAGATGGCGCCCTCGTAGGACGCATATAAATAGCCATTTAAAGATGGTGCTTATGGGGGATGCCGGAGTTATTAGCGGGATGTCGCTACGGAGTTGAGGTAAGCGCTCAGCACGGGGGGTTTGTGAAATGTTGGTTTTCGATACGTTGCAGTTCTTATCTGAATTTTTTGATGAATACAGATCACTTACACATGAAGTTGCGGGTTGATTACTGGGTGCAGATCGAGAGGAAGATAAACTTGAAATTATGGTATAGCTGGGATTACTGGAGGTGAGTGTGATGTGGGTATTCAGATGATTATTGATTGTTACAAAGATTAAAACGGGAATTATAATGTGACATCACTTTGGTAATTTGCAGGTGATTTTTTTGTCAAGTTCGACTGTGGATTACGGAAGAATTACTTTACTTATTGGAATACTGCCGAAGACTGTTTATAGGTGAGCATTGGCACATATAGCTGTGATTTTACGTTATTGATCACAGCGCCTAACAACACAGATGGCTGGTGGCTTTGTGGGGTTGGTGAGGCCTGAAGTCTTTCATTTAAATATTGCTTATTGTACATTTCTATTACGGTGGTTTATGAATTTGAGACTATGTAGGTTGGGTCTATAGCAGGCACATAAGCTATGTGATCATCAGTAATTACTGTTAACCTTTACAATCCTTTCTTACAAGCAGACATGTTGATAACATGATGAGACGTACCTTTACTTATGTTTTTGCAGTGACCATTGTTTTGATTTGAAGAATACCATTATTTTTATGATTTTAATTGAATTACCAACGTGAGGAAACTTTGTATTTCAAGATTGGAATAAGGGTGGTAGTGTCTTCTTGAATTAGTGATGTATAGTAATGGAGTTTATTCTTTGGCACACTATGTAGGTGACATCTTGTTGGGGAACTTGGCTCTTTCCCTCTATTCTGTTTACATTGGTTGGCTTGTGGGTGTATACTTACTTCTGATTTTCAATTAATGATTCTTTAGCCTGGAACAGTATTGATAATGTTGTGTAAATAGTGTTAGATGATGCTATTATATTATATGTTGTTATTTGGGTTGCAGCCCTGAAGAAGTCATTTGCCTTATACAGGCAAGACAAAACACGTGTTGGCTGTGTGTATATTTTATGAATTGGAACTTGATGTACTGAATTCTCTTTGAATTGAAACTGAATTGTCTTTGATTATTGGAACGAATAAATCCAGGAAACTGTGCCGACTGGACCTACAACTGAAGAAAGAAACTTTTTTCATTGATATTATATTACTGACTGTTGAGTGCTCGGAAGGACGTTTCTGTTCTATTTCTGTTACTCCACTTGTGGAGCTAAATATGGGGTTGTGGTAACCAGCCCCGGATCTTCCTGGAGCACCATTTATGTACATTCCGTTTGTTACTTTCCCTGAATTGCTGTGCCCCTGTTTTCGCTTAACTGGTTACCACATTTGTTGTATTACTTTACCCATTGACCCTACAGTTAAACCTCACTGGTCTGTGCCAAGCTACCAGAGGGTAAGCACAGGTTAATGTAGGCTGTGCTTGCTCCTTACCCTGGCTAGGATTGTGGTTACTGCTTGATCAGTGCTTATATCCCATTCATCCAGGAACCAAATTTATAACAGAGTTGGATCAGGGCAAGGGGCTTGAAGTGAGACTGGACAGCTGGAAAGGAGTCCCAAGGTGAGATGAGATTGCGGTGGCCAAAGGGGATTAGAGTTGAGATGGGATTGTAGGTGAAAAGGTGGCAATGGAGACAGGTCATCAGAATGAGTATGCAAGTGATAAGACAGGGCATTGTGGATTTAGAGGTCAGACAGGGCGATTGAGGAAGATGACCAGATGAGGCACAGGGCAACAGAAGAAGAGGTGAGTGGTGAGGAGGGGAAAAAAGAGTAGAAGCACAGCTATAAAGAAGATAGCCAGAGTTGACTCAAAGATAGAGGAAGAAGACAGCCAACAATGATAAGCAACACCAGAGTAAGAAGTCCACAAGGTGGTATGGGACAGCAGGAGGAGATCTGCAAGAGGTGGCATGTGTCAGCTTAACTCAGACATGAGAAGGAAAAGCGGGAAAAGGGGCTAGCCATTAGATGTGCATTTGGGGCAAGGGTTACAGTGGCGAAAAAGGAGAATGGGAGGAGGAAGAGGTGATTCCAGAGATGACCCTGAACAATGGGTGAGGGTGACAGAGATGAGACAGGACAACAGAGACGAGCTAAAGGTGAGATGCAGCTAGAAGTGCAGTACCAGCCACCAGTGGTGGCACCGGAGGTTGCGAGGTGAAACAGAATATTAGGGGATGGGGCAAAAGGTGACATAGGCCAGTGCAGCAAAAGGTGACTTAGGATAGCTGAGGACTAAGGTGAGAATGTTCACCTGGAATGGGGACAAGAGGTGAGACTGCTGCTACAGGAAGATGGTCCAGAGTAGGTACATTTCAAGGGGAGAAGGGCACAAAGTTAAGAAGGTTACAGGAAGTGGGGACCAGTGACAACATGGTGAAGGAGGCTGGAGGAGAGATGGAACAGTGAAGAGAGAAGCTGTACTTGAAATGGCTCTGGGTGGAAGGGGCCTCGTGGACTAATGAAAATGGGAGAGAGGCGGGCGAAGGTGAGACATCTGTGGGCGGTGAGGACCAGATGATATATATATGAAGTTTGGTAAGTGGGGACAGAGGTGACAGCACAATGGAAAGAGCAGGTAAAGATGAGACAGAGTTACAGGGATGGTCAGAGGAGGCACAGGACTATTGTGGAAGGGACCAAGAAGTGAGATGGTGTTACAGGGAAGGGAGGCAAGAGATGAAAATATGAAGAGGGCCAGAAGTGAGACTGGCTGGTTTGGAAGTCTAGATTTGAGAAGGAACATTGTAGTGAGGTGGGCCTGAGTCAGACTTTCAATGGATGGTGGAGGCTGGAGGTGAGATGGAACAACGGGCAGTGTAGTTCACAAGTGAGCTGAGACAGTACATGGAGATGCCAGAAGAGAGGTGAGGTAGACATGAGGGGCTCAATGGGGAGAGGATGCATGGATGCAGAAGGGGGGCTGGAGCAGACAGTACTGTATTGTATGAGGATCAGAGGTGCAATGGGGTCTATAAGTTTGAGAGCAAAGGAGACATGGGGCTATGACTAAGGAAGTCAAAGGTGAGATGAGGCTGAGAGGGGGCGGCATAGTGTAGGAAAAATGAAGTGAAGGCAGCAGGAGGAGGGGTCAGAGGTGAGATGAGATATATGTGCATAGCAGCCAGAGGTAACCCACAAAAGTGGGGGAGGAGTCCAGAGGGGACGTAGTGCAAAAGAAAAAGAGGTAGGCCAGAGTTGGGAAGGGGCTGTATATAAAGGTAGGCCACAGGGGACTAAGAGGGAGGGTGACCCTGAGAGGCCCAGAGGTGAGATGGGATGACAGAGGTGGGGCAGAGGAGATACAGGGCTATGTGTGCAGCACAGCCAGAGATGAGGTATGGCTCTTGGATTGGTGGGCCAGAGTTGAGAAGGAACATGGGGAGAGGCGAAAGATGTATCAGGATAGTTAAATGTGAGACAAGAATGTCGGGGAAGGATGGCTGAGGTGAGAGGGAATAGAAGGGGAGGAACCAAATGTGAGCCTAGGCTGTGGGAGGCATGGTGGGTCAGAGGTGAGATATTGCAGTGAGTGGTATTTGGCCACAGTGGAGGGAGAAGCAAAAGGAGAGACAGACCAGGAAGGTGGAGGGGAGACAGGGGTAAGGGAAGGCTATGAGGGAAGGGCACATTAGAGGAGAGGAGCTAGTGAGTAGAAGAGGACCAAAGATGAGGCGGAATAGCAGGGGTAGAGGGCAAGAAGGGAGGGGGGTAGTGGTGTAGGGGTACAGGTGGGGAAAGGTGAGACGAGACAGTGGGTAGAGGTGAATACAAAGGTAAGATGGGATAGTGAGGTAGGGAGTACATTATGGGAAGGGTATGTGGGAATAGGGACAAGAGGAGACTTGGTGCTACAGAAGGGAGTGTGGGGCAGAGATGAGACAGTGCAGTGGTTGGAGTGAAGCCACAAAAGAAGGGTTGATGGGTGAGGACCTTAGAAGAGAGACATGGCAGCGAGGAGAGGGCTAGAAGAGACATGGGACAGCAGGGTGAGGGTGGTGTGTGATGACCCAGGGCAGCAGGGACCGGTAGTGATAAGAGCATCATGGGTAAGTTGTCAGAGGTGAAAGAGAAGAGTGGTGGAGGGAGATCAGAGATGAGGTGAGAAATCAGGGGGTGGGATAGATGTGAGACAGAACACATGGGAGAAGGTGGCTAGACATGAGATCTGACAGTGGGGCCAAATCAAGACAGGGAGATGTGGCGTCTGCTGGGGCAAAATTGAAGTTGCAGAGGTCAGTGAGACCATAGGAGATTAAATGTTAGAGAGGAGAATTAGAGAGATGTGAGATAGAACCTTGGGGGTGGGGATCCAGAAGTGAGATGGGGTAGCGGAGGGAAGGGGCAAGAGGAGGGTGGAGGCAGCAGGGGAAGAGTTGCTAGGTGAAAGAAAGAGGACAAAGGAGATGGTCAATAATTGAAATATGGTTACACTTTTTCTTTAAAGGAATAACAATGTTATAGGGAGGAGGGGCATCATTATAAATGGGGTAACGCAGTACAATGTCAAAGGACCTGGATATGGATCGGTAAGTGAAACAGTGGTCCTAGACCATACTAGCCATACTCAGTACTACTCTGAAATGTGTCTATGAAGTTAATTCATACAGCCGAAAACAATTACTACAAAGGCGCATTCAACAAGCGAGAGCTCACAGTTTCAAAGAGGCGACCCAGAATATTATATAGCCACTGAGAACAGGGGTAGGCCCCATACTGTAGGGATACCAGCCTTGTTGTGAATTTACGTCGGATCCCATTAGTCTTAATGTTTTGAATCATTTTTCTTAATGCATTTTTGATGATCTTTGCTTTCATTTTTCATCTTACACATGAGCACTTAATTTCACTTCTTTCTGTGGCCAAGAAAAAGCCCATAAAAATAATAGTGTAGGGGCGTGGCCAAGATGGCGGCGGAGTAGGACGTGACTCCCAGTCCCTCCGGCGCCGCCTAGAACAAAGCTTTGTAAATCGCCCTTACCTGTGCCCATCCACGCGGTCTGCAGTGCCCGCTGAGATGCACGTGTTATCCTGCTTCCAGCGGAACCTTCATTTTGGAGGTTCGAGACGGCAACCCGCCTCCACCGGCAGCGAGGCCTAAAGTTGGGTCGGCCGCGTGAGCGGCGACACTGAAGCCGTGGGTGTCACGTGGCCTGGAGCCGTGGAGCTGTACCAGAGCGGTCGGCGCAACCTGGGAAGAGCCAAGCCCCCATGCCGGACCGCGGCCTCCCGCTGGGTGCCTGAAACTGCCGCGGTGCTCCCGCTTGCAAAATGCGGTAGAGTGGCCCGGGCGAAGACGGCGGAGACCGGAGGTGAGGGGGTTTGGGGCGCTCGCCTGACGGCTGGGGACCGGTCCGCGGTTTGGTGGACTGGGAAAGGCCCGCACCCCCTGTGGGGCTGACTGCTGACACACAGGTCCCCCCTAGCAACCGCATTTGCGGCGCCTGGACTGCCTGCAGACCACGACTCCCTAAGCGGGCCTAGCGTAGAGGCTCCTGAGACAGTGGGTGGGGAGAAAAGGTAGCGAGACGGTCATAGTGACACCCCCTTCCCGGGGCCAGACACCAGGGGCCAGCAACTGAGGCCCAGAGCAAAGAGTTGCCCACGTCGGACCCGAGAATCCCCACGGCCTGAGGGGGACCCACATATACCAGTGCAGGGACGCCTACAGCGGTCTCCTGGGGGTGGGGAGTCGGGCCTAGGAACCCTCGGACTACGCACATACCCAGCAGAGAGGAGGCCGTACTAGCGACCTGAGAGGTGGCCGTAGCTGAGGGGCGTGAGACGTGGAGGAGCGGTCCACTGGTGAGACCGGGCCAGCTCCCCCTCCGGTGGCGGCGACAGATCAAGAACAGGCCCGAGGGCTCTGGTGACTCAGGGGCCCCGGCAGACGTTGCCTGGAGGAGGTCTTGCCTTAGACAGCGATAGGGACGCCCCCCGCAGGAGGTGTGAGCATCGAGTGTGGAGCACTCCATATCGGCCTGGGGGTCGGCGGGCAAAGCGTTAGGAAGACCGCAAGGGTGCTGCGAGGGCCTAGCTGACCCCCTCAGAGGTCTCGCCTGTGGTCTCGTGATCCTGCGGGCAGTGCCTAATGCCTTGACTGCGAGATCTTAGTGGACTACCTCGTGGCTGGTGGTGAAGCGGTGAGGGTTACGCCTCTCAGCGGTGTGGCAGGGCTCCAGAGGCGAGGCTCGCGGGGTGGCCAGGAGTGAGTTGAGAGAGCAGAAGCAAAGAGAGGGATTTCTGGACACTTGCCCTTCGACAGAGATCCCTCCCTGGGACGGCCAGTGGTCGGGCTGATGGCTTGGGGTGCCCCCTTAATGGCCTCCAATAGGGGCAAGAAAGACAAGGTCCCCAAAGACACGCTGCCAAAACCTGGGAATGGGAGCCCGGGCCCGGCAGCGGCACAGGCAACACAGCTGGATGATGTGGAGGCACCGGCCACAAAGGCCTTCATGCTGGAGCTCTTTGCGGCCATCAAAGCGGACATCCTAGAGGTACGCTCTCAGCTCTCCTCAGACTTGCGCGAAATGAGGCGAGATGTCGACTCCATTGGGGGAGCGAGTGGTGACTCTGGAGGATCACGATGTGGGCACTGCCGACGAGCTGCACCACCTCCAGCAGGATGTTATCCATCTGACGGAGCAGAATCTGGACCTGCAGGCGCAGCATAGAGGACCTAGTAAACCGCTCAAGGAGGAACAACATCCGAATCCGGGCAGTGCCTTGGAAAGGTGAGGGTGAGAGTCTCCGTAAATACGTGACAGAGCTGTTCAGACAGATTCTTAGTGAAGGGGACGACTTTGAGCTCCAGCTGGACAGGGTTCTTAGAGTTGGTCTGCCGAGAGGGGCACAGGTTCCACCACCAGACATCCTGGTCTGTGTCCACAATTTCCAGATAAAAGAACAGATCCTGTGCAAAGCACGAGACCTCGCCACCATCCAATTTCGTGGGCACCAACCCGCCCTCTTCCAAGATCTAGCGGCCTCCACTCTCATCAAGCGCTGCTGCTTCAAGCCAATCACCTCATATTTGAGGGAGCATGGCATCCCTTACTCTTGGGGTCACCCATTCCGCATCCTTTTCAAGCACAAGGGGAAGCTCCTGCGGCTACGCTCATTAGATGCGGCATTCGAGGCGTTGGGTCTGGAGAAATCGGAACCTACAACAAGTGTGGCCGGTTCTCCTCGCTGGTGGTGCAGGTGCTCCAGCGAATGGCAGACGGTGGGAAGATCACCACCGATGGGAGGCCTAATGGAAAGAGAAGCGGCTGTCTCCTCCGTGGCACTGGTGACTTACAGCGAGCCAGTAACATGAAATACATATGAGTGGCCAGGTTAAAATTGTAGGGTGGTGCCGGGAGGGGCTGGTGGGAGGTGGGACTGTAGTATTCATTCTTCTCGCTCCCAAGGTTGGACGGTGCCATGCATCAGGGATGGGTGCGGAAATGTATGTTCTGTCACATACTGACTTTCCTTCTATTGGTTTGTTGGGGGGGTTGAGGGAGGGGGTTGAGGGGGAAGTCTCGGGGGAGTTGTTATGCAGGTTGTTTGAGGCTTGGGGGGAGGGTGGGTGGGAAGTCATGTTGGCGGCTTTTCTTTTTGGGGATTTTTATTTCTTTATGCACTGAAGATGGCTGCTTGAATCGATGTTCGCTTAAGGATATTGACCGGGCTCTGGTTCGTTGGGCCTCCTCCAGCCTTGATAAATCTGACGTTTCACTATTAAGGGTATGGCACCTATTTCAATAGCCAACTGGAACGTCAAGGGCCTAAACTCATCGCAGAAGCGAATCAAAGTATGGAAGTACATTGTAGACCATCACCTAGATATGATAGCCCTACTGGAAACCCACTTAGTCAGGGCAGACGAATTGCGCCTTAAGCACAAATTATTCCCCCTTATTTATAGATCCTCCGCTACCACAAAACACCGAGGGGTGGCCTTGCTTTTCCGCGCTGCGCTTCAGTTTCAATTGCTCGGGGTCCAGCAGGAAAGGGAAGGCCGATGGATTATGGTAAAAGGTGTTCTGGGGGGAAAGGGTCTGCACTTTTTTAGCGCTTTATGCTCCCAACACTGGCCAAACTCTCTTTCTTTCCGGCTTATTAGGGAAAATAACTGACTTTGTAGAAAGCCCCCTCCTTCTCCTGGGCGACTTCAATCTTATATGGCAAAAAGAACTGGACAGCACACACACACAGAGATCAGATGCGGGGACATTCACAGGGAAGACACAACAACACATTCAGGAACTGGGACTTCTGGACACTTGGTGGGCACTTTACCCACAAACACGAGGCTTTACATTCTTTTCCCACATCCATAGAACGTACTCTCGCCTGGACTACATTTTTATCAGCCAATCTCTGCGGGGCTCCCTCCAGGAAGCAAAAATGTTCCCCCTCGGTTTTGGACCACAGCCTGTGCTCGATTTGCCTGCAATAGCAAGGACCGGTACTGACCACCCCTAAATGGTATTTCCCACCTTCCCCTGTACGTGATAAGGAGTCATGCGTTAAGCTCCACATGGCCATTTACAGTTTCTTTGAAACCAACCCTCCAGAATACGCATCTGAATTTACTAATTGGGATGCCCTGAAAGCGGTGCTTCGGGGCGAATGCATCGCCCTCAATTCCGCCCTAAATAAACAACACGCTCGGGAGCGCGAAACACTTGAGGCTGAACTTACAGCTGTAGAGCTCTCCCACAGGACAGACCCCACACGACAAAAGCAACAACAACTTACTGCCCTCAGAGGCAAACTCCAAGCTATCTACTCCAATAGGACGGAACTCAACCTCCTTAAGCTTCGGCAGCTTTCGTACACTCAGGGCAACAAAATAGGCAAACACTTAGCGCGCCAACTAAGGGATAAAAGGGAAATAGAATACATTGGAGGGATCCTTGACCCGTCTGGCCAGATCGCCCACGGGGATGAAGAAAAGGCTGCTGCATTCGGTTCCTTCTATGAGGACCTCTATGCAGGGGAATCCCAGAATAGCGACGCCCAACAGGCGTTCCTTGACTCTTTAGCGTTTCCGCAGGTCTCCGCAGAATGGAATGCCCGGCTTACAGCTCCCATAACATTTGCTGAAGTCACTTCGGCGATCTCCTTACTGAAAACTAATAAAGCCCCAGGTCCCGACGGCTATACAGCACTCTTTTATAAAACATTTGCCCCTGAACTTTTTCCCCACCTGGTCTCTCTTTTCAACGCAATGGCAGACGAAAGTAGGACGGCCAGCACCATGGCAGAGGCTATGATCTCAGTCATACCCAAACCAGGAAAGGACCCGCAGTGCCGCGCCTCTTACAGGCTGATCGCACTGCTCAACTTATATGCCAAACTTTACTCTTCAATCATCGTCAAGAGACTGAACGACCTCATGCCACTTCTCATCCACCCGGATCAGTCAGGTTTTATCAAAGGGAGACAGACGCACGACAACACTCACCGGATTGTGCACCTCATAGAAAAAGCCAACAAACTCCATATCCCGGCAATCCTGGTGGGCCTCGACGCGGAAAAGGCCTTTGACCGGGTCAACTGGTCTTTCCTTTTCAGGGCGCTGTCTGCCTTTGGATTTCCGCCCACATTTCTCGCCATGGTGCAGGTGAACTATCGTGCCCCTGTCTCGAGAGTGGTGGTCAATGGGGCCCACTCGGACCCCTTCAAGCATTCCCGGGTGACCCAACAGGGTTGCCCCCTCTCTCCACTCCTCCTCTCCCTTAGCATCGAACCCTTGGCGATTGTGGTATGGCAGAACCCAGACATCAAAGGCATTCCTTTCGCTGGAGACTCTCATAAAATCTCTCCATTCGCCAATGACATCCTCTTGTTCCTTACAGAGTCAGAGAGCTCCCTACCAGGCCTTCATACGGAGTTAACTCGTTTTGAGGCACTGGCGGGCTTCAAGGTAAACTCTGGGAAATCCTTCATTCTCAACCTCTCCCTCCCCTTGGAACGAGCTGCTCAACTTTGCTCATCGACCCCGCTCGCTTGGGCTGCTAAGTCGCTCCAGTACCTAGGGGTGTCTTTGACCCCGACGCTCCAGGGGCTCTTCAGAACCAACTTTTCCCCCCTCCTCGCCCACATTCAGGCAGATCTGGCGAAGTGGAAACCACTCTTCCTTTCCTGGCTGGGCCGTATCCAGGCAATCAAGATGACACTTGTGCCCAAACTCCTCTACCTTTTCCAAGCTCTTCCCATCGGCTTGGACTCTGACTTTTTCCAGAGACTCAAAACCATGATTTCACGCTTTATTTGGCAAGATGGCCAAGCGCGCTTTTCCTTTTCCCATCTTTGTCGCCCCCGCTTTGGTGGGTGGGGTAGGTCTACCGGACATCCAGATGTATTATAAAGCGGCCAAATTACGAGTGCTGGTCGAGTGGACCCAGAAAGATTCTGAAAAAATTTGGCTCCACATGGACCGAAGCATCACGGGCAGGACTATTTGGGACCTGACCTGGCGTCCCCGCAGAGATAGACCTCCGAACACTTACCTAAGCACTCCGACACACACAACGCTAAAGGTATGGGACACCGTCTATGGCGATGATAGGTGGACCACCTTCCCCTCCCCCTACACCCCGATTCACCACACGTCCTCCTTCCCTCCTGCTCTCCATGAGGGGCCCTTCGACTCCTGGAAACAGGGCGGCTGTTTAGAGCTAATCCACCTGTTCCGGGACGGCGAACCTCTCACTTTCAAAGAATGCCAGGACAAATTTTACTTACCAGATTCAGAAGCTTACCATTATACTCAGCTCATACACTGGGCCCTACACCCCCACTTCAGGGACGCAGCTACACGTCCTCCGACCAAATTTGAAACGTTTCTCGCCAAATCTTCTTCAATGAGGGGAGTGATCTCCTTTATATACGCATTGCTGCTCAAAACCACTACCTCGCCAAGACCCAGATATATGGGAATGTGGGAAGACCTCCTGCAACGCTCCATATCCGAAAAAGAGTGGACCCACCTGTTGGTGGATACCAACCGCTTCAATCACTCTGTTGCACTTAGAGAGGACCACCTCAAAACTATGATGGACTGGTATCTCCACCCTTCCAAACTCCGGCGAATGTTCCCCAACACCTCGGATAGATGCTGGAGGGGGTGTGCCCAACTGGGTGATTTTTGACATATATGGTGGGACTGCCCCTCTATTAGACCTTATTGGGAGGAAATCCTGGCGCACATAAAGGAAATGCTAGGATACCATATTCCTACTGACATAGCGGGGATTTTGCTGGGGCTGCGCGACCCGTCTCTACTGCACCAGACCCGGGCGGACAAAATAATTGTGTGGCTCTGCATCGGAGCAGCCAAGGTCTCCCTAGCGTCAGCTTGGAAGAGGAAAGAGGCCCCAGTTATCTCCCTCTGGCAACTCCTGAGCCTAGAGCGGATGGCGGACTTCTTCAGAGATGATTTTAAAAACTTTGAGTTCAGATGGGGTTCGCTAGTAGCTTTCCTTTCCCGGGGACTCCCGTCTGCGGTTTGTCCCCCCACCATTAGAGCTCTACATTTTCCAAATATGAGTGGTGCACAACGCTGCTACGCTAATCCATCTAAGTTTTGTTCTATTTCCTCTTTTTCCTTATTTGCTGTCATTTGTTTTAGCCGCTGCTGCCACCATGAAGGGAGGGGGTGGGTGGGAGGGCAGGGATGGGGATTTGTTTGCCTCTTAAAGTGCAAGGTTTGCCTCCTGTTGAGGCAACTCAGTCAAAGCCAGTCTGCTGCGCCTCTATTAGCAGTCATTCGGGGGATTTATTCTAACTAATGCTCGAACCAGGAAGCTGTTCCGCTGGTGTCTGAAACCATGCACCATATGGTGGGGCTCCCCCGCTGTTTCAGCAGCCGAGATCCTTCGATGTCTGACGACCTGCAATGGGGAGCCCTCCATTTGTGATGTCTTGTGGTTGCTTTCTATAGTTGCCTTCCATAATTGTCCTGTCGTCATTACGCATGCTCTCCTCCCCTCAAGAGACCTTTGGTTCTGGCTATGATTGTCAACGCACTGTGTATTATTGTATACCTCGATAAAAATATTTTTGACAAAAAAATAATAGTGTATGTTGCTTGATATGCCTTTATATATATTGTTCATTCTATGAATTGAAATAAGGATTGAATAAATTGATGGCTAAATAATATTCTGGGTGGCCTCTTTGAAACTGTGAGCTCTCTCTTGTTGATTGCGCCTCTGTAGTTATTGTTTTTGGCTGATGTTATATGGGCTGCTGGAAGTGTTGGACAGAGGTGATATGGGACAGCAGGGGAGGTCAGTGGTGAAAAGGGGCATCTGGAGGGAGTCTGACCTGGGCCAGATTTGAGATATGACAGAGAGAGGTATGGGCAGAAGGTGTCATGGACCAATGAGAGGAGGGCTGAAAGAAATGGCATTGCACCGCAGGGTGTCAGAGATGAGACATACAGCAGGAGTAGGAGGCTAGAGGTGAGACAGTTCTATGGGGAGTAAGGGGCCAGAGGAGACCCAGGGCAAATCGGAAGAGGTGAGCCCGAGTTGAGTTGGGGCAGCTGGAGGAGGGAGAAGGAAGAGGCCAGAAGTGAGAAAGGACAGCAGATGGGTATGTGTCAAATGTGAGCTGACAGCTGTGAGAAGGGACAACAGGTAAAGGGGACAAGGAGTGAGATTGGACAATTGTGGGCTAAAGGTGTGAAAGGGCAGCGGGGTTACTGGGTCATAGGTGAGAAGGGACCAAAGATCTCAGTTGGGCAGAGGAGTAAACGGGGTAATGGAATGAAGTGGTCCAGATGGGACATTGGCAATATAAGAAATTGGGATAAGAAGAGTACAGGACTATTGTTGGAGGCAAGGCCAAAATTGACACCGAGCAATGGGCTAGAGGTGAGACTGGACATCTAGAGAGTGGGTCCAAGGTGAGGCAGGTCAACAGGGACTGCCTCAATGTGAGATGGGGATAGAGGTGCAGTACCAGCCACCAGAGGTTTAAAAGTGGTGGAGACAGGGGCAAGAGAGATATAGGCAAGTGTTCAAAAGGTGACTTGGGCAGCCAAGGACTCATTTGAGGATAATGAGTGGGGGACAGGATCTATAGGTGAAAAAGATGGTATAGGGAGAGGGTTCAGAGGAAATACATGTCAGTGGATGAGGGGCACAGAGTTGAGAATGCTACAGGGACCGGGGACCAGCAAAGGAGGCTGGAGGAGAGATGGAACAGCGGGGGGAGAGGCTGGAGGTGAAATGGGACCTCATGGGGAGCGAGGGATCTGATGTGAGACATGGATGTGGGTGGAATGGAAGCGATGAAAATGGGAGAGAGGAGGGCCAGAGGTAAGACAGTTCAAAAATAGGATAGTGTAGCAATAATGAAAGCAAGCCAGCAGGTGGAGGAGTCAGAGGTGAGAAGAGACGTATGTGCAGGGGGGCCAGAGGTGACACACAACAGCGCAGGAGCACTCTAAAAGAGACACAATGCAGCATCAGAGGAAGGTTGACCAGAGTTGACACAGGGCTGCATATAGAAGCTGGACACAGGGGGCAAACAGGGAGGGGGGCCTGAGCGGGTCCATGAATGAGTAGAGGGTGATAGACGTTGGACAGAGGAGATGCAGGGCTATGTGGGGAGCAAGACCAGAGGTGAGGTACAGTTTTTGAATGGGGGACCAGGGGTGAGAGGGAACAGGGGGAGGGAGATGAGAGATGAGTCAAGATAACTAACAGAGGCTAGAGGTGAGATGGGGCTACTTGGGTAAAGAATAAAATAAGACATAGGTATAACGTGAAAGCCATCCAAAGGGTAAAGGTATGGAGGGGGATTTGGGTGGATGTAAGATTGAACGGTGGGAAAAGGATGGTCAGGGGGCACAGGACAGGTGAAATTAGACAGCAGAGGGAAGAGGCAAGAGGTGAAGGGACAATGGAGGAAGGGCTGCCAGAGATTACATGAAACAGCTGAGGATATGAGAGAGGCAAGCCAGAGGTGCTACAAGGCAGTAGAGGTGTGCCACATAAGTTATAAAGTGGGATGAACTGCATTGGTGATGGTCAGAGGAAACAGAAAGAGTGTTAAGAAGTGACAAGGGACTTCCATGGATGGGGCTAGAGGTGAGAAAGAGCCCTCTAGAAATCCTCTGCACATTAAAGTGTGTGTAAAGAGCTGCTTTATTGAGACAGGTGTGCATAACATCATCAAAACTCTTGCCAAACCACTATGGAGAATAACATTAAGGCCATAGTGGCCATCACCTGAGTATGGCCACAGCCGAGTGACAAGGTGAGCCGGACTGGGCGACTGACGGCCTGAACACTGAGGAGGTTTGTTTTTGAGGTTCCGGCCACCATGTGGAAAAATCAAGACGGCAGGCGGAGTTCCCTGGCGGGCAGTCAGCCCCAGGGAGAACCACACACGACAAGTTGCTGACCCCCTGGGGAGCCGAGCTCAAATGGCAGCATGACATGGAAGAGGACTCCTGGCAGAACGACTCGACAAGGCGCGCTGCCTGTGCCTAGAGGCAGTAAGCACCCATAATGCTACTTACCCCGGCAGCATAGAAGCACTGTGCCCAGTCCCTGTGGTGCCCTGAGAGGTGAGGCGGAGCCCATGCAAGTGGACAACAGGTGGAGGAGGTAACTCGTACGTTGCCCAGGTGATCCCCTTTTGATTGCTGCCTCTCCTGCATTCCTTAACCAGGCTAACCCTTGGAGCTCCTCCCTGGTCTAGGTACTGTAGAGGGCTGCGCAGAGAAAAGAAGATTGCAGGTAGAGTTCCCTGAAGGGTGGCCAGCCCCAGGGAGAACCCCACAGGGTAAGCTCCTGATCCCCTGGTGAGGTGAGCCCGACAGTCGGCGCAACATGGGAGAGGGCTCTTGACATATCGCCCGACAAGGCATGCTGCCTGGTACAGGCGATAAGCACCCATCTGGCCATACTATGCCAGTGGCATAGAATCACAGTGCCTGGTCCCTGCAGCGGCCTGTGAGGTGAGGGGGAGCCCTTGAGAGTGAATAGCAGGCAGAGGAGGTGGCTCATACTGTGCCTTGATGGTCCCTTACTGCTTGTCAGCTCCTCTGAATTTAATTGAATTTGGCATTTGTAAAGCGTTACTGTCACTGTCAAGGTAGCATCCTGGTGCTAGGCGGTGCAAAATAACCAGAAGTTATAGCTAATTAATGAATGACATGTGGAGTCCGAAGCCGTAAAAGCCACTTCTTCAGTCATTTCCGGAAGAGGAGTTTTGATTCAATGTGTCTCAATTTCATAGCAAGCTGGCTCCAGGCATTACTCCCTAAAAATGCAATAGATCTGTCTCCTTTAGTCTTGAGCCTAAAAGCAGGAGGTTTAATAAGATTTTCAGATGAGGGAGGATCTCAGGGACCGAGGGATAGTATAATGAGTTAATCTTGCAGTGAAATACTTTTGCCCTACTGCTCTGTAGGCTCTAAAAGTAAGCAGAATGATTTTAACCACATCCATACTCAGGATGGCTCTAGGCTGTCATGAGTCACGGTAGTCGTGTGCTCATGACGGCCGGGAGCCGTCGAACATTGCCGCTCCGCCCACATACGATATATTCCCCGCCTGTGCGGGAGAATTAATCAGTGGGCAGAGTTCTGATGGCTCCCGGATGTCAAGAGTACACGCCTACTGTGACTCGAGATGGCCCGGAGCCATCCTGGGTACCTGAGTGCCACACCAAGCCCCACCCCCCCTCCCTCGCACCGCGGCACAATTTTCTGCACGGCGAAGGGGTTAAAGAGGACTCTTGTGGATTGGCAGCCAATGGAGAGATTTTAGGGCTGTTGAGGCTCATGAACAAGGTGGCAGTTTTTACACTAGCGTATCCGCTGTGCGTTGTACTACTTGCAGTTTGTGAAGAGTTTGTTTAGTGGTCTCTGCATATACAATATTACAATAGTCTAATCTGGATGTAATCAGTGCACATGCCACTGTTTTTCTTCCCGAAAGTTTTACCTCCCCTGGCTTATCATTAGCAATCCTCCCCAGTCCAGGTACCGTTGAGGTGGCTGAATGGGGAGAGCATTAAAGGGCCCGACTCAGGGGCGGCTGGACTTAAGGGCGAGGTGAGTGTTGCCCCCCTAACAATAAACAAAAAAACATGGAGTTGCTAATGAAAGGCTTCATAGTGCTTTGTTTCAGGCAGTAAGGAGCTTGAAATCGTTTTTTTTTACCAGCTGGATAAGTGAACACAGCTGCGCATGTACCAGCTACCGGGCGAGAGAATACTCGCCCTGGAGGCACAAAGCAGTGTTGTGTCATCAGGGTGGTGGACGTGGCATTTTCAATGCCATTGCATTTGCTTGATTCTGTTGTCAATGCCTGCGACCATGGGCGGGATCTACGTAACACCTGAGACAAAGGAGACCGGGCTGATTAGGTGTCAGCAAACATGCGAGCCCTTCCCCAACCCCATACATTGGTATGCCTGTGTTTCAGAGGCCGTGCTGAAGGAGGAGGGGCCCGCAGTGTATTTGGCAGTTGATACACTGGAGGGAAGAAGACATAACGGGTGAAGAGGTTCTACAATGGCTTTGCAGCTTGGGAACCTTTTCCTGTGTGATTTGAAGTTCTGAGTCCGACCCTGAAGACTACAGCTACTGTCCTTGTTATAGTAATGTTGCGGGTCTGACCCACCCCCAAAACAACCTCCTAGTCCTATCAAATAATTATAGTGGTGCCACGCATGTGCAGAAAAAACAGCGCTGGTACATTTGTGTGGCAAAGGGCAAGGCCACATATCTCGCTCCGCGCTGCAGCATTTCACAGCAGTCAACTAAACAGACCCCTCTGTATGACTCTGTGAAATCTCTTTCCAGGTCCGTTGAGCAGTTGAGCCCCCCACAACCCCCTTCAACTTGATATTCAGAAAAATGTCGAGGTCTTGCAGTCCCCCTTCAATTGCTGTCGATCTTTCTTTTGCAGAAAAAGTTTAACATATTCTGGGTATAAGAAGAGAAACCAGTTTATTATGCCCCTTGTTAACCAATGTGCTGAGTATGTTACGGGCCTGCTTTTGTAATGTACAACTGGTATGGGAACATAATGTCTAATTTGGCTGCACTTATTTACAATTTCGTTTTTTTAACGCTCCCTTAATTTACAACAGCCAATGCAGTATTTTAAGTACTCTTTTAGAATTATTCTATATGAATAACGTGCATGCAGGGGGATTTGTGAACCAATAATGAATGGTCTCATTATCAGTCTGCACTTCATAAAAGGGGTTATTTTCAATTAGTGCTCTTCAAACTGCAAAGTTCTTGTGACCTCGTAAAAAAAAAAGAAGATGTATGGCAAGACTATTTGAAGCATCTATCATTTCGATATAGTAGGCTGAGTAGATGGTTTGATGGGGAGCATGTGTAGATGAGTTGAGGCTACCTAGATTGGTGCGTGGAAAGATGCATGAATAGACGTACGAATACATGGATGGATAATGAGAGATCTGCTGGGGTGGCTAGAAGCTCTTGTGATTCACCAGTGGTGAAAGGACACATAGATGGATGGGAGGGCAGAAGAGTTACAGGAGAGTGTGTCCAGAAGGATGAGTGGATATATACATGAATGAATGGATGAATGCCCCATATGATGGACAAGTGAATGGATGATTTTCTAATGAATGGATACATGGATGGATGGGTGGGTGGGTGAGTGAATGGGAGAGTCTCTAAAAGAATGTATGTATGTATGCATGAACAGATGAATGCAGTCAGTGTATGATGGAAACAAGAATAAATTCATGGGGGGGATGATTGGGTAAATGATGCATGGGCTGAACGCCCTTATGTCGGCCGGACTTGCATGCTACATAAAATTCATCCCCAGGTTTTATGCCTCACCACTTACAAACTTCACCAGCCACCACTGGGGGCCATTGGACACAGTGGTGGCGAGCCCAGAAGAGGGGCGACGCTAGAGCGATTGGCAAAGCACAAATGAAAAAGGGGCCAGATCTGGACGCAAGTAGGCCTAGAGTCACTATCTGAGTGTGATTGTCTGGCACAGTAGCTCTAGCGCCCATAGAGTAGGAGCCTGATCAGACTGGGCAGGCCGCCTTCTATTTGAGACCCCAAGTGGAACTGTAAGCACATAGTGGGTCGGGTCCCCCGAGAAGCCTTCAGATTACAATGCTGGGGCATGAGATGGCGATTCGTTTGGGGGGCTCAGAGTGCTACAGTGAGATTGTAGGCCTAATAGAACTTTATCACTTGCTGATGGTTAGTAGTTGACAATCATGGGGCACACTAGGACCAAAACAGACAAGGCAGTTTTGCTGGCTCGCTCCCTTTTGCCTCCATTGGACAGCTCTCCAGCTAAGACCATGGACACCAATGTGCTCTTCTGGGGAAACACCCCACTGGACAAACTTAACCTAATCCTGCAGGAAATATGGGAATCAGGTGATGGAGCAACGACTCGGAGCCATCACCACGGATGCGTGACTGTTAAAAGATGACCATCGCAAGTTATTCCAACAGGGTCAAGGCCACTGAACTATTTATTTATTTATTTATTTATTTCATTTCTAAAGCGCTACAGCTACCCAACAAAGGGTTTCCCGGCGCTGATGATTCAGTGCATTAAGACAGTCAGGTTTCTAGATGTTAAACAGCCAAGTTTTTAAGGCCTTCCTGAATTTCAGGTGATTAGTTTCATGCCTAAGAGTCAATGGAAGAGTGTTCCAGAGGGAGGGTCCAAGGTATGAAAAAGATCTGCCGCCCATTCTCGCCAGCCTGATTTTAGGGATCACAAATTGGTTGGCTGTAGCTGAACGAAGGGTACGGGATGGACGGTAGGGCTGAACAAGGTTTTGTAGGTATTTGGGTGCCTTGTTGGTTGAAATCCTGTGCATAAGGCATAAGGATTTAAATTTTACCCGATTCTCGATTTTTAGCCAGTGCAATTCGCGGATATACTTGGTGGTAGGTGTGGAGATGGGGATTTTCCACAGCAATCTTGCGGCGGCATTTTGCACCGTCTGTAATCGTCGGGTAATGGCCTTGTTGGCCCCGAGATACAGCACATTGGCGTAATCGAGCCTGGAGGTTATCAATGCATTGATGACTGATTTTTGGGTATGTTTAGGCAACATCCAACAGATTTTCTTCAACCACTTTAGAATTGCAAAGCAAGTGGATGATGTCTTCGTAGCTTGTTGTTTAAGACTTAGTGATTCATCGATGATGACTCCGAGATTACGGGCTGATTTGACTGGGATCGGGGGTGTACCCATCACATCAGGCCAGTGCTGGGGTCCCCAGAGTTCCTTGTTTTTGCCCAAAACAAGTAACTCTGTTTTCTCGCCATTAAGTTTGAGAACATTTTTTCTCATCCACTCAGCGATGTTAGTGAGGCCAGTTTTTAGTGACGAGGTGTTGTTGGGATCCGAAGATGATAAAGAGAAAATAAGCTGGGAATCGTCGGCATACGAGAACATGAGTAGACCAGACTTTTCTATCATTTTGGCCAGTGGACTCATGTAAACATTGAAAAGCAGTGGGCTCAATATAGAGCCCTGCGGAACTCCATGTTTAAGGGTCATAGTATCAGAGCATGCTGATTGGGAAAAAACTTGGAAGGTGCGTTGTTCTAGCAGAGATTTAATCCAGTTGCAAGCGGCGCCCCTGATACCGGTGGCGTGAAGGGTTTGCTCAAGTACAGCATGTGACACAGTATCAAATGCTGCACTGAGATCCAGTAGCAGCAAAGCAACCGTTTCTCCGCGGTCTAACAGTCGACGGATATTCTCAGTTACGCCCAACAGAGTCGTTTCCGTAGAGAATCCTGTGCGGAATCCTGACTGATGAAGAGGTAATAGATCATGGGTGGTAATGAAATCAGTGAGGACTCTGTGCACATGCTTTTCCAGTATCTTTGCAAAGGTAGGCAGCAGGGAGATAGGCCTAAAGTTGGATGGCAAGTTGGGATCAGTTCCAGCTTTTTTCAGTAAAGGGTGGATCATTGCATGTTTCCACTCTTTAGGTACGATTTCTTCCTGTAGTGATTTGTTAAGAAGGTTGGTAATTATCACTAGGGCTTTATCATTTAATTTTTTCAGGATGGAACACGGTAGTGGATCATTTGGCGAGCCTGATTTGATGGAATTCAAAAGTTTTCGAACCAGGTCTAAGTCAAGCAACGGCCATTTATCTAGAATGGCTGGAGGTGTTACATCCTGTGGGGATATAAAGGAGGACAGTTCTGTTTCCATGGGAGTGATGGGGATTGAAGTATTAATTTCAAGGCCAATATTAATAGAAAGTGGGTTTACTCTGGACTTGTCAATTTCCTTTGTGGTTTGTTCTATACCCTGATAGATCTTGTCGACTTTTTCTACAAAAAAAGTTGCAAGAGTGTCACATTGTAATTTGTTTAGATCTGGGGGAGATTGTAATGTGAGAGAACCAGCTAGTTCTCTTACAGTTTTAAAAAGTGTTTTGGACTGGCATAAGGCTTCAGTAATTGTCGTGCAGGCATATTCAGCTTTAGTTTTGGCACAGAGCCTCTGATAGTTTGAGAGTTTATTTTTATAGGCCAATTTGGACTCAGGACAGTAGGATTTCCGCCAATGACGTTCTGCAGTTTTGCATATACTTTTTTCTTGTTTCAAAGTCTTAGTGAACCATGGCGCAGGGGGACGATGGGAGTTTTGTTTTAATTTAGTTTTGGGCAAAATGGAGTCAATGGCGTCTAAGAGCCAAGTTTGGACTGAAGTAGAAAACTCTTGTACTCTAGATTTAGTACAAGGAAGATGACCCTCGAGAAGGGAGTTAAGTTTTTCTAGATCAAGCTTTTTCCATTTCCTGATTAATTGGGTAGGAGTTGATGTTCTCACCCCATTTGAATTTTTTACAAGAAGGGAAAATTTAATCAGGAAGTGGTCAGACCAAGGCACTGGAGTAGCCGTGGGTCTAGATATGTCATTAAGGTTGGAGAGAATTGGATCCAACAAATGACCGGCTCTATGTGTAGGGTCAGAGTTCTTTAAGGTCAGGTTAAGGGATGCAAGATCTGTTTTAAAGTCGTTCACTATTGGGCAATCATCTTTCTCCAAATGGAGATTCATGTCTCCTAGAATAGTGAAACTGGCCATTTTCATAATTAGGGGTCCAAGAAGTTCTACAAAGTGAGATATCCATTTAGAGGCAGTTCCCGGTGGCCTATAAATGAGTACTCCCGAGAGAGTAAAGTTCGGTGTAAGTGAAAGTTTAAAAATTGCGCCTTCACAACCCTCACATGGGAGTTTGTTGAATTCGCAGTTATATCGCTTTTTAAAAATAATTGCTATTCCTCCTCCTGGTGGTTTTTCTCGATCAAGTCTGACAATTGCATAAGTTTCAGGGAGTGCCATAGCTACATCAGGTCCAGAGCTGTCTTGAAGCCACGTTTCAGTTAAAAAAACAGCATCGGGATCCTCATCCAAGAGTAAATTAAAGACTTCAGTTCTATGCTTAGGTAGTGAGCGACAATTAATACTAAGAAATAGAAACTGTTCTGAGGATATTTTATTATTGTTTATAGGGTTTCTAACCTGTAGGGCTTTAATTTGTACATGGTTAGTGGATAGGTGACAGTATTGGCATGTAGTTTTCTTTAAATAAGGGTCTATTATCCGGCAAGCAGAATTTCGAGAGGGACGAAGGGTTTGTAAATATTCCGAGGAATATTGTAGACGTAAGTGATTGATCGTGTTACTTTGTGTCTCAGTTATAGGAGGACATGTAACTAAGTCCCTAGTACCTGAAGGAAGAGATGCCATGGTGCTTGGTGCGTCCGAGGCGCGGACGAGCGCAGACGGGCTGACTCTGGCGTGACTCCGGCGCTGGCGAGGCGCGTCCACTGTACGCGTCCGCTGTCGCGGAGGATATCCGTATCCTTTTGTAGGAAAAGGCTAGAGCGCTCAACCAGCTCCGCCTCCCACTAAGATGTCTGCCGTGAGGAAACGCTACCCTTCTGCTCGGTAAACGGCCCTAAAATCGGCTGTTACTGGCGGAAAGTGCGCGGGGAGTATTTTGCAGGGGTGGGGTAAGTGCTAAAATTATTCTGAGGTGATTTATACAATTCGTGAATTTTAAAAATCGGCGTCTAAAAATGCAGCTCGTGTTACAGTGCAAAGCGTTAGTTATCAGCGACAATTGCACACACAGCCAAAGTAATCACAACAGTTGAATTCTACCTCCCGGCTCAAGCCTCAGGAGGGGTCCAAGATTAAATCAGGTAGCACCAGTGTCAGCGCATAGAATCTCGCGACTGAAATCCCTGGCCTCCTTTTGTAGGAAAAGGCTAGAGCGCTCAACCAGCTCCGCCTCCCACTAAGATGTCTGCCGTGAGGAAACGCTACCCTTCTGCTCGGTAAACGGCCCTAAAATCGGCTGTTACTGGCGGAAAGTGCGCGGGGAGTATTTTGCAGGGGTGGGGTAAGTGCTAAAATTATTCTGAGGTGATTTATACAATTCGTGAATTTTAAAAATCGGCGTCTAAAAATGCAGCTCGTGTTACAGTGCAAAGCGTTAGTTATCAGCGACAATTGCACACACAGCCAAAGTAATCACAACAGTTGAATTCTACCTCCCGGCTCAAGCCTCAGGAGGGGTCCAAGATTAAATCAGGTAGCACCAGTGTCAGCGCATAGAATCTCGCGACTGAAATCCCTGGCCTCCTTTTGTAGGAAAAGGCTAGAGCGCTCAACCAGCTCCGCCTCCCACTAAGATGTCTGCCGTGAGGAAACGCTACCCTTCTGCTCGGTAAACGGCCCTAAAATCGGCTGTTACTGGCGGAAAGTGCGCGGGGAGTATTTTGCAGGGGTGGGGTAAGTGCTAAAATTATTCTGAGGTGATTTATACAATTCGTGAATTTTAAAAATCGGCGTCTAAAAATGCAGCTCGTGTTACAGTGCAAAGCGTTAGTTATCAGCGACAATTGCACACACAGCCAAAGTAATCACAACAGTTGAATTCTACCTCCCGGCTCAAGCCTCAGGAGGGGTCCAAGATTAAATCAGGTAGCACCAGTGTCAGCGCATAGAATCTCGCGACTGAAATCCCTGGCCTCCTTTTGTAGGAAAAGGCTAGAGCGCTCAACCAGCTCCGCCTCCCACTAAGATGTCTGCCGTGAGGAAACGCTACCCTTCTGCTCGGTAAACGGCCCTAAAATCGGCTGTTACTGGCGGAAAGTGCACGGGGAGTATTTTGCAGGGGTGGGGTAAGTGCTAAAATTATTCTGAGGTGATTTATACAATTCGTGAATTTTAAAAATCGGCGTCTAAAAATGCAGCTCGTGTTACAGTGCAAAGCGTTGGTTATCAGCGACAATTGCACACACAGCCAAAGTAATCACAACAGTTGAATTCTACCTCCCGGCTCAAGCCTCAGGAGGGGTCCAAGATTAAATCAGGTAGCACCAGTGTCAGCGCATAGAATCTCGCGACTGAAATCCCTGGCCTCCTTTTGTAGGAAAAGGCTAGAGCGCTCAACCAGCTCCGCCTCGACATTGACTCCAGGTCATGAACAAATTACTACGGAAGTCTTCAAACTGCAGTGTTGAGAGAATCTTCTACAGGACAGGGCGGTGGACATGGAGGAACAACTCATCACAATAACATTCACATCATTGGCTTTCAGGAGGGCAAGGAGGGTACATGGGCCACTCAGTTTATAGAGGAAAGGCTTTAGTCAGCATTGGCTCCTACAGGGCTCTCGGATGTGTTCATTGCCCTACCAAGGCCAATGATGGCGAAGATCCTTAAATATCCGGATGGAGATGCAATGTTGCAGGCGGACAGAGACTGAGCACCTATTCTGATAGAGAGCGTGAGGGTCTCTCTGTTCCCGGATAATACAGTGGCTGTCCAGCAGAGATAATCTTCCTTTTACGGCCAAGAGGCGGCTTCGACATGAGCACTCACGTGCACCCTCCTCTTCCCAGTCAAACTCAAAGTTCTGCAAAATCAACAGCCGTACTTTTTTGACACCATGAAGCAGGCCCTTGACTGATTGGAGCAACACTTCCCAGATTCCTGGAGATAGAAACAAACAGAAACGTCACCATCGAGGGTGAAGTGTGGGATGATGAGGAGGTGGAGGGACCCCACTGCCTGGGGAGGGGGGCAGAGGCCCAAGGACCCCTTTTCACAGCAGGTATTAGAGGCAAAACTGGCAGATATTCGGTCTGTTGACCCAATGTGTTACACCCCGTCCATTCATCACCTCTAGTTCATCCCAGAATAATGTCTCTGACTACAATACAGTGGGAAGTGTGGTGTTGTTTCCTACAGTTACTTCACAAAATGCAGATGACTTTTAGGGGAAGACCTAATCACAAATGTCAGGCAAAGTTTGATGTGCGCTACAGTGCCCTACACAAATAAATTTACCCTCATGATATGCATACTTCATGGATCCTCATATGGACGAGCGTCCCCACAGGCTGGGACTAGCTACTGCCTATTATTATTACTTCCCCATCCCCCTGACCAACTGTGATAGGCAACTCATGATGGAACTACCTATCCTTTCTTGGTGCAAGTTAGTGTCCTGGGAGCTGGGTAATCCTTGATCACTCTCCGGACTGAACTGAGCCACTACAACATACCTTACCGGTTTGGCTGTTTGCACCCCTGTAGCAGGTGCACCTGGCTCTTAATGTTTGAAATGTTAACCTTTCTTTACCAGGTTTGGTAGAATGATGCACAATTGCTGGACTGAGCATTTGGCGAAAAGTTTTTTTATAATTAGTTTGATTTTGTCACCACTATCGCTGGGGAGGGAAGGCTGTTTGAAGGTGAGCCATGCCCGGGTGTGCTTACAATTTTACAGGTATACATATGACATCAGTGATGAAGCAATATAACTTGGTAACCTGGAATATATGGGGTATGGGATCCATACAAAAAAGGCTTAGGCTATTAACCCAGCTACACCGGCGTCAGGCACATATTACCTTTCTCCAACAAACACACCTGTTTGCACCAGAGGCCTTCAAGTTACACACGCATTGGCGAGGCCAACTATTCCATACTTCCTACTTAGCCAACGCATGTGGGGAGACAATCTGTCTATGAGTTAGAGTGCCATTTGGGGTTTATGACTTAAGGATGGACACACAGGGTCTCTATATGTTAGTGAGAGGCACCCTAGATGGGTACATGATTGTCTTCGCCCTAATCTATGAGCCTAATGCAGAGCAAGACGCTTTATATACACATTTGTCAGCAGTGCTAGCTGACTGGACTCCATACACCTGGGTGCTAGGGGGAGACTTTAATGTACTATTGGACGTGACACTTGATAGAGTGCATTGCCCACTTGCCGGGACCTCACCAGCCCATCAGGTCACAATGTTTGAGCAATGGCCGAATGGCTGGGATTGACTGATGTGTGGTTGGGGCAGAATGAAGGTATTAGAGAATACTCTTTTTACTCTAATCCACATGCTCTGGACACACAGTTAAATCTCTTCTAATGCCCAGCCGACCTCCAACTGAACGTCATCCATGCCACTTACTTAGGCAAGACCATCTCAGATCATAATCCCCTGGAGATTTCACTAGCATGGGGAAGGGGACCAACACCAATCCCGACATGGTGGCTACAGCCTGGCTGATTGGAAGACGCGTTTTTTTGCGACACCCCAGCATCTACCATAGATATATATATCACGACTAACACTGGTACTGCTTCCATCATTGGATGAGAAGCATATAGGGAGTAATTCAGGGCACTGCTAATAATTCAGTGGTGGGAGCTAGTAGGGTGATGTTCTAGGAGCTCCAAAAAGTAGAGGACTTGCTGGATCCCCTTGAGAGGGCATGTTGGACAACATAGGTGCAGGGCCTCGGTTATAAGAGGCCAGGGTGCAGTATGCAGAGCTGCTGGAACATCTGAGGGTGGTGGACTATCAAAAGTACACACAAAGAGTGCATGCAGAGGCAGGCAGATCGTGCACCCTCTTGGCACGTATGGCACATTGAGACCTGCCCCCCACACCGATTCTAGCAGTAGATATCCCAACCTGGAGAATGGTGGTCCCACAGCTCGAGATTAATTGCCATTTTGGGACTATTACACAGAATTCAACTCCACTCATCCCACTCCTAAACCCACAGTGTTGCTGGAGATCCGATGGACTTCCGGTGGAATTCTACTCTACCTACTCTGCTCAGCTGATCCCACAGTTAGAAAAGTTGTAAAATACATCCTTAGACACCGGACAACTTCTTTCCTCCACAAGAGAAGCCCTAGTCACATCCTTTCTGAAACCTGGGAAGTCCCAATGAGAGTTAGCCTCAAATCGCCAACTATAGATAATAAATATAGAGTATAAGCCCCACGCCAGTTGTAAATTAGGACTTAATGCTTGCCACACTGATTTGATTTGGGATACCTCAGGCCTGTATCAGATGGGGCAAGTTACTCGTCGTGTACAGATTCAATGTTCAATTTGTTATGTTTAATTTTTAGGTAGTTGGCTAGTATTTTCCCTGCCTTGTTTTTACCACCATAAAACTTTGCGCTGGACTTTAACAAATAAAGTGAAGCATCCTCTGTCGATTTCTTGTTTAATAACAATTTAGCATTAATAAGAGCCGTTAAACATTCTTTCGAATTAGAGACATAATATGAGTGTTCCAATTTCTTAATGTCTTGAAGAAGATCTTTGGTATTTTTATGGGCAATTCTACGTTTTTTTGCAACAAAACTAATAATAAAATCTGTTGCTGCAGCTTTTAAAGCATCCCAAATAGTCGAGATTGGTAAGGATTTTGTTTGATTTAATTCAAAGTAATCATTAAAGAAGGAAGTGAAAGAGACAGTAAACTTCGGGTCTAAAAGAAATGTGTTGTTAAAACGCCATCTTCTTGGGGCAGTGATTTTGCGTAATATATAAAATCCAATCGATTCCGGTGCATGGTCTGGGGCCAATTTTAGCATGTGTGAGAGATTGTAAGATGTTATGGGATACAAATACATAATCAATTCTAGATTAAGTTTGATGGGCAGGGGAAAAAAAGGTATATTCTCTAGTGGTTGGATTGCATAGGCGCCAAGTTTCAAGGAGTTTATATTGAGTGATGGTGTGTATAAATCTTTATGTGGTTTATTAAGAACAAATGACACCTTAAAGTTTCTATCAATGAAAGGATCAAACATCTGATTACAATCTCCTGCTAATATAAAATTATCTTCCATACAGCTAGGAAGGTGCTTAGTCAATGCAGGCCAAAATGAGGCATCACCTCCTGTGGAGGCATAGACATTGAGGAAAGAAATTGGAACGCCTCTTAATGATAATTTAACATTTAGCCATCTGCCAACTGTATCTGATTCTTGTGAGACAAATGTAACTGGAAGAGATTTAAGGCATACAATCGCTACTCCGTTTCGTTTACCAGCACCCTGAGAAAAGTAAACTTCCCCCGCCCAGCCTCTTTTTAATTTCAAAGATTCAATTTTCATGAGATGTGTCTCCTGCAGGAAGGCTACTGCATCTAGTTTGGCCAAGTGAGTTAAAACCCTCCGTCTCTTTGTAGGAAAATTTAGTCCCCTAATGTTCCATGGGACTATTTTCAAAGGCATATGAAATGAAAGGAAAACAGAGACACCTGGGAACATTGATAGTCCAATATAGTGAAGATCAAGAAAATATTATGAAAAATAGGAGAAGAAAAATACGCATGTAGAGAAATCCAGAGCCAGAGAGAAGAAAAAATTGAATTTAGTTGATTCCAGAGAAAAAACTCATATAGAGCAAAGCTATAAGGGAAAAGTAAGATGTCTGTTTGGCAAAATAAATACAATAGAGAAATAGCTAAGTAAATTATATGAAATAAAGATATCGAGTTAGAGAGGGAAAAAGAGATGCAAGTATTAAATACACCATGGAAAGAAGAAGAAAAGAAATGCAAAACCAAAGACACAACAAAAGACAATACACAAAACATACCTACAAACACGAAACAGGAATGTGAGGGTGGGTGGAACTTAACGGAATAGATGAACCATCCAGGGAATACCAAACCGGGCCGGGGAAACATCACACCAGAAAATCAACATAGCTGTAAAAGGCGAAGAATAATATGGTTATAAAATAGTCAAGAAACATCTGATGAGTAAATACAAAAAATTGGAGACTAAGTAATATAAATAACATTATATTAGTGAACTAGTATGGGTAAGCTAAGTGTATGTAATCAATGGTAACAAAGGACAACAATAAATGAGAAAGATGATAAAAACGTGATACTAACAAGAAAACATTGAGCAATGAACAATAAGAACATACTGTAACGGGGCACCTGGGACCTGGCACCCCGTTCCGAGTTCGAACTGTGTACAGGAGGGAATGTCTCAGAACGATGCCTGCTCTAACCCCTCTTCTATCACTCAGCAGACGGACTATCGAGGCTCGGGGGAGGACTTTTCCGTGATACCGGAGGATGATGGTGACTGGCCCTTTAACTGCCCCGGAGCTGCTGAGTGGGAGGAGTCACGAAATGACCGTCCGTCATCAAAAGAGGACGCGAGGAACGAAGGTGTGTGCTTGTACACCTGGAGCGAGGACGCAGGAGGAGAACGCCGAGAGAAAGACGAGAAGGAGACGAAGGAAACGCCAGGAATCGGACGAGGAGCCGTGACGGACCTGGAGACGCCAGGAGGCCAACGACCCCACGTGTCGCCCAGCCACTCACCCGGGGGAGGTGCGTGGCTCGTGCAGGTGCGTAATCGCCTCAGGGGTTGGGTGGGACGCAAGGGAGGTACTCCTGTCCCGTGAAACTTTCCTGAGTCCCGGTTCCCCCTCCCTTTCACATTCACCGATCCTATCCCCTCACGCCACTTCCCTAACACTGAAGACTGGGAGCACGCGTGGTTTGAAGTCCTCACTCCCTTTTCCCTGATACGGCGGATTGCCGAACATAGCTCTCACGAGTGCCCTTGTGTTTGTTTTCTTTTGGATACCTGGGAGGAAGCGAGGTCAAAACGGAACCCGAAGCAACCCCGACCCGACGGAGCCTGACAGGTCTTCGGAGGACAGCCCTGCTAGAGAATCGGCGAAGGAGACGGTCGAGGAGCAGATCCCCCAGGAGAACACCCGTTTTAAGAAGGACTTGTTCTGATCATCTGTTGAATACAATAAAACCCACAATAACCAAAACCCGTCTGTTGCCCTTCACTGTGAATCCTGCTCGCCCCGAAAAGCTTACAGTGGTGGAGAATGCGGGCATAGAAGCCGTCTGCCAGCAGAAGATGGAAAACGTGCTCGAACAACTTGCCAAAGGACAAGAAAGGCTAGGATGGGTAGCCGAAAAGCAGCTGACTGCCGCCCAAGCCAATAGAGACTTGCTGAAGGAGGCTTTGGCCGCGAGGATCCCGGCCCCTTGGGTGGATCCTGTACAGTCCAGCGGAACAACCGAGAGAGTCATTCCCCATGGGTCCGCCGCCATAGCTCTCCAGAAGTACCAACCGGGGGAGGATCCGGACGCATTTCTTCTAAATTTCGAGCGCGCCGCCCGGGCCTGCGGATGGCCGGTGGTGAAATGGCCGTTCTTTTTGGCCCCTCTCCTGGTGGGGGGAGCCCAGGCCGCCTACCAGGTGGCTAACCCCACGGGAGACACGTCGTATCAAGAGGTAAAGAAGGTGATCCTGGAACACCTGGGTTTAGATGCTGAAGCGTATCGCCTGCGGTTCCGGAAGGAGAGAGGCGCCCCTGGGGAGAACCCCCGAACCCTGTTCGTGCGTCTCCGAATGGCTGCTGACAAGTGGCTGACTCCCTCGACAAGCACCAAAGAGGAAATTATGGACCGCATTTACTTAGAGCAGTATCTCGAGGCTCTCCCCTACCCAACTCAGAGGTGGCTAAGGCAACACCACAACCTTACGACAGCACAAGCCATCGACATGGCCTCTTCTTTCGCCCGGGCCCAGCCCCGAAATCCAGCTTGGGAACCGGAGAAGGCCCCGAGACCCCCCCACAAACCAGAGAAGAAACCGCCCAGACAAGGAGAACTCTCTAGGCCTAGGCCCTGGCAACCCATGTCTCCAGGAACTGCTGGGCCACAGTGTTTTGACTGCGGGAACTGGGGGCATATCGCTAGACACTGCCCCAAGAGAAGGCCACCGGACGAACCTATGGAAGTTGGATACCTTCCAAAGCCTGTACTTTTCTCCGCTGAGATGGGAGGCACCTACAGAGTAAGTGTCAGGGTAAACGGGACTTCCATTTCTGCCTTACTTGATTCAGGGTGTAGGCAGTCAGTGATCCAAACCCAGCATGTCTCTTTGTCCCAGTATATCCCCAGGCAAATGGTCAGCATTAGGTGTGTCCATGGTGATGTACGTCCCTACCCTGTGGCCAACATTCCGATACAGATAGGAAAAGGGGATACACAGACAGTGAGGGTGGGAGTACTATCCTCTTTGCCCGAGGACCTCATCATTGGTACTGACAACCCCCGGTTTTTGTCGTTGTTTAAGAACCTTACCGACCGTCTAGAAAGAACCCTTGATACAGGAAACGGTCAACGGGACCCCTGTCCGGCCTTGCTCACCCCCGAACCATGGTTAATAGACAGGAGCTTCCGATATGCCCAGACAAACGACCGCTCTCTTTTCAACGCATGGGAACAGGCCCATCAGGGACAAGGGCATGACCCGGACAGGTTTCCCAGGTTTACCATCAAAAACGACCTGTTATACAGGGAAGGAAATCCCAATGAGGAGGCACAACTGTTAGTACCCCTGCCCTTCCGTAGTCAAGTGCTCTTCTTCGCACATAGCCATTTGTTAGCGGGACACACGGGGGGGAAAAGACCACTCAAAATATCCTGAGACATTTTTACTGGCCGGGTATTTATAAGGACACGGCCGTGTACTGTCAGGAATGTAGCATCTGTCAGAAGAAAAACATGACCCGGCCCCCGCAGGTACCCCTACAACCCCTACCCATCATAGGGAAACCATTCGAAAGGGTAGTCATGGACATCATTGGCCCCCTCCCAAAGACGAGAAAGGGGTATCAGCATGTCTTGGTCCTGGTAGACTATGCGACGAGATTTCCTGAGGCCTTCCCCCTCACTGCCACCACCACCAAACAAGTAGCCGAGAAGATGATCGAGGTGTTCAGTCGAGTTGGATTCCCGAAGGAAATCCTGACGGATCAAGGCACCCCATTCGTCTCCAAACTGATGGGTGAAGTATGCAAAAACCTCGATATAACCCAGATCCGCACCTCAGCCTATCATCCCCAAACTGACGGCCTTGTAGAAAGGTATAACCGTACCCTCAAAACAACCTTGCGGAAAATGCTGGAGGTTAGCGGCGCAGAGTGGGACCATCTCTTGCCTCTGGCTTTATATGTCATAAGAGGCCAACGACAGAGTAGCCTAGGTGTATCCTCCTTTGAGCTCTTATATGGGAGACAACCCAGGTCGTTAATGGAAATGACGAAAGACGCCTGGGAAAATGAGCTGCCTGAAGAAACCGCTAGCACCCTTGAGTATGCTCAAAGTCTGAAGTCAAGATTGGGGAAACTGCGCGACCTGGCATATACCCACCTGGAAACCCATCAACGGCGACAGAAAACGTATTTTGACAAAGGGAAGAAGTGGAGACGGTTAAGAGTTGATGACTGGGCCCTGATCTTACTTCCATCCTCCACCCAGAAGTTCCGAGCCGAGTGGGTAGGCCCCCACAAAGTAGTTGGCACTATAGGGAACACCAGTTATCTCCTACAGACGGGACCCAACAAAACGCAGGTTTACCACATCAATATCCTTAAGAAATGGCTAGGGCCGGCTCCCTCCGAGGTACATGTGGTTACCCCAAGAACCAGACACTCCACCCGAGAGGAGCTACAGATCAATGACGAACTGACGGAACAACAACAGGACGATATTAACACTGTGTTATCAAACCATGACACGCTCTTCTCCAACCTACCGGGTAGAACCACCCTAGCAGAACACAGTATCGACACCACTCCTGGGAAAACAGTGAAAATAAGACCCTATCGAGTGCCCGAATCCAGAAGGAGAGCGATACAGAAAGAAGTGGAGGACATGCTAGACCTGGGGGGTCATTCGGCCGTCCAAGAGCAGTTGGTCTAGCCCAATAGTAATGATCCCCAAACCCGATGGGTCCCGCAGGTTCTGTATGGACTTTCGAGCCCTGAATGAGATATCCTGTTGTGATGCCTACCCACTCCCTAGAGTAGACGAACTAATCGAGCGACTAGGGGATGCCCAATATATAACGACGCTCGATCTCACCAAGGGATATTGGCAGGTGCCTTTAAGGGAGGAGGATCGACCAAAGACGGCCTTCAGCACTCATGAAGGACACTATGAATTCACCGTCCTCCCTTTTGGCCTGCATGGAGCCCCGGCCACCTTTCAGCGGCTCATGAACACGGTGCTGAAAGACGTGTCCCAGTTTGCCTCGGCCTACCTCGACGACATCGTCATACATAGCCCGTCTTGGTCGGAACATCTAAACCACCTACATGAGGTATTCTTGGCCCTGGAGAAAGCCGGTCTAAAGGTGAATGCAAAGAAATCCAAGGTCGCCTACCAGAGAGTGAAATATCTGGGCTATGTATTGGGTCATGGGCTTATCGAGCCCCAGATAGAGAAGATCCGAGCGATTTCCGACACCCCCTTCCCAACCAACAGAAAGCAACTGAGAGCCTTCCTGGGTCTGGTGGGGTATTATCGTCGCTTCATTCCCCAGTTCTCCAATGTAGCTGCACCCCTGTCTGACGCCTTGCGTCTCCCCGGCAAGTCATCCACGCCCCTCCATCCTACTGAGGCTATGTTGGCTGCTTTCTCCCGCCTCAAGCATATCATCACCTCCACTCCTGTGCTGACTTCCCCTGATTTCACGAAGCCATTCACCCTGCATACAGATGCGTCTGATTATGGGATTGGGGCGGTGCTGTCACAATTGGGTCAGGATGGTAGGGAACACCCCGTAGTGTACGTTAGTCGTAAGTTGTTCCCGCGTGAGTTACGCTATGCCACGATAGAAAAGGAGTGCCTGGCTGTTAAGTGGGCGGTGGAAAAACTCTCGTACTACCTGGAGGGTCACCCGTTTACCCTGTTCACTGACCATGCCCCCCTCCTCTGGATGGCCAGGAACAAGTCGAACAATGCGCGGGTGATGCGCTGGTTTTTATCCCTCCAACCGTACTCCTTCACGGTGCGGCACAAGAAGGGGTCTGATAACGTGGGTGCTGATTTCTTGTCCAGGCATCCGCTCCCCGAACGTGAGCGTCCTAGGGGGGAGGTATGTAACGGGGCACCTGGGACCTGGCACCCCGTTCCGAGTTCGAACTGTGTACAGGAGGGAATGTCTCAGAACGATGCCTGCTCTAACCCCTCTTCTATCACTCAGCAGACGGACTATCGAGGCTCGGGGGAGGACTTTTCCGTGATACCGGAGGATGATGGTGACTGGCCCTTTAACTGCCCCGGAGCTGCTGAGTGGGAGGAGTCACGAAATGACCGTCCGTCATCAAAAGAGGACGCGAGGAACGAAGGTGTGTGCTTGTACACCTGGAGCGAGGACGCAGGAGGAGAACGCCGAGAGAAAGACGAGAAGGAGACGAAGGAAACGCCAGGAATCGGACGAGGAGCCGTGACGGACCTGGAGACGCCAGGAGGCCAACGACCCCACGTGTCGCCCAGCCACTCACCCGGGGGAGGTGCGTGGCTCGTGCAGGTGCGTAATCGCCTCAGGGGTTGGGTGGGACGCAAGGGAGGTACTCCTGTCCCGTGAAACTTTCCTGAGTCCCGGTTCCCCCTCCCTTTCACATTCACCGATCCTATCCCCTCACGCCACTTCCCTAACACTGAAGACTGGGAGCACGCGTGGTTTGAAGTCCTCACTCCCTTTTCCCTGATACGGCGGATTGCCGAACATAGCTCTCACGAGTGCCCTTGTGTTTGTTTTCTTTTGGATACCTGGGAGGAAGCGAGGTCAAAACGGAACCCGAAGCAACCCCGACCCGACGGAGCCTGACAGGTCTTCGGAGGACAGCCCTGCTAGAGAATCGGCGAAGGAGACGGTCGAGGAGCAGATCCCCCAGGAGAACACCCGTTTTAAGAAGGACTTGTTCTGATCATCTGTTGAATACAATAAAACCCACAATAACCAAAACCCGTCTGTTGCCCTTCACTGTGAATCCTGCTCGCCCCGAAAAGCTTACACATACCAAACTAACAAAGTAACAAAATGTGATCCGGAAGTAAAACCATAATCATGTCCTAAGTGACTAAATCACATTCCGTTATGCAAGAACCCTGTACAGAAGAGACATAGATCCAAAGAACTTGTAAATGGTATACAAAAAACTAACATTAACTAAATAGAGGAATGCAAAGGAGCCTTAACAACCAAACCATGACGAGTTAGGCACTATGCTATTCTAAACAGTCCATAAAGTCAGGTATTGCTCGAAGCAGTAGGCCGTTGAGTGTTCATGGTGCTAGGGACACAAGAATTTATGAAGCTTTGTAATCTTGCTGAATCTTCATACTTTGTTGTCCTGTTATTATAAGTAACCTTGAACAAACAAGGAGGAAAAAGACCATAACGAGCACCCTCTGAACGAAGAGCTGGCCTCAGATTAGGAAATGCTTACGTCTGTTAGCAGTAGCTTTAGCGTAGTCTTGCGTGAAAAATAAAGTCGAACCAGACCAAGTAATCGGTTGAGAATATTTGACTGCAGATAGCACCATTAACAAATCTGTGTACTTCAAAAAGTATATGATAACTCCTCTCAGTCTTTGTGAGGGAGAAGTGATTGAAGAAGCACGGCCTAATCTATGTGCCCTTAGGATATTGAGTACTGTACCTTCTGCTAAGTGTAGAACTTTGGGAAGAAAAGATTTAAAGAAGGTGAGGGATCCGACCCCTCAACTCCCTCCACCAGACCATAAATTTGTAGGTTATTCCTCCTGTTGCGATTTTCAAGGTACTCAATCTGGTTCTGCAGCGTTGAGACTTGAGATTGAAGCTGGGATATGTTTGCGTTGGTATCCCTAAATGAGGACATGCTTTGTTCAACTGCAGTAACTTTTATGTCAAGTTGAGACCAATTGTCTGTGAGTATTTGCAGTTTAGAGTTAGTCTCCTCCATGATTGGCCTAAGGGCCCTTATTTCATCCAGCAACATCTCCATGGATACTGCTGAGATTAATTTAGGAGGCAAAGGTGAGTTGTGCTTGGGGCGTTTAGTGACAGACTTTCCAGAGGGCGCTAGTGAGGGATCCATATCTGCCACCGGGGAATATGGTGTAACCAACAGAGAGTCCCCAGCGCCAGACCCCCTGCCCCCCGCAAACCGCACTCCTCCCACATAACGTTTGACGCCGCCACCCCCCTAGCCCTTAACCCCGGTCGCACACCACAATGCTACGAGGCTGCCCCAGGACGCACCCACGGTCCCTTCGCCTGCCACTCCTGCAAGTTCACCTGCATCAATACCCACACCAAATCCACAACCTCCAAAACAGCTCCGACTCTAACCACCTGAAATGCATCCTACTAAACACCCGCTCGATCCACAAACACGCCACAGAACTCTGGGACCTACTCGACACTGCGTCACCCGACATCGCCTTCCTAACAGTAACCTGGATGAACGCATCATCCGCACCCGACATCGCCATAGCCATCCCAGACGCTTACAAGATCATCCGAAAAGACCGTACCAACCAAACAGGAGGCGGCATCGCCATCGTCCATAAGAACTCCATCAGAATCACGACCAACTTTGACGACTACCTTGCAACCACCGAACACCTCCACTTCCAGATCCACACCGACCCCAGGACCACACTTAGAGGCACCCTCATCTACAGACCACCAGGAACCCATAAACAATTCAGCGAAGACATCACCGACTTCTTCAGCCCACATGCCCTCCCTTCCAAGAACTACATTCTACTGGGAGACTTCAACTTCCACTTAGAAAAGAAAAACGACTGCAACACTACCACCCTTCTGGACAACCTGGCCACTCTCGGACTCAAACAACTTGTTGACACCCCCACCCACTTAGCCGGACCCACGCTCGACCCTATCTTCACCTCCAGCAAACACATCTTCTTCAATCATACCACAGCTCTCCATTGGACGGACCACAGCTGTGTTCACTTCAGCTACAACACCACCACGACTCACAACCCCCCACAACCTGCTCCTCGAAGAAACTGGAACAAAATCACCACCGACCAACTCCTCACATCACTCAACCAAAACCCTCCAGCCCTCTCATCGGACCCAAACGAAGCTGCCTCCAAACTCAAACAATGGATCACTCACAGCGCTGACGAATTAGCACCCCAAAAAAACCACCAGATCAAACAAGGTAGCAAAAAGGCCCCCTGGTTCAACGATGACCTTAAGATTTCCAAGAAACTATGCCGCACTCTCGAAAAAACATGGAGAAAAAACCCAACCACTGACAACCTGACCACCTTCAAGGCAGCCCCCCGCAAACACCACCAATTGATCCGATCCACCAAGAAATCAGCATTCAAGGATCGACTCGACAACAACGCCCACAACAGCAAGGAACTATTCAACATCGTCAAAGAATTTACCAACCCCACCGCAGCCTCTAACGACATTACTCCTTCCCAAGACCTCTGCGACTCTTTATCCTCTTTCTTAAACAACAAAATCGCCGACATACACAACAGCTTTAAGAACATTTCAAAAGAACAGCCCACCCCACCCGCTTCCAAACCCGAACCGCTCTCTAACAACCTTAGTGCCTGGAACCCAATCACCACTGAAGACACCATCCGCCTAATGAACTCCATCCATTCAGGTTCGCCAACCGATCCCTGTCCCCACCACATCTTCAACAAAGCAGACTCCATTATCGCACCCCATCTCCGTGATGTCATCAACTGCTCCTTCAACTCCGCTACCTTCCCAGAAAGCTGGAAACACGCCGAACTTAGTGCCCTCCTGAAGAAACCCACAGCTGACCCCTATGAACTTAAGAACTACCGCCCCATCTCCCTCCTCCCATTCCTTGCCAAAGTCATTGAGAAAGCCGTTAATAGCCAGCTCGCCACCTTCCTTGAATCCAACAACTCCCTCGACCCCTCACAATCCGGCTTTCGAGCCAAACACAGCACCGAAACCGCCCTCATTGCAGTGACAGATGACATCCGAACGCTCCTGGAAAACGGAGAAACAGTTGCCCTCATCCTACTTGACCTCTCCGCCGCCTTCGACACAGTCTGTCATAGCACCCTCATACAACGCCTCAGCAATGTCGGAATACAAGGAAAAGCCTTGGACTGGATCATCTCGTTCCTCGCTGGGAGAACCCAGAGAGTCCGACTCCCCCCATTCAAATCAGAGGCCACCGAAGTCATCTGCGGAGTCCCACACGGATCATCACTCAGTCCCACCCTCTTCAACATTTACATGAGTCCCCTCGCATCCATCGCGCAACAACACAACCTCAACATCATTTCCTACGCCAACGACACCCAGCTGATCCTTTCCCTCACCAAAGACCCTAACACCGCCAAAACCAATCATCATGAAGGCATGAAAGAAGTAGCCAAATGGATGAAAAACAGCCGCCTAAAACTTAACTCAGACAAAACGGAAGTTCTCATCCTAGGATCTTCACCTTCTGCCTGGGACGACTCTTGGTGGCCATCGGCCCTGGGCACAGCACCCATACCCACAGACCACGCACGCAACCTGGGCTTCATCCTAGACTCCTCCCTCTCGATGACAAGACAAGCTAACGCCGTCTCATCCTCTTGCTTCAACGTACTCCGCATGCTCAAAAAAATCTTCCGTTGGATCCCCACCGAAACAAGAAAGACGGTCACCCATGCACTGGTCACTAGCCGACTGGCTATGGAAACACCTTCTACGCCGGAACCACAGCCAAATTAGAGAAAAAACTCCAACGCATCCAAAACGCATCTGCCAGACTCATATTGGACATCCCACGCCAAGCTCACATTACCGGCCACCTGAAAGACCTCCACTGGCTTCCCGTCAACAAGAGAATAACGTTCCGTCTCCTCACCCACGCTCACAAGGCCCTCTACAAACTAGGACCCGAATGCCTCAACACACGACTGTCCTTCTACACACCCACCCGCCAACTAAGATCCTCCAACCAAGCGCTTGCCACAGTTCCGCGCATCCACAGATCCACCATGGGAGGAAGATCCTTCTCCTACCTGGCAGCCAAGACCTGGAACTCTCTCCCCACTCACCTCCGCCTCACACAGAACCACATTTCCTTCAGAAAGGAACTTAAAACCTGGCTATTCGATAAATAATGCACCCCCTCCCACAAGCGCCTTGAGACCCTATGGGTGAGTAGTGCGCTATACAAATTTTTGAACTTGAACTTGAAAATGTTGGAGTTTTTGACAAAAATATGCTTTAATTGCGTTTTCGTAGACAAAGCTCCTTTCGCTCTACCCATAGAACCAACAACACGACAACTCTGCTCCCTTTACTTATAGAGAATGTAAAGAGCGGTTACATGTTGTATAGCGGAGTGGTTAGGTAAACTTCAAAATTCCAGAAGACTATGTTGCAAAGTCTAGAGATTTACAAACTGGTGTTGGAATAAGCAACATAAAATGGCTGCCGTCACATTTTCTCTCAGTTAATGAACCTCCTGGAGTTACCTGAAAGCAGGAAGCATTACTAGAATATACAGATAAGAAACAGTTATTTTGTGTGATTCCCATAGAGTAGAAACAACATATGAGCATTGTAAATGTGAGGCACTGCATAATTATTAAACTCCAGGACGCGGTCGAAAAAAAAAAGTCTCCTCAGCTGATTTAACTGAAAGCAGGAAGCAGTTCCCGAGTTCACAGATAAGAAGCAGTTCTTTTGTGGGGTTCCAAATGGTTATAGGTGACTTATGGACAGTTTAAATATGAAGCACTGCATAATGATTGAGCTCCAAAACTCGACAAAGAAGAGAGAAAAAAAAAACATTTCTAAATGGTGGCCGCGATATTGCGCTGCTGTGAGAAGAAAAGCACTCACAAATATCATCCATTCTGTTAAGGATGTGGAAACGCCAAAGGTCACATGTTGTGCAGAAGACCTTACGCCGTGTGGGCAGCCCGGTAAATCCACCGAAAACATCCTTGCAGCGTGAAGTCTCTGCTCCGCACTGGACAGCTTCACGCCAGAGCCAGCATGTCCCTCAGGCACCCAGCCACGCCCCCCAGATGGGGCGAGTTACTGGTAGGGATCCCAGGGTCAGGGTTTGTGTTATCAAATGCCAA
The DNA here is from genome assembly GCF_964263255.1 of Lissotriton vulgaris. Taxonomy (NCBI): domain Eukaryota; kingdom Metazoa; phylum Chordata; class Amphibia; order Caudata; family Salamandridae; genus Lissotriton; species Lissotriton vulgaris. Next base: position 1,304,212,039 of record NC_141695.1, on the reverse strand, counting down.
TTGTTTTCCAAAGCACCTGTGCTTTTCCTGCTGTGCTACCTTTTTAGGAAATGAATCACTGCATATCCACACTGCTATGTAACCATTCTCTGGGCATGGAATGCAAAATGGAACACAAACAGCAACAATGAGAAATGAAAGCAAGAACTCACAACAACAGGTAATCACAGTGCATACATGGTTTACAACATTCTGATCTCTCCATCTCCATAACCTCCTTATCATCTCCTCTGAATACTCCCTCACTCTGTGTTATGTAACTGCACCTGTCCTGCATGAACATGTACCAAAATCCCTAGAGGGTAAGGTTAACAACCGCAAATGTTTTCACAACTCCACAAACAGTAAAAAATTACAATGCTTTGAACCATCCTTATGTCGGAAAATCTGTTCCCTGCCTCCTAACCCACAGTAAACTTAACTCTGCCTCCAATGCAGTGGCCATGAACTCGACACTGAGTAATCCCTCAATAGGACCAATTTGGCTTTATTCCTTTGGTCAGTCTTTGATTTTTTTCGTGCAAGTTTCCACCCCCTCACTTTCTTCTACTGCCACATTCCAATGTAAACCTTACCCTCTCCCCAATCTCAAACATTTTTGACTCCATTCCTACATCCCCCACACAGAGTGGGAAAAACCTGGTACAGCAATAACAGCCTCCTGACTTTCTGGCGTCTGCCCTGATTGCTTCAAAGTTTTAACAATTTGCTCAGTAATTCATTAATCCTCAATTGAGTCAATCAAAACAATAAACAAAACAAAACAAGATTGCAAATCCAGACCTTCTCAGGTATATTAAAGTATTTTTATGAATTAATTGCATTCATAGACAACCCTGTTTTCAATGAAAACAAGTTAAGTGCATTGCAAAACGGTGCATCAAATGTGATGGAGGTGATATTCAGTGTGCAGTGATATATTGTGCAAAGGTGAAGTATAAATTAGTGACTTTATGTCCAGTGAGGGAAGGGGAAGGGGAGAAATTTGGCCAGTGGGACACTATTATGCAGTTGTTTCTGTGGGCCACGTCAGTTGGTTATGTCACAGAATACTTGTAGCTTTTCCAAAGGATTGTACCGTCGACGTTTCGACGATAGAAATGCCCTTTTTGTGGGTCAATGCGGGTCTTCATCAGGACTGGGGGGGCGGGGAAGGGGGTAGGTGAACAGCCTCTGGGGTCCCACTGTTGGTGCACCCAGGCAAGACTTGTGGATGATCACTTATGATAGGGATGGCGAGGGGTCTGGCTCCCTTGCGGATTAGTTCTGCTTTAAAAAAAGAGCCAACTTGGTCAAAGTAATCCTGTTGCTTGAGACTTATTCTTAATCTTTGCATCAATTATGTGCGTTGGCAATCATAGGCGGTCTTAGTTTACGGTTCTAACTCGTATAGCAGGGATACAGACGCGCTGTGATTCCTTCCGCGTGCAACGCAGAAGGAATCATGACGTGTTCATGGAACTGGTATAGTCCAAAGTTCATGGAAATGGTATAGTCCAAAGCTCTGTTTTTAATATAAAATCAGGGCCTTCGGTGGTCATATCACTGAAAATGCAAGATTTGAAAAAAATATTTTTGTCTATTGGTGCTCGTGGAAGACAATTTCTATGGACTGGAATCTAGAGAATGCTAAAGTGATTCTGGTATTTTACTGACCTCTGCTGGTCGTTTTCTATCAAAAAAGTTAAATAGAGGCAGTTGCCAGAAAAATGAAAAAACGAAGTCCCTCAGCAGAAATCAATTCTGGTATTTTACTGACCTCTACTGGTCGTTTTCTTTCAAGGCAGTTAAGTAGAGGCAGTTGAACAAGCAGAAAGTAATTCTGGTATTTTACTGACCTCTACTGGCCATTTTGTTTTTCTCAAGACAGGTAAATAGAGGCAGTTGAACAGAAAAAAGTACCTAAGTAGAAGCAGACAAGTCCTAGGGCTGATCTCCAGAGCCCACAAAGTATATACACATATGAGTATATACTAAAGTATATGCAAGAGGTCTTGAATGCTCAACCTAATGACTTACTTTTATACAGCAGTTTTAATCTACTGAGTCCCGCAATAGGAGAATGCTGTCAAATAATGACTGTCCGTATACTCTCAAGATATTCATCTATGTCCCTGTAAAATGTTATAAAACAATTCTAATTAATTCTTTGGGACACTTAGCTAATCGTCTAAAGTAGCTATTATTATCATATCAATATATGTAGTCCTTAAACCTAAAGGTGATATGGTGTCAATACCCAAGCGTTTAAGAATTTCTTCCATTAAAATGATTAGGTGGTACTCGTATTGGTAGTCTACTAGGGTCAGTGTCATTAGAGAAAGTTACAACCTGACTGTTATAAAGATGGACAAATAATTTGGGGACCTGTTGAGATTGATCACTCAGGAACTCTTGAGACATTTTCCTAACTCAGTCAATTACTTACATTTCCTTTCCTGACATTCTACAACATTCCTCTAAAAAACAAGAAATCCTAAGTTTATACACTACATTACATAAACCCCATTAAAATGACAACATGAAATCAATCTGTGGCCACACTCCTGTTTACACTTACATATACATGTTTATCGACTCTTAACTTAATACTAGGGCAAAAAGACTACTGGTTACTTCCCCCCGGATACAAAGAGGGACAGCTTTTCACTACTTACAACTGAAAACTGGGACTTCCAGACTTAAAGTCTGGGTAGTTAGACTTGAGTGTTCTGCTCTTACTCAGGATAAAGTTCTAGCAAACACCAGGTTTTCATCAGTTTTTTTTTGCCACAACGTCAGAATGTACGCTGATTGCCCAGTCTCAAGTCATTCTCTCTTGTATCTTCCGGACTTACCCCCCGGATTCCTTAATATTGTACAAAATCTTGCATGCAAATATCAACATATAACATATTTCAATGTCAACATTTTACTTATAAATAAAAGGAACAGAGTTCTCACCATTCTCACATTAATGATACCAACTCCTGGGTACTACCCATCCCCAGAGAAATGTGAATACTTGAAAAATGGTGTCTTCCTTACCTTTTTTTAAATTGATTAGTCACTCTAATGAGACAGGCGGTATTCTGGGTGTGGCACCTGGATCAGAGCTCACCAATATGTCAGAGGGAAATCTGTTGAACAAACACCAAGAAACCAGTTGGCAAATCAATATGTGTTATTACAATATTGCAGTGAAGATCAGTCACTACAGGAGAGATCAGCTCACCTTGATTGAGATACAACCTGATGTCTAGAGTACAGCTCAAAAAACAGCAGCATTTATACTTTAAAACTGCAATAGAAAGGATTACAAGTTCATTATTGATGTAAGCAATGAAAAACAAGACATATAAGAATATCAGCAGATGTAGCAATTTCTAACAAAAAGTACATGTATGTGGTTCATATGGCCCTCGTCTGATTAGCAGAAACCCCCTCTGGGGCTTCTGTTCTTGAGATTTAAGTATATTACAAATACATTTGTCGAACTGCGTAGTGCTTGGTTATGTCGTGTTCAACGCTGATTGGGTCAAGCTTACCTGATCTTTTACATGTGGTTTCCTACACCAAGCCATGTTGCCGTTAAGTGTGAAGTGTGGTTTTCAGTAGAATCAGGCAGGTGCATTTTTATGTTTCAAGGCAGGACGAGCATCTTGTTGTCCATCCTGTGTACATACTTGATCAATGGGTGCATGTACCATCAACACATTTAGAAAGAAAACAGGCCCTAATGTGATTGGCACAATTCAGCTCACCTAGCAGATGGGGATGGTGGTGACCTACTTCTCTGATCTCTGTGCTAATCACTGATGGTTTGCCTGAGTCTGGAGGAATATAGGATCTAATTAGCATGCTGTAGCTCAACTAACTAACTACAAGTTATTTCCTGACCTTTAACATGCAATGTGACCTGTCTATAACGGTTGAACACATGGTTTTCATCACATTGATGCTTTTATGCACTTGCCATTGTTCTTACAGGGGCCTGAAACTATCTCTAACCTGAAAGCTTCGCATGGATGTCTCAGGCCTCCGATCTGTGTGGGTCTTTATATACTGTATCGCAGTTTTCCCTATTTCATACACTACCCGTAAAGACGACCCTAAGACCCTGACCTCCACCTATTAATTAACGTAACTATCCCAGCCCCTCCTAACACCTACCCAATATAATCCCTAGCAGTTCCCAGATCAAACTATCCACCAGAAAAGCCTGGGGAGGCAGACCTCCAATGTCAGCAACCACCAATTCCTCATTGGGGGGGAGAGGCGAGGTGGGATAGTGGGAAATTCTGGAAAAAAGGGAGACAAGCAGCGGAAGGAGAGGGCAGTCATTGGTTGCTGAGGACAGCAGCTTTCCAAGGTTGAGCCTAGGAAGCGGTGGGAGGGGGGTCTAGTTGTGAGTGTAAAATAATAGATGAAATGAAGTCAGAGTAGAAACAGCACTATGAAGGTTGGGGCCCAAGGGTGAGATTAGACTACTGAGGCAGGGGTGTGAGAGGTGACACAAATTGAGGGGTTCCAGAGATGTAACGAGACATGAATGCTTTAGGCAGCATGGGTGAAATTGGACATTGGAGGGATGGGGACACAGGTGACAAGACAGAATCTGAAGCTTCTAGATATGTGAGGGCAGCATTGGAAAGGGAGCAGAGGAGAAACAATCTGAGCCAGGAGGCCAGAGGTGAAAAGTGGCTAATGTACAAGTGGGGCCAAAGGTAGCACTGGACAGGTGAGTTAAAGGTGACGTGGGACAGTGGAGAGGGACCAGACGTTATATGCAATAGAAGTGACAAAGGGGCAGAAGTGACGGGGCTTCAGGTTGATCCATGCCTAAGGTGTCATGAGACAGTGAGTTGAGGGGCTAGAGGTGACAAACAGCAGTTGGAGTGGGACAGAGTTTAAAAAAGGCTTTGGTGGAAGTAGAACAGAGACAAGACGGAGGCTGAACATGAGAAGGGACAGCAGGAGGAGGGTGCACATGGGATCAGATGGAAATTAGGGAGGGGCTAAGATAGGAGATTGGGCAAAATTTGAGTGGTGGGGCAGATGAGACTCAAGGCAGAGAGTGGAGCGATTGCAAATGATAGATGGGATAATGGGCAGTAAAAACCAGAAGTGAAATAGGACAATGTTTGTCAGCAGTCCAGAGATGGTAAAGGTTTACAGTGGTCGAGGGACCTGAGGAGACACAGGAAAGTAGAACAACACTCATCAATGGAATGGGAGATTGAGGTGAGAATAATCTGTGATAGAAGAGGAGCCAGAGAGGAAGGAAGAGACCCAACTAGGGTCACTGGTGTCACTCTCGACCTCCTCTAGCCTTCCAATAATGAAAAGTCAATGATGCAGTCGAGAATACAAGCAAACTAGTTCATTCACAAAGTACACCGCAGTGGAGTCCAATCTGACCAGCCTTCTATGATGGCTGACGAGGGACTGACTCTAACACGCATAAAGTTACATTATGTATGTTGCAGAGCCCGCAAAGACCCGCCTACTATGGAAAAATACTGGTAGCCGTCATAAAACAATGGGGGTACAGAACAAAAGTTTCGATTCCGCAGCCTGGTTCAAGTTATCAACTATCCAAGGTCGTCTGGACTATCCTCCCATGTAGACAGGTGGGAGAAGGCCTCTATGTAACAGAAAAGACATGGTTAATGAACAAGTTTCAACAATTCAGAAACAAAACTTACCAAGGACCACCTCTAGTAAAGAGAGCAGAGGAGAAACAATTTGAGCCAGGAGGCCAGAGGTGAAAAGTGGCTAATGTACAAGTTTTGATTGCTTTACAAAATGGCGTCTTCGAGAACTAAAATGGTGGCACAGATATCAATCCAACTAACGCAACATCTGCATCTACTAGTTGCTTCTACACATAATATGCAAATATAATGTATTAGATATACAAATACTAGCATAATATTAGGTAAAATACAAGTAATATGACAATGTTACATTTCTATTCTAACAGACCCTTCTTTTAGCATTATAAACTAATACAGACACCTTAATGTTTGCTATTAGGTAAGGGTCTTTACAATTAAACAGTAAAGAAAAATTCAGTTATCCAGACAATAACATGTCAGGTACAAATATGTATATAGGCAAGGCCAATGGTAAGAAGAAAATTACACTAAACATTAGAAGTACAAGTAATATCAGGAATAGAACCTGCAAGAGTAGCAGTTGAACCAAAAACCCCTTCACCTAACTGCATGACAGTATCAAGCTCTTTTTGAAGCAATATAGTTGCATTTTTATCATGAACCCAAATTCTTTTGGGAGTGAGATCAGTAGCACAATATGAGCAACATAAGGGAAGACACTGAATCAAAACCCAGCAGCAAATTAAATGAACAATGAAATATATCACCTTTTCTAGAATCCAACCCCAACCACAAAACATAGACCAGCTCCAATTACCGCTTCCCATCCCTCTAACATTTTCCAAAATGTCTAAAATATGTTGTGTAATATTCTTTTCCATATTCGTGATAACGACCACACACTGCTCTCCTATTATTGTGCATGCACCACCGTTTTTGGCTAAAAAAAAATCAACTGCATATCTCGTTTGCTCAGAGTATCTGCGCATACTTTCCAACTGAGTAGTGATGTCCCGTAAAGCTGCCACTGTAGAATTAGATAACATTTCAACTTACACCCAAAATACTCTCTAGCTCGTTCACCCCTGGCCATGGGGGTACGACCAAATGTAATAATAGTGGAAAGGATATATCCAAAAGTGATACCATTACTATAATTTTTAATTTCCAAATCGGTAACGCCCTCACAAAATTCCTTGGTCAATGTTCTTTTTACCTATCTTATATTTGGTCTGCTATATCTGCAAGGTACCCCAAGAGGTAGCAGCATTCCCATAGCCATGTCCTCTGTACCGTTGTACATATTAGAATACAAACCATTTAATAAGAAATAGAAACTTGGATGTGCATAGAGTGGACCTTTATAATCTAATGAAGCATATCTAATATTCATTCCCTTCATACTGGGAACATCCTTTCTTCCTAAACGCATTACATTTTTGTACACACTTCTCCAGAGCAATTGAGATACAAATAAGCATCAGTACTACTTAATACAGGGCAACATCCAGGATAAATACTTACCTCTTGAGTGACAGTCATATCTTGGTACTGAAACCTGTCAGGGTGATATTTATTTTGCTAAGGTACAGTTCACCAGAATACATTTTCGGCATGCATGCTGGATACCCTGTCCCCCTCAGCTTTCTATAATATAAGCAAGGACCAGGATATCCCAGGCCAAATTCACCTTTTGCCTCTACGAAATGGGGAGGACGAACATATGTATAATTCACCAATGACAAGGGATAAGCGGTCCATACACTTGTAACAGAATCACTGGGGTAACAAGCTGTGTTATCCCCAAATAGTTTCCGGTGTGTGTCTAAGAAAACATTGCTATACATGGCTCTTTTACTATGATCTGAGGAAACAGCCTGATATAAAACACATGATGAGGTAACTCTAGAGCACTTCAAAGCCCAGAACAGCCCCCCTCCCACCAACAGGAACAACAATGTAACTACAGCCCAAAATGTTTTCTTCCTGAGCAACCATTCAAAATAAATTTGCCCCGGTCGCATGGCAACATAAAACTGTACAAGATGTAGAAGAAGCCTGGGTAGCCCTAATTTCTGGGGGGACTACCGCTGTCAAGACTGCCTCGCGTTCTTCCTTCATCTGCGCCCAAGTCAGCTGGGCATCGGAAAAAAGAACAAAACATGGACCCTTCTCCATTTTGTGGTCCCCTCTTCCCTCTTTGACCCATTGATCATAGGATAGGGGGAACGGCACTGGTCTGCAGTGAGAGGTATGGATCTAATACTTCCTGCCATCCACCCTCACTGCCAGCCTTGTTGTGATGAGGACCAGATATGGTCCTTTCCACCTGGGTTCCAAGCTCTCTCGTCTCTGGAAGTTTTTCACAAGGATGCAGTCTCCAGGCTGTATGGTATGCCTGGGCCTCTCTGGTGCTGGAGGCAAAGCCTCATGAATCTGTAGATGAATAGAATGTAAACTTTTAGTGAGATCATATAAATAATCGAGCAACAGAGGATAATCATTTTCAGAATTTTTTTTCAGTCTAGGGACCCACATATTTGCGGGTCAGCCGAAGACCCCCACATATGGTGATAATCCAGTTCTAGAATGAGCTGTCAATCTGGTGGACAACAGAGCAAGGGTTAATGCATCTGGCCCCTGCAACCCAGTACTTTCCTTAATCTTAGCCAATTTTTGCTTGAGAGTACTATTGTACTTCTCAACTAAACATCCTGACTGGGGGTGATTGGCTGCGTGGAATTTTTGCTTGATGTGCAAACCGGCACAAACCAATTGGATCACTTTTGCGTTAAAGTGACTTCCATTGTCACTCCAAATCAAGCGGGGCAAATTGTAGTGCAAGAGAAACTCCTTAAAAAGAGCCATTGCACTGGCTGTGTTTTCTTTTGTTGGGTAAGCCTCATTCCATTTGCTAAATGCACAAACCACCACTAACACATATTTCTAATTATTAACTCGCTATAGCTCTATGTAATCCATCTGGAGTGCCTCAAAAGGGAAAGAAGGGGGTGCAAAATTACCAGAAGGTGTAGGGGTACTCTTCCCAGGATTATTTTTCAAACAAACCATACAGTGTTTCTCCACATGAGCAGCAACCTTTGAAATATTGTCATTTTGCCACACAGGATCTAGCAATTTGCTAATACCTTTGGCGCTAATGTGAGCCGGACCTTGTGCCATGGTAACTATGGGAAGTGCATATGCATCTGGTAGCATCCATCTCTGTTTCTCAAACTTATCAATCCAGCATCCTTCGTCCTCTAGATGCCCTGTGCTCTCCTGCCACACTGCCAACTCCTCCACTGTTGCCTCACTCTGTATTTCCCCAACACGCTCCAGCGAGCTCTCAAACATAGCAATATCTGGTACCCATCTAGGAGGTCCTGCCACAAACATTTTCATTGTCCTCGACCTGGCTGTCTCTTTAGTTATCTGATCTGCAAAGGCATTTTCCCTCCCCGCTTCATCAGTAATTGCTTTATGAGCACTGAATTTTACTATTGCCAGTCGTTTGGGAACAGTCAAAGCTGTCAGAAGCCTCTCTATCAACGGACCATGTTTTATTTTGGTCCCATGTGAAGTCAAGAATCCTCTCTCATCCCAGAGGCGTACAAAATTATGGGCCACCCCGAAGGCATACTGGCTGTCAGTATAAATATTGACAGTCAGTCCTTCACTTAATTCACATGCTCGCAAAAGAGATATTAGCAGAAGATATACGAACGTTATCGTCATCCTGACCAACCTCCCCACGGCCCCTTCCACCTGAACCCCTCCACCTGGGTACTGCTAGTTTCTGCAACAGATTCTGACACTTGCTTCGCCAATGTCCCTCCTTTTTACAATACGTCCGCTGATTCAGCGCCAAGGGCACACCACCCCTCCAAGCACCCCATGACCTTTGAGCCGGACCATTGCCTTGGCCCCTTCTGGACCCCCTTGTAACCTGCTGTAGCAACACCCTTGTCTTCAAATCCTTACTCTTCTTCTCCACCTTATCCTTTTCCTCAATTTCTCAATGCTCATAATACTGAGCCAAACTCAATATCACTGAAGGGGAGGAAGTAGTCCAAGTACTCTCAGAAGCTTGCAGCTGAGCGGCTATTTCAGGAAGCAGATTCATAACAAACCTATTAACAAGCAAACAAACACTGCCTTCAACTGACAAATCCTGCCCACTGAAATCCAAGAACACCCCTTCAAAACGAGTAAAAAAACAGACACACTCTCCTCTTTCTTCTGACGATATGCTGTTAACTTGTTCCATCCACTTGTCTAGGTGGGATAAGAGAATACATATATATCATAATGCAGCTTGGCAAAGCCAACATTTCAGCTTTAGGCTTTTCACCAGACTTTCTCTCCTTATCCCATGCCCTAATCTCATTCCAAGTGCCACCCAGCTCCGCTACATGATCCTGCGTATGCACCTGTCGCCAAATATCCACTGGCACCAAAAGCCCAAAAACATCCCAATGTCTGCTAAAGCCATAATTGACAAGGAGGCAGCCTCTGTTAATTCTTTATGGTATGCGATAGGGTTTCCTAGGTTCCAGTAACTGACTCTTAAGACAAGCACCTCACTTCTATTCCATGGGGTATAGACCCACTTTTCCTGAAAATGAGCATCTACCCGCTGCTGAACAACCTCTCCTCTCTGATTACGCTACTCTGGGATCACAGGGTGAAAAACAGGATGCACCTCTCTCATCGAATTTGGGACACTGTAGTTGGAGTACGGTGATGTAATCTTTCTCGATAACCAAGTAGCATCCCAACATTACCAAGAACATATGCAGGGGCCACACCAGCTGCATACAAATGATATTGAGTGTCATAAATAAATTAGGGAGCTGTTCCTCCAATACACTGTTCCCACAAACCAATCAATGTAGCCGACATATGCTAAAGAGAATGCTGTTGTACAAATGGGTCAAAATCTTTCATCACACTCCATATATCCTCCACACTATAAATTGGATTCTGAACCCATTGTGCTGCCTGATTTTCAACCATCTTCTTCTCTTCACCCACATCAGACCGAATCAATGCCCTACCCATTTGCTCCTGTGCCACCGCTCAATCCCCTCCATCAGACCCTCGTATCCATGTTCCAAAAATACACACGCCACGGATGAAAGGCCTGAAGAAGACAAAAAAGATACAGACGCAGGTGACAGTGTCAGCAATGACTATGTGGTGGGTGTAAGAGAAGGAAGAGAAACATGAGGGGAAATAACAGACACTGTGGGGGTGTCTGAAGTCACCACACCCGCAGGTTGCAAAACTAGAGGGGAGACTAATAGGGCTAGAGCCAAAGCTGTTGAATCTGTAGAAAGACCAAAGAGAGGGGGTGGGGCAACGGAGGACTCAGATGATGGAACAGCAGGATATATTCTCTGCAGGGCATAGGGATGTGGGGAACGAGTTTCCAACAAATCTTCCACAAAAGGATCCTCATCCTCTCAAACAACATAGGACTTATTACATTGCAATCGAAACTTCCTTTATGCACACTCAATACCTTTTTTCAGTTTGCTCTTTATCATAAGCTACAGCTTTCTGAGCCACTGTTTGTATTGCCTTCTTCCTGGACTCCTGCTCGGCACGTATATGTCTCTCCTTAGCTTCCTTTTGACATACCTGAAAAGTATCAAATATTGACTGCCTACTCCTTCTAGCACACCAAGCACAACACTTTACTCCAATAAGGCATTCTAGCATCAGACACATTCACCCTCCGCCTGAATCAACACACATACACACGATTAAAACACACACAAACAAAGGTCTCTTAAAAGCAGTCCTCACACCACACCAAGACAAGCAGTCTACAGACTGCATCAAGACAAGATAGGCTCTAGCCCCAGGCCTTTTCAAGAATAAACCAAATTCAACAAGTGGCCATGCAGAACGTTCAAAACGCTCCATATCACAAGGGTCCACCGACCCACCAAGATAATCAAAACAGCGCAGCATATACCAAAAAAACAAAATAACTTACCCGGTACACAAAGGTCATACAAGATTATTCTCCACTGCCAACTCTTCAGACCAAATGGTCAGATTCAAGGGTTTCGCCTTTTCAGGATCCCAGCTGAGAGGACCACTAGACAAAGAGCCTCCCGATCAGACAGGTAGGGCTGCCGCAAGAACTAGGCTCTATCATATGGGATCCTCGATCCGCCCAGCCGACTGGACAAAACCCCAACCCCCACGATCAGACTACAGGTGGGATGGGTCACCTGATGAAGTGCCTGTTTGGGCACCAAATGGAGGAAGTGACCCAACTAGGCTCACCCAGGTCACTCTCGACCTCCTCTAGCCTTCCAAAAATGAAAAGTCGATGGCGCAGTAGAGAATACAAGCAAACTAATTAATTCACAAAGTACACTGCAGTGGAGTCCAATCTGACCAGCTTCCTATGATGGCTGGCGAAGGACTGACTCTAACAATCATAAAGTTACATTATGTATGTTGCAGAGCCAACAAAGACCCACCTACTATGGAAAAATACTGGCAGCGGTCATAGTACAATGGGGGTACAGAACATACGTTTTGATTCAGCAGCTTCATACAAGTTATGTACTATCCAAGGTCGTCTGCCTATCATGCCATCTAGATAGGTAAGAGAAGGCCTCTATGTAGCAGAAATGGCATGCGTTAATAGGCAAGTTTCAACAATTCAGAAACAAAACTTACCAAAGACCATTTCTCTTAAATGAGCAAGTAACAGTTTTGATTGTAATACAAAATGGCGTCTTCGAGAACTAAAATGGTGGCACAGATGTCAACTTAACTACACACAATATGCAAATATAATGTATTAGCTATATAAATGCTAACATAATTTTAGGTAAAATACAATTAATATGACAAAAATTGGAGCAAGATGGGCCACTGAGGTGGGGCTGATTTGTGACAGAGCTCTGGGGCAGTGAGGGGGGCACAGGCAGAGTTAGAACGGGATGGTGGGAAGGGAGAGATGTGAAATAAGACTGTGGGGGAGAGTGCCATATTTGGGAGAGGACCCTAGATAGTGAAGCAAGAGATGATATTGGGCAATAGTAGGTGGAATAAAAAGGTAAGATGAAACAACGGGAAAGAGGGTGAAGATGTTTAACAGAGTTACGGTGGGAGAGGGTCCAGAGGAGAAATAGGGATACAAGCAGCAGAGGTGAGGTTAGACAGTGAATTGCACAATCAGAGGTGACACTAGACATTAGAGGTCCAAAGATGAAACGGATCAATGGACAGATGGGATCTAAAGTTGAGATGGGGTGATGGGGGAAGAAGACCGCAGGAGACACAGTGCTACAAGAGGAGAAGACAAAGTGAGATGAAGGTACGAGGGTCAGCAGTGACCCAGGACTTCATAGGATGGGGTCAGAGCTGCGACAAGGGAAGAATCAAACCAGGGGACACATAAGGCTATATGGGATGGAGCCCTAAGAAGACATAGAGGGAGGGGGCCTAAGGTAAAATGAGACAGGGAGGATCGTGAGGTTAGATTTGATGAGGGGCAGCAAAAGGAAGGGGCCAGAGGTGAAATGAAGAGGCTGTGGTCAAGGGGCAGAGGTAAGACAGGGCAGTAGGTAGACGGGGGGCAGTTATGAGATCAGGGGATAGACTAGAATACAGGTCAGAATGAACATCTGGAGAAGGTGGCTAGGGGTATGTAGGACTAAGAAATTTAAATTAAGCCTGCTTGACTGATGATGTGGTTCATAGGCAGGACTCTGAGTTAGCACACCTCTACTTGTCCAGTTGCTGGATTGGTCACAATGGAACATTACATGTGACATTTTAGCCAAAATATGATTTTCAAAGCCAACAAGCTGAATGCTGATTGTGTTGAAACTTGGTAAACCCTTGGGGGTAAGGAACCACTCTTACTTCCTGGGTAGATGATTCTGCTCAGGGGCTGGAACCCTGTCCAGCAGGATCGTGCCTCTCAGATGAAATCCATGGTTTTTCCAACTCCTATAGGGGATTGCTGGAATCATTCAGCCCAGAAGAGCCCCAGACGTCTCCCGGGCCCAGGAGCCACCCTACCCGGGCAGGCAAGATGGCTGCCCAACGGCTGTAGCCCCGACCTGTCGGGATTAGGATTCACAGGAAAAAGCCATGGCTTCAACTGCCTCATACAGGGAATTACTGGAACTGTTCATCCCACATGAGCACAAGACTCCTCCCTTGTCCAAAGCACCCTGCTCTAGCCAGATTATGTGACTCTGCCTTGTAGCTGTAGCCCCAGCCTAGGAGACCTGGACATCCGACCCCAAAGCCATTGTTTCACCCTCCTCTCACAATTTGATGCTTGGAGCTCATCAGCCTAGGGAGGCCCCAGACTCCTACCCAGTCTGCCCCCACTCTGCCCCAGGTGAGTTAGCTTGTTCTGCCTGCTGGCTGGGACTCCAGCCTGCAGGGACTGTGCCTTGCAGATGACAGCCATGGGTTCTCCTGCCTCTCATTGTTCAATTCTTGGAACAGACCGCCACAGAGGAATCCAGCACTCCTCTCTGGTTTGACGCCCCCTGCCGAGGGAAAGTAATGCTGCTTTGGCCGGTGCCTAAGGGACCAGGTGCCTTCAGATGTGAGCACTGGCTTTGCACAATCACTGGCAATTGGTGGACCTGGTTGGCCCATAGGAGCCTCAGACATCTCCCAAGTCTGATGCCATCCTGCCATGGGTAGAGAAGATCGCATGCTTGCCTCAGCTGACTGCTGCCAACCATGCCATTTGTTCCTGGGTGCCAAGGGGTGATATCCACCATTCAGCAATTTAGCCCTGGTTAGCCGAGGTGGTTTAAACCCTTCTGCCTTACAACCCTGTGGCCTATTAAAACATCATGTTTTGGCTTTTAAGCTACCACAAAGTGGGGGCTTATGGAATCCAGGGGGAGCAACAAGTCCCCCCCCCCCACCATTGACCAGATAGCCTGGACCTGCCTCCGACCTGATGACCCGGTCCAACCACTCACCTGATGGCCCAGTACAACAACTGATCAGGTGGCCCATGCAGCCACTGACCAGAGTGCCCAGGGTCATGGGCTCTATCAACCTGAGAGGACATACATACTGCAGACATTGATTAGAAGCACTCTCCCCCTTAAGGCACTACTTTAATTCAACTTTAATTCAACAACTTGCTTCCTGGCTGTCACAACCCATGTCAAAGGGCCATGGGGTACGCAGGGGTTTCTGGGCCCAACTGTGGTGGTTAAGGCCTTTTAATATTGATGTCCCAATGCCCGGCCTACTATGAATCCTGAGCAACTGAGCCTTGATAGCTGTGGATAAGCAGTCAAGGACTCCCTTGGGGGCTAAAAGTGTAGATATAGATTAGTGAACACGGCTCTTAACTAAAAAAGAGAACAGCAGTATTAATAATTCAATGCCCAGCTAAACACTTATTTTTATAATCAAAGATTTGTTTTATTTCTAACTCTATGCATAAAGAGGAAAGGTTACAACATTTATAAGCAATAACACAATTCCCCTTGAGGCTGGAGCTTTAGTGTTCCACTGACAAATCCCTGTCCCACCCACTCCTCAAAATATGGTTGGGGTTATTCCCCATTCATTGGAGGAAGGCTCATTAGTAGGCCTTACCTACTCCAAAAGTGTCTTTGGCTCCACAGGGATCTTAGCAGCGAGTCCCCACCAAGGTCCTGATAGGTCCGTAACTATTTTCACATGCTCAAGCAGCAAAGAAGCGTGCAGTGTCTCAGTGGGTGCCCCATCTATGGGCACTCATACAGCTCCAGTCCTGCTTGGTTTGCATGCAGGAGGCAAGCACAGGCTCTCCTTGAGCTTATACAGCCGGCTCCAGCAGCGGTGCTCCTCCTACATGGTCCATTCCACGTTCCCCAATGGGCGTAGGGTGGTTCATTCCGATGCTCTCAATTTGTGTCCCAGTGATGTGGCAATGCATCCATGGCTTCCTCCTCAGTCCACGGGGTGGGGCGGGTGCAGTCTTTGATGCCTCCTTTCATACACGGGTCATACACTTTTACAGTTCTCAGGAGGTGACCCTATTTTCACAGCACATTAAATAGCGACAGCCCCTCTTGGTATATGGGGTTGCCACAATACCTCCTAAAGAGGCACTTATGCTTACTCATAGTGGCTCCTCCTGGCATACTGAGTCACAGCAAAGTTGATGTACAGGCTTCACTCTCACTGCATGGCAGTCAGTTCACGGCTATTTTCATGGTGCCCACTCCTGGCATATGGGAATCTGCCCACGGTGCAGCAACCCTCTGCTCACACTTCACACAGGGAGTCCTCTCAGCTGGGCTCTTCAATGGAACTCCCTCCCTCCAATGCTCTCCTCTTCCTTGCAGGGCACAAAGAACTTGGCAAGCAGACATACACTGGTGCTCCAGTCTCCATAGCAGGTAGTCTTGGTTTTGCTGGGCGATTCCCCTTTACCCAGCAGGGAGACTAGCAGGCCTTGGACCCAGTCCTGATCACAGATAGTAGTCTTGTAGAGCTTCCCCGCCTCACACAGATAATCGGGCTGCTTGGTGGATGACCCATATTTGGGGTCTAAACCTCCCTTCATATAGTCTATTTCCAAACACCAAATTTGATTAATGTCTGGGTCTTTGAAGGTTTATGTGAGAGTTCTGTGTCTTTTAAAGTGCACACTTCTCCTCTCATTCTTCCACTTGAAAGGCCGTCTGTTTTTGAGCAGGAGAGGCTCCAACACTGATAGTCCCACAACACAGACCATGGGAGTGACTGCAATTCATACCTGGATGTCAATCACAGTAATATGTGCATCAAAAGGTTAATCAATCCCGGGCTTCCAGTCACACTCTTTGTGATTCACTTAGCCCCATCTTCTTCGTGAGATCTCTTCATGCCCCTTCCTTGTGATCCCCCAATAAATCAAAGAGCACCCTTTGAAGTGTTCAGGGGGAGCCTCTCTTATCCTTTTCCAGTGTGTCCCACCCAACTCACAGGAATGCAGCAATACGTAAATCTGTATGGTGGAATTCCTCTACCTCCCCATGCCTTCACCAGGCAGGCTTGGGCTTCCCGAAATAGAACCCAGGGTCTTCTATGTACATTACAGGCACACTTGCAATCCATGTATGCACATGGCATATACCAAATCCAGCACTGTGACCTCCATGTATTGCCCCACCTCAGGCACATATAAATTCTGCGCACACACTCAATGTGCACACACTGCTTAGTACTGTAGCCCTTATGTATTGTGTCACTTGAAGGCACACGCTGCACAACACTGCACTACATATGTATTGTTCTCCTTGCAAGTACATGTACACCCAGCGGTACATACATTCACCATGCACACACTGCACAGCTTTACATCTCTCAGGTCATGTACTTCTCGGAGGTACACATGCACCCAGTACAGGTCCTCTCCAGGCAAGCACTGCAGAACACTGCATCTCTCTTGTAATGTACGTCTCACTGTTACACATACACCCAGTACATGCACTGACCATGCATGCACAGCACAGTACTGATCTAACCCTGTTCTGTACAATTCCTGGGCACACATACAACCAGTGAAGTCACGACGCCTGACTGCACAGCACTTCACATCTAGCTAATGTAGCAAAAGGGTGAGCTAAGCACACAGCTGCGGATCTTTAAAAAGGTGAGTGAGCCTGTAGGCCTCACTCTAGTGACACAGGTCAAAAAGGACCTGTTCACTTCTTCTGATCACTGCATGGCATGCTGCCACCACAGCAGTTGTGCTGCTTAACTCCTGGAGAAGGTAGTGGCCTTCCACCACTATGATGGTAGCGCTTTGGGCACGCCTCCTGGTCCACCAATACCAGAATCCAGGAGACAGGGATATATCATGGCTCGCATGTTCTATCTGTGTTCGCCTATGACAATCAAAATCTTCATAATGGATCCTGAAAACAGCACAGTACAGTGAGGCACTTGGGGAGAGGAACACATGCAAAACCATGCAGAGGACATTTCTATCCCAATACCTGTGCCTCTGCTGGCACCCGCTCGGGTCATCTGGTCATCTCACTGACATTCAAGGAGGGGTGCCCAAAGTCTGTACCTGGAAATACAGGGTGCGAGGAAGAGGCCACACATCACATGGAGGAAGCCCTCTCCTTGGGGCCTCGTGTCCCATCCCTCCCACCACCAGCAGCAGAGGGACACTGGCACACAGATGCCCACAGAGACAAAAGCTTGGCTCAGCCTGGTCACCATACCTGAACTGAGCTCATATTCAGATGCCAAAGCATGGGGAGCCGGGCGCTGACCCCCTTGGACACAAGTATTCTTTTCACAGGGGTGGCAGGCAACAAAAACTTTCCCCGTTTAGAAGCCGAGTTCAAGTTCAAGTTCAGAGATTTGTATAGCGCACTACTCACCCATAGGGTCTCAAGGCGCTTGAGGGAGGGGGGGTGTTTTACTTGTCGAATATCCAAGTTTTTAGTTGTTTTCTGAAGGTGAGGTGGTCCTGTGTAAGGTGGAGGTGGGTGGGGAGAGAATTCCAGGTTTTGGCTGCTAGGTAGGAGAAGGATCTTCCCCCCATGGTGGATTTATTGATGCGCGGAATAGCGGCGAGGGCTTGATTGGACGATCGTAGTTGGCGGGAGTGGGAGTAGAAGGACAGTAGCGTGTTGAGGCAATTGGGTCCTTGGTCGTAGAGGGCTTTGTGTGCGTGGGTGAGGAGGTGGAACGTTATTCTTTTGTTGACGGGGAGCCAATGGAGGTCTTTGAGGTGGTCGGAAATATGAGCTTGCCGAGGAATGTCCAATATGAGTCTGGCTGAGGCGTTTTGGATTAGTTGGAGTTTTTTCTGTAGTTTGGCTGTGGTTCCGGCGTAAAGTGTGTTTCCGTAATCCAGTCGGCTGGTGACCAGTGCGTGGGTGACTGTCTTTCTTGTTTCGGTGGGGATCCAGCGGAAGATTTTTTTCGCATTCGGAGAATGTTGAAGCAAGATGATGAGACTGAGTTGGCCTGTCTGGTCATCGAGAGGGAGGAGTCCAGGATGAAGCCAAGGTTACGTGCATGATCTGTAGGTCTGGGTGCGGTTCCCAGGGCTGGTGGCCACCAAGAGTCGTCCCAGGCAGAGGGGGAAGATCCTAAGATGAGGACTTCCGTTTTGTCCGAATTCAGTTTTAGGCGGCTTTCTTCATCCACTCGGCTACTTCTTTCATCCCTTCATGTAGGTTGATTTTGGCGGTGTTTGGGTCTTTGGTGAGGGATAGGATCAGCTGAGTGTCGTCTGCGTAGGAGATAAAGTTGAGGTTGTGTTGGCGTGCTATGGATGCAAGGGGACTCATGTATACGTTGAAGAGGGTGGGACTGAGTGATGATCCTTGTGGTACGCTGCAGATGGCTTCGGTGGCCTCTGATCTGAAAGGGGAGAGGCGGACTCTCTGGGTTCTTCCGGCGAGGAACGAGATGATCCAGTCCAAAACTTTCCCTTGTATTCCGATGTTGCTGAGGCGTTGTATGAGGGTGCTATGACAGACTGTGTCGAAGGCTGCGGAGAGGTCAAGTAGAATGAGGGCAAATGTTTCTCCGTTGTCCAGTAGTGTTTGAATGTCGTCTGTTGCTGCGATGAGGGCGGTTTTGGTACTGTGTTTGGCTCGGAAGCCAGACTGTGAAGGGTCGAGGGATTTGTTGGATTCGAGGAAGGCGGCGAGTTGACTGTTGACGGCTTTCTCAATGACTTTGGCAGGGAATGGGAGGAGCGAGATGGGGCGGTAGTTCTTAAGTTCAGTTGGGTCTGCCGTGGGTTTCTTCAGAAGGGCACTGAGTTCGGCATGTTTCCAGCTTTCCGGGAAGGTAGCGGAGTTGAAGGAACAGTTGATGACATCGCGGAGATGGGGTGCGATGATGTAGTCTGCTTTGTTGAAAATGTGGTGGGGGCATGGGTCGGTTGACGATCCTGAGTGGATTGAGTTTATAAGGCAGATGGTGTCTTCGGTGGTGATTGGGTTCCAGGCGCACAGGTTGTTAGAGTGCGGTTTTGGTTCGGAGGTGGGTGGGGAGGACTGGTCTTCGGACTGGTTTTCAAAGCTGTTGTGTATATCGGCGATTTTGTTGTAGAAGAATGAGGATAGAGAGTCGCAGAGTTCTTGGGAGGGAGTGATGTCGTTGGTGCCGGCGGTGGGGTTGGCAAATTCTTTGACGATGTTGAACAGTTCCTTGCTGTTAAGGGCATTTGTCAGGTTTAACTCCACAGGATCAAGTCGCTGCATTAATGGTTCCACCTCCAAATGTCACCAACACCCCAAAAGATATTCACAGAAAAATAACAAACTAAAATAACAAAGAAGGGAAGGGAAAAGGAAAGGGTCTGCAGGGAAGGGATACCTGTAACAAAAGACAAAACACATTCAGTAGAAGCTTACAGACTATACAATGCTACACTCTTAAAGTCTCACTAAATATGCATAACATATACCTGTATAAAAGGGAAGAAAAGACCTTTGATAAGGAACCAAATCTAGACTCTCCAATACTCTTAGGGGATTACCACCGGTCTGCTTGGATCTCATGAAGTATTTGGGGGTCCATAAATGTCAAATAGAAAACTCTCTCTGTGCAATGTACGTAGGCCATGGAAATGTGTGGGATGCAAAAACCACAACACTCCGCTCCCAACCACTCAGAGAGTTGAAAAACGATAATAGAAACAATAATGCATGATTTACAGAAACACGCAGTTGCGACCACCACAGTCTTCTGTTCTTAATCCAATCAATGAATACAAAGAATATAACGGCAGCGCGTAGTTATCCTCACTACTGCGCTCCGCTATGGAGTTCAATTGTATGCCCGTCAATGATTATGGTAACACGTGGTTTCGACCGCCACAGTGCTCCGCTATAACAATGTACCAAAACACCTTTAGCAGATCCCAAGAAATAATATCAAAGTTACAAGTCGTATCCACATAATAGTAAACAGTTCAGCCACTGCAACACAGGACTACCGCAAGACGCGGCTAGAGGATTGCAGCAAGGTTTACCTTACGAAGAGGAACAAACCGGTCCGTTTCCGGGGAAGGGAGTTTTTAGCGCGAGGGAAAACAAGAGAACTCTCCCCGCGCAGCAAGTACTCCGTTGCTCCACGAATGCCGGGAGCCAGAACAGGAACCAGGAATTGGCATGCAGAGCAGCCGCTCTCACGCCGGGAATGGGGATCCAGAATAACATGCACCCGGAAGCGTGTCTCTCTCGTAGAAGTACTTCCTGAGGAGCTCGGAAGGAAACATGGGAAATGTAGTTTATTGGACTTTAGGCAGGCGCAAGACAGTGGAACCTGACAGTACGTCCTCCCCCCTAGCGGCTCCTAGGTCCAGGCCGCAAGGGGTACCTGCGATGGAAGGAACGGATCGCAACAGGGGCATGCACATTCCCCACAGGCTCCCATGAATCGTCGGCCGCAGAGTAGCCTTTCCAGGACACCAGGTACCACAGAACCCCCTTCCTCCACTTCGAGTCTTTGATGCATTTGACCTCATACTCAGTGCCAGCATCCCTTACCACAGGCGGAGGGGTTCGTCTCCTAGCAGAATGAGCTGGTTTCAGAAGATTACAGTGAAACACGGGATGTATCTGTAGCAAACCAGGCAATTTCAGTTTAAACGCCACTGGATTAATCTGTCGCACAATAGAGTAAGGCCCTATGTAGCGGGGATGGAACACACTACAAAGCTTAAACCTAATATTGCGAGTGGATAACCATACCTTATCACCAACCTGGTAGATGGGACCTACTACCCGGTGTCGGTCTTCCCACTTCTTGTACTCCACCTTAGCCTTCATCAAATGCACTCGTATCCGCTTGTGTATGGTACGAATCCTCCGCAGTTGTCCCATGACAGTAGGCTGTCGAGACACCTCTTCCGGAATGTGCACCGGAAGGATACGTGCGTCAAACCCGTAGGTAGCAAGAAACGGAGAGACCCCTACAGAACTATGCCAAGCGTTGTTATAGGCTATCTCAGCCATCCACAACAGCGAAACCCATGAATCCTGGGCGTCGGTGGCTTAACAACGAAGATATTTTTTCAGCGTTTGATTTAACCGCTCTGTCTGGCCATCGGTCTGTGGGTGAAAGCTGGTGGAGAGTGAAGATTGTATATGCAACGCCTGACACAATGCTTTCCAGAATCTTGCTATGAATTGAGGCCCCCTGTCAGACACAATAACCTCTGGTATACCATGCAATCGGATGACATTGGTTAACAACAGCTGAGCCGTTTGGCCCGCAGTAGGAAGATTCACACAAGGGATGAAATGTCCCAACTTAGTGAGACTGTCTTTGACCACCAATATGGCCGATTTACCCTGGTCCGTAGGTAGTCCTGTGACAAAATCTAAGCTGATGTTCTGCCATGGTCTTCTGGGAGAAGGTAAGGGTATCAGCAACCCTTTCTTTTTTCCAGTCATGGTCTTTGCGCGTGCACAGTCCTCACACTGGTCTATGTATTCCTTGATGCCCCGCCAATGGAGACACATGGCACCAAACGAAAGCCTTCTTTCGTAGTTCCAGCGTGGAGAGGTACAACCTATTGTCTTGAAATGGTAGACCTTGCTTTAGCGTGCAATTGACTCCCTGTGTGGCCCAATGAATCCACATATTATGATTCTTAGTCTTACGAATAACATCCAAAAAGGAGTTGGCCTGGATCACACAAATCACCTTCTCAGGGCTCACAATTGACATCTTGGAGTCTTTAGTTCCTATTTCCTCAATATGATCTCGTCGGGAGAGGAAGTCTGCTTTCAGGTTCTCTGACCCAGGTCTGAACGTGATCGTAAAGTCATATTCCGAAAAAAATAGCATCCATCTCATCTGTCTTTGCGTGAGATGTTTGGCGGTTTTCATCTACTGTAGATTTCTATGATCTGTGAAAACAGTAACAGGGAACTTAGCCCCCCAAAGATATTGTCGCCATTCTTGAAACGCCCTTTTTATCGCTAGCAGTTCTTTCTCAGCGATAGTGTAGTTCTTTTCAGGTACGCTCAGTTTTTTGGACAGATACGCCACAGGGTGGAGTTGTCCTGTGTCCTTATCCCTTTGAGACAGGACCGCCCCTATGGCCTCATCCGAAGCGTCGGCTTCTACGATGTAAGGGTATTCCGGCTTTGGATGAGCTAGAATCGGTGCTATTGTAAAAGCCTTTTTCAGGTAAGCAAAAGACTCTGTGGCTTCAGAGGTCCACAGGAACGTGACTCCTTTTCTAAGCAGTCTTGTTAACGGAACAGCCACCTGAGAGAATCGCAACATAAAACGGCGATAATAGTTCGCAAAGCCCAAAAAGCTTTATACTTCCTTCACACTAGAGGGTGTAGGCCATTCCTGGACGGCTTGTACTTTCCTTTCGGCCATTTGCAGTCCTTCCTGACTCAGCATAACCCCTAGGAATTCTACTGTGTCCACGCTGAATTCGCATTTGCTAATTTTGCAAAACAGCCTATGTTCTCTTAGCTTCTGTAGTACTTCCACCACGTGTCGAGTATGAGCAGTGGTGTCCTCAGAATATATCAAGATGTCATCTATGTACACCACTGCACTGATGTCCACCAAGTCCTTCAACACACCATTCAAGAAATACTGAAATGCTGCTGGGGCATTACACAGTCCAAACGGCATTACAGTATATTCGTACAGGCCGTATCTTGTCTTAAATGCTGTCTTCCACTCGTCCCCCTCTCGGACGCGGACCAAGTGGTATCCCCCCCCTAAGATCTAGTCTGGTGAACACCTTGGCGTTTCGTACCTGGTCCAGTAAAACCGAGATAAGGGGTAGCGGATACCTGTTTTGGATGGTGTTCTTATTTAGCATCCGATAATCAACACAGGCCCTCAAATCCCCATTGGCTTTTTTGATAAAAAACAGGGGGGGTGCTGCAGGAGATCTAGAAGGACGAATAAAGCCTATGTCTACATAGTGATCCAAATACTCTTTCAAGTGTTTCGTTTCTGGGTCAGATAACGCATAAACCCTACAGGACGGAATGGTGGCCCCCTCCACCAGGTCTATCCTACAATCATACAGCCTATGCGGGGGTAGTTGTTCTGCCTTGCTTTCACTGAATACGTCCCTATAGTTCTGGTACTCCAACGGCAAACACACAGCCTTTTCTGCTGCCGTTGCTGCCATCAAGGGAATAAGCGTAGGTGAAAAACAAGCGATATTATGCCCTTCCATATGTTTTTTGCAAACCTCAGACGTGAACTGTACAGATTTCTCTTTCCAATTAATGTATGGATTGTGATGGCAGAGCCAAGGCATCCCTAGGATCACCTCATATTGGGGGGCTTCGATGATGTTAAGGGTCAGCTCTTCCCGGTGCCTGCCCTCTTTAACGTCTACAGATAGTGTCACTCTCTCTGTTTGTTCAGTTATTAGACCTGATATTAGGGGTTTCCCATCTACCGCTAGGACTTCTTCCGGTGTATCTCTGGGCACTCTGTCCAACAACAGGGATGTCACTAACCCGCTGTTGATAAAATTCCCAGTGGCCCCGGAGTCGATCATCACCATTACTGAATGTACCTGCAACTGACATTCCAATCTCATGGGCAACAAGATATGGGATTCCGATTCAAGCAGAGCTAGCACTGTTAGTGATGGTACCTTCCAGGGCTGCGGCTCCCCCTTACTCTCCTCCACCAACCCGATTGCCTCGTCCTTCGCGCTCACTGCTGTGATGGCTACTCTCTTGTTTCTGTTCCAACCCCCTGAGGCCTTGGGTTTTGATGGACATTCCCTGACATAATGGCCTTTTTTGCCACAGTACATGCATAGGTTTGATATCCTACGACTTTCTTTTTCTTCTCTGGTTAATGGGGCGCGGACTGCCCGATTTCCATGGGTTCTGGTGTATTCTCTGTAGAAGGCAAAGCCCAACGGGGTGTCCATTCGGATCTAGGGGGAACCCTATCCAACCTTCTCCTGTCCCCTCCTCTATCAGCCATTCTACCATCAAGTCTCTGGGTTAGGTTGATCATGTCAATACACGTGACGGGTTGGGGATCTATTTGGGCAATGACGTCCTTAAGTCCATCTCGTAACCCTTGATAATATAAGGACATCCTTTTTTGCTCAGGCCAAGATGTTTCAGCCACCAGCCTGTTAAACCTGGTCAAGTAGGATACTAAATCTGATCGACCCTGTTTTAATTCTAAGAGCTCTCTATCAGCACTTAGGGTGGTGGCCCTCCTATCAAATACCTTCTCAAACTCAGCGCGGAACGCCGACCAATTCGAAAGAATAGTGACGTCTTTCCTCACCAAGGGCACCGCCCAGTTTGCCGCATCTCCTATCAGGTAGGATATAGCGAATGCTTCCCTCAAATGATTATTCGGAAATAAGGATGGCTTGCACGAAAAATGGAGCATGATTTGCGTTAAGAATATCTGCGTTTTTGCCGGATCCCCGGCATACCTTTCAGGACTGGCCAGAGGAATTGGGGAGGGGACTGTAACCTGTACCTGGGTGAGGACGCATCAAAGGGGTTTCTGGACAACCTGTCTACTTTCTCTCGTAATGCATTGGCCTCAGTTTTGGATGCTGCCAGCTCCTGTTGAACTAAAAGCAATGCCTGTAGGACATCCTCTAAGGTACCCATTATGCAACAACTGAACCGGGCAGAGTAACTTTCGTGGGCGTGTTATTCTGTCAGGTTTAACTCCACAGGATCCAGTCGCTGCATTAATGGTTCCACCTCCAAATGTCACCAACACCCCAAAAGGAATTCACAGGGTGTTCGAGCCATTAGGCGAGGGAGAAAAATAACAAACTAAAATAACAAAGAAGGGAAGGGAAAAGGAAAGGGTCTGCAGGGAAGGGATACCTGTAACAAAAGACAAAACACATTCAGTAGAAGCTAACAGACTACACAATGCTACACTCTTAAAGTCTCACTAAATACGCATAACATATACCTGTATAAAAGGGAAGAACAGACCTTTGATAAGGAACCAAATCTAGACACTCCAATACAGCCTTAGGGAATTACCACCGGTCAGCTTGGATCTCATGAAGTATTTGGGGGTCCCTAAATGCCAAATAGAAAACTCTCTCTGTGCAATGTACGTAGGCCACGGAAGTGTGTAGGATGCTAAAACCACAACACTCCGTTCCCAACCACTTAGAGAATTGAAAAACGATAATAGAAACAATAATGTCTGATTTACAGAAACACGCAGTTGCGACCACCACAGTGTTCTGTTCTTAATCCAATCAATGAATACAAAGAATATAACGGCAGCTCGTAGTTATCCTCACTACTGCGCTCCGCTATGGAGTTCAATTGTATGCCCGTTGCCCGTCAATGATTACGGTAACACGTGGTTTCGACCGCCACGGTGCTCCGCAATAACAATGTACCAAAACACCTTTAGCAGATCCCAAGAAATAATATCAAAGTTACAAGTCGTATCCACATAATAGTAAACAGTTCAGCCACTGCAACACAGGACTACCGCAAGACGCGGCTAGAGGATTGCAGCAAGGTTTACCTTACGAAGAGGAACAAACCGGTCCGTTTCCGGGGAAGGGAGTTTAGCGCGAGGGAAAACAAGAGAACTCTCCCCGCGCAGCAAGTCTCCATTGCTCCACGAATGCCGGGAGCCAGAACAGGAACCAGGAATTGGCGTGCAGAGCAGCCGCTCTCACGCCGGGAATGGGGATCCAGAATAACACGCACCCGGAAGCGTATCTCTCTCGTAGAAGTACTTCCTGAGGAGCTCGGAAGGAAACATGGGAAATGTAGTTTATTGGACTTTAGGCAGGCGCAAGACAGTGGAACCTGACAGCATTGTTGTCAAGTCGGTCCTTGAATGCTGATTTCTTGGTGGATCGGATCAGTTGGTGGTGTTTGCGGGTGGCGTTCTTGAAGGTGGCCAGGTTGTCAGAGGTTGGGTGTTTTCTCCAGGCTTTCTCGTGAGTCCGACAGATCTTCTTGGATTTCTTGAGGTCATCGTTGAACCAGGGGGCTTTTTTGCTACTTTGTTTGAAAGGCTGGTTCTTCAAGGGTGCTAGAATGTCGGCGCTGTGGGTGATCCATTGTGTGAGGTTGGTGGCTGCTTGGTTTGGGTTCGATGATATGGCAAGGGGGTTTTGGTGGAGCGAAGTGAAGAGCTGGTCGGTGGTGATTTTGTTCCAGTTTCTTCGAGGAATAGGATGTGGGGGATTGTGGGTCGTGGTATTTTTGTAGCTGAAATGAACGCAGCTGTGGTCCGTCCAATGGAGGGCTGTGGTGTGATCGAAGGAGATGTGCTTGCTGGAGGTGAAGATAGGGTCGAGCGTGTGTCCGGCCAGGTGGCTGGGGGTGTCGACCAGTTGTTTGAGTCCGAGATTGTTCAGGTTGTCAACAAGGGAGGTGGTGTTGCTGTCGTTTTTCTTTTCCAAATGGAAGTTGAGGTCTCCTAGTAGAATGTAGTTCTCGGAGGTGAGGGCATGTGGGCTGATGAAGTCAGTGATGTCTTCACTAAATTGTGTGCGGGGTCCTGGTGGTCTGTAGATGAGGGTGCCTCTGAGTGTGGTCTTGGGGTTGGTGTGGATCTGAAAGTGGAGGTGTTCGGCGCTAGCAAGGTTATCACCGGAGCTGGATGTGATGCGGATGGTGTTCTTATGGACAATGGCGATACCTCCTCCAGTTTGGTTGATGCGGTCCTTTCAGATGATCTTGTAGCCGTCCGGGATGGCTATGGCGATGTCGGGTGCTGAAGAGGCGTTCATCCAGGTTTCTGTAAGGAATGCGACGTCCGTTAATGTAGTTTCGAGTAGGTTCCAGAGTTCAATGGAGTGTCTGTGGACCGAGCTGGTGTTGAGCAGGATGCCCTTTAGATGGTTGGTGTCGGAGCTCTGTTTGGAGTTTGTGGATTTGGAGTAGGTCCTGCTGCAGTCGAATTTGCAGGAGTGGCAGGTGAAGGGTCCATGGGTGTGTCCTGGGGTAGCATGGTAGCATTGTGGTGTGCGGCCGGGGTTAAGGGCTGAGAGGGTAGCGGTGTCATAAATTATGCGGGTGGAGTGGGTTTTGCGAGGAACAGGGGGAACAGGGGGTCTGGCGCTGGGCGCGGTCCAGGCGCGGACGGGGGTAGATGGGCTTACCTTTGGCGCACCTTTGGCGCGCATGGGGCGCATCCGCTGCGCGTGAACGCTGCGCGCAAAAGCATCTGTCATAAATGGATAGTGGAGGGGGGAGGGGCGAGGGAGGAGCAGCTGGGAGGCGGGGGCGGGGTGGGGAGGCTGGCTACGAGGCACAACAGGAAACAAGAGTAAACAAGAAATTGGCAGCGAAGGCAAACCACAAGCAGGACGATCTTGGGGGCAGGAAGTAGGATGACGCTATGGGCAGTGGCGCTGGCACAATCAGGCAATATTAGGTACTTTGCTAAACAGGCAATGCGAGCGCTCTAATTATAATACTAGAAGCACAGATCTACATGCGAGCAGCAGCAGTGAGCACAATCAGGCAATAACACAGATCTAAATGCGAGCAGCAATGAGAAGGCTGAACAAAGCGCTACGATACCCAGGCACCAGTTCTAGCAGGCAAAGCGCTACAGTATCCAAGGAGCCAGGGACCGTGGTTGGCCAGAGCGGAAGCAGGCACCTGAGACTTGAGAATTCAGGCAGCCCTGGGACACCCCAGAAGCACACTACTTATCCAGGTGCCCAGGGGTTTAAAAGGCACAGGTGCCCTGGCAGCATAGCTCTGCACCAGGTCATGACCAGGTCCTGCGACAGGCAATTGGGGGTAAGACCTTGGATAGACAAATGGAGAAGAGCCTCCTGCAACAGCCTGAACCACACACTGAGAGTGCCCAGAGTAATTGATGTTCAAGCGACCCACAGAGAGAGAAGGATCATGGGGCCACAATGTAAGTTTGAAGAGTTGATGATTAGTGTATACTACAATTTACACTAGTTAGCACAACTAGCTGCATTCTTCATAGACTAGTGAGCTAGGTGCCCCACTGCCAAGAGTCAGAAGCCAGGTTTGTAAAGTTTGCCTACTTTCAGGCGTAGGAGAGGTGGGAGAAAGGCAACACCTTTATAAATCCTCAACTAAACGGCCAGCATCCAAGTGTGGATTAATGGCTAGAGCGGCCGACTTTGAAGCTGGGGAACCAGGTTCCAGTTTGGCGGGAGGCTCAAACATCCTGCGATTCTAAGCAAATCACGTCATCTCCAAGTGCCTAAAAAAATACAAAAAAATGAATGTGTCCACCTTTAATGCAACTGGTGCTTCGGGTCGAATTTGTGCTATATAAAACTACAAAAAATAATAATAATAAGTACCAGTCCCTGTGCCTCTGTTCTGTCTGGGATGCAACTGAGTTTCAGGCTGGCACTGTTGCCACTTGAGCCTTTATACCATCAATGATCTTCAGCAGGTTCACTTGCAAAAAACTTGTTAAGACTTTTACTTCCTCTAAATGGTCATGTTTGATCATCTATTTAGTGCTTTTCTAGGGCCATTGCCGATCCACAGCTGGTATGATCCAAGGACTCACTAAAATATCCAAGCAGTAGTAGCTATGTGAGGGGTGTACAAATGGCAGTGACTTCACCAATGAGAGCTTATAACCTGTGCACACTGGGAATTCCTCATTCATGAGAAATAATTCCAATCCCCAACCCCTTTCACAAATTGGGTTCAACTGGTTACCCACACCTGTTGGTTAAGGGTGGACACATGCTGATCAGTTCAATGAAGTCCATGAGCAGCCTCACATATCTAAGAACATTGCAAATCTATAATTGCATGACCTCGTGTGGCTAAATACCACTTGTCGTTTTTTGAAGATTAACGGAGTCCACTGGGGATCGCATAACTTGTTAGCATAGAGGATTCTCACTTGTTATCGAAATTAACCAGGCACATTTCTCCACCAACAATGAACATCCAGGAACACCCACCCGCAGAATTGAGAAAGAACCATCAATCTGTCAATCCTTTCCATGTCCAGGCCGTGTGAGGTGCCCCATGTTGAGTCAAGCTAAGCCACTAGTGCCTGGAAGCTGCTTGGCTGGTCATAAAAGTAAGGCCACCGGATTGCTTTGTTTATTGTTGGAACTGCAACAGTATCTAATCATCTTCAAACCTCCGACTGTCGTTCTTGATTAACTAAAATATTCTCAGCAAGTGATAAAGCTTTGGTTTGTCTTGTGCCGGTCCAAGAAATTCAGGTTGAGCAGGACAATACTACGGGGTGCAAAACTCGTATAATTTGCTCTAGTGTAACTATGCAAAATTACCACAACATTAGGCAAAATTGCACAAATTTACAGAAATTCATCTTGCACTCAAGTAATTACCTGAACAGTTCATTTGAAAAAACATTCAACTTGAAAATGTAATTTCAAATTGTTTAAATTGATTTCCAGTCACTTGCATTTAAAGCACTTCCCTCGTGTTCATATTTGGAGTTGTACAAAAATTATCCGAATGGTCCACTCATGTCAAAAGGTAACCAACTGTTACAACGCAACTATTACAATGGACTACTTTTACAACGCAACCACTACAACGCAGGATCCTTTACAACGAATGCCTTTACAACGCATGACATTACATCGCAGATGCTATTACATCGCATGCCATTACAACGTAAGTATAGGTAAGTATATCATTCAATTAAAAAATGTATTTAATGTTTAAAAAATTTATTTAATTAATTAAATATTAATAATTTAATTATGAAAGTTGGACAGCACCCTTCAAAAGTTACGCATTTGTTACAAAAACAGTTATTAAAAAAAACATACAAATGAACAGAATTATTAGTTTTCCCAAATATTCAGAAAGACACACAAAAGTAGTGACTTGGATTTTCTTTCTTTTATTCAATTTTTGTTCTTTATTTTCTAGTTACGGATAGCCGACGCGTTTCGTCCGTTGCCGGACTTCTTCAGGGCTATACAAAACACATACAAAAACATATTTTACAAACATTTACTTGATGTTATATTACACAATTTGTATACATATTGGTACCCTAAACCAGAAAAAAGAGAACAAAACCAGAAAAGGTTAAGGGGTCCAGTTACTCGTTAAACCAGGTGGTTAACAAAAAATGGGAAAACATTTGCAATTCATTTTAAAAAAGACACACTAAAACCAGGAGTGAACCAAGGGTTAGACAGTTTAAACTCATAGGAGATGTGTATGCTTTTGTTATTGAGTATTTGATTCTTGACCAGTTTACCCAGTCCAAGATGGCGGCTCCTTGGTATTAGATTTGGTGTACTGTTTGCATGTTTCTTCATCTTAACTTTTTTGGGGTCTCCCCTTTTCCACATGAATGCTACTCGTGTTTTTCCAATTGTAACGTTTTTTGAAACAAACCCTGGCCTTTTAGTGTCTAAAATATGACTGGTTGCCTTCATAGTATAGATAATTAAAGATTCCATTCTTAATTGAGTATAACTTGGGTTTGGAATATATATGGCTACTCTCCTTTCTTGACCAATTGGGCACATTTGCCAATTGTCTATTGACTGATCAATGTTCTGTGACAATCTAATCGCATGCATATGATGATGCATATGATATACTTTTTCCTAATACCTATCTATATGCTTTTAAAATATTTTTCTACAGACTACTTTGTGGGCCAACTTTTTCTTCCTTGTTGACAGTGACTGTGTACCGGAATCTGTGACCTTACTTACTAATTTTCAGTGAGTATAGACATCATTTCAGGCTCTAAGTGAATGATCTATAGAGAGTCTTCTTAATTAATACATTGCATAGGATTGGTAACCAAGGTTCAGCGACTTGACTTTCCTGCATTTAATTAATGCTGAGTGAAATACTTACAACTGACATGATAGGTCTGTATAGAATTCAGTGTTATGAGTACCTCTGATACATCCTTTTGGATTATTTTAACAGAGCAATGAAAGAAACCTCATGAAAATCTTATTAAGACAGATGTGAAACTTGATTCCAGAGAATTTGTTTTAAGGTACTCTATGTTATACATTACCATTGCTATCTGTAGGGTTACAATTTTGAATCTAACTCTAGCTCTTTTGTTGCTTAAGCGAACTCTAGGCATGGAACTCTAATAACTAGTTAAGTATGGTACTCAATACTATGTACTGATATGACAGAATTCAGTGAGACTATTTTATAACAATTGACTGTATCCTTGTGCTTTTATAGTTCTTCTATCCTTTTACTGTAGTGTGTCTTTTTTAAAATGAATTGCAAATGTTTTCCCATTTTTTGTTAACCACCTGTTTTAATGAGTAACTGGACCCCTGAACCTTTTCTGGTTTTGTTCTCTTTTTTCTGGTTTAGGGTACCAATATGTATACAAATTGTGTAATATAACATCAAGTAAATGTTTGTAAAATATGTTTTTGTATGTGTTTTGTATAGCCCTGAAGAAGTCCGGCAACGGACGAAACGCGCGGCTATCCGCAACTATCAAAAAAAGAAAATAAAGAACAAAAATTGAATAAAAGAAAGAAAATCCAAGTCACTACTTTTGTGTGTCTTTCTGAATATTTGGGAAAACTAATAATTCTGTTCATTTGTATGTTTTTTTTAATAACTGTTTTTGTAACAAATGCGTAACTTTTGAAGGGTGCTGTCCAACTGTCATAATTAGCTTTCCTGGGTGATAGGTTGCCTATCTCCCTTAAGGCCCGTGTGGGAATCACGTGTCTGGGCATAGCACCTTCTGCTTTAACACAGTAGATGGTATTTCAACAGTGGTGCAGTTTTTTCCTTAATTCCCAGTTCTCTTGCCTTATAAATATTATTAATTTAATAAATATTAAAAATAAAAATAATTATTTAAAAAAGTACTTTAAATAAATTTAATAAATGAATTTAAGTAATTTTAATATTTATTAAAAAAGTAAATTTAAAACAAAAGTAATTTTTAGAGTTTTTAGTATTTTTGGTGTTAGAATAGTTATTTTTACCCCTACACTATCCAGCACTTACCCTGCTATTATACCCCCCTGGAGTTAGAATAGTAATTTTTACCCCTACACTATCCAGCACTTACCCTACTATTACACCCCCATGGAGTTAGAATAGTAATTTTTACCCCTACACTATCCAGCACTTACCCTACTATTACACCCCCCTGGAGTTAGAATAGTAATTTTCCCCTACACTATCCAGCACTTACCCTACTATTATACCCCCCTGGAGTTAGAATAGTAATTTTTACCCCTACACTATCCAGCCCTTACCCTACTATTATACCCCCTTGGAGTTAGAATAGTAATTTTTACCCCTACACTATCCAGCACTTACCCTACTATTACACCCCCCTGGAGTTAGAATAGTAATTTTTACCCCTACACTATCCAGCACTTACCCTACTATAACACCCCCCTGGAGTTAGAATAGTATTTTTTCCCCTACACTATCCAGCACTTACCCTACTATTACACCCCCCTGGAGTTAGAGTAGTAATTTTTACCGCTACATTATCCAGCACTTACCCCACTATTACTCCCCCCTTGAGTTAGAATATTATTTTTAAACACCTACACTATTTAAAATATATATATATATATATATTTACAAATACATTTTAAATTATTTTAAATTTAATAAATAAAATTAATTACATATTTATTAATTAATTTAAAAAAAAAATGTACTTACCTATACTTACGTTGTAATGGCATGCATTGTAATAGCATCTGCGATGTAATGTCATGCGTTGTAAAGGCATTCGTTGTAAAGGATCCTGCGTTGTAAAAATTGCGTTGTAATGGTATGCGTTCTTAAAGTATGCGTCGTAACGCCATACATCCCTTAGACATTATCATCCTCACTGAAACTTGGCTAAATCCCGCCTCCACTCCTATCTTACACCTCCTAGTACCTCCAATGCACGACATAATTAGACTAGACAGACCTTGGAAGCTTGGTGGTGGCCTAGCTTGTATTAACAGTAACACACTCTTGATTTCCCACATGGAGTCCTCTTCGCCCTCCGCCTGTGAATACATTTGTCTCAGCATCTCAAGTAATAACCTGCCGGCTTGCAAACTCCACACCTTTTATCGCCCCCAGGGAGACAATCTCCCTTTCATCAAGCAACTAAGTGAAATCATCTCTGGTAATGTTGACTCAGCCGGGTCCCAAATCTTCCTATGTGACTTCAACCTTCACTGGTCCAACCCCAAAAACCTTGTGGTAAATTTCCTTAAATTATTCATAAATGATCAAGACCTGATTCAGCACTGTGACCAACCCACTCACAATAAAGCAGAAACTCTAGATCTCATTATCTCGAAAGGGCAGACCATCACTGTTGATTCCATTACCCCTTGCAATTGGTCAGA
This sequence comes from Lissotriton vulgaris, assembly GCF_964263255.1. Lineage (NCBI taxonomy): Eukaryota > Metazoa > Chordata > Amphibia > Caudata > Salamandridae > Lissotriton > Lissotriton vulgaris. Next base: position 1,304,178,118 of record NC_141695.1, on the reverse strand, counting down.
CCACCCCTGCATCTTCTATTACATCAACAGAGAGGTTGGCAAAGGGTCAACAAACAAAATCAAAGATCTGAAAAAGGGGCCTCAGATCATTAAACTCAGTTGAACTAGCAGCCCATTTAAATCTACTCTCTCCTCCCAAGCTGACCTGTGTGAGGTGCAGCTACTCACTGACTCCTACAACTCAACCATCTCCAACACTGTGGATGACATTGCACCACTCCAACAAAAAAATGGCTCAACAAAAATATCCAAACCGTGGTACAATAATAATCTAAACACGGTACGCCACAACCTCAGGGCAGTTGAATGTTCATGGAGATCCAAATCCTCCCTGGAACAACTAAAACTCCTTAGAGAGGTTAGGAGTAACCCTGGGCTAAGTACTTCGCTATGCCCATGGAGTGGGCGTAGTGTTGCCTACTTCGCCCTTTGCAAAGTAGGCGAAGCAGGCAACACTACGCCCACTCCTTGGGCGTAGCGAAGTTGCCCGCCACCCACCTCCCTCCGCCCTCCCTAAATACTTAAATTACCTTTTAAAAATAAATAAAAACCACTTACCTTGTCCGCTGCGTCCCCGGGGCTCCCTCTTGTAATCGCGCCGCCGTAATCGGCCGCCCGCGAATGTGCGGGCGGCCGCACATGTGCATTAGTATCCAAGACGGCGGCGTGATTACGAGAGGGAGCCCCGGGGACGCAGCGGACAAGGTAAGTGGTTTTTAATCATTTTTAAAAGGTAATTTAACTATTTAGGGAGGGCGGGAGGGAGGCGGGTGGCGCGTAGTGGGGCTACGCGAAGTGCGTAGGTGGCGTAGTTTCTCGCCCACTTCACGTAGCTTCGCGTAGCCCCACTACGCCTACTACGCCCACCGTTAGTTAGGAGTCTCTACAACAAACACATCAAATATGCTAGCTGACTACTTCAGACACCAACTTGATGAAGCTGCTAACCACCCCAAGAAACTTTTCAAATTGGTCAAAGAGCAATTAGTGGTAGGTCAAAACCTCTCTGACTCTGGATGTACCCCACCCTCATGAGACGACCTTGCTGCTTTCTTCATTGAAGACTCAAGACTCATATCTATTTATCTCACCTCTAAGAAGGCTCTCCTGCCACCCTCAGGGTCCGCATCTCACCTTGACCTATTAGAAAAATGCATACCTACCAGCCGGAGCACTAAGAACAATGAGTAACGGGGCACCTTTATCCCTTTCAGTCAAAAAGACATCAACAAGATTCTTCAGAATATCAACCCATCTAACAACTTCAATGACCCACTGCCCCCTGCAATTTTCAAAGAAATCAAGAATGTACTCCTCCCCACCTGGACAAGAATTGTAAACACTTCTCTATCACAAGGCACACTCCCTGACTGCCTTAAAGCAGCTCAGGAGTCATTTATACTAAAAAAATGAAAATGCAGATAAAGCTGACCTCAATAACTTCCGCCCTATCTCCAACATCCCCATCCTAGCTAAACTCCTAGAAAAATGCATACAATCCCACGTTTGTGCTCACATAGGAAACTTCAAACTCCTAGGTCAGCATCAATCTAGCTTTCGGAAGGGACACAGCACATTCACGTTATGGATGACATCTTAAAAATGCTTGACCAAAATGAGTCATGCCTTCTAATGCTCCTTGACCTTTCCTCCGCTTTTGACACAGTTAATCATCACAACCTCCTATCCATTCTGAGAATAGGATGGGTTTCTCTGGTTGTGTGCTACAATGGTTCTTGTCCTTCCTCCACCACAGATCACAAAGAGTCAAGGCAAACCACTTCCTCTCCCTGGCCTCTCGAGTACTTATGGGTGTCCCCCAAGGATCAGCCATATCTTCTATCCTCTTCAACCTTTTCCTGGAACCGTTAGCTTATTCTCTAAATTCCATGACATTCTTTTCCATATGTATGCGGACAATACGCAACTTTATCTGAAAATATCATCTCCAGATGACATCATCATTCTTAACTCTACCCTTATTTCTACTCAAAATTGGTAAACTGAGAACCATCTCCTGCTCACCACCACCAAAACTGAATTCCTTCTTATCTTGCCTCCAAATCAAGTCCCCAAACTAGACCTTTAGTTACATCACCTCACTGCTTTCAACTGCAACCCTCTCATCATAGACTGTGCCAAATCCATTGGAATCACCCTGGACAAACACCTGAATATGAAAAATTACATCAGCAATGTGTGTAAGGGAGTTAATCACTTGATGAGGACACTTAGAAACATCAACCCATTTCTCCCGTAATCCGACTTCAAGCAGGTGGTCCAAGTGCTTGTCTTGCTGAGGCTTGAATAACAAAGAACAACAACAAATTGCCACTACTGCACTTTAATCTCACAATGACTGGACCACGAAGGACAGAATAAAACTAGTTCTTCAAATCACCTTTTCGGTTTGAATTAATCAATTTATTTCAAACATTGAATAAAGTCATATTATTTTCACGGCCTTTTTAAATTCATCATCCTAACTAACAATGAAATAATGGAAAGGGAGAGAAACCTATCCAAAATTTTATATTTCTAACAAAGTTTGCGATGTCAAACACTCTTACACCATGTCTTGCGCTCTTACAAACTCACTCAAACTTGCTCATTCATACCAACACTTTCACACAAGTAAAGAAAGAATTAGAGAAACAAAAAACTAAAAACAAAAACAAAAACCAACTGACTAAAAAAATCTTGAATCACTTCATCAAATCAATATACAAAGTGTCAATCAGTTGTCCCATTTGGAACAACCTTTAGCAAAGCATTTACCAATTTCTACAATAGGCCATCTATACAAATCGTGACATTAACATATGTTTTTAAGAAATTTTTCGATTAGCCTAACAAAGAGAGATGGTCGACGTGTTTCGAGTTCCTTGGTGAAGGAACTCTCTTCAGGACCTCAAATAGTTCTGTAAAACATAAGAGAGAACTTGTCTTACTTTGTTGTCTGGAAACAATTGAATGTCCACTCATACTCTGGAGCTAGAGCAGTGACCCTCTTACCTCAATTCTCATGCAGTCTACGTTATCCTGGGTACTGGCACACATTCTCTATAAAAATTATAAAAGATGAAATTGGAAACCAAAAGAACCTATCTCAGCGTCGTCATGTTTCATAGATGTCAGAGAAATAAACATTATCCTTACTTTTGCTTGAAGTGTAGGTGGAGATGCCTCCCCGAGGGGGGCTTTTTATTGGTTTGGTTCACCAGAGATCAGTCCGTTCTCTGTCTGCAGTATAAAAAATGCGGGGGTATAAATATTTAGTGCCTGTTGGCATTGTAATGAAGGGCTAAACAAATCTCTGATAGATTAGGCTGGCATACCTTTATGATGTCCTTTGTCTGGGGACTTCTTTATGTATATCTTAATTTGAGTCTGTAATAACAGAAACAGCAAAAAGGCATTGTATTACTATATAGTTGGCTTTGTTATGCAAGCACAATCTGGAAGAACCGTGGATGAAGTAATTGGTTGCCGGTGAACTAAGATGGAATGATCTACTGTTTAACTATGGTCAGAAGCTAGTATGCCGTATTTCAATCATTGGAAAACAACACTTGGTGTGGGCTTCCCACAGTAAGGCCAAGCCTCTCAATACAAGAACAACTAAATGAATGCCAATACTGTAGCTCCTAATTAACAGACCTTCGGTTTCTGCACAGAAAGAATTAAACTTGGTGTGAGTTATAGACTTCGAGATCAGTCAGAATGAATCACTTTTATTTTTCATATATTTTTTCGCAATTTTTTGTTGGTTATGATTCACCAAATTACACAAATAATATAGAACACACAATACAAAGAGACAATTTCATAAAAATGACAATTTCATAAAATAAACACTACCTCATTAGCTTTCATACATCGTTGATCAACATTAACATTCCAATCTCACATTCTAACACATACCACACATACACATGTCAATATTTACAAATGAATATCACAAAAAAGCAATTAGTTTACACCAGTCCACCAGGAAAATTAAAATGCTCCTCAATTTTCAATCTCTCCAACAAAATCTTAACCAAAGATGAAAAAAGTGTCCTAGAAAAGGGTCTTTCCTTCATCGCATCACAGTTCACTGATTTCGTAAAACTTAAAACAGAAACCATTGAGTTCTGTAGGAAGGTCAGGCTCAAAACTTTTTTTGCGGAAAATCCTTTAGAACTGACTTCAGAAAATACTGGATTAAAAAATAAATCATCATTCTGCCCTCCAAATAACTAAATTCCGAAGGAAGTGATAACCTTTGAAAGGACAATTCTATCAGCAATAGCAGAGATGGAAAAAAGTAAAAATATTGACTAAGTTCAACACAACTAAATCTGAGTCTCTGGCTCTGATGGATTTAAAGAATGATACGTCGGTGATTATCAAACAAGCCGACAAAGGTGGTTCAATCGTCATCTGGGATAAGTCACTTTACGTATCAGTCAAACGCCAGCTAGATGATAAAAAATGTTACTGAAAAATCAATCATGACCCGACTTTGGAACTAAAAAATCTACTTCATTCTATTGTAGATGAAGGAAATGAAAAAGGCTTCCTTGGCAATAAAGAGATAGAATATCTTAAAATAAAGCATTCCCGCATTCCACTCTTCTACGTACTCCCCAAAGTACATAAAAGCGAGACTCAACCTCCTGGGAGACCAATAGTCTCTGAGTGCGAATCACAAATGGAACCGGCATCAAAATTTGTCGATTTTGTCCTTCCTGAAAGACAAAACGGATTTCATTAATAAACTTACAGAGATCAAATTTGAAGAAAATGTTCATTTTTTAGTGTCTATGGATGTGGTGTCCCTTTACACCCAAACACCTCAAGATGAAGGACTACATGTTTTGGAATATTTCTTGGAGACACGTGAGCAACCTCACAAAGTCCCAACAGAGTTCATTCTCAAATTGGCCAGCTTTGCTCTAAAGAAAAATTATTTCAATTTTGAAGGTGATTTTTATTACCAAACAAGCAGCGTCGTTATGGGATGCCCGTTCGCCCCAGAATTAGCTGTTCTGTTTTAGGCCTCCTACGAAGAAACTTTCATCTACAACAACAATCCATTCCTTAAAAACATCGAATACTGGAGTAGATATATCGATGACGTTATTTTCGTCTGGACTGGACACGAAGAACAACTTAAAGAATTCCACCAATGGCTTAATAACCGTACCCAAGAGATACAATTCAGCTTAATATATTCAAAACACAAAATGAATTTTCTGGATGTGGAAGTCTACCCAGCAGATGGAGGGCTAGTTACTACTTTGTACAAAAAACAAACAGACCGGAACAAGTCACTTCATTTCTCAAGCAATCACCCGAGAAGCATGAAAGATAATGTACCCTATGGGCAATATCTTCGAATCCATCACAATTGCCATTTTAAAGATGAGTATCTGAGTAATGTCACCAAACTGACTGATAACCTCTTGGAACAAGGCTATCCAAAGAAACTACTCAAAAGGTCAATGAAACGGGCGTGATGGACACCACGCAAAAGTTTACTCGAAAGAAGGACGAAAAGAGAAACCGAAAGGATTGTATTCGTTTCAACGTATTGTCCCAACTCTAATTTGCTCAAAAAGGTGGTTGCCAGCAATTGGCATCTAGTAAAAAATGTACACGCATCACTTAATGCCAAACCGTTGTTTGCCTTAAAAAAAAAACGGAGCATCGCAAATCAACCAGTCAGAGCGGCTATGCCACCTAAAGAAGAAATCTCAGTCAGATCCTTGGTTGGCCTACCCCCCATAGTGGGACATAAGAAGTGTGGCACTTGCCTATGTTGTTCAACTACGAAAGAAGGGTCTATTTTCCAACATAAAAACGTCTTTTGGAAACATAACTCTTTCACCAATTGTCGATCACAGTATGTTGTGTATGGCATCAAGTGCCCGTGCGATCTTCTATATATTGGCAAGACCAACCAGGAAGTCCGAACACGAATTACACAGCACAAATCAAAAATAAAGATGAAGGTACTAACTGCCCCACTGGTGAACCATTGGCGCACTATGGATCATAAAGAAGGTGATTTAAAATGGACAGTGATTTCGAAGGTAGAAAGAGATCAAAGAGGCGGTGATTTGGATAGGAAATTATCCAGAAGAGAAGCAATGCTCATCCTTAAATTCAATACTGCGGTTGAAGGCCTGAATGAAATGTCACAATTATATAAGCCTAACTAACCCAACACCATGCCAGAGTTGGAGTATCTGCCAGACAACTCGACCCATTTATGATGCATGCACGACTCTTTCATCAACATTTTGCACATCGTTTGCCCAGTGGCTTTTACAACCTGTTCTCTTTTTTCCCTCCCTAATAATACAGATCTAAAACCACACTGGGTTATATTTCCTCCTAATATGATACATGATACCACCTCTAAGGATCCTTTAGAACCGCATCCCCCACGATGCACTTCGAACGATGCAACCGCCATGTAGTTTCTCAACTTTCGAACTTAACAATACTCGAGGACTAGACCGTATTCATACGACGATGCACCTAAGGGTTCTTTTCCATGAAGATGAATGTTGACATCTGAGCAACTACTCACACCACTGCATTAATTTTATGTACAATTCCAGCCAGTTCCGCGAGATAGTTCCATCAAGTGAGGCATTTATTAGTAAACTGCGCACTCCCACAATCCTTCGGGAGACGGGATATTGTTTTGCAACAAACAATGGCGTCCCGCAGTTCTCCAAACAGCGGGTGTAGGACAGATACCGCGTTACAGAAAGCGATTCCGATGAGGTAAGAGCCACGGCGTAATACGCGCTTCCCTTGTAAACTGTTATTTCCATCAAGAAGCCAAACGGACAATATCTCACCCTCGTATTTATTCATTGACAGGTCCTTGATTCAATTTCCGGCACCTCCCAAGCTTCGTACAAAGAACCAATTACCAAGTAAGCTTACACAACATTTTTCCAGACTAGACACCCTTGTTTCTCAGACAAGACACCCTCACCCAGCCCTTTTTTTCCACAGATTTCCGACCTAAATAAAGACAACTCAGAAGCCATGTAAGTAGGATCGGATTTGAACCATGTAATGTTGATATATGTGCCTCGGATTCCATGGCTGGAATAGGTCGAGTGACTTTGTATATTCATTTCATTTCTTCCAGTTGTCCACGTCCGCTTTTTCAATTAATAGGGCACACTCCAATCCCAAGGTAAGAGGCAGAATAAGGAAGGGTTTGCTAGTTCAAATATGCATCCCTTCGCTTTCATTTACAGAGATCTCATTTCCCTTCCCTACAGCTATGAGGTCCTGATGAAAACCCCCCACCAGTTAGGGGTTCGAAACGCGTAGACCGCCCTTCTACACCATAAGATTACCCTGTATTAAGACAATCATTGATGTGTTTAAAAATCACTAAACTAACCAAAAAGTATCTTTGGTTTAAACTAATTGCTTTTTTGTGATATTCAATTGTAAATATTGACATGTGTATGTGTGGTATGTGTGAGAATATGAGATTGGAATGTTAATGTTGATCAACGATGTATGAAAGCTAATGAGGTAGTGTGTATTTTATGAAATTGTAATTTTTATGAAATTGTCTCTTTGTATTGTTTGTTCTATATTATTTGTGTAATTTGGTGAATCATAACCAACAAAAAATTGCAAAAAAATATATGAAAAATAAAAGTAATTATTTCTGACTGATCTCAATGTCTATAACTCACACCAAGTTTAATTCTTTCTGTGCAAAAATCGAAGGTCTGTTAATTAGGAGCTACAGTACTGGCATTTGTTTAGTTGTTCTTGTATTTCAATCATGCCTCTTAGCGGTAAAGGCTTATGGGGTCGATAATTGGGGCAGACGCGTATTGATGGGTGTTATAAAGAAAGCGCAGTCTAAAAGAACCGTAAATGCAAATGTTAATCGCCGGAAAACAGTGATAAATTGATGCACTGTTATGCGTTGGCAAGGAACCTGACTGCCGTGTTCCAAGCAAACATCGAAACAGCAATAGCTCGTGCGGTAATGGGGCAAACGCATATTAATCAATCAGCAATTGGCGTGCTGGCAGACCGTTCGCATTAATAAACCGAAAACTCTCTTTGTGCAGGTATTCCATTATTTACCTTTTTTAATCTTCAAGACGCTGTTCTCTCGGTTCTCTCCAGGTTGTTAGTCGGTAGCTTTGTGATGCTGGAAGTGGCAAACCCGTGATACTTGGCTTCGAACATGGCTTAATGGTTTCTGGGAAATGTAGTTTTAAAAGAGATCCAAAAAATGTGCTCACAGATTGTGCTTGTGTTTAGTCCCCATTGGAGTTGGCCATATTATAGTGCTGGAAGAATTTGCAGATATGTAACAATTTAGGAAGAAGCAATCTTCCTGGAATGGAAATTGCAAAATGAGGAATGGATGAAGATGATCTATTGCGATAGTTGCATTTCATAGACATCTCCTTATTGCTTCTTTTTAGGCGGAGAACGGTCTCGCTAAGGTTCCTATCTAAGCGGTTATGGTGTGATAATATGGCGTGTGCATTTAAAGATGGTAAATTTCAGACAGCTCGTTCAGCCCATCTGTAGCGGTATTACATTTGATTATGAGCATAGCTTCTCTTTTTGACAGTTTGTCATCCAGGTCACCTCCTCTCACGTCTTGTTCGACCTTCGAGATTATTGTCCAGCGCAATTTTTGTTCTGTGTGTGTGTTGGCATGCCATTGGTTTACAAGGGGAGCTGTTTTAACATTTTTTATGATCCTGGATTTATGTTGGGATATGTGGTGGCATATCTCTTGGCTTGTTTTTCCAATGTACATTTTTTGACACGGACAGATAATTGCATAAATGACATATTTAGACTTGCAATTAGTGAAACACTCGTGTTTCTAAAAGGTTCCTTTGTGGCTGAACAGTTCACCTTCTATTGTTGTGTCGCAACACATACAAGTACCACATTTATGGTGGCCTTTGATAGGGGGCAAATTGACAAAGTCCCGTATTGGCGGTGTTCGTTCTCTTGGTAAGACAGCCCGTACAATCTGGTTTGCTAGACTCTTGTCCTTTTTGAAGGCGAACAGAGGGATTTCTTGCAGTTTTGCATCCAACTTTTGGACTAAGTGCCAGATGTTTTTAATCTGTTTCTTGAGCCAATTAGATGTTCCACAGAACGTTGAAACACAGACTATCCGGTCCATTTTGTTCTAGTAATGCCTCTCGAGGGGTCAACCATGCCGTTTTAATCGCTCATTTGAGCAGTTTTTCGGGTATCCTCTGGCAAGTAAATTGTCCTTTATTTTGCTTGCGTGGAAAAAGAATTCATCTTTATAGGAACAATTTTGCCTGATCCTTAAGAATTGACCCACTGGTAAATTATCTTTTAGGCTGCGTGGATGGTTGCTGGTGTAATGAAAGGATTTATTCCTGTCTGTCTTCTTCTTGTACAAGGTGGTTTTTAAACCTCCTTCAGAAGGATATATTTCAACATCTAGAAATGGTAATTTATTTCTGGAAAAATTTAGACTGAATTTGATGTCTTCTGTTTGATGGTTCAACCATTCAGGGAATCTGCGTAGTTCCTCTTCAGAGTCTGTCCAGGTCAGGAAAATGTCGTCAATATATTGATTGAATGGGTTGTTTTGATAAACAAATTTCTCCTCATATTTTGACATGTACAACACCGCTAGCTCCGGGGCGAAGAGACACCTCATCGCCACACCTTTAACTTGGTAATAGAAGTCTTCTTTAAATGTGAAAAAGTTTTTTTTAAGTGCCATTTTTGCTAGTTCCAAAATGAAATCTGTGGGCACTTTCATTGGTCTTGCTCTTTCCTCCAAATAGAAGTCCAACACTGCCAGACCCTCGTCTTGGGGGATCTGGGTATAGAGGGATGTCACGTCCATACTTACTAGTAGATCTTTTTTTCATCAAATTCCATCATTTCGAGTTTGTTGATGAAATCCATTGTATCTTTAATAAAAGATTTCACTTGACTCATGCATGGTTTAAGAAAGAAGTCAACGAATTTTGAGATGGGTTCAAACAAGGACTCGCACCCTGAGACGATTGGTCGTCCGGGCGGTTGGGGTTCATCCTTGTGCACCTTAGGTAGCACGTAGAAGATCGGCGTCTTGGGGTGTTTGTTCTGCAGGTAATCATATTCTTTCTTCCGAAGAAATCCATTTTCAAAGCCAGTTTGAAGAATCTTAAAGAGTTCGCCTTGCAGTTCCCATGTGGGGTCTCTTGCGATTTTCTTATAGCATTGTTCATCTGAGAGCTGGCATTTGACCTCAGTGGTATATTCAGATACTCCCCAAATCACTAGTGCCCCGCCTTTGTCGGCTTGTTTTATAACAATGGAATGGTCATTTTTGAGATTTATTAGGGCTTCTTTTTGAGGTTTTGACAAGTTATATTTGATAAAGCCTGTCTTTTCTTCTCTTTTGCTGCGATTGCCGATAATATTATTCTTTCAAAAATCATGACATCCTTTGGTATTTTACTCGATGGAGGGCAAAACCTGGAAGGTCTCTTTAAAACTGTTGTTTCAATGCTATCAGGTAGCCCTTGCCCTGAGAAGAAGGTGGTTAGTCTGATCTTTCTGCAGAACTCAATGAATTCTGTTTTCACTTGGACATAATTCGTGAGTCTTGTAGGGACAAAAGAAAGTCCCTTTTCCAATGCATGCATTTCTGTGGTTGTTAAGATTTTATCTGATAAATTATAGATTGAAGTTTCTGTTAATTTCTGTATGTGCGTGTTCGTGTGGACATCTCCCATGGTGGGTCGTTGAACCTTGTTTTCCCTCGTGTTTTTTGTTGGCCTCTCCCTAAAAAAGGCTGTTGTTGTGCTTGAGGTTTTCGTTGGAAGTTATGATGGAAATTGCCTCTTCTAATAAATCCAGTTCTGTTGTTCACATTGTCTGTTTCACTCCCACTTGACGATGAGGATGTGTCTGAAAAGGTGATAAAATTATTTCTAGACCTTCCTTGATAGTCTGATAAGTAACGTCTTGAGTCAGTTCTTGTGTAGAAATCCTTCTGTAAATATGGGTAGGCCTTTTCAAGGGAGAAATTCTTTTTATATTTTTCAAATTTAGTTGCCTTTTGATTTATTGTGTAATCCTTGAAGTCTAGGATGTCTTTTTCGACTTTGTCCAATAAAGCTTTTGAATCTGTGATGAGTTGGTTTGATTTTATGTCTGATTACAATTTTTCGATTTCTATAGGTTGTTCTTTTGAAAGGCGTTGCGCTGATACAACAGTAAGGACCATTAGGTCCCGGCTGCATTTAGTCTCGATGAAACTATATCCTTTCTTATATATAAGGTCCTCAGTAAAGATTACTGGTACATTTCGTATTATTAGTCCGTTTGGGATAGTTCCTGCTCAAAGATGTTGTATCAGGAAATGACCATGGAGGTCTGTTCTGATCTGTTTCTTTTATAACCTAATTAACTTTTCTGATTCGTTATTGATATTGGCTGTGGAGCTCAATGCTCCTGAGCTGAAGAGTGGAGGGTTGCTGATTAATTTTTTTATATGATCTTCACTGTAAGCGAAATTTTCGTTTCCTGACTTCAAAAAAATAATAATATAAGTAGAAGAAAAGAAAAAAAGAAAAGTAAAAAAAACCTAAAGAGAATCAATCAAACTGTACTTACCCAGACCCTCACTGAGGAATCTATATCACATTCATTCAAAAAAGAAAAACCCGTGGTCTGCCTGCCCGGGCACCCCCACTGGTGGGTGCACTTCAATTACCAACTGATCAGACGAACTTTCTCGTCCTTTTTAACCTCGCGATGCAGCTCCCGCTAGAAAATGAGTGAACAAACAAAAGGTATGGCTAATCTGCAGTAAGGCCAAGCCGTCAATACCAAAGAACAACAACAAATTGCCACTACTGCAATTTAATCTCAAAATGACTGGACCACGAAGAACAGAATAAAACTACTTCTTCGAACCACCTTTTCGGTTTGAATTAATCAATTTATTTAAAACATTGAATACAGTCATAGTATTTTCACCACCTTTTTAAATTCATCATCCTAACTAACAATGAAATAAGAGAAAAGGAGAGAAACCTATCCAAAAGTTTATATTTCTAACAAAGTTTGCGATGTCAAACACTCTTACACAATGTCTTGCGCTCTTACAAACTCACTCATTCATACCAACATTTTCACACAAGTAAAGAAAGAAGTAGAGAAACATAAAAACAAAAACAAAAACAAAAACCAACTGACTAAAAAAATCTTGAATCACTTCATCAATACAATATACAAAGTGTCAATCAGTTGTCCCATTTGGAACAACCTTTAGCAAAGCATTTACAAATTTCTACAATAGGCCATCTATACATATCGTGACATTACCATATGTTTTTTAAATTTTTTTCGATTGGCCTAACAAAAAGAGATGGTCGACGCGTTTCGAGTTCCTTGGTGAAGGAACTCTCTTCAGGACCTCAAATAGTTCTGTAAAACATAAGAGAGACCTTGTCTTACTTTGTTGTCTAGAGACAATTGAATACCAACTCACACTCTGGAGCTAGAGCAGTGACCCTCTTACCTCAATTCTCATGCAGTCTGCGTTATCCTGGGTACTGGCACACAATCTCTATAAAAATTATAAAAGATGAAATTGGAAACCATAAGAACCTATCTCAGTGTTGTCATGTTTGATAGATGTCAGAGAAATAAACATTATCCTTACTTTTGCTTGAAGTGTAGGTGGAGATGCCTCCCGAGGGGGGCTTTTTATTGGTTTGGTTCACCAGAGCTCAGTCCGTTCTCTGTCTGCAGTATAAAAAATGTGGGGTATAAATATTCAGTGCCTGTTGGCATTGTAATGATGGGCTAAACAAATCTCTGATAGATTAGGCTGGCATACCTTTATGATGTCCTTCGTTTCGGGACTTCTGTATGTATATCTTAATTTGAGTCTGTAATAACAGAAACAGCAAAAAGTCATTGTATTACTACATGTATGTATGTATTTATGTATGTGTGTTCTTATATAGCGCTCGACTTACCCTTGGGCCTCTCGGCGCTTGCATTGGGAACCCGTTCTGGCTTTTCCCTGTGAGATAACCCATACTGGGCATCCCCAAGGCGAAAGCCAGGCATCCCGCCGCGGGGGGGCCGTTGTGGAGATTAAGCAAGCTTGTTGCCCAGAGCTGCATAGTGTGAACTCGTGCTTAGAGTGGGCACCGAAGCGAGAATTATCGAGTCCGTGGACAATTGGGCTCCGGACCCTGCCGCGTCGGGAATCGAACCCTGGTCCCGGGTATGACCTCTGCTTCAGGGTATGCCTCCTCTAACCAGTGAGCCACACTTCTCCACGTAGCGTAACAAAGCTGACATATAGTCAGCTTTGTTATGCAAGCACAATCTGGAAGAACCGTGGATGAAGTAATTGGTTGCCGGTGAACTAAGATGGAATGATCTACTGTTGAACTATGGTCAGAAGCTAGTATGCCGTATTTCAATCATGCCTCTTAGCGGTGAAGGCTTATGGGGGTGATAATTGGGGCAGACGCGTATTGATCGGTGTTATAAAGAAAGCACAGTCTAAAAGAACCGGAAATGCAAATGTTAATCGCCGGAAAACAGTGATAAATTGATGCGCTGTTATGCGGTGGCAAGGAACCTGACTGCCGTGTTGCAAGCAAACATCGAACCGGCAATAGCTCGTGCGGTAATGGCGCAAACGCATATTAATCATTCGGCATTTGGCGTGCTGGCAGACTGTTTGCATTAATAAACCGAAAACTCTCTTTGTGCAGGTATTCCATTATTTACCTTTTTTAATCTTCAGGACGCTGTTCTTTCGGTTCTCTCCAGGTTGTTAGTCGGTAGCTTTGTGATGCCGGAAGTGGCAAAAGATGCTTGCGTGGAAAAAGATTTCATCTTCCTATAAAGATGAATTCTTTTTCCATGCAAGCAAACTAAAGGACAATTTACTTGCCAGAGGATACCCGAAAAAACTGCTCAAACGAGGGATTAAAAGGGCATGGTTGACCCCTCGAGAGGCATTACTAGAAAAAAAAAAAAAGAAAACATGGACCGGATAGTCTGTGTTTCAACGTTCTGTGGAACATCTAATTGGCTCAAGAAACAGATTAAAAACAACTGGCACTTAGTCCAAAAGTTGGATGCAAAACTGCAAGAAATCCCACTGTTCGCCTTCAAAAAGGACAAGAGTCTAGCAAACCAGATTGTACGGGCTGTCTTACCAAGAGAACGAACACCGTCAATACGGGACTTTGTCAATTTGCCCCCTATCAAAGGCCACCATAAATGTGGTACTTGTATGTGTTGCGACACAACAATAGAAGGTGAACTGTTCAGCCACAAAGGAATCTTTTGGAAACACAAGTGTTTCACTAATTGCAAGTCTAAAAATGTAATTTATGCAATTATCTGTCCGTGTCCAAAGATTTACATCGGTCAAACAAGCCAAGAGATACGCCACTGCATATCCCAACATAAATCCAGGATCGGAAAAAACGTTAAAACAGCTCCCCTTGTAAACCATTGGCATGCCAACACACACACAGAACAACAATTGCGCTGGGCAATAATCTCGAAGGTCGAACAAGACGTGAGAGGAGGTGACCTGGATGACAAACTGTCAAAAAGAGAAGCTATGCTCATAATCAAATTTAATACTGCTACAGATGGGCTGAACGAGCTGTCCGAAATTTACCATCTTTAATCGCACACCCCATATTATCACACCATAACCGCTTAGATAGGAACCTTAGCTAGACCGGTCTCTGCCTAAAAAGAAGCAACAAGGAGATGCCTATGAAATGCAACTATCGCAATAGATCATCTTCATCCGTTCCTCATTTTGCAATTTCCATTCCAGGAAGAGAGCTTCTTCCTAAATTGTTACATATCTGCAAAGGAAAATATCCTTTACAACGCAACTGTTACATCGCAGTGCTATTACAACGCAGGTTTTACAACAAAAACCATTACAACGCATTGCGCTGCGGGGCGCTCTAGGATAGGGAATAGATTTAATTTACTATCCAACCCCTTCCCTAGTGTCCACGGGGACTGGAGTTGGAATAGTAAATTAAACTATTCACTATCCAGCACCCCAAAGCGCTATGCGTTGTAATGGTATGAGTAGTAAAACCTGCATTGTAACAGCATGCGATGTAAAAGCATGCGTTGTAATGTCATACATCCATCTGCAAATTCTTCCAGCACTATAACATGGCCAACTCCAATGGGGACTAAACACAAGCACAACCTGTGAGCACATTTTTTGGATCTCTTTTAAAACTACATTTCCCAGAAACCCTTAAGCCATGATTGAAGCCAAGTATCGCAAGTTTTCCACTTCCGGCATCACAAAGCTGCCGACTAACAACCTGGAGAGAACCAAGAGAATAGCGTCTTGAATATTAAAAAAGGTAAATAATGGAATACCTGCACAAAGAGAGTTTTCGGTTTATTAATGCGAATGGTCTGTCAGCACGCCAATTGCCGAATGATTAATATGCGTTTGCCCCATTACCGCACGAGCTATTGCCGGTTCGATGTTTGCTTGGAACACGGCAGTCAGGTTCCTTGCCACCGCATAGCAGCGCATCAATTTATCACTGTTTTCCGGCGATTAACATTTGCATTTACGGTTCTTTCAGACTGCGCTTTCTTTATAACACTGATCAATACGCGTATGCCCCAATTATCGACTCCATAAGCCTTTACCTCTAAAAGGCATGATTAAAATACGGCATACTAGCCTCTGACCATAGTTCAACAGTAGATCATTCCATCTTAGTTCACCAGCAACTAATTACTTCATCCACGGTTCTTCCAGATTGTGCTTGCGTAACAAAGCCGACTCCCCCCACGCTCCCTGGCCCCAAGAGCTGGCAGATTATCCCTGTGGTATCGTAGGCTAACTTTGAACATAGCGCATTATAGCGCCAAACCTCGCATTACGATCTCTATTTACTTTGAAGCGCAACTTTGGCCTAATTGAATCTGCTGTCGCCTTTAACATTGTGCATTGTGTGCTGCTTTAAACGTTGTTTTGTTGAAGCTACCGCCGCCTTTAGCATATTACTTCGTGCTGCTTTGTATGCTTGTGGTGATTTGCATCCTCCTCAGCCCCAGTTTCACTTTCCCAGGAGCCATTTTCTCGTGTTTGTTTTGCCTTCCTTTGGCCCGCCTACCCTCCCCGCTACCGCCTCCCAGCTGACCCGCCCACCTACGAACACCAAGCGCTACCCCTCCTCCCTGCAGCTGTGACCGTCTGGACCTCGGTGAAAGCGGTTGCTCCCACCACGCTCCCTGGCCCCAAGAGCTGGCAGATTATCCCTGTGGTATCGTAGGCTAACTTTGAACATAGCGCATTATAGCGCCAAACCTCGCATTACGATCTCTATTTACTTTGAAGCGCAACTTTGGCTTAATTGAATCTGCTGCCGCCTTTAACATTGTGCATTGTGTGCTGCTTTAAACGTTGTTTTGTTGAAGCTACCGCCGCCTTTAGCATATTACTTCGTGCTGCTTTGTATGCTTGTGGTGATTTGCATCCTCCTCAGCCCCAGTTTCACTTTCCCAGGAGCCATTTTCTCGTGTTTATTTTGCCTTCTTTTGGCCCGCCTACCCTCCCCGCTACCGCCTCCCAGCTGACCCGCCCACCCACGAACACCAAGCGCTACCCCTCCTCCCTGCAGCTGTGACCGTCTGGACCTCGGTGAAAGCGGTTGCTCCCACCACGCTCCCTGTCCCCAAGAGCTGGCAGATTATCCCTGTGGTATTGTAGGCTAACTTTGAACATAGCGCATTATAGCGCCAAACATCGCATTACGATCTCTATTTACTTTGAAGCGCAACTTTGTCCTAATTGAATCTGCTGCCGCCTTTAACATTGTGCATTGTGTGCTGCTTTAAACGTTGTTTTGTTGAAGCTACCGCCGCCTTTAGCATATTACTTCGTGCTGCTTTGTATGCTTGTGGTGATTTGCATCCTCCTCAGCCCCAGTTTCACTTTCCCAGGAGCCATTTTCTCGTGTTTGTTTTGCCTTCCTTTGGCCCTCCCCGCTACCGCCTCCCAGCTGACCCGCCCACGCTCCACCCCCCTCCACTCTCCATTTATGTCAGATGTTCCAACGCGCAGCGTCCACGCGCTACGGCCGCGCCGAAGGTGCGCCAAAGGTAAGCCCGTCTACGCCCATCCGCGCCTGGACCGCGCCCAGCGCCAACCCCCTGGTCCTCGTAATGCCCACCCCCCCGCATTACATACGATGCCACCACCCTCCTAGCCCTTAACCCCGGCCGTCCCCCCAACTGCGTCCAAGCCGCTCCTGGACACACCCATGGACCCTTCTCTTGCAACTCCTGCAAGTTCGACTGCACCAAGAACAACTCCTCATCTACGAACACACAACAGATATCCGACCCCAACCACCTACAATGCATCTTGCTCAGCACCCGCTCGGTCCACAGGCACGCCATCGACCTCTGGAATCTACTAGACACCATCTCCCCGGACGTCGCCTTCCTAACAGAAACATGGATGAACGCCACATCAGCCCCAGACATCAACATTGCCATCCCGGAAAGTTATAAGATCATTCGCAAGGACCGTACCGGCCAAACAGGAGGAGGCATGGCTATCGTCCATAAGAAATCCATCCGCATCTCAACCAGCTCAAACGTCAAGCTCGCCAACACTGAACACCTTCACTTCCAGATCCACATCGACCCCAAGACCACACTCAGAGGCACCCTCCTCTACAGGCCACCAGGACCCCGCGCACAATTTAGTGAAGACATCACAGACTTCATCACTCCACACGCGCTCCCCTCCGAGGATTACATCCTTTTGGGAGACCTCAACTTTCACCTTGAAAAGAACAACGGCCGCAACACCACCACCCTTTTGGACAACCTCGCCAACCTCGGACTTAAACAACTTGTCACTACCCCCACCCACATCGCAGGTCACACACTCAACCCTATCTTCACCTCCAGCAAACATATCTCCTCCAGCCACACCACAGCTCTCCTCTGGACTGACCACAGCTGCGTTCACTTTACCTACAACAAGTCCACATCCAACAACCACCCCCAACCCACTCTGCGAAGAAACTGGAACAAAATCACCATTGACCAAATCTCCTCATCGCTTCTTCAAAACCCCCCGCCCACTCCTCAAACCCCGACCAAGCAGCCACTAACCTCACCCAATGGTTATCCAACAGCACCGACATCCTTGCACCACTGAAAAAACGACAAATCAAACTAGGCAGCAAGAAGGCCTCCTGGTTCAACGATGATCTTAAGAAATACAAGAAACTCTGTCGCTCCCTTGAGAAGGCCTGGAAAAAAGACCCAAACACCAGCAGCAAGGACGCCTTCAAAAACGCCACTCGCATACACCACCAACTGATCCGGAATGCCAAGAAAGCCGCTTTCAAGGACCGACTAGATAGCAACGCCCACAACAGCAAGGAATTATTCAACATCGTCAAGGAATTTACCAACCCCTCAGCCAACTCCAACGACATCACCCCCTCTCAAGCCCTCTGCGACTCCCTAGCCTCATTCTTCCACAACAAAATTGCAGACATCCACAACAGCTTCGGTAACCGACCCGAAGACCAACCCACCCAACCCTCTGCAGGACCCCCTCCCCCCTTGAACATCCTCAATGACTGGAACCCAATCTCCACTGAGGACACCATCCGTCTGATGAACTCTACCCACTCAGGATCCCCCACAGACCCATGCCCTCACCACATCTTTAACAAAGCAGACTCCATTATAGCACCGCACCTCCGAGACGTCATCAACTGCTCCCTCAACTCCGCAACCTTCCCGGAAAGCTGGAAACATGCCGAACTCAGCGCCCTCCTGAAGAAACCCACAGCTGACCCCACCGAACTCAAAAACTACCGCCCTATCTCACTCCTTCCATTCCCGGCCAAAGTCATCGAGAAAGCGGTCAACAACCAGCTCGCCGCCTTCCTCGAAACCAACAAATACCTCGACTCCTCACAGTCCGGCTTCCGAGCCAAACACAGCACTGAAACCGCCCTCATCGCAGCAACAGACAACATTCGAACTCTACTGGACAATGGAGACACAGTCGCCCTCATCCTCCTCGACCTCTCCGCAGCCTTCGACACAGTCTGTCACAGCACCCTTTTACAGCGCCTCAGAAACGTCGGAATCCAAGGAAAAGCACTGGAATGGATCACCTCGTTCCTCACCGGAAGAACCCAGAGAGTCCGACTTCCACCATTCAAGTCAGAGGCCACTGAAGTCATCTGCGGCGTACCACAAGCATCTTCACTCAGCCCCACCCTCTTCAACGTATACATGAGCCCCCTCGCGGTCATCGTACGCCAACACAACCTCAACATCATCTCCTACGCCGATGACACTCAACTGATCCTATCACTCACCAGAGACCCTAACACTGCCAAAACCAACCTGCACGAAGGAATGAAAGAAGTAGCCGAATGGATGAAGCACAGCCGTCTGAAACTGAACTCAGACAAAACAGAAGTCCTCATCCTAGGCACCTCCCCCTCCGCCTGGGATGACTCTTGGTGGCCAGAGGCCCTTGGAAAAGAACCCATACCGACGGACCACGCACGGAACCTGGGCGTCATCCTGGATTCCTCACTCTCGATGAACAGACAAGTCAACGCTGTTTCTTCCTCTTGCTTCAACATTCTTCGCATGCTCAAAAAAACATTTCGCTGGATCCCCACCGAAACTAGAAAAACGGTCACCCACGCACTGGTCACGAGCCGCCTGGACTACGGAAACACCCTCTACGCCGGTACCACTGCAAAACTCCAGAAAAAACTCCAACGCATCCAGAACGCTTCAGCCAGGCTCATATTAGACATCCCGCGTAAAGAACACATCTCTGGTCACCTGAAAAACCTCCACTGGCTCCCCGTCAATAAGAGAATTACTTTCCGCCTCCTAACCCACGCACACAAAGCACTCTACGAAATCGGACCCGAATGCCTCAACACACGACTGTCCTTCTACACCCCCTCCCGCCAGCTACGATCCTCCAACCAAGCCCTTGCCACTGTACCTTGCATCAACAAAACCACCATGGGAGGTAGATCCTTCTCCTACCTGGCAGCTAAAACCTGGAACTCACTTCCCACTCACCTTCGCCTTACTCAGAACCACCTAGCATTCAGAAAGCAACTTAAAACGTGGATATTCGACAAGTAATTCCCCACCCTTCTTCAAGCGCCTTGAGACCCTCTGGGTATGTAGCGCGCTATATAAATCTATTGACTTGACTTGACTTGACAATGCCTTTTTGCTGTTTCTGTTATTACAGACTCAAACTAAGATATACATAAAGAAGTCCCCAGACGAAGGACATCATAAAGGTATGCCAGCCTAATCTATCAGAGATTTGTTTAGCCCTTCATTACAATGCGAACAGGCACTGAATATTTATACCCCCGCATTTTTCATACTGCAACAGAGAACGGACTGAGCTCTCGTGAACCAAACCAATAAAAAGCCATCCTCGGGTAGGCATCTCCACCTACACTTCAAGCAAAAGTAAGGATAATGTTTATTTCTCTGACATCTATCAAACATGACGACACTGAGATAGGTTCTTATGGTTTCCAATTTCATCTTTTATAATTTTTACAGAGAATGTGTGCCAGTACCCAGGATAACGCAGACTGCATGAGAATTGAGGTAAGAGGGTCACTGCTCTAGCTCCAGAGTGTGAGTGGCCATTCAATTGTCTCTAGACAACAAAGTAAGACAAGGTCTCTCTTATGTTTTACAGAACTATTTGAGGTCCTGAAGAGAGTTGCTTCACCAAAGAACTCGAAACGCGTCGACCATCTCTCTTTGTTAGGCCAATCGAAAAATGTCTTAAAAACATATGTTAATGTCACGATATGTATAGATGGCCTATTGTAGAAATGTGTAAATGCTTTGCTAAAGGTGGACCAAATGGGACAACTGATTGACACTTTGTATATTGTATTGATGAAGTAATTCAAGATTTTTTTAGTCAGTTGGTTTTTTGTTTCTCTAATTCTTTCTTTACTTGTGTGAAAGTGTTGGTATGAATAAGCAAGTTTGAGTGAGATTGTAAGATCGCAAGACATGGTGTAAGAGTGTTTGACATCGCAAACTTTTTTATAAATATAAACTTTTGGATAGGTTTCTCTACCTTTCCCTTATTTCATTGTTAGTTAGTATGATGAATTTAAAAAGGGCGTGAAAATAATATGACTTTATTCAATGTTTGAAATAAATTGATTAATTCAAACCGAA
The DNA here is from genome assembly GCF_964263255.1 of Lissotriton vulgaris. Taxonomy (NCBI): domain Eukaryota; kingdom Metazoa; phylum Chordata; class Amphibia; order Caudata; family Salamandridae; genus Lissotriton; species Lissotriton vulgaris. Next base: position 1,304,156,803 of record NC_141695.1, on the reverse strand, counting down.
AAGGTGGTTCGAAGAACTAGTTTTATTCTGTCCTTCGTGGTCCAGTCATTGTGAGATTAAATTTCAGTAGTGGCAATTTGTTGTTGTTCTTTGGTATTGACGGCTTGGCCTTACTGCAGATTAGCCAAACTTTTTGATTGTTCATGCGAGGCTTGAATACGGCAGCGCTACTCTCTGTGGCCTTCCCAAATACACCCTGGCTCCACTAAGGGCATTACTGAATGCTGCAGCTAGATTGGTGTTGTGTACCAAACGAAATGAGCACATATCCCCAGTCCCAAAATCTGCTTACATGGTTGCCCTACTAAGCAAGAATTTAATTAAAGATTGCTTTTCTGGTGCACAAAGCTCAGCATCTCAATACTTCCAGATACCTAGCGCAAAAGCTTGAATCATCATATGGTGGTAGGACCTCAAGAAACGCTAAACTTTCCTCCTGAAACCACTCATCCTTAGGGAAAAGCGATCTTGTCACCAAGCCTTCTTCGGCTCGACACCAAAGATATGGAACTCTCGTCCACCGGAAATTCGCAGAACCTCCTCAATGGCTGCTTTCAAACTGGAAGCCAAAAGAGTCCTAATGAATACATTGTTACCATTATTGGGCCAGGTTTCTCCTGCTCGAAGCTAGTGATCCTACATTCATTTATAAACATTTGTTCCACCTTACCGAATACTGTGCCTTCCTGCTTAGCATGCTATATACCTGTTTATTGTATTACTCAGCCTGTCTTATTTGCATTGTAAACATGTGATTATTCCTTGTTTTTTGTATTCTTGCTCAATGTCATCATTGTTTTAATATCCTTCCTTCCATAATTTTTGTAAAGCACTCTGATATCCTTCGGGATATTGTTTGCACTATATAAATACATGAATAAATAAATACTACACACCCAGTTATCAGCAAACTGGGTTGGCCTTTGTACATTGGCCACCTTGAATGCCCTGTCTTTGTAATTCTTTAGAATTAATAGATCAACCATGAGCCATCCAACTACTGGGTTACATCATCATCGAAGGAAGAGAACTGCAGAGCATTATGGTACTACCACAAGTAATGATATTCTTCAAGAGTCTTGGTTGTTTAATGATGCACAACTGTGCTTTGGGAGCATTCTTCCATTTGTTCAGGCTAAGACAACAACTCAATGGGTGCAGTTAACTTCTTGGGATCTCCTCAAATGCATCAACACTACCAAAAATAGATTAAATGCTATAAAGGAAGGGCAGCAGGCTATGAGAATAATGATAACTCAGCACCATGATGTACTTGACTGTGTGATTGCCATAAAAGGAGGAGTATGTGCCAAGATAGGAACTACTTGCTCTACTTTTATCCCAGCAAAGGAGGCGGACATTGCAACCTTGTCAGAGGCTATAAAAACTTTGTACAATGTACAGAAGAACATGGTAGATAAAAGAGGTGCCCCAGGTAATTGGTTTACAAGATGGTTTTCTCTTTTGCCATCCTGGATGTCAGGACTGTTGGGAGCCTTGATACTAGCTATTGTGGACCTACTAGTTGTGCATTGTGCTATTCAATTAGTCTTAGCATGTTGTAGAATTATTGGTACCAAGATGGGAGGGATATTTCCAGTTAGGACACCAACTTGAGTAGGAGATGCTCATTTGCAACATATATCACTAAGTGGCAAATATAGAACAAGGTTGAGATCCAGTAAATGAAATATCAACTAGAGGGGGAAATGCTATGTAACAAATAAAATATAAAGACATGGCCCAACTGCAGACAACAGCAGAGCACATAAAACAGCTATACCTTGTGAAAGAGCAGTGTAGGCCACAACTTGTGCTGATGAGTAAAAGAGGTGAAGAGTTTGCTTGAGAACAGAGTGCATGACCTGTAAGGTCATAGTTAAAGGAAAACCAATGTTTGACTAGTTTAAATGAATTTAAGGTTTTACCACATAGGCACACCAGCATGTATTCTGTGTTTTCAACAGATTGAAGCATGATTAGACAGTGGGAGCAGGAGACTGAATTAGCCAAAAAGACACTGATGAGATTGGTGTAAAGCTATCTTTCTTCATCAGCCTCATCAATAACTGACCACTATGCTATCAACCTGCCACAATATAAGACAACGATAATAGTCTAGGCATCAAGAACAGTATTCCAAAGCAATTAGGAGGGTACTCCTTCTCCTTCATGACTACCAAGAACTGGAATGAACTTCCCCAACACATCAGGACAGCTCCTCCACCACGCAACTTCCAAAAGAAACGGAAGACATTGTTATTCAAATAGGAGCTCTTCCCAGTCTGTTACTTTCTCCAACCACAAGGAGATGATGGACGGAGGGCTGAAACTTTTCAGACACTCACCCCCAGATACAGATATGGGTTCAATTCATCATCAATATTAGATCACTTTGATACCTTAGTTCAGACCCAGCTATATGCAAATCAGTCTTAACCTGTGCTTCAAGGGAACAGTCCAGCTCAAACTGCCAAGCCAGGTCTTCCCTGAACTGGAAACAAGCATCCTTTTTCTGGTTCCTGGGTTTTGCATTAGTCACCCCAAGTGGGACGGGTCTGCCCAGACGTGGGTCACATGCTCTCCATGCCACTGGAGTCAAGCAATCCTGGCTGATGATGGTTGAAAGCCTGAAACCGGTCCTAGGATGCTTGTTTCCAGTCCAGGGAGGACCTGGCCTAGCAGTTCAGGCTGGACTGTTCCCATTGGGCGCAGGGTCAAGACTGATTTGCATATGGCTGGGTCCAAACTGGAAAGGCATGGTGAGCACAAAAACGATGGATTTAGGCCCAGATCTCTGTACTGGGGTGAATGTATAACATTGTTTTATATTCTGTCCATCAATTGTTCTTTTTGCATTAGTCACCCTGAGTGGGACGGGTATGCCCAGACATGGGTCTCATGCTCTCCATGCCACTGGAGTCAAGCTATCCTGGCTGATGAGGGCTGAAAGCCTGAAACTGGTCCTAGGATGCTTTTTCCAGTCCAGGGAGGTCCTGGCCTGGCAGTTCAGGCTGGACTGCTCCCTTTGGGCGCAGGGTCAAGACTGATTTGCAGATGGCTGGGTCCAAAATGGAATGGCATGGTGAGCAAAATACTGATGGCATTATACCCAGATCTCTGTACTTGAATGAATGTATGACATTGTTCTTTTTGCATACGTTCCTTCTCCTCCACCTGAATACCCTGATGTAGTGGAAAACACATTTTATTTGTAGGGGTGCAATAAAATCACACTTGTAGACCGCACTCACATATAATCCTTTGTTGTCGTAACATAGTGTTGGAATTTGAGATGTAATAATGTGAAACATAATGTATTTTAGGGCAATTAAATGTAACATGGCACAAATAACGTAGAAAGTAAATGTAACTAGTTGGAAATGTTAACGTAAATACTTATGTGTTGTGCAGTTGCCATTTATTCATGTATCTAATGTACTGATGGAATGTGCTAATTCAGTTGTAGGTAGTAATACAAATTGAGAGTGTCTTATTTCCTTTACAAACTCTGAAAGCTCATGTGCAATTTTCTTATTTTAGCTGAGTTTGTAGGCCTGAAATGCATTTCTCCCTGGAGGCTCTAGTTCTAGAAATAACAGTTTGAATTTCATGTGCGCTGTGGATTTTGTTTGGTCTCACATTTGTGTTAGAGGTGGAAGAAGTGCCCTTGTTAGCTAGAATGTTTTTGTTTTCTTAGTCAGGTGAGGAGAGAAGGGGATACATTGTTAGCTTAGTTCGATGGGAGAAATTGTTGTGTTTCACTCCAGAGAAGGCCTGGGAATCAACGTCAGCATGTTGCAGTTCAGGAAGAATAGTTGTCTAGTTGAAACCTAACTATGGGAACATGTACACAATGGATGGGGTTACTTGTAGCAAGGTCTCTTGTAAAAATGTACCTGTAATAATGTGATGCAAGTATGAAAACAATGCCCCACTTCTTCCTTCCTTGCCATTGCAGAAAGAGCCCCTTAGGACGAACTCTGTAGCTTCATGCTACCTGACCTATTGAAGTGGAGAGACTTCATAGGAAGACTGCACAATTTGACACCATTTCTTTCACTCCTCTCTTGAGAATGCTAAAGTAGAGATACCGCATTAGAATAGGAATGAACTAATGCTTTATTTTCCTCAATCTTCGATGCAGGAAATATGGACTCATGCTCCTTGATCCTTTGCATTCTATTTCTTGAACTAATTGTTCTGTTTATGCTACATCAAATACACTGGGAACGCACATTTAGTTTTATGCTGATTCCAATGTATTTATACACTCTCACCTTGAGATGTCTTCCTGTGCAGTTATTTTTGGCTTTGTAAAAAAATCAACTAACTTTACAATGAATTTAAAGAATTTCCTGTTGAATTGATTTGGTGATAATTACAAACTTTCTCCCCTCCACGCTTCCATGTGATCCAGCTGAGCTCTCCAACAACTCTCAAACATATCCCACTTAAGCCAGGAGCATTTTATTTCTACTCATCAGTGGGGCCCGTAGCACCGCGAGTCACACATTTCACACAACACACTGCCCCTGAACCAGTGAAAATAAGGCGAGCTGTTGGCTAGCGGGATACCTCAAATTTATACTTTATATACTATATACATTTCAAAATATCATTTAACCTGTTATGAGGAAAACAATACATCAAGGTACTCCGCTATTTGGTCGATAGACCAACTAGTAGAAGTCATTGATGGCGATTAAGACCAGCTCAATTACAATAATCCTGTAACTTTTAACATTTTAATTCTGTCATGACATTTATTAAACTAAAATAAAATAGACATAAGTATACATTTTTCAATAGTTTATCTACTTCATTTAATGAAATAATTTTACATTTTATTTAGACAAGCAGAATTTAAACATTTTATTTAGTACATGTTAAAGAAATGAAATTAGAAAACACATTACCAATCAATCATAGGCGAATGACTGAGTCACATTAAACAGATTCCCAAGCTGTGTCTCCCAAGCTGTATTCTCCTCAATGCTCTCTTCTGATATAAAATCTCTGCAATCGATCATCTTCTCTGCTCCATCAAAGTTAAAGTCCAAAAATATTTCAAAGTCACTAGCACCATAAAATTGTTCAAACCGACAGCATGTTGTGGTGCAAAATAAAATTCATGGAGCCAACCTTTTTCTTTCTTACGTGCAAGCTCTTTTATCCCCTTTTTCTCTAACTATGTAATTTAAAATAGAAACTTTTAGGGTCCACAGTCATTTCTGATTGGTCCATTAGAGGGGTGGTGATGATCACCTCATGTAATCCTTGTTCAAACCATTTAGCATTTTAGCCATGTCATTCTTTAGTTCTTTCTCACGACATCATCTCAGATTTGTGCTTGTCGTTCATTCCTTGTATCACTTTTCATCATTGTATTTATTGAATTTAATTTCTCACGCTTTTAGATGCAGGCCTCCTTTGGCACATTTCTTGCTCATAGGCCAAGCTGACCTTGACATCTCTCACTCCGAACATTGGCCATATATTCATACTTTTCGCTCATGGCGCATGCGTGGGGGCCATCTTTTCCGGAATCTTGCTATTGATTCAGTAAACAGCCATCTTTCATTCTAGGCCGCGCAGGCCTCAATGGGAACTAATGCGTAAAAAAAATACCAGCAATTAGATTTAGAATTTTAGCCCTTCTGTTTACCTCCCTCTATTCTAATTTTCTCAGTTAGTGGTTTCCTAGCAAAAGCATACTTATAAGCATCATTCTACTCACCATTTGCATTTGTATTGACTATCCGGACCTGGTAGGGATGGGTAGGCACAACGGGCGCTGACAGAGGCAGAGAGAACCTTAAACCCTATAGTTCCCCCCTTGATATCAAACCTACCGGGTACTGTTGACACCTATACACCTTGACCATTAGGCAAGAGCAGTACCATACAGGTAGTGCAACTGTCAATATAAACTGATACTTTATTAGGTCATGTTTGTTAGAGATAGTAGTAATTAATTAGGTCCTGAAGAATCACAGCCAGTGTGCGAAGGCGAGAAACATGTTGACCTCACGATATGCAATGTAGTCCTGGATCGTGACGTTGAATCCTAATTTCCTTCGATCACAGGCTACCCACTGTTTTTACTTGTGGCAGGGGACCACCAGAATAAATTGATCTCCGGTACCTTGTGCCACATGTTATACTCACTTACCTACACTATCCCCTCCCTTCTGGCCCCTCACCCTCACTTGACCCATAGGCAGTTGGATAAAAGATCTCCGCCAAAGAGCCCCTTTTTGAGGTGAGCCCGTTGGGCATTGCACCGCCTGCCCAACGAGGAGCATTGCCTATGATGAAGCATGACACTCGCAAGGGTGTGTGAGGCCATTACATCCAACAAATTGGATACCCAGGGAAGCCCTCCACTGAGCACTACCCCTGCCCTTCCCGTGACCTCTTCTTTCCCTTCTTCTTTCTTTTAGGAACAGCCTAGTCGCTCTTGTCAGTTACTGTCCTTTGGGGCTCTGACTGTGGCTGGACCTCCCATTCTCAAATTTCTGTGAATGGTAATCTGAGCTCTTGGATCCTAACCTGATCCATTACCTCCCCTCCGTTTGACATATATTTCTCTTTTGCCACAAAAGACTTTTAACTTAAGCCAAAATACACACGCTTATTCGATTAGATATATTATCACAGCTCTATATTAGTATGACTCGTTTACTTTCATTTAGTGTGTTATTTTTGCAAAACAGCAGTTAGTTTTCCCACGTGTAATGTCAACCTTTACGTGTATTTTATTGATTAGTTTACATGCTTTATTCTGTTAGTACTATTATGGTTATGAGAGATTAACTTTACAACCGACATCCACAACAGCTTTAACACTGCCACCCCCGCATTCACCACCCTGACCACCACCCCTGCGACCACCACCCGCACCAGTCGCCTGATCACGTGGTCCAACGTCAGCGACGGAAACACCATCAAGACCATGAACTCCATCCACTCCGGATCCCCATCTGACCCATGCCCACACCAAGTTTTCAACAAAGCCAGCACAGCAATCGCACGCCATCTACAGAAAACAATCAACATCTCCTTCGAGACAGCAACCTTCCCAGAGAGCTGGACGCACGCAGAGATCCACGCCCAACTGAAGAATCCCAAGGCGGACCCTAAAGACCTCAACAACTTCCGGCCCATCTCCCTGCTCCCATTCCTGGCGAAAGTCACAGAGAAGATAGTCAACAGACAGCTGACCCGCTACCTCGAAGACAACAACATCCTGGACCCATTCAATTCGGCTTCCGCAGCAACTACAGCACGAGACCGCCCTCATCGCCGCCACCGACGACATCAGAATCCTTATGGACAAAGGAGAAACAGCCGCCCTCATCCTTCTGGACCTGTCAGCCGCTTTCAACATGGTCTGCCACTGCACCCTAACAGCACGCCTCCACAACGCCGGAATCCAAGAGAAGGCCCTGGCCTGGACCTCATCCTTCCTCTCCGGCAGAACCCAGAGCGTCGGCCTCCCACCCTTCCGCTCCAAGACCACCGAGATCATCTGCGGCGTGCCACAGGGATAATTCCTCATCCCGACGCTCTTCAATATCTACATGGCACCTCTCGCCCACGTCGCCCGACAACATAGCCTCAACATCATCTCCTAAGCCTACGACACCCAGCTGATCATCTCCCTCACTGAAGACCCCCACACCGCCAAAGCCAACCTCCACAGAGGAATGAAGGCCGTCGCCGAATGGATGAAGGACAGCAGGTTGAAGCTGAATTCAGACAAGACGGAGGTCCTCATCCTCGGCTCCACCCCCTCATCTTGGGACAACTCCTGGTGGCCAACATTGCTAGGAACAGCCCCAGAACCCACCGATCATGCACGCAACCTGGGGGTCATCCTCGACTCTGCCCTCTCCATAACTAAGCAGGTCAACGCAGTCTCCACCTCCTGCTACAACACCCTCAAAATGCTCCGCAGGATCTTCAAGTGGATCCCCCTGACACAAGAAAAAGTATCACCCAGGCCCTCGTCGCCAGAAGACTGGACTACTGGAACGCCCTATACGCAGTAACAACAACCAAGCTCCTGAGACGGCTGCAACACATGCAGAACGCCTCAGCACGACTGGTCCTCGACGTCCCCCGACGCAGCCACATCACACCCCACCTGAGAGACCTGCATTGGCTCCCCGTAAACAAGAGGATCACCTTCAAACTCCTCATCCACGCACATAAAGCCCTACACAACGCCGGACCAGCATACCTCAATGGTTGACTCAGCTTCTACACCCCCAACCGTAGCCTCCGCTCAGCCAACCTCGCCCTCGCCACAGTTCAACGCATCAGGAAAACCACCGCTGGTGGCAGATCCTTCTCCTACCTCGCCGCCAAGACCTGGAACACTCTCCCCACCCACCTACGGCAGACCCAGGACCTGCTGGCCTTCAGAAGACTTTTCAAGACCTGGCTTTTTGATCAGTAGTTGCCCCCTCCCCCCCCCCAGCGCCTTGAGAACCTCACCGGTATGTAGGGCTCTCTACAAATGTTTGATTGATTGAATGATTGACAAGGAATACACAAAAAATGTTTTCTCTCCCCTGCTCCACAAACTCCCCCTTTGGTGATTTATCACCACAAATCATCCCAACTAAATTTTCTAAGAACATGTTTCAGGTTCTTCAGTTTAGACTTTAGTATCGCTCATATTTTGCCCTATTGAATTTTCATACATTTTTTCTTTAAGCTCTTCTAACTCAATTTCTCCCATCGCACATTCTCTTTGCTTATTTGTTTCTATATTTATTTTTAGTTTTCTTTCAACTTTTCTTTTTCTAATACAGACACACCCTAATCTCAATATTAATGCTATTATTATTACTATTGTTACTGGTATTAGTATTTTCCCTACCAATGAGCTACCTATTTCTGCAAACCATTTCTTTACAATAGAAAAACTCTTACCAAGTTTCTCTAGAACACCATCAACCTCCAGTGGAATAATTTCTTTATGCAATTCAGTACTGATTGTAATATACCTTAGAATGTTCTGACTTTTGTCAGGTATGTACGTACAACAATTTTGTACTTTCAATATTCCACAGACTCCTCCTTCTTTTGCCAATAAAATATCAAGGCCAAGTCTATTTTGCATTACCATAGATCTCATAGCAATCATTTCAGTATTTACCATTAAAAATCCTTCGGCAGTACCTGTTAATAAACAATCAATAATTATTGATTATTTTGGAATTTTGTTTGCATTAATTGATATACCCTCTGCTGGTATCAATGCTACAAAAATATCACCTACTATTTCTAGAAAACTTTCTCTCCTTCTACGTGTTAATGGCTTACCTATCTTGTGAATTTCATTAGTTCCTCTATCTACATGAAACATTTTAGAAAAGACCAGGCCCACATAGCAAGTCCAATACCAATGATCAGGTAATCTATAATAAGCTTTGTTTCCACATATAAAATAAAGTCCAGGAAAAACAGGATAATGTCCCCCTTTAAATCCCCATCCCCCAATAATTCTATAAGTATCTTTACAATCACTTGCTCCCACAAAATAATGATCATATACCGTATTGTCTTGTCGAATGCACAGTTTTCCCTGTTGAGGAAGATCTATTCCCAATGCTACATTAGTATCACTTTTGACATAACTTTCTTCAATAAATTTCAATGGGGGTGTTTTCAATTTACTAGCAGTTGTTTTTCTTTGATATACAATACTCCTTTCTTCTGCCATTTCTAAAAATACTTTCTCTTCCTTTTTTAATTTACATGTTAGATTGTTCTTGAAACCATATTCTTTAGTCAATTCATTCATTTCTAAGAAAAATTCACCTAAAACGTTAGCAGGTTTCACTTTGTTCATTCTAGGTAGTACAGGAACTTTAGCAAAAATGTCATCAACATCAGAATAATAATAATCTAATTTTCCTGTTTTGTAAAATAAACTAGCTATTACACTACAAGTCATTCCATAAGTCAAAGGAAGGTGATGATATGTTACTCCTTCCGATATAGATGAAGGTAACTGCATACAGACGTAGCAGTCTCAGCCGTCCATGGTTTCAACATACTCTCTCAACAACCTAGCAAAAACATTCTTTGAAAAATCATTAATAGATCTATCTTTGTCGACCTCCGTTTTATCTACAAGCTCTACATTATTCCTTAAATCATGTGTCTTTTTACTGTTGTTGTGATCTTGTTCTCCATATGAATGTTCGAAATTCGAATGAAATGGAATTAATATTCCTAAAATAAGCCATATAAGCATTAATAAAGAATATTAATACTCTAATTTACCTGTTTTGTAAAATAAACTAGCTATTACACTACAAGTCATTCCATAAGTCAAAGGCAGGCTATGATATGTTACTTCTTCCGATACAGATGCTGGTAACTGCATACAGACGTACCAGTCTCGGGCGTCCATGGTTTCAACATGCTATCTTAACAACCTAACAAAAACATTCTTTGAAAAATCATTAATAGATCTATCTTTGTGAAGCTCTGTTTTATCTACAAGCTCTACATTATTCCTTAAATCATGTGTCTTTTTACTCTTGTTGTTATCTTGTTCTCCATATGAATATTCAAAATTTGAATGAAATGGAATTAATATTGATAAATAAGCCATTTAAGCATTAATAAACCTGTGCAAATTAACCACATTCTACACCATTTACGCAACATAGCACATCTGGATGTACTAGTATCATTTGCAGGCATTTTTCTTTCTTTTTGTCTTCAATAAGAACCCTTTACGATTAATCCTTCTTTATAATGTCTTTTCACTCCTTTGCACATGAAAATGTGTCCTTTAAATCCTTTATTTAATTATGTCTCTTGTTCTTTTATATTGTTGACTTTTCTTTTAACTTATCATCCTTAATTTCTTAATTTGAGCACAGTTCTTTTTCCATTTGCCTTTGTCACTCACCAGAGTCACTTTGGTTCTCTTTACGCCTTTCAACTTCTTGTATATCAGACAAGGATATATAAATCCATTCAGGTGATTTATATTTCTGATTTGGTCTCCTCACTTTCTAAGGTCTTTGCAAAATGCCTTTATTTCTTTCTTTTTGACCTTCTTGACTTGTTATTTCATTCCCTTGTTCTTTCTGATCTCCATTTATATTTATCAATTTGAACTTTAGTCCTTGAATTTCTGTAGGCCTATTGTCTCCTTTTCTGGGCTTTTTAATCACCGGCTCTATTACTTCATGTTCATCTTTCCCAGCCCTCTTTCTGGGACTTTCTCAAAGCTGTTTCTCCCTCACTTTCATCAGACTCAGTTTCAGACCTTTTTTTGGTTCCTCTTGTTTTGAACTTTATAATTTCCGGTTCAGCTTCTGAATCCTGTTTTTCTCTCGTTAATTCAGTTATTTTACAAGGAACTTCTCCACAACTGGTACTTGAAATCTCATCCTTATCGTGAGTTACTTCCTCTTCCCCAGTTTCAAGATCAATGTTCCTTTTCTCTGAATTCTCTGTTTGGTTTGTAGATTTGTCACTTTCACCAGTTTTATCTTGTTCTTTTTAAGTGTCCAAACTGGGTTTTGTTACTTCCAGATGTCGACTTACAGGTCGAGCTTCAAGATCTGGAATTTCAATTACTTCAGTCTCTGTTTCTGATGCTGAACTTGTATCTGATATCTCCAAATGTCGCTTCACAGGTCGATCTTTCTGATTTGGAGCTGCAACTGTTTTCTCCTCTGTATCAGAGTCTGAACTTGTATCTGCCTCTTCCAAATGCTGATTCTCAGGTCTGATACTCTAATGGTGTGGCTATCCTGCACCCACCTTTTCACACCTGCACATTTTGCTGTGGTAGTGCTGCCCAGAATTACTTGTCGTGGTTTGTCGCAGCATGGAACAAGGCAGTTTCTACTTCTGTGTACCTTTATTCGGACCCAGTCTCCAGGACTCAAAACATGAGTTGGATGTTTTTCCTGAGTACATGCATCAGTTCCAACCTGGTGAAACACAGAAGTGATAGTGTTAGACAAGCCCTTACAGTAATCCAGTATGATATCATAATTTATAGATAGCAGTTTGTTGACAGGTACAAATGCTTGTGTCATAATTCGTCCCATCAGAATCTCATGAGGACTTTAGCCTGTCTGAAATGTTCCTTAATGATTCAGAAAAGGGGGTGGTGATGAACAGAGTGTCTGAATTAAGCAGACCACTCTTACCCAGTCCAAAGATCAGGGCTTGATCCATCACCGTTTTTTAGCTCACTGCACCATCCCAGCTCAGAACTTGGCTATATGCAAATTAGTCTGACCCTGGCCCAGTGCATCATGGGAACAGGGCAGACCAAACTACCAAGCCAATTCTTATACTGGGAAGGAAACAAGCTACCGGGGACCGGTTTCTGGCATTTCAGCCGTCTTCGGCCCGGCTTGCTTGAATCCTGATGGTGCAATGAGCTAGGGACTCACATCTGAGTATACCCTTCCACGCCTATGGTGGACAAAAATGATTCAGAAAAGGGGTGGTGATGAACAGAGTGTCTGAATTAAGCAGACCACTCTTACCCAGTCCAAAGATCAGGGCTTGATCCATCACCGTTTTTTAGCTCACTGCACCATCCCAGCTCAGAACTTTGGACTGGGTAAGAGTGGTCTGCTTAATTCAGACACTCTGTTCATCACCACCCCCTTTTCTGAATCATGAAATGTTCCTTAAGGTCATTAGAACAAGTGGCAAAGCATCAGGCCATTTAAGTCCAGTGGCCAAACACATTTTTCCCAGTCTGTTTTTGATTGTTCCATTAACTTGCTCGACTACCCCAGAAGCCTCTGGTCTGTAAGCACAATGTCATTTTTGGCGAATATCCAATGCTTCACATACCAATTATATGAGTTCATTTTGGAAATTACTTCCTCTGTCTGTTTCAGTCGTTACTGTAAATCCAATATGTGGAATCACTTCTCTCAAAAGGAGTTTTGCTACAGTTACTCCATCATTTCTCCTGGTTGGGAAAGCCTCTACCCATTGTGAAAACAAGCAAATGATCATTAGAACATATCTTAGTCTGTTGCATGGTGGCATCTCTATAACGTCCAACTGCATTCGGGTAAACGGACCTCCCTCCCGTCCTATGGTTCCCAAACTCACAACAGTTTTTCTTCCTGGATTCAATTGTTGACATATTAGACATCTTTGACGTAAGCTTTCCGCAATTACACAAAACTTGGGATTATACCAAGTCTGTCTAAAAAGTCTAATCATTGCATCCCTGCCAATGTGTGACTGTCCATGGTATATTCGGGCCATATTAGAGATCATGCTATCTGGCATTACTGGTCTTTCATCTTTATATACCCAAATTTCATCTTCCTCTCTTTGTCTACAACCTGAATTTATCCATATGTCTTTTTCCTCATCACTTGCATCTTCTTGCAACTGTTTCGCTTCCTGCCAAGTCTCATCTATGTGAGTAAGCATTAAAGGACTTGAAACATGTTCTTTTTCTCTGTCCTGATTTATAGAAGCTAAATTTCTGGCACAATACTGGGATTTGGCATCAGCGAATCGATTGCCCTCAGTGACATACTCATCTCCATTTTTGTGAGCAGCACATTTTAGCACTGCTATACATTTTTGGCAGCTGTATCGCCTCTAGTAACATTCTCACAAATTCACAATTTCTGATTGGATATCCTGCAGAGGTCATATAGCCTCTTTGGGACAACAGTTGTCCGTAGTCACGGACAACTCTGAATCCATATTGACTATCAGTCACTACGGTAATTCAGACATCTTTTCCAAATTTGCATGCTCGAATCAAAGCAATCAGCTCAGCCACTTGGGCAGAATGTATTCCTTTTAGACACAATGCTTCCATGACATCTGCTTCTGTACACACAGCATATGTAGCACTCAAAGCTCCTTCATCTGTTCTCAAACAGGAACCATCCACAAACAGCACATAATCTGACTGCTCCAAAGGTTCATCTTTAATGTCAGGTCTTGGCTTTGTACAATATTCAAGCACATCCAAACATTTGTGATCAACATCATCTTTGATTTCCGCATCCAAAGCATCAGGTAACAAGGTGTAAGGATTCACATTGACACATCTTGCAACTGTCACATTGCCTGCACCCAGAATTACCTTTTCATACCTGGTCAGGCGATTATTTGTCATGTTTTGCATTTTTGTTCTGGTAAGGAGTATTTTGACTGAATGGGGCACGTACACGTTCACTGGGTACCCCATTACAATACCTTTACTCCGTTCCAAGCTCACACTCGTAGCAGCTACAGCATTCAGGCACCCAGGTAATGCTCTTGCTACTGGATCCAAAACTGCTGAAAAATATGCAATGGGTCTTCTCATTCTTCCATGCCGTTGAATCAGAACTGACAATGCAAACCCTTCTCTCTCACTGCAATACAATTTGAATTCCTTCTCATAATCAGGCATGCCTAGCGATGGTGCTTCTCATAAGCTGTTTTTCAATTGTTCAAATGCTTCCATTTCATTTTCATTCAGCACTATAGGGTCTTTTACATCCCCTTTTGTCAATCTTTGCAAAGGCTTTGCAATTAGTGAAAATCCACGTATCCACTGCCGACAGTAATCAACCATACCCAGAAACTTGCTTTTGTGTCTTTGGTGGATTCATCCCTCTGATAATTTTGATTCTCTCCGAGGTCACTTTTCTCATCCCATTTCCAATCTTATGACCTAAATATTGCACTTTCTGTGGACAGAACTGAAATTTTGATGGAGACACTTTATGTCCTCCTTCTGCCAAATGATTCAACAATGCAATAGTATGTGAAATACAAGCTTCTTTGGTCTTTGATGCCACTGATAGGTCATCAATATACTCAACCAATGCAGATTTCTCTGGCATGTTCAAACACTCTAATGATTTCTTCAGTGTCTGATTGAAAATGGAAGGACTCTCAGTATACCCTTGAGGAATTCGGCACCATGCCAAAATATGGTTGCCAAACCTAAAGGCAAAAATTGGCTGGCTGTCAGGGAGTAGTGGAACTGTAAAGAATGCATTACACAAATCAATTACTGTGTACCACTCCGCATCATGTGGAATTTGATATAGTATCACTGCTGGATTTGGTACAATTGGACAACATAATTCAACTATTGTATTGACTTTTCTCAAATCCTGCACTATCCTAAAAGTGCTGTTTGGCTTTTTCAGGCCCATAATTGGTGAATTACATGGACTACTCATTATCTCATTCAGAATTCCTTGTTCTATCATTTTGTTAATCACTGGAGTTACTCCTTCAATTATTTCTGGTGTCAATTTATATTGTGGGACATTTGGCTATATGGCATATTCTTTTACAGTAACTTTTACTGGACTTACTCCTTTTATTAGCCCTATTTCTTCTCCTGTGAAGACCCACACCTCCTCCTTAACTGTTTCTTTTAATTCAATTGGGATCTTCTGTCTGTAAAACATAGGGAAGGTTTCACTCCTTTCTGAATCGATTATTGACATGGTCATTTTATATAGACTATCATCATCTGCGGTTTGGAAAGCAATGCCATCAGGTGAACAATAAAGCAAATTTACATGACTGCTGTCACATACTACAAAGCGATGCATTTCTTTCAATTTCCACTTCTACAGGTTGTGTTAATGGGGTTTTAATCTGTCTGTTGGTTACACTTACAACTTGGATTACATCTCCAAAGAGAGGAAGATTTAGAATTTCTACTGATCTAACAGTAGAACGGGTAGCACCTGTGTCCACCAGGAAAGTAACATTTACACCATTCACCTTTCCATTCAAAAAAGGACCAGATTGATCTACCTCCAGAGTTGCACCAAGCACGCACTCCACTTCCTCTCCTAGGCACTGTCAGAACTCTCATCTGACTAATTTCCATCCGATCTCAGCCAATACTGTGGAAGAGCAGTCACACGCGGCAATCTTTTTACCTGCTCTCCTCTGTAGAATCCTGTCTCCTAACTGTATTTCTGAAGATTAACACTCTGTGGGAGAGGTGGTAGTGGCACCTGAATCTGCTGTGTGACTACCTGCTGCTGTGGTGGTGACTGCTGATTTACCATTGGCTCCAAGAGATGGGGCACAATTATGCCCCAAACCAGTGCACAGCATGTTGTGTCATTGTGGCGGTTTTACTCCATGTTCCAAAGTTTATTCATTTTTTCTTGCGTTTCTCCACCTTTTTGTGTTAAATTATTCTGCCATTGTAGCCCACAGTCGGAATGTTTAGCCATTTTTCAGGGTTTCTTATGTTCCCAATGTGTCCATCGGGACCTCTATTATAAGAACACGACTGACGCTTTGTTCATCACTGGCAGCATTTATTCAAGTAAAAACCCAATGCATTTCGGGCTGAAAGAGCCCTTCGTCAGGGGTCACTGAAAATTGACAATGAAATCGTAATCAGTACATATTTTTATCATGATGTTTTAGCAAATAATTAATACCAAACCATTACCACCTTTACTTAAACGCTCATTTTTTTATAATAAACGCATGTTATCTGCACAACGTATCTCACTTTACTCGTGCTCAATGCACCAATCTAATAACGGATTCTTTCTCACATCTATCCCATTCCTCCCTTGACTTGAACAAAACAATTACCTCCCCTTGATTGCATCCACAGTTCTATGTTACCAAATGAACCTCCTCAATGCCTTCCCTCCATCTTCCTTCAAGTTTTAAACCCTCTAATCCATCCTTTTCGTAATTACCAAGCAAAACTGCAAGCCTACGTTTTAAACATGTCCCCAGAGCTTTCTACGTTTTAATTGTTTCTGCTCTCATTAGCCTTAAATCATTAATTTCACTTTTACCCATTGCAGTACCCCAGCAATTATCACGTACCTGCCACAAACTTAAACAAACTTCCGACCACATCTATGAATCAAGAAGTGCTAGTCATCTCGTTCCCTAGGTCTTATTTAACCGGATATCCCTTATGATGCTCCTCCCAAGTTAGCCCTTGATTGCAGCATTTCCCGCCATGAGTTACCATTCCTGTGTGTCTGAAACTCCAGTACCCATAATGCAGTAGAATGTGCTTGAACTCAAGATCTCCAAATGAAAACACTCCCACCATGACCATTACGAATCCAAACTCATTATTAGAAATGATTGACAAATCAGTCTCTCTGTCATCCTAAAATCATGTCCAGTTCATTTTGAATATAACACTGTCTTTCGGATGAACGTAGATGTTTCTCGCCGATCTGTGGACTTAAGCGATTGTCACCATTACTACTTCCTTTTTCAACCTGCGGGTACTATCCCTCAAAGGGCAATATTAAAACATCATCTACGAAGAGTGGGATGCACACCTTTTATTTCGAAATTACTCACATCTATCCAAGTTACTATTCCAAGATTGGTGGTATTTTCAAGCACAGAATGTTAAAACCAACTTCACTAAAAGATGTAGTTTATCATTCTGAGTTCAGGCACACTAAACTTGAATTTCTACCATGTTCCCTGAGTCAGTTAGGATTATGAGATGTAATAAACTAACTGCCCATTCTGGCCTATGGGCAACAGGTAGCCTTGCAATAGTGAACAACTAAAATGGCTGTAATTCACTATTAGGGCATGCCACCCACACCAGGACATATCCCACCTTATACATACAATCCACACTGCCCATGGGCCTACCATAGTGTTGTCTGATATGAAGAAAAGGGAAGGTTTAGGGACTGACAAGTGGGTGCCCTTGCCCAGTCAACATGGCAGTAACAGACTGCACACAGGCTCTGCAATGGCATGCCTTAGACACATTTCACAATGCCGCTTCTGTGGGTGGCACAACCAGTGCTGCAATTCCCGATTCCCGAATCTGGTAAGCCTTTTGCCTCTTGTTCCACCCCTTTTCGCTGAACCACTGCCCCCGACCACGATACTTATTTTTGGTCCTTTCTACCCTTAGGGATGCCGCCATAACTCCTTTAAAGCGCCCCATTCCTCCAAGCAATTACTAGGTAAGCCCTGCAGGCAGCTCACGCTGGCTTTCACTGCGTCGTTTTCATTTTATCTCCGCCCGCTTTCACTATGTCACTCGTAACATAGGCTTTTCGCTACACCGGTTTAATTGAATAATTACTTCAATTCACCATGGTCCTTCAATTGCGCAAATATCACTTCGTTCCAAAAGTCCTTATTTTGCCAATTCACAATTATGTTCGGCCGTAAATATCGACACTCTCTCTCACGGTTACCTCACTCCTCCTTGAATTCTGTAATCAGAATTACATGCTGAACCACTGTAATATACCGTCATCACGGTTAGCCCTCGTGCATCCTTCCCAGTATAGCCCTTTCAGCCATTGCACAATTTCATGGTCCACCGTCAATTAGACACAATTGTGCCTTCTCTCCAGCACAATTAGCCACGACTCAATGAATAGGGGTCGTGTCTCTATTCCTCTTTCATGGTTCATGCATACACAGTTGCACCGTTGTGTTGTCTCCTCACATCACTGCTTCTCTTCACCAATCACCACCTTGTAAGTATTATTTCGTAATTTTGAACCCCAATTTATCCTATCTATGTGTTCTCTTCCCTTTTTTTCCCCTTCTTTTTTCCAGGCAATAGAGGCTTGTACCATTTAGGCAGTAATTAATGTCCTGATGATGATGATCCCCATGATTAAGTAGTGGGATCAAAACGCCGTCGACCTTATATGTACCTTAAACACAAAATATACCATGTGACATGTATATGTAAAGGTGCACTCCTGATTATCTGGTCTAAATTGCTACTACAGAACCCTGAAGCTTTTGCCTAAAATCCCTGTTTGTGTTCACTGTTTTCCTAATGTACTAATCTGTATGTGCTTAAGTAGGGTACAGGCTTGTGCCCCACAGAGTTGAATTGTCGAAGGAAATCCTTTGTCTATTTCTCCTGAAGTAAATACACTGAGACCTCTGTCCGGCTGGACAAGTCGAACCAATATAGAAGCCATTGTGTCTATATTTATTTTTTCGTATTCCCTTTTGCAGAGGACCATTGTTGTTTTCAATAAGTATGTTTCCCAAGGTCCTGTGCTGACTTGTTTGGGTTCCCTTGTTGCTTTAAACACAAGCCCACCAGCAGCATTTGGATTTAAAAGCCCTGGGCGCACACAGTGCACTGTACTAGGGTCTGACAAGTAAACCAAACACGCCAATCATGGAATCAATAATACATACTTCAATTTACAATAGAGAGAGCATATGCACTTTAGCACTGATCAGCAGTGGTAAAGTGCCCAGAGTCATTAAACAGCCAACAACAGGTCAGAAAAAATAGAGGAGGAAGGCAAAAGGTTCAGGGATGACCCTGCAAAAAGGGCCAAGTCCAACATATGACATGACCATTTCTTTTTAGCCTCATCTATATTAATTTGTCCTTTTCCTTTACTCGTATTAGTTTTCAATTTTGTCTGACCTATTTCATTAGTCTGATTAACAAATTGTGCTTCTTGTTGTTCTGCAAATTTTACTTGTGCCCACATTTCCTTTTCCTACACTGCCTAGCTTCGATATCATCACTGCAATATTTTGCATACCTCAAACTGAACTGTCTACTGAACTGGACTGCCAACACATCATGTGGTGTCTTATCATATCTCCTATTTCAGGTCTCAACCAAACACAAATCTATATACAAAATGACTCATATCTTTCTCATCTTTTCATATCCACTATATTATTTGAAAACTAGCAGCAATCTTTCATAATAAGCATGTTCAGATTCTTTGGATTCTTGTATACTTCTATCGATTTTTAACCAATCCGTCTCTTTTGGTGGAATTTCATTTTTCAAAAATGTTATGACTTGGTCATATTTTCTTATTACCTCTGGACCTGGAGCACCTGTTTTTGCATCTCTTGGATACTCTTCTTTTGGCAAGTCTATAGTAATTTTACATTCAGTCCATAAATCTGCTAGTACAACTATGTTGAATAATCCGTCTAAATCTTCCCACAACACCTTTGAAACCTTTACAAACCTGTCTACTTATCTGTACCATTCTACCGGTTTTTCTCGTAATCTTGGAAAATCATTTATAAATGACAATATATCCTGTCTACTCCATGGCACATGTACATATCCTCCTCCTGGTATTTCTCTCATGGGATATGCTGTTGCAACGACTGATTCCTTTTCTTTAACAGGGAAAACTAAAGATATCTTGTCATTGGCCTCTTCCTTTTTCTTTGTCCACCTACTTCTCCATCGATCCACATCTCCCCATTTCCTCAGCAATACAATGAATTCTTTTATTTGGGTTAATCTTCCTGCTGTGTTCAAATTATCTATATCTTTCTCTGTGAAATCTACTCTGTAAGGTTTCTGTAACAACTTCATTTTTTGCAAATTCTACCCCTAATTCGTTTGCTGTTTCTTCTGGTCTATCATGTAGATTTTTAGCTCTCCAAGTTATACTTTTACTCATAAATATTAATTCTTCATCTTGGTATGTTTTTAATTTTTCTGTTCCAATATTTCTGATTCTTCCATATCTATCTTTAATCTGACCACGGCTAAAAGTTTAGGCTCTGAATCTTTCTTTTGTAATGTTTTAACCCAATCATTTAGTTCAGCTGTTGGCCCTACTGGAGTTTTTTTTGTTCAAAGAAACTTTATTGATTTTCTTTACAAACACAAAATAAAAAAAACAGGGCAAAGTATTGTGTGTACATCACGTCAGCCATGTCACCATTACTAGAAGACAGCAAGCGGCAGATTAGACGGTACAATAAAATTGGATCGATGCGAAGGGACACAAGTTTGTGAGTGTATAACCTTGGAGTGCAGTAGACCTTAGTGACCATGCCCTCAAGAAGACAGCATACACGCAAGTTGTACTTGGCGGATCCGTGACAGGGCAGGATGCTTGAGTTGTGTCATCCTTTGTAATGGTCCGTGAGGAACAAACTGATTGAAACTTGTCTTATCAACAGCATATTTTCCTCGAAGTTGCAAGGAAACTTATTTCTGACATGGGACACATTATGTATAGTATAGAGCCCTCATAAAATGCTAGAGATGTGGATAGGAAAGTAGAGAGCGACAGAGATACAGAAGGAGTAAGAGTGAGGAAAGAAAAGCTAGTAGTTAGAGCTCAGCGCCAAAGGGCTAGAACTATAGGTGGTGTATTAGGATCAAATCGAATCAAAGGGGAAGACTTCCTTAAAATCCAAACCAATCTCCAAAATCAGTGAGGGCCATGGGGTGGTATGGTGCGTGGACAACTGGGTCTAGAAACTCAGGGGGGGTTTAAAAAAATCTTAGGACTAGCGTCAAGCGTCTTCCATAGTTTCCTGTGCCTGGGTTTCCAAGGGGAGGTATTTAAGACAATATTGTCTGCTCCTCTCAAAAAGATTACTCATTCTTGCCATTTCTTGAATGTGATTTTCCCAAAGCTCTTCCAATTACACAGGACTGTTTTACATGCTAGTGTTAACATTAAGTGAAGCAGAAAGCGGTCATCCTCCCTTGACAGATCAGGGTCCAAGAAGCCTGCCAATATAAAGGATAGTTCTTTAACCGGGGAGTTGCCAAGTGTCTGTGAAATAAATTTAAAGATTTGATTCCAAAACTTTTCTAGCATCGGGCATAACAGGAGCATGTGAGATAAGTCACCTGTGTGTGTGTTGCAATTCCAGCATAGTGGGGACTGGGTTAGATTTAATCTAAATAGTCTTGCGGGGGTCCAGTAAAACCGGTTTATGATCATAAATTTTGCTTGTGAGAGCATAGGGGAGATTTTGTGTTTGAAAGCCATTGTATGTATTTGTTTCGATTCCAGTTTAATTGCTTTACTGTTTGGTTCTGTCCCCCATTTTGCCACATTATTCAAACCTTTTTTCCACGTGGAATAGAAGTTTGTAAATCCTTGAGACTGTGTAGCCTGCACTTAATAATTGGGTGAGTCTTGAGGGGAGTGAGGGAGGGATAAAAATAGAGTTAAGTTTTGAGATCTGGACTTTTAATTTCAGAAAGGCAAAGAAGTCTAACTCGGTTAATCCCTTATTATATTTAAGTGTGGAGAATGGGATAGAACTGGTCTGATTATATAGATCCTTGAGGAAGTTGATCCCTTTTTGAGACCAGTCTTTCCAGAATATGGTTTCTTTATTTATTTTTATCACTGGGTTGTTCCATATCGCCTGTAAATTTGAGGTACCCATTTTTGTTGTGGAGAGAGTCCCCAACCGTTTTAGGGCTTTTTTTGTATTTGTTATGATGTATTTAGAGTGCTCCAGTTTATTGGTCGGCATTGTCATAATTGCTTGGAGGAGAATTACTTTAGTGAGGTGTACTTCCACATCTACCCATTGAGGTTTATAATTAGGGTTATCTATGAACCATGCAGCTCCCTGTTTGCAAAGGTATGCTTTTTGATAATTTCTAAAATTAGGAAGGCCAACTCCTCCCATGTTTTTCCAGAGCCTCAATTTACTTATGGAGATCCTTGTTTTTTTCCCTTGCCATAAGAAATTACTAATAGTCTTATCAACCTTATTTATAAAGTAATCCAATAGCATCATGGGTAACATAATAACGAGATAGTTTATGAGAGGTGCGTTCATCATTTTAATCGTTTTGACTCTTCCCCACCACAATAAGAATTTTGGAGACCACCCTTCTAGGAGATCTGTGATTGCTTTTAAGGTGTGGTTTCGTTCACCTCCAGAGTGGAGATGAGGTTGTTTGCAAATTCCAGGCCTAGATATTTTATTGGACCAGTTTGCAGATTCGCCTAAAATCTCTCTGGAGCCACAATTTCGCCTAAAATCTCTCTGGAACCACAAAAGTTGAGTAACTTTACTTCGGTCGTATCCCTATTTAGTGTATAACCTGAAACTTCTGCATAAGCTTGGATCGACTTCACGAGGGCCGGTATGGCTTTTGTTGCATCCTCGGACACGACTAGTATGTCGTCCGTATATGCTGACACCTTATATGTACTCTTCCCAAATTCTATGCCTTTAATGTCCTGGTTGGCCCTTAGATGTTGGGGGAGAGGTTCAATGGCAAGTAGGAATAAAGAGGGCGATAGTGGGCAGCCTTGCCTGGTGCCCTGTTTTAACTGGAAACATTCTGAAAGTGTTCCTCCGGCTCTTACCATAGCTCTCGGTTCATGGTATAGTGCCATGATCATCTTGATCAAGTTCTCTCCTGGATTATATTTCCCAAGGGATGCCTCTATGAATGACCAGTTGACTTTATCAAACGCTTTTTCTGCGTCGAGCGTTATTGCGACTGTGGTGGAGTTTATTAGTTTTGCTTTCTCAATTGCGGGACAAAATATTCTGTTGTTATCACTGGACAATCTGTTTTTTAGAAATCCTGTTTGAGATGGGTGGATGAGCTATATATTTTTGTATTCTGGAAGATAAAATCATCGCATATAGTTAGCAGTCTAGGTTTATTAGTGAAATTGGTCTATAGTTTTTTGTCAAAGAGTCATCTTTTCCATCTTTTGGGATAACTGTGATTATGGCTTCCGATGGTGTGCCAGTTATGCAAACTGGTTGTATATAAGTAGTAGAGGGTCACATAGATACTCCTCGAAGGACTTATAAAAGGAAGCATTATATCCGTCGGGTCCAGGAGCCCTACCAGTTTTAATTTTATTAATGGCCATTTTAAGTTCCTCCATTGTGATTAATCCATTAATGGAGTCCCTCTCCTGGTCACTTAGTGTGTTCAAGGCTGCCTTTTCTAGATATTCTTCCGCTTTATGCGATTTTACTTTGGCATTGGGACTATATAACTTTTTTGTAGAACTCTTTAAATGTGTCTGAAATGTTTGGGGGGTTTGTCTGAACAGTTCCTTTTTCATCTCTCATAGCTTTGATCGCGTATCTCTGGGCTTTGAATTTTAAATAAGACGCCAGGGATTTCCCGGCTTTATTTGCTTCACACCGGCGAAGTCTTTTTTGTTTGTTTATCCAGAAACCCGCTCTTGTCCTGAAAATGTTGTTATATTCATAATTTTTATTCTGGATTTCTGTCAGAGTCCCTGGATCGTAAGTAATGATGTGTGTTTTTTCCAGTCTTGAAATATCTTCCTCTAACTTCTTCAATTCCAAATTTGCCTCTTTATTCATTTTAAATTTAAGTTTTATAATTACACCTCTCACAGTCGATTTTAGGGCTTCCCATCTGGTAAGATGAGAGGTGTCATTCACTTTGTTATCAACTAGGAAGTTTTTGATGGCCTCCTCAATAATTTTTTGTGTTCATGTGAGACTAAGACCTCATCATTGAATCTCCAGAGAGATTCTTTGGTTTGTGAGGATGTGTCTGTAAGCGTCAGTGTAATACAGGAGTGGTCGGAGAACACTCTTGGTTCAATGGTTGAATGATCAACCCTGCTTATATCATTCCCTAAAATTAAAAAGTAGTCTATGCGTGAGTATGAATTATGGGGAAACAAGTAGAATGTGTAGTCCCTCTCAGTGGGGTTTTGCAACCTCCATGCATCTAGCATGTTAAATCTTTTGCATAAGTGTATAAGTGCTTTATGTGATTTGGTAACTTTGAATTTACAGGAGGAGTTCCTGTCAAGACAAGGGTCTAAGGTAGGTTAAAATCTCCTGCAAATTTGGAGGGGGCAGAGTAAGGTAATGTGAGAATGTTATTTTCTAGGTCCTCCCAAAACAAGCTGTCGTCGTTTGTCGTGCGCATAGATATTGGTTACAAAGAGGACAGAGGTTTAGTCAAATCTATTCTAGCTACACTTTTCTCTGGGGTCTCAGTTGCTGATTCCGCACCCATAGGTATCCGATATATTGGACTCTGATTCTGGCTAAATCTGGTGGTGTCGTTCTAATTGTACTCTTGGTTTCATTCAAATCTGGTTAAATCGTTTGTCTTACTTTTTGCATGCTGGAGTTTAAAGGAATAGTTAACAAATGCTCATCTATTTTCTGGTCTTCAAAAACTGGTATTACAGGATCTATAGTTACAGGTACAGTTACAGCTTCAACATTTTTAGTTAACTCCTTAATTTTCTCAGCCAATTCTTTTGTTGATTTCTCTAATTCTGAGGTACTTGATTTCTCAATCTGTACTAATTCTTGTTTTTCAGGGGTATGTCTTTTGGGGGTTTCTATTACTCCAATCTCCATAGGTGGTGCATTTGGAGTCACCAGTGCAGAAGTTGGCTGATATGGCGGGGTGCTCTATTCAAAATGCTTTCCAGCACCTCGCCCTCCGTATCACTCTTTCCACATCCACTCTTTTCTGATACCTAATGTTTTCTTTTCTCTGTACATTTTCTCTCTATGGTCTCATCTACAGTTCGTACTGGATACATACCATCCCACATATCAGCACACCTCCATCTTCTCATTCTACTCTGATGTGTGGTTCCCCAATATCCTCACAAATTGCTTCATCTTTCGTTCACATCTTGGAACCTTTCTTTCTCTTTTTCATACATCTCATCCTCCAATTCCATTAGAGCCTCAAATTGTGTTGGTCTATGTCCCGGCTCAAGTTTCATAATTTTTTTCTATTAAATTATGTAACACTGCTGTGCTAAACGCACCAGTTTCTGGACATGCCAATACTCCTTCGTCTTTTGTGTACTTTTCCAACCATATGCAAGTGTGATAACCATATTTCGTCATCATGTATGATGCTGGAGTTTTCGGTGGAGGAAGTAATTTTCCTTCTCTTGTGACTATTTCTTTGTCTTTTTTAAACAGATTCTTGATTTTCTTAAACCATGAAGGTTTCTTTCTGTCTTGCTCATAATAATAAACCATTTTCACAAATGTTTTCTCTCTCAATACAATTGTACACTTCCTTTCAATCAGTACTAATATTCTGCCCTATTCCAGCGTGTCTCACACCAACGCACCAATCAGAACTGTATATGTCACAGTCACATGGACCTATCCCTGCACGACTCTTGCTAATGTCAGCTCTACTCCTGCTTCTGCTGACCCCTCCTTTACAAAACTTATTGGCATAATACTTATATATTTTACACTACCTAAATTTGTTATTTACCACATAAAACACATTTCCATTGTCGGTTTCACTAAAACCAAATAGATAGTTTGTTCAAACTCACAAGAATTCTGTATTTCCAGTAGGCAGCGCTTACCTCTTCCTTACCACAGAATTTCGTTTCACTGATGAAGCAGACTTTTCTCTACTTTACCCTTCTGACTAGCTTAGGGGACAACTTATTACTCTCTCAGGGATAAGCGCAATTCAGAGTACACAATTGACTCCTGTTCTTAAGGCTGAAATTTCACTACTTTCATATGGGAAATGTCCCTAACTATAATATACGACAATGTTACCACTTCCAAATCAGACAATGCACTGTGCGACTTCACTTGCCACAAATTTCCCCCTGCCTACAAACAGGGCAACCAGCTTCCTACTTCCCGGAAGCTTCAAAATTCCGACTACATATAACATAATACAAACTCAACATATGGAAAGGGGCGACCAATCGGTCCCCCCGAACGTATGGCAGAGTACCACGATCCCCCCGGGAAGCCATCTTGGGCGGGAGGCGAGTCTCGGCTGGTATGCCCGAAGCGGCGTAGCCGGGGCGCGCCTTTTCCCGCCCTAGAGTGGGTTGGCCTAGACACTGACGCGGCTGGCCACGCCCTTGGGGCAGGCAAGGGCGGGTTTACGCCCGCCCTAAAGACGGATAAAAGGAGGAACAAGACCAGAAAGCATCCTCTTGTTCCTGTGCTCTGAAGCTGCACCTCCTCGCTGCACGTGAGCTCGAGACGGAACGAAGAGCCAATTTTGAGCGTTGTAATCGTTCTTGTTTGTTTTTCAGATACTCTGTTGGAGAATGCCGAGGAAGGCGGGAAAGCGAATGACTACCGACCAGATGCTGCGTGTTCTCATGAAAGAGGTGACCGACCTAAAGAGGCGAATGGATAAAGACGAGGAAGGGGGGCCGAAACGTCCTTTGGCGGGAGCAGCCCCGGAAGGGAAAGGCAAGAGGCCCAGGAGGGGAGCAGCTGGGGGAGACATCCCGAGTCCCAGTGTCCCGCGCGAAGCACCCAGTCCCGTGCCGGAGGAGGGGAATCCGATTCCCGTTGTGGTCACCCCCGTGTCCGGGGAAGATATGCCGCCCGAGCTGGCGGCACAATTAGCAGCGTGGTTGGGTAAAAGTAGTGAGGGCGCCACGGCTGTCGACGCGCAGGTGTTGATGAAGCAATTGCGTGAAACTCGAGAAGCAGCGACGGTATCCACGCCGGCTGCAGCTGCAGAGAAGCCACGGGGGACGGTTTCAGTCGCAGAGACAGCGTCCGGTGCAGGTAAGCGGCCATTGCCGATTGCGAGGGAGGAGTCGGCACCCTCTCGAAGGGAGAAGTTGGGCCAGCATGTCCCTTTAGCGATTAAAGAAAAGATATGGGCAGGGGAGTATGTAAACATCTTCTCGTTGCTTACTGATCATTATGAGATGGAACATGTTAAAGGTCAGAAGGACCTCATGCATCCGAGTGTTTGGCACGCAAAGATGGCCGCCTTTAAGGTAAATGAGAACATTGGCAATTGGGGCAAGGCGTGGGGGGTTTTCACATCGATCTTGGGTGAACGAAGGCCTGAATTGCTACCCGAATTGCCGATTTATCAGTCACGAATTATGGGGTACTCTGTATCACACGAGGGTAATCATTGGTTCTGCTATGATAATATTTTCAGAAAAGCAAAAGAACATGATAAAAACTTAACTTGGGATTGTTATGATTCTGTGTCCTGGTCCAAAATGAAGGATACCGGTATGTTGAAATTGCCATTGGTGGGGAGTAGCGGGGGCGAATCCTCCCGTCAGTATGCGGGGACGCCTTTTCGATCAGGTACGAGTACCGACAATCACTCGAGGCCTACCGGCAATGCAGGTAAAAAGGGGGTTTGTTGGAACTTTAACAGGGGCAAATGTACTAGGCCCCAGGGGTCGTGCAAATTTAGACACGAATGTAGTGGGTGTGGGCAATCATCCCATCCTGAGTCCACGTGCAGAGCCAAAACGGGTGATAACGGGGGTAGAGGAGGTGCCAAACAGGTCTAACATAGTCCGAGGGGCGCCTTTACCTACCCCGATTGATACCTTGGCAATGATTCCATGGCTCAGCGAATACCCGGATCGTGCCTCCGCTGGGGTGGTGCGGGATGGGTTTTCATATGGTTTCCGCATCCCAGTGGGGGACTTTCAGGGTGTAGAAAAATGCAAAAATCAGCTGTCGGTCTTGCAGCATACGACCGTGGTACAGGAAAAGATCCGGAAGGAGGTGACTCGAGGTCGAGCGCCGGTCCGTTTAGTGTACCCCCGGTTGCTAACTTTGTTTGTTCTCCTTTAGGGGTGGTCCCCAAGAAGGACCCGGGTGAGTTTCGGCTGATACATAACTTATCAGCCCCACGTGGTCTTTCCGTAAACGAAGCGATAGACCCGGAAATGTGTTCGGTGCGGTACGCATCCTTCGATGAGGCCGTAGCCATTTTGAATCGCCTGGGGCCCGGTGCGCTGATGGCAAAGTCTGATATCGAGTCAGCGTTCCGGTTGCTCCCGGTACACCCAGACGATCAGCGTCTCCTGGGATTCATGTTTCAGGGTCAATATTACATGGATAGGTGTATGCCGATGGGATGCTCTATATCTTGTGCCTATTTCGAGAAATTCAGTAGTTTCCTACAATGGGTCTTCACAAAGAAGACGGGTTTTCAAAATGTTATGCATTATCTAGATGATTTTTTGTTCCTGGGGGCAGCTGGGGATCCGGAATGTGGACAGGCTTTGGCCGCGTTTTGTGTTTTAATGAATCAGTTTGGCGTGCCACTGGCACCAGGTAAGACTGTGGGTCCTTCGACTTGCCTCGAGTTTCTGGGGATCGAGTTAGACTCCGGAGAAGGGTGTTTCCGTTTACCAGGTGATAAAGTGTTAAAATTCAGGGAATCCCTGCAAATGTGTATGAGCGAAGCTAAGGTTAAGCTGCATCAATTACAGCAGTTGGTGGGACAGTTGAATTTTGCCCTAAGAGTTATACCAATGGCCCGCCCGTTTTCCCGTTCGATCGCTCAAGCCATGGTCGGACTGAAAGAGGGCCATCATCGCACAAGGCTCTCGGCAGAGGTCCGCCAGGACATGCGCATTTGGTTGGCATTTCTGGCGGATTTCAATGGTCGGGTCGTCTGGAACAAACCGGCCGTGTCCTCTGAGGAGCTGGGGCTGTGGACAGATTCGGCAGGGAGCATAGGTTTTGGTGCCATTTTCGGCACTCCATGGTCTGCACAAAAATGGCCGGCATGGTGGCATGACAGTGGACTGACAAGTAACATTGCTTTCCTGGAACTTTTCCCCATTTTGGTGGCCCTGAGAACGTGGCCCGATGGGTTCAGAGATCACTCTGTGGTATTTTGGTCTGACAATATGACCGTGGTTGAGTGTATCAATAGCCAGGCAGCACGATGCAAATGGATTTTGAGACTGCTTAAAGAAATCGTATTACTGTGTATGCAATTGAATGTGCTATTCAAAGCAAGACATGTCCCGGGGGTTATGAACCAGGCGGCTGATGCCCTTTCTCGTTTTCGTATGCAGGCCTTCTGGGGTTTTCTTCCCACAGCGGACCCGGAGCCGGCACCCTTTCCCGAAGCTCTCTGGTCTCTCGGTGCCCCGAACTTCGTAACCTCGTGGGAGAGAGTTTAGCACCCAGGACGAGGAAGGCATATGAAGGGGCGTTCCGGTCCTATTTAGCCTTTTTGGGGACTGCTAGTGAGGAGCTTTGGGGCCAGGAGGAATGGGTGGTGAACTTTCTGATGTCTTTACATCTGGCCGGGAAATCGGTGGCCACGGCCCAGAGGCATCGGGCTGCCATTTCCTTTGTTGCTAGGGCTCATGGGATCCAGGACCCGACAGCGTCTTTCGTTGTGCAAAAAGCGCTACGCGGGTGGCAACGCCTTGAGGGTCGCAGAGTAGATGAGAGGCGCCCGATAGGTTTGGATAGGTTGGCCCAGTTATTAGCCAGACTCCCTACAACATGTTCATCTCACTTTGAGACGGTATTATTCCGAGCCGCCTTTACGCTGGCATTTCATGGAGCGATGCGGGTAAGCGAATTAGTGGCGAGGAACAAGCAGGATGTTACGGGAGGGCTGTGCGCTGGGCACATTCAAATCAGAGGGGAGACAATGACTGTCTCGTTTGTAAGGTCCAAGACCGATCAGTGCGGGATGGGTGACTGCATAATTATTCGCAGGATTCCCGGGTCGTCCATGTGCCCAGTGAAGTGTTTAGAGGATTATTTAACACAAAGGGTGGCATCATGGGGGGGGACCTTGTTGAGACACGCGGACGCCACCCCACTGACAAGGTTTCAGTTTCAGCGGGTGCTTGCGATGTCGATTACAGCTGCGGGCTTGAACCCGGGCGAGTTTGGGACCCATTCCTTTCGGATAGGGGCTGCTACAGAGGCTACAGCCAGGGGTCTGAATGTGGAACAAGTTAAACGTGTGGGGCGTTGGTCCTCCAATTGTTATAAAAGGTATGTGCGTTTGCACATGTTGTGAAGCTGTAATGATGTACTCACGCTTCTTGTTTTGTTTGGTTTTCAGTTACGCAAGCCTACGAGGCGGGGCGGACTATGCAGTCGACCCAGCACCGGGCCAGCGGTCAGACATCACCGGCTGTGAAAAAGGAGGTGTGGGTCGTGGGCCACTCATACGTGAGGCGTGCCGCGG
Organism: Lissotriton vulgaris; assembly: GCF_964263255.1. Lineage (NCBI taxonomy): Eukaryota > Metazoa > Chordata > Amphibia > Caudata > Salamandridae > Lissotriton > Lissotriton vulgaris. Next base: position 1,304,126,085 of record NC_141695.1, on the reverse strand, counting down.
ACGTATTCAAGGCAGGTGACATGGTGCACGTGGCTGGGGAATACGGGTACAGTGTGTCCTTCTACGGAAAGGGCGGTCTCTGTATTGACCAGTTTCAATCATTTTTCGAGGGTTTGCTAGGGCGGACGAGGTCACCGCCGTCTGTAGTCATAGTACATCTTGGGGGCAATGATTTGGTCACCATTGGTAGACGACTTCTCCTGGAGGCGATGCTTTCCACTGTAAGTTGGTTAGCGAGGAGAGTTCCAGGGTGCACAATGGCGTGGTCCCATATGATCCCACGAAGAGTGTGGCGGGGGGCTTTTTCTGTTTCTGCTGTAAATCATTCTGTGAGAAAAATTAATAACAAAGTGAGTAGGTTGTTCCGTTCCAATGCACTGCATTCTATTTCGCATGGGTGTATTAATGATGACAGTATGTACTTGGAGGATGGTGTTCATTTGTCTCGGGTGGGGAATGAGTTACTCATAGGAGACTTCATAGCTTGGCTGAAGACGTTAAAACATGACCTTTAGGTAGGAGTGTGGTGGGGGGTCCGGATAGCCGGTCAACTATCCGGACCTGTGGCGGTAAGGTCATGATCGGTGAGCACTAATTGGAAGATCCTTATGAGTGGGCGTCACCCATTACGGATGGGGGCGCTCGGGGGAGGTGGCCATTGGCCCCTCAACGGGGAGGCGGTCCCTTCTAAGGATGGGTCGCCGAAAGGAAAGGGAAGGCGGTCAAGGCCCCTTCATGGGTAGGAGGGGTTACAGCCCCCTCCTGGGGAATTTCCCGGGGCCAGGACGTCTGCGACGGCAGATGTGGTAAGTTGTGTGGGGTTTGGGGGGGGGTCTACGCTACCTTCTAGATACCTCACACGAATCCTCGTACGACCTTTAAGTGGCGTCGAGTTTTATTGGGGCCCCCGTCAAGTCAAGGGAAATTGGTAGTTGCACTTGAGGTGTGCCGCCGTGCCGCCCCTCACAAGTGAGGGGGATATGTCTGGGTTAGGGATCTTGACACCGGTTACGACCTTGCCGTTGGCCCTTAAACGTTAGGATGTACAATTTCAAAAGTTAAGTAAATGTTGGTAGAATGTTAGTTCGGCTAGGAGAACCTTTGTATTAGAGGATATGTTAAGGTTAGCCAAACATCGCAATGTGGTAATGAAATTGTACATAATATGAAACTGTTGATTTAATGTTTTAATTTTGTTTCATATTTTAATAAATACGGCCGGGAGGGTCACTCCCTCCCGTCTTCCAAAAACTTCAGAACTGTTTCCGGTTTCCCATCCTTGGGGATTGTGTTGAGAGGGGGTGGCGGGTATCTCAGCCATATGGAAAGGGGCGACCAATCGGTCCTCCCGAACGTATGGCAGAGTACCACGATCCCCCCGGGAAGCCATCTTGGGCGGGAGGCGAGTCTCGGCTGGTATGCCCGAAGCGGCGTAGCCGGGGCGCGCCTTTTCCCGCCCTAGAGTGGGTTGGCCTAGACACTGACGCGGCTGGCCACGCCCTTGGGGCAGGCAAGGGCGGGTTTACGCCCGCCCTGAAGACGGATAAAAGGAGGAACAAGACCAGAAAGCATCCTCTTGTTCCTGTGCTCTGAAGCTGCACCTCCTCGCTGCACGTGAGCTCGAGACGGAACGAAGAGCCAATTTTGACCCACCCACCAGCCCCTGAAGACAGCGAGTGGTTTTAAATACAGTTTGATGGATAATTCTGATTTTCGTTTACAGGTTGTGGTATTATCGTGAAGATTTGAGTATGTAATAAAGAATGATCGTTTTGTGTTATGTTTTGCAAATAAAGTAATTCTGCTTTAGTGTTCATCAGTAAGCATGCTTTGAATAAAGTTGTTGTTGCTACTGTATGTTATATTTAGTCTTTAGTTATTTAGTTATCATTGTCGTATTTATTTTGGTCGGGCGGTAAGGTCATGATCGGTGAGCACTAATTGGAAGATCCTTATGAGTGGGCGTCACCCATTACGGATGGGGGCGCTCGGGGGAGGTGGCCATTGGCCCCTCAACGGGGAGGCGGTCCCTTCTAAGGATGGGTCGCCGAAAGGAAAGGGAAGGCGGTCAAGGCCCCTTCATGGGTAGGAGGGGTTACAGCCCCCTCCTGGGGAATTTCCCGGGGCCAGGACGTCTGCGACGGCAGATGTGGTAAGTTGTGTGGGGTTTGGGGGGGGGTCTACGCTACCTTCTAGATACCTCACACGAATCCTCGTACGACCTTTAAGTGGCGTCGAGTTTCATTGGGGCCCCCGTCAAGTCAAGGGAAATTGGTAGTTGCACTTGAGGTATGCCGCCGTGCCGCCCCTCACAAGTGAGGGGGATATGTCTGGGTTAGGGATCTTGACACCGGTTATGACCTTGCCGTTGGCCCTTAAACGTTAGGATGTACAATTTCAAAAGTTAAGTAAATGTTGGTAGAATGTTAGTTCGGCTAGGAGAACCTTTGTATTAGAGGATATGTTAAGGTTAGCCAAACATCGCAATGTGGTAATGAAATTGTACATAATATGAAACTGTTGATTTAATGTTTTAATTTTGTTTCATATTTTAATAAATACGGCCGGGAGGGTCACTCCCTCCCGTCTTCCAAAAACTTCAGAACTGTTTCCGGTTTCCCATCCTTGGGGATTGTGTTGAGAGGGGGTGGCGGGTATCTCAGCCATATAGTGTTAAACATAAACATCAATAATTTCCAAACTGACCTATAGTAACCAGACCTCTGCTACCAAGAAATCTGATCCAGCTGAGCTCTCCAACAACCCTCAACCATATCCCACTTAACCCATGAGCATTTTATTTCTACTCATAGGTGGGGCCCATAGCACTGCGAGTCACACATTTCACACAACACACTGCCCCTGAATCAGTGAAAACAAGGCGAACTGCTGGCTAGCGGGATACCTCAAATTTATACTTTATATACTAAATACATTTCAAAATATCATTTAACCTGTTATGAGCAAAACAATACATCAAGCTACTCCGCTATTTGGTTGATGGACCAACTAGTAGAAGTCAGTTGATGGCGATTAAGACCAGCTCAATCACAGTAATCCTATACCTTTTAACATTTTAATTCTGTCATGACATTTATTAAAGTAAAATAAAACAGACTTGAGTTTAAATTTTCAATAGTTTATCTACTTCATTTGAGGAAAGAATTTTGCATATTATTTAGACAAGCAGAATTTAAGCACTTTATTTAGTACATGTTGAAGAAATAAAATTAAAAAAAGTATTACCAATCAATCATAGGCAAATGACTGAGTCGCATTTAACATGTTCCCACGATGTCTGTCTCTCTATTCTCCTCAATGCCTCCCTTCTGATATAAAATCTCTTCAATCGATCATCATCTCTGCTCCATCAAAGTTAAAGTCCAAAAATATTTCAAAGTCTCTAGCACCATAAAATTGTTCAAACCGACGGCATGTTGTGGTGCAAAATAAAATTCATGGAGCCATCCTTTCTTCTCTCTTTTGCGCAAGCTCTTTAATACCCTTTTTCTCTAACTATCTAATTTAAAATTGAAACTTTTAGGGTCCACATTCATTTCTGATTGGTCCATTAGAGGGGTGGTGATGATCACCTCATGTAGTCCTTGTTCAAACCAGTTTGCATTTTAGCCATGTCATTCTTTAGTACTTTCTCACGACATCATCTCAGATTTGTGCTTGTCGTTCATTCCTTGTATCACTTTTCATCATTGTATTTACTGAATTTCCTTTCTCACACTTTTAGATGCAGGCATCCTTTGCCACATTTCCTGCTCATGGGCCAAGCTGACCTTGACATCTCTCACTCCAAACATAGGCCATATATTCACACTTTTTGCGCACAACACATGCGTGGGGGGCATCTTTTACAGAATGTTGCTATTGATTCAGTAAACAGCCATCTTTCAGACTAGGCTGTGCAGGCCTCAATGGGAACTAATGCGAAAATAAACATTACAGAAATTAGGTTTAGAATTCTAGCACTTCTGTTTACCTCCCTCTATTCTAATTTTCCCAGTTAGTTATTACCTAGCAAAAGCATACATATAGGCATCATTTTACTCACCATTTGTATTTCTCTTTTGCCACGAAAGACTTTTAACTTAAGCACAAATACACACGCTTATTCGATTAGATATATTATCACAGCTCTATATTAGTATGACTCGTTTACTTTCATTTAGTGTGTTATTTTTGCAAAACAGCGATTAGTTTTCCCATGTGTAATGTCAACCTTTACGTGTATTATTTTATTGATAAGTTTACATGCTTCATTCTGTTGGTACTATTATGGTTATGAGAGATAAACTTTACAATGGGTACACAAACATTTTTGTCTCTCCCCTGCTCCATCACATGCTGCTAAAAAGAACCATTGGATTGTGAGTCTAGAACAGATCTAGAACTTATGGGCCCGGCCCTTTCAATTCCCACAGGTTAGAAGCAGTGCCAAACAAATCGATCAAACATAACATATAACATAACCTTGATATGCAATCCCAGTTTACAGGTCAGAAGCCTTCAGCACTGCTGATCAAATTGTAATACTGTCTATTCCTGCATGGACATCACCAACATTGATTAATCTCTGGCAGAAAACAATTTGTTTAAATGTATTCATCTAGATTCCCACCACTCTCTGTTATCTGCAGCATGCCACAAGGTTCAGTACTTGCCCCAACCTTATTTTATACTTACATAGGGCCTTTGTGTGTAATACTCGGGCAAGAAGAGATGATTTACATCAATATGCTCACACCTACCTCAAATTCAGAAATGGCTCGTGAACGTGAGCTTTGAAGTATTCTCTCTTAATCTGGCCCATTAACCTAATCCCCCAGTTTTAACTATGAGTTCACCTTGCCCTAATGGATGGGAGAGAGAAATAAAGATTATATTTGTCTCAAAAGAAATCAGAATTGAGTTAAAACATCTTTTATTAAAGTTTTCAAAATATACATTTCTTACCTACAGCCATCAGCTCATGAGGAAAACTGTCTATTATCTTAAAACTGTTGAGTACTACTTAATTTCCCTAAGAAGTAACATAAGAACTGCCCTAGGGCCATTCTACCTGCTTCCTATACTGCCTCCCTCAACCAATCTGAGAAGTCTCAATAGAAATGAACAGGGTGGGATTTGAGCCACAGGCACCTGTGACATGCATGTTTTACAACCATTTGTTTATGAATTGCCAGTTTTAAAGTGCGGCAATTAGGAATGGAATTGGTTGAACTTCAGCAACAAAATTGGCCTCAACAACAACTTCGACTTGCCCTAATAGACGGTATAGAAAACAAAACAGATTAAAAGGTTCCAGCTCAGAAGTAATTTAAGTTTTTATTAAGATAAAATATTTTTATTTATGTATTCACACTAAGAATCTCTTACCTACAGCCATAGGCTGGGGAGGAAAGCTTTCCACCCTGTCAAAATTGTTCAGTGCTAATTAATAACGAAAACAAGAAACAACTATTCATCCATAGCCTAGCCCTGACAACCAGAGGCCCATGTTGCTGTGATACTCTCTGAGGTGTCATTCCCCATCCTCTGATGTGTGTTATTTCCTACAATGTTTGGTAATTGTCCGCCACAAGTGAGCAGCAGGTTTTGTGGAATTTGGAAGTGAAGCGTTTAGGTTGGTTGTATTGCCCAGCTTCAGTCTCTTAATTGCTTGAATAACCTCCACTAACTCTATTAATCTATCAATGCAGTCTGGAGTCAACTTGGAGACATTTATTATTCCTCAGTATTTTTCTATGTTTTCAGGCAGAATTTCTCTGTCTAATCTCACATCCTCAGTTTGCTTTTGCCTCTGTACTTTCCCTGCCCTATTGCTAATGATCTTTATCTGAAGTTAATAGGCCAGGAGATTTCCTGCCCCTGTCTCCCCAGATAATAGTTTTGTTTTACCCTTAGGAGATTGTAGGTTTTCCTGTCTAGGTCCATAATCTTGATCTGGCACCCCAGTGGAAGGACTTGTGTCCATACATCCATAGAGTTTGTTTACCTGTGTGTAACCTCTAGTGTTCAGTTCAAAGCATCTTTATTCAATTCACAGAATCATCAAAGCGTCATTACAATACAAAAAACATTGTTAAAAAGCATATACAGTGCATTAATCCTCTTATTATTACAGTAATGTACATTAATCCTCATATTATTTACATTTAGCACCAGTATGATAAGTTCCATAAAGTGCAAAGTACGGAGTGCAAGATCATCGAGGCTTCTTTAATTATACATGATTCAAAAATCAAAAGTGCTTTAGTGCTATCAATGGCTATATACAACAAGGACTATAGAGAGTTTATATGACCCCAATAAAAGTAATATTTTAAAATTTGAGCCCTTTCTTCCTCCTCATAAAATTAATAGCCAATAAAAATATACTGACACCAAACACAATGAGCTTGGAATTATCAGTTTTTAGAATACGCAGCATATCAATATATTTTCTAATACTCAAGCTCCTGCCCAAAGATTTTATACATTTTGTTCTCAAATTTACGTACGTGGGGAAGAAGAATAAGACATGTGCTATGCCCTCCTTGGTTCCTAAATGGCACAGGGTACACTTGCAATCTTTTTCCCCATCCTGTGGCATTCCCAATTGGGTGTGAAAGCCTTTATCTGGAGGAACAATATCTGAATTTCAGACACAATATCTTTGCCAGTTGGGGTTCAATTTTGTCTAAAAACGGTTCAAAACTGAGTTGTTTTATACATCAGGAATTGAGTTGTAAGTGTGACAGATGTGCAATTTAGACTGACTCTGTGCCAAATAAAGTTCCAATAAAGGGTTTTGATTTCCTGCTTTGAGTCTGAAGTCAACATGCTTGGGTGGTCCCAGAATCTACACAGGCCTAGATCCAAAAAACATTTGCGGATATGAGCCAACCAAGGAATGTCAAGTGTCAATAATTCACTTAGTGTTTGTCTGTAGGTTTGTAATTCCTCAGTGGTCCATATTCTGACCCAGTATGACAAAGTCATCCAGATCGCCTTATGTTCAATTTGTTTTATACCCAGATCATACATTAAGGGGATCACAGGCATATTTTGGGGAAGGACAATTAACCTTCTTAAAACCTTAATTTCCCCCACAATTAGAGGGGAGAGTGATCCCCCCCACCCCCAAAGCTCTGCACCATACAAAGCAGCAGTTTGGACCCTAGACTTATAAACTTCTAGGGCTGGTGTGACAGCCTTTGTCATAGTCATAGTTGCAAGGAGTTTTTTATAACTGGTACTGAGTTTTGCATTAGAATAAAATTAGATTTCTTTATCTGTGGGTTCCATGGGAGTTTTGAATCAATGGTTACCCCAAGGTAGACAAAACTAGAAACATTCTCTAGAATCCCTCCGTTCAGCATTATGTCATTTTCAAAACATTTGTTGGGTCTTATGGACATGTATTTAGTTTTAACTGGGATTATTTCTAAGCCTTTTAATTTACAATATTCGTCAAGCGTGTTTAAAAGACTTTGCAGGCCCTTTGGTGTTTTGGACAACAAAATAGTGTTGTCTGCAAGTCTTAACGCACAGATATCAGTCCCTCCTAGTTTTGGGGAATCATGTTTGGATTTTTGCAGGAGCTGGACCATGTCATTAACAACAAGTTTGGCGCAAGGACACAGCCCTGGCGCCCGCCTCTCTTAACTGGTATCTCATCAGTCAAGTCAAGTCAAGTCAAGTATTTATATAGCGCACTACATACCCATAGGGTCTCAAGGCGCTTGAGGAAGGGGAAAATTACTTGTCGAATATCCAAGTTTTAAGTTGCTTTCTGAATGCTAGGTGGTTCTGGGTAAGCCGAAGGTGAGTGGGGAGAGAGTTCCAGGTTTTGGCTGCCAGGTAGGAGAAGGATCTACCTCCCATGGTGGCTTTATTGATGCGGGGAACAGTGGCCAGGGCTTGGTTGGAGGAACGTAGTTGACGGGAGGGGGTGTAGAAAGACATTCGTGTGTTGAGGCATTCGGGTCCGAGATCGTAAAGTGCTTTGTGTGCGTGGGTTAGTAGGCGGAAGGTAATTCTCTTATTCACAGGGAGCCAGTGGAGGTTTTTCAGGTGACCAGAAATGTGTTCTTTACGCGGGATATCAAGTATGAGCCTGGCTGAGGCGTTCTGGATGCGTTGGAGTTTTTTCTGGAGTTTTGCGGTGGAACCGGCGTATAGGGTGTTTCCGTAGTCCAGGCGACTCGTAACAAGTGCGTGAGTGACCGTTTTTCTAGTTTCGGTGGGGATCCAGCGAAAAGTTTTTTTAAGCATGCGAAGAATGTTGAAGCAGGATGAAGAGACAGCGTTGACTTGTCTGGTCATTGAGAGTGAGGAGTCCAGGATGACGCCCAAGTTCCGTGCGTGGTCCGTCGGGATGGGTGCTTTTCCAAGGGCCTCTGGCCACCAAGAGTCATCCCAGGCGGAGTGGGAGGTTCCTAAGATAAGGACTTCTGTTTTGTCTGAGTTCAGTTTCAGACGGCTGTGCTTCATCCACTCGGCTACTTCTTTCATTCCTTCGTGTAAGTTGTTTTTGGCGGTGTTGGGGTTCTTGGTAAGTGAGAGGATCAGTTGGGTGTCGTCAGCGTAGGAGATGATGTTGAGATTGTGTTGGCGAACGATAGCTGCGAGGGGGCTCATGTATACGTTGAAGAGGGTGGGGCTGAGTGATGATCCTTGCGGCACGCCGCAGATGACTTCAGAGGCCTCTGATTTAAAAGGGGGGAGCCTGACTCTCTGAGTTCTACCGGTGAGGAAGGAGGTGATCCAATCCAGTGCTTTTCCTTGGATTCCGATGTTACTGAGGCGCTGTAATAGGGTGCTATGGCAGACTGTGTCGAATGCTGCGGAGAGGTCAAGGAGGATGAGGGCGACTGTTTCTCCATTGTCCAGTTGGGTTCAGATGTCGTCTGTTGCTGCGATGAGTGCGGTCTCAGTGCTGTGTTTGGCTCGGAATCCGGACTGTGAGGGGTCGAGGGATTTGTTGCTTTCGAGAAAGGCGGCAAGCTGGTTGTTGACGGCTTTCTCGATGACTTTGGCCGGGAAAGGAAGGAGCGAGATGGGGCGGTAGTTCTTGAGTTCGGTGGGGTCAGCTGTTGGTTTTTTCAGAAGGGCGCTGAGTTCTGCGTGTTTCCAGCTTTCCGGGAAGGTGGCGGAGTTGAGGGAGCAGTTGATGACGTCTCGGAGGTGTGGTGCTATGATGGAGTCTGCTTTGTTGAAGATGTGGTGAGGGCATGGGTCAGTTGGGGATCCTGAGTGGATGGAGTTCATCAGGCGGATGGTGTCCTCAGTGGAGATTGGGTTCCAGATGTTAAGGATGTTCAAGGGGGGAGAAGGTTCTGCAGAAGATTTGGTGGGTAGGTCTTTGGGTCGGTTGTCGAAGCTGTTGTGGATGTCTGCAATTTTGTTGTGGAAGAAGGAGGCTAGGGAGTCGCAGAGGGCTTGAGAGGGGGTGATGTCGTTGGAGTTTGCTGATGGGTTGGTAAATTCTTTGACGATGTTGAATAACTCCTTGCTGTTGTGGGCGTTGTTATCTAGACGGTCTTTGAAGGCGGCTTTCTTGGCGGACCGGATTAGTTGGTGGTGTATGCGGGTGGCGTTTTTGAAGGCGTCTCTGGTGTTGGAGTTTGGGTCTTTTTTCCATGCTTTCTCAAGGGAGCGGCAGAGTTTCTTGGATTTCTTAAGATCATCGTTGAACCAGGAGGCCTTCTTGCTGCTTAGTTTATTTTGATGTTTTTTCAACGGTGCTAGGATGTCGGCGCTTTTGGATAGCCATTGGGTGAGGTTAATGGCTGCTTGGTTGGGGTTAGAGGAGTGGACAGGAGGGGTTTGGAGGAGCGATGAAGAGATCTGCTCGATGGTGATTTTGTTCCAATTTCTACGTAGGGTGGGTTGAGGGTGGTGCTGAATTGTGGGCTTATTGAAGAAAAAGTGAACGCAGCTGTGGTCCATCCAGTGAAGAGCTGTGGTGTGGCTGAAAGAGACGTAGTTGCTGGAGGTGAAGATAGGGTCGAGTGTGTGACCTGCAATGTGGGTGGGGGACGTGGCAAGTTGTTTAAGTCCAAGGTTTGCGAGGTTGTCCAGAAGGGTGGTGGTGCTGTTGTCATTGCTCTTTTCCAGGTGAAAGTTGAGGTCTCCCAATAAGATGTAGTCCTCGGAGGGGAGGGCGTGTGTGGTGATGAAGTCAGCGATATCGTCATTGAAATGCGCCCGGGGGCCCGGGGACCGGTAGAGAAGGGTGCCTCTGAGTGTGGTATTGGGGTCGGTGTGGATCTGGAAGTGAAGGTGCTCGGCGCTGGCAAGGTTGTCATCTGAGCTGGTTGTGATGTGAATGGAATTCTTGTGGACGATGGCGATGCCACCTCCTGTATGCTTGACGCGGTCCTTGCGGATAATCTTGTATCCTTCAGGGATGGCAATGGTGATGTCTGGGGCTGATGAGGCATTCATCCATGTTTCTGTTAGGAAGGCGACGTCTGGTGAGGTGGTGTCTAGAAGATTTCAAAGGTCGATGGCATGTCTGTGGACCGATCGGGTGTTGAGCAGGATGCATTTTAGGTGGTTGGTGTTGGGTCTCTGTGGCGCGTTGGTGGATGAGGAGTTGGTATTGGAGCTGTCGAACTTGCAGGAGTAGCAAGAGAAGGGACCATGGGTGTGTCCAGGAGCGGCTTGGACGCAGTTAGGGGAACGGCCGGGGTTAAGGGCTAGGAGGGTGGTGACATCGTAAGTGATGCGAGTGGGCTGGGCATTACGGGAACCAGGGGGTCTGGCGCTGGGCGCGGTCCAGGCGCGGACGGGCGTAGACGGGCTTACCTTTGGCGCACCTTCGGCACGGCCGTAGCGCGTGGACGCTGCGCGTGGGACCATCTGGCTTAAATGAAAGGTGGAGGGGGCGGAGCGTGGGAGGGTCAGCTGGGAGGCGGGATCAGAGAGGCGGGTCAGGGGAGAGGAAAACACAAAATGGAGGGCAAAAATGAAAGTAAAAGCAGCGAGGGCACAGCACAATGCTCGTCAACAGGCAGCCAAAGGCTCTCAACTCCAGCAGAATACCTCTGCCAAAGCGCCACTCACAAAACTGCCAACAATGAAAGCACAACACAGCAATGAAGTGCAAGTTATAAACACAGAGCGCCAAGCAAAATAGTATAACCAGGTTTCAAAAGCGCCAAGCGACAATCAGCTTCAAAGCGCTAATGCAGAAGCTATGATAAACGCGGTTAACTTCGCAGTCAATGAGGCACAAAGCGTGATGCAGATAATTCAAAGTACAACAAAGCACAATTCAATTATGTGAAATAAAGTTCTCAAAGCGCTGCGCGAGCAAGAGCTTCAAAGCGCGATAAATCTTTCAATGGCAACGACACCAGGCGCAGTCAGGAATACTCGGTGCAAGGGGCTTCAGCTGCGATGAAGGTGTTGTCAATCAAGAAATCTAGCAGGAGAGCGTGGGGGAGCAACCGTTCAGGAAGGAATCCCGGCGGTCAGTGAGTTCTCCCCCTTTGCCCCAGCCGACTTTTGCAAAATTGTCCTTGTGAAGCCTATTCAGCTGAACTAAAATCTCCCCCTGCTGCAACAAGTTTATCCCTAATAAATCTCTATGAATTTAATCAAATGCAGCTTTAAATCCATAAAAGCCACACATAAATGGCCAGATCTCATCTTTGTATATTTCCAAGCTATGGTTACAAGCCTGAACACTTGATCTATAGTACTGGTTCTCCTTATAAAACTTGCTTGGCATGGGGAAAGTACATCCTTTTCGATCATCCAGTCATTTAGCTTATCTCTGGATTCGCTTAGCATAAACCTTTTGCATTATGTCTATCAGACTGATAGGTCTGTAATTAGCAGGATCATCCCTACTACCCTTCTTATGTATCAGGACGATCTCCACGCCCTTCCAGGATTCTGGAATGGGCTGCCGTCTAGCAATTGCATTGCATAAAAGATTTATATATGGAGCCCTCACCTCAGGCGTGTGTTTAAAGAGGTCCCAGGGTATCTTATTGGGGCATGGAGCTTTCGATGGCTTAATAGCAGCTATAGCAAGGGTGGTATCTTCTATGCTGAATTGTAATGGTGCAATCTCTTTTTACGTCAGAAGCTCCTCAATACTACATGTGGGATCTCTGACAAATGCAACTGGAGGGGCATATAAATTAGCAAAATGTATTTGCCATGAGCAAGGGTCCAAATTATAATCTTGGACCAAATTACTTATTTTGCTGCCATTGGTAATAATCCACCAAAACAAGGATTGGTCGCCTGCCTTTGACACTATTATCAGGTCCTTCCAACTAGCATTCTCCCAGTTTCTACAGGCTACTTTCAAGATTTTATTATATGCGTGTGTAGTGCGTGTTGTGAACTTTTGCGGGGGAATTTGTTTTTAGAGGGCTGATTGCTTTTTAAAAAAACTTGCTCATTTGCACATTGTGAAAACTCTCCTACCCGACATCGCCTCCCCGGTCCGTCACGGCTTTTGTGTGCCGCTTGCACGGAGGGACGCGACTCCTCCCACCACTACCCCACTTCCTGATTAGAGGACTATAAATACAGATGAAAGTCTGGACACATAGCGGACGTGCGCAGCGGGCGCGCCAAAGGCAAGCCCGTCTGCGCCCGTCCGTGCCCGGACGGGTCATGGGGCCACAACCCCTGCCTCTTGTGCTGCTCAGATGAAACAGTACAGTCCTGAAAAATTACGCTCACTCACTGGTCCGATAGCGAGACTATGTAAGCATACCATTTCACCCCTGAGCCATGATCACACTTGTTCATCTTGTAGCTTTCAGCCTATAAGAGAATCTCAATCTGATCCTACTAACACACTGAAATTCAAAATACTGGTCTTAAATTGTAGATCATTGCCGAAACATGCAGCTGAAATTTCCATCCTCCTTGAAGAGGAACTGCTGGAGGTACTGTTTCTCACCGAAACATGGCTCACCCCCAACTCCAAACCCGATATCGTTCAGGACTGCTATTCCATCTCAAGGCTCGACTGAGCATCTGGGAAGTGGGGTGGGGTAGCCATCATTTATAAGCAGGACCTAACATGTTGTCTGACGGGTAGTCCAGCCTTAGACTGCGAGAACACAGTTTATTCCGTTGAGTTCTCGCCAGTCCTTACCTTTTCCGATATGCTGATATACCGAACCCCTGGTCCCTCAGCGAATTTCTGTAACACACTTCCTGAACTGGCAGCAGATCTGGCCATCTCACTCTCTAACTTCACCGTATTGGGTGATTTTAATCTCCATTTTGATGAACCTTTGCAGACCTCGGCCAACAAACTCACTAAGGACCTATCAGCCTTCCACCTCACTCAAAAAATCACTGAACCTACTCATATAAAGGGTCACCTCCTTGATCCTGTTTTTTTGAACTTAAAGGATCTATCTGGAGGAAAGCCTATCCCGGTTCCTTGGTCGTACCACTTCCTTGTCCCTCTCATCTGGTCTCCATCATACTTAGCCCCCCCCGGACCCATCTAATACACTCCAAGAATCATCACTGGTCCAAATTTTCAGTCGAACAATGGGAGATAGCACTAAAAGAAACTATACCAGAGCCCTCATCGGACGCGGTTATCGCCAATGATAACTTCAATCACTGGGTGCAGAATTCCCTAGAATCCCTGGTTCCAATAAGAAATATCAGAAATACAAAGGCTCCCACCCATAAACCATGGTATTCCACTTCCCTACGGGGTTTGAAACAAAAGTGTAAAAAATTGGAGAGAGCTTGGAGAAGAGGTTTCTCGCCAGACAAGAAAAAACTATACAGAGAAAGCATCCACCATTATAAAGCTGAATTGAAAACTGCACAGGCAGATTACTATGGAAAGAAAATCTTAGCGGCCTCCAGCTCTCCTCGTGAAATTTTCAACATAGTAAAAACTCTCTCTAAAGCCCCCCCCCCCCCCCCCCCCGGTCACATTGGATGCCTCAGTAGCTCAATGTGACAAACTAGCGAAGTTTTTCGCCAATAAAATTGAAACTATCTATTCGTTATTCCCCTGCCCGAAAATGGATCTCCACGTCATCTCAGTCCCAGGCCCTTTGACCCCCCTGGACAAAATCCCAGCAATGGAGATGCTTGCCCTAAAAAGTCTTTTCTCTAAAGTGAAGAGTGGCTCACCGAGCGATCCTGCCCCTCTAGCGAAACTTAAGTTGGTAAGAGATGTGGTTCTCCCGGTTATCCTAGACCTCATTAATGCCTCTCTTTCCTCTGGGATTGTCCCCCCCATGTGGAAGGAAGCGATGGTAAAGGCCCTGTTAAAGAAACCAAGCCTCGATCCCTCAGAGTTGGGAAATTACCGACCCATCTCACTGCTTCCCGGAATCAGTAAAATTACTGAGAAATACTTTAATCAAGTTCTCTCATCTCACCTGGAGACTAACCATCTTCTCCATATGACTCAGACCAGTTTCCGACCACAACAGGGAATGGAGACGGCCCTTCTCTCAGTTGTAGAAGTATCTATAAAAATAGTAGATGCTGGTGGTACCGTAGTTGTCCTGCTCCTTGACCTCAGCGCATCTTTTGATACCGTAAATCACCAAATCCTGATTCACAGGCTTAGCAATCTAGGTATCTCCGGAACAGCTCTGGAATGGTTGAAATCCTTTTTGGACACTAGATCCTTTCAGGTATATGACAATCAAGCCACATCCAAACGAACACCCCTTTGTTGTGGAGTTCCCCAGGCGTCATCCTTGAGTCCCACCTCGTTTAATGCCTACACCTACACCCTAGCCGAGGTTGTAGTACCATTTGGAGTCCACATAGTCACCTACGCGGACAATACACAATTGGTGATTGGGTTCAGCAAAGCGGAAAGCTCCCCTTTCTGTCTTAACCTCTGATTGGAGGGAATTTCAAGGTGGATGAGTGACTCCTTTCTAAAACTGAATGGGGAAAGGACTGAAATGATGATCCTGGGCAATCAGTCTCCTCACAATATGATGGAAAGATGGCCTACTTCCTTGGGTCCTCCACCCAAGCCCAAAACCCAGCTAAAGAGTCTGTGTATCTGGATGGACCGTGAACTAACATTTAAAACACAGGCTTGGAAGACAGCAGCCTCATACTATGGGATCCTTAAAATTATTCGGAAGGTCCTACCTCTTCTCCCTTTTCAGGCCAGAAAATTAACAGTCCAGGCCCTGGTGCTCTACAGGCTTGATTACGCCAATGCTCTTTATTTAGGCGCCCCTGTTGCCACCCTTTCTAAACTTCAAACCACTCAGAACTGGGCGGCCAGACTCTTATTGAATATTCCTAAACATCAGTCAGCCAGAGGAGCCCTAAAATCTCTCCACTGGGTGCCAGTTGTTGAGAGAGTGAAGTTTAAAAGCCTATGCATTGTTCATAAGTCTTTATTCAACTCTGGTCCCCCCATTCTTCGAGGCATTATTCAGCCTTACGAGCCCAAAAGGTCCCTTCGCTCTGAAAATTAGAATATGGCCATTGTTCCTAGGATCCGCAAGGCCAGAAGCGGAGGTTGATCTTTTTTGGCCAATGCCTCCAGACTCTGGAACTCTCTTCCTCTCTCCTTACGATTAGAACCTAACCACTTATCTTTTCGAAGAGCCTTGAAAACCTTTCTCTTCCCAAATTGAGTGACACTATCCCGCTACTGCTGCAAGCGCTGGGACGCCTCCGGGTAGCCATGCGCTATACAAATGTGCATACAATACAATACAATTTCTTTCATGTCTAATCATACCTATCTCCTAGGTTTGTTAGGCCCTGATGAAGCGTTGTTTAGCCACTGCACATTCTTTATTGAACCATGGATTGGACTGCTGCATCTTATTCCTATGGTTGGTCTTTGCAGTCTCAGATTTAGTTAGGTAGGGTTTTATGTTTTCTACCAGCTTCTGATGGATCTGTGTTATAGGTATGACATCAAGACATGCTTTTAAAAAAAGGGACAAAAGGTCACTAAAAGTATTATATAAATAAATGAGGGGTTCTACTTGTTTCAGTATAGATGGCCATTTTACTGCCCTCCTGTTGTTGCTCGCTATAGGCAGAAAATATTTCCCGGTGAGATCTAAACACAATGGGAAATTATCGTTTTCTCTTCTAACATCAACTTTAAAGTCCTGTACATAGGCCCAATGAGCTACACTTATCATAATTTAATCTATACGGGATGAAGAAAGACCCCTCCAAAAAGTATTTGAACATTCAAGATCTGAGGGGGATCTGCCGTTACAAGACCTTAATCCTTTCTCTATAGTGAAATGAAATAGCTGAATTGCAGAGACAGAACACCCCAAAGTCTTTTCTGTCCTAAGAAGCAGAATACCCATTGCTAGGTCTTCTTCCTCAAAAATAGTATCTAATCCTGACAAGGGTTCATAGCAACAGTTGAAGTTGACTCCAATTATAATGGGCACCTATGATTTAATAGAGTCGAGGACTTCTTCTAAGTGCTAGATTGTTTTGAACACTCTCTTGGTCTTATATATGGTAAAAAAATGCACCCAGGACTTATTTGGAAATGTTTATTTTAAGCCCAGAATATCATCTGTATCAATGGGTACAATTTCTATAGATGCTTGTACATGATTTTCTATCCAAATTAGAAGACCTCCTGATTGTCTTTCTCAGTTTGATTGTTGGGCCTTTATACTGAATGTTCTATAGCCTACTCTGTTAAGTGGCTCCCTTGCCCAAGTCTCTTGAAAAAGGCAAAAATCGAAATTGTCAATATAATAACCTCTAGTTCATTTAGAAGAGTTGCCATGCTTTATTATGTTTATGTACTTCACTTATTCCCTCTGCAAGAGACAGCTATTATCTCATCCATCCACTAAGGATTGCTGAAGAGCATAACTAAGCATGTTAAGGTTAACTTCCCTGGTTTCAGTTTCACTCAGTTAGGTCCTTTTGGCATTTCCAGTTTACGTCTTGTCTGCCCATCATGTAGGATATTGCCATTCAACATCCACTCTGTGTGTTTATATTGAAGTTCAGTAAGTAACACTGTAAGCAGCACTGTACGTGGGGCATGGTCAGAAAGAGTTACATGTTCAATTAAGGCCTCCGCCAGCCTAAGGAGCAGAGCCTTGGCAATGAAGAAGTCATCTGTTGTAGCATATGATCTGAGACAAAAAAAATCTGTTTCCTCTAGGGGTATGTTTCAGCAGCCATATGTAAAGCTCCTCCCACTCAGCCAATCATTCTTACCCATTTGCAATTATCCCTGCTTTCATCATATACAGGTTGTATCTATCTCGAAATCCATTCAGAGTCAGGTTAAAATCACCCTCTATGATTATGTGGCTAGAAACCTTCTTGAATATTGTCCCTACTGTGCTTTTTAGAAAGTGTACATATGCTAGTAAGGTTGTATGTAATTGATGCTGATAATCACCAGTAACAGATGTTCAGCATCATTTGCATAGCACTCTAGGATCTTTCAATTTATGTTCTGTGAGAACAGAATGATCACTCCTTTTTTTTCGTTGGAGGCAGAGGAAATTATCTGTTTCAGGAATCATATACACTCAAAGTGTACCCAAACCTTCTTAGGTTTCTACTGCACAGCACTTACAGTGTGATTTTGAATTCTATTGTATTTAATATAAATATTAAAAGGGGCTTACATCCCGCCTTTACTTTTATTGGTTTGTGTGCTTACCACTTATTTGTCCTCTGTTTTCATTGGTTGTAGCATGCTATTTCCTGTTGTTCCTTGCGTGCTTCTCCTATACTTGTCCCGTGACCCAATACTCAATACTCATTTTCATCTGGGTTGGTGGGTGTAACTTATTATATCCTGTTTGGTCTGCACCACTTTTTTTGTTTACATTTACCTAATCTCTGCCTGCCTGCACACACTTGAATTGTGCGTGTCATCTGCATGATTTTTGTTGGACCAATGTCTTTGATTTAATTTTTTTGTGTTAGCACAGGTTTCAAGCATGCTTGTACAGGATGTTGAGCTGAGAGGACTTGGATTAAGCTAATTTGCTTGTGAGTTTGATGTTGAAATCATGCTCACCTCAGTTTGAAAAAATGTTGATAAAGGAGCTTCTACAGACAATCTAAATGAAAACAAACAACAACAAAACTAAACTTACCATATCCGCCAGTACCATTCGTCAGACTGGTGTGAATGCCTACTTCTGTGTTGCTGTTGAGTAGATGAGCCACAGCATATTTGACTCTACACACTCTCTCCACCCCAACCCCCTTCCCACTGGGATTTGCCACTGGAGCAGTGTTTCCTCCTGTTAACCAAGGGCAAGTCTCGTGAGGATTCGGGGACTAGCGTCGCAGCCCCATAGGAATCATCTGGGATCCAGGTTGGTGGCTTATGACAGAGAGCATGGGAGCAGGACCTCAACGTGGCTCTGATGACTTGCAACAGAAATATTGTTGTGCAAAACAGGTTTAGTGTCCTTAAATTGGGTCACAAAATTTTGCACTTCAAATATTTCCATAGGGCCTATAGCACACCAATCCAGCAACACCCTATAGACCCATCACAACCTCATAACTGTATACACTGTGATGTGGACAATGCAGGCTATCTCCATTTCACATGAGAATGCCTTTCTATTCAGTTTTACTGGAGAAGGTTCTTATACTGTAGACCACAAGCCTTGACACCACTACAGTTGATGCTACAATGCGGGACAGCTAGTCGCCTAGTGTCTTTAATATACCGCACAGTGCATACACAAAGGGTAGTCCCGGACCCTCTGGCCTGTATGACGTGGGGGGAGGAGTTGGGATTAGACCTGACTGATGAACAGTGGCAATTCTGTTGCATGCAAACCGAACAGGTATCAGCCAGTAGCAGGCTACGTATAATTCATTATAAGTTCCTATACAGATTGTAGTACACACCTGCCAGAATGCACAGATTTGTGCTGAGGGACTCGGACAGATGTGACAAGTGCCGCCCCGAAGATGCAGACTTTCTCCATCTGGCGTGGGAGTGTCCAGGGGTGAATGAGTACTATGAACAGGTCTTTCAAGCTTTAGCGGAGATGATACACATGCATGTTGGCCCAACCCCATTGATGGCACTATTAGGCTATGTTAAACGAGTGCGTGCGGAACACCGTAAGTTTGTGGCTATGGCATTGCTTATGGCTAATAGAAGAATGGCATGCCGCTGGGGGAGGGGGCGGGGGCGAGCGCCTAAGTTTAAGACCTGGATTGATGATTTGGTGACTTGCCAAGAAAGGCTCGTGATATATGCAGAACTGCAGCCTGTGGCCTCTAGGACCAGGGACATATGGGCCCGCTTACATGCTACCAATACAACAGTGAGACGGGAGGCTGCGGAATTGAGGGGTAGAGATACAAATGTCCGACATGAGAGGTGGGGTTAAGAGTGATATGCTCTATGTAAGATGGCGGTAACTGTAATCAAGTAGTTGCTTAAAGTGCTGAGAGATAACTGTGCTGACGGAATAAGGAAGGCATGACATCTTGATGATATGTATAACTCGTAAGGAGCTGCAGGGACACCACAGGGCAGATATTGTTGCATGTATACAATGCTTTTATCGAACTGACATGAAAGGAATCTGAGACTTTGTACCAAGAAGCTAGTAACTGTACCACTGTACCACATACATAGACTGTAAACTGTGATGATAATTGTGGTATTGAACTATGATTAAAATAACAATAAAAAGAGTTTAAAAAAAAAGGTTCTTATACTGTAGACTCGAGTGACGGACCGTGGCCTATCCCCCCCACCACCTAGGGACGCTACTGGGATATGTTAAAGGCATGCCAAAAGAGGTCAAAAATGTATCACCACTGACTTTACTTCTGGCCAAGCTTAGGGTTGCGATGTAGTGGGGAGACTGCAACAATCCTAAGGCAATTGACTTGATCAAAGATCTAGCTGCGATCAAATAGAACCATATGCATTGATGCTATCAGTAACCTCTTACTTAACAGATATATGGCCCTCCTGTGAGCTTAACTGTCTTCACAAGCTGCGGGCATAGAGGATCCCCACCGTAGACTGGTGACTACACCCAAAAAAGATGTAAACATGCTGAAAGTCATAATTATTCCTGCATTGTGGGATGATGTGATCGGTGAAGGGGGACAAGGAGATGTTGGGACGCCATCGGACGGGGTCCTCGTTGTGCTATGTGCTTTCCTGATATGTGCAGAAGATACTTTCTGTACTTATATGTGGATATAATGGGTGGCTAATATTGCTCTTTATTTTATTGTGGTAGAACTTTATGATCTCTTCTACGGACATTACTGATGCACTATCTGTACTGTATTGTTAGTTTTTGATTTAATTTTTTTTTTAAGTATTTTGATATGAACGGCCTTGTGATCCTCCTGGCTGGGGCAGAGGAACTGGTATCCTAAGCACCCTCTCTTTTGAAATAAAGTTTGACGAGCCATGTGGGACCACCATGTTACTCAACAATTCCTATAAGTACTGCTCTACACTAGGCTCTTCTGTCCTTTCCAGGTGAACCACCACTCCTTTATTGCAACATTGAGATCTACTCTCAGCATCTTTTAATCCCTATTTGAGCAACATAATCTCTCCTGTAAACCTGCCATTTGATTATGCACATCTGCCGCTGCTGGTTAGATTTTACTCAACTCTAAATTTGTAGCATTCACTTTGCCAGCAATTGTATGTTGATCTGTGTGGGATAGGCAACATTATCAAAGTGTTTTTCTGAGACTGATCAGGTTTCTTGCATGGTCCATAGCATCTCATCTAGTCCATCAACACATGTTTCAAGATTCTCATCAGCATATGCTCTATGGAGTGCTGAAGAAGACGTGGTGCCTTTTATCATATGTACAAGAAACAAATGATACAAATCAGTGTTAAACTGTAATCTTTAAACATTAGGTTTAAATGGTCTTTCAAGAAAGATTTTTAGGCCTGACTTAGTGGACCACAAGTCTCCACAGCACTTGGGGCTCCCAACAACTCTAAATAGAGTGTGATTAGCAAATGTTAAGTGGATATAATACAGCACATGGGGCAATACTGGACTGAAGTGTATTGAAAAATACTCAACAAATACTTTGGAAGATCTGTTCAAGGTTTGTCAACAGATTACTCCATTAGTTATTCTTTCACAGGGCTACAAATCTGACTGCCCCATTACAAAGTGTGTAATCACACAAACAACATGGGGCCGTTAATCCTTTCTCACTGTGTCAGTAGTAAATTTGCACACAGGAACACCGTCCTCCTATTACTAGGCACTAACACTGCCACCAAACTTTGAGGAAACAATTGTGAGTCAGTCTCACAGCTTACATACCATTAATAATTACTGCTAAATAAACTATTCCAGTAGCCTTGTTCCACTTTAGACCTTCATAGTCACTGCACTATTTTCAGTATATTTATTCCCCCTCAGCACTCATCCACTTTGGGTATTCCGTTCATCTCTGAATGCCCAAACAATTCCTGGATCACACATCCCAGAATTGCTCTATCTTCTCATAAGTTCAGGCCTCAGCTTTTCTAGAGGTGACAGTGTTTTACAACACATGCCGCTCCTCCTGCTCACTTGTCAAATGCTCTGCGGGTCCAGAGTCACAATGCCCCTTTACGCTGCCATGCTTGGACCCCTGTGGAATGATCGGTTCACTTCCAGTCACCCCATCCCAGTGGGTCTACGCCATTGTCTCCCATTGGCCACAGGCAAGGAGAAAAGTGCATTAAGGCAAGTAGGAGCAACTGCATCCTACCCTGACGTCTTTGGAACCATAAAAGGAAATGTACAGTTTTTTTCCCCAAAACTTAATGCACCGTTTCCAAAGGGATTATGATGGATTATGCAAGATAATTAATTTGCTTTTCTAGCTGACTGTTTGTCATCTCTCATTTAAGGGTGATAATGTCAAAGTGAGGTTAGATGTTGGTGTGTTGGCGTAGAACAGTGCACACAGTGCAAGAGATTCTCTTGAGTGGGCACCAACCTGAGAGGTATCTGTACGTTAAAGAATCGTTTACTGAAGAAGTAAGAGGACAGTTGTTCAGTAATTGGCCTTTTATAAAAAACTAGATTTTTTTTTTTGCATCAACATTGGTTTAGTCTCCCTGTTCAAAGCACCATAGTTGGTGAATAGTTCACTACTAGAGCCTTCTCCAACACAGCTGCTTTCTTTGGGAGGGAGAGGTATTAACTGTGCCAGGCAAGGTGGTGAATGACACAATCTAGACTGACTGGTCTGAAACCAGGTCGAGTTAATACCACCATAAAAAGACAAAATGCTGTTCATAACATGCTAGAAGAGGATTTACTGGCAGGCAACTTTAAATGCTGCTAACATGTTGGGGGAAGGCAGCTGGATTATATGACGTTACAATGCATGCCATTACAACGCATGCCGTTACAACACATACCTTTACCCCATCTTGCTGTTGGGGATGCGCTAGAAGTTGGAATAGTATAATTTACTATTCCAACTCCAGTGGTTGCAACAGTAGGGAAGTTGCTGAAGTTAACTCCAACACCTTCTTCCCCCTATAACAAGCCCTTTGCGGTGTAATGACATGGGGAAACAACACTTACAACGCAACTTTTACAACGCACTACCTTTACAACAAAACTTTTACAACGCAACATCCATTACAACGCATGGCATTATAACGCAACCATTACAACGCATGTCACTACAACGCCTACCAATACAACGCATGTCATTACAAAACAGTCATTACATTGCATACCATTACAACGCATACCTACACTATCCAACACTTACCCTACTGTTGCACCCCCTGGAGTTAGAATAGTAATTTTTACCCCTACACTATCCAATACTTACCCTACTGTTGCACCCCCTGGAGTTAGAATATTATTTTTTACCCTTACACTATCCAACACTTACCCTACTGTTGCACCCCCCTGGAGTTAGAATAGTAATTTGTACCCCTACACTATCCAATACTTACCATACATGCAATATAATGGTATGCGTTGTAATGGTATGCGTTGTAAATGTAGTATGCGTTGTAGTGGAATGCGTTGTAAAGGTAGTTTCAAAGAATTTGTTGTAATGGCATGCGTTGTAATGGAATGAGTTGTAATGGATGTTGCGGTTGAAAAATGCATTGTAAAGGTATGCGTTGTAACAACATACATCCAATGACATGCGTTGTAATGGCATGCGTTGTAACACTTCCATTGTAAAGGTTGTTTCCCAATTGAAGACTGTGTGACTCCCTTTGTCTTGATCAGTTTGGCATGTCACCATGCCCCAGAACTGTCTCCTTGAGTGTCCCAAGATGAGAGGGTCCCCGTTAGCTTTAGTTACACCCACATGGAGAGGTCCGACCGTCTACAATGTTTCACCTGTCTGGCACGCCACCACAAACACCCAACACTGAACAGTGCAACCCTAGAGTCTCACACCAGCTACCTGACACTGAAGAGCATCTGCAAAAAGAAGTACACATTACAAGATATACTTGATAAACACATTTGTACAGATCTCTCAACACAGACATTATGATTGTGTTGTATTTGCAAAAAAAGCATCAAAGTATCCCCTTGTAACGTTTACTCCTCTTCCTAAAAGCGAATGTTGGATTTCTGTGATTTGCTCAAACTTGATAATCTGTATATTCACTGACATACAATTTAACCACTACTTAGGGAATAAAACACAAAAAAACTAACACGATAACTATAACTTGCACCACACACTCCCAATTACTACTCTGAGTAAACCACTCCCGGTGCAACTATCACAGTACCAATTATATGCGGCCAAGGGACTGGCAGGAGGGTACTGTTAACGTTAACATGAAGTCCTGAGAGATTCGCAAGGTTGTGATTCAAGCCCAGGGCAGGCTTTAAAAGGCAGGAAGAAAAGAGGCAGCCGGAGCTCGTACCCACGGGATGCTGCTTATCTCGTTCTTCATAGAATTACGCATCTTCCCAAGAAGGAAAATCATATACTGACCAAAGGTAAAGCAGCTTACACATATGTCAGTTCACATTTGTGTGTGTTCGGGTGCATATGACTGTGGTATTATGCATCTGTGTCTTTGTGCTGCAAGTGCGTGGTTTTTGAGCGTGGGTTAGAGAGAATGCCAGTGCCTTATTTTAGCATCTAAAATATTCAGATAACTTAGTCCTGGCTCCTATTTAGTCAGAAGGTATGTCCTTGTGCTATGCAAGTGTGTTTACTACTTGGTTTCAGATGCGACCTTTGCCGTCTTAACCGTGTTTTTTTTTACATTGTATCTCTCTCTATCCATGTGTATTATTTTTTAAATGTGTCTCCCCTCACCCCCCTCTGAGATCGTTTATATTTTAATAGTTAAATAATGCAGCCCACGCCCAGGCTTGAACCCTGTGCTCCAGCTCCAAAGTCAGCAGCTTCAACAGCGCAAAGCATACAATGTGTGCTAATTTTTTATCAGGTAGCATATTACTTTTGTTACTGTTTTGCTGCCTCTCATTCTCGTGTGCACTGGAAAACAGGATGAAGGATAGAATTTAATGTTCTTTTTGGCTCTTGTGGCTAATGTTAATTTGATATGTACACATTTTAACTTTTAACTGCATCAGGTCCCTGTGGCTTCTTCCATCCTCACCCCCTGTCCGTTTTCCTTTTTCCTTCACATCTCCTTGTCATCTCCTGTCTGTGTCGCTTCAAGCAAACACCAAACCAGAACACATAGGTAAAAGACATTGTCATTTACAACGCCAATAGCTCTACCTCTCAAAAATGCGAGACCTATTGCATTGCAAGTTCTTGTCCTATTATGTGGAGTGGAAAGTTTTATACCATGCTTGAAGAACTATAAAGGTACAACATGGGCATCTGAAGCAAATCTATGCTAAAAAAAAATAAGTTAAGGACAGGTGGTGGCAGCAGAAAGAACATCACTCTATTTTCTCTCACAACACAGGTACGTAATGCATTAAACTGTTAGTGGGAGGACTTAAAGGACTGTTGAATAATTTTCATAAACAGTCACAAACATATAGGAAGTGCAAAACTCCTGCAAGAAATAGCTAAACCTTTATAGATTTGCCATACTCATATAGGATGACGAATGCTCACTTACCTATTGTGGTATGCTTTATCGGGCCCCACAACTAGCTTTGTCCTAGGTACATAAAAGCTGCTGACTGGTCATGGAATGTAATGCAAGAATATTTAAGTTATTCATTGGTTATATAAGATAGGGCAACAGCAGTGGAAACATCCCTCTTCATCCAACAACTGAACCCTGGGCAGGAACAGTGTGAGCAGCCCTCCTACATAGGACAGGTACAGCTAGGGCAGAATCAGTACCAAGCAGGTGCGAATCAGGCAACTTCAGTGCAAGCTTTAATTCCATACAGAATAGGGACAGCATGACATAGCTAAGCAAGCTTCCCTCTCTCACAGAAGGGAATAAATCCTTCATTTTGTCAGAACAAATCAAACATTGCAGAGTTGTGTCAGCTTTTCATCGCTTACAGAACATTAACAGTTCTGGCATGAGTGGCATGTAGGTTACAGACAGAGTGTCTGGAACAGGTGCTTAACTTACTGAGCGGAATGTATATGTGGCTCAGTGACTGAATATGTGAGTCCAGATGCCTTTCTCACTTAGGTGTTATTCGACACATATTTCAATTGATTTATTTTTCCACATATTGAGAAATTACATTAACCTAGTATGTCAATGTTATTTGGAATATCCTTCTCACAGTCTAGGTAGATATGCTCTACACAGGCAAACAGGCATCAACCTCTTTGAAAAGATTTATCAATGCATATGCATCAGGCTGTGTACAATCCCAGTTTCAGTGCTGTACCTGTTGAAAATCTTGAGGGCCGCCAGTGACAAACAACACGGAGAGAGTGTTTTGTCCGGCAGGAGAATGAGAAAAGAAACAAACCAGAGGGTGTAACTTGGAGCTGGGGAGAAGCACACAGGTAACAAAGCATGAGGGTGGCCAAGAGGGCAAGCTTGCCAGCTAGAGAAGTCAAAGCCATCAGGAAGAAACACACATGAGGGAGGCAGCAGAAAAACACATACACTTGTGAATTCATACCACTCAACTCACATGGTGCCACTATGTGTCACACAATATCGGCTCCTTTCACATGGTCATCCGGTGAGGAGCTGATCTCTCATGGGAATGAAAAACTAGCTGGAAACCACTACAAAGAGTGCAATTGCAGATGGTCTTTGGAGGCTCTGATCAGCTGATGTCCATTAAGGGGTGAGAAAACATCCCAGGAAATTGGCACCTCCAGAAGTAGCACACTTTGTTTTAGCTGTGGATTTGCTGGGGGGGGAGGGGGGGGCAGATACTTCCCAGCATGAGGCCCCATCCCTACAAGGCTCCATCCCTCCTCACGCAATGAAATGTTTTTTTAAGTTACTAGGTCTTTGAAGTGCTCAACCAAACAGGAAAAAGCAGTGCATGAAAAGAAACTAGTGGAAGGAAACAATACATGTTTTTACAATCCAGAGGAGGGCCAAACACAAGAAACAGGAAGAAAGGCTTAAACAAGCCAGCAAATAGCAAACAATAACAATAAAGCTGATTGATGCTAAGCAATTGGACCCAGATTGACTGGGAAGAGGTGTTTTACCTGTGGGTTGACATGGGAGGGGGCTAGTTTGCAGGCCTGTGGGGCTCTTTCTTTTTTTTTTTTACTGGGGGCTTCGCCAAGCTGTCTCCTGGAGGTGGCAAGTAGCCTGCAGTGTTTGGGTACTTTACAAAACAAATGGAAAACAATTGATTTCAAAGCATGCTTGCAGTTTGTTGGATCCTGTCTCCTGGAGGTGGCAAGTAGCAGTGCAGACATTCAGCGGGTAGAGAGGTGGGGAGTCTGAAGATGCTTAGTCCAGTCTACTCCATATGGGATTAGTACACTTGAAACTTCCAAACAGCAAACGTCTTATTATACCATTACATAGAGTACCAATTGGTAGAAGTGATTCTAATCATGAACTTACAAACAATCATGCCCCCAACGTTACAGTCCTAAAGACAATGTTATGTCTGTTGTCCCCTGTATGCGGTCGATGGTGTTACTATAGAGGAAGTAACATTACAGTCTTCTGCTTTTGTGAAGAGCACACTCTTGGATGATGTATTTAAAGGTGCTGTCATGTGAAGATGAAGGAAAAGGAGGTATTGTGACAAAGTAAGTGCCAATGATCACACAATGTAGTCAAGTGCACAGAAGAGATTGATACAATCCTTCCTGCTTTCAGGTATTAAAATTCAGACACTACATGGTTATCTCTTTTTCACGCCCGTGTTAGTTCAAAGCCTAATGCTTTGTGTTTAATTGCGTAATGCACTAAATCAATGCATTTTGTGAAATACATCTGGACTGTGCATTGGCATAAAGATTGATGGAGGTAGTGTTTGAGAAAGGGGATATTTTAAAATTTTGAATCCAGAGGCTCAAGTGAGTACCGGAGCACCCACCCTGGTTCAATGCATTGAGACTATTTGCTCCACACTGCTTAAACACATGAAGTCTTTTTTAGTTCAGAATAATTTTATTGAATTTTTCAAACAAAAAGTGACATAAATAGACAATACAAAAAGGCATGACATAGCAATAAAATCCAATCGATTGAGCAGTACAATATATGAAGAGGTAATAATGGATCAATAAATTACTATAAAAGAGCAGTCAATCAGAGAAGAGAAGTCTTTTTTAATAGTCATCCATTCTTGAAAGATTCCCCCACCCACCCCTCACCCATCCAACTATTCATTCATTCATTGAGCCCTGGAGTCATGTCTCCATACGCACATTCAATGATTTGACAAGGTTCTACCATGAAAAATGTGTTGTAAAATGCACTAATATATTGAAAACAACAAGGGGCCCCAATTTAGTCAGCAGGGGACCTCGGGGAACATATTCATTCAAACAACAGTGGTCCCGTACATATTCGAATGTAGAACCAATAAATATAGACGGAATCAAATCTATATTTTAGAATGACATGTCCAGCCGGACAGAGGTCATTCGAGTTTTATTCAATAAACAGTGTTTCTGAATACCATAAAGATACCTTCCACAAAAGCCCTGTGTGGTACACAAGCCTGTGCCCAACACTTAGCGGAGCACTAATTATATTTGCAGAAGTGACTCTCTGTGCAGTGCGCATTCAAACGGTACCGTGGTGGAGGTGTTTGCAAGGTTTCCACGAGAGGCCAGTGAAGAGGTGGAATTAACTCGGCGGAGTAAGGAATCAATTGTTCGAAGTCGGAGTGAGCCAGGCTAGTAGGCGTTCTATTAATTTGTGCATTCTGAATCTTGACAACGGGTGTAGAGAAGTTTTAGGTCCGCGAGCTAATACTCGAAGTGGGTTTGGTGATTGCTAGTGCCTAATGCGATGGTGCACACTCAAGGTGGCAATAGGACGTGAAAAATTGGGTCACTTCTGCAAATATAATTAGTGCTCTGCTTTTAAAGTATGTATTTTCCTTCTTTTCCTTTCAGGCATTTTGAGGTTTTAGCGATAAAAAGCAATATATGTTTTGTCCTGATGATGGTCCCCGTTATTGCATAGGGGGACCGAAACGCCGTCGACTTGCTTAAAGCACCCTATACACATTTTTGATTGCTAAATTGTTGTAATGGTGCTGTTTGTCATTTTCTGTGTAACCAGTATTTGAACAGAACAACGCTTGTTTGCCTTAAAAACCTGTCTAACTTTCCACCAACTGTAAACACCCCGCTAAGTGTTGGGCACAGGCTTGTGTACCACACAGGGCTTTTGTGGAAGGTATCTTTATGGTATTCAGAAACACTGTTTATTGAGTAAAACTCGAATTACCTCTGTCCGGCTGGACATGTCATTCTAAAATATAGATTTGATTCCGTCTATATTTATTGGTTCTACATTCGAATATGTACGGGACCACTGTTGTTTGAATGAGTAAAATGCACCAGTGGCCACGATCACTTACTACACTCGCTTGCTTAGTGCAGTAGGACGGCTGGCCCGACAATAGTTGGCAGGGCTGTTTTTAGTTCCCAGGCCGGCCCTGTCAGCACTGGGTGGGCTCCAAGTGCACTATAACCTGACAATAGTTCTTTTCAGACTACCTCAGCTCATTCAGTTGTCTAAACAAGGTTAAACAAATGTGTTACTATTAACCGTTTTAATGGCACTCATTTTATCGATTTCGGAAGAATCAACGGTTGGTGCAAAATTATTGGTGGGCCTTGACATTGCGTCCCATGTGTGTCAGAACGCTTTTTGGCTGCAGTGCCTTCTCCCTGCCAGCCAATGACCCAGGGCCAGGACTCCCTCAAGAGCTGCACACACCTCATTATATTTAGCGTCCTGGCTCATCACGGGTATTGTCTCCTATTGAAGTAAGGAAATCAACCTGTGCCTCATCTGTACCTCACTGATTTCCTGATCAGTTGAGACTGGCCGGGCATGTGTCAGTCCGAGGTCCCCGAGGGAAGGGATAGGCTGCAAAAACAGTAGCACCCTGCGATCCCAATAGGAAACGTACCCATATTTAAAGTTACCTGTGAGGCACTGGTGGAGCCTACATTTTATGATTATCCAGGTGCGTTTTAAGGCATGGGCAAAGTGGGCTCTGTCTCAGGGCCCCAGCCTTCCGGGGGCCCCTGATAAAGCTAGCTGCGTTATGCAGGGAATTTTGCCCTGATGGCCCTGATTACTTCTTAAATGGATTGTGTTAGACACCTTTCTCTTTAATCTATTTTTAATTTGGGTGATGTGTGAAAGCCTATAACAGACAATCTTGCAGAGGAATGCATGCTATTTACGTTTCATGCAATATCTATAAATAGTTTCTTCAAAATAGAACCTCACACATGAGAGATGGGAGAGGAGTCGCAGAGATTATTTGCAGTAACATTAGTGAGCTGTTGCTGTGTCACAATATTGAAATCACATATCACTTTACCTGAATATTAAATGTAAACACATTTAGAATTTGGACGAGTGTGCCTGTGTACTCAGTGACCTGGCTAAAGAGGGCATGAAAGAGATGAGAATAGATCATGATTTCTAAAGTGTTCCAAACAGGGGCCCCCAAAATACGTTTGGTATAGGGCCCCCAAATCCTTATGTTGTCTCTGTGATTAACGCCTTCTTCTCTTCATCGAGTCATTGTTATATGTGGCGGCCAGTGCTCTGAAACTGTGTATCTCATAAAACAAATGGATTTGTGTATAGGGTGCTTACACAAAATGATCACCAGTACGGGGACAACCTGCGTGTAGGGGGTGCCTTTAATGAGGAACCTGCAATGACACGTCAGTACTGTAGAGTTAGGAGGCCAGTGGGTATATTACTATGGGTTGTGTGGGCGCAGAGTGGCATTCCTGTTTGTGTGCCTGCAGGGCCTAATGTGCATTTATTTATCCCGATATTTTTTTGAAAAATATCAAATTAAATTAATTTGCTTTCCACACTGCATGAACATAAAAAGTAGACCTGGGTGGTGAATTCCATTCTGTTTGCAGAGTTTGCAGGGTTTTCTGCACTCCACACTCCACAGGGCTTGCGAAGTGCTTAAAACTCTGCTTTGCGTAGTGCAGCAGAGTTTTTTCCCCACTAGCGATCGCTAACAGTAAGTTTGTGAGCTGCAGCTCAACTAGAATTTCTATCTGAGCAGCTGCAAGACTAGTGCGAACGGCAGTTCGTACTCTGCACTCTGACGATTGCGGAACTCCGCAGAGTTTTTTTGTAACTTCGCAGAGTTCCGGGTAGCAAAACTACGCGAACTACACCCAGGCCTGATAAAAACAGGCACTTGTTTCTGCTCTGTGCCAGCACAGCCCATCACTGTACCTCAACAGATGCACAACAGAAGGCTGTGGATGAATGAATGAATGCAGTTTATTGTATATGGTTATTTAAAACCTTTACAAAGTACAAAAAGAATGAATACTATGAAAAAACTGATCTCAAGTGATGTGAGATCAATTCATGAGAATATACATAAAATATCAAAGATTCTTCAAATTCCTCAGGTTCCTACCAGCATTTTTCTTATGTTTAGCAGGATCTAAGAAAGGACTGCACTGGTATTATAGTAGATGTTTGTTCTTCTTATTTATAAATACACAGGTCATAATTACATTTAAAACAATTTGTGAATAAGTACTTACAATGCAGATGATTATTCAGGCCCTCCAAGAATTAGCAGCTTTATCCACTTGGATGCTATGGTCCTTCTGGTGCTTCAATGTAATTTCCATTGAAATCAATGGAAACTCCATGACGAGTTACCCTTGTCATTAGCGGCGAAGAGGTTAAAATTACTTTGACAGAATCTAAAAAAGGTACAGAGTCCTAAATATAGCAGGTGTTTAGTCTTTCCACAAGGTAGAATTCACGGAAAAAACATTTTCACTAAAAATCATAAAAAGGCAAGCTGTCATAAACAACAGCCCTAAAACCCCTGTCCAGAATGTGCTAAGCTTGAAAAAATGCTTTTAAGGGCCAAGATGTTCATTATACACAGTTGTGGTAGGGCTTAACGTCCAAGTGCATAGTGCAAATAAGAAGTACAGGTCTAAGTCTCAGAAGGGACTCCTCAGGTCCAAGCAATGGTGCCCTGCATGGCCAGGTTAAGAAGCTATGACTGAGCCCTGAATCTGAGTTCCAGCTGGCCTGGGGTGGTGGAAATACGCAGTCATGGGCTCTCTTTTCCAGGCAAAGAAAAAGCAAAGGTGGTGATGGACGGAGCGTTGACAATACAAACACTCGCCACCAGTCAACTGATCTGGGTTTAATCCATCACCGTTCTTTAGCTCACTCCGCCACCCCAGTTCAGACATGGCCATATGCAAATCAGTCTGACCCTGTGCCTCACGGGAACAGTCCAGCCCGAACTAGCTTGCTTCTGGTCCAGGGAAGGCATGGCTTGGCAGTTCTGGCTGGACTGTTCCCATGAGGCACAGGGTCAGACTGATTTGCATATGGCCATGTCTGAACTGGGGTGGCAGAGAGGACTAAAGAACGGTGATGGATTAAACCCAGATCAGTTGACTGAGGGTGAGTGCTTGTATTGTCAACGCTCCGTCCATCATTTCCTTTGGTTTTTCTCTCTTTTCCAGGCTGCAGTGTCACAAAGTTCCCTGGAAGATGCCCTGCAGGTCCAAAGCAGGGCTCCCCTGCTTGGCTGAGTGAAGAACAACTGAGACCCATCTTGGGCTCCAAGAAACCAGCCCAGGAATACCCCTCTAAGAGCCAGCTGAACCTGATTCATAAGGTGCGGTGCAAACAGATTGTTGTCACTCAAGCCAGCCATCTGGTTTTTCTTAGCCCAGCTATCTGGTCACACGCCAAAGAAGTGCATCGCACCTTCTGACAGCATGGTTGCATTGAAAGTCCAGTTGAGGGCTCAGTTGACTCATTAAGCCCAGCTAGTCCACCAGTAGGTTGAATTAGTTTATTCCAATGGCCTCCTCTGTCACTCAATGTGCACACATAAAATGAAAGGCAGTTGTACACACATTACAGGTGTGCACACATTACAAGAAAGGCAGGTAGTCTCCCTCTGCATTAGTAGGGACTAGGGATCTGTGTGTCAGCCAATAATTCTACCTGGGAGGCCTAAGGGCCGGGGCCTGGGGCAATGGCAGCCTTTCTACCCTGTCTGATGTGCTTTTCCTCTGAGCCTGCCTTTCTGGAGAGCAGGCAGGCAAGCCATGCTAATATCCACGTGCATGGCATCCTACCCGGGGACAGTCCATCAAACATTTTCTCTGATCAATTGGACATACTTGGGATATTTAGGGATAACTGATCCGCCAGTCTCGGTTATTATTTCAAACAATGAACTTCCACCCGACCTGGGATAGTCTGTGGGTAAGGACATGCTTTTCTGGGAGTCAATCCCAGGACAAAGTCATATAACAATTAAATAACAAGTAATTCAAATCAATGTAATATATTTATTAAGAATTTGGATCTACAATGAGGTCCACATAAAATATACACACAAGATTTACCTATTAAGCATATTGAGATACAAACTCAGTTTATTTCCACAGTAGATAGGATAGATTACAAAGGCAGACAATATGTTCAAATACCAGTGAAATTTCTTCAAAAATTTGCAGGGAAACAGAATTTATAACAATATAGCAACAGCAGTTTTAAATTCAAGTTAGTCTATCATAGAGCCAGTTCTTGGTTCTCCCTTACGCTTCAAAGTAAAACGTCAACAAGCAGATGAATACAAAAAAAATGGCACCAAATGAAAAAAGTAGGTAAGAATATTCATCAGTCATCACTATGGCAGAAAAACAAATTACAATACCATGGTTAAATCCCTTACCGCAACAAGTGGATCGAGTAAAATACATATGCAATTTGTAAATATGAAATACTGTGCAATAGCAGTTTCATAATGGATCCAATTTTAAATAAAGTGCATCATGTAGCAGTAAAAGGTTATAAACAGAAGGATATTCTAAAGAAGAAACAAATACATTTATAACTAACAATTCATTTTCCCTTAGCAACAATGGTTAAAAGCAAAATATATCACGATTTTTGTGAAAAGAACATTTGAATAGCAACAGTAGCATGTGCAAATATTGAAATACTATTCAATAGCAGCTTCATAATGGGTCCTATTTTAGATCAAGTGCATCATGTAGCAGCAAAAGGTTATAAACAAAAAGAAATTCTAAGGAAGAAACTAACACATTTATAATTAACAACTCATTATCCTTTAGCAACAATAGTTACAAACAAGATATATCCCAGTTTTTGTGCAAAGAGCAGTTGAATAGCAGCAGTAACATGTGCATAATACAATCCAAAGAGTGCTAAACTCCATTAGCCTTAAAAAGTACAAGGGTCCGGAACTTAAAAACATGATTGTGAGGAGGGCCATGTATCTCGTGATCAGTAAGCCTAATCATAAAAATACCAAGATACCAAAGAGAGCAAAAAATAATGGGTACCAAATTGAATGATCATAAGTCATGCCATTAACCCCCCTGTAAACACTTATAATTAGATAAGGTATTTACAGCTAAGGAAGGGACCTACTTAAGTAAGATATAGTGAAGACATGAAAATATTCATACACTACTTAAAAAATGTAATAATTTTGTACACACTATTTAATTAATTTGGGTAGAAAAAGAATTCACGGACTGATGTTAAATTTTTGATGCGATTTTGTATAATCATTGGTCAAAGCCATTGATGACGAAACTGTGACGAAACTGGGAAAACAAACAGAATATGATCAAGATTCTGAATGCCCAGGTTACATATGTTGAAGTAGTTTCTAATTTTCATAGAGGGGACCAATTTGATGTTAGATAATTTAATGGCAAAAGATTCCTACAGGGGTAAGCCAACATCGAATACCTTGATCTAAATTCCAAGATAGCTATCTCTGGAAAACTCTCGGGGTATTTGACATGGCTATTATTTTCAGTCTTTCTTTTGATCTGCAATACTTGACATCTCTCTGGTAACGAACCCTACAACTTGTGAGTTTTAAAAAGGATTTAAATTCTAAAAGCGGGACTGACTACAATGAAGTATTTCAGTGCCAAGGTGAAGTCACAGGAAAAGGAATATTTGTATGCAGTTCCTCCAAACATTTCTTGATACATGAACCCCTTAATGTGTATAAATCACTATTTTTTAACTGGCATCCCCAACATAATATCCTGGCTAAACCATGAATAAATAAACTTATCAAACCAAATTCCAATCTAATAGCAGATATTGGGACCAGAGAATTGGAATTACATGATTTGCGTGAAATTAGTCCTTCAAATCTTATCTAGGAATCTCCAGTACTTTTCTGGGAAAGATTTAATCGCATATGACAAAGTAGAAAAGATTTTTGCTTTAAAAACTGTGAGAAAATGTAAAAAGTGTCTTAGGCCCATTGCTATAAAATATGTGTAAGCCATTTTCATGTGTTGCCGTTTTACAAGAACTATGGGGGCGATTATGATGGCAGACCCATTTATGATCTTCCTTTTTTGTCTTAGAGAACATTTTTTCCTCTGTCTTTTCCTCTGTAATAGATGTATTAATTTACTTCATTCGAGGGAAAAATTCAGGAACTGGGTCCTCACTAATTCATTTATTTCCCTATTTATATGAAGCAATGGATTAAAAGGCGGTCTCAGTTTAGCTGGTAAATGTATCGATTTACATTACAAAACCATGGTTCTTATATTGCAGCCAAAGGTTTCGAACAGATCAGTTTGAGGAGAACGGAGATATGCCACTACTATTTACTGCTGATCTCCTACTAAAACTGTTAAGGTCTCTTTAAATTTTGGAACAACTAAAGTCTTCCAATAGATTCTGCAGTTTGTTTTATAAAATCCACTGATGTATCCTTAAAATTCCAAGAACCTACCTTGCTACAAGTCATCTTCAATTTAGAGCAGATCTCTTTGTGATTTCTAAGTGCATTTTCCAGATTTCCATACTGGAGAGCTTACTGAAAAAATCTGCTGAAACAATTAAGTAACTGACAATAGATCCTCCAGTAGGCACCTTATGTGTAATTTTTGCTGATATATTATTCCCTAACCTCCCATTCGCAATTGATAGGTCTAAGTTTCCCAGACCTTCAAGTAAAATTGTGCCTCTTTTATCAGCTGACTCTTTTTGGGAAATTGAGCAGGTGAAATATTGAGAGCTTCGTTTTTTGAGGCATTAGCAAATAATTGTGTGTAGAGACTTTGGCGTTCAGATCACAATCAGCATTAGATGCCTAGAATCTTCACTTTCCATAATAGTGGAGATAAAAACAGACATGTCTTTTAAAAAAGTAGTGTTAGAAGCTCTTCAACACCGTTAAAGAACTCTCCAACCCCAGCTCCAACGCCAATGACATCCCACTTTCGCAACCCCTCTGCGACTCGCTCGCCACCTTCTTCCACCGCAAGATCACCGACATCCACGACAGCTTCAACTCCCGGACGACCCCATCAGGCCCCAACAAGATGGACCCACAGCACCTCACCGACCACGACCCCCTGACAACCTGGGCCAATGTGAGCATTGAAGACACAATCAAGACCATGAGCACGAACCACTCCGGCTCGCCATCTGACCCCTTTCCACACCACATTTTTAACAAAGCCAGCAGCTCCATCGCACCCCACCTGCGCATGATCATCAACCTCTCCTTCGAGACCGCAACCTTCACTGAGAGCTGGAAGCACACAGAAATCAACGCCCTACTGAAGATACCCAAGGCGGACCCGAGCCAACTCAAAAACATCCGGCCCATCTCCCTGCTTCCGTTCCCAGCTAAGGTCATCGAGAAGATAGTCAACA
Organism: Lissotriton vulgaris; assembly: GCF_964263255.1. Taxonomy (NCBI): domain Eukaryota; kingdom Metazoa; phylum Chordata; class Amphibia; order Caudata; family Salamandridae; genus Lissotriton; species Lissotriton vulgaris. The sequence continues at coordinate 1,304,089,787 of NC_141695.1, read as the reverse complement.
TCCAGCTCAACTGCTACCTCGAAGACAACAGCATCCTGGACCCCTCCCAATCAGGATTTCACAGCAACCACAGCACCGAGACCACCCTCATCGCCACCACAGATGACATCAGGCTCCTACTGGACAACGGCGAGACGGCGGTCCTCATCCTTCTGGACCTCTCCGCCCCCTTTGACACCGTCTGCCACCGCACACTATGCACACAACTCTGTGGCGTAGGGATCCAAGACAAGGCCCTGGACTGGACCTCCTCCTTCCTCTCCGGCAGAACCCAGAGAGTCCGCCTCCCCCTGTTCCGGTCTGAAGTCTCTGAGATCATCTGCCGCATCCAGCAGGTATCCTCCCTCAGCCCGACGCTGTTCAGCGTCTACATGGTGCCCCTTGCACGCATCGCCCGACATCACAACCTCAACATAATCTCCTATGCCGACAACACGCAACTCATCCTCTCCCTCACCAAGGACCCTCTCACTGCCAAATCCAACCTCCACCTCCTTAAGCTGAACACAGACATGACGGATATCCTCATCCTCGGGCCCAACCCCTCAGAATAGGATGACTCCTGGGACACCCCCCGCACCCACCAATCATTCACGCAACCTAGGAGTCATCCTCGATTCTCTCTAACACAATTCCATATGAGTTGTAGAAAAATAGTGCAGCATTAGGATTCAAATTACACAGTGCCACCGATGCAGAGCATAAATCTGGTGTGTTAACTTCTTGTGAAATCGGTATTAAAGCACTGGAGTTCAATATGTTTTTTTAGCCTCTCTTCTTAAGAAAATGGGGAAAATATTTAGTTCTGTATTTATTTATTCCTTTTCTGAGCATTGAAAGGACAAAGATGCGGGTGCAGGAGCAAGAACCTGAGATTCAAGAACTGCTGTAGTAAATGGGGTTGAATTTCATTGAATACGTTTGCATTTTCTTTGACCTTATGTTTTCTACTACCAAAGGCTTACCAGCCTGAGTATCGAACTCATTTGGGTAGATTTGGATTGATTAGAGTTATGGTCCAGATGAGGCAAAGAAAATATTCCATTACAGGAATTGGACTTATGAGAGGGAGATGGAGTAGCTTTACCATTCACGGATCTTCGGTCAGAATTTATAAATTTGGTCAAAGACAGAAGTGAATCCAAAATATAATCAGAGTTGATTATGGATTTCTCCATTAGGGATAAAATCGAAAACAGGACTCTTACCAGACAAAACAAAGATTTAGACAAGAGTATTTTTTCCTCTGGATTAATATTTAGTGGACGAAGTCTCAAGGACAAGTCAGGGGTGATAGAGCCCCTTGAGTTTAATATATATGTTCCACGGGGTGTACTACTAAAGAGCTGCATCTTAATGGAAGGACAGAGTAGATGGTCCCATGAATTTGAGAAAGGGGATATATCAGAAGTGTGAGACTTAGGAGACTGAGGGATATTTGAAATAGGATTCAGATTGATATTAACATATGGGAGAGTAAGATCTTCCATCATAGGGCCTTCCACCCTAGGATCATGGCAAAATCCATTGTCTGACTGAGTGACGCTGTTTCCAAGAGAGTGGACGGTAAGATTTGCCAGCAAAGAACCTTCCATTCTGTGCTCAGGACTTAATTCAACCCCAAACCGGGTTGCTCTAATTCGGGGTCGAAAGTTGGTAGAATTTGCTAAAGGCGATTTGTCAAGTTTTGCTTTAGCCTCTCCAGGAAGAGATTCAGGCTTAAACTCCATCATCACCTCTTTATTTAGGCTTGTCTCCTTTTTTTTTTAGAAGAAGGTAGGAATTGCGTTAAAACTTTCAGAGCGCTTTTCTGAATTGATTTATTCCTTTAAGGATTAGATTAGTTTATTACCAGCTCTCATGTAAATCAATGTTTCTGAATGCAATTTCTTTCCGGTCAGAACCCCACCTAGGATATCCTCCTACCTCCGGCCTCCTGTGTCCTTGCAGAGCTTGTCCTGAGTCCTGGATCCCGAGTCATGACATCCTAAAGTCACTGTCCTGGACCTCCCAGGCATTTCCTTAGCCCCCTTGGATGAATTGTTGGGCCAGGCCAGGAGGGGGTCCCAAGCTGTGGAGCAGGATGCCCCTGCTCCCTTCATGGCTCCTGGCCTGGTAAAGCTTCAGCAGGCCTTGAGCAGGTCTTCTGCCAACTGTAGAACATTTGCAGATAAAGAGTTTTGTGAGGGATGTTGAATGTGGCAGATGACAGCAGCAGTGTCCTGAGTGGGGTCTTACAGGTGGACACAGGCCACACCCGGAACTAACTGGGCCGCCTCTGCAATCGACTGAGGCACGCGCTTGGTGGCCCTCATCTAACGGCAACCACACTTGCTGGGCGGGATGCCCTGGTTTGCTCCTCAAACAGGCAGAGTTTGTAAACGTGGTGGGGAACTAGACCTGCACTGGACCCACCCCGGAGCTCATCGCTCACAGGCGCAGGGGTAAGAAGAGGCGGCACGGAGGTGGAAAGCCTGTGGCATGCAATGAAAGTGAGAGAGGTCCTCCACAGCCCCTCCTCCTTGCATCCTTCTTGCGTCTCAGCGCAGCTCATCAGCACACTCCTCCTCCGCTCAACTTTGCAAAACAGGCCAGTGATCTTATCAACAACAAGTAAATAAAATGTATCTTGCTGATCAACACTCTCTTTCCTTACAAAATAAACAAATAGATGTATGCTATTCCTTGTTTAAACAAGGTGTTAAAATGAATTAGAAAGAATAATCAAAACATAAAAAGCACCCCCAAACAAATAGTTTTTTAGGTTCAGTAAAGGGGGAAATAGCAATTTAACCAATGGCAAACATTATTCCTTAACCTGTATTTCTTCTCAACATAATTAATCATACAAATTAGTTACTGACCTCAGTCTCTCCTTAGAACACATATTTAATTTCCAATTTTATTATTTTTCACAAAGTACATTTTAAAATCCATTATTTGCACATAGCTTTACAATGCACCATGGGTATTTACTATTTTCATATACATAAAAAGACAAACTTGATCAGTCACAAACTCCACTTCCACCTCAGACCTTCTCATACACACTATACATACAATATCACGCACAGGTCTCGCAAAGTACCATAAGCTTCAGATTCTAACATGGTCATGATACTAACAGTGCAGACTACAGGACAATCATTTCCAACGATAATAAATGCGTATGTGGCATTGCATGTGTGGCATTCTGTCATGTTAGTGATTATCATGTTCAAACCTCCATCTCGAAAAGATGCTAAGTTAGATGAAAAAGCAAAAATGGAGACAAATTATAATCTCTACACCTCAATTGCTTTTGTAATGGATCGATGCCAAAATTAGTATATTTAGCTCACATTGTTGACAAATGGGGCATTTCTGCTTTTAGCAATTTCTACATGTTGTGGGATAAGCAAAGGAATACCATATTTGTTCTCAGTTTCAAGTGATAACATTTTATAAAATAACCTTCTGTCCTCCACCTAGTGATATCCTTGAATGTGTCCCTTGTCCCAGCATATGAACCCAAAACATACATATTCGTCAAGATTAGCAAGCTTGTGCAATCCTACTCCTGAAAGACCTGGTTTTCACGTCAGCGGCAGAGAATTTTGGTTTACAAACTGCTCGCACCTCAGATATTACTCACAATATCTGCCACACTTTGCTAACCTGTCGCACCAACTTCTAACACCTCCACTACAATTGGGATTGTGCATTTTTTAAGTGCATCGGCTCTAGTCCATTGGCAGGATTTTAGACTGTGTTAAGGCGAATACCTTTTTTTCATATTCGTTGTTCTCAAGTATTTTTGGAGGGTTTCCAATAATACTCCAAGTCACTTGCTGAGGGGATATTATCATTTTCTTCATTTGCAATGTATGCCATGTCAGAGAGTGAATTAGAAATTAGGTACCCCATTACGGCTTTGCAGAGACAGACTGCCGAGCTACTTCTGAGACAAACACCTCACTGAAATCAGTGAAGAATTGCTGTTGTCATTTAGAAAAGTGGACCTTCATGGAGTGAGATCAATGTTTTGGTGCATGATCTGTTGTGTGTCGATTTAGATACCGTATATAGGTTTCCCAATTTATGCCCTTATACAGCCATAAATTCACATTGCCCATATTTAGGCATAGAAATCCTATCCTTATTTAGGTATTATCCATGCTAACCAAATACAGGCATGACCACCTACATCAGTCCATCAACATCACAACGAGTTCATGGAAAACAAGACTCTTAAGCCTTTAAACTTCCCCTTGCTTGGATTATTAATTTCTCCAAGAAATCATTTATTATGCATGAACATATATTCCTTTGGTGTTCATTCATGATATTATTCTGCCCGACTTTTACCTCCATGCTGGCATTCATAAACACCTTTGAGGTATGAATATACCTTCACTAGCCATGGCAAACCACGGTTTGGCTGCCTACTTGCATGACGTGGCTCACCACTGCAAGTTTGGAAGGAAGTCAAGTCCCTGCCTGATGCACTGACCAGATGCTGTCATCCTCCTCACAGAGAATCCAGCTCCAGTGTTTCTGAGTCCCCTTGCGGGATGTTAGAGATCTATACCCGGAAAGAGATTCCAACCTCTCTCATTCTAAGGTATGGAGCCGACTAGAACCTAGAGGGACTCTTGGCAACTCTGGCAAACTAAACCATAGCTAGCTATATTTTGTAAAACAGCACCTACTTCTTACCTTGCACTACACTTAGGTTAGGTACACTGGGGTAGAACTAACTAGAAGCATCAGATGAGTAAACACATTCTAGCCTGTGTTATTTATGTATGTATTTTTATGACTATATGTCATAGCTACAAACCATGATATTGCAGTATTATTTTATGTTACTGCTAATGCTGTAAGTATTATACTTCGCATTCTGTCTTACGATTGTAGCAGTTCATATCTCTTGCATGAGAAATAAGACTGTTGAATAAACTCTTTATTATTGAAACGCCTGTCTATCTATTTCTGTAGAAACTCTGTAGAAACGAAGCATGCACGATTGACTAGGTGAAACTGTTATCTATTGTTTCCACGATTCTGAGACTGTTCCGATTCTAAGGGAAACAAAGTTGTCATTTTTATGCGGTTGTCAGAAACTAATCCCTTCTTGTTTATTCGAGATGTTTCTAGTGACCTTTGAGTTAGCTGGCGCACACAAGTAATTAAGTTTAATGTACTCGATAGAGACATACTTACCTCAGTCCTATGTCAAATCGATAGTGTATATTATTCCAATGCGCAAAGCCTATCAGGGATATAGGAACTACACAACATGGCGCCCAACGGTTTGGTAAGGCACTAATTTAATGCTAGATACTGAAATAACTGAGTCGTGGTTTTCTCAGAGACCCCGACTCATTAAAATCCATAAGACGTCTGGAGTGGGTGGGGATAATATAGCTTAGTAGGACAAAAATCCTATGTATTAGCTGTTTGGTTTGTTCAACGTTGAAGGATACAGTGTTCTAAAATATTGTGCACCTTATCTTTGTTTACTTGAAACTTGCTCTGCAATTTTCATTAAACAATATCCCAAAATTGGGATAATAATACCGCAACCTGTGGAGCTCTAACCGAAGAAGTCGGAGCAACTATTGATTATACAGGTTTTAATGAGACTGATGAAAATGTGAACATCATTGCTTCAAATTTAAGGAGAGCCATCACTCTAAAACTTATAAAACATGGCCTAACACCAAGAGGTGGTAGAGCAGTTTTTGTGATAGAGGCAAATGAATCTCACCAGACAGAGGTATTCTACTCATGGATAGTATTCCCTGAATCGCATCCAGTAACTAAAATTTTTCACTTCTACAAAGAAGATGATCCACCTGAGGAATATATATTTCTTTTGAGGATATTGAAATTCTACTCACATACAAGGAGCATGATCTATGGTTTAAAGGCGCCCTAAAACATTCAGATCACATTAACAGGCTCGGTCCACTACGTAGACCAGGAGCAACATGGCCAATTTTAGCCGGCTACACACCTCATCCTGACATCTAAGAAATATCAAATGAAGAATTACTTGCTCAACTCAAAGAGTTATTCAACATATATAAACAATTGGTTCAATATGTCATGCAGACATTTACAGTCCAACCAACAATAGCCATTCAAAGACAAACCTTTCACCAGGGGAATGCGCTAAAAATCACTCCACAGACGTTACGCGCAGTCATGGGTGAAATGCCCACAAACGTGAACAAATTCCTTTCTGAATAGCTCAAAAAATTACTCAGATCAAAGCTGTATTTCCTAATATCAGCCCTTATGAGAAATACAGAAATCTAACAATCTGTTAACCAATGGGGATAACACCACATCTGGAAGACTACACCACTTGGGGCACAGTCTTTTTCTGCTATCTACACTAAAACACATGGTGTTCCGTCTATGGCCGTAATACCTGATGTTTTGAAATAAATTCAAAATTAATATGGGGCAGAGCCTGCTCTGAATTTAGGTATGAAGTTACCGAAAAATCTCATCCAGGTCTCAACAATAATATTATCTAATTTTGAAGGAGCAGCAGCATCAGTGGCAATCCATCAGAAATTAAGGGAATTTGATGTAACCGAACAACCGAACAACCACAAGAATTAGCCGGAATAACTGAAAAATTCTATGAAGAATTAGGCAGAGACAGTTTGGGTGGTAAACCAGTAAACCACAACTGTCTAGAGGTCCTGAGAAGGACTCTATTAAACACATTCCTACCTCTTCTAAAGAAGTGGGAAAATAACAAACAACATTCAAAATAGAAATGTTCTCAATCCAGAGGTAGGTCTCCTCAAAAGGAGCCCTCTGAAAGGAGGTATAACCTCAAGAATATGGATAATTTGAAAAAAACGGATAGGTATCAAGATACTAATACACGTTCCTCTCGTACCTTTCAGATATCGTCACAAACATCCATAAAGAAGAACACATGAAGTCCAAAGACGATCAACACATTCAGAAAAAAAAAACTATATTCTCCAAAAAGAAGATAGCAGGTCGGAAAATCAGACATGCCAAGGATTCTGAGAACACAACTCAAGAATGGAGAATGGGCTCAGACAATGCTGGACAGTGCAGCAGAAGTAACAATAGCTCACCAGAACCTAAAGGAAGTTCTGGAGATAGTGGACTTGAAAGAGTACATTCAAGTTGAGACTGTAGAGACCAGGGTTAGTTCTCCACATAGGTTATATGAAATAACACTCCGGATGGAGGGAGACATACCAAGAAAAGTGAAAGCACTCTTTTGGGAGGATCTTTCAAAAGGTTATGACATACTTCTAGCAGAACAGGACTGGCTACCAGAATTTGTCAGTGAGTGCCCACATGGCAAAGACATCATTATGCCAACCTTCTCCAACCATGTTCCAGTACATTTAAGTTGCCCGACCCCCAGCATTATACAAAAATCATGTAGGATGGGATGAGTACTCACCTCATCATAAGACCCAGTTACAAAATTAACCAACTGCACAAAGGCAGTATCCAATTAAGCAAGAAGCTAAAAAATAGGCCAGGAAGATTTTGGATCAACTTGAATACCAAGGGGTGATTGCAAAATGCACCTCATCAATGAACAATCCTTTGTTTCCTGTTTCCAAAGCAGACAGTACATATCGTCTAGTTTTGGATTGCAGACACCTAAACTCTGGTTGTAAAACATTTGCAGTGCAAAACGCACACAGTACAGCATTAATGAATAGCATTGTGCGTAAAAAAATATAAAAACACATTAGATATTTCAAATGGTTTCTTTTGTCAAAATATAGCACTTGAAGGCATGTATTTGGCAGCTTTCTCAATAATGGGGACCCACCATCAATTCTCTTGCCTCCCATAGGGATTCCAGAATAATTTGGGGCTATTTTCAGCAAGGGTAACAGAGGTACTACAAATTTATGATAATAAGGCATTGTCACATGTCGATGATATCTATATGACAGATGAAGAACTGAACAAGCACTTGAACACGGTGAACACCATTATACTGGGTTATAAATTCAATTTAAAAAAACAAGAATTGCCTATTTGAATGTCCTTTTCCTAGGATATGAACTATCAAGTGAAAGCAAAAGCCTGGCAGCCAACTTTTTAGAAAAGTGTGCGCTGCTCCAACCTTCAAAAACGATGAAAAACTAACAGTTGATTTAGGTTTCCTAAACTTTGGAAGAACTTACATTCTAAACTATGCAGAAAGGGTTAAACCTCTCTAAGAATTAATCAAACCTGATTTTAAAATTACACATTGGACACAGGAACACACAGATATGTTAGCAGCAAAACACTTACAATCACGCGTAAACGTAAGCAACTTAGTGATCCGACTCATTTTTGGTCAATGCGGATTCCCCTACTTGACTTTTAACGAAGGTGAAAAAGTACCAATGGCATACAAATCACATTTGTATACACAAGCAGAAATTAAATTTACATCAAAAGAGAGAATTCTGACAGCAGTTCAAACCGCTGTAACAAAAGAAAGAGCCCTGGCACAGGGGAAACGCATTATGGTCGTGACTCCTGTACCAGCCTTAGAGGCAGTTACAAAAGCTACCATTGCGATTGCAAAAGCTTTACATCCAAGATGGATACAATTGGTTAATTCACTTGCTGCAACAGATGTTAAATATGTTTTTGATCTTTTTTTGAAAACACAAGCATTTCTACAATACAAACGCGAATGTCCTCTGTCTACTGAAATTCTCCCTCTTGACCAGTCCGAAATTATAATTTATACTGATGGATCTGCACAACTTGCTACAGGTGGTAAGCAGGCTTACAGTGCAGTGTGCGCAATCGTTAAAGGTCACATACATGATGGAAAATTCCTACCAATGGTCACAAAAATGCAAACTCTAGGAGGTTGTACAGCTCAGCGATCTGAACTTCAAGCATTCAAAATGGCACGTGAAAATACGGATCGAGAATTGCCCACACTCATAGTGTGCGATACTTTTTACTGTGTTAAATCTTACAATGAATATTTACAGAATTGGCTACAAAATTGTTTCAAAGATGCAAAAGGTGGCACAATCAAGCATAAAATGGTTTGTGAACAAGTAGTTCAGTTGCAAAAACAGACCACAAAACACTCACGTGATACACACGCTGAGTCATCAACGTGAGGATGTTCACCTTGAAGGGAATTCATTGGCTGATGAAGCCGCGAATGGGGCTGTGCAAACGGCTTCCGTAGCTGCAATCACTCATTCAAAAACAAAAATAGACAGTGAAGTGATACTGGATGTCAATGCTTTGAGCGAAGGCAGCGGTGCAGCGTTACCTAAAATGTTTCCACTCAAATCTCATATTTAACTGATGTGAGCAATATTCTGTTTGCTCGAATCCCTGGAGTGGGGATAGGGTAATACCAAACATGGAACACCGATTATCACTAATCCTAGCAGCACATGAGCCTCTGCTCATACAGGTGTTGCCGCCATAGTATAATTATTAAAACTGATATACTGGTGGACAGGAATTAGGAAACTGATCAGAAATTATGTTTTGGACTGTGAAATATGCCAGAAGATGAAAGTCTGTACTGTGAAACGTCCTGCGCAGTTTCCCCTGTTAATCTCACATAAACCATTAGCATTTTGGACCAGACCACTGCGGTCCCTTACAAAGGGATGGTAACTATAAATATATCATGGTCGCAGTGGATTTGTGTTCAAGGTTCCTATGGATGTGGCCTCAGCGCTCGGGTTGACGCTCAAACTTTATAAATAATTTGCGAGTCTTTATCGGCGCATACGCAATTGGCCCACTACACTCTGACGAGAGCCCTGAGTTTAGCACTTGAGCTTACAAGGAAGCCATGGTCAGTTTGGGAGTATCATTGCGGTATTCTTTTCCATTCCATCCTGAAGAAAATTCTGTTGTGGAAAGAAAAAAACGGGACAGAAAGCAGTCTATACCAGCTAGGATATTAGGTAACCCTGGGCGAAGCACTACGCTCCGTTTGCGGAGTTTGCGGAGTTTTGGCAACTCCGCGTTCCGCGGAGTTCGCGTAGCTGCCGATAACTCCGCTATCCGGTGCGGAGCGTAGTTGTCGCGCGCTAAATAACATTGTCGCGCGCTAAATAACATTATCGCGTGCGCGGCAATGGCTTACCTTGGTTCTGCGTTCGCTTTTTCCCGGTCGCGTCGGCCACCATGTTTGTAAACCCTTCCGTGCAGCTGTGCGAACGCGATAACGTCATTGGAAGCGCGATAAAGCCATAAGGACGCGCGAGTATGTTTGTTGGTAAGATCGAGTTGCCGAACACGCAGAACCTGCAATCTTGCACAGAATAACTCGCGAGCATGTTAAAAGTTAAACCATAATAATAAATTACCATTTTGGTTAGCAAACAAGTGAGAAACCCCTCAAAGTTGTACCTTTGGATGTATTTTTTGGGGGGAAGGAGTCCTCTTTCTGTTTCTACTGTATTTTTGAATATTAAGGAGGAAGGGCTCTGGAGTTTACAACTTCCTGTTCCTGTCCACCAGGCTCCTCCCAGTGCTTTGTCCATGAGGTGGTCACTTTCATTTGGATTTTGAGCTGGCAGGATCACTTTCTGTGTGTGTTGGCTGCATTACTGCTTTTTTTGAATCTTACTGAGGACTTTTGGATTTTGAATTCTCTTTTTCAAGTAAGTTCAGTAATGTATGAGTGAGTATGATGTTGTAGACTTGTGTTTGTTTGATTTAAAATGTTTTAACTACATTATTCATTCCTTGATTTAAATTATTGATGGGTGCCTACTTTTATGAGGTCCCAACTTGTATTTCTTTTTAAATTTCATCCAGGCTACATAGAGAGGTACCCATGGGTAAAATCATAATTCTGTGTTTAAATTTTTATTCAAGTTTGTAAACAAACATCATGGCTGGCATTGGATTATGGTCATCATTATGCAATAGCAATGTCTGCTGTGGAATTTCTGTTTGTGTAATGAAAAAGTTTTTTTATTTTTTTAAACCAATAGCTGACCCTAGTACTCCATGTAGTTAGTGTGTAGGCATGTTTGAGTTCATTGTAATAACTTTCTGTGGTTGGCCTGGCCATGTGTTGTTGGCGGCCATTTTATGTTTCCCAGCCACTTTGGTCTTGCCATAGGCCTCCAAACTTGTGGCCTACTCTTCCAGTAGGCCAGAGGTACTAGTCATAGGGTCATGAAAGGTAATCAACTGTTTTTCTGGTGTACCTCTAATTAGGAAATCATGCATGGACTGGATTGATTTAGAAAATCTTATGTTTATGTGTGGGGTATGTCAGGTTTCGGGTGTCTGTCAATTTCTGCCATTAGGTAACCCTAGGAATACAGCTCGGGTAGTTTTGGTAACGTCGCGCCGTGTGGGAACGCGACCTTACCTTTTTTGTCTTTTTCGCGCGCTCAATGTACTGGCTCGGGAACGCGATAACGACTTTTTACTCGATTCGCGTTGCCGAACACGCCGATTTTGCATTCTCGCGAACAATATGTCCCGAGTTGCATAAAAGTTCCTCGAAAATGTTTAATGTGTCCCCTGTGCTACCAAAAAGTCCTCATTTTTTGTGTTATTTACTTCTTTGGTTGTAGCTTTGTCTTCCTGGAGCATGGCCCACTCCCAGTTCCTTTCTGTCCTCTATGTAATGATTTCTTGTTTATGGTTGGGGTGACCAATTTGGGGGGTGGTGTCTGGTGTGTTCATTTTGTGAAGCAAAGCATTGTCCCTTTGGCATAGGCATTTATTGTCTGTCCTCTCTTTCTTTTCATGTAGTGGTGAGGGCCATTTTGTGTGTACTTCCTTTGTGATGATTCTGCTATGTTGTTGTTGGTGGGCAGGCCTTGTGGTGGCGGCCATTTTGTGTATGCTTCCTTTGTGACTGATTTTGCCATGTGGTGGAGGCCATTTTGGGTGCATCCCCTTTCCATGTTGTCTTTGGGTGTCCCTGTCCTCCTGGCCCTATGGAGGCGGCCATTTTCTGTGTCCTTCCCTGGTCCTCTTCTTTTGCCATAGCCATCCAAGGCTTTTGTAGGTACTACCACTCAAAGCCATAGGTGCATTCAAGTTAATCAACTATTTTTGTGGTGTAACTTTAATTACACCGTGTATGGCTTTGGATTGCTTCACATTTTTTTGTAATGGTGGTACTTTTAGTTTTTTGGTTGCTTGTGTGTAGCTATTATGGCACTCCCTGCCATTAGGTAACCCTAGGAATACAGCTCGGGTAGTTTTGGTAACGTCGCGCCGTGTGGGAACGCGACCTTACCTTTTTTGTCTTTTTCGCGCGCTCAATGTACTGGCTCGGGAACGCGATAACGACTTTTTACTCGATTCGCGTTGCCGAACACGCCGATTTTGCATTCTCGCGAACAATATGTCCCGAGTTGCATAAAAGTTCCTCGAAAATGTTTAATGTGTCCCCTGTGCTACCAAAAAGTCCTCATTTTTTGTGTTATTTACTTCTTTGGTTGTAGCTTTGTCTTCCTGGAGCATGGCCCACTCCCAGTTCCTTTCTGTCCTCTATGTAATGATTTCTGGTTTATGGTTGGGGTGACCAATTTGGGGGGTGGTGTCTGGTGTGTTCATTTTGTGAAGCAAAGCATTGTCCCTTTGGCATAGGCATTTATTGTCTGTCCTCTCTTTCTTTTCATGTAGTGGTGAGGGCCATTTTGTGTGTACTTCCTTTGTGATGATTCTGCTATGTTGTTGTTGGTGGGCAGGCCTTGTGGTGGCGGCCATTTTGTGTATGCTTCCTTTGTGACTGATTTTGCCATGTGGTGGAGGCCATTTTGGGTGCATCCCCTTTCCATGTTGTCTTTGGGTGTCCCTGTCCTCCTGGCCCTATGGAGGCGGCCATTTTCTGTGTCCTTCCCTGGTCCTCTTCTTTTGCCATAGCCATCCAAGGCTTTTGTAGGTACTACCACTCAAAGCCATAGGTGCATTCAAGTTAATCAACTATTTTTGTGGTGTAACTTTAATTACACCGTGTATGGCTTTGGATTGCTTCACATTTTTTTGTAATGGTGGTACTTTTAGTTTTTTGGTTGCTTGTGTGTAGCTATTATGGCACTCCCTGCCATTAGGTAACCCTAGGAATACAGCTCGGGTAGTTTTGGTAACGTCGCGCCGTGTGGGAACGCGACCTTACCTTTTTTGTCTTTTTCGCGCGCTCAATGTACTGGCTCGGGAACGCGATAACGACTTTTTACTCGATTCGCGTTGCCGAACACGCCGATTTTGCATTCTCGCGAACAATATGTCCCGAGTTGCATAAAAGTTCCTCGAAAATGTTTAATGTGTCCCCTGTGCTACCAAAAAGTCCTCATTTTTTGTGTTATTTACTTCTTTGGTTGTAGCTTTGTCTTCCTGGAGCATGGCCCACTCCCAGTTCCTTTCTGTCCTCTATGTAATGATTTCTTGTTTATGGTTGGGGTGACCAATTTGGGGGGTGGTGTCTGGTGTGTTCATTTTGTGAAGCAAAGCATTGTCCCTTTGGCATAGGCATTTATTGTCTGTCCTCTCTTTCTTTTCATGTAGTGGTGAGGGCCATTTTGTGTGTACTTCCTTTGTGATGATTCTGCTATGTTGTTGTTGGTGGGCAGGCCTTGTGGTGGCGGCCATTTTGTGTATGCTTCCTTTGTGACTGATTTTGCCATGTGGTGGAGGCCATTTTGGGTGCATCCCCTTTCCATGTTGTCTTTGGGTGTCCCTGTCCTCCTGGCCCTATGGAGGCGGCCATTTTCTGTGTCCTTCCCTGGTCCTCTTCTTTTGCCATAGCCATCCAAGGCTTTTGTAGGTACTACCACTCAAAGCCATAGGTGCATTCAAGTTAATCAACTATTTTTGTGGTGTAACTTTAATTACACCGTGTATGGCTTTGGATTGCTTCACATTTTTTTGTAATGGTGGTACTTTTAGTTTTTTGGTTGCTTGTGTGTAGCTATTATGGCACTCCCTGCCATTAGGTAACCCTAGGAATACAGCTCGGGTAGTTTTGGTAACGTCGCGCCGTGTGGGAACGCGACCTTACCTTTTTTGTCTTTTTCGCGCGCTCAATGTACTGGCTCGGGAACGCGATAACGACTTTTTACTCGATTCGCGTTGCCGAACACGCCGATTTTGCATTCTCGCGAACAATATGTCCAGAGTTGCATAAAAGTTCCTCGAAAATGTTTAATGTGTCCCCTGTGCTACCAAAAAGTCCTCATTTTTTGTGTTATTTACTTCTTTGGTTGTAGCTTTGTCTTCCTGGAGCATGGCCCACTCCCAGTTCCTTTCTGTCCTCTATGTAATGATTTCTGGTTTATGGTTGGGGTGACCAATTTGGGGGGTGGTGTCTGGTGTGTTCATTTTGTGAAGCAAAGCATTGTCCCTTTGGCATAGGCATTTATTGTCTGTCCTCTCTTTCTTTTCATGTAGTGGTGAGGGCCATTTTGTGTGTACTTCCTTTGTGATGATTCTGCTATGTTGTTGTTGGTGGGCAGGCCTTGTGGTGGCGGCCATTTTGTGTATGCTTCCTTTGTGACTGATTTTGCCATGTGGTGGAGGCCATTTTGGGTGCATCCCCTTTCCATGTTGTCTTTGGGTGTCCCTGTCCTCCTGGCCCTATGGAGGCGGCCATTTTCTGTGTCCTTCCCTGGTCCTCTTCTTTTGCCATAGCCATCCAAGGCTTTTGTAGGTACTACCACTCAAAGCCATAGGTGCATTCAAGTTAATCAACTATTTTTGTGGTGTAACTTTAATTACACCGTGTATGGCTTTGGATTGCTTCACATTTTTTTGTAATGGTGGTACTTTTAGTTTTTTGGTTGCTTGTGTGTAGCTATTATGGCACTCCCTGCCATTAGGTAACCCTAGGAATACAGCTCGGGTAGTTTTGGTAACGTCGCGCCGTGTGGGAACGCGACCTTACCTTTTTTGTCTTTTTCGCGCGCTCAATGTACTGGCTCGGGAACGCGATAACGACTTTTTACTCGATTCGCGTTGCCGAACACGCCGATTTTGCATTCTCGCGAACAATATGTCCCGAGTTGCATAAAAGTTCCTCGAAAATGTTTAATGTGTCCCCTGTGCTACCAAAAAGTCCTCATTTTTTGTGTTATTTACTTCTTTGGTTGTAGCTTTGTCTTCCTGAACAGGCCATGTGGTGGCGGCCATTTTGTAGGTACTTCCTTTGTGCATTTATCATTGGCCTCCCTGCTTTTGGTCTGATCTGATAGTAGGACAGACTCCCAGAGGTGGTAGTTACTAGTGAGCGGGGCTGCTTTATGTAGCTGTTTCTATTTGGTCTATTTAATTACCATCATTACGGCATGTGTGTATGCCATTGCATTTCCAAGTTGGTTGTCTGGGCAGGGGGGTAGGTAACTTTTTTGTGTGTGGAATAATTTTATGACTTGTATGTGTTTTTGCCGTGAAGTTTTACAAACTCTTAGCCATGGTGTATTTTGATTTTCCTTGCATTAACCTGTCATGACTCATGTGTAGCAGGCAACCTCCTTTTTCTGTCCATGTTGGTATATGATAGGCCTGCTTGACTTTATTATTGGTTATTTCTAGCTGGGAGCTGTGGTGCTCGTACTATTAGTCTTCTTTTTTGTGTTTTATACATTGCCCTGTGTGTCTTTCAATTGTTCATGTGTTGTTGGCTTACTGCTTGTTTGACTGACGTTTTCTGTCTTCTTTGCTTGTAGGTGCACAGAAAAAGACTGAGGAGGTGCTGGCTGTTTTCATCCATCGCCCGTTCAACTGCCAGACGGACGTCCTTCAATTGTACGCCACGTGTGGGGTGTGACTCATCTGACCACACATCTCTGCAATTTGTGCTACTGAGTGCTGCTGTGTGCTGCTGACATCAGAAGAAGATGGGTCCTAAGAGAGCAGTTACCAGGTCCTCCACCACCAAGAAAGTTGCTGAGAAGAAGGTACAGAAAAAGGAAGTGTCACTTAAGGCTGGTATGGACCCCCAAACCTTTTTTGGGCCCCCAAAACGTACGCCTGCAGCAGCGGTGTCCATGGTGCAAGCTGGAGCCAGCACATCGGCATTAGCGGGGGCAAGCCACCAACCCAGGGCCAAGCACATGAGGGTCGAAGAGGTAGCCGACATAGTGTTACAAAGCAGTGATACTGAACCTGAACTTAACTTATCGCTGTCTCAAAGTAGCACACAATCTATGCAAGCTGAAAGTGCTGACCAACCGCCGCCAGCAGTACATGTTCAACAACCACAACCACCGCCCGCAATAGTTGTTCAACAACAACAACCAAATCCCACAGTAGTAGTTGTTGAAGAACCACAGCACGCTATAGTACTTCCTCAAGAACAACAACCACCGTCTCCACACGCAATAGTGGAAGTTGTTCCTCCCGATGTCGGGGCAGTTCAGGAAGTAGAGCCTCATTCCGAGCAAGAAGAAGAGGAAGCCACTTCTGGAGGTGATCTACTGTCTTTAAATTTACGAAAGGAAAGGAGGGTTAGTGGCAGTGCATCGAGTTCTTCGCATAGCATCCCTTCAGATGACCTTGATGAGGAGTATCATCCACGACGAAGAACTGAGCATTCAAAGAAGAGGCATCAAAAGACCAGGCTGGGAAAAAGGAAGGATCCGTCAAGGCTTGAACTTCCGGAGTTCGATGTAGGTGAACAGGATGCTGATGGTGATAAAGACGGGTCTGACACTGACAATGTCATCATCACAAGCGTTATTCCTGGTGCAGAGGATGTAGAGACCAGCATTTTCACCCTATCTAGAAGGGCTGCGATTAGTGATGAGCAGGTAGCACGTGTAACTCCTACACACTCAGCGCCCAAAGTAACACCAGCTCCCATTTTTGCATCAGCGAAGGCCCGGCAGCGTGCGACATCCAGCGCAAGCGCCACCTCAACAGAAGGAGGTAGTGGCAGTACTAGTACTGAACTGTCACATAGGGAAATGCAACCAAAAGGCTCCAGTTCATCCGGGATTGGAAGTGGGTCCTCCTCTTCCTATGGCAGGAGACAAAAGTTTAGCTCCCCAGTCTGGGATTTTTTTACGGTTCACCCACATCAGGAGAACATTGCTATATGCTCCATTTGTCGCACCAATGTTAGTCGTGGTAAGATTGGTACAAACTATGGTACTGGAGGCCCAACGACCCATATGAAAAAAACACACACAATTGTATGGGAGAACCACCTTGCAAGCTTACAAAAAGATGTAAGCACTGGTGTTGGTGGGGAGGATACAGTACTACAAGGTCCACTCATGGAAGAAGAGGGAGACGATGACCTTCTATCTGGGAGTGGTACACCAATGAGCCCTGTCGCCAGCACTGGAGTGGTGCAGTCCAAATCCTCAGCATCAGCAACTTCTCAGTGGCACCAGAGTCAGCCGGAGACACCAAGGGCAAGGAGTGAAAAGTCTGCGTTGAAAGGTGGTCCGTCTAGCAGAACAGACAGAATTACCAAGCAGCTTACCATTACTGGCATGTTTAGGCAGGAGGGAAAGTACGAGCGGAACCACCCAACAGCACGTTTGTACAATGCGAAACTTGCAAAAATGTTGGCACTGGACCTTCTCCCATTTTCATTTGTTGAGGGAGTGGGATTTCGGCAATTAGTGGCAACACTCGCCCCAAAATGGGACGTTCCCAGTCGCTACTATTTTGCAAGAGTTGCTATTCCAGCACTACACCACGACGTGCTGGGATTGATTGGGAAAGCCTTACAACAGAGTGTTGTCCATTGTATCCACCTGACAACCGACATGTGGAGCAGTCGCGAAGCCACAGCAGATTACATGTGCATCACCGCACACTGGATCTCTTTTGCAGGTGTGAAAGACAAGTTAACATCAGGCCTTCTTGATGTTGCTGGGATTTTCAATGACACTCGCAAACATGCAACTGTAGCCATGTTTGGTATGGAGAAAACTCATACTGCTGACAACATTTTGTCTGACTTTAACAGCAAGGTCTTTGAATGGCTGAAACCAAGAGGCCTTAAGATTGGTTTTGTTGCCACCGACAATGGCAGTAATGTAGTGAGGGCAATGAAAGATGGACAGTATTTCAGGGTACCCTGTTTGGCACACTGCATTAACTTAGTCGTGCAAGACTTTCTGAAACATGAACAACAAGTCAGCAACATACTGACCATCTGCAGAAGAATATGCACGCATTTTAACCATTCTTTCAAAGCGCGGAAGCTGCTACGCGTCATTCAGCGGGAGCATAATTTGCCAGTCAAAGCACTGATCCAGGAGGTCCCAACACGTTGGAACTCGACTTATTTCATGCTTGAGCGTCTCTTTGAGCAGTACATACCACTGAATGCTTATGTAATGTCAAGAAGATTAGTGGATCCTACTGTTAATCTTAAAAGCCTGACCGTTGAGATGTGGCAGTGGGACATCATTAAATGCTTGACAGAGATGCTACAACCTTTTGAGGTGTTCACACGTGCAGTTAGCAGGGAGGACTGTACTATGGGCCAAGCCATCCCATTGTTGTACATGCTCGAGCAACAGCTGAAGGAGGTCTGTGAAGCATACGAAGGTGACGAAGAAAAAGTTGATGCATGTACCTTGGCCAAGGCCTTACGCAACCGCTTATCTGTAAATGCAAGGCTTAAAATGATTGTGTCAGATCCAAATTACATAACTGCAACAATCTTGGATCCACGGTACAAATTGTTTGTCAGCAGTAGCGCAGTCATTCCTTTTTCAGATGGGGATGTTGCCAATTACAAAAGTTCCATAGCTGTGGAAGCTAATGATTTCGAAACTGAACGGCTGTTACTTAAAGGCCTGACAGTGCCAGCCCAGGACAGTCAAAGTACTCCAGGCCATCCTCCTGAGGCAACTCTGGCAAGTTCATCACAGCATGAGAGCGGTGCGTCCGCTTCCCAGCAGGCACCAACAGTACCAAAAGCAGCACCTGCACGATCTGATTCAGCAGACACAACCAAAAGCATAACTGCTTTTTTTCTACAGAAGGGAATGGGTAAGTCCGTTGCTGTTGCAAAGGGGAAAGAGGAGCAGCAAAGCCGAGCACCATTGAACACTGAGCGGATGGTTCAGGCCTATCTGGATGACACAACAGAGGTGTTCATGGAGCAAAGCCCATTGGTCTATTGGTATGAAAGAAGGAGACAGTGGCCAGTGCTGAGCAGGCTGGCGATAAAGTATTTGGCTTGTCCTGTAGCCAGTGTCGCCTCTGAGCGGGTTTTCAGTGCTGCTGGTGCCATTGTGACATCGAAAAGGACCAGTCTCTCCCCCAAAAGCGTCGAGAGGCTGACAATGATAAAAATGAATCAACACTTCATACCACCAGACTATACTGTACGTGAATCAGAGCAGGATGAAGAAAGCGAGCCCGAAGAATTTATCACTGCTGGGTTACATGACCTACTGCTGTCCGGACCCGCAGAGTTTGAGGACGAGCACCTCTTCCCTGACCAATAGGCTGTTAAATTGTGACTTTTTCCCTTCTTTTATTTGTGTTATTTATTTTCTTATTAAAAATGACTTTCTGGTGCATAACTGCTAATCTTAAAATAAAAAGCTCAACCAAATCCATCCCCACCACTCATTCTTTTAATGTACCTACTGGAGTTGCACACCTGTGCATTTTATTTTCGCTGTATCTTTTTTAGTTACCTCCTGGAGTTGCACGCCTGTGCATTTATGTTCCATGTTGACTGCACTCCTCAGAGTCTTGCTGCATCTTCTTGACTCCCACTCAAGTCAATACAATTCCATCTTGGCAGCCATACATTTGATGTTGTAGATGGAGTATAGTACAATAACAATAATGTAGCCTCTAACAGTCCCTCCATAATAAGTGAACCGTACATGACTACAGCCATCCTCTATTTCATTTGAAATCTGCAACTCATAATAACTGCCTTGCTGAGTCTTACTGTTAAGGCTACCACCTCTGTCTGCAGGCATTCAGAGACGACTCTTCTGTGTCAAAAGAAACTTGAGCAGGCATCCACAACTGAAGTCAACTTGTTGTGATGTTGACTCGCATTACAAAGGCTCGGCAGCATCTGTGATCAATCTTCTGACAGTGAAAGAGAAGAAGAGCAAAACAGGTATAAAAATGAATGCCATGCATTGCATGGGATGTATTTTTTGGCTGACTCTGAGCTAATGTGCATGGAGTTGAAGTATATTAGTAACTTCAGTTCAGACTCACGTGATAGCCAATTCTTCCATGTTATTTACTAATAATAGAAATTATTTACGCACTTGTGTTCCTACTACTACAGATGCAGTCAGGACTTAATTTATCTTTGCTGTCCGGCGGTTGGATCTGAGCTGATTGATGCACGATGTTTCTTGGAGTGGAATACAAGGTAATAAATAAAATACAAATAAGAGTCACAGCACAGTGGACCCAGGCTACTACATGTTTGTTCACAGTGCTGTGGTAGAGTACAATAGTGGTATGATTGATGACTGAGAATGACGCATTGATTTTGTTGATTAATTTTGTAAATGCTAGGTTGCTTTTTCAATTTCATTCACCTTTCTGTGGGTCTGAAATTTTTAGGGAAATGCAGTTTGTATAACGGCCAAACCTGTGTCGTCGTGGGCCTGTTGTTGTGTGCTTGCTCCTGTCTTTTTTTGTACTTCTACATTAAAAATGATATGCAACTAGTAGACTTATACAAATTGTATCCAAGCCGCCTCAGTCTGAAAGTCCTCTCATACGACTACTCCTCTTGTTTTGTATTGTTTTTTTATCTTCACTGTATTACAATTTGTTTAGGTCATTCACATTCTTTTGTATTTGCCTTTTCTTTTTCAGGCTGGACATCTTTCACGGTTCACCCACTGCTTTATAGTATGAGCATCAACTCTCATCCTTACCACAGATCCTCATCATCAAGCAATTGGATTGCGGGAAACCAAGAATCATATTCAGCGTGTCCTTTTCTTACGTCCATTGCTTACAATCATTAGCTAGCTGATCAACATCATAAATCATCGTCTTCATTGTTTTGCTTTTGTTGTCTCCAATCTCCATGCGTACTGTTTTTCTTTCTCAAACCTTTCCCAAAACCCCCGTACCCATCCATTAAACAATCCCTAACCCTCTTCCCCCGGGCTGCGTGGTTACATTGAGGTGTGATGTTTCTTACATTAAATATACACCAACAATTTGATCACGCGCTTGCTGGGGCAGATGTGGTCAAAGCAACAATAGTGAAATGTCAACAAGGCATGGCCAGGATCTTCTGCGGCTTCCCAACTCAAGCTCTGTGTATAACGCCAAATAATTTACCATTTAACATCAAACAACGAATGCATCTAATGAATTGGCGTAATTTATTTTTTGGGTTTAAAGTGTAAAGCATTTATGATTTAGAAAAGTTTGACGTTGCCGTGAGTACTACAAGTAACGTTGAACTTCTTATCTTCTCTTGCACTTTGTTTCCAGTCCCCAAAACCATTGTTTTGTTTCAGTTTAGCAGTTGCAATATTGGGTCACCCATGCAATGTACTGTACTTACTTATACTACCCCCACATTGTCTGTCACGCGAATGACTGTCTCTTTCTTTTTGTCGCTACTGGCAGGGTCTGTCTACTATCACAGAAGTTCTGATTCTGAACCACAGATTCTTCGCCATTGTCTTGGAAATCAAATGCAGCCCTTGCAGTGCCACACTTCATGATAAATCATCATCATCTCATCAGCAATCACAGGTAAGATAAGTTTGCAGTGAGGTATAACGCAAGACAGACTGGTCGTTCTTCTAATACTACCAATATAACTCGGTGAGGGTTTACTGCATCTATCTGTTTGCATGTTAAAGATGTGGGCAATATATTTTATTATTAAAAAGCACTGTCCGCCGACCTGCATGGCCAAATTAAACCTTGCGAGGTTGCACAACGTACATTCTTTGGTGAAACACTCCCCCCTCCAACCCCACAAGAAACGCAAATGAACTTCAAATGTTTTCTTTTTACAATAACTTTGTCTCGTTTATTTTAACATAATGTAATATATATATAACTAAAGATGATACAAAAATAAAATATATATAAATCCTACACCAAGCTGTCCCCCTACCCGCCTCCCCTAACCCCAACCAAATTCCCACGCTCAATGTCATGTAAAAAAAAAGTAAAAACCCAACACCCAATTCCCACCCACCAACAAAAGGATTGAAAAAGGGGCAAACAGGGTCCATCTTATAGCCGGCGGGCTTTTAAGTGTTGATCCACCAGGATCTTGACACGCTCCTCTATCTGTTTTTTAGTCTGACTGCTTTGAGCCTCCAGCCTGGCTACCCGGAGGAGAATTTTTCGCTGGAACTGGCGGCACCTACATTGGCAGCCATGTTGTTGTGGGGGGGTGGACGATGCAGGGAAAATCTGGCAGCGGGCGGCTGCCTGAGCACGCCGACGTACTCCTGCAGGCTTGGGGGCCGGGGCATTGGAAGAGGCAGCAGCTGCTGCCGCCGCCTCCTCCTCCTCCTCCTCGGCCTGAGCCACCAGCCGGCGGTAGGCCTCAACGATGGCCTGCAGTTTCCGCTGACGGGCCCGGACTGCCAGCTCCTTCCTGGTTGGTTTAGAAGGAGTAACTATAAAGAAAGAGACAGAATTGTTGTAATCAAAAATCCCAGCAAATAAAGAACGCAAAATGGATCCAACACATAGTGGGCGGCACAGTACAGTAGCAATAGCAAGCAAGTTGAGTACCTAAAATGTTGTTTTATCTATCTTGAACATTCTATTCTACGCCTTATATACTTCATTTGTCTGCCTTTTTGGCACGGCATTATGCCTGCCCTAGTAACATAGTATGGGTGTACTTGAACGGTCACATACGAACACCTGTCTTTTTCATATCTCGTTCTTTTATATCATATACTCTGTGCTTCCGGGAAAAGTGACAGTCTCAAACTAACATTAAATTAACAGTGGCCAGCTAGTACTAATAAATGTCTACTCTAGAGACTATCATTCTTTATATCGCCAACAAACGTTAGGTGGTTTGTGTTTCGCCAGCAACGACCCAGAATGCATCCAGTGGTCCCCTCCTTCCCTTGCCTTTGTGTTTAACCAAAACACCGCTGCCAACACTAGTATCCACTATCCACTAACCACCAATATTGGATGTGTCTCCCACCCACGCAGGCAGCTGTGTTTTCCACTTTCTATGCTTCCACAACAACCCACGCATCCAACTGCTCTCAAACACCTGCATTGCTGATTCCAAAGTATCCTTCTATATTATATGATTCGAGCTTTTTCCTTGCAACTTTCATCATACTTTAGTTAAAATCAATCTCATGTTAATCCATCGCGGTCATGTAATGTTGTGGATAAGACTTTTTTAGTCTGCCACCAACCTTTCACAGCTGAGTTGTAGTCACATAGAAGAGGCATGTATAACTAATTTTATCAATTCTGGCCGGTGGTAATGCTTTTGCTAAGCTTGGTAATGAGAACAGTGGCGTCATATATTGTCCAGTAGAACTTCAAGTTCACTATAAATATCAGAGTACAGTGAGGAAGTTTTCCCCACCCACCAAGTAATGCGGATCACTATTGAATGTAACTTACCATCGCCCACCGTTGTTGTCTCCTCCCCCGCTGCTGCCGGTGCTGCTGTAGGTGCCTGTGGTGGTCCTCCATTCCCCTCCGGGATCGCCTCTGCTGACGGCGTTGCAGCGCCGCTGCCCCCGTCGGCACTGGTGGATGGTACCGGTTCTGCAAAAATAAAAATAAGTAATTAAGTACACCTTTTTAGATGGATGCACAGCCCCCATTGTACTTGTTCACCAAGAACGGAGTTCTGCAAAACAGTTAAGTACAACGTAATCACTAGTAGTCCACATTGCCTAGTACAGCAGAGTAAGTAACACACTACACATATCAGCATTTATTTGGTATGGTATGGTACCCAAGCTCATCTCATCTATTCTATACTGGTACTCTAGTCCTTGGAAAGTTAGACTGAACCATGTAACCTAACCAGTTTACTTTGTACATCAATGACATGTCTACAGTTTTGCGCATGCTACCTCACAGCTTGTTGCGCAGTACGAGGAGACGCCTTTGAGGCCACATGATAGTTCAAAGCATACACCTGAAGAGTTTGGAAAATAGAGGCCCGTATTTACTTTTTAAATGTGGATTGTGGAGTCCAGTTTCCTTACAGCCTCAGGTTACACCTTCTTTTTTGCATGACAGCTAAAAAGTTGAATAAATGTATGTAATGTTTTCATACTGTCTAACGTGCACCACTTTTGTCATTATCTTTCGGCAGATGAGAAGATTTACTTCTACGAAGCAAAGATTTGCAGAGCTTACCAACAAGAGGCATATGCAACCAGTATACGTTCAATGGTGAGGGGTCTCGGACATTTCCCACATTTCCCTATCGTGCACTGGTAGTGGACCCTGTGCCTTCCGCTATTCGATCACAGATTTTTTGAAAAGATTGATACCTTAACTAAACAGTTAGGTGAAATGTCATTAATCGGTTGGAAAAAAAGCTCCGTTAGAAAGTTAGGGAAATATCATTGTTCCAAAAGAAAACACTGTTGGACTTACTAGGGACAGCAGCAGGATCCTCAGTAGAGGAGCTCTGTGCCTGTGGTTCACAATCACGTTCACCCGCCGACTCGGTCCCAGCCTTCTGCTTGCCCCTGGGTTCTGTGGTTCATGTAAGAAATAATAAAGAAAGAGAAAACATTGAGTGCTGTGAAACATAGACAGCAAGCATTTCAAAAACCACTGCTACAACATTAAAAGAAACAAACATTGGTCTACCAAATGACTACTGCCTTGCATGATTCACTGACTAGTGTACTTGGTGAAAACAAATCAAATGTTCCATAAACATTCTGATTGCAGATTACTAAGTAACACAGAGGCAGTAAGACCTGAACAACACCACAGATTCAAGAATGTAAGTAGCCATTTCTTTTTCATTTTTTGCCAGCAAAATACATAGATCGCAAGGAGGAGACAAGCTTAACTTTGTGCATACTAACTAACACGAAATTGTACGTTCATGGCATCATATTTTGTTTTGCTACTGACTGAATGCTACTGCTGCCCTACCCACTCAATAAACAAACTACATCAGTTCTATGGAGGGCTGAGGCAGGGGCAGCTATAGGCTCATGGTGGTCCTGGACTCCTGGCCAGGGAGCGTAGGTGGGGGGCCCGGAAGAGGAGGTTGGGGCGGAGCACGGAGGCCAGTGAAGAGGGGGGAGTCAGGGTGTTTGGAAGTGGAACAGAGCCGGAGGCACCAAATCCCTGCCAGGGGCCGCCACGCAAATATGTATCCATCCTCTGAGGATTATTAAATTAAGGATATATATTGGTGGGGTGGCCCCTGGCGTTTGGTGGCCCTGTGCAGTTGCACAGCTTGAACATGCCTAAATCCGGCCCTGGCTGAGGTAAGAAGAACAAAGTAACTTTTGCATTCATTGCCAGAGGAGTATTATTCATGCAGAAGAGAAGGCCGTGAAAAAAAGATACAATATGCATTGCAAACACGTACAATTATCCATCAACGGCTATTTCACTGACGGACAAAGGAAGGACAAGACTCTATTAATAGCATTAACTAACTTCAGTTCTCTACAATAAAGAAAATCTCACACCAATAAACAGCAAAAGCTAGCGCCAAATTGAACACGCAAGAGTCAGTGAAGATGAAGAAGCGCAGCATAGACCAGTGTCATACAATTACAGTAGATATAATAACGGAATACATCGGAAATGTAACTAGGAGCACCAGTCATTGCGTTACTTATTCAGCCAAGATTTACAAAGATACAACAACAATACTTATACTACTATAGAGATATAGTACACACACTTTTTCTTATTGGGTAGCCACTCACCAAGACCCACGACCTCGACGCCAAGCAGGTCCAACAGGTCCTGCTCCCGGTCCAAAATGTCTGCCCAACGGTGGGTCAGCTGGTGGTGGGTACGCCGGATACCGGAGCAGCGGAAGACTGCCCGGCGCACCTTCACCCACCGCCGGAGACGCTCCTCAATATGCTGGTAGCCGGAGCCGGGCCTGCCACCTGCTGCCAACATCAAGGGGAGGTGGCGCTGGATAAAAAAAACAAGGGCAGCCACCTCCTCCTCCCCAAAAAGTTGGCGGGGCCTCACCCCTTGGGGGCGCATTCTGCCGCAAGGCAGCCTAGTTTTTTGGGGCACTGGCGCCTTGCCCTTTGAGCCGCCGCTGCTGCTGGCGCCCTTGACCATGGTTCTGGGTGGAGGGTAGAAGAAAACTAAAAGTTCAAGACAAAAAGGTAGGGGAAAGAAGAAGCAAGGTAAAAGAACAAGAAGGAAGTAAAAAGCAATAGAAAAGTTGTAAAAGTAGAAATAAAATGAAAAATATAAACCTAGGCACAGAGAGAAATAGGTAATAACTAAAGAAAGTTAGAAAAAGTGGGTAAAAAGACAAGGATTAAAGAGATTTTAACAGGATGCAAAAGTAGGCCCAAAACCATAGCCAGAGTGTGTGATCCACAAGATGGCTGCGCCCATCGCGACCGCATGGGTAGGTTCGCGCGATATTTAGCGCGATCACGCACTTTTGTAGTGCGAACGAGAAGATGAGTTCCCGAACATGTCTTGCACAACGCGACCACGTTAATTGTGACCCGGAACAGGAAATAAGGGAACGCAAGCAGGCGGGACAAACCTCTGTGGTAATTTAGCGCGCTAGCCATCCCGAGCATGCAGGCAACGCCCCGAACACGCGCACCGCGCTCCCGAAGACGAAAAACGGCGCGCGAACGGGCCCAGCAAGCAACTCCGCATGCTTGCGGAGCTACGCGTAGTTCGCGGAGTGCAACTACGTCTTCGCGGAGCTCCGCGGAGTCCGACTCCGCGAACTACGCCCAGGGTTAATATTAGGTTCTGGTGTTGGGTGGGTCAAACATCTTTATGGGTTCCAACGCTCATTAAACAATTTGCCAAGAAATTCTCACTCCTTATGAGGTCCTATTTGGGACTAGAATGTTGGTACCGGACCTTGACATGAAAGGCACAGTGGTGGAGAAAAAAAAGTTTGATATCAAAGATCGTTTGGCTGTTTTACAGGACTAAAATTAACTAAGTTCGAAACAAAGCAACATGTTCCTGAAGCCAACCACAACTGGGGAAAAACCAACCATCCCAGCAAGATCTGTCTGGATCCCAAAGCTTGGTGATCTAGTCAGAGAAAAAATTGAGGACAAGAAGGAATTTGAGCCTTCTTACATACAACCAGTACCTGTCCTAGCAATCCACGAATCAAGAACAGTACTTTTGTCGCCCCTTGCTGGTAAAAAGGAGAAAAGATTTGTGTCCATCGACCTGATCAAACCACACTATGTGGCCGATACTAATCAGTAAGCCAAGTGGACTCCGACAATGTAGCAAGTGATCAACTGGTTCCAGCGATTTCAACGAATCCTGATGCAATTCCAACCATTGACAGAACTGCCTCTGGCTATTTCATTAACTTTGATACGTTTTCTGAGGATCCCAGCGAACCTGAAACAGCGCAGCACAAATAACTTTCAAAGAACAAGCAACAGACTTTTTTTATCACCTGAAAAAGACTTATCTGGTTTCACCATGGCTTGAACTATGAATTGTTTTGGGAATATTCTTCTTTCTACTTTGGTTAGCTCTGGTAATAACTCTGGTTATGCTGATAAATGGAAGATATATTCAAATGGACACAGCAAGTAAAAGAGTGCACTTACTTCTCCAGCCACACAAATCATCCCATCGTGAAGTAAGAGTCTTGTCAGCAGTTACCATCACAGCCGTTGGTATAGTTTGAGACAAAAACGAATATTACATTTTTGACCCATTGAACTCTTGAATATTCCACTCTTGTTTAAAATTTCACTAAGTGATTTTATTTCCTCTAGTACCTTTTCTGATGAGTTGGACTTCAATACTGTTAATAACATGATGTCTGATCTAGAAATGTCTGCAGTAGTCACAAATCATGAATATTTAGAGGGTTCATCCACTATATCCACTATGGTCATACTTTCTTGCATAGAACTGCATCACCTAGAAATGTATTTCTGTATAACCAATGGGAACATTGTCTTACTCTTACAAAAGGTAGCTCAATAACTTTTGCAAAGACATTTCCATATGTCTCAGGGTTTAACTTGTCAAATCTAGAAACGTTTTTCTTTAAAAAAGTGAACAAGACAGGAATGAAAAATATGTTAACCAATACAAAACAGGTTTATTCTGCAGCCTTTATTTCCCTACTGTCTAGACAGGGTTTCAACTTTTGGAAAGAAAACATTGAGACAAAATCTGCCTGGGGTACAAAAGATTGGCAAGTGCAGGGGGAAGAAGCCTTTTAGGGCCTGTATCATCCCCGAGCAAATAATATTTTTGAAGGACACTCTCCAACAAACTTCTTGCCTTGGGTTAGCCGAGATCAAAGACATGAACACTTTGTCCATTCCTGCACCTGCAAGTAATAGCACTACACAGTGGGAGGTCGACATACATACTATTTTGCATTACAACAGATCAGATCCAGATTGGAAAAAAATGGTTGCTCTGGCCCACAGACACAAACAACTGACAAGATTGATTCCTGAACAAAACACAGGGTTTCACTATCAATAGGCCCGACCCACGCTATGTTCAAAGACAGCATCCAGGGATAGTTACAACTTGCAGTGTAGGGAAACTTTGCCTTGATTGGCTACAGAAAGCTACACTAGAGGATGTGAAACAACACTACTTCAAGAAAGTGCAGACCTTAGGGATTTCTTGCTAGGTCCAAGAAAACTGAGTCAAAAATGTTTCATATATGCTGTTATCTACGCTGCTTATAATGAAATATGGAAGGTTACCCAAGTAG
Organism: Lissotriton vulgaris; assembly: GCF_964263255.1. Classification (NCBI taxonomy): domain Eukaryota; kingdom Metazoa; phylum Chordata; class Amphibia; order Caudata; family Salamandridae; genus Lissotriton; species Lissotriton vulgaris. The sequence continues at coordinate 1,304,060,932 of NC_141695.1, read as the reverse complement.
AAACTGCAGAAAGAATACAAGAAATTGATCGAGTTCATTTAGAGAAATCTCTCGCTGTAGTAGACAATGTGTTAATGACTCTGTTGTCCAGGACATATTCATTGGATAGCATTGTATCCTATGCCATAGACATTATGGAACACGACTTGGTCATGTTGCAACATGGTCAGTCAAACTAGTACTAACATGCTATAAGGCTAGACGCTACAAAACTTGCTTGCAGGCTATGTGCCTTGGTGTTTAATCAACACTACGTCACTGTTTTCAGAACTCAATCTCACTGATAAACAGAACAAACTGGCACAAAGGGGAGCTATACAGGGCTGAGCATTGAAAAGCTGGAAAAATTACCATTCACTATGGCAGAAAATCCAGCTACTGAGTGGATCATGCATGGTAAAATTACTCTGCCTGTTACAGCTTTCCATTTTCAATATTGCCTAAAACATATACCAGCAGGCAAATATGAAAGGATGGGTAAAGAATACATTTAGACAACCTGGGATTTACCTTACATACACAGATGTTGGAGTGGGGGCGTGAAGTGTTTCAACTGTGAAAACGCACTAAGCGGTTCTCTCCTATGTCAGGGTATTAATTTACACGGGGCCTGCGATGGTTCCACTACAAACTTATCCTCCCACCTGCAAGGTTCTCCGGCTGCAGTGAATAATCCAACTTTTGGACAACTTTCAAATGGAAGTTACCTCATGTTTAATGATCACAGCTGCTGTGGCATGTTGCCAGGCATTCAATATCTAGTAACTGTTACATCCAGAGTCGCTTGCTGTATCCAATTGTGTTCCCTCAGATCAAGAGAGTCAGGGAGTCGCCTCTATGGCCTTCACTGAACATCACTACTATATGAATTGATATTCTAAGGAGAATGAAAGCCATTCTTTTACAACAAACAGTGCCTCTGACCTCTGCCAAAGAAATCTATGATCTACAAGTCTCAAGGACTTCAGCCGAGATACAAGCCCTTTTGAATACAAATTGCCCTATACATTTCTCAGGAATGTTGGAACGTATCTTAAACATGTCTGATACGAGCGGTATTGTACATGTATTTAAGAACGCGTGTTCAGGACTGTTAGCACCTTTTCAAGCAGTCCTCGAAATATTTCCCTGCTTTATGCACTCAGTGTTTGGCAGACTGCCACTACTTTTCGCACTCATTGCAGGGATCCTATTTTTTCTCCTACTGCTGTGATATGACAAGCCAAATCACCAGCGTCACTCCATGCACCATAGAGAGAGCTCTATTGGAGATGAAGTGTCGTGAGCGCATGGTCCAAATTTTATGTTTACTTCGTCTTCAAGAATTAAATTCCACATGGTTTCTGTCATTTAGACCAATCTGGCAAGATTGCATCTTACCTGTTCTACGCTGCCTGCTTTGCAGAGAAGAATGCATGCAAGACATCTGTCTAACACTTCCATCAGTCATGCCTACAGATATCGGTACTCTGCTGGACCTGGGTAACGGCCCATGCTGTGTGTTGTCCCCAGCGGATACCAATCCTGATGACGGCTTTCATTGAAATCTCACAGACGCAAATTGCTACCGTTGAGGTATGAGAGGAAACAACAGGCACGCAGGTAACATCCGATACGAATATGGCTGATGCGACCAATGCTGAAGGCAATGCTTCTTATCTATGTGCGGTTAGTCTTCTAAAGGAGGAAATCCAACTTTCACATACAACAGTAGACAACTTTTTGTCCACAAGATTAGAAGATTTCATGTTTTCTCCATCCCCATACACTGACTTACGATTCAGCACACAGTGTTTCGGGAGCACTCTGAATTTCACTTTCATTTTTCCAAACAAAGACTAAACTTGGAACTTTTTCCTAAGATAATTTTTTTTCCAAACATGTATTTTTCTTTTTTGGCAAAGCAATCTGACTATAGTACAACTATTCATAGAGAACAGAATTATTTGAAACACTTTCAGACAATATTTCACCTTCTCAATATCAATAGCTTTTTTTCTTCTGTATTTACGAGCCATTTCATAATGTATATATATATATATATATGTGGAGCAAAATTCTGTTCCCAGTTTAGACCACAGAAGTAACGGACCACCACACGGTTTGGCGAAGTGTCACAGCGAACTTTTATTATCCATTTGTAAGCAGTTCAGGTAGGCATGACGCGTTTCGGGCAGGAACTGCCCTTGATCACATAACGGAAATGCAGATTGTATCACCTTAAATAGCGCACACACTCGTTTTTTTCTTTCTATACTCACACCACGTGTTCTAGTAGTCAAAGACATAGAAAACAGACTTTTTTAGCGTGTTAGGTGTTTTACATGTGCACGAGAAATTGCAACATTGCCAGCTTAAATAAAAAATATAGCAGCATAATATATATTGCACTAAAAATAGAGATTCTTTCAATGCAGTTCAAATTGCAACGAAGATATGACCGCTTAAATGCGTATTGACGTGTACCAATCTTAAACCAATGACATAACGCTTGGAACCACATAATACAACTATCGGATTGATAAATAGTAATCCAGTTAATAAAACCTTTTGCAATCAATAAATAACATATAAATATGTTAAAATAGTAAAAAAATATACCTCCAATGAATAAAATGGTCAATTGGTAATTTACATAAATAAATATTATGTTAAAATGATTGTGCAAAAATGGCAATTTATCTTTTAACTGGCTATAACGTAGCTGTAATGCAGTCAAGTACATATATTGGCTCCTAAAAGTGGCACGCCTAAAGGTCACGTTGCTAGAAAAAAAGAATACCATTTATAAAGTGCTAGTGCTGAACTAATACAATTAGGATAGCATCTCTACCCTTGAGCCGCTGGTTTCTAAAGCTATAGATGACCAGATATATACAAAGTCAACTTCCCATTATATAAAGTGCTGAGTGAAATAAGTGCAACCAAGATAGTGTAAAAGGTTTAAAAACATAGTGATACTAGGGAGAGATGTAAAATCATAGGTTCAGTAAGTGTCGCTCAAGGATCTTAGTAAAGTTAACTATGTCTTGTGCTATAGATATCTAGACAACTGGCGATGTTATGGACCCAAGTGACAAAACTACCTTAACGGGTGGACCGGGTACAGGATATAACAATTATTATAGCAGGAAGGTGTGCATGTCCTCCCTGTCATTAAGGCCGTTAGGATGCTTGGAATCGAGATTGAGAATATATCTAGTCTCTAACTGCCTTAGGGCTTTATCTCTGTCCCCACCACGCTTGGGTATCGGTGCCTGATCAATTACAAAGTAAGTGAGACAATTGACGTCTTTATTGTGGCTCACTTTGAAATGTCGGGCTACCGGGTATGCCGGGTCACTGTGGATAATGGCACGAATGTGTTGCAGGATGCGCATATGTACGGGATTTTTCGTACTGCCAACATAACGCAAGCCGCAGGTACATGTAAGAACATAAATGGCGTACTCTGTGCGGCAGTCGTATTTCCCTCTAATTGTTTGTGCTTTGTTCTTAAACGGGGTATTGTAAGTGGCAGTGTTGGCTCCAAAGTTACATGCCCTACATGTAGCACATTTACGAAATCCATTACTGGAGGGCATCCATGTTTTTATGCTTGTAGACCTAGTGGAAATCTCTTTAGATAGGAGATTCCCTATGTTTTTAGACTTCCTAAATGTCACGCTAGGATGTTCTAATAACGTGGTTTTAAGAATAGGGTCTGTAAGCACAATGGGCCAATTCTTTTTCATGATATTACGTATTTTGCGCTCCTGTCTGCTATACGTGGTGATTAGTCTTGGGGAACTATTGTCATCCGCTGTGCTGAGATCTGCCTCAGTGGTGCTGGGCAGCAGGGTGGATCTTGGCCTTTCATTGGTTTTACTCATGGCTTTGTTGAGGATGTCCTCGCTATACCCTCTTGCTCGCATGCGATCTAAGCATGTCCGGCTACAGATGTTAAATTGTTCCGGCGTGCTGCAAATGCGTTTAAGGCGCAGCAATTCACCATAGGGTATGCTGGCAATTAGGTGGCGCGGATGAGCACTAGATGCATGTAATATTGCATTTCCAGCAGATGGTTTCCTATATGCTGTAGTGGTAAGTGTCTCATCAGTTATCAGTATTTGGACATCTAAAAACTCAAGCATGGTGTCACTTATGTTAGACGTGAAGTGCAGATTGAACTCATTAGTATTTAAAAGTTCAACAAACTCCAAAGCACTCTGCATATTGCCTTTCCAAATAACAAAAACATCGTCTATATAACGAAGCCATGAGATCACATTGCTTTCAAATGCGGCTTTGTGTTCCTTCATGAGGACCTGCTCTTCCCAAAACCCTACATGCAAGCATGCATAGCTCGGAGAAAAGCAGGCCCCCATGGCCACCCCCTGCTTTTGTCTATACAGTTCCTTCTCAAACGAAAAGTAATTGTTATTCAAGCACCATGAAATGAGGGAAATCAACATTTTGTTATGCATAGCATATTCAGCAGGCCGTGTATTTAAGAAATGTTCCACACCACGTAACCCACATTTGTGCCTTATACTCGTATAGAGAGACTCTATATCTAGAGTTAGTAAAATCCATTCCTTTGACCAGGTTATGTCATTAAGGTGCCGTAAAAAATCGCCAGTGTCTTTTAGATAAGAGGGCATCGTTCTTACCAGGTCCTGCAAATAGAAGTCAATGTATGAGCCCACATTTTCCGTCATACTTCCTATCGCCGAAATTATCGGACGTCCAGGAACCGGAACAGTGTTCTTATGAATTTTTGGTAGTAAATATAGATAGGGCAACCTTGGATGGGTGTTGAACAGGAACTTATGCTCATCATTTGATATCAGTCCCTCTGATTTCCACTTGGATAGTTCTTTTTTTAAATTCTCCTTTGCTTTGTTGTATTTACTCCATGTTGTTAATTCATAACACTCTTTGTTATTTAGTTGTCTCTTGGCTTCCAAATCATACTGTTGTTTTGGCCACAGGACAACATTGCCCCCTTTATCCGATTTTTTAATGATAACAGAAGCATCCTTGGCTAGCTTATCTGTTAGTTTATTCAGAGCAATTTGTCGTTGATTGAGGATGACTTTTTTATTATGGTTAATGGAGCAATTCAGTTCCTTAATTTCCTCCACGACGCGATCATGAAAAACGTCGATTGCGTCCTTTGGCATCAGAGGAATAAATGCAGATTTGGGTTTGAAAGGGCTTTCCCCTGCACCTTTCTGTAGTAAGTTTAATTCTTTTACTTTTGCTTGTGTGGGTGCCTGGGAATTCAATTCATCCTCATGATTCAAGCCATGTAAAGCCCATAATGCTGGTATTTCTCCTACTGACAGGCCAGAGGGGTTAGAGGCTTCCTGCTTGTTCTGTTTATTTTCCCCTAAATCTTTAAGGGCATGAAACTTTTTAAGTTTTAACTTTCTGATGAAAAGAAATAAATCCACACGTGTAGATGCATAGTCAAAATTAGTGTTAGGACAAAAGTTCAGACCCAAGGAAAGCAGCTGTTCTTCAGCTTTTGTCAGAGTTGTAGTGCTGAGATTAACTACGGTGTTGTCGTTTATTGCTTTTTCTTCCGCCAGTAGTTTTGCCTCTTTTTTGGCTTCTCTTTTGCGTTTTCTCCGGGCGGTTTTTCTGATGGTGTTCCGCCTTCGTCGGCTTGCTTCCTTTCTTTTCTTGGTCTCAGAGTTTTCAGACGGTCCTGCACTAAAAAGTCCACCTCTTCGCCTAAGCCCGGGATAGCATCAGTGGGTTCCATATTGCCTGAACTCACTGAGCTCAAACTGGATTCACTTGTGACAGATATTGTGTCTATTTCTTCCAGATCCCCAGTTGCTGTAGTCTGTTTAGTTTCCAAGATGTTTGGTTTAGTAGAAACTTTTCCTTTCATTTTGCGGATGTTCTCATATTTTTTTGCGAAAGTGTAGATTTGGCCTCTTTCATTATCCTCCAGGTCTCTGGCGAATTTGTGCACTTTTCTATTTTTTATCTTTTCTTCATATTTTTTCAAGCGCTCCTTAATTTCATTCATTTTTTTAGAAATCCAGTCCTGGTTTTCCATTTTGCTTAAGTCATGTTCCATTTCCTCAATTTCTTTTGCGAGGGCTAACCGGTCAATATCAGCATATTTGATTAAGATCCTGATCAGGTTCATTGATTGTTGTAGGTTGCTTTCCCCCCACTCTAGTAACATTGCGGGATTGGGGTGCTCAAAACTAGGAGCTAGGAGTATACGCAAACCCCGCGGAACCCGGTTGACCTCCACATATTTAGTCAGGGATTTACTCTCCCACCATTTTGTTAGCTCACTCTGCATTTTCTTCTCCAAATTTTTCAACAACAAGTTTGCATCTTTATTTGCGTCTTCGGCATGATCCTTCTGTGTTTTTTTCTGTACATTTTTATCTTTATTTTTAACCACATTGTCGAAAAGCGCATCAGCTTCCTGCTCTCTCTCCCGTACTGCGTTACTCAACATGATGCCAGTATCCTTAGATTATTGTTGACTGCAGTAATGATAGCCTGCACGTGTGCGCGCAACTAGGCTTTTTTTACGTGTAAAATGGAAAAACACGCTGAGTTATGCCAAATCGTAGCCCCGTCTTGTGTATGCTTTTTTCAGATTACTCACCGGCGACGAGGTCAAGCCTTCGCGGGTCCTCCGACTCAAGCGTCGGCGTCCTCGAATACCGGTTTTCGTTCTAGTCGTAGCTCACAAGGGGTTTAGCCAGCCTGAAGATTTCCTTCCGGAGCAGCAAGGGTTGTCGGGTTGAAGGCGGCTTCTAGCACTCGAGGCGGGGTCCAGAAAGGCGAAAGCAACCAGAAACTTCCGCATTCGATATGGAGCAAAATTCTGTTCCCAGTTTAGACCACAGAAGTAACGGACCACCACACGGTTTGGCGAAGTGTCACAGCGAACTTTTATTATCCATTTGTAAGCAGTTCAGGTAGGCATGACGCGTTTCGGGCAGGAACTGCCCTTGATCACATAACGGAAATGCAGATTGTATCACCTTAAATAGCGCACACACTAGTTTTTTTCTTTCTATACTCACACCACGTGTTCTAGTAGTCAAAGACATAGAAAACAGACTTTTTTAGCGTGTTAGGTGTTTTACATGTGCACGAGAAATTGCAACATTGCCAGCTTAAATAAAAAATATAGCAGCATAATATATATTGCACTAAAAATAGAGATTCTTTCAATGCAGTTCAAATTGCAACGAAGATATGACCGCTTAAATGCGTCTTGACGTGTACCAATCTTAAACCAATGACATAACGCTTAGAACCACATAATACAACTATCGGATTGATAAATAGTAATCCAGTTAATAAAACCTTTTGCAATCAATAAATAACATATAAATATGTTAAAATAGTAAAAAATTATACCTCCAATGAATAAAATGGTCAATTGGTAATTTACATAAATAAATATTATGTTAAAATGATTGTGCAAAAATGGCAATTTATCTTTTAACTGGCTATAACGTAGCTGTAATGCAGTCAAGTACATATATTGGCTCCTAAAAGTGGCACGCCTAAAGGTCACGTTGCTAGAAAAAAAGAATACTATTTATAAAGTGCTAGTGCTGAACTAATACAATTAGGATAGCATCTCTACCCTTGAGCCGCTGGTTTCTAAAGCTATAGATGACCAGATATATACAAAGTCAACTTCCCATTATATAAAGTGCTGAGTGAAATAAGTGCAACCAATATAGTGTAAAAGGTTTAAAAACATAGTGATACTAGGGAGAGATGTAAAATCATAGGTTCAGTAAGTGTCGCTCAAGGATCTTAGTAAAGTTAACTATGTCTTGTGCTATAGATATCTAGACAACTGGCGATGTTATGGACCCAAGTGACAAAACTACCTTAACGGGTGGACCGGGTACAGGATATAACAATTATTATAGCAGGAAGGTGTGCATGTCCTCCCTGTCATTAAGGCCGTTAGGATGCTTGGAATCGAGATTGAGAATATATCTAGTCTCTAACTGCCTTAGGGCTTTATCTCTGTCCCCACCACGCTTGGGTATCGGTGCCTGATCAATTACAAAGTAAGTGAGACAATTGACGTCTTTATTGTGTCTCACTTTGAAATGTCGGGCTACAGGGTATGCCGGGTCACTGTGGATAATGGCACGAATGTGTTGCAGGATTAGCAGTCAATGCCAACTTGTGCTTAGAATGAAACATTGCTTTAATATGTACAGCACCATTGCATTTTCATGCATAACAACAGTTTTAATATATTTTTACAATGTATTTTACGACACGTTTTTAGCAAATCATGTGTAGCTATATTTTAAATATGTTTAGCATGTTTAGAATTTAATAATGTCATTCATACGAAAGTGGAGTGGGTGTTGTGTGTCGATTTAGATTATTAATATTTAGGCATTATCCATGCTAACCAAATACAGGCATGGCCACCTACATCTGTCCATCAACGTCACAACGAGTTCTTGGAAAACCAGACTCTTTAGCCGTTAGGACTTCCCTTGCTTGGATTATTGATTTCTCCAAGAACTAATTCATTATGCACTAGCAGCATGTCCCGACATTGTCCGGGTATGAATTGCTGCCGGCCAGTAGTATGTGACAGGCCTGTGAAATGCTCCTATTCACAGTGCACTGCTGATGCACTTTAGAGTCCGCGTTCAGTAGTGTGTGAATTCGAGTTTCCCTACTTTATTTTTCCTTGCAATATTATATAGCGCGAACTCGACAACATGGCATGAGCACAATTTACATTACAGAAGAACACATTTATTTGTTGTAGGCACGGGGAGACAAAGCGATTTGCCTGGAATCACAGGATGGTGAGCTGATGCCGAGATTCAAACGTAGCTCCCCAGCTCTAAAGTTCGCAATTCTAGAACTTGTGGCAGGAGGTGTGTCTAAAAGTGTATGTCGCTGCTGGCCATCAATGAGAGAGACCTGTGCATTTTTCAAATGGGTGGTGAAAAAATATGAGTATGTTGCTGGAGATGTGGGCCGCCGTGCCACCAATGTACTTACCGGGGGAGGGTAAACACCCATTATTCCGCAACTTTCTTTCCGCATACTAACACTCCGCATACTTTCATTACGAAAGTACCATGAGTCCCCAATGCCATTATAAAGCGAGTCATTACATTATTTATGCTTTTGCCACACATTCATTTACAACGAAATTCGTTGTAAATGCATGAATGGTAAAAGCATGTTTTTTTTATGTTTGGATAAGGTAAGTATGGGTATAGGGGTATATGTTTTGGGGTACTGAGGTATATGTTTTGGGGTGTTTAGGTATTTTAAGGGTTCAGATATAGTTTTGGGTTATGGGGTACAAGGGTAGTTTTAGGGTTTGGGGATAGGTATGGGTTTTGGGGTACAGGGGTATTTTTAGGGTTCAGGGCTAGGTTGGGTTTTGGGGTATATAGGTATTTTTAGGGTTCAGGGGTAGGTTTGAGTTTTGGGGTACAGGGGTATTTTAAGGGTTCAGAGCTAGGTTTGGGTTTTGGGGTATATAGGTATTTTTAGGGTTCAGGGGTAGGTTTGAGTTTTGGGGTACAGGGGTATTTTAAGGGTTCAGGGCTATGTTTGGCTTTTGGGGTACAGGGGTATTTTTTGTGTTTAGGGATGGGTTTGGGTTTTGGGGTACAGGGTACATTTATAGGGTTAAGATGGGTTAGTGTTTGAGGGTGTTGGGGCATTTTAAGGAGTAAGGGTGGGTTATGATTATGCGGTGCAGGGGTATTTAAAGGGAGCAGGGTTAGATTAACACACGATATGAGACATGGCATGAAGGGCGGCATGAAGGGCTAGGTTTGGGTTTTGGGGTACAGGGTTATTTTTATGGTTCAGGGCTAGGTTTGGGTTTTGTGGTACAGGGTTATTTTTAGGGTTCATGGCTAGGTTTGGGTTTTGGGGTACAGGGGTATTTTAATGGTTCAGGGCTAGGTTTAGGTTTTGGGGTACAGGGGTATTTTAGGGTTCAGGGGTAGGTTTGGGTTTTGGGGTACAGTTGTATTTTTAGGGTTCAGGGCTAGGTTTGGGTTTTGGGGTACAGGGGTATTTTTAGGGTTCAGGGGTAGGTTTGGATTTTCAGGTACAGGAGTATTTATAGGGTTCCGGGCTAGATTTGGGTTTTGGGGTACAGGGGTATTTTTAGGGTTTAGGGATAGACCAGACGCTTTCATCCTCCTCGCAGAGAATCCAGCTCCAGTGTTTCTGGCTCCCCTTGCGGGGTGTTAGAGATTGAGATCCGGAAAGAGATTCCAACCACTCTCATTCTAAGGTATGGGGCAGTCTAGAACCTAGAGGGACTCTTGGGAAGTCTGGCAAAACTAAACTATAGCTAGCTATGCTTTAGAAAACAGGACCTAGTTCTTACCTCGTACTACACCCAGGTTAGGTACACTGGGGTAGAACCAACTAGAAGCATCAGATGAGTACTCACATTCTAGCCTGTGTTATTTATGTATATTGTTATGACTATATGTCATAGCTACAAACCATGCTATTGCAGTATTATTCTATCTTTCTGCTAACACTGTACGAATTATACTTCGCATTCTGTCTTACGATTGGAGCAGTTGATATCTCTTGCACAAGAAATAAAACTGTTCAATAAACCCTTTTTTATTGAAATGCCTGTCTATCTATTTCTGTGTAAACTCTGTAGAAACGAAGCATGCACGATTGACTGCGTGAAACTGTTATCTATTGTTTTCACGATTCTGAGACTGTTCCGATTCTAAGTGAAACAAAGTTGTCATAATTATGCGGTTGTCAGAAACTAATCCCTTCCTGTTTATTCGAGAAGTTTCTAGTGACCTCTGAGTTAGCTGGCACACACAAGTAATTAAGTTTAATGTACTCGATAGAGACATACTGACCTCAGTCCTATGTCAAATCTATAGTGTGCATTATTCCAATGCGCAGATCCTATCAGGGATATAGGAGCTACACTACAGAACTGTTCCTTCGAAATCTGTCTGAAACTACATCTGAAGTTGATTATCTTCTGTGACTGTGAAGGTAATTTTAGAGAGTTTGTCACGCAATCATGAGGCCCATCCTTCAAAATGCCCACTATGATGAACCACCATTGCTTTTTGAGACAAATCTGCAGACTATTGGCAAGAACACGACTTAGCATTAATGGTAGCACAGCTACCATCATGGTGTGCCTTCTATCCATGGAGGAAGGAGAAGATCCATGCATCAGTTCTTCCAACAAACACACTTCAGTCATGTGCTGAATCACCGAGCAAATATGCTATGCATGTTCAGCAGTCATATGCAGCATTTCACATTTCACATGCAGTCTGAACATTGTTGCATTGCATGTGAGTTCCCAGCACAAAAACCATATGATGTAATCATTTCAGATTAATAAGAACTGTAAACAGGGCCGTGCTACAGGGTTGCCAAAGCTGAAGACAAAGGACCTATTTCTTGGTGTCCTCATGTCCATGTGTTTGGGGATTCCGTTGGTATATTGTTTTTCTTCTTTCATCTTTTATTTTTGTCTTATTTTTCGGTCATTTGTAAGCCACCGTATTTATGGAACGATCTCCCTCTCTCCTTTAGATCCAGCTCCAATCTTCTCGCCTTTAGAAAAGACCTGAAGACATTCCTCTACCTGCAATAAACACCGCCTGTGCTTCTATGCTTCTGTCACCCGTCCGTTTTCTTTATTCTCTGACCTTGCTGAGGCTCTTACAGCGCCGGGACACTCCTCGGAGTAGCCGTGCGCTATAGAAGCACCCCCTTAACATTAACATTAACATTCTTTTACTATTGGTTCATTAAAATACCATGCTTAGTTGGCTTAGATTCACAAAATGTATCTTTTTTAAGCCCAACTATGACCACTTTTATTGAACATGACATATTTTCTAGTACAATAGTTTGAAACAAATTTCACAAGTTACCATGTTCATTTAATGCAAATGCAATGCAATTGTTTTTGAATGCACAAGCAAGTCTTTTAAGTAATGATGAAATGTATCCATAATTTTAAATCTACACATAGTTTTTATTATGCTTCATTACAAGTTTTTATTGTGTTCTTATATTCTATGATCATTTTTATAGAACATGTAACTTTCACTAAATTGTTTAGTAGTATTTTTTTAACACATGTTACGTGTATGACCTTACCATTAACGCACACAGTGGGGATGATATGCACTCCATTTTTAAATACACTTAGCAGCATCTCCACTGAGCGTTTTTCCACTGTCAGACTCAAACAAGCTGTCTGCATACTTCAAGACATGCAAGAACATTCTGTTTGCAAAACAACATCTTGTTCTGTTATCAGCAGAGAATATGGGACATATATCTGGTCAAGATGCTCTGATTATCTAAGTCTCAGAGTTCCCTAGTGCGCACATTAAGGTAGAGAGATAGTAAGTCTGTGCTGAATAGGTGATGCATATTAAGAACACTGATTCGGGATGGATGTTTCCTTTGCGTTTCCGCGCAGGTTTTCATTCACAAGCAGCCAGGTAAAGCAATGGTCAGTTTCTTATTCACACACTGAAATTTGACCATTCAGATCAGAGAGGCCGTCGCCCTGGAGCGGTCCAAAAATAAGTGAGGTTCGAGACTACTGGTTGCTGTTCCTTTTATGATCAAGATTAGACACCCACACAGAAGCCAAGTTCAGATAAGCTTTGCTAAGAGACAGCTCCATCCCTTTCACCCCGCTACTCAAGCCGAGAGTTTGATAACACAGAAGAACACTGTGTTGCAGGTATGCAGGACGATGATCTAAATACACAGTTTATTCATGCTCTGGGAGCAGTGCTAAGAATAGGTTGAAAGAGTTAGGAAACATATTCCTTGGAAATAGGGTATAAATATTTGTCATCTTTACATTTGCAACAAATCTGATAATATCAATATGCTGTTTATGAATGGGATTATATGTATGGTGTGTGTGGGAAAGTCTGAAATGGAAGAGGGACTTGTGACTGATCAAGTTATGTCTTTTTATGCAAAAGAAACAGCTAATAAGTAAGGTGTAATGCAAATTTATGCGCAAATGCTGGATTTTATAATGTACTATGGGAAAATGACAAACTTATTGAGCAATTAAATAAATGTATAGGGGTGTACTCCATGAAATTCCGCAGAGTTGCATAAAACTCTCCAAGATACCGCAAAATTCTGAGGCAACATCAACATTGCCTATCAAAAAATGTTTTGGGCCCTTGCCTGTCACGGGTACTTGGGCCTCCCACACAAGTGAGGCACCATTTTTATTGTGAGACCTGGGGGAACGCTGAGTGGTAGGAAATTTGTGTGAACCCAGTGATACCACACTACAATGTGTAAAAAACTGATTTTTTTCAGCTAAAATTGAGGTTTGCAAAGGATTCTGGGTAAGGGAATGTTGGGGGATCCACGCAAGCCATTCATCATTGGAAGCCCCCAGGTGTCTACTTTTCAGAAACGTGTGGGCTTTGTAGGTTTCCCGAGATGGCCAGCGAGCACTGGGCCAAAAACCCAGGTGACGCCTCTTGCAAAAGCAGGTGGTTTTGAGATAGGCAATTTTGATGTTGTCTTACTATGTTTTGGGCCCTTGCCTGCCCCGGGTACTTACGCCTCCCACCCAAGTGAGGCACCATTGTGTGAAAAAATCGTTTTTTTCAGCTACAATTGAGGTCTGCAAGGGATACTGGGTAAGGAAACCTTGGGGGATCCACGCAAGCCATACCTCTTTGAAAGCCCCCGGGTGTCTACTTTCCAGAAATGTGTGGGTTTGGTAGGTTTCCTTAGGTGCCGGCAGAGCTAGGGTTCACAAACTACAGCTAGAAACTTTGCCAGAAAAGGATAATTTTTCACTGTGAAATTAAGGTATGACCACGTTGCGTTTTGCACCGTTTCCTGTCACGGGCACTAGGCCGACTCACACAAGTGGGGTACCATTTTTCTCGGAAGCCTTTGGGGAATGTGGGATGGAAGGAAATTTGTGGATACACACAGATTCCAGAACTTTCCACCACAGAACCATGGAGAAAATTTATTTTTTTGATATTGTTTTAGGTTTGCAAGGGTTTCTGGGTAACAGAACCTGGGGGGAGGCAGTCAAGTCACCCCATCCTGGATTGCACTTGGTGTCTAGTTTTCAAAAATGTATAGGATTGCTAGGTTTCCATAGGTGCTGGCAGAGGTAGGGTTCAAAAACTACAGCTAGGCACTTTGCAAAAAAAGGGTCATTTTTCACTGCGAGATTGAGGTGTGACCACGTTGCGTTTTGCGCCATATCCTGTCGCGGGCACTAGGCCGACCCACACAAGTGAGGTATTGTTTTTCTCATAAGACTTTGGGGAATGCAGGGTGGGTAGAAATTTGTGGATCCATGCAGATTCTAAAACTTTCCACCACAGAAATGTGGGGAAAATATGGCTTTTTTAACAATTTGTTTAGGTTTGCAAAGAATTCTGAGTAACAGAACATGGTGGCAGACAGTCAAATCACCCCATCGTGGATTACCATGGGAGTCTAGTTTTTAAAAATGTGTGGGTTTGCTAAGTTTCCTGAGGTGCCTGCAGAGCTGGGGTTAAAAAATGACAGCCACACACTGCGCAAAAAAAGGGTACATTTTCATTGTGGAAATGTGGTGTGTTCAAGTTGGGTTTTGAGCCCTTTCCGGTCGTGGACACTATGCCTACCCTCACAGGTGAGGTACTATTTTTATTGGGAGACTTAGGGTAATTCAGATTTTTAAAGCAATTGTTATTACCTATTGAGTGTTGATGAATTTCTGCCTTCCAAATGAAAGACATTGTGTAAAAAAGAAGTCATTTTGAAAAATGGCCAATAATTCTCATGCGTATTCTAATTTTGAAAATGTACAAATATGTACTGTTTCTAAACTCTATAATTTGTACCTGATTTCAGAAATACTTAGGTGTCTTTCATACAGATTTTTCCATGTATATATTTTCGCACAATATTTTCTATACACCCGGTACATAATAAAAAGCCATTGCAAATTGCTAATCAAATTCAAAAAAATTCAAACTAACTTTATTCGGTTTAGGTGAATAAACCATAAAAGTTACACAGACTGATACAACAGAAATAAAAATAAATGGTATAAAATAATCCACAACTACGTCCAGTCAATAATTAATTTGGAGCCCTCACTTAGAGAAAACTATTACATTACATGATACGGCAAAAAGTGATATCCATAGCTGCATTCAGGTAATGAACATTTTTTTTTTTTATTAATTCATTCCAAGTCCATAAACTTCCTACACCTAACAACTGATTTTACAAATTCCAGAATAAAAAGTAAGCAATCCCCACTCAATAATTGTAGGTACATCATGACTGGGCGAACCTGTCCAAAGTTAAGCTCTTTTAAAAGGGGAACCAGGTAGCGTTTTCGAGGGAGTTCATACAATCGACATAAAAATATAAAATGCAGCATGTCCTGCAGAGACTTTCCGTCGCAGCCGCAGGGAGCTACCACTTTATTAAAATAGAACATTTTGGTCTTACAAGCATATGGTGAAACAAGTTCATACGAAACCTAGTTAATAAAAATTTCTCGTACGTCTACAAAGTACCCAAGAGATATAATTCTACTTGCGGGGTTGTTTTCAGCATAATATATGTCTGCACACTAGGTTTCTGTAACTCCTTGGCTTCCCTTGTCAGTTTCCTTTCCAATAGGAAGGCCATTTTTATTGCCTCCAAGTCTCCCATTTTAATGCTTTCAGGTTTATCAAATAACTCCCGCCGGCCCAAGCTTACAAGACTTTTCATAATGTAATTTAGCCAAGGCGCTGTGGTCGAATTATCCATCTCCATACAATCTTTTAGGATCAGATGGGTCAGCGGGATGTCAGGATTCAGCCACGTTTTTAGCCAGCAAGTCAAAGGGCGCAAGGACAAGACGTCACTAACAAACTGGGTCCCCAAAACTTCGTGGACAGCGAAATTTGGTGTTCCTCGTGGGACACATAATAAACGTTTCAAGAAGTTGTTCTCCACAATTTGGAGGCTGTCTCCAGCATTATACCCCCATATTTTGCTGCCATAAGTTGCTGTGGCTAAAGATTTGTCCTTGTAAACTTGGAGCATAGCGCCAGCAGTTTTTTTTCCCAGTTTGGAGGCAAAATTCAAAATTGCTGCGTTCACCCTCGCCATGTCTCCTTTCTTTTTCAGAATATGAGGTCCCCATTTAAGCTTATTATCAAAGAGGACCCTTAAGTAAGATAATGTGCTAGTGACGGAATACTGTCTCCAACTTTAAATCGGAAGTTCTTTTTGGGAGGCTGCCCTACCTGCATGACATAAGATTTAGTGTTGTTTATTTTCAGGTCCCTGTCTGACATAAATGCATCGAAGGCGGTTAAAAGTGCTTGTAATCCCTTTTCCGTCCTAGATATGAGGACGGCGTCGTCCGCAAATAACAGGGCAGGAATCCCGCGCCGTCCAACTCTGGGGCAATCAGCCCCCTACCCCCTCATAACGCTATCAAATTCATTAATATAGAAATTAAACAAAAAGGGGGCCAAAATACATCCTTGTCGGACTCCCTTTTTAATGTTAAAATCCTTTATAACACTCAGGTCCTGAGAGAACCTGACATTTGCTTTTGTGGACCTGTGTAAATCTTCTAAGAAATCTACAATACCCTTCTCAACACCCATTGCCCTCATGGACTGCCAGAGCTTATTCCTGTTGACACAGTTAAAAGCTCAGGGCTAGTCCATGAAGGCAAGGTGAATAGTCCCCTGACAAACCACAGTATACTTGCTCAGTAACGAAAAGAGATTAAGGCACTGGGCGGTGGTGGATCTTCCCCTACAGAACCCATACTGAACATCGGACAGAATCTTATTGTCCTCTGCCCATGATGAAAGTCTCTGCAGGAGGACCCTCCCCACTACTTTCACCAGAGAATCTAAAAGTGATATGGGTCTATAACAGTGAGGACTGCTTTTATCACCTTTTTTAAAAAAGGGGAACTATGGTGGAGGTTGCCCATGACTGGGGGCAGCCGTATTGTGCTGCAGCATTAAACACAGACTCTAAGATTGGTGCCCAAAAGGAGGGATCAGACTTAAAAAGATCAGGGGGTATCCCATGGGGACCAGGAGCATTGCCAGCTGTTAGGCCGGCAATACCTTCCAGTATTTCTCCCCTCCCGAATCTTATTTCCGCTGCATTGGGTCCAGATGGTGACTTATCGTTCTGCTCGAATAAACAATCGAACATCTGCTCATAGTGGGCTTCCCATTCCTCCTTATATATATGACATTCAAGGCCACCCCCCCCTCCTGATGGAATAGTAGTTTATTTCCCACGGTCCAAAACTTCGCACTGTTGCTAAAGGTTTCAGGGTCCAGTAACTCCCTCCACGCTTCATCCCTTAATGCTCTCTTTCGAGTGGCTAAAGCCAACTTATAGTCCCTACGACAAGCTATAACATCAGCTTGTTATCTGGGTTGAATGCATAAAGCTTCCCTCAACCTTTTTGCTGCTTTAGAGCAGTGACAATCAAACCATCTAGGGACCATGCATATTTGATTCTTAGCTATGGCAGATAGCAGCCCAGTCACCTTTTCTGTGATAGCCTTAAAGGCCACTAGCACCTTTTTTGGTAAATGCCTACCCTGGGTGCAAAGGGCAATTTCTTCCACACAATCAGTTTTAATATTAATAAAAATTGGTTCAGGAGTTACTTGCGACCACCTTAGTCTGCGCTTTCCGTCTGTTGGGCGGAGTAGGCCCGATTTAGGGATTTCCCCAGTTTTGTCCACCCTGGGACCAGTCAGGCCGAGTGATAAAGGATTATGGCCGCTAAATTCACTTTCAGTAATTAAAAAAGTACCTACCAAGGATTGCATTGGTGATTAAATTAAAACAAAATCAATAAAGGACCCATTCCTGTGACCCTTAAAAGTGGACACGGTAAAACAAGTACGAGGGTCCATTATGACCATGGTGGATATCAAATCTAAATCATTAATCAGGTCATTTAACCGTTCCCCTCAGCTGTATGCTCGAAGTGAAGGCCGTGCATACGAGGAAAGCCCAACTCTGAAATACTTGACAATAACGGATTGCCGCATAGGTGTATATTAAAGTCACCTACAACAATAAGGTTGTGTAGGCTGTAACTCAGGTGGAGGTTGCCCATGACTGGGGGCAGCCGTATTGTGCTGTAGCATTAAACACAGACTCTAAGATTGGTGCCCAAAAGGAGGGATCAGACTTAAAAAGATCAGGGGGTATCCCATGGGGACCAGGAGCATTGCCAGCTGTTAGGCCGGCAATACCTTCCAGTATTTCTCCCCTCCCGAATCTTATTTCCGCTGCATTGGGTCCAGATGGTGACTTATCGTTCTGCTCGAATAAACAATCGAACATCTGCTCATAGTGGGCTTCCCATTCCTCCTTATATATATGACATTCAAGGCCACCCCCCCCTCCTGATGGAATAGTAGTTTATTTCCCACGGTCCAAAACTTCGCACTGTTGCTAAAGGTTTCAGGGTCCAGTAACTCCCCCCACGCTTCATCCCTTAATGCTCTCTTTCGAGTGGCTAAAGCCAACTTATAGTCCCTACGACAAGCTATAACATTAGCTTGTTATCTGGGTTGAATGCATAAAGCTTCCCTCAACCTTTTTGCTGCTTTAGAGCAGTGACAATCAAACCATCTAGGGACCATGCATATTTGATTCTTAGCTATGGCAGATAGCAGCCCAGTCACCTTTTCTGTGATAGCCTTAAAGGCCACTAGCACCTTTTTTGGTAAATGCCTACCCTGGGTGCAAAGGGCAATTTCTTCCACACAATCAGTTTTATTATTAATAAAAATTGGTTCAGGAGTTACTTGCGACCACCTTAGTCTGCGCTTTCCGTCTGTTGGGCGGAGTAGGCCCGATTTAGGGATTTCCCCAGTTTTGTCCACCCTGGGACCAGTCAGGCCGAGTGATAAAGGATTATGGCCGCTAAATTCACTTTCAGTAATTAAAAAAGTACCTACCAAGGATTGCATTGGTGATTAAATTAAAACAAAATCAATAAAGGACCCATTCCTGTGACCCTTAAAAGTGGACACGGTAAAACAAGTACGAGGGTCCATTATGACCATGGTGGATATCAAATCTAAATCATTAATCAGGTCATTTAACCGTTCCCCTCAGCTGTATGCTCGAAGTGAAGGCCGTGCATACGAGGAAAGCCCAACTCTGAAATACTTGACAATAACGGATTGCCGCATAGGTGTATATTAAAGTCACCTACAACAATAAGGTTGTGTAGGCTGTAACTCAGGGACGTGTTTATATAAGACCTTTATATTTCTAGGGTAGGAATGAGAAGAAATGGAGTTATAAAAATTAACAAGCCCCCAGCAGTGAGCCTCCTTGCATATCGCTAATGCGAGGGTATCTCAGTGTGAAGAGGGCACTACATGGATCTTACACACAACAGCTGCCGAGATGTAAATAACCAGTCCCCCCCTTGGTCTCCCCCTTGTTGATGCTTTAGCTGGAACAAAGTAGGCTTTGTAGCCTTCTAAAAAAAGGTCACACTCTACCGACCAAGTCTCCTGTAGGCAGATTATCTGAAATTGCGGGGGTCCCTTAACTTAGCAGACAAACCCGCTATATTTCAAGAGATAAAATTATTCAAACTCCCCCTTAGTTGCATAGCCCCAACAACTCCTGCCTTTTCCCATGATATATCCTGCCCCTCCCCTGAGGGTTCTACTTCCCCAAGTCAATCACAGGCCTCCATACCTGACAGAGTTTCAAATCTGTTAAGTGGCACTCTATACCCAGAATCACATTGCCTATTTTGGGTTATCTGAGGTATCATCAATGGAGTAGGGTAATGTATAGGTCTCAATCTTGTCCAACCATCCCCTGGTGGTATTCCTCATGAACAGATCTCACCACATCCCTATGAATTGGTGGCTTGTTAAAAAAACAAAGGTAGCAATCTAATTGCGGTGCTCGTTAATGACGAGGGGCTAAGACCCCTTGAAAAAATTTGGCCTGCGGTATAGGGGTTATCAAAGTTAATAATAATACAATCCCCTGTCCCTTGTTTGCTTGATCTACCAATCCAGTTGACCCTGCGTACCATAATTATATTGTTAGATAAGTTGGCTCCATCTACGGTATTCTGGGAAAACCAATGCGTTGTTTTATTCATCAATTGCCCATAATGTTCGCTCTTACCCAATGGAAGGACGGGAACATGCCCCAGTATAACTACATATGGGCTTGATTCTGGCGGAAGATCAATAGTTGGTCATCTTGAGGGCACAAGGGACCACTCCTCAAGCCTCCTATTTATCTCAGACAAATGTGGGTTATTTCTAGAATTAGTGGGCTGTCTTAAACCTCTGTTAGCCACCCTAGGACTACTTAGGCCTATTGTATCCAAAGGCTTACTTGTAGCTCCGGCCAAACTATTATCTGCTTCCTCACCTCTAGCCTGCCCTACACTATCTTTCGTGCTAGGCCCTAGTGTGTCAATCTTGTGTGGGTTCGCTGTAGCAATGTCCTGGGGGTGATTAGCCAGCAGCATTTTTAAGTTAGACAACCTTGTTTCAACCCCACATCATTTTTGAACAATATGATCTAGGAGGGAATTCAACATAGTTTCTAATCTTCCCCAGAAGATCCCTTCTTCAGGACCAGCAGATAATGCCCCAACATTAATCTGATCATGATTACTTTGATCTCTCTCCGTGGCATTACCCAAGTCATGTATTTCTATAACGGTAACCCCCTGATTGCCTGACACAAGGCACACAGGTTGTCTGGTTCCCCAAGTTTTCCTTGATGTAGTCTTGGGTTTCTTGGGGCAAATAGTTACTGCTTTAGCTTTCTTTGCCCTTACCAGTAATTTGTGATTAGCAGGGCAAAGTACCTGATCTTGGATCCCAGAAAGCCTAGTATCATTAAACTGTGAGGTATCGTCCTCCAGCGTTCAACTCCGTTGTTGATCAAGAGGGGGTATGTCATGAGTAGGGACAGTCAGGTCATCTGGGAATACGGGGGTAATAGAAAACCTGCCATGTGAGTGAAAAGGCTCCAAGGATAACCTACGCTCAGTTAGTATAATTTCTTTAGTGAGAACAGATTTCGCCCTGGATAGAAAGGCATCTAGGGTTCCGACCACTCCTGAGGCCGTAGCTAATTTCCGTTACCTCATTGCAAAATTATGATCTGTTAAAGAGTACACAGTATAATAAATGCAATGTCTACATCACAAGACAAATAGCGGTATACGTTATAACTAGGACAGCGGATTTTCCTAAGAACCAAATAAAGTGGATGAGTAGCCTCTATCCATAACTCTGATGATTTCCACAAAGGAAAGGAAAAATGCACCAAGCTGTTGCATTTGCAAAAGGACCAAAAAAGAATATTAAAGTTCAATAGCTGCTAGTCCAATGTTGATTTACAAACTAGGCCTAGATAGAGAGCAGCTATAGTTCTAATCCACCCTTCACAGAGTGTCACAGGTTATCAATACCAGGGGAAGAATGTGATGCAAGCCAAGAAAGAATTTTAAGTGTTAAAATGTCTCCGAACCTTACTTGTAAATCAGCCGGATATGGTAGAGATTGCACGCTTAAGGGAGGTGGCCCAGCCCGGCCTCAAACGGTCTCTGACAGGCATGGATGGGCCCGCCCTTGGCCAGGGTTTCGCCCATGCGCGTCCTGCGCTGAGTTGATCCTCCTGCAGATTTAAGCGCCTCCTGGCGCTTAACAGTGACGCATTCTTCCTGCGCCACTGGAGGCCTGTGGGGTGTGTAGTCCCCTCCTTCCTTAGAGCGGCAGTGGTAGTGCGGGCAGTGGCGGCAACGGCCACGAGAACAACAACAGGCCCCCACTGGTAACAGCGGACCCCAGCAGGACAGCAGTGAGCAAACCGGTAGGGTTCAGGCACAAATAACAGCGCGTCCCGTGCTGCCTTGATCCTCCTGCAGATTTAAGCGCCTCCTGGCGCTTAACAGTGACGCGCTCTTCCTGCGCCACTGGAGGCCTGTGGGATGTGTAGTCCCCTCCTTCCTTAACGCGGCAGTGGTAGTGCGGGCAGTGGCGGCAACAGCCGATAGAACAACAACAGGCCCCCACTGGTAACAGCGGACCCCAGCAGGGCAGCAGTGAGCAAACCGGTAGGGTTCAGGCACAAATGACAGCGCGTCCCGCGCTGCGGTGATCCTCCCCAAATTGCTACTCAGTTTTTGAATCTGGGTTCGTCTGTTTCTTGGTGAACCTACAAGTCCTATATATCCTCACAACCAGGAAGGTCCAGTGGATGTAACGCTATATTGCTTTCAAAGAGCTGTCATAATTACAAGAAGTTACAGGTGAAAACCTTGACAAAAAATGTTGTTTTTTTCAACTAATTTTCAATTTTTCCAATATTTAACTGTTAGTTTCTACAAATGACCCCTTTCTGGATTCAGAATTTTGTCTGCTTTTCTGAAATGTATAGCTATCCAGGATCCATTATTACTTTCATTCTCATTTTTACCATTAACTGGAAGGAGGTTGAAAGCACTAAAAATAGCAAAAATAATCTATGTCCCAGAAAAATGCCAAAACTGTGTAAACAATGTTGGTTCTCTGACAAAAGAGTGTTCTTCCCTAAAAGCTGGGAACATTGTCATTTTAGCCCCACAAACCATTTTTGATAACAGTTGCAGGGAAAAACCCAAACACTTTCATTTATAGACCGTTTTCCCAATTTTTCTGAAAAAATCAAAAATGTTACTGTATTTTGGGTAATTTCTGGGACCCCTCCAAGGGAATCAACAAACCCTGGGTACCTTTAAAATCCCCATGATGTTAGAAGAAAAGGACTCGAAATTGGCGTGGATACCTTATGTGGTCAAAAAGTTACAGGGGCTTAAGCGCGCACTACCCCAAATAGCCAAAAAAAAAGGCTTAGCACAGGAGGGGGAAAAGCCTAGCAGCAAAGGGGTTAAAACAAAGACCATTAGGGAAGCAACACAAGCATGTTTATGTGTATACACATCCTCCACCCGCTATGCGCAATTCTAAGTACCATGAAGGTCCCCGTCAGACTTCCAAGGAATTGACGTGGCAGAGTTGTGATGTCAGCCACACACTATCCACAAACACCGTGTGTGTTCACTGACTAACAGTAAAGCTGTCTTAGCCCAACTAAGAGCCGCCAGAGCCATGGGGCTAAGTGATTCTGCAGCACTCACTCTTTTGGAAGTCGCTGCCTCCCCTTAACTGGCTTCCAAGGCAGCAGCCTTGGGGCATCAGCACTAGATAGTGCAATACAACTAAGAAATACCACGAAAATAGACAGCTTTCCTGCTAAAAAATGCTATTTTGCCTGGAGCACCGTTCCTGCATAACAGCATGGATTACTACTGAGGGAGGTAATTGTTGTGAACAAGACCATTGTGATTCAGCATGCCACCAGTGGGGTTAAATCGGTAGACAACAATGGCTTGTGAACTGCACTGCTTCAACAACGCTTGTGGAAGGGTGAGATTTTGATCAATATCTTATCTCTATCGATCTAAAACCCCGGTCTGGTCGACTGAACCTTTATTGCCTGTCTTTGAGGAAAGAAAGTGCATCTCTTACCAAGTTAGTTCTCCCAATAAAGGACTCTGCTCAAAGGATCACAAACAACTTCTAGCTTTCAAAGGTTTATTATAAAGTCAAGATAAGTTGTAGATACAAGCATCTCAAAATGAGATTAACCAGATACACAGGCCCAACTACGTACATGTGTTCTCTGAAAGCCCTCAGACGAACAACGGAAATTACCAATACCAATTCTAAGAACAATAGTGCTATTAGCATAGACACATATTGAAATCTGTCGGTCATTACAGGCGGAAGGAAAATACAGGTTAGGCTGTCCCTACCCTGCTCTAGATGGTATCCCTACTTAACCAGGTCCCAACCTATCAAAAAGGTGTCAGCAGTGAATGACCCCCAAAGGAAGTCACCCACTCTCAGTCTCTTGGTGAAAACCTAAAGTCCTCCAATCATGGCCCCTCTCTGCCTACCCATCCGCTCTCTAAAGGGTCCTCAGGCTTCTGCTCTAACTCCACCCAGGGGTGCTGTCCCTAATACAAAAACACAACAACATTTTAGGACGCCCCTCGCGAGACGCCCCTCACGTGGTGTAGCTTCTGGCTTTTTCCATGATGAGGGCTTGTGGTTAGAGTCGACCTTGCTTCTCAGACGCTTCTCCGGCCCGCTGATACCCCTTAAACATTCCGGAACCCTCCTCCATGTCTGGTCCATTTCAAGAACAGGCTTCTATTCATATTTAATAATTGAATACCCCCTTTTCTCTTCCAGACAGACATTTGGAGCCAAATCCCAAATCTTATGGTTTTCCAACTGCGTTGCAACATTCCCCGGTCCAGACTAATACGTGTAAATCAACGTTTAAGGCTTTCCAGCTCTACAACAGTTTTATAACATTCAACTTCTTCTTTAATTGTTAGCATGTTAATACTCTTATTCTACTGATTAAGTAAACACATCTATAAATCAAACCTACTCATTATTACTAAACATTAGTGCAATCCACATTGTGCATTTTACTCTCCTTTCCCCTCCCTCTTAGCTCTGGCCCTGAGGCCTACCACGTTCAACGTTTCCGTATGCCATCTTATATTTTAGCAGCTACACAACATGGATTCAGGAATAATCACGTTTAATAAGCCTTATTACTTCATACATTTCTGTATTAGTTCCACTTCTATTTAAACTTCTATATTAACTACACATCAGAATATAACTGTGGCTACTATCAGCACTCATGGCATTTCTCTTCATGATTTGTGCTTACTACGTGTAAGTGTGATGCCTTTCTACATTTTGGTCAGTTTGCGCTCTCTCAGTTCCCCCCTTTGATGACCTCTCGGGGTCATCACTAAATATTTAAACTGCGGTGATTGCTAGCATAACTCGCTTCTGAGTTTCCAGAGCCCTCAGACTCCGGTACTGACTATCTTGTATGGCAGCCAATCTCTGCAGCTGCTTTCTCTGAGCCCTCGCTGACCTTCTGGCTTTGTTCCATTTAAATACCCTCACCAAACCCCATAACACGATTCCACAGATCAATATTATGATGATAGGTTTTAGTATTTTCCACACAAAGCTTTTGCCTAAAGCGGTGAGCCAGCTTCCAGCTTCACTCATTCCTTGGCCCACCTTTTCCCAGACATTTTCCCTGCTCAGGTCTTCAATCTCCTTGTGAATATCAGTTATATTTCTAATAACTTTCCCAAGGGGCTTTGAATTGTCTGGAATGTAAGTACAACATTCTTGGACCTTCAAAGCCTTACAGACCCCGCCCTCTTTTGCTAGTAGGACATCTAACGCAAGGCGGTTTTGAAGAACCATAGCCCTTATCGATTGCATCTCTCCTTCTACTAGCATTAAGGACTGAGCAGTGCTAGCAGACAACCTGTCTACGACTGTTGCTAGCCGTCTAATTTTAACATCATTAAGAGCTAATCCCAGAAGTGGGAACACAGCTCCAAAGACATCTCCAACCATTTCTGCACTCACATCTCTCCTTCCTCTCGATGACGTCTTGCCCTCAATGATCTCTAAGTCTTGGGCATGATATATTTTAGGGAAGATAATTGCCAAGTAACATGAGCCATACCAATTATCAGGTAGCCTCACGTAGGCATTTCTCCCACATACAAAATATACGTTAGGAATCACCTGCATTCCCTTCAGGAAGTCTTTGGTGTAATACTCCAAATTGAAAGCATGTTCACAGCTAACCTCTCCCACGTATACATTTTCATAATACGTTTTGGCTCTATGAAGACATAACTTTCCTCTCTGCGTTCTATCTAAAGCTATTGGACCACTACTACCCTTTCTCTTGTGTGCCTTTTCTTCTTCGGTCCAATCCGTTTTCCATTGTCCTGATTTTTCCAAAATCTTTTGTCTCCTATTCCGATCATCCACCTGCCCTATGAACTTTTTCTCGACTTCTGACACCTTGCATGTCAGGTTATTTCTGCGGGCATGTGAGGTATCTAAAGTAATCCAAGGAATGAAAAACTTTGCCAACCTGTCTTCACTCTTCCAGTAGTCCCACTTATTCATCTGTTTATAATTTGGGACTTCTGGTAACACTGCATCATAGTTGGAGAAATAATAGTCAAAACTATCTCTCCCATAAAATATACTAAGCAACAAGCTACATGTAATGCCATATGTCAGCGGGAGGTGGTGATATCGAATGCCTTCATCTACAGACGCCGGCAACTGCATGCAGACGTAACAATCCTTGACCTCCATGGCATCCACGTATTCGTACAGTAATTTAGCATAAGCATTTGACCTAAAGTCACCTTGGGACTCATCCACGTGTAACCTGCGGGCTTCTGCAGCCAATAACGCTTTCTCGTGTGTGTTTTCCCCTTTCTCACCAGCAATAGTGGGTGTAAGCGCTTCTGCAGATGCCACATCAGTTACCTTTGCCTCCTCCTCACGTCCCTTTACATAAGAGACTGTTACCACTAAAGCTATTAGTATTATCACTCCTACTATTAGTGTACCTATTATACATTTCGCTCTGCGGTTCTGGGTACCGGCCTCCATTTCGTCAGATAGTGTGGTTCTCTCTCAACTCAGCACAAAGTTCCTTTCTTTTTCGTTCCTTTACTGTCTCTTTTTCTCCTTTTGTCCTGAGAACCACGCAACTGGAAGCTGACAACCCTTTCCGCCAAAGTTCTTTTTAGTTCAAAATACAGACAACCCTAGCCCTTCTCCATCATCTCAGGGAGTGTCCCTAAGAATCTCTGCTTCCTAGGCGCTAGGTAATCTTCTTTTCTTCACGCTTATTTACAAAGTCCTTTAAGCATCCACTATCAGGCGCTCGCCTGCAGCTTCAACAGCAAAATTCAATATTTCCAGGCGAAGATTGTGCTCTTCTGCGGCTGATATCTTTGTACCAAAATCGGGGAATTGCAATTCTGTGAGAAACATGTCCTTTATCTTGCTGAGGCGGGGAGGTCGGGGAAGCATAAATGTCAGTGACCCTTCTTGTTCAACTCCGGGTACTAACAGTCGTATCTCCACTGTTACAATGGGCTCAGAACTGGACACCACCACCGCTCGGATCCTCCCTGTCACTGGCTTCGAAGCCATCTGTCGCCAGGTATGTCCACTCAGGGGTGGAGTATCTTCTGTTAGGCACACGCACTCTTCTTGACCTCCTCAACTCCGGTGCTTCAGCGCCCTGAGCACCTTCTTCGTGGTCTGAGTCTTCTGATATCGGAGGAAGGGTTCTCTCCGGAGTTGACCTTAGGCTAGAGCTCCCTCTTTGCGGCCAATCAGCTTCTCCACGTACCCTTCTACTCCGTTTTCTTCTTGTTCTTTCACGCTCTCTGTCAGACCTGTCAGCGTCTGACTCGTACTCCCAGTTACTTTCACCTTCAGTAGCGTCGTCTGTCTCGCTGTCGTACTGACCGTCCTCAGCTTGGTCAGATTCGTTCCCTGCTTCCGCTGGCACCTCTACAGCTTGGCTAGCCCCCTCTGTGGCTTCTCGGTCCTCAGCTGGACGTCTATCCGAGAGAGGAGCTGTTTCTTCCAGAGGTGCTGGAACTCTCCGCGTGTGCGACGCGTGGATCCAGTTGGGCAGGCTTCCCACCTTCACTGCCGTATTTGTGGTCAGGATGATCTGGAAAGGCCCACGCCAACGAACATCCAGGCAGCTGTTTCTCACGTGCTTTTTCACCAGGACCCAATCCCCAGGAAGCAAGTCGTGACAAGGGTCTTGGCACGACGGTACCTCGGCAGCCTGCACCTGAAGGGACACAGAATGAATGGCGTCAGACAGCCCCTTACAATAGTCCAGGATCATATCATCTGTGATGCTAATCAGTGCAGCAGTTGGAACAGATGGTAACCTCATTGCTCTTCCCATTAACACCTCATGTGGTGACAACCCCGTTCTTCTGTCTGGGGTACTGCGGAGGCTCATAAGAACCAATGGCAACGCATCAGGCCAACTCAAGGATGTTGATGAACACACCTTTGCAATTCTGGCCTTGATGGTGCCATTTATTTGCTCCACAATTCCTGAAACTTCTGGTCGATAACTGCAATGTAGTTTTTGGTCTATATTTAAAGCGGCACAAATCATTTTCACAAGCGAGCTGTTGAAATGCGTTCCCCTATCTGATTCCAAAGAGGCCGGCACCCCGAAGCGCGGTATAAGCTCCCTAAGCAGTAACTTAGCCACTGTGAGGGTGTCGCACCTGCGTGTAGGATATGCCTCAACCCATCTGGAGAACACGCAGACAACCACCAGGATATAACGGAGGCGGCTGCACCTTGGCATTTCGATAAAATCTATCTGCATTCTATTGAATGGACCTCCTGACCTCCCTATGTGGCTTAGTGCAACTGGTGTCTTTTTCCCTACATTCAACTGCTGGCACGTCACACAACGCTGGCACACTGCTTCGGCTGCTACTCTGAACTTGGGGTTGTACCAGGTCTGTCTAAACACTCTCAGCATAGCATCTCTTCCTAAGTGGACAGGACCATGTATGTGTCGGGCCATTGGGCTCACCATCTCATTGGGCAACACTGCTCTGCCATCTGCTGAGACCCAGAAATGGGCCTCACCCACCACACATCCTGCCTTCTGCCATGTCTCTTTTTCACAGTCAGGAGCGTTCTCTTGCATCTCCTTCAGTTCGTCCCAAGTATCAACAGTTTCCAATATCATAGCTAATTCAGTCCTTACATTTATTCCACCCACCTCCACCTCTGTGAAAGAGTATCCTGTCTCCGCGCAATACCGTGCGACTTCGTCGGCATATCTATTGCCTTGTGACACGAAGTCCATATTTCTGGTATGCGCGGTACACTTCACAACGGCAATACCTGCTGGACATTGCAATGCCTCTAACAGCAGGCGCACAAACTCTCCATTGCGAATGGGAGAGCCTGAAGAGGTCATGAACCCTCTTTGAGACCATAACTGCCCGTAATCATGAACTACCCCGTAACCATATTGACTGTCAGTGTATATGGTGACTCGAATTTGATTGCTTGCCAGGCAGGCACGCGTCAGGGCAATAATCTCGGCTACCTGAGCGGAGTGTACTCCTTCCAGGCATCCAGCTTCCACTACTCCAGTAATTGTGCAAACAGCATAAGCTGCTCTCAACTGCCCAACTTCATCTCTTACACATGAGCCATCGACAAAGAAAATTTCATCTGGGTCGGTCAGTGGCTCATCTACGATGTCGGGTCTTGGTTTGGTACATAGTTCAGTCACATCGAGGCAGTCATGGTCTGTACATTCATCATCATCTTCAATATCGTTTGGAAGTGGCATCAAGGTAGCAGGATTTAAAACAGAGCATCTCCTGAGGGTCACGTTCTCTGCAGCAAGAATGACTTGCTCATAGCGCGTGAGCCTGCTGTTTGTCAGATGCTGTGTTTTGGTCCTGGTCATCAACAGTTCAACAGAGTGGGGCACATGCACCTCTAACGGGTGCCCCATTACAATATTTTCACACCTCTCAATGCTGACACCTGTTGCAGCAACGGACTTGAGACATCCGGGCAACGCTGCGGCTACTGGGTCTAAGGTAGCCGAGAAGTAAGCGACTGGTCTACGGGCATTCCCATGGATTTGGACTAACACAGACAGCGCGCATCCCTCTCTCTCGCAGCAATAGAGCAAGAATGGTTTATCGTAATCCGGCATTCCCAGAGCTGGAGCACGACACAAGTCCTCTCTCAGCTGCAGGAACGCCATCAAACAGTCCTTGTCCCATGGTACCGGATCACTCACCTCCTTGTGCGTCAGTTTTTGCAAGGGCTTTGCTTTCAGTGAAAAGTTTGCAATCCACTGTCGGCAATATCCCACCATTCCTAGGAACATTCTGACTTCTCTCTGAGTTTTAGGCGCATTCATTTTCATGATGGCCTCTATCCTGTCTGGTGACACCTTTCTCTTACCTTTCTCAATTCTGTGTCCCAAGTACTGTACCTCTGTCAGGCAGTACTGCAATTTCCCCGGGGACACCTTATGCCCATTTTCAGCTAGGTGATTTAACAAAGCAATAGAGTCCTGTCTGCAAGCCTCTTCTGTTTCTGACGCCACAAGGAGGTCGTCTATGTACTGGACCAGAACTGACCTCTGGGGCAGCACTAGACTTTCAAGATTTTTCTTTAAGAGCTGGTTGAAGATCGATGGGCTTTCTGTATACCCCTGAGGAATACGACACCATGTTAGGACGCGACCTTCCAGCTTAAATGCGAAAAGAAAATGGCTTCCTTCGTCCAAAGGGATCGAAAAGAAAGCCTGGCAAAGATCAATCACAGTGAACCATTCTGCTTGGAACGGTATCTGAAACAGTATCACTGATGGATTCGGTACCACTGGACAACACGAAACGACTATGTTATTAATCTTTCTGAGGTCCTGCACTATCCGAAATTTCCCATTTGGTTTCTGCAAACCCATAATCGGGGAGTTACATGGACTACCCACGATTTCCTTCAGTATTCCCTGCTTAATCATGGACTCAATCACGGGTTTTATGCCTGCAATCGTTTCTGGAGTCAATTTATACTGAGGGGTTCTTGGGAACTCAGCATGTGGTTTTACTACAATTTTCACTGGGTCTACTCCTTTCACCAACCCAATCTCTTCCCCAGTGAAATCCCATACTTCTGGAGCAACTGTCTCTCTCAAGTCCCAGGGGAGCTCGTCTACTGTCAGAGTGGGATACAACTCCACACATATTCTGGAATTCGCGACTTTAAAGTCTGCATCATCATCATTTGTCAGTACCTCCACTCCTTGCGGTGTACAGTATATAGTGCAGTTCAATTTGCACAAAAGGTCTCTTCCTAGCAGACATACAGGACTAGAATCGCAAACCACAAACTGGTGCTCCTCACTGTACTTCCCTATTTTCACCTGCACGGGCTCAGTCAAAGGACTGATCATTCTCTTGTTAGCGACCCCCACCACTTGTATGGTCTCCCCCGATATGGGCAGGCCTGGAACTGCGGCTGATCTGATCGTGGATCGAGTGGCTCCTGTGTCCACTAGAAATGTCGTGGGGAACCCTGCCACTTCGGCCTCAACATAGGGTCCCCTTTGGTCTACCTCCAGAGCTGCCCCGAGGACGCAGTCATCTCTTTCCACTCTCTGTCCAGTTAGTGGGTCCACATAATAGCATTCCTCTCCTCCTACAAACAGGGGCATCTGTCTATATGTCTTACCCATAGTCCCTACTCTGGGTGCTTGCGGGAACTGGGCTCGGGGAGGAGGCCCCCCTTTGAGCACCTTTCCCTGGTATTGCGTTATCCCTCTTGTAGGCGCACTCTGGGTCTCTTCCTCTTCTACCTCTTGGTCTCCGATCTCAACATTATAGGGACACTCGCGTTTCCAATGCCCCACCTCGTTACATTGGTGGCACCTAGTCGTTTTCTTTAAGGTAGCTATATCTATCCTGGGTCTAAAGGTGGAGTTCTCCTCATTGCCCTTGTTCTGGCTGTATTGTTTCCTTCCTCCAGTACCTGTTCCTGGTTGCTGTTGCTGTGGTCCCCCTTTTCCTGCTGCCTGCATCTGTACCACCATCAGTTTCTCCTTTAGTTTCTTAGCCTTGGAGTCTATCTCATCACAGCAGTACCTGGCATACCTCAGTATTTCGTCTAGGGGTTTATTTTGCCAACAAATCAGGTGTTGCTGGATCATTAAACTGATATCCGGTCTCAGGCCTAGGACAAATTTGGACACAAACTGCCCTATGTCCCTCGGATCCATGACATCCAGACCGCTATACTGTTTAAACGCCTTCAGCAATCTCTCATAGTATTCGTGTACTGTCTCTTTGGGTTCCTGTCTCGTTCGGTCAATTTTTACCCAATCTATGTCTTGCATTGGCACTTTCTCTTTCAGCCACGTCATTACTCTTTCGAATTTTGCCATCACACTTTCGGACGGCCCATTAGTCCTAGCATCTCTGTCTGGCTCTATGATGGGCCACTCAGCGCTAACCTTGCATGCGGTCCACAAATCTCCTGGCACTACTATGTCAAACAGCGTGTTCAAATCTATCCATAGGACCTTTGAGATTTTTACGAATCTCTCAACTTGCTTATACCACTCCACAGGGTTTTCCCGCAGTTTGGGGAATGAGGTGGTAAAAGCAGCTAAATCCCCCCTACTCCAAGGGACGTGGACATAGGTTCCATTGGCGACTTCCCTCAAAGGGTACGTTTCTACTCCCTGCTGTCCTCCTGGTGTCATCCCAAGTGTACTTCTCCTAACGGTCCCCCTCTTGGACCACCTCTCTTCCCACTTATCTAGGGCCCTCCATGTCCTTATTCCAGTGATCAGTTCCCTTATGTGTGTTTTCAATCCGATGGTCCTCCTCTCGTCTAGATCTCGGTCTGTGTAATGTAGCCTGTGGTTGCCCTGTAACGCTTTGGTTCTTGACAAGTCTACCATATATTTGCCTGCTAGTTCGACTAATTTCTCATGGATTGTTCTCGCCTTTCGAGTTACGTCCTTTGCCATGAACAGAATTTCATCCTGCTCATACATGTCCATTCTTTCTAAGGGCAGAGTACCGTCTACCATGTCATCCAGATCTGACTTTAAGCTGGAGACATCGAGTCTTTTGGCCTTTATTTCTGCTCGCAATAATTCCTTCGAGGGAGGTTGACAGGTGTCTCTCCCATCCCAACTCCGGGCTCTACGTTTGGGTTCTGGAGAGTTGGGGAGTGCTCTCTCTTGTTCCCATCTCTCCAGATCCCATGCTCGGCCATCCGATCTTGGAAGGTGATGGAACACAGGCCTGTTACCCCCCTTCTCACCTTGCCCATTCTCTCCTCTCTTCTCACAGTAAATCTCTCTGCTACTCTCCCTTCGGTCTCCATTCTCCCTTGGCCTCGTATCACTCAGTATCTGATACGATCCTTCCTGGTTTCCCGTATTCCCTGGGCTGCGCTCATGTCCGTCGTCACAAGGACTATGGTGTGGTCCCACGCAACCCCCACTCTGTTCTCTCCTGCCGGGCACGCAGTGGATACACTTAAAGCTGTCCCTGTACTCCCGAGCCCTCCTGTCTTCTCCATTATGTATCGGGCGAGACACCCCCCGTTCTCTTGGCCCCCATCTTCCAGGTCCGATCTATCTCCACTCCGGGCCCAATGGGTGTATCTCCTACTGTCCTTCTCCCTCCCGTCCCACTCCGGACTACTCTCTTCAGCCCCGCAGTGAGTCCGGGCCCTGCTGTCCTGACTTTCCCTTTCAGCCTCTGCCGCTATGATGTTCTTTTGAGCCTCGACTGCCTCATCCCATTTCTTCATGTACTCGCTGAACTCTTGAAAAGACTTCCGTCCTGGTCCCCTCATATCCTCTGGCCATCTAATATCCCCCAGATCGCCTGTTGTGTGTACTGGGGTGCTCCAATCTCTTGGTATCGGCAACTGACTTGGGGAATTGATCGTATCTTTCCTTCTTGCCATCTCTGCTCTTTCTCTGTCCCTTCGTACCCGTTCTTCCCCTCTAGCCCTTTCTGGGTCATATACCGACACTATAGGACCTATGGTAACAGGTACCTGTAGTGCATCAGGTAATGCGTAGGATGTGGCACACGCCGTTTCTGGCGCTCTTTGCACCACAAACCTCCCGACCACCTTTTGCACTTGGCTAGTCTGGGACAGTTCTTTCTTTGCAGCGGGATCCCAATCGGAACTGGGAAGCGGCCCATGCTCTCCTGCATTGCCCCCCCCTTTCTCGCCGTTCTCGGCATCTCCCCCTGCTCTGTTATACGGAGGTGGCCTGTCTGTCAATAATCTGTTTATCAGGCTGTCCTCTGTCTCGCTCTCGTCATCCTCTTCTAGGGGGCTTTTGTTCCCGGTCATCTCTAACACTGGATACAATTTATTTACTTCCATGTTATGCACCCTCCATCTTTTAGCATCCTCATCCCACTTGGCATCCTGTACTGCCCTTACCGAACGTTTCACTCTTTCTTGCCGTCTGTTCATGTTCTTTTCATGCGCTGCCCTAATCCATGCATTAAGGGCTTCAAACTGAGTTGGTCTAGGCAAGGGTCTAGTTGCGGTCATAATTGCTTTTAATCTGTGCAACACCTCTAATCTGAACGTCCCGTATTTCGGGAACGTAAGTTCCTCATTTCCATCTGTCATCCTACTCCACTCTGAGATCCACAGAATCGTGTGCAGCCCAACATTTATCCCCATGAAATGCGCTGGCGTACCCTCCGGCGGGGCTTCTTCCCCTTCATACGATCCCCTGCGCTTTCTTTTAAACAGCGCTCTTAACCATTTAAAACATTTCATAATTATGCGCAAAATTTCCAGCTTGAATACTTTGTTTACTTCCTGATGACAATCCACCAATCCTAGCGCGGCTTTGCTAGCTGGCCTATCGCAGCGCGGTCTTTCACCGGCCGGCCAATCCCAGCGCGGCACTTTCTGACGTCACTAGTCTCCGCTTCGCAGCAGCACCCCTCCTTTCTCAGCTCTCCTCGCGATCATGCATGCGTCCCATTCATACACCGAAAAATGACTACTTCCGACCAAGCGGTCACTTCCCTCGACTGTACGTCCACAGTCTATCTGTAATTGTCAACTCAACTGACGAGATGTCTATCGTCTCTCTGATAGGTTCTTTTCACACTCAGTAACTTCCGACCAGCGTCCGTTACTCACGCACTCACTCTTACGTTCCCCCTATCTGGTCCTTCGGGTGATCACTGGTACCTCATGACCCCCTTCACACTAGTTAACAATTACTCTGAGTGTCCGATACACCCGAACCACTTAGGCTCTCCTTGAGCTTAAGATTTCCACCGGTTGCGCGCGCTCACAACCTGTTCCACAGTCTCTCTACAGTCGTTCAACTCCGCCAGACATTACAACATAGATACAATACAAAACACCGCAATCTTAACACGCATGACCCTTTATACTCACTCTCGACCGATACTGCTGCTTTTCTGTCTCACGTCATCCGGTCCTTCTTCCGCGGGCGGTTCTTCCGATCATCGATCTCTAGGGGCCTGGGGGTAATCTAACCTGGCCTAGATCACCTTCCTCAAGAAGGCAACCATCCTCTATAGCTACCAACTGGAAGGGTGAGATTTTGATCAATATCTTATCTCTATCGATCTAAAACCCCGGTCTGGTCGACTGAACCTTTATTGCCTGTCTTTGAGGAAAGAAAGTGCATCTCTTACCAAGTTAGTTCTCCCAATAAAGGACTCTGCTCAAAGGATCACAAACAACTTCTAGCTTTCAAAGGTTTATTATAAAGTCAAGATAAGTTGTAGATACAAGCATCTCAAAATGAGATTAACCAGATACACAGGCCCAACTACGTACATGTGTTCTCTGAAAGCCCTCAGACGAACAACGGAAATTACCAATACCAATTCTAAGAACAATAGTGCTATTAGCATAGACACATATTGAAATCTGTCGGTCATTACAGGCGGAAGGAAAATACAGGTTAGGCTGTCCCTACCCTGCTCTAGATGGTATCCCTACTTAACCAGGTCCCAACCTATCAAAAAGGTGTCAGCAGTGAATGACCCCCAAAGGAAGTCACCCACTCTCAGTCTCTTGGTGAAAACCTAAAGTCCTCCAATCATGGCCCCTCTCTGCCTACCCATCCGCTCTCTAAAGGGTCCTCAGGCTTCTGCTCTAACTCCACCCAGGGGTGCTGTCCCTAATACAAAAACACAACAACATTTTAGGACGCCCCTCGCGAGACGCCCCTCACGTGGTGTAGCTTCTGGCTTTTTCCATGATGAGGGCTTGTGGTTAGAGTCGACCTTGCTTCTCAGACGCTTCTCCGGCCCGCTGATACCCCTTAAACATTCCGGAACCCTCCTCCATGTCTGGTCCATTTCAAGAACAGGCTTATATTCATATTTAATAATTGAATACCCCCTTTTCTCTTACAGACAGACATTTGGAGCCAAATCCCAAATCTTATGGTTTTCCAACTGCGTTGCAACATTCCCCGGTCCAGACTAATACGTGTAAATCAACGTTTAAGGCTTTCCAGCTCTACAACAGTTTTATAACATTCAACTTCTTCTTTAATTGTTAGCATGTTAATACTCTTATTCTACTGATTAAGTAAACACATCTATAAATCAAACCTACTCATTATTACTAAACATTAGTGCAATCCACATTGTGCATTTTACTCTCCTTTCCCCTCCCTCTTAGCTCTGGCCCTGAGGCCTACCACGTTCAACGTTTCCGTATGCCATCTTATATTTTAGCAGCTACACAACATGGATTCAGGAATAATCACGTTTAATAAGCCTTATTACTTCATACATTTCTGTATTAGTTCCACTTCTATTTAAACTTCTATATTAACTACACATCAGAATATAACTGTGGCTACTATCAGCACTCATGGCATTTCTCTTCATGATTTGTGCTTACTACGTGTAAGTGTGATGCCTTTCTACATTTTGGTCAGTTTGCGCTCTCTCACTTGTGTTTACTTTTAACATTGATGGTCAAACAAAAGTTTATGGGGTTACAGAAAACAGTGCAGTTAAACTGTTGTAGATCTGAAGCCGCAGTGTATTGCATAGTAGATGTGCTTATGAGCCACTTCATACTCTTGCAAAGGCGCAGAGACATGCTTTGACAGACAGGAAGCCCGGTAACAGTTTGCTTGGGCTAGGTTGGAAACTTTGTGGAGTGTGATATTTAATATAAGTACTTCTAGTGTTCTATATGCCTAGCAAATGCATCAAAAAATCTCCAGTCAAATGCATCCAGTACATTTTATTGACAGTCTTTTACAAGACATACTTTAACCCCTTCCATGCTCATGACAAGGTCAGCTCGTCATGGGTTTTACCTGCCCTGTTCATTGTCATGAACAATGGTAAATCTGGGAATCCAGCACCGGGGGGGGGGGGAACCCCTTAGCAGCCAAGGTGTTAAGCAAGGATTGACCAACGTGTGCCTACTCAAAAAACAGTGTCGAATCAATTCAATATACCCATGTTCATCGCAATGCCCCGCCGGGTCAATAGCTACTTTGCTCCAGGAGGCCCCAGGGAATACGCAGCAGCTGCTACTCAGGCTGCAAATGCACAGGGCCTGCTGTTGACATGATCCTTTGCTGTCCACAACTGCATGTCCTCTTCACCACATCTCTGCAGGGATACTGCTGCTAACACTTGTGGGAGATGCTTTGAGAACTCAGCTCTCTGACTCTGAAGCAATTGCTTCACCCCCAGCTCCTGCCCCCCTCACCAGCTTCTGTCGATCGGATGTGGCAGGGTCAGCGCCAGCATCCTTGCAGACACATTGCGATGAGCATGGACTGGAGCAGGAACATGATGCTCTATCGGGTCTATTGGTGATGGTAGGTAGGAAGTAGGAACAAGCAACTGGAATCCTGGGTGGGCAGTAAACTCTGCCGCTTGGGGTTGGCACAGTTTCTGCTTAACTCCGCACTCCAAGCTGAGTGGCAAAGCTCTACCTGTAAAGCCGAATTTACCAGCCACCCTTATAAATGTACTAAAATAAGAGTGGGGTAACCAATTCATTTTCATGATTAATTCTGTTGAGAAGAAATACAGCTAAAGCAGGAATGTTTTATTTTGTTAGAGTGAAAAAGAATGTTCTTCATGTCCTTGAAAAAGAAGCTTAATTATCCTCTTGTAGCCTGGCTTTATAGCCAAATAAAACCTGCAAAATTTTACAACTACAAATTCATATAATGAACATACAATTTTATTCCTTGGTTTTAATTATCTTTCAGTCCAGCGTTATGAGACAATTTTTTCATATGAAGCACAGTCTTACTGATCAACACATCTGTCAGTCAGGCACTTCAGCCTAATGAATTTATTCATGTCTTCTGTTCTTTCAGCAGATACTGCATCAAATTCAGCACTGTAGTGGGAGAAAATGAGTTTACACCTCGGTTTGTGGCTTCACCTGTGGTTTTTCTCTTCTGCTATTGCTGACACCATCTCATCACCAGGCTGCCACCTTTTATCACCCGACATTCAGGCTTACACCCAGGAAGGGGATATTATATTTGGGGGACTCGCTCCAGTTCATCAAAACATGGTTCCATCTGCAGCTTCAACCCTCTTCACTGAACCACCTGGTGCAAGGCAATGTGTAAAGTAAGTCAAAGAGAGTTCCTTTTAAATTGTTTAATATGTCTTTTCTATGCAATGTGCTTTCATGTTACATCTATAAACAACATACACACCTATCATATTTATGGGACCTGAAATAGTGTCACACACAAGATGTAGGATCGAATTGAACACCATCAACAGTTAACAAACAACTGCTCAATGGGTTTGATAAACAAAATAATTACTTCCATAGCAAACCTTTAGATGTCTTCTAGTTTTGGTTGTATGTCTCCTTGTTAGAAGCGTGACCATCCAGTACCAACCTGACACTCTTCCAACTGACCCTCTTCCTCTAAGGCTTGGTATATTATTAAAAACTCCCCAAGCCCACATACATATTTATGTCGGTTTGGTTATCATTGTTTTATTTGAAGTTTTATTTATCACATAAAAATATCAGCAATAAGAGGGCTGTAATGTTATTGTTAGGATTTTGCCATCCGATCACTAGGCAGTTCTCATGAAGACCCTCTGGGGTCCTGCTTTTCTTCCTGAATAAGATTACATATACTCCTACATATTGCTTTCCTAAATACACTTTTTAATACAGTCAATGCTTCCACACCACCTTCCCAATGCATCATGGTCCCTGTAGTCCTTTCTGTCTACAAAGCCTGCCCTGGTGGTGGTGCTCTCTTCTCTCTATTGATTCTTGGATCCCACTGCCTTGCTGAACTCTTAATATCTGCCTTTTGTACTTTCCTCTTTTTTGCTCTAAACTGTACTCTGTTCCTGACTTTCCTGTGTCCATTCTTGTGTCTGCTGGTTTACCTGGTCTTTCCCTTTCCAAGTCCCAGTTCCTCTTTCTCTTTGTTGCTGGTTTCCTGATTCCTTGAACCCAGTTGATTCCTTGCACTTGGCTCTCTCACTGCTCCTATGCTCTTCCCCTAAGCCTCCTACTATTTCTGCCTCATGAACACAGAGTGCAGCAGCTCACAACTAACCTTGCTACTGTGCCTCCTTCCTCTCTTTTGGACCCTGCAACTGTATTTCCAGGCTGGCTATTGATTATTTTATTATAGTTGGTTCTATGTTCCTGTTGTGATTAGGTATTGTCTCAAAGGTGTATCTCTTATTTATCCTGCCTCTTAGTTACCCTGTATGCCTTGACCCTATTTCTGACTGTACACATCTAGACCTGTCTTGTATATGCATATTCCTTATCTTGTATTTATATCCTCCTGTTCTGACTGCATATTCCTTTTCTGCATTAGGGTGTGTGCAGGTTTCCAGTGCATGCAGTTTTATGCATTCCGGTCCTGTTCTGACACTTATAGCACTCTAGATTACATCTGAGTCAAGTTCCTATTTTTGTGTACCTTCCACTGTTCTCCTTTGTCTTCTTGAGTATTTATATTATTATCATGATATTCATTGCATCCAGTGGTGCCAGTTAGATTCCAAGACTTGTGCCTTTGGCAAAGAGAACCACCCAACACCACTTTTCCATATGAGCTGCTGGGTGTCTCCCTGTACTCTGTGAGATTAATATGTTCATTGTCTTCTGGTGAGATCTTTTTTTATCTCACAGAGAGATCTCTTCCAAGGAGCCCACAAACTATAATTTATGATAGTTTATCTATTGTTTCCCTGCTTTTACCTTCCTATTGTATGTACTATTCACTGCTTCTGATTAATTTCCCTCCAAGCCTTCACACACATTCTTATTTATATTTAACCCCTTCTTTATAAATCATGTGTCCCTGCATAGAGCACGGACCCAATTCCCTTGCCTTGAGCTGAAATCAGCTAGGTTCTCTGACATGTTGTCCCGAAATAGCTAGATTCCTGGAGGATAGTAAGCCCTACCCAATCAGTTCCTGTCAAGATGTTTAGCATCAGACACAGACAATCTAAATATGTAGACAGTCATCCATTGCAGAGGCAGCACTGTTTCTTACAGCCCACTAGAAAGTCCTGTGACTAAAGAGATCATGAAAGAAAATTGACTTTTACATGCTGAATATTATTCTCTGTGGTTGGATGATCATTTTATGTTAGATTTCCATTACATCTGTAACCCTGACCCTAACCTGATGTCAGTCAGTGACCCAAAGAACGAAAACATATTTTTGCAAACCTTATTAGCAGCAGAAAGACAGAATAGTCATTCAGAGTGGTGTTGTGAGAGGATTTTTTTCTGAAGTGTGTAACTCAAAGATCCTCTGACAAGGCAACTTTTTCTCCAAAGACAATTTCCAGACACAGTATGTAATTGTCATCTTATCGAACTAGTAATTCAATACCACCAGGTAGATCCAGAATAATTGTGCCCTTCATATCTCTTCAGTGACCTCAAGAACCAGTTTTCAAATAGTTCAATCTATGTTGGGTTATCACAAACAGCTGAGTTTCTAAGTAACAAGCTTAATGAATCTCAGATTCTCCGTGATTTCTTACCAAGCCATCTTGAATATTAAGAAAAGATTTCACTGACACCTAATACTTTTTCAGCCATGTCAGATGTACAGATTATAGATGATCCTATATTTAATCAGAAGAAATTCACTGAATTGAAGCCAGTGCAAGAAGACCTGCATGTGCTAAACAGAGACATATTAGGACATATATGATGACTATGGCCCTTATTTAGATCTTGGTGGATGGGTTACTCTGTTACAACAGTGACGGATATCCCGTACCCCTGAAATATAAATCCCATAGGATATAATGGGATGTATAGTTTGTCCAATCGGATATCTATCACCATCTGCCAAGATCTAAATGGTATCCTAAGTCTGTTTGTACTCCCAATTTATTGCAAATGGATTAGTGTCATCTATGACAGAGCCCTGTTTCAATGAACCAGACATTCTCTTTCTGAACATTAATGATTTTAAAGCTGTACATGAATTGCTTAGGTGGAGGAATGAGTCCATAAAACAGAGTAGAGCTTGAGGAAGAATATGCCAACCAGCTTAAGATTCAGTTGAAACACCCTTCCTTCTCGCTCAGGAGGTTAAGAAGGCATTAGTTGAACCATGTTTCAGCTATGCCACTATCAAGATGGTATTCAATTCCAGTGCTATGAATGCTTTTGAACTTAAAGATCATAGCATTATAGATTTTTCTACTGTCTCAAGTGTAATGGCAGAAGCAGAAATGCATGGAGAGACTGTGTCTAAGCAAATTTCTGTAGCTCCCCCTGCTTTTTATGTTGACATATATGCAACTATTACTTCAGCATGCTGATAACAATGGTGTAAGCTTTTTGGATAGTTCAGTTTTTGAGCACAATGTTTTGTCTATGCTATCTAAGGCTGAAGAAAATACCCTGTTAAAACTCATTATTTCTGTTCCTATGCCTCTCACTGATTCTGTCACTGTGAAAGACATTCAAAACACTGTTGAGCCACAAAGAATAACCACAGTCAGTCCAGTGAAAAAGTCCAGATGTGGCTAGAGCTCTTTGCGAACAAGAAAGTACTACAACTCTTCAGGACCGCAAGCATTAGGAGCCTGACATCTCTAAATCCTATCAAAACCTGCAAGTTAACATAAAATGAAATTTAAAAAAACAATATAACTCCAGGGAGCGCACCTCTGCCCCCCACCCCCACAAGGACTAGGGGGTCAAATTATCCCTACTGTTTTCCCTTCTACTTTAAAATAAAATATTCATATATACTTATACATAGCATAGATATATAGATGTACAGATCAATAAAAATATAGATACTAGAACTTTACTCAGAAAGCCTGCTATTTGTAATGTGGTGCAAACCCGTTCATCCACCTTTGAGATATTTGTACTTAAACAGGTATGGCTTCCAGGGGTTAAAAATAAGATGTATTTCGATGACTGATCTTGTTGTATCGAAAATTGAGTATATGTGAGACTGGTCCCACAGTGCTCAGCAATCTGATTGGCTTGTCAAAATAATAAGGTATAAGGGGGATGGTAGGGATCCCTGGGAGATGTGGTGTGGATCGTAAAGGATCCCAGTACCAAGGACAAGAATTCATTTTAAAAAATCATGCCTTGAATACCACGGATCTACTCGCCCACTTACTATGTTGAGCAAAATGTTATCAGGGCGCA
This sequence comes from Lissotriton vulgaris, assembly GCF_964263255.1. Classification (NCBI taxonomy): domain Eukaryota; kingdom Metazoa; phylum Chordata; class Amphibia; order Caudata; family Salamandridae; genus Lissotriton; species Lissotriton vulgaris. Next base: position 1,304,018,663 of record NC_141695.1, on the reverse strand, counting down.
ATATATTTAGGGCCTACTCACTACCTCTAGTGAGCCCATAAACAACAGGGATTTTGTTCACTTACAAAGTGAAGGTGCATTAAAGATGCTTTTAATTCTTGTTTTTATCTTGTCAAATGTATTCTGTGTTCAGAAACAAAGTCAGTTTACATCTACAATTACTTTTCTTTCTCTAAATGCAAAGTTCTAGGATTTTGTGAAGTAAACTGACACACTTGCTGTACAAAACATGTGAAATGAAAGGCTGAAAAATGTCTTAATTTATTCTAACACACATTTAAATAGCTAAAGAGTGAACTGTGCAAACATTTCAAAATATATTTCAGTAGCTATTAAAGCTCTTGTTTTGTAATTTTGTGTGAAGAAGTTTTTTTTAATGGGATGAAATCAAATCAGAACACCTTGCTTGGTGATGTGCAAATGATAAATATATTTGTTACAACCCAATTTCCACAGATTATTGTTTATATACTGTATAGTTTTATAAATAAAACCGCACATTAGTAGGAACGTTTTATGCCATTTTAATTGAAAATGTGCTGTCTGTAAATGACAGTGCACTTCCACCTCATGCTTTAGTAATATATTCGTTAAAAGTGAGTTTTTAACGATGAACTGAGAAGCAGTCCAGGTGTTCTATAAACATCTTTAAGGGTATACCCAAAAATAAAGGTAACCTTGATAGGATAAAAAACTCAAAATGACAATGGTTTCATCTGACAATGATGGGTCAGACATCTATTACTATTGCCAACATGTTTTGACCAAGACAAGTGTTCAGGACTGGTCCATGGTCTTCTTCAGGGCTGCCTATCAACTGTATTCAGATAATGCAAAAATGTGAGCTATAAGGCTCTCATACCTCATACTTGTTAGATGTGAGCTTCCCAATTTGAAGTGGGAGCTTTCAAATCTGATGCCATGGTCTGCAAAGAGGGGGGACTCCCCTGTAGTCACACATTTGTCAAGAGTGAAGCCAGAACCTTGCTACCTACAACAACCCCCTATCGCCTTTTGGTGCATAAACCAGTATTGGCCACTTGTATCAGATGGATTCATAGAACATCTGGACCCATGTATTTTCGTCATTCACCGAATATCTAGAAACGTCCTTCCTGGTTGAGTCCACTGAAGAAGCACTGTCCTACTTTAGTGTGGGGGCGACCTATGATGAAGCATGCCTCCAAAGGTTGTAGGTGAGATGAAACCTCAAACATCTTGTTTGATGTAGGCTGTTAATAGGGACATTGTTCTGGGCTTCAATAGTGATAGGACATATATCCAAGCACCTTTCGGGAAGTGTAGTATTAGAAGAGCGTGTGCTTGAATAATTCCTTTTTCTCTGTCTCTCCCTGTGTGAGGAGAGTTCTGAAAAACATTTCTGCCTCTGAATTGATGGAAATGCTATTAGTGAACTAAGAGGCAAGTCGGGGTTCAAGTGTACCCTCTATGGGTTAGATACGTATTATGCATGCAGCAAACGTTTAGGGGCAATATGTACGACTATTTCATTCTGAGAATTACAAATTGCGATTTTTAGTCACTCACAATTAGCAAATCACAAAATGAAATGCACTAATGTGTCTCAGACACATTTAGCGATACCCAATGGGGTTATAAATGACCTACCTAATTAATGTTGATGAGGTAGGTAGCAATGTGCGATCCAGTGTGAGTGGCCTGTTATCACAGGGATGGTGGCCTAATGGGGACAGAAGACCAGCATGTCTGGGATTGTTTTTTAAATAAAGCAATTTTCTCTTTGAAATGCAGCCCATTTCCTTGAAGAACAATGGGATGCATTTAAAAAAGAAAAATTAAAAGATTTCTTTAAATGTTTTCAGAGTAGGCAGTGGTCCGTGAGACCCCTGTCTACTCTTAATACATTTTGGCACCCACATTATCAAAGGAGGAGTGAATGGGTTGCCACCTCCTTCACAGAGTTGGTAATGTATGAATGTTTTGCATCTGCATTCTGGTCGCGAATCATTCATGCATGCCCCTGCGACTCGCTATTAGGAAGGGATGTCCTTGGCCCACCTCTTTCTAAAAGTAACTCATAAAACCTATTTTGCAAGTCAGAAATAGGTTACTGACTTGCAAAATAAGGTTAGGACATTCCAAAAGCCGTTTTACATCTATCCCTTTGTCTATTTATTCAAACCAAATAAGTTTGTTTGTACAATAGGAATGCTGAAATCACATATTGCAAGGTGTTCTCATATGTGGTAATGAAGAAAGAGGTGGCTTTGCAAAATAATATATTTGCCTTGGATGACATAATGAGACCTGTTTATGGGTCAAGTACATTACAGTCAGGTCAAGTAGATTATTCAAGTTACTAGACCTGAAGGTCTATTTGTGCTGGTGCCCTTTTGGTAACATAGTGCCATTGTAGGCACCCTTGCACCACAGTGCAAGGGGGTTCTGCTTTGTATATTGGATTGTTTTTGTACAAAAACATTCTTGAAAGGTGTATTGCTCTATTTATGTGTGCTACAGAATGCAGAACACATAGAAAGATGAAGTAACGAGGAGAAATAAAGGTATTGCTCCTTGTTATGCCTATCCAAGGAGGACATATGTTTTTGGCGCATTCCCAGGTTTACCAGTTCTGGTAAATCTGGGAATGCTTCAAAAACCATGGGAGTTGCATTGGAAAATCCATGCAATGCCCATGGAACACAGCCCCAGATTTGGCTGTTTTGTTATACTCCAGATTTACGGAGCCTGTCAGGGCCACTCAAAGTGGCCTTGTGGGGCTTCATAAAACTGACTTATGGGGGCATATGTACAAGCCCCTATCACCACCACAGCATCACTATTACCGATGTTGTGGTGGCAATATAGACCGTGCCTTATTTACAAGCAGTGCTAAGCCACTTAACGTGGCTTTACGCTGCCTTGTAAATAAGGCACCCTTTCACGCTATGTTAGCGTGAAAGGGGCAGGCTGTGGGTATTGCGGTGGGCTGTCCACTGCAACACACATTCATTTTGACGCTGCCTCCTATGTACAAGGGTGGCTTACATAGGAGGCAGCGCCAAAAGTAAGACTAGGTAAATCCTGGTCTTAGGTTGGTGAAGCAAGGAGATATGCACTATTTCTCCTTGTTTCCGCTTTTTCCATGTGTGCTGCATTGTGCTAAACACATGGAAGAAGCAAAATGCCATGGTTTGTTTTTGTACAGGAAGGTTTCCCTTCCTTTACATAAATCATCTTTTTAAAAAATGCCATTATGTCACTTTCATGTGGGCTGCATGAAGCAGCACACATCAAAGTGACAGAATGGCATTTTAGGATTGTTTATGAGCAGGAAGGGACACCTTCCTACACATAAACAATCCTCCCCTGCAGTCAGACACCCTTGCATGGGTGCCTGCATTGGCGTTAAGTTGCTAAACTTCGCGCCATCGCAGGGGGAAACGCAAGGCTGCACCACATTCTTGTAACTATGGGGCAGCCTTCCATTTCAGAAGTGGTGCAGAGAGGCGTTTAGCCAGGAAGGCTAACACCTCTCTCCGCCACTTCATTGTACATATGGCCCAATGTTCGCATCGCTCTTTCAACACATTGCGTGGTGCAAGAGAGATGAAAACCAACTCGTTAATAGGCACTCTGGTCTATAGTAGTGCTGATGTGGTAGAATTTTTTTAAACTAATGCTTCTTTAGGTGGTGTAGTACTGGTACTGTGTAGATAGGTACAGGAAGACAGGCATTGAAATGTGTGTGTTTTTAAATGTGCAGCCCAAGTAAGAATGTAGGTATATATTGTTAGATTTATATCTAACAATCATATCGCGGCGGGTCCACTCAGCCTTTCATCCATCTGAGGTCAATAAAATGAGGACCATTGAGTTGGGTAACAACAAACATCTTTTACTCAGCGCCAAGATACCCATTGTGGTGAACGTGCGCTTTTCAAATACACATGTTATGTTATGTTATTTATTAGAAGGAGGAGAATTTTATGGTGTAAACAACTTTTGTGCGTGATATTGGTGTTCAAGCCATCTGGAGCCCTTTGGAAACACCCTTCATCAACTGCCTAAAACGTCGGCTACATTTAGGCCTTGTGTAAGGGTGAGAATCATCTTTAGAAACAACATCCCTATGGGGCATATTTCCAAGGAAGCGGCGGAGAGAAGCGTTAGCCATCTTGGCTTAACACCTCTCTATCCGTCACTTCGGAAACGCTAGACTGCACCATATTAACAAAGATTTCGTGCAGCCTGGCGTTTCCCCTGCGATGGCGCTAAGTTACATGACTTAGCGTCAGCACAGGCTCCCTAGCACCAGAATGCAAGGGTGTTTGCGAGCAGGGAGATTTGTTTATGTGTAGTAAGGAGTTCCTTCCTGCTGTCAGAGCTCAAGCTTCTTGTGTTATTAGATGCCCTCACTATTAACTGGATAGAGAGGGAGGTCCGCCCTGCAGAGATAAAGGCTCTTTATTGAGAGTCCCTTGCCATGCTGACCTGAGGAAGGGAGGATGTTTATAAACGCTCCCTTAGGTTTCAAATTCAGGTCAGCAGGTTTAACCGTTGCTTGGCTTTTGGTCCTGGACCTCTTTCCTCGCATCTTTCTTGTTCAGCTACCTGTGGAATCCCAGTCCGTCTGCCTGAGGAATTCCTGTTTTTCAGTTTTTGGATTACTGCTTTTCTTTTTGTGCATTTTATTTTCCTTTCTGTGAGCTGCTATTCATGTTAATCTGTTTTTGTGTCAGCTGACACGCGGCCGCTTCTTTATGACCAACTCCCTGCCACGTCTTTTGTTCTTGTTTCCCGCAGCCACGTTTTACTTATATTCGCAGCTGCATCTTTGTTTATTTAATCACTGGCGCATCTGAGTTATACTCGCAGCAGCGTTTGAAGATTTCCCGTGGCCGCGTCATTTGTTTATTGATTCGCTGCTGCGTCTGAGGCATTCGCGTGGCAGCGTCTGAAGAAATTGCAACTGCATATAATGTGTACTCAGGGTCGCGTTTGATTAATATTCACGACCGCATTTGATGTTTTGTTTCCTTGCTGCTCCCATTATTTATTTCTATTAGCTACATTTTTCCAAGCAGTACGACAGCTACCTCTGGATTATATGTTCACTGCCATTGTACCTTGCACCCATTATTCATTTCATGAACTTGAAGGCTGCCTATTTCCTGCCATTTGCTTCTTTCAAGAGAGCAGCACATGTTCATTTTTTTTTAAAGAGAATTCTTTCCTGAACTTGATACTTACCTTTGCTTCCTTTTGTGTCAAGAAATTACCTAAACAGAGGATTACTCTGGAGTTCTTGAAGCATTGACCAATTATGACTGCCTGTGGGTGAAAGAAGAAGCAATTGCCAGTCTGATCTATTTTTATGCAGTCTATCTCTCATATTTGTATGGAGATGTTCAGCTGGTAAGTGGATTTTTTATCTCTGTGGGACAGACACATTAATACAAGCTAATTCCTAATTGTGTATAGATAAGAATAAATATATATGAGTTGTTTTCTTTTTCTTTTTCTTTCTTTTAGGCTATCTATGGTCCTCTCCTCTAACCCAATATTCTTGCCGTGCTGGGGCAGCACCCTCCCTCAGTTAGCCTTTTTGTATGAGATTTAATATATTCCATATTAAGAGCTGTCTTCAGGAGCGCGGGGAGCTTCTCTTCTTTCCTGTAGATTGGGCAAAACTCCAGGTTAGTGATGTCAGTAACAGAAAGCCAAGCCCACAAATTACTTTCCACCTGAACGAAGATGAATCCGGAAGGGGCGTGTTCCCCCCTAAACCCCACACTCCAGAGACCTCTTCTTTGGAAGAACTCGCAGCAGCCATAGTTGACTTACAGGGTGAAGTTGGGAGGTTGAGAGTAGACAATCAGCGCCTTAATACAGAATTAGCTCAAGCTAGACTCCAGATTTCCCCAGACAGTAGTGCAATAGGGACTACTCAAAAGAACAAGAAAACCTATATTCAGCCTGCCCGCTTCATAATCCCCTCTTCCTCTATGAGTCCTGCCGCGTCAACTACTGAAAACATTTCACCTGTACATGTAACTGTTCATACACCGAGCCCTGTCCCTCTGGTTATGCCAGAAAGACTCAATGAAGATAGCTGCAAGTATAATTTGTTTATAAATCAATGCCTTTTACATTTCATGTGTAAGGCAACATCTTTTCCCAATGATGCCGCCAACGTGGCTTTCGGAATTTCATATTTAAGTGGGAACGCAGCTAAATGGGCCATTCCTTTGGTAGAAAATAATGATCCTCTCTTGTATGACTTCCATCTATTTAAAGAAAAGATGTGAAGTCTGTATGCAAGACATACGTTTGTTTGAGCTAGCATCAATGAATTACTGAGTTTAAGACAAGGGTCTAAAGATCTTCTTACCTTCCTCACAGAATTCAATAGACTCGTAGTCGAAACTCAATGGCCAGAAGAAAAAAGGACCTCCTTATTTTACCGTGGGTTAAATGACGATTTAAAGGACCTTCTCTCTCAAATCGTTGATCCTCCCGAAGAATGTCATGCTTTTATTGACCTGGTTATTAAACTTGATCACAGGTTAAATAAAAGAAAAGGTGAAAAATCCTGCAATACTCTGTCTCGTTTATTGTTAACTCGAGGTGATAAAAAGAGAACATAAACACACTAGCAAACCTATGCAGATAGGTAGGTTGAGAACCCCTTTGATAGTTGAAGAAAAAGATAAACGTAGAAAGAACAATCTCTGTTTATATTGTGGCAAGGGAGGACATTATGACAGAGAATGTCCTGCCAAACCCCGTTCATCTACTAAAACAATAGCTGGAAGTCAAAATTATGTATCTTTATCAGAAAACTAAAGAACTTGAAGAAATATGAAACCGGTTCTTCAAGTTGTTGGCCTTTTGAGGTCTTTTAACGTTTAGCTCAGATAGTTGCTCCTGTTGCAAAACATTTCACCTTGTCTGTTACATTAATTTTATCGGACCAGCGCAAAAAGGCGCTCTCCATTCTTTTACATTCTGGTGCAACTTTCAATTTTCTTGATATTCATTTAGCACATACTTTAGGCATTCCTTTTCTGCCCAAATCTCGGCCTGAAACAGTGAGAGCAGTAGATGGGTGTAAGAAATGGGGGTTACCCAAATCTCCAAGGGGGTAGCATGGCATCAAGCGGGCAGGCCAAACTTCGAGGACATGTGAAGCATTCACGCAGTACCCACAGTCAACACACCAGGCACACCACAAAAGAGGTAGGACACAAGTTTGAGTTGGAAAAATATATGTAGTTTAGTAGTGTTTCCAACCTGCAAGGCAAAAGAATGCAAAACAGTAGTGTCACAACAGGACGCCAATTGGCGACAGAGCCAAGTGAATAAAGGGGGGAATTATTTAAATGGGAATCGGGAACAAGGCAGAACCAGTCAATAAGTTCAAGTTGTCTAGCTGAAATATAAAAAGGTTAGCACTTGGCATGTAACATCAGCGACATCCATATGAGGGAAGAAAACACTTGGCGTGGAAGCCCATTGAGCATGAAATTAAACATTAGGGGTAATAACCCAAAATTAGTTGGCATTGGCGTCTCCTACAAAAAGGATAGGGGTCACCCTGCATTAACATCTGGCAGGAACACCTGTAATAAAACACAGCAAGGTTTCTTCCACCATCCACCTGTGGGAACTACGCATCAGGCAGGGCCAGCTCAGGCCTTTCTCCTTGGCAGTAGGCTGTAATTACCAAATACAACATCATACAAAACTCCTTGTAAGAGAAGCCCTCATGGCAGCCCAGCATTTAATAGCATGCGGGTATAACCATAGGTCCCTTAGGCCGCCTTCGCAAGATCTACAGGGCAGGTCACGACGGAACCTTAGCACAGACAGTAGCACCTGTAATAAAACACAGCAAGGTTTGCTCTTGAACCTGGAATGTAATCAGGGGCCTGGAATAACCAGTCAGGCCAGCCTAGGGGCAGGACACCTGTACTAAAAGGGCACATCCAAGTTTACCCCACCCTCAACCTGCGGGAATAAAACATCAGGTAAGTGGGCACCTTGCATTTAACAACATCTTAGGTATTCACCCACGTCATCCAAGGTAACCTGGGAACCCCATGCAGGACACCACCAATCATGGGCAGGGATAATCAGCCCCCCCTATAACCCGGCCACTGTGCAGGAATCAACACTTCATTAGGGAATCATACCCATTCCATCACAGAGAAAAATAAAGGCTCCTTAGTCAGCAATAGAATTTCATTTGGCCAGGATAAACAGGGCATCAGGCAGCATTTCTTTCCGCAAGGGCAAACACCCGATTGGGTAAAGCAGTCAGTTCATTAGGCCGCCATGAGCATTAATAACCTTCCCCCTAATACGGGGTTAACTCTTCCATGCCTCAGTCATGGGGCCTAACGGGGCCCAACCACAGTCTCCCCCGTAGGTGGGGCGGTCGTGGGACTTCCGCCCGCCCCCTCGGGGTATTACCTTCTTCTTCGGCTCCTTGAGGAGCCCTTGCGCAGATGCTTGCAGTCGGTAGGCCTCACGCGGCCTTTGGTCTGATCCCGGACTCCCCGGGGCTTGCACCAGCTGGCGGGGGGCTCTCACTCCTCTCGGAGCCCTCCCAGAAGACGACAGGCTGTTCCCGGGCCTTCTGCAGCCTCCACGGCCCGGGAACCAATCAAGACGCGGCTGTGAAGGGGCTCGGCCCCTGCGGCCAATCGCGGGGCAGCTCCTGAGGGACGCGGCCGGGATGGCCAATCACGGGCCTGCACGGCCGAGCTCAAGCTTCAGGGCCTAGCGCGGCCCACACAGACTCTGGCGGCCCTCTCCTCACACCGGGGGCTGCCGCAACGCTACTCCCAGCGGGGATCTTCCTCGGAGCCCTCCGTCAAGGGCGGAGGCGGGGTAGGCAGCACAGCACTCCGAGGGCCATACCAGCCCCAGCGCTTCTCTCCCCACAGCGCTTGATAGGCAGTCCAGGGGCAGATTAAGAGACACAGTTCCTCGAGGGCACAATCCTCCCTGGGCAGCTCCTCACGACCCAGCACTTCCACAGGGGCCACAACTTTACCAGAGGGGGTAGACAGTCCTACTCCTCACCTCCTGGGCGCTTCTTCATCGCAGCGCTGGTGTAATTCCCGGTCCCCTCAGTGTCAGGGACCTGGGTAGGGGCCCTCCCTTGTCAGGGGCCCATGGGGACAGCAGAGGGGGGGGGTTTATAGGGGTGCAGGGCCCAGCTCACAGGCCCATGTGGCGGTAGCACCTCACAGCAGGTCCCCTCTCTGCTTTGTCCCAGCGCTGACTGACTTTCTGGTGGCACTTCTCCCTACTTATACCCTCCTCCCTCACAGAGCCAGCACCTTCCGGAATGTTGGGGAAAACTGGTTCACACTGGCTCAAGGGGAGGGGTTGAGCACCCTGGGTGCCAGGCTTCCCTCCAAAAGCTAGGGGTGGCTGGGTATTATTAACTAGACCGCCAACCTAACGCCGTCAGGTGGCAAAACCCAGGGCCATGGCATCCATTTTAAAAACACAGTACATTTCAGTCAGGTGCATTTTTAACATGGGGGAATATTTTCGGCACACCATCTAACCACATTTAACTTTACAACAGGGCAACTCTTACCACACATGGTCCTTATATGTTTAATACCATGGGGTAGACATTCAAATTAGGGGGGCAAAAAGCGAAAAATTTGGGGGAAAGGGCCAAGTCCAACAATGGGAGTGAAGTATCCTCTGGTCTGATAACTTATCATACTCCTTATTTAACCCTAGTGTGCAGTAACAGGCATTCAGAATCTCTTTGTTTTGACTTGATAGACACTCACAATTTTGGAGCTATCCTAGGAGTCTCTTGGTTACAAACACATAACCCTCATATAGACTGGACTACTCGTAAAGTCACTATGAAGTCCCCCTATTGCTTATTACACTGTTACAAGAAAGCCAGTCAAATAAAAAATCCTTTGTGTTATGCTCTTGACACAGTTGAAGAAACACCTAAAATCCCTTCTATTTATGAAGACTATAAGAAAGCATTTGATGAAGTCATTGCTATAGCTCTACCTCCCCATAGGAGTTATGATTGTCGAATCAATCTGATTCCAGGAGCTGAGCTACCAGTTAGCCGAGTTTATGCCTTGACTGAGCCTGAAACTGAATATCTGCAAAAATATATATCTGAAATGTTGGAGAAAGGGTTCATTCAGCATTCCACATCTCATGTGTCTTCACCCATTTTCTTCATCCCTAAAAGAGAGGAGGTCTGCGCACCTGTTTGGACTATTGCGCGTTAAATAAAGTTGACATAAAGAATAAATACGCTTTGCCCCTTATTTCAGTCTTGTTAGATCAGGTACTTGGGGCTAAGATATTCACCACCAGAGGGCCCTACCATCTTATAAGATTCATTGGAAGGTGATGAAAGGAAAAATGCTTTCCGGACCAAATTCGGACTGTACAAATATTGTGTCATGCCTTTCGGGCTCTATAATGCCCCTGCTGCTTTTCAGTTCTTCATCAATGAGATCTTATGAGAATATCTAGACCTATTTGTGATTGTATATATAGATGACATCTTAATTTACTCAAAGACTGAAGAAGAGCATGTAGGACATGTGAAGAAAATTTTACAACGCCTCAAAGACAATCACTTGTTTGCTAAATTAGACAAGAGTACATTCCACACTACTAAGGTAGAGTTTTTAGGTTTTGTAGTTTCTCCAGACGGAATTCACATGGACCCCAAGAAGATAGAAGCCTTGATTAACTGGCCTAGCCCCACCTCAGTAAAAGAAGTGCAATCCTATATAGGATTTGCTCATTTTTACAGGAGATTCATTGACCATTTTTCTGACCTCATTTCACCTATTACACGATTGCTCCGCAAGGGTGTTACCTTTATGTGGTCCCACGAGGCAGAACAATTGAAGAAAATATTAATTACTTCTCCCATTATAAGACAGGCGGACAACACCCAACCTTATTATGTAGAAGCTGATGCCTCCCAAATTGCTGTAGGAGGGGTTTTTGTTACAACGAGATCAGATGGCTGGCTGTCTTCATCCGGTGGCTTACTTCTCTAAAACGCTCCTTCCGGCTGAACAGAATTACACCATCGGAGAGCATGAGTTATTGGCCATTAAATTGGCTTTCCAAGAATGGAGACATTATTTACTGGGATCCCCTCACACTATTACTATTTATACGGATCATAAAAATCTATAGTTCCTTAAATCTGCTGGAGCTCTGACACCCAGACAAATTAAATGGGTCTTGTTCTTTAGCGAATATGACTTCATTATCACCTACCGACAAGGCACTCAACAAGGGAAAGCAAATGCTTTGTCTAGAATAGGACAAGAAAAGAAGATCCAAAGAAATACATTTACCTCTATTTGGCCATGTCATAAGATCATAGGGGTAGGAGATCACAAGGAAAATCTGTCTCCACCATTCTTAAACCAGTTGTTACAAGCTTGTTCTACTATTCCTAAAGCTGAATGGATAAAACACTCAGAGAATACAGTTCTAGAAGGACTGTACTACCATGACGGAAGATTGTACATACCTACTGTTGACTTACAGCAGCAGATCATTAAATGGTGCCACAACACTTCTCTAGCCAGACATCCAGGTGGAGAGAAAACAGTGCAAACGTGTTAACGTTGGTTTTGGTGGGAAGGGATGACTAAGGCTATACTAAACTATGTTAAGACTTGGTCTGTTTGCACTAGACTGAAAACATCCCATTCAGCCCCTGTCGGATTATTACAACCCACAAAGGTTTCTGAAGTACCATGGCACTCCATTAGTATGGACGTCATTCCAGACCTCCCACAGACACGAGATTACAATACCATCCTTGTAGTGGTCGACATATTTACCAAGATGGCCCACTTTATACCTTTTGAAAAAGTTACCTTCCTCTAAAGAATTGGTGCAGGTGTTCCTTGAACAGATAGTTCGGTTACATGGCCTTCCCTCTGTAATAATAACTGTTAGAGGAGCTCAATTTGTGTCTCGATTTTGGCAGGGAATATGTACCACACTTGGAATAGATCATGGACTCTCCACTGCGTATCACCCGCAAACAGATGGTCAAACTGAAAGAACCAACCAAACTCTTGAACAGTATCTACGATGTCTGCTTGCGACTATCACCTCTGATTGGGTTCATGCTCTTCCTTTAGCTGAATATGCATACAATAATACCACACTTTTTTCTACTGATTTCTCTCCCTTTTTCCTTTTACAGGCATATCACCCTCGATTCTTACCCTTCCCGTTATCCATCTCGTTAGTAGAGATCCCTGCTGTAAACATACACCATACAGTTCTTTTAAATACCTGGAAAAACGCTAAATATGAACTATTAATAGCAAAAAAAATCCATGAAACAGCAAGCAGACGGACATCGCAACCCTGCTCCAAAATATAAGATAGGGGATCAAGTTTGGCTATCCACTAAGAATTTAAGATTAGAAGGTCCCAGAAAATTACAACCTTGATACATAGATCCTTATATGTTTACCAAGGTTATCACTCCTGTCACTCTCAAATTAGAATTACCAGAAGAACTACGTATCCACCCTGTGTTCCACACTTCCTTGCTTAAAAGATATATCCATTCTTCTAAACCCGAAGTACCTCCTCCCCCTGTCTTAGTAGAAGGAGAAATGGTGTTGTAAACGTATCTAGGACCCTAATTAAATATCCTCGATTTATGCCCTTATGTGGTTATAACAAATCACATCCTTAGAAAGGCATACGAATCATCATCATTTTTAGTAATAGCCAATGCAGTCCAAATACGGCAAGGCTACTTCCTTAGACTCCTAGAAAGTACAACGAGTTCTTTAAACAAACCAAACCTCCAGCAACCTGGGAATTCCCCATGCTTTTGTTTTGATTTGTCCTAGAACTCCTGCGAGTCCTGAAAGAACTGCCAGTTCCTAGTGACGGTTCTTATTGACGTCTTATGTCCAACCTTACGTCAAACACGGCACCTTCCAGGTATAAATATACCAGCATTTGCCTTAAGCAACACACAGTGGTTTGGAGCAGAGCGGCTATCTACTTACCCAAAGCCTAGCTGATGCGAGTGCCGAAGGAAGCCGTCCCTCCCATTTGACGCACTGAGAAAGACGCTGTCTTTTCTCCTGCCGAGAAAATCCAGCTCCAGTGTTTCCAGTCACCCTTGCGGGTTACTGGGAGATCGAGTCCTGAGAACGAGATACAAGACCTCCTTCATTCTAAAACCAAGGTACGGAGCTGATTAGACCCTTAGAAAATTCTTCATTCCGATTCTTGGTAAAATGAACTTAACTTAAACTGCAACTCCCTTACTCCTTCCCACGTACTAGGCTTAGGTTAGGTACACTGGGGTAGGCATATTTAGAAGAACCAGTTGAGTACGTTTAGTCAACTTTTATCATTGTATTTATTTATTTATTTATTTATAGAGTTTTATATAGCGCGGACAAGACCCGTGGGTATCAGAGCGCTTAACAGGTAAAGAATGACATATAACATTATCAAAACAGTAAAAACAAGCAAAACAAAATAGATATGAGGTAGAAGCAGTATAGTGTATGGACGTAATTAGCTATATAAATTCCTAATGTCAAAACATATATCCATTATAAAAGCATTAATAACAGCAAAAAATCGATATGAGGTAGAAGGCTATACAATGTGTGGGCGTGATTAGATAAATAATTTCCTAATGTATGTGCAATAGGCCTTAGATGGCTAGTAAGGCTTGGCTAGTGTCCTGATATCAGACCAAGCTCGGTGAGGTAGGGTTATATGGCATTCCAGTGCATATAAAGAATAATAAGGATGAATACATAAGAGTGAGGTAGAGGTAATATAGTTTTGTCTAGCAGTAGCGTGTCAAGCCTCTGCTTGAGCATGGCCACAGTCAATTGTCAGGTAATTGATCTTCCAGTTTTCATGAAGAGGACAAACCTCTGTTAGCGTAAATGGTCATCTCAGTAATCCGTAGGTTTCTCTAGGTCGGGTATTTACTCATCAAGTGGTTCTTAAGTTCTCGTTTGAATGTTAATGTATTTTGGATCTTCCTGATGTTTGGCGGGATTGAGTTCCAGACTCTGGGGGCAGCTCCAGAGAATGCTCGGTTGTAGGTCTTTTTCTTGTGGAAAAAGGCTGGTCGCAATAGCAGCTCTCTTGCGCTTCTATTTGTTCTGTTACCTCCTGATAACTTAAGTTTCTTGGCTAGGTATCTAGGGGTGTTGTAGTGAACCGCTTTATGTGTAATACATGTTATGAGAAAGGGTTAACCCAAGAAAGTCACTGGGACCTGGGTGTTTAGCGTTAAGAAGAAGGGGTCCCAGTAGAGAGGACGTAAGAATGAAAGGAATTCAAGACAAAGTAGAAAATAAATACATCTATAATGTTTTATTCACATTATAGGGAGGAAGATTGTCAAAACCAAATGTACAATACAAAATCGTATCAGTGCCCCAAGGGGGGTAGGGGGAACGTGCAAACGTGAGGGTAGTGTGAGGAAGGAATTAGTGACCATAAAAACAAGTATTATTCAGACATTCTCATAAGTTAAATGTCAATTCGACAACATATAGACAACAAATCAGACTAACAGTTCGAAATACACATGCCCCTAAGTCCGTACTATACACAATTTGGGGTAGGAGGAGGCTGTGTGGGAGTTGAGAAAGTCGACGTTTCGACCCAAGGGAGGCAGGAAACTTTACAATCCTTGCGGGTGGGTCTTCATCAGGACGGGAAGAGGGTGGCGGGGCAAGCAACCTATATTTAAGTAAATATTAGAATTAAGTAAATTAATCATGGAGCTGGGTACTCGTTGAGTTACATAAAAGTGAACACACAGGGTCAGACTAACCTGCTTTAATCAGTGTCGCTGAGCGAAAGTAATTTTCTGAGGGTGAATTAAGCAACAGGTTCTAAGTAAAAAAGGGGGGAAATATCCATTAGCATTTGAAACAATGCGCGTGTGCTCATACTAAGAGCTAGGGTGGCGAGAGTATCTCTGAACTTACTTGAAGAAATACTGTACATATCCCACAAGGGTAGTTAGGGAACGAAAACGATCCGGGTGCTGGGCTGGGGACCACTCCAAAATTTCTAAATGAAGGAGAACAACTTATCAGTTTTGAAAAAAGGGCCGTTATAAAAATTACTGGGGTCCAAAAAACACACAGTTGTGGCGATCGGCGATACATACCGATTAGAGGATTTCAGTCGTGTGTCCCCGTGGATTACTCAAAGTCTTTAACCTAAAGTATAGGAGACATGGGGAGCGCGTCAATTCTGGAGCTCAGTGGAGAAGCCAGTAAGCATGAGTAAGGAACGATGTCCGTGGCTGTGTGGGAGGAATGGCTTACCCGTTTCGCGTAACTCAGTCAGAGCGTAGCGTCTACCTCGGCTGCCTCGAGGAGAACAGGGAACTTCCTGGTGTCTCCGTTGTCATGGCACCAGGATAGTCACGTGACAGTCAAGAGCGTAAAAAGACTAAAGAGTCTTTGGTTGTTAAGGTAACCCGAGAACTGGGAGAGGTAAATCGGTTTGCTGAAACCGAGGTCGATAAAGTATGGGCAATAAATCATTGGTAATAAAGGTCTGTTGTTTATAATGGGGGCATTGCTGATGTAAATAATCTGAATCATATTCAAACAGATATAATCCTAGCGATCTCGTCCTGCGCGAATGATTTCGCAGTACTTCCTATTCATCAGAGCTCAGTTTGTTCATGTGCTGTCTTATCTCGAAGTTTGCAATTTAAAATTGTTCTGAGCATTTTCCTGAGCGTCAGGCATGACCATTACCCCATGCAATATTTATCTGTCATAATCAACTAATGAATGTACCCTCTTGGGTGAAATCATTCGCGCAGGACGAGATCGCTAGGATTATATCTGTTTGAATATGATTCAGATTATTTACATCAGCAATGCCCCCATTATAAACAACAGACCTTTATTACCAATGATTTATTGCCCATACTTTATCGACCTCGGTTTCAGCAAACCGATTTACCTCTCCCAGTTCTCGGGTTACCTTAACAACCAAAGACTCTTTAGTCTTTTTACGCTCTTGACTGTCACGTGACTATCCTGGTGCCATGACAACGGAGACACCAGGAAGTTCCCTGTTCTCCTCGAGGCAGCCGAGGTAGACGCTACGCTCTGACTGAGTTACGCGAAACGGGTAAGCCATTCCTCCCACACAGCCACGGACATCGTTCCTTACTCATGCTTACTGGCTTCTCCACTGAGCTCCAGAATTGACGCGCTCCCCATGTCTCCTATACTTTAGGTTAAAGACTTTGAGTAATCCACGGGTACACACGACTGAAATCCTCTAATCGGTATGTATCGCCGATCGCCACAACTGTGTGTTTTTTGGACCCCAGTAATTTTTATAACGGCCCTTTTTTCAAAACTGATAAGTTGTTCTCCTTCATTTAGAAATTTTGGAGTGGTCCCCAGCCCAGCACCCGGATCGTTTTCGTTCCCTAACTACCCTTGTGGGATATGTACAGTATTTCTTCAAGTAAGTTCAGAGATACTCTCGCCACCCTAGCTCTTAGTATGAGCACACGCGCATTGTTTCAAATGCTAATGGATATTTCCCCCCTTTTTTACTTAGAACCTGTTGCTTAATTCACCCTCAGAAAATTACTTTCGCTCAGCGACACTGATTAAAGCAGGTTAGTCTGACCCTGTGTGTTCACTTTTATGTAACTCAACGAGTACCCAGCTCCATGATTAATTTACTTAATTCTAATATTTACTTAAATATAGGTTGCTTGCCCCGCCACCCTCTTCCCGTCCTGATGAAGACCCACCCGCAAGGATTGTAAAGTTTCCTGCCTCCCTTGGGTCGAAACGTCGACTTTCTCAACTCCCACACAGCCTCCTCCTACCCCAAATTGTGTATAGTACGGACTTAGGGGCATGTGTATTTCGAACTGTTAGTCTGATTTGTTGTCTATATGTTGTCGAATTGACATTTAACTTATGAGAATGTCTGAATAATACTTGTTTTTATGGTCACTAATTCCTTCCTCACACTACCCTCACGTTTGCACGTTCCCCCTACCCCCCTTGGGGCACTGATACGATTTTGTATTGTACATTTGGTTTTGACAATCTTCCTCCCTATAATGTGAATAAAACATTATAGATGTATTTATTTTCTACTTTGTCTTGAATTCCTTTCATTCTTACGTCCTCTCTACTGGGACCCCTTCTTCTTATGTGTAATACAGGCCATCTTCATTTGGATTCGGGCCTCGTAAGGTAGCCAGTTTAGTGCTTTCAGGTGAGGAGATATATGATCGAATTTCTTCGTTCCCGTAATGAGTCTTGCCGCTGCGTTGAGGCAGGCTTTTAGTGGTGCTGTGGATGTTTTCGGTAGGCCAGCTAGTGTGGTGCAGCCGTATTCGATCCTCGAGATAACTAGTGATTGGATCGCCAGTTTTAGATCCGTCTCTGAGATAAAGGGTTTCAGTTTCCTTAAGTAATTCAGGTGGAAGCGGGCGCTCTTGACCATTGAATTAATATGGTCTTTCATGTCAAGGTTTTCATCTAGTGTGATTCCAAGTGATTTGGCTGAGTTCACTAGGGTCGGGGTGCAATTTAGCGCCGTCACCATTTTAGTCCATTCCTTAACTTCAGATTGGCTCCTTGTCGGTGAAATTAGCAGGAATTCTGTTTTCTGGGCGTTTAATTTCAGATGGTTCATTGTTAACCATCGCAAGGCTTCCTTTAGCGTCTTGTTCATTAGGTCAATGTCCTCAAGGGAGGCGATCTTTATGTATAATTGCGTGTCGTCTGCATACATATGATAGGATATCTGTGATTTTTGAAGAATCACCGTGAGAGGTTCTACATATAAGTTGAATAGATCTGGGGATAGCGTTGAGCCTTGTGGGACCCCAATAGCATTGGGGCTCGGGGAAGAGATTGCTTGATTAACCAGGAATCGCTGGGTCCTATTCTGTAGGAAAGAATTGAACCATTTCAGTACGTCCTGTCTGGAAGCCTGGTCATTAGTACTTCGTGCTTTACAGTGTCAAATGCTGATGACAAGTCTAGGAGGATCAGTAGGCCTGTTTGGTTACGGTCTAGGGCTTGTAAGGCGTCATCGACAATGTGCAGGATCGCAGTTTCAGTACTGTGTCCTGTTCTGAATCCTGATTGGCAATCGTCAAGTAGCGAGAATTTCGCTATATGTTGGCTTAGTTGGCCCTGCACGCATTTCTCAATGAGTTTGGCCAGTAGAGGGATGTTGGTCACTGGACGATAGTTGTTCGGGTCTGTTGCATCAGCTGTCGGTTTTTTGATGATGGGCATTACCTGCCCTGTTTTTAGGCAGTCAGGGAGAGTCCCTTGTGCAAGTGAGGCATTTATTATCTCAGTACAAATTGGGACCAGCGTATGGCTGATTTCTCTTAGACACTTTCCCGGTAGCGGGTCTTGATAGTGGTGGTTTGGTCTGAGTTCCGCTAGCGTTTTGGCGATCTTTCCCTGGTCGTACAGTTCAAATGTATCCCATATTGCCTTGTTTTTGTTTGGAGACCCTCCGTTGAGACATTGGCCTCAGTTTTCGGTGGAGGAAGGGTCATCAGGTTAGTTGCTGCATTTGTGAGTTCAACTTCTAGCAGCTTGGATTTTTCCGTGAAAAATGAGGAGAATTCCTCGCAGCTTATGGGAGTTTTAGTATTCTCTTGAATCGTTTTGGCAAGTTTGTTTGACTGTTGTTTTAAAATCTCGAAGAGTTTTCATGGTCTGTTTATGGCATTGTCCAATTCAGCTCTGATAAATTCTTTTTTGGAGTTGATTATCTTTTTGTTATATTCGTTTCTTGTTTTCCTAAGGGCTATCAGCTCCGGGGAGGAGGGATGTTGTCTCCATTTCCTTTCGGCCATTCTCAGTTTGCGCCTGTCCTCGTTCAATGACTCATTAAACCATGGATTTTTTGATTTCTCTGCGACTTTTTTCAGTTTTTGGGGCATGGTGTCATTGACGATATTACCGATCGCAGTTAAGTAGTGATCCGTCAGCTCATTGACATTTTGCTTATTGTTGGGTGGCTTCAGATCTTTTTCACACCTTTCAACCAGTAGTTCAATATTGGCCTCTTTTGTGTCTTGGATCAGTTTCGTGAGCTTGCGAGGTTGCACGGTCCTGCCCTTTTTCATTGTAGGTATCGCGAATGTTATAGCGTGATGGTCAGACCAATCACATGGGTCTATAGCGAGGATTGATGCCTCATCATTACTTGAGATAATCCAGTCTAAGGTCGCTCCTTGTGAGTGAGTGGGTTGGTTGCATGCTTGTATAAGTTTTAGCTCATTGAGGAAGTCCTTAATAGAGTTGATCAGTTTGTCATTGCCGTCCTCCCAATGTAGGTTAAAGTCGCCTAGGTATATGTTATTGGCATCCGAATTGGAGTTGGTCGTTATGATCTCCATCAGTTGCTCTGTGAACTTAGCATTCTCTCCTGTTGGGTGGTAGAATGCATGCAAGTTGCAGCTTTGATTATTTGGTGTTCTTACATTAATACCAAGGTATTCACATGATTCTAGGGGGTCAGACTGGAATTGGCAGACCTTGATCTCTGTGCGATGAATGCAAGCTATGCCTCCTCCCACATTCCTTGGTTTGTCTAACCTGACGATGTTATAATATGGTGGTATTAAGAGATCCATGGTGGGGAAAGATGATTCGTTGAGCCATGTTTCCGTGAGGATGGCAAGGTCAATTTCCTTATTCAAGATGAGGGCAGCTATGTCTGATGCATGTTTGGTTGCTGAGCGACAGTTAAGTAGTAGACAATTTATGGGTTTCTGTGACTTAATGCGTATTCCATTATCAGATTCAGGTGCGATTAGCTGAATATGTTGTAAATTTTGGTGAATTGCTTTCCTGTCATTCTTTCTGGACGTTCTGTTAGAGTCAGTGGGTACTACTTTGATATTCTCCTCCCTATTCCAGTCAGGTTGTTCATAGGATCGGAGTAATGCCAGTGCTTCTTCATTTGCCAAGGGCTTAGTCCTGTTAGGTCTGTTGTGTCTGAGTACCAGATTCTGGATGTGTGAGACCTTGGAATGCGTACTTATCGCCATCTCCCATATTTTTCTAATTGTCTGTGAGACGTTCATCGAATTTTGTGCCAGGTTACCTACAAGTTTCTGGAGTTCCTTGACTTCTTTCTGTGTTCGGGATGATTTTTTATGTGAGTTAGATCTGGCTAGATGGGTGTTGCATTTTGTTCTTCTCCGTGAATGATCCGTTCTCATTGCCATAAATCTTTTCTCGGAATCCTTAGTTTGGTTCTGATTTCTGGCTCTATAAGCGGTGTCCCCGTTACTTCTTATGTTATGGGATGTAATGGGTGTTTTTGTGGATAGTGAACTAAGAGACTCAGGTTTCCTCTCCGAGGGAGGATGTAGAGGGTCGATAACATCCACCTTGTTCATTTCGTTAACTTCGTAGAGGGACTTGCTTGGAGCTGGGGTACACTCTTGAAGTGCGGTGGAGTTATGCGTTAGCTGCAACGGCTCTTTCCTTGGGGCCTGGTTCTTCTCTTTGATTCCAGGGTTAGTGGACAACGCTGTCCTTTCTATCTCATTCTCTATTATTACCAACGCATTACATTGTATGTAATTGTATATATTTCATCCGTTTTAAGTATCATATAGCTCAGAAACCATATCAATGCTTTTACTGTATTATTTCATAATACTCCTTTTACTGTACGCACTTTACTTTGTGACAAGTATTGCAATTGTGGCAATTCACTTCTCTTGCATGAGAAAGAGGACTGCTCAATAAATAACACCTTTTATTGAAAACGCCCGTCTCTCTATTTCTCTGCACTCTGGTGAAACTAAGTATGCACGATTGACTGTGGTGAAATAGCTATTAATTGTTTTCACACGACTCTGGAGATATACTTCTTATTCTGGAGGGAGCAAAGTTGTCATGTTTATGCGGTTGTTAGAAGCTAATCCCTTCTTGTCTAATCAGGGAAGTTAACTCCTCCCTGTTCATTCGAGAAAGTTTCTAGTGACCTCTGAGCTAGCTGGCATACCTAATTAAGTCTAACATATTTAGTAGAGACCTAGTCGACCTCAGTCCTACGTCTAAACTGCCGTTTATGTTATTCCAATGCGCAGAGCCTATTGGGAATATAAGAACTACACTACAATGGAATATGAGGTAAAACACATTCTTGACTAACGCAGATACAGGGGCAAACTACAGTATTTAACCTCTTCTATGCTCATGACGAGCTGAGCTCGTCATGAGCCATGGTGCTCCGGGGGGGGCGTGGCTTGGGCGCCGATGGCGATGGTCGCCTGAGAGCTCGGCTCCGGGACTAAGCCCGGAATTATCCTGAAAATCGGAGGCTGCGGGGCACCCCAGACCCCGCATTCTGCTGAGCGTGCCGACGGAAACCTGCCGGGGCCCCTGGTGAAGCTCGGACGAGGGTAGTTTCGGAGTAAAACCGAAGTTAGCGGAGTTGCGGAGTGCGACCCAACATGGCGCCCGGACCCCTTTGTCCCCCTATTCGGAACTACTGAGTTGAAGAGGTGCCGCGGGTGACGACTGGCGCCCTGCTTCGCCTTCCCCGGCTGTTCTGGACATTGGACATTACTGGATTGGACCTCTTGCAACGGATTTGCACTCGGTTGGACGGCCGGGCGGATGCCCACGCAGTGGAGGGCACCGGGAGCGGACGCCCTGTGATTCAAGCGGTGGCTCGCTTCGCGACTCCGCGACTAGCTACGTCTTCCTGGCCAGTCCACCTACATGGGAGGCGCGACACTCTGGCGCCACAGATCACCCGAAGGAGTAGGTGGCCCTCACCCCGGGGTTATAGTGGGTGAACGGGTCTGCCCGACTCGACGACGGCTGTTTCCGCCCCCTCATCGGTGCCCTCGGACGCCGTGGCGATGGCGTGAGCCGAAGCGGCGGAGTCTCCACAGGCTCTGGAGAAGGAGGTCGCCCGGACCCGAATTGAGGACAAGCACCCGGGAAGGTCGTGGTCGACACCCGCACACGGAGACGCCTACTACGGGACCCTCACGGAGTGCCCCTGGAGGCATGGGGAAACCCAGAGGAGCCAAGGGATCCACCCAGACCGCCTCGGACTCTGAAGCCCAGGACAAAGAGGAGCATGGGGACCCAAAAAGTTCTGGTGGCGCGCCGATGCAGCAACAGTTCGACCGTGTCCTGGAGGCGATAGAGACTACGAGATCAGCCCTCCAACAGGACATTGCTCAGGTGGCGACGAGCCTGGGCCTCCTCAGGGCGGACCATGGCAAACTTTCAGACCGGGTCAAGGAGGTGGAGGGCACGGTGAAAACCTTGGAGCCGGCGCAGCGAACCTTGGCTGCGACGATGAAGGATGCCCTATCCCGAATTGAGACCCTGGAACGGAGGGCGGAGGATGCGGAAGGCCGCAACAGGCGGAACAACATCCGAGTGGTGGGCCTGCCGGAGAAGATCGAGGATGGCGACATGGTGCAATACTTGGAGACCTGGCTCCGAGACACGGTGGTCCCGGAGGGACTGTCCTCCTTCTACACTCTGGAACGGGCCCACAGAGTCCCAGCACGGCCCCTACAGCAGGGACGCACCCCGAGGCCGGTGGTGGCGCGGTTGCTGCATTTCCGAGACAGGGACTTAATCCTCAATGCCGCCAGGCACAATGGCCCGTTCAAAGTAGCGAACAGTCAGGTGAACATTTTCCCAGATTACACCTACGAGACGCAGCGCAAGCGGTTCTCCTTCCTGGCGGTTAAGCGCGAGCTCAGGAGCGAGGGCATTCAGTATTCACTCCTATATCCTGCAAGGCTCCGCATCATTGTCGATGACAAAACCCAGTTCTTTGACGCCCCGGAGGATGTCTGTGTCTGGCTCGACCTGTACAGGACAGGGAAAGATGGCTTTGGCTCCTCGTCCCAACAAACAGATGAGCCGGAACAAAGGCGGCGATCCAAGAGGGTCAGGAATCGCCGCGGCCGCACGGGAGGGCCCTCGACTGCGGAGACATCATCGGAACGGAGGGGAGTGCTGGAAGTATTGTCGGAGTTGTCGGGAGCAAGGGAGGAAGTCATCGAGGAGGAAGAAAACCCGGGTGATGAGGGAGCACCATCGGACTCGGAGGGTTCAGTAGCTGATAGTGCCCATACACCGGTGATCACACCGAAATCGGTGGAGGACCTTTTGGATGGACAAGGGTAACGGGGTATACTGCTTTGTTTTGGGTGGGGGCCCGTCAGGGGGGAGGCGGTTGCCGTTCCTTACTGATGACAACGAGGGGGAGAGGGTTGGGGGGCCTCTGCTTTTGCCCCGGGAGGTCTTGGCACTGTTTGGGGCTTGTTATAGTCCTGGTGGCCTGGGCGACGAGGGCCCACTGCCTCAACCCAGCCCGCACCTGGCCCATAAAGCCTTCCTACGGTGGCGACCGTAGGATTAGAGGGGGTTCTGGGGTTGATGGAGGACGAGGTTTGGATGGGATCTAGATGGTGCAGTTTGGGTCCTGTTCTGGGGTGGGTGGGGGGGAGTTTGGTTGGTTTTTGGGTTGCTTGGTTTGGGTTGGGGAAAATGGCCGCCATCAGCGCTGGGAGGATTGATGTCTTTTCTTTGACGGGACCCGGATGGGGGGACTGTGCAAGAACAATCTGGGACAATGGCTGATGTTGCTAACTTGAAATGTGTTACTTGGAACGTAAGGGGGCTTCACACTATGTCCAGGCGCCACAAGGTCCACGCTTATTTAGTGCGTAGAGGAGTGCAAATGGCGCTGCTACAGGAAACTCATCTGAACAAGGCGGAAGGGGCGGCGCTTCAGCGTAGGTGGCGGGGGCAGGTCTTCTCCACGTCGTACTCTGCTTATGCCAGGGGGGCGCTAATATGGATCAGGGCAGGGGTCCCCTTCCAAGTCACGAGGACAGTACTGGATCCAGAGGGGCGGTTCGTGGCCATCTCGGGCACTCTAGGGGGGAGGGACCTGAACGTTTGCTGTGTATACGCTCCTAATGTAGACCAGACTGCCTTCCTTTCCAGGTTATCGGGCTCGTTGGCCCACTTTTTCGCCGGGCCCCTCCTGCTGGGGGGAGACTTTAACTCCGTAGTGGATGTGGACATAGACCGCTCGCATCCCCCGCTTCCCGATTCCCCGGTCCGTCGCACGGCTAAGGGTCGTCAGGATTGGCAGACCCGCTGGGGTTTGACGGACATTTGGAGGGCGCATCACCCCGCAACTAGGGATTATTCATATTTCTCGAGCCTCCATGAGTTGCATGTCAGACTAGATGGATTTCTTGGATCGCCCGAACTGGTTTCGGCAGCGGTCCGATCGGAGTACTTATCGAGGACCATCTCGGACCATAACCCCCTCCTACTGGACCTTCGCTGGTTTCCGGGGACGCCGGTGGTGCCCCCCTGGAAATTGCGACCCGAGATCCTCGAGGACAGTGTCTTCAAGGCGGACTTGGGGGAGAGAATATCGGATTATTTTGCGTCCAACGGCGGCTCCGCGAGTACTAGGGCGTTAGAATGGGACGCTTTTAAGGTGGTGGTGAGGGGCTACTGTATCTCCAAGAAGGTGGGCATGAGGCGCGTCATCATGGCTGATCTAGACACAGCGGACCGGGAACTCCGCGAGTTTGAGACTCGACGCCCCGGACACCCGGAATTGCAAGCACAAACGGCGGAGGCGAGGGAGAAGGTGGCGGTGGAGGTCGAACGGCTCCGCTGTTTTGATTATAAGGCCTATACGGTCCGGTCTATCGCGGAGGGGGACAGGGCGAGTGCGTTGTTGGCGTGGTTGGCCAACCCTACGCGCCAGTCCCAAACGACGACAAATATGTGTGGGGCAGACGGAACCGAGGTATGCACCCAACCGGAGATTCTTAGTTGCTTCCGGCATTATTATGAAGGTTTATACCGCAGTCGCTCCGCACGTGACCCAGACCGGCTTGATAATTACCTTCGCCCACTGGAGCTCCGCACGGTGGAGCAGGAAGTGGCGAAAACTCTGGGTTCCGACATTGAATTAGGGGAGATCCGCGGGGCCATTAAACGGATGGCGAGAAACAAGACCCCGGGCCTAGATGGCCTACCAGTGGAGTTTTATGCAGCTTACGCTGACCTACTAGCCCCTCGATTACTGGTGGTCTACAGGGAGGCGAAGAGGCTGGGGCGACTCCCGAGCTCGATGTGTGAGGCGCTGGTGGTTCCTCTCCTCAAACCGGGCCGAGACTCATCCGACCCGGGGGCCTACCGTCCCCTATCGATGTTGACGGTGGACTACAAAATACTGAGCAGCATCTTGGCCTCGAGGTTGATGGGACACATGAGTTCTCTGGTGCATGAGGACCAGGCCGGTTTCATCCCACGGCGGAACACGACTATGAATATTCGTAGGTTGTTCCGTTTGCTAGGGGAACCATTTGTGGATGCCCCGTCCCCGGTAGTCTTATCGGTGGACCTGGAGAAGGCTTTTGATAGCCTAGAGTGGGACTACCTCTGCATGGTGTTACGGAGACTCGGCCTAGGGGAGGGATTTGTCCGATGGACCACGGTTCTTTATGCTTCTGCTTTGGCCAGGGTCCGAGCGGGCCCATTGATTTCATCGCGGTATCCGGTGGAACGAGGCACGCGGCAAGGGTGCTCCTTGTCCCCGCTTCTTTTTGCGCTGGCGGTGGAGCCACTGGCGCTGCACCTTCGCTCGGGAGCCCACTATACGGGCTTATGGACGTCTGCGGGCCCGCATTATGTATCGCTTTATGCGGACGACCTGTTGCTCTTCCTAGAGGACCCGGTCGACGCTTTACGGGGAGCGGAATTGGCGCTCACGGAGTTCGGAGAGGTCTCGGGCCTCCGAGTGAATTGGTCTAAGACCTGTCTTTTTCCGGTACGCAGGGGTACCCCCGCCCCTGCGCTGAGTAGGGAGATTAGATGGGAGCCCGACTGCTTTAAGTACCTTGGGGTATTCGTTTACCACGAACAACCCGACCTCCTAGATGGAAACATTGCCCGCTGCATTCGAGCACTCCGAGGTTGCATGGACTTTTGGGCCACGCTGCCGCTCTCAGTGGCGGGACGTATCGCCCTGCTCAAAATGGTGGCGCTTCCCCGGTTATTATATTACTTCCGGACTTTGCCGATCTGGGTCCCACCGGCCACGTTCCGTCGATTACGCTCTATGGTGGTCGGATTCCTCTGGGGAACGGGCCGGCGGCGGGTGGCCCTCAATACCTTGATGAGGCCGAAAGACGAGGGGGGGCTCGCTGTGCCGGACTTCGAAAAGTATTATCTGGCGGCACAGCTCCAGACCTTTACCCAGGAGATCGCCAGGGAATTCCGGGGCCCGGAAGACGGAAGAGGGACAGGTATGGCCAGGCATGTTCTCTCCTTTATAGCGCTGCGACAACGCTTAGTCCTGCGGGACTTGTCGATGGAGGAGCGGACTGTCCGCCTGTGTTGGAATCGGGCCCACGCCCGAGGCCAACTGAGAACACCATATGCGCCTGAAATACCGTTGGGGATGCTGACGGCCCTCCCCCACGGAGGGGATTGGTCACGCTTGGCGGCCTGGGAGGATTCCGGTTTACAGCTCGTTGGTGATATGTACGAGGACGGCGCGCTCTTATCCTTTCAGGATCTCATTGACCGCTTCGGGATCTCCCGAGGTGACTTTCTGCTGCACTCGGCCATTGTACGAGCGATCCAGGCACACTGGAAGAACGGGCAGGAGGAACCCCACTTATCTCAGGTGTGCCAGTACGTAATGATGTCGGCGGGCACGGTGAAGGCGGTCACTTGCCTATACGGCAGGTTGATTACCGAGGGATTGGCTCCTCTCACCACTTTGAGGACCCGCTGGGAGGAGGACATTGGTAGGGAGATCCCGGAAACGACCTGGTCCCAGTTGATGAGACGGGCCTGGAAGGGCACACGCAACGCCCGTTTCCAACTGGTCCACTATTATGTTCTCCATAGAGCATACCTGACCCCGGTGAAAGTCAGGCGTTATTTTGCCACGGCCTCGGCGGAATGCCCTAGATGCCCGGCTCAGGAGGCGGACCTCCTACACATGTTATGGGCCTGTCCAGGACTGACATCCTACTGGCAGGAGGTAGCGATGACCCTGGAGGAGGTGACAGGGAGACTCTTATCATTGGATGCGGCGGTGGGGCTCCTACACTGGTTTCCCCATACCCCCAGGAATAAAATTTCTAGTAAGTTTATCGACCTGGGGCTCCTCCTTGCTAAACGAGAGGTGACTAGGAACTGGAAGGCACGAGCTGGTCCGGCGGGCAGCAGATGGCACAGTGAGCTTGTGAAGTGGGCGGCGGGAGAGAGCGCACTGAGATATCAACTGGCTTGGAGGCAGGGTAATGAGAAGGCGCAGGAGGCCGCGTTGGAGTGGGAGATATTGGTGCAGGCCCTCAGGGATTATAGTGCCCCTAGCGACTCTGAAAGTGAAGAAGCGACTCACCCCGAGTCCCGGTGAACGTTAGTACTGACAGTCCTATTGCCTTCCCCGTGGGTCCGATAGCAGATCCTATGTTGATAGCTCCCCGGCGCTGGTGGTGGGGGGGGGGGGGGTTCTCTTAGTTAGTAGACATTTATGGGGAGGGGGTTTATTTTGGGGGTTTTAGGCTTGTTTGGAAAAGCAGATGAAGGACAGTGCATTATCCGGACCAGCTCCAGCATCCTACTGACCCCCATTGCAATTCGCCGCCCGACCCCAGGGTTGTGGGCTGGTTGGCTGTGTACAGACTTTATGGAGAGGGGCCAGAGGGCTTTATTCTGTTACTATTGCTTATGATAACATGCTGGTCGTTACTGTACTGATTTACTGATTCCTGCAATAAAAATATATTTAAAAAAAAAAAAAAAAAAATGAGCCATGGTGCTCCGGTGCTCATGACGAGCTCAGCTCGTCATGACCCGTGAAACTCTCAGGTGCGGGGAGAATTCCCCCGCTGTGCTGAACGTTCCACGGAGCCAATGCACCTGTGACAAGCTGAGCTCGTCTTGAGCACAGGAGCACTGTAGCTAATGACGAGCTCAGCTCGTCATGAGCATGAGGGCGCTGTGCGTGCCCCCCTCCCCTCAGCACAGCGGGGGAATAACCCCCGCAGCGAAGAGGTTAATAGATTGGGTGATTTATTCACCTGAAGATAGATCATAGGAACCCGCAGAACATGTACATGCTCCTGTTCTTATACGTTGATTCCATGCTCTTCACCCTTCAAAGCCCCGTTCTGTGAATAGACCTTTGGGTGGGAGAACTGTCAGAGCTCAAGTTTCTTGTATTATTAGATGGCCTCACTATTAACTGGATAGAGAGGCAGGTCTGCCCTGCAGAGGTAAAGGCTCTTTATAGAGAGTCCCTTGCCATGCTGACCTGAGGAAGGGAGGATGTGTATACACGCTCTGTTAGGTTTTAAATTCAGGTAAAAAAAAAATCAACATTTCCTTTATTCGGTTTTCATTTGATGGTACAAATAACCATAAAAGTACATTTTAAAAACAGTATTTAAAAACAATTTTTCCATCTCATTAGACATTACATTTAAAAAATGTACTGTGCAAATGGCAAATTCATAAGTATTGTCATTAGGCTCCGAAATCAAACAAGATGTGATTAAAATGATTAAAAGATACATTTATATACTGAAAAAATTCGTAAAAAAAATCTTTTTTAAAAATGTTTTCCTATGTCTAAGAGCAGATTTCAGAAATTGTGCAATATTTCTCGCGAAGCATTCTGCGTCCAAACATTGCAATGCGAGATAGGCTGGTCGACACTGTCTCATGCCCCAAATTTTTAAGATAGATTTTAAGCCATTTTTCCCTTATTTCATCATAATATTTACAAAACAGAACCACGTGCATCGATGACTGGGGTGATACCTCGTCAAAGGGGCCGTTTGATAGCTTCTTTGCCCAATCATTTATTTTTGGGAAGCTAACCAAGAGATTAAATATGTTTAGCCTCATCCATGAGAGCACAAATCTGTCGTAGCTGCTTAAAATATATGTAAGATACGGTTGAATGCTGTGACTGGTCTACATCAGTAATTTATTTCTAACAGTTTGCTTGGTTGCCTCTACTACAAACCTCAGACCCTCCATATGGCTCATGCATTTACTTTCCTGGGAGTTTGGGCTAGCACGATGGGATTATTATAACAGTTTGACAGTCCCATATCGAACAACATTTTTTGTACATAACTAAGCCACCCAATCTTAAGCGCATTCTCTAGGCCTAAAAGATCATTTAGTACCTCCTGATTGAATGATGTATTTGGACATGTCCAAATGCGATGTCATAGTAGGACTGGTTGAAGTTTTATTGTATCTGTGATAAAAGGTATTCAAAGTTCTGTGTGGCACAGAAATGTTGAGGTGCCTTGTGGTACCACCAATAAGTACCTTAAAAAGGCATTCTCAAATTTCTGTATTTCGTCCACGGTTCCATGTCCCCAGACTCCTGCCCCGTAAGTCGCTGTGCTGACACACTTGGCCTGATAAATCAGGAGCATCTCCAGCGGAGGTCTCTTACCCAGCCTCTGCGAAAAAATTACCAATGCTGTCGTGGTCTGCATAAATTGTGGTTTCCTAGCTCTAATAGCCTGACTCCATGAGCCTTTGTTATCAATTAGGACACCTAATAGGGATAGGTTTTGGTAGCCTCCACCTTTTTATTTTCAATAAAGTTATCCATTTTTTACTGCTACCTACTCCGCAGGTCATTACAAAGGTTTTCTATTTATTTATCCTTAGATCTATGTTTGCCATATATTCATAGTAAATATTGAGGGTTTGTTGTAGCCCCAGCGGTGTCCGGGCCATGATTACGGCATCATCCGCATGGAGTAGTGCTTGCACTGGGCGTTTCTGCAGGAGTGGTACGTCCTGGCACCCCTCCAACAGGGCCTGTTCCAATCCGTTTGTGTAGAGTGTAAAAAGGCAGGGAGCCAGGACACAGCCCTGCCTGACCCCCTTCTCTACTTTGAACAGACATGTATACTTCCCAAATTCAGGTTAGCAGGTTGAACCGTTGCTTTGCTTTTGGTCCTGGACCTGTTTCGTTACCTCTTCCTTGTTCAGCTACCTGTGGAATCCCAGTCCGTCTGCCTGAGGAATTCCTGCTTATCAGTTTTTGAAGTACTGCTTTTCTTTTTGTGCATTATATTTTCCTTTTTGTGAGCTGCTATTCATATTTATCTATTTTTGTGTCAGCTGACACGTGGCCGCTTCTTTATTACCAACTCGCGGCCACGTCTTTTGTTCTTGTTTCCCGCGGCTTCGTTTGACTTATATTCGCGGCCACGTCTTTGTTTATTTAATCACTGCCGCATCTGAGGCATTCGAAAGGCAGCGTCTGAAGAATATTGCAACTGCATATAATGTGTACTCGCGTTCACGTTTGATTACTATTCGCAACTGCGTTTGATGTTTTGTTTTGTTGCTTCTCCCTTTATTTATTTCTAATGGCTACATTTTTCCAAGCAGTACGGCAGCTACCTCTTGATTATATGTTCACTGCCATCGTACCTTGCACCCATTATTCATGAACTTGAAGGCTGCCTATTTGCTTCTTTCAAGGGAGCAGCACATATTATGTTTTTTATTTTTTAAAAGAGAATTCTTTCCTGAACTTGATACTTACCTTTGCTTCCTTTTGTGTCAAGAAATTACCTAAACAGAGGATTACTCTGGAGTTCTTGAAGCATTGACCACTTATGACTGCCTGTGGGTGAAAGAAGAAGCAATTGCCAGTCTCATCTATTTTTATGCAGTCTATCTCTCATATTTGTATGGAGATGTTCAGCTGGTAAGTGGATTTTTTCTTCTCTGCAGGACAGACACATTATTACAAGCTAATTCCTAATGTAGTATAGATAAGAATAAATGTATATGAGTTGTTTTCTTTTTCTTTTTCTTTCTTTTAGGCTATCTATGTCCTCTCCTCTAGCCCGATATTCTTGAGCCTGCTGGGGGAGTTAAGAAGTGGTCATTTGTCCTGGAATTATTCCCCACATCTCCCTCAGTTAGCCTTTTTGTATGAGATTTAACATATTCCATATCATGGGCTGTCTTCAGGAGTGTGGGGAGCTTCTCTGCGTTCCTGTGGATTGGGCAAAACTCCAGGTTAGTGACGTCGGCAACACCTACACATAAACAAACCTAAAATGCCATTTTGTAACTTTCATGTGTGCTGCTTTGTGCAGCACACATGGAAGTTACAGAATGGCATTTTGAAAAACGGTTAGTTCATGTAGAGGAAAGGACACCTTCCTGTAGATGAACAAACCAAGGCATTTTTCTTTTTCCATGTCTGCTGCACAAGGCAGCACATATGGAAAAAGCAAAAACGAGGAGAAATAAAGCATTTTTCCTCATTTCGCCACCTTAAGACCAGGATGTCTCTGGTCTTAAGTTTGGCGCAGCCACCTATTATCGCCAAACTAGATAATAGGTGGCAGCGTCGACTTCAATGTGTGTTGTGGTGGAACGCCCACCACAACACCCACTGCACGCCCCTTTTCACACTAAGTTTAGCGTGAAAGAGCCCTATTATCAAGGCAGCGTTAAGACACTTAGGGAGCTGACCCTATTGCCACCACAACGTCACAAAAAGTGACGTTGTGTGGCGATAGAGGCTTGATAAGATGCCCCTGTGTATCTTATTTGTCCATTGAACATAACTAAGGTGTCAAAGTACTACATATGAAAAAGTAGAAACAATAATTTAACCATGGCAAAAGTATGTGACCTATTCTGTTAATAACCTGTGAAAACATATAAAATGATGTCTGAAAATAAGTGAAAATAATGAAAAAAAAAATCATTTAAGGTATAAACAGCTTTTAAGCTACGACTTGGCCTGCATGATGACTGGAATAAATAACAAATGAAAATCCAAGCTGAAAATGTATTAACTTGCCTTTAATTCCTACTACATCCATCAGAGATCCTAAAATTAAACAGAACATACCAGCACAGGTCTGAATGTGGGAAACTGCACATTCTCCAAAGTCAGCACAGTTTTAAGTTTGGTGGCTGTAAGTTCCCAAATATTGCATATAGATACATGTTTACTTTTCCGCTTACATCAAAGAATGAAATTCGAGCCGAACACCCATGAAACTTCTTGGAAACACCCATCACAAATGATCCAAAGAGTAGGCTGGTGTTAGGCAAACTGAAAGGGTGAGAGGCGTCCTTAGAAATGTGACTAAAGTTTACTTTGCAACTTAATCATCCACATAACATGGCTGTGTTATACAAGTTTCATATCTGAAGAAGTGGAAACAGAAGTTTAACCACAGGAAAAGTATTTGGAACATTCTATTAGTATTCTGTGAAAACATGTGAAATGAAGTCTGAAAGTGAGGCAGAAAATCACTGATCTGTGTGATGAGTAGAGTAGGTGACAAAGACATCAAAACTCAAACTGTAGTAACTGGCCCATGTTTCCTAACACATCTGTGTACAACCTCATAGTCAAACAGTACACACCAGCCGGTGGGAAACTGCACATTCTGGAAAGTCAGCATTGTTTGTGTTCAGGTGTGAGGAGGCTCCAAAATGTCACATCTGGAAATATTTTTACTATTCTGCCTTATATCCTGAGAACGAAATTGGAGCGCAACCAATGTGGAACGCCTTGAAAGCAGCCTTCTCAAACTGTCCAAAAAGTGTGCAGCTGCTCGGGCTACTGAAGGGGTGAGATTCATCTTTGGAAAGTTGACTGAATATGCTTTTTACACATTACTCAACTGTTGCAGATGACCTTGATATATAGTACTACACCTCAAGAAGTAGAAACAGCAGTTAAATCCATGGAAAAGTATGTGAAACACACTTTTATCAACCAGTGGAAATATGCACTATGAAGCTTCTTTAAATCATAGTTTGAACTTAAATGTTGTGTGAGATGTCTCTGTTAAAAGGAGGCAAAATCTCAGTCATGGGTGCATGAATAATGTTAGTACTGCCATTTGTTTATTAGAACTCTGTGGTGAACCTGCAGTAGAACACCGGGGAATCAACTGACAGGCTGTCATATGCCACTGTAAACAGCTTTGTACCAGAGAGCAAATTTGGGTGTGTTCTAGCAATCATTGTACCATAAGGATACCAGTAATGTATGAAAACTAAGCATTAATGCCTTCCCACTTTGAGTAATTACAGTGTGCCACAAATGTAAAGTTGGAAAAGGCTATTAGAACATTCTGCCACTAGAGGGCAGAATGTTCCAACAAATTAAACAAAGGGTTCTAGAAGCTCGAGGGGATATAAATCCCCTCGAGCTTCGAGAAGCCTTTGTAGAACATTGGAATGTTGCTCTGCGGGCCTTTACCGGCCCGTAGAAACAGGGAACACTCTATTGTCTGCAATGGAGCTCCCAACATTCCAATGTTCTAATAGTTCATATAGCAAGGCAGATACTGGGACTGCACTCTCTCAAGAGGGGTAATTTCAATTCGGCCCTTTAATATAGCCGTATAGCCCGCCGTAGAGGGCTATAAAGGCTATTAGAACATTGGAATATTGATAGCTCCATTGAAAACAATGGAGTCCTCCGGGCTCATAGTGACTGGTATAAGCCTGGAGCTCCAACATTCCAATGTTTCTTTGTTCATGGCTGTGGCTGTTAAAAAAGGCTTCAGGGAGCCTGAGGGTATTTTAGTCCCCTCATACTCACTGAAGGCTTTGTTTTATTTGTTAGTACATTCTGCCCTCTAATGGGAGAATGTTCTAATAGCCTTATGGCCCTTCGTAGCAGGGCTGTACCAGCTTTCAAAAGTCCCACTGCCTTGTTAAAGTCCCCCGCCTTCCGCTCGGGCCTTTAACGCTGCAGCGGGCCTTTAATAGCCGGTATAGCCCACTACGGCGGCCTAAAAGGCTATATTCAACCCATTTAATCTGATACTTGATTTCATTTAAGAACAATTTTAGAACAGTCAAAAGAGGACCCAACAACAATATAAGAATGAAATCAGGTCTCAGCATTCATTGATTAATCCCCTTTAGTGATACAAAAACATTTACAAATAGAAATAAAGATAGAGCAACTAATTTGACCTAGACATCAGGTGAGCAATAAAAAATGTTAAAAAAGTTTTACATTGGAAAGGTCTCAAAGTGAATAGATGACAAATTTTGAGAGTGACTAGGTAAGAATTATGGGACCGCCTCTAATGTAATTTCTTTCAGGTCAGGGAGAAGAGGGGAAGAAAACAAAAAACACTATGAAAAACTCCCTCATGACCTCTCTACTTTCTTGGGGGTTTTAGCCTCTAAATTCAGACATAGGCATAACCAAAATAAAATATCAAATACTTTTTACTTTCTCATTTTCTTTTTATTTAAATTATTTTTTCATTATTACTAACCCTGGGCGTAGTGGGCGTAGTGGGGCTTCGCGGAGCTACGTGAAGTGGGCGAGAAACTACGCCCACCTCCGTACTCCGCGTAGCCCCACTACGCACCACAGGCCTCCCTCCCGCCCTCCCTAAATACTTTAAATTAGGAGTGTAAAAGAATTAAAAAGCACTTACCTTGCCCGCCGCTGCCCGCCGCTGCCCGCCGCGTCCCCGGGGCTCGCGCTATCTCCATTCTTCCGTCTTGTGTACTAATGCGCATGCGCGGGCGGCCGCGCATGCGCATTTTTTCATGAGAATTGCGCATGCGCGGCCGCCCGCGCATGCGCATTAGTACACAAGACGGAAAAATGAAGATAGCGCGAGCCCCGGGGACGCGGCGGGCAGCGGCGGGCAAGGTAAGTGCCTTTTAATTCTTTTACACTCCTAATTTAAAGTATTTAGGGAGGGCGGGAGGGAGGTGGGTGGCGGCCAGCTACGCTCCGTCTGCGGAGCGTGCGTAGTGCCGGATTCTACGCCTGCTATGCAAAATGCGTAGAAGCCGGCACTACGCACACTCCGTGCACAGAGCGTAGCCGCCCGCCCACCCCTAATTATTACTTCTTTTCACATTGTTATTTACAGCTTAAAAGTTTCATAAAAAAATTACACAATTTATCATCAGTAATCCATAATATAAAGTTCATTATTCATACTATAATCCATTCATTACCAGGTAGAGAACTAACACAATCAATCCACTCACTCATACCTCATACACATGCACACCTCAATCTATCTGTGCAAGTTAACACTTTTCGTTGGTTCCCGTCTATTGCCCAGTACAGGGCCACTATAAACAGTAGGATTTTACAAAGACTTGGTCAACGCGTTTCGATGGCAAATGGAAACAAAAGGAGCCACCTTCATCAGGGCCCACCAGATATGTCAGCACTTGTTCTCTACACCCTGTTTTTTCCTTGTCCTATGTGGAAGATCGAGATGATGGCTCAATATATTTTTAGATTCCTTTATCTGTGGTTTTTGAGGCACTACAAGGAGGCTGCCACACTCCAATCTCTAGGTATATCCTCAATTCCTTCGTAATCTCTATGTAGAGGGCCCGTCCCAAACCCTCAAATGTGTATTTCGAGCTTGTTTAGTTGCAGCAGTACCCTTCACAAATTTGGTCTCTTATATGGGCTCTTCATAGACATATCTAATAGACTATTCGTGTCTCGTCCTTTCCTAATATTCAATGTCCATAAGGTTTCTCTCTCTATCAGGGCGCACGTTCACCCGGAAGTCCACATTTGAGTGTGACAACTAGAAATTCATGACCCTTCAGTAAACAAGCCTTTTAGATACCAAATAACAATTGGACTATCACAAGGACTAGTAACTTGGAAGTCTCTGATGAACCGGGAGCAATGTTTCATCATCAATTGAATTGATCCCCGAGCAGAGAAACATTGCACATTTTCTTCCCACTTTGACTTTGCTTTGAATTGAAAATTAATTTTGACTGGTCATAAAGCACACTACATAGGAATCATATACCATCTCCTTCCTTAATATTGGTAGAGTGATCAATAATCACCATGGTCTGCACTGTAAAGCTTGCTAAATGAAACATTGAAAACCATGAACTTTCAGTCCAACAAATTAGATCAACAAATAGATCTCTTGCAACTAATGGAAACAGCAAATATAGAGACAGACAACAAACTGGAGAAACCGATCTCAACTATACACTGGATCAAATCTGAATTTTTTACCAAATTTGAGACGCCTAATAAATCTGAAAAGAGAGTAGAACTGTCAGGTAATAGTCAACAAACTCTCCAAACTACTAGACATCTTAATAAAAATGGAGCTACAAAAACTTTACAAATCTCAAATCATAAGCACCACAAAAGCTGAAATAAAATCACTCTGCATTGTATTATGTTCACCCAGGTGGTAAAAAAACACAATGAAGAAGAAAAAAGGCTTCTCCGTCTTTTTGAAAGCCCTATTCAAGAGAATCATAATGAGTCCGAAATTGCCAGCACTCCCCCAGGGCGGAAACAAGACTCACACGTATTGGGGAAAAGACAGACAAAAAGAATGAGAAAAGCTTGTAATAAAAAAAATCCACTGCCGGTGTCAAAACAGTCATTGTTAGATGTCTATTCTATTAACAGATTGAAATTATTTCCAATTTTTCCCCAAAAAATTCAAGAGGATTCCACCTAAATTGTCTTCTACCTCCAACACCTTACTGACATGGAGGAGTATTCTAACTAGCATTGAGGATAAAAATGAACTTAACACGGGCTAAACCAACAATTGTACAGAATCTAAAGCTAAACCTAAGCTCAATGGCAGATAAGACCAAATTTCACTGGATATTGGGGGCAATATTTATCAAAAAATCATGTAGCACAGCAAGCCACCTGGCTAAGCTCCATAATAGGGAAATGGCAGGAATATTTAATGTGCTACTTAACGCCAATGCAGTCACCCTTGCACTATAGTGCAAGGGTGTCTGCATTGTAAGCAAGATTGTTTTCATGCAAGGAGGGGGACCTTCCTGCACCAAAACAGTCCTCTGAGGCATTTTCCTCTTCCTATGTGTGCTGCATTCTGCAGCACACATCTGGGAATGAGCCAAAATCCATGGGTCTATAAGAGGGAACACCCATGCTCCACCTATGGAATGTCTCCTGTGGGCAGAGTAACGCAACACAGCTATTTGCGCTACTTTACTTTACTCCAAATATATCAAGACATGTAGAGCCATGCAAGGTGGCCTTTTGTGGCTGGCTGAATCTTACTTAGTAATTAGGTTGCCCTTGCACCACCTTGCATGGCGCAAGGGTGACACAACTGCATGGTAAATATGCTCCTGAATTCCTAACAATGGTAAATTCAACAACTGAACATAACCTAATGCCAAACTCACCCTCTAAGGTACCTAACACAATGATTTTGGCAAAGTTTGAAATGCAGGGACAAACAGAAATCAACCAACCAATTTCACCACCTAAGAAAAGCAGATCAACAGAGCTCCTTTGTGTGCAACCTGTGGGCACTGGCATACTTGCAAAACAAGATTCTGAGGGCCATGTGAAATTACAAAATGATTAAACCATCTGCTCATGCCCTGCATATACCCTGCAACAGATTTTCTTTTTTTGTATGCAAATCAAACTGTTTATGTGTCATCCCAATTTAGGAAATATAGTCAAACCTTTGGCTTGCCACTCTGATCTACAACATCTAACAATAGCACATATCTAATCAATAGAACTCATAGCCCAAGGACTGACATGTTATCGAGGAAGCAAACTTGGTTATATGGCCATTCAAAGATATGCTGAATAACGCAAAAAAAATCCATATTTAAATAACGGGGGATTAGCATAAACAAAGGAATTCCTCATGTGTACCCAGAACCATTCCTTCTACAGAACATGAGTGCTTCATTGCAGAAAAAGGACATAGAAGGGGCCCTACAGAAGGTAATCTTAAAGAGACCAGATTTACAAGATCAGTATTCAAGAACTCTCTAGGAGAAAGCACATTAGACACACTGAAGATAAGGCCAGCCTCCTCACAAGGATCCTTCCATAAGCAGTTATGGAATTAGATCAGAATCCCATACAGGAAAATTTGTGCCGCCATGCGTCTGGGCTTAACAGTCAGAAGACGGCCTAGATAGAGTCCAATTCAAAAACATCTGACATTAACATATTTGTTCCTGGAGCCTAGTGATTCACTAAGATTAATACAGGATAAAAACATCTTAAAATATAGTGGGGCCTTCAAAGTTGTATATTTCCATGAAACACAGTATGAAATGGATATTCACCTTTTAAACTTTGATGTATTCGATACTTATGCACAAAAAACCTATCCTATGAAAGGTCGCCCTAAGGGCGGTTTGGCAACATTTATAAACCGGGATCAAAACCCAGGAACAACACACATTAAAAATAATACCTAAACCATATAGGCCATTCAAATTGAAAATTGCCTCCTAGGATATAAAATAATTGTCATGCTAATCTTAAATATATATAAATCCAACACAAAAATCAAGAGAGAAAAATAATTGATCAATTGAAACACAGATTTCCCTAAGATTGCTGGCTTGTAACATGTCTCTTTAATATACATCTAATGAATTCAATGGATGAAGATGAAGATGTCTAAAGCCAGGATGTTTTATGGCAAATTCAACCAACTATAATTATGTCACTAAGAGACAACACACAAAGTGAGCGCTTAATAGAAAGACTTCACTCTTTGGGACTGAGGGCTCTCAATTAGAGTTTGGCAAAGAGAGTCTAGCACAGCCAACACACTATTCATACTTCAGGAATACTACTCTGAATTACACTTTGATCAGTCTGCAATTCTCTGCAATTGGTGTTTTGAAATTGAAAAACAGGATTAAGGTGACCATCTGCCCCAAGTCCTCTCAATAACAAATGCTAATCTTCCCTTGCAAAAACTGTGCACCACCCCATTAAAAACAAATGAGACTGAAGTGGCGAAGCAAGCATTAGAATTGTTCAGAAAATCAGAGAAAACTCTGACTGTCACCTAAAAAAAATATAATCAGAAAGAAATTTGGGAGTTTTATGTGAATTGTATCACAAAGTTACCAGTAGCAAAATCAAAAAAAATATATGAAATAAAGCAAATGAATGTTAATTCAAGGAACTGGTAGTTCAATAAAGAGCTTTAAAAGGAAAAACAGCTACGAAGAGAAACTAAAGATATGCTCAAAAACTATTTAAACCAGGCTTTGCCTAAGAAAGTTAAGATGATACAGAAAATGTACAAACAAGCAAACCTTAAAGCGTGAAAGAATATTTGGAACATGCTATTAGTGGCTTATAACAAAGCCAATACAAAAAAATGGGCACTTTACATTCACTAATCAATTAATTGGTTCACAATCATACATAATTGAAAATACATATCTTTACTGAAGATCACTGGATTCTATTCTTACTGTCACTGCACTGCAGATTCCTTACTAAATGGTGACTTGCAAGGCTGTTCATCTGCTATCTTGATTAACAATTGTTAGAAATGGGGGTCTCTAGTTGGTAAGTGTTTGTACCTTTGCCCAAGTATGAACCCTTTCTTCTCATCAGGATAAGGGAGTTACACTCCTAAAATAACCCCTGCGCACCCCTTGGTAGCTTGACATGAGCAGTCAGGCTTATCGTAGAGGCAGTGTGTAAAGCAATTGCATATAACCAACAGTAATACAGTGCAGGCACTACAACAGGACACCACACTAGTTTAGAAAAATATCCAATATTGTTATATGCTTAAGACAAGACCGAAAATTATAAAAATCCACAATACAGTACACAGAAATCTTCAGAAGTCAAAAAAGACTTGAAATAAAGTTCCTTGAAGTCGATAGCTCTGTCGTGAACAACAAGTCCAAACAGTTCTGGCTGATAGCTATGTTGCAGGCCAGCTACGGTGTCGGAAAGACCCCAAAAATGGTACTTTTAAAATCAATAGTTCTATTATTATTATATGGAAATCAGGATCCATGTACACAGCTTCCTGCCTACATCTGAAGGCCTGCAGAGCAATGCATGAGCGCAAGTACTAAGCTTTCAGACACTCAGCCTGGAAGCCAACCACGCAGAAAGCAAACATGTAGGACTTCTGCGTTGATTTCCAATTTAAGGACATCAAGGTTATAACAAAAATAAACTCATAAAGAACAACGAACAGAAACATACCCCCAACCCCCAGTCCCTCCCCCCACCCCTATCCCCACCAGTTCCTTAATTTTTTGTAGACCCTTAATTCAAGGCTTCACTCCATCACTCGTTACAGGGTATCTGCTCAACCCGCCGCCTTTTGAATGGAACCCAAGGGCTCTAGGGGCAAGAGCTTGAGGATCTGCAAGTATTTCGGGCATGTCACTTCTTTCATGTCTTTTGTGAGTAGGTGTAAAAAGGGGGCCCAAAATTTCGCAAATTCTTTACCCTTCCCCTCCACACTAAGCGACATGCATTCCACAGCTAGGTGATGCAACAAGCGATGTATCCATGCTAGTACATCAGGTGACGTTGTTGTCCCCCACAGAGCTAGGATAACCTCGTGGGCCGCTAGCAGTGCCAGGGCAATCTGCCTACCTCTAAGGGATCTTAACAGGAATGCCTTGGGGTGGGAGAGGCCTAGCAGTGTGACCAGCCTGTCTCCGGACACAGCGGTTGCTCCCCCTTGCCTCCTGCAGCCTCTGGGTATCGTAGCGCTGCTCTCCCCCACAAGCGCCTCGCACTGCTGTACTTTCATTGATTGTGCCGTGTGTCTGCCTATGTAATCTCTTGACTCGTAATTGGTGCCTGTGTGCTTAAAAGTGTTTTAAATAGCATTTCCATAACCTTTAACCTTTATTTTCTCTTCCTGTGCCCTAATATCGGCGTGTTAGCCTTTGCGCTTTGTTTTTCCACGTATTGCCATTTGGTTGTGCCTTCAGCCCGTCCCTCCCCCCACGCTCCCGCCTCCCAGCCACCCCGCCCACCCACTGACTATTTGCATCGTCCGGTCGGACATTTCCCTGTGACCAGCCTGTCTCCGGACACAGAGGTTGCTCCCCCTTGCCTCCTGCAGCCTCTGGGTATCGTAGCGCTGCTCTCCCCCACAAGCGCCTCGCACTGCTGTACTTTCATTGATTGTGCCGTGTGTCTGCCTATGTAATCTCTTGACTCGTAATTGGTGCCTGTGTGCTTAAAAGTGTTTTAAATAGCATTTCCATAACCTTTAACCTTTATTTTCTCTTCCTGTGCCCTAAAATCGGCGTGTTAGCCATTGCGCTTTGTTTTTCCACGTATTGCCATTTGGTTGTGCCTTCAGCCCGTCCCTCCCCCCACGCTCCCACCTTCCAGCCGCCCCGCCCACCCACTGACTATTTGCATCGTCCGGTCCGACATTTCCCTGTGACCAGCCTGTCTCCGGACACAGCGGTTGCTCCCCCTTGCCTCCTGCAGCCTCTGGGTATCGTAGCGCTGCTCTCCCCCACAAGCGCCTCGCACTGCTGTACTTTCATTGATTGTGCCGTGTGTCTGCCTATGTAATCTCTTGACTCGTAATTGGTGCATGTGTGCTTAAAAGTGTTTTAAATAGCATTTCCATAACCTTTAACCTTTATTTTCTCTTCCTGTGCCCTAATATCGGCGTGTTTGCATTTTCGCTTTGTTTTTCCACGTATTGCCATTTGTTTGTGCCTTCAGCCCCTCCCTCCCCCCACGCTCCCGCCTCCCAGCCGCCCCGCCCACCCACTGACTTTTTGCATCGTCCGGTCCGACATTTCCCTGTGACCAGCCTGTCTCCGGACACAGCGGTTGCTCCCCCTTGCCTCCTGCAGCCTCTGGGTATCGTAGCGCTGCTCTCCCCCACAAGCGCCTCGCACTGCTGTACTTTCATTGATTGTGCCGTGTGTCTGCCTATGTAATCTCTTGACTCGTAATTGGTGCCTGTGTGCTTAAAAGTGTTTTAAATAGCATTTCCATAACCTTTAACCTTTATTTTCTCTTCCTGTGCCCTAATATCGGCGTGTTAGCCTTTGCGCTTTGTTTTTCCACGTATTGCCATTTGGTTGTGCCTTCAGCCCGTCCCTCCCCCACGCTCCCGCCTCCCAGCCGCCCCGCCCACCCACTGACTATTTGCATCGTCCGGTCCGACATTTCCCTGTGACCAGCCTGTCTCCAGACACAGCGGTTGCTCCCCTTGCCTCCTGCAGCCTCTGGGTATCGTAGCGCTGCTCTCCCCCACAAGCGCCTCGCACTGCTGTACTTTCATTGATTGTGCCGTGTGTCTGCCTATGTAATCTCTTGACTCGTAATTGGTGCCTGTGTGCTTAAAAGTGTTTTAAATAGCATTTCCATAACCTTTAACCTTTATTTTCTCTTCCTGTGCCCTAATATCGGCGTGTTAGCCTTTGCGCTTTGTTTTTCCACGTATTGCCATTTGGTTGTGCCTTCAGCCCGTCCCTCCCCCCACACTCCCGCCTCCCAGCCGCCCCGCCCACCCACTGACTATTTGCATCGTCCGGTCCGACATTTCCCTGTGACCAGCCTGTCTCCGGACACAGCGGTTGCTCCCCCTTGCCTCCTGCAGCCTCTGGGTATCGTAGCGCTGCTCTCCCCCACAAGCGCCTCGCACTGCTGTACTTTCATTGATTGTGCCGTGTGTCTGCCTATGTAATCTCTTGACTCGTAATTGGTGCCTGTGTGCTTAAAAGTGTTTTAAATAGCATTTCCATAACCTTTAACCTTTATT
Organism: Lissotriton vulgaris; assembly: GCF_964263255.1. Lineage (NCBI taxonomy): Eukaryota > Metazoa > Chordata > Amphibia > Caudata > Salamandridae > Lissotriton > Lissotriton vulgaris. The sequence goes on along the minus strand of NC_141695.1, from coordinate 1,303,975,963 downwards.
TTCTCTTCCTGTGCCCTAATATCGGCGTGTTAGCCTTTGCGCTTTGTTTTTCCACGTATTGCCATTTGGTTGTGCCTTCAGCCCGTCCCTCCCCCCACGCTCCCGCCTCCCAGCCGCCCCGCCCACCCACTGACTATTTGCATCGTCCGGTCCGACATTTCCCTGTGACCAGCCTGTCTCCGGACACAGCGGTTGCTCCCCCTTGCCTCCCGCAGCCTCTGGGTATCGTAGCGCTGCTCTCCCCCACAAGCGCCTCGCACTGCTGTACTTTCATTGATTGTGCCGTGTGTCTGCCTATGTAATCTCTTGACTCGTAATTGGTGCCTGTGTGCTTAAAAGTGTTTTAAATAGCATTTCCATAACCTTTAACCTTTATTTTCTCTTCCTGTGCCCTAATATCGGCGTGTTAGCCTTTGCGCTTTGTTTTTCCACGTATTGCCATTTGGTTGTGCCTTCAGCCCGTCCCTCCCCCCACGCTTTCATCTCCCAGCCGCCCCGCCCACGCTTCGCCCCCCTCCACTCTTCATTAATGACAGCTGAATAATCGCGCAGCGTTTACGTGCAGCGATCGCGCCCCACTCGCGCCGAAGGTGCGCCAAAGGTAAGCCCGTCTACGCCCGTCCGTGCCTGGACTGCGCCCAGCGCCAGACCCCCTGGCCCCCGTCCCACCCACCCCACCCGCATTACATACGACGCCTCCACCCTCTTAGCCCTTAACCCCGGCCGACTCCCCAACTGCGCCCAAGCCGCTCCTGGACACACCCATGGACCCTTCACATGCATCTCCTGCAAGTATGACGGCACCAAGACCAACTTCTCATCCACGAACACCAAACAGAGATCTGACACCAACCACCTAAAATGCATCCTGCTCAACACCCGCTCGGTCCACAGACACGCCATCGACCTTTGGAATCTACTAGACACCATCTCTCCGGACGTCGCCTTCCTAACAGAAACATGAATGAACGCATCCTCAGCCCCAGACATCACCATTGCCATCCCGGAAGGCTACAAGATCATCCAAAAAGACCGCACCAAGCAAGCAGGAGGAGGCCTCGCTATCGTCCATAAGAATTCCATCCGCATCTCAACCAGCTCAGACGTCAACCTCGCTACCGCTGAACACCTTCACACACAGATCCACACCAACCCCAAGACCACACTCAGAGGCACCCTCCTCTACAGACCACCAGGACCCGTGCACAATTCAGTGAAGACAGCACTGACTTTATCACCCCACACGCCCTCCCCTCCGAGGACTACTTTCTATTGGGAGACCTCAATTTTCACCAGGAAAAAAGCAACGACAACAACACCACCACCCTTCTGGACAATCTCGCCAACCTCGGACTCAAACAACTTGTTAATACCCCCACTCACTACGCAGGTCACACACTCAACCCTATCTTCACCTCCAGCAAACATATCTCCTTCAGTCACACCACAGCTCTCCATTGGACGGACCACAGCTGCGTTCCCTTTATCTACAAAAAGACCACAACCCACAACCACCCTCAACCTACTCGGCGAAGAAACTGGAACAAAATCACCATCGACCAGATCTCATCGCTTCTTCAAAACCCCCCTGCCCACTCTTCGAACCCCAACCAAGCAGCCATTAACCTCACTCAATGGTTAACCAACAGCGCCGACAACCTAGCACCCCTGAAAAAACATCAAATCAAACTAGGCAACAAAAACGCCCCCTGGTTTAACGATGATCTTAAGAAATCCAAGAAACTCTGTCGCTCCCTTGAGAAAGCATGGAAAAAAAACCCAAACACCAGCACCAGGGACGCCTTCAAAAACGCCACCCGCATACACCACCAACTGATCCGGAATGCCAAGAAAGCCGCATTCAAAAACCGACTAGACAACAATGCCCTCAACAGCAAGGAATTATTCAACATCGTCAAAGAGTTTACCAACCCCACTGCCAACTCCAACGACATCACTCCCTCTCAAGCCCTCTGCGACTCCCTAGCTTTCTTCTTCCACGACAAAAACGCAGACATCCACAATAGCTTCGTCAACCAACCCGGAGACCAACCCACCCAACCTTCTGCCGTACCTTCACCCCCCTTGAACATCCTTAATGACTGGAACCCAATCTCCACTGAGGACACTATCCGCCTGATGAACTCCATCCACTCAGGTTCCCCCACAGACCCATGCCCTCACCACATCTTCAACAAAGCAGATTCCATCATAGCACCACATCTCCGAGACGTCATCAACTGCTCCCTCAACTCCGCCACCTTCCCGGAAAGCTGGAAACACGCCGAACTCAGCGCCCTTCTGAAAAAGCCCACAGCGGACCCCACCGAACTCAAAAACTACCGCCCCATCTCGCTCCTCCCATTCCCGGCCAAAGTCATTGAGAAAGCTGTCAACAACCAGCTCGCCGCCTTCCTCGAAACCAACAAATCCCTCGACTCCTCACAGTCCGGCTTCCGAGCCAAACACAGCACTGAGACCGCCCTCATCGCAGCAACAGACGACATTCAAACTCTACTGGACAATGGAGACACAGTCGCCCTCATCCTCCTCGACCTCTCCGCAGCCTTCGACACAGTCTGTCATAGCACCCTGTTACAACGCCTCAGAAACATCGGAATCCAAGGAAAAGCACTGGATTGGATCACCTCGTTCCTTGCCGGAAGAACCCAGAGAGTCCGCCTCCCACCATTCAAGTCAGAGGCCTCTGAAGTCATTTGCGGCGTGCCACAAGGATCCTCTCTCAGTCCCACCCTCTTCAACGTATACATGAGCCCCCTCGCAGCCATCGCACGCCAACACAACCTCAACATCATCTCCTACGCTGATGACACTCAACTGATCCTCTCACTCACCAAAGACCCTAACACCGCCAAAACCAACCTACATGAAGGAATGAAAGAAGTAGCCGAGTGGATGAAGCACAGCCGTCTGAAACTGAATTCCGACAAAACAGAAGTCCTTATCTTAGGTACCTCCCCCTCTGCCTGGGACGACTCTTGGTGGCCAGAGTCCCTTGGAAAAGCACCCATTCCGACTGACCACGCACGGAACCTGGGCGTCATTCTGGACTCCTCACTCTCGATGACCAGACAAGTCAACGCCGTTTCTTCATCTTGCTTCAACATTCTTCGCATGCTCAAAAAAACATTTCGCTGGATCCCCACCGAAACTAGAAAAACGGTCACCCACGCACTGGTTACAAGCCGACTGGACTACGGAAACACCCTATACGCCGGTACCACCGCAAAACTTTAGAAAAAACTCCAACGCATCCAGAACGCTTCAGCCAGACTCATACTTGACATCCCGCGTAATGACCACATTTCTGGTCACCTGAAAAACCTCCACTGGCTCCCCGTCAATAAGAGGATAACATTCCGCCTCCTAACCCACGCACACAAAGCACTTTACGGACCCGAATGCCTCAACACACGACTCTCCTTCTACACCCCCTCCCCCCAGCTACGCTCCTCCAACCAAGCCCTTCCTTGCTGCTGTACCTCGCATCAACAAAACCACCATGGGAGGAAGATCCTTCTCCTATCTGGCGGCTAAAACCTGGAACTCACTTCCCATTCACCTTCGCCTCACTCAGAACCACCTAGCATTCAGAAAGCAACTTAAAACCTGGATATTCCACAAGTAATTCACCACCCTTCTCCAAGCGCCTTGAGACCCTCTGGGTATGTAGCGCGCTATATAAATTAATTGAATTGAATTGAATTGAATTATTCTGGGGAGCGACGTAGTGCAATCTGAAATGCAGCATCATTATTATCCAGGACCATTGTCCAATAGCGTTCAAGTTTTGGACAGCGCCATAGGAGGTGAGCTAGGGTTCCCGTTGATCCACAACCCCTCCAACAGAGATCGGTTTTCTTATCCCAGCAGTGCATGCGAGCAGGAGTGTAATACCGATACTTGATTATTTTAAAAGCAGATTCCTCCCCAGCAGTGCTATGTGCAGTATGATGTGCCCTGTATAGAACGTGTTCCCATTCCTTAGGTGTTAAGGGCCTGCCCAATTCAGTTTCCCAGCGTGACTTCGCTCTCGACCAGAGGGATGAGCCATAACCATGGAATGTAATTCAGAAATAAGCCGGAGGTTATCTGCCTACCGTACTAACCACTTTACAAATGAAGTCTGGGGTCTGGATATGAGGGCATAATTGGAAGGGTTAGTCACCCCGTGACAGACCTGGCTATAAGGAAATGCATCTGTTGCTTAAAGATCATAGTCCTTTCGAAGTTGCACAAAGGGTATTAGCCCCTATGTGTCAAAAAGGGACCCAACATACTTGCATCCCTTCTCTCGCCATCTCTGAAACACTGCCGACTTCTGTCCTGGTGGAAAATCAGTGTTGTTGACAATGGGGGACATGGGTGATGGGAATGATGTCCACCCTTTCTGCAGGGTTAACCTATCCCAGACCTTGAGGGTAGGTGAGGTGACAGGAGAAGAGTATAGCCCCCATCCTCTATGTTTGCAGGGTAACCACAGTTCCCTCTAAATATTCACCCCAGCAACAGACTGATCCGTAAAATTCCAATGTTTGCTGGACAGAAGCCTATTCCATTCCACTAAATATCGTAGACACGCTGCCTGATAATAGCCACCTATGAGCGGGAGACCCAGTCCACCCGGAGGTTTTGTGTGTTTCATTTGAGCGAGACAAAGTCACAGGTTTTTCCCCTCCTATATAAATCTATTAATAAGGGTCTGCAGTTTCTTGAGAGTTCCAGGCGGTGGGGCATCTGCAGCATCTGAAAGATGTAAAAAATACGCAGGAGAACCAACATTTTCACCGCCGTTATCCTCTCAAACCAAGCAAATTGAAGATGCAACCAGGCGTCCAGCGCCTTGGTCGTGTGTTCCAGTAGCAGGGCATACTTTAGCGAGGCAGTCCTCTCGATGGTCGGCGTCAACTTGAACCCCAGGTATGTTATGTTCGTGTGCGTCCAGTGGAATGTCAAATCCCGTTGCAGGGCCTCCACTTCCTCAGAAGGAATTGAAAGGTTCAGGATCTGAGATATCTCTAAGTTAACTTTAAAATCCGAAATTTCCCCGAAGGCAGCAAGTTTGTCCAGCAAAGCAGGCAGAGTCGTCTGAGGCTGTGTAAGTGATAAAATCACATCATCTGCGTATAGAAAATTTTATGGACGTCTGCCCCGAACTTAAGTCCCACAACACTGTGATTAGCCCGGATCCATTTAGGGAAAGGCTCCATATAGAGTGCAAATAAAAGTGGTGATAGGGGGCAACCCGTCCGCGTACCCTGCGCAATGGAAAAGAGGGCTAACCTGCACCCTTCGATCCACACAAACATCTTGGGCGTATGGTATATGAACCTGATCCATTTCAAGAAGTTATCCCTGAACCTATAGCTGCGTAACACTGCGAATAGATAGCCCCAACCTACGCGATCGAAGGCCTTTTCGGCGTCTATGGATAAGAGAAAGGCCTGTTTGTGTTACCTCTGCGTGCTATTGATGAGGTGCAACAGTTGTTTGGCGTTTTCCCCACCTTGCCTGGACGGAATAAAACCCGATTGGTCTGGGTCAATGATGTCAGCCATAAAGTGGTTAAGGCGCACCGCTAAAATTCCTGCAGAGAGCTTTGCATCAATTTTAAGAAGCAAAATAGGCCTGTAGGACCCGCATGCCCGTGCATCATTACCAGGTTTCAAAATAACCAAAATCGCCGCTTGTGACATAGAGGGCATCACCTTCCCTGTGTCAAGAAAAACAGTCTAGTTAAAAAGGGAGCCTGCTCCACACAGAACGTTTTGTAAAAGAATGCCGGGAATCCACCCGGCCCGGTCATTTAGCCGGTTTCAATCTAGTGATAGCTGATATCACTTCTTCGATGCGGACTGCGGAATCAAGTTCCTCTGTCACGGTTCTAGGAAGGGAAGTTATGCCACAGGCGCCCAGATATGCAATTGGGTCTTGCAGTGACAGGACCTGCTCAGAATAGAGAAGTTGATAAAAACTGCAGAATGCGTCAACAATCTGGTCGTCTGCAGACTGGTCTACTCCTGCGTGATCCCGGACCATCTGAATCAACAGCTTCTGTGACTTAGCACGCAACCTATGGACCAACATCTTCCTGCACCTATCACTGCTAAGATGGACTTTGTGTTGCAGCCTTAGTAGGGCATGCTCCGCTTTGTCCAGGTCTAAGTGCTTCAGCGCGCACCGGCGATTCTCTAGCTACCATCACACTCGCAGAGCCCTTATTCTCTTATGGATGGCCTCTAGCTCTCCTACCTCCCTCTCTAACTCAGCACATTTTCCCCTGTGAATGGAGTTGTATGTTGCCGCAATGGCGATGAATTCCCCGCATGTCACCAGCTTCAGGGCCTCCCATACCGATGACAATGAGGTGGACCCTACATCATTCACCTGTGCTATAGTATCTCGCATGTGCTTTACCACCTCCTCCATCCAGGGGGAAATCCTTGTGTACGCTGCGCAGGCAAAAGGACAGAAGTGAGGGCATGATCACAAAGGGAGCTGGAAGCAAATTCAGTGGAATGGAGGCTAGGCATTAGCGAGGTAGAGGCCAAAAAATGGTTGAGGCACGCGTATGGTTTATGCGCGGTCACACATCATGCAGTCCGCTATATGCCTGCCTTTCCCTTCCTGTCGGTGAAAGAGCCCCAGCTTGGTGCATCCGCTGCCCTGACCTGTCCAGCCGCCGATCCATCACCAGGTTCATATCTCCTCTCACCATCATCGCAGCATCTGGGGAATTGAGAACCTCCGACAGTGCGGAGAGAAGGAAGGGTTCTAGTTTCTCATTTGGGGCATATAGTGACCCAATAGTAGGGCGTGTCTCCCCCATTGCACCCTTATGACCAACAACCGCCCCCTTACTTCTGCCACAGTTGATATTATCTTGCATGGGCAACTGGATGCTAATAAGATAGCCACCCCATTTCTGTTGGACGGGCCTGCTGACCATACTTGATGTGGGAACCGCCTATCAAGCATGTGCAGGACATCCTTGGGTGAAGAGATGCGTCTCTTAGAGGAGGCAAATATCACTATCAGTATTTTCAAGGAGGGAGAGGACTGCAGCACGTTTTACCCAATTAATTAGCCCATGAACATTCAGGCTTACCACCTTAAGGTCACGTATCAACCAAGAATATTCTTTGCATGGTAATCACTGGCGTCTGACACTCATGTGTATCCCAACATAGACCCTAATTCGCCTCTTGACAGGTTGCCCTAGTATGCGAACTGGAGCGGAGGACCCCAACTGTAAACAAAACAAACCCCAAAAAATAAAAACAATACAGCACCTAGTGAAAAAATTTAACAAGAAAGACATGACCAAAGTTCATCACAATAGATTAAAAAACAATACTTTTAGAAACGCAGGCCGTCAGTGACCTCTCGCTAAGGTCTGAAAGCATGGTGTCCGCAGGCGTCGGTTCTGAAGGGTGGTGCAGGTGTCCTTAAGTCACCTGCATTGCAGATTGAACTCCTCGTGGTTGAAGTCAGGTGCGCTGGTGGCAGCAGGCGTCGGGTGCTGCAGTGTGAAGTGCAGCGCTGCTCATCGTGGTGCTGGCAGGTCACGGTGCAAGCAGCAGCGTCATCGATGATGAAGTGCTGTCGTCGGCTGATGAACTGGAGTCAATGGCTCCGGCATCGGTAGGCCAAGGCTGTGGTGTAGGATCAGGATGGTGCATCATGTAACATACGAGTGGTGCCCTCAAACGTCAGGTGCAAGCGGCGAAGTCAATGTCAGCATGAAGCAGCATCATCGGGATACCAGGGTGATGATGTGAAGGGAGGCGGTGCGGTGCCCACAGGTCGTGGTGCAAGCAGCGGCTCAGTGGCAGCACCAGGTGGCGGCGGCGGGGAGACCAGGGTTTTGGTGCAGCGGTGTCCTCAGGACAAGGAGTCGGCAGTGGCATCATAGACAGCGTCAGGTTGCTTTTTCTTCTGTTGTAACACAAAACACACAGTCCCAAGTACTAAAGGCAGGAACACTTGAAGTCCTTGCTGTTCCTGCAACTTCTTGAACAGGAAGGAACCTCTAATTCAAGCCCTTGGAGAAACTCACAAAAAGGAAGTTGCAGAAAGTTAAACTCCAGTCCTTCTACTGCCCAAGACAGAAGCAGCCACTGCAGGCCAACACAGCAAATCACACAACAAAGTGGTGGTCCCTCCTCACAGCTTCTCCAGCTCTACTTCTTTGCAGTCTTCTTGGTTCAAAAAGAGTTCTACAGTTCTGGGATATGGTCCCCAATATTTATACAACCAAATCCTTTGTTTGCTAAAGGCAGAGAGTGTCTGTACCCAGCCCAAACCAGTTCTGTTCTCACTGGTGCAGACACTTTTCATTTCTTCCTGGCTTGCTTCCAGGTTCACCTGAGTGAGTTTCCTGAAGTGGGCTGTTTGGTTTCTGAAGGCCAGCATGTAACTAAACACATCCTGGGGCATTTTCCTGGCAGCTGCCTCCCAGCCTTCCTTCACCAAACTCAGAGATCCTCTCACAGCATTACCATACAGGAGCTCAAAAGGACTGAACCCAAGAGACCTCTGAGGCACTCCCTGTATGCAAAGAGAAGGCATGGCAAGAGGGCATCCCACTTACGCCTCATGGGTTCTGTAAGGTCCTTAATCATGCCCCTCAAGGTTTGGTTGAATCTCTAAACCAAACAGTTACCTTGTGGGTGGTAAGTAGAGGTGAACTTGTAGGCTACACCACACTCCTTTCACAGGGATGTCATATACTTTGATATAAAATTGGGTTCACCGTCAGAAACCACCTCTCTGGGAAAAACAAGACGGGAAAATATCCCCATTAATGCCCGGCCCACCACTGGCCCCATTGATGTCCTGAGAGGGATTGCCTCAGGGTACCGGGTGGCATGGTCCACCAAGAACAGGATGTACCCGTTGCCCATGGCTGTCTTGAGATCCAGTGGCCCCACAATGTCCATCCCTACCCTTTCAAAGGGTGTTCCAACAACTGGAAAAGGTTTGAGAGGAGCTTTAACCTTCCTCCCAATCTTACCACTTGCCTGGAAATTTGGCAAGACCTGCAATGTCCATCTGACTGCCTTCGCATAAGAGGCCAGAAGAAGTGGTTGACAACCCTGTCAATGGTACTGTCCTGTACAAATGTCCTGCCAAAGGCACGTTGTGAGCCAGACCTAGTAGGAAGGTCCTGAAGCGCTGGGGGACCACCAGCACATGGGCCGACCCAGGCACAGTGACCTTAGGCTCACTGTACAGGAGACCATTCTCCCAGTAGATCCAATGTGATTTAGACTGATCACCAGCTGCCTGATCCCTGCAGAATTCTTTCCTGTTGGGACCCCCTTCTTGCTGCCAAAGGGTCAGCTCAGAGTTATCCCCCAGTTCAGCTACCTGCTCCCCTGTAGGTACCGGGGCGTCCCCCACTAGGTCAGCCTCCTCCCGGTTCATGAGAATTTCAGGGGCCGGTTTCCTGTGCCCCTTTTCCCTTCTCTTGGCAAGGACTTGGACACTGTTTCAGGCTCCAGGTACTTCTGATCACCCTTCCTGGCCGCAATTGACTGAGTGGACATGCATGCCCACTCTAGCAACCCAAGAATCTCCAAGTGAGACCTGAGCTCACCATCCTTTGACAAGGGCTGCTCCAGGTCATTGCCTAGCAGGCAATCTACAGGCATGGTAGGACTCACAACCACCCTAAGTGGACCTGAGACCACCCCCATTCAAAGGGAATCTGTGCCACCATACACTGGTGTTCTGAGTTTTGTACAGCAACTACTTGGTGGAATGCCCCGGGGACAACTTACTCCTCAGAGACCAGGTAACTCTGAGAGCCTCCACCCTTTTCCGATTGATGGTCACCCAGGTGCTATAGTTCTTTGTGTTAGGGGACACCTAGGTACCTGGGACCATCTCACTGTCCCCTAGTGAGACGAGGGTAATTTCTGCAGGATCCCCACCTTCCAGTGGGCCCCCCTCCTCCCTAAGTGCTACACTAGCCAACACCTTGGTCTACCCCCCGGTGTTTGGCACTGCCCTCTTGGGACACTTGGGATCCCTCTTCAAGTGACCCACCTGGTCATATGCAAAGCACTTGTGGGGGGGTGGTCTCTGCAGGCTTTCCTGAAGAAACTACTGATTTCTTATCTCCTGGGTGATGGGAACATTTACACAGGGTGTTAGTTTGGGGCCCTTTAGAGAACTCTGTGCTTTACCCTTGTCCCCCCCCCACTTTTCCACTCGGGACCCTGCCCACCTTTGGCTGAGTCTACCCCAAACGCTTTCTTGAGGACTCTGGTACTCATCCAGTGATCCGCTTCCATAGCAAGTTTCCATGGGTCAGTCAGCTTACTCTCAACCAAGTGCTGGCACAGCTCTGCAAAACATAGACTCCCATGCACTCAAATTGTAGAGCTCCTGAAAAGCTGTTACATTACTGCCCTCACCCAGCCATCCAGAGACCTGCAAGAAGAATCTACACATTCCAACCAAGTGTTGGCATCAGACTTCTTACTGAACCTAAACTGATCCCCGTACTTTTCAGGAGTGAGACCATACCTGGTGAGGAGAGCGTCCTTCATATAAGCATAGGTGAGGTTGCACTTTAACACTGAACAGCAGTGAGAAAGTGCGCAGAGACATTAAATCAGCAAAAACAGAGTCAAATCCGGGAGGTCAGAAAGCAAAAAGACTGGGGAAAGACGCCAAAAGATGCCTAATCTAACATGCCCAGTCTAAAATGACATCAGGCAACATGAAGCCCCTAGTAACAAATGAAATAATAAACACTGAGGAGAAAATAATCATAATTAAATTCCCTCGAAAATATAACACCCCGTTCCAAATAGCCTGACAGCCATTTTCTTAAAAAATCTGTCTTAGATTCCATTCTAGATTACTGGCATCAATTCTCCAGCCGATTCATAAAATGGAACTAAATCACGATCCAGTGAATTAGAAAATCACCCCCTTATTGGGCATAGACGCAAAATATTTTGCAAGTTGCATATTGCAAACCTAGAACCATTGATTGAGTGCCATGATATATAATTCTGTTCATACAGGCTGGCTTTCAGTGAGGCATTGTACAGGCAAAATATTACCACCTGTGTAGTTCTAACCTCCAAAAGTTTGCAAACAAAAACAAGTTTGTACACTCGTATTTCTCAATCTCAAATCTGCCTTTGATAAAGCTTTAAGACCTATCTTTTGGGCAAAACTCTATAATTGCTCTATGCCTTCATTGTTATTCAATGCTATTCAACTTTGGTCCACCAATACGGAAAATCAGAAGCCAGGGTACGGTACCTTGAAAAATCCACACTTCTGCCCTGTTCAATCTTTTCACAGCTAACCATGTAGATGCCCTAAATAAAGTAAAATTATACTCCCCAAAGTTAGCTCATATCCATCTGGCCATATTACAATAGGTGGATAATATGCTGTTATTGAGCAAAACTCAGCCGATCTACAAAGATTACTCAATGAACTGGGATCCTGTTGTTTCAACAACAAACTGTAAATTAATCTGGAAAAAACAAAAATTATGATCGTAGGACTAATAATTAAAAAGCAAGGTGTATGGTTTATCAACAAAAATGGTTGAAAATGTAAACTTATATAAATATCTGTGCATAATGTTTGACTCCTTTTTGGAGCATAAGGCATCCCTGAAAATTAAAGTTAATTCCCTTACTTAAAACCCTTCTAAAAAAAGTACATTAAAATCAACTTTACCTCATGGTTAGGCTGCCTTCCAAAATATCCGTATTTTATTCTCGAAACCAACATTTAAAAATATTTACAGGAATATTTTTAGCCTCCAGTCAAATGCCTCCCAGCACCATATTAGTTTGGAATTTGGCTATGCAACCAGGTGATCACAAGGCAACTAATGTTGGTTAACCCCGTCACTGCTAGGCCTTTCCCCCCTGTGCTAAACCTTTTTGCTAGCTATTTGGGGTAGTTTGCGCGTTGGCCCCTGTAAGATTTTGACCATATAAGGTATCCATGCCAAATCTGCGTCCTTTTCTTCCAACATCATGGGGATTCTAAAGGTCCCCAGGGTTTGTGGATTCCCCTGGAGGGGACCCAGAAATTAGCCAAAATATAGCTTAATTTTATTTGTGGGGGGGAAATAGGAAAAAAGGGCTACAGATGAAAGCGTCTGTTTTTTTCCCTGCAAATGGTATCAAACATAGGGGTTGTGGGGCTGAAATCACTATTGTTCCAGCTTTCAGGGACAGGCAGACTTTTGTCTGAAAACCAACATTTTTTGCACAGTTTTGACATTTTTCTTGGACCTAGCCTATTTTTGCTTTTTTTGTGCTTTCAACCTCCTTCCAGTTAATGGTAGAAATGGGTATGCAATAATGGATCCTGGAAAGCTATAAATTTTATAAACTGAGACAAAATGTTGAATTCAGCAAGGGGTCATTTGTGTAGATCCTTCAAGGTTTCTTTATTGTTGAATATGAACATAGGAAAAATTGAAAATTAGTTGGAAAAAACAGCCATTTATGTCAACGTTTTCACCTCTAACTTCTTCTAATTATGACATCTGTTGGAAACAATATACCAATACATCCGCTGGACCTTTCTGGTTGTGGAGATATATAGGACTTGTAGGTTCACAGAGAACCGGACGAACCCAGAGCCAATAACTGGGTATATAGCAATTAATTAGGGAAAATATATACATGGAAAAATTGGTATGAAAGACACCTATTTATAGTCACGCCAAATTGTATTATCTCATTGGGTTCAGGTTTGGTTTGGAATCTCCCATCTGTTGGTTTCATATCCCCGAGATGTATATTCTGATGCCGATTTCGACTCATGCATCTGTGACTCAGCACAGAGCACATTGCACTTTATGTTTTTTTGTAATCTGTATACTAATGAAAGACGTGCCTTTCTAAAACCACTGTTAAAATTTCTAGATATTAGAAAATGTCGGGCTGCCCTGAGTCATCTTCAGCTTCTAAATGATGAGTACACCTGTTTAATGGTTTATAAATATATTTCTTCCGCAGTTCGGACACAAAATATCATTGGTAAATTACTTTTTTTCCTATTTATTTTTTGCACAGTGATTATTTTTTAAACCTACTCATTATTTGTGCTACTAATGCGTGTTACGTTTATAGAGGTCTCCTTGCTCATGGCATTTATATTGTATTCTTGTACTGTATTTTATTATTATGTAATGATGTGTTCTTTTATGGCTGGCCACAGCCGAATAAAGATTTTATGATGATAATGATGACACTTATGTATTTATGTATTTCTGAAATTGGAACAAAATATAGAGTTTAGAAAAAGTAGATATTTGCACATTTCCAAAATTGTGAGTAGCCATACTAGCATGAGAATTATAGGTCATTTTTCGAAATGACTTCGTTTTTGTACATTGCCTTTCATTTGAATGGCAGAAATACATCAAAAGTCAATAGATAATAACAGTTGCTCTAACATTCTGTGTTACCCCGATAAAACTGGTACCTCAGTTGTGTGGGTAGGCCTCGTGCCAGCAACAGGAAACAGCTCAAAACGCAATGTGGACACACTTTATTTTTACAGTGAAAACTGACCCTTTTTTTGCAAAGTGCCTAGCTGTACATTTTTAACCCTATCTCTGTCGGCAACTACGGAAACCTAGCAAACCTATGCATGTTTGAAAACTAGACAAGCAGGGGAATCCAGGATGGGCTGACTTGACTGGCTGTCACCAGGCTCTATTACCCAGAATCCCTTGCAAACCTAAACATTTGGAAAAAGAAAACACATTTTCCTCATATTTCTGTGGTGGAAAGTTCTGGAATCTGCTTGGATCCACAACATTCCACCAACCCCACATTCCCCAAAGTCTTCAGAGAAAAATGGTAACTCACTTCTGTGGGTAGGCCTAGTGTCAGTGACAGGAAATGGCCCAAAACGCAACGTGGACACAACACATTTTCACAATGAAAACTGACCCTTTTTTTGCAGAGTGCCTAGCTGTAGATTGTGGACCCTACCTCTGCCAGCACCTAGGTAAACCGAGCAAACCTATACATTTATGAAAACTAAACACTCAGGGAAATCCAGGATGGGGGTGACTTGACTGGCTCTCACCAGGTTCTGTTACCCAGAATCCCTTGCAAACCTCAAAATGTGTAAAAAAAAAGTATTTTGAGAAAAACAGTGGTAAACGACCAAAATTTAGAATCCACAAAATATAGAATGGACAGAATATTGACTCCAAATATAGATAGGAGAGAATATGGAATTACCAAAATATAGTAAGTTAGGATATCGAATTTGGGGTAGGAAATATCGATTTCCATAATATCAAATTAAAAATATCGATTTCCATAATATCCAATTTTTTTTGTGTTATGTATGGTAGTGTATGTGTTAAAATTATGTATTAATTTTGTAATGTATGTTTAATTTTTTTAACGTAATGAATGTTATGTAATGTATTTTTTGAGTAATTTAATTCAGTAGCGGGTTGTGGGTTTATAGGGGAATAGGGTGGGAAGTAATTTAATTATAGTAGTTTAAATATACATTTTTATTTATATGTATTGATAATTAATTCATTGATAATTAATTATTAATTGGTAATTAATTTGTATTAATTGGTAATTAATTTTTATTAATTTATTAATTGATAATTATGTTAATTGTATTATTTATTTGGAGCAGATTGTGGTTTTATAGGGGAATAGGATGGGAATTAATTTAATTGTAATACCGTTAATACTTATTTTTATTTATAAGTATCGATAATTAATTGATTGATAATTAATTATTGATTGGTAATTAATTTGTATTAATTGGGATTAATTTTTATTAATTGATTAATTGATAATTATGTTAATTGTATTATTTATTATTTGGAGGGGGTTGTGGGTTTAGAGGGGAATTGGGTGGGAAGTAATTTAATTGTAATAAAGTAAATATTTATTTTTATTTAAATGTATTGATAATTAATTGATAATTGATTATTAATTGGTAATTATTTTGTATTAATTGGTAATTCAATGTTTTAATTAGTAAAAAAATGGTATTAATTGGTAATTATTTGTAATTCATTTTGTATTGGTATTGATAATTAATTTAATGTTATTCTATTATTAAATCATTACATTCCCTACTGTTGCACTCTCTGGAGTGGGAATAGTAATTTTTACCCCTATGCTATCCAATGCTTTCCCTTCTGTTGAACTCTCTGGAGTGGGAATAGTAATTTTTAACCCCCCGCTATCCAACGCTTTCCCTACTGTTGCACTATTTGAAGTGGGAACAGTAATTTTTACCCTCCCGCTATCCAACACTTTCCCTACAGTTGCACTCTCAGGAGTGGGAATAGTAATTTTTACCCCTACGCTATCCAACGCTTTCCCTACTGTTGCACTCACTGGAGTGGGAATAGTAATTTTTACCCCTATGCTATCCAACGCTTTCCCTACTGTTACACTCACTGGAGTGGGAATAGTCATTTTTACCCCTCTCTATCCAACGTTTTCTCTACTGTTGCACTTACTGGAGTGGGATTAGTCATTTTAACCCCTACGCTAACC
This sequence comes from Lissotriton vulgaris, assembly GCF_964263255.1. NCBI lineage: Eukaryota > Metazoa > Chordata > Amphibia > Caudata > Salamandridae > Lissotriton > Lissotriton vulgaris. The sequence continues at coordinate 1,303,960,394 of NC_141695.1, read as the reverse complement.
AACGCTTTCCATACTGTTGCACTCTCTGGAGTGGGAACAGTAATTTTTACCCCCGCCCCCGCTTTCCAACGCTTGCCCTACTGTTGCACTCTTTGGAGTGGGAATAGTAATGTTTACCCCTACGCTATCCAATGCTTTCCCTACTATTGCACTCATTGGAGTGGGAATAGTAATTTTTACCCTGTCACTATCCAACAAATTCTCTACTTTCTTTACATTTCATTTATTATTTTTCCATTTTAAGCTTTTTTACTTTATTTTATGTATGTTTTATTTAATTGTTTTTAATATTTAATTAACTTTATATTATTTTTAATACATTTAAAAAGTTCGATATTTTAGTTAACTATATTTTAACATTCTATATTTTGCATTCAATATTTTAGTACTTACCTGTTTGTAGATAGGGATTCTATATTCTGTACTTTGATATTTTGGAGTCAATATTTTGGGCGTTCTATATTATGTCCCTCAATATTAAGTCACTGAACCAAAAATAGTACCTCGCTTGTGTGGGTAGGTCTAGTGCCCGCGACAGGAAACGGCCCAAAACGCAACACGGACACACCAAATTTTCACAGTGAAAACAACCCTTTTTTTGCAAAGTGCCTAGCTATAGATTTTGAACCCTAACTCTGCTGACACCTAGGGAAACATAGCAAACTTATATAGCTTTGAAAACTAGACACCCAGGGTAACCCAGGATAGGGTGACTTAACTAGTTCTCACCAGTTTCTGTTACCCAGAATCCCTTGCAAACCTAAGGATTTGTCCCAAAAAACACATTTTCCTAACATTTCGGTGGTGGAAAATTATGTAATCTGCGAGGATCCACAAAATTCCACCCACCTAGTGTTCCCCAAAGTCTTCCCAGAAAAATGGCACCTTATTTGTGTGGGTAGACCTTGTGCCCGTGACAGGAAATGGCCCAAAACGTAACATGGACACACCACATTTTCACAGATATATCTCTCAAAATTGTCTTTAAAGCTGGTTTAGTGAATGTGTGCTCTCTGCCCAAACATGCCTTATCTATAATGCAATTGCCTTCTGATTCCAGTACGGACATGTTATTTTTAAAGGAAACTTGGCTTCAGTTGGAGTCGAGCTCTGACTTTTGTCAAGCCATTCCTTCAGGATTTATTATGTATCGTAGAAGTCGGATAAGAGAAAGAGTGAAGGAGGTGATAGGCTATTACTGTTTACGCTGATCTTAAATTCACTAACTTAAAAGGGGCTGAAAGTATGGCCTTTTTTATTCTGCTGGCCCGCATCTTTCTTTTTCTGGCGTTTTGGTATATCATCCTAAAGTTCTGGTTATAGACATTTTAGAGACTTGGTATGAGGCAATTAGTATGGTGACTCTTAGGTAGTCTAATTTGACTATTCAGGGCAATTTCAACCTGCATGTGGATGTGGCTAGATAGATCTGGGTGGGCCTTGGTGGAAGCATTTCATGCACTTAATTTATTTCAATTTGTCACCAACACTACTCCTCAAAGCAATCATATGCTCAGTCTTACTTTCTCCAACTTTCCCTTGGCACCTAACCCTCCTTTGCCCCTTCTATGGTCAGAAATGTTTTCTGATGCCTTTTTCTGGGGACCTAGGTACCAGGAAAATTATGTTTTTCAACAAGGGTTCTGTGGAGGTGAAAAAATGGAGCAAGGTTGACGTGGCTGAAATGAATTCTCTTCGAGGAACTCTTGATTGGCTTTCTCAGGTTAAATGAATGAGAACACTGGATTATTTAATAATTGTTAGCTGGAGGTGGTTGGCCTGCCTGTCCCTACCAAAAAGTTCTCTTCCAAATAAAGGCCCTAATGCTCTTTGGGTTTCCTCTGAACTCCTTTCTACATAGAAGCAGTGAAAACATTTAAAACGGCAATGGTGACTGAACTACAGCCCTGACTGTAAAGACTGCCATACACTGGGCCTAAAGGAATACCACATAGGAATCAAAAACACTAAATATTTCTTCTATGCTGATCGCCTTGAAACAGCTGAGATCTCTCCTAGGGATTTTTTTAAAATTGTACAATCCTATCTGAACCACATAACATGCAACCCACATATCTAGGCCTGCAATGATATTTGTGAGCAATTATTCTTTTTTTTTAAGATTACATACATTTACATTTATTTCACTTGTAAAGCGCGTATTTCACCCGAAGGTCTCAGAGCGCTAGGAGCAGACAAGATCCTTGGATTCAGCAGATTCAGAGGAGTTTGAGGGTTCGGGATACTAAAGGTTAAAGAGACAGGTTTTGAGCAGTTTCCGAAATCTGACGTGATCTGGCTCTTCTCTCAGAAATGTGGGGAGGGAGTTCCATGCTTCTGGGGCGGTTTTGCTGAAGGCTCGGTCCCCGTTCCTGACCGTTCGGACTCTAGGAACGGATAAGAGGGCTTTACTGGAGGAGCGTAGAGTCCTAAGTGGAATATGGGCCTTAAGTTTCCTTTCCAGGTAAGCTGGTCCATGTCCATTTACTGCCTTATGAACCAGACAGCAGAGTTTGAACTTTATGCGTTTTTTAACGGGGAGCCAGTGCAACGTTCTGAGACATGCTGCTGACGGGGTTCGAGGAGGAAGGTCTAATACTAGCCACGCAGCAGTATTTTGAAGAACCTGAAGTCGGTTTAGTAGTGACTGATTGATGGCTGAGAACAGTGTGTTCCCGTAGTCCATCCTGTTTATAACCAGCCCTTGAACTAGGGGCATGCGTGCTGAGAGCGGGATCCATTTAAAGATCTTCCTCAGACTACGTATCTGGCCATAGCTATTTCCAACAGTTTTTTTTATGTGTTCAGACATAGTGAGCTTGTTATCTAGGATTACACCCAAGTTCCTGACGTATGGTTTGGGGGCAGGGCACGTGCCCAGGTCGTCAGGCCACCAGTCCGATGACCAGATTTGGTCAGCTTTGCCAAAGAGCATGACTTCGGTCTTCCCTGCGTTCATCATTAGGTAGTTTCTAGTCATCCACTCTTGTATGTTAATCATACAGTTTTTGAACCTATATTTAGCATCTTCATAGTTTTGGCTGATGGTGACGAGGATTTGAGTGTCGTCAGCATAAGATATTGTCCCAAAACCGCTTTCTCTAATGATTTTGGCCATAGGGGAAACATAAATATTGAAAAGGGTCGGGCTTAAAATAGATCCCTGTGGGACACCTTTATCATTATTATAGGAGATAGAGGTATGGTCACCAATTTGGACCCTTGACCGTCTATTTTCAAGGTAGCTTGATATCCATTTAAGAGCGTTTCCTTCGACACCAATCTCAACAAGGCGCTCTAACAGTATGCGATGCCAGATGGTGTCGAAGGCCGCAGATAGATCCAGTAATATCAGGATGGCTGATTTTTTTGAGTCTAAAGATAGCCTGATATTATCCACTACCTCCAGCAGGGCTGTTTTGGTGCTGTGGAATGCCCTGAAACCGGATTGGGATGGATCAAGGAGTTTATTTGATTCAAGGTGGGCAACAAGTTGTTTATTTATTAGGGTCTCCATGACTTTCCCAAAGAGTGGCAGAAGGGAGATAGGCCTATAATTTGTAAGTTGATCAGGGTCAGCGTTTGGTTTCTTCAAAATGGGCCTGATTATAGCTTTTTTCCAATGGTCAGGGACAGCACAATGTTGTATTGATTGATTAAAAATATTAGTCAAGGTAGGGATCAAAACTGGGGAGATTTTATGTAAGACTTGTGGCGAAGCAGGGTCGCCCGGTGCTCCAGATTTCATTTTCAGCAGTGCGTGATTTACGTTCTGCTCAGTCAAGGGCGAGAACAGTTTCAGCGTGTTATCATGGCTGCTATGGGAGATTTGCCTTTCAATGGGAGGAGTGCTGGCCTCGGCCTCAGTTGTTTGCTGGGGAAATCGTTTATGAATTAATAAGATTTTAAAGAACTACGATGGACTAAATCTAGCGGCTTCTGATATTGATTCACAGAAAGTAGAAGAATTGAGAATAAACTGAACTGTGCAGAGTTGTCTTTCGAATTTGGAGCCCATCTTTTTGATTAAAAACTCAAATGGTACAGCTCCATTGTGAATTTAGCTCCCCTCTGGATCCTGGCTCCCCAACTCTATTCAGAATATTTGCAAACTCTATTGCTCCAGTCCTTAACTAGCTCTTTAACTGCTCTTTGGAGTTAGAATCAGTCCCAGCCTTTTATAAGAGGGCTAAAGTGATCCCGCTCTTAAAAAAGCCTTGTGCAGATCTAGCTGTTCTGTTGAACGTTCAGCCTATTTCCCCATTACCTGTGGTCACTAAAATGCTAGAGAAAGCTGGTAATACCCAGCTGTTGAACAACTTGGAGGCAAATAAACCCTACACAGCACTCAATCTGTTTTTTGGCCACAGTATAGTATGAAAACAGCTCTTCTCAAAGCGATAGAAACCGTAAAATCCACCAAGGATGAGGGCAAAAGATCCACCGTAATCTTGCTCAGTCTGTCTGCTGCCCTTGACACCATATGCCATGTAGTTCTATTGCAGAGGATTGCATAGATAGACATTGGAAATGTGGCACAGAGCTAGTTTAAATACTTTCTTGAAGGGAGAGTTCAAGATATTTGGCTTGCCCCTACACTTCATCTAATACAAAGTGCCACACAGCTCTTCTTTGAGCCCTACTTTATATAACCTCTAAATGGCTCCTCAAGCCAGTTTGATTGAATCATATGGTCTGATGACTATTTCATATGCAGACGATACCCTATTGCTTCTCACTTCTGATCACTCCAGCTCAGACAAAGGTTTGTCATTTGTTGTCTGAGTGATGTTCTCTGATGGAAGTGTAAGAGCTATCTTCAGTATAATGCGGGCAAATCCAAGAGACTACTGTGTGGCGAGAGACCTAGGGATAACATATAGCTGGCCTAGCGATCTTCCTCTTCTTCCTCTTCTCACATTGACAGCTAAGAAACTAGGAGTCACAATAGATGACAAGCTATCTTAGGATTCCCGCATTGCACCAATGGTAAAGACTTGTTTTGGTTTGCCTAGGTCAAAAAGGAAATTCCTTAACCTTTTACCATCAGATGTATGCAGAACAGTAGTTCATGTGCTGATAACATATAGGCTGGACTATTTGAACTGCCTCTATCTTGGGGTGTCAGTATATACGATTAGAAGACTCCAGATGGAACAAAATGCTGCAGTGCATCTCATTCTGGCTTTATCTAGGAAGTAATCTGTCTTTGCTCATTTTAGGTAGCTGTAATTTCTTCCCGGTTGGAGGAGAATTTTCTTCAAGGAACTGACTATTCTTCATCCTGCCTTTCACAATCCGGGTCCCAGATATTTAATTGTGAGGACTCATCATGAAAACCCTCCTGGAACCCTTAATTCTGCTGTAGTGTTACTAGTAAAGACACTAAGGTCTCGATTAGCCAGAACTGGAGGGTGAATCTTTTGGGTACAGGCTAGCAAAGTTTAGAATGAGCTTCTGTTACCACTTTGCTCAATCTCTTTGGAATTGTGATTTAGGAAAGAGCTAAAAACATATCTATTTTCTTCAGGTCAATAGCGAACAATGAGTGGATCTTCCTCAGTCTCTGCACCAGGACACTTCATAGAGTAGTTGTGACTCTATATAACATGTAATTCATTCATTCTTCCATTCATTTATTCATTGAAGGGTCTGTATTGTGATTGGTAAATGGCTTGATTTGGTAGTTTTGACATAAATGTAGTATAGCCAGCAGTTTTGGGGATGGTAATTGCTTGATGTTGAGTAGAAGTGTCTTAGCAGATGGTTCATTACATTTCGAGGTATGTCTGTGTTTTTCTTGATAACTTCTGCCAATGCTATCATCTGGTACAATGCCCCAACCAGTGCTTAGTGGTGGCAGATCATTCTAAATTTGGTGGACAGTGGTCCAGCACAGCATGGGGTTATGCCCACCTCCTGACCACGATAAAGGCTTACGGAGTACGTACAGACTGTCAGTAGCCATACCTCTGCTATGGTGATAGTGGACCTGAACAGTGAAATTCTAAACGTGGGAGATGACTAACCACCAGCTTGATGGTCTTCTCACTACCATTTTGGGAAGGGAAACAGGGGTAAGTCTGACAAACTCAGAATGAGGCCCATTATTCCCAACTTGTCCTTTCATTACGCTGTGGCTTTTTAACTCTAAACTAGACCCACTGTATCTAACTTGTCCTTTCATTAGGATTTGGCTTTTTCTGCTGAGAACATAGTCAGGCCATCATAACCTGCATGACTATTCCCTATCAATCTTGCTGCATCCTCACTTTTGAATCCCAGTTGAGCCATCCAGCCTCTTGGAATGAGTCAATTCAGGTACTGATTAGCTACTCGAGCTCGGCGGAGAAGGGTAGGTCAAGCAGACAGGGCGCAAGAGATCAGAGTCTTGACTTTATGACTCATCCTTGATGCCTCATCCCGCCGACCCCTCATGTGGCAGTTAGTCCTTGACTAATAGGCATAGGACAACTCTCACAGAGGTAATACACACACAAACCCACACATGACACCAGCATGTGGTTAATTACCTTTTATAGGTCCTGATGAATCGCGGGTAACTATTGCCCACTGCGAGAAACATGTCGACCATTTGCACCACTAGCCCTATCTAGGTTCACCTGAACTTACCCGTTGACTCCTAGTGAGCTAGCCCCTTGTTTTTAACTGCAGCTAGGGACCCCCAGAATAAAGTTCATTCCGGTACCCTTAGCTACATTTTAATATCCCTTTCTCACTATCACATACCACCCTGCCCACACACCCACACCTCACCATAAGGCAGTTGGAAAAAGATCTCCGCCAAAGAGCCCCTCTTTGAGGTGAGCCCGTCGGGGATTGCACCGCCTCCCCGACGAGGAGCAACCGCCGATGATGAAGCATGACATCCTTCGGGGTGTGTGAGGCAAATCCATCCAACACAATGGATGCCCTTGGGTGTCACATTTACACCTTTGGTCACGCCAGCTAGTCTTTCCCTCAGTCACGCTTAGGAACAGTCCAGGAACCCCCTTGGTGTAACTGATTAACATCATCATTTTATATTTAGGTAATAGGAAAGTAGTGATGTTACTGAGTTGCAGCGCAATGTATCAGTGGTGACAGAAATTTCCTTGCCCATGCTCAGCCAAGCACTCAGCGCATGAGAAGTGATGAAGTGGACATTCCTCCTTCCCAAGCATTCACAGGCAGGTTCCCACATACTAGCCATTTTCACCATGCTTGAGAGAACACCAGCACTCAATATTTAAGAAGTGCTAAAAGGGTTATTTAAAGAAAAGAAAATCTAACAACTACATGCAAAAGCTGAATGCATTCCCTGTAGACATTTTCAGGGAGAACATCAACAAAATGTATATCTTTAATGGGTCTGCTGTATCTCCTGCTTATCTGTTCCCAAATGATGGCATTTACTCATGAAGATCAAACCGACACTTGCAACTTCAGTTCTCCAGAGTAGGTATCTACCATAGATTCTCATGCTTGACTCATTCCTCTTTATCAGTCTGGAAATACATTTTAATTTTAATCCTGGAATTCCAGCAAATTTTAAATAGCCAATGCTGAAGAACATTATGTTTACATTTTGTGTGAACTCACAAGGTTTCAACTTATTTATTTTGAAAGCAGAAGCTCCATAGCAATGCAATTTTTCCTACAGAACTTAGGAATGGAAGTTCATTGTCATTTCTGCTTTAGGAGCTGATTGAATAAATAAAGTGCAGGCAGAAGCTTGACCTCGTGGAAATTTATATGAATTTTATCATTCTTCATCCTAAATTGCAGTTCATCATGAGGCAATCAGAAGGGGATCGTTCCCACTTGTCCAGCATGGGTTGACCAATATATGGAAGAGAATATCAATGCCTTTGCTTCTACAGACAATCAAATTAAAAAAGTGTTTTCCTCCTGAGCAACAATGAAATTCATTTTGAACAAAGAATACCTTCAGGTCAGCAGGGTGAGTAGATCAGATGCACATGGTAGGAAGTGGCTTTCCCGGTACAGCCAGGTTGCTCATACAGTCCTATCTGTGAAATTAAAAAAAGGTGCTGATGATTTTGTTGAAATGGATGGAGGCCCTGCCTCTAAAAATCCTGTGACAAAACTGACAATGATCCTATGTCTAATCTTATTTAAAGCTGTGAAGACTTTAAGGTGAATCTTTTACTGTAGCCTAAATTACTCATGATCAAATCTGAACAGAATCATGACATAAGTTAGTCCTAACTTTTGATTTTAATAAGAACACTTCATTCTCCTGTGGTTTTGTCCATTGTGGACAAATATTTCAGATGTGAAATTCTGTAGATAAACATAATAAAACATGCAAAAACGTAATGGATGGAATGCTTGAATTAATTCCAGCCATTAGTAATTAGTCAGGGCCACATGCCAGTCCATTGTGTTTTTGCACACAATGCCATCTCAGATTAAACTCAGCCATTTCCAAGTCAGCCTTGGGGTCAAACTGGCAGTAATTTAAAAAGCATTGACAGAAACTGCAGTCACAACGATTTCTATCAATGCAATAAACTCTTTAGTGCACAGCTGTGTCAGTGCTCTATTTTATTGTAAAACAGCAAATCATAAAAAAGGATTACTTTTTAAAAATATAAAGGTAATACTTCCCTCACCATGGGAGTAATTTTCCAAGGTGGGGGAGCAATATTTGGTTTTTACTGATTCTCACTGCTAGGGTTTGCAAACAGTGATGTACGGTAAAAAAGGGCTAGAGGTCTGCCAATCCTGATTGAGTGGGTAGACATGTAGCCACTATTCTGCCGGGCCGTCGGAGAGGTTTGGCCATGGTGGTGACAGAGTAGTCACCACAATAACCAAAGCTATAATCCACCTGCAATTAAATTGGGAAGGTGGATCATCATGTTGGCAGTGTGTATACTTCCTCGCCGTTGCGATGTAGTATACACACCACCAAAATATAAATTGGACTCCTGGTCCTCAAATAAGAAATCTACCACCCAACTGCCAAGCTAGGTCATCTCTGCTTAGGAACACAAACAACCCAAGAGTGGTTTCGGCCTACTTAAGCCTCTACAGTCAGGAGCAGCTTATTTCCAGTGGGACACTGAGCACGGGACCCATGACTGGGCATACCTGTAGCATTTAGACCATCACTATGAAGAATATGGAATAAAAGTGATCAGTGGAATGTTTGAATTAATCTCAGCCAGTGGTAATTACTCTTGGCCACATCACAGCCCACCATTTTTTGCCCACCAGGCCAATTCAGAGTGGACCTAGACATATGCAAATCAGCCTTGGTACTGCTCCAATAAGATCGGGCCGACCCGAACTATCAAGCCAGATTCTCTCTGAACAGGAACACAAGCAACCCAAGACCAGCTTTGACCTATTTGTACCTCTTCCGTTGCTTGCTGCTTAGTTCCATTGCCACAGTGAGCACAGGAACCACATCTGGCCATATCTGTAGCACTTATGGTATCACAATAAGAAATACAAAAAATATGGCCTAAATGCTTGAATTATTCTTGGTCACTGAACATTACTCATGGATGCATCCCAGTCATCACTTTTTCCCCACAATACAACCTCAGATTAGAGGCAGACATATGCAAATCAGCCTAGGGCTGACTACAATATGAACAGCCCAGCCTGAACTGTCAAGCCAGGTAGGTAAAATGAGGCATTTATACCTCACTCACAATTCTGCATAAGGGCGTTTAGAGACTGTTTCGCTGGAGCTAGGAAGGATGACTTAAAGTCTTTCATTGTATGCCAGTTGATTCTTCTGTGTACTAGTATTCTTTAACCATCTGGTGTTTGACAGAGAGTTTAATGCCCATCAGAGCGACAGAGTACTTTACTCTGTCGCCCTGAAGGGCATCCTGTGCCCAATATTTAGAGATGCCCATCTACCCGAACGGACATCTCCATTCATTAATAGGAGGTGCCATCATGATGATTCCTGTCTGAGACGGAAATGTTTACCAGACGGTGCCATCAGACATGACAGCTGGCTGTCAAACTTTTTCAAAGTTTTTTGTTTTTTAAAAACAAGATCCCAAAGCAGGAGGTTGTTTTAGGAAAAAAAAAAAAAACTAGTGACCCCTTGGTAGGTTTTTCCCAGGATGTGGTGGTCATTATTGTTTTTTTCCTGGCACTCACAATCAAGTTTTACATGGCGGTGACGGACAGGAAAAATATCACATAACAACATATATCCTAAATAGGAGGGAGGGTGTCATGTGTTTCCAATGATGGACCTCTAGCCTGGCACTCCATCAGAGCAAGTATTCTGTCGACAGAGCCAAAGGGGGATTTATCATCCGAATACTGACGGTCCACCTAACTCTAAATCGGGTTATGGGAGTGAGGGCTTGGCAGACAGAGTACCCTTGTGAGTTTGTGATAGAGTATGCTGCCTATCAAACTCAAACTGTGCCCCTTAGATTTGTTTCTTTGATACACAATACAATTGTTTTTGCAGTATTCTTCTAAATAGCTAATTATATTTTATTTAATATGTATGTTAACCCAATTATCTAGCTCAAGAAGAAGGTGTTGGAATGTGTCTTACATGCTTTATTTCTGCCGTTGAGGGTAGCTCTGACTGCAGTACTGCAGTAATTGTCAGTATGCCTTTTTATCCTCTGTATATACTATATGGTCTTTAAGTACCTTTCTATTTAGCGCCATGAGACCTCAGGGTGATATGTGCGCTTAATAAATCCCTCTGACTTGACTTGACTATGTGGGTCACCTTCAGACCAAGGATTCGAAATACCTGACTCCCTGCCTAATTATTTTGTCTTGGCCTCTATTACTTAACTAGCAGCATGCACATGCATAGAGACAATGTATTATTACATAAAGATATATCTGCAGTATGAGAAGAATTATGAGAGGTGACTCTGCTCAAGCCTTGTCTTCTTCCACACTCCATCTGCATCATTCTTCCCACAGGGCTCTAAAGTGAAACACCAGGCTGCAATGACCTTGTGTGCAGTAGTATGGAATCACTCTTGAAACTCTTGCACAGACTTTACTGCTTTCTCCTATTATGGTAATATGCAGGATACTTACCCCATTAGACTTTTAATGGAATAGTATGAAGGTGCCTTACAAAAGCTTTGTTGCATTTTTTCTTCTACTAGCATTCACATGGAATCATACCGATGTGTTCTCGCCATGGTTTTTGCAACGAAGGAAGTTAACAAGAATCCTACAATTCTACCCCAAATAGACCTGGGATTCAAGATTTATGACTCTTGTTATTCTGAAGCTTCTGCTGTTGAGGGGACTTTGTGGTTGCTCTCGGGTCACCAGACGACTGTGCCAAATTACAGCTGTGCCCCCAAGTTAAAACCTTCAGCTATCATTGGTGATTTACTATCTGCTGCAGTCCTTCCTATGGCTAGAATTCTAGGGGTCAGCAGATATCCTCAGGTATGAAATGTATACAAATTGTGTAATTAGTTCAGTAGCAATCAATAACCCACTATAATATGTTTTGGTATTTATGATGTAGTGAGTTTTTACATATAGACGTGAGTATAAAAATAATGTTTGCAATACCTACCTAATCCCCATAACAACATTGTTTTTACTGTGGGTAAAATAATACTCATACTGAACGAAAGTATGTTCTAGTTTTACAAAATATGTAGAAAAATGTATGTTTTTGCGTATCAGCAGCTTCTGGAGAACTAACAATCTGAGTTCACAGGATATGTAACCAGAATATTGAGTTCTAAACATTGTGCACCATCATTGTTGTAGTCAGAATATATTGACTACAAAATATTTGTGAAGCTAAATGTATAAAGGTAAGAGTAAATGCAGGGATGTAGATGTGGCTCTAAGAATAGTAAATCTATACATACTTTTATAGACTTGACTTCACAATTGGCTACAATTTGTTTGTAATGAAAATAATTTGTGCTTAATATCCTCACATCTAGCCTATCAAACACCTTACAGATTTAGACTCAGTAGTTACATTCTGCACACAATGAAAAATGCACATTAATATAAGGCTAAACTGATGATTCGCAGTTAAAGAGCAAAGGATCCACCGTACAGAACATAGATGTTCTTTGTAACTGGGGACAGTTGAATTGCTGCAGTCCTGTCCGTCATAACTAATTTTAAATTGGTCATTATTCGTATTGCAAGAGAATCTGGTCCTGATTCAGAGTTTGGTGGACAGGTTATTGCTTTAAAAACATAACAGAGTTCCTTGTGCGACAAAGTCTCTGTCCACCTGCCCTATATAGAGTAAGGTAGACTGATAACTCTCTATCAGGAGTGCCCCTGTTGGCTCTGATTAGGAATATCTTAATCAGATGGCCTAACAGAGCGCAGGCATCACATAGCTCACCCTGTTTAGGGCTGATGGTTTGACGTCCCTTTTTTCTGTCCTTCACCACTATGGAAACGTGGTCATGAAAAGAAAATTAAGAAAACGCCTTCAGTGTGAGGGTAATTAGTTTGTTGTTTTTCAAAAAACAAGCTTAAGCTTTAGAAATTTGTTTTTGAAAAACAAATTGTTTGGTGGACGACCATCAAAACTGACAGTGGCTGCCCACCAAATGTTTGGTACCTTCAGAAGAACCACAGTGACAGTGGTTCCTCTGAAGGTACAGAGACCACCTCTGGGTCAGAGGTGAGCTCTAAATATATGTGGGTCTCCTGTCTGTCAGGGTAGTGGAGGTAATGTTCTCCACCTCCCTGATGTACAGAGGAAAGACTGGCGTGCAATAATTCAGGCCCTCAGGGTCTTTTTATGAGAGCTGTTAGAACTGGGATTTCTGGTTGGCTAAGGCTTGCGCCCAAGCCAGGCAACAACCACCACTCTAGTCAGGGCAAGGGAGTTACACGCCAAAGATAACCCCTGCTTACCCCCGTGGTAGCTTGGCACGAGCAGACAGGCTTATCCCGGAGGCAATGTGTAAAGCATTTGCGCATGCACACAGCAACAACATCCCAGGCAAACTACAAAAGCAACTCCACACAAGGTTATACAAAAATAACTTTTGTATTCTTAAAACACATCAGATAGTAATCACACAATATACATTGTACCAACTGGCACAGGCAATATTCACAAGGGATTATTTACAGAGGACAGGGCCATGTGGGCCACTGTCAGGATCAGCACTTAGTAGAAATAGCACTTAGAGTACTGTAGCACCAAATAACAATTATAGAACACAACCAGTAACCACTGGTCAAAGATAGGTACACACTACGCAATACTAATCACCATAGGCATAGATCACGCAGGGACACATAAACTCACTAGTATAAACTATACTAGGCAAAACAACCTCCTAAGCATGAAAACACATTTAGAGGTATCAAAGGCATAAAGACATTGCACATTACGCATAAATCACATTAGGCCTGACCAGTATACATACAATAGGCAATCTCCTCACTAGTCTAAACACATTAGATCCTACCTCCTAGGTATAACTCACATTTAGGGGCATAATTCACAGTGAAGTACAATCTCACTACAATCTCACTAACACAAACCTCCATAGGTAAAACCATCTCTAGAGGTATCAACACAGGGTGCGTAAAACATACTAGATGCATTACATTTTCTAGCACCACATTTAAAGCACACATCAATCACATTAGGGCCTTGCACCCTATACCTCTCCCAGTCCCCCAGGCAAACTGGGCATCAAGAAGGGGCTCAAATGCCCTGTGTCCAGAATGTCAGGGCGCGCTGCCAACGCAGCGCCAGTCAGGGCTGGGCAGCTGAGGACAAGCACAGGGCCTAAACGATGCAGCTGGCACTAAGTGCTGCGCAGCTGTGGACGGCCTGGCACCTCTGTGCCACTTCTGTCACTCTCAGGGGCTCTTTCCCATATGGAGCCTAAATGGTGCAGCTGCCCACTACTTGCTGGGCAGCTGGGAAATAAACCGCAAAGGTTTGTTCTTGTTATCTAAAAGTGATCTAATTTCTCGGGATCAGGGTCCCAATATTTATACCCCAAAATACTTTATCCTCTGAGGGCAGAGGGGTCTTTGCCTAGTCCAAACCAGTTCTGGAGCACTCTGTTTTCATGCCTTTTTCTTTTCTTTCACAGTGCAGGGCAGAAACATCAGACACCCCACAGGAGGTGGAGCCAGCATTGTGGAGGGAAGGCATAGCCCCGGAGCACTCTGTTGACATGACTCCTCTTCTTTCACAGTGCAGGACAGAGACATCAGGCACACCACAGTGGGTGGAACCAGCATTGTGGAAGGCAGGCACAGCCCTATTCAGGTCCTAGGTGCAACTTCCCCCTCACATCTTGATGCAGATTTCTCTATTCACCACTTGGCGGATTCACCCTGTCTCCTGGAATCCCCCAGCCGTGTCACTCAAACTCCAGACAAGGAATACACAACCTAGCAGAGGCAGGCTTGGCTAGTTAGACAAGAAAATACCTACGTTCTAAAAGTGGTATTTTCAAACACATAATGTTAAAACCAACTTCACTAAAAGATGCATTTTATCATTCTGAGTTCAGGCATTCTAAACTCGAATTTCACCGTGTTCCCTGAGTCAGTTAGGATTATAAAATGTAATAATCTAACTGCCCATTCTGGCCTATGGAGGACAGTAAGCCTTGCAATAGTGAAACACGAAAATGGCTGTAATTCACTATTAGGACAATCCACACACATCAAGGCTTGTCTACCTTATACTTACAATGCACCCTGCCTTTGGGCCTACCAGAGGGGTGTCTGATATGAAAAAGGGGAAGGTTTAGGTACTGACAGGTGGGTGCACTTGCCCAGTCTACATGGCAGTACTAGACTGCACACAGGCTCTGCAATGGCAGACCTGAGACACACTTTTACAGGCTGATACTGTGTGTGGCACAACTAGTGCTGCAAGCCCACCAGCAGCATTTGGTTTACAAGCCCTGGGCACACGCGGTGCACTGTACTAGGGTCTGACAGTCTGTCAGATAGGCCAATCATGGACTCACTAATCCATACATCAATTTACAATAAGGAGACCATATACACTTTAGCACTGATCAGCAGTGGTAAAGTGCCCAGAATCATAAAATAGCCAACAACAGGTCAGAGGAAATATAGGAGAAAGGCAAAAAGTTCAGGGATGACCATGCAAAAAGGGCCAAGTCCATCACAACCCCCTTCCAGCCAAAATGCAGGGTAGACCAATCAGTACCTTTATGGGCTTCCCTACTTTAGGCAATAGAACCTGGACCTGGCCCGCAACAGCAAGGGCATATTCCAGTTCTATGCCAATCTGAACCCATTTCAATTCCTCTGTCTATACTCTCAGGGCCCACCATGCTAATCCATAGGGAACCCTTCCCCTCACCTGTGAACATCACCTGCACAGCATCTAACCTTAACTCGCTCACAGGTGTGTCCCAACAGACAGACAGCAAGCCACAGTGGCCCCTGACAGTAGTCAGGGGTGAGAGCCAGGCCTTATACCTCTCAGGGCTCTAAACCCTTTTTGGTGTCAGAGAGCAGGGGCAGTAGCCCCAGGTGCTTGGGACCCTTTATTTACTCTACCTCCTGTCACTGACCCACCAGCCCCAGGTCTGTACCTGGCGGCTGGACAAGAGACTGGGGTGGGCTCTCCCACACACGGTCCTCCTCCTTGGGGCTCTGTACCCTCCCACCTGGAGAGGGTATCCCCTTCCAGAATTATCAGGCTGCCTGTAGCAGGTGTCCTGTGCAATTCACCCACCATTACAGGGGTTCTATCCTGCAACTGGGCTTCCAGGTCAGGGGGGACACCCTGAACCTGGCCCTCAAACCTAGGGTCTAAACCCTCAGGCTGCACCAGGGTCAGAGGCGAGGACTCCCTCCCTCTGCACTCCCTCCCTCTGCACCCCCTTCCAGAGTACTGTACCCTCCCAACTGGAGGGGTACCCCTAGAAGCTAGCTTGGTCAGGACACTGATTACAGTTGCCCCTTCCTCCAGGTCAGACAACCTCTGAACCTGGCTTCCCACCCCAGGGACCAAACCCTGCAGTTGAACACTTGCCTGGCAACCCAGGACTTCCTTGGGAGAACATATGCTCCACCCGAGAGTGAGACATAACTCATGTGTAGTGTGACAGTCTGCCTGGCGCAGATTTTCAGAATCCTGTCCATCTGACAGTGTGCGAAGATCCCCCAGGACAGAAGAGGTGTCACCATGGTAACTTACTGGTGATACAGCCCTTCCGGCCAGCCCCTGACCCACTGGTTCCTAAAATGGGGACTCTTTCTCCCTCTCCCCCCTCGGTCTTGACCTCTGTACCCTCCCAACTGGAGCGACGCTGCCAAACACTAGAACTGATGGAGGCCTGCTTACAGACACTGGGGGATCCCCCTCAACGGGCAGCCCATCAGGACAGCCTAAGCTCCCCACCTAGTGTTCCCTTAAAGAACCATCCAGGCATTGAGGCTGAGTTTCTGGCCCCTTGGGACACACAGCCCCTCACTCACTCCTTCTCAACTGAGACAAGATGTGAGCCCCTACACCCCTCCCACTACAATGGGACCTAGCTGGGCTACTCTGCACAACTTCCACTACTCTGGGTTGGAAGATACCTGAGCCACTCCCCACAGGGTCACTCCCCATGCCTCTCCACACCCTCTGGAATCCACCAAAAGGTCTACCTCCCATGTGAGCTCCCTGCTGTCAGAGAACTCACTCTCCAACAGGTGTTGGCATAGCTCTGGAAAACAGGGGCTTACAATATGCTCTCCCACAATTGGATCACACAGCCCCCCACAGGGGTTAACCAAACTATCCTTCACCTCACCCTCCAGTGCCTCGCACACGTACTCCACACCATTCTCCTTTGATTGACAAGACAGTATCTGTCTGTCTCTGTCATTCAACCCACACTCTCCTGGATGGTCTTCACACTCACATGCCAGGACTTCAATCTTGGGTGAACCCCTCTCCCTGCACCTCTCATCTAGAGTCAGTAGAGTGTACCTCCCACCACTAGGACCATGAACCCCTGCATCAGTTTCCCCGTTCTCCTCAGGGACACTGCACACCACTGGAGCTACCTCATGCCCTTAAACCTCCTGGTGTATGTTAACCCCCTCCAAGTCAGGCGCCACATCTCTGGGTGTGTGTACTTCTCCCTCCGCACTAGAAAATTCAATTTCGCTGCCACCATCTGAACTGGATTCCCCCTCCAAGTCAGTAAAGCTCACTTCCTGAGCTATACACATTTCTTTTTTTCTGGGATGAGACACTCATGGCCTCAAGCCTCTCGAGCTCCAAATCAAGCTCCCTCATTCTAAACTCATGCTCAAACTGCAATTTCTTTCCTTCCAGGGCTAACTTCTTAGTTTCTAACTCCAGTTGCCCACTCAACTCGAGCTTGGCCTTCTCCATTTCATGCATCCTACATCTCTCTCTGTCCTCCCAATCAAAATCAACAGATGCTATGGATGCTGCTTTACTCATGGTGGTTAAACTTGGCAGTTCTTGACAAAAATAAAAAATCCCAAAAAGAAATCTACCAAATGTATGTGGTTCCATTTTGGTCTGCACTCACTAGTAGTGTTCACCAATCACTGTTTATGAGTCACAAATGCAAGTCCAGAATCCTCACCGCTGACCACCAATATTAGATTTGGGGGTCTCTAGTTGGCGCAGGTAGGTACTTGCGACAAATAGGGACACTTTGCCTCTTGTCAGGGTAAGGGGGTACACTCCTAAAATAACCCCTGCTCACCCCCTTGGTAGCTTGGCTTGAGCAGACAGGCTTATCTCAGAGGCAGTGTGTAAAGCATTTGTGACCACATAGAGTAATCAAGTGACAAGACTACAGATGGACACCACACAGGTTTTATACAAAAGATAAGTATTCTTTATATAGATTTAACACAAGACAATAAACAACAAAAATCCACAATACTGTACTTAAGCACGGTAGTCTTAGCTTAGTTCTGTTCAGTTCTTAAAATGCAACATTTTAAGTCAATGTACCTTACGATGCCTTATGCTTCCTCAACAAAAGTGTTGCAGTGATGGAAATGTGGTAAAGTTCCTGTGCAAAGAAATAAAGACGTGAAGATCTTCCAGATCTCCGATGATGCGAGAAGTCTTGATTCGATGCGTCAGCTGCAGCGTCGACACCCTTGTTCCGCGATGCGATGGCAACAGCTTTGGCGGCGACACTCTTCTCCAATATTGAGAGATGCTTCCGCACAATGCCACAACTACAGCAGCGACATCCAAGATGCGACGGCAGAAGTTTCTCCGTGGATGCGAGGCGCTTTTCTTGATGCAGTGCAATACGACAGCTACAGCGGCGACATCCAAGATGCGACAGCAGCAGCAGGAACGTCGACACGCTTCTCTCGATGCGGTGCAATACGACAGCTACAGCGGCGACATCCCAAGATGCGACGGCAGCAGCAGCGACGGTGAAACGCTTCCTCATCATTGCGAGATGCTTCTCTCGATGCGGTGCAATACAACAGCTACAGCGGCGTCATCCTAGATGCGACAGCAGCAGCAGCGGCGGCAACACGCTTCTTCCTCTTGAGTCGCACTTCCAGCTCCTTGCGACACGCAGTCCCTCAGAAGGCCCAAAACAGCAGCAAGCACTTCCCAAGGAAATCTGGGTAGCTGGGGGTTGAAGTCTGTTGTCCCTGAGACTTCAGAAGGAGGCAAGCTCTGTTCTAAGCCCTTGGAGATCCTTACAAGTTGATGAAAGAACACAAAGTCCCTTTCTCCTCTCTTTGGCAGTCATGCAACCACTGCAGGCCAATCCCCCAAGCAGCTCTTCAGCTATGGATAGTCTCTCCTCAGTTTCTTCTGGTTCCACTCCTGAGCAAAGGTTTTCCCTTGTTGTCCAAAAGTGATCTCATTTCTTGGGATCAGGGTCCCAATATTTATACCCCAAAATCCTTTGTCCTCTGAGGGCAGAGGGACCTTTACCTAGTCCACACCAGTTCTGGAGCACTCTGTTTACATGACTACTTGTTTCCTTTCATAGTGCAGGGCAGAAACATCAGACGCCCCACGGGAGGTGGAGCCAGCATTGTGGAGGAAAGGCATGGCCCTGGAGCACTCTGTTGACATGACTCCTTCTCTTCTTTCACAGTGCAGGCAGAGACATCAGACACACCACGGGGGGTAGAGCCGGCATTGTGGAAGGCAGGCAAATCCCTATTCAGGTCCCAGGTGCAATTCCTCCATCCCATCTAGATGCATATCTCTATTCACCACTGGGCGGACTCACCCTGTCTCCTGGAATCCCCCAGCCCTGTCACTCAAACTGCAGACAAGGAATACACAACCTAGCAGAGGCAGGCTTGGATAGCTAGACAAGAAAATACCTACTTTCTAAAAGTGGTATTTTCAAACACAGAATGTTAAAACTAACTTCACTGAAAGATGCATTTTATCATTCTGAGTTCAGGCATACTAAAGTCAAATTTCTACTGTTTTCCCTGAGTCAGTTAGGATTATCAGATGTAATAATCTAACTGTCCATTCTGGCCTATGGAGGACGGGTAGCCTTGCAATAGTGAAAAATAAAAATGGCTGTAATTCACTATTAGGACATGCCACACACATCAGGGCGTGTCCTACATTATACTTACAATGCACCCTGCCCTATCAGAGTGGTGTCTGATATGAAGAAAAGGAAAGGTTTAGGGACTGGCAAGTGGGTGCACTTGCCCAGTCAACATGACAGTACCAGACTGCACACAGGGTCTGCAATGGCAGACCTGAGACACACTTTTACAGGCTGCTTCTGTGGGTGGCACAACCAGTGCTGCAAGCCCACCAGCAGCATTTGGTTTGCAAGCCCTGGGCACACGCGTTGCTCTGTACTAGGGTCTGACAGTAAATCATATAGGCCAATCATGGAGTCATTAATCCATACATCAATTTACAATAGGGAGAGCATATGCACTTTAGCAATGATCAGCAGTGGTAAAATGCCCAAAGTCATAAAATAGCCAACAACAGGTCAGAAAAAATATAGGAGGAAGGCAAAAAGTTCAGGGATGACCCTGCAAAAAGGAACAAGTCCAACATAACTTAAGCACTCCCAGCTTCTCATGACCAGGTAAAAATCACCGTTGACAGTCTGATGAGGTCAGTATTTTAAATGTATTCTGTAAAGGTCTAACTACTTACCATACTAAAGAACATTGAAAGAGTGAAGTGTTTGAAATCATGCTTTCAGCAATGGTCCCTAATCAGGAACAGTTTTGCTAAGTAGCTTATTTCTAGTACTTTCAATGATAATTATTTTTGGTTGTATAGAAATTGCTGGAACCTGCAGTAGTACAGCTTCGAACTTCTGAGTTTGTTTTCCCTGTTCACCTCAACCCGAGATCATGCTCTTTGATGAACAGTGAAATGCCATGCATCTGGCAGCCGGAGCAGCATTGCTGTTCAGGACGGCTTTGCATTAGCTGCAGGGTGTCATTAGCCCCACTTACAAAGCTGCAGATGCCACCTGTGTTATATGGCTGGGATGTGAATATGTATTTGCTACAAAGTTTAAGCAAACGCACAATATCTACCACAACTCTCTCAATATATTGATGCCTCTACAACCTCTCCATCACTTTTAACTCTCATGAGCTTTAAAGGTGGGTGCAGGTGAAGCCTACTGGGAAAGTATGACCCTATGTATTAATGTATGTGGGCGGGTGCTGCACTCTAGTATTCAATTTCTGTGTATTGTGCAGTACGTGTGCTGTGTTAGATTAGTGCCTGCACACTAACGTAATAACTGTATGTGGCCTGGCGCCAAGAGGCCGTCAGGACCCTAACACGCACTACAAAAAATTAAATACTCCTTTCGACAAGTTCCTATTCACTTTTATCCAATATGATTCATCAAAAATTCATTGCATTACAGTCATCATGAAGAAATACTCTTTGTAAATTATCAAATTTGCATTACATTTGAAAAACAGAAGTATAAATTTATACATTGGATAGAAAACACAATAACACCCGATGCATTTCGGGGCATCAGCCCCTTTGTCAGGGGTCTGTTAAAAAAAGAAAAAGGAAACCTTATTACTTTCGATGTTGTGGGGAACCAGTGTTGCTGAATTCTACCTCTTTTGTTTGATGCTTACCTCGTTATTGCGAGTACTAAATGCTACTATGCAATATAGAGAATTGAGAAAGAGTTCTATAATAGAAAGAGAAAACGTGTTTTATCTTCTGTGTATTTTTTTATATATGTATTTGTAAACAAAATAAATGTTCAAAATAAAGAGAATCATTAGATTTACCTGATCCTCCCTTGGGTGTGCAACGTCTGTGAAAAATAATAATCACAGGCTATCAATTGTAGGGCTCATTAAGAAATAAAATGATAATATTTCAGCATCTCCAATGCTGTGTTAGGCGCACCTGTTACTTTCTTAAATATGGCCTTAGTCCGTTATATCTGAAATATGTAAATAAATAGATCTCAATATGTCTTGCCGAGTACTACAAAAAGCAACATGAGTTTTATGTGGAGAAACTCTTTTTACCTGCAGGGCTTCGGTTATAGCTTGACCCCGCTCTCTCGCTCGTAAACAATTCTGTCTGTGAAACATTGAAATCGAAGAAGTCAATGCACCGCCCTTGATAACACACAAGTGTTACACCCGAGGTCTCCTCTGGAGTTAAGCCAGTCCCGCTTTGTATTTTAGTAACTCTGCGTGAAAAAAGATACACGCATCTATTAGACAGGCTAACAAGGTATCTGCGAGAATACTCTCTGTTAAATGTTCTTGTAGTTGAAAAAGAGCTGGGGCTTACCGATGTGCACGCCATCAGTCTCCGTTCAATGTGGCTGGAGGCAAAAGCATCAACGCTCTGCCCAGACTCTGTTGTATAAAAAGTCCCTTGTTTCTGTTGCTACACTATACGGAAATAAAGGTAGGACTAGAAATCTATGGGCGCCATTGCTGAATAGTGTTTTCCACTATTTTGAGATATCTATCACTGTTGTTTAAAAAGTCCCTTCTTTGTGCTGCTACAATCTGCAGGAATGAATGCGAAGCTGAAGGTTTAAGAGCGCTATTATTAAATGATGTTTTTTACATTTCAAAATCTAAAGGATCAGCAGTCCTTGATGTGGTAGTGTAAAGAAAAAAATCAAACAAACGAAAAGTGAGTTCCCAGGAAGGTAACAAATAAACCTGAAGTAGCAACAAGAAGTATGAACAGCATATTGCCTACCTATTTACAATCTAATCAATATAATCATGCAGTAACATTCTATAGTACTTCAATATCCAAAACCCATTGTGTGTACTGACTGTTAGTATCGTTTGTGTATATGTATCACTGTGTGTTGGTGCCCCATGGGGTCCAGTGTGTTAGAAACTTGTGTGTTAGTGTTCAATGTTCCTTTGTGTTTGCTATAAAAAGCACACCATATCCATTTTATCATTTAGCCCGGTTGGGGTCAGGGTCTGTAGTTTCCGAATCCAAAAAGCTTCCCTCTGGAGTAGGATTTTTGAGTTATCCAAGCCTAATCGTTGCGGGAGTAATTCAATGATCTGGAATCTCAGCTGCGCAATAGTGTGCCCAGCTTCCAACCAGTGTTTCGCAAGTGGTGATGTTAAATTTTTGTTACGAATGCGACTTTTGTGCTCTGAGAGTCGCAGTTTCAGTTTTCGTTCAGTTTTGCCGACGTATAATAAGCCTCAAGGGCATTTGATGGAATATACCACATGCTCGGAATTACAAGTCGTGTTGTGTCTAAGTTGAATTTTTTCACCTGTCCGTGGATGCAGTAAGATGTTTCCAGGTATTACATTGTTGCAATTCTTGCAATTGTAGCATCGTGTAGTGCCTTTGTATGTTTCTTGTTGGTTTATTCAATAGCTCTTTCAAATTTTGCGCTCTCTTGTATGCAAATAAAGGCTTATCACTGAACAAAGTTCCAAAATCCTTTTCCACTTGTACAATCTCCCACCTCTTCAGAATGATGCGTTTGATATCTCTAGATGCAGTGGAGTATTTTGAAACAAACACCATTCTTTTGTTTTCAGTCAGTGGTTTTTTCTTTAAAAGATCAGCCCTCGGAATTGCCTTGATCTTATCTATATGTGCTTCCAACAGTTTTTTCGGATATACTCTATCTAGATATCGTTGCTTCTGCTCTTCGATATGCTTATCGCAACTCTCCTTGTCAGAAGATATTCTTTTAATCCTCATGAATTGGGACACTGGCAAGTTGTTGATAAGATTTGAAGGATGAAAACTTCCATACAGTAGTGCGGTGTTCTTATCTGTAGGTTTTTTGTGGAGGGTAGTACTAATTAAATTGTCTTTAAGTTCTACCCATACATCCAAAAAGGGTAAGGCTGTCTTACTGATAGTGTGCGTGAATTGAATTCTGGGATTTGCAAGGTTTAAGCTCTTGATATTTTGAATTAGATCTACAGTTGGCCGTTTCCATATTATAAAGATGTTATCAATGTATCACTTGTAATATACAAGCCCCTCTTGCCAAGTGTAGTCTTCAAGAATGTAATCCAATTCAAACTTAGCCATGAAAATGTTAGCATATATACAGGCCCCCGGAAAACCCATTGCTGTCCCCGTGAGCTGTATATAATAATCATTTTCCCATGAGAAATAGCTGTTCTCCTAGCAGAATTCCAGCAGTTCCAGTATTAGGCATTTCAATTCCTCAGGCTTGTCGTCCCAAAGTAAGGCCCATTCCATGGCTTCTAGACCTTTTCTGTGGGGAATAGATGTATACAATGATGTCACATCAATTGTGCATAGGGTCCAGTCCACAACTCCTTCTATGTCAATGGTTGATAGACTTTGTAAGAAGTCCGATGTATCTTCCAAATAAGTTGGCCAATTTTGAATGAATGATTGCATGTGAGCATCAATGAAAATTCCCAAATTCTCGAAGATAGACGAACAGCCAGACACTATCGGCCTGAATGGAGGGTTCCTTAGGTCCTTATGCACTTTTGGCAAAAAATATATCCTTGGTCTTCTAGGATAGATTTGTCTCAAATAGCGTTTAGTCATAGTGTTCAACCAACCCAGTTCCTCTGACTTGTCCAGAATTGCATCAAGATTGTTGGTAATTTCAATGGTTGGGTCTCCTTCTAATTTGGCGTAAGTGTTCTCATCCTGTACATGTTCGAATCCCTTCCTTACGTAAAAATCCGAATCCATTATTATGAGTCCTCCTCCGTTGTCGGCTTTTTGGATTACAATCTCTTTGTTGTTAATCAATGTTTGGAGAGTACTGTATTCCGACCTTGTTAAGTTGTTGAGTTTCCTTTTGTATTGAATCTTGCTAAGATCTGCCTTTAGATTTTGAAATGTAAAAAACATCATTTAATAATAGCGCTCTTAAACCTTCAGCTTCGCATTCATTCCTGCACAGTGTAGCAGCATAAAGAAGGGACTTTTTAAACAACAGTGATACATATCTCAAAATAGTGGAAAACACTATTCAGCAATGGCGCCCGTAGATTTCTAGTCCTACCATTATTTCCGTATAGTGTAGCAACAGACACAAGGGACTTTTTATACAACAGAGTCTGGGCAGAGCGTTGATGCTTTTGCCTCCAGCCACATTGAACATAGACTGTTGGCGTGCACATCGGTAAGCCCCAGCTCTCTTTCAACTACAAGAACATTTAACAGCGAGTATTCTCGCCGATACCTTGTTAGCCTGCTTAATAGATGCGTGTATCTTTTTTCACGCAGAGTTACTAAAATACAAAGCGGGACCGGCTTAACTCCAGAACCCGCAGGTAAGGAGATGCGGAATAACTAGTAGGGAACAGGGAGACCTCGGGTGTAACACTCGTGTGTTATCAAGGGCGGTGCATTGACTTCTTCGATTTCAATGTTTCACAGGCAGAATTGTTTACGAGCAAGAGAGCGGGGTCAAGCTATAACCGAAGCCCTGCAGGTAAAAAGAGTTTCTAAACATAAAACTCATGTTGCTTTTTCTAGTACTCGGCAAGTGATATTGAGATCTATTTATTTACATATTTCAGATATAACGGACTAAGGCCATATTTAAGAAAGTAACAGGTGAGCCTAACACAGCATTGGAGATGCTGAAATATTATCGTTTTATTTCCTAATGAGCCCTACAATTGATAGCCTGTGATTATTATTTTTCACAGACTTTGCACACCCAAGGGAGGATCAGGTAAATCTAATGATTCTCTTTATTTTGATCATTTATTTTGTTTACAAATACATATATAAAAAAATACACAGAAGTTAAAACACGTTTTCTCTTTCTATTATAGAACTCTTTCTCAATGCTCTATATTGCATAGTAGCATTTAGTACTCGCAATAACGAGGTAAGCATCAAAGAAAAGAGGTAGAATTCAGCAACACTGGTTCCCCACAACATCGAAAGTAATAAGGTTTCCTTTTTCTTTTTTTAACATACCCCTGACGAAGGGGCTGATGCCCCGAAATGCATCGGGTGTTATTGTGTTTTCTATCCAATGTATAAATTTATACTTCTGTTTTTCAAATGTAATGCAAATTTGATAATTTACAAAGAGTATTTCTTCATGATGACTGTAATGCAATGAATTTTTAATGAATCATATTGGATAAAAGTGAATAGGAACTTGTCGAAAGGAGTATTTCATTTTTCGTAGTGCGTGTTAGAGTCCTGACGGCCTCTTGGCGCTAGGCCACATACAGTTATTACATTAGTGTGCAGGCACTAATCTAACACAGCACAAATACCGCACAATACACAGAAATTGAATACTAGAGTGCAGCACCCGCCCACATACATTGTTATATTCTTCTACTGCAACACGGGAGCTTGCCCCACGTCAAGATGTCGTTCGAATCAATTGCTGGAATTACAGACAATAGAGCAAATACCAAGGTATATACTGTGGAAGAAGCTACACAAATCTACAAATTAATCAAGGAAACAAAAACTTTTGATGTTCAAGGAGGATCTGTTGCGCAACAACTCAAACAATTAGCATATCTAACCAGACGTGAACTGAACCAGCGGTTGCACGCATCAACTTTAATACAGTATCACCGTGTGAAACGAATCCCAAGGGGGTTACGACTAGCCATCAGACCCATGCTATACAGGCTGAACAACAATCCTCAATTTATGGAGAAGTGGTTTGAAATACTTAACAAGTGTTCGCTTGACCTTATACTACTTCTGATTGAAGAACTAGCTAAAACCATTCGAGATCTCGAAGAGGAGATATTCAATGCTAAGAAAGAGTTATCTACTAGAATGGAGGAAGAGCCATGGAGCCAATTTCTGGAAGATCTAGAAATAAAACTCGACAAATATGGGAAAGAGCTACAGGAGACAAAGCTGTGCAAATTCAAGCGCAATACTATTGATTATAAATTAAATGAAGCTTACACCTGGGCTGAAATATACGCAAAAAGGAGGTACACTGGTAAGAAACAACAAACAGCTTCATCTGAGGAGAGTGGAGTGTCCGATAGTGACACTAGTTCCTCCAGACAACCCGTGGATAAACAGCAATTGCGTAAACCAAGACAACAAGACTCGACTCCTGGGACAGAGAGTGCATCGGCATCGACATCAGATCTTTTTTTAGAGAAGGGCCAAGCCCAAAGCAAACCACCAGACATACCAATCCTAGTGAGCGACAAAAAACGCGACGAGGAAAAAGAAAAGGAAAAGGAACGGGAGAACAAAAAAACGGGTCTACGGAGTCAGACCAAACCTCGTGATTAATATTTCTAATCACCATCTGACTAAATCCGAGGAGAAATTGCTTAATAAAGGAACAACTTTTGTCAATACTTACAACACGAACCAACTTGAAACAGAAATAGCTCTCTTTAAATTCATGAGGATTTTGAGATTGAAGCATTTTTTCACAATACTCAACCCTATTGAGAATGAAGACAACACTTCTGTCAAATTTAAACCTAAAAGCACTTTTATGGCTCCAATCTCTCACAAAAGCCTGGACACCTTTGAACTGCTAGTCAAGGCAGATCTTAGCAAGTTTCAATACAAAAGGAAACTCAACAACTTAACAAGGTCGGAATACAGTACTCTCCAAACATTGATTAACAACAAAGAGATTGTAATCCAAAAAGCCGACAAAGGAGGAGGACTCATAATAATGGATTCGGATTTTTACGTAAGGAAGGGATTCGAACATGTACAGGATGAGAACACTTACGCCAAATTAGAAGGAGACCCAACCATTGAAATTACTAAAAATCTTGATGCAATTCTGGACCAGTCAGAGGAACTGGGTTGGTTGAACACTATGACTAAACGCTATTTGAGACAAATCTATCCTAGAAGACCAAGGATATATTTTTTGCCAAAAGTGCATAAGGACCTAAGGAACCCTCCATTCAGGCCGATAGTGTCTGGCTGTTCGTCTATCTTCGAGATTTTGGGAATTTTCATCGATGCTCACATGCAATCATTCATTCAAAACTGGCCAACTTATTTGGAAGATACATCGGACTTCTTACGAAGTCTATCAACCATTGACATAGAAGGAGTTGCGGACTGGACCCTATGCACAATTGATGTGACATCATTGTATACATCTATTCCCCACAGACAAGGTCTAGAAGCCATGGAATGGGCCTTACTTCGGGACGACAAGCTGGAGGTATTGAAATGCCTAATACTGCAACTGCTGGAATTCTGCTTGGAGAACAGCTATTTCTCATGGGAAAAAGATTATTATATACAGCTCACGGGGACAGCAATGGGTTTTCCGGGGGCCTGTATACATGCTAACATTTTCATGGCTAAGTTTGAATTGGATTACATTCTTGAAGACTACTTTTGGCAAGAGGGGCTTGTATATTACAAGCGATACATTGATTACATCTTTATAATATGGAAACGGCCAACTGCAGATCTAATTCAAAATATCAAGAGCTTAAACCTTGCAAATCCCAGAATTCAATTCAGGCACACTATCAGTAAGACAGCCTTACCCTTTTTGGATGTATGGGTAGAACCTAAAGACAATTTAATTAGTACTACCCTCCACAAAAAACCTACAGATAAGAACACCGCACTACTGTATGGAAGTTTTCATCCTTCAAATCTTATCAACAACTTGCCAGTGTCCCAATTCATGAGGATTAAAAGATTATCTTCTGACAAGGAGAGTTGCGATAAGCATATCGAAGAGCAGAAGCAACGATATCTAGATAGAGGATATCCGAAAAACTGTTGGAAGCACATATAGATAAGATCAAGGCAATTCCAAGGGCTGATCTTTTAAAGAAAAAACCACGGACTGAAAACAAAAGAATGGTGTTTGTTTCAA
Source organism: Lissotriton vulgaris (assembly GCF_964263255.1). Classification (NCBI taxonomy): domain Eukaryota; kingdom Metazoa; phylum Chordata; class Amphibia; order Caudata; family Salamandridae; genus Lissotriton; species Lissotriton vulgaris. The sequence goes on along the minus strand of NC_141695.1, from coordinate 1,303,932,096 downwards.
AATACTCCACTGCATCTAGAGATATCAAACGCATCATTCTAAAGAGGTGGGAGATTGTACAAGTGGAAAAGGATTTTGGAACTTTGTTCAGTGATAAGCCTTTATTTGCATACAAGAGAGCGCAAAATTTGAAAGAGCTATTGAATAAACCAACACGAAATATGGGTACCATCCCGCAACAAGAAAAATACAAAGGCACTACACGATGCTACAATTGCAAGAATTGCAACAATGTATACCTGGAAACATCTTACTGCATCCACGGACAGGTGAAAAAATTCAACTTAGACACAACACGACTTGTAATTCCGAGCATGTGGTATATTCCATCAAATGCCCTTGCGGCTTATTATACGTCGGCAAAACTGAACGAAAACTGAAACTGCGACTCTCAGAGCACAAAAGTCGCATTCGGAACAAAAATTTAACATCACCACTTGCGAAACACTGGTTGGAAGCTGGGCACACTATTGCGCAGCTAAGATTCCAGATCATTGAATTACTCCCGCAACGATTAGGCTTGGATAACTCAAAAATCCTACTCCAGAGGGAAGCTTTTTGGATTCGGAAAATACAGACCCTGACCCCAACCGGGCTAAATGATAAAATGGATATGGTGTGCTTTTTATAGCAAACACAATGGAACATTGAACACTAACACACAAGTTTCTAACACACTGGACCCCATGGGGCACCAACACACAGTGATACATATACACAAACGATACTAACAGTCAGTACACACAATGGTTTTTGGATATTGAAGGACTATAGAATGTTACTGCATGATTATATTGATTAGATTGTAAATAGGTAGGCAATATGCTGTTCATACTTCTTGTTGCTACTTCAGGTTTATTTGTTACCTTCCTGGGAACTCACTTTTCGTTTGTTTGATTATTTTTTTTACACTACCACATCAAGGACTGCTGATCCTTTAGATTTTGAAATGTAAAAAACATCATTTAATAATAGCGCTCTTAAACCTTCAGCTTCGCATTCATTCCTGCACAGTGTAGCAGCACAAAGAAGGGACTTTTTAAACAACAGTGATAGATATCTCAAAATAGTGGAAAACACTATTCAGCAATGGCGCCCGTAGATTTCTAGTCCCACCTTTATTTCCGTATAGTGTAGCAACAGAAACAAGGGACTTTTTATACAACAGAGTCTGGGCAGAGCGTTGATGCTTTTGCCTCCAGCCACATTGAACGGAGACTGATGGCGTGCACATCGGTAAGCCCTAGCTCTTTTTCAACTACAAGAACATCTAACAGCGAGTATTCTCGCCGATACCTTGTTAGCCTGTCTAATAGATGCGTGTATCTTTTTTCACGCAGAGTTACTAAAATACAAAGCGGGACCGGCTTAACTCCAGAACCCGCAGGTAAGGAGATGCGGATTAACTAGTAGGGAACAGGGAGACCTCGGGTGTAACACTTGTGTGTTATCAAGGGCGGTGCATTGACTTCTTCGATTTCAATGTTTCACAGGCAGAATTGTTTACGAGCGAGAGAGCGGGGTCAAGCTATAACCGAAGCCCTGCAGGTAAAAAGAGTTTCTCCACATAAAACTTGTGTTGCTTTTTGTAGGACTCGGCAAGAGATATTGAGATCTATTTATTTACATATTTCAGATATAACGGACTAAGGCCATATTTAAGAAAGTAACAGGTGAGCCTAACACAGCATTGGAGATGCTGAAATATTATCGTTTTATTTCTTAATGAGCCCTACAATTGATAGCCTGTGATTATTATTTTTCACAGACTTTGCACACCCAAGGGAGGATCAGGTAAATCTAATGATTCTCTTTATTTTGAACATTTATTTTGTTTACAAATACATATATAAAAAAATACACAGAAGATAAAACACGTTTTCTCTTTCTATTATAGAACACTTTCTCAATGCTCTATATTGCATAGTAGCATTTAGTACTCGCAATAACGAGGTAAGCATCAAACAAAAGAGGTTCAATTCAGCAACACTGGTTCCCCACAACATCGAAAGTAATAAGGTTTCCTTTTTCTTTTTTTAACAGACCCCTGACGAAGGGGCTGATGCCCCGAAATGCATCGGGTGTTATTGTGTTTTCTATCCAATGTATAAATTTATACTTCTGTTTTTCAAATGTAATGCAAATTTGATAATTTACAAAGAGTATTTCTTCATGATGACTGTAATGCAATGAATTTTTGATGAATCATATTGGATAAAAGTGAATAGGAACTTGTCGAAAGGAGTATTTCATTTTTCGTAGTGCGTGTTAGAGTCCTGACGGCCTCTTGGCGCCAGGCCATATACAGTTATGACCCTATGTATTGGCATTTTGCAAATGTTTAAAGACATTACATAAGATTAATTACCTTTGATTAGTGCCCCTCCACTCGCCATCTGTTGCTTGAACAATATTTGTGACTGAAAATCAACCACAACATACGTTTTATTACCCTTGAACAATGCTGCCATTAATTCTTAGGTTACACAGCTTTAAACAATAGTTGGGAATGCCAAAAGGTAAACTGGAAAATGTTACTTTTCACTTATGTTAGCTTATGGGTGTCCAAAAAGTGACCTAGAGGTCATCATTTACATTCAACTTTAAATGTACCTTTATTCCACATCGGACAATGCTGCATTTCATTTGTTATGCTCTGTACATCATCTCCTTGTGTTTGCTTTGTTCACCCTAAGTTTGCAGGGTATGCCCAGACGTCGGTCCCTTGCTCATTTCACCAATGGATTCAAGCTAGCCTGGCTGATGAAGGATGTTATCCCGAAACCGGTCCCACAATGCTTATTTCTGTTATAGTGATGACCTGGCTTGGCTGTTCGGTCTGGACGGTTACCGTGAGGAACAGGGTCACAACTTATTTGCATATGGCTTGGTCTGAACTGGGCTGGCGAAGTGAGCTAAAGAACGATGATGGATTCAACCCAGATCTAATAGTCACTAGGGGGGAGTGTCTGAAAAGTTTCAGCGCTCCGAACATCATCTCCTTGTGTTTTCTTTCATTTCTTATATTAGACAGCTTTAAACAATATTTGCGATTGCACATTACTCATAACCTGTTTTATTTTCAACTTTACTGTGCCAAAAAATTAACTTCAAGGACATGATTTTGCTGTGCTTTGAGAAATAAATAGCATTCATTCTTAGCTCAAGCACACGTGTTATCACATTCAAGGAACTGCTTGCCTGTCCTGCAAACACACTGTTGCATTCCGTTTCCTTTGAGCTAACAAAATGGGCTTTCCACCTCTCTTCACTTGCAATATTACAGGGGAAATTTCCTCCATCTTTTTTACATGTGCATGTTGATTACTTTGCACCATTTCCATCAATTTTAATTTGAATATTTGTTATATTAAATTTAAACAGTCTGTTCCACTAAACATGATGGGGCATATGTACAAGCTCCATGCGCCTCTGGTGCGTCACTTTTTGTGAGCCGCCGGCGGCACATTTTGCTGCCCCATATTTACAAGGACAAGTAAAGCCACCTTGCGTAGCTTTGCATGTCCCTGTAAATATGGCCCCATTTTACGCATGAAAGGTTTGTGACATCAGTGTTTCTGTGAATGTTCCCATGCAACACCCATGGCTTTTGCTGCATTCCCAGATTTTCAACCTTTCATAAACCTGGGAATGAGTCAGAATGCTACGCCTTCTCAGAGGAGGCAATGGTAGGCAACTGAGTCCAAACTGAGATGGCATGGTGGGTGAAAAACAATGGATTGGGATGCGGCATGTATGATTGCCGGTGGCTGAGATTAATTCAAGTGTCCCTTCATCACTTTGATATTTTTTAAATTGATGTCACATGTGCCACAGGTATGCGCATACCTGGGTCCAATGCTCACTGTGCCACTGAAATAAAGCTATACCTGGCTGAAGAGCCCTTAATAAGGACAATGTCAGTCCTAGGTTGCAAGTATTCTGGTTCAAGGAGGATCTGGATTGGCAGTTTGGGCCACTGAGGTAGCATGGTGGGCGAAACATTATTGGATGAGATGCTGCCTGAGTGATTGCCAGTGTCTGAGTTTAATTCAAGCATTCCAGCCATCAACTTGTTGCTGTTTGCAATTGACACCCTAAGTGTCTCAGCTATGCACAGACAATGATCATGTGCTCACTGTGTCACTAGAACCAAGTTATACCTGGCTGAGGAGCACATACAAAGGGCCAAACCAGTCCTAGGTTGCTTGCATTCTTGTATTTCAGTCCAGCCCAAACTGGCATACCAGTTTGGGCTGGACTGTTCCCATTGGAGCAGGGTTAGACTGATTAGCATTTAGTTGGGTCCAAACTGAGGTGACATGGTGAGCAAAAAGCGATGGATGGGGATGGATTGGGATGCAGCTCCATGCGATAGCCAGTGGCTGAGATTGAGACAAGCATTTCATCCATTGCCTTGTTATTGTTTTGCACCAATTTAGTACTAAATATTTTCTTTTTCTTTTTGCAATGGAAAAGGAGATAATTAATTCTTCGAAGGTTGCTTTAAAAGCATCTCAGTGAATTGTTGATCTGCAATTCCTGTATTTAATTTAAAATATGACATGATGAATATACTGGTTTCTTCCACAACCATTTTGTCTAAAAACAGTTTGTTTAATTGCTATCCCGTTATAATTCTCTCATTTCCTCCTAGAATTATGACTTACTCAATTACCTAGATTCACAAAATCTAGTCTAGCAGCTGCCTTAAATCTAAGAGAATGGTACATATAAGATCTCCGGTTTCAGGATAGGCCTGCTTCGGGGATCAACCAATCCCAGATGCACCTTTAACTAGTTTATGACCTTCAAAATAAATCAAGGGTTTTTCATCTTTAAAACCTGGATTTCTTTCTGCTTTCTATTTCTGGTTGATAAATCCAAACTTGTTGATAGAATACTAAGAACAATTATTTCCCATGATTAGTTCACCCTTCAGAAGTATCAGGGAGCTTGGGAATTTTGGATTGTCTTTTACCATGTCATATATATTTGCATCTTTACATTACTTTAGACACAGAGTAATGCTGGTCGGGTACATAGGAGGAACAATTACACATTAAATATATTCAAATTCGCAATCCTTCAGTCCTTGGTCTGTCTTGTAATTATCATGCTTCCCTTTAACGTTTACCCTGTTCCCGCCCTCAACATGTCCCAGGCAGACCAGATCTTTTCCCATTTGGCCGACAGCTAAGTTAATATTATTGTACGCAGAGAAGTCAGTGATTGTTAAGCCCCCATGGTAATCCGAGAGAAGATACTACTTACCAAGATATTTTATTAACTCTGTGTTTCTGGACCCCATCTCTCAAGAGGATTGCAATGCCAATAGACCTAAAATGAAGTTTGACCTCCTGGACCTATCTTTCACAATCATCCTGTTTCATAATTTGCACACGTTTATTGGTCAAGGACACTATGATGGAAGCTGTTTCCTGTTGCTTTTCCACATCATCTGAGAGATTTTGCTCTAACTCTGCCAATCTGTTGGATGCATTCCCCAACCACTCTCAATCGCAATTTTTAGAGTAGAATCAGCTACTTCCAGCGAGGGTCTCCTATGTTATGTTATGTTAGGCGTGCTTATAAAGCGCAGGGCTGCCCCAGCAACGGGGCGTCCCAGCGCCCGTGAACAGAAACCAGGAGGGTGGGACAAGGCAGAAAAGGACAGACTGGTATAGTCACTTACAGGAGCGCGGCATGCCCATACACCTGGCTAGATAGATGCAAACATCCAGGTTTTAATCTGTTTTCGAAAAAACCAATGATCTTGTGTGCTGCGCGCCTCGAGTGGAATAGAATTCCATAGGGCAGGGACCAAAGACCTAAACGAGCGGCCTTCGCTCTGCTCCTGCGCACCCTACCGGTGCACGCCAAATGCAGGTCTGCGGAGCGCAATGCTCGTGTTCGAACATAACAAGTACAGAGTCCCTGCAGTATCTGGGGGCCCTGGTCATGTAGGATCTTATGGGTAGTACTGAGATTTTTAAACTGAATTCTCTGGTTCATAGGCAGCCAGTGTAGGCGGTGCAGAAGATGGAAGGTGTGACAGTATTTAGGGAGGGCAAAAAGAATGCGGGCAGCCGCATTCTATGCACTTTGGAGTCTCTTCATGACAGTTTTATTAACGCCCACTAGCAGCCCATTACGATAGTCAAGATGTGACAAAACCACTGATTGAATAATCACTTGTCGGGTGGGAGCCTCGAAGAACCCCAGAATGGGTTTGAGTCCGCGTAAGAGGCCAAAGCAGGTGCCTGCCATCTTTTTAGCATGGAGCTCAAAAGAAAGGGAATTGTCTATCAGGACACCCAGATTCTTAACTACCCCTTTCAGTTGGGGAGGAGGGCCCAATGCCGCGAACACGTTGAACAACTTGGGGCTCAGATCAGATCCTTGGGGGACACCATAATTGAGGGAGTGAGTGCCGGAAAAATATGGAGGGGCGTGAATCTGAAAGGAGTGATCAATAAGAAAAGACGCAAACCAGGCCAAGGCCCCACCACTGACCCCGATCTCCCTAAGTCGATGGAGCAAAATCTCATGGGAGACCGTGTCAAAGGCCGCACTCAGATCAAGCAGAATCAATACTGAGGTGTTGCCCATGTCCTGCGATGCCCTCTGTTGCTCTGTGACTGCCAGCAGGGCGGATGTCATACTATGCTAAGGCTGGAATCCGTTTTGTGACCTGTCCAGGGTCTCAATAACTTCCAGATACTTGGTCAAGGTTATTTCTAACATCCTTTAAGATTTTACCTAATATTTGAAACAGTATGTTATAGTTCATTTGTGGCTGTGGATACTGTCATGGAGAACTGTTTCCAATCAAACTTGCTTTGATGACCATTACCTGTAAAAGCTGCTGGGCTTCCAGAGAGGCACCTAGTCATTCTCTACTCCTGTTCCATCAAAACTGACTCTGAATTTCATTATCATTTGACTTGCCTAAATGTTGCTGAAAAGAAGGAACTGTTTTAATCCTGTCTTCCAAGCCAACTGAGCATTTTAGGAATTCATACTGTATCTTCTAGCTTCTATCTTTATTGTTGAACTTTATTACCAAGCTCTCAGTTCATGAGGGCAGAATTATTTAAAAAGCGCTTGTCTTATAGTGCCTTCCCCTTTGTTCCACCAGATCTGCAGTCTTAGTAAATTAGAGTTGTCATCCAGTCTTGGTAATGTTGTGGGAAATTTAGGTGTTGCATCTAGTGGGAGGCTATTGTGAGAGTTGCCACAAAGTGGGTACAGAGTGGGTACAGAGTGGAAATTGAGATCAAATCAGGCTTAGCAGCATTTACTTCAACAGGCGATTTAGGGTTTTGTGGATTGTTGCTGATCTTTCCATTTTACCAAGATGCTGATAGCCCTACTGTTGCATTCTGTTCTTTTGCTTGTCTCTTAGTTACTGTTTGCCATTAGGCTTGTTTAGCTGATCATAACCTGTATAAGGTGCTGTGATTAAAGAGAGGCAAATAGTAACTGTTCTCTCAGATTGTACGATTCTGCATTTCATGATTATTTAATTTGCCACCATCTTGCAGGAAAGAAAATGGTCTTTCAAGCCAGCTCTGCCTTTCAGGAGGTGAGCTCTGTGCCTTCTAACCTCTATCTTTTTGATGGTCTTTATTACCAAGCTCTCAGTTCACAAAGACAGAATTTTGGGCAAGCTCCTGTTCTCTAGCACCATCACCTTTGTTCCGGCCTTTCTGCAGTCTTAATAAATTAGACTATTGCCAGATTCGGTATTGTTGTGGGCTCTTTAGGTATTGCAATTAGCTGGAGGGTATGGTGAAGGCTCCTGAATAGGTGGTATAGGCTTTCCATTCATCTGAGGTGTTGAGAGATAATGATTGTGTTCAGCTCTTTTGCTTGTCTCTTTGTGGATTTTTTGTGATACAGTGATGTTGCTCTGGATCCACTTTCTCTTTTGCACTCAAGTTGCGGCACATATAAACAATTTCTGGTGGTCCAGTTAATGAGTCAGACTTGTTAAATGCCTGCCATTTCTCACACACCTCTCTATATTGATCTGCTTTACTAAACAACTTTCAGGTGAGCAGTCCAATATCCCACTAGTTGCAGCTAAAGTCAATATTGCATCTTCTTGATGTCCCCCATTCTCTCTAGAGGACTGTTATGAGTCCACACTGGTGAGGACACTTTATAACTGATCCTTCAATGATTAATGCCCAAAGTTAATGTTTTGTTTGACTTGGTGACATTCCTTATTTAAGCTGATATTAAAGCTGAGATTTCTCCTCTTTGAGGAGATTAAGTAGTGAAGTAATCTCAGCGTTTTCTGCAAATACACAGCTTTCATCCCAGCGTATTTTGTGAAACATTTATGTTGCACCTTTGTGGTTCTCATTGCTTTAATTTCTTTGTTGGAAAATGCTACAACCAACTTTACTGATTAGCCTCAAGCTTTCATTGCTATCTGCCTTAAGGAGCATGAATGCATCATACACCCTCATTTCCTTCAGAAAGCTACACCACACAGTGAATTCTACCACTCTAGGCAGATGGGTCGGTTGATTGTTATCCACAACGGGCATTACAATGTTTCCAAGTTTGGTGTGCAATTGATTCACTGAGCCTTTGTAACTTGTGCTAGTAACAGCCAAATTGCTGAAACCAAGAGTTGGTCCAATACCTTCACCTTCCAGACCTTGTGCTTTAAACCAATTGAACATGCAATGAATGCTGTGCTTGTTAAGCTCTGAACATACCTTTTTATGAGGCCCCCTTATCCTTGAAATAAAATAGGGATTGTATTGCATGCAGTTTATCCTAAAAAAATATTGTATATCCTAAGAATGTGGTTTTCTCTCCTTGAAGTGTGGTTTCTGCGGCCCTTTCTTTAATTGTTTTCCTTCATTTCAGCCTGATGGTTTGTCTCAACTTTTCAGAGGTGCCCCATCCTAGCTGTTATCTGAGCTCCTTTTTTCTAAACCTGGTCCTTGATCTTGGATCTCCTGCCTACTACTTATTTTTGTGTTCTATCCATATCACATCCTGTGGGCCCTGATTTGCATTTGCCAAAAGCCTCCTCTATGTTCTTCACTCGTAGAGGGTATGGCCTCTGAAGGAACTTGCACTGGGACATTTGCCAGGATATGAAGCCTCATTTACTGTTTAGTAAAACTTAGCAACAGCAGGGCCAAATGGTGAGAAACTGGTGACTACTGTCATGTTGTCAGTAGACGGCTTCATGAATGACCACAAAGGTGCAGTATCCTTATTATTCAGGTTTCCAAGGATACCTGGAACATGGATGAGTAGAAGGTTGAAAAGAAAAGGTTCTGATAACAGCAATTGGGAGTTCTTGGTGAAAGAGGCTTGATGGTGGATAAGGCATTGTGATAATGGAGTCACCCCCCTCAGCCCATGTTAAATAAACATGATTTGAATGTCTTCTCAGTGGCGTAATGCAAAAGGGTGATCCCCTTGTCAGAATTTAACGAGAGGACCCCGAATCTCCCTAATCACACAACTAATTGAGGGCATTAGACTGGATAGGGGCCCAATGAATGTGTGGGAGACCTTTGAACAGTTTGCATTACACCTCTGTGTCTTTTTCTCACGGAGATTCAGCTTTGAAATTAGTATTTTGGACTAGAACATGATTAAATAATAATTTCCAAGTTTTATATAATATATATTCATGACGTACAAATCTTTTGGAGAACCTTAGAGGCCTTCTAACTGGTACCTTAGATATATTGTCTGTGTATGAGGGGGGTTGCCCAAATCGAGGTGTTACCTTCCACATTCTGCAGCCTTAAAGTGAGCTTGAACTTCCCTATTGGGTATTGCTGGTGCCTAATCATGAAGCTCAATAATCATATTCTTAAGAATCCCTTGATTCTCAGGATACTCCTGGACTCCTGACAGATCAACGTCCACCCCATGTACAAATAGTACATAGTAAATTGTACAGGTAGGTTGAAGATCTCTACAATCCCAAAGATGTATTTTATCTAAATAAGTTAGAGATTCAGCATATCCTAGCTGTGCTAGGTGGAGTTGATAGTCACATCGTTTTAAGTGGCTATTTTTCCATCTATGGTTTGCAAAAGTGCAAAAAGGTCATTTTTTCATGCTGCCTTTTGGTGCAATCTGTTGGACCTCAGGCCTGGGATGATGATCAGCGCCACCAATTAATACAGCACCTACACCCAGGAGGAAGAGATTACTGCCTTCTGTGACATGACATGTTGGAACTGGCACATTCTGGTTGGCTGAGGCAATGCCCTAGCCAGACAGGAAAGACCACTCCTGTCAGGGGTGGGCAATTACACACACTGTATAATCTGCCTCACCCTTAGGTAGCGTGGCACTGAACAGTCAGGCTTATCACAGAGGCAATGTGTAAAGCATTGGCACAGCACTCACAATAAATATACTGTTAGTCACAAAAGAGACTTCACACATGATATAAGTAAGCAACATTTGTATCGAACACACATAATATTCAACACAACATGACCATCAGGTCTTTCTGGGCATAAATCATCAATAGTATGCACACTTGGAACAGATCTAATTCTACCCCCCCCCCCCCCCACCCCAGCACCCTTACGCAGTGAAACACATTCTCAATCCCAGGCCAATCTTAGCAATTCTTAACATTTAATGTAACACTGTTATAGGGTGTACCCTGGGACAAAATGATATCAGAAATATGTGCATACTAAGAATTATACCACTTTTTAGCAGAACCGCAGGCTGAGGCTGTAAGGCTAAAACCACTGTCAAACGGAGTGTTTTTCGGGCAAATAATTAATGGGTAAAGCAGCACTGCCGGCCAGTGTCGTTAATCACTGCAGATCACAGATGATCTGCAGACTGTCTCTCCCACACACAAACTCACTCTGCACTGATACACAGTGCAACGGATATCAGGCAGATCTGGCCACAATGTGCTTGCACATAAATGCACTCAGCACCCTAATGCAGTGCAACTGATACCCAGCAATTGATATTACACTGCAGATCCTGTAGCCCAAGTCTCCGTCCACCCTCGAGCTCAAACCGACTGTCCTACACCCACAGATCGAAGATACGCAGCCCTCCTTCTTCCAGATACTAGTCAACACATGGCTGAAATCCCAGTGTCCCAGCAAAGCAGGTAGGGGTAGGTAGAGGTACTAATTAGGAGGTAGTCGCCAAAGAAAGTTGGCAGCAACTCAAGAAGTTCACCTACAGGATGTGTTGCAGAAACAGGCTGAGGGCAATAGTCATCACTCATTAGGATTCCACAAGGTCCTTGCTCCATAAGTCCAGTTCTGTGAAGCACAGAGGGGTCACACAGTGTCTTGACCCACTTTCGGTTGTGCTTTGAAGCGAGCCTCCAGCCCAGTTAATCGCTTTCACCACCCAAGCCCCGTCGGGCAATACTACCTGGCAACACAATGTCATTGGGAACGGGTGAGGAAAGAGGAGTCGGTGAGTCACTCTGAGGGCCAAAAGGGAACAATCGATTAATGCAATGAACCAGGGGAGCTCCTCGGAAGAAAAGGGAACCCCGTAAGGTACACTTCAATCTTAAGTTGTACCCAGACAATCCTGGCAAGACTGATGCACGCTGATTCTGGTCCCACCAGACCGTTCCAGTCACACATAATGAAGAGCTGCAAATTCCGCACCTCCCTAGAAATGAGGCTCAATGTCAGGTGCGTATTGATATGGGTCGCGCCAGAAAATTCAAGTCACACACAAGGAAGAATTGCAAATTCAGTACCTCCCCGGAAATAAGGCTCAGCAACCGGTGTGCATTGAAATGGGTTGCACCATACAATGCAGGTCACACACACAGGTGCAAGTTCAGCAATACCTCATGAGGTGGAATGAGGCACTACTGCAGTTATGCCCCCACCTCTGTGGGTCGCAACATGTCAATCGGACACTGTACGCAATGAGCATGCGGTCGGCATATTGCACAAGAAAGATGTGGCACAATCGACGAAGCAGGCCACGTGGTGTCCCGGAACCAGTGAATCCGCTCACCACTAAAAAGAAGCTTATGTGTGCCAAGGTCCCCACCATGAAAGGGCCACACACTTTAGATGCGGGCAAGACCTCTGCGGGTCCACACAAGGCAATCTGGTCTCCAGGCTCAATTCTTAGCTCCACGCTCACTCTGCACTACGAGTTCGGATCCAGCAGATGATTTGGGAACTTAAGAGGTCACCACTCTCCAGGTGTCACAGGTAGAGATCTTTAATGTCCCTGAGACCTCCAAAAGGAGAGGCCTTGGAGAGCACACTTCTGGGTAGCAGTACCACACAGCAGCAGGTAATCAGCCCGGGCCAGACACTATTAAGGAAGGGTACACGGTCCCTTTCAAAGGTAGTAATCCTCCCTGTTCATAACAGATACCTCTGACAGCGCTCACCAAACAATTCCAGGTTCTCCATACTCACATCCCCACAAGTGTATCTCTGCCCTGCTGAAGTATGGCACCAACAATTATGCTGTAGTGTGCCTGTGAAGTTGAGGGTGGTTCAAACGGTCTCCCAATGAACCACAGACGTCTTTCCTACATTGTAATCCTGTCTGCCATTAGGCTCCGGAAGACAGATCTTAATCTTTAGTGGAGCCATGATCTGACTCCAAAGGCCAAGTGTCAAAATCTCTTCCTCCAGTCTATCCAGAAAAGCCCGTAAATGGAAGAGGTATGTCGTTCTAGTTGCATGGCCAAAGTTTTCTAGCTGCAAAAAGAACAATTAATGGGCAGAATGCAGAACAATGTCAGACATTCACCCCAGTACAGAGATTTGGGCCTAAATCCATCGTTTTTGCTCACCTTTCCAGTTTGAATCTAGCCGTTTGCAAATCAGTCTTGACCCTGTGCCCAATGGGAACAGTCAAGCCCGAACTGCCAAGCCAGGTCCTCCCTGAACTGGAAACAAGCATCCTAGGATTAGTTTTGAGGTTTCAAGCCTCATCCGTCAGGATAGATTGACTCGTGAGAGGCATGGAGAGCATGGGATCCACATCTGGGCATACCCGTCCCACTTAGGGTGGCAAATGCTAAAAGAAAAGTGTATGGACAGAATGCAGAGCAATGTCATACATTCACCCCAGTACAGAGATCTGGGCCTAAATCCATCATTTTTTTGCTCATCATGCCATTCCAGTTTGAACCCAGCCATATGCAAATCAGTCTTGACCCTGTGCCCAATGGGAACAGTCCAGCCCGAACTGCCAAGCCAGGTCCCCCCTGGACTGGAAACAAGCATTCTAGTATCGGTTTAGGGGGTTCACCCGTCATTAGCCAGGATAGCTTGACTCCAGTGGCATGGAGGGCACAGGACCCATGTCTGGGCATACCTGTCCCACTCGGGTGACAAATGACTGTGCCTTACGGTCTACAATCATGCTAACTTAATAGTTTTCTTTAAATGCATTATGTTCTAAAACCTACATATAATCCAATAAATACAATATTTAATAAAGGAATCAAACTATATCATACTGGACTCTTATGTGGTACAATAAACTAATGAATATATTATTCAACAAAAAAACTGGTCACAATTTATAAAGAAAGCATTTAACACACATCTGATTCATTCAAACTAATCCCTGGTGAATGCTCAGCAATAAATGCATTTTAATTCACAACCTTACAATTTACACCTATAAATATCAATATCAGCAATCCAGATGTTTCTGAAAAAGACAAATATTAATATGCACACACATATATGTCAAAAACACACAATGAGTGCACTTTCTACACCTTTGGTGCATTAGATCTCATTAGTAATATTATGTCACACAAGTATATAAGGCCAAATGTAAATATATATGCTGCCTAGACAAATGTAAAAGGACGGAGCCAAAATTAGGTGACTCCACCTATGTACATGCACTAAATTGGAGTGACGTTAAGGCCAAAATAAAAAAACAGGATACCAGATACATGCAGTCAGGCACTCATACTAGGGAACCATGACTGTGCAACATACGGGAACATTCCTGTCACAGCACCTGCCAAATGGAATTAGGCCAAGAAAACATGAACAAATGATGCCTCCTGATGCATCCAATGTAAGAAAGGGATTATTATTTGGGGTAGGTGACTATCATTTCGTTTATCTGAGCTTAACCCCATGGTAGCTATGCCAATGGCACAGAGCTGACATGATTAACTTGTGTAAAGTGCTTATGGAGCACTAAAACAGGAATAAAGTAAAAGCACCAAACTATAAATATCCCAAACTGAATTAAAAAGATAGAGTAATATCAGAAACTGTGATTGAATCTTTGGGAAGGAGAAGCCACGTACCACAGCGAGTTGCCGCTTCTATGCTCCGCTGCCGCTTTTGTCGTTTCCTGCCGGTTGCCATTTCCACCCTCGCCCCTGCTCCCGCTCCCAGTCTGGTTGTTGCCGCCTCCGCACCACCGCCATACCGCCACTCTGCCGCTCTGCCGCTCTGCCTCTGCAGGTCCGTGGTTGGCGTTGGTGCTGGGGGTTGCCCGGTCTCTGGCCCGGGGGAGATCCTGTGGCATGCGGAGGATTCAGAGCGGATGGGCAGGGAGGAGGAGGTGGTGCTGCTGCAGTTCACCGCGGATTGCCTGGGTGCCTGGAGCGCAGAGCATGGAGAGCCGCAGGGCAGTTTGTTTTCCCTGGCGTGGCAGGGGCAAAGGCAGAGGTGGATGCGGAGAGCTACTCTGTGGGGCAAGAGAAGGAGCCACAAACATTTCCTGACGGTGGAAGAAAAGCTATAGAACAACCGTGAGTTCTGGGTTGCCTCCAAACCACTGCCTGGAGCCAAAATAAAAAAATACATTATAATTCTTTTTTTTTTTTTATGAAAGCTGTGAGTCACTTCTAATGTGACAGTGCTCTCAGAGGATTTGATTTTGAGTGCATTGCTGGCTGCTTGGCAAGAGGACCAGAAGGGATCAGTGTGAACAGTGGAGCGCTGGAGCACGTACTTCCCCCTTTCTTCTCTGTCTTGATCCCAGATGAGAATTGTTGGTAGTTGTACTGTGGTGGACTGGGGCGGACTGTGGCGGTTCGCAGAGCCACAAGCAGAGCAGAGCCGAGCCGTAGAACCACGAACCTCGAGCAGTAGAACCACGAGCAACGAGGAGGCGAGAAGCTCCGGCGGTCGGTGGCAGTCAGTGGCGGTCTGTACAGCGGGAGCCGGAGCTGGAGATGAGAAGCAGTGTGAGCGGCTTTGAGCACCGCGGGGGAAAGCAGTGATCCCGGTGGCTTTTGGACGCCGTGATACCGTGAAACACCGTGAGAGACACCGTGAGAGAGGAAAGGAACACTGTGTATGGCTGCCGCGAGTACCCTGCAAGGAACCGTGAGTGTTGCAGCGATGCAAGGGCTGTGAGAGTGGGAGTATCGATTGCCGCAGTGTGGTGCTGCAGGAGTCTGAGTCGGCTAAGACAGCTGAATCTCTGTATGCAGAGCCCGGAGGAAAGGCAGGGGTAAGGCAAGGCAGGGGCTGACTTGGACACAAGGTCACACAGCAGTGTGCAGTGGATTATGGTGATTGCACACTTGCGCAATAGCGCCTATTGACTATTTAATTACTAACTTGCCAAATTACTTAATGGAGAGCTGAGTGGAGTGGGGAGGAACAAGGCAAGAAGAGTTACTGAAGTACTGAAGTACTAGAGCCTGAGGCGCTAGGAGGTTGTGGGTTTGTGGTTAGCCGGGAGCTGCCGGGGACCACTAGGAGCCCCGAGACCACAGCCCAGAACATCTGAAATAGGAGAAGAGGGCCGCGTGATTTGTGGTTCACCTTGGGAAGCCTTTACAAACTCCTGAGCAGATCTATACCCCTCAACTCATTCATCAAGTTGACTCCTGGATACCAGTATTACACCCAGACGGCTGGTGTGCTGGGGGGCCGTACTACCCATACGGCTAGGCTTGGACACTGGTAAACCACGCTGCAATTGATTATTTGACCATATCTGACCATATTACACTCAGACATAATGAAAATACAAACCGGGAAATATGCGATCAAGAAAGGAAAGGACTGCAGGCATAACAACTAAGCGCACAAAAAAAATGCAGCAATCAACAGTCTCAAAAAAGCTAAAAACCAACACACCGGGATTGACCCAATCTCTTATCTCCCCAATAGCACGGATGTTTGAGACATCCGGTAAAATACCGGATAGATTTTAATTTATGAAGGACCCATCCGGAGCTCTGCTCTCAATGAAATTGGAATCAGACAAGGACAAACTACAGACCCCCATGAAACCTACTAGTAGAGAAATACATAACACTACACAACACAGTAAGCAATTTGTACAAATCGAACAAAATTTTGAGGAATACCAAATTATAGATCAAGATATAATGACTGGAGAGCAACTGCAAGGGACAATGCTGCATGAAACTCCAAAAAAATTGAAAAATTGCAATATAACTCCTGAGACAGAGCTAAAGGCTAAGGATGTTCACTCTCCCCCAAATAAACCTCACTCAAAATCTCTGGAAATTGACAAACAACACCACGGAGATTGGAGGGAACAGCGCCATTAAGGTTCCCTATTGAAGTCAATGTTGAAATCAATAAAAGGTTGTGTTCAGCCCCTGATGAAACTGAAAAACAACTAAACCATCATAGGGATGAACAAGGTAGTGTCAACACTAAAGATATGGTCAATGGAACAACAAATAAAATCAAGCCATTTGTGGAAGATGAGGAAGGAAATCAAAAAAGTAATGACTTAGCTACACATATTATTGAAAAAAATATGGTGGAGCACAAAAACATCCGGGATATTAAACATGCTAAGTGTGAGGTGGCTCAAAACACAGAATTGGGAACAAAACAGCAAGAAGCAGGTATATCCTGGGATATTTATTACCAAACTTCGACCCTCACGCTAAAAGCTCTTCAATACCAATCAAATAAAATGGACATCCAAATCGACCTCCTAAAAATGATGGCAAATACTGTAGTGGGAATTGATAACAAACTTGCCCAACTTAATGAACTAATAATTAGAGCACAGACAGAAAATGAAAAAACAACCACGGAATCTATTTACGTACCTATTATTGATAAATTAGCAGTACTAGCGGCAGTTATAACGAGCATAATAGAAGATACTAATAGAGACATCCAAAACAGTAAGGAGAAAGCTAATGCAGATAACACTATTAGTAAGGAAAAGAATAAAAACAAAACTAGGAATGGGTTTGAAAGCTCTAAGGGCATAGAAACAAAACAGCTAACGATACAACTTGGTGAAATAGTAAATCTTCCAGCCCTGCAAGTATCGAATCAACCTGGAAATGAAATTATAGGTCAAGAATTCTGAGAGGATCAGATCCACAATGATAGCGTCTCAGATGGTTTTACTATGATGTCAAAACGTCAAAAGAAAAAACTCTGCTAAGCAAGAAAAAATAAAAACTCGAAACTAGGTGTCACAATAAAGACAGATGATGATCGGATACCAACAACTACAGATGCTACGAGGAAGGGCAGAAACCACTATTTTCCTATTTTTGGACAAAAACCTACAACTGGACCAAGTCCAACAAGCTGCCCTAAAGTAAATGAAATACACCTTTCAATAAGGAACGATAATACAGTAGTAGAAGGGCAAGTGGCCAATAGGACCCCAGATAACCCGCCACAGGTCGCGAAACAGGATGCAAACCAAGTGGAAGAAGAAAGAGTCCCAAGTAATTCTAACTCTACCATAACGAATGAAAGCAGCCCTACCAAATCAACCCAAATAACTATTCCTCACCAAAAACACAGTACTAATGAAACAATTAAAAAAGACTGGGAGTTGTCATCGAGGAAGGTGGGGAATGGGCCAACAAAAACGTCAGAATGGGACCACCTGCTGATTAAAAGTAGGGAAGGGGTAAAAATAATTAGCTACAAACCTATGCAAAGCGAGAACAGTGAGGTCCCCAATTACCAAATTTCGAAGTTCAGTGGAAAACTTATATTTACACCGGAATTTTAGTCTAGAGGCAGGCACGATATACTAAACCGTGGGAACTTACTCAGATTATTCAAATCAATCCCAGCACTAACTAACATTGTAAGTGAGGATATTGTCTCTATTGAGTTTATGGAGGGGAAACATAGCAGTCAGATTCCAACATTAATAACACTAATATCACCAACAGTAGCTGATCAGATCATGAATGAGCAAACAACGTTCAAAACCTGGGGTATAGTAATAACCAAACAAATCCCAGAGGTATACCCTACTCCTTTTATTGGGGATGAAACAAAATTAAAACATGAAAAAGCAGATACACAGATCGTTTCAGTACTAAAAAATGCACTTGGTAGATCCCCTATGAAAAATGTATGTACCCCGCCGCAAAGCTTTGTAGAAAGAAACATACAAATAAATAATAGATAAATATGGCACTACATAATAACTATAAACAATGAGATAATAGTCTAAAGCAAGCAGCAGTTAAAAGCAATGAGACGGAAATAATAACAATGTGTTCATGGAACATTAATGGATTGAGAGGTAAGATCCATAACGCACACATAGATTCTATAGAGAGACCATACCAGATTATATTACTACAAGAAACATGGGAAACCAATCCATTTCTGTTACACGGATACGCAGGCTACTATGTAAACGCAAAAAAAGAGCAAAGGTTCGGACGAGCGAGTGGGGGCCAGGCAATATTCATTTCAAACACCATTCAGGCACACCATGAGCAAGTGGAAGTAGATACTATGAACATCCTAATAGTTAAACTGAACTATGAAATAAATAACCAAAAATGTAAACCTATATATTTGATTAATGTATATATATTGCCCAACCATTTGAGTAGGGAGACAACCTGTGGAACATTGAACAATGTCCTAATTAATAAAATGTTGGAGGATCCATTAGCAGACTTTTTAATTACTGGGGATTTTAATCTTAATCTAATGTCCGCCCACAAAGAGATGATATAACGCAATCGCAAAACCACCAATGGTTAATTCCCCAGCAGGACTTAGGGAAAGAGGCTAACTCCACTACGAACAGAATGGGTAAAAAATTAGTTAAGGACATGGAATCGATGGGACTTCGAATTCTTAACAGCAGAATAAAAACGCATGTGCCTCCAGCATATAGCTATTTTGGGTATAATTCATAGTCCAGGATTGATTACACCATGACTTCATTATATATGTTTCATAGCATTACCTCGTATCAATTAAAGAAAGTAACTGAAAGTGATCACGCCCAGCATATAATTATAATGAACATCGGAACGAATACAAACAAAGCTTACCAGACTGTTGAGGGGTGCATTGGAACAACTAACTATAAGCAACTGTTCTGGAATGTTGGAAATAAAGAAGAAATTAAGGAACAGGTGGAAAGTCTTGTGGAAGCATGCTTTAAAGACACAACACCAGAAACAGTGATAGAGCGATGGGAAAACTTCACTGGGATGTTGATCAAAACGCAAAATCCAACTCAAACAAAAAAGAAGCCAAAATGGAAAGAAGTAAACAGGGACAAGGAAAACTATATAAACCTCCCATACACAATAATGAAAATGAAAAAAGACCGAAATAGGATTATTAGGTTAACAAAGAAACCTGGGGTAAAAGTAGAAAACCTGGGCAACTTGAAGCTACTAAATCAAAATTTGAAGAAACTAATATGGAGCGGGAAAAATCAAGCAAAACAGGCAACTTGGGCAAAAGTATTTCACGCCAGCAAGCAACAGAATCAAAGAGAATTTGGGAAAATCGTCAACGGACTTGCTAGACCAAATAAGCATGTGGTCTCATCACCATTAACCGAGCAGGAATGGGAGACTTTTCTGAGGAAACATCTAAACCAAGAAAATACACAGTCATGGTTAGCGGAAAAGCAACACGGTGCAAAAATGACACTGACATGGCAACTTCACTTCATGACAACTATACAGATACATCAATACAAATAGAAAAAAATGAGATAATTAAATTAATAAAAAAACAAAAGAACGGTGCTCCCGGACCAAATGGGATACCATTTGCACTCTATAAAGAAAATCCAGAACTATGGCTGACCCACTCTGAGAAACTTTATGGAGAAGTTATTCTAAAAGATGCCGTACCCAAGTCATGGCGAGGATCCTTAATAACCCCAATCTTCAAAAAAGGAAATTGGGCGCTTGCAGAAAACTACAGCCTGATTACTTTGCAAGACATGGGCACCAAGTTGTTTGTCAGAATTTTGTTGACTAATTTATCCAAATGGGTCAGGGAAAACAAGTTACTGCCTTTAAACCAAACAGGCTTTACACAAGGCTTGGGGACAACAACAAACATACTGGTTCTAGCTTTACTTATGGATAAGTCAAACAGATTGAAGCAACCCTTATACCTATGTTTTATAGACTTTAAATCTGCATTTGACTGCGTCAAAAGAAATCTACTATGGAAAAAACTAGAGAAAATGAACATTCCAGCTGCCCTACTAAAGCTGATTTGTCTCTTATATACGAAGACATGGGTGAGTGTGAGGATGGGGGATGGACAAACGATATCTAAGGAGATTCCAGCAAATGAAGGCCTAAAACCAGGCTGCGTTTTAGCCCCCCTCCTCTTTAATCTGTTTCTTGCAGACCAAACCGGAATACTGGATGATGAAAATGCTCACCCCCCGAAATTAGCTGATAAGCGTCTCACTAACTTGCTGTATGCGGATGATGTAATACTATTGAGCCACACGAAAGTGGGACTACAGCGCATAATTAGTCGGACTCACATGTACGCAAAGGACAATGGGATGGTGATAAACGAGACAAAAACTAAGATCATGGTAGTTACCAAAAATAACAAGATAAGATACAAGAGTAAATGGTTCATGGACAAGACCCAATTAGAACAAGTAGAGGTATATAAATATTTGGGTGTGTTATTTGATGAGAAGGGTAATTACCAGCTGCAAAAAAAGGACATTCAAAGGAAGACGAATGCATTAACTGCAGCTTTCAGAATTGTACAAAAGTCACTTTCCAGCCTAACCTATGGTCCTCTCCTGAGTATTATAGGAGCAAGACTCCTACCAACTATCACATATGGTAGTGAAGCGGCAATGGGTAAGGATACTGAAACTCTGAACAAAGCCATAACCAGAGCATATCGGGCCCTATTTCATCTCCCAGCGAATGCGTCTCCTGCACAAATAAGGTTGGAGTTCGGATTAACCAATCAACATTATGCAAGGCAAGGTCACTTCATAAAAGTATGGAATCGAATAAAAAATGACCACGAAAACGAGATATCGCAGCTAATATGGAGAGAAATAAATAATAACAAAAGCGCTACTGCATGGCTCTATCTTATGGAAGCAATAAGGGAGTTTGCAGTCACGTCTATTTGGGAAAAAAACATAACCAAGGCTTCGTTTAAGAAAATAATTAATACAACTGCAAACCAACTATCAATTATAACAGATAAAGCTATCCTTACAAAGAGAAAACATGCCTGGACAATATTAAATGGCTACAAAAAAAAAGGAAATTCAACAATATCTTGAAACACCATGGACGGAAAAAAACAAACAGGTGCTCCTTAAAGCAAGATTTGGAACAATGCCAGGCCTGTGCCATCTTCCACTGTGGGAGAGAGTGGAAACCCAAACGCTATGCAGACTGTGTAATAATGGTGAGGAGAAAATTCTCCATCTATAATGTATTTGCCCAGAACTCTTGCAAGAGAGAAGAACACTGCTTAAGCTTCCATTTAAGCTACGAGGCATAAGGACATGTAGGCAGGCCCTGATTAGGTGCCTGCACTCGAATGATATAATCTTGAATGCTACTTTTGTAAGGTTATTATTGATAGTTAAAAGGAAATTAGGAGTATAATTATTTTAAATATGTAACTGACTACGAAACCGATGCATTGGTATTTTAAATGTGTTATACTTGAATATAGCTTTTACTGCTTTCTTTTTTAGATGTGTAATATTGTAAGATTTTAAATAATCAACACAATAAACTACTTACTAGAGTAATATGTAGTAAGCAAAATGACACCAGCTGGACAAAAAATCAAAAAGAGGAACAGGAGATAGGAATTTTTTTTAACTTTGAAGCGAAAATTGCTCCAAAAATAACAAAACAAATACTGGGAGCAAAGCGCAATTTCAGACAACAACGATAGAACCATGGTTGGATGCAACAAGTGGATTGATACAGGTGAAAAGTCATATAGCGCTACATCTAATATAGGTCCCTGGGTGGGTCTGGTGGTATGGGCAGTTTTTATAGTAATGCTGTGGGGTGCCAATACAGCAACCCGTGCGATGGGAATCACTACCTTCCCGGGGCTACCACATGTAAGGTGATGCGGAGGCCCTCACGGTCCCCTGTATCCTCTGGGAGAAAATGGCTGTGTGATTGACTGTATGGGCAAGTGACTAGTTGTGTGAGTCACTCTATTGGTAACTGACTGAGTGTGTGAGTGGTGTATGGGTGTATGAGTGGCTATGTCAGTGTGTAGTGAGGATACGATTTTACCTGCAGACATTGCTATGTTCGATTTACAAAAGGGGGTGGTGATGAACAGAGTGTCTGAATTGAGCAGACCACTCTTACCCAGTCCAAAGATCAGGGCTTGATCCATCACCGTTATTTATCTCACTGCCCCATCCCAGCTCAGAACCTGGCTATATGCAAATCAGTCTGTCCCTGGCCCAGTGCATCATGGGAACAGGGCAGACTAAACTACCAAGCCAATTCTTTACCAGAAAGGAGACAAGCTACCGGGGACCGGTTTCTGGCATTTCAGCCGTCTTCGGCCCGGCTTGCTTGAATCCTGATGGAGCAGTGAGAAAGGGACTCATGTCTGAGTATACCCTGCCACACCTATAGTGGCCAAAATCGATTTACAAAAGGGGGTGGTGATGAACAGAGTGTCTGAATTGAGCAGACCACTCTTACCCAGTCCAAAGATCAGGGCTTGATCCATCACCGTTATTTATCTCACTGCCCCATCCCAGCTCAGAACCTGGCTATATGCAAATCAGTCTGTCCCTGGCCCAGTGCATCATGGGAACAGGGCAGACTAAACTACCAAGCCAATTCTTTACCAGAAAGGAGACAAGCTACCGGGGACCGGTTTCTGGCATTTCAGCCGTCTTCGGCCCGGCTTGCTTGAATCCTGATGGAGCAGTGAGAAAGGGACTCATGTCTGAGTATACCCTGCCACACCTATAGTGGCCAAAATCGATTTACAAAAGGGGGTGGTGATGAACATTGCTATGTTAGCATGAGTACAATAGATGCTTAGACACCATCTTGCTACTTTTTGCACACAACACTTCATGCTTCTGATCTCGTAAATAAACTGCTTGCTTTTCTTCACATGAGAACTAATCTGTTTTTCACAAGTCTAGGCTTATACCGTGACCTCAGTCTGTACAGAGTGTTCAAGGTCGAATAACAATGTATGCCATTAATTCATTTTGATCAGTCCCTCTCACTTAGACAAAACATGAATGCAGCTACACATAAATGAAACTCGAGTGCTTTTAATACGGCTTTGCATGCATGTAGGGAGCACTTGGAGAAAGCCTTTCCATCAACAGAGAGCTGTGCTTGTCCTGGGATGTGATTACTTTAACCTGATCTTAGAGGTATAGAGTCCCCCCTTCTGAAACATAGAGATCTTCTATTATTATAATAATAGCTACTAGGCTGTGGAGGGTGGTATACATCGCTATAATCCTGGTTCCACTATCATTATAACATGATTTCTCCCTTTGTGTTTTATGGAATTGTAACAATGCTGATTGTATTATTTTTACGCATCTGTTTATTAGTATTGGCTAGAATACTGCATCTTAGAGAACGTAGTTAAAATACAAATTTTGAATCATAACTAGGGCTCCCGGTTTTATGGTATTCATTTTTGGGCCATTTCCGTCTGTATTTATCCATATTTATTTTTTGGTCATTTTATTTGTATTTATCCATATTTATTTTGTGTTTGCATATAAATAAAGTTGTAAAACTGTACATTTCCATATCTATTTAACTGACAGAAGGGCACTCATACTGTGATGTCTGTCGTGTTTTAGCTATTTAAGCTGCTAAATATTACACAATACATACACTGGTAGATATTAGCACTATACCATGAATATATGTTAACATATTCCGTTATTTAAAGACCTTTTATCCTGTTTTTTAATTTCCCATGCTGTCCATCTGCTCAGTTGCTGGCCTACAATTCATGAAAGAAAGCACGGAAGGTCACTTGAAAGAAGCACAATTTTCTGTATTTATCCACTTTTAAAGATAAATGCAGACAGAAAACACATTGTTTTATGTCTGTATTTATCTGTAAAAATCCGTAAAAACGGAAAACAAGGAGCCTTAATTATAACATATCTCTGATTACTCAGGATGTGGACTTGTATGAGAATCATAAAAGGAAAGAGTGTTCTTTGTTCCCACTATTTCGGTGACTTCACTAAGTTGCTTGTTCTGGGTTGTCTAATCATTGGTAGCTTCGCTGTAGCACGGAGAACGAATGAGACACTGATGCTAGTCGGATCGGGGTTCTGGGCACTGAGGTGGGTTTTTGGTACACCACAATACACTGAGGTCCTGGTTTTGTGTTCATAGTTCTGTGCATGAGCAGAAACCCTGCCACAAGTGACTGTACTAGTGAGTGAGTGGGTGTATGAGTGGCTGGATGGATCAGTGCGTGGATGTGTGTGTAGATAGATGATGTTGAGATGTCATCAGTGAGGTTGTCAGTGTTGTCACTGACCATGTCATTAGTGATGTAAACTGTGAGGTAATAAGCAGTGCATTGTGGGGGGGCAAGTTATAGTCAGTTCAGCTAACTTTAACTGGTAAATGTCTCTGGTTTCTTTATGAGTCAAATGTCAACCTAACTATATGTCCCTGTAACCTTTGTTTTTTTCTGTGAATTTCTAAGGCTTTTTAAAATATATTTCATAACTATAACGTCCCTGTAACCTTTGGTATTTTCAGTGAATTTCTAAGGTTTTTTAAATGCTAATTCCTAACTATAACATCCCTGTAACCTTTTATTTTTTCAGTGAATTTCTATCGTTTTTATAATCGCAGTCAAGTTTGCAGAGAGGTGGAGAAAGGGGACTGGACCTCCGGCCAGCTCTCAGGAATTACTCTGTGTAGGACTTACAGGCGTTACTAAGAGGGCTTCTTGGCCCCAAGGTCCATCAGGAGTAAAGTGGACAACCAGTAGTGCGCTAGGAGCCATGTTTGCAGAGTGGTCGAGAAAGGGGGTGTGGCCTCTGAAGACCTCTTAGCAATTCCGCTGTATGGGACACACTAGAGGTAACAGGAGGAGTAGTATCCAGTAATTCCCACACAACAGGATTGCTGAGTAGTTGTCAGAGGCCACACCCACTTTCTCCACCCCTATCCAAATGCACCTCTTGGTGCACTACTAGTTGGGGGATAAAGTTCCCTTGGCTCCAGGGGGTCTTTGGGAGCCAACACATCTTCCTGTTACCTCCAGTAAGTCCCACACTCAGTGACCCCATCCCCTTTCTCCACCACTCTGCAAATGCACCTCCTGGCACACTACTAGTTGGCGGATAAAGTCCCCTTGGCTCTTCAGGGCCCCAACTAACCCTCCTGTTACCTTCAGTAAGACTCACACACCTGCATTGCTGAGGGGTCAGCAGAGGCCATGCTCCCTTTCTCTACCACTCTGCAAACACAGGTTCTGATGTACTACTGCTTTGTGGATGAAGTCCACTTTAGTCATGAGGCCCTCAGGAGGCACAGGGACCTCATCCCTCTTCCAGCAGTATGCGGAGATGCCTGTTTGCAGGCTGGTTGTGAAAGGGGGCTTGGCTTCTGACCACCTCTGAGCAATCTCACTATGTGGAGCTTACTGGAGGTAACAGGAGGTCTTCTTTGCCCTTAAGGACCCTGAGCAGCCAAGTGGACTACATCTCCCATCCAGAAGCGTGCCAGGAGGTGTGTTTGCAGAGTATTTGAGAAAGGGGGCAGGGCCTCCGCTGAGTTTTTTGTGATTTTTTTTCCTTTTTTAGGAAAGGGAGCAGTGTGGCCCCCCACCATTCACTGGACCATTGTAGGCCCCGGGTACCCCATCCCCCCCAGACCTGACCCTTTTTAAAATTTCAAAAACAGGAGGGGGCATGCTGCCTCCCTCTCTGGCCTTTTTCGGCCCTGGTGACCCCATCCCCTG
Organism: Lissotriton vulgaris; assembly: GCF_964263255.1. Taxonomy (NCBI): domain Eukaryota; kingdom Metazoa; phylum Chordata; class Amphibia; order Caudata; family Salamandridae; genus Lissotriton; species Lissotriton vulgaris. The sequence goes on along the minus strand of NC_141695.1, from coordinate 1,303,905,892 downwards.
GGGCATAGTCACCTCGTTGGGGACCGCAGGGGAGCTTGAAGGCCACCTTGGTCCCATTAGCTCCCTGCTTTTTACACCCAGGGAACTGCTGACCTGTAGCTCCCTGTGTGTAAAAAGCACAGTGTGCTCCACTTTCAGCAAGTGAGAGCAAAATGCTCTCGCTTGCTCAAAGCAGGGACGCATAGCATGCGTAATTATCTTTTTTCTTCCATTTTTCAAAGATCATGAATATAATGGAGGTCACAATGTGTGAAAGTAGAAGTACCATAATGTTTGTTGCTACCTGGATAAAAGCAAGCACTTTAAAAAAATGCATTGCACCATGGGGTTGGCAGCACAGCTATATAAAATAAAAAGGAGCGTGGATTTTAAACTTGCCAAACCTGGCAACATGCACATTAGGATTTCACTGCTGATATCTATCAGGTTATGCATTTTGTGTGGGTAGTTGCAGAGCAACGATGGGCCAAAAACAAATGGCATGTAGGTGTATCAAGATTATACTGTGTTTCATAACAGAAAATCACCTCACCTATTTTATGAGAAGTCTGGGTATCAGTGACAATAATTGCTCATGCTTGACTAGTCAACCACCTAACAGGTTGCTTGCTTGTGTCAGCATATGGGTTTTAGACAGCCAATGAGCAGTTACTATCATCATTTCATTTGCAATTAAACCCCTTACAAAATTTAGATTACACATATTTCACTTCTACGAATGCACACAAGGCGCCATAACTGACAATATTAAACAATAAAGTTCTGCATGTTATGTGTGAAATACTCATTAAATTTGTTTTTCTTCCAACTAGATCAGCTATGGTGCAGGACTCTCAATACTGAGTGATAAAATGCAGTTTCCATCTTTTCTCCGGACTGCTGAAAATGGAAACTTTTTTGCCCAGGCTTACATCGATCTGTGTCTTTATTTTGGGTGGACATGGATAGGAATTTTGGCTTCAGACAATGATTTTGGTCTGCAGCATGGCCAGAATCTACTGAAAGACGCTCCTAAGAGTGGCATTTGTGTTGAATTCTACGAAACACTCGCCACAGTGACGACACAGAAATCATTATCTCATGTGGTCAATGTCATTCGATGGTCTACGTCAAGAGTCATAGTGTGCTTCACCTTTTCTCCTCAGATGATTTCTCTTTTAAAAGTGATCTCTGCACAGAATATTGTTGGTAAAGTTTGGATTGCAAGTACAAGCTGGCTTACTTCTGTATTTGCACTGAAAGATTTATGGCCAACTCTACACGGTACAGTGGGGTTTGCAGTTTACAGCGGAGAGATTCCAATGTTTAAAGAGTTCCTCTATAATATCCATCCATCTAAGTTTCCCAATGACATCTATATGAAACAGTTCTGGGAGCAAACATTTAGTTGCCAATGGCATGAGGATTTGAATAGAACCATCATTGGAAATGAGCTGGATGCAAAGAGGTTTTGTACCCAAACAGAAAAACTGGAAACTCTTGATGAATCAGCTTACGATGTGAATAACTTTAGATATTCTTATAAGGCATATAATGCCATCTATGCCTTTGCACAAGCGCTACATGATTTGAAATCTTGTATACCTATGCATGGCCCTTTTTCTAACAGGACATGTGCAGATTTCCCAAAATTTCACCTTTGGCAAGTAAGAACTTTCTGCCTACTAACCTGAATTTGAATGTGTAACCCTTTGTGCCATTTTGTGTATGTTCTTTTCAAAGATCTCAATACAGAGCAGTATTCATGACACATATGAATGTACACAATCATATTTAGAACACTCTGGGCCTCAATTAGACTTGGGTGTAGTGTGAACAACCTCACTAATTGGCAGTGCTCCTGTCCCACCAAAGGTGTGTTTCCCCTGCTGCCTCACCAGTGCGAATGTTTGACCCATTGGGCCAACAAAGTCACAACTATAAGATCAAAGTGATTCCAAAGCTATTTCGGGGAGGCTCATCCTTACTTGAGTTCTCTGCCTTGGATTACAAGGGAAATAGTGGTCCCATACAGGGAAATCACTAAACCATCAGTTTTCATCCACTATGCCACACAGCCAGCAGCTGAGCATTTTTTTAAATCAAACATGGCACCCGCTTGGTGAAGCATCAGTGCCTTCATCAGAGAAGCCATAGCCACAATTCTGCTAATGGCACAGGCATCCATCCCGGTCCAGCAGGCACCTCTATTATCTCAAAATGTTGCAAATGATTATCTACAAGGGGAGTAGAGACCAGGTCCCTGCTGACCTTGCATGTTGGTGGCCTTTGATCAAGGGGACTCCTCTGTCACTCACAATACTTTATACTTAAAATGATATGAAGTGAGCATTCATCTCAATATGGCCAACCAGAAAGGAGGCGGTCCATCCCGCTCCTTAACCAGCATCTCTGGTCCACCCTTTAAACCATGCAGAATTATTAACTCTACCTCTCATGTGCTTTGAGACATGTTCTGCAAGATAATCTGACTGATGGCTACGTAAAATTTCCAAACAACCTCCTCAAGTATACAGCTCCCCTTATGTGCTGTGCAGCACCATTTGCACAGAATGGAGTCTTCAACTGATATGCCTCTTGTGTGGTGGAATTATATTTTAGGATCTGACACTGACTGCTAAGAGTTCTCCCGAACAGAGCTTCACATTTTTGAAAGTTCCTCAAGGCTATGGCACATGTACGCTGGGCTTTCATCGGGCCCTAAATGGAAAGGTATGTTTTTGTGGACTTCAACTTTCCTTGTATTCCTGAGCTGTCCTATGACAAGTGAGGGACATACTTGTGACTATTCCCTCCCTTGCTTTGGAACCAAAATCCACCTCAATATTCTCCCTTTTTTAAAGTAGTCAAGAATGGAGTATTACACACAATCCAAGCATTGCAACTCATGAGGAATCAAACTTTGAAACACGAGCTCCAGTGTTTTGTATGTCTCAAGTCTCAATGTCTACTGATACTGATCAACATTATCACTGTAGCATGGGCAGGGTGGCTGTCATTCTTTCCCTTTGACACACAACCAAAACTGTAGAACAAAACATAATTTGCTGCTTAGCAGTATATTTTATAATATACCTTTGGGTGTGATCCATCTACACTATATTAAGTACCTCTAACATGATATAACATAACATAACACATCATAACATACCATAGGGTTTCACTTGCCCAAAATTTCACTATTGTGCCTTTTGCACCCATGACACTTGCCAAAAAGAGCTACCAGCAATAAGATGGTCTATTAAACACAATTGTGCTGCTGTTTCCATCCCCCCCATTCTACCATGAATCTAAGTGGTGTGGCCTAAATGTATAAATGGTGCTCTATATAGCATCTTACTCGCTATTTTTAGTGTGTTACCTTCCAACTGAAAGAGTTAAGTCGTTTTTGGAGTTGTTTCAAAAGTAATGGTGGTGTTGGTAGTGGATACTCTAAAAAAAAGTATAACATCTGAGGTAGGAATATGGGTTGTTCGATGTTTGGAGGCTTCACAACAATACAGTGAGAGAGGGTAGACATGCCATGCCAGCACATGTTATGTTATGTTAGGGTGAGTTTTATATAGCACTCAGCTACTCCGAGGAGTGTCCCGGCGCTTCAGACCTAAAAAACGGAAAAGGGGAAGGCAATGGATGACAGGACTACTGAACAAACAGCCAGGATTTAAGATCTTTCCTGAAGGCTAGCAGCTTAACATTCTTTCTCAAAGACACTGGCAAGGTGTTCCACAACTGTGGCGCCAGGCGTCTGAAAGAACGGCCTCCAATGCGCGCTTTCCTGATACCAGAGACAGATGCCAAGGCCAGCGAAGCTGACCTAAGTGATCTGGAAGTCTGGTAAAAAGCCAGCCGCCTTCTGATATATTTAGCTCCAGTGTCATGCAGGGCTTTGAAGGCAAGTGTGAGCGCCTTGAAAATAATTCCAGTTGGTCTAGGTTAGATTACTGGCTTCTGAGAGAGGGAGCAACTGAATGGGTCACAGATGCCACAACTCTCCAATGCACTCTCTCTGACCATAACCCGGTGCAACTGGATATTATTATTCCAACCATAATTCACTGTGTGTTCACATGGCACTTTTGATCAGAGGCTTTATTGGATCCCATGTATGCTGACACCATTTGAAAAGCAATAGGACAATATTTGAGGTTAATGTAGGCACAGTCAACAGTGCGGCCACCCTATGAGAGGCCTTTAAGGTGACGATTTTGGGCGTCTGCATCAGCACCACAGCTGGTATCCTAAAACACATTAGACCCCAACTCACGAAGGTAGAGACCACGCTATCTGGCCCTTGAGAGTGACTACATAGTTAATCCATGCAATGACACGCTATCTCGTATTCACAAGTTCATTCTGGAATATGACATATTAGCAGACTCTAAAATCCGCTATATTTCATGCAGACGTATAGCCAGGACATATGGAGAGGGTGGTAGACCAGGCCGCAAACTAGCTGCGAAAATCAAAAGTCGTGCAGACCAACATCACATAGATAAAATAACGGACTTTCCGGGAGTGGAAGAATACAATCCTCTGGAAATCTTGGAACAATTCAGAGGCTACTATGCTAAAATGTACATGTCACAGGGGACAATGAAGGAATCAGACATAGCAGCGTATCTGGAGGACATTGCCTGTGCGTGGTTAACGGAAGGTCACCATGATTATTTGAATCAACCAATTGATGAGACGGACATAAAAGCGGCAATATGTTCCTTACGAATACAAAGGCACCGGGACCAGATGGTCTTACAATAGAATTTTCTAAAGCATACGCAGATCTCATCACGCCTTATCTGTTAGAAATGTACACTGAAGCACAAAAGTTTGGTATTTTGCCTCCGTCCCTCCGCCAGGCTTTAATCATCACCCTTCTAAAAAAGGACAAACCCTCTGACCTATGTGACTCATATCAGCCTTTATCCCTGATTAACCTTGATGCTAAAATACTCGCAAAAATCTAAGGCACCAAACTTCAGCCTTTGATGCCATGCTTGGTCCTGCTGGACCAATCTGGCTTCATCCCGGAGCGATCCACATCTTACAATCTCAGGACCATCTTTGCAACGATGCATATCCTCAACCTGAATTTGCACGTTTCTGCCGTAATGTTGGACACAGCTAAAGCGTTCGACTCCATAGAGTGGAGCTACATGTTCCGAATCTTGCAGCGGATGGGATTTCCACCACTATTTCTGGGCTGGGTGAAAATATGATATGCTGACCCATCAGCACGAGTCCAAGTGGGAGGTCTGATGTCAGAACCATTCTCAATCAAATGCGTCACCCGTCAAGGGTGCTCCTAATCACTGTTGCTGTTTATCTATTGCACTTGAGCCCCTAGTGTGTGTGATATATCAGAGACACAGAGAGACGGCCCTAAACTTCAGGCATTGGCCGGTCGGCATATCTCTTTATGCTGATGACATGGTTCTATTCATTATGGAACCTGCTCGCTTTCTGGCGCAGGTGCTGAGAGAGTATATCAGGTTTGGGCTATTCTCTGGTCTCACTTTTAACTGGGACAAGTCAGTTATCATACCTCTGACGGCAATTGCTCCTCCACCAACTATGGAATATCCCATAGTTTGGACGACGGACCCTACTAAATACCTGGGGATTTGGATCCATTGAGCTCCCGACGTCATTCTAAGAGAAAACTATGGACGAGCATGTGTCAAATTAGACCAATAAGTCGACAGATGGAATGCACTGCCATTGTCCCTAGCAGACCGCATTGCAATTATCAAAGTTGCAATATTGCAGCGATTTTTATATCTCTTCTCCAATGTCCCAATAAAACTGTCATAAAATGTTTTTAATACCATGCGAACATCTCTGCTCAGGCTAAGTGGGGAGGCGAACAGGCTTGTGTGGGATGGGCTACACTTACACTCGACTTTGCTAGAGGGGGATTCAGTACGCTGGACCCATATATTTATTATTTAAGTGCCAAAGCACAATATGCTTATTTTTGGTTTAATCCACATGCCTACACTCCTCATGTGGCAGTTGAAGACGGAGATGCTCATCCGACCCCCCCTATTTAGTATCATCACTCACATACTGTAGCGGGAATTCCGTTCTCCTACAGAACTGTGCATAGAGACCTGGAACCTCAGTGAATTAGGATGGCTCAAAACTCACCTTAGTACCCAAAATCCCCTTACCGAGCTAGCTACAGTTTCTCATTGGTCATAACAAACTCCCAATGCTTAGACAGAACAGAACATGAACTTAGATTACCTCAGGCATCGTGGAACACATGAACACTCTCTCGTTATAGAATCATTGCAAACCAGAACATAGAGTGAATGAGGACACGTGCATGTTTGAAATATTTATTTACTAATGCATGGTTCTCAAACGCAGTATCTTGTACAATACTAGCAAACATATCATAAGCAACAAAGTTATCAGCATAGTTATTAGTCCATAAAAGGCGAATGGTGACAGCATACTAAGATGCTGAAATGAATAGGAATTAACAACGCCTAATTCACACCCTCCCTATTTAGCATAGTATTTTATATCTATGAAGGTCTCATTTGGGTTTTAGCAGGGCGGGCCCATACCTCAAAATCTCAGTGGCAGAGGATCACATCATCTTCCACCAGCTCTCTGCATGCGAAGCACCATCAAGTGTGTTACATGTGTGTTCAGCACAACAATATAAAACCCGCCTAGAGCCAGATTCTGGCAGCAGCATGTGTGTTATGTCTATGGAAGTGTGAAGATCAGACCTCACAACAACATTGTGTCGAGTTATCCTTGCAGCCTTCAGCACTCACTGTGCAGACAGTGTACCGAGCAAAACTGATATCAGAGCAATAACATATTATTTCTCAAGAAAATCATGAAGCTCTTCTGGGTTGAAAGCTAAAACAACAATTATGTGTCGTGTGCAAAAAGAGGCAGAAAGGTAAAATGGTGTTTAAACATTTAATAAGCTCATGCTAACTTAACACAGTACATAGAAAAGAATTAGCTATATGACAATACGTTGAGGTACCCCAAAAGCCGAAATTAACACACTAGACACGACAATTGCAGCATGGCAATCCATAGGTCAGCTAGCAAACAAACTTCCTATACATGCCCCAGCGCTACCCCTGGCACATCATGCCGCATTGTCGGTGACACAAGAGGCCCGCCCAGTGCGATCGCTTAGGGAGGCAGGCATAGTTACTATGCAGGACCTTTATCCAGATGGCACTTACATCACCTCTGAAGATCTCCAGTATATTGATAACCCTAGATTGCTCTTCCAATTCACTGTCCATAGACTTAGGCAAGCTATTAAAAATCATTATGTTACATACCCTGCTGAACCACCCGTTCTACAATCCTTACATCTAATAATAACTACTCCTAGACGGAGAAAGTTAATCACTAAACTATATAGGGCAATACGAGCCGAGAAAACCAACGAACCAGACAGAAGAATTGCTTAGTGGAACGACAAGCTAACCCCCCAACTGACGCTTTCGGAATGGAAACATATCTGCAACCTCACAAGCCAACTCACACCCAATGGCAAACTCTGAATCATACATTTTAAGTATATCTATCAGATTTTTCACACGTCCCTGCGATTACACAGCTATGGCTTGCGAGATTCTAGCAGATGTAAGCATTGTGGCCAATTGGAAGCAGACTTTTTACACCTTGCCTGGGATTGTGGGAGGGTGGCAAGATTTTGGGAGCAGATGGTGTATCATATACAGGAGATGTCTGGGTCGAAACTACAATGTGTCTCTTATGTTCTGTTGCTCAGGTGAAAGGGACTCTCGGTAAATTTATACGCATTGCCTTGCTCATGGCCAAACGCCGGGTTGCTATAACGTGGGAAGGCACTCATGCACCAAAGGTTGAACACTAGCTTAAAGACTTGGTGTATTGCAAAGAAAATTTGGAACCATATGCAGAAGAACTCCAGACGTCATCTAAACCCAAACATATCTGGGAACCACTACGCCAATTTCTCCAGCAACAAGCCACGTCCGGATCTCCAGTTGGGACAGATTGATGCACTGTATGATCATGTCCTGTCACTCATGGTGTTAACTAAGGTCATTGATTTGATATGGAATGCTCATGCCCTTCCGTGTTGATCAATTACAAATTGTTTCTTTTAGTTTTGTGTTGGAGCTACCTTGCATGGTAGCGCTGCTGCTTATTTCTTTCTGAAATGTAATAAGAAGAGTTTAAAAAAAACACATTTGAGGTAGGATATTAATCTTGAGTATGATAATCCTGCCCAACCATGACAAGCGCCTGACATATAATTTTTGTTGGTGTGACCTAACTGGATGCCCAAGTATGTAATCAAGTCTCAAAGCTCCATCAAAATGGATAGGAATTTTCGAAGGGCTTCCACTTGCTTGAGAAATTGATGCAGTTGAAAGGCTTCCATTTTCGTGATGTTAAATTTAAAGTAAGCCCCAGCTGGATTTAAAATACTAAGGGCCCGATGTAGGTGGCCCATTAGCGGTCGGTAAACCCGAAATTCAGTACATTTCAGGCTTACCGACCGGTATTGAGCCATTTCAGATGTAGAGTATGATACTGTAAAAACAAAATCGGTAAATACCGAATCGGTATTTACTGATTCTGTATTTACCGAATCATTATTTACTGATTCAGTATTTACCGAATCGGTAAATAGCATGTAGGAAGCACTTTTAAGAGTGCTTATGTGCTTTAAGGATTCGTTATTTACCACCAACTATTAGTTGGTGGTAAATACTGAATACCTTTGAAAATGCAAATCTGTGCATTTTCAACAGTGCCATGTGGCAGACATACATGCCCTTAGGGCATGTATGTGTGCCACATGTGACCACAACCACTATTCAGGGGTGCAACTGCCACCCTTGAATGTTTCCCTATTTTACCGAATCGGTATTTACTGATTCGATAATTCACATTCATTCCTATAGGCCTCCAGGCCCATAGTAAATACCGAATTGTACCGATTCAGTAATACTTACCAAATTTTTCTCTACTTAACATTTACCGATTCTAAAATACCCAATCGGTAACATTTGGTATTTTAGAATCGGTAAATTTGGATTGCCTACATCTGGCCCTAAGAGTGGTATTCATTCCGTCAGGGCAACAGAGTAAATTACTCCTTCGCCCTGAGGGAGAAACCATCCTCAGAACTGAGAGTTGTCCACTGGCCTAAAGGACCACTTTAGACATTAACACAAAACACCATTGCAGTTGTTCCTTTCAATGAGTTAAACGTTTCATGGACAGCTCCGTCAAACGTAATGGCAGCCTGTCAAACCTTTAACAAATGTTTGTTTCTTCACAAGCAGGATTTTATTTTTGAAAAAAGCAAAAATGAATGCACTGCATACTGTGGAGTTTTTCCCAAGGTGTGGGGTGGCATTTAAAAATGTTTACTATCCCATACCGATATGTTTTTCACTGTGATAAAGGAGAATAGAAACTGTGCCATTCAATTGCCCACTCTAAAACTGCAGGTGGTCTATTTGCCAAATCTCGGATGGCCCTTGCCTTTACTAATGTCAGGCAGTCAGAGGAGTATGTCAGCGATGGAGACAGAGAAGGTGGGCAAACCTTAAGCTTGGCAAAGAGGGTACTTGGTCCCCGCTGGGACGGAGTACCCCCTCTGCCAAACTCTAAGTTTCTCTAACAGCTTGCCAGATCTATAACTCTTTCAACAATGGTGACACCAAAGCAGCAGGTCTGTTAAGAACAACATGATGTTGTCTGTAATCATAGTGATTTTGAATACATCAGACCCTGACTCCTCTCTTCAAATATCTTTTCTTGATAGTATTTGTGAGGGGTTCCAATTTCAAAATAAATATGAGCAGCAACAGTGGATATCTTTGCTTGGTGCAAAGCTCTATTGTGATTGGCTGAGGTTGTTGTATTCAGTCTTAAGTGGGCTCTTGACGTTTGATGGCTTAGTGGAGCCCATCTAAGAAAGTGTATATCAAATCCAAGCTTGCACATCACCTGTGATATGTAACTCCAGTCTACACTGCCAAAAGCCTTCTCAGCATCCATTGAGAGCAGAAGAACATTCTCTCTCTTTTACTCTTGGTGTTTTCCAGGAGATTCAGGAGCTTTTTAGTATTATTTCTAGAATGATCCCCTGGAATTAATCCTGTGAGATGTGTTTACCATTTCTGGGAAAAGATGCCAGAGCCTAGGTTAGTAGCTTTATATTACTATTTAAACGCGAGCTTGGCCTATAGAAGGCACACATGACAAAGTATACAAAGATGTGGATGCACACATCAGAGGAGATCTTACAAGTTCTGCACTTACTGGAAGTAAAGTTGGTAATGTTTTCAGGAGTGGCAGGCTTTGCCCTCATTGATTCAAAGTACAGTGGGCTTCAAACAACATTTAGGTGGATTTTAGTAGGCATATTGATCATGTGTGCCATGGAGAAAGATTAAACAGATGTGTTATCAATTTATATAAATTAAATACAAATGCAGCATATCTAAAAAGATCCCAAGCCCTCACTACATACTATATGGAAATGATATCTCCCTTCCGATGCAGATATTTTACAATGAGGACAACATGTCCAATATTAAAATTGACCTGATTGGAGCAGGGCGTGGGTGGACATGCAGTATAGAGCAAGGCACCTGAGTTGGAATGTGAGGGTATGACGCACTTAATTATAGGTGAGTTCAGGGAGATGAATGCCATCCCACCATAAAGTTGTCCTGGTGTTCCATGGGAATGGCACCAAATATGGCCATAAGCCACAGGGAGAGGCCTGCTTAACAAACAAAGGGCAGATTTACAAGCACTTTGCGCCATTTTCCCGTCATTTTTCCCATGTTAAAAATGACGAAAAAATGGCACAAGGGGCTTGTAAATCTGCCCCAAACTTTTTAGATTTCACCTTCCTTTTTTGCTATTGCTCAAAATGTATCAGTGACTTCCGTAAAATAAATACAAAGTTTGTTCTGTGATCTACAAAAATATTGCATATGTAGTGCATCCAGTTAAAAAAATGTGTATTACATTACAAAGTTAAAAACATAAAACTCAAAAAAGTTGCCTTCTGGATCCGCTTGAATACCCAAATGAAAAAACTTCCCACTTCCTTTTACCGGGACATGATCGGACCAGGCAAAGGAAGTGGACATGAGCAGTGCTAATGTTTTCTTTTGTCACATTGTGCAGTGCTTATAAGTGTCACTCCTTGATGTTTTTCCGGGTGATTATAAGATTTCTAATAAAAAATAGACACAGACAATGCTAATAGATACACCATGTGTATAAGGCATATACACAAAAGGGCACAGCATCCTTGCTTCCATTTACATAGACTATGTCTTCATGGAGATATGCAGACCCAGCTGTATACCCAAAGATATCTATGCACACAAAAATACAGATACCCACACACAGTGATCAGTAGACAAGGTGGCACTGATAAACACACCAGATGTGTAGTCAGCCATAGGCACAAATATATTGATATTTTATATTATGTCAGGTGATTTTACTTAAATACATTATTGTCTGACAGAACATGGTTGACAACAATATTGTGTGCCCAAAATATTGTGGCAAATATATTGAGGATAAATATATCGAGAAGGTAAGTGCAAATAGGTAAGTATAGATTTACTCTTCTTAACTCCACATCTACGTATTCTGAAGATATGCATCATCAAGGTACATATATGTGGAGTTAGATATAGCAAAACTTTGCTTACCCATGGGAACTCACCTTCACAATATTTCTGTCCTCAATATTCTTCCAAAGATAATTTTGGCACACAATACTTTATTTTTAATATTTTAGTCAATCAATCAATCAATAATTGCTTTATTCGATTCAAGTATTAAATCATAAAAGCACAAAAAGTATCATTCAACTTTTAAAAATAAGCATTTCAGCATATAAAAGTTTATCAAGCTAACAACTAACTATTTAAAATCCATTACAGTTGCCATATATATGAAATACCATCCAGATTACAAATTGTTAGCCGCATGCTCAAATAGTAACAAAATCAACATTTGAGTCAGTTAGTTTCAACAGGAGTTGGACCTTGCATCAATGACCTTGTTCTGACTACCCCATTTAGATATTTTACAATGTGACTAGTGACATTTTCATCAGCTAGCGATTGAAGCCTTATGAATGCGGATCAACATTGCCTCAAACCTAGCATCTTCAAATAAGGCACAATCCATCTTCTCCTAACTACAGTATAAAATTTACAAAAAAACATAATGTGATTTGTCGACTGATTAGATACATTGTCACAGGGACAGGGGTAGAGTGAACGTGACCAGTCGTTTAATTGGGGAAATGGAACCAGGTTGTGAAAATTGCCTAGACGTTGGCGCGTTAGTAAAACCTATCATCATTACTTGGGGTACATAATAAATACGGTGGTCAAACATTGCATTTCATGCCACCTTAAAATGCTTGCGATGGCAGGAGAATGTAAAGGCAGAAACATTAGAGGGATTGCCCAAAACTGGTTTGTTGTCACTTGCAGACCAGTTCTCTGGTTAGCAAGCAGGAAAACAACAGTATGGGCAATTTGAGGTAAGCATGGAGCAAGAGACGGTAGGAGGTACCATCGAGGGAAGGGAACAAACATTCTGAGCAATTAAGGCGTGACAAAGATCTTAAGATCCATGGTAGACTGTTTGAGAATTTTCAGTCACTCTATGTAGAGCACACACTGTGTAAGCTGTCCTAGACATTTGTATTAGAAATCATTATCCAAAGATCTGGATTTTGTTTTCTACCCTCAACTTTGCCTTAAGTGCCCCATTCCCATATTTCCCATTAGCGCCTGCAGGCACATTAGCTCAGAATTCATGCAATGCAGCAAGGCAACTTGCAGCGCTTTGTTGCATGAATAGGATATAGAAGAAACACACCTTATTTACAAAGATATAGTTCATTTCTGTTGTCGCTGTGCACTGGTGCACTGTGTACTGCCTAGCGCCAAGGGAGACAATCTTGCCTTCATTGGTGCTAGTCAGCACTTGGGGTTATGGGCAGGTTTGCTTTTGTGCAGGAAAGCATACCTTCCTGCATAAAAAGAATCCTCAAAGGTATTATTCTCTTAGTATGTGTGGTGCAGGAGCCATCAGGCATAGGAAGAGCAAGTAAACAGAAGAAAAAAATATATTAGTCCTTGTTACGCCAAGGTCGGGGAGGTGCACCATTTTGGCACAATCACAGGTTTACTGACCTTAGTAAATCTATGATTTTGCCAAACTCCATGAGTAGAAGCGTGGGAACTCCCCTGTTGCATCTATGGAATGCATCCCAGATGCAAGGTATATGCTGCACCACTTATTCCTTAGAAAGTAATGTTAGGCAATGCAATTTGGTCCTTATGTGGCTTTCTAAATCTCGACTAACATTTTGCATTATGGCTGCGCAAAAGAAGTGGTGCAACTACAGCACAAAATGCTAATAAATCTGGCCTTAAAAGTTAAACCTTTTAAATATCAGCTAAGAATGTTATTATTTGTCCTTCTGCAATACCTACCTGCCATTCCTACAATACCTACTACCATATTTAACCTATCATACCTACTTTATATACTCCATGTGTACCCTCCATATCTACTTCCTATATCTACCTCTCACACATCCCTATCATAAAAACATAACTATTTACCATACCTACCTACAATGTCTAACCTTCTGTGCCTTACATACCTAACATCTCTAAGCCTCCATTGCTACACTATATATGGAACATCCTGTCGTACCTTCATACTAAGCAAACACAAGTAGATGATGGACAGAGCGCCAAAACTTTTCAGACACTCACCCCCAGTCACAGATCTGGGTTGAATCCATCATCGTTCTTTAGCTCACTCTGCCACCCCAGTTCAGAACCAGCCATGCGCAAATCAGTCTTGACCCTGTTCCTCATGGGAACAGTGTCACCGGAACTGCAAAGCCAGGTCTTCCCTGCATACACCTATATACTATACTTACCTTACCTACTTTTTTATGTTTTCGTTTATCGTTCTAGCATGGCCAACTGCCATGTTTGAATACTACAATAACTAAAAATATATAAACAGCCATCCCTATGCTATCATATGTAACAACCTGCCATACCTACCTACTATACCGACTTTTTTTCAAGTTTTAATTTACCATTCTATCATGGCCATTTGCTGTGCTCGAATTACAAATTAAAAAGGATTGCTGTGAATCCGCACGCAACTCACATAATAACCACGCTGCCATCCATGCATGAGCATCAGCAGCCATCTTGGAATGGGTTTTTTAATAGAAAAACGATTCCAAGATTGAGAGTCATGCATGCACATGCATCTTGACTCATGTGTTTGCGTGCCAGTGTCAATATGTATTCGCAAAGCCAACAGTCCAAAGGCCTATTGATTTTGATAATGCTTGTTATTAGTGGAAACAACCTGAACTGTATCAAAGTGCATTCACCTCTACGCATCATCTCTAATCTATACCACTGTCATTGGTTGTATGCAACTAACAGTTTTTATTTATTTATTGAAGTTTTGTATAGCGCTAGCTGGACCCGAGGGTATCAGAGCGCTTCACAGCAAATAGAGAGATGCAACCAGGGCAATAAGCATAGAAAACAAGAATCGGAAACGATAGGAGGGAAATATAGCCTGTACACCAACAGAACAACAACAATAATAACGCAGTAAGAGACGGAGTTCGGGGGCGAATCAGTTAGTTCTGAGTTCCACAAAGGCTATCAGATTTCTGCTGTTGGGAGATGGGCTTCTCGCTAAGCACCGGAGCGTTCAAGGAAGAGGGCTTTGAGTAGCGTTTTGAATTGTGGGAAGGAGGCGGTCGTTCTGATATGTGGGGGGATGGAGTTCCAAATCCTGGGAGCGTTCCCCGCAAAGGATTTGTTTGAGGTCTTGCGTTTCTGTGATTTCAGCGGGATGAGCAGGAGTGTGTTGGAGCTTCTGAGGTTCCTGGATTGTCCAGCCCTTTTGAGTTTAGAGGCCAGGTATTCTGGTTTGCCTGTATGCAAGGCTTTATGTGTGAGGCAAGCTGTGCGGAAGTTGGCTCGTTGGTCAATCGGGAGCCATTTCAGTTCTTTGAGTGCCGTTGAGATGTGGTCAAATTTCTTTGTTCCTGTGATCATTTTTGCGGCAGCGTTGAGGGTGGAGTTGAGGGGTCCCAGGTGTGACTTGGCTGTTCCAGTCAGTACAGCAATGCCATAGTCAATTCTTGAGAGCACAAGTGCCTGGGTGGCATGTTTCAGATCTTTGGGGGGGAGGAAGGGTTTAATTTTGTAGAGAAGTTTCAAGTTCAAGAACGCGCTTTTGGCGGTATTGGAGATGTGCTTCTTCAT
Source organism: Lissotriton vulgaris (assembly GCF_964263255.1). Taxonomy (NCBI): domain Eukaryota; kingdom Metazoa; phylum Chordata; class Amphibia; order Caudata; family Salamandridae; genus Lissotriton; species Lissotriton vulgaris. The sequence continues at coordinate 1,303,890,533 of NC_141695.1, read as the reverse complement.
GTCCAGTTTGGGGTCGAGAGTGATTCCTAGTGATTTTGCTGAGTCCGTTGGAGTAAGAGAGACATTGAGGGCATTTAAGGCTTTGAGCCATTCCACTATTTGTGGGTTTTCATCTTTGTTCGAAATTAGGAGGACTTCCGTTTTCTCTTCGTTCAGTTTGAGGTGGTTGGCTGAGAGCCAGTGTTGAACCTCCATGAGTGTAGCATTCAGTCTGTGAATGTCAGCGATCGAAGTGGTTTCCAAGTAGAGTTGAGTGTCATCCGCGTACAGGTGGAAGGGGATGTTAGAGTTCCTTAGGAGAGAGGTGAGGGGTTCCATGTAAATGTTGAAAAGTTGCGGGGAGAGTACTGATCCTTGGGGAACACCTCTGTTGATGGGGAGGGGGTCTGACTCGAAACTGTTGATCTTTATTCTTTGAGAGCGGTTGTTAAGAAAGGAGGCGAACCATTTTAGGACTGTGTTTTCGATGCCCGCTCTTTCTCGGAGGACATTAAGTAGGAGGGAGTGATCAACTGTGTCAAAAGCAGCCGAGAGGTCAAGGAGAATGAGGAGGCTACATTGGTTGGAGTCAAGTGACATGTGCAAGTCATCAAGGACATTTAGGATAGCGGTTTCCGTACTGCAGCCCTTTCTGAACCCGGATTGGAGAGGATCCAGTAGGTTAGAATTCTCTAAGTGTTGGTTTAATTGTGATCTCTTGACTGGGTGAGAGCTTTCTGCTTAATTCAGAGACTCTGTCCCTCACCACCCCTTGTTGTAAATATTTTTGTCCACCCTAAGCGTGGAAGGGTATTCTCAGATGTGAGACCCTTGCTCATTGCACCATCAGGATTCAAGCAAACCGGGCCGAAGACGGCTGTAATGCCAGAAACCGGTCCCCGGGAGCTTGTTTCCTTCCCAGTGTAAGAATTGGCTTTTGTAGTTTGGTTTGCCCTGTTCCCATCATGCACTGGGACAGGAACAGACTAATTTGCATACAGCCAGGTTCTGAAACTGGGATGGTGCAGTGAGCTAAAAAACGGTGTTGGATCTAGCCCTGATCTCTTGACTGGGTGAGAGCTTTCTGCTTAATTCAGAGACTCTGTCCCTCACCACCCCTTGTTGTAAATATTTTTGTCCACCCTAAGCGTGGAAGGGTATTCTCAGATGTGAGACCCTTGCTCATTGCACCATCAGGATTCAAGCAAACCGGGCCGAAGACGGCTGTAATGCCAGAAACCGGTCCCCGGGAGCTTGTTTCCTTCCCAGTGTAAGAATTGGCTTTTGTAGTTTGGTTTGCCCTGTTCCCATCATGCACTGGGACGGGAACAGACTAATTTGCATACAGCCAGGTTCTGAAACTGGGATGGTGCAGTGAGCTAAAAAACGGTGTTGGATCTAGCCCTGATCTCTTGACTGGGTGAGAGCTTTCTGCTTAATTCAGAGACTCTGTTCCTCACCACCCCTTGTTGTAAATATTTTTGTCCACCCTAAGCGTGGAAGGGTATTCTCAGATGTGAGACCCTTGCTCATTGCACCATCAGGATTCAAGCAAACCGGGCCGAAGACGGCTGTAATGCCAGAAACCGGTCCCCGGGAGCTTGTTTCCTTCCCAGTGTAAGAATTGGCTTTTGTAGTTTGGTTTGCCCTGTTCCCATCATGCACTGGGACAGGAACAGACTAATTTGCATACAGCCAGGTTCTGAAACTGGGATGGTGCAGTGAGCTAAAAAACGGTGTTGGATCTAGCCCTGATCTCTTGACTGGGTGAGAGCTTTCTGCTTAATTCAGAGACTCTGTCCCTCACCACCCCTTGTTGTAAATATTTTTGTCCACCCTAAGCGTGGAAGGGTATTCTCAGATGTGAGACCCTTGCTCATTGCACCATCAGGATTCAAGCAAACCGGGCCGAAGACGGCTGTAATGCCAGAAACCGGTCCCCGGGAGCTTGTTTCCTTCCCAGTGTAAGAATTGGCTTTTGTAGTTTGGTTTGCCCTGTTCCCATCATGCACTGGGACAGGAACAGACTAATTTGCATACAGCCAGGTTCTGAAACTGGGATGGTGCAGTGAGCAAAAAAACGGTGTTGGATCTAGCCCTGATCTCTTGACTGGGTGAGAGCTTTCTGCTTAATTCAGAGACTCTGTCCCTCACCACCCCTTGTTGTAAATATTTTTGTCCACCCTAAGCGTGGAAGGGTATTCTCAGATGTGAGACCCTTGCTCATTGCACCATCAGGATTCAAGCAAACCGGGCCGAAGACGGCTGTAATGCCAGAAACCGGTCCCCGGGAGCTTGTTTCCTTCCCAGTGTAAGAATTGGCTTTTGTAGTTTGGTTTGCCCTGTTCCCATCATGCACTGGGACAGGAACAGACTAATTTGCATACAGCCAGGTTCTGAAACTGGGATAGTGCAGTGAGCTGAAAAACGGTGTTGGATCTAGCCCTGATCTCTTGACTGGGTGAGAGCTTTCTGCTTAATTCAGAGACTCTGTCCCTCACCACCCCTTGTTGTAAATATTTTTGTCCACCCTAAGCGTGGAAGGGTATTCTCAGATGTGAGACCCTTGCTCATTGCACCATCAGGATTCAAGCAAACCGGGCCGAAGACAGCTGTAATGCCAGAAACCGGTCCCCGGGAGCTTGTTTCCTTCCCAGTGTAAGAATTGGCTTTTGTAGTTTGGTTTGCCCTGTTCCCATCATGCACTGGGACAGGAACAGACTAATTTGCATACAGCCAGGTTCTGAAACTGGGATGGTGCAGTGAGCTAAAAAACGGTGTTGGATCTAGCCCTGATCTCTTGACTGAGTGAGAGTTTTCTGCTTAATTCAGAGACTCTGTCCCTCACCACCCCTTGTTGTAAATATTTTTGTCCACCCTAAGCGTGGAAGGGTATTCTCAGATGTGAGACCCTTGCTCATTGCACCATCAGGATTCAAGCAAACCGGGCCGAAGACAGCTGTAATGCCAGAAACCGGTCCCCGGGAGCTTGTTTCCTTCCCAGTGTAAGAATTGGCTTTTGTAGTTTGGTTTGCCCTGTTCCCATCATGCACTGGGACAGGAACAGACTAATTTGCATACAGCCAGGTTCTGAAACTGGGATGGTGCAGTGAGCTAAAAAACGGTGTTGGATCTAGCCCTGATCTCTTGACTGAGTGAGAGTTTTCTGCTTAATTCAGAGACTCTGTCCCTCACCACCCCTTGTTGTAAATATTTTTGTCCACCCTAAGCGTGGAAGGGTATTCTCAGATGTGAGACCCTTGCTCATTGCACCATCAGGATTCAAGCAAACCGGGCCGAAGACAGCTGTAATGCCAGAAACCGGTCCCCGGGAGCTTGTTTCCTTCCCAGTGTAAGAATTGGCTTTTGTAGTTTGGTTTGCCCTGTTCCCATCATGCACTGGGACAGGAACAGACTAATTTGCATACAGCCAGGTTCTGAAACTGGGATGGTGCAGTGAGCTAAAAAACGGTGTTGGATCTAGCCCTGATCTCTTGACTGGGTGAGAGCTTTCTGCTTAATTCAGAGACTCTGTCCCTCACCACCCCTTGTTGTAAATATTTTTGTCCACCCTAAGCGTGGAAGGGTATTCTCAGATGTGAGACCCTTGCTCATTGCACCATCAGGATTCAAGCAAACCGGGCCGAAGACGGCTGTAATGCCAGAAACCGGTCCCCGGGAGCTTGTTTCCTTCCCAGTGTAAGAATTGGCTTTTGTAGTTTGGTTTGCCCTGTTCCCATCATGCACTGGGACAGGAACAGACTAATTTGCATACAGCCAGGTTCTGAAACTGGGATGGTGCAGTGAGCTAAAAAACGGTGTTGGATCTAGCCCTGATCTCTTGACTGGGTGAGAGCTTTCTGCTTAATTCAGAGACTCTGTCCCTCACCACCCCTTGTTGTAAATATTTTTGTCCACCCTAAGCGTGGAAGGGTATTCTCAGATGTGAGACCCTTGCTCATTGCACCATCAGGATTCAAGCAAACCGGGCCGAAGACGGCTGTAATGCCAGAAACCGGTCCCCGGGAGCTTGTTTCCTTCCCAGTGTAAGAATTGGCTTTTGTAGTTTGGTTTGCCCTGTTCCCATCATGCACTGGGACAGGAACAGACTAATTTGCATACAGCCAGGTTCTGAAACTGGGATGGTGCAGTGAGCTAAAAAACGGTGTTGGATCTAGCCCTGATCTCTTGACTGGGTGAGAGCTTTCTGCTTAATTCAGAGACTCTGTCCCTCACCACCCCTTGTTGTAAATATTTTTGTCCACCCTAAGCGTGGAAGGGTATTCTCAGATGTGAGACCCTTGCTCATTGCACCATCAGGATTCAAGCAAACCGGGCCGAAGACGGCTGTAATGCCAGAAACCGGTCCCCGGGAGCTTGTTTCCTTCCCAGTGTAAGAATTGGCTTTTGTAGTTTGGTTTGCCCTGTTCCCATCATGCACTGGGACAGGAACAGACTAATTTGCATACAGCCAGGTTCTGAAACTGGGATGGTGCAGTGAGCAAAAAAACGGTGTTGGATCTAGCCCTGATCTCTTGACTGGGTGAGAGCTTTCTGCTTAATTCAGAGACTCTGTCCCTCACCACCCCTTGTTGTAAATATTTTTGTCCACCCTAAGCGTGGAAGGGTATTCTCAGATGTGAGACCCTTGCTCATTGCACCATCAGGATTCAAGCAAACCGGGCCGAAGACGGCTGTAATGCCAGAAACCGGTCCCCGGGAGCTTGTTTCCTTCCCAGTGTAAGAATTGGCTTTTGTAGTTTGGTTTGCCCTGTTCCCATCATGCACTGGGACAGGAACAGACTAATTTGCATACAGCCAGGTTCTGAAACTGGGATGGTGCAGTGAGCTGAAAAACGGTGTTGGATCTAGCCCTGATCTCTTGACTGGGTGAGAGCTTTCTGCTTAATTCAGAGACTCTGTCCCTCACCACCCCTTGTTGTAAATATTTTTGTCCACCCTAAGCGTGGAAGGGTATTCTCAGATGTGAGACCCTTGCTCATTGCACCATCAGGATTCAAGCAAACCGGGCCGAAGACGGCTGTAATGCCAGAAACCGGTCCCCGGGAGCTTGTTTCCTTCCCAGTGTAAGAATTGGCTTTTGTAGTTTGGTTTGCCCTGTTCCCATCATGCACTGGGACAGGAACAGACTAATTTGCATACAGCCAGGTTCTGAAACTGGGATGGTGCAGTGAGCTAAAAAACGGTGTTGGATCTAGCCCTGATCTCTTGACTGGGTGAGAGCTTTCTGCTTAATTCAGAGACTCTGTCCCTCACCACCCCTTGTTGTAAATATTTTTGTCCACCCTAAGCGTGGAAGGGTATTCTCAGATGTGAGACCCTTGCTCATTGCACCATCAGGATTCAAGCAAACCGGGCCGAAGACAGCTGTAATGCCAGAAACCGGTCCCCGGGAGCTTGTTTCCTTCCCAGTGTAAGAATTGGCTTTTGTAGTTTGGTTTGCCCTGTTCCCATCATGCACTGGGACAGGAACAGACTAATTTGCATACAGCCAGGTTCTGAAACTGGGATGGTGCAGTGAGCTAAAAAACGGTGTTGGATCTAGCCCTGATCTCTTGACTGGGTGAGAGCTTTCTGCTTAATTCAGAGACTCTGTCCCTCACCACCCCTTGTTGTAAATATTTTTGTCCACCCTAAGCGTGGAAGGGTATTCTCAGATGTGAGACCCTTGCTCATTGCACCATCAGGATTCAAGCAAACCGGGCCGAAGACGGCTGTAATGCCAGAAACCGGTCCCCGGGAGCTTGTTTCCTTCCCAGTGTAAGAATTGGCTTTTGTAGTTTGGTTTGCCCTGTTCCCATCATGCGCTGGGACAGGAACAGACTAATTTGCATACAGCCAGGTTCTGAAACTGGGATGGTGCAGTGAGCTAAAAAACGGTGTTGGATCTAGCCCTGATCTCTTGACTGGGTGAGAGCTTTCTGCTTAATTCAGAGACTCTGTCCCTCACCACCCCTTGTTGTAAATATTTTTGTCCACCCTAAGCGTGGAAGGGTATTCTCAGATGTGAGACCCTTGCTCATTGCACCATCAGGATTCAAGCAAACCGGGCCGAAGACGGCTGTAATGCCAGAAACCGGTCCCCGGGAGCTTGTTTCCTTCCCAGTGTAAGAATTGGCTTTTGTAGTTTGGTTTGCCCTGTTCCCATCATGCACTGGGACAGGAACAGACTAATTTGCATACAGCCAGGTTCTGAAACTGGGATGGTGCAGTGAGCTAAAAAACGGTGTTGGATCTAGCCCTGATCTCTTGACTGGGTGAGAGCTTTCTGCTTAATTCAGAGACTCTGTCCCTCACCACCCCTTGTTGTAAAAAAAAAAAAAAGGTTTAATTGTGAAAGCACACATCTTTCCAGAATTTTGGCTAGGAACGGAAGATTCGAGACCGGTCTGAAGTTGTTCATGTCTGTGAGATCAAGGCCGGGTTTTTTGAGCAGAGGAGTGACTTGTCCTAGTTTAAGGCAGTCAGGGATGAGGCCCTCGCTTAAGGAGCTATTGATGATCTTGGCCCAGATTGGGGCTAGGGTGAGCTTCAAATTTTTCTGATTTTCCACAGTCGCCGCTTTTTACATAACAGAGTTCATTTTTCTAATTGATTGGGGTACTTGAAGTTTTGTATAGCGCTAGCTATACAAAACTTCAAGTACCCCAATCAATTAGAAAAAATGAACTCTGTTTTACATAACAGAGTTCATTTTTTCTAATTGATTGGGGTACTTGAAGTTTTGTATAGCTAGCGCTATACAAAACTTCAAGTACCCCAATCAATTAGAAAAAGGAACTCTGTTATGTAAAAAGCGGCGACTGTGGAAAATCAGAAAAATTGATGTACATAAGCAGCGTTCATTTGCCTTTTCCCACTCCTCTCCCTGTAAGCACCATGAATACCGTAAAATTTTAACCGCATCACTCCGCCAGTAAAAGTCCGTGCCCATATGTACATGACAGCCATTTTAGGCACCCTGGCCTTTTGCCCGCTCATTAGAATCACCGGCTTCCCTCCTGCGCGTATTTGAGCACCCCCCCCTTCTCACATGCATAGACCATAAAACCCTCTCCCTCTGCGCGACCCTGCTCTGAAAAGCAACCCTCCTGCTTGATCCACGAACCCCCCCCCATTTCCTCTTGAAGAAGTATTCTTCGCCTCAGCTGACATAACCCAGCTGTGCCTGACTGCCCCCGCTCTCTCATGCACGGGTCATAAGACCTCTCTCTCTGTGCGACTCTGTCCTTGGGAGTCACGCTCGCGCCCGACCAACACCTCCTTTCCTTTTATGAATACCCCTCTGTTGGTAAACTCTCCCTCTGCACTTGATTGTCCACGCGGCATGAATACCTCTCCTTTGATGACCCCTTCCACCGAGTCCGATTGTCCACACATGTCTGAGGTCATCGCCTAAGCCAGGAGATACTGTTTACTGCCCCTTATTGTATGGAGTCACTCCTCTTCAAAGGACCCACTATTGATCCTGGCCACCCCACCCCCTGGGCTACGATCAGGCGCACACATCCTAAAAATTGGCGGAACACTCAGCTGCGTGATTACCCTCCCCCCTTATCAGCAGGTCAAGGGTCTCTATTGTGAACATATGTGGGGCAGGATTGACAAGAGGATTATGGGGATGTCTTTTCCTTGTTTCACAATGTCGTGATTGTAATGCCAAGTGTTTTGTAAGGTATAAAAGACGATGTCTCAGCTCACTTGTTAGAGCACCTCCCGATGACACCTTGTTTCGTGTCGGAAATGACAGGCTCTCCTCATGAGTAATAAATCCTGTTCTTGTGATTCATGCTGCCAGCGCCCGTCTCTTTATTTGGTAATTATTCAGAATGGGAACTAAGAGGCGCTTTGAGCCAGCAGCCTGGGCATCGGTTGTCATCTGGGCTCATTTTCCACACTACCCCACTCCAAGATGTCTGACCATGTGAGCTTGTTGTGGATTAGAAAGAGAAGAAATACTGGGCGCATTAACGAAGCACCCATTTTTCAGTGGTAAGTTTGCTGTGGCAGTGCATCTGCATACATGCTAACAGATCAAATTCAGACAGGAGACCCTTGTCCCTTGATTTTAAAGCCAAAAATGTAACTACATTTCTCCTACCTAAAATAATCTCACTTTGATGTACCTCAATGGGCAGACTAAAGTAATTCCTCTAATTATTTTCTCGAAAAAGCTCCATATTTCCTGTTCATAATGGTGACATGTATTTAGAGAATAAGAGTCACTCACCATCACCTCATGAAGCAGTACCGTAGGAAGCAGTTTCACTTTCTAAAGAGGGACCTAAGACAGGGATACTTCGCTCCCATGTGCAAGCGAAGCAGAACCCTCTGTCTGACTGCAGGTCATGCAGCACCACTGCAGCAGATTGCTTTATTTAGTTTTGACCTAATGGCGCTTGCTATTTGCATATGTTGTGTGGTGAGTTAAGTGCTGACATGAAGTAGACCAAGCAGCTACCGCTGCCTGTAGCCATACTTAAACAGTTATTGCCTCAAGTTTTGGGATATTAGTTTGGGGAATACATTACCGTCACTGAGAGAAAAATAGTAGGCAGGATCTTAGGTATTTAAACATCCTAATTGCATCAAATAAAAGCTCTTGTGATTTCAGTCATGAATTGAGGAAAGAGTAAATCCATTGCATTGAGAAAGTAGAGCTAGAGTTGAGAATAAATCACTAAGTCTCAATGTCATTTTTGATATATTAGTTGTTTTTGTAGAGAGCACTATCATCCGTAAGGGGATCCTGCCAATGTAAATCTGGCTAGTGCATCTATATGAAGAGCCAGATCTTAAGTATTTTGAGGAATTCAAGGATGGAAGAGGCTTCTCTGATGTGTAGGGGCAGGCTGTTCTAGGCTTTGGGAGCAATGTAAAGAGAAAATCCAATGCTTGCTCTTGCTCTACATGTGTGTGGCATGTGTAAGAATAGGAGTCTGCCTGAGTGGTGGTGTCTAGTAGGTTTGGGGGAAGAGATTTGGTTGTTGAGGTAGGCTGAGCCCATGTTGTGTAGGGCTTTGAAAGTGTGTGTTAGGAGTTTGAACTGGACTTGTTTGTATATGGGGAGCCAACGAAGTTCTATGAAGTGTGGTGTGATGTGCATGTGGCATGATTGATTGAATATGTTGAGACTGCTGAGTTATGAATGGTTTGGAGGTGTCTGGTAAATAGTTTTCTGAAACCAGTGTAGAGGGTGTTCCCATGGTCTTGCTTGGGACGAGGGAGTGCATGACAGGCTTTGCAGTTGCTGCCTGGGAGACATTTGAAGACTTTCCTCAGAAACTTCAGGGTGTGGAAATAGGAAGCAGTGATGGCATTGACTTGCACTGTCATGTTGAGTTGGTTGTTGATGACGATCGCAAGGTTCTTGGTGTGGATGTTGGGTTGGGAGTGGCCACCAGAGGGAGTTCCACAGTGTTTTTCCCAAAGATCAGCACTTTTGTCTTATCAGTGTTTAGTCTGAGACTGTTGGTCTTCATCCAGCAGGCATTTTGATTATGCAGGCAGAAAACCAAGTCTGGATATTGTGAGTCTCGTCTAAAAAGGAGAGTCTGAGCTGAGCGGCGTCTTCATAAGAGAGGACATATAAATAGTGGGAGTGGATGATGTTGGTGAGAGGAATCCTGTATTGTTAAACCTGTCAGCTTCAGAGTGGTCTTCCTGCAAACCTTTTGCCTTCACCCATGCTAATGTTGCTGATCTTGTTTCTATTGGCCTTAGTACTCTGTGCACTTTACCACAGCTACCCATAAGTGCCTGTGCTCTCTCTTTTTCACATGGTAGAATTGGCTTGCTCCCAAATTGCATATTTAATTTCATTGTCTGTCCATAGTAAAGTGGAACTATGTTTACCTAGGGCCTGTAAATTAAATGCCACTAGTAAGGCTCCATACTAAAGTAAATAAAAGTGATGAATGGAAAGCTTGACTTAATCTCAGCCACTGGTAATTGCTCAGACAGCATCCCAGTCCATCAATTTATTGCACACCATGGCACCTCAGTTTGGGCCAGCAATATGCAAATCAGTCTGCTCCAATGGGAACAGTTCAGCCTGAACTGCCAAGCCAGGTCCTCCCTGAACTGGATCATAAGCAAACCGGGACTGGTATTTCCCTTGTTATGGGATCATCAGCCGGGTATCATTTTTTTCCAGTGACACAGTGTCCATGGGATTCTCGTCTGGGCATACATGTCCCATTTAGGGCCTACAGAACTTATTGTGCCAGCCACTTAAGTAGCTCTGCAAACATGCCTCAGGTCTGCAATTGCAGCCTGTGTGTGCAGTTTAAATCTTCCCTTTTGACCTTGCAAAAGAAACATTTTTCTAGGGCCAAACCTGCCTTTTTAATACAAACAGAGTCACCCCTTGGGTAGGCCCTGAACAGCACAGAGGGCAGGGTGCACTTTATTTAAAACGTTGCACATGTATTTTTAAGTTGTACATGTCCTGGTAGGGATAAACTCCTATGCAAGATCTGGGGGTCTCTAGTTGGCAATGGTATTCACCTTTGTCCAAATAGGGACCCTTACTTCTAAGTCAGGATAAGGGGATTACACTTCTTAATAACCCCTGGTCAACCCCTTGGTAGCTTGGCACGAGCAGACCAGCTTACCTCAGAGGCAGTGTGTTAAGCATTAGTGAATATACACAGTAATACAGTGAAAACACTACCGATGGACACACCTCAGGTTTTATAAAAATAAGTATTCTTTATATAGACTTAACACAAGACCACAAATGACAAAATTCCACAAAACTACGCTTAAGATTGCTTAAAGATGATAAAAACGTTGCTTAGTTCAAGTTGATGATCAATGCGAGAAAGTTCTCAATAAAGTACCTGGATACGTAACGCAAAGTAAACAAAAGGGTTGCAAAAGGGGAGATGCGTCAGTTCTGTGATCCGGAGGAAATGATGCGTCGTGCCTCAATGCTTGCGCAGAGTAAGGGATGCGTTGTGATCTTTACCGGTGCGGAGGTGATGCGTAGATTCTCGGCATGCGGGCCCGTTGCAGTGTGCAAGATGGCGCCTGGATACAATGCGATGATCCAGTTGCGATGCGAGATGATGGCACCCTTGACACGGCGATGTGATGACGATGAGTAGACGCCCTGGCAGCCTTGCGACGGCTCTGTACTTTGGAGCCGAACAGGCCCTGCGACAAGCTTCTCCGGTGATGAAATGACGACTCTCTCGATGGCGTCGCCCTTCTCCTGTGGTGCAACAGCAGGCAGCTTCGATGAACACACGCTTCCAGGGAGATGCAGCAAAGGCTCGCTTCTCCGGCGATGCAACGATTTCAGCAGCGGCGGAGACACACTTCCTCTCGATGCATCGTGCTTCCAGCCCCCAACGACACGCAAATGTCTGGAGTTGAGAATTCCCAGCAAGGAAATTCAGAGGGGAGCTGGAGGTGAAGTCTTTTGACCCTGAGATTTCAGCAGGATGCAAGCACAGTTCAAGCCCTTAGAGAATATTCTGTAAATGATGAAAGTCCTTAAAAGTTCCTTCTCCTTTCCTTGGCAATAAAACAACCACTGCAGGTAAAACCCAGCAAACAGCACACTGGCAGAGGGGCAGTAAAACTCCTGTAGCTTCCTTGGTTCTTCTCCTTTGCAAAAGGTTTCTTGTTCCAGAAGTGATCTAATTTCTTGGGATCAGGGTCCCAATATTTATACCCCAAAATTCTTGGTTCTCTGAAGGCAGAGAGGTCTCTGCCTAGTCCAAACCAGTTCCTGAGCACTCTGTTTACATGGCTCTCTCCTTCTTTTCACTGTGCAGGGCAGAATTATCAGCCGCCCCACAGGAGGTGGAGCCAGCACAGGGGAGGGAAGGTACAGCTCTGAAACACTTTGTTGACATGATTCCTTCTCTCCTTTCACAGGACAGGGCAAAGACATCAGACAAGCCACAGGAGGTGGTGCCAGCATTGTTGAGGGAAGGCCCAGCCCTATCCAGGTCCCAGGGGCAACTCCTCCCTCCCAATCAGATGCAGATCTCTCTATTTACCACTGGGCTGCCCCAGCCTGTCTCCTGAAATCCCCCAGCCCTGTCACTCACAAACCCAGACAAGGAATACACAACCTAGCAGAGGCAGGCCTGGATAGTTAGGCAAGAAAATACCTACTTTCTAAAAGTGTTATTTTCAAACACAGAATATTAAAACCAACTTTACTAAAAGATGTATTTTATCATTCTAAGTTCAGGCATACTAAATTTGAATTTCTACCATGTTTCCTGAGTCAGTTAGGATTATAAGAATCTAATAATCTAACTGCCCATTATAGCCTATTGAGAACACATAGCCTTCAATAGTGAAAAACAAAAATGGCTGTAATTCACTATTATGACACGCTACACACACCAGAGCATGTCCTACCTTATACTTACAATGCACCCTGCCCTTGGGCCTACCATAGGGGTGACTGATATGAAGCAAAGGGAAGGTTTAGGGACTAACAAGTGGTTGCACTTGGCCAAGTCGATATGGCAGTGCTAGACTGCACACAGGCCTTGCAATGGCAGGCCTGAGACACACTTTACAAGCTGCTTCTGTGGGTGGCACAACCAGTGCTGCAAGCCCACCAGCAGCATTTGATTTACAATCCCTGGGCACACATGGTGCACGGTACTAGGGTCTGATAGGTAAATCAAATAACCTAATCATGGAATCACCAATTACTACATCAATTTAACAAAGGGAGCACTTGCACCGTGGCACTGAATAGCAGTGGCACAGTGCCCAAAGCATAAAATCAGCAAAAAAATATAAAAACAGAGTAGGCAATCCATCAAAATGGAAGGGAGACTCACGCCAATGATGCCAGGTCTAACATCCTAAATTTGTTTTTCATTCCAAAAGAGAACATTGATTTATCTTACTACATTTAATAAGTGATAACTTTTAATTGGGAGCAGGTCGACAGTTCTAGTTTGGTGTGTAAAGGATTGTTATAAACAACCCTCTGTAAATTTGATTTTTAGTCTCAGTTATAATAATACCACTTTTAGAAAGTTGCCTTTTTTTTGCGCCAACCAATTGGTGTCTGCTGCCTGTACCCTGGGTCACAGCACTAGGTGTTGTTGGCAGTTGGCCTTTTTGTATTGCTTTTGGACAGTGAGACAAAGAAAAGGTAGGTGTTGGCAGGATGGGCCACTCTGAGTTGATGAGGGGAAGGATATGTCACCTACTGCACTTGCACATCACAAATGCCCTGCCTTAATACTCTTGCAAAGTGGTTTGACATTAGTCTATTGTGACCCTAGGAAGTCTGGGGCTAGGGCAGTGAGGTGGGACATTCCAAGCACCTCTATGGGGTGGAATCCTCTAGTAGCTTCTCCCACTTTATTGTGGGCATTAGGTATAAATATTAGACCTCAGACTCCAACTCTTCAGTACACATCTGGGCCTGTGGAAGAGTCAGAAGAAAGACTGATGTGCTGCTCTGTTAAATGGGCTTCCATTCTGCTGCCCTGCAGCTAGCCGTCTTGCTGCCTGAGTGAAGGACTGAGCATGCTTCCTGAACCTAGGACCACCAGAGTGACACCAAATGTCAGTTGGCGTGCATCCTGATCAGAAGCCTCAGGGACTGAACAGGCTTACTCCATCTTAAATCCAGTAACAAGACTGTTCCAGCTGCGAGCCCTTCCCTCCTAAGAGGTGCCCCTACAATCCTGGACCATAAGAAGTGAGCCTGAAAGATGCTGTACCAGCCTAAATGTTTTAGAGAGCACAGTCGCAGCACATTTCATCGTCTTCCGAAAACTCTGCATCATAGTCGCTGCATGATGCATCACCTTCTGAAAACCCCTTATTGAAGCTGGTGTGCGATGCAAACCTGATCCCGGACTTAGCTTCGCAGCTTCTCTGGCACTGCCACTGCGTGACACAACCTCGTATTGCAAGCCCCTCAATAATGGCAGCTCCACAGTTTCTTCAGAAACAGGCTTTTCGCTACTTATCCACAATACAGGACTTCACATTGCAAGCCCCTCATCAACGGCCTCCTCACTAGTGATGCAGGGCCTCTATTGTATCCTCACAGCTCCTCGGAACAGATGCTGCATGATGTATTTCCACACGAATACCTCGCATTGCCTCAGCTGCATGACGCACCGATGCGGGACCTCACAATGCTCTTCAACCAGAATTTATAAGGTACTCTTACTCGGCTCACCTAACTGGGTCCCTGTAGCCTGAGCTCACTGCATTGTGGTCAGCCTGAACTTGTGACTTTGTCCTGGTCCTGATAACCACAATTGGCACTTTATGATTTTTGGGGCTATTTTTATTTAAATCTTTAAAACTGCATATCTCTGATTCTACCAGATTGGATTCTGCCGTTTTGGTCTTAACATATTTATTACATTTTACTTTATTTTTCAAAATTGTTGTGGGATTGTTATTGTGTTGTAGTTCACTTTATTACTGTTTATGAGGTGGTGCATAATTACTTTACGCATTGCCTATACATTAAGACCCCAGTTTTTGTCCCAGGCTACCAATGAGTTAAACACAGGTTAATGTAGAGTTCATTTGTGACTTCACCCTGACAAGGGCTGTGGTTGCTGCTTGAGTAGGATTTCTCGTGCAGTACAGTGGTTTTGAGTTATGCTGAAAATCCTACAAAATTAATCCGAGACCAATTGGAGCCTTTTTTAAATTCCCCCTAGTTTTCTGATTGACAGGTTTTTTTTTCTAAATTTAAAGTCCCTACCTATTTCTCCCATACCATGGAAGGGGGAAAAATGCTCAATGTGGACAATCCCATCAGAACTGTACTGCAAAGCGGGGGGGGGCTGCATGTTGGAAAGACGGCCACAAATCTGGACCTTCAGATAGCATTAGGCACCTCTGAGGAGGTTACAAGGATGCAGTCACAACCTGAGGGTTCTGATAAGGAGGACCTTAATTTCGGAGATCCTGATGAGGGTAACTTGATTTGGGAGAAGAGGATGTCCTGCCTAAGCCGGAATTCCCAAAGGAGGGAGACCATCTGTCCACTGAAAGAGAGCCCAGTGTGAGGGCAGGGAGACATATTTTTTCAAGGAACTTGTCCCGAGAGTAGCTGGTGGACAGGAAGTCAGAGAGGGAGTTCAGGCTATCAATGGCCAAGCTTAAAACAGAAGAAAAGAAGGCTGTGACAGATTTGGCAGAAAAGAAGTTTTGTTTGAGCACGAAAGAAGCTTGAATGAACTAGAGCTCAAAGCTAAGCAAACCTCAGAATGGTTTGTGGCATATGAAGTGGCTCTGAGGGAACACAAGATCCTCGAGGAGTATTGGGGTAGCTAGTAGACACATATGCCTACAGTGGGGAGGGACACTCTTCTCACACTATCGGTAGATGCCTGTATAGGTGTACACACATGAAAGCCATAGGTTTCACCAAATTCAAATTGACCCCTGAGAAGTACCGTCAGTGGTTCAGGGACAACCACAAACTTCCTAGCCAGTCTTGGGTGGATTTCTTGGAATATTTTAGCAAGGTTTTAAATGGCTGTGTGAGGGGCAGCAAAGTTCATTGTTATGATTAGCTGTGCATCCTGATTTTTAGGGAGCACATGCTCAATACCTGTTTTAAAAAACTGCACCAGCACCTAGTGGACAGCAATTTGACACATCCTTGGAAACTTGTTGAGGAGCCGGACCTCTGGGTCAGTACCAGTGTGTTCAAAAAGGCATCTTGGGGGACTCCCATAAGGGTGCTCAGGAAAATAAAAGTAAAAGTTCCAACAAGGCCCTCAAAATAGTTCAAAGGAGAAAGGGTCCCATTCCCAATCTGGTTACCAAAAGAAAGGTTTTGTGGACAAAAATACTGTTAAGTTTGACCCTAAATGTGATGATGCCACCAGTATAGGCACATCAAGGTCGATGCTAATCATTCTAATAGGGCACTGGACCTCAGTAATGGCCAGTCCCAGGGGTTGACTAGTGTAGAGCTTGTGGAGCTGGTGATCACAGTCAGTGCAGGGAGGCAGCTGAGGTTACCTTAGTATCCCTGGGTGGCAGACAGATGGTACCTTAAACCCACATGCCTATCAATACTTCCAGGTACGGGAAGTGGGTTACCATCAATGGACAGAGGGTGGAGGCTCTGAGAGACACAAGAGCCAGTATGACTACTGTCAGATGTCGTCTTGTCTCCTCAGAGCAGGTGGTACCCAATATATTTCACAAGGTTGGAGTAGAAGTCAACTGTGAGTACCACTACCCAGTGACAGTGACAGGTTCCCTTCAAGCGGGGAGGAGGGTCTCAGGTTCTCTTAAGGTAGCTGTGAGCCCTGCCATGCCTGTGTATTGTTTGAAGAAGGTGAGTTGGAGCACACTGCCTAGAAGGAAGTATAGCACAGGTCACACCTGGAAATATTGTGGTTGCCTTAGTCCATGGCTGCCCAGGAGGGAAGTCAGAATAGCCTGAAGCCTAAAATAATGGCTCACACAGCTGCAAAGAAGGGAAAGGGCAGGGGCATGGAAAACCAGCCCCTGAAGACCCAGCTTTACCGGTGGATGGGCACCAGAGGAGGTGGCCCTGAAAACCACCTGGGAAGACATTGCCTCCCTGGGAGACCTGCCTAAGCTTGCTGGATGGCAAGTTAAGGGTGGGCTCTCCAGTGATGAATTCTGACAAGGTGCAAAGAAAGTGCTCAAACCTGGAGGAGCTGAGGTGGCAGGCCAAAGCTCAAACAGCTGGTGACACCTCTGGAGATCACCTCTTTTACTGGGTGAACAACCTCCTTCATAATGAGTCTAATGTGCCTGAACATGTCGTGGCATGTGTCCACCAATGCCCAGCACCTTCCTACTGTGTCTTTCGAGATACCCCTGGGGGGCCATCTGGGGAAGGACAAGGCCTTTGCCAGGCTTGTCACCCAGTTCTATTAGCCCTGGATCATAACAGCCTCACATGCTTACTGTATGACTTGTCTCACCTGCCAGACCAATGGGAAGGTGGGCAAACAGCTCAAGGCTCTCCTAAGTCCCATATCTGCTGGTAGTGCCTCTTTGAGAGAGTGGGTATCAATGTTGATGGGCACATGGAGTGAAAGCCTGCCCTGGGCAACAGTTTTACACTGGTTTTGGTGGACCATGCCACATAGTACCAAGAGGCCATTCCTCTGGGGGCCATAACTGCACCTGCAGAGGCTAGGGCCCTGATGGATATTTTGACCTGGGTAGGTTTCCCCAAGGAAGTGGTGACTGAAAGGGGCACCAATTTCATGTCTCCATGAAGTCCATGTGGGAGGAATGAATGTGGGCTAACATTTAAGTTCTCTATACCTTACTACCCTCAGACCAATGGGAATGTTAAGAGGTTCACAAGATCCTCAAGGGCATGATTATGGGAGGACCTGAATGCATGTGGTGGAAGTGGGACATCCTTTTTCTCTGTCCACTCTTCGCATACAGGGAGGTACCACAAAAGGGAGTAAGGTTCAGCCCTTTTGAACTCCTCTATGGTCAGCCTATGAGTTTGGGGAAGGAGGGGTAGGAGCAAGTCTCCATACATCCCACTCAGGATGTGGTTATCTGCATGCTCGCCCTCATAACCAAATGAAGAAGTTCTGGAAAAAAGGCTTTTAGAGAATGTAGAAGCTAGTCAGGAGATAATGAAGACATGCTATGACCAGAACTCCATTATGGATGAGTTTCAGCTTGGTCAAAAGGTGTGGGTGATTGAGCCAGTTGAGCCAAGGGATCTACAAGATCGTTGGAAGGACCCTATGAGGTGATTGAGTAGAAAGGGGAGGCCACCTACAGAGTGGACCAAAAGACCCCCAGAATCCCCTCGCTTTACATTTTCGAGGACAGGCCTAAGCCCCTGAACATGCACTAATTAATCATGCTGGCAGGGCCAAAAGAAAATATGGGATACCAGATTCATATGCAGATGGGCACTTGGGGTAGTGGAACAGAGACATATATTATCCAGGGTACACACCTGTCCCCAAACCAGCCTTTTCATTGATTTATACACAAAGAAAATAGTTAATGTAGGTGTTAATGTTTGGCAACATAGTTTCAGAAACAAGATTCGCTTGCTGTGACTTTTGCATGGTGAACGTTAATGTATAGCATCTAGCCTTGTCAGACAACTACAGTGATGAGTCAACCTTTCTTTCCAGCTTCTACACTACTTGAAGAATGTCCGGGCAAAGAACTCAGCTGGCAAAGAGGTGTTTTTTGATGAAAATGGAGATGCTCCACCAATGATGGATTTTATCAACTGGCAGATGACCTCGAAGGACACTAGCAGGTTTCTGAAAGTGGGAACCTATGAAGCTAATGCACCGAAAGGCCAGAGACTTATTATCAACAGCAGTGCCATTGAATGGGGTAAAGAGTTTTATACGGTAAAAGAACAATGGTTTCTCAAATTTAAAACTCTGGCCCAGAACAACAAAGCATTATAAATTTGTGACCATTAAAATGCAGTTTCTTATGTACCAATCATATTCAGGAGTCAGAAAATTTCTTCTGACTTCAAATTGATACCAATTCAGTATCCATAAGGGTGTGTTGTAGGCATACCTTCCAAATACCCAATCGGTATCTCATGTGTCAATGTTTTCCAACTGAAATCATTGCAAATCATTGATATTTTACCAACACCTCAAGGAAGGTGGTAAAACATTTGTAGAAGGGAAGATGTCCATTTGTAACCCCTTTCCCTTGGGGAATGTTAACAAAAAGTTTGTTGAAGAGGACAACTGAAAACTTAATAAAACAAAAAAAGTGAAGTTTGCTTTTTAAGGAAAACAGACTGACATCTTTAAGAATCACAGTGGTCCACAGACCCCAGCAGACTGCCAGCCTTGTGATTTCCTCCTAGCATAGTGAGTCACAATTTGTGACCTACCTCATTAATATTCATAAGATAGGTTGAGTTGCCACCTAGTATGATTTGGATTTTTATGAATCGGTTTATTAGTACCAAGGTTGGTTCTGTTCTTAAACTTTTATACTGATTGAAAAACTGATTTGTAACCAGTATTTTGTAACCAGATATTCGCACAAATGACACTTTATTCTATATCACAATCGATTTACAGAACTGAAATATTGCAATTTGCTGGTGCATATATGAAAACATTTAATGTTGCTACAGTATATTGTTATTGGTATAATTGCCAAGCTGCTGTGTTTTTGGTAGCACATCTAGAGCAATGCCTCACATTAAAAAATGTGCACTAAAGCAACACAAATCAATAAAGCTGCCAAAAAAGAAATAATTTACTAATTGCAGAACTTGTAGTAATAGCAAGGAATGATAATGCTAACAGGCCTGTTAGTTGACTGCCACCTTGCTATTTTGTTTTAAGGGTCGCCAGGGGTTGCTGATGCGGTCCCTGGTTTGCCCCTTGCAACCCCTATCACTGCATTTACGACTCCTGGCCTCAAAGGGTAGCAAAATCTGTGCCAGAACGCTGAGGAAGCTTGTCCTTATGGACATCGGTAGTGACTCCAATCTCCTTGTTTTCTTTTCAAGTTTTTTTTTAATTAAACTAATTAGTGTAAAAATAGATGGAGTAAAATTAGCTGGCATATGACCCTAACTGGCAGCTGACGTAACTCACACATTTTTAATTTAATGTTATGTGCATGACTGCAGGTGAAAGTGTGTTTATGTGAGAGCGAGTTGGTATGTGTGATTGTTTATGGATGCATAAGCATGTGTGTGAACGTAAAGGTCAAATGGTGTGTGATGTCACTTCCGCTACCCCTGGCCTTTTGGTCAATTGACATTTATGTTTACAACTTTTTTCTTGGGGATCTACTGAGCCCTGACCAATATAAAATTTCCTTTGGAGTTTAAAAGGACACATTGCTACAGTTGTCCCTGGAAATGAATAAACCTGCATTGTGTGCAGAATTGCTTCTTGTAATTGAATGTTGCAACTCATAACGAATTGAACCTATGCATAGAGTGGGCAGACCTATGCTGTTCACTATAGTGTACAGAGAAATATGTGAATCAGAAACACCCGACCGATGGATGAAGAGTGTTACACAAAAGGGGGGTTGAACCCATGCAGTCACGGGGACCTGGGTGCTATGTTGTACATATAGGGGGGGTCCCCGTAAGGATAGTGTATTGTAATGGACATACACTGAAGTGAAATTACCAACAAAACAATTAAACAAGCATAAGTAACAATTTAGGAATTGGTATACGTGATTTATTACCAAAACACAGCGTGATTGCTGGTAACAATTAATGAATCAACTTATGCGAATTGACAAGCCCCAAGAAAAGGAAGGGAGGGTGGTGCTCAGGGAGGTGATAAGGATATAGAATGTTGACACAGTATAAAAAAGGGGATAACATCCAAATTTAGTGACAGTACAAACCAATTACAATGCAAGTGCCAAAATATAAGGCAAAATTCCAAACATAGTCAATAAGTCATATTCGACGGTCACATCTCATTACTTGATGGATCGGGGGTGTGCCGGAATCTCAAGAAAGGAAAAGTCGACGTTTCAACCCCTATTAGTAGGCTAATTAAAGTCCTTAAGCGGGGTCTTCATCAGGACGCAGAACTGTGGTAAAATCGCATTCCAACTTCTTAGGTCCAAAATACAATATAGGCCTTAAGATGCTTTGGAAACTTTTTTTCCATGTAAGCTGATACTACGTGACCAGCAGTATTAACACATGAAGCTAACCCCCTTGTATTATTATCAGTAGCGGCAGCTAACGAACAGGGATAGTAGGGCGGCGGGGGAGGGGGGAGTTTGGGGGAATGGAAAAAAAGGGACTTACCTGGCACGGTATGGCAGCCGCTTCTCCTCCATCCCTGTCCTCGTCCTCTTCCTTCTTCCTGTACAGTCCCGGCCACTGCAGGAAGCACCCGGGCACACAGGCTCCCCAGAGCCGATCACAATGATGCAATGCAGCGTTGTGATTGGTCTGAGTGCTGGGCAAACAGTCATGAGCGCTTCGGGAGTGCAAACCACTCCTCCCCCTGCTATGGCCAGCCCTGCCCAACCACTGACTGCAATAAGAAAGATAAAATTATAATAATGTTACGTTATTTTCATTTTATATTTCTTTTTGAGCAGTGGGGCAACACTCCTCCACCGCTAAGTATTACTGCATTTGTTTCAGAGACCAAACCTCAGGCTTAAATTGGGAAAAATGAATAGAAAAGAAGACAGAATAATGAAATAGTATGAGGAAATCAGTACACCTGCATTCTTATTACCCATTGTGAGTGTGTTATTACCCCTCAGCAAATAAGGCAAATACTGCGAGAGGTGCGATGGTTATCGTTTTCTTAATTTGATGAGTAAGTTAAAATTTTGCAAACTATTTTCGCAACTTAATCTGTTAATAATCCAATTTACTTGCCCATATATGTGGTCTAATATATGTGGGTACATTACCGTCTGCTCCACTTTATAATGGTATTGGAAGCCATTGAGGAATTAAGTGACTACACAGTGGAAGCAGGCTGAAGGCTGAGTCCCTGTACAAGAGAAATGAACACTATTCCAGAAAGATTACTCTTTCATATGAGAAGCAAAATAAGGGTCTGATCTGGACCCACTCTGTCCGTCATGGTGATAGAGGACATTATTCTGCCACCTTACTGGAAAGAAGACTGCCATATTTAGAGCGCAAGGGTGATCTCCATGCCCTCTGAGGAACCGCTATCATGGCTGTTCCAATGAAGGCACTCTCTGAGCTTTCTCCCACAGTCTGTGTGTAATTAGGGCGAGCATTCGAGACCTCTTGTATATACTTTAGTTTATACTTATATGTGTATATTCTTGTGGACTCTGGAAATCAACTCTAGGACTTGTCTGCTTCCACTTAGGGATTTTTTTTTCCGGTCAACTGCTTCTATTTACCTGTCTTGATATTAAACGACCAGTATAGGTCAGTAATATACCAGAATTGCTCTCTGCTTGTTCAACTGCCTCTATTTAACTGTCTTGATGGAAAACGGCTAGTAGAGGTCAGTAAAATACTAGAATTGCTTTCTGCTGAGGGACTTTCTCTTTTTTTATTATTCTGGCAACTGCCTCTATATATCTTTCTTTGTAGAAAACGACCAGCAGAGGTCAGTAAAATACCAGAATGACTTTAGCATTCTCTAGATTCCAGTCCATAGAAATTATCTTCCATGAGCACCTGTAGACAATAATATTTTTTCAAACCTTGTATTTTCAGTGATATGACTACCGAAGGCCCTGATTTTATATTAAAAATAGAGCTTTCGACTATACCATTTCCCATTGAAAGGCAGTATTTCTCTCCATGTGTTCCCATACCTGACATGCCACGCAGTTTGGTGCTTAGTTTCCCTCCATGTTAAAGAACAGTAGATATTTCAGCACCCAGGCTAATGTGCTGCATAGCTAAATACATATAAGGTCCCAAAGGCAAACCCGATTGCATTGCAAACCAGGGTTTTCCTGTGACAAACACAATATAAAAATTCATCATTCGGCCCATCAGAGTAATCATTCGGATAGTAGAGCCAGCAGTGGCCCGCTGTCAGACAGATATATGTCTGCTAGACTAATAGTTGAGTGGATGAACCAAGGATTTGACAGATATGGTAGTTCACCATGTTTTTGTGATGGAGTTCTGTGTCTGCAAAACTTAAATTGGGCCCTAAATGTGTGAAATTAAAAACACCTGATTCTAGCTAGTAATTTTCAGCAAAACTTGAAGTTTAAAACCTGTCGGTATTTCCATCATATAAGAAACCCTGGACATGTAAAAAATAAGAAAACTGCCATAAAGTTTTTCTTTCTTCTAATGGTGTTTTTTTCAGGAAAGCACTGTTTCTGAAAGCTAAATAGCCAGTGCTTCTTTCATTGTTTGAACATGTAGTTCTACTCTGTGAACTCCCTTTCACACTGTCTGCTGGCTCTGGCAGTAGGAATTGTAGTATAACAATGGTATTAAGGTAATACCACAGAGTTGTAACTTCATTTTCTTAATATTTGTAATCATGAAAGAGACATATCTTTAGATAAAAACGTTCCTAAGTGAACCAATGTTAGAGCATCATTCAAGAAAGCTACTCAAGGAATAATATTTTGTTAATTATTTTTAGATAGTGAATTCACAAGATTTTTCTCCTTATTCAAGACGAATACCCCTATTTCACTGTAGGAGAGACCTTACAAGATAGCAATATTTAGTATAATAAGCACGCATTATCACAAGTCAATACAGCTGGCTATAAGTGAAAGTGTTACTTGATTGATGGCTTGTTTGTTTATGTGGTTGTTGATGGAGCAGTTCGCCAAGCTCTTGAGGAGACCTGGATTGCTCTGAGTGCTGGTAATAATCACACACAGAGACAAAGGAAGAATGAACGACAGGTAAAAAAATCATAAAGGAATATAAAGGAGAAGGCGGAAGAATATGTAAGGACAAGACAGAAAAGTGTAAGAAATGCTCTATTGGAAAGAGTTTTAGATGCACATCCTCCTAAGGAGTATGTATTCTCCTGCTCACTCACCCAGTCCTTGCTTACAACATTTAACAGTGCTTAGAGATAGACTGTGTGAATTGTCCTGTTCAAGTGTCATCTTTCTTTTCATCAAGTCATTAAAATAGGAACAATCTAATTGACGTGATGGTAAAATGTAAGCAATTTAAGATGGTAGAAAGATTAAGGACTAAAAAGGGTAATGTAATGTAGTGTTATTATTGTTGATGTATGACTAAGGAAGGAAGAAAAGGCGAATGTAAATAATGAAAGAGGGAGGAGAACTGTATAGAGAGGGTAAAAGGAACAATCAAGGCTGTACAAAGGATGGACTGAAGGAATCAACAAGAAAATATTAGCAAGTGATGAGTATCCCTGGACAATATTTGAGTCATGTTGCTATGGGGAATATCACCAAATCCCTAAAAATGGCACAGATTTATGCAGCTGCATTGTCAGCGACTATTGTCATAAAACAGAGTTGAATACGTACTGCATGCTAAAAAAGTTGTGGAAAATCACGAGTGATCCTATGCATTCGAGAGCCATGTTTTGGGAAAGGGTATAGTATTCTTCTACTTAGCCAGCATCTGTTGTACTGTTTTCCCACCATTCTCACACCAGTGTGACCATTTTCTGTTCTATCTGACCTATTCTTTTAATTTCGTTTTATTTTTTGGACCTGTTGTGCTTTTACATTTCATTATTTTGTACTGTGCTTTTTGTAACCTTCTGAACCGTAGTCTTGGAAAAAACAGGTTCGGATTCCCTTTACACAGTCATGACCCAAGCAACATTTGTAATTGAGAGTGGCATTAGTTTTCTATCATCTGAGCGACCTCCCCCTCATGTTGGCAGCATGTGGGAAGCCCAGCAAGGATTACATCCTAGCATACATTGCTGGAACTCCCAACAATGTTCCTCCATCAAACTCTTGACTATTTGAAGTTTGTATTCCCTAACCCATGTATGGATCTCAAACCACAACCAGTACAGTTCAAAGACTTTAATGTGTGGATTGAGCAACTTGATCCTTGTCAACCATATCTGCAGGAAGACTTGGTGGACGTTATTGTTCTTGTGCTTCCGCACACAATCTCTTCATGTGATAACCTGCATACTGTTTTTCATGTTTTGATTTGAGGTGTCTCTCACAGATGACAAATAGGGGCCAGATATCCCTCTTTTAAGTTTCTGGTCACAGATTTTACAAGTGATTCAGCAAGTATTTAGTTTCTTCCCCCCAAGGGCACGTGAGAAGACCTACTAAACATATTAGTACTTGCTATTTGTAGCCACTTAAGCAGTCTCTCCGAGACCCTGCACTTCTCCTTCTCCTGTGGAGCTAGTCTACGAAGGTCTAATTCTCAGAATCTCCATAATCTTCAATTTTAGAGCAGCAAGTTCCATGACTGCTGTGTCTGGTCTGGATCTCATCAAATAATGTTGCTCTTTTCAATGTGGGGGAAGAATACCTGACCTGGCAGCCAATCAAAATCTAAGATTGCTCTTTGGAATCTAAAATTGTTTGCGGAAGTCAGAAAAAGTCACATGAAATTCATCCCTCTTTGCTAGACACATAAAAAGTTAATTTTAGTGTAAATGACTGCCTTAAATCGCTAAATGGTGCCAGTGAACACATAAAGAGACATTTGTAATGAGGAAAATAGTGTTTTAGTTGTATAGGTACCAGCAAAACAGCAGGACAATATACATGTTGTCACTTAGGAAGAAAAAAAACAATAAAAAGAAAGAAGGACTGTTTAGAATGAGGGCCCAATGAGTGGAAGGATATGAAAGAGTTGGTTCTGGAACTGTAGGAGAAAAGAAAGAGGCAGTTCGAGTCATGGGAGAGAGGGAGTCGGAGGAGAGTGGAGTGACATTGAAGGAAAAGTCATGGAAAAGGAGTGGAGTCAAACAAATGGGAGAGGACCTGAAATGCTGGAAAACTGAGAAGGAAAGAAGATGATGCTGGGGAAGTGGGGCACCGACAACTGGGGGAGTGGTTCCAAATGCCCAGAGTGTAGATGGGCCATAGATGAGTTATGTGACCAGCATTTGACTGGCAACAATGGCCTATCGAGTCCTGATGTAGCATCACAGTAGGAAGTTTGACGAACTATCTTCAGCAGGAAGAGGCACACATTTCCTTAGCTCCAGTCCTCCCTAGGAATCCTGTGCTCAGTCATTTGATTGGGGAGTGGTAGATGAAATGTGGTAAAGGTGAGAATAGACTCACCAGAAACCCTTGACACTAACGGTTTTGGAAAACATTGGGGGAAGAACAGATGGATAATGGTTACACCCTGAGGTTTCAACATTCTATTGAGAAAGAAGTTAAAGAACCCACTTTTGGGAGTAGAAAGGAAGTAGCCACTGTACAGAGTGGGATGGGCACAATAGAATCTTCTATAGCACTAGTGATGGGTGAAATAATGAATGCTAAGACAACACTATCAAACAGAATTAGCACTTGGGTACCTGTCTTTGTTTTCTTTTGAAGCGATTCGATTGGAAATAATGAAATCTTGAGGATCCAAGAATGTTGTCCAAGAATAACAAACTGACAATATTGGACGTTTCTTTTTGGGGCTCAGGGGACTGATGGCCTTGAAGGATGTAAATTGTATTTGCATAAAAAAGGGTGGCATTGAAACTCATACAAGACTTGTTCTTACAGAGTTTGCTGTGAGACAGGCCACCACATGTACCAGATGTCCACTGCCTGTTTTTTAGGCTGTGGACTGGACACAGATAAGATGGCACTGGTTGTCCGTGATATAGTTCTTGAAGCTGCGAACTACCAGCACCACTTTAGATGTCTGAAGTCCGCAGCCATGAAAATATTGAATGGACTATCATTCGCAATTGAAATTTTCCAACACGGTCACTCTCTCAACTGTGGCCTAGGGTTCAAGGTGTGTTTAGCTTGCACTTTTATTTGACTTCCTCTAAGTCAGCCAGAGTCTGCAGAGAGCTCCTCACCCATTAGGCAGCCTTTATGTGTTATATTATTTAGTCCTTAGATGTCTTCAGATGTCCCTGTATCTCCGTTGCTGAACCTTGGTGGATAAAAAAAAGCCGACATTTACAAAGTTTTAACCATTTGAGCCCACTCAGCAGCATTTTCATACCCTTTTTTCTCAAAAACGAGTAAACTAATTTACATTCTCAATAAAGCTCTACCGTTAAGCCACATTTAGTGTAAATCCATAAAGTAAGCTCGGTGTAGTTGCAAGAAAATTTCCTGGGACAACTAAAGAAGGAACGCACATCTTTTTCACGTCTATACATTTTTCGTCTCTACAGAAGACCACACAATCTGGTCTGTTAACTATACTAATTGAATGCCATATTTGGTGAAAGTTTGTACACAAAGTCAAAAGAAAAATGTATTGTCAATGGAAACGGCGACCGTACATAAGTACACAATGGCAGAATGGACAAATTAGAGGGTCTTTTAATTGGAGAATGAGCGGGGCTGTTGTGGGTGGTGTGGGTTGATAAGTTTGGGAAGGGGTGTTATATGGTTGTGTTTTTTAGTGTTAGATAGGGTGGGTTTATTGCTGGTTTTGAGTCTTTTGTATCAGTTGGGAAGCGGTAGTTTAAGATTTATGGGCCTCATTTATGAGAAATGACGCATCGCTGCTTTCTCAGTGCGCACTACTTGTGACATTCCTGATGCGTCATATTTACAGTATGACGCATCATGTCGCAAGGAGTTGCAGATATGTCAGTATTTCCGACGTATCTGTAGGCGCAAAAGTGATGCATTGCTGGAGTGTGTCACAAAAGTGACGCAACTCCAGCAATGCGTCCTTTCACATGGGGCAAGCCCCATGTGAAAGGGCCTGCGTCAGTCTTACGCCTGCTTTGAGGCAGGCGCAAGATTTTGATGCAACGGCGTCCTAAAAGTGAAGCAGTGAAATCTCATAGATTTCACTGCGTCACCTCTATGACCCTTTCTTGCGTCAATACGCCCCCCTTGCATACATTATACCTGTTGCAGGTATAATGTGGCTCAGGGGTTTACAAAGTGACGCATCTACCTAGATGCGTCACTTTGTAAATATGGGGAAACAAGGCGCATTTTTTACGCCACTGGTGCGTCACAAAAAGTGACGCACCAGCGGCCTAAAAGTGACGAACTGCCTCATAATGAGGCCCCATGTTTTTTAGGGGTTACGGAGGTGGAGGCTTCCTTCTGGATGAATATTCTTTATAGAAATAAATATTGCTGTGTAATATATAACTGTTACTTTCTTTATTAGTTTAGTGGTTTGTTTGATCAAGTGGCCTTTAATAGCATACCTAGTACCAGGTAAGGTCTGCCTACCTATCCATAGAAGCCCAAATTTGGCACAACACAAAGAATAAAGAAGTTTCACAATTCTTTCCATAACTCTCTCTACTTGTGCCACGGTGCAACGCGACCTTCTATATGGGCATTTGCTCCACCATCCAGCAATCAGACCTGGAAAACTGATTATAGCCATGTCAACCCCGTCATGACATGTCACAAGTCCCATTCCATTATTAATAGATGTGCGCTGCCCCGCTCTCTGAAATCACCACTAAGTGGTAGTACTCAGAGAATGAATTCTGTAGTCCTCTGCCGCCATCAGAACCCAAACCTCTCCCTTCCTGCTCATCAGAGCAGGAATGATACGAAAAAATAGATACAGCAAAGAATAGTGCAAAGGCATTCTGCCAGGGTCTGTCAAGGAGGCATGGCTGTAAACCAGGGTAGAAGCACCATTGAGGTCCCATGCAGAAGTGAACGTTGTTCAATAAGAGAAGGCAAGTACAATATTTGAAAGTCGAGATAAATATGGTTCGCAAAGTCTAAGAGTAAGGCGCATAAGCTGACGTAAGTACAATTAACCAAAGGACAATCAAATACCTCTCCCAGGCAAGTGGCTGCAGATAACCTCAATGGGTAAACACTCAAACATTTAAAAATGATTGGTGGGATTTAAAAATGATTGTTGAGAGACAGACCTGTTGAAGAAGAAATAGATTGACACTTTCAGTCAAGGTAAACTGGGAGGTCTAAGACGAACTAAAAGATGCTGATGGGCCGTTAACCTAAAGACATTCAAATAACCTTTCCAGAGACACATAGCTGTGTGGGGGATGTTTGGGACAAAATGTTCAGCCAAACTTTGAAAATATCAAGTCTAGCTAAGCCCCTTTTTGTTGTCACTCTAATTATTTAGCATCAAATATTTAATCCAGGTTGTTATTTTCCAAACCAGTGTGACATCTATGCATCTCTTTTTCCATGCAAGCCACACACATATGGATTGTGTTCCTCTCAATCTTCATTGACAGTTAACCAGTGAAATGAAAGTTTAGGCATTGGAGGTACTAGTTCTTTGAGGACATGGCAGTGTCCATTGCAAACTTGTTCATTTCAAGATGTCTTTGCTTATCACCACTCACCAGGCCAAAATTGCTGTGTCTTTCATTATCTGTTTGTGCCTTGCTAACAGAACACAATCGCTCATTTTTGTTTGTTTGCATCTCTTGGCAGTTATGACACAAAGAGTTCTGTTAATTTGTTGTAGCAGATATTCTATTTTTATTTTTTAATTTATTAATCCAATATGCACAGCTAACAGTCAAATTTAGGTACTTCCTCTTAAGAATGATTACACACCACACATTAATGTTTGAGAAATAAGAATCATTTACTTTTGTGTTTGTTTGGTGCTTGATAACTTGTATACATTATATGCTTTGATCATTGCCTTTCCATATTTTAAGTAAACTAACTGTTCTGAGAATGGCAGATGGAACAGCTGCACTGACAACCTACTCTGATGATGTGCATGCCACAGGACATGCTAGATATTTTATTGCAACCATGCCAATTTTTGCCGCTTTTCCCATGCCAATAGATCAATGTGTCATCATCTATTGTGAATATTTTCTGTTAATCCAAGTTCTCATGTCACATCTTGTCTATTGTAACAATTGACATTTGCTGCGCATTGATTCATATATTTGTGTGTTTGATGTAAGTCCTGCAACTTCTATCATCCATCCCACTAAAAAAAAATTTCTAGCAATGCTGCTGGCACTGGTGTGATATAGAGTGGTCACAGTTTTACCAGGGGTGTGCATTGCTATTGTGACATGCTGCTGGAGTCACCATTGTGCTCTTCAGAAATCAGTGAAGGCAAAATATCAGCTCTTCTTTGACCACAAAATTGCAATCTTTCATCTTAATGACCTACAATTTTCTTCATGTTACAGTTCTTAGACAGTTAATGATTGCATCAAGGATCCTATATAGTGGCCCAGATGCACTCTTTGGAGGCCATGATCCCTATAGCCTGTTATTGGTATCCAGATGAAGGACTAAGTTATTGCTCAAACCAGCTGCCTCTTCATTAGCATTGGTAAATGCTTCTTCCGTCTCATTCAAATGGGCCTGTGACAAGCACGCAATGAAATGATTTAATGCACAGTACATTCTTGCTTGCTGACTTTCTATGTCAAACTCTCAAAGATGTAAGCATTTTCGTTGGGTACTCTATTAGTCCTCATTTGTCAAAATTGAGTGCCATGGATTTGGCATTTCCTCACCTTTGTAGCACATAATCAATTATAAGTATGTGCTGCTGAAATGGACGTTATAACATACATAAGGTGGAGTTCTAATCATTTGGAGCCTCTAGCTTGAAGGCGTTTACAAGGACTTTATTACTTTGCAATATGATCCTCAAGTAATTCTAATCTTTAAAGAAAAGGAGAATATGGGTGCAAATCCTTTGATAGGTGAGCAGCACGTTGAGGACTACTCCTATTTTGAGGACATCCCACACAAGCAGGTTGATGGAATGGGTAAGGCACTCTTCATTGTCCACAGAGTCTCCCAAGGATCACTATAGCTACAATTAAATTCAAACAATACAAAGAAAAAAGTACACTGCACTCCAGGCTTGTATCACAGATCATCATATCACCTTACCTGAAGAAATTCAGAGAAGGCACTGCTTTCTTAGTGCACGCCACAAAAAGCTATATAACTTCCTAACAGCTAAGAATCGAAACATTGAGGAGTGTATATACACTTCATAAGACAGTTGAAAAAAAAGCTATTTCCAAGATACCTAAATCATTCAACAACTAAAGTATTGAACCCGGAAAGATAATCGCACCTTCAAATACAATCTACAGATTACTATTCGCAGATATGGGACAATGGACCCAGCACACTAATTTCGGAATCCAGGTAAACTAAAAAGGACTGACCTATGACTAAGCTGAGTATCATATCTGAATGTCCATTCATATATACCGCTTCGTTCCTACACTAACACTAATACTATGATGTTTATCAGTCAGCAAACAACTGTAGCTCAATTCTCTGGTATTCATATAAGATATATCTGCTACAGGGCTTCATCTAGAACTTCAATAGCTGAATCACTTCATGCAACTACATGCTGGCTCCCGTCAAGCACAACCAATGGCAAGAGACTGACCATAGTCCAGCTCTTACACAGAGGAACCCAGGCTGATGAAAGGCCACTGCAAGCACTTGGAATGAACATGCAGAACAAGTTCAGACACCAGTGAAAAATACATCTTTAATTCAGTCCTAAAACACTACCATCAGCAGACAACGGAACACCAAGTGCATTGCTCTTGCAGTTCATTTTGACACCAGCATTATCAGTGCATGTAAATCTTTGCCATCATTAAAAAGATCTCTGTGTCTCCTGCTGCCTCCAGCAGCATCATCCATTCTCTTCAAATTCTTCTGTAACAAAATCACCTCCATACATATCAACTTTGGCCCTCAACTGGACCCCGTCACAACTTAACTTCCCATCATGGACCAAGAATAAACCCTGATCTTGTGGACACCATTACCACCACTGGAATTACTGCCACCATGAAGATCATCCATTCAGAGGCCCCAAGTGAACTTTGCCCCACCACGCCTTCACCAAAGGACTCGTAACGATCAGTGAAGTACTAAGACCAATCTTCAATGATCCTTGTCTAAAGAGACTCAACCATCCTAATTCTCCTGGACCTCTCTGTAGCATTTGACACAGCCCCACACCCTATCCTCATCAGGCACCTCATGTGATTGTCATCCAATGACCTTCTCTCTGCTGGATCTGCTCCTTAACTGACAGAACCAAGTGTCAGCCTGGCAACTTACTCCTTGAAAGCCCACAAACTCATCTGTGGAGTGCCTCAAGGTTCATTGCTCGGTCCCACCCTCTTCAATGCATAATTGATCCCTGTGGGGGAAACATCCTTTACAAGGCAACCATTATATCCCACTACACTTACAACTCAGTCATTACATCGCAACATCCTTCACAACGCATGTCACTACAACACAGGCATTACAACGCATGACACTACATCACATGACACTACATCGCATGTCATTACAATGCAGGCATTACAACGCATACTATTACAACGCATGCCATTGTAACGCAGAGTACCCCTACACTATCCAAAACGTACCCTACTGTTGCACCCCCTGGAGTTAGAATAGTAATTTTTACCCTTACACTATCTAACACTTACCCTACTATTGCACCGCCTGGAGTTAGAATAGTAATTTTTACCCCTAAACTATCCAATACTTACATTAAATGCAATGTAATGGTATGTGTTGTAAAGGCACAATGCGATGTAGTGGAATGCATTGTAAAGATAGTTTCTAAAAATGCAATGTAGTGTCATGCGATGTATTGGAGTGCTTTGGAAAGGATGTTGTGATGTAAAAACTGCGTTGTAAAGGCATGCGTTGTAAATGTATGCATTGTAACGTCATACATTCCCCAGTTGTCAACATCATCTGTGCACCCCACATCAACATGCTCTTCTATGTCAACAACACGCATTTCATACCCTGCTTCCTGGACAAGACTTTCAACACAAGAAACTATTTAAACACCTGCATGGCTGAAATCGCTAACTGGATGTAAGTCAACAGTCTACTGCACAACACAGACAAGAGAGAAGCAGTGATCTTTGGTAGAAACACCTCATGAAAGGACTTCATCTGGTGGCCAACCTAGCTTGAATCTACACCCACACCCAGCATTCACACTAAGACCCTCAGAATATTCATTAACAGCAAAGTGAACATGACCACATAAGTCAACTTCGTCACTGCATCCTCTTTAAGACCCTGAAGATGCTTAGGAAGAACTTGAAAAAGCTCCCAAATAACACTAGAAAAACAGTCACTCACACCTTAGTCACCTGCAAGTTGGACTACAGGAGCATCCTCTACGTCAGGATCACCAAGAAACTCACTAGAAGACTACACACCCTCCATGTCTTGGCAGCCAGGTTCATCATCAACCTGCAACACAAAACCCACATACCATCACACCTCAGGGAGGCTCTGCTGTCTTCCAATACAAAAATACACTCATTTGAAACTCCTCAAACACATTTAAGGTACTACACAACTTAGGCACCAGGTACCCGAACAGTTGTATCACTAACCTCCCAGACCCCTTCGCTCTGCAGGACTCCTACTCACACACATCCCATGCATAAAGAGAACCATAGCAGTACAGACTTTCTCTAACATCTGTCTTAAAGCATGGGAGGACCTTCATTCCACTTCAGTGTCTCCTCCTCTCTATTTCAATACTGCAAAAAGCTGAAGATCTGGCCTTACAATTAACCAACCTACCAAAGGCAGGACTAGGCACACACTCCTGCTTAGCACCAGCATACCTTTGTGGATAATAGTGCAATTTACTAATCTAAATAACATAACACTTATGACTCAGTTGCGGTGTTGAGGCATACAATTTGAAGTGCAGAGATCTGTGGGAACAGCATGGCAAATGCTAGTTAATGTCCAAAAAGTTATGATTCTGCCGATGTTTACCTGTTGCATTGCATTTCCCAAACCACCAACCTGCTAGGAGCACTCACTATCAATCCATCTAATGACGGACAGTGACATGACGATGTAAGTGGTGTTTGCATGTTCAGTTTTGCACAAAATGATTAATTTGCAAGTCCTATTTTAAGATGGAAATGAATGGTGCTCCTGCCTTTGTGAATTTATTTGCAGTTTTGCTTGTGGATTTGGAACGTTATCAGTCTGTAAGGCGAATTTACTTGAGGCAATGATTTATTGAATTGGCCCCTAAAATGTTATTGGTCCAAAATAATCTGTATGTATGTGCTGGATTTACTTTACAACATGTAGGTACTACAGTCATTAATGTAGCTTAGTATAGTTATTCCCCCAATCCTCCAGTTTCTAAGTACTATAGCAATATATCTGATTAATGAATGTTTTACATTCTTATATGCTATCTTTACCACTTACTTGCCTTCAGGTACCTGTCTCCATTTGCAGTGAGCTGTGTCATCCAGGTTATAGAAAAGCATCTATAGAAGGGAAGCCTAGATGTTGCTTTGATTGTGTCCTATGTTCCGAAGGAAGCATCACCAACCAAACAGGTGGGTAACATTAAGTTGTTTAAATTAGTTAAACAATGAGAATTGCAATACATTTAATGGTGGAAGGCATCAATGCAAAGGGACTGCTCAGACTTTAATTTAATTTCCTTCTCTAATATGCTGAGCAGGAGCCTTACCACTAAATGTGTGATTTGCACTTCTAATGAGTAATGCCTGAGGTCTCTGTGTTGTTTAATTCATCAACCTGGTCAAGGGTAGGGCGTCCCTATATTCTTGATGTCCTGGGAAAGTCATAGCTTGAAATGCAGTGCTCTAGTGTCCCAACAAACTCTTCACAATCAGTTATTTCACATTTATATAGCTGGCATATCCATTTACACAATCGCAAAGTAAACTACGCATCACCATAATATATTTAAAAAAGCAATTCCTTTTTTTTCCTTTTTCTAGTAATTGATTTCTGTTCAAACATGTATCTCATGGCATCAATTACATTATCAATGAAATCAGTTCTTGTAGAACATATTTTCACAGCACTAGTGCTTTGTAGAGACACTATTAATTCAATTTCGACTATAGAGTGACAGCTTTGTTTGTAAATGTGTTTGCACAGATTTAATTCTGCACCATAAAAGTGAGCATTTCTACATTCGGTCTTAGTCACTTTTTTGGACCTCAGATTCTTCAGGCTGGGGAAGGCCACAAGCTATAGTTGTAGAGAGCTTCATAAAGCCCAGTACCTTCTCCACGAGGTCCTGCTTAATTGAATATGTTGCTGTTGAAAAGTTCTGAGTGGGAGTAACTTGAATTGGTGGCTCAGCTGTTTCGTATCTTCATTGCACCTGTTTTGCAGATTGGTCCTGCTTCTCCATAAGTTCTTGAAGGCAAAACGTCCCTAAACCTCAAGTTTCAGGATGTGGGGGGTGGAATATACTTTGACATCAGCTGAGGGTTGGGAGAGCACTTGTGGTCAAAACTCCCTCGAGCAAAGGCTAGAAGCAGAGTCCAGGGTAGGGCCTGTTGGAACTGGTCAGATGAGCAGTTGCAGGAAAGGCCTCTTGTAGCTTGTTCATCTCCCTCTACCGAGAAAGACAGATCAGCATGAGGACCCTTAGAGTCTACACCTTTGTCCTGTGGGCAAGTGGGATAGCAGGTCCAGTATTTTAGGCTCTTCTCAGGTGTCAGACAACAGGTCCAGTCCTATTTTCTTCCTCCACAGGTACAGCAAATGTTCTGAGGAGGATACTGTGTGTGCAGCATTTCCGCCTGGAACCAGCTTGAGTGTGTGTGTGCGGGAGGCGACTCCCAGTTTGGTGCCCACCCTAAAGGTGTGGCCAGGGAAATGAGAAACCCCTCCTCTGTGGTCACTCTAAAACAGTTCTGGGAGCAGCTCATCTCCCATTAGGATTGATGCCTCTCATGCTCAGGGAACAATTAACACCTTCCCAGGTGTAAGCTAACATTTGCATGTGACAGGGTAGAATTCTTTGAAGTTAATCAAGTTTCTGGGCACAGACCAGCTAGCCACCCTGCTAGAGGAACAGACCAACTCCCAGTACCCAAGCCTTTATTCCTCTCTGTGAGCAGTTTTCACACCTCAGAAAGGGGGCTATTCAGCTGCTAGATGACAGTTGGAGTTTGTGCAACTGGACCTACAGGGCCTTAGGCAAGGAAAACGTAACTTTGTAAAAGTCCCCTTTCCTAATATTTTGATAGATGTCTGGCTCCACAGGAGAATGAACTTGTAATAAATATTTCAAAAAGACAGAAAATGAGAACATTCGCTGTTCCCTAGCTAGAGATACAATTTTTACATGTAATGTTGAAGCCCAAAGCTTTCCTATGGAACAGCCACCCTTGCCACAGTGAAAATGGAGGTTGCTGCTTTTTCACTGCAAGGATATGTTTAACTTTAAACATCTACATATCCTTCTTTTAATTTGCCATGCATCCTGCATGTAAGTAGAGCTTACTTAGGAGTGACTTATTTACTATTTAAAAGGAATGTACCCCTGTAAAAAGGGATTATTGTGACAGGTCGAATTTGCTGTTTAAAACTGCACAGCTAGTTTACAAATGGCCTGCAGTCAGGTTTTCAGTGTCACTGAAGTAGATGGCACAATGGGTGCTGCAGTACACATGTGACATTTAACCTACAGGCCATGGTTGCATTTTTGTATCATATACTGGGGACTTCTAGGTAGGTTAAATATGTCAATTTGGGTATTCCGTGTTGAAAGTGGGTGTATAGGCATTTTACCATATGTTGGCAGGGGGAGTTCTACTGCCAGCCAAAAAGGTCAGACAGTAAACTGGGGGTACACTACACAAATGATGGCTGTTTCCAACACTCAGGTGTCCCTTCCCTATAGTAATTATGTTTATAGCGACATCAAAGACAAACTTTCACTTGCAATATGTGTTCTGAAGAGAGGACAGCCTATAGTAAATAAAGTGGTGCTGTGGGCTTCTGAGAAACAAAAAAACTGAAAGGGAGAACATTGTAATTTTTAAAGGCAAATATAAATTCAAGTGCAGCACAGCTACTGATTGGACAGTTGGTTTCCTTACAAATGATTTGGGAATAAAAAGATGAACACTTCTCTCTATTCTTCAGCTCAACTTTCTCTCATTCGTTCGATAACTTTATTTCGGCCACAAAGGACCATAAAATTTCATACATATATACAAAATTTAAGACAATAAATAGGAATATCATTTAAAAGTACATTGTGTATAAAGGAAAACAAATAGATACAATACTGTACATAATAAAACAGAATTAAACTACTTCTCGTTATCGAACTTCATGTTAATTATAAAAAAAAGTACAAGCTCATGGTAAACATTCGGTACAATAATTGATTTCCCGCGTTTGTGCCACATTGCGTTTAAAAAGTGCGATACCGCAAAGACTATTGGGGGATGGGTATCATACTTTAACACCCTAAATGCTTCTCCTAGTGGAGAAGTGTGGCTCAGGGGTTAGAGGCGGCAGACTCGGAAGCTGAGATCGGCCCTGGACCAGGGTTCAATTCCCCTCCTCGACGGGGCTTGGGCTCAATAATTCCACGGACTCGATAATTCTCGCTCCTGTGCCTACTCGACTCACAGGTTCACACTCTGCGACTCTGGGCAATAGCTTGCTTAATCTCCACAACGGCCCCTCGCGGTGGGATGCCTGGCTTTCACCTTGTGGATACCCTGCCGGGGTTATCTAACAGGGGAATACCAGGACGGGTTCCCTAAGCAAGCGCTTAGATGCCTGCGATGTGGGTGATTTGCGCTATATAAATACATGTACATTTACATTTACAAATGCATGCGCACACTGACGAAAACCTAGATTTCTATAAATTGCAATGAGCCAGTGCTTGCGTGGGCCCTGATGCGCTGGACAAATGAAAAGTACGTGAATTTCATCCTCCAGACCAGAGCCTCAGGCAGGGCACTCCCTGCTCGAGACTCTATCCCATTTACTGGTAAGAGCTCTGAGTGGAAGAGTGCTAAGTCTGATTTGCATATACGTGCCACTGCAGGGAATATTAAATATAAGAATTCTTCCCTTTTATAGTCTTCTTTAACCTGGAGGAACTCAGTAGTAAGTATACCCCCCGTGGAGCTCTCATACAGGGAAGCTAGGTTGTAGTTCTTATAGTGGCGTTTCAGGTCCGCTTTGGATATCTCCGGGCAAGCAACTTCCGGAGTTTCCCAGAGATCCTGTAAGCCTAGCCTACAAGTTGTTAACTTTATGTGGGACAGCCACCTAATGCTCTATCACCCAGATTCATCAATGTCCCGATTTGTGAGTCCTTAATAGCGATTATTAAGGAGTTGCTATTAAGGACTTGCAAATCTGGATTCATGTAGAAATCGCAAAATAAATTGCGATTCCTACTGCCTCCTTATTTGCGATTAGCAAATTGCTAATCGCAAATAAGGATTGACTCCCCATTCCTTTCTATGGGCCAAAGTAGGAAGGAATTGGGAGTCAATCCTTATTTGCGATTAGCAATTTGCTAATCGCAAATAAGGATGCGATATCAAGGGTGCCAGGGATGTCCAAAGGACACCCTGTAGCACCCCTGAAATGTCTATGTAGACTGATGTTGCGCACACACATGTCCAAAGGACATGTGTGTTTGTAACATACCACTTAGAAAATGCACTAATGTGCATTTTTCTAAGTTTTCGCTATTTACCACGAAGTCAGACTTCGCGGTAAATAGCGGTAAAAAATAGCGAATTCGCAATTTTTCAAAGGTTCATGAATAGCATTTAAGGAATCTATAATTGAGATTGCTTAAATGCGATCACAATTTGAGAAATCGCAATTTTTTGAGATTTTTCAAATTGCGAGTTCATGACCCATTGATGAATTCCAAATGCCATTTTTGCGGGCGCAAACGGCCGAATTTTGCAATTCGCACCGTTTGCGCTCGCAAAAATGCCTGATAAATCTAGCTGTTACTTCTTAAAGCACCCCAAATTTCAACAAATTCATTTTTATAGCAAGAGAGTTCCGGCACAGACCACAGTCTTTTCAAGTATATTAAAGGACGTAGGGGCATAGCTTCCTCAATAAGGAGTAGCCCTAGGTCCATACGCAGTGGTCCCAGAGGAGTACTTACAGGAAGGCTCAGTATATTCCTAACAAATGCATGCTCCACCCTGGCTAAGTTTTGAGATTTCTCATGCCCCCAAAGCTCAGCCCCATGTAGGGCTTCCGCTCTGGCCTGTACACTATAAATTTGAATTACTGGGGCCACAGGTTTGAATTCAGACACTCTATGCAACCGCTGGATCCCCCCCACCAGCTTAGTTAGCTTGAGTTAGCTTTAGCCAACTGGGGAACCCAATCCAAGTGTTCTCCCAGGGTAATACCCAGGTACTCAAACGTCTTCACTCTTTCCAGTGGGGTTCCACCTAAGAGGGGATTTGGGCGAGTCTGCCTTGGAGGGTTAAAGATCATGAACTTGGTTTTATCCAAGTGGATCTCCAGCCCCCTCAGTTCACAGAAGTTGGCAAAACCATCGAGGATATGTTGGATGCCCGTTAATGTCTTGGACAACAACAGGGTGTCGTCCGTGAACCTGAAAGCAGGCACCCTTCCGGTGACTAGTCTTGGGGCATCAATATTACTTTCTTCAAGAAGATGGTCAACCAAACCATTTATGTAGAGGCAAAAAAGGGTGGAATCCAGTACACAGCCCTGACGTACCCCTTGGTTCACCGGGAAGCGGCCTGACAAGTCCCCCTTTTTCCCACACCTTACCCGGGCGTAGGTGTCAGTATGCAGTGTCATTAAAACATTAAGTAAATACTGTGGTAGGCCCAGTTCTTGTAGTACCCTCCACAGTGTACTTCTAGGTACTAGGTCAAATGCCGACCGCAGGTCAACAAAGATCATGTAGAGGCTGCCACCCTCTACATTCACAGTTTTCCAATAAATGACCTGCAGTATGAACAACTGATCCACTGTTGATGTGCCCTGCCTGAAACCCGCCTGGAAAGGGGATAAGATCTCATTCTCCTCCATCCAGCTCTGTATTCTACCTAAAATGATTCGGCCCATCAGTTTCTGCGTCACATCTGTAACGCTAATCAGCCTATAGTTTGACGGCTTAAGGGGGCATCCTTTCTTATGGATGGGTACTATTTCAGCACCCCGCCAGTGTCCGGAGGGTCCATACCTTTAAGTATACTATTGAAAAGAACACATAGGTACGGAACCCATACTTTCGGCTCGGAGCGATATAAATCTCCCGGTATCTTATCTAAGCCAGGGGCCTTGTTTGGGGCTAACTTCAAAATCGCCTGCTCTACCTCCTTCAATGTAATCTCCCAGGCCCCCTCCAGTCGATACTTGTGGGGGAGGCATAGGCAAGAAGTCTCTGAGTGATCATCGCACAGAGGGGAATACAGAGCCCCAAAGTGTGCTTCCCAGGCTGAAGCGGCTATATTTGGTTCATTGGCCACAGTGCCAGCCCTGTTCCCACAACTGACAATTGTCCAGAAAGTTTTAAAGTCTTTCGAGTTAAGCGCAGTTCTAAGGTTTTCCCAGATTTCTGCCTCCCAGTCTTTTCTCCCCCTCTGGATGGCCTGCTTGTGTGCACGCTGACAGAGCTTTATCCAGGTTCTGTCATTTGACTTGACGGCAAGGAGCAAAGTGCATTATACCAGGGGTTAACTACTTCTGAGTTAGTCTTAGGTCTACCTACTGGGCAAAACACATCAGAGAGACTCTGGATGAGCCCCTGATGGATTTTTTTGGGGCTCATTGCCCATCCCTGGGTTGATATGTCTACCAAACACCTCAAACATATCACTCAGGCTAGGCAAAATCCTTCGGTACACCTCTGCAAGTTTGTCTGGGGAATCTATTATCTGTGACCACTTGACTCCCTTCCTATTGCTAGTTAAGAGGAGCGGAAGACCAGCAGAATTTTGATCAGTGGCTAATTTTGGAATACCCATATTTTCCGGTTTTAACATCATAACCAGGGGGTTATGGTCACTATCTTTTCTGTTGTATATCTTAAAATCCAGGACCATTCCCCAAGTTCTATGATCGACTAATATATAGTCCAAGATGGAATTACGGCCCTGACGGTTGAATGTCATATGCCCAGGTCTATCAGATTTTGTCCTCCCATTACATGCTCTGAGGGAGGACAAAAGTATAAATGAATTCATTTGTAATACTAATGGGGTCCAAGCTCTAACTAACTGGATCTGCGGTTCCGGTATATGCCAAATATAATCCTCGTCCTCTATACCAACTTGGATTGCATCTGTGAGCGGCTCAAACTGGCAGTTAAAATCACCACCCACAATTTGAGTAATAGCCGTTTCAAGAGTTGAAATAAACTGCCTGAGCTGATCAATGGTCCAGACTCCTTCCCACTCGGGGTTGGTCGAGAATATACATTTATAAAAGCTGTTTGCCTATTTTCTGGGAATGTAAGCAAGACACACTGCACGTCTAAAGACCCAGTAGCGATCTGGACAGCCTGGGCCCCGAAATGGATGCCCACCCAAATGCTAAGACCCCCTGATGGTCTCCCGATTCCCTTCTTGGTTGCCGGTGTACTAAAGGTGGAGTACCCCCGCCTTTGTGTATCAACCAGCGCCCAGGTTTCCTGGAAAAGACAAACATCACTTTCCTCCACAAATGCTCCCCATTCTGGGCATAACAATTTGTTTTTAATTCCAGCCACATTCCAGGATAGAATTTTAATTGTATCCTTTGCCTCGCGCTCCTTAATTTCAATTACCCCTGGATCTACAATAGGTCCTGAGGTAGAGAAAACATCGGCACTGTTGACATTGCAGTTTTGGCTGGTCACACCACCCTCAGTCACAGATGCCCATTCCACTGCCACCTGGGACTCGCGACCGCTTTGCCGGCTAAATAGGGAATTCTAGTCTCTGTACACATCCCCTGGTTACCGTTCTTAGGTCCCTTGGCAGCACACTCCGGGTCCTTCCTAGCTATCCCACCCTTGTGTGGACTAGATACTTTATTAGGCCACCTAGAAGACTCAGGGGGGCTATGGTCCATACACCGGGCCTCCTCGTCAACCATAGGGGACTGGGGTGGGTCAGTAAACTGCCGTCAATATATCTGGTCTAGGACACTGAATCTGTTACTCATTGCAAACAGGTCCCAACTGGGGGAATTTTTGTTATAGCCCAACCAGGGAACCTGGATGTCCTGGGTCCTAGATCCTTGGGTAGCGTGGCCATTCCTTAGCTGATGCACTCTTTCCCCTGTAGGAGTTGGATAGAAATAAGTCAGGGGGGATGTTTGAATTTGCGTTCCTGAGTGGCAAGGGCCCCAATTGGAGATGAAGTCCACCACCTTCCTGTCTCTGAAATTGACGACTACGCAGTCTCCCCTGATATCTTTCACTCTTAACCCCACCCATTCAACACTTCGTGCAAAAATAATTTCACTTGATGCATGGGGAGGTAGTGGCCTATTGACATTAAGCCAATGCGTGCATTTATTTTTGAGGTCCCTGTACTCCTCTCTTGTCCCCCGGTCCAGGGCTCGAACCCCCGTCAGAACTATAACATACGGGGTGGACTCGGGGGGAGTTCCAAATATTTCAATTCAGAACCAGATTGATCCGAGCCTCCGCTTCTTGTTGGTATAACTCAAGAATTGGAAGCACCTCCACCCCTCTCACACAAAGACGTTCTACCCCCCCTAGGATTATTTGCACAAATCTCTCTGTCTCTCCGCTGTCCCGATAACAGGATACCTTCTGAGGTCTGGCCGTCTAAATTATTTACTAACAAAACAGGGGGGTTACAAGTGGCATTAACACTCTCAGTGTGCGTTGGTGTGGTGTGAACATTAGCATCCGTAATTTGACCTGCCCCCCCCGTTCCCCTCTAGTTGCTGGTTGCAAACATTCCAAACGTGACAGCCTACTCTCAATGTCATTGAGTCTATTGTGTAAGGGGCGGCAAGTCTCTATGAAAATATTTTCCATTTTCACCTAAAACTCCACTCCATATTCATACGACGAGGTAGCATTAGTACTTGGCGAAATCATAGGCATTTGTTCCAGGCGCTGGTTAGTGTCAGGATCCATAGCTGAACTCTCTGTGGTGATAGGCGCTTGGTCATCTACAGCGTTGTTACATTTCTGTATTTTTGCTTTCCTCTTGTTTAACAGAACATCCCCTTGCTTTCTTTTGGTCACAGCGGCCAGTGGTTGTGGACCCCTCATGGAGCTGGTAACAGATCGCGTTTGTAATTTACCCATTGGCGGTCCAAAAGGGTCAGTCCTGTCTGTCAGCCCCCGGGCAGGTGTAACTAATATAACGTCAGATGGAGCAGGGGATGGAACAATATCCAGCCCTGCTAAGGAATCCGAGGGTCTGGTTTCCACTTGGACCTGATGTAAACCCTCTGTGGCAGCCCCCCTACTGGTGATCGAAGAGAGTCTGGCTGGTTTAGCGATGGTACCTGCGGCAAGTGCCCCAAAGATGACCTTTTGTCGCAATTAGGGTCCAGGGACAGCCTTTTTTCCACAATATCATTTTGATGGGTCAGCATTGATGATGTCCTAATAAGAAATTGGTCCAGCGTCCCTATGAACGACCCGCCTGGAAATGACTTTCTTCCCTTTCCCACATTTACGGTCGCCATCGCTTAGAACAATGCAATACTTGTTACACAAAGATCACAGGGAGAATCCCAGTCTATGGGGCCCCTTACATTTTCTTCGCACTGACCTTGGACGTGGCTGTAAGATGGAGGCGGAAGAGGGGGGCCCCGTCTCGTCCTTGTCCATCCTCAAACGGCCTCAAACGGGCCCGCCCTTGGCCCGGGCTTCGCCAGGCGTGCGTCCGCGGGATGGAAGTGGCGGTCAATCTTAAACCCCCGGTGTTCAGGGGGAGGTGCTGTGTGTGCTCTTGTGCCCCGCATCCCAGTCCTTGGAGGGCACAGCTATTTTTATCACATAAAAGCCTGGTTCTGTGTCCAGATCCCACTGCATGCAGCGAAATGTGTTGAGCACTGGGACCCATGTTGCAACCGCTGGTGACATTCTGACTGTATGCTAAGGCCCTGCACTTGAAACTTGCTGAACATAACTAAAGAACTTATGCAGTGACACAGTGGCATGGTGGCTGATGCAGTCCCTGGTCCACGGCATATTCATTATTGCCATAGACCTGGCTTACTGACCCAGATGTATGGGTTTTGCCATGGAGCTGATTTGAGTATAACTTCGCTTCTAGAGCCTATCATGCAGCATACCCTGTGGTATGTGGGCGGGCATAGGCCCTGTGCCGATGCTCGTTGTCAAAACCACGAGTATTGAGACCTATGGTGTAGTGGGTGACACTGGGGACCCTGCACTAAACCAAGGCTGTATGCAGCAGATAGATGGTGCAGTGGCCTAGCCCCAGGTCAGACATGCCTTGAGACCATAGCCCACTGCGCTAAGCTGTGCATCTTGCTCTGTACCGTACAATATATCAATATGTGTGATATATGGAGGTATGACATTACAACGCAAACTGTTATAACACATACCTTTACAACGCGGGCAATACAGTGCAGCTTCCATTACAAAGCATGCCTTTACAACGAAAGCCATTACAACACATATTTATTTATTTATTAAGGAGATTTATATAGCGCTGGCCAGATCCGAAGGTATAGGAATGCTTTACAACAATCGTAATGAGAGAATCACATAATATGTCAGTGGTATACAAATTGGCTCATGGCGCTTCGGAATCCATTTCAATGAAAAGTACTATTTTAACACTGCCGGGTGCTTACCTCAGGGAAGGTGCTGGTCAGTGAGGGATATGCGTTGTATGGCATTCTATGTAATGGATCACGCGTTGTATCGACCACGTTGTAAAGGCAATGCGTTGTAACGGATGTTTCAGCATTCAGCAAACCTAAAAAGTCTAAAAAAATCACTTAAAATAAATCTTTTTAAAGATACATTTTGGATACTTCTGTTTGTAAGTCATTAATGTGAATTAATAAAAACCTCAGAAATACTTTGCAAAAACTCACTTACAGGAAAGGTATGTTTCCAAGGCAAAGCCTAAACACCCTGAAATTCGCCAGCTAGTGTATGCTAAGCAGACAATAACTCAAACCACCATGCACTGCTCATACCCTCACACATAAATCATTAGTGACATCTTAAATGACATCATCAGTGACAGCACTGATGATATCACATACAACCTGTGATATATATTAGAGTGATGTTATTGTAATGAATAGTGTGGTATGGAAACCCAAATGTCACACATGAAATATGGAAATTATTTCATGAATCACTGCAAATATAGACCACTTCATATTTCATGACTTCTCCATGCTATCTGTGCAGCTTTACCTTGCCCTTTTTAACAAACATTATGTTAAAAAATGTGAAAAAATTTGAATTTTCTATTTCAGATCAGCACCCATTGTAGTCTGTACATTGTCGAAAATAGCATCAACAATCTTTTCCGTCTACAGACAGAATATATTTTTACCTAACCAAAGCATACTTTA
Source organism: Lissotriton vulgaris (assembly GCF_964263255.1). Taxonomy (NCBI): domain Eukaryota; kingdom Metazoa; phylum Chordata; class Amphibia; order Caudata; family Salamandridae; genus Lissotriton; species Lissotriton vulgaris. Next base: position 1,303,845,590 of record NC_141695.1, on the reverse strand, counting down.
CTAAACTTCTAGAATAACATCGCAATAAAAACCCCAATCTACTTTGTGGATCTTTACATTTGTCCATTGTTTATTCAGCATACTATTCATGAAGGGTAAACAAATGCTGAGCATTTTAAGACCCATACGTACCTTTTGTTATCCGCACCTTTCAAAAGCAGATTAAAGATGGTCTTCCTTCCGTAGGCAAAATGATTTTTTGATAAAGCAGACATTTTTAAAGATTCCACATTTATAACTGTGTAGATAATTAACTACAGTTAAACAGTGTTGGAACTGGGATTCCTGGTTGGCTGAGTTATGCACTCAGACCAGGCTGAAACCACCATTCTAGTCAGGGTAAGCTAAATACACACTGAATGATAACAGGTGCTCACCCTCTGATAGCTTGGCATAGAGCAGGTAGGTGCGTCTAAAGAGGCAATGTGTAAGGTATTCGTGCAACACACACACACGCACACAGTAACACATTGAATATACCACAAAAAGACAATTCACAGGTTTAGAAAAAGAGATTATTATATTCGAACAACACAAGGCAAAAACAACAAACATCTAATGTATAGAAGTTGAGATTGAATTTTAAAGAAATAAATGCATTAAAACTTTTACAAGCAAGTAGCGCTAAAAAGGTAACATTAAGTCGCACTGGACCGGGGCAAAGTCAAAGTTATTGCCAACCGCAATGGAACGCTGGCTTTCTACAGAAACTAGACAGGTCTGTGAACAAATTACTTTTCCTAGTCACAAACAGCGAGATGTGTCGATGTCGAGGCTTGCAGGTGCAGGATGTACCTATCTTCCCCACGAAGTGAAGGCGATGCATCAGTTCTGAAAACAGGTGTCAGAATTGAGAGGTGCTGAGCAATTCTGCAATGCAGTCAAGAGGATGCATGGATCTCACCAAACTGCAGTGGTGGCGATACTTTGTCTGATGCATCGATCTCTGGAGGCAAATAGCAGGTTCCGAGATGATGCACCCATTTTACTCCTGCCACATGGTTAATGCAGCAGTACTGCTAACCTCAGACAGGAAATGCATTGAAATCCACGTTGCAAGTAGCTGGGCCACTTCCAGAGAGCCATGCACAGGTGCAGGAGTAGAGACTTTGATATTCCTGAGTCTCAAGCAACAGGGGCAATACTACAAGCCCTTGTAGATCGCTTGGAGTGAAGGCAGAGTCCAGTTCCCCATCAGTAGATAAAGAGAGCAGCAGGATAATAAACAGAAAATCAGGCCTTCTAGATCAGCAGTCTAGTTGAAATCTTTAAGCAGCACCGCATTTCCTCTGGCAGAGCTTCATTCACAAATCCAAGAGTGTCTGATTTTGGGTGGTCTGAGACCCAGTACTTATACCCAAAAGTGCCTTTGAAGTGGGGAGGTGACTTCAAAGCAGCTTCCTGAGGTTCACAAGTATCCCTTTTAACCCCGTCCTGGCTGTCAGGATATCTGTGAAGGGTAATCAGTACTTTGTGGAGGGACAGGAAGCTGCCTATTCAAGTGAAGTATTAGCCCCTCCCTTCCAACCTGCCCAGGTAAGGCCATCAGATGCATATTCCGAATACGTATTGAGTGTTCGTGAGGAATCTGATGTGAACTCAAAGTCATGATGAGAAATTGATTTTGAACAAAAATACACTGAAATGAATAACTGAATAAATTTGATAATTCTGGAAAATTGGTTCCTGGCTGAGAATTTATTTCCATTTGTAACCTCAGCAGTGCAATTAAGGGGATCTTCCACAAGTGGACGGCGCAACTTTTTCTAAGCATTTACATATGTCTGGGATCAGAAGACGATACATTATTGCATGCCAACAAACTTACTACAATCTATCAAAACATAAGAAAAGTGGTTATAATTTAACAGAGTGAATTTTCCAAAAGCACCAATTAATCATATTGTAACCATCTAATGTAATATTTTGTGTTTTTACGGCTCAGTGAATGATTGATGATGATTATTATGATGAATCCTGCTTCACCAGTAAGGAGGATTCATCATTACCATTCCAAAGATAGGAAACATGAAAAAGATACTTCTCACTGATCAGGAATTACCAGCTTAAAAGTGTATTAAGGAATTTGAGTGCTAGCCTATGAAAGGGGTAGGTCTCACAGTAGTACGAACCAAATTTGGGTGTTTGTACCTTTCACTTACATGGCACTCTGCCTTTAGGGTTACTTAGGAGTGACATATATGTGATAAAAGGGGGTTTAAGAGTTAGTAAGTAGTTTTAAAGGCCAAGTCGAAGTGAAAGTAAACTGCACTTACAGGCCCTGCAGTGACAGACTTGAAAGAGATTTTGAAAGGCTACTTATGTCACATAATCAGTGCTGTAGGCCGGTTAGTAGTATTTGACAGGGTCTGGCTTTTTGTGATACCACTTTACATGGGACTTACTAGTTGATCAAATGTGCAAATCAGGTATAAGCCAATGTCACCAGGTTTAGAAGAGAAGCACATGCTTTATAGCACTGGTTAGCAGTAATAAAGTGCTAAGATGCATAAGGCCAGCAAAAAGAACAGGAGTCAAAAGGTCAGCGAGAAGGCCACGCAAAAGATGACAGGTCTATCAAACATATAGTTCATTGTTTCACTTACTGTTTTCAATGAATATTTCCTTGTTTGAAAAAAGCACATTTTGAAACTAACTGCCCCAAAATAAATATTTAATTCTAACAGAACATGACATGCATCCTGGGGGCCTTTGGCATTGTGGTTTATGATGTACAGAAAGAGACAATCTGCATTGGATCGCGGCGCAATATTTTCAGTTGTCCAAACATATTCCTTGATTCTTCAGTCTTTCATTGACCGGCTTGCTATTGCCACCATTTTAGCCCTACTCTCCAGATATCTATAATTTATTTGACCTCAGTTGACCCTTAGTTTTAAGGCATTTTTGGAAAAAGTGCTGAACAAATCTTCCCAAAGCCAAACCATATCTCAAGCTGGACTGCATCACTTAACATCATTCAAGTTTCATTATAATCCCTTCATTACTTTTTCCTGCAGCTGCAACAGACATTTCCCTAAAATTATTAATATTCAGCATTTTTAGAATCTTCACTCCCACATACATTTTTCAAAGATGAATACAAAGTCGTAAAGATTCAAAAACACATTAGTGTTGTGCGTACATTTATGTGACTAAAACAACAGGTTTGCGGATGCCAAAAAAGTGAATGTACACAATGGTTAGAAAAATGCTTTTTACTTTCACTAATCATTGTTATATTGTTAACACTAATCTGTGTTTTACATGATTTTTACCTCATCTAAGTTTTCATTATCTTTCCTAGATTCTGCAGACTGCTTGAAGTGTGCCTATGATCACTGGTCCAGTGCATTAAGAGACAAATGTATACCAAAATCTATTAGCTTCCTGTCTTATGAGGAGCCTCTTGGTCTGATATTAGCGTTAATGTCTGTTTTCTTGTTCCTTAACGCTTCCTGTGTCTTTTGTGTCTTTATTTGGTACCGGGACACTCCAGTGGTGAAAGCTAACAATCGTGGCATCAGTTATCTCCTGCTCATCTCACTCATGCTATGCTTCCTCTGTGCAATGAATTTCATTGGCCGCCCCAAGAAACTGACCTGCATGTTGCAGCAAATCATCTTCGGAGTCATCTTCTCCCTTTGTATTTCTTGTGTGCTTGCTAAAACCATCATAGTGGTGATTGTCTTCAGCGCCACAAAACCCAATAGCAATCTCAAGAAGTTCTTAGGTCCAAAGATTGCTTACACCATTGTTCTGGCTTGCACACTAATTCCAGTGACTATTGGGGTTGTTTGGCTGACAAAGTCCCCTTCTTTCCCGGAACATAGCACTAGTCCTGCAATGAGAGAGATATTCCTTGGATGCAACGAGGGCTCTGTTGGATGGTTCTACAGCATGTTGGCCTTCATGGGGCTCTTAGCTTGTGGGAGTTTCTTGATCTCATTTCTAGCCAGGAAGCTCCCTGATACCTTCAATGAGACAAAGTTCATCACATTCAGCATGCTAGTGTTCGTCAGTGTTTGGTTGTCATTCATACCAGCTTATCTGAGCACGAGGGGGAAGTATATGATTGCTGTTGAGGTTTTTGCCATTTTGTCATCTAGCGCTGGACTTCTCTATTGTATATTTGGTCCTAAAGCATTCATAATATTTTGGAGGCCAGATAGGAATACAAGAGACTACTTATCTTCAAAATCAAAGTCAAGTTTGAAAAATAAATACTAATGCTAACCATTCTTCACATGTGCTTTGGTTTCCAATCATTTACTTTACCTACTGGAGAAAGGTGTACATATGTAGCACAAAGGCATGGAATTGCTATACTGTACAACATCTATATTACATCACAAGAACTTTTTGGGAATGTCATTCTAATAGTTCAACAGCAGATGCAATAGGGGTTTGCTTTCAAATAGCAAACTCTAGGATGGTGTGCAATTCAAATAACTACAATTTGTATTATGTATTTATTCATGTTGTAAAGTAGAAGTCACATTGTAAGTACTTCAGGTCTAATGTGTTCTAGACTACTGATAGTTAATATATGGCCCGCCGGACACACAAGGCCCACCAGGCCATTTTTTCAGGGCTTCCTTGAGAGCACCTGCACTGCAATTTAAGTCTGAACAAGTAAAAGTAAATACTTTAATTTCAGAGTGCCGCCCTGTTTTATCATAGAATTGTAAACAAAGTAGCAGTGCATAAAAGTGTCACTGCGAAAAAACACTTTTGACAAAACCAACTCATGTTTATAGGAAATGTATGTTTGTCATGTTAAAGTTTTACAAATGTAAATCATTCACTTATTTCAACATTGCTTTCCCAGGTGGGCATGCAGTTGCTTCTCTTTTACATTATAATTGTGATTTCATTAACATATTTTGTGTGAATTTAAAAAAGAACAGGGAAGAAGAGTGTATGAAAATAAAATATATATACACTTGCGCCTAAGGTAGAAGCAAATCAGTGTGTGGCAGAAGCAAAGTGTCAACCTTAGAAAATAAGAAGAGGACATCTTTAGAGAAGAACTTCTACAACTCAGTTTCCCACCTTCATTATTGCAAATGTTTCATCATTGGATATCAGTCAAACACATGGATTTTTTTATGCATCATTCTGGTGCAAGTGATCCAATTTTCTGCTGATTGCCTTTGTACGCAGCACAAGTGGCATATTATGGGTGACTTTCAACCTTGCTTTTTACCAAATGCATGTTCCATATGGCCGGGATGCCCGCCACCCCCTCCCAACACCAATTCCCCAATGGGAGGAGACAGACACAGGTTAGAGCTTTTGGAAGGCGGGGGGGAGTTACCCCCCCCGGCCGTATTTATTAAAATATGAAACAAAATTTAAAACATTAAATTAAAACGTTTCATGAATTATGTACAATTTTACTTTCATTACATTTGGATGAAGACATGTTCTTTGGCTAACCTTAACAGATCTCTAATACAAAGGTTTCCTAGCCGAGTCTAGCATCCTGCCAATGCATACATTCTAAATTAAAATTGTACACCCTAGCATTAAGGGCCAACGGCAAGGTCTTAACCGGTGTCAGATCCCTACCACCAAACTCCCGCCCTCACGGTGTGAGTGGCGCATGTGCAGAGGACTTTACCCTCGTTGCCAACTGTAACTTTCCTTGTCGTGGGGTCCCCCTTTCACTCGACGCCATCTTAAAGGTCGTCCGAGTTCCCGTGTGAGGTATCTGTAAGAAGGACAGCGTGGACTCCCCCCCTTTCCCACACTCTCTTCCGCCGGAGCGGATATCCGGCCCCTGGGAAATTCTTAGGAGGGGCATCTAGCCGTCTCCACCCTGGGAGGGGCCTATGGCCGTCTCCCCCTAGGCGACCCATCTGTAGTGGGTGCCGCCTCCTCGTGGGAGGGGCCAATGGCCGCCTCCCCCCGGGCGCCCCCATCCATTCTGGGTGGCGCCCCCCCTAGGGACCTTGAAATTACTGCTCACCGATCATGACCTTACCGCCCGACCAAAACATAAATACGACAGTTGCTTTACCTACTAAGGAAAGAAAATTACGCCTAATCTGAGACAGCTTGATGATTCATCAAATTCTCATTTCTAAAAAGGGGAAAAAAGTCCTAAAGCACAAGACAATTTTATTATCTATACACTCCTTTACTTCTCTACAAAGGAAAAAAGGCCTATACACAATCCAAGGCATGCATCAATGCTGAAAAACTTTGACTGCATCTCTTTAATACATTCGGATAACATCAACATTGCAAGAGGGGCTGGTGGGTGGGTCAAAATTGCTGCTTGTTCCGTCGAGGGCTCACGAGCAACAAGTGGTGCAGCCTTCAGAGCACTGGAACAAGAGGACGCTTCTTTGGATTCCCGCTCTATTTATCCGTCTGCGGGAGGGCGGGGACCCTCCTCAAGTACGCCCCCCCTGGGCGTGGTCTTCCGGGCAGGTGTCTAGGACAACCCCTTCTGGGCGGGAAGGCCCATGGGCATGCATCTATCCATGTAATACTTCCCCTCGAACGTAAATCCTAGCAAGCGCTGGTCCCGCGGGCGTACCGGGAGTAACCTGAATGCTGATTCGATGTCTGATTTTGCCAACAGAGCACCGGGGCCCAGGTGATTCAGTAGGGCAACGGCATCGTCAAACGATGCGTACCGAACTGAACAGACATCCGGGTCAATGGCTTCATTCACCGAGGCGCCCCTCGGGGCCGACAGATTGTGAATGAGTCTATACTCCCCTGGGTCTTTCTTCGGAACCACACGAAATCCGCCACTGGCGGGCATTGAAAAGGTCCTGCTACCCACCCCAAGCTGACCTCTTTGGTAATTTTCTTGGCCGCCACTGCCGGGTTGTGCTGAACGGATTGCTGAGGAGTTCCCACAGCCCGCACAAGCATTCCGGAACCTACATGTTCCCTGGGGCCTGTTACAGTTACCTCTGTTGAAGCCCCAACAAACCCCGCGCTTGCCCCCATTTCTGCCGGTCTTGGGCTGTGATTCCCCACCGGCGCTTTCTCGAAAGGGCTGCGTCGGCCTTTGTTGAACTGTCCCAGACCCGCTCACGCCCGGCGAGGACGTACCTGCCGATCCAGGCAAGAGCTGTTTGTGCCACGATACTGTGTCGAGGCAATCCCATGTCAAAGTTACATCAACCTCTTTTGACTTTCAAAAGTGCACATCATAACCTTTCCACTCATTCCCACCGTACATGTTATAAAAATCCATAATCCTGTTCTGGTAACAGGATAGATCGGGCAACACTTCAGGTTTACGTTCCCCCATTACTGCCGTAAATATAGAGAAGGCCTTCACCCAGTTCTCTACGGTCTCGTCGACCCTAAATTCAGCCATCTTGGCCCGCCACACGCTGGGGTGCCATAAATCTTTCTGGGTCTTTGCGTACTCTATCTCACGATGGTCGGTTAATAATGAAAACATATTAACATATTTATCCCCCCATATCATTTCCTTCGTGGCCGCTGGGATGTGCTGGGCCACCCTTTAGCGCCTCGAAGGCACTGAACTCTCCCCCACCATTGGCAATGGGTTCTTACCGGGTTCAACCGCTGTGTCTGTTGTCTTTTCTCGGCCAACTGTTGCCATTCCCGGTGCGACCTGTAGGGGAATAGAAGGAACATTCGCCGTCCCGGCTTCTCTTGCCTGCCGTAACTGCTCGATTATTAATCTGGCTTCCTCAGCCGGATCCACCGCAGCCACAGCCCCCCCTGATTTCTTCTTAAGCCAGGGCAATACTGCAGCTAATTGAAGGGCCAGTTCTGCGGGCATCTGATCATCATCAACCGGAGTTATTACAACAGGGATCAGCAAACCCACGGTACCAGGGTGTCCACCAGTGCTACGGGGGCTGCTGGGGGTACCTCCGGGACCGGGCCCTCCCCAGAAATTGCCCTCTTCTTAATACGACTCCCCCTACCCTCAGGGACGACTCCCGGCAAGGCCGGACTTATCACCTTCTTAGGACGGGCCGCGAGGTTGTTCTGGGCTGCTATCTGCTTTTTTACCTCTGCCAAGCCCCGACCGATCGAATCTACTTTACCTAGTTTTCTGTCCATGACCGCCATTCGGTTCGACAAAGTGCGCAGTATCTTCTCCAACTCGGAGCTCTTTCCCGCTTTTTTGCCGGCCATGGCTTCGTTTATTCCGTTCGAGTTGCTCGACAAGGTCCTAGATCCTTCACACGACTGAAGCTGAAAAAGAAAGAACAAAGATTACCAGTTCTCAAAATTGCTGCTTATTCCGTTGAGGGCTCACGAGCAACGAGTGGTGCAGCCTTCAGAGCACTGGAACAAGAGGACGCTTCTTTGGATTCCCGCTCTATTTATCCATCTGCGGGAGGGCGGGGACCCTCCTCAAGTACGCCCCCTGGGCGCGGTCTTCCGGGCGGGTGTCTAGGACAACCCCTTCTGGGCGGGAAGGCCGTGCTCCGGCTACGCCGCTTTGGGCATACCAGCAGAAACAACGCCCCCGCCCAAAAATGGTTTCCCGGGGGGATCGGGGCACCCATCCATACGTTCGGGGGGACCGAGTGGTCTTCCCTTTCCATTCTTTGACTTATAGGTTTATTTTCAACTTTCCAGCATAGGCTAAACAAATTCAAGTATTCAAAGGGCTTGTGGCTAAAAACGCAGGATTGGCAGAATCATTTAACATTACATGACTTGTGTCATTTTGGCTGCTGTCAATCTAGTGCATACACAAAGAAATTGGAGTCTGTTTATGTGTTAATAAATGTACATGTTATTCCACGACTCCCTTAAGCAGGTTAACCTACCTGCTCAGCTCCAACTCCTCTTCTTTCTTGAAACTCAACATCACCAGTGTTTGCATTCTGCATTCCTTTACCGAACACCGGCTCCACTCACATTAATACATGAGCCAGTCTTGTAATGGTTCTTTAAAACATAACATATGTCCTCACTTACGATACCAGTTACAAAGGAGAAAATATTACTAACATATAAATACAAACTATCAAGCAAGTGTACAAAATACCATACCTACAAACTTAAGATAATTTTACAGATGATTGAACTGAACACACAAATTATTTGTACTTCTTCGGAAATGTAATTTCTCGTATCTTTTTGCCACCGTCTTGCTCCTGCATATTTTCCTTTCCAACCATTGTCTTCACACATAAGTGTGGAAGGGTATACTCAGATGTGAGTCCCTTGCTCATTGCACCATCAGGATTCAAGCAAGCCGGGCCGACGACGGCTGAAATGCCAGAAACCGTTCCCCGGAATCTTGTTTCCTTCCAAGTATAAGAATTGGCTTGGTAGTTTGGTTTGCCCTGTTTCCATCATGCACTGGGACAGGAACAGACTAATTTGCATGTAGCCAGGTTCTGAGCTGGGATGGTGCAGTGAGCTAAAAAACGGTGATGGATCAAGCCCTGATCTTTGGACTGGGTAAGAGTGGTCTGCTTAATTCAGACACTCTGTTCATCACCACCCCCTTTTCTGAATCATTCCCCTTCACACATATCACTTACTTTTACCAACCTGCTCCTATTTCATTTTGATCCATCCTGCAATTCTACATAACTCCTCCCTACACTCTTGACCACCTTGGGTTCCAAAAATACCAATCTTACTTTTCTTATGCACACTAGCAATTTAATTCTTACTTCTTAACCACATACCACATCAAGCTCCTTAGCTCTGGTCCTCTCATCAAATGACTTTTTATACAATATTTGCTTTTCACTAACCTTCTTCTGCATTACATTCTCATCAACCTTAACACCTCTTATCATATAACCAAAAACAACATCCAGTTTCAGTTTTCTCTTTCTTAGTAGTTCAAATGGAGATAAACCTGTGATACAGTGTATACTAATAATAATAATAATAATAATAAGCAATCTTTATTCGGCAGGAACACCTCCTTAACCTCTTCCATGCTCATGACAAGGTCAACTCGTCATGAGACACAGTGGAGCTGTGCTTATGACGAGTTATCCTTGTCATGAACAATGGTATATTTCACTTTCCAGCGCACAGCGGGAAAACCCCTTAGCAGCCAAGGTGATAAACAAAATCATACATTGAGAACAATATTAAACTAATTAAAAACATATTTCATCACACAGTAATCATACAAATGTCATTATCATTCTGATGGAAATCTGGACAATCCTAGACTTAAAATTACTCTTTGGAGCACCTAAAAACAGCACTATTCATTACGTAAGTTTCCAGTGGCATAAACACCATTCTAAAATCTTTCCTTTACATTTTATTCTACTATCATCGAAGCTTGGTACCATAGTGTCCCTCCCGAGCTCACTCAGTATAATGTGTATACTAGTTTTTTATGCCTATAACAATTTCTTTATATGATTGATAACATTTCTCCCATGTGCCGCTGCCAATTGAATGCTCTCCTTCACAAGCCTATTGAATTTTTCAACAAGACCACTGGCCATAGGACTGTTTTGCAATGACAAATGTTCCAGTGGCATAAATATGTTTCTACATCCTGTGAACAGAATTGTGAACCATTGGCCGATATCATTTCTTCTGGATAAACTTCTTTAATGAATATTTTCTCCACAAATTGTATTACATTTTTACTTGTCACTTCACCCATGAATTCAATCTCAACTCACTTCAAATAATAGTCTACCATGACTGTTGTGATGTTGTGATGTTGCATATTATGAAAAGAACCCATTATATCTATGTCAACCTTCAACCAGGGACCAGCAGGATAATTAACAGGTTGAAACAGTTGTGTGTTAGTTTTCAAACTTTTGTCACTCTTTCCACATAAAGAACATTCTTTAACTATTTCCTCCACATCCTGTCCATCCCTGGCCACCAGAACAATTCTCTTAACCTACTCTTTGTCTTGTTCCTTCCCAGGTGACCCTGGGGGCCACCATCTACAATTCTATTCCTCAATGCCATGGTAGGAATGAGTTCGCCGCCTCTCCTGACTCTTCATTCATCCACATTGACTTGATCTTTAACATGTACATACCCTTTCATGTCAAATTTGCTAATTCAGCATCTTCAACCACATCCAAGCATTCTTTCATTATGATCAATTCTTCATCAAAACATTCTAAATCTGAAACCCAGCCAACATTTTCCAAGTCGTCCCCAGAAAAGTTGCGTGCCTCCACCACAACTTTGTTACTGGATAGTGTGAGAAGTTAGCCTGGAATATGATGTCCACTAGTTCTAGTGGGCACCTTGCACCAGTCTAATCGACCCTTATTGATGGTGGTTGTAAAGTCAACCTTACAGAAAGCTATCCTAGAGGTAGCGTGGACTAGCAGTCCAGTAGACTTCAGTATGCGAGTTAAGCAAGTTGTTTTACCAATTATAATCCCTTGAGTACGAAATGAAAGCATACCCCACAAGGTATATATAAAAAATATATGTATTTATTCTAAACACAACCCCTCTGCACTCTTTATGAGATCAGAGGTAAAAGTACAATACAAGAACCTTAATTAGCATACGATAAGTTGCACAGTATACGTTTTGCACTAGGGGCCTCACAAACCATATACTAAAATAGTGGTATAAGGACCATGTGAGAGTTAGAAAGCAGGCCTGGGCCTGTGGAATCGCTGAGGCTACTCTAAACAACCAAAGGTTAGGAAGTAGGAGGCCCACAGGAGACGCGTGCACAGCCGCAGGTTACCATTGACTTTCCATGGGAAACAAACAAATTACAATTTTACAATTTAAGGATACTCCCGAATGGACTACAATGGAACCCTTTTAGAATTAGACACTAGGAGGACCAATACCCTCGAGACTACCAGAGAACTCGTGTTACCTCACCCACGTAAGCAGGGTGCACAGGTGTCTGTTGGTGTTGGGTTTTGTCGTCGATATCAACGGTGAGCTGCAAAGAGGTGCTGCAGGCGACCAGAGGAAAAGTGTCCGGGTGGATCCAAGGGTGGATTGAAGATCTGAAGAACCTGAAAGCAGTAGGGACAGAGTCTTGGTCACTTGCCAGTGACCAGGATGGCGATGGAAAGCTGCCAGCCAATGTTGGGTGATTTCAGGTGAAAAAGTGAAAATTGTCTCTTCAGCCACGTGGTCCAGGAGACATTGACGACAACCAGGACCTGGATTGGAGCTGAGCCACAAAGGATTTAGTTGACTGCAGTGTCAGTAACCAGATTGGACCCAACAAGCCTTGGCAAACGCAATCCACGCAAGATGTCAAGATCGGCTTCGGTGCAGACCAGCAAGGTCTGAGGAACTTCTCTTTTGGGGAGAAGTTATAGCAAGCCTGGAGCAACCAGGAAAGTAAGTTAGGTTCAAAGGAAAGTCTTCGGGGGGGCGTAGTGGGGCCCTCTGAGCTTCAGGGCAAATGGTAATCGGGTCTGGGGCTTCAAGCACACCAAACCACAATTTTGAGATACCTCGTGAAGTGAGTGCAGCTTGCAAAATGCAGGATGTCCAGGAGTTCTGGTCCCATGTCTCTCGTGTCCGCCACGGATCTCAGCTTTGCTGTGAGTGAAGGTCGGGGTCAGAGTTGTCTGGAAGTCTGTGTCCTGTGTCACAGATTCTTCGGGATCCGGCGGGAGCCTCCAAAATGCAGACTGGAAAAGTTGCTGTTGGTGCCTGTTTGAACAGGTTGGTCACTCCTTGACCACAAGGGAGATGTCTTCCGACTTTCAGTCGAAATGGAATGTTGAAGGTCCAGGATATATGTTTCAGAGTTTCGGCCAGGATAATCTAATGTCCTAGGGACTGGGTTCCTATACTTATACTAAGTTTAGGGGCTGGACTACCTTTAAGGTCCCTCCTATCGGTGGACCTGGGAAGGGGTGGTTACACCCCTTTCCCTTTGTCCAGTTTCATGCCAGAGCTGGGGCAGAGTGCCCCAGCAACCGGGTTCAACTGGGAAATGCATGGAGCACCTTGTGTGCCCCAGGCAGTGTCTGGAAAGCATTCACAGAATGCAGCCCTCCCTGCCCCAATACACAAAAGCCTGTCTGGGGAGGTGCCAGCACCTCCCTGGACAGGTAACCTATTGTCCAGGCCTAGCCTGCTGGAGTTTCATCCAGCAGCAGGAGGGAAAACTCATGTCTGTGGCAGCAGCATCCATTTTGTGATGCTGAGGCTCTGTTTAACTTTAACCGGGTTTACCAGTAACTACATGTCTTCTACCTCTAGAAGGGTGAAATGCTACTCCCGCCGCAAGAACTGCGGGGGGTGGGGTAGTATTCCAAAGTGTTTGACACCTTACACAACATGTGTAACATGGATTGTCGAGGTCTTCCTTAGGAGTGGCTTATAGGTGTATATGTGTCTATATAGGTATATAGATAAAGATATACTATATCTAAGTAAGGGGTGATTACACCACCTTACCCAGACTGTGTGAACAGACCTGTGGTTTCAGTTTGGAAGGCAAACCAGGGGTGGCACAATACATGCTCCAGCCCCTGGTAGGCCTAGGGTGCACCTATGCCCTGGGTACTTAGGGTACACTATACAGGGGCTCACGAGGGTGACCCAGTAAGCATTTTGGCATGTACCTAAAGTACATGGAGTCCATTTTATAGAGAACGCAGATAGACTGGGGCCCTGAATAGCAGAGTCCCAGGCCAAGTAAGTCGAAAACCAGCAAAACACCAGGCAAAAAGTGGGGGTAACCATATAGTCAGATATCCACCTTCCTACAGATAGAGCATCAGGTAAAACATTTTTTGATACTGGAATAAATTGCATCACAGAATGTAATTCTACCAGATTGCGTCAATATTTAACAAGGACCCCCTGAGTGCATGGAAATAGAGTTCCTAGACCAGGGAAAAGCAAATAATTTGATATGTATCAATCTAGGCAACAGAGCGTAACGAGAGGTCGAAATGAACTGAGCTAAAACATTGGTTTTTTTGTAAAAAAAGAGGAGTTCAATTTTATTCACAAATTATTAAAACACATTGAAATAATAATACACATTTACAATTTACATTAAACACATGTAACTCAATGAATTGAGAATACAAAACAACACTGTTAAAAAGAAGCAAATAATTCAACGAGATGGAAGTTACATAAAATGAACACAATTTTTAAGAGAAAAATGTGGCTAAATTAATCTCTACGCGCGTTTCGGCGAACCAGCGCCTTCTTCTGGAGCAGCCACGATAGTATTTTAAAAACACGAAATATATTGCTGTACTTCGATGACGCAATCTGGTCTGTACGTCCAACGAGTACCCTTTCTTTTGTTTATGTTATGTAGATATTCTATTTTAATTGAGGTTTGCAGATGGATATTCCATAAACATTGATGTGATTCGTTGGTCTCGAATGTTGATTTAAATTTCTATATTTCCTTAATTAAGGTGTAGGGGTTCATTTAGACCCGCCGCCCGGAGTTAAAAAGTAGTGGCCGCAGTAATGCGTATTTATGTGAAACTGGAAAGGTATGATCCTCCTGATGTGGGGATAGTTAATTGTGATGATTGCCTTTTTAAAATAACTCCCTGTCCAATAGATATCCACAGGGTTCCAAAAATCCGGCGGCGGGACACGGGGGTTCTATGCTCCTTCCACGAACGAAGGCCATCGTTCGTGGAAGGAGCATAGAACCCCCGTGTCCCGCCGCCGGATTTTTGGAACCCTGTGGATATCTATTGGACAGGGAGTTATTTTAAAATCATCTGAATCAACCGCCTCTGAGCGCAACCAAAAAGGCAATCATCACAATTAACTATCCCCACATCAGGAGGATCATACCTTTCCAGTTTCACATAAATACGCATTACTGCGGCCACTACTTTTTAACTCCGGGCGGCGGGTCTAAATGAACCCCTACACCTTAATTAAGGAAATATAGAAATTTAAATCAACATTCGAGACCAACGAATCACATCAATGTTTATGGAATATCCATCTGCAAACCTCAATTAAAATAGAATATCTACATAACATAAACAAAAGAAAGGGTACTCGTTGGACGTACAGACCAGATTGCGTCATCGAAGTACAGCAATATATTTCGTGTTTTTAAAATACTATCGTGGCTGCTCCAGAAGAAGGCGCTGGTTCGCCGAAACGCGCGTAGAGATTAATTTAGCCACATTTTTCTCTTAAAAATTGTGTTCATTTTATGTAACTTCCATCTCGTTGAATTATTTGCTTCTTTTTAACAGTGTTGTTTTGTATTCTCAATTCATTGAGTTACATGTGTTTAATGTAAATTGTAAATGTGTATTATTATTTCAATGTGTTTTAATAATTTGTGAATAAAATTGAACTCCTCTTTTTTTACAAAAAACCAATGTTTTAGCTCAGTTCATTTCGACCTCTCGTTACGCTCTGTTGCCTAGATTGATACATATCAAATTATTCTACCAGATTGGACAACCATCTGGCAATGCTAGGTGACGGTATGCCCAAACCCTTTGATTATTTTATTTTTATTTTTTATTAACAGCTTATGATCCATTTTGATCACAAAAGGTATGCCCCATAAATAAGTTCTAAAGGCTCTGGCAGCCCGAAAAACAGCTAATGCTTCCCTTTTTATCACTGAGTACTATTGATCCATGTGAGATAAGTTGCAAGAAGCATTAAGATGTTGCAATCTCTTCACCTTTCCGAATTTGTGTATGAACTGCTCCTAACCCATATGCACTGGCATCAGTGGAAAGCTGTCAGAACCTCGTAGTCTTCGCAGAAGCAGAACAGACGTGGATCCCTATGCCCGCCCACTGGTGGAGCCGCTCTACTATAAGCAACGCCACCAACAGGGGGGGAAAGGGGAATTGGATTGAGAGAGAGACACTCCGTCAACAGCCACCACTCGTTTGACCGTCCTCCGGGAATCTTCTATGCTGATTCTCCTGATTAGTCAGTGGATGCCTAATACACAGAAAGGAAATAAATGCATAAACACCACACTGTTCACAATATTTGGTCTATGACAATAATAACTCTAAACTGACTTCTTCCTACCAGTGGTTGTCAGAGTATGAGCCCCTCTCCTAGTTTGGTTATTGTGCCACTAATGTTCCATGAGAATGGGTCGAACTATCTGCAAGAGAGAGAGAGAATTGGTCAAAGAAAGTATTCACTGTCTATCGTTAGACTGAATACTACTATCCTGTATAGTACCTTCTATTCCCAATGGAACAGCGTTAATGCAATCTTTGCTTTTCTCCTTCAATACTGATGAGTGCTCTTCAATGTCTAAGTCTTTCGCCAGAGTTAGTCCTCATGCAAGATGCGTGTAAAAAGGAACCAGCAAGGGACAAGAGGAGGGAAAGGATAGGAAAAGTGCAAGGAAGAAACAGCTGACTAACTGTACGCTTGTAAGAGTTAGCAGCGAACAGCTAATGCTTTAGTTGCATACGTGGAAAGGTCATACTTGGAAGCTGCTTGACAGGCTCCCGATATGCTGCGTAGGAAGCTTGAAGTTCTAGGAACGCTTTAGCCTTGAGGATAAGTCTTTCACCAGCGTAGTTGTCGAATTGCTCTGAAAGCCTTTGCTAAGATACAGCTAGTCTCTGGAACTTGCTCGATATTTCTGTGAAGAAATAGTTTCAAACAACAAGTTAAATAACTTCTCCAATATATCCTGTCACTAACTATGATGCGGAACACTCCTACTCTGAAACTAGGAAACTTTGTGAAAACCGTTAACTCCTGCTCCTCACGGAACACAGAGAAATGTTTTCTTGATGCTTTCTGTAACAAATCCTTGTTGAAGTGCACAGTTAATATCACGTGCACTCCACTCAACCACTAGACTGCTAATGTATTCAAATGAGGACAGAGAACCGCTATCAAGGCGGCGGCCATCTTGAAATGTCTAATCACCTATTCAATGTCAAACAAAAGATTCACCAGACAGGGTTTGACAATGATTCTGTTCTTTTTCCTGATGTGACATGGGTTGAGAAATGTAACAGTGCTAATCCTGTGTTTCCTGACAAAAGCAGAGTCTTGCAGGACATATCAAACCTACCTAAATGCAGTGTGTTTGGTATTTTCAACTCGATGTTGTCAAATTCCTTACAACACCCTTCGCACCACTAAAAGTTGGAAGATTTCTTGAGTAAACTCCTCATTGGCTTAGTCTTTCCTAAAACAAAATTGACAAATTTGGCGTAAAATTAAATTGCTCCTAAAATTGACTTCACATCATCCTTTTTGCTAGGTATCATACTTTTAACAATTCTATCTACCAGTTTATCATGCGGTCTTACCCCATTTACATTATTTATGCGTCCTAAATAAGTAACTTCATTTTGCATGTTTCTGCTTTCATTGTGAGGCCACTGCTTTGCAATTTTTCCAAAACATTCTATAATTTATCATCATGAACTTTCTCATACTTCCTACATATCAATATGTCATCCTCAAAATAGCATACCCCCACTCATGTTCCCAAATTTTTTTTGCATTAACCTCTGAAACACTGAGGCCTCAGAGGCTAACCCAAATGCCATATTCTTAAAACGATATGCCCCAAAAGATGTGAAAATGATGTTAAGTGTTTGGAGTCAATATGCAATTCAACCTGATGGTAAGGAAATGAGAGGTCAATTGTTGAAAACCGTTTGTTCTTTCCATTGGTGGCAATCATCTCATTGATGCCTGGCCACGGGTGTCTGTACATCCATATAGGATTGTTCAAATCCCTCAAATCAATGCACATTCTGATGGATTGATCAGGTTGTTGCACTACTACAATGGGCGCCAACCACTCGGATTATTCAATTTCTTCAATAATATCTGCATCAATCAATTTAGTTATTTCAGATTTTACATCATCCCTCACAGCCAATGGTAAACTACATGCCTTATGAACCTTAGGTTGACGACCTCTATGTAGTTCAATTTGATGCTTAAAACCTTTTTACTTCTATACTCTAATTTCTCTGAAAAAACCTCTGGAAACATTTGCACTATGCTTTGTTCTTCTGTAGTGACCCTACCTAGAACCACCTGTACCTAGGCACCTGGATGTAATAGCATTCACATAGCAGTTTGATAAATCAAACCAAACAGGGGTGCCCCTTTCTCTGCAACATACACTCTTCCTGAGATTTATTTTTCCTTACACACAATTTCAGCAATAAGAAATCCCAAAAATGTATAAACATTTAGTGATGTATGATTTCAGTTTTAGGTCTGGTTTGCACAGTTTCTTAGCTTTCAACATCTCACATTTCCTAAAATCTTCTGAAATTATAGTAAATCGAGCTTTAGAGTCCACCAATTTATATAGAAAGGATTCCAGTCAACTTCAATAACACACATATGGACCCTTACCCTCAAACATCTCTCTTTATCATAATAGATGACTGACAAGACTACTTGTTCATGACATTTTTCTCCATCAACATCAATAATACACACAAAAATTGATCATCAGACCCATATTCATTATCTGAGTCAACATAAATCATGTCACTTACAACGACAACATTTTGTATGACATCCATGGCAAACACGTGCATAGTGTCCTAATTATTTGCATTTTATGCATGTTACAATACATTACGGACATGACTCAAGGATTGTGTGCACTCCATTGTTTTAATTGTAGGATCAGAAGAATGCATGAGTCCAAGAATGCATGCAAGAATTCCATGAGTTGATCATGAATATATTCCTCCTGATTACCCGTGAATGCGCACTTCACTATTAACGCTCTCAGACCTGTTACGAATTATTCAATATTTTCATTGCTTTACATTGCTTGCCTCTATGCAAGACAACAAATTATAACACTCTAAAATACCATTTGTCTTCCTACCAAAATGCAAGGCCAACCATTTTATGGTCTTAGCATACCTTGACAAGGTATCACCTTCTTCCTGATTAGAAATATCAGGGAGAGCACAATACATTCTTAAACCCTCTTTGCCTAAAGAATGCAATAACATGGCTTGCTTACTGCAATCAGCCATCCTTTCATGTCCAGCAACTAAAATAAATATTTTAAAACCATCAATCCATTCCTCCCATGGAGTCACAGGATCACCTGAATAAGGTAGAAATATTTGCAGAACTAACAAATTGTGTGACATTGTGTACTCTCAAAATAATAAATAATAACAAAAAAGTTGTCACTGTCATCTCACCTGCTTGCAAGAAATATGTAAAGTGTGCAAACTACCAACATTTAATTGTAATTGCTGATACAATACTGTATTTAAAGCACTCTCCAAAATGACTGACACTGTAGTACTCTGATGATGCTCCTTCAGCCGGTTTAAAAATGATGAACCTGAAAACTGAAATCTCTTATTTATTTCTGTGCCCCTTTGCTTGTCTATCTGAAGTCCCGACACTCTTTCTACGCCACTCCCACTCCTAGGGACTAGTCCTTTCACAGTTTCATTGGCCGAAATGCAATGAATCGAGAATGTTGGGAGAGAAGAACACTGCGTGGCCAAAGGAATCGATGGGGCAGACCAGTATCACAGCTTCAGGTAAACGATAAAAGACTGACAATACTTAGTGCAGTGTTATTTGTGTTTGCCTCAATCACCCTGAGGCTTCCAGCACAGTACATTGCCTAAATCATGGTAGGAGATAAAGTTTCATTTGTGCACGGCTACCAGCTGTGATAATTGCCTGCCTTTACAATGTAGTTCCCCTGTTCAGATTGGGGCGCAATACCTAAAAAGTCAGTGAAGTTACCTTGCACACAGACCACTGCCCAGGATCTCAACTGATTGACTGTTGCAAAAAATACAGTTAGTATGCTGCAGCAGTGAGAAGTCCGCAGTGTTTAGGCTCCCGGATTAGATCAGTGTATTTGTCAATGTGGCTTTGTTCAATAATTTCTTGGCATTGCAGTTTTTTTGGTTTTCCATTCTGGCAAGGTTCCCAGCTGTGGTCATTTCCTTTACAACACCATGCTAGTCTGATTCAGTGCAGCAAAGTGTTATCTTGCATGCACCTACAGAGCAATAGAAAAAAAGTGAGGAAATTATAGTTACTGTTATAAAGCTGTATTCTGGGATGGCATGCAATGTGGGTGGACATACAACGCCAAATTGCTGAAAAGGTAGTACCAGAAATCGGTAGCTTGCAGAGTGCAACTCACTAGCAGTGCACAAAGTTAGCAGAACGATCCTTACCAGGCTTTCTGAAAAAAGAACAAGATGCAATCACTAACAAATCCAAGCCTGCTCACAGTTTCCAGGCAAAATAATAGTCTTCACTCAGTGTCGATTCTCATATGGGGAGTTGAACGCTGGTCGCTAATTTGTACTGGGTACAGACACATATTGGACCCTGTTTGTGTAGTATTAAATGTAAGCTTTATTCCATGACTCCCCTGAGGCAGGTTAACCTCCCTGTTCAGCTTCAACTCCACATCGCCATTGTTCTGCATTCCACATTCCAATTACAGAACACTGGTGCCACTCATGTTAATACATTAGCCAGTCTTGTAATGGTTTAAAACATAACAGTCAACACTTCATGCCACTAAAACTAAAATTATTCCCTTACATATGTACAATAATACGAGCTGTAAATTCAAAACACATATTTAAAAACTATAAAAACCAGGGAATTCCCATATCATGAACGTTATAACAAAAAGCTCATTTATGGGTCTGCTGTGTAATAAAGGAGACGGGGAGCCTTCTCATCGGCTCTTCAATATAATTCAACAGGTATCAGAAATTCATATAAAATAAAGTTAACAAATAATGATAAAATTGTGAAACTCCTCAATTCTTCTTTGAAAAAAGCATGTTATTCGGTTAATTAAAACCATAAGGGGGGGCGTGGCCAAGATGGCGGAGTGAACGGACGTGTTCTGCCCGAGCTCCCGCGCCCGCCTAGGCCCTGAGCCCTAACCATCGCTTCTCTCCCCCCTAGCCGATCCCGGCGACCGGGTGTGGGCGAGACGGTCTCCAGGCACAGCTGAGTGGTACCCTGGTCCTCCGGCGGGCCACGGCACGGACAGCGGAGATCTCGACCGCTGGGGCGCTGAGCGGAGGTGACGGTGCGGGCCGCATCGAGGTCCCGACTGAGGCGGCGCCGACCCGGAGAGCAGAGGGACGGGCTTGGAGGAGAACGGCCGCGCGCCGGCGGCTCTGCAGCACTGGCCGCCAAAGCTCGAGGTGACCCGGCCTGAGGCCCAGCGGTGCAGCGGGCCCCGGCCCGCCCCCGTAGCTGCGCGAGGCCGCGGCGGCGACCTAGCTGGAAGAAGAGCAGAGGCCCGGAACACCGCCGTAGCGGAGCTGCGGAGGGCCGGACACTGACTGGCGAGACGCCCTGGAAAGGGCAGCGGCACACAGGAGGTCCAGTGAATTGGTGGGCCCATACCCGGAACACATAGGCCCGCACTCCGGTGAAGAAGAGTGCTCGGGTCCTGCACCCGCCCCACGATCTACCTGAGGCCGCGGCTGCGGCCTAGCTGGCGGAGGCCCGAGGCCGCGGACGTCCAGCGAAGGCGCACAGTCCGAGGCGGATTTCCGGAGGGCAGGGGCCCCGGCGCACAGTGGATAGCGCTTCCAGGCTGGGCCGGCGAATTCCGAGGTGCGGCAGCGGGACGGAGATGGAGCGGGGCCCTGGCCTCCAACCCCCCAGATCTGGCCGGAGGAGGTGAGGAGCAGACCGGGAGAGCGAGTGGTGGTGTGGGCGCCCAGTGGAGCGAAGACCTGCGGAGCACCGCGCTGGGGTGATCATACTGATTCAGCGCGCCTACCTTCCAGACCACGGCTGGGGAGACGAGCGGGGCCCCGGGAAGCAACAGCCGGGTAGTGTTGGGACGCCATTATCGGGTCAGGCGTGAGGGGAGTGCAGAGCGCCCTGGGACATTGCGGATTGACCGCGGGAAGAACCAGAGATTGCGGAGCTGTTTAGGCCGGAGCATCAGAACCGGGTGCCAGGAGCGGGGCCCCGGTCAGAGCCTTCCCCTCCCCCCACGGACTCGACGGCAGAGGTGAGGAGTGGGCTGGGTGTGTGCATCGAGACGCGGAGCCCCCAGTGGAGCTCCAGGTTGCCCTGAGTAGACCGGCGGTCTGAGACATTTTACACCGGGGTGGCCGTGGGTCCACGGCATCGCCTGATACCCATTGAAAAGGACGGAGGAGTCACCTGGGAACAGCGACCGAGTGGCGCTGGGCTCTCCCTGAGTAACCGGAAGCCGGGGGCTCAAACGTGTGTGTAGCGTACCACACAACAAGATAGCTGACTCACCGAGGACAGGCCTGCAAAGCGGAGGCTCTCGGAGGTGCATGCCAGAGGCACGAGCCTGATCAAGGAACGGATTGGCTGGGGGCTGCTAGAGCTCACACACGAGATGCGGACCAGTGCGGAAGATGGCTGGGCAGAAGGGCGGCAAAGGAGGCAGTCGCACACTCACGGAAATGCTCAATAAACCACCCGGCAAAGGAGACAAGGCCTCAACGCAGTCAGGAGGCGCATGCGGATCTCAAGGGGGGAGCAGCGGAGAGCCCCTAGTCACCAGATCCTTTTTAGAATCCCTGTTCGGGACTTTGAGGGACGACTTTCAGGAGTTGAAAAAGGAGGTAGCCGGTGAAGTACGGGAACTGCGCAGGGAGGTGGATGGACTCGGGGAGAGGGTGGAAGCAGTTGAGAGCTCCACACAAAGGCAGGACGATGAGATTACGCACTTGCAGCAGGAGGTACTCCACCTCAGGGACCAACACATAGACCTTCAACTACACAATGAAGATCTGGAAAACAGGGCGAGACGGAACAACATAAGGGTCCGGGGAGTACCGTCCACAGAGGAGACCTCCGGCATAGTGGCCTATCTGCAAGAACTGTTCCGCACTGTCCTTGGCGAGCCTGCAGATTTCCCTATCAGGATTGATAGAGCTCACAGAGTAGGCCCGCAGCGTCGGACGAATGGACCTCCACCGGATGTGCTGGCTTTCCTTCCTGACTTCCCGCTAAAAGAGCGGATTATGTACGAGGCGAGGAAGAAACAATCGATAGCATTTAGAGGTCACCAAGTGGCGCTATATCAGGATCTAGCTGCGACTACGCTCCAGAAGCGCAGGGCGTTCAAGATTGCAACAGACTTCCTACGACAACACGACACGCCCTACTCTTGGGGGCACCCTTTCCGCCTCATTTTCCGATGGAATGGAGAGTCGCACCAGTTACGGTCTCTTCAAGATGTTTGCGAAGTCCTAGGGATCACAGCAGAGGAAGAGGAGTCGTCCACACCACAAAGTAGGAGGAATTCGACTGATGGTGGCTGGCGGAGAGTCTCGAGACGCAGGACACTGAGGGCCGCACAGAGACCGGACTCGCCGACGGTCAGATCTGGAATGTCGGATGCAATTCGTACAGCAGCCGAGACCTCGGTGGTCGAGGGAGAAGTGGCGCTGACCGCATAATAGGACTCCGGGGGGAGAGTGACAATGCATTACTGTTGGAGCTGGCTTGGAGAGGGGGTGGGCGCAGGGAAGCGAGGGCGGGGTGCTGGTGGCAAGTCGCCCACGAAGGTAAATCACCACAGACCTGTCCGTAAGGGGCAGGCCTGGGACTATTTGGACTACCAACGGTTAAGGAGGATGGGTTGGAAGGTTCAAGTTGGGGAAAGGGGGAAGGGAAGGTGGGGGTCGGGGAGTTGGGGTTCGGGGGCCTTGGGATCCGGGAGGGGGGAGTTCGGGGAAGCTCAGTCCGGTGTCTCTGTTATGTTCGCTCAGCTTAGCCAGACCTCACGGGCCGATCCACGGAAGGAATTGGCATTTGCCGCTTTTGCCTGTCTAGTACTGGAAGGTTACATTAATCTGGCATGGCAGGCTTGAAAGTAGTGACTTTGAATGTGAAAGGCCTAAACAACCCCACGAAATGAAGGGCGGTTCTCTCCTTGTTAGAGGCCTCGCAGGCAGACATTTGTCTGCTACAAGAAACGCACTTGCTGGTGGGTGACTGTCATAGACTGCGGTCCCGTGCCTTCCCCACTCAGTTCTTTTCTTCCCACACCACTAAAACGGCAGGAGTTGCTATATTGGTATCTAAATCCTTTAGGGGTGAGGTGCTACACAAATTAGCTGAACAAAAAGGGAGACTACTGGCGTACAGGTTTAAGTTGGGGCTTACACAATTCACGGTGGGGTCGGTTTACTGCCCAAACGAGCGTCAGGAACACTTCCTCCACACCGCGTTGATAGATGTCACAGCATCCCCTGATCGGCATCTCATCCTGGGGGGGGACCTGAACATGGTGTTTGATTCCTCACTAGACAGATCGGCACAGCGCTTTCCACAGACTGGGGAACTATCGATCTCCATGAAAACACATCTAGCTGAACTCGACTTGCACGATCTCTGGAGAGGGTTTCACCCCACAGATAGGGACTACTCTTATTTCTCACACGCGCACAAAACATATGCACGGCTGGACTATCTGCTGGTTTCTGGCCCGGTGCGGGACATGGCCACTGCCTCTGAGGTCGGGGTCATCTCCCTATCAGACCACGCACCGGTCTCGGGTACTTTCCTGCCCCCATCGACCCCGGTTCAGCGCGGAGTCTGGCGTCTACGGGACGCCCTTCTACACAAAAAACCTGTGGTACAGCGTATCACTGAGGCTGTGGCGGAATTTCAACTGCACAACGCTAACACCGACACCACATTGGCGACTCAATGGGGGGCGCTTAAGTCGGTTTTACGGGGAGAATTTATATCAATATCGGCAACCGAAAATAAGGAAAGGAAAGTTAAACTGGAAGAACTCACGCACAAGGTCAGGGAATTGGAGCAGGTGCATCGGCGTACGGGGGCTCCTAGAATTTGGAAACAACTAAAAGCGGCGAGGAAGCTCCTGTCGTCTCTGGACCTGGACAGAGCTGAATATGCGGCCCTCCGTCTGAAACACGCTTTTTACACGGGGGGGATCGCTGTGGCCGGTTATTAGCAGCTAAGCTCAGAATTGCACACCAATGCCGTCGAGTCAAAGAACTTGCGGTGCCAGGCGGGCGCGCAGTCACGGAAGACGCAGACATAGCTGAAGCTTTTCGACAGTTCTACTCGGAGCTCTATGCGGAGGACGGCGCAACGACTGGGGACCCGGATGAATATCTGGACTCAGTGACTCTCCCGTCCCTAACCCAAATACAGACTGAATACCTGGACCGAGAGATTAGGATAGAAGAGGTTTTCACGGCAATCGCTAGGCTAAAACTAGGGAAGGCTCCGGGACCGGATGGATACACCACCCTTTTCTATAGGACGTTTTGCACTACCTTAGCTCCGATACTGACCAAACTGTTTAACTCTTTTGGCTGCCCTGGTGCTATTCCACCGGATCTCCTGCATGCCACGGTATCGGTCATACCAAAACCGGGGAAGGACAGGGCTCAGTGCGGCTCGTACAGACCGATCTCCCTGCTAAACGTTGACCTTAAAATCTACACAGGGATCCTGGCGGCGAGGCTGGCGCAATATCTCCCTGGACTGATTGAATCGGACCAGTCCGGCTTTGTACCCGGTAGGCAAACGGTAGATAATACCAAGCGATTGGTGCACGTATTGGAGAAGGCTTCCCGGATCCCTGGGGAAAGGATCACTGAAATAATATCGACGGACAAAATATCGAGTTGCCAAAATATCGTGGACAAAATATCGACAGTCAAAATATCGAGTTTGTATCTACAAACAGGTAAGTACAAAAATATCGAGTACAAAATATCGTTAACAAAAATATAGATGTAAAAAATATCGACTTTATTAAAAACAGTGTTAAATTAAATTAATATTAAATTGTAATTACTAAAATATACTTAAAACGACTTAAATTAAATTATAATAATTAAATAATAAATGAAAATAATAAAAATTATTTTTTAAAATCTTATTTGTTGACCCTGAACCCTAAAAATACCCCTTTACCCAAAAACCCAAAACTGACCCTGAACCCTAAAAATACCCCTTTACCCAAAAACCCAAAACTGACCCTGAACCCTAAAAATACCCCTTTACCCAAAAACCCAAAACTGACCCTGAACCCTAAAAATACCCCTTTACCCAAAAACTGAAAACTGACCCTGAACCCTAAAAATGCCCCTTTACCCAAAAACTGAAAACTGACCCTGAACCCTAAAAATACCCCTTTACCCATGAACTGAAAACTGACCCTGAACCCTAAAAATACCCCTTTACCCATGAACTGAAAACTGACCCTGAACCCTAAAAATACCCCTTTACCCATGAACTGAAAACTGACCCTGAACCCTAAAAATACCCCTTTACCCATGAACTGAAAACTGACCCTGAACCCTAAAAATACCCCTTTACCCATGAACTGAAAACTGACCCAGAACCCTAAAAATGCTCCTTTACCCAAAATTTATCAATATTATTTAATTAGCAATTAATTATTAATTAACAATAACAGTAAAGTAAATATATTAGAACATTAGCTGTAATTATTTTAATAATTAATATTATTTTTTCAAAATTAATTACTTAAAAATTACACAAAATTATATATATTAAAAATGTACTCTAATTAATGTAATTAACTAATTACAATTAATTAATTAACAATTATTTACTAATACAAAATATGTTCAAAATTATATTAATTAATTAACTAATTAATATTAATTAATTATCAATTAATTATTAATTAAAAATATTAACAAACATATATTAATTAATTAATTATTATTAAATTACTTCCCATCCTATTCCCCTATAAACCCACAACCCGCTACAGAATTACATTACGCAATTATTATAAAAACAAAATTCATGTAATAAAATATTTTATAACATTAATACACACTATTCACACATATTATTACATAAAAATACACTATAAAATATTATATATTATTAAAAAATCGATATTTTTGCTATCTATATTTTATACAGTCGATATTACTTCACTTACCTGAAAAACGATATTTTTGTAGTCGATATTATGTCCAGTCGATATTTTGTCCAGTCTATATTAAAAACTCGATATTATGTCCAGTCGATATTTTGGAGTCGATATTTTGTCTCTATACCCTGGGGAAAGGATGCTCCTCTCGGTTGACGCCGAAAAAGCGTTTGACCGGGTGCATTGGCCGTATCTTGAGCGGGTGATGGCTCGAATGGGTGTAGGGGAGAAATGTAGGTGCATGGTCTTTAATTGTTATAAGTTCCCGTCAGCGGCAGTGCGCGTCAATGGCTGTGGATCGAGGCGCTTTAATATTGAACGCGGCACGAGACAGGGGTGCCCGCTATCTCCTTTACTCTTTGCTCTCTATATGGAGCCCTTTGCCCAGAGAGTGAGACGAAATGCAGATGCTACGGGTGTGCGGATGGGGGGTTATACCCACACGGTCAGTTTGTATGCAGATGATGTCATTTTTGCACTAGAGGATCCGCAGAGGGCTTTGCCCGCGTGTATGGAAGAGCTTGGGGCTTTCGCGAGAACGGCCGGGTTCAAGATGAATATGGGGAAATCCACGGCGTTGGATATCTCCCTGACACCTGGGACGAGACGAGATTTGCAGAGGCGTTACCCACTGAGGTGGTCGCAGGACCATGTGCCTTATCTAGGTATCCTGCTGGCTCCCACGCTGTCGGCGATGGTAGAGGTTAATTATGAGACGTTAGGCAAGAAAGTGAAAGAGGAACTGGGGAGATGGAACAAGGGAACGATATCGTGGCTAGGCAGGATAGCGGCGCTGAAGATGACTGTGCTACCACAGATCCTATATCTCTTCCGGGCACTTCCGCTGCAGCCCCCTAAAGGCTGGATGCGAATGATGCAGACGGCTCTATCCCAATTTGTCTGGCAAGGCCGAATGCCCCGGATGAAGAGATCATTGACGACCCTGGCGCCGGAGGCGGGTGGGCTGGGAATCCCTGACCTTCACAAATATTTCCAGGCGTCGCAGCTGAGGTACTTGGTGGAGTGGAGCAGATGGGAGTCGGACAAGCACTGGCTCTTCCAAGATCAGGCGGTGGCGGTCCGTCCATTGCAGGAAATACCTTTCCTGCGCAGACAACACAGACCCCCGAACCTTTATGCCTCATTTGTCACTAGGGTCCCGCTGAGGGTATGGGACGCCACTTGCGAACGGTTCGAGCTTACCTCGTTCCCCTCTCCGTTCACTCCTATTGTGAACAATCCAGACTTCGCGCAAGGGACGGAACCAGGCGCCTTTGCGCACTGGCGAGAGAAAGGCTGCAGAGCGCTTTTTCATGTGTACGGGGAGGACGGGATCCTCCCCTTCGAGAGCCTTAAAGAGAGTTACCAGCTGGTCGAGACGGATAGGATGCGATATTGGCAAGTCAGACATTGGGCGCTACAACCACAGGTGCGAGACGCGGCGGACAGAAACCTGCTCCCCTATGAGCGATGGTTGGCGACGCGCACTTCGGATGCGAAACTCATATCGGATCTCTATAAAATGCTACAGCCTCCGACCACACACATCTATAACCCGGGTAGGGAGAGATGGAACAGGGAACTGGGGAGAACACTTAGCCACAAGGAATGGGAGCAGATCGCATACCGAGCGCGACATTCTGCATATCATGTGGGGCTCACAGAAACCTTCACCAAGGTTTCAACATACTGGTACCGCACTCCCGAACGCTTGCACGAAATGAACAGGCACATAGACACTACATGCTGGCGCGCTTGTGGACACACTGGGACTCTGATGCATATCTTATGGGAATGCCCACTGCTACAGGACTATTGGAGGGAGGTGATCGATGAAATTGATAAATGTTTTGGCATTGAATTACCCCGTTTCCCGGCCTACACCCTACTGGGCCTACCTAATGCCTTAATGTTTCCGTTGAAATCCCGGAGAGGGAGACACATAGCCATCGCCTTGGGCTCCGCTGTGCAGAACATCCTAATACACTGGCGCACATCCACTGTTCCCTCGATCACGGGCTGGTTACACAGGCTGTGGCACGTACTGGGCATGGAGAAAATTTCGCTTACACTGGCTGGGGAGGTCGACCAATTCACAGAGCTGTGGCAGCCATTCCATACTTTATTAGCTACTGAATTCAGGGAGCTTATGTGCCCCAGATATCTGAGACTCCTTAGGCTTACACCACCGATCACCTGAATGGCCAGTAGGGAGTGGGAGTGTTGGGCACGCATGTTGGGTACACAACGGGAGTGGGCTTGTGAGTTTCTGAGAACTTCTTTGCGCAGCACCGGACTGAGAGTTGGGGGAGGGGGAAGGGGATGGGCATGGGGGGTTGTTGGGGTAGTTTGTTACATTAACTGTGAAGTACAGAGGGAGTGTTATCTGCTTTCTGGTCGACCTTCGACTGCATTGCTCGAGGATGCCGCCCATAGCGGCTCTCGCCTGGCTCGGACTGTAGCACCTCGAAGGTGGCGGTGAGCTCTAGAGACTGCATCAGCTTTTATTTCGCATGCTGGGAACTGTCTATTATTGCCTGGTCTTTTTCTTGTTTTACATTGCTATGCCGCTGTACTTCCTTAATAAAGATATTTAAACCTAATTAAAACCATAAAAGCATACTACAAAAAACACATAAAATATTACAATTGCACAGCACCAACAAGACACAAATAAGATATGTTGTGATCGTCTAAAACAGAAGTCATGATATAAAGGTTAAAATTTGTCAAGGTTAAAAATGATCTAATTCATAATAATCCCTCTTTTTTTGTTTATTCCGACCGCTGCTGTCAGAAAACTAGCAATGTTAAAAATTTCCCACACATTAGTCAACATCTGTGGATACATAAAGGCAGATCTAGCCCGGAAAAATCCTTTGCCCCTTAAAATAGGTAAAATGAACTGATTCTGGATATGGATAAAATGCTCGCAGAATAGAGTAAAGTGCATTGAGTCCTGGGTGGAAAAATTATCACATTAACAAACATCCAGGTCCTCAATCTTTTTCCATCCCTTAGGTTCTGCAAGTAGATGTAATTGATTGAATCTAAACCTTACTAAAAGGAAACAATGATGCTGATTTGTAACTAAATTTAAAAAGGGTTCCATGGTACTTCAAGTGGACAAGAATTGGTGTGTGGGGACCAGTAGTTTTTTAATTTCCCTAGCCTCCCTATCCATCTCGGCAACCTGCAAAAACATAATTTTACGCCAAATCAAATCCACTTTAATCAGGTTTTCCGGGGAATTAAACATTCTGGCCTTCCTAGGTTGGTAGCAAGCTTTTTTACGTAGCTCAGCTAAGGGATACTGCTTGGATCGTCAAGCCATAAAAAATCACAAATGATTTCACGATTCATCCCTAGCTCTGGGTTTCTCCAGATGCCTATCCACTTTAATAAAGGCGCCATGCTGATTAGGTCAGATATAAAACCTAACCCAGTTTTTTGATGGATTATAAAAGAGGATGATGACTGTGGAACAGATAACACATTTCTAAGAAATTTATTTTCAACTATTTGGATGTCCCTCAATTCTCTGTATCCCATATGTCAGAACAATAACATGCTATGGAAATACATTTAGCCCTATAGCTGTTTAACTTTGCTTGCATTGTCTGTTCCCCCACTCTGCGGGCAAAGTCAAGAACAGCTAAAGTGGATCTGGCCATGACATTTCTTTTAGCTTTCATTTGTGGAATCCACGATCCCCTTTCATCAAATGAAACCCCTAAATAAGTGAAAAAATTTACCCATGACATCAAATTGCTTTCACAAAAAAGAGTCTTTAGTTTCCTTGGTTTACCCCCCAAAATCATTGTGTGTGATTTAGAAAAATTTACTTCCAGGTCTAATGAATTCATAAAATCGGCATAGGAAATTTAAAGGTGCTGGAGGCCAATTGCAATTCTAGCTATCAAGGCGGCATCATCTGCGTATAGGAGAGCCGGAATTAACCGTGACTAGGAGTGGTGCTAGAATGTATCTCTGTGTCACACATTTAACAATACAGATACTACTATTAATGTGGCCTTTTTGGTCAAATCTAACTATTGCTGTTAGTCTTTATGTAGATCAGCCAGAAAATTTACAATGTTCATATCTAGACCAATTTTTATTAACAAATGCCAAAGCTTTGATCTATTTACTCTATCGAAGGTAAAAGAAAAGTCCATAAAGGCCAGATAAAGTGAACCTTTCTTCGCAATCGTATATTTCCGGGAGAGTACAAATAAATGTAAACACTGTTCCATGGTTCCTCTCCCTTTCCTAAACCCATACTGTAGATTTGAGTGAATATTAGAATCATTTAACCAATCAATGAGTTTACCAAGGACAACTCTTCCTAAAACCTTCACTGCAGAGTCTATCAGTGAGATAGGCCTATATCATCAAGGGTCTCCTCTATTTCCCTTTTTAAAGACCCAGACTAAAATTGACTGAGACCAAGATTGTGACATGCCAAACTTACAGGCCGCAGAAAAACATTTGCAAGTATATTCAACCATAATAAAACATTGGTTTTAAAAAGATCCACCGGGACACCATCCGGGCCAGGTGCTTTATTAATTGACATATGGTCAATGGCTGTAAATACTTCCTTAGCAGTAAACACTAAGGTATAGTTCTCCACTACATATGGTGTACTTTGGGGAACCTGATCCCCATGATCCTCGTAAATATGTTTAAAATGGTTAAGCCACTCCTCTTCTGGGATGTTGCAATCCAACAAGCCTTGTTGTTATTTGAAAAGAACGGTTCAATGACAACATGCTAGAACTTGGCACTATTTTTAAATATATCAATGGAAAATAACTCGTTCCAGGCCTCCTCTTTAATTTCTTTTTTACAAGTATGTACCGCTAATGTATAATTTTTCCTGAGGTTGGCTATATGGGGTTTATTATGTGGTTTTGTTTCAGAGCAGCCGTCAACTTCTGGTGAGCAATTTACACTTATGGTCAAACCATTTTTCACCCCTGTTTGGATATTCCTTACAAGTAAATGTCAAAGCTCCAGCCACTTGGGTGCATATTTCAGCATAGGCCTCAAGGGTCTTACTATCTAAAGTCCTAGAATCACAGCAGAGCTCTAACTCTGATCCCACTTTAGCAACTAGCTCATTACAAAACTCTTCAGGGATCACCTTACACCATTTGAGTCTACAACCCTGATCCTTGGGTTTAATAGGTAGATTAGGGGATGTCTGTTTGACTCAAAAAATTAAGCCCTATTCCTCCAACCAAAATCAAATGTGATGGATTGTGGTCACTATACTGTGACCACAAAGAAGTAAAATCTTTAACATAAACTTCCAAGGCAGGGCTAATGAAAATATAGTCAATAGCTGTGTTAATTTCCCTACCTTTAAAAAAAGGTACAGCAACCTTCACAATCCCTTTATTTGGGTATAGGAGACCAAACTCCACCAAGATGTCATCAAGAAATTTACCTTGTTGCGCATGTTCAAAATGTGTATCCATTTGTTTTCCAGGTCCTAAACTATCTGTGACATGGCAATCATTTTTTTGACATAAATAAATGTTAAAATCCCCCAAAATTATAACCGAATTAGGTGTGACTTGTTTCTCCTTCTAGGATTCCAAAAAAAATTTAAGATTAGATAGATGCTCTATAGTATTAGATCTAACAAATGAATGATAAAAGTTTACAATTAAAATCTTAGTTGTATCAGCTAGACAGTTCAAGAAACCGTAATCCAGTTTAAGATGGTTTCCTGTAATCTTCAATGAGGTCATAATTATAACACCACCTAGGGATCTGCTCGCTATACAGGGCCTTGCTGGTTCAGTGTATGTTGCGTAACCATCCAGCCAAAAAATATAATCAACTTCCCAAGTTTCTTGGAGCCCGATAAAATCATACTCTCATAGTAAATCATTCCATATGGGGTCATCCGTTTTATTTCTTAGTCCTGCTGTGTTCCACCTGAGTATTTTAATTAGACCTGGCACTCTTTTCCCATCTTTATTGGGCAGAATATTCAGGTCCACCCACAGAGTGTCATCAACCTGGGTTCCATGGTATTTGAAGTGGACAATAATTTATGTGTGTGGACCAATGTTTTTGTTATTTCCCTAGCCCCCCTATCCATCTAGGCAACCTGCAAAAATATAATATTAGGCCAAATCCGCTTTAATCAGGTATTCTGGGGAATTAAACCTTCTGGCCTTCCTAGGTTGGGAGCAAGCTTTTTTACGTAGCTCAACTAAGGGATACTGCTTGAATAGTCAAGCCATAAACAATCACAATTGATTTCACGATTCAGCCCTAGCTCTGGGTTTCTCCAGATGCCTATTCACTTTAATAAAGGCGCCAAGCTGATTAGGTCAAATATAAAACCTAACCCAGTTTTTTGATGGATTATAAAAGAGGATATTGACTGTGGGACAGATAACAAATTTCTAAGAAATGTATTTTCAACTATTTGGATGTCGCTCGATTCTCTGTATCCCCATATGTCAGATCTATAACATGCTATGGAAATACATTTAGCCCTGTAGATGTTTAACATTGCTTGCATTGTCTTTGCCCCCAATCTGCGGGCAAAGTCAAGAACAGCTAAAGTGGATCTGGCCAATACATTTCTTTTAGATTTCATTGTGGAATCCACGATCCCCTTTCATCAAATAAACCCCTAAATAAGTTAACAAATTTACCCGTGATATCACATTGTTTTCACAAAAAAGAGTCTTTAGTTTCCTTGGTTTACCCCCCAAAATCATTGTGTGTGATTTCGAAAAATTAACATCCAGGTCTAATGAAAGGCGGCATCATCTGCGTATAGGAGAGACGGAATTAACCGTGAATAGGAGTGGTGCTAGAATGCATCTCTGTCTCACACCTTTAACAATACGGATGCTACTAGTAAGGTAGCCTTTTTGGTCAAATCTAACTATGGCGGTTAGATCTTTATGTAGATCGGACAGAAAATTTACAATGTTCTTATCTAGACCAATTGTCAATAACAAATGCCAAGGTTTTGATCTATTTACTCTATTGAAGGCAAATGAAATGTCCATAAAGGCCAGATAAAGTGAACCTTTCTTCGCAATCGTATATTTCCCGGCCAGTAAAAAGAAATTTAAACACTGGTCCATGGTTCCTCTCCCTTTCCTAAATCCATACTGTAGGTTTGAGTGGATATTAAAATCATTTAACCAATCAGTGAGTTTACCAAGGACAACTCTTCCTAAAACCTTCACTGCAGAGTCTATCAGAGAGATAGGCCTTTATCTTCGAGGGTCTCCTCTATTTCCCTTTTTAAAGACAAGGACTATAATTGACTGAGACCAAGATTGTGGCAGGCCAAACTTATGTAATGTATAATTTTTCCTGAGGTTGGCTATAAGGGGTTTGTCATGTGGTGTTTGTTTCAGAGCAGCCATCAATTTCTGGTGAGCGTTAGTACACTTATGGTCAAACCATTTCTCACCCCTGTTTGGATATTTCTTACAAGTAATTGTTAAAGCTCCAGCCACTTGGTTGCATATTTCAGCATAGGCCTCAAGGGTCTTACTATCCAAAGTCCAAGAATCACGGCAGAGCTCTAACTTCGATCGCACTTTAGCAACTAGCTCAATTCAAAACTCTTCAGGGATCACCTTACACCATTTGAGTCTACAACCCTTATCCTTGGGTTTAATAGGTAGATTAGGGGCACGTCTGTTTGGCTCAAGATTAAGCCCTATTCCTCCAGCAAAAATCAAATGTGACAGATTGTGGTCTCTAAACGGTGACCACAAAGCAGTAAAATCTTTCACATTAAATTCCAAGGCAGGGCTAATGAAAATAAAGTCAATAGTTGTGTTCATTTCCCTACCTTTGAAAAAGGTACATCAACCTCCCCAATCCCTTTATTTGGGTATAGGAGACCAAACTCCACCAATATGTCATCAAGAAATTCCCCTTGTTGCGCATGTTCAAAATGTGTATCCATGTTTTTGCCAGGTCCTAAACTATCTGTGACATGGCAATTTTTTTTAAATAAATATCCAGGAATCCAGTTTAAGATGGGTTCCTGTAATCTTCAATGAGATCATAGTTATAAGACCACCTTTGGATCTGCCCGCTTGTAATGACCGGATTCTCGGACCAAGTATCACCCACTCACCTAGATACAACCAACCCGGCCAAAACGTAACACCATCTCTTCCCGGACCCTATTTACAATGATTCCTTAATACTTACCCGGGAATGGGGCACTCACAATATACAAGCTTATTTAATCAAAAACACTGCTAGATCTAATGGGGTTACTAAGAATAGTCACTAATAACTACGGAATTCCATGTCCCATCCTATGATCTTACCTTATAGCCCTGCGACAATCTGGCCCGGACTATTCTACCCTCCTTCTCATGGTGGAGAGCAGCTCACTCTATAACACCAACCACAATTGGTGTTCTCATTAACGCCCTATCTTGAGCGATCTCATTACATACCTCCCCCAATCGGTACTCTCACTAATGCCCTATCTTGAGCAATCTCATTATACACCAATCCCAATTGATGTTCTCATTAACGCCCTATCTTGAGCGATCTCACTGTCCTATTAATACCTTCCTCTCTCTCTCTCTATTGGGAAAGTTTCTTTATAACTGATATTTAATGGGGGTCTATCTTATATAAATTGTTATCCCTCATGTGATAGATAGAAGATCCGATCCTCTCACACAAGAACTGCCAAATTGTTACACTTAAGAATTATTCCTTGACATAAAACTCACATCAATCTCCCGCATCATTTACCTGTAGGACGGGAATCACCCATCCTTCCATACGATAGCACCTGGCTGTAAAGAAAGGTTAGTCTTGTCATAAGAATAATAAGCAAGTATGTGTTCGTTACAAACTGGGGTCCCTTTATTACACAACAACATACAAAGAAAACATTATATTATAAAGTCACAATACTACCTAACAATCTAAGCATAGCCTGAAAAGTAAAGGAAAGAATTAGCATAAATACACTATAATAGCAGGACAGACTTCACCTTATAACTACGGAGTCCGGTTCTAGCTGTCATCTGGGTCCCGCTCTCGTCTGTGCCTTGGCTCATCTCAGATTCTACTCTGCACCCACGGATACATGTCTGCACCACTATACGCCCCTTCAAAGCACTGGAACCCTTCTCTCTCGTCTTCTTCGTCTCTGTGCCTCAGCTCTGCTCTCTCTCTCTCACGAACTGTCTTCACCTCCAGACTTCAATCTAATGATTTAGTTTCAGCCGCTCTGGAAACCATCTGTTCAACTAACTTCTTCACTCTGATTATTCTAACTCCGACGTTTAACTATCTCCAACTGCTCTAATAGACTTACTCCCGATGTAACTTCAGTCTCTCCAAAAGTTCATCAGCCTTTGATTGCTCCAAACTCCAATTGTCATCTGCAACTGCAACTGTCAACTGTCGACTGCTTTCTGCCTGCCTCTCCTCTCTACACCTCGATAATATAAAGAGCTTCTTGTTCATGGAAATTTCCAGACAGTAACCTGCCGCCCACCATATTCCTGCGCCAGGCTCCAGGCCTCCGAGGCTCCCACAGTGGCCAACTGCAGTTTTGTCTAAAACCCGAGCGCTGCTTACATTCCTCCGATAAGGGCCAGCTCTGACCAGTTCCTCTCCAGTGAACGACAGCTCATAACTAAAACATCACTCTTGACCTAAAAGCGCCTCGAGCAGCCGAGGCAGGAAAGAAAATG
The DNA here is from genome assembly GCF_964263255.1 of Lissotriton vulgaris. Classification (NCBI taxonomy): domain Eukaryota; kingdom Metazoa; phylum Chordata; class Amphibia; order Caudata; family Salamandridae; genus Lissotriton; species Lissotriton vulgaris. The sequence continues at coordinate 1,303,809,011 of NC_141695.1, read as the reverse complement.
GAGTCTCTCTCGTTTGGGCCCTGTAGGCCCGAAAATGATGAAAGAAACTCATTGCTCTATCTAAATACATAAACAAACCCTACCAATAGGTAATATAGTACAGGAATAAAGGATCTACCCTCTAATATAGGCCTTCAGGCCCTAAAATGATGAAAGGACATATGCTTATGCCAAAGTCAATAGGCTAATCCTAAGAATAGGATGAAGATAGTGATCTATCCATTATATTAAGATGGTAGTAGACTAAAGTCACAATCACTCGGAAATAGAACAAAATATCCGGTCACTACACCGCTATAGAGGGCTTTGCTGGATCAGTGTATGTTCTTGGAGGGCTTCCCAGGCATAATCCCTGAGTGAGGGACAATTGAACAACCATTCCCCGGGGAGTCACCGTGGTAACATGTAGGGTATTATTGTTACAAAGTGGTTTGTTACATTGTGTATTTCTGTCCAGCTCCCTGGTAATAGCATGAGAGCATGTCACACCCTCCCATTTTCTTTCTAGACAAGATAATTTCTTTGTGATCCCTTCAATACCAAATTTCATGCAATTAATTATCTCTACTCTTAACGTATCAAAGAGAGTGTCAAAATGGGTTAAAACTATGTCCATGTCCATCATGTTCTTTACAGGGTGAATGGGCGGCCGCTCCTCCACGATTAAGCAACTTCTTCCCCCCTTCTGCATTACCAGCTCCTTATTGTTCAATCCCAGCTTGGTGTCCTTCTTTCTCTTTTTCCTTACAGGATCCGAAACAGACTCCTTAGATAGGATTTTTTCCAGGCAATCAGCATGTCTAATTGTTGTTTTCGGGTATGGGTTCAATGAAGAGATACTGTCCCGTTTTAAACCACAAACTTCCACCAGAGGAGCCTCAGGAGGACAAGGATTAGGAATCTCATCCAATGGGGCTACCAACAGATGGGGATTTCTAACATATGCCTCCCCTCCCATAGCCAATTGGGCTTCCACATTATGAATTTCCGATGTAATGGCACTCCCAGCAGTTGTTAGGTAAGATATTATGGAGGCACAATTGCGGAGGACCTTTGCTTTCGTCTTCAACATATCATTCGAGGAAGGCAATTTGCGCTTACCCATTCTGGCTCCAAAATGTAAGAGGGGATGCCCAGCCCGGCCTCTGGTGGTCGCTGATGGTTGCAGACAGGCCCATCCTTGGCCTGAGCTTCGCCCGGGCTTGGCCCGCACTGCGGGATGCCTGTGTTGATTTTATACACGCCTCCTGGCGCAAAATCTCGGCATCTGTGGTGGTTGCGTCAGGGGCCACAGGGAGCCTGGAGCTTGTAGTCCAGCACCGCTACCCCTCACTCAGGCCGGAAGCAGCAGGACATGGCAGCAAAGATTACCGGCATCCCCCAATGATTAGGGGCTAAAATTCAAATTTTAATTGAGGTCACTGTAAAACCACTGAGACCAGATAACAGCTAAAAGCAATGTGATCCAGCAGATACATTGCATTTTTCAGAAAAGCTCTCACGGAATAACAAGCATTGTGGTTTGGGATCCTTTGAAGATAATAAAGTGCAGGTCTATATTGACGAAATCCCATGTTCTTTAAAATTGATAATAAAAATGTCCTTCTTGCCTCCTTATACAACTGACAAAAAAACATAATATGATCCCGGGTTTGAAGTGGATGACTTGTCACATGGGCAGATATTAACAGACTTGGGATCAAATTGGCCGACAGGGAAACTTGTAGAACATCGTACAGTTCCTAAGCAGAATTTTGTCAGCTGTAAAATTTCCCTTACATTATCAACATGCTGGAGATATGGCTAAACACTTTTTACCATTTATAAACTGATCAGATCTCTCATATTGGGCTTCATAATCTCAAGTCCCTCCCTGCCAGACACTGCCCTTCTCAAGAACAATTCTTTCTTTTTTCTAGTATCCCCCTTTGTGGTATTGGGTTCTCCAGGCCTACATACTTGTCGAATACCCTCTATACCATGAGAACTGTTGGCACGGAAACTAGAAAATGCAAAAGACAAGTTTATTAAGACCCCATGGGGTGGTGGTACATTCCTACAGCACCCTTCGGCAATGCAAGAAGTATCACACCGAACATCGGTGTAAGTCCTTCTTTTATACAGTTTTACAGACATAAAAAGTTGGGAGGTACATGGTTACAGAGTTTTAGGTACATATATGGTCATTTCTGGAACACAGCCAACTCATGGGAGGAGTTACAATATCACTGGTCAGTTTGGCGGAACATTCCTAAGTGATGACTGGTCAGTCGGGACTGCGCATGTGCGGGCTTGACCGTTACTAAAAATAGCCTGTTGCTAGGCAAACTCGAGTGGTCAGTGGTATGGACAAAGGACTAAAGGGCACGCTGACCACGCGGCGGCTCATTCTCTAAAATGGCCGCCGTAACATACAAAATGGCGTTTAACACTAAGGCCAAGATAAGGATAAATACGTGTAGCAGAAGCTTAACGCTAACCCAGTCATCCGTCAAATTACAACAGACGACCCTTTTAGCGTTCAGCTGAAGCTACCTCATAGTGGACATAATCGGAATACTCTTCTTCTGTATCAATAGACATAATTTGGGCCACTTCTTTACGAATTATTTGTTCATTTTGGGCAAAAACTTGTCTGGATGGAATGCAGGCAGATAAACACATAGAACATAATGCAGGACCACATTGGATACAAAAGCATAAGGAAAATAATATCCCAATAATTATACAGAAGATTGTCAGTAGCTTCCAGCCCCAAGTACTAAGCATTGACCAGAACCACCCCGAAAAGGTCCATGTACCATTGTCTGGATGTATCTCGGCAGCGATTTTATGTAATTTGGATATAGCATCATATACAGATGGTGAATTATCAGGGACGTAAACACAGCAACTACTTCCGATAATGCGACATGCCCCTCCCCGATCAGCTAGAACCACATCTAGAACCATTCGGTTCTGAAGCGTTACAATTCTAGATATCTGAAGCTCCTCAGTTATATTTCCCAAAGCAAAAGCAGTATCATTGGCAACAGCTTCAACAATACGAGTTAGTCGTCGTATTTTCCGACTGTTTAGAGCAGCTCCCTCAAAAGAAAACAAACCCAAATTAAAATCTACATATTGTTGCAGTGCGGTGTCGGTTTGGTCTATGTCTTCAAGGACCACTGCTCTCTTGACTCTGTTTAATACAAAGTCATGATACAAAACATAATCATTATGATACATTGGAGGGGCAATGAATACAGGGGGTAATACAAAAGAAATGTAGCATGTTCCTAACCATCCTAACGGAAGATGATAATAACGTCTATTGCCACATATGAAGTATGTATTACGGGAGGCTACAAATGAAATACCATTCGGGCTATCAAAGGTAAGTGTGGTGTTACATTCACTTCTGCCAACCGGGGTTGTACCTTTATTACGTATACATAGATCAGCTTTCGTGTCAATGACATTAATAGCATGAGAATTAGACATGTTAATGTTCCGTCGGTTGCTGTAAATTCGTGGTGCAGATACATTATCGGGACGGTACTCCTCCCATTCGAACCGAGTACCCTCAGCTTGTGGATAGCCGTCCCGATCATGATAGCATATTTTATTTAAACGAAAAAGCAACCCCCCTTTTGTTGGCCAGCGCAAAGTGAACAGGAGAGTGTACCATGCATTGCAAGACCCATTATGGGAAAACAGGAGTGGAATAAGCGGTGTGCCTCCTTCTGATGTCCAGGCAACATCCCACATACCCAACAATTAGAAGTGTTTGTCATATTGTGGGTGTGATGCAAAATTTGAATGAAGCTATTGTTCAAGTAAGTCTGTCGGTGCCGCTCTTCATGGTACAGTAAGGTGAAATGAAAATGTTCAGATGGAGCCGGGGTAGTCAGCAACAAATGTTTTCTCACAGGTACCACAAGTTCTACTACCCAGGCTATCACAGCTATTATCACAATTGTCAATACAAATAATACAGCACCAAGGATTCTTTTGTCTCGTGCTGCAAAAGACGCCATAGTTCAAAAAGTTCACAATGTCTCAAGTGTACAACTAAAAAAATAAAAATATGAGTGCTGAGCTCCGAGGTAGCCGTTGTTTTCTTCTCCGGGGTCAAGACGGGTGTCGCTACTCTTGGCAGAACTGATCCCCCCCCTTGAGATTCCCGGCTTCCGTTTCACAAACCCCAGAGCGGTAACTCAACCAGTCTCGCACCAAAAAAAATCTTCTTTATCGTGGTCGCAGATTATATCTCTGTCGTCCAGAAACAGTGTGGTCCGGGAAGGCTCCCTCCGATTCGGCAGACGTTACAGCTGGGCTCTTTTCCTCATCCAAGATATCTCTGTAGTCAGATAGCACAGTAGGATTCACCAGGTCCGGAGAGACACGGCGGCAGTGAGTTGAATGCACCCACCGCTTCCTGTTGGTCACTCGCACATCCGTTCGAGTTGCGAGCAGTACCTGCTCGGGGCCACACCACCTCGGCTCCAAGCTGTTTGCTCTCTCAAAGGATTTAACCATCACGTAGTCCCCAGGATGAAGATTGTGAGCCTCTCCAATAGAGTTGTCAGGGAGCGCTTCTCGAACCTGTTGGTGAATAGAGAGTAAATCATTTGTTAATCGTGCCAAATAATCGTTCATCATTATACAAGGCACATCATGTAACAATCGTGGCTTAGGAACTCCCCATATGTTCATCGGCCTTCCAAACACCACTTCATAAGGTGTGAGGCGAGTTCGAGAATGGGGCACTGATCTGATAGAGAGTAATGCTAACGGCAAGGCATCCGGCCACTTCAAAGACGTAGATGCCACAATTTTAGCCAACTTTAGTTTCAAAGTAGCATTGTACCGTTCAACAAGACCTGCGGACTGAGGATGGAACACAGCATGAAACTTTTGCTGAATCCCCAATCCCTTCAACACGTACTCCACAATTTTCCCAACAAAATGGGGACCATTATCGCTCCACAAAAATTTGCAAACGCCATATCGAGGGAAGTACTCTTTGAAAAACACCTTAGCTGTTGTCAGAGCTGTATTATCCTTCGTGGGGAAAGCCTCAACCCATTTGCTAAAGGCACACACCACCACTAAGACATACTTAAGGTTATTACAACGCTCAAGCTGGATATAATCCATTTGTAGTACCTCGAATGGTGCAGAAGGCGGAGCGAACCCTCCTTTCGGAGTATACGTCCCTTTTGCAGGATTGTGCTGTAAACATATCAAACAGGTCTGCACTACTCTTTTGGCCGTATTGACAATCTCAGGATGCTCCCAAACTCGCGTTAGTAATCGAGTAATTGCAAGAGCTCCAACATGTGCCAATCCATGTGTCATCTGGACCATCACTTGCAAGTAAGCTGCAGGCAATTTCCATCGTTCCATATCCTTACTTCTCCAACAACCCTCGTCATCTAGTACTCCCTCTGTTGCCCAAGCTGCAAGTTCTGCTTCAGTCGCTGATTTTTGAATATCTAATATCTCCGCTCTAGCATCATGCCATCGCTCGGCCTGCGACTTCACTACATACATTGGGGAATCATTTCGTAACATAGCCGTTTGCCTTGCTATACTATCTGCAAATATTTACAAAAAGGGGTGGTGAGGGACAGAGTCTCTGAATTAAGCAGAAAGCTCTCACCCAGTCAAAAGATCAGGGCTAGATCCAACACCGTTTTTTAGCTCACTGCACCATCCCAGTTTCAGAACCTGGCTGTATGCAAATTAGTCTGTTCCTGTCCCAGTGCATGATGGGAACAGGACAAACCAAACTACAGAAGCCAATTCTTACACTGGGAAGGAAACAAGCTCTCGGGGAACGGTTTCTGGCATTACAGCCGTCTTCGGCCCGGTTTGCTTGAATCCTGATGGTGCAATGAGCAAGGGTCTCACATCTGAGAATACCCTTCCACGCTTAGGGTGGACAAAAATATTTACAAAAAGGGGTGGTGAGGGACAGAGTCTCTGAATTAAGCAGAAAGCTCTCACCCAGTCAAAAGATCAGGGCTAGATCCAACACCGTTTTTTAGCTCACTGCACCATCCCAGTTTCAGAACCTGGCTGTATGCAAATTAGTCTGTTCCTGTCCCAGTGCATGATGGGAACAGGACAAACCAAACTACAGAAGCCAATTCTTACACTGGGAAGGAAACAAGCTCCCGGGGACCGGTTTCTGGCATTACAGCCGTCTTCGGCCCGGTTTGCTTGAATCCTGATGGTGCAATGAGCAAGGGTCTCACATCTGAGAATACCCTTCCACGCTTAGGGTGGACAAAAATATTTACAAAAAGGGGTGGTGAGGGACAGAGTCTCTGAATTAAGCAGAAAGCTCTCACCCAGTCAAAAGATCAGGGCTAGATCCAACACTGTTTTTTAGCTCACTGCACCATCCCAGTTTCAGAACCTGGCTGTATGCAAATTAGTCTGTTCCTGTCCCAGTGCATGATGGGAACAGGACAAACCAAACTACAGAAGCCAATTCTTACACTGGGAAGGAAACAAGCTCCCGGGGACCGGTTTCTGGCATTACAGCCGTCTTCGGCCCGGTTTGCTTGAATCCTGATGGTGCAATGAGCAAGGGTCTCACATCTGAGAATACCCTTCCACGCTTAGGGTGGACAAAAATATTTACAAAAAGGGGTGGTGAGGGACAGAGTCTCTGAATTAAGCAGAAAGCTCTCACCCAGTCAAAAGATCAGGGCTAGATCCAACACCGTTTTTTAGCTCACTGCACCATCCCAGTTTCAGAACCTGGCTGTATGCAAATTAGTCTGTTCCTGTCCCAGTGCATGATGGGAACAGGACAAACCAAACTACAGAAGCCAATTCTTACACTGGGAAGGAAACAAGCTCCCGGGGACCGGTTTCTGGCATTACAGCCGTCTTCGGCCCGGTTTGCTTGAATCCTGATGGTGCAATGAGCAAGGGTCTCACATCTGAGAATACCCTTCCACGCTTAGGGTGGACAAAAATATTTACAAAAAGGGGTGGTGAGGGACAGAGTCTCTGAATTAAGCAGAAAGCTCTCACCCAGTCAAAAGATCAGGGCTAGATCCAACACCGTTTTTTAGCTCACTGCACCATCCCAGTTTCAGAACCTGGCTGTATGCAAATTAGTCTGTTCCTGTCCCAGTGCATGATGGGAACAGGACAAACCAAACTACAGAAGCCAATTCTTACACTGGGAAGGAAACAAGCTCCCGGGGACCGGTTTCTGGCATTACAGCCGTCTTCGGCCCGGTTTGCTTGAATCCTGATGGTGCAATGAGCAAGGGTCTCACATCTGAGAATACCCTTCCACGCTTAGGGTGGACAAAAATATTTACAAAAAGGGGTGGTGAGGGACAGAGTCTCTGAATTAAGCAGAAAGCTCTCACCCAGTCAAAAGATCAGGGCTAGATCCAACACCGTTTTTTAGCTCACTGCACCATCCCAGTTTCAGAACCTGGCTGTATGCAAATTAGTCTGTTCCTGTCCCAGTGCATGATGGGAACAGGACAAACCAAACTACAGAAGCCAATTCTTACACTGGGAAGGAAACAAGCTCCCGGGGACCGGTTTCTGGCATTACAGCCGTCTTCGGCCCGGTTTGCTTGAATCCTGATGGTGCAATGAGCAAGGGTCTCACATCTGAGAATACCCTTCCACGCTTAGGGTGGACAAAAATATTTACAAAAAGGGGTGGTGAGGGACAGAGTCTCTGAATTAAGCAGAAAGCTCTCACCCAGTCAAAAGATCAGGGCTAGATCCAACACCGTTTTTTAGCTCACTGCACCATCCCAGTTTCAGAACCTGGCTGTATGCAAATTAGTCTGTTCCTGTCCCAGTGCATGATGGGAACAGAACAAACCAAACTACAGAAGCCAATTCTTACACTGGGAAGGAAATAAGCTCCCGGGGACCGGTTTCTGGCATTACAGCCGTCTTCGGCCCGGTTTGCTTGAATCCTGATGGTGCAATGAGCAAGGGTCTCACATCTGAGAATACCCTTCCACGCTTAGGGTGGACAAAAATATTTACAAAAAGGGGTGGTGAGGGACAGAGTCTCTGAATTAAGCAGAAAGCTCTCACCCAGTCAAAAGATCAGGGCTAGATCCAACACCGTTTTTTAGCTCACTGCACCATCCCAGATTCAGAACCTGGCTGGATGCAAATTAGTCTGTTCCTGTCCCAGTGCATGATGGGAACAGGACAAACCAAACTACAGAAGCCAATTCTTACACTGGGAAGGAAACAAACTCCCGGGGACCGGTTTCTGGCATTACAGCCGTCTTCGGCCCGGTTTGCTTGAATCCTGATGGTGCAATAAGCAAGGGTCTCACATCTGAGAATACCCTTCCACGCTTAGGGTGGACAAAAATATTTACAAAAAGGGGTGGTGAGGGACAGAGTCTCTGAATTAAGCAGAAAGCTCTCACCCAGTCAAAAGATCAGGGCTAGATCCAACACCGTTTTTTAGCTCACTGCACCATCCCAGTTTCAGAACCTGGCTGTATGCAAATTAGTCTGTTCCTGTCCCAGTGCATGATGGGAACAGGACAAACCAAACTACAGAAGCCAATTCTTACACTGGGAAGGAAACAAGCTCCCGGGGACCGGTTTCTGGCATTACAGCCGTCTTCGGCCCGGTTTGCTTGAATCCTGATGGTGCAATGAGCAAGGGTCTCACATCTGAGAATACCCTTCCACGCTTAGGGTGGACAAAAATATTTACAAAAAGGGGTGGTGAGGGACAGAGTCTCTGAATTAAGCAGAAAGCTCTCACCCTGTCAAAAGATCAGGGCTAGATCCAACACCGTTTTTTAGCTCACTGCACCATCCCAGTTTCAGAACCTGGCTGTATGCAAATTAGTCTGTTCCTGTCCCAGTGCATGATGGGAACAGGACAAACCAAACTACAGAAGCCAATTCTTACACTGGGAAGGAAACAAGCTCCCGGGGACCGGTTTCTGGCATTACAGCCGTCTTCGGCCCGGTTTGCTTGAATCCTGATGGTGCAATGAGCAAGGGTCTCACATCTGAGAATACCCTTCCACGCTTAGGGTGGACAAAAATATTTACAAAAAGGGGTGGTGAGGGACAGAGTCTCTGAATTAAGCAGAAAGCTCTCACCCAGTCAAAAGATCAGGGCTAGATCCAACACCGTTTTTTAGCTCACTGCACCATCCCAGTTTCAGAACCTGGCTGTATGCAAATTAGTCTGTTCCTGTCCCAGTGCATGATGGGAACAGGACAAACCAAACTACAGAAGCCAATTCTTACACTGGGAAGGAAACAAGCTCCCGGGGACCGGTTTCTGGCATTACAGCCGTCTTCGGCCCGGTTTGCTTGAATCCTGATGGTGCAATGAGCAAGGGTCTCACATCTGAGAATACCCTTCCACGCTTAGGGTGGACAAAAATATTTACAAAAAGGGGTGGTGAGGGACAGAGTCTCTGAATTAAGCAGAAAGCTCTCACCCAGTCAAAAGATCAGGGCTAGATCCAACACCGTTTTTTAGCTCACTGCACCATCCCAGTTTCAGAACCTGGCTGTATGCAAACTAGTCTGTTCCTGTCCCAGTGCATGATGGGAACAGGACAAACCAAACTACAGAAGCCAATTCTTACACTGGGAAGGAAACAAGCTCCCGGGGACCGGTTTCTGGCATTACAGCCGTCTTCGGCCCGGTTTGCTTGAATCCTGATGGTGCAATGAGCAAGGGTCTCACATCTGAGAATACCCTTCCACGCTTAGGGTGGACAAAAATATTTACAAAAAGGGGTGGTGAGGGACAGAGTCTCTGAATTAAGCAGAAAGCTCTCACCCAGTCAAAAGATCAGGGCTAGATCCAACACCGTTTTTTAGCTCACTGCACCATCCCAGTTTCAGAACCTGGCTGTATGCAAATTAGTCTGTTCCTGTCCCAGTGCATGATGGGAACAGGACAAACCAAACTACAGAAGCCAATTCTTACACTGGGAAGGAAACAAGCTCCCGGGGACCGGTTTCTGGCATTACAGCCGTCTTCGGCCCGGTTTGCTTGAATCCTGATGGTGCAATGAGCAAGGGTCTCACATCTGAGAATACCCTTCCACGCTTAGGGTGGACAAAAATATTTACAAAAAGGGGTGGTGAGGGACAGAGTCTCTGAATTAAGCAGAATTAAGGTAGCTTGTCTCCTTTCTGGTAAAGAATTGGCTTGGTAGTTTAGTCTGCCCTGTTCCCATGATTCACTGGGCCAGGGACAGACTGATTTGCATATAGCCAGGTTCTGAGCTGGGATGGGGCAGTGAGATAAATAACGGTGATGGATCAAGCCCTGATCTTTGGACTGGGTAAGAGTGGTCTGCTCAATTCAGACACTCTGTTCATCACCACCCCCTTTTGTAAATCGATTTTGGCCACTATAGGTGTGGCAGGGTATACTCAGACATGAGTCCCTTTCTCACTGCTCCATCAGGATTCAAGCAAGCCGGGCCGAAGACGGCTGAAATGCCAGAAACCGGTCCCCGGTAGCTTGTCTCCTTTCTGGTAAAGAATTGGCTTGGTAGTTTAGTCTGCCCTGTTCCCATGATGCACTGGGCCAGGGACAGACTGATTTGCATATAGCCAGGTTCTGAGCTGGGATGGGGCAGTGAGATAAATAACGGTGATGGATCAAGCCCTGATCTTTGGACTGGGTAAGAGTGGTCTGCTCAATTCAGACACTCTGTTCATCACCACCCCCTTTTGTAAATCGATTTTGGCCACTATAGGTGTGGCAGGGTATACTCAGACATGAGTCCCTTTCTCACGGCTCCATCAGGATTCAAGCAAGCCGGGCCGAAGACGGCTGAAATGCCAGAAACCGGCCCCCGGTAGCTTGTCTCCTTTCTGGTAAAGAATTGGCTTGGTAGTTTAGTCTGCCCTGTTCCCATGATGCACTGGGCCAGGGACAGACTGATTTGCATATAGCCAGGTTCTGAGCTGGGATGGGGCAGTGAGATAAATAACGGTGATGGATCAAGCCCTGATCTTTGGACTGGGTAAGAGTGGTCTGCTCAATTCAGACACTCTGTTCATCACCACCCCCTTTTGTAAATCGATTTTGGCCACTATAGGTGTGGCAGGGTATACTCAGACATGAGTCCCTTTCTCACTGCTCCATCAGGATTCAAGCAAGCCGGGCCGAAGACGGCTGAAATGCCAGAAACCGGTCCCCGGTAGCTTGTCTCCTTTCTGGTAAAGAATTGGCTTGGTAGTTTAGTCTGCCCTGTTCCCATGATGCACTGGGCCAGGGACAGACTGATTTGCATATAGCCAGGTTCTGAGCTGGGATGGGGCAGTGAGATAAATAACGGTGATGGATCAAGCCCTGATCTTTGGACTGGGTAAGAGTGGTCTGCTCAATTCAGACACTCTGTTCATCACCACCCCCTTTTGTAAATCGATTTTGGCCACTATAGGTGTGGCAGGGTATACTCAGACATGAGTCCCTTTCTCACTGCTCCATCAGGATTCAAGCAAGCCGGGCCGAAGACGGCTGAAATGCCAGAAACCGGTCCCCGGTAGCTTGTCTCCTTTCTGGTAAAGAATTGGCTTGGTAGTTTAGTCTGCCCTGTTCCCATGATGCACTGGGCCAGGGACAGACTGATTTGCATATAGCCAGGTTCTGAGCTGGGATGGGGCAGTGAGATAAATAACGGTGATGGATCAAGCCCTGATCTTTGGACTGGGTAAGAGTGGTCTGCTCAATTCAGACACTCTGTTCATCACCACCCCCTTTTGTAAATCGATACTATCTGCAAAGGCATTACCTTGTCCCACTTTGTCAGTGACCTTTTTGTGTGCACTGCATTTAATTATCGCCACTTTCTTTGGACAAAGTAACGCATTTAGGAGATCACGCACCAGTTCTCCGTGCATAATGTGTACTCCATGCGAAGTCAAAAACCCACGCTCTCTCCAGAGTAGGCCAAAGTCATGCGCTACTCCGAAGACGTACCGGCTGTCTGTGTAGATGTTCACACATAAGCCAGCACTTAATTCGCAGGCTCTTGTCAAAGCTATTAGCTCCGCTGCTTGGGCCGATTTCTGTGGTATTCGTGCTGTTTCTACCACTGTCTTAAGTGTCGTGATCGCATATGCTGCAGAAGTTGTGCCATCTGGCAGCCTCAAACACGATCCATCAACCCACAGTTCCCCATCCACTTCTGGAAGTGGCGTATCCTGTAAGTCGACACGACCCTTTGTTTGTTCCTCGGTCAGGAAAACACAATCATGGTGTTCTTCCTCTTGGCCTTCAGCAACCGGATATGGCAATAAAGTGGCAGGGTTCAGGGTAGCGCATCTTTTCAGTGTGATATGTGGCGCCAGAAGTGTGAGCTCATATCCTGTTAAACGTGCGCTCGTAAGATACTGGGTTTTCGTTTGATTTAGCAGAGCGTCCACTGCATGGGGAACTAACACAAACAGTTTGTGTGACAAAACTATTCCCTCACTCTGACGTATAGCTACCGCTGTCGCTGCAACTGCTCGGAAACACCCAGGAAACCCTTGTGCTACAGGATCAAGAATGGCTGAAAAATACGCACATGGCCTCTGCTTATCCCCGTGTGTCTGCACTAACACTGACAATGCGCACCCATCTTTCTCGTGCACATACAACGTGAAAATCTTTGTGTAGTCTGGTGTACCTAACACGGGTGCAGAGCAAAGGGCCTGTCTCAATTGTTCAAAAGCATTTTGACATTCATCTGTCCATTCAAGAGGCATTGGTGTAGTTTTGGACAGTAACGCTAACAAAGGTTTTATGATGTGCGAAAACCCCATTATCCATTGTCTGCAAAAAGACGTTAAACCTATAAAGGCACGTACATCTCTCTGAGTGCGAGGGACTGGTGTATCTAAAATCGCTTGCATTCGATCAGATGTTAATGCATGTCCCTCCTTAGACAAAAGATGACCGAGGTAGGTCACCTTTGGTCTACAATATTGCAATTTCTTCCTAGCAACTTTGTGGTTGTTCTGAGCAAGAAAAGAGAGCAAAGCAAGAGTACTCTCCTCACATTGTGCATAGGTGTCTGCTGCCAATAAGAGGTCATCAAAATATTGAATAAGGGCCACTCCAGGTCGCAATTCAAAGGAATCGATCTGTCTTTTCAAAGCCTGGCTATAAATGCTAGGGCTTTCCGTGTAACCTTGGGGAACACGACAAAATCTATACGATTTATTATTTAACGTGAAGTCAAATAGGTATCTACTGTCGGGATGGATGGGGATGGAGAAGAACGCGTTTTTAAGATCAATAACAGAGAAAGTCGTAGCTGTAGGGGGGACCAAAGTAAGTAGGGTGGTGATATCAGACACCACCGGGTACTGGGGAATGACAATTTTGTTTATTTCTCTCAAATCAATAATAAATCGATGGACTTTGTCATCAGTATCTTTCTTAAGAATCGGAAGAATCGGGCTATTACAGACATTGTAAGGAACTTCCTCCACTACTCCTGCAATAATCAAATCCTGAACGATGTGCGTCAGGGCAATTTCACCTTCCCTGGATATTTTGTACTGCGGTACACGTGGCAAAGATACTCCTTCCTTAACAGTAATTCGAATAGGCGGGATGAGCATCTGTCCCACATCCGTATCTGAGATCGCCCATAACGTGTGTGGGAGAGAGGCTAATGCTTCAATTTCTTGCATGGTACAGAATCTGTCAGAATCTGGGTAATTATCGTTCAATATGACCCGCACTCCTTCAGGAGCGCAGCGTATCGTTGCTCAAAAATATTTGAGCAAATCAATGCCCATAATATTGTCTGGAGTGTGGGGCGACAACAAAAATGGACAAAAACTAAAAAATTTGTCAATACAAAATGCAAGAGGTTGTGATAATGGGCTTGGAGAGGGTGTGCCATCGAACCCTATACATGTTATCTTTTCGCCAGACAGGGGAGCCCTTGGAACCAGGTTTTTAGACAAAGCACTACGAGTAGCTCCTGTGTCAACTAAAAACTGATCAGTAGAACCCAAAATGCCCGCTGATACATATGGACCTCTTTGATCTACTAGCACTTCAACCGATTCCACACCCCATCCTACGCAATCCTATGCATGCACGTAATCCTGACTCTCCACGTTCTCACCCTCCGATATCTGATACTGATTTCGCCGATCAAAAGTGTTTCGTTCCTCCTGACCACGACTCCTTGTTTCAAATCTACCACGATCACCTCCGCCACCCCTCGCTCCCGAATAACCATTCCGTGACCTTCCCCCTCCTCGACCACGCTGACTACGTTGCTCACGAAGCACCGGACAATCTTCAGCCCAATGCCCAAACTCTTTACAATATGCGCATTGGTCCTCAGCAATATCAGTACGACCATACAACGCGTTACCTCCTCCTCGCCTGCCTCTCTCATTCCCTCTAGATTGCGCACCACGAACCTGTGCTAACATCACCTTCGTCTTGAACTCCTTCGCTTTCTTATCAACACTTTCTTTAGCCTCTAATTCCTGCCGCTCATAATACTGAGCCATAGTTAACAAAGACGCAGGGGTCGCCGTGGTCCAGGAACTTTCACTTGTTTTCAACCGCTTTGCCATCTCCGGTAGGAGATTAGCCACATACTTGTCGACGAACAAATGCCTACCCGTATCATCTGTCAACAATTGCCCACTGCAATCATGAAACGCTGCCTCGAAACGCGTGAAAAAGTCAGATACCGACTCATCTTGTTTCTGTTTACACGATGCTAGCATAGTCCAATCAATCTTTTTAGGGGGAACAAGCGTTTTCAATTTATTCAAAATAGCTGTTGGAAGGTCTAAAATCAACTGACATGGTTTGCATGCAGGCTCCCTGTCTAAATCAGCCTGGCTTATATCTTTCCAAGTTGCCCCAAACATTGCTTGATCATCGAACTTACGAATCGCTCTCCACATATCAGGGGGGAGAATTAATCCAAAGAAAAGATCTATATCAACGAGCGTCATAACACAAGAAGAAATAGCCCCCTCCACTCCTTCATAAAAAGCTGCCGGATTCTTACGGGGATCGGGTAAAGCGTTTTTCAATGCCATAACATCCGCTCTGTTCCAAGGCGTATACACCCAATTATATATAAAATACCCCTTTGCATCTACTGACATTTTATCATCATCTGTACCTTGCCCTTTAGGGGGAACATACAAAGGTGCAGCTTCACGCATAGGCATAACATGCACTTTAGAACTCTTATCTGTTCCAAAGATAGAACACTCTTTGGATTGCTCCATCGACCCTGGCAAGGACTTCTCCGCGGCTTTATGTGCTTCCCGCAATCTGGACGCCTCATCTCGTAGCTGGACCAATCGTAGGAAAAAGGTATCCGCATCTTCATCACCAGAATCCTCGGTCGGAGCCGTAGGCTGAACATACGGAGGCGGGGACCGACCTAATAATGAAAAATCGTCAACTTCATTAGTAAGGACAGGATAAAGCGAACGTCGAATAGGAAATTGACCGGACGTTTGCAAATTACGTTCCCGTGCCTCCCTTTCTTTCTTCTCCTGCAACTCCTTCTCCTCCAGCTGTAAAGTTTTATCTCGAGCAGCCTTGCGCTGCCCTTTTTCCTCCAAGGCAATCTCACGCTTCATACGTTCACGCACTGCTTTCTCCCACATTCGCACACAATCAAACATATCCTGTCTAGACCTGCGTTGGAACAAACATTGCTCCACAAACTGAACCTTTCGTAAATCAAACGACCCATGTAGTGGCCATTGCAACTCGAGATCAGATTTAGTGTATTTATTCCATAATTTACTGTACAGTATAGGGGGAAGGCCAAATTTTATATACATTTCGCGATTTGGGGTCCTCTCAGGGGGAGCCGGCTGAGATTCATTTAATCTGTACGTGGTACCATTCCCAAGACAGCACATCCCTCGGAGTGTGCTTAAAACAGGCATGTTCAAAAAGTATCACGAAAACGTAGTACTATAAAAATGACACTTACTATACCTCACACAAATGTGCCGCTCAAAATACGAACGAAATTAGAGAAACATCTCTACATGCCTGCTTATGTGAAGTGCACTACACATATACTCAAATTCACAAAACTCAAATGTTAGCTAACTCAAAACACATTTCATAGTCATAGAACCACGGTAAGCGTCCGCACACTACCTTACCATTCACATTTCTTACCCAAATTTCAAATGTCCAGGTTCCAACTGCCAAGGTCTTTGATCAAATCAGCCAAACAGGCACTGTACAGCAACGCAGACGAGCAGGATCTCAGTCGGGGACTGGCGCCACCTGGAAGGTCAGATCAGAAGGAAGGGAAGAAAACACCGTGGGTGCCAAGACTCGGGTCACTCAAAGGCAGCGTACGCGTCCATGGCGAGTTTCCAATCCTTCGTCACGACCTCTCCTTCGGGCATCCGAGTTGCCGATGAGTCCCTTCGTGGTCGCCAATTTGTGGTATTGGGTTCTCCAGGCCTACATACTTGTCGAATACCCTCTATACCATGAGAACTGTTGGCACGGAAACTAGAAAATGCAAAAGACAAGTTTATTAAGACCCCATGGGGTGGTGGTACATTCCTACAGCACCCTTCGGCAATGCAAGAAGTATCACACCGAACATCGGTGTAAGTCCTTCTTTTATACAGTTTTACAGACATAAAAAGTTGGGAGGTACATGGTTACAGAGTTTTAGGTACATATATGGTCATTTCTGGAACACAGCCAGCTCATGGGAGGAGTTACAATATCACTGGTCAGTTTGGCGGAACATTCCTAAGTGATGACTGGTCAGTCGGGACTGCGCATGTGCGGGCTTGACCGTTACTAAAAATAGCCTGTTGCTAGGCAAACTCGACTGGTCAGTGGTATGGACAAAGGACTAAAGGGCAGGCTGACCACGCGGCGGCTCATTCTCTAAAATGGCCGCCGTAACATACAAAATGGCGTTTAACACTAAGGCCAAGATAAGGATAAATACGTGTAGCAGAAGCTTAACGCTAACCCAGTCATCCGTCAAATTACAACACCTTTAGTATAGCATGTGGTTTGGAAAATAGATCCGGTCTTCCAGGGGCTTCTGCTCCTTTCTGTATAAATTTTAACCAGGGGATTCTTAAGTCCTAATCACAAGAAAAAAGAATCCTTGACAATCTCACGATTGAAGGAGGACTCTGGGTTATTCCATTCCACAAGGAAGCCCAAAGAAGCAGAGGGACAAGACCCATAACATTGGTTCAAATAAGCCAATTCCAGCTCTTGATGTATGAAATACTGTGAGCTTCCTGGACCAAGTCCAGGCAGCCCCCTCCCAAAAAGATTGTGCTCCCTCTGAAGGTTGCTGCCATCTCTATACCCCCATATACCAGCACCAAATGTAAGGACGGGTAGGTACATTATAAATTTCCATAAGTGGCATTTTAGATTTACCATCCACTTTAGTAGATACTTTAAACAATGTACTAACTGCTCGATTAAAGCGTGCATAGTGATCAGAAAGGTGGGGGGAAAGGCTGCCACTAGTGTTGAAGGTCAAACTGAGATTTGAGAATTTTCAGACTTTGGTGATGTTGTTTTCTTTCATGGAAACTGGAATGACCTTGCAGCACTGTGACCTGCAAACCATAAAATGTGACCTAGAAACTTTGGTGTCTAAATCCAGGTTATTCATAAAGGATACATAATTGTCAACCAATTGTCATAGCCCATTGTGTGTGCAGGAAAGCAGGACCTCATCATTAGCACAAAATAGGGCCAGCACTGGTTTACAGTTGAGCTTGGGTAGACAAACACTATTACTAGTTCGGAAAAAGGTTCAATTCATTGGTAAATAAAAGAAATACAATTGTGGCCAAAACACACCCTTGGCATACACCTCACATCAAGGGGAAGAGTGAAGTGCATTGTCCATCTGTGCCAAACTTCACCTTTGCTGAAATCTCGCAGTGCAAGGCATGTACGAAGTCCAGCAGATCCTGTGACATACCAATCCGCTGAAGAATAGATCATAGTTTGGATTGGTTGACTCTATCAAATGCACTGCTCAATTCTATAGAGGCAAGGTATTGAGAACATTTCTTGGCAATCGTATCTTTTCCTATTGTTAGGCTCAGATTAAGGCATTGTTCCTGCATCCCCAGGCCTTTCCTAACTTCATATAGAGCCCTACTTAGGATCCTATTTTCCTGTCCCAGTACCTCACCATAAATAAAATAACCCGGCCTGCATCCTTAACCACCGAGTCCAGAAATTAGATTTGTCTATACCGGTGCAGATCCAGTCTAAAGCCCCTGTTAAATATTGGTGCATAAAGTCACTCAGCACAACTGTTGTACCCGGTGCATTTAATAGGTAGGTACTGTGTGCCATCCATTTTAAAGTAGAAAACAGGTACTCTGTTACACCTTGGGACAGATCTTCCTCTGAGTCTCACTCTTGTGAACTTGCTAACACAATCACAATGGTGATTGTGTTCAAGGCCACAAAGCCTAATAGAAAACTTAAGAAGTTCAGTGGTACAAATATAGCCTAGAACCTAGTTCTGCCCTGCACATTAATTCCAATACCTATTGGTGTAGCTTGGGGAAAATGTCACCTTCTCTCTCCAAACATATCACTAACACAGGAGATAATCATGAAATGCAATCAGCTATCCCCTGGATGGTTCTACAGCATGTTCGCCTTTAAAGGACTGTTACCCAGTTTGAGTGTCTTGATCTCCTTCCTATTCAGGATATTACCTGACAGCTTTAACAATACCAAGTTCATCACATTCTTCATGCTCATATTCGTCAGTGTTCGGTTTTATCATCTAGCGCTGGATTTTCATTTTGAATATTTGCCCTTAGAGTAGTCTTAATATTTTGAAACGAGACAGGAACAGAAAAGAGATACTTAGTTCAACTTCAAAGTTTTTTTTGTAAACATATTTTATTGATTTTACATAACAAACAAAGCCAGGAGACATTAGCTGGCATCGCTTAAAGGACAGCATAAGAGTTCCATTAGGGAAGTTAAGTGCAATCAAAGAAATAGTGTAATGCGCCTCATAATCAACCAGATCATTAATCATCATTGGCAATAAGATGTAGCCTATCTCCACACTTATTGTCCGTCATTGTACCATATGTTCTTGTCTCTAATGAACATGTAATCGGGCATATACTACAGTAATAATAATCCCTGGTAACCCTTCCTTTCACACAAGGAGAGGCTAAAAACGAACGACTATGTTCACCCCTCCTCCCTCCCTTACAGACTCAGCCAGGAACTCCCACAACTGAATGACCACCAGCAATTCACTATATTCATGTACCTCCCAGGACATTTTTTATGCACAACAAGCATCACAATATATTCTAAATGTACATCAGCACCTAATTTGCAAGATACTTCGGTAAGGGGCTTGAGTGAGCTTGTAATCATTCCATCAATATGCTTGTACATCTACTGCTATAAATTCTTCCAATTTAGCATTCCTCTCCATGGAGATGGGTCTATTACTTAATCCTCTGTGTTCTTCCCTTTTTAGTTCAGCACCTTCTGCTCTACCCCACCTAATCATTTCATTGTACCATTCTTGTACCAATGGCAGCTTAGCGGTCTTCCACCTCATAGTAATGTTTCGTTTAGCTAGGATTAGGGCAAGGTTAGCAAATGTATTAATAGGGCCTCCCTTCTTTCCTCTTGGTCCCAACCCCAATAGGCAATATTCTAATGAGTCATTATTTCGCATCGGGGTCTCAGTCATTTTGTATTTTATACACTGCTGACCAATAGTGTCTCAATCTGGGGCAACTCCACAACATATGTATCAACTCCGCATTCGCTGAGTGGCAGCGGGGACCACTATTTACTATGTTTGGAAACATAGAATTCAGCCTGTGTGGAGTCAAATAGGCCCTATGGATAATCATGAGAGCTGTATAAATCTAAATTGGTGGTTCCTGGAAAATGTTCTTGTATATTCTAACAGTGTATTCCATTCTTTATCGGTAAGTGCACAACCTACATCATTGGTCCATTTGTCATGGATGGGCTGAAGTGACACCGCTGCAACCGTACAAATCCGTCGGTATAGCCATTTGTCAAATGGCTACTGTTTCCCATCAAATATTGCATATTGAGTAGTGCGTGTGTTAATGGTTCTGTACCCTTGGGGTTCCAGGTGGTGCAGATGTAGCGAGAAATGTTTGCATACAGAAGGAACAGTGTATTCGGCAGCCCAGGGTCTCGAACAAATGCATCATGTGACCCAGGGCACAGTCCGTGAAGAACATTCCCACTGTGTTCCCTCTCGCGTCCCCCCAAGACAATATTCTTCTATTTGTAACAGTTCCTAACAGGGAGAACAGTCCCAAAAGGGGGATATTAGGAGCATAAGGGGCCATTTTCTTTGTGTATCGTAAATCACTTCTCCAGTAGAGTAATGCAACTCTCAGTAAGTGGGACGCAGTTCGTGGAATCTTGCTATTAGGTAGTAAGTGTGTATGCAATCCTCCACGTGCCCACGTTTGTCGAGTCGTAGCAATCTCTTGTAGGTTACGGCCTGCAACCCAGTATGCAAGCCATTGTAATTGGCTTGCATAGCAATAAGCTTTCAAATCCGGTGCTCCCATTCCCCCTTGTTTTGTGTCCAATTGTAGTTTCACAAGTCCAATTCGCCTACGACCCATCCCCCATATCAATTCTATCAATAGGGAGTCTAATAATTTAAATACCTGCACGGGGACAATGATGGGTAAATAAGTGAAGTAGTATAATAACCCAGGAAGCACCACCATTTTGGCAATGGCTACCCTACCCGCCACCAATAGGGGCAGGGAAGTCCAGAATTTTATTTGGGGATTGAGCGCAGCTATAGCGTGGTTTAAGTTTCCGTCTAAAATATTGACTGTTTCACTGTATATCTGAATTCCCAGATATTTGAAGGTAACAGGTGCTGTCTAAAATGTCCAATTACCAAAGCGTATGGGATCTTAAATTTTCGTATCTTTGAAGAAATATGCATAGGACATGTTCTCATTGATGGAGAGAACCAAAAGCCATTGGAATGTATAGGAATTGTAGGTATGGGTTCATAGTCCTCATCTAGGTTCTTGAGATATAATATTAAATGTTTATGTTTATAGGATTTATAGAGCGCGTGACTTCCCATGGGCATCTCAGCGTTAAGGGAGCAGTAGAGCAAGAGAAGGAGACTAGTCCATACACTGAGATGATATGTATAGTAGTTCCCATTGTCATCCCTTTGTGTCCCGCCAGGTTTTGGAGATAATGCAGGAGAGGCTCTAAGGCCAAGATAAATAATAAGGGTGACAGACGGCAACCTTGTCTGGTACCCCATGCTATCCTATATTGCTGCGAAATACGAACTCCCGTACGTGCGCATGCTGTGGGGGTTGTGTACAGTGGCCCCAGCAAATCTACATATTCTTCTGGTATGCCAAATTTTGAAAGGGTATATAACATGTATTGCCAGTGTAGGGAGTCAAAGGCTTGACGAAGATCAAGTGAAATACATCTCTGTGCAGTAAATTTTGCAGGTATGTGAGTCAATACTTGGTGCAATCTCCTAATATTACGAGCTGTACATCTGCCCGGTACAAAGCCGAATTGTCAATGTGTACCAATTGTGTAATAAACTGACAAAGTCTATTAGCTAATAACTTACTCAGGATTTTATACTCCATGTTTAAAAGTGAGAGGGGCCTGTAGCTTGCCATATATGTAGTATCACAGCCTTGTTTTAAAAGCAAGACCACTGTTGCTTTCAACGTGGTAAGGGGAAGTGTACCAGTATCCAACGAGGCTTGATACAACCGCTGTAAGTGAGGAACCAGGAAGTCCAAGTATGTTGCATAAAATTCGATGGGCAGGCCATCAATATCTGGTGCTTTATTACGAGGCAGAACTTTTATCGCCCTTTTAATTTCCATGCTAGTCACTGGTTTCTTTAGGTCCTCCTTTTTGTCATTTAATAATTGCGGGAGTTGTAGACTGTCAATAAAGATCTCAAAATCTGCATCATCAAATTCTCTCGGTTTCTCGTATAACTTCTCGTAGTAATTTTTAAAGGTGGTGTTTCTTTCTAATTGGGTACCAACAGTGTCGCCTTCCATGTTTTGTATTTCTATAATCGGAGACACCGATGGGGCGTCTTTGATCATTTTAGCAAGAAGTTGGCCTGCCCTATCCGCTGTTGCATGTTGTTTCTGTGTATATAGACAATATTCTAAAATGTGTATGTCTTCTAAGAGTTCAGCATGTTTTATGTGTACTTCCTGTAATTATGCCTTTTGTGTCTCATTCAGTGCTGCTTCCTGTTCTAATTTGTCCAAGCAATTTTCAACATCCGTAAGCTGTTCAACTAGAGCAGCTCGCGTTCCCGCCCGTGTGCTTATTGCTACCCCCTTATCAAAGTTTTAAAAGCGTTCCATTCAATTTGACTTGTGCTCGCTGTATCTGCATTTTCAGTGAAATAATTGCCTATTGAAGTAGAAAGTGCACTGTGAAAGACCAGGTCTTCTAACAACAGGGGTTTCAATTTCCAAGTTGGTATCAGTGCAGGGACTCTTCCCCACCTGAGTGTGAGTACTATGGGATTGTGATCCGACAAGGTATTACCCAAATGTGTGGTGTCACTAACTAGGACAATTATATTCAATTAACAAAATATTCTATCGATGTGGCATGGAGCCCATATGGTGGCGAGTAGAAGGAGTATTCTTTGCTAGTGGGGTGAGCCATGCGCCATATATCGCCTATTCCCCATCCTTCTGCCCCTCCCTTAACTGCTTCTGCTAGTTTTCTACAACCTGTGTTATGCAATGGGGGGTGCGACCTGTCCAAATCAACATCCAGAACTGTATTAAAATGCCTCCCAACACCCAGGGGTATTCTTCCCATCCTACTAGCACAGTGCTAAGAGTCTCTAGGAATTTGTCCTGTTCTGTATTCGGAGCATTTATACTTCCTTCCACAATGTGCTCTCCATCCAGCAAACCATGTACCAGGACAGATCTGCCATTCAAGTCTCTGCTGCTCTAATAATTTGAAAGGGGTACAACCCTGCATCCATATCGTGGCCCCACGAGCAAATGCTGAGTAGGACTTAAAGAAGAATTGACCCCTCCATTTCTTTTGCATTTTTACTGCTTCATCATGCTTCAAATGGGTTTCTTGAAGGAACGCAATATGAGTTTTCCTACGGTTCAGCTGCTCCAGTATCCTATGACTCTTATGGATGGAACCTAGCCCCCTTACATTGATCTGCCATGAACACAGAGCACAACAGGCCAATAGGATAAGACATAACTTGTGGCTGAGTCTGTAGATCTGTCAAAACCCCCCACACAACATTAGAGGACCAAATCATGAAAAAATCTCAACAGGAACTCTGTGTAACATATAACATAGTGCAGTTGCCAAAGGGGGCAGCAACCACCAGATTCTCGGCACACATTACACTGTATGCAGTTACATTATTCATCTTGCTCCAGCACAAGCCCCATCTTCTTAAACAACCATTGATAGTGGCACCATCAAATATCAGAGTATACAGCGGTTCATACTTATCTATACAGTATACTACACCAGTATCTCGATGTCTCAGCGTTCAACCCAAGTAATCGTTTGCAGTCTGCAGAGTAACTGAAGGAAACAGTGCCAGGCTTTTTTGCAGTCAGAGTGAGCAGTGGCATCTCCCGAGGAGTGTACATTCTCAATAGGGGATTTGGCATCATGCTCCGCTAATGCTGCCACTGTCAGGAGAGCGTCTTTTTGACCTTCCGAAATCTGTTCCAGTGATGGGCTTACACTAGATCCAGCTCTAGTGTGTCGATTTTTCTCTATTCTGGTTCCATCTTTACGCTGTGTCAAGGACCGCATAGATTGGCTCGATGGAAGCGAGTTCTGTTTAACATCAAGTTAAATTAGAAAATAAAAATGCTAACAATTGTACTTCTGTGAATGTTTGGTTTCAGATAATTTGATGGACCTACTGCAGAGATATGTCTGCAAATAGCACACAGCTAATTGTTCCTCTTGAAACACTCCATTTCACATCACACAAACCACTCGAACATGAAGACCCTAAGAGTGCAAAAGAGGATGGAATAGTAACTTGATTTCAAATGGCAGGATCTTATGTTATAACAAATTCACATAAGTACAGTATTTATTTTTTAAGTATTCATATTTTTAAAATCTCGGAATATAGGCCTAGATGTAGGTAATTTTATTTTACCACTTCTTAAATACCGAATTTTACCGATTTGGTATTTAAGAAGTGATAAAATAGAGGGGGGGATGTCGGTATTACAGAATTGGTAAATACCAAATCGTTAAGATTTGGTATTTACCGATTCTGTAAATACCGAATCGGTAATGCCCATTGATTCCTATGGGCATTGAAGCCCATGGGAATCAATGGGCATTACCGAATCGGTATTTACCGATTCGGTAAATACCGATTCCAGCAAGGGTGCAGGGGGTGTCACTTTGACACCCTCTAGCACCCCAAATACAGGCATGTGTGCCATGTGGCACACAGACATGCCCTAAGGGCATGTCTGTCTGTCACATGGCATAGGTGTGCATGCACACATGTGCATGCACACCTGGATTCGGTATTTTACCACCCAATTGGATTGGGTGGTAAAATACCGAATCTGAAATGCCTGTGGCACTGTAAACTGTGCCACCTACATTTGTAATTACAGAATCGGTATATTTACCGATTCGGTAATTTACCGAATCGGTAAATATACCGATTCTGTAATTTTCAGCCCCCTACATCTGAAAATCCTAATACCGGTCGGAAACGGCCGAAATCGGCAGTTTCCGACCGGTATTAGGGCTCCTACATATGGCCCATAATGTGTTATACAAATTAAGAAATCTTGTAGTTATGGGCTCCTTTGTTTCTTTCTTGGTACTCCCACAAATTAATTTGTACCTTTTTTGATCAGTGAGTCCTCTTCATCATTTAGAGATAATTTGGTATTCAGTTATTGTGTTAGTTTTGACAAGTGGGAGCAATCTGGTGATGGGCAGATAGATAGACCAAGCCATTTGTAAATGGTAAGGTTGTGAGTTTGTCCTCTAGACCTTGTGTGGGGCTTGCCCCTGGGGGAGAAATTGAGGAAGGACTGGTCTGCAACTGGGATTCATGCTTGCACGTTCTTCAATGTTTGTCAAATCATAGGGATTTGTAAACATTTTCAGGTGATGCTAAACCGCACTCAATTGGATATAAAGAGCTGCCAATGTATTAAGATGTAGGTGTCATGTCTCCTAGAAGGTCTTGTTTGTGAATCCCAGCAGTTTCAATGCATTTCTCGGCTCCTTTGAGAGCCTGTTGAGAGTGTTGAGAGTGAATTATATGCCTTGTTCATCTAATGAAGGTAAAAAGTAGTTTTGCTGATTAGTATTGTGCCCTCTGCAACTTCAGGGTTTGCTTCTCATGTAAGACGAAAACTGTAATTAAATTGCAAAAATCCTGGTTAGGGAAGATAAATGACATGACTAGGTCATTACTGTGGTTCAAATTGAGTAGTTGGGAGATTTGCTATGTAAGTTCAGCTTATCGTTTGTGTAAATCGACACTACATTAGCTTGGGTGGCCAGTTGAACTGGGCATGAAAACGGGTGCCCAGGTTGTTCACTGTTTAAAAGTGGCTTGAGAATTGCTAAGCAATATGATGAAATGAATTGCATCAGTCTCTTACCAAGCTCTAACTATTAGAATCTCTATCTTGGAACTAATTCCCTAAAAGTATATAAATAAGGAGGAGCACAAGATTAGTGTAAAGATATGCTTCCTTCACCAGCTCTAGCCATAGCTGAGCATGATGCTGTGAAATTGTCACCATTCAGTAATAAATAATACCCTAGTGATCTCTGATTGCTTTAACCATGCTTTCTGGTTTGAGATGATCGGTCAGCAGCGTTTAACACTGTTGATAACCTGGATTACATTTAACTGTCCACTCTTACATGGCATCACAGATTCTGTTACATCTCTGGATTTCACCAATTGACTCATCTAGATGACCACCACTCTTTGTCATCTGTAGGATAACAGAAGGTTCCATACTTTCCCCAACCGTTTGATCCTTCCGGGGAGCCATTGCATGTAGTACTCAACCCATTTCATCAGTATACTTATACCAAAACTAAATTCCAGAAGGGTTTTGCAGGATGAGCTTGGGAGGCTTCTCTCCAATCTGCCTCATGCTCAACATCCCAAAGTTTCATCATTAAGTTCACCATGTCATTCAAAGACTGCATAAAGAAAACAACCTGATTGCTTGGTTTCAGCTCAGAACTCGAACCTCTGGGCCATATTTACAAGAGATTGGCGCAGAGCCTCTTGCCGCACTGTCCTACGCCAATTTGTTAGGACAATAATGCACCGTATTTACAAGATACGGTGCATTCCTGAACTTACAGCCAGAGCTGGCGCACATTTTGAAGCCCTGCACCAATGCAGGCACCCTTGCACCATGGTGCAAGTGTGTCTGTGTTGTTTAAGGAGTGTTTTTGTGCAGGAAAGGGAACCTTCCTGCACAAAAACATTCATGAGAGGCGTTTTCCTCTTTCTATGTGTGCTGCAAAATGCAGCACACATGGAAAGAGGAAAAATTAGCAGAAATGACAAATAAAATTCCATTTGACACGTTCTCTGGGGAGGCGCAAGGTTTTGGCGCTGCCCCAGGTCTACCTGATGTTGTAAATCTCAAAGGTGCTGAGTAGGAAAACGCACAGCAACACCCATTGAACGCCTCTTTCAAGCAGAATAAGGCAAAGCAGCGACCCACGATGTCTCCCCTTACTCCACATCTACAAGACCATGAAAAGTCATTCAGGGTGACTTTGTGTGGCATTGTAGATATGGGCCTGCACTGAGCGCCACCAGAGCGTCCAAATAGTGAATCTCCTGTGGTGCAAGGGGCTTGTAAATATGCCCCTTTGTTCACACTTAACATGCTCTGATCAAACTTTAGGCCTCATTCTATAAAACATCTTCAGGGTCAATGTTCTACTAACAGGCTCCGCATAATCTACCCTGTCTCTACTCCGCACTATATTCTATACAGGTGTTTTCTACTTACGATTATATCCTCT
This sequence comes from Lissotriton vulgaris, assembly GCF_964263255.1. Lineage (NCBI taxonomy): Eukaryota > Metazoa > Chordata > Amphibia > Caudata > Salamandridae > Lissotriton > Lissotriton vulgaris. Next base: position 1,303,781,896 of record NC_141695.1, on the reverse strand, counting down.
TCAAATTTGTCATTTCCTATAGTATCCACAACATCTGGTCAGCTGGAACTCGAACGCATGAAAAGAAATTGTACTGAATAAAGCCTTTTCTTCATGTGCACCAAGACAACAAAATAAACTCTGTTTACCCTCTAGAATAGCACCATCCCCTCTTAACTCCAGGAAAGTCATAAAACCCCATATGTTTGCTACTTTTTGAGATCTACAAGAACTGTCCTTTCTTCCACTTTCTAATGATTTAAACACATCAATTTCCAGGTCTTGCCAATGGCTCCACCTTATTAGAATCTGTACCCAGTATTTCTTTTCTAAAGTCTCCTGCAGACATGTTGACACAAAGGCAGAAAATGCATTTTCTTTATATTAGGCAATAATCAATTATCTTCTAAGGCTAGGACCTCATGCTATAACTACTATTTATATACAAAGGACATTTGGGATGGAGTGGAAAGAATTCCCTCAGTTGTGTCAAGGGTTTCAAGTAACTGTTAAACACTAGGAAGCAGAGTGAGAATTCTTGCAGGGCTCCACTTTTTTTCTTCACAGGGCTGGCCATTTCTGGTTTCATCATAAATGGTTAGATCTAGGTTGTGTGGAAGCCTTTGTTCCATTATTGGGTAGGCCTTCTTGGAAATCTGTTAAGGCAGATTGCCTTTCTCTCGCTGGCCTACATCAAATTTGAGCATCATTGAACATGTCTATGGTCTCCCCGATTTCCTGAAGTTGGAGAGTGACCTTTCTTTCAACTATCATGGTGATGAACCAGAATATTTGTTCTTGCTTTACATGATGCAAATACTGATTTAAGTTGCAAAAACCTGAAAGTGCACATTTCACAATTTAAGGGATGAGACAATAGGTAGAGATGAATGAAGTAACAGCACCGTAAAAGTGTGCTTGAGACATCTGTGAAAAGAGAATTGTACGCCAAACAATCCTAATGCTTATTAATGAGTTGTAATAACGTTATTCCGTATGATGTTATTGTTCTTTTAGCTTTTCTGATGAACTCTAGTTTATACATGGCTTAGTATTTCTACTGTCTTTCATTTTAGTGCATTGTGAATAGAATGTAGTGCAATCTTTTATAAAAGTAGATACAAAGCTGAGATGTTCAGATACTACATTTAAGATTTTAAAGTTTGCAAAAAGGAAAAAACGATTTTAGTATTAGGATTCTTAAGACTAATTTACCTAAACTGAATATTGGTGAATTTAGTGGTAATATGCCATTTCTAACGTTAGCTAATTTTATGTAATAAAAATGGTAAAGTGTATTATTCATTATCACAATAAGACGTGATGTTTTACATTATACTTCATGTAATTTCTGAGTTTATTTCACTAAAAAGCTAACAAATGCACCCATACAATGTCAGAAAAGAAAGGAGAAATTAAATAATTTCTTCTTCATAGCACCAATTTGAAATAGGTGTTATTTTCTCATGTTAAAGCCTGTCTACTCTTTTAAGTAAATAGGGCTTAACAAAAGAAACCATGTGTGGTTTCATGTGAACGCCCATGCATCACCATAGTACGCTTCCTTGGCACTAAATATTACCAACAGAGCTATGTGCCACTTTCGAGTGATTTGTCAGTTCTAAACAAATTTAGCACTGGAAAGTAAATTAGTAAAAGAATATTTAGCATTGATTTGTGTCACTTTTGTGATGCAAACAAGGCACTAAAACTTGGGGTCATATTTATGAGCTTGGTTGTGCAGGACAGTGCAGCAAGTAGTCATTAGTCAGTCAGTCAGTCAGTCAAAGTTCCTATATTTGATAACTTAATATCAATATTAATATTAAACACTCAATTAAAAGCATGAATATATAAATATTAAAAATACATGGTAACATTTCATTTTATATAGTATAACCAAATTTTGATACATACATAATTACAATGTTAAAACTGTTAAAAAAAGAAGACTGCCATATGATTGTGCATGAACCTGTAGCCAGTTTATCTAGGGGGATTAGGATATTCTACTCAGGAACACTTAGAGTTTGCGCTGAATTGTTGTACTTTTTCCTAATGCGAATAGCAGCAACCAGGAAATTTGCGACATGGAACATTATTCGAGGTGAATTCAATTGCTGTAAGTACACAAATGCTGGCCTCACTTGTGTAAATCCAGCCTCTCTCAATATTGGGAATAAAAACTTCCTTCTACATTCCTGATAAAAGTCGCAGAACATAAAAAAGTGTAATGTATCCTGGATAGAAAAATTATCGCATTTGCAAGGGTCCGCCTGGTCTGGGGAACACCAAGTACTAAAGGATCCCAAGGAGTAGTGTATCAGGTTGAATCGAAATCTGATCAGGAGGTACCGGTGGTATGGGATATTCACTGTAATCAGATAGGGTTCAGGGCCTACACAACTAACCAAGGCATAGTTGGCTCTTGCCATCGGTTTCACTAGTTCGATCTCCTCTCGCTCTAGTGATAAAAGGTCCAACATAGCAGTTTTTGTCAGTGCGATGTCCTTTTTAGTTATAGTTTCGGGTGAGGAGAAGAGAACCGCACGCCCAATTTTTTGAAAACCAGATTTTATATATGCCAACCATGGGATTCTATAGGCTTTGTCCAGTGCGAGACAGTTTTTTAATATAGTATGGTTTAGGGAAATTTCCTCATTTAACCAGATCTTTAACCAATATATCAATGGAGCAGTTTTGATCTGGTCAGTAACATATCTGACTCCCAATTCGGTATGGGTAGAGAAAGTAGGGGTAGACTGGGGGACAGAAAGGACCCCTCTCAGAAGTTTATTCTCTATTAGCTGGATTTTACTCTGAGCTGTGTAACTCCAAATTTCACAACCATATGTTGCAACTGTCAGGCATTTGGCTTTGTATACCATTAAAATTGCTTCTACAGGTCTGGCCCCCAGCTTTTTTGTGAACACTGTAAGTCCTGAAATGGTCCTTGCAAACGCCACACTACGGCTATTATTTTGTGGACGCCAGGTTCCCTTTTCATTAAATACAACCCCCAAATAGGGGAAAGTAGGGACCCTACAGACCTCTTCCCCGCTACAAAACAATGTCTTTATTCTAGTGTTCCGCTTAGCCCTCCCAGCAATCAGGACTTGAGATTTTTTTGCATTTATTTTTAGGTCCAAACTCTGCATAAAACTTCCAAAAGCATCCAGCAGCTTCTGGAGACCTACCCCGGTACGTGCCAGAAGGACCGCATCATCCGCGTATAGGAGAACTGGTATAGCCAGTTCCCCTATACGCGGAATGTCCGGGGAGACCTCCCCAAGGTGAGACTCAAGGGCGTTTATGTATAATGTAAACAACAGGGGAGCCATAATGCACCCCTGTCTGACCCCCTATCTGACCTAAAGTGTCTTGTGCATCGTCCCTGAGAGTTAACTCCGATTTTTGCCGAGAGGTCGGAATGGAGGACAGCTAAAAAATGCACCAAAGAAGCATCAATTCCCATGTCTAAAAGTATATTCCAGAGCTTTGTCCTGTTGACGAGGTCATACGCAGAGGAGAGGTCCATAAACCCCATATAAAGTAAACCCTCCTTGGCCACGGTGTACTTGCTAATTAAAAGATGAAGGTTTAGACACTGGTCGATGTACTCCGCTTTGATCTGAAGCCATATTGGGCATTTGACAGAACCCCCCTCTCTTCCAGCCACTCAGTCAATCTGTGCAGTACCACCCGGCCCAATATTTTTACTGAGGAGCCAATTAAAGAAATGGGTCTATAGCAGGCTATAGCAGGCGGGGTCCAGCCTAGCACCCTTTTTAAAGACTGGAATAATGACTGAGGTGGCCCACGAGGCTGGTAAACTGTCTGAGTAAATAGATTTAAAAACATGAGTTAAAATATTTGACCATAAGTTCGGAGCTGCACTAAACAGATCCGCAGGCACCCCGTCTGGCCCAGGACCCTTATTTTTAGACATTTCTTCCATGGCCCTTTCAACTTCATAGATCTCAAAAATTAAAGGAGAGAGGGCGCTACCAGACAGCTTATGTGGGGGGGATTGACCATTTCCTGTAAGACTATAAATATTTTCAAAATGGGCTATCCATGCCTCATCCATGATGTTACAGTCCAAAGGGGGGTTATCATCATTTGAAAACAGTGGCTCGTTTACTGTGGCTCAAAATTTCCCACTATCCTTCAATACTTCCATCAAGAGGAGTTTAGACCATGCTTCCTCCTGCAACTCCTTTTTTCTTTCTGATAGTACTTGTTTATAGTCTGCTCTGCAAGCGGCTATAAGCCCCCTATCTCTGGGGGTTGCCTTTAAGGCTTTCAGGAGAGCAGCGTGGGACTGAGAACATTTTTTATTGAACTATCTCCTACCAGTCTGCTGTTTAAGCTTTCCTTTAATTTGTAGGTTTTCATTGACTTGTACACAGATTTTATCAAAAGCATTTATGATGTCAGAGCTCCCAGCATCAACATCTAGGCAAGTATTAATCTCCTGCTCTATACTAGGTAAGAGTTCTGACAAAAAAGTCTCTGGAACCACTTTTGCCCTTTTCAGTTTTCTCCCCTGATCTTTTAGGATGACCTCCCTCACCACCCTATGTGATGTATGTCTGAAGGAAAGGGAACCCCCTGGGATTAATTCAATTATCACGGGATTATGGTCACTAAAAACTGAAACCTCTGTAAGGTATCTAAAAACTTGAAACAACACAGACGATGTTAAAAATACATAATCGATGATTGTACCTTTGTCTTTGCCCTTAAATGTTGGGATCCTATTTTCGGCCTCCACACATCCTGACTCATATAGATTCCAATTCGCCAGAAAGAGTTCTAATTCCTCTCCCTGCCTTGTGTGTTCAAAGTGAGATAGTGCGGAGAATGGGGGGCCCTCATAATCAGTCATTAGTCAAAAGGTACTTTATTCTGCAACTAAAAGCATTAAAAGCAGTCATTTAAAAAAAAGAATACATTTCATCAGGGTAACCTTGCTACGTCACAGAAGAATTGACAAAAATGCGCTGTATCTACAAGATATGGTGCAATTCTGTCCTCACCCCCTTCCCCAGGGGCAAAACGGGGTTCCTAGCGCCAATGCAGGCCCCCTTGCACCATGGTCACAAAAACTGACGTTCCAGCAGCACAGGGCTTGTAAATATCCGCCTGATTCATGAAGCAAAATTGCACTCGCAAAGGGCAAGATTCTCAGAATCTTGCCTTTTGCGAGTGCAATTTTGGCATTTGGGATTCACAATCCCAAATGCTAAAATCGCTAATGAGGAATTAGCAAATATGCGAGGATTAGCATTTAAGGAATCTCTATTAGAGATTCCTTAAATGCTATTCATGACACTTGCAAAAATTGCGATTTAGCAAAATTGGGCCGCTATTTACCGAGAGGTCAGACCTCTCGGTAAATAGCAAAAACATAGAAAAATGCTTTTAAAAGCATTTTTCTAAGTTGCATGTTGCACACACACGTGTCCTTTGGACATGTGTGTGCGCAACACCTGTTCAAATGTGCATTTAAGGGGTGCTACAGGGTGTCCTTTGGACACCCCTGGCACCCTTCAAATTGCTATCTTATTTGCGATTAGCAAATTGCTAATCGCAAATAAGGAATACTCCCCATTCATTCCTATGGGCCTTTTGGCCCATAGGAATGAATGGGGAGTTTTTTCCTTATTTGCGATTAGCAATTTGCTAATTGCAAATAAGGAATTTGTAGGAATCGCATTTTAATTTGCGATTCCTACATGAATACCGTTTTGCAAGTCTCTAATAGCGATTCCTTATGATTCTCTATTAGAGACTCGCAAAACGGTACCTTGATGAATCAGGCTGTTAGTCCTTTAGTAAACTTAGTTTGAAAGTGTCCGCTAAAGATTGCTTAGAGATGGGCATCAAAATTGCTGACTGGTGGGCAGAACCCTCTAGAACTCATTCACAGAATGAGGACCAGTGGTGCAATGCTGAAAACACTTTTTAGGATGCACATGGTGTGATCAGAAAGCTACCGATCTACCTACCTTGATTTACTGCTTCCAGCTTCTTTTGTTGATAATTTCTTAGGAAGCAAATACTGGTGGGGTTAAATGAGGAGAAATGACAAGATATCTGGTCAGGATATATTCATATTTCATCAGCATTTTTCAAATCTAGCAGGGTTTCAAACGTTTGTTGGGAACCATACGGGTACCCTTAAGAAGTTCTGGGTCATTTAATGTGTGGTGGATTTTAAATATGTCAATGTAAAGGTCTTTGCTATCTGACTTGTTAAATGTCCTTTTTACTTGCTTCACTGTGGCAACCTCAAGAGTGGAGCTTACTTTTTTCAGTAAGTATTAATTCTTAAATAACTAAGATTGTTAGAGACCGAGTTTATGAGACAGAGGCACATATCTACACACCACTGTTAGTAATTAAATGTAACCCAAAGAGTTAAATTTATTCTCTACAATGCTGCAAGTACAGAAAAACTAAGTACATCTAACTATTCATGTCAGGGGAGCATCCCGGACTTAAAATGCTCACATACTACTATTTGCACATTTGCACTGATTCACTAGACAGGTTGACAGAACTGAAATTGAGGCAAATGTAGTATGTCATCGACTCATTCAAAATACCTGATATACCCAACCTTTTGCACTGGCTTAATAGTTATTGTATAGCAAAACTCCATTCAAGGGAACAGACTATCATATCCTCCACTAAATTTGGTCCTTATTGTTTGCCATGTATCAGTGGATCCCTTACACACATGTTTAATGAGCTGAGCGATAAAAAGGACACATCAGCATTTGGCAACTATCAATTGGACAACATTAGTCCTCCAAGTAAGCGTGAATGTGGCGTGTGCTGCCTTTGGGCCATTACCATTCTATGCTTGGCCAGCAGTAATGCCAAGTCTGCAATTCAATGTTCTTGCTTCCTTAGGTGGGTGTGGTCAAACAGCCCTGAAGATCATACCACTCAAGATACTGCAGGGGAGCCCGTAGTCTCCACATCACTCAAGTTCGCCACAGCTTCCTAATGTGGGCTCAATACAGTGAAGTCCCTGACAATATGGAGAAATGCAGTATATATAAGGTAATACTTTATTGTACATGGTTATTTAAAACCTTTACAATATAGAAAAAAAGTTCAATTAATAAAACATAAGTCAAATTCATGTGTATTAAGACAATAATTCCTTCAATAAAAAATGTACTAAGACAGCAGCAACAGAGTTAAATAAAAATATGAATTCAGTTTCGACAGCCTATTTATCATGATAAGAAGTTTGTCCTTGTTTCCGGCAGAGGACTGATATAGTAAAGTGCTGGTGCAATAAGAACATTTTTGAAAGTGCATATAATATAAATAGAAAAACAGAGACCCTGCCTAGGTACTTCAAAGAGGTCCCCTATGGGATCCACAACGATTGTAAAAGTGGTGACATTAGCTATGTATCAGAGCCATTGACATCAAAGAACATTTAGATCAGTCCATATATTTTTTATAAACATTTTTGTGTTTTTATTAGATCTGACATTTCATACATACAAAACATTCAATAGATATATACATATGATTCTGTTGATAGAACTGATAAAGAAAAGACAGAAATTTCATGTGGTATTTCAAAAGACAAAATTCAACAAGTACCAGTGTTCCACACACTCCCGGGCAAAAATGGGGGACTTTCACATACATTCATATCTCCAGGTGATCAATCACATTCGCATTTATTCATACACTTCTTTCATAGATATACACGACATAGCCTGCACCATAGGAGTAGAATTTGGGGTGCATGGACGTAAGTGCAAAATAAGACGGCAGATTAGATGGGAATACTATAGTCCACATGGACTAGAGTGCTGCCTTTTTTTAGGTATAACGCCAACGCGCGTTTCGTGTTGAGCACCTTCGTCAGGGCGAGCGGGTACAACCAGGGGGAGAAGAAACAAACGGTAGGGGGTCAGTGATCCGGGGTAGATTTTAATATTGTGTCAGATATTTCCAAGCGCAGTTATCGTCTTCAAAATTCTGTAAAGGAGAGGCCCTCAACCGAATTTGGGATTCAAAAGGTTCAAGACAATCTTGTCCCTAAAAAGAGTCTCTTGTCTGGAGAATGGAGGCTCCTGGGTTCTGTCCTACTCAGGTCACTTAGTGGTAATTTCGACAGTTCCAAGGAGGGGTAGGCGGTCAATGCCTACCGTGTAGGGGATGGGAACTGGTAATGAAACAAAGTAATGGTCGCGCCTGGAAGGTGGGTTGGATTGCTGATTAGGTGGTAGCAGCGCAGGGTGGTCAGGATAGTCACTACATTGCAGGAAGAGGCTCAAATACCTAAATTGTCAAAGATGGATTCTGGTAAACAAACTTCCAGGTAGCAGATAAACGGCTCTCGTCCAGTGCGGCAACGAACAATCGGCATTTTTGAAAGTGCACCTTCACTAAAAACCTATTTGCGTTAAAAAAAACAGAAGTGATTAATGGATTGATCCTCTCGTCCTTCGCGGTGCTGCTAGGTTTTTTGTGTTTCCTTCAACATTTTGAAGCGGGTTTCAAGGAATTTAACCATTCGGCAGCTCAGTTGGATATCATTGCCTTTGAAACAAGCAAGCACCTCTTGCCTACAGGTCCGTATCCTACGGATGTTGAAAAGTGGTCTCAAGAAGGAGCGACGTTCTTGAATGAGTTCACTGCAGATGACGATCAGATGAACTGTGTTTTCTTTGCCATTCCCGCAAAGTTGGCATGTTATTGGTAGCTGCGGCCAAAACCATGGTGGTATATGGGCCGCGGACGGCAATAGCCCTAGTCGAAATTTCAGGAACTTCTCTTTTATTTTTTTGGTAAAGTCTGTCTGTAGATAAGCTTGGGGCAAAGGCTTGATGTACGATTGAACTGTAAGCCAGCCGTGAGCACGCTTTGTCAAGGTAGCTTTGTCCTGCAGCAATTATTTTTTTCGGACTGTCTTATTGACCACCTTTTTGAATACTGCTGGGGAGCCTGGGAGTTCCCATAGTTGCCATAAGATGAGATCGCCAATAGCGGCCTCCAAGTACAGCCTTGTGGGGCAAGTTTCTTTGTCTTGAAGTACCTTCCACAGGAGAGCATTTAGAGTTTCCAGATCTCCCATGCTTACTTTGTGGCTGCGTTTTATGTAGATTCCTTTACGTGCCAGCTCTTCTTTGGTTGGCCAAATTCTAGTCGCATCTGAGCAGGCGATGCATACCTAGGAAGGCCAAAGATCATATGTAGCGCCTTTGCTACAGTTCCATCTATTGAGGAAGTGTCCCTCCCCCTCATCGCTTTGCTGCCATAAGTGATGGCTGGGATTAATTTTTTCTGAATCACCTTTATGAGAAGTAGTAAGCTTGAGCCAGAAACCGTGTTTTTTAAGTTTATAAGTGCCACCGCAACCATTAGCCCTCTCCTTTTTATGGCTTTACATTGCGGCTTGAAGTTGCCCTTGCAGTCTATGATGACCCCCAAATATCAATATTCACAGACCGTTTCCAGCTTCCAGCTTCAAGAGCCAATTCCGTGTTATTCTGTGTTATTTTCTTTTTGGGGAGATTAATGCACATAACTTTGTTTTTTTCGCGGTTGATGCTCATCCTGTTAGCAACAGAGTATCTTTAAGTAATGTTCAGCAGCCGCTGTAAGCCTACAGGGGTCCGGCTGATAAGTAGCAGGTCGTCTGCGTAAAAAAGGTTCGACAGCTGTGAGCCCCCTAGCTTTGGTGCGTGCGAGTTGCTTTCATTTAGCAGCATTTATAGCTCTCCCATAAAAAGATTAAAAAGTATTGGGGCGAGTACACAGCCTGTTTTACCTCTGTGCTTGTTGAGATCTTCCTTGTTAGGTTTTTGACAGAGCCTTACTTGACTTGCACCCATGTCTCGCTGTGCAGAAGGATTAGTTGATTTTAGGGCAACGAGGGGATGTTCAGCTTTTTTAATTTTTCCCACAGAAGGTTTCTGTTGACATGGTCGAAAGCTGAGCTGTAGTCAATGTAGCACAGATATAGTGGCTGCTTCGCTTCAAGGGTGGCATTGATTAATAAGAGCTAAAATGTTGGTGGTGGTACCCATACCTTTGCAGAAACCTGTTTGCTGCCCATGATGACATTCCTCTAGAAGGAGTCCTGCGAAGTATTTGGCCTCGTTGTCGAGCAGGGCCACTAGCCGATAATTTTTTGCGTTGTTTTGGTTTCCCTTTTTAAAGATAGGTGAAATGATGGCTCCCCTCCATGATGATGGGATTATTGATGTCTGTAGGATTTTTTCGAATATTGATTTAAGAGCGACGGCCCAATATTCTGGATCTTGCTTGAACAGTATGGGGGGAATCCTATTTGGTCTTGCGCCTCCTCACGTCTTCCCTTTGAGATTCTATTACTAATCAGTGCACTCTTAATTGCGATTGCCTGATCTAGCTGCTGAGGGTCATGATGTTCACAGCGCAGCATTAATCGACCCTCAGTGTCCTTTGTAGGAATAGATATTCTGTCAGTACAGTTGAAATGCGTGCTAAGAAAGATTATCCAGTCATCTTCTGTGACATAAGAGTTGATGCCTTGACTCCGCTCCTTGGATAGATTGTTGATCTTTTGCCAGAATTGTGCGCTGTTGTTAGATTTGGCATCTTCAGAGTTTGGCCCAGAGAGACTCTTCTGCTTCTCGCTTAGGTCGCTAGATCAGCCTCCTGCGGTAGCGCTTTAGCCACCTCAACTCTTCCTTGGCGGCGAAATCTGTCCTTACACTTCTTAGCGCTTGGCCGAAGAGCGTCTTTAGGTTTTTTAGATGAGCATTGTTTCTAGGATTATGGTACCGCATATGCTTGACGGATTTGCCGGCTCCTTCAAACTGGTTATTCCCCTGTTTTGTTCCCATATTACGTAGTGTTTCTGCAAATTTCTCCCAGCTCTCGATTAGGTCTGTTGTTGCATTTCATGCTTCCCCAAGTGCTTGCTTAGCGTAGAGCAGGAGGCCCTGAGGGTCTTCTGTTCTCCATTTTATCCGCCTGTCATTTGAAGTGTAGACTGAATTATGCCCCTTGGCGCATACATGGTTTAGGATTGTAAAGGCCTCTAGTGTCACTTCTTGAGGTAAGTGGTCACTAAAGTCTAGTGAGCCGATGTGAAACAGATTACTGGAGAGGAAGGTAAAGTCAATTGTTGTACTGGTCGTTGTGCTATGGAACGTTGCCGCTTGGGGGCGGTCCCCTGGAAGTCTTCCATTTAGTGCTCCGAGACCTAGTTCTAGTGCCGCTAGGAGTCGCTGCACTGTTTTTGTGCTTCTTCCTCCAGAAGAGTTATCTTGAGGGCTTGGTTCCCATGCAAATGGGTCCTCAACTGTGGCGATTTTTGTGGCTGGGTTGTTGAGCATGTTCTGATTAAAATCGCCACTGATGATCAGACTGTTTGTTTTCTCTGTGGTTAATAGTTTTGTGAGCTCTTCTTTCAGCTGTTGGGCTCCGTGCTTCTTTCCTCGGGTGTAAGTAAAGTTTATCAGAATTATCTCCTCATTTTTGACCTGTTCCTGAATGGCGATTCGTAGTGCTTTGTGGTAATATTTAGAATTGTATGATGCAGTCATGATGCAGTGGAACTGCATCACAGGGAATGTTCTAATGTGAACCAGTATTTTTGCTTGTACTGCTGAGGTTGCTGCATCTAACTTATATTCCATTAAACATACTTCAAGAACTTATCTATACTACTATTATAAAGAGAGAACTGTGACCTTTGAGCCAGGTAAACTCGAAAACTACACCACCAATCCAAACACCCAATACATGTTTGAAAACGTCAGGACAAGCAGAAGGACATAGGCTATATAAAAAAAATATATATATACCTTATTTAAAAAATTTACGATTAAAAAAAATTAGTCCCTTGGAAGTAGCGCCGGCTGGCTGCGACATGCGTGCTGACATCAGCAGCGCAGGGAGGAGAGGCGTACAGGAGCCCTAGGAACAGCGGTGGACATGAGCGTGGGGAGGAGCTGCAGCGCGGCGAGAAGCGTAGGAGCAGTGGAGCGGTAAAATCAGCAGGGCAGGGAGGAGCGGAGGAAGAGGTAAGAGAAGCATCCGCGGGTGCGCACCGTGGGACGGGCGGGGGCCATGAACACTGAGTGCACAAAAAGCCTTTTCCTCAAAGTCGGGACGTAGGGGGAAACAAAGCGTGGGCAGAAGCGGCCAGGACCAACGACGGGCGGGGGCCATAAACACTAAGGGGCAGATTTATGATGCCCTTGCGCCGCAATTGCGTCACTTTATTTGACGCAACTGCAACGCAAACAATACGCCCTATTTACAACGTGACGCATCTAGGAGATGCGTCACGTTGTAAAGCCCTGCGCCATAAGGAGGCGTTCCTGCGCAGGGGGGGGGTGTTCCTGCGCAGGAACGCCTCCTGAAAGTCACTTTCTGGCCAATGCTGCGTCAAAACCCTGCGCCTGCTTGAAGCAGGCGTAGTTCTTGATGCAACATTGTGTAGATGGGGCACCCCCGAGCCTTGCTGGAGCTGCGTCGCCGTTGCGACGCAACTCCAGCAATGCGCCACATTTCCGGTACAGATACGTCACGCATCTGTGACGTTTTTGCACCATGGTGCGCCGCATTATAAATGCGGCGCACCATGGGTGGCGTAGCTGTGGCGCACTGTGGCGCACGTTAACTGGCGCATCCCTCGGGATGCGCCAGTTAACATAAATCTGCCCCCTAAGTGCTCAAAAAGCATTTTCCTCAAAGTCGGGACATAGGGGTAAACAAAGCGTGGGCAGAAGCGGCCAGGACCAACGACGGGCGGGGGCCATAAACACTAAGTGATCAAACAGCATTTTCTTCAAAGTCGGGACGGCGGGGAAAACAAAGCGTGGGCAGAAGTAGCCAGCACCAACAAAACGGCCGCTCTGCTGCGCCACTCTTGCTGCGATGCTGCCCCCAGCCCCCTTTCGCCCCGGGCAACTCCGGGGCGGGCTGCTAGTTGAAGATATTTGTCTGGATTACTACATATTTGGCGACGAGGACCTGGGCAGAGGACAGGAGAGTGGCTCAACCATCACCTCTGGAACGCCGCAAGAAAAATTACATGGAGTAATGAAAGACCTTTTACCAGCAGATGTGAGAGCTGTAGGATATAGTGGATCAAGAATTAATATTCTTGGAATGCAATGGATGAATATCATTTTTAAAAACAATGGGGTCTATGGAAGAGTATATATTACCCAGGAAGGATCTAATTTACTTGGATGGCGTCATCAGAAAGACTTGAATATTGTACTCAATCCAAATGCTGTGGAACCAGTAATGGTTATTGAACAAAATGTGGAAAATGTGTCTTCTAAAGGGGAGATGAACAATGAATGGGGAAGAATGTTAATGGAAAAGCATTCAGATGTTTTTTGTGATAATTTGGGTATGTTGAAAGGATTTTCCCATCGTATTATTTAAAAAAAATGCTAAACCAATTGTACATAAGGTTAGGACAATACCACATATAATGAGAGAACCACTTAGCAAAGAATTGGATAAATTGTTGGAGGCTAAGATTATAAACCGATTGAATCATCGGAATGGTTATCTCCGATTGTCGTCACACCGAAGGAAGGGAACAAGATTTGTTTATGTATTGATTTAAGAGATTTAAATCGAAACATCTGGGTGGATAGACAGCCTTTACCGAATATTGGAGAAATGCTAGGTAGGATGGGTGGGGGTTGTGTTTTCAGTGTTCTAGACATGTCCTCAGCTTACAATCAGGTGAACTTACATCCAGAGTCACATCCATTAACATCATTTGTAACACCTTTGGGGGCATTTCGGTATGGTAGGATGCCGTTTGGATTGGCATCAGCCTCAGCTGTGTTCCAACGTATTATGCAAAATATTTTTAAGGGAATGGACAGAGTGTTGTGTTTTCAGGACGACATTATGATTGTGGGAAATTCATTTGAGGAGTATGATAAGTTGATGGATGAAGTGTTGCATAGAATTTCAGAGTGTGGTTTGACAATCAAAAAGGAGAAGTGTCAAATAAGGTTGAGTCAGGTCAACTATTTAGGTCATCAGATTTCGTCAGATGGTATAAGACCAAAGGGTAGTATTATGAAAGCTGTGAGAGATACTCCTTCTCCTACTAATAAGGAACAATTGAAGTCCTTCTTGGGTCTTGCTGAATATTGTTCTAAATTTGTGCCAAAATTCGCTGATTTAGTGGAACCCATGAGGTTTCTATTGAAAAAAGGGATGATGTTTGAGTGGTGTGCTGAATGTGAGGATGCGTTTGTTAAGGTGAAAGATAGTCTCTCCAATGCCCCGTCAATGGGACATTTTGACTTAAAGTCTATTTTGATCACGGATGCGAGCAATGTTGGTTTAGGGGCAGTGTTGTTACAGGCGTCAGATGGTAATGAAACTATCATTGGGTTTGCTTCACGTAGATTACAGGGAGCAGAAAAATCATATTCCACTATAGAAAAGGAAGCATTGGCATGTTGTTGGGGAATAGCGCATTTTAGGTATTATCTGTTGGGGTTGCCTTTTGTTGTGAAGATGGATCATAAACCTTTAGTCCATGTTTTTAAAGATGGTCGGGGTTTAGACGGAAGTGTAACTCCCCGTATATCGAGGTGGTTGCTATCTGTTTTAGACTACAATTTTGTGGTTGAGTATGTGCGTGGCAATAGGAATATTATTGCGGATTGTCTCTCTGGAATGCTGGTGGAAGATGATTCTTGTGTGGAAGTGTTGACAGTGAATTTTCTGTTAGTCAGGATGAGTGGAGAGAAGCTATGGAAAATGATGAGGAATATAAAAAGGTGAAAGATTTGATTATGAATTCTTGGGATGGATCTAGTGAAGGGACAGTACATAAACAATACATGTAAGTTAAGGAGGAACTTAGCTTGCAAGGTGACAACATTTTAAGAAGAAATAGGGTCGTTCCACCGGTTTTGTTGAGGTCGAAGTAGTTGAGAATTGTACATGAGGGGCATATAGGTAGGAGTTTGACAAAGCTTAGATTAAGGGAATCTTAATGGGGGCCGGAGATGGAGAAGAATGTGGAAGATCTTGTGCAAGATTTTAATGGTTGCAGCAAGCGTGAAGGGAAGCATCATGGTAATTGAAAAATAAACAATGCGAGGCAATTACTTGTTCCACCAAGCGTGAAGGGAATTGGAAAATAAACATCACTAGGGAGAAATTGGCATTGCTGTGTGCTGATAATTGAAAAATGACAAGCGCGTGTGTTTCAGCTCGAGACTACTACATGCTTGCATTGCGTTTGTGGGTCTAATTTGTGTGCTAGTGGCACTGCTGTAAATATGCTTCTTAATGAACTATATATAGCGAGGCCTCCCTTTTTGTGGCCAAATCTTGCACTCTGTGTAAGAGAGATGAAATTCAGGGTATAGCCTGGGAGTGCTGGAGGTGAGTCAGTCCATGTTTCTTGCAATGCAATAAGGTCGAATCTTTGCATGTAAAGGTTTAGTTCTGTGTCCATGAGCTTATCTCCTAGACCATTGATATTCCAGGAGCAGATTTTGAAAGTTTTAAAGGATTTCCCGGTACTTTGTCAATGTTTTTCCGACTTGTTGTTTAAGGTCCTGGACAACCAACATCAGTCTAAATTGGTTGCCTCTTTCATGAAATGTTGCCTTCTAATGCAGATGACATGTTGCTTTCTAAAGATGACACGTTGCCTTCTAATGCAGTATATGTAGCGGATCGTCTGAGGCATGTTCCCAAAATGGAGCCAAAAGGTTTACACCACTTGACCAAGGTTAAATAAGATTGATGTAAATAATTAAACGAGACCAATTTGAAACCTGTATTTAAACACACATCTAGCACAAATATTATAATCCTAATCATTTCATATAGTCTAATTCTCTACCAGTGTGCATTCCCTATTTATCTCAAGCCACGGTCAGAGTTGGGATATATCCTATCTATAACATCTGTGCAGGATTGAAATAGTTTACGATCAGACCCCAGTGATAAGAGACCTTCCAAGACCTTTTTCACCATGTTCTACAGTACCCATTTCCCATGCTACTCAGCATAAGTTATCTGGCTACAGAATAGGAATGGTCCCACCTTTTTATTATAATTCCTTCTAAGCTCTGTAAAGGCTCTCATGGAGCCACTGCCATAAAGATCTCCCTCCGTTTAAAAACAGCAACAGAACTGTATCACAATGTCAGCAATGGAGCCTGCAACCATAAATCAGGGCAAACACAATAACGACAAGGCAGAAGAATACTATTTCAGCAAAAGCAAACTATATACAGTACATATAACATAGTACAGGTTTTATCCCATTTGCACAGGAGCTTTCCTCCAAGTGTATCTTAACTCACTTCAGCATTTAAATAATCCATCCCTTTGAAGGGACAGGGAATGACCATCTAGCTAGATATTGCAGTTGTCTTGCTATTTATAGTCAGGTGCGTCCAGTTCTCCATTTAACAATGGAAGGTGGATTTTATCAATTACTCTTCTGTGCCTACAGTCATTCCTAACTACATCCACCCCTATCTTTGGAAAATCAACAAAGAAAAACCCCTGCAGTATTGCTGATAGATTGGAGAAATATTGCAACAGGGGGAGGTATTGCCATCTTGGAGAGCTCACTCCTGCTCATATTTGATAAAGGGGGAGCTTTTTTAAACACTTACTGAGATCCTCATTTCACTCATGGGTTTACCTAACTACTGGACTTTATGTTGGATTCAGCATGACACACCTGGATCCCTAAGTAGTTGAATGTGGTAGTCACCCATTTCAGGGGAGCAGGGATTTCCTGCTTCTACAGACCCAGTTGATGTTTGTTGCCAAGGGAAGTGGCAGGATTGTCCCCAATAAACCCATAGGTCTTAAACTTGACTAAAATCAATCAACAGACATAACAGAAGAAAGACTTCTATCAGTGTCTTTATATATAGCGGTACATTTGTCTATAAACTGAGAGATCATGTGTGGCATCCTTGATACAGTTATCCCTTTGTTAGCTAGAATTGCATCAAAATGCAGTAAAGAGATATTCCCACTCCAAAGAGTCAAATGTCTTTTCATGGTGTTAATATTGGTAAATATGATGTCAGTGTACCCCATAATGTATGTACACGCAACAATGTCAATATCGGTAAATGCGATGTCGAGGTACACCATGAAAAATGTACAGAAAACAATGTTAATATCGTTAAAAACAATGACAGTGTATTACATGAAAAATGCATGCTTAATAATGAGAATGTTGGCAACTATGATATCAATAACCACCTTATTATATGTACACATATTAACAAACTCATATCTTTGCAGTCAAAGTCACCCAAGAGGACCTCCTCATCAACCCTGAGTGAGAGACATAGGGTCAAACATTCCCAGCAACCCAAACCCAAGACAACCGATTGATAGGCCAGAGATAGTGTTAGGACGCAGCTAAAAAATAAATGCACAAGCAGGGAAAACCCAGATCAAGCCCACAGATAGGAAGCTACACTGCAATAGGTTTAAGGAAATTGGCCCCAAAAAACACATTTGAGCAAAGGTGGGCATTCCCAAAATACCTCAAAGTCAGATGCCATACATAGCTAGGAATACATTAGCAAATCAGAACACAACATGCACACTACATGCAGTGATTACGCACGGCCCATTAGGACATCTGGACACATAAACGCTAGCCCATATTGAGTCTCCACAAAGTCGAGAGCCATCTGCGCCCCCTTGTGATGGTTGGATTTATGGTTCATGCATAGGCTTGAACTGATATGTTGTACAAGATTGTTTAATCGATTTATTGTACCTCAAGATCTGTATAAAAAGAAGCCCAAAACCTCTGCACATGGTGAATGTCTTCAGACACACCTCTGTTGAGGTTCTCACAGCTAGTGCATTTAATTAAAGTTTCCTGTTTTTTTTCCAAATGCCTCTTTCTAATCATGTTTTCAAGGTAACCTCATATCTGAGCAACAGTGTCTGAGGACACAAATGCTGAGACCCGATCCATTCCCAAGTGAGTCAAATTCGGGTGAAATAATTATCTAGAATTGGGTGTGATGCTGTCCCCAGGGACAAACCTCTTCTGGTGAGTGTGAGCTAAAGCCTGCAGCACCTCAAACCCTTTACTTGCTACTGCCCTATTTAGTATTCAAACGCCAAATTAAGCAACAAAAGGTGTCTATAAGAAATTCAATCTCATTTGTCCTTTCCGGGTTTAGGAAGCACAACTAATATTGCGTCTTTTGTTGATTTCAGGGTCTCGCCAGAGACCCTTGATGCAGTATAAAGTGATAACAAGTTACAGAGTATTTTAAGGTTAAACATCTTGTAAAACTCATTAAGGCTGCTATCAGATCCCGGAGCCTTAATCCTTCCTCTAACTCTTATTGCTTCCTTTATCTCATATTCTGTAATGGACAGGTCCAGTCAATAAAATCTTTCCCTTAGGAGCAACATTCACAGAAATAAATTGTTACAGAACAGGTGTTCAGCATATAGGACTCTGTAGGACTCTGTAGGATCCACAAATAAACAATTCATACCAGTTTTAACTTTTCCCAAATTTCCATGTTTATCACTAAATACTTAATTGCCTAGCAGCCTTTGTTTCAAGTAAATCACCCAGAGGTTTACCAATCTTGTCCTCCTAAGTGTACAATTTATGAATATATATTTGCTTTATCTGTTCAAATAATCCATCAATACTAAAACAATCATAAAATAAATCATAGAATACATTACACCATTCTGCATGATTCAGAAAAAAAAACTCAAGTAACACAGATACACATATAAAAAAATCTGTGAATAATTATGATAAAATTTCCCTCTAATGCACCATTCAGACTCCAGAAATTTGGAGACCACAAGTACTGCACAAAATCTTGGATCTGTTATGCATGTCCTCATGGCTGTTTTGTCCAATGTCTAGATGTGAAATAATCCATTTGCATCTGTTTTATGTAAGCCTGGGCAGAGTTCGCGGAGTTCCACATCGGCGGAGTGCGATAGAAAAATGCTGTTTGCGTTGATTTGCGTTGCCGGATGCTTGTCCGCACTGTGCAGTCATCGTGAATTGCACCATGCACAGTGTAAGCAGGCGCTGCTTTCCTTTCTGTCACTCGGGTAGATTTTTACTCGAGCAGCAGCTTTCTCAACGCAAATGGACAGTTTATCAACACGAGTGGTCACGAGCCTACGCAATCACTTGCAATGAGAAATCTGACCCCCGCGTTGAGATATATTGCCAGGATGTTGATTTTCCATGCTCGCACTTGCCAACTTGATGTTGACGAACAAAGAAAAATCTCGCCGAGAGGTGGATTTTCCTAGCTCGTGCTCGCCAAATTGACATTGACGAATGCGTGAGGTTTTTCAGAACTTTGCGAGCTCCGTGTAACACTGAGTGCGGAAACTCTGCAAACTACGCGAGCAGAGTGGAGTTCATCGCCTAGGGTTAATTTCATGATATGTTCTACAAAGGAATAACATGTGCTCCTTGCTCCTGCTAAATGTGGGATTATTTTTTATTATAAATTTAATAATCACAATATTTCGACAAGCAACTCTTCATTATATCATCTTTGAGCCTCACTAAATGTTGTCTCTGAATTTACAAATTCAATTTCTCCAGTTTAAAATTCTTTCATCATGGTGGTGTGGTGTCAGGTAAGTGCCTTTACAGAATCACAAAAGTCCCTATTAGTAAGCCAATCTCTCATATTCACCATGTTTCAGGTAGTAGCAGTTATCGACAGTGGGGAAAATGACCAGCCCGACTGTACATAAATGACACGATTAAAGTCTCCATCTCATAATACCCCTAAATCTACAATCTATATGAATAAAAGTGAGCTGAGTGAGTTCCAATATTCTACTCATCTTGCATTGACAGCATAAACAAACATTAGGGAGAGGGCAGATTTTCTACAGTCCGTAGTACACTAAAATAACATTCAGTATCAAAGATCTTCAGGTCTCACCCAGATAGGCAAACACAAGGTACATGCCTGTAATAAAACTTTACCATTTCCATATTTTTATTATCTATTTTACCGGCATTACTGTTCAACTATTGAAGAAATAACAGCTGTACCTCCTTCTTCTCAGATGTGACAAGTTGCACCCTTTTGTCACAGTGGCTCTTCCTCTCACATTTCAGGTCACAATAAGTTACTTCCAGACAAAGTCATGCCTCAGCAAACTGTCCAAAACAACCATGGCATATGTGCAGAACTGGATCACCAATCACCAGAGCATTCTGAAAATTTCTGGAATATTTCCCGTTATGCCATCTCCAGGGAGTTGCAACATGGTTCTATGAAAATACAGCACATACAATTTGGATACTAAACACCTGTGCTGAGCCTTAAAGTATGCAACCCAAATGAGTAAACACTTTGATCCAAAATGTAACTAATAATGTTTAGCAATCAAAGATCCTAAAGACTGTGAGTCCTGCGATAGCCTACTGCTTATTTTGTCACTAACAGATAGTGGTGCCTAATAGCACTACGAATAACAAACAAATAAAATCAAAAAGTGTACAGGGAAAAACGGAAGGCAAGATAGAGTATGTTTCCCAGATCCTCACACATAATTCATGATAAAGCTGGAACAAAAACAATAGACCTGCATATCTCTTTCTCTAGTTTCATTTTACTCACTCAAATTATTCTCCATGTTCCCATCTGACTGCATACATCGCTCTTCCAGACCAATACTTTTATTCACACCATAACACACCAAATGTTATTTTGGTGACTTTAGGAACTTCTCCATCTTGGATCTTCTTTGTCAAGAATATTTGAGGGGCTGTTGTCTCCTAAGCCATTAGCATTAGTCAAGACACATGCCATTTGCTATTTTGAAAGTAACCAGCTGATTCTTTACCAATTGCTATCAGATTCTTATAATTCTATTTTAATTCGCAAGATATACTTTTTGGACGGGCTCCAGTCCACCACTGTACTTCTTTGCATTTTTCTACAGCCATTCTGAGGTTTCCACATCTTCTGTGTGATTTGTAAAGACCAAATATCACTTTAAGGTTCACCAGGAATAATTGGATGTTCTGGATATGCAAGTTTCAACTTCTTTTAATTTCTAGATATGGTCTGCCTTGTTGCTGCACCACCCTTCTGTGTGAACATTATCATTAAAGCATTACTCATAGTAAACAACCAATTCTTCTAAGTAGCCTGTAAAATAATGCCATGATCTCATGGGACAAGGGGTATGATCATGTTTTAGTATTATATTTAAGTGTACAGAAATGTTGTCTGTGTATTTTAATTACTTATTTATTAAGTCAAATGTATTTGTTATATTGTCTATGTTTGTGATTTGTCTTTTGCACTTTTATGATTTTAATTAATCGAATAAAGTGGAATGACTGACTGACTGACTGGCCATGATCCCAGTAATTTAGAAATGTAATGTGATTGGCGTGGAGGAGTGCTTCAGGTAGGGCAGAGGAACTGGTGCCCTATGCGCCCTCTCAATTGAACCGAATATCGACAAACGATAGCCATTCCTCTAAGTGCTGCTCAATGCAAGGCTCCTCTGAACATTGTAGAAGGCTGGCCACTGTTATATTGCAATGTTGAGATCTACCCATGGCATCTTTCACCCTCTATTTGAAGAACGTATTTTTGCCTGTACATTTGCCATCTGATTATGCACATCTGTCACTGCTAGTTCCATTTTATTCAACTTCACTTTGGTAGCAATAATTCTGCCAGCAATTTTATGTTGGTCTCTGTGCAACAGGGCTTTGCCCACTTTATCAATTTTTGCTGCTAAGAGTGCTCATATCTCTTGCCTGGTCTGTAGTATCTTAGTTAGGTCATCAGAACATTTCAGGAGTCATTTGTATGGAGTACTAAAGCATACATGGGGCTTTCTGTTAGTCATTGTGTAGCATAAACAAATTATACACCTTACAGGTTATAATTTAGTGTGCCCATATTAGCATGTTATAAGTGGTATCAGTACCAGCAATTGTCTTGTGAATGCTTGGCATAAAAAGAAGTATTTCTGAAAATAAACATTTGATTATGGCTACAAATTCCTGTTTTAGTCAGGCTCATCAAGTTTTGTGTGATGTACACAAGGTTAAAATCAATGTGATATATTATTCGCTTTTTAGGTCTGGAGTTGGCTGAGACCTTTGGATTTTATATAAATTATGTGTAAAATGTACTTAGATTAAGGGGCTTTCAGTCACCTCTCTTCATCCATTGGTCTGTTCTTGTGTCATTCACATTCTGCGTCTGCTCACTAAAGCATACATCATGGACCAATGGGTCAGCCTACATCAGCCATTGGCTAACTTCACTTTGAGCGACCACGTTTAGCACTTTCACAAGGAGCAGATCCGCACCCAAGGCAGTTCCCTTCAGCAATAGTGTTTTTGTTTTTACCTTATTAGTACAGTAGTGTTGCCTTTGTTTGTAGAGCCTGATGTGATAACAGGAAGCTTTCTACCAAATGAAAGTATAGGGCACATTCCAGCTTTATGAGTTCCTGTCTCCTGACAATGTTGTAGCAAATTCCTTTTAATGTGTCTTTTGTTTATCTGACTGTTGGTCACCCTAGCAGCTCACATGAACTCTGAATATAAGCTTAAGAGGGTACTCTATCTTTGCAACCCTAACTGCCTGTCTGTCATTCGATCTTTTTTATTTGTTTTCCTTCTTTCTTCTCTTTCCTTTGTTCTTTCTTTCTATCTTTCTATATTCATGTTTCTTTCATTCTTTCTTTCTTTCTTTCTTTCTTTCTTTCTTTCTTTCTTTCTTTCTTTCTTTCTTTCTTTCATAAAGTATTTATGTAGTACACAAACAATAACAAAGTAAAAACATGACACAAAAAGAACTCCCATGCTTAATTAGAAACATAGATTACATTTTAGTAAATTATTTGACACCAAAATGACAAGAATCCAATAAGTGGCACAGGAATTATGAATTTCTAATGGTTTAACTGACATCTAGTGCCTAAATGGTCAAGGCTCAGTGAGAGTATCTGGATGCATGAGACCGGGTCAAAGGTCAAAAAATATGGCTGACTGCGATGCAGCTTAGGTCACATACAAATGGATTTGTCTCAGTTTACCTTTATGCTTGAATTTTTTTTAGACAAAAACGATCTGAGGATCTAGTTTGCAGGCAGTGTCCGAGGAAGGAGCGTCATCTTTGGGGAGCCATTGGATGAAGTCTCAGTTAAGATGTTTACATCAGGACTTTTTGGAAGTCGAAAATCTCCAGTGTGATGAGGCAGGAGGCTGTACCCGACAAGTGTTCCAGAAGGCCGGATAACCCTTTGGCGAAGGATCACTGAACAGGATTTGCTGCTATGGAGTAGGACCTCCAGGGAGCAGTTGTGAAGTCAATCCATCCCGCGATGCATCATGAGCGAATAGTGCTAGTGGATGGCCTGTGTGATCTAATAAACACTCTACCATATTTGTCCTGAATGGCACTCTTGCACAGTGGCTTCATGCCAATAGCAGAATGTGTAACAATCAGATTACATTTGGATCATGTTGTGTTTGAAAAAAGTTAATTATGCACAAAAATTATAGTATTCTATAAGGTTTCAAAAGAAACCTAAATGTATTAGCTCACTTCTTCTAATGCTTTATATTTTTGTATTGTTCACAATATATTCCCCATATTTTCAAATGATAGTGCTTTTACCACTCCTACCCCTTGCTCACTCCAATTGTATTACATTTCATGCCATGATGTAGCCATTTGAACTAGCAATCCCCTTTTCACCCTGAGTCACTGTGAGAAAATAGGTTGTTGGTTGGGGGGGCTCAAGCAATAGCAACAATACATTCAGGTTGACCCACTCAATTCACCAAATTAACCTGGGTTTCACCCTCTGGTGGCTTGGCACAAAAGTACTCATTTTCAGTAGAATCTTTAAAGTCTGAAGTGAAATCTAGTGCCTAAATTCTCAAAGCAACAACCACAGACACCTAATCGTTCAACAGATAAAGTCAAAAGTTATGGCCAGCTGCAAAGTATCAAGGGTGGCAGGATACCCCTTCTTTGAGGAGCTGCTAAACATAATTTGCTGCTGTGGAGAAGTACATAACGGGAGGTGCTGCAAATTCAGGCTGACTGGCAATGCACCTTGGGCAGATAGATGAGCAGATTGGTCCTGATCTTCCCTCAGTTTTCAGAGAAGTTTTAAACATTTTTAAAGTCCCATGTTTTGGATTTTGGCTATCTGAGCACCTATAGCACCACTATCAAGGCTCTAGGTCTGGAGTGGCCCACTTGGAGGATCTATAGTCACTCAGACTGGGTCCAGATGTGGGTTCAAGATAGTGAAATCCTGTTATGTCCCTGTGGCTCTGAACAGGAGGCCAGCACACTAGCTCTAGGACTCACTCTGGTAGTCCTATGTAGAGAAGGTGAAGCAGGGCTTAAGCAGCAGGGCAGGCCTTTGAGGATGCAAGACAGGCTCCACGCAGCAAAGCAGCCCTTCCAGATGCAGCAAAACAGTTTTATGGAGTACACAGCAGGCCACAGCAGCGGAAGTCCTCTGAGAGCCCTTCCACAGGTCCAGAAAGTGAACTGAAGAATAGGTCTATAGTTCCTATTTGTATAGCTGGTGCATTATTTGATGACAGGTGACATCTGTAGAGGATTCTTCTTTGAAGTGCTTGGAATTTGTTGAATCCCTGCCCTCTCCAAGCTGGCAGCAGGAGCAATGCAGTATGGACAAGCTGTTTGTGTGAAAGCACAGCATACATTACTCAGTTGCAATTAGGGCTGTGCCCCGCTACACCTTCCCCATCCTGCCAGGAGATGGCCCATTCAATCCCTGTATTGTGTGACAGACTGGTAGGAAATCACAAAGAGTAACTGCCAGCTACACCTAGTCATGTGACCTAGGAAAGAACAGGCAACAAAAAGCTAAGTGCAGGAAAATGATGACTTTCTAATAGTGGCATTTTTAAAATTGTATTTAAAAATGTTGACTTTACCATTACAGAGAATTTTTCATTACAAATTCATAGATACCAAACATGAAATGCTCACCTGCTTCCAATTGAAAGTTAGCATGTGTTCAATGTTATCAGATGGGAAGGGTAGGCCTCATAGGAGTGAAAAATGAATTTAGGAGCCTTTCACTATCAGGACATGGAAAACCTAAAAGCACATGTCCAACCATGTATTTACAATGCACCTGCAATGTAGGCCACCTAGGGCCTATGTTATGGGTGACATAAACAATAAAAGGGGGGTTGAAAGCTAGGCGAGGTGTTATATTGCCAGGTTGAATCAGCTGTTTAAAACTGCTTTCAGGCTGCAATGGCAGACCTGGGACATGTTGTCTTAAGGTGCTACTTAAGTGAGTGGAACAAGACACGCTGCAGGCACACTAGTAGAATCTAATTAACAGGCCCTGGGTATATGGCATACCACTCTGCAAGGGACTTATGAATAAATTAAATATGCCAATTAGGTGTAAGCAAATGTTAGCAAGTTTAGGGGAGTGAGCACCAGCAATTTAGCTCTGGTTAGCAGTGGTAAAGTACACTGAGCCCTAAGGCCTGCAAAAACTCATTTGAGTGAAAATGGAGGGAAGCAAGCGTATCATTTGGGGTAAGACCACCCTAAGACTGACAGGCTTGGCAATCACATCTGCCAAAATATGTAGGAAACCCAATATATACTGGAATACCCATCTGTGCTGATCTATTAAGACAAACATGCAGCTAATACGAGCGTATTGTATCTTGAAAAGAAACATCAGATTATCCCTTTTTTGGGGAGAAGGTATTTCAATTATTTGACCCTGAGCGCTCAAATTTTACTGGGTTCTTGTACCTTGAACTGATTAAAAGTCATGTTCTTCAAATAATTAAATAGCATTGCCTGAATATTACTGTAATTGTCCATCCTGTGTAATTCCCCATTCCTCTATTGCAAACAAACTTCAATACTTGTAACACTTGCTCATCTTCCTTACAAACAATATAGGATTTCTATGACATGCTTACATTTGATAATCTATATATTTACTGACATAAATGTAACAACTACTTAGGGAGCAGAGTAAAAAAAACGTAGATGATTATAGCTTTCACCATACACCTGATTACTATGCTGAGCAAACCACTAATTCTGCAATTGTCACAGTACCAATTATATATTGGCATGGGACTGTAAGCAGGGTACTGGTAATAATAGCATAGAGTCTTCTGAGATTTCCAAGGTTGTGCTTCGAGCCCAGCACAGGCTTTAAAAGGAAGGAAGAAGTTGACGGCAGGAGCTCCGACCCACGGGATGCCCTGTACCTCATTCTTAATATGATGACGTATCTTCCTAAGAAGCAAAATCATATACTGACTAAAGGTAAAGTAGATATAGTATTTACAACCGAACAGTCCTATGAAGCTTATACATATGCCTGTTGCTTATATAGTCAGAAGATGTGACCGTGTTCTTTGTAAGTTTGTCTAGAAAAGGGTGGAGGACATGGACAAGATATACAGTTCAATTTGCATTTTGTATTGTGACTAAGGGCCAGATTTATGAAGCCATTTAGCATTTCTTAATGTACCAAATTACTATTTTGGGCCACTAAGAAATGCCAAATGGGCTTTTAATATGCACAAAGGGCCAGATGTACGACCCTTACAATTTGTGAGTTGCAAGTTGCGCCATTTTGCGACTTTCAATTTGCGACTCGCAAAATGTATTTTACAACAGTGTCTTAGACACTGTTTGCGAATCCTAATGGGATCGCAAACTTCCTGCCTCATTATTATTCATGAAGCAGTGGCAATTTGTGACCCCATTGGGAATGGCTGGCACTCCCAGGGATGGTTGCTTGCTGGGGTCAGCAGACCACCACTTCTTTGACTGCTTATAAAATGAAGCATTTTTTTTTAACACTGGCCGTTTTCCTTTTAAAAAAGAAAAATGAAACGTTTTAGTTTCATTTTTTCAGAGTAGCCAGTGGTCCGTGGGACCACTGCCTGCTCTTAAAAAATATTTTCTATGCCAGTCACAAAGGGGAAGGGGTCTGCTGGGGTCCCCTTCCTGTTTGCGAGTGAGTTACCACCTATTTGAAATGCTGCAAAACAATCTTACATTGAAGTACGAGTCGCTATTGGGAAGGGAATCCCTTGGCACGCCCATTCCTAATAGCAAGTCACAAACCCTATTCTGCGAGTTGGTAATAGGTTACTGAGTTGCAAAGTAGGGTTTGTACATAGGACAGACCTATTTTGCGGTCACAACGGGGCTGATTTACCGTTTGCAAGCGCAAAAAAGGGTCGTACAACTGGCCCAAAAACCCTTTTTGCGGTTGCAAAGTGAGATTTCTACCCAGTAGAAATCACAATTTGTGATTCCCTTAAAAGGAAATCGCAAATAGGGATTACCTATTCTCAATTCCTATGCATATGTACAAAGCATTTCATAAATGCGAATTGGGCATTTAAGGAAATGCTATTACCATCTACTGCAAGTCGATGGTAACCATGCGCAATTTTAAAAAAGCACCCAAAGATGCTTTTTTTTGAAGTGTCATAGACGCACACATGAACTTAGAGCATATGTGTGGTCTAGATGTGCACCACTATTTTTGGGGTGCATCATGGGGGCCCTATGCCCATAGCCATCCTTGGTTTAGCATTTCCAAATAGGAAATCGCTATTTTGGAAATGTTAAACTGGCCCATTTGAATGATTGGTATGGGATTTCCTATTTGCAAGTTCCCTTTCAGTTCCCTGTAAGAATCGCTCTCAGGAAATTAGATATTCCCTACATATCATTTTGCATTCCCTTATTATCGATTTCTAAACAGTCCCTATTTAGAAAGTGCAGAATTGCATTTTCTTACATCTGGCCCTAAGCGAGTTTGTGTGAATTTGTTACCATGTGTATGTGAAAGTGACTATGCAAGTTAATGTGAGTGTTAATATGAGGAAAAGTGTGTGTGTGCAGTGTCACTTTAAGGATTGTGGGGGCTCGGGGCAAGAAATATTTTTGGGGGCCCTGTCTGGAACATCTTTGATTTGTGTTACCTATTTTTTGCTAATTCAAGCCCTTTGTGGGCCTAACAATATTGATTTACGCGTTAAAGAATATGAATCAAAAATACACAGAAGTGAACAAGATGGAAAAATCACCTTCACAGGGGGGCTCCTGGGAAGGTGTTGACCCTGGCCCACTTAAAACGTCTCTGTGTTTGAGTGGAATGATTAAAAGAATATTAATCTGGGCGTTTGTATGCGATCGTGGCAGCTTTGTGGATGTGATTGTTAAGTCTAGCACATGAGTATTTTCACTGGCATGTTTAAATTACATTTTCCGGGCGAATACAATCCTCTAAAAACAATACTTTACAATCCAGCAGCGCTTAGTTGCCACCTTATAGTTGATTTTCATTCACTTCAATGACGACTGGTATCTATAATAGACTTCGGACACATCCTGGAGCGGTCTGTCCATCCAGATCTTTCAGAGGCCTGGGAATGCAGCCTTCCTACACAGCCCATAGTCAGGGAGGCTACAGTTTGGTGCTGGTCGGTGGATTCTCTACCCACACTGCCCCAGCGGTCTCAGGTGTGCTGGAGTATCACAGGGAAACAGCAGCCTTTGGAATTCAGAAATACTCACTCACTCCTGCATACCGGACTTCAGCAGGTTGTGGGGCCACGCGAGAAGACACTAAAGGTATTCGAGGTCACATGCAGCTGTATAAAAAAGCATTGTTAAAGTCAACAGGTCGGGCCTTGCCAGGTTGATGCACTTTTTTTCAATACAAGCTTATATGATAAGAAATCAACCATTTCATCAGACAACCACCATGGAATGATCTTTCTGTTATACTAACGTTAAATACAGCCCATACTGTTCAAAATACTGTAGAATGTAATGAAATACAGACCAATGGAATTTGGTTGGTCCATCAAAATCGCCTTCATATTGCCACAAAATGCCCATATCTCTCTCTCCTGAAAAGTGGCGTTGATGCCCTATTCTCGCTAACGTTTTGTGTCATTTGTCTGCATGCCTAACCGTAATACAAACTGACGCGGCTTCTGATGTAACTACAGATCCCAAGAAAAGTCACGGAAAGTGTTTGCCGCTCATTCATGGTGATAATTAGAAACAATACTGCTGCTTCTGCAAACAGGACCACGGGAGTCTTTTCATGGAGCAATCAACGGATAAGATTACTTGGGGGCAGATTTACAATAACTGGTGCATCCCTGCATATCAGCAGGGATGCGCCAGTTATTGTGCGTCACGGCTCCGCCACCATGGATGCGCCGCATTTACAATGCGGCGCACCATGGGGCAAAAATGGACAGATGCATGACGCATCTGCTGCTGTAAAAGCAGCGCATTGCTGGAGTTGCGTTGCAAGCGCAACGCAGCTCCAACAAGGCTTGGGGGTGCTCTATCTGTACAATGCTGCGTCAATCCTTACGCCTGCATCAAGCAGGCGCAGGATTTTGACGCAGCATGGGCCCCAAAGTAACTGAGTGAAATCTTGTAGATTTCACTTAGCCACTTTTAGGAGGCGTTCCTGCCCCTGAACGCCCCCCCTCCTGCGCCGGAACACCTACATGTGGCGCAGGGCTTTACAACGTGACGCATCTCCCAGATGCATCACGTAAATTCCCGCAGCATGGCACTGGCGTGACTCAACGGCGGCGTAAAAGAGGCGCAAGGGGTTTGTAATTCTGCCCCATTAAATTTACGTGTTCGAAGACTCATTACTTTATCAGTGTAAACAGTCAAGCAAATAAAAATTATTCTGCTTTCATAGCTTGCTTTCAGATGGAACAAGCAACTGGTGTGCATTCTGTGCAGTGTATGAAGAGATACCACTGGAAATGAAAATGCTGGTGGGATAGATTTAGTTGCATAAAGTAGCCTTGTAGATTAAAATGTTGTCCAGTGGCTCTACTCAGTAGAATGACTGGACTGAGGATGGGAGGTCAAGTACACACACACACAATCAGGATTTGTATTTCATACTTATATTTTTTGAAACGATGAACTTCCTAACCAATCCCAACACTACCAGCCTAGGAATCGGAAATCAATCCTTCTGTTATGAACTGTCAGAATTCAGAAAGTAGCGGAAGTCTACAAGCATTTGCGGCAAATGATTATTCTAATCATAGAACTACTGAAACCTGCTCAGCCCCTAATATAAACAAGACACTAACCAATTTCTTCCCTCTAACATCAGAAAAAGTCAACAGACTACTTGACCTGGTTAAATTCGGTTCACCATCCGATCCATATCTTCCAGCAACACTACAGGTGGCTTCAAAGATTGCAGTGCCACACCTTACGGTGATCTTCAATGAGATGTTCAAGGTGGACTATTCTGCAAAAGCCTGCAAAACTGAGTCTATCCTGCTCCTTATAAAAAAATCCCACACTCCATCTTCTCGAAACCAACAGCACCAGTCCAATTTCTCGCCTTCCTTTCCACCCAAAGTGGTGGAAAGGGCAATAAACAGGGAAAAAACACATTTTGGGAGAATAACCTTCTCCTAGACTATACCCAGTTTGTTTTTAGAAGCAGGCATAGTACTGAGACAGCACTAATTGCTGCCACTAAGCAAATTAGAACATGTATTGATCAAGAAGGGAAAGCAGCTCTGTTCCTTCTTGACTTATCAGTGACTTTCGATACAGTGAACCACAAGTTCCTACATAACCTCCTTAGCAGTATTGGAATAAAAGACACTTCACTGGCCTTACTCAGATAATTCTTCTTAGGCAGAAAACAATCACTATCCCTAAATGGTTTTGTCTTCACCTCAGATGGTACACCCCAACTAGAGTATTGCGCTCAGGCTCAGCAAAAAACGTCAGTTTCCCCCTGTTTAAACTAACAAATTGTGGAGGCAGGAGTTTCATTAGTGCACCACTAAACTCTGGAATAGCCTCCCTTTCTATTCAAAATCAGAGACTACCCTGATTAGATTCAAGAAAGACCTTAAAACGTGACTTTTTACTACCTAATTCTAGGTATCCTCCTTACACTCTTACACTGTAAGCACCTCTGAATCATCAGTGGCAAGTAGCCTCAGGGCATTTGTTTACTTTACAAAAATCAGCATTAACATTAACATTGCTATTGAGTAATTGTCTATTCTAGTTTATATATATGTATAGCCGAACCAGCCCAGGTATTTAGGTGCTGCAAAATGGAATGGATTTTAACTGCCAATTGTAAAGACTAAAGGCGGCATAGAAAATATGCTGCTTCCATTTACATTTTGAATGAAATAGAACTAGTGGCGGCTGCTTGCCTTGCTTGGTGCGGGGACGCACAAAAAAAAAATAATTAAAATGGCACTTATCTGCTGCTCTGGCGGCCTCTTCTCTCCCAATCCTCGATTTCGACTGCGCAGGCTCCCACATGTCAATCCAGGTGCTTCTCTCATGCTGGGAATGCTATTCTAGCATGAGAAAAGCACTGGGATTGCTCTGAGTGACCTGGGTTGCCTGTGGTGTTTCTGTAACCCGGCTGTGCTGCACAACCAGGCTGGAGAATCCTAAGTGCCCGTCATGTGCACCTAAAAGTGCCCACTGCTCCACCCCTGCCATGCCTCTGACAAGAGGATTGCCTGGCCAATCCCCCCCCCCCCCGGAAAACTCGCACTGAAAGCAGAGAAGAGAATAAGAAATACAATGATAATAAAATGCCTTTATTATCATTTTATTTTTCACCTTTTGGCAGTGGGGCGGTGCTCCTCCGCCATTACGGAGAAGCCGCCCTTGAATAGAACTCCCAAATTAAGGTAATTTGTGGTTATCTGGAGTTTTACTCTGTAGGTCAGGAAAAAAAGACAATATTCAAATAAAATGAAAAGAGGTATGGAAATTTGCCCCTTTTTTAGGCTGACATAAGTTAGGATTTAGGTAACCATCCATAGCTAACATGGAATGTCGGTAGTATTGATGTGCCAAAATAAAAATCATTCAGTGAAGATATGTCTTTAGGTGAGTCATGTCAGCCTCCTCAAGGCCTTAGTGTAGTGTAAGAAACCTCTGCATATGATACATTTACAATAACTGAGGTAATGCACATTACCAGCATTTCACTTACAAATAAGTATACCATATACATTTAAAACAAATCTGTTTTGGGTACAGTGCCGACTGCCTTACTTGAGGGCCGTTTGAGCACTCTATAACTGGGGTAGGAACATATAATATAGTTGCTCAGTAACACGTCATACCACAATATCGTTTATTTATGTTTTTTATGATGAGTTGCGCTGATGTTCTACTTGTTTACTAGACTGCGTAAAGATAAAAAGAAAACTAAGTGAAGTTGCAGGCGCATAAGACAGAAATATTCTGAGCACAAATTATCACTCTCAGGAATTTCTGTCAGCCTGGACTGAAACGTTACCAAAGGGGGGTTTTACCCAAAAAGTCGCTGGGACCTGGGTGCTAGGTAGTACATATATAAGGGTCCCAGAGAAAAGCGTATCACAAACGTACACAATTAAATATTCCAAACATTTTCAATTAGAGAATTCATCACATTTGATAAAGCAAACACTGTCTTTTAATCACAATGTGCTGATCAATTAATTCAAGCATTAGACACAATCATATTAAAGCCCCATGCACAGGAAAGGGAGGGAAGTGTAAGGTGTGAAATGGAAAGGGTAGGGTGGAACACCTACAGATGGTAAACAACCCCCTCACTGCTCAATCAGGCAGTAGCGGCCAGGATGATGACAGTAGTACACCATTAGTTACCAACAGTCCAGCAGTCCTCCTGCACTGAAGGACTGACTCCGGCCCAAATTGAAACACACATGTAAGTGAGACTTAACTGTACCAATAGTCCATCCTGACCTAGTTGTTTTGGAGTATGACGCCTGCATTTTACTGATTTATGGTTCTATTCTTGCTCCTCTCTAGTCGGCCCAATTTTGGTCCTCAAGCCCACTAGTATTTGACCACACGGAAGGTGGTCCAACAGATTCCCGACACTCGGAGCCGGCTGGCCCGAATGACCATGGTAAATTTCCCCCTTTGTACTATATAGCTGTTCTGAACACCTTTTAAATTCACTTTTTATCTAGAATTTACTCAGTTCTTTTTTTATTTTATAGAATTGTCTTGCCCCACTACATCCCTTCCTGTCCTGATGAAGACCCCGTTTAAGGGCTCAAGTTAACCTCCCATGTAGGGGTCGAAACCTCGACGGCTCTACTAGTTTCGTCATCCGGCACTATCCATGACTGCAACATATTCATGATTGTGACCGCTAAATGACTTTTGTATTGTTACTCTAATTGTAATGTTGGCTTGAATAAGTTGCAGCCTTTCTCAAGTAATAGTGAATGTTATTTTTGAGTATGACATTAAGGTCTCTCTTTTGAACCACCCTACCCTTTCCATTTTACACCTTACACTCCCCTCCCTTTCCTGTGCATGGGGCTTCAATATGATTGTGTCTAATGCTTGAATTAATTGATCAGCACATTGTGATTAAAAGACAGTGTTTGCTTTATCAAATGTGATGAATTCTCTAATTGAAAATGTTTGGAATATTTAATTGTGTACGTTTGTGATACGCTTTTCTCTGGGACCCTTATATATGTACTAGCCTGGACTGGAAGGCCTTTGTGATGTAGCAACAGTGAGTAACATGTTTTGTTTTCAACTGTTCCTTTGTCACAGCAGTGAGTTATTAGACGTGGAAGCTGAAGTAAACGATAGAGGGTCTCTATGAGAGCCATACATAACAAGTCAATCGGCCCCTACTGGACCAAATTGGGCTATTGTGGCCAATGGCAAAGTAAAAGCACACATCATAAGAAAGTAAAAGTCAGCAGCACAAGTATGTGAGTTTACCAGGGCCGGACTGGCCATAGCGGGCACCGGGCAATCCCCCGGTGCGCCGCACGGGTGGGGACCTGTTTTGGGCCCATGGGTGCTGTTTTTGTTACGGGGCCGTTTTTGCAGCATAGCTGCAAAATCGTCCCTGTACCAAAATCGGCCGAAAAACCGGCCCCTGCAAAGAGCTCAGCAGCACCTCCAACCCCCGGGGGGTGGGGGGAGGGGTTGCGACCAAGCACTTTGCCAGGGCCGATTGTGGTTCCCAGTCCGGCCCTGGAGTTCACCTGAATACGTTTGACATGGATACTGGAGAAAGAGGAAGGAACAGCCAAAGGAAACAATAAAGCTCCACACCGAGTAAAACTGGATGGGTGGGGGGAAGCATCGAGAGGCAGACACACCCATGGAAAAAAGATGAAGGCTCATGCACTACAGAGTGCTAAAAGGTAAATTTGACAGAAACAAGCATACTGAAAGATAGCTCCATGACATCAACAGTGGATGGTTATATCTCATCCAAATCAAACACAATGAGACTGAAATGCTCCCAAACACAACAAAGGGGAGTAAATCCATCAAATTAGGAACAGGGAAATGAGATAGGTAACAAAGCCATCTAATCACAAGCAAGGGGTTACCCCAGACCCCACTTTATGTATATGACATGTTCAGGAATCAATAGGCCTGCCAATCCACAACTAATACTGTCCATAGCTGAGAACTAAATGACCTAAAGCAAAAAGACAAAAGAATCAATTTCTTCTTTACAGAGTTGCAAAAACTGCTCCCATGTCTTTGTGACTCCCCCATCTCTGACTTTAAATGCAATCCCTCTAGCATAGCCACTTTTAATGTTTTTTCAGTTCTGCTTAATGGGACATTTTTCAATTTAAAAGAAGAATGGCGTTTCTCTCTTAGAGACTTTTTTGATTTTGTTGCTCAGATATGAACTTACCTTAAAAAAATGAAAAGACAAGATGCGTTCAGCAAAACAGGAACACATTGGTTGAAATAAATGCAGCGGCCATGAGAGCATCAACAGAATTACATCTGAAGACAGTCTCAAAGTACAGAGGTTTTGGCTGCACATTTATACAGTTCGTGGGGTAACATAAACTGATTTGACATTCTTACATTCTTGAACAACAAACTTTACCAACATCTACGCATAAACCATAAATCCAATCATCTGATAAGGGGACACAGATGGCTCTCGACTTTGTGGAGAGCTAGTGTGGGCCAGTGTTTATGTGTCCAGATGGCCGGGGTGAGGAGCCTGTGATCACTATGTGAGGTGTGCATATATTGGCTGAATGTTGTTAACTACATGTGCTACCTGACTTTGTGGTATTTTGGGAACGCACGCTGTAGGCCAAACGTATTTCATTGGGGCCAATTTCCTCAACCTGTAATGGTGTTGCTGCCTATCTGTGGGATCATTCTGGGTATTCTGTTGCGGGTGTGTGTCTTTCTGCTAAGTGTAACACCACCTGAGGCCTATCAATCAGTTGGCTTGGGTTTTTGTGTCACAGGTGTTGTCTGACCACGTATCTCTGACTAGGAGCTGAGGGGGGTCATGGTGGGTGAATGTAACAGCAATGATACAAGTTCAATATTGTGTATACATATAACCTAGTGGACGTTGGTGTCATATTTACCAACATTCTCATTATTAAGCATACAGGGTATACAGCGTACATCGACATCATCTTTACTGATACTAACATTGTTATGCGTGCATAGAGTATGGTGTATATCGATATGGTCCTTGCTGACATTAACATTGCTATAAATGTGTAGGTTATGGCGTTCATCGATATTGCCTTTATTGTTGTTGATGTTGCTATGATTGCATATATCATGATGTACATTGACTGTGCATTCATCAATATTAACACCTTTATTGGCAAATATATGCTTGAAAAGTGCAACTTCAGAAATGTATTGATAAAAATTGAGTCATATTTCAATTGCATGCCCCTCGTATGCCAAAATCTTAGCTTTATGACATTGTAAGAATATATGCACATCTTACTGTTAACTTTTCCCTGTGGATATTAGCCAGTGGCCAGCACAGTGACTATAAACTTTCAGCCAACAAACATTTTGTTAAGTGTTTTCTAGATTGATCTATAATACCTTTTACTATGCTTGCAAGTACCCTTCTCCACGCTAGTGTACACATGTCTGGGTCCAAATCCTGGCTCCAGCTACCATCAAAAACAGGGTTAATCTGATTCTGTATTCATTTTTTTTTTCAGTTTAAGAAAGTTTTATTGAGCAGAAGAAAAAAAAAATGTTACATCATAATATCACAACATAAGATAACGCAAAGTCAATAGGATATAAACATGAAAGACATTTTTTGAGAAATAGAGAAAGAGAAATAGTAAAGTAAAATCCTGTAATGGGAGCGAACCGTATAAAGAGGAAAGAAGAAAGAAAAGAAAAAAGAAGAAAAGAGAAAAAGATGAAGAGAGGAAGAGAAATGAAGGAAGGGGGGTTAAGGGGGAGGAGAAGAGGATAAGAAGGTGGAGAAAGGTAGCCAGGTAAGATCAGACTTAATTTTTAAGGTGACAGAAGAAGAAGAAGCAATAGCAATTCTATGCTCATCACACACAAAATTCCACCATGTCTGCACAGACAATTTGGAGTTATCCTTCCAGCAAGACAGGATTACTTTGTATGCAGTTGCAACGAATAGGTCAAACAGTTTTGCATTATAAGAATGTAAGTCCAAAACATCAGATATAGAACCTAAAAAAATATGCAATGATGAAAATGGTTCAGAAAAATGAA
Organism: Lissotriton vulgaris; assembly: GCF_964263255.1. Classification (NCBI taxonomy): domain Eukaryota; kingdom Metazoa; phylum Chordata; class Amphibia; order Caudata; family Salamandridae; genus Lissotriton; species Lissotriton vulgaris. Next base: position 1,303,745,252 of record NC_141695.1, on the reverse strand, counting down.
AAATACGCATACAGTATTTCCAAACTGATTCCCAAAAGGTAATAACTCGTGGGCAATCAAATAAAATGTGTTTAAGTGTGCCTGGGTGAGATGAACAGGACCAACAAAGGGGAGAGGAGGAAGGGGAGAATTTGGTAATGCTTATAGGGGTAAACAAAGCTCTATGGTAAATGAAAAAAAGTGATTGAGTAATACGGGCCGAACCGAAGTCTTAAACAGTTTGGACCATAATCGATCCCAAGTATCAACGGATAACGATAAAGAGAAATCAGTTTCCCAAGCAACTTCCATAACAGTTTTAGGTCTAGGACCAACATTCTCCAATAACATTTTATAGATCAAAGCAGCTTTGGGTATTTGCTGAGTGAACAACGGGTAAAGCGGGGTGGAAGGAGTAAGGGAGGGAAGGATGTCAAACGTAGGGAGGGTAGATAGGTGAGACACAATGGCATTAGTAATAATATCAAATTCATTACGGTGTTGTACAGATAAATCAAACTTAGTTAGCATTTCATCAAATGAAATAATGGATGAACCTGAAAAGAATTGGTAAACAAACATAATATCCTTTTCTTTCCAATACTTGAAGTAGAAAGATTTACCCTTGTATTTAAGATATTTGTTGTACCAAATACTGGAGGAAAGGAAAATTTGTAAGGGCGATAAGTCTTTTGAAAAAATATTGTGTAGCAGTGTATGGGAGTATTTCAGCACAGGGTAATGCGTCAAAAAGGAGCAGTTGGACATAAAAAGGGATTGTTGAAAATTGAAATCCTTCAACAGAGATCTCTCAACTGCAATCCATCTGGGTAATGGGGTATCAGTGAAATCAAACGCCAATGAAAAGGCTTGTTTTAGTAAGAAGGCCGAATGGTATGATTGGAAGTCAGGGAAGCGAACCCCCCCTTCAGATTTAGGGCGTAGAAGTTTTGGTAAGGAAATTCGGGGTCGCTTATTGTTCCATAGAAATTTAGAGCAGATGGAGTTTAGTCTATTGAAGTACAATTTAGGAATTTTTATAGGAAGCATGGAAACAGTATATAGTATGTGTGGAGAGATCATCATTTTGATGGTGTCTAAACGACCCCACCATGAAAGGAAAAGAGGAGACCATGTTTGAAGGAGTGAGTGAAGTTTTTGAGTAAGGGAGGTAAAGGTCAATTTGAGTGTGTCACGCAGGGTGGAAGAAAACCAGATGCCCAGATATTTGATCTTGGAGGGACACCATGCAAAATCGGTAGATTCAAACATATATTGATAGCAGGATGAGTTAAGGGGTAGTACTTCCGTTTTGGAGAGATTAAGTTTATAGCCAGAGACAGATGAATAAAGGTGGACCTCTTCTAAGAATGGGGGAAGGGATGAGACAGGGTTGGCCATGTAGACCAAGACATCATCAGCATATGCTGAGATTTTTGTCTCAATCGAGGACTGTTTGAATCCCTGGATGAGGGGGTTGGAGCGGATTTTAATAAGGAAGGGTTCAAGACACAGAATAAAGAGTAACGGGGAGAGAGGACAGCCTTGTCTTGTCCCTCTAGATAAGGGGAAAAACTTAGAGAATTGATTATTTACAAAAACACTGGCACGGGGGGCAGAGTAAAGGAGTCTAACCAAGGAAATAAAGTGGGGGCCAAAACCAAACCATTGTAACGCCTTAAACATGAATTTCCAATTAATTCGATCAAACGCTTTCTCTGCGTCAAGTGAAAGGGCAGCTAGAGGGGCCTTAAAACGGTTGCTGTGGGAAATAATATTGGTAAAAACACGGGCATTGTCTGCAGCAAGTCTACCTTTCACGAAGCCAACTTGATCGGTCGTGATTAACAAAGGTATAAGGGATTCTAGACGGGCAGCTAAGATTTTGGCAAAAATTTTACAGTCGTAATTAATAAGGGATATGGGGCGGTAATTTTTGCAAAGAGAATGGTCCTTGTCCGGTTTGGGAATGATGATTATAAGGGCATCCAAAAATGAACCCGACGCTTTGGCATTTGCAATAAAGGAATTAAAAAGTTGCAAAAGGTGAGGAACAAAAATGGAATGCAAGTTGGCATAAAATTCGATAGGGAGACCATCTGGACCAGGAGCTTTTGCTTTCTTAAGGGAGGTAATAGCCTTGAGAATTTCCTGAGGAGTAATGTCAGCTTCTAATTGCAGAAATTCAGTAGGAAGTGATGGAGGAGGAGGAAGGCCTGCAAAGAAACGAGAGAGATCCTCATCTCCAGGCCGTGTGTCATCTGTATATAAGAGTTTATAATAATTATGGAAAACCTGTGCAATATCCTCATCAGAGGATACCTTCGTATTAGTGTCTTCATTAAGAATAGAGCCAATTGATTTGCGTTCAGATTTGATTTTAAGGTAATTTGCCAACATTTTCCCCGCTTTATTCTGACCCCCATGAAATTTGGATTTGATCTTTAAAAGGGTGTTGCAAGCTTCAACTGTGGCAATTTGATTAAGTTCAGATTTGGCTTTAATGAGGAGACGGAGGGTGTCAGGGTTCTTGGAAGAGAAGTAAGAATGTTCTAGTGTCTTAATGTTGGCGAGTTGGGTAGAGTATTTGGCCCTGTTGAGTTTCTTCTTCCTAGATACATAGGAAATTGTAAACCCTCGCAGTGCAGCTTTAAAAGCATCCCAGTTGTTTGAGACTGATGTGTCTTGGGGTAAGTTGAGGGAGAAGTACTCAGAAATGAAACTCTTTACTTTAAACATGAAATCCGAATCAGAGAGAAGGAAAGTGTTAAATTTCCAGCGATTAAAAGAGGTGGTAGTATGGGAAAGGTCAAAAGTGGCATACACAGGTGCATGGTCCGAAAGGAAAATAGAACCAATTTCAGAATTTTGAATAGCAGGGAGAAGAGATTTACTGGCCATAATATAATCAATTCTGGACCTGGTATGGTGTACATTAGAGTAGAATGTATATTCAAGTGAATCAGGATTACATGTTTTCCACACATCAAACAGAGGGCGGGAGGCAATTGCAGACTGGAAAGCCTTATGAGTCTTATCCGGCTGGAATTTGGAGGAGGATAATCTATCCGAGAATGGGTCCAACCATTGGTTAAGGTCACCGGCTATGATAATATTAGGGCAATCAAAAGATGAAATGAGGATTTTAATATCATTCCAAAATTTAGGGTCAGGACGGACAGGACCATAAATATTGAGGAGCACCATAGTTTTGTTTTGTATAGACACTTTTGACATAACCCAACGACCCTCATCATCCGATTTAGAGGACAAAATCTGAACATCGAGACCTTTACGGAATAAAATAGCAACACCCCCTTTCTTATCAATCGCAGGAGAAAACACCACCTGACCCACCCAAGCCCTTTTAAGTTTCAGCGATTCGACATCCGTACAGTGTGTTTCTTGGAGAAAAGCAATCTGAGCATTCAATTTGGACAGGTGAGACAGTACCTTTTGACGTTTAACTGGGTTGCCAAGACCACGAACATTCCACGTTACGAAGTTACACATGATGGGAGGTATGGGATGAGGGTAACAGTTGGGTCCAATACACTGCAGGTAGGGAACTGATGGGAGAGACAAGAAAGACAAACATGTTAGCAATACAAATCGGAAACAAATGGGAAGACAAAATATAAAGGAACAACACCTTTGATATAGCGAGATAAGAATAACCATGAGGAACACTAGAGACTACAAGAAGAAAGACAAGAGGGGAGACGAAGAAGATAACTGAACATGAATGAGCAAGGAATATGCAACAATGGCCTGTGAAAAAGAAAATAAAGAGAAAGGAGGAAAAGAGAAGGAAACAGCTAAGAAACAGATCAAGGCAAGAACACCAGACCTGAGAAGTAAGAGAAGAACCAAGTAAAGGAAGCATGGAGACGCCAACGCGGGCGCCTAGCCAGCAGAGCAAGGAAAACGCGGGAAAATAGGCAAGATATATTCAATAAAAAGGGAAAATTACAAGACATGACAGGAAAGGAACCGGGACTAGGCCACAACAGTCGTCAAGACATTAGAAAAATGATTGCAAAAATTAGAAGAAAGTTAGTTTCAGCCATTGGTGTCCATCGTTGGTGGAGAGACGGTGAGAAGATAATCACGGAGCTTCTGAGGATCATCAAAGGTACGGGAACGGCCATTGGGGGGTATTTTGCAGAGGCAAGGATGAAGAATTCCATATTGGATGTTGAGATCCCTCATGCGAGGACGCAGATTAAGGAATTCTTTGCGACGAGCATTTGTAGCATTCGAGAGGTCCTGGGATATGTAGACGGTGTGACCCGACCATATGAGGCGACGTTTTGCTCTTGCAGCCTTGAGAACAGTCATTAATTCGGTGAATTCCAGAAACAACAGGATGATACCTCTGGGTTTGGTCGGGTTGGACGTTGGGCGACCCAGACGGTGTGCACGCTGAATGTTCAGTGGAACAGATTCTGGTTGGAGACCCAAAAGCTCGTATAGGAGTTTGCGGACGAAGGTCACCATGTCGCCCTCCCCATGAGACTCCGGTACACCATAAATACGGAGGTTGTTCCGCCTGTTACGGTTTTCAAGGTCCTCAGTGTGAAGTTTCAGCTGTTGTATCTCCTTTTCGAGAATAGGAATTTTTGTGGATACATCTTGGACATCACTAACACGTTGTTCCAGTTGTAGGACTTTGTTTTCCATGACAACCCATCTGTCTTCAATCTGCTTAAGCTTCTCATTTGTTGCCACCATAAAAGGTTGTAAGCCACGAACCTCTTCTAAGATAGAGTCCAGCACTGGGTTTTGAGAGATACGAATTGGGGACGGAGGGTCATTCTTGAGGCGTTTTGGTTTTGTTCCGGTGACAGACGCTCTCGCATGACCTGCGTCCTGAGACATGGTGCCTATATAGGGGCAGACTAGTAGGAACGCAGGAATGAAAGTCAATTCAAATAGAAAAAACTGTGAGACCCTAAAGGTATATATGCAAAGAGTACTTGTTAAGATATGACCTGGGCGAGCTATCAGGTGACACTGGAGAAGCACCAACTTCAATCTATGTGACAGGTGTCAAGAGGCAACAAAAATCCTAAGGTCACATCTTAAAGGCCAACCAGGACGGAAGTGTAGGAAAAAGCAGCATAGAGTCCATGGGGAAAGGAAAACATGTGGTTTATGCGATAGGCAGCTGAGGACAAATGGTGACAGAAATGGAGGAAAATATCAAATGCGCAGGTAATTCCTCAAAATGGCCGCCGATAAGTAATGCTAGTAGCAGCAGAGGAGCTGAGGTGGAGTCTGGCGCCAAGTGTCACAAAAAATGCAGTAGAGACATAATTTGCAGTAGTTATGACATACCTCTGCAGAGTGCGACCTGTAGCGGCAATATATGGGCATGGACAGTGCCGAAATCACCAGAAAACGGGACGCGAGCGCGGCGGCACAAAATGGCGGCCGCTCGCATCCCTGAACACGGAGTAGAAGCTGCAGCCCAAAAAGATGTCAAAGCAGCAAATTCAGCCATCGCCGCCGCTCGCAATGCACGGGGACCATGTTCCGCCGTGCAAGACCAGCTTTTCCCGGTGTCCGTAGGCGGTATATCGGCAGGAAGCCTGGAAAGAGTCCCGCGTTGTCACGGAGCTCAGCCGGGCAGCGCCATCACACGCCGGCGCGTAAGCCACGCCCCCTGATTCTGTATTCATAACATATTTTTAAATTGCTCTTTATTTTGTTTGTCATGGTTGCATTACTTAGAGTTTGCTTTCATTTTAGGAGCTTTTTCATCTGTTGTCTTGTCTCATCCTAACTTGTGGCAATATATATATATATATATATATATATATATATATATATATATATATATATATATATATATATATATATATATATATATTACCTACTGGCGGTCGCCAGTAGGTAGTTATAGTTAAGATTATTTTCAATAGAAAATCGCAACATTCTATTGTGAATAACTTTGGCGCCGGTTGAGGAATCTGCCTGAACATTTCCTCAAATTTGCCTCGCGGCACTCCGGTCCTTCCCTGAAAGTTTGGGGGGGATTCGTCACGCGGGGGCCGAGAAAAAAGGGGGGTCCCAAAACGCGTTTTCCCCATGTTAATTTCCATAGGGCGGTCAACCTCACTTTTAGCCCGAACGGCTGAATGGATTTCCACGAAACTTGGCAAAATTGTAGGGACTGGTAGCCCGATGTGCCTTTGCTGTGTCTCAAGATAAGTGCTCCAGTGGATTTTGAGTAATTTAGGGTCCAAAAAATATATATATCTATAAGCGCTCCCCGGTACACGCACCGGGGCGTGTACCAGCGTGCTTCGCGAGTTCGTGCATGGAAAGCTGATTGGCTCTCGGGTGTCTGTCAACATTCCAAACAGTCCGGAGCGGCCGCCTTCTTGTGTCTCGGTAGGATCAAGACACAAGAGGTGGCAAAAACAAAGGGGGAAATTACCATAAGGGGGCAGAGTAGACCCCCCCTGACCCCTTAGGTTTGATGTGGGGGCAATAAAAGGGCCCCGCGGGGCAAAACACATTTTTTTTTTCCGATTTGCACGGGGGGAGCACCCGGTACGCGCACCGGGGAGCGTACCATGGGGAAAAAAGAATGATAGAGTTTTCAAAAAATGTAGCCTTTTTTATAATTTGGAGGTAGTTCTAAAAATAACTGTTTTTTTTCTTCTTTTTGTTGTTTTATATTTTTTTAATGTTTTTTTGAACATTTTGTACTTTTTTTGGCTTTTATGAACTATTTTATATTTTTTTTGTTATTTTTATGGGGAGAAACAAAAAACAGGGAATTGAAAATGGCTCAACTGGAGCAAAAAAAAATCAGGAAAAAATTATGGATTTTTTGGGCATTTGTGGTTGTCACCAGCACGGTTGATGAGCGTTATGCTTTGCTCACCATAGGTGATGGTCTTACCACAAAAAATACAAGTGATCTTGTATTGCCCAAACTTTGGTTGAATGTTTGGGACCATCTCCCTTGTCTCTGGTCCCGATGGAGTGGGTTGCTTTCGTTTGGAGGTGCTGGGTGAAGATTGGGGAGGTTGCTGGCCAGTTCTCTCACCTCTGCCGCAGCATAGTTGTTGGGATGCCTGCGCTGCATGTGCCGAATCATGGTGTTATTGCCAAATGGCTATTTTTTATTAGGGTTACCCCTTGAAAGTTCCATCTTACAGATTAGGCAAGGCACCTTTGGCGCATTCACTTTTTTCTTGCCCTCTGGGATGGAAAAAAACTCCCATACAATGTGCTGCTTTGGCCTATATGGGTATTGTCTTCTGGTAGGAATCTCCTACTCCCCTCCTCCTCTTCCTCCTCCTCTTCTTCATCTCCACCACTGTGGTGTTGTGGTGGTCCTCTTGGTGGTGGTGATGCAGATGCTCCAGCTACTGCTGCTACTGTAGCCATTTTAAAGTACAAAATATTATTCACAGATCTCAAAACAGGTCTTCCTCAGTCAATGGACAAAGTCAGAATAAGGAAAAAAGGTGGGGTCTTTCATCATTTGGAAAAAAAAACTGTCCGGAACCAATGAAAAGTGTTATTTTCAGGTCACATGACCCGGGCTTTCATCATTTGGAAACCAAAACTGTTCTGCACCAATAAAAAGTGTTATTTTCAGGTCACATGACCCGACGGGTGTACGCCACGCGCCCCCGGGGCGCGTCGTGAAAGCGCATCGGATGCTTACGTTACGCGATCGTATTCGCTCGAGTGCTTCCGGGTGCGCTTACGCCGTGCGTATCACGCGGACGCGGCTACGCGATACGTCACGATGATGTTTTCGTTCGCGGCAATAGCGCTAACGGGACGCTCACCGGTGCGCGCCCCGGGGCCTGCCGGAAAACTGCGCGCACCAGGAGCGCTCAGGGCAAAAAAAAAAAATTGTATTATATAAATATACAATATAGGATTAAACCTATGAAATTCACTAAAAAAAACATAGGTTTCACACCAGTTACAGTTAGGAATTAGCATTTAAAAAACCTATTAAATTCACTGAAAAAAACATAGGTTTCACACCAGTTATAGTTAGCTGGAAATTTTACTGACATAAAACCATTGAAATTCCCATGTTATAGTTAGTTGGACTCACTATAACTTGCACGCCTGCAATGCACTGCTGATGACGTCACATATTACATCACTCATGACATGGTCAGTGACATCACTCATGACATCACTGATGACAGTGAATTTAATAGGTTTTTTAGATGCTAATTCCTAACTATAACTGGTGTGAAACCTATGTTTTTTTAGTGAATATATATATATATATATATATATATATATATATATATATATATATTCACTGAAAAAACCATAGGTTATAGACCATATATAGTTAGGAATTAGCATTTAAAAAACCTTATTTTACTCACACAAAACCATTGAAATTCCATATATAGTTAGTTGTACTAACTATATATCCCGCACCCGCAATCCACTGCTGATCATGTCACATATTACATCTTTCATGACATGGTCAGTGACATCACTGATGACATCACTGATGACATCTCAAATGACATCACTGATGACATCACTGATGACATCTCAAATGACATCACTGATGACATCACTGATGTCATCTCAAATGACATCACTGATGACATCACTGATGACATCTCAAATGACATCACTGATGACATCACTGATGTCATCTCAAATGACATCACTAATGACATCACTGATGACATCACTGATGACATCTCAAATGACATCACTGATGACATTACTGATGACATCTCATTTGATATTACTGATTACATCACTGATGACATCATTCATGTGATAATACAATGAACCTCTTCAGACTCTAATATAACCTTAGATACACTCAGTGTAAACAAAGACTCACAGATTGTCACTCATCCACGAAGTTACACACACACCTAGTCAGTCATGCAAAAATCAATCACACCTCCATTTTTTCAACTATACAGTTATACACACCTTACTTATTCAAACATATACTAAAACATATTTACTCACTTATACAATCCTGGATACAAGTTCACAATGATCCATACAGCCACTCACACATTCACTGGCTCTTATGCACAGTTATTTATATATGTCAACTCTCACATGTACTGTATTTTACATATGTACTTACTTTGACATGTAGCACTGAGATATCCATTCACTCACCAATACACTCATGCACACAGTCAACCGTCCATACAGCTGTTTCCACATGCACTTTTGAACCCATACATCTAGTGAATCAACTGCTCACACATTTATGCACAGAGTCACACACCTCCCAGCCACCCACACACACACTCAGTCTCCCATACAAATACTTGGGCAACCAATCAATAACTCATATAGTTACTCATATAGCTACTGATCAACACATGCAGCAGTTTACATCACAACAGACATAATGATGCAGAAATTAAGACAGTTAATCACTAACCCATGCACTCAGTGAGACACATTTAATCACTCACTCATACAGTCAGTCATGCACCTACTAAATCCTTCATCCAGACACGTATACATCCACTCATTCTTCAATATGTAAGACATATTTTAACTTTAGAGAAACATACAGTCACTGGATGTTGTCATCAGTGATGTCATCAGTGATGTCATTTGTGATGTCATTAGTGATGTCATCAGTGATGTCACTGACCATGTCATGAATGATGTAATATGTGACATGATCAGCAGTGGATTGCGGGTGCGCGATATATAGTTAGTACAACTAACTATATATGGAATTTCAATGGTTTTGTGTGAGTAAAATAAGGTTTTTTGAATGCTAATTCCTAACTATATATGGTCTATAACCTATGGTTTTTTCAGTGAATTTTCAAGGTTTTTTAAATGCTAATTCCTAACTATATATGGTCTATAACCTATGGTTTTTTAAGTGAATTTCATTGGTTTTTTAAAAGCTAATATCAAAACCTTTAAAATGTATTCTTCTTTAAATCTTAAAATATATTTTACATGTTTTTAATACAATTTTTTTAAATTATTTTTATTGTTTCGCTCCCGGTCCGCGAACCGGTTAGCTTCCCGTTAGCTCAATTTGGAGCCGCGACCCGGTCCAAGAACCGGTAAACGTTCCGTTTGCGTAACTGTCGCGTTAGAAAACAACATCGTGACGCGTCGCGTCAGCATGACGTTTCGCGTTGTCGCGTGAAACGTCATATGACGCGCCACGTTCGCGTACCCGGGAGCGAACCGGGACGCGGCACAAAGCGCGTAACGTAAACACAGCAGGTCATGTGACTTGGTAATAACACTTTTCATTGGTTCATTTCACTTTTGGTTTCCTAATGATGTAAGACTAGGTCATGTGATCTAAAATTAACACTTTTCATTGGTTTAGAACTATTGTTTTTCCCAAATGATGAAAACCCCTCCTTCTTTCCTCACTCTGACTTTCATCTTTGTGAGAGAAAGACCCTTTGTTATCAGTGAGCAATGGCTTCATTAGTAGCTTCAGCTGGTTCTTCCCCACCACCTCCACCACATCCAAGGAAGAGAGGACCACCTGCTGAAGTTATAATTCAGCAAGAAGAGGAAGAGGAGGAAGAGCAGGAAGAGACACAGTTTTTGAAAGAGCAGCCCAGGAGGTCTCATCGGAAAGAAAACTATATTTGGCAATTTTTTAAATTTCCCCAGGGCCAAAAGAAAGTCAATGCACGGTACGTAACTTGCCTTATATGTAAAGATAGACTGTCCAGAGGCACCGAGAAGAAGTACAGTTACGGCAACTACACAATGCATCGGCACATGAGTAGGTGGCATCCTATCAACTACAGTGCTGCGCAGTTACGTGACGAGCAAGATAATCCCCCTTCGATGGCCAGAAGATCAGTAGTACAGGAAGTGACGGGACCAGAGGCGAGGGAGATGGTCCCAAATATACAAATGAGGTTCGAGGAAATCAAACAAGTGTGCGTGCGTTGCAGTCAGTTGATTTGCTACAGAGAAAGTAGCATCACTCTAATCAACAGAGCTATTGACAATCATGATTGCCCGAAACGCCCCAAAGAATAAATTCTTTTTTTTTTGTTGCTCCTGTTGAGCCCTTTACAATGAATCGTTTTCGTTCCCCCCCCCCAAAAAAACCAAAAAATATATAAAAACGTTCAGAAAATACAAAAAAACTAAAAAAATGTTCAGAAAAATAATAAAAAAAATATAAAACAACAAAAACAATAAAAAAAAGTTCTTTTCAGAACTACCTCCCCGTTATAAAAAAATTGGTAGAATATTTGGAACTCTGCCAACCTCTATTTCTCTTAGTTCGCTTCCGGGTTCGCTCTCCGGTACGCGAACCGGGAGCGAACCAACATTTTTTTTTTTTTAAAAAGAACAGTAAGTATAAGGGAAGGAAACAGACAGTTATGTTAAAAGAAAGACAGCTATAGGGAGTAAACTAGAGATACTGTTACCTGCAATCCACTGCTGATGATGTCACATATTACATCATTCGTGACATGGTCAGTGACATCATCAGCAGTGGATTGTGGGTAACAGTATCCCTAGTTTACTCCCTATAGCTGTCTTTCTTTTAACATAACTGTCTGTTTCCTTCCCTTATACTTACTGTTCTTTTAAAAAAAAAAAATTTTGGATCAGTCAGAAACAGTGACAATAAAAGAGACAGAGTGAGTGAACAAGAGTGTAGAAGTATGAGAAGAGAGGGACTGAGAAAAATAGCGGAAGGAGTAGAGTAATTAAGTATTATAGAAAGGAATGAGGGAAGTAGCAAAGGCAGGAAAGTAAGGGTTAAAGAAATGAAGCAGTGGAACTAATAGAAGTTAAATGTGATAGAAATATAACGAAAAGAGTACAAAACATTTACCTTATAATTGTCGTTAAGTTAGTCATTTGTTATTTTTATACTTTCAATCTGTGAAAGAGAGAACAAACATTTGAAAAATATTAAAACATGTTTTTAAAAATTAGAAAAGACAAGGGAAAAGATTGAAGGACAAACAGTTTTTCAACAACTTTGACACTTACAGAAGCCTCTGCTTCTCCATGCCCCTACACAGTCCTAAAAATATACATTTTAAACTAACAGTATCTAGATGCAGATGAAGTGAGTCCTATCTTGCAACATGGTGCATCTTTTGCATCACTGCTGCATCGGTTTCATGTGGCACGTTTTTTTTTACAGCACGACACATCTGCCTAGATGCATCAATTTGTAAATTTGTCGCCTTATAGCAAAACTTTTCCACCGCCACTGCGTCACAAAAGTGACGCACAGTGGCGCAAAAGAGGCATACACCTATCATAAATCTGTCCCTAACATGTTAAATGATTGATTCAGGATGACGATAAGGTGTGGCCTCTCCAAAGGTTTGTTTAAGGTAAGGCCTACTCAGGGTTGCATATCAAATGTATGCTTGTTGAAGAATACAGAGGAGATAATACATGTGAAGGCCTACCAATGAAGTAAATCATGTCCACTTCACTCTCGAACAAAGGCCAGACCTCTTCTGTGTCCGTGGACAGACCTAAACTTCATCTGCACAATGTCATTCGTAAACTTAGGAAACACAGGTGATGTAATTGAAAAACGTGGAGTTTCTTTTGCTCATTTCACAATCACATCACCTGTGTTGCCTTTGCTTAGGTATCTCATAGTGCAGATGTAGTCCAGCATATGAAACAGTACCCAGAAGTGCAGCAGTGTATGCATTAACTTTGACACTTACAGAAGTCTCAGTTTCTCCCTGTCTACCTCACATTTCTAAATGTATATCATAAGTACAAAAAGTAGAGAATTAATTATACATGTTAAATGGTTTATTTTTGCTGTTCTCAGAATGTATCAAATTTCACTAAAATCAGTGACTTGAAGGTATTCATCATGTAACAGCGGGGAAAAAAAAACACAATCAAAATGATTGTGTTTAAAAAACCCATACAACATAAGAAATCAGAATTCAAAACTCCTTAAAATTAACTTACTTTCCATGACGTCGAAGGATGTCCTATGAACAGCTTACACTCTGTTGTGCTATTAATATTTTCAGCCCGCCACTTTCTGAAAGAAAACCTCTATCGTTTTGAAAAATATGTTACATACGATAAAAGACTTCTCACATTCTACCACATGTTTCCACAAGGCCAAATCATGTTAGAGCGGTTTACAACTCTTGGAATTCCGTCATTTTTTATTTTCGCAAGTTTCAGAAACAAAACGTTTAAGATTACTTTCACAATTCTGGACTACTAATATCTTACCCTTCTTACTCAGTCATGTTCTACTTTTCCTATGACACTGATACTGCTTACTATGAAGCAGACTTACTTGCATCAGGTTTATATAGTTGGATTTTTAAAATGACATTATAATCAAAAGTTTGGACCAATAATCTAGACAGCATTGCAGACTTACATTCCCTCTACTCCATGAACCTCTTGAAATTCCTCAGAGCACATCCCGAGATTCTTTCCCTAAAATTTTGGTTTTAAAAACACCAGGTAAGAATTTTTAAGGTCATACGGCAATTTTTTTTTGAAAGTTATAATAGAATCGTTGCAGAATGACCAGCCGTTTCTAGACTTTAAATATGCTGTGGAATGTCCTGATGTTGTTGAAGGACCGTCATGATATATAATTGCTGCAGTTACAAAAGTCCTTCCTGATATTGACAACTGCGAAGCAACAACATTTTTTATTAAAGTTGTCAATTTTGTTCCATCAGGCCTACATCGTTGGAACATTAAAATGACATACTGGCCATATCTTCGTATAAATAATGTTGACATCATTTCAGATTTACATTGGCTACACTCCATGTTGTGATCAGCTGCTTTTACTAGCTTAATAAAGGACACTGATTTACTGTCTGGCAAAGTTAAATATATAAATCTTTCTGAGTCTACACTAGTAGTACTTGATACCCTACAGTTCTCGCAGTCATGCTGCCATTGATAAGAAAGCCCAAACAGGTGATCTACATCTACACCCTCATCTTGCAATACATCAAGCATATACATTAAAAACTCCTGACAATCCTGCTGAATATTTTCAGAGAAGTCTGTTTGACCTGAACATTCGTCTAACAGATAACGAACTTCAGACACACTTTCTACTTTTGTTCTATCAGCGCTACATTTCTCTAACACAGAATTCAACAAACAGCATAAACTTTGTTCCGAATTGATCACAATCTGTTCTTTTAAAGTCTCTAGTGAAAAGACAACATTAACAACTACATTAGCATAGCAGTTGACACCAGAACTGTTTTCAAATTGAAAACCAACAACATCTTCAACAGAATCCGTTTTCTTTCTGCTTACAATTTTCGGTTCATCGACTTTTGGTCTTTTTCCTACAACCTCCCTACTATTACTGATATTTCTTCGTTTCCGGCCTACCACACGTTTCTCAAACAAAGGATATTGAGGCAAATGTGGCGCATACTCTCTTCTTAACCTATTGTATTCCTTAACACAATCTAGATCCGCACAAATGTTTGTGACATCACAGTCAATCAAGTACAATCCCGATAAAGTTCTAACTCGTGACAATGCCACATATGCCATACCCTCCTTGAACACAGAACTGCCAATATTCACCAATGCACTGTCTACACTTAAACCTTGCGATTTATGGATTGTCACCGCATATGCCAAGCAAACAGGAAACTGCTTACGGCGAACATATAAGTCTCTAACAAGCAAAAACCTAGCAGAGCAACGACCAATTAGCTGTACTTCCTCAATGCCATCAAATTTAATTTTTAAAAATTCAATTCCATCTCTACTTCTGTATTTCTCTAAATCAACAACATTACCCATTGATCCATTTACCAGACCTCTTTCAACATGTAAATTCCTTCTCAAAATGATTCGGCAATTTAAGCACACATTCAAAGTCTTTTCAAAACCCGCAGTTTTAGATATAGACTTCTCTAATGAATCCAATTTAGATTTCAAATTCTCAGACAAAATAATTGTTGATCCCATATGCTCTACTCTGTCAATAGCTTCTAGTTTCACAATCTCTTGCTTTTCTAAATACAACATTTTGTTGTTGAAGATGGCACATTCTGCAAGAGTTGGCATCAAACATATTCCGGATTTCTTCTCAGTAATTTTCTGAAAAATATTCTCAGGCACAACGTCTTGTTCTGGATATAAATTTGACAGTAATCGTGCATGTAAAGCTTCTTTCCCACGCTCAGTCACTTTTCCAATTCTAACATCTTGTAGAATATTCTTGTAATCTTCATCCTTCGCCTGACGCATATTTTCATGCAGTTCAGCATAATTGAAGTTTAACCATATATTGACGTTGCCAATGCTCCCTAGGCACTTCCTGGTATCTTCATGCGTGAGCATTTTGAACACAGGTTGCCCTTTCACTGGTGTAAGCTGCAGAAGATCTCCGAAAACAATGATGTGTTTGCCACCAAATAACACATCATACTCAGTTTTAAGAACTTCTTGTATTCTCAAATGCACAAAGGCAAGCATGACATTGGAAACCATGCTTACTTCGTCAATGATAAGAAGTTTCATTTTCCTCAAGACTCTTGAAACTTCACAACAAGCATCTCCAGATAACTTGTGGTATTGTAATTTGTTGTCATGCTCCACTGGCAGCATCAGTAGACGATGCAAAGTAATACCTTTAATGTTATGTGCTGCCAGTCCAGTTGGAGCGGTGACAACACAAGACAGCGATGACTCAGTACTTTCCTGCAGATAACAAGAAATTGGTTTAATGAGGAAACTTTTTCCAGTTCCCGCTTCTCCACTCACGTACAGGCGGACAGGCTTCAACGACGTACATGAGCACTCTTTCTTCTGATGACTTAATCCATGATCAATTTGCTTGGTAACTTCGTCATATATTTTCCTCTGCTCAACGTTGAGTTGTTTTTCCAAGACTTCTAAGTTAACCGCATCCTCCTGAGCATGTGCCATGGCTCTTTCCACTTCATTCATAGCAGTGGCAGCTTCATTTTCGATAACAGGTCCTCCTAGTGGATCCTGACTCAATGAAACAGAACTCTGACTGTCCTGAGAACTGTCTCTGGCAATCTCGGCTGCAATCGTTGCTTCCTGCTCAATTTCCAAAGTCAACATTTCTTGATATTTGGGAAAAGCAAGACATTCTATGGTGTCCTTGGCGGCAGTGAAAGAGTCTTCGTAACAGAGGAAATCTCCAAGCAGTTCCTCTTCTGCACGCCAAGGCTTGAAAAGTTGCAAGAGTGCTAAATAGAAAAACTCCTTTTTTTCTGGAGATTCGCCACTCAATTTTCGATGGTTTACCAAGTGGCATTTTCTTTGCTTGACCAGACATCCCTCACTTCCAATTACAGCATATACTCCTTTCTCAATATCTTCTTTGATGTTCCTCTTGAATATGTAATTTTGTAGAACCTCATACAGACAAACATTCTCGAGGTGACTGCTTCGATTTGGATAATATGTATCCAACATGTTGGTCTTCAAAATGTCGGTACTGTTTGGCTCCTTTTCCGCCAAATACTCAATTTCCCGCACAGGTTTCAGAACTCGATTACGCGTTGCAGCAAGACCAAGACTCGCCCAAACGATACTCCTGGATTTGGCATAGAGACTTGCTGAAGACAACCGGTCAGAACATTCGTAAGCTCCGATTTCTCGATGCGACAACATCTTCAGACTGAAACTGTACAACTTCTTGCTGAGGCTCTTTACATGGGAAATGTCCTCCCACATATCCTTCAATTCTGTCTTTTCTTTTTTGGTGATGTAAGACGTCACATACCGAGCCACAGCCATACAGTTGTCAGCCACAAACTGTATATCCATGTTAGCATTCCACATGGACAAAATCACTGGGTTGTAGTCGTTGATGTACTTGGACTCTTCGTTCCTCTTTAAATTGTATGTGTTTTTAGGTGATTTCTTCATCACATTATGGCGCAGCGAAGACATCAAACTGTTTACTCTTCCTTTAGAAATCACCGGTCGTGGAAAGCTAAAACAACATTTGGTGTAGAACTTGTCCTTGTTTCTGAATTTACGACGACGGTACTTTCCACAACGATGGCTTTGAAACCGTAAAACTTGTTCTCTTAGGCTTTTCTTCTCCTTTGTGTTTGGAACATCACACGTAGAATACTGTTGTATGAAACTCATCACTAAGTCATCCGGATCTGTTCCAAATTTAGGTGCATCCTTGATCCACAGCAGCATATGTATATGAGGAGCACCTCTTGCTTGGTACTCCTTTCTCCAGAAGAAATCCAACACCTCTCCAAGAGGTGGATTCTTCTTATTCATGATGAAAGACATCATAGCTTCAAATCTATGATTGAAGTACCTGCATACATTGACTGGATCCAAAGAGCACAGTTCTCCGGGTGTCTTGAATTCGATGTTTTCAATGTTTCCATTTGCCTCTCGTAGAAAGTCAAGTAAGTCTTCCCAGCCATACTCGGCACAGCTCAGAGTGAGGAACCATGTTGGAGTTCCTAAGTTCCTCAGCATACATTTTAAATCACCATGACGACGGTACCAGTACTCATTAGTACCACGCTGACACGCCATGAGATTAATTAGGTGAGAATCCAAAATACTGTCTTGGACATTGACTTTATCCATAAAGTCACTTGCCGAGATGTTTCGCATCTGTATACCACTTTTCAAGATGTGGTTCACTGCATATGACAGTCCAGACAGATCGCTTTCAAACAGGAGATGAAACAAATAGGGAATGCATTGTCGAAACCTAGCATCTTCTGCATACAATCGTAAAGTCCGGTATTCAGAAGCAGGAATTTGATGAGGTCGCTCATCATATCTTCCTCCTTCACCTGTTGGAAATAGCTGTGGGAAACACCGAGCTTCCAAACTTTCCTCCCAAACACTAATGGGACTCCCTTTGGCTTGTTTCATTTGAAACAACTCAATAGCATTCCCCATGACTTCCTTGGAATGCAAAGGATGAACACTATAATGTTCATATATTTCTTCACTTTTAGAGGCTTCTACTTTCTCAATTTGGCCAGCACACAAATCGCTATCCTCTTCATCACTTACTTCCTCTTCTGCAACATATACATTCTTATAGTACTTATTATTTTTTTTCAAATACAATGTTGCCTTTTTGACTTTCCTAACATCCACTAAATCTTGCCATATTTTCTTATTCTTTGTCGGAACCCCATTAACTAAGATAACCAGAGGTTCCTCTTCCACTTTTTCTACTCCAATTGTGTTAATGTTTTTGTTCAAATCTAGAGGCAAATAAACAACTCTTCCCTTTAATCCTCTCTGTAAATCTGATGGAGGCAACTTCCCTGTCTTTGGCTCCATTCTTACAATAGCCTGAAAGGGATGGATACTTTGAATCAAAATAGATTCATAAGTATTTAAATCCTTCAATTCAGAAGGAATCTCAACCAATTCCAGATTATTATGAACCGCCCTAGCAGGCATCTGGTTTTGGTTTAATTTGTTACAACAATAAGTACACACACGTTGATCCGATCCCAAATCAAAACAATTTTCTACCATCAAGTATGTTGCGAAATCCTTCCATTCACTATTATTTTCCCTTTCACTTTTTGCATATAAATCCACTAACTTAATCTGATTCTTATAATAGGTGCGCCGACAACACACACAAGTGAAATTAGGCCTCTCACTTGATTTCACCTGAAACGTGGCAATTTCCTTCTGAAAATTATCTGTACTGGAAACCTGTACATTATCTTCAACATTACCCTCTACTTCTGGGTCAATTTGAACATTCTCATCTTTACTTCCAAAGTAACAAAACTCAATTTCTTCACAAATTTTCTTCACATCTATTTCAGAACCATGCAAAAGAGCAGCACATAATTGTTTAAGCATAATTGCTGGACTCTTAGCATAATACAACATTCTCACTAATTTCCTCCCTTTATTATGATGCACTGCTAGCATCCTGAAATGATGAAAAACACTCTGGCATACTCTCCTGGAAAGACAAGCCAGTGAATGACCATGCAAACCTGTCACTTCTCTCACTTTGCAAGGATCTAATTCTTGCAACAACTTCATTTTCTGCTTCAAACTTTTCTTATTAAATGTCCGTACAAAATCACAAAGCAAAGTGATGGAATCCTGTTGCAGACTGCAAATAGAACTACACTTCCAGGTGTACACTGGTCCCTTAGGACGTCTCCCTAAAACCTCATTACCTAACACCTCTTCTGTCTCTGTTGTCACAAGTTTTTCTTTTTCAACTGGACAACCATCTTTCACTTCATAAGCTCGACCACAGGTGTCAACTGCAAACACCAAATCATTATCCTGGAAATAACTCTCCTCATTAAAAAAATGCCTCACAACTTGAACTATGCATCCATTCTCCGGAAAAAACTTCACAAAAATTACTACGATTAACTACTCTCTTCCATCTACTATTTGATTTGAAATCAGAAATTACCTTGTTTAGTTTCCTAATTCTATTGATTACCAAAAGAAATAACTTACGCTTAATTTCAAAAGCCTGATCAATAATTTTCTCTACATTTTTCTTTTTCTTATAAAATGCCACTTTCTGTTGGCCTTTCTTAATATTTTTTAACAAATTGACTATTATCCTGTTGCGGATCATTCGTTTTCGAATGTCCCTAAACTGTTGTTTCCTTCTACTATCATGCACAGAGTTATCTCTTGCTCTAGCAGTAACATTTTTGATTGGTCTTTCCTTTCCGTTTAAATTGCTTCTCTTTTTCTGGACTGAAACATTTTCTGTAGAAATACTTTTTTTACTACAAATATTTCTTATGAATGATTTCGTGGTCTTACCCGGAGCTTTCTTGGTGACTTGACAAGTTTTTTTTCTAGAGGACTGCTGCAGTAATAGATGAACCTGCTGTCTTTGACGTTTTGTAGCCTTTCTAATTCGATTCTTAGTTGGCATTTTCAAATTTTGAAATGATCTGCAGTTGAATCTGTGGTAAAATATAATAAAAAAATGTTATTAACCACTATTACCAAACAGTAAATCAATAACAGTCATCAAAAACTTAACACCCTACTTATTATTTTAACATAGAACAATTTTTAGTGCATTGGCAAATTTAGCAAAGAAATTGAATGCTTCTACATTTTACGATAAGGTGTGGCCTATCCAGAGGTTTGTTTGAGGTGAGGCCTACTCACGGTTGCAGATGAGATTTACGCTTGTTGAAGAATACAGAGGAGATAATACATGCGAAGGCCTACCAATGAAGTAAGTCATGTCTACTTCACTCTTGAACAAAGGCCAGACCTCTTTTGTGTCCATGGACAGACCTAAACTTCATCTACACAATGTCATTCGTAAACTTAGGAAACACTAGTGATGTAATTGAAAAATGTAGAGTTTCTTTTCCTCATTTCACAATCACATCACCTGTGTTTCCTCAGTGACTTAAAATGCCCTAAGACACATGAAAGCGTTTTTTGATTGCCCTTGCACAATTTTTGGGTCACTATTAACATGGCTATATAACTCCAAGAATCAAAATCTAAATTTGCCAAGCACAGGCGGGAGCATATTTACAAGCAACTTGCCCCACGAAGAAAGCTCTTCAATTTAAATGGGAAAAATAACATCATAGACACTCAAATGCCTTATAAATATGCCCCAAACAACCTATGAAGCTCTAGCAGTACATATCCAGAAATGTAATTGATTTCAAAAAACTTTTTAAACACATCATATAAATCAATTGTATACCTACATTCAAGAGGAAATGACTTAAAATGTCCTTAAGACACATGAAAACGTTTTTTGATTGCCCTTGCACCATTTTTGGGTCATTTTTAACATGGCTATGTAACTCCAAGAATCAAAATCTAAATTTGCCAAGCACAGGCGGGAGCATATTTACAAGAAACTTGCCCCACGGAGAAAGCTCTTCAATTTAAATGGGAAAAATAACATCAGAGACACTCAAATGCCTTATAAAGAAGCAGACACCATTTTTTCCTTGTGATACATTTTAAAAGCATTCCTTTTCCTCAAAAACGATTTTCAAGTCATAATTTGAAAACACTGCACAGCTCCTATGTACAAAAACACCCTGTCAGTACTAATACTTCACATTATCTACAATGACAATTTCTCAAAGAAACAAAATCTATTTGTAAAACACTTGAGACAAAGCAACATTTTAAAAATACAACTTTCTTCATAATTTTCTCCTTAAATCATACTATTCTGTATCTAAATTAAATAAATCTTTTCTCACCTTAACAAATACTTTATGAGTTTCGAAACAGTCTCAGAAATACACCAAATTGTCTTCAGCAGAACAAAGAGTATGCACTCAAGAGGCTGCAGCTATAGAAAGCACAGAAATGCTGATATGCATTACACATATCTCTCATGTTAGCCAATCAAAACTCTTCCCTCACTTTTTTCAAATCAAAACCCTTCCCCCCTCTGCCCTCTCTGCCTTTTTTGCATAGCAACCACCTCCTGAAAGACCTCTGATGTTTGCAAGTTCACACAACAATGTTTCAATTGAACTCTGAACTCTCAGTGCACCTGCGTATCCAGTGCAATCTTTCATTAAATGTTTTTTCCTTGACCATTCAAATTACATCTTTCAAAGAACACATCCATGCACCCTAACTTTCTGTTTTCAGAAATGGAAATCCACCAATCACTGCTAGTGAATCATTAGCACTGAAACTCCACAGTTTTTTTTCTTTACAAACTCCTACTGTTTCATCTGCCATTTCATTACCACACTTCATCTGACTGCAGCAGAAACTTCTCTCACCATGTTTACTGTCTGGATTGTTGTACATAGTTACATCTACTGGGCTCAAAGGTATGCTGAGAACAGAAATTTACCTAACCTCAATTTACAAGATGTGGAAATTAAGTGGTTTGGCCACAGAGGATTAAAATGTCACCAATTGATACCATTGGTGAAAACCTTTATGCATTTGCCAAAACCTGACCTGTTAATTGTGCACTGTGGAGGTAATGATTTGGGCACTTCGACTGGAGTAGGTCTGGAAATGCTTTTAAAGGACACCTTTGAGCAATTAATGGCAGTTTTTCCTCAAACTGCCTTGGTATATTCAAATATATGCCAAAGACAGAAATGGAGGTGGTCCAACCAATTTTGTCCACAAATTGAGAAGTCGAGAAAGCATGTAAACAAATCTGTTTCAGCTTACATGAGAGACCATGGAATGGGCTCCATGTACAACAATAACTTGCGTTACTACATGCAAGATATCTACAGAGGAGATGGAGTTCACTTCTCAGATGAGGGCAACAGAATTTTCATTCTGAATTTAAGACTGTGCATTGGTACCTACTTATAAGTAACTAAATGTACCATAATCCCAAAAGCTCTTCTCAGAGCTACCCTACATCTGATCACTCACAATTATTATTTTTTTCTAACTTTTTTCACTAATTTTCAACAAAGTACGCTCCCGGGGCGCTACCTGGTACGCGAACCGGAAGCTAACCTCGCGGAATTTCATAAAAAAATGTTTTTTCTTGCACATATAAGCCTGCTCAGCCACCCTCAGAAAACCTAGGGGGTCAAGATAAGTCTACCGTGCCCCCTTCTACCCATTCTGAACATTATTTGCCCTCCATCTTGTATCTTAATTCGACCGAAACACAAAATGGTGGACTCCCGTAACGCTTCAGGTTCGCGTACCGGGTCGCTCCCTGGGAAGCGCACCATCAAAAAAGGTGGGAAAGTAATTTACAGAAAAACGACTGGAGACACTCTCACCAAATATAGATTAGCTCATACTACATACCAATCCCTTTCATTTTCACAAATTTGATTGAAATTCCATTTATCCATTTAGCCTGTAGACCTCTCTAAATACCGTGAGGTAAATTACGTCACAAAACACATCTGAAGTGTTGGAATTGACAACCAATGAAAATGTTACTTTCATTTTCTACTTTTATTACCTGACATTTGATTGGTTATATACCTGAATATATATAAAGGATGAGAAGGAAACACAGCCATTTTGACTACTACTTCTTGTTGTACATTTCAATTGGATTTTCACTAATCACTTCAACTTCTTTGTAAAGGTAAGTTGTTATTTTTAAAACTGAAGTATATTGTGCACTATAAGTTAATATGGTAAACTTTTTCTGATAGTTATATACTATCCCTCTGTAGTAGTTATAGATTTAGATAGACTTCTCTGTTATAGTTATGGATGGAGTTAGGCTTCTCTTGTATAATTATGAATTTACTTACGTTAAATCACATACACTTTTTTATATTCCTACTTCCACTCTGATACTATACACTGCCCAAAGATAAATTCACTGATAAAAACTGCCTATCTAAAATTATTCCCAACAGTGCCCTATCTCTATTAATATATATTTTTTTATCCAAATTTCAGGCAAATTGTCCTGCAAAAGAGCAGCCAAGAAATAATTGATCCAAATTATATAGAATTTATGGATGAAACTTGGGACCAAGAACTACTGCAATGTGTGCAAGCAGTAGATGACCTCCTTCAAAATGAGGACATTTTACACCCTCAGAGATTACAAACTATGTTCAATGAAAATAATGACATTTCAGACAGTGAAATGTTAGAAAGTTTATTAAATTTTGAAACACAATCACAATAATAAATAATTGCTTAAAAAATAAAGAAATTAAAAAAATAATCAACAAAACCAACAATCAATTAACATACAGTATTTGAAAAGTCTATCATTCTTTTTTCCTTATAGTACGCTCCCCAGAACGCTTCCCGGTTCGCGAACCGGGCGCTCCCCAAGCAAAAAAAAATATATATTTTTTTTTTGCCCTGCGGGGCCCTTTTAAAACCTCCTCATAAAACCTAGGGGGTCAGGGAGGATCTACTATGCCCCCTTATGGTCATTTCCCCCTTTGTTTTGGCCTCCTCTTGTCTCTCGATCCTACCGAGAGACAAGATGGCGGCCGCTCCGGACTGTTTAGAATGTCGACAGACACCGGAGAGCCAATCAGCTTCGCTTCGCGAAGTTCCGTTACGCGTCAAGTACGCGAACCGGAGCGCTGCCCAGAGCGCGCTTACAGATATATATCTTTTTTTGAACGTTAATTTCTCAAAATCCACTGGAGCACATATATTGAGACATAGCAAAGGCACATCGGGCCAACAGTCCCTACAATTTTGCCTTGATAAAACAAGGAGATGCGTTTTGCAGGGGGCCAATCGGTCTCTACCACCAACCTATTGAATGAGGTGATATAAGACAATAAGTCCTGAGAACCTTGACGTATGGTGAGCAGTTCCCTATCCAGGGTCAACATATGGGATTTGCGATCAAAAAGCTTGCGCAACTCAACACAAAAAGCAGAAAAATCGTGCAGCACTGGGTCCTTCTTCTCCAGCAATGGGATATTCCAGCTGGCAGCATTACCCCCCATATAAGACATCATAAATGCTGTCTTCGCTGAATCATCTTGGAAAACCCCGGGTTTACATAAAAAATGTAACCTGCACTGATTCAAGAATGTTTCGAATTTGCGGGGATCTCCATAAAAGCGTTCAGGGGAAGCTAAAGGAACGCCTATAGTCTGTACCACATGAACGGTATGAGCAGCTTCAGCCGAGGGGGCACTGGAGGTGGCTATTCGAGGGGGAACAGAGAACCCACCCCCTTCCGCTTCCAAGGGTTTTTTAGAGCCAGGGGGAGGTAATGTAGCTGGTTTGATATAAGGACTCCCTCCGGTTCCTTTCTGGACTAGTCCTGCGACTTCCCTTCTTAAGGTACCCACTTCCTTATACAGGGTCTGGTTTTCTGCTCTAGAAGTGGCAACTTCCTGTTGCAAAGAGGCCATGCCCTCCACCAGGGAAGCCAAGACCGCCTCAACATTCATCGTTCGGGCCGGTGCGTCAACTTGGGCTTGTCAATCTGTCATGGACTGGCAGCAGCGCAAGCTCACACACGCCACTAACCTTTGCTCAGGGTGTCCGGCAGAAACGACTTCGGATGCTAAGCTCTCCTCCCCCCGCCAGCCACGGAACCCACAGTGGAAGCGAAACTCACTGTGCGCCCACGTACCTAGCCGGGAAAGGGAAAGTGGATAAAATAATAAATGGGTAGCGATGATTCCTTGGGATCCCCGGGAGTCTGGTCACCAAAATGCGTAGAATAGCAGGAGAGGGCCCACCTGATTAGGGAAGAGTAATGAACACCATTAACACTACACTTCATGTGTTTCAGACCATATACTATTCCACTCTTAGGCACCTCACTCACCGGAATCATACAAAACCCAGGCAGTGAAGAAAAGCACCACAGCAATCCTGCAAGATCAATGATACGTTCTGTTCAGGAGTTCTGGAATGCGGCAGGCAATATACAAAAGGATATTCAGGATACTGGTTGTTAATAATGCACAACCCGTTCTCAAGTTTCAGCCACGAAAGGAAGTCAAATAATCAAGGAAAAAGAAATGGAAATAATGTCTCTGTCCCGTATGGCAGGAGATTCTCGTTGCAACAAAAAACAATACTGGAACTACGTCTCCCAGAAACCCTCTTGGGAGAATAAACAAGGAAAATTCAGCACAGCGCGTCTTGAAGCAGAACGCTCCCTCTACAGAGTCTCCCTTGAATCAGGTAATAGAACAGGCGATGCGTCCCGGGACTATGCTAAGCTAACTAGCTAGGGACGATCAAAACAATAAAGCAAACAACGAAAGCGAGCCCGCTTTCGTGCCTAGTGTACTTATCCGAAAAGCGACGGGTATGAAACAACACGGGGTGATAATCAGCTTCTCAATCCTGGAATCTTCTGATTTCTCGCTGGAATCCGGCGGGGAATACCTTCCGCCACTCCGACCTTCTCTGGACTCAAATTGACAAGCACCGTCCGTGAGGATGGGAGGTGCTAATATGCCTGAGGTCCCATGACTCTTCCTGCTTGCCCCTTGGAATGCTGGTCCATGTAGTTCACTCGTCCTCTCCTACACACATCCCCACACGCATACCATCTCCGGGATTTAGACAGCAGAACCATCCCTCGTCCCCCGTGCACCGCAATCGCTACACTAACCCATGCATTTAGTAAGACACATTTAATCACTCACTCATACAGTCAGTCACGCACCTAATAAATCCTTCATCCAGACACTTATACATCCACTCATTCTTCAATATGTAAAACATATTTAAACTTTACAGAAACACACAGTCACTGGATGATGTCATCAGTGATGTCATCAGTGATGTCAAATGAGATGTCATCAGTGATGTCATCAGTGATGTCATTTGAGATGTCATCAGTGATGTCATCAGTGATGTCACTGACCATGTCATGAATGATGTAATATGTGACATCATCAGCAGTGGATTGCGGGTGCGCAAAATATAGTTAGTACAACTAACTATTTAGGAGCAATTTCAATGGTTTTTTAAATGCTAATTCCTAACTATATAAGGCCTGAAACCTATGGTTTTTTAAGTGAATTTGCAAGGTATTTAAAATGCTAATTCCTAACTATATAAGGCCTGAAACCTATGGTTTTTTCAGTGAATTCCTAACTATATAAGGCCTGAAACCTATGGTTTTTTAAGTGAATTTGCAAGGTATTTAAAATGCTAATTCCTAACTATATAAGGCCTGAAACCTATGGTTTTTTCAGTGAATTTGCAAGGTTTTTTAAATGCTAATTCATAACTATATAAGGCCTGAAACCTATGGTTTTTCAAGTGAATTTGCAAGGTGTTTTAAATGCTAATTCCTAACTATATAAGGCTTGAAACCTATGGTTTTTTCAGTGAATTTGCAAGGTTTTTTAAATGCTAATTCATAACTATACCGTACGCGTGCGGTGCGCGTACGGTGAGCGCATATAGATATATAATTTGCTCAAAATCAATTTTCTCAACAACTACTGGAGGGATTTTCACCAAATATAGAAAAGGCACTACTGCATACTTGTCCCTACCATTTTGCCAAGTTTGGTGTAATTCCGTTCAGCCGTTCGGGCTGTAGCCATGTCTAAAGGTCCCATAGAAAATGCCATTTGAAAAATTTCAAATTCAATTTTCTCAAGAACTACTGGAGGGATTTTCACTAAACATAGCAAAGGCACATCTGCATACCAGGCCCTACCATTTTGCCAAGTTTGGTGTAATTCCATTCAGCCGTTCGGGCTGTAGCCGTGTCTAAAATAACACATTCCTAGAATTACACAATGGCTTTTTTAAGGCCTTAGTCCTGTTAGTAACAAAAAAAATCAAAATAAGTGGGAAAGACGGAAATCCAATTCTGATGGGGAAACCTTGGTATAACAAGGATTGTTGTATGGCCAAAACTGAGTTAGTACTTGCTATTAAAAATATTAGTAGTCTGGTAGGTAAAGAAGCTAGATCAAAATACAAGAGAGTATTAGAGAACGCTAAAACACTTTGAGACTATGAAAATTGGCTTAATTTACTGACAGCAGCAAAACATAGGGACCAAATGGCATTTTGGAAACTTGTGGAAAAAAGGAAACAAAAATGAAAAGGCCTCTAGAGATATCTATCTTGATGAGGCTACTTGGATAGAACATTTTACTAAGTTGTATGCAGCCCCTGAGATCGAAAGTTCGGTAAACGAAGAGCTAATACTATGCTCGAGTGAAGGAACTTTAGAATTCAATTTACAAGAAACAATCCTGGCTATCAATTCAGTTAAAAATAGTAAAGCCCCCGGACTAGATAAGATCCCAGGAGATCTATATAAACATAACAGTGGCGTCTGGGGCCCTTATATTAGCTATTTGTGTAACTCTGTAGCCGTAGGAGCTGACTTACCAGAGACATGGAGGGGGCGGAAATCATTTGTATTTTTAAAAAGGGTGATAGGAGTAATCCTGCGAACTATCGCCCTATCAGTTTAATTGATATTTTACAGAAGGTATATGCAAGGCATATTTTAAATCATATTAATTCTTGGACCGAGGAAAAAGCAGTTCTCTCAAAGTTTCAAGCAGGATTTAGAGCCAAAATAAGTACAGTAGACCAGGTATTTATATTCTGCTGCATGTGTTGGAAGTACGTAAACATAAGGAAGGGTCATTTATACGTGGCGTTTGTTGATCTAAGGGGTGCTTTTGATCTTATCCCCAGACACTTGCTATTGAAAACACTTAGCAGTCAGGGGTTACCAGTTAACCTCCTGGAACAGATCATTAGACTGCATGAAAACAATTATGCAAAGGTGAGGTGGGGCCCGGGAGGTGAATTAACTAGCCTTATCCCCATAAAACGGGGGGTCCGCCAAGGGTGTGTGCTGGCACCAACTTTGTTTTCATTATTCGTCAATGACATTCCAAGCTTTTTGAAGGGTTGCAACAATGATGCACCAAAATTGGGGGGAGAGACAATACCCGCCCTGCTATTTGCTGACGATACTATTCTTAAATCACACACACCAAAGGGCCTACAATGTTTACTTAGTACTTTCCAAACTTAGCAGTAAAAAGGGCCTTGAGATTAATACTAATAAAACAAAGTATATGGACATAAATCCTCATAAGTCTCTTAGTAAAAAATTTGTTTTTAAATGAACAAAAATTGGAATATGTCCAATATTTTAGCTACCTGGGTGTGTCCTTGGATTCAAACCTATCTTGGTAGACTCAAATAGAAAAGAGCAAGCTGCTATTATCGCAAAACACTCTACCAATCCTAAAGAGACATAGAAATAGCCTCAACAAGGCGGTATCACCAGCACTTGAGGTATTTCGATTCAAAGCCCAATCAGCAGCATTATATGGCGCTGAAATATGGGGGTCTTCATCCAATAAGGCTTTTGAGGCCAGCAAGAATACATTTTATCGAGCATTGTTAAGATTACCAGCGCGTACTCCGCTAATACCAACTATGCTCGATCTTAACATGAAACGCACTGACCACCATGCAATAATGAGACCCCTGATGCTTTGGTTCAGACTCTGGACGACACCTGAGCTGTTGGATTATAGGATGGCTGTAATAGAAATAAAAGATCTGGACACTAATAATTGTATTACATGGTTGAAACATGTTAGTTCATGTTTAAAGAAGATTGGCCTAGCACACTTTTGGAACAATCCATCTATGCTAACCCTAAATTCAAAAAAGATTCTAAAAATAACGTTCTGGGCATTTATGGATCATAATAGATCAACTGACAGAGTGAATGGATATTTGACTAGTAAGTTTCTTACGTTCAAAGATAGTGCTTGCTTCGAACCATTCTTAGATGAAGTAAATCCTCCACTTGCCGAAACACTATACTTGAAATATAGATATGGTGTACTAATGATAAAAACAATAGTAAAAAGGTGGACAAATAACAGCAATGAAACATGTATGCTGTGCTCAGGGAAAGTAAAGGAAGATATTCCACATGTTTTGTTTTTTTGTCCGGCCTATATGGTCCCCAGGAAAAGATGGATAAAACCGCTTTGTACAAACTTAGGTGTGGGAACGTACAGAGAAGCTGAAAGGATTTTAAAAACAGATACTTGCCAGGTCACTGTCTTTGGTGTTAGCAGATTCTTGCTGGCTGTTAATTTTGTAAGAATAAAAGCTGGTGAGAAATGTTAGAGAACTGCTATGGAGCAGCATGGGATGTCTAGGGAACAACACTATCAGGGTATAAGTATGGCACACTGGAATAATTATGTCCCAAATTTGAATTTTTAGAAAAACCATTAGATGCGTGTATCGAAATTATTAGCACTTTAGTTCCGTAAATTACCATGTCTCTAAAACTCAATGATTTTATTTATTACTATATGCCTCTTTAAATTATTTATATGAGGTTCTTAATATAATGTTTGACACCGTACCTCCATTATCACTAAGTATTGAATTGTATCCAAATTTGGTAATTGTAACACTGTGTTCCGTATCTTGTATGTATTTGCACTGCTTTTTAAATGCATATTTTATGATACAGTTGTATCGAAATAAAGATTATGAAATGAAATGATACTGCTTCAGCTACTGGTGACAAAGTTCAGACTGGTAAAATAGTGTTGGAACTTTTTCAGGTCGATAGGGACATGAGCAGTGTCAGACTGGGAACCCAAAGCAGCCTTGGAATTATGTTGTCAGACCATCCCTTTGGGGTAGGGGTGTGTAAACGTGTGAGCACTGCTGCTTTTGTTACTGGGGGCCGATATTGCAGCACCACTGCCAAACTTGTCCCGAGTGAAGAAAACAGCCCCCACCAGGGGGAAACCGGCCCCCACGCTTCCAGCCTCCCGGGGACAAACAAGCCTGAGACCCGCTTGGG
This sequence comes from Lissotriton vulgaris, assembly GCF_964263255.1. Taxonomy (NCBI): domain Eukaryota; kingdom Metazoa; phylum Chordata; class Amphibia; order Caudata; family Salamandridae; genus Lissotriton; species Lissotriton vulgaris. The sequence continues at coordinate 1,303,715,023 of NC_141695.1, read as the reverse complement.
CCAGACGGCCCTGAACATGAGACAGGGCTGCCCTTTATCATATACTATTTTACATTGGTCATGAAACCACTAGCTTCCCTATTTGGTTGTACTAGGCTGTCCATTACAAACCTACAGTGGAAACTCCACATAAATATGATATCCATTGTCCCTGATGGGCAGAATAGTTATTGCTAACATTTTTGTGCTTCCCACGTTGGTATACTTTTTGTGGCCATCTATGTGATAATCAGCAAAGCTTCTTCAAGGAATTACAAACATTATTCACCTCCTTGATAGGGGCCAAAGATAGGCGCAGAGTAGCAACAACAAAGCTGTATGCTGCTTTTTTTTTTTTTTTTATTAGTCCTCATATCACCGTAAGCATCTGCCATTGTCACATATAAGACCCAACTGATCCTAAACGCCCTGGGTCTATGTTCCTGCATTCGCTTTCGGCCCCATAAGGCCAGCATCTTTGTACGAGGCGTGGTGTAATCATCAGACCAAAAATTAGATCCGCCTGATTTCCTTTCCCCAGCGAACCAAGGGCGACCAGATGTTTCTCTCACTACGTTCCAGGCTTGCCATGTTCAAAGCCACTCGGACCCATTTCTCATACGAGGGGGGGGCAGGATCTTTCCATTATATACAGATCTCTCGTTGGGCCAGCAGGATCAAACATAAGAAGAGGCCCATATATTGTCCTGATTCGAAGGTGGTGATACCTAAACCCGATCCAAATATAACTAGCTGTAGATCTAAAGTGATTTCCACCCCGAAGATACCCGTCAATGCCTTCTCTATATTGCCCCAGTAGCTCTTTAGCTGAATGCACTCATAGAACATATGTAGATCATCTGCTTCTATCAGGCCACTTCTGGGGCATCTGGGGGGTGGATTCGGGGCAAACTTGGCAATTTTTTGGGGGTATAGTACAACCTGTTGATGGTGTAGAAATGTTTTTTTTAAGAGAAGCAGGCTTCACAAATTTATACAAATTTTTAAGAGACAGGAAGTAAAGCTCTAAGGAACTGTCCTCCAATGTGGATGCCCTCCAAACTAAGTGTGATGACGGTAATTCAGTGTCTTCCCTATCTAACAAACTACCATACCATAGACCTATTTCTTTCTTAATTGGAGCTATATTTTGGAGCTTTGCCTCCACCTCATAATTTCCCCCTATGTTACCTTTTTCTGCCTCGTACCATGAACATAGTTGTAGGAATTTGAAACGAGAAAAGGTATCTCCAATCCTTGCTCTCAGGACTTCCCATGGTAAGACCCCATCTGAAGATATTAACTCAGACCACACCAAAATACCTGTTCTCGCAATTGGAGCAGCCAAGCCATCCTTCAAGCACTCGGGGAGTCCGGGGGACTCCCAAATTGGGGCAAACTCTGAAAAATAATGTATCCCCCACCTTGCCTTAAGGTTTTGCCAAGTATTTAGTGCCGATCTAATCACCTTCAGACAGACTTTTTAAAAAAACCTGGGGGCCCCAAACTTATACAAAAATCCCTCGCCGCCTCCCTCGTGATTGACCATGGCGCTCAGGATCCTCCCCCAATTATTTTCGGTTGGGCTAGACAATAGGCAACGGGTGTTTTTAAACTGGAAAGACAAACAATAGCAAAAGACATCAGGTAGAGCTAGGCCCCCCTTGATTAACCTTCTCTTTAGTTTCTTCCATGACAATCTGGAGCTCCTATTGGCCCAAATAAAACTTCCTATCTTACCCTGTATTTGCCTGGAAAATCTAGGGGGATGGCGCTAAAAAGATAAGTCAGTTTGGGTAAGATTACCATTTTAACGATGTTGACGCGGCCGTAAATTGTAAGTGATAGATTTTTCCACCTCAGAAACAGATGATCTATCTCCTTCAAAACTCTCCTTAAATTTGTCAATGGGATATTCACCACATCCTGCACAATATTTATCCCCAGGTATTTGCATTCTGTACTGACATTTCGATCCCACCCTTCTATCCCCCAACACATTATCTCCGTTTTATCGGAGTTAACTGCGTACCCAGAGTACTTGCCAAAGTCACTTAGAACGTTCTCTACTTTGGGAAGAACCTCTATGGGATTACTAGTGTAGATCAATAGGTCGTCTGCGTACAAGGCAAATTTAATGTTAAGATCTTGTACTCAGAACGGGGTGATTAGGTGGTCTAATCTAAGTGTTTGAGCTAAAGGCTCCATATAAACATTGAATAGCAGGGGGGAGATGGGACACCCCTGACGCGTTCCTCTCTGGATTTCAAATTTAGGTGTCAAACTCCCTCTAAGGAGAATACCGGCCGACGCACCCTCATAGCATTTTATTAAGGAGTTTATAAACAATGGTCCGAACCCCATTACTCTAAGAGTTTCCCAAAGAAAGACCCAGCTGACGCGATCAAACGCTTTTGCTGCGTCATATGCGGCCACTGCAAGAGGCTCTGCCCTTGTCGTTGCCCAGTCTATGCATCCTATTAATTGCAAAGTTTGTTCTTGGATGTGCCGACCCGGAAACAAAGCTTTTCTGTTTTGACCCTATTAATTGTCGTATTATCTTGACCAATCTCCCTGCTAAAATACCGGTAAAATTCTTATAATCAGCATTCAGCAGAGAGATTGGTCTGTAGGAATCAACCTTTAGAGGGCTCTTTCCCACTTCAAAATAAGCACAATTGTTGCTTCCTTCCAGGACGGGGGGATTCCCCCTCGTTGTAAAAGTACATAATTAAATAACTCATGCAATCTAGATACAATTATTTCTTCTAGGACTTTATAGACCTCTGCAGGAAGGGCGTCGGTCCCTGCCGCTTTATTGGTCTTAATCTTTTTAACATGGAGCTTAATTTCTTCCACGGTGATCGACCCTTCTAACATCTCCTGGCCTTCCTCAGTTAGCAGTGGTAGGTCTTTTATTTTGTTCAACCACGTATTAATACTGTTAACAACCGATGTACCATCCTCTTTATATAGTTGAGAAAATAGAGACACCAGGCGCAGTTGCATGTCTTTGTGTTTGCAAGACATGGTGCCAGCCTCATCAATTATTAACTTATTAATGTTGTTCTTTGCTCTGTCTGCTTTTGTCTTCCACGCCAGGGTCGCACTTGCTTTTTCCCCATACTCGTAGTGTTCCATTCTATGCACCTCCCACTGGGCCTTTACTTTTTCATCCAGCTTGGTTTTATATTCAAAGCAAACTCTATCAAGTACTTCGAGGATTTGAGGGGTTTCCTCCGGTTGGGAGTTCGACCTAGCTTCCTCCAGTCTAGCTACCTCTAATTCCAAGTTTTTAAATACTTGCCTATCTTTTCTATTCCTATCTAGGATCCAGCTGCAAAGTACTCCACGTATATTGGCCTTAAAGGCGTCCCATACATACTCTGGGGAGGTGGACCCAACATTATCTATGAAAACATAGAAGTAGCTTCCTTCATGTTACATATTAACTCCTGATTTGTCAACATAGCTCTATTTAGCATCCACCGGAAGGGGGGTTTAATTGTACTTCCTATATAAGAGAACGTTATCGGAGCGTGGTCTGAAAGAATACATGGCAAAACAGAGATTTCACCCACTTTATCTAGACCTGCTTGATCTGTAAGGATGTAGTCTATTCGTGAGGAGTGGCCGTGTTTTTTACTGAAATAGGTGTACCCAGCTCCCGTTCCTCCTTTAACATCCCAGATATCAACCAAACCCAGATCGTGAATCTTATTGATCATTACTCGTCTTGTGTGCGGGGCTGTTACTTGCTTCCTATGATTCGATCTATCTCGAGCGGGATTGAGGAGTACATTGAAATCGCCCCCGATTATTACAGGGGTAGTAACCTCTGTCAAATTGGCCTGAACTTTGAGCAGGCAGGCGGGGTTGTCTACATTAGGGCCGTAGTAAGATACTAAGGTGACTTCAGTCTCCCCCCATCCTACTCTCACCTGAATCCATCTACCCGTGCTGTCGGGTAAAACAGATTTAATAATACAATTGTCTCCCTTCCTAATCAAAACAGCGACTCCCTTATTGTGTGTCGTATTTTGTGAGCAAAGAAAATGTTCAATCCATTTGAACTTACCGAAGATGTCTTTGGTCTCTAAATAGCTCAAGTGCGTTTCCTGTATGAGGAGTATTTGCGCTGCCGATTGCTCTAGGTATTTCATAATCTGCCACACCCTCCTGCCGCCACGCAACCCGTTACCGTTCCAAGATATGACCTTTATCTTTATGGTATTCATTTATTCACTAACCCCTTCACTTCTCTACAGCCGTTGGCCTGCGCTATCATAGTTAAGAATACTGGAACGGGATATAAGGACATTTTTTGATTTTCTCCCTCTGCAACCCCACCGATGCGCCCCCCTACCCCCCTCTCCCTTACTAACCCCCCGTGACCCCCTCCTACCTACTTCTTCCCTGGGGAACCCTCCCTTACTCCCGGGCATACACCCACGGTCGGAGTCCCCCCCCCCGATGTGCGGCTTTCTACAATGTGATTGAAAATAAGAGATGAAAAAAAAAAAGTCAGTCTTGACTCCAACCCTCTCCGCCTCCTCAAATCAACAGTAACTTTACTTAAACCATTATGTGTCAAGTTAGATTATACTATGCTTACTATATTTAACAGACCGCTCCACTTCCGCTATCAAAATTTTCACCCCCCCCCGCTGCCTCTCTTTCTTATCTTGTCAATTAGAGCATCAACCTTCTCTATATGTTGCATATTGTACATGTGGTTATCCCACATAATGCGAAGGGATGCTGGAAATCTGAGTTGAGTCTTGGCCCCCAGTTGGTTCAGTATGGTCATCCTTTTGCCCAGTTCCCATTCTCTTGTTGCTGTTCTATGGGACACATCCGACCGAATGGAGAGGGAAAATGAGGTAGAAAACAGGTTACATTTCAATTGACCAGCTTTTAAGGCAAGAGATAGTATCCTCTCTTTGAGGGAATACGTTAGGAAATTGACCAATATTTTCCTAGGGCGATCTTTTCCTGGCACTCTTCTGTACGGGTCCCGATGGACCCTTTGTATGTCTGCTGACAGGACCAGGTCTTCATCTGAGCTTTTTAGGATGTGGGTTTTTAAGAGAGAGACTACGAAGCTCTTTATGTCGACTCCCTCAATGTCCTCTGGAATAGTCAGTAGTTTTAAATTATTTTTCCTAGAGTGATTCTCAAGCCGTTCTATATCATCCTGCAGCTCCTGATTTTGCCGGTTCACCTTACTCAATGTGGATGAGGAGGTCCTTATAGATTCCTTTATTTTCGGCATCTCTGCCTCTAAGGCATCAGTCCTTAGCGATATCTCCTCGACTCTGGATGATAGAAGGTCACAAGATGCTTGGATAGCCACTTGGTTTGCTTCTGAAGTTATAAACCTCTTGCCTATATCGTCAAATCTCCTGCCTCTATCGTCTCGTAGGCTTAGCAGGATATCCGCTAAGGTCCCTGGAATGGAGGTATGAGGAGGTGGAGGTACGCCAGAGTCTTTCCCCTGAGTATCAAGGGCATCTGAAACATCTGAACCTTCATAAGTCCATGGATTGGGGATTGAGTTGGGGGTTGATAAGATACCCGGTACCGCAGTAGCTTGCGCTTGAGCTTGTATTTGGGCTAGTGGACCCTCATTGCCCTTGTTGCTCTCTCCCTCATCAATGACTGGAGTCATATCCAGATCTTGTACGACAAGAGCTGAAAAGCTATTTGAGAGCTCCACTGATGGGTGTATTTCAGTTAGACCTTCTTGTACTGAGGCGTGCGTTACTTTACTTAGGGATGGGTCACTTATCTTGCTGTTCACACTTATAGTTTTTACGCAGGGGGCTGAGCTGGCTGGAGCCTTAGTTTCCTTAGCTGACATTTTGTTGTTTTGAAGGGGAGCTGGGGTGGGTACAGCAGTAAAGGTAGGGGTAGAGGAAGCGGTAATAGCGGTGGTAGAGGTGGAAGATGTACTACAAATATTGTAGTATGACTTCAATGATGGTGTTATTTTAGTTTTGCCGAGAGACAGGCTTTCTTCTGTTTCTTGCTTTTCCGCTTTCCTTTACCGGGTGTATCCTCCGAGGCGTCCTGCGGTGTCCCTTTTGAGCTATCAGTTCCTTTCCCTTGTGTTCTGCTATTCCCAGCTTTAACCTCTACAATTGGAGGTAGCCCTTCCCTTAATGTGGATTGACCTGGTGGGATTACTAATGCGCTATTCTGCAGCGTGTATCTCCCCAAGGCATGTTTCGGTGGAGTGTCGCCTTTACTTTTCAGGGGACTACAGTCCAGTTCCGCCTCCACTCTACTCTCCATGCACTGAGCGCTGTTAAGTGGCCTCTTGTCTTTATAAATCTTTACAACCTCCCGAACTTACCCCCCGGCTTGCCCTTGGTGTGGCCCCCTGGTCCCCGGGGACAGTAGCAGCTAACAATTAGTGATGGGAAGTATACTGAGGTCGTGGTGCAGTATTGACAAGTTGTCTCCCTCAGACCCTTCTCCCTCTCCAACCTTACTCTCTCTGCGCGGGAGGTTCACTGCGATGGCTGCGATAGCTGCTGTCACGCTGTTACCTCGTGGGGCGCCCCCTAAAATACTAGGGGCTTGCTTCCTCCAATTCCTTGCAGCTTCCAAGATACGACACCCAGATAACACCCGCACCCCTACGTCTGTGTCTCCACAGTAACTACTGTTGCTTATGAGTCTCTCCCACACCATTGGTATACTCGGCTTCAACCTTGTCTACCTCCGTTCAGGAACTTCTTTTTGGGACGCAGGTAAGGTGGAGTAAGGCAACTGCGGGCTAGCTACGCGGCAAAGTGCGCAATATGACAACCCACAATGGGGCTTACAAATCAACTTTAATGTTCAGTGTCAACAGCTTGGCCCGAAAAAAAAAATGTCCCAGTCCTCTCACTCACCAAATGTCGGCCATGCTCGAGCAATGAAAAAAAAAGAGAGAGAGCGCAAGAAAAAACAACCTCCAAAGCGGGTGCCCTGCTACTGAACTACACCGAGGATAGCGTGTAGAACAGACCCCCCCACCCCGCAAGGCCACACAACAGCCGATCCAAACCTCCATTGAAGCAAGTTGCTGGAAACTTTCTTCTTTCCGTGGACCGCTACTTCTCCGTTCTGACTCTCTCCACAGGTCGAGGTTTTGAGAGCTAGGGTGAGGCAGAGTGAAACAGCAGCAGCCGAGGACGCGGTGCAAGGTGAAGTGCCGCTGGAAACAGAATCGGCAGGGTCAGAGTCAGCTGATCCCCTCAGCAGCGTAGCACACGCACGCCGCACATCTCGGGAGCTCCGCCTGTGGCCGTTAGTTTCCGACCGCCATGCTCCCCCCCAAGCTGTATGCTGCTTTAGAGGATGGCGGGCTGGGTGCTCCAAACTTTGACATGTACTATGCTGCTAAAGTGGCACATGAAATGGATGTCAGTAAGACACCAGCGAAAATTGGAGGACGTAATTACAGACTTGCAGGGTTGGACTTTGTCAAATGGACGACTGCTAAGATAGGTGTTGTAAGTGAAAAGAGAATATGCTTATAAGATGGCTAGATAGTGCTGGAAATATGTGCAAAATATACACAAAAATGCCTAACTGCATCAAATTGAAGACTTTGTACAATGTGCTTTCCTGGTCTGAGGCTGAAATCACAAAGTGGGGCAATCTCCTTGACAATGGGGTATTAGGATCAATGGAAAATATGATGGAGGTGTACTAATTGCACCTGGTCAATTTCATTTATATATTGCGCTAATATGCCAGCGACTCCTACACTGAAACACAATACATGAGTTTCTCCCTTGCTTCAGGTTTTACTGTCACAAGGACAAGATAGGAAGGTGTTTACTTACTTACACAGGGTTTTGCAAGACCAGGGTGAAGCGAGGTTCCAACAGCTCAGAAAATGGTGGGAAAGTCATCCAGGTCTAGAACTAGAAGAAAACTAAACACAGGTGTAAGTTTATTGATCTGGCATTATACCTTAGCTTAAGGTACATAGTAAGGGTGGGCGTAGTTCGCAAAGTAGCGCAACGCGAAGCTACGCGAAGTGCACTTCGCACTACGCGAACTTCACGTAGCACTACGCGAGCTGCGTAGTAGCATGTTCGCACTGTGCAAGAAGTGTTTTCAATGATTGCACAGTGTGGACAAGCATCCGGCACTGTGCAATCATTGAAAACGGCATCTTGCACAGTGCGAGCTGTCGTTTTCTGCTGTTCGAGTAGATTATTACTCGAGCTGCAGCTTTCTCAACGCGAACTGGTAGTTTCTCATTGAGAGCAGTCGCGAGCATGCGCAACCACTCACAATGAGAAACCTTACCTCCCCGCGTTGAGAATCTCGCCGGGATGTCATTTTGCTTGCTCGCGGTCGCGAACATGACGTTCAGGACCGCGAACAAGCAAAAAATGAGCTCTGCACTACGCGTGTTCGCACTGTGCTACGTGCAGCTCGCGTAGTGCGAAGTTGCGCAAACTTCGCAAACTCCGCGAGCGTAGCGTAGTGCTTCGCCCAGGCCTAGTACATAGCCATGGACTGGAAGTCTTCCTCTTTACAGCTAATAAGGGCATAATTGGAAGACCTGAAAAAATGGGTATATACATGTTAGATCTGTCAACCAGTGCTAGTGCTCACTCCCTTAAACACGGCATTGGCATGTTCATTTTACTTATAAATACCTAGTAAAGTGGTATACAACATACCCAGGACCTATAAATTAAATGCTCCTAGTGGGCCTGCAGCATTGGTTGTGCCACCCTCTTAAGTAGCCCTGTAAAATGGTATACAACCGTTTCAATGCAACTTTTACAACGCATACTGTTTCAACGCGCACCATTACAACGCAGGATCCTTTACAACGAATGCCTTTACAACGCATGACATTACATAGCAGATGCTATTACAACGCATGCCATTACAATGTAAGTATAGGTAAGTATATCATTCTATTTAAACATTTTTTTAATTACAATTTTTTTTTACTTAAATTTAAAAAATATTAAAAATAAATTAAATAAATTAATTTAAGTAATTTTATATATATAGTTTGGGTTATGGGGTACAGGGGTATTTTTAGGGTTCAGGGCTGGGTTTGGGTTATGGGGTACAGGGGTATTTTTAGGGTTCAGGGCTGGGTTTGGGGTTTGGGGTACAGGGGTATTTTTAGGGTTCAGGGCTAGGTTTGGGTTTTGGGGTACAGGGGTATTTTTAGGGTTCAGGGCTAGGTTTGGGTTTTGGGGTACAGGGGTATTATTAGGGTTCAGGGCTGGGTTTGGGTTTTGTGGTACAGGGGTATTTTTAGGGTTCAGGGCTTGGTTTGGGTTTTGGGGTACAGGGGTATTTTTAGGGTTCAGGGCTGGGTTTGGGTTTTGGGGTACAGGGGTATTTTTAGGGTTCAGGGCTAGGTTTGGGTTTTGGGGTACAGGGGTATTTTTAGGGTTCAGGGCTTGGTTTGGGTTTTGGGGTACAGGGGTATTTTAGGGTTCAGGGCTGGGTTTGGGTTTTGACGTACAGGGGTATTTTTAGGGTTCAGGGCTAGGTTTGGGTTTTGGGGTACAGGGGTATTTTTAGGGTTCAGGGCTAGGTTTGGGTTTTGGGGTACAGGGGTATTATTAGGGTTCAGGGGTGGGTTTGGGTTTTGGGGTAGAGGGGTATTTTTAGGGTTCAGGGCTAGGTTTGGGTTTTGGGGTAAGGGGTATTATTAGCGTTCAGGGCTGGGTTTGGGTTTTGGGGTACAGGGGTATTTTTAGGGTTCAGGGCTTGGTTTGGGTTTTGGGGTACAGGGGTATTTTTAGGGTTCAGGGCTTGGTTTGGGTTTTGGGGTACAGGGGTATTTTTAGGATTCAGGGCTTGGTTTGGGTTTTGGGGTACAGGGGTATTTTTAGGGTTCAGGGCCGGGTTTGGGTTTTGGGGTACAGGGGTATTTTTAGGGTTTTGGGGAACTGGGGTATTTTTAGGGTTCAGTTTATAAATAAATAATTTAAATACATTTTAAAAAAATATTTTAATAATTGTATTATTTATTAATAATAGTTATTTATTAATAATAGTTCTTTTAAAAAAAAAATTGGTATTTTTTTTCCCTACACTATCCAGCACTTACCCTACTATTACACTCCCCTGGAGTTAGAATATTATTTATAAACACCTAAACTATTTAAAAAAAAAAAAATAATATATATATATATATATATATATATATATATATATATATATATATATTTACAAATAAATTAATTAAAAAATAATTTAATTTATTTAATTAATTAAATATTTATTAATTACATTTTTAATAAAATAATATACTTACCTATACTTATGTTGTAATCGCATGCGTTATAATAGCATCTGCTATGTAATGTCATGCGTTGTAAAGGCATTCGTTGTAAAGGAATCTGCGTTGTAAAAATTGCGTTGTAATGGTGTGCGATGTAAAGGTTTGTGATGTTACGTCATACATCCCTGTAAAATATGTCTCATGCCTGCCATAGCAGTCTGTTATCAGTTTTGAACTACCAATTCGACTTTGCAAAATGATCCATTTGACAAGCTTAAAAGTCATTTTTTTATACAAATAAGTCACCACTAACGTAGGCTCTAAAAACATTACTTAATTGATGGACATGTACTTTAAAATTTTCCATATCCTGGTAGTGAAAACCCCCTCAATTCGTTTTTCACCATGTGAAGCTTACCTCTCCCATAGGACAACATGGGTTTCCTTAGTGCATTTAATAAGTACTCATCTTTGATTGATAGCGATTAGGAAAGTCAAGTTTGCTGTTTTAGAAATTGTATTTTAAGCACCTCTTTAATGGTAAAGTCAGGTTTTTGGTCTCAATTTGGAAGATGCCTCGTTAGAAAGTTTAAAAGGTAAAGTGGGAAAGGGGATTATTTATGAAGTTATTTAAGCAAAATATAGCTAGTTGTTCAAGAGAATAAACCTAGAGGCATACACAAAATGATTAATCAAATGTGTTAGGAAAAAGAGAAACAGGTGTACCAAGAAATCAAAATCAATCACATACATTGTTTACAAACAAAAACACAGATATCGAGGGTACATTAAGACAAGAAAGCCCATTATACATAAATCACGTGCACTAAATCAATGATGTTATAAAAACCTCATAGAGTCGTCCATGTCAAGTCCACTCTCTTGATAACTGGAATCAGTCCTTTATATGTATCCAAAAAATCTGAGTTCCAATCATCAATTTGCAAGCTGAAGAGAGTGTATAACGAGGTCCACTACCTATAATATTTGAAGGCGGTGGATAAATTATAACTGAAAGTTAGAACTGTAATTAGAATTGTTAACGTTTTTGTAGTTAAAACTTGCGTTGTATTGGGCAGATGCGTTTTTCTATCTATAATTAAGCTTTAACCTTTGTTTTTTTTCATTGAATTTCTGTGGTTTAAAAATAATGTTTAATAAAAAATGTGTTTCAAATTGTAGAATCCAGTGTCGCAAGTGGAGAGTTGTTATGTGGTGTGTCATACAGTACTATAGAGGAGTATTATGAATTCTATTGTCATAGTCAGGAGTATGTTATGTTATGTTATGTTATGTTAATGCTATTTCTATAGCGCTCATATCACCGGGAGGCATCTCAGCGCTGTTGAGGAACATGATAGGGACGAACCAACGAATATTAACACAGATAGGCTTTTAGTTGTTTTCTGAAATTGCTGTACATGGGAGTCTCACTGAGAGCTATGGGTAACTTGTTCCAGTACCTCGGGGCAAGATAAGAGAAGGCCTTGCCCCCAGTATGAGTTTGACGTATTCGGGGCACACACAAAAGGGCTTTGGTGCTTGATCTGAGATTTTGGGACCTCACCTAAGTAGTAAGTTTTCTTTGAAGATAGTGTGGACCTTTGCCTCTCAAAGCGTTATAGGAGAGGCAGCAAAGTTTAAAGTAGGATCGCTTCTTCACAGGTAGCCAGTGCAGTTCCCTCAGCATAGGCGTGGAAGGGGTGCCCGCAGGACGGTTCAAGATTAATCTTGCCGCAGTGTTCTGGCCCACATGTAAGTTTACAAGCAGAGTCTCACCCACTTCGGCCTGCAGAGCATTTCCATAGTCCAGTCTACTGATCACCATCGCCTGGACAAGGGTTCTGCGGGAGTTAGTGGGGAGGAACGGAAAGATTCTGCACAGAAGGTGCAAGTTATTATAACAGGAACTGGAAGAAGCAGTAATATGGTCTTTCATATATAAAGTATGGTCAAGTATTATCCCTAAGTTTCTTACATTTTGTTTGGGTACGGGAACTGCTCCAAGTTGGTGTGGCGACCACTCATCTGACCACAGGGTTGGGGATTTCCCCATTAACATGATCTCTGTTTTATCTGGGTTCAGCTGGAGGTAGTTCTCAGTCATCCAGTTGGTCATTGCAAGCATTCCGGCCGAGAAGCGCATTTTCACTGATTCTAAGTTCGGACCAAGAGTAAACATAAGCTGTGTATCGTCAGCATAATAAATTATCTCAAAGCCATACTGCTCTACAATCTTTGATAACAGAGCCATATACATGTTGAATAGTGTCGGGCTTAGACACGATCCCTAGGATACACCTTTATCCAGCTGGATTTTTTTTGAGGAATAAGGCCCTAATATGATCGTCTGTTGTCTATCTGATAGGAAATGCTGCAGCCACTTTAATGATGTTCCTTGGATACCAAAGGCCTGCAATATTTCCTTAAGCTTTGGGTGTGAGAGGGTATCGAAGTCCGCGGACAGTTCTTATAATATCAGCACGATTGAACCACCAGCATCCATCACCTGTCTAAGGAAATCAGTCATGGCCGGACACCCGATTGCGAACGATCCAGAATTTTATTGGTTTCGAGATATGACCCCAGCTGCATATTTATTAGGCTTCCCAATTGCTTACCCAACAGAGGAAGCAAAGATATTGGACAGTAATTGCTGAGTGCTTGTGGGTCAGATGTGGCTTTTTTCAAAACAGGCTGTACTTACGTGTCCTTCCACACCGTGGGGATAGTTCCTGTTTGTATGGAGCAATTGAAAATATTTAGGATCATAGGGGAACAGCAAGTGGCTAGAAGAGACATACATATAGATTCATCATCTGCATGTTTTGCGAGTCTGTAATAGCGATTATTAAGGAATCGCTATTACAGACTCGCAAAACGGGATTCATGTAGAAATCGCAATACTTATTGCGATTCCTACAGCTTCCGTATTTGCGATTAGCTAATTGCTAATCGCAAATAAGGAATAACTCCCCATTCATTCCTATGGGCCTAAAGGCAATTTGGGAAACCGCAATTATTCGCGATTTTTCAAATTGCGAGTTCATGAACCATTGATGAATCTCAAATGCCATTTTTGCGGGCACAAACGGACGAATTTTGCGATTCGCACCGTTTGCGCTCGCAAAAATGCTTGATGAATCTACCAGTTAATTTTAGGGGAACAATGGTCATGGGGTGAACCAGATTTAGCTGTGACCAAGGGATTGTGAACTTCCTCTAGCGTGGTCATCTCAAAACACTCCAGAGTATTATGCGCCACTTTTCCTTGCTCTTCTAATCTAATACTAGTCTCTGAGTTCTGCAAAGCAGCACCTGGGAATTTGGTGTAGATGTTAGAAATCTTTTCCTGAAAGTAGACAGCTAGTGAGTCAGAGAATTCCCGGGATTCCACTGGGGATTGGGTGCATACTTGCGGAGAGACGAAATCTCATACTATATTAAAGAGGGCCTTTGAGGAGTTACTAGCTTGTTCAATTTGATTTCTGATGAAAGTTTGTCGAGCATTTTTTGTATTCTGATGGTATTGGGACAAGGCCTGTTTGTAAAGATCCCTATCTTGGGGGTTTATCTTTCTTTGCCGGAGTTTTACATTTAGATTTTTTGACTTTTAAATCTGGTATATACCAATGGGATGACAGTCTGTGAGGAGCCGTGATATTTAAAAGGAATAGTTGCATCCAGTGCCGTTGTGAAAGCGGAAATGAAACCTTCAAGCAGTTTAGATTCATCAAGATCACTATTTGGAGGTTATTTTGGAGGCCTCACTAAAGAATTCAAGAGGGAGTTTATGGCATGGTCTTCTCACTTCTTGTCACCGCCCTTTATTCGCTACGGGGCACAGGGCACTGGGGTGTAATAGCGAACGTAATCATAAAGTGATCTGTCCACGTTAGGGTGATTGGAGGTTTACAGATTAAATGGTCTGTGTTGGAGAAAGTTAGATCCAAAGAATGACCAGCCAAGTATACTGGGCCTTTAACTCTTTGGGTGAGTCCTAGTAATTCCGAGTTAAGTAGAATTTTATTAACTTCGGGATTGGTATAATCTTCCCCCTGGAAGTTAAAGTTGCCAAGCAGAAGAAATTGATTTTATGCTAAGACATACATTGCTATTTGTTCTATTAATTGATCAGAAAAAATGTTTTCTGGGTCCTGGAGGACGATATATCAATGCTCCATTCCAGCTGTCTGTCACGGATATGTTTATCTTAAAGATCCATAATTCTATACAACTATTGCTTATGGTAGAGATCCAATTCACATTAACAGAGTTTTTAAAGACAATGGCAATGCCCTGCCTGCTTTTCCATCCCTGTCAAGATGGATAGGTTTATAACTCTCTGGGATCGCTAAATTGATCGATGGGTGATTTGTAGAGTTTAGACATGATACTGTTAAGAAGCAGATGTCTGGGCAGAGTGAGGTGATCATATCCATATTTCAATTGGGTGCTTTGCTAAGGATCGAACGTTACAGAGTGGGCAGCTTAGACCGTACATTTTTTAATCTTGGCTACTTCCAGGATCAGATGGTATGATCAGTTCTGAGTCACATTGAAAATGGCAGTTCCCACAGCCTACTGTGCCTTCTAGGAAGCGTGGAACTTTTATGGGACAGCTTACATGGGGTAAGTGCTTTGGAAGTTCCTGGGTTCTATTCAAATGCAGGCAGTCAGTAGAGTATGACAGACTTGTATTGTAAATTGGAATAGAATAGTTTACAGTAGAGTGTAAGAGAGTGTAGTAAAGTGTTATATAGTGTAGTGGCATGGTGTCTCATATAACAGAGTTAAGTATTGTAGACTAGAGCAGAGAATTGTACAGTGGAATGGAGTGTCAAACAGTGGCGTAGAGTGTTGTAGGCTGCCATAAAGTGGGGTAGACTGGTTTAGAGTGGAGTAGGGTGAAGTAGAGTGTCATAGAGTGGATTATCATCAAGAGCATTGTAGAGTACAGTGGACGAAAGTGATGAAAAAGGGAGTGAATACCATATAGTGGAGTGGTGTATCGAAGGGAGAAGCTGAATGACTCCTCGTTGACTGTCGTACAATGTAGTACAGTGGCGTAGAGTTGATGGGCATGGAGTGGAGTAGAGTGTCAGACAGTAGAGTGGCATAGAGTTAAGTATAGTAGAGTGGCATAGAGTGGAATAAAGTATAGTAGAGGGGACTATAGTGGAGTGGAGTACACTGGAAAGGGGTCGTGTAGAGTGGAGTAAAGTGTCATAGAGTGAAGTGATTTGTCACAGACTATAGTGGCCTTGGAGTGCAGTAGAGTGGAGTGGCATAGCATACAGTTGAGTAAAGTGTCATAAATGTATATAGTGTGTTGTACAGAAGAGTGTAGTGGGGTGTAGTACAGTACTGGAAAGTGATATAGACTCCAGTACAGTAAAGTGGCATACTGTTGAGTTGATTCTGTAGAGTAGAGTTGTGTGCAGTACAGTAGAGTGCTTTGAGTGTGGTACAGTGGATAGGCATACATTGTTATAGTGAACAGGTACATTGAGTGGTGTAGAGTAGAGTGGCATACAGTGGAGCAGTGGAGTAGAGTGGAGAATTGTGTCAGAGTAGAGTGGAGTAAAATAGGGTGCTGCAGCATATAAAGAGTTGTGTACATTGTGGACAAGAGTATTGTTGAGTAGAGTGGAGTAGAGTGTTGTACAGTGGCATACAGTATAGTACAGTGTTGTACAGTGGAGTAAAGGGATATAGACTGGAGTAAAGTGTCAGAGAGTGGCATACAGCGTAGTAGAGTTATGTAGAGTGGAGTTGCATAGAGTACAATATTGGTTAAAATAGTGGAGCTTCACAAAGTGGATTGTTGTATAGTATTGTAGAGTTCGGTAAAGTCTTGTACTGTGGAGTAGAGTAGAAGTGGAGTGGTGAGGAGTGGTGTAACACAGTGTATACTAATGTGCAATAGAGTATATTTGTGTACTGTACATTAGAGTGGCTTAGAGTGGATTCGACCAGCGTGACGCAGGTAGTAAACTGATATAAATTGGAGAGGGGTCTTGTACAGTTGAGTGGAGTGCTGTGTCATATAGCAAAAAGTCATATAGTGGAATACAATGTTGTTCATTAGAGTGTAAGGCATAAAGTGGAGTATAGAGTTGGACAATGGAGTGTACAGGGATAGAGTGGGTTGCAATGAAGTGTGGTAGACGTTTATAGTGTTGAGTTATATAGAGCGGTAGAGAGTGTCATACTATGGTGCAGGGTAGAGAGCAGTAGTGTACACTGAGGTGACGTAGAGTGGATTACCATAAAGCCGAGTAGCACACAGTGGAATAGTGTAAAGTTGAATACTATACAGTGGAGTGGTATGCAGTGGAGTGGCGTAGATTGGAGTAGGGTATAGTGGATTAGCGTAGAGTGCAGTGGCATTCTTTGAAGTGGCACAGCATCGAATTGAAGAAACTCAAAAATTGGAGCAGCCTCTCACAGTAGAGTGGCTACAGCATCTCACGGTATTGGAAACTACAGTAGAGTGTTGTCCAATAGAGTGTATGGACATAGAGTTGAGTTCAAATTTGGACAGTAGAGTGTACAGGGATAGATTTAACTCTATTAGAGTGGAATAGAGTTTTGTAGAGTTTTGTAGAGTGGCGTAATACAGAGTATACTGGAGTAGAGTAGAGTAGTGTACAGCAGAGTGGAATAAAATAGAATAGCATAGAGTGGAGTAGTGTGGACTGGAGTGGCATGCACTGGAGTGGTGAAGCGTGTAATGGCATATAGTGTAGTGGTATACTGTGAAGTAGCCTAAAGTGTAATAGTGTTGAGTGCAGTAGCATACAGTGGATTCGAGTGGCATACAGTGAAGTGGATTAGATTGTAGTGGTGTATTCTAGAGTGGGGTCAAGTGTAACCCCATACCTCGAGTGGACGAGCTAATAGAGAAGCTCGGTGATGCTCTATATATCACTACGGTTGACCTCACCAAGGAGTATTGGCAGGTGCCCCTTAGGGAAGAGGACCGGAAGAAGACAGCCTTTATAACTGACGAAGGATTGTTTGAATTCACCGCTCTTCCCTTTGGCCTTCATGGGGCACCTGCAACTTTCCAGCGCCTCATGAATAACATCTTACGCCCCTACCCTTCATTCAGTTCGGCGTATCTGGATGATATAGTGGTATACAGCAATAGTTGATAAGAGCACCTGAAGCACCTGACGATTATCCTAAAAGCCCTTGAACAAGCAGGTCTACACGTAAATGCAAAAAAATCAAGATCCGCATTCAATCGCGTAAAATACCTGGGGTTTGTGTTAGGAGATGGTACGATTGCCCCACAGACAGAGAAGGTTAAAGCCATTGTAGGGACCCCTTTTCCAAAAACCAAAAGGGAGATGAGGGCGTTTCTGGGCTTAATAGGCTATTATCGTAGATTCATCCCCAAGTTTGCAGAACTAGCTTCTCCCTTAGCAGACCTCCTCAGAAAAGATGTCAGACCCCGTGAACTTACAACCCCCTCAACAGATGTACTAAGGGCATTTAGGGAATTGAAAGGAATCGTAACCACCAATCCAGTATTGATTTCACCAGACTTTTCTAAAACCTTCATCCTGGCCACAGACGCTTCTGACTCAGGGATAGGAGCCGTATTGTCTCAAGTGGGAGGAGACGGGCTGGAACACCCTGTTCTGTATGTGATCCGAAAGTTATTTCCAAGGGAGTATAAATATCCAACTATCGAACGGGAATGTCTGGCAATTAAATGGGCCATCGACAAACTGCTGTATTATCTGGAGGGGAAGCCATTCATCCTATACACAGACCATGCCCCATTAAAATGGATGTATAGGACACAAAGCCAAAACCCACGAGTGTTATGCTGGTTCTTGTCCCTACAACCCTTTTCTTTCGAAGTACTCCACAGAAAAGGGAAAGACAATGGTAATGCGGATTACCTCTCCCGGGTTTTTCCTCTCCCCGATCGGGTGAATCCAGGGGGGGAGGTGTGTAACGGGGCAGGTCAGCACACGGAAGAAAAGGAAATAGAAAAAGAATGGTGGTCAGCAATACCCCTCACCCCCTTCTGTCACTTTCCAGCAGGACGATTGGTCTACGCAAAATCAGCCCTTGTTGAACCCGGAGGAAGAAAACGGACAGGGTCTCTTTAATTGGGGTTTTCTGCAAGACGAGGCCCCGCCCACCGATGACGTCAACACGCCTGGGCCGTCAAAGGAGGAGGATTCCCGGAAGAAGGCGGACAGCGTTTCCCAGGAGGAAGACGGTTGGAGATCCGGAGCGAATATCCAGGTTGCCAAAGACGAGGAGCGGAAGCTGAGCTTCGAGAACACCGCAGCGAAGCCAGGAGGCCACCGGTACCACGAGCCGCCCCGCCACGTTCCCAAGGGAGGAGCGTGGCTCGAACAGGTACGGGGCAAGGTAGCGGGTTGGGTCGGGAGACGAGACTGCACTGAAGCGTAAAAGTTCCCGATTCCTGTGCGAGCTAGAGTAGCGTTGTAAATATTGTGTATAATCAAACTTGTACCTCTTCCCCCTCACGAGCACTAAAGCCCCGATAGTTACCGTAACTATATTGAGCACTTTGTTTCCTCACACCCGGTCCCTGACAAGATACCTAGAGAGTAGACGGTTGTCCTAATACCTTGTTTTATTCTGGTTTATTTTGGGTCTCAGCTGTTACGACGGAGTGGCTGAATTACAACCCACCAGCTACAAAACACCTGAACTATTACTCCAGAAGCCGTTTTCCCTTCATGGTGGACCCTCTGCACAGTGTCAAGACGGATCCTGCCACTTTTGCAAAGGAAAGACTTACGAGTAGACAAAGAAGAGTCTTTGGTAAAATAAAACCATCTCTAAAATGATCTAGTGTCTTCTCCATTCCTGATACCCCGCCACGCCAGGTAAATTGGGAAATCTATTGGTGGAAGACTGTGGCCTGCAGTATTTACAATTATGCCTTCCTCCTCCCTGGCCTCGCCAAAGATGTTGGCAAAATGTTCCACTCAACGTTCTTCATCGATGGCAAGTTCTATTGTAGGGGTGTCTTCTACTTTCATGAAAGGAGATTTTACTACTCGCCAAAAGGCAGTACTGTCCTTATTAACACTTGCCTTGTGTAGGTCAGCCCATGTCTGATTTCTTCATTCTAATTTTCGTTTTTTTAACAGCCTCACTATAGGCCTTACTACACAGCCTAACTTTGTTTATATCCCTGTCTTTTTTATGTATAAAAGCGTAGAGTAGAGTGCAGAGTGCAGAGAGTTGAGTCTTGTACAATGAAAAGGCATTAAGTGGAGTGGCATACATTATAATAGTGTATAGTTGAGTAGCTACAGTGACGTAGCAGATTGAGGTATGTGAAATTGAATGGCAATGTAGATTATGATGTGCAGAGTAACACAAAACAGCGAATTGTGCTGCCTTGCGTTTCACCATATTTATCAATCAACGCAGGGCCACTCATGGTGTACTTGCCTTCCTTTGCAAATCTGACTCAAGTACTACATTGCCCTTGTGACCCTATGAGTGATGCAAGGGTACCAGAATTGTTATGTTATGTTATGTTATGTTAATGGCATTTATTATGCGCACAGCTGCTCCAGCGAAGGAGCGTCCCGGCGCCTGACAAGGAAGCCACACAACATAACTGAAAGAAATAAGCGTTTAAAAAGGAAAAGACTACGGGAACAAAAGAGTCTTGACCGCTCTACGGAAGGAAAGCAGGTCGGCAAGGGTCCGGATTTCAAATGGAAGGGCATTCCATAACACAGCCGCCCGCACCCGAAAGGAGCGTCCTCCAGCTCGGCTGCGTTTGAAACGTGGAACTGCAGCTAATTCATGGTCCGAAGAGAACGCCCAGGAATGTAAAGACACAGAAGATTGTAAAGTATCTGAGCAGAGGGACCCTTTAAGATCTTAAAGGACATACACAACACTTTAAAGTGAATCCGCTGCCTGATGAGTAGCCAATGGAGAGCACGCAGGGTGTGAGAGACGGAACAAAACCTAGGAAGGCCTACTACTGCTCTGGCGGCTGCATTTTGCACTCGCTGGAGGCGGGTGAGCTCGGCCTGATTTAACCCTATGAAAAGGGAGCTGGCATAATCCAGCCGAGACAGCACCGTCGCCTGAACCACAAGTTGACGGGTCGCAGCGTCAAAGAATTTGAGTGCAGGTCTCAAGTTGCGCAGAATGCCAAAGCAGCAGGCCGCAGTTCTTTTAGTATGGCCAACAAAACTAAGAATAGGGTCCAGCCATACCCCCAGATTTTTAATCTTCGGGACCGGAGTGGGGGTGGGGCCCAACTCAGGGGGCCACCAGATGTCACCCCAAAGTTCCGTCTGTTTGCCAAAGACCATAATCTCTGTTTTTTTGGCATTCAATTGGAGACAGTTGGACGTCATCCAACTGGCCACCGCCCGCAGTCCATCCCGGAATCTTGGGGCCTCCACCCCGGAATCCCCGCTGATCGTGACCGCTAGCTGAGTATCATCCGCATATGACACCATGGTCATACCGCAGTGCTTTACAACCTCAGCCAGCGGCCTCACGTATAGGTTGAACAATGTGAGACTCAGCGAGGGCCCCTGCGGGACCCCAAGCGTCAGAGGATGGAATTTGGACTGGTGAGGCGGCCAGCCACACAGAAAGAACGATCCGCCAGAAACGATCGGAACCACTGCAATGCAGTGCCGGTCACGCCTGCCTCCTCAAGGCGCTGCAGGAGGATCCCATGCGAGACGGTGTCGAAGGCGGCGCTCAGATCTAATAAAACAAGCGCCGCCGTTTGACCCGCATCGAGCACCGCCCGCAGATGCTCAACCATAAATAGGAGTGCTGTCTCCGTGCTGTGGCCAGCTCGAAAGCCATTCTGTGTATCATCCAGAACGTTAGTGCGCGAGAGATGGTCAGAGAGGGCGGTGTTAACATGCGCCTCCGCGACTTTGGCTGGCCACGGGAGAAGTGAGATCGGCCTATAATTCTCCGGTTTACTAGGGTCGAGAGATGGCTTCTTCAAAATGGGCATTACTACTGCCTGCTTCCATTTCGAAGGTACCAGGCCAGACGAGAGCGAGATGTTGATCAGATCGCAAACTGGGTTAGAGGGTGTCAAGTCTCTAAAGATTGCTGGCTTGAGCGGATCAGCCGGAGACCCCGACTTAACCCGAAGAGCCAGAGTCTTAAAAATCTCCGGTGTGAGACAGGGGAAAGAATCTAACACCACCTGTCTGGGGGGATTGTGCAGCCCGACACCGGTAGGTGCAGCCATGGGAAAAGCTCTATAGATGGAATGGACCTTCTCCAAAAAGAAGGCCGCCAGCGTTTCACATTGAGTGTTGGAACCAATGACGTCGGCGGAGGGCTTTTTAGCTACAAGATCCTTGAGAGCTTTAAAAATGGTTTTGGATGGATTCGGACTGTTGCGGAATTCCAGGGCATAAAATGCAGCCTGGGCTCTGCAGACAGCTCGGTGATAAGACTTAACGGTGACCATATAATAGGCTTTTTTGCTGTTGTCATACGTTTTCCGCCAGTCTCTCTCCGCACGTCTGCAAGAGCTTTTCAACGCACGCAGTGTACCATTATACCAGGTACTTGGGTCTCGCGGCCCACACCTACTCGAAGTCATTGGAATAAGGGCATCAAGGGCTCTGGTTACCCATTCGCAGAAATGGTCGTAACCAGATTCCACATTCTCCGCAGGGCCCAGTGGGTCTTCGGAGAGAAGACGGTGGAGGTCTTCCAGTTTTAATTTGCTCCAACGCCGTCTGGGCAAAACTCGCGTCGAGGATATAAAGGGAGGCTCTGGCAGTGGGCATTGGATAGTCACTAACGAGTGATCTGTCCAAGACATAGGAAGAGGGGAGGCCACTTTTGCCTCAGCTAAATTCGAGAAGAAGGGGTCCAGAATATGACCACCAACATGGGTGGGGTCCGAGACCAGTTGGAGCAGTTGGAGGGCCTCAAGATCAGCCACAATACCTCCCACTGAAGGCAGAGCCAAGGTGTCAAAATGGAGATTCAAGTCTCCTAAGATAGAAAAGTTGGCACACCCCACTGCCAGCGAGCTTACAGCGTCAGGGAGAGCCTCCCTAAATGCCACATCACTGCCCGGTGGGCGGTAAATTAGCAGGCCTGAGAAAGTGAAGCAAGGTGTAACAGAAACCTTAAACAGGGCACTTTCACAGCCCGCGATCCTTTGAACTCTCCAGTCGCAAGGGTAGCAGGATTTGACGGCAAGCGCAATTCCTCCACCCCTCGAGGGGCGATTGAGCATGTAGGTCGAATACCCAGAGGGAAAGGCCAGATTAGGAACAGCTGTGTCAGAGTCCTGAAGCCAAGTCTCTGTCACACAGATAATATCAGGAAGTTCCTGTACAAAGAGGTCGGCTATGTCCTGGTGGTGTTTAACCAACGACCTCACATTTAGGTTCCAGATGGTAATGAGATGCGAGGGAAGTGTGCTGCCAGTAGCTAACTTAGCTCCAGCATCGCCCAATAAGGCGGGGGCTTCAAGCATCCACCTACCGCATGCACACTGATGGGGACCACACAGAGGATGTACACGAGCTGTATCGCAAGATGGCAAACAGCGGCCGATGGACACAAGAGCTTCCCTGGTGTAACGAAGCATCGTGCAACATCAAGCGATGGACAGAGTCCCAAACCGACCAACGCGACCGTACGCGGACGGGCGCAGACGGACAGGACTCTGGCACGACTCAGGCTAAGCGAAGGCGCTCCCGCTGCGCGATACTGCTGCGCTAGGCAGGGAGCTTTAAGTAGGCGTCCCACCTATGCTACAGCGCACTAGAGCGCTCGATAAAAGATGGCGCCCAAACTCCTACCCCACTCCAAGATGTCTGCTGCAAAATGAGCCCACCCCGAGAACCGGACCCGCTCGAGCAGCGGTGGATGCCAATTAGAATGCAGGTAAGGGGCAATTTTAAAAAACCAATGCAGTCAACAGAAATGAAAGAGCAAATACACAAAAGGGGATTTTAAAAACGCTGTTCAGCGAAATAAGCGCGAGGCGCTAGGCAGCGATGATGTTCCTTGTCAGGCCGAACCCTGAAGCAGCTCGCCTTAAGTAGGCGTCCCACCTATGCTACAGCGCACTAGAGCGCTCGCTAAAAGATGGTGCCCAAACTCCTACCCCACTCCAAGATGTCTGCTGCAAAATGAGCCCTCCCCGAGAACCGGACCCGCTCGAGCAGCGGTGGATGCCAATTAGAATGCAGGTAAGGGGCAATTTTAAAAAACCAATGCAGTCAACAGAAATGAAAGAGCAAATACACAAAAGGGGATTTTAAAAACGCTGTTCAGCGAAATAAGCGCGAGGCGCTAGGCAGCGATGATGTTCCTTGTCAGGCCGAACCCTGAAGCAGCTCGCCTTAAGTAGGCGTCCCACCTATGCTACAGCGCACTAGAGCGCTCGCTAAAAGATGGTGCCCAAACTCCTACCCCACTCCAAGATGTCTGCTGCAAAATGAGCCCACCCCGAGAACCGGACCCGCTCGAGCAGCGGTGGATGCCAATTAGAATGCAGGTAAGGGGCAATTTTAAAAAACCAATGCAGTCAACAGAAATGAAAGAGCAAATACACAAAAGGGGATTTTAAAAACGCTGTTCGGCGAAATAAGCGCGAGGCGCTAGGCAGCGATGATGTTCCTTGTCAGGCCGAACCCTGAAGCAGCTCGCCTTAAGTAGGCGTCCCACCTATGCTACAGCGCACTAGAGCGCTCGCTAAAAGATGGCGCCCAAACTCCTACCCCACTCCAAGATGTCTGCTGCAAAATGAGCCCACCCCGAGAACCGGACCCGCTCGAGCAGCGGTGGATGCCAATTAGAATGCAGGTAAGGGGCAATTTTGAAAAACCAATGCAGTCAACAGAAATGAAAGAGCAAATACACAAAAGGGGATTTTAAAAACGCTGTTCAGCGAAATAAGCGCGAGGCGCTAGGCAGCGATGATGTTCCTTGTCAGGCCGAACCCTGAAGCAGCTCGCCTTAAGTAGGCGTCCCACCTATGCTACAGCGCACTAGAGCGCTCGCTAAAAGATGGCGCCCAAACTCCTACCCCACTCCAAGATGTCTGCTGCAAAATGAGCCCACCCCGAGAACTGGACACGCTCGAGCAGCGGTGGATGCCAATTAGAATGCAGGTAAGGGACAATTTTAAAAAACCAATGCAGTCAACAGAAATGAAAGAGCAAATACACAAAAGGGGATTTTAAAAACGCTGTTCAGCGAAATAAGCGCGAGGCGCTAGGCAGCGATGATGTTCCTTGTCAGGCCGAACCCTGAAGCAGCTCGCCTTAAGTAGGCGTCCCACCTATGCTACAGCGCACTAGAGCGCTCGCTAAAAGATGGCGCCCAAACTCCTACCCCACTCCAAGATGTCTGCTGCAAAATGAGCCCACCCCGAGAACCGGACCCGCTCGAGCAGCGGTGGATGCCAATTAGAATGCAGGTAAGGGGCAATTTTAAAAAAGCAATGCAGTCAACAGAAATGAAAGAGCAAATACACAAAAGGGGATTTTAAAAACGCTGTTCAGCGAAATAAGCGCGAGGCGCTAGGCAGCGATGATGTTCCTTGTCAGGCCGAACCCTGAAGCAGCTCGCCTTAAGTAGGCGTCCCACCTATGCTACAGCGCACTAGAGCGCTCGCTAAAAGATGGCGCCCAAACTCCTACCCCACTCCAAGATGTCTGCTGCAAAATGAGCCCACCCCGAGAACCGGACCCGCTCGAGCAGCGGTGGATGCCAATTAGAATGCAGGTAAGGGGCAATTTTAAAAAACCAATGCAGTCAACAGAAATGAAAGAGCAAATACACAAAAGGGGATTTTAAAAACGCTGTTCAGCGAAATAAGCGCGAGGCGCTAGGCAGCGATGATGTTCCTTGTCAGGCCGAACCCTGAAGCAGCTCGCCTTAAGTAGGCGTCCCACCTATGCTACAGCGCACTAGAGCGCTCGCTAAAAGATGGCGCCCAAACTCCTACCCCACTCCAAGATGTCTGCTGCAAAATGAGCCCACCCCGAGAACCGGACCCGCTCGAGCAGCGGTGGATGCCAATTAGAATGCAGGTAAGGGGCAATTTTAAAAAACCAATGCAGTCAACAGAAATGAAAGAGCAAATACACAAAAGGGGATTTTAAAAACGCTGTTCAGCGAAATAGGCGCGAGGCGCTAGGCAGCGATGATGTTCCTTGTCAGGCCGAACCCTGAAGCAGCTCGCCTTAAGTAGGCGTCCCACCTATGCTACAGCGCACTAGAGCGCTTGCTAAAAGATGGCGCCCAAACTCCTACCCCACTCCAAGATGTCTGCTGCAAAATGAGCCCACCCCGAGAACCGGACCCGCTCGAGCAGCGGTGGATGCCAATTAGAATGCAGGTAAGGGGCAATTTTAAAAAACCAATGCAGTCAACAGAAATGAAAGAGCAAATACACAAAAGGGGATTTTAAAAACGCTGTTCAGCGAAATAAGCGCGAGGCGCTAGGCAGCGATGATGTTCCTTGTCAGGCCGAACCCTGAAGCAGCTCGCCTTAAGTAGGCGTCCCACCTATGCTACAGCGCACTAGAGCGCTCGCTAAAAGATGGCGCCCAAACTCCTACCCCACTCCAAGATGTCTGCTGCAAAATGAGCCCACCCCGAGAACCGGACCCGCTCGAGCAGCGGTGGATGCCAATTAGAATGCAGGTAAGGGGCAATTTTAAAAAACCAATGCAGTCAACAGAAATGAAAGAGCAAATACACAAAAGGGGATTTTAAAAACGCTGTTCAGCGAAATAAGCGCGAGGCGCTAGGCAGGGATGATGTTCCTTGTCAGGCCGAACCCTGAAGCAGCTCGCCTTAAGTAGGCGTCCCACCTATGCTACAGCGCACTAGAGCGCTCGCTAAAAGATGGCGCCCAAACTCCTACCCCAATCCAAGATGTCTGCTGCAAAATGAGCCCACCCCGAGAACCGGACCCGCTCGAGCAGCTGTGGATGCCAATTAGAATGCAGGTAAGGGGCAATTTTAAAAAACCAATGCAGTCAACAGAAATGAAAGAGCAAATACACAAAAGGGGATTTTAAAAACGCTGTTCAGCGAAATAAGTGCGAGGCGCTAGGCAGCGATGATGTTCCTTGTCAGGCCGAACCCTGAAGCAGCTCGCCTTAAGTAGGCGTCCCACCTATGCTACAGCGCACTAGAGCGCTCGCTAAAAGATGGCGCCCAAACTCCTACCCCACTCCAAGATGTCTGCTGCAAAATGAGCCCACCCCGAGAACCGGACACGCTCGAGCAGCGGTGGATGCCAATTAGAATGCAGGTAAGGGGCAATTTTAAAAAACCAATGCAGTCAACAGAAATGAAAGAGCAAATACACAAAAGGGGATTTTAAAAACGCTGTTCAGCTAAATAAGCGCGAGGCGCTAGGCAGCGATGATGTTCCTTGTCAGGCCGAACCCTGAAGCAGCTCGCCTTAAGTAGGCGTCCCACCTATGCTACAGCGCACTAGAGCGCTCGCTAAAAGATGGCGCCCAAACTCCTACCCCACTCCAAGATGTCTGCTGCAAAATGAGCCCACCCCGAGAACCGGACCCGCTCGAGCAGCGGTGGATGCCAATTAGAATGCAGGTAAGGGGCAATTTTAAAAAACCAATGCAGTCAACAGAAATGAAAGAGCAAATACACAAAAGGGGATTTTAAAAACGCTGTTCAGCGAAATAAGCGCGAGGCGCTAGGCAGCGATGATGTTCCTTGTCAGGCCGAACCCTGAAGCAGCTCGCCTTAAGTAGGCGTCCCACCTATGCTACAGCGCACTAGAGCGCTCGCTAAAAGATGGCGCCCAAACTCCTACCCCACTCCAAGATGTCTGCTGCAAAATGAGCCCACCCCGAGAACCGGACCCGCTCGAGCAGCGGTGGATGCCAATTAGAATGCAGGTAAGGGGCAATTTTAAAAAACCAATGCAGTCAACAGAAATGAAAGAGCAAATACACAAAAGGGGATTTTAAAAACGCTGTTCAGCGAAATAGGCGCGAGGCGCTAGGCAGCGATGATGTTCCTTGTCAGGCCGAACCCTGAAGCAGCTCGCCTTAAGTAGGCGTCCCACCTATGCTACAGCGCACTAGAGCGCTTGCTAAAAGATGGCGCCCAAACTCCTACCCCACTCCAAGATGTCTGCTGCAAAATGAGCCCACCCCGAGAACCGGACCCGCTCGAGCAGCGGTGGATGCCAATTAGAATGCAGGTAAGGGGCAATTTTAAAAAACCAATGCAGTCAACAGAAATGAAAGAGCAAATACACAAAAGGGGATTTTAAAAACGCTGTTCAGCGAAATAAGCGCGAGGCGCTAGGCAGCGATGATGTTCCTTGTCAGGCCGAACCCTGAAGCAGCTCGCCTTAAGTAGGCGTCCCACCTATGCTACAGCGCACTAGAGCGCTCGCTAAAAGATGGCGCCCAAACTCCTACCCCACTCCAAGATGTCTGCTGCAAAATGAGCCCACCCCGAGAACCGGACCCGCTCGAGCAGCGGTGGATGCCAATTAGAATGCAGGTAAGGGGCAATTTTAAAAAACCAATGCAGTCAACAGAAATGAAAGAGCAAATACACAAAAGGGGATTTTAAAAACGCTGTTCAGCGAAATAAGCGCGAGGCGCTAGGCAGGGATGATGTTCCTTGTCAGGCCGAACCCTGAAGCAGCTCGCCTTAAGTAGGCGTCCCACCTATGCTACAGCGCACTAGAGCGCTCGCTAAAAGATGGCGCCCAAACTCCTACCCCAATCCAAGATGTCTGCTGCAAAATGAGCCCACCCCGAGAACCGGACCCGCTCGAGCAGCTGTGGATGCCAATTAGAATGCAGGTAAGGGGCAATTTTAAAAAACCAATGCAGTCAACAGAAATGAAAGAGCAAATACACAAAAGGGGATTTTAAAAACGCTGTTCAGCGAAATAAGTGCGAGGCGCTAGGCAGCGATGATGTTCCTTGTCAGGCCGAACCCTGAAGCAGCTCGCCTTAAGTAGGCGTCCCACCTATGCTACAGCGCACTAGAGCGCTCGCTAAAAGATGGCGCCCAAACTCCTACCCCACTCCAAGATGTCTGCTGCAAAATGAGCCCACCCCGAGAACCGGACACGCTCGAGCAGCGGTGGATGCCAATTAGAATGCAGGTAAGGGGCAATTTTAAAAAACCAATGCAGTCAACAGAAATGAAAGAGCAAATACACAAAAGGGGATTTTAAAAACGCTGTTCAGCTAAATAAGCGCGAGGCGCTAGGCAGCGATGATGTTCCTTGTCAGGCCGAACCCTGAAGCAGCTCGCCTTAAGTAGGCGTCCCACCTATGCTACAGCGCACTAGAGCGCTCGCTAAAAGATGGCGCCCAAACTCCTACCCCACTCCAAGATGTCTGCTGCAAAATGAGCCCACCCCGAGAACCGGACCCGCTCGAGCAGCGGTGGATGCCAATTAGAATGCAGGTAAGGGGCAATTTTAAAAAACCAATGCAGTCAACAGAAATGAAAGAGCAAATACACAAAAGGGGATTTTAAAAACGCTGTTCAGTGAAATAAGCGCGAGGCAGTAGTCAGCGATGATGTTCCTTGTCAGGCCGAACCCTGAAGCAGCTCGCCTTAGGTAGGCGTCCCACCTATGCTACAGCGCACTAGAGCGCTCGCTATAAGATGGCGCCCAAACTCCTACACCACTCCAAGATGTCTGCTGCAAAATGAGCCCACCCCGAGAACCGGACCCGCTCGAGCAGCGGTGGATGCCAATTAGAATGCAGGTAAGGGGCAATTTTAAAAAACCAATGCAGTCAACAGAAATGAAAGAGCAAATACACAAAAGGGGATTTTAAAAACGCTGTTCAGCGAAATAAGCGCAAGGCGCTAGGCAGCGATGATGTTCCTTGTCAGGCCGAACCCTGAAGCAGCTCGCCTTAAGTAGGCGTCCCACCTATGCTACAGCGCACTAGAGCGCTCGCTAAAAGATGGCGCCCAAACTCCTACCCCACTCCAAGATGTCTGCTGCAAAATGAGCCCACCCCGAGAACCGGACACGCTTGAGCAGCGGTGGATGCCAATTAGAATGCAGGTAAGGGGCAATTTTAAAAAACCAATGCAGTCAACAGAAATGAAAGAGCAAATACACAAAAGGGGATTTTAAAAACGCTGTTCAGCGAAAGAAGCGCGAGGCGCTAGGCAGCGATGATGTTCCTTGTCAGGCTGAACCCTGAAGCAGCTCGCCTTAAGTAGGCGTCCCACCTATGCTACAGCGCACTAGAGCGCTCGCTAAAAGATGGCGCCCAAACTCCTACCCCACTCCAAGATGTCTGCTGCAAAATGAGCCCACCCCGAGAACCGGACCCGCTCGAGCAGCGGTGGATGCCAATTAGAATGCAGGTAAAGGGCAATTTTAAAAAACCAATGCAGTCAACAGAAATGAAAGAGCAAATACACAAAAGGGGATTTTAAAAACGCTGTTCAGCGAAATAAGCGCGAGGCGCTAGGCAGCGATGATGTTCCTTGTCAGGCCGAACCCTGAAGCAGCTCGCCTTAAGTTGGCGTCCCACCTATGCTACAGCGCACTAGAGCGCTCGCTAAAAGATGGCGCCCAAAGTCCTACCCCACTCCAAGATGTCTGCTGCAAAATGAGCCCACCCCGAGAACCGGACCCGCTCGAGCAGCGGTGGATGCCAATTAGAATGCAGGTAAGGGGCAATTTTAAAAAACCAATGCAGTCAACAGAAATGAAAGAGCAAATACACAAAAGGGGATTTTAAAAACGCTGTTCAGCGAAATAAGCGCGAGGCGCTAGGCAGCGATGATGTTCCTTGTCAGGCTGAACCCTGAAGCAGCTCGCCTTAAGTAGGCGTCCCACCTATGCTACAGCGCACTAGAGCGCTCGCTAAAAGATGGCGCCCAAACTCCTACCCCACTCTAAGATGTCTGCTGCAAAATGAGCCCACCCCGAGAACCGGACGCGCTCGATCAGCGGTGGATGCCAATTAAAATGCAGGTAAGGGGCAATTTTAAAAAACCAATGCAGTCAACAGAAATGAAAGAGCAAATACACAAAAGGGGATTTTAAAAACGCTGTTCAGTGAAATAAGCGCGAGGCAGTAGTCAGCGATGATGTTCCTTGTCAGGCCGAACCCTGAAGCAGCTCGCCTTAGGTAGGCGTCCCACCTATGCTACAGCGCACTAGAGCGCTCGCTATAAGATGGCGCCCAAACTCCTACCCCACTCCAAGATGTCTCCTGCAAAATGAGCCCACCCCGAGAACCGGACCCGCTCGAGCAGCGGTGGATGCCAATTAGAATGCAGGTAAGGGGCAATTTTAAAAAACCAATGCAGTCAACAGAAATGAAAGAGCAAATACACAAAAGGGGATTTTAAAAACGCTGTTCAGCGAAATAAGCGCGAGGCGCTAGGCAGCGATGATGTTCCTTGTCAGGCCGAACCCTGAAGCAGCTCGCCTTAAGTAGGCGTCCCACATATGCTACAGCGCACTAGAGCGCTCGCTAAAAGATGGCGCCCAAACTCCTACCCCACTCCAAGATGTCTGCTGCAAAATGAGCCCACCCCGAGAACCGGACACGCTCGAGCAGCGGTGGATGCCAATTAGAATGCAGGTAAGGGGCAATTTTAAAAAACCAATGCAGTCAACAGAAATGAAAGAGCAATTACACAAAAGGGGATTTTAAAAACGCTGTTCAGCGAAATAAGCGCGAGGCGCTAGGCAGCGATGATGTTCCTTGTCAGGCCGAACCCTGAAGCAGCTCGCCTTAAGTTGGCGTCCCACCTATGCTACAGCGCACTAGAGCGCTCGCTAAAAGATGGCGCCCAAACTCCTACCCCACTCCAAGATGTCTGCTGCAAAATGAGCCCACCCCGAGAACCGGACCCGCTCGAGCAGCGGTGGATGCCAATTAGAATGCAGGTAAGGGTAAATTTTAAAAAACCAATGCAGTCAACAGAAATGAAAGAGCAAATACACAAAAGGGGATTTTAAAAACGCTGTTCAGCGAAATAAGCGCGAGGCGCTAGGCAGCGATGATGTTCCTTGTCAGGCCGAACCCTGAAGCAGCTCGCCTTAAGTAGGCGTCCCACCTATGCTACAGCGCACTAGAGCGCTCGCTAAAAGATGGCGCCCAAACTCCTACCCCACTCCAAGATGTCTGCTGCAAAATGAGCCCACCCCGAGAACCGGACCCGCTCGAGCAGCGGTGGATGCCAATTAGAATGCAGGTAAGGGGCAATTTTAAAAAACCAATGCAGTCAACAGAAATGAAAGAGCAAATACACAAAAGGGGATTTTAAAAACGCTGTTCAGCGAAATAGGCGCGAGGCGCTAGGCAGCGATGATGTTCCTTGTCAGGCCGAACCCTGAAGCAGCTCGCCTTAAGTAGGCGTCCCACCTATGCTACAGCGCACTAGAGCGCTCGCTAAAAGATGGCGCCCAAACTCCTACCCCACTCCAAGATGTCTCCTGCAAAATGAGCCCACCCCGAGAACCGGACCCGCTCGAGCAGCGGTGGATGCCAATTAGAATGCAGGTAAGGGGCAATTTTAAAAAACCAATGCAGTCAACAGAAATGAAAGAGCAAATACACAAAAGGGGATTTTAAAAACGCTGTTCAGCGAAATAAGCGCGAGGCGCTAGGCAGCGATGATGTTCCTTGTCAGGCCGAACCCTGAAGCAGCTCGCCTTAAGTAGGCGTCCCACCTATGCTACAGCGCACTAGAGCGCTCGCTAAAAGATGGTGCCCAAACTCCTACCCCACTCCAAGATGTCTGCTGCAAAATGAGCCCACCCCGAGAACCGGACACGCTCGAGCAGCGGTGGATGCCAATTAGAATGCAGGTAAAGGGCAATTTTAAAAAACCAATGCAGTCAACAGAAATGAAAGAGCAAATACACAAAAGGGGATTTTAAAAACGCTGTTCAGCGAAATAAGCGCGAGGCGCTAGGCAGCGATGATGTTCCTTGTCAGGCCGAACCCTGAAGCAGCTCGCCTTAAGTAGGCGTCCCACCTATGCTACAGCGCACTAGAGCGCTCGCTAAAAGATGGCGCCCAAACTCCTACCCCACTCCAAGATGTCTGCTGCAAAATGAGCCCACCCCGAGAACCGGACCCGCTCGAGCAGCGGTGGATTCCAATTAGAATGCAGGTAAGGGGCAATTTTAAAAAACCAATGCAGTCAACAGAAATGAAAGAGCAAATACACAAAAGGGGATTTTAAAAACGCTGTTCAGCGAAATAAGCGCGAGGCGCTAGGCAGCGATGATGTTCCTTGTCAGGCCGAACCCTGAAGCAGCTCGCCTTAAGTAGGCGTCCCACCTATGCTACAGCGCACTAGAGCACTCGCTAAAAGATGGCGCCCAAACTCCTACCCCACTCCAAGATGTCTGCTGCAAAATGAGCCCACCCCGAGAACCGGACCCGCTCGAGCAGCGGTGGATGCCAATTAGAATGCAGGTAAGGGGCAATTTTAAAAAACCAATGCAGTCAACAGAAATGAAAGAGCAAATACACAAAAGGGGATTTTAAAAACGCTGTTCAGTGAAATAAGCGCGAGGCAGTAGTCAGCGATGATGTTCCTTGTCAGGCCGAACCCTGAAGCAGCTCGCCTTAGGTAGGCGTCCCACCTATGCTACAGCGCACTAAAGCGCTCGCTATAAGATGGCGCCCAAACTCCTACCCCACTCCAAGATGTCTGCTGCAAAGTGAGCCCACCCCGAGAACCGGACCCGCTCGAGCAGCGGTGGATGCCAATTAGAATGCAGGTAAGGGGCAATTTTAAAAAACCAATGCAGTCAACAGAAATGAAAGAGCAAATACACAAAAGGGGATTTTAAAAACGCTGTTCAGCGAAATAAGCGCGAGGCGCTAGGCAGCGATGATGTTCCTTGTCAGAATTCAATGATACAATTAGGCCTTTGCTATATTTTGGCCTATGGTATACTGTGTTACTTTTGCAGTACAGCATGGTACATGGTGATGACAAGCCAGTATATCATTGGGTAATGGTTGTTTTTAGTGAACGAGAAGGCAGTCATAATGTTTGTGTCACACTTTGTCTGTGTTCAGTGTTTTGCCTTAGAAATAGGTAAGTAGTAAGTAATTTTTTTGTTTATATGTTTACGGCAATGTACCACAATAGTTTTTCAGAATTTTGCAACATTTCGTGAAAGTCCTGCAGTGACAGATATTCGTGATTCGTCAAATGGATGGAAAGTTAATAGAGAGCTAATATTTGAAGAATTCCTTACTTTAGGAATACTCATTATAATTACAGAGTGGCAATCAAATGTAATCTGATTTATTTATTTTTATCTATTGTATTTGTGATGTATTTTATTTATTTTTACATAAACATGAAACCAAAAATCATGTAGTAAAGTTGAAACTTTACAAATGCAGTGCAGCCAGTAGGGAGGGGGATGACAACACAAACCAGCACTAATCCCAGGTGATTTCGGGGCCAGCTGTCCTCTCTCTGCAAGGCTTTTATATTCCCAAGCTCCCTAAAGTGTCAGGGGTGACAGTGCAGTTCAAGCGGATTGCCCAGTCTGTATGATCCCAGGTCACTAAACCGACAACTCCATCTACAAAGCGGCAGGTCAACAGGATACCATGTGACCAGGCATGTTCTTGATCAAAGGTGTATGAGGAGTGGAATAGGCATCCTGGAGCTTCTTTCCTTCGGAGGGGAGAGAGGGTGAAACCGGGGAAGAGATGCTAAGTCCGGGGCTCTGTCCCACAGCTGTGGATGTGCACCTTTCAACACAGGCCCCAGTGCATTGTAGCGATGCTGTGTCTGTCGGTTCATTCTACCTCTCATAGTCATGGGGGGTGGGAGAGGGTGTGCACCAATGAGAGAGTTCCTGGCTGTGGTTGTAGGCAGTAGTGGCTAGGAGTAATAATAAGATCCACCCCAGTCCTCTGAAACACTCTGGGCTTCCCTCAGATTCGTTGTCAAGAAGAGACGCCCTAAGCCTCCACTGGGCTGGTCATCACAGGGCTGCTGATAGAATGTGGTACCAGTGTCTTTCAATCTGCTGGTTCTGGGGAAATGTGGTCTACAGATGTGACTGAACAGGCTGCCCCTTATTATTCTGCAGGGCGGCTGCGGGACACGCTGGATTCCAGACAAGGTGTTGACAGTCCCTCTGTCCCCTTATTTGGTTGTCTGCCCTCCGCGCAGGCTCACTGTGGCCGGGTGATAGAAGGAGTGGAATTTCCCAGACAGGCCAGCTCAACACTGAGACCTGAGGCAGTAGTGACTAACCCTGGCCAGGGGGTGCACAATGTTGCCGCCTCATATTCCTACAATGGTGCAGGAATGGCTGGTCCAGCTTGCAGTGTCCCAGGTCCAATACATGGGGAGGAGTTGTAAGCTGGCACTCTGGGATAATGTCAACTAGTACCGCGCAGTCCCCGCAGTTCATTTAGGTAGGGATGGAAGATGGAGGGCAGAGTTTGAGCTTCTGTCTCACAGGTACAGTGGAAGATATTGGCCACTGAGCTGGCTGCCCTGATTAAAGCAAGGGCACACTGATCATGGAAACGTGGGGGTCAATGATGAGGGGGCCTGACCAGTGGGTGTGCCTCTGCAGTTGCCTCCTGAGCTTGATCGGGAGTGGGGATTGCAGGCAATTCTTACTGTGGGTCACTGCTCCGCATGATGCTGTTGGCCCAACTCACGCAGTGGAGGTCAGGGTAGTATGGTGGCTGAGGCACTGCTAATCGCAGATCAAGGTGTGGGTCCCCCAGTCTGCAGCCCCGACCAGGGCAATGTCCCCAGGTCCCAGTTGATCACCTCCATGACGTCTTGTTGGCCACTGCCTCCCACGAGGGCCCGCCAGCACGGAGCTCCATTGTCAGGTGGCCATCTTTACTCTTGGCCAGACCATGCCCCCATGACATGTACTTTTAAGTTTTGCATGTCCTGATTGTGAATAACTCCCAAAACCCTTTTTTTTACTACTGTTACTCACAGGTTAACATTGGGATTCTTTATTACACTTATAAGCTGTAATTCCTGATTAAAAGTAGTAGCTCTGTCATGTTTCATATAATTGGAATGATTATGATTAATCCCTTTGCCTGCAAAGTTGACTTTATCATTACTATTTTAGAAAAGCCAATTTATGAAAGCTGGCATTCATCTGCTCTTAGCTCTGTGTCCCTGCAGCCTGTCTCCAGTACATGTCTAGGGTGGATGAGACCTGGACTGTGTGCATTCCCTCTAGCCAGCCACATTCAAAGGAAGGTTAGGTGTGGCCATCCACACCCTGATAGATCAAGTCAAAAAACGTTATTCAATATGAGCCATAAAAGTCAATAAAAGACACAATATAATACAAAAAGAGTACAAAATGTAATTATACCATTAAAAACACAATATTCCAAAAGTAAAATTAGTGCAAATATCAATTTCTGTTTCGCTTTCTGTAGGGACATAAGAATATTTGAGAAAACATTTCATCCCTGAAGAAACATAGTTGCAAATCTACTCAATCTGGAAGGATAGTGTCTAATCGGTTAAAAACAGCCAATGACATACGATCTATAACATCTGTTAAAACAGACAAGGGCAGAAACCTTATTTGCAGAGTTAAATTCTTGTATTTATTCCAAATGCCCTTCTAACACTAAATAAAGTACAGTATAGTATATTTAAACGGTAGAAGGAATCTGTAAAAACAGCAAACCTTCCCCATGTGTTCTCAATTTATATTCCCTTAAAATGGCATTGAAAAGGCTTATCTGGTTTCTGCAGATAAGGGGCAGAACAAATGTAAAATGACAGGAGCTTTGTTTTGCTACCTGGTCACACCGACAAGTAGATAAGCCTTGAGACCATGCACATTGTAGAGGAAAGGCAATTCTAAAGTGTATCATAGATAATCTGAAGGGAGAAAGATAGCAGAGTTGCAAATTAAACAAGATATGGTTCTAGGTTGGATGTGGCACTGATCGGTACATATTTTATAAGTGATTCCATTGACTGGACCTTCTGAAAGCTTTAATATGATTGCTAATTTTAAAAAACAAGATTTACTTCTTCTTTGCTTTTTAGGATTGACAAACAGGTCTTTCATGCCTATTTTTCCAAATGTCTCCTTTAAGTACTTAATACAAGGAATCCGAGCCACTCAATTTTGGGCTAGACTGTAAGAAATACAGGGTCTAACCAAAGATGGTTCCGTATTTATCCACGTCTTGATCCAAAGTAGCAGTGGTGCAAGTCCCCTCCAATCTTTCAAATGAGTGAGCCCTAAATTCTCATGACAAAGAGTAACTGTTCCCGAAGGAACCATGAGTAACCGTTGTAGGAAGTGATTTTCAACCCACTGAAGAAATGATAATTGGGCATACCCCCATAAGCCAGCACCATATGACCTAGCTGATACACATTTGGTTTAATAAATATTAAGCATGTCTTTAATGGAATTCAGGACTAGCCTGTGGGAAAATCTAAAAATCCCCTCTATATTTCTTCTATTTCACTGTGCTCTAACGCTCAGGAGTTGGTTCCGGTTAAAAGAAGAGCTAAAGAGGATTCCTAGGTAATTGAA
Organism: Lissotriton vulgaris; assembly: GCF_964263255.1. NCBI lineage: Eukaryota > Metazoa > Chordata > Amphibia > Caudata > Salamandridae > Lissotriton > Lissotriton vulgaris. The sequence continues at coordinate 1,303,678,205 of NC_141695.1, read as the reverse complement.
ATCATACACCTTCCCCAGTGGTAAATTTCACATTAAGAAGGTTTTTAACTTTGTATTACATGGCACACGTGTCATAGTAAAGGACTTAGAATGATTGACCTTGACATAGAGGTTACCTATGTATGCAAAAAAGGAGTCCATTAGGATGTGTAAACCATATGCCGTGCGAGCAATTAGCACAGCGTCATACATGTACAATAAAATGTGTATAGTTTGCCTGCCTATTCTGGGTGTGTCCTTTCTACCTTGGCAGGGTGTTTGAAAATTCCATGTGTATATAAAAGAAATAGGAAAGGAGCAAGGATACATCCCTGTCACACCCCGAACAGAGATGTTTTGTTTTATGAGCAGCGACTGTGATTTAACACAGAGCATCTCTGCCCGACTTTCAGAATCTTCCAGAACCGGACATAATACAAGGCCCAGCTGATTCATCTAGCTTGGTTTTTCTACGGATTGATTTTCATGTGCCTTCGCTCTCTCCATTTTGGAGCATACGCACCTACACTCCTCCTCTATCCCTCAGTGTAGGGCTCTTTCATGGAATACCCTTCCTTCCCTCCACTCCTGTCCTGCTGAAGACCCCGGTATAAGGGATATAATAACCTACTTGCTTAGGGGTCGAAACATCAACATCTGTTTTACTAGCCAGCTTGACCAACAGAGATTCATCACTGTGCTGTTGCTACAACCCATGGCTATTTACAGTTTTGATACATTGCGAATCTTTTGGCTTAAGAAATTAGCCTTTTGTTTTCTAAACAATGTAATTTGTAATTTGCACTTCCTACTCACCTCCTTATCCTCACCTAAATCTCCAACACCTTCACTTCCCCCTTCTCTTCTCTATGTGCACTCTGTATAGATTTAATAATATTACAAACCAATGTATGCTTAGTGTGATTAAATAACACTGTTTGCTAACTATATTATGTTTTCTTTTGAATAATTTTGTTTGATAGATATTTTGTATGTTCACTTATTGTCTACTGGGACACTGTTCCAATGTAGTTTGCTGGTGAAGAGGGCGTGGGTAACGGTCTTCCTGGATTCAGGAGGGATCCATTTGAAGGTCTTGCTGTGTATGTGGTGGGTGTTGAAGCATGTGACGGATATTGCGTTGATCTTTTGGTTCATGGTGAGGGAGGAGTCGAGTATGATGCTGAGGTTTCGAGCATGGTCCTTGGGAAGGTTGCTTAGGGTGGGAGACCTCCAGGTGTCATCTCATGCGAAGGGGTGGACCCGCGGATGAGGACTTCCGTTTTCTTCAAGTTGAGCTTCAAACAGTTGCTTCTCACTCAGGATGCAACGTTCTTCATTCCTTCCTGGAAGTTGTTCCTGGTGATGTCAGGATCCTTGGTGAGGGAGAGGATGACCTGGGTGTTGCCATTGTAGGATACTATGCTGAATTTGTGTTTTCTAACAATGGTTGCGAGGGGGCCATCTAGATGTTGAAGAGCATGGGGCTGAGGAAGGGACCTTGGGGTCTCTGCATCTGATTTCTGTGGGTTCCGAGAGGAAGGGCGAGAGTCTTATTCTTTGAGTTCGGCCAGCGAGGAAGGAGCGGGTCTAGTCTAGGGCACTTCCCTGTATGCCGGCGTTGGGGACCCTGGCGGCTAGTGTGCAGTGGGACACAGTGTCAAAGGCTGCTGAGAGGGCTGCAGTGTGGCCTTGATCAAGGATAGTGCGGATGTTGTCTGTGGCAGCTCTGAGGGCGGTCTCTGTGCTGTGGCTGTTGCTGAAGCCGGATGAGATGTGTCAAGGATGTTGTTGGTTTCTATGAAGTTTGTTAGCTGGATGTTGATGATCTTCTCCATTACTTTGGGGAGGAGAGAGATGGGCCTGTAGTTCTTGAGGTCCGTCGGGTAAGATCCTCATGGTCTTTGCGGTGTCTTCTGTGGTGACAGTGGTCCAAGTGAGGATAGTCAGCTGAGTGCTGATGGAAGTAGTTTGGTTGGTGCCTTGGTCGTGTTCTTTGAAGTTGTCATAACGTGCCCAGATCTTGTGGTGGTAGAAGGAGGCAAGTTCTTTGTAGAGGTCCTGGGAAGGTGCGGTGTCAGAGGTTTTGCTGGTGGGTCTGGTGAATTCTTGTATGGTGTTGAAGAGTTCCTTGGAGTTGTGGGAGTTGGAGAGAATTCTGTCCTGGATGAAGTTCCTCTTTGTAGATCTGATGAGTAGGTGGTGTGCTGTAGTGGCAGTCCACTTGGTGCCCCCACACTCCCCTACCACCTCATCAGATTCTGTCCCTACCACCGGGAAAAAGTACCCCTTGTCACTCCAACTATAAGTTATTGCTAAACACAGCGTCCCGCTCCTAAGATCAGCACCACCTCCACAAGGCAGTGCCCAGTGCGGATGCACTAGCTGCACTGCCCAAAAGTCTGCCTCTGCCTGTAAGTGGTGCAAGCTTCCAGGGTTTTGCTGTTCCTCCATGTCACCAGCACAAGCGCTTGGATTCTTGGAGGTCCTTGGTGAACCAGGTGGCTTTCGTGGTGTCTTGTCCATTGGCATTCTGAAGGGGTGCGAGTGTGTTGGCATAGTCAGCGATCCATTTGTGGAGTTCGTTGGCTGCAGAGTTGACATTGGTTGTGGTGGGGTGAGGAGTGTGGCTGAGAGCGGAGGTGAGCTGCTTTTCAGTGACCTTGCTCCAGTTTCTGCATGGGGTGCGTGGCATTGGCTTTTGTGTGAAGGGTTCTGAGGAGAAGTGGACACAGTGGTGATCTGTCCAAAGGGGTTGCGTGTTGATTCCACTGGTATAGATGGGGTAGAGGGTGTGTCCCACCTTGTGAGTGGGGGTGGTGACAAGCTGCTTCAGTCTGTGTTGGAGAGGTTTTCTAGTAGAGCGGTTAAGTTGGGGTCGCTGAGGTTGTCAAGGTGGAAATTCAGGTGTCCGAGCAGTATGTAGTCTGTGGAGGTGAGGGAGTGGGGCGCAATGTGATCTGCAAAGGTTTTGGTAAACGGGACACAAGGTCTGGGAGGTCCATAGGCGAGAGCTTTGTGTAGAGTTCTTTTTGGGAATGACCTGGATATTGAAGTCGATGTGTTCCATAGGGGCAAAGAGTCGCTCGAGATGGAGGTTTTCAGTCGGTGGGAGAATTTGTGGACTATAGCCAGGCCTCCTCCAGGGTAGTTGGGGCAGTCCTTACTCTAGATCTTGTGCCCGTCGGGGATGGCGTTTGCGATATCGGATGCAGAGCTGGTGTTGGTCCAGGTCTCTTTGAGGAAGGCGACGTCGGGTGAGAGGGTGTTGAGGAGGTCCGAGATTTCTAAAGCATGTCTGTGAAGGGAGCATATGCTGAGAAGGATGCAGCTCAGGGGTTTGGGTGCACTGGAATTGGTGGGTTGGTGGTAGCTGTCATGGTCTGAAGGTGGGTGAAGGTGCAGTGGCACTGTCAGCAGAACGGGCCTTGTGTGATGCTTGGTGTAGTGAGCTGGCATTGGCTGTTACGTCCAGGGTTGAGTACTAGGAGTGTTGCTGGGTCGTATCAGTGGGAGGTTGGGGAAATGGGTCCCTGGCTCTGGTCGCAGATGGGCACAGACGGGCTTGCCTTTGGCGCACCAGGGGTGCACCTCTTGGCGGACGCACAGCTGGGATATCAAGCCTTACCCCCTGCTCCTGTGTTTGGTCCATTGGAAATGTATTCAGGGGGTTGTTCTAGTAGAACCAACACATTCTCTGCTGCATTAAGCAGAGTCGACGCATCACCGCTGCGTGGTAACAGAACAGGAGAATTGCACTTGGTACCAGTATATCGCCCTTAGAACTGAAGCATCAGAACCACTCCATAGCAGCCACTGTAGAGAGATGAATGATGCAATCCCTTGACTGCGTGAACAAACCTAGCATACTGAGTTCAGAATCAGAGCATTTCGGAACCAGTAGTTCATATTCGGAACCACACTTGGGCATTGTTGTGTGGCGAAAATCACTTTGACTGCGGGATCGACACCTGCGCATCGCTCGGCTGTGCCCTGCATCTTGAGACTAGGATCAAGGTACTTTTGTTCAGTGGGCCTTGCGTAGCTCCTGTATCCGGTCCAGAGTGACCAGATAACGCCATAGGTGCTTATTGTTTCTAAGCGCTATTTTGTCACTTTGTTACTTTAAAAATTCATATCTCGACTTCTACTTATTGAACCATTTTCATTTTGGTCTTGTTTTATTAATCAAATGATAATATGGTTTTCTAACCTGGTGTGAAGTTTTTCTTGTGGTGTTTGCACTGTGTTACTCTTTGAAGTTTTGCACAAATACTGTACACATTGCCTCTTAAGTTAAGGCTGCCTGTTCTCTGCCAAGCTACGAGAAGATGAGCACAGGTTCATTTATAGTGTGTATCTGACTTACCCTGACTGGGAATGTGGTTCCTGCTTGCACAGGATGCATATTACTGGTAGCTAGTGGGGTGCTGTTGATGATATTTGCTTTATCTGTATGGATTTTTCAGCCTTCACACCAAAAACTGCACTCCTGCGTGACGCAAAGATGACCTGTGGCACACAATGTTTGAGGCAGACAAATCAGCTGTGAATCACACAGGCTGCAGTTGCATTACAGCATGTTGCGTAGCAATACATTGTTTGAGCCACACTGCATGACGCTTCTCTCGGACCTGTGTAATGATGCACCATATGTTAAATACAGCGCATCCATGCCACAGAAAAGTGGCGTAATGCAGCTCAACAATTTCTCATGCAACACTACGCAGTGCAGCCCTGCATGTGTTTGATAAAGATGCCCCTTAGGGTATATCCCTAAGATACACAATAAGCTACCAGAGAAAGTCACCCTTTTTTCTGTACCCAGTCATTGTTTCCAACTGCTGAAGCTTCCTAGTTAGTACTTTGATAATAGTCTTCTGTCTGGTATGGATGGATATATTTTCTCCTATGAGTAAAAGTTGTCACAATTTATTTTTTGAGGCTTTTTCTTCAATAGATGCTCCCTAAAGCCTTTTAATTCTAACTCAAGCGCCTCTAAATTTATTTTGGCCTCTTCCACTGCATTTGTTCTCTAATTTTTCTTCAAGTTGTTTACTATTTAGGATGGCCACTACTTCTTGTGATGTTTCTATTACGGGGCTAATCCAGTCTCTTGAACAGCGATTGGACATCTAGAGACCTAATATGTAGAGGGCACACTTTCCCTGTTTGCACCTGGTGCACCTTAAAACAGGTGGCCCTGGCTCTAACCAGGAAAGTGCGCCCTGTTACATAGAATGCCCTGCCCCTAGGGCAGCCCAGTCAGGTGAAAAACAGAGTGACTTTGAAGCATCTGCTCCATGTTTCAATGTGCAGGCGGAAACTTGACACTTTTAAAGCGGATTAGAGATCCCAATGCAGGCGGGAGCAGTGAGTGACTGAACATGTCTGCAAGGGGATGTCTGGGGGTCCATGGGACATCCTTTGTCCCCTCCAGAGAACTGCTATCAGTGAACACACTGTCAGGGCACCCCCAAACAGCTTCTTTGCCTATGTGCCCGCATCTATAATACGGTACAAAAGGGGGTGGTGATGGACGGAGCATCTGAATCAATCAAACACTCACACCCAGTCAAAAGATCTGGGTTTAATCCATCACCGTTCTTTAGCCCACTCTGCCACCCCAGTTCAGACATGGCTATATGCAAATCAGTCTGACCCTGTACCTCATGGGAACAGTCCAGCCCGCACTGCCAAGCCATGTCTTCCCTGGACTGGAAACAAGCTACCGAGGACCGGTTTCTGGCATTCCAGCCGTCTTCAGCCTGGCTTGCTTGAATCCAGTGGCAAAGTGAGCAAGGGACTCACGTCTGATCATACCCTGCCACACCTATGGCGGCCAAAAGCGGTACAAAAGGGGGTGGTGATGGACAGAGCATCTGAATCAATCAAACACTCACACCCAGTCAAAATATCTGGGTTTAATCCATCACCGTTCTTTATCCCACTCTGCCACCCCAGGTCAGACATGGCTTTATGGAAATCAGTCTGACCCTGTGCCTCATGGGAACAGTCCAGCCCGAACTGCCAAGCCGTGTCTTCCCTGGACCGGAAACAAGCTACAGAGGACCGGTTTCTGGCATTCTAGCCGTCTTCAGCCCGGCTTGCTTGAATCCAGTGGCAAAGTGAGCAAGGGACTCACGTCTGAGCATACCCTGCCACACTTATGGCGACCAAAAGTGGTACTAAAGGGGGTGGTGATGGACGGAGCATCTGAATCAATCAAACACTCACACCCAATCAAAAGATCTGGGTTTAATCCATCACCGTTCTTTAGCCCACTCTGCCACCCCAGTTCAGACATGGCTATATGCAAATCAGTCTGACCCTGTGCCTCATGGGAACAGTCCAGCCCGAACTGCCAAGCCATGTCTTCCCTGGACCGGAAACAAGCTACCGAGGACCGGTTTATGGCATTCGAGCCGTCTTCAGCCGGGCTTGCTTGAATCCAGTGGCAAAGTGAGCAAGGGACTCACGTCTGAGCATACCCTGCCACACTTATGGCGGCCAAAAGCGGTACAAAAGGGGGTGGTGATCGACGGAGCATCTGAATCAATCAAACACTCACACCCAGTCAAAAGATCTGGGTTTAATCCATCACCGTTCTTTAGCCCACTCTGCCACCCCAGTTCAGACATGGCTATATGCAAACCAGTCTGACCCTGTGCCTCATGGGAACAGTCCAGCCCGAATTGCCAAGCCATGTCTTCCCTGGACCGGAAAACAAGCTACTGAGGACCGGTTTCTGGCATTCCAGCTGTCTTCAGCCCGGCTTGCTTGAATCCAGTGGCAAAGTGAGCAAGGGACTCACGTCTGAGCATACCCTGCCACAGTTATGGCGGCCAAAAGCGGTACAATAGGGGGTGGTGATGGACGGAGCATCTGAATCAATCAAACACTCACACCCAGTCAAAAGATCTGGGTTTAATCCATCACCGTTCTTTAGCCCACTCTGACACCCCAGTTCAGACAAGGCTATATGCAAATCAGTCTGACCCTGTGCCTCATGGGAACAGTCCAGCCCGAACTGCCAAGCCATGTCTTCCCTGGACCGGAAACAAGCTACCGAGGACCAGTTTCTGGCATTCCAGCCGTCTTCAGCCCGGCTTGCTTGAATCCAGTGGCAAAGTGAGCAAGGGACTCACGTCTGAGCATACCATGCCACACTTAAGGCGGCCAAAAGCGGTACAAAAGGGGGTGGTGATCGACGGAGAATCTGAATCAATCAAACACTCACACCCAGTCAAAAGATCTGGGTTTCATCCATCACCGTTCTTTAGCCCACTCTGCCACCCCAGTTCAGACATGGCTATATGCAAACCAGTCTGACCCTGTGCCTCATGGGAACAGTCCAGCCCGAACTGCCAAGCCATGTCTTCCCTGGACCGGAAACAAGCTACCGAGGACCGGTTTCTGGCATTCCAGCCTTCTTCAGCCCGCGTGCTTGAACACAGTGGCAAAGTGAGCAAGGGACTCACATCTGAGCATACCCTGCCACACTTATGGCGGCCTAAAGCGGTACAAAAGGGGGTGGTGATGGACGGAGCATCTGAATCAATCAAACACTCACACCCAGTCAAAAGATCTGGGTTTAATCCATCACCGTTCTTTAGCCCACTCTGCCACCCCAGTTCAAACACGGCTATATGCAAATCAGTCTGACCCTGTGCCTCATGGGAACAGTCCAGCCCGAACTGTCAAGCCATGTCTTCCCTGGACCGGAAACAAGCTACCGAGGACCAGTTTCTGGCATTCCAGCCGTCTTCAGCCCGGCTTCCTTGAATCCAGTGGCAAAGTGAGCAAAGGGCTCACGTCTGAGCATACCCTGCCACACTTATGGTGGCCAAAAGCGGTACAAAAGTGGGTGGGGATGGACGGAGCATCTGAATCAATCAAACACTCACACCCAGTCAAAAGATCTGGGTTTAATCCATCACCGTTCTTTAGCCCACTCTGCCACCCCAGTTCAGACATGGCTATATGCAAATCAGTCTGACCCTGTGCCTCATGGGAACAGTCCAGCCCGAACTGCCAAGCCATGTCTTCCCTGGACCGGAAACAAGTAACAGAGGACCGGTTTCTGGCATTCCAGCCGTCTTCAGCCCGGCTTGCTTGAATCCAGTGGCAAAGTGAGCAAGGGACTCACGTCTGAGCATACCCTGCCACACTTAAGGCGGCCAAAAGCGGTACAAAAGGGGGTGGTGATGGACAGAGCCTCTGAATCAATCAAACACTCACACCCAGTCAAAAGATCTGGGTTTAATCCATCACCGTTCTTTAACCCACTCTGCCACCCCAGTTCTGACATGGCTATATGCAAACCAGTCTGACCCTGTGCCTCATGGGAACAGTCCAGCCCGAACCGCCAAGCCATGTCTTCCCTGGACCAGAAACAAGCTACAGAGGACCGGTTTCTGGCATTTCAGCCGTCTTCAGCCCGGCTTGCTTGAATCCAGTGGCAAAGTGAGCAAGGGACTCACGTCTGAGCATACCCTGCCACACTTAAGGCGGCCAAAAGCGGTACAAAAGGGGGTGGTGATGGACGGAGCACCTGAATCAATCAAACACTCACACCCAGTCAAAAGATCTGGGTTTAATCCATCACCGTTCTTTAGCCCACTCTGACACCCCAGTTCAGACATGGCTATATGCAAATCAGTCTGACTCTGTGCCTCATGGGAACAGTCCAGCCCGAACTGCCAAGCCATGTCTTCCCTGGACCAGAAACAAGCTACCGAGGACGGTTTCTGGCATTCCAGCCATCTTCAGCCCGGCTTGCTTGAATCCAGCAGCAAAGTGAGCAAGGGACTCACGTCTGAGCATACCCTGCCACACTTATGGCGGCCTAAAGCGGTACAAAAGGGGGTGGTGATGGACGGAGCATCTGAATCAATCAAACACTCACACCCAGTCAAAAGATCTGGGTTTAATCCATCAACGTTCTTTAGCCCACTCTGCCACCCTAGTTCAGACATTGCTATATGCAAATCAGTCTGATCCTGTGCCCTATGGGAACAGTCCAACCCGAACTGCCAAGCCATGTCTTTCCTGGACCGGAAACAAGCTACCGAGGACCAGTTTCTGGCATTCCAGCCATCTTCAGCCCGGCTTCCTTGAATCCAGTGGCAAAGTGAGCAAAGGACTCACGTCTGAGCATACCCTGCCACACTTATGGTGGCCAAAAGCGGTACAAAAGTGGGTGGGGATGGACGGAGCATCTGAATCAATCAAACACTCACACCCAGTCAAAAGATCTGGGTTTAATCCATCACCGTTCTTTAGCCCACTCTGCCACCCCAGTTCAGACATGGTTATATGCAAATCAGTCTGACCCTGTGCCTCATGGGAACAGTCCAGCCCGAATTGCCAAGCCATGTCTTCCCTGGACTGGAAAACAAGCTACTGTGGACCGGTTTCTGGCATTCCAGCTGTCTTCAGCCCGGCTTTCTTGAATCCAGTGGCAAAGTGAGCAAGGGACTTACGTCTGAGCATACCCTGCCACACTTATGGCGGCCAAAAGCGGTACAATAAGGGGTGGTGATGGACGGAGCATCTGAATCAATCAAACACTCACACCCAGTCAAAAGATCTGGGTTTAATCCACCACCGTTCTTTAGCCCACTCTGCCACCCCAGTTCAGACATGGCTATATGCAAATCAGTCTGACCCTGTGCCTCATGGGAACAGTCCAGCCCGAACTGCCAAGCCATGTCTTCCCTGGACAAGAAACAAGCTACGGAGGACCGGTTTCTGGCATTCCAGCCGTCTTCAGCCCGGCTTGCTTGAATCCAGTGGCAAAGTGAGCAAGGGACTCATGTCTGAGCATACCCTGCCACACTTATGGCGACCAAAAGCGGTACTAAAGGGGGTGGTGTTGGACGGAGCATCTGAATCAATTAAACACTCACACCCAGTCAAAAGATCTGGGTTTAATCTATCACCGTTCATTAGCCCACTCTGCCACCCCAGTTCAGACATGGCTATATGCAAATCAGTCTGACCCTGTGCCTCATGGGAACAGTCCAGCCCGACTGCCAAGCCATGTCTTCCCTGGACCGGAAACAAGTAACAGAGGACCGGTTTCTGGCATTCCAGCCGTCTTCAGCCCGGCTTGCTTGAATCCAGTGGCAAAGTGAGCAAGGGACTCACGTCTGAGCATACCCTGCCACACTTATGGCGGACAAAAGTGGTACAAAAAGGGGTGGTGATGGACGGAGCATCTGAATCAATCAAACACTCACACCCAGTCAAAAGATCTGGGTTTAATCCATGACCGTTCTTTAGCCCACTCTGCCACCCCAGTTCAAACATGGCTATATGCAAATCAGTCTGACCCTGTGCCTCATGGGAACAGTCCAGCCCGAACTGCCAAGCCATGTCTTCCCTGGACCAGAAACAAGCTACCGAGGACCGGTTTCTGGCATTCCAGCCGTCTTCAGCCCGGCTTGCTTGAATCCAGTGGCAAAGTGAGCAAGGGACTCACGTCTGAGCATACCCTGCCACACTTATGGCGGCCAAAAGCGCTACAAAAGGGGGTGGTGATGGACGGAGCACCTGAATCAATCAAACACTCACACCCAGTCAAAAGATCTGGGTTTAATCCATAACCGTTCTTTAGCCCACTCTGCCACCCCAGTTCAGACATGGCTATATGCAAATCAGTCTGACCCTGTGCCTCATGGGAACAGTCCAGCCCGAACTGCCAAGCCATGTCTTCCCTGGACCTGAAACAAGCTACCGAGGACCGGTTTCTGGCATTCCAGCCGTCTTCAGCCCGGCTTGCTTGAATCCAGTGGCAAAGTGAGCAAGGGACTCACGTCTGAGCATACCCTGCCACACTTATGGCGGCCAAAAGCGGTACAAAAGGGGGTGGTGATGGACGGAGCATCTGAATCAATCAAACACTCACACCCAGTCAAAAGATCTGGGTTTATTCCATCACCGTTCTTTAGCCCACTCTGCCACCCCAGTTCAGACATGGCTATATGCAAATCAGTCTGACCCTGTGCCTCATGGGAACAGTCCAGCCCGAACTGCCAAGCCATGTCTTCCCTGGACCAGAAACAAGCTACCGAGGACCGGTTTCTGGCATTCCAGCCATCTTCAGCCCGGCTTGCTTGAATCCAGTGGCAAAGTGAGCAAGGGACTCACGTCTGAGCATACCCTGCCACACTTATGACGGCCTAAAGCGGTACAAAAGGGGGTGGTGATGGACGGAGCATCTGAATCAATCAAACACTCACACCCGGTCAAAAGATCTGGGTTTAATCCATCAACGTTCTTTAGCCCACTCTGCCACCCCAGTTCAGACATTGCTATATGCAAATCAGTCTGATCCTGTGCCCTATGGGAACAGTCCAACCCGAACTGCCAAGCCATGTCTTTCCTGGACCGGAAACAAGCTACTGAGGACCGGTTTCTGGCATTCCAGCCATCTTCAGCCCGGCTTGCTTGAATCCAGTGGCAAAGTGAGCAAGGGACTCACGTCTGAGCATACCCTGCCACACTAATGGCGGCCAAAAGCGCTACAAAAGGGGGTGGTGATGGACGGAGCATCTGAATTAATCAAACACTCACACCCAGTCAAAAGATCTGGGTTTAATCCATCACCGTTCTTTAGCCCACTCTGCCACCCCAGTTCAAACATGGCTATATGCAAATCAGTCTAACCCTGTGCCTCATGGGAAGAGTCCAGCCCGAACTGTCAAGCCACGTCTTGCCTGGGCCGGAAACAAGCTACCGAGGACCGGTTTCTGGCATTCCAGCCGTCTTCATCCCGGCTTCCTTGAATCCAGTGGCAAAGTGAGCAAGGGACTCACGTCTGAGCATACCCTACCACACTTAAGGCGGCCAAAAGCAGTACAAAAGGGGGTGGTGATGGACGGAGCATCTGAATCAATCAAACACTCACACCCAGTCAAAAGATCTGGGTTTAATCCATCACCGTTCTTTAGCCCACTCTGCCACCCCAGTTCAGACATGGCTATATGCAAATCAGTCTGACCCTGTGCCTCATGGGAACAGTCCAGCCCTAACTGCCAGGCCATGTCTTCCCTGGACCTGAAACAAGCTACCGAGGACCAGTTTCTGGCATTCCAGCCGTCTTCAGCCCGGCTTGCTTGAATCCAGTGGCAAAGTGAGCAAGGGACTCACGTCTGAGCATACCCTGCCACACTTATGGCGGCCAAAAGCGGTACAAAAGGGGGTGGTGATGGACGGAGCATCTGAATCAATCAAACATTCACACCCAGTCAAAAGATCTGGGTTTAATCCATCACCGCTCTTTAGCCCACTCTGCCACCCCAGTTCAGACATGGTTATATGCAAATCAGTCTGACCCTGTGCCTCATTGGAACAGTCCAGCCCGAACTGCCAAGCCATGTCTTCCCTGAACCGGAAACAAGCTACCGAGGACCGGTTTCTGGCATTCCAGCCGTCTTCAGCCAGGCTTGCTTGAATCCAGTGGCAAAGTGAGCAAGGGACTCACGCCTGAGCATACCCTACCACACTTATGGCGGCCAAAAGCGGTAAAAAAAGGGGTGGTGATGGACGGAGCATCTGAATCAATCAAACACTCACACCCAGTCAAAAGATCTGGGTTTAATCCATCACCGTTCTTTAGCCCACTCTGCCACCCCAGTTCAGACATGGCTATATGCAAATCAGTCTGACCCTGTGCCTCATGGGAACAGTCCAGCCCGAACTGTCAAGCCATGTCTTCCCTGGCCCGGAAACAAGCTACAGAGGACCGGTTTCTGGCATTCCAGCCGTCTTCAGCCCGGCTTCCTTGAATCCAGTGGCAAAGTGAGCAAGGGACTCACGTCTGAGCATACCCTGCCACACTTATGGCGGCCAAAAGCGGTACAAAAGGGGGTGGTGATGGACGGAGCATCTGAATCAATCAAACACTCACACCCAGTCAAAAGATCTAGGTTTAATCCATCAACATTCTTTAGCCCACTCTGCCACCCCGGTTAAGACATTGCTATATGCAAATCAGTCTGATCCTGTGCCCTATGGGAACAGTCCAACCAGAACTGCCAAGCCATGTCTTCCCTGGACCGGAAACAAGCTACCATGGACCAATTTCTGGCATTCCAGCCGTCTTCAGCCCGGCTTGCTTGAATCCAGTGGCAAAGTGTGCAAGGGACTCACGTCTGAGCATACCCTGCCACACTTATGGCGGACAAAAGCGGTACAAAAGGGGGTGGTGATGGACGGAGCATCTGAATCAATCAAACACTCACACCCAGTCAAAAGATCTGGTTTTAATCCATCACCGTTCTTTAGCCCACTCTGCCACCCCAGTTCAGACATGGCTATATGCAAATCAGTCTGACCCTGTGCCTCATGGGAACAGTCCAGCCCGAACTGCCAAGCCATGTCTTCCCTGGACCGGAAATAAGCTACCGAGGACCGGTTTCTGGCATTCCAGCCGTCTTCAGCCCGGCTTGCTTGAATCCAGTGGCAAAGTGAGTAAGGGACTCACGTCTGAGCATACACTGCAACACTTATGGCGGCCAAAAGCGGTACAAAAGGGGTGGTGATGGACGGAGCATCTGAATCAATCAAACACTCACACCCAGTCAAAAGATCAGGGTTTCATCCATCACCGTTCTTTAGCCCACTCTGCCACCCCAGTTCAGACATGGCTATATGCAAATCAGTCTGACCCTGTGCCTCATGGGAACAGTCCAGCCCGAACTGCCAAGCCATGTCTTCCCTGGACCGGAAACAAGCTACTGAGGACCGGTTTCTGGCATTCCAGCCGTCTTCAGCCCGGCTTGCTTGAATCCAGTGGCAAAGTGAGCAAGGGACTCACGTCTGATCATACCCTGCCACACTAATGGCGGCCAAAAGCGGTGCAAAAGGGGGTGGTGATGGACGGAGCATTTGAATCAATCAAACACTCACACCCAGTCAAAAGATCTGGGTTTAATCCATCACCGTTCTTTAGCCCACTCTGCCACCCCAGTTCAGACATGGCTATATGCAAATCAGTCTGACCCTGTGCCTCATGGGAACAGTCTAGCCCGAACTGCCAAGCCATGTCTTCCCTGGACCGGAAACAAGCTACTGAGGACCAGTTTCTGGCATTCCAGCCGTCTTCAGCCCGGCTTGCTTGAATCCAGTGGCAAAGTGAGCAAGGGACTCACGTCTGAGCATACCCTGCCACACTTATGGCGGCCAAAAGCGATACAAAAGGGGGTGGTGATGGATGGAGCATCTGAATCAATCAAACACTCACACCCAGTCAAAAGATCTGGGTTTAATCCATCACCGTTCTTTAGCCCACTCTGCCACCCCAGTTCAGACATGGCTATATGCAAATCAGTCTGACCCTGTGCCCTATGGGAACAGTCCAGCCCGAACTGCCAAGCCATGTCTTCCCTGGACCGGAAACAAGCTACCGAGGACCAGTTTCTGGCATTCCAGTCGTCTTCAGCCCGGCTTGCTTGAATCCAGTGGCAAAGTGAGCAAGGGACTCACGTCTGAGCATACCCTGCCACACTTATGGCGGCCAAAAGCGGTACAAAAGGGGGTGGTGATGGATGGAGCATCTGAATCAATCAAACACTCACACCCAGTCAAAAGATCTGGGTTTAATCCATCACCGTTCTTTAGCCCACTCTGCCACCCCAGTTCAGACATGGCTATATGCAAATCAGTCTGACCCTGTGCCCTATGGGAACAGTCCAGCCCGAACTGCCAAGCCATGTCTTCCCTGGACCGGAAACAAGCTACAGAGGACCGGTTTCTGGCATTCCAGCCGTCTTCAGCCCGGCTTGCTTGAATCCAGTGGCAAAGTGAGCAAGGGACGCACGTCTGAGCATACCCTGCCACACTTATGGCAGCCAAAAGTGGTACAAAAGGGGATGGTGATGGACAGAGCATCTGAATCAATCAAACACTCACACCCAGTCAAAAGATCCGGGTTTAATCCATCACCGTTCTTTAGCCCACTCTGCCACCCCAGTTCAGACATGGCTATATGCAAATCAGTCTGACCCTGTGCCTCATGGGAACAGTCCAGCCCGAACTGCCAAGCCATGTCTTCCCTGGAAAGGAAACAAGCTACAGAGGACCAGTTTCTGGCATTCCAGCCGTCTTCAGCCTGGCTCGCTTGAATCTAGTGGCAAGGTGAGCAAGGGACTCACGTCTGAGCATACCCTGCCACACTTATGGCGGCCAAAAGCGGTACAAAGGGGATGGTGATGGACGGAGCATCTGAATCAATCAAACACTCACACCCAGTCAAAAGATCTGGCTTTAATCCATCACTGTTCTTTAGCCCACTCTTCCACCCCAGTACAGACATGGCTATATGCAAATCAGTCTGACCCTGTGCCTCATGGGAACAGTCCAGCCCGAACTGCCAAGCCATGTCTTCCCTGGACCTGAAACAAGCTACCCAGGACCGGTTTCTGGCATTCCAGCCGTCTTCAGCCCGGCTTGCTTGAATCCAGTGGCAAAGTGAGCAAGGGACTCACGTCTGAGCATACCCTACCACACTTAAGGCGGCCAAAAGCGGTACAAAAGGGGGTGGTGATGGACGGAGCATCTGAATCAATCAAACACTCACACCCAGTTGAAAGATCTGGGTTTACTCTATCACCGCTCTCTAGCCCACTCTGCAACCCCAGTTCAGACATGGCTATATGCAAATCAGTCTGACCCTGTGCCTCATGGGAACAGTCCAGCCCGAACTGCCAAGCCATGTCTTCCCTGGACCGGAAACAGCTCACTTTGCCAATGGATTCAAGCAAGCCGGGCTGAAGACGGCTGGAATGCCAGAAACCGGTCCTCGGAAACTTGTTTTCGGTCCAGGGAAGACATGGCTTGGCAGTTTGGGCTGGACTGTTCCCATGAGGCACAGGGTCAGACTGATTTCCATATAGCCATGTCTGAACTGGGGTGACAGAGTGGGCTAAAGAACGGTGATGGATTAAACCCAGATCCTTTGACTGGGTGTGAGTGTTTGATTGATTCAGATTCTCCGTCCATCACCACCCCCTTTTGTACCGCATCTATAATACGGCATGGGCACAGAGGCAAAGGGACTCCCTCATTTGCATGGGGCCTTGGATGAATGCCAGCATATCCATTATTAAGAGGAGGCTGCACATGTGTCCCAGGGGCGCGCAAAGCAGGCGCAAGTGACCATTGCACCCCCAGGGCACTTTACATAATACGCCCTTGGGACCAATAATCCAAGACTTTCATTATTTTTACAAACAAGAGCAGAACATTCTTTATGCTCGAGCCTGACGGCATCATACCTGCCCTTAAATATTCCAACATAAACTGTGCCTGTGCTTTTGTTCTTTTAGCTTTTTCCTAGAGATTCAATGGTGTCGACTATTCACTATTACTTGCTTTAGTCAAAGCAATAGTTTACTCAAGACTGAAGAGTTACCATTAATTTGTTAACTCATTGTCTGTAAATCCAAAGTGTTTAACAACTTCTTTGATTTACTGGCAATGAGATGTAAAACAACACGAACTCAATAGGCACTCCCCAGCTGGTATTCTTCGCTTGAGCGATTCCAACTAGGTAAAGCAGAAGCAGTAAAAGTAAAAATTAACTAAAAGGATATAGTGATTCTCATAAGAATTGCTTTTGCTTATTCCTGACCAGTCTGGTCTACTACCCCATTGATCTATCAAATGGGAAATAGAAATAACACAGCCTTACGACTAGAGAAACACATGAAAAACTAACCCAAACAAATAGATTTTTATGTCCGGAAAGAGGGGAAAAATAACTCTATGTACTGAAAGGAGAGTAGGACAAACAAATATGTTTTATGATTTATTCTGTTAAGAAGAAATACAAGCTAAATGTGAATGTGTACTGTTGGTAGTGTTAGGAAGAATGTTCTCTGTGTCTCTGAAAAAGAAGGTTAAATCCTACTTGTGTAGGGTGTCCTTACAGCCATATAACACCTGTAAAATATTACAAATAGCAATCCATATAATGAACATACAAGTACCAATTGTATTCCTTGCTAATGCATTATCTTTCTGTTCCGCATTATGAGACTATTTTTTCCTTTGGAACACAGACTTATTGATCCATCCTTTCATCATTCCAAAGCTTTGACCCAATGAATCCATCCATGTATTCTGTTCTTTCAGCAGGTACTAACTTGACTGCCCTACAGTGGGAGAAGATGAGTTTACCTCTTGGGTTGTGGCTTCCAATGTGGCTTTTCTCTTCTGCTATTGCTGACAACTTCCCATCGCAAGGCTGCAACCTTTCATCACCCAACATTCAGGTTTACAACCAGGAAGGGGATATTATCTTTGGGGGACTTGCCCCAGTTCATCAAAACACGGTTCCCTCTGCAGCTACAACCCTCTTCACTGAACCACCGGGTGCAAGGCGCTGTGTAAAGTAAATCGCTGAGATTTCCTCATTATAATTTACTGTGTCTTTTCTACGAAATGTTCTACCATGTTACATCTATAAAAAACATACACAACAACCATATTTATTGGCATTGAGGTAATGTCACAACAAGATGTATGTCTTGAAGTTTGAAGTTTGTTTTTATTTGCATAATTAATTAAAACCATTGCAATACATATTAAAAAATTCTTTAAAACATCATTGTAAAACCATTAAGAAAAATCAAGAAGTAAGAAGTTCATTACAGTTTAAAAAGATAATTCAATAAAACTGGTTAAGACACACTTTTTTACAATAACTGCTGGAAAGTACTGATCTTCGTTTTAACTTGCTCTCGTCCAGTTCAACCATATACTGTGTTTACCTCGTGGACTCTACCTACACAAAGTTGTCCCCCTAGTACTAAATGGACATATTTAATAAGATGACATTAAGTCCTAATGTCCATCTGCTAGTCAGCCTGGCTCTATAGATCTTGTATAGCATTTTCCACAATTTTTGGCATTCTCTGTTCGACCACCGTCAGAAATTTCACAAATCTGCAATTTAGTTTGGTGTTTGACGGATTCAGGCAGGCGAGCACCGCTTGCCTTCTTGTGCGAATCCCTTTTTGCTTGAATTGATCTTTAAGGAGCAGTTGTCGTGCTTGGTGCAGCTCTTCACATAAACAGATTACGTGAAAGATGTCACCATTGTTAAAGTTGCATAACCTGCAGGTCTCTTTTCCGTCTTTCCTCAACCATGGTGGTAGGTGCCCTGTACATGGAAGAATCCCTAGTCTGTGCATTAAAAAGTGAATTTTTGTAGCTTTGGGGTAACGCTGGTTGAAGTATATTTGTGAAGTTAATGATTTGTAGGAATTTAGGGTCATCCATGCATGAGATCTTTTTGAGAATGATGCCATGTCCTCGAATAAGGAGAGTGATTTTACATTTACTCGTTTTTTGAAATAGCTGTGACCAAGTTGTACGTCCCAAAGTTCTGAGAGTTTAATGGCTTCCAGGGCTAGCTGAAGATAATTTCTTGCCTCTGAGACGTCCCTGCGTTGTATGTTGCGCCATAGCAGAGAGCCAAGATGTATGGTGGTATTGATCACTATCAAACAATAATAAACAATGTTTATTGGGTTAGGCAAACAAAATATTTTCTGCACTAATGCAAACATTCAGATGCACATCAGATGAGGGTATGTGTTCCCTGTTAGGGGAGAGATCAGCAGGTACCAACCTGACTCTTCCTCTAAGGTCAAGTAGACTATTTAAAGTTCACCAGGCCCAAATCCAGAAATATGTCAGTTTGATTGTCATTGTTTTACCGATACCTTTATTTATCAAATAACAATTAAAGCAATCAGAGAGCTTGAATGTTATCGTTAGGATTTTAACATTCGACTACTAGGTTGTACCCACGAAGGGCCTTTGGGGTCCTGCTTTTCTTCCTGAATAATATTATATACGCTCTTACGCCTTAAATTCTCAGATACAGTTTGAATTTCAGTCCAGGCTTCCAGTACGCCTTCTTGATATATCATGGTCCCTGTAGCCCTTTCTGTCTCCAAACCATGCCCTTGTATTGGTGTGCTCGTCTGTCTCTCTTCATACCTGGATTCCAATATCTTTCTGATCTCTTTATATCTGGCTTCTGGAATTTCATCACTCTTTGCTCTGACCTGCATCCTGTCTTGTGTCTCCTGGTTTCGCTGGTCTTTCACTTTCCAGGTTGCAGTTCTGCCTTACCTTCACTGGTGGTTCCCTGATCCTTGCACCTCATTGATTCCTTGAACCTGGGTCTCTCCCTGCACATCTGCCTTTCCTCTGATTCTCCTGCTATTTCTGTGAGTGCAGCGCCTCGCAACTAACATTGTTGCAGTGTTTTCTTACACTATTTTAGGACCCTGAAGATATATTCCAGGCTTTCCTTTGAATTTAGTTTCCATTGTTGTTAATTCTATGTGCCTGTTTCTTATCTCTGTTGCTTGTCTCTTGTTTAACCTACCTCTTAGTTCTGGCTTGACCCAAGTTCTGACTGCAGACCTGTTTGTATATGCAGATTCCTTGTCTTGCATTTCTTTGCTCCCGTTCTGACTGCATATTACTGCCCTGTCTTAGTTAGTGTACAGGTTTACAGTATATTCAGTTGTGTGTATTCATGTCCCATTCATGACCCTTATTCCAGTCCAGATTTTCCCTGAGCCCAGTTCCTGTTTCGGTGTACATTCCACTGTGCCTTCCACTGTTCTTCTTTGTTTGCTTGAGTGTTTCTATTATTATCCTGATTTTCATTGCTTCCAAAGGTGCTACTTAGATTCCAAGGCTTGTGTCTTTGGCACAGAGAACCATAAGGCACTCCTTGACCATAAGAGCTACTGGGAGTCTCCCTGAACTCAGTGATATTAATACGCTCCTTGCCTTCTTGTAAGATCTTTTCACCTCACAGAAAGAGCTCTATCAAGGAGCAGGCAGGTAGTTTGTCTATCTTTTCCCTGCTTTTATCCTTCCTGTTCTTTGTACTTGTGTTATCTTTATAATTTACCCTGCAGAATTCAGGTTCCCTGTTCACTGCCTGTTCCAACCTGCTTCTGTTCTGCTTTCCTCCAAACCTTCAGAGACTCTTATGTTCATATTTAACACCTTCTCCACAAATCCAGCATGGAGCAAGCACACCATTACCTTGCCTTATTCTGAAGTCAGCTAGTGTCTATGTATTGTTCTAAAATAGCTAAATTCCCGACAGTTAATTCAAGGCAATCGGATAATCCATAACCCAGATAATCCATATTTTGAAAAGTTCACCCTTTAAAGTTTCAAGGCGCTGGGAGGATGTTGTAGAGAATAGGTAAGCTATTGCCGCGAATTACTTGAGGCTCAGTTTCCGCTGCCGTCGGGGATCACACCAAGAGCCCCGCCCTCTAGAGACAGCTGCTTTGGCCACTGCATCACACATCTCCACTAACATAACAAGCATTGGCCAAGCCAATAGTTAAATTTCTATACTTCATGGACAAGCTGATAAGAAGACAGTCAGGCATATGTGACCAAAAAATAGACACACAATTGATACATTCAGTAACTCAGGCACACAAAACAAAATCTGACCCACCATCAGCATCCATGCATGGAGAACATAGACAACGTGTATGTGTGTGCTTTCCTGTGTATTTGTAAGCACCTGAATGCTATGCACTACCAGTTTGTGTAGTGTATCCATGTGTCACTTTAAATGTTCTCTGTGTTTGTGTTCTCTATATATTCACATCTCTGTGTTATGTTGTTGGTCCATACGTGCACTATTGGAAAGCATTAGCCCCACATCCAGTAACTCTCCAATCACTACAACTCAACAAAATCACACACAAACTTGAGCATAAATGATCAAGCACTTTTAATAATAATAAAAACATTTTAACCTAAGCCATCTTTGCCAAGTTTGGGCCACCCACTGCGTCCCAGGACACCTGATAGGGAAGTAATAAGTAGATGTAAAGGAGCATGGAGTAGGGAAGGATTGAAAAAGCACATATGGAATAGAAGAAAGGGACGATTCTTTCTTCCAGAACCTCTGCTTCTCATAATGCCAGAGACATAGACCACTGGATGAATATTCCAAATATCAGGTGGTTTTAAACTTACTGGTGCATTTCCCAACAGTCTTATTAGTGCAAAGGGGCCATCAAAGTGAGGAGAAAACTTAGAATGTGTACCATGGAAACTAGAGAAAGAAAGAGAAACACCAAATGTGTCTTTTGATGGATCAGTACCGGCTTCAGAACTATCTATGACTCTTCAGAAATTAATAGTATTTGCACACTTCCTCTCAGTACAGGACATAGGATATATAGTTAAAATAAGACATTATACCATACCCTCCACATCTAATTCCATTCCAGGACTTACCAGGTTCTTAGTATGGAATTGCAGGTAAAGGTCTAAGGAGTGCAAATAACCTCTTAGCTTCTCAGAAAGCCTGGGTGCAGCAAACATAGGAGCTGGAAGATCAAAAAGTTAGACAAGACATCAGGGGGAGGACATGAGGAAGGCATTGGGCGAAACAACAAAGGTGCAGACAAAGAGCAAACAGTGGGCTGGACTATTGAGCAGGGAGCCATAAAATCAGGCAGTTGTGAGGCTAGAGACTACTGTTATTCACAAATTAAACCTGAAAGCTCCTGCCTTCCTTGGGGCTTCATTGTGATTGGTCTTTAGTTTTTTTGCAATTGAAGGCTCGATTGGTATTCTCGTGCCCCAGGTGCCCTACTCTAGCCTTCCGAATTTCTCCATTCGCACTTCTTACTGATCTTTCCCTGCCATTATTGGCTCTGTATTCTTTTTGTTCCTATGTCTCTCCTTACCCTGATCCTGACACATGCATCCTATGTACTCACTCGAATGCATAATCTAAACTCTAAAGCATGAGGCCTATGTCTACATTTAAAAAATGTTATATTTGCTATTTTGAGGAAATACTACATTTGTTTTCTGATAAAAATGTAAACAGTTTTTTTACCAAACATGGTTGAATTTTTTTTTAATTAAACATAAATACAAACTTGACTTCGGTGGGGTGGACCAGGAAGGGTACATTTAGTGAGAGTTCTTATGTGTAAGGAATAAAGCTGTTCAAGAGAACGGAATATTCAGAGCTTATAGAGTGTATTGGCATGGGCGGGGATGTGTTGTCCTGGTTTCGCAGGAGGGCAGTGGCACTTAGAGGCCCCCTTGCAGGGTGGCATTTGCAGAGAGGATGTCTTCCATATGTATTCCCTCTGGGCTATCGTCTGGTCTAAACCCTGAATGGCATCCACCACTACTCTACGACTAGCACACAAGCCCCTTAAAACCTGCATTACCTCATATGAAACAAAGGCTGGGAACAGGGTTACCTGTATATTTTGTACAAGTACTCAATATCAAATATTTTAAGCATATGAAATTGTTTTTATATGATTATATATGCTGTGTGTGAATACAGTAATAGACATCCGGTTTGGCAGTGGAGAAGTGTGTCTCAATGGTTAGAGCAGCAGACCCTGATGCAGAGGTCTGGCACGGGACCAGGGTTCAATTCCTGCCTCGGCTGGTCTTGGCGGATCTTGGGCTCATAATTCCTCGGACCTGATTTCTCGCCTCGGTGCCTATTCTAATCATGGGTCCCACGCTGCAACTCTGGGCGATAGCTTGCTTAGTCTCCACAACTGCCCCCAACAACACTGGGGATGCCTGGTTGCACCCTGGGGATGCCCAGGAGTGGACATTTCACGGGGAAAAACCAGGAAGGGTTCCCTATCCCTATGAGTACAGCGCCAGGACACTCAGGAGTATCAGTGCGCTTTACAAGTATGGTGACATTTACATTTAATACATAAACACTCTCATTGTTTGATAAAGACACTATCATCTGAAGTCACACCACATTCTGTTTTCAATTCATCTTGTTTTACCAAAGCATGCATGTTATTGTAAATGTACCATCCATTTCAATGTTCAAATAATGCCATCAAGAGTTACAGATCTGGCTTTCTGAGTTGGTGGTACCTTCTTGAATTTGAGGTATAGCCTTCGGCTCTTTGCAGACTGACACTGATCGAGGTTGAAAATAACTGGGTTAAGCACTATGCCCCGGCCCCCAGGCACATAGCCACAGAAGACCGAGGATTTTCTGTCCCTGGGTTCCTGTGGATGCTTTTGCGGGAAGATGCAAATGATTTGGGGGGAGATATTACTACACAAGAAGTTAGAGCTGCCATTGAAAACATGACATACTGTAAAATTCCTGTAGCAGACAGCTTGCCTGTGGAGATCTTTGCTGCATATAGAGATAGCTTGGCACGAAAACTAGTAGAACTTTACTCTGCAGCTCAGAGGTCATGCCATCTACCAGTGTCTAAATGTGAAGCTCTAGCATCCTTTTCTTGAAATCTGGATGCCTTCCCACAGATGTCTGTGTCCACCGGCCTTTGTCCATGCTCAATGTGGGCTGTAAAATTCTTAGTCGAACTCTTGTGACCCGACTCCTGCCCCATATGCCCTCTTTGATTCATATAGATCAAACTGGTTTTATTCCTGGGCATAATACGGCACTTAATATCTGGAAACTCATCTCACTTCTGAACGATTACTTTTTGGATACTCACTTAGCAGCTGTCATGGCGATTGGCGTTGAGAAATACTTTGATAGTCTGAGTTGGGAATTCTTGTATCAAGTAATGGCTCGAATGGGGATGGATCCTGGCTTCCTTCACTAAATCAGGTCATGTGTCTATATTGGGCTATTCCTGCCGGTTTTCCTACTTCCCTCACTGATCTAATAGAGAAAAGGAAGACGGGCCTAAAGCTTCAGATTTCTGATATGGACTGGGAGAGGATAATAGCACATATACCAGCTGTCTCTCGTAATGCCAGTTAAAAATGTATTTTTATACTCTGCACCGAGCATACCTTGCACCTGGCAAGAGCAATAGGTTTTATACAACTACTGCTAGGAAATGTCCAAGATGTGGGGAGTTAGGGGCAGAAATGTTTGATATGGTATGGTCCTGCCCATCTGTGGCAGAGTTCTGGAAGGGGTAATGAACTGTGCTAATGAAATAACTTTACGATCGATCTCTTGTACCCCTTGGCCTGCATACTTGCACCTCACCCCAAAATTTTGACTTGCCATTGATTCTGGCAAAATGAGAATTGACAATGCATTGGAAGTGTATGTGAGGCCCTCGAATGATTAAATGGTGTGAAGAATTGGTTATATAGGCCAGTCTTGAGAGAGATGTGTTATTTCGAGAGCTGAAAAGAGGATGAGAACATTTGAAAGGGCTAGAGCAATGGAACACCTTGTGGATTGTTTGTTGGCCCCAAATGATGACACAGATATATCAAGTAGCTCCATGATTTCTCAGGAGGATCTAGAGGGTGGTAATAACTGACCTTGCATTGGTCGTCATGAGCGGGATGTGGAATTACTGTGGTGAACTATGAAGATGTTGACCACTGTGGTGCAGGGGATAACTGTAGGTGGGCGAGTAAGTTGTTATTGTTTGCTAGTTAGAAGCTGTAGTGGACTAAATGATATGTTTGAATGTGTTTTGCAATTAGACTGTACTTGCTTGTTAATCAATCAATCAATACAAAATGTATTCAGCTTTTGTGATAAAAACCATAAAAGTCATAAATACAACAAAGCTATAAGGTCCCATCCAATTGGTATGAACAAAGACTATATATCATACAAAAAAATAAAACACCATTTTAAAATGAGTAGATATAAAAATGCATCCATCATTCTTACTCTACACATACAGCTAATCACAGCTGGATCTAAGCCTAACTGCAGCCTTTAAAAAACGAAGAATATACCATTACGAGGACCCTGAGAGCATAGCTAGAAAAGTAAATGCACAACGCACTTGATTAAAATGTGTTTATTTTAAAATTGGGATTAAGTAGGTCTTCCTCGGCACCTCATATTAGCAACAAAACATTAAAAAATGAATCATGTCCTTGGGGGACTTGCTGTCACAACAGCATACCGGCAGAGTCTCACCTTTGATTCTCTCTCCAGGATGGGCCAGGAGGAGGTACAATAGGTAAAAACTGAACCTTGTCAGTAGAAAATGATCGTATGTATTAGAAAGCCCAAGGAGATTCGGTTCCGTGGAGGGTACAGTTTTCAGGATGATGTTTTTACGTAGACTGGGTTTTATTAACTCACACTCCTCCCTGTTCACCACATGGAGCCTGCAAAAAGACTCTTTAGCCCAAAGTAAGTCCTTCCTGTTGATTGAATCCGGTTCACTAAAAAGATCTGACCTGTCACGAGTCCTGAACCCTTCCCGAATATATTTGAACCAAGGGAGATACAAAGAGTCGAAAACAGGTACTTGCTTTAATTTTTTTAACCAATGTATTATATGTACTTGTTGAAAAAACAGGTGATGGACCGAATGTGGATCAATGTCACACATTCACCCCAGTCCAAAGATCTGGGCCCAAATCCATCGTTTTTTTGCACTCCACACCACCCTGGGTTAGACAATGGCGATATGCAAATCAGCTCTGACCCTGTGCCCCATGGGAACAGTCCAGTCCGAACTACAAAAGCCATGTCCTTCCCAGAACGGAATCAAGCATCCGAGGACCGGACCGGTTTCGAGGTAACACCTCTCATCAGCCCGGCTAGCTTGACTCCAGTGGTGTGGAGTGCCTGGGACCCACGTCTGAGCATCCCCAGCGCACTTATGGCGGCAATTGCAAACAAAACAGGTGATGGACCGAATGTGGATCAATGTCACACATTCACCCCAGTCCAAAGATCTGGGCCCAAATCCATCGTTTTTTTGCACTCCACACCACCCTGGGTTAGACAATGGCGATATGCAAACCAGCTCTGACCCTGTGCCCCATGGGAACAGTCCAGTCCGAACTACAAAAGCCATGTCCTTCCCAGAACAGAATTAAGCATCCGAGGACCGGACCGGTTTCGAGGTAACACCTCTCATCAGTCCGGCTAGCTTGACTCCAGTGGTGTGGAGTGCCTGGGACCCACGTCTGAGCATCCCCAGCGCACTTATGGCGGCAATTGCAAACAAAACAGGTGATGGACCGAATGTGGATCAATGTCACACATTCACCCCAGTCCAAAGATCTGGACCCAAATCCATTGTTTTTTTGCACTCCACACCACCCTGGGTTAGACAATGGCGATATGCAAATCAGCTCTGACCCTGTGCCCCATGGGAACAGTCCAGTCCGAACTACAAAAGCCATGTCCTTCGCAGAACGGAATCAAGCATCCGAGGACCGGACCGGTTTCGAGGTAACACCTCTCATCAGCCCGGCTAGCTTGACTCCAGTGGTGTGGAGTGCCTGGGACCCACGTCTGAGCATCCCCAGCGCCCTTATGGCGGCAATTGCAAACAAAACAGGTGATGTACCGAATGTGGATCAATGTCACACATTCACCCCAGTCCAAAGATCTGGGCCCAAATCCATCGTTTTTTTGCACTCCACACCACCCTGGGTTAGACAATGGCGATATGCAAATCAGCTCTGACCCTGTGCCCCATGGGAACAGTCCAGTCCGAACTACAAAAGCCATGTCCTTCCCAGAACGGAATCAAGCATCCGAGGACCGGACCGGTTTCGAGGTAACACCTCTCATCAGCCCGGCTAGCTTGACTCCAGTGGTGTGAAGTGCCTGGGACCCACGTCTGAGCTATAAGTGTACTGGGGATGCCCAGACATGGGTCCCAGGCACTCCACACCACTGGAGTCAAGCTAGCCGGGCTGATGAGAGGTGTTACCTCGAAACCGGTCCGGTCCTCGGATGCTTGATTCCATTCTGGGAAGGACATGGCTTTTGTAGTTCGGACTGGACTGTTCCCATGGGGCACAGGGTCAGAGCTGATTTGCATATCGCCATTGTCTAACCCAGGGTGGTGTGGAGTGCAAAAAAACGATGGATTAGGACCCAGATCTTTTGCCTGGGTTGAATGTGTGACATTGATCCTCATTCGGTCCATCACCTGTTGTTTTTGCAAATCCGCTATAAGTGTACTGGGGATGCCCAGACGTAGGTCCCAGGCACTCCACACCACTGGAGTCAAGCTAGCCGGGCTGATTAGAGGTGTTACCTCGAAACCGGTCCGGTCCTCGGATGCTTGATTCCATTCTGGGAAGGACATGGCTTTTGTAGTTCGGACTGGACTGTTCCCATGGGGCACAGGGTCAGAGCTGATTTGCATATCGCCATTGTCTAACCCAGGGTGGTGTGGAGTGCAAATAAACGATGGATTAGGACCCAGATCTTTTGACTGGGTTGAATGTGTGACATTGATCCTCATTCGGTCCATCACCTGTTGTTTTTGCAAATCCGCTATAAGTGTACTGGGGATGCCCAGACGTGGGTCCCAGGCACTCCACACCACTGGAGTCAAGCTAGCCGGGCTGATGAGAGGTGTTACCTCGAAACCGGTCCGGTCCTCGGATGCTTGATTCCATTCTGGGAAGGACATGGCTTTTGTAGTTCGGACTGGACTGTTCCCATGGGGCACAGGGTCAGAGCTGATTTGCATATCACCATTGTCTAACCCAGGGTGGTGTGGAGTGCAAAAAAACGATGGATTAGGACCCAGATCTTTTGATTGTGTTGAATGTGTGACATTGATCCTCATTCGGTCCATCACCTGTTGTTTTTGCAAATCCGTTATATGTACTTGTTTGCATGTCATTTTAACCTTTTTATTATAGGTATTTGCTTGCTGTCATTTGTTTTATCTTTTTACTGTGTACTGTCACAGTGCATTACCTCCCGTCCCTCCCTCGCCTTCCTTCAGTACAATTGAGGCCCCGCCTCCCACCCAGACCCACCCCCAGCATAAAAACTCTGCCCGCCCCCACCTCCACCTGTTTTTTTCTGTCTCACTGGTGAGACTCACCCTTTCAGTTCCTCCCTGTGGCGGTGCCGGGGAGTCTTCGGTTTTGCTCTCTGCTGTGGCGGTGCCCTCTGCTGAGTTCTCCCAGCGGCGCCTCCTCTCCTCGTCTCCCTCGTGGTGTGGGGGCGGAGCGGTGGCTCAGGAATCCGCCGCGGTGCTTTGGCGGTCCTCCTGTGGCTGGGGCTGTGTTTCCGGGTCGGGCTGCGTGGCTGCCTCCTCCCGGTATGCTGTGTTCTCGGAGGCCAGGTAGGACGGGTTTTTGCCCGTTTTTTGTTTCTTTTCCATTCCGGTTGGCCTTGAACATCCCCTTGGCCTTGTCCATACTGGGCGACACGAGAGGGCTAGCTGCTGGACCTGTGGAACGCGGTTGTCCGCTCTCCTGGATGTCGATTGCAAAAGCGGTCGGGCTGGGTTGATGTTATGGGACATGCCCGGCTGCACTTCCGCTTAGGCTTCTGGGGCGGATGCGACCCTACAGCCCATCGTGTCCAGCAGTGAGCGTGCTCCTCGAGGAAATGCTTGGGCGTTTCTCTTGCCCTGTGGTACTGGCCTTGGGGCTGTACTTCGGCGGCTGTTCTGGTGCCTTTGTTGGCGCTGTGTTCGCTGGCTGGGGTTCGTTTCCTGCCTGCGCTCCGTGATTCCTTTGGTGATGGCCTTGGCGGTCGTCTTCCTCTGGGTCGCGTGGGGTTGTTGCTAGTGTCAGGGTCTCCGGTCCCCCTGGGGTGCCCTGGTGTCCTGGGCTCCGTGGGGGTTGTTCTGCCTCTCATGTCCGTGGATGGTGCTGGACTTGGTGGTGGCTGCTCTGTCCTATTCTCAGGGGTTCTGTTGCTGCCTTCTGCGTCCCCTCTTCGTCCTGCTGTTCCTGTGGATAGCTGGTTCCCTTCTGGCATCTTTGGGTGTCGTGGGTCCTCCTCCCGCCGCTGGTGCTGCCTGTGGCTCCGGGGTGGTGGGCGTTTGGGACGTGGGTCGCTGGTCTCCTGTACTTGTTGGCAGAGTTTTCCTCTTTCCTGCTGGTCGGGGCCTGTGGGTTTCTTTCCATGGTGTCCCCGGCCCTCCTGGTTGGGCTTGCCCCTTTGTGCCTGGGTGGGGGTTGGTGCTGTGTGTGGCGTGCGTTGCTCATACTTGTTGTATGTGCGTGGTGCGTGTGGCTTTGTCCGCTGTGGTGCTGCCCTGCTTCCAGTTGATTGGCGGTTTCCTGTGCGGCCTGCCGTTGGCGGTCTCTTCCCAGCCCTCCTTCTTCCTTCTGCACGGTGTTGGTCCTGATTGGTTTCAGGTTTCTCTGCGCGCTCGGTTTGCGCTGGGGCGTTTGCTTCTGGGCTGCGTGTCCCTGTCTTCCTCCTGTGGCTGTGCTTCTTGGTGGGGGTCGCCCCTTTCCTCCAGTTGTGCAGTTGTCCTCTGTCCTGGCCGCGCTGCTTGGTGGGCCTGTTGTTCTGCTTGGCTGCTGCCGTGGCACTGGCTGGCCTGTTCTCTGCTTCTTCTGTGCCCTCCTTGGTGCTGGGTTTCGTGGAGTTTGCGGTGGCGGTTCGGGGTGGCTGCATGTCGCCACCTTGGCCCCTCTGCTTGCCTTGCCTTAGTTGGGGCGTCCTGCCTTTCTCACGTGCCTTGCACTGGGGCCTCTCCGTGGTCCCTGCTGTGGGTTTCTCCTCTGTCTTTCGGGTGGGCGCGGTTTTGACCGTTCCTTTTGCCCTGGCTGACTGCCTCTTGGTCGGAGTGCCTTGCCCTGTTGGGTTCCTGTCACTGCTGTATGTTCTTGGGTGCTGGGTTGGCTTGGTGCGGGTTCCTCCGGTTTGGTGAGGGTTTGGCTGTCTCCGGTGCCTGTCTACGGTTCCTGCTGGGTGGCTCTGCTGGACTGGGTGTCCTGTTTGCTTGCCATGTGTTCCGTCTGCTGGGTTCCTGTCGGTGGGGCTTGGGTCTTGGGCCCGCTCCTTTCTGGTGCTGGGGCTGGGGTGTCCGGCAGCTTTGTGCCTGTCCTGGTTCTCCTGGGGGTCTGCTCCTGGATTTGGCTGGTGCCCTTCCGTGTGTTGGCCCTTCGGGCTGCCTTTCCGCGGGCCCTGCCTGGTGGTTTTTGGCATACCCTGTATTTTGGGGTCGCTTCTCTCCACTTCCCGGTCACTGCTTCTTTTCTGCATTTCCTGCGGTTCTATGTGGGGTATGCCAGTTTCTGCTTCCTTCCTCTTCAGCCTCGGGCCTTCGCCCTGGGTCTTCCCGCATGTCCGGGCGCTATTAGGTGGCTCTCGTTCAGTCTGTGCTCGGCCCCGTTCCTTTGTCCGGCGGTTGCCTGGCCTCTCTTCCTTCTTGGGTTCGGGCCTTGTGGCCCCGGGGGCTCCTCCGGCTTGTCCTGTGGCTGCTTGTGCCGGGGTGCCTGGCTTCTGCGGTGTTCCCTGGGCTTGTTTTCTTCTTCTCTGCCTGTCCCTCTGGCTCCTGTTGGGTTGGTCTTCGGGGTCTGTTGTCCCTGCTTCCCTTGTCGGTCGGTCCACGGGGAGGGGGGCTCTCCTGGTGGCTCGGCCGCTGTTGCCTTCTGGCTCGGTGTTCGCTGGCTCCTCTGGCTCCACTTGTGGTGGCTTCGGTTGCCGGCCTGTTCGGGCTTGGCTGGGTTCGGGTTCCTGTTCTGGTTCCTGCTGCTCTCCCGGGGGTCCGCTTGCTGGTTGCTGTTGCGGCCTTTTTGGCCTTGCCCTGGTGCCCTTTCGGGGCTCTCTGCGGGTCTGTGCGTGTTGGCTCCGTTTGACGCTCCGGTGGCGTTGTCCTTTGCCGCGTCCTGGGTGGGTCCAGGTTCTGGTCCTTGTTCCTTGGTTGCCTGCGTCCTGTTTCTGGGGACTCTGGTCTGGGTGCTGGGGCTGTCGGCTCTCTGCCTCTGTGGGTGTCCTGTGTGCTGGCAGTTCTGTTATGCTGGGTCCTTCCTTCCCTGTGTCTGTACTGTTGGTGGGTCTTTGGGGCCTCCCTGTGGTGGTCCTGTTTGTGGCGCCGCGGTCGGCCTGGGTGGCCCGGTTAGGGTCTCTGGGCTGGGGTCCCGGGTCTTGGGGGGGCGTCTGGCCCTCTCCTGGGCCTCTGGCTCTTCGGTGTGCCTTTCCCTGCCCTGCCTTTTACGTTGCTTGGGCCTTTCTGGTGCGGGTGCTGTGGGTCTGTGCTCGGGGGTTGTTGGTTGCCCCCCGTTGGCCTTGGGCTCCTTGTTTTCCTCTCCTGTCCGGGTTGTGTGTCGCTCGGTGGAGGTTCCTTCTGGTGGCTTCGTGCCCTTTGGAGTTTCGTGTCCTTCCCCTGGGTTCGGTGCGGGGTTTGCCCTGCTGCCTGGCTGTGGTGCAGCTGGTCTTGGCTGTGTTGGGGGTTCCTGTTTCGTTGGCGGTGGCTTGCAGGCTTCCCCTCGGTCCTCCTCTTGGCTGTCCTCTGCTTGGTGTTTGCTGGCCTTTTTTGGTCCTGCTGTTCTGCTCTGGGTGTTGTTCCTGTGGTGCTGGCCTCCTTTTGGTGTGGAGGTTCCCTCCGGCTGGGGTCCTGCTGGGGTTGTCGGTGGCCCCTCTGCGAGTGCTGTGTGTTGCTTTCCAGCTTCTTGGTGCTCCTGGCTTCCTTGCGTGTTGCCTGGGGTCTGTTGCCTGGTTCTTTTTTTCCGGGTCTGGGTGTTTGTTCCCTGGCCTGTCGGGTCCTTCCCTTCGGGGTCTTTGCTGCTGGTGTTGGATGTCCTGTCCGGTCCTCCCTTTGGGCCCCTTGGGGGTCTTGGGTTGCGGCTTTTGCCTTTGGGCCTTGTTTTTTGGTTGCCATCGCCCCTGCGGGGCGCTTGGGGTTGTTCTGGGCCCTGTTTTTGGATGTTTCCTTTCTGTCTGGGCTGTTCGACTCTGTTGCTTTTGGGTCCGGTTCCTTTCTTTGTCCCTTCCGGTGGCTCGGCGTTTTGGCTCTGTCACGGGTTGCTTTTGCCTGTGTTCTGTCCTGCTCCTTTCTTGGCTGTGGAGTCTCGTTTGCTCGGTTTGGCTGTCCGGCATCTTTTGCTGTGGGGCCTGCTGGTTGTGGAGTCCTTCCGGGTGGGGGTCTCTTTGTCTTTTCGCTGTGGTCCAACTCTGGTTGTGGGTTTCGGTCCGCGTTCTTGGTGGCTCTTCCTCTTGTGGGGGTGGTTCCTCCTTTGGGGGTTCGGGCCTCAGGGTCTTGTACTCTTTGCGAGGCCAGGGATGTTGTTCTGCTGTGTTTTGGGCACTGTTTTGTGTTCTTTGTCACTCAGTTGTCCGTCCCTGTTTTCTTCTGCTTGCTATGTCCTCAATTGTACTGAAGGAAGGCGAGGGAGGGACGGGAGGTAATGCTTCCATTTCTAACGATAATGGCATTACTCCTAGTCCTACTCCCTCGCCTTCCTTCAAGGACCCTCCCTCCCTCCCGGTGCGGTTCAACTGAGTGCTAGCTCGGCTTGTTTATGTACAGGTGGAGGTGGGGGCGGGCAGAGTTTTTATGCTGGGGGTGGGTCTGGGTGGGAGGCGGGGCCTCAATTGTACTGAAGGAAGGCGAGGGAGTAGGACTAGGAGTAATGCCATTATCGTTAGAAATGGAAGCATTATTCATTATTTGCAACATATCTTGGCAGCTATTGATTTATATTTTTTATTGAAAATAATTTAAAAAAACATATTTAAAGAATGGGGGATAAGCATAATAAAACAAAGCCTCGTGTGTACCCAGAACTATTTCTTCCACAGAACATGAGTCTTCATCCAGAAAAGCACAAAGAAGGGACCTGCAGCAATCAATCTTAAAGAGGGAAGACCTACAAGATCATTATTCAAAATTGTTCCTGAGGTAGGCACCCAGCTCAATCACACATGAGACACACTGAAGATAAGGCCAGCCTACTCACAAGGAACTAGACATAGGCAGACTAAGGAATTACATCAGATTCCTATGCAGGAATACTCATGCTGGCTTGGGTCTAGGCTTAACTTTCAGAAGAAGTCTTGAATAGAGGCAGTTCAAAAACATCTGACCTCCAACATATTTTCCGGGAACCTAGGTGGTCAACTAGAATCACTGACAGAATATCGATTTAGAAAATATCGGCCTACAGAAATCTTGACGCTGGAATATCGAAGGCAAGAATATCGAGATCCTATCTACAATATGTAAGTACAAAAATATTGAGAAAAAAAATATTGTAATTAAAAATATCGTTTTTTTTCTGTTAAAGAAAAAATTGTAAAATAAAGTAAATAATACTTATAAATAAAATAAACATAGTTAAAAATATTTAATAATGTTTACAATTAATAAATAATACATATGTAATAATAAAACATTAATTAAACATATACATCAAATATATAATATATACTTAATAAGTTTTAATAATTATTTTAATAACTTATAAATTATTAAGAAATATTGTAAATTGTAAATACATCTACACACATAAAACAATAACATAAATAAAAAGTAAATACTTATGTTTAATAAATTAAAAATATATATATACTTTCAATATTTTTCAAATTAATTATATACTACATTATCTAAAATAAGGCAAAAAATAACAAATAGCTAAAGAAATAAGACTACTATTCAAAGTCCAAAAAAACTACAGTAATGAAAATGTTGGATAGCGTAGACGTAAAAATTACTATACCCACTCCAGAAAGTGCAACAGTAGGAAAAGCGTTGGATAGCGTAGGGTTAAAAATTACTATTCCCACTCCAGAGAGTGCAACAGTAGGGAAAACATTGGATAGGGTAGGGGTAAAAATTACTATTCCAACTCCAGAGAATGCAACAGTAGGGAAAACATTGGATAGCGTAGGAGTAAAAATTACTATTCCCACTCCAGAGAATGCAACAGTAGGGAAAGCGTTGGATAGCGTGGGGGTAAAAATTACTATTCCAGCTCCAGAGAGTGCAACAGTAGGGAAAGCGTTGAATAGTGTACGGGTAAAAATTACTATTCCAACGCCGGAGAGTGCAACAGTAGGGAAAGCTTTGGATAGCATATAGGTGAAAATTACTATTCCAACTACAGAAAGTGCAACAGTAGGGAAAGTGTTGGATAGCGTAGAAGTTAAAAATAACATACTTATAAATAAATTAATATTTTAAAATATTTTTACAAATGCTTATTAAATATATATACACTATTTACAAATACCAATATATAATTATTCAGAACATGATTAGCAATAAATAATTAAGTAAAAACACATTAATAATAAATACCAATAAATATTAATTAATTGCAAATTAATAATAATTAACAATATTATAATTATTCCCCTATAAACCCACAACCCGCTAAAGAACATAATGATCAATTTCAATTAATTAAAATTAATTAATTAATTAATTAATTAAAATTATTTACCAATTAATTCAAAGTAATTTATAATTCCTAAAAATTAATAATTAATTTATTATAATTAAATTACTTCCCACCCTATTTCCCTATAAACCCATAACCCAATACAGAACATAATTATCAATTAATCAATTAATTAAAATTAATTACCAATTAATAAAATGTCATTTCCAAATAATTAAAATTAATTTATAATTCCTAAAAATGTTAATTAATTTAGTATATTTAAATTGCTTACCACCCTATTCCCCTTTAAACCCACATCCAGCTACGGTACTATATTATAAAACTTACTTAAATTACATAAATAAAAATAAAATACATAATAAATACATAATAATATAAAAATCGATTTTAATAACATCGACATTACTAACATTGATATTACTAACATCGATATTAAGAAAGTCGATATTACTTACCTTCGAAATTCTGTCCCATTGATATTAAAAATATCGATATAACTTACCTTCTATATTATGTCCCTTCGATATTTAAACATTTAATGCAGACTAAAACAAGCCATAGTACACCGCAAAGTATTGAATCTGATCAACAAGGCAGGAGAAACTGTAGTAGCCTTTGCACAGAAAAAAGTCATTGTTATGAAAAAGCACTTTTGTTCTTCATTATTTCGCAACTCACATCATTTTATTGTGCAGAAAATTGATTACATGTCATGCTGATTAAAGTGCTTAATAACCCAAAGCCACTTTGTTCAATTTGGTAGTTTTGCTTCATAAGAAAGTCATAGACATTTTACTCAGTCACTGTCTTTTTGAACCCATTAATCTTACAAGCGTGGTCCTCAATTTTTATTTACCAGACACACACTGTTTCTATATAAAAATAACAACGTTCTGGGTTCAACTACGATCTCGACTCTCAGTAAAAATGTTGATAAATCTTTTTATTCTGTTAGATACAATGTAGTTCAAGAACAGTCAACATGCCACTAGATGGCGCATGTGACATACAATTCCAAACTTCAATAATGAATTCTCATAGTGTGGAATATAACCGTTTTCACAACATTGATGTTGGAGTATTGAAAAGCAGGACAATCTTCAAGCATGCATGTCAATAGATATCCACAACTGAGTTCCTAAAAAGTGCACAGAACTAAACCATGTAGAACCATATGCCACTTGAATATTGTTTGTATAAACTAATCATTTTCGTGGTTTACGAACTTGTTGTTAACAATGTAGTTGTTTGGCATTGCTCATTGTTTAGCCTTCGTGGTTAAGGAATTCATGGTTTAGGCTGTAGTTGTTCAATCATCAACCTGTATGTAGATGTATAGCCAAGAACCCCCCTAGGATAGAGGCAACCCCATTAAATGATGTGAGAGAGCAAAGAACCCCATCTTGGTCTCAACTTGGACACACTGCGAAGGATGTCAGACCAACGCGTGCGGGAGTATCTACATGCAGGGACCTCACTGTCTTGTGTCAGCGTGTCAGAATTGAAGTCTTTCTCCTCTGGCTTGCCCAGATGAGATGTGGTGCTTATATACCCAAAAGGTAGCCGCAGCGGTTCTGCCTAGATGTGTCATGGTTCTGTAGGCATGTTGGACAAGGATGACGATAGTGGCGACCCTTATACAGAGTTATCATGCAGAAGATGGCAATCCTGCTGTGGTACTGAGAATCCTCATTCATAAAAAATAAGGCTAATTTTCACAGAAACCTTTATGTAGCACCTAACTAAGTAAAAGGTCATCACCAAACCTGTTATGTAGAACAATTGTAGGACAAATATAGATACAAGGTTGTATAACTACATAGGCCTACATTGGGGTACATTGGGGTGCATAACATCAGCCTACCTCACCTAGATTGAGCAGTCAGAGAAACAGTAAGGACAGGTCTGGAGGTGTCGGGCAGGGGACAGGGAGTCAGCCAGGGCCAGTGGTCGAGTTGCACAGGCCTGGGGGCATCCTTTGGGCCATCAACATTGCAAGATTGGCACCTAGATGAGGGCTGGCCTGGGCTGCTGTTGAGTCTGGGAGGTGGAGTTGGCGTCCACCGAGATGACGGCCCTACCCTGGTGGTGTGCAGACTTACTGGGTCCAGAGCCTTGCAGAATTGGGGATGAGGTGAGTGCCAGGGCCATGTGGAACTGGAGGACAGTGAGGCTGAGGGTGAGGGAAGAACACTATGTGGAAGGCCTACTTCTCATGCCTGACTTCAAGATGGCGGTACAAAAGGGGGTGGAGATGGACGGAGCATCTGAACCAATCAAACACTCACACCCAGTCAACGGATCTGGGTTTAATAAATCACCGTTCTTTAGCCCACTCTGCCACCCCAGTTCAGACATGGCCATATGCAAATCAGTCTGACCCTGTGCCTCATGGGAACAGTCCAGCCCGAACTGCCAAGCCATGCCTTCCCTGGACTGTATTCAAGCTTCCTAGGACCGGTTTCTGGCATTACAGCCATCTTCAGCCAGGCTTACTTGAATCCAGTGGCAAAGTGAGCAAGGGACTCACGTCTGAGCATACCCTGCCAACTTATGGCGAACAAAGCGGTACAAAAGGGGGTGGTGATGGACGGAGCATCTGAACCAATCAAACACTCACACCCAGTCAACAACTGTCCTAGGAAGCTTGTTTCCGGTCCAGGGAAGGCATGGCTTGGCAGTTCGGGCTGGACTGTTCCCATGAGGCACAGGGTCAGACTGATTTGCATATGGCCATTTCTGAACTGGGGTGGCAGAGTGGGATAAAGAACGGCGATGGATTAAACCCAGATCTGTTGACTGGGTGTGAGTGTTTGATTGGTTCAGATGCTCTGGCCATCACCCCCCCTTTTGTACCGCTTTGACTTCAAGATGGCGGCATAATGATTCATGGAACAGCCCGATGCCTGGTGATGCTGCAACAATGGCATAACAAGGCATACAGTGTTGGTAGATACTTGAGGGGTGAGTTGCCTAGCGGTGCGGCAAGGGGAGACTTGGTCTTCCATCCTGGAATGAAGCCGACCCCCCCCCTTCTGCCACAGGGACTCTTCTGACATTGTCCGGCTCCTGAGGGCAAGCTTGAGTCGATCTCCCCACGTGGCATGACATTAGAAGGAAAATGGCCTGTGACAGGAACCTTGCCCAGGAATGGAATTGTGATTTAGGCTGGTTACATATAGGGGACAAGCAGTAGATAAAAAAAGTCCTTTGAGGTGGCCTACAGCCATACTGAGATCTCAGAGATTGAGGCCCTGAAGGGTTAATAAAGTGACACAGTGTTTAAATCGGACAAAAGGCGACAGTATCACGGATGGCAGACATTAATCACCTCTGCGAGCTTAAGAAGGGATGGACAAGCTTCCCCGCTGCAGACGCACATGGTGACGATTTGGTCACATATCTAAAGCCTCCATACCACCTAAGAGAACCCAACAGAATAGGGTTTCTAGCTACTGGGTCCTGTTGAAACCATGAGACTTCGGTCCAGAGTCTCGGAAGGATGACACAATGGCCCTGACAACCTCCTGGCATCCCTGAATGACTTTAAACAAGAACTTTGAGAGTAATCAAAAGCAGATATGGCTGTTTCCCTTGAGCCACTTAGATCAGATGCTAACCACCTAGCAGCCCTTCAGCAGGATGTCAACTCTGTGGGCACCAGGACCCTAGATAGAGAATCCAAGATGCAAGAGATGGAGCAATGCACAGGTCGAGTGGAAGACGCCACAAGTCTCTTAAGAGCACAGCTTCAGGTCTCCATCCTGAGGTGACCGGACTTGGAAAACAATATTCAAATTCACAATCTGGTAGAAGGTATGGAGGTGCCAGACCTTGAAGATTTTGAGGTGAGGCTGATCTAGGAACTACTGAGCAAGACAAACCACAACGTGAAAATTGATAGAGTGCACAGAGTGGGCCCGTTGCAGGATGGTGGAAAGAAACATCCAAGAGATGTGCTGGATAAGCTCCATTCCTTCAAGGTGAAGGATGCCATCCTTCAAGCTGCATATAAAGCTGAGGAGATCTACTTTCAGGGGGCGTCCTACTCCAGCTTTCAGGATTTTGCCCTAGCCACATTGACACACAACCTGCAATTCTGCCCCATCACTGATACGATTTGGCTAGACCACATTAGATCCAGCTGGACTTATCCTTTCAGCCTGGCATGTGAACTCAATTTATCACCATGATCAAAGTGAACTATGCAACCGCTAAAGCCAGAGTATTAGTAAATAGGGTAAATTCTGATCTCTTGCAATTGGTCCGGGAGATGAAACATGGATGCCCGCTATCACCCTTGTTATTTGCCCGAAGTATTGATCCACTGGCAGCTAAGATGCTCAAAACTCCACCGATTCAAGGTATTCCCTTCAATTCCACAGAGCATAAAATGTCACTGATTGCGGGCAATATTTTTTTATCCTTAACCTCACCTTGAACTTCCCTGGGGTCCTGATGGGGAATTGGACCAATTTAAACAGGTGGAGGGGATCTGCATCAACCTGACAAAACCTTTTTTGCTCAACCTGTCTCTCTCACCATCAGATATGGAATAACTATGGATATCCATGCCGTTTCAATGGACTGGGAAAGAAATGACATATTTTGGCATGAAGATCACTCCCAACCTTTTTTAACTATACCTTGTCAACTATTCCCCTCAATTGCAACACTTGAGGCTTGCCTTTGAAAGATGAGAAATGTATCTTTCTTGGCTTTGGAGAATCCACACCATTAATACGAATGTGTTGCCCAAGCTGCTTTATCTATTTCAAGGCCTCCTGATTGAGCTGGATTGTGGGTTCCTCCCCACTTTGCATTCCCTGGTTATCTACTTGATGTGGCATAATCGCAGGGTGCGTCTCTCGTATAAATTGCTACACTTCTTTAAATTAACCAGGGGTTTGCACTACCGGATTGTAATCTGTTCAACAAGGCAGCCCAGCTGAGGGTGATACCTGAGGGGTCTGCAAGAGAGTCAGACAAACACTGGCAGCATATGTATAGGGAGTTGGGCGGGAAATATATTTGGTATTTGTTATGGAAACCTAAGAATGACTGGCCTCCAAATGGACTATCTGAGCACTCGTACTTGGCCCACACTGAGGGTGTGGGTCAAGTTGAACAGGTAGGCTGAATTGACTACTTTACCCCCCTTTTATTCCCATAAACGTTAATCCAGAATTCACAACTGAGTTACATTTGGGACCCATTGAGGCATGGACGTTGGGAGGCTGTCTTCCTGTCTTCTGGTTTCTGATTTATTTCATAATTGGGATAATAGGACTTTTGAGCACTGCTGGCGGGATTTCAGTTTCACCGAAACAGAACACTTCCGTTACAATCAACTTAAACACAGGGTACTTCAGCTAGACATGAGAGAAGCGGCCACTAGAGAGCTTTCTCTGATTGGACATTATGTACTGCAGGGTTGTGGTACAAAGGGGTGTATCTCCTTTCTGTATGCACTTTTACTGGACAATCTAATTACTCCTAGACCACACCATGCGGACCAATGGGAGCAGGTCCTTGGAGAGCCCATCAAGGAGTCCAGATGGTCTAAGCTATGGCAAGATATCCCACGATTTAACCACGTAATGGGTTTGAGGGAAGCTCATTACAAACGTTTATTCAATTGGTAACTATATTCCACTAAACTCAGGAAAATCTTTCCCAAATCGTTAGATCTATGTTGGAGGGGTTGTGGAATGTTGGGTGACTTTAAACATATCTGGTGTGATCGTCCCACCATCCGACCTTTTTAGGCTGAGATTCTGGCCCAGATTAAAGAGACTTTGGGTATCTGGTTCTCGGTGCGCCCGTATTCATCCTGTTGGGGTTACGAAATGAAACCCTTAAATATCAAATAAGCTTGGATAGATCAGTGATGTGACTCTGCCTATGGGCTACAAAAATGGCAGTGGCTGCAGCATGGAAGCACTAGGAGGGGCCCTCACTGGCTCAATGGCATGTTAGGCTGTGGCATGCGGTCATGATGGAATGAATGGCTGATGTTTTATCAGGCTCTTACAGAAACTTTGAATATGTCTAGGTTCCATTGGTGAATTATCTTTCTGTGGGCCTACCTCTGTGTGCCTGCCCCACTCAAATGAGGGCCCTGCATCTTTTTCAATTTTTAAATTGACTGTACCTCCTGGGATTATATTGGGGGGGATGCTTTAGTTTTTTGTGTTCTCCTGCCCCTCGAGAGCCTGTCAATAAACAAATATGATTTTGATGCTCCGATGTACTGTCAGTTAATGTGGGGATTATATTTTGGGGGGAATAGAGGTTTTAGGTGTAGTTTGTTTTGACTGTTCACAGAGTGGGCAATCTATTTGATGAGGTAGAATGTTAAATTTCAATATCTACACACTATATGTCAAAATAGCTAGGTAACCTCTGGAATGAATTGTTCCATATGTTTTACTGTGCTTAATGCGTACTTGGGAACCAATAGCTTTGACAAACAAAAAAAACAACCTGCTATCCTTTGTGAACTGTCTACCAGGCTCCTGCTTAACTAGAGAGAATCTTTTCATTATAGAACATTGTTATTAATAAAAGATTACTAATTGTACAAGAAGTTTTTTGCTCCATTCAAACATGGGTGGCTTATTTAAGTGGTTTAAGTGTCTACCTTTTGATTGAGGATATTACAAACTATTATAATTGATGTAAGGCCAAGGTGCAGCCGCTGTATATTTGACACTGTGTGGATACTGAAATAGGATTATATTGGTTTTCTCCACTATATATGTGTACATAGTTTGAGATTTTTATGTGGAAATATGCTAAGTGTATCGCATTCAGATTTAATAAGATTCTGTTGAATATAATATTACCATACTTACAAATGACTTCAAGGTGCAGCTGAAATAAGTCACAGTGTTTGTTTGTTAATTATGAGGTAATTGGCATTATGGTTACAGAACTGAGACATGAGTTGTGTTGTAGTATGACATGGGGCTGATGCATCTCTCGGTCAGATGATTGTTATTTTTGTGGCATTAAGGTGATTAGTATTTTAAGTGGACAATTACTTTTGTCCGAGACATTGTTTTATCACAGGTATGTCCTACACATGCTCTAAAATCTTTATATTTTTTGTTTTATAGATGCATTAAATTCTTGGATACAGTGCATACCAGTTCACTTTGCAAGCATACCGATATTGGTGTGTGGTCAGATGTTGTCATATGAGATGCTGAGCAAATTTATGGTGAAACAGTGATTGGGTATTTCATGAATTAGCTAATGTGTTTTAGTATAGTTTGAGTCCTGTGGTCATTTTTTACAATAGTTTAGCTTGTCAAGGATCAAATGTATTCATGTGGCTATGTATTCACGTGTAAAAATATATACCAGGGGCCTATTTATGAGGCAGGCTGTGTTGCTCTTGCACCACGAAAAGTGGTGCAAGAGCGAGACAAACTATAAGACAGATTTTTGAAGCCATACAAGTGCCACTTTGCGTTACTCTAAGTGGCTTCAAAAAGCTGGAGTAACACAATGCAGTGCAAAGCACAGTGTTGTATTACTGTGCCATGGAAAGGCATTCCATTGGTGTTGCATATGCTTTCACATGCAATTCCCAATTTTACAAGAACTTGTAAACCAGGGTATGCAACAAAATCCTACAGCTTCCCATAGGAGGCGAAACACTGAGAAATATCTCTATTTCTCCTTGTTTCTTTCTGCAGCAAACATAGAAAGAGGAATATGCCTCCAAGGCCTGTTTGTGTACAGGAAGGTGCCCCTTTCTGCACAAAATCAATCCTGCATGTGACACATGTACCCTTACACCATGGTGCAAGGGTGC
This sequence comes from Lissotriton vulgaris, assembly GCF_964263255.1. Classification (NCBI taxonomy): domain Eukaryota; kingdom Metazoa; phylum Chordata; class Amphibia; order Caudata; family Salamandridae; genus Lissotriton; species Lissotriton vulgaris. The sequence continues at coordinate 1,303,636,285 of NC_141695.1, read as the reverse complement.
CTGCATTGGTGCTATGATGACTAAAGCTCGCTAGAGCATGGGAAAGGAAAGGAATGCACCATTTTGCCTTAAATATGTCACATTCCTGCCCTTTTGCTTTCACGCAATGCATTGCTGCACTGCACTGCATGACTTGTTCGTAAATTAGCTCTTTGGTTGTGAGGTTCCAAACAGTTATGCTAAGAGTTGCAAAGCACTCAACTACTTCTACTTGAATGTGTGTATGTTTAACTGGGTACTGATTTTCTACTGTAGTAGTGTTGATTGTATTGTTTTTACTTCAAATAGCATTTTTACTATGCATTTTAGAATTCAGGGTTCTTTTGACTTGACTTGTAGAAAAATACATATCGTTACAGTGAGCTCATATTTTTGGAAAATGTTCATATACATCATCTTCACCTCCACCATGGTCTGCTGCTCCAAAAGCTAATTAATCACTTTGGGCCACATGTAGGTAGGTGTTTTGCGATCGCAAACCTTGCGATTTGCAGTATCCAGGGAGTTTGCGATCACGAAAAATGAGTGTTGCGATGTAGGTAAGTATTTTGCCATGCAAATTTAAGAATCGCACATTTTGCGATTAGCAATTTTTCGTCAAAAGGAATCTGCGAATAAATTTGCGAATTCACAAGCTGCGTCCCAGTATTTGTGAAAATCGCAAAATGTGTTGCGCACATTACAAATTTGCAATTTCCTATGTAGCAAAAAATCGCAATTAGCGATTTCACAAATTCACAATTTTGCACTTCTCAAATACCACCAACTCAGAACAGGTGGTAACCAGGTGCAACCTATTTAAACAGGCCCACAATGCCACAGAGGCTTCTCACAATGGCTGGCATGTATGTAATAACCAGGAGGCTGCGTATCCGAGAGGCTGAACAGAGAAGGAGCTGCCAGGAGAGGATCTACAGAACACGCATCACCCTCTTCCAGCACACTGAGGAGGACATCCATGTGCACTACAGGCTGCACCCAGACAGTATCCTGGAGCTGATAGAGGAGCTGACACACATACTCGAGCACCCCACATGCGGGGCACACACCATTCCCACCCACATACAGGTGTGCTCACTGCACCTCCTAGCATCAGAGAGTTTTCAGGGCGTAATAGCCGCAGCAGGAGGGGTCTCCCAGAGTCCACTTTCGCTTTTTTTCACGCTTTCCTTGATGCCATGATGCAGAGGATGCATCACTACATACAATTCCCAAAAACACAGCAGGCACTTGACCAGACCAAACAATATTTTTTTCCAAATAGCTCAATTCCCCCACGTGATTAGCTGCGTAGACGGAACCCATGTCGCTCTGTCACCCGCATCACCCAATGAGTATGTGTTTAGAAACAGAAAATCCTATCATTCTTTAAACATCCAGGTAGTCTGCAATGCTAAACATGATCATCACAGATATAGTAGTAAAATTCCCAGGAAGCACACATGATCCCTTCATTTTCCGACACTGTGGTTTACATTGCAGACTCACAAATGGCGAGTTTGGAGAGGGATACCTGCTATGTAATTGCATGGCACACACACACAGTAGTAGGAAAGGTCTGAATTGGCAGGACATTACTTAACATCAACCTACTTTTTCCCTGCAGGAGACAGTGCATATACTGTGTGGGACTACATCCTCACACCCTACCTCAATCCAGCCACAGCAGCAGAGTGGAGATACAACAGTGCCCACAGAGCCTCCATAAGAGTGGAGGTACCCTACAGTACAGCCCTGAGACATGTTGCAAAATTGTGGGGGCCTGCGCAATGCTACACAACATCACTACCGAGAAGGGCACCCCAGTGGATCTGACAGATGCAGACACATCAGATGAGGAGGATCCAGCTCCCCAACGCAGATGTGTAGGTGGAGCCGGGGCAGCTGCCGGACGCCTGAGACGTGATGACATCACACAGAACTACTTCTAAGTGAGAAATGAGTACACAATGCCAAAGGATGATGTTAAAAAAATAGGTTTATTCCCTTAACACCAGGGTTACTAATGTCACACAGCGTGACTGTAAGTATGTTGGTAGCACATCTTGATGTCACAGTGCCATCATTGTTCTGAGTCAGTTGGTCCATATTGCATGTGTTGCCTCACAAGATGCCATAGGTGCATGTTGTCCCTTCATCTCCAGCGTGCACGCCCTGTTGCCCCTCCTTCTGGCTGCACACTGGCCTCACTGCTGTCTTCCCCTGCTCTGGCCTGATGCCCACTCCCGCGCCTTTCAGCAGGAATTGGTGGAGTTGGGATGCTCCTGCTGGACTGGCCATCAGTGTCCAAGCTGTCCCAATACCACTGGTGACTACAGCACGCAGTTGATCAAGCGCATGCGTGACCTGCACCAAGCCCCTAGCCACATCCTGACAGCAGTGTGCCATTTTGTGTTGCATGCTAACACATCTTCTAGCTAGCATGGAGATTACGGTAGATTGGCGGGTCACAGCCATAGTGAAGAGGTGCAGGCGGGTGTTTAGGCGATATTGTTCCCTGCGCCTGGCCAGCGTGTCTCCTTTGTTCTCCCTACAATTATCCTCCAAAGCTGCAGACATTGTATTCACCCCAAGCCTTTATCTCTGACATATGGCGGTTATGAGTGGCTAGTTGACACTGAATTGACAAAATTCCTTTGCCTTGCAGGCGCTGTGCACGCAACATGTTGCCCTCCAGGCCAGCAAACACTGGGTCAATTTCTGAGGAGGCATTGCTAGTGGTGGCCCGTGCCCTGTGTCTTGCACCGCTGCCGTTTGCGGTTTGTGCTCTGGAATGCGGGGTGTTCTGCCTTGGGACTTGGGTTGGACCTGTCTGTGAGTCCTCATTGGCATCTGTTGACTCTAACGCCATTGGTAGCAGTGGTGGAACGATTTTACGCCATTTGGTTGGTGCTGGTTTTGTTTCCCTTGTTGCACCCTGCTCCTCCTGCCCTGCCACGTCGACATCTGTAGCTAACTCCACCCATTCAGCCACTGTATCCTGTGTTGGTTGTGCTGTCAAATTAAATGCACACATTAGTTATGTGTCATGTTTATTTTTTTACAGCATTACATTTCTTTATGCAACTAATCACATGACTACTACTTGTATGTTTTGCCCATTGCAAGTATGACTCTTCCCTATGTACTCTTTGTATGTGTGACAGGACCAAGTATCAGTGCATGGGACTACATTTCCCATAATGCAGTTCTAGATGGACTTGTACACATGTTCTGGATTTCTAATCAGGCATGGGTGTTTGGGGTTGTGAGTGGGATGGGTATGTTTTGGGGATATTGGCATTCATCTTACCTTGTCTGGTTTCTGTATTTTCTGAGCTGTCCAGATCAGCCACGCCCATCACAGACTCAGGCATGAGTGTGCCCTCCACCAACTCCTCCAGGGGCGTCGGCTCTGGTGCAGTTGAGGTCTCACCTCCAGTCACTTTTGCCTCTGCTAATCTGGTGGCCAGCCTCTCCATGGATCTTTGCCTCATGTCATACCACCGCTTGCATAAGTCCTCAATTGAGCGGTGGGTAACGCCGATCGCATTTACTTTTGCTTGTATGTCGTTCCAGATTTTCCTCTTCCTGGCCTCTGGAACACAGAGTGAGCTCTTACCAAACAGGACGTCATGTTGCCTCACAACCTCCTCTGTCAGCACCTCAAGCTCCCTCTCAGAGAAATTTTGTTTTCTCTTTCTGCTGTGTTCCTCTGGCTGCTTGTCACCCCATTGTGAATACATTTCAGCTCATTGGAGATGCAGAGTCAAAAGCACACTCCATCCTCACAGTCTCTCAGGCAGCAAATGAGTCAGGAACAGGTGCAGGCAATCAGGTGCAGCATGGGCAGTCACACTTCCTGGTTCTGATGTCATCATTCTGCACTTGAATTGCTACTTTCCGTTTTTGTGATTCCTTAATAGCGATTTTCCTATTAAGGAATCGCTGTTTGAGTAATCTGTTACAATAAAGGAAGATCCATGGGATAGTGTAGAGATAGACTAGAGACAGACAAGAGACCCCACCAGGAGCAGTTCCACTGCTCAGCCCCTCATGCCAACTGACATCTCCTTACTGTTCAACCATCCCAACATTCCAATGACATCATCAAGGGCCAAGCAGTACAGCAGGGGAAAGCATAAGGAGGATGCACAAGATATGTTACATTACAACACATCCCCCTTTTATCAAAATCAACAAATGAATTAATAAGCACACATGCAAAATACTTCACAAGGAAGTAAAAGTGCAAAGATGTAAAAAGCACAAAGAGAATGTTAAGAAGATTCAGAAACAAGGAGTCAAATAACACAGTGAATCAACATCCAAGTACTAAACCTACTAACACTCCAAACACAATTAAATAAAGTCAGGGACAGATTTTACACACCGAACAACGGAGGTAAACCATCCTCACTCCACCTCCTTCCCATAGGAAAATACAAAAAAAAATTATTAGGGAAAACACCTCCCCAAAACCTCGAAACATATTGTCTAGGGCAAATCACCACCCTATAAGAAAACACCTCCCAAAAAACACAGAAACAAATTGTATAGGGCAAAACACCACCCAAAAACTTTGAAATACTAATGGGGTGACAGACTTAAGTCACCCACAACCAAGAAAACGGCACATAGCCTATGGTGTAACCAACAAAATTACCCACAACCAAAATGAGAGCACAAAACTCCAGGACTCTCAACAAAACCTGAAATACAACACCTCATAAGAGGTAAAAACCACAGAAATACAAAAGAGTAAAACCAAGCAAATGAGAGAAACTACTAAATAAACAGACTTCTCTTGTGCGTACCCGTCACGCACAGTCCAACACTTACAACAGAACCGCCTACAGCATACAATAACTAGATTAGTAGCACAGTGTAAGATTTGGAACACAGTGTAACAATGTACTAAACTTCTGCATACATTACTAACACCACACACACACACTTCCCTTTTCCCATATATAAACAAAAACAGCAAATTGACAAAACTCATATAACATAGACAAAAAAAAATACACTGCTGTTAATAATAAAAGAATTACTATTACTTTAAATTTGGTTTAAAAAAAAACAATCTAATATATAAATAACAGTTGTGTCAAGCTGAGAATCTTCGTGTCACTTGAAAATCGTTTTTTTTTTTTTTAAACCATCCACAATACTCTTGCTTGTAGCCAAAATCGCTGAGACAAAAATTCAACTTTATCGTTAAACCCAAAGGCAACCCAACTTCAGTATTCACAATTGTCTCATTCCAAGTTGTATCGTTGTTTCGTTAATTTTCCCCGAAGTAGCTGCTGAAGAATAAATTAACATCACCTCTATAAGGCTGCTTCTTTTGATGCGTGAAACGCAATAAATCCCCATTAACCGGACCAATAGACTTCTCCTCAGGCCTGAAATGCTGTTGAAATGTTAAGACTTCCTTGTAGAAATGAAAGATGGACAATGACGTACGATACGCTCTGTATGCTCAATACATTTCAACAATTACGGCGTGTGCACACAAATATGCAGATCAGCTATGACAAAACGCCAATCACCATCTGCACGGAGAATTCCACGACGTCATCATTTGGGTGTGAACAGTCAAAGGGTAAACATCGCTGACAGCCGTTAAACTCCTGCAGACACCGTTACAGCAGACGCAGTTACCCTGAACACCAACAGAGACGTGAGTTAGTTCTTTTACTGTTTATAAGTCACCGTGGCATTCCTCAGTAACCGGAGAGTTCACAAACTCGACAATTGTGGCACCGTTAGACTTTGATGTTGTTTTTCACAAGTATTCCTCTGTGAGACTGGAAAACACGTTTGTAGCAGGGTCAGACTTGGGTGTTGCTTTGTGGATCTTTTCTTCTCTGATATCCACAGACCAAAAATCTTTCCAAATCTTTTATATCCGTTACCCCAGACTAAACACTAAACTCCTTTTGTTAAAGTTACAGTTTTTAACTTGGTCCCGGTTAAACACTGCATCAATCAGCCTCCTTCACATCTATAACATTGTAATCGGTGCGATGCCCGCCAGTCAGCACACAAAATGTCACAAAGATTAGCTTGTTGAAAACCGCAAATAGTGAATTAGCACCAGACTCAATCTGTACTTTGCCAAATAACTTGATGAAATTTACAGCAGATCAATACTGATAAAGACAGTGTGAAAGAAACTGACACTTACATGAGAAGGGCGACCAATGCTGTGGTCACTGGTGGGGTCTAAGCAGTGCCAGGTTTCTTTAAATCCATAGGTTGTGGTCTATTAGTTTCTTTAAATCAAGATTTATCTGAGGTACCTTTAGTTTCTGAAAGTCCAGTACGCAGGTTCTTTTACGTCGTCGCCAGTGTTACAATAAAGGAAGATCAATGAGATAGTGTAGATATAGACTAGAGACAGACAAGAGACCCCACCAGGAGCAGTTCCACTGCTCAGCCCCTCATGCCAACTGACATCTAGTGTTTGTGCCATACTATCTGGCTGGGAGGTAGTAGTGCAGTTGAAGTCTTTGAAGCTTGTACCAGAATAATGATTTTTATATTATAGATAAGGGTGACAGTGAGACATGGCAGAGGATTACCCTGAGATTACCATGCACTGTCATCTAATGTGACTGTGATGGAGCAAGGACTGGTAGAAAAGAGACTTGCTCGGAGATAATCCTCTCATTAAATTTCTAATATGCATTAACCGTGTATTGCGTAAATTAATATGCACAACATTATGCATATATAAAAGAGAAGCTAGCCTATGTGTATTACTAATGAGTAACTGAAGTGAAATTCTAAAATAGCTACTAACGGTAAAACTCTACTGCGCATGCGTCAGCTGCATCTATGCAGCATGACGAGATGTCGCTTGGAGGGAATTTCTTGCGCTTGCGCAAATGCTATTAGCATGGCTGCCTGGACGCTCACATGCTCCGCATCTGCTTTGCCGAAACTAAAACATGCTATTTTACTAATGCTAATATGGGGAAAGCATAAATAAATGAATGGGATTAGAGTAGAGATAGGTGGTGTAAAGTGAAACCATTTATGTTCAAAATTAACTTATGTCTTTTTGACTCTTTTATTAGTGCGTGTCTTGGGCCTTTCGTATGAGAATATGGTCTGTTTGCCACCAGATTTCCACGCATGTGAGATATGAACGAGCCAGAAGAAGTGATGTGACTCATAAATGCAGCTCAAGGTCGAAACAAATAAATTTCCTGGGAACCAGCTTGGAAACCTCTAAGACCAATGGGAGAGGATGAATTTTTATACTTTTGTTTTGAATATGATGTGAATACAGATGGGAATTAAATTTTGTGAATGAAAATTAAGGGGTGGGATCTTTAAACAATGGACTGAAAGAATAAATGAGAAAATAAGTATGGTGTGATGATCATCCCCCCTTGCCTGCCCAATCAGAATTAGGAGTTTCACAATATTGAAACATTATTGAGAGGTACATGAACATTGTGGAGTATAATTGAGGTAGTTCTTAGTTAGTTAGTTAGCATGAGCTTGGAATGCTGCCCGAGTCGAAGGAAGAAGAGACGAAACTGATGCTGAATGCTGCAGAGCTTGGGATGCTGTTGGAGTGACGAGAGAAGCTGAAGAAGAATTGAATGCAGAACCACTTTATTTTAAATTAATTTACTTAAGAGAAGATCGCGGAAGAATCTTGAGGAGGAAGAGAGTGTCACAGAGGGGTGCTACGCAAGCGTCGGTGGTGGAGGGATCATCTAACCTGTCCTGATTCCTGTCCTGAAGCCTTTGTCACCTGATCTTTTCCAGGGGACCCTTCCTGGCTTCTTGGCCAGGGGGCTGGTTTACACACCATCCTAGGTAATATAATTTCTGTGTATGTGCAAATGTTCTTTTATCTCTATCCTCTCCTTTCTGAGCATAAGTCATTGCTTGATATAAAAGTATGTGTTTTGATGATTGATTAATTGAATCTTCCTTCCTATGAGTGACGGTGGCTGTGCTGTACTTTGTCAGTGGTTCACATGAAAGTAATTTAGATAAACATTCAAAATATTTCCTGAGTCTGTGGTTATTTCATCAAATGTAAGTAGATTTTATTTATGTCATTTTACCATCAACTAGTTCAACTAATTTGGTCAATTGACCATAGGATAGAACTTTTTGATTAGTGAAAGATTAGTTGAGAATATGAAGAAACTAATCTAAAATGATAAAAAGTACAAACAATTGACCCCAGCTGATTACTACCAGGTTGTGTGAATATGTGTTTATGGGCCCAGCAGGGTATATGGTATTAGAGTACCTGTTGCTGGTAACCCGCTGGATCGCATATGGAGACATGTGGAGCCAGATGTGTGACCCGCCAGTTATCAAGTCACAAATTGCTTCGCATTTGTGAATCACAATTTGTGACTCGCTAATTGGAAGGCACAACAGTGTCTGAGACACTGTTTGCAGTTCCCAATGGGGTCGCAAATAGCAGGTCTCATGCATATTATTGAGGCTGTCGCAATTTGCGACCCCATTGGGAATGGCTGGCACTCCCAGGGATGGTGGCCTGCTTGGATCAGCAGACCTTCATGTCTGGGGCTGCTTTAAAATAAAGCCTTTTTTTTATGTCGCTCGTTTTCCTTATCCATTTTGGTGCATCGGAGGCCGGGGGCCGTCCGACGCACCAGTGCGCTTGTGCGTAGGACGGCCCTTTTAGAAAAGAGGGATTTCTTCCCCCCAACAGCCTCGGGAGCAGGAGAAGAGCTTCCCCACCTCCCGAGGCTGTGTAGATGGCTTTCCTGAAACGACGATCAGGGCGCAAGTCGCGCTGACATAATTTCAGAGTAACCGAAACTGAAATGAGCCATGAGGATCATTTTAGTTTCACTTTCTACATGATCAGGGGGCTATCTCAGCCCCCTGAGCATGTAAAAAGACGGGAGAGGTAGCATTGGGAAGGGGAGGATCTCTCCTTCCTAGTTTAACCCTGCTTGGGGATCGCGCTACGAGGGCGATCTCCAAGAAGGAATTCACCCACTAGTCACCAGGGAGGGGGGAGCGGCCCCTTGGGCAAGGACCTTTGCTCCTCCAATAATATTTTGGGTGAATTCAATTTTTCTGCCCCCCTGGTGGGCAGATTAAGGGCAGTAGAACCCAATCTGCCCCCGGGGGAGGCAGAAAGCCCACTAGATACGAAGGATTTATTTACAATTATAATTAGGAGTGGGTGCTGCCCAATATGGACACGCCATTGCCACCACCCGCCACAAAAATACAGTCTTTCTGGCCCATATGGGGGCCGTTGCCCCCAATCTACCTCCCAGGGATCAGAAAGCCCACCAGAAACCAGTGAATTTTTTTTAAATGCAAATTAGGGGTAGTGGTTGGCCAATATGAGCATGCCAATGCCCCAACCCCCTCAAAATTACAGTCTTTCTGCCCTCCGGGGGCCCTCAATCTATACCCCCAGAGGGGGGCGGAAAGCCCACTAGACACCAGGTTGTTTTTTTCTGATAAATTTAGTGGTGGGGGTTACCAAGATGGGCAGGCAAATGCCCCCACCCCTCCCCCCTCAACATTACAGTCTATCTGCCCCCCCTGGGGGCTTCCCAGAATGTGCATGCAAATGCCCTCACCCTCCCCCCCCAAAGAAATCAAAAGACTTTCTGCCTCCCACAGGAAGCAAATGGGGCAATAGCCCCTCATCCGCCCCCCGGGGGGGGCAGAAAGCCCACTAAGCACCAGTTTTTTTTATATAGGTAAATTTGAGGACATTTTTATTGTTTTATGCTAAATTTGAGTTTTGCAGGGGATTCTGAGTAGGAAAACATTGGCGGGTCCACACTAGCTATACTTCGCTGGACTCCCGGGTATCTAGTTTTCAGAAATGTGTGGCTTTGATAGGTTACCCACGATGGTGACGTGCCTGGGGGAAAAAACCCGGGTGACCCCCCTTGCAAAACCAGGTTGTTTTGTGATAGGTAATTTTCTCCTCAATATGTTTTGGGCCCTTGCCTGTTGTGGGTACTTGACCCACCCATGCAAGTGAGGTACCATTTGAATCAAGAGACCTGGAGGAACGCTGGGTGATAGGAAATTTGTGGATCCATGCCGATTCCATAACTTTCCCACTCAGTAAGTTGTGTAAAATTAGATTTTTTTCAGCAAAATTTGAGGTTTGCAAGGTATTCTGGGTAGGAAAACGTTAGAAAGCCCATGCAAGCCATACCTCACTGGACTCCCCCGGTTGTCTAGTTGTTAGAAATGTGTGGGTTTGGTATGTTTCCTAAGATGACCGCCAAGCCGGGGCCAAAAAGCCAGGTGACCACTCCCTTACAAAACCAAGTTGATTTGTGGAAAATAATGTTGATGTCTTCTCAATACGTTTTGGACCCTTTTCTGTAGCAGGTACTTTACCCACCCACACTAGTGAGGTACCATTTTTATCAGGAGACCTAAGGAAATGCTGGGTGGTAGGACCCTTATGGATCCACACAGATTCCAGAACTTTCCATCACAGAAATGTGAGGAAAATGTGTTTTTCTTTTGCCAAGTTTGAGGCTTGCAAGGGATTCTGGGTAACAGAGCCTGGTGAGAGTAAGACAAGTCACCCCATCCTGGTTTTCCCTAAGTGTCTAGTTTTCAAAAATGTATCGGTTTGCTAGGTTTACCCAGGTGCCGGCAGAGCTAGGGTTCAAAATCTACAGCTAGGTACTTTGCAAAAAAAGGGTCACTTTTAACTGGAAAAATGAAGTGTGTCCACGTTGCGTTTTGGGCAGTTTCCTGCAGCAGGAACTAGGCCTACCCACACAAGTAAGATACCATTTTTACTGGGAGGCTTAGGGTAAAACAGAATTATAGAGCAACTGGTATTACCTATTGACTTTTGATGCATTTCTACCTTCTTAATGAAAGACAATGTGTAAAAAAGAAGTCACTTTGAACAAGTTCCTATAATTCTCATGCTAGTATGGGTACTCACAATTTCGGAAATGTGCAAATAGCTACTGTTTCTAAACTCTATATTTTGTTCCAATTTCAGAAATACATGTGTCTTTCATCCAATTTTTCACTGTATATATTCTCCCAAATGAATTGCTATGTACCCGGTACATAATAAAAAACCATTGCAAGACCCTGCTCAGTTATTGGCTCTGGGTTTGTTGGGTTCTTGGTGAACCTACAAGTCCTATATATCCTCACAACCAGAAATAGCCAGCAGATTCAACGGCATATTGATTTCAAACATCTGTCATAATTAAAAGAAATTACAGGTGAAAACGTTGGCACAAATGGCTTTTTTTTCCAACTAATTTGCAATTTTTCCTATTTTCAACTGTTACTTTCTATAAAGAAACTTTAAAGGAGCTAAACAAATGACCCCTTGCTGAATTCAGAATGTTATCTACTTTTCTACAATGTCTGTCAGTCTCTGAAAGCTGGGAAAATTGTGACTTAAGCCCCACAAACCCTTTGTTGATACCATTTGCAGGAAAAAAAACTGATGCTTTCATTTGCAGCCCTTTTGTTTCCATTAAAAAAAAAAAAAAGTCTTGCTGTATTTTGCTAATTTCTGGGTCCCCTTCAAGGGGAATCCAGAAACTCTAGGTACCTTTATGATCACTATGATGTTTGAAGTAAGGAACGCAAATTTGGTGTGGATACCTATGTGGTTAAACAGTTACAGGGGCCTAAAGTGCGAACTACCCAAAATTGCCGAAAAAAGGCATAGCACAGGGGAAGGAAAGGCTTAGCAGCGAAGACGTTAGCGGAAAACTAGATGTATTTAAAACAAGCCAGGTATAGGAACACATGGAGAGAAATATTGCCTTTTAGCGGGAAATGGTATAGTCCAAAGCTCTGTTTTTAATATAGAAACAGGGCCTTCGGTGGTCATATCTCTGAAAATACAAGATTTGAATAAAATTATATTGTCTACGGATTCTTGTGGAAGACAATTCCTATGGACTAGAATCTAGAGAATGCTAAATGATTCTGGCATTTTACTGACTTCTGCTGGTCGTTTTCTATCAAGACAGTTAAACAGAGGCAGTTGAACAGAAAAAAAGTCCCTAAGCAGAAACAGACAAGTCCTAGGGCTGATCTCCAGCGCCCACAAAGTACATTTACATATAAAAATATATACTAAAGTATATATATACTAAAGTATATACAAGAGGTCTTGAATGTTCGACCTAAAAAGGAGCAGCAGAGAGCGTTTGAGCATTTCATTTTCAGGCTTTCCCCCACAAACTGATTTGAATTTTTTTCAAGAAATGGAAAACAAACACAAAAACGAATAGAACCCCAGGCCACTGACAGCTGGCTCTAAAATCAGCCAGGCCTTCTTGAAGGTAAAGCTGACACTGGCAAAGCAAAGCAGATGAGAACCGAACGTTTTTAAAGCTTGGGGAACGGAGAATAAACAAGCAACCAGGAGATTTACCTGGTTTCTGCGGGATGATGCCACGCGTGTCTTTGATGGGAAGATGGTGAATGAGGTATTTTTCTGGCTCAGCCTGCACGCGCCGCGTCACCTTCTCATACTTGTCAATCACATTCTCCTGTTTCCCTTTCCTGGCCTGGACAGGTACACTGTGCAGGAAAACAAATACAATTTACTGCCATCAATAACTCAGCATCTACATAATGCTGCAATACATTCTACACGATTTATGAGTGATAATGGGAACAAAACTGAAGTTTAAATAAGATGCGACCCTGGCAATTGCCTGGAATTGTTTATTTAAATTATTTAGGCGAGACCCATTGTTGTCAACAACAATGAGCAAAACCCAATGGGGAATAAATTACTGAAAACATGTAAGTGATCGAAAAAAAAAGGCAGTATTTTATGAGGTTAAGCCGTACCAGAACTTTTCAGAACCACCCATCAACATATACCGTCTACGCAACATGAGTTAATTTGCCTTTTCTAAGAAAGGCCTGAGGTTTTACAGTCTTGTGCAAAAATATGCCTTCAAAAAGGATTACAGTTCCTTCCAGAAGGCAATTGATTTACCCAAAGCAACAAAAAACATCCACGCTCTCCAAATTCAATGCAAAACACAACAAAATGTTTTTGAACCTGTACATTGACCTGTTTGAAAGGTCTCTAGTTAAAAAAAAGCTCTTCGAGCCATATCTTTCAGTATTTCCAGGTCGTCCTCTTCAATCATGTCCGGGGGAGAGCTTCTTCCTCCATTTCGTCTTCATCCTCTTCTGCTAAATTACAATATAAGAGGCAGTCCGCCACCCACGTGCACTGACGATCGTGATGGCAGACAGTGAGGACATGGTAAGGAGAAGTGAAGCTTCCTTAAGCAAACTTACTCTGGGAACGGGGGAATATATGTTGCGTAACTCCCATTTTTTGTGGTACTTCAGGTTAGATTTCTCTAGCCCCCAGAGTTCAAGATATGCCATCGCTCTGTAAAGAAATACAGCCATGCATGTGGGCCACGGACCTTAGTGGGAAAGACTCTTTGGAGAACCCGATATCTGCCAATGAGCGCCTAGGGTTTAAAAAGGTGCTTACACAGTTGTACCACTGCCATGCACACCCACATAAAATCATAGCAGTGAAGCGTTCATCTTTCCCTGATCTCGAGTCTCGGAGTCGCCCCAATATCCTGTGATTCTGGACAAATCACTTAATCTCCCCGTGCCCATGCACAGCGCCTGTATACATTCACAGGTGATAAGCCGCACAATATACATCTAAACCTAACCATCTAGTATATAACCAGCGGATTTGGATTCTCATTATGTTTCAAGACTAGGATGGGGAATTAAATTAGTGGAAATTCTACCAACCAAACCACAAGGAGGCAGCTCCCATCCTACCTAGTTTCCAGGGGCGTAACGAAACTTCATTGGCCCCTCCGGACTCACTCGTGAGCTCTCATGCCATGCCAGAGTGCTATCCTGAGGGGACCTTTGTTACGCCGCTTCTTAGTTCGCATTGCTTCTGCTGAGTCAAGTGTAAACCTCCCAGCACACTATAGTACGGCCCACATGGCTGGGCTGCAGGATTATCAACGGACTTGCAGGGCGCGCAGCAGATGGCACTACTCCTTTCACAGAAGAGACTAGGCGCTACCGTTTTCTGCCCGGTTAATGTGACAGTTCAGCATCTGTATGGCATGCCGGCTCGCAGCTGTGTGCATGTGCGTGGGAACCCACTGCAGGGTGAGTGCAACAAGTAACGTGTTGCTAGGCTCAGTGTCCAAGTGGCCCGTTCCTAAGCAGGGAGTATGACAACAACCTTCCACTGTGACGTAATCTGCCCACGAGCACATCGTAGACGCTGCAGAGTATCACCCGGCAAGGATTCCCATTGAGAACAGAGTTATGTGCATCTGGTGTGAGGCACATTTTAATGCTGTGACAATATGCGCACAACAAATGTTGTTAGGCCACGGACGCTTAGACCTAAAATAGTTAGTGAGGCACTCTACTCAACATAGTAAGGTGGTACGCCTTATATTTAATAATATATTACTATGAAGTAATATGTAAAACCCTTTCACCCAGGTGGGAACCACGCCGCGGGATGCTGAACTAGACCTACTCATGCTCCAGTGACTTCTGTGTGGCTAGCACAACTCTCCATTCTTCCACAAATTCACTGCAGCGCGCAGGGCCAAATATGCACCTCACAGATGGACCTCAGTGGAGCTGTACCAAGTCTGGCGTTCTTGAGTTCTCGTTAAGAGAGGGCGTGGCCTAGCCCCTGGGGATGACCCGTTTCTTTTGAGGTGGGACCTAGACTGACTGGGATATGGTCGGGCACCTCCGTGATGGAATGACAAACTACCGAGAGCAATGCCAGCTGTTGAGAGCAACTCAAGCATTCCATCCATTAAATGTATTTCTTGCACAAACATTAGCACTCCAATGGCATAAAATATGCTTATATTTGAATGTAGTACATGATATAAATAACTCTGAATGTGTTGTTGATATCAACTTCATCTATGAGTTTTGGATTATAAAAAATTCACATAATCTGCTTTTTCAAAGTACAGGTGAAAGCTTTTGACAATCGAGTTTGTTAGCTATAAATCATTGTCCTTAGGTTCAACAATCATTTGCAATGCAATAGGACTCGCATTTAGGCAAGACTTATTGCAGTGCATCACAGACAATGGGAGGTGGGGGGAGCACTGACAACGGGAGTGCGGTAGTGGGAGGGGGGAGAAGGGGGCAAGAAGGCATACAAAAAGTAGTGCTCACAGTCTAAATAACACGTACCGTTCTTTGTAACACTCGAAGTAAAGAGGCCAGTAGCAATGGGAGGGTACAAATGATGACATGGCCATAATAAGGAGGGATCAACAAGCCTCATAATCATTCAGTCAGCAGCATTTACAAAAGATAATGACACAAGCCAATTAAAAACATGGGTGGAGAGTGGGCGGAGCTTCCACAGAGCTTACACTCCATACTCCATTACTAAATGTCTCGCAAAGCGAGCAGAGCATGTGCGCTGCCGCTATAGTCTCGACCTTAATAGGACCACTACCTGCCCTTAAAAAATATTTGCGCATGCATTCACAAAGGGGAAGGGACCCCTACCCGTTTGCAAGTGCTTTACCACCCTTCTGAGAAGGGTGGTAAACTGCGAGTGTTTTGCAACCCCAATTGCGGTCGCAAAACATTCTTACATAGGTCTAGGAGTCGCTATTAGGAAGGGACGCCCTTGGCACGGTCCTTCCTAATAGCGAGTCGCTAGCCCTATTTTGTGAGTCGCTAATTGATTAGCGACTCTCAAAATAGGATTAGTATATTGCACTGACATTTTTTGCGGTCACAAAAGGGCTGAAATCCTTTTTCTGACTGCAAAATTCGGTGGTACATCAGGCCCATGGTTGCTTACATGTCAAATGTTTGAATGGCAAGAAAGGACTCCACAACAATGAGTTTGAACTATGAAATCGGAATTATTTTTACACAATGCTTATAACTTTACACTCTGCCCTGGATGCCCACCATAACGTCAGGGTGCAGGATCTACAGTACCATTTACTCCTAGGGTTTGAATGAATGAATGAAGAAATGAATGGATTCATTACAACAGTCAAATATTACTGAAAACTGGCAACTTTGCACTGAAAAGAGGACTAAGGGGCATATTTATGAGAGGCTTGCATCACTTTTGCACCACACAAAGTGGTTCATGCATCACACAATGCTCTAAGTTAGATTTATGAAGCAACACAAAGCTACACTGAATGGCTTCATAAATCTGGCGCAACTCAACGTAGCTCAAATCGCTGCTGCCTTACACTGCACCAGGGAGTAATTTTGTGGACATTGGGGTGGGTGTTCTTTTCCAAATCCCATGGTTTTGACACATTCTCAGATATACCAAACCAAGTAAACTGAGGAATGCATCCAAAAGATACGCCGCTCAGGTGAGGCGTAACAAGGATAAATATCTTTATTTCTCCTTGTGTTTCCCTCTTTCTATGTGTGATTCATTCTGGAAAATGTCTCATTGGATTGTTTTTGTGCAAGAAGGTGCCCCTTCCTGCACAAAGACAATCCTGTCTACAGCTCAAGCACAACACAGGCACCCTAGCACCACTGTGCAGGGTTGCCTGCGTTAGCGTTAGTGGGCCGAAACAACGCCAGCGAAGGGGGAAAGGGCAGGAATGCGCCGTATTGCTTAAATCTGGTGCACTCCTGCTCTATTATGCAGGGCAGCACCGGAAGGTGACTTGCTGTACTGCCCTGCGCCAATATTTTCTTAAATATGCCTCTAGGGGCATGCAGCTAGATTTGTTTGCATTGAGCCATGTTTTAGGCAGTTTTTTATAGCAGAGTGTATGTGGATGTCTCTGAGCTGTGGGGGAAGAGAGTTCCACATTTTTGTAGCCATGAAGTGGAAAGCTTGTCCTCCCATGTGGCTGCAAGTGATACACAAGAGATGAAAGTAGTTAGCAATTGAGGAGATTAATGTACGGTCTGCATGGTAGCCTAAGAGCCTTATTATGACACAAGATCCTGTGTTTTGAAAGACACTTTGCCCATGGGAGAGGCTTTCAAAGAGAAGCAAAGCT
This sequence comes from Lissotriton vulgaris, assembly GCF_964263255.1. Classification (NCBI taxonomy): domain Eukaryota; kingdom Metazoa; phylum Chordata; class Amphibia; order Caudata; family Salamandridae; genus Lissotriton; species Lissotriton vulgaris. The sequence goes on along the minus strand of NC_141695.1, from coordinate 1,303,619,264 downwards.
TTCTACTTTATGGCTGCAAATATATATAGAACTCTTCTCTTGCAGATTTCAAAAACATACCATTAACTTTTCACTGGCTTCTGAATGAGGAACCAGTGAAGAATTTTGAGGTTAAAATATGCAGACTCATGACTAAGTAAATGTAGGATTGAATGCAAAGTTGCATTGTCATGAATTTCAGCTGGTGCAAAAGCTATTTGGGCAGGACCAGGTGAAGGGAGTTTTAGCCTAACTGGAAGAACTCTAGGGACTGAATGGAAAGGGGCGACCACTCGGTCCCCCCGAACGTATGGCGGAGTGCCTCGATCCCCCCGGGAAGCCATTTTTGGGCGGGAGGCGCGTCTCGGCTGGTATGCCCGAAGCGGCGTAGCCGGGGCGCGCCTGTTCCCGCCCTAGAGTGGGCTGGCCTAGACACTGACGCAGCCAGCCACGCCCCCGGGACGGGCAGGGGCGGGTTTACGCCCGCCCTGAAGACGGATAAAAGGAGACGCAAGGCCAGAAGACGTCCTCTTGTTCTTGTGCTCCGAAGCTGCACCTCCTCGCTACACGTGAGCTCGGGACAGAACAAAGAGCCAATTTTGAGCGTTTTGATCTTTTTCTTTGTCTTCCAGATACTTCGTCGAAGAAGATGCCCAGGAAAGGCGAAAAGAGAATGACGACTGACCAGATGGTTCGGGCACTCTTTAAAGATATGTCCGACATAAAGAAACGGTTGGCGGAGCGAGATGGGGAAGAGGGTTCGGGCCCTTCGCCGGCTGGAGGGAGACCTAAGAGGCCGAGAAAGGTTCCAGCCGGTGGGGACGTCCCGGTTCCCTCTGCCCCTCTCGAGGCGCCGACCCCAGTACCGATAGAGGGGAATCCAATCCCGGGGGTCGTCTCCCCGACATCCAAGGAAGACATGCCCCCTGAGCTGGCAGCACAGCTAGCAGCGTGGTTGGGGGATAGTGGTGATGGCGCCACGGCTGCCGAGACACAGGCGCTGATAAAAGGGCTTCGTGAGAAGAGAGAGGCAGCTAGAGTGGCGGGGATAGACAAGCCGCAAGCGGCAGAAGCTGCGTCCGGTGCAGGTAAGCGGCCATTGCCGATTGCAAGGGACGAGTCAGCACCCTCTCGTAGAGAGAGATTGGGACAACATGTGCCGTTAGCTATAAAAGAAAAGATCTGGGCGGGAGAGTACGTGAATATTTTTTCCCTGCTTGTTGATCATTATGATGTGGAGCATGTGAAAAGTCAGAAGGACTTGATGCATCCGAGTGTTTGGCGCGCAAAAATGGCCGCCTTTAAGGTTAATGAGAACATTGGCAACTGGGGCAATGCATGGGGTATTTTCACATCGATTTTGGGGGAACGTAGGCCCGAGTTGCTCCCTGAGTTTCCCGTTTACCAATCACGAATTATGGGTTACTCGACAACGTATCAAGGTAACCATTGGTTTTGTTATGACAATCTGTTCAGAAAGGAAAAGGAACATAACAAGAGTTTGGCTTGGGATTGTTACGATTCGTTAACTTGGGACAAAATGAAAGAATCAGGAATGTTAAGAATGCCATTGGTCGGGAGCAATGTTGTTGATTACTCCCGCCAAAATGTGGGGACGCCCTTTCGACCAAGTACGAGCACCGACGACCAGTCAAGGCCCGCAGGCAATACAGGGAAAAAGGGTTTCTGTTTTAATTTCAACAAGGGGAAATGTACCAGGCCTCCGGGATCGTGTAAGTTCAAACATGAGTGTAGTACGTGTGGGTCGTCCCATCCTGAGTCATCGTGCAGAGCCAGAACGGGTGAGAATGGGGGTAAGGGGGGCGCCAAACAGGTCTAAGCTAGGCCGAGGGGCGCCTTTACCAACCCCGATTGATACCTTGGCAATGATTCCCTGGCTCAGCGAATACCCGGATCGTACTTCTGCCGGGGTGTTACGGAACGGTTTTACACATGGTTTCCGCATCCCGGTAGGGGACTTTCAGGGTGTAGGGACGTGCAAAAATCAACTTTCCGTTTTACAACATACATCGGTAGTGCAGGAGAAAATTCAGAAAGAGGTTAGCCGGGGACGGGTCGCCGGCCCGTTTAGTGAACCCCCGGTACCAGGTTTCGTTTGTTCTCCGTTAGGGGTGGTCCCCAAGAAGGACCCGGGTGAGTTCCGTTTGATCCATAATCTGTCTGCTCCACGAGGTCTTTCGGTGAACGACGCAATTGATCCAGAAGTTTGTTCGGTGCGATACGCATCTTTTGATGAGGCAGTAGCCATCTTGAATCGCCTGGGGCACGGGACGTTGATGGCGAAATCTGATATCGAGTCAGCGTTCCGGTTGCTCCCGGTACACCCAGACGATCAGCGTCTTTTGGGATTCGGGTTCCAGGGGTCATTTTACATGGATAGGTGTATGCCAATGGGTTGCTCTATTTCTTGTGCTTACTTTGAGCAATTCAGTACTTTCCTGCAGTGGGTGTTCATTGAGACAGCGGGTTTCCGAAATGTAATGCATTACCTTGACGACTTTCTGTTCCTTGGCCCCGCCGGTAGTCCCGAATGTGCCCAGGCTTTAGACAAATTCTGTGTGTTAATGGGTCATCTCGGCGTGCCGTTGGCACCGGGTAAAACTATGGGTCCCACGACTTGCCTCGAGTTTCTGGGGATCGAGTTGGACTCAAGGGAGGGGTGCTTCCGTTTACCAGCTAGCAAGGTGTCGAAATTCAGGGCAGCCCTCCAAGTATGTTTAACTGCATCCAAAGTTACACTGCATCAGTTGCAACAGTTAGTGGGAAAGTTGAACTTTGCCTTGAGAGTGATACCAATGGCTCGCCCCTTTTCCCGTTCAATTGCCCAAGCGATGGTTGGCCTGAAAGAGGGTCATCATCGCACAAGGTTATCGACTGAGGTCCGCCAGGACATGCGGATTTGGCTAGCATTCTTGGCGGACTTCAATGGCCGAGTTGTCTGGAACAAGCCAGTCATGTCCTCCGATGAGCTTGGGCTATGGACAGATTCAGCAGGAAGCGTAGGTTTTGGCGCCATCTTCGGCACAAAATGGTCGGCACAGAAGTGGCCCCTATGGTGGCACGAGAAGGGGCTGACAAGTAACATCGCTTTCCTCGAATTATTTCCCATTCTGGTGGCCCTGAGAACCTGGCCAGATGGGTTCAGAGATCATTCTGTTGTGTTCTGGTCCGACAATATGACCGTGGTAGAATGCATCAATAGTCAGGCAGCCCGTTGTAAATTGATTTTGAGGCTGCTCAAAGAAATTGTCTTACTGTGTATGCAACTGAACGTGGTATTCAGAGCAAAACATGTCCCTGGGGTGATGAATCAGGCCGCTGATGCACTGTCTCGTTTTCACATGCAGGCTTTCTCGGGTTTCCTTCCTTCAGCGGACCCGGAGCCGGCACCCTTCCCCGAAGCTCTCTGGTCTCTCGGTGCCCCGAACTTCGTCACCTCGTGGGAGAGAGTCTAGCACCCAGGACGAGGAAGGCATATGAAGGGGCGTTCCAGGCCTATTTAGCCTTTTTGGGGGCAGAGAGAGGGGGACTTTGGGGGCAGGAGGAGTTGGTAGTACTTTTCCTGATGTCCTTACGTAGGGCTGGGAAATCGGTGGCCACGGCCCAAAGGCATCGTGCCGCCATTTCCTTTGTTGCCAGGGCCCATGGCATCCTGGACCCGACAGCGTCTTTTACGGTACAGAAAGCGCTGCGTGGGTGGCAACGTCTGGAGGGTCGCAGAGTAGACGTAAGACGACCGATAGGTCTAGACAGGTTGTCCCAGTTGCTGACCACACTCCCTAACACATGCTCGTCCCCGTTCGAGACCTGTTTGTTCCGGACTGCATTTATGCTGGCATTTCACGGGGCTATGAGAGTTAGTGAGCTAGTTGCAAGGAACAAACGGGATGTGACGGGGGGCTTGTGCAGGGAGCAGGTTCAGATCAGGGGTGATGCGATGATTGTCTCCTTTCTCAGGTCCAAGACTGACCAAGATGGGAGGGGGGACTGCACGATCATTCGCAGGATCCCCGAGTCATCCATGTGTCCGGTTCAGTGCTTAGAAGATTACCTAGCACGAAGGGTGGCATCATGGGGGGGGACATTGTTGAGGCATGTAGACGCCACCCCGCTGACGAGGTTTCAGTTTCAGCGGGTGCTTGCAATGGCCATTGCCGCAGCGGGCTTGGACCCGGGTGAATTTGGGACCCATTCCTTTCGTATAGGGGCTGCCACAGAAGCTACAGCCAGGGGTCTTAATGTAGAACAAGTGAAACGGGTGGGGCGTTGGTCCTCCAATTGTTATAAGAGGTATGTGCGATTGCACATGTTGTGAAGCTGTAATCATGTACTCACGCTTCTTGTCTTTTGTTTGTTTTCAGTTGCGCAAGCCTACGCGGCAGGGCGGACTGTGCAGTTGACCCAACACCAGGCCAGCGGTCACACATCACCGGCTGAGAGAAAGGAGGTGTGGGTTGTAGGCCACTCATACGTGAGACGGGCCGCAGACGTATTCAAAGCAGGTGATATGATTCACGTACCTGGGGAATGCGGGTACAGAGTGTCCTTCTACGGAAGGGGCGGTCTCTGTATTGACCAGTTTCAGGCATTTTTTGAGGGTTTGTTAGAGCGGATGAGGTCACCGCCGTCCATAGTCATAGTACATTTGGGGGGCAATGATCTAGTCACCACCGGTAGACGACTTCTCCTGGAGGCTATGCTTTCCACGGTAAGTTGGTTAGCAAGGAGAGTTCCGGGGTGTACAATTGCGTGGTCTCATATGATCCCACGAAAAGTGTGGCGGGGGGCTATCTCGATCCCTGCTTTGAATCATTCCGTTAAAAAATTAAATAACAAAGTGAGTCGGTTGTTCCGTTCCAAGACATTGCATTCGATCTCGCATAGTTGTATTAATGATGACAGTATGTATTTGGGGGATGGTGTGCATTTGTCAAGGGTGGGCAATGAGTTACTCATAGGTGACTTCCTAGCTTGGTTAAAATCGTTAAAACATGACCTTTAGGTAGGAGTTTGGTGGGGGGTCCGGATAGCCGGTCAACTATCCGGACCTGTGGCGGTAAGGTCATGATCGGTGAGCACTAATTGGTAGATCCCTATGAGTGGGCGTCACCCAACACGGATGGGAGCGCTCGGGGGAGGTGGCCATTGGCCCCTCAATGGGGAGGCGGTCCCGTCTAAGGGCGGGTCGCCGGAAGTTAAGGAAAGGCGGTCAAGGCCCCTTCCTGTGTAGGAGGGGTTACAGCCCCCTCCTGAGGAATTTCCCGGGGCCAGGGTCATCTGCGACGGCAGATGCGGTAAGTTGTGTGGGGTGGGGGGAGGTCCACGATACCTTCTAGATACCACACACAAGTATTCGAACGACCTTTAAATGGCGTCGAGTCTTAAGTGCCCCCGACAAGTCAAGGGAAATTGTTAGTAGTTGCACTTGAGGTAAGCCTCTGTGCTGTCGCCCTTCCCAAGTGGGAGGGGTAAGTCTGGTTAGGGATCTTGACACCGGTTATGACCTTGCCGTTGGCCCTTAAACGTTAGGATGTACAATTTCAGTGTTTATAGAGAATGTTTCTGTAGGATGCTAGTTCGGCTAGGAGAACCTCTGTATTAGAGAATATGTTAAGATTAGCCAAACATCGCAAATGTGATAATGAAATTGTACATAATATGAAACGTTTAATGTTTAATTTTTTGTTTTAATAAATACGGCCGCGGGAGGGTCACTCCCTCCCACATCCAAAAACTTTGAAGAACTGTTTCCGGTTTCCCTTCTTTTGGGGATCGTGTTGAGAGGGGGTGGCGGGTATCTCAGCCATATGGAAAGGGGCGACCACTCGGTCCCCCCGAACGTATGGCGGAGTGCCTCGATCCCCCCGGGAAGCCATTTTTGGGCGGGAGGCGCGTCTCGGCTGGTATGCCCGAAGCGGCGTAGCCGGGGCGCGCCTGTTCCCGCCCTAGAGTGGGCTGGCCTAGACACTGACGCAGCCAGCCACGCCCCCGGGACGGGCAGGGGCGGGTTTACGCCCGCCCTGAAGACGGATAAAAGGAGACGCAAGGCCAGAAGACGTCCTCTTGTTCTTGTGCTCCGAAGCTGCACCTCCTCGCTACACGTGAGCTCGGGACAGAACAAAGAGCCAATTTTGACCCACCCACCAGCCCCTGAGGACAGCAAGTTGTTGTGCAATAAAGTGGATTTTCTAAGTATGTTCTTCCTTTTTCGTTTACAGGTTGTGAAAGTATCAGTTTTGTGTTTTTCATAATAAAGTATGGTGAATATCATTTAGGTTGTTACCATTAAAAGGACTTGATGTAGTGTTGCTTTTTGAGCATGCTCTTTCGGTCGTAGCGACCAATGTTTTCATAAGTTCGAATTGTCGTATTTATTTTTTGGTAGGCGGTAAGGTCATGATCGGTGAGCACTAATTGGTAGATCCCTATGAGTGGGCGTCACCCAACACGGATGGGAGCGCTCGGGGGAGGTGGCCATTGGCCCCTCAATGGGGAGGCGGTCCCGTCTAAGGGCGGGTCGCCGGAAGTTAAGGAAAGGCGGTCAAGGCCCCTTCCTGTGTAGGAGGGGTTACAGCCCCCTCCTGAGGAATTTCCCGGGGCCAGGGTCATCTGCGACGGCAGATGCGGTAAGTTGTGTGGGGTGGGGGGAGGTCCACGATACCTTCTAGATACCACACACAAGTATTCGAACGACCTTTAAATGGCGTCGAGTCTTAAGTGCCCCCGACAAGTCAAGGGAAATTGTTAGTAGTTGCACTTGAGGTAAGCCTCTGTGCTGTCGCCCTTCCCAAGTGGGAGGGGTAAGTCTGGTTAGGGATCTTGACACCGGTTATGACCTTGCCGTTGGCCCTTAAACGTTAGGATGTACAATTTCAGTGTTTATAGAGAATGTTTCTGTAGGATGCTAGTTCGGCTAGGAGAACCTCTGTATTAGAGAATATGTTAAGATTAGCCAAACATCGCAAATGTGATAATGAAATTGTACATAATATGAAACGTTTAATGTTTAATTTTTTGTTTTAATAAATACGGCCGCGGGAGGGTCACTCCCTCCCACATCCAAAAACTTTGAAGAACTGTTTCCGGTTTCCCTTCTTTTGGGGATCGTGTTGAGAGGGGGTGGCGGGTATCTCAGCCATATGACAATTTTGAATGATGTTCGGAACAAGGTGAAATATTTTTTGAAGCATTCTTATGATGACAAAGCATGCGGATTCTTTCCAGTTAATTTGAAGTCAAAAGGAGAGAAAGGAATTGAACAAAAAAAATAGATTTCTTGTGAAAGACGAGTGTGCAGGTATAGTTTCCAAATTAGGCTGCCACAAAATCATTGACCAGATGGAGGGATGCATCCAAGAAGTAGAATCAAAGTTTTATGAAATGAAATGAAATATCAGTATTTGTTAAGGGCACAGATACCTCTGAAGTGGTGTCCTGGTGCTGGGGGCCTTCAGGAAGATTTAAGCGGCTATTGCCAAGACTCACATGGTGCTGGGCTAACCTGCAGCCAGCCCCGGGATCGAACCGTGAACCCCATAGAGTAGAGTCCGGCACCCTGGCCGCTGTGCCACACCTCTTCCACTTATCATTGTTGAGTTTCGATGTGGCCACTGCTGACATGCATGCCAAGAACAGCGTCTGGGTATACCTGAAGCTATTAAAAATTAAAGCTTCTATTTTTAGCATCATTAGTGTTGCCATAAGGTTGAAAGACCTTGGAGACCTGCTACCTGACTCCTTAGCATCTTAGTTGGACTGGTCATTGAGGTAAATAAGTCTCTCAAGAAGAGCATTCTATTTCCTTTGGATGTCATCCACTGAGCCCTGCACACTGGACTCCGAGTTCATCCTCTCCACAATTCTGGTCCATATTTCCCTACCCTGACTGCTAGACCCATCATCCTTAGAGTGGTCTTCCCCCAAACTTTTTACCCGCTTACCTCCTCTTTTTGCTGATTTTTTTTGTTGGCTTTAGGGCTCTGAGCACTTCACCAATGCTGACCAGTCCTAAAGTACATGTGCTTCCCCCCTAAACATGGTAACATTGGTGTATATACAACTGGCATTCTTAGTTTACGTATATGCCCCTTGCAAAGTGGTATACAATATACCTGGGTCCTGTAAATTAAATGCTACTAGTGGTGAGCCTGCAGCATTGATTGTGCCACCCACACAAGTAGCCTTTCAAACTTGTCTCAGGCCTACACTGAAGCGCCTGTGTGTGCAGTTTACTGCCACTTCTAGTTGGCTTTTAAAATCCTTTTCCAAGCATTAAACTCTCCTTTGTTATCACACACGTCAACCCTAAGGTAGGCTCTAGGTAGCCGACAGAGCACAGTTCTGTGTAAGTAAAGGTTAGGACATGCACTTTTAAGTTAAGCATGTCCTGGTAATAACAAACACCCAAACTACTGTTAGGCCTACTCCTCTCATATGTTAACATTGGGAATTCCTTAATAAACTTTTAAACTGCAATTCCTGATTAGAAAGGAATAGCTGTGTCATTTTTTTATATCATTGGAGTGACATTGATAAATCCTCTTTACTAGTAAAAGTGGATTTAACAGTACTGTTTTAGAATTGTCACTTTTAGAAAGTGGGTATTTCTCTGCTTTTACTGCTCTGTGTGCCTGCAGCCTGTCTCCAATACACCGGTAGAGTGGGTGACAGCTTCACTTTGTGGATTATCTCTAGACAGCCACAAAAACAGGAAGGATAGCCACAAAAACAGGAAGGTTAGGTATGTCTGAGCATTCATCTGCATTCTGATGGCCCTTTTTGGACAGGTAGAGAGGAAAGAGCTGACACTTACAACTGAATTGGTAGTTCCCTGTCCCCACACACATGGCTAATTACCCCCTACTGATAGTCTGGAGCCAGGGTTGGGAAGACACAACCTCTGTTTACTTCAAAGACCCTTCTTGGAAGACACCCCCACTTCAAAGGTACAACTGGGGGCAAGGACTGGGTCTCTGACCTCTCCAAACCAGACACTTCTGGACCTACAACTGGACTCTGTCAGAAGAATTGCGGTGCTGCTTCAAGGACTGATATTGCTGGATTTCTGACCTGGAAGGCTTCCTTTTCTGCTGTGCTGACTTGCTGCCTGCTCCTCTGTCATCCACCTGAGGGAGAGCTGGACTCTGCCTTGAAACTGAAGTGATCTCTAAGAACTTGTTGGCTTGCCTCCTGCTGCTTCAATCTCTCTATCCCTGCTCCTGTACCTGCTGCACTGGAAGTGGACCCAGATAATTGCAACTGAGAAATCAACGCATCTCCAGTCTGTGTGTAGCATAACCGGCACATCAACCTGCCGCATAAGTAGAATCTGAGCATTGCAATCAGATCCGTCACATTGTATCTGGAACCACTAATTTTGAACCACCACACTCAGAACTGGCCATTCACTCAATGCAGACACATCACTGTCAATGGCTGAAAAAAATCAAGGCATCACCTCGACTGCGAACTCGACATTGATGCCTCTCTCATCTGCACCCCATATATCCTTGTTATGACAAGGATCAAGGTACTCTGTTCACCGGGCCTGCGTGGCTCTTATCACCGGCCAGTGCTCCATTGAGATCGGCTTTAGCTCTTGTCTGGGTCCTGGTCCAGCGTGACCAGATAACCACTAAAGGTAAGTATTGCTTCTAAGTGCTAGAAACACTTTTATTCTTTGATAATTCATAACTCAACTTCTACTTTTTGGATTTTTGTCATTTTGTTCTTGATTTACTGATTAAATTATTTTCTATGTTTCTGACATGATGCAGAGTCTTTTTGTGTTTTTTGTCATTGTGTTACTGTGTATGTGTTGCACAAATACTTTACACATTGCCTCTTTAGATAGACCTCAATGCTCTGTGCCAAGCTACCAGAGGGTGAGCACAGGTTATATTTTAGTGTATATCTAGCTTACCCTGACTATAGTGGTGGTCCCAAATTGGACAGGGGGCATGCCCTCACCAATTAGAGACTCATTTTCAGCACTGACTCATTTGTATATTCTACACCGGTGCACCAAACAACTGTGGCTCAACCTTAACAACTGAGGCAAGGGTCTACGGGGATTGCTAAATTGTTTGATTTGGTGGTTTTGCCACCTTTGTAGTTCATGTCTGGTATAATTGGGTAGCCCAGTGCCCTTCAGAACCTGGGTGTGAATTTATAGAAATAACGGTGGTTCTGTCTTGTTCAGAATTGCTTTCATAGTGATTTGAATACAAAACAATTAGTCACAAAACAACTTATTCCAACACTTATGACAGCCTCAATAAGTAGAGGGGAAAACAACAGAACACACGTCATGAATCAATCATGGAATATATTGGAAGTTAAGAAGCACTTATTATGTTGATTTATACAATTTGCGCTGTAGAGATGATATTGAAAGGCTGTCCCAAAAACAAAAGAACAAAACAGTGCAGGTGCTATAGTGACAAGGTGCAAAAATGTGCTGGGCGTGAAACAGTTGTATACAGTGATACATTACTGATTAAAACCAGTTATTTAAATAACATCCCTAACTACATGAATCTCAGTGACCCTTAGGATTTTAGTATCCTTTTTCATAGAGCTGAGAGTGTAGGGGTGGGATTGTCACAAGTGTGTCGACGTTTCGACCCAATTGTAAAGGCAGTTTTTGCGTCACAGCATGTCTTCCTCATGACCGTGAAAAGGATTTGGACAGCCTGGCGTGACAGAGGCGGTGCGGTTGGGAGAACTCCACCTTCCGGACCAGATCTCACATAATAGAGGAGGTGCTAGTGAAGTCTCAAAGGTGAATAAAAGATCCACTGTCCGGTTGCAATCTTTAGAATGAACTTGGTTGTCATCCGAGAAAATCGTGGTTGGGAAATAAGATCCACCATCCGGTTGTGATCTTCTTAAGGAAATGAGTACCCATCCATATAAATCTTGGCTTTGGCCTGTAAGATCCTGTCAGTTGACTAGCTGTGATGTAAAATCTGTGCCTACAATTGGGTCGAAACATCGACACACTTGTGGCAATCCAACCCCTACACTCTCAGCCCAACGAAGAAGGCAAATCATCAGGGTAACAAAGATGGAGTAAAGTCCACCTACTGAGGAGAAAAAACTCTGATGGAGTACATAAGTACTGCCAACAGTCAGGCCTCTGCTATGCTAATGGTGGACCTGGACTGTGAAACTCCAAGCATCACAGATGATCAACCATTAGCTTGATAGTCTTCTCCCTAATGCCTTATGAGTAGGAACAAGTGCAAGTTTGTCAAATTTTAAATGATGCCCAATGTTTTCAACTCAACCGTTCATGATTTTGTGACTTGTTCTTCTGAATCGACAGTCAGGCCATCATAACCTGCATGTCCACTCCCTACCAAGAGTGCGGCATCCTCACTCTTGCATTTTTGTTGATGTATGCAGCCTACTGAATAGAGTCAATTCATGTACTGACTTACCCCATTTTATATTTAAGTACTGGAGAAGTAGTCCGGATTTCTTCCCATCTGAAGAACCTACATTGGTAACCCATCCACGGCAGAATTAATTTCAAGGCTCTTGTGTTGGTTTTTAAAGCACTACATGGCACAGGGTCCCACTACGTCAAGAAATGGGTGACATATTATACTCCTGGCAGAAACTTAAGATCGCCACACCAACATCTGATCACTGTGCCCTAATTCGCTTGTTCCCGTAGAGGGGGTCACACCTTTCAGGTGCAGGTGGCCCGCATTTGATATGGGCTGCCGATAACACTCAGACAGACTACTGACCTATTGATCTTTAGGAAAGAACTTACGACTTGGCTGTTCCAGCAATAATTTACTGGCTGAGTCTGCCCTGGAAACCGTCTCACTCACGTACTGCCTATAGCGCCGGGACACTCTGTTGAGCAGCTGCCCACTCTACAAATATTAAATAACAAATAACAAATAGTTGTGTTAATAACTCAATGATAACAGAGATTTCCCTTCCCACTCTCAGCATAATGGGAAGTTAGGAAGTTCACCTTTCTTCTGACCAGGCGTTCACAGACAGTTCCCAGGTAGAGAGATCTTCAGACCTGCTACTTCCATTCTGATGAATATCATTGGATCTTCATGTTGGAAGCTATTGTAAATAGTTTAGAATAAAGTTGCGTTTGTATTGATTGCACCTGTGTGGTTGTGTCAGGATGACTGAGACAGAAGGGGTTTAATTGCCCTTTCTGCCCTTCCAAGCACATTGTTTGTGCCTAGCACACAGTGAAAAAACACTCACACTGAGTTCCACAGGCCATTGTCACATGCTAGAAAGATCTCCAGAACTCTGCTGAAAGGGCGATTTACAGAAGAAAGTGTATCTAAAAGATAAACACTAGGAAAAAAAATATCTTTAATAGGTCTGCTGCATCTCCCACTTATCTTTTTCCAACAAATGGCATATAACCATTAAGGTCAAATCTACAAATGGCTTACTTGCACATGCAACTTCAGATGTCCAGCACTGGTATTTTTAATATATTCTCATGCTTGACGCAGTCCCCATCATCAAGCTGTGAATCCCTGTTATTTTTAAACTAGGAATTGCAACTAATTTAAAAGAGCCTATACTGAAGGAGATGCTGTTTACATTTTGTCTGTACTCGCTCTCAACCTTTTTATTTGGAGAGCAGAACCAGATCTGTAGCCATGCACGTTTTCCAACAGGACTTGGGTTAGACAGTGAATTATGGTTTAGTTCTTTTCATTGCGATACTTGCTGTAAGAGGACATGGAAAAAATAAAGCGAAGATACAAGCTTGACATAGCCGAATTTTCTATCGATTTTACAATTCCCCATCCCAAAATGCAACTCATCACAAGCGGCCCAGCAGGGGATCCTCCCCCACTTGTCCAACATGGGCTGAGCGAAGCACAGAAGAGGATATCAGTGCCCTTACTTCAGATGTTAGTCAAGGTAAAGACATGTTTCTGGCCCAGGCAACACTGAAATTCATTTTGGACAGTGAATACCTATGGATCAGCAATGAGTAGAGCAGAAGCAGTTTGCCTGGTTAAACCAAGATGCCTGTACAGTCCTAGCTGTGAACTGTAAACAAGGTGCTGATGAAGTAAGTGAAATGGATAGAGTCTATTCATGTACTGACTAACCCCAGTTTAGTCTCTCAAAACCCTGTTGACAAAAGTGACAATGCTCCTATGTCTAATCTTATTTAAGGCTGTGAAAACATTAGACTTTACAGGTAAGCTTTTACCCCAGTCTAAGCTGTGTATAATCAAATCTAAAGAGTATTATGAGGAAACAACTTAGTCCTAACTGTGTTGTCATTCAGTAAAACGTATTCTATGGTTTTGTCCACATTGGATGAATATTTCAGAAGGGACATGCTATAGTTTACCATTATGAAAAATGGAAAAAGAAAATATGTCTAGAATGCCTGAATTAATCTCAGACACTGGTATATACTCATGGCCACATCCCAGTCCATTGTTTTAATGCCTATAATGTCACCTCAGATTAGATCCAGTCACATCCAAATCAGCCTTGATCCTCCTCCAATAAAAAAACTACAGCCCAAACTGCCAGTCAGATTCTCTCAGAACAGGAACACAAACAACCCAAAACTAGTTTTGGCCTATTTAAGTCTTTTTAGGTAGGTGTAGCTTGGTTTTAGTGGCACGGTGAGCATGTAACTTTTAAACAGGGGAGCTGGGCAAAAATATGAACAGTACACTGGATTACAGTGAATGTGCTTCCCTTAGTGAATCATGGAGCAGCTGTTTTAAACAGATGCTCCTTGTTTCACTGTACAGGCAGCACATGCCTGCACTTTAGGAGGGACTGAGATTCCCTTGCAAGTGGGCGCAATGAGAGTCATTGGACCCCCTTTGTCCCCTCTAGAGGGCAACCCACAAGGGGGGAACACTGAAAGTGCACCACCCTATTGTTGTTTACTGTCAGAGCACCTCCTGACAACTTCTTTGCCTTTGCACCCATGCCCACAAAATGGTACAGGTGCAAAGGCGAAAGAGAGTCCCTAATTTACATGAGGCCAAACCTCCATGTAAATGAGAGAATAGGGTGCACACGTATTTGCGACCCCTTCTTTAATAGTGAAGTGCCCTGGGGGTGCACAAAGCAGGGGCACAGGCATGTTGCAGCCCGAGGGCACTTGTGTAAAAGAGCCTCTAGACTTTAAATACCTTTTTCTGTGGGTCACCTCATACCAAGGATCCTAATAACTGACTTTGTGCCCAATTATTTGATCTCGGCCTCTTTTATTTAATAAGCAGGTTTCACATGCAAAGGGGCAATGTGCTATCATATAATGATACATCCCAATGGGAAAAAGATTATGAAAGGTGACCCTGCTCATGTCTTGACCTCTTCGCTAATTCATCCACATAAAATCCCCCCCTTGGCCCAAAGGTAAAATGGCGGGCTGCAATAACTTTCAGTATAATAGTGTGGAACCGCTCTTAACGTTTTTTGACTGCTTCCTCCTCACATGGTAATGTGGAGGATACTCAGCAAATTAGATTATTAATTGCATAATATGGAGGTCCCTCAAAAAAGTTTGTCTTATTCTTTCTTTAGCATTCACATGGAAATGTACCGATGTGCTCTCGCCATGGTTTTCGCAACAATGGAAATTAACAAGAATCCTAATATTCTACCCCAAGTTGACCTGGGATTCAAGATTTACGACTCGTGTTATTCGGAAGCTTCTGCTATTGAGGGTACTATGTGGTTGCTATCAGGTCATCAGACAACTGTTCCAAATTACAGCTGTGCCTCCAAGTTAACACCATCAGCTATAATTGGAGATGTACTATCTTCATCATCCCTTCCTATGGCCAGAATCCTAGGGGTCAGCCGATATCCTCAGGTATGATATGGACATAATTTGTGTTGTTAGCTCTGTAGAAATCAACAATCCACTATAATGTGTTTGAGTATTTATGATTTAGTGTGTTTGCGCATACAGATATGAGTATAATAATACTTTTCACAATACACTTAGCTGCCATACCTAAACTGCTTCTCCTTTGGATATAATAATACTCATACTAAACTAAAGTATGTTTCAGTGCAAACCTGTATATTTATGCTAAACAGCAGCTACTGGAAGACTGTAACAATATGATTGCACAGCATCACCGGGTATGGTATCCGAATATTGAGTTCTAAATACTTTGCCACAAAAATCTTTTGAACAGAATATTGACTGCAAACAAAAAATGTGAAGATTAGTGTACAGAGGTAAAAATATATTCACTGTATTTAAATCCATTTACATGTACTTTGACAAAATCTATATCTTGAGCAGATGTAGATGTAGAGCTAAGAATGGAAGCAAGGAGGGGTTACTGAAACCAACCGTGGGGTTGAGGCCGTTTACTCCCGGTGTCCCGAGATCTAAATTGCTATGGCTCCAGAGCGACTAGGTCAAGTATCCCTTCAGCACTTGACTTTCAGAGTTAGTGCGAGTCAAGCAGCCCAAGTCTTCCTGGGAGGGGGTTGGAGGTAGACACGGGGGGATGAACCCAGGCTAACAACCCAAAATATGTGCAGCAGCAGATAAAATGATTGTCCAGTCAAATACTTACTTTTGTGATAAAAGAAGTATCTATCTATGACTACAAAGTAAAATGTGTGTATAAAGTAAAATATGACATCAACCCCTCCCACGATTGTGATGGAACAGATCCGTCACGCCCCTCGGGTGGGCTGTGCTGGTGACTAAGCCGTTCCGTCACGGCCCGCTCGCTGCGCCTGCGCGGTGCTGATTTTGCACCTGCGCGGTGCGTTCTATTGAGCGGGCGGGGCCGTGACGGAACCGCTCCGTCACAAGCACAGCCCACCCGAGGGGCGTGACGGAGCGGTTCTGTCATAAGTGTCGGAGCACCGCGCGGCCCTTATCGCTGCAGTGGAATTGCCGCCGCAGCGAAAGGGCTAGGAAATAATACACCCAGTCCCCTGAGGCCAGGTCTCTAGTGTTTCATAGGCACATCCCTGAGTCCCATCGTTCTCAAGCTAGTTGTTGTGGTTCTTCTTTATTCATTTAGGCAACATTTAGGTTAAGCTCTACTAGTCTCAAGACTCCCATTCCGACTCTGTATTAAAGTCAAGAGTGTTTCAGCGCTGATGCGGTTTCTGGAAAGCAAGTTTCCAAAATGGCCCTGAAATCAGTTTTAACGGCACCAGCAGGATCAAAGTGACTAAAGTGTCTGAGTGTGCCACCTCTCCGGGTGCAGCAGCTGACTCTGATAAGTCTTTCATTCACACAGACCAGGCAGCTGCGACTCCAAACTTAGTAAGTTCTTTTACTCATCTCATGAGGAGTAATGCAAAGATCCTAGCACTGACCGTCAGTCACGGTTCAGGGCCGCTAGGGTCACCAAACGCCCTATCTCCTCCGATGATGTTCTCACCCAATCACACTTCTAACTTGATCTTGCTGGCCCCCTCTTGCATACAAGATCATCGTCTCTCCAATGCACACAGGCTCAAACCCGATCGGCACAGTGGTTTTCTTCATGGTTACTCCACCTGACAGGCAGGGTTGCCACTTTACCATCACACATGGGAAAGAGCCCACTCAGAATGACAATCCTCTTCACTGCATCCCCACCTGGCATATGGGATCACCACCTTACCACCGCACATGGGCTACATCCTGCTCAGCACAGTAATACACTGAAAATACCTAAAAGGAAAATGTGTCAATCTTGTAAGAATTCTGTATCTGTATCTCCTTTTCTTTTATGCTAAAACAGGTAAAATTCACTAGGCTTGCACATGGAGGAGATGATTTTTTCAGCTCAACAAGAGGATCTGATGGGCTTTGGTGATTGTTAAGCCCTCAGAGTTCTCTGGTAGAAAGTATTTTCTATCAAGATCAGTTACTACACCTATGTCACTGGACCCCACCTCTCAAGAGGAACACCAATAAAAAATAAACCGAAGTTTGACCTTCGGGACCCATCTTCTAAATCCTCTTGTTTATTTTTTAATGTGCAAAAGTTCCTTAGTCAAGGACACTATGAGGGAAGATGCAAAAGTTCCTTAGTCAAGGACACTATGAGGGAAGCTGTTTTTTGTTGTCGGTCTTCAGCATTTGAGAGATTTTACACTAACTGTCAATCTGTATTATTCTCTAATTTGGCAGTACCTTCCATCTTGTTTTTTAGAGTGGGAGCAGCTGAGGGCCGCATATATCTAACCTCCTTCAAGATAATACCTAATATTTGGAACAGTATGTTAATGTTAATTTGTGCCTGTGGAGACTGGAATGAAGAATCATTCCCTTTTAAAATTTTTGCTGACCATAACTTATAAAAGCTGCTGGGCTTCATGAAAGGCACCTAGTCATTCACTGCAGCTGTTGTCTCAAATCTACTGATTCTGCATCTCATGATCATTTGACGTGCCAGCATCTTACTGCAAAGAAAAAGATGATGCAGTCCTATCTGCAAGCCAACTACACTTTTTAGGAAGTGAGTTCTATACCTTCTTACTTCTGTATTTTATTGCTGGTCTTTACTTGTAAGCTTTCAGTTCATGAGAGCAGAATGTTAGGCGCGTTGCAGTTCTTTGTGCCTTTACCTTTGTTCAGGACTTTCTGCAGTCTTGGAAAAGTACAATTATTGCCCAGATTTGGTAATGTTGTGGGCTCTGTAGGTCTTGCCCTTAGCAGGAGGATATGGCGAGAGTGGCTGAAGAGGGGTACAGGTTGGAAAACGGTGTTGAATCAGGTTTACTAGCATATCCTTCTTTAGGCAAACTTAGTTTTTGTGGATTTTTGCTGAGATATTCATCCCTCAGAGATCTTCCATTGTGTTCTGTTCTTTTGCTAGTCTCTTTGCAGATTAGTTTTGGAAATGACAGTGCTGCTGTGGATCCTCTCTTTTTCTTGCACTCAAGTTGAGTGACATCTAAATAGTTTCTAGTTGTCCCAATTAATGAATCTCACTGGCCTAGTCATTTCTCTCATGCCCCTCCCCAGTCATCTGCTTTACTAAGTAGCTTTCTGGTGAGCAGTCCAATACTTTACTAGTCACAACTAAAGTTGTTGGTCTTGCATTTTCTAGATTTACCCCATTCTACCAAGCTGCATCTACAGAACTGTTTTGAGTTCCCGTTGGCGAGGACACTTTATAATTGCTCTTTTAAGGATGAATGCCAAAAGATAGCATGGTGTTTTCATTGGTTGAGATTCCTTATTCAAGATGATAATGAAGCTGAGATGTTTCTTGCTGGATGTGGATTCAGTAGTGAAGCCATCTAAGGTGAATTCCTTTAATACACATTTTTTTATCCCTAATTATTTTGTTGAACATTTGTGTTGACCTTTGTGGGTCTCATCACTTTTACTTCTGTGTTATGATATGCTACAGACAACTTCCTTCACGATGCCCCACCACAAAGTCAGTGTTCCCACTCTAGCCAGATGGGTTGGGTGTTTGTAATCTGATATGGGTATTAGAACGTGTGGCATCTTCCGCCCCAGGGGGAAGTTCAGGGGCATCTTCTGGCAGGGTAAAGGTAATATTGTAGAAGTTGCATTTCCCATATATTTAAAAGAAATCTGACTTTACCATTAGATTGTGTTTTAGTTCAATATAAAAATATGTCTTGAATGGCATCTGTAGCTCATACAGGGCAGAAGTTAAAGGTTATCGTTTAAAACTACACTTTGTATTTTCCTCTGTCTCAGTTACAGCCTGACCATTGACAATGTCATTTTGTACCTAATCAGTGGAGGAACATGCCATTTTTAATGTCACACATGTTCTACTATTTAATATTGAACACCCGACCTTGTGGACATCAAGGTGTGCTTTTAGGATGACTGATTTTTTTATTTAGAATCAGGTTTTGCCCATCTGTGAGAAGGGTGATTGTGATAGGTATGTTCAGCAGTGCTCAATCTGCTAGAGTACATGAGGCAGGTTTGAAACAATGCTTCCTTGCTATTGAAATGCTTGGCACAATATGTGCTGGCACAATAGGTGCTACCATGCACAGGTGGCACTTACCTTTCCATACCATAGGTGTATTACCTCACCATATATGACCTTATAGGAAAATTAAATAAGTGAATTAAGGATAAGCCAATGTAACCATGTTTAAAGCGGGTGCAAAGGCACGTAACTTCTGTTTAGAGGGGTTAACCTGCAGAGAATTCTATGTCCAGAAAAGTTAAGGTCTAGAAAATGTTAAACAATCTGGATTGACTATGCAGAAAATGATGATTTCCTATAGCCACTCTGGTGGAAGCATTATTGTCAGACTAAGTGTGGTTTATGGCTTGTTTTTCATCTGCAAAACATGTGGATGTGCCATGAAGAGTGACCTATAACACCAAAAGAACAGCTTTCCCACTACATACTGCTGTTCTCACCCTTTGTGTTTATACTTGAGCATGGAAAATGGTGATCCATAACACTCTGTCCACCTCAAAGGGCCTGTCTCAGCCTTTACATATGGCAGGAAAGTGCATTATGCAGAATTACTTTCTTTCTTCCTTTTTTGTACATCATTTATATAATGAAGTTAAGCCACAATATGGGTTTGGCCCTTAGTGATGATGGGAAAAGTTTTGGAAAAAGTTTTTAAATGGTTGTTGCTACTGGGAAAAAACAAGCACTTTCAAAACATTGATAGCATCTTTGGGTTGGCAGAACAGCTCTAGAGAATACAATGTGGATTTGTTTTAGGTTTGTCAATCCTGGTGACAAGCACAATAGGATTTCATTCTGCTGGCAAAATGTGGCACACTACTGATATGTATCAGGTCCTGTATTTTATGTGAGTGGTTCTACACCACCAATGGGACAAGAAGAAATGGCATGAGGGGGTAACACAATGGTACCATGTTTCCTAACAGAAAGTCACCTGGCCCATTTTATGAGCAGTCCAGGTATCTGTGACAATATATTGCTTTTGTCTTAACAGTTAAACAAGATAACAGAGTGTTTGTGGCAGTACTTGGGTATTAGAGAGGCATTAGTATCAAGATTTCAGGTCTCTAAATGGAGTCCCTTGCAGGCTTTAGATTACATACTATACTTCTAGGAGTGCACACAAGTCACCTTAACAGACAGTACTAGACAATTGCATGGTATGTGTTAAATATTTATTGTCAATTAAATGTGTTTTCCTCCCAACTAGATCAGCTATGGTGCAGGACTCTCCATACTGAGTGATAAAATGCAGTTTCCATCTTTTCTCCGGACTGTTGAGAATGGAAACTTTTTTGCCCAGGCTTACATCGATCTTTGTCTTCATTTTGGGTGGACGTGGATAGGAATTCTGGCTTCAGACAATGACTTTGGTCTTCAGCATGGCCAGAATCTACTGAAAGACGCTCCTAAGAGTGGCATTTGTGTTGAATTCTATGAAACCTTAGCTACACAGATCACAGAGAAATCATTATCTCATGTGGTCAATGTCATACGATGGTCTACGTCAAGAGTCATAGTGTGCTTCACCTTTTCTCCCCAGATGATTTCTTTTTTAAGAGTAATCTCTGCTCAGAATATTGTAGGTAAAGTTTGGATTGCAAGCACAAGTTGGCTTTCTTCAGTATTTTCTCTGAAAGACTTGTGGGAGACTCTTCACGGCACCGTGGGATTTGCAGTTTACAGTGGAGAGATTCCAAAGTTTAAGGAGTTTCTTTATAGCATCCATCCATCTAAGTTTCCGAATGATATTTATATGAAGCAGTTCTGGGAGCATGCCTTTACTTGTCAATGGCGTGAGGATTTCAATAGAACCATGACTGGAAATGAGATGGATGGAAAGAGAATTTGCACCCAAACAGAAAAACTGGAAACTCTTGATGAGTCAGCATACGATGTGAATAACTTCAGATATCCTTATAAGGCTTATAATGCCATCTATGCCATAGCACAAGCACTACATGATTTGAAAGCCTGTATACCTATGCATGGCCCTTTTATTAACAGGACCTGTGCAGATTACCCAAGATTTCACCCTTGGCAAGTAAGAACTGTATACCTATTTACATGAGTTTGAATGTTTAACTTATTTTACCATGTAGTGTATGTTTTTTTCAAAGACCTCACAACCCTGATAAAACTCTGGACCTTAATACTTAAAAGTTGCACATGTACTGAATCAAGAGTGAATTGAATTTGAATGTGAATAGCTCTTTTTAACAATATCGCTGTTCTCCTAGCTCCAGTTTCTAAAACTGTTCCAATTAAAGCATAGATTTTAATTTGAATTGTTTTATCTGATTCTCTGCAGGGACTCTCCTCTCATCATAGAGAGGGCACTCCACTTTATCAGACCCTACAGAGGATCGCTCCTCCTCATGGTCACAGAGTGGCTGGGTTAGCGTTCTAACTTGGGCTTGCCTACTTATGGTAGCAGCTGCTCAGGTGCACAACAGATGCACACAGCGGGTGCGCCGCTGGTGCGCCAAACGCAAGCCTGTCTGTGCCCGACCGGGACCAAGTGCCAGGAACCCTGAACGAGTCCACTTAGACCTTACAAGCCAAAAAAAGTAGACTGCCGGCAAACTAGAGCAGCTTAGACCTGCCCTGTCTCCACTCTGCATGCACTCCCTTGATGTAGATGAACCTCTTTGGAAGCAGAGCGGTTTGTCAAAACTGTTACTATACTCTAGAAACAAGTCTGCACAACCTCCAGAACAAAGAAGTCACACAACGTAATAATGCACAGTGGAAAATAGGCCTTATAAACAGCAGATCCCTCTCAGGTCACAAAATCAAAATTGGGCTGCTGCTAGAGGATGAACCTCTTGATGTTCTGTTTATTACAGAAACATGGCTCAAAGAAGGTTAGATGCCAGTAATTATCATGACCCCCCCCCCCATTATGGCATTTGCAGGCAGGACCAGGTGGGGAAAATAGGAGGTGGGGTAGCCATTATCCATAAAGTACAGTTCAGCTGCTCCATTACTCCCTTGGGATTAACCAACTGCGATGCCATGCAATTTAGAATAATGCTCGCCCCCACATCCTCTTTCTCTGGTAATCTTGCTTACAGGTGCCCAGGGCCATGCACGGCATTTCTAGCATCCCTTCCTGATCTCCTTGGCAGCTTTATTGTAGGGAAAAGCACATTCACAGCCCCGGGTGATTTTAACATCCATCTGGACGATACCAACAACTTGTCCTCCAACAGACTTCTATCAGACCTAGAGGCCCTGCAACTTCCCCAGCTTGTGGGCTTTGCCAAACATGTAAAAGGGCATATTCTCAACCCTATCTTTTCGAATGACCCCACACTACAGGGGTTCACCCCAATTCAAGTCCTCTGGTCTGACCATTTCTACATCCCTTCTCTGTATGCTAAACCACTCATACAAAAGCCTTCAGGGGTTAACATTAATCTAGGACGGAAATGGCCCAGGGTGGCACCTGCAAGTTGGACCAATCATCTAGAGGATACCACACCCTCTCCATCAGAAGACCTCTACGAGGCCCACAAACGGTGGTCAGATTGGATTTTTAACTCAGTAGACAATTGTTTTCGCTAACCCAGAGTGCCCGCCGAATCCAACCCCAAATGCCGCCTGGTTCAATAGCCAGTTAACCTCTCAGAAAAAACACTGCAAGAAACTCAAAACTCGAAAGGTGCTGGAGGAAATCCTATGCCTGGACCTTAAGTCACTATATAAAAAAGCCTTCAGACAACATCATGATGACATTAAACTAGCACAGGCACAATTCTATGAGGAGAGGATTGATAATGCCTCCAACTCTCCAAAGAACTATTCAAAATTGTAAAAATCACTCACCACGATTGAACAAGGCTCACACTCACATCACCCTTCAAAAGCAAGATGCAATGAGTTTCCACTTAAAAACAACAATGTGAAAAAACATATACAACTTGCTACACAAGTGCCCCATGGACAATCTCAAAGGGAGACAGGACAGTTCTGGTATGAAGTGCCAACTCCCAAGCCAGGAACAGCCCGGACCTTCATTACCCCCGTTATTAGGTACCATCCCAGCATCTGGGTCTCCACTCGATTCCGCTCCTCTCCACATCCTACTTCAGGGTGTGGATACCATCCTCTCCAAATTGGCTGACCTTATCTCGCTATCCCTAAGCAAAGGGATAGTACCCAAAGAGTGGAAGCATGTCACATTGAAGCCTCTGCTCAAAAAGCCTCAAATTGATCCTACGGTACTGGGGGATTCTCACTACTACCCATTCTGGGTAAAGTCGCTTAGAAACATGTCAATAGCATCATCTATCAGTTTCTGGAGGAGAATACCATTCTACACCAGACTCAGATGGGGTTTTGCCCAGAACATAGCACAGAGTCGGCTCTCCTAGTGAATACTGAGAAATTGAAAATGATACTCGACCAGGGGAGAGCTGCTGTGATACTACTTTTGGATCTTAGTGTGGCTTTTGATACCGTGGATCACAAGATCTTAATACATAGACTCAGAGAGATAGGGATCCAGGATAAAGCCAATCAATGGCTGGCCACTTTCCACAGTAACTGATCGTTCCAGTGCAAGGAATCGGCCATCCTCACCTGGCCCCTTACCGAGTACCTCGGGACTCGGTGCTCAGTCTGACCCTGTTCAACATTTATCTGAGTCCTCTAGCACATATTGTACAGGAGTATGGCTTGTCAATTGCTTCCTACGCTGATGACACTCAGCTAGTGGTCTCAGTGTTAGAAGAGATAAATTCAAACCATCTTCAGTTGGTACAATGCATGGAAAAAATTGCGAATTGGATGGCTTACTGTAGCCTAAAGCTGAATGGCGACAAAACGGAGCTGATGTTCCTGGGCAATGGCCCAGGTCCATGGGCCGGAATCAGTTGGCCAAGGGCTTGGGGTCCACCCCCGCTCCTAAGCCATCCATAAAAAACCTGGGGATGTGGCTAGACCTGAATCTTTCCATGGAAACACAAGGCAAAAGATTATCGGCAAACTATTTCGGTATTCTACAAATGATCAATAATATCATAGACCTAAACTCAGAACAAGCTTAAGGGACAGTGGTTCAGGCCTTAGTGGTCTCACGACTGGGCTATGGCAATTCCCTGTATCTGGGATCACCTAAGTATGTGATCAACAGGCTACAGGTTGTCCAAAATGCTGCAGAGAGGATGCACCTGAAGATCCCCAGACAAGAATCAGTGAGATCCACTCTGAAAAAACTACACTGGCTACCTATTTAATCTAGGGTTAGGTTTAAAACCATCTGCCTAGCTCACAAAGTCTTGCAGGGTAAAGGTCCTACCCTGGTAAAATCCCTCGTCCCCCCATATGTTCCGAATAGGTCCCTCAGGTCCTCATCCAATTTCCTGATTGACATACCAAAGATAAAGAAATCAAGATGGGGTCTGAAATGTTTCTCACACCAGGTCCCAAAGTTCTGAAACTCAATGACCTCAGAAGGGAGACTGGCTAAAAATGAATGCTGTTTGATGAAAAAACATAAAACTTGGTTATTCCCATGATTCCCTACCTCTTCCTACTGCCTCCTCTCAGTAGCGCTGGGAAGCGCTCAAATAGCCATGTGCTTTATAAATCCCATAAATATAAACATACATTTGAGTTTAGTGTAGTGGGAATACCTCACTACTTGAGGCTTCTCCGACCCCACCAAACTTGCATTTCCTCTGATGCTCCACCAGTGTGAACCAATGTCCTACCTGCCTCACACCAATGAGATCAAAGTTGGCCACCCCAAGCTATTTCGGGTCGGAAGACTCTCACTTGGGTTATCTGCCTAGAATGACCAGAGGCATGGTAGTCCCATGCAGGGAAATCAATCAATGGCTCGACCCACATGGAGAAACATCCCTGTATCTCCTCCCTGTATCTCAGGACAGACACACCAAAGGTACAGCGAAGAAAGCTTGCTAATGGTCTATAGCATTGACAGTAACTCTGGTTAGCAATTGAATTGGGTAGCAATTCAACCATTAGTTTTTCCCAGTGGGCTGCTTTAAATAAAGGCCCACCTTATGTAAATCAGTACTGACCCTCCTCCTCGAGGGAGCATTCCATCAAGAACTGCTAGGTGATGCCCCTTCCAAAAGGGAACACAAGTAACCCCAAAGCAGTTTCAGCCTTCTTGGACCTCATTAGTGAGTTATAATTTAGTTCATGTGCCACAGCAATCTAAGGCTTAATCTTGGCCACTAAGGGTGTTACTACAAACACAAAAACATGTGAAGGGAGGTATGCTTACAAATAGTCTAGACCAATGGCAATTGCTCTGTGCAGTATTCAAACCCATCTGTTTCACCCACTATGACACTTGGACAGCGGGTGACCATTTTTCTTTTCATCAAACTTAGAACATGCTTGACAAAGCTTCAGTGTCTTCATCACAGCTGCCCCACTCTCACTTATAATACTTTATATGTAAAATGATATTAAGTGAGCATTCATTTGAAGATAGCCGACCAGCAAAGAGCAGGCCCATCCTGCTCTGTAAACAAAATATATGGTTCTTTCTTTCTATCATACTAAACTAGTCAGACTCTACCCTTCATGTGCCTTGAGATAATTTGTATAAGACAAAGGTGCTATGTTTGGCAAAACTGACTGAGGCTACAGAACATTTCGGAATACCCTATCATTACTGACTGACCTCCTCAAGCAGACAGTTTCCCTTGCATGCTCTGCAGATCCTTTTACATTGAATGGAATCTTTAAATGATACATATACCTGTTGTGTGATCAATTTTCATTCCTAGGATCTGGCATTGTCTGCTAATAGTTCTCTAGAAGAGAGCTATGTAGTTGTGGCAGTTCTGCAAGACTGTGGCATATCTCTGCCAGGGTTACCATTGTGCCCTGCACAAAAACAGATATTTTTGTAGGATTGAACTCCCCTTGCTTTCCTGATGTGACCAGTGACAGCAGGAGAACGCACTTGAGTGTATGCTCTTCCTGTTTCTGAGCCAAAATACACCTCAGGGTACTTGATTTTAAAGTTGTCACGTGTGGAATATTGCTCACAGCTCAGGCCTTACAACTCATGGGGATCAACCCTTGAAACATGAGCTTCAATTTTTGAAATGTTTCAAGTGTCATCGTCATCTAAATACTGATCGACCTCATCACTAGCACAGGGATCGGGGTGTTATTCTTTCCCCTCATCCTGCCACTAAACTATGGAAGAATGAAACCCAATTTCCTGCTCAGCAGGCTGCATTGAAGGCCTATTCTTTTTGCCTCATAAATGTCTGCAACATACACGTATGTCAGAGGATGTCAATATAATGACATCAGAGAAACACTTTATCAAGGCTCCTTTCTAATTCCTCCCCTCCTTGGTGTGTGTGCAGCCGTTGCCCCTGAGTGGTCTGTTGTACTGACCACTCCTTGCTGCTCTGAAATGTCAGCTTGCTTTCCCTTGTTCCCCAGGCCTGCCCTTCATGATACATATGCTGGCCATGCCACCTACATGGTACATTGTGCAGCCTCTGCCCTCTCTCCTGCCCTCTGAAGTCAGCGTGCTGCCACTGGCCCAGGACCTGCTCTGTGAGGTCTTCCTTCTGTCCTGCCCCTTTCTTCTGCCCTACAAGGTCAATTGTACTGCCCTTTACTTCTATCCTTTGAGGTCAGTCTGGTCCTAGCCCTGCCATCCATAGTTTTCATATCCTGCAAGTCAGGTGGTTTTCTTTCTTTTTTAAATTATTTTATTGGTACTGCTGTTTTTTTTGTTTTTACAGATTTCTTTTGTCCCACCTCAATAAAGATATAATTGAAAGGAGGATCGCTTTGGAACCATGATACCATATAAAAGAGATTCATGCTCTATCATATGGCTTACTCCATTCCTTGCAGCTAATAATTATTCCAAGGTCCTCTTCACATTACTTATTGTTGTCCACTAGCATAGGTTAGTTTTGGTGTTAACCCACTTTACCATCTTATCTTTCATCCTATACCAATGTGAAGGACTTTTATATGGGGTTTCTCCCATCTTAACCCTATGTGTGAAGGTTTATGCTCTGTCACATGGCTTTCCCCAATGCAGGTGGGTAATACTTTTTCCAAATTCATAATCCCATTACTTCTGTTCTGGAATTTTGCCTTCTATATTAAATTCTGTCAAGTGTTTGTTTAGTGTTGAGATTGGATTCTTTTTTTAAATGTTTTATGGAAGTTTTTACCTTAGCATACAGGATATGCACATAACATTGGTATAATGCAGTGATACTCTTCAATACATTAACACAATAAAATCATCATAGACATAACAATAGGTACAGGCCATTGATCAGATGATGTCACATATGTATCTTGCATTACTGTACAATTTCTACAGATTTCAACAGCTCAGATGGTTCGGTGACTTGTTAAATGTAGGACACATTTAGAGTCATATGGAGGCAGCAGCAGACTGAGTTATCAAATAGTCTTTCAGAGGGGCCCAGATATCCTTGGGCTTAGAAGTCATCGGTAATTCCTCAGGATATAGTTCTAATTGTTCACTACAGTATACGATATCCTTTACCCAATCGTCAGCTTTCGGAGCGAGTTTACTCTCCCACGTGAAAAGTACCCTTCTTTTTGCGAGCAGGAGGGCCACTCTCACAAATCAACCCACAACAGCCTTAATATGGGGAACGTATCCAAGGAGGTATCCTAGGGGCGCTTTGCACCACCTTTCCTGTCAAAGAGTGTATGCGGTCTATTACTGCCTCCCAATACGTGAACACGAGGTGACACTGCCATGCTAGGTGCAGGAAGTCTGCCCCGCTCTGGCCACACCACCTGCAGTTGTCGGAGTCCCTAAGAACCATTTTATGTACCTTGACGGGAGTATAGTACACTTGATGTAGGAACTTTAAATGAATAATTCTCAAATTCCCGTTCGGGGTCAGGCGACCAGTCATAGCACATATCTGTTCCCATTCCTTATGAGTGATCAGGGGAGTCTGAATTAATCAGTCAACAACTCATTCCACCGATCCTGACTTCTATCTGCCCTGTTGGTTGCTTCCTCCTGAACCACCTTATATCATTTAGTGACAAACTTCTTTTTAGTTGGAGCAACTAGCAACAGCTGTAGTTGAGATTGGATTCTTATTGTGTTGTTCTTACTTCATCCAATTTTCAAATCTGGTCAGGGATTGTGCAGTTCCTTACTTAATCATAGGATGTAGTCCCCAATTCTAATGTGTCTAAGAGAATCTCTCCTTATCTGGAAGATTATACTCTTCTGTGACCTTCAAAAGATTTAATCTAACAATTCATAAAAAATGATCTCACAATAACCCATTTATTCTCTCAGCATGATTGAAAGTTTCCTTGTCCATTGCTGAGATAAAATCATAATTAATGCAAATAGGAGTGAACAGTGAGGGAAACATTGTGAGAGACAAACATTGGTTCACTTTATTCATATTACAAGTGTAACCCTAGTTATAGGTGAGGAATACAGGCTCCAATGTCTCTGTTGTGTCTTTCACATCCATGAGATTTGCCAAAGAGGTGTATCAGCAATAAGGTGGTATTTTAGGCACCACTGTTTCACTGTTTCCAGCTCCCACTGTTCCACCATGATTCTAAGCTGTGTGGCCTGAATGTATGATTGGAGCTGCAGCTCTTTACATACATCTTATTCACTATTTTTGTTGTTTTTTGCCTCACCACATGAAAGAGTTAAGTAAGCGTTGGTGTCAATTAAAATGCAACAGGAGTGTGAGTCATGGATACTTCAAATATGCATATCGTTTCAGGTAGGAGCTTCATCTCAGTTACGGCAATCCAGCTGAACCATGGGAAGTGCCTCACCTATATTAGTCATGCCTAATTTTCTTTATTATTTGGAAGACATTAAATGCTAGTGTGGTGGGGTTAACTGAATACAGAAGAAGGCAAAAAAGTTAAAGCTCCGTCAAAATCAGTATGAATATGTGAAGGGCTTCTACATTTTTAAGAAGTGGATGGAGTAAGATTTCTTTCATTTTTGTTATGTTGAATTTAAAGTTAGACATATGGCCTGATTTCCAGAAATCCAGAAGGAGAACAAGGTACATGCACATATGTTCCTCCCTTCACTTCTCTCAATGAAAATTATTTTTCAACAACCACTTCTACTTTGGAATAACTCATACTCACTCTTTTCTTCTTTCTTCTACTCTTTTTTAACATGTTAGGCTAATCAGATGGTTCTGCCCATTCATTCTGATACTTGATCAGATCTTCTAATTTTCTAACCATCTACAGTAATTGTACAATAGTTTCCTGAAATGTTTAAAGATTTTGATTTATTAATTTGTTTACAAAAAACTCGGTCTTACATGATTCATGCTTTCTCTTTTGTTTTAAATCTACTTTTAGTTTTCTACATAATTCTTAAGGTTCTCAAATGATGAATGAGCATGTCTTTCTGCTTCCTCACCACTTTTGGCCCACCCTGTGAACACGACAAACTAAACACTTTTCACCTCTCCTTACACTTACCCGTCCTGTTCTGTTCCTGTCTCTCCTGTCTGCACTTGCATATGAGCCCTAATATACAGAAAGTGGTCTCACTTAAGTCAACATACTATCCATAAAATAATCCTCTCCTTGAGAATCACTTTCATTCTTTTCCATCTCATTCTTGTTCTCATTTTTGTCATCTTGTGTTTTCTTTTTATCCAATTACTTGGTAACTACAGGGAAAGCACTTATAGTTTCTACCACTTCCTGTGCAATCTCTCATCCATCTAATGGTTACCAGCTTCACCAATTTGCCATTTTAAAATTTTCTTATGTGCTCTCTCATGTGCCACTTAGGGGCTGATTAGGATGGCAGGCGGAGGCACATCCGTTGTGCTGGCGGAAAATGCCCTTTTCGGCGCTCCATCAGCGGTCCTTGCGTCTGCTGGGTTATGATGGGCATAGATAGCCCATTTCCCGTCTGCTGTGGTGTTTCGGGTTCTGCCAAAAATCTCTGACCGCACCGGTAGCAGACGGAGCCAATAGAGAGGTACCGCTGTGCGGAATGCAGTTACGACCGCTGGTCCAATCACGATGCCTCAAACAGTCCATCACACCGCAGCGTAGAATACGGCCATAAAGGGATGGAGTTGGCAATACTGCGGATAGCTCCATGTGTTCCTGACCGCTGGGAAAATGGTCTTTCCGCAGAAAATCCGACCGCCGCGGATGGGTTTTCAGCTTTTTTGACGGTGAATCCTGGAATCCGACAGCCACGGTAGGAAGTTTCAGGCAGTGCATCATAATCTGGCAGCCAGTTTTGCCGCGTTACATGCTGACAGTACTTTTCCTCTACCACGGCAGTCAGGATGCTTTTCTGCCCACCATCCTAATCAATCAATCAATCAATCAGTGACACTTATAAAGCGCGCTACATACCCGTAGGGTCTCAAGGCGCTGGGGGGGGGGAGCCGCTACTGCTCGAACAGCCAGGTCTTCAGCTTCTTCCTGAAGGAGAGGTGGTCTTGGGTCAGGCGCAGGTCGGTCGGGAGGGAGTTCCAGGTCTTGGCGGCCAGGTAGGAGAAGGACCTTCCTCCTGTAGTCGCTCTTCGGATGCGGGGGACGGCGGCGAGGGCGTGGTTGGCTGATTGGAGGTGGCGTTTGGGAGCGTAGAAGTTGACTCGGCTGTTGAGGTAGCTCGGGCCTTGGTCGTGTAGGGCTTTGTGTGCGTGGGTGAGGAGGCGGAAGGTGATTCTTTTGTTGACGGGGAGCCAGTGAAGGTCTCTCAGATGTCCGGAGATGTGGCTGGTTCGTGGGATGTCGAGGATGAGTCTGGCTGAGGCGTTCTGGATCCGCTGGAGTCTCTTCTGGAGCTTGGCGGTGGTACCGGCGTAGAGGGCGTTGCCGTAGTCCAGTCGGCTGGTGACGAGGGCCTGGGTGACGGTCTTCCTGGTCTCGGTGGGGATCCACCAGAAGATCTTCCGTAGCATGCGTAGGATGTTGAAGCATGCCGAGGAGACGTTGTTGACTTGCCTGGTCATGGAGAGGGAGGAGTCCAGGATGAAGCCCAGGTTGCGTGCATGGTCTGTCGGTTTGGGTGCGGTGCCCAGGGCGGGAGGCCACCAGGAGTCGTCCCAGGCGGAGGGAGAGGAGCCCAGGATGAGGACCTCCGTCTTGTCCGAGTTCAGTTTCAGGCGGCTGGTCGTCATCCACTCGGCTACCTCTTTCATCCCTTCGTGCAGGTTGGCTCTGGCGGCGGCGGGGTCGTTGGTCAGGGAGAGGATCAGCTGGGTGTCGTCGGCGTAGGAGATTATGCTGAGGTTGTGTTTGCGTACGATGGCCGCGAGGGGGCTCATGTAGACGTTGAAGAGGGTGGGGCTCAGAGATGATCCTTGGGGGACGCCGCAGATGACTTTGGTGGCCTCTGACTTGTACGGTGGTAGGCGGACTCTCTGTGTTCTCCCGTCGAGGAAGGAGATGATCCATTCCAGCGCCTTGTCCTGGATTCCGACGTTGCTGAGGCGCCGTACTAGGGTGCGGTGGCAAACCGTGTCGAATGCCGCGGAGAGGTCTAGGAGGATGAGGGCCGCTGTTTCTCCGTTGTCCATCAGGGCTCGGATGTCATCGGTGGCGGCGATGAGGGCGGTCTCGGTGCTGTGGTTGGCTCGGAAGCCGGACTGTGAGGGGTCGAGGGATCCGTTCGTCTCGAGGAAGGCGGCCATCTGCTTGTTGACGGTCTTCTCGATGACTTTGGCTGGAAACGGGAGGAGCGAGATGGGGCGGTAATTCTTGAGGTCGGTGGGGTCCGCTGTTGGTTTCTTGAGTAGAGCGCTGAGTTCGGTGTGTTTCCAGCTCTCGGGGAAGATGGTGGTGTCGAAGGATGTGTTGATGATGTCTCGCAGGTGGGGTGCGATGACAGCGTCGGCCTTGTTGAAGACGTGGTGAGGGCAGGGGTCGGTCGGTGATCCGGAGTGGATGGAGTTCATCGTGCGGATGGTGTCTTCGGTGCTGATCGGGGTCCAGGCGTGGAGGGTGGTGGTGGGGGGTGGTTGTTCGGTCATGGTGTGCGTTGGTTGGTTGTTGAAGCTGTTGTGTATGTCCGCGATCTTGTTGTGGAAGTATGAAGCCAGGGAGTTGCAGAGGTCTTGCGATGGGGTGATGTCGTTGTTTCCTGCGCTGGGGTTGGAAAGCTCTTTGACGATGTTGAAGAGTTCCTTGCAGTTGTGTGCGTTGTTGTCCAACCGGTCCTTGAATGCTGTTTTCTTGGCGGCGCGGATCAGCTGGTGGTGTTTCCGGGTGGCAAGTTTGAAGGAGGTCCTGTTGTCCGGTGTCGGTTCCCTTCTCCAGACTTTCTCGAGGGCTCTGCAGTTCTTCTTGGAGCTCTTGAGTTCGTCGGTGAACCATGGGGCTTTCTTGCTGCCGGGTCTGCTGGGCAGGGTCCTCAGTGGAGCGAGTTCGTCCGCGCAGTTGCTGATCCACTTCGTGAGGTTGTCGGCGGCCTGGCTGGGGTTCGCTGAGCTGGCAGGAGGGTGCTGGCTCAGGGAGGTGGCGAGCTGGTCTGCTGTGATCTTGTTCCAGCTTCTGCGGGCGGCCTGTTGCTGGTGGTGGTGGGTCGTTGTTTTCTTGAAGGTGAAGTGGACGCAGCTGTGGTCCGTCCATTGAAGCTCTGTGGCGTGGCTGAAGTCGATGTCCTTGCTGGATGAGAAGACAGCGTCGAGTGTGTGTCCGGCGAGGTGGGTGGGGGTGGACACCAGTTGCTTGAGTCCCAGGTTGGCGAGGTTGTTGAGCAGGGTGCTGGTGTTGCGGTCGTTGTTGTTCTCCAGATGGAAGTTGAGGTCTCCCAGGAGGATGTAGTCAGCGGAGGGGAGGGCATGTGGGCTGACGAAGTCGGCGATGTCCTCGCTGAATTGTGTGCGTGGTCCAGGGGGTCGGTAGATCAGGGTGCCTCTGAGGGTGGTGTTCGGGTTGGTGTGGATATGGAAATGCAGGTGTTCGGCGGTGGTCAGGGAGTTGTCGGTGCTGGTCGTGAGACGGATGGTGCTCCTGTGGATGATGGCGATGCCTCCTCCCATCTGGTTGGCGTTTCGGTCCCTCCGGACGATCTTGTAGCCCTCTGGGATGGCGATGGCGATGTCGGGAGCTGAAGAGGCGTTCATCCAGGTCTCCGTGAGGAAGGCAACGTCTGGAGCTGTGGTGTCGAGGAGGTTCCAGAGTTCGATGGCATGTCTGTGGACGGATCGGGTGTTGAGCAGGATGCACTTGAGGTGGGTGCTGCTGGTGTTCGGCTTGGTGGGTGCTGGTGCGAGGCAGGTCCGGATGCAGGTGAACTTGCAGGCGTGGCAGCTGAAGGGTCCGTGGGTACGTCGTGGAGAGGCTTGATGGCATTCTGGGAGTCGGCCGGTGTTGAGAGCGGTGAGGGTGGCGGCGGAGTACGTCAGGCGGGTCGGTCGGGGTCTTCGTGGGCCAGGGGTCCTGGCACTGGGCGCGGTCCAGGCGCGGACGGGCGTAGACGGGCTTACCTTTGGCGCGCCTTCGGCGCACAATCGGCGCGCCCGCTGCGCGTGACCGCTGCGCGTTCGCACGGTCGCCATTTAAGGCGAAGTGCGCGGGTGGGCGGAGCAGCTGGGAGGCGGGAGCGGGGAGGGTACAGAATAGAAAAAGGGGCGGGGAAAAGCGGCGGTGGCGGGAAGGGAGGGCGGAGGGCGGCGAGGTAGGCGGACAACAAGGAAGGAAACCACAACACGGGGGAAATAAAAATTAAACAGAACGGGCACAAATTCTCAACAAAACAAGGAAAACAAGGAAAAAACCAAAGTTATATAAAACAGGCACAAATGTTAGACAAAACAAGGGCAAAAACAACCGCAGCGGCGCCCGCCGGCAATCGGCAAAACGAGGCAGCAGCGAGGCAGAGGGCAGGCAAGGGGCACACGCAGCAGCTGGTGGCCGTGCGGCGCGGGGGTGTCAGCCCATTAGTCCCGTTAATTCACAGCATTGAGAACTGCGGAGGTCTAGGCAATGGCTTAATTTCAAACACAGCACTCATCTAATGCTCAATATTTTCTACTTTAGGTGTACTATGTGCAAAAAAATTTAACTTTTTATTGCCCGCAGTAAATATATTTTATTCTTTATACCACAAACATGTAAACCATGGTCCAGAAGCATTTTGCTTGCAGGAGGACCAATTCCCCGCAATACTTATACAACCCATCACATCACAAATTAAAAATTAGATTGAAAATGCAATACATAAACCCAAATAAATAAACTTTTTTTCTGGCCACTAGGATATAGGATGGGAAATCAAACATACCACAGAAAGGGAAGAATATCTTAAGTACTTTCAATCACACCAAAATAAGCTCTTGACCAGTGGTACCTCATATTTAGCATTAATTCTTATGCTCAAAAGAAATAATCAATAGTAGAAATAAACAAATAGAGAATACTATCCAGATTAAGTCAAACACAGCTAGACTATTAAGGTCTTTATAGGGATTTAATGTATAACCTGACGGGACGCCACATGCCTTTTCAGCATACAATCTTCATATATTATCTTGAGATCTTGAATTTCCATAAATCTTTAAACCTTTGCATATATCCAAAAATCCTCAGTATATAAATATCAAAAAAGTCACAAAAGCACAATACATTACATTAACTTTTTTTTCTCAAAAGCAAATTTCAAGCAACTTCAGCATTTTGCGCAAAACATTACAATACAATGCAGTTTTCACTCCAAATCATGTCGGAAAAAAACACAAATACATTGTCACATTCTGTTTGTGCTTTGTACCAATAAATTCAAAAGGCTGAGTAAGAGGATCAGGGACATGTGAGTTCTTAAGGATGGGACCCTTAGTGCATAAAAAAACATTGCAGGACAAACTTCACAGCCAAAACCACACAGCCAAAACCATAAAGGTTAATTTAAAAATTAAGAATAATTTCAGATGGTAAATTAATTAGTTATATTCAAATCAGCACCAATAATGCATAACAAATAAGCAAATTGTGAGAGGTCTGGCATGGGGACATGCTCAGTAGAAGTCTTAGGAAAGTCACGGATAACAATCTGACATAGTGACTACTCAATATAAGAGCAAGTAAAAGTCAGAAAATTATATTTTTAGCTTCAGAGGAATGACAGAGAAGGCTCTTGGCATAGAATGAGGTAGTACCATATGGCTGTATTAACTAAGATACATGGCATCAACCCATCGATCTTGCAGAAATTGTGTTATATCAAACAGGCTACTTTAGGGATTACCTAAATATTTATTATTTATTTATTACTATTTAAACTCCAGTGAGTGCAACAGTAGGAAAAATTTTGGAGTGTTGAGGGGTTAAAATTACTATTTCTACTCCAATGAGTGCAACAGTAGGGAAAATGTTGAATAGCGGAGGGGTAAAAATTACTATTCCCACTCAAGTGAGTGCAACAGTAGGGAAAGTATTGGACAGCGGAGGGATAAAAATTACTATTCTCATTCCAATATTCTCACTTCAGTCAGTTCATAATTAAAAACAAACAAAATATTAACAACAATATACATATTTAAAAGACCAAATACATTAAAAATATATAAATATGTTACAAATTCAAATACAAATATATTTAATATTAAATCAAAAAACATATTATAATGTTAAATACATATAATAAATACGTACAAATATTATATTTCCAAACGAGTTAATATTTTGTATTCAATAATATTTAGAAACAAAAACATTACTTATTACACACATTTACCTTTTTATATCCCACCCTGTAACACCACACAATGCACAACCAATATCTAAATTTGGGTGATTGGTATGTGGAAATTTTGAATTGTTTATTGAACAAAGCAACATCAATCCTATGATTAAGCCCCACGCCTATCTCGCTAGTATTTGGGTTGACACACAGGCTCCTGGAATGAGGATCAGATGGGCACACCAGATGGGTCAAATGGCATCAAGGGCTTGGAAAATATGCTGGCCGGACTCTGTGGAGGTGAACCCGATGTCTCTCCCTTGATACACTAGCGTATGAGATACAAAAAACCCAGCAGGTGGAACAGATAGTAAACTGGGTAGCGAGTTGGCAAATGAGGATAAAAAAAATAAAAAAAATGTACTTCCTCAACTAACATAATCAATTACCAATTAAATAAATATTATTAATTAAAAAACAAATTAAATGACATACCATTATTTAACTTCCCACACTTTACCCCTAAAATCCCCACAACCCACAGCTAAAATTTAATTGTAAAAAAATTAACTATACAATTAAAATTTATTTTTAATTAAAAAAACTAAAAGTACTTAACAACTAGGTATAAAGTAAGTGACATTTATTTACTCCCCACACTGTACCCCTAGAACAATAAAAAAACACACAGAAAAAGCATATAAACAAATACCCTAATCCATATATAAAAAAACGAAAGTATGTAAGTTTGTCCTTTATGCATTACTACACCATTCATCTGATCGCCATGAAACTATGGGAAGTTGTTGAGTACACTCCCGCGAAGGTTTCTGGCAAAAAATAAAAATAAAAAAAATTGTTAAAGGTTGTTGGGTACACTCCCGAGTAGGTTTCTGGCAAAGAAAAAAGAATAATTTGGTAAATATCGGCCCCCCCGGCCCCCCAGGGCCCTCATAATCTTTCCAATACTGAACGTTTACCGTTTTCGGTGCGAATCGCTTTTGCAATGACCATCAACAAAGCACAAGGACAATCGCTGCAAGTGTGTGGACTAGATTTGGAGAATCCGTGCTTCTCACATGGACAACTGTATGTGGCCAGCTCACCTGTTAGAAAACCTTCTGATTTATTCGTGTACGCACCAGACGGAAAAACATAAAATACCGGGTATCCATAAGCACTCGAATAAATAAACAGAATTAAAAGAACACTTTAAAATGTTTTCCATATTAAAATGAAGAAGTTTCAATAAAAATGACACAATGTAAATTGAATGTTATCATAACTAGTTTCCTTAAATTTCCTTTCTTCTGAGATCGCAACAACACGTGACGGGTAAGCTAGTTAAATATATATTAATTATTATTAATGATCAACTAATTTTTAATTAATTAAACAATACTTACTTTCTACCCTTTACCCCTATAAACCCCACAACCTAAACATTACATTAATTACAGAAATTCCATATTTAATTATTTTCAAATAATTATTTAATTAATATTGTTTAACAGCTAATTATTAATTAATTAAACATAAATTAGTTCCCATCCTTTACCCCATAAACCCCACAATCCCACCTACAAAAATAACACAATTACCATAAATAATTATCAGTTAATTAGTTAAAATAAATGAACAAATGATTAATAATTAATTAACCACAATAACATCCCACCTTTACCCCAAAACACCCCACAAACCGCACCTAAAATTAATTACACAAATTCTGTAATTTACTTTCTATCTATTAATTAATAATAATTAAGAACCAATTATTAATTAATTAAAAATAAATTTTTTCCCACCCTTTAACCCATAAACCAAACAAACCACACCTAAAAAAACACACAATTACCCTAATTAATTATCTATTAATTAGTTAATATAAATTAACAACCAATTATTAATTATTCAAACATAATTTACTTCCCACCCTTAACCCCTATAAACCCCACAACCCACACCTAAAATTAATAAAATAATTTCCATAATTAATTTTTAATCACTTGATTAATATAAATTAACAACTAATAAAGTAATCAAAAATAAATTACTTGGCGAGCTTAGGGCAAGAATGCAAAAGGCACAATTGATGGATGGAATGCAGAATACATCAAAACATTCACCTCCAGTCAAGGGATCTGGGTTATATCTATCATACTTTTGCTCACCAAGGATGCTTGTTTCCGGTTCACAAAAGATCTGGCTTGGCAGTTCAGGCTGGACTCTTCCCATGAGGCACAGGGGCAAGACTGATTGGCATATAGATGGGTCTGAACTGAGGTGCCAAAGTGAGCTAAAGAATGATGATGGATTCAACCCAGATCTGTGACTTGGGGTGAGTGTCTGAAAAGTTTCAGAGCTCCATCCATCATCTCCTTGTGTTTGCTTTGTTTGCCATAAGTTGGCAGGGTATACCCAGACGTGGGTCTCTTGCTCACTGGATTCAAGCTAGCCTGGCTGATGAGGGATGTTACTCCGAAACCGGTTCCAGGATGCTTGTTTCCAGTTCAGAGAAGACCGGGATTGGCAGTTCAGGCTGGACTGTTCCCATGAGTCACAGGGTCAATACTGTTTTGCATATAGCTTGGTCTGAACTGAGGTGGCGAAGTGAGCTAAAGCATGATGATGGCTTCAAACCAGATCTTTGACTTGGGGCGAGTGTCTGAAAAATTTCAGCCCTCCATCCATCATCTTCGTATTTTTGCTTGCATATACATAGGCACATAGGAGAAACATCAGTAGCGGAAACATATCTTGCTTCGATAGGGCTTGTTACAGTTCAAGGCAAGTAGGAACAACAGAAGTAGCAGTATATTTTGAGTCACGTTAGGTAGATAGATCCTGCAGTGCCAGGGCCTCCGGGCAGTCAGGTTCACTGTGGGTGTTATCGTGTTTATTGTTCCACTAAAAAGTGTAAGGGCCACCAGGCATGTCAACTAGGGGTGGGCGGAATTTGCGTATTTGCGCTAGGCAAATCTCCGTGAAACTGTAAAAAATCTCCACGCGTACACAGAGTTCCGTGAACATGCAGAATTCCTTGTTCCTTGTCCTTTGAAAGCACGAACAAGCAAAAAATGCCGCAAAGCCATAGATTGCGGAATTTTTGGCAATTCCGCGTTCTACGCGGAAGGCGAAATTACCCAAATTCTGCAAGCGGAACGGAATTTACTGCCCAGGCCGAATGTCTACTCAACTAGTACTGTGTACAGCTGTACCTTTCTGTGTCAAAATGGGGTTGGTAGCCATCCAGCCTACCGTTTATCTGTCTATCATTTGCATTGTGTATATGCACTTACCATAACAAAGTCTTATGTACTTCTGGTAAGGGCACTCTGTTGTCATTTTTAGCTTTAAAGTTTCATGAAATACACATCCCAGATTGTCTAGATCTGGCCCTCCTCCCCCCGCAGTTGGCTCAGTATAATGACATTTATTTCTGTTTTGACCCATTTTAGTAGTTACCAAACCCAGCACCTCATTTTGGGGGCTACACAGACCTTTCATGACATTGCTGTTGGTCTTTTGAAAAGTACGAAGGCTAGATCTGTAAACCTGCCCAGTTTGTTTGTTCCCTCTGGGTCTTGGCATTAAGCCCAAAAAACATGACTCCAGTGAGGGCGGTAGGGTGTAATCCTCTACCTCTGACATGACCTTCATCAATTCTTCGAATGCACAGTGGATCACTGCGCAGCCCCATACCACATGAAAAAGCCTGCCTAAGTTTGTCAGCATTTGGAGCAGTCCAATAATCCACCAACAATCTAGCTTTGAATGCATTATGGGGTGAGTTAGATCTGGTGTAGATAACATTTGTGTGCACAGAAACCTTGGGATCCTAGAGATCTTTTCCCAAATCAGCTACCCATAGGTCCCTAACAACTACATGGTTTGTATGCTGCTCTGTATTCAGGACAGTGTATATTGCCAATGTAATCATCGTTGTGTCCCTATGGGACAGGAATGTTTTTAGAGATCTTGATGTAGACGGATATGAGTTACCATGACCCCAGCTTGCATTAGGTGCTTGGTGTATCACATTATATGTTATAAAGTGACCAACTGCTCTACAATATGTGTCATTTATCTTCTAGAATGTACTTTGAATACTTTCTGTGTAGACATCTCCAACAAGCAGCACTCATGCCTCATTCCATGGTCATATATCATGTGTCTGCATAATGCTGTGTATTTAGGGAAGTGCCCATAGTGGGAGTAAGGGGGTGTATCAGGGGTGACCCACCATTGTGCGTATTTTTGTGCCAACATTTACGCATTACTTGCCTCTTATGAGACTCTGTGGGCAGCGTTTTAGATGGGTGTATTATCCAGGTGATCACTGTCTGTGTAGTGGTAATTTACTCCCAAGTATTTAAGAGTATGACATTGCCATTTCAGCCTATTCTGTATCACCGTATTTAAAATAAATCCCGACTTAACAGAAATAAGCAGGATTTAGTCCAGTTTATTTTAAGGCCTGACATTTCCTCAAATGTATTTAGCATCTCCATAAGTGTCGGGACGGAGGTGCTAGCATCCCACAAACAAATTAGGGCATCATGCAAAGACACTACGTGCCACCATCCAAGAGGTTGGAACCCCTAGCCAGGTGCCTTTATGCATACCAAGCATTCCAGTGGCTCTGTGTTGAGTGCAAAGATGATTGAAAAAAACAAAGGGTCTTCTAAATGAGGTATTGCATCACCTTTGTGCCGCCGGTGCATCACTTTTTGTGACTCACCAGCGGCGTAAAAGATGCATCATGTTGCATCATATTTACAAAGTGACGTCTCTAGATAGATGCATCACTTTGTAAACCACTGCACCACATTATACCTCCACCAGGTATAATGTATGCAGGGTGGGCGTTCTGACGCAAATAAGCCTCGTAGAAGTGACACAGTGAAATCTATGAGATTTCACTGCGCCACTTCTAGGACGCAAATGCGTCAATATCTTATGCCTGCCTCACAGCAGGCATAAGACTGATGCTGGCACATTGAAATGGAACTTGCCAATGTTAATTGACACATTGCTGAAGTTGTGTCACTTTTGTGACACACTCAAGCAAAGTGTCATTTTTGCACCTACAGATATGTCAGAAATACTGACGTATCTGTAACTCCTTGCGACATGATGCGTCATATTGTAAATATGACACATCCAGCATGTCACAAGGAGGGCGCAATGAAAAGTGACTTATCGCTGTTTTCACGCAGCGATGTGTCATTTTTCATAAATGAGGCCTCAGGCATTCTTGTGTGGAGCCTCTATTTCCATTCTTCTTAACCAAAATAGGCAGGCTTAAGACTATTTTATTTTGAGGATTGATTTTCCTCCAAATTTGTCTATCATCTCCATCAGTGTTGGGAGGCAGGCATGGGGATCACGCCAAAAAATCAGGGTATTCCACAGACACTATATGCCACCTTTGAAACAGCTATAGCCCCCAGTCCGGGACTCCCTTCCGTAACATGCAGGCATGTGGCTGCATGGTCTGTGCAAAGATGATGGGAGAGAGTGGGCATCCTAGTCTGGTTCCTCTATTTATTTTCCAGTGGTCTTAAATGATCCACCCCATCTTAGATCTGACCACAGTGCAATTGGTAAGTAAACATACCCATGTAAGCATCCTCGAGCCCTTTCCAATTCTCTCATCTCGAGGACTGCCAGGAGGTATGACCAACCAAGATTGTCAAAAGCCTTTTGGTATCAAGTGACACCGCCAGGCATTTGTCATTATTACCAGGGTTAGCCCCCGTCAGCTCCAGCAATTGGTGAATGTTTAGAAAGGTGTTACATTGCTGTATAAACCCATTTAGGATACTTTGGACTAACATCTCAATGGTGGACAACATTGTATTTGCTAGCATTTTAGTCTAGGTTGAGAAGGGCTAAAGCTCTGAACGTCCACAAATCTATGGGATCTCACCCTTGTTTGGTGAGGCATACTACCAGGGCTTCCCTGAGAGAATTTCAGAGCCTACCCCCTTGCACTTCTTCATACAATTGCAGCAGTTTCAGGGGGTATTGCACCGTTACAACGCAACTTTTACAACGCACTACCATTACATCGCAACTTTTACAACGCAAATACCATTACAATGCATGCCATTACAACGCATGTCATTACATAGCAGATACTATTACAACGCATGCCATTACATCGTAAGTATAGGTAAGTATATTATTTTTATTTAATTTTATTTTACATTATTTTATTAATTTAATTAATATTAAAAATAAAATAATAATATATTAATGTAAGTAATTTTGGGGTATTTTTAGGTTTTAGGGCTGGGTTTGGTTTTTGGGGTACAGGGGTATTTTTAGGTTTTAGGGCTGGGTTTGGTTTTTGGGGTACAGGGGTATTTTTAGGTTTTAGGGCTGGGTTTGGTTTTTGGGGTACAGGGGTATTTTTAGGTTTTAGGGCTGGGTTTGGTTTTTGGGGTACAGGGGTATTTTTAGGTTTTAGGGCTAGGTTTGGTTTTGGGGTACAGGGGTATTTTTAGGTTTTAGGGCTGGGTTTGGTTTTTGGGGTACAGGGGTATTTTTAGGTTTTAGGGCTGGGTTTGGTTTTTGGGGTACAGGGGTATTTTTAGGTTTTAGGGCTAGGTTTGGTTTTTGGGGTACAGGGGTATTTTTAGGTTTTAGGGCTGGGTTTGGTTTTTGGGGTACAGGGGTATTTTTAGGTTTTAGGGCGGGGTTTGGTTTTTGGGGTACAGGGGTATTTTTAGGTTTTAGGGCTGGGTTTGGTTTTTGGGGTACAGGGGTATTTTTAGGTTTTAGGGCGGGGTTTGGTTTTTGGGGTACAGGGGTATTTTTAGGTTTTAGGGCTGGGTTTGGTTTTTGGGGTACAGGGGTATTTTTAGGTTTTAGGGCTGTGTTTGGTTTTTGGGGTACAGGGGTATTTTTAGGTTTTAGGGCTAGGTTTGGTTTTTGGGGTACAGGGGTATTACGACTTAAAATAAATTAAATTAATTAAATTAATTTAATTTAATTTAATCAAATTAATTACAATATTTACAATTAAAAAAATAAATGAATTACATTACTTAAATTAAATTAATTACTTTTTTATTTATTTTATTTATTATAATTAAATAATATTATTTACAATTTTTAAATTAATTAAATTTCTTTAATTATATTAAATTAAATTATATTATGTATTATTTTAATTGTATTTAAATTATATTTATTGTAATAAATTACATTATATTATTTACTATTTATAAATTTATTATATTTCATTAATTATATTATATTAAATATATTAAATTAATTACAATTTTAATATTAATTAAATTACTTTAATTAAATTAAATTAAATTAATTCCTGTTTTAAAATTTTTTAAATTATATTTATTAATTTAAATTAATTAAATTAACTTTTTTACATTTTTAAAAAAAAGATATACTTACCTATACTTACGATGTAATGACATGCATTGTAATAGTATCTGCTATGTAATGACATGCGTTGTAATGGCATGCATTGTAATGGTACCTGCGTTGTAAAAACTGCGTTGTAACGGTCTGCGTTGTAAAATAACGCGTTGTAACGTCATAGATCCGTTTCAGGGTGATATGTGTTCTGTATGTTGTGTAATTTTTGATTTGCAATCCATCAGTATCTTGCTTTTGTTTCTCACTATTTGAGATATTGCTGGCAGATTTTTTCCAATTGTAGTGGTTTTTTATAATTTGGTGCATTTTAGCAGATTTATTTGGTGTATAGGAATCCTTGCTAGGAACTCTTGTGGTCAGCAGCGGCCGGGCTTCCAGTTTCTGCATATTGAGTAGGTTAGTAGTCAATTGAGCCGCATTTATGTTTTCCTGGGTGTTGAGCATCATGCCCTCACATGATCTAATGACCCCTTTTGGGGCTCATATGGTTTCACCAACCACAAAACATGACAGATTACTTCCAGCTCATTCCCCCTTCCAGTGCTGTTGGTGTATATTCTCTCTGTAGTCTAGTTTCCCCAATCTACAGTTCAATTCAAAGTGTGCACATCTAATGTCGCAGTGCCGTTCTGCCTTTTCAGCCTTTTTGAATTTTGATATCAATCTGGTGCATGTCCC
This sequence comes from Lissotriton vulgaris, assembly GCF_964263255.1. Lineage (NCBI taxonomy): Eukaryota > Metazoa > Chordata > Amphibia > Caudata > Salamandridae > Lissotriton > Lissotriton vulgaris. The sequence goes on along the minus strand of NC_141695.1, from coordinate 1,303,575,569 downwards.
ATTTAGTGTATAAACGGTCTCTGCATAAAGTCTTCTTGATGTCCCATGTGGTGTTAATGCAGTGGCCACGCATGACCAATTCGAAGACCTCCCAATCAATTGCGCTAGTCGAACCCCTGTGGACATTGAAGTACTGTGTAATGTGTGTTTCTATGGCTTCACAGACTGGAGCGTCCTGTAATTAATCAGTATGCATCCTCCAAGTCGGTATCCACGCATTGCCTCTACCCCACTGAAGTGCCAGTTTCAACAGACAGTGGCCTGAAATGGTGCATGCATGGTACTCTGTTTCTGGAATCTGTGAGTACAGTGGATCACCGCAGAACAATTGATTCAACCATGTTTGGACTTCATGCACGTTGGAGTAGAACAAGAACTCTCCATGGGTCAGATGCATCAATCTCCACACTTTGTTTCTGCAGCCATTGACTGAAATGTTGTGTCAATCAATGGCTTGTGGCTACTGCGGGGGGGGGGGATCTATCTATGACTACATCTGGAACAAAATTAAGTTCTCCCCCCCATATAAATGGGACTTGTGGGTTGGGTGGGAGTGCTATGGTTAGCTGGTCAAGGAATTCCAATTGGTTACTATATAGTGCATATATAGCTATAAGAGAAAGCAGATCTCAATTCAACTGTCCCTCTAGTACTGCATACCTACCTTCCAGGTCCATTATGCATGCGTACATCACAAGTGGGTCTCCCAGTGAACTCAACACCAGCACCCCCATGCAAACATTGGAAGGAAAGTGCCATACATCTGCCCCCTCCATTTACCACTCAGCTGTTGTTCTTACTGCTCCTAGTGCATTTATTGTGGGCAGGCTGTGTGCGAGTTAGAGCTCTGGTATGTCCCCAATCTGCTATATGCAATTAGATTGCCCTTTCCGTCCCCAGGCCATGTAGCTCTTGAGTAAATTATGAATTTTGCTCTCTCTGTAGGTCTTCAACTGCAACTCCAAAACCCCACATGTAATTCCTCCATTTGCACTAATCATTGACTTCTTAGCATGTGTCACGTGTGTGACATGTGATACCGCAACCAACATTCTGATAACATGAACAGCAGGATTCAATGTACTGTGTGTACAGCCTCAAATTTGCGAGCCCCATTGTAGCAGCTGGTTCCCTTGTTCCCACTGGCACATCTCCTCGAAGTTGCCTGTGGTCAGTGCACATGTGCATAGCCCCAGGACAAGAAGAACTGAAGTTTCAAAGTCTTTGCTTCAGGCTGTCATCAGCCAATCAGGGTGTCAACAATAGTCCGCTTTGTTCTACTTCTCTAGATTTAAGGCAGGGAAGTGAAGGGGATCTTTCTGTGCTTTAGATGTCAGCCACCACCTGTGCCCTGTGTTTGATGTCTGTTTGGCTGTGGGAAGACTGCATGGTTTATGGCTCTGCTTCTTTCTTGGCCTCTGTGTCTGCCAGCATTCCATGGATGATGATGCTCTGTCCGTCATTGGGTTTTTGTGTACAGCCAGGAACAGGCCTGCTAAGGGACTGGAAAAGTGTGATATCATGCAGTCTAAGAAGAGAAGGGTATATTTCAATCCCATGGAACGAAATGGCTGCATGACCGCTTCATAGGAGTTCCAGCGTTCCAGGACCTCCACCAGGGAATCCAGATAGGCTGTAACAGCATTTTGTGCATATTGTCATGATCCTGTAGTTCTGAATATTTTAAAAATTTAGTCCCTGTCCCTACACTTGAGCAGTCATGCAATGACAGTGCGTGGATCACCTCCCAGTTGTGGAGGCCTTCCCGGGACCCTGTCTGCTCTCACACAGGGGTCCCGGAAACGAAAAAATATTTGGGAAATTGCCCACCAGGACAGTGTTTATGAATTAGTGTTCGAGGAACAGCTGCATGTTAGGTCCATCTGCGCATTCAAGTGGACCAACCAGTCAGAACTTATTTTATCTAGAGCGCTGTTCAGCATCTTCTGATTGTAGCTGAAGGTTTTTAATTTCGGCCTTCATATTTTGTGGTTTGGTCTGTATGTCCTTGAGCGTTGGGCACATCCAGGTTTTTGCATATTCTGCATCATCTACCTGCTCATCTAGTTTCCTGTGGTGTGTGCGAAGCACATATCCTTGTACATAAACGAGTCATTCTTTGTTTCCAGTGAGTTCTTGGTATCGAGGATTGCTTGCAGGATCATGACAAATGGCCCTGAGTTTCTTTCCAAGGTAATCCAGTTGATTCATGGATTCCTCACCCAAAACCCTGTGGCAACACTGACATTTCCAGGATATCCTTGGAGGGGGGAAGGAGGTCCGATTACCTTGCTGTTTGACCAGCATTCAGAGTGGGTTATGTGTGTGGTGGGCTTGTAAGGTGTATAAGTCAGCAGGCTGTGCAATGCTCACCCTAGTCACCCATTCCACAATCACCGGCCTATCTCTCTGTCCATTAGTATGGTTAACACTAGGTACCACCCTAGATACTTGATAGTGTTGTCATCACAGTGAAGGATGCTGTCTGCATGGAACAGGCTGCCCCTTCAGGGTTTCAACATCACCAACATCTGGCAAAGACAGTGCCCTGGCCTGAGTGAGCTTCCCAGGCACCCGATAGTCCACAAGCATTTTAGCATCTGAAACAGGTAGGTGAGGTAGGCTAGATGTCCATATCGAAGACTCAATAGCATTGTCACCTCAATGCAGGGCACTGTATTTGTGGTTCAGGCTGTCCCTTCAGGGTTCAAGAGGTGCCGACACCAGGGAGACAGCAGTGCCCAGGTCTGAATGGGCCAAATTGTCTACCAGTTCTTTATCCCCAGTACCACGCAACCACCGCAACCCCCAGGCAGTTGAGAGGAGCTGGCTCACCACCACAGCTGTTAGAATATCTTGGGCAGCCCCTCCTCATTCAAGCTGGCAAGATCCTCACTTGTATCTAGGTCCAAACCGCAAGGATTCACTGACATTGCACCAAGTGTGGCACATGCAGGGGCAAGGAGGCTGTCTCCCATACTCTCTCCAGTCATGCAGTACTCGGGCAAAGTATGCCCCACCCAGTCGATGGTGGCTATAAGCCTATGCCACTGTCCTGGCTAGGCGATGGAGCACTAGCTGTCAATCCACCAACACCAGTCTTCACAGGCCTCCCAGGCTTGCCAGGTCACATCTCACCGGTCCTGACACTCCAACTACTACCATTAGTGACACAGGTCATGGTGAAACATACAGGGGGTAGCTCATGGTGAACCAGGTGCTTATGGGCAGGATTAAGAAGGATAATGTAGGAGTTTACCAGGCCTCAGACGGAGCTCAATACAACAAGTCCATCACAGCTACCCTCTTGGCCACGTCCCCCTTAAGTATGCTTGTTGCTCCGTCAAGTTTACAGGACAGGTCCTGGACCTCACATTTTCAGGAACAGGACTAGGCCTAGGCCTTTGAGCATGCAGTAAACTAGTGTGGCGGCAGAGTCAAAATAAAAGCTGCAACACCAGATTCACATGCAGTGAGGATCTCTGTGCAGTGGAACATGGCCATATACTATTCAGGGGACATTCCCGTCCCAACACAAGCATTGTCAGTACTAATACACAGGAAGATAGTTAGTATAGGTAATGTTTTTTATTAATCACACATTTACTCTTCATTTATTCAAAAATATATAGTTTTTTAAAGATGATTGTCTTGCTGTGAATTTTGCTGAAAGAACGTAAATGCAAATTATCTAGTCTTACGGTTACAGTGATGAGACAATTTTTCTTTCCAGCTTCTGCACTACTTGAAGAATGTCCGGACAAAGAACTCAGCTGGGAAAGAGGTGTTCTTTGATGAAAATGGAGATGCTCCACCAATGATGGATTTTATCAACTGGCAGATGATCTCAAAGGACACTAGCAGGTTTTTGAAAGTGGGAACCTATGAGGCTAATGCCCCGAAAGGCCAGAAGCTTATCATCAACAGCAGTGCCATTGAATGGGGTAGAGAGTTTCACATGGTAAGAGAACACAGGTATCCCAAATGCGATTCTTTTGGCCTGAGGGGCAAAACCTTCAATTCAACACGCACTCCCAATTCAGTGTTTGCTTCTGTAAACCCCAAAAATGGGATTCCAAAAGGATAACAATATGGTATGTGAAAGGAGTGTTTTGTAAGAGTTCCTTCCAAATACTGAATCAGTATCTTATGCATCAGTGTCTTCCGACTGAAATCAGGTTGCAAAACATTGATATTTTACCAAAGCCACAAAGAAGGTATTACTATAATCTCAAAAGGAAAGGGGTCCACTTGGAGCCCCTTCCTCTTTGTGAGTGTAAAAAAAAGATAGCTGAAGAGTAGGATTGGTTGAGGTAAGTTCTGAAAACTCTCAATCCCAAAAAAGAAAACTTTTTTTTAACACATTCGTATTTCCTTTAAGTAAAATGGACTGCAATTTTTTTAAAGTTGTTATTAAAAGCATTCATGGACAATGGGGGAGATTTACTAAGGGTTTGCGCTGTGTTTGGGTCACAAAAGTGATGTAAATTTGTGCAAAATCATTTTTCTCCAATTTATTGTCCAATTTTTATTAGCACTGGAATTAACTGTAAAGTAATGTGAAGCAGCACATAGGACTTCTTTGCATTACTTTGCTCTGTCGGGGTGTGCCAAGGGTGGTGCGTGCAACCACCCAAGGTTGCTCATGCCAACTCCTTACTTTTCCGACTTTGAATCTGTGCTGCACCATACAGAACACATACAAAGTGGGTAAATGGTTAAAGTGAGTCTGTGCAAAGTAGTTTGTACTGGAAAGGCTCCTTCCAGTACAAACCCCATGCTAGACTCATGGAGACCCCTTTACACTATGGCGCAAAGCTGTCTCTGTGGGGCACAGCAGCTGATTTCAGCGCCAGCACTAGTGAAAGGGGAGGAGAGTGCCTTTTTCTAGTAAATAGGGCACTCTCCTCCTCTCTCTTTTTCACGTAGTGCAGCACATCATTTGCACAGAATTTGCGGCTGCTGCAGTGCGCTACGTGTAAAAATAGTAAATGTGCCCCTGTTTGTCCTGCTGATTCCAACAAGTCACCTTCCTTGTGGTTTCCTCCAGTCATAATGGGTCGTAATTTGTGACCTACCCCACTAATATTCATGTCGTAGGTTGGATTTCATATCATTTCATTTCATTAGGCTTATTTTATTGAGGAAAAACAATCACAAAAAAATCTGAATCATGAATATTCAAAGATCAATAATATATAAATACAGTACAAAACCAATTAAAGCAATAAAGAGATACATTCAAATGTTCATCAAGTCTCGTTTACCATTATGATTCAGATCTTTAAGAACTGATCTATTAGTACATAGGCCAGTTCCTAAAAAAGTTTACTGGTTGTGAAACTACTGGTCCCAGTTTGCGAACAGTATTTTGCAATTCGATATTCCAACATTTGACCAAAAAAATGAATGATTTGAGCACTGCGTGTTTATATCGAAGTTGATAGTGGGTTGACTGTGCTCCAGGGACACCCCCTACTCTGGGGTGAGGAATAATAACAGCAGGTACGAACAAGTTCCTAATCAACTTGTAACCCTGGGCACAAGTATATGCTGTGTGCCAGCAAGAATTTTTTGAAACAGTTTTTCAGATATCCATAAGGATGATTCAATTTATTGATAATCCAAAATGCATGACGAAATCCATAATGTTACTTCACATCAAGCGTCATAATCATATGATTCACAATCTGATATTTCCAATATACTAAGCATTTCACTGGCCTCCCATGGCCTCCCAATGCATTTCAAGGGATCTGTGGGTTGAAACTATGTTAATTAGTACTACGTCCTGAACGTCCACCAAAAATTAATATTAAACAGTAGTTGCTAACATGTTCAAAACAAAAGGCTATTTATGTACAAAAACATTAAGCTGCATATATAACATTCACATGGTTCTAGTGATAAAGCATATGAGAAAAAACACAAATTGCCCACATATAAGGCTACTCTATGCGGTGCTGATAGTGGAGGAGTGTAAGTAACGCGGAGGGTGGAGGGATAAGATTTCGTAACTGACATGCGGTTTAAACAACGCAATGCGTGCTTTACATAACTAGTGGACCCTAGCGAGCTTATGTAGGGAACACGGCGGTGTTAAAGATTGGGGTAAGAGAACCGCTAATGATAATTCAAGTTGACAGTTAGAACCACGTCCCAATTGACAAATAAAGATATAACGCGCTACCCACTGTATGCGCTTACCAGTGAAAAAGAGTGCCGCTCTCTATGAAATCCGCTACGCTCCCTTCGAACTCGCACGGAGTGGCGGAAGGGTGTTAAAAGGAAATGGGTGGGTGGAGTCTAAGCCTGCGCAGTGCGCTAGGAATTATGGAACTTGTGTGCTGTGATGCAGCAGAACTAAAATGAAAATACAAATAACCAACAATTTCAATGCAGGGATGTAGAAGACACAAATCTGCAAAATTTACAAGTAACAAAGAAATTCATCTCTTTCATTGAGGCCCCCCGGCTTCAAAGTCTTTAGGCGATAAATCCAGTGGTTTTCTCTCTTAAGAAGTTGTGTTTTATTGTTGACACCTTCATGTTTTTCCACAACTTCAAGAATGCGTGCCTTTAGTTCAGTGATCTCATGATTAGCTTCCAAGAAATGTGTGGCCACAGTAGACTTGAGCATTTTGGTCCTGATGTTGCTCTTATGTTCATTGAGCTGAATTTTTAATTTGCGCTCCGTGTGTCCCACATAATGTAAATTACATGGACAACTCAATACATATATAACGTTCATGGTGTCGCATGTGCCGTTTACTTTTAAGTTGATGGTATCTTTGAATTCAGGGGGAGATAACTTAATGCCTTTCGTGATGTTGCCACAGTTATTACAGTTCATACATGGCAGTGTTCCTTTGAATATGGTAAACGGACTCATCTTCGATCTAGATTTCAAAAGTTGTCCAACGTTCATGGATCTGGTGTGTGCAAACAATGGTTCTTGCTCAAATGCTCCCTTGAAGTCTGGTTCTGCACGTAGTATAGACCAATGTTTTTTAATGATGTTTTTAAAGGATTGGCTTGACGTAGAAAATTTACTCACACATGTAATGCGTTGCTCTTTGTTCACTGGTTTGTTAGTTAATAGGGTCCCTCTTGACACATTTTTAATCCTCTGAGTTGCTTCAACCAAGATTGATGAGGGGTAACCTCTCTTTTGGAATCGTGTGAACATTTCATTCATTTGTATCTCCGCTTTCTCTGTTTCCGAGACTACTCGTTTCACCCTCATGAATTGGGAAAATGGTAGATGTCTCTTTAGGGCTGGGGGATGAAAGCTGTCATAACTGAGTAAGTTATTACGGTCTGTATTCTTTCTGTGTAGGGTGGTGTTAAAAGTGGAATCTCCTCTGATGACATTTACATCCAGAAAATTGATATTTTTCTCTTGAATATCCCAAGTGAACTGTATACGTTCGTCAATCAAATTGAGTTTGGCTATTTCAGATGATAGAACCTCTTTGGCACCTTCCCAAACAATAAAGATGTCGTCAAGGAATCGGAAATAAAGTTTGATGTGTTGCATCCAGGTTTCTTGGCTAAGAATGTTCGTGTCCTCATAGTCCCTCATGAAGATATTCGCATAAGTGGGGGCTGCCGAATTTCCCATGGATGTTCCACTTTTTTGGATATACCATTCTTCTCCATACTTAAAATAGCTGTGCATCAGAGTGAACTGAAGGAGTTCCATCAAAAAAACTTTCATGGTATCTTCATAATCACTGGAAAGTAGAGCTTTTTCGACTGCCTCTATGCCTGATTGGTGAGGTATTGACGATACAAGGCTTTCACATCAATGGTAGCCATAACTATAGGTTGTTCTTTGGTGATGTTAATCATTGCCAATTTTTTCAAAAAGTCTGTAGTGTCTTTGATATATGACTGGGCTCCCACTGCAAAGGGTTGAAGATACTTATCAAGAAACTTTCCAATGGGTTCATGAATGCTTTTAGAAGTAGACACAATGGGTCTACATGGTGGTTTATGCAAGTTTTTATGGACTTTGGGTGCCATGTAGAATGACGGGCTCAGTGGATCCATCTGTGTCAAGTATTGTTTGGTTTTGTCTCTGATGGTGCCATTATCTATAGCTTTTTTCAGAATGTGTGAGAGGGTGTCTTGAATTTCTCTGGTAGGATTGTATGATATTTTCATGTAAAGGTTGGTGTCTCCCAAATGTTCGATAACTTGTGACTCATAATATGACCGATCCATTATGACTAAAACTCCACCCTTATCGGCTTTCTGACAAATCACTGATTCATCAAGACTAATGTTTCTGATGATATTCAATTCGCTGGATGATATGTTGGTGTGTTTCTTATTGCGAGGCTTAGCAGACTGGATTTCTTGTTTACAGAGAGTTTCAAATAAGTCTATGGCCTTGTGGCTTACTGGAGCCATGTAGTTACTCTGTGGTCGGAGTCCCATAGTTTGATCTTGTTCTTCTCTTATGTTATCAGTGATGATGTTATCAAAGAAGTTTCTGAGACGTAATTTGCGCGTAAGTTTAAACAGACTTACTTCCAATTCAAGAGTGTCCGTATTGGTAGTGGGTATGAAGGAAGTTCCTTTCTGTAATATGGTCATTTCTTTTTTGGTGAGGAGTTTTTGTGATATATTAATGACCAAATTATCATCATTCATCTGTGCAGTTGTTATTTCTTCCTCCTGGTTTTTTCTTTCGTTATCGGGGGATCTTTCTCTTTTTCTATGTTTGTGACCCCTCCTGGGTCTTCCCTTGTGTGTGGGCCTGACTCTAAAAAAGGCGTCTGTGCTGAGGTTGTTGGGATCTCTTTTGCTCTTCGCGTGTCAATGTTCTGAGGTCCTCTTGGTCCCGATGTCTCACTACCTGTGGAGGAGGTGTCTGTTTGTGAAGTATACCCTTTGGTTTGCCTTCTTTTAGCGTAGACTTCCGCCCATGAATATACTTCCTCGAGTTTATAATTGAGGGTGTCTCGACGATATTTCCTTATTTTACGCTCATTAACTTCTTATGTGTGTTTTGTTAAATGCTGATTGATATCTTCTAATGTTTTCGTCATTTCTTCTGGGCTCATGAATTTGCTCAATTCATCTTTGACTCCAACGATTTCCGTATTAAGTTCTTCCAGAATTTTTGAAAGTTCCTCAATTATCAAAAGAATTAAATTTAAACTACACTTGTTTAGTATTGCATACCATTTGTCAACGAATTGTTTGCTGTTTTTACATAATGACGGTTTTAGAGGGATCCTGAGTCCTCTTGGAATCCGCTGTGCTTTATGGACCTAATTAAAGTACTAGCATGAAGGCGTTGGTTAATTGTTTTTCTTGTTAAATATAGCAGCTTCTTGACATGTTGTTCTTTAGTTTTATTGGTGGCGAACTCGGTAGTGTCTTCTTGTATAAGAGAATATATGCGTGTACTTGCTTCTGCATCAAATGCAAATGTTTCTGCTCTAGATTCAGTCATATGAGTAATCTCTTCATATTGCATGATGACTTTAAGGCGTACTTCAAACCTAATGAGTAGGCGAACAAATGTCCCAAAAAATTTAATGATTTGAGCACTGCGTGTTTATATCGAAGTTGATAGTGGGTTGACTGTGCTCCAGGGACACCCCCTACTCTGGGGTGAGGAATAATAACAGCAGGTACGAACAAGTTCCTAATCAACTTGTAACCCTGGGCACAAGTATATGCTGTGTAGCCAGCAAGAATTTTTTGAAACAGTTTTTCAGATATCCATAAGGATGATTCAATTTATTGATAATCCAAAATGCATGACGAAATCCATAATGTTACTTCACATCAAGCGTCATAATCATATGATTCACAATCTGATATTTCCGATATACTAAGCATTTCACTGGCCTCCCATGGCCTCCAAATGAATTTCGGCGCGCGCCGGCGCCTTTATCAAGGGATCTGTGGGTTGAAACTATGTTAATTAGTACTACGTCCTGAACGTCCACCAAAAATTAATATTAAACAGTAGTTGCTAACATGTTCAAAACAAAAGGCTATTTATGTACAAAAACATTAAGCTGCATATATAACATTCACATGGTTCTAGTGATAAAGCATATTAGAAAAAACACAAATTGCCCACATGTAAGGCTACTCTATGCGGTGCTGATAGTGGAGGAGTGTAAGTAACGCGGAGGGTGGAGGCATAAGATTTCGTAACTGACATGCGGTTTAAACAACGCAATGCGTGCTTTACATAACTAGTGGACCCTAGCAAGCTTATGTAGGGAACACGGCGGTGTTAAAGATTGGGGTAAGAGAACCGCTAATGATAATTCAAGTTGACAGTTAGAACCACGTCCCAATTGACTAGCAAAGATATAACGCGCTACCCGCTGTATGCGCTTACCAGTGAAAAAGAGTGCCGCTCTCTATGAAATCCGCTACGCTCCCTTCGAACTCGCACGGAGTGGCGGAAGGGTGTTAAAAGGAAATGGGTGGGTGGAGTCTAAGCCTACGCAGTGCGCTAGGAATTATAGAACTTGTGTGCTGTGATGCAGCAGAACTAAAATGAAAATACAAATAACCAACAATTTCAATGCAGGGATGTAGAAGACACAAATCTGTAAAATTTACAAGTAACAAAGAAATTCCACTCTTTCATTGAGGCCCCCCGGCTTCAAAGTCTTTAGGCGATAAATCCAGTGGTTTTCTCTCTTAAGAAGTTGTGTTTTATTGTTGACACCTTCATGTTTTTCCACAACTTCAAGAATGCGTGCCTTTAGTTCAGTGATCTCATGATTAGCTTCCAAGAAATGTGTGGCCACAGTAGACTTGAGCATTTTGGTCCTGATGTTGCTCTTATGTTCATTGAGCCGAATTTTTAATTTGCGCTCCGTGTGTCCCACATAATGTAAATTACATGGACAACTCGATACATATATAACGTTCATGGTGTCGCATGTGCCATTTACTTTTAAGTTGATGGTATCTTTGAATTCAGGGGGAGATAACTTAATGCCTTTCGTGATGTTGCCACAGTTATTACAGTTCATACATGGCAGTGTTCCTTTGAATATGGTAAACGGACTCATCTTCGATCTAGATTTCAAAAGTTGTCCAACGTTCATGGATCTGGTGTGTGCAAACAATGGTTCTTGCTCAAATGCTCCCTTGAAGTCTGGTTCTGCACGTAGTATAGACCAATGTTTTTTAATGATGTTTTTAAAGGATTGGCTTGACGTAGAAAATTTACTCACACATGTAATGCGTTGCTCTTTGTTCACTGGTTTGTTAGTTAATAGGGTCCCTCTTGACACATTTTTAATCCTCTGAGTTGCTTCAACCAAGATTGATGAGGGGTAACCTCTCTTTTGGAATCGTGTGAACATTTCATTCATTTGTATCTCCGCTTTCTCTGTTTCCGACACTACTTGTTTCACCCTCATGAATTGGGAATATGGTAGATGTCTCTTTAGGGCTGGGGGATGAAAGCTGTCATAACTGAGTAAGTTATTACGGTCTGTATTCTTTCTGTGTAGGGTCGTGTTAAAAGTGGAATCTCCTCTGATGACATTTACATCCAGAAAATTGATATTTTTCTCTTGAATATCCCAAGTGAACTGTATACGTTCGTCAATCAAATTGAGTTTGGCTATTTCAGATGATAGAACCTCTTTGGCACCTTCCCAAACAATAAAGATGTCCTCAATGAATCGGACATAAAGTTTGATGTGTTGCATCCAGGTTTCTTGGCCAAGAATGTTCGTGTCCTCATAGTCCCTCATGAAGATATTCGCATAAGTGGGGGCTGCCGAATTTCCCATGGATGTTCCACTTTTTTGGATATACCATTCTTCTCCATACTTAAAATAGCTGTGCATCAGAGTGAACTGAAGGAGTTCCATCAAAAAAACTTTCATGGTATCTTCATAATCACTGGAAAGTAGAGCTTTTTCGACTGCCTCTATGCCTGATTGGTGAGGTATTGACGTATACAAGGCTTTAACATCAATGGTAGCCATAACTATAGGTTGTTCTTTGGTGATGTTAATCATTGCCAATTTTTTCAAAAAGTCTGTAGTGTCTTTGATATATGACTGGGCTCCCACTGCAAAGGGTTGAAGATACTTATCAAGAAACTTTCCAATGGGTTCATGAATGCTTTTAGAAGTAGACACAATGGGTCTACATGGTGGTTTATGCAAGTTTTTATGGACTTTGGGTGTCAAGTAGAATGACGGGCTCAGTGGATCCATCTGTGTCAAGTATTGTTTGGTTTTGTCTCTGATGGTGCCATTATCTATAGCTTTTTTCAGAATGTGTGAGAGGATGTCTTGAATTTCTCTGGTAGGATTGTATGATATTTTCATGTAAAGGTTGGTGTCTCCCAAATGTTCGATAACTTGTGACTCATAATATGACCGATCCATTATGACTAAAACTCCACCCTTATCGGCTTTCTGACAAATCACTGATTCATCAAGACTAATGTTTCTGATGATATTCAATTCGCTGGATGATATGTTGGTGTGTTTCTTATTGCGAGGCTTAGCAGACTGGATTTCTTGTTTACAGAGAGTTTCAAATAAGTCTATGGCCTTGTGGCTTACTGGAGCCATGTAGTTACTCTGTGGTCGGAGTCCCATAAGTTGATCTTGTTCTTCTCTTATGTTATCAGTGATGATGTTATCAAAGAAGTTTCTGAGACGTAATTTGCGCGTAAGTTTAAACAGACTTACTTCCAATTCAAGAGTGTCCGTATTGGTAGTGGGTATGAAGGAAGTTCCTTTCTGTAATATGGTCATTTCTTTTTTGGTGAGGAGTTTTTGTGATATATCAATGACCAAATTATCATCATTCATCTGTGCAGTTGTTATTTCTTCCTCCTGGTTTTTTCTTTCGTTATCGGGGGATCTTTCTCTTTTTCTATGTTTGTGATCCCTCCTGGGTCTTCCCTTGTGTGTGGGCCTGACTCTAAAAAAGGCGTCTGTGCTGAGGTTGTTGGGATTTTGTTTTGAACATGTTAGCAACTACTGTTTAATATTAATTTTTGGTGGACGTTCAGGACGTAGTACTAATTAACATAGTTTCAACCCACAGATCCCTTGATAAAGGCGCCGGCGCGCGCCGAAATGCATTGGGAGGCCATGGGAGGCCAGTGAAATGCTTAGTATATCGGAAATATCAGATTGTGAATCATATGATTATGACGCTTGATGTGAAGTAACATTATGGATTTCGTCATGCATTTTGGATTATCAATAAATTGAATCATCCTTATGGATATCTGAAAAACTGTTTAAAAAAATTCTTGCTGGCTACACAGCATATACTTGTGCCCAGGGTTACAAGTTGATTAGGAACTTGTTCGTACCCGCTGTTAATATTCCTACATTTGACATTTCCTTCTATACCACCATCAATTTACAGCACTATGAACCTGCAAATTGCTGGTGGCATTTTTGAAAACATTTATTGTTGAGGTAGTATATTGTTTTGGTATAAAGATGAAAAGGTGGTTATCAGAGGTCGTGTCAAAACAATGTTTGATGATGTGTTATTTTGTTAGGAAATGTTAGCATTTGTTCTTTTCATTTCTAGTACACCAATTTGTAGATATTAGTTTGTGAGTATATGTGGGATTTAGTGATACCTACATACAGGAAAAAAGCTTTGTGGTTCAGATAATGTGTAGCTGGCATGAAAGTAACATGAGGATATTATGGCAAAAGTCAAATTTTTGAAGCAACGGGTGTCAAACACAGATTCGAGGGTAATGCTCATAAGATATGCTTACATAGAATTAATCTACAGGGAAACTATTTACATGGCAACTTGTTATGCTGAAAATCTGGCATTTACCCTGCTCTCTTGGATCTACCCAATGTACCTCTGCTTTACCTGCACACTTTAGTTTGGTTGTGATGATTCCTTCCTGCCTGCTGTTAAAACGTGTGTGGGGCTTTGGAGAATCCTTCAGCCAAAAGAAACCTTCAATAAGCTCTTTTTTTGCAGAGTTTTAGGAAATTATTATTTAACAACACATAACATTAATGGATTCAGTTGATTCCGTAATAATGTCGGTATATGAAATATAAGGTTAGTAATAAACAGATTAAACAGGAAAGGGTAATCATACAGTGTATACATTTTTTTACAAAAGGGAATAAAAGAGGAAAAGAAAAACAAAGAAAAACAAAAGAAAGAAAAGAGATTATTAAGTTATTGAGGATGTGATGAGTGTGAACCTAAGAGGTTAGCAAAGGGAAGCCAAAGTAAGTCAGAATGACTTTCTGAGATACAGAAGAAGAAGAAACAGTTGATATTCTATGTTCATCACAATAGGGTTCCACCAAGCCATAATAGATAACTTAGAGTTATCTTTCCAACATGATAAAATAACTTTAAAACCAAGAGCAATAAATGGGTCAAGTAAAACAGGTTTTGAAGATAATAAAGTATCAAAGTCAGCAGACAAAGTATAGAAAAAACATTTTGGAAAGAAAGTCGAATATTACATGAGAAAATCAATAAACAATTTGCCCAAAACGTTTTCCAGAATACAATAACTTTAGGACAATGATAAAAGAGGTGACTCAAAGTACCATCAGAGGCACGAAATGACCAGCAGGAGGACAAAATAGATGAGTCAATTTTATGAAGGAAAAAAGGGGTATTTACAGCTCTGTTATAGTAAAAAATAAAGATTGTGTTATATTAGCAGCTTTAGATGTTTTAAATAATGTACTTCATAATAAGTTACATTGTTGGATAGATAATGATTAAGATAAATCTTACTCTCAAAATAGTTCCATAGGAGATTTATTTCTCATAGTGACAGGGCAAGAGAGAGATTTATAAATGAAGGAAGCTTTAGGGGTGGAGTCAGTAGGAAGATCATATAAAGGTGTCACAGGAATGAATGTTTTAACATCAGGTGTAAATTTGTTGCTTAATAAAGTATGAAGTACAGTAATTCATTGATTGTATTGTTGGAGGCAGGAATCAAGAAGGCCATACTTCTCCTGCACTTGTGAGAACGATAAAATAGAACTATGGGAAGTCAGATGATGTACATAAAAAATACCCTTTTCCTTCCAACGTTTAAAGTAAAATGATTTGTGGTGAAATGTAATACATTTATTGTACTAAATAGAGGATGCAAGGAAGGATTGACGAGAATCAGATCCTTGGTTAAAAAGGGTGTTTAATAAATAGTGTGAGTACTTAAGAGTAGGGTTTTTAGAAATAAATGTACAATTGGACATTTTAGATATAGCATAAAATTTACGGATAAAAAAGGCAGTGGGATATAACTTAAAGGTAGGAAATCGTACACCCCCTTTAGTTTTTGGTCTAAATAACTTTGATAAGGCAATACGAACAAGCTTGTTATTCCAAAGGAACTTAATATTGATGGAGTTTATAGGGGAAAACTAATCATTAGGTAACATAGAAAGTAAAAAAGAACATGAGGGACAATCATCATTTTGATAGTATCTAATTCACCCCACCAAGAGAAAAATAGGGGAGACCAGGATGATAATAACGTTTGGAGTTTAGATTTTAGGACAGTGAAATTATGAAAAAGTGTACCAGGTATGGTGGGAGAGAACCAGACTCCTAATTAATTGATCTTATGAGGACACCATGTGAAATTGGTCTTATAAAACATATAATGATAATTAGAGGAATTTAGTGGTAGGATCTCGGTTTTTATAAAAATTTAATTTGTAACCAGAGACCTTGGAAAATAGAGTAATCTCTTGCAAAAAAGGATCGAGGGAAGTAGAGGGATTAGACATATAAATTAAAACATCTGCATAAGCAGAACGTTTTATTTCTTGAGAGTTGACTTCAAATCCAGTTATACCAGGGTTGCATTAGATGAGCTCAAGAAAAGATATAAATTTCTTTATTCGGCTTTGCACAAAGGAAAACCATAAAAGCAACATTTGAAAATACAATTCGATATTTAAACAAATGTACATATCAAGAAAATATAGTAAAATTCGTACAAAGACAGTTAGGTATATTTTAAAACAAAGTATCAAATTATTTCATGTCATCAACTAGAGCTAGGACCGGAGTACTTTTTACAGATTTTTCCTGTGCTTCATGACACATTTTAGGAAATTAAGGACGAAATAACAAACAGATTCAGATTCTAGCATTTGAAGACGTAGCATTGCAGAACGGCACTGTCTGACTCCCCAGCGCCTTAGTAGTGGTAATAGCCAGATTTTCCTGTGTGGATGATGGAATTTACAAAACAGTATTGTGTGTATATTGGACTGTATAGATTCCTCATCACAGGGACAGGGAGGGGGGATAAGTCCCATCTGTTACTCACAAGAAATGCTACTAATCTATAAAGCTCAAGAAAAGGCTCCAGACATAGGAGAAAAAGTATTGGAGATGGAGGGCAGACTTGTCTAGTGTCTTTGGAGTTCAAAAAAGGGGGGAATTGGCCAATAACAAACGCACAGGCACATGGGTCAGTATATAACAGTTTGATTAAAGAGATACATTTGTGACCAAAACCAAACCAACGAAGGGTAGAACACATAACATGCTAATTTATACAATCAAATGCTTTCTCAGCATCATGTGACGAGGCTGCTAGGGGAGAAGGATACTCGTTCCTTAATAGAACCTGATAGGAGAAGCTCAACAGTGAAGCCGTCAGGGCCATGTGATTTGGCTTATTTAGGGATTTAAGAGCATCAGTAATTTCCAGAAGGCAAGTATATTTTTTGAGGGAGAAAAGAATGTCAATAGTGGAAGGGGGACTAGGTAGTCCCCGATAAAAATATTCAATATCATCCTCAGAGGGGGTCAGTATCCTCAGTATATAATTAATTCTAATAAGACTGAAAAGCATTACTAATGTTAGGATGTGAAGACATCATCTCATTACTATGTTCACTTCAAATGGGGCCAACAGTTTTCCTCTCTGATTATATTTTTTAATATTTGGCTAACATTTTACCAGCCTTATTTTGCCCACCATGATATTTAGACTTAGTTTTAAGAAGGACATTACACGCGTCAGTCATAGCAATTTTGGTCAGGACAGATTTAGCTTTAATCGGTTCGGTTCAAAAAACTTTATTCGATTCGGAAAAGAATCATAAAAGTCAAACATTTACATTTACAGACATGATTTAGAATTCGTTTTTAAAAGACAGTCTTAGAATTAAAACACTAAACTGATAAAACACATTAATTGATATAATCACAAATAGAACCCATAACCTTTACTTTCAATCAAATTGTGATGATTCATAGATTATTCATACTAGGATATACATCAAGAGGACAAAGAAGCAAAGTCACGATACAACAATGTAAAATGGGCAAAGACAAAAGTTCTTGGGGCCAAATTAACCATACCGTTTTCTAATCAAGAGTGACACTCGTATAAAGTTTAGCATCGCACAACAAACACCAGATGATGATAAAGATAACAAATAGTCATAACCCTCATTATAATGACATGGTTGCTTTTCCTTCAGAATGGGCTTAATAAACCTAATTCTCGGGTCCTTATATAAGGGACAAAAGAGAACAACATGCATCGTGCTTTGGCTATCTTTATTGTTACAAGGACAGGGGGGCAGCCTCTCACACTAACCCCCTTGTTTAGGAAACTCAAAAAGAAAGTGCAAGATGTTTAACCTAAACCTTGTCAGGTAGAATCGCCATTGCACATGAGTTGTGAAGGTTAGATAAAACTGATGCTGTAAGGTAACCATAGGACCGTAAGGCCTAGCCAGGGGATGTACAAGTGAGGATTTCCAATAACTTGATTTAATGACAGTTTTAATGTCTCCCTGTATTTTTTCAGGGTTATCGAAAATATCACCCAAACCTATTTTGTGGAGCATTTCATTGACATAAGATAGCCAGGGGATCTGTTTCATATTTTCCAGTTTTAGACAGTCCCGGAGAATGTCTCTAGAAAGCTGTAAGGCCTCTGATAGCCACATTTTGCCCCACAATAGTAAGGGTGAAAGGCGAATGGTGTCACTCACATAACTCAGACCTATTTCATCATGGGCAAATTTATTTGAAGAACCTGATGGAATAGCCAATACACGTTTTATAAATTTGTTCTCCATAATTTGTATCGTGTCAGGACTTTCAGTCCCCCAAACCCCGGCCCCATAAGTAGCTACCGACAAGCATTTTGATTTGTACAGGGCTTTTAAGTGTGTGACAAGTTTTTGACCCAATTTGCCACAGAAGCGAAACAGACCTTCTATGGAGCGACTGGCACTCTGGACTCGAGTCTTCATTAACGGGGACCAACTTAATTTAATATTAAAAAGGTTTCCCAAATAGTTAAAATTTTCTACCTTTTCGATGGTAGAATTATTTACTACAAACTTTCTGGATTTGGACCCCTTTGGGCCACAGACCATAGCAAAGGATTTGGTGAAATTGACCTTCAGGTCTAGGTCCAACATGAAATTGTGAAAGGCATCAAGACAGAGCTGCATACTGTTTCCTGTGAGTGTCATAAGTACCGTGTCGTCGGCATAAGAAAGCATTGGTATGCTCCTGCCGTTGACCTTTGGGAAGTCATGGCAATGGTCCAACAGGTGCTTTTCCAGGCCGTTTGTGTGCACGAGGAACAAAAAAGGGGCTAATATGCATCCTTGTCGGACGCCCTCAGTTGAGAGGATAGATTTAGTTTTTCCCCCCTGGCCCGAACCTTATGGCTACAGTTGTTGATTCATGCAGTCTACGGAGCTAGATGACCAAGGGTTCCTTGAAGCCCATAACCTCCATCATTTGCCACAACTTGCTTCGATACACAGTGTCGAATGCACTTGAAAGGTCCATGAAGGCAAGCTTTAATCAAATCCTGTAAACTCGTGATAGATTTGGAGGTGAAGTAGGTGTGTTTGAGCTCAGTTTTGGAAGCTGATGCAATCAGCGGCAGAATACCCGGTGGGTGCGATGAATTGCATGGTAGAAGATGCAACATGGGAGGAATAGCTGCAGGAATTGTATGGTTCAGGTAGGGGAATAGAAGAAGGTGAGATACAGAATTGGAGTGGGTTAGTTGAAGATCTAAAGCCAGACTTCTCAGTAATAAATGTGAAAAATACAATAATAAAACTGAAGCTAATCCACGCAGCCGGACCGGACAATCTCCCAGCATCAATATTAAAGTCCAAGCTGAACTGGTGGGCTGAATTTTTTCGCACATGTTTCTAGTCATCTTGGACACTAGACCTATCCCAAAAAAAGGGCAGGGAGCTGTAATTAGACCAGTACGATATGAACTCCCCAAAATTCTAAAGATTCATTATTTTGTTTGATATTGGGGAAAAGATATTTGTGAAAATATTAAGAGGAAGGCTTAAGGTCCGGGTGGAGCATTGTTCAATTATACCGACAGAACAGGGAGGATTAAAGGACTGCTATTCCACCATTGACCACTGCTTCGCTCTTTGGGCAGTGACGAGGAAGTCAACAGAGCAAAAAGGGGAGCTATATTGTTGCTTTGTTGACTGTTGCGCTGCTTTCGACTCAGTGGATCGCAAACGCCTCTGGGAGGCACTAATAAATGACAGTATAACGGAAGGCATACTGGCCATAGTAAGAGAACTAGACAGAGGAAATTGGGCACAGATGATTAGGGACATGAGAGGGTCCTTGACCCAAAAAATAGCTACTGGGAATCACCTTAGACAGGGTTGTGTCCTGGTCCCATTGCTCTTTGCCATATTCCTAGCTGATCTACCTGCAGCCCTAGAGGTAGAAAGAAGCGCTAGCCCCAGAATGAGCGGGCATAAAATGTCATGTCTTTGTATGCAGACGATCTGGTGACTTTTGATCAGACAAAGCTAGGGCTCCAAAGGAAATTAAATGCTTTTAAAGAGTACTGTGAGGCAAAGTTTTTAGTTGTAAATATGGAGAAAAAATACAATTTACGTTTTGGCAAAAGAGACACAAGATTAAGTTGTTTTTTAGGCCCAAGGAATTTGGAGATCGTAAATGAGTATAGATATTTGGGAGTTTGGTTCGATAGTGCCCTAAAATGGAATATGCACTTAGAAGCCCAGAAAGCAAAAGCCTTTACATCAATTTGTGGGTTGAAAAAATGTAATAGAGAACATGGATTATGTCCCACAGACCCTTGTTAAAGGCATATGATGCCATGATACCCAGTAATTATTGTACGGAGCTGAAGTCCTTTTCTTAAGTGGTAAAGGCAAGTGGGACTAAGAAGAAGGGAAGATCTTAAAAACGCTTAAAAACTCTATTGTCATTACCAAGCTCATCAATGATCCAGGCCATTAGAAGAGAGCTAGGAACAATAGCATGGACCATACAGAACCAATTGTCCCTGGTAAGGTTTTGGAATCGCCAGGATTCAGGTGTAGTGCAGAAGGTCTCACAATGGTGCAGAGAGGAGATTCTGTCTAGTAGTCAAAAATGGGCCAAGGAAACCAGAAAGAAACTCCTCACTGCAGGAGAGATCTTAAAGGTGAGAATATCTCAGCAATCACTGCAAATAGAAATTTTGAAAAGTGCTCTTAGAACCCAAGGTCAGGAATTGACTAGGAAAGCTGAACTGGAGATTCTGAAAATGAAAAAATCTGTGCAATGCATGCGAATCTCATTGCTGAATGAAGCCTGGTATCCTTACCTGGACACTCTTCCGAACTACTGGCTTAGATGTGAAATTTTAGGAGTAAGAATTGACATCAATCCTTGGCTGATGGAAAGAAAAATAAAAGCAGAAATGATACAGACTGATGGTAACTGCAAATGTGTGTTGAGAACAAAAAGTGATGTTTTGCATATACTAGTAGACTGTATTACAGTTATAGCCTTGCGGAAACTGATTTTATGTCCAATTTCTTTGAAATATGAAATATGGTCTCGAGTTCAGGCAGTAGCTTTACTTACAGAAATGCCAAATCTAGAAATCGCTATTGCCCTGGGAAATTATTTGAAAGCCATAAAAAGGCTTGTGAGGGATAAATTGTAGGCGTCATAGCATTCTTAAGTTGGTTTACTAAATGTATTTTGCCTCTGTCTTAACTTTTATCATTTTGAATATTGTCATGGGGGAGAAATTGTAGGCATTGAGCTTTTTTAAAGATGGTTTACAAACATTTTCTTGCCTCTGTTTTAACTTTCATATAACTGGCTTATATAAAAAAATTACTAATTTTTATTGGATCAAACTGTCCCGTTTACGTCAATTATTTATTGTGACTGTGCCATCATGGCTAGGATATGTATACTGGAACCCTTTCTTATAGCTCATCTGCAATGGAATTGATAACAAATTTGTGCTATTATAATAATTATATTGGGTTTTATTTTGTTTAAAGACTATGGTCTAAATAAACAGAGTCTTTTGAGTTGACTTGAGAGCTTATATATTGGAGGGTAAATAGGTAGATAGTAGTTAATGCTTTTTTTCCTGGGAGAGTAGGCTATTGTAAAGTCCCTGAAGCAAGCTTTAAAATCATCCCAGTTATAATGGATAGAGGTATTTTTAAAATGGTTAATTTGAAAAAATTAATTAATAAACGAGGTCGCTTCTGAAATAAAGGTTTGGTATGATAATAAATCAATCAATCAATCAATCAATCACTGAATTTCTAAAACGCGCTACATACCTGTGAGGGTCTCAAGGTGCTGGGGAGAGGGGGGGGGGGCGCTACTGATCAAAGAGCCTGGTCTTGAGAAGTCTTCTGAAGGCCAGCAGGTCCTGAGTCTGTCGTAGGCTGGTAGGGAGAGCGTTCCAGGTCTTGGCGGTGAGGTCGGAGAAGGATCTTCCGCAGGCGGTGGCTTTCCGGATCCGAGGAACTGAGGCGAGGGCGAGGTTGGTATTAAAGCTCCACCTGCCCTGTTTAGGGGTAATGAAGGACATATCAAAGGAAGATAAAACAGCAACATGGACGGAAATAAAAATAGAACAAATCTCCGCTGATTGAATAGTGGAAAGTAGGGATTTGGAAACCAACACATAGTCAATATGCAACAAAGTATGATGTACATTATAAAAAAAAAAAAAATTCACATATATCAGGGTTGCAAGTTTTCCATACATCAAAGAATGGACGAGGGGAGATGGCAGATTGAAAAGCTTTATGGGATTTATCAGGTTTGAATTTGCATTTAGATTTTCTATCAGTGAAGGGACCTTACAGATCATTGAAGTCTCCAGTGACATTGATGTTGTGATTGGGATTAGAAGAACGTTTCACTTTGATACTATGCCAAAATTTCGGGTCAGATTTAACTGGGCCATAAATATTGAAAAAAGTAACCTTTTTTTGGACTAAAATAGCATCAACCAAAACCCATCGTCCATTCGTATAACATTAAGTTGATAACATTTGAGTATTAAGAGATTTGTGGAATAAAATGGCAACACCACCTTTACAATTAGCAGCGGGAGACAAAATAACCTGGTTAACCCATTGACGTTTAAGTGTGAGAGATTCAATATAATTACAATGTGTTTCCTGTAAAAAAGCTACATGGGAATTAAGTTTATAAAAATGAAATAGTACCTTTTTACACTTTATGGCGTGACCAAGCCCATGGGCATTCCACGGAAGAGAATATGGAAGCCAGTACAATGGGCTACATGAACAATAAAAGAGACAAACGGACACCATTTAATGACAACCACAACATAGAATAAGACAAAAGTGATAAAATTGCTAGAAGAATGAATTAGGAAAACACTAATGTGAGAACAAGAATATGGATTAAAGAAGGTATAGAAACAGAAAGTTCAATACAAGAAAGAAGGAGAGAGAGGGGAGGAAATAAGAAAGAGAAAAATGGTAGGCTGATCAAGGGAAAAAATCCAGATCTGAATTGAAATGGTTAACAGGTGATTGAAGAGCATGTGAACACCGAGAACAAGGATGGTGACAAGAACAAAGCTGAGAAATAAACAGAAAAGAGCCTCTTAATGAGTGGAGACAAAGAATTATAAGAAAGGAAAAAAGAAGTTTACTGAAAATAAAAAATAAGTAGCTACCTGCAGAAAGAAAAGAAAGAAGGGTACAATGGAATAATAGAGAAAGAAGATTTATAGAAACAAAAAGAAGTATGTATTAGAATAGAAACATCAGCAAACTGAAAAAGAACACAATCATTAGTCTCCATGTTGTGAGGTGAAATAATACGCTGAAAAAGTTTCAACTTAGCCGGATGGTCGAAAGAACGTGAGTTTCCTTCATGTATGATCTTGCAGAGACATGGATGAAGAATGCCATATTGAATGTTCAAGTGTCTCAACTTAGGACGAAGAGCTAAGAATTCTTTTCAACTGGCATTCGTTGCATCAGAGACATCTGGCGAAATAAAAAGATGGTGACCAAACCAAAAAAAGATGACGTTTAATTTTGACAGCCTTCAGGACACGCATAAGGTCAGTGGATTCCAAAAAAAGCATTATGATACCACGTGGCTTATTTGAGTTAGGTTGAAGACGACCTAACGATGTGCACGTTGAATGGTGAGAGACGCCGAAGATTGAAGATCCAGGAGATCCGCAAAAAAAATTCTTCAAGAAGGACAGAATATTAGAGCCCTCAATATTCTCTGGAAAACTGTAAAGGTGAAAATTATTTCATCGATTTCGATTTTCAAGGTCTTCGGTGTGGAGTTTGAGTTTTTGTATTTCTTGCTCTAAAACAGGTATTTTGGCAGATATATCTTGAAGATCTTACACACGATGTTCTCGTTCCGACATCTTCCCTTCCATAACAATCCAGCAATCCTCAATTTTTCGTAGTTTCTCATTAGTTGCGCACATAAATGGTTGAAGACCACATACCTCTTCCAAGATGGAGTCTAAGAGAGGATTCTGGGAAGATACAAAAGAAGACAGCGGGTCATTTCTTGCTCTTTTTGGTTTTGTACACAAAGAAGTTGGTTTGGAAGCTGTGTGTAAATCACTGGCCATCATGCTGTAATGAGTATGATGTCGAGTAGGCAATAGGGAAAGGGGAATCTGGCCCATGCAACATCCGGCCCCTGTGGTATCGTAGCGCTTCATTGCCTCGCATTGCTCAGATTGATCTTTAATAGTTCGCATTGCTTAGATTGTTCTTGAAAGCTCGCTTTGCTCCTGCATTCATTAGTGCCTGCTTGATGTTAATTATTGTATCGTAGCGCTATTTTGCGAAAGCGCACATTCACTAGCATTCAATTGTGCTTTTCTGCCTTTGCCTGTATTATTCTTTTGTGCCTGATTGTGCCAGTGCCACTGCCCACTACATAGCGCTTATTAGGTTGTGCCCCAATCCAGTTTTGCTTTTGGCTTGCAGCCATTTTGGTGTTTGTTGTTGTGCCTCCCTGCCCGGCTCTCCACCCCGCTCCCGCCTCCCAGCTGCTCCTCCCTCCCACTGATACTGTAAGCTCGACCCTCCGTGAGTAGCGCTGTGACCGTCCTGAAGCCTTCAGAAGCGGTCGCTCCTCACGCTGCTCCCTGTGGTATCGTAGCGCTTCACTGCCTCGCATTGCTCAGATTGATCTTTAATAGTTCGCATTGCTTAGATTGTTCTTGAAAGCTCGCTTTGCTCCTGCATTCATTAGTGCCTGCTTGCTGTTAATTATTGTATCATAGCGCTATTTTGCGAAAGCGCGCATTCACTAGCATTCAATTGTGCTTTGCTGCCTTTGCCTGTATTATTCTTTTGTGCCTGATTGTGCCGGTGCCACTGCCCACTACATTGCGCTTATTAGGTTGTGCCCCAATCCAGTTTCGCTAATGGTTTGCAGCCATTTTGGTGTTTGTTGTTGTGCCTCCCTGCCCGGCTCTCCACCCCGCTCCCGCCTCCCAGCTGCTCCTCCCTCCCACTGATACTGTAAGCTCGACCCTCCGTGAGTAGCGCTGTGACCGTCATGAAGCCTTCAGAAGCGGTCGCTCCTCACGCTGCTCCCTGTGGTATCGCAGCGCTTCACTGCCTCGCATTGCTCAGATTGATTTTTAATAGTTCGCATTGCTTAGATTGTTCTTGAAAGCTCGCTTTGCTCCTGCATTCATTAGTGCCTGCTTGCTGTTAATTATTGTATCATAGCGCTATTTTGCGAAAGCGCGCATTCACTAGCATTCAATTGTGCTTTGCTGCCTTTGCCTGTATTATTCTTTTGTGCCTGATTGTGCCGGTGCCACTGCCCACTACATTGCGCTTATTAGGTTGTGCCCCAATCCAGTTTTGCTTTTGGTTTGCAGCCATTTTGGTGTTTGTTGTTGTGCCTCCCTGCCCGGCTCTCCACCCCGCTCCCGCCTCCCAGCTGCTCCTCCCTCGCCCCTCCCCCCTCCACTATCCACTTATGACACATGCTTTTGCGCTCAGCGTTCACGCGCAGCGGACGCGCCCTATGCACGCCGAAGGTGCGCCAAAGGTAAGCCCGTCTGCGCCCGTCCGCGCCTGGACCGCGCCCAGCGCCAGACCCCCTGCCTCCCGCAAAATCCCCTCCTACCGCATAACGTACGACGCCACAACCCTCTCAGCACTCAATCCCGGCAGACTCCAAAACTGCAACCTAGCCGCCCAAGGACAAACCCATGGACCCTTCACCTGCCACTCCTGCAAATTCGACTGCATAAGGACCCACACCAAACCGACAGACTCCACACCGAACTCCAACACTAACCACCTGAATTGCATCCTACTCAACACCCGCTCAGTCCACAGACACGCCATTGAACTATCGAACCTACTCGACACCACATCGCCGAACGTCGCCTTTCTTACCGAAACATGGATGAACGCCTCTTCCACGCCTGACATCGTCATAGCCATCCTGGAAGACTACAAGATCATCCGAAAGGACCACATCAACCAAACTGGAGGAGGCATCGCCATCGTCCACAAGAACACTATCCACATCACAATCAATTCCGACGACAACGTCAAATCTTCCGAACACCTTCACTTCCAGATCCACACCGACCCCAAGACTACACTAACAAACACCCTCATCTACAGGCCACCAGGACCCCGCACACAATTCGGCGAAGACATCACTGACTTCATCAGCCCACACGCCATCCCCTCTGAGGACTACATTCTACTGGGAGACCTCAACTTCCACCTGGAAAACAACAACGACAGCAACACCACCACCTTTCTGGACAACCTTGACAATCTCGGACTCAAACAACTTGTTAACACCCCCACCCACTATGCCGGACACACGCTCGACCCAATCTTCACCTCCAGCAAGCACATCTCCTTCAACCACACAACAGCTCTCCACTGGACGGACCACAGCTGCGTTCACTTCAACTACAAAAAGACTACGACCCACAACCTCCCTCAACCAATTCCCCGAAGAAACTGGAACAAAATTACCACCGACCAGCTCTTCACATCGCTTCACAAAAACCCTCCTACCAAATTATCAGACCCAAACCAAGCAGCCATCAACCTCACACAATGGATCACCCACAGCGACGACGAACTAGCACCCTTGAAAAACCATCAAATCAAGCAAGGTTGCAAAAAAAGCCCCCTGGTTCAACGATGACCTTAAGAAATCCAAGAAGCCCTGTCGTACCCTCGAGAAAGTCTGGAGAAAAAACCCAACCACTGATAAACTGGCCACCCGCAAACACCACCAACTGATCCGATCCACCAAGAAATCAGCATTCAAGGATCGACTTGACAACAACGCCATAACAGCAAAGAACTATTCAACATCGTCAAAGAATTTACCAACCCCACCGCCGGCACCAACTACATCACTCCATCTCAAGTCCTCTGCGACTCCCTAGCATCATTCTTCCACAACAAAATCGCCGACATACATAACAGCTTTGAAAACCAGCCCGGAGATCAGTCCAACCCACCCACCACTGAACCAAAGCCCCCCTCTAACAACCTTTGCGCCTGGAACCCAATCACCACCGAAGACACCATCCACCTGATGAACTCCATCCACTCAGGATCGCCAACCGACCCATGTCCCCACCACATCTTCAACAAAGCAGACTCCATTATCGCACCCCATCTCCGAGACGTCATCAACTGCTCCCTCAACTCCGCGACCTTCCCGGAAAGCTGGAAACATGCCGAACTCAGCACCCTTCTGAAGAAACCCACAGCAGACCCCACCGAACTTAAGAACTACCGCCCCATCTCTCTCCTCCCATTCCCTGCCAAAGTCATTGAGAAAGCCATCAACAGTCAGCTCGCCGCCTTCCTCGAATCCAACAAATCCCTCGACCCCTCACAGAACGGCTTTCGAGCCAAACACAGCACCAAAACCACCCTCATCGCAGCAACAGACGACATTCGAACACTACTGGACAACGAAGAAGCAGTTGCCCTCATCCTACTTGACCGCTCTGCAGCCTTCGACACAGTCTGTCATAACACCCTTATACAATGCCTCAGCAACGTCGGAATGCAAGGAAAAGCACTGGACTGGATCTTCTCTTTCCTCGCAGGAAGAACCCAAAGAGTCCACCTCCCCCCTTTCAGTTCAGAGGCCACCGAAGTCATCTGCGGCGTATGTAGGAAGGTGGATATCTGACTATGGTTACCCCCAAACTTTTTGCCTGGTGTTTAGCTGGTTTTTGACTTAGTTGGCCTGGGATCCTGCTATTCAGGGCCCCAGGCTGATTGCTCTCTCCTTAAAATGGACTCCATGTACCTTAGGTGCATAACACAATTGGAATTGGTTCACCTTATAGGCCCCTGTAACAGTGTACCATAGGTACCCAGGGCATAGGTGTAGCCAAGGCCTACCAGGGGCTGCAGCATGTATTGTGCCACCCCTGGCCTGGCCTCCATATTTGACACAACTGGCTGATCACTCAGCTGGGGTAAGTTGGTGTAATCACCTCTTACTTAGGTACAGTATGCCTGTGCCTAACCCTAAACTGGACACATATGTTCCTATCAGCCACTCCTATGGAAGGCCTCATCAATCCTGGAGGCAGAGTGCTTGGAAATATGTGAGATGGTGCTCTGGCATGAGCTGAGCCTGTCTGCAGCTGTCGGGAACCACTCCCTAAGCTGTTCCGGGATATTGCCATACCATATACTCTTAAGTGCATTATAATCCTCGCGGTTAAATGCTATCTTTGGTTTGGCTTTATCAAAACATGTCGAGTAAGGTGTCATACGAATTGGAATACTATCCCCTCGCCAATTCTGGCGACGGGGATAGCATTCCACCCTTCTAGAGGGACACGACATGTGTGTAGCCTTAACCCCGGTTAAAGTTAAACAGAGCCTCAGCTTCACAAAATGGACGCTGCCACCACAGACACAAGTCTGGCCTCCTGCTGCTGACCGAAACTCGGCAGATGGTGGCCTGGACAAAGGGTTTCCTGCCTTGGGAGGTGCGAGCACCACCCCAGACAGGATTTTGTGTATTGGGTAGGACAGGGCTGAATAGAATCAGACATGCCCGGGGCACACAAGGTGTCCCCGTGCATAGGCCAGCCCAAACCGGTTCTGGGGCCTTCCAGCCCCAGTCCTGGCGCGGAGCTGGACAAAGGAAAGGGGGTGTAACCGCCCCCCTTCCTGGTTCCTCCCAGAGGAGGGACCTAGTAGGTGATCCACCCCCTAGATTGGGAATAAGAGGGGGAGCAGTGCCATTGCACAGCAGATCATCCCGAAATCAACTTAAAACTAAGAAGAAGACTGGACTTCGACATTCTGCTGCACAGAAGACTGAAGAGAATCTCCCTTGTGGCCAAGGAGTGACCACCCTGTGAACACAGGTACCAACCAGCAACTCGACGTCTGCTTTGCCGCCGCCTCCCGCCGGAGCCCGAGCCCAGAGCCCGACAAGAACCAGATTCCCAGACTTCTCAGAGCCCGATCCACAGTCCCTGCAAAGAAGGGACCCGTGGAGGCACCGAGTGACGTGGGACCGGACCTCTTGAAAGACACCCGAACAGCTGACTGCGCAGCTTCTGAGGCATCCTCGACGTTGTGCTTTGGGGATTGAGAACCCCCACCACCGAGCAGCCCTTGCACCGAAGATCAGCCCTCCAGCATCTCCACGATCTGCGTGGGGCCCTTTTGCATTGTGCCACTCGACGCGCCATCCCGGCCACTAGCCACGCGGCCAGCGGCCATCTTGGCGATGAACCCGAAGATTTAAACAGCAGGTCTGGTTGCTCCAGACCTACCCAAGCTCCTGTGAAAAGGAGCACCCGCTCTGACCTTGCTGGTCCGAGTGAACAGCATCTTTCAACTCCTGCGTGGCTTGCATTTGCCAAGGCCTGTTTGCTCCGATCCGGTCGCCGACACCGCCAACAGCGAGAAGCCTACGTGGGACAGCTTGTGACCGACTCCTGGACGTCCTCGACCCCGGGTATCCACGTGGCTGCAGAAAGAAGCTACCCGACAACGCCTGTTTGCACCCGACATCACCTGGTTCCACTCTGGTTCCACGGCAGTCACTGGCTAGTGACTTTGAACACTGTCCCCTCTGCTTTCAGGTCTTCACATCTTCAGATCCACCCTTGGATCCACCGGAACTCTTCTCATCGAGCCGCCTGCAGCATCTCCTGCTCCAAGCACCATCGACCAGCGTGACGAAACCCGACACATCTTCGACCCTGTGCACCCGCTTCCTGTGGGTGAGGTAACTCAGCTCCGCCGGTGCTCCTGCACTGGTACACATCCCAAGGGCCTGTGTTTTAAGTTTCAGCTCCGTAGGTCACTCGGAAGGTTCCTAACTTTCTAACTTTGTGCTTTTTACGCACCATAGACTTTGTATTGAGAAGTGCGTGCACTTTGGACACTGCACCCGAGTCCCGTGGGCCTTTCCCGACTTAGTTAACTCCAGTCTCGAATAGCTCCAGCGATTCCCAAGGCCCTAGGCCTCGTCACTTTCCTCCTGGTATCCCTTATACCACTTATTTAGTATATGGTTTAGGTGGCCCCTAGGGCTCATCCATATTGTGCAACTTTTGTGTATTTTAAACTGTCTTGTGATTTAACGCTTGTGCTTCTGTGCTCATAAAGAGTCCAGGGGATTTTATAGTTAATAAATCAATATATATTTTCAATATATATCTGTGTGGTGTCCCTTTCATTTGGTATTCAAGGGGGTTGTGTATGGTATAACAGCTGGCTTCACATGCCTTTCAGAGTTTAGCCTAAGACTGCTTTGTCCACGTTACCACTAGGATAACTGGTCTACAAGGTTGAATTACAACCATCATCATAAGGGTTGCTTGGCATGGTACAAAGTGATCACTAGAACTAGTGAGCATTATATACCAGGCCAACTTCTCACATTGGTGAGCAGCGGATTGGGATCTGAGCTTGCTGTTGTTTTACCATTACAATCTTTGAGATTATCATTTGAAAGATCATACAGGTACCTGCTAGGTACATATAAAACAAGACTAGTATACTTAAGTTCTACTGAACTTAGTTGTTGTAGAGCAAAGGGAGTAGCACACCCTAGCTACAACTACTAGATAGGTTTAGTAGGTAAACACCAGTGTAGGTAGATTGCAACACATCCACCCACACTAGAGCAATGTCTGGAGCAGAGGGGTCCAGTGGACTTACTCCTGTTGAGAGTGACCCTCCAAGGGCACCATCCAAATTTGCTATTTTTTCCTTTAAGGAATTAAGACAGCTTTGTGTCTTAAGGGGTCTGAAGACAGGGCCTTCCCCTACTACAGACCACCTAAGAGAGCTCTTAGACCAGTCTGAGACTCTAAAGCCCTCTAAAGCAAACCCCACAGGGAATGCTGAAGGAGGCCATCCTTCAGAGGATGACACTGTAGACACCCCTGCCCCTATCATCCTGGTAGATGAGGAAGCCTCCACCACTGGAGCTCCTCAGGTAGATGTAGAGGAAGAGGAGGAAGAGGAGGAGGTGGAAAGCAGTGAGTCAGATGATGACAGAAATAGTCAGGTGCTGGTCAGTAGACTGAACCAGGCTAACTTAAGCCAACTTGGGAATGAATCTGGTAACAACCCATTCAGACCCCCAGGTGGACTTAACCAGAAGCCTAGGAGGAGAAGGACTCACTCAGGTGACTCTGACAAATCCCATGCTTCTAGAGGCTCTCATGGTCACTCCAGAAGGGAGATGACTAGCCCTCAGAGAAGGGAACATGAGGCCAAAATGAGAGAGGCTGAGCTTAGGATCCAGAAGCGAGAATTAGAGGTTGCCCTGGCCCAAGAGAAACTTGCTAGAGCAAGACAGCCTAGAGAGAGTGGATTAGGATCCACTGGTGGCAGCACTATCCAGAAGGATAAAGACAGGTCCTTTGATACAAGAAACCTGAGTAAGATTGTGCCCCCCTACAAAGCTGGGGATGATATCCACAAATGGATGACTGCACTTGAGAGAGCCTGCATGGTACAGCAGATCCCTCAGGAGCAGTGGGCAGCAATCTTGTGGCTCTCCTTTGAAGGTAGAGGCAGAGACAGACTCCTCACAGTTAGTGATGAGGATTCTAGAAACTACATGGTCCTGAAGAGTGCTCTGATTGATGGGTTAGGCTTAACCACTGAACAGTACAGGTTAATGTTCAGAGATACCCAGAAGACACAGACTCAGGACTGGTCTGAATTTGTTGAATGTGCCACTAAGGCTCTGGAGGGCTGGTTGCTGGGAAGTAAGGTTACTGACTATACAGGATTGAATAATTTAATTATGAGAGAGCAAATCTTAAGTAATTGTCAAAATCAGCTTCTACATCAGCACCTGGTTGACTCTGATCTGACCTCCCCACAAGAATTGGGTAGGAGGGCAGACAAATGGGTCAGAACCAGGATCAGGCCTAAGAACCAGGGTGGTGACCAAAAGAAAGAGACTACCAAGCCTCAAGAGAAGGGTGGGGATAAAAGTAAGGAAAAGACTTCCCCAGGGCCCCAAAACTCCAAGAATGGGGGTGGGTCCCAAGACACTTCTACAACCCAGAAAAAGCCTTATTGTCATGCCTGTAAACAGGTGGGGCATTACAAAACAGATAGCTGTTGTCCCAAGAATGGCAATAAAGAGAATATACCTCCAGGTAAGGCTCCAACACCCCCTGTCACAGTTAGCAGTGGTCCCCCAGGTGGTGGGAGCACCCCCAAGAATTTGGGTGGGTTTACTTTTGGAGGACAGGTGGACTCTGGCCTATCCAGGTCCCCTAACTCAGATACTCTTGTCTATGAGACTGGCATGGGGTTTGCCAATTTCACTGCTTGCCCAAACACTTTGAGCAAGTATAGACAGGAGCCCCTCATCAATGGCTTGAAAGTTGAGGCCTTCAGAGACACAGGGGCTAGCATCACCATGGTGGCTGAATGTCTAGTCCCCTCAAGGCAACTTTTACCTGATGCCAGATATCAGGTGACAAACATTGATGGCATAGAAACCAATCATCCCATGGCAGTAGTCAATCTTAGCTGGGGAGGTGTCACTGGCCCAAAGAGAGTGGCAGTGTCAGCAAACTTGCCTGTAGATTGTCTACTGGGTAATGATTTGGAAATCTCAGCCTGGGCTGAGGTTGAACAGCAAACCCATTCTAGAATGGTAAATCTCCATGGAAAGGTTAGTGGGGCTGTGATGGCTACAGCCCCAATCCAAGATGTCCTTCCTGAAAAGGTTGGGAGGGCTGAGCAAACCTCAGCCCCATCTTTAGATAACCTCCCTCCTGAAAAGAGTAGCAGGGCTGTACTAATAACAGCCCATACCCAAACTGAGTCTCCTCCTGAAAAGGTTGGTGGGGCTGTGATGGCCACAGCCCAAACTCAAACTGATACATGGGTAGTGAAGCCTGAAATGATGGATCACTCCACCCAAACAGAGAGCATTGAGGAGGAAGAGAAATCTCCCACCCACCAGACTTTAGGAAAGGATCAGCCTCCTCAGGGAACTGATCTTACCCCTGATGAAGGAACTGTCCCAGAGGTTGTTAGGCCTGGCCTGACAGAGCCTCTGATGGCAGTGGACCCTTCTCAGGAGGGACCCAGTCTGGAGCAGGTAACCTGCCCCTCTCTACCTTGCCTTACTCAGCCCAGGGCTGCAGAGGACAAGAAGGACAGTGAGACCCAAAGGGCCCCCTGTCAAATAAAGCACCCCCATCAACAGATTAGGGGCACCGAAACTAGTAGCCCTAGTGAGGTGCAAACTTTAAAAACTCCTGAGGGATCCCCCTTAAATGTAGTTAGGGACCTCCCCCAGATGGATATTGTTGGGCACAGCCAAACCTGGGACCCTAAGGGCCCAAACCTGAACTGTCCCTTCAGTAAGCCAAACAGAGGGACTCAGCCTCCAGCTTTAGGTAGCCAGAGGTTGACCCTGAGAGCACAGTGCAACTCAGTCAAAGAAAGAAAGGCACACATGGTGGAGAGTGATTGGAGGAAGCTGAGCCCTACAGAGGAAACTCACTTCAGTACTCCATCTCAACACCAGCCTTTGACTTTGCAAAGACACACCACAGGTAGAGATTCCCTATGGTGGAGACCCTCAGATACCCTTAGGGTGAGGGATTGCTTAGTGGACCATGAGACAGGGGGTTACCAAGCCAGAGCTGGTACTTCCTTATATGGCCACTTAGGCAATATAGGCTTACCTGGTCAAGGATAGCCTTATCTCCTTTCGTTTGGGGGGGGGGTTATGTAGGAAGGTGGATATCTGACTATGGTTACCCCCAAACTTTTTGCCTGGTGTTTAGCTGGTTTTTGACTTAGTTGGCCTGGGATCCTGCTATTCAGGGCCCCAGGCTGATTGCTCTCTCCTTAAAATGGACTCCATGTACCTTAGGTGCATAACACAATTGGAATTGGTTCACCTTATAGGCCCCTGTAACAGTGTACCATAGGTACCCAGGGCATAGGTGTAGCCAAGGCCTACCAGGGGCTGCAGCATGTATTGTGCCACCCCTGGCCTGGCCTCCATATTTGACACAACTGGCTGATCACTCAGCTGGGGTAAGTTGGTGTAATCACCTCTTACTTAGGTACAGTATGCCTGTGCCTAACCCTAAACTGGACACATATGTTCCTATCAGCCACTCCTATGGAAGGCCTCATCAATCCTGGAGGCAGAGTGCTTGGAAATATGTGAGATGGTGCTCTGGCATGAGCTGAGCCTGTCTGCAGCTGTCGGGAACCACTCCCTAAGCTGTTCCGGGATATTGCCATACCATATACTCTTAAGTGCATTATAATCCTCGCGGTTAAATGCTATCTTTGGTTTGGCTTTATCAAAACATGTCGAGTAAGGTGTCATACGAATTGGAATACTATCCCCTCGCCAATTCTGGCGACGGGGATAGCATTCCACCCTTCTAGAGGGACACGACATGTGTGTAGCCTTAACCCCGGTTAAAGTTAAACAGAGCCTCAGCTTCACAAAATGGACGCTGCCACCACAGACACAAGTCTGGCCTCCTGCTGCTGACCGAAACTCGGCAGATGGTGGCCTGGACAAAGGGTTTCCTGCCTTGGGAGGTGCGAGCACCACCCCAGACAGGATTTTGTGTATTGGGTAGGACAGGGCTGAATAGAATCAGACATGCCCGGGGCACACAAGGTGTCCCCGTGCATAGGCCAGCCCAAACCGGTTCTGGGGCCTTCCAGCCCCAGTCCTGGCGCGGAGCTGGACAAAGGAAAGGGGGTGTAACCGCCCCCCTTCCTGGTTCCTCCCAGAGGAGGGACCTAGTAGGTGATCCACCCCCTAGATTGGGAATAAGAGGGGGAGCAGTGCCATTGCACAGCAGATCATCCCGAAATCAACTTAAAACTAAGAAGAAGACTGGACTTCGACATTCTGCTGCACAGAAGACTGAAGAGAATCTCCCTTGTGGCCAAGGAGTGACCACCCTGTGAACACAGGTACCAACCAGCAACTCGACGTCTGCTTTGCCGCCGCCTCCCGCCGGAGCCGGAGCCCAGAGCCCGACAAGAACCAGATTCCCAGACCTCTCAGAGCCCGATCCACAGTCCCTGCAAAGAAGGGACCCGTGGAGGCACCGAGTGACGTGGGACCGGACCTCTTGAAAGACACCCGAACAGCTGACTGCGCAGCTTCTGAGGCATCCTCGACGTTGTGCTTTGGGGATTGAGAACCCCCACCACCGAGCAGCCCTTGCACCGAAGATCAGCCCTCCAGCATCTCCACGATCTGCGTGGGGCCCTTTTGCATTGTGCCACTCGACGCGCCATCCCGGCCACTAGCCACGCGGCCAGCGGCCATCTTGGCGACGAACCCGAAGATTTAAACAGCAGGTCTGGTTGCTCCAGACCTACCCAAGCTCCTGTGAAAAGGAGCACCCGCTCTGACCTTGCTGGTCCGAGTGAACAGCATCTTTCAACTCCTGCGTGGCTTGCATTTGCCAAGGCCTGTTTGCTCCGATCCGGTCGCCGACACCGCCAACAGCGAGAAGCCTACGTGGGACAGCTCGTGACCGACTCCTGGACGTCCTCGACCCCGGGTATCCACGTGGCTGCAGAAAGAAGCTACCCGACAACGCCTGTTTGCACCCGACATCACCTGGTTCCACTCTGGTTCCACGGCAGTCACTGGCTAGTGACTTTGAACACTGTCCCCTCTGCTTTCAGGTCTTCACATCTTCAGATCCACCCTTGGATCCACCGGAACTCTTCTCATCGAGCCGCCTGCAGCATCTCCTGCTCCAAGCACCATCGACCAGCGTGACGAAACCCGACACATCTTCGACCCTGTGCACCCGCTTCCTGTGGGTGAGGTAACTCAGCTCCGCCGGTGCTCCTGCACTGGTACACATCCCAAGGGCCTGTGTTTTAAGTTTCAGCTCCGTAGGTCACTCGGAAGGTTCCTAACTTTCTAACTTTGTGCTTTTTACGCACCATAGACTTTGTATTGAGAAGTGCGTGCACTTTGGACACTGCACCCGAGTCCCGTGGGCCTTTCCCGACTTAGTTAACTCCAGTCTCGAATAGCTCCAGCGATTCCCAAGGCCCTAGGCCTCGTCACTTTCCTCCTGGTATCCCTTATACCACTTATTTAGTATATGGTTTAGGTGGCCCCTAGGGCTCATCCATATTGTGCAACTTTTGTGTATTTTAAACTGTCTTGTGATTTAACGCTTGTGCTTCTGTGCTCATAAAGAGTCCAGGGGATTTTATAGTTAATAAATCAATATATATTTTCAATATATATCTGTGTGGTGTCCCTTTCATTTGGTATTCAAGGGGGTTGTGTATGGTATAACAGCTGGCTTCACATGCCTTTCAGAGTTTAGCCTAAGACTGCTTTGTCCACGTTACCACTAGGATAACTGGTCTACAAGGTTGAATTACAACCATCATCATAAGGGTTGCTTGGCATGGTACAAAGTGATCACTAGAACTAGTGAGCATTATATACCAGGCCAACTTCTCACAGCGTACCACAAGGATCATCACTCAGTCCCACCCTCTACAATGTATACATGAGTCCCCTCGCATCCATCATTCGCTAACACAACCTCAACATCATCTCCTACGCAGACGACACCCAGCTGATCCTCTCCCTCACCAAAGACCCAAACACCGCCAAGACCAACCTACACGAAGGGATCAAAGAAGTAGCCGAGTGGATGAAGAACAACCGTTTAAAACTGAACTCTGACATAACGGAAGTCCTCATGTTAGAATTATCCCCCTCTGCCTGGGACGACTCATGGTGGCCACCAGCCCTGGAAACCGCACCCACACCTACGGACCACGCACGTAACCTGGGCTTTATCCTGGACTCCTCCCTGTCGATGACCAGACAAGTCAACGCCGTCTCATCATCATGCTTCAACATCCTACGCATGCTCAAAAAAATCTTCCGTTGGATCCCTACCGAAACAAGAAAAACGGTCACCCACGCACTAGTCACAAGCCGACTGGATTACGGAAACACCCTGTACACCGGAACTACAGCCAAACTACAGAAAAAACTCCAACGCATCCAAAACGCCTCAGTCAGACTCATACTAGACATCCCCCGCCAAGCTCACATTTCCAACCACCTGAAAGACCTCCAATGGCTCCCCATCAACAAGAGAATAACGTTCCGTCTCCTCA
The DNA here is from genome assembly GCF_964263255.1 of Lissotriton vulgaris. Lineage (NCBI taxonomy): Eukaryota > Metazoa > Chordata > Amphibia > Caudata > Salamandridae > Lissotriton > Lissotriton vulgaris. The sequence goes on along the minus strand of NC_141695.1, from coordinate 1,303,538,580 downwards.
CCCACGCACACAAAGCCCTCTACGATCTAGGACCCGAATGCCTCAACACGCACCTGTCCTTTTACACCCCTACCCGCCAACTACGATCGTCCAATCAAGCCCTCGCCGCAATTCCACGCATCCAAATATCCACCATGGGGGGAAGATCCTTCTCCTACTTAGCGGCCAAAACCTGGAACTCTCTCCCCACCCACCTCCGCCTTACACAGAACCATCTCTCCTTCAGAAAGCAACTAAAAACTTGGATATTTGATAAATAAAGGACCCACCTCCCCCAAGCGCCTTGAGACCCTCTGGGTGAGTAGTGCGCTATACAAATTACTGAACTTTAACTAGAAATGGCAGTATCAGAAACTTTGGCCTTTGGTGCAAATATAAAATGTCATTTAAAGGCAGCCCAGTTAAAGAGAAGAATTTTCATTGTAAAACACAACAATTTGGCAGAGGAGATTAGAGGCCAATGCACCAACAGGTCTAAAAAAGCATATTCTACATTATAGAATACCAATGATATTAATGTCAGTTAAGGCTGAAAGAGAGAAAAAATATAATGCATAACGTTGGCATAAACACCTGGACATAAAATGGCGGATGAATGTGTCAGGATGAAGAAAATCATCACCACAGCTCACAGGATCAAGAATAAACCTATATAATAAAGAGTCAGCCAGTAAACTCAATGCTGGTGTCGAGCAGGGCTAGGCTACCTCTAAACTTCCCAAACGTGGTAATTAGGAGAAAAAGCAGGCAGAAATCTGGAACACAAGCGACGTGACCCAAAATGGTGGCCACTCGCGTCTCAATGAGGATATTCACTACCGCGGCTCATAGGTCCAGAAAAACACCAACATGGTGCAGAAATGGAGTGCAGCCTCACTGCCTATGTTCAGAGGTATATTGCACAACCGAAGTCACCCAAAACTGCCTAAAAGAGGCAAAAACAGCAGTAAAAGTCTGCATCTAAGATGGAGCTCAGGGAACAGCTGCCACCTGAGTCGGCCCGAAACTACTCCCCCTTCATTAGGCTCTTCTGGGTCTTATGTAGAGCAGACAAAACATTGGCCTGCACAAACATCGCCCAGAGGTCCCCTTCTCAGTTTCTGTTCACTCATCTTACGACTGACTCTGCATGCATTTAGTTTCTTCCCCCAGCATGTGAGAAGAACTCTTAAGTATCTGAGCCTTGCAACATTTACCTACTTCAACAGTCTCTCCAAGACCCTGCATTTTTTCCTTTTCCCCCTGAGCAGATAGTCCACTAAGATCTCCATTCCCAGAATGTGCCATAATCTTCCAATTTTGAGCACCAAGTTACAGAACTACAGTGTCTGGTCTGCTGCTTCATCTGTCTCATCTGCCTCATTTTTCCAATGATGGACCTCTTTTTCATGTGGGGGATGTTTACTTGAAGGTCAGCCAATCAAAATCAAAGATTGCTCTTTGAAATATAAAATTTCCTTCAGAAGTCACCTCGCATTGCTAGGCACATAAAAAGTTGACTTCAGTATGGATGACTGCATTAAATTGCTAACTAGTGCCAGGGACCACCACCTATGGAGACATTTGTGTAGAAAGATAGTGTTTTAATTGTAAATGGCCATGCAAATGGTCGGAACAAGATACTGCAAACATTTCACCTGGGGAGGAAATAAAATACAACAGCATGAAAGAAGGACTATTTGGAATGAGGGCACTTGAGATAAAAGGACATGAGGGAGTTGTTTCTGGAAATGTAGTAAAAAAGAAAGAGAAAGTCCCCGTTGTTGTAGGAAGGGTTGGGAGAGGGGAGTGGCTTTAGAGGGGAATGCCTGGAAAGAAGTGGAGAAGAGCGGATGGGATAGAGGACCTTAAATGTCGAAGGAAGAAATGCTGAGAAAATGACAAGGAAAGAAGGTGAATTGGGGATGTGGAGCAGCGACAACTGAGAGAGTGGATCCAGTGTGCCAGAGTGTAGAAGAGCCACAGATCAGTTTTGTGACCAGCATTAGACTAGCAACTTGGGCCCAGCGAAAACTCTAAGCCCAGACAACTATCGGAATAGGAGGCTTCGCCAAGAAACTTTGGCAAAAAGAGGCACAATTTTCCTTAGCCCCAGTCCTCCCTCAAAACCTGGGTCTCAGGTAGGTGATAAGGGAGTAGCAGATGAAATGTGGGAAAGGGAAGAAAGGACTCTTGACAAACCCTTGATACTGATGTTTTTGGGAAACCTTGGAAGAAAAACAGACAACTAATGTTCACACCCTGAGGTTTGAACATTCCATTTACATAGAAGGTTATGACCCCATTTTTGGAATTAGCCACAGTACAGAGGGCACATAGGAATCTTCTGTTGCACTAGTGATGGGTGAAAGGGTGAACTCCAAGATAACACTATCAAACGGAAACAAACCAACATGTCTCAGGAAGACTGAACCGAATTGGAACTTTTCAGGGGACTGCCGATTTGATTTATATACCATTTGCTGTGAGGAATACAAGGATGGCATTGAATCTCGTACAAGACTTGCGCTATAGTGATTGCTGTGAGACAGGGCTTCAAATGTTAAAAAAGTCTCCCGCCTATTTGAGGTAGCGGACTCAAAACACCTAAGATAGCACTGGTAGTCTGCGTCTAGTTCTAGAGGCCAAGGACTACCAGCACCATTTCAATTGTGTTAAGTCCACAGCCTTGAGAATAGTCCATAGACTAACATTCACAATTGAATTTTTCAACTCTGTCTCTCTCACTCTCTTCTGCAGCCTAGGGACCAGGGCGTGTTTACATTGACCTCCTATTTGATCCTGTTTTTTCCCTTTGTGAGTTGAAGGGAATCTACCCCACATCTTGTTTTGTTCTTTTGTGGCTAGTCAACCAGAGCCTGCAGGCCTTCGCACCTGCTGCCCACCTTCGTGATTTCAGGATCCGAAATGGGTGATGGGTGGAAAATGTCTAATGGTCTGCCTTTATTTGTTACATTTTTAATTCCTCAGATGTCTGCAGATGTCCGCAGATCCTAGTCCGTCAACCTTTATGGTTTGAAAGGCAGATATTTATAAAAGTGTTCACAATTTCAAGCCCACTCTGCACTGTTTCATACCCCTTTTTCTCAAATACAAAAATGGTTTAAACCAATCCAAGAACAGCATGAATTCAAAGCCAAGTTCTAGCCTAATGCCGCGTTTGGTATAAATCCATTCAGAGGTTTTGTTGTAGTTGCAAGCAAAATGTCATAGGGCAGGTACAATGTGGACACCCATTTTTCCCCATGACATTTTCCCCCTAAACAGAAGTGTGCGAAGTTTGGCATGTCAGACTTCAGTTAAATATGCTAAGTGATTGAATATTTGGCGAAAATGGGTACACAAGGTCACAAGTTATAGGCAAATAAAAATTGCATTTTCAATGGAAAAGGCACCTGAACCATAACAGCGCACAATGAAAGAATGGGCACATGTGAGTGGCTTTTAATTCCAGGAATGATTGGGGCTGTTGTGGGTGGTGTGGGTGCGATACGTCTGGGAAGGGATGCTGTAGGATTGGGGTTTTATAGAGTTAGACAAGGGGGGGGTTCTATTGCAGGTTTTTTGTTTTTGTAGGTGTTGGGAAGCAGTAGTTTAAGATGTGTGTTTTTTAGGTTTTACAGAGGCAGACAGTCTCTTCTGAGTGGTGAAATGAGGTTGCATTTTGTTTATATAAATAATTATTTATGTGAAATATATTATTGGTACTCTCTTTATTAGTTTAGTTGTTTGTTTTACTGATTGACTTTTAATAGCTTCTCTGGTATACCAGAGAAGGTCTGCCTACCCAGTGATAGAAGCCCAAATTAGTCCCTCACAAAGAACAAAGTGGTTTCACCATTCTCTCTCTAACTTTCTCTACATGTGCCACTGTGCCAGGCCACCCATTTATGGGCCTTTGCTTCACCCTCATGCAATCAGTGTTGTAAATCTGATTGTGTCCATGTCCCTTTCTATTAATTTTAGCTATGCACTTCCTTGCTCTCTGAAATCACCTCTAAGTGGTCCTACTCAGAGAATGGATGCCACATTCTGCATCCGAAGCTGCAGGTGTTGGTCGTACCCTTTGGTGAGCCCAGTCCTGATCCAAACAGAGAGCTGCGGAGCACTCTGTCCGTAATTTCCACAAACTTAGTCTGGGGTGGAGAAACCTTTAAGTGCTGGCGTAGCACTTTGCTGGGAGATTCGAGAACCCAATCGGGGTTATTGGCAGATTCCTTGCAGAGAGGGCGTAGCGTAGGCGTTGCATCCGAAGCTGCAGGTGTTGGTCGTACCCTTTGGTGAGCCCAGTCCTGATCCAAACCCTGGGGTGATCCTGTCCTGACTGTCCATGAGCTGTACCTGCTCTCCTACTGGCATTCCAAGTCCTTGCGGGTCCTTTTCACGCCTTTCCCAACTGACCCGTGGCCAGGGTTAGTCCTCATTCTGTTCTAGGTAAATATAAATATATGTGGGTGTTTGTCTATCTAAAATCTTTCTCTCCTATTTCCTAATAAAGCAATCTTGCCTATGTGATTTATCTCTGACATTTGAACTCTTATGAAGAGTATTATTCTAGCATGTTCCTTATCTTTTTCTTACCCTTACTCAAACATTGAACTGTTTTGCATTTCTAGTATGCTCCACTGTTACCCTTCCTATAGAAAATAACGCATCCTGAGAGTATTGTTTCTTAATATACTCAAATAAGTATTTTTAGAAGAATGTTCCCCTGTTCTTACCCAACCTTTAGTAACGTGATACAAATCTGTTAGACAAAATTAGCGTGTTCCTTTTCTTTCCCATTTCCTTTATTTTTCCTAAATGTTAGATGCTCCTTACCCTGATTCATAGTTATACTATTTTTCTAATCTTAGTTATAGATGTTTTGATCTGTGTGAATTTCATTCTCATGGCATATGAAGATTTTACTTACTAGATAAAGCTTTAAAAACGTCTTGTGTTTGTGGTTATTACAGGGTATAACAAAGTATAAATGTATATGGTATTGGTGTTTATCTGCTTGAATCTCAAACTCAGCTCCTGATCCATGGTGATCATAGGTACCTGTTTCTCGGAGATTGGTAAGTCAGGTACACGGAAATAAATGGAAAAGGAAAACTCGAATTACTGATAGTGGTGTGTAGGATACCTGATTTATGAAATAAGTGATAAAACGTTATGGGCCCAGTAGCGTATGTTTGGTAAAATAAGAATCGGGTGACCTGCGCGCTCTATCAGTAATTTTCTGGTAGCGAGATGATGGTTAGGACTAGTTGAGACAGGTAGATAGGTTAATTGTTGATAAACCATGAAAATTAAAATTGTGCTGCTAAAAATAATTTTTCCTCTTAAGATCGATCGACTGCAAAAATATTGGTTTAAAATGTTATGAAATGTTTAAAATGTTTTTAAGAAATGCTGCTATATGATGTTTAAGTATTAACAAATTGTTAGTGATTGTAATATGTTGTCTGGAAAATTCCCTGGGGGCAGAATAGCGGGTGATAAGGAGAATCCACTTGCGGTGAGGTCAGTGGCTCGAGGAAAATTAGTGCATGGTTAGGTAGAACTGGAAGTGCTAATTAGGGTTTTCTGAATGAACAGTTGAATAAATGGTAGCAACGAGTCCGCTATTGAAACTTCAGTTATGATATTACCTAGTAAGGGTCACACGAGAAAGGAGTAGTAGGTTCATCAGAGCTTGAGTGATAGCAAAGGAGTTCACTGGTGAAACTTTAAACTTAGTATATATCCTGGAGAGAGTGGATGAGTCAAAGAAGTAACAGGTTCTCTAATGCTTGTGTAAAGGGTAGGCAGAAGGGTCTATCCGCAGTGTATGAAAAGTAGACAGAAGAGGTTTACTTGCAGTAAAACAAAGCGTTCTTTATAGACACTCGAGTACAGTGGCGAATGTTATATGTTGTTAACTAAATTGAGCACTTGCACTTTAAGAAAAATCCAAATTTCCGTTACCTTGTGAAGGAGGGAGTCAGTTGCGAAGCTGCGCTGACGTCACTCCGTGCCGCGCTGGTATTGGTTGAAACAGCGGGCGTGTAACGAAGCTAGTACTGTAAAGGAGGGGTGAGTGCCGGAGCGTGAGACCGCGTCTCGGGAAAAGGCCGCGCACCCATTGGTCGAAAATATTTGCAATCCCTGTGTTGATTGAAAAAAATTATAAGACGCGCTAGCATTGGAAGAGGATTTGTAAACAAAAGACGTAGTTAACCACGGAACTTCTGGTTACGAAGTCTATGTGGTATCCCGAATTCTTACCTGATCCACAACATTTATGTTTCCGTAAGGATCAGATGCTAAGAGGCAGACCTTACAATATGTACGGAAGCAAGAGGAAAATGTCATTTGCTGACAAAGTCAAAAATTATTTAAAAAAAGACAAGCCCATTAAAACTAGAGAAGGTGTAATTATTCCACCACCTAATACTCCCGCATTATTTATGATGTTTGATAAAGGTTATCATACCTGCGTATGGTTAGAGAATTGGGTAAAGTATACCCAAGAAGATGGAATCTTAGCATTCCCCTTAGATGGCACCTTTAATAGTAGAATTCTGTTTAATTTGAGGACCCGAATGAATGACTTACATCCCAGACCAAGATTAACGCAATATGAGGTTTTAGAAGAATGGGAGATTGAGGCATTAGAGCGAGACAGACCCAGAATGGATAAGGGAATAAGTGAATGGTACCCGAAAATGCAGAGAGAGACCAAAGAGAAAAGGATGAAACAGTGCAGACAGAATATGATGGTCGAGGGACTATTTCCAGTATTTGGTGTAGATGAACCTGTAGGAGGAAAAAGGACAGAGAAATCCCAACACTTAATGGCTGTGGGTGATTCGGAAGACGAATACCTGAAGGATTTATTTATGAAAAATCCACTCCCCTATGATGAGGATTCAAGGTCTTTGAGCTCGAAAAACTCATTCTTCAGATGTCCTAGTAGTAAAAGGGCTAGTGAGACAGATACAGCAGGTCTAGGTAATAGGCAAAATAGTAAAGATGGATTTTGTAGACCTGATACAACTATCCCAAATTATAGACCATTTGGTGAGGAAAGATCCGCTATGAGAGTCCCAACTGCCCCGAGTCTGTATCCTCCTTTAGTTCCGCAAGTGTTACATGACACTTCCATTGAAAGGGCTTTACACGAACGAGAAAAGGAAGCCTTAATCAAACAGCGAAATGAACTCATTCAGACAATAGCTCAGATATATCACAGTCCTGAAGCTCTGACAATTCCAGTGACTATTGGTCCCGTTGTGCCTCTTTATGGGGATAGATAGGCTAGTCCAAAAACACCAGTTATTACACCAGCTGTAGCACAGCCCAGAAAAGAGCCTCTCATAGTTGATGATCAGGCCAGCGAATGCGAATCTGTAATCTCCCTGATGGATCTGCCCATAAGGGAACCGGAAAGCAGTGTACCACGGACAGGAACTCAGACTAGGGCAAAGGAAGTCCTGATAGAAACGGCTTCAGGTACTAGAAGCGCCACAGTAGTGACTCCGGAAGAACTAGACAGATGGACTCGAGAATTAGAAAAGGAAACTCCTCAGCCAAAACCATTAGATATTTACAAGTTAAGAATAGAGCTGGAAGAACTAATAGCCGGAAATGTGGGATTAGACAGATTGAACACCTTTAGTGAGGAAGAGCTACTGTTTATATGCAAAAGCCTTACCCGAAACACCAGAGTGTTCCATGAGAAACTAATGGACACACAGCTAATATCGGAATAGATGTTAGCAAATCCAAAGTCCTACAAAAACCTTACAGAGCAGAATTTTCGGATAAGGATCTAGAAAACATGAATGTGTCAGGGAAAAAGGTACAGATAAGAGAATTGTTGAATCTGTTGCAGAAATGGGGAGATTTAGAGAAATGGAAAACCAGGTGGGCAAAGAAAAAGGAAGACAGTAAGGCTAGACCAAGGACTTCTGAATATATCCTAAAAGAAGTCGATAAAGCAGAGACTTTATATCCCATGAGAGAAGTGCCAGGTGGGAAATATGTACATGTTCCATGGTCCCGACAGGACATTGTGTCATTCACAAATGATTTCCCGAAATTACGAGAGAAGCCTGTAGAGTGGTATAGGCAGGTCGAGAGATTTGTAAAAGTCCAAAAATGCCTCCTGAAAGATCTAGATGGATCCTTTGACATTGTAGTTCCCGTAGACCTATGGAGCGAATGCAAAATTGCGGTCGATTGGCCAAGTGAAGAGTGCCCTAGGGACCCCAGAACAGGAGCCCCTTCTCCGGAAGTAATGAGACAGTATGACAAAGTGATACTACACTTAAAAGGAAAGGTGCCACCTAAAGAAACTGATTGGACCCGCATAGATAGAACTACGCAAAATCGTGATGAAACTGTTCACTCCTATTATGAACGACTGTTACAGGTGTTCAAAACCTACAGTGGAATCGATAACATTGAGATGAAGGATATGACCCATTTCATTTATCGATTCGTGTTGGGATTGAGACCTGAAATCTCGCAGTGGATTAGAGATAATAAAATCTGTTGGCAGGGAAAACCCATTGATGAGGTCCTAAAGTACGCCAAGTATTGCGAAGACGAGATGGAAAACAAACGAAAGGCATTAAAGGAAAAGGTCATGTGGGCTCAAGTGAAATTGGCAGAACAGCAAGAAAAACAGTTAGGTAAAATGAATAATAATACCCCGAACACAAGCTCTGGGGGAGGAGGGAAACCCTGAGTTAAAATGAGTCGAGAGGAGGCCATGAAGAAGTTTCCCTGCCATGGGTGCGGTCAGATAGGGCACTGGAGAGACGAGTGTCCAATGTTGCAAAATGGTAATGTCCAAATTATTGATTTAAATCCACAGGTGCGGAAAGAGGGGCCACGAAACACCCAGCAACAGGTAAAACAGAATCAGTTGCCTCGGGCACATAGACCTAACTATAGGAACAAAGCTCAGCAGAATGAGGGGGTCGAGGTATGGGAAGGAAAGGAGGATAGAAATGCAGCAACCTTGCAATTCCTGTTGAATGATACATTCCTCTGCGATGAACCTTACTGACGGGGCCTGAGGGGGGAGGACGAGGAGTGTGTACTTGGCGCCTTCTTGCCGGTAGACAAGACAGGGCCATATATTGAAGGAAGGTTGAAGGAAATGACGTCACCTTTCAGTTGGACACTGGTGCTACCCGTTCTACTGTGAGAACAGCAGACGTTCCAAACCTACCCCTCTCGGGAGAAGCTATCCAAGTAGTGGGCGTGTCAAATCAGATAATTAGTACCCCAGTAACTGAACCAATGGAGATCTCCATAGGGAATTCTAAAGAGATGCACAGATTTGTTGTCTGTGATTCTAGTCCTGTGAACTTATTGGGACGTGATTTGCTGTGCAAAATGAACTGCACCATCTTTTGCACACCAAAAGGCGTTGAAATTCAGACCCCAGATGACAACGGACTGTACAAATTAATGTTGCTAAGGCCTGACTCAGAAATTAAGAAAATGACAATGCAAGACTTACCTGAGGAGCTCCAACAGGCAGTGATACCAGAAGTGTGGGATTTCACTGGAAAGGATGTAGGATTAATGGCAAATGTAGATCCGATTCAAATAGCCATAAAACCAAATGCAGTTTACCCAAATACCAAGCAGTGTAGAATGAATGCAGAAGTAAAGGCAGGAGTTGCCATCGAAATAAAAAGATTGCTAGAAGCAAATATCATACAGGAAATAATGAGCAGTCCTTGTAATACGCCCATAATTGGAATTAAAAAGCCTAGTGGGAAGTACAGGGTAGTGCAAGACCTGCGCAAGGTAAACAAGATCGTTGTTCCGTGTTGACCTATTGTGCCAAATTCTGCAGTTATTTTGTACCAAATTCCATGGAATGCTGGATGGTTTACCCTCATTGGCTTGTGTTACGCATTCTTTTCCATTCCATTGCATCCAGACAGCAAATTTCTTTTCTCATTTGAATTCGACAGTCACGTCTATGTCTGGAATCGTGTCCCTCAAGGGTACACAGAAAGTCCTTCTATTTTTAATCAGATTTTAAAAAGATGCCTTGAATCATTAGTCTTACCTGGAGAATCAGTTTTGGTCCAGTACATAGACGACCTCTTGGTGGCGTATAAAAGTCGGAACGACTGTGTTACTGATACCATTGCCTTGTTGAATCATTTAGGTAAAGGAGGGCATAAGGTTTCGCCAGACAAATTACAGTTCTGTAAAAATTCTGTGAAATATCTGGGGCACCAGATAGAAAAAAGGTATCCGGAAAGTTACTTCAGAAAGGATTAGGATAATTCGAGACATGGAATTACCCCATACTCAGAAAGACATCAGAATGTTCCTGGAAGTAGTAGGATACTGTAAACAGTGGATTGTGGGATTTGCAGTCCTAGCAAAACCATTAATAAAAATGACGAAGAAAGGAGCTAAGGATCCAGTCGAGTGGAATGATGAAAGCATGACATCCTTTATAAAATTACGAAACTGTCTGTGCTCAGCTCCTGCATTGGGAATGCCTGACTATTCAAAGGACTTTGCCTTGTTTTGTGACACATGAGACAATTGTGCACTTTCAGTCCTGACCCAAATTCATGGTCTAACTAGACGTCCGGTGACATATTTTTCTGCTACCTTAGATCCAGTGGCTGCTGGATTGCCTGGATGTCTGAAAGCAGTAGCTGCAACTTGCATGAGTCTTGAACAGAGTGAATCCATCGTCATGGGACATCCGGTAACTGTGTATGTTCCACATGCAGTTATAATCCTACTAACCCAGACCAAAACTCAGTACCTCACACCTAGTCGGCTGACTAAGTATGAAAGAATTTTAGTGGGTGCAGCAAGCGTAACTATCACCAGATGTAATATACTGAATCCAGCAACTCTATTACCAGATACACTGGCTGCAGAAGTCAGGGAAGAGGTTGAGCATAATTGCATTGATCTGACTGAATATAGCACAAAACCCCGCCCAGATATCAAGGAAACGGCTTTGCCCATAGAAGACAGTGAATTGTTTGTAGATGGCTCATGTTTAACCTCATGCATGCTATCCAGATTCCCCTCCGGTGCTGACCCATTATAAAAAACAGGCGTGGTCATGACGGAACGGTTCCATCATGAGCACAGCTCAACCGATGCTCATGACGGAACCGTTCCGTCATTAGCAGCGAAGGGGTTAAGACATGAGGATGGAGGTCTAAGTGCTGCCTAAGTTGTGGTCACTCCAAAAAAAAAAATAGAAGCATCCTACCTATTTGGAGTAAAGTCTACACAAGGAGCCGAATTGGTTGCGTTGACAAGAGCTTGTAAAAATGGGAAAAACAAAAGAGTAACCATATACACTGATAGTCAGTATGGTTACGGGGTTGTGCATGACTTCGGCCAATTGTGGCTGCAAAGAGAATTCATGACTTCCTCGGGTACCCCTATCAGAAATGGAAAAGTGGTACAGAACCTACTGGAAGCAATCCAGTTACCAAAAGAATTGGCAGTGGTCAAGTGTGCTGCTCACAAATATGGCAATGACGATGTGACAGCTGGTAACAGATAAGATGACCAAATAGCCCAATATTGTGCACGAAACAGAATGTCATTGAACATCACTTTGGGGGGAGTCGGAAACAGCTGCCAACTTATGGTGTTTGAGGATGTATCAACTTGGGAGGAACTGAAAGGGTTGCAACAGGCAGCAGAACCAGAAGAAAAGGAAAGATGTGAGAAAGATGGTTGTCAACCAAGGAATAGAGATGGTGTCATTGTCTATATTGATGGTATGCCTGTGTTACCAGACAGCATGGTTGCTCCTATGGCTAGACTGATACATGGAGACTCACACATAGGGAGAGATGCGATGGTTCGTGTTTTCAAACAAGCATGGTACAATTCGAAGTTCAGGAACATTGCAGAGGCGCTTTGCCAGAGGTGCTTAACTTGTCAGCAGTTTAATCCTGGGAAGAAAACAGTGGTATTACCAAGTAAAATTGGGAAGGTAGAGGGTCCTTTTATCTGACTACAAGTTGACTTTATACAGTTGCCCCGTTGTAAAGGAATGAAGTACGTCCTTGTCATAGTCTGCCTATTCTCAAAATGGGTGGAAGCTTACCCCGCTAAGAAAATTGATGCAATTACTGTAGCCAAGTTGTTACTAAGGGAACTGATACCTAAGTTCAGTTTTCCGGTCACAATTGAATCAGACAGAGGTGGGCATTTTTCCAATGACGTAATAACACAGCTCCTTGAGGCATTTAAAATTACCCAAAAACTGCACTGTGCATATCATCCAGAGGCTTCTGGAGTAGTAGAACAGCTGAATGGCACTATAAAATCAAGATTGGAAAAATGTGTAACTCTACTGGATTGAATTGGATAGACGCTTTATCCCTTGTCCTGATGGGACTAAGAAGCACCCCAGAATGAAAAACAGGCCTGAGTCCCCATGAGATACTAATGGGAAGAGTGATGTGGCAGGCATGGGTACCAGGACACAAACTGCTAAGTATTTCTGATGATTTGGTACTAGAATACTGCAAGCAGCTGGGTGACCAAGTGCGTTCTATCTCTCACCAGATTGGGGAAGACGCCATCGCCAGGCCAACAACTCCAGTCCATAATCTGAACCCAGGTGATTGGGTTGTGCTTAAGAAACACACCCGGTCGAGTTGCCTAGCACAGAAGTGGGGGAAACCGAGGCAAGTGATTCTTGTCACCACAACTGCGGTGAAGTGTGCAGGTGTGCCAAAGTGGATCCATGCAAGTCATACCAAGAGGTTGATGGGAAAAGAAGCGGCTGAAGCTGAAGGTTGTGCAGCTGAAGGATCTCCAGACGTTAGTCCTGAAATAGCTGATGACGAACAACCGAGCACCAATCAAGACGAGTGGTTCCCAGCGGATGATCTGGCTCTTGATCCAATAAGAACCAGAAGATACACCTACTTAGATAGAGAGTGGGATAGTGAGGATGAGACAGGACTAGGAGGAGAGAATCAGATAATCGAAATCCATGACAGACCTGATGAAGAGGGAGGTCAGATAGGGACAGGACAGGTCATCGACACACCTCCAAGAACTCCAGAAACTGAAAAGGGACAGTTAGAAATTAGGGCGGAAGTTCATGCGGAAGAAAATCAAGGGTTCGAAGTGCATGAACAGGATCAGATAGAAATAGACGAACGTGTTCAGGAAACAGAATTTGAAACAAACAAAAGTCAAAATCAGCATACACCTGAACCAGGCCAGCTTAGAAACCAGGCGGAAGAAACTGAAGTAAGACCTGGGACTAGTCAGACAGGAAGGGAAGAAGGAAACGTAGAAATAAATGTGCCACAACTGAACGAAAACAAAAGGGCACGTGAAGAAAGCCAAATTACAGTGCCAGTTAAAAGACTTAAAAGGAAGAAAAGTGAACCAAGATTCATAAAAAGACTGAAACTGAGATTAAAAACTGTAGAGGAAAAGCTAGAAGACAGAAAAAGGGCTGCCAGTGAAAAATAAAAGGCTGGAGGCAAGCCAAAAAGAAGAAGTGACAGAATAAAAAGACAAAACGAAAAATATCAGAGTCCTGAATGGCCTTATCTAGTACTAGAGGAATTTGAAGACCTCGAAATAAGTGACGGGAGTGACGAAGAACTGATCACTGATCAAGGTTCCGAAGAAGAAGACCCAGCCTGAAAAGTTAACCTGCGTAAGCCACCTGTGTAAAGTTACAAAGAGGGGTTGGAAAACTTCTTTTAAGCCAAAATGTCTGATTCAAATGTGAATGGAAGACCTAGACAGAATTGCTGTAAAAGATGCTGTAAAATATGTTTGTGTAGTGTAGCTATAGTACTGATATTATGGATAGGACTAACAATTTCAATACCGTTCATGATAAGTAAAGATTCTAACCTGTACCCTACTAAACTAGTGACAAAAGACTCAGAAATTCTGCCGACAGAAGAGACACCACAAAGTGTAGAAAGACGCGAGAAAACCTCTAGTCTTAGACAGACAAAAATGGACGCAGATGCATCAGATGAGGGAGGACTACATTATCACAGAATCAAAAACAGAACACATTTAAATGTATTTGCAAATCTTTTAGTACACTATGTAGAAGCCATGGAAATAGAAGACTGCTATGTCTGTATGAAGCTACCAACTTCTGTAGCTGAAGGTGAGACGTATGTCCATTTACCCCTAACCTATGGAATTTCCTGTAGTATTTTAGCAAGCCTATTTTATAGAGGAACTTTACAGTATTACTATTCTAACTCGGACTTAATTTTTTCTGAACTTCCTATTCGAGGAAACCTGAACATTGTTCACACCAAGAGTGATGTGACTCATTATATGGGAGAATACTCTCTGACTATAGGTGACATAGATTTAGGTGAAGCACACAGAAATAATTTGACCTGTTCATTACATGAACAAGAAAAGATGTTTTTAAATATGGCAGAGAAGAGAAGAGAGAATGTCCAAAGAAAGGCCAATGATAAAAGACAGAAAACTCCTAAATGGGCATAAAACATGGAAATCACCTCAAATGGTGAAGAGACTGCTGTACTGTTACTGGATTTTGAAAGAAAGGGGAAACTGTCTTCATAGAGAAAAGACTAGTTATTATAATACTATATTCATCGGTTCCAGTGAATGCGAACATAATTATAAGGTAATTGGAGGTTGGGGTTTCAAAAATGGGTCAGAACCTGTGTTTCCCGGAATTTATTATATATGTGGGAACAAGGCTTATTTCAAATTGCCGGATCACTGGTATGGAAGCTGCTATTTTGGCATTGTCTTCCCGAAAATATACCATGTGAATGATGCCGCTGGAAGCAATGAAAATACTAATGGTTTAGTGCGTAGTAGAAGAGAAAGTGTAGGAGAAATTATAGGTGATATATTTAGTGCACTGATACCTGGAGTGGGAGTGGTTCTGAATACACACCGAATTTGCAAATTGTCTACAGTAGTGGATCGGTTATCTACTTACACTGCTGCTGGTTTCCTGCTGGTCAATAATGAAATGGTTGCGATCAGATCAATGGTTTTACAAAATAGACTTGCTCTTGATACCTTATTGGCAAAAGAGGGTTGAGTCTGTAGAATGTTGAAAGCGCAACATTGTTGCACTTACATTCCCGATAAGAGTGTTGAAATTAAGAAATATGTGAGAAACATAACTAATTTGGAAAAGGAACTCAAACCACTGGAGGTTGACAGTGCCTGGAAGAGACTGACTGATGGTCTCTCCTCTGTAGGTAGTTTGTTTTCTAACATAGGTAAAAGTCTCGTGAGTAAAATACTGATGCCAATAGCAGGAATAAGTCTGATTGTGATAATAATAATAATTTGCTGTAAATGTCAAAAATGCAAAAAGAAGTATGCTGTGAATAAGAGAGGAGTGAAACGGAATGTTGATGAGCTTGAATTGGAAGAGCTGAATTATAAAATTTACAAAAAAATGAAGAATTACCATCCTAATAAGGATGCAGAAAAAAGGCTGAACAAAAAGTTTGTTGAAGTTGAGATGGGTGAGATGTGAAAGAAAAAGTTGGCATCTGGTTCCATTAATAGTGATGATAGTAAATATCATCAAAGAGGGGATTGATGGAGCAAGGATTCGCACGTTACGCGACTTGCTTGAATTCAAGAACCTCGCATAATGTTAACGTTATAATCAACTTGTTTTGTTTATTAACATTGCACTTTTACACTACACGCGGGTGTCCCAATGATGCTTGCCTATGTGTTTACTAATCCTAACTACGCTTGCAGCTAAAATGGTCGCTGCTATGCGGGATTCTAGTCTGCGCATGCGTCGGTCATACACATGTGATGTGACGCACTCGTAGTTCTGGAGGGAATTTTTCGCTCATGCGCAGTACTGTTAAATATGGCCGCTTTGTTCTAACATGCTCTTTGCTTGCCACCGCTGCTTTTGCTCAGCTGTTTCGTTCTGCTTAACTCTTAATGCTATAGATATTATAAAGTAAGGGGTGTAGTAAAGCTAATCATGGTATACAGTGTCTTCAATTTTTCTGTGTTTCTAAATTGTTTTTGCTTACTTTTCATGTATCGACTGTTGTGGGCCTGGGAGCGGTGAGCCACTCCATCTTTGAAGCCCGTGTAGTACTAACCACGTGATGAAGGAGAAACGAATCACGCAGTAGTGGAACTTAGCCAGCTGGCTGCCGAAGTCAAGATGCTCCTGGGAAAATGACCCATGCTCCAGGAGAAGACTTCGACTGTACCTGAAATTGTAACATGTTGCGATAAATTTGTATGCCCCATTGTGCGCTGAATTTCTATGCCATGGGAACTGGAATGAAAGGGGAGGGTTCGAAAACTGAATATTAATTCTGGGAAAGTTCAAATTATAGGTGGTGTCATGACCTAACTGCCTCTCTTGTCCAATCTGAAGTTGGGGATCCTTTCACTTGCAACATTTGTGGGTGGTACATCGACCCTAAAACAGTATAACTGGCCTAGGTTTAGCTAGAGAAATTGTCCGACTTGTCCGAATAGCTGACCTGTCACTGACCCTACGAACTCTATAGGTGATTGATACAGAGAGCTGGGGAGCACTCTGTTCGTAATTTCCACAAACTTAGTCTGGGGTGGAGAAACCTTTAAGTGCTGGCGTAGCACTTTGCTGGGAGATTCGAGAACCCAATCGGGGTTATTGGCAGATTCCTTGCAGAGAGGGCGTAGCGCAGGCGTTGCATCCAAAGCTGCAGGTGTTGGTCGTACCCTTTGGTGAGCCCAGTCCTGTTCCAAACCCTGGGGTGATCCTGTCCTGACTGTCCATGAGCTGTACCTGCTCACCCACCGGCATTCCAAGTCCTTGAGGGTCCTTTTCCCACCTTTCCCAACTGACCCGTGGCCAGGGTTAGTCCTCATTCTGTTCTAGGTAAATATAAATATATGTGGGTGTTTGTCTATCTAAAATCTTTCTCTCCTATTTCCTAATAAAGCAATCTTGCCTATGTGATTTATCTCTGACATTTGAACTCCTATGAACAGTATTATTCTAGCATGTTCCTTATCTTCTTCTTACCCTTAGTCAAACATTGAACTGTTCTGCATTTCTAGTATGCTCCACTGTTACCCTTCCTCTAGAAAATAACGCATCCTGAGAGTATTGTTTCTTAGTATACTCAAATAAGTATTTTTAGAAGAATGTTCCCCTGTTCTTACCCAACCTTTAGTAACGTGATACAAATCTGTTAGACAAAATTAGCGTGTTCCTTTTCTTTCCCATTTCCTTTATTTTTCCTAAATGTTAGATTCTCCTTACCCTGATACATATTATACTATTTTTCTAATCTTAGTTATAGATGTTTTGATCTGTGTAAATTTCATTATCATGGCATATGAAGATTTTACTTACTAGATAAAGCTTTAAAAACTTCTTGTGTTTGTGGGTATTACAAGGTATAACAAATTATAAATGTATATGGTATTGGTGTTTATCTGCTTGAATCTCAAACTCAGCTCCTGATCCATGGTGATCATAGGTACCTGTTTCTCGGAGATTGGTAAGTCAGGTACATGGAAATAAATGAAAAAGGAAAACTCGAATTACTGATAGTGGTGTGTAGGATACCTGATTTATGAAATAAGTGATAAAACGTAATGGGCCCAGTAGTGTATATTTGGTAAAATAAGAATCGGGTGACCTGCGCGCTCTATCAGTGGCACAGATGTACTCTTTGGAGACCACTACCAATACTAGCCCATTATATTTATCCATATTAAGGAGCAAGCTGTTTGGTCAAACCAGGTGCTTCATCATTAATATTGTTAAATGTTTATTCAACCATATGAGAATGGACCTGCACAAGTGCAGTAATGTGATGGCTTGGTGCATGGTAGTAACAGCTGACAGGTAAGTGCGGTGGGGTGGGGCATGGAGGGGGTTGAGTAAGTTGACATACAACAGGAGAAGTAATATTAAATAAAACAAAAAAAAACTATTTACCTTGCGCTCACCGCATCGCCGACTCGGCAATGCGGCGAGCGCAAGTTAAGTGGTTTTATTTATGTTTTTATTTAATTTTACTCATACCGTAATATGTCAACTTACCCGGATCCTATCCCGCTCCGCACCTCGGTGGTCATCATGTACGACATAGAAACACTTCCTACTAAACTCACACCCTACATGGGTCAAGTCGCTCCCATTTAGGCAAGCTCTTCAGTGCGTCACATAATGATATTAAGTGCTTTGAAAATACTACAATACAATACCATACAATGATCTGAAGTCATTCCTAGACTTTGTTATTGAATCCTTCCATTATGTTGTTGGCACCTGAATGCGATTCTTGATAGAGAAATTGACTCTTCTACCAGCTGACAAATGCTTTTCAAAAACATCAGTACTGGTGGCAACTAATTAGAGCCTTCTCTTAACTATCTTCAATTAGATGCAGTCTCGGCTAATAATAAGATTCCAGGCATTTTTCCTGCCTGCTGGGCCAAGTTATTTACTCTGCTCCTCAGTAGAGGAAACAGATATCTCTCCATACGAAAGGAGCAATTAACAGCAAATGATCCAGTTCATGGGAAGGAAGGGTAGAGAGAACAATCTGCATCTATTAATTAGCTGTTCACATTGTGCTAGGACAGGGACAGTCCAGGTCCATGCACCTCAATGTTCCCTGTCCTTATGTATGGTGGGGTGAGGGATGCCCAGGATTTGACTCTTGCACTAGCCGCTGAAGATTGCTAGGCACTAGGGAGCCTGACAGGGTTATGGATCCTTGGGGCTCCCCTGCAGCCTCCACCATGAAAGCCAGCATCTGGATGCACTGAGTGAGACCTGGGCAACCAATAACAATAGAGCTTTAACCTAACGGAAAGAAGAGGGGCAAAGCAACTGTTCTGTTATGCAGGAAACTGATCCATGGAGTGCCCCATTATGCCCTCCGTGGGTTGATTTGTCTATTTATAGCTCTCTGGTGTTTCACGGAGGGGCAAGGGCACCATCAATGATCTGACAATGGGGGGTTGCTTCCATTGTTTATAGGGGTGTGATCTCAAGAAATAGAAGCATCTCCTGTAGACCTGCAATGCGGAGATGAATCTAGGCAAAAAACATGGTTGGCATTAAATGCTGGTAGACATTGCTGTGGAGGAGGGAGAATGGAGGGCAAGAGCTGAATGGAGTGTACACCGAGGAGCACTCTCCCTAGCTCATGATTGGTCACAGTATTGCTTGGTCATTGTAAGGTGTTCCTGGCATTCTTCGGTGTCCCTGATGTTGTTCCCATCTCCCACTCTGCCACATTTTGGATTCTGGTCTACATCCTGACCATTGGACTGTAGATTTATGGTGGATTGGCTTGCGGTATGTAACAGTTATTGCTGGTGCAGGTCAGGCAAACATGTTTATTTTAATTCAGCAGCTACTGCAGTACCCTCTGCACCTTGCCTGCTTTCTGTTCTACCTGTTTGCTGGATTGACTCTTAGCAATACCATGTGTCCATTGCCAATTGCTCATTGCCTATTGCCAACTGCCTTCAGGGATTCTGTTGAGACCAAGACCGTTTCTAGGTCTGCTAAGAAAGATTTCTTTGATAGTGGGTTTGTAAAAAGAAACTGTAGATTTTTCTAGAGACTTCATACTGTGATACCAGGCGACAAGACACCCATGTTACTATAGGCTACCTAAAGTGCATTTCTGCTGTAGGGGAGCCCCTGAAAAGGGCACTATTTTATCTACTCTTTAAATCCCTCAAATCTATTGAGAGTTGGCTCTTTGGTGGGCTTGTGGTGGGTTTTGCAACACCTCTGCCACACTTGTCATTCTGTGACAAACCCTCTAATTACAGAAAAATACATTTGCATTTAGGGGTCAGCAGTCTATGCATCATTCACACGATCGTTTGGTGCATATTTCGCAGTCAATGACCTCTTTTTCGTTCGGTCTAACTATAAACAAGCCCAGTTCAGGAGAAGTTCCTTCTTATAGAGCCAAAGAAAGGTGAATTTGTGGTGGGCTAGGCAGTGTTTACTGTTGATTAGGGCAGACTTCAACAATGGTGGGTTTTATTTCTGGTAGTTATTTGAATTTTAAGAAGATTCATGCAGGTGGTGGTTGTATAGAAGTAGGCTGAATAGAGGTGATTTGCCCTCCAGGGCCACTCTATTTGAACAATGACTGGATCATCTTACTAACTGCAAACTATGCTTTCTGAAATGTTCCCTTTCTGCCAATAGTGTGAGAGTTAGGGGTCCACTCAATGTCACCTTTATCTGAAGCAGTGATTTAGAACATGGGGAGTTGTCTTCCTTTTATTTGTTGGAGTAGGTAGTATAAGTGTGTCTAGTGTATGAGCAGACACAACCTCTTGCTGTGTTACACAGCAACTTCCTGCTCTGCTCCAGGCTCAGGAAGGTCAGGTTTAGCAGACTCTTGTTCCTATTCAGTTGCCAAGGATGGTTTTATTTTATGGTGCAATAGGTTTTGGTACACTGTCCTCAGCCATGACTGCAGTTATTGCAACACTGTGAGACATCTGCTTTGGCTTCTGGTTGGTGGTGGAACTAATAATGATCCAGGGGTGAGTAAAAAATGTTCCTGGCCAGAAGAGAGTGCTGTGGATACACCATGTGCAACCTTGCAAAAAAAGAAGACCACTTGATACCATTGATCTTTCCAGTAGTGGAATCACACTGTTTTTGAATAGCCCTTTATTTTCATTTTCATTTAATATTTAATACATTAGCATTTGTCAACATATCTCTCTTACAAGAATGTATAATTATGCATTGAGTATCACAATCAGGCTATCATTTTTTCCAATAATGCTTATGAGGTCGACATGCTTTGTGTCCATTTCCACCACCAACACCGGGCCATCAATAACACCTTGGCAGCTAAGGAGCTCAATTCTAGATTAGGCATCCAACATTGTGCCTGCATCCAATGAGTGCATTCCTTTGTCCACTTATATGCGATGTATGTGAATGACTAATATCTAGTATAGATTTAACATCTCTGATAAAGAATATTGGGAAAATCGATGAGTGCCATGAAAAAATAAAGCAATTTGGGCAGTACTATCATTTTTGCTATGCTACTTTGCCCATGGGAGGTTGTGGGGAGCCAGTCCAGAACAGTATCTACTTACCGGGAAGCACATTTTTGAGGAGACCCTTGTCGATACACAATTTTAAAGATGGGCCTTCAATTTGGGTATCCTTCCCCATTTTTATTATTTGTCACTCTAGGTCAGAGGCCGATAACCTCATGATGGCCAATGTAGAATTAGTTCAGCCACTCTGTCAGATAGTTTTCTGTGGTTGGCACGGGGCAATCCACATCAAGTGCTACCTTGTTTAGTTTATTTTCATTTCGTCTCTGGGGCTATTGCGCAATGGCTTGATGGGAGCAATGTCTTGTAGAATCTCATCAGAATGATCTAATGTGGCCTTAGGGGTTTTGTCTGATCTGGTAGTTCTCTCATCTGCAAGGTTGTCCAGCTGAATTTCTCAGATATGGCAGTCATTCAGTACTCTGGACTTTGTTCTTTTAGTTGTTGTTTTTCCCACCTTCGTCTGAGGATGAAAGTAGATGATCCACAGTATAACCATAACAGTCCGCTTGTTTAAGGTTGGGTTTTCAAACAATGATTAGTGTTGCCGCAGGGCACAGCGAAGGATTGTACCCACCTCTTCGACTGTTGGATGGAGGCTCAGATTTGTGCCAGAACTGGGCTCAAGAAATGTTAGGTACCGAATTATAAGGAAACAATATTCAAGTCCAAAATGCCTCCAATGGCACTAAGTGATTGACTGATTCTGCAGTCCAAGCACCTGAGCTTCTAGAAGCATAACAATGGGCAGCAGTAAACTGCAGGCCCTTCTCTTTAAATTTGCAAACCAGCACTCAAATAAAACAATACAAGCCCACAAGAGCCCCAACTGTAATATGTCATTAGGTGGAACTTAAAAGACACACAATTGATGGACAGAATGCAGAACAAATCAAAACATTCACCCACAGTCAAGAGATCTGGGTTAAATCCATCATTCTTTTGCTCACCATGCCACCCCAGTTTAGACCTGGCCATTTACAATCCAGTCTTGACCCTGTGCCTCATGGGAACAGTCCAGCCTGAACTGCCAAGTCAGGTCCTCCCTCGACTGGAAGAAAGCATACTAGGACCGATTTCAGGGTTTCCCCCTCATCAGCCAGGATAGC
This sequence comes from Lissotriton vulgaris, assembly GCF_964263255.1. Taxonomy (NCBI): domain Eukaryota; kingdom Metazoa; phylum Chordata; class Amphibia; order Caudata; family Salamandridae; genus Lissotriton; species Lissotriton vulgaris. The sequence goes on along the minus strand of NC_141695.1, from coordinate 1,303,516,387 downwards.
TTGAATCCAGTGGCACAGTGAGCCCGGGAGCCACGTCTGGGCATACTCAACACAGTTAGGGCGAGAAAGCAAAAAACACACAATTGATGGATGGAATTCAGAAAAATTCAAAACAATCGCCCACAGTCAAGAGATCTGTGTTAAATCCATCATTCTTTTGCTCACCATGCCACCCCAGTTTAGACCTGGCCATGTGCAAACCAGTCTTGACCCTGTGCCTCATGGGAACAGTCCAGCCTGAACTGCCAAGTCAGGTCCTCCCTCGACTGGAAGAAAGCATACTAGGACTGATTTCGGGGTTTTTCCCCTCATCAGCCAGGATAGCTTGAATCCAGTGGCACAGTGAGCCCGGGAGCCACGTCTGGGCATACCCAACACAGTTAGGGCGAGAAAGCAAAAAGCACTCAATTGATGGATGGAATTCAGAACACATCAAAACAATCGCCCACAGTCAAGAGATCTGTGTTAAATCCATCATTCTTTTGCTCACCATGCCTCCCCAGTTTAGACCTGGCCATTAGCAAATCAGTTTTGACCCTGTGCCTCATGGGAACTGTCCAGCCCGAACTGCCAAGCCAGGTCCTCCCTGGACCGGAAACAAGCATTTAAGGACCGGGTATGGGGTTTTCCCTCATCAGCCAGGATTGCTCGAATCCAGTGGCACAGTGAGCCTGGGAGCCACGTCTGGGCATACCTGGTGCACTTAGAGCGAGAAAGCAAAAGATACAATTGATGGACGGAATGCAGAACAAATCAAAACATTCACCTCCAGTCAAGAGATCTGGGTTAAATCCATAATTCCTTTTCTCATCATGCCACCCCAGTTTAGACGTGGCCATCTGCAAATCAGTCTTGACCCAGTGCCTCATGGGAACAGCCTCAGTTTGCCCTAGGTTGGCAGGGTATGCCCAGACATAAGTCCCTTGCTCACTTTACAACTGGATTCAAGATAGACTGGCTGATGATGGGTGCTAGCCCGAAACTGATCCCAGGATGCTTGTTTACAATTCAGGGAAGATGTGGCTTGGCAGTTCAGGCTGGACTGTACCCATGAGGTACAGGGTCAATACTGACTTGCATATAGCTGGGTCTGAACTGAGGTGGTAAACTAAGCTAAAGAACAATGATGGATTCAACCCACATCTGTATCAAGGGGGTGAGTTTCTAAAAAGTTTCAGCGCTCCGTCCATCATCTCCTTGTGTTTGCTTTGTTCACCTTAAGTTGGTAGGGTATGCCCAGACGTGGGCAGCATGCTCACTTTGACACTGGATTCAAGCTAGCCTGGCTGATGAGGGGTAAATGTAAATGTAAATTGATACTTGTATAGCGCACGACTCACCCGCAGGGGTCTCAAGGCGCTTGTACGAATACCGCTGTGGAACCCATCCTGGCTTTCCCTGTGAGGCGTCCACTCCTGGGCACCCCCAAGGTGGAGGCCAGGCATCCTTAGCGTTATGGGGGCCGTTGTGGAGATTAAGCAAGCTATTGCCCAGAGTTGCAGAGTGGGACTCCATGATTGGAATAGGCACTGAGGCGAGAATTATCATGTCCGTGGAATTTTGAGCCCAAGACCCGCCGAGGAGGGGAATTGAACCCTGGTCTCGGGCTAGACCTCTGCATCAGGGTCTGCCGCTCTAATCATTGAGCCACACTTCTCCATGAAAGCAGTTCCAGGCTGCTTGTTTCCAGGTCAGGGAAGACCTTGCTCCACAGTTCTGGCTGGACTGTTCCCATGAGGCACAGGGTCAAGACTCATTTGCATATAGCTGGGTCTGAACTGAGGTGGCAAAGTGAGCTAAAGAACAATGATGGAATCAAACCAGATCTATGACTGGGGGTGAGAGTCTGAAACATTTCAGTGCTCCGTCTATGATCTCTCTGTGTTTGCTTTGTTTGCCCTAAGTTGGCAGGGTATGCCCAAACATGGGTCCCTTGCTCACTTTGCCACTGGATTCAAGCTAGCCTGGCTGATGAGGGGTGTTACCCTGAAACCGGTCCCAGGATGCTTGTTTCTGATTCAGGGAAGGCCTTGCTCAGCAGTTCGGGCTGGGCTGTTCCCATTATGCTCTGAATGCACTTATTAAAATTGGGTAGCAAGCTTTACACAAACGCCTGTAGAGTAAGACAATTTTCCTTGAAGAATTGGAAACAGAGATCTGGATGCTTTGTACTGTTTCTATTTATCAGAATTAAATCATTCATAGATAATCACAGTAAAAGGTGGCTGTCAACATGAATTCAATATTTACACAGAATGGGGTGATCGTGTGACATAGGTGCTCAGTGCTTAACATGTGTACAATATTTACAAAGGTAGTTGAGGTTTTTATATACAGGTGAGAGATAGGCCACAGGGGCATGTCAATGAGCTGCGGTTGCTGGCATGCTCAAAAGATGCACAGATAGTGATAGGGTGGCAGTACTCACCCTAGAGGGGCTGGACAATGTCGAGGTCGGGGTCAGGGGACACTCACAGAAGGTTCAAAATGTCGGCCCAAGCAGAGATTTCTCTAAGAACGGGGGGCATTACGGGGATCGGTGAGTTGTCAGTTGATGAGTAGCTCTAGGACTATGGCTGGGTAAAGGAGGTGGGTCTGTAGATGATGAGGGTGAATGTGTCCATCAAGGTTGGCCTGTTTCCAGATGTTCAAGAATTGGTTGAGATGATGGAGGCATTTGGGATGGATGTGAGTGCTTTGCTGATTGATAAAACTCCTTTGTTGATGGTGTGGTGGGGCATGGGTCCAAAGGTGCAATAGAGTGTACAGTCTTAACTGTGGCAGCTGTCTCATCCAGGGTGATTAGAGGTCAGGTGGATAAGGTGGTTTACTCAGTAGAAACTGGGAGATAAATAGCAAGGACTGAAGGGTCTGGGTGAGGGTCGAAGTGGTGGTATAATATATATCTTGCTGCAGAAGAGGTCTAAGAGCCTGTTGCACAGGTCCTGAGAAGGAGTGATGCTGTCTGGGGTGGCTGTTGGGGAGGTGCAATCTTGCAAGATGGCAAAATTCACCTTGCTGTTGTTGATGCTGGTCTTGATTCAGTTTGCCAATGCACTGTACTTGGTGTCTTGGATTGAGTGGTGGTAGCGTCTGAGGGTGTATTTGAAGGTAGTTTTCTCTGTGATAGAGCTGTCAATAACGTTTTCCCCTTTGGGTGAACTTAAGAGCAAACCACAGTTTTGTACTAGACATACAGAGAATTCACCTACTTTAACACAATAAGGAGCAGTAAATGATAAACATGAATCAGTCATACAAAAAAACTTGTACATTTTATTTAGGTAGATTTTTAAAAACAATTTAAAAAACAGAACATTGTGACACATCATAAATTCATTACATAAATTCATTACATAAAAAATGAGACAGTACATAAGGAAAATAATTCCAATTAAAAAGGGGAGAAAAAGAACACCAGTTTCAATGAATTGATGAGATTTACTCCAAGTTGTATATTCAATTCCACAATTATAGGAGTTTCTTATCTCTATCACTTAGTGCTTCTCCACCAAAAAGTGCATCGACGCGTTTCGGTGATGGCAAATAAATGTTCAAGGCCAAAAATCTTCCTCAGGATTAAAATAATAATATCCCACTTAAACACAATATCTTGATGATTATCAAGCGAATGTTGCTTACAGTCAACCGCTTCTAATAATCGGCCACCTTCAAGATGTATCTTCGAAATAATAATAATGTGCGTATAGAAATATACTGCAAATTTTCTTCAGAGACGTCACAATCACGTCTCATATATCGGGGACCAACGGGATGCTATTGTCCTCGTTCCTAGTCAGACCGCCCGCAGCCTGCTAGTTAGACGACTTTGCGGAGGAGACATTACGCAGAACCCCACGTTGCGGTCCAAGTCGTCTAACTAGCAGGCTGCGGGCGGTCTGACTAGGAACGAGGACAATAGCATCCCGTCGGTCCCCGATATATGGAACGTGATTGTGACGTCTCTGAAGAAAATTTGCACACCACCTAGTAAAGTGCTTTTTGGGGGATATCACACAAACTGAAACCCAGTAAAGTTTGTTCTTAGTCATCCTTAGCCATCAAAAGATAATGTATTTATTCTTACTCAAATTTATACAGTACAGATATTACTGGCATTCAAATGTAGCAAAGTTCTGACAACCTTCAAAAGTAAATACTGACTGCACCCCAATTCAACATAGCGTGTTTCGAATACATTGTACCTGCGGGAGTCCTCAAGCAGGTGTTTATGTCAAGATGCTGTAACATTGTGCTTGGGGTCCAGTGGGAGAAATCTAATCTCCTATCTCTCACTGCCTCCACCAAATTACCCCAGATATGTGAATATGAGGGCCAGTGGTACAAACATGAAAATGGAAAACCTAGATCTCTAATAGCTGATACTTTATCATTCACACACAGTATGAGAAACAATGTTCAGGTGAAGAATCATCTGTGTTTCACAATGGCATAACCTTAGCATATATAACGACTTCTAGTTTTAAAATATGTCATGCAAATGTTCAATAGTAATTAGATACTTTATTCCACAAACAGCACACTTGTTGTGTAATACTTCTTTGTAATCCCAAAGTTCTTCAATATAAAATGAGCAGGAAAAATTTGAGGTCTATCTAACCAGGTCCTTGGTGCAGAAACATTGTGTTATGATTATCTAGCAAAGACGCTATGGGTCACGAGGGAAGTTATGCCCAGATATCTAAAATAGCCACCATATCACCAGACTATGCACAAGTTCATGCCTGCTGGAAATTGTAACACATTGTTCTTCACACATACCAAGTCTGAGCACACACACAACTTGCTGAAAGCCATCAAGAACCTCAATGGCTGGAAGCATGCACCATCACCCTTGCTCCTTTCAAGGCTAAGCCAACTACAAGAGTCTGACCACAGACAATATAACCAGAGCAAATCAGGCTGACAAAATGGTACTGTAAGCAACTGAAGTGCTAGTGGAGTAAAACTCACAGCACCACAAATAAATACATCTTCAAATCAGCCCTAAGCTGCTACCACCAGCAGATACAGTGCATCAAGAAACAGCTCTTGCAGATTGCATCAATGTCTGCACTATGATCAGCAATGGAATCTTCCCCATCATCAAAGGTTTCTCCACACCTCCTGCAACCTCCAGCAACATCACACACTCACACGATATTTGCAACGAGTTGTATAAAATACTCCTTTAAGAACATCACTATGAAATACAGCAACTTTGACCGTCAACAGGACCCTAGCACTGTTACATAAAATGGGACCAGAATACCTGAACAGCCACATACACTTTCACCATCCTGCCAGAGACCTATGCTATGCCTCTCACTCATTTGCACCCCCTACCACATTCACAAGAGGTGAGAAGGATGCAGCTCATTCTCCAAAGCATGGAAGAACCTACTTCTACACATCAGAGTCGCCTCCTGACTTCTGGAGCTCTGCAAGAGGTGGAAGACCTGGCTGTTCAAATAACTCTGTGTGGTAAATATTTGATTTACCGTCCTAATTTCTATGCAGGTAAGTACTTAAACAAAAATAACTCAATCGGAAAGAAAGATGCAGAGTCCGTGGTGTTAGAGTTCTTAGGGGTTTTATTCCTTAAAAAGGAATGGTTCTGGTACCGGATATCGGGTTCCTGACACCACTGGGGTGCAGGAAGGGATAGAGCATACTTTATTGACATTACATTACTTTTATACTTAATATACACAATAGAAGTCAATGCAGAAGGCGTAACAGCTGAGAGAAACAAGATAAGAATTCACACGTGTTAGCAATACGTAATCAGAAGGCGTGAACTAAGGCGTGCACAGAGGTGTGTTCTAGAAACGTCACATGTAAGTGTCAGAAGTGGGTGGCTCTATGACAGAATGGTGCAGAGTCAGCAGGAATCGGTAGCTAGGATGCGCGCGCAGCTGCATGACGTGTGATTGACGTAAAGTTGGAGGGTGCAGGGGACTTGACATTTACACTAGAGGAAAGAGACAGAAGTCTGGCATGTCAGATCAACTCGTTCCTATATCATATCTGATATCTGATGTTTGGGAACCATATTATCTAGAAGGAAAAGGTCTCTCGGACAGAGGCTAGCCTATACTGACTATGAGTGCGTGCACATGTGCCTACGTGTCTGTGGGTAAAGCGAGGGGGTATGGGCCTACCATGGAAACGGGAGCTATGAATTACTTGCATGGAGACAGAGAGGCCGGGCCCTTTGCTCTGCAGCCGGGGGTTTGTTTATCTATTCTGCTGGACTGGAATGTGTTTTCGGGAAGCTAAGCTTGGCTATACTGATAGCATGAAGATAAAATACTGTCTTTGGCAGGCAGACAGGCCGAGCCAGGCTCCGCTCGCCTCGCAGGGAGTAGGACAGAGTTCACGGGTGGGGGCATCCCACGTTGCAGTTTCAGGAGGCAGAGATGCTTTTGGAAAGAGGCTTGATGACAGAAAACAGGGCCTAACTCGCACAGAGCCAGGAATACATGAAAGTGCACCATACAAAGACGGTGGCAAGGCATATTTAGGAACGGAATATTCAACCCATTCAGGGTGGATCTGAAAGAGGACATGTTAACGTTGGACGCAAATGTGTTTGCGTCTTCATAGCTGGCACAGGAGGGAAGTTACATGCACTTTAAGCTCGTACATGGAGACGGTGGGGTACACGTTAGGGAACATTTCTTGACCATAAAATTCATATTTCCTCATTCCCTCCTTGTTCCCTACGGACCCTTCATGATATATCAATCGTCATTAATCTATTTATTTGAGTAGTTAGCATCATCTGCTCATCCTTTTTCACATGGGATTTAGAACGTTGACTTGAATGGGGAGTGCAGGATGTGGCGCACAAGCCGCAAATCGCCGGCCCACATTGTAAACATAGACAGCAACTGAATACTATAAGTAGAATGGTTCCAAGAAGTGACAGTATTTTCCAACCCCAAGCTGATATGGTAGTCCAGAGCCAACCGGACCAAGTCCAAGTGCCTGGATTCTGATGTATCTGACTAGCTATCTTATGGAGACGGGTAATAGCCTTATATACGGACGGAGCATTATCTGGGATGAAAACGCAACAAGCTGACCCGAGGACCTTACAGGCTCCTCCGCGATCGGCCAGTATGACGTCAATAACAAGACGATTTTGAAGAACGACAAGTCTCATAGCAGACTGTTCCTCAGTCAAGTTACCTAGGGCGGAAGTGGTCTCTTTCACTACTGCTTCGAGAGTTCTGGTCAAGTGGCGTATAGACTTACTATTAAAGATAGCCCCTAAGTAGGGAAAGAAACCTTTGTTGAAATCTGTGAATTTTTCCCATGCCGTTTCCGTATAGTCGACAATTGGGAGATCTCTTTTGGGTCTGTGAACTAGACGGGAATTTCTATGATAATCTGGTGGAGCTAGGAAAACAGGTGGCAGTAAGAATCCAATGTAACAGGTCCCATCCCAATCTATAGGCAAACGTATGTATGCTGTCTGACCACAAATGAAATAGGAATGACGTGTAGCTTTGAATGTGGACTTGCCCTTATCACTAAATTCGATCACGGTAGTACATTTACTATGACCCAGGTGTATTGAACCCTTCTTTCTAATACATAATTCACCTTTGACTGGTAGTACTGACATGGTGGGCAAGTCTGGTTCGGTTTCGGATTCAACATTCAGAATCATGAGGTTGAGTGTAAAATTTCCTAATCCATATACTTCATTTTCTAGATCAGTTCCTGTTCTTTTGGGGACTCCCTCTTTGTCAGGATAACATACTCTATGCAGAACTGTGTTCAGGTTTCCCCATACCCAGTTACCCTGATAAACTACGGAATTCGAATCTAAGGCATTAATCAAACTAAACCAGGCTCCACATGAACCATTGTGTGTGAACGGGTACGGGAAGAGGGGCAGAACTCCCTTGTATTTCTGGTAGGGAGGGAGTCGGCCACATATCCAACAATTTGTAGCGTTGCTGGTCTGATGCGAGTGGTGTAACATACTAATGAATGTATTGTTGCGCAGCGCAAGTCGGTAGGACAATTCATGAAGAGGTAACTCGCTAAAAGAATGCTCGGCAGTGTCATTAGAAGAAGAATGTGCACGTGTAGCAATAGGAAAGTATATATGCAGAAGTATACTGGTGACAATAATCGTAAGACTTAAGGAAAACATAATCCATAAGGTGACAATACAGTAACTTTTTAGAGATTTGCAGTAGCGTTGCTTCTTGATCTGTTTCTCTCTATCTCTCTCTCTATTGGGGTCTAGGGGATACATGTCAGAGACTATTTAACCGATTCACCTAGGGGAGGACTTAAACAATTAAACTGTCTGACTTGCTAGACCGTAATTTCAACTTGTATTCTTCTTGCAGAGTTTTCTCTACCATGGGAGGTTTAAAGTCACTAGAATCTGGGCAGTCCTTTGAGGGGGTGGAAGAGTCAGTTTCTGGCAGCAGCAGTTCATTACATTTTTTTACGTGGCTTGTATGTATCCACCCTTTTCTGCCCTCCACCTTGATCGCGGTCCTCGTGGTTAGAAGGACGAGCTTCGGCTCCTGCCAACGGGGCTCCAGCGGACTCCTCCTGTCGAAATTTCGTATCAGCACAGTATCACCGGGGCGGACATCGTGTGGCTTTACATCAGTGTTGTCGGGAAAGGCTGCGGCAACCTGTGAACGACATGATTGGAGTGCAGACATCAAGGAGGCAAGGTAATCTGTCAGCATATTACAATCAACATCGGTTATTTTCTTAGGCATGGGCGTCCCCCACATATTTGGTGGCCTGCCGAAGACCACCTCATACGGGGATAGCCCTGATCTCGAATGAGGAACCATCCTCATATAGAACAATGCAACTGGCAGGGCGACTATCCAGTCGACCCCTTTCTCTTTACAAACTTTAGCAAGACGGGTTTTCAGTGTCTGATTGTGTCTGATTGTGTCTCTCTACAAGGCCAGCTGCTTAGGGATGTCGGACGCAGTGGAATTTCCACTGATATCCTAGCAGGAGTGAGACCTGCTTCATGAGCTCGGACGAGAATGGCTGTCCGTTATCTGAGTATACGATACGAGGCAAGCTGTACCGTGGGAAGAATTCTCGAACCAACTGCTTGGCAGTGGTCGGGGCAGTGTAGTCTGGTACTGGATATGCTTCTGTCCAACGGGAAAGTGCACAAACAATTACGAGGACGTACTTGAATCCTCGACAACGTTCCATCTGGATATAATCCATCTGGAGGACTTCAAATGGGTGATCGGGAGGATGAAATCCACCTTGCTCTACAGGGACGCTTTTACTTGGATTGAACTGACAACAGATCATGCAAGTACACACTTTCTATTTTGCTGCTGCTCGTAAATGTTTGTTGTACCAGAGATTCTGTAAACTGTCTAACATGGCTTTTTCTCCCAGATGTGCTGGACTATGTGCTGTATTTATTATGACTTGAACCATAGAGTCGGGGAGAAACCATGTAGATTTTCCCTTCGTCATCCATCCCTGATCTGTCTGGACCCCTCCTAGTTCAGTCCATTTCTTAATTTCATCTGAAGTGGCATGTGTCTGAATATCGATTACATCTAGTGTGGGATCCCTAACTGCCATACAATGTGTCGGTACTATTGCCTTTGTCACATCAGTTGCCTGGGTGTGAGTCAATGCGGTATGTTTTGCTGTTTGGTCTGCCAGGTCGTTACCCTGGGAAACAGGGTCAGTAACTTTAGTATGTGCTTTACACTTCATGATGGATATGCCTGAAGGCAGATGTATTGCTTCTAACAGTGCTTGAATGAGGGGACCATGTTGAATCTTGGCTCCGTGAGAAGTCAAGAAACCTCGTTCTTGCCATAACATTCCGAAGTCGTGTACGACTCCGAAAGCATAACGGGAATCAGTGTATATGTTAACATTTCTGTTCTTGGCTAGTATACAGGCTCGGGTCAGAGCGACAAGCTCTTCTGCTTGAGCGGACAGTGTGTTAATACGATGTGTTTCTTTGACTTCAGTTTCAGTGGTCACTGCATACGCGGCCACTAATTCTCCTGTACTTGTTCTCATGCATGAACCGTCCACATAAAGTGTCAGGTCTGGGTTGGTCAGGGGAACATCTGCTAAGTCTCGTCGGGGCTTTGTTACTGCATTAATTATCTCTATACAATCATGCGGGGCTGGATCTGTTATAATTGAAGGTAACAATGTTGCGGGATTTAGGATGCTACAGCGTCTGATTTCTATGTGTGGCTGGAACAGTGTCAGTTCATAACCTGTCAGTCGTGCTATAGTCAGGTGTTGAGTCTGGGTTCGGTTTAGAAGGACTTCTACAGAATGTGGAACTTGTACTGTCAATGGATGTCCTAATACAATTGAATCGCTTTGTCTGATTGCTAGGGCTGTCGCTGCAACTGACTTTAAGCACGCCGGGAGTGCCTGGGCTACTGAATCCAATGTACTCGAAAAATAAGCGCAAGGCTTATGTGAACCTGCTTGATCTTGTGTGAGGACAGACAGCGCTGTACCTTCACGTTCTGTGACAAAAAGTGTAAAAGGTTTACTGTAACATGGTGTCGCTAAAACTGGTGCTTGACATAAAGCTTTCTTTAATTCCTCAAAAGCCTGTGTATGTTCCTGAGTCCAAGGAAGGGCAGTTGAAGTCGCTGCCTCCTGTGTTGTCAACTGAATGAGTGGTTTAGCTAGAAATGCATACTGGGGAATCCATTGTCTGCAGTACGAGGTGAGGCCTATAAAGGCCCGCACTTCCTTTTGTGTCTGGGGTTGTGGCATATTTACAATTAACTGGATGCAGTCAGGAGTGAGCTGTCTCCCCACTTTGGACAGCAAGTGACCCAAGTACACAACTTGCTGAACACAGAATTGTAGCTTTGAAGGAGACACCTTGTGTCCCTTGTCGGCCAGAAAATGTAAAACTGTCAGTGATGCTTGTTCACATTCGGGTTCACTTTGTGCGGTGATCAGCAGATCATCGACGTACTGCAATAAGGCAGTGCTAACTGGCATTTGGATACAATCAAGTTGTCTTTTTAGTGCTTGGCTGTAGATGCTGGGGCTTTCTGTGAATCCTTGAGGTGCGCGTGAAAATTTGAAACTTCGTCCATTTAAACTGAATCCGAAGAGATATTGGCTCTCTGGATCAATGGGCACACTGAAGAAGGCGTTCTTGAGGTCAATTACAGTAAAGAACGTCACTTCTGAATCAATAGCAGTCAATAAGGATGAGATGTCGGGAACCACAGGGTACTGTGGAACAATGCATTTATTCAGTTCTCGTAAATCAATCACCAGCCGACATACTGGCGGTGCATTGGGATCAGTACGTTTAAGAATCGGAATAATAGGGGAATTACAGATATTGGAGTCGGTTTCTACGACCACTCCTTGGGCAATGAGCTCTTCAATGATTTCCAGTAAAGCCACGACAGCATCGGGTGGTAACTTGTATTGTCTGATTCGGGGTAAAACAACTCCTGGTTTGAGTGTAACACGGTATGGTGTAATGTGCATGCAACCTACATCGGTTGGGCCTTGTGCCCACAGGTGTTTCGGTACATTTTTCAATCTGACATCAAACTCTCGTAATACATAGTGACCCTTGAAGTCACGCAGAAAAAGTCTAACTCCTTCCGGAGAACAACATATCACAGCTCCTAGAGCCTTCAGTGTCTTTATTCCTAACAAGTTTTCTGGACATGATTTCGTGAGTAACAAGTCTGTAACACTTGATAGTGGACCTACTGCTAGGGGGACGGGTTCTGACACTTCATTTACAATAGGCTGTCCTGAAAAACCAAGGGAAACATTCTGTGAGCCTGAGAGGGGTGCCCCTGGGACTTCATTATGGCTGATTGTCGTGCGGCTTGCCCCTGTGTCAATTAAAAACTTTCTGTCTTTTCCCAATACTCGACTATGTACATAAGGACCCTCTTGATCTACAGGAATCTCAATAAGAGGCAAGCCAACCTCCCTCTCTAGGCTGTTTCATGTGTATCGCTGATAATCGGGATAGTCAGATTGGGCATACTGGTACATTTGCTGTGAAACTTGCTGAGTCGCGGCAATGGGCTGTGGCTGTGATACCGCTACAGTCTGGGCGGTGTGTGATGAAGCATGCATAGGCTGTGTGTTCTGTGAAGTCTGTGGCTGGACCTGGTCTTGTCTAGGCTGACGCGGTCTTTCTTTAGTTTTACCTGTCGCTATATTGTGTTTCAGGACTGGACATTCATTTACGTAGTGGCCTGGCTGCTTGCAATAGTTGCATGTCCCTTTAACAGGAGCTGCTGAATTATTTGTCTGCGTCCCACCCTTTTTCTGACCGTCAGCTGGGACTGACTGGGCAACTAGTATTTTCATTTTCGTGTCTTTCATACGTCTCTGTTCATGTTCTTGTTCTTCCCTAATTCTGTTCTGATGATATTGTAACATTTGCAACATCTGAGATGGCGTATTTGCCTGCCATGTACTCTCGACTTTATATACACGATTCTTAACCTGGGTTAGGGAATTGTCTACTAATTTACTTACAAACAGGTGTGGGTATGACTCGCTGCTTGGTTTCAGGCCACTATTAATAATGAAACATTTCTCGAATCTTGAATAGAAGTCACTAGTATCTTCATCGTGTTTCTGTTTACAGGCTGAGATCGCGTCCCAGTCTTCCTTTTTAGTTGTCAATAATCTTGGCAAAACCTGTACTATTAATCCTGGTAATGCTTTAGCTTTTTCCCCAAGGCCTAGCCCTGGAGTACGGATTTTTTCCTCGTCTTCTATTTCAGTCCATATAATCTTTTTATCTCCCACCTCCCATTCTTTTTCTTTGAGTTTCTCATAGATGCCAGTGGGCAACAGTACTTTAACAATTTCATAATATCCGTATATGTGTAATCTCCCATGAGTAACATATCCTTAAGTTCTCGGTGAAAACCTGCAGGGTCTTTATCGTGACAGGGTACTAGTTTCTTTATCTCTAATAATTCTAACTTTGTCAAAGGTGTGTACACATACACACGTTTCAGGGTATTATCGGCACCCATAACTGGGTGTACTTCTCGTAAAGGATTCTGTCTGTCAAAATGTTCCAAATGAAACATTTTTCTTTCTGGGGGCGGAGCTGAAACATGTTGAGGGCCTAAGAAAGCGTTATATCTGTGCCGTTGCTCTAGAATTATTTGAATCAACTTGGTACTTAAGCCTCTCCATCTATTCATAAGTAGTGCTTCTAATGTATCAGGTAAGGGACCTGGGTCCGAGTGTTGATTTCTGTATAACGTGAGAAGATGCTGAATCATGTATATACCAGCTAATTTCTGTTCGTCTGGGGAAAGGTTCAGAAATGTCTGTGCTACTGTATCATCATTGTATATGCTAGGATTGTCAGCCCATAGTACTGCTGACCGGGCTAGTTCTTGTTCATCCATAGAATTGAGTACATGGTACCCCATTCGTTCTTGAAGCATTTTATCGGTATCTTGAAACAGATATTCAGAAGAATTCGGTTTTGATATGCCGGAAAGAAAAACTCTCTTGCTTTCTGGGCGAATACCTTTCCTAAGGTAATTTCCCTTACCCACGTACGCTATCATTTCTTTAGGTTGTTGTTCGGATTCCTCTGGGTCGTCCTCCTCGGAGGAATCAAGCCGGTTGTTATCTGCTTCCCTTTCTTGTTTCTTTCTTTCGTGTATCTCTATTACTTCTTTCCTGATCTTTTTGTACATACTTGCTATACAATTCTGTTTATCGTGTTTTCCCTCGGCTATGTTCTGGCCCCATTTGTTTAGTGCATCCATCTCGTCCTGGTCTACCCCAGGCCTGTCTCGTTCTCTTATTAGACAGTTTATGAAGAAGCGTAATATACAACCTTGAGTGTCAGCTTTCTGGTGAGCCAGGGCCTCTTTAATACTGTCAGGATCTTCCCCAGTCTGGATAAAATGGTATATTCTATCTAGGTGTTCAGTCATTCCTGGGAACAACACTAAGTAATCTGTAACTTTTCGTAAGCGTAGAGATGCTAATAACATCCTATCGTCTTTACCGGGTACTGGATCGTATCTGCAAACCAGAAGGGGTTCTTTAAGCATGTCGAAATTTGAGGTTCGGGGTGTACGGTTCTTTAATATGTCCCTTATGTTTAACCTATGCTGTTGTGGCGGGGTCAGGTGACCTCCTGTCGCACCTCCAGAGGCGGAGGCTTGAGCATGACTTGTCTGTGGGGACTGTGTAAGTAACTGAACTGGTGTTTTTCCAGGGTCAGGCCCAAACGGATTCAGGGTATTTATCTTAGGTGTAGGAAGTGGTGGAGGAACAGGTGGAACAGGATTTCGGGCGGGTGAACTTTGTTGTGGTAAGGGCGGGACATTGTCTTGGAGTGGGTTGCCACCTCCGTCACCGTCAGCAGGCGGTACCTGGGCAGGTGGATTGGTGTAAGCGGGAGCTACATCATCTAGATAGGAAGCAAGGAATATGTCCTTTGTAGTCCTGTGATTTACTTTAGTTGGAACCAATGGTGGCGGCATATCTTTCGGTATTTCTGGAGTGGCTTCAGGCGAACCCTCGGTCACTAAGTACAGGCCATTTACAAGATTGTTTCGCATGCGGTCTACTTGTTCTGCTTTTACTCGGATCCCTTCATTAACTAATTCGTTTTCTCGGACTTTATCCGACTCTTCTCTATGTCTGTCTTCTTTTCGGAGGGCTTTTTCGGCACGTTTATGTGATTCTTTACGCCAAAATATTATGGCGTCTTTCTGAGATTGTCTGGCTTTCTTTTTCCATAGCGCTTCTTCTACTTTCAGGATGCACTCGGCATCCCAAGTTCCTGTAACGGGCCATCTGTGTCTTTCTTCTAGGTGCTTAGTATAATCGGCCCATAAATCTAGGTACAGTATGGCATCCAAGCCATGCTTATGGTACATAAAATTTCCAGGAGTGTCCCTAGGGGGGATAGGAATTTCTTCCTCTAGCATCCCTTTCCTAGTTCCTATCTGTCTTAACTTATTGAAAAACGGCATCTTGTTACTTAGTGCTGGATACTCGATATTTGTTACTTACTTCTGAACACAGCTAGTTACACAAAAACACAGTAATGTACACAAAACAGTCCACTCATACCACGACATTAATCACATGAAACATTTTGAACACGTATGACCACCCTTGGTACTAGATGTACTGCTAAACAGCACAGATACACTGTCGAGAACAGTGCAAGAACTTTAATACTTGATGTACTGCTAAACAGCACAGATACACTGTCTAAAACAGTGCAGACCGTGTTTGTGTACCCAAACCCGTCTTTACCGGATACATAATAATGCACCCGTCTAGATGCGTCCCCAGCAACGGTACTCACCGGGAAGCACGGAACAGAAGGCCTCGGAAAACTCGACTGGACTGGACCGGACTGGACTCGACTCAACTTGATACGTGAATCCTTCGGAACTGGTGGGCCTCTTGACACCTCGGACCTTGCTTCTTTCGGCTAGGCTCTGGTCGGGATCCTCCGCACTCCTCACCGCCTCGTCTGGGTGCTGATCGCAGTCTCCGTCACCTCCGTAGGCCTGAGGGAGATACAGGAAATCCTGCGGGTACGCCTAGTGTCCGTCTCGACTGTGGCAGGGGGCCAAGGCTGCAACGCACCAACCGGCGCGTGGGGTGGGGGAGGGGTCCCTGTTCGGGCGCCAAAATGATGTGGTAAATATTTGATTTACCGTCCTAATTTCTATGCAGGTAAGTACTTAAACAAAAATAACTCAATCGGAAAGAAAGATGCAGAGTCCGTGGTGTTAGAGTTGTTAGGGGTTTTATTCCTTAAAAAGGAATGGTTCTGGTACCGGATATCGGGTTCCTGCCACCACTGGGGTGCAGGAAGGGATAGAGCATACTTTATTGACATTACATTACTTTTATACTTAATATACACAATAGAAGTCAATGCAGAAGGCGTAACAGCTGAGAGAAACAAGATAAGAATTCACACGTGTTAGCAATACGTAATCAGAAGGCGTGAACTAAGGCGTGCACAGAGGTGTGTTCTAGAAACGTCACATGTAAGTGTCAGAAGTGGGTGGCTCTATGACAGAATGGTGCAGAGTTAGCAGGAATCGGTAGCTAGGATGCGCGCGCAGCTGCATGACGTGTGATTGACGTAAAGTTGGAGGGTGCAGGGGACTTGACATTTACACTAGAGGAAAGAGACAGCAGTCTGGCATGTCAGATCAACTCGTTCCTATATCATATCTGATATCTGATGTTTGGGAACCATATTATCTAGAAGGAAAAGGTCTCTCGGACAGAGGCTATCCTATACCGACTATGAGTGCGTGCACATGTGCCTACGTGTCTGTGGGTAAAGCGAGGGGGTATGGGCCTACCATGGAAACGGGAGCTATGAATTACTTGCATGGAGACAGAGAGGCCGGGCCCTTTGCTCTGCAGCCGGGGGTTTGTTTATCTATTCTGCTGGACTGGAATGTGTTTTCGGGAAGCTAAGCTTGGCTATACTGATAGCATGAAGGTAAAATACTGTCTTTGGCAGGCAGACAGGCCGAGCCAGGCTCCGCTCGCCTCGCAGGGAGTAGGACAGAGTTCACGGGTGGGGGCATCCCACGTTGCAGTTTCAGGAGGCAGAGATGCTTTTGGAAAGAGCTTGATGACAGAAAACAGGGCCTAACTCGCACAGAGCCAGGAATACATGAAAGTGCACCATACAAAGACGGTGGCAAGGCATATTTAGGAACGGAATATTCAACCCATTCAGGGTGGATCTGAAAGAGGACATGTTAACGTTGGACGCAAATGTGTTTGCGTCTTCATAGCTGGCACAGGAGGGAAGTTACATGCACTTTAAGCTCGTACATGGAGACGGTGGGGTACACGTTAGGGAACATTTCTTGACCATAAAATTTATATTTCCTCACTTACAATATTTTCTTTCCTTAAAGTATGGACTGTTATTCACATGCTAAATGAAGAGAACAGTAAACAAGAATTAACAGGTCAACAGGTCTGGCTTTTTGAAAGTGAAAGTGCCTATTTATTGATTTGAAAGCTTTTGTGTGTCATTTTGTAGGAGTGGATTCGTCCAACTAGGAGTCAACAAAGGTGAGAGTATGAATGGGCAAAAGAGTGAATAAATGACTAGATGAACGAGTGGCGGCAATATCAATGAATGAGTAATTTCATCAAACAAAGCACACCACCTAGTAAAGTGCTTTTTGGGGGATATCACACAAACTGAAACCCAGTAAAGTTTGTTCTTAGTCATCCTTAGCCATCAAAAGATAATGTATTTATTCTTACTCAAATTTATACAGTACAGATATTACTGGCATTCAAATGTAGCAAAGTTCTGACAACCTTCAAAAGTAAATACTGACTGCACCCCAATTCAACATAGCGTGTTTCGAATACATTGTACCTGCGGGAGTCCTCAAGCAGGTGTTTATGTCAAGATGCTGTAACATTGTGCTTGGGGTCCAGTGGGAGAAATCTAATCTCCTATCTCTCACTGCCTCCACCAAATTACCCCAGATATGTGAATATGAGGGCCAGTGGTACAAACATGAAAATGGAAAACCTAGATCTCTAATAGCTGATACTTTATCATTCACACACAGTATGAGAAACAATGTTCAGGTGAAGAATCATCTGTGTTTCACAATGGCATAACCTTAGCATATATAACGACTTCTAGTTTTAAAATATGTCATGCAAATGTTCAATAGTAATTAGATACTTTATTCCACAAACAGCACACTTGTTGTGTAATACTTCTTTGTAATCCCAAAGTTCTTCAATATAAAATGAGCAGGAAAAATTTGAGGTCTATCTAACCAGGTCCTTGGTGCAGAAACATTGTGTTATGATTATCTAGCAAAGACGCTATGGGTCACGAGGGAAGTTATGCCCAGATATCTAAAATAGCCACCATATCACCAGACTATGCAAAAGTTCATGCCTGCTGGAAATTGTAACACATTGTTCTTCACACATACCAAGTCTGAGCACACACACAACTTGCTGAAAGCCATCAAGAACCTCAATGGCTGGAAGCATGCACCAACACCCTTGCTCCTTTCAAGGCTAAGCCAACTACAAGAGTCTGACCACAGACAATATAACCAGAGCAAATCAGGCTGACAAAATGGTACTGTAAGCAACTGAAGTGCTAGTGGAGTAAAACTCACAGCACCACAAATAAATACATCTTCAAATCAGCCCTAAGCTGCTACCACCAGCAGATACAGTGCATCAAGAAACAGCTCTTGCAGATTGCATCAATGTCTGCACTATGATCAGCAATGGAATCTTCCCCATCATCAAAGGTTTCTCCACACCTCCTGCAACCTCCAGCAACATCACACACTCACAAGACATTTGCAACAAGTTGTATAAAATACTCCTTTAAGAACATCACTATGAAATACAGCAACTTTGACCGTCAACAGGACCCTAGCACTGTTACATAAAATGGGACCAGAATACCTGAACAGCCACATACACTTTCACCATCCTGCCAGAGACCTATGCTATGCCTCTCACTCATTTGCACCCCCTACCACATTCACAAGAGGTGAGAAGGATGCAGCTCATTCTCCAAAGCATGGAAGAACCTACTTCTACACATCAGAGTCGCCTCCTGACTTCTGGAGCTCTGCAAGAGGTGGAAGACCTGGCTGTTCAAATAACTCTGTGTGTACTACATGCCTATGCACCTGCTCAAGCACCCAAATACCCTCACATATGATAAGTGCACCATGCAAATCCTCATAACATAACTTCCCATCATGACCATAGAATGAACCCCGACCATGTGGCCCTCAATCAACAACATTGAAATCACTGCTACCATGAAGATAATTTACTCAAGGGCCTCATCTAAACCTTGCTACCACAACTCCCTTACCAAAGGACTACCACTCAGTGAAATACTAACACTCATTTTCAATGTCTCCATTCACACAACCACATTACTAGACACCTGGAAACACCATCATGCCTCTGCTCAAGAAACCATCTCCTGGCCCAGCCATATTTTTCAGTTGTACACCCATCGCCCTTCTATAATATACAGCAAAGGTCTTAGAGAAACGAATAAACCAATGCGTCAACGGCCACCTCAGCAACCACTAGACATGGTAGCCCTCATTCTCCTGGACCTCTCCACAGCATTTGACATGGTCTCACACCCCATCCACATTAGGCACCTGCATGCGATTGGCATCCAAGGACCTGCTATCTGCTGGATATGCTCCTTAACAGATAGCTGTCTGCCTTGCACTTTATTTTTGGGTACCCCCCAAATCATTTGCGGAGTACCTCAAGGTTCATCACTTAGGCCTTTCCTCTTCAACGCAGACATGATATTTCTCACCAAAGTCAACATTCTCTCCTAAGCCAACGACATGCAACTCATTTTCTCCTTCTCGGACAAGAGCCCCAACACAGGAAACAAGTTGAACACCTACATGACCAAAGTCACTAACTGGATGAAATACAACTGTCTCAAGCTCAATACAGACCAGACAGAAGTAGTGACCTTTGGTAAGAGCACCTCATGATGGGACTCCAACATGTGGTCGTAAAAACTCAGATTTACTCTCATACCCAGCACCCTTGCCAGGAACCTTGGAATAATCATGGACAGCAAACTAAACATGCCCGCATAAGTCAACATCATCACTGTATCCTGCTTCCAGACAGCAAAGATGCAGACGGAAGATTCAAATGGCACCCAATCAACACTAGAAAATCTGTCACTCATGTCCTAGTTATTAGCAACTTGGATTATAGGATCACCTACTATTCTGCGATACCCAAGCAACTCACTAGAAGATTACTAACCATCCAGAACTCTGCAGCCATGCTCACCCTCCCACACAAAACTCACATCACACCACGCCTGTGGGACCTCAATTGGCTCTGCATACAAAAACATGCTCATTTCAAATTCTTCAACCACACATTCAAGTCACTGCACAGATTGGTCCCCACTTATCTGAACAGTCACATCTCCTTCCACCAACCAGCCACACCACTGTACTCTGTCAGACTTCTGTCACACACATCCCACGCATAAACAACACCATATTAGGAGGATGGTTGTTTTGTTACATCGCTTCTAAAGCATCAAACAGACTTCCACTCCCCATCAGAGTCCCCTCCTCTCTTCTTGAGTTCTGGAAGAAGCTGAAGACCTTGGGCCTGATTCACAAAGGGCATCCACACTTGTAGCGAAGACCCCGAAGTCGTGGAGGGGGGGGCTCACTCATAACGGGACCTACAAACAGCATTTTGTCATAGCGGAGGTCCAGACACCACTGAGGGCCTCTCGCCATGACTGCAGGCCTGTGCCAGCAGAAGCCCTTTATGAATCGGCCCATAGTTTTTCAATTGACCAATGTACCATATTCAGGAGTGGGCAAATACGCCTGCTTAGTGCGAGGATAACAGTGCACTTTACAAATACACATAACATAACAAAACACTTATGTATTTGTTGTTTTGCTGAAGCATACATTTTGAAGTGCAAATATTTGTGGGAATGATATGATAAATGCTATGAATGCCAAAAAAAGATCAGGATTTCTCAGGTATTTGCTTCTTGTGTTGCATTTCCCAAACCACCAACCTGATATTCCGTTGGGGGACATTCACTATTGTTGTGACAGTCATACAACTATGCAAGCGCAATTTACATGTTCAGTTTTGCAGCAAAAGGGGAATTTACAAGTGCCATTTTGAAATGAAAATATATGCTTTTCCTGCCTTTGTGAATCTATTTGAAGTTTTGCATGTGGATTTGAGAACTTGTCAACATGCAAGGCCAACTCGGTTGTGGAAAAGGTTTGTTAAATCAGCTCTAACATTTTTTTGGTCTAAACTAACTTGTACACATGTGTTTAATTCATGTTAGACTAATTTAACTACTACAAAAATCCTCCTGTGTTTACACATTACAGAAATGTATCTGATTCATGTATGCTTTAATATATTTTCTGCACTCTTTACCACTTCTTTGTGTTTAGGTACCTATTTCCATTTGCAGTGAGCCGTGCCACCCAGGTTATAGAAAAGCAGCAATAGAAGGGAAGCCTAGATGTTGCTTTGAGTGTGTTCTATGTTCGGAAGGAAGCATTACAAACCAAACGGGTGAGTCACATTAAGAGGTTTACATTCGTCAAAAAATTATAACTGCAATTAATTTAATGGTGTAAGGTATCAATGCAAAGGGACTACTCAGGCTTTGATCAATCATCCCTCTCTTCTTCCTTTTCAAACAAACATCACATGGTGTTGATGACTCTATCAATGAAAGCAGTTTTTTTAAGACATCTTTGATGGCACTAATGTTTTGTAGAGTCACTAATAATTTAATATCGACTATAGAGAGACAACCTTGTGTGTATATGTCTTTGTACAGATTCAATCCTGTCCCATAAAAGCCAATCTAAATGTGTTGGGTATGGATGTTTCATTCATGTAATGTTGGCATTGGGTGAAATGCAACTCCAGAAACCATTTGTGCCATAGAAGATTGCTTAAAAAGATTGGTTTTATTGGTTATACCATGGATGTCATGGCAGTAACTGTGAGCACTTACTTTGATGAAGTTCAAAAAGGGGCTAAAATATGTTGACTAGATATCTATGTGATGGCTGTATGAGCAGGAATTGAAAAATTGAAAAAGGACTTGCAGTTTATTACAAAACTCTCTTGTGCTGTGTGGATCATGGATCACTAGATATCATGCAATTGGATGAGAGAACTCAGATGATCTGTAACATCCATATTTAGAGATCTCTTCCTGCCTGACAGTGATTGCTGTGGCTTCGGCGGAGCAGCCACCAAAGCAACTCCTCTGAAGGCACTGAAAGTTTGTGAAGCAGACACCATCATTCATGGAGTCACTTAGGAAACATTTTTGTTCCCTGTGAGGGAGCACTCCCAAAAAATTTCAAAAACATCTCCTACACCACCAAAGAAATCTTTGCCATCATGAAAGAATTCAAGTCCTCATCAGTCATCTCCACAACCATGAACTCATCCTAGGAACTCAACTGTCCCACTACTTCTCAAGAAAAATCAACAGGATCTACAACCACTTTGTCTCCCCACTAGACCTTTAAACCTCAAAGTCTTTGGCTTTGACAACAGTACCCCACTAGCAACCGCATTGACCTGCTGAAAACAGCTAACACAATACACTCCATCCTCTCTTGGGCCCAACAGATCCTTGCCTGCGCCACACCTTCACAAAAAGCTTTGCCATATCTGCTGCCCACATACCCATTCTCAACTTTTCACTCTCCACCTTCACCTGCCTAGACTCCTGGAAATACGCCACCCTCTTGCCTCACCTCATTAAACCTGTGGCAGAAACCCTGGCAAAGACTGACTACAGACCAATCTCCCTCTTCCACTTCCATCCGGCCTCCTTGAAAAGCTCATCAATGCCCAGTGGGCCAACTACCTGAATAATAATCACGACCTTGATCCCTCCTAATCAAGGTTCAGAACCAACCACAGCAGTGAGACAGCCCTCATCGTGGCAACAGACAACATTTGCTTTAACATGGACAAAGTGGACACAGCAGCACTCATTCTACTTCCTTCTCAACATTTAGGGCCATCTCTTCAACAAGGGTATAGGACATTCCACTATGAAATCAGCCATGCTTGGTCTTGCACTTGATACTTCAGTTTGTAGGCACATGGGACAAAGAATTGGGGCAAGAGACAAAATGTTTGTTTTCTGCTAGTACTAAATGTCTTCCTGACAGAAGGGCACAAAAGAAAAAGTACAAATTTTGGTGGGCAGCAAAGATGAAGAAGGTCACAAATTAGGGTAGTGCTAAGCAGAAGACAAAGAAGGATTACATGTGTTTCATTAGGTAATGATGTATGGAAATAGTAAGTCCAGTATCATGTTTCAAGTGTTTTATTTGGAATGATGCTGGTTGGGTTGATACCCCTCTAGGCCTTAAAAGCCATGGACTAGCTGAATTCGTACAATAGTCTGGTTTCTACTTTTTGTTTCTTTGCAAGTCCTGCAGAGGTGCAGCACATGTCCTTCTTTTGATTGTTCCCCTGGTGTAATGCTATGATCTACTGCAGAGGATATACACCCAAAGTGCACCTCATCTATAGTGGTGTGTGAATAAACCAAGCCATTGGGAGACTAGTGGCTGGTGGTTGTATGAAATGATTCCAGGGCACAAGCCTTTTCCTTTACCCCTCATATCAAATGTGTCCAATCTCCGATAACTGGTACCTCAGAAGTCATCATGAATAATATCTAGATTTTGGGTTAGGATTGAGTGTGTGTGATTGTGAGATCCTATACTTAAAGGGGAGTTGCCATTAGAGCGAGAGTGACCATTGCAGTTTTATTTGTCCTCCTTGGTACTGGTAATCGCACCCCTTTAGAAACATAGGTAAATTCTTAAGCTTTGTTTACCAGGGGTAAAGCTGGCAGGGCGGGTTTCAATCCCCTCAGTCTGCTGTGTATTATTGATAATTCAGAACAGAGTATGCTCTGTGGAAAAAATCTGAGTATTAGCTTAGGAGGGTGACTACCCACCTCAAGTAATAACCACAACCCGTGTCCCTGTGAACCACTAAAGTCATGAATTAAACCTGAGCTTCAACCCTTGGTAGCCATGACATCTGCCCGGAAAACACCTATACTTATTTTCAACACAAATAGACAGAAATGTAAATGCATAACAGTCTCTACCCCTTTGCTTAATACCCTTTAGGTGACAGTGCATATGCAGTATGGAACTACATCTTGTCACCATACCTCAACCCAGCCACACCACATGAGCAGAGATACAATGCAGCACACATCAGCACACGTAACATCATGAAATGCACATTTGGACTACTGAAGAGTAGCTTCTGCATACTACACAAAACTAGTGGAGTGTTGCAGTACTGTACAGAGACCTGCTGCCGGTTCGTGGCTTCATGTTGCACAAGGATATATGATGATACAACGCATACTATTACATTTTTTACAACGCATATGCTGTTACTATGCAATATTTTACAGCGATACCCATTAAAATGCAATTTATATAAAAAGCATTATAAGTGCCATTACTACTCAATACAATACTACGCATACCATTACAATGCAAAAATATATATTTTTAAACATTTTTGTAAATAACTCTTGGCATGGGATGCAGGGAAAATAGGGGTTTTGGGTGGGCAAGTGTTTTAAAATGTGTTAGGAAATTGAACACACAAAAGAATAAAATGGTACTCCATTGGAAAATTAATACCCGGGTATTAATTTGAATACTTGAGAATTTACCAATTAAAATATGGATACTTTTTTATTAACCACATGGCTGCTAGGCGTTTTCCCGTCCTGTGCTGCAAATTGTTGTTTTACTTTATTTCATGACGAGCTCAGCTCGTCATCAGCACAGCTCAACTGTGCATCATGACGAGCTGAGCTCGTCATCAGCATCGAAAGGGTTAATTTCAAGATTGTGCAATTTTGATACAATGGTATTCTTAATTTTTGAAAAATAACATAAAATAACAGATTTTGAAAGGTACACTTCAGAATCGAAAAGAAGGGGAGCACCATTTTTAAACCTAGGGTCAAAAACAAGTCCCACTACTGTTTCCATGACATGAAATACGTCATCTAGTACACACAATGGTGGACAAAACAAACACAAACCATTAAAACAGGCAATTTCTAAAACGAAAATTAAAATATAAGTTTACACATGATATTAACAAGTAAAAAATAAGAAACACAATAGATATTTTCGGTAAAATAATGGTGGTACACAAAAAAAGGTATAAATAGAAGACGCCCACCATTTTCAAGACAATGGTCAACCAGCGAGAGCAGATGCATTTTAAACCCACTCTCTGTCTCTGTCACATAAAAATTTGCAGCAAAGTCACATTACAGCCTCTGAAAACAAACAAGTAAGTATAATAAATTGCTAAGAAATATCTATCTAACTATTTTGTAAAAACAATACTTAATTTAAAATATGTTCATTAATATGCAGTTTCATCCAAACCTGTTCACTGAATTTAAAGATTCGAGAAAAAAATATGTTTTAGGGTTACTGAACTCTAAAGTTAGTGAAAATATTAAATATATAATTTAAATCAATTAAAAACCATTTAACAATGTTTTAGATTTTTTTTAAAATAAGTTATGCCAAATACTTAAATGAGTCTGCCTCCGGTAAATAGATACATACTTAATGAGATAATTAAATGATCTAAAAAGGTATAATCATTCATTCTTGTACAATATTCTCAAAAAACATGCAATGTGCAGTTCATATTTTTATTTATAAACCTATACGGTCTACCTAAGAATTTGATTTTAAATTTAAAATGAAGCTATACGATGTTTTAAAATTAATTACTTTAACAAGCCATTATTTTTTTTCTAAATCTAACATTTTGTATTTATAATAATTCCAACAGACAGTGTATTCAGATCGAAAATTCTATAAAGAAAAGAAAAATCTACAAGGAATACAAGTTGCCAAAATCCATCAACAAGATAGCACATAACCTTTTTAGGTGAGTTGCATTTTTTTTTCAAATACATTAACTTCAATTTAAAATCACATTATAAACTTTGAAAATATTCGAATTATTTTTTAAATTACTCCAACAGATATGAAGAAAAAAGAAACACATCCTACGAACAAGAAGGAAGAGACATCGTTGAAAAAAAGTTAACATTAGCAAAATCATTTTAATGAATATAATCTGTCTTTTTTCAAGATTAAGATGTTTTCTCAAAGTAATGGGTTGCTATTTTTTTCTATTAAAAAAATGTAGGACTCGTAGCACATATTAGAAACAGAAATCAAAATAATATCCACTTTTTAAACCATTTTTTCAAGGTAAAAAAGCTATATATTTCTGACGTTTTTTTTACATGTCTCTGTCTTTTAAAAAAGTTGTCAATTTATCAAAGAAGGAGAATAATGAAACTTTTAATGATTATAGTCATGAACATTACTACAAGATTTTTATAAAATCACAATTCGAATGTACTTTAGTAAATATTGATTATTATTGTTCGCAAACTTATTTAAATATTGTTAACCATTTTTTTCTTGTTCCACTTTATTAATGCATTTGTTTTTTACATTAAAGATAATCTGAATTAAAAAATCTAATAAAAAATATGTTTCATAACTTTCCACAGACATCAACCTTAAGAAAAGAGCTCAGTCGAAATCCATAAAACAACTGCTTTGCTACACCATTCAAAGAAAATTATGAGCATCTTCAAAACCTCTTAAAGAATTAGGAAAGGTAGGTTCTAGAAAAAAATTTATATTTAAAAAAATAAAAATGACTCCTTTTTCTCCTAAACAACCAACATACAAATATATTTAAATATTAATAAACGAAACATATATCCTTTCCTCTTCCAGGTTAAAATAATTCACACTACAAAGACCAAATTGAAGATCAACAAAGACCAACTTGAAGCAAAACCAACCAAAGCAAAAGGTAAAATGAACTGAAACACATTGGCAAATGTATAATTTTCAATAAAATAGAGGAAATTCAAATTATTGTACAAAAATAGGAAATTTCCCAACTTTAATCAAAGCATTTGGAAAGGTTTTTAAATAATAAACAAATACAAAAACAATGAACTAATGAATAAAAATATAAGTAAACTTACACAATATCTTATCATTTCAGATAATGTCAACAGACAAGTCAGCACATTACATAACTTCGAGCAAGGAAAACCGCCTCTTAAAGCATGCAGGGTACATTTATTGCAAGGAGAGACTAACAGAACCAAGGTGTCATTGGAGGTGTGTGCAATACTACTCAACCCATTGCACAGGCAGAGCGGTTACTCTGGGTGAGTCTTTTTTAAAAACTACAGATCATAACCCCTCTGCCTCTGCAATGGAGATTGAGGTGAGAGAAACTATAAATGAAATGATGGATATTGCATGCACCTCCAATGACTCCAGTGGTTGTATTTTAAGGGAGGTTGCACAACATGTCCCAAGTCATGTTGCCAGCAGTATGCCCAATATACCGAATCTGAGACGAATAATACAATGTAAAAAACAGGCAAGTAACCCACAAAGAGTTACACCACAAACCTTTTCTGACATTCTTATTCCTCCTGAGCTCTCTTTATCTGTTTCTAACAAACCTTCCTTACTACAAGACAACCAAACCCCCATAAACAAATTCTCATCTTTTGTACACCACACAATCTAGTTAAGTTGGAGAATAGTGATGTTTGGATGATGGATGAGATGTTGAAAAGCACGCCCCATCCTTTCACACAAATATACATTATTCATGCCACAATTAATAATACAGTAGTCCCCTTGCTATACAGTTTGCTACCTGATAAGCAATCCTCAACTTACACTGAACTGTTAATAGTGTTAAAATCAAAAACATCCAACAAAAGTCCTTGGAAAATTATTATTGATTATGAATTTGCAATCATTAATGCTATTTCCAAAATGTACGTGGATACCTAAATTCAAGGATGTTTTTTCCACTTTTCCCAGGCATTTTGGCATAAGATACAAAAACCATCCTTAGTTGTGGATTACGTATCGGATAGCAAACTGCAATTCAAACTAAAAAATGAACTGCACTTTGATTTGTTCCTGCTGAGAATGTAGACGAATACTACACTTCAATTACAGAATCTGACTTTTATATAACAAACAAAGAAAAATTGTTACCCTTACTAAATATATTTGAAGACACATGGATTGGGCATCGAAGCAGGTTGGGCCACAGGAGGAAGCCACGTTTCCATATGGAGTGGTGGAACTGCTACTCAAGCTGTTTAGAAGGAGAAGCAAAGACAAACAATGCCATAGAGGGATGGCACAACTCCTTTAACCACACAACTGGAAAAGCTCACCCTAACTTTTATCATTTTTTAGAAACTTTTAGGAAGGAACAAAGTTTTCAAGAAATGAGAATAAGTCAAGCATTAACAGGCAGTCTGAACCCACGAATTAGCAAAAAACCTAAAGAGATGTCTGAAGGACTATTGGCAACTTTACAGCAATTTTCGTTGTGTGTGGCTTCAGACTACCTGGATAATGTTGCTCACATTATATATTACTAATACTCACTACACTTGTACTTTCCTGTTTTGCCATAAATTGTACAACTCTATTAAATTGGCATTTTTTTAAACAGTATATTATAGTTATAAGTCGGGTCACCTTTCCTTAGATGTTTATTTTTTCAAGTCTTTAACTTTCAAATCCATAAAAATATGCATTGCAATAGCATGCTTTCTATCATCATACATTCTAAACATGTGACCCGACGTGGGCATATATTAACAACATAGTTTGTGACATTGTAAACACATTATTTACTTCTATAAACCTCACTCTTCTCTCCTTTCAATAAAAGTCACTCATACATGATATATATGAACTTTTAAAAAGTGTATAATCTTTGTGCAGGTCTCCCTTGCTTCTGCTCTGCTTGGCGCTGCTCCTCAAAATGGCTGCCTTCATGTAAACGTCATATTGAACAACAAAAATTGTAATAGGACAATTTTTTCTAACATTATGTTGAACTTACTTTAAATATTAAACTGTATTATTTGAAATAAACATATTTTTTTTTCATTATATAAACATGATACTTATTTTTAGAATATATTTTGATATAAAATCATTATTAAATTATTTTTATACAAAATACAGTGTCGCGTAGTCTAACTCCAGTGGGGTGCATCTGTAGGCTAAATGCTGGAAAGTGTAGAAGTAACAATTATTATTGTAAATCCAGGGGGGGTCCATATGTAGGGTAAATGCTGGATTGTGTAGAAGTAACCATTATTATTCTAACCCAAGAGGGGTGCATCTTTATTGTAAGTGCTGGAAAATGTAATAGTAACAAATATTATTCTAACTTCAGGGGGGTGCATATATAAGGTAAGTGCTGGATTGTGTAGGATTAACAATTACTATTCTAACTCCAGGGGGGTGCATCTTTAGAGTAAATTCTGGATAGTGTTGGAGTAACAATTACTGTTTTTAACTCCAGTGGGGTGCATCTGTAGGGTAAGTTCTGAATAGAGTAGGAGTAACAATTACTATTTTAACTCCAGGGGGATGCAACAGTAGGGTGAGTTGTGGATAGTGTAGGGGATACAATTACTATTCTTACTCCAGGGTGGTGCAACAGTAGGGTAAGTGCTGGATTTTGTAGGGTATAGAATTACTGTTCTAACTCCAGGGTGGTGCAACAGTAATGTGCGTTGTGGCTAGTATAGTGGATAAAATTGCTATTCTTACTCCAGGGTGGTGCAACAGTAGGGTAAGTGCTGAATTATGTAGGGGATAACATTACTATTCTAACTCCAGGGTGGTGCAACAGTAGGGTGAGTTGTGGATAGTGTAGGGGATAAAATTACTATTCCAACTCCCGGGTGGTGCAACAGTAGGGTGAGTACTGGATAGTGTAGGGTTAAAAATAATATTCTTACTCCAGGGTGGTGCAATAGTAGGGTGACTGCTGGATAGTGTTGGGAATATAATTAGTATTCTAACTCCACAGTGGTGCAACAGTAGGATGAGTGCTAGATATTGTAGGTGTTAGAAGGGTGCATTAAAGTCCTGTGCCAAAGACGAGGGACTTTAACAAGCTAGCGTGACTTTATTAGCCAATTTAGCCCAGCTACGAAAGGCTATAGGACTATTATAACAATCTACAACTAAAAGGCAGAATGTTCTAACAAATAAAACAAAATCCTCTCCATTCTCGATTTGATTTATATCCCCTCATGCTTCGTGAGTCCTTTGTAAGACATTTGAATGTTTCTCTGTGGTCCTTTAGACCGTAGAAGCAAAGACCAACCCATTTTCTACAATGTAGGTCACAACTTTACAAAATTGCTATTTATTTTAATTCTCCTAAAGCATTAAATATTATTTCTATTTACGTACCATGCGTCACAGTATAACCGAACCATGAACCCTTCGCATATGAGTCAAGAATCTTACGCTTACCAATATTTATATGAGGTTGTGCGCAGAGGCCGAACTAGAGCCAAATTTTGGGGGGGCTAAGAAAAAATTTGGGGGGGGCTGAATCTTTAAGCAATAGACAGAGTGGAGCTGCAGGGGCTCTTAGAAGGGGTAAAACAATAACAAAGCCTCCTTAACATGCAAATAGTCTTTTAAAGACCTGTGAAGTGGTCGGGTGCGGCTGTGTGTACCCGGGAAGCTGCCTCATCCCGGGCTGCCACACACGAGGGGGGGGGGATGAAGCCCTGTGAGTCCAATGGGCGTTGCACGCCTGGTTGTGCGTAATGCTGCACCTCGCAATCTTTGTTTTTACAAACACACATGTGTTCTGTCCCCAGGCATGGTTGAATAATCTCTTTTTTTTGTCTTTGTTGTTAGCAGCCATCCCCCCCCCCCCTGCGCGGAGTTGTAAGGACATCTGATTGGCTCGTATTTAGAAATCAGAGCCTTTCTGAGCTTATTTTTCATTGGTTGGGAACTATTTTAAGGAGAACTATTACCAACCATTCCCCTGCGCTGAGTTGCAGAGACATTTTATTGCCTTTTGTGTTCCGAACTGGAGCTTCCTTTGCATAATGTTGATTGGCTTTGATTTTTTTTCTGTTTATGTGACGTTAACCATTCCCTCACCATCCACATAGCCATTTGTGACGCACTTTAAATTACAATGCGTTGAAGAAAAAGTTGAGGGAAGGTATTTTACACTAAAACTTTCTACAGTGCTCACAGGTTGGTGGACTGTAAAGGTAAAAAAATATATTATTATTTATAAACTATAATAATTGTGCTGAGTTTTCTTCTTTAGCATGGAGTACTACTTACTCGCATTATATGTATAAGTCTAGCTACGCTGCAGAAAAATTACACATGCTTTGAAAATATTTGTATTGAGTCTTTAAAAAAACATCAGATGGGTGACATACAAAATCGGTATTCAAAACATATGTCTTACGCGTTGCAACACACTCCATTTTTTTTACTGTAAACACTACTTTCTAATGTAAACATTTTACAACAGTGTTGCTCCATCTTCTATTCAATATAATAGGGCTGGTTTTACTTTCAGATAAAGTAGAATAGAAGTGCTACAAGAACACTCCCTCACTGCATCATTTTTTTAACGTTTCTTTTCAATTAAACATTTTGTAAACCGTATGACTTCTAAAAAGCATTATTTTAAAACTATTAAATTGACAATAATACATTTCATGATTACTGCTTGCGAAGATAAACCTCGAGTGCATCATGAGTGAAAATTGATAAAAGCAATACACAATATAAAAACTTTTAAACCCATTTTCTCTCTAGAAGAAAAAGAGTATTAGTGGTACTTTAAAAAAAAATTTTTTGTACATTTTTCAAACCCTCTGTTCTCCATCTCTTCGTAGTATTTTCTTTTTGCAAACGATAGTTGTTTAACTGATCTTTCGTCATGTCTTTAGTAAATTACAGTTATACTTAAACATACTACTTTTTGAAATCTTTTAAATATACTAGCATTTAAAAAATATATTATTCATAAACTTAAAGCATTATTTTACCTCTCTTTAAAATTGTTTCATGCTTCCATCGGCATACATCCAACTCCTCTGGAGGGAACATAATGTTTTATATTCTACAATATATATATTAACATTATATTCCCTCTGAGGAAATTAAAAATAAACAGAAGATGATTCCGTCGCTTGTAAACTTTACCTTTGTCATAGTTTTTTCACCCGTAATTGATTCTCTGAAACGAAACTAATCATCTTACGGGTGTGGTTTATATACTTTTTTGTTAGTGAAGTCACTATGGAAACAATTTTCTGCTCCTCCCATTTTTTGGTCATATTTCAGTTGACATGTGCTCTCATTTCCATTGTTTAACTTACTAACATGTTTATGTAAACGTGAAACGTATAAAACAGTTTTATTTTCGTTTTATATCCTCATACGTTTTCGCAAAAATCAATTACTTTTAATTTGTTCTTTCTTTTATTATACGAGTATATAAATTGATTCCTGAGTATTAATTTTTTTAATCAAGTATTTAAATTGATCATTGTGTTTAGTTTCTGCCTACATTTTAATACACTTCCCCATCTAAAACCCCTATATTCCCTGCATCCCATGCCAGGGGTTATTTTACATTTTAATCAAATAAGGTGCATTGTGTACATTTTACTAAATTTGAGTACTATAATTAATAACTGAGTATTATTTTTTAAAGCAAGTTCTTTATTTGGTTATCGTTATTGTCAACAATTTCTGTCCGCAAATATATATTTCCAAACATTCATATACTTTGAATTGTTTCTCTCTTTTATTATATGAGTATTACATTTGATACCCGAGTATTAATTTAGTAAATCGACTATATTGATCAGTGTTTATCGGTTCTGCCTACATTTTAATACACTTCCCCACCCAAAACCCCTATTGTCCCTGCATCCCGTGCCAGGGGTAATGGAATATGCGTTGTAATGGTATGCATTGCACTGACATGCATTGAAATGGACCTTACGATTTACAAGTTGTGTTGTAATGGCATTACGTTGTGAAAGTTGCGTTGTAATGACTGTCTCCGGTTGCACAATATTGCCACCAGAAGAGGTATACCCATCCAGGTGTCCGACAGTGAGTCTGAGGGGGACAACCAACCCCCAACACTACTCCGACAAGCGCATGTGGCAAGCTCAGCAGAAGAGCAAAGGATATGTGCAGACATCACACAACATTATTTCTGAGGCATGTAATGATGAAACAAGACACTTAAATGTCGAATAAAAAAGTATTTTCTGACATGAGCCCATGTAGTATTGTGAAGCCACACTGAGATTTGTGATAAATGAAACAATTTCAGGACCTTGAAACAATCACTATAATGGTTTTGACCATGGTTACATCAGCATGGGCAAATGAAGGAGTACATGTTTGTCTAGCGCTTCCTACCACGCACCCCCAAATGCCTTTCGCCTGCATTGTCTACATCCCCCTGATGTGCAACAGAAGGTGTTGTGCTGTGGGTACTGTACCTCCTGGCAGTGGCCACTGGCATAGACAGACTGCTAAGGCTGGGTGCCTCCTCACTCCCCTCCTCCCCCATTAATTTGCTGCCACCAACGGTACCAGCCTGGATCTGTTTCACAGCAGTGGTCACTTGTCCAAGGGCCCTGGCCAAATCCCCACGACAATGGCCCATATCAATTTGCATGGCCACGGATTGACGTGACAGCAGCGAAGTGGTGATGCTGAGCTTATTGTTGGACCTGGCATAGGCTGCTATGCGCATCATGCACTGCTGATGCCTTCTCCTCTGTGTGCTGTGGCCCTCAAGCATCACCCTAGTGAGCTCCTACATGCTTGCGTTATTGTCCCTATTTCCATCCACTACCGCTGGTGTTAGTTCACGCGCACTGTCTGTCATGAGGCTGATGTTCTTTGCCAATTTTGATAGTTGCAGCTGGATTGGCCCAATGTGTCTTGTTTGCAGGCACTGCACCCACAACATCTGGGCCTCCATGCCACCGAACACATTTTGAGCCTGGTCTTCCTGTTCAGCAATGCGGGACCTTGGCCGGCACCTCCGTCCACATTGGACCAGTGCCTGGGTGTAGATGTTGTGTTCACAAGAGGCTGGCTAGTCACAGGAGTGGAGGCAGGAGCCAGCTCTGATTTCATGGGCTACAGTGATGGAACTTGTTGGGGAGAGGTTTATTCTCTTTTTCCACCCCATCATCCATGACCAGGAGCATGGGGACCTCAGCTCTTGAACTGGGGTTTGAAGCGATTGACATGCAGGACCCATAAAGTGTTCAGGTGGTCTTGAGGTCCACCAAGTAGGAGACATCCCCTTTGTGCTCATTCACCTCATTTGGCACAGACCATCAGTCTTGTCCGACCCTGGGTTCCACAGGCTCCATCACCCACACTTTTTGGCCAATGTGAAATTGGCCCAGAGTGGGCTCCGTGTCCTTATGACTACTCACTTGGATGGCCATGGACCTTGTGGTCATGCACACCCACTAAAGCAATGCCAAGATCTACAGGTGGGACCAGAGCTCCAACTCTTTTCATATAGTGTGCTCTAGATCATTCCTGAGAAGACAATCCACAAGCATGAATGAACTCACAGCTACCCTGAAGGAACTTGAGACACAAAACTCAAAGGGAGCCAAAGCCACCGAACAGTGACACTCATGGTTATCAGCTACTACAACCTAGTGGACTACATTTGGTACTATCTGCTCTGACCAAACCAGATGACTCCTGATGCTGGTCATGCAGGCTCCTGTGTCTGTTAGAACTTACACCCTCTGCCCATTGATGGTGATCCACTAAATATATTTCTTAGTGTGGCTAGACATATGAGCCTTTAGCACCAGGTCTCTGTCACCCTAAAACATTAGGGTAACCTCTGCATTAAGCCCCCACACTAACTGAGGCAGTCTCCTCCCCAAGTGCTACACTTGTCAGCTCCGGTGTCTGTCCTCCAGTGGGGTTCTGGGCCTACTTAGGACACATAACTCCCTCCTTGTAGCACCCAACTTGTTGGCACTCATAGCACCTTGGGGATCACTTTGCGAAGACTTGGGATCCTGGAACCATTTCTTCTTCTGCTCAGATGGGGACTGGGAGTGCTGACCCATAAAACTATTTTGGGGGCCTTTAGAGAACTCCTTGTTTTTATGCTTTTCTCTCCCCTCCTTCTGGTGGAGACCATGCCCACCCTTCTGGTGATCACCCCAGATACCTTCTTAAGGACTCTGGTGCACAGCTAGCACTCTGCCTCCTTGGGAACCTCTATGGGGTTAGTGAGCTTGTTATCAAACAGGTGTTTGCACAGATCTGAAATAAAAGACTGAAAATGTGCGCTCTAGCAATCCAATTATAAATCCTTGGTAACCCTTTACTTTACTGCCCTTCTCAACTATATAGTGCCTTGCAAATGTATCCACACAATCCACCAAAGTATGCTAGGGCAGCTTCTGGCTGTTTCTCAACTTGTGCCACATCGTTTGTAGGGTAAGCCCATATTTCCTTGTTAGGGCTTCCGTCATGAAGTGATACTTCATCCTGTTACCTCTCCCTGGAGCTGACACAACATCCTTCCTTTAATTGGGAGAATGACTCCACAGAATGGCCCCCCTATCTTCTGCTAGGGACCAGGTTCCTCTCTAAGGCTACTGCGTAGGCCTCAAATTAGATATTTATGTAACACCCCTCAGTAAAGTAAGGCAGCAGGTCTTTCAAGATAGTGACGTTCTTTTCTGCAGTTGACACTGGGATAATGCTGCCACAATTGCTGCTGGACTTGCTTTGCTTGGCTCTGATGTCCAGCTACCTCAGGCTCCTCTCATGAGCCAATATTTTTTCTTCCAGAGCCAGCTTTTCCTCTGTTTTAAGCTTGGCCATTAGTACCCTTCCTCCCCTTATTCCTTCCTGTCCACCGGCTTTCTGAAGACTTTCCTTAAAGACACAATGCTCCCTACCCTCATACTTGCCTCTAGTTCAGTGGAAAGATGGTCTATCTCCTCTGGGATCTCCCACTAAGGGTCCGCAGCCAAGCCTTCCTCTGCTCCTAAATAGAGTTCACACTCATCAGGATCATCAGCATTAAGATCCTCCTGTACAGACCCCACAAGGTTAGATTGCATCCTTGTGCCCTCCTGACAAATAGGCCTGGGCGGTAAATTCCGTTCCGCTCGTGGAATTTGCGGAATTTGGGTAATTTCGCTTTCCAGAGAGAACGCAAAATTTCCCAAAATTCTGCGTTCCATGACTTTGTGAAATCTTTTGCTTGTTCGCGTTCTCAAATGCGTTTTCACGAGATATTTCCACCCGAGCACGCAAACAGCGATTGCGAACAGTAAAAAAGGATTGCGAACAAGCAATTCTGCGTGTTTGCGAAATTTCTGCGTGTTTGCAGGGATTTTTTATCATTTTGAGAGATTTGCGTAACACGATTATGCACATTCCGCCCACCCCTACTCACAAGCACAGAGGGCTATATGAAGGTCCAGCTTTGTAGCCCCCTCTTCAACAGTCAATCCACTCTGAGAGTTTTAAAACTCACGTTGCTGAGCCTGCCCACATTAGGTATCTCCATTTCCATTATATAAGACAAAGAGGTAGGAGAACTTCAATTTGGAAAAACAAAATAAAACAGCCAATTATAAAACTAGAGAGAATTTTAACAGGCTGGAATTGGTCTCAAATTAGGTATCTGAGATTTTCAGTGTAACACAAAATCACTGTATGACACTGCACAAACACAAGTCCTAATCTTCAAGCTGAATATCAATGTAAGAAAATGGGTTACTGGTTAAGGAGTGTGAATACCTACTCAATCAGCAACCCTAATTCTGTCAAGGTGGTGTCATAAACAAACTCTGAACTAATCTGTGCTAGACTGTCTCGCTTACCTTAGAGGAAATGTGTAAAGAATTTATGCTGCACTTCAAATAGTAATAAAGCAAAACACAACACAAGAAAAATCCTGCACCAATTAAGAAAAATTGGGTAAAATGTTATAAATAATTTTAGACCAAAATGGCAAAAATATTAGCATTGGTAGAGCTGTAGATATGTAATTTTAAAGTTTTCATTGAAAAATAGTGCAAAAAGCACAAAGCACCAACTGTTGTCATCTAGTTTTGCTGGACTGGGACAAAGTTATAAGTTCAGGCCAACAGTGATGGAATGCAGGCTGGAAACAGGGACCCAGTTAGGATCTCTGAAGAAGAGTACCTTAAATTCAGATTGCAGAGCGTTGTGAGGTCCTGCATTGAGTATGTTTTGCTCAGCTGAGACAATATTAGGTCCTGGTATGGAAATGTGTCATGCAGTGCCATTTTCTAGGAGCTGCAAGGCTACATCATCCTTGAGAGACCATTGGCAACGGGCTGGTGATGCAAAGTCCTACGTCAAGGATGCATTGCACACAGGCTGGTTCCAAAGAAGCTGTGGGGCTTGCGATGCCGAGTTCTGCGTTGTCGTTGAGGATGCCATAGACGAGGGGCTTACAATGCGAAGGCCGGCATTGAGGATGCATCATTCATTGGTGGTTCTGATGAGGCTGCAGGGGGGGATATGGAGTCCTGAGTCACAGTTGTGATGCACAGCTGTTCCAATGAGGATTTCTGAGGAGTGATGCATTGTCCAGCTTCTGTGATGTGGAATTTATGGGAGGCAATGTGTTGTACTGCATTGCATCTGCTGGGACCATTGATGGGCTGACAGAGCACATTTAGGTTTACTTCCAAGGGTTCAGTGCTGTGGTGGCACAATTTAGGACAGCAGGAAACACGGCTGGCAGAGTCCAGGTGCTGGGGTTCAAGGTGAATGAAGCCTGCTCTCTTCCTGCAGCTTCTGATCAAGAGGCCAGCTAATTTACCCTTGGGGCCCCTATGGTGGTAGTAGGTTCAGAAAGCAAGTCCAGTCTTTCACTCAGGCAGCAGGGCAGCAGGGAAAGAGGGCAGCGGAGTGGCAATTTTTCTTGCAGAGCAGCACATCAGTCCTTTTTCTAATCCTCCCCACAGGCCCAGTTGTGAACTGAATTGTGGAGTCTGTTGCTGGGATTCTGCATCATACATGGAACTATGCTCAAAGAAAACAGGAACCGAGGGTATAGAGGTTGTATCTTCCTACCAGCTTAGTACCCAAAATTCCAAAACCGACTAGCTACAGTGTCTCATCCGTTCTCCTACATATTCACGAAGCTACAAATGATTAGACAACCCAGAACACAACACTCCCGACTCTCTCAGGAATACCAGTAGCAAGACATTCCCTTTCGCTTACTCACTTGTACTTGTCCACAATAATAATTGTCACAGTTATAGATCAAAATGTTTATTTTAACTATAGTGCTCTATAATGCAGTATACGAGCCACTACCAGCAGCAAAATGCATAAACCTAAAACAGTTGGATACAATTCCAAAGAATATAAAGGGGGATGTCATCATGTACAGACAGTGGAAAAAGGACTGTAAGACCTAACTACCCTCCCCTTGGTAAGGTAAGGTTTATTATATAAAGGAAGATCTCTGGGCTTAGTCAGCAGACCCCATACCTTAGTGCCTACATGGAAGTTTTACATGATAGGAACAGCATAGTTATTCCCCCCTTGAAGATCCCTCTCCAAGTGTGTGTTTGAATAACATGTATCCCTGTAACATCAAAGCATGAGCTTCCAGCAGTGCAGCGGTATTAGCATATTTTTGTCTAGGTGCTAGGGACTGACCAGAACAGAATAACAAGGGGCAATATTGATCGACCTTGCACTTCCTGTACAGACTAAACTCCAGGAACAGGCAGAGAACACAGAAAGCATACAGTCCTTATGTCAAATGCACAGAGTCTTGCAAAATAGTTATGTAGTAACATATGCTAAAGCAGCATCATGGCAGCAGAGCTCCGGCTAACTTAGCAATATCAACAATGACCCTAACTGACAAATAACAAGTCTGAGGGTTCAATGTTTATACCTAGTACACACTTTGAAGTAGGAGAAGGTTCCGGAAGTTTCTACCCCCTGATGTTGTAGGCACCCCCTCCTTCCCTGCCCTGGCCCCAGCTTGCAAAAGACTAGTGTCAAATCCTTTCTGAGTGTGCTCAGGCAGAAGTTTTGTGATGTGCAAGTGTGGTAAGTGACAAATATTAGCCCTCATCAACTCATCCTGCAACTCCTGTCTTCCCTTTGTCTCGCTGTCTAGGAGCAATGCACAAAGACCAACTGCCAGTTACACCTAGTCATGTGAGCAAGGCACCAGGTGCAGGCACCAAATGGTTAGTGTTAGAACTGGTACCATTGGTGTCAGTCTCCCTTCCATTTTTTGCTGTTGTCTCCTCTGTGTTTGATATGTTTTTTCCGGATTTAGATGCTTTGGGCACTGTGCCACTTCTATTCAGTGCCACAGTGAAAGTGCTTCCTATTGTAAATTGATGAATCTTATTATTCAGACGTTGAGGGCCACGTTTATAGATGCCATAATGCAAACAAAACAGAGCTTTAAAAATTATCCTTTTCTTAAAAGGAAGCCAGTGTAGATTGCAAAAGTATCTGGTACCTGGGTTCTGTCTGAGAATGCCCAGAATCGGGAGAACTGCTGCATTTTGTTCAGTTTACAATCATTTGACCCAATGGGGATCTCGAGATAAAATATATTCTCGATGTCTAGCTTTGCATTAAACAATTCATAGATAACTGTCTTGTGGGAAAATAAAAGGAGTAGTTCTATCCATTTTTTGCTTGACCACAATACACCAAAACAAGTCTCAGCTACAGAGAGGATCTGGGAATGAAAGTCAAGCTTGGTTTCAATTCTTACCGCAAGATTCCTTCTACTGAGGTGAGAGGAGGAGGGGGAAACTTTTTTGGCCAACCATAACACCCAGTGTTTCTTCACAGGCTCAAAGAGATGAACCTCAGTTTTATCTGTATTCCACTGTACGAGGCTCTCTTGCAGCCCGATCAGCATATCTGTAGGGTACCATTCTATGTGTGGTATAATTTCATTCAGAAGCTTTTGCTGCAATGCAGAGCAAATTTTACAATGGGGAATTGAATGTGAAACATTTTTTTTGACTCACCACACACTCTTTTTTTCCATATAGATGGACCCGCACAAAACTTGCCATGTGAAACCATAGATGCATGAATGGACCGGCCTGTGAAAATTTCTTAAAAACTACAAAAGTTATAAACCAATCAAAATTCCTGTGATTTATTACTGGCTGTGGTGTTATTTGATGTATTTGCAAAAAAGTTAAAATTACAGGAGTGGATATCTTGCTAAAGGTCTACCATATGCATATTGTTTAATAAACATTGTGTTGACGAAAGGTGACAAAACATGAATATTCTGTTTCAGGACACATCCATTGTAAGCTGTACCTTGCAGATAACAAAGTTAACAATCTTTCCCTTCTACAGGCCTAATATGTTTTTAACAAACCAAAGCATGTTTTTCTAAACTTCTTGAATGACATCACAGTGAAAACTTCAAACTACTCTACAGATCTTTACGTTTGTCTGTTGTTTAATCAACTTTCTATTCATGAAAGAAAGCTGAACATTATAGTTCCAACCAATACCTGTTGTTATATACACCTTCCTTTTATAGACAGAATGACTTTTTAACAAAGCAAATAACTTGTTCTAAAACGATCTAATTAATTTACTACAGTCAAACATAGAGTCCAGTATTTCATTTACTGTTATCAATTAACATTTCCGTTTCCAAAAGCACATTTTGAAGCTAACTGCCCCAAAATAAATATTTATTTCAAACAGTATATAACAGTTATCATGGGAACATTTAGAAGCCACTTGGCCTTTGGTCTTGTGATTTATGATGCAGGGACTGGTACATTCTGCAACATGTGTTCACTTGTCCAATCAGGTTCCTTGCTACTTCAGTTTTTCATTCACTGACTTGGACTATTAGGCATGGCAGCCCCACATTCCAGATGTCTATAATTAAATTGATCTCAATTAACTCTTAGTTTTATGGCATTTCTGCAAAAGGTGCTGAACAGATTTTCACAAAACCAACCTTTATCACAGGTTTCACTACATCACTTCACCTCACTCAAGTTCATTAACATCCTTCAGCTGCAACAGAAATTTCCCTATACGAATTAATGTTTAGCATTTCTGGCAGCTTTCCTACCCATAAAATTGTTTTAAGGTGAAGCCAAATTCATTATATTGAACATCAGTGTTATGGAAAACAAGATTTGACTATTGACAACAGGTTCGCTGATACTGAAAAAGTGAATGTACACAAGGACTAGAAATTTATTTTTTGCTTTCACTAACCATTGTTATATCCATACCACAAATCTGTTTTTTACATATTGATAACCTCAACTAAGTTTTCACTGTCTTTCCTAGATTCTACAGACTGCATGAAGTGCCCTGATGACCACTGGTCCAGTATCTTAAGAGACAGATGTATAGCAAAATCTTTTAGCTTCCTGTCCTATGAGGAGCCTCTTGGGATGATATTAGCGGTAATGTCCACTGTCTTCTTCCTAAATGCCTCTTTTGTCTTTGGTGTCTTTGTTTGGTACCGGGACACTCCAGTGGTGAAAGCTAACAATCGCGGCATAAGCTACCTCCTGCTCATCTCACTCATGCTGTGCTTTCTCTGTGCCTTGAATTTCATTGGTC
Organism: Lissotriton vulgaris; assembly: GCF_964263255.1. Classification (NCBI taxonomy): domain Eukaryota; kingdom Metazoa; phylum Chordata; class Amphibia; order Caudata; family Salamandridae; genus Lissotriton; species Lissotriton vulgaris. The sequence goes on along the minus strand of NC_141695.1, from coordinate 1,303,475,153 downwards.
GTCCCACAAAATGTACGTGCATGCTGCGACAAATCATCTTCGGAGTCATCTTCTCCCTGTGTATTTCTTGTGTGCTTGCTAAAACCATCACAGTTGTCATAGTCTTCAGAGCCACAAAGCCCAATAGCAATCTCAAGAAGTTCTTAAGTCCAAAGATTGCTTACACCATTGTTCTGACCTGCACTTTAATTCCAGTGACTGCTGGGGTGGCTTGGCTCACAACGTCCCCTTCTTTCCCAGAACACAGCACTAGCCCTGCCATGAAAGAGATATTCCTTGGCTGCAATGAGGACTCTGTTGGATGGTTCTACAGTATGCTGGCCTTCATGGGGCTCTTAGCTTGTGCCAGTTTCTTGATCTCCTTTCTGGCCCGGAAACTACCTGACAGCTTCAATGAGACCAAATTCATCACATTCAGCATGCTAGTGTTTGTCAGTGTTTGGTTGTCGTTCATACCAGCTTATCTGAGCACAAAGGGAAAGTATATGATTGCTGTTGAGGTTTTTGCCATTCTGTCATCTAGCGCTGGACTTCTCTATTGTATATTTGGTCCTAAAGCATTCATAATATTTTGGAGGCCAGAGAGGAACACAAGAGACTACTTATCTTCAAAATCAAAGTCAAGTTTGAAAAATAAATACTAATGCTAACCATGCTTCATGCATGATTTGGTTTCCACATAATTTACTTTACATACTGCATAAAGGAGTACAAATGTAGCACACCGATAAGCAATTGTTCTACCGTACAAAGTCAATATCACATCACAAGAACATCTTGGGAATTACATCCTAATAGTTCAACAGCAAATACAATAGGACTTTCCTTTCAAATAGTAAATTCTAGGATGGTGTGCAATTCAAATAACTACAATATTTTGTAAGTGCTTAATATTGTTTTAAAGGTGAAGTCACATTGTAAGTGCTTCCAATCTAATGAGTTCTGAACCACTGAGAGCGATTAAATCGCCCACCAGATACACAAGGTCAACCAGGCTATTTTTTATGGGCTTCATTGGGGGCACCAGAACTGCAATTTAAATCTGAAAGAGTAAACGCAGACACTTTCATTTCAGAGTGCCGCCCTGTTTAATCATAGAATTGTAAACAAAAGCGTAGTGCATAAGAGTTGCCACTGTGGAAGAACAGTGTTAACAAAACCAATTCTTGTTTATATGAAATATTGGTTTGCCATGTTACCGTTTTACAAATGTAAATCTTATTCTTATTTCAGCTTTGATTTCCCAGGTGGGCGTGCGATGTTTTTGCTTCTCTTTTACATAATAATTGTTCTTTCATTAACATATTTTATGTGAATTTAAAATTTTCACCACAGGCAGCAGCAAATCAGTGTGTGACAGAAGCAAATCGTGAACCTTAGAAAATCAGAAGAGACCATATTTTGGAGCCGGCATTCTACATCACAGTTTCCCTCCTTCATTATTGTAAATGTTTCACAAATGCATGCCAATTGAACACATGGAGTTTTGATGCATCACTCTGGTGCAAGTGATCCAATTTTCTGGCACATGGCACGTTATGGGAGACAGTCAACCTTGCTTTTTTATCAAATGCATGTTCCATTCTTGGACTTGTAGGCTTACTTTTACATTTCCTGCATAGGCTAACGAGTTCAAGCATTCAACGTGCTAGTGGCTTAAAATGTAGGATTGGCAAAACCATATAACATTACATGACGTGGCCTTTTGGCTGCTGCCAATACAACATGTCACTGGTGGATCTGCCCTAATTATTCTGATAGACGTGCCAAATTAGTCACTCCTGTGAAAATCTTGTGCTTCAAAAGTGCACTGTCTTCAAGGGGGGACAATTTACCCCCCTCATTCTCTCACTCTGTCAAGACTGGCTACGTCGTCCCTTACCTTGTCTTGAAGCTGAAGCCTTTTGGATGACGTAGAAGATTTCGCAGAGACGCAAGGGACCAACTTCCCAAACTACTAACTAAAACCTTACTGAATATCTATTCACAGCAAGTTTTAAACTAGAAATTAGGGAGGAGGGCCGGTACTGGACGTTGAGTGGTTGGTTTTGTTCTTGCTGTCGACCTGCGAAACAACAAGCACCAAGATATTACTCAAATGTTAACCACTAATTCTCCTAACTATCCTATGGTTTAACCTCTTGCTTTCCTAACCTACCCCCTCCCTCGGTTAGAAGAGAGTGTCTTGTCTTCCTAAGGGCCTGCCTGCGATCAGTGTTGTCTTGTCTTCGTCCAGTATTTCTTTGTCTTCTCTTGTCGTGATGGTCAAGGCGTCAGATACTTCTTGTTGTCTGTCTAGCGCTGTCTTTTCTTGGCAGATGACCTTTGTGGGCTATGAAATAAAGAAACCTAAATCAGAATGTATTTCCCAATTACTTTCCTTAAAACATATGCACCCTGGCATTCACTTACTGTATGGTTTCTTGTTGTTCACCTTCCAATTAGGGCTTCTATTTTAGGTTGTAGAGTACTGATGCTAGGTACAAAGACATTTCCAAAAGTATCTTTCTATTACATCACAAACTTCTGTTATTATTGTGAAATGAAAACTAAAACGAGGATTTGCACCTTTCACAAGATAACATTAGCGCTTTTAAAATGAAACAACCGAGTAAAGATTTGCTCCTTTTCTTAAGATACATCAAGCGCTAAACATTTGCAAAAAAAAAAACCTAAATATCACAATATCTTTTGCATTACAAGAAACTCTCTAAAACACGACTGATTCTCAGCTTTAAGTCCCAAAAGTAACCTTCCGTGAATTTCCAGGAAAGTGTTGTCCAAAAATTATTCTTGACCTTTCTTGTGAAGGGCGCCTTGTAACAAATTAAAGAACTGTACTTAGCTTTCCTTTTCGAAGAAGAATCGCTTTGGTGATTGCTGATTGCCGGTTTTCCATCCGTTCAGTCAAGTCCTTTTGCGAGGTCCCAAGCGCGATTCTTCCTCAATGCAAGGCGGAAGGCAAAGCGTCTTCTGGAAGGTCGGGTGTGGTTTAAATAGGGAACCGCACCCAGCCGCGCACAGGCAACGTGCGTGTGTACCAAGCTGGGATCTGAACTTAAGGCTCCTTACCTGCATGGAGGCTGGCATTAGTACTCCCCGGCTGCGCACTGGCAAAGGCTCACTTTCATAACTCTATATCGTAGGTTTACCCGACCTCTCAAGGATACATGAAAGGCAAAGGCAACATTATAGCAAACAGAACAAAAGGAATATCAAGAATTACAGAAAATACATTATGCCAAAAACGCCAATAAATCTAACGTTACATTATACAATCACACTGATTTTTGTAGCGTGCTGGATGCACGGGAAAGGGGTGGGTTTTTAAAAGGGGTCTATGAATCCTCTTATTGAAGAGGATCTATGCTTCATGACAGTACTCCCTCCTCAAGATCCCCCCAAGGACTGTAGAAATGGGTTTTGGTTTGTCTGGCTGTCGAAGATGGAAAGTCTTTATTAATTTTGGAGCATTTTTTAGGTGTTCCAAAGGCTCCCATGATCTTTCTTCTGGGCCATAACCTCTCCAATCAACCAGATAGAAAAGTTTTCCTCTGACTCTTTTGGAATCTAAGATGGTTTTTACCTCAAATTCTGGATGTCCCTCAATATTAATGGAGGGAGGTGATTGGATTCAGCGAGTTTGAGAATGGAAAGGTTTCACCAATGAAACATGGAAAACTGGATGTATCAGATATTTTCGAGGGAGATCTAATTTAACACAAGCAGGATTGACGACTTTTACTATCGGAAAGGGACCTATGAATCTAGGATTACATTTCTTGTTTCCCTTTAGTTTTAAATTCCTGGTACTTAACAATACCTTGTCTCCAGTCTTGTATTCTGGTTGTTTAGTTCTATGTTTATCAGTTGCATCTTTCTGAGTCTCTCTTGCTTTAGCTAGATTATATCTAGCTTCTTCTTGGATTGCAGACAGTTTAGAAACATATTCAGAAACAGCTGGTACCGATTCTATTTTGTCAGTAAGCTTAGGAATACTTTTGGGATGAAATCCGTAGTTACAAAAGAATGGAGACATTTTGATTGAGGAATGTTCTAGGTTGGTATAGGCGAATTCTAAGGGACTTAAGAGATCAGACCATTCTTCGGATATTCCAGGCAACATGCAACGAAGAAATTGTTCTATGGTCTGGTTGGTTCATTCTGTTAAACCATCAGTTTGGGGGTGATAACTGGAAGACAGTTTCACCTCCATGTTAAGCAAAGAACCTAAATTGCGCCAAACTCGAGATATAAATTGAGATCCTCTGTCCGAAATTACCACTGATGGAATGCCATGTAAACGAATGATATGTATCATAATCAGGTGGGCAAGTTCCATAGCAGTGGGAAGCCCTTTTAGGGGAATAAAATGGGCCATTTGAGTGAACTGATCAACCACAGTTAAAATTGTTGTAAATCCCTTCTTGGTTTCAGGTAGTTCAACTATGAAATCTAAAGATATCGTATGCCACGGCTGAGGTGGGATAGGTAGAGGCGTTAACAAACCACTAGGAGCTTGATGAGAGACTTTATTTTGAATACAGATGCTACATGTCTCTACAAATAGTTGAATGTCTTGGAACATCGAGGGCCACCAGAAGTCTCTTTTGATGAGCTTATAGGTTTTCATGATACTGGGATGAGCAGTTAAAGGAGTATCGTGATGAAGATGAATTATGTATTTTCTAAGTGACTCAGTTGGTACAAAAATAAGGTCTTGAACCAGCATCAAATTGTCTTGTTCCTGAAGGAAAGGATTTTCTCTTTTCCATTGATCCAAATCCTTTACTTCCAAGGCCTTTTTAATTTTAGTAATTATATCACAAATTGATAAACTAGCCTGAAAACAAGAAGTAGGGATTACATTATGTATTATTTCTGGTTGCTCTGGACCTTTATCCCCAGTTCTGGATAAGGCGTCAGCCTTTAGATTCTCTTTCCCAGGTCGATAAGTGATTACAAAGTTATAATCATTGAAGAATAGTGACCATTGCAACTGCCTGGCAGAAAGAGCTTTTACAGATTTTAAAGCCCGAAGATTTCTGTGATCGTATAAATAGTTACAGGATGACGAGCTCCAAGCAAATAGTAACGCCATTCTCCAAATACTGCCTTGATTGCCAATAGTTCTTTGTCTGCGATTGCATAATTTTGTTATGCCTCAGATAATTTTCTGGAATAATAAACTATTGGGTGCATTTGACCTGTATCAAGATCTCTTTGAGATAATATGCCACCCAAGGCAAATTGTGAAGCGTCAGCCTCTACTATGAAGGGTTGACTGGGGTCAGGATGAGACAAAACTGGAGCTGACGTGAATCTCTTCTTTAGTTCTTGAAAAGCTTCTTCTGCAGGGGCAGACCAAAGGAATTTTACGCCTTTTCTTAACAATTTAGTAATGGGAGTAATTATTTGTGAAAAGTCTTGAATAAATCGGCGGTAAAAATTTGCAAATCCTAGAATGCTTTGTATCTGCTTTACAGAAGTGGGACTTGGCCAAGAACTGACTGCATGAACCTTATTAGGATCCATCTCGATTCCCTTGGGACTGATAATATAACCAAGAAAATCCACCTTAGAGACATGAAACAGACTCTTCTCAAGTTTTACATATAGAGAATTTGAAAGCAATTTTGGGAGAATGGCACGAACTTGCTGTATATGTTCTTCTTCTGAGTTGGAGTATATGAGAATATCATCTATGTAAACTACGTAGCATACATCTATGAATTCGTGCAAAACTTCATTTATAAAAAATTGAAAAGCTGCTGGAGAGTTGCAGAGACCGAAAGGCATTACTTGGTACTCGAAGAGCCCAAATTTAGTGCGAAAGGCCATCTTCCACTCGTCTCCTTTTTGTACTCTTACCAGATGGTACGTTCCACGCAGGTCCAATTTTGTATAAATAGTTGCCTTTTTGATCTGGTCCAAACGTGTGGGAATGAGAGGCAGAGGATACCTGTTCTTAATGGTAATATTATTCAGGGCTCTGTAATCTATACACATGCGCAATGCCCCTCCGTTTTTTGGAATGAAAAAAAGAGAAGATGACACTAGCGATTTGGAATGGCGAATGAAGCCATTTGCAAGGTATTCGTCAAGATACTCTCTGAGGTGTACATTCTCTTTTTCTGTTAGGGTGTAGATCCTACTACAGGGCAGGGTGGCTCCAGGTACCAGATCTATTCTGCAGTCAAAGTCCCTGTGAGGTGGTAGTGTGTTTGCCCTCTTTTTGTCGAAAACGTTTAAAAGATCAGAGTATTCTGAAGGTACACCATCCAAGACTAAAACATTTGGTGCTTCTGTTCTAAAGTCAAAACCCTGAATTACATCTTCTTTTTTCTCTAAAAGAAAACAATGTTGTGAACAATGAGGGGATTTAAAGGTCACTGTCTTGGATACCCTATCGATGAGAGGGTTGTGTTGAACCAACCAAGGAATTCCTAGTATTAATTTTAATTGAGGGGCATCAATGATGTCGTAATGAATTTTCTCTCTGTGAATATATGAACAATCCATTTCTAATAATTCAGATTGTCTATTGATTGGACCAGAAGACAGTACCTTGCCGTCTACTGCTCTAACAGTTTCTGGATGTTTCTTAAGGACTGAGTTAAATCCTAATTTCTGAAAGAAGTGTGTATCAATAAAATTCCCTGTAGCTCCTGAATCGATTATTGCTTCTACCTTTCTAGAGTGAGAGGCTGGAGAAGGCCCTCTTAATTCTACTAATATACAGAAATGCTTACACCCTAGAGGAGGAAGAGTAGAGGCCAAACTGGAATCTTTACTCGATAAACTGGCCTCTTTTTTTACCGAGCATTCTCGTTTCCCGACCCTTCTTGGGTGATGGCTATCTCAGAGGTTTTTGTTTTTACCTTATTAGGCCATGCCGGACATTCTTTTACAAAATGTCCCGTCTTACCGCAGTAAAGGCATTGGTTTAATCTCCGTCTCTTTTCTTTTTCCTCTTTAGATATCGGGCCTCGAATTGAACCTATTTGCATTGGTTCTACAGGATATATTCTGGGACTGACCTCTCTGGAAGTTGTAGTCTTTTCTTTTAAGAACACTAATTTGTGATCGGATCTTCCCTTTTCTCCTCTTCTTTCAGACAAACGGTGGTTTCATTTTACCACCAAATCTATGAACTCACTGATGTCATCAGGAGTTTCTAAAATTTGAGTTATCATGTCCTTCAATTCGTCTTTTAACCCTGTGTAAAAAATAGAAACTCTCTTATCATAAGGCCAATCTGCTTCTAAAACCAGGCGATTAAACAATGAGATGCAATGAAGCAGATCGGAGGATCCCTGTTTTAAACTAAGAAGTTCATTATCCGCGGATTGAACAAATGCATGTTTAGAAAACATCTTCTTTAATGCACGTTCGAAATCCTTAAAATTATATAGTATTCGGTCATCGTTTTCTACCAGAGGGACTGACCAAAGAGCTGCATCACCACCTAAATATGATAACATAAACGCTACCTTGGATGAGTCATCAGGGAATGCTGAAGGTTTAGCTATGAAATGTAAATGACACTGCTGTAAAAATACAGAGAACTTATTACAGTCCCCATAAAACCTCTCAGGCTGCGCTAAGGGAGTTGGAACTGGAGTTACCACTTGGATCTGAGTTTGAGACCATGAATCCAAGGAGGTCCTCTGAAAGGTTGCAGATGTCTGAATTGCATCTTGGAGGGTAGACATGTCTCTACTTAAGGTTACCTTTTCCTGTCTTAAGTCTTCCAAGATGGTTGCTAGATCTTGTAAGGTCACTTGATCCATTGCGTCTGGGCGAAAAGATTCTCTTGGGCTTTGCCTTCTGTCAAGACTGGCTACGTCATCCCTTACCTTGTCTTGAAGCTGAAGCCTTTTGGATGACATAGAAGATTTCGCAGAGACGCAAGGGACCAACTTCCCAAACTACTAACTAAAACTTTACTGAATATCTATTCACAGCAAGTTTTAAACTAGAAATTAGGGAGGAGGGCCGGTACTGGACGTTGAGTGGTTGGTTTTGTTCTTGCTGTCGACCTGCGAAACAACAAGCACCAAGATATTACTCAAATGCTAACCACTAATTCTCCTAACTATCCTATGGTCTAACCTCTTGCTTTCCTAACATACCCCCTCCCTCAGTTAGAAGAGAGTGTCTTGTCTTCCTAAGCGCCTACCTGCGATCAGTGTTGTCTTGTCTTTGTCCAGTATTTCTTTGTCTTGTCTTGTCGTGATGGTCAAGGCGTCTCATACTTCTTGTTGTCTGTCTAGCGCTGTCTTTTCTTGGCAGATGACCTTTATGGGCTATGAAATAAAGAAACCAAAATCAGAATGTATTTCCCAATTACTTTCCTTAAAACATATGCACCCTGACATTCACTTACTGTATGGTTTCTTTTTGTTCACCTTCCAATTAGGGCTTCTATTTTAGGTTGTAGAGGGCTGATGCTAGGTACAAAGACATTCCCAAAAGTATCTTTCTATTACATCAAAAACTTCTGGTATTATTGTGAAATGAAAACTAAAACGAGGATTTGCACCTTTCACAAGATAACATTAGCGCTTTTAAAATGAAACAACCGAGTAAAGATGTGCTCCTTTTCTTAAGATACATCAAGCGCTAAACATTTGCATAACAGAATAAACCTAAATATCACAATATCTTTTGCATTACAAGAAAGTCTCTAAAACACGACTGATTCTCAGCTTTAAGTCCCAAAAGTAACCTTCCGTGAATTTCCAGGAAAGTGTTGTCCAAAAATTATTCTTGACCTTTCTTGCGAAGGGCGCCTTGTAACAAATTAAAGAACTGTACTTAGCTTTCCTTTTCGAAGAAGAATCGCTTTGGTGATTGCTGATTGCCGGTTTTCCATCCGTTCAGCCAAGTCCTTTTGCGAGGTCCCAAGCGCGATCCTTCCTCAATGCAAGGCGGAAGGCAAAGCGTCTTCTGGAAGGTCGGTTGCGGTTTAAATCGGGAACCACACCCAGCCGTGCACAGGCAACGTGCGTGCGTACCAAGCTGGGATCTGAACTCAAGGCTCCTTACCTGCATGGAGGCTGGCATTAGTACTCCCTGGCTGTGCACTGGCAAAGGCTCTCTTTCATAACTCTATATCGTATATTTCCCTGACTTCTCAAGGATACATGAAAGGCAAAGGCAACATTATCGCACACAGAACAAAAGGAATATTAAGAATTACAGAAAATACATTATGCCAAAAACGCCAATAAATCTAACGTTACATTACACAATCACACTGATTTTTGTAGCGTGCTGGGTGCACGGGAAAAGGGTGGGTTTTTAAAAGGGGTCTATGAATCCTCTTAATGAAGAGGATCTCTGCTTCATGACACACTCCCATTTGGTTATATCGTTTACTATCAAAAGTGTGCATGACGTCAATCAATTGCTTTATTGAATCGATAATGACCATAAAAGCACATGAAAACATCAGAAGCATCTGCATAAAACTGAAATGAATTCCCTTAAATTTGTTCAACTGTTTCGTAATATATCATATGAGCTGTAAATTCAAAACACATATTTAAAAAACTATAAAAATCGGGGGATATCTACATCATGAAACTGATAACAGACAACTCAATTATGGGTCGGCAATATAATAAAGTGGTGTGGAGACTCCTTCTCGGCTCTAGAATTTGTTTCAACAGGTATTAGAAATTCACATAAAATATTGCTAACACATAATGATAAAATTGTACATCTTCTCAATTCTTCATTAAAAAAAAATCCAATTTCCTTGAGGTCACAGTAAAATCAAAGACGACCAGATAACAACTAAAAGAGAGTGCACTCAAAAGATGATACGAAATCGGTACATTACATCTAAAAAACAATATGATCCAGCCAATACATTGTATTTTTCAGAAAAGCTCCCACAGAAAACAAACTTTGTGATTTAGGAGCAATCAAAGATAATAAAATGCAGGTCTACAATTTCAAAATCCCATGTTCTTTAAAATTGGTGATAAAAATGTCCTTCTTTCCTTCTTATAAAACTTACAAAAAATACATAAAATGTTCCAGGGTTTGGGATGATGATTTATCACATGGGCAGAGCAGAATAGACTTCGGATCAAATTGGCTCACAGGGAAATGACGTTTCTGCGTAGGGTTTTCAGTGTACAGGAAGAATTGTGCACTTCACAGGTAGCAGTGAAGTAGGGAATCGGTACAAAATAAAAACGGTGGTAATAGGTCAGGAGGAACCCAAAAACCCCTGAAAAGAGTGAGTGAGGGCTCACCCTGTAAAATGCAAACCAAGGTCCTGTGCACACATCAGGTAAGTTAAATCAAAACAACGTATATCAAAATTATCTTGTGTTTAAGCAAAAACTGAAGACAGGGTCGACAAACAATAGATGATTTTTTTTAATTTATATATTGTGCACCTCCCTCAAGAGGAAACATCAAGAAGAAACCAGCCGACACGTGTTTTGTCGATCGGGTAGTCACCCGTTACTCTTCAGTGCTGGGGATAACAAAATAAAACATAGTGCAGCACATTGGCCAAATGATATATTTTTACAGTGAAATGTGGATGTCGCAAGAAAAAAACACCTGCTGGTGAGTGGACACCCTATAAGTACTGTGGAAAGAGCAAATAAGCATGTGACTTCACACAAATGAAAGAACAAAACCTGTTGTGATGTGGTGAAAACAAATATTATTTTCTCTGCAAAAAAGAAGAACGGATAAAAGGAGAAAAAGAGGGGGAAGGAAGAGGAAAAAAAAGGAAAAATTGTCCAAACATCGGTAACAGCCAACAATATTGGAACTGATATACATTTTTGTGATGACACGAATCCATAGGAGTGGCGAAAAGTGAGTGACAGGTGAGTGAGTGCAGACACAGTGACCCCATAATCAAACTGACATAACTGAAATATTCAATAAATTAGCCAAATCAGTAACTCGAGCAATGCTCTGTAGAAAAGAACAGTCACTCAAAAGAAACATTACATGGAGTGTCCTGTAAATAAATGAGAACATGGTTTGAGCCAATATATATGAGGTTCCTCATAGTAATCAATCAAATAGCCAAATGAATAATTTGAACAGCGCTCGGTAGAAAAAAACAATCACTCACACGAAAACAATACATGTAGTGACTGTAAATAAATGAGAAGATTGTTTGTGCCAAAATACATCAGGTTCCTCATCATAATAAAAAGGCGGACGTTCAAAAACATTCAATGAGATAAATGAAAAAGGCATAACCACTACCGAGTTCAAAAACTGTCTGAAAATATACATCAAATGTTTAAGGAGAAAGAAAAATGGCTTTTAATAAGACAGAAAAAGAGTAGACAAAGGGAAGGGAGGATAGAATAAGGGTGGGGAAATATTCGGACATTGGTGAATAAGGTGTAACTTGTGTCAGGTCATGGAGGGAGAAAAATTGTTAGTTTGTTCCTTTTCTCCACGCAAAATCATTGCTTTTTTGTCCCAGAGCCGATACTGACAGACAATCGGCTCACTTAGCTCTGTCTACCACAAGTAACATCCCCTCTCCAGGGGCAGTAGCAGTAGGAAATGTCCATATTTTGGGCCAAAATGCTACATTTTTTGCTAAATTTGTCTCTTCTGTTTTCATTAGGAATTTCAATTTTTGTATTGTTGATATTGTTGAGCTGTTAATATTTGCAACTGAACATTGTGTTGAAAAGTTAGGTCCCTTTAGTAAGGTTGTTTGTTTATGAAATATTAACCATTCTTTTGCCAAATATTTTATATCTGCTATTCCACTGCTAAAAATCATTTCAAATTGTCCTGAGCTAACCACTGCACTTTTTTACAGGTTGTTATCATTTTATTTAGCATATACACACAGGGTATGGGGCAATAATGACCGCACTCTGGTGATTGGTGTGCCTAGGACTTGAGAAGCAATACCCTTCCGTCTCCTTTGGAACACTCCAAAAAACACTGATTTAACATACAATGATCTGGCACTCCATTTAGTGATTAGAACATATAGCAATACATCAAGTTGCAACAGAACAGAAAGAGCAGGTCATGATATGACTTCTTTATTCAAAAACATTTCTTCTTTCTTATAAAACGTTCGAAGTAGCCAAACGCGAGGTAGCCAACGCATTTCGTCCTTACGGACTTCTTCAGGGCGAATTTGGTTCCTCTAGTGCGTTCCTTTTAATCATTAGCAACGGGAAAACCCACACTAAATAGTAAATATGTATGCGTTTCCAATAGTAACCTCAATAAAGTATTTAGCAATGCTTGTACACAATAATGATCAGTCCAGAAGTCATATTCATCAAGAAATCAGGTTGCTATATTTGTGTGTTTCAACCTTCAAGTCCAGCACCCTTGTAGTGGAGCGGTCCAACATCACAACGGCATTTTACTTGCTGTCATTTTATTGCATTACTTTGTCAATTGTTAAATGTTTTGTGATGGATCCTTTTCTTTAAATAGAGCTCATAACCTGTAGTTGTTGCAGCCTAATTTCCCCATGATCACAGTAGAATTTGTACTTATTTAACCTTGAGAAAGTCAGACGTTTTATACAACTCCTTCAAAGGTTTACTAACCCCATAATAGATACACCACTAGACCACAGGCAAACTAGATTCTTCACACAGGCTAGTGAGCCATAGAAACCCTACAGTGAGTTGCATGCATTTACCAAGGCGCACACGTTTCCCTGGCCTGAATGGCCAGTGAAACATAGCACACAAATATAGACCAAATATGTAGGCCAACAGAGGACTAAGCATGAAGCCCTACCGTGAGTTGCATGCATTTACCAAGGCGCACACGTTTCCCTGGCCTGAATGGCCAGTGAAACATAGCACACAAGTACACACATATAGACCAAATATGTAGGCCAACAGAGGACTAAGCATGAAGCCCGACTAGACTGTGGGCCATCTTTGAGGTGGCTCCGTCCTGCACAACTATTCTTGAATCCACAAGCACGGCAATCGCACCTCCACCATCATACACCAACAGGAAGGTACTATTTCTAATGTCCACCATCCCAGCCACCCCTGCCCTGAGTTACACGAATCTTAATCTCAACCAGGTGTGGGCCCCCCTTCAGGTAGCAAGCCACCAGACTCAGGGTTGGGAGACTACGAGACCAACCAGTGCAAGCGAGACCACCCCACTCCCAGTACACTGACAGGCTCCCGCAAAGTTTGACCCCGTATCCACTGTTTGCGACCCATGCAGCCCTAGCTGAACAGGCAGCACATCCTCCTAACTGCCCCATAGAATGCCCTAGAGTCAGAGGGAGATTCATAGCAGTTCTGGAGGAGGACACCACCAGTGGGCGGCGATGATAGGAGTCCCAGCCCTCCGTGACCTGACATTGAGAGATGAGCAGTACGGTATGATTCTCCAGGGTACTCTCAGGCTGCGGAGGAAGCATCAGGGAGGGAGCTTGAGATCAAAACAATACCAAGAAGAACAGCGCACAACACCGAGTAAAGAAGGCAACCCAGGTGGGAATTAGAGGAGAGGCGAGAAATGAGAATAGAGAGGGAATGAACTCTAGCCTGGGTAGCCCAAAGAGAAGGAAGACCAATGCTCCCTTCCTCAGAGGAATCCAGAGCTAGACCATTGGATCCACAAGAGGAAGGCCTAGGGAAGAGTCAGAAGAAAGATCCCTGACAGAAACCCACACTCCATTCTGTAGTCAGGGTAGGAGAGGGGCTGACCAAAAATTAGTAATCAGGATAGCCGAACTGAAACACAATTAAGACAAGCAACCTGGCACTTTTAAGCGTGCAAGAGGAGAGCGACAACGAGGATGTCCTCAGCTCCCCCCGAACGCACCAGTTAGGCAGACTGACCTCTAAAAAGATAAGGTCCAGAAAAGAAGGCGAGGCCTTCGCACAACCATTTTGACACCTGCTGTCCTACTGGACCAAAAGGAAGAGCTAGTATGATAGATCTTGGCAGGATGATGGATCCTTCAAACCAGAAGACATGGCCGGCACAGAAGACTGCATCCGGCATGGAGGGGGAGAGCTGTGGTTGATCTTCCCCTACATGCAGGAATGTTTGAGGAGATGAGAGTGCCACGCCAGGGCAAAGCTGATGGAGCAGCTGAATGCCAGAATATGCCCACTACTACGGAAGGGCACATCAGGGACCATCTATATGCCATAGCAGAGCGACGATCAACTTGAAAAAGAAGAGACACATATAAATCACCCCGGGAAGAGAGCATCAAACTTGGCCGGCTTTCGGTTAACAAACGCGAGCGAGTAAAACGAAGAGGCGCTCTGTGTGACAGCCAAATGCTGTAAAAAAGTAAAAGGGAGATATTTTTTCACCCAAGCACCGGCAGTGTACGAACTATTTCTATTTACTGGATATAATCCGAGCTCAGTGAAAAAGAGAGCTCCTGATATAATTCGGAAATGACTTCCAACCCCAGATGACTCTATAACCCGATGGATTTTGAATAGCCCTAGTCCTGAAGAGGCCAGAATTGATTGGCTGAAACGCGTCGACTGTAAAGAGACAACAGATATATAAAAAACACTTTTGATTAATTTAAATAATTTGTTGAGGGATTGAAAAAACATTTGGTTTAAATAATTTGTACCTATTTGTTTTCCTCACATTAGTCTGTTTGATCTCGATAGGAATGTCCGGTTTATTTTTTCATTGTGACATCCTAGTTTGGAAATGAAGGGCTTCTATTGTATATATGTAAAAACTACTTGTATATACAAATGTGTTTGAATTGAAAACAAGAAATATTTAAAAATCTTTTTATTTGATAAAATAAAAAATCATTCAGTAATATTCTAAGGCGTGGTCGTGGTTCATGACGAGACATGAGATTGTAAAAGGTAAAAATAGATAAAGTGTGGCCATAGTAATATAAATACTAAATAGGGAATACTTTTTCTTTATTCCTTATTTCAATTCAGAATATATACCGAGAACCAAGGTACCAATTTCATATTAATTTAGCCATCTATATGCCATGGGCACAGATGGACAAAGAAGGGCTCCAGAACAAACTGCTCCCATTGATAGATGGGGAAGGGAAGTGGATCTCATGTTTTGAGAAAAACACAGTGGGAATCAACCAACCTATAGGTGACATCAAGAGGTTACCCAGCAGCCTCATTGGAGAACAGACCAAAGCGGTGTTTTCCTAAGCCTGCATACCCGCAGTGCCGCTGACCAACACTGAGTATGACGTGGCCACAAATAACTCATTTAGACACCAGATATGGATGTCCCTAAGGGATATGTTTACTGACCACCCAGATGTAGGAGGATTGATGGCAGAGAGTATGAAGCCTGGTGAGTCTGTGACTGATTTCCTAGATTGGAGAACGGAACGATGGCCACATGAGACAGAATAGCCCTAAACCGACACTGGTCCCCAGGTTGCAATTTTCTACAACATCCCAAAAAAGGGATTTCCCATTAAGATACAGATCAAACTAGATTGCATAGTAGAGCTAAACACTAAACCTTGGCCAAAAAACAGGCTCACATATTGCATTAATACCATAAAAGACAGGAGAAGGCCAGGGAAAAGCAGGAGCAAGGCCAAATATATACAGCCAAGCTTGTTTAAGATAAACAGAAAAGGATTACCCATGAGGGGGCCGCGTTGACCCCGAATGTACAAGCAGCACCAGTGTCAAAGGGAGCTCTGCATCCAAACTCCAGAGGGTATCCACCAAGTCCTAGTGGCAGAGGGCAGGGATGCTGGCTACAGCCAGGCCTCCTGGAGTGCTGCTATTGTCACAGAATAGCCACATTCCTAACCAATGCTGCCTACCGCCTAAAAACGTATCCCGAGCAGAACCGAATAATCCCAGGATGGCCCCACAAAATACCCATCCCCAAAACACTGCATAGTACAATCAGCACCAGGGAAATCAGTCAACCCATGCTGAGTGGTTGACCGAGCACATGGCAACAGCTGCAGCAGACAGGAAACCCAGCAAGGACCGGGGCCACAGCCAAGGCAGGGAGGGGTGACTGTTTGGGAAGACAATGGCTTTGCAAATAACAAAATACAAACAAGCAGTATTACAAAATCACCCCCAACAGGCCGTTTCCCCGCCATACCTTTGTTCAGTACATTTCCTTACCTACATCCACAACAACTTTATTAGGCCGCAAAATGCTATGTTGATCAGGAGTCCATGCCAGAGTTTGCCATCCATGTGCCTCAAGCGCTGTTGATCCCCCAGGGCTGGGTTTGCTGACCACACCCCTGGGAGAAGATAGTCTGACCAGAGGCAGGGCAGCCCCCAATGGGTGCATTAAAAGGGGCACCCAGGGCCACTCACCCAAGTCAAGCTTTGGGTGAGCTATGAAGGTCCCAACAGCCCCAGGGTTTCCGTCAAATGCAGCCCCCCTTACAGTTCAAAATGAAGCAGATGCTGCAGTGCCGGGGGCCAAGCTTCCCATGCAACTAGGATGAGGAGGTCCTTATAATTCCACAGAAAGCACAACACCCTGTCTTTAGAATAAAATCGTAGAAAGCCTTTAGCATTACCCCCATTGGGTCAATCATGGCAAGTCCTAAACGGTAAACCTGGCTCTTGTCAAAACCACAGCTCCAGTCAGTCTCCTGGAGAGTGATATCAGCACTACCAACAACTCCTCTAGAACCTGCAGTTTGATACTTTAGTAGTACCATCGCCCAAAAGTATAGGTAACACTCATCAGAATCTGCCCAACGTAACCAAAAGGAAATAGCCAAGAAAACCTAAACGTTCCAGAAGAGGGGGGTAACCTAATACCCCAACCCTATTAGGGAGAAACTCATTACACTCCTCGTGCAGAGACCAGAGGGACATAGAGATGACAAAAGAAACATTGCCATTTACCACACAATCCACTAAAATCACTATGAATCTACTCCCCTTTACGTGGCAAGATGGATGTCCAGGTCCAAAGGATACCCTGCCCCAATAAAATCACACACACACATTCAAGGAAACAGCCCGCAAGACAAAGTAAAAAGTATGACCACTTCCTTCCAATAACCCACAAAAAGGTTTTGCACACAGCAAGGCTACATAAAACACCTCTAAAAAACAGAAGGCACAGGAATTTCCCAAAAACTGTATAATGACATGTTTTTCCCAGCTAACCTTCAACCCACAGCTGTTATTCAACAGGTCTGCGATCGAGATTAACGTGCACCATTGTTACGGCAGCCCTTCAGCCGAAGCTTCCTAAAGGGACTTCAACTAGGCCAATCACACAAGAACAAAGACTGCAAGTGCCTTTATAGACATCTTTGTCTTAAAAACCGACTCATTTTTTGCACTTCAAAACAAGAAACCCCATAGCCCCCCGATGACATACAATGCCCTTGAAGACCATCCCAAGACCTATGAATGTTTTTCAAGTTACCTATTTATGTATTTTTGTACACTCTCTGCCTAGCCTGGGTGCCCTAGCCCGCTGCTAAAACTAGAAATCTGCCTAGTTTCATGGAACCTGCCTCAACATCCTTACAGCTCTTGTGTGGGAACCTTTCACATCTTGCTTACACATAAACTGAGCCAAATCCTAGCGTTCCACATGCACTACACAGCACACTCGTACACAACACATGGAATCATCACATGACCACTGTGGGCACCCAAACCCCACAGAGCAGTAGTAAACATCTTCTGATATAAGGCCAACCCTAAAGCACTGTACAGTTTTACTGAACCTATCGACATTTAATCCGAGTTAGACAGGATGTGCAGATGGTGTTCACTATAGTGGAGGCCACTGTTTGGCCACAAGGCTTGGCAGAAAAGAGATTCTTAGAGGTAGCAAAGCCACTGCACTGGTGCACAAATTAGCCCAGTCCCACTTCTGTCTGCAATCCCAGAGAGCCCCTTAACATATTTGGGTCAGCCTTTCCTAATAACAAATGGACCCCAAATATGGAATTCCAGTGCAGATCCATCCACCTCGATGACGCTAGGGGAAAGGAGTCCTGTGGGAGGGGGGCAAATGTCAGCACAGATACCCCATGCCAGGAAATCTTGGCTGCCGAGATAAATAGGTAAACGTGGTTGGAAGGGAAGGGGTAACCCATTTCTTCAAGGTAAACTCATATCTGAGCAAAAAAGGACACAACTGCTGAGACCAGATCCATTCCCAAGTGTGTCGCATTAATGTGAAATACGTTTCTAGGATTGGGTGTGGTGCTGTCCCGAGTGACAAGCCCCTATGGTGAGGTAGTAGTAAAGCCCGCAACACCTCAAATCCTCTTCTTGCTACTCTCCTATTTAATATTTAAAATCCAAATTAATCGATGAAAGGTGTCTATAAGAAACTCACTCTTGTTTGTCCTTTCCGGGTTTAAAAAGCATAACTAATATTGCCACTTTTGTTGATTTCAGGTTCTTACTAGAGAGCCTTGATGCAGTATAAAGTGTTTACTAGTTACACAGTAAATTAGGACTAAACATACTGTTAAAACGTATTAAGGATGCTATCAGATATCAGAGCCTTAATCCTTCCTCCAACTATTATTGCTTCTCTTATCTCATATTTTGTAACAGGCAGTTCCAGTAAATAAAATCATTTCCTTAAGAGCGAAATTCACACAAACAAGTTGTTACAGAGCAGGTGTTTTTCATAGAGGAATCTGTAGGGTCCCTAAGTAAACAATGTATACCAATTTCAATATTTCCCAAATTCCATGTTCATCGGTATGGACTGTTTGTTCTTGCCTAGCACCCTATCTTGCAAGTAAATCACCCAGAGGTGTACCCATCTTGTCCTCTTCAGTGTGCATTTTATTATTTCTTTATTTGCTTGTTATGATCAAATAATCCTTCAATGCTAAAACAATCATAAAATATATACATTACATCATTCTGCATGACTCAGATTAAAAAAGACTCATGCAACATAGACAGACACACAATAAAAAAAATCCAGATAATAATTATGATAAACTTTTCCCTATGATGCGCTCTAACGACTCTAGAAATATGGAGACTTCAAATACTGCACAAGAACTTGGATGTGTTATACATGTGCTCATGGTGGCTGTTTTACGTTGTCTAATATCTAGTCGTGAAATAATCCATTTGCAATTGTTTCATGATATTCTTTACAAAAGAATAACGCGTGCTCCTCGCTCTTGCTAAATCTGTGATTATTTTCTGATTATAAGTTTCATAATCAGAAAATTTCAACAAGGAACTCTTCATAATAGCGTTTTTGAACCATTCATTCAACAATGTGGGTCAAACACCCTTGATAGTTTTAACATATTCCCCTCTATTACTACTTTGAAGCCACCTGTGCAATCTTAAAATGCCCTACCAAGCCTTCATTGTCCTTTTTAATAATAATCTAACATTTCTCGCACAGTACTCTAGAATATTGAATGTAGCCATCTCCAGGCCGGTAAGCTTGTAATTGAATGTAACCATCTCCAGGCTGGTAACCTTGTAACGGGACTTCCCCAGTTCCGTGACATGAGAAATGAATTGTGTTCTAAGAAGGTTTTACATAGAGAATATTAAGCCTAAAATTCAGCTCAGAATCAGCAAGTAAAACAAGTTTTCATTGCCCCAATTAGTTTCAAGCAGTAGCAATTGGGTAAATGACCAGCCCAGACTTACATCATTTCCACAATTGAAGTTTCCATCCCATAATACCGCCAAATCTACAATCTATATGAGTAAAAGTGAGCTAAGTCAGTTCCAAAATTCTTCTCGTTTCGCTTTGCTAGCACAAACAGACATTAGGGAGAGGGCAGACTGTCTAATGTCCTATCTATGAAGGACAATAAAACAGCCTTCAGAATCAATGAGTGTCTTATATACCTCCATTGGATCCCCAACTCTCACCCAGAAAGGCACACAATGGGGTAGTGCCTATCTATTTTACAGGCATTACGATTTACCTCCTGTTGTAATACTAGCTGCACTCCCTTTCGCCTCAGTTGACAACAAGCTGTACCCTTTTGACACAGTGGCTCTTCCTCTCGTATTACAGGTCATAATATGATACATCTAGGCAAAGCCATGCCACCGCCAAAGTGTCCAAAACAACCATGGTCATTTGTGCAGAACCGGTCAGCATTTAAAAAGACCATTCAGAACATTTCTGGAATATGCCCCCTGCCATGTCTTCTCCAGAGAGTAGAGACATACACCTATGACCTTCCAGCACATACATTTAAGAGGCAACCCACCTGTGTTGAGCTTTAAAGTACCCAACCCAATTCAGTAAACATTTTGATCCAAAAATTACACCAGTAATGATTAGCATCAAGGATCCTAAACACTGTAAAACCTATGATAGCCTACTCATTGGAAACTAAAGAGCTACACCAATCTTCTGCTTATTTTGACACCAAGAGATAGGGGTGCCTCATGGCGTAACTAATAGCAAACAACTAAAAATAAAAAGTGCACAGAGAAAAAAGGAAGGCAAGAGAGAGTACTTCTCCCAGATCCTCCCCACATAATTCAAGATCATGCTCAAACAAATAAAATAGACCAGCATTTCTATTTCTGAAGTTTCTGAAGTTTCCTCTCACTCACTCAAATTCTTCTCCGTGTTTCCACCTGACCGCATCCATCACCCATCCACACCAAATGATGTGCTCCAATGTCATTTGGCGACTGTAGGAAGTTCTCCATCTTGGATCAGCTCCATCGTCATGATTTGAGGTTGTGTTGAGGTGAGTCAAGATGCATGTCATCTGCTATTTCGAAATGAGCGAGCTGATTCTTTACCAACTGCTATCGGCTTCTTATATTTTAAGTTTCACAGACGAGATATACATTTTAGAAGGGCTCCAGTCCACCACTGTCCATCTTGACATTTTTCTCCAGCCATTCTGAGGTTTCCACGTGAACCGTTGAATACCGGGTTTTAGAACCTAGCGGCGCCAGGGGCACGCCCAATGTCTTCGGGTTCACCTGTCTTAGAATACAGAGACACAGGATACTTCGTGGTGACGTCAAAGATCAAATTTATTGGCTGCAACCAGGAACAGAAGTCTACGAAGTACGACACAAGTAGGTTCGCTAGAGACTGCTCAATTTTCGTATTGCGAGACATCGTCTTTTATGCTAAAAAACCACATTCCTGACAAACACCCATTATTTACGAATTGTCCAATCATAGGTAACATTACAAAAGGTATCACATGACGACAAACCCACTTTTCAGTTGTCCAGCCCACCATCAATTACACGGGAAAGCCCAACATTCTTGCTCGGACAGGCCGGACAAACCCATAATAAAAGACCACAACCCATATCATAAACAGGCCATAAAAGAAGGAACAGAAACAGATGTGAAGCAAGAAAAAGGGTGTGTGCGTGTATAATAAACTCAACAATGTCCTGCTCTTTGATCTCTATCTCGACCAGCTACCGGACAAGGAACTGGCTTAGCAAGGCTAGCTTCAGGCAATGGGATCAGTTCGCTCAGGTCATCTAGAAGTCAGCTAAAGGTGTACGTGTACCAAAGACTCGTTCGGCCGTAGTCATCGGCCTATGTGAGGGCAACCACAAAATGGCTGCTGTACACAAAATGGATCCCGAAGGTTCAGAACGAAATCCCTAAATACATAGTGAATCCATCGATCGAACATGACGAAAACACTCTTACTTGCCGCACTCACTATTTAGGGTCCGTTACTACCAAATTCGTAACGATACCATGACCTTCATGAAACGGGTTCAGAATTCGCGGAACCTCAGACCCTCCTTTTGCCCTTAGATAGGCAATAACCTAAACTCACGTCAATCTGAATACAGTCTATATTCATCAGATCGTTTTCGTTTCAAAAACTTTATTCGATTCATAAAATGGATCATAAAAGTATTGAACATACAATTCATCATGCCTCATAGGATAAGAAAAGTTCTTATTTAAAAACACAATTTTCCAGAATTTATAAAAGACATAATAATGACCATAAAATATACAGTAGACATGATTTTCACCAGGAAATGTTCTATACAATGTAATACTACCCGTAGGCCTTCCTAATCTTTAGTGAGATTCTAATAAAATTTAGCATGGAACAGCAGGTTTCTACGGAGGATAATGCTGACAGATATTCGTACCCTTCTTTATAAGTGCAAGGTTGCCTCCCCTTCAAAATTAGTTTAATAAACTGAAGTCTTGGCTCTTTATATAAAGAGCAAAAAAGGACCGCATGTAAAGTGCTTTGACTATCCCTATTATTACAAGGACAAGGGGGCAGCCTCTCACACCAACCCCCTTGTTTCGGGAATGCAAGCAAAAAGTGCAAAATGTTCAGTCTAAACCTTGTTAGTAGGAATCGCCATTGCACATTAAGGGTAAATGTTAGGTAAAACTGGGGTTGGGGTTTACAGGCATACGCAGTAGCATTGTCAGTAGCATTGTCCATAGACGGTGGGTTCAATGATTTCCAATACCTTGCCTTTATGTCCGCCTTATAGTTTCCCTCGATTTTTTCCGGATTGTCATAGTAGGTACCCAGTCCAAACTTATTTAACATATTACAGACATAAGACAACCAGGGAATCTGTTTTGAGTTTTCTAAAGCCATGCAATCGGTGATAATGTCTTTGGTAAGTTGCAGGTCTTCAGATTGCCAAATGTTACCCCATAACAGTAGAGGGGACAAGCGAATTGTATCAGAAACACTGACCATGCCAATTTCTTTGTGGCAGAAAATATTTGAGGAGCCTTTAGGAACTGATACAACCCTTTTTATAAAATTATTTTCCACCACCTGTATCACAGATGGTGTTTCGGTCCCCCACACCCCTGCCCCATAAGTGGCTACTGATAAACATTTTGAAGTGTAGAGGGTTCTGAGGTGCATAACATGTTTTTGTCCCAGTTTACTACAGAAACGAAAAATACCCTCTATCGCCCTTGTCATGTTCTGGGCTCGAACCTTCATGACCGGCGTCCAACTTAATTTGCTATTAAACAAGTTACCAAGGTAGTTAAAGTTTCCCACCTTTCCAATTATGTGATTGTTTACCACGAATTTCCTAGTAGTTGACCCTTTGGGGCCACAAGACATTACAAAAGATTTGTCAAAGTTCACCTTTAGATCAAGATCAAGCATGAATGTATTGAAGGCATCTAGACACACTTGCGTGCTATTTCCTGTTAATGTCATTAGGACAGTATCGTCTGCATAAGAAAGCATGGGAATACTTTTACCATTAATTTTTGGGAAGTCACAACCCTGGTTTAATAGGTACTTTTCTAATCCATTTGTGTAAACCAAAAAGAGGAAAGGCGCCAGGATGCATCCTTGACGCACACCTTCAGTTGAAGGTATTGGTTTTGTTATTTCCCCTCCAGAACCAAATCTAATGGATACAGTTGTTGCTGCATGTAACCTGCGGAGCAATGTGACTAAAGGTTCCTCAAAGCCCATATCATCCATCATCCGCCACAACTTATGCCTGCAAATAGTGTCAAAAGCACTTGTCAAGTCCATGAAGGCAAGATGTACAGAGGATTTTTTTGCCTTCATGTACTTGCCTAAAATTAGTGCCAGATTAAGGCACTGCTCGTTTGTCCCCTTTCCACGCCTAAAACCATATTGAGAGTCAACTATAAATCCTGTAGAATCTGCCCAACTTTCTAATCTCGCCAGGATTACCCTCCCCAAAATTTTACATGAGGCATCTATTAAGGAAATCGGGCGATAGCAACGTGGATCGGACCTATTGCCCTTCTTAAAAATCGGCACTAAGGTTGCCTCCTCCCATGTACCAGGAATGCGCCCAACCACAACAGCCTTGAAGACATTCAATAATATGGGTGCCCACAGACTAACATTAGATTTAAAAAGGTCCAGGGGGACAGCATCTGGGCCTGGAGCTTTTAGTGATGCTCCCTTCCCTAAGGCTTCCTCAATCTCTATCAGTGTAAGTGAAGAGCTGAGGGTCAAAGCCGAGGGAGGTGCCACCAAATCCCCTGTCCCTTCCGTACTTGCCATTATTGAGATGGAATTGGGGTTAAAAATCTTGGTAAAATGTTGAACCCATTGATCGGCGGTAACCTGCATAACTATAGATTCTTTATTGTCGCTCTTAAAGAGGGGTCGATTTAGGACCTCCCAAAAGAACCTACTATCTTTTAGTTCTGCAGCCTTTTCAAGGTCTTCCCAGGCAATGTTTTTTAGGTCCTGCTTTCTTTTTGCAATAGCATCCCTATAGGCCTTTCTGCTAGTCCTTACAAGCTCTTTGTTTCTTGGTTTTTGGCGCAGAGCTAGTTTTAACGATCGGTGTGTGGCAGAACACACGGAGTCAAACCATCTAAAGGCCTTTTGGCCTCCCTTCCCCTTGGGTTTTCTAAGGTGCTTTGCTACATGACCACACAATTTCTCAAAGCTTTCAATAACCTGATGGGGGTCAGATACTGGGGCTAGACATGATTCCATTTCCATTTTACAGTTAACAACAATGTCTTCCTCCAGTTTTGTCACGTTTACCTTCCCCCATTTCAATGTGACACCCTGATTCTTATTATACTTAATCGGCTGTTCCCAGATCCTTGGTGATTCTTGTGTGGCATGCACAATAACAACATTAGGGGGTTATGATCACTTGCGGGATTGGCCACCACCTCCAACTTATCAACATACTTGAAAAAGCTGCTGGATACCAAAACAAAATCAATTGTGCTCATCTCCCCCCTTGTACCCTGAAAAGTTGGTATGTGCGGGGTATCGGGGGCAGACAAAGGGTCTACCACACGCAAGTCATTCATGATGATAATATTATTCAAAGCATCCCCCTGGGGTGTATGTTTAAAATGGGTCAGAGGCTGAGCATTCGAGTCCTCTAGTCCACATACATTCGAGCCTCCAAAACTGCACAACGTACAGTTGAAATCGCCAACCCAGATGAGAGACGATGAAGGGTGCCTGCTGCGTGCTTTACCCAGTGCATCCTCCAAACTTTGAATTATCGAGATGTCATGTCCATTAAAGATGTTATAATACCAATTAATTAATAACACAGGTTCTGGGAAGAGATGTTCTAATAACAGCACTTGGTACCAGTTTGTCTCCACCAGTTTCGAGGTTTTCAACTCCTGTAGTTTTGTAGACAATGCTGTCGTTATACCACCCTTTGCCCTCCCAGATGTGGATGGAACAGCCAAAACAGTGAATGATTGAAAACCCTCGATGTCGCAAGTGGTCCTAGTCCACGTCTCCTGTAAACACATGATTCCATGGGCTTCCACAAAATCCAACCATGCCTCATCTTCCAGTCTGCTTGTTAGTCCGGAAATGTTCCAAGATAGTAAGGATATTAATGATGGCCCTTGTATTCTATGGTTGCTTCCCAAAGCATCTCTTATAGTGGATGTGTTTTGTTCAGGCAATAATCAGATCATCAAGATGTTGCTGGAGCATAATACTAGTACTTAGTAACTCTCTCTGGACAGGTTTCCTTACACATGAAGTAGCACAAAGGCCACATATGGCAGGAGCACACTGTACACAAAGACAGAACAGGAAAAGAATAGCTAAAACCATCCCAATAATCATCAGAATCTTCCATCCCCAGGTGGATAACAAATCCCAAAACCATCCCATCAACGACCAATCTCCTTCGTCCACATGTACAGACTCAGAGATATTATGTAGCTTGGAAATGGCCTGGTACACTGTCGGAGCATTGTCTGGAATGAAAATGCAGCAGCTCAATTGAATCAATTTACTTACCCCTCCTCTATCTGCAAGTATAACGTCTAACGCAACGTGATTCTGCAACGCCATAAGACGATCCAATTGGAGCTCCTCAGTCAAGTTACTAAGGGCACCGGAAGTCTCAACTATGGTGGACTCAACCACTCTCGTTAATTGCCGTATGTTCCTACTGTTAACCATAGGTCCCCAAAACGGCAGAAAACCCTTCAGAAAATCTCCTAATTCTTGCCCTGCAGTATCTTCCTTACTGAAGACACCTCTAGCAACTCTTGTTCTATGGCAATCTGCTGCAGCAGTATACGTAGGGGGCAACAGGAACGAAACATAACATGTTCCCGAAAAATCAGGGGGCAACCATGTATATGCTCTGTCATGGCAGACAAATAGGTACCCTTAGCTGCTAAAAACGATGGGGAAGTCTGGGACGCAAAAACATACGTCTCAGTGCAAACACTCTTCCCTAACTGAGCTCTCGGATTCTTGCCATTACCTTGCAGACAAAAATGACCACGATGGGGTACGATCCAAATCGGGGAAGATCTTTTTGCTCGCTGGTTTTCACTCAGACTAACACCATATCCAGTCACGTTCTATCCAATGTATGCTAGTGTGTCATCTTTTGGAATAGTCTCATAGGAGTTAATTCCTCTAATCATGTCTACTATTCCCTTAACTAGAGCACTATTCCTTGGATTATCTTTCACAGAACGCAGGGGGTAAACTTCACAGGCATAAATGAACATCGTCCTATACGCCCACTCAGAACCATTATAGCTGAATGGCGGGACAAGGTAAGGAATACCTTTATCAGTAGTATGAGGCATAAAACCACACACCCAACAATTAGTGGTGTTCACTACTAACTGATGCTGATGCAGAAGTTGAACAAATGAGTTATTAGCAAATTCCAATCTTCTAATGGACTCATGTTCAGGCGAATGCGAAGAAATAGTAGGAAAAGGCATAGGTTGTGTGTTGGGTGCAAATGTCACTTGAAAAGAGAAGACTACATATCCCACCAAAAACATCGTCATGCTAAATAGCATTAAAAGACACGTTATCAAAAAACATTTTCTACTCTTTAATTTACATAATCTCGTTTTAAAGTTCATTTCTTCAACAGCTCTCTCCATCTCGAAAAACTCCATCCTCTAACCGTGCTGTTCGCGGCAGTTGGTTCTCTTCTGCTCAAGTGTACCTCTGAATGTCCCAGGGAATGCCCTAGAACAAACCAGAACTGTCTATCTTGTGTCTTCCAGCTGTACACTCTGAGTCTTTATACCGCGACCCTACAACTGAACCCGGATGGCGGTTCGAAAAAACAAAAATCGATTAAAACAGTTTCTCAGATGAGAGAGCGTAGTTTCAAAAATAGCAAGAAAAGTATCACTTTATTTGTCCAACGACTCTCGGTCGTAAATTATAGCGGCCTTTACCAGGCAATGTCTGATCACGAAACAGTAACTCAGGTTCAGTAGTGTTCAGTCAAACAGATGGAGGCACAGCTTCTTGCAGAATGTCGTCGTTCTCACGCTCAGAGCTTGTACCAATCAAAAGTGCATCGCTGAACGGAACAAAACGTGGCACAGTCTCAGTTTCAGAATCACCAACACCCTCCTGGACCCACTGGTCGTATGGCAGAGGCAAAGGGGCCCTCTTACAATGTACGCCGTGGATCCAGTTCTTTTTGCCGTGCACTCTCACTGCGGTACGCGTCAACAACAAAACTTGAAAGGGTCCAGACCAGCGGGGCTGATTGTTCCTTGTCCGCTGGAAATTCCGCACAAGGATCCACGAGCCAGAATCGATGGCGTGTCCCGGATCTTTAGATGCTTGTGGCAATGTATTGTGAACCTGTTGGTGTAAGACACGCGATTTAGCCGTCAAATCATACAAATAATCAATCAGCATAGGATGTTCAATCTCGCTAAACTTTGTCGGCCTCAGTACTCCCCATATGTTTGCTGGGCGACCAAACTATCTCATAAGGACTAAGTCCCACTCGAGAATTTACTGTCGTTCTAGTTGACAAAAGTGCCAATGGCAAAGCATCGGGCAATTGAGACCAGAGCTCGCCTGAATCTTGGCTAGTTTCAGCTTTAAGGTGCCATTGTAGCAATCGACTAGACCAGCTGATTGGGGGTGATTTGCTGCGTGAAACTTCTGTCTGATGCCTAAACCTTCACATACTCTCTTCATCACTTGACCCACAAATTCACTCCCATTATCACTCCACACCATTCTTGCAAACCATACCTAGGGATAAATTCCTTGAGTAGGGCTTTAGCTGTGGACAAGGCAGTATTATCTTTCAGGGGGTATGCTTCTACCCATCTTGAAAAGGCACAAACAACCACGAGGACGTATTTCAGGTTATTACATCTCTCCATATGGATGAAATCTAATTGTAAAACCTCGAACGGATACGTCGGAGGTGCAAAGTGACCAGCTGGAGTTGGAGTTCCCTTGCCAGGATTATACATCCGACAAACCATACAATTCTTGACCAAATTCTCTGCACACTTAGGAATTCCAGCATTCTGCCATACTGGAGCCAACAACGTACAAATCCCTTTTGCACTAATGTGAGCCATTCCATGCGACATTGTAACCACTGCAAGCACATACGCATCAGGTAACAACCATCGCTGATGCTCTGACAACTCAATCCAACAACCCGTCGAATCCAATTTTCCCATACTCTCTCTCCATTCATTCAATTCTTTCTCCGTAGCTTCAGCCTGAGTTGACTTCACACTCTCTATCGTATCTTCACACATTCCTCTATCCGGAACCCATCTTGCTGGACCCGCAACATTCATTCAACTCATCACATCTTTCGCCGTCTCTTTCGCAACTTCATCCGCAAAAGCATTACCACGACAAACGCCATCGGTACTCTTCTTATGTGCACTGCATTTCAAGATCGCAACTTGCATCGGCAAAGTAAGTGACTCAAGAAGTTCATTCACCAACTGACCATGCTGAATTTTCGTACCATGAGACGTGAGGAACCCACGTTCCTTCCACAAGCGACCAAAACTATGAGCCACACCAAACGCATACTGGCTATCGGTATACACAGTCACTCTCTTTCCTTTTGACAACACACACGCTCTTGTCAGTGCAATCAACTCTGCTGCTTGAGCTGAATTTTGTGGGATATGTGCAGCTTCAACAATCGTATGCAAAGTAGTAACCGCATATGCTGCAGTCATATCACCATTCGGAAGCTTGAAACAGGAACCATCTACCCATAAGGTACCATCACACTTTGCAAGAGGAGTGTCCTTAAGGTCAATTCTACCCTTCGTTTCCTCCTCTGTCCTAAGAAAGCAATCATGCTGTTCAGGAACATCTGTCTCTACAGAAATCGGCAACAACGTAGCTGGATTCAATGTGTTGCATCACTTTATATGGACATGACTCGCCAAAAGTGTCAACTCGTAACCTGACAATCGAGCACTAGTTAAGTGCTGTGTCTTGGTCCTAATTAACAAGGTATCCACTGCATGTGGAACCATCACAATCAACGTATTATCCATCACCAACCCAGCAGACTGTCGAATAGAAACAGCTGCTGCTGCTGTAGCTCTCAAACAACTCAGCAACGCTCTAGCTACCGGATCCAAAGTCGACAAGAAATACGCACATGGACGTTGCTTATCGCCGAACTGCTGTGTCAGGACTGACAATGCACATCCCTCTCTCTCATGAACATAGAGTGTAAAAGGCTTACTGTAGTCGGGAGTACCCAACACAGGAGCCGAACACAACGCATCACGCAATTCAGAAAAACTCTTCTGGCATTCGTCAGTCCAAGGAATAGGACTTGGAGTATCCTTAACAGTAAGTGCTAACAAAGGTTTCGCAAGCAGCAAAAAATGTGGATTCCATTGCCTGCAGTACGAAGTAATACCCAAGAAAGCACGCACTTCTCTCTGTGTAGTAGGCACATTCATTTTCGCAATCGCTTGAATTCGTTCAGGGGTCAATCTTCTTCCCTCTTTCGATAAGAGATGACCTAAGTAGGTCACTTCTTGTCGACAATACTGCAACTTCAAAAGTGACACTTTATGATGGAGGTCAGACAAGTGTCGCAACAACGAAAGAGTAGCTGCTTTACAAATCTCCTCATTATCAGCAGCAACAAAAAAATTGTCGACATACTGAATAAGAGCAGCAGCATCAGGCAAGACAATCGTATCAAGCTGTGTTTTCAAAGCTTGACTATAGATTGACGGACTTTCACAATAGCTTTGAGGACCGCGCTTAAACCGGAAACTTCGGCCTCCTAAAGAGAAGCCAAAAATATCTCTACTCTCCTCGGCAATTGGGATGCTGAAGAAAGCATTCTTCAGATCAATCACCGAAAACCAGGTAGCAGAAGCAGGAATCATAGTCAGTAAAGCAGTAATGTCTGGAACAACAGGAAATTGCGGTACGACGATCTTGTTCACTTCGCAAAGATCGATCACAAACCTATACACAGGCGGTTTAGAAGAATCAATACGTTTCAGAACAGACCAAACCGGGCTATTGCACACATTACCTCTCGTTTCTTCGATCACACCTTTCTCAATTAGATCATAAAGGATCGCCAAAAGCGCTCTTTCACCATCACTAGAAACAGCGGCGTCACTAGGGGGGTGCGGGGGGTGCGGACCGCACCGGGTGACACCTGCCTGACACCATCGTCATGGGGTGACACCAATCTGCATTCTGCCTACAAGCAACAAATACTGCAGTGCACGCAGCCACGCATGCACCACCTAACCAAGTAGTGAAGATGGTGCGATGCGCGGCGGCGTAACATGTTAATGGGTCCCAGGGCCGTCAGTCTTACTGCGCTACCAATGACGGCCCTGGGCCATCCCCTGCGCTGTGCGGAGTCCTCTGACGTGCGCCACTGCCGCCACCACCACGCACTTCGACAGTCTCGGCAGGGGAGTGCTAAGGGTTATTTCCAGAAACCCTACGGTAGGGGCCCAGCCACCAACACAGTGGAGTGATTATATTTAGCACGTTTGATTAAATAAGGGAAACAAATGCTGCTTCCAGTCTTTCGCTTTCGTTTTTGCTTAGCTGGCAAGATGAGCAGAAGGGAGATAGAAGGAACTCTTCTAAAAGTAATTTCATGTAATTTCATGTCTGGTATGGCTTAGTTTATATGGAGGCCTCTTCGTATTAATGGGCAGATGAAATGTTATAACGTGTTGTGGGTGGGCAGACGTCCTGGGGAATGATACTTATGTGATTCGAAGCAGGAATTGGATGCGTTTTTTTTTATTTCTTGTATTGTATAACTTACATAAACTTAAAGTGAGACCAATTTGTAATTTTAGCATACATCTTTTTAGATGTATAGTATTATTATATTATTAATTCCATTTACATTTTTTGTCATTTTTAACTACGTGTTGGTTGTGATGTTTGTTTTGCCTAGTCGTCAACCTATCAAACAAATACATTTAAACTGAACTGAAATTGAAATATATGTTTGTGTGTGCGGTTTCACTATAAGTAAGCCTCGAAATCGAATTGCTTTTTTTAAATGGAAAAGGTGTCAAATAATTTTCAACTCAGCATGGCCCATTTTAGTGAATGAAAAATTGATTCAACATCTGCAAGGACCTAAACATTGTTTTGCCTAGATGAATCCTAGGGGTGGCTAAAAGTGAGGGGGGCTGGGGAGGCAGGACTCCCACCAACATTAGAAATGGCTAGTGCAATATTTTTCACAAACCGAAAATTAAGATGCTGCTCTCCTTTCACGGACCAGGCAGCAGCTTAGCTCCTAGACTGTCTGGCGGTCTCACAGGGAAGCTCTGAAAGCCCCATTTACTTTCAGTCTCTGGGTGCTCAGAATGATGCCCTGTGGCCACTGGGTAGACTTGGCAGACAGTGTCCCGCTAGTGTTTGCTCTCCCTAGCGCCAGCAAGGCTTTTACTTGCCTTGGAATCCCTCTTGGGAGGTGATTGGAGGTGATTGGGGGTGAGGGGGGATGGGGGCGGAGGGGGGCATGGGGGGAGGTGCTGTTGCGTTGGTGTTTCTCTGTGGACTGATAGTTCAGGTTTCTAGTTGTGGGCGGGGTGCCTTCACTCACTCCAAGACGAATTGCACCTTGGCTCTGACCACCAAGGGATTATTGTAATACATTGGCATGTATAGCTCATCGAAGCCCGGGGAGACACGGGGATCTGTGTGGGGGTGCTCTGTGGTCTCTGTGCAGAACGTTACCTCGCACCGCCTTCTCAGCGTTATGCTTCATCAGTAAATTATCTTTGAAACAATATCTGCAGCCCCGAGCCATGCTCACTGTTCTTAAAAGAAGTCGGCCATATTGACTTTACTGTGTACATCCTGCCCTCTCTGGCTAGCCCTCCCTGTCCCACTCTGCCCTCTCTAGCTGGTCCTCCCTGTCCCACTCTGCCCTCTCTGACCCTTCCTATCCAATGCTGCCCTCTCTGGCTGCCCCTCTCCATCCTCAGGCCTCTTAGAAGTCACTGCCGGCAGACACAGTGGTCTCCGCTCGGCTACTTCCCCTCTCATCTCTCTGCTGTTAGCTGGTACAGATATTTGGCACCACACTTTCATCATTAGAGCACCCGTGGCCCTCTGGTCCCTGCCACTTGTTAATGGATAGCTTGCTCTAATGCAACCTCAGGACATGGAGGTCTTTGAGCACTGAGATTATGCCCCCTCGTCCCATTCTATCCCCAGGGCACTCTACTACTCTTGGATCACTAAGGATAGACAAAGACCGGTTTTTCCCTAGGCACTGTCACCAACATACTCTCATTTCTAGTATAACTCACTCCAAAACGATGCAGACTCGCACCTACTAAATTGTAGGCATCATAGATTCACACCTACAATTTGTACAGTTGTGTGAAAAACCTGTTTCCTACTTATTTAGTTCCCAAAAAATAATTTGGAAATAAGGCATCCAATCCAGAAATCTGTTTGACCTCCTGATAACAGGTTCGAGGTCTGTAAGGTCCAGCCAGCCTTTCATCCATCTGAGGTTGATAAAATGAGTACCAACAAACATCTGTTATTAAGTGGCAAGATGCCTCTAGGGCCAAAGGTGCACTTTACAAATACAGATTACAGACTAATTTGGTCTCTTATCAAAGCCAGACCCTTACCCTAACAACAATTCCCACACAAATGTAAACCTTAATCCAATTAGTCAACATTCCTTCATAACATAGCAGTTAATCATAACCCTAATTTATTACACATATTTTGCAATTCATTTTTTTTTTATAATTAAGCCTATTTTGTTTTCCATGCTAGAATTTTGTGAAAACCCACCCACAGACAAAATCAAAATTGGCAAAGCCAAGAGGTCAAACCTTTGAAAGTGGTAGCTGATCTTTTGACTTTGACAGTGCTTGTTGCCGATTCTGATCAACTGCGACTAACGCAAAAAAAAAACCAAGCATTGGCATAGCTAATAGGTCTCGCTTTTGGGACCTTATAAGTATTTAGTTATGCAGCACAATATCCTTCCTTGGTGCAACAATGCCAACCGTTGCATGGCTAAACACTTATAAGGTCCCAAAGGCGATTACATTTACAAACGTTACTTACCAACTGTGTCCACTGGCGGACTCGGAGCGGAGGAGGTCCATGATGTAAGTCGTGAGGGGGTGACACCATGAGTTACCCGCACCGGGTGACACCAACCCTAGTGACGCCACTGACTAGAAATCCGATATGGGGGAATACGTGGCAATCTAGCATTTGCTTTCAGCGTCACAACGTATTGTGGAATCTCCAGAAGACCCACATCATTAGGACCTGTAGCCCAAAGAGTATCAGGGAGAGAACACAATTCCAATGGAAGCCAATCTTTAGACAAATACATCGGAGAGATCACTCTCTTACCCAATGTAAGCTGTACTCTTGAAGGAGAACAATGTAGTGTTGCATACAATCTCTTCAGCAAATCCAATCCTAACAAATTCTCACCACAACCTGTCGTTAGAATGAGGGGTGCTTCAAATTCACAAGGTCCAACAGAAAGATACAAAGGACTAGAAACTGGATTATGAACTGGGGCGCCAGAAAAACCTACCGAAACATTCGTCAAGCCAGACAAAGGTGCGCCAGGGAGTTTAGAGTGCATGATAGAACTCTTCGCAGCACCAGTATCCAAAAGAAAAGGCTCTGACACACCTGATGTAATCAATTCAACATAAGGTCCACTCTGATCTACTGGAACTGACACAACTCCCTCTCTTTGTCTATGGCTGTCCTAGCAAGCATTACCGTCGACATTCTTACTCTCAACATAATATTCGTCAGCATAATACTGAGTCGACCTACCAGACGCAACATTCTGCTGATCAAAACAATTCATAGTATTCTGTGGAGGAAAGGATCGTACATTCTGGGGGAACACACCACGTCATCTACCTCTAGGAGCTTGCTGAACACCTCGACCTCTCACACCAAAAGCACAATTCGTACACTGTAACAGAACCGGACAACTATTCTTGAAGTGACCCTCTTCTTTACAATACGCACACTGATTAGGGCCTACAAGAAAACGCTATTGAGTAGGCTCGGGCCTTTGCGATCCTCTCTGAAACTGCTGAGGTTTCTGATATTCACGCTGATTATTACAAAGCGGATACGCTTGCTGCAAAAGAACCTTCGTCTTCAAATCTTTAGTATTTCTGTCGGCTTTCTCTTTCTCATCTTTCTCCCTATTCTCGTAATATTGTGCAGTAGCCAATATCTGAGCCGACGAAGAAACAGCCCATGAACTCTCAGAATCCTTCAACTTAGTACACAACCCGGGGAGCAAGTTATGAACAAACTTATCTACGAACAACCGTTGGCCACCTTCCGTCTCATGTCTTGACCACTATGGTCGATAAACGTCTCTTCAAACCTAGTGAAGAAATCAGACACACTCTCATCTTTCTTCTGCTTGCATGCAGACAACTTATCCCATTTCACTCTCATACCAGGCATTAAAGTCTTCATATAATTAATTATCCTACCAGGGAGTTCTGCAACTAAAGCTTCAGGTTTAGCTCCTCCACCTTGAAGACCATCTGCAGCAGTAATGTTAGCCCATGTATCACCTAACTCTTGAGCATGATCCACATGACGAATCGTTCCCCACAAGGGTTGCGGAACCACATTACCAAACAACATATCTATATCGGCTAAGTTCATAATACATGCGTCGGCTGTCTGTGACAACTCCTTATACTACCCTGCAGGATTCTTTTGGGGATCAGGTAGAGTCTGCTTAAGAGCCAAAACTCCAGCTAGCTTCCACGGAACATGTACCCAAACACGCTGAAAATGAGCCTCTACAGCTACAATACCATTCTTAACATCAGCCTGAACTGCATCTTTCCATACCGGAGGAACTTCTCTCATTGGATACTTTCGCGCTTTTCTCCTAACAGAAGGATCAGGCTCAAACAATGACTGAGAAGGACCCACACTCCTAAACGAAAGCAACGTCGCTACTGCTTTTTCAACATCGAGACCCACTATCGTTCCTTTCGCAAACTCGGACTGTACACAAAACAACTCTGACGGAGTCTGTCCTAACTCACCATCTTCCCATTCTTCACGGAGGAAAGTACACATCATGTCGAAGACATACCTCTGCTTCTGTGATTCCCATTGGTGGAAGACATCCATAACAGACTCTAAATCATATCTCGAAGAATTAGTAACCCATTTGCGCGCCAAATGATCCAACACTGCCCGCTCTTCGGGACCAGGCAACTGGCTACGCAACTGTTTACGCGTCGAAGCAGGGGTCATACTCAATGACCCAAAGAAAGGAGACAAAAGACCAGTAACAGTATCATTCATTTTCTGTCGAACAGAAGGAGAAGCTGTCATAAAGACAGGAGGAAAAGCAGGTTGAGACAAAGCATACGTAGAAGTAGTAGCAGAAGGAGTATCAGAAGGAGTAGGAAATACAGGAGAAAAAGTCATAGAAATTGGAGACGGAACTGATAGCAAACTCGGCGGCCCTTGAGAAGGCTGCGCCAAAGAAGTAGGAGCCAACTGAAGAGGAGCTGGTGGTTGAACAAC
Source organism: Lissotriton vulgaris (assembly GCF_964263255.1). Taxonomy (NCBI): domain Eukaryota; kingdom Metazoa; phylum Chordata; class Amphibia; order Caudata; family Salamandridae; genus Lissotriton; species Lissotriton vulgaris. The sequence continues at coordinate 1,303,439,374 of NC_141695.1, read as the reverse complement.
AACGGGAGGCAAAACAACTGGAGGTTGCGCAACTAAAGGTTGCGGAGGAGCTGTAGGACTCTGCACATAAGGGGGTGGAGAACTCAACAAATGGGAAATCAAAGGATCCTTTTCAGGGTCCTTCGTTGCACCTTGGAGAAGAGGTGACAAAGCTGGATAACATTTATCGATGGCCATTTTACGTTGCCTTTGAAACTGCTCACTTGCTTGTTCTTCTTCATTATCTTTAAACTGTATAGCAGCCTGCATTATCGATATACCCTTCTCTCTTGTATTTCTCTTCACTAGTTTAATTTATTTGTGTTTGGCTTCCTTTCGCCAGAGGCGGAAAGAGTCAAACATCGCCGGCCGGGCTTTCTTCTTAAATAGTTTAACTTCCAGATTATCTAAAATCTCTGTGTCATAGCTACCATGTTGAGGCCCTTTTAAAACACCGTCTTTCCTTGTGTATCGGACCTACAACGCATTATACGTAATGGGGCCCACACCATGTTTAGAATAGAGCTCGTAGTTCGGATTTCCAACCGAAGGTATCGGACACGAGTCCTCCAATCGGGAATCCCTGTTACAACCACAACAAAATATCTTTCCAAGTTTGCTAAAACCAGGCATCTTCGCTCACTGATCTAGCTTCAAACTTCAAGGGATTACCTAACTCGATAGTCTCGCAAATATACGAGTCCCTCGGCTTTGGCACTTGCAAGTTCCAAATCAAAGATACCGAAGGAAACCAAAACTGAGGACTAGGAGACGCTCCACTTATACTTTACTGAGGTATCGATCACGTCACCAGAAGACCCGTCTATCGTCTCGCTCTACAAATCGTCTTGAAGGGTCCAAGACAGGGCGACAGTCAGGGCAGCAGTCCTTCGTAGCCGTTGAAAAGCGGGAAGCCTCGCAGCAAAAACCTTCAGTCCACGTTCGACATGCCGGGGTCGATGAAGTGGGGGCCCACCTTCAGAATTTCCACACAAAGCTCCTCACAATCTTCAGGCTTGGACCGGTACCACTGAAGTCGCCCCACTGTGGGCGCCAACTGAAGAACCGGGTTTTAGAACCCAGCGGTGCCAGGGGCACGCCCAATGTCTACGGGTTCACCTGTCTTAGAATACAGAGACACAGGATACTTCTCGGTGACGTCAAAGATCAATTTATTGGCTGCAACCAGGAACAGAAGTCTACAAAGTACGACACAAGTAGGTTCGCTAGAGACTGCTCAATTTTCGTATTGCGTGACATCGTCTTTTATGCTAAAAAACCACATTCCTGACAAACACCCATTTTTTACGAATTGTCCAATCATAGGTAACATTGCAAAAGGTATCACATGACGACAAACCCAATTTTCAGTTGTCCAGCCCACCATCAATTACACGGGAAAGCCCAACATTCTTGCTCAGACAGGCCGGACAAACCCATAATAAAAGACCACAACCCCTATCATAAACAGGCCATAAAAGAAGGAACAGAAACAGATGTGAAGCAAGATAAAGGGTGTGTGCGTGTATAATAAACTCAACAATGTCCTGGTCTTTGATCTCTATCTCGACCAGCTACCGGACAAGGAACTGGCTTAGCAAGGCTAGCTTCAGGCAACGGGGTCAGTTAGCTCAGGTCATCTAGAAGTCAGCTAAAGGTGTACGTGTACCAAAGACTCGTTCGGCCGTAGTCATCGGCCTATGTGAGGGCAACCACAAAATGGCTGCCGTACATAAAATGGAACCCGAAGGTTCAGAACGAAATCCCTAAATACATAGTGAATCCATCGATCGAACATGACGAAAACACTCGTACTTGCCGCACTCACTATTTACGGTCCGTTACTACCAAATTCGTAACGATACCATGACCTTTATGAAACGGGTTAAGAATTCGCGGAACCTCACCGTGTGATCTGTAAAGAAGTAAGCTGTACCACCAAATATCACTTTAAGTTTCCCCAAAAATGAATGAATGCTCTGGATATGTAGGTTTCAACTTCTTTCAATTTCGGGACATGATTTGTCTTGTTGCTGCACCACCATTCTATGCGAAATGTATCCTTAAAGCATTACCCATAGTAAACAACCCATTATTCTAGCAGCCTATAAAATAATGTCATGATACCAGTAATTCAGAAATGTGAAATGATTGGCCTTGAGGGGTGCTCCAGGCTGATGCAGAGAACCTGGTGCCCTATGCGCCATCTTAATTAAACAGAATATCATTCCTCTAAGTGCTGAACAATGCTAGGCTCCTCTGTTCTTTCTAGATGGCTTGCCACTGTTATATTGCAATGTTGAGATCTACCCTTGGCATCTTTCACCCTCTATTTGAAGAACATATTTTTGCCTGTAAATCTGCCACCTGGTTATGCACATCTGTCACTGCTAGTTCCATTTTAGTTAACTTCACTTCGGTAGCCAGTAATTTTATGTTGGTCTCTGAGCAACAGGCCAACATTAGCAATTTTTGCTGCTAAGACTACTCATAACTCTTGCATGGTCTGTAGTATTTTAGGTAGACCACCAGCACCTTTCAGGAATCTTTTGTATGGAGTGCTGAAGCATAAGTGGGGCCTTTTGTTAGTCACTGTGTGGCAGAAACAGATGATACACCGTAGATGTTAAGCTTTAGCGTGTCCATATTAGCAAGTTGTAAGTGTTATCAGTACCAGCAATATCCTAGAGAATTCTTGGCGTGAATAGAAGTATTTCTGAAAGTAAACATTTGATTATGGCTAATAATACCTGTTTTATTCTGGCTGATCAAATTTTGTGTGCTGGAAATAAGGTTAAAATTACTGTGATGTGAGGGCGTGACCTGGCGGCAACCAAGATGGCTGCATAGTACCGAGGCTCGCCCGAGGGTTGACTAAAAGCCCCAAAAATCCTACCATTATCCTGCTGCCCTGCCGTTTTCCTCCCTGAATCCTGCTGGTGGATGTGTTCCGGAATCAGGAGAGACTACTTTAGTCGCTCACAGTCCTCGAACGACGCAGCGGCGGTGTCCGGCGGCCGGGACTCCCAGTGGGCCTAGCTCCAGCGTCCAGGAGAGAGAAGCCCCGGCCTTGCGTGTTGCTGAGGCCAAGTGAAAAGCAGGCATGTCGGCGCTACAAAACGTGGCGAGCGGAGGCTCGGGGGTCAGAGAGAGCGAGCCCCCTGTGACCAGCTCCCCTCCCGGTGCAGCCACGGTGGGTTGACAGGCCCTGTGAGGGATCCCGTTGAGTGAGGCAGTGGGCCTAGCTCTGGATGGCGAGGAGGGAGAAGCCCCGGCCTTGCATGCTGGTGAGGCCGGGTGTAGTACAGGGGCGTCGGCGCTGCAAGACGTGACGATCGGAGGCTCGGGTGAAGAAGAGAGCGAGCCCCCTATTACCGGCTCTCCTCCCGATACAGCCAGGGTAGGTCAATAGGCACCACGAGGGATCCCGCTGGGTGAGGCACAGATGGTGGAAACGAGCAACCCGAGGGACCGGGTCCTGGACACACGAGGCACAAGGAAGTGCCAACTCGCCCCCCGGGGATGAGGAACAGGGCCTGGGTCGCATGAGCGTTGGCTGTGGAAAAGATTGTCCGCCTGGCGACCGGAAGCAAAGGAGGCAGACTTACGAGTGATCCTCGCACTTCACACACCAGCGGAGTGGGAAACCCGCATGATTTATGCCACTGAAGAGTGCGGCGGTGAGTGATCGTGGTGCACGCGTTGGGGTTCTGCCCCGGTGTTGAAAGTGGCAACGGGGCGCAAGACGGAGAGTGACGCCGGGCTATCCTGGTGCTGGGAGTAACAGTAGCTGGTTGGGTCCCAAGACAGTCGTCAGTGGACACCGGGGCGTCGGCCGACAGCCCAGGGTGTGCGGAGAATGAGGGGGAGCTACCCCCATTCAGCAGAGTAAGCGGAGGATCGGGCTGTGGGGCTTACGGTGTGGAGAACCGCGCACACATGAGCCAACTGGGGATCCAAGCATAGTGTTAACGAAAAGTGGCTGCGGCGGGGAAAGATGGTGCCAGGAGTGCGTAGCCGGAATACTGGTGGAGTGACGGAAGACTCTGGGAAGCGATGTGGCTCCGTTGGCGCCTCGTGGTCCTCCTCTAAGACTGTCACAAAACCCAAAAATTCTACAGCCACGCAAGTCAACACCATTTACAAGTATACAGCCCCGACGGTCAGGGGGTAATGCCCCCACAGGGAATGCAGCTGAGGCATCAGAGCCGTCCTTGAGCGCTATTATGCAGGCCATACATTACCCATCCACACCAAATGATGTGCTCCAATGTCATTTGGCGACTGTAGGAAGTTCTCCACCTTGGATCAGCTCCATCGTCATGATTTGAGGTTGTGTTGAGGTGAGTCAAGATGCATGCCATCTGCTATTTCAAAATGAGCAAGCTGATTCTTTACCAACTGCTATCGGCTTCTTAAATTTTAAGTTTCACAGACGAGACATACATTTTAGAAGGGCTCCAGTCCACCACTGTCCATCTTGACATTTTTCTCCAGCCATTCTGAGGTTTCCACGTGAACCGTGTGATCTGTAAAGAAGTAAGCTGTACCACCAAATATCACTTTAAGTTTACCCAAAAATGAATGAATCCTCTGGAAATGCAGGTTTCAACTTCTTTCAATTTTTGGACATAATTTGTCTTGTTGCTGCACCACCATTCTATGCGAAGTGTATCCTTAAAGCATTACCCATAGTAAACAACCCATTATTCTAGCAGCCTATAAAATAATGTCATTATACCAGTAATTCAGAAATGTGAAACGATTGGCCTTGAGGTGTGCCACGCAAGCCAACACCATTTACAAGTATACGGCCCCGACGGTCAGGGGGTAATGCCCCCGCAGGGAATGCGGCTGAGGAATCGGAGCCGTCCTTGACCACTTTTATGCAGGCCATTCAGACTCTGGGCACCAAGTTGGAGTAGGAAATCGACAAGGTGAGAGTCGAGATGGCGCTACAAAGGGCGGACTTCAATAAAACTTCGGAGAAAGCCACTCAGAACGCCACAGACGCTGTGTAGCTTCAGCGCACCACCAAGCAGCTGCAGCAGCAGGTCCAGCATCTGACTCACCAACAGAAGCTAGCAGTGGCTAGGCTGGAGGACCAGGAAGGGAGGGTCCGGAGGAACAATGTGCGGGTGGTAGGTGTACCAGAGAAAATGAAGGGGCTAAGTGTGGATCTATTTCTGGAAGACCTCATCCTGAACCATCTTAAACCCAAACGACTCTCCAGGTTCTTCGTCATTAAGCGCGCACATCGGGCGCCGGTCTCCCACCCTCGCCAGGGGGCCCCTCCAAGGACAATCATCGCTCGAATTCTCAATTTCAGTGATTGGTACGCTGTTTTGCAGATGGCCCGCCAACATGGAGACCTCCGGATTGACGATGCTACGATTAGGCTTTTTCCTGACTTTACTTTCAAGGTCCAGCAGGAACGCTGCTCGTTCGATGAGGTAAAGAAAGAGCTTTGGGCGCGTGGCCTCAAATACATGATGTTCTTCCCGGCGCGTCTCAAGATCCTGGCAAATGGTAAATCCTTCTTTTTTACATCCCCAGAGGATGCCATGACGTGGCTCGAGGAGAATCTGCAGCTCTGGGGTGGTCCGCGGCAGGAAGGTGGTTGGAGAAACCCAAGGGCCCAGTCCCCAGCGTCATCAATGGATTCAGCGAGAGGTGAGTGTCGGATGCACAGTACTCCCCAAACGCCAGACGGGGCTGGGGCGCTCAGCCTGTCAGCCTCGCCAGACATGGGCTGAAACTGATGAGAGAGAGGTCTGACAAGAGAGTATGGTTGATTTCCACACCCAGTATACTGGATCTCCAGTGGGACTGACTGCTGCTACATCGAGGAGATACAGGGACCTTATACGAACTTGGAAGGGTGGGAAGCATCGCACCCCTGACGGCCATGTGGTAAAGTACTGTTGGTGATGCGGGGTGGATGGTGTCCATTGGAGGGGACTGCATTTTGAGTTCTATTTCCACTTATGTGATCAGGTATTGTGAGGTGGTTGGATCTTTTGGTGCGGGGCCGGGTGTCACCCTCGGGCTGTCCGTCTGGTTGCCACACTTACTCCTAAGTTTTTCGTTATTATGGCGACAGGCGCTCTGCTTGTTGGCGTATGTCGGACCCGTTTGGCCTGCGAAGAAGGGTAGCAGTGTGGGGGGGGGGGCGTTTTGGGGGTTGGGGAGGATGGGTGTATGTTTGCTTATGGCATTAATGTTGATCTACTGCAAAGTTCTTTTGGCTCCAGAGGCACGATTGGTGGGTAGGCGGGTGATGGGGGGCAGCAGAGTTGGGAAACTGTCCTCTCAGTTCGTACTGATCTACATTTATGATGCATACATCAAAGGCACAGAAAGTCACTATACTGTCCTGGAATGTTAATGGCCTGCAGAACAAGATTAAACGCAACCATGGCTCTCCAATATCTCCATAGGCATGCCCCTGATATAGTATTACTTCAGGAAATAGATCTGATAGGAAATCACTATAAGGCCCTTAATAGATTTGGTTACACGCTAAGGGCGCATGCCGGCTTTACCACCGGTTCCAGGGGGGCCGGAATCCTGATTAAAATTTCCCTCCCGCTGGTGATCGGGCGGCAATGGTTAGATCCATTGGGATGGTATGCAGCTATAACCGGACAGTGGGAGGGCCTGACCCTTAACATTTGCTCACTCTATATTCCCCCAAAGTTGCACAGTACCACGCTTCCAGATATTCGGAAACTGCTCCTGGAGATGCCGACTGGGGTCCTACTCCTAGGGGGGATATGAATGATGTTATGGTAAGAGACATTGACAGATCACTGGGTCCATCGAACAGGGGGAGGACGAGTCACGTCTGGGACTTTGTGCGGGCAATGGGCTTGGTAGACTTTTGGAGGGCACACAACCCCCACCTTCAGCAGTACACACATATATCTGCAGCACATGGGTCAGGGTTTAGACTTGATTATTTATTCACACAAGTGGGCTGCATGAACTCCTTCCATGGTGGGTGTCATAAGGCAAGGGGCATATCGGATCATTCCCCGGTGGAGGTGCAACTATGGGGCCCAGAGAGGGATTGGAGTGCTCCCCCCCCCCCAGACTTGACACTTTTTTGTTCAAGAGTTTCAGACACAGTTTCGGGAGCGTGTAGACCAACACTTTTCAGACAACGTTGGCTCGGTTCAGTCGCACAGTATTGTATGGGATGCTTATAAGACTGTAGTCAGGGGGTTTGTGCAAGCGGAGGTGGGCAAACGGCGAAAGGTGCCCAGATTGATAGATTGGAATTGGAGTTCCACGCCTTGGAGAGGGAGAGGGAAGAAACACACTTACAAGAACAGGATAGGCAACATAGACTGCAGCTCATTGAGAAAGAAATAAATGATGTACTCTCTGATCAGGCAAGATCGCGAGCACTAGTTACCCAGAGGCGCATGTATGATTTGGGGGACAAGGCCAACAAGATGAAAGTCTGGCTGGAGAGGAGCGACAGGGAACATAACTGGGTGCCTGGGATCCGGACGAAGACCGGGACGATGCAGACTACGAGTGTGGGCATAGCGGAAGAGTTCGCTCTTTATTATGAGAAAGTTTATTGGTCCCACACTCAGCGAAGTGAGCGGGAATGTGAGGATTTTCTGGCCCCTAGCAGATGCCCACTTTGGAGCCGGCAGAGTGACATTTTGGAATCCGATATTACGGTGAAAGAGATAGAAAATGCCATGGGTGACTTACAAACAAAATAACCAAAACGAGCACCAATATTGCCACCTGATTTCTACAAGGGTCTGGGATGACCACTCACCCTACTGAACTAAACAGTAAATCTCAGGAAACTTTTTTCAGTCCAGAATAAATCAATTAATTTTATTCTCAAATTTTATCAGAACATATTTAGAAAACATTCACATATGTTCTGATAAAATTTGAGATTAAAAATAATTGATTTATTCTGGACTGAAAAAAGTGTCCTGAGATTTACTGTTTAGTTCAGTAGGTTGAGTGGTCATCCCAGACCCTTGTAGAAATCAGGTGGCAATATTGGTGCTCGTTTTGGTTATTTGGTTATTAGGGAGGCTTGTCCTTATTGCCCATGAGCCCAGACCCAGTTTTGGTTACGGTACTTTAGCAGGGTGACTTACAGGCAGGGAGGCGTCGGGGCCCAATGGATTCCCAGTGGAGGCGTTTGGGTGCGTCTCTAGCAGAGTTGTGCCCCCATATGCTGCAAATATATAATGAGGCTCAGCAGGAAGGGCTGCAAGCGAAGGATCTTCAATCTGCTACAATTGTAGTAATTCATAAATCCCGCAAGCCGCAAGACCTGTGCAGCTTCTACAGGCCCATATCGCTCCTCAACTATGAAACGATGGTCCTGGGTAACATCCTAGCCACCAGACTGGGGGCGGTGGTGCAATCTCTGATCCACCTGGATCAGTCGGGCTTTATGCCAGACAGGAGCACGTGGCTTAATTTACGGCGTCTTTTTGGGGTACTACAGATGGTATCTGCCCGATCAATCAAAACGGCGGCCCTGCTATCGCTAGACACCCATATGGCTTTCGATAGTATGGAATGGCATTACATGTATGCTGTTTTGGCAAAACTGGGATTTGGAGTCAAGTTCCGGACATGGGTGAAACTGCTCTACACCGAACCGCTGGCAAGAGTTAGAGTTAATGGAGCCCTGTCCCGGGAGTTTAGACTAGGGCAGGGCACGAGGCAGGGCTGCCCGCTCTCCCCGACACTGTTCGCTTTAGCCCTGGAACCATTGGCGACTTGGGTGCGGACAGACCCCCGAGTGTGGGGCATAGATCTGGGGGCGGCTGGGAGGAGCGTATTTCGCTATACGCTGACGATGTTCTCCTGTACGTGCAAAGGTCAGCTGCATCTATCCAGAGATTGATGGAGATCCTATGCAGGTTTGGTGCCTACTCAGGATACCGTATCAACTGGGATAAGTCCCTGGGTCATGTCCTGCGGGCCCGCCGCCATGCTTAACAGAAGCGTGCAGAGGGCTGGTGTGGAAGGAGGTATTCCGCTACCTGGGGATCTGGATAACGAAGTCGGAGGCAGAATTCATGCGCCTGAACGTATCGACTCATTTGGAATGGCTAAGTGGAGACATCGGGCATTGGAAGACCCTCTCGGACAAGAAAAAAAAAAAAAGAAATTATTGTGATGTAGTATTCTCTTGTTACGCCGGGCGTTAGCTGAGACCTTTTGATTTTACTAAAATAATGTGTATAATGTGCTTAGATAAATGGGCTTTCATCCACCTCTCTTCATCCATTGGTCTTTTCTTGTGCCATTTACAATCCATTCCAGTATACAGCATGGAGCAATAGGTCAGCCTCCATCAGCCATTGGCTAACTTTACTTTGAGTGACCATATTCAGCACTTTCAGAAGGAGCACATCCACACCGAAGGCAGCTTATTTCAGTGCCAGTGTTTTTGTTTTTACTTTGTTATTACAGTAGTGTTGAGTGTTTTTTTAAAACCTGATGTGATACAAGAAGCTTGCTACCAAAGGAAAGCACATGGTACATTCCAGCTTTTAGAGTTCCTGCATCCTGCCAATGCGGTAGCAAATTCCTTTTTGTGTGTCCTTTGTTTATCTGACTGTTGGTTTTTCACTCCAGCAGCTCACATGAACTCCAATTATATAGGCTCATGAGGGTACTCTGTCTTTGCAACCCTAACTGTCAGTCTGTTATTCCTTTTTTTTGATTGGGCAGAAGATACAGACAGCTCATACAGAAAATATTCATCCATAAATAGTCAAAATAATGGTACAAGATTAAAAAACCCTTCATATTAAATAGTCTCATATTTCATCGCACGATAAATAGCACAAAGTCATATTACATATCCACCATTACCTACATCAAAAGACGAATTACATGCAATGAGGATAGATAAGGCCATAAAACATTTCTAAAACCCTAGAGCTATGTTGGCATTACCCCTTTCTTTTCTTTTCAATTTGCTTGAGTGATCAAAGTGTAGTCCTCTCATATAGTCCTAAATCTACGGAGTGCCCCTATCCTCTTTGCGTAAGCCTCTTCAAATTGATAGGTCCGGTCCAGTTTAGAGAGCCACTGACCAATTGACGGTACCTTCAATGATCTCCAGTTTTGCAACATCAAAGATCTGGCTTCCACTATTGCTATGAAAACAAAGTATTGCCGAAATTTTGGCAGCTGAAAGCCTATATGGGAAAATCTATACAATGCGAACGACGTTAAGGGGAGAATGACCATGAACATGGAGCGACTGATGAACCTAAAAACCTCCTCCCAAAAGTGCTGCAGTCTAGGCCATGTAAAAAATATATGTACCCATTCTCCTGCCCTACCATATTGCATCTAAAACACTGATTAGGAGTTCATGGGAACAGATCATGCAGTCTAAGGGGAGTATAACACGCCAGCCATCTAGACAAAAAAGTCATTGTTTTAAAGATGGCCGCCCTTAGAGCTTAATTCTCAAACACAGAAATTGACTTCCATCTCTTGCTATTAAACTGTCAATTTGTTTCCTGGGCATTTTTTGGGAGCTTATTATTCCTGCCCTGGCATAGTACCCAATACCAGTTTCCAACACTGTTCAAATTGTTCTCAAAAATGCTTTTAGGATTGTTTTCTCCATCTCATTAATCATTGTAAAATTGTTCTTAACAAAGCCTGTGATTTGTCTAAAGCTTAAACACAAGCCTCAACTTGCAGTGCAAATGTTTCCCACTTTATCAAAGGGTACAATTATAAAAATCACCTAGCTTTCAGAACCCTACATTGTTATAGGACTGTAACATCCCTTGAGGAAGATGAAGAACCCATATCTCACAATCTTGAAGAGAGGCGTATGTGTTGCACGTTGGACCATTATAGGATGTATAGAAACACTGGGTACATGTTGCAATTGAAATTATGTTCTTATATTTTGATTTATTGGGTAAATTCCTTGTATGAAGAATCACTGGTAGCTTAGTTGCACTTTCTGTTACCATAAGGTTTAGCATAAAATTATCAAATTTTGAAGAAGGGGCTGTCAGTTGAGTTAGTAGACTAACTAACGCGGCTTGGTAGTAGGTGGAAAAGTGGGGTAATGCTAACCCCCCGCTCTATGTCTAATTTTAGAATGGATACTTTGATCCATGTTTTGTTTTTGCCCATATAAACTCGCAAATAACTATCTAATTCCTTGAAATATGAGATTGGTATTTTTAGAGGAAGATTTAAAAACAAAAATACCAACTAAAGAAATATCGACATTTTAACTAGGGAGACTCATCCCACTAATGACAGGTAGTAACGTCCATTTTCTAAAGGCCTTTTTACCTCAGTAAGGGTATTCCCATAGTTTAGTTGAAACAATTGGAAGAAGTCAGCTGTAACACATAATCTTAAATATCTTATAGGTTGTAATGGCAAAAATTCTAACCCTTCTGGGTGTTGAACTCCTGAAGAATTGAACAAGAGAAGCACAGTTTTAGCCTGTTAACTTTATATACCCCTAGAGCTGTAAATGCCTGGATTTCCCCCAACGCAGCCTGGATGTTTACCTTATCTGCCTCCATATATAAAAAAGATAATCAGCAAACAGCTTGATTCTTGCCATCTCTGTTAACTGGGCCAGGATTGATGTATTAGAGCAGAACTTTACCAAAAGTGGCTCAATTAAAAGAGGGAAAAAGAGAGAGGTCAGGGGGCAACCCTATCTGGTGCCACATCTAAGCTCCACCTCTCCCAACTGTTTCACATTAATAATTATCTTTGCAAACGTCCCATTCTAAATTCCCCTTAACATCTCTATCAAGTGGGCCGGGAAACCAAACATCCCTAAGATAAAAAAGAGGTCCTGCCAATCCACAAGTTCGAATGGCTTTTCTGCATCCATCATTAAAATAGCTGCTTTGTCCTTATTATTAACTGAAAAATCATCAATCGACTGTATCAAAATTGAGGTATTGACTGCCATCGATCTACCAGGCAGGAAACCTATTTGGTCCCCGTGGACCACATGTTGTTGTATGCTGCCTGAGATCCTATTCACCCAGATTTTCATAAAAAGCTTATAATCTACATTTAATAAACTTATTGGGTGATAGGAGCTCGGGTCGTTTGGGTCCTTATATATTTTCAAAACGGTAATCATGACTGACTCCTTAAGTCTACCAGAAATGGAATTTCCTTCCAAGATCTGATTATACAAAGATACTAAAAAAGGAGAAAGCTTGTCTATATACTTCCACCGGAATTCCATCATTACCACTAGTGGTGGGCGGAATTTGCGTAATCGCGTTATGCAAATCTCTGCGAAATGGTAAAAAATCTCAGCGAACAAGCAGAAATTCCACGAACACGCGTAATTGCTTGTTTGCGATGCTTTTTTCATGTTCGCAATTGCTGCTTGCATGCTCGGGGGGAAATATCTTGCGAACATACATTTTGAGAACGCGAACAAGCAAAAAATTTTGCGAAGACGCGGAACGCAGAATTTTGGGCAATTTTGCGTTCTCCGCAGAACGCGAAATTATCCAAATTCCACGAGCGGAACAGAATTTTTCCACCCGGGCCTAATTGCCACATGACTTAGTGCTAGCCATCCCTTTCACAGTTTCAATCAATTCTGAAAGTACAATCAGTTTATTCAAGGCTGCGCTATCATCCCTAATAATTTTAGGTAACTGGAATTTTGCAAAGTAGTTCCCGAGATCCTGTAGGTCTGCTATCTGGTCCTCAGCATACAATTGCTTAAAATGGGATACAAACAATTCAGAAATCTTGTCTTTTTTTATTTTTTTTAATTTATTTATATTCAGGTATCTAAATAAACCACAATACATTGGAAGCATTGGTATGTAACCAAATCGTGTACACAGCTTACAACATAGAACTTTCCGAAATGCCCCCCTTCCCCAGCCTGTCCCTCCCTCCCCACCCCCAAACTCGCCACCCCAATGAGCACATGTCAAATCACCTTCATGAGCTGAGCTTCTCAGATTTACATGTCCATTATAATGTCCGACCCCCACATCATCACATTTTGGGGTCCATTGTAAAAAAGTCCTGGAGTAAAGGCAGCAGTAAGAGTGGCATCTATTATTCCAGATTACAGCTTCCCTTTAGTGACGCACCACCCGATCCCCCCACCTTCTACCCTATTAGTTAGTTCACCCTCTGCTCATCCCTCATCAGCGGATGTGTCTCCTCCCTCTCCTATACTGCTCAAGTCCTCATCCTCTTGCTGCTCTCTAAGGTAAGAAAGGAATGGGGCCCATATATATTTGGGGCGGGATTTCATCGGTAGCTGCTCTGCGTATGCCAGCAAGTGTTCCTGCCAGGTAGTCATATAATGTATCCAGTCCTTAAACTTAGGCGCCCTGCCCCTTCCCCATCTACATGCTACCTGTCTACGCGCTAGTAATACGCCCATGAGTAGAAATTTGCGGTGTGGAGTATCAGTATCCTCTATCAGTCCTAAAAGGGCAATGCGGGGATGTGGCTCGATGGTTAGTTGCAGCATATCAGTAAGCCCTGCAAACACCTCCCTTCAATAGTCCGCCACTCTGGGCAGGTCCACGCCAGGTGTAGGAAGTCTGCCGGGCCCTGTCGGCATCTAACGCATCTTTCATCTTCCCTAAGGCCTCGCCTATGTAGGCGTGCCGGTGTGTGGTACAGCCTATGTAAAAATTTGAAATGGAGTAAGCGCAATCTACTGCTCCCTGAGACCTGCTCCGTCTGCCGACACGTCGATTCCCATTGCTCATCAGTGAGTGGTTCAGTCAGGTCCCTATCCCATGCTAGCTGGGCTCTAGCCTGTGAAATTGGTGGTAGTGAACGGACTCTTGCGTACAGCATGGAGGTGACATGTCCGGGTGCCTCTGCCTGTAGCAGCAAGTGGAGGGAAGTGTAGATCTCTGGCTCCTTTGGGAAATCAGGTTTTTTTTAATGCGTACACTCTGTTTGAGTCTGGTATATAGAAAGATATCCATGAATGTGTAGGTATGCTCTCCAAAAAACTGTTCTTTGGTGCGAAATTCCCCTTCATGATATAAGTCTCCCCAGGTGAAATATTGTAGTCTGGTCAAGAGATTTTGGCAAATTTTCTCAGTCGTCACCGGCAGGTACGGGCAATTACTCAGCGATATTCTAGGGGAATATAACAGGGGGATGCCCTCCGACTTTGCCAGCCAATGCCATGCTTTGACTGTGCAGTCAATAGTGGTAGGGTCCTTGTCTCACTCTTTGTATGGTGTAAACAGATACCTGGACGGTGGGACCAGCGCCATATGGCCATCCTCCACTGCCAGGTGGGGCATGTAGGGGGGAGGATGGAACCAGTACACCGCAAAGTGTGCCTGCGCCTGGTAATATTGTTCGAAATCTGGCACATCGAATCCACCATGTCTATACGGGAGAGTGAGAGTGTCTAACTTCAGTCGCTCCTGATTTCCCATCATATCAAACGGACGAGCTGCGTTCTTAAAGTTGCGAAAAAGTACGCCCCCGGATGATAAGGTATGTTTATGAATAAATATAGAAATATGGGGACTATAACCATCTTAATTAAGGATACGTGCCCTGCAATTGACAAGGGAAGCTTGAGCCAGCTCGTTATATTGTCTGTCACTTTAGTCATGGCCCGGCCGTAGTTGGTCCTCATCAGAGTGTCCTTGTCCCGGGATACGTATATCCCCAGATATTTAAAGTCCTCAGTTTCCCAGTGCAATGGGTAGTCCAGAGGATGAGGGGAAGACGCTCGATTTGCCCCAGTTCATCTGCACTCCCGCGATTGCCCCAAATTTAGTGATTTCCCTCAAAACTGGATTTAGGTTCTCAAGGGGCTTGCGGATATATAGAGTAATATTGTTGGCGTAAAGGGAAACCAGCACTTGTCTGGAGGGGTAAATGAGACCTCTGTGGTTATGATGTTGGTATAATTTAGCCACCAGTGGCTCAATGGCGATCGCAAACAGGAAGGGGGACAAGGGGCAACCCTGTCGCGTCCCTCTAGATATGGGAATTGGCTCCGACCTAGCCCCATTAAGGAGTACTCTTGCAAAGGGTGTGATATAGAGAAGTTTGATCCATTGGACAAACTGGGCAGGCATTCTCATGTATGTTAGGGTCCCAACCACATAGTCCCATTCTACCGAATCGAACGCTTTGGTGGCGTCTAAGAAGACTGCCACCGCCGCACATTTGGGATCAATCTCCTGTATGATTGCCAGCAGGGTCCGGAGATTGTGGGCTGTGACCCGATTGGGCACAAAGCCCGCCTGATCAGGTAGCACGATTTTTTCTAGGAGAAGATTTAATCTAGTAGCCAATACCTTGGCGACGATTTTGGTGTCGCTATTGAGAAGTGACAGCGGCCGATATGAGTCCCACAGGTCAGGCGCCTTGCCTGGTTTGAGTAATGATAAAATATGTGCCTCCCTCATTGTGTCACGCAGAGTGCCTTTCTCTAGTGCTTCATAGAATACCGCCTTAAGGATGCGAGCCAGAGTGTGTACATATGTTTTATAAAATTCTATAGAAAGCCCATCGGAGCCTGGGTATTTTCCCGACTTCATGCTCATTATGGCTTCCTTAATTTCATCGACCTCAAGATCCAGTGGCGAGAATTTTTGCTGCACGTCTCCCAGCCATGCAAGTGCCACATCATCGCAATAGTCCCATAGGGTCAGTGCATGCTGCCTCTGCTGGTATACAATTTCCTGTAATAGTCAGTCAGGGTAGAGATCTGGTCAGGGAGGGATCTGCATATTACGCCTTGCTCTGTTCGTAATTCAGTGACGTAGTTATGGAAACACGGGGATCTGATTGCGCCCGCCAGTGATTTCCCCGGTCTGTCCCCTTCCCCGTATATTCTGGCTACGCACTGTTTCCCTCTGAACTTACATTCCCTTTCAGCTGTCTCCACGTATTCTGGCATCTTATCCCGCAGAGTGGCCCTCAACGGCCCAGGTCAGTCTGGCTAGATATCTCCCTTTCTAGTGTTTTCATCTCGGCCTCCAGGGTGGTCAGTGTGCGTGGCAGGTCCTTCAATATCCCCCGTCCCTTGGAGATGCACCACTTCTTTACGGTCACTTTGAATACCTCCCAGACAGTCGTAAGACTGGCCACTGACCCTGTGTTTCTAAGGAAAAAGTCCATAATCTCCTGCTCTATATCCGCCTTAAAGACGGCATCCTGCAGGTGTAGGGAATTGAGTCTCCAATTGAGAAAAGGTTCCAGATCCACAGGGGGTTTCACTTCTACCTTCACAGGAGAATGATCTGAAAATGTCTTGGCTAGGTGGTTCGCTCCCTCCACCCAATGTACCATCCCACGTGCAATAAGCCTTTAGTCCAGCCGCGACCAGGTGTTGGGCATGGCGGAGTGATGCGTGCCTTCCTTTCTCGAGGGGTGTAAGTGGCGCCAAGCGTCCACTAAGCCAACATTATCTATGAGGTCTCGGGAGGTGCGCTGGGAGGAAGTGTAGTGGGCAGCCGTAGCATGTGACCTGTCCGCATCCGGGTGTGCCACCGTATTAAAATCCCCCCCCCATATAGTGTACCTACAGGCTAGTGTTTGTATTTTACCCTGGAGCAGAAGCATGTAATGTGGATCGTCCGTGTTCGGCCCATAATAATTCACAAATACTATTTCATGCGAGTGTAGTGTGCCCCACAGCATACAGTATCGTCCCTCGGGGTCAATGTCAGTGCGAGACTTTACAAATCGAACTCCCCGCTTAATGAGTATTGCTACCCCTCTAGCATATGAGGAGTAGGAGGCGTAGCAGTTGTGTGAGGCCCACCGGGTGCAAATCTGGGGTCGCTACCCTTCGGTAAGTGTGCCTCTTGCAAGAGCGCTATATTTATGTGATGCCTGTCTAAAAAACCCGATATCTGCCTACGTTTCCTGGGGTCATTAAGTCCCAGCACATTCCAGGACACAACGGAAAGGCTCGTATTATCCTTACTCCCCTCGCCCAGTAATAAGAGTGTGATCGTGATGGCCGGGATAGTGAACGCGTTCATTCCGCTCCAGCTCTAAGTGTAGCATATCAGTAACATTACAGTTACCCCCCCTCCCCCAACTCCCACACCGGCTATCCCAAATTGCCAGGAAACAACTACCCTCCCCCCCAAACAGTTCCCTGAGTCGTAGTGCCAAAGCAATAAATTCCCAAACCTCTAAACACATAAGGTAAAACGGGGTAATGCTCTCAGTGGGGGCCGCCAGGGGCTCCCGCCTGTTCCACTTCACTTCCCTATTTCACCCATCCACAACCACCTGGGTCCCAGGGGCCGATCTGACAGGACGGAGGTGAGCGGCCAGGAGCTAATATGTGCCTTCAAGTCAATAGGGGTGTTATACATCACCAATCCGCTGATCGCCTTCGTGCCGCCATGTTGCATTCCAGCCTAGGTCCAATGCTATGCGGTTCCTTCGCCTCATGAAGGCTCCGACAAAGGAGAATGAGAGCACGAACGGCGCCTTGCAGCTGCTTTACTGGAAGTCGATCTTTTGTCTCGTTTTAGGTAGTCCTCTGCTTGCTGGGGTGTCATGAAGATATGTTGTCGACCATTATGATGAATCCGTAGCCTCGCCGGGTACAGCATTGCATACTGGATACTTCGGGATTGTAGTTATTTTTTCACCGCAAGGAACTTTCGCCGGGCCTCCTGCACCGCCTGGGTGAAATCAGGGTAAAAGAACAAGGTGGTATTTTTGTATTTCACCACTCCCTTCTCCCTTGCCAGTCGCAGTAGTGTGTCCCTGTCGTGGTAATTAAGGATCTTCATTATGATCAGGCGTGGCGTTGCTCCCGGAGGGGGCTTCGGTGCCAAGGAACGGTGCGCCCGTTCAATTACCAACTGCGCGGAGAAGGAGTCTCTCCCAAAAAGTTCAATCAACAAGCGCTCCATGTAGTCTTCTAGCCAGCCCATATTAGTTGTTTCGGCAAGGCCCAGCATACGGACATTGTTCCTTCTAGAACGCTATTCCAACTCCTCATTTTTGTCCGCTATGAGTTTTAGGAGTTTGTCCATTTGCACCACGTGCTGCCTGTTGGTGGTTGCCCTGTCCTCCAAGTCCGACACCCTCTGTTCAGCCTCCCTGAGGCGCTCTTCGTGCCCATCCAGTTTCGCTACTACGTTGTCCAGTCGATGATTCATGGAGTCTATTTTGGAGTCAATGGAAGTGAGGCTTTGCTGAATGCTCACTAGGAGGTTTTTCCAGCCCTCCTCTCGCGTCTCTGGGGGGTCGTCGTCTCCCTGGTTCTTGGAGTTTGTTCCCGATGTCTTGCGTGTATCAAACGGCAGTTTCGACTGTCGTGGCTCCGTTTTGCCAATTGGGCCGGGCTGCGAACTATTTCACATCTGCCCAGCACCTGGAAGGGAGGCAGATTCCACAATTCGTTCCCTGGTTCTCGGCCAGCGAGAATGTCCCTTGTGTAAATGGCGGACTGTGCCATCCCTTCCAAGGGTTTTAGTTCCTGTTCATGGGCTCCCCCTCAGTCGGATGGGGGTGAGGGTGCATGGCTCACCAGCGTGTGACCACCCTAATATATGGGTCTCAGCCGGAGCGATGCAGGCCAGTCAGCCACCTTGCGTCAGCGATCCTTAGTGATCCCGGGGCTGCTGCACGGTCTCTAGTTACACGATGAATGTGGGTGTTTCAGGATCATAGACAGTGGGGGCAATGTCCCGGGTATAGCAGAGCGTCTTGTCCCAAAATGGCGGTCAGTGCCTTTCTATCCCACAGCAATGTTCGTCCCTTCTGGACTATGGAGCTGACTGGCTATAGCAGGGGCCTTGATATGTGCGCATGAGTCTCTTTTCTGGTGCCCCGCCGAAGCTTGATGGGCCGGGCGTCCATCCGATGCAGGGGCCTCGCAATTGTCCCGGGGGCCCGCGCAACTTTGAAGCTCAAAATGGCGCTCCCGCCGATCACCTCCGCAGCGCTGCTCCCTCTCGTGCGGTGCCAGGGCCTCCAGATATACCACTGCTGCGGCCACCTCTGTGGTGCAGAATCTATTAGCACTAACCTGCTGCAAGTTCATGGCTGCCGCAAGTCTGCCACGCAGCCCCCTAGGTACCTCACTCATGCCCACCTTCGGCCAAGACGGTCCGGGGGGGCCTGCACATATTTCCCTCTTGGATCGCCCACCACGGCAGGCAGTCAGGGGCGGACGTAGTAGGTGCAAGTGTTGTGGGCGCACAGCCTGCTCCTCGTTGTCTCCATTGGGCTTTCACTTTGTCTGCCAGCCGGACTGGGCCACCCCGGCCTTGCGTAGATTTCCAGGCCGTTCCAGGGGACCAGCACCTGTCTCACCTCCGGTCCGTGGCACGCCTTCCACCCGATACTAGGCTCGTGTCATCAGGCACCAGGCTGAAACTTCCCCCACGGCTGCAGCGTGTCTTCGCAATTTCGTCAGTGATATTTACGGCGCGTTAATTGTAGGCAGGATGAGGATTATGCAGATATTTTCTCCCGGCTCGGTGAGAGCACTACGCAAAGGCAGCCATTAAGGTTTAGCGCCACCTAGCGCCCCCCAGAAATCTTGTCTTTATCATCTACCAGACTTGCAGTGGTGAGGTCCCTTATTTGTGAGATTAATTGCCTACTCTATTGTGTTTTGGTAGACCAAGCTAAAAATGTACCTACCAGCTGGCTTTCTTCATAGACTTTCCATTGAAATGCCTTACTCCCAGAGATTTCTTCTAAGATGAAAAAAAATTATTGCTCTTTTGCTATCAATAAATCCTGCTTTAACGCATCAAGGTCTCTTAGGGACATGGAGCTAAGATCTGCTCTAGCCCGGTCTACAGATTTGGTACTAATTCAATTTTCAGTTGCCTCCGCTTATATGTGTTAGCTTTATATGCAATCACCTGCCCCCGAAAAGAGGCTTTAAAAGCTTCCCAAACCATAAAACCTGGGGCTGTATTACTATTCTCTTTAAACACTGTATACATTCCTGAATTTCTGTAATCCATACTGGATCCGAGAGCACTAAATCAAAGTGCCACCTGGTGTGGATACGAGAGCACTAAATCAAAGTGCCACCTGGTGTTGAGTCTTTTGGGGGTACTTAAGCGTATCACCAGGGAGACTATCAAATGGTCCAAGAAAGAGTTAACAAAAATGTCAGACTCTGCTATTACAAGTTACTTATTTATCAGGAAAAAGTTGTGAAGATGTTTTAAACCTTGCAGAGTAACAGGTAAACTGTGTAGAACCTGAGTGATCTACCCGCCAAGAATCTATTAGGGAATAATCTTCTTTCAATTATTTTCAATAATTTTGCAACCTTTGATTTTAGTTGTTGTTTAGCCTTATTTGAGGTGCCTAAACCTAAATATTGTATAAAGTTAAAATCCCCCCCGATAACTATAGGGCTGCAGGAGTCTATTAACATATCATATATCTGATTTAAGGCTTTAATATAATCAAAAAGTGGCCCATAATAGTTAAAAAAATGAGACACACTTCATTGATTAAAACCTATGACCAAATCCATCTAGCTTCATCATTCCGGATCACTTTCCTTACCTCCCAATCTAGTGAAGATGAGAATAAAATACCCACCCTGTGCTGCCCTATTGGCTGAGGCAAAGTAAGCTTGGGAATACTTCCTGAGGAGTGATGTGATTAATTGGAGGTATTAGACTTAAGATTTGTTTCCTGCAAAATAAATAACTGAGGGAGAATAGCCCCAACCATTTTAACACTGCCCCCCGTTTACGAACATTTAGAAGAACATTTACATTGTCCAAAATTATCTTTAGCGATTGAGACACTCTTCAAGATTTAACATAGCACAGTTTCTCCATAAGGAAATACTTGTTGCGCTCTTCCCTTTGGAATACCCCCTTTCATCTAACCATATTTGTTGAAGTTGGCTCAAACCCCTTGCTACCATATAGACTGCAGCTATCCCCTTAGCCCCTGTTCTTACTCTAATCTTGTACGTTAACCATTTCTGACCTGCTGTTTTTTTGCCCTTTTTTTGATGCTTCACCCAATGACCCCTTGCACTCCTCATCCCCTACCACCCCAAACCCAACTGAGGGAGCGAGTGGACCTTGACTCCCTTCCTCTGCCCTCCCAACAATCAAGGGTGCCTTGACATTGCACCTAACCACACATATATGTGCCCTCCCTCTTCGTGCATCTTAGCCTATGTCTTTTAACAGCAGTGGAAAAGCCCCTCCATAAAGTGCTAAAAGTATAAAGAGAAAAAAAGTGCTTGTGCTTCTTGTGCTTAAACCGATCAGAAATAGCCATCTAAACATGAATTTATAAGCTGAGTCTGGAACACTGTTGAATAAACAGGCTGGGAACCAACTTAAAAAACAATCTGGCAAACTGTTTTTTTAAAAAGAACATTTTCAAAACCTTGGGTTTTTCCCATATTCATTGAGCATTAAATAGCTCATATGCACAGGCTCCCGCCATCTCCAAAAAAATGCAATGTGCATGTGCAAAACCTTATTTCGAAACAAAACCTTAATTAAAAAAACTCTAAAAACCCAGGATACAATCCAGCTTAAGCTACAGATTGACCGTAAAAAAATAGATGAATGCCATCTTTTCCCATTACTGCATACATAGACACTAATAAAAATCTCTAAAAAGAACAAAAAAGGACAGAGTGAAATTGAGCATAGTGTATAAAGTGCAAAGTGCAAGGAATTAAACCTACTGAGATTTGGAGGAGATCATACATAAACCAGACTTAAAATATTGAACTATACTTCAAATTCATATAACTATATTCAATTCCACAACCAGGCTGGTCCACTCAACATTTTTCCACTTCCCACTTGCTTGGGATGTCTTTGGAAGTATCACTAGAGCTTCTTCAAGAGTAGAGCAAAGATGGAACTAGCACTCCATAAGACATTCATTTTGAACTGCTAAACGATAGAGGCCTGTGCTCCTGCGTTCTTAAATTGGCCAATCAACCCACAAATTCTCTCCGCAGATGTGCTGCAAATGCCAACATATCAGAGAACACTCTCACTCTAGCCCCATTGGATAGAACAATATCCTTCTTTTGTATTGCCTTACTTAAAATTGCCTCTCTAATGCGAAGGTCAGAAAAATTCACAATCATCGTCCTTGGGTGCTTAGCCTCTGAAAGTTTTTGGGAAGGATCCCTATGTGAAGTATTTCGGGGTTCCCAAGGCCTACACGCTCCAGAGATTACCCACTTACACAAGAACTGTTGGCACGGAAACTGTAAAATGCAAAGAACAAGTTTATTAGGACCCCATGGGGTGGTGGTACACTCAAACAGCACCCTTCGGTAATGCAAGAGGTATCACACCGAACACCGGTGTGACCCCGTTTATATACAATTTTGGGGCAATAAAAGTTTAGGCGGCACAAGCTAAGACACAGTTTAGAGACATATATGGTCATGTTTTGGAATACTGCCAGCTCATTGGAGAGTTTCAAACCCGCTGGTCAGTTAGTAGCACATTCCTGAAGGTGTACGGGTCAGTGAGGACTGCGCATGTGTGGCTTGACCAGTACTAAAAATAGCCTGTTGCTGGGCAGATGAGAGTGGTCAGTGGAACGGACGAAGGACTAAAGGGCACGTCGGCCACGAGGCCGCTCATGGTCTAAGATGGCCGCTGCAACATTCGAAATGGCGTTTATCGTATATAGCCAAGTTAAGAAGCGAAACGTGTAGGTTCAGCTAATCGCTAATCCGATCGGGCCAATTACGACAGACGACCCTTTTAGCGTTTAGCTGAACCTACCTCATAATGAACATAGTCTGGATGTTCGTCCTCGATGTCTATTAACATAATTTTTGTCACCTCTTTGTGTAGCATCATTTTATCCTGAGTAAGAGCTCGTCTCGATGGTAAACAAGCTGATAGACACGTTGAGCATAAGGCAGGGCCACATTGAATACACAAGCATATAAAGAACATTGCTCCCACAAGTATGCAAAGAATTGTCAACAGTTTCCAGCCCCAAGTTGCAATCATGGACCAGAACCATCCAGAAAGTGTCCAAGTCCCATTGTCCGGGTGTATTTCGGCAGCGATTTTATGCAGCTTGGAAATCGCATCATACACAGATGGAGAATTATCAGGGACATAGACACAACAGCTGCTTCCGATGATTCTACATGCCCCCCCCCCACGGTCAGCCAAAACAACGTCCAGCACCATCCTGTTTTGGGGGGTGACAATTCTAGAAATCTGCAGTTCTTCGGTAATATTCCCTAGGGCAATGGCAGTGTCATTCGCAACAGCCTCAACAACGCGAGTCAGCCGTCTAATTTTCCGGCTGTTCAATGCAGCCCCCACAAAGGAGAATAGTCCCAGATTGAAATCCACATACTGTTGTAATGCAGTGTCCGTTTGATCAATGTCTTCTAGGGCAACAGTTCGTTTAACTCTGTTCAAAACAAAATCGTGGTACAGAGTATAGTCGTTGTGGTACATTGGAGGGGCAATAAACACAGGAGGTAGCACAAACGATACGTAGCACGTGCCCAACCACCCTACTGGAAGCTGATGGTACCCCTTCGTTCCACAAATGAAGTAGGTGTTTCGAGATGCAACAAACGAAATGCCATTCGGGCTGTCAAACATAAGAGTGATATTACATTCGCTTTTCCCCACTGCAATCGTGCCTTTGTTTCTAATACATAAATCGGCTTTTGTGGCAATGACATTTATGACATGAACACTAGATACATTCACATTTCGCTGATTGCTATATTTTCGTGGAGCAGATACATTATCAGGCCTGTACTCTTCCCATTCAAAACGTGTACCCTCAGCCCGGGGAAACCCATCCTTGTCATGGGAGCATACTTTATTCAAACGGAAAAGCACCCCCCCTTTTGTTGGCCATCTCAAAGTAAAGAGGAGGGTGTACCAAGCATTGCATGACCCATTGTGCGAAAACGGAAGTGGAATAAGTGGGGTACCCCCTCTCTTCTGGTGCCCAGGCAACATTCCACACACCCAGCAGTTAGAGGTATTGGTCATATTATGCGTGTGGTGAAGAATCTGAATGAAGCTGTTATTTAAGTACGTTTGGCGATGGCGTTCTTCATGGAATGGCAATGTAAAATGGAAATGTTCAGACGGTGCCGGGGTAGTCGGCAGCAAATGTTCTCGTACAGGCACCACAAGTTCAACTACCCAAGCAATAACAGCTATCACCACAATCGTAAAAACAAAAAGAAAGGCACCCAGTATTTTCTTATCACGCGATGCCGTTGATGCCATAGTTTCAAGGGAGTCTGTGCAAAGTCTCAAACGACACAAATTGTTCACAGTTTTTCACAAATAGTCTTTTGATACACGTACGTGTATACCCTAAAAAAAAGAAAAATGTGGTGTTGAACTCCGAGGTAGCCGTTGTTTTCTTCTCCGGGCCAAGACGGGTGTCGCTACTCTGGCAGAACTGATCCCCCCCCCTTGGAATTCCCGGTTTCCGTTTCACAAACCTGGAGCGGTTACCAACCAGTCTAAAAAGGAACAAAAAATCTTCTTTATCGCGGTCGTAGATTGTAGCGCTCTCTCCCAGTAGCAGATTGGTCCGGGAAGACTCCCTCCACTTCGGCCGACGTCACAGCTGGGCTCTTTTCTTTCTCCAAGATCTCTTTGTAATCAGTCAGCACAGCAGGAGTCACCAGGTCCGGAGAGACACGGCGACAATGGGTCGAATGCACCCACCGCTTTCTGTTTGTCACTCGTACTGCGGTGCGGGTCGCCAAGAGGACCTGCTCGGGGCCTTTCCACCTGGGCTCCAAACTGCTTGCTCTCTCAAACGAGCGGATCATCACATGATCCCCAGGACGAAGATCGTGGCCTTCTCCAGTGGAGTTATCAGGGAGCGCTTCTCGAACCTGTTGATGAATAGAGAGCAAATCATTTGTTAATCGTGCCAAATAATCGTTCATCATAACACAAGGCACATCATGTATTAATCGCGGCTTGGGCACCCCCCAGATATTCATAGGCCGGCCAAACACCACCTCATAGGGCGTAAGGCCGGTTCGTGAGTGGGGTACTGATCTAAGGGAGAGCAGTGCTAACGGCAACGCATCTGGCCACTTCAATGATGTGGACGCCACAATCTTGGCCAGCTTAAGTTTCAACGTTGCATTATACCGCTCGACCAAACCTGCTGACTGAGGGTGGAATACAGCGTGGAACTTTTGCTGAATCCCCAACCCCTTCAGTACATATTCCACAATCTTTCCAACAAAATGGGGCCCATTATCACTCCACAAAAATTTGCAAACTCCAAAGCGAGGAAAGAATTCCTTAAGCAACACCTTAGCTGTTGTCAAAGCCGTATTGTCTTTCGTGGGGTAGGCCTCAACCCATTTACTAAAAGCACACACCACCACTAGGACATACTTCAGGTTGTTGCAACGCTCGAGTTGAATGTAGTCCATTTGAAGCACTTCAAATGGTGCAGAAGGTGGAACGAACCCTCCTTTCGGAGTATGGATCCCCTTTCCAGGATTGTGTTGCAAGCATACCAGGCAGGTCTCCACTACTCTCTTCGCAGTGTTCGCAATCTCGGAATGCTCCCAAACTCGTTGTAAAAGCCGAGTTATTGCAAGAGCTCCGACGTGGGCCAGTCCATGAGTCATCTGGACCATCGCCTGTAAGTAAGCCGCAGGCAATTTCCACTTCTCCATATCTTTACTTCTCCAACAACCCTCGTCATCTAGTACCCCATCTACTGCCCAAGCCGCAAGTTCAGATTCTGTAGCTGATTTTTGGATGTCTCGTATCTCTGCTCTGGCATCACTCCATCTCTCAGCCTGTGATTGTACCACATACATAGGGGAGCTAGTTCGGGACATAGCCGTCTGCCTTGCTATGCTGTCTGCAAAGGCATTTCCTTGACCCACTTTATCCGTGATCTTTTTATGGGCACTACACTTCACTATCGCTACTTTCTTAGGGCAAAGCAACGCATTTAGGAGATCACGCACTAACTCTCCGTGCATAATGTGCTCCCCGTGTGATGTCAGAAACCCACGCTCCCTCCAGAGGAGCCCGAAGTCATGGGCCACTCCGAAGGCGTACCGGCTGTCCGTGTATATATTCACACATAGGCCAGCACTCAATTCGCAGGCTCTTGTCAAGGCTATCAGCTCTGCTGCCTGAGCCGATTTTTGTGGTATTCTAGCTGTTTCAACCACCGTCTTAAGAGTCGTGATCGCATATGCTGCAGAAGTCGTACCATCTGGCAGCCTCAAACACGATCCATCAACCCACAGTTCCCCATCCACATCAGGAAGTGGCACATCCTGTAAGTCAACACGACCCTTTGTCTGTTCCTCAGTCAGGAAAACACAGTCATGATGTTTTCCTTCCTGACTTTCCTCGGCCGGATAGGGCAATAAAGTCGCGGGGTTCAAAGTAGCGCATCTTTTCAATGTTATGTGAGGCGCTAAAAGCGTCAGCTCATATCCTGTAAGTCGTGCGCTCGTAAGATATTGGGTCTTTGTTTGGTTTAACAGGGCATCTACTGCGTGGGGAACTAACACCAATAGTTTGTGTGATAACACTATGCCCTCACTCTGTCGTATGGCTACTGCTGTTGCCGCTACCGCCCGAAAACACCCAGGCAACCCTCGTGCTACAGGATCCAAAATGGCAGAGAAGTATGCACATGGTCTCTGCTTATCCCCGTGTAACTGCACTAACACTGACAATGCACACCCATCATTCTCATGCACGTACAGTGTGAAAAGTTTCGTGTAATCTGGTGTTCCTAACACGGGTGCAGAGCAAAGGGCCTGTCTCAACTGTTCAAAAGCTTTCTGACATTCTTCTGTCCACTCAAGAGGCATCGGTGTAGTTTTGGACAGTAATGCTAGCAATGGTTTTATGATATGTGAAAAACCCATGATCCATTGCCTACAAAAGGATGTCAGCCCTATGAAAGCACGCACATCTCTCTGCGTGCGGGGGACTGGTGTGTCTAAAATTGCTTGGATTCGATCTGATGTTAATGCCCGCCCCTCCTTAGACAACAGATGACCGAGGTAGGTCACCTGGGGTCTACAGTATTGAAGCTTTTTCTTGGAAACCTTATGATTGTTTTGTGCCAAAAAGGAAAGCAACGCAAGCGTACTCTGTTCACATTGTGCATAGGAGTCGGCGGCGAGCAGAAGGTCATCCACATACTGGATGAGTGCCACGCCAGACTGTAATGTGAAGGAATCTAGTTGACGTTTCAAAGCCTGGCTGTAGATGCTAGGGCTCTCAGTATAACCTTGGGGAACGCGACAAAATCTATACGATTTATTATGGAGCGTAAAACCAAACAGATATCTACTATCCGGGTGAACAGGAATAGAAAAGAATGCATTTTTTAGGTCAATAACGCTAAAAGTGGTGGCTGTCGGTGGAACCAAAGTAAGCAAAGTCGTGATATCAGACACCACTGGGTATTGGGGAATGACAATTTTATTTATTTCACGCAAATCAATAATAAATCGATAGATCTTGCCATCTGAATCTCTTTTAAGAATCGGTAGAATAGGGCTATTACAAACATTATAAGGGACCTCCTCCACCACCCCTGCGGAAATCAAATCCTGAACAATATGCGTCAGTGCAATTTCACCTTCCTTCGAGATCTTATACTGTGGCACTCGTGGTAGGGGGGCCCCTTCCTTAACAGTAATGTGTATTGGTGGAATGCGCATCTCTCCCACATCCGTATCTGATGTCGCCCACAACGTGTGCGGCAGAGAGGCCAGAGCGGGAATATCTAAAATGACACAAAATCTGTCAGGGTCAGGGCAATCATCTGGGTCAGGGTAGTTGTCATTCAGAATAACCCGCACTCCCTCTGGAGCGCAGCGTATTGTTGCTCGAAAATATTTAAGCAAATCAATGCCCAAGATATTATCTGGGGTATGGGGCGATAACAAAAATTGGCCAAAGCTAAAGTATTTGTCAATGCATAGTGCAAGGGGCTTGGACAATGGGCTGGGGGAGGGTGTGCCATCAAACCCTACACACGTAATCATTTCGCCAGACAGGGGAGCCCTCGGAACCAAGTTTTTCGACAGAGCGCTACGAGTAGCTCCTGTGTCGACTAGAAACTGATCAGTAGAACCCAAAATACCCGCTGTTACATATGGACCTTGCTGATCTACTGGCACTTCAACTGATTCCTTACCCCATCCTACGCAATCCTATGCATGCACGTAGTCCTGATGTTCCACATTCTCTCCTTCCGAAATCTGATATTGATTCCGTCTATCAAACGTATTTCGTTCGTCCTGGCCACGGCCCCTCTCCTCAACCTGTCTACGATCACCTCCGCCACCTCTCGTTCCAGTATAACCTCCCCTTGACCTTCCACTACCTCGACCACGCTGACTACGCTGTTCGCGAAGTACCGGACAATCTTCTGCCCAGTGCCCAAACTCCTTACAATAAGCACACTGATCCTCCGCAATGTCCGTACGACCATACGATGCATTTCCCCCACCGCGTCTACCTCTATCATTCCCTCTGCCCTGTGTTCCCCGAACCTGTGCCAACATCACCTTCGTTTTCAATTCCTTCGTCTTTTTCTCTACACTTTCTTTAGCTTCCACCTCCTGCCGCTCATAATACTGAGCCATAGTTAACAAGGACGCAGGGGTCGCCGTGGCCCAGGAACTTTCACTCGATTTCAGTCGCTTAGCAATCTCTGGTAGGAGATTAGCTACATACTTATCTACAAACAGATGCCGACCCGTATCGTCTGTTAAGGATTGACCACTGTAATCATGAAAGGCCTCCTCGAAGCGTGTAAAGAAATCAGAGACCGTTTCATCGGGTTTCTGCTTGCACGACGTTAACATGGTCCAATCAATCTTTTTGGCGGGAACAAGCGTTTTCAATTTATGCAAAATAGCTGCCGGAAGATCTAAAATTAGCGGACAAGGCTTACATGCCGGTTCCCTATCTAAATCTGCAGCGTTTATTTCTTTCCAGGTTCCCCCCAAGATCGTTTCATCATTAGTCTTACGAATTTGCCTCCACATATCAGGTGGTAAAATTAGCCCAAAAAACAAATCTATATCTACAAGAGTCATCACACAAGACGATATAGCCCCTTCCACCCCCTCATAAAATGCCGCTGGGTTCTTTCGGAGATCAGGTAGAGAATTTTTCAGTGCCATGACATCTGCCCTATTCCATGGCGTATATACCCAATTATACACAAAATACCCCTTCGCATCCTTCGACAACTTATCATCATCCGTACCTTCCCCTTTTGGTGGAACATACAAAGGCGCGGCTTCACGCATAGGCATAACATGCAACGCAGAGCTCTTATCTGAACCACGGAGAGAACACTCCTTAACCGCCCCGTCATTTCCCGGCTCGGACTCTTTTTGCCTCCGTTTCCGTTCCTGCCTCAAATGGGTTGTCTCGTCTCGCAGCTTGATCAATTGCTTGAACAGGTCGTCAACATCTGAAAGATCAAAGTCACCTTTAGCTAAATTTTCACGGTACACCGACAACACTTTTGGCTCTAACGTATCCGAAAGATCTCGATATGCGCTTACAACCTCATCAGCCAAGGAAGACAAAAAATACATCACTTCAAGATCCGTCCACCCTGCTTTCTCTGATATCAATTGATCCTGAGTAACACTATGCTTATTCACTTTGCGAGCCCAACTACGTAAATGAGCGGACCTCTCCGCAGTAAACCTGAGAGCCGATTCCCCCTTCTTGCCCGACTTATCCCGTCCGTCATCGTCAAAGTCCACAGCTGGGGCCGTCGGCGTAACATACGGAGGCGGTGACCGATCTAACAAAGAAAAATCATCAACTTCATTATTAAGGACAGGATAAAGTGGTCGGCGAATAGGAAACTGACCAGCAGTTTGCAAATTACGTTCCCGTTCCTCCCTTTCTTTCTTCTCCTGAGCCTCCTTTTCCTCAAGCTGTAAAGCCTTATCCCGAGCAGCCTTGCGCTGCTCTTTGTCCGCCAAGGCAACCTCACGCTTCATTCGTTCACGCGCCGCTTTCTCCCACAGTCGCACACAATCAAACATGTTTTGTCTAGACCTGCGCTGAAACATACATTGCTCCACAAATTGGATTTTACTCAAATCGTATGACCCGTGTAGAGGCCATTGCAATTCGGGATCGGCCTTAGTGTACTTATGCCACAATTTACTGTACATAATAGGGGGGAGGCCGAACTTGATATACATTTCCCTATTTGGAGTCCCCTCTGGGGGAGCCGGCTGCGATTCCGCTAACCTGATTGAGGCACCTTCTCCTAAACAACACATTCCTCGGAGTGTGCTAAAAACAGGCATGTTCAAAAAGTATCACGAAAGCGCGACACCAGACAAAATGGCACTTACAGTCCTCCACACGATCGTGCCGCTCAAAGGAAAAAAAACAAAGTTAGAGAAACATCTCTACATGCCTGCCTATGTGAAGTGCACTACACATATAAGTTCAAAGATCACAAATTCACAATGTTAGCTAACTCAAATCAAAGTTCATAGAATTCGGCAAGCGTTCTCACCGATCACAAAGCACAGATTTTTCAGTAAGCGTCCGAAGACTACCTTACCGAACACAATTCGTAGGACTTCAGTAAGCGTCCGAAGACTACCTTACCGAACACAATTCGTAGAACTTCAGTAAGCGTCCGAAGACTACCTTACCGAACACAAAGCTTACCAAATACTCAACTGTCCAGGTTCCAACTGCCAAGGTCTTGTAAGCCAAATCAGCCAAACGGCACTCTCTCAGTGATGCGGACACTTCAAAAACTCAGTCGGAGACCGGCGCCACCTGGAAGGTCAGATCGGAAGGAAAGGAAAAAACACCGTGGCAGCCAAGACTCGGGTCACTCGTGGCAGCGCGCGCCCATGGCGGATTTCCAAGCCTTCGTCACGACCTCTCCTTCGGGCATCCGAGTCGCCGATGAGTCCCTTCGTGGTCGCCAATTGAAGTATTTCGGGGTTCCCAAGGCCTACACGCTCCAGAGATTACCCACTTACACAAGAACTGTTGGCACGGAAACTGTAAAATGCAAAGAACAAGTTTATTAGGACCCCATGGGGTGGTGGTACACTCAAACAGCACCCTTCGGTAATGCAAGAGGTATCACACCGAACACCGGTGTGACCCCGTTTATATACAATTTTGGGGCAATAAAAGTTTAGGCGGCACAAGCTAAGACACAGTTTAGAGACATATATGGTCATGTTTTGGAATACTGCCAGCTCATTGGAGAGTTTCAAACCCGCTGGTCAGTTAGTAGCACATTCCTGAAGGTGTACGGGTCAGTGAGGACTGCGCATGTGTGGCTTGACCAGTACTAAAAATAGCCTGTTGCTGGGCAGATGAGAGTGGTCAGTGGAACGGACGAAGGACTAAAGGGCACGTCGGCCACGAGGCCGCTCATGGTCTAAGATGGCCTCTGCAACATTCGAAATGGCGTTTATCGTATATAGCCAAGTTAAGAAGCGAAACGTGTAGGTTCAGCTAATCGCTAATCCGATCGGGCCAATTACGACATATGGGCCCTCATTATAGTGAGGTTTTTCGTTGCGTTCTCAAGTATGTGATCTCTGATCAGCATTTCCATAGAGAACAAGGTATTGAACTAGCCATTTAAGCGATCACTGTCCTCCGGTATCCCTGTAAATTGTCTCACATAGTTCTCCATTTAGTCTATCTTTAATTGTGAAGCCTGCAGCTTTTCCTGTAGAGAAGCAATATCAGAGCCACATGCCAAAGAATGATCTTCGATATCAGATACTCGTAGCACCAGTTCTTTGATTCGCTATGGTATTTGATGTACCATACTGTTGATTTTATCTAGTCTTTAATGGCGTAAGGAAAATTATTGGGCCTGGTAGGTTTTACAATCACGTATTTGCCCAAGGATAGTCTCGATAAGCTGTTGCAGTTGGTGCATTGAGTGCAAACTAGTAATACAAAAAATATCTACCTGTATTTAATCAAACTGATCTAAAAGTCACCAATCGATAAGCTTACAAGCAGATGGCCTATGAACAGAGACATGCAGAGGTCATAAGTTCAGAACATATCAAAAATGTAATAATAATCAGTTCATATAATCTTATACATAAATAACCAATGAACAAAATAAGGTACATCCCCACAACTCATTCATACAACCACTCATACCAACAGACTCATAAACACACATTCAAATTCGTCCTGACACTCAGGGATCAAGTCATACTAGTAGCAATAGGGCAATGTTTGAAAATGTGGACCACAGTTATCAAGAACAATCATTGCGTACATCAGATATCTTTTATATACAGAAGTCTCTTTTATATATAGTAAAATATCATCCAATTAGTGTTCAAAATTCAACAATAAAGCATAAGTAGATGAATTGAAGAATTGTGCGTATTGAGACCATCGAGGACTGGCTCACCCTTTCACTCTCCCTGGTATGCCCAATCGCCATCTCAACCACCTGCTGATTTTGCAGACCCATATCTTTAAGATTTACAAAGAGTCTAGTGCCGGAGAGTTCCTTGATGATGTTCTGCCTGGTGTCTGGCCTACAGGTTGTATATTGGTATCCTTGTGCATTGATTTACGACTTTTTAAAAAGAAAGGGTCATCCTTATAGGTATGGCTTGCCACTTTCACTTTCTTCTTCTTCTCGAGTACTTTTGTTGCAGCGATTGGTGCGGCCACTGTACCACTTCCAGTGCCCTCAATCTCCTGCAGATTGTTGGAGGGATTTGGATCCTTCGCTTCCCTTGGCTTTAAGAACTGTCTGGGCCCATGGAATTCTCCACACCCAGCGTCTGTCTCAGTGGTAACAGACTCCCGAGAAGACCCTAAGAAGCCCAATGCCTTGAGGAGTGGGACCTGGGGATATTTGATCCATTGAGTTATTTGCAGGCCCACTTTTCTTCTTCAAGATTTTTCCTCTCCCTTCTGCGAGAATCATGAATCGGGCTGCTTTCCTCTTAGCCCTCTGAGTTAGTGATGAACGACTCTGGGCTGTGGCTCCTATTCCTACTCCTGTCCCCCTCAGGACCATTTGCTGCATGCTTCACCATCCACATCCTAGAATAGTGTATATATTATTCCTCTGCTGTATGGGCGAACTGTCCTCTAACTTTTAATGACGTTTTCTCAGCTATATAAAACTGCTGCTCCACTGTTGCCAAAAAGACTCCCAGCACAGGAGTTCTTACACCGGGACGCCAGCAGGTCTGATGGGGTGACTCCCCCATCCAAAGAAGACCTCCTTACCTCTGCGCAATGCCAGGTGTTGAGGGGCTTCCCGCCTTTCCTCACATTGCAGCTCCCAAAGCAGCTCCCAGCATTGGCTCCTTGTGCCTCGTTATCCCTCGCAGGGGCCAGGGGACAACAGTCCAGAATTTATTAACTTCTGCACGGGTCTTCTCATGGGTCCGGGGACCCGACCACTGCAAATCTGCTGTGCATCTGGAAACCTCCCGGCTTTGCATTTAGCATCATAACACGGAAGCAGC
The DNA here is from genome assembly GCF_964263255.1 of Lissotriton vulgaris. Classification (NCBI taxonomy): domain Eukaryota; kingdom Metazoa; phylum Chordata; class Amphibia; order Caudata; family Salamandridae; genus Lissotriton; species Lissotriton vulgaris. The sequence continues at coordinate 1,303,405,869 of NC_141695.1, read as the reverse complement.
CTCTTGCGCGAGTGATGTCTGAAGGGAGGGGGAGTAGTTGACGAGTGCTCAGCAGCGAGGCATTGGGGTCGCCCCTGTACCACAGTTCGTCTGTCTGTTATTCCATCTTTTTGTCCTCTTTCTTTCAAAGGCAAGAGAGTGTCAGCTAATGCCAGAATAATGGGCTTTTTATAGTCTGTGTTATCCAAGACCTTTTGATTTTGCTAAAATTATGTGTAGAATATAGTCACCCGTAGGGGTTTTCAGCTAGATTTCGTACATTAATCTGTGGTTCTGTCATTCACATTTTCCTGCCACCGACTGCAGCATGCATCAAGAGGCAATGTGTCTGCCCACTTTAGCAACTGGCTGACTTCACTATGAGTTACAGCTAACTGCCCTCTCATATGGAGCACATCAACACACAAATAAATTCCCTTCAGTGCCAGGGAGCAATGTTTGCTTTTTTTGAGATCATGATAAAATTTTGGCCTCTAGCCAATGTTTTTGTTTAGATTGACTAGGGACAAGCAGCTTCCAGAGAAATACAATTTTGCAACAAAACAATGCAGAACAGAACAGAAATTGCTAAAAGTCCAGTGGCCAAAACCGGACCTACTGGCTTTGCCAATGCTTGTTTACTCTCCCTCCGCATTTAGTGAGTGGCTCGTTATCCTCCTATGAGCCAATAAATCATTTGTTCTTTGGGGGTCAGAGTTGTAGTTCACCTTTTGACTCTGAGTGAGACCTCTTGGCTCTAAGTGAAACTGTGAATGATTACAGGCAAAGGAATGAACAAAATGCAAGACTTCATATTGCTACCCTATGTTCAGAGGCCGTGATGTCCTCTTGAAGTGCAAAAGAAGGAATGGTGTTGCATGGACATGAAGAGAATGTGGTAGGCTACACCTTATGAGGAGACCCTGACTAAGCTCATCTTGTGAAATATGAAGTGTCAACAATTTCAATACCTGCCATGTGGATCTGCTGCCTATGACATGAAAACTGCCAAAGGTCAGAGTGTCAACCCATAAAAAGACACATTACACAAAGATCACAGTTTCTTCTCCCATCACCTCTCGATGTTTTTGCTGGTGAGAGAATTGGAGATTCTTGCGCTGAAGAAAGGACAAACGAGCCTGAGAACCTCGAACGTGAATTACTCACTTTGTGTAGGGTGCGTAATACACCGGTTCCCCATTCATTGAACTGCTAAACTATCTTCAGACCCTCCTTGTCCTTTTCTGCTCCCTGAAACTTAACAAAACTAAATTTGTTGCATCTTCACTGCATGGGTGATTGAAGAATGTACAACTCCCTTTGCCCTGACCTAGTTGGCATGTCACCATGCCCCAGAACTGTGTCCTGGAGTGCTACCTGATGACAGGGTCTCTGTTGGCCTCAATTGAACCTATATGGAGAGGGTTTCTTGTGTCTACACATTTCTGGTATACTACCACAAACAAAGCAAAACCAAAGGGGATGATGAATGGAGTGTTAAACATTGCAAGCACTCACCCCCAGTCAACCGATCTGGGATTAATCCATCATCATTTTTTAGCTCACTCTGCCACCCCAGTTCAGACATGGCCATATGCAAATCCTTCCGACCCTGTGCCTCTTAGGAGGGAACAGTCCAGCCCGAACTGCCAAGCCATGTCTTCCCTGGATCGGAAACAAGCATCCTGGGACAGGTTTCTGAGGGTTCCAGACAGGTTCCAGGCATCAAAGCAGCCCTTCCAGATAGAGCAAAGCAGTCTTGTGAAGTACACAGCTGCAGGCAGTCCCCTGAGAGATCTTCGCAGGTCCAGATGGAGAACTGTAGAGTGGGTCAAGGGGCCTTATTTTTATACCTGGTCTATTCTTTGAAGATAGCAGACTTTTCTAGAGGTTTCCTTTTTAAAGTGCTTGGAATTTCTTGACTCCCTGCCCTGGCTCCAAGCTGGCAGCAGGAATAATGCAGTGGTGACAAGCTCTTTGTGTAAAGGTAGAGCACACATTACTCAGTTGCAAGTGGGGCTGTGCCCAGCTACGCCCTCCCTGCCAGCACATGGCGCATTCAATCCCTGTATTGTGTGACTGTCTGGTAGGAATTCACAAAGTGTAACTGCTAGCTACATCCAATCATGTGACCTAAGACAGGCCTCAGGCACCAATAGGCTAGGAGCAGGAAAATGCTAACTTTCTAAAAGTAAGAGAGAAACACAAGGGGAGCTAAGCCCGAAAGGACAAGTGGAGAGGCTGGGCCTTAGTATATGAACTCATCAAAAGTTGCCCCACCACTTACATTTACAACCACATTTATGGAAAGTTGAACACGCTGTCTGTCGTTATCAACTGGGTATTTTTATTTATACCAAGAAATTTTTAGATTAAGCTCTGTTTGTCAGAAACAAAACATTATGGACAGACAAAGACATATGTACATAATGAATTTCAACCAAGGTCTAATAACTTTTCTACACAACAAAGTGTCACAAACTGGATATCATCATTAATCACGAAATGAAAAGCAATGTGAAACAGACAGTGACATTGAACATGTGTGGCATTAAATGATACACTCAATTTAGAATAAATGAAACAATGATTGAAGCACAAAAGGATAGGGAAAAGAAGGGAAAATTCGAAAAGGAGCAAAAAATTAATTTAAGATTCTTTATCAGCCAGCTAGTGCTGGTGTAAGAGTATTCCTTTCTTATTGGCCGACGCGTTTCGAATCCAGGTAATTGTTTTCCGTATTCTCATCAGGGCACAATTATTCTGTCTGTAGGAAAAAAGGAGGAGAACTACTTTAAATATTTTGGTGGAACAAGGCAGGACTCCCTACATTGTGGCACTCAGCAAAGGGACCTACCAGTTCGCAATCGAAACTAATTCAGAGGAGATTTGTCTGTGCAGACTCGGAATGCTCCATGGGGAGTCCAAGGGCCGGGCCACCTACAACACGATGAGTTTCATCGTATTATGGCGCTAGTGTGCGGTAATACCAAAATGAGTAAAAGCAAACGTACCGTCAACTGTTTCTTAACTTGACGGTGGCGGCTGCCTTTTATGTAGAAAAAGAGTGGTTCTGTGGGCTTTCAATAAGATTGTAGCCAGTGGCGCTGTGTGCAGAAAAATAAGTGTTGGTATAAGGTAGCTGGGGTTATGTTTGGCCATTATGTTCTACATTGGGTGACAGGGGACGTACCTTCTTTTAGCCAGAGTCGGTGCGAAGGGGTCTCTTGTTTAACATTAAGTTCCGCTGTGGGCAAGCGGAAAAAGATAAATTAGTTTAGAGCGGTCAACGCTCTAAACTAATTTATCTTTTTCCACTTGCCCACCGCGAATACGGAGCATGGCTTAAATTAACACGCCGACATTTACAACTTAATGTTAAACAAGAGACCCCTTCACACCGACTCTGGCTAAAAGAAGGTACGTCCCCTGTCACCCAATGTAGAACATAATGGCCAAACATAACCCCAGCTACCTTATACCAACACTTATTTTTCTGCACACAGCGCCACTGGCTACAATCTTATCGAAAGCCCGCAGAACCACTCTTTTTCTACATAAAAGGCAACCGCCACCGTCAAGTTAAGAAACAGTTGACGGTAGGTTTGCTTTTACGCATTTTGGTATTACCGTACACTAGCGCCATAATACGATGAAACTGTGCTAATGTAAACTCATCGTGTTGTAGGTGGCCCCGCCCTTGGACTCCCCATGGAGCATTCCGAGTCTGCACAGACAAATCTCCTCTGAATTCATTTCGATTGCAAACTGGTAGGTCCCTTTGCTGAGTGTCACAATGTAGGGAGTCCTGCCTTGTTCCACCAAAATATATAAAGTAGTTCTCCTCCTTTTTTCCTACAGACAGAATAATTGTGCCCTGATGAGAATCCGGAAAACAATTACCTGGATTCGAAACGCGTCGGCCAATTAGAAAGGAATACTCTTACACCAGCACTAGCTGGCTGATAAAGAATCTTAAATTCATTTTTTGCTCCTTTTCTAATTTTCCCTTCTTTTCCCTATCCTTTTGTGCTTCAATCATTGTTTCATTTATTCTAAATTGAGTGTATCATTTAATGCCACACATGTTCAATATCACTGTCTGTTTCACATTGCTTTTCATTTCGTGATTAATGATGATATCCAGTTTGTGACACTTTGTTGTGTAGAAAAGGTATTAGACCTTGGTTGAAATTCATTATGTACATATGTCTTTGTCTGTCCATAATGTTTTGTTTCTGACAAACAGAGCTTAATCTAAAAATTTCTTGGTATAAATAAAAATACCCAGTTGATAACAACAGACAGCGTGTTCAACTTTCCATAAATGTGGTTGTAAATGTAAGTGGTGGGGCAACTTTTGATGAGAACTTTCTAAAAGTGGCCTTTTCAAAATTGCATTTTAAAATTCGACTTTATCATTATAGAGAATTTTTCATAACAATTTCATAGACACCAAACATGAAATGCTCACAATCTTCCAATCGTAAGTTAGCACTTATTTATTGCTAGCCATTAGGACAGGTAGGCTTCATAGTAGTAAAATACGAATTTAGGGTTCCTTAAATACTAGGGCATGGAAAACCTAAAAGCAATTGTCCAACCATTTAATTCCAATGCACCATGCCCAATGGGCAACCTAGGGCCTACCTTAGGGGTGACATATGCAATAAAAGGGGAGTTTAAGGCTAGGCAAGGGGTTATATTGCCAAGTTGAATTGGCAGTTTAAAACTGCTTTCAGGCTACAATGGCAGGCCTGGGACATATTTTAAGGTTCTACTTAAGTAGGTAGGACAACACATGCTGCAGGCCCAATAGTAGAGTTGTATTCACAGGCACTGGGTATATGGCATAAGATTCTACAAGGGACTTATGAGTAAATTAATTATGCCAATTAGGTGTAAGCAAATGTTAGCATGTTTGGGGGAGAGAGCACAAGCCATTTAGCACTGGTTAGAAGGGGTAAGGTGCAATGAGCCCTAAGGACAGCAAAAACGAATTTAAGGGAAAATGGATGGAAACAGGTTAATCTTTTGAGGAAAGACCACCCTAAGCCTGACAGGTCTGACAGAGCACATCTGCCAAAATATGTAAGAATGACTATATATACTGGAAGCATCCATCTGTTCTGATCCCTCTAAACAAACATGCAGCCAACACAAGCGTGTTGCATCTGGAAAAGAAACATCAGGTTATTTCTATTTTTGGGTGAAAGTATCTGACCCTGAACACTTGAATTTTACTGGGTTCTTGTACCTTGAAGTGATTAAAAGTCCCGTTCTTTAAATTAGGAAATAACACTGTCTGGAGATTACTGTAACTGCCCATCCTTTGTAATTCCCCATTCCTCCACTACAAACAAACTTCAACGCTTCTAACATTAACTCATCCTCCTTACAAACAATGTACGGTTTCTGTGATATGCTTACATTTGATAATCAATAAATTAACTGACATAAAATGCATCCACTACTTAGGGAGAAAAAAACTAAGATGATAACTATAACTTGCACCAAACACTCCCAATTACTACACTGAGCAAACCACTAATTCTGCAACTGTCACAGTAGCAATTAATATTGGCATGGGACTGCCAGCAGGGTACTGTTAATGATAGCATTAAGTCTTCCGAGATTTCCATGGTTGTGATTAAAGCCCAGGGCAGGCTTTAAAAGGGAGGAAGAAGCCAGACGACAGGAGCTCAGACCCACGGGATGCCACCTACCCCGTTCTTCATATGATGACGTTTCTTCCTAAGTTAAAAAATCATATGCTGACTAAAGGTAAAGTAGATATGGTATTTACAACTGAACCTTCCTATGAAGCTTACGCATATGTGAGTTCACATATGCGTGTGCTCAAGAGCATATGGGTGTGTTATTGCACGTGTGTGTGTCTTTGTTCTGCAAGAGCGTGGTTCGTGTGCTTTTGTAGAGAGAATGCTGGTGCACTATTTTATTATCTAAAACAGTCGGATAGCTTATCCACGGCACCTATTTAGTGAGAAGATGTGACCTTGTTCTTTGTAATTTTGTCATCTAGAAAGGGATATAGGACATGGACGAGGTATACGCTGTTATTTGTGTTTTGTAATGTGACTAACGGCCCTTTATTAATTGACAGAATCACTATTTTGAGCTGTTATGAAATTAAATGTGCTTTTTTTTATGTACAAAGTCCTTTCATTGGTTGCAAAGTGTGATTTCTACCTAGCAGAAATCACAATTTGCGATATCCCAAATAGGAAATCGCAAAATGGGATTACCTATTTTGAATTCCTATACACATGTACAAAGCATTTCATAAATGCGAATTGAGCATTTAGGAAATGCAATTAGCATCTACTCCTAGCCGATGGAACCCATGTGCAATTTTTAAAAAGCACCCAAAGATTATTTTTTTTCAAAGTGCGATAGAGTGCGCACATGACCCTAGGCATATGGGTGCTTTACATGTGCACCATTATTTTTGGGGTGCATCACAGGGGAGGGGGGCTTATGCCCATCGACGTCCTTGGTTTAGCTTTTCCAAATAGGAAATAGCTATTTTAGAAATGCTAAACCTGCCCATCGGAACAAATAGTATGGGATTTTCTATTTGCAATTTCCTAAGAGTGATCCCTACCCTGTAGGAATCGCTCTTAGGAAATCTGATATTTGATACATATAATTTTGCATTCCTTAATTAGCGATTTCTAAGGTGTTGCTATTCAGGAAATGCAAGTTTGCATTTTAAAAAATATGACTAAGTTAATTTTGTTTGAATTTGTTACCATGTGTATGTGCAAGTGCCGTATGCAAGTTTAAGTTAGTCTATGAACATGAGGAAGAATGAGTGTGAACACTGTCATCTTAAGGATTTTGGGGGCCTGGGACAAGAAATATTTTGGAGGCGACTGTTTGAAACAACTAAATTGTATTACCTATTTTTGCTAATTTGAGCCTTTAGTGGCCTAAATATATTGATTTATGTGTTACATTTTATGATACAAAAATACATAGAAGTGAACTAGATGGAAAGATCACTTTCACAGCGGGGGGGGGGGGGAGGCATTGAACGTGGAGGCCTGGGCCACTAGCCACTTAAAACGCCTCTGTGTGAGTGGAATGATGAAAAGAATAATAATCTGGGCGTATGTATGCGAATCTGTCAGCAATGTGGGAGCGATTGTTAAGTCACTGGCATGTTTAAATTAAATGTATTTTATCTGCTAATAGAATCTGTTAAAAACAATACTTTACAATCCAGCAGCGCTTTGTTGCCACCTTATAGTTGATTTTCATTCACTTCCATGGCCATCAGTACCTGTGCTTGACTACGAGCACGTCCTGGAGCGGTCTGTCCATCCAGATATTTCAGAGGCCTGGGAATATCTCTTACTTTTTCGCAAAACTTGATGACAGATTTAGAAGCCCCTTGCGCCACCTTTGCGTCATTCGTCCCCCCCCACCCCCCACCCCCGTGTTACAAATGACGCAAAAGTGGCGCAAGGGGCTTGTAAATTTGCTCCCCTGTTTTTAAATATGTCTGTAATCGTGCGTTTTCACATTTCAACCCAAAGTTTTTGCCACTGGAAAACGCAACAAAAATTAAAAAAGGGCTGTGGACACAGAGAATGCGTAGACACTGGAGACCAATGTGGAAAACTACATTGTGAGATGAATACCGTAAATTGCACTCGGTACCGTGTTGGTGATATAAACATGTTGATACAACATGACACCCGGGAGAACGAATGGTTGGTACTGTATGCAGCCTTCCCCCACAGCTCCATTGTCAGTATACCCTCTATTGTTTCAGGTACCGTAACAAACAAGATATACACATTTTCACAAAGCAGCTACGACAATGTTTTTTTTTGTTGTTTTCAAAGTCTTTTGCTTTTAAAACTAGAAACACCACATGTAGAAATGGGCCGTTCTCAACCGCACCTGCCGCGAATGCGTCTGAAACACAAACACCTGCAAAGAAAGAGACAAAGGACAACAGAGTCCAGAATCTCACTGCTGGGTCAGACATCTAGGAGCCCTCACTAACTCATACTTTTGCGTTTCAGCAATTATGCCACAGCAATTAAATATGTCTCTACTAAAATACATAGGGGCAGATTTACAAGCCTCCTGCACCACTTTTGCGTCACTTTTCTCCCATGTTAAAAATGACGCAAAAGTGACGCAAGGGCGTTGTAAATAATCCCCATAGTATATTAAAACAGTCTCCAAAGCATGCCGAACATTAAAACAGGCAATGTACAAATCAATGAATCCTCCTCTCTTTGTATCAACGATTTAGCACAAAGCAATCTATGTAAATTATCTATTTATCCTCCAACAGACTAATTAAGGTGGGATAAGTAAAGTGCAAGTGCACGAAAATTCGATTGCATCCTGTCACATTAAGTTACCTCTTGAGTAAGAAAGGCCACGAGCAGCATTACGAATAACCTCCGCACTCTGCCCCACTCCCTCCTGTAGTCGTATATACCCCTTGTACTGTATTCCTTATTATGACAAGAAAAGCCAACGTACACGTTTGTCTTGTGGTGGTCATTTGTTGGCCGCAGTTTATTAGGAATACAAGGAAACAACATGTATATACTTTGCATCATGCTATGTCATCACAACTTCCTTGGTATTGTCTCTTGTCCCTTCTGGGTCGTTTCCATTGGTAGGTTGGATTTTTGCGCTCCGTTTGCGCGGGAGGTGAGTAGCTTCTGTCCCGGAGTTAGGCCACCTCGCTACCTTGTCCGACTTTGTTGTGCCCTGCCGTCCGTCCGGCGGGGGCTGGGCTGCGAGTGCCGTCTCCGTTTGCTACCCCCCCTATTCGGTAGGCCAAGTTACCCAGCCGTGAGGCATCCCCGAGTGTGTGGTCCTACACGCCTGTCCTTAGGCCAACTCACCCAGCCGTGAGGCATCTGAAGGTGAGTGGACCTATTCTGGCACACCGCCCTCCGGTGTGCCTCCGTACCAACCGATATCAGCGTAGTTCTTCGCCGCGCCTTGCATATTCCTCAGCCCTGCGACATTGCTGATCCTTAGGTGTGGGTGGGTGGGACAAGATTGTGCTCCGCCGTTGTTGCTGCTCCCCCCGCTCCGTGCAGATAGGAGCATGCCTGGGGGAGCAGGGTTTATATGCCTCCTGGCTTGCCTTCGCCTTCCGCTAGGCCCCTCTTCCTATTGGGCGAAGTTTGTAACCCGCTTTGACCCCCATTGGCCGCCGGGGTGTCTGCACCAGTCCAGTGGCCGCTGCGGGGGAAGGGAAGAGGGTGGTTTTTTGTCCTCTTTGTCCTCTTCGCGCCAAACGCCGCTCCACCCCTAGTTTGTCCGGGGGGCACGCCGCTGGTTATGGCGCCGGCTCTCGAGCCCCCTTCGGGAGCAGCCTCTGCAATAACCTCCGCACTCTGCCCCACTCCCTCCTGTAGTCGTATATACCCCTTGTACTGTATTCCTTATTATGACAAGAAAAGCCAATGTACACGTTTGTCTTGTGGTGGTCATTTGTTGGCCGCAGTTTATTAGGAATACAAGGAAACAACATGTATATACTTTGCATCATGCTATGTCATCACAACTTCCTTGGTATTGTCTCTTGTCCCTTCTGGGTCGTTTCCTTTGGTAGGTTGGATTTTTGCGCTCCGTTTGCGCGGGAGGTGAGTAGCTTCTGTCCCGGAGTTAGGCCACCTCGCTACCTTGTCCGACTTTGTTGTGCCCTGCCGTCCGTCCGGCGGGGGCTGGGCTGCGAGTGCCGTCTCCGTTTGCTACCCCCCCTATTCGGTAGGCCAAGTTACCCAGCCGTGAGGCATCCCAGAGTGTGTGGTCCTACACGCCTGTCCTTTGGCCAACTCACCCAGCCGTGAGGCATCTGAAGGTGAGTGGACCTATTCTGGCACACCGCCCTCCGGTGTGCCTCCGTACCAACCGATATCAGCGTAGTTCTTCGCCACGCCGTCTGGGAGGCTTCCGTCTCCCTACGGCTCCCCCCAACTACGCCCTATGCTCTGTCACTTACAACTTGCAGGCCCCATTGCGCCCCAAAGGCTGCTCCCAAACCCATTCTGGCTGCAGGCGCCGGCCTTGTGTGTGCTCCTTTGTGGGTGAAAGGCCTGCCGCTGGTCACTCAGATCCTACGCCCTCGGCTGGCCGATGGTCGACGGTCTCGGCTTCCCTGCCCAGGTTCCACCGGTTGTGGCCTGCCTTTCGATTCTGCCTCCTCAGTCTTCCGACATCCATGCTGGTCCTGCTTTACTCTTCCCTGGTACGCCGTTCCGGCTGGACAAGGGTGTGCTCTTCTGGGAGGGCCTGGTCCCGCGCCCACGCCGCCTGTGCTTGCTCATGCTCTCAAGCCCTAGGAGTTCCCACACTGGCTTCTGGCGTCCGCTTCGGCCTCCCTCGGGGAGCAACGGGCTGTCTGGCCACCTAACAATGTAGTTAGCAACCTTAGCCCGTACAGGGACCTCGACACAAGATTGTGCTCCGCCGTTGTTGCTGCTCCCCCGCTCCGTGCAGATAGGAGCATGCCTGGGGGAGCAGGGTTTATATGCCTCCTGGCTTGCCTTCGCCTTCCGCTAGGCCCCTCTTCCTATTGGGCGAAGTTTGTAACCCGCTTTGACCCCCATTGGCCGCCGGGGTGTCTGCACCAGTCCAGTGGCCGCTGCGGGGGAAGGGAAGAGGGTGGTTTTTTGTCCTCTTTGTCCTCTTCGCGCCAAACGCCGCTCCACCCCTAGTTTGTCCGGGGGGCACGCCGCTGGTTATGGCGCCGGCTCTCGAGCCCCCTTCGGGAGCAGCCTCTGCAATAATCACCGGTAGGACTTCTAATGATGTAAACACAGCTTTCTATCTGGATCAGTAAATCATTCAAGAACAGCGTTGGAATTACACAAAACATCTCAGCAGAATTCTGACAGAACTGCCCTGAGTTTAGACTAAAGCTATGGATTAATAATGTACAGATCCATGGTCATCTCCTATATCTATATGTACTGATTACATTAATGGAGAGCATATGCGATTAAAACTCATGCCCGGTAAAACATCTTGACGGTAATAACTCGGCGCACTTTGGTCATATAAGATGAAAAAGTGCGGTGCAATATAAAATACCTATGCCTCTATATGCTAGTTACATTAATAAAATGCCTGTGCAGATTTAAAACATGTGATACTTTCAACTCAGCACACAGGGTGAGTCTACTACCAAGTGTCTTAATGCTGGAGTCTAGCAAAGGTTTGGGCCCGTTGCACAATGGTGAATGTCTGTAGCCCTTTTTGTAGAACAGAAGGATAACAACTGTTCTCTAAGAATCCTGATGGGTCATACTAGGAATGATGGGAGGGAGGAGCTGACACACCAGAATAGGCAGTGTCCTGACCCCACACAAAGGGCTGGCAACTCCCAAACTCTGGAATTCTATCTATCAAAATCAGTCCCACTCTCATCGCCTTCCGAAGATCCCTGAAGACTTGGTTATTTGATCCATGATCTCATCTGCTGGCTTTTGTCCCATGAAGTTCTAATGCGCCGAGACACCCTAGGGTATTTGTTGCGCTATATAAATCCTGTAAACATAAACATAAACATAACCCGCTGTAGTGAGTCTGGAGCCAGAGCAAGGACCTCTGTGGACTGCAAAGCCCCTCTTTGAAGTGACTTTCACTTCAAAGGCACAACTAGGTAGAAGTATTGGGGCTCTGACCCCACCAATCCAGACACTCCTGGAACTGTGAAGAAACTCTGACTGGAAGAAGGCTGCCTCCAGTCATTGTTTCCAACTGCTGAAGCTTCCTACTTAGCACTTTGATAATAGTTCTCTGTCAAGTATGAATATATTTTCTCCTCTGAGTAAAAGCTATTGCTAGTTTATTTTTCAGCCTTTTTCTTCAATAGATGCTCCTTAATTCTAACTCATGCTCCTCTAAATGTATTTTGGCCTCTTCCACCACTACTTCCAGTGCTGTTCTGTTGTGGTCATCATCCAGTCTCTCGATCAGCGATTGGACATCTGGGGACCTAATATATATAGGGCGCACTTTCCCTGTTTGCGCCTGGCACACCTTAAAACAGGTGCATCAGGCGCAAACAGGGAAAGTGCGCCCTGTTACATAGAATGAGCTGGCCACAGTGCAGTGCATTCAGGTGAAAAACAGAGTGGCTTTGAAGCATCTGCTACATATTTCACTGTGCAGGCACCAAGTTGACTGCAATTTTAAAGGGAATTAGAGATCCCCTTGCAGGCGGGTGAAAAGAGATGTCTGGGGGGTCCAGAGGACCTCCTTATCCCCATCCAGAAGACTGCTGTCTTGGGGCGCACTGATATTATGCCACCTTTTAGGTGGCACCCAGTCAGTCCGCCTGCAGACAGCTTCTTTGCCTGCGTGCCCGCATCTATAATGCTGCGCAGGAGCCGAGGCAAAAGTATTCTCTCTTTTGCATGGGGCCACGCCCCCATTCAAATAAGGAAACGTCTTTTTGAGAACGCGCCCGCAACATATGTGTGCAAGAGCTCCAAGTATTACAGAAGGGGCGGCACAAGCGTATGTGGCCCTTTCTGTAATACCAAAGTGTCCCAGGGGAACCCCAAACCTGGCGCAAGCGCCTGTTGCACCCCCAGTACCATTTGCATATTATGGCCCCTGGGACCATTATTCAAAGACTTTCCTTATTTTCACAAACAAGGACAGAGCATGCTTTACTCTCTGGCCTGATAGCATCATACCTACCCTTGAATATTCCAACATAAACTGTGCTCAGCTTTAGTTCTTTTTTCTAGAGATTTATTAATGTCAATCACTCACTATTACTTGCATTAGTTAATAGCAATACTTACACTGAAAAGGAAGAGTTACCATTAATTTATTAAATTCATTGTCTGTAAATCAAAAGGTCTTTAACAACTCCATTTTTGATTTACTGGCAATCAGATGTAAAACAAAAAGCACTCAGTAGGCACTACCCGGCTGGTATTCTTCATTTAAGTGGCTCCAACTAGGTTTAGCAGAGGCAGTAAAAGTGAAAATACACTGAAAGGTTATATTGATGCTCAAAAGAATGACGTATGCTTATTTCCGAACAGTCTGGTCAATACTGACTACTATCCCACTATACTATCAAATGTAAAATAGAAGTAACACAGCCTCACGACTCAAAATAAGCCAAATACATGAAAAGCTACCCCAAACAAATAGATTTTTATGTGGGGAACACAAACCAACTCTATGTACTGAAAGGAGAGTGTGATAAACAAATATTTGTTATGATTAATTCTGTTAAGAAGAAATACAAGCTAAATGTGAATGTGTACTGTTGGTAGTGCTAGGAAGAATGTTATCCATGTCACTGAAAAGGATGGTTAATTCCTCTCGTGCTAGGTGGCCTTACTGCCATATAACAGTTGTAAAATATTAAAAATAGCAGTTTATGTAATGAACATACAAGGACCAATTTTATTCCTTGATAATGTATTATCTTTCTATTCAGCGTTATCAGACTATTTTCTCTTCTGAAGGTCAGACTTATTGATCTGCCCATCCATCATTCCAATGCTTTGACCCAATTAATCCATTTATTCTGCTCTTTCAACAGGTACTAATTTGACTGCCCAAAGGTGGGAGAAGATGAGTTTATCACTTGTGTTGTGGCATCCCCTGTGGCTTTTCTCTTCTGCTATTGCTGACATCTCCCCATCACGAGGCTGCAGCCTTTCATCACCCAACATTCAGGCTTACAAACAGGAAGGGGATATCATCTTTGGGGGACTCGCTGCAGTTCATCAAAACACGGCTCCCTCTGCAGCAACAACACTCTTCACTGAACCACCGGGTGCAAGGCGCTGTGCAAAGTAAATTACAGAGATGTTCTCTTTATAATTTACAGTGTGTCTTTTCTATGAAATGTTCTTCCATGTTACATCTATAAACAACACGCGCAACCATATTTGAACAAATGTCACAACAAGATGCATGGTGGTATTGATCACTATCTGAACTGAGGTGGTGAAGTGAGCTAAAGAACGGCAATGGATTCAACACAGATCTGTGACTGGGGGTGAGTGTTTGAAACGTTTCAGCACTCCCTCCATCATATCCTTGTGTTTGCTTTGTTCGCCCTAAGTTGGCAGGGTATGCCCAGACGTGGGTCCTTTGCTCACTTTGCTCACTGGATTCAAGCTAGCCTGGCTGAACTGGTCCCAGGATGCTTGTTTCCATTTCAGGGAAGACCTTGCTTGGCAGTTAGAGCTGGACTGTTCCCATGAGGCACAGGGTCAAGACTGATTTGCATATAGCTGGGTCTGAACTGAGGTGGAGAAGTGACCTAAAGAACGATGATGGATTCAACCCAGATCGGTAACTGGCGGTGAGTGTCTGAAATGCTTCAGCACTCTGTCCATCATCTCCTTGTGTTTGTATTGATCACTGTCAACCAATAATATACAAATGTTCATCGGGTTAGGCAAACAAATATTTTCTGCACTAATGCAAACATTCAGATGTATATTAGATGACGGTGTGAGTTCCTTGTTAGGAGAGATACTATCAGGTACCAAAATGACCTGTTTCCAACTCACCCTCTTCCTCTAAGGTTAAGTACATTATTAAAAGTTCACCAGGCCCAAATCCAGATTTAGGTCAGTTTTATTGTCACTGTTTTACCTATACATTTATTTATCAAATAACAATTACAGAAATAGGAGAGCTAGAATGTCATTGTTAGGATTTTACCATCTGACTACTAAGTGGTGCTCATAAAGGAATTCTGGGGTCCTGCTTTTCTTCCTGAATAAGATAATATATGCTTGTAAAGCCTTACATTACCAGATACAGTTTGAATTTCATTCCAGACTTCCAGACCACCTTACTGATACATCATGGTCCCTGTAGTCCTTTCTGTCTCCATAACATGTCCTCCTGGTGGTGTGCTCTTCTCTCTATCTTGATTCCTGAATCCCACTACCTTTCTGATCTCTTTATATCAGCCTTCTGGATTTTCCTCTCTCTTTGCTCCGGCTGGTATTCCGTTTCTGGCTTTCCTGTGTCCTGTCTTGTGTCTGCTGTTTTCCTGGTCTTTCCCTTCCCAAGTTGCAGTTCTGCCTTACCTTAATTGGTGGTTCCTTGATTCATTGCACCTGGTTGATTTCTTGAACCTGGGTCTTACTATATTTTTGGACCCTGCAGATATATTTCAGGCTTGCCTTTGATTTTAGTGTTCATTGTTGTTACTTCTATGTTCCTGTTCTGATTAGTTATTAATCTGTGTTGCTTATCTCTTGTTTAACGTACCTCTTAGTTCTGTCTTGACTCTAGTTCTGACTGCAGACCTGTTTGTATATGCTGAATCTTTGTTTTGTATTTCTTTGTTCCCGTTCTGACTACATATTCGTGTCCTGTTTTACTTAGTGCACATGTTCCAGGATATTCAGTTTTGTGTATACAAGTCCCATTCACTCCGAACTGAGACAAATTACTCCCAGTTTCGCAAATCCTTAAAAACCAGTTTTTTCGACAAATAAACTATGTAATTCCCTCCCTTTCCCCCTCTGAGCACTGTTTCGCTTTGCGCCGGGAAACCCTTTTTGGGTAGCTGTTGCGCACCATAAATTTAGAAACTAAACTAAACTAATTCATGACCCTTATTCCAGTCTAAATTTTCCCTGATTCCAGTTCCTGTTTCTGTGTACCTTCCACTGTTCTCCTTTGTCTGATTGAGTGTTTATATTATTAGCCTGATTTTCATTGCTTCCAAAGGTGCTATTGAGATTCCAAGGCTTGTGTCTTTGGCACAGACAAACATAAGGCACTCCTTGTTCATAGATGCTGTGGCAGTCTCCCTAAACACATTGAGATTAATCTGCCCCTTGCCTTCTTGTAAGATCTTTTCACCACACAGAAAGATCTCTTCCAAGGAGCAGGCATGCAGTTTGTCTATCTTTTTCCTGCTTTTATCTTCCTGTTGTTTGCACTTGTGTTATCAATATCATTTTCCTGCAGGCTTCAAGTTCCCTATTCACTACCTGTTCCAACCTGCTTCTGTTCTGCTTCCCTCCAAACCTTCAGGTACTCTCTTGTTCATATTTAACCCCTTTTCTACAAATCCTTTGTCCCGGCATAGAGCAAGCACCCCATTACCTTGCCTAGTCCTGAAATAAGCTAGTGACTTTGATGTATAGTTTCAAAATAGCTATATTCCTGACAGTTAATTCAAGGCAACCATATAATCCATAATTGAGATAATCCATATTTTCTAAAGCGCACACACACACATCACAATTTAAGGTTTCAAGGCACTGAGGGCCATCTAGAAGATTAAGTTAGCTATTGCCGTAAACCACATGATGCTGAGTTGTCGCCTGTGCCGGGAATCAAACCATGCTCCTGAGTCATCTGCTCTGGCCGCTGTGCCACACCCCCCACTAACTACTCAACTAACATAACAAGCATTGGCAAAGCCAGTAGTGTACTTTTCTATACTTTATGCACAAGCTGATAAGATGACAGTCAGGCATATGTGCCAAGAAAATAGACACACAATTGACACATTCAGTAACTCATGCACACAAAACAAAATCTAGCTCACAGGCAGCATCCTTGCATGCAAAACATAGGCAGGATGTATGTGTGTGCTTCCCTGTGTATTTATGAGCACCTGCATGCTATGCACTACCAGTTTGTGTAGTGTATCCATGTGTGACTTTAAACTTTCTCTGTGTGTATGTTCGCTATATATTCACATATGTATGTGATGTTGTTGGTCTATACATGCATTATAGGTAAGCATTAGCCCGCCATCCAGTGAACTCTCCAATCACTACAACCCAGCAAAAACAAACTCAAACGAACAACTAAATTATCAAACACTTTCAATAATAAAAAACAAGACGTGTAAACCTCAGCCATCTATGCCACTTTTGGGCCACTCAGAGCATCCCAGGACCCCTGATAGAGAAGTATTAAGTAGATATAAAGGATCATGGTGCAGGGAAGGATTTGAATAAGTACAAATTAAGCGGGAGAAAGGGAAGAGCCTTTCTAAGCCTACCCTTTCCAGAACCTCTCTCTCTCATAATGCCAGAGACCTAGACCACTGGATGAATATTCCAATATTCCAAATATCAGGTAGTTTCAAATGTACTGGTGCATTTTCCAACAGTCTTCTTAGTGCAAAGGGGCCATCAAACTGAGGCGAAGGCTTGGACTGTGAAACACAAAATGTGTCTTTGATGGATTAATACCAGTTTCAGAGGTATCTACGGCTCTGCAGACATTAATAGTATTTGCACACTTTATCTCAGTACTGCCAAATATTAGGACAGAGGATATATAGTTAATACAAGGCATTGTACCATACCATCCGCATCCAGTTCCATTCCAGGACTTACCAGGTTCTTAGTATGGAATTGGTGGTAAAGGTCTAAAGGAGAGCAAATACTCTTTCAGCTTCTCAGAGAGCCTGGTTGCAGCAAACATAGAAGGAGGAATATCACCATGATAGAAAAGACTGCAGAGGGGAGGAAACAAGGAAGGGAATAGGCAAAACAACAAAGGTGCTGACACAGAGAAAACATTGGGCTGCACTACAAAGCAGGGAGCCATAAAACCAAGCAGTTGTGAGGCTAGAGAATACTGGTATTCATAGTTCATAAATTAAACCTGGGAGCTTCTGCCTTCCTTGGGGCTTCTTTGTGATTGGTCTTTAGTTGTTCTGCCTTCCAGTGAAGGCTCCAATGGTAGCCTAGTGACCCAGGTGCCCTACTCTGCCTCCCAACATTCTCCATTCACACTTCGTACAGCATTTTCCCTGCCATTTCTCGCTCTTGATTCTTTTGTTCCCTTATCTCTTATTACCCTGACACATGTATCCTATGTACTCTATGTTTTTACCCAAATGCATAATCTGAACTCTAAATCATGTGGGCTATGTCAAAATATTTTTAATATTAGAGTTGTTATTCTCAGGACACACTACATTTGTTTTCTGATCAAAATGGATAGTTTGTTTGTGATAGTGACAAGTAACATGTCAGACACAAATAATACCCACTTATGTTTGATACAATAATAAATGAAGAATTAATGAAAAATGTAAACTTTTTTTACCTAACGTGGTTGAGGAAAAATACAATTAAACAAAAATACACCCCCGACTTCTGGAGGGGGTGGACCAGGAAGGGTAAACTTAGTGAGAGTTCTTAGGTGTAAGGATCAAAGCTGATCAAGAGAAGGGGTAATTCAGAGTTTATAGAGTATATTGGCATGGGTGTGGATGTGTTGTCCTGGTTGCACAGGAGGCCGTGGCACTTAGAGACCCCTTTCGCAGGGTAGCATTTGCAGAGAGGTCTTCCAGTATGTGTTCCCACTGAGCTATCATCTGGACTAAATCCTGGATGGCATCCACCACTACTCCACGACCAGTGCACAAGCCCCTTAAAACCTTCATTACCTTCCATGAAATAATGCCTGGGAACAGGTTTACCTGGGAAAAAGGAGACCCCAGCCATATATTTTGTACAAATACTCAAGATCAAATATTTTATGCATATGAAATTGATTTATTATGATTATAAATTGTGTTTGAATACAGTGAGACATCTGGTTTGCCAGGATAATACATAAACACTCTCATTGTTTGATAAAGACACTATGATCTAAAGTCACATTCAACACATTCTGTTTTCAATTCATCTTCTTATACCAAGGCATGCATGTCATTGCTAATGGACCATCCATTTCAATGTTAAAATTATACCGTCAAGGGCTACAGATCTGGCTTGCTGAGTTGGTGGCACCTTCTTGAATTTGAGGTATGGCCTTCCGTTCCTTGTAGATTGACACTGATCCAGGTTGAAAATAACTGGGTTAAGTACTATTCAAAGGGGCCAACTATGAGTTAACCCAGTGCTCAGAGGAAAAAGAATCTTAAGTCAGCCACAAAAAAAACTCAGAGAGCAGTCAAATTCCGCTAGGCAGACAGGAAGGCACACTGGAGTGGAGAATAAGGAGAAGGAAACAGAAGCTGGTTCTGAATGAACAGTAAGAAAAAAGGCATAACGCAATGAGCAAATCCATGTGTCTGGTCTAAATAGTAAGTAGTGACCTTTAAACCAACATTCCAAAATCTGCCATGATGGATTGGGCTACTGTCTTTAAAAGAAACAGGAATGGAAAATTATTAAAGGCAAAAACATAGACTGCATTCTCAACCACTGAAAGGCCAAAGACATTGCCATGATTTAGCTCATAAACGTGAGCATCACTATGCAAGTCAACTCATCATCATGGTGGCCGGGAAGCAAGTAAGAGACCAGCAATGAAGATAGATCAAAGCCTCCTACAAGCTCAAATTCATTAGTAAAGTAAACAAATAACATGGCCCCTGAGGTGAATCTTGGTAAAAAAATACACCTGGATGCGTTCCACAGCCTAACACTCTAGCCATCCTTACTATGTCTGGGGTTATCAGGAAGCATGCTTTGAAAATATTTAATTAACAGTTGAACACAGCGTGAGGATGCTGGCTCCTGAGACCTTTCAGAACTAATACAGCCTTCTCAGTCTACCAAAGTAATGGAGTTTGTCTTGGAAAATTCTGGGTTCATAAATTCCTTTTACAATAAGTGGTTCATGGCCCTAAACTACAACAGTATCTGGTGGTTTAAGAGCCTTATGTTATTTTTATGTTACAGATTGGCTTGGAGAAAAATGCATGGAATGAAAGGTGAATTTTACAGTTAGTTGGTAATGTAAGCTGGGCGGTAACTGGGTTTATGACCTTAAAGATTTTAAAAGGTCCAAAATAATAAGGGGACAATTTGGATATTTGTATTCTAGTTGTTAGATAAACATAGTGTAACCCATCTTTGGGGCCTATTCATAAACTGTTTTTTTGTAGTATGTTTAGTAGTAATAAAATAGTACAACTTATGTACTACAAAATGCTATTTACATACCTTTTTGCGGAGGTTTCTACCTCGCCTATCTCATCTACATGATGATTTTTGCAAATGTATGCAGTAAATGTGATAGAGACAAGGAAATATGGCTAAAATAATGGGAATGCTTACCAAATAAGATAAGTTTAGGAGGAACAAGTTGAGGTTTAGAGAAGATCAAAGGATTTAAAGGGAGACTGTTAATGTTTTATTGAGTTGTTGCCTTTACTTTTATGATTATTGCATAAATAATTGAATAAGGTGTTTTTTATAATTGAGAAGGCAAGACTTACCCACAAAAGAGAAATACCATTGCTATTCACAAACGGTACTTGTACCCCCACCGGCAAAGCCATTTAAAGTGCAAGGAGGTGGCACAGAAGAACAAAACACACTGAACCTTGCCATATTCAATAATGTGTGTCTAGATATCCTTCAATGCAAAATGATTTTGTTTGCTTAAAATATAGAATTCTGAACTTGTATGTCTATGTGCACACCTAAAGAGATATAGCTTTAGATATAGATACACAAACCCACACAAACACATACATAGTCAAATATATATATATATATATATATATATATATATATATATATATATATATATATATATATATATATATATATATATATATATATATATATATATATACATATTCACTGAAAAACTCACAGGTGAAAGTAACATTATATTTAGGTGAAAATTTCAGTTACAATGTAATGTTTTAAACTACAAAAAACACTGTTATTCACCTGTGATAGGTATCTCTATTAATTTCAACTTGTGCCCTAAATATGACTTGCGCCCCTGCCATGCACAATCTTGGCATTAACGCCTTAACCGCGGCGGCAATTCCGCCGTGGTGCGGGCGTTCTAAAGAGTGGGCGGGGCTGCGACAGCCGTTGGCCATTCACAGCACCAGGGAGGGAATGCTCCCATCGGCCCTTGGACGACAGGAGCACGCAACGGGGTAATGTTGTCATTACAGATTTTGCAGGCATGTTATCAATGATGTCATAGATCATGTCATGAGTGATATACTATGGGGTAATTAGAAGCGGATGGAGAGGTCAAAAGTTATAGTTTTCTTGAGTCATGAGATATAGTTACTCGAGACAACTATAACTGATACGTTTCAGTGTTTCTTTTTGTTTACAGCACTATGTTTGCACTGAAATTGTCACGTACCTATAGGTATACTTTCACCGTTGTTTTAGCAATGAACTTTTAAGGTTGTTTTAATGTAAAGTAAGAAATAATTACAATTCCTAACTATAATATCACTTTGCCTTTGGTGTTTTCATTGAATTTGTAGTTTAAATTTTTTTTATAGTAAAGCCTACCACCCACCCACCATGCACAGCCTTCTGTGTAGTTGGCCACAGGGCCAGGCATCCGGCCAGTCCCTGCATCCAATACCCCCGCAGGCAGCCAATCCCATGTCTAATAATAGTGATTATTACAAAAATGTTTGTTACATTTTATTTAAAGCAATCATCATGTCCTTGAGTCTCATATTATAAGCATATTGTATTTAAAAAATCTATATTAATAGTACCAACATGTCTCTGAGTCTTTCGTTTAATATTTTTTCCACCCACAAAATGCAAAAATTAAAACAATCACAGAAGGACCTTGCACTCCAGCTGAAGAGCAAGTGAAATCGCCCCAGAACATTAAAAAAACACTTGGGGTTCCACTGTACCTTCTAAGTTGAAAAAATCAATGTTTAAAAAGCCTTTGCTGAGCAGTATGTGGCGCTCCTGCAAGGAGTAATTTATGATTCGTTTTTTCAGTTTTTATTTTGGGTGTTCCAGTTCCCACCCGGGACACCCTTTTTCAAACTTATTGGGGAGAAAAGCATGCAGCCGTCCACCCGCACCTTTAAAGGCTTGAGGGACCCAATACCCTTACTCAGTTTTCTATTGTATGGGGGCGGGGGCATGTAGCACCCTTCCAAGAGCCTCTACAGGCCATGGGGACCCAATGAGCTGGGGCTGTGTACTTTTTATGAGGAGGGGGCCCTGAGCCAACTCAGGCTCCAGGGACCCCATCCCCCATATCATAGAGGGGCATAAGGACACGTATTTGCTCCTGCCTGGCGGAGAAGGTATTTTTTGCTGCTTCTGCTGGGCAGGAGCAATCTCTTTTTCCCTCCATTCAAGAGCGCAAGCAGGAAAACTAATGTCAAGTAAGCAGGAGCATTTTCAAAGCTCCCCCAAGGTGTGAGCAACATCATTTTCTCTTATCACACTCTTGCAGGCAGGGGAACGGCGTCCTCCCCAGGAAAACCATAGTGATTGAACTAACCATAAGAATGGGGTCCTCGGGGCCTTAAGAAGCTCAGGGACAGAGCCCTGCACCCTCTTCCCCTTAAATTTTAATACCAGCCATGGGGAATAGGGTCTGCAATTTCTGCAGGGCTGTGAAAGGCTGTGGGGGGATAGGAGAATGTTTCCTGAGTCCTGTAATAGCTGCAGTGATATTTTTTTCATGTTGCGATAAGACAATCAGAATGCTCACTACAGCTGGAGCAAAATGGCTCAAGGGAAAATAAAAGCTCCTTCAGCCAATCTGAATGTTCTGATCAGAATTGCACCAAATTTCGTAAGAAGGTATATATTGATACATAAAGCTTGCTTTTTGTAATTTGATAAAAATCTGTTGAGTAGTTTAGGAAAAATTAAGGTTCAACAATATTTGTATATCTGGACCCGCAAGTTCAAATTATAA
The DNA here is from genome assembly GCF_964263255.1 of Lissotriton vulgaris. Taxonomy (NCBI): domain Eukaryota; kingdom Metazoa; phylum Chordata; class Amphibia; order Caudata; family Salamandridae; genus Lissotriton; species Lissotriton vulgaris. Next base: position 1,303,383,234 of record NC_141695.1, on the reverse strand, counting down.
AACATACAGCCCTACAAGTTGGGGGATTTGACACTCATGTAGGGGCTAGTAGTCCGGACGAGTTAGTCCATAGACTGCCATCCATGGGGTTGGCCATCTGAAATGGGGTTGTTTGCCCACAGTGGGGTACTACATCGACAGGCACTACTGTGTACGGCCAAAGGCCCTGTGCAGTGAGGGTTTGGTTGCCCATGGGGTGAGTTTGTAGGGTTGAGCATGAGGATAGTCCCTGCAGCCACATCACCTTTGTCCATGGCCAAAGATTGTACCAACTGGGAGTTACCCACCCACAGAGGGTTTTTGTACACAGTAGTAAAGAGGGGGGTTCTTCTCAGGTTGGTTGGATGTGGGGGGGCTGGGAACAGGGTGTGCTCGCAGGTTAAGCCCTGTTTCAAACCCCTTCATGGTGGACAGGTGGAGTGATCCTTAATTACGGGGTAAGGGTTCACTGACTCTCAATCAATGTAAAAAATATTGATGTCAAAAATATCGGTGAAAAAATATAGACTACAAAAATACCAACTCCCCATTTTTAAACAGGTAAACACAGAAATATTGACAAAAAAAATCGATGTAAAAAATATAGTTGTACAAAATATCGATTTTTATAATTATAAAAATTAAAAAATAATTATTAAATATATTAAATAATAACACTATTTTTAATAAAATGTATTAAATGTAATATACAGTTTAACAAAATATAACAAAAACGTAATTAAAAACAAGTTAAACACACAAACATATATATATATTTACTTGAAAAAAATTAATTAACTAATAATTTTAATGTATTGTACATTTTTATAAAAATGTGGCATTATGGGTCGTGTGGTCCCCACACGTAAGGACTACAACAGGAGGGCCGAAATCTACCAGGGGGCGGAGCCTAATGTTGTCATCTACTTAGAGGCAGGACTGTCGATACCGCAGCATAAGGAGCAGCTGGAGAGGGGCGCCGATGAAGGAGGAAACTCCAAAATGCCTTCGCCTGTGTCATGTCGGCAATAAAGTGCTTCTTTTTCTTCCCCACGGGTTACTGCCTTTTCTTTGGAGGAGGATTTGGTCATATATATAGATATATAAATGACCTCCGTCTCCCTTGTGCGATCATCCTCCCACGATAACGCCATCATATATATATTACCTACTGGCAGTAGGTAGTTATAGTTAAAACCTAACATCCATAGGACATTCTATTTGGAATAACTTTGGCGTCGGTGGACGAATCTTCGTGAATTTCTCCAAGAAAATGGCCTGCTCTGCTCCTTCCCTGAAAGTGTGGGGGTGATTCGTGAAGCGGGGGCCGAGAAAAAAGGGGAGTCCCAAAACGTGTTTTCCCCATGCAATTTTCCATAGGACCTTTAGCCAGGGCTACAGCCCGAACGGCTGAACGGAATTACACCAAATTTGGCAAAAAGGTAGAGTTCGGTTCGCAGATCACGCTTTTTGTTAAATGGTGTAAATCCGTTCAGTAGTTTCTGAGAAAATCATAAGTAAAATCATAAGTATATCTATAGGAGCTTACTGTAAGCTTACTGTACTCTGTACCTTCCCGAATACGAGCTGAATGCTAATTGGCTGTCAACACTCCAAACCAGGAAGTGTTGGCAGCCATCTTGTGCCTCGGTAGAACCGAGGCACAAGAAAGCACCATATATCCTCTGCCTGCACCATCTAACTCTCTGCCTGCACCATCTCCCTCTCTTGTCTGCACCATCCCTCCCTCTCCACATGCACCCCCTCTTCCACCTGCTGCTATTTTAACTGTTTTCTCATCCCATTCTCCCCCCTCCTACCCCATGGTTTGTCCCTCACAGTTCTCGACCTTTTTTAAAAGTCACTGAAATAAACATATGAAATGTGCTTTGAGTTTGTGCGTGCGCTGTTGAAATAAGTTTAAATAGACACAGAGCAGAGGCGAAGCTGCAGAGCTGTGTTACATACATAGCGTAAGCAGATGGTTTAAACCCATGTGAGGGTATCACCCGGTGTGGTCTGCACCCTCTGCACCCCTCTAGTGATGCCATTGACAAGCCCCTTGGGCCTGTTTCTTGTACTATTGTGTCTCACTTTTGGGTATAATGCTGGCAAAAAAATAATGCAGTAAATTTGAAATGTAATTGAAAATTGAGTAAGGATTGTCCACTGAAATGTAGTAGTCATATACATGTACTGTGTTTAGTCACTTAAACGTTTTAGTGTGGGACATGTGTTTTGCTAAAATGTATGGTTTTAAATAATTTGTCTAGATTCACACTGAGCATCTGTGTAAATTAAGGAATTATAGTTGCAGCTTTTTCCATAATCTTCACAGTTTCTGCTGACAGTCTACCTCTCTCTGCTTATACTGTCTCCTCTCTTGGGAAATTTTCCCTCTTTCCTTATTTTCACTTTGTCTTTCATTATAGTGCTGCTTGTTCTCACAGTCTCTTCTGTACTCTTAGTGTGTTTCTGTGCGCATTGTCTCCTCTGTCTTTTAATAGTACCCCTTCTTTTTATAATTCGTTGTCTGATCTTTTAATCCTCTCTCTCTCCCATTATACCTCCCTCTGACTGCACGTTCTCTCCTCCGTCTGCACTATCTCTCTCTTTGTCCACACCATCTCCTTCCACCTGCACTATCTCTCTGCCTGTACCATCTCTCCCTGTGCCTGCATCATCTCCCCCTCAACCTGCACCATCTCACCCTCTGCCTGCACCACCTCCCTCTCTGCCTGCACCATCTCACCCTTTGCCTGCACCATCTCTCTCTGTGCCTTCATCGTCTCCCCCTCTGTCTGCACCATCTCCCTTCCTCCTGTAACATCACTACCTCTGTCTGCAACATTTCCGCTTTGTGTTTGTGAATGCTGGAGATGCCACAGGTACCTCTCATGTGCACTCCCAATTACTTTGGGGGCGTGCAAGGGGCCCACATACTAAAGACTGCATACCTTTCTGTGGCGGTATTGCTGCTACTGAAAGGCATCTGCAGAGGACTATTATGATATGTTTGGTGGTGTGTATTAGACACCACTACTATGTTAAATCCTTTCCCTCTCTGCCTGTAGCATCTCACCCTCTGCCTGTACCATCTCCCCTCTGCCTGCAGCATCGCTCCTTCTGCCTGCAGTCCTGCACCATCTATCCTCTGCCTGCACCATCTCGCTCTCTGCCTGTTCCATCTCCCTCTCTATCTGCACCATCCGTCCCCCTCTGCCTGCACCCCCTCTTCCGCCTACTGCTATTTTAACTGTTTCCTCCCCCCTCCTACCCCATGGTTTGTTCCTCACAGCTCTTGACTTTTTTTAAAGTCACTAAAATAAACATATGAAATGTGCTTTGAGTTTGTGCGTGCACTGTGGAAATAAGTTTAAATAGACACAGAGCAGAGGCGAGGCTGCAGAGCTGTGTTACATACATAGAGTAAGCAGATGGTGTCACCCCATGTGAGGGTATTACCCGGTGCGGTCTGCACCCCTCTAGTGATGCCACTGACAAGCCCCTTGGCCCTATTTCTTGTACTATTGTGTCTCACTTTTGGGTGTAATGCTGGCAAAAAATAATGCAGTAAATTTGAAATGTATTTGAAAATTGAGGCAGGATTGTCCACTGAATTGTAGTGGTCATATACATGTAAGTTGTTTAGTCACTTAAACGTTTCAGTGTGGTAAATGTGTTTTGCTAAAATCTATGGTTTTAAATAATTTGTCTAGAATCACACTGAGCATCTGTGTATATTAAGGAATTATAGTTGCAGCTTTTTCCATAATGTTCACAGTTTCTGCTGACAGTCTACCTCTCTCTGCTTATACTGTCTCCTCTCTTGTGATATTTTCGCTCTTTCTTTATTTTCACTTGTCTTTCGTTATAGTGCTGCTTGTTCTCACAGTCTCTTCTGTACTCTTAGTGTGTTTCTGTGCTCATTGTCTCCTCTGTCTCCTAATAGTACCCCTTCTTTTTATAATTTGTTGTCTAATCTTTTAATTCTCTCTCTCTCATTATACCTCCCTCTGCCTGCACGTTCTCTCCTCCGTCTGCACTATCTCTCTCTTTGTCCACACCATCTCCCTTCTGCCTGCACTATCTCTCTCTCTGGCTGTACCATCTCTCCCTGTGCCTGCATCATCGTTCCCTCAACCTGCACCATCTCACCCTCTGCCTGCACCACCTCCCTCTCTGCCTGCACCATCTCACCCTTTGCCTGCACCATATCTCTCTGTGCCTTCATCATCTCTCCCTCTGTCTGAACCATCTCCCTTCCTCCTGTAACATCACCACCTCTGTCTGCATCATTTCCGCTTTGTGTATGTGAATGCTAGGAGATACCACAGGTACCTCTCATGTGCACTCCCAATTACACTTTTACTCTGGGGGCGTGCAAGGGGCCCACATACTAAAGACTGCATACCTTTCTGTGGCTGTATTGCTGCTACTGAAAGGCATCTGCAGAGGACTATTATGATATGTTTGGTGGTGTGTATTAGACACCACTACTATGTTAAATCCTTTCCCCCTCTGCCTGTAGCATCTCACCCTCTGCCTGTACCATCTCCCTCTCTGTCTGCACTATCTCCCTCTCTGTGTGCTCCATGTCCCCTCTGAATGTAACATTTCTCCCTCTGTTTGCACCATTTCCTCTCTGCTGCACTATCTCACCCCATGTGTGCATCATCTCTCTCTCTCTGCCTGCACCATCTGTCTCTCTTCCTGAACAATCTCACCCTGTCTCTGCTCCATCTACCCTCTGCCTGCACCATCTTCCTTCCGCCTGCATCTTCTCTCTCTCTCTGCCTGCACCATCTCTCCTTGTGCTTGCACCATCTCCCCTCTTCCTGCACCATTTCCCACTCAACCTGCACCATCTCACCCTCTGCCTGTATCATGTCCCTCTCTGCCTGCACTATCTCACCCTCAGCCTGCACCATCTCTCTCTCTGCCTGCATCATCTCCCCCTCTGTCTGCACCATCTCCCCATCTCCTGTAACATCACTACCTCTGTCTGCATCATCTCCGCTTTGATATCACAGGTTCCTCTCATGTGCACTGCCAATTACACTTTTACTCTGGGGGCGTACAAGGGGGCCACACAGTAAAGACTGCATGCATTTCCGTGACGGTATTGCTGCTACGGAAAGGCATCTGCAGAGGTCCATTATGATATGGCGGTGTGTATTAGACACCACTACCATGTTAAACCTTTTCCGCCCCGGTCGTAAGGTGGACGGTCTTTCCCACTGCTGTGGAGCTGTCAGCCATGGCAGGGGGCCATTTTGGTTGGGATTGCAGGTGGATTGACCTCACCAGGCTGGCGGTGGGTATTGCAGCCTGGCGGGGGCAATCTGCCTGCCATCGTAATGGGCCCTTTAGTGTCTCGGTGTCCCCATTGCCTCGTCCGTCTCCTAATAGTCACACTTCTTTTTATTCTCCCTTGTCTAACCTCTTTTCCTACTGTCCCCCTGTCTTCTCATAATCTGTATCTTTCTTCTTATACTCATCCTTCTCTCCTCATACTGCTACCTTTCTCCTCATGATCCTCATTATCTCTTCATATTTTCCAGTCTTTTTATACTCTATTTATCCCCTTATACTGCATTGTCTGCTTATATCCTCTTTTCTATTTATATTTCATATTGTCTTGTAGTCTTCTTTCTCTTGTTGTAAGTCCTTCTATTTTCATATTCATGTTTGTTGTCATAATCTCTCCTGTCTTCTTATAAGTAATATAATAATGTATTTGATATAATTTATTTTTCTAAAGTGATATATATTTTTTATAATTGATTCTTTTGGTCACCACTGAAAAGAAATTATCATGCCTTCTAAAACAGAGAAGAAGAAAGGACGAAAGAAACCAGTTTATTTAAAGAGGACTCATCTACAACATTTACCTGAAGATCAATGTAGTAACAAAAAGAAAAAAAAGTCCTGGTAAGAAAACTAAGACTTTTCTGCAAAGATTAACACCCTAACAGTAGTGTGCGCAAAGGAAACAATACTGTGACTGTTTGTGCAACTAAGAGAAAAAACAAGAGTCATGGAACAACTTCAGAAAAAAATGTATATAGTAAAAGGAGGATCAATCAATTTACCGAAGATGTTTTATAATAGAATTTTGTTCATTTTGACTAAGTTAATAAAGAATTGTAAGAAGAAAACCACATTTTATAAGAAAAGGAAATGTATTGAAAATGTAGTTGAGAAAGCTTTTAAATTAAAAAAAAACGTTTTGTTTTAGTAATAAATAGAATTCGATCACTAAATAAGCCAATCCCTTTAATGAAGAGCAAAAGTAAGTGGAGAAGAGTAATTAACAGAACTTTTTTTTGGGTGAATGGAAACATAGTTCAAGTTCTGAACAAAATTGTTCCTAGAAATGCAGAAGAGGTGTTAGCTGATGAGGTATTAGGGAGAAGGCCTAAAGCTCCTGTGTACTCTTGGAATTGCAGTAGTATTTGTAGTGCACGGCAGGAATCTATTGATTTTTTACGCAATTTATTACGTAACTATACTAAGAAAAGTATTAAACAAAAGATTAAGATGTTGCAAGGATTAGACCCTTGCAGAGTGAGAGAAAATACTGGTTTGCAAGGACATTCTTTGGCTTGTCTTTCTAAAAAAGTTTGTAGAAGTGTTTTTCATCATTTCAGGATGTTAGCAGTACATTATACTGAAATGAGGAAATTAGTCAGAACGTTGTATTAAGCAAAAAGTCTAGCTCTAATGTTAAAGAAGTTGAACAGTGCTCTTTTGCATGGATCTGTGTCAGATGTAAAGAACGTTTGTGATGAAATTCAGGTTAGTTACTTTGTTGCAGAAGAAGATAGTGCAGAAATTAATATGTTAGTAGAAGGAAATGTAGAAGAAATGTACAACATTGCAGTACAGAAAAATTTGAGCAAGAAATTACAAAGTTCAAGGTGGTTTCAGGTAAAACACCAAAATATTCTTGTATTTGTTGTCGACATACTCATTATAAAAATCAGACTAGGATTGTTGATCTGTATTTAAAATGTGAAAAGGAAAATAATAAGGAGTGGATGGAATTTGTAACTTATTTGTTGGTCGAGAATACTTTTGATTTGGGTTGTGATCAGCGTATTCGTAAATATTGTTATAACAAATTAGACGAGAATAAAATGCCTGCTAGAGCTGTGCATAATAATTTTGAGTTGGTAAATATTCCTGCTGAACTGGTGGATTTAAATACTTATGAGTCTATCTTATTCAATGTGTGTATCCTTTTCAGGCTATAGTTCGGATGGAGCCTAAGACAGGGAAATTGCCTCCTTCAGATTTACAGAGAGGATTAAAGGGAAGAGTTGTGTATTTGCCATTAGATTTAAAGAAAAATATTGAAACAGTTGGTGTAGAAAATGTAGAAGATGAACCTTTAGTTATTCTTGTTAATGGCGTTCCTACTAAGAGTAAGAAAATCTGTCAGGAATTAGTGGATGTTAGGAAAGTGAAAAAGGCAACGTTGTATCTGATAAAAAATAATCAATATTATAAAGATGTGTTTATGAGTGAAGAAGAAATAACTGTTGAATAAGATAATGACTTGCCATCTGGACAAATTGAAAAAGTGGATTTGTCCAGAACTGAAGAAATCTACGAACATTACAGTGTTCATCCACTGCATTCCAAAGAAGTGATGGGGAATACTATAGAGTTATTCCAAATGAAAGAAGCAAAGGGAAGTCCAATTAGTGTATGGGAAAAAAGCTTGGAAGCTCGTTGTTTCCCTCATTTGTTTCCCACAGGAAAAGGAGGACGATATGATGACAGACCTGTGCAGATCCCTACATTTGAATACCGGACATTAAGATTGTATGCAATAGATCCAAGATTTCGACAAAGTATTCCGTATTTGTTTCATCTTTTGTTTGAGAGTGATTTGTCTGTACTTTCTTATGCAGTAAACCATATATTGAAAACAGGTGTACATCTGCAAAATGTTTTGGCAAAGGAATTTATGGATAAAGTACACCAGAAAGATAATGTTTTGGAATCTCAGCTAATTAATCTCATGGCATGTCAGCGTGGTACTAATGAGCACTGGTACCATTGTGATGGAGAATCTAAATGTATGCTACGAAATTTTGGAACTCCTACATGGTTCCTTACTATAAGCTGTGCTGAATATGTTTGGGATGATTTACTTCAATTTATTCGAGAGGCAAATCCAAATATACTAAATATTGAATACAAGACACCTGGAAAATTGTGCTCTTTGGATCCAGTTAATGTATGCAGATATTTCAATCATAGATTTGAAGCTATGATGTCTTTTAACACCAATAAAAAAATCCTCCTCTTGGAGAGGTTGTGGACTTCTTTTGGAGAAAGGAGAATCAAGCAAGAGGTGCTCCTCACATACGCATGCTAATATGGATCAAAGATGCTCCCAAATTTGGAACAGACTCAGATGATACGGTGTCGTCTTTTATTGAAGAATATGCTACATGTGATATACCGAAAAGCACACAGGATAAGGACTTAAGACAACAAGTCTTACGATTCCAAAGCCATCGTTGTGGGAAATACTGTTGTCGAAAGTACAAATCTAAGGACAAATTCTACACCAAATGTCGTTTTGGATTTCCACGTCCAGTAATATCGAAAGGAAGAGTGAACAGTTTTATGTCATCTTTGCGACATTCTATCACAAGAAAGTCTCCTAAAAATATCTACAATTTAAGAAGAAATGAAGATTCAAATTACATAAATGACTATAACCCAGTCATTTTGTCCATGTGGAATGCTAACATGGATATTCAATATGTTGCAGACAATTCCATTGCTGTTGCTCGATACGTAACATCGTACATAACAAAATCAGAAAAGACAGAATTGAAGGAAATGTGGGAAGAGATTTCCCACGAGAAGAGTCTAAGTAAGAAATTATATACTTACAGTTTAAAGATGTTATCTCATTGAGAAATTGGAGCGTATGAATGCTCGGATCGATTAGCATCTGCAAGTCTATACTCCAAATCTAGAAGAATCATTTGGGTGAGTCTAGGTCTTGCTGCAACACGAAACCGAGTACTTAAACATGTACAAGAAATTGAATATTTAGCTGAAAAGGAGCCAGAAAGTACAGATATTGTGAAAACAAATATGTTGGATACATATTATCCAAACAGAAGTCATCATCTTGAGAACATTTGTCTCTATGAAGTGCTGCAAAACTATATTTTTAGACGGAATATTACAGAAAACATCAATATGCCGTGTTTGGTTCTGAAGGATGTCTGGTGAAACAAAGAAGAGGACATTTGATTAATCACCGTAAACTGAGTTGCGAAACACCTGACAAAAGGGAATTTTACTATTTAGCTCTTTTGCAACTTTTCAAGCCATGGCGTTCAGAATTAGAATTACTTGGAGATTTCGAGAGCTATGAAGATTCCTTCAATGCAACCAAAGATACTATAGCATGTCCTGTTTTTGCAAATTATGTGAAAATGTTGAACGATGAAATTGAGCAAGAAGCTACAATTGCAGCTGAGATTGCTAGAGATAATTCTCAAGACAGTCAAACTTCTGCTTCGCTGAGTCAGGACCCACTAGGAGAACCAATTGTTCAAAATGAAGCAGCAATGGCTATGGAAGAGGTGGAAACAGCAATGTATCAAGCTCAAGAAGATGTAAGAAACTTAGGAAACTTAGAAGAACAATTGAATGTTGAGCAGAAACAAATATATGAGCAATTGAGAGAGCAGAATAACCATGGATTACTTCATGAAAAGAAAGAGTGCTCTTGCTCATCATTTCAACCTATCGATTGTACGTGAGTGGACAAGCTGGGACAGGAAAAAGTGTTTTAATTAAAGTAATTTGAACTTATCTACAGAAAACAACTGACTCGTATTTGTCTTGTGTTGTCACTGCTCCAACTGGGTTGGCAGCACATAATATTAAAGGAATTACTTTACAGCATTTATTAATGCTACCAGTGGAGCATGAAAATGAATTATAATACCACAAGCTATCTGGAGAAGCTTGTTTTGAAGTTTCAAGAGTCTTGAAGAAAATGAAACTTCTCATTATTGATGAGGTAAGCATGGTATCAAACTTAATGCTTGCCTTTGTGCATTTGAGAATGCAGCAAATTCTTATTATTTGCAGGAAAACACGTCATAGTATTTGGAGATCTACTACAACTTACTCCTGTAAAAGGACAACCAGTGCTTAGAACACTGGCACATGAAGATACCAGAAAGTCTTTGGAGAGTATTGGAAATGTTAACATTTGGTCATTTTTTCAATATAAGGAACTTATTACAAATATGCGACAGGCAAATGATGCTGATTATGGAACTATTCTTCAAGATATAAGAATAGGAAAAGTGACAGAACATGGCAAACAAGCTTTACAGAGACGATTACTTCCCAATTTGTTTCCAAATGAAAATATTGTTCCTGAGAAAATATATATGAAAATTGCAGAAAACAAGTCTGTAATTTGCTTAATAAAAACACTGCCTGAATGTTCTGTATTCAATGAAGAATTGTTAAAGTTGGAAATGAAGAAATTATAAAATTGGAAGCTATTGACAAAAGTGAACATGAAGGAATCACTATTATTTTGACTGAAAAGTTGAAGACAAAATTGGATTCTTTAGAGAAGTCGATAAGTAAAACTGCTGGTTTAAAAAAGAATTTGTATGCATGTGCAAACTGTAGGGTAATTTTACGCCGTAATTTGAATGTGGAAAAATGTTTAGTAAATGGAGCAATGGGTAAAATTGTTGATTTTGTTAATTATGTAAATAGAGATGGTATTGAATTCTTGAAGATCAAATTTGATGAAATTGCAGAAATACGACAATTTAGTCGTTGTTCATCTCGGTTCTTGCTTGTGAAAGATTTGTATGTACACAGAAAACAGTTTCCTATTTGTTTGGCATATGCAGTGACCACTCATAAATCTCAAGCTTGAAGTGTAGATAGTGCTTTAGTAAATATTGGAAGTACTGTGTTTAAAGAGGGTATGGCATATGTTGCTTTGTCCCGAGTCAGAACTTTATCTGGATTGTACTTGATTGATTTTGATGAGACAAAGGTTAGTGCAGATGCAAATTGTGTCAAAAAGTATAATAGATTAAGAAGAGAATATGCTCCCAATTTAGGTCAATATCCAGTATAGTAAAAGCGTGTGGTAGGTAGAAAAAGAAGATTTGAGAATATCTGTAGTGAAACTGTAGAGAACGAAAAAAAACAAGATGAAGCTGTGTCTGCAAGCAAAAAGAAAAAGGACAGTGTTGAAGAGAATGTTGGTTATCGGTTTGAAAATAGTTGTGGCGTCAACTTCTATGCTAATGTAGTTGTTAATGTTTATTTCTTGAAAGTTTGCAACAACAAATTTTTGAAAATCGAGACGAAAGATTCTGTTCATTGTTGTATTCTGTTTATGATAAATGAAGTAGTGATAAAAGTAAAATACAAAGTGTTTATGATATTCGAAATGTTTTGGACACATGTTCTGGTTCTACTCAATTTACACAGAATATTCAGCAAGATTGTCAGGAATTTTTTACATTTGTGCTTAATGTACTGGAAGATCAAGGTATAGATATTGAACATATTTTTGGCCTTTCTTATAAATGGCAACATGACTATCAACATTGTTTGTTTACATGTAGCACTAACATAGACACTGAAAGATTCATATATTTGACTTTACCAGACTGTGAATCAGTGTCTTTTAAAAATCTAGTTAGAGGAGCTAGTCAAAACATGGAGTGTAGCCAATGTAAATCAGAAATGTCATTGTCAAATGTCAATGTTGTTATTTTAATGCTGCAACGTTGTAGAGCTGATGGAAGAAAATTGGAAACTTTAATAAAAAAATTTGTAGCTGGTCAAGTTTCAATATCAGGAAGAACTTTTTTAGCTGTTGCAATTATTTTTCATGATGGACCTTCTACAACATCTGGACATTAAGCTGTTTATTTAAAATGTCTGAATGGTTGGATACATTGTAATGATTGTCAATTAGTTTTTAAGCAACGTCTGCCTAAAGAGTTACCAAATTCTTACCTAATATTTTTAAAGCCAAAATTTTAAGATCAAAATTTGGCCTTTCAGGATTACTGCTGTAAAGAAAGATTAGTCTGGTGTTGTAGAGTATTTTGTAACTGAGGGTGAGAAGGTTGTAGGAAATCCTCTTGTTGATGTTGAGGCCGTGTAGCTGCATCATGTTTTTTTTTTTTAAACTTGTTTTTATTAGCATTTCGATATTGCACAATACAGACCATATCATGAGACATATACACTATAGGGTGCATAAACAACAGTGAAGGTCGAGAATGGAGGAACAGTGGCGTGTGGGTCGGGTTCTTGTGGTCCATGTGCTAGCAGTAGCAAGAAACATGTGGGGTATAAACCAGGGGAAGAAGCATGTGGGTGCGAAGTATGCGTAGGAGAGGGGCGGTATATGTCTGGTGAGACTGGACGTGACCAGGTGTATCATGGAATTGTGGTGCTATCAGAGAGGGGGCCAAAGGACTGGGGTCATGACTGCATCGGGGGGCCAGGGATGGCGGAACTGGGTGGGGAAGGTTCCGGAGCTCTCTCCTGTGTCAGCTGTTTGAAGCTGTGTATTAGCATGGCCCATTCCATGGAGATGGGACGTTTCCGGGCCCCCTTAACCTCTTCTTCACGTAGAGCATCCTCCTCCGCCGCCGCCCACTTACACAATGCTCCCACCCATGCCACCAAGGGGGGGCCCGCGGGGGATCGCCAGTGCATGGCTATGCTCCTCTTTGCCAGTAATAGTGCCAAGGAGATGAAACGCTTGTGTGCCCTGAGATGCTTGTGGATCTTGAATATGCCTAGCGCGCTGGCCTCCCACGTGGCGAGGGTGGTAAGTCCCGTGAGGTCCATCAGAGTGGTATGGACCGCTTGCCATAGAGTGTGGAGGGTAGGGCAGCTCCAGAACATGTGATGGAAGTCTGCATTTTGGGAGTGACATCTGGGGCAAAGGAATTTGGAGTCGGGGTAGAATTTTCGCAGGCGTGCTGGCGTTAAGTATGACCTGTGAAGAATGTTGTATTGTATGTTTTTGAAACGGGCATTTCTAGATGTCTTTTTGGGGGCTTCGAGTGCCTTGACCCATTCAGAGTCGTGTAGTGTGCGTCCGATTTCGTCTTCCCCTGTGGCCCGCAGCGCTGTTAGGGGTGTGTGTGCAATGTCACGTAGCGCCCTGTATAGCCAGGTAACCAGGTGTCTACCCGTCCCCATGTGTAGGATGGCGTGTATAACCGGATGCGTATCTGGTTCCCCAGCCTGAAGGTTGTGATGGGGGCGGAAGCCTTCCAGGTGCTGACAATAGCGCAGGAACTGACCTGGGGAGGCAGTACTCGGTCACGAGCTGTCGGAAAGATTTGAGCTGGCCCTCTTCAAAGAGGGATTCCATGTCCGTGATCCCGCGTGCCTTCCATGCAGTGAGCGTGTTGGTCGGGAAGTATGTGTCGAGCCTGGGCCAACCGATCAGCGAAAGTAGTGGGGAGTATGGGGGCGTATCGGGTGACATGCAATGTACCCTGAGCATGCATCGACGTGCCACCGTCACCTGTAGGGGATATGTACACCGTGGTTTCGTACTCGGGAGAAGGAGTCGGGTGAGTTCCGGAATGGGGGTCTCTCCCGTCGGGGTGTGTGTTTCGCCCATGTACCGCCCCGCCATCCAGTAAGATAACCACTGGAGTTGAGCCGCTAGGAAATAATACTCAAAGGTAGGGGCTCCCAAGCCTCCCTGGGTGGTTGTCAGTTGCAGTGTCTTGAGTGCTATTCTGTGTCTACCCGATCCCCATATTAGTGTACGTAGGAGGGAATCAAGATCGCAGAAAAAGGCCCTGGGTGGGATGACCGGAAGGTTCACGAAGTGGTACAGGAGTGGGGGGAGCATGATCATTTTAGCTAAAGCCACACGACCGATCGGGGCGAGTGGAAGCTTGGACCAGAAGCCGACCGCCGAATGGACACCAGCCAGCGCCCTACAATGGTTTCCCTCAAATAGATCGGTCAGGGAGTGGTAGAGATGGATCCCGAGGTATCGGGGGCCTCCGCTGTCCAGGGCATTTTCTGTGCTCCCACCCAAATGTCACAGGGAGGCACGTCTGGATGAAAGGGGTAAACTGTGGATTTGTCTTAGTTGACTTGGAGCCCCGAGGCGCTCGCGAAGTCTGTAATCGCTGACCATATGGGAGTAAGGTCGTCCGAGATGTCTCTTACATAAATCAAGAGGTCATCAGCGTACATGGATACACTGTGGGTGATGTCCGCGAGCGGAATACCCCAGTGGACACCCTCCTGGCGCAACCGAAGGGCGAGGGGTTCGACCGCGAGGGTGAACAGGAGAGGCAAGAGCAGGCAGGCTTGCCTCGTACCCTTCTGCACCGCGAAGGGCGCTGAGATGTGTTTCCCTATTCGGACCCTTGAGGTAAGGTTTGTGTATAGAAGCCATGTGTACGCTGTGAGGGTCGGGCTGATGTTGAGTCGGCGCAGGATGGCGAACAGGTATGGCCAAGCGAGGGTGTCAAACGCCTTCTCAAGGTCTAGAATGAGGCAGGCAGAGCGTCGGAAGAGATTTTTCGCTTGGTCCTGTACGTGAAAAATACGACAAATGTTCTGGGATGTGTTCCTGCTGGGGACGAACCCGCATTGATCCGGGTGTACTAGGGGGCGTATATCTATCAGCCAGGATCTTCCCTAGGATTTTACAGTCAGCTGACAAGAGTGTGATTGGGCGATACGATGACATGAGTTGTGGGTCCCGGTGTGGTTTTAGAAAGGTCACTATGACAGACTCCTGCAGGGATTGGGGGAGCGTCCCCTGTTTGAGGGCTGTCGCAAACATCGAGGTTAATTGCGGTACTAGCAATGGGGAGAATGTTGTATAGTATTCTAGCGGAAGCCCGTCTAGGCCGGGGGCCTTTTGACGGGATAGGGCGTGTGTCGCGAGGGTGACATCTGTAGACATTATCGTGGAGTCCAGTGTCCATTTGGTAGCGTCCGTGATTGTAGGCAATGTCAGTGTATCAAGGCAGAGGTCCACCGAGGATTGGGAAATTATATGTGGGGCGTTATATACCGCTGCGTAATAATGTTGGAATGCTAGGAGGATTTCGAGTTGGGAACGTGCTAGGGTACCCTCAGGGGTGAGGATGTCAGTGATCGGTCGGATCTCGGTGTCTTGACGCGCCAACCAGGCGAGCATGGTGCCAGTCTTATCTCTGTCTTTATGTACTCGGGCAGCGTATGCCCTAAAATTGTATTTGCGGAGGTCGGCGCAAGCCGACTGATAGGCCGTTTTAGCCTCCGCCGTGAAATGAAATGAAATGAAATGAAAATGTGACTTGTAGAGCGCTACAGTTGCCCTGAGGCGTCCAGGCGCTAAAAACAGATGGGGCCCTCTTGAGGTTACTTTATTAGGCATTAAACAGCAGGGTTTTTAGCTGTTTGTGAAAAGTAGTCAGATTGGGGTTGTTTCTCAGTTGCAGAGGGAGAGAGTTCCAAAGTTTGGAAACATTATACGAGAAGGAGCGTCCTCCCGCTCTGGCTCTGCGAATTCTGGGGATCTCGGCCAGGGATGCTGTAGAAGAGCGGAGGGATTTATTAGGCCTGTAGGGAGAAATCAGGGGCCGGTTGATGTCTGGGCCCATTTCCCAGAAAGTCTGGTGGGCAATGCAGAGCGATTTGAATTTTACTCTGTCCCTGACAGGTAACCAGTGTAGGGTCTTTAAGCTGGTTCTCACTGAGGTCCTCCGGGGGATGCCCAGCAGCGCTCTGGCAGCACAGTTCTGGGTGCGTTGGAGCTTTTGTAGGGTGTAATCCGGGGCTCCCAGGTATAGGGCGTTATTAAAATCCAGACGGGATTGGATAAGGCCCTGTATAATTATCTGTTTAGCCTCGAAGCAGAGGAGGGGAAGGACTTTCTTGATCACTCTAAGGAGGCCAAAGCAGGTAGCTGAGATCTTAGTGGCCTGTGTGTTAAGGCTCAGAGACTTGTCAAGCCAGACCCCTAAGCTTTTGATGTTGTCTCTGGGGGGTGGGGCCACTCCCATGCTTGATGGCCAGATCGGCTCTAAGGAGACGGGGGAGGCTGTGCCCAGGATCATCAGCTCAGTTTTATCGTCATTCAACTTTAAGCATGAGCTCATCATCTACTTCTTTATGTCCTCCAGACAAGCCGCTAGGTCTGGTGGCGCCTGGAGGCCGCTCTTCTCTGCCAGGGAGACCACCAGCTGGGTGTCGTCCGCATAGGAGATGATCTTTACACCATGCGGACAAACAACCTCTGCCAGTGGCCTCATATAAGCGTTGAAGAGCGTAGGGCTTAAGGAGGAGCCCTGGGGGACTCCACATCCCAGGGGATGAGTGGATGAGCGTGATGTGCCATCGAAGACCTGAAAGGTTCTGTCGGACAAAAAAGAATTGAACCATGTCAGGGCATCTCCGGTCACTCCTAAGTCGGCAAGGCGGGTTAGCAAGATTTTGTGATGTACCGTGTCGAATGCGGCACTTAGATCGAGGAGGATCACTGCCACTGATCCCCCTCGATCCAGAAGCCGTCTTGCCTCCTCAGTCACAGCCAGTAAAGCCGTCTCTGTCCCATGTTTGGTACGAAAACCTGTTTGGGAGGAGTCGAGGAGGTGGTTTTCCTCAAAAAACGTTGTCAGAGTGGTATTGACATGTTTTTCCAGAATTTTCGATGCCCAGGGGAGTAATGAGATCGGACGATAATTACTGGGGTTGGCCGGGTCTAGGGAAGGTTTTTTCAGCAGGGCCCGCACCATAGCATGCTTCCATATTGAAGGGACCGTCCTACTGGTTATGGAGGAGTTCATGAGCTCCAGGAGCGTGGGGAAAATAGCAGTGCTGGCAAGGTTTAATTAGCCTGGGGGGGGCAGGGTCGCACGGGGAGCCGGATTTTATTTGTTGTGCCAGTGTCTGTACGATTTCCAATGTTATCAGGGGAAAAGACTCCAGGCAATTGGTCGAATTTGAGGTCAGGTACGGGTTCTGGCCAGGGGAGTCCGAGGGAGGATTGGGGAAAGAGAGATAAATTTTATTAATTTTTTGGAAGAAGAATTCCGCCAGATCATTGCATTTAGTAGGTGAGTTGTTGTTATCTGTAACCGGAGGCGGGGGTTTGATCAGGGAGTTGACTATACAGTAGATTTCTTTAGATTTGGATTTTGCCGTGGTTATTTTAAGATTGTAGAAGGCAGCTTGCGAAGATTTAATGGCCAATTTATAATTCCTGATCATTTCCCTGTAGGTGGCTTTTTCTTCAGGGTTGTATGAAGTGCGCCACTTTCTCTCCTGCTTTTTACAGAGACGTTTGTGGTTCCTGAGCTCTTCTGTGTACCAGGGAGCTGTTTTGCTATGTCTCTTAGATTTTGGTGCGTGTTCTGGGAGGACCTGGTCCAGAGAGGTGGTTATCCATTCTTCATATTTTTTGTTGTTAGCAGTTGGGTCTTGGGAGAGGGAGGGCCTCATGGTGCAAAGAGCTTGTGCCCAGTTGTCAATAGGGAGTTTGGACCAGTTACGAGTTTTCCTAATAGTAAATGAGGACGAGGGTGGTTTACTTGTGGTCCAATTGAAGGCTATTAAGAAGTGGTATGACCAGGGAAGTCTGGTTATGTTTCCCACTTTAAGCTGGTCACAGTTGCTGAAAATAGGGTCCAGCAGATGTCCCTTTTCGTGTGTGGCAGATGGAACTCGTTGCTCGAGTTGATATGCGGCCAAGCTTGACTGGGTCTCTTGTGCCGAAAGGTCTAGTGGGTTGTCAAAATGAATGTTAAAATCTCCAAGTAGGGAGAAATTGGAGGGGGAGACAACCGACTGAGAGGTCACAGAGAGCAAGGAAGTATTGAATTGTCCTATGGGACCGGGGGGCGGTAGATGAGAATGCCGGTGAAACAGGCATTAGGAGAAAATTCAATGGCGAAAGAGAGGTTTTCGCAGTCCTCAATATCTTCCGATAAGTGACGACAGATGTAGCTTTCTTTATATATAATCGCGAGGCCGCCACCTCTGCCCAGTGGTCGGTCTGCTCGTGCTATCTGATACCCTGGGATAATAGCTTGTGCTAGGTCTGGCTGAGAGTCTTGGTTCAGCCAGGTCTCAGTCAGGAACATTGCATCGGGAGAGTGTTCCTCTAATAATAGGGTGAGTGCAGCATGCTCCTCGGAGAGGTCGTCCTGCTTGGTGACCATGACGAGATGTTGTTCCGTTTTGGTGAACGCGTGTTCTAGCGTTCGTCGAACCCCGGTGATTTGCTTGATACATTCCCCACGTGCCACCACCTTGAAGGCATCCCACTCCACCAACAGTGATGAAGCGGTGCCCGCATTGTGGGCAAAAAAGTCTTGTATGCTTTGCGCATGTGCATGTTTAAAGACCTGGTCCGTCAGACACTCCCAAGGTAGTCGCCAGGTGGGAACTGGGGGGTGTGGGGGGCACCACTGAGTCGTAGGATGTGGGCATCATGATCCGAGACAACTCTACCCAGGTAATCCGCGGAGACCACCTTAGGCAGGATCGGCGCGGAGCAAAGGAACCTGTCAAGGCGCACTCGTAAGTTGTGGGGGACAGAGTGGAAGGAATACAAGCGGGTGTGTGGGTGCAGGTGTCGCCATGTGTCTGTGAGAGCCCAATGCAGGGCCCAAGCGTGGAACTTCTCCGTCTGCTTATGAGTCGGGGAGCGCTGGGGCGGGGGGTGTGAGCGGTCCAGGGCTGTGTCAAGTGTGCAGTTGTAATCCCCTCCCAGAAGCCAAGGGGTAGAGGTGAATTGGGCTAAGATTCCCGCGAGGTGGTCCCAGAATTTGTCCTGCTCTATGTTTGGGGCATAAATGCTACCTAGGAGGACTGCTTGGCCATCGAGGAGCCCCTCGAGTAGGGCGTATCTGCCCTACTTGTCAACCACCCGGTGGAGTTCCCGGAAGGGGGTCCCTGGCCTGACCCATATCAGGGCGCCGGGCGCAAACGTGGAGTGAGATGTCGCGGAGATTGTGCTGCGACATTTTGCCTGCAGTCTGCCCACCCCGGTGCTGGTAAGGTGAGTTTCCTGCAGGAACGCTCTCCTGGCACTTTGACGTTTGATGTAGGAGTACACAGAGTAGCTTTAGCTTTGAATATCTTTATTCGGCAACTTGATCACCATAAAAGAATACATATAAAATACATTCCCAATACACAATAAAATATTAAAATACAGTAAAAGAATAAGGTGCAACACAATCACCAATTTGCTACCAGCAGATATGGCATCAGACCGTTGGGCCCCCCGACTGCAGTTTCAGTAAGCGGGATCGCATCATCCATGCACTTCCCAAGAACTTTGCTACCCCACAAATCATAAAGGAAGATGATGAGTCCGTGGAGAGTACACGAAGAGCCTGTCTATGGCACCTCAACCCCAGTTCCCTGCAGACAGGTTTCAGCCAAAATTTCCGCGCCCCTTTATAAGCTGGGCAGGCAAAAAATAGATGGGCCACAGACTCTGTTGGTGGTACACAGCCAGGGCATGAACGCAGGGGGGCACCAGAGTTTGACCACCTCACCATAAAGTCATGCACCGGAAGCGTCCCATATCGCAGTTTTAGGTATAGTGCGCGATCAAAGGGTTTAGTTATCAGGTCGAGGAAGGGCTCCAATTTCCTCACACATTTAAATAACAAAAATTGGTCCGTGAGTGAGCCCCCATCCGTGGCCCTCAACACATTACTCTGAACCCAGTCCCAGTATAACTTTTTGATCACATCCTTTGGTGGCGGCGATTGTGACTCCCAAGCATCTCTTAGCCCTAACTTAAGAACCAAGTCATTCAATTTATTCAACCATCCAATTTTTTTTCCCGTGTCCAGTAAAAGAAGATCGTCCAGCCCCTCAGCATATTTTGCAAGCTCTTCCGTTCTTCTTAAACGGGTCCAAAAGAGCAACACAGAGTAGCGTTTCCATGGTGTGTGTAGGCCCCGGACATTGAGTGTGAGGGCTTTAATGTCCAAATGTGAAGCCGCCATCATCTGATTTGCGCACTATAGGGGAAAGGCACCCATGTGATCCGCCAGGAGTAATGACAGGGTAGTGTGTGCATGCTGATACGCACCATGCTTTAAACGGGGTGGGACTATAGTGAACCGGGGAAAAAACTGGGGATGGGAAACAGTCCCAATACATAGGACATGTCACCGGTGGCAACATATCCAAATGAATACCCTGCTAGGGGGTGGGTATACCAAGAAACTGCGGGGGAAGCAGCTTGTGTACTTGCGAGGCAGTGTGCGAGTCGGGCCTGTGAAGGAATGGCGAATGTCGCGCGTTAGCCAACATTGTACATTGGTGGCAAGGGAGCCGTGTTAAGGACGATGCACATCAGTGTGAGCTAGATGCCCATAGAGGCGGTAAGGAGACACAGTCACTTCGAGGATGCACCCGATTGTCCATCCAGGATAGCGTCCGCTGTTTGTGGGGTGACCAGAGGAGGTGTGGTGGAACCACCGCCGTAGAGAGTGCCATCACTATCGTTGTCCCCCTCCGATGAGAAGATATGTGGAGGTCGAGTAATGTCCTGCATGAGGGGCGATGCCTGCAGATCAATGACAGCCTGTAGGGCTTCCCGGCGCTCCCGCACTATCTGTGTCAAATCCGGGGAGTCCAAAGGGGAGGAACCAGTCCCGCCGGTGGCTCCCCGGCGCGAGCGTCTCAAGCCTCGTCTGCTGGATCTTGCCGGTTTGGGAGTGGGGTTACGGTGGATCTCCGCCCTGGACTGCAAGGGGCAGTGAAGGTCCGCCCAATCCTGCGCCTCTTCGCGGTGGTGAAAAAGATGGCCGTGCCTTTGTGCAAGATCTTGAAGCGTGCTGGAAAGAGCAGGGAGTATTGAACGTTGTTCGCCTGGAGGCGCCTCTTGACATCGAGGAAGGAGGAGCGCTGTTGTTGGACAGCACGTGCGTAATCTGGGAAGATCATGATCCGGCTGTTTTCCACTTGCAAGGGACCCACCGGCCGAGCCGCTCGAAGGACAGCGTCACGGTTACGGAAGTGGAGGAATTTTGCGAGCATCGTTCTCGGGGGGAAACCCGGTTTCGGTTTCCTGTTTGGTACCCTATGGGCACGTTCTATGGAGAAGAACGCGGTGCGATCATTGGCTGGGGTGAACGATTTAATCCATGTTTCCATGTATTCTAGGGGATGGAGGCCCTCGATGCCCTCCGGTAGGCCCAGGACGCGAATGTTGCAGCGTCGAGAGCGGCCTTCCAAATCGTCCGTGCGCCCCACCAGGGCCGCCATGCAATGTAGGACCTCTTGTAGCGTGGTTTGCTGTGCTCTGACCGTGGGTTGCAGATCGACCAATGTCTTTTCCCCGTCCTTCACCTTATCCACAAGTTTCCTGGGATCGTCGCGGATCAGGCCAATGTCCGTGGTCAGGGTGCCGAGTCGCTCCTCCTTGGAGAGCCGGGATAATTCAATGGCTGCCAACACCTGGTTGAGTTTTGCCAAGAGGGTGGGGTCGGCAGGCGGCGTGGTAGATTGTGACCATGCCCGCGTGTTCGGCATATTTTCAGGGGCAGTCTCGGGTACTAGGGTGGGCTGTGTGCCCTTGGGTTTCCCCATGGTGGCGATGTCCGAGGTAATCTCCCGGTGAAGACCGTGGGGTAAGTGAGGGTGCCTCGCAAGTGCTTTGTTTGGGTCAACGGGGGTAGGGCGTAAGTCGCTGCTCCGTAGGTGTGTGTCGACCACAATAAAAGGAGGATCCAACGACGAGTGGTGTGGTACAACCTCCTCGCACCTGAGGAGCGGTAAGCCTGCGAGGAGAGGTCCAGAGGCGGGTTTCCCTCCACACAAAGACAATGTGGGAGGCAGCAGGGGGCCCCCCAGGTCCCGCAACCTCATGATGGGAGCAAGGTGGTCAGCAGAGTACAGGGTGGGCACTTCGGTGGAGGGCACCAGAGTCAGGCAGCCACCGCGGTGGAGAGAAGAGCCGGTCACCCAAAGGGGCCCCTCCAGTGGGTCACTGTAGAGGTCGCCGCAATTGGCACATAGGCGTGCAGGTGTCCACAAGGAGCGGCCGCAGGAAAGCCTCACTGCTTGTCCCGGTCAGGCGCCATCTTAGGGTCAGGCACAGTAGACAGCAAAGAAGCTGCGGGGGCCCAGTGGTGGTCCGGGCTCAGGAATGGGACCCCTAAGGCACACAACGCCTGCCGCACGCCCCTTGTCCAGGACGGAAATCGCCAGGCAGCACTCTGTTGTAGGGACTCCACGCCCGGAGCCGGGTGCACAGCCACGGTGGAGTTGTGGCAAGTCAGGGTCCCGCAGGTCAGGAGGCAGGTCCCCACTGGAAGGATGCGTTTTGTGGGTGGTCTCAGCAGCCTCCAACGCCCCTCAGCAGCCACCGCCGTGCAGGGGATGGCGGTAGGAGGTGGTCGGAGACAGCCAGCTCAGGATCATCGGGACGCGGCAGCCATCTTGGGGTCAGGCGCGCGTCCCCGGCGAGAGTATGTCTCCATCCTCTGTGGCTGCCAGCGGGGGTGCCTGGGACTTAGGGGGTCAGTAGTGGTCCACCCCCAGGAGTGGGGCACCCGTTCTTCGGTGTCTGCAGCTAGTACCCCGCTTGGGAGGGAGATCCTGGGCCGGCACTCCGGTGCAGGGGTTGCACGCCGGGAGCCGGGCGCTCAGCCACACCGGGGCTGCGCCGAGGGGCAGGATGCAGGTTCCCCACAGCAACTCCTGATGTCCCACCACAGCCGCCGCTAAACAGGGGAGTGCGTCAGATGGTGGCCAGGGACGGTCGGCTCCTGCTCATCGGGTCGCGGCCGCCATCTTGGGCTCCGGCGCGCTCCTCCGGTGCAAGCGAGAGTATCTCCCCTCTCCCGTGGTCGCCAGTGAGAATGTTCGGGCCTCCGGCGTTCTGTTGGTTACCAGGTATGTTCTGGCCTCTAAGTCTGTTAGTGATGGCTCGCCGCGACCCCTGGAAACGGGCAGGATGCAGGTCCAATCGCGGAGCCTCAGCAAGTCACAGCCGCCATTGTGGCTAGCCTAGCCACGCCCCTGTAGCTGTATCATGTTGTGGGTGATGTGGCTGTATCCATCATGCACCCATCCATCCATCCATCCATCATGCATCCGCCAATCCATCCATCATGCACCCATCCCCCCATCCAGCCAATCTGATCACCTCATCTGCCCGACTCGCCATCTTCGGCGATTTTAACTATTGGTACAACAACAGCGATGCTGGCCCCCATGCTGCAGAGCTGTTTGAAGTCCTCTCTAGCTTCAACATGAATCAACTTGTCTCTTCCCCCACTCACGTCAGGGGTCACATATTAGACCACATCTGGACCTACAATCTCACTCTCTCCTGTCCTGTGGTTACCCCCTGTATTTGGTCGGACCATCACCTAATCGACACGGTGATTACAGTCATGGGCCGTGTTAAAGCTCCTGCCGTAGCAGGCGGGGTTGCTCGCAAATGGGGTATCCTTGATTCGCAAGGTTTCCTATCTTCCTTGGCTGACACTCAACCTCCATTGCGCAGCAATGCGACAGTCCAGGCCTTGGAAAACGACCTTTCCAGTTGGATCACCAAAGCCAGTGATCTTTTTGCCCCACTCTCTAAATTTCCCCGTTCTCGCCACAGCAATTCACACAGGTGGTTCAATACCTCCCTGAAATCCCAGCAGCTCAAACTGCGTCAGATGGAACGCAGGTGGAGGCGTTTCTACTTACCACTCGACAGAGAGGCTTACGTTGAGGCACGAAAAATATACAAAAGTGCAATTATAGCTGCAAAATCTTCATACTTCTCCGAAAGAATCTCTGTCGCCCCCAATAAGTCCAAGGAAATATTCAGAATTATGGGCGAGTTGACGTCTGATGCCAGAACTCTCCCCTCCCAGGTCCCCACCCAACAATCCTGTGATGCTCTAAATAGCTTTTTCACTGAAAAGATCATTAAGATCAAGAACACTATCCCCCCCGCCCCCCCTGCTGCTCCACTTGTCCCCTCCCTTGGTAACCCATGTTCACTGTCACACTTTCCCCTCCTCGACTCTCCTTCCCTCGCCAAACTTGCCTCCCGAGGCAAATCTGGCTCCCCCAATGATTGCTGTCCTCCCCCTGTCTTCAGGGACATCTGTTTGGCTCTGCCCAACTGAATCTTGCCTCTACTAAACACCTCTCTTGAGGCCGGCATCGCACCCAACTCCTTCAAGGAAGCTGCCTTGGTACCATTGCTGAAAAACCCGGAGCCGACCCAGAGGACCTTGCCAACTATCGGCCTATTTCTCTCCTGCCTTATTTTTCTAAGATCTTGGAGGCACATGTCACCTGCTGCCTCTCTCAGTTCATCGAGTCCTCCGGCTACCTTGAGCCTAACCAAGCTGGCTTCAGACCTGCCCACTCTACTGAGGCTGTGATCTTAGCGGCTATGGACTCTCTCAGGAGCAACGCCGACAAAGGGTCTCCTCAGGCCCTGATCCTTCTGGACTTGTCGGCAGCGTTCGACACGGTGGACCATAACATCCTTCTCCACCGTGTCGAGCAAGCCGGTATCCGGGGCTCGGCTCTGGTCTGGATTAAATCCTTCTTGACAGGCAGAACCCAGGCTGTTCACCTGGGTCCTTTCACGGCTACTAGGGAACCATTCATCTGTGGAGTTCCTCAGGGTTCCTCTCTGTCTCCCCTGCTTTTTAATCTTTATCTTCGCCCGCTCATCCATTCCCTGAAGAGCTGGGACATTACCGTCTTCAATTATGCAGACGACCTGCAAATCATCTTCCCTCTTAACACCCCTAACGCAGCTCTCGACTGTCAGGCGGTCATGTTACATATCCAGCAATGGATGAACCTTAATCAGCTCAAGCTGAACCCAGGGAAGACTGAGCTAATTCTCCCTGGCAGTAGCTCCACTCACTGGGGCCCACAGTTTTGGCCTACAGAGCTGGGCTCCCCGCCCATCCCGGCTAAATCGGCAAAGAGCCTGGGGGTTATCATAGACTCAGAGCTCTCCCTCAAGCCTCAGGTTGGTGCAGTCGTATCCTCGTGTATGTTTCAGCTTCGGAGAATCAGGAAAGTTTCCCACCTACTCTCGCCTGAAGCCCTGATACAAGTTTTAATCGCCCTTGTGCCCTCCCCCCTGGATTTTTCCAACTCCTTGTATCATGGCCTACCGAATTACCTGCTACATAGGCTGCAAGTCGTGCAGAATCAGGCGGCCCGACTAGCCTTTTAGACCCCGAAGTGGCAGTCTGCAAAACCACTACTAAGTAAACTCCACTGGTTGCCGGTCGAACAGAGAGCTGCATTTAAGATTGGCTGCCTGACCTACAAAGCTGTGACTGGTACGTCCCCCGTCTTTCTGAAGTCCCTAGTGACTCCTTACCGTCCGGCACGCAACCTTCGGTCCTCCCACCATCAACTTCTGACCGCAGTCCCAATCAAACTCAAAAAATATGGTGGTTGCAGATTTGCTCATCTGGCTCCCAAACTCTGGAACCAGTTGCCGTTATCTTTCAAATCCTCCATGTCTCTGCTGGAATTCAGAAAACTTCTTAAAACCAATCTTTTTACACAGTCTGGCTAGCTCCCCCTCTCTACATCTCTCAGTAACACCCAGCGCCAGGAAACCTATGGTGACAGAGCGCTATACAAGTCCCTCTTAAGATAAGATAAGATAAGATAAGATCCATCATCCATTCATCCATCATGCACCCATCCATCATGCATCCATATATTCCATCATGCATCCATCCATCCACCCATCCATCATGCATCCACCCATCCATATATTCCAGCATGCATCCATCCATCCATCCATCCATCCATTATGCACCCATCCATCCACCCATCCATCATGCATCCATCCATCCATATATTCCAGCATGCATCCATCCATCATCCATCCATCCATCCACCCATACATCCATCACCCACACATCATGCATCATGCACCTATCCATCATCCATCCATCCATCCATCATGCACCCATCCACCCATCCATCCATCCATTCATCATGCATCCACCCACTTATCCATTCATCCATCCATCCATCCATCCATCAGACACCCATCCATCCACCATGTATCCATCCATCCATATATTCCAGCATGCATCAATCCATCCACCCATCCATCATGAATCCATCCACCCATCCATCCATCATCCATCCATCATGCACCCATCCATCCACCCATCCATCATGCATCCATCCATCCATATATTCCAGCATGCATCCATCCATACACCCATCTATCATGCATCCATCCACCCATCCATCCATCACCCACCCATCCATCCATCATCCATCCATCCATCATGCATCCATCCATCCTCCCATACATCCACCACCCACACATCATGCATCATGCACCCATCCATCATCCATCCATCATGCACCCATCCATACATCCATAATGCACCCATCCATCCACCCATCCATCATGCATCCATCCATTCATATATTCCATCATGCATGCATCCATCCGCCCATTCATCCATCACCCACCCATCCATCCATCATCCATCATGCATCCATCCATCCCCCCATACATCCACCACCCACACATCATGCATCATGCACCCATCCATCCATCCATCATGCATCCACCCATCCATCCATCCATCCATCATCCATCCATCCATCATGCACCCATCCATCCACCCATCCATCATGCATCCATCCATATATACCATCATGCATCCATCTATCCACCCATCCATCATGCATCCATCCACCCATCCATCCATCATCCATCCATCCATCCATCCATCCATCATCCATCCATCCATCATGCACCCATCAATGCACCCATCCATCATGCATCCATCCATCCATATATTCCATCATTCATCCATCCATCCATCATCCATCCATCCATCCATCCATCCACCCATCCATCCACCCATCCTTCCATCATCCATCCATTCATCATGCACCCATCCACCACCCACACATCATGCATCCATGCACCCATACATCCACCACCAACCTCTTGGCACACAATAATTTGACGCAGATTGTTTTTTTTTATTTCACCGAATGTTAGGCCATAAGTTTTCAAAGGCTCGTGCTTTTTTTTTCCACCGCATGTTAGGCCATAAGTAGCCTCGTGTTTTTTTATTTTATTTTATTTCCCCGCATGTTAGGCCATAACTTTTCAAAGCCTCGATAACGATTTTCATGCCGGACGTGCTTGTGCAGGTGTGCCTCGTGCTTGTGTTTTGTTCGTGCTTGTATAACAATTTTCATGCCGTACCATCGCAGGATTGTTAGGCCATAAGTTTTCAAAGCCTCGTGCTTTTTTTTATTTCACCGCATGTTAGGCCATAACTTTTCCAAGTCTCGATAACGATTTGTGCTTTTTTTTCATTTCACCGCAAGTTTTGCTTGGGGTTTGTTCGTGCTTGTATAACAATTTTCATGCCGTACCATCGCAGGATCGTTGTAGTCGCATGCGATGTTAATGGCAGCGCGCCGTGGTCGCATGCGTAGTGAATGCATGCGATGCAAACGATCCTGCGATGTGTTGACATCGATGTAATGGGTGTTTCCCGTTCTTTTTGACTGTTTGCACAATGAGCGATGTATGTGACGATGTAGAATGGTAAATTCCATTATAATCAAACTGTATCTAAAAATAGCTAAGTAATCTTGTGAAGGGATTGTTTCATATGTTTTACTGTGGTGAATGCCTACTTGGAAACCAATAAAAATAGTTTTGACGAAAACAAAAAAATACAAACTGTTATCCTTCATCAACTGACTACAAGACCCTTGCTTACCAAGAAGGAATCTTTTCATTATAAGAAGAAGTTTATCAATAAAAGATCACTAATTGTAAAAGAAGGTTTTTGCTCCAATCAGACATGGGTGGCTTATTTATGTGGTTTTAGTTTTTATAGGTTTTGGTTGAGGATATTACAAACCACTATACTTGGTGTAAGGCCAAGGTGCTGTAGCTGTATATTTGACATTGTGTGGATATTGAAAGAGAACTATATTGGTTTCTAACAATATATGTGTGTACATATGTAGCCATTTTTATGTGGATAAATGCTAAGTTCTATGGCATACAGATTTATAAAGATTCTGTTGAATAAAAAAGTATTATATTTACAAATTACTTCAAGCTGTAGCCGAAATGTATCAATGTGTGTTTGTTAATTATTAGGATAACTGGTATTATGGTTACCGAACTGGGACGCGAGCTGTGTTGTACTATGACATGGGGCTGATGCACCTCTCTGTCAGATGATTATTATTTTTGTGGTATGAAGGTGATTCCTATTTTAAGTTGACAATTTTGTACAAGTCATTGTTTTTTTAACATGTATGGGCTAGGCGTGCTCTAAATTCTTTATATTTTTTGTTTTATAGAAGCATCACCTTCATGGATAAGGTTCATACCAGTTCACTTTGTAAGCATACAGATACTGGTGTGTGGTCAGATGTTGTCATAGGAGATACTGAGTACATTTATGGTGAATAAGTGATTGGATAATTCATGAATTTACTAATGAGCTTTAGTTTAGTTTGGGTCCTGTGGTCCTTTTCTACAATAATTTAGCATGTCATGGGTCAAACGTATTCATGTGTAAAAATATATATCAGGGGTCCTTTCATGAGGCTGTTTGAGTTGCTCTTATACCGCGTAAAGTGATGCAAGAGCGACACAAACCGTAAGACAGAGTTCTCAAACCAAGCAAAATCAATTTGAGTAGCTTAAAAAAGCTGAAGTAACACAATGCAGTGCAAAACACTGATTTGCATTAATCTGCCCCAGAAAGGCATTCCATTGGCGTTGCATGGGTTTTCCCACGCAATCCCCATGGTTTTTGAGGCATCAACAGCTTTATAAAAACTTGTAAGCCAGTGAATGTGCAAAAATCTTCCTGCTTCCCAGGGGAGGCGTAACACGGCAAAACATCTCTATTTCTCCTTGTTTCTTCCTCTTTCTATGTGTGCTGCATTCTGAAGCACACATAGAAAGAGGAATTTGCCTCCAAGGATTGTTTGTGTGCAGGAAGTTGTCCCTTTCTATACCATGTTGCAAAGGTCCTGCATTGGTGCTATGCTGCCAAAAGCTCGCCAGCGCAGCAAAAAAGATAGGAATGCACCGTTTTGCCATAGAAATTGCACATTCTTTCCCTTTCCCTTTCACGCAGAGCAGCAAGGTGACCTACTGTGCTACACTGCACTACATGGCTTCTTCGTAAATTAGCCCTCCGTTTGTTAGGTTCCAAACAGTTACTCAAAATGTTGTAAAGTGCTCAACTACTTTTTCTTGAAAGTGTGTATTTCTAACAAGGTACTCATTTTCTACTGTAGTTGTGTTGATTTTATTGTTTTTAACTTAAATAATATTCTCACTATGCATTTTGGAATTCAGAGATCTTTTGACTTGACTTATAGAAAAATACATATCGTTACTGTGACCTCATATTCATGCAAATGTTTGTACACATCACCTTCACCCCCATCATGGTCTACTGTTCCAAAGGGTAATTAATCAATTCATAAATATCTATCCCTCCTCTCTAGTTTTTGTGACATTCTGCCTGGCTGAGTGGTGGCAGTGTAGTGGGAGTCTACAAAGTTTGTAGCAGATTAATTATGTTTATATTTAAATGAGGATGACAGTAAGACATGACAGAGGATTACCCTGAGATTACCATACTCTGTCACATAGTGTGACTGCATATGGGGACATGTGGTTGCTCACATGTCAAATGTTTGAACAGCAAGACAGGACTCTACTAGGATTATGTTTGCACAATGCTTACAACTGTCCACTCAGCCCTGGATGCCCGCCATATCTTCAGGGTGCATGATCTCCAGCACCTTTTCCTCATAGGGTTTGAATGAGTGAATTAAGAAATGGATGGATTAATTATAACTGGAAAATATTACCTAAAACCGGGCACTTTGCATTGAAAAGAGGAGTAAGGGGCATATTTATGAGCGGATTGCATCACATTTGCACCACGCAAAGTGGTTTATGCTTCACACGCGCCTCTAAGTCAGATTTATGAAGCAACGCAAAGCAACACTGAGTGGCTTTGAATGGCTTCATAAATGTTTAAAAGGCACCGCAGTACAAATTGCTGCATTGCGGTACACTGCACAAGGGAGTCATTTCATGGGCATTTCGGTGGGTGTTCTTTCGCAAATCCCATGGTTTTTGACACATTCCCATATTTAACTGAGGAATATGGCAAAAAGATTCACCTTCCAGGTGAGGCATAATAGGAGAAATATCTTTATTTCTTCTTATTTTTTCTTGTTTTTTCCTCTTTCTATGTGTGCTGCATTCTGCAGCACTCGTACAAAGAGGAAAATGCCTTATTTAATTATTTTTGCACAGGAAGGTACCCCTTCCTGCACAAAGACAATCCTGCCTACAACACAGGCACCTTTGGGCCATGGTTCTAAGTTGCCTGCATTGCTGCTAGGCTGCCAATACGATGCAAGAATAGGGGGAAAGGACAGGAATGCACCCTATTGCTTAGATGTGGCACATTCTTGCCCTTACCCAGTTATGCGGGGCAGCGCTGCAAGGTGACTTGCTGTGCTGCCCTGCACCACTATTTTCATAAATATGACTATAAGGGCATATGTAGGTAGCTAGATTAGGTTGTATTGAACCATTTTTTAGGCTGTGTTTGATGCCAGAGTGTATGTGGATGTTTCTGAGCTGGGGGAAGAGAGTTTCACATTTATGAAGCCTTGAAGTAGATAGCTTCTCCTCCCGTAAGGCTGCAAGTGATACACAAGAGCTGAAATGAGTTAGCTGTTGAGGAGATTATTGTACGGTCTGAATGGTAGCCTGGGAGCCTTGTTTTGACTACATAAGATCCTGTGTTTTGAAAAGACTCTGTGGCAAGTGCAGAAGCTTTCAAAGAGAGGCAAAGCTTTCTACTTTATGGCTGCACAAACATGGAACTCTCATCCTGCAGAGCTCAGAAATTTACCCATAAACGTTTACACTGGCTTCTGAATGAGGAGCCAGTGAATATTTTTGACGTTGATATACACAGGTTCCTGGCAAGGTAAATGTAGAATTGAATGTAAAGTTGCATTGTTCACGAATTTCAGTTGTTGCAAAAGCTATTTTTGCAGGACTAGATGAAGGGAGTATTCTTAGTATAATCGGAAGACCACCAAGGTCTGAATTACCATTTTGCATGATGTTCGCAAACCAGGAGGAACATTTTTGGAAGCATTTTTATTATGACAAAGCACGCTGATTGTGCCCAATTGATTTGAGGAGAAAAGGAGAGAATGGAATTGAACAGAAAAACTAGATTTCTTGTGAAAGAGGTGTCGGTACCAACTTAGGCTGCCAGGTAGTCATGGAACTCAGAATTTATCCTCTTCACAATTCTGGTCCATTTTTCCTTATGCTGACTGGTAGACAAATCATCCTTAGGGACGCCTTCCCCCAAATATTTTGCCTGCTTACCTCCACTTTTTGCTGATTCTTTTTGTTGGCTTTACGACTCGGAACACTTTACCAACGTGACCAGTGCTAAAGTGCATGTGCTTCTCCCTTAAACATGGTAACATTTGTGTATACACAATTGGTATATATATTTTACGTATACGTCTCTTGTAAAGTGGGATACCATATACCCAGGGCATGTAAACTAAATGCTACTAGTGTGCCTGCAGCACTGATTTGTGCCAACCGGACAAGTAGCCTTTCAAACCTGCCTCAGGCCTGCCACTGCAGGGCCTGTGTGTGCTGTTTACAGCCACCTCAACTTGGCTTTAAAACTTTTTTTTCAAGCCTTAAACTCTCCTTTTAATAAACATCAGTTACCCCCTAAGTTAGGCCATAGGTAGCCTATAGGTCACGTTTCTGTTTAAGTAAAAGGTAGGGCATGTACTTTTAAGTTTTGCATGTCCTGGTGATGACAAACACCTAAACTTGTTTTTCACTTCTGTAAGGCCTACTTCTCTCATAGGTTAACATTGTAAATTCCTTGATACACTTTTAAGTTGTAATTTATGATCAGAAAGGAGAAGTTGTTTGATGTTTTAAATCATTGAAATGGCAACGATAAATCATCTTTACATGTAAAGTTGGATTTAACATTACTGTTTTAGAGATGCCACTTTTAGAAAGTGGGTATATCTCTGATTTTAGTGCTCTGCGTGTACATTCTGTCTGAAATACACAGCTGGAGTGTGTGACAGTTTCACTTTGTGCATTCCCTCTAGACAGCCACACAAAAGAGGAAGCTTAGGTGTGTCTGAGCACTCTTCTGCATTCTGATTACCCTTCCTTTAGCAGGAAGAGACGGAGGAGCCGATACCCACAACTGGATTGATAGTGTGCTGTACCCACACAAAGTACTGATTACCCCTACTGATATTCTGGAGCCTGGCTTAGGATGAAACAACCTCTGTTCACTGTAAAGACCCTTCTTTGAAGTCAGCCGCACTTCAAAGGCACAACTTGGTGTAAATACAGGGTCTCTGATCTCTTCAAACCAGACACCTCTGGACCTACGAATGGACTCTGTCAGTAGAACTGCTATGGTGCATCAAGGACTGACACTGTTGGAATGCTGACCTGTAAAACTTGCATTTCTGCCCTACCGCCCTTCTGCTCTCTGACCCTGCTGAGGGAGAGCAGGACTTTGCCTTGCAACTGAAGATATCTTTAAGGGCTTGTTGGCTTTCCTCCTGTTATTTGACACTCAGGGCTATCAAAGTCTCTACCCCTTCTCCTGTGCCTGGTTCACTGGAAGTGGACCCAGATAATTGCACCGGAGAAATCAACACATCTTCAGTCTGTGTGTAGCAGAACCGGCACACTGACCTGCTGCAGGAGCGGACCCTGAGCAGTTCACTCAGAACTGTCGCATCGCATCTGGAACTATCACTTTCTAACCAAAGCATTGCCGGCACTGTTTGGACAACCCGTTGCATCACCTTCGGACCCGGCACACTTTGAACTGGACCTTTGCTCAAAGGACTCGACATGTTCCCACCACTGCCTGATAAAAATCAATGCATCACCTTGGACTCAACATTGACACCTCGCTCATCTGCACCCCGCATCTCACTGTTGATATCAGGCTCAATGTACTCTGTTCAAAGGGCCTACGTGGCTCTTGTCCCCAGCCAGTGCTCTATTGCGGTCAGCTTGAAATCTTCACTGTGTACCTGTCCAGCGTGACCAGATAACCAATACAGGCACATATTGCTGCTAAGTGCTAGATATATGTTTATTCTTAAAAATTCACAACTTGACTTCTACTTAATGGATTTTTGTCATTTCCATCATCCTAATATGGCGGTAGGTAAATCTCAATGTGATGGCGGAACTATCGCCACTGCCGGCCTGGCTGTGGCGATCATTCCGCCATCGTAATAAGCCCCTTTGTTGTCATTCAGGAAACCTTATTCTCCTATAGTTTTGTCCATGGTGGACGAATATTTCTGATGTGACATGCAGTAGTTAAACATAATGAAGACTGCAACAAAACAAATATGGCTGGAATGCCTAAATTAATTTCAGACACTGGTAATTACTCTGGGCCATATCACAGTCCATTGCTTTTGTGTCTACAATGTCACCTCAGATTAGATTCAGTCATATCCAAATCAGCCTTGGTCATCCTACAATAAGAAAACAACAGCCGAAACTGCTGATTCAAATTCTCTAAGAACTAGAATACAAAGAACCCAAGATTAGATTTGGCCTACTTAAGTCTTTTCAGTCAGTTGTAGCTTGATTTCAGTGGCGCAGTGAGCATGGAACCTTTAAACAGGTGTGCCAGGCACAAACATTAACAGTGCACTGGATTACAGTGAATGTGCTTACCTCAGGGCAGGACATTCAGTGAAATATGGAGCAGCTGCTTTAAACAGCTGCTCCTTGTTTCACTGTGCAGGAGCACACATCTTCAAAGAGAACAGCCATTACAACGCGGGCATAACAACGCACTACCATTACAACAAAATTTTTACAACGCAAAATCCATTACAACGCATGCTATTACAACGCATTCCATGGGGACTCCCAGCAGGGACCATCCCACAGGGAAAGCCAGGATGGGTTCCCCAGCGGTATACAGCGCCAGGACGCCGGCTGGCAACAGTGCGCTTTACAAGTAATACATTACATTACAACGCAGGTTCTTTTTGGTGCTATTACAACGCATGCCATTACAACGTAAGTATGGGTAAGTATTTAAATTAATTAATATTATTTTATAAAGTATTTATTTTATTTATTACAGTTTTTAGATTATTTTATAAAAATAATTCAAATTTAATGTAGCATTCAATTTAATTAACATTTTTTTAAAATAATAATTTTTATGGGTAAGTAATATTATTTTACAAAGTATTTAATTTGATTTGTTATAGTAATAAAATAATATTGTAAAAATAATGTGTTTACATTTAATGTAGTATTTATTTGAATTAATAGTAATTTTTTCTAAATAATAATTTTAATTTAATTTAAAATAAAAAATATTCATTATTAAATAAAAATTTTTGAATGTAATAATTTATTATAATATATTTAAAATTAATTAAATAAAAAAATGTTAATATTTTTTAAATTAAACCCCTACACTATCCAACACGTATCCTACTATTACACCCCCCTGGAGTTAGAATAGCAATTTTAACCCCTACACTATCCAACACTTACCCTACTATTACACCCCCCTGGAGTTAGAATAGTAAGTTTAACCTCTACACTATCCAACACTTACCCTACTATTACACCCCCCCCGGAGTTAGAATAGTAATGTTAACCCCTACACTATCCAACACTTACCCTACTATTACACCCCCTGGAGTTAGAATAGTCATTTTAACCCCTACACTATCCAACACTTATGTACAGGAAGGTCGTCCTTCCTGCACATAAACAGTCTTGAAATGCTGTTTTGTCACTTCTATGTGTTTTGCTTAATGCAGCACACATGGAAATTACAAAATGTAATTTTTTAAAAGATTGTTTATGTGCAGGAAGTGTCGCCTTCCTGAACATAAACAAACCAAGGCGATTTGCTTTCTCCATGTGTACAGAATAAGGCAGCACACGTGGAAAAATCAAAATCGAGGAGAAATAAAGCATTTCTCCTCGTTTCGCCAGATTAAGACCAGGTGTTTCCTGGTTTTAATTTTGGCACAGTCTCCTATTTACCCTGCCCTTGTAAATAGGAGGCAGCATAAAAATCAATGGGTGTTGCAGTGGAACGCCCACCGCAACACCCACTGCCCACCTCTTTCATGCTAAGATTGCATGAAAGGGGGCGTTATTTGCAAGGCAGCGTTAAGCCACGGTAAGTGCCTCAACGCTGCCTTGTAAATAAAGCAAAGCCCCTATCGCCACGGGAACATCACAAAAAGTGACATTCCCTTGGGGATAGGGGCTTGTAAATATGTGTGCACATGTGAGTTTATTATGTTCAAATTAATGTTTTAAATTTAAATCCTGCAAATTGTTTGGGGGTCCCCGGCTTCCAGTGGTGACTTAATGGGGGTCCACAGGTGTCAAAAGTTTGGGAACCACTGCCCTACACTATCCAACACTTACCCTACTATTACACCCCCCTGGAGTTAGAATAGTTTTTTAACCAATACACTATCCAACACTTACCCTACTATTACACCCCCTGGTGTTAGAATAGTAATTTTAACCCCTACACCATCAAAAACGTAAGAAACCAAAATAAAACGATGGACCCTTCCTAACGTCAGCACCTGACTACCTTTCTCCCCGTAATATTATGTGGCCCTTGAGTTAATAAAGGGAATTGTGTGCACACTGGCTGGCACCCATCGTTACTGTGCCTATTCCCTAGGGAATTAAAGTATAAATAAAACAACCGCAAAGGTGCACCACAAAGGACAAGAAAATAAGTGCAAGTGGTATTTGCTAAATACCACTTGCACTTATTTTCTTGTCCTTTGTGGTGCACCTTTGCGGTTGTTTTATTTGTACCATCAAAAACGTACCCTAATATAACACCCCCCTATTAAATATAATTTATTTAATATTAATTTATTTTCATTTTATTTCAATTATAATATTTATATTAATTATATTTAATTTTATATTTAAATGAAGTTAATTACATTTAAATATATTTTATAAAATTAAAACCATACACTAATTTCAATAAAAAAATACTTACCAATACTTACATTGTAATGGTATGCGTTGTAATAGCACCTGCGTTGTAATGGCATGCGTTGTAATAGCATGCGTTGTAATGGATTTGGCGTTGTAAAAGTTTTGTTGTAATGGTTTGCGTTGTGAATGTATGCGTTGTAACGTCATACATTCCATCTTCACTTTGAAAGGGGACGGAGATCCCCTTGCAAAAGGGGCAATGAGAGTCATGGGACCCCCTGTGTGACCTATAGAGGGTAACCCTCAGGGGGCACACTGAAAGTGCACCACCTCATTTTGGTGCACTGTCAGAGCATCTCCGGACAACTTCTTTGCCTTTGCACCCATTTCCATAATATGGTGGCGGTGCAAAGGCAAAGAGAGTGACCTCATTTACATGAGGCCATGCGCCAATGCAAATGAGAGAATAGGCTGCACACATATTTGCAGCCTCTTCTTTAATACTAAAGTGCACTGGGGGTGTGCAAAAGAGGCGCACATGCATGTTGCAACCCCAGTTCCCTTGTGTAAAACAGCCTCTAGTCTTTAAATACCTTTGTCTGTGGGTCAAACACATACCAAGGATCCTAATAACTGACTTTCTGCCCAATTATTTAATCTTGGCCTCCTTTATTTAATAAACAGTTTCACATGCAAAGGTACAATGTGCAGTCATATAATGATATATCCCAATGGGAGAAGGATTATGAAAGGTGCCCTTCTCAAGTCTTGTCTTCTTCACTAATTCATCTGTATAATTTCCCCCCTAGGGCCCTAAGGTAAAACACCAGACTGCATTGACTTTAAGTGCATTAGTGTGGAACCGCTCCTGACCGTTTTTGACTGCCTCCGCCTAACATGGTAATGTCTTTTTGTGGTTTTGTCATTGTGGTATTGTATATGTGTAAAGCTTTGTCTTGTTTTTTTTTATTAGCATTCATATGGAAATATATCGATGTGCTCTTGCCATGGTGTTCGCAACAATGGAGATTAACAAGAATCCTACTATTCTACCCCAAGTAGACCTGGGATTCAAGATTTACGACTCTTGTTATTCAGAAGTTTCTGCTATTGAGGGCACTATGTGGTTGCTTTCAGGACATGGGACAACTGTTCCAAATTACAACTGTGCCCCCAAGTTAATACCATCAGCTATCATTGGAGATGTACTATCTTCATCATCCCTTCCTGTGGCCAGAATCCTAGGGGTCACCCGATACCCACAGGTATGATATGAGCATAATTTGTGTTGTTAGCTCATTAGCAATCAACAATCCACTATAATGTGCTTGAGTATTTAAAATTTAGTGAGTTTGCACACACAGATTTGTGTATAATAATACTTTTCACAATACACTTGGTTACCGTACCTAAATTACTTATCCTATGGATGTAATAATACTTATACTAAACTAAAGTATGGCTCAGTGCTAAAAATATGCAGAAAAATGTACACTTTTGCTAAACATTAGCCACTGGGAGACCGTAACAATGAGTGCACAATATCACATGGTATGGTATCAGAATATTGAGTTTTAAATATTGTGTCAGAAAAATCTTTTAGTCAGAATATTGACTGCAAAAAAATTCATTGTGAAACTAAGTGTATAAAGGTAAGGATATTTTTAGTCTATTTAAATCCGTGTACATGACCAATGACAAAATCTATGAAGGAATGTAGATGGGGAGCTAAGAATGAAGGCAAGGAGGGGTTACTGAGCCCAACCATGGGGGTTGAGGCCTTTTACTCCTGATGTCCCAGGGCTCGAACCAGCCCACAGTGACAAAACCGACCCCCACCCCTCCGGGAAAAAGCTTGGTGCCCTCTACAGCCAGTCCAGCCCTGGTTAGAGGTAGACATAGGGGGATGAACCCAGGCTCACAACCCAAAATACGTGCAGCTGCAGCAAAAATGATTGTCCAGTCAAATACTTGCATTTGTGATAACAGAAGTATTTATCCAGGTCTAGAAAGTAACAGATGACATTAAGAAACAATACACAGAGTCCCCTGAGGTCAGGGATCTAGTGTTCCATAGGCAGATTGTGGTTATACTTGATTTATTATAGGCAACATTTAGGTTAAGCCCCACTAGTCTCATGAGTCCCACTCCAACTCTGTATTAAAGTCAAGAGTGTTCCAGAGCAGAAGCACTACCTGGAAATCAAGTTTCCAGGCGGCCCTGTAATCAGTTTTAACTGCTCTGGCAGGATCAAAGCAATAAAAGTCTCTGAGCATGCCCCCCCCATAGGTGCTAGAGCTGCAGCAGCTGACTCCAATAAGTCTTACACTCACCCAGCCCAGGCAGCTGCGGCTCCAAGCTGGGTAAGTTCTTTGACTTATCCCACGGGGAGAAGTGCAATGATCCTGACACTGAGCCTCAGTCGTGGTTCAGGACCACTCGAGTCACTACCACGGCTTCTCTCTTCCCATGCTGTTCTCGATCAAGTCATACTTTTTGCCTGGTTTTGCAGGTCCCCTCTTGCATACAGTGTCACCATCTCTCCAATGCAAACAGGTTCCAACCTGATAGGCACAGTTCTCTTCATGCTTACTTCACTTGACAGGCAGGGTTGCAGGGTTACCATCACACATGGGCTAAGGCCTACTCAGCATGGCAATCCTCTTCACTGCATCCCCTTCTGGCATCCCACTTACCACCACACATGGCCTACAGGCTGCTCGGAACAGTAATACACCGAAAATACCTAAAAGGAAAATGTGTCTACCTTATAAGTGTTCTCTATCTGTATCACCTTTTCTTTTATGCCAAAACAGGTCAAATTCACATGGTTGGCACATGATTGAGATGATTTTTACAGCTGAAAAACTTGATCTGATTGGCTCTGGTAATTGTTAAGCCCTCAGGGTAACCCGGGAGAAGGTATTTCCTAACAAGATCAGTTAATAAATCTATGTCACTAAACCCCACCTCTCAAGAGGAACACCAATAAAAATATACTCAGGTTTGACCTCCGGGACACATCTTACAAATCCTCCTGTTTATTATTAATGTGCACAAGTTCCTCAGTCAAGGACACTTTGGGCCTAATTACGATGTCACTCAGAACCTAGGTTTACAGTCCAAGCTCCATATTATGATGATGGCGGTCGGAGTTTAAACCAACTGAGGAATCGGACACGGTTCTAACAGGCTCCGGCCAGTCAGAGAGCCCCCATAATCCCTTAAGGACAACATCTCTGCTGTCGGTTTTATGATGTCGCTTTCCAACAGCCAATCTATATTGGTGTTTGCGACATGGATTGGCCATATTGGCCTTTGCAACATGGATTGGCCATAGGAAATTGAGTTTGGGAGCCCCTAGCAGAGACCCCATCCCCCTGGCCCTCGGGATTTGGCCATGGGGGGCACCTATGGTGCCACTCTTAACATCCCTGCACCATGTGGCAGGCAGATGAGTACCTGCCAAACTGGGCAGGGATGTCTAAAAACTTCAATTTTTTTATGTGAGCTTGTACTGATGGCGGTTAAAGGCCCACCACACAAGCTGCCATTAAAAAATGTAGGTTGCGAAAGCTAATAATTGCGCGATCAGAACCATTAACCTATGGTTGGGAGGTTCCTTTCACGAAACGGTGTCAGTCGGAGGCAACTCTGACGTTCATCATAATGAGGGCCTATCATGGAAGCTATTTATTGTTGCTGGTTTTCAGCTTTTGAGAGATTTTATAATAACTGTCAATCTATAATATTCTCCAATCTGTCTGTGCTCATCATCTTTGTTTTTAGAGCAGGAGCAGCTGTGGGTCTCATATTTACAACCTCCTTTAAGCTTGTACCCAATATTTGAAACAGTGTGTCATAGTTAATTTGTGGCTGTGAAGACTGGAATGAAGAATCATTTCCTTTCAAGCTTGTTTTGCAGGCCATAACCTGTAAAAGCTGATGGGCTTCATGAAAGGCACCTAGTCATTCACTGCAGCTGTTCTCTCAAATCTACTGATTCAGTATCTCTTGCTCCCTTCTTTCTTTTAGGAAATCCTTAAAAACTTTGCTCTTCTCCCATCCTCACTAAATTCCTACTGTCCAATCTCAGTATCCCATCAGCGCCAGGAAACTCATGGTGACAGTGCGCTCAATAAATGTCTCTTAACATTAACATTAACATCATTTAATGTGCTAGCATCTTACTGGAAAGAAGAAGATTTAGTCCTAATTTTTAAGCCAACTACACTTTTTAGGAAGTGAGTTCTGTACCTTCTAACTTCTATATTTATTTCTGGTCTTTACCAGCAAGCTCTCAGTTCCTGAGGGCAGAATATTAGGCGAGTGCCTGTTCTTTGTGCCTTTTACCTTTGCTCTGGACTTTCTGGAGTCTTGGAAAATTACAATTATTCATCAAATTCAGTATTGTTGTGGGCTTTT
The DNA here is from genome assembly GCF_964263255.1 of Lissotriton vulgaris. Taxonomy (NCBI): domain Eukaryota; kingdom Metazoa; phylum Chordata; class Amphibia; order Caudata; family Salamandridae; genus Lissotriton; species Lissotriton vulgaris. The sequence continues at coordinate 1,303,342,699 of NC_141695.1, read as the reverse complement.
TAGATCTTACACTTAGCGGGAGGATATGGTGGGAGTACCCGAAGCGGGGTACAAGGAGGAAAACTGTATTTAATCAGGCTTAACAGCATATCCTTCTTTAGCCCCTTTTAGTTTTTGTGGATTGTCTGTGAAATTTTCATCCCTCTGAGGTGTTGCGAGATCTACCATTATGTTCTGTTCTTTTGCTGGTCTCTGTAGATTTCTTTGGATACCGCAGTGTTGCTGTGGATCTACTGTTTTTTTGCACTCAAGTTGAGTGATATCTACATAATTTGTAGTTGTCCCAATTAATAAATCTCACTGGCCTAGTTCCTGTCTTTCTCTCATGACCCTCCCCTATTCATCAGCTTTCCTACTCAGCTTTCAAGTGAGCAGCCCAATACCTCACTAGTTACAGCTAACGTCAGTGTTGCATCTTCAAGGTTTATTCCATTCTAGCTAGAAATATCTATAAGACTGTTTTGAGTGCACATTGGTGAGGAGACCTGTTTTCCTGGTATACCCCTTCCTGATCTCTCCGCTCGGCCTCAGCCTGCTTGGTATCACTTCCCAAGATTCTGAGGTCCCGGCTGGGAAGCCGATCTTTTAGGTATACTGCAGCAAGACTGTGGAACTCCTTGCCGCTGGGGTTGAGAACCACAGGAGATATCTCTTCCTTCAAGAAAGCCTTAAAAACTCACCTCTATCCCAGAGCAGAGTAAGTGGGACAGTAGCGGATAACATCGAGTATGGATGATCATAGTCTAAGCGCCAGGATACCCGTTGGGTGACAGACATAGCGCTATATAAGTATACCAATACATACATACATACATACATACATACTTTATAATGGCTCTTTAAAGGATGAATGCCTGAATATAGCATAGTGTTTTAATCGGTTGAGATCCCTTATTCAAGATGATATTGAAGCTAAGATGTTTCCTCCTTGATGTGAATTCAGCAGTGAAGCGATCGTTAATGAATTCCTTACATAAAACATGTTTATCCCGAGTATTTTTTTGTACATTTTTGATGCACCTTTGTGGTTCTCATCACTTATACTTCTGTTTCACAATGTGCAACATTCAACTTTCCTGATCAGCCTCATGTTTACATTGTTAGTTGCCTTATGAAAGGATTGTAACCCCCTCATTTCCTTCAGGATGCCTGACCGCACAGCTAGTGTTCCCCCTCTAGACAGATGGGTGTGGTGGTCGTATTCTGGGATGGCATTAAAAAAAGTCCAGGTTCAGTGTCTAATCAACTCACTGTGCCATTTAAGCTTGTGCTGGTTATGGCATAATCGCTATTTTGAAATCCACAGTTGGTCCAATACTTTCACCTGTGAGACCTTTTGTATAAACCAGCTGAACACGCAGTGAGCGTTTTGCTTGCTAGGTTCTGAAAGTTCCGTATGACAGTGTCCCCTTATCCTTGATGTCAAATAAAGAATTTCCTAGCTTGCAATAACAAAGTCAAACTGTAATTGAAGCCAGGGAGGTGGACATCGTCTTATCTCTGATCAGTGTTACATTTATCAATCCAAAATATCACAATGCCTGTCTGCTACTTTTTCCATGTCTTCAAATTTGGATCTGATGTTGTTTTACCCTAAGCAACATGGTGTATCCTAAAAATGCAGTTTTCTCTATTTGAAGTACGGTTTCTGCAGCTCTTTTACTATTTGTTTTTTCTTCAATTCAGCCTAAAGCTTTGTCTCAACTTATCGGAGGTGTCCCCTCTTAGCTGTTGTCTGAGCTCCACTTTTCTAAACCTGGTCCATTGTATTTGATCTCCTGCCTACTTCTTACCCCCCACCCCCGCCCCGTCGGCTCACTACCTTCCCCTCTTCCCTAAGTTGAAAATTTACTGATGTCTATCTTGAGTTTGCTTATTTTGAGATGCTTAAAATGTTGCCCTGCAAAATCTAAAGCAGAAGAGGCTGAGACTTCAGCTCAGAGATGCAGATGTGGGCAGTGAAATCACAATGTATCTCTGATGATGATATATTGCTACTGGGAGCATGCAATTAAATAGGTTTGTCATATAGTTTAGGTTGCCCTATTTCTGATAACATTCAGGTTTCCTTGTCATAATGTTGACTAAGTTACTGTTAAGGGTTCATCTTAATTGACATGTTGCTTGTTAACATTGATGACAACGTTAGTGGTAAACTGTTTATTTCTATGTGTATTCCATCTTGAAGGTAGCAATGCTTATTGCCTTTCCATTTCCAAGATACCAATGCTTGTTGTTATCCATCGTACAGTATCTAATATGGCCATAAGCTAAGCTATCAATGTCTGTTGCACACGTGAGCCTCGTGATAAAACTGGCAGTTACTTTCACCTGCAGAGTTCTGTGCTAATGAACGCTCGTGCACAGCCTGCTATAAAAACCCCACCCTCCTCCCAAATGGTGTCTCCATCGAGATCTCTGCACCTGATTCAAAACCCCGCTGGAACTTACCTGATTGAAGACGCCCTCTTCAGCCTGTTCCTGTCTTTTCCTGCGAGAGCTGCATTCCAATCTTCCTCGATTCTCCGAGTCCTTCCGGAGGCCTCCTGAACTCTTCCTTCCTGAAGAGGGGGCTCTTAGGGCATTCCTTTAATCCTGCAGGAAGAAGAGAAAAGCATAGATGTAAGCAAGGCTTCAACCGGTAAAATAGAATAAGCCCTGATTACGAGCAAGAAAAAAGTACAGGTAAGCTTATTTATTTCATTTGACATTTTGGGGCATTTTAAAATGGTGACTGGAAAGAAAAGACTGCAATCATCATTAACCCCTTGTATGCTGATGACGGAACCGCTCCGTCATCAGCTGCGGTGGCGCTGTGCTGATGACGGAGCGGTACCGTCATGGCCCGCCGCCGCTCATGCGTGGCTCGAATTCCGCGCCTGCGCTGAGCGTTCTATTGAGCGGGCGGGGCCAAGACGGAACCGCTCCGTCATAAGCACAGTGCAACCGACGCTGGTGACGGAGCGGTTGCGTCACCAGAATGCGCCCGCCGCTCTTCCGCCCCCTTAGCACTGCGGTGGAATAGCCGTCGCAGTGAAGGGGTTAAAGGACCCTGGATGTGAAAAGACATACTTAAAGTATTATGTGAGGAACACGAAGCAGATTGTTTCTTGGAAACTCTAAATAATGTTTGACATTTGAAAGCACTGTGTGGAAGCAGATTGTTTCTGGAAACTCTGATTAATGTTGAACATTTTAGCGCTCTGTTTGAGTTAATCTTTGAAAGCACCAGCTGGTGTTAAAAGGAAGAGTAATGCCTACCTAATCATTAGTTCAATGAAAAGAATTTACATTTGCAAGTTTAGTAAATTCCTGAAGGATAGGAATTAATGATAGATAAGAAACACACATATTGTATTGTGTCTATTCTTCTTATTTTTTGATTTTAGAACCCCATTGGCCAACTCTTCCCTGGGAATGTAAGGTATGATCTAATGTTAAATAAGCTTCACTACCACAACTAACCAATTAACACAACAATGTCAGTAATATTCTGATCTATGCTGATAATAATAATTATCTTTTATACATTGAAATTTAGAGTTCCTCAGAGGATGTTAAAAGATATTATCTTCAAGAACTAGGAGGTCTCAATGTTGCAGATCTGAGAACATTTCAGACAGCCTGTATAGCCAGGCAGGGGCTGCACTGGGTAACACAAAACCAGAAATAGACACCGGCCTGTCTATCCCTGGAGAGAGCCATCCTCGAAAACTCAGACCCCCTAACCCTCCTAACAGCCAACAGTCACTAAAAAGGAACCGAATATTCAAGGCAACAAAACTGGCCCTCCTTAAGGTAGACCAGAAACTAGAGATAATCCTCAAAAACTCGAAATGGGTGGCACTATGGGCAAACCCCTAGAGATAAAAACGTGGAGGACACTAGGCCTCTCACACTCGGCACACCTAGAAGAGAAAGGCAAACCACTCACTTTCAATACCATAAATGGTAGGTTCGGCTTCACAGAGGTGGAACTATACAACTTCCTGGCCATCAAAACGGCAATCACAAAAGCAAACCTAAGCAGACTGACCCCCTCAATTTTCTAATTTATGAAAACCTAAACAAGACTGGTCACCACGTATCACATCTATATAAACTCCTTCGCCCACCTTCCTCTAAACTCATTGATAAAAGCATACACTACTGGGAAACCCAGACAGGTAGAAATCTCTCAGAGCAGGAAACGGCTACCATGTTGGCTTCTCCTACGCAAAACATAATATCACCAGTACTCACGCAAACAAAATTCTGAATATTGCACCAAGCACACTGGACCCCTGAACATCTAGTGAAACTAGGCCTAAGAGAGAATAGCCAATGTTGGAATTGCAATAATGCAACAGGTGTCCTAGCACATCTAATCTTCCAATGCAGCAAGGTAAAAAAAAATTGGGATAAAGTGTTCAACTTCACCAACGAGACACTAGGCTGCACCCTCAAAAGAGAGTTCTGCACTCTAACAACAGCACACCTTAATACCGATATCAACACACAACAAGACAGAAACCTTCTTGACTTCCTCCTAACGAGTGCCACAAAGATTGTACTAACCAAATGGAAAGACATATCTAAGGGCACCTTCAAAGGTTGGCTAAACTGGGTAACGTTCTTAAGAGGAGCCGACAACACAGCACTAAGATACACACCCTGGCAGAAACCCAACAGAGAGATGTGGTCACCACTAGATAACGCCCTAGATCCGTTCAAGCCACCATAGACAACACAAGCACCGTAACCAGGCACGGTGATGCACGCCGATCTCCAACCAACTGCCAACACCATGTTATATGTTCATGTTATATGTTTAGGAACAAGCACAGGGCCAACAGCGCAGGTCCGTCACAACGTTGTCACGAAAAATAATAGCCATTGTTGTCCATGTAACCAACCGCCCAACAAATACAAACAAAACGCTAATGACGTTTTTCATGTTCTATAAAAGAATAAGCCATATGATCTACTGGCCACAAATGTTACATGTCTTTATTTGTATGTACCATGTCGATGAAAACCCAATAAAAATATATTATCTTGGAACAGTGCGCATGAGCTCTGTTAGAAATTGGTAGGCAATTTCCCATGCTATTTTGAGATTTATAGAAAATAGTTGTATTTCAAGACATTCGTGTTTGACATTTATGTTTGACTGTTCCTATTTCCTACTCTATAGAAAAGAGTTCAGTGTCACTTCCAGCTGAGAAACCACTACACAACTTCCTCTGAAGACAGAGTCCTGTGTTTTGTCTTGTTTTCTCATTCCAATTCCCCTTTTCCCCGGGGATAATTCAGATCGGCAAGGGTTAGAAGAATCTTGTTGCTTGGGTTGATTCAGGGAGGATTTTGGAACACGCAGCACCTAGAAGTAGACAACCGGAACTAGGAGGTCTTGGTGAGGGACATCGTGACAGTTACGACTTTGGCACAGCTTTTCCAGGAGTGCTTTCCCACTTGTAGGTGACATGGGTGAATTTGGTTCAATGCACCAGTACCAGTATGAAAGACAGGTTATTATAGCCATGAAAAACACTATTCAGTTTGTAATTGAGATAGAGGCTTTGCTTTTGGGTTGCAAACAATACCATAAAGGGATCAGGGGCATCCTGAAAAAAGTCACCAAATAAATGTCACTGATCTTATTTTGTATTCACTGTATCACACACGTACTAACTAAAAGGTAGTTATTGCTACAGGAATAACCTGTGTCTCCATACATCTAAAAAAAACTATGCAGAACATTATTAAAACAGGAAGAAAACCAGTTATAGATAACAAGAATAAAATGAACATTTCTAGCATGTTTTAAAATGTCATCTAAAACCTAAAAGCCTATTTCTATGCGCTACAGTACGAGATCATGGAAGACAGAGCAACAGGATGGGAGGCCGTTCCTTTAGGGTTTTAACAAGTAAACACTGGAACGAACTGCCCATAGATCTTCGTATGGAGCCCTCAGAAACAAGATTCCGTTCAAAACTTAAAACCCATCTTTTCTCTGTCAACTACAACTAGTGTTTCTAGCTTAATTTCCCCCCTCCTTCCGGTCTTCTGCCTTCTAGGGTCTTACAGCCATTTATAGCGCGGGGACACACTGTTTTAGTGTAACCAGGCGCTCTAGAAATGGCTATATTATTATTATTATTATTACATTGCAGTCCAGAGTTTCTTAAGGAGAAGAGACACACTGCATACCTTGTTGAAAGTAAAGGCTGTCTTTTATCAGCGTAAGCGTGAAGACAGTGTTTCCCGCGAAGGGCAAACACACACTGCTGTAGCAGTTAGTCGATATTCCTCCAAGCTGCTTTTATTAGCTTCAGGCTTCAGGCAAGATGTAGCATCTGTAAAGTGTGCTGGCTGTAAGTGGGATCATCTCTGGCAGAATCGGGGGCAATAATCTAGAAAAAGGACCTCCCCTGACATGTGGTCAAGTGGTAGTCCTTGCATGCTAAATCTTATCAGAAATTGAAATTTCTGAGATACGCTCAGGAATGCCTGACAAAGATTATGTGCACCAAGGTAGGGATTCCAGATGGTTTCCTTATAAACATAAAAGGTAAAAGGACGTCAACTAAGACTACATTATTTTGTTTACATGACCGTATGTCTTCTTATTTAACTTTGATATGGTGAAGAGTGGACATTTTTTCTAGACAAATGTCATTTTAGCTGTGGTATCTATGTCACCAAATGAATGACTTGAAGCTTTCACAGTTTTTAAAAAGATAAGGTCAGACAATATCTTCATCTAATGGCAGACATGACAATGATTCTGCATGAATTGCGAAAGATGGTGACATATTGTTTCAGAGTGAGAATATGGTGTCCTCCATTAGCCAGGATGAAGTTGGAGCCTACATAATATGGAGTTCGACCTTAGGGACTTTAAATCTTCAAGCTAGAAAAATATTTGTTTACATTTTTAATTTGAACCCAAATCGTAACCGGTAGAAGTCTTCTTGAGGTGGATGAGATGCTTTATTGCATTTGGCAAGGAGGTGTCACTTTCCCATTTGTATTAATGTTACTACTGTAGTGGTGTTTTTCTTACCTCCGGGAAACAGTACCTGGAGAGTTTCTTTCTTTTTTTGCCCTATCCAAATCACATCCTGTGGGTCCTTTTTTGAATTTCCAAAAAAAGCAGAACTCGTTGAGCTGGGACATTTGAGAGGACACAAAGCCTCAATTATTGTTTTGTAAACATAACAAGAGCAGGGTGGTGAAGAACCGGTGACTACTGCATTGATGGAGCAAAGTTCTGCATGCAAAACATTGCTTGGACTCAACCCTCTCAAAATTATATTTAATGTATTAACCAACATGCTTTGTCTTACTAACAATGCACCTCACGACATTTGAAGCATCTAGGGGAAGCTTGTCTATGTGCTTTTACTAAACAGTAACGCAAATGTATAAAAATAGCCGCAGCAACGCGGGAACTTTTCTGCGCATGCGTCTGTCATACTCATGTGACATGACATATTCTTAAGCTTGGTGGGAAGTCTTTGCTTCTGCGCACTAGAGCAAAAGATGGCTGCTCTATGTTCTCATGCGCTAACGCTTGATTTGCAGCTTTTACTAAATTGTTTGTTCTGCCTAATCCCAAATGCTGTAGTTAAAATAAAGTAATGGGAATAGAGTAGAGATAAGTGGTATACAGTGTATTCATTTATTCTTTGCTCTAAAACTGTTCTTCTTTGACTTTGCTATTAGCTAGTGTTTGGACCAATCATGTACAATGTCGCTCAATCTTGGGTTCTGCGACTGCGCATGCTCTACATTCTCAAGAGTTCACAAGCCATGGCATTGAACACGGGCCAACTCCTGACTTGCTAGAAGACATTCATGGGAACCCACCCTCCTGAATTTCCAAGAGGATGTTAAATTATACATTGTATTTACTATTGAAACATTTATACCGGGTGGAATAAAACTGCATGGGAAAATAAAATATTGGGCGGGAACATTGATCTGAATATTGAAGATCATGACCTCATAACTGGTCTGTTGTGATGACCTCTGCTTGTCTTTTGACCAATCAAATTGAGGAAATACACACATTTGCAACATTGGGGGGTGGTACACTGCTCTGGAAAATGGTATAACTAAGGTAGGCTTAGCTAGTTAGATTTTCTGACTTGCCCGAATAGCTGACCTGTCACTGACCCAACGCACTCAATAGGCGATCGAGAGCAGAGGTGCTGGCGGAGCACTCTGTCAGAAGAATCGATAACCCAATCATGATTCTGGAAGGGAGATCCATTACCCAATCGGGGTTCCTGAGGGAGAAGATTCACTAACCCAATCGGGGTCCGACTGTTAGCTGCAGAGAGGCGTGTGACGCTGGCGTTGCACTTTAGCTGTGGGTGCCGGTCCTGACCTGCGGTGGTCCTGATCCAATTTGGCCCGTACTTATCCTGATTCTGGTCTGCACCTTTCCAATCCTGTTGGCATCTGCACTATCGGGGGTCCTGTCCTTTATCCCAGGCCGTGGCCAGGGTTGGTCTTCACAGCATTCTAGGTAAATATAAAAGTTGTGTGGGTATGTCATTGTGCTGTTTCCTTTTCTTACCCTTCCTATGTTTCAATGCTTAAGGAAAGTCTCAAAATAGTTCTGCATCATCTTGCTTTGATTTTATTCTTTCTAATTGATCAAGCTTTGACTGATTTAGTATGGACTCTGACATTTGAGAATTCACATAGATTAAATTGTTTAAATCTTTCCCGAGTTTGTGGTTATTTTATGAGTGCAAATGTTTATTTACTACCTATTTACTTGCTAACTCCCTTGATCACTTAGGACTCTTGGTACCCGTGATTAGGATTGGTAAGTCAAGGTATAGGTCACAAATGTAAATATTACTGGTTTAAAGCATAGGTTTACCTGTTCAATGTGTATATGTTTTATTGGCCCAGGTGAGTAAGGAAAACTCCGGAGCAGATGTACCTGCGCTCTATCAGCATCAGGTATCTTTATGCATGACCACAACATTTTAACCTATGCCTTCCTCCCTTTTTTGCCCCCCTGGATTGAGGTACAGTGTGTGAGACAAGAAATGTTTGACTCCTCTCAGCCCACATTGAAAATAATGGAATCTATTCTCAGTGATGTACAGCAAAAGGATAGGCCCCAGTGAAGTATGTAGTGAGGGGCCATAAAGATACCCGTATTGCACAGATATTTGTGGGCCTCTGGTTAAATGGGGCACCTTGAAGGTTTGAGGCTCCCTTGCACTGCATGCAACTATGTTATAGCCCTGTATCTCCTCACTGAATTTCACCCACCCAGTCAATAAATTGGGCAACATATGAGATGAAATAACAAGTTTCTTGTTTTATATTGTATATGTCTATGATGTACAAATCGTTTGGAGAACGACCTTCAAATATAAGCGCTAGAGTCCATCTAAAAGATTTCCTAAAAATGCATCATGGAATCTTTTCAGAGTATGATGGGGTTGCCCAAATAGAAGTGTAAGCTACCATGTTCTCAAAGCTAAAGGTGACCTTTGACGTCCGTATTTTGTATTGCTGAAGCATATTCATAAAGGTCAATAATAATTTTTTCATGAATCCCTGGATTCTCAGTAGATCTCTGGAATATTTTTGTGGAATTGGAAGTGTAGGTAGATCAACCCCCTCCCATGTACACATAGTACACCCCAGCCAGCTAGGTGATAAGGTCCCTGGAACCACACAATTGTATTTTATCTAAACAAGTTATTAAAATTTGCATTTGCATTTAAAGAGTTTTATAAACAGCATACATGGCCCTGGGGTATCAGACCACTGTACAAGTATTCAAGCAGACAAAAAAGAAAAATCAACTACACAAATCTTGAGGTCAGACCTGTGGATGATATAGTAGTGTCAGCTAAGGAAGAAATATGTTAATAAGTAGGGTCTTCACCTCTTTCTTGAAAGAAGCAGTTGACGGGTTTGGTCTAATCTCAGGAGAGAGTTCTAAATTTGAGTTATTTCTCTAGTAAAGGAGCAGCTGTAGCTTTGCTTTTTTTCAAATTTTTGGGGTTTCAGTAACAGAGAAAAGGAACGTTTGTGAAGTTCTACCTCGCCTGAGAGCTCAAGTTTCTGGTCAGGAAAACTGGGGTATGTCGGTCAAATGCTATGTGTGTTTTACATGCTATTTATAGCTGAATAAATGCCTCAAAAGGTGGCCACTTTAAATATTTTAGTCCAGGAGTGATGTGGTCCCATTTTCTAGATCCTGTGAAGGGACTATGTGTGAGGTTTGGTGAAGTATTACCTGGTACTGTTTTGGCTATCCCTGTGAGAGTTGTGCTCCATTATTCCAGTCTACAGATAACAACGGGTTGAACTGAATTATTGAAGTCAGTTGTGGGGTGGGCAAGCTTTGTCTTACTTAGGGAATTCAATTGGAACAGGACCCCTTTAGTTGTGGTGCTTATATTGGCCTGCATGCCTACATTTTTATCTAAGGTGATACCTAGTGATTTTGTAAAGTCAAAAACAAAGGGCGAGCAGTTTAGTGCATTATGGTGTTTGATCCGTTCTGCGGCCAGAAGAGTGCTCTTATGTGGAGAGCTAATTAGAATTTCATTATTTTGTAGATTTAATTTGAGATGGTTTAGGGTCAGCTAGTGCTGAGCCTTCAATAAGGTGTCTTTGTGTGTTTTGACATTTTCTGGGGAATATATTTTTATGTAGATTTGAGTATTGTCTGCGTACATATGATATGAGATGTTAGAGAGCTTGAGGATATTAGAAAGCAGCTCCAGTATAGGTTGAATAGAATGGGGGGAAATGGAACCTTGAGGAACCCAAAATGTCTCTGGGGTCAGGTTGTGCAGGACTGATTTAACATGAATCTTTATGATCTGTTTTGCAGAAAAGATGAGAACCAGTTTTGCACCGTTCCAGAGACCCATCCTGCTTCCTAATAATGCATGCAGATAGTCATGATTCACTGTGTCAAATGCTGAGGAGAGATCAGGCTGTGTTAGAAGGCACGGTTCATTATGGTTGAGAATCTGTAAGGCCTTGTTCATTATGTGAACAATAGCTGCTTCAGTACTGTGGCCTTGTCTGAACCCATTTTGACAATTATTTGTTGGCTCAGTTGAATGTGAACACATCTCTCAAGGAGTTTCCCTAAAAAAGGAATATTGGAAATCTAGTTGGAAGTTGTTCTGATCAGTCTGATCTATATTTTGTTTTTATTCAGAATACGAGAAACCTGAGCAGATTTTAGTGACTTACCACAGAGCTTTAATAAAGTTAAGAATGTTCCTCCTAAGGTAGCCTGCGTAAACATACAAGTGTTATTATAAGCTGATGACATGGTACTTTTTGATCCTACTCTTTGGGCTTACAGCAAAGAATAGATGCTCCCACTAAGTATTCAGAAGAAACCTACCTAAAGCTAAACATTTCCAAAATAAAGGTAGCTCAATTCAGGGGAAGGAAACATCATTCCCACTTTGACTGGAATTTAGATTGGCATATCAATTGAGGAGGTAAAAGCATAAACCTACCTGGGATGAGTTTTTGCACAATCCCTGGAAATACACTCCCACTTACAGCATAAGACACAAAAAGCAGTAGCGCACATTAACGCCCTAAGGAGATTTTATTCCTCTGTGGGTGAGAGACATTTTCATGCTCTCACTGAAATCTACAAAAAACAATTTTGATGGACAGAATGTAGATCAATGTCTTACATTCACCCCAGTACAAGGATCTGGGCCTAAATCCATCGTTTTTTGCACTCCACACCACCCTGGGTCAGATAATGGCATTATGCAAATCAGCTCTGACCCTGTGCCCCATGGGAACAGTCCAGTCCGAACTACAACAGCCATATCTTTCCCAGACCGGAATCAAGCATCCGAGGACCGGACCGGTTTCGAGGTAACACCTCTCATCAGCCCGGCTAGCTTGACTCCAGTGGTGTGGAGGCTCTGGGACCCACGTCTGAGCTACCCCAGTACACTCAGGGAGAAAATTACAAAAAACAATTTTGATGGACAGAATGTAGATCAATGTCTTACATTCACCCCAGTACAAGGATCTGGGCCTAAATCCATCGTTTTTTGCACTCCACACCACCCTGGGTCAGATAATGGCATTATGCAAATCAGCTCTGACCCTGTGCCCCATGGGAACAGTCCAGTCCGAACTACAACAGCCATATCTTTCCCAGACCGGAATCAAGCATCCGAGGACCGGACCGGTTTCGAGGTAACACCTCTCATCAGCCCGGCTAGCTTGACTCCAGTGGTGTGGAGGCTCTGGGACCCACGTCTGAGCTACCCCAGTACACTCAGGGAGAAAATTACAAAAAACAATTTTGATGGACAGAATGTAGATCAATGTCTTACATTCACCCCAGTACAAGGATCTGGGCCTAAATCCATCGTTTTTTGCACTCCACACCACCCTGGGTCAGATAATGGCATTATGCAAATCAGCTCTGACCCTGTGCCCCATGGGAACAGTCCAGTCCGAACTACAACAGCCATATCTTTCCCAGACCGGAATCAAGCATCCGAGGACCGGACCGGTTTCGAGGTAACACCTCTCATCAGCCCGGCTAGCTTGACTCCAGTGGTGTGGAGGCTCTGGGACCCACGTCTGAGCTACCCCAGTACACTCAGGGAGAAAATTACAAAAAACAATTTTGATGGACAGAATGTAGATCAATGTCTTACATTCACCCCAGTACAAAGATCTGGGCCTAAATCCATAGTTTTTTGCACTCCACACCACCCTGGGTCAGATAATGGCATTATGCAAATCAGCTCTGACCCTGTGCCCCATGGGAACAGTCCAGTCCGAACTGCAACAGCCATATCTTTCCCAGACCGGAATCAAGCATCCGAGGACCGGACGGGTTTCGAGGTAACACCTCTCATCAGCCCGGCTAGCTTGACTCCAGTGGTGTGGAGGCTCTGGGACCCACGTCTGAGCTACCCCAGTACACTCAGGGAGAAAATTACAAAAAACAATTTTGATGGACAGAATGTAGATCAATGTCTTACATTCACCCCAGTACAAGGATCTGGGCCTAAATCCATCGTTTTTTGCACTCCACACCACCCTGGGTCAGATAATGGCATTATGCAAATCAGCTCTGACCCTGTGCCCCATGGGAACAGTCCAGTCCGAACTACAACAGCCATATCTTTCCCAGACCGGAATCAAGCATCCGAGGACCGGACCGGTTTCGAGGTAACACCTCTCATCAGCCCGGCTAGCTTGACTCCAGTGGTGTGGAGGCTCTGGGACCCACGTCTGAGCTACCCCAGTACACTCAGGGAGAAAATTACAAAAAACAATTTTGATGGACAGAATGTAGATCAATGTCTTACATTCACCCCAGTACAAGGATCTGGGCCTAAATCCATCGTTTTTTGCACTCCACACCACCCTGGGTCAGATAATGGCATTATGCAAATCAGCTCTGACCCTGTGCCCCATGGGAACAGTCCAGTCCGAACTACAACAGCCATATCTTTCCCAGACCGGAATCAAGCATCCGAGGACCGGACCGGTTTCGAGGTAACACCTCTCATCAGCCCGGCTAGCTTGACTCCAGTGGTATGGAGGCTCTGGGACCCACGTCTGAGCTACCCCAGTACACTCAGGGAGAAAATTACAAAAAACAATTTTGATGGACAGAATGTAGATCAATGTCTTACATTCACCCCAGTACAAGGATCTGGGCCTAAATCCATCGTTTTTTGCACTCCACACCACCCTGGGTCAGATAATGGCATTATGCAAATCAGCTCTGACCCTGTGCCCCATGGGAACAGTCCAGTCCGAACTACAACAGCCATATCTTTCCCAGACCGGAATCAAGCATCCGAGGACCGGACCGGTTTCGAGGTAACACCTCTCATCAGCCCGGCTAGCTTGACTCCAGTGGTGTGGAGGCTCTGGGACCCACGTCTGAGCTACCCCAGTACACTCAGGGAGAAAATTACAAAAAACAATTTTGATGGACAGAATGTAGATCAATGTCTTACATTCACCCCAGTACAAGGATCTGGGCCTAAATCCATCGTTTTTTGCACTCCACACCACCCTGGGTCAGATAATGGCATTATGCAAATCAGCTCTGACCCTGTGCCCCATGGGAACAGTCCAGTCCGAACTACAACAGCCATATCTTTCCCAGACCGGAATCAAGCATCCGAGGACCGAACCGGTTTCGAGGTAACACCTCTCATCAGCCCGGCTAGCTTGACTCCAGTGGTGTGGAGGCTCTGGGACCCACGTCTGAGCTACCCCAGTACACTCAGGGAGAAAATTACAAAAAACAATTTTGATGGACAGAATGTAGATCAACGTCTTACATTCACCCCAGTACAAGGATCTGGGCCTAAATCCATCGTTTTTTGCACTCCACACCACCCTGGGTCAGATAATGGCATTATGCAAATCAGCTCTGACCCTGTGCCCCATGGGAACAGTCCAGTCCGAACTACAACAGCCATATCTTTCCCAGACCGGAATCAAGCATCCGAGGACCGGACCGGTTTCGAGGTAACACCTCTCATCAGCCCGGCTAGCTTGACTCCAGTGGTGTGGAGGCTCTGGGACCCACGTCTGAGCTACCCCAGAACACTCAGGGAGAAAATTACAAAAAACAATTTTGATGGACAGAATGTAGATCAATGTCTTACATTCACCCCAGTACAAGGATCTGGGCCTAAATCCATCGTTTTTTGCACTCCACACCACCCTGGGTCAGATAATGGCATTATGCAAATCAGCTCTGACCCTGTGCCCCATGGGAACAGTCCAGTCCGAACTACAACAGCCATATCTTTCCCAGACCGGAATCAAGCATCCGAGGACCGGACCGGTTTCGAGGTAACACCTCTCATCAGCCCGGCTAGCTTGACTCCAGTGGTGTGGAGGCTCTGGGACCCACGTCTGAGCTACCCCAGTACACTCAGGGAGAAAATTACAAAAAACAATTTTGATGGACAGAATGTAGATCAATGTCTTACATTCACCCCAGTACAAGGATCTGGGCCTAAATCCATCGTTTTTTGCACTCCACACCACCCTGGGTCAGATAATGGCATTATGCAAATCAGCTCTGACCCTGTGCCCCATGGGAACAGTCCAGTCCGAACTACAACAGCCATATCTTTCCCAGACCGGAATCAAGCATCCGAGGACCGGACCGGTTTCGAGGTAACACCTCTCATCAGCCCGGCTAGCTTGACTCCAGTGGTGTGGAGGCTCTGGGACCCACGTCTGAGCTACCCCAGTACACTCAGGGAGAAAATTACAAAAAACAATTTTGATGGACAGAATGTAGATCAATGTCTTACATTCACCCCAGTACAAGGATCTGGGCCTAAATCCATCGTTTTTTGCACTCCACACCACCCTGGGTCAGATAATGGCATTATGCAAATCAGCTCTGACCCTGTGCCCCATGGGAACAGTCCAGTCCGAACTACAACAGCCATATCTTTCCCAGACCGGAATCAAGCATCCGAGGACCGGACCGGTTTCGAGGTAACACCTCTCATCAGCCCGGCTAGCTTGACTCCAGTGGTGTGGAGGCTCTGGGACCCACGTCTGAGCTACCCCAGTACACTCAGGGAGAAAATTACAAAAAACAATTTTGATGGACAGAATGTAGATCAATGTCTTACATTCACCCCAGTACAAGGATCTGGGCCTAAATCCATCGTTTTTTGCACTCCACACCACCCTCGGTCAGATAATGGCATTATGCAAATCAGCTCTGACCCTGTGCCCCATGGGAACAGTCCAGTCCGAACTACAACAGCCATATCTTTCCCAGACCGGAATCAAGCATCCGAGGACCGGACCGGTTTCGAGGTAACACCTCTCATCAGCCTGGCTAGCTTGACTCCAGTGGTGTGGAGGCTCTGGGACCCACGTCTGAGCTACCCCAGTACACTCAGGGAGAAAATTACAAAAAACAATTTTGATGGACAGAATGTAGATCAATGTCTTACATTCACCCCAGTACAAGGATCTGGGCCTAAATCCATCGTTTTTTGCACTCCACACCACCCTGGGTCAGATAATGGCATTATGCAAATCAGCTCTGACCCTGTGCCCCATGGGAACAGTCCAGTCCGAACTACAACAGCCATATCTTTCCCAGACCGGAATCAAGCATCCGAGGACCGGACCGGTTTCGAGGTAACACCTCTCATCAGCCCGGCTAGCTTGACTCCAGTGGTGTGGAGGCTCTGGGACCCACGTCTGAGCTACCCCAGTACACTCAGGGAGAAAATTACAAAAAACAATTTTGATGGACAGAATGTAGATCAATGTCTTACATTCACCCCAGTACAAGGATCTGGGCCTAAATCCATCGTTTTTTGCACTCCACACCACCCTGGGTCAGATAATGGCATTATGCAAATCAGCTCTGACCCTGTGCCCCATGGGAACAGTCCAGTCCGAACTACAACAGCCATATCTTTCCCAGACCGGAATCAAGCATCCGAGGACCGGACCGGTTTCGAGGTAACACCTCTCATCAGCCCGGCTAGCTTGACTCCAGTGGTGTGGAGGCTCTGGGACCCACGTCTGAGCTACCCCAGTACACTCAGGGAGAAAATTACAAAAAACAATTTTGATGGACAGAATGTAGATCAATGTCTTACATTCACCCCAGTACAAGGATCTGGGCCTAAATCCATCGTTTTTTGCACTCCACACCACCCTGGGTCAGATAATGGCATTATGCAAATCAGCTCTGACCCTGTGCCCCATGGGAACAGTCCAGTCCGAACTACAACAGCCATATCTTTCCCAGACCGGAATCAAGCATCCGAGGACCGGACCGGTTTCGAGGTAACACCTCTCATCAGCCCGGCTAGCTTGACTCCAGTGGTGTGGAGGCTCTGGGACCCACGTCTGAGCTACCCCAGTACACTCAGGGAGAAAATTACAAAAAACAATTTTGATGGACAGAATGTAGATCAATGTCTTACATTCACCCCAGTACAAAGATCTGGGCCTAAATCCATCGTTTTTTGCACTCCACACCACCCTGGGTCAGATAATGGCATTATGCAAATCAGCTCTGACCCTGTGCCCCATGGGAACAGTCCAGTCCGAACTACAACAGCCATATCTTTCCCAGACCGGAATCAAGCATCCGAGGACCGGACGGGTTTCGAGGTAACACCTCTCATCAGCCCGGCTAGCTTGACTCCAGTGGTGTGGAGGCTCTGGGACCCACGTCTGAGCTACCCCAGTACACTCAGGGAGAAAATTACAAAAAACAATTTTGATGGACAGAATGTAGATCAATGTCTTACATTCACCCCAGTACAAGGATCTGGGCCTAAATCCATCGTTTTTTGCACTCCACACCACCCTGGGTCAGATAATGGCATTATGCAAATCAGCTCTGACCCTGTGCCCCATGGGAACAGTCCAGTCCGAACTACAACAGCCATATCTTTCCCAGACCGGAATCAAGCATCCGAGGACCGGACCGGTTTCGAGGTAACACCTCTCATCAGCCCGGCTAGCTTGACTCCAGTGGTGTGGAGGCTCTGGGACCCACGTCTGAGCTACCCCAGTACACTCAGGGAGAAAATTACAAAAAACAATTTTGATGGACAGAATGTAGATCAATGTCTTACATTCACCCCAGTACAAGGATCTGGGCCTAAATCCATCGTTTTTTGCACTCCACACCACCCTGGGTCAGATAATGGCATTATGCAAATCAGCTCTGACCCTGTGCCCCATGGGAACAGTCCAGTCCGAACTACAACAGCCATATCTTTCCCAGACCGGAATCAAGCATCCGAGGACCGGACCGGTTTCGAGGTAACACCTCTCATCAGCCCGGCTAGCTTGACTCCAGTGGTGTGGAGGCTCTGGGACCCACGTCTGAGCTACCCCAGTACACTCAGGGAGAAAATTACAAAAAACAATTTTGATGGACAGAATGTAGATCAATGTCTTACATTCACCCCAGTACAAGGATCTGGGCCTAAATCCATCGTTTTTTGCACTCCACACCACCCTGGGTCAGATAATGGCATTATGCAAATCAGCTCTGACCCTGTGCCCCATGGGAACAGTCCAGTCCGAACTACAACAGCCATATCTTTCCCAGACCGGAATCAAGCATCCGAGGACCGGACCGGTTTCGAGGTAACACCTCTCATCAGCCCGGCTAGCTTGACTCCAGTGGTGTGGGAAGGACATGGCTTTTGTAGTTCGGACTGGACTGTTCCCATGGGGCACAGGGTCAGAGCTGATTTGCATATCGCCATTGTCTAACCCAGGGTGGTGTGGAGTGCAAAAAAACGATGGAATTGGGCCCAGATCTTTGGACTGGGGTGAATGTGTGACATTGATCCACATTCTGTCCATCACCTGTTTTGTTTGCAATTGCCACCATAAGTGCGCTGGGGATGCTCAGGCGTGGGTCCCAGGCACTCCACACCACTGGAGTCAAGCTAGCCGGGCTGATGAGAGGTGTTACCTCAAAACTGGTCCGGTCCTCGGATGCTTGATTCCGTTCTGGGAAGGACATGGCTTTTGTAGTTCGGACTGGACTGTTCCCATGGGGCACAGGGTCAGAGCTGATTTGCATATCGCCATTGTCTAACCCAGGGTGGTGTGGAGTGCAAAAAAACGATGGAATTGGGCCCAGATCTTTGGACTGGGGTGAATGTGTGACATTGATCCACATTCTGTCCATCACCTGTTTTGTTTGCAATTGCCGCCATAAGTGCGCTGGGGATGCTCAGACGTGGGTCCCAGGCACTCCACACCACTGTGTGATGAGAGGTGTTACCTCGAAACCGGTCCGTCCTCGGATGCTTGATTCCGTTCTGGGAAGGACATGGCTTTTGTTGTTCGGACTGGACTGTTCCCATGGGGCACAGGGTCAGAGCTGATTTGCATATCGCCATTGTCTAACCCAGGGTGGTGTGGAGTGCAAAAAAACAATGGAATTGGGCCCAGATCTTTGGACTGGGGTGAATGTGTGACATTGATCCACATTCTGTCCATCACCTGTTTTGTTTGCAATTGCCGCCATAAGTGCGCTGGGGATGCTCAGACGTGGGTCCCAGGCACTCCACACCACTGGAGTCAAGCTAGCCGGGCTTATGAGAGGTGTTACCTCGAAACCGGTCCGGTCCTCGGATGCTTGATTCCGTTCTGGGAAGGACATGGCTTTTGTAGTTCGGACTGGACTGTTCCCATGGGGCACAGGGTCAGAGCTGATTTGCATATCGCCATTGTCTAACCCAGGGTGGTGTGGAGTGCAAAAAAACGATGGAATTGGGCCCAGATCTTTGGACTGGGGTGAATGTGTGACATTGATCCACATTCTGTCCATCACCTGTTTTGTTCTCACTGAAATCTACAGCACACAAATTCCCCCTATCCTAACTTATGCTATAGAATATATTCTCATTGATAGATGGAACATTCTGAATATCTGCAAAGGTAAATTATTAAGTAAAATAATGCTACAGAGCCAGGCCTTCCACGGTTCAGATTCTTCGCTCAGTGCTTTCAATTGTAAGTGCATTTTCAATAACTTTGGCCAACTGTGAAGAAGGCCATGCCCCATTACCCTTAGGGGACCATAACCCGACAGTTCAAATATCACCCCACTTACATCTCTCATTCCAGCATGACGGCGAACAGAGCTCTGACAGCCTCTTCCTGGAACAAGGAAAAGGAAAGGGTTAATTCTGCTATCTTGAGTCAGCTGACATCGGAAAGGGGCGGGCTCGCAAGCACCAAGCATCATTCAGGGATCAAGAGGTGGAACCCGGAAGATGCAGAGGAGCACAGCGAGATAGTAGAAGGTGCGAACAAGTGAATATGCCTTTCACCACAGCCAAGCCAGGCAAGCCGAGGAGGAGGGCAAAAGAGTTGTGGTCACCCCCTGGATATTTCAATACGCCACCTCAACTCAGGAGAGTTGCGGCTTCTGCAGTACATGACCAGGGCGGGTACGGGAGACTCAGGGGGCAGCTGGGATAACCGGGAAGGCAATAAAGGGGAACCGGGGCTGAAAATTGAATTCTTTATGTTCCTTGCCCTTGGTGTTTCCTTTCTCTTTTGTTGGCCATTTTTTTATTTTATGTTTTATTATTTCTTTATTTGGCCTGAGGAAGAGGTCAGACAAACTGCTTATAGTTGCATCTCACAGGGCAATACAATAGTAGTGTTATGGCTCAATTACTTCTTTTGTGGTTCTGTTGCTACCAGGAAAGGTTACTGTGAACAGATGGACAGGCTAACAACAATTCTGAGGGTAATTGACTAACACTTGTTTCCTTTTCTCTGCATATTGTGATCTTTATTTTGCCCAAAGTGGACCCTAGAACCTCGCGGAGAGAAAGAGAGCGAGAGCGAGGGAGAAGAGAGAGAGAGAGAGGGAGAGGGAGCACTTACCCCACCCGCACTTTTTTACTAAGCCAGATCTCTGACTAACACTACAGGGTGTGGTAACAGTACCTATCCTGCACCTTGAAACTTACTGCCATCTCCCTGTCTTCTTCCCTGAGATCCCGGGAAGCACCACTGAATGAGGTCTGACCTAGAAAGAAGAAGGAGAGAAGAAATGCTGTCAGAGAAAGAGAGGAACTGAAAACCTATTCAGCCTGCTTCACAAATTTGTGTTGCTGTTTGAACTTCTTCCATAATAAAACACCAATATTGAGAGACACACCAATCCTCCTAGATTCGGTTTTTGCCGATCCCTCCCACACCAACATAATTGAATGGTCATTTAAACTCTTTCATGCGGGAGAAGGCTTTTTAAGGGCCTTATTAAAACACAAAACATTTAAGGCAGGTAAAAAACTAGACACATTTAATCGAAATTTTAAGACAGCTTTAGAATACTTCAAATGCATCTAAAACATCCGGCAAGCCTGGTCTCCAGCAATCTTGAAGCTTTTTCTGTAAAACATGACTCCCCAATTAAGCCATGTGCTTGATAGGGCACATTTTCCCAAACTATCTCATTATAAATCTCTTGTATCCAGTATTGAGTTTAAGAGCCATCAAAAGTATGTGGGATTCACCCTAGAACATAATATTTGGAGATGCATCATGCTTCGATTAGGTATATTACCTTTAAAGGCCTACACAAATAGCAGGGGAGATTCAGCTGATTGTACAGGAGTATGTGACAAATGTAATAGAGGAGTCCAGGGCTTAATACATGTTTTTTATTCATTTTCTAATAAAGCTGTAGTTGAGGCCAAGGAACCGGTTTTTGAAACCTATTTCTTTAAGATATATTCTCTTGACCTGCAATGACTTGATCGCCTTTCTGAAATCTCCTCAGAATAAAGTTATTTTTTTTAATATGTACAAATGTATGAAACTTTTTTATTTATATTTTAGAAGGAAAACATTTAATAATATGTCAATAGTAGGATTTTATAAAAGAGTGTATGTATGATTCACGTATTTATTTCAAATTGTTGATTTCTGCTGAGGTATAAATCAATAAAATCGCGTTGAAATGTAAAGAGCAGATTTTAAGCAGTTTGAATGTCAACTTTGCCTAAGATCTTAATTTTCTTTCATATGGCATCATTTTTCAGTTTGCTATGAGTGTTGCAGGTGATATCCAGGGTCTGAGCGGGCTGATGAGAGTCAAAATGAGCTAACCAGGAGATCTGAAAAAATCTTTAATTGTGTTTACATTTTCTTAGTCAGCCTCAAGGAAGAGTAAAAGACTTCACCATTCAATTGTGAGCTATTATCAGCTAGAGTGGACGGGTATTGAGTATTGGATTGATGTTTGATCATTTTGAACATTTTTCGAGGAAGATGTCTAGCATTGTCTAGTTGATCTCTGAAAAAGCAGGTGTAAGGTTTTGATGCAGTGGCTTCATGGAAGTGACACAGTGAAATCTTGTAGATTTTACTGCATCACTTTCACAAGGCTTTCCTGCATATGTTATACCTGATGCAGGTATAATGTGACGCAGGGCTTTACAACGTGAAGCATCTCCCTAGATGCATCATGTTGTATATTGGCCGCATTGTTGACGCCACCATTGCGTCACACCAGTGTTGCAAGGGACTTGTAAATCTGTCCCTTAGTGTCAGCCAGGTCTTAAAATATAAGATTCCTCAACAGCACTAGAGGAATCACAATCAAACGGATGCGCAAGATATCAGATGTGAGATAGTACTCGCTAACCTTTAAAATGCAGCCTGAGAAAATATTCAATTAGGAGAGTGTCATCAGCTAAACCTATTAATTAATCATCTCAGGATGGATACATCAGGTTGTGACCTCTACAGGTCAAAATTTAAATGACAAGAGAGTTGAACTCTTTCTTTGCTTTCTGTGATTCTTTCAATTAAAGGAACAGGGTTGACTGTACCCAAATGTCTGCCCTAGTTGTTGTCTTTCCTAGGGAAGAAAAAAAGTCCTCTCTTAATTTCTATGGCTCCTTCATGTAAGACACCATAGCATACTAACAACTTATGGGTCAGCTCCAATGTAGTTCTGAAGGGCTCTGAAGGGGAGTCAGAAGAAGCAAATCCAATTTGAAGCGTATGTTTCCAACCGAATGGTCCCCTGTTCCGAATGACCAAGTGCAATGCGGGGAAGCCACCCACATCTACCGAATGGATTCCAAACACAAATCAGTCAGTCAGAGTCATCTGGAGACAATTCGTTCAGCTCAATAGGGCCGGCATTCTGAACAAGCGAGTATGATGCCCTATTCTGACACCTGTACCGATTCGGTGTTATCGAGATAAAAGAGCTGTGGGAATTGCACTTTGGGGGGCCATAGCTGGCCCCTTCACCCTGGGCCAGTTAAATTGGTTGCAGGGGGGTACCCAAGGGTCCCCTTTTTCCATTCATGCACATTGTGACATGCATCATGTGATGCCCGCCAACGGGTGCACTGTTTTTTCCACCCACCCATTTTTGCAATGTGAGGCTGTGTACACGTTCAGTCTGACCGAACCGAGTCCGTCAACATACAGACACATCAAAATCGGTTGTTTGGACTCAAGGAGCGCGATTCATTCTGAAAACTCTCCGGGATCGAGTTGTTTGGAGGGCTTTCCTAAAGAGATTGGGATCGACCCCAAAGAGTCCACTCTAAAAGTTTTTTTTCTAGGCTAAAGAGCAAAGGTAAAGGTTCATTGTCACCTAGTCGGTGAAAAGGAATGTAGAATCCCAGAAAGAAGCACCTCACTTCTTGGAAACAAATAGGTTAAGGGAATAAAAACAGTGAGATTTGTTAGCACTCTCTACTTCCTAATATTTCATAATGAAAGAGAGATTCAGCCGCTGTGTACTCTATTGATGTCCTCTCATCTCCAGAAGCCACTCAGCAGCATAAATTAACCCCTAGAGGAACTCAAGGCAAGTGAACAGGTGCAATACACGACTGTGGCACAAAAAGTCCCATGCATTGACCAAGGCTACAGGACTGGAGCTCACAAGGTTGTAGATCCTTCCACTTGATAATCAGGACACTGTCGCAGGGTCATCCATTCCCATTGATCAGGATGGACAGGCAGTGCAACACTGCCAACCCACGATGGACAATGACTTTTAAGCGTGGAGCAAGGGACATACGGAACAGGTGGAATATGGCAGCAGACCATTATAGGGAATCCCATGTGTGAGCAGAATGATTTTTCAAACTGGGCCAAGAACATTAGGGGAAAGAGCACCAAACCAAAGGTCTGGCTGCTGTACCCTGAACCAGAGTCAATTGTCTCCAGAAGTGGCGTCACGAAAAGTTTAGCGGGAGCTGCTCTTCAATCCATTTGCGAACCAACTGAGAAATTATGCAATTATCCAATTCTTCATAATCAAGACTCATGGAGGCTCCAAATTTTTCAGTTCCCACCTGGAATGCTCCCCTCATGTCAGCACCAGGCAGCAACACACACAATCACACAGGATTCACTGGCAACTCAGAGAAGGAGTTTGCCTTCCGTTCGCAGTATTGTCTCCTATTCAAGCCTGTGAGTTGGTAAGTTCAGAGCAAGAACTCGGGATCAAAATCCATTTTTTCAGTTAAGATGCAAGTTCTAACTTCAATCATCCAGTTACTTTCTCTTTGCTCAGGTCTATAGCTCTGGATGGGTGGGCATAGCTAGGGATTTTCTCTGATTTGTGCTCCCAATCTCATGAAGCAACTGGAAAAGCTAACATACCATCTGCCATCTTTTGTGATTTGTGTTGAACCAGTAATAGACTGCCACATGCCCTAGCTGTGCTGGGTGGAGTCAACTGTTCCAAGTTCTATAATTGGCTAATTTGCCCTGTCGTAGTTTGCAAAGGCAGAATTTAATAATTTTTCTTATGCCTTCAGGTGCAATCTGTTAGGGTCTCAGGCCTGAGATTATAATCACAGCCCCCTTACAAAACGGGTAAAGACTGCTGCCTTCTGTGTTGGCCCACTAACATATTATCGATTCATGCAATATTGAAACACAAAAATATTGGAAATTGAATATTGATAATAAAAATATCAAATTCCTATACTGAACTAGTAAAACTGAAAATATTGAGAACACAAATATTGTTGTTAAAAATATCAACTTATATATATTGAAAAGAAAATGTCAAAAACTAAAATATCATTCCCTTTAAATTATCTACTGGCTGTCGCCAGTCAGTAGTTGTAGTTACAACCTAGTATCCATAGGAAAAGCATTTTTTGATTTGCTAATAATTTTGGCGTCGTTTGACGAATCTTCCTGAAATTGTCCCAAAAAACTATTTATCCAGGTCAGCTTCTATCCTAAAATTTTGAGTGTGATTCGTCAAGCAGGACCTGAGAAAAAAGAGGGTCCCAAAACGCATATTCCCCATGTTAATTTCAATAGGAAATTTTCGATGAGCTACAGCCCGAACTGCTGAACGAAATTACCCCAAATTTGGCAGAAAGGTAGAGCTTGGTTCAGAAAGTGACCTTTTTTAAATGGTGTAAATCTGTTTGGTAGTTTTTGAGAAATTCAAAAAATAAGAGTAAACAAATAATTTTCACAAAAGAAACTTTGTGCAAGGCTACAGCCAAAACTAATAATCGGAATTACCCCAAATTTGGCACCAAGGTAGTGCGTGGGTCAAACAGCAACCTTTTTTTAAATGGTGTAAATCTGTTCAGTAGTCGATGAGAAATTCGAAAAATAAAAATGTTGATATCTGGTCGGAGCTTAATTCGCGTGCGCGAGCTTCACTGTGATAGGCTGCCAACACTCTAAACCAGGAAGTGTTGGTAGCAATCATGTGGCTCGGTAGAAGCGAGTTACCCGAAAACAGAGAAACAAAGGTATAAAACAAGGGAAGGGGGCAGGGTAGAAGCCCTCTTACCCCCTAGGCCTGCTGAGGGGGTCCCAGAAAGACCCCTAGGGCCCAAAAAAGTATATATAAAAAATAAATTGGCGCAATTCGCACTGGTGTTGCAGTTTCCCACGTTTTATTTTAATGAAGTCCCTGAGTGGGCTAGGTTATGGCGGCATTTCTTAAAAAAAATACTGTGGGCTTGCGGGGGCCCGCTAGGGTCCCCCCTGTCTCGGGGCTTCAGTCATGTTGGGAGGGGGGGTTGAGTGGCCCCCTTCCTGGAGCTTTCCATCTGCTTATAACTTTGGCGTAGTTTGACGATTCTTTTCAAAACTTTCCCAAAAGTTTCTCTTATTTGATCCGCTCCTACCTTGAAAGTTTAGGGGTGATTGGGGTGCGAAAACATGTTTTCTCAATGAATTTTCCTAGGAAACTTTAGACAAGGCTACAGGTCAAACTGCTGAACGGAATTACGCCAAATTTGGAAGGGAGAAAGGTCTCAGTCTAGAAAGTGCGGTTATGTTGAAATGGTGTAAATCTATATAGTACTTTTTGAGATATTAAAGGGAACAAATATATATATATCTGGTCGGTGCCTTATTCCTGAGCACGAGCTTGCCTCTAATTTGCAGCTAACTCTTCAAAGCAGGAAGTGTCCTCTGATAGGCTGCTAACACTTCAAACCTCGCATCGAGTGAAAATATAAATGAAAGATTCCGGGGGCAATTTAATATAGCGGAGCTCTGTGTAATGATGATTTGGATGCAGTGAAGGTTTAACATCTATTAACAATAAAGGTGAAACAGGTGAGCGCCAGGCAGCACGACTTCCACTCCACTCCAGGACACTACTGCCCAACATCACTACTTCGGAGGTATGTCTTTAAAAGCCAGTCCATTGGCTTGCAGCTCTCTACCTTTGCGAGCTAGTATGGTTCTGTGCCTGTATCTCTGCAAGCTACTACGCTGCTGTTCCTTTGGGAGCGAACATCTCATAGTTCTGACTCTGTGAGTTGAGGGGACGGGCCGCAGTTGTCCCTCTGCGAGCCTAGGTATGAACTATTCATATGTCTCACTATATGAGTATTGAAAAGCCATTTCTGAAACATACCCGAGCTCTGTCTGTGAGAGATACTCCTTTCACGCTGCCTCTCCCCACATCAGCAGGTAACACACCCTCTTACCACATCACCCGCATACCATCAACAACATTCTTGGGCCCGCAAGTCACCCTCTGCAAACCGTTGGTGGGCTCGCAGGTTTTTCGGTGTGCCTTCTCTGGCCTGCATTTTTTTATGAGGCACCCGCCGGCTTGCAGGTCTCTGAGAAGAGATGCAATGGAGGCAACGGTAATGCAGGTCGGACACCGACCACTACTCCGACATCCCCCAGCAGCAGCTCCTTGTCTGTCATCCCCGCTCACTCCCCACAAACAAATGTGACAGGAACTTTTTTAAATGTGGAGCCTAACAAGTCGGCTGGTGTTGTAGTTTTAATAAAAGATATGCTTGTGAGGTTTGACAAAGAATAATAATGTGTCCTGTGACACCTGTGCTGGATGGGTGTGGTGTGGGTGTATACCAGGCATGAGGGAGTGGCTGTGGCATCAGTGTTGCCAGATTGGGCTACATCACACACAATTGGGCTATATTTTTCCGGTTGTGTTGTAAAATTTTGGTTTGTGCTAGATGCCAGATTATAAATATATATAGAACGCTCCAGCAAAGTAGTGTGTTAAAGCGCTTTATTAGACAAATATTTACTTGGCATACTGCTGCAACAACAATTCCAATGCATTCCCCGCCTGATTGACGCTGTCCCTGCCCCTCCTTCCCTAAAGTAGCAATATTGGGCTAGTTTGGGTTACTTTTTAGTTGGCTTTGGGTTATAGAAAGCTTTAAAAATCTGACAAGACTGGATGCGGGTGTTCCTGTTGGAGTGCTATCCAAAGTGTCACTCTGTGAGCCAAGTCCCACAATATGGCCAACATGAAAGGTACGGGGAATTCCTGACCCTATATTCATCCGTAGTTGCACACAAGAAAGATGGTGAACATGAGACATTTGTGTGGAAATGAATGTTTATTGCACATTCAGTGGAGTGTTGCAGGGGTGATTTAAGCCGACTCCCTGTGAATGGTTGGTGGTGGCAACAAGTACAACAGTAATCATTGGATCAGACACAGAGATTCAATCATAAAGGGTCAATGATTTGTGCTGCACTAAGGTACGGGTACCAGATATGAAATCATACAGAAAAGATTCTATTGTAAAGGGTTCATGACTTGTGATACACTGAGGTAGGACAGCAGATGTAGAATTATACACAAAATATTGTATCAGAAAGAGTGCATGAGTTGTGCTGCACTGACGTAGGGGTATTGGAAGCATTCAGCATGTGCGCAGTCAGCGATTATATGTGGTCTGGGGGGGCCGCACTGGGAGCAATGTCTCTTGCCTATTGGACAGTGTCATCTACTATTGCGACTCAATGTAAATTGTGAGCCCTGCTGTTCGCAGTGTAGGTGGATGGAACAAAAGCTGAAACATTTATGAAATACACTGTCAAAATATGTGTGTTTCAGGGAGTTACTCACCTTCTCAGTCATGCAAAGAATTAATCACACTCCATTTACTGACCTACAGAGTTATACACACAACAGATCACTGATTCAAACAGAAACAAACATATAATTACTCTTGTATACAATTACTGATATAAGTAAACAATCATCTATACAGCCACTCTCACAATCACTGACTCTCACATATAGTCATTTATAGGGGTGGGCATGGCTTGCGTAGTGGGGCTACCCGAAGCACCGCAAAGTGGGGGGGAAACTACCCCCACCCACACACTTCGCGTAGCTCCACTACGCGCCGCCCGCCTCCCGCCTGCCCTCTTCTAAATGTCCAAATATAATGTTAAACATTGTAAAAGTAAATAAAAAGGACTTACCTGCGATGTGGCGCCCCAGGGCTCCCTCTTCCTGGTGTCGCGCCGAGTTCTTCCAAACAAATGCACAGGCGCCCGCGCATGCGCATTTGTCTGGAAGAAGTTGGCGCGACACCAGGAAGAGGGAGTCCCGGGACGCTGCATCTCAGGTAAGTCCTTTTTAATTACTTTTACATTGTTTAACATTATATTTGGGCATCTAGAAGAGGGCGGGCGGGAGGCGGGTGGCAGCCAACTTCGCTCCGCCATGGCGTGTGCGTAGTGCTGCCTACTACAGCTACTTTGCGAATCTCGAAGTAGGCAACACTACGCAAACTCCGTGGACAGAGCAGAGCACTGCGCCCACCCTTAGTCATTTATATACTCCAACTCTCACATACACATGCCTTTTACAAATGTAGTTACTTGGACATGTACCACTGAGACATCCATTTACTCAGTAACACACCCATAGACACACTGACCCACCCATACAGCTGTTTCCACATGCACTATTGAACTCATACAGCCAGAGAATCACTCAGTCAAACATGTATGCACAGTCACACACCTCCCACGCAAACACACACACACACTCAGGCGCCCATACAAATACTCAGGCAACCAATTAATAACCCATATAGACACTCATGTAGCTACTAATCAACCCATGGATGAGCATATACAACAGCAGACAGACTGATACAGACATTCACATAGTTTAGTCACTAACCCATGATTTCAATAAGACACATGTAATAACTCACTTAAACAGTCAGTGACGCACCTCCTAAATCCTCCATCCAAACACTTATAAACCCACTCATTCTTCAATACACCTTGCCATATATATAATACATATAGAAACTTTATAAAAACACACAGTGATTTCATCAGTGATACAACTGCATTTAAATCATCGCTACAAAAACACAACAAAACACATACAGGTAATAATAATCAGCTTGCATAACATGTCAAAAGTCAACCCCAATGCGTGGGTATATCATAGAGTGAGTATGGCTCTATCCCAGATATAGATTTAACCATAATATATTTACAAAATAATGGCTTAGCTAATTATAGAGCTTCTCTCTCAAATGTCAATCTTAAGTGTTAAGTTTCTTTTAATCAGTCAACATCTTGTTTGGCAAAGCTGGATAGATTGAAATATATAACTCTGGTCGTCCTAGATTGAAAAAAATCTCTGTTATATATCAAGCACTATCTCATATACCTAGCTATATTATCTCATTTCATACAGTCAAGTATGATTTATCTGTACAAACTTAAAGAATCCTTTAGTCAAACACTTCACCAAAGCAAGACAAATTTTGTCTAGTAGATGCTGCAATGTGAATGACCTGTATTGTTTCTTTCCTTGTTTTTTGTTCCCCTAGGTTCGCTAATCGCTGATACCTCCTTGATTGTTGATTTAGGTACATATTAGCCTTTATTTATATATATCACTTTTCTGTAGAATACAGATTTTGGTAAGAATACGTGAGCAAGTTGGGAATTTGTGCACCCCGTCCTGAAGAAGGAGTTCCACTCCGAAACATGTTGACGCACACCTGAGGTGATGTACATTATATTACCTAAGAACCTCGCAACACACCATTTTAACAGTACCAGCCCAGGGCCCATTAAAAAATCTTTAGTACACCCCAGGAGCCAGGCCCTTTTTAACCATCACAATAAACACTTCAAACCCCACTACTCACTTACTATCACAAACACCCTCACACGGTATGCAACGTTTACAACGCGTGCGTTACCACGACCTACCATTACCACGCGGTTGTAACAACGAAAGTTGTTACAACGAATTGCGCTGGGAGGCGCTCGAGGATAGTAAATCATTTAATTTACTATCCTTATACCTTCCCTACTATCCACGGGGACTAGTGTTGGAATAGTAAATTAAATGTTTAAATTTTGCACCCCCCCAACGCAAGTCGCTGTAACGACTTGCGTTGTTACAACCGCGTTGTAATGGTAGGTTGTTGTAACGCGCGCACCTGGTAACGTCATATATCCCCTCACACACACCTCACATAGTCTGAGCAAATAGTGCTCCCGCACAGACGTAGGTAGTAGCACGCCGCATCCCATTTCTAGATCGACCCATTTTTGTCACTGGTGAGATGAATTTGTGACATTAAAAACAGATTTCTTTTAACTTTTATGTTTGAACTGCTTCATAGAAATTCTAAAGTTATCAAAACTACATATGGAAGAAAAGGATGACAATAATACATCATATTTCATAAAGATCGGATAAAGGATAAAAAAAAGAGAGCTTTTTGGGGGGAAAGAAAAAATTGTTCATTTCATTCATATTGTTTTGAGATGGCCAAACTTTCCCAATCCCTTGTACCCTTTACAAATGTAAGTGCATCTCCACGTCTTTGTTGAGGTCAAAAGGGGCCAGGGTCATGAAAGAAAAAATGTGATGCAATTCCCTTTGTCTCAAGGTCTTTTCCCGATTGCCTCCTCTCACATGGTGATCGACCATTTCCACAGCGTAAAATTTAAATTTCTTCCAGTCCCCTTCGTGACATTTCTCCATGTGTTCAGCTAGCCCATTACTCAGATCCTTGTTAGCTGTAGACCACATATGCTCCAAGATGCGTTGTTTGAGTTTGCAGACCGTACTCCCCACATACTTAAGTTTGCAGGAACACTCAATTGTATAAATCACAAATTGACTTTTACAAGGGCAGAGAGGGAGACCTATAGGCGGGTTGAACTGTTGGGTCAGACAGCAAGCTGGGATTTCGGTGAAGGAAGTATTCATTGATAGTCCGTACATCATAGCCATACGGATCAGTATGGAGCATGGACCCGATGTTTTCATTGTCAATGTTTATGCAAGAGGGCAGCCGGGTGGCAGGGGATCTAGATTGGTTACTGCCCTCAATAGCTATCTGGAAAGTTCAAGGGGCAGTTGTAATTTGATAATCACAGGCAACTTTAGTTGTTGCTTCGAGCCTCTGGACCATGATGACAGAAAACCTTAGCGCAGAGGAGGATGGGAAGTGGAACATTCCGCAATGAGAACTATGCCGCATTCGAAAATGGACAGAGGTTGCACTAAAGTTAAAAGGGCTGTGTCTGTAAAGGGGACTTAGGGCAGTCAACGGGCGGATGCAGTCAGACAGGAAAGGTGCTCATACTTTCGATAATGGTTTAAGTAGCAGCTGCATAGACTACATCTTCCTCAATGTCGAATACTGCCCATTCCACTTGGATATGAAGTTGAGGAGCGGACCAAAAGCGACCATAACCCGCTGGTCTTACAATTACAAGCTTCTGGGTTTTAAATCCAAATAACAGTGCAGTTGAATACATAACAGCAGAGGCCTTGCTCACTAATGATATGAGGAGAGTTCAATGGTTAGGATTATTGAAAATGAGGGTGCTCTCATACAAATAAAGGAACTGATTGCTTGTTCGACCACTACCCTTCTTAACTGTGATTCCCAGAAGGACATTAATTCTATTATCCCCCAGGTTCACAATGACCTGTTCAAGCAACTGAAACTTTTTTTAATGAAAATTAGCAAACCAAGGAAAAATCTTTGTGTAAAGGCGGCTTCTTGGTACAATATCTCTTGCAGATAGGCCTATTAGATTATATCCAGAGATATTAGATCCAAAGTAGTGGGCGATATTAAAAAGGCTAGAGTAAGTTACATGAAAGCCCAGCAAAAAGCGAAGAAGGAATGGGATGAGAACTGCTGGCAATATTTAGTCTCAGCCAGTAAGAAGAAAAATTTGACCCAATTCTGGAAACTTGTTAAATGGGGCAGTGGAGAATTAAATCAGGTCAAATCATTGCTAAAATCAATTCCGAGCGGTAGGGCCCAAGGCCCCCACTGTATACTCGCAAAATTGTTTGTACACGATAAACACCATTGGGTATCTTATATAAAGTTATTGGCCAATGCTCATAGCTAGTGGTGCTTCCATTCCAGATACGTGGTTGGGAGGTGAATTCCTACCTATTTATAAAACAGTGACTGCTCACTACCAGGTAACTACCGGCAAATCAGCCTTATTGATTCCATGCAGACGATTGTTGCCAGGCTAGTTCTTGGCAGAATCCATTCCTGGATAGACGAGACAGATATCCTGACACCTCTTCAGGCGGGGTTTCGACCACAGACAAGCACCTTAGATCAGGTCTTTAGGTTTGTGCTCATCTACTGGTGGGTGGTTATCATTGGAGGAGGCGCAATCTATACAGCTTTTATCGACCTAAAATCCGCATTTGACTTAGTCCCCCTTATGAAAATGTGGAGTGCCTCTGTGGACATGGGGATGCCGTCGGAACTGTTAGCTGTTTTAGTAAAACTGCACAATTCAAACTATGCACAGGTCCGCTGGGGAAAGCAGGGAAGTGGTACTGAGAGGTTTCCGGTTTCCAAGGGGGTTTGCCAGGGGTGTGTCCTAGCCCTAACCCTTAATCTTTGTTTAGAAACAGGGTTGTTCAGTCCTTTTCTACTCACCCTACAGATGCTCCAGTGTTAGCCGACTTGAAGATACCCCTGCTCATGTTCGCAGTCGACACCTTGATAATATCTAAGACTCGTCAGGGTCTGCAGGCCGCTCTGTCCCGCTTCAAGGTGTTCTTCTACAACCATGAATTAGTGATAAATGTGGAGAAAACAAGGTTTATGGTGTTTCACAAGTCCAAAGCCATAACCGGGAGAGTGTATATGAATAATGTCCCCTTGGAACAGACTGAGGTTTTTATCTATCTGAGTGTAACACTAGGTAGGAAACTAAACTGGAAGCTCCAGATCGATATGCTGGCCTTAAAACATGGACAATTAGCTGGTGTACTGATAAAAGAGCAGAGGCTTTCCTGTACCAAACACATTGTCCCCGCACTCAAGATTTACAACTCTTTAACTCAGTACCTCAATATTATATGGCGCTGAACTTTGGGGCTTTGAGGATTTAACATCACTGGTATTAACCCAAAACAAATTTGTTAGATCACTAATAGGCCTCCTGCAATCCACCCCACTTATGCCCCTTTATCTTGATTGGGTTGCTACTGCATAGAGTACTCGGCACGCTTCAGACCTATAGCATTCTGGAGAAGGCTCTGGACCACACCTGAGCTTTTTCTGTATGCTGAAGCTCTCCTTGATGTTCGGGGGTTGGGCTGCTTATACAAGATCTCCTGGTTTAATAACATCAAAACTAACCACTGTGGCCAATATGGGGATGAGTAAACTGTGGGAGGTTTAAGCTGCTAATACATTTCCATCTAAAAAGAACCTCAATGCAGCGTATTGGTGTATGGTCAAAATTAAGCGGTTCTCTATCCTATCATGAGGCCCACCCTGACTAGAGAATTCTTGGAGATCAAGCATGAGACCACGTTTGAAACCTATTGGGACCTCATCACCAGGCCAATAGACAGGAAACTGTATCATCAGTTCAGAGTAGGCTCACTCCCTATAAGAGCTCTTACTAGTAGTTGGTACCCGTCACCGGATGATAAATTCATTTCATGTCCTGCCCAAAACAAGACATTAGTGCATATTTTTTATGTATGCCCAGTCTATAATCTACCTAGGACCAAATGGCTTAAACCTATTTATATGAGTCTGAGCACAAGATTGGCTCTGGAGGCCTTAAGCATCCTAAGGACAAACACTAAAGATTCCATAGTGGTAGCAGCAGCAACATTTTGAGCTGGATGTTGGTCATCTGTGCCAACAAGATGAGGGTATACTAACTTTATCATTTCCATTCTTGAGGGTTGAGACAACACGGAATGGGCCTGTTGATAAAATATCTGTCTTGACCCCGAGTTTTGGTTATTTAAGAGATGATCACTTGCTGACCCTCCGTCTAAATCTGGTCCCCATATTTTGGGCTGATAAAAGGAAGCAACTGCCCTGTTACAGATTTCGTGTTCTTACATATATAGATTTTTTTGTGCTTCTTTAAATGTGTTTTTATCTTTTGTATGTACAACTTTGCCACTTTATGTAACAATGTTTTTATCTTATATATAAATATTTTTGTGGTTTTTACATAAGCCTGGATGATTGTAGAAAGCATATTATATCCCGAGCTTTTTTAATCATTGTTGTATTCTGT
Source organism: Lissotriton vulgaris (assembly GCF_964263255.1). Classification (NCBI taxonomy): domain Eukaryota; kingdom Metazoa; phylum Chordata; class Amphibia; order Caudata; family Salamandridae; genus Lissotriton; species Lissotriton vulgaris. The sequence continues at coordinate 1,303,308,325 of NC_141695.1, read as the reverse complement.
CTTTTATGATTTTGAAAATCGAAATAAAGACTTTATTGAATAGAATTGAATAGACTTTTACAGTTAATCAATTGGTTGATTCTCCATTTTTTCTGTTTTGCCATTTTAATCTCCTTCGTATTTTGTGCAGTTTGGCACACTTTACAGGTTGAACATTTGTAATAACCTTTCACACCTATCCATGTATTCTGTTTTTTTGTGCCAAGGTGACTGTGGACTAATTCATCTTTAAGATTTCTTGCTCTCCTGTACGTGATTTTAGGATGGTTTCCAACCATATTTGCCATAGTTTGATCCAAGCATAAAATGTTCCAATTTTTTCGAAGGATGTTTACAATTTGTTTAGACTCTGTTGGGAAGGTTGTGATAAGTCATATAGCATCTTTATCATTGTCTTGCTGTGGCTGTTTTTGTTTTACTATTTCCGTTCTTGATTGCTTTTCAGTTTTTTCAAGACAGGGTATTAATATGTTTTTGTTATATTTTCTTCTTCTGAATCTGAGCATCAATTGTTTGCTGTGTTTTTTTTCCATTAGTGGTCCTCAGAGCATATCCGTCTTATTCTCAATAGATCATCATATGGGATATTTCTGATTATTGTGGCTTGGTGGAAACTTTCTGTGTGCAGTGTTGCATTACTAGCTGTTGCTTTGGGGTGGAACGTAGTGTGTACTAATGTTTCATTTTTCTGTTCTCTCTTCCCAGGGTTCAGGGGGTGGATGGAGGGTCTGGGGGATGGAGCTCGCTTCCCCACACTTAGATACTGTTGGTACGTTGGGGCAACAGGCACTATGCACATTCCGTTCATTGGGCTGGTTCATGCCCGGGGTGCAGGGGGGCTGGGAGGGGGCGTTGAATCGGGGGGTTGGGGGTTCCAGGGTGTTCATTGTTGTTTTATCGGCATCACCTATCATTATCACAAGCTGTATAACGGCATACAAAAGTCATAATAGCAACATAAAATAATAAAATAAGTGTAGATAATAGAAGATCCAATCATAGATATACATTTGATTATCCAAAAATCTGCTTTTAAAACAAACAGTATTTCATAATTTTGTTTGAGCACAGTGCAATACATTGGGAGACTTTTCATTTCATTTACTTGTGCTAGATATCAATAGTTAAAATGAAATAAAATGCTTGTGCGTAATGATATTTAGTAAAAATGCTATTGAGTCTAAGAGATCTTAGCTGTTGTCTGTGCAGTGGAAGCTAAGTTTTTCTGGCAAGCGCTTTCCACCATGTCAGCCAAGCTTGCCCCAGGTACTTTGCACATAATAGAATAAAAAAGGTCTAGAGTTCGACTTGAGAATATGGAGTGCAACGTGGTGCTCCCACATACCAAGCTGCCTGCAAATCAGGCTCAGTCATTTTTTCCGTGACGTTTTGTACGCCTGACAGACATACAATAGGTGGGCAATACTTTCCACAGGGGCTTTGTTACTAGGGCAGTGTTTCTCGTTTTTATGGACCATTTTGCTATTACTTCACCCACTGTAAGGGAACCGTACCTAAAGTGCATACCGTGCATTCTGTCTCTAGGTACTTCGAGGTAAGACCCATAGAAGCTACTTAGTTTATGGGAATAGAACTCAAATGTCAATTTGCCCACATTGGGATTTCTGATCTCTTGCTGGTCCACCCATTCCCAATACAGGCGTTTGAGAACTGTTCTTCTTGGGGGCAGCCACAAAGCCCAATTGTAGTTAACATTTTCTTAATGTCATGAATCCAGACTATTTTTCCCCAGTATCGAGGCTAATAACCTCGGTGAGGGCCTCTGCATAGGGAATAAGCTCAGGGGTCCTCCTAATACAAGCCCAGAAGGGTAGGGGGCGCAACCTGGCTACATACCTTATTGATCGCCTGCCCATATCCATTAATAATGGTATGAGAGGGATGTGTTTTGGTGCTGTTGTTAGATCTCTTAGAAATGTATATTCCTATCTCTGGAGCTCGTCCAGATTATCGAATCCCCAGACTTCAGTTCCATAGAGGGAAGCACTAACAGCCTTAGTATCAAATATCTGGAGGGCTGGGGTTAAGGGCCTAGTATGAGAAAGACAGTGTTCTTTTACTATTACACTTGCTGTACGCTCATGGGGCATCAACATCTTGCCTAGGTGAGGTTTCCATGTCATTTTCTCAGAGAGTCTTACACCCAGGTATTCAAAAGTGGCGACCTTTTCAAGGGGAATTCCACCTAGAAGTTGGCCATTCCTACATTTCCTATGGGGATTGAAAGCCATGAATTTGGTTTTGTTGGCATTTATAGTCAAACCCCGGTTCTAACAGAAAAGATGGAATCTATCGGTGAGACGCTGCAGCCCAGCTGGGGTCTTCAATATCAACAACGTGTCATCTGCAAACAACAAGGTTGGTATCCCCCCCCTTAGAACCGGTGAATCAGCCGCTCCTCCAGATTGAAGTCAACTACTCCGCTCACATAAAAGGAAAAAAGGATTAGAGCCAGAGCGCATCCCTACCTTACTCCTCTCTTGACAGGGATGCGCTCTGTCAGTTGACCCTGGTCACCCCACCTGACCTGAGCAAAGTTCCCCTCATGAAGCCGGACTAGTAAGTTAAGGACAAAATGGGGTACGCCCATCTCCTTGAGTGTTTCCCATAGCCTAGACCTGGGAACCAGGTCAAAGGGAGTCTTCAGATCAATAAATGCTAAATAGAGACTGCCTCTTCCCAGCACCACAACCTAACAATACATTTTAAGGAATCTGAATACTTGGTCCATTATCCCTATCTTAGTTCTGAAGCCTGCCTGAAACTGTGAAAGAATATTCCCATCCTCAGACCATCAATGGATCCTGTGCAGAAGCATCCGGTCAAAGACCTTTCGCACAGCATCTATCAGACTTATTATCACCTATCAATATGGCTTTGGGATAAGGGTCCACACTTAGCATTTCACTATGGGAACGCACTGTAACAAAAGTTTCACCTTAATTAGTTGGAATGTGAATGAGCTATGAAATGAGGTAAAACACACCATTGTCCTGCAATACATAAAACTGCATTCCCCAGACATGGTCCTCCTTCAGGAATCGCATCTTGTTGGAAATATGTGTAAAGCCCTAAATAGTTGGCGATACAGGCTCCTTGCCCACTCAGGTTTCACCACTGGGTCTAGGGGAGTGGGCATCATGGCTAAAAATTCCTTCCCCTTTGCTGTTCAGTCTTCACGCGCTGATGAATGCGGGAGGTATATCACACTCACTGGTCAATGGGAGGGCAGGGTTTGGACTCTGGTGTCGGTGTATGTCCCGCCGGGACTGCAAGTCAAATGTTCACAGATATGGGTACTCTGCTCCTCTCCCTCCCAGGGAACTACTGCTAGTGGGGGGCGATTTTAATGCTTTGGCATCTGGTGCACTGGACAGCCAGCCCACTCGAGTGATGGGGTCCTCTAATAGTTGGCTCCCGATTCCCTTAAGGCATTCGGCCTTCGGACGCTTGGAGGGCGTTTCACACCAGGGACTCACAATACTTCTTTTTTTCTGGCGCTCACAATAGCTTTTCCCGCATTTATTATTTACTCTTACCAGCCTCTCAACTTCTATACTTGCACAAGGTCCGTCACCTCGCGTGCGGCATATCTGACCATTCCCTTGTGTGGACTAGGTTGGTACTGGGGAACCTACGTATTGACATGGTAGCGCCAATTAGTCCCTGGTACTTGTGAAGCCCCAAGATTCGCACAGACCTGCAAAAAGCGATTGACTGCTATTTTCAGGAGAACCTTGGCTCAGTGGACTCCCCTCGGACGCACTGGGCTATACTTGGGCTACATCTGGGTGATATTTGTGCTACATTTGGGCTCTTTTGTCTCTGGAAGCCATCTTGGGAGACTTCTTTTGTTATTAATTTTCCTAATTTCCTCATTTACTACAGTCTCCTCAGTAGGAAATACTTTCAGTGTTTTACTTTGGTTCCATCAAGAAGGCATTCAGATGTGTCACAAATTTGCCATACATTCTGAATGTTAGCAGTCTAGTTGCTCATTAGATCACTGTAGGAAAGCTACTGCTCACCAGGTAAGTCTGCTGCTTGTATTGAAAGTACATGTTTCAGTCTGTATATCAGAATTGTTTTAATGAAATAGAATAGGATTTGAGAAAGTCACTCAAAATGTGCCCTAATTTTTCTTTCTGCAGCACTAATCATACTTTCTATGGCAAAATGAACCCCCTCATTTTGTTCCTTTTTAAATTAAATGTTTTAAGAGTTAGCACTTTATTCCAATCACGATGGCTTCAGGTGTGCTATACTTTTGTCATAAGTCATAAGGCTGTTAGCACTCTACTTGTTCTTTAGAACACTCTGTGAATCTGCAGTAGAACACAAAGGAATCAACTGACAGTCTCTGCCCTTGTTGGATGTACATGTTTTACTGATACTGTCAGACTTCATTCTCAGATCACTACTCCTGAGGCACAGCCGGGAGCGCTTTTTTAAAACTTGAAACTTTGTTGATTTAAAAAACGTTGTGTGTTGTATACTATGTCACTGCCACTCCCCTTCCTCACCTGATCGATCCTCTGTTGGGCTTACGATCGCTTCTCTTTTCCCCACGCAGCAGAGCTAACGCTGCAGCGGGAACGCCCAGATTATCGCCGCCAGCAGCGAGTGAGCCGGTCCTGTGGCCACGCCCACTCGCTCGAGGCCACGACCCCTTCGCCTTCTTAAGCAGAGCTGATCACGAGCTCTGGTCAGATCACTACTCCTGACGCACAGCCGGGAGCGCTTTTTTAAAACTTGAAACTTTGTTGATTTAAAAAACTTTGTGTATTGTATACTGTGTCACTGCCACTCCCCTTCCTCACCTGATCGATCCTCTGTTTGGCTTACGATCGTTTCTCTTTTCCCCACGCAGGAGAGCTAACGTTGCAGCGGGAACGCCCAGATTATCGCCGCCAGCAGCGAGTGAGCCGGTCCTGTGGCCACGCCCACTCGCTCGAGGCCACGCCCCCTTCACCTTCTTAAGCAGAGCTGATCACGAGCTCTGGTCAGATCACTACTCCTGACGCACAGCCGGGAGCGCTTTTTTAAAACTTGAAACTTTGTTGATTTAAAAAACTTTGTGTGTTGTATACTGTGTCACTGCCACTCCCCTTCCTCACCTGATCGATCCTCTGTTGGGCTTATGATCGCTTCTCTTTTCCCCACGCAGCAGAGCTAACGCTGCAGCGGGAACGCCCAGATTATCGCCGCCAGCAGCGAGTGCGCCGGTCCTGTGGCCACGCCCACTCGCTCGAGGCCACGCCCCCTTCGCCTTCTTAAACATGTGTATCTCACGTACGCGCAGCGGACGAGTGCAGCAGGCGCGCCTAAGGCAAGCCCGTCTGGGCCCGTCCGCGCCCGGACGGACCCAGGCCCAGGGACTCTGTCGGATTCACCTCCCGATCGTCTGATGTACCCATCAGACACGCTCCTGGCTCTCCGACTGGAAAAAAAACAAGGATGTCGCTACATTCACGACGAAGGTAAACCCTTCTCAAACTGCACGCGCTGCAACCCAGTCACTCAGACCCCAGCTAATTCTGGATTACAGCTGGGTCTCCTCAACTGTCGCTCCCTCCCCAAACACGCACATGAAATCAATCTGATGATCCAAGATCAAGGCATAGACGCATTGTTTCTCACGGAAACCTGGCTTTCCGACAGTTCTGACTCGGACATTGTCATCGCCCTTCCCCCAGGTTACCTCATCCAAACCCTGCACAGACCCAGAGGAAGAGGAGACGGGTTGGCCATAATCTACAGAGAACACCTTATCTGTAGAACCAACAACGACAACATTGAAGACTCCGAAAGTTGCCATTTTTCCCTCCAAACCTCCCCGGTGCACTCCCTTTCGGGACTACTAATCTACCGCCCTCCGGGTACTCCTGGGAAATTCCTCACTGCTGTCACCGAAACGGTATCACAACTAGCCTCCTCCACTTCCAACTTTCTCATCGTAGGCGATCTTAACCTTCACTTCACAGACCCCACTGACCGGACCGCTTCCGACCTTCTTTTGGACTGAGGTTCCGTGACGATTTGAACCCGTGTTTTCAAGTTTGTCGGAAATACATAATATTAGTATCAGCGAACCGCAAATGACCCATTTAGCATATCCTGGTGTTTTCGCTACGATACGAGCAAGAGCACTCCTGTTATGAACACATTTCTGATCTACCCACGGCATCCATCTTAGATCATGTCCGCCATTTTGTGTTTCTTGCCCTCACATACGCAATAACCTCTGATCACTTCATTTCGATTAAGGACACGTAGCCTTAGCCGGAGATTCACCTCTTTCATGACACGTGTACCTTAAACCAGATCACGTTGTAGCTGCATGACTTGACAAAGGCTGCCTCCTCTGCCCGAGGCCAGCCCACCTGAACTGGTTCTCGTGTCCATTGTCCCGATCATGATTAGGCGGCCGAAGCCGGTAACCTTGCCCATTTACAACCCACAAACATCTCTTATCCCGCTTTTCTATCTCCTGCACCTGGCTCTGCTCCTTTCCTTCTGGGCCTTTATTAGGGGGAGGTAACGAACTTTACGATGAGGCGGTCCGGCTCTTGAATGCAATATTGACAAGGGATTGTGATGGACTAGTGGGAACCCCTCTTCGTGATGTTTGGCATCAGATATTATCGACAGTTCCTGTGTAATGCCAAATATTTATTGTTTAAGATACAAAGGTTTAGGAATGTACTGACATGTGAAATATTTGCCTGAAGCACAATTTTTAGTATATAAGGAGCAACCCTCAATGTACAAATCGAACAGGCTCCTGGTTACTGCCCATGCGTAGTTTCTGTGACTTCTGTGTCCCTGCAGTAATAAACCTTTGGTCTTTGACGCCACCATCGAGAAGCCCGTGTTTCTGTTCATTTGCGCACCAAGGCAGGTGGAATTCCGGGGTCTTTGGGTGTTGTTCCCTGACACCTCTGGACGGAACCAAAAAGTCCAGAACTCCAATTGGCGCCCAACGTGGGGCGACGTCATTCGGTACCGGTCCAAAAGCCTGAAGAGTTCGAGGAGCTTCGTGTGAAGATTTCCGAGGGAGGCGCCCCACTTCATCGATCCCGGCATATCGCAAAAGTGGCCCGAAGTTCTCTTCCACGAGGGTTCCCGTTCAGGACGGCTGCAGTGGGCCGTTGCCTTGACCGTCGCCCTGTCTTGGACCCGAGGTGCAGCCCTTAGTACAGCGAAACGTGACGGGTTTCTCCTTGGTGACGTCTTCAGTGCCTCAGTTAAGTATTTAGTGATAGCTAGCTGGTTACTTTGTGAGGATTGTTAAAATCCTTGATCGGTTCTTGGTTTGGTTTGGTTTCGTAAGATTATCACTAGTTGTTCTGGTTACGATAATCTATTTGGTTCAGTTTGGGTATCGATACATTAGTTTGGTTTTGGTAGGCCTAAGTTCTTGGTTCGAGTGCACATATTTGTTCCGTGTTTTGTTTGTTTTGTGTTCCAGACTGAAAATGGTAAGTCGGAAAATGTTGTCTTGTTTCGGTTGCAACCATGACTCACGATTGGAGGATTCCTGTCTGGTTCCTCCGATTGGGACTCCCCTTTATGACTTATATTGTAAACATGGTGTGGGTCCTATATCTTATAATGAGGTATGGGTCCGTTACTGTAAGAAGGATGGTGTCCTTAGTTGGCCACTACATGGTAGTTTTGAACCCGAGATTCTTGATAATTTAGAAGCGAAATTGTTTAGGAAGAAAGCCCGGCCGGCAATGTTTGATTCTTTCCGTTATTGGCGAAAAGAGTCCAAACAGAGAGAAATGAAAAGGTTGAAGAAAGAACAGAAAGAGAAAGAAGAGCTAACTCTAGAGCAAGCAACTAAACAATTGCAAGATAATGAGTGCGAAAAAGCCATAGATGTAGCAATTAGAGAGCATAATTTAGCGATTGACAAGTGCTACCCTGCCTTGCCATCGAAAACAGCTAAGATACTGGAGGATCCCGAAAACGATCCTCTGTTGTCTTATCTGTTACGGTCACCTCCACCGTATGCACAAGGTGCTACGGCCCAACTTGTACCGAATGTCCAATTGCCGGTTGCTGGACAACCTGGTGTTCTTGTTCCTCAGAATCAAGTTCCTGTACCTCCTGTGGTTAATGTGAATATTCCTACGGCTCCTCCTCTTCCTGGGTTGCCGACTTCTATACCTGTATCTGTCTCGCTTACACCTACTACATCACAAACTATTTTTCTCGATACTCCTACTGCCTCGCTATCTGTTCCTACCTCTACTGTGTTCTCTACGTCTGCAAGTGTGTTAACTCCACTTTCTGTACGTCGAAAAATAACTGATTCTGTTGCTAATATACTGTCTCCTTTATATAAATCTTTAATTAAGACTCCTACTCCTGATTCAGTTCAGAGACGTAGTCAGCTACCAAGTACTGAAGAACGGGGAGTTTTAGATTCCACGGCTCTCAGATGGATTACGAAAGTTAGAAGATATAGTACGAGAGATGTACTAGATACGTTTATGCAGTGGAAGGAACCAACGCAACGGTACGTCTTTGATGAGATGTGCTCGTTGTTACGTGAGGAAATAGAGGAAGATGATGTTGAATCAGACTTGGAAGATTTAATTAAAATTCAAAAAGAGTTTGCTGCAGGAATGATAGTGGGTGATAATATAAAAGAAGCGATGGAACTTATTTTAAGTTTTAGGAATGATCCATCTCTTCGTTCGCCGAGAGATTTAGAGAAAGGTAAAATGAAGCCAAGTCGCCAATATCCTATGAGGGAGGTTCCTCCAATTTGGCGCGAAGCAATACAACGTGATGATAATGCGGGTATTGCAGCTGCTCCAGCACAGTTCCAACGAGTGTGGATACACATTCCATGGAAGCGAGCTGAAGTGCTAGCGGTGAAACAGGCCTTGCCAGATCCGCGTAAAAATCCAGCTGGATATTACAAGGAATTAACACAGACAGTTGAGGCTTGTATAATGAACTTAGCAGACATCGATATGTTATTTGGCAATGTAGTTCCACAACCAGTGTGGGCTAAAATTCGTAGGGAGGATCATCAAGCAGCCTTAGGTGGTGATTGGGCAGCTATCACTGCAGCGGATGGTCAGCAAACGGGTGGTGCAAAACCCAAACCCCTAATTGCTAATCTTCCAGGTAGAATAATTGACTTAATGAAGACTCTGATGCCTGCGTTGCGTGTTAATTGGGATAAATTATCCGCATGCAAGCAAAAGAAAGATGAAAGTGTCTCCGACTTCTTCACGAGGTTCGAAGAGACTTTTGTAGATCATAGTGGTCAGGATATGAGCACTGAAGGAGGACAGAGACTGTTTGTCGATAAATTTGTGCATAATTTGTTACCTGAATTATGCAATAAATTAAAGGATTCAGAGAGCGCGTGGGCTGTTTCCACAACTGCGCAAATACTTGCGACTGCACAATACTACGAAAATAGGGATAAAGAGGAAAAGGAAAAATCAGAGAAGAAAACGAAAGATTTAAAGACTAAAGTTCTTTTACAGCAGGCGTATCCGCCTCGCACGAATCAGACTAATATGCAACAGAATTCGTATCAGAGGACAGATTATAGTTCAACCAGGCCCCAATACCAGTGGAATCAGTGTGCGTACTGTAAGAAAGAGGGTCACTACAAAAATGAATGTCCGATCTTAGCGCAAAATAATGCAGCAGCAGCTCAGAGAGGTCGTGGTGGTTTTGTGCAGAATTCTAGAGGTCGAGGGCGAGGTGCTATGCCTCCGCAAACGAATGATCGTCCCTCCAATCACTTTGATCAACGAAATGTACAGTCAGCTCAACAAAATAGATCTCAGCAATATCTTGTTGAAGATTATTGTGAAGTGGATGAGGGATTTCAGCAAAATGGGTACTAGGACAGCCATGGACAGAGAGAGGGAGTAGTATCAGTTCCAGTGGATCAGAGTGGGCCTTATGTCGCAGTAGCAACATCAGGTGTATTCGAACCGTTTCTGTTGGATACTGGTGCCGCAAAAAGTTCTATCATTCATGCGAAACTCCCTGGCGCACCTTTGTCCGGCTCAACAAATGTTTCCGTAGGTTTTTCAGGCGCCCCTGTTTACAACCCGATATCTGGTCCTTTGTCTATTTCTGTTGGACCGTGTCAATTGAAAGCACCCTTGATTTTGACGACAGGTTGTAATGAAAATCTGCTTGGTTTAGATTTGTTAAAACGACTATATGCGACATTGTACTGTTCTCCGGAAGGGGTACAGCTTACTTTGGGTAAAAGAATCACTTCTCCGATGTACTTGTCAATGGACGCACTCCCGCCAGAGCTGCGCTCACTCCCTGATTCTCTTTGGGCGACTGGTCCTAATGATGTAGGCCTTTTAGAAATACCACCGTATGTAGTAACTTTGAAAGCAAATGTAAAATTTCCAAGAATTCCCCAATATAAAATATCTAGTGAAGGAGAACGTGCACTTTTATTGATTGTGCAAGATTTGATTAAGAAAGGTGTGGTTGAAGAAACTCGAGGAAATGTTTGTAATAGTCCTGTATTGCCGATTCTGAAACGAACTGATCCTACGAAACCTCCAGTGTACAGGTTTGTCATAGACATTAGAGAAGTTAATAAAATTGTGGTTCCGCAGTTTCCTGTGGTTCCAGACATTACTGCATTGTTAACATTGATTCCTGCTACAGCCACTTGGTTCTCAGTCATCGACTTGAAGAATGCCTTTTTCAGCATTCCGATAGCCGAGGAAAGCAGAGACATTTTTGGCTTCTGTCTAGGAGGTCGAAGTTTCAGATTTAAACGCGCTCCACAGGGCTACTGTGAAAGTCCATCTATTTATAGTCAAGCATTAAAAAGCCAGTTAGATTCTTTTGTCCTTCCTCCAGGTTCTGCCCTAGTACAGTACGTAGACGATCTTTTAGTAACTGCCGATGACAAGGAAACTTGCAAAGCAGCTACAGTATCGTTATTGCATCATTTGTCTGATTTGAATCACAAGGTATCACCTTCCAAGATGCAATACTGCTGCCAAGAAGTGACCTACCTAGGTCATCTCTTGTCAAAGGAGGGAAGGAAGTTGACCCCAGAAAGAATAAAAGCAATTACGCAAATGAGTGTTCCACGCACACAGAGAGAAGTACGTGCCTTTTTAGGTATTACCTCCTACTGTAGGCAGTGGATTCCAAATTTTTCTCTTTTAGCGAAACCATTGGTAGCTTTGACTGGGAAAAATGTTCCGAGTCCGGTGCCATGGTCTGATGAATGTCAAGAGAGTTTTACTGAATTACGAAAAGCCTTGTGTTCAGCTCCTGTATTGGGTACACCTGATTACAGTAAGCCATTCACGCTCTACGTTCACGAGAGAGAAGGTTGCGCGTTGAGTGTCCTGACACAGAAGTTTGGTGATAAACAACGCCCTTGTGCGTATTTCTCATCAACATTAGATCCAGTAGCTAGAGCGTTGCCTAGTTGTTTGAGAGCTACAGCGGCAGCTGCGGCTTCCATTCGGCAATCTGCTGGTTTGGTGATGAACAACATGCTAGTGGTCATGGTTCCTCATGCAGTGGATACACTCATGAACCGAACGAAGACACAACACCTTACTAGTGCGAGATTATCTGGTTACGAGCTGACATTACTAGCGAGTCATATTCAGATCAAAAGATGTAATGTATTGAATCCAGCAACGCTGTTGCCGACTGATCAAGAGTCGAGTGATTCTGAGCCACATGACTGCTGTTTTAAAACGGAGGAAGAGACAAAAGGACGCATCGATTTGAAAGATACTCCGTTATCCGATCCGGATGGTACGCTGTATGTGGACGGGTCATGTTTTAAATTGGAGAATGGTGATGTGACTGCTGCTTACGCGGTAACGACGTTGAAGACGATTGTGGAGACTGCAAGAGTGAGTCAGAATTCTGCCCAAGCTGCAGAATTAATAGCTCTAACGAGAGCATGTGTTTTAGCTGAGGGAAAGAGAGTGAATGTATTCACAGATAGTCAGTACGCATTTGGCGTGGCCCATAGTTTTGGCCGGTTGTGGAGAGAAAGAGGTTTCATTACGTCCCATGGGACTAAGATTCAACATGGTCAGCTAGTTAACGACTTGTTGGAATCTCTAACCTTGCCGACTGAAGTTGCAATTGTAAAGTGCAGTGCTCATAAAGCAATCACGGATGATGTTGGACGTGGGAATGCTTTTGCTGATGAAATTGCTAAACAGACAGCTAGAGACATGATGAGTAGAACGTATGTTGCAACGTCTGCAAGATGGATCGCTGAGTCTGGGATGTGTGAAGATACAATGGAAAGTGTGAAAGAGATTCAGAGAGAAGCAACTGAGGAAGAGAAACGTGTATGGAGAGAGAGTACGGGCAAGTTGGACTCGAATGGATGTTGGATTGATTTGACAGAGCAACAGCGTTGGATGTTGCCGGATGCGTATGTGCTTGCAGTAGTGACAATGGCGCATGGAGTAGCGCATATAAGTTCTAAAGGGATATGTAAGATGTTGGCTCCGGTCTGGAAAAATGAGGGAATCAGTAAGTGTGCAGAGAGAGTGGCGAAAAATTGTATGGTGTGCTTGATGCATAATCCTGGCAAGGGAACTCCAACTCCAGCTGGTCATTTCGCTCCTCCTTCCTGCCCCTTTGAAGTGATTCAGTTAGACTTCATTCACATGGAACGCTGTAATAATTTAAAATATGTCTTGGTGGTGGTTTGTGCTTTTTCCAGGTGGATAGAAGCATACCCACTGAAGGACAATACTGCCTTATCAACTGCCAAAATTCTTCTCAAAGAATATTTCCCTAGATTTGGAATGCCACGGATTGTATGGTCAGATAACGGAAGTGAGTTTATAGGGAAAGTTATGCAGAGTGTATGTGCAGGCCTAGGATTGAAACAGAAATTTCACAGTGCGAACCATCCCCAGTCAGCTGGTTTAGTGGAGGGTTACAATGGTACCCTCAAACTGAAGATAGCTAAAATACAAGCATCCACAGGTTTAGCCTGGCCAGACGCACTTCCTTTGGCTTTGTTATCAACAAGAGCAACTGTACATTCTAGAGTGGGGCTTAGCCCATACGAGATAGTCTTTGGCCGCCCAGCAAATATCTGGGGTGTGCCAAGGCCTAAGGAATTTAAGTCTATAGAATATCCTATGTTGATAGACTACCTTTACGACTTGACTGCTAAATTGAGTCTTATTCATCAACAGGTTTTCGATGCTTTGCCAAAACCTCCGGAGAGTCCAGGGCATCAGCTGAAACCAGGAGATCTGGTTGTCATCAAGAACTTCGCGAGGACGAAGAACCTTCAACCAAGATTTGTGGGGCCCTTTCAGATCTTACTGACAACGAGGACAGCAGTTCGTGTAGCTGGCCGCAAGCATTGGGTGCACGCATCTCATGTTAAGCGTGTACCCTTGCCGCTACCTTACGACGACTGGGTGAAAAAGGGAATTGGTGCCTCCGAAACTGAAAGCACACCGAAGTTCATCCCTTTCAGCGATGCTGAATTGATTACTGACACTCCAAAATCTGACTCTCCTCCTGAAAAGACTCTTTTGAACACTGAACATTTGTCTCCAGCATCAGAAGAAACTTTGCTATCTGCGAACTTAAACACTGCAACAGCTGCTAGTGATACACTATTTTCCGATCAGACAATACCTGCGAAGCAGAGATACAACCTGAGAAAACGTAACATGGACAAATAAAGCAGGCAACTGCATATTGTGATTTTGATATATTGAACATTTGCCTTCAGCCAGGAAGTTTACTATTGTTTATTATTTTTTAAAATTGCCTTGCCGTCTGGGTAGCCGTAGGGTCGTGGCTGTGTGCCTAGTTTGAATCTGCAGGGGTCTGACACAAGGTCGATCTTTCTGTTGGTTCTGGGAACTCCCAGGGCTGACAGAGGCATTTTCATCTACGTACACATCATCAGTGGTCGCGAGCGGATTGTAGAAGATGGAGCTTCCTGCGCTGCAACGAGAAAATGTGATTTATGTTCGCAGAAACAGACTGTACAGAATTCTTCGTAGCAAATGCTTTTTGATGCAATGTGCCGTTACATTTTTGATTATTTTAGCAACATTGGTGGGTGGAATCGTCTTTAGTATAAATCTGATTTTTGTGCCAGTTACTACAGTACCTCCCCTTGATCCTGCCATTTCTACTGTTTCTTCTATACACTCTTTTCACTCGTTTCCTGAACATGAGCAAGCCCGACGCACAGAGTTCATTAACAACACTTTTGTACAGCTCTTGCACCAACACCAATTGGTAGTTAACACTACAGACTGCTGGGTGTGTGGCTTGATACCCCACACTATGGATAAAGGTATTCCCTATCTGGTTTTGCCTTTCAGCTACAATGGATCATTTCAGGCCCTTCAAACCATCTTTGCTTATGCCCTTGAGACCTATCCTCCACGTCCACCACGTTCCACTAGATATAACTCTGCCTACAAAGCTTTAGTCCAGGGAATTATTGACATGATCAAGGATGTCAATAATACTCCATCTTACCCTAGAGACGAACTACGAGTGTATTTAAGTTGGAATACTTCAGAGTATCGCCTTAGTTTAGGAGAAAGCAAGCGTAAAAGCTCAACTCCAATCTGGGTCGTACCTCACCGAGGTCAGGTCTGTTTGCAAGGGAATGGGAGAAATCCGAGAGCTCAGCTAGGGAGGAGTGAGTGCGTTGAGACTTATGTGTTTCCGGCTAACTCTTCCCCTGCCTTCCTTACTGCTAGGGGTACCTATTTCATTTGTCGAGACCGAGCTTATACATGGTTGCCTGCTGACTTTTCAGGTTCATGCTATATTGCTCGATTGTTGCCTCCAACATACACTGCTTCATCTGATTACCACAGAACCAGAATAGCGAGAGGTGTCTTCAGCAAGGAAGATACTGCTGGTCAGGAAGCTGGAGACTTCTTCAAAGGCTTCCTTCCGTTCTGGGGGCCTATGGCCAATAGTAGAAACATACGTCAGCTAACACGGGTAGTTGAATCTACTATTACTGAAACTGCTGGTGCCCTTAGCAATTTGACAGCTGAGCTTCAGGCGGATAGACTCATGACGTTGCAGAACCGTATGGTTCTAGATGTTATACTTGCAGATCGAGGTGGGGTATGCAGAATGATCCAATCGAGCTGCTGTGTCTTTATTCCTAATAATGCTCCAACAGTCTATGAGGCGATCTCTAAGCTACACAAGATTTCCGACTCTATACATGTAGACAAGGGAAACTGGTCCTTTATGGAGTGGTTTTGGACTCTGATCTCAGCGTGGGGATGGAAGGTTCTAATGGTCATCGGTGTCATCTTAGTATTCCTATTCTCATGCTGCCTGATTATCCAGTGTGGTCCTGCTCTGTGTAGTTTTTGCGCTGCAACTTGTCTCAGAAAACCACCTGCGTTTGGAGAAAAGGCACGAGAAAGGATGATGATACAACAACATGTTACTGACCTGATGAGTATAGAACTAGACTCTGATATAGACTGAGTAATTGCCTATGTAAGGGCAAAAGGAGGGTCTGAGGTTCCGTGACGATTTGAACCCGTGTTTTCAAGTTTGTCGGAAATACATAATATTAGTATCAGCGAACCGCAAATGACCCATTTAGCATATCCTGGTGTTTTCGCTACGATACAAGCAAGAGCACTCCTGTTATGAACACATTTCTGATCTACCCACGGCATCCATCTTAGATCATGTCCGCCATTTTGTGTTTCTTGCCCTCACATACGCAATAACCTCTGATCACTTCATTTCGATTAAGGACACGTAGCCTTAGCCGGAGATTCACCTCTTTCATGACACGTGTACCTTAAACCAGATCACGTTGTAGCTGCATGACTTGACAAAGGCTGCCTCCTCTGCCCGAGGCCAGCCCACCTGAACTGGTTCTCGTGTCCATTGTCCCGATCATGATTAGGCGGCCGAAGCCGGTAACCTTGCCCATTTACAACCCACAAACATCTCTTATCCCGCTTTTCTATCTCCTGCACCTGGCTCTGCTCCTTTCCTTCTGGGCCTTTATTAGGGGGAGGTAACGAACTTTACGATGAGGCGGTCCGGCTCTTGAATGCAATATTGACAAGGGATTGTGATGGACTAGTGGGAACCCCTCTTCGTGATGTTTGGCATCAGATATTATCGACAGTTCCTGTGTAATGCCAAATATTTATTGTTTAAGATACAAAGGTTTAGGAATGTACTGACATGTGAAATATTTGCCTGAAGCACAATTTTTAGTATATAAGGAGCAACCCTCAATGTACAAATCGAACAGGCTCCTGGTTACTGCCCATGCGTAGTTTCTGTGACTTCTGTGTCCCTGCAGTAATAAACCTTTGGTCTTTGACGCCACCATCGAGAAGCCCGTGTTTCTGTTCATTTGCGCACCAAGGCAGGTGGAACTCCGGGGTCTTTGGGTGTTGTTCCCTGACACCTCTGGACGGAACCAAAAAGTCCAGAACTCCAGGACCTTATGTCACTTAACATCCGGCTGGTTAATAACGAACCCACCCACGACAAGGGACACCTTCTAGATCCCGTCCTCCCAATATCGCCAATATTACCACCAGCCCTCCCTTGCCTCTGCCATGGACCGATCACTTTCTAATCCCCATCATCTGGGATTCTCCTACTGTTACCCCCCAATCCGTGAAAATCAAGGTCACTGACAGATGGTGGCACAAACTCGTACCATCCGAATGGGCCACCATTCTCTCAAATTCCATTCCAACGCTTTCCACCGACCCTGTTACGGCCGATAAACAGTTTAGCTCCTGGATCACATCTACCTTGGACACACTCCTCCCCAAAACCGCCACTCTCAAACATACCAAACGAATACCTTCTGCCCCGTGGTATACTCCAGAGCTCAAGTCTCTACGACAGGACTGTAAGAGAGCTGAACGTTCCTGGAGGAAGGAGAAATCCAATGCAAACAAGGATGCATATCTCACCTCCCTACTAACCTACAAAACTTCCATTGGCAAGACAAAAAGTCTATTCTTTCAGGAAAGAATTGAAAAATCTGCCTGCTCTAGCAAAGAAACTTTTACCATCCTGAAAGAACTCCTTAAGGTCCCTGACCCCGGCCCAAGAAACCCCCCAGACCCCAAAGCAGACCAGGAAAAATGCCATCAGCTAGCCAGCTTTTTCCAAGAAAAGATCCAAAAAATCCTCGACTCGATCCCTCCTACAAATCCGAGCGAGAATGACGATCCCCCCGACACTCCTATCTCCCCCTGCCTATCCTCCTAGGGGCAAATAACTACAGAAGAAGTCGGGAATACGCTAAGAACCATCAAAAGTGGTTCGCCTAGGGACCCCGCCCCGCTACGGACCCTCAAGGAAGTAGCTCCTATCATCATCCCTCCCCTCACCCATCTGATCAACGCGTCTCTCCAACAGGGAGTCGTCCCCCCTAGTTGGAAAGCGGCATTTGTTAAAGCGCTACTAAAGAAACCCTCCTTGGACCCTGTGGAATAGGCCAACTACAGACTAGTCTTCCTTCTCCCCGGGAACAGCAAGATTGCTGAGAAACTGGTGAACAAGAAACTATCACAGTTTCTGGAATCCAATAACCGGTTAAAAAACTCACAGACAGGTTTCCGCCCAGGGCAGGGCACTGACATCGCCCTCCTGGCGGCGGTGGAGGAGGCCAGAGCACTCTTAGACGAAGGAGGATCAGTGGCAGTGATCCTCCTCGACCTGAGCGCGGCCTTCGACACCGTCAACCACCAACTCCTGATCAAACGGCTCAAGAGGGTCGGTGTGGAAGGTACCGCTCTATCCTGGCTTTCTTCCTTTCTGGCCCAACGTTCCTTCCAGATCTGGGAGAATAACACCCGCTCCTCCGAAACACCCCTCCAATGTGGGGTGCCTCAGGGCTCCTCCCTGAGCCCCACACTGTTTAATATCTACATGTCCCCATTGGAGGAGGTCGTCACCCCGTTCGGAGTGAGCATCGTCAGCTATGCGGATAACACACAAGTTGTCTCCCTATCCCACCCTAGCCAACAACCTGCAGACTTATTCAACTGCTTGACGCAGATACAAGGGTGGATGAACAGTTCAGCCTTAAAACTGAATGGTTCAAAGACGGACATTCTCCTTCTTGGTCAGAAAGGGCTCACCTTCCCCCAGAACATCTGGCCTCCCTGTCTGGCCCCCCCCCCAGACCCAAAACAGGAAGTAAAAAGCCTGGGTGTATGGATCGAAACCGACCTTTCATTCACCACTCAAGCAAAAAAAGTAGCCGGGACTTGCTTCGGGCTCCTGAAATCAATGAGAAAGATCCTGCCCCTACTTCCACCTACTTCGCAAAGACTACTAATCCAAGGCCTTATACATTCCAGGCTTGATTATAGCAACTCAATCTACTTGGGGGCGCCCGAAGCAACTCTGAACAAGTTACAGAGAATCCAAAATGTCGCTGCCCGGATCCTCACTAACACCCCTGCCAGAGCTTCAGCTAAACCAGCACTGAAGCTCCTTCACTGGCTCCCAGTGAGGGAACGAGTGATATTCAAAGCCTTATGCCTGGCACACAAACTACTGCAGAATCAAGGCCCCTCTATTCTGAGAAAATTTATTATACCGTACAAAGCCCCAAGATCCCTCCGATCGGACAAGGAGTCTCTTATCATCCTCCCCAGATTTAAGAATGCTCGCTCGGGTGGAAGACGCTTCTCGGTCCACACCGCACGCCTCTGGAATGCTCTCCCCCGAGACCTGAGAACAGAACCAAACTACTTACGTTTCAGGAAACGGCTGAAAACTCACCTGTTCCCTTAACTTAACTATCTCCCCCCTGAACCTGTCTTCCCCCCACCCCCTCTTTGCCCCCGGACCCGCAGACGTAGGGATCTTTAGCGCTGGGATACCTCAGGGTGACTACGCGCTCCAATAAAACTTTTTTATAATAATAATAATAACATGACTGAGAAAGATAATGTGAATTTATAGAAAATATGCTCTCAGTTTAGCTTATAGATTACCTTCCTAACCTCTGTGGGAAAAGCATGCATGAGAAAATAGTTTTCTCTGAAACATGATTCATGATATCCCAGCAGAAGGCTTTTTTACATGGTAAAATCACCTTAGAACACACCAGAATTCCCAAAATCAGTATGGTACCATCAACAAATGATTTATAATGTAACTAAAGTTTTGAAATCTTCTATTAACTGCAATGCTTTTTATTGAGGTGCTATCATGTATATTGGTCCCACGATGGCTACCTACACTTCTTGGATGAACTGCTGACAGCCAATCAGATCTCACAATGAGATGTGTCATTAGGCTCCGCCCAGATATATATGTATTTATTTCCTTTAATATCTAAAAAACTACTGAACAGATTTACACCATTTAACCAAAAGGCATGAGTGTGAACCAAGGACTACCTCTTTGCCAAATTTGGTGAAATTCCGTTCAGCAGTTCGGGCTGTTGCTGCGAATAACCGTCACTATGAAAAATTACATGGGGAAAACAAGTTTTGGGACCCCCCTTTTTTCTCGGCCCCCGCTTGATGAATCACCCCGAGACTTTCAGGATAGGAGCAGACGAGAGTGGGCCATAAGTTTAAAAAAGTTTGCGAAGATTCTTCAATCGGCGCTAAAGTTATTCCAAATAGAATGCTATATATATATTACCAGTTCTAGTTAGGACGAAACTTCACAAAATTTTCAAAACTCGTGGGGCGCTCCTGTCAGCTCCTATCTTAAAAGTTTTGGCGTGATTCGGCAAGCGGGGCCAAGAAAAAAGGGGGTCCCAAAACGTGTTTTCTCCATGTTAATTCCCATAGGAAACTTTAAACACTGCTACAGCCTGAACTGCTGAACGGAATTACACCAAATTTGGTGAAATGGCAGCCCTTGGTTCAGAAAGATCCCTGTTTTTAAATGGTGTAAATCCGTTCAGTAGTTAATGAAATTAGAAAAAGAAAAAGTTTCAATATCTGGATGGAGCCTAATGACACATCTCATCGTGAGAGCTGATTGGCTGTCAGCACTTCATCCTGGAATTGCTGGCAGCCATCTTGGGACCAATATGCATGATAGTACCACATTGAAATGCATTGTAACGAATCGAAGATTTTGAGGGTTACCAAAAGGAGAACTATAAAGGGCGATAACAGACTTTAGTTACATTAGAATTCATTTGTTGATGGTACCATACTAATTTCAGGAATTGTGGTGTGTTCTGAGGTGATTTTACCTTGTGAAAAACCTTCTGCTCGGATATCATGAATCATGTATGAGAGAAAACTGAAGCTAAAATGAGAGCATATTTTCTATAAATTCACATTATCTTTCTCAGTGATGTGAGAATGAAGTCTGTCATTCTCAGTAAATCATGTATATCCAACAAGGGTAGAGACTGTAAGTTGATTCCTTTGTGTTCTACAGCAGCTCACCAGAGTGCGCTAAAGAACAACTAGAGCGCTAACAGTCTTCTTTATGACAAAATTATGGCACACCTGAAGCCATCTTGATTGGAATAAACTGGTAACTCTTAAAACATTTAATTTAAAAAGGAACAACATGAGGGGGTCCACTTCGTTATAGAAATTATGGTTAGAGGTGTAGAAAGAAAAAGTAGGACATGTCAAGTGTGATCTCAATTATCTTCCTGTTATATTTCAACAGTAGCAGCCTGTCAGTTGATGCCTTTGTGTTCTACTGCAGCTTTCCAGAGTGTTCTAAAGAACAACTAGACTGCTAACAGTCTTACTTATGACAAAACTATGGCCCACCTGAAGCCATCTTGATTGGAATAGACTGGTAACACTTAAAACATTTAATTTAAAAAGGAACAAAATAAGGGGGACATTTTGTCATAGTAATTATGGTTAGTGCTGCAGAAAGAAAATGTAGGGCATGTTTTAAGTGAGATCTCAAATCCTCTTTTATTTCATTAGAGAATTCTGACATGCAGACTGAAATAATCACTTTCAATATGAGCAGTAGACTTCCAGTTAACTCCCTGGTGAGCAGTAGCTTTACTACAGTGATCTAATGAACAACTAGAGTGCTAACATTCTGAAGTTATGGAAAATATGTGACACATCTGAATGCCTTCTTGATGGAATCAAAATAAAAAAGTGAAAGCATTTCCTACTGAGGAGACTGCTGTAAATGAGGAAATGAGGAAACTTTATAACAAATAGGTCTCCCAAGATGGCTACCGGAGAAAAAAGAGCCCAAATGTAGCCCACATATAGCCATATGACAGAAGTGTTCAAAACACTTTTTATTTGTAGCTTTTTTGCAGTTTTATATAGTGCAGACTGGTCAGGTATTGGAGTGTTACAGCTTACATGGACCCCTTATTTCGTATTTTGCACGAAGTACATGAGATTGATCTTGCGAAACATTGAGCTTTACGATTCTGTTAACCTGAAGTTGCTCTGAACCCGGCTTTGTAACACCCGTTTTTACCTACTGGTTTGAATTAATTCTCACTGTATTGCATTAGGAAAGAGGATTTACTGTTTTTATGTACACTTTTATGATCTATGTTTCTGAATCTGATCAAATAAAGTTTAATGAATTCTATGGCAGGACAGAGGCGAGGATTATGCATATCTTTCCTCACTTTATTTGCATAGCAGTTCAAAGAAAACGTAACACAACAATCTTTAAACAAAAGACTACACAACCCATGAACGATTAGGGGGTAGTCTCCAAGGCAACTATAGTCCAATCATATCACAGTCCATCGTATATAATATTGTGACATCCCTTCCGCTCCCTCTTTCTTCAGTGCATTCCTTACATACTTGGCTTAATCTGAAGTTGTTGCTGTTTGTATAGCGGTTTCTTGTGCAGGTTATTAGTATTATTGCCTTGGTATTGTATCATATTCCCTGCGCAGCAGGCTCTTTCCCGAGAGCATTCTTCCCCTTGTAGTTTATCCCGCTGTGCGCTCTGCACGTGGTGAGTTCCATCAGGCGCGTCTGGTCCGAGCGACGCCACTCTGTCGAGTGTTCCCGCTGGTCTTTACGCACGTTTGGGAATCCGGTCACTCCAGTGTCCGCTTGATTCCCGACCAACCCTCGCCTAATTTTGACACCGGTACGTGGTGATTTCCAAAACACGGCCATGTTAGTGACCCGCGCCACCTGGTGGTGGTAATTGGTATTGCGCCTCAGTCTATTCTTATAACAGCTTCGGGGAAAGCCCAGCTGTTGGAGCACCCGTGAGGGGGCTGCCTTGAGGATTTTAAGACTATTAAGGCAACAGTGGTCCCTTACAAACATGAGGATATAATCAATAAATATAGACGAAATAGTTTCTATATTGAGAATGACATACCCAGCCGGGCAGAGGTCTAATATTTACTTTCCAAGCAATGTAAAACACAATTTACAAACAATATACAAGGTGGGGCACAAGCCTGTACCCAGATTAACGCACAATTTAGACATAAGGGAAGAAGGACATGTGAGGAGAACAACCAAAACAAAAGGGCTTTTAGGAAAAATCTTAGCGTTCTGTTAACCTGTTAATTGCACAGTTTCAATTGTAAAGCAGAACAATACTTGCACCTTTACACTTTTAAAGGACATATAGGTTTTATTCATTTATATAAGGTGCGCATATTTGTCGACGGCGTTTCGATACGTTTAAAACATTACACGGATCATCATCAGGACATGTATTAAATGCCTAATCATTAAAAGCCTCATTTGCCATGTGCAAGCCGATAGATTGCAAGGCTTCGGAGAGGTTACGGGAGCAGCGGTGATTTGTCCAACGATAAGTGGGTCGATTAACTAAATCTGGAGGGGAGCATCAAAGGAGTCACAGTTTGGGCATAGGTCACCACAGACACCTGCGACCGAGCAGCTCAGAATCACAAATCCTGGTCACTGTACCTTCAAGCTAACCCTGCATGGACTGCAGCAGTCCATGCAGTGCAGGTACTGATTTTGACGTTCCCGTTGTGGTACATAGTTCATCGGCACCACCCTAGGAATGCCAAAGAACCACCCACCAGACCAGAAGAAAACTCCTAATCCGGCAGGCGATTAACCATGAGCTTCTCAGTACGGGAGAGAGGCAGTCCCGCACCTACCAAATACAAATCAGGCTCTAAATGTAGAATATTCCTCAAACAGACAATCTGCAGTTCAGAATTATTTTTCATAGCACTAGTCTATGTTCCTGTCACATACTTACTACTACAATTTACTGCTAGAAAGACCTGTGTTCCAACTAAATGAAGAAAAAAGTAGACACTTGTGCTGGCAGATTGCATGTCTCTGAAGACAGATTGCAACTCAGATTTCAGATACCATGGTGGATTGTCTATGACAGCAGCTTGGCACAGGAAGCCAAAACAAACAACATAGTGGAAGGATGACACAATGCCTTCTAAACCATGCTATGTGGAAAACAAGCTAAGTTTATAGAAGCATTATGAACAGCAAAGCTACAAACAGCTATGATTAGAGCAATCTGTTAGCAACATTGCCCCTAAACTCAGCAAACAAACCAGAAGAATGTACAAAATGCTACAATTTGAAGTTAAACTCTCCATAAATAACAAAGTACACTACTTAGAAATAATAGCCAAAAGCATAATATATAATAAATAGACACCTACCAAAGATCCAAAAATTATCACAAACTCTAAACCAAAATGACAAACAACTCTTTTTATAAATACATTTAACATATAATTATACAAGTCTAAAAATTAAATAAAATCCCAGTGTTAATGAAAACTGAGATAAAGTGATACACAAATAATTCAAACAAAAAATGTAACCGTCACCAACCAAGAAACTAAAAAACAAACTCAATTGAACACATAAATTATTTGCAAAACATAAACCATACAATTTTAAATAGTAATCACATAATGTATACACAAAAATAAAATGCCACATTTCCCACCCGAAAAAAATGGAATAAATAAAACGTACTAATCTGTAGCTGCAGATTTACTTCTGTATAGTAGTCAACCAAAATAGTGGAAAAAGTCCCCAAAATGCAAAAATAAAACAAATGCAATAGATATCCCTCAAAGGAATCCAAAGAAATCTAGGCACAACAAAAAAACATTAAAAGTATTTAAAAGAAAAGAAAAGCTCCAGGAACTCCCTAAAAAAGGAATTCAAAGAAAAAAACATTGGTTTATTATAACACAAACTTGATTTCCGTTTGTTTTAAAAAAAAAAAGAGGAAACTCCCAATGCCTATAGGACACATTTGTAGTCAAAACCCCATAAAGTAAATAAGAAAACCCGCCAAAAAACATATTTCATTTCTAAAACTACATATGCCTCACACTCAATCACAAAAATATAGGTAATATATAATAATTTAACATGACATAATGATACTTTACTAAAATAGCATACAAACACCCACAGCAAAAACAGTACTATTACTCAATATCTCAGCATTTGTATAGTTCAGCACTGTCGCCCTTATGGGTATCTGGGCACTGAGGGTGCTGTGTCTCTGTCTAAAAGCCAGGTCTAGAGTTTATTTCTGAAGTATACCAGGGAATGTGATTTTCAGAGGTGGAGGGGCAGGTCGTTCCAGGTCTTGGTGGTGATGTGGGACAAGGAGCCCCCACACTGCATCAGATGTGGGAGGTGTGTGCGAGGGCAAGTGACACAGAGCACAGATGTCTTGCGGGTAGATGGAATTTCAGTCAGTTGTTGATGTAGGATGGCCCCGGGTAATGCATAGCTATGTAGGTGTGTTTGAGGATCTTGAACTGGTATCTCTTCACTAAAAATACATCTAAATATACAAAACTCCACAAACAACATTATAACTAACTTTTAAACCTCACCCTAAACCATCGTACCCTCAATCCCATAAAAAAAAAACTTTAAATGGACTTACCTGTTCTGATGAACAGCAGCACGAGACCGTGACCTGGTTTCTGGGAAAATAGACTAAAAATAACCCAAACGGACAAAATAAAAGGTAGTGGTTAAAAAATTGGCTGCTAAATTAAACTAACGAAAGCTCCCCATAGAAATTAATGGGAATTTATGTAGAAATGTTGAATTCATGTATGTGAAAATGTCAAAAATGATAAATTATATAAAACATGTAAAAAATGTTGTATAGTATGAATTAAATATTAGTTTACAATGATGCTGAAAATAAGTATATAAAACAATTTAAGAAATGGTAAAAAGTGTTAAACAATGGAAACTAAAAGTGAAAATTGCACAACATACAATCGAATTTTTAACATACCTTACATGTTTTATTTCACAATAAAAATATTTAAAAAATCATTACAAATGGGTTATATGATTAACTATATATGATTGTTAATGTTTAAGTTGAAATATATATGTGAAAAAAGGTGACAATATACATTAAATAAACTCTGTTACATGTCTTTATTCTATAAAAAATTCCATTACTGATATTATGGCTAAAAAATATACAGCTAGCTTTTTAAAATTATATTTCTAAGCACCGACAACACTAAGGAAATAACACAAATCATTTCTACTATTTACAGATAAAAATAAAACAAAGGATTTCGGACTAAAATTATATAATAATGGCCCTCCAACATAAACTATTTTAAGGCAAGTGTTGGACACTAAAGGTTGTCGTTTAATGTTCCCGATTAAACCTATGCCAACTTGGGGAAGGTGCTGGACACCAAAATGGTAACATTTACTATTCCTACTACACACTATACCAGTTTGAAGAATGTGTGAAACACTAAAGGGGCCAAAAGTTCTAATCCCATTCTTGAACAGCACCGGGCACTAGAAGGGGTTACAAATGCTATCCTCACTGCAGTCTAAACCAACTTGAAGAATTTTCTGGGTGCTAAAAGGGTGTCATTTAGTGTTCCCAGTCCTATCTTTACCAATTTGAAGGTGGTTTTGGACACTAAAGAGGTCAAAAATACTATTCTCACTCCAATCTAAACCAATCTGGGGAAGGCATTTGACACTGAAAAGGAGACATTTACTATTCTTACTCCAATATGAACCACTTTCTGAAAAGCATTTGACTGCAAAGGAATGACATGTATTATGCCTACTAAAATCTAAATCAATTTAAGGAAGGTAAAACACTCTCTATTCACATTCACTATTCCCACTCCATTTTAATCATATTGAGGGAAGGTGTTGGACACTAAAGGGGTGACATTTAATATTCCCACTCCAATCTAAGGCTACTTGAAGGAAGTATTGGATGCTAAGTGGTGAAATTTAATATTTCAACTACAATCTAAAACACTTTAAACAAGGTAATACAAAGGAAACATTTTCTATAGACAATAAATACACCATACTCACACATATAAACTATCAAATAAACTACATTTAGGACCTCATTACGATGTCGGTCGGGAAGGCTCCAAACAACATTCGGTTTCTCTGAACTGGTGCCGTTCCGTCTTTTCAACTCAGTTCTGACCACATTCTGAGAAACCGAGTCAGTCAGAGACGACTAGTACAGCTCTTTGGAACACGTTTCCGACTGAGCTATAATGATGTCACATTTGGACAGCCTTTCTGACTCAGTTTGTCTGACATGGAATGGCTGTCGGAAGTTGACTTCGGGGGCCCGTAGCATGGCCCCTTTACCCGGAGACCTCAGGTTGGGGCCTGTGGGGGTACCCATGGGTACTCACTCTCCAACCATGCACATTGGGGCAGTACCGTGGGGTGCCCGCCAGAGGGTGTAACGTTTTCTGCAACCACCCCTTTTTTCAATAGGAGCCTGTGTTGTCAGTCGGCACACAGGCTCCCATTGACGTCAATGGGAGTCTGACCGAGCGGTGTTCGCAACCATCGCGAACAGTCGGACTCCCCAAATCCGAGTCGTTCGGAAATGATTCCGACACAGTCTCGGTCAGAATGCTTTCTGACCGACATTGTAATGAGGGCCTTAATCTAAAAATGCACCAATAAAACTAAACACATATATGTGTATTTAAACATTATTGTATAATGTGTTTATTACTATTAATAATTAATATTATTTTTAAAATATCTATTTCCATTCCTAAACTTCAAACTATAAAAAATCATAATTCAAAATTATTCAAACGAATTATTTAAAAAAAAAGTTGTTATTGTACAATTATTATTTTTAAACAAAATAAAATGTTTGTAATGTTTAAAATGATTTGTCCCAAAAAGTATAAAATATAAATCTTTTCTAAAAAACAATTAACATTATCATACTTTACTAAAATCCTATAAAAAATATTTGTATTTTTCAAAATATTTGTATTACTTACTTTTTTATTACTTAAATTTATTTTAAAATATAATGACATTAATATATATTTTAATTATTTTTAACATAAAATGTATGTAAAATATCAATGTGACAAAATACATTTAAAAATGAAAAAATATTAATTTACATATCATTAAAATAATTAACATGAAATGTGCTTTAAAATATACACTTTGGGGGGGCGTGGCTAAGATGGTGGTCACACCAAGCTGGGGCTCTCTCTCTGGGTGGGAGGGGATGGCGGGAAGGCAGTCGATTGCATGATGTGTGGTGAACTCAACACGCAGGCGAGCGTGACTATACATATTTCTCCGCCGCACACAAAACATATGCATGCCTTGACCATTGACAATAGATTTGTACATGAGGGGAAGAAGCCTTGTCTCTCTCTAGCACAAATGAGGGACACAGGGTGGCCTGGGCCTTCTGCTCATTGATGGCTGCAATCAAGCGGCATGCCTATGTTATCTAGTAGAATGGAACAGACCTCTGTCCAGCAAACACTGGAATTTCATGGATCAGTCAGTCCCGGGGGGGAATATATGGCGGGAACTGGGGTTACCCCGCAAACAAAGGGCATGGGGGCTCTACTCCTCACAGGTCACTTTGCCTACCCTCAAGGTCTGGGACTGGGTAGCTTTGGCGAAGGGGTGGATGTTGTTTCCTTGACCTATGTCCCCATTGTCGATAATCCGGATTTTCCTCCAGGACAGGTGTCGTCAGTGTTTCAGAGGTGGCGGGAAGAAGGCTGTATGAGTGTTGGTTCCCTTTTTGATACAGAAGGGCTGATTCCCTTTCCCCAACTGTGGAAGGATTATGATATATTAGCCACAGATGCATTTCCCTACAGTCAGTTTTTCCACTGGGTGACTTGGCCCGCCAATTATGCCTACATGTCCCGACCCCTTACTGTGTTTGAACATTTTTTAGTGCACAAAGTGGATGATCGCTGGCTCATTTCTGAACTGTATGCCATGCTTATGGCACACCCTATGGGTCATCGTACAAAGTCACAGGTGCGTTGGGAGACTGAATTGGGCAGGCCCCTAACGCCTAACGAGTGGGAGCATGTACTCTACAGAACACATCATACTGCACACAACACGGCGGGCGGAATCCGCTTTTAAAGTAGTTTCATATTGGTATTACACTCCTGCACACTGCTGGGACAAGAGCAAAACTGATCTTTGCTGGCAGAGGTGCGGTTTAGTGGGAACCTTAGTTCACCTACTTTGGCTTTGTCCAAAATTGGTACAGTAATGGACAGTGATCCTTGACGATATTGATGCTGCGTTTCAGATTACACTGCCTCACTCCCCGGAACACACGCTGCTAGGTCTCCCCTACTCTAAAGCCTTCCCGCTGAAATCTCTAAGAGGCAGGCAGATTGCATTGGCGTAACTGGCGGCATGGCAGGTCATACTGGTGAGGTGGGGGACATCAACAACGCCTGAGGTATTAGAGTGGGTACACCGTCTGTGGCAGCTCCTAGCTATGGAGCGCATGTCGCTCATTGTGAAGGGGAACGGCATAGACTTTGCAAAATTGTGGGCCCCTTATCTGCAAATACTCACGAAAGACCTGAGAGAGGTGACATGCCCTAAATATCTGCAGATTCTCAAGCTCCTGCTGCTAGAGCCCCTTGATAACATCCAAATCTCGACAAGATGAGCATAATCCCTGTACTATGTAATGCCCTGGAATGAGGTCTTTGGCTATAAGATGGAACTGATGCAGAGAAGGGTGGGGGTGGGAGAAGGGGGAGGGGCGGTTTGTTCACAATGTTTTTTATTTGTCTTAATAATGTAATATCGTGGATGCCTTTTAAATGGGAGCCGACAAAGTGGTCCTACACGACCACTTCTTACACGGCCGGCCTCCGGGTTGTGTGCCTAGAAGCTGTGTATTTTCGCTCTGGTCTCTCTCTGCCAGCCTTGAGATGTACAAACATATGGGGAGCGCGTAATACACGCTCCACTCCCAGACGCACTGCGTTGATGGATACCAGATCCAACCTCTTATTTAACCATTTGTCCTTCCTCAGAATTCATCCATATTAATCCAGAATGTTTGCCAAAGTTTCTTCTTTTCGCTTGTCCGATCCACATATGTAGCATACTGCATTTAAGAAGCTTCTCATATTAACTTGCGCCCCTCCGGACTTCTTCAGAAAATACAATCCAAATACACTAGTAGTTCAGAGCAGCATATCTTAATTTCAAAACCCAATGCATTTCTGGCTCCTGTCCAGCCCTTCGTCAGGGGTAACTGTGAATTGACAATTACAAATAGTGCGTCATTTTTAGACAGTCCCAACATGTTACAATAACATCTTGTGCATATATCATTTTGTCCTCAAACAGTATAAATAAATAGCGACAATTAAACCCCATGTGCTGAATCTTCAAAACCCTATTATTCATATTCATCAACCACCCAAGAGCATGATTAAAAGTAAACTCAACTCACGGAAAATAACTTTGGAATGAACATGTAAAATCCCGCTTTCCCTCTCACATCGTTAACATTATTTCTCCTCCCTTTCCTTCGCACAATTCACGCCTTTGTATTTATTGAGTGCATTCAGGGCTAAGTACTGCCCAGTTCCGCACGCAACTCGAAAAGTTTGGAAAATGGGCTGCATAAAATGGATTATAATGTGTAAAGCACGGTGTGCATACCACCTCTTTCATTGGCCTTGAGATGTAGGCAGGAAGCTGTGTACATGTATCCTGATTCCCACGCAATAAAAATGATTGATTCTAAAAAATGCACTTTTTTAAAATCTCCCCACCCTTGTCGCCTAACAACCCAATAGCCTGCTACTGAAAAGTTTAAGACCATTATTTATATACATTAATACAACTAAAAATACAAATGTCAACAATTTCAAAACTAATACATGATCTTAATACAAACACAGATCAACAAA
The DNA here is from genome assembly GCF_964263255.1 of Lissotriton vulgaris. Taxonomy (NCBI): domain Eukaryota; kingdom Metazoa; phylum Chordata; class Amphibia; order Caudata; family Salamandridae; genus Lissotriton; species Lissotriton vulgaris. Next base: position 1,303,278,099 of record NC_141695.1, on the reverse strand, counting down.
ATAAACATATAGAATCAAACACACTACAGTAAATTACATACTAATTAACACTTATATTACATATAACGATATTTTCTACATCAATATTTCTTACAATGATATTAAAAACAACAATAAAGATTACATTTTTAAGCTTCAATATTCCGGTCTACAATATGTTTGACATTCTGATGTTCTTGGTGCAATATCTTTGTATTACAATACTTTTTCCCGATATTTTGTTCAAACAACTTCTGAGACATGCCATTGATAGCTTGTAACTATTTTGGGACAGGGACACAAAGCTCATGATGCAGGCAGACCTGAAATGAGGGACCATCAAAAATTAGTCTGTAAGGCGTACACACCCTTTTTCTCAAGTGTCCTGTGTTCTGGGCACACTGAGCAGATACAACAATGCACAGGCCAATTACTTCTGAGCAGATGCAGCCATGCATGGGCTTGTGACTTATCACACATGATCATGGCCCCTTTTATTGATGAACCATGGATCCCTGATCAGGAGACCACACTTTTGATGCTATGTAGGCTCCATTAATTGTTTCCTGGGCCAATTCTACCCACTCTTGGCTGAAAGTTTCCAATCGATTGACCACGGCTCACCGTGCATACCAAAACCATGATATGCACAATGATGGCCCTTCATTGAAACTGTCTCCATCTGTGTGGCCTACACATATCATCACACACTGCAACCATGCTTAGTACAAGCTGGTCTATAGTATTGAGATAGACTTTATTTCTGTGACACAACCATCCCCCTGGTTGTTCTTCTGTCCTGATGTGACCGTAGCATCCACAGTTAGGGTCGAAACTTTGACGTCATCAATAGGAGATAGACCATAGTCATGTACAATTAATGCACTGTGTATTTACCTTTTCTGCTGCATTATACAATGAAGGACTGGCTGTCTCTTGAGAGAAACCAGTGTGCTTTTACATTTGTTTGTTCACCTAAATGTACAACATATTGCTCTCTGGTTCTGGTTTTTCACTTGGGGTGCTTTTCTAAATCTCTTCACTTTTCACATTATTATAAATGGAATGAGATATTGTTTTTGTGTGATTCATAATAAAACTGGTTTGTCTAAATAAAATTGATAATGAAATAATGGGAGTAGTAGGTGTCACACCATTATTCAAGCTTGTGATAGGATTTAGTTCTTGCAGAATACATGTATGCTCTACTATAATTTGCTTCTTACAGATTTATTCTCTGCAGGTCTGTGTATTCGTATTTGCATTTAAAATGAGTTCCAAGTGAACGCATGTGCTTAGTTGCTACATAGCCTCAACTAAGCGTTAGCAATCACAGTTGTGAACTTCGCTGTTCCCACCAAGAGCCAACGCAGAGAGACTGCAGACACACAGATTGCTCTCCTCAATCCTTCCCTTCTTGGATATCTGGGTCATGCAGCACATTGCTCATACTGAACAGACACTCCCCTTGCAAAGGAGACAGGCTACTTCTCCCTCTCAGTAGGCAGTCAGTCTGTTAGGTACTTCGAGACATGTACACAACTCATCCACCAAGAGATCCAGAATCAGGTCATTTTACCATGCATCTCGTAAAGTGACTGACAAGTTTACACTAGCTCTGGTTTAACAGCATTCCTCTGGGTACTCTGCAGAGCCCTTGTTTTCTTGGCCATTGAAGGCCTTGAACTGGAACAACAATTGTTTGATTTTCCACCTGCCTGCAGCTTCAGAACAGTTTCAAGTGGATCTACCTTCAAGTGTCCCCTAGAGGCTGCTCTCCAAACACAGCATTTGTGGAGAGGTACTTCCCACAACAACAGCAAAAGTGTTCCACCTGGCTCAAGCACCCATAACAGAGACAAAAAGAGATGTTAGAGTTCTTATCCTGGCTGTGATCAACACATTGCACAACAGAGTCTGCCATTTCACATCAAATCAGAGTGTTGAGAAAGACTAGTCACCAATTCCTTACCAAGCAAAAGGACTTATGCAGACGCGGTCGCTCCTCCCTGCCTCCCTGCCTCTTGGTATCATAGCGCTTGCACTGCTGGCAAAATCGTCCCTGTACTTTGCTCGCACTGACTCAGAACTTAATAACCTGCTTAATTTGTGCATCTGATATCGTAGCGCTTTCAGAATTATTTTGCCTGCTTAATTAGTGCCTCTTGGGATCGTAGCGCTAGCACTGCTGCCAAAATCGACCCTCTGCTTGCTCGCAGTGACTTTGAATTTATTTGCCTGCTTATATTTGTACCTGCCCAGCTGCTGTAGCGCTCATTGAACATCGTGCCCCAATCTCGTCTTATTTCCCTGTTGTTGTCTGTTGCCATTTTGTGTTGTGCCTCCAGCCCATCCCCCACGCTCCCGCCTCCCAGCTGACCCTCCCACCCACTGGCTACCAGGATCATCCCGTCCGGAGAAGCCCTGTGGCCAGCCTGACTCCTGCAGACGCGGTCGCTCCTCCCTGCCTCCCTGCCTCTTGGTATCGTAGCGCTTGCACTGCTGGCAAAATCGTCCCTGTACTTTGCTCGCACGGACTCAGAACTTAATAGCCTGCTTAATCTGTGCATTTGATATCGTAGAGCTTTCAGAATTATTTTGCCTGCTTAATTAGTGCCTCTTGGGATCGTAGCGCTAGCACTGCTGCCAAAATCGACACTGTGCTTGCTCGCAGTGACTTTGAATTTATTTGCCTGCTCATATTTGTACCTGCCCAGCTGCTGTAGCGCTCATTGAACATTGTGCCCCAATCTCGTCCTATTTGCCTGTTGTTGTTGTCTGTTGCCATTTTGTGTTGTACCTCCAGCCCATCCCCCACGCTCCCGCCTCCCAGCTGACCCTCCCACCCACTGGCTACCAGGATCGTCCCGTCCGGAGAAGCCCTGTGGCCAGCCTGACTCCTGCAGATGCGGTCGCTCCTCCCTGCCTCCCTGCCTCTTGGTATCGTAGCGCTTGCACTGCTGGCAAAATCGTCCCTGTACTTTGCTCGCACTGACTCAGAACTTAATAGCCTGCTTAATTTGTGCATCTGATATCGTAGCGCTGTCAGAATTATTTTGCCTGCTTAATTAGGGCCTCTTGGGATCGTAGCGCTAACACTGCTGCCAAAATCGACCCTGTGCTTGCTCACAGTGACTTTGAATTTATTTGCCTGCTTATATTTGTACCTGCCCAGCTGCTGTAGCGCTCATTGAACATTGTGCCCCAATCTCGTCCTATTTGCCTGTTGTTGTTGTCTGTTGCCATTTTGTGTTGTGCTTCCAGCCCATCCCCCACGCTCCCGCCTCCCAGCTGACCCTCCCACCCACTGGCTACCAGGATCGTCCCGTCCGGAGAAGCCCTGTGGCCAGCCTGACTCCTGCAGACGCGGTCGCTCCTCCCTGCCTCACTGCCTCTTGGTATCATAGCGCTTGCACTGCTGGCAAAATCGTCCCTGTACTTTGCTTGCACTGACTCAGAACTTAATAACCTGCTTAATTTGTGCATCTGATATCGTAGCGCTTTCAGAATTTTTTTGCCTGCTTAATTAGTGCCTCTTGGGATCGTAGCGCTAGCACTGCTGCCAAAATCGACCCTCTGCTTGCTCGCAGTGACTTTGAATTTATTTGCCTGCTTATATTTGTACCTGCCCAGCTGCTGTAGCGCTCATTGAACATCGTGCCCCAATCTCGTCTTATTTCCCTGTTGTTGTCTGTTGCCATTTTGTGTTGTGCCTCCAGCCCATCCCCCACGCTCCTGCCTCCCAGCTGACCCTCCCACCCACTGGCTACCAGGATCATCCCGTACGGAGAAGCCCTGTGGCCAGCCTGACTCCTGCAGACGCGGTCGCTCCTCCCTGCCTCCCTGCCTCTTGGTATCGTAGCGCTTGCACTGCTGGCAAAATCGTCCCTGTACTTTGCTCGCACGGACTCAGAACTTAATAGCCTGCTTAATCTGTGCATTTGATATCGTAGCGCTTTCAGAATTATTTTGCCTGCTTAATTAGTGCCTCTTGGGATCGTAGCGCTAGCACTGCTGCCAAAATCGACACTGTGCTTGCTCGCAGTGACTTTGAATTTATTTGCCTGCTCATATTTGTACCTGCCCAGCTGCTGTAGCGCTCATTGAACATTGTGCCCCAATCTCGTCCTATTTGCCTGTTGTTGTTGTCTGTTGCCATTTTGTGTTGTACCTCCAGCCCATCCCCCACGCTCCCGCCTCCCTGCTGACCCTCCCACCCACTGGCTACCAGGATCGTCCCGTCCGGAGAAGCCCTGTGGCCAGCCTGACTCCTGCAGACGCGGTCGCTCCTCCCTGCCTCCCTGCCTCTTGGTATCGTAGCGCTTGCACTGCTGGCAAAATCGTCCCTGTACTTTGCTCGCACTGACTCAGAACTTAATAGCCTGCTTAATTTGTGCATCCGATATCGTAGCGCTTTCAGAATTATTTTGCCTGCTTAATTAGTGCCTCTTGGGATCGTAGCGCTAGCACTGCTGCCAAAATCGACCCTGTGCTTGCTCGCAGTGACTTTGAATTTATTTGCCTGCTTATATTTGTACCTGCCCAGCCGCTGTAGCGCTCATTGAACATCGTGCCCCAATCTCGTCCTATTTGCCTGTTGTTGTTGTCTGTTGCCATTTTGTGTTGTGCCTCCAGCCCATCCCCCACGCTCCCGCATCCCAGCTGACCCTCCCACCCACTGGCTACCAGGATCGTCCCGTCCGGAGTAGCCCTGTGGCCAGCCTGACTCCTGCAGACGCGGTCGCTCCTTCCTGCCTCCCTGCCTCTTGGTATCGTAGCGCTTGCACTGCTGGCAAAATCGTCCCTGTACTTTGCTCGCACTGACTCAGAACTTAATAGCCTGCTTAATTTGTGCATCTGATATCGTAGCGCTTTCAGAATTATTTTGCCTGCTTAATTAGTGCCTCTTGGGATCGTAGCGCTAACACTGCTGCCAAAATCGACCCTGTGCTTGCTCGCAGTGACTTTGAATTTATTTGCCTGCTTATATTTGTACCTGCCCAGCTGCTGTAGCGCTCATTGAACATTGTGCCCCAATCTCGTCCTATTTGCCTGTTGTTGTTGTCTGTTACCATTTTGTGTTGTGCCTCCAGCCCATCCCCCACGCTCCCGCCTCCCAGCTGACCCTCCCACCCACTGGCTACCAGGATCGTCCCGTCCGGAGAAGCCCTGTGGCCAGCCTGAATCCTGCAGACGCGGTCGCTCCTCCCTGCCTCCCTGCCTCTTGGTATCGTAGCGCTTGCACTGCTGGCAAAATCGTCCCTGTACTTTGCTCGCACTGACTCAGAACTTAATAGCCTGCTTAATCTGTGCATCTGATATCGTAGCGCTTTCAGAATTATTTTGCCTGCTTAATTAGTGCCTCTTGGGATCGTAGCGCTAGCACTGCTGCCAAAATCGACCCTGTGCTTGCTCGCAGTGACATTGAATTTATTTGCCTGCTTATATTTGTACCTGCCCAGCTGCTGTAGCGCTCATTGAACATCGTGCCCCAATCTCGTCCTATTTGCCTGTTGTTGTTGTCTGTTGCCATTTTGTGTCGTGCCTCCAGCCCATCCCCCACGCTCCCGCCTCCCAGCTGACCCTCCCACGCTCCGCCCCCTCCACTATCCATTTTATGACCAATGTCCCAACGCGCAGCGTCCACGCGCTGCGGCCGCGCCGAAGGTGCGCCAAAGGTAAGCCCGTCTACGCCCGTCCGCGCCAAGTCCACGCCCAGCGCCAGACCCCCTGTTCCTCGCCCCACCCACCCCTCCCGCATTACTTACGACTCCACCACCCTCCTCAGTAACAACGACACAGGGTCGTGACTCCTAACCAGCAAGGCTGAGTCCACACTATTTAACAACAAAACAACTGCCAATACTGGGTATTGTTTAACTACTTTTTATCTGACCTATATGAAACAAAACATAGGGGTCCGTTTTTCTATTTACATCACTAGTTTATTTTATTTATTTAAGCACTAGTGGAAATTTTTCTTTTTTGTTATATTTTCATTCAGAACCAAAGTTTGGTGTATAAACACAAAATCAATACAATAGCATATTTACAAGTGATACAAAATACAATTATGTCAATGATTAAACCACACATCCAAACTTGCACACTGGCCAAAATACATTCATTCATCTACATTCATCCAACAACAGAAAAACAGTACAAATCCTAAAGGTCTAATGTCAAAAAATGGGCATAAATCTTATATCAATTTCTGAAAATGTACATATATACAATATTCACAATTTTAAATTTTTTTCGGGGAAGGGTTTTTTTTAAAGAAATATTTACACCTTCTCTTGTTGAATCTATTTAAACAAAAGTATTACAATTTTTTGACAAAATGACCACACCACCGGTCGACGCGTTTCGAACTCCCCAGTTTGGAGTTCTCCTCAGGACCAACAATCTTCAATTTGGTGAATACAAACGCACTTGGCGTGATAGACGTGTGAAAAAACGATAGACAACTTAAGCCACGGGGAATGGTATTATTTTCGATATTTATGATGTTTTACTCCTACACTGGGTATCAGCAGCTTGGCAATCAGTCTCCCGAGTCCTCAATTCTTTGGACGCCAGCACTTCGGGAACAACAATTTCCTGGTGTGCCAAGTCCACGCCCAGCGCCAGACCCCCTGTTCCTCGCCCCACCCACCCCTCCCGCATTACTTACGACTCCACCACCCTCCTAGCACTAAACCCCGGTCGACTCCCCACCTGCGCCCAAGCCGCACCTGGACACACCCATGGACCCTTCGCATGCAACTCCTGCAAGTATGACAGCACCAAGGCCCACGCCACACCCACTACCACCAAACAGAGATCCGACACCAACCACCTAAAATGCTTCCTGCTCAACACCCGTTCGGTCCACAGACACGCCATCGACCTTTGGAATCTACTAGACACCATCTCTCCAGACATCCCCTTCCTGACAGAAACCTGGATGAACGCCTCCTCAGCTCCGGACATCACCATAGCCATCCCGGACGGCTACAAGATAATCCGAAAAGACCGCACAATCCAAAAAGGAGGAGGCATCGCCATCGTCCATAAGAACACCATCTGTGTCTCAACCAGCTCAGACGACAACCTTGCTAGTGCCGAACACCTTCACTTCCAGATCCACACCGACCCCAAGACCACACTCAGAGGCACCCTCCTCTACAGGCCACCAGGACCCCGTGCACAATTCAGTGAAGACATCACTGACTTCATCACCCCTCACGCCCTCCCCTCCGAGGACTACATTCTACTGGGAGACCTCAATTTCCATCTAGAAAAGAACAACGACAACAACTCCACCACCCTTCTGGACAATATCGCCAACCTCGGACTCAAACAACTTGTAAACACCCCCACCCACAACGCAGGACACACACTCTACCCTATCTTCACCTCTAGCAAACACATCTCCTTCAGTCACACTTCAGTTCTCCATTGGACAGACCACAGCTGCGTCCACTTTGTCTACAAAAAGACCACAACCCATAGTCATCCTCAACCTTCTGTGCGAAGAAACTGGAACAAAATCACCATCAACCAGATCTCCTCAGCACTTCTTCAAAACCCCCCTGCCCTCTCATCGAACGCCAACCAAGCAGCCATTAAACTCACTCAATGGCTAACCAACATCGCCAACACCCTAGCACCTTTGAAAAAACGTCAAATTAAACTAGGCAGCAAAAACGTCCCCTGGTTCAACGATGATCTTAAGAAATCCAAGAAACTCTGCCGCTCCCTTGAGAAAGCCTGGAAAAAAGACCCAAACACCAGTACCAGGAACGCCTTCAAAAACGCCACCCGCATACACCACCAGCTGATCCGAACTGCCAAGAAAGCCGCATTCAAAGACCGACTAGACAACAATGCTCACAACAGCAAGGAACTATTCAACATAGTCAAAGAATTTACCAACCCCACTGCCAACTCCAACGACATCACTCCCTCTCAAACCCTCTGCGACTCCCTAGCTTCGTTCTTCCACGACAAAATCGCAGACATCCACAACAGCTTCGACAACCAACCCGGAGACCAACCCACCCAACCCTCTGCCGTACCCTCACCCCCCCTGAACATCCCTAATGACTGGAACCCAATCTCCACCGAGGAAACCATTCGCCTGATGAACTCCATCCACTCAGGATCCCCCACAGACCCATGTCCTCACCACATCTTCAACAAAGCAGACTCCATCATAGCACCCTATCTCCGAGACGTCATCAACTGCTCCTTCAAATCCGCCACCTTCCCGGAAAGCGGGAAACACGCCGAACTCAGCGCGCTTCTGAAAAAACCCACAGCTGATCCCACCGAACTCAAGAACTACCGCCCCATTTCGCTCCTAACATTCCCGGCCAAAGTCATCGAGAAAGCAGTCAACAACCAGCTCTCCGCCTTCCTCGAAACCAACAACTCCCTCGACTCTTCACAGTCCGGCGTCCGAGCCAAACACAGCACTGAAACCGCCCTCATCGCAGCAACAGACAACATTCGAACACTACTGGACAACGGAAACACAGTCGCCCTTATCCTCCTTGACCTCTCCGCAGCCTTCGACACAGTCTGCCACAGCACCCTTCTACAACGCCTCAATAACATCGGAATCCAAGGAAAAGCACTGGATTGGATCACCTCATTCCTTGCCGGAAGAACCCAGAGAGTCCGCCTCCCACCGTTCAAGTCAGAAGCCACCGAAGTCATCTGTGGCGTACCACAAGGATCTTCACTCAGCCCCACCCTCTTCAACGTATACATGAGCCCCCTCGCGGCCATCGCACACCAACACAACCTCAACATCATCTCCTACGCTGATGACACTCAACTAATCCTCTCCCTCACCAAAGACCCAAACACCGCCAAAACCAACCTACATAAAGGAATGAAAGAAGTAGCCGAATGGATGAAGCTCAGCCGTCTCAAACTAAACTCAGACAAAACAGAAGTCCTCATCTTAGGTAATTCTCCCTCCGCCTGGGACGACTCTTGGTGGCCAGCTGCCCTAGGAAAAGCACCCACCCCAACTGACCACGCACGGAACCTGGGCGTCATCCTGGACTCCTCTCTTTCGATGACCAGACAAGTCAACGCAGTTTCATCATCTTGCTTCAACATCCTCCGCATGCTCAAAAAAACATTTCGCTGGATCCCCACCGAAACCAGAAAGACAGTCACTCACGCAGTGGTTACAAGCCGCCTGGACTACGGAAACACCCTATACGCCGGTACCACCGCAAAACTTCAGAAAAAACTCCAACGCATCCAAAACGCATCAGCCAGACTCATACTAGACATACCGCGTAAAGACCACATTTCCGGTCACCTAAAAGACCTCCACTGGCTCCCTATCAATAAGAGGATAACGTTCCGCCTCCTCACCCACGCACACAAAGCACTTTACGAACTTGGACCAGAATGCCTCAACACGCGTCTATCCTTCTACTCCCCATCCCGCCAGCTACGTTCTTCCAGCCAAGCCCTCGCTGATATTCCTCGCATCAATAAATCCACCATGGGGGGAAGATCCTTCTCCTACCTAGCAGCTAAAACATGGAACTCCCTTCCCATTCACCTCCGCCTCACTCAAAACCACCTATCCTTCAGAAAACAGCTTAAAACTTGGATTTTCGACAAATAATCCCCCACCCTTCCCCAAGCGCCTTGAGACCCTCTGGGTATGTAGTGCGCTATATAAATTTTCTGACTTGACTTGACTTGACTTGATCTTACTGCCAGGGAAAGAAAACACCTCCCTACTTCCAGCCCATTGTCTTTGCTCTTTCAATGCTTATTCAGGCCAAGTACGGAACAGGTAGTGGCTGGAGAGCTCATGCAATTTAGCCTCTGGCATCTTCAGGCTGGGTATAGGTAACATTCTACAAGTTGCATTTCCCATATATTTAATCGAAATTTGACTTTATTATTATATTGTATTTTGGTTAAATATAAACATAAGTCTTGTATGGAGTCTGTCGCTCGTACAGCTCAGATGTTATAGGTTATTTTTTAAAACTATACTTTAAAGTTTCCTCTGACTGACCATTGACAATGTCGTTTTGAACATTATCAGTGGAGGAACAGGTCTTTTCCAATGTCACGCATGTTCGACTATTTAATATTAAGCACCCCACCTCGTGGACATCAAGGTGTGCTTAAAGGGTGACTGACCTAATATTTAAAATCTTATTTTGCCCATCTGTGAAAAGAGTGATTTTGATAGGTCTGTTCAGCAGTGCTCAAGCTGCCAGGGTACATAGGGCAGGTTTAAAACCATGTTTCCTTACTACTGTAATGCATGGCGGAATAGGTGCTACAATGCACAGGTGGCACTTACCTTTCGAGTTCATAGGTGCATCACCTCACCATATAATGTGACCTTTAAGGAAATTTAAATAAGTCAATTAAGGAAAAGCCAATGTAACCATGTTTAAGGTGAATGTACAGGCACTTAACCTCTGTTTAGAGAGGTAAACCTGCACAGAGTTCTATGTCCAGGAAAGTTTGGGTCTAGAAGATTGTAAACAATCTGGAGTGACTATGCAGAAAAGGATGATTTCCTTAGCAACTATGGTCGAAGCATTACTGCAAGACAAGTTCGGGTAAATGGCTTTTGTATCTGCAAGACAATGCATGTGCGAAGAAGAGTGACCTGTATTATCAAAAGAACAGCTGTCCAACTCCATACTGCTGTTCTCTCCATGAGTGGTTACACTTGAGCATGGAACATGGTGATCCTCAGCACTCTGGCCATCTCAAATGGCCTGTATCAACTTCTGCATAAGGCAGGGAAGCGCAGAGTGCAGAATTAACTTCTTTCTTCCTTTTTTGTACATCATGTATATAATGGAGTTAAGCCACAATGTGTTTTTGGCCCTTACTGATGATTTGAAAAGTGCAGGTAAAGTTTTAAAATGTGTGTTGCTACTGGGGAAAAAAGCACTTTCAAAAAGGTTTTTAGGTTCGTCAAACCTGGTGACAAGCACAATAGGATTTCATTCTCGTAGCACACTGGCACACTACTGATATGTATCAGGGTCTGTATTTTATGTGAGTGGTTGTGCAGCACCGATGGGACAAGAAGAAATGGCATGAGGAGGTAACACAATGGTACCATGTTTCCTAACAGAAAGTCACCTGGCCCATTTTATGAGCTGTTTGGGTATCTGTGACAATTATTGTCATGTCTGAACAGTCAAACAACATAACAACATGGTTGTGTCAGTACCTGGGTATTAGGGAGCCATTAGTATCAATATATCAGGTCTCGAAATGTAGTCCCTTGCAGGTTTTAGATTATATATTATACTTCTAGGAGTACACACAAGACACCTTAACAGACAGTATTAGACAATAGCATGGTATGTGTTAAATATTCAATGGTCAATTAATGTGTTTTTCTCCCAACTAGATCAGCTTTGGTGCAGGACTCTCTGTACTGAGTGATAAAATGCAGTTTCCTTCTTTTCTCCGGACTGTTGAAAATGGAAACTTTTTTGCCCAGGCTTACATCGATCTGTGTCTTCATTTTGGGTGGACATGGATAGGAATTCTGGCTTCAGACAATGACTTTGGTCTTCAGCATGGCCAGAATCTACTGAAAGACGCCCCTAAGAGTGGCATTTGTGTTGAATTCTATGAAACCTTAGCTACACAGATCACAGAGAAATCATTATCTCATGTGGTTAATGTCATACGATGGTCTACGTCAAGAGTCATAGTGTGCTTCACCTTTTCTCCCCAGATGATTTCTTTTTTAAGAGTAATCTCTGCTCAGAATATTGTTGGTAAAGTTTGGATTGCAAGCACAAGTTGGCTTTCTTCAGTATTTTCTCTGAAAGACTTGTGGGAGACTCTACATGGCACAGTGGGATTTGCAGTTTACAGTGGAGAGATTCCAATGTTTAAGGAGTTTCTTTATAGCATCCATCCATCTAAGTTTCCCAATGATATTTTTATGAAACAGTTCTGGGAGCACGCCTTTAGTTGTCAATGGCGTGATGATTTCAATAGAAGCATGACTGGAAATGAAATAGATGGAAAGAGAATTTGCACCCAAACAGAAAAATTGGAAACTCTTGATGAGTCAGCGTACGATGTGAATAACTTTAGATATCCTTATAAGGCATATAATGCCATCTATGCCGTAGCACAAGCGCTACATGATTTGAAATCTTGTATACCTATGAGCGGCCCTTTTCTTAACAGGACCTGTGCAGATTACCCAAATTTTCACCCTTGGCAAGTAAGAACTGTCTAACTATTTACCTGAGTTTGAATGTTTAACTTATTTTACCATGTAGTGTATGTAAAGACCTCAATAAAAACTGAATACATAAAACATATCAATGCACACAGCCCTGTTAAAACACTTTGGGCCTCAATTCAACTTTGGTGTAGTGGGAATATCTCACTAATTGAGGGTACTCCAGCCCCATCAAACTTTTATTTCCCCTGCTGATCCACCAGTGTTAACCTATGTCCTACCTGCCTCACAACCATTAGATCAAAGTGGGCTTCCCCAAGCTATATCGGGACAGCAGACCCTCACTTGTGTTATCTGCATTCAATTACCAGAGGCATGCAGGGAAATTAGTCAATGGCAAGACCCACATGGAGGAATCTCCCTGTATCTCAGGGCAGACACACAAAGGGGGCTGTGAGGAAAGTTTGCAAATAGTCTATACCATTGGCAGAAACTCTGGGTAGCAATTCAACCATTAGTTTTGCCCAGTGTGCTCCTTTAGACAAAGGCCCACCTATGTAACTCAGTACTGACCCTCCTCTTTGAGGGAGCAGTCTATCAAGAACCTCTAGGTGAGGCCAAAAGGGAATACAAATAACCCCAAAGCAGTTTCATCCATCTTAGACTTCATAAGAGAGTTATTGTTTGGTCCCTGTGGCACAGCGATAAAGGGCTTAATTTTGGCCACTAATGGTGTAACTACAAACAAATAAAATGTGATGGGAGGAATGCATGCAGATAGTCTAAACCACTGGCAATTGCTCTGTGCAGTATTCAAACCCATCTGGTAACTGGTAAGTAATTCTTTATTTAGATATAAAACATATCTTTAAAAGATTGCACAAATCACATTATGTACAGTTTTATAAATAAAAAATGATAAAAGAATAAAATGTAACCGTAAGCATGCTAGTTAAAACATTTCAATTCATAGATTGGCCCACCCGGGCATTGCACGTTCTGTTAAAGTGCATGATCGTTCTTGGCAATTGGCAATACAGTCTCAGCAATGTCCATTTTATCTAGGGTGCGATAAGCGTGCTGAATGAATTTGGACAAGTTTATGTTTAAGACAGCATTATCTGGAGACAAAGCAGCGATGATAGCATGCCTACAGGTCCGAATTCCCAGCCTGTTCCATTCTGGCTTAAGCAGACACCTGCGTTGGAGATTAAATGAGGGACAGATGCAGAGCACATGCAAGATTGTTTCTGTTGCTAACCCGCATCCTCTGCATGTTGTGTCTTCCTTCTTACGGCGCCAGGTGGGTAAGTTTTGAAGAAAGCGCCAATCTCCCATTCTTAGGGCTATCAAGCAGCGCTTTAGATAAAGTGAAAATGTCGTAGAGAGGTAGGCTGCAGGGGTCAATCGATTGTAGGAATTAACTACCGCCCAGGAGTGACTACGTTTCGTAACAAGAGCTTTGTCTAACACCAGAGATTTCAGTCTTACACATTGTTTGATTATATTTTTAAAAACAGTCTGACTGGGGTTAAGAGCCCAAAGATCAGTAACTGACATTTGATGGGTGTAATCATTCAGAAGGCGCCCGAATGTTCCCCCTGGATTAGTCTCGTTGATTTCTTTCCAGATTAGGGACTCTAGTGTACCTGCTTCGGCCTGTCTTAATTTATGACACAGCTTAAGGTAAGTACCCACATTAGAAGCTTCATAGTTGGTTAATCCCAGATCTAATCTAATCTGGGCCGGGGAAGCAGTGCTCGGTAAATGAAGTACCTTTCTATAGATTTTGGTTGTGAGTTTGTTTAGGGCAGTATTCATTTTACCTTTAAAGGTCTCTATGCCATAAGAAAGGGTTGGCCCAATTTTTGCTCTAAGAACTTCTAGTAGAGGGCAAGGGTTGGACCTGAGAGTTTCTTCGATAGCTTGGCCAAGGATACCACTAGGGCCGTAGTTTTAGCTATGATCACACTACTTTGCTTTGAAAAACTGCCCCTTGCGGCCAAATGGACGCCTAAGTATTTGTATGATTGGCCAATCGAAAGACTTGTTTTGTTAATTGACCAACCACCACCGCTGTAGTGTTTCTTACCAAAAGGGATTATCAGGGTTTTCTCCATGTTAATTTCTAATTGATTACCAGTCGTATATTGCCTTTGTAACCCTACTCTAGTGAGGCTAAACAGGGCCAGGTCGTCGGCATATAAAAGATTACTTATTGCCGCGCCTCCTATTTTGGGTGAATGACTATTTACCTTGTCTAGAATACTTGACAGGTCAGATATGAATAGGTTAAAGAGAAGAGGGGCCAGCACGCATCCCTGCTTGACACCGCGTGAGGTCATAATTTTTCACGAGAGGTGCGAGCCGGACCCTAACTTCACTCGAACCCATGTGTCAGAGTAAAGCTGAATAATTGGGTTCAGTATGTTGTTTGGAATACCCCACTGTGTCAGTTTTTTCCAGAGAGCCGCCCTAGGCACTCTGTCAAACGCTGCTTTAAAATCGACAATGATTCAGAAAAGGGGGTGGTGATGAACAGAGTGTCTGAATTAAGCAGACCACTCTTACCCAGTCCAAAGATCAGGGCTTGATCCATCACCGTTTTTTAGCTCACTGCACCATCCCAGCTCAGAACTTGGCTATATGCAAATTAGTCTGACCCTGGCCCAGTGCATCATGGGAACAGGGCAGACCAAACTACCAAGCCAATTCTTATACTGGGAAGGAAACAAGCTACCGGGGACCGGTTTCTGGCATTTCAGCCGTCTTCGGCCCGGCTTGCTTGAATCCTGATGGTGCAATGAGCTAGGGACTCACATCTGAGTATACCCTTCCACGCTTATGGTGGACAAAAATGATTCAAAAAAGGGGGTGGTGATGAACAGAGTGTCTGAATTAAGCAGACCACTCTTACCCAGTCCAAAGATCAGGGCTTGATCCATCACCGTTTTTTAGCTCACTGCACCATCCCAGCTCAGAACTTGGCTATATGCAAATTAGTCTGACCCTGGCCCAGTGCATCATGGGAACAGGGCAGACCAAAGTACCAAGCCAATTCTTATACTGGGAAGGAAACAAGCTACCGGGGATCGGTTTCTGGCATTTCAGCCGTCTTCGGCCCGGCTTGCTTGAATCCTGATGGTGCAATGAGCTAGAGACTCACATCTGAGTATACCCTTCCACGCTTATGGTGGACAAAAATGATTCAGAAAAGGGGGTGGTGATGAACAGAGTGTCTGAATTAAGCAGACCACTCTTACCCAGTCCAAAGATCAGGGCTTGATCCATCACCGTTTTTTAGCTCACTGCACCATCCCAGCTCAGAACTTGGCTATATGCAAATTAGTCTGACCCTGGCCCAGTGCATCATGGGAACAGGGCAGACCAAACTACCAAGCCAATTCTTATACTGGGAAGGAAACAAGCTACCGGGGACCGGTTTCTGGCATTTCAGCCGTCTTTGGCCCGGCTTGCTTGAATCCTGATGGTGCAATGAGCTAGGGACTCACATCTGAGTATACCCTTCCACGCTTATGGTGGACAAAAATGATTCAGAAAAGGGGGTGGTGATGAACAGAGTGTCCGAAGACGGCTGTAATGCCAGAAACCGGTCCCCAGGAGCTTGTTTCCTTCCCAGTGTAAGAATTGGCTTTTGTAGTTTGGTTTGCCCTGTTCCCATCATGCACTGGGACAGGAACAGACTAATTTGCATACAGCCAGGTTCTGAAACTGGGATGGTGCAGTGAGCTAAAAAACGGTGTTGGATCTAGCCCTGATCTCTTGACTGGGTGAGAGTTTTCTGCTAAATTCAGAGACTCTGTCCCTCACCACCCCTTGTTGTAAATATTAAAATCGACAAAGCAGCAGAAGACCATCCTGTTTGTTGATAAAGCTTTGTTGATTATAGTGGAAATTGCCAGTAAATTTGTTGTAGTTCCTGAATTGGCAACAAACCCTGTCTGGTTCAGGGGGATCAGATCGTGGTCCTTTGCCCATTGCCTTAGATCCTCCAGAATGAGACCTGCAAAATGTTTTGCCTCTAAGTCCAGTAGGGCGATTAGTCTATAATTGTTAGGCATAGCACTTGATCCAGATTTATGAATGAGATGAATTATTGCAGCCGCCATGAGTCCGGGATTGTCTGTGTTCTCAGGGTGTAGTTAAAGAGATTTAGTAACACCATAGACCAGAAGGGAATGTCCGATTTGAATAGCCTTTGTGGTAGGCCATTCGGGCCTGGTGCTCCATCTTGCCTCCCTTTTGTCACAGCTTTGGCAACTCAATCCTCGGTTAGTGCATATGCAGGGGAAAGTCCCCGGATTGTATCCAGGGGGATATTTTGTGATGCATCTTCCGCAATCCCGCAGCCCCTGGGTGATCTGATGCAATCCTGGTTGTCTTGTGCCTGAAAGTGATCTGTTAGAAATGTTGCCCATTCTGCTTCCTGTATATTTGCAGATCCAGAGTTTATTAGGGACAGGTTGGTGCGGTTAACAAGGGACCAGAATTTCCTTGAGTTTTTTTGCTTGCTTTCCCACACCAATTTTACCCAGTATTGATTTTCCTGAGCCTGTTTCTCTTGAGAGACTGCCCTCCTAAATGCTTTTTGGGCGTGGTGATATGTGGCGAGGAAGGCGCTGTTCCCCGGGAATTTTAAAGCCAACCTCAATGCGGAGTTCCTTGCTCTCTTTAATGAATTTAAGACAGCGGAGGTTGAGGCCCCTACTGGAGGTGGGCTGTTTGCTCTCCGCACAGTTGCAGGGTATGAATTGATCAGATGAAGGCACAGCTGCGACCATTTCCATATCGGGTTGACATCTTTATCAGGACTACCTGTCATGAAGTCCTTGCTTGCTTTTAAAACACTCAGACTGTTGGATTCATTCCATTTGAGGCGCTTAAGGTTTTCGGTGTGAATTCCCTCGTAAGTTATGGGAGCCACTTTATGGAATTCCGGGTTTGTGGTGAAGGAGATGACCTGGGGCCTGTGGTTGCTTTCAGACCGTGGGTGGATGCAAAAACAGTTCAACTTAAACAGTAGTTCTGAGTTGCAGATAGTAAAGTCTAAGTAAGACTCTTTTTTTCCATTCGACCAGGTCCAGTTTGGGGGTGAGTCACTTGCTGTCCTTCCATTCACTACCAAGTATCCTGCGTTATAGAATCTCATCACGGAGAGTTCACCTCGTATGTTTGGGGTTTGCTTCGAAGGTTTGGATTGAGTCAGCGCCTCAAAGATGTTAGTCAGGTCCGGCCCTTCCATATCTGTTGCATTTCCCTGAAATAGATTTGTATTGAAATCTCCTGTGATGATGCGGTCTGAGTTTGGATATTCAGTAGCGATGTCATTCATGATTTCACACAGTCGGACCAGGTGGTCTTTTTTTGTACGGGTGCTGGGATTAATGTACACATTGACGAGGAGAATTGGACGCTCCATCCCCCAGGGGTTGAGTTTGACCCCAAGTAGCCAGTCTTCTTTGAGGTGAAATTCATTAAGAGCACCTTTTAGGTTATTTGAGATGTATGTGGACAAACCGCCTTTGGGGTGGCCAAATCGGTTGTCCCTGAGAGCTGGTTTCCAAAACTCGATGTATCCTTCTATGGGACGGCCCTCTGTCGCCCAAGTTTCCTTTAGGGCGATTGCTGTGTGTTTGCACAGGAAAGCCATAGTATCTTCGTTTGAAGTTTTTTGATGAAGTCCACTGATATTCCATGAGCACAGTGAGAATGGAGGCTGTCCCTGCTTGGTGTCTCTTTTGTGTCATGTGTCTGCCGCTGAGAGAGGTTTTCTAGAGGGAATGTGTGTTTCTACAGGTGTTTTCCCCGCTGGCGGTCAATTTGAACATTTTGATGACAGGGTTGCCGGCAGCCACCCCCAGCTGTAGTTAGGTTCTTCGTTGGCCCCGGCTTTTTCAGGCCCTTTTGGTTTGATGTCGGCCCCTATAGCATTTTTTAAGACCGAGTAGGGTCTCACGCATCCTGTTTTTTTGGATGTTAACAGGTGGCTGGGTGAAGTCGGCCTTGTTAACAGGGAGGTGGGGTGCCCGGGGGTGGAGTAAGGGTACACTCTAATTCCCCAGTTCCGCAGCCTCGACTTCTGTTCAAGAAAAGCTCCTACCCAGCTACTCGATAAAAAAGTCACCACAGTGACCTCAGATGGTTGATTACCTCGAGGGGCGAGGAATTCGATGGATTCAATGTTGTTCGAGGCCAGTCCAGCTAGACCTGGAATTCCTTCTGCTAGTTTTAACAGGTTGGATCTATTAAGAATGTCGTGCCGCCCTTTAGATTTATATTCGGGGGCCAATAGAATCTGATGGCACAGTGGATCGTTATTGATTGACTTCGGAACACTTGCGGGTATGGTGTTGGAGTTTTCGAGTGTCCTGTCTGGTTTGATTTCGTATAGCTGTGGTGACAGTCGTTGCGGAGCCCTCGTCGGGTGTAAACTATGACTGGACGCAACTTTAGAGTCATTGCAGATGGTTTTAGAATAATTGATTCTTGACATTACGTTTTCTTTTCCCGGGGAAATGAGAGCCATCAGTGGTCTGGAAGTTTCTGGTGTCATCTTGGCCCAGTTGCACTTGCCGTGTCTGTGCTCTCCTTGATGGTATCTGTGTGGGCCCTGCCCTCCGTTGTTTCTGGGGCCATTGTTTGAATACTTAGGACCTTCGGACTACTCACAGATTCTTGGGTACGTTTTTCCGGGGAGACTCCCTTGGTGATAATTCTTTGCTCTGCGGCATCGTTTTTGACAGGGAGTTTTTTGTATTCGACTTTTTTGAAGATAGGGAAGAGTTCCTGGTGGGCCATGTTGGGGTTAGCCTTAAGTTTATTTCTGGCTTTGCGCTGGCGTTTACGCTCTCTTTTACTACGTGGTAGAACTGGCCCCGGGAAGGCCGCCGTTGTTGAGTCACTTTGAGAAGTGGGGCTGTTTGTTTGCACAGGCTCCCGATGATCATGTCTGGTAGTGGGTCCGATTGATGACAAGGGGGGGCCGTTTTCTGCCGTCTGGTTTGATTTTGCTTGGGCACTCTGAGTGTGACCGTTCAGCTTCGTTTGCCCAGTGGTCGTCCCTATATTTGGAGCCTCACCTTCTTTTGAGTTTGTGTTCTGCTTGGCAGGAAACTCAGTGGGTTTTATATGTTCTTGCTGTGCGGGGGGTGGCGGTTTGGTAAACACGTTTCCTCCTCTCAACAACTTTACTTCCCTTATAACTGTGGTTAGACATTCTGGGAGCAGAGAGAGACAATCTATGATTGGGGAGCAACAGCAGGTGGTTTCGGCAAGCTTCGTGGAGGCTTGCGCTCGTAAGATTAAGGAATTGAGTTTATCTAATTTACTATCAATCCCAGAGGTAAATAGTGCTAGGGTGTTTAGCAGGTCGACCTGTACCTCCAGTTTTATCGAATGGTAATTGAGTGCATTAACTGTTTGCTGCAGGGTTTGTAAAAGTTGTGGCCAAGCTTCAGTCCCGGTGTTTTCTTCAATATTTTGTTTTTCTTTTGGGATCGGGCTGGACCTGGGTGAACTTTCAGACGCCTTGAAGAAAAGAGACAGGTCCGTTATAAACTGATCGTTCTGAGCAGGCAATGCTAGCTGGCTTTGCGATGTATCCTTTGTGTATCCAGATGGTGAAAATATCATGCACTGGGGGCTCAAAGCTAGTGGTAATGTTGTGGAAATTATTGTTTGTGGGTTTGAAGATTGTTGACTGCTATTGGAGTGCTCGGGGTTGTCTTGCCCGTGGATTTGTGCCGTCGTTATTTGGTGAGGAGGGGCCACAAGAGGCATGGCCATGGACGCTGCGTTAGTTACGTTAGGTTTAGACGGCTTTACTTGGACGTCTGATGGGCACATAGTGGTCTCCAGCTGGGTTTGTTGCGCTTGACAGGGCCAGCAGTCCTCTGCTGGAGACACTGGAAACTTGTCCGATAGAAGGAGGTCAAGTTGAAGGTTTTTGCTGTTTTTGTCGTTACTGGTGGACCCAAAAATATAAACCTCTGATGCTCGATTACCCTCGCAGTTTAAGGTGCCCAATGTTGCGCCAAGGCCAGGTTAGGCGACCCAGGTTGCACCAAGTTAATCGAGCCTGGTTGCGCCAGGGGAGTAATGTTCGTTGCCTCCAAAGACTGCGCTCTTGGTTGAGGTGGTTCCGCTGACTTAGATGACGTTTTTTTAAAGAAGTCCCGTATGCTTAGCGTTTTTTGTGTTGTTAAAATGTGGCTGGTGTTGGCCAAGACCTCTGCGACGTCTGGTTCTATAGCTTTCCTTCTTTTGGGCGCCGTATACTTCCTCACTTTTCCTGATCTCATTGTTTCCTGAGGGCCTAGGCTTGGGCTTGGGCTCTTCAGGCTCTTCAGGTTGCTCTTAGTCCAACACCAGGGGTACTTTGATGCAGCTTGATTACAGCAGCAGAATATCGAGCTGGTAGCAGCTGGCTTCTAAGTCTGTGTGCAAGTTAAGCGTTGAGCGACTGAATTAGTATATGGCACCCCCCTGCTCGGGGGCCGGTCAGGACCCGGCCGACACTGGATGGAGAGCAGGGGGAGCTGCCCCAGAGCTAGTGAGCACCGTAACCTGCTGAGCAGCGAGCAGCGAGTAGGGGATAGCTGGTGGCGGTAAGCGCTAAAAGGCTGGGGCACCCACGAAAGCAGGGGGGCACCGCAAGCGGGGGCCGCAGGAACAGAGCCGGAGGGGAGCCGGAGGGGAGAACTCAAGGAGAACACAAGAACACAAGACTCTGAGGCTCTAAGTGCATTGAGCACAGATGCTAAGCAGACTCCAGGCAAGCATCGCGTCAGGAGGGGGGGCGGGGGGGGGGGACCAGAGAAGAGCCGCTCGCTCACCGAAGTAACGGTGGTAACGGAGCGAGCGAGAGATATGACCTCAATTGCCCTCTCGATCACCCCTATCAGCCCCTGTCAGCCCCTGTCAGCCCCTGTCGACCTCCGTACCCCACTCGCATGCGCCGAGTACTGCCGAGTGCTGCCTTACCGTGAGTCACACCGGTCTCTCGGTCTCTCGGTCTCTCGGTCAATCGTCCTCCCCCGAGGGCTCGCCCCGCTGTATCCGCGCTGAGCCGACAGCTCCACGCTCTCAGAGCCGCCCCCGCACGCCAAGCACCCGCCACTGGCAGCGTCTCCGCACACCTGCACTGCCACGCCTACCCAGCGAGCCACGAGAATCACGCTGGTGGGACGCGGCCAATTACCGTCAGTAAAACAGTGCTCGCCCATCTGTTTTCACCCACTATGTTACTCGGACAGCGGCTGACCCTTTTCTTTTCATCAAACTTAGCACACGCTTGGCAAAGCTTTAGTGTCTTCATCACAGCTGCCGCAGCAAGGACTCTACTTATGGCACAGTGATCTCTGCCTACCTAAAGGGCATTTATAGTATTTCTAAATGTTGCAAATTATCCTTTACCAAAGAAGGAGAGATAAAGACCCTGCTGACCATATGTGACACCGGGCTCCCCTCCAAGGTATTAATGCCCCCCTCTGTCACCTATAATACTTTATATGTAAATTGATAAAAAGTGAGCATTCATCTGAAGATAGCCGACAGGCATATTACAGGTCCATTCTGTTCTGGAAACATCATCTCAAGCAGACAGTTCCCCTTGCATGCTTGAGAGATACTTTTACATTGAATGCAGTCTTCAAATGATGCATATACCTGTTGTGTGGTTATTTTTCATTCCTAGGATCTGACATTGTCAGCCAAGAGTTCACATGAACAGAGCTGTGCATTTGTGGCAGTTCTGAAAGGCTGTGGCACATCTCTGCCAGGGTTTCCATCAGGCCCTGCACAAAAAGGGATACTTTTGCAGGCTTGAACTCCCCTTGCTTTCCTAAGGTGGCCTGTGACAGCAGGAGAACATGTTGAAGCTTGTTCTCTTTCTGCTTCAGAGCCAAATTACACCTCAGGGTACTTGATTTTAAAGTTGTCAAGTTTGGAATATTGCTCACAACTCGGGCCTTACAACTCATGAGCTTTACTTTTTGAAATATTTAAAAGTGTCATCGGCATCTGAATACCAATCAACATCATCACTAGCACAGGGGTAGGGGTGTTATTCTTTCCCCTCATCATGCCACCAAACTATAGAAGAATGATACCCAATTTGCTGCTCAGCAGCCTGCATTCAAGGCCTATCCCTTTTACCTCATAAATGCCTGCAGAATACATGCATGTCAGTGAATGTCACTATAATGACATCAGAGAGGCACTCTATCAAGGCTCCTTTCTAATTCCTCCCTTCCTTTGTGTGTTGCAGCCCCTGCCCCTGGATGGTCTGTTGTACTGACCACTCCTTGCTGCTCTAAAATTTCAGAATCCCATTACATACGGTCTGGAGTTTTGCCTTCTAGATTACATCCTGTCAATTGTTTGTTCAGTGTTGAGATTGGATTTTTGGATATATAGTTCTTACTTCATTCAATTTTCAAATCTGGTCAAGGATTGCACAGTCCCTTCCTTAATCATAGGATGTAGTACCCAATTTTAATGTGTCTAAGATAATCTTTCCTTATCTAGAAGATGATAGTCTTCTGTGACCTTCATAAGATTGGATCTAACCATCATGAAAAATGATCTCAAAATAACCCATCTATTCTCTCGGCATGACTGAACGCTTCCTTGTCCATTGCTGGGATCAAATCAGTTTTAAAGCAATTAGGAGAGACAAACATTAGTTCACTTTATTCATATTACAAGTATAACCCGAGTTATAGGTGAGGAACACACCCTCCAATTTCTCTTTTGTGTCTTTCACATCCATGAGACTTGCCAAAGAGGTGCATCAGCGATAAGATGGTCTTTTAAGCACCAGTATTTTACTGTTCCCAGCTCCCCCTGTTCCCCATGATTCTAAGCTGTGTGGCCTGAATGTATGATTTGCGCTGCGGCTCTTTACATATATCTTATTCACTATTTTTGGTGTTTTGCCTCATCAAATGAAAGAGTTAAGTAAGCGTTGGAGTCGATTAAAATGTAACAGTGGTGTGAGTCATGGATACTCCGAAATAAGCATAGAGTTTCAGGTAGGAGCTTCATCTCAATTACGACAATCCTGCTGAACCATGGGAAGTGCATCACATATAATAGTCATGCCTAATTTATCTTTATTATTTGGAAGAAATTAACTACTTGTGTGGTGGTGTAACTTAACTGAATACCCAAGTTTGCAAAATCTGTATGCATTTGTGAAGGGCTTCTACATGGTTAAGATGTGGATGGAGTAAAATTTCTTTCATTTTCGTGATGTTGTATTCAAAGTTAGACATAGGTCCTGATTTCCAGAAATCCAGAAATCCAAAAGCATCTCTTAACATTGGAGCAATCACTATCATGGCATTTCCTGTCTATGTATGAAAAGATTGATGGATGGCTCAGTCAACATGATGGTGCGATCCCACAAAATGTTATCAAGTTTTTGTTTTTTACAATAAATAAACAAACAAATCACCCTAACAACATTGTTATCTACCAAACCTGGACTGAAAAACCTTCACTGGCTCCCAGTGAAGGAACAAATTCAGTTCAAGGTCTTGTGTATCGCACACAGAACCCTCTGGAAAACTGGCCCGGACATCTGCCATTGACTGATCTTCCCCTACCAGCCTCCCAGACAGCTCCAATCAGCTACAGCCCATCTCGCCCTCATCCCGAAAGTCAAGACAGCTAGATGTGGCGGGCGCTCCTCTTCCTATAATTCAGCCAAGTTTTGGAACTTTCTTCCCCTCCCGCTGCGAGCGGAGTTCAACCTGCTGTCTTTCCGCAAACGTTTAAAAATCTTCCTTTTCAATTAATTCTCCACATTCTGCTTTTTCCTTGCACAAATTTTGTCTACAGCACTGGGACGCCTCAGGGTAGCTGTCGCGCTCTTCAAATACTATTTTCATTTCATTTTCATGTTGTGGTCATTTTGCACTATTCACTGCCCTTTAACACCTGCCCATTCGACCACCAATTCTAAATTGGGCAGTTGGTCAAATTGCCAAATCCCAGATAATCCTCCGGAGGAGTATTTCACTAAAGTAGACAGAGTAGTCTCAGAGAGGGAACTCCGTTGCTGTTGTGATTGAGTACCATCTCCTCCAAACTATAATTCAGGTTTACAATCAGGATATAAAATAAAAAATTAGGGGGCATATTATCAAGGGGGTTTATCTCCGCTTTTTTGGCTTTAAAAGCCAAGAAAGCGGAGATAAAATTATCTCCCTATTACCTAGCTGCCTCTAACACCAGTTAGCAACAGCTAGTAGGAGATAGCGACCATCTTGGGCCCCACTTTGCATGTCAGTGATATTTATCACTAATGAGATGCAAAGTGGGCGTGCCAAGATGTTAGCGACTGAAAACAGTCGCTAACATCGCTATCTCCTATTACCAACATTTGGAGATATTCGCGCTAAGCGGGAATATCTCCAAAAGCTAACACCTGCCCTGAGCAGTTCTTAGCCATGTTATCCAATGGGAGGTGGATAACATGGCTAAGAGTATTAGCTCGCTAATGCATGAATATCGCTGACTTTTCAGCGATATTCATGCTTTGCGGCGATTTTTACCGCATTTGCGTTAAACCTTGGTAATACCAAGGTTTATTTGCGGTAAAAATCGCCGCAGCACTGCGGTAAATTTTTGTCTCTAACCAAGCAATAGCGATAATTATCGCTATTGCTTGGTAATATGCCCCTAAGTTCTTCAAATGTAGTTTGATTACATTGATCAGGAGTTCAGCTCATAAAGTTCAATGCAAACATCAAACTAGCTTCAGCTGAATACCTAAGTAAATAAATTAATCTTCTTCAAAACATGCCTTGCTACTAAAAATGTGCATGTACAAAAGTTTTCTGATTTAAAATTTGCCAATTGGCCCATCCTCTGCCAGGGCAGCAGACAAAATTCATCGCACTGTTGGATGTGCCACCTGACAAAATATTAAATGTCAGCTGGTCCAGAGAACATTTCAAGCATTGACAGGAACAACCATCATGGTGGTTCTTGTCAATGCTATGTAACTTTACCGGACGGCTCCATCAAAAATATCAAATCTTTATGCCAAAGTTTCTTGTTTTTTTAATATCAAACAGAAAATACCAAAGCTTTTTTTCCAATAAAAAAAACAGTGGTCACTCGTCATGGGACTTTCCTCCAATAGCGAGGGTGGTGTTGCCACTTTTAGTGCCCCTTTTCATCAGTTTTTTTCTGGTTTTGACGGGCACTGTAAAACAGCTTTGTGTCTGCCCATCTAAATTGGTTGGGTGGGCAAAGGAGCTAAACCTTTGATGCACATAATCGTTCTTTGCCCTATGATTGCATTGAGTTATGCCACTTTTGCTGAACATCACACAAATCTGATGGTTCCACAATATATACTATTGTGCAAACTACCTATGCTGCTCAAAAGGTTCCATATTAGTGTCTTGTACACGACCCATTCACAAATCAGATGAACCAATTTGAATGGTACATTTGGATGTCTGTTTTTGGCTTGGTGCACAACTCTGTTACCTTATAACAATCATGATCACTTGCATGTATTCGGTCACAAACCTCTTCTTTTGGCAATGGTAGACGTTTTGCTAGATTTAGGGGATGCAGCATTTAATTGAAATGTTCCCTGCCACTAGAATAATCTCCTTAAATGTATTCAAGCAACTATGTGTGAGATGCTGATTTTGTGTATGAGTCAGCAATGTCTCAACTGAAAGTGAACCAACAAAAGAAGTGTGTGCCCCTGCACAATCCTGTCAACTTTGAACAATTGTCAAAGAAGTTGCTGTTACACTGAAAAATCCCAAACCTAGTTTTTCACAGTATGTCTTAAATCTAGAAGTTTTACTGTGAGCATATTCTTGTTAAATAATCTTTTGTCTTAATTCCAACACCATCAGTGTAAATCAGACAATTGTTTTACACAGAAAATCTTGCCCCTTCAAATTACCTGGACCAATTTTACTTTTTAAAAACTCATAATAATTTATGATTAAACCAATTTGATCCAGACTTTAGATGACAACATATTAGTCACTTGTTTATTTGCTATGCCTACAACTTAGACTTCTTTACCTGAGAGGGGTAGGTTGGAAAACTTTACCAGTCTACCCCTGGAAAGAGTGGCACCTGTATTGATTAACAATGATACTGGATGGCCAGTCACTTCTTCTTCTACAAAGTGCAATTCTGATCTACCTCCAGAACTGCACCAAGCATGCAATCCTCCTCTCCCTCAGGCACATCATTGTGCTGAATTTGGTTCTGCAGGAACTCAAAGTATACTTGCAATATGTGGAAAATTTATTTAATTACTAAAGGTTTTTACAAGGATCTTAAACTATGAATATTATTTTGCATGGGTGTTTGCACGTCTGGAGCTGAAGGCATATTTCAGTTGAACTGACTTTGATTTTGCATTTTATGCACAGGATCCGGCAGAGATTGGAAAGTTGACTGTATCATACCATTCACGGCCATTTGATTCATATTTTGCTGGATTTGGGAAACCATTTGCAACTCATTTTAAAATCTTTTTTAATTAATTTACAATCCATTTGAAAGCAAATGTATTTCCCACAGATGTGACAAGGACCATTTCACACATATGAGTTTTTAATATTTAGATCAGGCATGTAAAGCCTCTACCTCTGCCAAGAGGATCACCATTTCCACGTTGCACAAATTGTGCAGCAATACCTTGTGCATTAACTCCTTGAACACCAAGGGCCAGATTTATGACTATTTTATGTAGAGCAATGCAGCAAAACAACTTGCTGTGCTGAGCCGCATCAAATGCAGAAGGCTGAAATGCCCATATTTTCCAAGACATGAGACATTTCTGCTCTCTCACTGTGTTGGCTCACTGTGTGCTGCCTGGCGGCAAAACAAACACCGTTGCATCATGGTGCAAGGGACACCTTCCTGCATAAAAAAAAATCCTTAGAGGCGTTTTCCTGTTTCTTGGTATGCTGCATTCTGCAGCACACTTAGGAAAGAGGAAACCACAAAGAGAAATAAAGATATTTCTGTTGTGCCTCTATCAGGAAGGCTTACAATGTTGACGAATTCCCAGGTTTACTTTTCTTGGTAAATTTTGGAATGTATGAAAATGCATGGGTGGATGATTGGGAACACTGGATCTGTGCTACCTTGCATTACTCAAGATTTACTAATCTATGCAGGTCCACGCAAGGTGGTTTTGCATGGCTTGGTAATTCTGCCTTCAGGATTGCTTTGCCCTTGCATCACCCTGCAAGAGCAGTGCAAGTATTTGATAAATCTCAGCTCAACACTTCTTCTCTGTGTTTCTACTGCCCACTGTACCATGGTCTTACACTCAGTGTACAAACCTCTTGTCACAACAATGAAAGTAAAGCATGAAAATCTGTCTGTATCAAGTTTCCAAATGATCACAATCTTTTCCACCTCTGTATAATACTGCTAGGGCTCCTCTACAAGCTGTGGGAAATTCTTCTGTATACAGATCACTCCTTATTCATTTATTTTATTTATTTATGAGTTTTGTAGAGCGCAAACTTGACCTGTTAGGGTATGAGAGCGCTTTACAGGAAATTGTATCCAGAACAACAAGGGCACCTATAGGAGTCAGCACAGGACTCAAGGGAACATATTTTTACAACAACAGTGGTCCCATGCAAAAAAGATAAGAGAAAACAATGAATATAGACACAATGGAAACTATATTGAGTAGTATGACTTGTCCAGCCGGACAGAGGTCAAGAATTTTTACTGTACACTTGATAAATCACATAACATTCCTTCAATTCTTTAGAGTAGGACACAAGCCTGTGCCCTTACGCTTACAAATTGGCAAGGTGAGAAGGTAGTGAAGGGACAGAGAAGAGTATTTAGGCAGAAGTGAGCAATTTCTGTAAATACAACAGTGACAGAAATTCAGTTTGCACCATTACAAGCATAGCACATTCGGTATACGTTTTAGGTATATAGTGTTTCAACAAGTTGACGGCGTTTCGATCCCATTTACAAAATCAAAGGGATCATCATCAGGACAAAAAGTATGCCTAAATAAAACAAGCCACAATAGCCAGTCACTATACTTTTGATGTCATACACCGGCTAGGGCTCGGTTATAGATGAGTTGTTACGCGAGATAGGGCGAACAATCAGTTCATCATCCCGCTTGTGGGTGAAGGAAGCGGTGAAGCTAACCCGAAATAGGGTGCAGGTTACGTGCCAGCGGAAGGCTTGGTCACGTTTCACCGAGACGATTGATCAGGCTTCGGATGTCTTCCCTGGCAGACATCCGATCTAAGATGGCCGCCGCTTGGTCGAGACTATCTATTCTAGTATTAGTAGTCCTTTGTTTGATTTTATTGCCCAGTCCTCTGCTGAGTCCTATGTCCTTAGTGAGACATCTGGGCGAGTCACCTGGGCTTGGATTTTTTTCCCCGGGGCCCACTTGGGTGGTCATCATTTCCGGGCCGCAAGATGTGGTGCCATTTTGCATCGACGGGCAGGACTTTTTCGTCACAATGGTAATACAGAGGGAATTGCATGAAAGGTTTCCTCTGCGGCGAAACCATTACTGACAATAAACAGTGTTACCATGCCAGCAGAGGCAGAGCAGCATGATACAACTATTTTAGCAAGCGATTAATCACGTTCTAGGGCACACCAGAACCATGAGTACCCTTCAGTGTTATTTCATTTTTTTTTAAAGTATTTTTTATTTTTCAACAATAGTACAGTGTCCAAACAGAAGAAGATGACTTAATTACAACTACCCCCCTCCCACCTCCCACCCGTCAAGGCCTGTAAAATCGTTAATGTATTGAGATTAAGGAAGGCGCAAGACACTACAAGTAGATCAAAAGAAAAAAAAGAAAATGGAAAAAAGAAAAGAAAACACAAACGAAGAAGAGTAGAATGAAAGAGGATTAGGCAGGTATCAAAAGAGAAAAAAAAAGAGAAAAAAAAAAAAAGAATTCTTTAGGGCATCGCTAGCTATCTGCCCGGGTCATGTTGCCCTTGTTGCTCAATCCAGGTAGAAAATTTCCCCCAAACCTCAGTGCCTATCTTCCTCTTTCTTCGTCCTTTCTTGGTGTATATTGCCTTTTCAAAATGGAATGTGGCAACCAGTCTGGCCAGCCATTGTGCGAAAGAGGGGGAATCAGTATCTAACCAGCCGGAGGAGACACAAATCCTCCATATTGCCATTGCTATAAAAATCAGCCCTTCCTCCTTAATCCTGAGTGAATCAGTTTGGGTCCCCAGAAGGATGGTCGTAGGGTTTAACACAATTGGTTGATTAATTATTTCACTAAGTAGGTTTTGTATTTTAAGCAAGGTTGGGGCTAGTTTTGGACAAGTTGTGAAAATATGTATTGAGTCTGCCCCTACTTCGGGGCATCGTGGGCATAGTGTTCCTTTCCCGGATCCCCATTTAATAATTTTACTTGGTGTCATATAAAGAAAGAAAATCGTTTTAAAGTGTTGTGCTTGTAATTTAGCGGAAATTAATATCTGTTGTGATAGAAGCAGAGAATTATAAAAGAAACTTTGAGGCGACTCAAGTTTGAAATGCCATTTTGTAGAGATGGATTCTAGGTCATCTGGTGTTTGCCTATTGAGCATTTGGTAGATACTTCCGATACGAAGGGTGGTAATATTGCGTAGAGCATGTAATAGTTCAATTTCGGCAAACCCTGTGGTCCCACCCACCTTCCTGGATAGATAGCCTTGGATAGACAGGTATTTGAATAAGTCTTGATGTTTTAGTTTGAATTTAGATTGTAAATTTGTGAAGGATTCAATCCCCCTGGTTGTAATCAGGTCCCCAAGTTTTACTATTCCAGCCGTGTGCCATTCGCAGAAGTAAGAAGGACTGAAAATATCTGGTAAGTTGCTGTTATTAACTATGGGAGAATAAAAGTTAAGTCTGCCAATTCCAAATATTCTCCGGATATGGCGGAATACTTTAAATGAATTCATTAATGTCTTGAATTTTACCCGGTTGTAGTACCCATATGTTGTTTCGCGAAGTAGGCAGCCCCAATATTGATCCCCTAGTAAGAGCCGGAAGGGCGAGGCTAGAGATGGCCCGATTGTTGAGTCGTAGGTGGATTCTCTTACTAGTACTGAGCTATATTGTAATACTGCTGCCCAGTAGTATAAAGTTATATTCGGAAAAGACCAGCCCCCTCTTTCTTTTGGGAGAGTGAGTTGTTTCAGTGCTTGTCTTGGCTGGGCATAGGCCCAGATGAATTGAGTGTAGATCTGCTGGAATTGGAGACGTTTTTTCTTGCTAAATTCAAGGGGTATACTACGAAAGAGGTAGAGTAGCTTTGGAAAGTATGTCATTTTGATGACATTGCATCTGCCCACTAGTGTTAGATGGAGGTTGTCAATCTGTTTTAGAGCCTTCTTGGTCTGCACGGCAAGGGGAGCCAAGTTATCTGTGACTATGTCCTCCAGTTTGGGTGAAATAGACACCCCCAAATATTTAGCCTTGGGTACCACCATGTCGTCAGGCCAGGTGATTTTGTTATTTACTAAAATCTGTGTCTTGTTTTTATTGAGGGCATAGCCAGATAACCTCCCAAATTTCTGGGCCTCGCCTTCCAGTGCGAGTATGGTGTTAGCAGGGTCTGGAGAGGTGATGGCCAGGTCATCGGCATAGGCCAAGATTTTGCAACTATTGTGAAAGTAGATTACAGGGGTGATGTTGTCATTTTTCTCTATCTGTTTGATGAAAGGGTCCAGATAGAGGGCAAACAATAGAGGCGAGCAGGGACAACCCTGCCTGGTGCCCCGAGAGATATTAAAGGGATCGGTGAGATGTCCATTTATGGCAACACTGGCAGTTGGATTAGTATAAAGTGCCTGCGTTGCCAATATGAGTTTATCCCCGAACCCCATTCTGCACATTACCCCCCATAGGAATTGCCAGGAGACCCGGTCAAAGGCTTTTTCAGCATCGAGTAACGTGAGCGACATCGGGTCTCCAGCAGCTTGTGCAGCATCAAACAGGGTGATAACTCTCCTGATATGTTCCGTAGTCCCTTTTTTGGGTATGAAACCAGGCTGCCATTCCGAGACAAGAGATTCCACTACTCTGGAGATTCTGGAGGCTAACACCTTGGAGAAAATTTTAGAGTCACAGTTGATGAGGGTTATGGGTCTGTAGGAGCTCATATCCAAAGGGGACTTCTCTTTTTTAAGGAAGATTGAAATTCTAGCTCTAGACCAGGAGGCCGGAGGGGGAGTCCCGTTGAATATAGATGTTATTACCTCAGTGAATATGATTTTAATTTGGGGAGTAAAGACTTTAAAGAATTCAACGGGGATTCCATCAGGGCCTGATGCTTTTCCGCTCGGAAGGCTGGTGAGAGCATCCAGAATTTCTTCCCACGTGGGTGTAAGATCTAGAAGCTTACTATCTTCTGGGCTGAGTTGCCTTAATTCGATCTCGCTAAGATAATTAGAGATTTCCCTGTCTAGAGCTTCCCTATTAGAAGAGTTTTCTTCCATGTATAATTTGGCATAATACTCCTGGAATTCCTTCCGTATAAGACTAGGGTCTGTGATCTCTGAGCCAGAGGGTGTTCTGATTGAGTGGATTTCGCTGTTAGTAACCTGTTGTCGTGTCCTAACAGCTAGATGATGGCCGATGTTATCACTACACTCGTAGTTTTTTTCCCTTGCTGCTGCCCACTCCAAAAAAATAGCTCCTATTTCAGCTCTGACCACGACTGCTTCTTGTTGGATAGCTTGGCAGTCTAGTCCTGCCTGGATAGATTGGGTTAACTTAATTTCTGTGTTCCTTAATTTTTCTTGTAGGTCCCTGATTAGAGTTTTTTCCCTTTTATTTTTCTGAATAGAGAACCTTAGAGTCTCGCCTCTAATCCCTGCCTTCAGTGTGTCCCAGACTATCATTTGAGAAGCTGATCCAATATTTATTACCAGGAATTCTTGAATCCATCCCTGCATATGATTTACGTAACTACTATCATACAGTAGGGCTTTTTCAAAACTCCAATTAGTGACCTCTTTAGGTTGTCCAAGCCCCTTGAAAGTGATAATGAGAGGATTATGGTCAGATAAAAAGCGAGGTGCGATATCGATTGTGTAGTTGTTGGTAAGTGAGGCAGAGATAAAAAAGTAGTCTAATCTAACTAGGATTTGATGTGGGGCAGAGTAAAAAGTATAGCCGGGTTGTGAAGGATTTTTAGTCGCCCAGCTGTCTATTAATCCATGTGTCGGAATAAGGTTTGTTAAGGCCTGAAAAACTAGGGGCTTCCTACCTTTGTATCTCCATGTTGTATTATTGGCCCAGTCACAAGGTAGATGTATATTGAAATCCCCGCAGAGCACTATGGGAGTGGGCCAGTGCGCTAGTTCACCCGAGACCTGGTTAATAGCCCCGGGATCGTCGGTGTTGCTCCCATATATTGAGCAAAGGGTAATGGAAGAGTTATTAGGGAGTTGAATCTGAGTAATGACCCACCTCCCCAGTGGGTCGGATTTGACTCGTGGGTTGCCAGTAGTAAATCTTCTGTCAGCTAGAACACCCACTCCCTTTGTTTTAGCCCCCTGCGTGGTTGCGCCCACTACTTTGAACCCGAGAGTATTCAGTAGATGTTTTTGTGATTGTTCTATGTGGGTTTCTTGTAGGAATATAATGCTCCCCCCAAGTGTTCGTAAACTCAGAGACACTTTCTGCCTTTTAGAGGCGTCATTCAATCCGCAGATATTAGCTGAAACAATTCGTAGTGAATCTAGCTTAGCCATTTAAGTGGTGTAAAGGTAAGAGCCTATTGAAAATCAATAAAGTTGTTTTTAGGGATATAGTAAATTTTTCAAAAGAGTGTTGTGAGTATTTTGCGCCCATGTGTAATATCTGTGTGCCTTTCCACCCTTCCCACCCCTTCCCCCCGCCTCCCCCCCTCCACCCTCGCCACCCACCCCCTTACGTGAGCAATCAGGCCAAGCCTGAATGATGGAGGTCATACATGAGCCTCGGCTGCTGGTCACGCCGGCCAGAAACATAAATAATCTTAATCTGGTGATCGGATATTAAGCCTACCCAGTGCTGTGCAGAGATTAAGTGCCGAATATTTTTTTAGTTAAAAGTGTATGAGTGCTTGTTTTTTCCCATTGTCGCCTTCGCTACCCCCCTTTCTGTCAGGGCTCACCCCTGCTTAAGTGCCCCCCCAAACATGTAAAAAAAAGACTGTATGCATAAGAGAGATTGCATTTTGGCGGTGAGGTTACTCCCCACTGATTGGAGGAGTTAATTACCAGTAGGTTACAGTAGCTTCAGAAAAAGAGAGAGGAGAGCGGCAGCACCCCTTTTGTTTCCCTGTCTTTTTTCCCCCAGTCTTAAGCTTTGTGTCCCTTTTTAAGCTTTACTTCTTCCAGGTACTCTTTAGCTTTGATCTCGGACAAAAAAACCTTGGTAGTGCCGAACAGAATAACCTTCAGCCTTGCCGGATTCATGAGGTATACCTCAGCGCCTAGCTGCTGGAAGGGGGAAATCAGTTGTCGTAGGTGCCATCTTCTCTCCACGGTCTGGTGACAAAAGTCTGGTTTGGCGAAGAAGGTAATTCCGTTGGCCCCTTTTTAGAGTTGGGGCGAGCTTGGTCATATACCAACTGTCTTAGAAGGAAGTTGCCAAAGTACACAAGGAATACCCGAGGTTGCCCTTCAGTAGGCTTCCCACTGTTATATTGCCGTTTCAGAAAGAAGGGGAAGCGATGAGCTCGCTGCACTTCACGGTTCCAGTCCCAACCTGGATGTTCCGGAAAAGAGTCTTGTAGTAACTTGACTATAAATTGTCTCGGATCTTCCCCCTCCTTCCCTTCCGGAATACCAAGCAGGCGGAGGTTGTTCCTGCGTTGTCGATTTTCTTGTTCTTCCATTTTGACCATGAGGTCTGTAAGACAAGCAGAGTTGGACTCAGTCATTTGTTTAGTAGCTACAGCTTCGGTTTCCAAATGTTCCGTCCTAGCCTCAACCATTCCAACCCGATCGCTGATGTCTGTACAAGTTTTGTTCAGTCTTCTAAGCCCGCCCTGTAGTTTTTTTGCTGCGTTCTTGGCGGTCCGATTGTCTGCTCTAACCTCCTCTTGGAAGTCTTTGATGGAGGCGAGTATAGCCGTCAATGAGGGCTCTATTGTCTCGGTTGTTTTGCTTTGTGGATTTCTCGGGCTGTGCCATTGTGGTTGAGTTACTTCATCTTCCTCCAGATGGTAAGACATCTGCGAGTCTGAATAGTCCCATTTGAGTTGGCTTCGCCGCTTAGTCTTGTTTCTTGATTTTTTAGGGCGCACGACTGTCTCAGGGTTAATATGGGAGGCCTCGCTGCTCTCCTCGCTGGCGCTGTTGGTGTTGTCCTCTTCTTCTGTCCCCCCATCCGCTGAAGAGCTCGGGGTACTGTCAGATACAGAGTAGAAATCTTCTTGACCAATATCTGGGGTCCAAGGAATTGGGATTCCAGATGGGATTTCCAGGTTTTATATAGCGACTTCTGTCCCAGTTGATTGTGATTGTGCCCTGGCATTAAGTCTCTCTAAAGGTGCGTGGGCCCCGCCGCTGATGGTTCTTTCCGCTGTTTCCGGACGTCCTGGTACAGTGAGTGGGGTGGCTGGTAGGTTATCCGGGAGTGTAGGAAGATCTAAAACATCCGGGGGCCCCTCAATTGCGATGGTATGGTCATGGCTTCAGCAGGGGCGTGTGCAGAGAGAATGGGCTCTGACTGACAATTTAAGAGACAAGAGGGGGTGGTAGAGATATCAGTATTATTTGTAGTATTTTGAGCCCCCTCAGTGATGGCATTATCCTGCTGTAGGAGAGCATCAGGAGGTATAGAAAGTGATGGCTTCTCTGTGCTATTCTTAGCATGGGCAGCCTGGTTTTTAGCTACCAGGAAAATTTTGGCAGGGAGGGGCTGTAGGGAATCTTTGCAGTCTTTACTAGGGGGCCCTACCCCTGTCTTCCCAAAGTTCGTTTTTTTCGTCCCACTGACCCCACTGACCTGTTCAGCTTTGGTCTTCCCGGCTCCGTCCACTGTCAAGGGGTCTCTGCCTGAGATGGGCGTTTTCTGTCTGAGCCCTTTCTTGGCACCACGTGCATTCATCCTTGCGTTTAGTAAAGCGCTGAAATTAGCTTTCTCTGAGGTCAGGGGGTAGCTTGGAAGCCGGTATGTGAAGGTAAATGCTGCAGCCAGAAACAAAAAGTTCAGTTCCCAGCAGCGCCTGTCGTCACTTTCATCAGGTGTCTCCCTTTCGTGCACGCCAGCCGCGTGAAAGGATAAAAGTTCAGCTTCTGTGGCAAGTGCGGTGAAAAAACCCAATGCAGATGTAAGCCGTCTCAGCCCTCTCCAAACATAGCCAGGAATCGCGCCGTACAATCCCGTACCTCCTGGCAGCGTTCTGTAAATTTTCGCGGGTGCTGGTTGCCGATGCCGATGCCTGTGTGCTTGAAGGTCAGGCATTACCGATGTGCACGCAGGGCGGCTAGCCGATCATCACAGCATCCAGTGACCGGCGTGAGCGGGCGAGCAGCGCTTGACTCATGCTGACTCCATCTTGCTCCCCAGAAAATCAGTGTTATTTCAAAAGCCAGACCGAGTCAGCTGCATCGACTAGCTGCCTAAAAGACACTCCTCCCACACTGTGCATTCTCCACATTAAGCGGGACAACCAGCAACCGCAAGGCAAATGTGGCCAACAGTAAATGCAGTCCATAGCCGTAGTTGCTGCCCGTTGCTGGGAGCTCAATCTCACCTGCAAAGATTTTCTCCTGTCCGTGGTGGGACTTGAAGCAGAGGTCTTTCAATCATTTTAGGTCTCAACTGGATCGTTGAGGCAATAGGGCAGCGACAGCGACCCAGGTGATCGGCAAGAGCCTAGCACCACCTCCGATTCCCTGAGGCCCCACTGCAGGTATGAGCCGGAGACAATGGCGCACAGGTGGGGACCTCAGCTTGGGGAGCGCGGACTGTGGAGGCTCAAAGCACCAGTCCAACACTCTGCTGTAGTGTTGATCTACGAGGCAAAAAAGCAGTCAGCTGAAAGACCCCCAGGATCAAATAAGTGTCAATTACCTCCAGTGTTCAACGCTCCACGGAACCTCAGCTAGGGGGCAGTGATGTGTCCTACGATCAGTTGTGCACCCGATGGGATCGTCCTGTGGCCTTAATCTTCAGCATCCTACGGTCCAAAGGAGCCCGGTGTAGGGAGCAGCAGACAGTAGGGGCTCCCAGGATATGTCCATCCAAACAGCTGGGCATCCGAGGGCTCAGCGAGCAGCAATCACCTCCGGTCACCTCAAGTGCTCTACGGTCCGAAGGAAGGTAAGTAGGGACCGTGCTTATAGTCTGGGGTTCCAAAGCGTTGTTTTTAGAGGGTTAGTGGTCTGCCGGGCGAAGGATGGCAGGGTTAAACAGGGATATCGACCAAAATGGTGATCCCCAACCTGGAGCTCACTAGAGGAGCTTCTGCCCTCCCTTCCTTTACTTCTCCAATGAAAACTCTATTTCAACAACCACTTCTCCATTGGAATCACTCATACTCACTTTTTTCTTCTTTGTTCTACTCTTTTTGAACATGTTAGGCTAATCAGTAGGTTTTGCCTATTTATTCTGACCCCTGATCAGGCCTTTTTTATTTTTCTAATTATCTACAGTTATTGTGTAATAGTTTCCTGAAACATTTTAGGATTTTGATTCATCAATTTGTTTAGAAACAACTCGGTCTTACATGATTCATGCTTTCTTTTTTGTTGTAAATCTACTTTTAGTTCTTTAGATAATTCCTAAGTTTCTCAAATGATGTCTTTCTGCTTCCTCAACAATCTCAACAACCCTGTGAACGCGACAAACTAAACACATTTCATCTCTCCTGACACTCATCCGTCCTGTTTCTGTCTCTTCTGTCAGCAATTGCACATGAGCCCCATTAGACAGAAAGTGGCCTCACTTAAGTCAACACACTATCCATAAAATAATCATCTCCCTGAGAATCACTTTCAGTCTTTTCCATCTCATTCTTGTTCTCATTTTATTATATTGTACGCGGATGACACGCAGCTGGCGGTCACGTTGAGTGGGGACTCTGATGTGGAGGCCCTCAGGTTTTGCGAGGGTATACGTGCCGTGGCCAAGTGGATGAATATGAACTGTCTCCAATTGAATACTAAGAAGACAGAGGTTATGGTAGTAGGAAAGCAGGCAGAACGGTGGAATGACAACTGGTGGCCCTCGGAATTGGGAGTGACCCCTTCTCCTGCAATGGAAATAAAAAATCTTGGGGTCTGGTTGGACCCCACACTTAGCTTCACTAACCATACCAAGAGAGTGGCAGCCTCTTGCTATGGTATTATTAGGGGCCTCCACCCAATACTCAAATTTTTCGACGCCCCCACAAGACAGCTAGTGGTTCAGGCCTCAGTACTATCTAGGCTAGATTATGCTAGCGCACTACTGGCCGGAATTAACCAGGCTGAACTCACACGGCTGCAGCGTGTGCAAAATGCTGCAGCCAGAGTGGTGGTGGGTCTGCCTAGGCGGTGTTCAGTCTCCAGTACACGGCAATCGCTCCACTGGCTGCCTGTTGGCCAGAGGATCACATTCAAGGTGCTCTGCCTGGCTTTTAAAATCTTAAAAGGTAGGGCTCCCCAAATCCTGGTGAACCTTCTGACCCCTTATGTTCCTGCGCGTCCCTTGAGATCGATGGGTCAGAATCTGTCGGTGGTCCCACGCTTCAGGCTGAGTCGAATTGGCGGCCACTCCTTTCGAGTAGTGGCCGCGAAGCTGTGGAACTCCCTTCCCGCTGAGATTCGAGCACTGGATGATTGTCTCCAGTGTAGACGGGCCATTAAAACTTTTCTCTTCGCTTAAAATTCCTGATTAAGTTTCTTTTTAATGCTGTGTTGTGTTCACCCTCTTATTGCGCCAGGACGCCCCTTTGCTGGGGCATCTGTGCGCGGTATAAAAACAATTAACATAACATAATAAACAATTAACATAATCTTTTTTTTATTATCCAATTAAGTAGTAACCATTGCGAAAGCACTTACAGTTTCTAGCACTTCCTGTGCAATATCTAATCCATCTAATGTTTGCCAGCTTCACCAATTTGCTGTTTTAACATTGTCTTATGCACTCTCTCATGTGCTACTTAGTCTCCTTCATTCACAGCATTGAGAACTGTGGAGGTCTAGGCTGTGGCTTCATTTCAAACACAGCACTCCTTTATTTCTCAATATTTTCTACTTCAAGTGTGTCATGTACAAAAACATTTAACTTTTGATTGCCAGCAGTAATTCCATTTCATTCTTTATGCCACAAACATGTAAACCATGGTCCAGAAGCATTTTTCTTGCAGGAGGGCCAATTCTCCGCAATATGTATACAACCAATCACAGAACGAATTAGAAATTAGACTTGAAATGCAATACATAAACCAAAACAGCCCTTCTTACCAGTTGGCAGCAGTTGGAGTAGAGAGCACTTTACCCGCACACCGTCACTTTTGTGGCACCGGCAGGTTCAACGGGACCACATTGCCTTGCAGTCTTCGCGCCAGGAGGCGCCAACGTGCATCGTTCGCAAAAGGTGGCGCTCATAAGTGGCTGCAGGATCCCTCGGAGTGGGAGTCCTTCTTACCAGTTGGCAGCAGTTGGAGCACACAGCACTTTATCCGCACACCGTCACTTTTGTGGCACCGGCAAATTCAACAGGACCACATTGCCCAGTAGTCTTCCTGCCAGGAGGCGCCAACGCATATCTTTCATGCCAGGCGGAGCTCATAAGCGGCTGAGGGCTCCCACAGGGCTGGAGCCCTTCTTACCAGTTGGCAGCAGTTGGAGCACAGAGCACTTTACCAGGCCATCGTTACTTTTGTGGCACCAGCAGGTTCAAAGGGACCACATTGCCTGAGTTAGACCCTGAGCAGGAATGTGTGTTGGAGTGCAATGCTGATGGTGATGGTCCAGGGAGTATTGATCAAACCGTCAGGGCCCTAATACCTAATGACACTCACACAGGCAGGACTGTAGCCAACACTAGCGCCATACAACAGGGTTTTTGTAGATACGTTATGCCCCCCTCCAGCAAAAAAACTCAAGGCATGAGGTAAGGCTAAGAAAGATGCACTGCCCCCGGCAACATGAAAGAAAACCTTGGTGCCCCTCACAAGGAGAGCAGCAAGGGCCCCAGTCTAAGATACTGCCCTGGGCTCTAAATAAATCGAGCCTATAGGGGATTCTGTGTCACTAACACAGCTTACCAGCACCCTGGAAGTCTTCATCAAAACACTCCTTGAACCACTTCTGGGAGTGCTGAACAGAATCGATACGTCTTTAAAAATATTAA
Organism: Lissotriton vulgaris; assembly: GCF_964263255.1. Lineage (NCBI taxonomy): Eukaryota > Metazoa > Chordata > Amphibia > Caudata > Salamandridae > Lissotriton > Lissotriton vulgaris. Next base: position 1,303,238,545 of record NC_141695.1, on the reverse strand, counting down.
TCGGTTCCAGCATTTCCAAGTTAACTCCGGGCCCAGGTACTGCTTCCAATCCTACTACTAACTTAAATCAGGACATACTCAAAGTAATGTCTTCCCATTTGGTACCCCCAACTAAAGACTGTTCCATCAATACCCCATTGGACTGCATTGCAACTAGCAACTCCGCAAACAGCTGAAGTTCAGATATTGGGTGATGGTCGGACAGGTATAACATCCAGGCATAGGGAGACCAGAGGGTTCAACCCCCCAGATAGTCAATATAATATACGCCTAGGTGGTAATCGAAAGGACTTTAAAAGAACACTTCATCTCCCGTCCAATGCTACCCCATATGTCATTGTTCTCAAAAATGTTCCATCCTTGCTAACTAATAAGGAAGAGGACTGGAAGAAGCTCAAGAACAAAACCGTTCACTGGTTGGCAAAAGCTGCAGATTAGTCACGTAGGGATGACTTGTATTACAATATAAATAATGTTGAACGGGTCTCACCGGTGGGTTCACAGCCCAAAACAGAAACAGGCAATTGTATTGCTGTCAATTTTAGGGACATATCCCTAGTGTACTAGCTCATGGATAGGCTACTCTGGAGTAACAACGCAAGGGGCCCCATCGAGGCAGTACCACTAGGGTACGTTTATAAGCCATTAACAAATAGAGGTCCTGCGTTCAAACCTACAGCTGCCAACATGTTATGTTGTGTGGAGAGCTGGAACTTGCTGTGGCATCAATCGATATGGTGCCCAAAGACGGCCATGTCCCACTTTTGCCTTTCATAGCGGAGGGGCCCATTTCACAATAATATGACTGCTGATGGAAGTCTTCTTTGGAACATTGCAGGCTTGTTGCACAAATTTGAAATTAAAGAATTGGTTCCCTTTATTAAAAATTATAGTATAGTATGCCTCCAGGAAACATGGATGTGGGATATTGCACATATTAATGGTTTTCTTTCCATTCATATTGTAGCTAATGTCGCTCTAGGCAGTCACGCAAAGGGAGAATTATTGACCCTGGTTTCAACGACTCTAAATGGCAGCTAGGGAAAGATTAAGACTGATTCATCGCATTTTCGGATTATTAATATCTCCCTTAGGAAAAATTTGACACTGGTTCTTGTGAACTTTTATCACAATAAGTGTAATGCCACAAACACAAGTATTGTCCAAGAGCTGGAAAATGCATTGTCAAACCATAAAAAAGAGATAAATACGGATTTTTTGTGCTTTGGGTAGGCAAATTTAACTACAAACTATGTCCCCTTTCAAAACAGGCCACATGCCATTTAGTAGCTGGGATCACAGACAGTAGCTGTCATTTTAATCACAATCCCTGTGGGAATATTTTTAACTCACTATTGTCAAAATGTTCTCTTTTCCTTACACTGGATCTTATAAATTCAGTTGGCATTGATGTAATATTATATACTGGGTGAGGCCATACACTTTAATTGATTTGATTGCCTTCTCTGAGTATTTTAAACCTCACTCCTTGATTTTTACCATTCATAAAATTTGTCACAGTGATCACTACCCTTTATCTTTAGAGCTGGTCGTCCAATCTTATGATCAAATTACATCTGCTAGATCAGGTCCATTAATTTATGCTAAGAATAAGGGTTTACTATGGAAGTGGTCTACTATTAATCCTGACCTGGTTTTACTTCAAATCATTAAAACTAATTTGACTCAAATCCTAGACTGCCTGGAAGATAACATAAACCCTTGATTATGGTAACATCTTTCGAGGCAACAACAGAGACCCTAAATGTTGCATTAACTAAGAAAAATAAGGGGGTCATTAGAATAGCGGGCGGATCGCCACCGCCCATATGGCGGTGGCGATCTGTCCGCTACAAACCACTGCCGCATTGAAATTTCCCTCCACCACTTTACCATGGCGGGGAGGACCCCGGTGGACGGAAAGTCTTTCCGTCCGCCGGTTTTCCAACCGGGCGGAGAAGCTGTTAAAATGGTGGTGGTGTTTGGGAGACACCGTCATCCATGTTAGCATATCCGTGGGGACATGGCTTTCTGGTGGTTTTCAGGCGGTTTATGCCATTGGGGGCCATAGTGGACCCCCAGGGATTATGGGGGGTGTGGGGTACACAAGGGGGGTACCTATGGAAGCCCCCTACAGTTCCATGCACAACATGGCAGGCACTGCGCTGTGCCTGCCACGTTGTGCATGGAACTGTATGACATGCCTTCCTGGCATTGCGGCGGGCGGTGCTGAGAGCACCGCCCACTGCAATGTCAGGAATGCAGGATGCGCCCGCCAGTGTGGCGGGCGCATCCTAATGTCACCAACGGGACCCCCCACACCAATGGCGGGCGGTCCCATTCTACGATAGGAAGGCAGGCGTACAAAGTCTGCCCGCCATCCTAATGATGCCTAAGTCTAGGCCACAGAGCGACAAAAGGTGATTCAATAGTGACTGCACATTTTTCCATAACAAATTAATTAAGATATTGAAAACAAAACCTTGAAATATATCCAGGGTCAAGTAGTCACGCCTTGAATATAAGCAGGCGCTAGAGAAACGTAAGCTAGAAATTAGACATGAAGCTTGGGAACAAATTCACATAGCCTGCCAGAGCAGAGACTCTAATCTTTTTAGGCAAACTGTCAACCAGGATTATTTTAATGGTACCAACAGTGGTAAAATTGATACAGTAATTATGTTTGAGACTTGGGTCGAACATTTTTCAGGCCTCTATAAAATCAGTAGTGATCCTGATTTTAGTGTTAATATTAAATATGGTACCCCAACACTAGATGATGTGGACAGGGCCCTAACTCTGTTTTTAACTAACACTCCACTGTGGCTCTTGCTGCTAACAAACATCTTATGTTGATATGTGGCTCAGGGACCCCTAACTCCTGGAGATCCAGGATATTAGTTCCTATTTTCAAAAAAGGTGATAGGGCGGATCCCAAATGTTACTGGCCGATATCTTTAATTGACTGCACTTGCAAGATTATGGGAAGAGTAATTTTAGAAAGGTTGGAAGCTTGGGTAATAGAAAACTGAAAGTTTTCAAACATTCAATATGGTTTCAGGAAAGGCCTAGGCACAATAGAACGGTACCTCAACCTACACCTGGTCATACGCAAATACACCTTAGCCAAGACTGGATCCCTTTATCTAGGGTTCATGGACTTGACGTCTGCTTTTGACTGAGTGTAGAGAGGCAGCCTCTGGGAGAAGATGTTAGTAATGGGCATCGGACCGGCTATTATGCACTATTTAGCAGCTATGCATCGGGACTTCACGGGGAGAGTTCGCTATGGAGCAGGCGAGGAACTCATTGGCCCAATTGAAATGAGCCGCGGGGTATGCCAGGGCTGTGTTCTTGACCCATTTTTATTCTGTCTGTATTTAAATGATTTAGAAAGCCACATTAAAAATGGGAATGCGGATGCTCCCTAGATAGGCTGTTGTTTGTTACCGGCATTATTATATGCAGACAACTGTGTTTTAATACCACGAACTGGGGTGGTGCTGCAAAGGCTTTTAACTAGCTTTAATAATTTTATGAAAGACCTTGGCCTGAAGAGTATTGTAGTGAAATCCGATATTATGGTGGTGGGTAAATCCCCCACAGTTTTAACACCTTAGCTGCGTGTAAACATTTCTCCCCAGTGCTGCGCTGTCCATTAGAACTAGTGCTGAATGGACGTTCAATGGTCGTGCGCAGCACTAGGGAGGTAGCGCTGCTGACGACCATTGGCCGTCAGCAGCACTTAAGGGGTTAAAGACATGTTTTATAAACAATGAGAAATTGCTTTATGCACCCACCTTTTCCTATTGAGGAAATCTGTTCGATTAAAAAAGCATGGGGCATTATTTAGTAGAGAATCTCTTAGTGCGTGATAACCTGCACTCCTAACTGAATAAATTCTCTTGAAAACCTAATCCGTTTAAATCAGATGTGTGTTGGTGCTGTCCCAAATCCTGGCCGACCCCTGCCAGGTGGAAAATCATAAAAAAAGCAACAGAACCTGTTCGTTGAGACGCAATATTCACTGGCCCACTATGGTGCCATTATTAATGCTCATTCAATTTTTAACAAATGTATAAAAAATTCTTTAACAATGTTTGTTCTATAGGTTAACACAAAATTCTTATAAGTCACCACATATACACCATCAACTGTCAACTCATTCAAAGTTCTTCATTTCTTGATTTAATTCTTCTCAATCCATGAATATTCAGAAAAGTTCAACAGATTCACAAAACGCAATGCATTAATTGCAATATAGCGGAATCCCTGGTATGTTCAACACCCAATGCATTTCGGTATAAACCTTAATCAGGGGGAATACTGTAATTAACAAAAACATTTACTTGTAGTTCAAAGTATAATATACATTATTTAAATAAAGAAAAAGAGGATAGACCAGCCCAGTCCCAACAAATATGTGGTCATGCTGCTTATCATGTTCATGAAACATGAACCTAAAAATCCAAACAGTGCTGATCACCATTCCTCAACATCTTCCAGTGACTACTCCATGCCAAAAACATGTGTCACAAAACGTGTGCATAAAAGAACGTGTGCTTAAAAAAGCCTGTGTCAATTGCAAACATACTGCATGCCTATATATTACCCACTGTCTCACCTTCGCTGCAGGCTTGTACCTCGTATCTGCCAACTTGAACAATAACTGTGCAAAAATAGGAGCAAACTCAATTTGATACTGCCTTTGTTACTAAATGTAATCTCAAAGTCAAACATACGTTGCTGTGCTCACCTGTAGGTATGTACCGTAGCCCCCTCTCTTTACAACACGAATATGACTCCTGCGATAACCGCTGCTATATTTCCATAATCTGTCAAGGTTGCAAAGTAAATGCTGCATTTAATCACTCGCTAATATCAAGTAGCCAGTGTTTCTAACTTACACTGAATAACAAGGTTAACTACCTGTTGACTAGCTTTATACTTCGAATACTCTCTTCCCACGGCGTTCCTCTGTCCTCGCTGTTCAAACCACCAGTATTCCAACTAAACATCCTCCAATTACATTGAACGAGTCCAACGCATGCACACGCCCCTTCTTCCTATATCGACAGTATCACCAACATAAAAAACGGACTCAGTTACTCGTTCAGCCTGCAACCTCCGGTAAACTAAAGATGGCTTCCAACATTCAAATTTTCTTAAACTTTATCCACTTTCCAGTCTCCAACGAGCTGGGACCACGGTAAACAGCGCCCTAAGCACCTTGTCTTCTATGTATGGCAATGCCAAAACCTTAAATAAATACTGCGTTAGCTATAAAAACCAAGCTATAAAAAACCTACTAACGCACTGTTGTCAAAAGTGAATACATATGCCATCAGTGTGAAAAACTAGTGATAATACTGAAGCTATGGTGACACCTAAATTCCTGTGTCAAAACAAAAAGTAATCTTAATGTACTCCCCTGTGAGCATTTAGTGTGTGTGTAAATGTTCATCTTACATGAGCCTGGGAAACACCATGGAAACATGTAGAAAACACTAATTTCATAAAAGTGAATGCATCAACAATACATTGTATTACGACCACTGTACAATAACATCATAAAAAGCATAACATTTCGATCTTATCATTCAGCCCATGGGGTTACGTAGTTCTCAGACAGCGTATCCAATGTGTCTCTTTGTGCTAAAAAGAGGCTGGCATCAACATGTGCGACTCAAGCACCCTTGCCAAAACTGTGAATCTTAGTTGTGGTATTGTGTGGTTCATTTCTTTCCAGTGTACTGCTAAACATGATTTAACATTGGCTGTTCGTATCATGCTCTTGTGCTCTGTCATACGTACTTTCACTTTTCTCGTAGTGCACCCCACGTACACAAGCCCACACAGGCATTTAATAGCATACACTAGCATGCTTGAATTACAATCTGACATCTGTTTAAACTGTATTTCTTTACCTGTGTGCGGATGAGCAAACCTATTACCAACAAGTACATTCCCACAATGTCCACAGTTATGGCATTTCATCATGCCCTTCTGACCAATATCTATAACAGTGTGTTTCTCCTGCTTGAGAATCTCTTTAAGGTTCTTAGACTGTGAGAAAGCAAAAATAGGGTTTTCTGAAAATACCTGTTTAAAATCAGAATCTTGATCTATAATTTCCCATCTCTTCAAAAGCTGCCTTGGAATGTTTTAACACGAACACCTCTCTCCTAGCTGGGGATGTGGTGACTTTTTCCAACAGCTTGGTGCATTGTATAGAAAATGCTTTCCGTCTGGCTTTCTCTAATACTATGCTAGGATAACCCCTCTGTTCATAGTCCTGACTCATAGTGGTCATTTCAGAGATACTCTGTAGTTCATCTGAGAAGATTTTGCGTGCTCTAATGAACTGCGATAATGGTAGATGATCTTTAAGAGACTGTGCATGAAAACTGTCATAATGTAGTGTGTGGTTTCTGTCTGTGGGTTTTTTATATCATCTGGTAGTCAGTATGTTTCCTTTTCTTTCAATCAGAATGTCCAAATAGTTGATCTGATCTGCACTAATGGTGTATGTAAATTTAATCAGAGCATGACAATTATTCAATGATTCTAAAGCAGTCTGCAATCGTTCATGTGAACCTTTCCACAGTATCAGAATGTCATCTATATACCTCATGATTAATCGAAGACCCTCAATCCAATCTGTTTTACTCAAAATGTGTGTTTCCTCAAATCTGGCCATAAACATATTTGTGTATGTGGGCGCTCCCGTAAAACCCATAGAGGTTCCTGTCTTTTGGAGATAAAAATTGTCCTTCCAATGAAAATATCCATGATATAAACAAAAATGTAGTAATTCCAGCAAAAATATGTTGTGACCCTCCTCATAATTGTGTCTCAAAAGCATCCATTCTGCTGCTTTCAACCCCTCGTCATGAGGAATGGATGTATACAGTGCTGATACATCTACCGTGCATAACCATAATTCATCGTTAGCAGGAATCTCAATCCCCTGCAACTTCCTCAGACAATCTGTCCTGTACATAGGTGGACCACTCTTGCACTATTGGCTGCATAAAATGATCTAAATATTTACCCAAGGGTTCATGTAAAGAACCGCATCCCTCCACGATGGGGCAGAATGGGGGTCTGTCGAGCTCTTTTGCATTTTGGGCAGCATATATATATTTGGCCTTCTGGGGTGTTCAGTAATAAGATACTTGCTTGTTTTTTCATCTATCCACCCAAGATCAGTTGCTTTCTTCATAATCACAGCTAGAAGACGTTGAAATTCATTGGTAAGATCTTTCTCCAATTGGATGTAGGTATCTGTGTCTTGCACATGTTGATCTACCTTAAGTGTGTAGTGAGCCGTGTTGAGCACAACTAGTGTTCCTCCTTTGTCTGCTGGAACGATTTTAATCTCCTCATTACTAGCCAATGCATTCAATGCTTCTGTTTCTCTTCTGGTCAAGTTCCTGTGTCAGTCTGACTGGCATTTCACCTTTGTCAAATCTTTCTTTATCAATGCTTCAAAAATATCTAAGGACTTATGGGATATGGGTGACATGAAAGTACTTTTAGGTTTAAACGTTTTACCCATTTGCGAGCTATCTGGCTGTCCTTGTGAGTCTGCCATTACATGATGGAAAAACCATCTTAGGCTCAGTTTTCTCATAAATTTAAAGAGATATACCTCTGTCTCTAATTCATTACTTTGATAGGTGGTTACAAAGGACATACCCTTGTTCAAAATAGATCGTTCTATCATATTCAGTTCCACATCAGAGAGGTTCATAATTAATTCTTCTTGGGATTGCGTCGTGCACCGTCTTGCTTTTTTGCGCCTTGTTCGTTGGTTTTGGATTGGGATTGATCGTCTGGAGGATGATTCGACGTGTGGCCAGATTATAAAAAAGCCTGCTTTGAGGAACCACTGCTTTCTACTGTTGTCTCATTTTTGACACCTGTAGCCCCTCCAACTGATGGGCCGGTGGGTAAAGTATCCTGTTCTGTAACTAAGCTCTCTTCAGATGTTGTGGCGTCTGGTTTTCTGAACACGCGTCTCTGGGCATAATCATCAGCCCAGGTATAAAGTTCATCGAGTTTATAATCAATTGTATCCCTTTTAAATTTTCTCAGCTTTCTTTCATGTACTTCTTTAGCATGTTCCTCTAACTTCTCATTTATGTCATGTAGTTTTTGTCTAATTCCTCTGAAGTCATCTGTTTGGATAATTCAGATTTCATGTCAGTGATCTCAGTTTCTAATTCTTTTAAAACATTAGATAACTCTTCAATTATTAAAAGCACCAAATCTAAAGAACATTTATTAAGAATAACAAACCAACATGTCATAAATGGCTTGTTAAACTTAAATAACATTGGTCTGAGTGATATCCTTAAACCCCTAGGTATATGCTTGACCCTGTGATACTGAATGAGAGTTGTGGCATGAAGCCTTTGATTGATCTCCTTTTTTAAAGTGTATTGAAATTGCCTAATCAATTGTATTGTGGTGCCCGGTCTTGCTTGAAAATCCCTGGTTTCTTTGATGAGAGAGTAAATGTTTTCTGCTTCCTCAGTTGTGTAACCTTTCATTTAGTAGAGGTAAGTACTAGGGGTTTCAATCAAAATCTGGAGGCTATCTTTAGATTTATAAAAAATCTAGGCTCCCGTCCCATCAAAGCAAATATTGAAATGTATAAAGCATGTACGTGTGCTGTTACCCTGTATGGTGCTGGAGTCTGGGGTTTTTATAACATTGTAGGCCTACAGAGAGCTGAGAATACGTTTTTGAAACGCTTGTTGACTTTTCCAATAAGTATTGCCACCACTATCTGTCACAGCGAACTTGGCGTGATCCCCCTGTCTTCACATACAATCAGCTCCTCTATTATTGTGGCACAACATTTAGGGAAAGGTAGAAGCAGTCCTGAACCGTGCCGTTATTACAGACTCTTTAAAATTGGAGTGGGTGAATAAACTTCCCTCGATCTCTTATGTCGAAGCTGAGCTGGAAAAATTGTGATTGTCGGATTGTTTCGACAATCCTGGAAATATTGCCAAAATCAAAATCTCAAGGGCAAAGCTGAAAAAAGAATTATGAGCCTACTCCTTTTCGACAAGAGGCACTCGGGAGATGGCAAAAAAAAATGGTGGTTGACCACTCGCTTATAGTTTGTTCTCTAGGCACTGAGCCTTATCTCTCCTTTTATTTTAGTCATTCCAAACAGCATTATCTCATTATGTTCAGGTTTGGCATCTCTCACCTCTTGGTTTCATACCCACGTTATGTATATTTTGATGCCAAATTGGATTCATGCCCATGTGATTTAGAATCAGTCCAGAGTACGTTTCATTTCATGTTTTTCTGTAAACGTTATATTAATCCAAGACATTCTTTTTTTAAACCACTTTTAAAATTCCTAAATATAAGAAAATGTTGGGCTGCTATGTACTATCTTCAGATTTTAAAAGATTAATTAATTTGCCTAATGGTTTATAAATATATTTCTTCTGCAGTTTGGCTTCGGAATATTGTTGGGAAATGGTTTCCATGTATTTTATTACAATTCGTGTCTAGGACTTAAGATCCCTTAGCATGGGATCGATTCCCACAGTGATTAATGATGATATCTGAAACTGCTGCATTATGTGCGTATAAGCTCCCTTTCTTTATATATTTACCATCTCCAGCTCAAACATTGTTGTGGTTATTTGCTTTTGTAGTATTTACTTCTAGAGATTGATATCTGGACATTTGTAGATTGTTCCTTTCTATTTATGGAACTTCGATCTGATGTTTGTATTTTATTATTTCCATTTTGTTTTTAATCAGAATTGCTTTTTCTTTTTTATGATGTACTCTTTTATGGCTGGCATACAGCTGAATAAAGATTTCTGACTGACTTAAACAAATACAACTTTTACCGCCTACTAGGATATGGGATGGAAAATCTAACATACCAGAGAAAAGGGAAGAATATCTTAAGTACTTTCAATCACACGAAAATAAGCTCTTGAACAGTGGTACCTCATCTTTAGTGTTAATTCTTATGCTTAAAAGAAATAAACAATACTATAAAAAAACAAATAAAGAATACTATCCAGATTAGTTCATACACAGCAAGACTATTAAGGTCTTCATAGGGATTTAACATATAACCTTATGTGATGCCACATGCCACTTCAGCACACAATCTTAATATATTATCTCGAGATCTAGGATTTCCATAAATCCTTAAACTTTCCATAAATCCAAAAATCCTCAGTATATAAATACCCAAAAAGTCATAAAAGCACAATATCTTACAATATATCTTCCTCAAAGGCTAATTTTAAACTGCCTCAGCATTTTGACAAAAATTACAATACAATGCAGTTTTCACTCCAAATCATGTCGGAAAACCACACAAAGACATCTTCACAATTAGCATTAGACAACTCACAAAAAGCCTTATTTACACTAACGTAATGTAACTCCTGATAACCTTAACTGGTGCACTGGCATTAATCTATGTGATTCTAGGACACCTAACTCCTAAAATTTCTTGAGGGGGTACTTATTATTAAAATATACAGCAAAAATTGTACATGCTAATTTGCTCACACATTTCCACCATTCCTGGCCTCATTCTCCACCAACATATGGCCGCATTCTTCAACAACATTATGTTTGTGCTTTGCACCAATAAATTCAAAAGGCTGAGTCAGAGGATCAGGGACATGAGATTTCTTAAGGATGGGACCCTTAGTGCATTAAAAAAAATATTGCAGGACACACTACACAGGCAAAACCATAAAGGTGTATTTAAAAATTTAGAATGATTTCAGATGGTAAAAAGTCATCAGTCATGTTCAAATCAACACCAATAATGCATAAAAAACTAAGCAAATTGTGAGAGGTCAACAAATTCTTAGAACAGTCTGGCATGGCGAAAATAAAAGTCATTGGAAAGTCACGGATAAGAATCTGACATAGTTTTTACTCAATATAGGAAAAAGGAAAAGTCAGAAATATTTTACTTTTAGCTTCAGAGGAATGACAGAGAATGCTCTTGGCATACAATGAGGTGGTACCATATGGCTGTATCCACTAGGATACATGGCATAAACCCATTGATGTTGCAGAAATCGTGTTATATAAAATAGGCTACTTTAGTGGTTACCTAAGTATGTAATATTTATTTATTACTATTCCCACTCCAGGTAGTGCACCAGTAGGGAAAGTGTTGGATAGCTTAGGGGTAAAAATTACTATTCCCACTCAAGCGAGGCCAACAGTAGAGAAAGTGTTTGATAATGGTGTTATAAAATGTATTATTCCCACTCCAATAATTGTAAAATTAGGGAAAGTGTTCATAGCAGAGGGGTAAAAATTACTATTCCCACTCCAGTGAGTGTAACAGTAATGAGAGTGTTGGATTGCAAAGGAGTAACAATTATTATTCTTACTCCAGTCAGTTCAAGATTAAAAACAAACACAATTTTAGCAACAATATAAATATCTAAAAAAACAATATACATTAAAAATATATAAATATGTTATAATTCAAAAACAAATATATTTAATATTACATTAAAAAATAGTATAATGTTAAATACGTATAAAAAAATACCTACAAATATTATATTAACTGAAATAAAAATAATTTCTAAACAACATAATATGTTTAATTAGATATTATTTAGAAACAAAAACATTACATATTACATACTTTTTTATTTCCCATCCTGTAACACAATTCACATACCATATTTAAATAAAAAAAAATCTTCCTCAAATACCACAATTAATTACCAATTAAAGAAATATTATTAATTAAAAACAAATTAAAACTCATAAAAATGATTTAACTTCCCACACTTTATCCCTAAAATCCCCACGACCCACAGCTAAACTTAAATTGTAAAAAAAACATAATTACACAATTAAAATGTATTTTCAATTAAAAAACCAATAGTACTCAACAGCTAAGTATAAAGTAAGTAAAATTAATTTACTCCCCACACGGTACCCCATAAACAATAAAAGCTACACACAAAAAATATAAACATATACCCTAATTAAATTTAAATTAATGAATTATTATTAATGATAAACTGTTTTTTTATTAATCAAACAAAATTACTTCCCACACTTTACCCCGCTAAAACTCATAAACCACACCTAAAATTAATTACACAAATTCCATATTCAATTTTCAATTAATTAATATTATTTAACAACTAATTAACAATTAATTAAACATACATTACTTCCTTTACCCCAGAAACCCACAGCCCCACCTAAAAAAACACACACTAACCATAGTGAATTATCAATTAATTAGTTAATATAAATTAACAAATGATTACTAATTAATTACCATAAATGACATCCCACCCTTTACCCCAACAACCTGCACCTACAATTAATTAAACAAAATTAATTAATTAGTGTTCTATCTAATAATTAATATTAATTAGGAACTAGGTATTAATTAATTAAAAATACATTTCTTCTTACCCTTTTCCCCATAGACCCTACAACCCACACCTAAAAACACACTATTACCATAATGAATTATCAATTAATTATTTAAAATAAATTAATAACTAATTATTAATTAATTAAACATAAATCACTTCTGACCCCTACCCCTATAAAGCCCACAATCCACACCTAAAATTAATAAAACAATTTCCATAATTAATTTGAAATCACTTGATTAATCTAAATTAACAACTAAGTATTAATTTATCAAAAATACATTACTTTCCACCCTTTACCCCTAAAAACCCCTCCACCCACACCTCAAACAATTACACAAATACCATAATTATTTATCAATTAATTATTTAATATTAATTAACAAACAATTATTAATTCATTAGAAATGAATTACTTCCCACAATCAGAGCTATACAATTTAAATTAAATAAATAAAAAATAAGCATTCATTTATTATAATTAAATTACTTCCCACCATATTCCCCTATAATCCACAACCCCCACTGGAAGAAAAAAATACAAAATGTGTCTAAAAATAAATCCATGACTACTAAAAATTGAACACATATATTTAAAAAAACACAATGCTCATACAAAAAAAATCACATATATTTAAAATGTAAACTAAATACATTACACTAATTAACAATCAATATTTTAAACATCTTTATTTTTGCAAACAATATTAATGACATATATTTTTTAAACAATATTTCTAACCTTAAATTCGATATTGTTGACCACGATATTCTTGCTGTCGATGTTTCTGAATCACAATATTTCCAACTCAATATTAATGTAAGTCGACATTTCCAACTCAATATTCTGTCTCAGCACCCACAAATTCCTACCACCATGAATCATCACAGGCTCACTATACACGCACATGCACTCGACATGCTTATGTGATGTCAGAGCAAGATTCAGGTTGACCCATAATATCAAAACCTTACACAAGAATGGTCTGAAGGCCACACTCTCACTGGCTATGTGCTCCGCCTAGGACAAGGGGAGTAGTTCTCTGCCAACCTGTCTTTTTCAGTAAGTTCTTTATATAGTAGATATACTTCAGTAGTCTTTATTTAATTGTAATCAAGTAACAACAACAACACAGGTCTTTACCCGTACAAGGATAGCATTGATGTGCTTTTACAACAAAGACAGCTTCCCATTTCTGGCATGGAAAAAACAATGCACTTGCATATACATAAGACACACAATTGATGATGTAATGCTGAACAAATCAAAACATTGGGCAGGGATCCAGAGCACACTATATTTAGATAAATGATACACCGTTAGGGGTCGGTCTCCAAGTGCGGGAACGTTTGGTGTGATCTATCCCGAATGAAGGAATACGTTAACATGAGAATATCATTTATCTAAATATAGTGTGCTCTGGATCCCTGCCCAATTAGAATAAGAGGGAGGTTCCTGTACCTCTTTTCTTTGCAGAGGTTAAGGTTTTCCTCTGGCCAAGAAGCACCTACCAAGACAATACGACAAGCTAATACTTTACCGTGAGAAGTTGAGCGCCAAAATTTCTGAACACTTAAAAAACCTACTCATAGACTATTCAAAAATCAAAACATTGACCCCCAGTCAAGAGATCTTGGTAAAATCCATGATTCTTTTGCTCACCATGCCATCCCAGTATAGACCTGGCCAAATGCGAATCAGTCTTTACCCTGTGCATCATGGGAACAGTCCAGCCCGGACTGCCAAGTCAGGTCTTCCCTGGATCGGAAACAAGCATTCTAGGACCAGTTTCAGGTTTTCACCACTCAGCAGCCAGGATAGCTTGAATCCAGTGGCACAGTGAGCCTAGGACACACGTCTGTGCATACCCAGGGCACTTAGGTCGACAAAGCAAAAGACACACAATCGATAGATAGAATGCAGAACAAATCAAAACATTCACCCCCATTCAAGAGATCTGGGTTAAATCCATCATTCTTTTGCTCACCATGCCACCCCAGTTTCGACCTGGCCATATGCAAATCCGTCTTGACCCTGTTCCTAAAAAGGAATAGTCCAGCCTGAACTGCCAAGCCAGGTCCTCCCTGGACCGGAAACAAGCATCCTAGGACCGGCTTTGGGGTTTCACCCCTCATCAGCCAGAAAAGCTTGAATCCAGTGGCACAGTGACACCTACATGTCCCTGCACAAGGTGGTCACATTGTGCATGGAAATGAAGAATATGGCATTTTACCATTGCGGGGGTGCTGCAGCCAGCAGCACCTGCCAAGATGTTGAGATGCCAGATGTGACCGCTGCGGTGGCGGTTGCATCACAATCAGGGGTGCAGGACCACTGCATGGCAGGCAAGTGGTCCCATTCCCGCCAAGATGGCAGGGGGACTCAGGTCCGCCCGTCATCCTAATAGGCCCTTAAGTGTGAAGGCCACCGAGCATGTCAATTCAACTAATTCTGTGTACAGCTGTACCTTTCTGTGTCAACATGGGGTTTGTAGCCATCCAGCCTACCATCTGTCTGTATCATTTACTTCGAGTATATTCACTTACCTTAGCAGATACGTATGTACTTGTGGTGAGGGCAGCTTGTTGTAATTTTTAGCTTTAATTTGCATCAAATACACTTCCCAGATTGTCCAGATCGAGCCCTCCTCCCCCCGCAGTTGGCGAAGTATAATGACTAATGACATTTATTTCTTCTTAGACCCATTTTAGCAGGTACCGTAGCTAGCACCTCATTTTGGGGGACACACAGACTTTCCATTGCTATTGGTCTTTTGAAAAGTACGAGGGCTAGAGCTATACACCTGCACAGTTTTTTGTTCCCTTTGGGTCTTGGCATTAAGCCCAACAAGCATGACTCCAGTGTGGGTGGTAGGGTGCAATCCACTGCCTCTGACATGACCTCCGTCAATACTTCCAATGCACAGTGGATCACTGTACAGCCCCATACCAGATGATAAAAGCCTGCCTGAGTTTGTCGGCATCTGGAGCAGTCCAATAATCCACCAACAAACTAGCCTTGAATGCATTCTGGGGTAAGTTAGGTCCAGTGTAGATAAAATTTGTGTGCACTGAAACTTTGCGATCCTAGAGATCTATTCCCAAATCAGCTACCCGCAGGTTCCTAACAACTACATCACTTGTATGCTGCTGTGTATTCAGGACAGTGTATATTGCCAATTTAATCGTCCGGGTGCCCCTATGGGACAAGAATGCTTTGAGAGATATTGATGTAGACGGATATGAGTTACCATGACCCCACCTTGCCTTAGGTGCTTGGTGTATCAAGTTATATGTTATAAAGTGTACAGCTGCCATACCATATGTGTCATTTATCTTCTAGAATGTACTTTGAATACCTTCTATGTAGACATCTCCAACAAGCAGCACTCATGCTTCTTTCCATGGTCATACATTGTATGTCTGCAAAATGCTGTGTATTTAGGGAACTGTCAATAGTGGGCGTAAGGGGGTGTATCAGAGGTTACCCACCATTGTGTGTTTATTTGTCCAGTGCTTTCTACACCAAGGTAAGGAGCTGATTAGACCCTTAGAGAAATCTTGGATAGATTCTTGGCAAAAGGTACTACATTTATGCTACACCTCACTTACTTCTTCCCTCGTACTAAGCTTAGGTTAGGTGAATCAGGGTAGACATATTTTAGAAGCACCAGATGAGTACTTTTTAGTCTTTGTTATTTATGTATGTATTTATCTATTGTTTAGGAACCATACAATGCTCTTACAGTATTATTTTATTCTACTCTTTTTACTGTGTGCATTATATTTTGCACCCAGTTTTATGATTGTAGCAGTTCATTTCTTATGCTTGAGAAAGAAGACTGTTCAATAAATCCTTTTACTGAAAACGCCTGTCTCTCTATTTCTCTGCACCTCGGGTGAAACGAAGCATGCACGATTGACTGAGTAAAATATCTATCTATTGTTTCCACGACTCTGAAGATCAGTTTTTATCTTGGGAAACAAAGTTGTCATGTTTATGCGGTTGTCGGAAACTAAATCCCTTCTTGTGAACTCGAGAAAGTTTCTAGTGACCTCTGAGCTAGCTGGCACTCACAATTAAGCCTAATATATTTCGATAGAGACCTAGTAGACATAAGTCCTACGTCAAATCTATAGGATATATTATTCCAATGCGCAGAGCCTATTGGGAATATAGGAACTACACTTCAGTGTATCCTTGTGTGGTGCCTCTATTTCCATTCTACTTCACCGGAGTAGGCAGGCTTAAGACCAGTATATTTTGAGGCTTGGCATTCCCCCAAATGTGTCTATCATCTCCATCAGTTTTGGGAGGGAGGCATGGGCAACCCCCCAAAAAAACTGGGTATTCCACAAAGACACTATGTGCCACCCTTGAAACAGTTATAGCGCCCAGTCCGGGGGTCTCTTGCGTACCATGCAGGCAGGTGGCTCCATGGTCTGTGCAAAGATGATTGGAGAGAGTGGGCATCCTTGTCAGGTTCCTCTGTTTATTTTCAAGTGGTCTTAAATGATCCACCCCATCTTAGCTCTGGCCATGGTGCAATTGTAAAGAGAACATGCCCATGCAAGGAACCTCAAGCCCTCCCCAATTCTCTTGTCTAAAGAACTGCCAAGAGGTATGACCAGCCAAGAGTGTCCAATGCCTTATGGTATCAAGTGACACCGTCAGGCATTTGTCATTGTTACTAGGGTTTGCCCCTATCAGCTCCAGTATTTGGTAAAAGTTTAGAAAGGTGTTACTTTCTTGTATGAACCCATTTTGGCCACTGTGGACTAACATTTCAACAGTGGACAACATTGAATTTGCTAGCAATTTAGTTTAGGTTAAGAATGGCTTAAAGTCTGAAAGATCACAGATTTATGGGCTCTCACCCTTGTTTGGTGGGGCACTACTACCAGTGCTTCCCTAAGAGGGTGAGTTCCTATCTCCATCCCGACCAGTGCTATGTGGGGTCCCTCAAGGGTCGGCTCTTAGTCCGACCCTATTCAACATCTATGTGACCCCACTGGCCACACTAATAAGAACTTTCGGGGTGGAGGTAGTCTCCTATGCAGACGACACCCAAATACTCGTCTCTCTTTCCCATTCAGATGTGCAGACCGCCTCCAAGTTTAGATCTTGTATGGAGGCGGTTGGTCACTGGATGATTCAGAACTCACTCAAACTGAATGGGGAGAAGACTGAGGTGATGGTGTTTGGAGGGAACGAAAACATCTGGTCAGCCAGCTGGTGGCCTGACTCGTTAGGAATGTGCCCTTCCCCCACAACATCTGCTAAGAATCTCGGGTTGATGATAGATCCTGCCCTGGATATGGGCAGACAGGTGAGTAGAACCATCTCCACCTGCTGGGGCTTAATTCACACCCTGCGAAGGATTAGGAAATACCTTTCTTTGCAGTCCAGAAAGCAAATAGCTGTCGCACTCATTGGCTCACGCCTGGACTACTGTAATGCGCTGTATGGGGGCTAAACAGGAGCCTCCTGCAGCGCTTACAGGTAGTTCAGAATGCCACAGCCAGATTTGTTCTGGACGTTCCCAGACGCTCCTCAGCCACGTTGGCCAGGAAAACGCTGCACTGGCTACCGGTAGAACACCGAGTACGGTTCAAAGTCTTATGCATGACCTATAGAGCCATTGCAAAAAACAGCGACACGGGAGTGGGTTCCATCATCTCCCACTGCACTCCTGGAAGGAACTTGCGTTCCTCCGGGAAATCGCTCCTGACAGTTCCCCGCATACGAAGAGCCAAGTCGGGTGGCAGGGCCTTCTCCACCCTAGCTCCCAAATGGTGGAATGATCTTCCTCTGGATCTCAGGTCCCTACCTTCCCTACAGAAATTCCGTAGTGCCCTTAAAACTCGCCTCTTCTTGCAAGCCTATGTGTAAGGATGTATGTTTCAATTTTTTGATTGTATTGTTAGGCGCCTTGATACCTGCGGGTTATTGTTTTGCGCGTTATAAATTTTTATCAAATCAAATCAAGAGAGTTTTGGAGGGTACCCATCCCTTTTACTTCTTCATACAATTGCAGCAGTTGCAGGGTGATATATTTGCTATATGTTGTGTAGTTTGTAATTTTGAGAAACCATCTGTACCTTGCCTTTTGTTTCTCACTATTTGAGATATGGGCGGGATTTAGGAAGATAATGTAGGAGTTTACCAGGCCTCAGATGGAGCTCAATACAACAAGTCCAGCACAGGTCCTGGACCTCACATTTTCAGGAACAGGACTAGGACTAGGCCTCTGAGTGCAGTAAAGTAGTGTGGCTGCAGAGTTATAAAATAAAAGCAGCGACACCAGATTCACACGCAGTCGGGAACTTGGTGCAGTGGAACATACACTATTCAGGGGACATTCCCGCCCCAACACAAACATTTTCAGTACTAATACACAGAACCATAGTATAGGAAATGTTTTATAATAATCACATATGTACTCATCATTTATTTGAAAACATAGTTTTTAAAGTTGATTCACTTGTTGTGACTTTTGCAGAAAGAAATTTAATGCAAAGTGTCCAGTCTTACGATTACAGTGATGAGACCATTTTTCTTTCCAGCTTCTGCACTACTTGAAGAATGTCCGGACAAAGAACTCAGCTGGAAAAGAGGTGTTTTTTGATGAAAATGGAGATGCTCCACCAATGATGGATTTTATCAACTGGCAGATGACCTCAAAGGACACTAGCAGGTTTTTGAAAGTGGGTACCTACGAGGCTAATGCCCCGAAAGGCAAGAAGCTTATTTTCAACAGCAGTGCCATTGAATGGGGTAGAGAGTTTCATATGGTAAGAGAACACAGGTTTTCCAAATGTAACTCTTTGGGCCAGAGAGGCAAAGCATTTTAATGATAAAACACAGTCAAATTCAGTGTTTGCTGCGATTAAGAAATACATTTTTTTTGTACTATTCCCATTTTAGGAGTTTTTCTGACTCCTAAAATGGGATTCCAAAATGATAACAATATGGTATCTGAAAGGAGTGTGTCGTAAGTGTTCTTTCCAAATACTGCATCATTATCTTATGTATCAATGTCTTTCGACTGAAATCATTGAGGGGCAGATTTACAAGGAAGTGCTGCAGCCTTGATAAAGTAGTTCGAGTATTGCCTGTTTGCAATGAAACACGTGTCGGCTGTCTGAAGAACCAGAAAATAAAAAGAAAAGAAATCACAAGATTCATTTTACATGTGTCTAATTGGTACTCACAAACGTGTAGTTTGAAAAGTCTAAAAATACTGTTTATGTGTGCTGAGGATAGTTTACTTTTGTATTCATTTGGCTCGGGCGGATATTTAGGGGGGATCAGTGGTGCTCCCCACCTTTCAGCAACATTCCGGATAATAACCAATTGATACATATCTGATAGCACTCTCCTGAGTGGCGCCATTATTTCTATACTCTCAACCACTGTTTTGTAATTAGTAAGTATTGAAGAACACATGCACACGAAAGCACTCATACATCGGATAGAACTCCTCTACTATAACCCTGGCACACTGATACTCAATTTATTGGTGTGTGCATACCAGAACTATGCAGCAACCGTTAGTCCAGGCAGCACAGAGTACTGCTGCTAAACATGTTGCAGACATCTTAAAGCCATGTGGTGCACACAGCTTAAAAACAAAAAGAAGAAAATGAGCAGTAACATAACATAATCCAATGTATTTAATTCTGAAGATGAAACATGTTGCTGTTTCCAGAACTTGAATTGGAAATATAGTAGTGTAGTTATGCACTATTTAGAATACCTGTGTGTTCCTGAGAAGTTCAAATAAGCTCCGATTATGGGGCCAATTCTGATTCAGGTCGGAAATCGGCCCGACCGACTCGTCCCGGGACCGGAGTCCGACCGACACCTACATGCACCGTACGTGCCTTGCAGTACGAATTAAAGCCCGTGATTTACAACCGAGCCATACGGAAACCAAGCCGTACGACTGAGCCATAAAAAATTCAGCCATCTGGCCGGAAAATGGACATGAGCCGCACCGACTGAACCGAACCCGGAATGAACCCGACTGATACGTACCCGCAACATCCGAGCCGCACAGTACAATGCCAAAAGCATGAAATCAGACCGTATCGCCCGGAGCCCAAGCCGCATGACCGACCCGGACCGAAAACGTACCTGAAGCGAGAGAAACCACCACGATAGACTCGCATGAAACACAGAACACAATCAGCGTGAAAGATACGGAGCAGCCCGCACAAGCCAACATGAGCGTCCGACTTGGTCAGAAGAACGTCTCCTACATGCCCACCAAAAACAATGTCAAAAACACAAAAAACGACCAGTCAAGCCATAACAAAGTCAATAAATACACCTAAAAAAACACAAAGACACACCCACAATCCCACCTATAAAAAGGCAAAACTACACTACCATGATCCTTTGCAAATACAACAGAGCAGCCAGCACAGAACAACTTGAGACACCAAACACAGACACACACACAACTCACCCATAACACAAACTACACACCATCTGCACCCCTCCAAAAGCTCTCACACATACCCCTAAAAAAACAGACATCACTTGCAGCCACACCCACACCCACTCACATCACTCCTCACCACCACCCATCACCATGCCCCCTAAGAAGAATCCACCTTTCACAGAGACAGAGTTAGAAATATTGGTAGATGAGATCCTCAGAGTGGAGCCGCATTTGTTTGGCACATTGGTACAAAGGACCCCCATGTCACAGAAAACCAAGATGTGGGACAGGATCGTGGACAAGGTGAACGCACAAGCACCAGCGTATCGCACAAATACCGACATCCAGAACAGGTGGTATGATGTGCGCAGGACGGTCAAGAAGCTCCTCCAGAAGGAACACGCCTTGAGCCAGGTCACTGGCCGTGGCCCTCCTGCCAAATCAGTCTACTTCAGGTCCGGGGAGGAGAAGGTGCAGGACATCCTACCACCAAAGGGCATCCATGGCCTACCTGACATACCAGAGCCTGGTGAGTACACAACCAATATACCCAATATTGTGTCGTAATACATACACTTCTCCGTTAAGGGGACAGTGAAACCAGGCACTGATAGCAAAGGCCCAGTAAACAAAAGCCCAAGAAGTGTATGCTAGTCAGACAAACACAATAATTGCCACATCATAGTGATTTGTAACTGTGTCATGACATGTACAAACCTACCAACAAATAGGGCAAGGCAGTTGCACTCATCTGAGTAAACACAGTCAGACTGTGCACACCCCCTCACAGGGAAGCAGAGTCAGAAGTAGGGAAGTGAGGGCATGCCGGGAAGGGGGTGTAGCCAAGAGCATGCTGGGATTTTCAGTCACTCACAATACCCACCCACCCAAATGGTCCAGCAAGTTCACACTGAACCATGCTCACCTCACAGGGTGGGAGAACTGACAAGAACTCTGGGACTGGGCACTGTTGTGAGAGTACAAAGCTCCACTGGGAATTGGCCACCAACAAACACCTGAACTCCACTGTCAGCCATCTTGCCAGCACAGGCACACCCCCTCACAGTGAAGCAGAGTCAGAAGGAGGAAAGTGAGGGCATGCTGGGAAGGGGGTGTAGCCAATAGCATGCTGGGACTTGCAGTCAGTCACAATTCCCACCCACCCAAATGGCGAAGCAAGCTCACACTGAAACATACTCACCTCACAGGGGGGGGAGGACTGACAAGAAGTCTGGCACTGGGCACTGTTGTGGAGAGTACAATGCTCCACTGGGAATTGGCCACCAATAAACACCAGGACTCCACTATCAGCCATCTTGCCAGCACAGGCACACACCCTCACAGGGAAGCAGAGTCAGAAGGAGGGAAGTGAGGGCATGCTGGGAAGGGGGTGTAGCCAAGAGCATGCTGGGACTTGCAGTCACTTACAATACTCACCCACCCAAATGGCCCAGCAAGCTCACACTGAACCATGCTCACCTCATGGGGGAGGACTGACAAGAATTCTGGGACTGGGCACTGTTGTGCAGAGTACAAAGCTCCACTGGGAATTGGCCACCAACAAACACCAAGGGCCAGATGTAGGTAAATGAGATTTACCGATTTTTAATTACCGAATTTTACCGATTCGGTAATTAAAAATCGGTAAATCTGAGGGGTGGATATGTAGGAACATCCAGATGTTCCTTTTACCGAATCGGTAAATATCTGTATTTACCGATTCGGTAAATACCGACCGGTAATGCCCCATTCATTCCTATGGGCTTTGAATACCAATTCTGACAAGGGTGCAGGGGGTGTCACTTTGACACCCTCTAGCACCCCCAAAAAAGGTTCGGGGGCCATGTGGCAGGCATACCTGCCCTAAGGGCAGGTCTGCCTGTCATATGGCACAGGTGTGCATGCACACATGTGCATGCACACCAGAATCGGTATTTTACCATCAAATAGTATTTGATGGTAAAATACCGATTCTGTAATGCTTGTGGGACTCAGAAGAGTCCCACCTACATATCAATTTTACCGAATCGGAAAAAATACCGATTCGGTATTTTACAGAATCGGTAAATTTACCGATCGGTAAATTTACCGATTCTGTAAAATACAGGGCCCTACATCTCAAATTGCATTTACCGGTCGGTAACGGCCGAATTCGGCCGTTACCGACCGGTAAATGCCTACCTACGTCTGGCCCCAAGACTCCACTGTCAGCCATCGTGCCAGCACAGGCACACACCTTCACAGGGAAGCAGAGTCCAATGCTCACAGGGATAACACTCTTGTGTCAGCCACCTGAAGGCCCTTGAGTAATAATGACCGTGTACATGGAAATCCATACATGAGCTGGGTATGTGCACGCATCAACATGCACATTGAAAGGCTTCATGTTGGCCGGACAATGTGCTATCACAACATCAATCTCTGTCTGTGACGAATGAGGACAATGCAGTGTTCAGGCATGCATCCTGATGTCACGTTGCTAATGTCATGTATATAAAACATTGCTACAAAGATCAAGGAGGGGTGAATGGTCTACCCTCCTGTGCAGCCTGGTTTATAACTGATTGTGTTGCCTCCATTGAAAGCCTCCCATATGTCCACATCCGTAGGGTGTGATATCATGCTTTTCTGCATCAGTGTACTGTAGCAGCAGCATCATTGGCTCCCCCTTGTTGCAAATTTGCTGTGCCTCCACCTGGAGGTAACCTGGCTGGTTCCTCAGTAGTGCCCAGAGGAAAAAACTGAGAGTGTGTGTTTGTTCTCAAGTGCTGTGAGTCAAAAACACACAACACCCAAAGGTAACGTTAAAAAAATGTGAACATTGTGATGTATGAAGTTACAAACAAAGGTGTTGTGTGTGTGGATCCAGCTACTGATCAACCGCACCAGGGTAGGTCACTGTTGGTCAACATGTAGCAGCCCCATGTGAACCTAGAGCTAATATCTCATCTGGACACTACTGGGAAAGCAGCCAGTCTACCTCCAGGTGGAGGCACATCATATGTGCAGTAAAGGTGAACCAAAGTAAATGCAGCTACAGTACACTGAGGCGGCAATCCAAGAAGCACAGCCCCATTCCTGTATACGTATAGGAGGGAATTTACTAAGGAATGTAATCATGTACATACTGTGGCTCCACAGGATAAGTGATACCTTTCCTGCTCCTTCATTGTTAGTACTACACATTGCAAGATGAATGTATCAGTACCTCGTCCTCCCTCCCTGTTGCAACATACATAGTTCAACCATTGATATCTGTAGTAACATAACTGACAATGTCCGTCTCTTCCAAACACAGGTGCCACTGGGGAAAAAGCAGCAAGTGAGGATGAGTCACTGGCCCAGACTCTAGAGGAAGATAAGCACTCTGGTGTGGATCTGGCTCTGTCTTCTTAGGATAACAAAGATCAACCTGGCACCTCCAGTGTTAGTCATCAGGCAGCCCCACCATCACAAACACCTGCACCCCCTGCAGCCATGGCAACAAAATCTGGCCACTGACCTGACAACCCGCCAACACGGACAGAACTAGGAGACTAAGTTCAAGCAGCACAGGGGCCCCGGCCACCCAGGATGCTATGAACAATGACACCAGTAGTAACACCCAAGGGCCCCCAGGTCAACTGTGCCTGCCACCACAGGTACAGGCTGTGTGTCTAGGGGTGGTGGGAGTGGTGTTAGGCAGAGGTCACGGTCTGCAGAGGGGCCTGTACTGCATGATGACCGCCAACTGGTACGCATCATAGATGTGTACCAGGATAGCACCGGAGGATTCAGCCAGGTAGTGGGTGTCCTCAAAGACATGCAACAGGAGCTGGCTGGGAATCATGCACGCATGGAGGCCAAGTGGGACAACCTTACAACGGTGCATATGGACATATTGACCTGTCTCCGCCAGATCAGCACAAATATGTCCACACCTCCCTGTGTGCCCACAACATCTCTTGCAACAACAACTGCAAATGCCACAGGGAGGGAGGATGAATCTGGTGGAGAGTCTGATGCAACGTCGGCGCCTACTCCTGAGGATCTCCCCCAGAAGAAGAGGAGGGGTCGTCTGAAGAAGGACAAGTGAGCCACAGTTGTCCATGCACATCCCTCAGGAACCCAGAACCTGTTTTAGATATTGGTCTTTGTGTGCAAAGCATGCACATTACACAACTCCCCAACATGACATGGAGGGTCCATGTTGTACTAATGTAGAAGATGAATGTGGACTTCACTCTTGACATTTCATCTACCAATACATCAAACTCATCTGTGAACTTTGGATTCTAAATCTCATGTACAGCACAATCTCCACACATGTATGTAAATAAACTCACTATTACGCTATAATTGCCTATGTTGTGATTCAAACTTGGTATGTGTCATAAGGATGGTCAAATGCCGATGTACACAGTGCATGCTGACTACTACGGCAATGTCATTACCGTTATGTGACTCATGTTGATGTGACACCTATGAGGGAGACACACCAATAGGACACCACAACACATACTCACCATGGACATGTGACACAATGCCTACAAAGATGGTTGCCGGATATATGGTGGAATGGACAGACAGCACACCTTTCCACAGTTACTGCCAACAAGCCCAGAGGTGAGGTAACCAAATGTCAGTCAGATATGTGTGAAGACAGGCAACACACATAACTAAGCGAAGCACAGGTTCATTACAAACCAGAAAGAAGTTTATTATACAACAATATCAAGGTGAATCCACATGACACTGGGCACATGGTCACCAAGTGCTGTCAAATGGCGCTTTAAGGGTGGATTTTAGATGTCGGTGTCAGACTTGCCCCAGCAACTGGCAAAGTACCTTGGGAAGGACAGAAATGAGATAGAGTCGGAAGCACACCAGAACAGGATGGAAATGCAATAAACATGTCACAAGAAACATACACACTAACAACTTAGCATGTCAACACGATTGTGGACTACATACCACCTGACAGGACATATCACTGCACGCTTCGAGTCAAGTACCACTCAGACAAACTATAACAGCAACTGAGCTGCACAAACACATCACATGCTCACCCAGGACATTGACATGACAACCCTGTGAACTCACCTTCAGCTGAAGAAGTTGTTCATGAGCTGTGTACGGAGGTCATCCTCATCATCATCACTGGCCTAGTGGCCCAGGCCAGGATCCTCCACAGGTGGTGGATGTTGGTCGTCTTCGTCCTGGATGAGGCACCTCCTTCCATACTGCCATGTTGTGGAGCATGCATCAGACGATGATGATTTTACACACCTTTGCAGGCTCATATGGGAGGGCCTCTTCGGTCTTGTCCAGGCACCGGAAGCGGCTTTTCAGGAGACCTAAGGGATGCTCGATGACTCGCCTGGTTATGCCATGTGCCTGATTGTAGCGCATCTGGGATGCTGTCACAGGGTTCCTCAGGGCTTTCAGTAACCATGGCATGTTGGGGTATCCAGAATCACCTACATACAAAGAATCACACATTAGTTGAGTATTGAAGGGGGTGGGAGACAACATTGCAAAGCACATATAGTGGTAAACATTACACAACAACAAGCCAGGCACGCTGGTTTGGCATCTGGGACATCGTCAACGGTATGCGACTCCTCCTCAAGATGTAGGCATCGTGGGCCGAACCAGGGAAACGTGCACACACATGTGTAATCAAGATGTCCGCCAGGCATACCACAAGAGCATTGATTGAGTGGTAATGTTTGCGGTTGTGGTATGTCTGTTCTTGTGCCCATGGTGGTATCAGGGCCACATGTGTGCCATCGATTGAGCCAATCATGTTGGCATTCTTCCCAGTACATAGAAGGCATCCTTGATCTCTGCAAGTTCACCCGGTGTAGGAAACTTGATGTAGGATTCCAGGTGAGTCAACATCCCCTCCAAGACATCTCGTAACACACGGCTAAACCTAATTTGTGACATACCACCAACACTAGCCACAGTGTGTTGGAAGGTACCAGTGACAAAAAAGTGCAGGGCTGCCATCACCTTCATCTTTGGTGTCAGTGCTGTCTGGTATGTGCGGCCAGGTAGCAGATTTGGTGCCAAATGCTCCGCCAACTCATCCATCATGTTCCTGGTGAAGTTGTACCGTTAGATGCTGTTGCGTTTCACCATGGTCTCGAGGTCGGAGAGCGGTCTATGGAATGCTGTGGCCCTGCATTACAGAGATGAGCAAAGTAACATCATATATTCAGCTACCCATGTGGCACTCAACTTGCAAAAGTCACATTTTACATCATAGCTATTCACAATTAACTAAGGTGTGTGCTGTTGGTTATGGATACATATGTCACCTTTATCCCCATCATTTCACATATAAATCACACATGTGTACATGAGTTCCTTGGGGGGCAATGGCAAAACATTTGGCTGTGGCACAGTACCCATGGATTGCTGTCACGTTCAAAATACACAACACAGTGACAAGGGAGGACTGATGTTTCACAGGCATCACAACTCCATGTCAGGGAAATAGCCATGGTCCCTGTATTGCCCCATGTGCAATGGAATGACATGTTGTATCATAGACATCGCACAACCAATAATTAGTCACACAGTTAGTGGCCCCTGTGGTCCCTACAGGCCATACATGGATGCCCCCTACACACATGCACACACACACAGCATGAAATT
This sequence comes from Lissotriton vulgaris, assembly GCF_964263255.1. Classification (NCBI taxonomy): domain Eukaryota; kingdom Metazoa; phylum Chordata; class Amphibia; order Caudata; family Salamandridae; genus Lissotriton; species Lissotriton vulgaris. The sequence goes on along the minus strand of NC_141695.1, from coordinate 1,303,211,019 downwards.
GTATACACAATGCACATGGTGGACCCTGTCTTACATTGGGCAAATTAAACCACAAACATCAGAGACACAACATGTACACAGACTGTGTGGGTATATCATGATTGTAGCCATGGGTCTGGCTGTGACGTACATGACATGCAACCCTGTACTCATGGTGTACGTGACTGGTTATATACATCCCCAAACTGGTACTGTGTCCATTACTCATGCCCATAAGCCAGCACTTTGAAATTACATTTGTGAGGTGCACCACACCAAAACGAATCTGTCCCCATGAACTCCAGCCCAGCCTGGGAGTGGTTTGACCTAAGTGCCATTCAAGAATTGAAATGTTGCCCCCCATACATTCACAGGTGATACAGCCTTACATGCCATGGGATGCAGTGTGGGACATACTGTGGTGTTGAAGGTGTGACCATGGCACTTAAATCTGTGTTTAAGTCACATCAATGTAATCCGTCACGGCTGACTTGTATGCAGACGCGCCGTACATGCATGGACCGAGTAGTACTCACACCTTGTCCATTGACTGCATGATGCATATGCATTACAGTCACCCCATCTGATCAGATTGATGCCAATGGGCAATGCGTGCACACGGCTTGGTTCATGCATGTTGGATGCGTATGCAATCTGCTCGATGTGGGTGACTTGTAAGCAGACGCGTCGTACAGGCATGGACCGAGCTGTGTGCCGCATAGCCCATAGAATTGTATCCAGACGGATGCATCTTGGTAAAAAAATACGCGTCCGATAGTCAGTTTACCGAGCCGTGCGCACTCATTGGCAATGGGATGTCATGGAGACTGACGCAAATTCAAAAAACTTTGTGCGCTGGAAATACAGTTGGATGCGTACAACAATGTTGCAATCCTAGGGTGTCCTGAAGGTGAGTGATTTCAACGATGCGCAAGACGTGTAAGAGTCTTACATTTCCATGGATTGGATAGATTCATAGAATGCAACCGTGACTGGCCTATCAGTGAGGGGCAATGTTACAGAATCTGCCTCCGCAGCACTGATTTTAGGCTGGTAGGCCCCCAGGGAGCTCACTTGCCTGCACTACATTCTACAGGACCACTTTCCCAAATCCACTGCTGCTGCTGTCTGTGCTTCCTCTGGATCCTGCAATGGCACGTACTTTGGAGAGGGCCCCAACATTCACTGAGGAGGAGAACCAGGTCCTGCTGGATGGGGTCCTCCCAGAGTACAGCAACCTGTATGGGAAACCAGGGGAGGAGGTGAGTGTGCAGTCCACTGCCTATCATTATTGTGTCAGTGCAGACTGATGTTGTCTGGATGCATTGTCCCATGACATGTGTGAGTGAAGACTGACTTACCATGCATGTCTGTGCCAGGGCATTGACTTGAGAAGAGGGATCCTGCATTGGAGTCAGAGGTGCTCCATGCAACCCATTGTGTCATTAACATTCAGAACGTAAGGCCATCATTTTGGGTTGTGCTGCTAGGCATCATAATATTGTGAAATGTGAGTCTGGGCATACATTCATCAAGACCCCTGTACTGAGTGATTGGCATGCGATGTGATGTATGTCAATAGTACTGTTCTTCTACATGGTCATTTGCATGCTCAACAACTGTGTATGTGGTACATGAGTACACTTTCGGGTATTATCAGCCAGCATGAAACAGACATATGGGTCCAGGTCCAGGAGGGATTTGTGTGCCATGGTTGATGTTCAGACTGGCTATTGCCCTATGTACACCTGTGTGTGCATTTTGAACACATATAAGCTAAGGATGCCAGTGCATGGCCTGTGATGTGGTGTATTTACAGTGTTGTGTGCATTCAGTGCAGGCAACTAATGTGGTTGTCCTTTTCCTACTTATATGCAGATACATCCACGGGTACAGGAGACAGTACCACAGAACAGGAGGAGCCGCAGAGCCAGCCTGGGCCAGCGACTGAGGAGTCTGAGGGACACAGTGGCACGGAGGGTGAGGGGAGCAACACTGAGGAGTCCTCAGCACCATCCACCTCCGCTGAGGACCACAGCAGCTTGGAGGATGACTCCCTTGTGGGTGGGGGTGTCAGCAGCCAGGAAACAAAGGATAGTGAGGCTCTCCCTGCCACTGCCACCACCACTACCACCACCACCCTCCCCTCGGCTCCCATCCCATAGGTCCATGGCAGTTCCCGTGTTCAGGAGCATGTCTCCTTCCTGCCAGGCACCACACCCACTGCCCCTGTGTCCCCTGCTGCCCTGAGTGTAGAGTCTGTGGACCTACTTAAACAAATCCATGTAGGGCAGACATCAATGCTGAGTGTCCTCCATGCACACACCTGTCTGTTGACACAACTGGTGTCGTTCATGGAGGGCATCTTATCTGGCATGTCTGCCCTACAGAGGACCAATCAGTCCATGGCCTCCTCATTGACGGCAGCAGTATCCCTCCTACAGCAGTCCCTGTCCTCTTCAGCCTCAGCCCAAACAACTACTCCTAGGACCCTACCTGTCCCCAGCACACAAAAACCTGCATGGTCACCCAAACACACAGACACAGACAGCACACAATTACCCAAACATAAATCTAAACGTGCATGCAAGCTAAGTCAGGGGACTGATACCACACACACAGGGGATGGGTCATATACACACACACAGGCATCCACAACCACTACGCAGACCTCGGATCCATCTCCCTCCAAGAGCCCTTCCCTTGCCTCACCCGCAACCCCATCTCCTAAGAAGCTCTTCCTGTGTGACCTAGGCCTCTTCCCCTCAGATCCAGCAGATCATGACTACAGGGGAAGGGGAAGTCCCCACACACAGAGAAGAGTGCCTCTCATACTCGGACACCCACCCCCAAGCACAGGCAGACAGAGGCCCCCACCCGCAAGTCACCCCATACCCAGAAGAGAAAAACCCGGCCCCTAACCCTCAGCTCCACTGCACAGTCTCCTTCCTCCATCTCCCAGGTTAGCACACCACAGGTTCCCCCGCCACTCACTGTCCCAGATTCCCCCACCCACAGATACATCATCCCCAAAAATCTCAGGCCCTCCCCAACTCGCACTTCCTCTTACACTGACACCACCACTAGTCTATCTGTTGCTGCAACTACTGTGGGGAGGGTATCCCCCCAGCTGTCCTGCCAACCTCACCTGCACCCCTTTCCACTCCCATGGAGTTAGGCACTGCAGTGGAGACCACACCCACCTGTCTGACATGGGCACTACAGTGCCCACTACACCTGACCTGCCCACTGCAGTTGTTCCAGCACCCACCCCATCAGACTTGTGCCCACAGTTGTGATGGCCCAACCCATGTCAGACCCCTCCACTGCAGTTGCCACTGACTCTCCTGCACCCAGCACCCCTTCACAACCTCCTTCTGCTGAGCCCTGATCCTGTCCTTGCGGTGCCTGGCCTACCCCATGTATGCCCCTCAGAGTGGATTTCCCCAGTCCTTATCAGTGCAGGCAAGCATTGGGTGACAGGTGCCACTCACACCATCATTGGACTATAGGATTTTCTAAAGGACATTGGACTTCATTTCATTATTGGTTTTCCCTTCCAGATGGCAGTTTGCTGATTAAAGCATTTTTTGTTCTCCTTGTGCATTTGATTGAGCTGTAGATTTTGTTGATTCTGTTTAGCCTGACCTTGGTATGATTCTTCAGGATTTACAAATGTCTGTTACTTAGGTGTTGATGTGGTGTACTCCATGTGGCCCATAAGATGTGTTTCATGTTCAGGTTGGTATCCATGTCATCTTTTGCAGCTGAGTGGGTGTGTCATGATTAACTAATTTAGACAGGGATAGTAACATTTCATTGGCATGGCCACATCTCTGGCTTGCACCCATGCACATATGATGTGCTTCACAATGTCCAATTTGACAGTTTCCCTGACTGTTGTCCCATCTCCACTGTACATGCAGGTGTGGGCATCATTGGTGTACAGTCAGCTGTGTCCTCTGTGCAACTTGGTAGACATATGTATTGTCTATGTGCAGGTGACTTAAGGGGCAATACCGTACCCAGGCGTGTGTCACCAGTGCCTACATTGGGTGGTAGATGAAGGTTGACTGTACAGGTGTTGTGCTGACACGCCCAGGAATCATACATACTGTTTGGCATGTGCTGCTATTTCCATGATGACACCTACCTTGTGGTCACTGTGATGATGGGTGATTTTCACCCTTTGATAAGTAGCAGTTATGCGTCCATGTACAACTGTCCCCCTGGGCACCAGTGTTTTCACCCTTTGCCACAATGCTAAACTTTAGCTGCAGTTTGTGTCCACACATTTTACATTGGATGTACACACTGATGGGGTTTTTTCACACATTGGCCCAGTGCTATTTCAAAGCTTGACTTGTGTAGCCCACACTCTGGTGTTCTTCACACATGTGATGGCAGTTACTTTGTGTCATGAATCGAAATCACTGTTGGGGGTATTTGTCAGGCACTACACACTGTTGCCATGATGTTGTTGTGAAATGTATTTGGCTGACATGCCTGTGGTTGATGTTTGATGATGTGTGACGCATCATCCTCCCTATGGGTGGGGGTGTCAATATTGTCTGCCACACTGACCGCTATGGGTGGATGAGGCAGTATTGATAGGTAACATGCCCCTATGAGTGGGGTGGCATCAGTGATAGGCAACATGCCCCTATGGGTGGGGTGGCATCAGTGTTAGACAACATGCCCCTATGGGTGGGGTGGCAGTAGGGGTGGGTGGCATGCCCCTAAGGGTGGGGTGGCATCAGTGATAGGCAACATGCCCCTATGGGTGGGGTGGCATTAGTGATAGGCAACATGACACATATGGGCGGGTGAGGCAGTAGTGATACACAACATGACACATATGGGTGGGGTGGCATCAGTGATAGGCAACATGCCCCTATGGGTGGGGTGGCATCAGTGATAGGCACCATGCCCCTATGGGTGGGGTGGCATCAGTGATAGGTAACATGCCCCTATGGGTGGGGTGGCATCAGTGATAGGCAAAATGACACATATGGGCGGGGTGGCAGTGGGGGTGGGTAACATGCCCATATGGGTGAGGTGACATCAGTGATAGGCAATATGCCCCTATGAGTGAGGTGGCAGTGGGGGTGGGTAACATGCTCCAATAGTTGGGGTGGCATCAGTGATAGTCAACATGACACATATGGGTGGGGTGGCATCAGTGATAGGCAACATGACACATATGGGTGGGCTGGCATCAGTGATAGGGCAGTGGGGGTGGGTAACATGCCCCTAGGGGTGGGGTAGCAGTGGGCGTGTGTAACATGCCCCTATGGGTGGGGTGGTATCAGTGATAGGCAACATGACACATATGGGTGGGGTGGCATCAGTGATAGGCAACATGACACATATGGGTCGGGTGGCATCAGTTATAGGGCAGTTGAGGTGGGTAACTTGCCCCTATGGGTGGGGTGTCAGTGGGGGTGGGTAACATGCCCCTATGGGTGGGGTGGCATCAGTGATAGGCAACATGCCCCAATGGGGTGACATCAGTGACAGGCAACATGCCCCTATGGGTATGGTGACTAAAACTAACACTGGGCTGGGGCTCAGAGCAGTAAGGCGAAGCCTCAAATTACTATACAACAACATTATTGCCAGTACTGCCACTAGATTTGAACTCTAGTTTTTGAGAGGACACATTGACCTGAAACAATATGTCAAATAGACTACTCTTTCTGCCTGAAACAAATCAAATTCTTTTATTTTATTTTTACATATCAAAAACAGTTTTTTCTTTTTTATACATTTATATGCTCTTGATTGACATTTGCACCTTATAACATCCTAACACATTCTGTATTTTATCTGTTTCAACTTGTCATGCTGTCTTCATACATTCATACATCCAACATACAACCTATCTACACACTCTCACTTTCAAAATAGAAAACAAAATGTGGCTTATATTATTTACAAACAGCAACCATGGGATTTTATTTAGCCAATTTTTTAGAAGTTTGTATCTCTTGGAAAAAAATCCTAAGGCTAAATGAAGAACTGGTCTACGCTTTTCGAACTCCCTAGACTTTGGGGAGTTCTCTTCAGGACCACGTAGCTGAAAAATAATAATAATATTGTGTCAACTGGAGGATGCCCTTGACCTCTTAACTCTAGTTATCGGCAGACTGTACATGACTCTTACCTTATCTCTGTTCTATTCAATGGTTTCCACTTGAAGACTATAATAAAAACACAAACACAAAATGCAAACTTAACTTAAGCCACCAGTACCTTGCTTCATTTCCTATCCAATATTTACCGGATAAGCCCGTTGCTTGACATATAACCAAATACTTTTTATCACTTATGGAAATATGTGCTAAAGGTGCCCTTGTAGTTTTGAGTAGGGGATGGAAGCTGTCATCTCTACAAAGAGAACAGGATGTGTATAATCTTACTTACTTTTATCGAGGCGCTGATGAAGTAGTGTCTTTTTTGTTTTTAAGGGTCTAGTCCGTACGGCGTGAGCGGTCCCGCAGTCTCTGCAAATCGAAATCGGGGATATTAAACATGACTCTGTTCTTTTGGGGAATCTATCATTTAAAGTGCATTGTGGCTTATTCGATCTATTTATTACCTTAGTACTCCCCTCAATGCGCGACGAGTGTTCACATCCCAATTCTCCCAATGCTTCTGCATTTGTATTGCCGATTCCTGCTTCCGCGTTTATGTTAAACTTGCGTCTTCTTGCTTTTTTCGCGTCTCGCAACATCCACGGCGCTGGGCTTTCTGGGGCATGTAGTTCCAACAATTTTTCCTGGACGTAAACGCCGATGTGAATAAATAAAACTGCCATCTTCTCTTTGATCTTATGACCCAAAGGGAACGGAGCATTAAATTGAAACCTGCTAGTCGCAATTCTTAATGTTTGCATGATCTTTAGTGACTAATCTCTCATTATAAATGAGTGGAGAAACAGTGTGTTATTAAGCAGACTGGTTTCTGTCTAGGTCAGATCTTGTTTGACTGATATGAGTGCAATGTTCTCCAATTATATTGAGGGGTCATGGACCTCCAAATTTTGATTGCATTTGCTGAAGGGGCTGGGTTTGTGGGGCTCTGAAGTCGCCAGATGGGTTAAAAATTGTGTTGGGATCTGCTTTGGACACATATGGGTGGGGTGGCAGTGGGTAAAATTCCCCTACGGGTGGGGTGGCATCAGTGAAAGGCAACATGCCCCTCTGAGTGGGTTGGCATCAGTGATAGGCAACATGACACATATGGGTGGGGTGGCATCAGTGATAGGTAACATGACACTTATGGGTGGGGTGGCAGTGGGGGTGGGTAACATGCCTCTATGGGTGGGGTGGCATCAGTGATAGGCAACATGTCTGAACTGGGGTGGCAGAGTGGGTTAAAGAACGGTGATGGATTAAACCCAGATCTTTTGACTGGGTGTGAGTGCTTGATTGATTCAGATGCTTCGTCCATCACCACCCCCTATTGTACCGTCTATGGGTGGGGTGGCATCAGTGAGAGGTAACATGCCCCTATGGGGTGGCATCAGTGATAGGCGACATGCCCCTATGGGTAGGGTGGCATCAGTGATAGGCAACATGCCCCTATGGGTGGTAGTGGTGGTCATGGGTTCCCTAAGGAGGCATGGTAATCGTGGACAGCGTCTGGACCCCCTAGATTTGTTTGAAGGGTGGGTGTCCGCATCTGTTCTTGATCCGATCATATATGTAGAGGACTGGTATGACTGGCGCAATTGGATTCATGCTTCGTCTCGATCCGTTGCTGGCTGCTCCGGTTCGAATCTGTGGAATGGGTTAATGGTGTGAATCGGAGTTGATATGCAGCTCTTCTAGGTGCTTTGAGGTGCTGTACGTGGCGACCCGTCCGGAACGTAGGAACTGCACATCGTACTTGACCGGCCGGAAGTAGCAGTGTTTATGTTGCCGTGCGGCGCGGATTGGGTGTTTCCGGGTCAGGCTCGGACGGAAATTGATGATGGAGTCGGAGCGTGTGGATCGGTCTGGAATTTGGTACTTTTCCGCATTGTAATTCCTCGACCGGACGGTGCCGCTCCTGGTACGGTTCGGCCGTAAGGTAAGGCTACTAGCACGTCTCGGAGGGCTGACTGACCGAGATCAGAATCAACTCCTATATGTATTGCCGAAGTACTAAGAAGTGGTGTTTTAAATTTCAGTATTGGACAAGGGGTGATGTGAGTTTTTTATGTGTGAGGTGGGCAGCTGGGAGAGTAGGGGCATTTGTTAATAAGGGAGAGGGTGCTTAGCAGTGCATTTACCTACTTGTGCTGAGCAAGCTGTGGGTTTTATGTAGCGCCCCGTGTGCTGAGCTCCCAAGCCAAGTGAATATTACAGCGCAGGTCACACGCTCCATGCATGTCGGTAGACTGTGAAAGCATGCCAGGTACATTTAACTGTAAGCTGTTCACTTAGTGAGAGGCAAACAAGAATGGCAATACTCAAGATTGTAAATATGAGCACTGATAATATTTTTCCAGAGAAATCCAGAGCTGTCCTAATAATCCTGCCTGCTGGCTGCGATGGAAGATGGTGCATGGCAGCAAGGGTCTGTGTGGCATGGTCCTGCACTTTTATCCAAGAAATCCTGCCAGTTTCATGTGCACATACAATTTGCACAGTGTGGCAGTGTTTAGCCTACCCAGATATTAATACAAATGATGGCATGTTTTTGGACACCTGTGACTAAAGGGACTGACACAAAAATGATTTTTTAAAATATTTTTACATTGTCTTACGGAACAGACTAACCGACTGTGTAGCTTATACTTGTATGATGCTCCTGCAAAAATGTTTCCTTACATTACGACATTAATGTTATGTTGTCTATGAATAATGAACATCCTTTAGCTGAAAAATCGACTTTGAGCTTAAGAAAATGGCCGTACAACGTCCTCATTCCAGGTATATTAAGCTCTTTGGAACACTGAATGGGATCCTGGATGGTACTATAAGAACTATGATGTACCGGCATGGAACTCACAAAAGTGGTTGTCTCAGGGTCCATCAGAACAGTACTTTAAACAGGAAGAGGCAGAATTTCATTTTGATTTGCTAGTTAGATATTCTTTTGTGTCCCAATAACAGGCAATCAGGCACTCATGTGAAAGCTGGAATAAGCTGCAGGCAGGCATAAGGCCATCAAGCCGACTGTCCGCTGAGACCAAGTAGACGCATTTTGTGAAACTGGTGTTTGTTTCAGTGATGTGGTGGGTCATTAGCAGGGACAAAAATAGCTATTCTAGCCTTTAGTACAAGGCTGATCCTGTACCCTAATGCTTTTGAGTTAAACACTGAAAAGACAGATGACAGATACAATATCCTGGTGAAAAGGTGTCCAGAACCGGCAGTGGTTTGTGAAATGGAAAACTGCATTATTTTTCAGCTATCTAGGTAGCAACATTTTAGGACCTCGTAGGGATGATGTGCACTGGCAAACCAGCCAGTGCTTTGGAAATGGCACCTGGAATGGCATGATGGAAGGGCCCTGAATAGCAGTGTTATTGTGGAAAGAGCATGCTATGTTTTTCCCCCTTGTCAACTTTTATACAAACTCTGGAAAACTCACAAAGGTTGTGATGTATCTATTATAGGTAACATGTTGGCACTGTGAGTGTAATGCAACATTTCACTTTCAGTGGGACATGCCTTTCAAAGACTAGTTTTGGAAAGAAAACTGTTCTGCAAAAAATGTTTTCCGAGAATTAATAAACTGTACAACCCTTATGGAATGCAATGTGTGTAAATTCCACTGGCAACATGTATTTTGTTGACCTTTCGTCTTGTATTGGAAATCACTACCTGAATTTTCAAACATGTGTTTCCCATTTATACAGTGCTCAGTAGCACATTTTTCTGTAGTGATTCTAAACAAGAAGCTGGGTAAAAACGTTCTAAATGTGACTTTGGTATATTTTCACAAAACAAGCTCAAGAGTGGATGAATCCTGCCTTTATTTTTTTTCCTACGATTTAATTTTTTCATTACGATAGTTTTGAAAGTGTAACTGGAATTATACCAAAGGATGTACTACTGGGTTTTACAGCACTTATTATATAATGAAAGCAATGGCTATCTGCCTTTCTTTATGTTTTAAACACAAACAGTGCTATTACAGCAGTTGTGTAAACCAGAGCTTTTTAACTCCAATTCTGATTGGCTTCAAAAACGCCCAACTATTTACCTCACGAGTAAAAGTTAGGGACTGTCAAAGCAGTACAAGGACATACAAATGGCATACTGTGTGCTATTCAACTGGTGTTGACTATGAAACTGAATGTTATTTAAATACACTTTATGACTACTTCTCTCTTGTGTCTATTTATGTTGCCCCATACTGTAGCACTGTCTATGCATAGTTGAGATTAACAGTTATGTGTTGGAAACCTATAGTGCCTACTACAGACCAAACTGTTCCAAGGCAATGCAGCAGATGCCAGCACTCCATCGTAAAGTTTTCCACCTGGACAGTTTACGATCGGCAACGCAGGTAGTCCCAACAGTCACCAAAATAAGTAAAATTACCTAAATCCTGTTTTTCCCTTCTTATCTAAACAAACTTCAAGCAGCAAATATAATTAGAAAGCCATTCGAAATGTGTTCTAGAGATGCGCTAATGGCCCCTGATTAATAATTAAAAGAAACCAAGGCACAAAACTCAAGTTATAAATTAATACATACGATTTTGATATAAGCCCCATGTAGTATGTACGGGCCTCTTCAGACAACAACCGTCCAGCATTTTTTTTCTTTTTGAAAGAAAGGAACCATGGGAACAGCAAGGAGGCATTCTTTCTAGAACAGATGGGCTTTAACCCCTTGCATGCGGCCGCAATTCTGCGCCTGTGCGGCACTTTTATTGAGTGGGCGGGTTCATGACGGCCCCCAGCCGTCATCAGCACACGAGCACCGTGATGCATGATGGATGGGTGCCGTCATCAGCATGCAAGGGTTTAAGTCCTGACAATTGCTGATTAGTGAATGATTTTGTAGGAGGAATAGTAGCAAGCAATTCTACAACTGTGATTCAGTGATAGAAAAACATCTTTCTTCTTTGGCACAAGCAAAATTAAATGATCAGCAGAAACACCTGAGTAGGTGTTTAGTGCCAGATTTTCCTAAAACAGGCTGCGACTAATTCATAAAGGCATTTTAATATCAGAGAGATAGTTCAGATTCAACTGATGAACAATGTGGGAGACAACTGACCGATCTAAGGAAGGCATGAACAAGTATGCGTTTCTTACACCAGAAATCAGACTGCCAGTAGTATGCTTTTCAATATGCAAACCTCCAAATTCCTTAATAAGAGCAAAGCTTCGTTGAATTTCAAATAGAGTAAAAAAATTAATGTAAATCCACTGACCCAGTGAAGTCATGGCAGGGCAGGCTTATTAAAACTGAAAAAACGTTTTAGCAGTAGAGGGTTAAGGCAGATGATGTTTATTTAAATCTATACGTCTACTTACCACTCATACCACTGTCCACTTTTTGTTTAAATACATCATATCCATTTAGACAATAACCTTGGTAATATGACACGAACGGCAAATGACTCACCCAGTAATACAATTATGGCTGTGATATTTCATAGCTGAAAATCCATGGGTAGCTCGACTGTCAGCATCTTGCACTCTTGTTGAAACTACTTGAGGCTTCGCTCGTGGCGACTTCCTGCTTAATTCATGCATTCTGAATGACAGATTCCTAGGCGGTGTTGAGTTTTCCGCTATCATGGCAACTAACGGAGAGGCATTTCCATTCAACATTTAGAGCACATGAAGTCTCGGCCAGTCTCATTACAGCATATAGAGTAACCTCCTAGCGCCGCTTGGGACTCTGTTGAGTTGAATTAAACAAGCATTAGGACTCGCATTTATGCAAGACCTAGTGCATTGGAAACAAGAGTGTGGACGAGCAAGAAGGCACAAACGAGAGTGCAGTTGGGGAATGGAGGGCGAGAAGTCACGGACTGCGGGGGGGCACAAGAAGAAAATAGTGTTTGAAGTAAAGGGGCCAGTAGCCATGAAAGGATACTAGACATGACAATCATGAGGAGGGACTAACAGGCCTAAAACCAATCGAAAGGCAGCATTTAGGACCTAAACCAATGAAAAGATCGGCAGAGTGTGGGCAGAGCTTCCACAAAGCTTCCAGGCCATACTGAATACTGCATGCCTCGCAAAACCGCTATAGGCTTGACCTAAAAATAGCTGAAGAAAAAAGTCTTTATTAAAAACATTCAGAGACATGGGGGAGATTTACTAAGGTTTTGCGCTGTGTTTGCATCACAAAAGTGATCTAAATTGGCGCAAAATCATTTTTACCCAATTTACTTTTCAGCGCTATAGTTGTTTAGCACTGGAAATAACTGAAAAGTAATATGAAGCAGCGCATAGCGCTTCTTTGCATTACTTTGCGCTGTGGGGGCATACCAAGGGTGGTGCATGGGCGTTCCCATGCAGCCACCCAAGGTTTCTCACACTAAACCCAATTTACTAAATAATGTGGATTTGATTTAGCGTGAGAAAACTTCACCCTTTTCAAGTAGGTGGAAGGATGGAGAAATGCTTTTATTTCTCTTTCCTTTTCTGACTTTGCATGTGTGCTGCACTTTACAGCACACATACAAAGTGGGAAAATGGTTAAAGTGAGTCTGTGCGTACTGTTTTGTACTGGAAGGGCTCCTTCCAGTACAAAGCCTATGCTAGACTCACAGAGGTGTCTCTGTGACTCACAGCAGCTGATTTCAGTGCTGACATTAGTGAGAGGGGAGGAGAGTACCTTATTTTAGTAAATAGGGTGCTCTCCTCCTCTCTCCTTTTCACGTAGGGCAGTACAGCATTTGTAAATCTGCCCCTCTGTGTTATGCTGATTCCAACAGGTCACCTTCCTTGTTATTTCCTCCAGTCCAAAGTGAGTCAGAATTTGTGACCTACCCCGCTAATATTCATGTGGTTGGTTGGATTCCAAACCATTTCATTTATTTCATTAGCCTTATTTGATAAATAAAAAACAATCATAAAAGCATCTAGATCATGAATATTCAAGGAGCAATAATATATAAATAGAGTACAAAAACAATTAAAAGCAATTAGGAGATACATTCAGATGTTCACAAAGTCTCTCTTACCATTATGATTCAGATTTTTAAGAATTGATATATTAGAATATGGGTCAGTTCCTAAAAATATTTACTGGTTGTGAGACTACTAGTCGCAGTTCTTGACCAGTGTTTGGCAACCTGATATTCGTATAGCTGACACTTTATTCTATACCACCATCAATTTACAACACTGTGAAACTGCCGCTTGTTGGTGACATTTGTCAAAACATTTATTGTTGACATAGTATATTGTTTTTGGTTTAACCCCTTAAGTGCTGCTGACGGCCAATGGTCGTCAGCAGCGCTACCTCCCCAGTGCTGCGCACGACCATTGAACGTCCATTCAGCACTATTTCTAATGGACAGCGCAGCACTGGGGAGAAATGTTTACACGCAGCTAAGGTGATAAAGTTGAAAAGGTGGTCATCAGACGTTGTGTCAAAACAATCTGTTATTTTGCCTGAAATTGTTAGCATCTCTACTTTCCATTTCTAGTCCACCAATTTGGAAAGATTTGTTTGTGAGTATATGTGGGATTTATTGGCACCTACCTATGACGTATAGTTGGCATGAAAGGTACATGAGGATAGTCACTTTACTATGGACAACGGGTGTCAATCATTGAATTGTGGGTTACGCTCTTAAGATATGCTTACATAGACTTAATCTAAATGCAAGCTATTTACATGGCAAATCTTTATGCTGAAAATTTGGCATATACCCAGCTCTCCTACATCTACATCTACATCTACATCTACCTCTGCTTTACCTGCACACTTTAGTTTGGCTGTGATGATTCCTTCCTGCCTGCTGTTCAAACGTATGTGGACTGTGGAAGATCCTTCAGCCAAATGAAAACCTTCATTAAGCTATGATGAGTATTATGTGGAGCAGACTAAGCATTGGCCTACACAAACATGGCATAGACGCCCCCTTCTCAGTTTCTGTACACTCATCTTACGACTGATTCTGCATAAATTCAGTTTCTTCCCCCGAGTGCATATGAGAAGAACTCACAAATATCTAAGACTTGCTCATTTTATCCACTTCAACAGTCTCTCCAAGACCCTCCATTTATTCCTTTTCCTCCTGTTCAGTTAGTCCATAAAGATCTTCATTCCCAGAATGTGCCATAATCTTCCATTCTTGAGTAGCAAGTTCCAGCACTACTGTGTCCGGTCTGCTGCTTCATATTTCTTTGGACTGATGATTTGAAGTAAGTTTGTAAGTTTATGTATTAACTGTTCAAATAATTAAAATCATTACAGTATAAAAGAATCATATTTATACTCAGCAAAATTCCACCCTCCTTTCCCTGGCGCCCTCTTGTTCAACCAGAACCAGGATTTTTAATGATCATTTGCCCTTAAACAAGATTGTACAGCCCGCAATGTTCTGTAAAGTCATACTGATTAAGAGCACCTCGCAAAAAAAAGCACAGTCATAAAGAGCTGATAATATGAAGCACACTCCTCAATACTTCTCAAGGACCAGTCTGCTTGCTACCGCAGGGATTGGCATACCAGTCACCAAAATTAGATTGCTTTCTTTCAAAGCTTTTAAGGCAACCCTAATCAGATGCGTGAATTTCCCCAGTCTTGCTAAGATCGTTGTTTTTGTTTTGGAAAAGCACAAAGCTGACGCTTCACTGCAGGTCTTTACTCCGTTAGCGATGCAGATTGGGCACAGGAGTTGCAGATGTTTGTTGTGGAGGTTGCAACAGCGGCATAGGGGATACAACCAGGATTCCCTCGTGTAAGAACACACCCTACATTTTATATTTCCTCCCTTGCAGCCCATACAGGATAAAATATTTTGTTTCTAGCTTGTGGTGTAAGGGCCTGGCTTAGGGTTATGCTTTTCCTAGCATATAGGATGTATTTAATGGATCAAGATGCGAGCCTTTGTGTCTTGATCGAAAGATATTTCACACACTTGTCTATTTATTGCTTTTTTCGAAGCATTTAGTGGAATTTCCTGTGACTGCAGACTTGCTTCTTCTATCTTCAGTGTGCTCATGGCTTTGCCATGATTTTAAGTATATACCATTTGCTGTGATTAATACAAGGGTGCCATAAAATCTCATATAAGACTTGCCCTATAGTGATTTCTGTGAAACAGGGCTTCAAATTTTATAGAAGTATGCTGCCCATTTTTTTGAGGTAGCGGGCTCAAAACAAGTAAGATGGCACCGGTTGTCTGTGTCTACTTCTGGAGGCCAAGGACTTCCAGAACTATTTTAGTTGTGTAAAATCCACAGACTAGAAAGTAGCCCATGGACTAACATTCACACTTGAATTTTTTAACACTGTCTCTCTCTCTCTCATTCTTCTGCAGTCTAGGGACAAGGGCGTATTTACATTGCCCTCCTGTGTGACCCTGTTGTTTTTTTCCCCATTTTGTGAGTTGAAGGGAATATGCCCACATCTTGTAATAGCAGGCACAAGAATGTTTTTTCTTTTGTGGCTGGTCAACCAGATCCTGCAGGCCTGCTGTCCCCCTCTTGCTTCCGGGACCTGAAAAAATGCTCAACGTGAAGCCTTTATTTGTTACATTTTTCAGTCCTCAGATGTCTCCAGATGTCCACAGATCTTAGTCCGTCAACATTGATGGATTAAAAGGCAGAGATTTATAAAAGTGTTAACAATTTCAGGCCCATCTGCACTGTTTCATACCCATTTTTCTCAAATACAGAAATAGATTAAACCAATCTAAAAACAGCATGCATTCAAAGTAAAGTTCTACCCTAATGCCAAGTTTGGTATACACCCATTCGGAGGTTATGTTCTAGTTGCAAACAGAATTTCATAGGGCAGGGACAATGGGGCCACACATCCCCCCCATGACATTTAGCCCCTTAAAAGAAGTGCATGAAATTTGGCATGTCAGGCATAAGCTTTCATATTTGGTGATAAATTGTATACAAGGTAAAAAATTATAGGCAAATAAAAATTGCATTTTTAATGGAAAAGGCACCTGAACCATAAGTGTACAATGAAAAAATTGACACTTTTTTGGGGGGCAATAGGTGAGGCTGTTGTGGGTGCGATAAGTCTGGGAAGAGGTGCTGTAAGATTGGGTTTTTATAGGGTTAGACAGGAGGGTGGTTCTATTGCAAGTTTTGTGTTTTAGGAGTTGGTAAGCAGTAGTTTAACATGTCTGTTTTTTAGGGTACACACAGGCAGAGGGTCTCTTGTAAGTGGTGTACAGGAGTTAAGTTTTGTTTATATAAATATTCGCTGAAAAAAACATAGGTTTCAGTCATGTTGTAGTTAGGAATTAGTATTTAAAAAACCTTAAAAATTCACTGAAAAAACCATAGGTTTCACACATGTTATAGTTAGCTGGACATTTCACTCATACAAAACCATTGAAATTCCCCCGTTATAGTTAGTTCAGCTAACTATAACTTGCGCGCCCGCAATGCATTGTTGATGATGTCACATATTACATCACTCATGACATGGTCAGTGACATCACTCATGACATTACTGATGATATCTCAAATGACATCACCGATGACATCATCCAGTGAATGTGTGCCTTTCCGAAAAATAAATATTTTTTATACATGTATATGTAAAGGTCAATGGAAGAATAAATGGGTAAATAAGTGTCTAAATGGATTTTTTTTGTAAAATTGATTGTATAACTGACTTATTAAGTGTATCTTAGTGAATACATGTGTTAACGAGTAATGTTTAAATATTTAAATATCTGTATCAGTGTCTCACTTTGTGTATAAGTGGCTGCATGGGTTGGTGAATAGCTACATGAGTGTGTATATGGGTTATTAGTTTTTGAGCATCAGTATGAGTGTCTGTATGGTTCGGTGGGGGATATTACTTAGCCTATAGATGCATGAATGAGTGACTCACTGTTTGTATGTGTTTTGAAGACAGCATGTGTGCAGGACTGTATGGGTGGATGAGTGTGTGTATGGGTGTGTTAGTGAGTAAGTGAATGCCCGGTGGCGCGTTTTAGATCGAGGAATTAATTCCTCTTCAATCCTGAAGTCCCCTGTGAGCCAACTAGCCCACCATGTACCTCCAGTATGCACCAGGGAGCTGCGTTGCAGAGAGGTGTTCAGAGGGCACGCCCCCTTTTTACAACACTCTGCAACGCATCTCCGTGGCACTTACTGGAGGTACCTGTTGGACTAGTTGGCCCATATTGGACCTCCGGATTGAAGAGGAAATAATTCCCCAACTTAAAACGTGACACAGGGCATGTTTCCACACATATCACCTCAAGCCCCACCCCCTACCTTCATCACTGTGCAAACACGCCTGTGGCGTGTTCTAAAATCGGGGATTAAGTCCCCTTGCATACTGGGGGTCCATGGGGGCCAACTAGCCCACCAGAAGCCTCCAGTATGCGCCAGGGGGCTGCGTTGCACAGAGGTGTAAAAAGGAAAGGGGCGTGGCCTCATTCTACTTCTCTGCAACGCAGCCCCTTGGTGCGTTTGCAGAGGGGTAACTAATTCCCCTTGCTTACTGGGGGTTCCTGGGGGCCAACTAGCCCAACAGGAACCTCCAGTGTATGCCAGGGGGCTGCGTTGCAGGGAGGTGTAATGAGGCCATGCCCTTTTTACACCTCTCTGCAAGGCAGCCCCCTGGTGCGTTTTCAGAGGGGAACTAATTCCCCTTGTGCTGGGGGTCCATGGGGGCCAACTAGCTGTCCAGGAACCTCCAGTATGCGCCAGGGGGCTGCGTTTCAGAGAGGTGTTCTGAGGCCAATGCACTTTTTACACCTCTCTGCAACGCAGCCCCCTGGTGCGTTTACAGAGGGGGAACTAATTCCCCTTGTGCTGGGGGTCCATGGGGGCCAACTAGCTGTCCAGGAACCTCCAGTATGCGCCAGGGGGCTGCGTTTCAGAGAGGTGTTCTGAGGCCAATGCACTTTTTACACCTCTCTGCAACGCAGCCCCCTGGTGCGTTTGCAGAGGGGAAACTAATTACTCTGGCATACTGGGGGTCCCTGGGGGCCAACTAGCTCACCAGGAACCTCCAGTATGTGCCAGGGGGCTGCAGTGCAGGGAGGTGTAATGCGGCCATGCCCTTTTTACACCTCTCTGCAAGGCAGCCCCCTGGTGCGTTTGCAGAGGGGGAACTAATTCCCCTTGTGCTGGGGGTCCATGGGGGCCAACTAGCTGTCCAAGAACCTCCAGTATGTGCCAGGGGGCTGCGTTTCAGAGAGGTGTTCTGAGGCCATGCTCCTTTTTACACCTCTCTGCAAAACAGCCCCCTGGTGCATACTGGAGGTCCCTGGTGGGCTAGTTGCCCCCCAGGAGACCCCCATTAAGCAAGGGGAATTAGTTCCCTCTCTGTAAACATGCCAGGGGGTGAGTTTACAGAGAGGTGCCGGGAGGGGGCGTGGCCTCCTCCCGATCCCGTTTTTTTTGTTCTTTACTTTTAAGAACGGGGGCTGTGTAGCCCCCTTCTTATTCTTTTTTTGTTGGCCTTGGGGACCCCATCCCCCAGGGCCTGCCCCCAATTTTACAACAGCGTCTTGCTAAACATGTGCTGTGAAGAGAAATAGTGATTCGATTTACCGGTTCGAGCTCAAGATAATTATCGAGCTACGAGAACCGTTTACCTTTTCAACTAGATGTGACATGTTTCCCTAGTTGAGATTTGAATTCAATACATCGGTCGAAATATTGGCTGTTATTGACTTGTCTATAGAAGATGACAAAATGATAATTATCACCACTCAGGAATCTTATATTTATCTGGTCGTTTGGATTTGAAATCTTACTCCTTTTTTTTATATTTCCTCTGAAATATAATTAATTTGCCCTGACAAAGTCATTGGCCGAGGAGCCAGACAAAACACATGTTGGCAAAATCTGTTGGTTATTTGTAATGCTTTATGATTTGTACCCGGTGTTTGGACTGAACTATGAGTATGAATTGGATTAAATAAAGAAGACACGGAATTCAAAAAACCTGGAAAAGGCTGTTATTGATTTGGACATTTGTACCTACTAGCGTTGCTCAGGTTAAGAAACTGTATTTGTAATTTAGGATAGATATTTATCTGTCCGTTGTTACAACCTTTTGGTAGGGGTTGTATCTTTACCGTAGAGCATATACTAGTTAAAGATATATAAAGAGTAAATATATTTACACTATTTTGCGCATCATTCCCTACTGCCAATCTTTTGTGACGTGCTTCAACGATGTTACTTCGGTGGCAACAAAAGCGATCCTTACATGACGATTTGAAGACTTTGTTATTTAATTCTTTCAGTATGTTGGCAGCTGTATGCGATTTTTGATAGAGAATATTGAATCTGCTGCCTGCTGATAAATGCTTTTGAAAAACATCAGTACAGGTGGTACCTAGTAAGACCATACCCTTAACTATCTTCAAGGAGATGCTGCCTCAGACTTAGCTAGTAATAAGATTCCAGGCCTATGTCCTCCCTGCTGGGCCAAGTTATTTACTCTTCTCTCCAGTAGAGGGAATAAACATCTCCCCACACAAAAGGAGCAATTACGAGCAAATGACCAAGTTCATGAGAAGGAAGGGTAGGGAGACCAATCTGCATCTATTAATTAGCTGTTCACACTGTACTAAGACAGGGACAGTCCCGGTCCCCTATGCTTATGTCTGGTGGGGTGGAGGGTGGACTTTAGCTGGCTCCTGCACTTGCTACTGGAGCTTTCTAGGCACACGTGAGCCTGACAGGTTAACAGAGCCTTGGCACTCCCCTGCGGCCTCCACCATGAAAGTCAGCATCTGGGTTCCCTGAGTGAGACAAAGGCAACCAATAACAACATAGACAAACCTGCAGTCAAGTTGTAACCTAAAGGAAAGCAAGAGGGCAAAGCAACTGTTCTAACATGCAGGGAACTGAACCGTGGTGTGCCCCATAATACCCTTTGTGACCTGATTTGTCTTGTTTATGATCCGAGGTGCTTCAAGGAGTGTCAGGGGCATTATCAACGATCTGACCATCGGGGTGGCTTACATTGTTTAAAGAAGTGCGAACTCAAGAACTAGAAGTGTCTCCCGTAGGACTGCATTGTGGAGATTCATCTAGGTCGAAGACATGGTTTGCACTAAATGCTGGTAGTTCTGTGAATGAGGGAGGATGGAGGACAAGAGCCTAATGTAGTACATAGTGTGGAGCACTCTTCATAGCTAGTGGCTGGTTACTGGATCTCTGGGTCACACTTTGGGTGTCCCCGGCATTCTTCATTCTCCCTGGTATTGTTCTTCCCCCACTGGGCCCCATTTTGGATTCTGGTCCACATTCTGACCTGGAGGCTGCAGATTTATGGTGGATTGACTTGCGGTTTTTCACGAATATTGGTAATGCAGGTCAGGCAAACATATTTATTTTAACTCAGCAGTTGCCTCAGTACCCTCCGCCTCTTGCCTGCTTCCTGTTCTACCTGTTTGCTGGCTGGTCACTTTGCAATACCCTTTGTCCATTGCCAAGTGCCTACGGGGATTCTGTTGCGACCAAGACCTTTTTTAGGTCTGCTATGAGAGGTTTGTTTGATGGTGGGTTTATGAAGGGAAAATTTAGAGGTTTCCAGAGACTTCATACAGTCCAATCCAAATGACCAAGCCATATCTTTCGTGGACTGGAAACAAGCATCCTGGACCGGTTTCTGGCTAATCAGCCGTCATCAGCCAGGCTACCTTGAATCCAGTGGCAAAGTGAGCAAGGGACCCACGTCTGGGCATACCCTGCCAACATAGGGCGCACAAAGAAAAACCAAAGGGGATGATTGATGGAGTGTTGAGCATTGCAAGCACTCACCCTCAGTCAACTGATTTGGGTTTAATCCATCATAATTCTTTAGCTCACTCCACCACCCCAGTTCAGACATGGCCATATACAAATCAGTCTGACCCTGTGCCTCATGGGAACAGTCCAGCCTGAACTGCCAAGCCATGTCTTCCCTGGACCGGAAACAAGCATCCTGGACCGGTTTCTGGCTAATCAACTGTCATCAGCCAGACTTGCTTGAATCCAGTTGCAAAATGAGCAAGGTACACAAGCCTGGGCATACCCTTCCAACTTAGGGCGAACAAAGAAAAACCAAAAGGGATGATGGACGGAGTGTTGAACATTGCAAGCACTCACCCCCAGTCAACTGATCTGGGTTTAATCCATCATCATTCTTTAGCTCACTCCACCACCTCAGTTCAGACATATCCATGAGCAAATCAGTCTGACCCTGTGCCTCATGGGAACAGTCCAGCCCAAACTGCCAAGCCATGTCTTCCCTGGATCGGAAACAAGCACCCTGGACCGGTTTCTGGCTAATCAACCGTCATCAGCCAGGCTAGCTTGAATCCAGTGGCAAAGTGAGCAAGGGGCTCACGTCTGGGCATACCATACCAACTTAGAGCGAACAAAGCAAAACCAAAGGGAATGATGGACGGAGTTTTGAACATTGCAAGCACTCACCCCCAGTCAACTGGTCTGGGTTTAATCCATCATCACTCTTTAGCTCACTCCGCCATCCTAGTTCAGACATGGCCATATGCAAATCAGTCTGACCCTGTGCCTCATGGTAACAGTCTTGCCTGAACTGCCAAGCCATGTCTTCCCTGGACCGGAAACAAGCATCCTGGACTGGTTTCTGGCTAATCAGCCATCATCAGCTAGGCTAGCTTGAATCCAGTGGTAAAGTTAGCAAGAGACCCATGTCTGGTCATACCCTGCCAACTTTGTACCACATTGCCGTCATTGCTGATGTTCCATGATTGTTATGTGTGTGTGCAGCATTGTTTGGGAGTTGCCCCTGCAGCTCTAATTTCATGTACCCTTCTTCCTTTGAGGCGGGGTGCCTTAGAATTGTGTGCTTTTCAGGGGCTGACTTGTTTGCGACTTGGGTCATATGTGCTCTTTGACAGATTTTGTGGCCTTGTGCATTGTTCGTCTGCTGCGTGTATTGTATCGAATTGGTATATTTACCGAATCTGTAAAATACCGAATCTGTAAATAAGAAGTGGAAAAATGAACAACGAGATGTAGGTAAGCCCTGAAATACCGTATTTGCTTCAAATTCGTTATTTAAGAGTCAGTATTTACCATGGATTGGAATCAGGTGGTAACCAGGTGCAACCTATAAAAATGGACCCAAAATGCAATTCTTCTTGCACAATGGCGGCATTTTATGTCATTGCAAGACGGCTACGGCTACAGGAGGAAGGAGAGAGGGAGTGGAGAAGTGTGGCTCAGGGGTTAGAGGTGGCAGACCCGGAAGCTGGGATCGGCCCTGGACCAGGGTTCAATTCCCCGCCTCGGCGGGTCTTGGGCTCAAAAAATTCCACGGACTCGATAATTCTCGCTCTGGTGCCTTCTCAACTCATGGGTTCACACTCTGCGACTCTGGGCAATAGCTTGCTTAATCTCCACAACGGCCCCTCGCGGCGGGATGCCTGGCTTTCACCTTGTGGATACCCTGCCGGGGTTATCTCACAGGGGAATACCAGGACGGGTTCCCTAAGCAAGCGCCGGGAAACCCTTTGTGGGTAGCTGTGCGCTATATAAGCTCAAATACATTTACATTTACATTTACATGGCAGAGACAGGAGCAGGTCTACAGGCAGAGGATCACCTTGTTCATGCTGACAGAAGCAGAGATTCTCCAGAGGTACAGGTTGGAGCCAGACACCATATTGGACCTCATCAGGGACCTCCAGCCACTGTTGGAGCACACCACCCCAAGGGCACATGCTATTCCACCGCACGTGCAGGTGCTGTGCAGCCTACACCTGCTAGCGTCTGGTAGCTACCAGAGTGTGGTTGCTGCTGTAGGTGGGGTGACCCAGAGCAGCCTGTCAAGGTTTTTCCACAAATTCCTTGACGCCATGTTACAGAGGATGGATCAGTACATTTCCTTTCCTGCTACCCATGCTGAACTGGTCCAAACAAAATCTGACTTTTACCAGATGGCTAGATTTCCAAACATAATTGGCTGCATAGGTAGCACGCATATTCCCATTTGTCCTCCTGCTGCCACAGAATATATCTACAGAAATAGAAAGTCCACACACACCATCAATGTGCAGGTGATTTGCAATGCAAAGTGCGCCATCACTGACATTGTGGCAAAATTCCCAGGGAGTACCCACGACTCCTACATTTTCCAAAACAGCGGCATTTATGCACGGCTCACTGCAGGGGAATTTGGTGAAGGGTACCTCCTAGGTAAGAAACAGTGTCTGACCCCCATAATACCTCAGTAAGAAGTACATGTATGCATGTGAGTAATGTATTCACTTTCCCTTTTAGGAGACAGTGCATATGCCCTCCGCTCATTTATACTCACCCCCTACCTCAACCCCTCAACACCCAGCCAAAGGAGGTATAATCGGGCCCACAAAAGCACACGGAATGTGGTTGAACGGACCTTTGGCATCTGGAAAAGCAGATTCAGATGCTTGCACAAGAGTGGAGGTGCAAGGCAGTATATCCCTATCACCTGCTGTAAGATAATTTCTGCCTGTGCCATGTTGCACAACCTTGTGGTGAAGAAGGGTATTGAGGTGGAGTTGTCAGACTACGACGATCATGACGACGACATTGCTGTGCCTGAAACACAACCTGCTGGAGTGTCAACACAAAGTGATGGCAGATACAGACGTGAGGAGATTATGCACAACTATTTCTGAGTGAGTAATGAGACACAGACAGGTTGTGAATGATTAGAACGTGATTTATTGTTGCCACAATGTTCATGCACTGAAGTGCAACTAAACAAACTTAACTAACGTGGGGACTGCATGTCCCGGGTTGCCTAACCCACACCGGAAATGTCATTTGCGGCAGCGCTTCCCAGAGCCACTGGGATGTTGCTCGCTGCCTTCTGCATTGCCTGCAGGCTCAGCTGAGCGCCTGGTGCTCCTGCGTGGCTCAAGTACAGCGCTTGCTGGGCTGCTGCGGCTACTGCTGTTGTCTGCATCTGCCAAATCCAAGGCAGGATTTAAAGCAATATGTGTAATTATCATGGCCTCCTGGGCACTGGTGATCCTGTACATGCCCCTGGTGACCTCTGCCGTGTTCTGCGTGAGGCTCTCCTGCATATTGACGCCTCTACGGCATAGCTGGGATGTTGCAGTGGCCAGCCGGCTCATGGCCCTATTGTGCACGCGCGCATCCCTGCGCCTTGTGTGCTCCTGGGTATCAATTTCAGCGCAGAGCTGGGTGATGGCGGTGGTCATTTGATGCATTTCTGATGCAATGTCAGTGTTTGTCTTTGCAACCTTCCTATTGCTGTCTACTAAGTCACTGATGCCCTTGCCCATGTCTCCGAATTTTTGGTTTAGGATTCGGAATTGGCGGTGGCATGCCTGTATTGATATCCCCTGCATGCGCTGGATGCCCACCATGCTCCCCTCAAGGCCACGGAACACTGTGCCTTCTCCAGGTGGACCTGCACTGCTGGGAGTGCGTTGGCGTCTGCGAGTGCTGCTGGACTGATTGGTGGACTCCTGTGCAGCATGAGTGACCTGTATGGTTGCTGGAGCCTCACCCTCTGCTCCCGCCATAACTCTCAGTGGGGCCACGATTCTCCTCCTGGCTGGTGAGGTTGCAGGTGCTGACAGGGACCGTGATGGGGAGTTCTCTGGTGAGAACACCAATGGGGGGGATTGAGAAACGTGTGGGGAGTGGGGAAAAACGAGGGACTGAACAGTATCATCCTCATGGAAGATGGCAGTGGTGTCTTCCTCCTCCTGCGAGGCTTGTACAGTGCTTGGCCCTGCCTCCACACTCTCCTCCCTCGCTGGTGCAGTCCCTTCTGATGCAGATGGTCCACAGCCTGATGTTGCCACTAGGTATAAAGAAGCGTATATCAACTGAGTGCTAATGTGTCACAGTCACTACAATAAATGCTTTACACACTTAACTTTCCTTACTCTGATTTGCTTTCAGTGCCTTGCTGATTTCTGTGCACTTACACATGGTCCTACATTTGCTGACTACATTTCCCATAATGCATTGCTCCTGTATAGTGCTAGCAGTACTGGACTGGGGTTGGCCTGTACACAAAGGCTAAAGGGAAGCTGGTTGCTATGGGGTGTCATGCTGCGCAAGCCTCTTACCTTTTCTTGTAGCTCTGGCTGAGCTGTCCACATCTCCTAGCCCCACAACACTGTCAGGCTCGATGGTTGAGGCCACCAGTTCCTCCAGGTCAGTCAGGGGGGTGCTGGGTTCCTGCCTCCGCCGGTCACACCAGCCTACCTATGGATTTCTGCCATCTTTTTTTTGGTGAGGCTCCTGATGCCGTAAAATCTTTTCTTCAGGTCCTCAATGCTCCGATGGTCACACCCACTGCATTTACCTTCTCTCCTATGGCAAGCCACAGTTTTCTTTTAGCTGACTCAGGTACAGTGAGGGACTGCCTGCCAAATAGCTGTTTGTGGACTCTCACCACTTCCTCCACCAGTACCTGCAGCTCCATGCTGCTGAACTTTTTTTTTTCTTTTTCTCTCAGCCTTCTGGCTCTCAGTGCTGCTTGCCATTTTAACTGTCTTTCACTCCAAACAAACTCTCCCTGCTGCTCTGTCTCTCTGCTCAGCTCTGACTGCCTCTCCAGAACCTTCTAATGAGTTGCAGCTGCCTGGGTAGCCACTTCCTGGTAGGGAGGGGGAGGGTGGTGGCACCTGATTGGCTGATTTCATTAGTTTCACTTTTCCTTGCTTGCCGATTCGGAATTTACCGATTTGGTATTTACCGAATAGGTATTTCCAATGCATTCCTATGGGCCTTTTGGCCCATAGGGTTGTATGGCCATTACCGATTCGGTAATTACCGATTCGGTAAATACCGAATGCCCGATACCGATTTTTTCCGAATCGGTATTTCATACCGATTTTTTACCTACATCTCATTTACCGATTCTTGAATACCGATTCGGTAAAATTCGGTATTTAAGAATCGGTAAATGACTTTTACCTACATCTGGCCCTAGATCTTTGTGGGAATGACATTGCAAATGCTATGAATCTACTGAAAAGTCATGATTTTGCAGGTATTTACCTCTTGTGTTGCATTTCTCAAACCACCAACCTGACATTCCCTTGGGGAAGAATCACTATCGTTGTGACAGTGACACAACTATGCAAGAGCAGTTTGCATGTTCAGTTTTGAAGCAAAAGGTGAATTTAAAAAAGTGACATTTTAGAATAGAAATATAGGTTTCTCCTGCCTTTGTGAATCTGTTTGCAGTTTTGCATGTGGATTTGAGAACATTTCAACATGCAAGGCCAACTCACTTGTGGAAAAGGTTTGCTGAATTAGGCTCTAACATGTTGTTGGTCTAAACTAAGTTGTACATATGTGCTAAATTCAAGTTAGACAATTTATCTAATGCGAAAATCGTCCTGTGTTTACACACTACAGAAATAGATCTGATTCATGTATGTTATAAATTCTTTTTTGCACTCTTTACCACTTCCTTGTGTTCAGGTACCTGTCTCCATTTGCAGTGAGCCTTGCCGCACAGGTTATAGAAAAGCAGCTATAGAAGGGAAGCCTAGATGTTGCTTTGAGTGTGTGCTATGCTCTGAAGGAAGCATTACTAACCAAACAGGTGAGTCACATTAAGAGGCTTAAGTTAGTTAAAAAAAATATTAATGCAATTAATGTATTGGTGCAAGGCATTAATGCAATGTTAGGCTGCTCAGACTTTGATCGATTATCCCTCTCTTCTTTCTTTTCAAACAACCATCACATGCTGTTGATAACTTTATCAATAAAAGCAGTTTTTGTAAGACATCTTTGATGGCACTAATGTTCTGTCGAGTCACTAGTAATTTCATGTTGACTATAGAGTGGCAGCCTGGTGTGTATATGTGTCTGTACAGATTCAATCCTGCCCCATAAAAGGTTATCTAAATCTGTAGGGTATGGGTATTTCATTTCTGTAATGCCGACATGGGATAAATGCAACTCCCCAAAACATTAGTGCCATAAAAGATGCCTAAAAAGATTGGTTCTATTGATTATACAATAGATGACATTGCAAAAACCATAAATACTTTCCTTGATAAGATAATAAAAGGGATGAAAATATGTTGACTGGATGTCTATGCGATGGCTGTGCATGAACATGAATCAAAAAATAGTATAAGGAAATATAAGGCCTACTACAAAACTCTCTTGTGTTGTGTGGATCATGGATCACTAGATATCATGCAATTGGATGTGAAAACTCTGTTGGTCATTTACATCCAAATTTGGAGATCTCTTCCTGCCTGGCAGAGCTTCTTGTGGCTCCAGCAGAGCCGCCACCACAGCAACTCCTCTGAAGACACTGAGGTTTGATAAGCAGCCACTGTCATTCATGGAGCGACGTAGTAAACATTTTTGTTCTCAACCCGGGATCCTTCCCCGAACACTTCCAAAAACATATCCAACACCACCAAAGACATCTTTACTTTTTTGAAGGAATTCAAGTCCCCATCAGCCATTTCCACAACCATCATCCCAGGAATTCCTTACTCAACTGTCCCAGTACTTCACAAGCCAAATCAACTGCATCTACATCAACTTTGCCTTCACTCTGAGCCTTCTCACCCTCAAAGTCCTTCACTTCGACAACAACACCTTACTAGCAACCATATTGACCTGCTGGAAACCACTAACAACATGTGCTCCATCCACTCTTGGGCCCAATGGATCCTTGTCTGCAACACATCTTCAAAAAAGCTTGACCTCATCTGCTACACGGACACTCATTCTCAACTTCTCAAATTCTAACTCTCCACTGCCACCTGCCCGGACTCCTGGAACTATGCCACTCTCTTGTTACACCTCATGAAACCTTCAGCGGACCCTGTGGCCATGGTTAACTACAGACCTATCCCCTTCTTCGACTACCAGCTAACATCCTTGAGAAGCTCATCAATACCCAGCTAAACAATTACCTTAACACCTTGGCTGCTTGAAGTATTTATCTCCTGTGCTGGGCCATAATGATAATGGGTGTGGTCATGACGAGCTCAGCTCGTCATGAGCACAGGAGCACTGTGCCTCATGACGAGCTGAACTCGTCATGAGCACCGAAGGGGTTAATGACAATCATTACCTTGATCCCTCTTAATCAGGGTTCAGACCCAACCATAACAGTGAGGCAGATCTCATTGTGGCAACTGACAACATCTGCCTCATCATGGACAAAGTGGACACAGCAGCACTCCTTCTACTTCCTTCTCGATATTTAGGGCCATTTCTTGATGAAGAAGTTATAGGAAATTCCACTATGAAATCATCCAAAGTTTGGAATTTCACTTGGGACTTGAAGTTGTCAAAACATGAGACAAAGTATTGGGACGAGAGATGAACTATTGATTGTCTTTGAGTACTGAACATCTTGACAGAAGGGCACAAAAGGAAAAGTACAAATGTTGGTGGGCAGCAAAGATGGTGAATATGACAAATTAGACTACCCTCAGGAGGTGCTTAGCAGTAGATAAAGAAGGATTCCAGGTATTTTATTAAGTAATGTGGTATGGACATGAATAGACAAGTCAGTCTAGTATCATTTTTCAAGTGTTTCATTTGGAATTATGCTTACAAGCCATGGACCACCTTGATATTTGCAATAGTCTGGCTCTTCAGTTTATTCTTGGTTTGCAAGTCCTCCTGAAGTGTTGAACATGTTCTTCGTTTGATTGTTTCCCTGGCAGAATGCTATGATCAACTGCAGAGGGTGTACACCCACATTGTATCTCATCTGAAGTGGTGGGATTATAAACCAATCCATTGGGAGACAAGTGGCTGATGGATGTATCAAATGATTCCAGGGAACAAGCGTTTTCCTTTAGCCCTCATGTCAAGTGTATCCAATCTCTAATAACTGGTACCTCCGACTTCATCATGAGTAATATACAGATTTTAGGTTAGGAGTGTGCGTGTGGGGGTGCACGAATAATCATTACTGTGTTTGTGTGTCTGTATGTGTATGTAATTGTGAGTTCCCAAACATAAAGGGGAGTTGTCATTAGAGAGTGTGACCATTGCAGCTACATTTGTGCTCCTTTGCACTGACAATTGCTCCATCCTTTAGAAACACAGGTCAGTTCTTAAGTTGTGTTTACCAGGGGTGTAGCTAGAAAGGTGGGTTTCAGTTTCCTCCGTCCTCTGAGTATCATTCACAATTCAGAACAGAGTATGCTCAGTGTAAGAAATTTGAGCATTAGTTGAGGAAGGTGAGTACCCACTCAAGTAATATTCTAAACTCTTGTCCCTGCAAACCACTAAAGACATTAATTAAACCTGAGCTTCATGCCTTGTTAGCTCTGATACAGAGCAGACAGGCTAAACCTAGAGGCAATGTGTAAAGTATGTATGCATTATCAATATAGCAATCAAGTCAGAACTCAAAACAAGAAAAATGTCTAATCAATTTAGGGAAATAGAAGTTTAAGATTTAAAATAGCACCTAAAAAAGTTAAGGCTGACTGTTATTGTGCATGGGTCAGATACAGAAACCCACTTCAATCTGTTTCTAAGTGTTATCTTCAGACATAGACTCTGAGGCAAGGAAACAGGTTGTGGTTGAAGAGGGAGCCATGTCATTGGATAGCAGCTGCACATGATCTAATTGTAGACATTGGCTTTTGGCGGGTAAGCTCACACTGGGATAAATTTGAGTTTTGCAGCCATAGAAGGTCCCTTGCGGGCCAGATGCTTTCTATTTTCAGACTTAGGCCTCAATTTATATCTTGAAGGATACACTCTGAGCGTCAAAAATCAAAGTACCTTTTGTCCGCCATCCACCGCCTGAACTGTCCTCCCACATTATTTATATGTTGGCAAAAGTCTGTCAAGCCCCCGTCAGCACCACTATGTGCAGACACCTACGTTGATGGAGTAAGAGCAGAATAGCGGCTACAGAGGTATTACTGCCACAACTCTGCCCTCCTAATCAGTCAGCGTTACCATGGCAGCTACATCTGCACAACTGAGCTGGAGGTTTGAAGCTGATAAAAGGGTGTAAACTGCATTCACCAACCTGTTGTACTTGACTACTCACAATGACCCTTATGTTACAATGTGCTGCATACTTGCTTTTGGATATGGATGATGACCCACCATGTTACTGCCATAATAACAGTCATTTGTACTTAATTGCATGTTATCATCTTAAAATATCTTTTATCATGGCTGCACATATATGTAACATACTCTGTTGAATGCTCAACAAATCTTAACCTTTACAGTGAAAAATTAAGTTTTCATTGTAATGTCTGCAAAACTAGTACTGCGTTCTTTTGAACTTCATTGTGAAGTATTTAAAGTGGCCACACAAAAGTCCAGCCCAACTGTGTATATGGTGTCATCGTCTGTCATTGTGACGGCATTGAATACAAAATACCAATTGTAGATGACTCAGTTTAAGTGCTAGTTAATATATAATCGAAAGCAACAGGCCAGGTGGCCCCCCTTCAGCAGCTCAGCTCCACCGGAGTGCCAGCACCTCTCCCATTGCTGCCACCCTACAGTGAGTTCTATCCTGCTCTGCCTCTTGGCAACTGTCTCCGTTTTGTGCTTTTGTGCTTGTATTCTGTGTCTTGTATACTACGGTTCTGCTTTTGCCCTCGTTTTGCCTCTTTTTTCCCTTGCGTACAGCTCTCTCCCCTCTCACCCCTTTTTTTTCTGTATTCCTAGGCCGTTTCCAACCGCTGCGCCCCTGCGGCCATGCCCCCTCACTGCCCCGCTCCCGCCTCCCAGCTGATCCTCCCTCCCTGCCTTAAATGCCGGCCGCAGCGCAACCACGCCGCTGGCGCGCCAGAGGCGTGCCAAAGGCAAGCTGGACTGCGCCCGTCTGCGCCTGGACCACGCCCAGCGCCAGAATCCCTGGACCCCACGAACGCCACAATGCCAGATGCCGATACGACGCCAGCACTCTCCTTGCTCTCAAAGCGGGCGGAGACCACCGCTACTTCCAGGCCACCCCAAAACGCACCCACGGTCCCTTCTCTTGCCACACCTGCAGCTTCACCTGCAACACAGCCACCATCCCTCCATGGACCAGACCCAGCCACCTTCACTGCATACTCCTCAACACCCGCTCCTCACGCAAACACGCCGTCGAGCTCTGGGATCTGCTCGACACCACCACCCCAGACGTTGCCTTCCTGACCGCGACTTGGTGGAACGACTCCTCGGCGCCCGACATCGCCATAGCCATCCCGGACGGCAACAAGATCACCCACAAGAATCGAGCCAATGGAATCGGAGGAGGTTTAGCCATCATCCACAAGTCCACCCTCAAGGTCTCCACCCACGCAGACGACTCCGCTGAACACATGCACATCCGGATACACACCGACCCCAACACCACCCTTAGAGGAACACTTGTCTACAGATCCCCTGGACCCTGGGCACAGTTCAACAACCTCACCAGGACCCACGCACTCGCCTCCACAGACTACATCCTCCTCAGGACCTGAACTTTCACCTTGAGAATGACAACGTCGCCAACACCGCCACCCTGATCGACAACCTCGCCAACCTCGGCCTCAGACAACTCGTCACCGCACCCACCCACATCGCCGGCCACACGCTTGTTCTCATCTTCTCCACAAGCACCCACGTCACCTTCAACCACACCTCCGAACTCCACTGGACCGACCACCGCTGCATCCATTTCACCTTCAAGAAACGCACCACGGCACCCAACAGCTGTCCTGCCGATGCTGGAGCAAAGTCACCGAAGACCAGCTGACCACCACCCTCGCCCAGAACCCACCCACTGACCCCACCGACCCAGACGCCGCCGCTCGCAACCTCAGACAGTGGATCGACGACTGCGCCAACACCCTTGCACCACTCAAGAAACCCTCCAACAGCCACACCAGCAAGAAAGCCACCTGGTTCAACAAAGAGCTCCAGACCTCCAAACATACATGTCGGAAACTGGAGAAGAAATGGCTCCGCGAACGTACCCAGGACAGCCACGCATCCCACAAGGACGCCATCCGCAGACATCACCACCTCATCAGATCAGCCAAGAGATCTTCCTTCAAAGCCCGCCTGGACAACAACGCACACAACAGCAAAGAGCTCTTCAGCATAGTGAAGGAACTCTCCAACCCCAGCGCCAACACCAACAACATCCCGCCCTTACAAGATCTGTGCAACTCCCTGGCCACCTTCGTCCACTGCAAGATCGCTGACATCCACGACAGCTTCAACACCGCAGCCGCCCCGACTAAGTGAGACTCCACCCCCCCCCTGCAAACACCACCCGACCCAACCGCCTGACCTCCTGGTCCAACATCAACGACGATGAGACACATAAGTAAGCATGGGCGAATTTTGCGAATTCGCGATCCGCGAATTTGCGGATTTGCGAATTCGCAATCTGCAAAATTCCCGAATTTGTGCGAATTTGCGGATTTTTGTTTTTTTGCGTGTTCGCGGGGTTTTTTGCTTGTTCGCGGGGTTTTTTGCATGTTCGCGGGGATTTTTGCGTCTTTGCAAGCCGCTTGCCTAGCGAAGTTACCCATGCAGTCGTTTATGGGAGAGGGAGAGAGAGATAGATAGATAGATAGATAGATAGATAGATAGATAGATAGATAGATAGATAGATAGAAAGAGAGAGAAAGAGAGGGAAAGAGAGAGGGAGAGAGAGAACGAGAGAAAGAAAGAGGGGGCCGGATCTCTGAAGGGCCAGATTCCTGAGTTGCCCCTACAGAACATACAGCTTTTTTATTTTTAGCAAAATGCATATGAAAATTGTGCTGTAAAGGTCTCTTTTAGTTTAACCCCTCCTGACAACTCAAAATGGGTGTATTTGCCATCCTCTCCCTTCTTCCTGTTTTTTATATCTGTAAGTGCTTCCTGATGAGGTTTAATTCCTTGGACAGGTGCCTCGTTGCCTACTTGTAACTATTCTCTGACCCTGCTTCAAGGGTCAGAGCAGGGTCAGAGAATAGTTGCAAGTAGGCACGAGGCGCCAGGAAGCAATTAGCAGCAGGTGAAGTTAATTTGTTTTTAACCCTTTTGTAAAAGTTTACAAAGAAATTAGGTTAAACTTTTGCACCTACTGCTGTACCCTTGCTTGGCTGAAAATTAGTTCCCGCTGATTCGCGGATTATACCGCGATTTCGCGAGATTCGTGGATCGCGAAATCGCGGAAAATCCGCAAATTTGCCCGCGAAACGGATTTTACGCCCACCCTTACTCATAAGGTCATGAACTCCATCCACTCAGGATCACCTTCAGACCCCTGCCCACACCACGTTTTCAACAAAGCAGACGCACCATCGCACCCCAATTACAGAAGGTCATCAACATCTCCTTCGAGACAGCGACATTCCCAGAAAGCTGGAAGCACACCGAAATCAGCTCCTCAAGAAACCCAAGGCGGACCCCAAGGACCTAAAGAACTTCTGGCCCATCTCCCTGCTCCCTTTCCCGGTGAAAGTCATTGAGAAAATCGTCAACATGCAACTGGCCCGCCACCTCGAGGACAACAACATCTTAGACCCGTCCCAGTCTGGATTCAGACGAAACCACAGCACTGAGACAGCCCTTATCATCTCCATGGACGACATCAGGCGCCAACTAGACAACGGCGAAACATCAGCTCTCATCCTCCTGGACCTGTCAGCAGCCTTTGACACGGTCTGCCACCGCACACTAAAGACACGCCTCTAAGAAGCCAGAATCCAAGAGAAGGCCCTGGACTGGACCACATCCTTCCTCTCAGGCAGAACCCAGAGCGTCCGCCTACCTCTGTTACGGTCCGAATCCACCGACATCATTTGAGGTGTACCACAGGGCTCATCCCTCAGCCCGACACTGTTCAACATCTACATGGCCTCCCTCGCACAAGTGGCTTGCCAGCATGACCTAAACATCATCTCATACGCCGAAGACACCCAGCTCTTCCTCTCCCTCACCAAGGACCCACTCACCGCCAAAACCAACCTCCATGAGGGAATGAAGGCCGCCGCCGATTGGATGAGGAGCAGCCGTCTGAAACTTAACTTGGACAAGATGGAGGTCCTCAGCCTCGGCCCCACCCCCTCTTCCTTGGACGACTCCTGGTGGCCAACCGCACTGGGAAAAGCACCGACACCCACCAACCACGCGCGCAACCTAGGATTCATCCTTGACTCCTCCCTCTCCATGTCGAAGCAGGTCAATGCTATCTCCTCCTCCTGCTACAACACCCTCCGCTTGCTCCGAGGATCTACATGTGGATCCCGACAGAAACAAGAAGAATGGTGACACAGGCCCTCGTCAGCAGCAGACTAGACTACGGCAACGCACTCCATGCAGGAATCCCGGCCAAACACCTGCGACAACTACAACACATCCAAAACACCTCCGCCTGCCTGATCCTCAACGTCCCCCCACCTCAGAGACCTACACTGGCTCTCCGTCAACAAGAGGTTCACCTTCAAGCTCCTCATCCATGCACACAAATCCCTCCACAACAGCGGTCCAGCCTACCTGAACAGCAGACTCAGCTTCCACACCCCCACCCGCCAGCTTAGCTTGGCCAGCATCGCCCTCGCCACCATCCCCCGTAACAATGAATGAATCCGGCGGCAGATCCTTCTCCTTCCTCGCCACCAAGACCTGGAACATCCTCCCCACCCACCTGCGGCAGACCCAAGACCTGCTCACCTTCAGAAGACTCCTCAAAACCTGGCTCTTCGGGCAGTAGAGGTACCACCTCACCTCAGCGCCTTGAGACTCTCATGGGTAAGTAGTGCGCTTTACAAATTCTTTGATTGATTGATTGAATGTTGCTCTAACATCTGTGAGGCACATACACTTTTAAGTGTGTTTCAAATAGACCTAATCTTACATTTTGAAAATCCACTATCTAATCAAGAAATGTATAAAAAAAAATGTACAAACATATGTAATGGGTTCCCATGTTATTATTTATAGTGCACTATTTCATTTTTGTTCTGGCTCTCTCTAAAGGGTAAGCACATAAAATGTGGGCCCTCACCTCTCCTGTGATATCATCATGCCTATCAGATTCTAGAGATATGGGGCCCGATGCAGGTAATCTCAATTTACAGATTCTTAAATACCTAATTTTAGTAATCGGTAAATATGATGGAGGTAGAAAATCGGTAAAATTTACCGATCCTCTAATATTCCTTATTACCGATTCGGTAATACCGATTCGGTAATAAGGTAATAATTCATTCCTATGGGCCTAGAGGCCCATAGGAATGAATGGGAAGCCATTCACTATTACCGATTCAGTATTACCAAATCGGTAATAGCAGGAGCATATTCAAGGGTGGCAGGGTGTCACATTGACACCCTGTTGCACCCCTGAATCATGCATGTGTGCACATGTGGCGCACATACATGACCTAAGGGCATGTATGTCTGCCACATGGCAAATAATTGCTTTTTTATAGGTATTCAGTATTTACCACCAACTTGTAGTTGGTGGTAAATAACGAATCCTTAAAGCAAAAATGCACTCACTTAAGTGCTACCTACATAGGATTTAAGGATTCTGTAATTTACCGATTCCTTAAAATAAGGAAGCAGTATTTTACCGATTCCTTAAAATAAGGAATCGGCAAATTACCGAATCCTTATTTACAGCCTCCTACATTGGGAAGGGCTAAATACCGGTCGGTAAAGGGAAATTCACCGATTTTTGTCCGTTCCCGACCGGTATTTAGCTACCTATATTTGGCCCATGGTTCCTTTACCTATGCAATCTAATTATAAAATATTTTGCAGCACTCATTTGTCTTACAGTTATTTGCAAGGTCACATTCACACTTACATGTCCAAGAAACTCTAAATTAATTTTGTTAGGGCCTGTGCATCTGAATTTACATGTTTGTTTACAGCACTTGTTGTGGAACTGCTCAAATGGTGGTAATTAAATGGTTTCTTGCATGCCAATACAGGATATGTGCAGTCAAGTATAGAAACATTTAATGTACATATTTCCTATTATTATAACAATGAACCAATTATACAGTACAATATATTTTTAGGCTGACAAGGATATTGCTTGTCCTTACAATAGTTTAACAATGCCTCAATAGGGGTGGACAGAACTTCACTCCACGGAATTCCATGGAGTTACATAAAACGATACTAAATTCTGTGGAGTTCGGCCGATGGATGGAAATATACACCTCGTGTTTTTCTCACTGTGATTTAGCACTGGTAGTGCATTCACGCTAAAAAATCAGAGTGAATGGCTTCACGAGAATGCAATAGCATACAGCCATTCAAGTTCATTTTGCTGCTGCTTAAGTAAAAAATATACTCGAGAAGAAGCCCTTACTCTGACAGCTCGTGACCGCCCGCATTAGAAAATCTCATTAGAAGTCCTCCTAGCAACTAAATATCACATTAGGGGATGCCATATCTCGCTTGTGCTTGCCGGCCCGCATTTATGGCTCCTCACCGGAGAATGTAAATGTAAATGTGGCGTATTTGTATAGCGCGAACAGTGACCCGGAGGCATCCCGGCGCTTGTACTCCTACCACAAGGGAACCCCTCCTGGCTTTTCCTTGTGGGGTGTCCACTCCTGGGCATCCCATGCTGAAACCAGGCATCCCTTGTGTATCAGGGGGCCTTTGTGGAGACTAAGCAAGCTATTGCCCAGAGTTGCAGCGTGGGACCCATGCTTAGAATCGGCACTGAGGCGAGAATATCCGGTCAGAGGAATTTAAGCCCGAAACCCGCCGAGGCGGGAATCGAACCCTGGTCCCTGGCCAGCGTTCTGCATCAAGGTCTGCCGCTCTAAGCGTTGAGCCACACTTCTCCACTGAAGAAGAAATTCCATCACTAAAAAAGATCTATATAAAGACATATGACCCTAAAGAAAAGAAAGATTAGAAGTAACCCTGGGTGGAGTATGCAGAGTGGCATTCCGCGGAGTTTCACAGAGTTAAAAAAAATCTCAGTGGAACTCTGCTCCGCCTCACTCCCAAAAATGTTGTTTAAATGGTAAAAAAAACCACATAACTGCTCTCTGATGTTTGCGGACCGCCCTACTCCTCGCTGTGGTGTCTCCTCCTTGCCACCGACTTCCTCCTAGTTGCTGGTCACAACGCCTATGTTTTACGTCTTGTGTGGGCTGCGCATGCGCAGTCCACGCAAGACGTAAAATGTACGGGTTTGCAGCGAGGACAGCGGTGGGGAGGAGAGACACGACGGCGAGGAGAAGGGCGGCCCACAGATGCCAGATAGCAGGTAAGTGGGTTTTTTCCACCCTTTTTTTGGCCGTGGCACAGGGGCTGAGTGGTGTACTCCGCTCCTCCACGGAGTCAGAGTTATGCCCCAACTTTGCGATCCTAGTGGAGCACGCAGTTGGTAAAACTCCATTTTCAGAACAGAGTACACTGCCTGGGATTTGGGTAAAGCACATAGGAATCTAGTCGTAAGAGCAGAAAACCAAGGGTCCACGTATACTAAATCGGCCCTCCTCTCCGATATGATATATTGTCATTTTGTCATCAAGGTCAATGCCATCCAAATGACCACCTAGCAATGGGGCAAATTACACTCCATAAACAGATAAACCTCCATTCATAATTCAGGAGGAGAGGTGGGACTTTTCTTAAGGGGTTATGAGGTGGTTTGTGAACTAGGAGGATGGGTGGATGAAGTGAGTGTAGCAGGTGTGTGGGAAGTAGATATTGTAGGAATTGTTGCTGTGTTGGTGTGTGTGTATGTGTGTGTTGGATGGCTGAGTGTGTGTCTGAAGTTTTAGGAAGGTGTGCTTTCGGGTGTGTGCTGAAATGTGGGATGTGTTTTTGATTTGGATGTAAGTGTTGGTTTTGTCAATGAATTGACTTGGGATGTGTATGGTGTGGTTTGTTTGGTTGATGGTGTGTGTTTGTTTGAGGGTGTGTGTTTCTGTGGTGTGGTTTGCATGGTTGGTGTTGTGTATTTATCTAAAGGTGTGTGCTTCTATGGTGTTGCTTGTTGGGCTGATGGAGTGTGCTTGTCTGAAGGTTTGTGTTTTTTTGGTATGGTTTATTTTTATGAGGTTGTGTGTTTATATAAGGTTGTGGTGGTGATAGAGGTTGAGGTAGTAGTTGATGATGTGATGGTATTTGGGGGGGTGTGGTGGTGACCGTGGTAGTGAGCTCGATCATTGAAAATATTGGTGGATGGATGGGAATATAGCAGTATTTGGGTGTTGTGATGTGTCTGTGGTTTTGAAAGGTGTAGTGCTACTTGATGTATGTGGAGGTTTATGTTTGTGTGTGGGGCATATTTACAAGGAACTAGCTCTGCCACACCATCAGTGCTTCACACTGCTCCATATTTACAAACTGATGCATTGGGCCCAATCCATCAGTTTGTAGAGGTCACACTATACCTGTGCCAGGTACAATGTGTGCAGGTTAGGCGTTCCAATGTTAAAAGCCTTGTAGAAGTGACACAATGTAATAATGTATAACTTTTCACTGCATCACTACATGACTTGACTACATCGAAATCAATGTGCCTTCTCAAACCAGGCGTAAGGATTGATGAAGGTCTTTTAATATGGGACTCCCTTCTGTGATCCGATGCAGTGCTGGAGTTGCATCAGTCTTATGACCAACTCCAGCAATGCACCACTTTAACGCCAAAAGATTCAACAGAATTTCTGATGGATCTGTGAATCCTTGTGCCATGGAACACTGTATTGTAAATGCAGCTCATCCACAACGATGTTAAGGCATTTGCGGTAGGCACCAGAAATCCAATGTAACACTGCTGATGGTTCAGTTCTTGTAAATATGCCTCTATGTTTTTACTTATTACTAGTAGTGTCTGTGTTTGAGCCTGTGTGCTTATCTAAGTGTATAGGTGTGAGTGGGAGTGTGTAGCTAGTGTATGGTGTTGATACAGAGGTTGTTGGTAGGGATTTGGTGGTGGGAGGATGGATTAGTGAAGGTGAAAGATTTTGAGAGGAAGGGGTAGGTGTTGATGGATGGGGACAGTGATATCTCAGAGTGTTCGTAGACATCAAAAGACCAAAGGGGAGTAAATGCACTACGCTGTGTGGTGTCTATACTCCTATATATGCTTTAAAAAAATAATTTTTAAGGACTCCCACCCACTGTTAGTTTTATTATTGACATGCTTCATCATCGTGGTATCACCCAGATAAATCTAGGTATCTGGGTGGTCTCAACCTGAAAAATGAAAAGGAGCTTTTGATAGTACTTTTTCTTTGGATTTATGTTGTAAAATTGCCTATGGGTACCTGGACGGATTTAATTCTAATGTATTGTTAATTTGAGAAAGTAGAACCCCGGGCAAGATTCAAAACAGCTGGTGATGTTCACTGAGTTGATTATGCACTATGACATTAAATATCAGGTCTACAGGTTTTAGCCAACGGTGCCAACAGCTGGTCAAATGTCTTTCTTCAGGAACAAAATAGAGGTAGATCCCCTGTAATCATATATTAGATATTTCTTTATTGATGTGTTCACCCTAGTACATGCCATAATGCTTGCAAACAATCATTCACAATTACATGCCACTCTAATTTGTACTCATCCTCCCGAGGTTCTTCCCTAGTATTCTTTTTCAGTACCTATGGGTAAAAACATTACTCTTATTATCATTCCCACCATAGTACAGCTCTTCTTGTTCACTCTGGTACGACTTGATGAGCACTGCAAAACAAACCCTTAAGAGAAAAAACGTGAATGCATACTCATGCACTAGACAGACATGACTACTGCTCTTAAAAATCAAATTCATAAAGTTCTTGATTTGAACCTGTGAGGGCTTAAATTCTACAGTTTTATAGTTGACGTGCAACATACTTCTGCCAGTGTTAAAATCATGATGCATACTTGTCTCAAACCCTATTGTAACCCAATGATGGTAGTCGGGTTGGTTCAGCCTAGTAGTCACACATTGTGAAGATAAGGTAAAGAAGATTTTCGAGCGGGCCCATCTGCCTTCCCAAAGTGGAAGCATGCCTTGGTCAAACCCCAACCTCCTTCCGTCAAAGGCCATGAACTGGCATCCTAGGCTAAAAAAGCAACCTTTTCCCCTACATCTTAACATCTTGGCTGCTATGGCTTTTCCCCTCCTGTGCTGATTTATTGAAAACCCCATTATACATGACGAGCTCAGCTCGTCATGAGTGCAGCTCCGCTGTGCCTCATGACGAGCTGAGCTCGTCATGAGCATGGAAGGTGCTAATCTGCTTACGATGAAGGCATCTTTTCATTTGATTTGGGATGTGTCACCTGATTCCTCCTAAGTGACCACAGTGATGAAGTAATCGTCTGTTGCGTCATACACGTACCATGTGCATGTCTTTCCATCATGTTACTCATATTGTTATGTCAAGAAGATGTCAACACCTGATATTCTATGTTCATGTGTGTGCTACCTCACTGGGTAATCAAGTTTATCCTTCTCCTTTCAACGTCTATATGCATATCTGCTGC
Organism: Lissotriton vulgaris; assembly: GCF_964263255.1. Lineage (NCBI taxonomy): Eukaryota > Metazoa > Chordata > Amphibia > Caudata > Salamandridae > Lissotriton > Lissotriton vulgaris. The sequence continues at coordinate 1,303,170,509 of NC_141695.1, read as the reverse complement.
CAGATTGTATGGCACTGGTCATGTTTTTAGACCCGGAGGATGTATCATTTATTTGGATTGTTTAGCCTAGTGGAACTACGAGTACCAAAATCCCACTTTTCTAATATTGTTTTTCTTTACACCCACCGTCTAAAGGATTTCATTGTGCATTCTCAGATAATGGGTTTGAAGATGATCATTTAGTATCACCCCCACCCTCTAGTCATTAGACATCAAGATGCAAATGTAATGCTGCAGGTTGTGCAAAAGTAGTCCTGTTGCAAAGAATAAGGGAATATGTAAAAAAGCCTTGTTGATGTAATAGCTTATACATAAATGTGGGGATACTCAAGAGAGTTTGTGGTCTGTAGAATCTTATCATTACCATATATGTAATATTGATATTATTTCTTAGAAGCTGCCCAAGGGATGTTGTCATTCACTCCCAGGAATTGGGTACATAGACAACAAATCAATCTTTGTTCTTTTTGTATAAATATATTTCTGTAATACCCAAGGATTTGTTTCACAAAGATCCAGGGATTTACTTTGTGTTTCATTAGTTCACATACTGTACTCTAACCACAGTGGATTTGTTTGACTCAATATGAACTTTATTGCAAAATTGTGTACATATAAACCCAGTATACGGGGAGTGAAGATACTCCTCACTGATGTAACGTGGAGCTGTTGGAAGAGTGTGTCTTCAAATGCAAAATAATTCCTCATTAGAGCTAATCTAGCACAATTCAAAATAAAGTGACATGGTCTTTAGTATGTACAAGTCTTCTGAAAAAGTACTTCCTCTAGTACTCGCAGGATTACTTCCTGAGATATGCCTGTGTAGAGACTCTCAAAGTAGAGACCTACTAATAAGTTATTCTCTGGGTCTTCTTCACGGTGTAAAAAGCAGTCTTGCACACCTCTGTCCAGATCACCTTTCAGGGCTGCTTCCTAGAAGGGAGCAAAATATGTGCTATGCGCTTTGACAAATAGTGAAGCCCAGGAAGGCCCTCACTTCTATTCGGGTCTTAGGAGTTTACCAAGCCAGAATTGTCTGAATTCTCACCAGGAAGGTCTATACCTTGTTTCCTCTAACTTTGTGACCCAAGTAGACCACATAATCCTACCCTATCTGGCACTTACTGGCTTTGATAGTCTGTCCTGCTCTGCGAAGCACCTGAAGAACCTCTCTGAGGTGGCACAGGGGGTCTTCCCATCTAGAACTGAAGACCACAATGTCATCTAGGTCAGCTGTACTGAAGTTCTCCAACCCAGCCAGAACCTGGTTGACCAGTACCTGGAAGATGACAGGGGCATTCTTGAAAATGAAGGGCATCACTCAGAACTGGCCTTCTAGGTTAGAGAATGCCATCCTCTCTTTGGCCCTCTCAGTTAAGGTGATCTGTCAGTACCCAAGCGTTAAATTAAACATGCTGAGGAATGTAGCCGCCCCTAACCCGTCAATGAGCTCCTCAGCTCAGGTGATGGCGTATGCATCAGTCTTGGTGACTGCATTGTTTACCCAATAATCCATGCAGACCCTCAATTTGGGGTGATATCTAGAGGGACAGCCTGTGGAACCAGCACCAGTGGGCTGGACCAAGAGTTGCTTGAGGGTTCAACTACTCCTAGGTCAAGTACTTTGGAGACTTCTTCCATTATGCTGACTCTCACTTTGTCAAACAGCCTGTAGATTTTATTCTTTACAGACATACTGTCCCCAGCATCAATAGCATGGGTACACTATGTAGTGATCCCTGGGGTTTTAGAGAAGAGAGATGCAAACTGTTCCAACACTTGGCAACAATCTCTGTGTTGTTCTAGGGTAAGGGTAGGGTAGAGGTTGACACATTCCACTGACACATCCTGCTTCATGGAAGAACAGAGGTCAGGGAGGGGTTTACTCTGTTCTTCCACTCCATCATCCGTGATGAGGAGCATGGTAACATTTGACCTCTCTAATTGGGTTTTGAAGTAATTGACATGCAGGACCTGTAAAGTATTCCAGAGGGTCTATGAGGTCCGTCAAGTAGAAGCCATCCCCCTTGTGGTCATTCACCTCATAAGGCCCAGACCATAAGTCTAGTAGGGCCTTGGTCTTCACAGGCTCCATCACCGACACTTTTGTGCCAGGCTGAAACTCGACCAGAGTGGCCTTCAGGTCATACCATTGTTTCATAACCTCATGATTAGCTGCTGGATTATCCTTTGCCTTCTCCCAAAAGCACTTCATCTGGGTACAGAGGGCTAGCAAATATCTGACCACACCCTGAGGGGCTTTTTTGTTTTGGGTGCTTGCTCTCATCCCTCCTTCACCAGGCTGACAGGTCCTCTGACAAGATGCCCATGCAGAAGTTTAAAGAGGCTAAATCCAACCCAATTCTGCTGTACCTCCCTCTATGCAAACAACAGACATGGTAGAAGGATGTCCCACTTCTTCCTCAAGGACTCTGACAAGCCCATAAGCATGGTTTTAGGGTCTTGTTGAGACTTTCAACTAGCCTGCTGGTTTGAGGGTGATAGGGTGTGGAGTATTTGTACTTTTTCCCCCATGCTGACATGAAGTTTGTAACTTATTCAGACACTCCTTCCTTGGGGAACTCTTCATGGGTAAATTTCTCCATCAGTGCCCTGGCCACTGCTGGTGCATTCATTGTCCTCAGAGGTAAAGCCTCTGAGTACCGAGTGGCATAGTATACCAAGACATGGATGAACCAGTTGTCCAGGGCTGTCTTTAAGTCCAGGGGCCCAACAATGTTGATGGTCACCCTCTCAAAGGGATTGCCAATGATGGGAAAAACAACCAGGGGAGCCATGATCTGCAGAACGCATTTGTGGCCATCCTCATTCTAGGCCAATAGAAGTGGGTGGCAGTCCTGCCAAAGGTTTTGACTTGCCCCAGATGGCCTGCCAGAGGAAAATCACAAGCTTGTTTCAGTAGGAAGGCCTTGTAGCACTGGTGGATGGACACCAGGTCACGCATTGCACCAGGCTCAGGAACCTTAGGCTTGCTCGAGAGAAGACCATTCTCACAGTACATCAGGTGATAACCAGATGTCTCACCAGCTGCCTAGGCCTCTGTCTAGTGCTGTGGGACCTCCAGAATGGGGTACTCCTTTTGTGCTTTGCAGAATTTCTCCCTTGTGTATCTTTCTTCCTTCCACCAATTGGTCAACTCACGTTGGTTACCCAGGACAACAATGTCCTCCCTTACAGATTCCGGGTGTCACCCTCAGGCTCCACCTCCTCCATGACCATTGGAGTTTCAGGAGTGTGTTTCCCACAGACACTGCCCTTTCTCTTCTTCCCAGGCAGGTGGGCCATTCCTCCAGGCTGCAGGTTCTTCTATCTATTATTATTATTAATATGTAGCTTACAGAGCACACGGCTACCCCCAACAGGAGTGTCCCAGCGCTGATAGCGGAGATAGATGGATCAGGAGATCAGCACTGTGGGGCCCGCATGAATCTACGGGAGACTGAATAGCCATGTTTTCAGTAGCTTTCGGAAGCTAGGCTCCGATGAGGCCTTTCTGATTTGTATGGGTAGAGCATTCCAGAGGATACTTGTTTCAACTGACAATGAGCGTCCGCCCAATCTGGCCTTGGTAAAGCGAGAATTAACGAGAAGTTCTTGGTCATTAGACCTTAGATTTCTTGTGTGGTGTTATTCGCAAATTATTTTCCTTAAGTAGTGGGGGCCAGTTCCATTTATTGCTCTGTAAGCAAGGGTGAGTGCCTTGAATTCTGTTTGTTTTCTTAACGGTAGCCAGTGAAGGCTATGTAGATGTGGTGAGATGTGATTCCTTAAAGGGACATTTCTTATGAGCCTTGCAGTTGCGTTCTGTATTGTTTCTGAGCAGATAGGCTAGTAGGCCCAGATATAGACTGTTGGCATAGTCTAATTGTGATGTCACCAGTGCATGGACAATAGTTTTTCTGCAATCCATTGGTAGGAGTTGGAGGAATTTCCGCAGTGCCTTTAGTTTCCAGAAGCATGTAGAGGAAACATGTCCTATCTGGGTTTTGCACAACAGTGTATTGTCGAATTTGAATCCCAAATTCCTTGCCGATGAGTCAGGGCAACAAAGGTCGGGTCGGGTCGGGGCGAAGAATGATTAAAAAACAATACTTCAGTTTTATCGGCGTTAAGCCGCAATCACTTTGTAGTCATCCAGGTGGATATATCTGTCAGACAATGCTTGAATTTAGTAAAAGCTGCATCTGAGTGATCCTTAAAAGAAAAAATCAGCTGTGTGTCATCAGCATATGAGATGACACTAATGTCGTGTTGCTCAATAAGTGGGGCCAGGGGGGCAAGGTAAATATTAAAAAAGGTGGGGCTGAGTGCAGAGCCCTGTGGGACTCCACAAATCAAAGGGAGGGGCGACAAGACGTGTGGTTGCAGCCTTATTCTTTGGACTCGTCCCTCAAGAGAGGAGTTAAACCAGGCTAACACAGTCCCAGTAATTCCTAGTTGCCTGGGTCTGTAGAGGAGGTTCTAATGAGACATCGTATCGAACACTGCCGACAGGTCGAGCAGCAACGGCATTGTGCAGCAACCTTTGTCCAAGGTTTCTCGGATAGTTTCATCTACTTCTAGTAATGCTATCTCAGTGCTGTAACCAGCTCTGAATCCGGACTGCGTATCGTGCAACAGCTTGTTGGATTCCAAGAAGTTGGATAACTGTTTATGTACCTCTTTCTCCAGAACCTTGGCTGGTGCTGGCAATAAAGAGATGGGTCTAAAGTTTTTTAGAATGGCCGGATCTGCATTTTCTTTTTTGAGGATGGGTTGAATGAGAGCTGTTTTCCAAACGGACGGATAAGTGCCAGTTTTCAAGAATGCGTTCCATAGCACAGTTAATGGGGGGTAATCAGGTGGGCAAGTAGTTTAAAGAATCTAGCCAGCAAGGGGTCCAAGGGGGAGCAGAATTACATTTTTAGCAGGAGATTAGGAGAGTTTTCAGGACTGATCGGGCTAAAGTTTGACCAGGTTTCTGTGGGTGGGGAAAGAGGTGTCTTCGGGGTCTCATTCTCAGTGAACGTGGTGTAGATATCTTTGATTTTGTCTTGAAAAAAGATCGAAAGATTCTCACAGAGAGTCTCTGACGTGGTGATCTTACTTTCATTGCCTCTGGTTTCATGAAGTTTTGGACAATTTTAAAAACTTCTTTAGTAGAGTTGTTTGATAATTTGGTTTGGTTAGCTATATGATTTTTTATAGCGGTATGTTTTAGTTTATGGAATTGATTCACTGCTTTCCTGTAGATGTTTTTCATTTCGATGCATAGGTTTTGCGCCATGTCTGCTCGAGCTTTTTGCAGTGGCTTTTTTCTGTTTGTAGTTCCTGCATGAACCAAGTTGCAGAGGGTTTGTGCCTGGCTGATTTCATGAGTTTCATAGGGACGATGGTGTCTAAATCAGAGGCAACCCATTGATTGAATATTGCCGCATCACAATATCGTTCACCATTGAGTGATAATGGCGTGTTATGTAGTGCAGGTCCAATGGTTTCAGGAGTGACTTTCCGCCAGTTTCTTCAGGCTTCTTGCTTGTTTACCCTATAGCATAGGTTTGTAGTGAAGGTAACGTTGAATGGTACCAGGTGGTGATCTGACCATGCAAGAGGGATGGATTTCTCTGCTGATAAGGTAGGGATATTAGTAAAAGTGAGATCTAATATGTGTCCTGCTATATGCATGGGAGTCATGTCCAATTAGTTAAGATTTAAACCTCTGAGGGTGTCGACTATTTGGGAGGCTAGAGAACATTTGGAGTTGTCTATATGGATGTTAACATCTCCTAAGACTAGATAGTTTGTATATTTCAAAGAATGGTCAGCGATCAATTCACAGATATTCCATAACTCAATGGGTTTAGAGTCAGGCAGTCTGTAGATCAGTGTTCCTGCTATAGTTAGTGTGGGGGAGATGGGAACATTTAAAGACATTGCTTCCAACAAATCTTTGATCTCCACCCTTTTAAGTGATAGCTCCCAGTCCTTTTTGATGTTAATGGCTTGTCCACCACCAAGCCTAATGCCTGCTCTGTTTTCTTTTATTCTATAGTCGTCAGGGATGGCCAAATGGACAGCTGGTGTTCCTACTCTCTTGCGTTGTTAGTTGTGCTTCCTAGTAATTGAAGCATCCCCCTGGGCTCAACCGTGGCCGGCATTTGAGCTAACATGTTGTTCAATATGTGGTTGTTTTGTTCCAAAAAAGTAGATCACAAAAAAAATCTTTACATTCTTGCTGTTCTTATATTTAGTTTTTTCCTTAAACGTGCATTTCCTTGATGTTTTCATTCAAATCAAAGTATAGTCCAATGATGTTCCATGTATTTCACATAAATGGTCCAATGCATTTCGGGGCATTAGCCCTTCATCAGGAACCCACACCTTAATACAATATAACTAACGTTGTATTTCAAGGAGACTACCCTGTCTCAAGTACTCTCTATCTACACGATGCAGAGCCCTGTGTCATCGTAAAAGATGCCCTCGATGAGGGGCTTGTGATGCGAATGCCTGGATTGAGGATGAATTATGCAGTGATGGTTAGGATGAGGCAGCAGGGGCAATGTGAAGCCCTGAGTCGGGGTTGGGATGCTCAGCTGTTTTGATGCGGAGTTCTGAGACAGGATGCATTGTCCAGCTTCTCCGATGTGGCGTTTCTGAGAGGCAATGCATCCTGCCGCCTTGCTTCTCCTGGGACCCCAGTTGGGTTGACAGAGCACATTTAGGGTTACTTCCGAGGGTCCATGGCTGTGGTGGCACCATTTGGGACTGCAGGACTCACAGCTGGCAGAGTTCAGGTGATCGTGTTCAAGGTGAATGAAGCCTGTTCTCTCCCTGAGGTTTCTGATCAGGGTACCAGCTAACAGGCCCTTGGATTCACTGTGGTGGTCTGGGTTAAAACACAAGCCCATTCCTTCACTCTGACAGCAGGATAGCAGGCATCAGGGAAGAAGGTAAGGAGGGCAGCAGAATAGTAGTTGTTCTTGCAGAGCAGCACAGCAGTCCTTCTTCTGAGTCTCCCCACAGGTCCAGTTCTGCACTGAATAGTTGGGTCTGAGTCCAATATTTATACCTGGTGCCCACTTTAAAAATTGAGAAGATTCTGGAGGTTTTTAGTCCCTGAACTTTCAAGCATCCCCTTCCTCCCTGCCCTGAAACCAGCTTGTGGCAAACCCTTTCTGAGTGTGCCTAGGCAGGTGATGTGCAAGTGTGGTAGGTGACACCCCATCACCCTCATCAAACTCATCCTGAAAACCTCTCTTCTATTTGTCTCACATAGAAGCAACACACAGAGACCAACTGCCAGCTACACCTAGTCATGTGACCTAGAGACTGGCTGCAGGCACCAAATGTTTAGGACAAGAAAATGCTAACTTTCCAAAAGTGTCATTTTAGTATTTGGTATCGAAATCCGGCTTTACCATGAAAGCTTGTGACTTAAACTCTGACTTTATCATTAACAAAGGCTTTTAATTACAATTCGTTTGACTCGAAACATGACATTTGTACCTGTTCCCAATTGAAAGTCATCACTTATTAGAACATTTGGAATGTTGGGAGCTCCATTGAAAACAATGGAGTGCTCTGGGCTTATAATGGCTGGTATAAGCCTGGAGCTCCAAAATTCCAATGTTTCGTTGTTCACAACTCTGGCTGTGAACAAAGGCTTCAGGGAACATGAGGGGACTCCAATCCCCTCACGCTCCCAAAATGCTTTGTTTTTTTGTTAGAACATTCTGTGTTCTAGTGACAGAATGTTCTAATAGCCTTATAGCCCTTCGTAGATGGGCTATACCGCTATTAAAGTCCCTCTCCCTTGTTAAAGGCCCTCGCCTTTGGCTCGGGGCCTTTAACGCTGGAGAGGGCCTTTACTAGCCGGTATAGCCCTCTATGGCGGGCTATAAGGCTATATTAAATGTGATATGCTAATGGAATGTTGCCCTTCAGTAGAGGTAGGCCGCTATTGAAAACCAAATTTAAGAGTTATTTTCTACCAAGATATGTACAACTTTCAATTGCATGTCAGATTTTTCAAATACACTGCACCCTGCCCTCTGGTATTTCTAGGGCCTGCCCTGAGGGGCACTTATATGTATTAAAAAGGAGGGATTAACAATAGCAAGAGGTTCACCTAGGCAAGTTGAAATGGCAGTTTAAAACTGCACACACAGGCTGCAATAGCAGGTAAGAGGCAATTTTAAAGGGTTATTTAAGTGGGTGGCACAATCAGTGTTGCAGGTCCGCTAGTAGCATTTCATTTACATGCCAAGGGTATATGTAGAACACCTTTACTAGGGACTTACAGGTAAATTAAATAAGCCAATTGGATGTAAAATAATCTTACCATTGTTAAAGGAGAGGGGCAAGCACTTTCTCACTGTTTAGTAGTGGTAAAGTCCATAGAGTTCTAAAGCCAGCAAAAACAGGAGGCTGGAAGGCAAAAGGTTGGAGGAAAACCACACCAAGGATTCAGGTCCAACTGTTTTTTGTTTTTTTTGTGTTCAAAACTCATACATTTCTCAAAGGCTTCAATTCCATGCTTTCAATGTATTGCAAATGTACAACTCATCTTTGAAACCTATTTTATGTTCAACCTGCACATTAGCCTGCACCTTTTACATTTCACCTGCCCTCTGCATTGAAACTTTCTTCTAGAGAGCTAAGTACAGTTTCCTCTTTTTGGTGAATAGTTTCCAACACCTTTGTCTACTAAACTTTTTCCTCTGTTCTCTGGAAAGACTCTTCATATCTATTCCACTCTCTGTGAAATTTACAGATTTCATGATGTTGAAAAACATATTTCAAGCACTTCATCAGACAATTACGTCCGATCAAAAATTCGAACTTGTGAGTTTCAAGCTTATGAACTTAACTTATAGGAATATCTCAAAAACTACTAGTAGGTTTACATAAAACAACAAAAAACACATTTTCTCAGAACAGTTTTACTATAATGAATACATTAATGACGGAGTTTATAAGGCTCTCAGCTACTCTAACAGCTTGTCTCAGCGCTAATTCCAACCTAGATCACAGTTGCTAAGACCACCTATGCCACCGTATACCAGAGCGAACAGATGCCTCTTAAGGGCCTTTCTAAAAGGGATTTCTTTGGAAATGCTCTTTAAAGCAAGAGGTGTTCCATTCTTCGCAAGCCAAACCCGAAAAGGAACGTCCACCGCATCTAATGCGCTAAAACCATAGGATTCTAATTTAGGGGCTTATTAGGATTGCGTTTTTTCCGCATCCTCTGGGCCGGCAGAAGCCACCGCTGGCCCGGAGGATGTGGAACAACCGCTGCGGACCCACCAAAGACCCACCGCCACATTAGGATGGCTGGTGGGTCCTGGTTTCAGTCTGCTGCTTTTCCGCTGCGGTTGGCTTACAACCGCGGCGGAAAAGCTCTAATATGGAGGCGGTGTCTCTCAGACACCCGCCTGCCACATTAGGATGGATTAGAAAACATGCTTTTCCACGGCGGTTTTTCCGCTGTGGGAAAGCATGTGGTACTTCACTGCAGGGGCCCTTTGCGGGCCCCCTGGGTGAAGGGGGGGTGCACATGGGGGGAACCTATGGTACCCCCCAGCATTTGTGTGCAGAAATCGGCAGGCACCGCACGGTGCCTGCCGCTTTCTGCCCACAAGTGCAATGTGTGCATTTTTACCATTGCGGTGGCTGCAGCTTGAAGCTGCATCCACCGCAATGGTAAAAATAGAGGATGTGACCGCCAGGGTGGCGGTCACATCCTAATTGCACAGGAGGGACCTCCGCAGGCCATGCGGAGGTTCCCTCCTACTCTGGGGTCGCAGACGGACGGGGTGGGGTGGGGTGGGGTGGGATGTAGGATGAGAAGTCAGCAGACAACAGAATAGGTTAAATTAAATAAATAAATAAAACCTATTCCATCAAATTCCCCGCTTCTCTCCACCGCCCCACCATGCTTACCTGCATCTGCCATGACTGGTCTGAAGGTCCAGCACAGTTAAAGCCAAGTTCTGAGTCCAGAGCAAATATTGTGCAGTAGGACATATGTCGCAGGCACTAGTGAAATTCCGACTGCAGGTTAAGGCCTTGCATTTAGAGCTTTCAGAACATAACTAAAGGACATGTGCAGCAGGCACAGATGCATGAGTGCTGATGCAGGCCCTTGGATCTCTGCCTGTTGAGCATGACTGAAGACTGAGTTAACTGACCTGAATGTGTGGTTTTTGACACAGAGCTGAGGTGAGCCACGCTCTGCTTCCAGACCCTTCATGTAGCAAGCTTGCGGGTGTTTGGGCTGGCAGCGCCATCTGCCCAGTGCTAATTGTAAAGAGCCATGGATTGTCAGACCTGTGGTAAAGTGGTGACACAGGCCTCACTCCACAAAACCAAGGTTGTGTGTACAGCTGATACAATGGTGCAGTGTCCTGGCCGAAGATCTGACAGGCCTTGAGGCCTTAGCCCATTGCTCTCCTCAGTGCACCTTGGAGCATGGACTGACGAAGGGTCTGCTTGCACATGGCTGAAAGCTCTTTACCTCCATTATAACCAATATGTGTGATAGATGCAGCTAGCATGAAAAAAGCCTCAATAAATCACTAAAAATATTTTTAAAGATGCATTTTGGATACCTTTGCTTGTAAGTCATTAATGTAAATTAACAAACAATCTCAAAAAGCCATTGGAAAACCTCACATATAGTGATGATATGATTCCACGGCAAAATCTAAAAACCCAACATTTCCCACTGAAGTTACGCTAAGCAAACCATAGCTCAAACTTCCCATGTGGTCTTCATAACCTTGCAGATAAATCATTGGTGATATCTTAAATGACATTACCAGTGCTAACACTGATGATATCACATATGAAAAGTCATTTTTAACTGAGTGATATTATTGCAATGAACTGAGTGGTACGGAAAACCATATTTAACAACCGTTGCAGTATGGAAATATATTTCAGGGGTCCCTATAAAATATTCGCCTTTCATGACAGCTTCAACCTATCTGTGCAACATTAACATTGCCCACTGTTTTATAAACATTTTTTTGACGAAAGGTGACAAAACATGAATATTCTATTTCAGGACAACATCCATTGTAAGCTGTACCTTGCAGATAACAACAGTAACAATCTTTCCCTTCTACAGACTTAATATGTTTTTAACAAACCAAAGCATGATTTTCAAAATTCTTGAATGACGTCACAGTGAGAATTCAAACGACTCTACAGATCTTTACATTGGTGTGTTGTTTAATCAACTTTCTATTCATGAAAGGAAGCTAAACATTTTAATTCCAATCAGTACTTGTTGTTATATGCACTTTGCAGGCAGCAGCCTCAAAAATCTCTTCCTTTTATAGACAGAATGATTTTTTAATAAAGCAAATAATGTGTTTTAAACGATCAAATTAATGTACAACAGCCATACATATAGTCCAGTATTTCACTTACTGTTTTCAATAAAGATTTCCTTCTTTGCAAAAACACATTCTGAAGCTAACTGCCCCAAAATAAATATTTGATTCAAAAAGCATATAACTGATGTAACATTGCTCAATGCAGTCTAGTGCTTGGGAGGGCGGAGCTAGAAACAGGAACAGGAGGAGCCGGGACCGGCTAGTGGGCGGTTAGAGTAGGGACAGGGAAGTGTGTGGAAGCAGGCAATAAAGCTCCTATAAAAGATAATATATTTGTCTGTCATCTTTGAGTCACGACACGACAACTGGCGACGAGGGTGGGATAGGTGAGTCTACCACCCACAGAACCCTTCAGGAGCATCCTGTCCCGAGCAGTGTCTGAAAAGAGAAGTAGAGAATTGCTGCTGTGGAGAGTGAGGCTGCCGCCTGAATTGAGAGGCCAGCAGCAGGTCCCTATTCCCCAGTCAGGCGACTGTTTGGAGTCCAAGAGGAGCCGAGATAACAAGCGCTGGGGCGTTTGAGAGAAAAGCGCTCGATCGCGCCAAAACGCAGCTCACGCCTAATGCTTGCAAGTTGGCACGCGCTGAAAGAACAGAAGTCGGGAGCTCACTCTGACTCTGCCTGCCACCCCAAGGTGTAAAAGATTGCCCCCTGGCAGTGGGTACTGCCCCAAGAAGGCCTGCTGACAAGTGCCATCGAGCGTGGTGGAAGACGGAGCTCGAGCGGCCCCCGACATCGTGATCTCACCCCGATGCGTGAGATTCGGCAAATTGTCGCCGAGTGAGCGTGAGACCTAACAAAGCAAGGTGGGAGTCCACCCCAACCTTACCTGAACGTGGCAGCTGCAGAAAAGGTCTGGAGATCGGAAGAGTGCCGCCCCTGAGACCGGCTGCCGGTGAGTCCTGAAGAGAGAATGAATGGAGATGATGTCTCGTGTGAGCTGAGAGGTCAGTAACGGCGGCCATTTTGAAGTCAGGCAGCTATCAGGACATCTCCTATGTGTGAATTACACACGGCCATTTTGAAGTCAGGCAGTGCAAGGAGAGGCACCATGCACAAATAAAAACAAGAGTGAATAAGGACAAACAAGCACAAGTCAGTGCAAATGTGAATTGGCAAACAAACACTGAGCAAGGCAAAAGTAGGATAAATGAACAAGCACGAGCAACTACAAGAGTGATGCAACGAGCAGTGGCCAATGCAAGTGAAGAAAAGAAACAAGCACAGACACATGCAAGAAATAGATAGAAGCGATAAGTGGACACAAACAATCACGAGTCAATGCAAAGTAGCATAATAAGAAAACAAGCCTAAGCAAACGTAAGAGGTGTGATAAGGAAGCATAAACAAGCCAAAGCAAAGACAAGAGGGAAAAGCAAATGAGCCTTGGCATATACAAAATAAGCATATGAAAAGGCAAGTAATGCAAGAAAGCAAGTGCTGGCTGACGTAAGAAGCATGAGGAAAAGAGCCTAAGCAAATGCAAGAGACAAATAAAAATAACGTTGAGCATGAACAGAAGAGTGTAGTCCTGCAGAAGACCCCGAAGAGGGCAGACTTGCTGAAGATCCCGAAGAGGGCAGAATTGCTGAAGACCCCGAAGAGGGCAGAAGTGCAGAAGGCCCAAAAGAGGGCAATCCTGCAGAGGATCCCGAAGAGGGCGAGAGTGCAGAAGGTAGTGCCAGAAGTCAAGAAAATAAATGATCCAGAAGCATGAGGAGATGAATGTTGAGGAAGCCTTTCTCTCATCAAAGGAGTGATTGGAGGACCCGTACTAGTCCAGAGGAGACGCATGAATGAACAAAGATGTCAAATGTGTAAGGCATCATCACGGAAGAGCCATCAACCAACTGCAGCTAGCATGCGACTCTAAAGAACAGGAGTCACGAGTCACACACAGTGTAGCTGAGTGGTGGCCAGTCTGAACTCAAGAGATCCAAGCTTAGCTCACTGAAGCATACGAGACAGTCGCCCCAGGGGCGGACAACATACGATAGTCACCCGGGAGCGGCGAATATACCAAAATAAAAGGAAACGACCAAACAAAGACTAGCGGCCGAGGAGGATCAGCAAAAGAAGACAGGAAGAAGGAAACAGTCCTGAGACATTGTCATACCAGCATATTCCATCATCATGTCGGTGAGAGAAGAGACACATACATGTAGCCCCTGCATTGGAGTGCCACCCCCAGTGACACAGACCGGCAACCAGAGTCTGGGTCCAGAATGGAACTGATGGCTGGAATCACTGGATGCATTTCTTGACGTTACCGGAGAGCGAAGAGATAGCAAACATCTACTATTACTACTTCAATTGGTGGGGCACGAAGGCCGACGCCTAATCAGAACCTTCCCAGCAAAGGATACAGGGACATATAGAAAACTCAAAAAGACGTTATGCGCTCAATTCACCACAAAGGTAGATGTCGATCATGAACGCATAGTTTTCAATAAAGCACGGCGGGAACCAGGGGAATCATTACCAAACTTCGTAACGCGGTTACAAAAGTTGGTGCGATACTGTCAATTCAATACATTCACAAATGAGGAAGCAATCCGCCTTCAGGCGATTGAGAGCTGTTCAAAACCAGACGCACAGCGCAAGATACTTGAAAGGCAATTCTCGTTAAAGGAAATCGTCTGGAGGGCCAAAGCTGGAGAGCGAGCCGAAACAAGAGAGTTGTCAAGAGAATTGCATATCAATGCAAGAAGAGAAGATAAGCAAAAGTAGACCTCCCTCATGTCAGAGCATAAAATTCAAGAAGCAACCGAAACCAGAAAGAGGAAGGGCGAAGGTAGACTAGAGACAAGACAGCGGGAGAGACAAAATGACATGAAAGACTCTGAGTCAACAACGCGAAGACATAAGATTGGGATGATCTAGGATTATGACAGCCTCACGGACATAATCTCAGGAAATCATTCAACTTCAAGGAGTCACTCAACAAATGGTACCAACTATTCTGAAGAAGATTCAAGTGGGATAGATCACATGGATGGAACCAATGTTGGCCTACTCAACAAGTATGAAGGAAAGACAAGCTACAGAACACCGGACCAGTCATGTCAACTCTGGGAGCCGATACACAAACACACCTGAGCAACCCGCGGGTCACCAATCTTCACAGACAAGTCAGAAGAAACGTGCAGCCATAGAAAACACCACTCCCAGGACACAGACACCAGGGACCCCAGCAAGCAAGAAGACAAAAGAGATCTCACAAAACCGGGTGATTTACTCCAACACCAGGAAGTGATAGGCAAGTACACTCAGGACACCCGTGAAAATGAGGGAACTAAGTGGAGACCAGTAACATCATACGAGAAGGGTAGCAACGAAAGGCCTTGGGATCGAACAAAAGAAATACACGCTTGGTTGTCGGACAATCATTCCATTGAAACCGCATGGAAGACATGTCGCGACACATACCCCAAGAAGTGTCCCAAAGACAACTCTAAATCTAAGAGCAGTTTGTCACAGCCTACCAGTTCAAGAAGTGTATCGGTCCAAACACATTTGAAAGAAGGGTCCAGTAGAAAAGCAACAATAGACCTCTCTGATTCAGAAGACATGTCGGTACGATCATTGGGGTCAACAGAATCACGTTCACGACAACATCCATGGCACCGATCACCTAAACGGGCCTTGGACTCAGAGACTGCTCTACCCATCCAAAACAACATATCTCACGCAGATGTCTCGGAACATTTGATTACCCCGTCGAGCAACTTGCCCTGTCTGCTGCAGTCATATCCGGACCTGAGGAGGGTACCGTCACCCCTGACGGGGTTTGCGAGGCTGACTCCAAGGGTTTTCATAAGAAAGACAACCATATGGGACACTATACATTGGCATGGGAAAGGACTGTCTCATCACTCCATCAAGAGGACAAGGTGTGTTGGCAAAGATGGATCCGCATCACGAAGACAAGAGGGGACGAGAACGGAACGTGCCCATGCCCCAATGCTCAAAGAGTTCAACATTTACAAACGCGAGTGGGAGCAGAGAGGACCAATAGAGCCTGCGTATGAGTCCCAAAACCGACCCAGGACACTCAGTGCTCTATTGTCCAACATGCAGGGTCGTGAACACGAGAGCATTGATGCCCCTGACCGAATGGGTAAAAGAAATGAATTCACAAGCGGATGCTTAGAAAAACAAGTGCCACAATGGAGAACAGACCGCCACTGCCACGCCGAGATATCAGTAGTCACACAGCAAAAATAAACCGTGACAACTGAGGAATCTGAGAACAAGCAGTTCACGCACGATGTCTCACATCTTCAAGAAGGCGCTCCCGTGGTCAAAGATGTTTGTGTTGAGACAACAGCAAGATCGACCAAAGACAGGCCCCTCACTGATTCGACATTACTGATGCTTGAAGACCGGATTGAATCTGAACTCATTTATGGGGACACCTTCCTGTGACCCAAACAGACTTTCTGCCGACTCATGAGGCTGAGTGGACAAGTGCGAACTTGGTAGAAGTTAATTTCATTTTGTTAAGAAAGGGGGAAATGTAACATTGCTCAATGCAGTCTAGTGCTTGGGAGGGCGGAGCTAGAAACAGGAACAGGAGGAGCCGGGACCGGCTAGTGGGCCGTTAGAGTAGGGACAGGGTCGTGTGTGGAAGCAGGCAATAAAGCTCCTATAAAAGATAATATATTTGTCTGTCATCTTTGAGTCACGACACAACAACAGATATCCTGGGAAAATTAAGAAGCTACTTTAACTTCAGTCTTGTGATTTATGATGCATGGAATGATACAATCTGCACAAATTGTCTGGTCCAATCATGTTCCTTGCTACTGCAGTTTTTCATTGACTGACTTGGACTATTCAGAATGGCAGCCCCACATTCCAGATGCCTATAATTAATTTGAGTTCAGATGACCCTTAGTCTTAAGGCATTTTTGCAAAAGGTGCTGAACAGATCTTCATAAAATCAAACCATATCACAAGTTGCACTACATCACTTCACCTCGCTCAAGTTCGTTAACATCCTTCAGCAGCCTTTCATACAGCTGCAACAGAAATTTCCCTATAAGACTAAATTTTTAGCATTTCTGGCAGGTTTCCTATCCATAACATTTTTCTAACGTGAAGGCAAATTAATTAAATTAAACATCAGTGTTAAGGAAAATATGATGTGACTATTGACAACACGTTCGCTGAAACCGAAAAAGTGAATATTCAAAATGACTAGAAATGTATTTTTTGCTTTCACTAACCATTTTATATGCATACCACAAACCTGTTTTTTTACATTTTGAGTACCTCAACTAAGTTTTCACTGTCTTTCCTAGATTCCTCAGACTGCTTGAAGTGCCCTGATGACCACTGGTCCAGTATCTTAAGAGACAGATGTATACGAAAATCTACTAGCTTCCTATCCTATGAGGAGCCTCTTGGTATGATATTAGCGTTAATGTCCACTGTCTTCTTCCTAAATGCCTCTTTTGTCTTTGGTGTCTTTGTTTGGCACCGGGACACTCCAGTGGTGAAAGCTAACAATCGCGGCATCAGTTACCTGCTGCTCATCTCACTCATGCTGTGCTTCCTCTGTGCCTTGAATTTCATTGGTCGTCCCACAAAATGGACCTGCATGTTACAGCAAATCATCTTCGGAGTCCTCTTCTCCCTTTGCATTTCTTGTGTGCTTGCTAAAACTATCACAGTTGTCATAGTCTTCAGAGCCACAAAGCCCAATAGCAATCTCAAGAAGTTCTTAAGTCCAAAGATTGCTTACACCATTGTTCTGACCTGCACTTTAATTCCAGTGACTATTGGTGTCGCTTGGCTGACAACGTCCCCTTCTTTCCCAGAGCACAGCACTAGCCCGGCAATGCAAGAGATATTCCTTGGATGCAATGAAGGCTCCGTTGGATGGTTCTACAGTATGCTGGCCTTCATGGGGCTCTTAGCTTGTGCCAGTTTCTTGATCTCCTTCCTGGCCAGGAACTTACCTGACAGCTTCAATGAGACCAAATTCATCACATTCAGCATGCTAGTGTTCGTCAGTGTTTGGTTGTCATTCATACCAGCTTATCTGAGCACAATGGGAAAGTATATGATTGCTGTTGAGATTTTTGCAATTTTGTCATCTGGCGCTGGACTTCTCTTTTGTATATTTGGTCCCAAAGTATTCATAATATTTTGGAGGCCAGAGAGGAACACAAGAGACTACTTATCTTCAAAATCAAAGTCAAGTTTCAAAAATGAATAACAATGCTAACAATTGTTCATATGTGGTTTGTTTTCCATATAATGTACTTCACCTACTGCAGAAAGGTGTACATTACATATGTAGCACACTGATGAGCAATTGTTCAATTGCACAAAATCTATATCATATCACAGGAACAACTTTGGAATGACATCCTAATAGTTCAACAGCAGATATAATAGGAGTTTACTATCAAATTGAAAGTTTTAATTTGGTGTACAATTCATGTAACTACAAGATTTAAAATGTATTTATTAATATGTTAAAGCAATGTAGAAGTCGTATTATAGCTACTTCATAGCCGGTGTGGATCTAGACCACTTATAGTCATTGTGTTGCCTAGGGGACACATGCGGTGACATCAGGTCATTTTCTGAGGGACTGCTTGTGGGCTCTAGCATTTCAATGTTAAGTATGAGCAAGAGAAAACAGACACTTTCATTTCAGAGTCCTGCCTTGTTCTTATCATAGAATTGTAAACAAAGTAGCGGTGTGTAAGAGCCGCACTATAGAAAAGTACTGCTGACAAAATTAAAATATCTTTCTAAGACACTTTGGTTTGTCATGTTAACGTTTTAAAAATGTAAATCATTTAATTATTTTAGGATTACTTTCCCAGGTGAACACATGATGTCTTTATTTCTGTTTTCCATGATAACTTTTCTTTTTGATTCAATGATTATTGTGAATTAAAACTAAATAGACTGAAAAGAAGAATGAATAAAAAATACATTGAAACATTTGCATCTAAGGCTGAAGTAAATCCAAGTGCAAAGCATCATCCTTAAAAAAACAGACAAGGCCATATTTAATAGTAGGCCTTTCACATCATAGTTTCCCTCCCACCTTAATTATTTTAAATGTTTTATAATGGTTTTTTGATGCACCCTTCTGCTGCAAGTGATCCATACTTTTAGTGTTGATTTGGTGATAACCTTTTGGATTGTCTCATTATTAGGTCGCAATAAACAAAATATGGCCTGTCCCTCCAGACACTCTTGCTCTTTCTATTTCACACACAGGAAATGTAGCGGTGTATATAAAAATCTTTACTAACATGTGCCCCATTGTTTTTAGGCTGTCTTTCACGCTAACCTCAGGTGTGGTTCACAAGAGAGTGGAAATAGAAGTGGATAACCCCTGTTTGCCCTGAAGAAGTTGCGCAAAATAAGAGCAACGAAACATGTTGGCGATAATGATTCACACAAGATTTTGCTCAGTGTGAATCGTTTTTAATTTGGAGAACTCACAGCCCAAAATAAATCAAGAGTGACCAGTGAGCTCTTTAATTTAAATTGTGTGAGATTCACGGTTTCTTTTCTCACTGGGATTACTGGTGTCTGTGTACACTAAAATAGCATGTGCTTACATTGACTTGTTATCGTATGAACAATCAGTATATTGCTTGGCTGATGTTAAGAAAAAGTGCTGTTATATGGTGTTGGTCTTTTTCTTCTGTTTATCTTTTCTTTCCACTACTACAAGAGTGAGTCACCTATGATGATAAATGGGTACACTGGCAATTGCTAGCCAGAAAACCCCTTTGGCGGTGCTACCGTGAGGGGCTCACTCTTTTTCTCCACATTTTATCTTCACAAAATTTGTGGTTGGTGATGGTATTGTGACAATTTTAACATTGCCTATTGTGTACCTTGATAGTTATTGACACCTGCACAGTGATGAACAGCCTAAAAACAATGGGCACGTGGTAGTAAAGATTTTTATATACACCGCTACATTTCCTGTGTGTGAAATAGAAAGAGCAAGAGTGTCTGGAGGGACAGGCCATATTTTGTTTATTGCAGGTTGAGTGGGGGGCGGCCTGAACCCTTTGTTCCCCCTGAGGCTCCAGGTAATTGGATGTCATTATTAGGTCACGCCTAGACAGCGCTTGCGCTGTCTGCATGACATGTTGTATTGTATTCTATGTGTATCAAAAAATTAACTGATTTCTATTGTCTGTTGGCTGTGCCATTCAAAAATGTAGCCTTTATATTGGTGTTGGGTTGTTAAAGTCCCTCCCTTCTCTCCTTCTGGCGATTTTAAGTATTGAGTATTTAGTTTAGCTATTACACTGTGTAGCGTGTGATGGCCCCTGTTTACAGGGACGTGCATCTGTTAGTAATTATCCCTATCGTAACTGCAGTCTTACTTCCATTCTGACCTAAAGAAGCCTTGTGGCTTTATTTCTGTTTCAGCATGCATCTCTTAGCAATTATCCTTATCTTAACTGCAGTTTCACTTTAATTCTGACCTGAAAAAGCCCTATGCCTTTGTTTATGTTTTCGTTATTATATACGGGGTGACCCAAAGAAAGTCCTAGGACCTGGGTATTGAGCATTACAGATATGGTGGTCCTAGACGTTAACTCTACACACAATTCTTGATATTATTTCGTGAAAACTTAATTCAATTCATATTCCACATGCAAAATTAATCCTGCAATGAAGAATTGGAGACAAAAAGGAGAAAACAATAGCCCAAAATAAACAAATGTCCAACTCACACAGAAACGGTGTTTCAAACGTTTTAAAAGTAAAGGAAAAAAGACTCTACTGTTTATTCTAAATAAAATTCCTCTTCATGGTACAATATACAAATATGCAATTTAGGAAAACAGGGGGTTACCAAAGGGTAAAGTGCATAGAGTGAGAAATTGGTGCTCGTGTAAGATAGAAAAGGACCAAGATGGTCAGGGGATGGTAAATTCCAAATGTTTCTTGAGTCCAAGGTTAAATAATCCTTGACAAGATTCTGGAGGAGCCTGCCCTCAATGTTTATAACGCAAAAAATGTCAATCTTTCTTGCTGTCTTACGGCGAACAGTTCATCCGTTGCTTCGTATTTTCCAAGGGGGTGGGGCGGCAGGGGCACAAAAGATGCAGGCTCCAGGTAGGGGGAAGGTTGTCGACGTTTCGACCCAAGGATAAGAAGGGCGATTGATATCAGCAGTCGCCAGCAGACAGAGCCCCACTGACAGCACGCGCAGTCCGACTTAGGAGACGCAGCGTGTAAACTGTTCGACAAACCAATCAATACCCACCCGTCGCCACTGACAGCGAGGTACTCAAGAGCACGTTTGGACGGCTTCCAAAAAAAAAAAAAAAAAAAACATTTGATTTTTCGCACATGGCACACCATTAAAGGGTGTCCGCCCACACCACTGGGGTTACATGAATTCAATGTAACTTAGCTCCCTCCCTTCACCACCCCGTCCTGATGAAGACCCGTTCATGAGGATATCAATCACCCTTCTTATCCTTGGGTCGGAACGTCGACAACCTTCCCCCTACCTGGAGCCTGCATCTTTAGTGGAATTTCGCATGTGGAATAAGAATTGAATTAAGTTTTCACGAAATAATATCAAGAATTGTGTGTAGAGTTAACGTCTAGGACCACCATATCTGTAACGTTTGTTTATGTTTTAACATGCATCTGTTATGAATTATCCTGATGGTAACTGCAATATGACTTATATTCAAACAGTCAAACTTATAAATGATATTTAAAAAACACGGAGCTTTTTATTTTACTAATAGTAAACATTGCGTGTTATTCATTAAATAATATGGTAGAGCGTTTTTAGTTTCCTTTTCTGTTGAAGTTGTTAGGGTTTGCTTTTCATTTTGCCAGCGGACATGGGCAGAGATGCTGGAGTCATGTAAGGTGTGGCTGGAAGTAAATCGCATTGCAAATGCACTTTTTAGAGCTAACAATGGTGAACACCGGCAGGACCCGGGCCAATTAAAGCTGGCCTTATTGAAAAATATGGTAGAGCATTTTAAGTTTCTTTTTCTGTCGGGGTTTGTTTTCTGTTTTGCCACCGGACATGGGCAGAGATGCTGTAGTCATGTAAGGTGTGGCTGGATGTAAATCACAGTGCATATGCACGTGTTTCAGCACCAGATTTTTAGAGCTAACTATAGTGAGCACCGGCAGGACCCGGGCCAATTAAAGCTGGTGTTATTAAAAAATACGTGAGAGCATTTTTTGTTTTTTTTTCTATTGACGTTGTCGGGGTTTGTTTTCTGTTTTGCCAGCAGACATGGGCAGAGATGCTGGAGTCATGGAAGGTGAGGATGGAAGTAAATTGCAGTGCATATGCACCTGTTTCAGCACCAATTTTTTAGAGCTAGTAATGGTGAGCACTGGCAGGACCCTGGCCAATTAAATCTGGTGTTATTAAAAAAGACGTTAAAGCATTTTTAGTTTCTTTTACTCTTGATGTTGTCGGGGCTTGTTTTCCGTTTTGCCAGCGGACATGGGCAGGGATGCTTGAGTCATGTAAGGTGTGGCTGGAAGTAAATCGCAGTGCATATGCATTTTTCTAGAGCTAACTATGGTGGGCATTGACAGGACCGGGGCCAATTAAAGCTAGTTTTATTAAAAGATTAGTTACAACATTTTTTTGTTTCCTTTTCTGTTGACATTGTCATGGTTTGTTTTCCTTTTTGCCAGCTGACATGGGCAGAGATGCTGGAGTCATGTAAGGTGTGGCTGGAAGTAAATCGCAGCGCATATGGCTTGTTTCGGCACCAGCTTTTTAGAGCTAACAATGGTGAGCACAGGCATGACCTGGGCCAATTGAAGCTGGTGTTATTAAAAGATCAGTTAGAGCATTTTTAGTTTCCTTTACGGTTGACATTGTCGTGGTTTGTTTTCCTTTTTGTCAGCGGACATGGGCAGAGATGCTGGAGTCATGTAAAGTGAGGCTGGAAGTAAATTGCAGTGCATATGGCTTGTTTCGGCACCAGCTTTTTAGAGCTAACAATGGTGAGCACAGGCACGACCGGGGCCAATTGAAGCTGCTGCTATTAAAATATACAGTAGAGCACTTTTAGTTTCCTTTTCGGTGGACGTTGTTGGGATTTGTTTCCCGTTTTTGCCAGCGGACATGGACAGAGATGCTGGAGTCATGTAAGGTGTGGCTGGAAGTAAATCGCAGTGCAAATGGACATGTTTCGGCACCAGCTTTTTAGAGCTAACAATGGTAAGCACCGGCAGGACCCAGGCCAATTAAAGCTGGTGTTACTAAAAAATACAGTAGAGCATTTTTAGTTTCCTTTTCTGTTGTCATTGTCGAGGTTTGTTTTCTGTTTTGCCAGCGGACATGGGCAGAGATGCTGGAGTCATGTAAGGTGTGGCCGGGAGTAAATCACATTGCATTTGCTGTTGTTTCGGCACCAGCATTTAGAGCTAACAATGGTGAGCACCGGCAGGACCCGGCCCAATTAAAGTTGTGTCTGATTGTGTGATTAATACAAACTATACCAAACAGTCAAACTTAAAAATAAATATTAAAAACCACAGAGCATTTCTTTTTACTAATATGAAGCATTGCGTGTTATTAAAAAATACGATAGATCATTTATTTGTTCCTTTTCTGTTGACGTTATCGGGGTTTGTTTTCTGTTTTGCTAACACTGCTCTTTAATACTTTCACTGCTCTTTTACACTTTTTATATATTAAACTCCAAAATACGGCGAGACCTATTGGCACTGCCAATGCTTGTTTTTGTACGTGCCACAGGTGAAAAGCAGTGTGTTATGGGGACAGCCAACCTTGATTTTTATCGAATGTATGTTTAATTTTGGACTTCTAGGTTTACTTTTAACTTGCCATCAAAGGTTAAATATTTCAAGCATTCACAGTGCTATTGGCAAAACATTCAGGTTTTGCTGAGTCAAATAACAAGAGATGATGTGACAGTGACAACCAGTACATTTATGAGGGAAGGGGGTGGACGGGACACATACATATACACCTGTGCATTCCAACACGCGAGTGCACACACACATCCATTCACAGCACTCATAGACAATATTCAAACATACATGCAGGCACCAAACAATAATAAAAAAGTAAAAATAACACTTACCTGCAGCTCTGCCATGAAGGTCCCAGAGGGTTGAGACTAATGGAATTCCAAAGTTTGCAGAAAAGTTGCATGGAATCAAGCTTTTGATGCATGTGCACTAAGACAACCGAAGGGCATCCTCTTACGCTTCAGTCTTAATCCAGCCCTTCCAAATCCAGGAAAGGTTAAAACCCCATCTTGTTACTATTTACTATTCAGTAACCTTTACTATTTTCATCAACTTTAAATAAAACGTATTCCCTCTCTGCTCCACTTGCACCTCTCTGCAGGGTCTCCTCCAAATGTTTTGCATTCACTCTTCATTCTTTCTGAACCCACTTTGTTGGCATTTAGGACTCTGTGTACTTTCCAACTGCTAACTAGTGCTAGTGGTCACTTTTAACTTATGAACAAGTCCATAGTACAGTGCTACCTAATCTGTACTTGCTAAGGAATTATGCATAGGCTAAGAAAAATCTTTCAATGGATCCCAATTGAATCAAGGAAGCCACTGATTGAAGCCTTAATCATAGGTCGCATGGACTATGGTAATGCCTTGCTGGCCTCAATCAATGAAGAACTCTTTTCCAGGTTACAGGTCCTGCAGAACACAGCGGAAAGACTGGTACTGAAACTCCCCTCCATGTCTCCATCAGCCCCTTGTCTGAAAGACCTCCATTGGCTTCCAATAAGGAAACATACTCATTTAAAGATCATCTGTCTAGTACATAAAACTATGCACGGAAGCGGACCCAGTTATATGGCAAAACAAATTAGCTGGTACAAGCCTACGAGGATGCTTAGATCTAGCACTAAATCCTTTCTTACTTCATTCAGATTGCGTACCGTAAAGGATGGTGGGAGATCTTATTCCTTTCTTGCCATCATTTTCTGAAACAAACTTCCTTCTCATCTGCTCACTATCACAGAGCATAATCGATTTCGTAGAGAATTAAAAACATGGCTGTTTTATCATTAGTAACATCCCCTTTTTCTTTCGGCAGGTTTTGGAGCCGCACGCTAGCACCATGAGACCCTCGGGTGATATGTGCGCTCAATAAATACACTTGACTTGACTACCTCATATAGCGCCATGAGACCCTCGGATGATATGTGCGCTTAATAAAAACACTTGACTTTAATTGACTACCTCATGTTCCAACGTGAAAATGAAATGCTACTAGTGGGCCTGAAGCATTTATTGTGCCACACATTTAAGTACCCCTTTAAAACTTGTCTCAGGCCTGCCATTGCAGCCTGTGTGCAGTTATTAACTGCCAATTTGACTTGGAAAAATAAGCCATTTGTCAGGTCTAAACCTTCCTTTTTATTACATCTAAGCCTCCCCTAAAGTAGGGCATAAACAGCCCATAGGGCAGACTGCATTATATTCAAAAGGTAGGACAAGTTTTACGTGTCCTGGTAGTAGAACAATCCTGAATTAATTTGTCACCACTATAAGGTCTACTTCCCGATAAGATAACATTGTGTTTCCATTACATTTAGTCAGTGCTAACTTTTGCTTAGGAGCAGGAAGAAGTGTCCTGTTTGGACTCAAATTAATTATAATTTAAAATCAGATTTTAGATTGACATTTTAAATATGCCACTTTTGGAAAGTTGGAATGTTCCTGCCCTAAACTTTCTAAGGCCTTGTAGGAGTTTCCAGCTGCGTGGGCCTGTTAATTGCTTCCTCATCAGGAACGTGTATTGGGCCCAGTTAGTGAACAAAAGGTCCTGGGTGTAGCTAGGTGAGGGTTATCCAGTCAAGATGGGAGTGGCAAAGCTTTGCACAGCCACACTTGTACTTCAAAGGACTTGCCTCGACACACACACAAATACCTTAACACTATCCTTTTGTGACTTCAGACATCCTAGGACTAGGGCAGGGAGAAAAGATATTCCTGAACCATCCTTGGGGGAGAAATGCTGGACATTTGTTTGGCTTCAATGCTGGCACCAGGTATCAAAATAGGACACTTATACCCACTGTACTCTTCAGTTCACTTCAGGACCTGCGGAGGACTCCAAGACGACTGCCCTGTTCCCTGAAGACTGCTGTGTACTTCAGAGGACTGCCTTGGGCTCTAAGAGGACTGCTCTGATTCCTGACGCATGCTCTGTTTTCTCAGAGGTCTGCCCTGCTGCTTGAAACCTGCTTTTTTTGGTTGAACCTAGGACTACCGGAGTGAATGCAAGGACAAGTTGCCTGGCCTCCTATTTACAGCCAATGGGAAAAAAAGGCTCCGACAATCTTGAACCAGTACCTGGACCCAGCCTGAGCGAGTTCCGACCCTCCAAGTGGTGCACATTCAAAACTGGAGCCTCGGAAGGGGTGGTAAAAGAGCTCAGAGAGCCAAAATGAAAACTTTGCACTTAGAATTTTTTTGGCCAAATAGTGACCTGAGAATGAAGAGGAGGCCCAGACCTACTTGCTTGCTGATCCGCCCAAAGTGCATCATTCATCAGGCTGACTCCGCTACTCCATTCTTCTCTGCAGCAGCAAATCCTGTTCAGCAGCTCTTCACTGAAGTTTCACTTTAAATTCATAACTCCTGTTTAGCTGATTGAATTTTTTTGTTTTGATGTCATTTCATTTCAAAATACTTTATTCGGTTTTGCATATGTTAAAAACCATAAAAGCAACATTGCAACGTGAACATAAAACTAAAAAAAAGATATATAACATGATCATACCCCCAATTTTTATACAATTTATTTCACTTACGGAGGGTATAAAATATATCAATAAAATACTGGTATAATGGCAAGATAAAAAGACTAATACATAGCTCTCCCTCTTGGGAGAGAGCACCTCTAAGCACAACTGGGTGGTGACCGGTGGTCTTCTTCCATAACTCTCAAATATGTCAAAAGTTCAATCCTGACACAAAGGAGTGGTTTTTCCACTTTCTTGATTTATTAAACACATTGTAATGTCATGGTTCAATAGTGGATACTTGAACAGTTCATATTCATTGGTTGACAATCGATGATATATATATAATCAAAGCAAATCCTGATGCATTTCGGGCCCCGCCCTTCATCAGGGGATTACTCTACAAACAAAATAAAAGAATCAACGTATCAGAACGATATCCACATCTCAATCAGTATTAAAACATAACAATAAAAAGCCAGATCCATAACCAACCGATCGGTGAAAAAAGAGTGGGGGGAATTAGTGTGATGAACGCAAAAAGAATGGTAAACCAAAACGTGAACTAACGGTAAAAAGGTGTGGCATCCCAAATTCAAAAAGTAGCTAAAAAGGGTAAGAGAGCTGGTGGTGTTAGTGAAAAGTATCAAAGCTTGTGTTCGCAAATGAAAATGTGATCGTGAAATAGTCAGCATGCAAGTGCTAAGAATCGTCAGTAATGCGTTTAGAAAGCGTAGGTCCCGTAGGGTACTCACAGTCAGCAGACTACGCGTGCACTACGCGGAGTTCCCGGTTAGCGTCTGTGTATCAAGCGGAACCGTGGTGAACTTAACATTGATGTGGAAAGTGAACAACATAAAGAAAGGACTATCGGAAAGCGTTATCAAAAGTGAGCGCCATATTGGAAGGTGTATTAGTCAGAGAGAAAAGAAGGTGCACTTGGTGTGACTGGAAAGTAGGAGAGAAATAAGATTGTGGTAGCATCATTAATGCAGTTAAGAAATTAAAGAGATGTTAAAGATAACATTGAAATTCCATGCGGTCATTCAGCCCATTGGGTACCATGGTGGACAAGTACCGGATCCAAAAGTTCTCTCGTTTCAAAAGAGTGTTCTTATTGTTCATGGTGGGTTTCACCTGTTCCAAAATGAGGAATTTGAGTTGAGCCACGTTGTGGAGATTTTCATGGAAATGTGTGGCCACTGTCGTTTTAGCATTCACTTATCGGATATTGCTCTTATGTTCCAGGATCCTGACGCGGATCTTCCTTTCAGTGTGGCCAATGTAACATTTCCCACACGGGCATTTGAGTAAGTAGATAACATTGCTACTGTTGCAGGTGGCATTGACTTTGAGCTTTATGGGATAGCCTTTCAGTGGATGGTTGGTGGTGTTGCCTTGGATACAATTATTGCAATTGCTGCAATTGTAACATGGTTGTAAACCTTTGTATGTGGTTAGAGTGGTCGGTTTGTGGGGTTTTGTCAAAATTTTCTTCAGGTTGCGACCCCTGGTGAAAGCAAACATGGGTGGTTGGTTGAAAAGGCCCTGGAAATCAGGTTCCAAGGTCAAGATCGACCAGTGTTTATGGATGATACGTTTGAACGTATTGGACAGAGCAGAGTATTTGGACACAACAACCATGCGATCTGAATGTTTCTTAGGTTTGGGTAGAAGTAACGTTCTTCTTGTGGTTTTCTCACTTCTGTTGATGGCCATGTCCAAAATGGGGGTAGGATACCCTCGTGCTCTCATTTTCAATAACATGTTCCTCATCTCCTGTTTACTTTCCCCTTCATCAGAAACTATGCGTTTCACACGAAGAAGTTGGGCATAGGGTAAATTGTTCTTTAAGTTCCAAGGGTGAAAACTCTTGTAATGAAGGGTTGAGTTCCTGTCCGTCGGTTTACGAAAAATAGTGGTGGACCATTGACCTGTGTCTCTACGGACTTCGACATCAAGGTAATGAATACAACTTTTGTTGTAATCCCACGTGAACTGTATCCTGTCGTTGATGTTATTCCATGAGGTTAAGAAACCAACCAAAGTTTCAGCTGTGCCGTCCCAAAGTAGAAAAATGTCATCTATGTAGCGTAGATATAATTTCCCATGTTCCAACCAACTGGTTTGGCTCAAGATGTGTGTCTCTTCGAATTGCCTCATGAAGATATTCGCGTAGCAAGGAGCTGCGCAATTTCCCATGGCCGTACCATTGAGTTGGTGTATCCATTTGCCCAATGTGGTGAAATAACTGTGGTAGAGGGTAAACATTGTTAATTCCATCAAAAATACTTTCAAATCATGATCCAAATCAGATGAGGCTAATACATGTTCGATAGCTTCCATACCCCAATCGTGGGGGATGGATGTGTAGAGTGATGTGACATCTACGGTGCACATGATCAAATCACTGTCTCTCAATCCTTCCATGGTGGATTCAAGTTTCAAAAGAAAGTCAGTGGTGTCTCGTACGTGTGATGTTGTTTTCAAGACAAATGGTTGAAAGTATCGATCAAGAAATTTTCCAGTGTTCTCATGAATAGTTCCTTTTGTAGATACAATTGGGCGAAATGGGGGTTTTGTGGGATGCTTATGTATCTTGGGAAGCATGTGCAACACAGGAGGTTTCGGACTGTTGGGTGTCAAAAATCGTCTGGTTTTATCATTTATGGTGCCATTGTCAAAAGCATGGTTGATGATATTGACCAAATCTCTGGTGAAATCACTAGTGGGGTCCCTTGAGAGGACGCCGTATGTGTTGGTGTCCATTATATGAGCCTCAATTTGCTCTTCATAGAAACTCGAGTCCATAATCACTAGAGCGCCGCCCTTGTCAGCATTCTGGCAGGTAATGGTGGGATTGTCAGCCAATTTCTTTAGAGTGTTCCTTTCCCTTTTGGATAAGTTACCATGTTTCATTGGTTGTTGAAATGGTAAGTTTAAAATCTCTTGTTTGATCATACTTTCGAATGCATCAATGATCTTGTGACTCTGAGGTGCCATAAAGGTGCTGTGTGGGTGAAGTCCTCTGAGCATGTCATCAGTTAATGGTGGCATCGGGGAGATGTTCTGAAAGTAGTGTCTGAGTCTGATGTTACGTATCAGTTTGAAGGCGCTCACCTCCAATTCTAAAGTGTTAGATCCAGTCGTAGGGACAAATGATTGACCCTTCTGTAAGGTCCTGATTTCCTCAAAGGAAAGTTGCATCGAAGAAATATTGATAACTAAATTATCAGCGGGGTTCACTTGCGTCTGTAGGGTTTCTTGCTCTTGTTGACTGGCGGAGTTTGTTCTTTTTCTGTTTCCGCGGCGGGTTTTGCCCCGCCGGGGTCGGATTGTTGATCCTGGCCCGGTTCTAAAAAATGAACCGCAGGTGTTGTGGATGTGCTCGCAGTTTGGGACTCAGTGTCAGATGGCCTCTGTGTGGATAAAAAGACTGTCAGGACTCTCTTCCATTTCTGGATTTTAGTGCTTATTTAGGAAATCCAACCACATATAACGTGCTTTCGGGTTTTACCATTTGCAAGTAGCACAGGGCAGGGCGGACCTGATTAAAATGTAATTTTTTTAATAAGTGTTTCAGAAAGGACCTCCAGGGAGCATTATAGAGAGGATAAATAAATAAAAAGTGCACCAAGTCCTGCGGGGACGTATTGTTGCAGCCGCAGGGAGGTAACACCTGGCCTCTATGTGATCCTCTAGATACAGCTAATAATAAGTGATAATAGTCAAGCCAAAACCTTGTTAGTAAAAACCGCTCATGACTTGTTATGGCCCATGATATATACGGCTCCATTAGAGGTGTGGTTTTAAGCATCTCAAATTTGAGTATGCTGGGTTTTACCAATTCCGCATCATCTCTGGCTAGTTTTTCCATTAATATCAAAGTTTTTTTTAACAAACTCTACATCAGCGGTAACGATCAAGTCTGGATTTAAAAAAAGGTCTAGTCGCCCCAGCTCAGTAAAACAACTTTTTAGGTATTTAAGCCATGGTACATTGAGCATATGATCCTGAGACAACACTTCTCCTAGCAGCTGGTTGAGGGCCAGGTCTTTATTTAACCAGCACTTAAGCCAGAACAATCGAGGCCGTAGTGCTATAGTATCGCCAATAAAGGGTATTCCGGTTTCCTCGTGAACTATTAGATTAGCTGTTCCCTTAGGTACCCCCAATAGCTGTTTCAAGAAGGTATTCTCAGCCACCTCGATACATTTGGCTGGTGCAAACCCCCATAGTTCACTGCCATAACTACCCAGTGCAAAACTTTTTGCCTGGTATATCTTCAATAGTGCGGCTACTGGACGTTTGCCCATTTTAGTCGCAAAATTGAATATTGCTGAGTTTGCCAGTATTATCTCCCCTTTTTTCCTTTGTACCAGCGGGCCCCAGTTTAACTGGTCTTCGAATAAGACTCCCAGACTCCTCTCTCGATGGTGAAGTCCCTGGATACCCTACGGTCTAGCGAGTATCTTACATTTGCCTTAGTATACTTGTGAAGGTCCCTTACGAAGTTGACCAGGGAAGGCTCCACCCCCATAGCACCCATGAGATCCCATAATTTCCCCCGGTTTACACAATCAAACGCGGAGGAGAGATCCATGAATGCCATGTAGATGGTTCCCCGTCGAGCCATGGTATACTTCCCAAGGACCATATATAAATTCAGGCATTGTGCTAGTGTAGAGTGGCCATCGCGAAAACGTATTGGATGTCCGATGTAATCCTGTTTTCCTCAGCCCATGTTGACAGTCTGTTCAGGACCACATCTCCCACAACCTTAACCACAGAATTGATCAGGGAGATCGGTCTATAGCAGGTAGTGCTGTTCCGATCTCCCTTCTTGAAGACTGGTACGATCGTGGATGTACCCTATGACCCAGGGCAACCCAGGGATGCTGCTGCATTGAGTACTGCTGTAAGAACCGGCGCCCATAATGCCATGTTTGTTTTAAAAAGATCCGGGGGCATGGCATCAGGGCCCGGTGCTTTATTACTCGTCAGCCCAGCAATTCCTCTCTCAATTTCACCTGGGGTAAAGTGCGGTGGTGTTACACCCTGCCCACCCTGGTGCAATTCTAACTGTGGAGTGTTGGCCTTAAATATGGATCTGAAATGCAGTACCAAATCATTTTCAGAGATATTGGTGCCTAATTGGAGTTCCCCACCTGTGTCAAACAGTGGTCTGTTGACTATACCCAAGAATTTTTCACTGTTATGCAGGGTGCTGGGGTCTAAAAGATCCTTCCAGATCATTTCTTTTAGTTCACCCTTACGCTTTGCTAGTGCTTTTTTATATGTTAAGCGTAATAATCGGGTCTGCAAGCGGTCTCTTGGTGTGCCTTTCAGGGCTGCCTATAGCTCCCTCATGGCCCTTGAGCAGGTGTAATCAAAACATCTTGGATCCCTAGACTTCGGGGCTGTTGTCGGAGTTGTCAGCAACATCTCCACTTTGATAGTAATCGCCTCAAAGGCCCTAAGAATATCCATGGGGGCAGAGACAGAGGATACACAAGATTTGAGTTCCGGGGCACATGTTTTATGAATACTGTCATAAAGTGAATCCGGGTTTCCTTTTGACCACTTAAGGTGGCACCTTCCGTCTGTAGGTTTCAGCACCCCGGTAATAAAGGACTTGTCCCGTAAAAACAGTAAATTCCCGACCAGATGGATACAGATAGGATTATGATCACTGTAAATACTGTCTAAAATGTCGAAAAGCAATAAGCGGGAGCGTTTACCCTCCGTAATTAGAATATGATCTGTACAGGGCCTGTTTGCTACCGACATCCACCATAGACATAATGCTAACCAGATCATGTTCATTCAATAAGAGATTAAGGGCATCACCCCGACTGGAGTGTTCAAAGTGTATGCCCCCCATTCTGCCACAGCCCAATTCACCCATAGCAGTTTTTGTTGGATTGCCACACGGGTGGATGTTAAAGTCCCCTGTTAGCATCATACAGTGTGAAGCGTTTCTACGGTGTTGTTTCACAAAGCCATCCAGTTGGTCAATCTGACATGTCCCAAAGGTGTTCACTGCATTATAAAAATTAGTCAGAAACAACTTCACATTCCCTCGCTTCAGGATAACTGCTTGAATATTACTGTTAGTGCTAGGTATAAGGCTGATTACACATTTCAAGGCTATAGAGGTGTATGTAACCAGACCTCCTTTAGCTCTGCCACTAGATGAACGTACGGCCGGAAGAAAAAAAGCCTTATAGCCCTCTAGAAAAAGGTCACAATCCACCAGCCAGGTCTCTTGTAAACAAGAGGAAATAACCTGATGAACTCTATCCACTTGGGATCTTGAAATGTCCCTGCCAACCCAGCGATATTCCAGGAAATTACATCATAGGCTGCTTTGTTACCTGGAGCTACAACGGGGGCAATTTATGGGCTTTCAACATGGGCAACAATATAATCTCCACCCCGAGGCTCTCCTAAGCAGCCTTCTCTTGTATGCTGAAGATTAGAAGGCGGTGTTGACTCTTTAAGCACAACAGATTTGTTTAGTCAATGGCAGTCCTCTAATGAAGAAAGGGCTGCAAATCTATTACACAGACTGGGTAAGGTGTTAAAGTTCCCCTGAGGATCATGGTTAACTGTCTGAGGGGTGTGATGAAAAGTTCTGATAGTTGCTGGCGGACCATGTAACTGCCAATTGGTATATGAGGATCGAATATTACTAGTTGGAAGCTAGGGTTGATAGAAAAAACCCAGGGGGAGGATCTGGATTCCAGTGCCAGTGTTAGGCATGCCAGATCTAATTCCTCTAAATAACCTCTTGACAAGCGAGCAGTCATTAAAATTTCCAACAATACAGTCTCCTCCAGGTTTTCTTGAGCTTCCCACCCATCCCACATGGCGAGCCATTATGATGTTGCGATCTATTGCTGGGCTTAATGTTGCGTTATTGCAAAGCCAGTGAATCACCTTGTTCTTGAGTTGGGACCATGGGGAAGGGGCGGCACATTCCCCAAGATTACCACCAGAGGTGTAGATTGGGGAGGTAGATCTAGTACTGTAGAATTTGAGACATTGGTAAGCATTTCACCCTGGCTCCTGCATCCGGTGTTCCTAGGGCACTGGGGTGTATGATTGAGATTTATCGTTGGCGGGGGCCTGTTAGATATAGAACACTCGATGATGCCCCCGTCTGCATTGTCAATATCACATCACCCATTTCCCCCCCCCTTGGAGGCCCTAGAGTTAGGTGGATCTTTAATTAATGCTTCTCTATTGTACTTAGCCTTACTGCAATTGCATCCAGCTTCGCCATCACAGGATTAATTATTGCTAATATCCTCTTTTCTAACTGCTTTAAAGTGTCCATTGTCACCTGGGGACAGTTAAGACCTAGCACTCCCGCTGGCGAACTAATGCTATTCCCACCCCCCTTATGGCTATCTGGAGCTGGAGACATAACTGCAGGCCCTCCCTACTCATACGTGACGTTCCTATTCTTAGCCTGCTCAGTAGTCTGTCGGCTTGTTTTGGGAGCGCTACGTGCTTTTCTCTTTTTTGACTGATCTTTTCCTTTGAGGACTGGCATGACCTTCGATTGCCTGGTGCGGGTGGAAGGAGGAGAGGGAGATGGTGTTGAGCATAAGGAATTACCCGATGTTAGTGGTTCAGAGGTACCCTGTTGCTTGTTGGATGCAATACTCTGTGATGCTATTTGACTATTAACTACGACAATATTAGACTCTAGCGGGGGGACTTGTGGTAGGAGTGAATTTAGTGATTCTAGTGATAGCCTCCGCTCTGTGAGCTGGATCTCATGTATTAACATGGACTCACCCCTGGACAGAAATGCATCTAGGGTCCCCACAACACCCGCCCTTTGCATATGGTCTTACTCATGTCCTAAGTTATCACCTTTCTTGTTTATTCACAGCTCAATTACCAACAATGAACCACTATGTGGCACAGCTATGGCCAAGGCGATTATCCAGCAATTATCTTTCTACTCATACTAACAGATAAATATTGACAGTGTTCCCCTTATGTCCGGAGGCAAGGTCATTATTCCGCTTACTTCAGATCTTGATGGCAAAGTTAGGGGGTGGCCCAGCCCAGCCTCTGTCAGCCGCTGACTGGAGCCCTGGGCGTCCTTTAAGCCCCTCTTGGTGCGAAGCAAAGGCGTCAGCGGCCGCGAAGGATGCTGGGAGTAGTAGTCTCCTGGCTCCCCGGCATTGGTGCGGGAATGGCGGCCCTCGGTGCTTGGCGCGCAGTCCCCTGACCTCAAGGGGCCAAGACGGCAAGAAAACAGCACACCAGGTATGTGGCAGAAAGGGACTCCCGCGCTGCGGGAGCCCTGGGCATCCTTTAAGCGCCTCCTGGCGCGAAGCGCAGCATCAGCAGCCGCGAAGGATACTGGGAGTAGTAGTCTCCTGACTCCCCCGGCGTTGGTGAGGGAATGGTTGCCCCCAGCGCTTGGCGCGCAGTCCTCTGACCTCAGGGGGCAAAGACGGCAAGAAAACAGCACACCAGGTATGTGGAAGAAAGGGACTCCCACGCTGCAGGAGCCCTGGGCATCCTTTAAGCATCTCCGGGCGCGATGTGCAGTGTCAGCGTCCGCGAAGGATGCTGGGAGTAGTAGTCTCCTGGCTCCCCCGGCGTTGTTGCGGGAATGGTGCCCTCAGCGCTTGGAGCGCAGCCCTCCGACCTTAGTGGCACAAGATGGCAAGAAAATAGCACACCAGGAATGTGGCAGAAAGGGACTCCCACGCTGCAGGAGCCCTGGGCATCCATTAAGCGCCTCCTGGTGTGAAGTGCGGTGTCAGCGGACGCGAAGGATGCTGGGAGTAGTAGTCTCCTGGCTCCCCCGGCGTTGGTGCGGGAATGGCACCCTCAGCGCTTGGTGCACAGTCCTCCAACTTCAGTGGGCAAAGACGGCAAGAAAATAGCACACCAGGTATGTGGCAGAAAGGGACTAACGCGCACAGGAGCCTTGGGCATCCTTTAAGCACCTCCTGGCGCAAAGCGCGGTGTCAGCGGCCGCGAAGGAAGCTGGGACTAGTAGTCTCCTGGCTCCCCTGGCGTTGGTGCAGGAATGGTGGCCCTCGGCGCTTGGCAGGCAGTCCTCCGACCTCAGGGGGCAAAGACGGCAAGAAAACAGCACACCAGGTATGTGGCAAATAATTTACTAAAGTTTACTATATTTTTCTAAATTGGTGTGAGATTTTGCTTGTGTTGTGTTTTCATGTGATTACTGCTTGAGTGATGTGCAAATACGTTACACATTGCATCTAAGCAAAGCCTGACTGATTTTTTGCCAAGATCCCAGAGGTATCAGCACAAGTTAATTTAGTGGCTTTTGTGGTTTTCCCTGAAAAGAATTGTAGCTGTTGCTTGAGAAGGGATCTCACAACCCCCTCAACAAATAACCCCATTTCCCACACCCTCCATCCACTTAGACTCATTTAATATAAATTAATCTCCCTATTGCTTTTATAAACACATGAAAATCCCCATGCAGAACAAGAATTCCATTTTATTAAAGTCTACACTCAGTTGCTCGCTTTGGCTATGACAGCAGTTTAAACATACTTCTCATTAAAGAAGGTACATTGAAGATGATGTTCAAGCAGTTCCCTTTGTTATATCAAGAGTTGAAGCACCTATTAAACATTAGGGAGAGACTGCATTGGATTACACAGTTTTTTTCTTTTATCCTGATTCACCTTTTCACTTCCAGCCACAAACTTCAACCTCCATGATGGCTCCCCCTTTATCCATCTGGGGCCCTAGGCTTACAAGCCTGGGAAGACATTATCGACCTTTCCCGAACTTAAACAGACCAGCTGGATTTGCAAGTTCAATGTCTGATGTAATCATGGGACCTTAAGCTTTACCTTTCCAGCACATTCTCCACCAAACATAAAACCAACGGCCCCCAAACGTGTAATCCTCTTAAAGCCCTGGGGGAGGTGTCAATTTTCAAAGTATCTATCACTGAATTTAGCTACTCAGCAATAGTGGGAGCATCTTTTGATTCCCACTTCCTACAATTCTCCCTCCTCTCCAGCGATATCAGATAGAACCCTAGCTTGCTATTCTTTTTGTTAAGTTTCACAGGTTCTTCTAATTTCCAAATAATTATGAATCCAAGCCGTACCTTGATTTCTACAGAGAGAATCTGACTAATTTTCTTCCTTAAATCCTCCTAGAACTGTTAAATCTCTGGGCACTCCATGAAAAGTTGGATGCCATCTGCCTTTTCCAGACCACACCTCGCAGCATACTGGAGTCAATTTCCCCAGTTTTGGGGACCAACTAGCTCTATGAAGGAAAAAGAGATGATTCCTTCTCATGTATGCCGGTTTTACTGTAGAATAAAGTTAGTGCATAGATACTTGCTATAAATCGTGAGTCTTTAACTGTCGAAAGCTTCTTCTCCATGGATCCCCTGGAAGTGCAAGGTCCCCTTCTGTGCTACCCGAAATGACCCAGTACCAACATGAAACCTCTCTCTGTCTCCTTTTCACATTCTTTAGCTGCAGCTATAGCTCGTTTGAGTTCCCATCCTTGGCCCTCCAATCGAGGGCCAATATGTATAATTGCTGAAACTTGAAAGCTGTAATTTTACCGCAAGATACCATTTGTATTATCCTCATCTGGGATTAGCTCCCCATCCTGCAATAACTTCCACCATAATTGTATCTCCGCCTCTATCTGCTATAGTATTTAAGCTTTGTTTTCCTTCGTATCTTTGCCCTAAGATAGACCATTGCTTGTAAGACCTTCTGCCTTACATTTTTGTTGAATATTACACCCTCAGATTCTAGAGGAATTGGGATTCCCTCCCTGTAACATCCTTCAACATACCTTTCAATGAGCTCCCCCTTGCCACAGTTTACTTAAGTAAGAACTTACACTCTTTCAGCTGAAAAGCCCAAGTGTGTACCTGAAGAACCGGCAGCAGGATCCCTCCCTTCTCCTATCTTGTTTAAAGCTTCTTCCACGAAATACATGGGCCTTTCAATACCCCGAAAAATGAGCTAATAGTACCCTGCAGCCTTCCTAGCCATTCGTTTTTATAAGACATAGGGATGGAATTTTGTTTTGATGGGCATTTTTAACAAATTGGCCCTACTGAAAATGGTTAATGGTAGATGAGACCAACTGGGCATGAAGCAATGTACCTCCTTCAACGCACAATTAAAATTAGACACAGTTATCTTATCTATATGTGTAATTCTAATACCAAGATATTTCATTTCTCTCTTGGCTCCCTGGTAGGCCCCCTCGATATTCCGGATCATTATCTCTATCTTTGAGGAGCTTACTGAGAATCCCAATACCTTTCCAAAATCTAAAACCAGTTGCTCAACTACTGATTATGATTATTGTAGATATGCTGTGTATATAATCAGATCCACAGCAAACAAGGAGATCTTTTTCTCCCTTACATCATGCTTAAATAGGGCTATCTTCTTCACCTCTCTCTACTTCGTTACCAGTGGTTCAATGTATACGTTAGAAAGAAATGGGTAGAGAGGACAACCATGCTTCGTCCCTCTCATAATCTTAAACTCTTTTGTGGTTCCCAAGTGTATAGGGATTTTGGCTGAGGGGATTAGAATATATTCGCTAGATCACATTTTGAAAGTTCTCTCCTAAATTGTTAAGTTTCAGGACTACATTCAGATGGGACCAGTTTACCCCGCCTTAGTGGCTCCTATTTTAACAAGCATTGGCATAGCCAATAGGTCTCGCTTTTGGGACCTTATAAGTATTTAGTCAGGCAGCACAATATCCTTGGTGCAAGAACATCAACTGTTGCAATGGCTAAACACTCATAAGGTCCCAAAGGCGAGACCTATTGGCTATGCCAATGCTTGTTATCTTACCTATTGTTAGACTTATTTTTAAGTTGATGACTTAATGGTTATCATATACACTATATTAAAATATTGGACTATGCTCTGTTCTTGCAAACAAAATAAAACATAACATGAGACAAGAAAAAATAATGTATTGTTTATAGTATTTTGTTACAGTAGAAAGGCGGCATTTACTCAACCAAGTAAATGACAGGTGTCTGCTCCGGGGCGAAATACTGGCTCTCCAACTGACAAAATTCCTCCTCTAATGCCTTAACCGCTCTACTATATTCCCTATTTTTCAGAGCT
Organism: Lissotriton vulgaris; assembly: GCF_964263255.1. Lineage (NCBI taxonomy): Eukaryota > Metazoa > Chordata > Amphibia > Caudata > Salamandridae > Lissotriton > Lissotriton vulgaris. Next base: position 1,303,132,217 of record NC_141695.1, on the reverse strand, counting down.
GCAATGCATGATTAGTCTCACCCTTAAAGGCATCCCAAACTATAGGTAGGGGAGCTGAACTAAGGTTTATGTTCAAGATTTCGTCAGTCTCCATTTTAAGCAGCAATAACCTCTTTGTCTTATAACAATAACCTATCCAGTGTCCACCTTTCATTTTTGCTCAATGGTCAGTTCCATTTCTAGTATGACTATTTCATGGTCAGGGAGCGTACTGTTACATGTTGAACCTCTTTGACACCTTCACATAAGCCCTTATCTGTTAGTATAAAATCTATCCTGTAGGAGGGGCCATACTTTTTATTATGCAAGGTGTATCCTTGGTCCCTCCCGGATCTCACCCTCTGTATGTTGCTCAATTCTAGGTGACTCATCATTCTTTTTAAATATGCCTGCATTTTGGGATAATTTTTAGCCCTACTATTATTTGACCTATCCAGATAATTTTCCATAATGCTGTTAATGTCTCCAGCCTTAATTATTGGGTTAGAGAAGGACAACAATTTTTGAAGACTGCATTTAGGGGGGTCAGTATCCACCCCATTGGGCCCGTAGTATCCCACAAATGTATATATTTTATCATACAGTTTTAGGTTCGCGATGACACATCTGTCCAACTTCTCCGTCTTACTCCCTTATTATGGTTGAATTGAGTTTCTGTTTTATCAGGATTGCTACCCCTTTCACATTGCAATTTTGGTCTGTACATACGATTTGTCAGATCCACTTTTGTTTACTAAATAGCTCTAAGCATGCGTGACTTTTAGTGTTCACCCTGAAAAGTATTTCATCTGTTGTTTGAGAAGGGCTCACCCCCTCCTCAACTAACAACCCAAATTCACACCCCCTCCTTCCACTTAGACTAATTTTTCCTAAATGAATCCCTCATTGCTTTTATAAAATGGATGTGAGTCCCCATGCAGAACATCCATTTCCTTTTATTATGGACACCACTCAGTTACTCGCTATTACTGCAGTTTTTGCAAATACTTCTAATTAAAGAAGGTATATTTGAGACGACTTTCAAGGTATTCCCTCAGCTGTATCAAGAGTTGAAGCACCTATTAAAAATTAGGTGTAAACTGCAAAAAATGTGTTGGATTGTGCAGTTGTTATTTTATTCCTGGACATTTCTGTAACAATCTGAAGTTGTTAGCTTAGGGCTTTGTGGAAGTCTTCCATTCATTCTAGGGGTGTTCTTCTTTTATATCTGTTAAGAATAATTTGTTCTTTTGGCTGACCTAAATCTGAATTGACCTTCAGAAAATAGTTTCTTGCACTCCATGAGCTCGTGATGAAGAGTGTCCTCTTTCTTAAGTTCCTTGCTTGTTAAGATGAGGTTTTAACGTGAATAGAAGTGGAACAAACTTGGTAGCTAAAGATTTCTTGAGGAGGGGAGTCACAACTAACAGTGAGCAAAATCTAATTTACACTGGATACATTTCTGAGATGGCTACATGTAATCTTACGAGAAGTTTCTCAAAATTTCGCATTATGTGGTTTTACATAACAGTGAGAAACTGGTAGGTGCAGAAAATGTCTTGCCGAGAGACAGTGTCAGCTATTAGCCCACCTTTTCCACACCAAGTATTCCCTTTTGTGAGAATGTCAAATAAGATATGGACACACTGCATTCCACATAAATGCATGATTTTATGTTTTGTAAAATATCACAAATAAATATGCAATTTCACACACCTTTAGTCACAGTATCGTGTCTCAGGAATAAAGAACTTTGGAGCATATTAACAAGAATAGGCGATACAATTATCGCTGCTTTATTGGCAGGAAATTGCTGCTAAAGCGGCGACAATGGGCTTGATAATATGCCCTTGTGAATTCCCATAGCAGCCCAGGTTAACACCAGAACCTGGGCTGCTATGGGAATTCACAAGGTCATATTATCAAGCCCATTATCGTCGCTTTAGAGGCAGTTTCCTGCCAATAAAGCGGCGATAATTTTATCGCTTGTACTTGATAATATGTCCCTTTGTCTTGACAGAAAATTGGATTTATAAACACTAAGATCTGGTAGCAGTATTGTAAACACTTTTTAAAACATGAGGTCACACATTGTTTTACCTTCCTTGACACTGTAATATACGTATAGCCTCTTGGAGAAGATCAAAGGTTTGTCAGATGTGACCGTCACTCTTCGGGAGTTGTGGGTCATCTATTGCCTTTTATATATAATAATAGTACAGATATCATGCCACAAGGCTTTGTGGATCAAATGGCATAATATAGTTTCTTTGTTTGCTTTACTGTTCAGTGCACACTTCTCATATTGATCTTTCATTAGTTTGTATCTGAATCCTTTTCACCAAATTGGCTTTAGTATCTATAACTATGTCATGTTTGTAGGAATGTGGTAAACTTATTTGTGTTTTGCTTCAACGTTTGATTGCTTTTCATCAGTCATTTCAGAACGATAATATCAAGTGCGGTTTAGATCTTGGAGAAGAATAGTCCAAGTGGTCTAGATTTGACTCCGATCTGAGGAAGTGGATTCATTGCTGAGTAATCTGACCAGTAATGAACTTCATGAAGCATTAAGTAGTTCTTGTGGAAAGTCACTGGTCTGTGACACATCAAGACAGGTGGAAGGGCAACAGCTACTTGATAAGCTTCACAGACTATTCTTCATCCTTTCATTATCTCTTTTTATTCCTTTTTCTCTGGTTTAGCTCTAGCGAGACAAACACACTAAGACTAATTTGGCTATGAGTGGTTACCAGTGGTTGAATCTTCCCATCCCCTTTTGTGCATCTGATGTTGTTGAAGTGAGGTCTGAGAGCAACAGCCTGGCCCCTATTCGGACAATAAATGTTAAACTTTGGCAAACCAGAGGCTAGATATGTTTTAGATGGCAGGCTAGGCAAACGCCACTGAAAGAGTGAGAAATTGCTAAATATGTGCATCTCTGCAACTGATACGGGCCCATAATGTAAATGTTAAGGTGGAAGCCATACGCACCCTTCCAGCAAGGTTCTGAGATTGAATAAGGACATACAGGTTGTGAGCAGCAAAGTAAGTGTTGTTTAATAAATATTGCCCCATGGTCATGGTCCTTGAGGAATGCTCAACAACTACAATGGAATTGGAGTACACCACCTTCATATCCCTTGTGGTGAATCTTTTTATGAAAAGCCTTTTTCAAGAGAGAACAAATAATTGCCATAGAACTAGTGATTCAAAACCACATTTTCCAGGGATGAATGAGTGGTTCAAAGACCACATTATTCCAGTGGTAAATAAAGAGCACACATGTAACTCTCTTCTTTGACCATGCACAGCTCAAGCTTAGGCTCAGTAGTTCACTCAAACTGTTTCAAGCTGGAGCTTGTCCTATAACTATAACCCATTCAGTGAGATGTCCTCAAATGGGTGCCCTTCCTCTACTTTTCCTGGATTGGCACTGGGAACAGTACCAGAGGGTATGGATCCTTCTGTAGTACAATGATCAGACTCCACAACCCTATCAGCCTTGACTTGACTGTCTATGGTGGGGGGTAGCAGTGCCAACCCTGCTGTTGAATCATAACCAAGAGATGCAATAGCAGTTCACAGCTTAGGAAGAAATGTAATTTATAAATGCCACAGCTTGGCCATGGTATGTGATACAATTTTTATAAAGCAAAACAACTCACTTTTTAGGTGTTGAGGTCCTAACGGAGCTGAGTAAAAGCGACATGACAGTTCTATCTAAAACAAGCTCTGCAGTTAAAAAAAGATTACTATCACTGAAGTAAAGCTTTCCCTAAAAAAGAACATCAAGGGGATGAGTCTCTGTTGAAGAGAGTTTCAATGTTTGTGGCCAGTATTAATAACACCTCCACTATAAGCTTGCTGTTTGGAGCAGGGAACCTTCAGAGGCTGGTTTTGCAATAAGTGGAAGTTCCCCCTAAAACATACCAAGTCAGCCTATTCTGTAAGTTCTTAAGAGTGACTCTGAAAATGTTCTCATGAGTTATACAATAACTGTATTGTGTAATTTTTTCAACATGAGTAATGTCCAGAAAATCTGGGGGCTATCACTACGAATCTGGCAGCACGGTTTGGGAAACCAGTTTTGAAACTGCTGACCAAAATGCACAGAACATTCTCATTCTTCTTGACTAGTCAATCACATTTCACACAGTAGCTCATATAGTCCTTCTGAACAGACTACAATAAGTGATCCTTGTGTCAGATGGAGCTTTCAAATGGGTTGCATTATTTTTGACTGACCACATCCAAAATGTTAGTTGTGGAGTCCCATCCTCATCAACCTGCCCCTGTTGACTGTGTGCCCTATAAGACTCCAACCTTTTGATATACTAGTCAGTATATTCAACAATCTCCTAATGGACTTCCTCTATAAACATGAACCCCACTTCTTTTCCGATTGTTGTTTTATTTGTGCATTAATTTAATTTGTGCATTTATAACAGTGTTCTTAAAGGGGGACTTGTCTTTCCAGATTTTAAATTATATTTCCTGGCAACGTTTTTCTTTAGAATTCGGAGTTTATTAAAGAAAGAGTCTTGCATTTTTTTTATCAATTTTTGTTAGGTACTGATTCCAACCAATTTCTGCTCCGCACACATGACCCAAATTACTACAAAAGGGTGAGATTTAAGACTGCTAAGCACGCTATAAATATTTGGAAGAAGATTATGCACATCAGTCAGATTTCATTCTATAATACTGAACTCAGGCTATGGGACAACCCGGGTCTTCCAGGAATTTTCTCGGATGGGACTGGGTATCGTTGGATTAACTGTGGTCTTAATACATTAGGCGACATATTTGGACATAATGGTATGTTAGATTTTGATACCATGAAAATTTTAAATGGTGTGACAAATGATATGCACTACCGATATCGCCAGCTGAGAGACTTCTTTATCAATAAAATGAAATTAACATCAATTACTCAGTCTGAAATAATAGAGTGTATATATTCCGATAAAACTAAATCACTTATAAAGTTGGGATATCAACTTTTAACCAAGGATAAAATTGAAAATACTACCAACTTAGCTACTAAATGGTCTCGCCGGTTAAATCGGGATATTAATTCAGAACAGATCAGTAAAGCATTAACTCATATAAATGATGTTGTACACTCCTCCAATTTAAGACTGCAATCATACAGGACTATTACAGGATTATATTATACCCCAGAGAGGATTTCCGCTTGGGCTCAAGGGAACCAAATATCAGAAAAAACTAAATGTATGAAGTGTAACACCTATGCTGCTGATATAGAACATATGCTTTACTCCTGTCCGGCGTACTCTAGCTATTGGATGGGAATTATAAAACATCTTCAAGACAGTCAGATTAAATTACCGGACTTATCACCCCAACTGGTTTTACTTGATATCTATGAGACTCACTGTCTCAATCAAGATCTCATAACAATCTTATTAGCCTGTGCAAGACTAATTATAGCAAGAGCTTGGATATCTAAGAACACTCCAACTGTAGCTGAGTGGCTAACACTGGTTATAGAAATCAGAACCATGGAACTTACACTCGCAAAATATAGAGGACCAAAAACTTTAGCTAGAAAAGAAAAAATTTGGAAGCAATTTTTTGAGGTATAAAAACTGTGGATTAGTGTGGATATATGAAGTTATTTGTGAGAATTAATTGAATCACCATTATTTGTTTTAGGGAAATAGTTCTTTTATTAATAGGGACGTCCAGAAGCGGTCAAATTTAACTCTTGCTCTATCTTAGTTTTTATCCTTCTCCCTTCTTATTTTTGTTTTTGTATTCCAATACCCTAACCCTTTATTATGAGTAATGTAAATTTATGTTTTCTAACAATATTTTGAGAATGTAACTGTACTTATGTATGATGTTTGTTTCTTAACGATTCCTGCGACAATAAAAATATTAAAAAAAAAAAAAAAAAAAAAATGTATAACAGTGTTCTATACTCAAATTTACATATTGACAGGCCCCATTCAAAAGCCCACAGGGCCAGCAGGAACTATTGGGTCCAGCTATGGGGGTCAAGGCCTTTTGGTCCTGCAACTCCAGGGCCTGACCTACTATGGATCTTGTGCAACTGGGTCAAGTACCCATTCAGAACTTCACTCTCCATAGTAGGGTGGGAGGAGCAGTTCAAGGCTTTGTGGCAGGGATGTAGACACGAAGGGGTGAACACAAGTTCACAACTCAAAATATGTTCAGCATTAGCAAAAGAATATTGTTCAGTCAAATACTTGCTTTTATCAAAGAATGCGTATGTATATCTAAACACTGAGGGCCTGACTTAGATCTTGGCAGATGGGTGACTCCGTCACAATGGTGATGGATATCCCATCTGCTGAAATATAAATCCCATAGGATATAAGGGGATTTATATTTCGGTGGATGAGCTATCCGTTGCTGTTATTATGGAGTAACCCAGTCGCCATGATCAAAATCAGGCCCTAAGTAACATACGAAATTCAGAAACGATTCACACGGTTCCCTCTGGTCATGGCTCAAGTGCTAATGTGCTAATAGGCTGTTTCCTGAGCCCCACTTCCCTGTGGCTAGAAGTAGTGGTTATTCCCCATTATTTTATAGGCAACATTTAGGTTACGCCCCACTAGTAGACTGAGTCTCAGGAGTTCCATTCTGGCTCTTTATTAAAGTCAAAAGTGTTCCAGCACCGAAGAGCTATATGGCAGGCAAGTTCGCCCGGGGCTGTCTGGCCCATAAATCAGTCTTACCCACACCAGCAAGATCTGAGTGACCAAAGTCTCTGAGTGCTCACCCTTCACAGGCCCTAAAGCTGCAGAGACTGTCTCCAGTAAGTTCCTCATGTGCAATCTGGGAGGGGTAGCAGGCAGGTGTCCTCGAGTGCTTCACACACCTTCCTGTGAAGGCAGGTTCCGGGGAGGTCTTCAATGTTTCACAATGCAGGTAAATTTCTTGGGAGCCTTACAATAGATGGGGGGGTTGTGACATTTCTAGTGCTGATCTTCAGTCGGGAATTGGGCCCACTTGGGTCACTAGGGTGGCCTCCTCCTAATAAAGATTGTCGTGATCAGACAACACTTCTTGCCTTTTTGCAATGGCCCCCAGCATCCTGGGCCATCGTCCTCATTCTGTACAAGGGCTATAGCCTGATTGACACAGCGGCAATCTTCAAGGTGCCCATAGCTAGCATACAGGGTTGCTGATTTAGCTCCGCACACTGGATACAGCGTAATTGGCACAACAGAACTCTCCATTCAGGACCCACCTGGCATGTTGGGTCCATGACTTAGCTCCGCACACAGTCTACAGCCTGATTGGCATTGCAGCACTGTCCATTGCAACCCCACGGGCATCCTGGCGCTAGGACACAGTAAAGTAGGAATGATCCGCAAATGCTGACTGCAGGTTATCCTCTGGGGAACAACCAGGTCTTAACTTTCCTCCGAATCAACAGCAGCTCCTGTGTTTGCCTCAGTTCCAAGGGGAGGCTGTTCGATAAGCAAGCAGCTGCCAGTCCAAATGCTTTCCCACCCATAGTGGTTCGCTTGAACCTCAGGATGGTTGCCAGGCTAGCTGCAGAGGATTGCAAGTTGCGTACAGGAGCATACCAACCAGACCTGCCCTGAAGTGGCTTCAGGGCAGGTTTGGTTAGGATACCGTTCAAGTCGCTGTGTACTGCCTTTAAGGCACTTCACGGTAACGTGAAGTGCCTTAAAGGCAGTACACAGCGACTTGAACAGTATCCTTTGGCTCACCAGGAGCCATTGTAGCTCAGCTAATGCCTGGGAAGTTGATGAACCTTGTGGTCTCCTTAAGACCCATTTTGCTGCTGCTGCTGCCTGGATACTCTGAAGCCGTGATATTAAATACCTAGGGTACTCCAGCAGCAAGGCATTACAGTAGTCCAGGCGGCTAAGGATGAAACTCCTAACCACTGTCCCTCTGGTCTGAGGAGGTAGCAGTGGTAGAACCTTCCTGAGTCTTTTAATGAGCATAAAGCAGTTCCTGACTAACTTGCGATTCCAGGTTAAGTTTATCATTAAAACTAACCCCCAGATTATGCACCATGTGCATGACTTTTCCATGCACATGGGTAACAACCCGATTGGTGCAGCAGCTGCCTTCTCAACCCTTGCTACAGGGATCCAACCAACATTATTCCCACTGGAACTTTCTCCCTGCAGCCCTCTCCTGTTCCTTACAGGGAACACAGGTCTTGGCAAGAAGGCAGGCACAGGTGCTCCAGGCTCCAGTGGTAGGTGGTAATAAAGTCCCTGGGTGATGTTCCCTCCCCCAACTGGGAGACCAGTAGACTTTTGCCCCCAGTCCTGGTCACAGACAATAGTCTTTCAGAGCTTCTCCTCCTGGTATTGCTTGCCTGGCTTCTTGACCGTTGAACATTTTGAGGACCTCATGCTCCCCTTCTTATAGTCTATTTATCTGACATCAAATATGATTTAGAGTCTGAGCATTTGAAATGTATTTTTGAGACCTGCTTTCTTTTGAAGTACCCTTTCCTCTGCCCTGTCCTTCCTCCAGAAAGTGGCCGGTCGCAGCAGGATTGCTATGATAGCCGCATAGCACACATCTTGGGAGTGACTAGAGATTCACACCTGGATGTAAGCCACAGTGATATGTATATCAAAAGGTTAGCCCACGGCCTTTGCCCTGCTCCTTATGATTCGCTTATCAGCCCCATCGTCTTCCTGAGATGTGCCCAGGCCTGTTCCCAGTGACCTCTCTCTGAATCAAAGCACACTCTTTGAAATGTATTTAAGAGTCTGGCTCTCCCTTCTTCACATGTGTCCCACCCAGTTCACAGGAATACAGCAATTCACACATTTGTCTGGGGGGGGAGGGTGCATCATGTTCCTAGAGTTAGCCTTTGGTCTCCCATAAAGGAACCCATAATCTTCCATGTATTGTACCATTCACAGGCACTCAACACCCAACACTAGCATATAACATACACGCACTGCACAGAACAACATTGTTCATGTATTGTAACATTCACATTCACATATATACCCAGAAAATGTATAACACACGTGCACTGTGCACCACTCCACACCAAACCTGTGTAGACTAATGGTTAGTTAAGCACACAGTAGCAGAAAGTTAAATGAGTGAACCTGTAGATCTTACTTCAGTGACACATGTAACACGCATTTGCGATGCAATAGGTCTTGCATTATTAACCCCTCCCATGCGAGCCACAGTGGCTGTGTGCTCATGACGAGCTTAGCTCGTCATAACGGCTGCAACGCTTGCACGCGGGGCTAATTCCCCCCGTGGCTCATGATGAGTTCAGCTCATCATGAGCACTGTGCGCCCCCCCTCCTCCCAGCACAGCGGGGGAATCAGCCCTGCAGGCAAGGGGTTAAAGATGAGCTATTGGCATTGCTAAATAAGGCAACACCAATAGCTCAAACTTTAATAATGCAAGACCTATTGCATTTCAAGGAAGCGTCCGCCATTGTCCAGGGCTGTTTAGAAAGTAAAAGCACGCATGATGCGCTGAATGTTGCAGGAAAGCATGTCGTGCCTGCAGTAGGAGAAACTCATTAAAGAAAATAGCGCTTACAGACTTAACAAGTAATATGGATTGGGCAAGGCACAGCACAATAGCAAGAGAAAGAGAAATTCGAAACACTGTGAGAGGGATAGGTGCATTCTGGTGAGACAGATTGTTGGGGAGAAGCACGCAAGCGAGGGAGAACACAGTGCGCTGGGTGAGAAACACACAGGCAAGAGAGAACAACAAGGAGCAGATAAAGAAAGAATCAGATGAGAGAGCAACTGGAAAACACATGCACACTCATGGGGTGCAAAAAGAAAAAATTAGTTCTCTCAAAGTGAGCAGTGGAAGGACACTGGTAAAGAGGACATGTTCAGGAAAGGGTCAAACACAAACTGGACAAAGCAAGCCATTGAATAAGAAGAAAGCAAATGAGAGCAACAATAAAAGAAGCCACTGCTAAGCACAGGGCAGACCTAAATTCTGTGTAAAAGAACAATAGTCTTTTTTCAAGCTCTCTGGCAGGATCAATCTAAAAATATTTTTATGATGCTTGTTTCTTCCATTTCTGAGGGTTGCACATCACAAGAATTAACATTATACAATTTAACATCGGAAGGCTGTGTTGGCCTTGCTGGGATTCGAACTTGCTGCCCTACACATCACAGTATGAGGTCAGTGGGAAATTTTTAACTCCTTAAACCGATTTGCCTTGACTTACTGCCCATATCACTAACAACCATGTACTTCAATGACACATACTATGTTAATATTTATGTATTTCTGTCTCTGTACAAGTTCAATTCCTCATCAACCTTACTCCATTGCCATTTCTACCTTTGCAAGCCATTTGCCAATGTACTTTCTTTTAACATGTAGGTTTATTTAGGAAATGCTTTATGTTCCTGAACACTTCTAGTGCCTAATTCTCATACTTTTGTCGTACAGTTACTATCTTACTCCTAGAAATTCTGTAGTAAAGACACACCTAAATAGGCAGAAATAGATATGTGAATCGGACTCACAGTTGTCGGGTGCGGTGTGCGCATTTCAAACACACACATCTACTGTCAATATGCATTTGTTGTGCCACACAGAGAAACTCCTGCTACAGCTAAACAAATGTGTCACACTGAATTATGACCAAACTTGTTTTCATACTGTAAGTTTGACCTACATAAGGCATTGCCTGTTGAAAAAAATGCTTGTTTTGAATTTTTGGTTGGCTGGGTTTGGAGGGGCTTCATGGCACGTACTTCATCTTTGTAATTATCGGTGAAGCAATGTTTTTTTTTTTTAAAGTTCCTGGAATGTAAAGATAAGTGTTTCAGTCAGAAGGGGAAGCTATCTTCACAACATTGATTGGGTCTTATGCGATATGCTTGACTCCATTCTGCACATGCCTCTGCAGCCATAAGAAAAGGGCCGGACAGATTTTGATCAAGGAGGGGATCCGAAAAAAATCATTGACCAGACATATAAGAGGGCAAGAAATAACTGCAGAGAAAGTCTTCTTGAGGAGAAAGTTCCTAAGGAGGAAGAACAGAGACCCATCTGTGTAACCACGTACAACACAAGCTCGAATCATGTGATGAAAATCATCAGCAAGAATTGGAAGATCCTAAACAGTGGAGGCCTTCAGATACCTACACCAATCTTCTCCCACAAAAAAGCACAAAGTAAAAGAGATATTTTGGTACACACAAGACCAAAAGCTGAAAGAACTAACTCACAAAAAAAACCTAACTTTGTACAAGGACATCATCCATGTGGTGGTCGCAAGGTATGCTGTCTGACCAAAAAGAGTAAAAAACTGACTTTCAATGATGGGACCACATGGGAACAGAGATGTTTTAGCAACTGCAATAGTTTCAATGTTGTGTAACTCATCACCTGCCCATGCAACCTAGAATATGTTTGGCATGACAAGCAGAGCCATCAAGACTAGAATAGGGGAACACAAAAGTACAATAAAATGCAAAAAATCGAGCACAAAACTGACCAATCATTTTTTGGAAAGTGGCCACAAACAGGAGGATATTTCCTCGACCATAATAGAACAGGTCGATAATGAGGACCGCCTCCTGGAAAAAGAACAGAGGTGGGTCTGCTGTATCAAGTCAAACAAAAACGGCCTGAATGATGAAATACCCTGGGGTCAACTATAAGAGCGGAAACGAAAGTATCTGAACACTACTATTACCGTTGTGTAAGGCCTAAACACCCCCGCCCATCTCCACCTTACTGAATCCATCTATATAAAGGACAAAATCCCCTTTTTTCTTCGAAAAAACCAAGCCCAGATGAAAAATTGACAAACAACACTTTGTGGGCCTATATCGTAGTCTTTTACATCACTGTCCTCTAAAGATTCACCATCGATCGCATAGAATCAAGAGAAATACTTCCATAAAGATCTAATTGACGAATAAACTCACGCTTTGGAGGCATTACCATTATTGTTCCCCAATTGTGAAAACACTCGATATCGACCACATGGAAATAGGAGAAATACTTCCCACAACAATCAGAACACCCACCAGATGTCCCGTGTCTGGCGGCCATCTTACGTTAGCGCACCAGTGTTTACCGGCATCTGGATTTAGAGATGACAATGCACTTTCAATGGGGTGTAAAAGACGGCAGATGCAGGACGCCACTATTCCTCGGAGCGGCACAGGGGTAGGAATAAGGCAATGTACACAAGCTGTAAACGTAAGTTGCAGACTCCGACCATGCTTCTCAAAAAACTTGGTCCACGAGGAAAACAAGAATTACGGACTAACACGTAATTAACGAAAGGGTGCGGTTTTCTTTCACAGTTTACCGCATGGAATACCCTTCGCCTGCCAGCTCATGGGGCATGCAACATTTATCGAACTAGTATGTATACATCCCTTTACTTCGGTCTATTGACATTTTTTAACCTCCTTAGTCTGTGGGACCGCTAATATCGGGTTCCGGATTGTCCCTTCTATCAGGGTTTTGTTAAAAATGTATTGAGTCACGTGTGTGTGTATGTTGAGATTAACTTGTCCTCACAGTTGTGGGGCCGTATGAGATACGTTCAGTCACAGTTGGCTAACCAACCAACAGCAGAAGTATCTCTCTGTCCGTGAAGCTTAGTGTGCACGCTTCATAAAAAAGAGGTCAACCGTGAGTAGTATGATCCTCACTGAATTACGGACGTTGAGTACTGTGTGCCAACAACTTTACAAATACATAAACATGTTTTGTCTCTTTTTCCTATTTTCCTTTACAGAGACTGCAATAGGTCATTATTTTTTACAAACAATTTTTGACAAAAATTCGACACTTCACCTAGGGCCAGCTCATGCCCTGAAGCTCAAACGGGCAGCCTATTTTTGCTACCGGTTTGTAGGACTTTAGGCTTTCAACTTTAGAAACTGAGTATTGTCTAGTAGGGACCATTAAAAGGTCCTGATCAGTAAGCAGTAGGGGACTGTTTATGAAACATGTCGACCAGGTAGCCAGCTAATTGCTCTACCTCAAAATCCCCTTCTTAATGTTCCCAGCCAGAGAAGTGAATAAAATATATTTTTTCTACTAGCCAGGGAATTTTTAAACCCCCTTTTTTAATCTTGCACTCACATATTTAGGTCCCTGCACCTCACTGGTATCACCTACACTGCACCAACACATAAGCCTTTCGTCACAACGATTAGTGCTCCATCGTAGCTCGTAGGTTGCAGCACGCCCCACCCCGTAGAGGGACGGGAAGACCCCCATGATGAAGCATGACACTAAGGGATTCTTAGTGTGTGAGGGGTATTTTAAAAGCACATAGTGCCCTCGTCTTTAAATCTTAAAGAGAGAGCCTAGTACCACACCTATATTTTATATAAAAATAAAAATTAGTCACCATCACACATTGATAGAATCCTTTTGTTTATATAGGGATGATAATCTACCTTTGCTCGGGTAAAATTTGAACCCATGACCTTTGTGTTGGAAATAGATCCCCCTTCTCTGAGGTATCACCCCTCTGAGCCATCTCACTAGATTCTTGAACTCGTTACACATGCAAGTGAGACAAATACCCCACTCGATGGAATACAGGAATCAACGTTCTTCAAAAACGGGAGCAGCTCCTCATCAACAACCATGTTTTAGTTGGGATTGCTCGAAAGGCGGGACTAGAGCTGGAACTCTTCTCTCTGCAGAGTCTAAGCCTTTACTGTGCTGAAGCCGCAGCGGCTAGCAAAGATATGGGTAGATGGAAACAACTTCACAGGACACGCCTGTTCTAGCACTGTGATGGACAGGAGAGATTCCAGGCTGGTGCAGCACAGGGATGAGATAGGGGAGGGCACCACGATCCGAGCCCGGTAAACTGTGATGCTGTGCTTTCCAGTGTGGGGTGAGACGGGGGTGTGTTGGGTTGGTAGGCTAAACGGACAGAGGGATTTTGCGGAATCGAATAAAAATGTGAGAACACTGACAGTATTTTTAACCAGCACAAGGCAATCGGCATTGGCGTAGCAGCTGCAAAGGAGTTGGCAATGGAAACGGGTAGAGCGGGTGACAGCTACCATCATTGCCAACTAGTGGTGCGCACGCACAACAGAGGAGCAGGGGGGGGGAGCACGGCAGCAGCGAGGCGAACTTGTGCTGCTGCGGGTGCTAGCCGTCGTCGAGAATAAGTGTTACAAAGGCAGGACATGCGCCCCCTTTGCCCAATCCTGTGCTGTTTTTTTACCAAAAAAACACGCTAAAGCCAATGGGGGGGCCGCGAAAGCCTGCTCACACGCATGAGCGTGTGAGCTGCTTACAGAACCCCTTCACAAGAGGTCTCGTGCTGCGTGACACTGCTGCGCACTGCAACGCTAGGTGCGAGACCTAAAAAGGACCCGTTAACTTTGACTGATTACTACACAGTATGCTATCAAAACCATGCTTTTGTCTATAAAAGGCAGTAGACTATCGATAAACTGAGGGAAGCACTTTGGGCACCTCTTCTGGTCCAAAAAGACTGTATGCCATGAGACATACCTATGTTCAGCGCACCGGTACGGTTTGCATTCACCCATGAAGACAAAAATCAGCATCAGGGTTCCATACATCATTACAGTTGAGTATGGGAGCAAGGCCATCACCAGTGATAGAAACTTTCGATCCCAAAAGATGCCCTTCCTAGATGAGTGTTTTTGGGTAAAGGTACCTTCAAGGGATTTTGTTAATGTAGTTTAGAACATTAATTTTTATATACACTGATTTAAGACCCAAATAAATGTTGGTCTACTGTGCAATTAAGCAACAATGGTTATTGATTGAATTTACAAATAGTCACACAATCATCTGAATATAAAGAGCGGAACAGGCGGGTGTATATAAAAAATAATTTGCATTTAATACAGCTTTAAGAATCAAAATAAAGGGTACAGAAAATATATGTCAACAATGTTACAAGAAGCATGTATTGTAAAAAGTAAATAAAGACACTTCATTGAAACAATTGTATGCGCTTTTCTTCCTTAATGCAATTGATGTGCTGAATTTGATGAAGAAAAAGCGTAGGTCGACATTTCAGTCTTTTATGAACTGATTATTGAGACCATCTTCAGGACAATGACGGTATATCTGAAGACCTCTAAAAATGATATAGTCTTTCAATTATTGCATGTTCTATATCATATCTAATACTAGAACAACATACATTATTTACAATTATTTACATATATATATATAACACCCAAAATATACAAACCTTAAATAGGTTGTATATTATCAAATCCTGACATTTTCAAAGTTTATTACATAATAGTGGCCTGTTCAGCACATTCTTAGTCATTCAATAGAGTTCATATTCTGAAGCAATAGATGACATTTGCTAAAAACATTCAATTTTGCAACATCTACTCTCACTGTTGTTTCTAATCCTGGGATTCGTAATATAAATACAGCTATTAGACATATTATATTAATTTGAGAGTTTATATCCATTGTTTAGAATAAAAGCACTAAGAAACACAATGTGTTTCGTTGACAAAAAACAATATTAAATGTTCTCTGATCATATAAAGTTGTATAGTATTAAACATTGTTTTTAAGAAAAGTGTTGTATAGTGAGTGTAATCACATTCATGGAGTTCCCTTATATTGACAGATTCTGTGGGGAAAGTAAAGCTTCTAGAGTAAATCACAGTAATCACATTCACAAAGTTTCCTTACATTGACGGATTCTGTGGAACAAGTAAAGATTCTAGAGTGGATCATTATTACAATAACATAAGGTTATCTTTCTCAGAGAGAAACATGTTCCCTTATCCCTCTAGCTTGAGTGCCCAGTATTGATATAGGTACTTGATTGGTAAAGGGACAATCGATCACAAATATATGTGTTTTGAAAAATGATAAAAGTCACCTTAGTTAGTATTGGTCAGCTCGCCACAAAGGTTCTGGCTATTGTCAAAAGAATGTAATAGGTACCTCGGGTGAAGAGGACACGAATGGTATTCGAAATTCCTACAAAATGTCCAAAGGTACAGAGCTTTTTAGCAATCATGAAGTTCAGGCATTAGTATAGTGATGAAATTCATTTTTCATTTATAAAATATGGACAATCTTTTTTCTTCTACTAAATTGTCCTATGTACGAACAATTAAATAGCGGGCATTTAGGGCTATCATGTCCACTGAACAGACTAATTAGGCTGCTTGCGCATAGATTTATAGTTCAAAAGAATGGTCTTTTTTTAATAAAAATGGAATACCTTAAATTCCGAAAAAATTTCCCCTGTTGTAGTAAGTTCAAAACAGCTCCTCGCAACAGTCCTGGCTGTTCATTTAGATGGATCACCTGATCAAAGAAAGTACATATAGATATTTAGAGTAATATCCTGATTCTTTATGGGTCTCTGCATGTATGTATACAATAACAATATGGTCCTAGGATTTATATAAATAAAAACGTATGAGTCTCTGTTTGAATATCATGATTGAATAGTTATAGCCATTTTGAAATCAATTATCTGGCTGAAATCATGTCTCCACAAGTGGGCCATCATGGCAACTGCTTATATTCAAAGAGCTGTATCTGAGTTAAGTGAGCTGAAAGTCATCACCAGTAACGAGAGGGATCGTGAGTCTTTGTGCCTGAAAAAATAAATGAAAATAGCTAAAAAGCTACTCTAGCAAAATGCAGGGATCGTAAAGAGCCCCAACATTAAAAGAAAGTTCTAGAGACCCCGTCAGAGCTTACCTTATTTAACGGAGGTAGCGAGATCACTGACAATCATCAGCTCTTAAAATGGCAAGAAAGACTGGGAGCAGCCTGACTCGATTTGTACTCGCGTTTAGACCGCGAAAGAGGACTAACCTAATCATGTCAAATCTTAGCGGCCATATTGTAACGCGGTCGGAAGTGAATGGCATGAATATTCGTCAGACATATTTTAGTATGTTTTGTAAGTTATATCATGCTGTCCTTGATTGAAGCGAATAGGATCGATATCTATGAAAGTTAAATACGAGTGTCTGAATCAAACAGAAGAATATTTAAACACCCTTGTGTAGTATGTTTGAGTATCTAGATATGTAAAAAAATGTTTTAAATAAACCATATAGGAGTAGGTAATCTATATGTTTTGTCAACTATAAACATAACGCTAATTTCATAAAAGGCATTTTGCGCAGATCATTATTTAATGGATCTTAAAGAATAAGCATTGCATGAAACTATTAAGGATTTCAAGAGTGTTTACAAAGCTCATCCATTGTTACATAATATAACTCCATTTGTCATTCTATACTTCATGAAAAAGCTCACAATGTGATATCTGGCATCAATTGTCTACGCCATATACATTTCTTACATTATAAAAATGACATAATCGGGGTACATGTTCAGTCTCTTACATAGAAAATACATGGTTTCAAAAAACCAATATTTTTACAAAAAATGTAGGTTTACCAACGGATATGAAATTACAAATGGATTACAATATTCAATCGATAGTTGGTATACATTATGTGTTAAAAATGAAAAGGAGAGTGTAAAAGAACATATCTATATTAAATAGAAAATGGCTCACTCTATTTAACAATGTATCCAGTGATTTTTACATTCATAGAAAAGACCTAACCAATGGATAAGAGCAAACATTACAGACAAATACATTATAATAATGCTAATGCTCCTAAGTATGGTCTGAACAAGGGCAGATATCATCTCAAGACAATTCATAGGCAGGCTAAGGCATGCCATTCGGATCACTGAAATAATATCTACTACCAAAATATCGAGTTCCCAAAATATCGATGACAAAATATCGAGGGACATAATATCGACTTTCTATCTTCACTAAGGTAAGTACAAAAATATCGACTTTAAAATATCGAGTGTTAAAAATATAGACTGTCAAAATATCGATTTTTTTATGTCTTTAAAATAAGTTAAAACTATTATAATATTACATATATTTAATATAAACATTGTTAAAATTATTAAATAAATGTAACATTATTACATAATTAATGTAAATTTAAAAATTAATAATAATAATACATATATATATAAATACATGTTATTAATAAAACATATAGAATATATTTACCGTGGCATAGCAAAAGGTTTAAATTTAATGTAACCACTCCAGTGGGTGCTACATTACAGAGATCGTTGGATAGCGTAGGGGTAAAAATTAGTATTCCCACTCCAGTGGGGGCTACAGTAGAGAAAGCGTACGCCTGTACCCCAAAAACCCAAAACAGACCCTGAACCCTAAAAATATCCCTGTACCCCAAAAACCCAAAACTGACCCTGAACCCTAAAAATACCCCTTTACCAAAAAACCCAAAACTGACCCTGAACCCTAAAAATACCCCTTTACCCAAAAACTGAAAACTGACCCTGAACCCTAAAAATACCCCTTTACCCAAAAACTGAAAACTGACCCTGAACCATAAAAATACCCCTTTACCCAAAAACTGAAAACTGACCCTGAACCCTAAAAATACCCCTTTACCCAAAAACTGAAAACTGACCCTGAACCCTAAAAATACCCCTTTACCGAAGAACTGAAAACTGACCCTGAACCCTAAAAATACCCCTTTACCCAAAAACTGAAAACTGATCCCAAACCCCATAAACACACAAGCCGCTACAGAAAATAAATTAAAAAAAATTAATTATTTATCAATTATTTATTTTAAATTAATTACCAATTATATTTTAATTATTTACCAATTATTATTTAATTAACAATTAGATTAAATTTACATAATTAATTATAATTAAATTACTTCCCACCCTATCCCCCTATAAACACACAACCCGCTACAGAAAATAAATTACAAAAGAATTAATTATTTATCAATTAATCATTTTTAATTAATTAACTATTATATTTTAATTAATTACCAATTATTATTTAAGTAACAATTACATTAAATTTACATAATTAATTATTTATAATTAAATTACTTCCCACCCTATTCCCCTATAAACCCACAACCCTCTACAGATTTATATTACTCAATATTATTAAATATTAATAACTTACCTTATTTTCGAAATCTTTGCAAAAATTGACAAACAACACTTTGTGGGCCTATATCGTAGTCTTTTACATCACTGTCCTCTAAAGATTCACCATCGATCGCATAGAATCAAGAGAAATACTTCC
This sequence comes from Lissotriton vulgaris, assembly GCF_964263255.1. NCBI lineage: Eukaryota > Metazoa > Chordata > Amphibia > Caudata > Salamandridae > Lissotriton > Lissotriton vulgaris. Next base: position 1,303,113,090 of record NC_141695.1, on the reverse strand, counting down.
ATAAAGATCTAATTGACGAATAAACTCACGCTTTGGAGGCATTACCATTATTGTTCCCCAATTGTGAAAACACTCGATATCGACCACATGGAAATAGGAGAAATACTTCCCACAACAATCAGAACACCCACCAGATGTCCCGTGTCTGGCGGCCATCTTACATTAGCGCACCAGTGTTTACCGGCATCTGGATTTAGAGATGACAATGCACTTTCAATGGGGTGTAAAAGACGGCAGATGCAGGACGCCACTATTCCTCGGAGCGGCACAGGGGTAGGAATAAGGCAATGTACACAAGCTGTAAACGTAAGTTGCAGACTCCGACCATGCTTCTCAAAAAACTTGGTCCACGAGGAAAACAAGAATTACGGACTAACACGTAATTAACGAAAGGGTGCGGTTTTCTTTCACAGTTTACCGCGTGGAATACCCTTCGCCTGCCAGCTCATGGGGCATGCAACATTTATCGAACTAGTATGTATACATCCCTTTACTTCGGTCTATTGACATTTTTTAACCTCCTTAGTCTGTGGGACCGCTAATATCGGGTTCCGGATTGTCCCTTCTATCAGGGTTTTGTTAAAAATGTATTGAGTCACGTGTGTGTATGTTGAGATTAACTTGTCCTCACAGTTGTGGGGCCGTATGAGATACGTTCAGTCACAGTTGGCTAACCAACCAACAGCAGAAGTATCTCTCTGTCCGTGAAGCTTAGTGTGCACGCTTCATAAAAAAGAGGTCAACCGTGAGTAGTGTGATCCTCACTGAATTACGGACGTTGAGTACTGTGTGCCAACAACTTTACAAATACATAAACATGTTTTGTCTCTTTTTCCTATTTTCCTTTACAGAGACTGCAATAGGTCATTATTTTTTACAAACAATTTTTGACAAAAATTCGACACTTCACCTAGGGCCAGCTCATGCCCTGAAGCTCAAACGGGCAGCCTATTTTTGCTACCGGTTTGTAGGACTTTAGGCTTTCAACTTTAGAAACTGAGTATTGTCTAGTAGGGACCATTAAAAGGTCCTGATCAGTAAGCAGTAGGGGACTGTTTATGAAACATGTCGACCAGGTAGCAAGCTAATTGCTCTACCTCAAAATTCCCTTCTTAATGTTCCCAGCCAGAGAAGTGAATAAAATATATTTTTTCTACTAGCCAGGGAATTTTTAAACCCCCTTTTTTAATCTTGCACTCACATATTTAGGTCCCTGCACCTCACTGGTATCACCTACACTGCACCAACACATAAGCCTTTCGTCACAACGATTAGTGCTCCATCGTAGCTCGTAGGTTGCAGCACGCCCCACCCCGTAGAGGGACGGGAAGACCCCCATGATGAAGCATGACACTAAGGGATTCTTAGTGTGTGAGGGGTATTTTAAAAGCACATAGTGCCCTCGTCTTTAAATCTTAAAGAGAGAGCCTAGTACCACACCTATATTTTATATAAAAATTAAAATTAGTCACCATCACACATTGATAGAATCCTTTTGTTTATATAGGGATGATAATCTACCTTTGCTCGGGTAAAATTTGAACCCATGACCTTTGTGTTGGAAATAGATCCCCCTTCTCTGAGGTATCACCCCTCTGAGCCATCTCACTAGATTCTTGAACTCGTTACACATGCAAGTGAGACAAATACCCCACTCGATGGAATACAGGAATCAACGTTCTTCAAAAACGGGAGCAGCTCCTCATCAACAACCATGTTTTAGTTGGGATTGCTCGAAAGGCGGGACTAGAGCTGGAACTCTTCTCTCTGCAGAGTCTAAGCCTTTACTGTGCTGAAGCCGCAGCGGCTAGCAAAGATATGGGTAGATGGAAACAACTTCACAGGACACGCCTGTTCTAGCACTGTGATGGACAGGAGAGATTCCTGGCTGGTGCAGCACAGGGATGAGATAGGGGAGGGCACCACGATCCGAGCCCGGTAAACTGTGATGCTGTGCTTTCCAGTGTGGGGTGAGACGGGGGTGTGTTGGGTTGGTAGGCTAAACGGACAGAGGGATTTTGCGGAATCGTATAAAAATGTGAGAACACTGACAGTATTTTTAACCAGCACAAGGCAATCGGCATTGGCGTAGCAGCTGCAAAGGAGTTGGCAATGGAAACGGGTAGAGCGGGTGACAGCTACCATCATTGCCAACTAGTGGTGCGCACGCACAACAGAGGAGCAGGGGGGGGGAGCACGGCAGCAGCGAGGCGAACTTGTGCTGCTGCGGGTGCTAGCCGTCGTCGAGAATAAGTGTTACAAAGGCAGGACATGCGCCCCCTTTGCCCAATCATGTGCTGTTTTTTTACCAAAAAAACCCGCTAAAGCCAATGGGGGGGCCACGAAAGCCTGCTCACACGCATGAGCGTGTGAGCTGCTTACAGAACCCCTTCACAAGAGGTCTCGTGCTGCGTGACACTGCTGCGCACTGCAACGCTAGGTGCGAGACCTAAAAAGGACCCGTTAACTTTGACTGATTACTACACAGTATGCTATCAAAACCATGCTTTTGTCTATAAAAGGCAGTAGACTATCGATAAACTGAGGGAAGCACTTTGGGCACCTCTTCTGGTCCAAAAAGACTGTATGCCATGAGACATACCTATGTTCAGCGCACCGGTACGGTTTGCATTCACCCATGAAGACAAAAATCAGCATCAGGGTTCCATACATCATTACAGTTGAGTATGGGAGCAAGGCCATCACCAGTGATAGAAACTTTCGATCCCAAAAGATGCCCTTCCTAGATGAGTGTTTTTGGGTAAAGGTACCTTCAAGGGATTTTGTTAATGTAGTTTAGAACATTAATTTTTATATGCACTGATTTAAGACCCAAATAAATGTTGGTCTACTGTGCAATTAAGCAACAATGGTTATTGATTGAATTTACAAATAGTCACACAATCATCTGAATATAAAGAGCGGAACAGGCGGGTGTATATAAAAAATAATTTGCATTTAATACAGCTTTAAGAATCAAAATAAAGGGTACAGAAAATATATGTCAACAATGTTACAAGAAGCATGTATTGTAAAAAGTAAATAAAGACACTTCATTGAAACAATTGTATGCGCTTTTCTTCCTTAATGCAATTGATGTGCTGAATTTGATGAAGAAAAAGCGTAGGTCGACATTTCAGTCTTTTATGAACTGATTATTGAGACCATCTTCAGGACAATGACGGTATATCTGAAGACCTCTAAAAATGATATAGTCTTTCAATTATTGCATGTTCTATATCATATCTAATACTAGAACAACATACATTATTTACAATTATTTACATATATATATATATAACACCCAAAATATACAAACCTTGAATAGGTTGTATATTATCAAATCCTGACATTTTCAAAGTTTATTACATAATAGTGGCCTGTTCAGCACATTCTTAGTCATTCAATAGAGTTCATATTCTGAAGCAATAGATGACATTTGCTAAAAACATTCAATTTTGCAACATCTACTCTCACTGTTGTTTCTAATCCTGGGATTCGTAATATAAATACAGCTATTAGACATATTATATTAATTTGAGAGTTTATATCCATTGTTTAGAATAAAAGCACTAAGAAACACAATGTGTTTCGTTGACAAAAAACAATATTAAATGTTCTCTGAGCATATAAAGTTGTATAGTATTAAACATTGTTTTTAAGAAAAGTGTTGTATAGTGAGTGTAATCACATTCATGGAGTTCCCTTATATTGACAGATTCTGTGGGGAAAGTAAAGCTTCTAGAGTAAATCACAGTAATCACATTCACAAAGTTTCCTTACATTGACGGATTCTGTGGAACAAGTAAAGATTCTAGAGTGGATCATTATTACAATAACATAAGGTTATCTTTCTCAGAGAGAAACATGTTCCCTTATCCCTCTAGCTTGAGTGCCCAGTATTGATATAGGTACTTGATTGGTAAAGGGACAATCGATCACAAATATATGTGTTTTGAAAAATGATAAAAGTCACCTTGGTTAGTATTGGTCAGCTCGCCACAAAGGTTCTGGCTATTGTCAAAAGAATGTAATAGGTACCTCGGGTGAAGAGGACACGAATGGTATTCGAAATTCCTACAAAATGTCCAAAGGTACAGAGCTTTTTAGCAATCATGAAGTTCAGGCATTAGTATAGTGATGAAATTCATTTTTCATTTATAAAATATGGACAATCTTTTTTCTTCTACTAAATTGTCCTATGTATGAACAATTAAATAGCGGGCATTTAGGGCTATCATGTCCACTGAACAGACTAATTAGGCTGCTTGCGCATAGATTTATAGTTCAAAAGAATGGTCTTTTTTTAATAAAAATGGAATACCTTAAATTCCGAAAAAATTTCCCCTGTTGTAGTAAGTTCAAAACAGCTCCTCGCAACAGTCCTGGCTGTTCATTTAGATGGATCACCTGATCAAAGAAAGTATATATAGATATTTAGAGTAATATCCTGATTCTTTATGGGTCTCTGCATGTATGTATACAATAACAATATGGTCCTAGGATTTATATAAATAAAAACGTATGAGTCTCTGTTTGAATATCATGATTGAATAGTTATAGCCATTTTGAAATCAATTATCTGGCTGAAATCATGTCTCCACAAGTGGGCCATCATGGCAACTGCTTATATTCAAAGAGCTGTATCTGAGTTAAGTGAGCTGAAAGTCATCACCAGTAACGAGAGGGATCGTGAGTCTTTGTGCCTGAAAAAATAAATGAAAATAGCTAAAAAGCTACTCTAGCAAAATGCAGGGATCGTAAAGAGCCCCAACATTAAAAGAAAGTTCTAGAGACCCCGTCAGAGCTTACCTTATTTAACGGAGGTAGCGAGATCACTGACAATCATCAGCTCTTAAAATGGCAAGAAAGACTGGGAGCAGCCTGACTCGATTTGTACTCGCGTTTAGACCGCGAAAGAGGACTAACCTAATCATGTCAAATCTTAGCGGCCATATTGTAACGCGGTCGGAAGTGAATGGCATGAATATTCGTCAGACATATTTTAGTATGTTTTGTAAGTTATATCATGCTGTCCTTGATTGAAGCGAATAGGATCGATATCTATGAAAGTTAAATACGAGTGTCTGAATCAAACAGAAGAATATTTAAACACCCTTGTGTAGTATGTTTGAGTATCTAGATATGTAAAAAAATGTTTTAAATAAACCATATAGGAGTAGATAATCTATATGTTTTGTCAACTATAAACATAACGCTAATTTCATAAAAGGCATTTTGCGCAGATCATTATTTAATGGATCTTAAAGAATAAGCATTGCATGAAACTATTAAGGATTTCAAGAGTGTTTACAAAGCTCATCCATTGTTACATAATATAACTCCATTTGTCATTCTATACTTCATGAAAAAGCTCACAATGTGATATCTGGCATCAATTGTCTACGCCATATACATTTCTTACATTATAAAAATGACATAATCGGGGTACATGTTCAGTCTCTTACATAGAAAATACATGGTTTCAAAAAACCAATATTTTTACAAAAAATGTAGGTTTACCAACGAATATGAAATTACAAATGGATTACAATATTCAATCGATAGTTGGTATACATTATGGGCTCGATTCCGATCCGGTAAAATGCGCTCCGAATCGTCGTACGGAGCAATTTTCCCCGTACGAATCGTACCCGTACACGTCCCCGTACGTACGACGAAGTACGATCCGTACCAGGAGCCAAAGACCGTACGAGTCGTACAGGACTCCGTACGACTAAAATATCCGTACGAGTCTCACTCGGAACCCGCTGTACGTGACATCGCTACGGTTCGCGGCTGGTTTTTTACGACCCAGCAAGTACGATTCGTGTCGGGTACGCAACGTACAACCCTTTTTTTTACGGGAGCTGGAAACAGCCGTAAACGCATAGTTCGCGCCGAAACAAGTACAGAACGCCCCCCCCCCGGGGACGCCGCGTACCCCACATGATCGGCGGGGTACGCGCCGTACCCCTGCGATCATGTGGGGTACGCGGCGTACACCCAGCGTACATGGGGTGCGCACCGTACACCCACCGTACATGGGGTACGCACCGTACCCCATGTACGGTGGGTGTACGGTGCGCTTTTGATTGAGCGCTTTTCCGTACGAATCGCCCTTACCTGACGCCGACCGTATGAATAGCGTCCTGATCACCCGGTCCGGATCGTACTCGCCGGGTCGTAGGGTGTGTTTACGAGTCGTACGGAAACGGCTACGAATACGAATCGTACGGGGGATTTTTTTTACCGGATCGGAATCGAGCCCCTTGTGTTAAAAATGAAAAGGAGAGTGTAAAAGAACATATCTATATTAAATAGAAAATGGCTCACTCTATTTAACAATGTATCCAGTGATTTTTACATTCATAGAAAAGACCTAACCAATGGATAAGAGCAAACATTACAGACAAATACATTATAATAATGCTAATGCTCCTAAGTATGGTCTGAACAAGGGCAGATATCATCTCAAGACAATTCATAGGCAGGCTAAGGCATGCCATTCGGATCACTGAAATAATATCTACTACCAAAATATCGAGTTCCCAAAATATCGATGACAAAATATCGAGGGACATAATATCGACTTTCTATCTTCACTAAGGTAAGTACAAAAATATCGACTTTAAAATATCGAGTGTTAAAAATATAGACTGTCAAAATATCGATTTTTTTATGTCTTTAAAATAAGTTAAAACTATTATAATATTACATATATTTAATATAAACATTGTTAAAATTATTAAATAAATGTAACATTATTACATAATTAATGTAAATTTAAAAATTAATAATAATAATACATATATATATAAATACATGTTATTAATAAAACATATAGAATATATTTACCGTGGCATAGCAAAAGGTTTAAATTTAATGTAACCACTCCAGTGGGTGCTACATTACAGAGATCGTTGGATAGCGTAGGGGTAAAAATTAGTATTCCCACTCCAGTGGAGGCTACAGTAGAGAAAGCGTACGCCTGTACCCCAAAAACCCAAAACAGACCCTGAACCCTAAAAATATCCCTGTACCCCAAAAACCCAAAACTGACCCTGAACCCTAAAAATACCCCTTTACCAAAAAACCCCAAAATGACCCTGAACCCTAAAAATACCCCTTTACCCAAAAACTGAAAACTGACCCTGAACCCTAAAAATACCCCTTTACCCAAAAACTGAAAACTGACCCTGAACCCTAAAAATACCCCTTTACCCAAAAACTGAAAACTGACCCTGAACCATAAAAATACCCCTTTACCCAAAAACTGAAAACTGACCCTGAACCCTAAAAATACCCCTTTACCCAAAAACTGAAAACTGACCCTGAACCCTAAAAATACCCCTTTACCCAAGAACTGAAAACTGACCCTGAACCCTAAAAATACCCCTTTACCCAAAAACTGAAAACTGATCCCAAACCCCATAAACACACAAGCCGCTACAGAAAATAAATTAAAAAAAATTAATTATTTATCAATTATTTATTTTAAATTAATTACCAATTATATTTTAATTATTTACCAATTATTATTTAATTAACAATTAGATTAAATTTACATAATTAATTAATTATAATTAAATTACTTCCCACCCTATTCCCCTATAAACACACAACCCGCTACAGAAAATAAATTACAAAAGAATTAATTATTTATCAATTAATCATTTTTAATTAATTAACTATTATATTTTAATTAATTACCAATTATTATTAAAGTAACAATTACATTAAATTTACATAATTAATTATTTATAATTAAATTACTTCCCACCCTATTCCCCTATAAACCCACAACCCTCTACAGATTTATATTACTCAATATTATTAAATATTAATAACTTACCTTATTTTCGATATTTTTGTTGTCTATATTTTTTCTAGTCTATATTATGTCTAGTCTATATTTTTGATTCGATATTTTGGCTATTCTATTCGATATTAGTCGATATTTTTGCTGTCTATATTTTGTCTAGTCTATATTTTGTCCAGTCTATATTTTTTACTCGATATTTTGTCCAATCGATATTTTGGACTCGATATTATGTCTGTTTACCCATGCCATTCAGTTGCAGTATTAAGGCCCCTTTCGATGGTATCCGCTATGCAGATAAGTTTGCCTTCCTTCATAGTGAGAATGTTATCTACATTGTGTTGTCTTTTGGCTGATTTAATGACGTCAATTACCCACCAAGTCATTTGATTGCAAGTGTGGCCAAAGCAGGTAAAGTGTTCGACAAGATGATGTTGTAAAATACTTTTTTTCACAGGCTGAATTTTTTGCTGATGTAGTGCAAATTGCAAGGGCATTTAATACAATAAACCACATTCGTGGTGTTACAGTTAGAGAAAGACTTGACGGTAAGGTTGACGTCATTAATTCTGCAAGTTTTAACAATTTTAGTGGTCTGACATGCAGGACAATTATTGCACTTAAAGTGGCCTTTGATTGGTGCTAGTTGCCTCATGTTGTCTACTATGTTTTGTTCAGTCTTGTTGTCATAGGCGTGAACTATACGATCTTGAAGGTTGGTCCCTCTTCTAAAAGCAAACATGTTTTTTTTACAAACTCTGGGATAGACACAAGGAGGTTCCATTGCTTGAGTAGAATTTTCTTAATTGAATTTGTGTGTGTGCCAAAGGTTGAGACACAGATCCAATTCTCTTTTTTAGGACGATCTTCAACCATTAGAAGGGCATCACGGTTATTGTACCATGCTCGTTTCATGGACTTTTTCAATAGCTTAGAGGGGTAACCTCTAGCCTTAAGTTTCTCCTTGAGTTTTTTATTTTCACAGAAATAGTCCACTTTGAGGGTACAGTTTTTGCGTAAACGCAAAAACTGTCCAAAGGGAAGCCCATCTTTAAGGGCTTGAGGGTGATTACTTTGGTAATTGAGTAGAGTATTTCTGGAAGTGGGCTTAGTATAGAGGGTTGTGTAAAGATGGTTGGATGCATCATTCTTTATGGTTATGTCCAGGAAGTTCATTTTATTATTATCATGCTCCAAAGTAAATTTAAGATGTTGGCTCCTTGTATTTAGCCAAACATGGAATTCTTGTAATTCAATGCTTGTACCATGCCACACAATAAGCACGTCGCCTATATATCGCAACCACTTTCGGATGTTATTAAAGAAAAGGTTGGACATAATGAAAATGTGTTGACTTTCGAAGTTAGACACATAGATATTGGCAATGTCTGGGACGTAAATTGCACCCAAGTCAACTCCCTTAATTTGCTGGTAGAATTTATTTTCGAATAGAAATAATTTTTTGCAAAGAGAAATGCGTACACATTCGATAATAAATTTTGTAGGGACTTCATGGGGTCTCGGTCTACTTTCAAGAAGTTCAGTGAGAATTAGTAGCACCTCCTGTTGGGGTATGTTCGTGTACAGGCTTTCTATATCCATGGACATGAACAGGTCATTAACTGGGTCAGATTCAAAATGTTCTATCACATTTATAACTGCCATAGTATCTCTTATATAAGAGGGTTGTTGTATGGCAAAAGGTTGAATAAAGTAGTCTGAGTACTGTGCTAGAGGTTTTAGAATTGAGTTGCAGCCAGACACTATCGGCCGTCCAGGGGGGTTAGTTAGATCTTTATGGACCTTTGGTAATAGATAGATGGCAGGCACCGTTGAAGTTTTGTTAATTAAAAAAGCATCTTCTTTCTCATTGAGCCATACACCATCAAAGCCTAACTTGCTAAGAGCAGTAATTTCTTTGGTTAGTCTGAGTGTGCGGTTGGTTGAAAGCTCTTTATAGTGAGTTTGGACTGAGAGTTGTTTTATCATTTCTTTATTATATTAGTCACGTTCCCAAAGGACGATACCACCCCCTTTGTCAGCAGGCTTTTTCTAAAGACTGAAGATTGAGTAAAGATGTCTGCTGTACTTTGGGGAAATTAGATTTATATTGAATTCTCTTTTTAAAGAGATTCTCAACCTCAATTAAGGTCGCATTTTCAAAGGCAATGACCTCTTTTCTCACCATAGAGTAGGTAGTATAAAAAGTAGAGGGATTATGTAATCCTGTAATGCCATTATTCTTTCTAATGATGTCATCTGAAAAGAAATGTTTCAATCTCACACTTCGAAAGAATTTATATCATTCAAGTTTGGTTTGGAACAAGTAATTTTTGTATGTTGGAACAAAGCTGAGCCCAGCTGACAGAACTTCAATTTCACATTCAGAAAGAATATCAGTTGATAAGTTGAAGATAGGTGTAGTTTGATCTGATGTTACCACTCGTAATATTGGTTGCGTGTTTTGCAGAAACCCGGGGTGTACTTATTCCGGTACCATCCTCTCTTGGGGGGCTGTGATCTGTGAGGTTGAATGTTGCCTCTGCGGTCCTATCCTAAAAAAGTCTGGTGTGAAGTCGATGGTTGTTGTTCGTATAGTCGATAGTTTGTATCGACTGATTTATCACTACCTGATTCAGAATTTGTGTCAGAGAAATTTATCCTTTTTCATGATTGTTGGTTAGAGTTTTGAGGAGCATAAACATCTTTGTTTAGATAAGGGTATGCTTTTTCTTTATTATAGCGTCTAATATCGTTTTGCAATTTCTCAGTTTTTTTGTGCGAATTGAATTCCTCAAATTCTTTAATTGTTTGCTGCACTTTATCTAAAAGGAATTTACTGTTGGTAATGTTCGAATCTCCTGTAACTTTTTTTCTCTAACGCTTCAATTTCTTTGGTCAGAATTTTGATTTGTTTAAAAGCTGTCTTTATACTGAGCACCATCCAAGTGCATGAGCACCTGTTGGCTGAGAAGCTAACGCCAATTTTAAAGTCTTCGTCGTCTGTAAAAATGATTGGGATGTTACATATTTGTAAACCAGTTGGGATAATATTTGAGTTTAGATAGTCTGTTAGAAATTTGGCATGTAGTACTGTGCGCATTAATTTCTTTTTTAATCTCTCAAGTTGGTTTAAATCTAATTCATAAACGGGTTGTGTTACTGGGGTTTTATTGCCAAGAAGCGAGGGACCTCCAGCTATTTTCAGTATGTACTCTTCCGAGTAGGACAATGTCTCTGCCTCAGACATATAGAAAAATCTAGAATTACAAAAACAACTTTTTACAGTGGCCCGCAACAGACAACCGTCTGCGCCTGAATGGTATAAAGGAAACGAGCAACCCAATATACCCTTGAGGGTTTGGGCAAAAAGTATGTGTGGGTAAAGGTACCTTCAAGGGATTTTGTTAATATAGTTTAGAACATTTAATTATATACACTGATTTAAGACCCAAATAAATGTTGGTCTACTGTGCAATTAAGCAACGATGGTTATTGATTGAATTTACAAATAGCTACACAATGATCAGAATATAAAGAGAGGAAGAGGCGGGTGTATATAAAAAATAATTTGTATTTAATATGGCTTTAAGAATCAAAAGAAAGGGTACAGAAAATATATGTCAACAATGTTACAAGAAGCATGTATTGTAAAAAGTAAATAAAGACACTTCATTGAAACAATTGTATGCGCTTTACTTCCTTAATGCAATTGATGTGCTGAATTTGATGAAGAAAAAGCGTAGGTCGACGTTTCGGTCTCTTATGACCTGATTATTGAGACCATCTTCAGGACAATGACGGTATATCTGAAGACCCCTAAAAATGATATAGACTTTCAATTATTGCATGTTTTATATCATATCTATTACTAGAACAACATACATTATTTACAATTATTTACATATATATAACACCCGAAATATACAAACCTTGAATAGGTTGTATATTATCAAATCCTGACATTTTCAAACTTTATTACATAATAGTGGCCTGTTCAGCACATTCTTAGTCATTCAATAGAGTTCATATTCTGAAACAATAGATGACATTTGATAAAAACATTCAATTTTGCAACATCTACTCTCACTGTTGTTTCTAATCCTGGGAATCGTAATAAAAGTACAGCTATTAGACTCATATTATATTAATTTGAGAGTTTATATCCATTGTTTAGAATAAAAGCACTCAGAAACAGAATGTGTTTTATTGACAAAAAAACAATATTAAATGGTCTCTGAGCATATAAAGTTGTATAGTATTAAACATTGTTTTTAAGAAAAGTGTTATATAGTGAGCGTAATCACATTCATGGAATTCCCATATATTGACGGATTCTGTGGGGCAAGTAAAGCTTCTCGAGTAAATCACAGTAATCACATTCACAAAGTTTCCTTACATTGACGGATTCTGTGGAAAAAGTAAAGATTCTAGAGTGGATCATTATTACAAGAACATAAGGATATCTTTCTCAGAGAGAAACATGTTCCCTTATCATTCTATCTTGACTACCCAGTATTGATATAGGTACTTGGTTGGTGAAGGGACAATCAATCACAAATATATGTGTTTTGAAAAATAATAAAAGTCACCTTAGTTAGTATTGGTCAGCTCACCCCAAAGGTTCTGGCTATTGTCAAAAGAATATAATAGGCACCTCGGGTGAAGAGGACTCAAATGGTATTCGATTTTCCTACAAAATATCCAAAGGTAAAGAGGTTTTTAGCAATCATGAAGTTCAGGCATTAGTCTAGTGATGAAATTCATTTTTCAATTATAAAATATGGACAATCTTTTTTCTTCTACTAAATTGTCCTATATATGAACAATTAAATAGCAGGCATTTAGGGGTATCATGTCCACTAAACAGATTAATCAGGCTGCTTGCGCATAGATTTATAGTTCAAAATAATGGTCTTTTTTTAATAAAAATGGAATACCTTAAATTCCGAAAAAAGGTCCCCTGTTGTAGTAAGTTAAAAGCAGCTCCTCGCAACAGTCCTGGCTGTTCATTTAGATGGATCACCTGATCAAAGAAAATATATATCGATGTTTAGAGTAATATCCTGTTACTTTATGGGTCTCTGCATGTATATATACGATAATGATATGGGCCTAGGATTTATATAAAGAAAAATGTATGAGTCTCTGTTTAAATATCATGATTGAATAGTTATAGCCATTTTGAAATCAATTATCTGGCTGAAATCATGTCCCCACTAGTGGGCCATCATGGCAACTGCTTGTATTCAAAGAGCTGTACCTGAGTTAAGTGAGCCCAAAGTCATCACCAGTAACGAAATGGATCGTGGGTCTTTGTGCCTGAAAAAATAAATAAAAAAAGCTAAAAAGCTACTCTAGCGAAATGCAGGGATCATAACGGAGGTAGCGAGATCACTGACAATCATTGGCTCGTAAAATGGCAAGAAAGACTGGGAGCAGCCTGACTCGATGTGTACTCGCGTTTAGACCGCTAGTTGAGAACACCCTGAATCAATTTCTAATCTGGAGATATTTGGCAGTCAGATCTGTAAAACTAGCACGAAAGTCCATCAGAATTCCTGTGGCTCAATCCGCCTCTGTTCCCGACTACAATGTGACCTTTCAAATAAATAAGCCATCTTAGCAACTTTAGGTTCTCTCCCTTCAAACCCATTAACCATTTCAGTGGCTTATGATCCATCTGCAGTACAAGCATAGAGGCTCATTTATGAGCTTGTGATGCAACACAGCAAATCACCTTGATGGACTGCACTGCATGACAGAGAAAGGGCATAAATGTGCCATATTTAAGGCAATACGGTGCATTCCTGCCCTATCCCCTGTGCTGGCACCCTTTTGGCTGCCTAGCGCCAATGCAGACACCCTTTCACCGTGGTGAAGGGGAGGCCTGTATTGCATGCAGTATTTTTTTTGTGCGTGAAGGGGCAAATTCCTGGACAAAAAAAACACTGGGCGGCATATTCCTCTTTCTATGTGTGTTGCAAGATGAGGATGAAGCAAGGACAAATAGAGTTTTTAGGTATCTGGGAATGCATCAAAAACCATGGGAGTTGCATGGAAACACCCATGCATCTCCCAATGAATGCCTCACCAGGGCAGAGTACTGCAAAGCAGTGATTTGTGATGAGTTTTGTTACTCCAGATTTTTATAGCCACTCAGAGCCATGCAAAGTGGCTTTGCATGCCTTCAAAAATCTGGATTAAGGTTTGCGTCACTCTTTCACCACATTGTGTGGTGCAAGAGTGACACAAACTGGCTCATAAATAGGCCCTCAGTGACAAACAAGTAAGTATGGTACTTACGCAGGTCTCACACTATGGCCTAAGAGGGACGAGAGCCCCGACGGCGCACCCCTGCAACCATACGAAGGGAGAGGTGGGCAAAGGAGGAGAATTTGCAACTTTGGAGAGTGGCCGGGAAGGCGAGCCAAGATGGCGGTGCCCAGGGAGCAGTAGCAGAACCAAGACGAACACTGGGTAGGTAGCGAGGACCTGATCGCGGTAAGGCGGCGATCGGAGTGCCTTTCTTGTGATCGTGAGGTCTGGAAATCAACCCCCAGGAATCCCCTCAACAGCAGCAGTGGAGATGAGTTGAGACAGGAAGGGAGCTGCCGAAACCCCACGTGGCAAGCCGGAGAGAGGGGTCGGATAGCCATTGGAGACTGTGTGCAGAGCAGAGGGGGTGGGCGATCCTCCCCAGAGAAAGCAGCACTGGCATGACTGGCAGCCAAAAAGAAGATGGCAGAGGAGGTCCCTTCCTCCCCCAATTGGTGGGACGGGTACAGTAAGACCTGCGGGTGTTCAGAGGGAACTCGCAGAAGAGAGTAACTGCACTGCCCCAGGTGATAGCGACAAGGCAAGGACCCCGGCGCAAGCGGTGAAGAGCCCTGTGTGTCTCACGAGCCAGGAGGCCCTGGGGAAGTGGGCCCTAGTGGGGGAACTAAATAGTGAGTCCAGCAAGGGCACCTAGTACCGGGGGACTGGTGGAGCAATAAGGCCTGCCCACGAGCAACTACCTGCACCGAGGCCTGCAGAAGACGGATAGTGCCAACGGGAAGACCCGTTACGGATGAATGCACCCGGCGGAGGCCGAAGAGTGGGCCCAAGGACTTTCCGCACTAGAGCATCACCCACAGAGTGGCGGAGAGAGACGCTGCTGCTGTGTGCAACCCAGTGGGCCACATTGGGAGAATACATGCGGCTGGAGAAAGCAGAGAGGAACCTCCATTGCAGCGCTAACGGTGCAAGTGAGTGCAAAGCCCAGAGAAGCCTAGAGAGAGTGGCAGAATTGTGAAGCTGGGACCACGCCGCGGGGGAGACCTGATCATACTAGAGGCCAAGAGACCCAGGAGGGGAATCTTATGGGAGCATGCCCCGGCGGGGTCACCAGCAGTACCCAGGGCCCTCAGCAGCAGAGGACAC
Organism: Lissotriton vulgaris; assembly: GCF_964263255.1. Classification (NCBI taxonomy): domain Eukaryota; kingdom Metazoa; phylum Chordata; class Amphibia; order Caudata; family Salamandridae; genus Lissotriton; species Lissotriton vulgaris. The sequence goes on along the minus strand of NC_141695.1, from coordinate 1,303,097,843 downwards.
TGAGAACAGGACACCAGAGAAGGAGCAGGCCCTCCTTGCAAAAGAAGCAAACAGCAAATACTCAAGGAGGCGTAAGGAGGAAGACGAGCGATCAGCAAATTCGCTGGGGCACCGCAAAGTAGAGCAAGGTTGGCAGCGCTGACGGAGCCAACAAGCAGGCCCACAGTCCACTGCAACCAGGGTCCGCTACATGTGGCGAGGGAGAACCCCCCCCACAGCGTGCAGGCCCCAGAGACCATGTCGGCAGAATATAACGCCCTGAACTGTGCTTGGGATGGGGATGAAAGAGGGCAAAGGAAAGGGAACAAGCAAGTCTTCCAGACAAGGGTATAAAATCTTGGGGTGAAGCAGGCACCACGCTGGGTGGTGCGCAAAGGTACTTCAGACCAGAACACAATATTAGCTGGGGGCCTTGACAGGCATTGAGGAGAGTGGGTCTGGGCTAGCATTGAGAAGATAAGTTGCACCAAAAAAAATGAGGGAGAGAGGCGAGTGAAGAAAGCCGAATCAGAAGCGATTAATCCAAGTTCAAATCAGAGCACATAACGGACTGCAGAGTGTCAACCAGGAAAGGTAAACTTGAGCACCAAGAGGACTACCGGAGGACTCCTACAAGCACATGTGACACCAGAAGCATCACAGACCTAGAAGACATGATGGAGAAGGTCCTCCAAAAAAAGGACAGAGAGGAGGTCCCAATAGAGCAACCGACAGAGGAGCGAGGGAGGATCCAACACCAAGCGGAGCGTCAAGGAGACCCTTTGTTACAGAATATTTTCAAAGCCATCATCTCTTCTAGTGAGTTACTAGAGACCAATATAGACTCACTGGGTCTATATCTGGGCCTGCTTAGGGAAGATCACAAAAAGTTGGCAGATCGCGTTAAAACAACTGAGGTCCAATTATCAGAGAAGTAGTTGGACATTGCAATAATGCAACAACGATTAACAGCGCTAGAGACAAAGGTGCACACATTGGAATTCAGGGCAGAAGATGGCTAAAATAGATCGCACAACGGTAACCTCAGAATCACAGGTTTTCATAAAAAATAGAAGGCGGCAACACTATGGACTACCTGGAAAAATGTTTGCGAGAAGAAGTGACTCCTGAAATCTTAATGAGCTTCTTTGCCCTAGAGAGGGCACATCGAGTTCCTGCGTAACTGCCTGCACCAGGAGCACCACCACGAGTGAGTTAGCAAAGCTCCTCCATTACAGTGACAGGGACCACATCCTTACCCAGGTCCTTCTCCTGGGAGATATAGTGGTAGATAACTCAGTGGTACGAATTTTCCCGGATTTTTCTCAGGAGACGCAAAGATAGAGAGACGCCTACCAGGACGTGAAACAAAGATTTATGCAACTGAACTCTAAGTATAGAACGCAATATCCGGCCACACTGCGGGTAGTCACTGAAAATGGCACAGTGTTTTTCAAGACCTCACAAGAGGCATCATACTGACTGGACAAACAAGAGGGGATGGTGCCATTACGAGATCTAGAAAGGAGAAGAAGAAGAACTACCCCCCCCCCAAAATCAGAGTACGTTAAGAGGGACTACTGCCCCCACACAAGAAGAACCACAGCTTGAGCGCCGAAATATGATGCAGGTGGTGGCAAGGATTAGCGTTAAAGGGAGCAGCCCTGCACCTCCTGAGAGCAGTGAGATGGTAGTAGACTCTGGCTTGGAACACTTGTCTAGCGACAACGAGGTGCAGAAGCGGGGCTCCTGAACATCACACCACAGACGTGGTTGATATAGCCTAGAGGAAGGGGGCCGAGGTTCACTGCGAGCAGGTTGGCTGCAACACAAGATGAACTTGACCTAACAATGAGGTACTGGGTTTGCTGGAGGGGGGCGCTGAGGGGGCTCCTTTGGGACCACAGGAGTGAAGGGATGCCGCAGAGACCAGGAGAGCCATGGACAAGCAGCCTTCCCCCTTGCTCTTGACTGATAGGACTGCAAGCATTCATTTGTGGACTTTTAGCCTCAGTTTAGATGGGGGTGTTTTCCTACTTATCCTGGGGAGTGGGAGTTGGGGGACATTTTAAAGTTTTTAGGAGGAGACACCTTGAGTTGCAGCGCACAAAGCACTATAAGGGTTTGAGCAGGAAGAGGAAGTCCATGAAGGTGCATGAGGAGAATGATGGACGGAGAATTGCTAACTCATCCAAATGCTGACACAGACTTGGAACATTAGAGGGATGCACTAAATGACGAAACACTATAAAATCTGATCATATATCAGAAGGCAGGGAGCTCAAATAGCTCTACTGCAAGAGACGCACCTGACACAGAAGGAGGGACAAGCATTGCAGAGGCAATGGAGGGGCCAGCTCTTCTACACCACTTTCTCGGCATATGCACGGGTGTTAATTTGGATCCAAGCAGGGGTCCCATTCCAGCTGATGGACTCCCTAGTAGACCCAGAGGGTCACTTTGTGGTCATAAGAGGATGGCTAGAGGGCCGGGAAAGAAGTATAATTAGCATATACGCCCCTAAAGCAGAGTAACCAGCCTTCTTTGTGAAGCTAAGTTACTGCCTGGCGCATTACCTGGTGGTTAGTACTCTAGTGGGAGGTGACTTCAATAGTGTGGACGACCTATATCTAGATAGATCTCATCCCCTGCTGTGAGATTCCCAATTGGCACATGCCTCACAAGCGTTCACTACTTGGAGACAGAGCTGGGGACTAGTAGATATCTGGAGGGTCTTGTATCCTCATGATAGAGACTACTCCTATTTATCAGCTGTACATCAGGGTGCAGGTGCGACTCTATGCCTTTTTATGTTCATTAGAAATCCACTGCACTGCTGCTACCATAGAATATCTTGCGTGCACGATATCAGACCACAATCCTATGGTCGTCTCTTTAAACTGGAAGCGGCCGACATCGGTGATCCCCACGTGTAGACTCCGCCCAGATACCCTGGAGAACCAGGTCTTCCGAGAAGAGATTAGGGGAGAGATAGCACAAAAATTCAAGACTAATGCAGGGACGGCCTCTTCATCGAATGTGGAGTGGGATACCTTTAAGGTGGTCCTGAGGGGCTAATGCATAACTCGTACCACTGGGGTAAAGCGTGTTATCCTGGGAGAAGTGGAGGGCGCAGAGACAACCCTCAGAGGCCTGGAACATAGAAGACCAGAGAACCCAGAGCTCAAGCAGGCAGTCTTAGAGGCCAAGAAAGAGGTGGCAAGACAGACAGAGAGACTCAGATGGTTTGACTATAAAAAATATCTAAAGCGCGTGCATTCAGAGTGAGACAAATCGGGATCTCTTTTGGCGTGGCTGGCAAACTCGGTGAGCAGGAACCAACGGCTGGTGGAAATAGAGGATAAGAAAGGGGCTAGATACTACACGCTGCTGAAGATTAATGAGATCTTTGTCTGCTACTATGCAAGGCTATACAGAGGGTCGTAAATAAGCAAACAAGCAGACGAAGGGAATACCTTGCAGATCTGCAGATGGTGAGGCTGGACCCTGAGGCAGCAGAAGAGCTAGAAGAAGAAATATCACACAGCAGGAGGTATGGTCCACCATCAAGGGTATGGCGTGGAAAAAGACTCCGGGCACTGATGGGCTACCAGCAGAATTCTACGTGGCATATGTGGAGGAACTGGTGCGACGATTGGTCACAATGTACCAAGAGGCTCGGGAGGTGGGTATGCTGCCAGAGAGCGCTAGGGAGACCCTCATTGTCCTGGTACCTAAACCAGGGTAAGAACTGCACCGTTACACAGCCTACAGGCCTTTATCCATGCTAAACATGGATTACAAAATCCTCAGCAAGAACTTTGCAATGTGCCTACTTCCCCACATCCTGGAATTGGTCCACGCAGACCAAGAGGGGTTTATTCCTAGGTGGAACACAGTCATAAATATTAGGTGCCTTCTAGCCATCATGGGCTTTAATGGGTACAACAAACAGAAGGCTGGGGTACTTGCTGTAGATATAGAAAAGGCCTTCAATAGTCTTGTGTTGCCCAATCTTTATGAGGTCGTGGTCAAGATGGGATTGGGATGGGGCTTTCTGGCATGAGTGCTACTATTGTACGCGTCTCCTACGGCTCGAGTGCGCTATTATGCAAGGCTATACAGAGGGTTGTAAATAGGCAAACAAGCAGACAAAGGGAATACCTTGTAGATCTGCAGATGGTGAGGGTGGACCCTGAGGCAGCAGAAGAGCTAGAAGAAGACATCACACAGCAGGAGGTATGGGCCACCATCAAGGGTATGGCGTGGAAAAAGACTCCGGGCACTGATTGACTGCCAGCAGAGCTCTACGTGGTTTATGTGGAGGAACTGGTGCGACGATTGGTCACAATGTACCAAGAGGCTCGGGAAGTGGGTATGCTGACGGAGAGCGCTAGGGAGACCCTCATTGTCCTGGTACCTAAACCAGGGTAAGAACTGCACCGTTACACAGCCTACAGGCCTTTATCCATGCTAAACATGGATTACAAAATCCTCAGCAAGATATTGGCAATGTGCCTACTTCCCCACATCCTGGAATTGGTCCACGCAGACCAAGAGAGGTTTATTCCAAGGTGGAACACAGTCATAAATATTAGGTGACTTCTAGCCATCATGGGCTCGAATGGGTACAACAAACAGAAGGCCGCGGTACTTGCGGTAGATATAGAGAAGGCCTTTATTAGTCTTGTGTGGCCCTATCTTTATGAGGTCCTGGTCAAGATGGGATTGGGAGGGGGCTTTCTGGCATGAGTGCTACTATTGTACGCGTCTCCTATGTCTTGGGTGCGCCCGGGAGGACAATTCCACCCAGGCTGCGAGTGGGGAGGGGTTTGAGGCAAGGATGCCCCTCTCCCTACTCCTGTTTGCATTGGCTGTGGGCAGAGCGATATGATCAGTAAAGACTGCAATGGACCTTAGGGGAACACTGCCACTATCGGTAGCTGCACGGTTAGCGGTCTTAACGATGGTACTGCTCTCAGGCCTGTTGTATTATTTTGGGGTTCTTCCGGTGTGGATCCTAAGAGCAAAATTTAAAGACCTCGACTCACTGATCATGTCATTTATCTGGGGAGCGGGACGCAGACAAGTAGCGCTTACTTCTCTAATGCGCACTGCGGCGTTGAGTGGACTAGCGGCCCCAGACTTTGAGAAGTATTATATAGCTGCCCAGCTATACTGGCTGATCCATTGGCTGGCGGCGGAGTGCAACCCAGGGAGGGAACAGTATCTGAATGTGCCGGATGCCGCAGACCTGGCGAAGATCCTGCTGCGGGTTTGACGGAACATGACAGAGGACACAATGGAAACCAGAGTGGTGGTGCTTTGCTGGGCGAGATACCTGAGAAGGGTTGGAGCCTAAATTCCCTACTCCCCGGATCTGCCTATTGCAGTACTAGGATGTCTACCGCAGGGAGCGCACTGGATGGGGTTAGAGGACTGGGTGGAGACACTGAAAGTGAAGGGGTACTTATACCAAGACTCTGCATTACTCCTATTTGAGGTGTTACAGGCAGCATACAACCTACCAGCAGGCAATTTCCTGAAGCATGGGGCCCTTACCAGAAGGATCAGAAAGCACTGGGGAGTGGGAGGGACAGAACCATGAGCGCTAGCAGGATGTAGATATGTTGCGCTATAAGCGGGAGGATCAAGGCAGTCTCTTGCCTCTACAAAGCAATCAATCGAGACATGCAACAACCGCTAGAGCACCTGCGATTACAGCGGGAAGATGATATTGGGTAACAGATTCCAGAGATGGAGTGGGATAAGATCCTAGAACAAACCTTGAAAGTATCTCAAAATGCACAATTTAAATTAATCAATTTCAATATACTGGATAGAGCGTACCTCACCCCATCCCACATGAGGAGGTACTTTGGGAAAAAGACAGCTGCATGCCCTCGATGTGGGGAGAGGGAGGCACACATAGTTCATATGTTTTGGAGCTGCCCCACACTGCAACTTTTCTGGGAGGAGGTAAGACAAGTGGTGGGTGATCTTACTGACAAAGAGCTCCCACACACCCCTGAACAATTCCTCTTAGGGTGGTGTCCACATACAGCCAAAAACAAGGTGACTGGGAAGTTTCAAGACCTGGCCTACATTCTGGCCAAAACAGAGATAGCCACAAATTGGAAAGCACCAGGGGGAATGCGGATTGTCTCCTGGAAAAAAGAACTAGAAAAGTGGGCAGGAGAGGAAACTAGACTGCTCCTCAGGGAAACAAGTCAAGGGAGAGGTAAGATAGATAGGGCCAGGGTGTGGGAAAACCTTGTGAGTGAACTGACAATGAGTAGGCGAGATGACAGCAGGGCGAGTTCCCCACAGCTGGCGACGTCAGAATGGGAAGGAATGAACAACTGGAGCAGCGACAATAGGCGCCACTTCGTACCGTAACTAAAAGTTTCATCTTGCGAGAACCTAATAGAATATAGAGGTTAGAATACGCAACTCAAGGAGGGGGGTTTTGTTTTGTTAATAGGGGTGTTAAACCAAGCATGCCAGAGAGTACCAATACAGTGTAATATTTAATGGTTACAACAAGAATAATGTATATGTGTATCGGTGCTATCTTGAAAACCTACTAAAATCTGGTTGTAAAAAAAACAAAAAAACTATAGTGAAGGGCTTTCCATACAGGTGCAGTGCATAGTGTCTTCTTCAGTTCCTTAAATGATTTCTGACATTCCTCAGTCCATATCATATCTCTGAGCTGCTTTTGGAGGGCAAAACAGTCAATATAGTTCCATAGTTTGCCACAAAGTTCCTGAAACACCTGGTGTGCCCCATGAAGACCCTCACCTCAGTCTGTACAATAGGTACTTCCCACTTCATCACAGACTAAATATTGGTATCCAACGGGTGAATCTTTCTATTCCCTTACCTCATTCCCAAAGTATACTACAGACACTTGGTTCACTTGATGGTCAATTTTACCTCCTGTACCCTAACCAACACCTATTCTAGTTGTATTAAGTGCTCCTGCCATTAATTTTTTAACACCACAAATTCATCCACGTAGGCCACACAGAACTCCTCCAACCCTGCCAGAACTTGGTTCATTGGGTGTTGAAAAGAGGCAAGAACATTGTTCAGCCAAAAGAACATCACTTTGTACTGGAAAAGCCCCTCTGACAGCAATCTTCTAATGCCCCCTTGTCAGGTCCAAGGTGCTGAAAGTCTTTGCAACACATATCTGATACACAAGTTCATCCATTCCTAGGACTGGAAAGGCATTGGTCTTGGTTACTTCTTTGAAGGCTCAGTAGTCTATACAGAACCACAGGTAGTAGACTCTTTGTTCAGCAGTAGCACCACATGACTAGACCATGAGCTACAAGAACTCTCACTGACCTCTAGGTCCAACATTTTGGAAACGTTGGCCAAAACGCATACCTAAACCTGGTCAGACTCTCTGTCCGTCCTGCCCTGAACTTGCATACTATCTCTTGTGTATATGTTATGCACACAGACTGGTGTCAACCCAGGAGTCAGCAAGAATAGGTTGCCAAATCATCCCACAACATCTCTACACTCCCTCTGCTGCTCAGGTGTTAACTCAGGGGCTAGCTAAACTCCTTCCACCGTGCCATACATCATGCCCCAATGCAGCAAGTTAGGAAATGGCTTACTTTCTTTCTCTACTTCCTTTGCCATAACGAAGATATTCACTGCGCAATCTCTCCTGAGGTAAGGCTTCAGCCCGTTCACATGGAACACCCTTTTGAGTTCCCTTGTGGCACCTGTATCAACCAAGTAGTTAAACTCAGAAATATTCTGAGCTATCTTGTATGGCCAAACTATTTGTCCTTCAAAGCCCAGTGACAAATAGTGTTTAACATGAATTCCTATATCACAAATGGAGACCACTTCTAGAATGTCACCAAGTCAATGTGAGGTGCCGGGTAATTACAAGGGCATCTCACAAAAAGTGATGGACTGGCATCACACACCACCAGGTGTCATGCTTCATCATCTGCCAGTCCTCGCCCTCCAGAAACCCCATTTGGTGGAGGACGGGCATACACCTGACGACAGGGATGCACTTTCTAAAGTGAGTGGGGGCCCAAAAGGAAAAGTCCGTTTAAAAAGCCATCAAGAGTTCCCCGATGTAACTTTATTTAGTGAGGGAACCATGTGGGATATAAAAACAAAAGTGCGGTGAATAAGAAAACAATCATTCAATCACTGCTAAGTGAATATTAAAGGGTAGGTCAACATGTTTCAGCCACAATGTCCAAAGGGTACATGGCTTTCATCAGGACCGATTTGAGGGGCTCCAATCTTACCATACTGTACTGGTAGTGCCACTCTGTAGATATGACCTATAGTCTTTATCCACTCAGGGGGTCCATTGACCCTTTAGGGGGGGGCGAATTACCCCATGGGAGGCGAGGGTTAGGGAGTACCCAGTGATCACACTCGTGAGTGCTAGGTAATTCCCGATAGGATCACCTATGATGTACGTCTCTCTATTCCTCCCCGACCATGAATTCCTACCCGCCTTCCTGATACCGTGTAGCATAGCTTCTTGCTCGTACCACTTCTTCATCAGCGCTTAACTAGCCTGAAGGTTTCCCTTGCCTGGATAATGTATTGCGCAATCAATGTCCTGAGGCCGTCACATAGACCATCGCATCCTTGTTTGGACCTTTCTCTTACTAAGGTGAATGGACCCCACACTGGATATCCATAGAGAAGCTCAAAGGGACTAAATCAACCCTATTCTGCGAAATGTCTTGATAAAAAAACACAAAACAAGGCAGGAGAAGATCCCACTCCCTTCTGAGGTTCAGAGTTCCCATCATACTCTTCAGTGCCTTGTTAAACTGCTCCACCAAACCATTGGTTTGTAGGAGGTAAGCTGTGGAAAAGTGGCAGGTTACACTAGCTTGCTTTCACATCTTTCTTATATAAGAGGAGAGGAAATGTGTTACCTGGTCAGAAATTGCTGTCCTTGGGAATCTGATCCTAGACAAAACTCCCCAGGAGAGCTCTCGCTACCACCTGTTCAGTCATACTCTTTTGAGGTACAGCTTCTGAGGGTCTGATGGTGTGATCCAAGATATCATTGTTGCCTGACTGTGAGAGAGGAGGGTCATGTGGACCAATTATGTGCATTCCTATCTGGTCAAATGGAACACCTACCATTGGTAAAGGCACTAAAGGTGCCTTAGTTCATCAATCCTACCTTTACTGCTTATCTGGCTGAGGTAATATAGATTTTTGGTCAAGTTATGTTCCCTAGCGCGTACCCCACCGTCTCCATGTACGAGGTTAAAGTGCATGTAACTTCCCTCCTGTACCAGCTATGAAGACGCAAATACATTTGCGTCCAACGTTAACATGTCCTCTTTCAGACCCACCATGAATGGGTTGAATAGGCCGTTCTTAAGTATGCCGTGCCAACGTCTTTTTGAGGTGTACCTTACACGTTTTTCAGCTCTGGCAAAGTAGGCCTGAATTTCTGCCATCGAGCCCTTTCTGTTTTCTGACTCTGAAAGCCTTCAGCCCAGGCTGCCTCTGTACCCGTGAACTCTGACTTACTTCTAGCGCGGCCCTCCGTGCTCAGCTCAGCCTGCTGCCTGCCAAGATCGACTATAACCTTCGAGTTATCTGTTCCGCTCCCCGAAAATACATTCCTGCCTGCTAGCTTCAGTAAACATCCTTCCTCAGCTGCAGGGCCAAAGGGCCGACCTGTCTCTATGCAAGTAATTCAAGTAATTCATAGCCTCGGTTACCATGCTCCCATGGAAGGCCCATGCCCCACGCTTCTCATACAGACACTCAGGCGCTTATACACGCACTCACAACAAGTATAGAATAGCTTCTGCCCTAGAAACCTTTCCGCCCAGATAGCTTAGTTCCTAAACACCAGATATCAGATATGATAGAAGCACAAGTTGATCTGACATGCCAGACTTCTGTCTCTTTCCGTCAGTGCAAATGTCAAGTCCCCTGCACCCTCCCGCTTCACGTCAATCACACGTCATGCAGCTGCGCACGCATCCAAGCTTCCGATTTCTGCTGACATTGCAACATTTTCTGTTAGTGCCACCCCTTTGTGACACCTACCTGTGACGTTTCTAGCACACACCTCTAGTTCACGCCTCTTGGTTAAGCACTTGTACCACGTGTATACTGTTATCTTGTCTTCTCTCAGCTGTTACGCCTTCTATACTGTTTCCAATGGTGTAAAATAAGTATATAAGCTATGTACTGTTAATAAAATGGAGCGCTCTATCCCTTCTGACACCCCTGTGGTGGTCAGAACATGATATCCTGGCCATGACCATTCCTTTTTAAGGAATAAAACCCCTAAGAACTCTAACACCACGGACTCTGTCTTTTTTCATCCGATCTGAGTTATTATTGATTAAGTACTTACCTGCATAGAAATTAAGAGAGTAAATTATTTATTTACATCATTTTGGCGCCCGAACAGGGACCCCTCCCCCACCTCACGCGCCGGTTGGCGCATTGCAAGCTCTGTCCCCTGCCATCAGTTAGAAGGACCATACGCGTACCGGCAGGATTTCCTGCATCTCCCTCTGACCCACGGAGGTGACGAAGACTGCGATCAGTGCCCAGGCGAGGCGGTGAGGAGTGCGGAGGATCCCGACCAGAGCCTAGCCGAAAGAAACAAGGTCCGAGGTGTCAAGAGGCCCACCAGGTTTCCGAAGTTTTCCGAAGTTTTCCCGAAGTTTTCCGAAGTTCCGAGTCGAGTCCAGTCGAGTTTTCCGAGGCCTTCTGTTTCCGTGCTTCCCGGTGAGTACCATTGCTGGGACGTATCTAGACGGGTTTGGGTACACAAGTCCGGTCTGCACTGTTTTTAGGCAGTGTATCTGTACTGTTTAGCAGTATATCTAGTATTCCGAATTTCTGAATTTCTGCACTGTTACAGCAGTGTATCTGTACTGTTTAGCAGTACATCCGGTATAGGGGGTAGTCATCTATGTCTCAAATGTCTTTTCATGTGATAAATGTCGTGGTATGAATGTGACTGTTTTTATGTGCATTATTGTGTTTTCTTGTATAACTAGTTATATTCAGAATTAAGTATCAAGGATCGCGCATTCAGTATCAAGTAGGCAAAATGCCGTTTTTCAACAAGTTAAAGCAGATAGGAACTAGGAAAGGGATGTTAGAGGAAGAAATTCCTATCCCCCCTAGGGACACTCCAGGTAACTTTATGTATAATAAGCATGGCATAGATGCCATATTGTATCTAGAATTATGGACCGATTATACAAAGCACCTAGACGAAAGACACCGATGGCCAGCTAATGGAACATGGGATGCCGAGTGCATCATGAAGGTAGAAGAGGCATTACGGAAAAAGAAAGCCAGACAATCTCAGAAAGACGCCATAGAATTTTGGCGTAAGGAATCACATAAACGTGCTGAAAGAGCACTCCGTAGAGAAGACAGACTTAAAGAATCAGAAAAAGCCCAAGAAAACGAGTTAGTTATTGAAGGAATCCGAGTAAAATCAGAACAAATAGATCGCATCCGGAATAGCCAAGTAAACGGCATGTATCTTATGGCCGAGGGTACACCTGACGCCATTTCAGAAATACCGAAAAATCTGCCGCCACCACTGGTTCCAACTAAAGTAATGCACAAGACTACTAAAGATATATTCCTGAATTCCTACCTAGAAGATGTAGCACCAGCTTACACCAATCTGCCTGTTTGTGCCCTGCCTACTGACAGGGACGGGGGTGGCACCCCGCCCCCAGATCATGCTTCGCCAGTACCACAACAGACCTCTCCCGTTCTGCCAGCCCCGCCTCTTCCCGTACCTAAAGTCGACCTACCGAAACCACGTCTACCAGATCCTACTAAAAGACAAATTCAATTACAGACTCCACACAGGGAGGATGCCCAAGCTTCCGCTTCAGGAGGTGCGACCGCGGGTCCCCGGACCCCGCCCTTCACGCACAGGTTATCCCTAGGGGACTTGCGGAGTCCCACCATGTACAAATCACCCCGTCTTGATGCACTCAAAGGACAACTTACAGTCTGCAGATATGATCCGGTACCCGGAAAAGAGGATAGAATGATGATGGCATCATTGCGGTTACGTGCCGCTACTGACTTCCTGTTAATGTTTTCCGGTATGAAAGAGCACCTAGACAGAATCTACCGGTTTATACAGACTGGAAAAGATCCCGAAAGTATTAAAGATGCCTTGGAGCATCAGAAAGTTGACACTCAAGCATATATATTACGTTTTTTTATAAACTGCCTAATAAGAGAACGAGACAGGCCTGAGACAGAGCAGGATGAAATAGAGGCACTCCACAAGTGGGGTCAAAATATATCGGAAGGAAAACATGATAGACAGAATTGCATAGCCAGTATGTACAAGAAAATAAGAAAAACAGTAATAGAGATACACGAAAAAGAGAAAGATAAAGCTTCCTCCGAGGAGGAAGGAGAATCTGAAGAACCAGAAAGAGCTGTAGGTACTATAGCATACGTAGGTAAGGGAAATTACCTTAGGAAGGGCATCCGTCCGGAAAGCAAGAGAGTTTTCTTCTCTGCCCTAACAAACCCGAATTCTGCCGAGCATCAGTTCCAGGAGACTGATAAAAGACTCCGAGACCGAATGGGGTACCATGTACTCAATTCTATGGACGAACAAGAACTAGCTCGATCAGCTGTATCATGGGCCGAAAATGCGGACATATATAAAGATGACACAGTAGCGCAGACATTCCTGAACCTCTCCCCAGACGAGCAGAAATTAGCAGGTGTATACATGATTCAGCACCTTCTCATCAAATACAGAAAACACTATTCTGATCCAGGTCCCTTACACGAAACACTAGAAGCACTACTCATGGATAGATGGAGAGGCTTAAGCACCAAATTAATTCAAATAATTCTAGAACAGCGACACAGATATAATACCTTTGTAAGCTCTGAATACGTTCCCGCCCCACCTCCAGAAAGAAAGATATACCACATGCAATGCGGGGGTAGTATTGAAAGTCAGAACCCCTTACGAGAAGTACACCCAGTTATGGGTGAGGATAATCACTTGAAACGCGTGTATGTACACACGCCTCTGACTAAATTAGAACTGTTAGAAATGAAGAAACTAGTCCCGTGTCATGATAAAGACCCTGCAGGTTTTCACAGAGAGCTCAAAGACATGTTACTAATGGGGGATTACACGTATGATGATATCATGAAAATGTTGAAAGTATTATTGCCCACGGGTATATTCGAGAAATTGAAGGAAAAGGAATGGGAGGTGGGAGACACAAAGATTGCATGGGCAGAAATAGAAGATGAAGAGAAGAAACGGGTCCCAGGGGTAGGCCTTGGGGACAAAACTAAAGCACTACCAGGTTTGATAGTACAGGTTCTGCCCAGATTATTGACAACTAGAAAGGAAGATTGGGACGCCATCTCGTCCTGTAAACAGAAACATGATGACGATACTAGTGACTTCTATTCAAGATTCGAGAAATGTTTTATTATTAATAGTGGCCTCAAACCAAGTAGCGAATCATATCCGCATCTTTTTGTATCAAAGTTAGTCGAGAACTCCCTACCGTTAGTTAAGAACCATGTATACAAGGTCGAGAGTACATGGCAAGCAAACACGCCATCCCAGATGTTACAGATGTTACAATATCACCAGAACAGAATTAGAGAAGAACAAGATCAGGAACAGAAGCGTATGAAAGATACAAAGATGAAAATGTTAGTAGCACAAACGGTCCCATCCGACGGTCACAGAAAGGGTACGGCCCAGACAGGTCACCCTACAGCTCCCGTTAAAGGGACATGTAATTACTGCAAGCAGCCAGGTCACTACGTACACGAATGCCCAGTTCTGAAACATAACATAGCGACAGGTAAAACAAAAGAAAGACCGCATCCGCCTAGACAAGACCATAACCAGCATCAGTCTTCACAGAACACACAGAATACGCAGCCTATGCATGCTTCTTCACCTCCAGCACAGACAGTAGCGGTACCACAGCCACAGCCCATTGCCGCGTCTCAGCAAGTTTCACAGCAGATGTACCAGTATGCCCAGTCCGCATATCCAGATTATCCCCGATATACATGAAACAGCCTAGAGAGGGAAGGTGGCTTGCCTCTTATTGAGATTCCTGTAGATCAAGAAGGTCCTTATGTACACAGTCAAGTATTGGGAAAAGACAGAAAGTTTTTAATTGACACAGGGGCAAGTCGCACTACAATCAGCCATGATGAAGTTCCAGGGGCACCCCTCTCAGGCTCACAGAATGTTTCCCTTGGTTTTTCAGGACAGCCTATTGTAAATGAGGTATCGCAACCAGTCCCCCTGGCTGTGGGTCCGTTATTACGTGTTACAGACTTGTTACTTACAAAATCATGTCCAGAAAATCTGTTAGGAATTAAAACATTGAAAGCTCTAGGAGCTATAATATGCTGTTCCCCGGAGGGAGTTAGACTCTTTCTGCGGGATTTCAAGGGTCATTATGTTTTGCGAGAATTCGATGTCAGATTGAAAAATGTACCAGATTACTTATGGGCAAAAGGCCCAACTGATGTAGGTTGTATGCACATTACACCATACCGTGTCACGCTCAAAGTAGGTGTAGTTTTACCAAGAATCAGACAATACAAGTTACCACCCGATGCTGTAGTGGCTTTACTGAAAATCATTGAAGAGCTCATAGCCCAAGGAGTGGTCGTAGAGACCGACTCCAATATCTGTAATTCACCCATCATTCCGATTCTTAAACGTACTGATCCCAATGCACCGCCAGTATATCGGCTGGTGATTGATCTTCGAGAATTAAATAAATGCATTATTCCACAGTATCCTGTGGTCCCCGATATCTCATCCCTATTGACTGCCATTGATTCAGAAGCAACGTTCTTTACTGTAATTGACCTCAAGAACGCCTTCTTCAGCGTGCCTATTGATCCAGAGAGCCAATATCTCTTCGGATTCAGTTTAAATGGACGCAGCTTCAAATTTTCACGCGCACCTCAAGGATTCACAGAAAGCCCCAGCATCTATAGTCAAGCACTGAAAAGACAACTAGATTGTATTCAAATGCCAGTTAACACCGCTCTACTGCAATACGTTGATGATCTGCTGATCACCGCACGAAGTGAGCCCGAATGTGAAAAAGCATCACTGACAGTTTTACATTTCCTGGCCGACAAGGGACACAAGGTGTCTCCTTCAAAGCTACAATTCTGTGTTCAGCAAGTTGTGTACTTGGGTCACTTGCTGTCCAAAGTGGGGAGACAGCTCACTCCCGATCGCATTCAGTTAATTGCAAATATGCCGCAACCCTAGACACAAAAGGAAGTGCGGGCCTTCATAGGCCTCACCTCGTACTGCAGACAATGGATTCCTCAATATGCATTTCTAGCCAAGCCACTCATCCAGTTAACAACGCAGGAGGCAGCGACTTCGACTGCCCTCCCTTGGACTCAGGAACACACACAAGCTTTTGAAGAATTAAAGAAAGCATTATGCCAAGCACCAGTTTTAGCGACACCATGTTACAGTAAACCGTTTACACTTTTCGTTACAGAACGTGATGGTACAGCGTTGTCTGTCCTCACCCAAGATCAAGCAGGTTCACATAAGCCTTGTGCTTATTTCTCTAGTACATTGGATTCAGTAGCCCAGGCACTCCCTGCGTGCTTAAAGTCCGTAGCAGCAACAGCGTTAGCAATCAGACAAAGTGATTCAATTGTTTTAGGCCATCAATTAACAGTTCAAGTACCACACTCTGTAGAGGTTTTGTTAAACAGAACCCAGACTCAGCACTTAACTATAGCACGACTGACAGGTTATGAATTAACGTTATTCCAGCCACACATAGAAATCAGACGCTGCAGCATCCTGAACCCAGCAACACTGTTACCTACAATTATGACAGATTCAGTCCCGCATGATTGTATAGAAATCATTAATGCAGTAACAAAGCCACGACGAGACTTAACAGATGTCCCATTGACAAATCCAGACCTGACACTTTATGTGGACGGTTCATGCATGAGAACAAATACAGGAGAATTAGTGGCCGCGTATGCCGTGACCACTGAAACTGAGGTTAAAGAAACACATCGTATTGACACACTGTCTGCTCAAGCAGCAGAGCTCATCGCTCTGACCCGAGCTTGTATTCTAGCCAAAAACAGGAATGTTAACATATACACAGATTCCCGTTATGCATTCGGAGTTGTACACGACTTCGGAGTCCTCTGGCAAGAACGAGGTTTCCTGACCTCTCATGGGGCCAAGATTCAACACGGTCCCCTCATTCAAGCACTGTTAGAAGCAATACATTTGCCCTCGGGCATATCAGTCATGAAGTGTAAAGCACATACTAAAGTTACAGATTCTGTTTCCCAGGGTAACGACCTGGCAGACCAGACAGCAAAACATACAGCACTGATTCACACCCAGATTACTGATGTGACAAAGACAATAGTACCGATACATTGTATGACAGTTAGAGATCCCACCCTAGACGTAATTGACATCCAGACACACGCTACTCCAGATGAAATAAAGAAATGGATTGAACTAGGAGGGATTCAGACAGATCAAGGTTGGATGACGAAGGGAAAATCTATATGGTTTCTCCCCGACTCAATGGTTCAAAGCATGATAAATACAGCACATAGTCCGGCACATCTAGGAGAGAAAGCGATGTTAGACAGTCTACAGAATCTCTGGTACAACAAACACTTACGAGCAGCAGCGAAACAGAAAGTGCGTACTTGCATGATCTGTTGTCAGTTCAATCCAGGTAAAAGCGTCCCTGTAGAGCAAGGTGGATTTCATCCTCCCGATCACCCTTTTGAAGTCCTCCAGATGGATTATATCCAGATGAACAGTTGTCGAGGATTCAAGTATGTCCTTGTAATTGTTTGTGCTCTGTCCCGTTGGACCGAAGCATACCCAGTTCCAGACTACACTGCTCCGACCACTGCCAGACAGCTGGTTCGTGAATTCTTCCCACGGTACGGTTTGCCCCGTGTCGTGTATTCAGATAATGCACAGCCATTCTCATCCGAGTTAATGAAGCAGGTTTCCCTTTTGCTAGGATATCAGTGGAGGTTCCACTGTGTCCGACACCCCGAAGCCGCAGGCCTTGTAGAAAGGCATAATCAGACACTAAAAATACGCCTTGCAAAGATCTGTCAGGAAAAAGGGGTCGACTGGATAGTCGCCCTGCCCGTGGCACTATTCTACATGAGGATGGTCGCCCACTCGAGATCAGGGCTATCCCCGTACGAAGTGGTCTTTGGCAGACCACCGAATATGTGGGGGACGCCCATTCCGAAGAAAATCACTGATGTTGATTGCAATATGTTGACAGATTACCTTGCCTCCTTGATGTCTGCACTCCAATCATGTCGTTCACAGGTTGCCGCAGCTTTCCCTGACAACACTGATGTAAAGCCGCACGAGGTCCGTCCTGGGGACCTGGTACTCGTCCGGAATTTCGACCGGAAAGGTCCGCTGGAGCCCCGCTGGAAATGTCCGAAGACCGTCCTTCTCACCACAAGGACCGCCGTGAAGATTGAGGGGAGAAAGGGGTGGGTCCACACGAGTCATGTGAAGAAATTTTGTGGACTGAAACCTGATCGAGACTCGTCCACCCCCACCAAAGACTGTGTCGAGGAAAAAGACTTTACAGTATCCGAACGAGAAAAAACTCCCCAAGAACAATACCGTATGAAACTCCGATCTAGCAAGTCAGACAGTTTAATTGTTTAAGTCCTCCCCTAGGTGAATCGGTTAAATGGTTTCTGACATGTATCCCCTAGATCAAGATAGAGAGAGAGAGAGACAAGTCAAAAGAAATACATACTGCAAATCACTGCGTAGTCACTGTATAGTGACGTTGTTAATAATGTTTTTTCTGAGTGTTCTAATTATTATTGCCAGCATTCTGCTACCTATCTACTGGCCTATTTTCAGGCGTGAACAATCTGTTTACAATGTTTCTGCTGAACACACTTTTAGTGAATTACCTGCACACGAACTCTCTTACCGACTTGCGCTGCGCAACAATACATTCATTAGTATGTTACATCACTCCCACCAGACGAACAATGCTACAGACTGCTGGATATGTGGCCGACTCCCTCCCTACCAGAATTACAAGGGAGCTCTGCCCCTCTTTCCGTACCCGTTCACTCACAATGGCTCCTGTGGGGCATGGTTTAAAATCATCAATTCCTTAGATCCTGATATTGCTGTTTTCGATGGGGGCTGGGTTTGGGGAAACTTGAACTTAGTCCCGCTCGACGTCTGTTACCCTGATAAGGAGGGACTCCCTACTCGAATAGGAACTGATCTAGAAAATGAAGTATATGGATTAGGTAACTACACAATTAGTCTCATGATCCTTACTGTTGAATCCGAAGCTGCTCCAGTTCTGCCCCATATGTTAGTATTACCAGTCACAGGTGAACTATGTGTTAGCAAGAAAGGTTCAGTACACGTAGGTCATAGTAAATGCACTACTGTGGTCGAATTCAGTGACCATGGTAAATCGTCCTTTAAAGCTATCAGTCATTCCTATTTTGTTTGTGGTCATACCGCATACATACGTTTGCCTCCAGATTGGGATGGTACCTGTTATATTGCATTCCTTCTGCCACCTGTTTTTCTAGCTCCCCCAGATTACCATAGAAATACAAATCTAGTACAGAATAGACCCAAAAGAGATATTCCACTTGTCGACTACACAGAAACGGCATGGGAACAGTACACCGATTTTAATAAAGGATTCTTTTTCTTTTTAGGACCTGTCCAAAACAGTAAATTAATACGTAGATTAACTAGAACACTTGAAGCTGTAGTACATGAAACTGCCTCCGCCTTAGGTAACTTAACAGAGGAGCAATCTGCTATGCGGGTTGTTGTCCTTCAAAATCGTCTTGTTATTGACGTCATCTTGGCAGATAGAGGTGGAGCCTGTAAGGTCATCGGGTCAAGTTGCTGCGTTTTCATCCCACAAAACGCGCCATCCGTATATCAAGCTATTACCCGTCTGCATAAAATTGCAAATCAGATACATCAGAATCCAGGCACCTGGACTTGGTCCGGTTGGTTCTGGACCACGTTATCCGCTTGGGAATGGAAGATCCTATCCTTCCTAGGTTTTGGCCTTGTCATAGTATTCAGTTGCTGCCTGTGCCTACAGTGTGGGCCAGCGATTTGTGGACTGTGTGCCACATCGTGCATTGAACATTCCAGTTTTCTCTCAAATAGCCAAAGGAAGAAAGATGAACATATAATGTTACAAGAACAGACTGATCGATTCATGAGGATCGATATATCATGAAGGGTCAGTAGGGAACAAGGAGGGAATGAGGTAATATAGATTTTTGGTCAAGTTATGTTCCCTAGCGCGTACCCCACCGTCTCCATGTACGAGGTTAAAGTGCATGTAACTTCCCTCCTGTACCAGCTATGAAGACGCAAATACATTTGCGTCCAACGTTAACATGTCCTCTTTCAGACCCACCATGAATGGGTTGAATAGGCCGTTCTTAAGTATGCCGTGCCAACGTCTTTTTGAGGTGTACCTTACACGTTTTTCAGCTCTGGCAAAGTAGGCCTGAATTTCTGCCATCGAGCCCTTTCTGTTTTCTGACTCTGAAAGCCTTCAGCCCAGGCTGCCTCTGTACCCGTGAACTCTGACTTACTTCTAGCGCGGCCCTCCGTGCTCAGCTCAGCCTGCTGCCTGCCAAGATCGACTATAACCTTCGAGTTATCTGTTCCGCTCCCCGAAAATACATTCCTGCCTGCTAGCTTCAGTAAACATCCTTCCTCAGCTGCAGGGCCAAAGGGCCGACCTGTCTCTATGCAAGTAATTCAAGTAATTCATAGCCTCGGTTACCATGCTCCCATGGAAGGCCCATGCCCCACGCTTCTCATACAGACACTCAGGCGCTTATACACGCACTCACAACAAGTATAGAATAGCTTCTGCCCTAGAAACCTTTCCGCCCAGATAGCTTAGTTCCTAAACACCAGATATCAGATATGATAGAAGCACAAGTTGATCTGACATGCCAGACTTCTGTCTCTTTCCGTCAGTGCAAATGTCAAGTCCCCTGCACCCTCCCGCTTCACGTCAATCACACGTCATGCAGCTGCGCGCGCATCCAAGCTTCCGATTTCTGCTGACATTGCAACATTTTCTGTTAGTGCCACCCCTTTGTGACACCTACCTGTGACGTTTCTAGCACACACCTCTAGTTCACGCCTCTTGGTTACGCACTTGTACCACGTGTATACTGTTATCTTGTCTTCTCTCAGCTGTTACGCCTTCTATACTGTTTCCAATGGTGTAAAATAAGTATATAAGCTATGTACTGTTAATAAAATGGAGCGCTCTATCCCTTCTGACACCCCTGTGGTGGTCAGAACATGATATCCTGGCCATGACCATTCCTTTTTAAGGAATAAAACCCCTAAGAACTCTAACACCACGGACTCTGTCTTTTTTCATCCGATCTGAGTTATTATTGATTAAGTACTTACCTGCATAGAAATTAAGAGAGTAAATTATTTATTTACATCATGGCAAGCGGGCGGGTTCTACAGAACCTTTCTGTGTCTCTATGCATCCCTGGCCAGTAGATGAGAGGGTCCAACCTATCTTGGGATTTTCTAATCCGAAAGTGTCCGGCTAAGGACACTTCATGGGCCAGTGACAACAGGAAATTCCTGTGCACTAAGTGAACCATGAGCCTCTTGCTAGTTCCTGGATCATAATTCACTGGCTCACTATAAAGTAGTACAAAAGGGGGTGGTGATGGACGGATGGTGTGAGTGTTTGATTGGTTCAGATGCTCCGTCCATTACCACCCCCTTTTGTATCACTATAAAGTAGGCCAACCTCCCTGCCAACATAGTGTTTCCTGCCCACTCCTTTGCTGGCCTGTTCCTGGCCTTCCTTCCAAAGTCCCACAAGGGTAGAGAACTCCTCCTATTCCTTGAGGTAATCTTCTCGGGCAGGTTCTCCTGCAGCTCTCAAAGTAACAGACTGCCGCACCTGGTCCACGTCAGGAGCCTTTACTCTCCTCTCTCTGGAGCAGAAGTAAGGACCTCCATGGGCATTGGTTTCCCAGAGTCTACCCTTTCCTGAAAACTGCTATGTTGTGGTCTTTGCACATCAGGAACTATCCCGGTCCCACTCTGCTAAAGATGTGCAGCCTGTGCTCTGGTCAGCAGAACTGACATGCTCAATGCCATAAAGACGTCTGGTCCTGGCATCAAATCATTGCCTAGGAGGCATCCAGCAACTGGCTTTTTCCTTACCCTGACATCAACCATGGCTGCCTTGCCATTGAGCTCAATGTAAACTCTGGCAAGAAGATACTTCATGCACTCCCTGTTGGCTACCAAACCTGTATTCTTGGTACCAGGAAGCATCTCCCCATGCTTAAGGTAGTTCCTCTCAACCATAGTCCGGAAAGCTCCAGGCACGTTCCTACCATTGTTACTAACTTTCTGCATAAACCCCACCTTGTTATGAGGAATGAGTTTCAGAGCATCTATTTCCCTCTCCCAGTTCTCTATAGCTACTAGGCTTATCACAACATGGCCTTCTTGGATCCCTTCACCCACATGCAAAATACTTGCTATCACTGTTGCTACTGGTACAGGGTAAATGTTGGCATACTAGGTTTCTCTCTCTCAAGGACCATCCCTTCCCTTTCCAGCTCCCTTTCCTTTCCCTTCTGTTTCTCATCCTACTCTCTCAGTTTCTCTTCCCTATTTCTCTGTTTCTCTTCCCTCTCTCACAATTTCTCTTCTCAGGACTATTCCTCCTTACTCTCCCACCTCCTCTCCTCTTGTTCCTGGTTAGTTAGCCTTAGCTTCTCCCACTCAAATACTCTGACTATCTCCTCAGCTTTAGCTTTTGAAAACACCAGCTGCAATCTCTGAGTCTCTGCTAGAATTTACTGCTAGAATTGGTGATGGTGGTGCCCTAAATATTTGAGGTGATGTGCACACCTGGGGATTCCAGAAACTAGAGGCGGTGAGTGTCTTGGTGAAAAATTAAAAAAATGCATTAGAGGACACACCCTGTGCGTGTCTGGGATAAATCCGTCTTAAGGGGATCCTAGCCTGAAATCACAGTGCTCTCTTCCTGGGTTCTCAACATGGTTTCCCTCCCTAGAGTCAAATACAGACTCATCCCTTTTGACCAGTGTCTTAAACTGGTTCCTATTGAATTTTGCAAAGACCTCTCTAACGCCACTCCTGGGAACCATCCTCCCCCGCTCCTACATAAATTAAGTTTGGGCAATGAACTCCGCTCCACTAGCGGAGGATGCAGAGATTTGCTAACTCCGTATTACATAGAAAACACGGAATTCGTATACAAAACTCTGACACCACCACATAGCAGATTTAGCTACTGCCCGCAAAACCCTTTGACAAAACAACTTTACATACAAAAAAGCATATAACCAATTCACAAAAGTGAGCTTTGAAAACTATTAGGCAATGAGAGAGGTGTGATGATGTCAAGGTCCCCCCTAAACTAGTGGGAGGACCGAGCAGATGCCTTGAACACAAAGAGCATATCATGCTGAATAATTTGGTGGTAGTCCTGAATGTCTGACATAATATTGACGTCGAAAATATCGACGTCAAAATGATCGGAGGCTGAATATCGACGGCAAGAATATTGAAGTCCTATCTACATCAAAGTAAGTACAAAATATCAGAAAGAAATATCGTTGTAAAAAATATCTGAAAAAATGTCATTTTTTTTGTAATGTTTGAAAATAATACATATAATTAAAATAAACATAGTTGAAAATATGTTTACATTTATAAGTTATACATACAATGTAAAACAATTAAACATATACATATAAAATATAATATATATATACTTACTTAATAATATTTACAATTAATTACTCTAAACACATTTTATACATTATAAATACATACATACACATGCAACAATAATATAAATACAAATATCAAAACTATATATAACAAATTATAAAAAAATATTGTAAAGAAATTATACATTACATTAACTAAAACAGTAAATATTGGATAGAGTAGGGGTAAAAAATACTGTTCCAACTCCAGAGAGTGCAGCAGAAGGGAAAGTGTTGGATATCGTAAGCATTATAATTACTATCCCAACTTTAGAGAGTGCAACAGTAGGGAAAGTGTTGGATAGCGTAGAGGTTAAAATTACTATTTCAACTCCAGAGGGTGCAACAGTAGGGAAAGTGTTGGATAGCGTAGGGGTTAACATTGCTATTCCCACTCCAGTGAGTGCAACAGTAGGGAAATCATTGGATAGCGTAGGGTTAAAAATTACTATTCTAACTCAAGAGGGTGCAACAGTAGAGGAAGTTTTGGCTAGCGTATGGGTTACAATTACTATTCCAACTCCAAAGGGTGCAACAGTAGGGAAAGTGTTTGATAGCGTAGGGATTAAAATTACGATTCCAACTCCAGAGGGTGCAACAATGGGAAAAATGTTGGATAGCGTAGGGTTCATTTATTCAAATTAACTTTATTCGTTTTTCATTTTTGCAAAACCATAAAAAAACACTGTGTATAAAATTCCGTTCATCATTACAAAGGAAGAGATTTCATGTTTTTTTTTAAAAACGATAAAAGGGTAAAATATTTTATTTTAAAAAAGAAAAAAAATATTTTTGAGTAGTAAGAGAAGGTGAGTTAAAAAGGCACAGGTTTGTTAATAACACTACGGTACAGTTAATTCTAGTCGTAGACAATTGGATGTTTACTATGCAGTTGGTTTGTTTCCTAGGCAAGAGAGTAATACTTTATTCCAAATTTAGTCTATGTCATACAGTAAATTTTTTAAAATGTTATTACAGTCATTGTTACCCATTCCTCCTCCAGTAACTGTAGAGATAGCATTGCAGGTCGGCATCTCCTAATTCCCATATGTTTGAGTAAAGGAATAATCCAGATCTTTCTGGGTTCACTATACAATTTGCAAAATAAAATTGTGTGTACAGTGGTTTGAATGGAAAGACCATCACATGGACAGGGTGGTAGGACTGTTGACCAGTCATTTATTTTTGGGAAGGTGACCAGTCTATGGTAGAAATTTAATCTAAACCGGATCAGCAGAACTCTTTCATAACTGGTGGTGTTGATAGTTAAGTAGGGTTAGCTAGAGAAAGTAGTCTGAATGGCCAAGCTGTGTGCAGTTGATGGTTTAGTAGCTTCTTTGGCCAGCCGCAGGTCACCTAGATGTATTAGACACTGCGTCTGGAATGCTTTCTTTGGTAATTCACAAATTAGAGTTGGAGTATTGTAATATTTCTCCAACCCAATGTCATGCAGGAAGGCTTTGATATAGCGCATCCAACCTATGTTAATTGCATGTTCCAGCGATTCGCAGTCCATAATAAACCCCATATGCAGTCCATTATAAACCCCATATGCAGTCCATAATAAACCCCAGCGTAGGGGTTAAAATTACTATTCCAACTCCAGAGGGTGCAAAAGTAGGGAAAGTGTTGGATAGCGTAGGGGTTAAAATTACTATTCCCACTCCAGTGAGTGCAACAGTAGGGAAAGTATTGGATAGCGTAGGGGTAAAAGTTACTAATCCCACTCCAGAGAGTGCAACCATAGGGAAAGTGTTGGATAGCGTAGGGGTTAAAATTACTATTCCAACACCAGAGGGTGCAACAGTGGGGAAAGCGTTGTATAGCATAGGGGTTAAAATTACTATTGCAACTAAAGAGGGTGCAACAGTAGGGAAAGTGTTGGATGGCGTAGGGGTAACAATTACCATTCCAACTTCAGTGGGTTCAACAGTAGGGAAAGTGTTGGATAGCTTAGGGGTTAAAATTACTATTCCTACTCCAGAGGGTGCGCCAGTAGGGAAAGTGTTGGATAGTGAAGCGTTGTATAGCATAGGGGTTAAAATTACTATTGCAACTAAAGAGGGTGCAACAGTAGGGAAAGTGTTGGATGGCGTAGGGGTAACAATTACCATTCCATCTTCAGTGGGTTCAACAGTAGGGAAAGAGTTGGATAGCTTAGGGGTTAAAATTACTATTCCTACTCCAGAGGGTGCGCCAGTAGGGAAAGTGTTGGATAGTGTAGGGGTTAAAATTACTATTCCAACTCTAGAGGGTGCAACAGTAGGGAAAGTGTTGGATAGCGTAGGGGTCAAAATAACTTACTAATAATCCAAATAATTATTTTGTAAAAAATAAAAATGTCATTATTTAATTACAACAAATTAATTAACAATACGAATAAATAACTATTTAAAAATAATTATCAATTGATAATGAATTAACAATTACATTAAATACTAATTATTAAAAGTAGATCACCAAATAATAATAAAAAAAGATTTTCATTACCAAAAACATTAATTATTACAAAACATTTAGCAAATAATAATTAATTAACAATAAAATATTGATAAATACCAATCATTTATACATAATCACATTTAATTACCAATGAATAATCAATGAACAATAAATTAGTTAAAAAATATGAACTAATAAAAATGTATTGCCGAATAATAAGTGATTAACAATAATTGAATTATCAATACTCAACACTAAAATAAATAATTATTTAATTACAATTAAATTACTTCCCACCCTATTACCCTATAACTTCACAACACACTTCAATAGTAAATTAATACACTTAACATAATTACCAATTAATCAATGAATACAAATAATGACCTAATTAATAAAACTTAATTACCAATTATTAATTATTTAACATAAAATTAATTTTCAATACCAAAAAATACACACTTAATAATTGATTAGTTACAATTAGATTACTTCTCACCCTATTCCCCTACAAACCGACATCCCGCTACAGAACTAAAATGCAAAATGTATTTAAAAATATGTAATAATTCCCAAAAAATATTTAATTAACTTACAATAGTTAAGTTACTTCCCACCCTATTCCCCTATAAACCCACAGCCCGCTATGGTACTAAAATGCAGAATTTACTTTAAAAAAATGATTTCTAACTTTTAATAATTTAATACATGTATTTTAAAACTACAACAATAATTAACAAAAATTATAAAAAACATACATATAAAAAATATAATAAAATACATAACACTAATAATAACATCGATATTAGTAACATCAATATTTTTGCTATCGATATTACTAACTTCGATATTAACATAAACAATATTTTTTACCTTCAGGTCGATATTCTGGTCGTCGATATTCTTGATTTTGATATTCTGTCCCTCCTATATTTTAAACTTGATGTTCTTGTAGGTCGAAAATAAAAAGTCGAAATTTAGACTGTTTACCGGTGGTCCCATCCTCCTAGCACCACCTCAAGCAAAGCTTTGGGCAAATATTCAATGCCAGCCAAAGCATTATGGGGCGAGAGTCTAGAGTACAGTTAATATAATAGTATTATCTCTCAGCAGGGCCCTGCTGCTGCTTGAGGAATTTTTTGATATTGGATACTATAATTTTCACTGCACTCTAGAATCTCGTCACAAAATACTTAGCAGGGCCTTTGGTTGGCATTGTATTTTTGCCCTTAATTGTGCTTGGGGTGGTCCTAGGAGGATGGGACCACCACTGAATCGTTCAGCATGATGTGCTATTTGTGTTCAAGGCATCTGCTTGGTTCTTTCCCTAAGTTAGGGAAGACTCCAATATCATCACTTCTCTCACTGCTTGCTATATTTTCATTTTTGTCAGATGGCTAAATGCATTTTAGCATGTAAAGACAGAGCTACTTGTTGTTTTACCAAAGGTATGTGAGGTTTCTGTTTTATTAAATGGGATCAGATGAGTGGTGCTTAGAATTTGGAAATTTGCTAAGTAAGCATTACATTGAAAACACAGAATTCAAGCAAAAAATCTGAAGTTAGCTATTGCACCCACAATCCTTTGATAAAATAGCTTTACCTTTACATGCTAAAAAGTATATAACCAATTCACAAAAGTGAGTCTTGAAAATATCAGGCAATGAGAGAGGTGATGATTTTGGGGTCCCCCCTAACCTAGGGGGAGGACCAAGCAGATGCCTTGAACACAAAGAGCATATCATGCTGAACGATTCAGTGGTGGTCCCATCCTTCTAGGACCACCCAGAGGAAAGTTATGGGCAAAAATACAATGCCAACCGAAGGCCCAGCAAAGCATTATGGGGCGAGATTCTGGAGTGCAATGAATATTATATTATTATTAGCTCTCAGCTCAACAGAGAGCCTCTGCCCTTGGGAAATGATTTGATATTGGATTCTATAATATTCACTGCACTCTAGAATCTCGTCCCATAATGCTGTGCATGGCCTTTGGTTGGGATTGTATTTTTTCCCATACCTGTGCTTGGGGTGGTCTGAGGAGGATGGGACTACCACCAAATCGTTCAGCATGATTTGCTCTTTGTGTTCATAGAATCTGCTTGGTTCTCTCCCTAGATTAGGGAGGACCCCAAAGTCTTCACCTCTCTCACTGCTTGCTATATTTTCATTTTTGCCAGATGACTATATTCATTTTTCCATGTAAAAATAGAGTTACTTGTTGTTTTACTAAAGGTATGTGAGGTTTCTATTTTATTAAATGGGATCAGATGAGGGGTGTTTAGAATTTGGAAATTTGCTAAGTAAGCATTACATTGAAAACACAGAATTGAAGCAAAAAATCTGAAGTTAGCTATTGCACACGCAACCTTTGATAAAACAGCTTTACCTTTACATGCTAAAAAGTATATAACCAATTCACAAAAGTGAGCCTTGAAAATATTACCATGTAAAAATAGAGTTACTTGTTGTTTTACCAAAGGTATGTGAGGTTTCTGTTTTATTAATTGGGATGAGATGGAACGGAGTTACTGAGCGGAGTTTCTCATGGAGTTTTTGTTCAAGTCAGCAGAATTCCACACAGTGGTACTCTGCCAACTTTGCCCACCCTTAACATAAATCCTTCATCTAATCTATAGATATGGTGCTGAGGTCTATTCCCAATTGTTCTCCAGTGTCTATGTGTGCCAAATTAGAGCTTAAAACTGAAACGTATTGTACTACTGATGTGACTTGGAAACAGTAAATGCTACACTTGTATCCATGGCTCCTAAACGGTAAGTGTGCCACCCATTGCCACCAATTGTCAAAACCACTTTCAGAAGGCCACGGCAAGCACGCGCTATTGTGCCCAACCATGGGGGTTTGGGCTCTTTACTCCTCATGTTGCAGGACTTGACTTACTAAGCATCCTGAGGAACTGGGCCAAGTACCTATTCCGTACCTGGACTCTCAGTGGTAGCACAGGGCAAGCAGTCTAAGTTTTCTTGGGGTGTGAGGGGTAGTCACGGGGGGCAGAGTCAGCACCAGCAGCGAGCCCCAGCCTCCTGCAGAGGAGAGGAGCCCTGAGGGTCTGTCTGTCTGTCCAGGGAGGAGGAGGAGCCCTGAGGGTCTGTCTGTCTGTCCATTGGAAGGAGGAGGAGCCCTGAGGGTCTGTCTGTCTGTCCATTGGAAGGAGGAGGAGCCCTGAGGGTTGTCAATAAAGGGCCGGGACATTCTTCTGAGTAGCCGAGCGCTATAAAAGACAAAAATAACATAACATAGCATAACAGTGGAAGCCACAGGGGGTTAACACAGGCTCACATCTCCAGCCATATGCTATTCAAAAACAATGCACACAGTCCCCTAAGATCAGGGCTCCAGTGATTTATAGACGGGTCCCTGAGTCCCATTGGCCTCACTGCTGGGTTATTCTCCATTCATCTACAGGTGACATTCAGGTTTAATCCCACTTGGAGTCCGAGTCAGAATTCCCACTCCGACTCTTTACTAAAGTCAATATTATTCCAGTGCCAACGACTACTAGGTAGGCAAGTTCCCCCCCAGGCCATCTTGCCTGTAACTCAGTCTTCCCAACACCAGCAAGACCTGAGCCAAAAGAGTCTCCGAGCACACAATCCTCCATGCGTTTTGAAGCTGCAGTGGATGTCACAGAGTCTGTGGAGGGGGAAGTGAAGTTTCCTTGAGTTCCTCAAATGCGGTCCTACAGAGGCAGCTGCTGGGGGGTTATTGATGTTCCTTTGATGCTGGTAAGTTTCTTGGGATTCTCTTCACAGATGGGAGTGTGGTTGTGATGCTCCTGGCGCTGGAGGCCTGGGCCCCCTCAGGTCACTAGTGTAGTGTTATGATCCCCAATGTACTCCAATATAGGCCTAGTTAGTTGCATGACCTTTTACCTACATTTGTCCTAACATTGTTCTACATAACGGTCTGGCCCTAACCTTTTACCTAGTTAGGTGCTGCATAAATGTTGTGTTGTTTTCTCTGAAAACTAGCCCATTTATTATGCATGAAGATTCTCAGTATCACAGCAGGATTACCATCTTCTACATAATAACTCTGTATAAGGGTCACCACTATTGTCATCCTCAGCCGACATGCCCACAGTACCATGACACATCTAGGTGGAACCCCTGAGGGTACCTTTTGGGTATATAAGCACCACATCTTTGCTAGAAAATCAGAGGAGAAGAAACCTCCATGCTGACAGGCTGCCACAAGATGCTGAAGTCCCTGTACGCAGACACTCCAGCACACAGTGGTCTGACATCCCTGGCTGGGTGTCCAACTCGAGACCAAGATGGGGGTCCTTTGCTATCTCACATCAGGTAATGGGGTTGGCTCTTTCCTAGGGGAATTCTTTGCTCTTCACCCACATACATGCTAGGTACACTTAGGTACAACTAGCTAGGGTTTGCATAGTAGGAGTACGCATTATTACTGTCATATAGCTATATGCCTGCATATATTCACTGTTTTAGCACTATGCTAGAATTCAATCTTCTATTTACTCTATTGGTGCTTATAAACATAAAAATCTGTTTCTATCTAATGGTTGTTGCAGCACACGTATTATATACTAGAATGATGCTGGTTCAATAAATACTTTTTGAAAACGTCCTCACCGTTTATTCTGAGTATCTCTTTAAGTCAAACTGAGCACGAGTGACTGAGCGAAAAGTACTGTACTATTTCCATGGTACCTGAGGGGTCAGGGTTGTCATGTTAGATAGTTGCCAGAAACCATTAGCTCCTTGGTAAGAGGGTCTCATAGTGGCACTGTGAGCTAGCTGGTTTACAGTCGAAAATATCCTGTGGGGGTATCTGGAATCAGTTTGGATGCCAGTCTCACAGTTTATATTGGCTAAACCCACAGATCCTATATAGATTTATAGTAACTACAGGACATGGCGCCACCAACGTTTGTTTGGTTCCCATTTAACAGTCAAATCTGAGTAATTCAGTTGTGCTTTCTCAGAGACCAGAGACTCCTACTCACTTTTAAAAACAGATGTCTGGAGTGGGAAAGGAAAAATCCACCACAGCTGAGTCGGTATACCCTATGTATTGGCTGTAGGTTTATTCAAGCTTCAAGGATATAAATTCCCACATTGTAAAAAACACAGGTGACAGCGTTTACCATGCAGTCATCACATCGCAGTTCCTTTACAATGTGGTCATTACAACAACTGCGTTGTTTGAACGCAATGCCTTTACAACACAAGTCATTAGATGGACTTGCAGTAGGGAGCGCGCTATGGTGTGATTTACTATTCCAACACTTTCCAGAGTATTGCACAGGCTGGAGATGTAATAGTAAATTATACTATTTCTAAGTCCAGCGCACCCCCTACAGCAGGTCGATCTAATGACTTTTATTGTAAAGGTATCATGTTCTAACAACTCGTTTGTTGTAAAAACGATCATGTTGTAAAATAATGCAATGTAATAGCATGCAATGTAACATGCTATATTTGCAAAACACCTATCTCTTTAGCAGTAACATCCAAAAATGTTGTCTCAGACTGCAAACTCAGCTGCTGATGACAATGCTAATACTAGTAAGGAGGAAACTGAGCATGAAGGTGCTATAAACTATTCACAAAATTGCAGAAATGCACTTGCTGCAAAATTCGAATATTTTGGTTTCCCAGCATTAGAAGGCGCCGTAACTTTTGTGATTGGGGAGCAAGAATCATTTCAGACAGAGGTATTCTATTCATGGGTTAAAATACCACCTGCAGATGCACATACTCATACATTTAATTCTCATATTCTGGATGAAATACTAAATGAATACTGTCCGTACAAGGATATAGAAGTTCCATTCACTTACCAAAGGCATATAAATTGGTTTAAAGGTTCCCTCCCACATACTAAAAATAAGGTGAGACTCAGTCCACTCAGCAGAGACTGAGCGACTTGGCTGCTTACATACCGCATCCTGAAATTGACACACTACCAGTAGCAGTCTTATGTCCACTTCACAAAGAAATAAGAACACTTTACAGAAACCTGACACAGTTCGTTATGAGAACAATCACACTTCAACCTACAAGGGTTACTCCAGCAGGTCAACTACCAAGGACCGCAACTAGAATACCCCACAAACACTAAACGCGGTTATGGGAAGAATATCCACTAAATGTCATCAAATGCCTTTCTAGATAGCACAGAAAATAGCACAGCTAGAGGAAGTGTTTCACACACAGGCCCACATGAAAAACACAGAATACTGACAATTTGCTTGCCAATGGGGATAGCTCCCCAGATAGAGGATTGTACCACATGCGCTACAGTTTTTGCTGCCGTCCATACCAGGACTTATGGCACCCCTTCAATATCAGTGATACCAGAGGTATCAAGACAAATACAGAATGAGTATGGGGTAGAACCTGCCCTGAACTTAGGGATAACATTAATAGGCAATTTTTCTCAAGTATCTAAGATTATGTTGGCAAACATAAAAGGTGAAGGAGCAGAAGTGGCTGTACGCCAACGCCTAAGGTAATGCACTCCTGCACAACAGGAGCGGGAATTACCTAAAATTATCAAAGATAGCTATGCTTCATTCGGTAGAGATCATTTGGGAGCTAGACCTATGAAACAACAATTAATGGGCAATCTGGAAAAGGATAATGCCAAGCAACTGCCCGATTCTTCTCAAATGAAATGGGATAATATACAACAGAAAAATAGGTCGAATGCATCACAATCACGGTGTGGGTCTCCTCAATAGTAGCCCTCTGACAGGAGGTATAACCTTTGGAACAATGATAACATTATAAACCTGACAGGTATCAGGATATTGATACACTTTCCTCTTGTTCCTTTCAGGGTTCATCAAAAAACTCCAAGAGGGAATGATGGTTAGAACACAGATCAGAAGAATGAGCAAATCAAGAGACAAATGTCACACTTCAAACTATAATATCAAAAAAGAAGATAAACTCAAATCCAAGCCTCAATTTAAAATGAAGGAAATAGCTGGCCTTAAAATAAAAACTGCCAGGCTGCTGAGGACTCAGCTTCTGAGTGGGGAATGGGCTCTGACAATGCTAGAGAGAGCATCAGAAGTAACAATAGCTCCCCAGAACCAGCTGGAATTTCTGGTCACAGAGGCGTTGAATGAACATATCATGGTGGAGACATCTGATACTAGGGCAAGTGCCCCACACCAGTTATATGAAATAACACTCAACATGGAGGGGGACATACACAGGATAGTTAATGGTCTCTTTTGGGAGAACCTGACTTTTGGATACCATATCCTTTTGGCTGAAAAAGATTGGTCACCTGAGTTTGTTATGGAGAAAGGAGGCCCTGAAGGAGAAACAGTAATTTACCAGCTTTCCCCAACCTCGTTCCAGAATCACTAAAACACTCCTACTTGCAGGAGTGGGCTGTAGCACAAGCTTCGGCATTATACCACAATCATGTAGGGTGGTATGCTGAGTCAACTCACCATGTAATACCAGTAAAAGCTACTCCAACCCCACAGAGACAGTGCCAGATAAAACATGACATGAGAAAACAAGTCAGGGAAATCTTAGATCAACTTGAATACCAACGTGTAATAGAGAATTGAACCTTTTTGCTGAATAATCTTCTGTTTTCCGTAATTAAACCGACAATTCATACCATCTTGTTTTAGACTACAGGCATGTGAACACTTACACAAAAACATTTGCAGTACAGTACTTTTCCCTGCACACGGGCAACCCGATCGGTACAGCAGCTGCCTATTCACACCTCACTACAGCGACCCAATCAACAGATTTCCCCACTGCAACTTGCTCCCGCGAGTTCTGTCCTCTTCCTTCTAAGGCTCACAGGCAGAAGTCTTGTAGAGCTTCTCATTCTTGCACAGCCTGGCTGGCTGCTTGACAGTTGAAAACTTAGGGGGCCTCAAGCTCCCCCTCTTTTAGACCATTTCCAGGCTCCAAATGTGGTCTAGTGTCTGAGTATTTGAAGTTTATATTGGAGAGCTGTTTCCTTTTGAAGTTGTCAGTCCTCTGCCCTGCCCTTCCTCCAGAAAGCAATCTGTTGTAGCATGAGTGACTCCTGCTACCTAATAGCCCCACAACACATCATTGGACTGACTAGAGGTTCATACCTGGATGTCAACAGGCATATCAAAAGGTTACCCCACAGCCTCAGCGCTACTTTTTATGATTGTCTTATAATCCCCATCACCTTCCTAAAATGTGCCCAACCCATTTTCAGTAACTCCTCTTTGAATCCAAGAGTACTCTTTGAAGTGTAATGATGAGCCGTGCTCTCCCCTCCACCAGTATGTCCCACCTAGTTCACAGGAATACAGCAATCCACAAGTCTATCCAGGAGACAGTTCCTTTACCTTCTCATGTGCCTAGAGTCAGCCCTTAGTCTCCCAAATAATCTCCAGCATAGATGGGGTTGAATGAATATTCATGTAGTTGTAGTTCATGTAGCTGGATAGTCTTTAGTCAGTAAGGCAATATGATGCATTAAATGCTCTGACTGGCAAACATTGTGATTCTTTGCCTCGCAACATGATAATTCAGCAGTGTTCATGCCGTTTTATGATAATATTGCCAATATAAACCTTCAAATTGTGAGGTGAGCTAGAGACCTTTCCAATGTTACCAGGGATGTCTTGATTTTGTTGCTCATTTGGGACAGTAGAAGCCTAAAACAAATAATAAACAAGTAATACCAATCCTGTCAGCACATCAGATGAATATAATGTATTATAGGTCAATCAGATAATGCAACTATGTGCAGCACGGAGATAATCAGACTAGCCACTGAGCATCTGAAGAAGGAAAGTTTCTGACAGCTTTTAATGATATAAACCACAAAAGGAAAGAATGTCATTATGTATGTAACACAGTTTAAGCATTGAATATTTGTCCAATCAGAGGAGGCCTGAGCTCTGTGATACCTTTTATGGTCCTTGTTGTGTGTCCAATTAGTTTGTGGCCACTTCCAACGACCTTCCGGCCGTCTTACCTGGATGGCGCAAAATAGACTCATACCCACAGCTCTGAAACAAAGGTTAGAAACTTGTCAGTCAGTCTTTTGGAATGGGGAGATCAGTCTAAAATTACAGATCAGCAGGATTGTTAAAGAAACAATATTTTAATGTAAATTACTGATGAAAACACTACAACTCATATCGCCAGGAAATCACCTTAAAATATAGGAGTTGTATGTCTCCTAAATATTGTTTGCCAAAATATCGTCCCAATAGTGGGTTCACAATTTTGTAAACGATATTTAGGATCTGATATTTAGTTTCAAAGCAATTTTGATTACCATAGTCTGGTACCAGACCAGTTGTAGATCCCCAAGTTAACCTAATCTTGAATAGGAATCACACCAAAAGCTCCCTGCTTCTCGAACAACCTTACCCAGACATTCAATGTGGCTCTTACCTCAGTCTCTTGAGCAGGAATCTTAAAATACACCTTTTCCAACTTTTGTATGATTGTGACAAGTTACTGTTTAAAAGTTTTGTAATTGTTATCTGGGGCACCCAGTTTGTTGTGGAACTTAAGATGTCTATAAATATGGATGTATACTTATCAATCAACTAATGAAATCTATATACTTTTGTTGTATGTCTCAGTTTAAGCATGTGTCTGAACTCCACCTGCTGCGCACCATTTACTACCTAGAAAATATTTAATTGTGCAATGTGCATTATCTAATTAAATGAGTATGAACTTAATGATTGCTTTCCATAGTTTGAAGCACTCGAGCAGCCTCTTTGAATGGTCATTATAGAGGGACATGCAAAAATATTTTCAGACACAATTAAGGGAGAAAACTCCCTACATGTCATGACTGTTGCTTTTTGTTTTTCCCAAAACAAAATTTCAGTTTGAGAATTTCCTTTTCAGAAACAATACATCTTGTAGAGCAGTGCAAACAACATGTTACTTGCTCTGCATAGTACTCTCTCTTCACTACACACTCCACATTGGTGTTCAAATTGAGGACATTGAAAAACCTGCCAGGAAGGCAGGGGATGTCATAATAGGACTGGTGGTCTTCCTCCATGGTAGCAAAGTCCAAAGCCCGAGTTGGCCCGATGTGCTGGAGGCCGACCTGTGGAATCTGAGGGCCAGATTTACCAATTTCTCATACAGCAAAGTAAAGTAGCCCAAATGCTGTGCTGCGTGAGGAGAGAGCAGAAGATCACCAAATTTACTGAAATATGCACTCTCCTCCCCTCTCCCTAGCGCCGGCGCTATAATTAGCTGCCATGAGCCACGGAGACACCTTTGCGCCATAGTGCAAGGTTGTCTCAGTGAGTCAAACATAGGTTTTGTACTGAAAGGATACCCTTCCAGTACAAATTAAGATGCTTAAACTAATTTAAAATATTTTCCCACTTAATATTTATGCTGTACAGTGCATCACACATCCGAAGTCAGAAAATAAAGGACAAAAAAAGCATTTCTCCTCCATAGCGCCTGGTTGAAGGGTTCGCTATTTACTGACGCTGAACCCTATCTACTTTATTTAGTAAATTGGGTTTAGTGTCAGAAACCTTGGGTAGTTGCATGGGAACGCCCATGCACCACCCATGGTATGCCCCCATGGCGCTAAGTAATGCAACGTGCTGCTTCGTGTTACTTTTAGGTTAAGCGCTGGAAAGAAAATCTGACAAAAAGATTTTGTACTAATTTGTATCTCGTTGGTAATGCAAACATGCCATAAAATCTTTTTCAATCTGCCCCTAAATAACCCAAAATCGTTCATAAAGTCAGAAATGTTTTGATTAGGATTCCTTTTCCGCTACTTCCCATGATGATTTGTTCTTGCTCATTATTTCCTACAGAATACAGGGGAAGGCAATTATGGCATTCTTTTTTTAAAACACCTGGGGGGATATTCACAAGAACTTGTGATAACTACCGCAAGAATAGCGGCATGCAACTTTCAATTTCGCAGCCCATTGAAGGAAAATAACCTTGTGTCAACGTGGAATTCACAACACGGAGGTAGCATGAAATGGTCCGCTGACAACGCGGCCAATGTCCGCGATATAACCACCCCGACAGAGATAAAACCACAAACCAGAAAACTCGCAATGAGCCCATCCGCGAGGAGGAAAGCAGAGATAAGCATCGCCCAGACCGCGAAACACACGACAGACAGGAAGAAGCACAACCAAAGCCTGAAAAAGTAAGACAAACCAAACAGAAAACAACAGCCAACCACAATGGAGGCAACCCAAGCCAGCAGACAACCCCACGAAACCCATTGGTAACAAAACATCGTACATGGCAGCCCAATGTGGACAAGATGAATGCATCCTGAGAGCGGAGGAGGGCAATGGCACAAAACCAAAACTCCAGCAATGATGCAAAAGGCACAAACAAGCAGAAACACGGCAACAACAAGAAGACAGCAATGCACACCGGAGGTTGGAGTGCAGGGCCACACCAGGAGCTGGATGACATGGAGGAAATGGGGTCCACCACATCAGTCTGGAGATGGTGTCAGGACTTGGGGACCGCAAAATGCACCAAACAGCTGGCACAACAGCAACAGGGAGAGGAACAAACAGGGACTGGGAGATGGGGGGAGATGGGCACAATGGCACACATGCACAACTAAGCACAGCACAACAGCAGATAAACCATGCCCACGAGCAACAACACCAACCAGGTGCACAAGTCACACAACACGGCAATGTCACACCACTGAACAGGCACCAAAGTGAATACAACACCGCCTGAAAGGGAGAAGGGCGAGCCAAATCAGAGCTGAAGAGACATCTCACACACAATGCAGCACACACACACAAAGGAAGCAGAGCAACCCAACTCCCAACACAATGTGGTACAAACACCAACTTGCGCACAACCAATTACAGGACACAATTGCACCCCCCTGTGGCCGGTAAAAGGCCATACGCATCTGGCAAAGCATGAAACAGGGACATGAAAATGCACATGTACAAACACACAGTCCAGATGGGGTAACAATGCACGTATGGCAGGGAGCCAGAGAGCCCTTGACACACATTGGCATGCAAATCAAGATGCAACACACTTGGAGACAAGTGAAAGTGCAGAAAGTGCAGAAAATGTATCAACAAGTGCGAGTCAGTACGGCCAAGATAAGTGCCACGACATGCAGACCAATGCAGCAGCATGTCCCAATGAGCAATGTAGGAAAGCGCCCATGTCCATTTCGGGGGTTCCCTTACCAACACAGTCAGTGCCAACCCACGTTGGTTGTCCGCGCCTGGAACATGAGTCTTGGCCAACGCAGCCATGCCCACTGTCGTCTCAGGACTGGTGACCACATCCACAACATGCAACCATGCAACAAGTGCAATGACTCACATCCAGTGTAAAAAAGGTGTGGTGATGGACGGAGCATCTGAATCAATCAAACACTCACACCCAGTCAAAAGATCTGGGTTTAAAAACGATGGATTTGGGCCCAGATCTCTGTACTGGGGTGAATGTATGACATTGTTCTGCATTCTGTCCATCAACTGTTGTTTTTTCACATCCAGTGTGGCAGCAGGTATCTTGTCACTCGTCCATGAACGCGGGTGCAGCAGCGTAGGGCAACATCTCCAATGAACGATCGTCGCCCACCACATCTAACATGTCCTCGACGTAATCCAACAGCTGACCAGGACAGATGTGCTGACTCCAACCACTGGACCCAATGGGCACCAAAGCCCAACCCGGTAGTGGCTCAATGTGCTCCCTGCACATGATGATTCATTCAATCTCCCAGGTCAAGTTTCCAGCCTGCATGCCGAACATCCATGAATGCCATGAGCAGACATCCTGGTGACACCCATTCTTGTGGTCCAACAGGGGGCGCATACACACGTTGAATTCCAGGTCAGCTACCGTCACGTTGGAGAGGCAGACATCCGCAGACCAATCAAATATGCATGAGCGACAATGCAACACAGGCTTCACACAGGTGACGTGCGCATGGCGGAAGCTCAGACAGTAACTGATCCGCAGCACTGCCAACAGCAGTGCTCTTAATACATGCAGCAAACATGCATGGTACAGCTCCACATACTGGGGTACACCATGTGTCCGGAATGGTCTGCCATTGCGTCAGTGGATCTGCTTGAAGCTGAGACAGTCCGGAGGGTGAAATGGCACAACTCGGCGCAATGAGCAGTGTCTGTGTGCAATGGGTGCAGGCCTTGGCTGGGGTGGGAGTACGTGCAAAGGCCATATCATGCACACCAACTACGTTCGACGACCACTGCGTGTGGGATGTGTACACGTCGGTCTCACGCCAGGCAGTGGGTAGTATGGGAGTCACAAGCATATGCCCTCGTACATGTCAGGGGGTGCTGGGCACATGCAAGTTCCTGCTCAGAGCTGCAGATGTGCTACCACCTGATACTACAGTCAAAGCACCTTTCATCTCGATGTAAATTTCACCAGCTGCATGCATACAGGAGTTGTACAGAGGCTGGTCATGGGTGTGGTGGGACAGCTGCGACCCTGGGAATCATGGATGATTTGCCCAGCACGATGCACATGAGCTGACTCACTGTGTGTCTCAATGCCAGACAGCTGCTCCGCCCTGCCACGGGCACCCACACTTGTGTGCGCTACACGCTTGCATCACATGCACTCCTACGGGACACCATTCCAATGCCTGTCCGCGCATGTCCTGCACCATGCCAACAATACCGCGATACTGGCCTTCGAAGGTGTGCGCCCACCTCGGTATAGGACAATGGTCTGGACAAGGCAGAAACAGGTGTCTAGACCATGGCTGTCCGAGACCGCGCAGCGAAAGAGGACAGGCAACAGACTTATGCATCCACAATACTGATATACATTACACCTGGCATGCATGTGCCAAGACCGCGAGCGTTCTTACGCGCCTACATGTCCCTGTACCTGCGAGCCCGCCCTCCTGGTACATGCCACATTGCAACATCGTGTACTGTGGCCCTGGTGGTGACAACACCCAAAAACAGAGACACACTTACCGCAATTCCTGTACCTGGTCAGGTCTGGTCCACAGCCTGCCCCCCTTGCCAAACCAGCACCCGAAGCCTGTGCATGCAGGGGAGCAGGTGCAAGTCTACATGTCCAGGGTCACTGCAAATGCTGAGGTGACATGGAAACGTCCGCAGAAGTTGCAGGGCCCCTGCACGTCAAGCTGACACAATGAACACATGGACACACTTGCTCAGATAGTGTGAATGGCTATGGGCACGTGCGCATGGCCACATTTATTAGCAGGCAAACCTACTAAGTGACACCTGTGTTGGATGTGTGTGAGGTGTGTGTACACCAGCTGGCAAGGCCTGCCTGGTGTAGTCAGAAATCGACCACAGTGTACATCATAAAGGACACAACTATACAACCATAAAGGCCCCATGATTTGTGCTGCACAGAGTTAGTGACCCGGATGCACTATGTCCTGCACGACCCTGCCGCCATGGGC
Organism: Lissotriton vulgaris; assembly: GCF_964263255.1. NCBI lineage: Eukaryota > Metazoa > Chordata > Amphibia > Caudata > Salamandridae > Lissotriton > Lissotriton vulgaris. The sequence continues at coordinate 1,303,058,063 of NC_141695.1, read as the reverse complement.
TGCTGACATGTGGTGCACTGTGGAGGGTCACAAATGCGGAGCAGGTTCTCGTAGATGACAGGGGCTTGTCGCAGAGTGTCTCGGTGGACAGTGGAAGGTGCGCCCCCAGAGTAAGCATGGGCGAATTTTGCGAATCTCGCGTTCGCGAATTTTGCGGATTTGCGAACTCGCAATCCGCAAAATCCGCGAATTCTCGCGAATTTTTTTTTTTGTGTTTGCGCGGGTTTCTGCCAGTTCGCGAGGGTTTTGTACAATGTCGCAAATTGCGAACTTACCTGTCGGGTCGCAAGTTTCGCGAACTTGTTGTTTCTACGTGTCCAGCCTGTTTGGGACACTCTTCTTCATCACTGCCACTCTCTGTCACCACTGCCACTCTCTGACTACTCATGCCACCCTCTGGCCCACCCATGCCACCCTCTGTTTCATCACAGCACCCTCTGGTTGTCCAGTCAGTGTACATTATTGTGGCAACGCAAGCACACCTTCCCTGCCTCAAGTGACCTGAATTAATTTGGGGCTGATTAATGTGTCACAGAATATTTTTTTAGCTGGCACCTGCTTCCTTAGTGCTTCCTGATTAGTGATCTTTTGCACTTGCTAAGTGCTTTCATTGTTGCAAAATTAGTTACAACACCTGCCCTGCCCCAACTGACAATAATGAATTAGGGGCTGATAAATGGATTTGAACTTCCAGCCTGGCTCCTGCTTGTCTCCCTTAGCTGTAATTCAGGACCTTTGTGGCATATGTGTAACTATTCTGAGGTTCAGAGCAGGGTCACATAATAGTTGCAACTGGCAACTGAACTCTGGAGGGGCCCCTCAGGAAGCACTACAGGAAATGGCTACTAATGATGAGCCTGAACTTTTGAACCTGGTAAGTAGTTTCAGTTTTGCTAAGATCGTATTTCTGCAATTTTGCACTTATTCGCGGGGCGCGAAGTTGTACTGGGAAGCCGCGAACTCACGCGAACAGTGCGAGCAAAATCCGCTGCTCGCGGATTTGCGGATTTTGCGGGAGATTCGCAAATCTCGCGGATTGCGAATTTTACGAAAATCCGCAAAATCCACGAGCGAAACGGATTTTCCGCCCATGCTTACCCCAGAGCAAGATGCGAAGGGCAGGACCATGCCGAAACAGTCACTATTATGGAGAGTAATGGAACAGACACATGTCAGACACCAAGTACGGTCCAGCCAGATGAAGATGCAGGAAATCATCAGTCTCTGAACTCAGTCGTCACCAAGGCCAACCAGATAGTGCCCATGACTCATTGCCGACAGAGTTAGTGGCACCAGTGCCGTTAGGGGATGCTGCCTGTGATGAGGCGTGTCCAATGGTGTTGGCTCCTCCACATCTTGGCCAGAACACAGTTCCACATGTGTGACATACTGGACCGCAGTGTAGGCCTAAGGCAGCAGTCAGCACGGGCCATTCACCTAGTGTTGCCGGCTTAGGTTGGTTGCCCCACCAGCCGGCGTAGTTCAGGTTCGGTGGCACCAAAGCTCGCGGACTTGCGGTGAACAGGGTTGATGGCACAAGGTCAGTTGTTGATAGTGTGCAATCACCTCCGTGACTCGGATCTGGGTTTCGTCCGGATTGAGCCGCATCTTCCTTTTACTCCTCTCCGTGCAGTCACTGGTATGGACTCTGCCATTCATGATTCATGACTAGGTGCTGGATGTGGGACCTACTGGTCCGCAGGGTAGGCCTGAACCCTCATCCATGGGTCGCCGGCTGGCGTTGTACAGGGTTAGTGGCACCACGTGTCGCCGGCTGGTGTTGAACAGTGTTAGTGGCACCATGTGTCACAAGATGCCTATATGGAACGATGCCTCACTTATCGAGAGGTTTATGAATGTTTTTTTGTTTTTTTTCAGGGACTCCACCGCATTGGGGTCCCTTGCAGGAAAGAATGAACGATGCTCAAAAAACAACCAGCGGAAGGACAGTGATTTATTTTTTAAACCTAACAACACCTTTGGGATTTTGTTTTTATAAAATATATAAATCCCAGATAGTCTATCATGTTGTCATGAAGGGTAGGCAATTAAGCACTGAGCGTTGTCACCAAAAGTGCTACTGCAGTGTCAGTATGGACAGTTTTTGCAAATAATTCCTTACTGCTTGGCGGTGATCTTTAGTTTATTTGTGGCAAGTGGGTCACCATGAAGCTCTCTGAAATGGGCCCTCTGTTGTAACTTCAAATTGGTGGCCCAGCCATGTTTTTTAATTGCACTCTTACATTTTTAAAGCACAATAAAGAGAAAATGAATTGCTGACTGTATCACTTTATCAGCCTGTACAACAATGTCCACTGAATAATGGTTTATGGAGAGTGAATCATGGCTGCATCGTTCCTGAGCTCTGCTGAATCCTTCATTTTTCTGTGGATCAGCCTGTTCAAGCGACTCCAGGCCTGCATTAACTGCACTGTGTGACAAACAACCCCCCTGCTCTGCGGCTGCCCGCAGCGCACGCAGTGGGCCATGTAAGAGGACTGCCCCCTGAGTGCTGCATTAGGCTCCGCACTGTGCCCTGTTGGGTCCCCCTACTCTGAGAGTCCCTCCCACGTCCGCTGGACATGCTGTCCGGCTGTGTTGCCTTGCATTCCCAGGACTGAGTGGCGTTTGTCATGGCACAGTGAGTTTGTGTGAGAAGGCTTTTGGTCCCTCAGCCGGTTGCTTGGCAGGTGAGGGATGTTGCATTCGGGGGGACAATTGAGCCAGAGTGAGGGGGGGTTCCCTGCCCCATCGGGTACAGGGAATCCCACTTGTGTTTTGGCAAACGTATTCAAAGTTTGGTATATTGGAAGGACATTTTGCACGGGATGCACTGTCATTGTGGCATGATGTGCATAAGCACCATGTCATGGGCATGGTATGAGTTGCAGGAAGTGGTATTTTTGTCTCCGTTTTTAAGCAGTGACTCTGGGCATTCTGACACCAACTCAGGGTACAAATGGTAACTGGAGCCGCGAGTGCCCATGACCCATGGCACTAAGCTAGGTGCTGCTGCCTAGCAGTACAATCCCCTAGAGTGCTAAAAGGTGGCCACCCCTCCACCTCCAGGGCACTCGTGTCATTTGCAGCTACTGAGGTCAGGAGAGGCGTGGGCAGGCCTACAGACATGGATTCCCCTAAACTGTGCACGGGCAGCGGCCTGAAGGGATATTGCCACTCTGGTGAAGCAGAATCTGCTTTGCCTGCACTCAAAACACCCTCTGTCAGTGGTTTAGAGGGGAGCGCATATATAGACCTGGTAGCCTCTAGTAATAGCTGCGGGGGACAGCTCCACATACACTGAGGTTGCTGGGGATCCACTGATGCGCTTGTGGCAAGATTGGCCTGGGGGCGACCCAGGGCATGGCCTAACTGGGGCCATGGTAAAGCACAGGTAATATACAGGTATGCGCTGCGATCTGGCAACTTGAACTCCATGTCACATAAGGGCTCTCTCTCAGGGTCCTCCGAGGTGCCCCGACTCTGGAAAGACCAAGACAACTCTACAGCACACAAATAAACCCTTAAAGTGTACAAACAATCTGCAGGAATCAGCAGCACCGCCAGGTTCAAGTCTTGATATATTGACAAAGGACTCAGTACACTGCAGGCAAATTTGTGGAGTCAGGCCCTGTTGTACTCCAGTACTGGCAGCACAGACACCCTCAGCGCAGAAAGTTTGGCTGACAATCTACTGCATCGGGGTGCAGTCATGTTTGGCACGAGCAGAGACAGTGACCACATGTTTGAGTCCCACAGGAGTTGGGGTGGGCACCAATTTAAGGCACTGCACACTCACTTACCTGTATTGCTGAGACATACACTGCACTGAGTGGTGAACTCTCCTTTCCTGCCTGCGCAGACTGCTTCGGTGAGAGTCTCTGATCAGAGCAAAGGAACAGTAACGAACGACCACGTTCATGTGAGAGAGACATCAAACGAGCAGTGGTACTGCCACAACACACTAGATAAGGAGTTTCTCGCCTGAGAGGCTTAACGATATTAATTATGCTGGACACAGTCATACAATGACTAATGAAAGGCCTTCTAAACTATACAATCTGTTTCGGTCTGTTGTTTGATATAGCCCCAGACAGTACTCGCAGTGATACTTTGTAGCACTACCCTCAATTTTTTGCTACTGTGACAAGCAGGCAGGAATTTGCATTCCTAGCTTGGCAGCCGCTCGCGAGGACGTTTTATGTGCGCTGTAGATCTTCTTTATATTTCTCCACACACAAGTGATCTCTCGCTCTGAGAAGAAGCGCAATTGCTACGCTCGTAAGTGAGCATTATTGGAGGTAAGCCTGATTCCACGAAGGTGGAATGTATATGCCATATTTTCTTTTATTTCAGTGCACGGAAGGTTTTAGTTGAACACCTCCCTCGTTTTATCTTTACAGAGTTCACGGAAAAGAATAGTTCCGGGCCCCAAACTTTTAGGAGTACATGGAGGTCAAGTGCTCCTGCAGATTCGGTTAAATCAAGTGATGACTCCTAGCCTTTGTTGCCGAAGCTTTGGGCCCGATGTAGGCAATAGTGAAATACCGAATTTTACCGATTCGGTATTTAGAAATCGGTATTTCAGACGTGAGTAAGAATTTGGTAAAAAATAATGACTCCTTAATATTTGTTATTACCGAATCGGTAATTGAGATTCGCTAATTATAAATACCTACCCATTCATTCCTATGGGCTTGGAGGCCAATAGGAATGAATATGAAGACATTCGGTATTACTGATTTGGTATACCGGGAGGTATTTCAAGGGTGCCAGGGTGTCCAAAGGACACCCTGTTAGACCCCTGAATTGTGCATATGTGCACATGTGGCATACATGCAGGCCCTAAGGGCATGGATGTGTGCCACATGGCACTTCAAAAAAAGCAAGAAAGTGCTTTTTTAAAGGAATTTCGGTAATTACCACTAACTTGAAGTTGGTGGTAATTAATTCCTTTAGGCCCAAAAGCACTCTTTTATGTGCTTTCTACATTGCATTACCGCCTATTACCGATTCCTTAAATGCAAGGCCAATAAGGAATCGGTAGCAAGGAATCAAAATTTACCGATTGCTTATTACTGATTCCTTCCCTACATCAGGAATGGCTAAATACTGGTCGTAACGGTGAAATTTACCAAATTTAACTGTTACCGACTGGTATTTGGGCAACCTACATCAGGCCCTAAGTGATGTTTTTAATATTTTTCCTCTCACCCATACCTCCCATAATTAAAAAGAGTACACATAATTGGTGACTGCTCTAATATTGTTCTAGATGGCCCAAGAGCACACTGTGCTTGGATTAAAAACAAACCATATAAGACATATGGAGGCGCACTGCTCCTACAAATTTCTTCATTTCATGGATGTCTATGAGCCCATGACGCCAGAGGTCAGTTGGACATTTTATCCTTTATTTTTACACACAACAATATAACATGCCTTTTGTTAATAGGTGATTTTGTATTGGTTTGAGAGCACGTTGTGCCTGCCCTTGATTTGTGTTCACAGGCGGCTCACAAGCTCTATGATGAAGCGATTCAATAGCCCCCTAATCAACTGTCTAGATGAGTCTCACCCCAGATCTATTTAGAAGGGTCTAAATACATGAGTTCTAAAGATCAATTTTCCTTTCATGCAGGCTATACACAGACTATCCCCTTTTTTGTCCTGATGAAGACCCTGTTTTGATGCTTTCCGACTGCACGATAATTCAAGGGTTGAAACGTTGACGCATAACTATAAGCATTACAAATCCAACTTGACCACCAAAAATAGAATAAATAGAATTCCAGGTCATCCTGAGATTATCCCCATGTTTTCACGCTGTGCTTCACTGTTGTTGGTTTCATGTATTCATGTATTCAATGCATAATGTTGTGGTATATGTAAAATACACCTCACCTCCCTTGTTTCACTTTCATATTTATTTGTATATGTCCTGTGCTACAATGATATATGATTTTTTCATATAAACACTTCCAAATAGTCCAATTAGTTTGTGTGTTCTTCCGTTTTTTTAAAAATATGTGTTTAAACAGATTTGTCATAACACCACAGAGAAAATGGGGTCCAAGAGATATTTTAAGACCTGCCTTGGTTAGTATCCCCAAACATCAAGTCATAACACTACTAAAGAACTAGGGGTCTTAGAAAAAGCTAGATATGCTAAACCATAAAGCAGGCGCAACTGTTGTCAAATCAGTTGAGGATGCAGAATTCCTATTAAGCCTATAAATGGAGGACATAACAGTGAAACATAATCAAGAACACAAGTGGTTGTCAGTGAGACTCAGAGAAAATATCTCTGAAAAAATGGATTCCCATCAAATGTCTTGTGATGATCTATATTCTCATTTGGTCATCCATGGTCATGGGGCGGTCTGTCTCTAGATCATTGAGACCATTGCCACACCCAATCTGTGAAATATTTAGTGAGTCTAGCTGACAAACACTGTGCTGACTATAAGATAGATAAAGTCATATGGAAATACGTGCAGTGCAAATAAAGGGGGCCTTGGTGAGATAAAATAGAGTGGAAAGACAATTTTATTCAGAAGGCTGTCTTACCCTCTAATTAAAAACAAGAACAGTGAGAAGAGAATCACATACCGCCGTCACCGCCGAGAGTCAGACAAGGGCGCCAAAAGCAGCAGCCGTTTCCAGCCGCCACCGCCAAGAGTCACGAAGCCATCAGACTCCGCGCCGCCGCTCCGGGGACCACAACACCCGGCAGGCCTTGCGGCGGCGCGTGCTAGGTGACGACACACGTGTCAGAAAGCGCCAGCAGGCGCCATAAATTGAGAAGAACCCCGGCAGAGCGGGGGAGAATAACATACCGCCGAGAGTCAGATAAGGGCGCCAAAAGCAGCAGCCGTTTCCAGCCGCCACCGCCAAGAGTCACGAAGCCATCAGACTCCGCGCCGCCGCTCCGGGGACCACAACACCCGGCAGGCCTCGCGGCGGCGCGTGCTAGGTGACGACACACGTGCCAGAAAGCGCCAGCAGGCGCCATAATTGAGAAGAACCCCCGCGTCGCGGGACGCCCGGGGCTAAGCCCGGGCAAAGGGCAGGCCCTCCTCAGCCCTCATCGGCAGGAGGAGGCAGGGACAGGGTCAGAAACGCTGCAGGAAATACTTGCGTGACCCATTCTTCAAGTAAGACTTACTGCTTTAAGAATCTGCTACCTACCTTTTTGTTTGCACAACACTGAGTTTGCGTGTATTTTGTAAACATGCCTAAAAAACCTGAGGAAGTCCCGCAAAACACTATTGACAATTACCTTGTTCAGACTGTTAAAAAAATAAACATGCAGAGGAGAGAGTCTCTGGGGTTGAGCCAATCCCCTGATTTACGATGTCTGTCCCTTTCCGCATCTATTTTGATTGATGATACCATACTGCAAGAAGTTCATTGCGTGGCCATTACTAGCGGCCCTATTTCTCAAGGAACAACTGGCACATCTGTTAACGTAGCCCCGGCCTCTGAGGGACCTAATGCAGAGGCTGAGGGCGACACTGACATTGACATTGACTCCGAACAGGAGAAACAGACTTGCGTTTCATCGGACGAGCAGTCGCCTATAGGGCATGCCGCCAGGCCAAGACGACTATGCACCAAAAATCCACCAAAGCGGGGTGGGTTACGATCAGGGACAAGACGGAAGAGGGCTATTACCCCAAAACCTAAGCAAGTAAATAGTGTTGAGGATAAATCAAATCACACTTTTGAGAATGCTTTTTTTGAAAAAATTGCTGATTTTCTTGAGTTAAAAATCAACGCTATTATTAAACCTCTAATATCAAAAATTGATAAACTGCAAGCAGAAGTCAAGAAGTTGGGTGGACTTCATACTATGGTTGCAGGTGGGGTAGAAAATATAACTACGTTAGTTACAAATTTGAGTAATAACACAGGGGGAAATGTTGTTGGAGAGGTTGTAGGTGAAGGTGTAGGAAACCAGCTGCCTGAGGAGAATTCACCATCTCATCCACCAACATTGACTGTTAACAATGAGGGTCCTTTATCAGTTAACATTCCAACAGACAGAACCCCTTCGGTCGATATCCCCCCAGTACAAGCTCACTCAACGGACCCCCTACAATTCATAGTTGAAGCCACACCAGTGGTTTTAGTTCTAGCAAATGTCCCTCCTCTGGAAGGGGGAACAGTGGAAAGCCCCACTTCTCTCACAAGCAAGGCCTTACACTGGCTAACCAGTAACATGCGGCTAGCACCAGGGGGAAAGCACTATCTGGCAAGTGTAATCAAGTCAGCAACTAGGGTCCCCTGGTTGGGAAACCGGCCGAAAAAGTTTAAAGGGGACTGTGTGGCAGTGAGTTTCTCAAGTCAAGACGTCCTTCCCAAAATTCTTGCTAACTTATTCCCTCCCCAACGCAGACGGGGTACTGTTGTTCCCTTAACCCTAAAGTTTTTCTACGGTGAACAGCAGAATGTTACTTACCAAAGGACCCCTGCGCCAGGGTGGGACAGCAATTGGGATTTGAACCTCAGATGGGGCCAGGACCCAAGGTATAATGTAGCAGCCCATTATCACTCAGTACAGCATAATCCTGTTGCACAACCCCTACAACTATTTAATCGCTATGCCCCGTTATCCTTCCTGGACCAAAACGATTGACTCTCCCCTAGACAAGATAGTAATGGTGAGGGTCCTCAGCCTGCTCTTAGTTCATCAGTTCGGAATTCTGCAGGTATTAGGGTCTGCAGAATTATGAGCTGGAATATCGCTGGTCTCAGAGCCAAATATAACGACAAGAACTGGCTGGACATAATCAGATCCTACGACGTCCTTGCCTTTCAAGAAACTTGGGAAACGTCAGACAGACTGGCTCTGGACGGCTTTTCCCACTTTATTGTACCTGCAGATCCTAGTAAAGCAGGAAGGGCAAAGGGGGGCTTGGCTATATACATCTCACTAGATATTTAAGGAAAGCCAAGACATATTAAATCTAACTCAAAAAATTGTTTAGCGGTTGAACTAACAACATCAAACTCCCACCCCATATTACTTGTTAATTTTTATAATCCTCCCGTCAGTCAAACCCCAAACGAGCATTTGGGAAAAAGGGAGATTGATGCTTTATGCGCGACAGAATTAATCCCGAGAGATCAGAATCGTAGACTGAAATGGGATCAAGTAACCCCAATCACCTTTTTACAGGAAACTCTGGCTAAAGTTGAGGGGGAGGTTGCCATTTGCTTGGATAATAAGAATTCTGGTACCACCATGATAGAGGCTTTCAATGTTATTTGCCGTCAGGTCAATTTAGACCTGACCGTAAAGACAAAGCCTAATAGGCTCAGGGGCCCCAGATGGTTTGACTCAAACTGCTCCAAGGCTCACTCAATCCTCCTAAAGGCTCTAAAAAACAAACCCAGAGATAAAGAGCAGATAGCATCACTGAGGAAACAATACAGTCACGCTATCAGGGTGAGGAAATCCGAGATAAAAAAGGAGGCCTGGAGTGATTTATTATTGCCTGATATACAGAGAGATAGCGCCAAATTCTGGGCAATAATAAACCACCCATACTTCGCGGGACTAGAGAATCAGAGAGCAGATTGCATTATACCAGACGAACAGTGGGTGGCACATTTCAGTAACATCTATAGCTGTACTGATACCACCCCAGACTGCGAGATGCCACTCACACAATCAACAACTACCATCTCTCCCTTTAGTTTAGAGGAGGTGAAAAAAGCAATTAATGACACACTCTATAAAAAGGCACCGGGGCCCGATGGTGTCCCCGCAGATTTCTTCAAGAGTGCCCCTGAACTAAGCACCAAGATTCTCACAAACATTTTTAATGCTACAAGGGATCTCATTTTTCCTACTAGCTGGGCCAAGTCCACGATAGTACCGATCTTTAAAAAAGGACAGAGGACAGATCCGGCCTGTTATAGGCCAATTTCTCTCATTGATTCTAGTGTTAAAATCCTGAGAAGAGTCCTTTTAGGAAGACTGACTCAGCTTTTAGAAGGGAAGGGTGTCCTATCAAACGCACAATACGGCTTTAGAGCCAAAAGAGGAACCTTAGACCAGTGCCTAAACCTAGAACCCGCGCACTTGGCCATATATGGCGACCGTGCGACGCAGGTGAGTGTGACCTAGTTCTAGGACACGCCCGCGCCGCACGGCCACCAGCTGCTGCGTGTGCCTCCCTTGCCTGTTTGCCTCGCTGCCGCCGCGTGACCACGCCCCCTGCCTTAGAGCGGCGTGGTCCGTGCTTGCTCGACCTGCCCCTGTTGTTTTGCCGGTTTTGCATTGTGTTTTTGCCTTTCTGTACTGCTTGTTTATTTTTTCTCCCTGTAACACGTAATTTCCTTCCTGTTTAGCCTCTTTCTCTGACCCTCGCCCTCCCTCCCCGCTTCCCGCCACCGCCGCTAACCCCGCCCCTTTTTTACTTCTGTACCCTCCCCGCTCCCGCCTCCCAGCTGCTCCGCCCCCGCGCACTTCACCATATATGGCGACCGTGCGAACGCGCAGCGGTCACGCGCAGCGGGCGCGCCGATTGTGCGCCGAAGGCGCGCCAAAGGTAAGCCCGTCTACGCCCGTCCGCGCCTGGACCGCGCCCAGTGCCAGGACCCCTGGCCCCCGCCAAAGCAAGACGACCCGCCGGACCTACGACGCCGCAACACTCATCGCACTCAACACCGGCCGAATCCCAGGATGCTACCAAGCCACCCCACGACGCTCCCACGGACCCTTCAGCTGCCACGCCTGCAAGTTCACCTGCATCCGGACCTGCCCGGCACCAGCACCCGCCAAGCCGAACACCAGCAGCAACCACCTCAAGTGCATCCTGCTCAACACCCGCTCCGTCCACAGACACGCCATCGAACTCTGGAACCTCCTCGACACCACAGCACCTGACGTTGCCTTCCTCACGGAGACCTGGATGAACGCCTCCTCAGCGCCCGACATCGCCATCGCCATCCCAGAGGGCTACAAGATCACCCGGAGGGACCGCAACGCCAACCAGGTGGGAGGAGGCATCATCCACAGGAACACCATCCGTATCACGACCAGCACCGACAACACCCCACCCTCCGCCGAACACCTGCATTTCCAGATCCACACCGACCCGAAGACCACCCTCAGAGGCACCCTGATCTACCGACCTCCGGGACCACGCACTCAATTCAGCGAGGACATCGCCGACTTCGTCAGCCCACATGCCCTCCCCTCCGCTGACTACATCCTCCTGGGGGACTTCAACTTCCACCTGGAGAACAACAACGACTGCAACACCAGCACCCTGCTCGACAACCTCGCCAACCTTGGAATCAAGCAACTGGTGAGCACCCCCACCCACCTCGCCGGACACACACTCAACGCCATCTTCTCATCCAGCAAAGACATCGCTTTCAGCCACGCCACAGAACTCCACTGGACGGACCACAGATGCGTCCACTTCACCTTCAGAAGAACGACGATCCACCACCACCAGCAACAGGTTGCTCGAAGAAGCTGGAACAAGATCACAGCCGACCAGCTCACCGCTTCCCTGAGCCAGCACCCTCCGGCCAGCTCAGCAAACCCCAGCCAGGCCGCCGACAACCTCACGAAGTGGATCAGCAACTGCGCGGACTAACTCGCCCCTCTGAGGACCCCGCCCAGCAGACCCGGCAGTAAGAAAGCCCCATGGTTCACCAACGAACTCAGGAGCTCCAAGAAGAACTGCCGAGCCCTCGAGAATGTCTGGAGAAAGGAACCCACACCGGACAACAGGACCACCCTCAAGCTCGCCACCCGGAAACACCACCAACTGATCCGCACCGCCAAGAAAACGGCTTTCAAGAACCGACTGGACAACAACGCACACAACTGCAAGGAACTCTTCAACATCGTGAGAGAGCTCTCCAACCCCAACGCCGGAAACAACGACATCACCCCATCGCAAGACCTCTGCAACTCCCTCGCCTCCTACTTCCACAACAAGATCGCGGACATACACAACAGCTTCAGCACCCATCCGACCCACGCCAAGACCACAGCAACGCCGCCCACCACCACCCTCCGAGCCTGGACCCCGATCAGCACCGAAGACACCGTCCGCATGATGAACTCCGTCCACTCCGGATCTCCGACCGACCCCTGCCCTCACCACGTCTTCAACAAAGCCGACGCTGTCATCGCACCCCACCTGCGGGACATTATCAACACCTCATTCGACACCGCCACCTTCCCCGAGAGCTGGAAGCACGCCGAACTCAGCGCTCTACTCAAGAAACCTACGGCAGACCCCACCGAACTCAAGAATTACCGCCCCATCTCACTACTCCCGTTTCCAGCCAAAGTCATCGAGAAGACCGTCAACAAACAGCTGGCCGCCTTCCTCGAGACAAATGGATCCCTCGACTCCTCGCAGTCCGGCTTCCGTGCCAACCACAGCACCGAGACCGCCCTCATCGCCGCCACCGACGACATCCGAGCCCTGATGGACATCGGAGAAACAGCGGCCCTCATCCTTCTAGACCTCTCCGCGGCTTTCGACACGGTCTGCCACCGCACCCTAGTGCAGCGCCTCAGCAACGTCGGAATCCAGGAGAAGGCACTGGAATGGATCGTCTCCTTCCTCGACGGAAGAACACAGAGAGTCCGCCTACCACCGTACAAGTCAGAGGCCACCGAAGTCATCTGCGGCGTCCCTCAAGGATCCTCGCTGAGCCCTACCCTCTTCAACGTCTACATGAGCCCCCTCGCGGCCATCGCACGCCAACACAACCTCAACATAATCTCCTACGCCGACGACACCCCGCTGATCCTCTCCCTGACCAATGACCCCGCCGCCACCAGAGCCAACCTGCACGAAGGGATGAAAGAGGTAGCCGAGTGGATGACGACGAGCCGCCTGAAACTGAACTCAGACAAGACGGAGGTCCTCATCCTGGGCTCCTCGCCCTCCGCCTGGGACGACTCCTGGTGGCCCCCCGCCCTGGGCACCGCACCCAAACCGACGAACCACGCACGCAACCTGGGCTTCATCCTGGACTCCTCCCTCTCCATGACCAGGCAAGTCAACGCCGTCTCCTCGTCGTGCTTCAACATCCTGCGCATGCTTCGGAAGATCTTCTGGTGGATCCCCACGGAGACCAGGAAGACCGTCACCCAGGCCCTCATCACCAGCCGACTGGACTACGGCAACGCACTCTATGCCGGAACCACCGCCAAGCTCCAGAAGAGACTCCAGCGGATCCAGAACGCCTCAGCCAGACTCATCCTCGACATCCCACGGAACAGCCACATCTCCGGACACCTGAGAGACCTGCACTGGCTCCACGTCAACAAAAGAATCACCTTCCGGATCCTCACCCACGCACACAAAGCCCTACACGATCAAGGCCCGAGCTACCTCAACAACCGAATCAACTTCTACGCTCCCAAACGCCACCTCCGATCTGCCAGCCACGCCCTCGCCGCCGTTCCACGCATCCGTAGAGCCACTACAGGAGGAAGGTCCTTCTCCTACCTGGCCGCCAAGACCTGGAACTCCCTCCCGGCCGACCTGCGCCTGACCCAAGACCACCTCTCCTTCAGGAAGAAGCTCAAGACCTGGCTGTTCGAGCAGTAACGGCACCCCCCTCCCCCTAAGCGCCTTGAGACCCTACGGGTAGGTAGTGCACTTTATAAATGTCATTGATTGAAATGTCATTGATTGATTGATTGATTGATTGAACTAATCATAAATAAATACGTAATCGCCAAGGGGGTTCTCTGTACATGGCCTTCATGGACCTCTCCTTAGCCTTTGACCTGGTCAACAGGGCAAAGCTGTGGACTCGGAGGATCCTTTTGACCTTGGGCATCGACCCCCCTTTGGTTGGATACCTGGCTGAGCTACATAGGGACCTTATGACCTCGGTCAGAGTGACTAGGGAAGGAAGATGCACTTGCCACTTTATGTCAGAGAGGGGTGTTAGGCAAGGGTGTATCCTTGCCCCCCTCCTCTTTACTCTCTACATAAACGATCTTGAAGTAGTCTTGGCAGCATCCCATACTGATATTCCGCGTGCAGGTGAGACAAAGATACCTGTCCTCCTGTACGCGGACGATGCAGTTCTTTTGGCACGCTCCGGAGTGGCACTAAATAAACTCCTTTCATCTTTTGGGGACTTCATGACCTCGTTGGACATGAAAACCAATACAGAGAAATCTCATGTAATGATTGCAGGAGCTGCAGGCAGGAAAAGAAAGTTGAAAACATTTTTTTGTGCTGGGAAAGAGGTCAGGAGAGTCCCATCTTTTCCATATTTAGGGGTGACCTTCGATGAAAAGGGCACTTGGGGCCCCCAGCATTCTGTTAAAAGTAACGCTGTTGCAAGAGCGGCAGCATGGTTGCTTGGCTTTGCTAAAAAACTAGGTGCCCGTCCCATGGAAAGCATTATTAAGGTCTATCAAGCAAAATGTTTGTCTGTTGCCCAGTACGGCTCTGTTATTTGGGGGTACACTAATCATGACAAAATCCAGAAAGTAGAAAATAAATTTCTGAGAACCCTGCTTTCTGTCCCCCAATCGACTCCCACCTATGCATTACACACAGAGCTAGGATTGGGCTATATAACTGACATTTTAAAACTAGCCCCAGTCATCGGATGGATGAAAACTTGGCTTAACCAGGAGCTTACATTAAATCACATTATCTTAAAAGATTGCCTAGCCCTGGACAGAGCCCAAAACATCCCGTGGGTAAAATACGTACAAACGCAGCTAACTTTAGCCGGCCGACTGGAGCTTTTCTCATCTCCAGATTTGATAAGACAGGAAGATCTTAAAATAGTAAAAAATACCCTGACAAACTTATATGTTATGGAGAGGGAAGCCATATAGTTAAAAAAAACCATGGTTAGGAAACACTGTTTGTTGACATCTGTCCCAGGAATGGAACCATACCTTTTCCTGGTAACTAAACCATACCATCGTTTCCTTCTAACAAGATTCCGTTTTGATTTGATCCACTTCATTCTGGGCAATTTTAAAATTTGGAATAGACCCGATAATGCTGAACCATGTGATTGCGATCACTTTTCCACCCAGGACACGATTCACTTTACCATGTTCTGCGGTCATTATACTGAGATTAGAAAAATATATTTACTTCCAATTCTGCGCAATCTAGGTTTTATTCAGGTAAAACCAGCCCTGATGTTCCTGCAACTCCTTCCCAATGTAAGAGTTGCCTTTCATGTTGCTAGTTTTTTAGTCGCAGGAGCACGTATAAATATGCACCGCACAAGAATTAGGCACCTTACTCCTGAATATTGACTTCCCTTTTTGTTTTACTGATTTTAAACGCCTTTTCTTTCAAAAGTCTTTTTTTAATATTCTTAACATTTTCTATGACTCATTTTGTACATTGCGATTTTAGTGTCTTTTAAACATTGATTGTCTGTTATAATTATGTATTAACTTCTGTTCTTATGAAATGTTGCTATGTAAAAATGCTCGTTCTTTTATGATTTTTAATAATTGAATAAAGATAATTGACTGACTGACTGAGTCTCACCCCAGATATATATTTAGAATGGTCTAAATACATGAGTTCTAAAGATCAATTTTCCTTTCATGCAGGCTATACACAGACTATCCCCTTTTTTGTCCTGATGAAGACCCTGTTTTGATGCTTTCCGACTGCACGATAATTCAAGAGTTGATACGTTGACGCATAAGTATAAGCATTACAAATCCAACTTGACCACCAAAAATAGAATAAATAGAATTCCAGGTCATCCTGAGATTATCCCCATGTTTTCACGCTGTGCTTCACTGTTGTCAGTTTCATGTATTCATGTATTCAATGTATAATGTTGTGGTATATGTAAAATACACCTCACCTCCCTTGTTTCACTTTCATATTTATTTGTATATTTCCTGTGCTACAATGATATATGATTTCTTCATATAAACACTTCCAAATAGTCCAATTAGTTTGTGTGTTCTTCCATTTTTTTAAAAATATGTGTTTAAACAGATTTGTCATAACACCACAGAGAAAAAGCTAGATATGCTAAACCATAAAGCAGGCGCAACTGTTGTCAAATCAGTTGAGGATGCAGAATTCCTATTAAGCCTATAAATGGAGGACATAACAGTGAAACATAATCAAGAACACAAGTGGTTGTCAGTGAGACTCAGAGAAAATATCTCTGAAAAAATGGATTCCCATCAAATGTCTTGTGATGATCTATATTCTCATTTGGTCATCCATGGTCATGGGGCGGTCTGTCTCTAGATCATTGAGACCATTGCCACACCCAATCTGTGAAATATTTAGTGAGTCTAGCTGACAAACACTGTGCTGACTATAAGATAGATAAAGTCATATGGAAATACGTGCAGTGCAAATAAAGGGGGCCTTGGTGAGATAAAATAGAGTGGAAAGACAATTTTATTCAGAAGGCGGTCTTACCCTCTAATTAAAAACAAGAACAGTGCAAAACGACAATCTTAAACAAATATTCAACTGCCACAAAAGGGGCCAACATGTTTCAGCCAACTGGAAAACAGGGTCACACGGCTTTCTTCTGGGCCTCTGTTCTAATATTCTACCGCTAGTGTGAATACAAACAACAAATAATATGTTAATACTCAAATCAAAAGTATATAGATGGACATTTAGTCCAAAATCATATTCCTCCGTGTCAAACTGGTGTGTCTCACATCTAGAAAAAACAAACATAATTGACTCAATCGTATATTTATTGTATACGTTCCAAGTTAGTAGTCAAAATTGTAAATATTCACTCACCCAGGTTAACCGGGGACTAGACCTCACCTCTCCTGGACCCAGCTCAGGAAGATAGAGGCCCCGCTCTATGAAAGAAAGGTATACGTTGCCTTGAGTGAAGAACTAGCTCCATACACGCCTATGTCTTCTAATACATTTGTATACTGAAGACACTATTCCTGGGAGGGCTAGTATAGAAGGAGTCTTTAAGGATATTGAACTCCCAACCTTTAGTGAAGATAAGAAGAGGGTGTTATCAGCTGAAATAACAGAAGAAGAGATCAGGCAGCAGTTTAGGAACATGGCTAGAGGGAAGGCCACAGGGCCTGATGGCCTCCCAACAGCGATTTATTAGTGCCTCTTGGAGGAAGTAATACCAGTACTGAAGGAGCTTTTTAACATGATTTTAAAAGACGGAGAAGATCCCTCGTCAAGTTGGGCAGAGGCATCAGTAACTCTAATCTTGAAACCAAATAAGTACCCTATGTTGGCTGACGCATACAGGCCAATTAGCTTATTGAATACTGACTATAAAGTCTTTTTGCTGGTGTTCTGGCCGCTAGGATAGCCAAGTTTATTAAGTGCATTATACACAGTGACCAGAAAGGATGAATTAACCACCTTACAGCTTGGAGTAGTAAACCTGGCCAAGACAACTAAATTACTGGTAACGGTTGTGGCAGTAGATGCTGCCAAGGCTTTTGACCAGGTTCATTGGCCATATCTTTGGAAGGTTTTAAAGAGATTTGGATTTCCCGGTAATTTAGTTAAGGCTGTTCAACTTTTGTAACAAATGCCTAGAGCAAGGGTGCTTGTAAGTGCTGAGCTGACAGATTGGTTTAACATTTTGCGTGGAACAAGGCAGGGATGTTCCCTGTCACCTCTTTTGTTCGATATGTATATCGAACCATTAGCAATATGAATTAGAAAGGATACTGTCATTGTCCCTTTTACAAATAGAATTTTTGAGATTAAGTTAGCTCTTTATGCTGATGACCTCCTTCTTATACCCGGAACCCACAGGTGTCTTTCCCCTTGTTAATGGCCAAAGCGGTAGTATTCGGTAAAATTTCAGGATACAAGGTTAACACAAATAAGACTTTAATTATGGAATGGAACCAACCTAAGCAACAGCCGCTGGTAAAATAAAGCATGTGCTTTCTGGGTATTACAATAAGTCAAAAACTGTCAGATGTTACTATGGTGAATTGGAAAAAGATCAGCCAGGAAGTTGGGAGATTGTTGTTGAGATGGGCAAATGTGCCTTTTTAATTTGTATGGTAGGGTGAATCTCATTAGGATGTTGATTTTACCCAAAAATTAATTTTTGTTTAATTCTATCCCATTATTATTTGACCAAAGGGAGATAGCAAAACGTCAGGGAAAACTGAGCAGCTTTATTTGGGCCTCTAAAAGGCTCCCTTATATCGTGGAAAAAACTTAAGGCGGAAACAGGAGAAAGGCGGGCTGGTTCATGTAGATTTGTTAATATATGGACATGCTTTTTTCTTTAAGAATTGTCAGATGATTTTAGGTAAAGTGGATAGCTCCACTGTAGGAATTTAATTTGGAGCAATTCTTGGCGAATTGAGGGAGGCTAAGACCAATTTCTGTTTAAGTTTGGAGACCCGAAGGTCTTCAAAAATGTAAGGTTGAAGATTTTATTTGGAGCCCTGAAAGTATGGGTGTTCATTCGCAAGAAGTTAGGAATTCCTTACTTTGCATCTAAGGCCCCGATTTGGGAATCCCCTGGGACCCATAGGGTGTCTGGACGACTCTCTTAGCCTTTCCTTAAGAAATGCAGGAATATCTTGCTGGGTAGACTTGAAGGTGGGTACTGAGTTGGCTGATTGGGGAATCTTGAAGGCATTTACAGGGGGTCTACTTACCAGGTTCAAACATTATCAGCTTTCTGCATGGTGGAGGTGTCAAGAATGGAAGGAAGAGGGGGAGGATTCCTGGATAGACCAAGCAGTAAGAACTGGTGCAGTTAAGAAGGAGGTAGCCCTGTGATATAATACCTTGATCCAGGCAGAAGATGATATAGACAATGACATATAAAGACATAGGGGCAGGGGTTTTGTCAAATGTAAATCTGTTGGAAACCTGGAAAGTCTCCTTTACTCTACTTAGAGAAATCATCAAACCTGCCTACTTGAAACGTAACCATCTTTTAACTGCATATAGCGTATATTGGTCTACTGCAAATCTAGAAAAACTTCCCGGGATACAGTATAAATGCCCAAAATGTAGAAATACAGCTGCCGACGATTTGCATATGTTTTTAACATGTGCGTATATTGTCAAATTGTGGTCTGAGGTGTGTGAATTTCTTACTGAAGTTACTGGTAGTTTAGTGAGGGTAAGCTCAGCCCTGGTGTTTTTGGGAGTTTGGCAAAGCAACGATACAGCGATTAGTAGGTTGGATGCAAGATTAATTTTTTATGGAATTCTTTTAGGGAGACAAGAGATATGCAAACTATGTAAATCTTACTCTCCACCTTTTCTGCTGGAATGTAAAAAAAGCATTATATATGTAAGCAAACAGGACCTGTTGTGTGATACTAGCAGTCGAGAGAAAGTATGGGCTAAGCTGGTGGACTGGTTTCAGAACTTCGAGGTCCAATGATTAAGGCAATGTTTAGCCGTTGGTCCTGTTTTCCTTCTGTGCTATGGGCACTCCAGGGGAAGGAGGGAAATGGCTGTTTTCTCTTGTATGGAATGACTATAATCTGGCCTGGATCACCAGTGAAGGAAGGGAGTAGAAGATCTTCAAGGACTTGAAACTCAGCTCGCCTCCTGGTCTGTCTCAGGGACACAAACACTTCACCACCAGCTCCCCTGAATTTCCTTGCTGGGAATTCTAACCTGCAAAGAGGTGCCTGCTGCTGTTCTGGACCTCTGGAGACTGTTTTCCACAGGGTGCCGGAAAAGCAATACAACTTCGAAGAACCGCACCTGTTTCTGATGCATCGTCGAAGAAACCATTGCTGTGCCTACCACGGCTCAAGGAATCAAGTGCACTGATCTCCTCAGTCTGAGTTCATCACACCGAGTTCGATGCAAGGCCTGCTGTGCGGCTGCACGATTTCAGCATCAACCCAGATCGTCACGTCAAGGCACCAAGTCTGTCGCACCATTTGGGGACCCAGTAAGAAACCAACGCATCACCTCCTCACACAGTAAGAAAAAGACACATCACCGCCTCTTCAGTAAGGAACCGACGCATCACCTACCCTGCACTGCTGTAAAGAATGGACGCATCAGCTCCCCCAAAGCATGGAACTGACCCATCACCTTCTCTGAGTGTCAGAAAATGATGCACCACCTTCCCTGTAGCCCATTGTGTTTGTTTGCGTGACGAATCCCAGGTACTTTGTGAGAAAAGTGCAGCATCTGCAATTTGCTTCGAACTAAACTATTTCTACCATTCAAGAGTCATATTTAAATTACTGTATTGTGGATTTTTGTCATTTGGTCACGTTTTGGTTTAGACAAAGATTACAAATTTTTCTAAATAGGTGTGGTGTCAATTTGTAATATTTTCACCGTATTACTGTATGTGTTCACAAACTCTTCATCCACTGCCTCTGAGATAAGCCTGTCTGCTTGTGCCAAGCTGCCAAGGAGGTGAGCAGGGTTTATTTTAGGAGTTTATCCCCCTTACCCGGACTAGGAGCAAGGGTCCCTATTTGGACCAGGGTACCTACCTCTGCCAACTAGTGAGTAAGTAAGTAGTAAGTAATAGTTTATTGTCCGGTCAATTAAAACCTTTACAATTTGTCTTTAAAAGAAAGTAGCAAAAATTAAAGCAGCAAGGTTCATGATTTAAAACTTCTCAATAATGTCATTTCATAAAACATCCGTGCATTGTGTTAACATCTTTTAGTACAAGTGTCTGCAGTTGTGCCAGTTGCAGTACAGTAATAAGAGATTTAGTCGTTCTGTTTCTTGGCGGATTTTCAGTTCCTAAGCTTTTTTATGAGAGAAATAAGATTAAAAGATTAAATGTTGTAATAGGACACATCTGCGGTTTGAATAGAGAAGTGGGTATGCAATATACCAATTGCTTGCTGCCTGTGGTAGAAGTAATTTGCAATCAACAGTCATGCTGCAACATATGTTGTCCGGAAGAGGGGCAATATGAGTGTATCTTATTTTTTGAGAAGGAAAAAACCTGAAGAATGATGCAGAGGTGGGTGATACTAGTGGTTTATCGGCAGAGTTTCACCTCAGCTGCTTCCATGAATCGTACAAAGTGACACGTCAGCTGGACGTTCCCTCCTCCGAGGCATACCAATCATATCGTCTTAAGGATAGGGGGGAAGATGGCGGCCGGCTGAGACGCTTGGTCGCGAACTCCGACAAGACTCCAGGTGAAACGAATCCAAAAAAAATGCTTCTCGATCTAGAAGTAGCCGAATAATGATGTGAATTGAAAGCTGTAATGGATTAGTCACTAAGAATCCACTAGACACCAACACGCTCACAGGAATAATATTGCAAGAAAGAAAAACCCTCCCCGGCAGACAAGTAGACAGAGCCCGTTTACCTGACCGGCGAGAGCTGTGCAATCGAGAACGGCAGCGACAACAGCTTCGGCAGCGGCAGCGTTCTCCAGGCTCGGGCTGTTGCGCCCTTCACTCCGGCTGGCCGTTGGACTGTTTCGAAGACTGGCTGAGAGATAGCGTCAGAGACCTGCATGACGGGGTGGGTCGCGTCTGTGGTGCGGCGAAGCTCGGATCCGGCGGTCGACTCCTCAAGCAGCGACGGGCTGTGGGAGAGAGTGCGAGAAGCTGCCCGGAATTACAGGAAGAAACTCGGCAAGGTCAATTTCTTCTTCCGGGGTAAGAGCAGCAGAGACTGCAACACTGCTGTGTGTGCCTGTGTAGATGGGGCGGGGGCGGGTGCGGGCACGGAAGACTCAGTGAGAGCTCCACAAGGCAGTAGCAACGAGGTCTCCAGCGCAGGGCATTGGGAAAGAGAGGGGAGCCCTAATTTCCATGAAAATCAATTGTCTTTACTAGGAGAAAAGTGCAAAGAGAAACATTGTGAGAGTGTAATAAATATAAAATCGTCGATAATTCCTCGCTGGATGAATGAAAGGAGAGGTGAAAGTCTCTCCCCTAAGGAAGTATTGGAAGAAGGGGGACATACACACAGTAAGCAACAGAGAGGAACTGAGGCAGAGGTAGAGAAAGATGAATTAGAAAATCAAGACAAAAAAGATTTGTTATCACAAAATTCAGGGAAAGCTGATAACAATCACATTACTTTACCGCTGGGAAAAGACAAAATTGTCAAAAACAAAAAAGAAAAAGCCCCCCCACATTTCCCTTATTCCACAAGATCTAGATCGAAGAAGATACAAGTAGCAGGAGCCTTGTTTTCTGTGCTAGAGAGATCGGAAGAGGGAGGAGTAAGGTCAGCATACTGCCTCAAGAATCAAAACCTAGGTAAACAGAGCCTTCTACAGCCTACAAAAAGGTGTATGACCCCGAGAAGCACAAAGAAAAACGTGAAACACCCCCCCCCACGTTCAGAGGAATTAACAGAGAATATAAAAAGCAGAGGGTCTAGGAAAAACAAAGATCAGAAAATCAAGATTACACCATCTCTAAGATCATACTTTAAGGTACAACAAGTGGTACAAGCAAGAGGAGGGGGTCACTGTCTAGCAATTAACACAACTGACGTAACAAACACAGCAAACATAGCGGGCACAGCACCCCTGCAAGTACCAGCACCAGTATCAGACAATCAGTGCGTCAGCCCAATTTCAGAAGAAGAAGTGGTGGAGTTTGCAGACAAGGAGACATCGGTGAGAGCAGATATGCAGTCACCTCCAGCTCCAGCTCCAAACATAAGTGTGACTTTCCCATTGAAACAATCAATACTACCAAACCAGTCGCCTCAACCAATACATCTACCACAAGCAAGGTCAATGACCACACCGCAAGTCGAAAATGATCAAGAAATCGACCAAGAGACTTAAGAGGATGAACCAGAACAAGAACATATGGAGTATATAGCTAAAAACAAGACAGAAAAAATCCTGGAGGTGTGCTTGGATAAAATGATGGAAAAAATAATGGGGGACATGAGAGAAAAATTCTCAATCTCAGAAGGAAACCAGAACAAAATACAAGAAGTCGTTGAAAGTCTAGACCAGAAACTAAATGATTTAGGGGTCAGAGTTACAGCGGTCAAAAATGAGCTTGGCTCCTTAAGCAAAAAAATAGACACAAACCAAAGAGAAATAAGACATCTGAAAGACAGCGAGAAAGCCATCAAGGAGAAACTAGAATCTTTGGAAAACCAAGGAAGAAGGAACAACATTAGAGTGCTGAATGTCCCTGAAAACTCAGAGAGATCTGATAGTAAGGCTTACGTTATATCTCTCCTAGAAGAGTTTCTCCCCTGGACGAAAGACTGTGACTTGGCAGCAGACATTCAACGAGTCCACAGAGATCCATTCAGAAAAAGTAAAGAGAGAAAAACTCTGAGAAAAATCTTGGTAAATTTCAGAACCTATTCTCTGAAGGAAAAAATATTGAGTGAGGGTCTAAAAACTGGGAATTTCAATAAAGATAATTGGTCATTTCGTATACGATCAGACATTTGTAAAGCCACACAAGACAGGCAATGGGAGCTGGGGCAACATATGCAGGAACTGAAAGCTCTGGGAGCAAGTGTACAACTGAAATTCCCCGCCACCCTAAGAATAATGTGGCGAAATAAAATGCACAACCTAAGGGAGCCAAAAGAGGTACAAAACCTTATTCAATTAAAAAAAGATCAAATCGAGATCGACAAACTAAACAAGGAATAATGCAGCAATGAAGGATTAGAAGGAACTAACTCCTTGTACTAAAAAGTGTAAGAAGGAACTAGGAAATTTGGGAAACACGGAAAATACATATACATATACACATATATATGTACAAACATAAAACGGGACTGAACATTAATAGTAGGATAAATACTGGGAAGCACTTACGTAATAAAGAACAAAAGAATAAAATACCTGGAGAATCGGAGCACGAAATCGGGTGTAATAACACCTGAAAGAAGAAAAAAGGGAGGCTTCCCCAGGGAGGGAATCTCAAGTAACACTCAAACACAAAAATGCAATTTTGTAAATACACACGGGTGGGGAGCAAGGTAGGGAAAAAAGAAAAAAAAATCCTCAAAATTGAAATACAAAAGGAATAGTAAGGGAGTTAATGGCTGCCTCAATCGAAACAACAACTTAAGATGATAAAAGAGAAATCAATAAAAATTCTAACATGGAATGTTAATGGGCTTAGAACCCCCTCAAGAAGAAGAAGGATTGTGGAATACTTGAAAAAAATATCCTATGCCAATAATCCCCCCAACCCCAAATTCGAGGCGGTCACTAGAAGGGGTAAGTGGAAGGGTCAAATATCCTTCTGGTATTCGGCAATGATGGAGAGGGAGGATGTGTCTGAGGCCAAAATCAGTAAATTGTGGTGTAACGCTCTCACTCCGGCTAATGGGTCCTTTATGGAGTTTTTGGCACGACTCCTTCAGGGTGTTAAACACTGTAATCAAGCCGGCTGCGCTGAAAAGGAATCACATATTCACTATGTACAGGGTTTATATAACTCCGAAGAAGCTGGCTAAATTTTCAAATATAGATTACAACTGTCCAAGGTGTGGCCTCTTGAGGGCAGACGATGTACATATGTTTATGGATTGCCCTGAATTGGTTGACTATTGGGGGAAGATAAAGGAATTTCTGGAAGAAGTCCTCTCAAAGCCTATATCAGTCTCAAGGTTCACAGTAATGTCCGGGCTAGTCGCGAATTATCAGGTGAATGATCTTCTCACGAAATTTGTATTTTACATTATACTATTAGCAAGGCGCGAGATCTGCAGGGCATGGAAAGATCCATCTCCCCCTACCTTTGCTAACTGCCTGAGGCAGATTATGTTAACAAGCAAATCAGATGTGGCATGTGATCCTAGAAGTGAGACGAATGTTTCGGTCAGCCTTGGTGGCCTGGCAATCCCAATGATTGGTTTTCCAATGATTTGTCTGGAGCCCTGCTGGTTCCCCGTTCTCCTAAGTAGCATGGGGAGCCCACAGATCGGCGAAAAAAAGGAGTTTGGAGGGGAAGGTAGTGGCTACTTGAGGGTACGGGTAAACCAACTTGCATCTGGTCGAAATCAACAAGGGTCGATGCAGAATGGCCAGCAGTGCATGGAGGAGCCAGTGTCCCATCAAGACTTCCATCTGTGATATATGAGGATTACCAAAAAAAAAAAAAAGAAAGAAATAGAAAGTGAAATTATCATTCTTCAAGAAACACATTTAATAAATGCAGAGTGGACTCAACTGGTAAAAAATCTTTATTGGATTGGATCAAGCGTACATACAACACAAGAGTGCAACATAAAGAGGGTAGCAATCATCATAAAAAAATCCCTTAATGCCAAATAGAATCTAATGAAGTAGATAGCAATGGTAGATGGGCAATTACTAAAGTCAGAATTGAAGACCGCATCCTCACAATTGTGGGATATTATGGCCCAAACAGGGACGACCCAGCGCCCCTTAAAAAACTGTACTCTGAACTTTTAACATTTCCAACCCCGATTGTTATGGGAGGAGATTTCAATATTATAGAGGATCCTAAAACAGACAGAATGCCTCCAACAAAACAATGGAATACACCAAAAATGAGGGAATGGCTAGGGATCTACAAAAAAGACTTAATTCTGGAAGACATGTGGAAGCTAAAAGGTGTAAAAAACTATCTGTACACCTACCATAACAAAAAATTAGGACACAAATCTAGAATAGATTTCTTTTTAATGAACAAATCTCTGCGAGCTAATGTAAAAAGCATTGAACACCTACCTGCGCACTTATCAGACCACTCTGCGGTACAGTTAACCATAACACTTCCACAACCACATCTGGCCAACAGGTGGACAGTTGACCGATCAATCCTTAGAGACGAACAAAGTGTGGAGCAACTCATAACAACTTCCCTCCAATATTTTGAAGATAATGCTGTCGGAACATCAAAAAGAGTAATGTGGGATGCTTATAAAGCGGTAATAAGAGGTAAACTGCTCAGCTTGGGAGCACACAAACATAAAACAAAAAAATTGGATATTAAGAAGTTGGAACTGGAAATTAAAGAAGTAGAACTACAGCTAGAGTGTGACACAACTCAAGAATCGAGGAAAATCCTAGAAGAGAAGCATCGCAATTCAAAAGAGAATTTGAAGGATTTCCTGGAGAACATAGTCAAAGGAAAATGGGAGATCAGCAAATTAGTAAATCATGAATATGGAGAAGGTTGCAGGAAAATGCTAGCCTGGAAAATGAAAACGGATCAGACTAGAAATAATATACTAAGCATTTACACCCAAGACCAATCATCCACCTGCTCAGATGATGTTTCAATAAGGCAAGAATTTTCTAAATTTTTCACCTCAATATACAAAGAAGACACAAATCCATCAGATGAAGACATCAAGAACTATCTAGAGAACGTTCCCCTTCCAAGCCTGACAGAGGAAGAAGTGAATTTCTTGAACACCGAAATAACACCAGAAGAAGTAAGAAATGCCATATGTAACCTAAAGAGAGGAAAAGCAGCGGGGCCAGATGCGCTGCCCAATGAATTTTACATCGCATTAAAAGAAACATTAATTGAACACCTAACAGAAATAATGAATAAGACTTATCTGGGACACGAAATGATACCTGACTCATGGAATGATGCGACGATTAGCATCCTATTAAAACCAGGAAAAAATCCAAAGAATTGCGCATCGTATAGGCCAATATCACTCCTCAACTGTGACTACAAGCTGTTTATGAATGTAATAGCTAAAAGATTATCAAAGGTTATGGCTAAATTAATTAACCCGGACCAAAAGGGTTTCATAAAGGGCAGACAAATCCAGGAAATCACGCACGAATTAGTGGCAACAATTGACGTAGCTGTTTGCGAAAAGCTACCTCTAACGATTGTCACATACGATGCTGCCAAAGCCTTTGACCGTGTTAACTGGGCCTTTCTAAATAAAATCATAGAAAAAAGCAAATTAGGGACCAACTTTAGTCACATGGTAAAAGAAATCTACAATAACCCAAGAGCAAGGATAGCAGTTAACGGGAACCTCACGGATAATATCGAGATTCAGAGAGGCACAAGACAAGGTTTCCCCTTGTCTCCGCTACTTTTTAATCTATATATCGAACCCTTGGCCTGCTCTATTAGAAATCAACCGCTTATAACACCTTTTAGATATCAAAATTGGACAAAGAAAGTTGCGCTTTACGCTGATGATCTTATGGTGTTTACTGATAACTATAACTTCTCTAAATTCGCGATTGAGGATGTAATGAATACATTTGGTAAGGTTTCAGGTTATCTGATAAATATCGATAAAACAGAGGTAATGAGCTGGAACACTAACTTAAACTCATCTCTTTTAAAGGATAAAATGAAATATTTAGGCATCACTATAACAAAAGATCTTGGAAAACTATCGGAAACAAACTTAAACATAGCGGTGAAAGAAATGAGAAGACTCCTTAAAATCTGGTCAGGTCTGCCGCTAAGTTTTTTAGGCAAATCTAATATAATAAAAATGTCAATCATTCCCAAATCCACTTATCTCTTTAATAACATTCCGTTAGAATTCAAAAAAGCAGCCCTAAAAAAAATACAAGGAGAAATATCTAGCTTTATTTGGTCAGCAAAAAGCACAAGAATCTCATGGAACAAACTTAGGAGAAAGAAGGAACAAGGAGGAATAGCAAGCCCTGACATATATGAATACTATAGATCCTTCCAATTTAAAAATTTCAGAGTCTTGTTAAAGGTACATCATGCCTATCCAACTTACTTACAACATCTAACAAACGGTGAAGATCATTTCCTCTTCAAATTTGGTCACCCAAAATTCTTCAAAAAAGTAAAATTGAAGGTTCTGAATAACGCCGTTAAGCTCTGGAATCAGATAAGAATCGCCACAAAGATCCCCTACTACAGTAGTATGGCTCCAATATGGGACTCTCCAGGCACCCCAGAATGTTTAAAGGACTTACTATCAAGCCCACTCAGACAATCTGGAATTGAAAAATGGGGACAACTCCTGGTTGAAAATGCTTTAATATCATGGGAACATTTGCAAATAATAACAGAACGAAAAATCTCAAAGTTTAAATATTACCAATTGAGCAGTTGGGCAAATACCATTCTGAAAGGAGCAACAGATCCGAATAACTTAGAAACAGAAATGACGAATGAAATGGTATTAAAAAAAGAAGTCTCAAAATGGTATTGGACTCTAATTGAATCCGGCGAAGAAAATTTTACTATCCCTGAAAAGATATGGAGGAAAGATCTACCAAATGAAGCTCTGGATCTAAGTCAAATCTGGAAAAAATCAGTAGAGAAATACTGGCTGTGTGTAAAGCCCGCAGCCCTAAAAAGAAACCATCTTTTCTCTATACATAGAGCATATTAGACACCCAAAAGACTATCAAAATGTAAAGGCTCGGCAGTAAAATCGTGCAGCAAATGTGGCGAAGAAAAGGTGGATGATATTCACATGTTTGGCGGCTGTTCAGCGCTTACGCAATATTGGCAAGAGATTGGTAAGACACTAACTGCAATACTGGCAACACCTATAACTGTGAATATTCTTTTAATTATTTTTGGGATCCACTGTACTACTCAACCAAATCGGATTAAGCTAAGTAAACATCAAGAAAATGTATTGTTCGTTATGATCCTGTTAGCACGTAGAGAGATTTGTATTAACTGGATAAAACCGGCTCCACCAACCCATGAAAATTGGCTAAATGCTGTAATAAGAACTAGCAGATTGGATAGAAAAGGGAAACAACTCAAAAGAATGAAGTATTGGGAGATCTGGGAAAATTATATCACCTCCAGATGACAAACTAGAACCCCTCCTTGTTTGAAGTTTTTTGGCTTCTTTTTCTTTTTCTTTTTTCTTTTTCTTTTTCGATTCCAATGATTAAGCGGAACAATAATTCCAGGCACAACTTGAAGTCTGTCAAACACCCCAAGGGCCAGATATTTCCAGAAACAAAGGAATTATTGAGCAAGATAAAGGTGTACCGAAGGAAATTGACTGGTAAGAACTAAGATAATGAGAAACTCCCCTTGTATCCATCGATAGACGATTAGGGACAGTTTGGAGGTACAACCGCTCAAATACTGTCAAACTACCAAACACCTTTCCTTCTGCATAAACCGCAATATGAGGAAAAAAAAAATAATAAAAAAAAATCATATTGTCTTAAAGCTCTCTAAATGCTCCTCTATAAGATCTGCCACTTGATGGCGGAAGCGTTACATCGTTACATCGACGACGTGTTGGTAGTATGGAGAGGCAGCATAGACTCTGTCAACGAATTCCATCTATGGTTGAATAGCAAGAACCAATATCTTAAATTCACGTTAGAGGCCCATAAGGAAAGGATTGCCTTCCTGGATATATATATATATGCTACACCTACAGGCCTGCAGAGTGAGCTGTATAGGAACGATTTGCCTCCATTGTTCTCTTTATGTAAATAGTGGCAGATTTTATAGAGGAGCATTTAGAGAGCTTTAAGACGATATGATTAGTCTGAGATACTTTGAGACGTGGTATGCATTTATGTCAGATGACTAGAGTCTCTCTGTTGCTGTTATTCAGGTAGAAGTTGAGATTTATAACGGAAGGGATCATGAGACACTATTCTTGAAAGGCTGACATAATGGCTTCATGGTGTTCCTACTTTCTGTTCCATTTCTTCTATCTATACAGTGCGGGGGCTCGTAGAACCTGAGCAAGGTCCAGGTGAGGGGAGGTGAGGTCATTTCCCCTACCATGATGGGTGTGTATAAAGTGTTTATTTTATCTGTAAATAATTTCAGTGATACATATGTTTTGGAATAGCAGACATGGCTAGGTTACACTAATTATTGTATTATTCCTCCGTAGAAATCCTATTTTCCAAGTGACATGGAGGTTTAATGTTCTCGGTTGGTACAGGTTGTATCGTATTCAACCGCTTCTTTAATCAATTCACTATTTGGTGTTTTTTTGTTTTTGTTTTCAATCACTGTTTATTCAAAACAAAGTGCAACGACTTAAAGAACAGAGGCCCTGATGAAAGCCAGGGGACAGGTTGGTCGATAGGCACAAACATGTTGGCCCATTATCATATAGATATTTGTTGACTGTCTTTCTTGCACTGTTCTAGTTTTTAATTAGGAGGTGTTGTTCGGCTGCAGAACAAAATTTATATATTGAGGACACACCATTCTATTTTAATTCACTATATTTTTTTGTGTGTTGCACTAGAATTCACTAACCATCAAAGATTAGCAATCAGATAGCGGCTCATTTATGTTGGTAGGACCAAATCCAAAACCAGCAACGAATGGTGTGGCTTTTATGTCCCAATGATCAGGGGACCATCCCAACTCACACCTGGGTATGGCCAGATGATAGGACTGACCATCAAGTCAATTTGATGGTAACCCATTGCTCAATGGTATGGATTTTGCCAACCAATTTGTAAATGACCTATAAGGTGTCTGTGTTTCCTATAACATAGTGTTCATCCATGTTTTAATAGGCTGTCCTTTGGTGACTGAGGCACTCTGAGATCTTGGTAGTTCGGATTGGCAGCCCAGCTAAATTATTCAGCTGTTAGACCCCCTGTGTTCTTGTGTTGTATATGTAGAAGTAGCTGGGGATATTAACCAGGCATGGGTCTCTAAACTTTGAATCCCTTTGACCCTCTCTCAACGGTTGGTTTATGATAGAGTTTACTCCTGTCAATTTTGTTGAATGCTAACGAGTAGTCGATGAAACATATAAATAGAGGTTGTTTTGCTAATTTCATCCTATCTTTCAATAGAGACAGGGCTAGAATGTTAGTGGTTGTGCCCATGCTCTTACAAAAGCCAGTTTGGTTGATGGGGATGATGGATTTATCCTCCATTCAGGCGGTAAGGTCTTCCAGAATTAGTCCAGTGTAATATTTTGCTTCAATATCGATTAGAGCCACGAGCCTGTAGCTGTTTGCTGAGTTCTTATCCCCTTTCTTATATATTGGGGATATGATTGATCCCCTCCAGGAGTCCAGGATGATGTTTCCTACTGCGATTTGTGCAAACAGCGGTGACAGTTTAAAAGCCCACTACTCCAGATCCTTTTTAAAGAGACATGGTGGAATCCCATTTGGCACCGGTGCGCCCTCCCGTTTGCCTTTGGCTATCCTGGCCTTCACCTGGTCGATTGTAAAAGAAGAGTGATTGTTTCCTGGAATAACTGTGAGATTGATAGGAGTTCCCTCTGAAGATTGGCGTGTGCCCTGATTCTGGTCAGAGTTAGAGAGTTGAAGCAAATAGGTGGCCCAAGCTTCCTCTGTTACTTGTGAGTGGATTCTTAAGGCTTTCGGGTTAGCTAGACTGTTTATTGTGCACCGGAATCTCACACTGTTGTTTTTGAGTCATGCAACAGTCTAGCCCACAGGTTTTCGTCCGAAACCCTTTTTGCCTGATAGATTATTTTTTTCTTTTCCGTTTGGAGTTTTGCTAACTTTCTCTGTAAACTTAGGTCGTGACCAGTGTGCTTAATCTCCCGCAGTTTTGTTTTTTGCTTTTTTAAGCTTCCGCAGATGTGGAGTTTTTATGGTATATAGGTGTTTGTCCTCATGGTCTGGGGTCCTGTTTGTAGTTGAAGCTGGAGGAGCACGAGCCGCGTGCTTTACTCCAAGTATTTTGGTAAAATCTTCCCAGTGCGTTATCTCTTCTCTGGCGGCCTCCTCCCTTTGTTCCCATATTAACTTCGCTAAGGCCAGTAGATCCTCCAGTTGGTTAGTTTTGAATTTGATACTTCTAAGATTGTCAATATAAATAGACTTGGGGTCCTCGGCAGGTTGGGCAGGTGGTGATCCAACGGTGGGCAAATCATGCAATCCCACGGGCCTAACAAAATGAATGGGTCCATCTGTAATGCAACTGACGATCATGTGAAGCTGTTGTGTAGTTCCTAAAAAACCTATACAAGATCTGCACGTTCGGACAGCATACACTGTATGATTGGTGTCAGACTGATTTTGAACACCACCACTGAGCATATAGGTCTTCTATATCAGCTAGCTCACAGTGCCACTAGAATCTCCTCTTACCAAGGAGAAAATACTTCTTGGCAACCATTGGATATTACAATCCTGATCCCTCAGGATAGTGGAAACAATATACCCCTTTTCGCTCAGTCACTTGTGCTTACTTAGTCTGTCTTAGAGAGATACACAGAATGAACAGGCTCGGCGGTTTTAAAAAGGATATATTGAACAGTTGTTATTCTGGTGTAAAATAGATGAGTTGCAACAACTATTAGACAGTAAAAGAAATAAATAATTAGCAGTACTATGAAAGTAAATGGAAGGTATAACTCTACCATCTTGCAGTAATCATGAATACATACGAATATAGAAAAGACATGACACTAAAAAGATGCCTACTCCTACTATCCCTTCTAATTAGATGTACCTAATTGTACCTAGCATTTGTGTAGGTGTTAAACCAAAATCTGTCTAGGATAAAGTCAACCCCATTGCCTGAAACGAGAGACTGTGGGGCCCTATCCTCGTCTAGAATTGGACACCCTGCAAGGGATGTTAGACTACGGTGAGTGGAAGTGTCTACATGTAGGAACCTAAGAATCTCTGTTCAGTGTGTCAGCCAGGAATTCCTGTTCTCCTCTGGCTATCTTAGGAAGATGTGATATATATAAACCCATAGGCCTCCCCAGGGGTTTTACCTCACTCCATTACTGTGTCGGACTTAGGATGACGTCAGGTATGAAATATATATATATAGATATTATACAGGAGATGGTAGTCCTGCTGTGCTTCCAAGAATCCTCATGCATAATGTATGAGATTTTGAACTAGGGAATACCATGATGAAGTGTTTATTCTGTGATGTAACTTCAAAGAAACTCATGACAGAGATTGCACAGTTTAATCAGTTCAAAACTGAAGCATTTGCAAGATGTTTTGTTGCTTAATGATCTTATGAAACTACCAAACAGTGAGAAAGTCAATAGTCCTGGCTGGCTATAGTTCCAATGTTACAGGATGAATACATAGATGGATACAAAGGCAGAAGAGGCAGAACTATATGGCACTGTATGCCAAGAAAATATGTCAGTTTAAAAGTTTTATTCTAATGCCAAGAGAGCCTCACAGTTCGGGGCAGAATCCTTTGGACATCGGGTGGCTTTACTAAATAATTTTAAGCATGTAAATAGCACATTTAATAATGGTGCATGATGATTACTCCTTACGGTCCACATAGTTCCAGTCATATGGGAACAGGCCCTTAACTTGAAACTGGGTCATGGCCAGCTTGTCTCGCTGGCTGGGGCAAATTGCCTAACAGCTAATTTGTTCCATCGATAGTTCATATGGATCGGGGAGCAAGGGAAGCTTGGTTTGCCCGCATGGGCCTGCAATTCTTCACGGGCGGAGCTTTGCATGCTACTCTGCGGTTGGTTTAACTGACTGAGATGATGCAGTTGAATTTATTGCAGGCATGTGCTCAGAGATGGGTCTTTTGATGCCACACATAAGCTTAACCTGGTGTAGTATTCAGGGCAAGGAGTGGCCCCGTGAATCTCTGGTGCTGCAAATGGTTAGTTTGTTGGAATGCCTTGCCAGATGTTTGTGGCAATCCCGCACATTTGAGGTTTTTGTTCTCCTAGGGTAACATCTTAGGGCAACATCGTTAATAAAACCGCGTGCCTTACTTGTTCCTTAATGTAGATAAAAGAGCACATTCGCTGTGGCTCGGAGGGTTCATCGCGGTTAGGATTGTGACCAGGATATGAGGAAGGACCGGTTTCAGACATTTATTTAATTTCAAGCAGTAGCATTGGTGACTGATATGGTAGAGCACCGAATTTAATAACTCCTATCCTCGTAGAGGCAGTGGGACTACAGAGTTGATAGTAAAAGTGGAGCTGAACCTATTGGGGTGTGTCAATTCTGTTAATCCAGTAGGAAGAGGGGTGGGAAACTGGTGCTTGGAAATCCCAGACCAGTAAGGGTAGATTAGTTGTCAGTGGATCCACAGCGCCCCACATGTCCGCCCCTAGCACTGGTATTACATTTACACCGATTTTATTACAAGGATAATGTAAAGTCATTTGCCATTTCTCAAAGTGGCCAACATACTCCGGGTGGGGCATCTCCGGCCTCTGTCAAGGACAGCCAGAAGGAAGCCCTGGGTTGTTATGATAGATGAAGAATATTATAGCTCAACATTCAAATACAAGAGAAAGTTTATACAGTGGATGTCCTGACCACATGAATTTCACGGTGCCCTTATGTCAAACATAGGTACAAGGAAAATTTCTGACAATTACCTAGGATCCCACAATTTAGTCCAGCAGGGTTTGGGGGCATCATTTACTTAAGGCCATCCCACCAGAAGTTGTGCTGTTATGGATAATAGTAGGGGCAGGCACCACAATTAACGGACTTGGGAGTCCATTTTGGCAGGGCAGCTACACACACTTAATATCAACGGGAGCAGCAACGGTTCGACATGCTTCTTCCACTCTTAGCAGCAAGATTCAGACAGCAGCAGCATGCCCAGCTGGGGCGAGTTTGCTGTGATCCACAGGCAAGGGCGTCAATCGAACTAAACTATGTACCTAGGCCACGTACATTAGGCAGAGGGGCTCCGGTGCAAAACTTATAAATGGGGACTGCACCAGAACATGAAACTGCAACTGTGAGATTCCGACATATTATCCCAGCACCACTCATTGCTTACATTTAAATGGTCTTTGAGGAGGGGAGTTGAACAGCACGGATTTCAACTGCAGGTGGAAAAGTCCTTTAGGAAGTTAAAGGACAGATTGTAGTAAACAGACATGCAAGTTTGCGAAGCCACTCATGTATAAGCACCAGAAGCTGGGCAGACAGGTAGTCCCAAAAGTATAATAGCCTGGGTGGCCACTCTAGCAAGACAATTTCACACTCTTCCTAATGGGAGCCTCTATGTGTGAGGATTAGAGAGCATTTCCATTTCCCCCTTGGCTTTTAACCAAATGACTACTACACAGGATGATTATTGCAAGGGGCACTGTTGGTGAGATGGCAATGGCAATGCTAAACTGTCAGCTTATGCTGGGTAGAAGGTTCTGTATCACCAACCAGAATGGTACTAGGTACCAGTAAACAGGCAGGCCTGTGATTCTGGTGGAGGGCAATTACTTTTGGGAAAAAAACCTTTGATCTAGGTCCAATTCCTGGATTAGCAACATGGCTAAAGCTCAGTTAAGGCCCTGCTGTTGCCATCATTGATGTACTACTAAGTACCATGTATATGGAGCAGATGCATCACAGGATGGAGGGTTACATGTGATTGCCAAGGCCCATCGATGCTTGACATAGCAGTCCGGATCACCTCACAGAGGGAGAAGACAAGGTCAGGGCCCCTGTCAGAATACGTGAAATTATGGCTATTTGGAATGGTTGCTTGCAATCTTGTTACATTCTACAGTCAGAAAAGGAAAATGTAAAGAAATACCTGTGAATATACCAAGCTCGCAGCACTGAAGAAAGCAGGATAACTAGCACAGTTCTGTATCCTGGAGTGTGACGCAAGCAACAATTTTAATACAGGCAAAACAGATCAAGGTACTCACTTGCGGATGCATAAAGGAAAAACACTCAGTGAAACCAAATTTAAAACCATTAACTTGTTCGCCATAGTTTATCAATAAAACTGTCTGTGCCAGGTTTAGTCTATTCAGCAAAGTAGGTTCACGCTGTAAACGAGGGCAGGTTACAGGTTGCTTCAGTTAAGCAAAATCTCACCAGCCCTATAGCCATGGCAGCTAGGTGGGTTGTGGAAGTTGTCATCTAACAAGTGTGCTGTGATTCCTAGAGTTTGGGATACAATGGGTAAGAGCACAAAAAGGCTACAAGGTATTAAGAACATTTGGCATTCCCATGATTAAAAAAAGGGCAAGTATCGCCACATATTGTTCTCCTCCTGTTCCCACCCACTTTTACGCTCCCTGGTACACATTAGCAGAAGTTGGGAAGTGGCGGCATGCGCTAGGGTGGGGACATCAGCATGGCGGCAGGGCAGCTAAATATAGCAGTCAGCCAGTGAGGGACTGGCATTCAATATGGACAAAAAATGAAGCAGAATACGGGGGTGTCAGCGCAATGCCATAGGCGTACATTTGCCCATACTCTGACAGAAGGGTATAGGCCAGGAACCCACAAACAAGGTGGGTTTTAAATAGGTAGGTTGTGCATGGGTGTCATTCCAAAAAAGTGTGTGATGTGACTCCAACAGGGTGGAGAAAGAAGGGTTTGGAGCACAAATGCTGACAATTACCAGAACACAGCGTGCATTAAAAGTGAAGGAGCAGGTACATTTCCCACTTGCTGATGTGGCACACAGTTATCATTTGAAACCCCTATTTGGGAGTAACCATGTAGGGGGGTAAAGAAGGGCTTAGTTAACCCACAATCTAAGGCACATATTGCACACAGTGCATTATGGTTTAAAGCAGACAGAACTATGGTTACGTGAAAGCAATAGTTTTGCATTCCCTAAGGGGCAAGAATTCTTGCCGGCATTGCACTCCCATAGAGGAGGAGGCCAGCAGGCAAAGATAAGGGTATGGTGTTGGCCAAACACAATAACTTATTAACAAATATACAGTTGGACTGGGAGGTGAACTCCAACATGTTTTCTGGCTTATCCTGAAATCAAGGACTGGGCGGTGATGGGTAAATGCATGACCCGGCAACACCTAACAAGAAGGCTCTCATTGGCACAGAGGGCCCCATAGGGATTTCACACTGAATTGTGGGTAAAGTAGAGTACAGTTGTTCCCCACTCCGGGGGGCCATCAAACATGCCTACGGTTGGGTAACTTAAGCTGTGGTTAAAACAGAGAACAGTAGTTCCCAATTCAAGTGGAGGCCATCAAACTCGCTTACAGAAGGGTAAATAAGCCATGCACAAAGCCCACCAAGCAAGAGGGCTTGGTTCAACTCTAATTCAAAATCAAATACAATGAGAAGGGCCTGGTAAATAAGGCATGGTCTCTTTAGTGCATACACCACAAAGTTCCCCCAATAGTGACAGGGAACACCTGCAGAGGGAGAATGAGATTTGTCCAGCTAGAGGACTGGTAACCTGTCAGAGGTAGATAGAAATCGTCCAGCTAGAAGGACTGGTAACCGCACATTGCAGGAGGTTATGGAGCCTACCATGGTGGAGGGGATGGGCCACATACAGGGCTTTGCCAGAGTTACAGGGCAATCCAGAGACTGATTGGTACGAGGGGTACCCTTTCAGGAGCACAATAAGGGTGCATTATGCTAAAATACCAGGAGTTTTTACGGCAGGACTCTGGTTGAAAAACGACAGAACCCTGCTAGACTTTTCGGTGGTTGTAAGCCTGAGCAACCAGGGGCTTGCCTGGATACGCTTCGCCCCTAAAAAGGCGTGAGTAAAAGTGATGGACTAGAGGTCCATGGTATGTAATGGCGATAACCCCTACATAAATGGTAGCACTGATTGGGTTGGCAATGGTGCAGTTTGGCTCATGAGGCGGGTAGAGCAGCTTAGGTTGGTAACCGCTGCCTGCCCTTGGATCGCCCGTAAGTTAACCCATCACGTTGGCATACTCCTTGTATGTAATAAACCTACAGCAAACTGTTTTCCCAACAAACTTGTTTGGACTGTTTATTTTGCGCTGCATGACTGCTATTGCTAAGCGGGGGTTGCTGATATCTGCACTATGATTGTTATGTTATGGTCTCACCACTAGACTGCAAACCTTGGAGCTGGGAAACCAAGGTTCGAGCCTCTGGTTGACTTCATATCCTGTGATTTTGGGCAAATCACTTAATTTCCCCGTGCCTACCAAAAAGATTAATGTGTCCTTGTGTAACGTAACTGGTGCTCATGTAAAGATCTCCAATACCTTCGGGTCGAGAACACGCTAGATAAATCTGCAAATAAATAAAATAATTAAAGAAGAGAAAACCAGTATTGTCCCCTCACCTTTCAAAGGCAGCAGCAAATGCTCTTGTTCTATTTATCCAGCAATGCTGTTCTCGCAGGCATCCCACAAAGGGCCGTCATGCCACTGAAAACTGTCCTCCATGCTGTGGTAAGAATTGAGTCATGGACAAGGAAAATCAACCATATTCCAACTTTCCTGGCTCAGTTACACTGGCTTCCCACTGAAGTCAAACTAAAGTTCAGGTTGGGATATTGGGATGTTTGGATTACAAAGATGGCTATATTCAGCTCCCCTCCCTACCTCGTTTTGCTGCTCAGTCAGGTGGTGACAGAGCGCCAAGAAGCAAAAATAACTTACTACTCATGTCACCCAACTCTAAAACTCCTAGTGCCCAACATCAATCATTCCCAGGCACCTCCTCAGTCTTGTGGAACTCACTACCAGCGGGTGGAAGAGTAAAACCCACCCAATGTCTTTTCTCAAACATCTAAACCCCCCTCTCAGATTGCATCTTTCAGACCAACTCAAACATACATCTGATCATACCTTCATGTCCCCACCTCTCTTACAATACAGCTACTATAGCTCGACCAGTAAAGACGATGGCCTTGTTACAGTGTTATACTGTTCTTGTTCTGAATGATGTTCTCTGTAAAATGGCCATTAGGTTCTTCTATGTTAATCGTTCTAGTACCTATCAGTGCTATAGGCTAAATATAACCTTTACATAATTTAGAAATAATGTTAATAATGTTAATTCTCAAAGGAAATACAGTGCTGATATGACCTCATACACCAAGTTTGCAAGCTAACACTGATGTTATGGAGTAGTGAAGCCAGTGTGTCAGAGACGCTAGTGCAAGGAAGAAATCGGGCCCCTTGCCCGCTCTTTGAATTATGAAACTCAGCAATATTCAGGGTTCTGTGGACCCCTCAGGTCTCTGGGCCTCAGTGCCATATCACTTTCTACACCAATTAAAGCTATGAACCTGAAGCTGGTAAACCAAGTACTTCAGCCGTTGTTGGTTTCTACTTCTCTGTGATCAAGGAAGCAGTATACAAAGAGAAGGGAGCTGAAAAGGTGCCATTGGCAAATGATCTGAACAGATTCCAGGTTGTTCATTGTCCGCTGCTCTGGCCCAGCCAGTCCCTTTTCTTCTGTGCATTCTGTTTCCCCTTGCATGCTATAAACCCTGAACCACAAGTACCACAAAGCATTGTGGTGTGGACTAGAAAGATACCACTTGCTAAAGATCTAACCATATTACAGTTTATAGGTTGCACAACAGCTAATCCTCTGCTCATAGCACATCTCTTTGCCACAAAAAACTGGGAGTTTTATCTGCCCCTTACTAGTGTACAAACAATGAAGTAATGAGGGTTAGGTGATAGCCAACAGGCAGGTGATAATTAAGTCAAGGCATCATTCGCTAATGTAACATTGAGTCAATCATACAGGTGCAGGGTACTGATGAATGCTGTGGATCCCATTACACTCAATATAAACCAGATGTACAAATCCATTTTGCACTTTCAGACCCAGCAATTTGGAAAGTCACAGAGTTTGCAATTACAAAATTGTGTTTCTCACTCGATTAAACTAGGCCTGGTTGGAACTGAATTTCTCAGAGCTGCACATGCGTGCAAATATTCACGTCTCTCTGCTTGCACTGTGATTTGGCGACAGGAGCTGGCTCTGCGCTGAAAAATCAGCACGAATGGCACCATGCAGCAGAC
Source organism: Lissotriton vulgaris (assembly GCF_964263255.1). Lineage (NCBI taxonomy): Eukaryota > Metazoa > Chordata > Amphibia > Caudata > Salamandridae > Lissotriton > Lissotriton vulgaris. The sequence goes on along the minus strand of NC_141695.1, from coordinate 1,303,018,479 downwards.
CAGAAAGTGCAGCTTCTCAAGTTGATTTTGTTGCAACTCGAGTAGAGTCAGCTTTCCAACCACGAACAGTCGTGACTGCCCACTTTGGAGAAATTTCATCCAGCTGCCGTCTTAGGGACTGAAAATAGTGCTAGGGGACACCATATCGTGCTTGTGTTTGCCAACTTACAGTTCTCTAGTCACACATGAGAAAAATCTCCACCAGGCTGCAGTTGGTGTAATTGGGCAGGAACTCCACGTTACACGCATAACATGCAACGGTCAATATTCCACCAATTTCGCCGGCGGAGAAGAATACATCGCCCACCTCTGTATTAAACCAAATTGTGATTCCAAAAGTATTTTCTGAATCAGAAAAGTGACATGCATGTATGTGGCTTTTCTATAGTCTGAATCCATTAAAACATCAATTGAGCGCTGTACAGGGCTAGAGGAACGCATGTACTCAGAGAGTGAAAAACTGGATATCTGGTTTGTGAACTTTTAGTACATTCTAATGTAGTCCCCCTAAAAGAGATTTGTCTTCAACTCTTTTCCTAAAGTGGAGTAGAGATGTGGCGGTCCTGATGGATATGGGGTAGTTGTTCTAGATTCTCCTGCATTCTTTTTTCTTTTTAAGCTTTTAAGTCTGCAGTCTGATGATGTCCTAGAAAGTCTGCTGAGAACGACCGGAAATTATGAGCGTGTCTGCAAGATAGGAATGGTAAATGATGCAGCTGGTTTTAAAGATAGTACCAGCTAGTAAGGGATTGGATGTTCTGACTGATTTTAGACACCTCCAAAGGATATGCTAGCCCTTAAATCTACGATGGATTGCACACCGCTAGCCTCTCCTCCAGATCGCCCCTGATCACTCTGGTATATGAAGTGCATGTAGGTTGAAGAGTTAAAACAAAAATTCATGAGTTGTTCACCAAAGTTGGTGCCAGTAAGTACTTGTGGTTCCCAGGATCTCTAGACCCGGGGCATGGCCCGGGTTTCGGGATAGTTTCCCTCATCAGTAGAGACAGGATTTGGGTGGATGAGAAGGCCACCAAGTAACCGTCACAGGCCTCGATGCCTCTCCGGCGCGCGGGTGCGTCTCCAAAAGCTCGTCAGCTTATGGGCTGCATGGGAGCCCTTTAACAGAAATCTACGATGGATCGCACACCGCTAGCCTCTCCTCCAGATCGCCCCTGAGCACTCTGGTATATGAAGTGCATGTAGTTTGAAGAGTTGAAACAAAAGTTCATGAGTGGTTCACCAAAGTTGGTGCAAGTAAGTACTTGTGGTTCCCAGGATCTCTAGACCCGGGGCATGGCCCGGTTTGCGGGATAGTTTCCCTCATCAGTAGAGACAGGATTTGGGGTGGGTGAGAAGGCCGTCAAGTAACCGTCACAGGCCTCAATGCCTCTCCGGCGCACAGGTGCGTCTCCAAAAGCTCGTCAGCTTATGGGCTCATGGGAGCCCTTTAACAGAAATCTACGATGGATCGCACACCGCTAGCCCTTAGACCAGCTTGCTCACAGTGTCACCATAAGCCCCCCAACCTTACCAAGGATCAAATAGCTTCTGGAAACTATCCAACATGTCAACTATTGATACTTTAGGGATCGTGGAAACAGTACAGCTCTTTTAGCTCTTTTTGCTCAGTGTAAACGTGCTCTCTTTGTCTTAGAGAGATACACAGAATAAACTTTTTCAATAAGCATGTATTAAACCAGCGTTGTTCTAATATAAAACATGTTTGCTGTGACAATCATTGGACAGAAACAGATGTATAATATTAAAAGCACCAACAGAGTAAATAAAAGGTAGAATTCTAGCATTGTGCTAAAACTGTGAATACATGGAGGCAGTGGTGGCTAGTGAAATTTGAAAGTGGTGAGGCGCAGAAGTTGTGGGTTAGTACTCAGCGGCAAGCGAGTGCAGCAAGCGAGCCAGCCCAAATGGCTTAAGGGCGTTTGTGGGGTTCTACCCCCAAGAACATGTTGTAAAAAGAGTGGGCAAATAGTGTATTTTCAAGCAAATTTGTGAAAGCAATAAGGTTAATAAAGCAATTATGAAAGAAATTTCATATGATAATAACAATAGCTGCTTATTAAGCATAACCACACAACTTCATAACAAGCTTAGACATAACAATGCAGAGTACAGCACATATTTCTTTATTTATTATATTGATATACCTACAGAAATGAAATCTACTGAGAAAATATAAGCTATTGTGCTTTGTCTGACTGCAAACTGTGAGAGAGCAAGAAATAAACATTAAAAGATAGTAGGGCACCCTACAAGGCACTGTAGGTCTCATTAGGAGCAACAAAGCAGACAGTGTTTTTGTGTAAAAGTGGACAGTTCTGAAAGATGCCTTCAGACAGGCACTGGCCAACAATCTGAGTGTCTGGGCAAGCATCACTGTGTGTGTTTTCTTAACTAGGATCCCCCAGAAGTGAGCCCCATAGGAGGGCTGCAGTGTTTGAGGAGATGATATAAAGGAGTGATTCTTAAGGATGATCCTTACAACGCCGGTTGCATTCCTCTGCTCATCACGTTCAGTGAAAGTGCTGTAAAATATTAATTAGATTGTGTGCTGCCACTAGTAGTGCCAATGCGCAATCTAATTTCATATTCTAATTTGAATATCAACCTCCCCTGGAAAAATCAATGCTTGTCTTCTTTACTGTTATAAATCAATCATGCAATTTGTAGCCGACAGACGCTTCAGAGTCACGGGCGAAACATTCTGTGCACTACCACTAATGAATTGACTCTTGTTTTGCAGCATAAACCACTGAAATCCTTTGTAAACTAGTCTTCAGTCCAACAAAAGCTACAACACACAACCTACACACAGTGTAGTCAAGCCCATCCTGCCACCTAGCTCGCAAGATTCCAGATTAGAGTGCTTTTGCAATGACCAGTGAAGTCACTTTCGAAATTGAAACTACTTGTGGGGGTGGGGAAGCATTGATTATAACCAATGGTTACTTTAGCCAGTCTGGATTTTATAAGCGCTGCACGCCCCAATCCCCACAAGTACATAACATTTCGGAAGTGACTTCACTGTGTGGCAGCAGTCAGTGCTTTAAATGGGAAAAAAATAAGTGCAGGTAATCATTAAAATGAGCTAGAGGTGTGGCAAGTGGGCGGGCTAGGGGCAGGGCTAAGACCAAGATATGATGATACATAATGACTTTTTTAACAGTTGCAGCACATATCAAAACACAACAGAAATGCATTTATGTTAACACAACAGGTTAAATAATTACACAAAATGAAATCTAAACAGGATAATATGTTAAAAATTTCATAGTTTTGTAATATTTGCAACTTCTTAATGTCATACCGTTATTTGTTGTAGTTTGGGACAATGTTATAGATTGGCAAGCGAGTTAAATGATTAAGGGGAATGATTTATTTAAGGGGGACAGAGGCTGAAATCAAAAAATCAATTTTAACAAAACAAGATACCTCTGACACCATAGATCATACTGAATTTATTCACAGAAGTCACTTTTATTGACTCTGTGCTTATTTAATTATTTTTGTTGTTTATGATTTTCACATTCAAGTATTCGATTCACCTTATACATAACACAATTTTCAAATTTCTGATTTTGTTTTTACATTAATACAAAAAACATAAATACTTAACAGTGCTCTCATGTTTCAATACCTACACTACAATACACGTGAATACATACAGACAATTGACAATACATAAATATTATACTTTCATTTTTTCACTTCTTAAAAATAAAGACGTTTAGTGCCATTATCAATTGGAAAATGTCTTAGCACAATTTGAATCTCAAAAAGTTTTTGTTCCTACTAGTATCTAATGTGTCAAGACCATGTGAAGTCTTAGTCCTATACACCTGTCTTTTTCATGTGGTCCTTTATAGGTGGTCTGAAAGAATTTTATGTTTTTTATGGAAATGGATTTATCTTGTCCCAGCTTCCCCAGCTGAAGAAACAGCAGTTTCTTGTTAAATAAATCCTTCTAGACTGCTAGATTGTGCTGAGGCGTTTCGACCTTGCAGCTGTGGGACCAGCGCACTTTTTTTACATCAAGGTCTTCATCAGGGCTGTTTGAGTTGTTGTAGGACACTTTTTACGATCTACAAAAATATTGATAAAACTGATTTTTGTGTGTATTGTTCGGGATCTAGTCACGAAACATTCTTCCACCAATGTGTGTTAAAAACTTGACATACAGGGAGGAGCTTCGCGGGCAACCAAGATGGCCGCGTAAGCTCGGAGCTCCGCGGACCTTCCGATCCTCCGCAACCATCCTGCCCGTAATCCTGATCCACGTGGGTGGATACTTGTTGCTGATGGTCCACTGAGGCGAGAACCGTTTTCAGATCCCGAATCGGTGTCTCCTACGCTGAGCTACGTCGAGTGGGACTCCGTGCCAGCTCAGTGCCATTGTCTCTCCGGACTCCGCCACTACGCACTGCCGATCTGCGGAGTGCCTGCCTGCCCTCGTCAGTGGCGAGGTGTACTGGACAGCGGAGCGATCCTGTGACGGCATTCTACGCTCTGTCCCGGACGAATCCCCGGCTCCCTGGGCTCGGACTGGCCTGGCATAGCCCTTTGTTCTCTTGGACCTAATATGGCGGGCAAGGGGGACCCCGATAAGACATCGAACAGAGGCGTCCGCGGCAAATCACAGCAACAACAGAACAGGATTGAGCGCTATACTCAACCAAAGACGCCGCCTGTTACTGGGACCTCTGCCAAGGACATACCGCACTCGGGCTCGCCGGACGGCTCTGAGCCCACTTTGAGTGACATTTTGGGGGCCATTACAAGTTTCCGGGCGGACATGCAGCAACAGCATGAAGTCCTTACGCATAAGGTGGATGGCATGGCCGTTGATCTGACTCTCATTAGAGCCGACCTGGGTAAAACTAATGATCGAGTCAAAAATCTGGACATCAAGACGTCCAGTCTGACGGGAGACGTCTCGGACTTACAAACTGAAGTCCGGAACCTGCAGAGGTCAGCGGAGCAATTTGCAAGGCGGCTAGATGACTTTGAGAGCCGTGCCAGGCGGCAGAACGTCCGCATTGTCGGTGTACCGGAGGGTTCGGAGGAGGCGGCGACGGACCTCCTCGTGGAAGACCTGATCAAAACTCATCTGGCGCCGCCTGGCCTCAGCAATTTTTTCTCGGTGGAGCGTGCCCACCGAGTGCCGGGTGGCCCGCCGAAGTCGGGCGTGGCACCCAGACCCATCGTAGCCCGGCTGCTCAACTACCGTGACAGAGATGCGGTCCTGCAGGCTTCCAGACGACATGGACCGCTTAAATTCCAGAATGCCGATGTCCATTTCTATCCGGACTTCACCAGGACGGTTCAGCGACAGCGCCAGAGCTACGCAGGGGTAAAACGAAGACTACGGGACCTGGGATTCAAGTATTCCATGATGTTCCCTGCCAAGCTCCGGATCGAACACGAGGGCCGTGCCCTTTTCTTTGACTTTGCTGAAAATGTAAGTGACTGGCTGGACACTTTATCGACGCGCCGAGACGCACAGGAGGACCATGAAGGCGGCGCTGCTGGCGGCCCGGACCTATGAGACTTGGCTCTATAGTGGGTGATTCCTCGTCTGTATTATTTGCCTCTATTGACTATCGAATGTAGCTTTCAGATGCCGTATTACCTCTCCTGTCAGTTCATGGAGGGTGGCGGGGAGTGTTCGCGGTGATTCCTTACTCCTATGGGTGTCTTCTTGTAGAGTAGTTATGGGGCGACAGGCACACTGCTGGTTGGGGGGGCTTTTTAGTCATATGCAGGGGTGCAGGGTGGGGGGTGCAACTATGCAAGTTTTATTGTTTGTTTGTTCTGTCTCTTTCTCTTTCTCTTTCTTGAGGCAATGGGTCGTGTGTTTTCATATGCAACTGAAAATTGAGTTGGTTGGAGTCGGGTGGGGCGGGTTGTGGGACGATGGGGGGTAGGAAATTGAAAGTGCTTAGCTGGAATGTCAATGGACTAGGTGACCGAGTTAAGAGAGGGGTGGTAATTCAATTGATAAAGAGGCACATGCCTGATGTTGTACTTTTGCAAGAGACGCACTTGGTGGGAAACTCCTGTAGGGCCCTAAATCGCAAGGGTTGCAAAATGGTTGCCCACTCTGGGTTCTCCTCGGGTTCCCGGGGGGCGGGCATCCTTGTGCGTGCGTCCCTTCCTCTTGAAATAGACGTCACACTACTTGATGACAGAGGACGCTACGCAGCTGTGGCGGGAAGATGGGAGTGGCGTTCCTTGGCACTGCTTTCGGTTTATGTTCCCCCAGGCCTCCAATCTAGCACCTTCCAGGACCTTGGTAGCGCCATCTTGTCCCTGCCTTCGGGCTTATTGATCCTAGGTGGCGATTTCAACTCAGTCTGCTCTGGCACCCTTGATCGCCAGCCACCGAGGGACCTACTGGGCTCCCAAATGTGGCTGCCGACCTTCCTTGACTCTATGGGTTTGGTGGACTGTTGGCGGCTACTGCATCCTGCGCTCCGCCAGTTTTCGTTTCTTTCTGGTGCCCATGGGAGCCTGTCCCGCATAGATTATGTTTTCACCCTGGCGGCACAGTCGCCTGCCATCTCCGAGGCCCGTTTTTTGGCAAGGGGCGTCTCCGATCACTCGCCGTTGTGGGTCTCCTTTGATTTCGGTGTCATCCTGTCCAGCCGTCCGGCAGCGGTGAATCCTTGGTATTTCCGCAACCATAAAACGCGCTCACTCCTGGCTAAGGCCATCGACCTATATTTTGCTGAAAATGTGGGCTCCGTTGGCTCTGCGGTCACCCTGTGGGAGGCATTCAAGACTGTGTTGCGGGGTGAAGCCCTAGCTCTCATTGCAGAGGCTAAGCGAGCTCGTGATGCCGACCTTTTGCATGTGGAAGAGGAAGTCTTGGATCTCGAGTCCCGGTTGGGGCCTGAGCCTGACCCTTCTCTCCTACACGAACTCTCCCTGAAACAGTCAGAGTATCATGATCTCGCTACGAATGCTGCCCTGGTTTTGGCCAAGGAGCAGCAGGGCCGCATTTATGATGTCGGTGACAAGGCCGGTAAACTACTGGCCTGGTTGGACAGGCGGGAGATGGCAAGCCGGGTGGTCCCGGAAATCCTGGGCGAAGACGGAGTGGTGGTCACAGACCCGAGTGCCATTGCCGAGTCTTTTGCGGATTATTTTCGGGGTGTTTATACAGCCGGCTCGGATCGCTCTGAGGCCGATTCAGCTGAGTTCCTCTCGGCAATTGACCTCCCTTGTCTTTCGGAAGAGGAAAGTATCGATATGGACCGGGATATCACCGCGGATGAAATTGCTTTGGCGATCCGCGCCCTGCGAGCGGGTAAAGCTACCGGCCCCAATGGCATACCGGTTGAATTGTACAAGATCCGGCCGGATGTTATCTCTCCTTATTTGAGGGATATGTTCCTCCGGGCCCGTGAGGAGGGTGTCCTTCCCTTGGACCAGCGGCTGGCCACCATAGTGGTCATCCATAAGGAAGGCAAACCGCGGGATGTTTGTAGATCTTACCGCCCCATTTCTCTCCTCAACGCGGAGCCCAAGATCCTGGCTAAACTACTGGCTAACCGGCTGGTCGGGGTTATCAGCGACTTGGTACACCCGGACCAATCCGGTTTTATTCCCCGCCGCAACACTGCCCTCAACCTGAGACGCCTACACGGGGTCATGGCCAGAGCCCACGCCCTTACGGAACCGGTGGTACTTGCCTCCCTTGATGCCACGATGGCCTTTGACTCCCTGGAGTGGAGCTACTTATGGGCGGTACTGACAAAGCTTGGGTTTGGGCCGGGCTTCCTGGGCTGGGTTCAACTTCTATATGCTTGCCCTCTGGCTGCTGTCACGGTTAACGGCCGCATGTCTGCTCCTTTTGCGCTCCACCGCGGCACCAGACAGGGTTGCCCTTTGTCACCACTCCTGTTTGCGTTGGCCTTGGAGCCACTCGCGGCTATGCTACGCTCGCACCCTGACTTGCATGGGATCTCCTGGTCCCCGGGCTTCGAGGACAGGGTCTCCCTGTATGCGGACGACATCCTGCTATACCTCACCTCCCCCTGTAGGTCGCTTATTGTGGCGTGTGACGTGCTTAGGTTGTTTGGGCGCTATTCTGGCCTGATTATTAATTGGGCCAAATCCTCCCTTTACATCCTCAGGGGTGACACGCCGCGCCTCCCTAGAGGTTGCAACATACAACTGGCCGGGCAGGGCTTCAAGTACCTAGGGATCTATATATCAAACAATCCTAAGGCGAGGTATGACCACAACTTACTCCCGCCGCTCCACCGGCTGCGGAGGGATGTGGAGAACTGGCGCAAGCTCCCTCTTTCACTCCTGGGCCGAGCGGCATTATTTAAGATGATGTCCCTGCCCAGGTTCCTGTATGCCTTGCAGAACACTCAGGACCTTGTTCCGGCTCGTTACTTTAGGGAGGTTGAGAGCCTGCAGCGTGCCCTGCTTTGGGATGGTCGACCCCGTGTCGCTGTCCAGAAGCTCACGATGCCGTGGTATGATGGGGGCATTGCGTTACCAGATGTGCGGAGGTACTACTGGTCCTCTCAACTTACCGCTATTAACCATGGCCTTTACGGTCCTGTGGACAGCCCGGGCTATGCTATGGATAGATGGCTCTTGCAAGGCGGCAACTACTACCGCGCCCTCTATTCTAGATCCTTCGATCGGCGCCTCACAGGCCCGACCAAGGCGGCGGTCCACACGTGGCGAACAATCAATAAAATACAGGGCTGGCAGGGCAGACTGACGAAATTCACCCCTCTATATGATTCAGATATCTTAGGCAAGCTCTGGCATACCAGGGGATTCGACAAGTGGGACCGCATAGGCATTTCGAGGGTGGAAGACATGCTGGCCAGGGGGGAAGTCAAGACTTTTCCGCAACTCCAGGCGGAATACCGACTGGGTGGAATGGAGTTTTTCCGTTATGCCCAACTTAAGCACGCAATAACTGCCGCTAGACCGGAGGAGGGCAAAATCCCCGAGAGCTCCCCCTTGGAGGACAGAGTTTTGGACGGACATATGCCAGATAGCGCCATCTCTCTGTCCTACAAGAAGCTGATTAATGTTAGACTCGACCTCCTCCAGCGCTTGCGGGAACAGTGGGTAGCAGATGGCCTGGAACTGGACGACGAGGACTGGCAGAGTGCTGTGTCCTCCCCTAAGGAGGTCGCCATCTCCTCGCGTCTGCGGCTGGTGCAGTTTAAAATCCTCCACCGGGTGTATGTTACCGGCCCCCGGCTTGTACGTATGGGCTTCTCGCCTGATGGCTTTTGTCGTCGTGGCTGCGGAGCCCTTGCTACTTTTATGCATATATTATGGGAGTGCCCCGTTATTGCCCCCTATTGGGAGAGAGTACATCGAGTGATGAGGGAGGTGACTGGAGTTGAGTTGGCTGCAGAGGCGCGTAGGTGCCTCCTCAATGTTTGGGAGCCGAATGACTACAACACGGCGTAGACTCGCTGGGCTACACTGGGCAACATGGTCGCTAAGAGGGATATAGCGCAGAAGTGGGGATCCAACGCGGCCCCCCTGGTGGTGCAATGGAAGGCCAACATGGACTGGTGTATGCTGCGTGAGAAGACTGTGTATACTGCCAGGGGGCGGCCTCAGACATGGAATAAGGTGTGGGGGGCATGGAATGCTTACAGAGGTGACTTGTGCCTGCCACCAGAGCCGCTTCCCCGCGATGAACACCTGTCACCGTAGCCGATGACACCAGCTATGCTACTTGTGTGTAACTCTCCTGTTCCCTCCTCCCCCCCCCCCTTTCCTACATCCTACTTCCGTTCTTTTCTAAATCTTACTTGGCCTCTGACGCCTCCTACTGACTCATGGGCATTTCTCCTTCTCCATTGCCTTTCTTCTGCGCCCTCGGGCGCCTCTGTTTAGGTTCTTGTTTATCTATACAATAAAAAACGACCTGCATTGTCCTGATATGAATCGCTTTGCACACTACTTCTTCTGATACCATGCTGCCTTGCCTCCGGGATGTTAGGCTGAATAGCTGTGTGCATTACTACAATAAAGGTTTTAAAAATTAAAAAAAAAAAAAAAAAAAAACTTGACATACCGTCTTTGTAGCTGAAGAGGGGTACTCTTTTCTTGCTACCTGTTTAAATGGAGTAGTCATTAGATTCTAAGCACTATATCGATGTTACCAGGAGGGTATATTTGATGGGTGGGTTAGATGTACCTACCCTGTCTCCTGTGTTTTTTTTAAGGGGGAGAGAGAGGCCTTTGTCTTTAGATGTCAGCTGATAGCGGGATTTTTTCAGCTGTAAAATTAAGCAAAGAGAGCTAAATGTTACTTATGTGGCCCGGTTTTATATGTTTGTAATAAATGTACATGCCAATTCTTCCCGTGTACATTTGGTTATCGTGAGGACAAGTTTCGAGTGCCCAACACACCACATGTCGTGAATAGCGCGGTGTCTCAAAGGTACCTCATCTTATTTCGAGTGATTGTGCTCGGGGTGATACGCGTGGTCGCCGGGATTTCATTTCTCAGTGCATGTTCAGACAAACATGATCTATCTTTAGGATACAATAGGACATGCCCCTGTTCACATTTCTCGATTCCTTTATACCATTGTATTCCAGTATACTTTTCAGTGCCGCGCAGTACATTTGCGCTTAAATTCTATTAGTTGCTGCCGTGTTAACGTACATGCACGCTTCTGAAGCCCCCAGGGCTCGAAGATTATTCGCAATGTGATGTTTAGGGTGAAATACCCCATTTCTTTTCATTTACTCTAGGCGTTGTTGAATATCCCGGGCGTTTATCTCCGCGGAAGTGTTCGCGCTCTCTTTAGGAATCGAACAAATCAGGCAGGCTCTCGCGCTGTCTCGGTAGCGTCTGACGTCAGCGCTGGAAATATTTCTTCTTCTGATCAGGTGCGTAGCACAGGCTTTCCTGGGAGTGTAGTTGGGAGGGAGGGGTGGGGGAGGACGAGCAGACCACGAGACCAGATAGAGTGTGAAAAAGGCCGCTTTATTGAAACAGGTGCACATTTACACAACGCATAACCTCGGCAAATGCCTAACAATCTAAACCTTTTACCAAATGATTGTATTGTTTTTCAACCCCCCAAAAACCCGCCCCCGCCCCTCACCTTTCATCAAACCCGCCCCCACCCGTACATACCCCATCACATATTAAAACATACAACAACCCCATTAAAACATTATAACTTCAACAGTCCCCAAAATCATATTTCCAAAACCCAATTACAACCCAAGCCAGTCCATATCCCCCAGCCTATGCCTCCAAACCAAAATTCAACCTGCACAACTTCCCCTGACAAAATCCCAATTCAAAAATATCAACTCCCATCATGCCCAAAACTGGCAAAACAACATAATCCGCCACCCAGAAAGCAGTGGGGGAAGAAACACAGAGCCCACCTTTCTGCCCCCCAAAGAAAACGGGAAGCAGGAGGGGAAGCAGCGAAAGCAGAATGCAAGGCTGAAAGATAGTAACAACCACTACTAACAAAAACTCTGAACCTTCAAACAACAGGACAGCACCTCCCGCAGCTCCAGAAGATATAAGTCCATAACCATAAGTGACAGATGGACCCCATCACTCTTGAAAAATTCCACAGCATCAAAACGAATGACGCTATGAACAACACGACAAAAACCTAAATCTCTACAAAACCTAGATACCTCAAGATTATTCTTTCTGCAAGACTTATCATTAGCCTTAGGTTTAACCGCATTCCTCCAAATCCTCCTAGGAATCAGTTCTGTCCAAAGGACATGACACCCAGCCCATTGTTGATGGAGCAGAGAAAGATCTTTCTTCATGGCTCTAATAAGCACGACCCCCTTAACCCCACACAAATCATTCTCCCCAAGATGTATAACCATAACATCTGGACAAACCCCTCCCACTAGCCAAGAATCCAGAGCAGGGATGAGATCTTTCCACAACATACCCCCCCTACCCTTCCAAACAACATTGAATAAACGTTTTTTAAAACCAAGAGAGGTGCCAAAATAACTCAAACAAGCTTGAAGTTGAGCTCTTTTAACGAAGGAGTGCCCCACAATCCAGATAGTCAAGAATTCAGAACGAGGACCAGCCACGGAACCTGCAAGAAAAAGAAGCATCAGATAGGCAAAAACGAAGCATGCGCATGCGCATCCCCATCCTCCCGTCTAACATAGCGCTGAAAGCAGTTTGAAGTCCAGCGCCCTAGACGCATTATGTCCTCCTTCGACCAACCCCTATTAAAAGCCTCTGTAGCAGCTCCTATTCAAAAAGAATGCGTGCCATATAAAGACTCATCAAGGCCAAGCTGACGCAGCGCTTTCCTCAGCACCATGCGCAATTGATAATTAGTAACCACAGAGCCATCCAGGTGTTGAAAAACATTATGGTCCAAAACCCCACCCGAAAAACCCCACCAGCGTTGCGCTCAATTCAAAGGGCAAGTCTCCGGAGGGGAAACAGCTTCCAACCAAATGCCCTTCCCAGAGCTCCTCTGATCTGTCTTTGAACGAGATAGCCAAATATGTACACCTCTAACTGACAAATGAAGATCCCCCACACAACACCTCTCCTGAACTTATTGCCCAACAACTCTGACACCCTAAAAGCCCTGAAAAACATCCAAACCATCAAAGTAGCAAACAAACAAGCTTCTGATCCATCCCTGCAATCCCCCGGCAAAACTGCCATAATATTTGCCAACTTCTGCCCCGACAAAGGAGACCTCACCGCCTGAAAACTTCCCCGCTCCCGGGACCAACCTTCCAACATTCTCCTGCCCAATTCCCCAGCAGACGGCGAGTAATACCAGAACAACTTTCCCATAAAAGAAACGCCCGCTAACTTCCCAGCAATAGTCACTCTAGATAAACCCTTATCCATGAGACACAAAATAAACTGAACCACATCCTCAGACCTCTGCCAATGTATCTCTCTCCTACAGGCTCCAGAAGACAAAAACTCTTTCCAAGCTAACTCATAAGCTGTTCTAGTAGAGGGAGCTAACGAACCTACCACCAGCTGAAAGACCCTGTGTTGCCTACCGTCCACAGGTGCTCTGGCATGGGAGTCGCCGTCTCGTCTGCCTCCAAAGCTAGCCCACGGAATCTCTCCCACTGTGAACGAGACAAAGCATCCGCAATGTCATTGTCCACACCAGGAATGTGCAGGGCTCTAAAGCAAATATCAAACTTGAGGCAACCCAACACAAAGACCCTAAGCAATTTCAGGACTTGCACGTCCCTAGCAGATTGTCTATTGATTACCTGTACCACAGCCAAATTATCAATCCTGAAAAGAACCTTCTTGTGAGCCAAATCCTGGCCCCACAAAGTAACTGCCACCACAACTGGAAACAATTCCAAAAAGGCAATGCTCCTGCCACCCTTCTTCCAACTCTCAGGCCACTGATGCGCACACCACTTTCCTTGCCAGTACACACCAAAACCATCGCTGCCAGCTGCATCAGAAAAAATCTGAACATCCCAAGTCCAATCAACCTCTCTGCACAAAGGAACACCATTAAAAGAATCCAAAAAGGTGACCCACATCCGCAAACCCTCCTTGACCCCGGCTGACAAGCGAACCTGGTGATGTGGCAAGTAACGATCAGACAGAGCCCTGCCCAACCGCCTACAGAAGGTTCTGCCCGCCCTGACCACCCTGCATGCAAAATTAAGGTGACCCAACAAAACTTGAACCTCCCGCACCAAAACTTTTTGTTTAGACAACATAATTTCCACCAATTCCAACATTTTCATTTTCTTATCAAGTGGCAAACGAGCTTACATGGACTGTGAGTCAATCTCTATTCCCAAAAAAGACATGGTCGCGCAAGGACCCATGGTCTTCTCAGGAGCCAAAGGCACACCCAAATGATCCATTAGTTTTTGAAACGTAACCAAAGCCTTCTGGCAGTCCGAAGAATTTGCAGCACCCACAAAAAAGAAATCGTCCAAATAGTGTGTGACCAACGTATGACCAGTTTTTTGTGTGAAAAACCATTGTAAAAACGTACTGAAGGTTTCAAACAATGCACATGACATGGAGCAGCCCATTGGCAATGCTTTGTCCACGTACCACCTCCCAAGGAAATGAATGCCCAGAAGATTCCAATCTTCAGGTTGGACTGGAAGCAGCCTAAAAGCAGATTTGATATCACATTTTGCCATCAAAGCGAAAGGGCCCGCTGTTACCACCAATGACATGGCCACATCAACAGAAGAATAGGAAACAGAAGCAGCTTCATCGTCAATAAAATCATTTACCGACCCACCTTCTGGCCACGACAAATGGTGGATGAGTCGGAACTGCCCTGGTTCCAATGGGTGAAATTATTAAATTCTCCAAAGGCCAATCATCAAAAGGACCTGCCATTCTGCCCTCACACACTTCTTTATTTAATTTCTCCTGGACCACAGCCTTATGTTCACCTGCCGATTTGAGATTTTTTGACCAACGCCGTAAACGGGGCCCATCATAACCCAGATGAAAACCTTCCTGAAAACCGTACAACAAAAACTCTCTCAACTCAGCAGACCCATAACCATGCAAAGCGTCAGCCAAATGAAGTACATTAACCGGTGTATGAGCCCTTGGGCCCAACACCTGATGAAGATTTACCTCCCCTGGGAGCTTGAGATGGCTGTGTTGTGGTGTGAAGTCCCGAACTCTGCTGTGACCCCTGTTGCCCACCCGTAGGCCTAGGCCCCCAGCATCTTGACAAAGGGTGATTTTTTCTCCCGCATTGGGAACATTCATGTCGGAACTTACAAAACTCTCTATTGCACGCCCCTTTATTGAAATCCCAGCAGGTCCCAAAACTAGACTGCGCTGATGCAGTAGCCCCCACCCCTCCACGGGTGGGCCTCGCTTGAAAGGGGCAATAAACCAAAGGAAAACCACTAGCTGTAAAGATTGTTTTACCACTAGCCGGAGCACCCATAGTGTGTTGCCAAAGGTCCGTATCCAATTCCCCCCATTTTGCTTCAGGGTCCCAAGCCATGCGCGCCCTAAACTCCTCATCATATTACGCCCATGCAAAATCATTCCTTGTGATCTGTGCCATCCTGATCACATCCATGTACTTGAACAATGAGACACAGCGCTCAGGGAACTTCTCACAATAAACGCTGGCATAAATCAAAAAGGCTGCTGTCCAATTTTCAATGTTCAACAGGACCTTGGGGCGCTTGGCCAGTTCATATTCCTCCTCTTTGGAACCTTCTTTAGCACGAACCTCCCTATGTAATAGCTTTAAAAGCTCAACATACTCCCCTTTCCAAATCCTCTCCTTAGTGCTCAGCATCAAATGGGCCCCCAAAGGCTTAGTGACGCCCATATAGGGCAATTTCTTGATTTTTAGCTCTTTACTATGTAAGGCCTCTGACGCTGTCTCCACCCCAACTGTAGTAGACCCACTGTCCCCCTTGGCATCTGCCACTTTATCAACCTCAGCAGTGCCCACGCCCTGATCCTTCACATAACGACCCTTGTATAACTTACCATCAGTCCCCCCAGATACTACATCCTCCCAAATCCCAACAGACACCATTTTAGGCCTCGCCCGAGGATCAGCATTCTCACCTGGACGTAACAAAGGAGGCTGACTTGGCTCTGCTCTCCATGCCACCTGTGACATGTCCTCCACCCGCTCGAGGTTGCACCACCGGTGCCTGTAAAGAACTATGAGAGACATGAAAATGCCCCCCCCAGACACCATGTCATGTACTTCACCCTCCTCAGGGCTTTCTTCATCATAATCAAGAATTAACGATTCATTTAACTGGGGAGGGGCAGGCAAAACCACATCCTTTTGTACCTTTCCAAAGGTATGTGAACGATCACGGGTCTTACCAACCCTTAACTGCGAACGTGGCGGGGAAGCCGACTGAACTCGCCGGTACACACCACCACTTTTACCACTCACCAAACCTTTTTCCACCGGCAAAACCACTTGTTGAAATTGAAAAGCCTGCGGAACAAGAGAGGTCGCGCCGAACCTGCTCTTTACAACTGTGCTCTAATCCCTCGATGGGGCCAGGGAGGTCGCGCTTGACCTGCTCACACTGACCGTGTTGAATTCCTTCGTTGGGGCTACCGAGGTCGCACCGAACCTGCTTCCGCTGGCCACGATGGGATCCCTCGACGGTACGGGACGTGCCGCGCAAGGCTCCACCCTCTCTTCACCTTGGCGTAAAGGGGGTTGCATCCCGCCCTACCAAGTCCGCTGCTCCAGACCACTCTCTAACCTGCAAAGAAAAAGGCCGGACTGATGTGCCGGGTCCCTTACTACAAAACTGACCAGAACCTGAAAACCCTTCTACCGCTACCCTACCCATACTCTGACCACTCCCTTGAAACTCAACCGAACAAACCGGCTCCCTCCCCGCAGAAACATTACTCAATTGCGGGGGAGGAGGGGAAGGCCCATACACTTCCTCGTCACTACTCCAGTCCAACATCGCTTGAACCATCGCAGACGCCGGACCCTGTACCTGAGAACCCAGACCCACACCTTCTTGATGCACCCTTTCCAAATTACCTGACGCCCTATTCCGACCACCAACCTGTAAACCTGGAAAATTCAACACACCAGACATTGCAACCTTATCCCCCTGACCCTCACATCTTTGAAACTTGTTGCCATCGCTCAGCCCTTCAGCCCAAGAGGGAAAGATATCCAAACCCCCCCAAGATCGAACCCGGGCCTCCGAAGGAGACCCACACAAATGACCCCCTGCCGCAGAAGACCCCCCCTGCCTTGTCCCCAGTCCCCGAAAAAGAAGGAAACTGTGAAACATCCAAAGACTCCACCTCTCGACCTGAATGCAAAAGAGAAGAACCTTCATGACCCCCCATCTGCGCCCACTCGCCCTCTCCCACAGAACCGCTGCACACAGAAATAATCTCACCCCTAACAGAGACTTGAGGAGAAAACAATAATGGGCTAACAGGACCCCCGGCCGAACCAATTTCCCCAACCCCTTTTGCTTGAAAAGCATCCTCCACAAAATGGCTGCCCTGACCCGGCATGAAAACAGGTGTCTCCTGCGCCAACAAGGCCTCCGCCCCTCCCCCGCCCATGACGTCACTAACCGTCACCGGGGAGGCCGAGGCCGAACGCCGCTTCCCCCCACGCTGCCGAGAGGTCCGACGACCCCGCTGTAAAGGAGCAGAAACGGCTCTCTCACGCAAAGCTGTAACCGGTACCTCAACCAGAGCAGCCTCCACAGCACTCCCACCCCCTGACCCGCCCGAAGCAAGCACTCGGGTACATATAGGTTCAGAAAGCCCCGAACCACTCCCCCGCCGTGTCTTCCCACCCGAGACCGGTTTCCTAGTGCGAGAGCGGCCCCGTACACTTACCGCTTCCTGTCGACGGCGCTTCGGGGAGACACACGCTGCCACCACAGCCGACACTCCTGCCGATGCCAAACGTTGGGGGCGCAAAAGCCCAACCTGCCCCCTCTCACCTATTACCAAATCTAAACGGCCCGCTTCACTAAGAAGACGAATCGCTTCCAAAACACGATAATCTTCCTCGGCCATAGCAACACTAACAAACTGCAATGGAACCTACCACAAATTACAAAAAACTGCCTCACAAAGCTACCTGACAAAAGCTACCTGAAAAAGCTCCCGGCCACCAGGTCACCTAAGCCTAAAATGGTGGCCGGAAGGAGGAGCCCAACCCATTTATAGCTTGGGCTCCGAACCCAACTAAAAATAGCCCAAAAACAGCCCAAAACACCAGGCTGCTCTAAAAGGAGCCACCCGCCCCTCCCAAACAGCCCGGGGGGGGACCTCCCAGGGGTCGGCCGCCCCCCCAAGCCCCCCTTCTCATAGTATCATTATTTGCATCTGAACAGATCTGCAAGTTTAAAAAGTTGAATTTGCGTCTCCAAGTTGGTTCCCTGATGTTTATTCATACTTTCTCACATTAACGTTGAAATAGTGGCCTCCGTAATGTGCCTCACATTCTCTGTTGCGCTTCATCCTCTCTCTCTGCTTTCATTTCGTTTGTGATGGATTTCCCGACTGCATACCGCACGTTGTAATGCATATTCACCCATCTGTTCTCATATGTTGTATTAAAACGACTTCTTTCTTCACTCATGTGTGAGAATAATTTTGTCTATATTGCTGCCTTTGATGTTATGTGGGCTGTAAATGTCACTTTCCGTGTAACTCATATAGGGGGACCCACGTGGTCATATTTCAGTGATATCTAACCCTGCTCCACCATGAGCTAGCACGTTACAGGAGTCTTTTGAGATTATGGGGGACTTGCTAGGCAAAATTAACCTAACAGGCCCACCGGCGTAATTGGCATTTTACAGAGGGGTTTTTCGAGTTGACACCTGCTGGTGTACCTTATGGTAACAGTCACCATGGCGTCACTGCCCGCAATTTGTGAGTTCCGACGTCTCATTTAGGCCGTTTTCCATAGTGCCCAGGAACTGGATGAATTTTGCTTCAATTTTCGTCATTGTAATTTCCACGTTACTTCCAGTAATCTGTCTCAATACAGTCCATTTCATTTAGCTCGGGCCATGCCCCATAGCTATGCAGTGTGAAACCATTGGGGCATTAGGTGTTTTACATCTTATGCGTGACCGATATTGTGTGATCCTCTTTTTGATCTGTTGACTTGTTTTTCCAATATATGCCTTTGCGCAAGGGCATAGTACACAGTACACAACGATATGGGTGTTGCAGTTAGTAAATTCCTTGTGTTTAATGTATTTCTTCCCATATGTGAATTTTGTTCCTTCTATTGTGCTTTCTCACGAGACACAATTTCCACATTTCTTGTGTCCTTTGATCGGAGGTAGGGAACAACATGGAGCGTAGAGAAAAATCGTGCTTTTTTATTTTTGAGTTGGCATTGACAAGTTTATCTTAAATACTAGAGTTCTTTTTGAGTGCAAAGATAGGGACTTGTCTAAATGGATCAGTGAGTACCAGCCCATATAAAGCACTGGCAACAGGCAACCACAAGTCCCACGACTCCACCATGGCCCATGAGGGCATTCAGCCCCATGTCGGCCTTACCGAAAAGTGCTTTCTGAAAACAGGACCAAATGTTAATGACACCTTTTCTTCCACCTAGAGCCCAAACTCCACTTTCATGAAATTAATCACACATTCCCAGCATAGTTCCCAACCCCTAGAACCAACTCCAACCAGCCAGGGAAAACACCCTCCAATGTTGATCGCAAAAACAAAACATGCAATAGAGCAACGTGGCATTTAGGCCAGAAGGCATCTATTCGCGTCAAAATCAAATCCAGAAACTAGGTCCAAAAACATCCCTTGGCATCAACTTTAGGTAGCCCTCGGAAACAAAACTAGAGGTTCCCAGCAGCTACTCCCCCATCCAATACATTAAAGCAGCTCCATCTGGAACACCCTAATCATACTCAGCCCAAAATGTAAATACATGTGAAAAACAGAAAACCAAATCCTCTTCATGATCTGGCTTCTTCCCCTTGGTAGAAATGGCCATCAGTGCATGGCTTTGCAAAGCCATTACAGTGATTGGCCAATCTCCTCTGGGGGCAGACTCTCCCACCTTGAGGTGCCAATGTGCAAAAACTGTCTGTACCAGGCAAGGCAACCGTGTCACTCAGCCAATCAAGATGCTGCTTCCTTACAGAGGGCAGGGCTAGAATTGGCTTGAGTGGGCAAACTTTCTGCTCATTTAGTGACTGGGGTCTGTGGATTTGAACAACCCCCACTCACTAATGGGCTGTAGAGGGAAGTGTACAGTGCGCATGTCAGGCTGACAGGAGAAATTTGCGGACCAACTTGACATGCAGACTTTGTGGCTCTGGTGCCCAGCGCTAGTTACTACCACAGGCCAGCATCAATCAACAAATTTAAACCTAACCCACCCACTTCAGAGCCGCAGCTGGCTGAAGGCTTACTGAGAGTCAGACTTGCAGTCTGATTATTATTAAAATGGAAAGTTTCTGTTTCTTTCTGCACACATAAAACCTAATGTTATTATGGGGCCAGAGAGGGCAAAATATAAGTGGGGCAACACCCTAATGCCCTAAGAACCGCAGCTGTATGTTGGCATACAGAAAGATAGCAGTAATTAAGCATAGTCCTACTATGCGGACCCTATCTAAGTGTACCTAGGTGAACCTATCATGTATGTGGGTGTAAAGCCAATAATCTCCCTAGGAAAGAGCCATCCCCATTATCTGATGGAAGAGGACAAAGGACTTCATCTTGGTTTCGAGGTGGACACTCCACAAAGGATGTTAGTCTGTTGCGCAGCTTTCTTAAGGACAGGACCCCAGCATCTTGTGTCAGCGTGGTAACATCTCCTCTGGTTCCCTAGTGAAGATGTTGTTCTTTTATACCCAGAAAGTACCCTCAGGGGTTCTACCTAGATATGCAACGGTTTTCCTTTATGTATAGTGGACCTGTCATCTAAGGATGAAGATAGCTGTGACTTTTGTATAGAGTTAGCATAAAGAATATGGTAAACCTGCTGTGTAAGTCCTAGGCACGGAATTAAGATATGATACCAGTTTCAGAGAAAACTGATCGACATTTATTCAGCAAATGACTGGGTAAAAGGTCAATGCTAGAACTGATATGCAGAGCAAGGAAGGGTGAATGTAGGTAAAAGGTTGTGCAGCTACCCAGGCCTAGAGTGGGATACATTGGGATTCATAACAGCTTCTTGGGATGATGCAGGGTCAAAGGTCATTAGACGTCACTTCCTGTGATGTTATTAAAGTCATAGGGTATATGATGTTGCTTCCACTACCCCCAGGCATTTTGGTGAATCGACGTCCATGGGAAAGAATGTCCTTAATGATTTGGACAGAGGAGGTAATCCTAGAAAGAAGGTATATAGTCTTTCAGCAGTGTTTGTCATCAAAGATTTGTGTTGACGTTTGCTCACCTCAAAAAATACAGTTGCACTTGATCACCCTTATTAAATGAGTTGCAAGCTAACCTTTGATATCTAGAAGTGTCGGCTGCAGGTTTGGGTTGCACCGGTGTACAGACATAATATTGAGGTTTTTCTATCGATATACATATATATATCGAGGTTTTAATATCGTGGGGACAGAATATCGATATCAAGAATATCGTCGACAGAATGGAATATT
Source organism: Lissotriton vulgaris (assembly GCF_964263255.1). Lineage (NCBI taxonomy): Eukaryota > Metazoa > Chordata > Amphibia > Caudata > Salamandridae > Lissotriton > Lissotriton vulgaris. The sequence goes on along the minus strand of NC_141695.1, from coordinate 1,302,997,326 downwards.
GAATGTAAGATAAGAAATATCGAAGTACATAATATCGAAGTTATTAATATTGATACAAAAATATCGATCTTAAAAATATCAATGTGTATATTACTATGTATTTTATTTGCATGGATTATATGTTTTTTTAAGTATTGTATTATTTTTACATATATAAGAAAATTATGTGTTTAAGTTCTGTAGCGGGTTGTGGGTTTATAGGGAAATATTGTGGGAAGTAATTTAATTGTAATTAAGTAATTATTAATTTTTTGTTTATTGGTATTAATAATGAATGTATTGTTAATTAAATAATAATTAATTTATTAATTGATAATTATATTAATTAATTTTGGGAGTTGGGTGTGGGTTTATAGGGGAATGGGGTGGCAAGTAGTTTAATTATAGTTAATTAAAGAATTCTTTTTAGGAATTATTAATTATTTTTATTACATTTTGCGTTTTATTAATACTTGGTTATTTAATTGTATTAATTGATAATTATGTTAATTGTATTAATTAGTTTTTGGAGGGGGATATGGGTTTATATGGGAATAAGGTGGGAAGTAATTTATTTGTAATTATTAATGATAAATTATTGATGTAGTTAATTTATTTATTTAATTATTGATTGGTAATTAATGGTATTAAATTATTAATTGATACATATTTGAATTGTTTAAAATTGTATGTGGAGTGAGTTGTGTTTTTATTTGGGAATATGGTGGGAAGTAATTTAATGTTGTTAAGGTAATTCATATTTTAAATTTATTGGTATTTTTAATTAATGTACTAATAATTAATTGATCAATTATTATTTTAATTTAAAAAATCTTTAATTTATATATATGTGATTTTTACTCCCTACTTTATCCAACGTTTTCCCTACTGTTGCACTCTCTGGAGTGCGAATAGTAATTTTAACCCCTACGCTATCCAAGGCTTTCCCTACTGTTGCACTTACTGGAGTGGGAATAGTAATTTTTACCACTACGCTATCCAATGCTTTCCCTATTGTTGCTCTTTATGGATTAACTATATACATTATATTTTAAATATATATATTTAATTTAGTTTTACATTATATGTGTTAGTTATTTTTTAAAAATACTTTTTAATATTTTAAACTATGTTTACTTTAACAATATTTATTGTTTACTATGGTTTACATTAACTTTTAAACATTTTAAAATAACGATATTTTTTACAATATTTTTGACATCAATATTTTTTCCCGATATTTTTGTACTTACAATGTTGTAGCTAGGAAGTCGATATTCTATCTAGTTGTCGATATTCTCGCGTTGATATTTTGCCAACTCGATGTTTTGACGGTCGATATTCTATCAGTGATCCGGTTTGATGCTAATGCTATCTGATGTTCATTCGGTGGCCTCATATTGGCCATTTTTGTATTTGGGTAAAGGTTTGAAGGAGGAACAAGCAACTTTCCCTAGATACCAGCATAGCGATTCCCTAAAAAGGGAGTTCAGAAGTGAGCATGGAAAAATATACACAAAAAAAGGTTGACAGTGCACCTTCACGAATAAGTGATGAACACATGCTATCTTCAAAGAGAAAAAAAAAATGTAAAAAAAAAAAACGTTTTGGAGAATAATAAACTTCCAAGCAAAATACCAATGAATTGAAAACCCAACAATAGGGAATGAACAATGCAGGCAACAACAGTATGCAACTAGGAAGACAAACCAACCAGAAACCAGGATATTGAGCACAGTAGAGAAATGAGACTCTCAAAGTCATATGACGCACCTCTTGCCTTTACCTAGGGTATTCGTACCGGGTCTTCACTTGCTGACCCAGGAATGATACCCCACATCTTGCCTTCACACAACCCTTGTATTGTATTAAGGCCAAGAAGCCATGTTGCATTGGTTTCATATGCTCCTACTACAAATAGAGGCCGCCATGGCCTCGCCACAGTGGGCTCCGAATATCTATTAATTCTCTCCTTCCCTTGCTGGTGTCAAGCTGGTACACCAACATTCCTGCAGACAAAGAGAAAGTGACCTGGAATAGAAGAAGGAATGTGGTAAGTGAATCTGCCATTTGAAGATTAGCCTGAGGCACTCAATGGAGGGAAGTGATGAGGAAAAATTTACTTTTTTATAGCTTCATGACCGCACATGAAAGAACAATCTGCTACTCTGAACAGAAGATTGGAGTGCGTGTCACATATGAGGCTTGTGAGATGGGTTGCTGGAACTTGGAGAGGTGGAGGTGTTGTAGAATTCCAAAATATTCTTGAAAGAGTTCCAATGGGGAATGAGTAAATTTAAACAGACATTAGATATTTCTTCCAGTAATATTTGCTGTGTTTTCAAAAACAGACACTGAAATATCAAGCAGCTAAGTGAGGAATGTGTGTAATTCCGGCCGACTGTCAGTCATATGAAGGTAAATAAGTGTGTCAACACAAATAAGGTGCATAATTTGGGGAAAAAAAGTGCCAGGGCGCTCTTCGGAAGGCCAGTGCAGCTTACACTACACATTGCCCCTGTCGTGCTGCCAATGATTGTAGCAACACAGCTACTAACCATAACACAATTCTGACTATTCCATGCCTCCAAAACTACACAAATGGATTGGGCGGTAGGTAATAGTCATTTTTTATGTATATTGAATTAATAATTGACTGTTGCTGTGGTCATCTTTAAAATAGCCTGACAGCGCCAACTTGTGGCAGACTGTCACAAGTACTGATGTTGACAAGTATGTGCTGTTGCCAAGCAGCAGAAACCACCGGCTCAAATTAAGCACTGAAAACACTTGTTTTATTTACAAACTAAGCATAGAGACTTTTTGTACTTTTTTTGGTTTCCGTGTAGTTTTTAACTTTTTCCATTCTTTATTCCTTTTCCTAGTTCTTCTCTTTTTTGTGACCGTCCAGCATCATGGCAGAGAAGGCTGGGAGGGGCGATAGAGAAAGCGGTGAAGCCAGTGCGTCTTTTAGACACACACCTTGTGCTTTTCATCACCACCAAGAGGTGCAACCCAGTGTAATTTTTTCAGACGGTGAAGTGGCAGGCCTTCTTTTTATATGCAGCGCTACCTCTCCTCCATGCTGGCAGCCTGCGGCAGGCCTGGAAATGAGTACTCCCTGCGAGAGCATTAGCTGCATTGGGGGAGGGAGCACCGGTGTGTGCGCCACAACACCTGAGTCCAACACACTCAACAGCAGTTGACACCCTTCTGGGTTGTCATAATAGACTGCGAGTAGGTCATACCCAATCTGCTTGGCATAATGATTGCAGGGTTTGGTGAGTAATTATTTGTTTTGTTTGTGTTTAAGAGGCTTTTTCTTTTTCAAATAGCATGCCGCTCACACTTAGAGGTAAGTTAAGATCATGTTATGAATATTATGTGATCCAGTTGCTATCCAGGTGCTGGACAATACCTAATCATACTCATCGGTGCTCGCTTGGGCTGATTATTTAAGTCTTGTTTGCCCTTCAAGAGTCCTCCTTTAACTCATGCAGCGCGTCAGGCTGAATAGCTGCTTTCCAGGCCAGACTTTGTTAACTTTGCATGCCCTGCACGCCCTGGTGGGACTTAACTTTGCACGCCCTGCACTCCTTGATGGGACATGTTCAACTAATGATATTTCTAACGTCAGAAACCTGAAAATTATAGTAAGTGTACTCATTTGTGTCCCTTCTTCATATTTACTGCATTGGTTGTGGTGAAGTTTTCCAAAAATCTTGATATGGCTGGTCACTTAGGTAGGGGGAAGAAGGCTGTACCGGGAGGTTCTGTGGTCGGAACACTTGACCAATTCATCGTAAGAGCAACGTCGCTACTAGCTCTTGAAATTGATCTCACAGAGCACCTAGATCCGGCTTTTTCCAAACGGTCCTCTTTAGGCAATATTTTGCTGTCCGTTACCCCGGAGCGATGTACAAATATAAATGTCAGTGCAGACTTAGTTACCACAAGTCATAACAGTGGCGTAACAACCGAAGATATGACGAACAACATGGCTGATGGGTCTCCCGGTACGCAGGCTCATAGTAACATCAATACAACGATCAGGTTGCCTGGAGGGGTATCTACCCGCGCAACTACGATGTCTGCATCTGAGGTTGCATCATTTCCTTCAGGACACACATCCAGAGCAATCCCTAAAAAGAAGAAGCATGGGGGGTGCTCCAAGGGGAAAACATCAAAAGGTGGCGAAAGTTAAGAACACTGGCACTTTGGCATCTGTTGTACAAACCACCCCTGTACATCAGACACCGAGATTAAGTACCTCACTTTTAATCACGTCGGCTGGTACCTCGGTTGTATTGGATGAGGAGTTTTGGCAAAAAGTTGGTGGAATTCTAACGTCTTCTATGCAGCCTATTATGACTAGATTATTGCAAATTGAAGACAGATTAATGAAACTCGAGCAACTGACTATATCTAAACTTGAGTCTAATAAGAAGATACAGACAACAATGGCTCAAGATAAGCACTTGCCGGCAAATGATATAAGGAATGCTTTGGTCCCAAATTCAATTTCTCAAATACCTGAACTTGATCTTATGGAAGGCACCCTGCGGGCCAGTGCTGGAACTGGACCGAGTTCAGAGAATGATATAGCTCCTCAGGAACACATGGATACAGCTAAGGGAAATAGTGCAGTTAATTATATGCTGGGAGGGGGTATTGTTAAAACTTTGCAGGGGGGATGGAAGGGACCCACTGATAATAATGTACACGAGGTTCAGTTACCGAAAATTGACCTGCCACCAGAATCTATCCCCTACGTTGTTGTCCTGGCAGGGGTTCCTGAATTAGGAAAGGGCAGTGTGGAATCATTCATTGAACTGAAGAACAAAACCATCCATTGGCTTAACACCAATAGACCTCCTCCTTCACATATGCATAGTAAAATCTTGTTTGTACGTAGAGTCAGCTGGGTGGGTAGGAGTAGGAAAAATATATTAGAAGATTGCATTATCATTAATTTCAGAGACACGCAAGTAGTGCAACATATCTGTGACAGGTGGCCTCATATGCCAAGAACCAGAAGTCAGCCACTTGATCTCACTTACTTTTATAGCCCCCAAACATGACGGGCAAATCATGCCCTTAATGAAAGTATTCTGGAAGGGAGCTTTGGAGTTAATCACCCCAGAAATAGACTTGAAACTGATGGCCATGGTCTGGAGCCTGGTATTCCTATTAGCAACAGGTACACTGTACTCGATATGGAAGATTGACTTACCACAAATACTGTTACCTGCAGAGTGTCCCGTTAATAGAAAGGAAAGTAGAGGGCACAAGACTGTATTGTGAAAATAAATCAACCAACGAGGACTCGGGGTGGGGTTGTGGATTCCCTTGCTTATTGTCTAGATGGTGTTATGGAAGAAATGATTTATCCCAATGTTGCTATAGAAAATAATCAATATATGCCAAATGATGGTGATTTACCTCATGAGTCGTATATAACATTGAAAACAATAGCAAGGGAAGGGTCTCTGGAAAATAATCAACAGGCCAGAGAACATAGCCTGTACCCATTGGTACGGTATAGTAAAGCCAGGAGCCCATTAGGAGATGCTACCACTCAAATAGTTGCCAGCACAAACACCAATAAACCAGTGATGGATAATACTCTCAATCTGATGTCTTGGAACATCGCTGGGCTGTCCCCCAGAATGAGAGACCCCGATTGCTTAACTTTTATACAGGATTTTTCTATCATCTGTCTGCAGGAATGCTGGGCAATGGAGGACTTACATATAAATGGCTACCGTACCTTCCACATTCCTGCTAGTAGGACCACAAGGGGAAGGAACAGAGGGGGTTATGTATCTATGTTTCAAACCTTCTGAATGACCTGGTAGTGAAACCCAAAAATGGATCTGAATATTAACAGATACTGTTAATAACTGACTAGGGTAATCAGAAAACAGTCTTAATAAACTTTTACAACAACATCCCAAAAATGGAAATAAGAAAGGTATTAGAAGAGCTATGCCAAATCCTGAGGAATATTGAAGAAAAGCAATCTGGAGATATGTGTGCTATATGGGTGGGCAACTTTAACTGTTTTCTATGCCCATATAGCCACCTGGGCATCAGTGGTCTGGGCACAGATAAAGAGGACCCCCGAGCACACTTTTCCCACACGATTTTGGGCAATTCCCTAAATGATTTGATTTTCCAACTTGCATTGGGCTTTGCAAATGAATTATGCTCTCCCTCGGTCCCTTTTGAGCCAACATTCATTGGGAGGGGATGCAAATCAGTAATTGGTTTTGTTCTTATATCAAACCGATATTCCTGTCATGTTCTTACTTATAAAACATGTGATATAGTAATAAGCGACCATCTTTCAAATAGCCTATCCTTTTCACTTGCTGGGAGGGGGAAACACAGCAGCTGCAGGATGAGCAATGGTAAATCACATGATTGCCTGTTGACAAATACTATTATACTCATTGCAAGTGTGTTGTGATTTGTAATCCCCCCGTTTTAGCAGCTACAGCAATGGGTGACTTTTTATGGCCTCTTTTATCTCTAATTCAGAAGACAAAATCTCATAATGATCATTAAAAATGATGGAATCATGGAAAAGGGAAAGTAGGAAGGTTAAGAAAGGATGGGTGAAACAGTATATAAGTGAAAGGATGTATGGGTGGGTAAAGTAGATGGATGGCTTAAAGGAAGGTTGCAAGGCTGGATAATGAATGGATGTATAAATGGATTGTACATTTAGTGAAAGACTGGATGTGCAAAAGTAAAGCTTAAATGTTGGATAGCAAAGGGTTACTAGAACAAAAAAAGGATGAATGGATAGTTCCTTTAATGAAGGAACAAGGGAGTTCTTCTGGAGAGGGGTCTGCTCACCTACTTCACTTGCTTGGTTTTAAAAATGATGGTTCAAAGTGGGGGGTATTTTATTTTTTTGTCTACTCCCTTGACTCACAGAATTTGTTTAGCCAGGCAGATATGTATCCCACCCATCATCATTCATCACCACCCTCACTGCCCATGGCATTTTGCAGCTTATAACCTAAATGCTAGGGGTGGGCGGAATTTGCATAGTCGCGCCGCGCAAAGCTCAGCGTAACGGTAATAAATCTCCACGAGCATGCAAAAAATCCACAAACATGCGGAATTGCTGATTCTGCCTGTTCGCGATGCTTTTTCCCTGTTCGTGAATGCTGTTTGCGTGATCGGGGAGAAATATCTCGCGAACACGCATATTGAAAGTGCGAACAAGCAAAAATTCTTTGAAGCCGTGGAATTTTTGGCAATTCCGCATTCTCTGCAGAACGCAAAATTGCCCAAATTCCGCAAATTTCATGAGTGGAAAGGAATTTACTGCCCAGGCCTACTAAATGCAGCATGTTTCAATTCATCACTGCAGTGTTGGCTGTGCAATGTGTGTCTGCTACAGTTAATGCAGCATTTACAAAAAATTAAGGTGTGTTTTCCTTCCCCCCAATGCCCACCCAGTCATCTCATAGTACTTCACACTTTTATTCTTGCCTAAGCTCTGTCCCAGCCTACCAAAAAATAAGAAATGTGTTTCTTTGCCTGTACTACAGTCAATCTTTTTCCCATTGTCTACCTATGACAGACAGGATATCTTCATTTTACAAGTGATATGTGTGATGTAGTACATTATTTATTATTCATCTGCCTCTTTGGAGTCAGAGTAGAACTGAAAGGCATTTGGAGAAGAGCGGGGCCATTGGAATTAAAGTAAGATAATTGTCCATTACAGCTGCCTCAGCTGCAGACTGCAGAGAGTAGCAAAGTACCTGTTGCACTGGCTAGCACGAATCCATTATTTTAGCATGATAACTTGTACTCAATAGTACATAATGCCTTATTAATAAGTGAGAGGTAATTTATTCACATTTTTCCACACACAGGGGTCCATTAGGATGGCGGGCGGACTTTGTCCGCTTGTTATCCTTTCAGGGATTGGGACTCCCCGCCATTGGTGTGGGGGTCCTGTTGCAGACATCAGGATGCGCCTGCCACATTGGCAGGTGCATCCTGCATTCCTGACATTGTGGCGGGCGGTGCTCACCGCCCACCGCAATGCCAGGAAGGCATGTCATGCACTTCCATGCACAATGTGGCAGGCACCGCGCAGTGTCTGCCATGTTGGGCATGGAACTAAAGGGGGTATCATAGGTACCCCAAATGTGCACCCCTACTCCTCAGAATCTCTGGGGGCCCGTTACGGGTGCCCAATGGCAAACACTGCATGCCTTTCTGTGGTGGCAACACTACCATGGAAAGGCACAACCCTGCATCTATGCTAATATGGATGGCGGTGTCTCCCAGACACCGCCACTATGTTAGCGGCTTTTCCGCCCAGTCGACTCTGCGACTTGGCAGAACACTGGGCGACTGTGTTTCTGTCCACCGGGGTCCCCCCTCCATGGTAATGCAGCGGGGGAAATGCAGAGCGGGCGGTGGTTTTTAGCAGGTAGAACGCCACCGCCATACGGGCAGTGGCGAGCCGCCCGCTAACCTAATGGTCCCTAAAGTGTCTGTTTAGGTTTTTTTAACTAAGAAAACCTTCAAACAAATTGAAAAACCACACTTTTTAAATCAGGTGTTGTTCTGTTGTAATTATTTTCTTCCAGTCAGGGCTTTCATGTGAGACATGTGTGGGTAAAAAATGACCATGTGACTCTCCTAATCACACCAAATTCCAATGGGCCAAGGGGACCAGCAATGTACTGCTACTGTGCCACTAGTTAGTTTTAAACAAGTGTTTGCACGGAGCATGATTTACAGATTGTCTTTTTCTATTCGTTTTTTTCTTGACGCAGCTACTCTTGCTGGTCCATCACCTGTACCAATACGGCAGGAGATAGCAGCCCGACTGCGGTGGCAGAGGCTGAAGAGAATCCAGCAGGAGTACCATCAGCTGGAGGCACAGGAGGAGGAGGCTGAAGCAGCTGCCTCTGCCACGGCCCCAGTTTCATCAGCCAGCCGCAGCCTCCAGCGTCCCAGCAACAATACCACTGCCAGTACCACCAGCAGCTGTCAACTTCCCTGGTTGACCACCACTGCCGCCCTCCCGTCTCCAGTTCCAGCGCTGCATCCTACAGCGTCTGGGGCAGCTAGATGAAAGGGTGTCTCAGATGAAAATGACACTTGATCGCCACATGACCCATGTAGAGGGTACCCTGTTCTAAACACCTTTTTTTATTTTTTGGTGGGAGGGACTAATTGTGGGTAAAGATGGTGGGAAAGGGATTTGGGACCAGGGTTTGGTCTTTGGACAGTTTAGTTTTTCTTTGGGTATTCATTGGGGATGGGGTGAATTGGGAAGAGGGGTGAGCTGTTGTGGGTGGAAAGGGTGGATTTTATAATTTTAAAAATAAATCAAAGGGAAATCATTATTTTAATTTATTTATGCCTCAAATCTTTATTTTTGTGTTTAATTTTGCACTGATGCCTTTTAGTGTAGCCTGTTTTGAAAATCTAATTCAGAAAATGTATACCATTTAGTAATGCCCTTGTTCTATTACCCAATGTAACTATATTGAGCAGTAGGGGGTGCCGTTGCCTATACTGTCTTCAACAACCTAGGTAAACAACATCTTCAGTAGAAGTTAGTTACTAACTAAATTAGTTCACTTTACTGCACTTCACTGCATAGTTCTCCTACCCAAATAGCCGAAACAAGGGTTACTACGTCTATCAGTCTTCTTACTGCAGGTTCTCCCAAGGTTCAATCTTATGGTGGTGGTGGCAGTTGTAGTAGATTCCCACGAGGCAGTAGACGCCATGGCGTTGCGGTCATCACCACGCTGAATTCTTTACAGGTATTCGACCTGTGTTTTCTGCGTTTTTATCAGTTCCATACTTCATTAAGATATGAGCCCCTCTATGCGCCACATCAGCAACTGAAGATATCCGAAGCCTTCGCTTGGTTAATTAACCGTTTTTCTTCGGCCTCACTCACCTGCACAGTGCAGTGCCTACCCTTCGGGAACGAAAGACTAACCGAACAGAGCCATCGAGCTTCTCTCCATTTTTACTTTGACCTGCCGCGACATATGCTGACATGATTCGTTGACTTATGAAATAATACCGCAGCTCAATAGCTATCTCACAGATAAAAAGGCCTCGTGCAGAGACCCCGTTTGGACCTGTTTCCACATTGTTCCTTCTTTTAACATCCCAAGAATCTATATATGCTACAAGATGGTAGCGTCCTGAGAAAGACACTCTCACCGTGTCGAAACGCGTAGACGAAAACCATCTTTCCTTCATATCATTGGGAATATTTGTACACATAATAATCTGCATATATTGAATCCTAATTGAAATAATTTTTACTGTTATTTTTAGTTGTCTTTATGTCATTGATTATCCTCATGATATCTTTTATCAAATTTATTAAATTAAATTCTCAAATGCTAATTTTGTGCCTGATCATCTGTTATTAATTTCTTGTTACTTGAACTTCGCCAGTATTTGTGTTTTGCCTGGGTGTGTTATTTTTCCATAAATGGCAGATGTAGTAGCTACAGGGAAGGATTCACAAGCGAGGTCCCACTTCCATCTAGGTGAACTCTAACAGAAGGATTAATCAAAGGATTATCCATCACATGTAACTAGTTTGAAGGAAAACACAGAGTTAGTAAGTTATATAATTTGTATCATAGCTTTAGAAAGTCACCATAACAGTTTCAGTTTATAAACTTTATTTCGATTTGAGAAATCACAAAAGTTATCACAAAACAAACATATAAGCCAGATTGGATATAACATCATAACACTATATCAACACTTGTGTTGTGACGGAGGCATATAATAATCATCATTAAGACTATAAATAATTAATAAAACACTATAAAACACACCTATATTTGCAGCCAGGAAATAACATGATAAAATTTTCCTTCACAAGAGCATCAAATCAATTCATTAAAATACATAATACAGAAATAATAAAATATCGGACGATAGGCAAAGGAGGGATTTTACCTATGCCTCCCTTCAGACCAACGAATCGCCCACACCCAGCCCAAGAACTTAGCTGTAGCAATCGTAGTGGAGCCTTCTACTGATGCTTTAAGTATTCTGAATGCCTCGCTGTATGCCCTGGTTCCCAGGGCTTAACAAATGGGTTTCAGCCAGCATCTCTTCAGGTTACTATAAGCCGGGCATGCAAAGAAGATATGAGCCAATGATTCTACCCTGTCCGGGCAAAAGGGACAGGTACTATTACTTACATCAGAGGTGGACCATTTGGAAATAAAAGCCTTGGTCGGTAATGATCCAACTCTGAATTGATGGAATAATTTTCAATCTCGTGGTGAAGTAATTAGATCCCAGTACCTTTAAAATTTTGGTTCATGTCTAATTTCAAGAAAAGTACTAGACAGGGTAGAACTAGCAGAAGCTCTTAACCGTCTAAGATTTATCATATGCCAATATGCTGCCTTTAACTGTGTTTTACTTGGGAAGATACTTCCTGCTGGAGAGGTCCACAAACGACTCAACCCCAGCTCACAGAGAATATTTCTACCACAACTAAACCACACAATTGTCTTGTTTACATCCAGCTCCCTGACTTCTAACAACGCCTGGGCATAATTGGATAGCTCAGGGGTCACCCACAGTCTCCTCAAATATGCTACTAACCTATTGTGTGCATTATCCCTTATCAAATGACATTCCAGGTCCAAAAATAGAGGGACCAATGGGGTCGATTGCGGAAGGCCAATCAGTGATCTTAGTCATTTATTTTGGCCCACCACCAATGATTCCAAATGTACATGGCCCCACAACTCGACACCGTAAAGGATTGAACCACCAATTTTTGAGTTATAGATCTGTAGAACCGGAGCTATTGGTTTAGTATAGGAACATCTATGCTCCTTAAGCAACACACCCAAGAGTTGGGCATGTCTCACCGTTAGACAGTCAATTTGCGGCTTCCAGCTAAGTTTCCGGTCTATGTTTACCCCTAAGTAAGAGAACGTCTCCGCTTTCTCTAAGAGACCCTCCTGCATTCTAACTTCACCAGTGGTTTTATTGGAGTTCTGAAGGACCATAATCTTCATTTTGTCAACATTGACAATGAGGTTGTGATCCGCACAGAACTCCTCAAATCTAGATAGGGCACATTGTAGGCCCTGTCTTGTTTTGGAAAGAATAAGAGTGTCATCGGCGAACATTAGGAGAGGAATCTTTGTTCCTCCTAGACCTGGGGCATCCATGGGGCAATTTTTTAAATAATCCAAAACCCCATTTATGTATATTGAAAATAAGGTGGGGGCCAATACGCACCCTTGCCTTACACCCTTCTCTACCGGGAACTATACAGTGGTACTTCCTGCCATATCCCATCTAACTTAGGCATAATTATCCGTGTGCAATTTGATAACAAAAGCCAGGATAGTGTTGAGCGGCCGCGGCTCAGCTCCCCAGGCTCAGGACGCAGAACATGAAGGATTGAACGAATGCCTGCATACGGATCACCTTTAAAATAGATGAGTTGCGGGGGACACGTAAACATTCTTAAAACATCGCGAATCGAGGTATGTGTATAGATAGCTCACCGAGCGTGAAGAGCCTCAGGAGGTCAGCGGGAATTAAGGCGGGCAGTAACGGTAGCGGCTCCAGAAGGTACAGCCTGTGTGCGCGGTGGGTGGAGGCGGCTCTGGCGCGCAGGAGATGGGACTCGGCTGCACTCTGGTTCCAATTCCGGGTTGCCAGTGATGCAGTCAGCAAGGGGGTCAAGAGAGGTGGTGTGATTTTTGCCGGGGGAGTAGGAGACAGAGATATAGCAGAGTGCTCAGAGGGAGACTACCAGACAAACGCTGCTAAAAAGGTAGGCAGTAACCAGATAATAAAATACATATCGGAAAGATTACCATGAAGCTCCCTGTGTGCAGAGAGCCTTATTGATTTAAAGGAGGACAGATACCCCGGGAGTATAACCAGATGGATGGATGTTGCCAGCGCTAGCGCCAAACTTGCTGATACAGCCGGTCAGGAGGTTGTAAAACTAGCAGCAGAAGGGACATTAAAAAAAAGTTCCAGCCCAAACACAGAACATCAAATCCAATCGTTACTCTCTCCAAGCCAGATTGGTCTTAGACCCTATAAGGGATAAATTAGTATATCCACCTCGCACATCACCTCCCATCTCCGAGGTCAGAGTCAGCAACAGGAAGTGTAAATCTAAAGCCTATAAATCAAACGAAGGAGTTGAGGTCACTGCAAAAAAGAGCGAAGCTGGTGTTAATAGAAAGAAGGAGAGAGTCAAGAAGTGTACGCCACCCCAGATAAAGGTAACACCCTCACTTGAGACATACTATAAGGTTATGGCTACCAGCAGTGCCTCAACATCTCATATAGCGTCTACAGCTCCAGCAAAAGCGGCTGAGAGAGGGAAACTCATTACCCTTGACACAAGTAGTCCTAGCAATAAAATAGAATCAGTATGCGGTGCAGCTGTAAAAGCATTAAGCGAAATCGAAGTAGTGGAACTTCCCCTGATGATACATTCAGACGTAAATCTCTCAAATAAATATTCAGCTCTGACATTTGGCGACATTGAATCTCGCCCCATAGCCGAGTCACCCACAGAACTAATAGAGGATGTGGATGTGGATGTGGAAAATACTGACAACATCTCTGCTGAGCCTCCATTAACAACAACTTTAGAAAGTTCCTGCAAATCAGATGTTACAAAATTAGACTCAACGTCATCCACTCTAGCAGATATCCTCCTGGCTATGAAGGAGGAAATAACTAGTAGATTCACAGTCTCAGAATCTAATCAGGCAGAGATGACAAGAAGATTCTTAACCTCCGAGGCAAATCAGTCTTCAATTCAGGCTTCCTGTGAAGTGCTAGCCAAAAGACTAGATGACTTGACTTTAAGAACAGAAGCCATGGAAAAGGAAATCCCGAGGATGCGGGACTCTATTCGAACCACTGAAGATAAAGTAGCGAGATTAAGTGTACAAAATAAAGAGTTAAAAGAAGATGTCAAACGTCTGGAAAATCTCTCTTGGCGGAATAGCCTAAAACTGTTAAACGTCCCGAGTCTCTTGAAGGAGCGGACCTGAAGGGATATGTGATTTCGCTGTTGATGGGAACTGTCTTAAAAGGAGTCAATGATATTGATTTAGCCCGTGAAATTCAAAGGGTGCATCAGGACCCCTTTAGACGAAATCCAGCTAGACAAAAACCAAGGAAGATTCTGCTTAATTTTTTGACCTACTCGGTAAAGGAACAGATTTTGTCTTTGGCCTTGAAGGAAAAGTCGATCGCATTTAACAGTTCCAATCCCTCCACTTTTAAAATCAGATCAGATATCTCCCATGTAACAGCGACCAGACAGTGGGAGTTGAATGGACTGGGGCTAAATCTCAACTTATATTTCCTGCGCATCTCCGGGTAATGTGGAACAATCATATGCATTTGATTAAAACTGGTGAGGAGGCGGATGATCTGATCGCAAAAATCAGAGAGGAACAGGGAGTAAAGAGGTAGTAGAGTGGCACTACTAACTTATGTGATCGAAACAGAAAGGAAATAGGAAATGATAGGAACCACGCACCTATAAACTAAATTGTGTTTAAAGTTGCATATCCGCAGGTATATAATTTATAAAAAATCTGCGTCCTGAAGGGGGGGTTGAGGTAAATAGGCTAAGCCTATTGGAAGGGAGGGTTCCTCATGGGATAAAAGGGTATAGGCACTGGGACTTAGGGGAGGGGGAGGGGGAGTAACCCGGGTGGGGAGCATAGGGGAAAAAAAGAAAAAATAACCTCATTACATCATAGTCAGGAATATAAGAAGTGTTGGCAACTGAAGAGATGTCAGGGGACCTAGTATTGAGGGGGAGACAGGCCTCATTTATCTCCTGGAACGTTAATGGTATGAGGTGCCCCCGCAGACAAAGACTAATCCTCAAGTATTTGGAATTGTCAAATGCACAAGTATGCTTATTACAGGAGACCCATCTGAGCCTAATAGAAAGTCGGCTAATTTTCTCCAAAGTGCATTGGATAAAATACTTTACCGTGTCTCATCAGACCTCACATTGTAGAGGGGTAGCAATACTGGTGAAACAAGGTATTTCCTGCTCTATTATGGGGACTCAAACGGACACATCAGGGAGATCGTTAGCTGTCACAATGACTTTAAATGACGTAGACATAACTTGTGCCTCTTTCTATGGCCCCAACATCGATGACGTCTCATATCTGCTTAAATTACAATCAACGTTGAATCCCATAAATGATAGGTCTAATGTGAGCCATTATATAGGGGCTCCTAAGATTCGTCGAAAGTTATTACATTTGATCCATGACTTAGATCTAGTAGATGCCTGGAGAGCTAAAGAAGGTGCTCAACAGGGTTTCACATTTAACTGCAAGAAACCCGGGCATTCCTCTAGAATAGATTATGTCTTCACAGATAGACAATCATTGGTTAACATCAAGGAAATGCTTGTCAAACCTAGCCATATTCCAGACCACGCTCCCCTACAGTTTCTCCTTTTAAGCAGCAGTCAGCAGGTTCAGTCCAGATAGACACTGAAAAGATCAATGCTTCTATATATAGAAGTAATTTAATCTATTAAGTCCTTCTCTTTAGAATTCTTTCCACAGAATATTGAGTCTTCAATTTAGGATTTTATCTGGGACGCATATAAGGCCTGTTTAAGGGGGAGATTACATGGTATCATCTGTTCCAAGAACAGGGTAGAGGCTGAGAAGTTGAAGGATATTGAGGGGAAAATTAGGCAGTTAGAACTATACAGATTCAATATGAATAGTGAAGACTCAGAATCACTTTTCACAAAATCTGCAGGAATTGGAAGAAGTAAGACAGCAGTATAGGGGAAAACTAGAAGAAAAATGTAAAGCTCAATGGGACTACAGGAAAATGGAAAATGTTGAATATGGGGAGAAGGCTGAAGCGTTACTGGCATGTAAAGCCAGAGCAGATCGAACAAAAAACGATATTAGAGAACTAATCGTAAATAGCAATGGAGACATATCAAGTAAGGATGAGGACATGCAGATTTGCCTCCTTTAACTCTTCACTGAATTATATAAAGAAAACATAGCCCCATCCCCGGAAAATATACATTTATGGTTGAGCGATAAAATTTTACCAATACTGTCTGAGGAGGGCCGGATCAGTCTAGATGCCCCCATTACCCAGGATGAGATAATTGAGCAGATTAAGAAATCAAAAACTAAAAAGGCTGCAGGATCGTACTCACTTCCGAGCGAAGTATATAAATACTTAGCAGAAGAACTGTCCCCTATGCTGGAAATACTCTTTAGTTCAGTCTATTCCCCAGTAGGCAGAGTGCCTAAATCATGGAAAGAGGCAATAATAGTTTTGATCTTGAAGCCAGGCAAGGACCCCTTGCGGGCAGACTCCTATCGGCCAATCTCCTTGCTGAATGCAGATTATAAGATCTTTATGGGTGTTCTAGCTGGGAGATTGGCCAAATCGGCCCCTAGACTGATCCATACAGACCAGAAGGGGTTTGTGGCAGGAAGGCATATTGAGGATCAGACTCACCTCCTGATAGGCAACATAGATCTAGCAATTCAAAGATTGGATCCCTTGGCTGTGGTCACTTTGGACGCAGCCAAGGCGTTCGATAGAGTTTGCTGGGTATATCTCTGGGCAGTTCTGGAGAAGATGGGGTTTGGCCCCATATTCATTCAGACGCCACAAAATTGCTACAGAGGTGCCTCAGCGCTGATCCTCCTTAATTGCTTATTAACATCTAGCCTCAGCATAGAGCGTGGAACTAGACAGGGGTGCCCTATCCCCCGCTATTATTTAACCTATATATCGAGCCTTTAGCTCAAGCTAGTAGGTTAAAAGAATCAATTGTTCCATTCCAGTCTGGGACCTATAGTTCTAAATTGGCCTTATATGCCGATGACTTGATCCTATATACAAACAATCCTGCCACGGTGATACCTCAGATTGAGGAGCTGCTGGAAGAATTCGGATCTATGTCAGGTTACGAGGTCAATGGATCAAAAACGGAGGTCATGTGCTGGAATTTGAATCAATGGAGAGGTAAAGTGAGCACCGAGTTCAGATATTTAGGAATTTATATTGTGAAGGATTTGGACAAAATCCCCAGTTAAACCTAAATAGGGCTATAAGAGAAATTGACCGTCTATTTAGTAGATGGCGGAATCTTCCATTAACTATGTATGGCAAAATCAACCTTGTAAAAATGATCATTCTCCCCAAGCTTACCTATCTATTTTCAACCATTCCTCTACCTTTTCCAAAAAAGTGTATAAGTAAGGTGCAGAGCAAGAAGCTTCGTATGGGGGGATAAGGGGGTTCGCTTGACCTGGAAAAAGCTTAGACGTAGACTGCTTAAGGGAGGGCTCGCGCTTCCCGACATCAATCTATATGCAGCAGCATTCCAGTTTAAGAGCGTTTGGATGCTACGCATTAAACCAGATGGGTCAACCTGGGGCAGAGTGTTGGGCGAGATGGTGAGAGCAGAGGGAGGCGGTAGAGGAGAAGCTTTCTTGTACAAATTTGGATCCCCGAGATTCTTTAAGCGGGTACGTCTGAAGGTTCTAAGGGCAGCCCTGGAGGTGTGGCATAGGGTAAGGATAAGCTGGGGGATTGGTTACTATTCAGATCTTGCTCCTATTTGGGACTCGCCTGGAACCCCAGAATGTCTAATAGACACCCTTGCGGTGCCAATAAAGAGGGCTGGAATCACTACGTGGTCAGACTTGATCGACGAAGATGGGATACATCCACGGGAATATCTGAGGGCGAAGGTAGGGATTGGTCTATCGAGATTTAAATATCTTTAATTAGTTTCCTGGTCTGCCGCATACACTGTGAGATAAAAGGAAACGCAGAAATTGAGAGGTTGTGTCAATCCAACTTACCAGTTAAAAAGGAAATATCGATCTGGTATAACCACTTATTAAAAATGGAAGATTTTGGGATACCTGCCTCAGAAGCAGTATGGAATCAATCCCCCATGGAAATGCAGGCCGAGACTCTCTTTGAACCATCTTTAAAGACACTATATAAGTTTATAAAACCCGCCTCCTTAAAAAAGAACCACTTTTTTGTCATCAATAGACTTTATTATACGCCCTATAAAATAGCAAAATTTGCTCCAACGCCTCCACCCAAATGTCCAAGATGTCATACCCCATTAGCAAATGATATACACATTTTTTTTGATTGTACAGTGCTGGACTTCTTTTGGGAAGGGGTTGGGGATACCCTGTTGGGAATATTTAAGACCAGAGTGGAGGTAAATCTCACTCTGATCCTATTCGGGGATGATGGCCTATTCTGTCAAACTGCCTCATGGCAGGATAAAGGTCTGCTGCTATACATGATCCTATTGGCAAGGAGAGAAATCTGCAGGAGGTGGAAAGACCCTCTTCCCCCGAAAAGAGAGGAATGGCTTAAAGCAGATTTCGCCATGGCCCGGTTGGAGTATGAGGCCGTAGAGGATACGCTATTTAACATCTGGCATCCTCTGATGAGTTGGGGACGAAATCTAAGACTTTTTTAGTCGGTCCAATGTTTACACCATATCTCCGTACAAAAAAGGGGAAGGTCAGGTGACCCAAGTGAATGTGGGAAGCCTTATGGTGCCCAGAAAGAGTTAAAGGCTGCAAAAAGATCAAGGTGAGATGAGGACTAAAAAAAAACAAAAACACAAGCCAGGATATCCAATGGCATTCCCAACTTTAAAAGGCTATGCCACAGCTTTGAGCATGGAACTAGGTCAAAAGCTGACCTAAGGTCCACAAAGGCTGCACAAATTAAACCTTTCCCCAGGGTTACAGTGCGCCAGTAAATAAGAATAAACTTCGAACCTGGTCCACTGTACTTATACATTGTCGAAACCCTGCTTGTAGGTCGGACAGGATGTGGCAATCCTCCAACCAAGCCTGCATTCTGCCTAGAACCACCCTGGCTGATACCTTTTGAATACAATCTATCAGGCTTATAGGCCTGTAATTCCCTGGTAGGGAGCGATCCTCCTTTTTAAAAATAGAAAGGATTACTGCACCTGTCCAGGACCTTGGAATTGCCGCTCCCTTGTCAATAGCATTCATTAGTAGTTGGATATATGTTGCCCATAAGTTCAGATCGTGAAGAAAGAGGTCTGCAGGAATGCAGTCAAACCCGGGAGCTCTACCTTTGGGGACCTGGAGAAGAGCATTTTCTACCTCCTTTTTTAGTAATACAGAGTGGAGGGGGAGAGGACGGCATTACAAAAGTGACTTGGGCACCTGGGTTACTGGCAAACTGACCTTTGTAGTTGTGGACCCGCTGGTCTGGTTCCACGTGAT
Source organism: Lissotriton vulgaris (assembly GCF_964263255.1). NCBI lineage: Eukaryota > Metazoa > Chordata > Amphibia > Caudata > Salamandridae > Lissotriton > Lissotriton vulgaris. Next base: position 1,302,977,998 of record NC_141695.1, on the reverse strand, counting down.
TCATTGGTATGTTTCTTGGGTCCCCACTCCTCCACTTCACCAAGTGCCAGAACCTAGTCATGTCTCTCCCGGAACATGCATGGAATAATTCTGTTCAATGAGCCTCGTCCCAGTCCCTTTTTGCCTGAGTTTGTGTTATCTTATAAGCCTGCCTCTTCTCTTTTATGGCAACCCGTTCTTTGTTTCTGATTGCGACTGCCAATGCTCTATAGGCTAGGCGACAGTTAGAGTTGTACCAAACTGCGGCCTTGTGGGTGGATGATGCGGGGCCTTTTTTATTTTTCATTATGAAAAAACTTCTAAGTTGATTAAAAAGATACTCATGTGCCTGGCCAACTCTATCTATATGTAGCCCTAATGCAGCATCTGCCTGTAGAGCAACTATTGTGTTGGCTATTAGGTTACTCATATCTAGCACCGCCAATTTAGGCGTCTTGTATCGTTAGACAAATGACCTTCTACGAAATCTACAGATGGTGGTAACACATCAACAGACTTTAATTCCAGAGCCCGCATAGAAACTAGGAGGGGATTGTGATCACTTTCTAGCCGGGCTTCTACCACCATATCAAACAATTGTTGTCAAAACTATTTGTTTATAATAACGTAGTCAATACGACTAGAACGATGGCCACTATTATATGTTGGCATCCCGAGTTTATCAGATTTCGTGCAACCATTTGCTGCTCTCAACCCATGCTCCAGGCAGAAAACTTTCAGTTGTAGTGCTGCACTAGTCCACTTTTTAATAGTGGAATCGCCCACTGGACATCCTCCTCTACACTAAAATTCATATCCTCACGACCAAGAGGTTCATAGTGGCATTTAAAATCCCCGGCTATTAAAATGTTATTGTGACCTCTATGATTCGTTAAAAAAGCATCAAGGTTAGCAACAATATTTGAGGCCTTTCCACCCTGCAGACCCCTGGAGTAGACATTGATGAGTAACACATCCGGGGAGTTACCCTGGGTCAACTTAACAATAAGAATATCCTGAGTGTCGATAGCGACCTCCTCTAACTTATATTCCTGATTCTGCCTAACCCACAATGTCATACCCCCCTTCAGTCTAACCCGTACATCCTGTATAGCCGGTTTTGAAAAATTAATTTATCCCTGGCAAAATACCTGATCCACTGCCCAAGTCTCTTGAAAAAATATTATATCTAGGTCCTCAATAAATGAGGTCCATTCAGTGGAAGCTCCTTTTCTTACAAACCTTGCAATGTTCTATGAGGCTATTTTTAAAACAGTGCTGGGCTCCGTAGTAACACAAATTTTTATTTGGGAACCTTGTCCACAATTTGAGTTGTGAGATGCTGAAACTTTAACCATAGAATTAGGTGAGTAAACCGTATCATTTTCACGCACCCTATCAGTAGCAGATAAACCCAAATTCATAGGCAATAACTGCCACTGGAGTACATTTAAAACTTCCTCACCACTTCTACTAAAGCACATAGCTTGGTAGCCCCCATCTTCTTCATCCATTACAGATATGGTCTTTTAAATTCGAACTGTGGGACCCAGTCAATCTATGTCCTCCAGATTCATGAAGGATTCGAATCTGTTATGGGTTGGAACAGAATACTCATACCTTCCCTGTGTTAGTATATTCTAATCAACCCCATCCATTGTCGAGCATGGAGAGGTTTGATAAAAAAAACCCTAGGGATAAGATGTATATACCTTCCCCGCTCAGGTGTCTTGATACAGCTCTATCTAAAATTGTTTTAACTAGATGGGGAGACCAAATGTTCACCACCACACAATCGCCTCTACTTGATTTCCTTGACTTACCTATCCAGGCAACTCTACGTACCATTTTAAAACCCCTAAATAGGTGACCACCCAGCCCAGTTTTAGCATTTACTAAATGAAGGGCCTTATTCCTGAGTGAGACCCAGTTTTCCTCAACACCGGGTTGCAGAGGTACATTTGTGAGTACAATAGTATAGGGCACAGCCTTAGGGGGTAGGTTGAGATTAGCGTTGCAATTATCACAACCCATACCGCCTCGTGGAAACCTTCTATTACTGGCCACCGGTGGATCCCTCCCACACAAGGCTGTTACATCAGAAACTAGTGTGTTGCCCATACTTTGTGGGGGTGCTTGAGGGACAGTATTAGCAACTATACATGAATCACTATGGAGCGGGTTTGGCACAGATGCTTGAACACCATTGGAAACGTTGAACTGATAAACGTGCCATCAGATGAATTACCTTTTGGCAGTGATAATTGATACTCAATTTTACTCAACCTTTGTGCGATGTCTTCAAGTTTTAGTGCTAGGGGTTCAAACACAAATAACCAACAGAGGAGCCAAAACTGGGGTTCCAATACAAGAACTGGTTTCAATGAAGGTTGTTTTGATTAAATCAAGTAACAACCGGTTGACTTGTTAAACCGAGCAAATTTTATTTATTGCAAACGGTCTTGTTTTCAAATTTTTAACACATTGTTTTTTGTGCGTGGAAAATACAAAAGTTAACAATGAAATACGTTTTATATACAATATATACAAACATATAAATGCAACATATCATACACACTTGGCCATACATTCATACACAGACAATACAAAGTGAATGAAAATACAAAAAACGCTATGTCCAAGCAACTGGCAAGAAATCAGTAGAAAATAATATTTTCTATTTTCCAATGTCGTTGTGTTTGTCATGAGATCCCTCATGAAACCCAATTTTATGAACACTCTATTTCCACAAAATAATGGTAGCCAGAAGCGGGACAGAAAAGCTGGTCGACGCGTTTCAAACCCCTAAGAATAAGTGGGGTTCTCCTCAGGACCGGATGTTGGTTCTCAATCCATAGGTTCAATCGACATCTTGAGAATGTCTAATCAAAGTTGTATTTCCCAACAGGTTTTAAACAGCAGCTGCGAGCGGGCGGTTTCAATGGCGCTGCTTGGTTATTTTCTTTATGCGGCTGCTCCTAATCGAGGCTGGAGCAAGGCAGACGTCCTTCTCCCTCACTGGTGTGTACGGGTCCACCGTCTGGAGTCCTCGAGTAGGGGTTCAAACACAGCCACTAGATTTTCTTCAAGCTTGGTTAGAAGCCAGTTCTCCAGGTCACTTCGCGTCTGCTTGGAAATGTCCTGAGAACTACTAACTAATGGATTAGAGACAGTTGGAGTAATAACCTCTTGTACACTGCCTTTCTTACCACGAGGAGCCCCTCTGGTTTTTGCCACTTTGCTATCCTGATGCGTAGTAAGTGGCACACCCCGCCTTCCTTTTCTTAGATGGAGCATTAGCCTTACCCTCCCCCTTTTTGACCTGAATTTGACGCTGTTGACGAGTAAGTATTTTATCAGGGGATAGAGTAGTATCGATGGAATCACTAACTGGGGTGGAGGGAACAACTATTGGAGTTACAGAAGGCCCAGGGGCTGATTGTAACAGCGATTCTTCAGATGTATCCAAAGATGGCTGAGGACATACTAAAGGAGCTCTAATAGAAACTCTACGAGGATCTAAAGACAATGTCCTATGAGTTAGCTCAATCTCATGTATAAGAACCGATTCCACTCTGATGAGAAAGGCGTCAAGTGTTCCAACAACCCCAGAGCCCCCGATCCTTTAAGATTATTCTTGCTCATTATTTACTTGAAGTCACAAGAACCAAATACCAACTATCAGAAAAGACGAAAACAATAAGCAGGGTATATAAAAAAAGAGTCAAAGTCACTGACCAAGTCCTTAAGAGCTCCAATTGTCTTGATGGAAGGGGGGTGGCCCAGCCCTGCCTCCTCCTGGCTACGATGGGCGCGGACGGGCCCACCCCTTGGCCCACGCTCGTCCCGCGCCGCGGGAGCTCCACAACGCCTAAGAGTGCCTCCAGGCACTTCCCCCGTGATGCGTGGACGTGCGCCGCCTGGGGGGTGCTGGGAAGTGTGGTCCGGGGGCGATAGCGGCGGGAACAGCGAGTCTTGCAGCTGTGGTTGATGCGGTCCCCTCTATCCTTTTGGGGATGGAAGAAGAAGCAGGTTGGCAGGTCAGTGCGGGCAGAAAAAGGAGCCAAAAAGGAACCCACCCGCGGGAGCCCCACAGCGCTTAAGAGCGCCTTCAGGCACTTCCCCCGTGACACATGGACCTGCACCGCCCGGGGGGTGCTGGGAAGTGTGGTTCGGGGGCGATAACTGCAGGAACAACAAGTCTTGCAGCTTTGGATGATGCGGTCCCCTCTATCCTTGTGAGGACAGAAGTAGAAGCAGGTTGGCAGGTCAGAGCGGGCAGAAAAAGGAGCCAAAAAGGAACCCCTGAGATCAGACTACCACCATAACACAACAAAGAAGAGCTGATATGATAATACAAATCAGCAATAGTAACTTCATCTGCACAATGGGGAGCTAATATTTAATTAAAAGTAAACCTATTACATCCTTGAGTCAAGGAAAGTAGAGTCAGAGTCAGAAAGGGGCAAGGTTAAGCATTTACACAAAACATCACAAGGACTGAATGATGACGTTGATGAATGATGTATGGGTGTGTAAATGGGGCCTTTGGGTGCTATTGTTCAGGTAATGGAAAATCCTACAGTGAGTTGGTGTCACCTTCACCACATCCACCCCACCAAGTGATTCCTTTATGGTATAAAATTAAGTCATGCCTCAATAAATCACACAGCCCATGAGAAGAGGGTTAAGGGTTTGATGAATGGATGGGGATTTTGGGAAAGGTGTGACAATGACAAACACTACACAACAAAACATTCATCAGGGTAATGAGCAGCAAATCATCATCAATCTGTTGTGGAAGGAAATGAAGGAATGAGTATGACACCGTTCAGTTAAATGCTTTGCAAACAGTCATTCAGTCCCAGAGACCCAAGTTATTTTTATATATCTAAATGTTCTGTCATCTAGGTTTGAATAATACAAATTATGGGAAGTGACGTGAACCCACATGGTTCTAAAAAATGATTGTTAAATGAAAAATAATACTGTATTTCTAAATTGGGAGGTGCATCTGGGTGTCTGGCTGAAGCGGTCCAGTAAGGTAAGCAGGGGTGTTATGGAGCTTTCGTCTTTTTTGCAGGAGACGTGTAGGCCTGCAGATTGTAAAACAGTAAATGATATTGTAGAGTCAAGGAAAAAATTGAAGGTAAGTGAAAGGAAGATGACAGGCAGTCCTTTATTGCCACCAAAACAGAGCAAAGGACCGCTGGACCATATGGCACAGCAGCACAACAGTAACTGACTCCCTTCCCCGAGCCTCCACTTCTTTAACCTCACGGGGAGAGGATTCCGTGAGGTCACGGGAAAACAGCATGTAAAACCCAACACATCTTCCTCCTATGTGAATAATAAAAAAAAACATAATACAAGAATTCATAACAGAATAACAAAATGGCAAGCATAAATAAAATACGGATCATGCTAGTACATAACATGCTAGTACATAACATAGACATGAAATTAGTTGGGTCATCTTGTTGCTCTGGAAGAAGGAACACAGTTATTGAGATCATTACACATCCTACCTTGATTAGAACAATAAGGTGTCAAAACATGGGATGACTTGGGAACAGAAATTTTGTTTTTATTCCACCATCTTCCGTCTTCCAATTGTACAGCACTCTTGTTAACTCTTACAACAAACTTGAGAACTTGGATGCACCTTTTGGCAAAATCCGAGAACATTTGACTCTGACTCGATCACCCACTTTCACATTCAACTCTCTAGAACTATGTTGGGCATTCTTGTTTTGGGCTTTTACCCTATTCTTATTTACATCTTTTATCTTAACATCTGGTAATCCAAACGCACCCATACACTTCCTTAACAACTTTGAAGAAGGAAGCCGGCCCCTAATAAAATAAACAGGGAAACCTCTGTGTCCGAGTTGGGGTGGTGCGTACAGCCCACAGCAAGTTTTTAATTTCATTTTTGCAATTTAAAGTACTTGCTTTTGATAATTGAATGTTGTCCTTGATCACCCTGTTAAACCTCTTAACGAGAGCATTACTCTAGGGTGGTAAAGTGAGGTTCTGATGTGTTTAATTCCCATGAAGTCTAAAAACTTCTCAAATTCTGATGTAGTAAATTGACAGAGACTATTTCATTGGGAACACCTTCTCTAGCAAATAGAAATTCAAGAAATACTACCACACAAACAGTGGTGGGAGCTTTTACAAATTTCAACTCTGACCAACAACTATAGTAATACATTAGAACTATACCATATTCGGAAACACCATTATGGGACAGAGGTAAAGGGCCAATTATGTCAACAGCAAGTTTTTACCAAGGCTTGGAAGGAACGCTCACAGCTTGAAAAGTCACTTGAGATTCATCACTCACAGCGCAGGACACAAAGTCTCTCACAAAATGCTCAACTTGTTTGCCTAAACCAAGCCACCAAAAGGGCCCTCTAATTCTTCTTTTCATGGCACGCATGCCATTGTGGCCTTCATGAACCAGGGTAAGAACTTTGTCTCTCATGCTCACAGGAACTACCAGTAAAGAAGACTTATACAGAAGACCATTCACTACAGAAAGCTCATTACGCAAGCCGTCTGCGCCTGGACCGTGCCCCCTGCCAGACCCCCTGGTCCCCGCGAGCGCAACAACACCCAACGCCGCTATGACGGCACAACCCTCCACACGCTCAATGCCAGCCGATCCTGGACCCTTCACCTGCCACAACTGCAGCTACACCAGCCAGCGCACACCTGCACAACCTGCCCATCCCACCAAAGCAGGTCAAAACCACCTCAGATGCATACTCCTCAACACCCGCTCAGTCCACAAGCACACCGTCGAACTTTGGGACTTCCTCGATTCGTGCTTCCCAGATGTTGCCTTCCTGACAGAGACCTGGATGAACGCCTCATCAGCTCCCAACATAGCCATTGCCATCCCAGATGGCTAAATGATCACCCGCAGGGACCATGCCAACAAACCAGGAGGAGGAATTGGCATCATCCACAGGAACACCATAAGCATTTCTACCAATACCGAAGACTCCCTCAGCATGGCTGAACACCTACACTTCAGATCCACGTCAATCAGGTGAACCCTTGTCTACAGACCCTTGGGACCCGACCACAGTCAGCTACTCTATCGCTGACCTCATCAGCACGCACGCCCTCGCCTCCACAGACTACATCCTCCTGGGAGATCTGAACTTCCACCTCGAGAACGCCAACAACAGCAACTCCACAATCCTGATCGACAACCTCGCCAACCTCGGACTCAAACAGCTCGTCACAACACCCACCCACTCTGCCGGACACACGCTCGACCCCATCTTCTCTGCCAGCAACCAAGTCACCTTCAGCCACACCTCTGATCTCCACTGGACCGACCACCACTGCATCCACTTCTCCTTCGAGAAACACACTGCGCACAACCAAACACAACGTCTCCCAAACCGCAGCTGGAACAAAGTCACAGAAGACCAGCTCCTCACCACCCTCGCCAGAGATCGTCCATCCGAACCTTCAGACACCAACGCAGCAACCCACAACTTCAGACAATGGATCGACAACTGTGCCACACCCTCGCCCTGATCAGGAAACCCTCAATCAAGCACACCGACATGAGAGTCATCTGGTTCTGTGCCGACCTCCAGAATTCCAAGCAGACCTGCCGATGACGCGAGAAGCAGTGGCACCAATACCAGACACCAGACAACCATGCAGCCCTCGTAAACACCAGACATAAGCACCACCAACTCATCCGAGCCGCCAAACCTCCTTCAAGGAAAGCATCGACAACAACGCACACAACAGTAAAGAGTTCTTTAACATCGTGAAAGAACTCGCCACCCCCAGCTCCAGCTCAAATGAAATCCCGTCGTCACAAGAACTCTGTTACTCCTTGGCCACCTTCTTCCACTGCAAGATCGCAGACATCCATGACAGCTTTGGAACCCAGACACCGACAACAGACACTGACATCCCCGACTCAACGCCCACCAGACACACCAACCTTCTGCTCTCCTGGAACAATGTCAATGATGAAGACACCATCAGAATCATTAACACCATCCACTCTGGCTCACCCTCTGAACCCTGCCCCACCACATCTTCAACAAAGCTAGCTCCATCATCGCTCTCCAACTCTGTAAGATCCTCATCAGCTCCTTCAAGACCGCCACCTTCCAGGAGAGCTTGAAACACGCCGAGATCAACGCCCTTCTCAAGAAGCCCTAGGTGGACCCAAAGGATCTCAAGAACTTTTGTCCCATCTCCTTGCTCCCTTTCCCGGCGAAAGCCATTGAGAAGTCCGCCAACAGGCAACTGACCCACTTCCTGGAGAGGAACAACATCCTGGATTCCTCCCATTCTGGTTTCCGCAGCAATCACAGCACTGAAACGCCCTCATTGCCGCCAACGACAACATCAGGACCCTGCTGGACACTGGCGAAACCGTAGCCCTCATCCACCTGGACCTCTAGGCCGACTTTGACACTGTCTGCCACCACACCCTGCACATACACCTCCACGACGCAGGGATCCGAGACAAACTCCTGAACTGGGTCCCCTCCCTCCTCACCGGCGGAACCCAGAGAGCCAACCTCCTGCATTCAGATCAAAAGCCACCACGATCACCTGCGCCATACCTCAAGGATCATCCCTCAGCCTGACCCTTTTCAACATCTACATGGCACCCCTCGCTAACATCGTCCGAGCACACCACCTCAACATCATCTTGTATGCTGACGACACCCAGCTGATCCTCTCCCTCACCAAGGACCCGCCCACTGCCAAATCCAACCTCCAAGAGGGAATGAAGGCAGTCCCAGACTGGATGAAGACCAGCTGTCTGAAACTGAACTCCGACAAGACAGAGTTCCTATTTCCTCAGCCTCACCGCTTCTGCATGGGCCGACTCCTGGTGGCCGGTCACGTTGGGAGCTCCACCAACACCGATCAACTGTGCCAACAACCTGGGGTTTATCCTGGATTCAACACTCTCCATGACCCAGCAAGTCAATGCTGTCTCCTCCTCCTGCTTCAAAACCCTCTGCATGCGCCACAAGATCTACAGATAAATCCCCACCGAGACCAGAAGGACGGTCACCCAGGCCCTCATCAGCATCAAGCTGGACTATGGCAATGCCCTCTACGCGGGAACCACAGCCTAACTCCACAAAAGACTCCAACGCATACAAAACGCCTTTGCACGCCTCGTCCTCGGAATCCCTCACCACAGCCACATCACCGCCCACCTGAGAGACCTGCACTGGCTCCTAATCCACAAGAGGATCACCTCCAAGCTCCTCACCAAAGTGCACAAAACACTCCACAACGTCAGGCCAGCATACCTTAACAAACAGCTCACCTTCTACACCCCGAACCACCAGCTTTGCTCCGCTGACCGCGGCCTCGCCACTGTCCCACACATCAGTCGAACGAATACCGGCAGCCGATCATTCTCCCACCTCGCCGCCAAGGCATGAAACACCCTCCCCACCCACCTGTGTCAGACCCAAGACCTGCTGACCTTCAGGAGACTTCTCGAAACCTAGCTGTTCGATCAGTAGCTGTGACATCCTCCACCCGCTCCAGCACCTTGAGACCCTCACGGGTGAGTAGCGCGCTTTACAAATGATTGATTGATTGATCACAAACATGCTTGAATTTACCAAGATCATCATCGTGAGAACACTCTCTTGTGCAACCTGTGTGAGCCACATCCATAAGTTTCTTAATGTCTAGATCAGAATCATACGCATCTTTCCACTCACTCTCTAAAAGGGCTCCATTGGGGTAAGACACAGCGTAACAGAAAATTGCAGAATCAAAATTCTTGTCATCATCATCACTCACTTCATGCGTACTGCTAGGCAACCTGGACAGACAGTCCGCTAAAACGTTTCGTATGACTGGAAGATAATCAACATCATAATTGTGTTCTAAAAGCCTGTATTGCCATTTGACAATCCAAGGAGTGGCATTGTCTCCTCCTTTCGTAGTGAAAAGCTGGACCAAAGGTTTGTGGTCCACTCTTACAGTATAATTGGAGCCCCATAAATATTGCTTAAAGTGAACAATGCCCTACCAACAGACTAACACTTCACGTTCTATTACTGAGTATGCAGCCTCAGCACCCTTGAGATCCCTAGAAGCAAATGCTACTACTTCATCTCTACCATTCCTATGTTGCATTAGCACAGCGCCAAGACCCTTGTGACTGGCGTCAGTCATGATTATGGCATGGTCATTGATGTCGAAGGGCTTGAGCGAATGGTATGAGCAATTTATTTTTTGATTAGTTAGAACTCCTCAGCACATTCATTGCTCCAATTGAAAATAACATTCTTTTTAAGGTTTCTCATATGAAAAGTCTTACTTTAACAATTGGGTACGAATCTTGCATAGAATTCGATGAGTCCCATAAAAGACCTTAACTGATCTTTGTGGCCAGGTGCACAGAAATCTTCATTAGCTTTAACTAAAGTTGCCTTGGGCTCAACACCATTTGCAGATATTCTGTACCCCAAATAATCTACAGAAGTTACATATATTTTACACTTCTCAAGGCCCGAAATATATACAAGCTATACAATTTAGTAAAGTAGACAAAATACTGAATTCAGCAAGGGGTCATTTGTGTAGATCCTTCAAGGTTTCTTTATAGAAACTAACAGTTAAATATAGGAAAAATTTAAAATTAGTTGAAAAAAACAGCCTTTTGTGTCAACGTTTTCACCTGTAACTTTTAATTATGACAGTTATTAGAAAATAATATACAGTTACATCTGTGGAACCTTACTGGTTGTGGGGATATATAGGATTTGGAGGTTCACCAAGAACCTGGCGAATCCAGAGCCAAAAATGTATACTTGGAAAAATCGTTATGAAAGACACCTATGTGTTTCTGAAATGGGAACAAAATATAGAGTTTAGACACAGTAGATATTTGCCCATTTCCGAAATTGGGAATACTCATACTAGCAGGAGAATTATCTATCGGTCATTTTTCAAAATGACTTCTTTTTTACACATTGTCTTTCATTTGGATGGCAGAAATGCATCGAAAGTCAATAGAAAATAACAGTTGTTAACAAATCTGAATTACCCTAAGTCTCCCAATGAAAATGGTACCTCACTAGTGTGGGTAGGCATAGTGCCCACGACAGGAAACGCCTCAAAACACAACATGAACACACCACATTTTGACAATGAAAAATTACCCTTTTTTTCAAAGTGCCTAGGTGTAGTTTGTGAAACCTAGCTCCGCTGGCACCTAGGGAAACCTAGCAAACCTATACATTTTTTAAAACTAGACACGCAGGAAATCCAGGACTGGGTGACTTGACTGGCTCTCAACAGGTTCTGTTACCTAGAATCCACCCACCCTGCGTCTCCCAAAGTCTTCCTAGAAAAATGGTACCTCACTTGTGTGGGTAGGCCTAGTGCCCACGACATGCAAGGGCCCAAAACGTATTGAGGTAACATCAAAATTGCATGTCACAAAACGACCTGGTTTTGCAAGGGGGTCACCTGGGTTTTTGGCCCCGTGCTCAGTGGCTAGGGAAAGCCACCAATCCCACACATTTATGAAAACTAGACACCCAGGGGATTCCAGGGAGGTATGGCTTGTGTGGATCCTCCAATGTTTTCGTACCCAGAATCCCCTGCAAACTTCAAATATAGCTGGAAAAAAATCATTTTTTCTACACATTTGTGTGTGGGAAGGTTGTGTCATCAACGGGCTGACACAAATTTCCTATCTACCGGTGTTCCGCCGGGTCTCTTGATAAAAATGTACGTGAGACAGGCAAGAGGCAAGAGCCCAAAACGTAGTGAGGCAACATCAAAATTGCCTATGACAAAACAAACCAGTTTTGCAAGGGAGTCACTGGGGTGTTTGGCCCCGTGCTTAGCGGACAGCAAGGGAAACATACTAAACCTACACATTTCTGAAAACTAGACACCCGGGGAATTCCAGGGAGGTATGGCTTACATGGATCCTCCAAAGTTTTCATACCAATAATCCCCTCCAAATCTCATATTTATCTGAAAAAAATCACTGATTCCACACATTTATGTGTGGGAAAGTTGTGGCATCACTGAGCTGACACAAATTTCCTACCACCCAGTATTTCCCTGGGTATCCCAATAAAAATGGTGCCTCACTCGTGTGGAAGGCTCAAGTACCCATTACAGGCACGGGCACAAAACGTAGCGAGGCAACATCAAAATTGCTGATCACAAAACAACCCGGTTTTGCAAGGGGGGTTGCCCGGTGTTTTGGCCCGTGCTTGGCGGCCAGCTAGGTAAACCTAGCAAACCCACACATTTCTGAAAACTAGACACCTAGGGGATTCAAGGGAAGTAAGGCTCATGTAGATCCCCCAATGTTTTCTTATCCAGAATCCCCTGCAATCCTCAAATTTAGCTGAAAAAATCAATTTTCCACACATTTTTGTGTGGGAAAGGTGTGGCATCACCGGGCTGACACAAATTTTCTACCACTAATTGTTTCCCCGGGTCTCCATATAAAAATGGTGCCACACTCTTGTGAGAGGCCCAAGTACCTGCAACAGGCAAGGACCCAAAACGTAGTGAGGCGACATCAAAATTGCCTGTCATAAAACCACCTGGTTTTGCAAAGGGGAGTCACCTGGGTTTTGGCCCCGTGCTCGGCGGCCAGTTAGGGAAACCTAACAAACCCATACATTTGTGAAAACTATACACCGGGGGAATTCTAGTGAGGTATGGCTTGCATGGATCCCCCAATGTTTTCTCATTCAGAATCCCCTGCAAACCTCAAATTTAGCTAAAAAAAAGAAATCACTTTTTCCACACATTTTTGTGTGGGACAGATGTGGCATCACCAGGCTGACACAAATTTCCTACCACCCACTGTTCCCCCTGGTGTCCCGATAAAAAGGGTACCTCACTCGTGTGGGAGGCCCAAGTACCCATGTCAGGCAATGGGCCAAAAAGTTGTGAGGCGACATCAAAATTGCCTACCAAAAAACAACCTGGTGTTGCAAGTGGAGTCACCTGGGTTTTTGGCCCTGTGCTCAGCGTCCAGCTAGGGAAACGTACCAAAACCACACATTTATGAAAACTAGACTACCGGGGGATTCCAAGGAGGTATGGTTTGTGTGGATCCCCCAACGTTTTCTTACCCAGAATCCCATGGAAACCTCAAATTTAGCTGAAAAAATCCCTTTTTCCACACATTTTTGTGTGGGAAAGTTATGGCATCACCGATCTGACACAAATTTCCTACCACCCAGTGTTCCCCCGGGTCTCCCAAAAAAAATGATGCCTCACTCATGTGGAAGGCCCAAGTACCCACGACAGACAAGGGCCCAAAACGTAGTGAGGCAACATCAAAATTGCCTATCACAAAACAACATGGTTTTGCAAGGGGGGTCACCTGGATTTTTGGCCCCGTGCTCGGCGGCCAGCGAGGGAAACCTACCAAACCCACACATTTCTGAAATCTAGATATCATGGGGATTCCTGGGAGGTATGGTTTGCATTGATCCCCCATCGTTTTCTTACCCCGAATACCATGCAAACCTCAAATTTAAATGACAAAAATCACTTATTCCACACATTTTAGTGTGGGAAAGTTGTGGCATCTCAGGGCTAACACAAATTTTCTACCACCCAGTGTTTCCCCGGGTCTCCCAATAAGCATGGTGCCTCACTCGTGTGGGAGGGCCAAGTACCCGAGACTTGCCTGTTCCACAACAACAAGGCTGCCTATCACAGACTCCTGAAACTGAACAAAAGTCAAATTTGACACAGTAGAACACTCCCTGAACACAACAAAATCATTACAAGTTGCTAAATTGAAGAGATGGATGGCCAACTTCTTATACCAAATGTAAGCCTTACGAATAGCATTGTAAGGTTCCAACCTCTGATCTACTCTATCAACTATTATAGTCTAAAATGCACACAGGTTTGTGCACTTCAGCAATCTGACCCCAAACAGTCACAGGCGAAGTACTCTCATCATGGATGGTGGTCAACATGTACACATCCCTCCTCTCCACAAATTTCACAGCAAGTAGTTCATCACTACCCAAGGAACTGCACGGACTCCTCTGAGGTTTTTTTGCAAACAAGCTCTTTCGGATAACCTTTACGGTTAGAGCGAATTGTGTCACAAGAAAAATGTCCACTTTGAACAATTCATTAAAGAATTGCACAGCAGTGTAAAAGTTATCAAGGTACAAATTGTGGCCTCTGGGGGTGGAGTTTGCCTGGCTGCTAGGTGGCCGCATTGTGATCGAGCTACGCCAGCCACTGTAACCATCCGGCAGGAATTTGCGGCTTCTTACAGTGCACAGGGTAGCGGATAGCCTGCTGTGGCGAAGCCTGTCGCCCGCTGACCATTTTGATGGGCTTTGAGGTTGCCTAGCGTCATTGAGATTGGATATCCGGCTGACCTCGCTCACATTGGCACCTGGCCCTGAGGTGTGGCCAACGCGCGGGCTGCGGAACCCTTGAGCGGGCTGACTGCTGGCAGGACCCCTGGGGCCGTGGTGTGAATGTGGAATTGTCCTCCGACCCTTCCACCAGCTGTGGCGGCCAGGCATTGATCATCGGAGGTGCTCTGGAGTGTGACCGAGTGTGAGGTGAGCCAGGTCCGCTGAGATCTGCGACCTGTGGGCCTGCTGGACGTGGAGTCCACGGTGTGCTCGCTCGCGCTGCCCTGCTGCGGATGCCTGGGTCCCGGACCTGTTTGAGCTGCGCTACTGCCTGGGAGATTCTGCGATCTTGTGGCGATCGAGAAATCAGCAACGTCCACACTGAGCTTGGCGCTGGGACCTCACTTTTCAGAACTGTGTGATCGTGCGACCGTTGAGGCCTGAGACCACTGCCTATACTGCGGCGCCAAAACACCTAGGGAATAGAGACACTGTGATATCAGGGAACTGTTCACAATCCTCTCACTACCAACTGGGACCCTGAATTTTCTAACAAACCATGGCTGGATACACCTCTTTGCCGCACTGCGTAGAGGGTCCTAGAGTTTTCCAAAAGCATGCCAGGGCGGCTGGCTCAGCGACCACACAACCATGGGCAAACCAGACAAGTTGTAGCCAAAGATTAACTTCAAACAACGTAAGTTGAGGCACTGTGCTGCGAGGACACAGCAGAATCTATGGCTGCTGAGCCCGACAAACTCACAGACGATCCAGTGGGGAACATTAAGCAAATTATCACATTATGCAGCGGGGTCTGATGGCAATTGATGCCAAAATAGACACTCTGGCCTACAGGATGGATAGAATGGCTGAAAGGGTCGACAAACATGCGGAGCGCCTAGATATGCCGGAGTGCCGCATCACAGAAACAGAGGAGGGCCAGTCCGACACCAACATCTTCCAGCATCAGGTTGAGAAGGCATTAGTGAAGTTGCAGGACAGGGCAGAAAATTTGGAAGCAAGTTCGAGGCGCTGCAATCTTGTCATCATGGGCCTGCCTGAATTTCCAGTGACGGGCCCTATGGAACTGTTCATCGAAAGTCTCCTTAAAAAGCTGCTGGGCGCTGATGTCTTCTCCCCTATGTTCGTGGTAGAGTGAGCGCATTGCTTGCTGGGCCCTAGGCCTCAACCGGGTGCTCCTCCACAACCAGTAATAGATAAATTGCTCAATTATTGGGACAGGGACGCTGATTTGCGCAAGGCAAGAGAACTTGGCACCTTATGAAGGATCCTCCCTGTCTCTCTTTCCTGACTTTACCATCAAAGTACAGGAAGCCAGGAGGCAATTTGTCCCTCTGAAGAGTAAGCTACATGACCAAAAAATTTAGTACGCTATGCTGTACCCCGTGAGGTTGAAAGTTCTCTTGGACCCACAATCATTGCAAAAGGCTCTCAAATCCTGGGAGAAGGCTGGTAAGTGCAGGAGGGAACACGGCGATGTGGATGAAGATGAGTCCAAGCCGATCAATCTTGACGAGAATGACTGAGTGTGACTATTGGTTGGCACATATCTTGACTTTGCATTTCTGGCTTATACGTGATTGACAGTATTAAGTTACCCTGTTGCCCTTGACTTATAGAGGGGACCTTTTGACCAATACTGGGTTTCATGCAGCAACAATGCCCTTGTTTATGCGGGAACTCCTTAGAGATGTACTCATACCAAAAGTGTGATTTGAATATGGTCTCCTCTGAGTTATTTATTTTATAACTGAAGCTTTCATATAAGTTCTTGAGGTGGTTTGGTGGAGGTGGTAATAGTTTGTGATCGCTGGGTAACATCTGCCCCAAAGCTTTGCCCGCTGCTGCTGATGCGCTACTGGGGTTTGTTGTATGTGAAAGGTTGTTGTTTGATGATTGGGAATATTTTTTGCCGCTGGGGTGGGTTCTTATTTATTCATGCACAGTTGGGGGATGCATGGCGTGGGTGTGGAGTGGTACTGTGGGGACTTTGTTTTTGTTTTTGTGTCAATCTTTTTTTGCAGGTCAAATGTCTTTTTGCTATTATATAACGGAGAGGATGGTTGGGCTTATGGGGGCGGAACCTATCCACACGCTGGCTCGCTCTATATGTGGCTCATACAAAAGCATGGATCAAAGGAAGCGATTAAATCTACTGCCATGAAATGTCAGCGGTCTTAATGACCATAGAAAGGTTTGCAAGATACTTTCCTATTTAAAGAGGAAAGAGGTTGATATAGCTTTATTACAGGAGACACATCTACACCTGCACTGTAGTCTGCTGACGGATGGCTGTCTGTTGGGTGTTTCTATGCAGTTGGCTTTACCTCACATGCCACCAGGGTACTGATGTGAGTTAATCCCAAGACGAAGCTAAATATAGACCGCTCACAAAGGGCCCTCTGGTCGTTATGTCATTTCCAGCTGCTATAATAATAACATGGTCCTACTGATAGTAAACTCCTATGGTCCAAATTACGATGATCCGCAGTTCTTCCACTCCCTTTTCCAGATGATCAGATCCCACTCTCCTTTCCCGGTGCTTTGGGGTGGTGACTTTAATTGTGTTTTAGACCTGCTACTTGATCGCTCTAGGGGACCGATGAGAACCCCCTTAGCTGCTGCCGGAGCTGTTGTTGATATCTCTGCACAGCTGAAGTTTGTAGGTGTCTGGAGGGCAAGCTCACAAGCTATGGGAGGTTTTACCCATTATTCAGCACATTATGACATACAAACATGCATAGATTGCTGATTCATTTCACAAGCGTTGAAGCCTAGGGTGCAGGACTGTGCAGTGCTAGTTTGGACGCTATCCGATCATTCCCCTATTCTCCTGACTATTTTGATCGGAATTGCATAATGCCATAGAGAAGTGCTTTGCAATCAATATTGGTGCTGTAGGCTCCTTCACCACAATTTGGGAATCGTTCAAAGCCTACATCAGGGGTATAGCTATCAGTAAACATGCAGGGGTTCTCCGATCTATAGGAGATAGGCTGGCCTTCTTAGAAATCTGGATAGCTGCCTTAGAGGAGGAGCTGGCACTGGGTCCACTCCCCAGCTGCTGGATCTCCTACAATCCACAATAGCTGAATTCAACTCAGAAGCATACAGCCAGGTAAAGCACACGGGAAAAAACAAACTGCCTGATTTTATGGCGAGGCGGACCGACCGGGCTCTGTCCTTGCGGCAATAGTGAGGTGAAGATTGGAATCCGCCTGCGTGACCATGTTGTCAGACGCCAAGGGCTCGGTTTGGATGGACCCGACAGACATTGCTCACCAGTTTAGAACTTACTATCAAGAGTTATACAGCTCTAAAGCATCCCCTAATGATGCTGATATATTGCAATATCTGGAATACATCCAGCTCCCCTGGTTACAGAACTGGCACCAGGTGTTTTTGATGCATCCCATAGAACTTGCAGAACTACGCATAGCACTGAATTCGATGAGGGAGGGTAGAGCCCCCGGACAAGATGGGCTCACTGTGACGTTTTTATAGGCCTTTAGCGATCTCTTACTTTCTCATCTGGCCCCATTGTTTCAGGAGATGGGCGCAAAGGGTGTCATGCCCCCAACTATGCGAGAGGCCCTGATCGTCACTTTGTTAAAACCATACAAAGATCCCCACAAGTGCTCATCTTACAGCCCGCTATCCCTACTGAACGTAGATACAAAAATCTTTGCCAAAATTATCGCTAAACAGCTATCTCCTTTTCTGCCTCAGCTGATAGGCCCCGAGCAAGCGTGTTTCATTCCAGGGCGTACTCTCTCACATAATCTCTGAACGGTATTTGGGGCATTCCAGCATATACATTCGGAAGTCCAGGCTACAGCAGTCATCTTAGATGCTGAAAAGGCCATTTATTCCATTGAGTGGTCTTTTCTCCATGCGGTATTGCGCTGTGCGGAAGTCAGGAGTCTTTTTTACAGATGGTGGTGGTACTCTATAACTCTCCGGTTGCACGGGTCCGCTCTGGTGATGCGGTCTCTGATCCTATTCTGCTATCACGGGGCACTCATTGTTATATGCTTTAGCTGCTGAGCCTTTGCTGAGAGCTTTACGAAAATACCACAGACATACAGGTCTGCGCTTTCCAAACTATAATTTAATAGTGTCGGCCTACATTGAAGATATGCTACTGTATATCGAAAACCCGAACTTCAATTGCCCCCTGTTATACGCGAGGTACTGCAATATGGTGGTTTATCGGGATTAAAAATTATTTGGGAAAAATATTTAATCTTCCCACTGATGCCCAGCATGACCCCCGCACAGCTACATTTTCCACTTCAGTGGACTTCGGGCCCAGTCCGGTACCTGGGCATCCAGGTCCACTCGGATGCAGATTTAGTGATCCGGGCTAAAATACAACAGAGCAATAGCCAAGCTAAGTGACGACGTCGACCGTTGGATTCGGCTACCACTCTCACTGGTAGAGAGGGTCTCCTTGATGAAGATGGTAGTGCTGCCCCGTCTTCTCTTTCTATTCGTACATATTTCTATAGTAGAACCTCACCACATGTTCAACGAACTATGTATACTGATAGTAAAAGCTTGCGCAGGTAAGACGCCACAGATTTCATTCGATACACTTATGTTACCATGCACTGCAGGTGGTTTGGGCGTGCCAGATCTAGAACTTTATTACCGAGTTGCACAGGCTTCGCATGCTCATAGTTGGATTCATGGTCCACTGGATCTTCCCCATCTACACATTGAAAAAGTTGCTGCCGCACCTACACCCTTACACAGGTTCATGACTTCGGCACTGATAAGACGCTGTGGGGTTATTGACTCAGTTAACTCAGTGGTGCATTCTTGGCACCTTCTTCTAGGGATGTTTGCTGGAGCACAGTTGTATTCCCTTCACATGCGTATTGAGTGGTGTCATTGGAATGCCCTTAGTTCAGAGTGGGGTACGCTTCGTTCACTGTAAAGTTTGGGTCTAAGATGGGTGATCTTTTTAGGAATGACAAAATGATCTCCTGGAATGAAGTGACTGCTGATGGGGCAATACACTCTGTGTTAACGCAATTTCGTTTTTTCAGATCTAGGCATGCATTCGGAGTGGTCTGGGAGACGAGTTAGCTGAGCCCAAGGATACACCTCCAATGTCCATTTTACTTAGTTCACAGTCTCCTATTAAATTGGTTTCTAAACTATATGCCTGAGCCTTACAGACTAAGGTTTCCCCATACTTGAAGGCTTGCTTAGCCTGGCAGGCTGCTATTGGGAGGCAACTGTTGGACGATATCTGGTTTTATTGCTGTGAGGTCCATTGTAAAATTTCTGTTAATGGCAGACACAGGCTCGCTCATTTTAATTACTTGAACAGAGTTTATTATACGTCAGAACGCCTACTTCGCTATGGCTTGCGCAAATCTGATTGCTGTGAGTGATGTACTATGCCGTGCGTAGGCTACTACCATCTAGCTTGGCAGTGCCCTCAGATAGCTGATTTTTGGAATCACATTTTCAGGGAGTTGATTGAGATTGTAGGCCTAACCATTGCTCCGGCCTGTTGCTAGCGCTGCTGGGTTATATGAAAACTTTGCCCAAAAATGCACGAAAATTGGTTGCCATGGTCCTACTTCTGGCTAAGCGCAGATTGGTCATGAGATGGATGAGGGGGCCTGTACCCACAGTCACTGAGTGGGAAAGAGATATGGTGTATTATAATACACAATCTGACATTTACAATGAACTGCTTCCAACTTCTACTAGACCATTGAGCTTTTGGGGTCTGTTCGCACAATACCTAGAATAACTAAAGGCGTATACTGTGGAACAGGACCCAGGATACCTCAACAACCGCCTCAACTTCTACGCTCCCAAATGCCAGCTTCGATCGACCGGCCACGCCCTCGCCGCCGTCCCCGCATCCGAAGAGCCACCACAGGGGGAAGGTCCTTCTCCTACCTGGCCGCCAAGACTTGGAACTCCCTCCCGACCCACCTCCGCCTGACCCAGGACCACCTGGCCTTCAGGAAGCAGCTCAAGACTTGGCTGTTCGAGGAGTAGCGGACCCCCCCATCCCCTAGCGCCTTGAGACCCTCCGGGTGAGTAGTGGGCTATATAAATGCTTTGATTGATTGATTGATTGATTGATTGATACGCTGTCGCCCAGCACTATTCCAAGAGGGCTGATAAACTCTGGTTATGTACGTGTGCGTGCTCGTAGGTTCAACTGATGTGATCAGCTTGAAGTGCCCTATCCTACTACCTATTGTGCATTGTATCCCACTGTGCTCAATGCCTCCTCATAATATTGTCCTTTGATGCTTGATGGCTCATAATGTATGTGACCTGCACTGTTATTAATTATTTGTGATTTTGTATGTCATTTGATTTATTTTGTTTTGTCTGCAAATGTAATAAATAAATAATAATAAAGAAATGGTGGCCTCTGTGAAACAGTCCTCTAGAAAGATCCCACACAATTTTCTCTGAGACTCCAAAAGTGGACGGACAACCAGGGGGGTCAATAGAGGAAATAAAAAACATATCCTGTCCTACACTCAGACAACATACACAGCTTAATTCCATAACGTGCCCACTTGCTAGGAATGTACTGCCTAAAAACCAAACAGCCCTTGAACAGGAACAAAGACTCACCAATAGATATTTATTTCCCCAGAGTATAGATCTCTGGAAATCAATGTACAAAGTAATCAAGAAACAGGCTGCATCTTAAAAAGACGGTCACAGTCAGGGTGATCTTGTGGCAACGCCAAACCATTATCAACAAAATGCAGCATCTGAAGCAAAAGTAAATACTGATCATGAGTCATAATTGCAGGAAATATGGCTGTTTCCACCAAGTGACTGATAGACCAATATGAAGCCATGGATGGCTTCCTTATCAAGCCTATCGATAAAGTCAAACCCAAAAACTTCTTCATCTCTTCCTGATTTGTGGGAGTCCACCGGGTAACTCTAGAGTAGGGCCTAAGTCTGGCACTGTTGTCCCTCAAAAACTGTTCAGCATACAAATTAGTCTGCTCAGCAATCTCACTCAAAAATACATCATCTATAAACAACTGAAAACACTGTATAGGCAAACAAATTTCACAATCCACTCTACACCCTGCATCACCACTAAAGGCAGGCAACACCGGCTGCACCATGTTTGGATCAACCCAGAGTCCCGCACTTCCAATGGGAAGCCTTAAAGCCCCAGGCTGCAATCCAGATTCCTCTTGCACCATTGGCACAGCAGTGTCTACCTCTAAAACAGGCACTTCATCCACACTAAGAGTAGCTTCATCATCACTGAGAGTAGCTTCATCATCCGTTGATTCCATGTGGAGAGAAAACTCCCTGCCTGAATCTTCCCCTCCCTCCTCTCCCCCAGACGGACTTTCAGTCTCATAATCCTGCTCAGAGGAAGATTCAAGCAGCATACCAACCACCTGCTGAGCAGTCATTCTACGGCTAGCCATAATGTTTACTAATAACAACAAACCCTTTGTAAAAAACAGAAATAAACAAAAAGTAGCTTTAGCACAAAGATCTATATACTCCAACACTATACCACTCACTTGCCAGAAGTAGCTAGACTCACCACCACCTGCTTTGCACAGACACAGTAAGGATCAAGAATATTACACTAAAAAAGAAAAAGAAAATACAATTACACATAAGACAATGCAAAACACATCTCAAAGAATTTCATGCTCAGAACACTAACAAATATGCTGCCATTATGACACCACTTACAAAAAAATCATTCATGCATGAAAATAATACTCATTTGGAGTAAACACAACAAAACTAATTTTCTTACCAAATAAATGCAATTATGCAAAACTGCAGCACAATCACTGCCGAAACCGCAAACAAGGATCAATAGCGTAACACTAGAATAAAAAGGAGAAAAAAACATTACAAACACATATTCATATAATGCACCAGTCTACACACAATCCACCAACCAAGCTAAGGGGTAGGGGGGCCTAACAGTATAAATAAAATATTCACCCCGTAAAGGGGAGCAACCCTTGCCCAAGAGGCCACTCCCCAACACCAACATTTTAAAAACCCTGGTGTCTAGTGGCTCTTGGGGGCAGATAAACATACTGATGATCTGCCACCCAAAGAGGGCAGAAGTGGCCCCAATCATTCTCCCATAACGGGGAACGACCCTGGCCCAAGGGGCCAATCCCCAACATAACAAAAAACAATCCCTGGTTGCCTAGTGGCCATATAAAAAACAAATCGGCTGATCCGCCCCCCAACGGCCAAATTAATGCTTCCCAAAGGATAGCTACCCCTGCCCAAGGGACCACTCCCCACAAATGAATTCCTGATGGTCTAGAGGCGCACTAAATAAAAAATGGCAAGATCTGCCCCCCTAGGGGGGAGCAGACAGCCAAAAACATTGCCCCCAAGGGGGAACGACCCTTGCCCAAGGGGCCACTCCCCAGAAATTAATCCCTGGTGGTCCAGTGGGCAACTACGTAAAAAAAAGTCGAGATTTGCCCCACTAGGGGGATGCAGACAGCCAAAAACATTGCCTCCATGGGGTAGTGTCCCTTGCCCAAGGGGCCACTCCCCACAAAATAATCCCTGGTGGTCTAGTGGGCCATTAAATAACTAAATATGGCAAGATCTCCCCCCCCCCAGGGGGCAGAGAGCCAAAAACAATGCCTTCAAGGGGCCACTCCCCATAAATGTATCCCTGGTTGTCTAGTGGACCACTTTAATTTAAAAAAAAAATGCTGCAATCTGCCCCTTAGGGGGCAGAAACAGCCAAAAAAAATTGCCTCCACAAAGGGGAGCGACCCTTGCCCAAGGGACCGCTCCCCACAAACAGGTAATCAGTTTCATAAAAATAAAAAAAATCCCTGGTGTCTAGTGAGCATTCTTGCTGCACGATTGTGCAGCAGGAATACTCAAAAGAGGCAACAGGGTAAAGGAAAACCCTTTCTTTCCCCCTGATGCCTTTTTTTTTAAAAAATCCCCCCCTCTCACAAGTAGAAACTCACCTCTCCTTTCTCCAACGCGCTGGAAGCAAATGGCTTCCAGCATGTTGGGAATCCCTCAATGACGTCAGCGCGCCTCGTGCTCTGACGTCATTGTTGATGCGGAAGAAGGGGGCGGGAAAAGCAGGGAAAGGGCTTTCCCTGAAAATCCCCAGTGGGGGCACGTAGATGGGTGGCCCACAGGGGGAGCTGTCCTGAACACAGGCCCACCGTGGCTCAGGATGGATCCCGGCTGTCCTAAGCACAGAAGGGGTTAAACAAATTTGGTCCTCATCACTTGAAGATGAATCTCTGGTGTGCTGCTTGATGTTGAAAATCTTTTTCAAACAAGACCACTTGGAATTAGCAGATGGTTTTCCGCTAGATCTTCAAACACTGGCGAAGATTCCTTTCCTAAAACATTTGGCACATGTTTTTTCAAAGCTGGACACAATTTATAATTTTCAAGGTGAGAGGTACTACTGGAACGGTTACACTCCCATCGCTTGTTAGAGGGTCTGCTGCCAGATTTCACTCACTCTCCAGGTTTCTCTTGGTGTGGTATCTCCTTTGAGGACTTATATTTACTTTTGACGTCCAAAACGTT
The DNA here is from genome assembly GCF_964263255.1 of Lissotriton vulgaris. Lineage (NCBI taxonomy): Eukaryota > Metazoa > Chordata > Amphibia > Caudata > Salamandridae > Lissotriton > Lissotriton vulgaris. The sequence continues at coordinate 1,302,954,023 of NC_141695.1, read as the reverse complement.
TTGCGTTAAGGAAGTTGAAGTGGAAATTGACATTTTTTGCAGATAAGAAGTAGTGCTCTTGATCCTTGCGGCTATTTCCAGTGCTTTTTGTATAGACAAATCAGGTTTTGACAAAATAGCTTCTTGGAATTTTGTGTTATTTGTTTTATCCACAAGTTGGTCTCTAATAATTTATTCCTCAAATGTCTTATAATTGCACATAGCTGCTATGATTTGTAAAGCACAGACAAAACTGGACGCAGATTCTCCAGAAAGTTGTGCTCTTTTAAAGAATTTATGCCTCTACAACGTGATATTCTTGCATGCTTTGAATCTGGTGTCCAGTGATTTGATGGCTGTTGCGTATTCATCTTTAACACCATCTCCTTCGCCTTCAATGAACAAAACAAATTTCTCCAAATCGGTCTCAGGAGTGTAAGGATTCAGTGAAAAGGCAGGAGGAGGCTGTAAGGATTGTTGCATGCTGAAAGGATCCTGTGAGTCACCGTTGAATTTTTGTATGAGGTAAAATATACACAGAGGAAATTTCCTTTAAAATTCCCACTCTGTGCTATACTGTAGATGGCATGCAAAAACGGTGTTGTAGTATAAATGTTAAAGAACTGTGCACATCAGTGATTTCCTTTAAAACTGTGAGCTTGGAGACTGACAAATCGATCAGCTGTGAGCATCAGCGTAGAAAAAGATATGAACGTTGATATCGAAACACTTGTATACAATTTGAATCCTTAATTAATGCAGGCAAAGTTGAAAAGCAGTGTATTATTTTAGACAAATTCACACATGTGCAAATCTCGCGCTGAAAGTCACAACGAGGCAGTTGGTTAACAAAAGTTGCGTTGCTATTGTGATAAATGCAAACGCAAATGCAGAGTGCTCAAAATGGCTTCTCATACACTGTATATGCAGCGTTCAGGCAACCAGGTGGAAAGTCACAGCCTGACGTGCTTACATCATAGAAGAGAATGGCCTGGAACACAAAACTGCATACAGCGCGAGCGAGTAAGTTTTGAAGTTGCGAAACAGCTTAAAGAGTTGAAATTATATAAAATCTCACCACAACCTCAGATGAAGCTATGCTTTTCTTTCTCAGGAACAGCAATTTTCTCTTTGGGGAGTTATAATGCTTTTAAAGGTCTGTTGCTACGTGTTGTCTTCAAAATGCAGGAAGGCAAGTTGAAAAACTGGCAGGCACGCATGGACATCTTGTTGGACTCAAAGATCTTCGCCAGTGAAAGGAAGACAACAAGCAGTCTTCTGATAAGTACTCCTTATCCTTTATTGCCATTAGCATTATGAGTCAACTGGAGGACTCCACCATGGTGCCTATTATTGACACACTTAACGCCTCTATGGAACATGCTTCAGTCCCTGCTCTTTGGAAACACGCCATAATCAGCCCTTTGCTAAAAAAGCCGACTGCCGATCCAACGATTTTGGCCAATTATCGGCCTATATCGTTACTCCCTGCTTTTTTCAAAATACTAGAAAAGCACATCCATGAGGCACTTTCCTCATACGTGGAGAAAAATGATTTACTTCACCCTTCCCAGTCGGGTTTTAGGAGTGGCTACTCCACTGAGACAGCCCTGCTTGGGATAACCGAAAAGATCAGAGAGCTTAGAGATGATGGACAAACAGTAGCATTGGTCCTGTTAGACCTCAGTGCGGCCTTCGACACCATTTCTCACACCAAACTGCTTGTCAGGCTGGAAGAGTGTGGTGTCGAGGGCAGGGCGTTAGAATGGATCAAATCATACCTATCCCTACGCACCTTCCAGATCATCTCTGCCGAGGCCAGCTCCAATGTCTTCTGTTCTCCCCACGGCGTACCACAGGGATCCATCCTGAGTCCCCTATTGTTTAACTTGTACCTCCGTCCCCTAGCCAACCTTGCTGAGAATTCTGGTCTTATTTTGATGACATATGCCGACGATTCCCAGATTGTGTTCTCTCTTTCTAAGTCGGATACGTCCGCTCCATCTGCACTCAAAATAGGCCTCCACGAGATATTCCGCTGGATGTCGGCCAATCAACTTAAATTGAATGGGGACAAAACAGAGGTCCTCCTTCTTGGAAATAATAAGGACCTATGGAGTGATCCCCATTGGCCGACAGCATTAGGCAAGCTACCGCCTCCAGCCACCCAGGTCAGAAATCTTGGGGTCATCATCGATGACAACCTTTCAATGTCACAGCAAGCTAACAAAGTAGCGGGCATATGTTTTACGATTCTTAGATGGCTCCGTAAAATCGCTTGGATGTTGCCACTCCCCACCCAGAAGACCGTAGTCAATGCCTTAGTAACTTCTCGGCTTGACTACGGTAACATCTTGTACCTGGGTGCAAACAAAGCAGTAGTAAGACGCTTACAACTGGTGCAAAATGCCGCAGCCAGAATGCTTTGCAGAATACCCAAACATGCCAGGATCACAAAACATCTCAGGGACCTACACTGGCTCAGAGTCGAAAACAGGATTTGTTTTAAAACGCTGAGCTACTTGTTTAAAATTAAAGCCGGGACTGCCCCCAAGTATCTCCTAGATCTTGCCAAACTCCACGTCCCCAATCGCAATCTTCGCTCAGCCACATCAGCAAAGTTTGCGGTCCCCAGGTATAAACGGGCCAAAATGGGTGGGAGATCATTCTCACATTTGGGTCCAACCCTGTGGAACACTCTGCCCATTCAAATACGCAAAGAGGAAAACTACAGGATCTTTTGGAAAAGCGTAAAGACCTGGTTGTTTGACCTATAAGTACCCTGGACTCCCTCTCTGGTTAGCTGGGCTCGTGATCCTCCTTTCGGCGCCGGGAAACCCTTTGTGGGTAGCTGCGCGCCTTACAAATACTATAAAATAAATAAATAAATAAATAAATATTGCCACCAAGACAGAGCAAAGGACCTCTGGACCATATGGCACAGCAGCACAACAGTAACTGACTCCCTTCCCCAAGCCTCTAGTTCTGGAACCTCACGGGGTGAGGATTTCGTGAGGTCACAGGGAAACAACATGTAAAACCCAACAGTAAGCTTCATGAGGGGTGTACCAAAAAGACTCAGAGAAAGAGCAAGAGCATAGTCTGTTGCAATTCATTTTATGACTTGTGTGCGATCAATTAACTGAGAATTGAAAGCAACTTAAAACCAATCATAAACAAGTGTCTGTATTTACTGGGCTGAATCTCACAACTTTCCTCATAACATTTAGCCAAGTGTGTGCATAATGTTATGATGTGCCATCACATGACTGTGTCCAGTTACTTATAACAACAGCCCCCCACCTGACCACAACCACATAATGGAGGAGTTTCACATTTGAGCAAGCACACACACTCAACAGCATTGCATTTCCCAAATTAACACACCTCTCACCAGTCCACAGAGCTGAGTAATCCTCTCAGAGTCATCCTCCTGTTGCTTTCCCTGAAGGTGATAGCTTCCTTTTTCTGGCTGTAGTCCAACCCTGAGGCTTCCCGTCATCCTCCTGACTTTGAGTAACCTATCAGTCCAACTCCATTCAGACCTAATTGAAAGAGATTGACCTGTAATTGACTGATATTGATGAACAAGAAGGGGAACATTGAGTAATTATTTTCTGTAGATTTGAGTTTGTTAACTAAACTGTCCGGTCTGGTCTTTGAAGATTGAGAATTGGTAAAAAGGAGTGGACCCAGCAAGCTAAACTCGCTATGTGTGAAAGGGAAAATGCTAATCACCTTCACCCATCAGTCCCCAAACATTGCAAATCATCACAATCAAGCTTAACAATTAGTTGAACACAATCCCTCACCGACTGTCAACACATGAATAATCAATCATCACTCAAAATCACTCAATAATATATCACTAATTGGTGCTATAGTTACCTCTTCCGATGCAAGCATGGTGGTACACAATTATATCTCCTCTTTGAAGGATGGGCATTGGATGAAGGCAAGCATTGTCTCTCCAATGTTCTTGAAGAGAATGGGGGTGGGGCATCTTCACTGCACACTGGTACAACTCCAATCTGGCCATAAATGTGCCTAAAACAGTAGGGCTGCATAAGTCAGTCAGACACAAACAAACACAATATATTATGCTCCCCTAGCTATATCCAATATTTTTTCTGTTTTTATTTTATTTGCAAATCTGTTCCATGCTGGCCTACTAACTGAGGGAACTAGAGTTTATCATTAAACTCAGGTGGTTAATCGAGAAGTTGGTCAGCTAACTCACTTCGAACTGTGTTTGACCAATCACCCTCATCCTCCTCCTGTGGAATTTCAGGAACAGTATAATTTGGTGATAAAAAGTGTTGGTTCATTTTGATCATGGTCAGTCTCTTCACTTTTTGAGGTGAGAGACTGGTCCTTCTCACTGTGGCAACTGCAACAGCTGCACTAAACACATGCTCAGCAGAAACTATGGCTATCCATAAAGCCAGATACTTTATTGCCATCCTGCTGAGCACTGGCCATCGGTAGATCTGCATATATCAACACACAAATGGGTTTTGATCCACATAGATCTCTTTTGGGCCATTCAGATATGCCTGGGACATCCCTTCAATGGTCATTGGTGCAGCCACTTGCTCAACCTCTTTTGCCTCTGCCTCTGCACTGGACTTAAGCCCTGCCACTTGACACCAACACAATGAACAGGTTGGGGCCAATTCCTGTGCTTCCATTATTGCAGGGACTCTGCACATGTACAGAACTACGTGCAAGAACCAGGACCTCGGTGTACAGTGGTGTACCAACCGCCCACCTTAGTGGCCGGTACCCCTATCCGACTAGCTATAGTGTCTCATTCGTTCTCCGTACTACAGAGAAGCTACCAATGATTAGACATCCTAGAACATGTAACTCAGACTCTCTCAGTAATCGCGGGAGCAAGAACACTCTTTCATCAACTCACTCATACTTGTCCACAATGTGAGTGATCAGAGACACAGTATAGTTTGCAATGTTTATTTTAACTAGCTTGCTCTATAATGCAGTACATGAGCCAATACTATCAGCAAAATGCATAAACTCAATATAGTGAGCATTGTTACAATTCCATAAACTATGAATGGGGAAATCATTTTATAAAGCTAGTGGAAAAAAGGCCTAAAGTGCCTTGCTACCGTCCTTGTGCTAGAGAATAGTTTATTATAACTATAGAAGACCTCTGGGCTTTATTAGGGGTCCCCATACTTCCAGGTTTAGACGCAATGGTTTACATCTCCGGACAAACACAGCTCTTCCCCTCAGAGAGATTTTCTTCAAGTGTCTTAACATGCCTACACGCAATATTATAAGCACCCGATTTTCAGTAGTGCGCCTGTGGCAGTATTATGTCTAACATGCGTGGGACTGAGCAAAGCAGATTAACAGAGCACATTGTTTTTTTACCTTGAACACGCTGTGCAGACGAAGACCACAGAGTTCAGCAAGAAATGTGAAAGGCAGACAGTTACCATGTTTGCGGGCACAAGCAGAGGATTCGAGAAAACAGAATCATGTAGAAACCTGTGCAAAAGTGGCTACCAAGCATATACTAACTTATGTTAACTTAGCGATGTACGTATTGAATCCCATATCCTTACTACACCGTTGTTGAAGGTGTTCTCTTTTTTTTTTTTGAACATTTTTTATTTAAGCAGATTCAAAGGGTACATAGACAGAAAATACCAAAAAATATATATATATATATAAGGAATTTACAAACATGAGTTCAAATAGAAAATAAAACAAAAGAACAAATATAGGTTTTAGACAGTAGAAATAAAAGCTTATAATACATTTACAATTTTAAACAAATATATTAAGCTAAATAAGTAATACAAAGTTACATAATTCATTTCACAGTCATTTCATAAAAGCTCTTAAGTATCTAGAGAATTTTGAGAAAAGAATATCTACAAAGAATACTTTTGTATAGTGATTTCCAATCAGAAAAGTTATTAATTCCTTTGACTCTCATACCAGGTGGCAATTGGAGCCCATATTTGTTCACCAAGTGATCTCAATGTTTTACCTCTGGTTCTATAAATTGCTGTTTCTTGTTTATATATACCTAGCAGTCTGTTCAACCATCCCTGGAAAGTAGGGGCATCGGGATCTTTCCACCGTGCTGCCAGGATAATTCTATAGACAGCCGTACCTACATAAATAGCCAAGGTTTCTTTATTGCTATGACCTAGGGAGTCATCGCATCCTAGGATAAAAAGAGTTGATGATGCTCTTACTTCATGTCCAAAGATTTCGGCCCAAAACTTAACAATGCATTTTTTTAATCTCGTCAAGTTTTGGGCATTCCGAAAACATGTGAATAAGATTGGCTGTTCCTAATGCGCATCTAGGACATTGATCATGTGCCCTTTTTCCCCAAGTGAATAGTTTAGAAGGGGTAAAATATAGATTATATATTGTTTTGTAGGTTTGGGATTTTAAGTTGGAGGCCAGCAAAACTTTAGATGATAAGTGTAGAGACATATCTATATCGATATTTGCATTATTCAGTTTGCTGACCCAGTTTGTTTCGGTATATTCGAGATCATCAGGATGATTCCTTATAAATAAATCATAGATATTGCCTATATGGCTGAGATACCCGCCACCCCCTCTCAACACGATCCCAAAAGAAGGGAAACCGGAAACAGTTCTTCAAAGTTTTTGGATGTGGGAGGGAGTGACCCTCCCGCGGCCGTATTTATTAAAACAAAAAATTAAACATTAAACGTTTCATATTATGTACAATTTCATTATCACATTTGCGATGTTTGGCTAATCTTAACATATTCTCTAATACAGAGGTTCTCCTAGCCGAACTAGCATCCTACAGAAACATTCTCTATAAACACTGAAATTGTACATCCTAACGTTTAAGGGCCAACGGCAAGGTCATAACCGGTGTCAAGATCCCTAACCAGACTTACCCCTCCCACTTGGGAAGGGCGACAGCACAGAGGCTTACCTCAAGTGCAACTACTAACAATTTCCCTTGACTTGTCGGGGGCACTTAAGACTCGACGCCATTTAAAGGTCGTTCGAATACTTGTGTGTGGTATCTAGAAGGTATCGTGGACCTCCCCCCACCCCACACAACTTACCGCATCTGCCGTCGCAGATGACCCTGGCCCCGGGAAATTCCTCAGGAGGGGGCTGTAACCCCTCCTACACAGGAAGGGGCCTTGACCGCCTTTCCTTAACTTCCGGCGACCCGCCCTTAGACGGGACCGCCTCCCCATTGAGGGGCCAATGGCCACCTCCCCCGAGCGCTCCCATCCGTGTTGGGTGACGCCCACTCATAGGGATCTACCAATTAGTGCTCACCGATCATGACCTTACCGCCTACCAAAAATAAATACGACAATTCGAACTTATGAAAACATTGGTCGCTACGACCGAAAGAGCATGCTCAAAAAGCAACACTACATCAAGTCCTTTTAATCGTAACAACCTAAATGATATTCACCATACTTTATTATGAAAAACAACAAAACTGATACTTTCACAACCTGTAAACGAAAAAGGAAGAACATACTTAGAAAATCCACTTTATTGCACAACAACTTGCTGTCCTCAGGGGCTGGTGGGTGGGTCAAAATTGGCTCTTTGTTCTGTCCCGAGCTCACGTGTAGCGAGGAGGTGCAGCTTCGGAGCACAAGAACAAGAGGACGTCTTCTGGCCTTGCGTCTCCTTTTATCCGTCTTCAGGGCGGGCGTAAACCCGCCCCTGCCCGTCCCGAGGGCGTGGCTGGCTGCGTCAGTGTCTAGGCCAGCCCACTCTAGGGCGGGAACAGGCGCGCCCCGGCTACGCCGCTTCGGGCATACCAGCCGAGACGCGCCTCCCGCCCAAAAAGGGCTTCCCGGGGGGATCGAGGCACTCCGCCATACGTTCGGGGGGACCGAGTGGTCGCCCCTTTCCATATGGCTGAGATACCCGCCACCCCCTCTCAACACGATCCCAAAAGAAGGGAAACCGGAAACAGTTCTTCAAAGTTTTTGGATGTGGGAGGGAGTGACCCTCCCGCGGCCGTATTTATTAAAACAAAAAATTAAACATTAAACGTTTCATATTATGTACAATTTCATTATCACATTTGCGATGTTTGGCTAATCTTAACATATTCTCTAATACAGAGGTTCTCCTAGCCGAACTAGCATCCTACAGAAACATTCTCTATAAACACTGAAATTGTACATCCTAACGTTTAAGGGCCAACGGCAAGGTCATAACCGGTGTCAAGATCCCTAACCAGACTTACCCCTCCCACTTGGGAAGGGCGACAGCACAGAGGCTTACCTCAAGTGCAACTACTAACAATTTCCCTTGACTTGTCGGGGGCACTTAAGACTCGACGCCATTTAAAGGTCGTTCGAATACTTGTGTGTGGTATCTAGAAGGTATCGTGGACCTCCCCCCACCCCACACAACTTACCGCATCTGCCGTCGCAGATGACCCTGGCCCCGGGAAATTCCTCAGGAGGGGGCTGTAACCCCTCCTACACAGGAAGGGGCCTTGACCGCCTTTCCTTAACTTCCGGCGACCCGCCCTTAGACGGGACCGCCTCCCCATTGAGGGGCCAATGGCCACCTCCCCCGAGCGCTCCCATCCGTGTTGGGTGACGCCCACTCATAGGGATCTACCAATTAGTGCTCACCGATCATGACCTTACCGCCACAGGTCCGGATAGTTGACCGGCTATCCGGACCCCCCACCAAACTCCTACCTAAAGGTCATGTTTTAACGATTTTAACCAAGCTAGGAAGTCACCTATGAGTAACTCATTGCCCACCCTCGACAAATGCACACCATCCCCCAAATACATACTGTCATCATTAATACAACTATGCGAGATCGAATGCAATGTCTTGGAACGGAACAACCGACTCACTTTGTTATTCAATTTTTTAACGGAATGATTCAAAGCAGGGGTCGAGATAGCCCCCCGCCACACTTTTCGTGGGATCATATGAGACCACGCAATTGTACACCCCGGAACTCTCCTTGCTAACCAACTTACCGTGGAAAGCATAGCCTCCAGGAGAAGTCGTCTACCGGTGGTGACTAGATCATTGCCCCCCAAATGTACTATGACTATGGACGGCGGTGACCTCATCCGCTCTAACAAACCCTCAAAAAATGCCTGAAACTGGTCAATACAGAGACCGCCCCTTCCGTAGAAGGACACTCTGTACCCGTATTCCCCAGGTACGTGAATCATATCACCTGCTTTGAATACGTCTGCGGCCCGTCTCACGTATGAGTGGCCTACAACCCACACCTCCTTTCTCTCAGCCGGTGATGTGTGACCGCTGGCCTGGTGTTGGGTCAACTGCACAGTCCGCCCTGCCGCGTAGGCTTGCGCAACTGAAAACAAACAAAAGACAAGAAGCGTGAGTACATGATTACAGCTTCACAACATGTGCAATCGCACATACCTCTTATAACAATTGGAGGACCAACGCCCCACCCGTTTCACTTGTTCTACATTAAGACCCCTGGCTGTAGCTTCTGTGGCAGCCCCTATACGAAAGGAATGGGTCCCAAATTCACCCGGGTCCAAGCCCGCTGCGGCAATGGCCATTGCAAGCACCCGCTGAAACTGAAACCTCGTCAGCGGGGTGGCGTCTACATGCCTCAACAATGTCCCCCCCCATGATGCCACCCTTCGTGCTAGGTAATCTTCTAAGCACTGAACCGGACACATGGATGACTCGGGGATCCTGCGAATGATCGTGCAGTCCCCCCTCCCATCTTGGTCAGTCTTGGACCTGAGAAAGGAGACAATCATCGCATCACCCCTGATCTGAACCTGCTCCCTGCACAAGCCCCCCGTCACATCCCGTTTGTTCCTTGCAACTAGCTCACTAACTCTCATAGCCCCGTGAAATGCCAGCATAAATGCAGTCCGGAACAAACAGGTCTCGAACGGGGACGAGCATGTGTTAGGGAGTGTGGTCAGCAACTGGGACAACCTGTCTAGACCTATCGGTCGTCTTACGTCTACTCTGCGACCCTCCAGACGTTGCCACCCACGCAGCGCTTTCTGTACCGTAAAAGACGCTGTCGGGTCCAGGATGCCATGGGCCCTGGCAACAAAGGAAATGGCGGCACGATGCCTTTGGGCCGTGGCCACCGATTTCCCAGCCCTACGTAAGGACATCAGGAAAAGTACTACCAACTCCTCCTGCCCCCAAAGTCCCCCTCTCTCTGCCCCCAAAAAGGCTAAATAGGCCTGGAACGCCCCTTCATATGCCTTCCTTGTCCTGGGTGCTAGACTCTCTCCCACGAGGTGACGAAGTTCGGGGCACCGAGAGACCAGAGAGCTTCGGGGAAGGGTGCCGGCTCCGGGTCCGCTGAAGGAAGGAAACCCGAGAAAGCCTGCATGTGAAAACGGGACAGTGCATCAGCGGCCTGATTCATCACCCCAGGGACATGTTTTGCTCTGAATACCACGTTCAGTTGCATACACAGTAAGACAATTTCTTTGAGCAGCCTCAAAATCAATTTACAACGGGCTGCCTGACTATTGATGCATTCTACCACGGTCATATTGTCGGACCAGAACACAACAGAATGATCTCTGAACCCTTCTGGCCAGGTTCTCAGGGCCACCAGAATGGGAAATAATTCGAGGAAAGCGATGTTACTTGTCAGCCCCTTCTCGTGCCACCATAGGGGCCACTTCTGTGCCGACCATTTTGTGCCGAAGATGGCGCCAAAACCTACGCTTCCTGCTGAATCTGTCCATAGCCCAAGCTCATCGGAGGACATGACTGGCTTGTTCCAGACAACTCGGCCATTGAAGTCCGCCAAGAATGCTAACCAAATCCGCATGTCCTGGCGGACCTCAGTCGATAACCTTGTGCGATGATGACCCTCCTTCAGGCCAACCATCGCTTGGGCAATTGAGCGGGAAAAGGGGCGAGCCATTGGTATCACTCTCAAGGCAAAGTTCAACTTTCCCACTAACTGTTGCAACTGATGCAGTGTAACCTTGGATGCAGTTAAACATACTTGGAGGGCTGCCCTGAATTTCGACACCTTGCTAGCTGGTAAACGGAAGCACCCCTCCCTTGAGTCCAACTCGATCCCCAGAAACTCGAGGCAAGTCGTGGGACCCATAGTTTTACCCGGTGCCAACGGCACGCCGAGATGACCCATTAACACACAGAATTCGTCTAAAGCCTGGGCACATTCGGGACTACCGGCGGGGCCAAGGAACAGAAAGTCGTCAAGGTAATGCATTACATTTCGGAAACCCGCTGTCTCAGTGAACACCCACTGCAGGAAAGTACTGAATTGCTCAAAGTAAGCACATGAAATAGAGCAACCCATTGGCATACACCTATCCATGTAAAATGACCCCTGGAACCCGAATCCCAAAAGACGCTGATCGTCTGGGTGTACCGGGAGCAACCGGAACGCTGACTCGATATCAGATTTCGCCATCAACGTCCCGTGCCCCAGGCGATTCAAGATGGCTACTGCCTCATCAAAAGATGCGTATCGCACCGAACAAACTTCTGGATCAATTGCGTCGTTCACCGAAAGACCTCGTGGAGCAGACAGATTATGGATCAAACGGAACTCACCCGGGTCCTTCTTGGGGACCACCCCTAACGGAGAACAAACGAAACCTGGTACCGGGGGTTCACTAAACGGGCCGGCGACCCGTCCCCGGCTAACCTCTTTCTGAATTTTCTCTTGCACTACCGATGTATGTTGTAAAACGGAAAGTTGATTTTTGCACGTCCCTACACCCTGAAAGTCCCCTACCGGGATGCGGAAACCATGTGTAAAACCGTTCCGTAGCACCCCGGCAGAAGTACGATCCGGGTATTCGCTGAGCCAGGGAATCATTGCCAAGGTATCAATCGGGGTTGGTAAAGGCGCCCCTCGGCCTAGCTTAGACCTGTTTGGCGCCCCCCTTACCCCCATTCTCACCCGTTCTGGCTCTGCACGATGACTCAGGATGGGACGACCCACACGTACTACACTCATGTTTGAACTTACACGATCCCGGAGGCCTGGTACATTTCCCCTTGTTGAAATTAAAACAGAAACCCTTTTTCCCTGTATTGCCTGCGGGCCTTGACTGGTCGTCGGTGCTCGTACTTGGTCGAAAGGGCGTCCCCACATTTTGGCGGGAGTAATCAACAACATTGCTCCCGACCAATGGCATTCTTAACATTCCTGATTCTTTCATTTTGTCCCAAGTTAACGAATCGTAACAATCCCAAGTCAAACTCTTGTTATGTTCCTTTTCCTTTCTGAACAGATTGTCATAACAAAACCAATGGTTACCTTGATACGTTGTCGAGTAACCCATAATTCGTGATTGGTAAACGGGAAACTCAGGGAGCAACTCGGGCCTACGTTCCCCCAAAATCGATGTGAAAATACCCCATGCATTGCCCCAGTTGCCAATGTTCTCATTAACCTTAAAGGCGGCCATTTTTGCGCGCCAAACACTCGGATGCATCAAGTCCTTCTGACTTTTCACATGCTCCACATCATAATGATCAACAAGCAGGGAAAAAATATTCACGTACTCTCCCGCCCAGATCTTTTCTTTTATAGCTAACGGCACATGTTGTCCCGATCTCTCTCTACGAGAGGGTGCTGACTCGTCCCTTGCAATCGGCAATGGCCGCTTACCTGCACCGGACGCAGCTTCTGCCGCTCGCGGCTTGTCTATCCCCGCCACTCTAGCTGCCTCTTTCTTCTCACGAAGCCCTTTTATCAGCGCCTGTGCCTCGGCAGCCGTGGCGCCATCACCACTATCCCCCAACCACGCTGCTAGCTGTGCTGCCAGCTCGGGGGGCATGTCTTCCTTGGATGTCGGGGAGACGACCCCCGGGATTGGATTCCCCTCTATCGGTACTGGGGTCGGCGCCTCGAGAGGGGCAGAGGGAACCGGGACGTCCCCACCGGCTGGAACCTTTCTCGGCCTCTTAGGTCTCCCTCCAGCCGGCGAAGGGCCCGAACCCTCCTCCCCATCTCGCTCCGCCAACCGTTTCTTTATGTCGGACATATCTTTAAAGAGTGCCCGAACCATCTGGTCAGTCGTCATTCTCTTTTCGCCTTTCCTGGGCATCTTCTTCGACGAAGTATCTGGAAGACAAAGAAAAAGATCAAAACGCTCAAAATTGGCTCTTTGTTCTGTCCCGAGCTCACGTGTAGCGAGGAGGTGCAGCTTCGGAGCACAAGAACAAGAGGACGTCTTCTGGCCTTGCGTCTCCTTTTATCCGTCTTCAGGGCGGGCGTAAACCCGCCCCTGCCCGTCCCGAGGGCGTGGCTGGCTGCGTCAGTGTCTAGGCCAGCCCACTCTAGGGCGGGAACAGGCGCGCCCCGGCTACGCCGCTTCGGGCATACCAGCCGAGACGCGCCTCCCGCCCAAAAATGGCTTCCCGGGGGGATCGAGGCACTCCGCCATACGTTCGGGGGGACCGAGTGGTCGCCCCTTTCCATTCTGGTTGTCTGTTTGCCTATGAGATCTAGAAGTGGTATGGATTTTATGTCTATATTTAATATCGACTGTCTGAGGGATGTGGAGATTTGTATGAATTTTAAATAATCTGTAGGGGGGATTTGATATTTAACACAGAGTTCTTCAAAGGTAGTTTTACGTTCTCTGCCAAGAAAGTCACCCACTGTTACAAGACCTAGACTCTCCCACCGACTAGTGGTATTATCGTTAAGATAGAGTGGAATTATTGAGCTATGCCATAAGGGTGTATATTTAGTATATCCTGGTATTGTCAGTGTTTTGGTAGTTCTTTTCCAAATTTTTAAAGTATCTGTAAGAATTTTAAATTTAATCTTTTTAAAATACGATGGTTCAATTTGTCTTAACAGTAGGCCCCTGGCTTTGCTACCCAACATTAATTCATAAATTGATGGTATAATCTGGTCTTGGCTGATGTCCATATAGCTTCGGGCTGAGAACAAGATGATCATTTGTTGTAAGAGGGTTGCCCATAGATAGTATGTTAGGTTTGGAATTGCGAATCCGCCTCTAGAATATGGTAGTGTTAATTTAGGGAGCGCTCTCCTAGTTTTTCCGTAATTCCAAATAAACCTAGATATTGCTGACTCTAACGTTTTGATTATATCTCTGTTAACTAAAAGAGGAATTGCTTGAAACATATATAAAATCTTTGGAAACACACTCATTTTAATGTAATTTCCTTTGCCGATTATAGAGAGGTGAAGATTATTAACTCTAAGTAGTTCTTTTTTAATTTTTTTAATGAGTGGGTCATAATTTAGCTGGTTGATTTCACGGATTTTTGGCGAGATGTTCACCCCCAGATATTTTGCAATATTGAATCTATATTGGCTGATAAAAGGCATGTTCTCAGTACATATGACCATCGTTTTATCCCTATTCAGGGAATATCCTGAATATAAACCAAAGGATCGAGCAATTTCATCGATCTCAGATATAGCCTCTGTGGGATTTGTTGTTACTACAGCCACGTCATCAGCGTACGCGAATACTTTAGTGCTATGTATACCTACTTTAATTGGTTCAATTAGAGACGAGATTATGAGTTTAAGAATTAGTGGGTTGATATATAAGGCAAAAAGTAGTGGGGAGCATGGGCATCCTTGCCGCGTGCCTCTCTGGATGTTGATATATTCAGACTCGCAGCCGCCTACCATGACCTTTGCCTTAGGGTCCACATAAAGGGCTTTAATAGATTTTATAAAGACCGGGCCGATATTATTTACAGCTAGTATCTCCCAGAGGAACTGCCATGAGACCCGGTCAAAGGCCTTCTCTGCGTCTAATAGGATCATCGACATCTGTTGAAGGTGTTCTCAATGCTGATGTTGGCTGCTTTGAGTCAACAGGACTGTCGCCTCTGGAAGTTGAAGGTGGCACCCCAGAACTTCTTTCCAGGAGTTGGACTCTCCTTTCCAGCTGTTCTTATTCGAGGTTTCTGGCTCACTCAGCAATCCACGTCTTGTATTGTGAAACATCCTCTTCTAAAAAAGGAATGTAAGTGACCAGCATTCTTTTGTACCCTGGACAACGTATTTTGGCGAAGATGTATTCCTTGGACGACACAATTACTTTTTGCAACCTTCTATTATTGGTCAAACAAAGAATTAAACCCTCAACCAATTCATGCACACCTTCATTTCCATTCTCACCTGTGAGTGAGCATCTTTGAGACACCTTTTTTAACTGGCCCTGTACCTGATGCAACAACTGAATAGCTTGGCCAATCGTACTGTCCTCCCTGTAGACATTACATGTAAAAACTTCAAAAGGAAGTAGCATATCAGTCAGGCATGTGACTAGGAGCCATTTGTCCATCTCAATGATCATGCTTCCCTCAGTTGCATCCGCTCATTACATGGCATACTCATTGATCTGTTTGTATTGTTCAAACAGACATTGCAACATGTAATAGATTGAGTTCCAATTCATTGGCACAACTAGCAGGAGGGCTTTAACTAGTACACTATTAGCCTGCTGGATGGTCCTCAACTGCTTTTAGGCTTTAAAAGAATGGCTGAAATTAGTGCAGATTCTTCTGCAGTTGTTTAGTAAGTTGTTGACTCTGTCTTCGTTTTTGAGATTGTCCTGTACAATGATGTTGATGCAATGTTCCAAACACAGTACCCTGAAATATTTACCATCTGCCATGGCCTTACCTATATTACTGTCATTGTTTGTGGCAACTCATTGAATTCTGAGACATCTGAGTTATGCCATTCAAACACCTTTGCTGTTAAGATGTCTGCAACTTTATGAGATTTCTCCATTGTGACTATGGCTACTGTTGCAGGCTGCCCAATGATATTAAAGGTTTCTTCAGCACCTAGACCTATACATAGCTGTTGCCTAACCCCTGCAAAAGAGAGCAACTACGCAGTCATACACAATCAGTGGCTTGACAACTGGTCCACATGTCTGTTGAAAGGTGGATAGTGTGAATGAGCAGCACTCTGCTGCAAAGCTTGTCCAACCAATTGCAGCACATCATTCATGATGGAGTGCTGGAACAGCAGCTGTGGCAAAATAGATCCTGCTAGGAACCTTCCATTTTGGGCAGATGGCCGCCTCAAATTCTGAAAAGCACACTCGTTCCACAAAAGAAAAAGGAAGAAAGTCAATAGCTAACATTTTAGCAAGCTTCATGTTGAACAAATGTGCGATATAGTGGTTATGTTTATATGGCCCCTCCTGCCTAAACATGACCTTAATAGTAGCCTGGATTTTTTAAGTTTCTGGTGCCACTGACACAGGTGACTTCAAGAAAGTAGATGAACCAGCGATTGGTTTACTCAATATGTGTCTTGTTGGGACAGTCATTGTATGCTGCTGTGGTGTCTCCATCTGAAATTTGTACCATTGTGAGGCACATGATACTGGCACACTCTTGGGAACAGGGCTGCTTTGCATAAAGATGTCAACCTCTTCATCCTCATCACACTCACCTCCCATCAGAGCTGATTCCTCTCTCTCACCATCGTCACCAGCACCACCTTTTTTTTTAAAGTGCGCCTCCCAGCGGTTTGTGTAATGTTTTACATATGGGTTGTTTGTAGGAGTGGGCAGAATTTGCATATTCGCACTTCGCAAAGCTCAGCAAAATGGTAAAAAATCTCCTCGAGCATGCAAAAGTTCCACGAACACGTGCATTTTTCCTGTACGCGAATGTTGTTTGCATGCTCGGGGAGAAATGTCTTGTGAACACGCATTTTGAAAGCGCAAACAAGCAAAAAAGTCCACGAATCCGCGGATCGTGGAATTTTTGGCAATTCCACGTTCTACGCAGAATGCAAAATTACCCAAATTCTGCAAATCCGGCGAACGGACGATATTTACCACCCAGGCCTAGTTGTTTACCCTCTAGTACCATAGTGTTAACCAGGCTTACCTCAACGTACACTTGCATACCAAATGGAGCATATTACAATGTCCTCCTCCTGCTTGCCATTCGTAAAGAAGATCCAAACTTAGGAGGTTTACTTTTTCAGTGGGCCACTGGTGCCACTGCTAATGCCTGAAAAACTGGAGGTAGGCATGTGCGTTGATGATTGCCTCTCTTCAGCGCGTACTACTGAGGTAGTGGTGGATGCAGGTCTCAGCAGGGGCCTTACAAATATTGAAGCTGGTGGTTGTGCCACAACCCTTGAAGCAGGATTAATAGGAGGGGTAATAGGGGTCTTGTCTGGGCTAGTTTCCATACCAATGACTGGCTTGTTATCCTCATCCCCTCCCACAATTGTAAGGCTTTCAGGAAATGTCCTTTTCTTGAGCGTCTCCTGGCGTGTCTCAGACTCAACTGGGCTCCAATCCATGTCCAGATCATCAGAAGGGAGGCTTGGAGAAGCTGGTGGAGTACCCTTCAATTTTCTTGCTGCAGCTTTGGAAGCCAATGTTTGTAAAATAGTAGGCTCTTGCTCAGCAGGAAGCTCAACCCTCTGTCCTGCTCCTACTTTAGGAATCCTGTTACTGGCTGCCGCTGTTGTCCACTTTCCTGCAACGAAAGAGAAAGATACAATTCCCAATTCAATGTCGCTGCTATTGGTGCAGACATGATAACAGAGGCTGTTTTGCTGAGAGACATGGCCTTGGGCTTAGGTTGGGGTGATGCATTAATGCAGGAGGGCTGCTCCCCAGAGGCCAGTGCAGCAGGCACATGGCCCTCAAAAAAGGCTTTGGCTGACACACCAGTGGTAGAAATCTGTTTCTTCTTCTTCTCCCCACTGGTCACTTTCTTAGGAGCACCTTTCTTTGGGTATATCTTGAGGCCGTCAGTTGGCATTGGCTGCAAAAGCGAAAGAGATTGGAGGAATCACGTGACTGTCTGGCAGTGCTGTGAGTGATGTCTCTTGTGAATCTAATAGCAAACAAGCAAGAAAAGCATTTAGTGAAACATGGCATTGTTGCAGTTTGACTTAGTACAGACAAACACAATATAATTTAGTGTGTTTACTTAAGTTACCATTATTATCCTAACTAATTAACAACAATAGTGTATCCATTCCAAAGTCAAACCACATCAAAAAAATATAATATTTCATTTACAATTAGGATAATAATGCACAGATATAAGTGTTTGCTTTTGTGCATCTAAGGGAGACACCTGTGGCAGTTAGGGAGGAGCAGGGGTAAATTGATAAGTGCTTAAACAATGAATGCTGGCACGCACCTCTGGCAGGCAAAGAGGTCCGGGGAAATTGAATAATCCTTAAAAAAATAATACTTGTGTGTGTGCACGTACAGCAGGCAGGGGATCCAAGGGATAATTGAATAATAATACTTAAAAAAACAAATGTTTTAGTGCGGCTGTGCACTTATGGCAGGCAGTTGGTGGATGGATGGTAGGAAAATGTAAAAAAAGAAAGAAAAATGCTAGCTAATAATTAAAAAAAAATTAAATTAGTAAAAAATGAATTTCGAGTGTACTACAGATTACTAGGGAGCTATGAGAAACACCTTGGGAGGCAAGAAAGTGCTGGTGATGCAAAAAATGTGTATAATGTGAAATACAAATTACTAGGATCCCCAATTATAATATTAAATTGATATCAGGGAAGGTGCAACAATAAACAAATACAAAAAGGCATAGCCCTTTCCTGTCAATCTCCCTAGAAAATGACTTTGAAAACAGGGAAAATGGGTGGCTTCACAAAATGGTTGCCAGCCACATAGTCAACCAATAACAGCAAGCAAGGAGGCATGGCTGTAACAAAGAACACATGCAGGCCAATGGCAAAAGCACACTATATGGCTACAAAAATGGCAACTGACAACATGATCCAACAGCACTAGCAAGCAAGGATGCATGGCCACAACAAAGAACAAATGCAGGCCTATCGTAAAAGCACACTGGCTGACCACACAATGGCCACCGACCCCATGGTCAAACAGCAAGCAAGGAGGCATGGCCACAAGAGAGAACACTTGCAGGCCTATGGAAAAAGCACACTCTCTGACTCCATAAAATGCTGTCAGCCCTGTGGTCAAACAACAACAACAACCAGCAACGAGGCATGGCCACAACAAAGAAGGCATGCAGGCCTATGAGAAACGCACACTGGCTGGCTACACAAAATGTCCCCCGGCCACATGATAAACCAACAACAGCAAGGAAGGAGGCATGACCACAACAATGAACAGATGGCGGCCTATGGCAAAAGCACATTGGCTGACTACACAAAATGACTACGCACAAAATGCCCTCTGACCACATGGTTAAACTACAATAGCAATCAAGGATGCATGGCTACAATAAAGAACACATGAAGGCCTATGGCAAAAGCACACTGGCAGAGTAGGCTACACAAAATGGCAACCAGCCAAAACAAAAAACATATGCAGACATGGGGCAAACGCAGGCTGGCTGGCTAGACTGCAAAAAATGGAAACCAACCATGCGGTCGAGCTACAACAGCAAGCATTGAGGCATGACCACAACAAAGAACACATGCAGGACTATTTTAAAAGCACACTGGCTGACTACACAAAATGGTCACCAGCACATCGTCATACAACAATAAAGGAGGAGGCATGGAAAACGAAGAACACATGTAGGCCTTAGTACACTGACTGCACAAAATGTCCCCTGGACATATACCATTGAGAACAAAAAGAAATGTTGGCCTATGGCACACACACACACCAAACACACTGCCCAGACAAAGGAGTCATTGGGAACACTGAAGACAACACTATACTACCATTAAATTAGCAATGCCAAAATGACAATTAACTAAGCTATAAAACGTTTACAACACACATTATCCCAAGGCATTGAATAGTACCTCACCAATACACATTTAGCAGAAAAAAAGTGGAGTACAAGAAAACCACATTTTTAATTTAGACCAATGCCATTCCCGCATATACCACAGAAATAGTTGTTTCATGCACCCATGACTAATACTGGCTTGGACCTACTGGCTGGATGGCCCATTGCCAGACTAGTAAAAAGGGTTGCACTCTCAACACTGAGAGATGTCCTCTGGGTTCCAGGAAAGTCCTTGTATAAAGGTTTCGCAAAAGATTATAACTTTACTCCAAAATAGTTGTTTGAATATTTATTCAAGTATATTCATTGCTTGTTAAATTCACAAGTGTGTTCCATTATTCATATTCCGTTATCATATTTGGCACTCATATGATCCCAATGCATTTCGGCATTCCAATTATGCCTTCATCTGAGGATATCTATCTGTAAACGAAGAAATGCTAATATTTTACATGAGGTATCGACTAGTCATAGGCTAGCTAGTACATGATAACCAAGAGCGATGGTAGTTGTGCCTAAACATACTCAAAAAATGTAATTATTTAGGATAGCGGGTGCTAGTGCTGAAGAAAAAACATGCAGCGGTAAAATCAGATGTGCAGCATGATTACTTGTGAGCTACCGAAAGCGGAGAAAAAATAAGTGAAATAGGAGGGTTAAAAAACGCGTCCTAAAATTCGCGTGTGTCTCGTTAGAGTTTTCGCGGTGCTCATGCTTTACATAACCCACGTGTATCTTACATATCATTCAGTGAATGGAGAGCTTATCGGTAAAGATTTAAAAAAACACTGTGGTTTCAAGCGCGTGGTGAAAAGCGTGTGTATTGCGCTGGAGTTCATGCTTTAATTAACATATACATGTCTTACAAATCATACGGTCGATGGAACGCTTACCGTGAAAAGTGCGAATCAAGTTCATAGGCGCCGACAGTCAAAGCTGTAACCGGGTTCGAGTGAGATAGTAATCCGGAAGTAAATAAAGAGTAAAGGGTGATGTTAAAGGGGACGTGTAAAAAGTGTAAACCCGAAGGTAAACGATGGTTAGAAAGCGGTGAGGGATGGTAGAAAAAAGGTGCAGTGTGGCATGTTTAGACATGGATAACGTATCATAATGGTTTCAAAATCATACTTCTTCAAATGATGAACAATAGAAGCAATACTATGAAATACATTAAAACTATGTTAGCCTATGTAAGAAAAACGTAAATTATTCATATTAAAAATATGAAGCTGTAGATGGTATCGCGAGTTAACCACTTAGCGAATGTAAGAAGTCATTGGCTGGAATCCCAGCTGTTCACAGGTAACATAGATATTCCATTCGGTCATTTAGGCCGAATGGTTTCATGCTGCTTAATGTAAAAATCCAGCAGTTTTCTCTTTTCAAGAGTTCAAGGTGATTGTCTTTGCCCTCTTGTTGTTTTACTGTTTCCAAAACGCAATATCGTAACTGGCTGATGCCGTGGCCTGCTTCCATGAAGTGTTGAGCTACAGTGGATTTGAGTTGTTTATTTCTTATGTTAGACTTGTGCTCATTGAGTCTTATTTTTAGTTTCCTCTGAGTTTGTCCGACATAAATTTTACCACACGGGCATTTCAACATGTAAACTGCGTTGCTGGTGTCGCAAGTCGCTGTGGCTCTAACTTTGATTTTATTACCCTTCATTGGGTGGTTGATTGTAGTCCCTTGAATAACACTATTGCAGTGATTACAATTTCTGCACGGGATTGTTCCTTTGTGTTCAATATTGATTTGAGTTGTTTTCAAGAGTTCTCCTAAGTTTCTTGCACTGGTAAATGCAAAGGTGGGTTGAGTGTCAAAAATTTTGTTGAAGTCAGGCTCTATCCTTAGGATTTCCCAGTGTTTTCTGATGATTTGTTTGAATTTATGACTTGATGTTGAGTATTTGGAAACTACGGTGATTGAATCCTTGTCAGATATCGGAGTGTTAGACAATAGTTGGCTTCTAGATTTGGTTTCAGATCGTTGTATGGCCTGATTGAGGACATGGTCTGGGTACCCTCTGGATTTGAATCTTTGTAGGGTAGTTTGCATCTCTTCTTGGAATTGGAAGTTTTCCGAAATGATTCTTTTGGCTCTGATGATTTGGCTGTATGGCAGATGGTCTTTCAATGGTTGTGGATGGAAACTAGAATAGTGTAGTGTATTATTTCTGTCTGTTTTTTTGCGAAATAAACTGGTGGTGAATCCTGTGGGGGTGTTGGTGATTTTAACATCAAGAAAGGATATGGATTCGGTTTGGATTTCATGTGTAAACTGGATGCGTTGATCAATGGTATTTAGTAGTGCCAGTTGTTGTTGCAAAATGTTCCTAGGGCCTTGCCATATTAAAAAGATGTCATCTATGAATCTTACAAATAATTTTAGGTGATCCGTCCATTCAATTTTGTTAAGAATGTGATCTTCTTCAAATCTGTGCATAAAAATATTTGCATAGGCCGGTGCTGTCGAATTGCCCATAGATGTTCCTGTTAATTGTTGATACCAATCCTCTTTCCATGTGAAATAGCTGAAGAACAATGTGAATTGTAAAAGCTCCATTAGAAAAAGTTTTAGCTGGTTGTCCAAATCGATTCTCAATAAACAGTATTCAATGGCTTCGATCCCCATTGCGTGTGGGATGGATGTATATAGGGATGATACATCCACTGTGCATAGAAATGTTTGACCATGATCATGTATTTGCACTTGATTCAGTTTATTGATAAAGTCTGTAGTGTCTCGAATAAAGGTTGGAAGAGAGACAACGATGGGTTGGAAATATTTATCTAGAAATTTTCCCACAGGATCGTGGATGCTGCCACATGTGGATACAATAGGCCTGCATGGAGGCTTAAGTGGATCCTTGTGTATCTTGGGAACCAAGAAGAATTTAGGGCTTTTGGGATGCTTGGTAGTGAGATACTTAACAGTTTTCTCAGAGATTAGGACGCGTTTTTTAACCCTCCTATTTCACTTATTTTTTCTCCGCTTTCGGTAGCTCACAAGTAATCATGCTGCACACCTGATTTTACAGCTGCATGTTTTTTCTTCAGCACTAGCACCCGCTATCCTAAATAATTACATTTTTTGAGTATGTTTAGGCACAACTAACATCGCTCTTGGTTATCATGTACTAGTAATTATTTAGGATAGCGGGTGCTAGTGCTGAAGAAAAAACATGCAGCGGTAAAATCAGGTGTGCCCTCTGGATTTGAATCTTTGTAGGGTAGTTTGCATCTCTTCTTGGAATTGGAAGTTTTCCGAAATGATTCTTTTGGCTCTGATGATTTGGCTGTATGGCAGATGGTCTTTCAATGGTTGTGGATGGAAACTAGAATAGTGTAGTGTATTATTTCTGTCTGTTTTTTTGCGAAATAAACTGGTGGTGAATCCTGTGGGGGTGTTGGTGATTTTAACATCAAGAAATGATATGGATTCGGTTTGGATTTCATGTGTAAACTGGATGCGTTGATCAATGGTATTTAGTAGTGCCAGTTGTTGTTGCAAAATGTTCCTAGGGCCTTGCCATATTAAAAAGATGTCATCTATGAATCTTACAAATAATTTTAGGTGATCCGTCCATTCAATTTTGTTAAGAATGTGATCTTCTTCAAATCTGTGCATAAAAATATTTGCATAGGCCGGTGCTGTCGAATTGCCCATAGATGTTCCTGTTAATTGTTGATACCAATCCTCTTTCCATGTGAAATAGCAGAAGAACAATGTGAATTGTAAAAGCTCCATTAGAAAAAGTTTTAGCTGGTTGTCCAAATCGATTCTCAATAAACAGTATTCAATGGCTTCGATCCCCATTGCGTGTGGGATGGATGTATATAGGGATGATACATCCACTGTGCATAGAAATGTTTGACCATGATCATGTATTTGCACTTGATTCAGTTTATTGATAAAGTCTGTAGTGTCTCGAATAAAGGTTGGAAGAGAGACGACGATGGGTTGGAAATATTTATCTAGAAATTTTCCCACAGGATCGTGGCTGCTGCCACATGTGGATACAATAGGCCTGCATGGAGGCTTAAGTGGATCCTTGTGTATCTTGGGAACCAAGAAGAATTTAGGGCTTTTGGGATGCTTGGTAGTGAGATACTTAACAGTTTTCTCAGAGATTAGGACGCGTTTTTTAACCCTCCTATTTCACTTATTTTTTCTTTGCTTTCGGTAGCTCACAAGTAATCATGCTGCACACCTGATTTTACCGCTGCATGTTTTTTCTTCAGCACTAGCACCCGCTATCCTAAATAATTACATTTTTTGAGTATGTTTAGGCACAACTAACATCGCTCTTGGTTATCATGTACTAGCTAGCCTATGACTAGTCGATACCTCATGTAAAATATTAGCATTTCTTCGTTTACAGATAGATATCCCCAGATGAAGGCATAATTGGAATGCCGAAATGCATTGGGATCATATGAGTGCCAAATATGATAACGGAATATGAATAATGGAACACACTTGTGAATTTAACAAGCAATGAATATACTTGAATAAATATTCAAACAACTATTTTGGAGTAAAGTTATAATCTTTTGCGAAACCTTTATACAAGGACTTTCCTGGAACCCAGAGGACATCTCTCAGTGTTGAGAGTGCAACCCTTTTTACTTTACCACGCCTCCAGACAGAAGGCGATACTCTGGAGATCCACACAAACTGTAAAAACGCTAAAAATACGCTGTGCGCCCAGCAATAAATCCCTGTTCCATTGCCAGACTAGGCCACACAGTAAAATATATGAATGTGGCAAATAAAACAAACATGGAGAAAATATCCTGAACTGTGCAAGATTTTTCCTTTACAAAGAATAAAATATTAAATGCAAAAGAATAATGAGGCCAATACTTAAACTGTAGACCACCCACCACAATACATGTTTAAATAAAAAAAAACACATAAATACTAGTGCATGATGTTGATCAAATAAACAACACCCTTATACAATTGTTTTTCAACTTACTTTTGATATCTCAAACACAAAGTCCTTAAATGCAATGGTATATATGTAGCAGACAAAGAGAATGATGATTCCAGATTTTAAAATGTACTACTGGGCGGCAGCATTACAGCAGATGACGGGTTTACTGGGAGGGGCTGAGGGGGAAACTGAAAATCCTACAGGGTCAACGGAGGTGTATGGGATAATACTCGGCGAGGAGACAAACAATGCTTTCCTTAAATATTCGGAGCCAAGTTATTTTAAGCGAACTAGGTTCAATACGTTAGAAGCTGCTGATAAAATATGGAAAGCATTTAAGAAAAGTTTTGGCTTGGGGAGATTTCATGCATTCACTAGATTAATGGAGGATCCTATGCTGCCACCAGAAATATTTGCAGATACTATATTTAAGGACTGGGTTCGTTCGGGAATTAAAAATATGGGGGATTTAATAGGGGAGGCAGGGGTACGGTAATTCACAGAAATCCAGCAGGAATTTGGTGTTAGCAATAGGACCTTTTTTAAATATTTGCAATTAAGAAGCTTCCTAGGTAATAATCGAGGCGGACCGATGGGCTTTAAAGAAAATTCGATATTACAGATGGTTGAGGGGGGCCAATCATGCTCAATTAAAAGGTTGTATGCAGAACTTATAGAACACCGAGGGGATGACCTGGAAAAATATGAGACCAAATGGAGGGAAGCCCTAGGAGTACCAGAGGGCGTATTCTTAAAGTCACTAAGATTCGGACGGGAAACCCTTTCCTCGGCGGCGCTGCAGGCACAACACTATAAGACCTTATACAAACTCTATTACACCCCAGCCAGAATCGCCCAGTGGGGAGGAACACAGGGGGTTAGGTGCCCTAGGTGTGACAGTACGGAGGCAGATATAGTGCATATGTTTGCGGGGTGCCCAAACCTTTCTCCGCTAATAAAAAGTATCGAAACATTTTTCGATAAATCCTTGGCATATAAACTGAAGCTGACACCAGAAGTAATACTATTAGGATTAGAGGGGAGTAATTCACAGCAATATTAAGATGGGGGTTTTATTTTTGTGGCTATGGCTGTTTTGCGCCTATGTATAGCAGCTGCATGGAAAGATAAGATACCACCCCCGTTCCAGCACTGGTTGGCTAGGTTACTGTATATGTATAATCTGGAGAAAGCTATCTATGCCAGAAGGGGGAAAAAGGGCAGAGGGCTTGAATTACAGTTGTGGAAGCCTATCGCAGAATGGAAAAGTAGGATGGCAAGTGTTAAGGAGTGAATAGTTGGATGTGATGAAATATATATATGTCATCTGGGGTATTTTCTGTCCTCTATCCATCTTTGATCTTGGAACTGTGACTATGGATTATTGATTTTCTTTCTTTATCTCTGTTTTATTAATGTTTTCTTACTTACTGCTTCTCATATTATGGAAGTATGCAATGGAACTTTTATGTGATCATCTAGAAATGTACCTGCTGTTGAAAGATATTGACTGGTGCGGGGGGGGGGGGGGTAAAAATTGCTGTAAAAATTGTCAATAAAAATATTTAAAAAAAAAAAAAAAGAGAATGATGATTCCTGCTCCAAATCCAAGTGAAAGGTGATCAGGAACCAGGAGCTTGACAAAGCACTGGAAGGAGCTTGCTAGACAGGAACAGGAAGTTGGAGTCTCGGTAGCATTTCCTGCTTGTTGAAAAAAAGTAGAAACATAGAAAAAATGCTTCTCATGCTAAAAAAAACTTGCAGTAGAAAATTTGCTTTAAATAGTATTTTTGAGTGGATTTAGCTGCTTCCCAAGGAGAGAATCTGCTTGAGGTGGAGCTGCGGTTGCTCATGTTTACCAACGTAATGAAAAAACAGCATCGCAGCTGGAAGCAGCAACACATTTTGAATGGTAGTAGGATAACACATAGAAGCTCTGTGGGAATTGTGGTGTGTGTTCAGGTACAGGTACATGTACTTATGAGTGTTTATTTTGATAGATTAATTTGTGCGTGGAATAAATATACCTCCTCAGAACCCCATACTGATGCACCTTGTTCCTGGCTTGACCATTACATTTTGATCAGTATCTGTAAAGTGCACTACCACCCATGAGAGTATCCTGGTGCTGAGTAGATGTGTGTGCCTAATTGAAAGGCCAGGTCTTCAACGTCTTGCTTTGTTCAAGAAGAAAGGAGGAGACTCTGATGTGAAGAGGTCAATCCACATTTTAGGAACGATGTAAGATATTTTGACCAACACTTGTGACTCTAGTAAGCCTCTAATGATACTTAATTGACTATGGTACTAGGGCCTCTGATAGCAAATAATCTTATAACACTTGTGTAGTGCACTCAGAATGTGTGTCACCTTGGGGGTGTCTTCTTTTTATTGTGTAGACAGTTTGCAGTTGGGTCCTTTTGAAACTCTGTTACACACTTTTACATATGAGTAGACTCTACAATATAAGTGTAATACTTGTGCATGGTTAGTATTTAAAGTTGTAAGAGAACATAGGGCCTCATTACGATGTCGGTCGGAAAGGCTCCAAACGGCATTCGGATTGTCCAAATACAAGTCGGAACCTATGTTTCTGACCAACCGATTACGATGGTAGGTAACCGTTCGGTCTATCCAACTCGGTTCCGACAAGCATTTGCAGAATCCTAGTCGGTCAGCGCCGAATCGTACAGCTCTATGGTCCACGTTCCTGATCAATGTATTAAGATGTTGGATTCGGACAGCCATTCCGACATGGTTTGTCAGACACAGAACAGCTGCTGGAAACTTACTTTGGGGGTCTGTAGCAGGCCCCCCCTTCACCTGGAGGCCTCTTGTTGGGGCCCGTGAGGGTACCCATGGGATCCCTCTTTGCAATCATGCACAGTGTGGTAGGCACCATGGGGTGCCCACCACAGGGTGTACAGTTTTCCGCAACCACCCCTTTCTTTAATGGGAGCCTATGTTGACCATTGGAACACAGGCTCCAATTGACATCAATGGGAGTAGGACCGAACGGTGTTCGGAAACATCCTAATACATTGGTTGGACTCCCTGAACCCTGTCGGTCGGAAAGGATTCCGACAAGGAGTCAGTCGGAATGCTTTGCGAGCGACATTGTAATGAGGCCCTTGTTGTTTTTTTCCTAAAGGAAATGTTTTTATTACTCCAGAACAACCAAGAAGTGTGATGTGAAGACTAATATTTTGTTATTGGTGCTGGTGATGGGTTTTACAAATTACTTGATTCATTGTTCTTACTTTTTGTACATTATGTATATTTCCTATTCTTGAGGAAGTCATCTTTTCCAGATGAAACACATGCTGGCTAAGTGGTGTTACAGAAGAAACAATAAAATACACTGAACTTTGAGGCCACACAAAGGACTGTTGTGTGGTCCTTGAGTGTGTCCACAAGGATTTGACACAGGTTTACAAATATACTTCTTGGATTGCCTTGCAATATAATCATCCCATCAAGTCCTATTCTCCCTGTGTGGAATTGTACATTGGGAAAAATTCAAAAGAGATTGAATGGAGCCCCCTGTACAAATGCAAAATTTCCCCGTGAAAAAAAAGCCATTACCCTACATCTCCAACAAATGTGGGGAGATCCATTCCCCTTCCCATCCTGGAAGGGAAGTTACTTTAACACTTGGCTGGAATACACATTTGGCTTTATCTAGGCTGGTAAAGATTTGAATCGGAGTATGAGAATGCCCAGACAGGCATGTTCCCAAACACCCAAAGCCATCTACATCTTGGAATACCTCTTTCCCACCGATTGAATGGGATTTAATATGCTGATACCTTTGCATTCATGATGTTTTACGCCTACCAGAAACCTTTCTGTGAACTTCTGGTGTTAAAAGAAGTATTTTTGAGAGTAAACATTTGATTATGGTCGAAGATAACTATGTTAGTATAGCTCATCAAGTTTTGGGTGATGCACACAGAATAAAACTGCTGTAATGTATTATTCTTTTTTATGTTATGCTTTGTTTATATGTATTTATCGTGTTCCTAGTCACTGCAAGTAATCTGGGATGCAGGGAATTATCAATGAACAAAGAAAGATGCACATTCAATTGGCTAGCTCCATCTGCATCGTATGAATGGTCAGTTAGCATCCTCAGAGCCACCAAAGCATGTGTTCTATGGGTCAAAGTTACAGTTCACCTCTTGACTCTCATTTAAATATCTTGACTCTAAGTGAAATTGAATGAGTACTGGGCAGTAAGAGCTAGTGATGTCCTCTTGTATTGCAAAAAAAGGACTGATGTTGCTGTGACTTGAAGAGAAGGTTGAAGACTGTACTTTATGAGGAGAACCCACCTTAGCTAATCCTAATATTATTAAGACTCGGCTGCTTCAAGCCCTGTCAGGAGGATCTGCTGCCAAAGGTCAAAGCGTCAGCCCCCCAAAAGATACATTACACTAAGACAATGATTGTGTCTCCAGTAGTCTCACTTTTAGCTGGTGAGAGAATTGACCGCTCTTTTTTTTGAGGTAAGGACGATCTTAGACACCTTGGAATCGAATCACTCACTTCAGGTGTTTTGCTTAATGCGCCTGTTGCTCTATTGTTTGCATTGTTGTGCTATCCACAGGTCCTTCTGGCAATTTCTCTGCTGTCTACAGCTCAACAAAACCGTATTAGTTACATCACCACTACATAGGCTATTTAAGACTATGCAACTTCCTTTGCCCTGGACAGACGGCATGTCACTATGCCTCAGAGTTGTATCCTTGAGTGCCCCCTACTGACAGGGTCTCTATTGGCCTTAATTGCACCTACATTTAAAGGCCTGCCAGTCTACAATGCTTCCCTTGTCTGGCACGCCACCGCAAACACACAACACTGAACAGTCCAACCATTGAGTCTCACACCAGCTACCTGACACTGAAGTTCATCTGCCAAAACAGGAAAGAAAGACAACAAATACTTGAAGTACCCATCTGTACAGATCCCACCAAAAAGACATTCAGCCAATATGACTGTGTTGTATTTGCACAATAAACATCAGATTATACTCCTTTGGGGTAGAAAGTTCTTGACTCAGAATTGGCGAAATTTACTGGGCTACTGTAGCTTCAACCGATTAAAAGTTATTTTCTTTAAATTATCAAAAAGCACTGCCTGGACATTAGTGTCATTGTCCTTCCTGTGTAATTCCCCATTCCTCTATTGCATGCAAAATTCAATAGTCGTAACATTCGCTCATCTTCCTGACAGCCAATATAGAGTTCTATGATGTGCTTAAACTTGAAAATCTGTAGGTTCGCCAACATGCAATTGAACTACTGCTTAGGGAGTAAAACATGAAAAACTCAGATGATAACTATAACTTGCGCCACACACTCCCAATTACTACCCCGAGCAAACCACTCCTGTGCCACTGTCACAGTAGCAATTATATATTGGCGTGGGACTGGTAGCTGAGTATAATGTTAACGTTGCCCTGAAGGCTTCAGAGAATTGCAGGGCTATGGTTCGGACCCAGCACCGGCATAAAAAGGGACGAAGAAGTCGCAGAAGGAGCTCGAACCCACGGGATGCCCCCTACCTCGTTCTTCATATAATTACCTATCTTCCTGTGAAGCAAAATTATATACTGACCAAAGGTAAAGTAGAAATGGAATTTATAACTGAGTCTTTCGCATGTGTGAGTTTACATATTCAGCATCTGGGTGTTATTGCACGTGTGTCTGTGCGGCACCCGCTTGGTTGTTTTACATGTGCGCTACTGAGAATGTGCACTATTTCATTATCTAAAATTTTCAGAGAACTTAGCTTTGGCACTCATTAATAAGACGTGGATTTGTTTTCAGAGATTGCCTCCTAAAAGGGGGTGGGGCGGCATGGATGAGTCCTTTTATGGAGTGACGATGTGAATTTGTCTAAATTTGCTACTTTGTATATGTGCAAGTGACGTACGTAAAGTAATTATAAGTGTATGAACATGAGGAAGAGTGTAAGTGAGTTGTATGAGTAAAATAATATTAATGTGGGCGTACTACTGGAAGGCGGCGTCTTTGTGGAAGAGATAGTTAAGTCTGCCACGTGACTATTTTCATTGACGTTTCAATTTCGTTTTCTTGGCGAACAAAATCCATTTAATAATACCTTACAATCCAGAATTGCTGCATTGGCAATTGGTAGTTGATCTCCATTCACTTCAGTCGCCGTTGCTATCCTTGACCTGAAACAATCTCTGCATCCAGATCTATAAGAGCCTCGGAAAATGTTCAACAAATTGAACTATTCCTCCATTCCTGGAAAGGCCTATTTCTAGGTTTGTCTCTAATCGTGTGTTTTCACATTTCATGCCTCAGGTCTTGTCACTGGAAAACACACAAAAAGGAAACAAGAGTTCTTGTGAATGTAAACAGAATGCATAGGCTGCGACCTGTGAGTTGTATGGTTTGTCAGGGGGCTCTATCAATAGAAGTTACCTTGGTAGGATGTGCACAGATGGGAGTGAGGATTCATGCCGTATAATGCCCTTCTTTTGGTGCTATAGAGATGCCAATAAAATATAACAGTTCTTGTCCACCCAGGGGAGCGATGCAGCAGCCTTGGTAGTTGCTGGGATTTATATCCTCGCAGGAGCCCAGCTTCCCACACAGACCAGGTTATAGAGGCTAGTTTAGTGCTGGTGACTGGTCGCAGGATTATCTGCCCCTACTGCCTCTGCAATCTCACATCTGAAGGAGTATCACAGGGACACAGGGGCCTTTGGAATTGACAGAAATATTCAAGCTAGCTATGCTGCAGGGAGAAGTATCTTCCACTGAGACTATTGTTTTCATAGGCTGGAAGTAGAGGCCTGAGGAGTAATGTAGTGCCCATACAATTAACATGCTGGAGTTTGGAAGATAAATGAGTAATATTTGCTGTGGTTTGAAAGACAGATGGCAAATGTGATGAGGCTCTGTCTTCTTTCTTCTGACACATTGCTGCTTCTGTTTTTTGTAGACTGGTGTTTCTGTAACAGGAAAGTGAGATAATTTGGTAAAGTAAACTAACATTCTGCTTTAGGATACAGGTATAAAAGGAAAGGCTGTAGCTTGTCAGTTTTTGCCTGCTCTCCCCACAACATTTAAATACCAGTAAATTAACTGTTAAAATATTTCAAAACATATCAGTAGTTAGGAAAACTCAGACAAACACATTTTTTGTAATTCGGAAGTGTGATGGAAGCAAAGTTTTTATAAGAACCCAAACAAGTAAAGACACTTGGTGATGTGAAAAGGATAAATATTTTCCACATGTGATCGTTGTTGCGCTGCATGGCTTTATCAGTACAACTGATAGAGCACATTTTAATGCAATTTCAAAGGAAAATATGTTGCCTGCAAACAAAAATGTTTAATCACACCATGCTTTCGTAATATATTTGTGAAACTGTGCCCCAAAATCCTGGATTTTTCACAATCCCTATGACTTCAGCTACCAGGGGTTTTAAAGGGCTGGCAGGGAGGGGGCTGGTTTCAGTCCAGTGTGTTTGTGTGTGGTGGGCAGGGGGGTTGTTGCAGAAGACATTCCGGGCACATTCCTACTTGCTGTGATTCTTACTACACAATTCACAAAAAAATCGTTGTAAAGCGTGCTTACATGATTCCTACAGCCTTGGGCTCCCTAGAGTAGTCCACAATGTCAAATTGTAGGACTGTAAAGTGGTTAGTAGGTGTCATTGGTACTGGCATTTGGCACCACTGGCAGGGACTGTAGGTGGTGCAAACACAGTGGCCGCCTCAGAAATAGCTTGGACCCTGGCATTTATTATTTTACAAATGAAACACTGAATAAAGACCCCCTACTTGACGCTATTGAGTTCTTGCGGCCAATGTCAAAGTAAAAGCGCACATTTTAAGAACGTAAAAGGCATCACAAGTATGTGGGTTAACCTGACTACATTTGACATGGAGACTGTGAAAAGAGGGTTGGGCAGCTGGAGGCAACAATAACACAGAATAGAGTAAAGTAAGAGGGGTGCGGGGGGAAGAGCTGAGATTCAGAAACACCCATGGCAAAGAAGGAAGGCATGCACGCGCTCCAAGGTTTTCTATCTGGACCACCCCAACGCTGCTCCAATTTAGGAAAGAGTTGAAGAGTTACCTCTTTAAAGAACACTACAGTGCTATACATTAAGCATACTCAGACCAGCTAATTCTCCTTTTACAACCTGACCATGTTCTGCACTGTGCTGGCTTTTTTCCATAGGATTACCATATGTATACATACATATTTATATAGCTTTTCCTATGCTTGTAAGTAGTCTTCTTTGCTCTAGTGAACATATGTCTGTGCTCAGCCCAGTTATAAACACAAACAGGACTAAATGTGTGTTTAAAAAGAAAATCCTTTTAAATTGCTCTTTATTTTCTTTTGCATGGTTACATTACATAGGGCCTGATTACAAGTTGGGGTGTAAAGTCTGTCACACGCATAGACCCCATTTACGCACGGGATGGAATTATGAGTTTGGTTTTATTTAACGCATCCAATAGCTACTGGATGCTTGAGTAACACAAAATTGTTACGTTTCTGCTGATCAAACCTGACCACTTTCAGCAGGGGAAAACATGTGGTATTTACAGTATCATTCAGATTTTGGTGCATAAAAACTAAAATTAATGTTGGTCACCATTAATTCATAATAGGTGTTATTTATCGCATAAATAAATAATGTACCTCGGGCAATCATCATTTATCTGGGGTAATAAATAACGACTCAACTTGTAATCAGGCCTTTGGAGTTTGCTTGCATCTAAGGACGTCACCATCTATTGTCTCATATCGTTCTCATTTGCGGCAATAGCATTTACTGTATATCAATTTCTAAAAGTGTTGAATAACATGGTATGATTAATTTAACTCTCTACACTTTGGTTTTTCACTGCACTTTTCGTTCACCATGCCAGGTCACATGGCTGCCATGGGTTACAGGTCCCACACTTACTTCACACAATGGCATATTGGGTATCTGCATGCTTTGTCCTACAACCAGCTCATGGGGGCGCCTGAGCAGTACTAACTGATGCACATGGCAGTGCGAGTTTATCCCACCCCACTTTTGGCTCAACGATTCTTCAACCACTGTGTCTGCTTTCTTTATTTATTAGCCAATCCTAGGGCCTTACATTCAGCTTCAGTGCACAGCTACTGACAATCAAGCCCCCCAAGGTGGTCTTTTATGTGGTCAGCCAGAGCCAATAGAATCAGATCCCACATGTTGCATTCTATACAACCTTGTCTTTTTTTCTGGACAGTTGTGGATACATTGGGGCAGATTTACAAGCTGCTTGTGCCTCCTTGCGCCACCGTTGGGTTATGTTTTGTGACGCAACGACGGCACAAACACTGCGGCCAATTTACAATGTGACGCATCTAGGGAGATGCGTCATGATGTAAAGCCCAGTGTCACATTATACCTGCACCAGGTATAATGTATGCAGGCTAGGCATTACCACACAAAAGTTCATGTAGAACTCATACAGTGAAATTTACAAAATCTCACTGTGTCACTCTACGCCTTCCCTGCGTCAAAATCCCTACGACTGCTCAGGCCAGGCACAAGGAATGATGCAGGGCGTTTTGTATGGGACTCACCTATATGTTATTGCACATTGATTGAGTTGCGTCACTTTCATGCGCAACTCCAGCGATGCGTCACTTTTCTGCCAACAGGTGCGTCAGTATTTCTCACACATCTGTTAATCCTTGCGCCATGGAGCACTGTATTATAAATACAGCGCATCCATGGTGGAGTAAGGACATTTGCCATTGGCGAAAGGAAACTGATGCATCTATGCAGATGCGTCAGTTCCTTGTGAATCTGCCCCGTTGTTTCAAGCAGCAGCTCATTTCAGCAGATCGTTTAACCACAGTCAAAAAAAAAGTGACAGCAAGATTAAGATGCAAACAAATAAAAGGTTTCCCACCGCCTCCTAGAGGCCAGATCAGAATAAACACTGTTGCTGGAAAGAGTCAGTTGTCTGCATTACAGGGATCACTGTCTGTGGCGATGTCACGTCCAAGCCTGTGTCTGCATCTGTACAACGGTATTATAGATATATAGACATGCAAACGTATCCAAGGTGCCTGCGATCTACATGCTCACTTATTTTTTACTTGTCCACACATGCTAAAACACATATTTTAACGTGTTCATCAGGAAAATCTTTGCCGATAAACCATGAAGAAATATAATCAAAATAGACGCACACAGAGGATTACATCCATTTGAGCTACAAACAACATTGTTGTGCAAATATGCCAATTATGTGGCAAAACCTATGCAGTAAATGTTTCAGTTTAATGCACTCACCTGCCTTTAGATGTGCGCAGCGAGGTTCATCGCAGGGCCTTCGGCAATGTGCTGCAGGAGTTGGGCCCGGTCAGACCTTGTGCCAGAGCATCACAGTCAGAAGACCCACTTCGAGCATGGTTTTTTACGCCATCCCTGCTGATGATATCCTTCTCCTGTGCTGGGCCATAATAAAAACGGGTGTGGTCATGACGAGCTCAGCTCGTCATGAGCTCACGAGAGGTATACCTCATGACGAGCTGAGCTCGTCATGAGCATCGAAGGGGTTAAGATGTATAACACCGGCTTGGTAACAGGGCCAGGTCTTCAACCTTTAGCCAAGCCATGTGCCCAAAGCTCTACATAAAGGGGGCCTGGCCTCGTTTTTGACCTTTGCCTTTAACTTTGTACCATGATCAGTGGCCTTGGCTCATCTTTTTGCGCAAGCCAGGCACACAAGGGAAATAATACACATTCATTGATGCTGAATTCATTCTGTGGAAGGAAAGGCTGATTTTGCGCTTGATTTATGCTGGAGGATGAGATACTCGTCAACATTACGAATATCCCATCCACCGCATTACAATGACATTGTTTCTTCTGGCATTTGTAATATTGTGACAGGATTTCCGTCACATTTATGATGGGGTGTCCCATATGTCAAAGCATAAATCAGTCCCTTTGGCAAAGGATATCATATCCGTGAAAGATGCACTTTGCATTGGCACCCACATCCAAACTACAGTTCAATGAACTTGTGCAACGTTTGCAAATGGCAACAGCCATGTTGAAAGCTATGCGAAGATATGTTTTCTCCGGGCTCACAGCATCTTTTCTAGGCAATAGAACTTGTTGGTGCTGCAGCGAGGATGTTGCTTCCAGACTAAGAAATCAGGGCACACAGAGAGTTTCCAGAACTTCATTTATTGCGACCATCATAACGCGTTTCGGCTTAAGTGCCTTTCTCAAATGTAAATGACTCTGGGGCTCCTGTACAACGTTTATGTACATTTTACCTGGCTCTTATTGGAGGGAACATTATGGCCAATGTGGCAAAGACTACGTGTCCCAGCATTCCTCATCTCTCCATAGAGGCACTGTTTATCTCAATACTCCCTTGATACCAGCCCTTTAGTGATTGTATTCTCATATTATTACCACAGTATATATATTACCTACTGGCGGTCGCCAGTAGGTAGTTATAGTTAGGACGTAGTTTCCATAGGAAATCCTCAACATTCTATTTGCAATAACTTTGGCGCCGGTGAATGAATCTTCGCGAAATTCTCCAAGAAAATGACCTGCTCTGCTTCGCTCCTTCCCTGAAAGTTTAGGGGTGATTCGTGAGGTGGGGGCCGAGAAAAAAGGGGGGGTCCCAAAATGTGTTTTCCTCATGCAATTTTCCATAGGACCTGTAGCCAGGGCTACAGCCCGAACGGCTGAACGGAATTACACCAAATTTGGCAAAAAGGTAGAGTTTGGTTCGCAGATCACCCTTTTTGTTGAACGGTATAAATACGTTCAGTAGTTTCTGAGAAAATCATAAGTATATCTATAGGAGCTTACTAAAAGCTTACTATACTCTATACCTTCCCGAGCACGAGCTGATTGTTAATTGGCTGTCAACACTCCAAACCAGGAATTGTTGGCAGCCATCTTGTGCCTCTGTAGAACCGAGGCACAAGGAAGCAGAGAAACATACATGGAAAACACAAAAAGGGGGCAGGGTAGAAACACCATGACCCCCTAGGCCTGCTCAGGGGGTCCCACAAGGACCCCCAAGGCTCCAAAAATTATTATTATTTTTTTAAATCGCGGGGTCCGCGTACGCACGCGAACTCCGCGAACAAAAAAAAAAACCTGGTCTGCTTTTTTAAAAATTAGCCCCCAGGGGACCAAATCCTGGGGCAAAATGATTTAAAAAGTGTGGGGGGGTCCCATGCCGCTCCCGAAGGATGCAGGGAGCCGGCTGGGACCGTGGGGGCTTTGGGGCTCCCCCCACGGTCTCCAACATTATACTTTAGCCACGGGGGATGGGGGCCCCGGGGATTATAATAAATTAGCAATAGACGCAATTTTTTTTTTTACAATAGATTTACGGTACGCGTACCATGCTCACACGTAAGGTGCGAAGTTTGGAAGACGTCCCATAAGCGTACCTAAGGTAGAAAAAGTAAAATATTTTTAGATATTTATGAAGTGTAAGTGTTTATAAGTTGGGTGGCTCTAAAAAGAGCCCTTGTGTTTATTGGGAGATTTTAGTACCTACAGGTAAGTACTGATGCAGAGTCTAAAGTTCAAGAGGAAGCCTATGTTCCCCTCATCTGTAAAATGTACACCATCTCTCCTATAGATGCGGGCAGGGCATGCATATTGGGAAAGAGGATTAAGAACACTAGGCCTGAAAGACCTTTGGGGCATGCAAGTAAGCCATAACGAATGCAAACGACTAGCGAAAATAAGCACAAAAAAGCTCTCTTCTGTGGAAGACAAGGCTCGGCTGGCAAAAAGAAGTCACGGATGGATGTCCTTGCAATCCTATGTCCAGTTGACCCCACAGGAGTACCTAACTCAACCATTCACTGCTCGAACAAAACTAAGTTTCCTAAAGTTGAGAATGGGAGTAATCAACCTGTTGGTCCATTTGCCAAAATGGAAAAGAGCCCACGGACAGGAACAATGCAGACTCTGCGGGAATCAAAAAGAAGACATAGTACACATCCTTTGTCTTTGCCCAAACCTGCTGAACGAAAGACGGTCCCTCCTGAGGAAACTCTGGAACACAAACATGATTAGATCGTGTAGAGTAGCAGTCTTGGCTTGCTTTGACCCTCGGAACACTAAATTAAACTGTGCCCTAGTAAGGTTTTTGGAAAAAGCTGAAAAAAAACTTGGTGAGGAGTCCCTAGTACGCGATTTCTCACCAGCACAATTACTAGCCTAGTTCCAAATGCCACCTTACTGCATTATGTACATGATCCTTAGCTCTCCTTTTTATAAGTATGTTTTTACACATTTTTATAATCTTCATAACGCATATGATCCTATACTCATTTTTATATGTATTTATTGATATATCGTTCTTAAAATTCTGTAACTTGCAAAGGTTTTTTTAATCATGCAATAAAGATTCTACTTCTTCCTATAGATGTCATGCATATTGAAGCGCAGATTGTTATGGTAAATGGACCCCATTCTATAGTCCCGGAGAAACGCAGAAACAGATTTATTCACATGTTTTCTAGCTTTCTCAATCTGTGGACAAAATTGATTGGACCTGTTCCATGTTTGCCTTTGACATATATTAGAATAGACAAAGGTAGTTTTGGGGAAAAGTGACATCAGTTCTGTAATGGTGTCCTCCATAAACATTTCCAGACCTACCCCAGTCAAAGTGCCTAGGTCATTGCCACCACAGTGCACAATTATGGGGTGAGGGTGTTGGAGATGCATAAAGGATTTCACCAATGGCGTCAATTGATGCCACTTTAACCCTCTCTGTCCAATCCATTTAATGTCTACATTTGGTAAACCTAGGTCTTTGTGAATTTCTTTCTGTTGTGCATACCTTTCACTCCAGAAAATAAAGCTGAATCCTACAATCCACACTGTAAGCATGTTGAAGAGAGGTCTTGATACACTCAGATGGTCTCTGTAAATGAAAGGGTAGTTTGAAGATTTTTTTTTCTAAAATGGTGGATAAGTGGAGTTTTGAAAAAAAGCAAAGAAGTGATTGGTTGTTTGAAATGATACTAGGTAGAAAAGTAGGGTGCAATTTTCTGTTTTTAAAAGCCTGTCATTTATTGGTTAAGAAAAAGTGATAAGTGATAGAAAAGAACATTACTTAATATAAGCTGATGTATTGAGGAGTCAAGCACACTTGCTGTTTTATTTTGCAACAATGTATGATGAACATTTCACCTGTGTTGTCAGTAAGGTGTTCCCTGCAGTGTTTCTATGGTAATTGGCAGAATGAGTTTGGGGGAAGCCTCGCGACTCCTGCCCTACCATAGCAAACTGCTTTTCATCAGAGATAGCAGCATGTTAGCTGCTCTCTCTGACAAAAAGCAATGCCGGCTCCTGAAGGACGTGGGGAGCTGGCTGGGACCGTGGGGGCTTTGGGGCTCCCCCCACGGTCCCCAACGTTATATTTTAGCCCCAGGGGATGGGGTCACCGGGGAATATACAAAATTAGTAAAAGAGGCAATTTTTTTTTAACGATTGATTCACTGTACGCCTACCATGCTCGCACATATGACGTACTGTGCAAAGTCTGTAAAACGTTCCGTGAGCGCACCTCAGCATGAAACCTCAATAAAAAAATATATTTTATAAATATCTATAAAGTTTATGTGTTTATGTGTTGGTTGGTTCTTATTATACCTTTTCTATTTATTGGTACTTATATGTAACTACTTATGCATAGTCTAAACTTGTTGAGTAGCAGTGTTTTATAGAGTGCTGAACTTTTGACCTCTGTTGACAGTTAAATTTTGCATGATCTGCTGGGGGAGGGTGGAAAGTTATGTCAGTTGGAAAGGTTTGAAATGTTGAACCAATGAAAATGTGTCTTTGGTTTTGAATTGTTGTGTGAAGGAATTTAATTTGTTATTGTTGTGTATATATGTGTAAATTGAGTGGGAAAATGTGCCATTTGTTTGGTTCTGCTGCACGCACTGAAGGAAAGAGATTCTGTCTGAGGCTATCTGCTGTGTGTGTGGCATTCTTCTTAATCTTCCAATAAGATTGAAAGGTTAGTTGATTATTTGTAAGGGACTGTATGTGTTGCATTTTATTTTTAGTAATAGTAATGGGTTTATTCCTGTCAAGTTTGTAGAATTATACTCTCAGTTTGTCTGCATTTGGATAACTATTGTGATAAAATCATTTGGTAAGTTAATGTGTTTAGTTAGTCATCTTTGTTTGATAAAGATCAGCACTAAAAAATGTAGAATGTGTGCAGTCACTTTTTTAGTTGTAGAATACTTAATAGTGTTGCTTGTTTAGAATTAGGCTTGTGTTCTAAATGTACTATTTTGTAGTCAAGTATACATAGAGTGCTGTATATACTCTTGGGCAGATTTACAAGCCCATTGGGTCTTTTTCTTGTTTTATTGTGTCTCATTTTTGGATGTAATGCTGGTAAAAAAATAATAGTGCACATTGGAAATGTATTTGCAAAATGAGTCAGGATTGTCTACTGAAATGTAGTGTGTGGTATTCCATAACCTATGTCATCTGACTTATGTCATCTGGAATCCTCCCATGTCACTCAGTAGAGTGTTAGGACTTTAGAATGTTTTCCCTTGACTGTGGTCAGTTACAGCTTCACTTAGGATGAAGACATCTCTTGCTACCTGTGGTTGTATAAGCTGTTCTCCTTTTGAATAAACCCACTTGAACCTACTCTCTGTGTAGTGGTCTTACTACACAATTATTGGCGACGTCGGGAGCAGTGGAGTTTGGGAGACAGCGTTCACTTGCCTATCTGCAGTCCTGTTTTGTGCAAAATTGGACTTTATCTACTGGAAAGGATCTTCGATCTATTTGTATGCCGTGGGAAAGAACTTTTAATGCAGCTCTTCTCAATCGAGTCCGTGAGTCTCTTCACTGTTTTTTTTTTTTTATCTTTTGTGCATGCGTTTGTGTTCAACTTTCCACTGCATCCATCGAGCAGTTTCCCTGGCTCGCGCGCATCCATCGAGCAGTTTGCCTAGCTCGCGCGCATTCACCAAACAGTTACCCTTGTCGACCGCATTCATCGAGCGGTTTTCTACGAGCGTGTTTGGTGCATTTTGTCTACTTTGATGTGCCATTTCTACAAAACTTTGAAAGAAAACAATTCAAGGACTCACCTCGAGATTCCTCTCGAGCTTCAACAAGTCCGTTTCTAATCCCGCATTGCATCCTGGGATAACAACTTCGCGCACGTCATCGCGCACTGCATTCTGGGATGACAACATTGTGCACGTCATCGCGCACCTCCTCACGTTCAAGGCGGCCATCTTAATGTAGTACGAAGCATTTTCTTCGTATTTCTTTTACAATCAAACATCGGTTTGAGTCTAACATCGGTTTGAAGCAATCAAACGCCGTTTGGAAGAAAAGAAAAGGCAAATTAATCCTATTTTACTATTTCCAAATATCAAACGTTTTGCTGCAATTTTATTTTATGTACATTTACTAAGTTTTTTTTTTTTTTAGTTGCAAATTTTACCACGGTGATTTGCACACCTTCTTCAAAGAAAAGGAAAACAAAAAGTTTACATAGAGATATTCATTTATTTAGTAATTTACACTGTTCTAATTTATGTGTTAATATTAAGCTTTATTTACAGGATGTCAAACATTGCGGCACCACCTCACTTTCTTCAGGTGGCTGGCGATCCTCCAATAGAATGGGATCTTTGGTTTCCCATGTTTATTGCTTACGTGGATGTCTTGGAAAAAGAGGATTGTTCAGCAAAAAGAAAGCTTGCTCTTCTAAGACATTGTCTTGGCGGCGCAGGTATAAAAGAATTTGATAATTTACCACCTTTGGAAGATGCAGGCGATATAGACGTGTTCAACAAAGCTTCTAAACAAATGAAAATTCGTTTTGGTAGAAGGATTAATACTGTGATGGAAAGGTTCAAATTTTACTCTCGTGAACAGAAACCTGATGAAACAATTGAGGATTACGTTGCAGCACTACGTTCTCTTGCTTGTACTTGTTCCTTTGAAACTATATCTTATGAGCAAGTCCTCAGAGACCAAATCATGATGAAAACTAAAAGCAAAAAAATCCAAGAAAGGCTTTGGTTGGGCACTGAAACCACTCTTGCCGCAGTGGTGAACATAGCTAAGGGTATAGAGCACTCTGAAAAATTTGTATCTGAAATAAGGGGGCAAAGTCTGAAAGCTAATGTTCCCGAAGTTGAAGTAGCCGTTGTTAAAACTCATTCTAGTAATTCCACTTCAAACACTTTCAGTTCTAGACCTACCTTTAAGAAAGAATATATAAGAAACACTAGTGATAATAGGAATTTTACCAAAAGAAGTACTATTGTTTGCTACAGATGTGGTAGTACTAACCACGTTGGGAATTACAAAGGTTGTCCCGCTTGGGATAAGATCTGCATCAAGTGCAAGAAGAAAGGTCATTTTGGGAATGTGTGCAGATCTGGTCAAAGAATTAATTATATCTCTCCTGAAGAAGAGGAAGTTTTAAATAGCCTAAATTGCATACTATCTATTGATGAATGTATTCAAAATAACTTCCCCTCTTGCACTATTTTTATGGACAACAAACCTATTGACATTTTTGTTGACTCGTGTGCTTGGTATAGTATTATTGGTAAAGATATTTTTGAACGTCTTTGGCACAAAAGAGAACTCTTAAGTCCTGACATATATCCTGGTGGGTATACAGGACGGAAAATTGCATTAGAGGGTTTCTTTTGGACCAAATTGTTTTTTAAAAACTGGGATGTCAGAGCTAAAGTTTATGTTGCCACCAAAGGTGTCTCCATTCTGAGTTGGCCTCATCAACGCATTCTAGGGATCAAATTAGATCCAAATGCTGTTCCACCAGTGTATGTTGAAGAGCCCCGAGTTGAAAGGCACATTACTGACTCTCTAATTAACTTAACTTTGAATACATCTAGTGACTCGGACTTCACTAAAGGCATACTCAAGAATTTTCCTGAAATTTTTAATGATAAGCTGGGAAAATATATTAATTTCAAGCACAAAATAATTCTAATTGATAATGCTGTCCCCGTCAGGCATAAAGTGAGAAATGTTCCTTTAGCTTACAGATCCAAATTAAAAGATATTCTAGACGATTTAGTAAAAAGAAATATAATAGAGCCAATTGAATCTTCCCCTTGGGTTTCGCCCATTGTAATTTCAGTTAAAAGTTCAGGCGAACTTCGTTTATGTGCAGATTTGCGCAGTCTCAATAAGGAAATATGGATAGACAAACATCCCTTGCCTAATATACACGAGTTGATTTCCGCTTTGGCAGGTGCTACTGTATTTTCCTCAATTGATTTGGCTAGTGCCTACCACCAGGTGGAGTTAGATGAAGACTCAAGGAAACTTACTGCTTTTGTCACTCCAGAGGGCATGTTTCAGTACTTACGCATGCCCTTCGGCTTGGCAAGTGCGGCCTCCGTCTTCCAGCGTCTTATGAAGGAATTATTGACAGATTGCAAGGGGGCTATAGCTTTCCAAGACGACATTTTGATTTTTGGAAAAGACTATACTGAACATGATGAGAATTTAGCTTTGGTTTTGGAAAGAGTTCGGTCTAAGGGTCTTACCTTGAAATTTAACAAATGC
Organism: Lissotriton vulgaris; assembly: GCF_964263255.1. NCBI lineage: Eukaryota > Metazoa > Chordata > Amphibia > Caudata > Salamandridae > Lissotriton > Lissotriton vulgaris. The sequence continues at coordinate 1,302,910,689 of NC_141695.1, read as the reverse complement.
AAATTCAGGCAAGACAAAGTGGAGTACCTTGGCCATGAAATATCAAGTTACGGAATCAAACCCAAAGTTAATCATGTTCAAAATATTGTCAATGCACCTTCTCCCAACTCAAAAGAACAGTTACTTTCTTTTTTAGGATTGACTGAATTCTATGGCAAATTTGTTAAAAACTATTCTGATATTGTGCATCCTTTGAGGGTTCTGTTAAAAAAAAATGCAAAATTTATTTGGGACAAAGCGCAAGAAAATTCTTTTGGAATTTTGAAACAAAAAATTGTTGAGGCCCCATTTTTGAAACCTTACTCTGTGGGCAAAGAATGTATTGTTTGTGTTGATGCAAGCAACATTGGGTTAGGGGCTGTTTTAATGCAAAAGGATAATTCTGGTGAGTTTGTTGTCTCGTATGCTTCTCGAGCTCTACGTGACGCTGAGAAAAACTACTCTACTATTGAGCGAGAGTTACTTGCCTGTACGTGGGCTGCTCAGCACTTCAGACAATTTTTGTGGGGGACAAAATTTCTTTTGAAAACTGATCATAAGCCTCTGATCACTATGTTAGCTGCTGGTGGTGGAAGAGTTCTTACTGCTAGGTTAGCGAGACTAGCAGCTAAATTGCAGGAATACCGTTGCGAGGTGGTGTACATTCCTGGACGTATGAATGTCCATGCGGATTGTATGTCGCGCTTTCCAGCTAGAGTAGATGTTGGTGACAGTGTTGATTGTGATGTTGCTTATTCTCTTGCGGATGTCAACATTATTTCAGATCAAGAAAGTTCTTTAGTTCTCTCAGAGAAGGACTGGGCAGAAGCTATGGAGAATGACCCTGTTTTGACTCAGGTTAGACAATTCTTGATTAGAGGTTGGCCTGAAGAAAGGAAACTTTCTGGAGAGTTGGGGTCGTTTTATAAAGTTAAGGATGATCTTATGTTATGTCGTGACATTATAGTCAGATCAGACAAAATCATACCTCCTTCTAGTTTGAGAGAAAGAATTTGCACATTGGCATATGAGGGGCACATGGGGATGTCTACCACTAAAAGAAGGATCAGGGAACGCTACTGGTGGCCTGGTATTGACGCCATGGTAGATAGTTGGGTCAGGAATTGTTCTCCGTGCTCCTTGAGTGACAAATCTGTAAAGAGTATGTCTGTTGATGTCACTCCCATTGAGTACGCCAATGGTCCTTGGCGAAGGTTAGCTATCGATATCATTGGACCTTTCAGTTATCAGTCTGGTAAGGAAATGTTTGCTTTAGTTTTAATTGACTACTTCTCTAAGTGGCCTGAGTTAAAAATTGTCGAGAAAACCTCTTCTGAACATGTAATTGATTTTCTTGATGAGATATTTGCTAGGGAAGGCTTACCGGAGGAACTTATATCAGACAATGGTCCACAATTTATTAGTAATGAGTTTGAGCGTTTTCTCAGAAACTGTGGTATTGTTCACAAAAGAACCTCTAATTATTTCCCGCAAGCCAACGGCCAAGTTGAAAGGTTCAACAGAGTCATCAAAGAATCTTGTCAATTAGCTATTAAAAGTGGCTTGAAATGGAAGAAAGCTCTTCAAGCAACCTTATTGACTTATCGATTATCCCCCAATTCAGTCACTGGTCTGTCTCCTTTCGAATTATTGCGCGGAAGGAAACCAGGCTCTCGGCTTTTTCCTTGGTGGCTAAAAGGTGATTCTCCCTACGAGGTAGGCTTTAAGGTCTTGAGGGAGAAAATTGGGAAATACCAGGAAGGTATGGTTCAGCATTCTGCTAAAAAGAAGTACAATAACTGCAGCATAAAAGTTGGTGATCGAGTTCGTGTAAAGATGGGTGGTTTGTTCCACAAAAATGTATCTAGGTGGTCTGATCCTATCAAAGTTATCGAAATCTTTAGCAAGGCTGTCAGAGTCGAAGGGGGGAAAATATGGAATTTAAGAAGGATTTCTCTATGTAAACCCTTAGTTACTCCTCCTCAGAAATCCACTCTTCCAGAGAGGTTTGTTCCTAACAGACTTGTTCCAGACAGGGTTGTCTCAGACAAACCTGTATCAAACTATAATTCCGATGGTTTCTCCGGTATGCATGAAGTTTATGACAACTTAGGAAAGGTGATTGTAAATAATTCTGATGTTGTGTTTAACCCTGATGTGCAACCTGTTCCTTGTGTCACTATAGACAACCAATCAAATGTAGAGTGTGAAGACATTCCATTAAGACGTAGTGAGCGAGTGAAATGCGTTCCTTCAAAACTTAAAGATTACATTAGAACTTGATTCCTTTTTGTATTATCTTGTTTCTATTGGGGTTTTATTATTTTTTTTTTTGTGTTTTTTTTTCTGTTTTTTTTTAAGGGGGGGAGGTGTGTGGTATTCCATAACCTATGTCATCTGACTTATGTCATCTGGAATCCTCCCATGTCACTCAGTAGAGTGTTAGGACTTTAGAATGTTTTCCCTTGACTGTGGTCAGTTACAGCTTCACTTAGGATGAAGACATCTCTTGCTACCTGTGGTTGTATAAGCTGTTCTCCTTTTGAATAAACCCACTTGAACCTACTCTCTGTGTAGTGGTCTTACTACATAGTGGTCATATACATGAAATGCGTTTAGTCACTAAAATGTTGTAGTGTGGTTAATTTGTGTTTTGGTGAAATGTATGGTTTACATTTGTTTGTCAAAAATCACACTGAGTGTCTGTGAACATTAAAGATTTACACGTGCTCTTTTTTCTATAATCTCTGCTGTTTCTCTCACAGTATGTCTTTCTCTGCTTTTAGTGTTCTCTCTATTCTGATATTTTACTTTATTTCCTTATTTTAATGTGTCTTTCTTCACAGTGCCATTTCTTTTCATACTCCCTCCTGTCCTTTTAGTCCCCCTCTGTCCTTATTGTGTCTTTCTGTCTCCTAATACTGTCCCTTATTTTATAGTCTTTTCTTTGACCTCTTAATCCCCCCTCTCTCATCATATCTCTCTCTTAATTATTTTCACTCATTATACATAGACTGCTGCATACACCATTGGGCAGATTTACAAGCCCATTGGGCATCTTTTTTCGTTCTATTGTCTTTCATGTTTTGATGTAATATGGCCCAAAAAAATAATGGTGCAAATTGGAAATGTATTTGCAAAATCAGTCAGGATTGTTTATTGAAATGTAGTGGTCATATACAAGGAATGTGTTTAGTCGCTAAAATGTTTTAGTGTGGTAAATGTGTTTTGGTGAAATGTATGGTTTAATTTTTTTGTCTAAAATCACACTGAGTGTCTGTAAAAATTAAAGATTTACACTTGCTCCTTTTTCTATAATCTCCGCTTTTTCTCTTACAGTCTATCTCTCTCTGCTTATAGTGTTCTCTCTATTCTGATATGTTACTTTATTTCCTTATTTGAATTTGTCTTTCTTCACAGTGCCATTTTTTTTCATACTCCCTCTTGTCCTTTTAGTCCCCCTCTGTCCTTATTGTGTCCTTCTGTCTCCTAACAGTGTCCCTTCTTTTGATAGTCTTTTCTTTGACCTCTTAATCCTCCCTCTCTCATCATATCTCTCTTAATAATTTTCGCTCAGTATACATAGACTGTTGCATACACTGTTGCGCAGATTTACAAGCCCCTTGGGCCTTTTATAGTGTATCCTCTGACCTCCTATTTCTTCCTCTCTCATCATGTCTCTCTTAATAATTTTCACTCAGTATACATAGACTGCTGCATACACTGTTGAGCAGATTTACAAGACCCTTGGGCCTTTTATAGTGTATCCTCTGAGCTCTAATTTCTTCCTCTCTCATCATATCTCTCTTTTCATAATTTTCACTCAGAATACATAGACTGCTGCATACACTGTTGTGCAGATTTACAAGCCCCTTGGGCCTCTTTCTTGTTCTATTGTGTTTCATTTTTTGATGTAATGTGGCCCAAAAAAATAATGGTGTAAATTGGAAATGTATTTGCAAAATGAGTCAGGATCGTTTATTGAAATGTAGTGGTCATATACATGGAATGTGTTTAGTCGCTAAAATGTTTTAGTGTGGTAGATGTGTTTTGGTGAAATGTATGGTTTAAGTTTTTTTTGTCTAAAATCACGCTGAGTGTCTGTGAAAATTATAGATTTACACTTGCTCCTTTTTCTATAATCTCCGCTGTTTCTCTTACAGTGTATCTCTCTCTGCTTATAGTGTTCTCGCTATTCTGATATTTTACTTTATTTCCTTATTTTAATTTGTCTTTCTTCACAGTGCCGTTTTTGTCATATTCCCTCTTGTCCTTTTAGTCCCCCTCTGTCCTTATTGTGTCCATCTGTCTCCTAACAGTGTCCATTCTTTTGATAGTCTTTTGTTTGACCTCTTAATCCTCCCTCTCTCATCATATCTGTCTCTTAATAATTTTCACTCAGTATACATAGACTGTTGCATACACTGTCAAGCAGATTTACAAGCTCCTTGTGCCTTTTATAGTGTATCCTCTGACCTCTTATTTCTTCCTCTCTCATCATATCTCTCTCTTAATAATTTTCACTCAGTATACATAGACTGCTGCAAACACTGTTGGGCAGATTTACAAGCCCCTTGGGCCTCTTTCTTGTTCTATTGTGTTTTATTTTTCGATGTAATGTGGCCCCAAAAAAAAATGGTGCAAATTGGAAATGTATTTGCAAATCAGTCAGGATTCTCCACTGAAATGTAGCGGTCATATACATGGAATGTGTTTAGTTGCTAAAAAAGTTTAGTGTGGTAAAAGCGTTTTGGTGAAATGTATGGTTTAAATGTTTTGTCTAGAATCACACTGAGCGTCTGTGTAAATTAAAGAATTACACTTGCACCTTTTTTCATAATGTCTGATTTCTCTCACTGTCTACCTCTCTCTGCTTATAGTGTTCCCTCTGTTCCGATATTTTCGTTTATTTCCTTATTTTAATTTGTCTTTTTTCACAGTGCCATTTCTTCTCATACTCCCTCCTGTGCTTTTAGTCTCCCTCTGTCCTTCTTGTCTCCTTCTGTCTCCTAATAGTCTTCCTTCTTTTTATAGTCTATCCTCAGACATCGCATTCCTCTCTTTCTCATCATATGTCTTTCTTAATAAATTTCCAGTCAGTATATATAGACTGCTGCGTACATTGTTGGGCAGGTTTACAAGCTCCTTGGGCCTCTTTCTTGTTGTATTGTGTCTTATTTTTGGATGTAATGTCGGCAAAAAGTAATGCAGGAAATTGGAAATGTCACTGCTGCTTTGTGTATGCAAATGCTGGGGGATACCACAGGTACTCCTCGTTTGCACCCTCAATTATACCTGCACTCTGGGGGCCCACACGGAGCCCCCACAGTAAAGACCACATGTCTTTCCGTGGCGAAATCACTCCTATGGAAAAGCATCTGCAGAGGCCCATCATGATATGTCTGGTGGTGTGTATTTGACTTCGCCACTATGTTAAACCCTTTCCACACTGGTTGCAAGGCAACCAGGGCAGAAAAGCGCTGGACGGTCTTTCCGACTGCTGTAGATTCTCCAGCCATGCAAATATGGCGGGGGGTCATTCTGGTAGACTTGGCGAGTGGATTGCCCCTGCCAGGCTGGCGGTGGGTACCGCCAGACTGGTAGGGGAAAGCTGCCCGTCATCCTAATGGGTCTCTTAGCGTCTCTTTGTCCTTATTGTCTCGCCTGTTTCCTAATAGTCCCACATCTTTTTATACTCCCTTGTCTAACTACTTTTCATACTTCCCCACCCTGTCTCCTCATATTCTGTGTCTTTCTTCTAATACTCTCCCTTCATACCGTCACCTTTCTCCTTATACTGCTCATTATCTCTTCATATTTCCAGTCTTTTCATTCTATATTTATTCCCTTATACTGCAGTGTTTGCTCATATCCTCTTTTCTATTTATATTTCCAATTGTCTCATAGTCCTCTTTCTCTTGTTGTAAGTCCTTTCATACTCTTATGTTTGTTGTCATATCTCCTCTCTTCTTATAAATTATATAATAGTGTATTTGATATATTTATTTTTCTAAAGTGAAATATTTTTTTTTATAATAGATTGTTTTCATCACAACTGAAAAAAAATCACCATGCCTACAAAAATAGCAAAGAAGAAACAACGCATGAAAGCAGACTATTTAAAGAGAAGTGATCTACAACATTTTCCAGAACAACAATGTGTTAACAAAAAGAAAAAAAGTCCTGGTAAGAAAACTAAGACTTTTTTGCGAAGATTGTCAACCACTAATAGTAGTGTGCGCAAAGTAAAAAATACAATCACTGTTTCGCTACTAAGAGAAAAAAGAAGAACTATGGAAAAACTTCTGAAAAAAATTTAAATAATAAAAGAAGAAAAAATCAATATAAGGAAAGAAGGAAGAAGATGTTCTATAATAGAATTTTGAAAAACGCAACTGAGTTAATAAAGAACCGTAAGAAGAAAACAGCATTTTATAAGAAGAGGAAATGTGTTGTGAATGTAATTGAGAAAGCTTTTGAATTAAAAAAAATGTTTGTTTTAGTAATCAATAGAATTCGATTACTTGATAAGCCAATCCATTTAATGAAGAGCAAAAGTAAACGGAGAAGAGTAATTAATGGAAGTAATTTTTCTGAAGTTTTTTAGGTGAATGGAAACATAGTTCAAGTTCTGAGCCTTTTTTTAATGAGGAGAGTTTTTTTCAGAGTAATGAGTTGTTGCATGCAGTTGACATTACAGGTCGTGCTTATGAGGTTAAAAATGGTTGTCCTATTGAGAAAGAGAAAATTGTTCCTAGAAATGTAGAAGAGGTGTTAGCTGATGAAGTATTAGGGACATGGCTTAAAGCTCCAGTGTACACTTGGAATTGCAGCAGTGTTTGTAGTGAACGGCAGGAATCTATTGATTTTTTACGCAATTTCTTACGTAACTATACTAAGAAAAGTGTTAAACAAAAGATTAAGATGTTGCAAGGACTAGACCCTTGCAGAGTGAGAGAAAATACTGGTTTGCAAGGACATTCTTTGGCTTGTCTTTCAAAAAAAAGTATGTAGAAGTGTTTTTCACCATTTCAGGATGTTGGCAGTACATCATACTGAAATGAGGAAATTTGTCAGAACGTTGTATTATGCAAAAAGTCCAGCTCTAATGTTAAAGAAGTTGAACAGTGCTCTTTTGCATGGATCTGTGTCAGATGTGAAGAACGGTTGTGATGAAATTCAGGTTAGTTACTTTGGTGCAGAAGAAGATAGTGCAGAAATTGATACGTTAGTAGAAGGAAATGTAGAAGAGAATGTACAACATTGCAGTACAGAAATATTTGAGGAAGAAATTACAAAGTTCAAGGTGATTTCAGGATGAAACACAAAATTATTCTTGTATTTGTTGTCAACGTACTCATAATAAAAATCAGACTAGGACTGTTGATCTGTATTTAAAATTTGAAAAGGAAAATAATAAGGAGTGGGTGGAATTTGTAACTTATTTGTTGGTAGAGAATTCTTTTGATTTGGGTTGTGATCAGCGTACTTGTAAATAATAATATAATATATTAGACGAGAATTAAATGCCTGCTAGAGCTGTGCATAATAATTTTGAGGTGGGAAAAATTTCTTGTGAACTGGTGGATTTAAATACTTAGGAATCTATTCTTATTCAAAGTGTGCATCCTTTTCAGGCTATTGTTCGTATGGAGCCTAAGACAGGGAAATTGCCTCCTTCACATTTACAGAGAGGATTAAAAGGAAGAGTTGTGTATTTGCCATTAGATTTAAAGAAAAATATTGAAACATTTGCTGGAGAAAATGTAGAAGATGAACCTTTAGTTATTCTTGTTAATGGCGTTCCTGCTAAGAGTAAGAAAATCTGGCAGGAATTAGTGGATGTTAGGAAAGTGAAAAAAGGCAACGTTGTATCTGATAAAAAATAATCAATATTATAAAGACGTGTTTATGTGTGAAGAAGAAATAACTGTAGAAGAAGATAGTGACTTGCCATCTGGACAAATTGAAAAAGTGAATGTGTCTACAACTGAAGAAATATATGAACATTACAGTGTTCATCCACTGCATTCCAAAGAAGTGATGGGGAATACTATAGAGTTATTCCAAATGAAAGAAGCAAAAGGAAGTCCCATTAGTGTATGGAAAAAAAATCTTGGAAGCTTGTTGTTTCCCTCATTTGTTTCCTGCAGGAAAAGGAGGACAATATGATGACCGACCTGTGCAGATTCCTGCATCTGAATACCAGACATTAAGATTGTATGCAGAAGATCCAAGATTTCGACAATGTATTCCGTATTTGTTTCATCTTTTGTTTGAGAGTGATTTGTCTGGACTTTCTTATGCAGTGAACCATATATTGAAAACAGGGGTACGTCTGCAAAATGTTTCGGCAAAGGAATTTTTGGGTAAAGTACACCGAAAGATAATGTTTTGGAATCTCAGCTAATTAATCTCATGGCATGTTAGCGTGGTACTAATGAGTACTGGTACCATCGTCATGGAGAACTTAAATGTATGTTAAGGAACTTAGGAACTCCTACATGGTTCCTTACTCTAAGCTGTGCTGAATATGCTTGGGATGATTTACTTTAATTTCTTCAAGAGGCAAATCCAAATATAGTAAATATTGAATACAAGACACCTGAAGAATTGTGCTCTTTGGATCCAGTTAATGTATGCAGATATTTCAATCATAGATATGAAGCTATGATGTCTCTTATCACCAATAAAAAAATCCTCCTCTTGGAGAGGTTCTGGACTTCTTTTGGGAAAAGGAGTATCAAGCAAGAGGTGCTCCTCACATACACATGCTACTATGGATTAAAGTTGCTCCCAAATTTGGAACAGAGTCAGATGATACTGTGATGTCTTTTATTGAAGAATACGCTACATGTGATATACCCAAAAGCACACAGGATAAGGACTTAAGAGAACAGGTCTTACGATTCCAAAGCCATCGTTGTGGGAAATACTGTCGTCGAAAGTACAAATCTAAAGACAAATTCTATACCAAATGCCGTTTTGGATTTCCACGTACAGTCATATCGAAAGAAAGAGTGAATAGTTTTATGTCATCTTTGCGACATACTATCACAAGAAAGTCTCCTAAAAATACCTGCAATTTAAGAAGAAATGAAGACTCAAAATATATGAATGACTACAACCTAGTCATTTTGACTATGTGGAATGCTAATATGGATATTCAGTATGTTGCAGACAATTCCATTGCTGTTCCTCGATATGTAACATCGTACATAACAACATCAGAAAAGATGGAATTGAAGGAAATATGGGAAGAGATTTCCCACGAGAAGAGTCTAAGTAAGAAATTATATACTTACAGTTTGAAGATGTTATCTCATCGAGAAATTGGAGCATAGGAATGTTTGGATCGCTTATCATCTGCAAGTCTACACTCCAAATCTAGAAGAATCATTTGGGTGACTCTAGGTCTTGCTGCAACACGAAACCGAGTACTTAAATCTGTACAAGAAATTGAATATTTAGCTGAAAAATAGCCAGAAAGTACAGATATTGTGAAAACAAATATGTTGGATACATATTATCCAAACAGAAGTCATCATCTTGAGAACATTTGTCTGTATGAAGTGCTGCAACGCTATATTTTTAAACAGAATATTACAGAAAACATCAAAAATGGTATATATGCAGTGATTGGTTCGGAAGGATGTCTGGTGAAACAAAGAAAAGGACATTTGATTAATCACCGTAAACTGAGTTGTGAAACACCTGATAAAAGGGAATTTTACTATTTAGCTCTTTTGCAACTTTTCAAACCATGGCGTTCAGAATTAGAATTACTTGGAGATTTCTGGAGCTATGAAGATTCTTTCAATGCAACTAAAGATAGTATAGAATGTCCTGTTTTTGCTAATTATGTGAAAATGTTGAACGATGAAATTCAACAAGAAGCTATAATTTCCAGCTGAGATTGCTAGAGACAGTTCTCAAGACAGTCAAATATCTGCTCCTTTAAGTCAGGATCCGTTAGGAGAACCAATTATTCAAAATAAAGCAGCAACTGCTATGGAAGATGTGGAAACAGCAATGTATCAAGCTCAAGAAGATGTAAGAAACTTAGGAAATTTTGAAGAACAACTAAATGTTGAGCAGAAACAAATATATGAGGAAGTGAGAGAACAAAATAATCATGGATTACTTCATGAAAAGAAAGAGTGTTCTTGCTCATCATTTCAACATATCCGATTGTATGTGAGTTGACAAGCTGTAACAGGAAAAAGTTTCTTAATTAAAGTAATTTCTACTTATTTACACAAAACAACTGACTCATATTTGTCTTGTGTTGTCACTGCTCCAACTGGGTTGGCGGCTCACAATATTAAAGGAATTACTTTACATCGTTAATGCTCCCAGTAGAGCATGAAAATAAATTAGAATATCATAAGCTATCTGGAGAAGCTTCTTCTGCAGTTTCAAGAGTCTTGAGGAAAATGAAAATTCTGATTATTGATGAGGTAAGCATGGTTTCAAACTTAATGCTTGCTTTCGTGCATTAAAAATGCAGCAAATTCTTAAAACAGAGTATGACGTATTATTCGGAGGAAAACACGTCATAGTTTTTGGAGATCTTCTACAACTTGCTCCTGTAAAAGGACAGCGAGTGTTTAAAACACTGTCGCATGAAGATACCAAAAAGTCTTTGGGGAGCATTGGAAATGTAAACATTTGGTCATATTTTGAGTATAAGGAGCTTATTACAAATATGCGACAGGCAAATAAAGCTGATTATGGAACTATTCTTCAAGATATAAGAATTGGAAAAATGATTGAACATGGCAAAGAAGCTTTGCAGAGACGATTACTTTTGAATTTGTTTCCAAATGAAAATATTGTGCCAGAGAAAATCTACATGAGAATTGCTGAAAAGCAATCTGTAATCTGCTTAATGCCAACACTTCGTGAATGTTGTATATTCAATGAAGAAATGTTAAAGTTGGAAATTGAGGAAATTATAAATTTGGAAGCTATTGATAAAATAGAACATGAAGGAATCACTATTATTTTGACTGAAAAGTTGAAGACAAAATTGGATTCTTTAGAGAAATCGATAAGTAAAACTGCTGGTTTAGAAAATAATTTATATGCATGTGTAAACTGTAGGGTGATTTTACGACGTAATTTGAATGTGGAAAAAGGTTTAGTAAATGGACTAAAGGGTAAAATTGTTGATTTTGTTAATTATGTAAATAGAGATGGGATTGAATTTTTGAAAATCAAATTTGATGACATTTCTGAAATACAACAATTTAGTCGTTGTTCATCTCGGTTCTTGCTTGTAAAAGATTTGTATGTATGCAGAAAGCAGTTTCCTATTTATTTGGCATATGCGGTGACCATTCATTAATCTCAAGGTTTAAGTGTAGATAGTGCTTTAGTGATTTTAGTGAATATTGAAAGTACCGTGATTAAAGAAGGTTTGGCCATATGTTGCTTTGTCCTGAGTCAGAACTTTATCTGGATTGTACTTGATTGATTTTGATGAGACAAAGGTTAGTGCACATGCAAATTGTGTGAAAGAGTATAATAGGTTAGGGGGAAAATATGCTCCCAATTTAGGTCAATATCCAGTATTTGAAAAGCGTGTGGTAGGTAGAAAAAGAAGATTCGAGAATATTTGTAGTGAAACTGTAGAGAAAGAAAAAAAAAACAGATGAAGTTGCGCCTGCAAGCAAAAAGAAAAAAGACAGTGTTGAAGAGAATGTTGGTTATAGGTTTGAAAATAGTTGTGGTGTCAACTGTTATGCTAATGTAGTAGTTAATGTTGTTTTATTTCTTGAAAGTTTGCAACAGCAAATTTTTGAAAATCGGAACGAAAGATTTTGCTCATTGTTGTATTCTGTTTATGAGAAATGTAGTAGTGATAAAAGTAAAATATAAAGTGTTTCTGATATTCGAAATGTTTTGGACATGTGTTCTGGTTCTACTCAATTTACGCAGAATATTCAACAAGATTTTCGGGAATTTTTTATGTTTATGCTTGGTGTACTGGAAGATGAAGGTATAGATATTGAAAATCTTTTTGGCCAATCTTATAAATGGCAACGAGTGTCAAAATTGTTTGTTTACATGTAACACTAACATAGACAGTGAAAGATTCATATATTTGACTTTACCAGACTGTGAATCAGTGTCCTTTAACAATCTAAGTAGAGGAGCAAGTCAAAACGTGGAGTGTAGTCAATGTAAATCAGAAATGTCATCAACATTATTTATACATGATATGGACAGTATGTTATTTTAATGCTGCAACGTTGTAGAGGTGATTGAAAAAAATTGGAAACTTTAATTAAAAATGTTGTAGCTGGGCAAGTTTCAATATCAGGAAGAACTTTTGTAGCTGTTTCAATTATTTTTCAGGATGGACCTTCGACATCATCTGGACATTACACTGTTTATTTAAAATGTCTGAAAGGTTGGATACATTGTAATGATACTCAATTAGTTTTTAAGCAACGTTTGCCTAAAGAGTTAGCAAATTCTTACCTCATATGCATACAGCCCAAATTTTAAGATCAAAATGTGGGTTTTCAGGATTACTGTTGTTAAGGTAGATTTGTCTTGTGCTGTACAGTATTTTGTAAGTGAGGGTGAGGAGCTTGAAAGTAATCCTCTTATTGATATTGAGGCAGAGTAAGTGTATCATGTCGTAGGTGAAGTGGCTGTAGCAGGTGACATTGTAGATCAATTAGATGGAGGTGGTTTGGATTGGTTGTAGTCACTATAGGTGTTTGGCTGTAATTCTTGTGTAGAGTGTGTTGCCACAGTGTAGTCTGTTTCTTATTGTTTTCTTTAGGGTGTACTTGTAAATGTTGTGGAGAATGTTGAGGGTGGTATAGCAGTATGAGGAAATGCTGTAGACTTGTTTACATTTATAGAGGGAGGACTTCAATATGAATCATAGGTTGTGTACATGATCAGTAGATGTTGGTACTGTTCACAGTGTAGTTGATCAGCAGGAGGTATCTGAAGGTAAAGGGGTGAGTTTGAGAAAGAGTATCTTCATGTTGTGTGAATTCATATTTAAAGAGCTGCTCCTTATCTACTTGGTGACGTGCTTAATTGTGTTGCGGAAGTTGTTTTTGGTGGTATGTGGTCCTTGGTAAGGAAGAGGATGAGCTGGGTGTCCTCGATGTAGGAGATAATGTTGTGGTTCAGTTGGTGGGTCATTTGTGTGAGGGTGGCCATGTAGCTGTTGAATTGGGTCGGGCTGAGGGATGAGCACAGGGAGACAGAGCAAATGGTGTTGGTGTTTTTTTCAGTGAATTTGCAATGTTTTTTAAATGCTAATTCCTAACTATAACGTGTGTGAAACCAATGTTTTTTTCAGTGAATTTGCAAGGTTTTTTAAATGCTAATTCCTAACTATAACATGTGTGAAACCTATGTTTTTTTCAGTGAATTTGCAAGGTTTTTTAAATGCTAATTCCTAACTATAACGTGGCTGAAACCTATGGCTTTTTCAGTGAACATATATATATATATATATATATTACCTACTGGCAGGTAGTTATAGTTAGGATTATTTTGTATAGGGAATTCGCAACATTCTATTGGGAATAACTTTGGCGCTGGTTGAGGAATCTGCCTGAAAATTTCATGAAATTTGGTCCTTCCCTGAAAGTTTGTGGGGATTCGTCAAGCGGGGGCCGAGATAAAAGGGGGGTCCCAAAACGTGTTTTCCCATGTTAATTTCCATAGGGCGGTTGGACTCACTTTTAGCTCAAACGGCTGAATGGATTTCCACCAAACTTGCCAAATTTATGGGCCTGGTAGCCCGATGTGCTTTTGCTATGTCTCAAGATATGTGCTCCAGTGTATTTTGAGTAATTTAGGTTCAAAAAAATATATATATCTATAAGCGTGCCCCGGTACGCGCACCGGGGCGCGTACCAGCGCGCTACGCGAGTTAGCGAGCGGAAAGCTGATTGGCTCTCGGGTGTCTGTCAACATTCCAAACAGTCCGGATCGGCCGCCATCTTGTGTCTCGGTAGGATCGAGACACAAGAGGTGGCAAAAACAAAGGGGGAAATGACCAAAAGGGGGCCGGGTAGACCCCCCCTGACCCCCTAGGTTTGATGTGGGGGCCATAAAAGGGCCCTGCGGGGCAAAACAAATAATTTTTTTTCGATTTGCGCGGGGGGAGCGCCCGGTACGCACACCGGGGAGCATACCGGGGAGCGTACCATTGGGAAAAAAGAATGACAGAGTTTTTAAAAAATGTAGCCTTTTTTTATAAATTGGAGGTAGTTCTAAAAAGAACTGTTTTTTTCTTCTTTTTGTTGTTTTATATTTCTTTTATTGTTTTTTTGAACATTTTGTACTTTTTTTGGCTTTTATGAACAATTTTATATATTTTTTGTTATTTTTATGGGGACAAACAAAAAACAGGGAATTGTAAACGGCTCAACTGGAGCAAAAAAAAAAAAGGAAAAAATTAAGGCTTTTTGGGCAATTGTGGTTGTCACCAGAACGGTTGATGAGTTTAATGCTTTGCTCAACATAGGTAATTGTTTTACTACAAAATATACACACGATTTTGTATTGTCCAAACTGGAGTTGTATGTTTGGGACCATCTCCCTTGTCTCTGGACCCGATGGAGTGGGTTGCTTACTTTTGGAGGTGCTGGGAGAATATTGGGGAAGGTTTCTGGTCAGTTCTCTGACCTCTGCCGCAGCATAGTTGTTAGGGTGCCGGCGTTGCATGTGGCGAATCATGGTGTTATTGCCAAAAGAGTACTTTTTGTTAGGGTTCCCCCTTGAAAGTACAGTGCCACAGATTAGACAAGTAACCCTTGGTGCATTTACTTTCTTGAGGTCCTTTGGGATTGAAAAAAACTCCCAGATAATGTGCTCCTTTGGCTATATGGGGTAGTATCTTCAGGCAGGAACCTCCTCCTCTCCTCCTCCTCCTCCTCCTCCTCCTCTTCTTCATCTCCACCACTGTGGTGTTGTGGTGGTCTTCTTGGTGGTGGTGGTGGTGGTGGCTGAGATGCTCCTGCTGTTGCTGCTACTGTAGCCATTTCTGAGTACAAATAGATAGTAATAGCTCTGGAAACAGGTCTTCCTCACTCAAAGTACAAAGTGAGAATGAGGAAAAAAGGTGGGGGCTTTCATCATTAGGAAAACAAAACTGTCCTGAACCAATGAAAAGTGTTATTTTTAGGTCACATGATTCGGGCTTTTATCATTTGGAAACCAAAACTGTTCTGAACCAATGAAAAGTGCTATTTTTAGGGCACATGACCTGACGCGCTTACGCTACGCGCCCCGGGGCGTGCCCCGGGGTGCTTACGTAGCGCGTTCGTATGCGCGTGGGTGCTTCCGGGTGCGCTCATGCCGTGCGTATCACGCGGACGCGGCTACGCAACACGTCACAAAGATGTTTTCATTCGTGGAAATAGCGCTAACGGGACGCTCACCGGTACGCGCACCGGGGCGCGCCGCAAGACTGCGCTTACCGGTGCGCTTACTGGTACGCGCACCGGGAGCGCTCCAGGGCAAAAAAATTTTTCAAAAATGTAAAAACCATGAACAATATACATAAAAAAATAGTATTACATAAATATACAATATAGGATTCATTATAAAAAAATTACATTTCATAGCTATTAAAAAACCTTTGAAATTCACAAATAAACATAGGTTTAAGGCCCTATATATAGTAAGGAATTTGCATTTAAAAAACCAATGAAATTCCCTGAAAAAACAATAGGTTTCACACCAGTTATAGTAAGGAATTTGCATTTAAAAAACCAATGAAATTCACTGAAAAAACCATAGGTTTCACACCAATTATAGTTAGAAATTAGCATTTAAAAAACCTATGAAATTCACTCAAAAAAACATATGTTTCACACCAGTTATAGTTAGCTGGAAATTTTACTGACATAAAACCATTGAAATTCCCACGTTATAGTTAGTTGGACTCACTATAACTTGTGCGCCTGCAATGCACTGCTGATGATGTCACATATTACATCACTCATGACATGGTCAGTGACATCACTCATGACATCACTGATTATACCATCCTTGTGACAGACCTCCTTTCAGTTTAATGTAACCCTTGAAACACATATTCAAAAATAGAAACTAACATTTCCAAAAAATGGACATGCCCATACCAGTTACAACAACCAATTCAGTAATTCCACCATCTATATACACTTCCACTCTT
This sequence comes from Lissotriton vulgaris, assembly GCF_964263255.1. NCBI lineage: Eukaryota > Metazoa > Chordata > Amphibia > Caudata > Salamandridae > Lissotriton > Lissotriton vulgaris. The sequence continues at coordinate 1,302,894,527 of NC_141695.1, read as the reverse complement.
CACCAACAGTTCTATATAGTCACTCATACATATACTCACTCATCATATGTAGTGATACACCTATACATCCTGTTACACACCGACAGTCATCCAAAAGTTACTCACACACATACTCACACATGCAAATAAACTATTGAACATCCATTTATTTGCATATACAACTATACACACACTACCACCTTACTGCTAAGGAAACTTACACATACTTACTCTCTTAAACAATCACTTATAGAAACACATATTTATTTAAACAGGAACTCTTACAATCTCTCACTCTCACATATACTCACTTATATACATCAATACTCACATATACTAGATTAAAACATATGTTGTTACTAATAAAAACACTAGTGAGACAGTCATTCACTCACTAACACACACATATACACACTCATCCACCCATACAGTCCTGCACATATGCTGTCTTAAAAACACATACAAACAGTGAGTCAGTCACCAACCCATGCAGCCACTTATACACAAAGTGAAACACTGATACATATATTTAAATATTTAAAAATTACTAGCTAATATATGTATTCACTAAGATACACTTAATAAGCCAGTTAACCAATCAATATTTTTTTTTAAAAACACCCATTTACACACTTATTTAAACATGTATTCTTCCATCGACCTTTAAAAATACATATAAAAAACATATTTATTTTTCAGAAAGACACACATTCACTGGATGGTGTCATCAGTGATGTCATGAGTGATGTCACTGACCATGTCATGAGTGATGTAATATGTGACGTCATCAGCAGTGCATTGCAGGCGCGCAAGTTATAGTGAGTCCAACTAACTATAACGTGGTAACTGGTGTGAAACCTATGGTTTTATCTGTGAAGTTAATTGGTTTTATAAATGCTAATTCCTAACTATAACTGGTGTGAAACCTATGGTTTTTTCAGTGAATTTCATAGGTTTTTTAAATGCTAATTCCTAACTGTAACTGGTGTGAAACCTATGTTTTTTTCAGTGAATATATATATATATATATACACACACACACGCACACACACACACACACATATATATATATGACGCTTCCAAACTTTATTCAGCAGCCAAAGAAACAAACGTTTCGGCGTAAAGCTTTCCTCTGTGTTCATAGCACACTCAAAGTAGATTGTGCAGTGTATTGTTGATATATCCGTGGATCGGCTCATGTCCCCTCTTTCTGCTCCTAAATTCATGCACTTCATTACTAAACCAAATTCATATTGCTTTATATGTATTCTAAAAACATCAAAGATATTGTTGTTATTTACAACGGCTCTTGTAAGATGATCCCATGAAAGTTCAAGCGAACTTACAGTGATATAGAAGGAATCATTTAACTACAATATATTGGACTATGAAGAACTTTACTTTTTGAATTCTCATTAACTAGGACCAGTAGTAAGCATGGGCGTAAAATCCGTTCCGCTCGCGGAATTCGCGGATTTTCGGTAAATTCACAATCCGCGAACTCTCGCGAATTTGCCGAAAATCCGCAAATTCGCACGCAGCGGATTTTTTTGCTTGGTGATACAATATTGCGGCGCGCGGCATTCACTTACCGTCATTCAGCGTTTGCCGAGTTGTTTTTCTCGATATTTTGCGTGTGCTGAGCCATTTTGGATCTTGCTGCGGAATCCCGCGGGAGTTTGGAGACCGCGATTACGTCATCGTGGCTTGCCACCTTGCACAGCGAGAGTTTGTCAACGCGAGTACGCCGTGATCACGTATCGCGGGAGTTCGCAATTGCGAACATGTAGATGCGGCGGGCACCAACAATCTCGCACTCGCGAAATTGCAAAATTTGCAATTCTGCACAAGAAATCCACCAGCAAGCAGCATAAACCTTCTGAAAATGATGATTTTTATCAGAATAACTCCTCAGGTTGACATTTGCCTGCACTTTTTTTTGCAAGGAGTCCATTTTGGGGGGGGGGGGAAGTGCCCCACAGTCTCCAACTTCCTGTTCCTGTCCAGCAGGCTCCTCCCAGTGCTTTCTTCATGTGCTGGTCACTTTCATTCGGATCTTGACTTGGAAGGATTACTTTTTGTGGATGCTGCTGGATATTTGGATTTGAGGCCTTTTTGACTTTCTTTGGATCACTTTTGGATTAGAAATTTCACAAATAAGTTTGTTTGGGGCATTACAGTTGCTGCAACTACAATTTTGGAATTTTAGATTTTTGGGCTGTTGTTGGGGCCTTTTGCCCAGGGGTAGTGAGTGGTGCATGGACTGAGTCTTTCTGTGAGGTGTCTTTAATGAAAACATCATGGAGGGCATGGATGGCATGGGATTGTGCTGATTTTTGTGTGTTTTTCGATTTTTTGGGCTCCTGTTGGGGCCTTTTGCCCAGGGGTAGTGAGTGGTGCATGGGCCTAGTCTTTCTGTGGGGTGTCTTGAATTTAAAAAGTTGAGAGCATGGATGGCATGGGATTGTGCTGATTTTTGTGTGTTTTTCGATTTTTTTGGCTGCTGTTGGGGCCTTTTGCCCAGGGCTAGTGAGTGGTGCATGGACTGAGTCTTTCTGTGGGGTCTCTTTATTGTAAACATCATGGAGGGCATTGATGGCATTGGATTGTGGTGATTTTTGTATGTTTTTCGACTTTTTGGGGGTGTTGTTGGGACTGGCCATTTTGAGTGCTTGTACAGGCAGGCCCTGGCCATGTGCTGGGGGGCAAGGGGCCATTTTGAAGGCAGGCAGTGTTCTCAGGCGTGCACCCATTTTGCCTAGCTTTCATCCTTTATGCCCAGGGGTACTCAGTGGTGCTTGGGCCTAGACTTTCTGTGGGGTGTCTTGAATTTAAACATCATTGAGGGCATGGATGGCATGGGATTGTGCTGATTTGTATGTGTTTTTCGACTTTTTGGGGTGTATAACTGATGTTCCTCTGTCTTCCATTGCTTTTAGGTGCACAAGAGAACCACCAGTGCCAGGAAGAAGTCCTGCAGCAGTGTGTGTGCAGCATAACATCACGCGACGTCACGTGTGGCCACAGACAAGACAACTCTGCAACTCGTGCAACTGCGGGCTGCTGTTCTGACATCTGAAGAAGATGGCCCCAAAAAAAGTTCCCCGTAGCTCCTCTAGCAAGAAAGTTGCCAGTAAGGAGCTGAAGAAGCAAGTTACCAAGGAGACTGGTGTGCCTCCCGCCACATTTTTTGGGAATAAAAAAAAAGTACGCCTGCAGCAGCAGCGGGATCTGCTGGTGACCAACCTGGGAGCAGCACCCCCGCTCCATTGGGCTCAGTGCCACCACCACCACGCCAACTTAAGTCCAAGCCCTTGAGTGCTGCAGAGGCACTTAGTCTAGTTGTTCAATCACCATCGACCAGTGATGTTGGCTCATCGCAAGAAAGTAGCAGCAATGTCCCTCAATCAACACAGGTTGTTGTAACTCATCTGACGAGTGTTCAACAACCACAGCCGCAACAACAAACACATGTGCAAGTACAAGCCCAAGTACATGTGGAAGGAGAGGCATCGCAATGAGATGCGCAAGCAGAGGTGCATGGAGGGGCACAAGTGCCCACAATAGTTGTTCCTCACGAAGTAGGGGCACATCAGGAAATCGACATTCAAGCCGAGCTATCATTTGAGGAAGCCACTCCTCCTGATCATTCATTGTCTTCCACATCCCTAGCAAGGAAAAGATCAAGGATGGTGTCTACATCTTCTTCAAGCCCCCTTCCTTCTGATGATATGGATCTAACTTGGGAACCACCACTGCCGTCTGAGAATGAGGCACACCATGATCTGACAAAGGTAGCTAAGCGTAAAAGGAAGGTCCCCGAAACTCTCGTACTTATGGAGTGTGGTGCTGAAGAAGAAGTGGCGTCTACTACTCCTGCTGATGAGGACTCTCACGACGACGACGCAATCATCATACACGCCACTCCAGCCTCAGTGGGCATGCAGCAAACAGACATTTTGACCCTAGCCCGAAAAGCTGCTGAGCGTGATGTTGTCGACGAGGAGGCAATGGGAACACCATCATTGGAGTTAACTAGTACACCACCACCAGGGGCGCAACTAGGTCTTAATTTCGGGAGGGGCTAACATGGCAAATGAAGGGGCGTGGCTAATGTTAAAAAAATGGGGTGGGGCTAAAATGGTAGATAATCGGGATCGATTAATGCTCAGGTCAAGCGGAGAAAACGTGATAAATTCTGCATTTGAAACTGGACAACAATTAGAGCACACATTTTTGTTAATTTGATGCATTTATGTCCTATTGTCTTATGAAAAAGGAACAGAATGTACTGAATTAAAAGACCAATTTAATATATTTTACTACAAAGCACTTTAGGAACACAATATAACCAATTTTCACAATGCCATTTCAAGGTGACGACCCTTTTTCGCCAGTTCGTCAACAATTGCTTCTATAGGAGGACAATGTGCTCGTGAAATGTTTATCATTGCAACTCCAAAACCCATACCCACCCTGAACCCCAAAGTTAGCCCCTTGGCACACCAAAACCCATACCCGCCCTGAACCCTAAAATTATCCCAGGTACCCAAAAACTCATACCCACCCTGAATGCTAAAATTACCCCTGGCACCCCAAAACCCATACCCATGCTAAACCCTAATATTACCGCTTGCCCCCCAAAATCCATTACCACCCGAACCTCCAAATTACACCCCTGGCACCCCAAAACCCAATCCACCAAACCCTAAAACTCCCCCCTTGCACCCCAAAACCCATTACCACCCTGAAATCATCCCCCTAGAACCCCAAACCCCATACCTGCGCTGATCCCTGAAATTACACCCTTGCCCCCCAAAACCATACCCACCCTGAACCCTAAATTTACCTCTGGCACTCCAAAATCCATACCCGTACTGATCCTTAAAATTACAACATTGCCCCCTCAAATCCATTACCACCCTGAACCACAAAATTACCCCCCTGACACCCCAAAACCCGTGCCCACCCAGAACCCTAAAATCACCCCCCTGGAGCTCCAAAACTCATACCTGCGCTGATCCCTAAAATTACACCCTTGCCCCCCAAAACCCATACCCACCCTGAACCTTAAAATTACCCCTGGCACCCCAAAACCCATACCCATACTGAACATTAAATTCCCCCCTGGCACCCCAAAACCCATACCCACCCTGAACCCTAAAATTACCCCTGGCACACCAAAACACATACCTACGCTGAACCCTAAAATTACCCCTGGCACCCAAAACCCATACCCACACTGAACCCTAAAATTGCCCCCCTGACACCTGAAAACCCACACCCACCCTGAAACCAAAATGCTCCCCCTCCCACCCTAAACGCCATACCCGCACTGAATCCTAAAATTAGCCCCATGGCACCCCAAAACCCATTACCACCCTAAAATTACCCCCGACACCCCAAAACTCACACCTGCCCTGAACCCAAAAATTACCCCTGGCACACCAAAACACATACCCACGCTGAACCCTAAAATTAACCCCCTCACACCCTAAAACCCATACCCGCCCTGAACCCTAAAATTCACCCTATGGCACCCCAAAACCCATTATTTCCCTGAACCCTAAAGTTACCCCCTAGCACCCCAAATCCCATACCGACCCCAAACCCTAAAATTACCCCTGGAACCCCAAAAACCATGCCCTACTGAACCCTAAAATGACCCCTGGCACCCCAAAACCCATACCCATGTTAAACCATAAATTCCCCCATGCACCCCATAACCCATACCCACCCTGAACCATAAATTCCCCCTGGCACCCCATAACCCATACACACTCTGAACCCTAAAATTGCCCCCTGACACCCCACAACCCATACCTGCCTTGAACCCTAAAATTACCCCTGGCACACCAAAACACATACCCACGCTGAACCCTATAATTACCCCCTGGCACCCCAAAACCCATACCCGCCCTGATCCCTAAAATTACCTCCCTGGAACCCCAAAACCCATACCCACTCAGAACCCTAAAATTACCCACTGGTACCCCGATCCGTAACCCACCCTGAACCCTAAAATTGCCCCCTGGCACACTAAAACCCACACCCACCCTGAACGCTAAAGTTACCCACTAGCACCCCAAAAAATGAACACTACAAACTTACACTACATGTGCATTTTCGGAGGGGACTCTCCTCTGACGTTTCCATACATGTAAGTCAAAAAAAAACATTCACTTAGAGTAACCTAGATATGCAGGCAGTAGGTAATGCTGTGCTGAAGAATTCATTAAAGTTACTGAAACTTACATAAAAAAACTGCTGCCTGCTCTTCTGATACTATTCAGTTGAGTTGGGCTGATCAGCAGCACTGCGTCCTGGCATCCAGCCCCTCCCGAAGGTCTCACAGTGTAGATAGGTGTGTGTCAAATGTTTCCTGCTTTCTCCTTGCCAGGGCCTCCTCTGCTTCTGTGTCGTTGGTGCCCATGGATGCAAAAATAGAAAGATCCATGGCCCTGTTCACCATTTATCTAGTGAGCAGCGCTGTGGATGTGAATTCCATCCAAGTGCACAGACAGCAGGACAAAGGGATGGCAGTGCAGGTGATGCTTTTCCTTTGTAAATTAATTTCTGCTGGCGTCATAGTCCAGGGTTTGCTGTCTGTGCACTTGTATGGAATACACATCCATACAAGTGCACAGACAGCACACCCTGGGCTATGACGCCAGCAGGAATTCCTTCACAAAGGAAAAGCATCACCTTAACTGGCCAGCCCTTTGCCCCTGCTGAGCACATCTTCACACCCCATGCTCACCAACATCAAGTGCTTAGGTGAAATTCCTGCCTTTAGGCAAGGATTTCACCTCAGCGCCACTGTAAAGGAAAACAAGAGGTGGGGGCAGGGGGGTTCACTCACTGAAACTGTTAGAGGCTGGCTGTCTGGCTCGGGCTGCTGGGCCTCTCAGAAGCCATAAAAAATCACATTCTCGGATCGGATGCGCAGCCTTCTTGCATCATTTCAGTGCGTGTTATCTTAGCCCGGGCAGAGGAGGCGACGGGGGGGGCTGAAGCCCGGTGAGCCCAATGGGTGTTGCGCGCCTGACCACCACCTACCGCTTCCATATTTCTTTCTCGCCAGAAGGGACCTCCATCCACCTCGACCTCAATTAGTGGTGGTGCAAGTGCACAACGTAGTAAAGTTCAGCAACACACATCCTCCACTACATGTGGCATTAGCAGCATGACCACCAGTATCGCCTCCTCCACCCCCACAGACATTTCAAGTCTGCAGTTTGGGACTTCTTTAGTGTTTGCCCAAAAAGGAAAAACATAGCCATTTGTAGCTTGTGTAAGCTTGCAGGAATCGTGGTAAGTTTGGTACCAACTATGGTACCGGAGGCCAGAGAGGTCATCTTGAGAGACAGCACACTGTCCAATGGTTTGCGCACCTAAAGGAGATCAAGGAAGCCCGAATTGGAAATCAACAAACTGTATATGTTGATGTTTCATCTGATGATGATGAGGAGGAAGAAGCTCAAACACTTCACTTACACCCAGTACCCCTGTCAGCAGCACACCCCCTGTGAGCCACACTAAGAGTGTGGGAGAGAGTGAGACACCAATGCGAAAAAGTTCATCATCACCGAGCGTAACTTGGTCGAAGAAGTCATCATCATCATCCCGTAAAATCATGGTCCAGCCCACCATTAGAAGCATGTTGTTTTCAGAAGCGCCATTTGATCACAACCACCCACTGACGTGTCTGTATAACACTAAGCTGGCTAAAATGCTAGCTCTGGACCTTCTCCCTTTTTCTTTTGTGGAAGGGGTTTGTTTTCTAGAATTAGTGGCAACGCTCAGCCCTAAATGGAAGGTTCCTAGCCGGTTCTATTTTGCCAAAGTTGTGGTTCCAGCACTAATGAAGATGTGCTGGAGGTGATTGGGGCAGCTTTGCAAAAGAGTGCTGCTCACACTATACATCTGACAACAGACATGTGGACCAGTGGCGCAGGCACTGATTGCATGTGCATCACTGCACACTGGGTCTCTTTTTCAGGAGTTACAGCAAAGCTAAGGGCAGGTGTTGACCCGGACAACGTTTTTAAAGCTGCTCAGAAACATGCAGCACTAGCCATGTTTGGCATGGAGACAAGTCATACAGGAGAAAACATTTCTAAGGAGTTTAACACAAAGGTCTTTCAATGGCTGTCCCCAAAAAAAACCAAGATTGGTTATGTTTCCATGGATATTGGTGCCAAAGTAGTTAAGGCCATGGAGCTGGGTAAATATTTCAGAGTGCCGTGTTTGGCGCACTGTATAAACCTGGTTGTTAAAAAATTCTTGAGTGAAGAAAGTCCAGTGTGCGAGTTAGTGATCACCTGCCGAAGAATGTGCAACCATTTCAGCCATTCTTTTAACCACATGGCTGCTAGGCGTTTTCCCGTCCTGTGCTGCAAATTGTCATTTTACTTTATTTCATGACGAGCTGGCCTTGTCATCAGCGCACGGCAGGTAAGCGCCATGACGAGCCCAGCTCGTCATTAGCTTCGAAGGGGTTAAGGCCCGGAAGCATCTGAGGGGCCTGCTACATGAACGTCGAATGCCAGTGAAAGCACTCATCCAGGAGGTGCCAAAACATTGGAACTCAACCTTCTACATGCTTGAGCGTCTGTATGAGCAGTTTACGGTACTCGGTCAGTATTTCTTAACACTGGGTACAGCTATGAAGGACCTGAGGCTTGATGCGGCGCAATGGGAGATAGTTAAACGCCTGACAGACATGCTTCGTTCTTTTGAGGTCTTCACGCGTGCAGTCAGCAGAGAGGACTGTAATTTGGGAAAAGCTATCCCATTGTTGCGCATGCTAGAGCACCAACTGAAGGCGGTGTCTTCTATGTTTGAAAAAGATGAAGAAAAGCAAGAAGCTTTTGTTTTGGCAGAGAAATTATTCCAGCGCCTACTTGGCGATGAACGTCTTCAAATGATCCACTCAGAACAGCATTATATTTGTGGTACTATTCTGGATCCACGCTACAAAAAGGCACTGGCAGGCAGAGCATTCATTGCTTTTGATGACGCACAAGTTTTAATGTACAAACAATGGCTAGCTGTGTCAGCCATGAGGTTTGAAAGAGAACAGCAGAAAATTGAAGGAAAAGGCAGTACATCATCATCAGCAGGCCATCCCCAGTCAAAAGAATCCACTTCTGCACCTGTGGCTGTGGCAGAAGTGACCTCTTAGCCGTTAAAGACACCGGCAACCGGATCACCTGCACCAGACACAACAGTAACATTGGGTGAAGAAGAGGATTGGCTAACTCAGCTTGGGTTTGATTCTCAAAAGGTCCCAGCAAAAAGTAAGCAAAGTGGAGGAACCATGGAGAACCTTGAGTCGATGGTGCAGGACTATCTGAATGACTCAACAGAGGTCTATTTTCATGATGACCCATTGGCGTATTGGCATGGGAAAAAAAGAATTGTGGCCATAGATCTCCAACCTGGCTATAAACTACTTGTCTTGCCCACTCGCAAGTGTGTCTTCTGAATGTGTTTTCAGTGCTGCTGGTGGCATTGTAACTTGCAAAAGGACCCGCCTCTTGCCCAAAAATGTGGAGAGGTTAACAATGATCAAGATGAATCAGCACCTCATACCACCAGATTACAAAGTACGAGAATACACGCTGGAAGAAGACGAGGAGGACAGCAACTTAGATGAGGGAATTTCTTCTCTGTTAGGTGACCTACTCCCGCCTGAATTCGCAGAGTATGAGGATGAACTCTTATTCCCTGACACCGAGCCCTGAAAATGAGCCAATGAATCAATAACTTTCTTTTTCGTCCTTATTCACTTTTATTCCTGTGTGTCTGTCTTTCTTTGTTTTGCACAGTTTTGCACAGTTAATATAAATAAAAACTTTAATCACCTCATCACAAAAACAAGCCCATCAGCAGAACTGTCTTCACTTATTTGCTTATTGATTTGAAGGTGCCGCAGTCTACATTCCACAGGTTCACAAGTTCGCAAGAACATGCTCCTCTATCCTCCTCTCCAGACTCCTATTTCCCTCAAAGTAGAGGGCTGGATTACGCCCAATGAAGAAAGACTCTGCACTTGTGGGGGTGTTCTACTTCTTTGAGGGTGAGTTGGCGGGTCTTGGGGCATTGCTGGGAAGGTCTAATACCGGATAAAACTGGTTTGGACAAAATCAGACTTGAAAACGTTTTTGCCTTTTTGCTCACTATCATGTTTTCTGGGGCCTGTTTGGGAGGCTTCCTGGTATTTGTGGGTGGGTTTCGGGGTCTGGGAGCACTGCTGGCACAGTCTAATGCTGATTGCATTTGTTTTCTAGGACATCCATGGTGGAAAAGTGGAGTCATGACCTAGCTGCACAGCGCGTTTGGACAGAAGGCCGAAAAATATTGTAAGTATGTGATTTTCCATTTTTGCTTTTTGCCTGTTTGGGGGTGTTGTGCTTTTTTGCGAGTGGGTGGGCGGGTCTTGGGGCATTGCTGGAAAGGTCTAATACCGGATAAAAGTGGTTTGGACAAAATCAGACTTGAAAACGTTTTTGCCTTTTTGCTCACTATCATGTTTTCTGGGGCCTGTTTGAGGGGCTTCCTGGTGTTTGTGGGTGGGTTTCAGGGTCTGGGAGCACTACTGGGTATGGATACTTTTGATTGCAAGAGATTTGAAGCAAATCCATGGTGGCAGAGGGGAGTTAGGGCCTAGCTGCAGAGCGCGCGCGGAGTGATTTTGGAAATTGCCCTCAAAATGTCTAGGTCCCCATTTTTGCACTTTTGCTTTTTGGCTGTTTGGGGGTCTTCTGCTTGTTTTCGCCTAGGTTGACTGCTCTGTGGCCATTGCTGGGAAGGTCTAATACCGGATAAAAGTGGTTTGGACCAAATCCATGAGGAAAAAGTTTTTGCTTTTTCTGAGATTTCGCTCAATTTAGCGTTTTTGGGGGCCTGTTTGGGGGGCTTCCTGGTGTTTGTGGGTGGGTTTCAAGGTCATGGAGCACTGCTGGGTGGGGATACTTTTGATTGCAAGAGGTTTGAAGCAAATCCATGATGGCAGAGGGGAGTTAGGGCCTAGCTGCATAGCGCTCGCGGAGTGATTTTGGAAATTGCTCTGAAAATGACTGAGTCCCCATTTTTGTACTTTTGATTTTTGGCTGTTTGGGGGTCTTCTACTTGTTTTCACCTGGGTTGACGGCTCTGTGGTCATTGCTGGGAAGGTCTAATACCGGATAAAAGTGCTTTGGGCCAAATCAGAGGCGAAATCTTTTTTGCGTTTTTGCTGACTTGCTTGTCTTTGAGGTGCTCTTTGGGGGGGTTCCGGGTGTTTGTGGGTGGGTTTTGGGGTCTGGGAGCACTGCTGGCACAGTCTAATTTTGATTGCATTTGCTTTTTAGGAAATCCATGGTGGAAAACGGGAGTTATTGCCTAGCTGCGCAGCGTGTTTGGACAGAATTGAAAGAGGGCCGAAAAATATTGTAAGTATGAGATTTTCCATTTTTGCTTTTTGGCTGTTTGGGGGTGTTGTGCTTTTTTGCGGATGGGTTGGCGGGTCTTGGGGCATTGCTGGGAAGGTCTAATACCGGATAAAAGTGGTTTGGAGAAAATCCATGCGGAAAAGCCTTTTGGCACTTTTTGTATTAGGGTTCGTTAGGGTTAGCACTAGCAGCAGGATTGCATGTGTTTCGGGGTGTTCTAGATTTTTGCAACTGAGTTCTGGGGTCTTAGAGCACTCGTGGGAATGTGTAATTTTGGTTGCAAGTGATTTGAAGAAAATCCATGGTGGGAAAGGGGGGATTTGGCATAGTTAAAGAAAGCGTTTGCCACTATTCTTAACTTAGGGCTCGTTAGGGTTAGCAGTATTTGTATTGCATGTGTTTGGGTGGGGGGCTGTTTGTGGGGGGGTTTGCGAGTCTTGGAGCGATGCTGGGTATGGATACTTTTGCTTGCTTGCAAGTGGGTTGAATACAATCCACGGTCGGTAAGGGGGGATTTGGGCCTACTTTTACTTTCAAAGTATGTTTTGTCACCAGTTTTCTACTAGGCCTCGTTTTTTGAGATCTGATTGGGGGTCTACTACATTTTTGCGACTGGCTTTAGTAAGGGTCTAGGAGCACTGCTGGGAAGGTCTAGTTTTGTTCTAAAACACAGTTTACAGTACACCTAGCTTGAGGGGAAAGATCCGCTAAATTAATTTGCCCATACTTATTTATCCTTCAAAAGGAGACTCAGACAGAGTACGCACTTTCAAAAATGTTGTGCTGTCTATTAGGAAACTCAAAGTGTGACTTTTTGCACTACACAGCGTACATACCTTATATTTATTTGTCAGTGGTGTTCTACTATCACTTCCTGTTTTACCATCAATAATTACAGGCCGGGTTTCAGTCTGTGCAATGGGAAAAAAAGGATGAAGTCAGGCTTGACATTAGCGAGCCGCAATTCAGCATCCGCCAGGCAGGCAGTGGACAGGGTGTCTTCTGGTCACCAACATTGATGGATGGAGCGTCAGCTGGAATGGAGGTGTCCCGCTAATAAGAGGAATGGTTTGATGCATGCAACTTACCAAATTCAACAGGACAACTACAACAACATACAGATACAGTATCCGTTCTTTTCTAATTATCTTTTAAGTAATGTTAGTGCTGTGAACTTCTATGAGTGTGACTCTGCATTTCTTTGATCTCTGCTTCTAAATTCATCACTACAGCCATACTATGGGTTTTACTTCTGCTATTTTCTGAACCTAATTTAATGTAAGAAGTGTTTCTCTGAGTGCAGAGATATGCAAGTGAAAACGCTGCAGCCCTGTACTGTCGCATTCTTTCATTCACGGTTGTCGAAAGTATGAAGGAATCCGAGGATATATTCTATTCTTACTCAGCTTGACACTCAGTCACTATTGGCAAATGAAAGCAGATTTTCATGCGCGCCATCAACTTGATTGGTCATCAAGAACATCCTCCTCCTAGACGTGGCAAATTATTACGCTGCTGTGTCCTTCACCTTCAGTACTATTTCTTGTAGTAGTGGCCAATGTCAAAGAAATTCAACGCAAGTACTAGTTATACTTTCAATACTTTACCATTTGTTAGGCTACATTGTGGCACTGTTCTAGTGTGCTGTCACCTGCTATATTCTCTATCGTACCGTTCTAATGCTACGGTAAGGACAAACAAGGTTTCAATTTCTTTTTTTTCAGATGCTGCAACTGCCACTGTGTAACATCACTAGTACCAACGCAATGATGACATTTCATCCGCCCAGGATTGCCAACCTTAATCGCCATTTGCCATGCAGCCAGCCCTGTGCCTAGCCCTATTTCCAAACACAAATTACAGGTAAGATAAGCGTTTGGGGGGAGGAAGTATAATGGAGTATTAGGAGAGACGAGAGACTGACGCTAGTACAAGTAAAGTCCTAGGACTAATGAATTCACTTACTCTGTGAGAGGCACTTAGTTTTGAAAACATTTGGGCAATTAATTACACAACTTGAATCAAGATGCCACTTAAGTTTCACGAAAACAAAGTTACTGTTAAACCCCCACCCACCAGCCTCAAAAGCAGTAAAAAAAACACGTATGCTAAGATAAAGTTTAAAGTATATTTATATCCCTAACAAAAATAATCTACCGCAAGACCCAACCCACCCCCAGTCCCTAACCCCAACGAATGTCCGTGAAAAGTCCAAAAAACCCAACTCCCAATTCCCACCCCCCAGAAGTCTTCAAAAAAGGGGCAAGGGACAGTCTCCTCCTACTGCTGGCTGCTGCTGTTGACTTTCCGGGCCAGGTCGCAATGCTCCTTGCCGAGGGTCTCGAGCAGGGTTTTCGTGTTGAGCAGCTCCTGCTCGAGGTAGGAATCCCTCAGGGAAAGGCGGTGCATCCGTTTTTTGCAACTGCTGTGGGGGGCAGCTGATTTCTTTGCTGCTCGGCGGTGGCGGGTGGCTGCGGTACCCCGGCTCCGAACCGCTGGAGACCTGCTGCGCTGACTGGGTGACCCAGGGAGCGAGGAGGTGGATGCAGCTGTGCCGGTAGATGTTGTTGTAGACTGCATGTCCGCCTCCTCCTGGGCCACCAGCCGCCGATATTCAGTGACAGTGGCCTCCAGCCTCTGTTGCTGGGCCCGTCTAGCCAGCTCCTTCCAGGTTGGTTTGGAAGGAGCATCTATATGAAGAAAGAAAGATATAGTCTGTAACCAATGCTCTTTAAGATTAACACAAAATGATTCAGCAGAAAGTTGTGTCACAGTAGAACTAGCAACTTGCAAGTGCAGTACATAACTATTGTGGCCAGTATCTATCTAACCCCCCACTTCTTCACCCTTGCTCTAACATTAGTGGGAGTTTAAGGAATCAATTCTACGAGCACTATGGACTCACTCCATTAGAGTCGATTATGACAGTACACCACTCTTATTCTACTTCTTCTCTCTTGTTTGGCGAAATTGGTATGTTAACTTCTGCAAGCCGGCATAATTCCAGCGCAGTCAACTTGCACCCGAGAAAAACAGATGCTCGCCATGATGAGTGAGACAGACTTGCGTTACTGTACCAGTCCAGAACATGCAGGTGGTGATGCTCTTACTTTTCTATTACGGGTGGCACTGAGAATACTCTGTTACAAGGGCTACTGCTTAATTAATGTAACTTTTCCCCTACAGTGCCAATGAATACTAGAAGAGGAAAATGAAGAAGATAAAAAATCTGATTATCTATCACTGCACATGGTATGTATTTGCTTACATATGGGATGACTTTGAGTGCTTTGCTTTTTATTGAGTGAACAGTGATACATCCACACATGAATGACTGAGTTCTACTAAACCTATTAACAGAGGTAGTGAGTGGCCATCGTAATAGCCGGATATATGCTGTGCTTGCAATACAAACTACTGCTACTATTCATGGTAGTTCTCGGACAAAATTACAACTTCTTTTCCTTGCCTTTCCTACACTGAGACGGACGTGCGGGTGCGGTGTTACATGCTCTTCAAATTAACACTTAGTTCATCCAGTGACAGTCTACTCTCTCTAGATACACATATGCTATCTAAGAGTCAGATAGTACCATGATCCAGGCATCCATCCATTCAAACTATGGGCCATATTAGGATTGCGGATTTCTTGCATCCTCCGGGCCGGCGGAATCCACCGCCGGCCCTGAGGATGCGGGAAATCCGTAGCGGACTGAAAAAGACCCCCGCCAGATTAGGATGGCTGGGGGATCGTTTTTCAGTCCGCAGCTTTCCCGCCGCGGTCGCCTCCCGTCCGCGGCGGAAAAGCACTAACATGGCTGGCGGTGTCTATCAGACACCGCCAGCCTTATTAGGATGTCTGGAGGAACATGCCTTTACACGGCGGCATTTCCGCCGTGCAAATGCATACGTACTTTTGTTTGGGGGCCCGTTGCGGGCCCCCAGAGGTGAAGGGTTGGTGGGGGGTGCACATGGGGGGTACCTATGGTACCCCCCTGCATTTGCCTGCACAAAGCGGCAGGCACCGCGCGGTGCCTGCCACTTTGTGCATGCAAATGCACAACTTACATTTTTATCATTGCGGCGGGTGCTGCTTCAAGCAGCACCCGCCGCAATGATAAAAATTACAGGATGTGACCGCCAGGGTGGCGGTCACATCCTAATTACCACGGAGGGACGGCCGCTGCCCCTGCGGACGGTCTCTCCTACTTTATGGTGGCGGACGGACTCAGGTCCGTCTGCCATCATAATAGGCCCCTAAATGTCAATCATTCGTCTTCATGTCTCTCATCTGGACAAACCTTACGTTTTCTCACGGGGAGCGGCACACTATGCAGTCTGCAATCTCAATAAGTAAGGAATATAAGAGCTTAACACTGCCCGCCACTACACGCAACCCGCACAGCAGTTTGGTCTGGCACTTGCACCGCCTCCTCCCCAGAGCTTTCCTCCTCCACCTCCGCGCTGGGCCCAGCACCAGATGTTCCATCTATAAAGTACATTTAAGAATGTTAGATGTCATAGACATACACCACTCACTAGTTTTTTGTCTAGGAATGAAGAAATGTGAATACAGAAACCAATCTAATAATTTGTGACTGTCTACTCTAAAGTAAAAATGTCCCTTTTTCCAGGGAAGGGTGTTGTCTTGCTGCACTTTTTGGCACAACTGATGAATGCTTGCTTTTTAACACGCACAATTTTTCTCATAACAGACAGAAGCTTCACTTCTAAGAACAAATCATCATTACTAGGACGAAGGGACCAATGATTCAGCACCAAAAAGAAAAATGAAAGTTCAAACCAGGTGAGGGCTCGGCTCGCCCACAATAAATGTGTGAAATAAAAAATTACTATAAGCACTTTTACATTTTTAATCAACCGTTTATGTTTTATGACAAGCTTGATTTCAATAAATATTTTTATTTTTAATAAAGCTTTAAAACTTAAATAGACTCTGTGGTTTTTGGTCATGAGTGAATGAGCAAAAGGTTTTGCAATTTGCAAGCATGAGTCCGTGCCTCTGACACTTCTGGACTCTGACTCCGTACTCTTGTCCTGCGTTGGATAATCATCATTGGGGATCAATCATCAATGAATTCGGGAGCCAAATGACTCTGCCACACTATCTAGTCAGTAAGGAGATTGGGGGTTCTTCAAAGTCTGATATCACTGAGGTATGTGGAAAGTCTACCTGCGCCTATTATATTGATAAACAATGCACTATTTAGTGTCCATAGTTCTGTTTGTGCAGATCTGTCCTTGCAACAGTAGTAGTATGGATTGTCCTCCTATCTAAACCAAAAGTAAAGTAGTATCTTATTCTTTCTTGGTAGTCATTCACCTTTTTATTGTTGGTAATTGTCAAAGCATAAACATTTAGAAGACTTGAAAAGACATTATGGACAATCCCAGAGGACTGCACTCAGTGCATAGAGCTATTGCTGACTAGAATGGGAGTTTCATTTTACACCTTTTGCCAAATTTGCAATCTTAGTTAGCTACACAGACAGACTAATAAGAATAATCTAGTAATACCAAAGGGAGACATAGTCGAGGCAGGATAAGAATTTAGATACAGTCTACAAGAAGATCAAAGACGATTTAGAAAAAATCAAATGAGGAACGCTAGGAAAAAATAGGTACTCTATAATAAAATTAACCTACCGGGGCCAGCAAAGGAGCCCTCGCCTGACCGATCCTGGCCTTGTTCAGCAGCCTCCTCCAATGCCCTCTTGCCCCTGGGGGGAGCTGATGTACAACATGAAAGAAAGAAAGACCAGAAAACATGGATGATATTTGTCAACCAAATCAAACATTTCAAAAGAACAATAACAAAATATTTTGGCGAAATAGCAAATAGACAACTATTCCACAGGATATATTGACCTATCTCATGTGGTCTACTACGATATTAGTATTGCTTGATTTGCGGACCGTCGACTTGGAAAGTTATGTAACTCACTAAACAAACTACTAAAAAGGTTTGCCTAGGACTGGCAGGCAGCAGTCCGCAGCATGCGAAGTGACAGACAGAGTCCATTGTGATTGCAGATCAGCGACAACACTAAAAGGTTTCCTACTACATTAACCAGTCATTAAAATACTCAAACTATCAATCCACCACCACTATTTCTTCTTATTGCCAGGTGTACAAAGGAAGGACTGGACTTGAGTCTGTAGGGGCAGATTTACAAGCCCCTTGCGGCTCTTTTGCTCCATTGTTGCGTGACTTTTGTGACGCAGCGGCAGAACAAAAGAGGCGCCATGGTGCGGCGCATATTAACAACATGACGCATATGGGAGATGCATCACGTTGTAAAGCCCTGCGCCATCAGGGGGCGTTCCGGAGCAAGGGAGGGCGTTCCTGCTCGGAACGCATCCTAAAAGTGGCTAAGGGAAATCTACAAGATTTGAATCAGTCACTTTTAGGACAATGATGCGTGACTCAAACCCTGCGCCTGCTTGAAGCAGACGTACGGCTTGACGGAGCATTGGGGAGATAGAGCACCCCAAAGCATTGCTGGAGCTGCGCCATCGTTGCGACGCAACTCCAGCAATGCGCCGCCTTTACGGCACAGATGCGTAACGCTTCGGTGACGTTTTGGGCCCATGGTGCGCCGCATTGTAAATACGGCGCACCATGGGTGGTGGTGGCGTGGCGCCCAATTACTGGCGCATCCCTGCTACTTTGCAGGGATGCGCCGGTAATTAAAAATCTGACCCTTAGTGTCTAGCATTACGCAGTTCTTTAAACTACACTCATACATATTTTCTCAGGCTAATGAAATGAACACAAAATCGAAAACATAATAAGCATAGTAGCAGCGCTACTGAGAAGGAGAGCAGTGCACCTGAAATGCACAGAAAATTTTGAAATATAATTTACCTACAATGTAATCAGCAGCATTATTGCTCTTGGTAAAAACCAAAAATTTGCAATATAATAACACACAGAGCAGGAGAAAACAGAGAAGTGAAGAAATAGCTACTACTACTCACCAAGCCCGGGGATCTCAAGGCCGAGCAGGTCGATCAAGTCGCGTTCCTGGTCCAGGAGAGCCGTCCAACGGTGGGTGGCCTGGTTGTAGGTGCGCCGGATACGAGATTGTTGGTACATGAACCGGCACACCTTCTCCCACCGCTTCCGGCGCTCCCGGATCCTGTACCCGCTAGCGATCTTGCTGCCTGCCATGATGGTCCTGGGGAGGCGGCGCTGAACATAAAAAACTAGTGTGGCCACCTCCTCCTCGCTGAAGATCCCCCGGGCTGTGACCTGCTCCCCCCTCAAACGCCCGCACGGGAGCCGGGCACGGGGTGCGGGACTCTTCTCCTTCTCAGGATGCTTCCCGGCTCCCTATACCATGGTCTGGGCAGAAAGGAAGGTAAATAATAAAGAAGAAATAGAATAGGGAAGAAGAAAAGAGAAGAGTTTAAAAAAGTAGTTTAAAATTAACCAAAAGTAGCAGAAAACACAAAAATATAGAGCTAGAAAAATAGAGGGATAGATAATAAGTAAAATAGATCAAAAAAAACTTCAAACAAGCAAAGGATGGCAGAGATTCAGAGAGAATACAGAAAGCATGCCCAGAACCATAGCAATGAATGAGAAACAAGATGGCTGCGCCCGTTCACGACTGTGTGGATAAGATTGCGCGAGATTTTCCTCGCGATCAAACGCGAACTTTTACTAGCGAGCCGCACACTTTGCGAGATTACACATCGCGCGCGGAAACAGAAATACGTCATGCACACAAGATGGCCGCGCACGTGAACGACCGCGAGGGTAACTTCGCACCGTTGCGCTACAAGCGGCTCGCTAAAATTCACAAAACATTGAGAACTAGCACACCGCAAAAAAACAAATCGCACATTTGCACGAATTCGCGGCTTCCGAATTCGATCTCGCGCAAATTCACACCCCGCGAATCCCATGAAATTGCAGAAAAAAGAGTTTTGCAAAACTCAAAGCACTCAGCAGGTGCAAAAGTTCAAACTCATCATTAGTAACCATTCCCTGTAGTGCTTCCTGAGGGGCCCCTCCAGAGTTCAGTTGCCTACTTGCAACTATTCTATGACCCTGCTCTGACCCTCACAGCAGGCTCATAGAATAGCTACAAGTAGGCCACAAAGGTCCTGTGAAAAAAAATTGCACTGCAACAGAAAGCAAATTACAGATAAGGAAGCAGGTGCCAGACTGGAAGTTTAAATTTAGTGACACATTAATCAACCCCAAATTAATTAATGTCAGTTGAAGCAGGGCAAGTGTGATTGCTTTTTACCCCCATAATCTACAGTGATGAACCAGAGGGTGGCAGTGATGTACCAGAGGGTGGCATGGGTGAACCAGAGGGTGGCAGTGGTGCAACAGAGGGTGCTGTGAACCTGTGATGATGAACCAGACGTAGAAACAACATAGTCGCGGCCGTTGCGAGCCGACAAGTAAGTTCGCAATTGCGAACTGGTACAAAACCCTTGCGAACTGGCAGAAACCCTTGCGAACACAAAAAATAAAAAATCCGCAAATTCGCGAGAGTTCGCGGATTTTGCGGATTTTGCGGATTGCGAATTCGCAAATACGCAAATTCACGAACTGCGAATTCGCAAAATTCGCCCATGCTTAACCAGTAGCATAGAGTCACTTTTCTGTGTCATTAACAGCCTAGACAAGTTGGATTGGTATGACTGGGCTCAGTCTACCTAGCGCCTCAACTTTATAAATGATTTTTAACATTTGCACATTTGTTGGGGCCCCTTTTTTTTAAATGTATCTTTATTCTTTTAGTGCAATCATTTTTACAATATCTAAGGTCTTTTCACAAATGTATGTAAAGTTCCTCCGATTGATTCAGTCAGAAGGGGGTCATACTTCTCATATTTAGGATGTGTCTGGACTCTTTTTGAGGGACGTTTCTCCCTATCGCCTCCTCTTGTATGGAATGGTACTGTTTCTATTCATAGAACTTGAGGCTTTTCCAATCACTTTTATGGGCAACCTCCATATGCTTAGCCACTGATTTGCTTCTGTCTATGTTTGTTGTTGCACGTACGTGCTCAAGGATTCGTTTCTTTAGTTCACACATGGTGCTCCCAACATATTTGAGCACGCAAGGGCACTCCATAATGTAAATTGTGTATTTGCTCTTATATGTGATCAATTCCCGAATCTTCCAACATTTTTTGTTTGCCATTTGGAATTCCGTCATTGGTTTCACAATTTGGCAGACCTTGTAGTTGAAACACTTCGTAAAGCCTTTTGTCTGTAGCCAAGATTCATTCTTATCTTTTTCTTTTACGTGGCTATGCATAAGATGGCTCTTTACATTTTTGGCTCTGCGATAAGTCACAATTGGATGGATCCCTATAATTTTAGATAAAGTGCTGTCCAATTGCAAGATTTTCCACTTTGTTTTGAGAATTGACGTGACTTCTTTCGAATCCTGCGAGAAGTCTGTGATTAATCTGATCTTTCTCTGTTCTGTGTGATCTTCATCCATTGGTGGGGAATTTGGTTTCAGATATTCATCTCTGTTTTTTTCATTAGCACGAGTCCATCCTTTATTGATGACATTCATGTTGTATTTTCTGTTCTTGAATCTTTTCTTGGCGATGTTGCTATGTTTTATCCATTCTGTGTCTTCACTACAAATCCTTCAAATACGAAGGAATTCTCCGTAGGTATGCTTGTTTTGAGGGAAGTTTGATGGAATCTGCTTGCTTGCAGTGTGGCATTTGTGGCTGTACTCTATTGGTGGAGCGTGGTCTGTATTATACTTTCACTTACATATATCTTAAGTGTCCAAGAAGACTATACTCTGATTGCTTAAATCAAAAGTGAATTTCAGATTGTTTAAGCTATCATTCAGGATGTTAAAGTATTCTTGGAACTCCACTCGGGTACCTTTCCAAATGATTAGCAAGTCGTTGATGAATCTCATCCAACGTACTATTTTTTTCACAAATCTCTGATGTTGAGTATTCCAAGCCACCTCTTGTTCCCACCATCCAATTAGTAAGCATGCGTAATTTGGACTAAAAGAAAATCCCATCGCAGTGCCACTTTTTTGTCGCAGGATTTCCTCTCCAAAAAGGAAGATGTTCTCTGTTAAACACAGTTTCATATTTTCTAATAGCATTTCATTGTGATTTTTTAAATGAATGCCCCTTTCTCACAGGAAATAATTACTGGCCAGTAAGCCTGAATCATTATCAATGGTCGTATAAAGTGAGATAACATCCATAATTATTATTTGGTATATATCCTTCCACTCAATTGTCTGCAGTATCCTCAATACATGACTGGTGTCCTTTATATAGGAACTTAGTTGTTCCACAAAGGGCTCTAAGAAGTAATCAATGTAGTTGGCAATAGGTTCCAGTAGCGAACCTTTTGCAGACAGGATCGGTCGCCCGGGTGGATTGTCCTTATTTTTATGAATTTTTGGGAGAAAATATATTGTGGCTATCACCGGATGGCCCACTGTCAAATATCTTCTTTCCTCCTCGTCAATTAAATTGTTTGCCTTCCATTCTTGTACTTTTAGATCAATCTCTCTTTTGATGCGTGAAGTTGGATTGGTTTGTAATCGTTCATAATACAAAGCATCATCAAATTGTCTATAGACCTCAGTGACATATGCCTCTTTTCCCCAGATTACTACGATACCGCCTTTGTCCGCGGTTTTAATTTCTATCACTTTGTCTGACACCAGATTCTTTAAGGCTTCCCTTTCAGATTTTGTCAGGTTGTCCTTGTAATGTGATTTTTTCAAATGATAAAGGTCTTGAATGATTGCTTCTTGAAAGAGATCCACCTAGTTCCCTGGTGGTAATTGCGGATAGAATTTGGAATTTGGGCATTTGTCACTTAATCCTACTCCCAATTGTGGGCATGCTGAATTTAAGGAAATTTCTTCTCCTTCCAAAGCATTAAGATTCAACAATGTTAGATAGTCTTCTGATTCCTTTGCTTTTAGGGTTGATTCAGATAATTGTATTATAGTTTCTTCTTTCTTTTTGTTTTTGTTTTCCGCAATTAATTTTGCCAATTTGATCTTTCCGACATACAGGTATAGGTCTATTCTTGTTTGTGCCAAGTCCATTTTGTGTACTGGATAGTAGTTTACTCCTTTTTTCAATAGTGATGTTTCCATTTCAGTCATTGCTCATTTAGATAAGTTGACTACTTGTAACTTATTTATTGCCACTCCTTCTTCTGTTTCATACTCCTGGTTGTGGCACCTATCCTGTCCGATGAGGTGCTTGCTCCTTTCTGCTCTGCGTTGTGGTTTCTTCCTTGCCATTGGTGTCCTCTTGCTCTTCCTCTTTGATATTGATGCGCTTCCTGATTTTGTTCCACAAAGCAGTCTCCCCACATCAGTTTTGTGGAGCTCATCTGCGGTGCGTTGCTCCAGCAGTAGAAACCAATACTGCTATTAATTCCACACATCTCCCGGTGTCCCAAGAAAAAACGGGCCGCCCTTCTCACAGGTTATGTATGCAATTTTGTAATTTATTCTTTCGTTTCTTCCATAAGTATCAAATCCTTAGGCATTATAATTAGATGACAAAGTTCCCACGCGTTTCGGCATTACAAATGCCTTGATCAAGGTCAATTTTCACGCTTGATTCTTGTTTTTTTAAACTTTCAAAATTAGGTTACATCATTTCCCATACGCCCATCATGCCCAACGGCATTTTGGGAATCATAGTTTCTGACACACTACCTCTTATTTTCTCAACCTGGTTTCTGAAAATGTGGACTGGGTCATGATTTTACTAGAAGTGATAAAGAAAAACCCCTGCTCTTTACATAATGATTTAACTATTCCTGATAGTTAAGATATACAGGAATTATCCTGCTGCAATACACATACAAAAAACAAGTGATGGACCGAATGTGGATCAATGTCACACATTCCCCCAGTCAAAAGATCTGGGCCCAAATCCATCGTTTTTTTGCACTCCACACCACCCTGGGTTAGACAATGGCGATATGCAAATCAGCTCTGACCCTGTTGCCCCATGGGAACAGTCCAGTCCGAACTACAAAAGCCATGTCCTTCCCAGAACGGAATCAAGCATCCGAGGACCGGACCGGTTTCGAGGTAACACCTCTCATCAGCCCGGCTAGCTTGACTCCAAGTGGTGTGGAGTGCCTGGGACCCACGTCTGGGCATCCCCAGCGCACTTAGGGCGGCAATTGCAAAAACAACAAGTGATGGACCGAATGTGGATCAATGTCACACATTCCCCCAGTCAAAAGATCTGGGCCCATATCCATCGTTTTTTTGCACTCCACACCACCCTGGGTTAGACAATGGCGATATGCAAATCAGCTCTGACCCTGTTGCCCCATGGGAACAGTCCAGTTCGAACTACAAAAGCCATGTCCTTCCCAGAACGGAATCAAGCATCCGAGGACCGGACCGGTTTCGAGGTAACACCTCTCATCAGCCCGGCTAGCTTGACTCCAAGTGGTGTGGAGTGCCTGGGACCCACGTCTAGGCATCCCCAGCGCACTTAGGGCGGCAATTGCAAAAACAACAAGTGATGGACCGAATGTGGATCAATGTCACACATTCCCCCAGTCAAAAGATCTGGGCCCAAATCCATCTTTTTTTGCACTCCACACCACCCTGGGTTAGACAATGGCGATATGCAAATCAGCTCTGACCCTGTTGCCCCATGGGAACAGTCCAGTCCGAACTACAAAAGCCATGTCCTTTCCCAGAACGGAATCAAGCATCCGAGGACCGGACCGGTTTCGAGGTAACACCTCTCATCAGCCCGGCTAGCTTGACTCTAAGTGGTGTGGAGTGCCTGGGACCCACGTCTGGGCATCCCCAGCGCACTTAGGGCGGCAATTACAAAAACAACAAGTGATGGACCGAATGTGGATCAATGTCACACATTCCCCCAGTCAAAAGATCTGGGCCCAAATCCATCGTTTTTTTGCACTCCACACCACCCTGGGTTAGACAATGGCGATATGCAAATCAGCTCTGACCCTGTTGCCCCATGGGAACAGTCCAGTCCGAACTACAAAAGCCATGTCCTTCCCAGAACGGAATCAAGCATCCGAGGACCGGACCGGTTTCGAGGTAACACCTCTCATCAGCCCGGCTAGCTTGACTCTAAGTGGTGTGGAGTGCCTGGGACCCACGTCTGGGCATCCCCAGCGCACTTAGGGCGGCAATTACAAAAACAACAAGTGATGGACCGAATGTGGATCAATGTCACACATTCCCCCAGTCAAAAGATCTGGGCCCAAATCCATCGTTTTTTTGCACTCCACACCACCCTGGGTTAGACAATGGCGATATGCAAATCAGCTCTGACCCTGTTGCCCCATGGGAACAGTCCAGTCTGAACTACAAAAGCCATGTCCTTCCCAGAACGGAATCAAGCATCCGAGGACCGGACCGGTTTCGAGGTAACACCTCTCATCAGCCCGGCTAGCTTGACTCCAAGTGGTGTGGAGTGCCTGGGACCCACGTCTGGGCATCCCCAGCGCACTTAGGGCGGCAATTGCAAAAACAACAAGTGATGGACCGAATGTGGATCAATGTCACACATTCCCCCAGTCAAAAGATCTGGGCCCATATCCATCGTTTTTTTGCACTCCACACCACCCTGGGTTAGACAATGGCGATATGCAAATCAGCTCTGACCCTGTTGCCCCATGGGAACAGTCCAGTTCGAACTACAAAAGCCATGTCCTTCCCAGAACGGAATCAAGCATCCGAGGACCGGACCGGTTTCGAGGTAACACCTCTCATCAGCCCGGCTAGCTTGACTCCAAGTGGTGTGGAGTGCCTGGGACCCACGTCTAGGCATCCCCAGCGCACTTAGGGCGGCAATTGCAAAAACAACAAGTGATGGACCGAATGTGGATCAATGTCACACATTCCCCCAGTCAAAAGATCTGGGCCCAAATCCATCTTTTTTTGCACTCCACACCACCCTGGGTTAGACAATGGCGATATGCAAATCAGCTCTGACCCTGTTGCCCCATGGGAACAGTCCAGTCCGAACTACAAAAGCCATGTTCTTTCCCAGAACGGAATCAAGCATCCGAGGACCGGACCGGTTTCGAGGTAACACCTCTCATCAGCCCGGCTAGCTTGACTCTAAGTGGTGTGGAGTGCCTGGGACCCACGTCTGGGCATCCCCAGCGCACTTAGGGCGGCAATTACAAAAACAACAAGTGATGGACCGAATGTGGATCAATGTCACACATTCCCCCAGTCAAAAGATCTGGGCCCAAATCCATCGTTTTTTTGCACTCCACACCACCCTGGGTTAGACAATGGCGATATGCAAATCAGCTCTGACCCTGTTGCCCCATGGGAACAGTCCAGTCCGAACTACAAAAGCCATGTCCTTCCCAGAACGGAATCAAGCATCCGAGGACCGGACCGGTTTCGAGGTAACACCTCTCATCAGCCCGGCTAGCTTGACTCCAAGTGGTGTGGAGTGCCTGGGACCCACATCTGAGCATCCCCAGCGCACTTAGGGCGGCAATTGCAAAAACAACAAGTGATGGACCGAATGTGGATCAATGTCACACATTCCCCCCAGTCAAAAGACCTGGGCCCAAATCCATCGTTTTTCTGCACTCCACACCACCCTGGGTTAGACAATGGCGATATGCAAATCAGCTCTGACCCTGTTGCCCCATGGGAACAGTCCAGTCCGAACTACAAAGGCCATGTCCTTCCCAGAACGGAATCAAGCATCCGAGGACCGGACCGGTTTCGAGGTAACACCTCTCATCAGCCCGGCTAGCTTGACTCCAAGTGGTGTGGAGTGCCTGGGACCCACGTCTGGGCATCCCCAGCGCACTTAGGGCGGCAATTGCAAAAACAACAAGTGAAGGGACGAATGTGGATCAATGTCACACATTCCCCCAGTCAAAAGATCTGGGCCCAAATCCATCGTTTCTTTGCACTCCACACCACCCTGGGTTAGACAATGGCGATATGCAAATCAGCTCTGACCCTGTTGCCCCATGGGAACAGTCCAGTCCGAACTGTAATTTTCTCCCTGAGTGTACTGGGGTATCTCAGACGTGGGTCCCAGAGCCTCCACACCACTGGAGTCAAGCTAGCCGGGCTGATGAGAGGTGTTACCTCGAAACCGGTCCGGTCCTCGGATGCTTGATTCCGGTCTGGGAAAGATATGGCTGTTGTAGTTCGGACTGGACTGTTCCCATGGGGCACAGGGTCAGAGCTGATTTGCATAAAGCCATTATCAGACCCAGGGTGGTGTGGAGTGCAAAAAACAATGGATTTAGGCCCAGATCCTTGTACTGGGGTGAATGTAAGACATTGATCTACATTCTGTCCATCAAATTGTTTTTTGCAATACACATAGAAGCATATATGATTGTTACGTGTAGATCAAAAAAACGAGGCACCCATTCAAATATTAAATAAATAGTTCAAGTTTTTTCAGTTCATGTGTTTTTAATTTTAAACCTTTAGATTCCTATTGGAGTCACACGTTTTTATCCTTTGATATAGTTTTCCTTAATTTTGAGATAATTTCTTCTGTTTGGGGTCCCTTTTTTTAATGTATCTTTTTTTTATTTAGTGCAAGCATTTTTACAAGGTCTTTTCACAAATATATGGGACACCGGGAGATGTGTGGAATTAATAGCGCTATTGGTTTCTACTGCAGGAGCAACGCACCGCAGATGAGCGTCACAAAACTGATGTGGGAAAACCGTTTTGTGGAATATATATATATATTCCACATATATATATTTATGAAAATGTTATAAAAAAAAATATGAATGAATTTTTACACTATGCACTTTGCACTTTCTTAATACGTCTTAAAAAAAGTACTTTACGATATATAAGAATGATGTAATCAAGAATGAAGTGCAAAATGGCAACTACAAAGCGCCATGCAATGTGGTCAATGTTGGTAGTCTAGTTGTTTTTAAATGGTATGGAAACAAATGAGGGCACTAGCACAGAGCACTTTATAAATGTTCTAAACACAGAGGACTCTATGGTCCAGTTGAAGAATAAATGTAGTCAAAACGCGTAGGTCGTCCTTTTTGCAATTGCACATTGTGTTTTAAATAATAATAAAATAACGTAATTCACCTACTGCTGTGGTGCCGTGACTTCTGTCTACACGTGTGGAGAGAAGAGGAATCGAAGTAATCTATGTGCGGGGTCTGGAACGCACCTCAATGGCACTCCCGAGGGAGGTGAAGCAGTCCCCAAAAACTATCCAGTGAGAATCTGTGTTTTGGAAGAAGACGGGACTGACGCCTCTATTCGGGGACATTGGAGCTTGATCGGCGTTTTACAAAGCAGAAAATTGAAGCAGAACGCTGGAATCGGACGGTGAAAGACCCGGCGGTGAGTGCATGGGGTGGGGGGTGGACGGGTCTCACACTGCTCTGCTGCGTGGCGGAGGCGGCACGGCTGTCGCTCGCAGAATCCAGCTCGCGCACAAACTTCCGGGTGAGTAACCTAGGCGGCGGGAGGCGGCAAACGGAGCACTGAGTACGGAACTGCAAGAGATAACACAAACGCATTAATCATGCCACGTTCCGAAATGGCCCAATGTAACAAGCTGTGCATCCCTAATACAAAATAGAAGGTACTAATATCGAGTAATACATGGGACACTGATGAATATATCGCAAATCTTCGTCTCTGTTGATAACAAAGAGAAGAGCAGCAGCAGCATTAGGATATTGCCGGGTCTGGGAGCAGCAGGCAGGTATTCCTTAAAAAGTAAAGAAAAAGTGACACCAAGTGCAAAAAAGCAAATCATTGAAATATACCAACCTGAACACACAACATGGCGGATAAATCTAGAAATCGCCATCAAAGGAAAAGTGAGTTGCTGAATGATGAGGCAATCCCCTCTGCAAGTACGAACGCAGGTTCGAATATGAGGGGAACCACGGAGGAAAAAGGCAAAAGAACTATAGTAAATGTCCTAAGAGAACTTCAACAGAATAGGATCCTGGAAGTTAACAAATGGTGGGAAAAGACAACCTTGGAGAAATACATTGAATTCAAGAGAGTCCCAAGGGGGCTCCGTATAATTATTATGCCCACATTAAATGACTTGGATCCAGATCTGATTAAACAATGGCAACAGGACACAAACGAATGTTCATTCAAATTTTTGAGAACATTAATTATACATGCAGAGAGGAAACTGGACAAGATAACTGCCATTATCCAAGCACAGGATTCAGAACTGGCGAAATTTCCAGCATCTGAGGAAAATAAAGAACTAATCGAAAATATGGAAAATAAAATAAACAAACACGAAACAGAAGTGGAGAAAAGGAAGGCACATAAATTCACGAGAGATAGACTGGATTATGCCAAAGGGCGCATCTACACTATTGCCCGAAAATACGACACACTAAGAAGCAGAGTGGTGATGGAAAAATGTGCGGGAACCTCTACAACAACTATAGACAATGTGGATAGCTCAGAGGTGAGCTCTGCTGATGAAGATGCAGGCACAATGCCACTGGATTTTCAGGGGGAGATGCAATTAGCCCAAATGATAACGCGGCAAAGAGGAAGAGGCAGAACCAACTCATGGGGGAGAGGACAGCCAAAAATACCAGAAGGAGCAGGAGAAGAAGTAAAATCAAAGAGAGGAAGAGGAAAACAAAAGTAGCTCTCAAGAAGATTGAAGCAAACTTGAACATCAACTTTGTTATCAATATTTCAAGCAAACACTTGACGGAACCCCAATTAAAATTACTGAATAGGGGCTTATCCTATTGCTCGAATAAGGAAATGGACTACCCAAATGCACAAATAGACCTCTACAAATTCTGTAGAAAAATAAATCTCTAAAATATTTTCGGGAGAAAAAACCTTCACCCGAAAACCGTCAAAAAGAAAACATAGAACCATCACCAATCACGCAAAGGAAACTTCCAGCCCTCAAAACACTAACCTTGCTGGGAACAGGAGTGCCATCTGACATCGAAGACACCCAAGACTCAATGGCCTCGAATATAGATTTTTGCAACAGAATAGGAGTCGCCACAAACAGAGGAGGGGAGAGTGGACTCAAGAAACAGTCCAGATACTGTCCACAGCTGCAAACTAGTACCAAAATTGATCTGTTCCAAGAGATTATGGTAGAGGAAATTACACAAATGGCGATGAGATCAGCCAACAATCAAAATCCAAACAAAAGCAAAAGCCAGAGAAAGAAGGATTGGAACCTCACACCTAATGAATATAAAACAATGACAGAACTCAAGAATGACCCCACAATAATAATCAAAGCCTCGGACAAAGGGGGCAACATCGTGGTCCAAAATGTTGCAGACTATGTAGAAGAAGCCAACCGGCAATTGGGAATCATAGAACACTATGAACCCTTGAAAGAAAATCCAAGTGGAAAATGGATGGAGGAATATCATACCCTCCTGCTAGGATGGAAAGAGAGGGGACTAATTGATTTTGACGAATACATGTACTTAAAAATGGATAATCCCATCACGGGGACAATTTATTTTCTGCCAAAAGTACATAAAACAGTCAACAAACCACCCGGTAGACCTATAGTCAGCTCAATTGGATCCTTACTAGAAACAACCTTGAGGTTCATAGCTATATTCCTGATGAATTATGTGACGAAACTACCCTCGTATCTGTGAGATACCATGGATTTCGTGAATAAATTGAACAACATAAAGTGGGACACGGAATACCAAATGGCAACAATAGATGTCTCTTCCCTCTATATGTCCATACGACATCAGGATGGTATATCTGCGGTTCAAACATTCTTAAAAGAAAGATCAGTGAATTTCTTAGAACACTCTGCCATGCTATTTGAGATGCTAACCTACTGCTTGAAACATAACATCTTCCTATCTCAAGGTAAACTGTACCTGCAACAACAAGGGACGGCGATGGGGACATATTTTGCCCCTACGTACGCAAACCTACTAATGGCCATCTGGGAAACAGAGGTCCTGTTGGAAGAAAACTAAAAAGTTGGCGTTGTTACATCGACGACCTCTTTGTCATATGGGATGGGAACCAGACAGATCTACAGGCCTTTATCGGCTCTCTGGAGAACAACAGGTACAACTTACACTTCACATAGACCATCAGCAACACCAATGTGATCTACCTGGATGTAGAAGTGAGCATACGAAACAACAAACTTTGCACCAGGATGTATCAAAAAACAACATCCTGTAATAGCATCCTCCATGCCAACAGCGGTCATCCTTCAAACCTAAAATGGAGTATACCGTACGGAGAGATGTTGAGAGTGAAAAGAAATTGCTCCGAAAAAGAAGATCTGGATGCGGAAAGTGAGAGAATGATTCACCGGTTCCCTACAAAGAGGATATCCAATGGAAGTTCTCTCAACAGCGAAATCCCGGATGCACCTGAAGAACAGATCAGACCTTTTGGTCTCATGGAAAGAGCAAGAACAAACAATGGAAGTCAAGGAAACCACCAAAGAAAGAGAGATGGAAGAATCAGAAAGCATAACACGTCTCATCATGGACTTCAATAATCAGTGTCAGAATCTCAAGAAGGTTATAAAAAGAAACTGGGAAATTCTTTTATTAGATTAAACCCTGAAGGAATACCTAACACCTTACCCGAGTATAACCTACAGAAAGACATCGTCCTTAAGAGATATTCTGACTCAAAGTCATCTGGAAATCAAGCAACAGGAATAGATCTAATGGCTGAACACATCAGGCTTTTGGAAGTTTCCAAAGTGCAAAGCTTGCGAGCATGGCCATAACATCAAGGAGTACACACTGCGAAATGGAAAAACTGAGAAGATCTTAGATCACATTACTTGTGAGTCGAAGTATGTGATTTATAGACTCAAATGCCCATGTGGAAAATACTACATTGGGAGCACTATTAATAAATTAAAACTGCAGATCCTCCAACATCTGCGTGCGATAAAAAACAATGATCCAAACTACCCCAAGGCGAAACATTTTAATGATCAACATCAAGGAGATTGCACCCAATTGACATACTCAGGGATGAAGCTCGCGAAAATATCTGAAGGAGGAGGCGATCACACTCTGAAATTATGAAAAATGGAGAGTAGAATGATCCTTGGGATCGGAACCGAATATCCGCATGGACATAACTTAGATGCAGAATTACATGTACACCTTGAGAAATGACCAACTCGGAACAAGTCAACATCTGTACTGAAAGGTTAACTCTCTAGAATGCAATGTATATAAATGAACATATCCCCACCGGAAAGTAAAGAAGAATAAGAAATTGACCTTATCAGAAAACAGCCCTACAAAAGTGCATAGGGAATGGAAACACTTAATTAATTCTAGAAAATTGCAGGAAGAATGAGGAAAGGGGAAAAGTGGTGTAAATTAAGTGGAGAAAAGAAGTAGTATTGTAACATCACAAATGGTCTGGACTCTTGCTTTAAGGAAGAAAGAAGGAAGTAAGAATGAGTTCAATCTTGTGGAAGACACTCAAAGGGAAAAATCCTTTGAAATGATATAAAGAATTATAACAAAGTAACAAAGATGTACGACACAAGATGAGAACACTAAGCAAAAGCTATTCCAGTTTTAAAGATGGGTAATAATGAAAAGAACTATGAACCAGCGTATTTGCACAGTGTGTTTAGATATAGTCCGGATAATTTACACGTAAAAATTCACTTAAAAACTAATTTTACGGGATGTTATAGTAAGAAAATCAAGTTTAAAATACTTTAGAAATTTAATTAAACTAACCAAAGGTTACAGGGAAGTTAAAGTTAGGAAATAGAATTTAAAATACCAATAAAATGTACTATAAAAAAAAAAGTGTCGCAGGGAAGTTATAGTTAAAAAAATTGAAATTCAATGCAAATGGCAAAGGTTACAGGGACGTTATATTTAGGCTCATACAAAACCAATGACATTTAGCAGTTACCTGAGCTAATTAAAGATTATGCCCCAATGCACCGGCGAACAGTCTTTCCATCCGCCAGAGTCTCCCCGCCATACTAATATGGCAGGCGGAATGGGTGGCGGGCGGGGAAGGATGCGGGCAGTGGCGATCCACACTCCATCCTAATCCACCCGTTGGTGTTTACTTCTATAACATGAAAACTTCTGTTTTACATATCATTGTAATTCATTCATTCATCAACTTTATTTCAATCAGTGAAGATCATGAAAATACACAGCACAATATATATATAAAATACAAGATATAAAAAGGTAATCATAAATAATATTTTGCCATGAAAATATGTTAAAAAGTAGCTGGGGTAAAAAATTGAATATGTCATAAAGGGCATTTTGTGCACCTAAGACAAAGCGCATGCCAGTATCTAGATAGGCCAAAAAACACTACTCTAGGAGTATCAGTTATCAAAATCCTTAGCACCTCAAGGCAGTGGCTCGAACCGAATAGGTTACACAGTGTGAATATCCATTTTTTCCTTAAATATCGGTAATATGGGCAAAAGAATAACAGGTGTATAATAGTTTCTGAACTGGCATTGCACGTTGGACAAAGTTCATTGTTGAGAACATCATTACGCAATTTTAAACAAAACTGCTTTGTAGGGAAGGTCTTAAAGCGGAACTGAAGAAATAATGTATGTGCCATTGGGAGGACTATTTAATCTATTGTGTCCTCCAAACAATTAACACATTTTAAATGTAAAAATTCTGAGTTCAGGTGTCCCACGGTTTTTACCAATGCTTTTCTTGATATGGCTTCCCAAAACCTTTCTTTCAGCATTGCTCTAGGTATGATGGCCAGACATTCTGGGTTTTTCCAAAACCCCTCCATCCAAAGCCTCCCCAGTAACTCTCTCAGTGATCTAAACCAGGAGACCGAGGATATCAATGGTAACCTCAGCAACTCAATTAATAGCTCCCGGTAGGAGGTAAGCTCATCCACTGACGATAACCTGTGCCAGAACATTAAAAGTTTATAATTTAGTTTATGTACTAGCTATCTGTGTGCAAAATCCATATAGAGTGGCAACGGTGGAGTGCTGGAAGATAAGTCCACCAAGGATCTAAGGAAGCAATTTTCAATTACGGACAAGCAATTGGTAGCGCCAGTGCCCCACAGCTCAGAACAGTAAAGTGCCCTCCCTAAAACATTGATGTTATAAATTTCCAGGGCTAGGGCGAGCTGCCTTGACAATGTTTTCCTGTGTATTTTAGCGATATTGGCAGTCTGGTGTATTAATTGCATTTGAACTTTCTTAATATGTTCAGCCCATTTGATTGTTGGTGTCAGACGTGTGCCAAGATCATCAAAGGCATAAATTTGCTCATATTTGGTTTTAGACTCATGTAGCACCAGCCCTCGGTCATCACATAACTTAATAAAATAATTTAAAAGCTGCTGTAGTCCCTGCAGTGATTTCAAAATTAAAAGCGTGTTGGCAAAAGGAAGAGCAGGAACTCTTTCTGCACCAATTTTTGGGGCATCGCACCCATCTCTATCTAAGAAATTGACAACAACATTAATAAAAAGGGTAAAAAGTGTGGGGTCTAGAACACATCCCGGCCTTACTCCACAACGAAGTAGGAAGGGACCTGTAACTTTATTGTTCTCCCTCCACCTCACCTGTGCTGTGTTAGATGAATGCAATCTAATTAACATTTCTAAAAGATTCATCAGGATGCCCTGTTCCTTTAAAATACTCCAGAGCCTGCACACAGGACTTGGTTGAAAGCAGATCGTAGGTCAACAAAGGCCACAAAAAGCTTTCCTCCCTTGGATACCACTTCCTTCCAATATATGCAGAGAAGGTGGAAAGCTTGGTCCAAAGTACTTATCTTTACTCGAAAGCCTGCTTGAAAGTCGCTTAAAATGCAGGACTCATGGATCAAATTCTGTATTTGGCCTAGGATTTGCTTACAAAAAATCTCCTGTAAGGAGTCGAGAAGGATTATTGGCCTATAACTGTCTGGTTTCGCTCTGTCCCCCTATTTATAAATAGGGACAACTTCTGCAGTTTTCCAAGAGAAAGTGACAAAAGTACCCGCTAGGATTGCATTAGTCAAAATATTTATGTAAGATCCCCAAAGTATACTGTCCTCTTTATATAAATCATTGGGGATTCCATCAGGTCTTGGGCATGGGCTGGAATGCAGGAGCGGATTGCAGCTTGTGTTTCTGCTAAGGAAAAGGAGAGATCTCCACCCTCATTGACAGACATCATCCCACTTCCCTGGGAAGCTCCCTCAGCTATTGTATCCCTGTATTCGTAAAGAGATACAAAGTGTGCTACCTAATCCTCGGGCTGAACTGCAAATTCTATGGCTCTCCCACTCCCCTTAAGCCAATAGTCTGCTCTACTCCATAAAATCTTGAAATCTTTGACTAACAATGCATTCCTTAAAGAGGACCACAATGAGCCTTCCCATTCCTTCTTTGCCGACTCAATTGCCCGTCTGTACTTAGCTCTACAGGCCACAACCTCAGAACAGGATTTCTGCTTTATGGCCTTAATAAGCGCCTCCTTTGAAAGCCTACAGTCCTTGTTATACCAAGTACTCTGGCAGAATAACTTCTGATGCGTCTTTTTCTGTGGTTTGCACTGTTGCATTAACAATTCCCTTATCTCAATGTATAGTCTCTCGCAGCTAGGGCCCAATGTCTCCACAATGTTATTGATGGGATAATTTGCTAGCTCCTCCAAAAAAAATAAAAAATTAACTCTTGGCCACATCTAATTTCCCCGGGTGACCCTCCACCCAGTCCAATCTAATTGCTCTCTGGTTATTTGTAATTGACAAAACACCTAGATCTGAATTACCCCTTATGTCTGGCTCGGAGGTGTCCTGCTTCATAAGTGTGAGTACTAGTGCGTTATGGTCACTATCAGTCCTCTTGGCCACTGTCACGTCTTGAACCAAATGCCAAAGATTAAGAGATACCAGGCAATAATCTATTCTACTTTCATAGCCTGGTCTATTAAAAGTGAATCCCCAATGGGATCGGAATTGGTCCTCCCATTTGTGGCTCTCAGACCGTGCTGCATACTAAGAGCCAACAACTGGGCACCTCTCTTAGACCACCTCTCTCTAAGGGGAGGTCAAGTAGTGGTATTTGCCACTCTCTGTCCCAGTCATCAGTCAGATCTGAGGGGATCAAAGCTAGCAGTTCAAACATGCAGTTAAAGTCACCCGCAACTAATGTAGGGGTGCAAGGCCCAGCACCCAGTGAAAATGTAAAATACATCATCATAACTGTAGAAGAAATACTTTCAAATCACTTTTTTATTTTTTGTTCTCAAAAGAAAAAAACGGAAATACATAAAACACAAGATTGCTTATATCATCTTATATCTGGTTTTACATGTTAGAATACATTTATGAATATATTTTTACCTTTTCCTATGTTTACTGTTTTTTAATTAAATTATTCACTATTCGTGGTACCGAATTCTCAAGCAACTGGAGACAAACGTATGCAGTATATAGTCAGTGCCCAAATTACAACATCTACACTGTTAATATGATGATAGGGCAATCCATGTCTTTTTCACATATGTCTACCTGTTGTATTTCTCTCCTAAATATTATACTTTTGTCTGTCAACCTACGTCTCATGTGAAGATGATACCACATTATATGTTACATAAATCTGCCCTCTTTCCTATTTTTTTTAACCTGCATAATATGTGAAAAATTACAGAAATATTGCAGTAAGAAATTCTTAATAAATATTCATTATATCCAAATGATTGCACTGCATCTCAATGAGGTAAAAATAAGTAGTCACTTCATACATCCATTACTAGTCTGACTGTAAACAAACCTCTATTAATTGTGCAAAAATGTGCGAAAAATGAACCGATTATAATTCAATAACAAAAATCTCAAGTTATATTTTCAATACCTTAGTTCCTATAAATTATTAAGAAATTTTAGTCTATTAAGCACATATTAAAAATGATAAACATATTAAAGATGGAAAGGAGCGAGACCTAATAAAATTAATGCTCAGCCTATTGCAGTTCAAATTGCTTTAGCAATTTTCAGACAAAGGAACCAAATTATACTCGTACTGAAAAGGGGAAGGGTAGCCACATAAGGGAAAATTCCTTATGAACATGCTATGTGCACATTTGTTGTCACATCCATACTACACAGTGCCTTGTCATGAATTATAATTAAATAAATATAAAATACATGAAAATTATATGGATTAAAGAACATTATTTCTGAGTCAGCTAACCTGATTCTCTCACTACATATGTGTGTTTGTGTGTATATACATACATATATATATATTCACTGAAAAAACCATAGGTTTCACACCAGTTATAGTTAGGAATTAGCATTTAAAAAACCTTTGAAATTCACTGAAAAAACCATAGGTTTCACACCAGTTATAGTTAGGAATTAGCATTTAAAAAACCTATTAAATTCACTGACAAAACCATAGATTTCACACCATTTATAGTTAGCTGGAAATTTTACTGACATAAAACCATTGAAATTCCCACGTTATAGTTAGTTGGACTCACTATAACTTGCGCGCCTGTAATGCACTGCTGATGACGTCACATATTACATCACTCATGACATGGTCAGTGACATCACTCATGACATCACTGATGACACCATCCAGTGAATGTGTGTCTTTCTGAAAAATAAATTTGTTTTATATATGTATTTGTAAAGGTCGATGGAAGAATAAATGTTTAAATAAGTGTGTAAATGGATGTTTTTTAAAAAAAAAATTGGTTGGGTAACTGGCTTATTACGTGTATCTTAGTGAATACATATATTAGCGAGTATTGTTTAAATATTTAAATGTTTGTATCAGTGTTTCTCTTTGTGTATAAGTGGCTGCAGGGGTTGGTGACTGACTCACTGTTTGTATGTGTTTTGAAGACAGCATATGTGCAGGACTGTATGGGTGGATGAGTGTGTATATGTGTGTGTTAGTGAGTGAATGACTGTCTCACTAGTGTCTTCATTAGTAACGACATATGTTTTAATCTAGTATATGTGAGTATTGATGTATATAAGTGAGTATAGTATATATAGTGAGAGATTGTAGAAGTTCCTGTTTAAATAAGTATGTGTTTCTATAAGTGATTGTTTAAGAGAGTAAGTATGGGTAAGTTTCCTTAGAAGTAAGGTGGTAGTGTGTGTATAAATGTATATGCAAATAAATGGATGTTCAATAGTTTATTTGCATGTGTGAGTATGTGTGTGAGTAACTTTTGGATGACTGCTGATGTGTAACAGGATGTATAGGTGTATCACTACATATGATGAGTGAGTATATATATGAGTGACTATATAGAACTGTTGGTGAATGAGTGGATGTGTATATAGATGGTGGAATTACTGAATTGGTTGTTGTTACTGGTTTGGGTATCTCCATTTTTTTCAAAATGTTTGTTTCTATTTTTGAATATGTGTTTCAAGCGTTACATTACACTGAAATTAGGTCTGTCACTCTGTCACAAGGATGGTGTCATCAGTGATGTCATGAGTGATGTCACTGACCATGTCATGAGTGATGTAATATGTGACGTCATCAGCAGTGCATTACAGGCGCGCAAGTTATAGTGAGTCCAACTAACTATAACGTGGGAATTTCAATGGTTTTATGTCAGTAAAATTTCCAGCTAACTATAAATGGTGTGAAATCTATGGTTTTGTCAGTGAATTTAATAGGTTTTTTAAATGCTAATTCCTAACTATAACTGGTGTGAAACCTATGGTTTTTTCAGTGAATTTCAAAGGTTTTTTAAATGCTAATTCCTAACTATAACTGGTGTGAAACCTATGGTTTTTTCAGTGAATTTCAAAGGTTTTTTTAATGCTAATTCCTAACTATATAACACCTGAAAGCCCACCAGGAATCTCCAGTATGCGCCAGGGGACTGCATTGCAGAGAGGTGTAATGAAGCCACAACCCTTTTTACACCTCTCTGCAACGCAGCCCCCGTGCATGTTTGAAGAGGGGGAACTAATTCCCCTTGCATACTGGGGGCCCCTGGGGGCCAATTAGCCCACCTGGAACCTCCAGTATGCGCCAGGGGCTGCATTGCAGAGGTGTAATGAGACTATGCCCCTTGTTACACCTCTCTGCAACGCAGCCCACTGCCGCGTTTGCAGAGGGGGAACTAATTCCCCTTGCATACTGGGGGTCCCTGGGGTCAACTGGTCCACCAGGAGCCTCCAGTATGCGCGAGGGAGCTGCATTGCAGAGAAGTGTAATGAGGCCACACCCTTGTTACACCTCTCTGCAATGCACGCCACTGGCGCGTTTGTAGAGGGGGGACTAATTCCCCTTGCATACTGGGGGTCCCTGGATCATATCTGCCCAAACACCGATATTCCGAACGATTGTAAATTACTTTTCTTGAGAAACATTTGGATTTGGATTATCATGTCCTATACTTTGGAATTTTTGAAAGACTGACTTTGAGGATGCTATAAATTACTCAAGTCTGCCCGAATTGTGTGGGTAAAATTGATACCTAGTCACTTTGAATAAGAATATACTTATGTCTCGTCTAACATTTGGAAGAAATATCTAGTTATATGACAACTGGATACCGACATAACTTGAAGGAAATAAGAACGCCCTGAAGAAGTTCTGTTGTACAGAACGAAACCTTTCGGCTGGCTGTGGTACATAAACTTAAGGAAAATAAAAGCATTTGAATATACACCAAGATTCAGCGCTTCAATAAGGACTCTAAGTGATATGATTTGATTGGACTCATTGTGAAAGTGGTGCTGTGCCAAACTTTGGAATATTCTCCACTACTCTCTACTACTTACTCTCTCCTACTCCACTACTCTCAAATACTCACTGTCTACTACTCATTCTCTACTACTCTACTACTCTCTACTACTCTCTCTCTACTACTCACTCCCTACTACTCGCTACTCACTACTCCCTACTACTCACTATCTACTACTCTCTACTACTCACTCTCTACTACTCTCTCTCTACTACTCACTCTTTACTACTCACTACTACTCTCTACTACTCACTCTCTACTTCTCACTCTCTACTACTGTCTACTACTCACTCTCTACTACTCTCTCTCTACTAGTCTCTACTACTCACTCTACTACTCACTCTCTACTACTCACTACTATTCTCTCTGCTACTCATTCTATACTACTCTCTACTACTCACTCTCTACTACTCACTCTCTACTACTCACTCTTTACTACTCTCTACTACTCACTTTCTACTGCTCTCTACTACTCACTCTACTACTTACTCTCTACTACTGTCTACTACTCACTCTCTACTACTCACTCTCTACTACTCTCTACTACTAACTCTACTATTCACTCTACTACTCTCTACTACTCACTCTCTGCTACTCTCTCTACTGCTCTCTACTACTCTCTACTACTCACTCTCTACTCTCTATTACTCACTCTCTACTCTCTACCTCTCTACCTCTCTCTTCTTCTCTCTCTACTAATCTCTACCTCTCTACCGCTACCTCTCTACCTCTCTACCTCTACACCTCTACCTCTCTACCTCTCTACCTCTCTCTACACGCACACATATACACATATATGCATATATATATATGCATATGCATTTATATATATGTATGTGTATGTATAAAAAAAAAAAAAAAATTTTTTTTTAAACAGCTACTTTTAAAACTGTCATTCTTTTTCCCCATGGTACTCTCCCCGGTACGCTTACCGGTGCGCGTACCGGTGCGCGTACCGGGCGCTCACCCCGCGAAAATCAAATTTTTTTTAAATTTTTTTTTGCTCCGCGGGGCCCTTTTATGGCCCCCACATCAAACCTAGGGGGTCAAGGGGGGTCTACTCTGCCCCCTTATGGTCATTTCCCTCTTTGTTTTGGCCACCTCTCGTGTCTCGATCCTACCGAGACAGAAGATGGCGGCCGCTCCGGACTGTTTAGAATGTTTACAGACACCCCAGAGCCAATCAGCTTTCTGCGCGCAAGTCGCGGTAAGCGCCCGGTGCGCGTACCGGTGCGCGTACCGGAGCGCGGCTATAGATATATATATTTTTTTGAACCTTAATTACTCAAAATCCACTGGAGCACATATCTTGAGACATAGCAAAGGCACATCGGGCTACCAGTCCCTACAATTTTGCCAAGTTTGGTGGAAATCCATTCAGCCGTTCGGGCTAAAAGTGAAATCGACCGCCCTATGGAAATTAACATGGGGAAAACGCGTTTTGGGACCCCCCTTTTATCTCGGCCCCCGCTTGACGAATCCCCCCCAAACTTTCAGGGAAGGACCGGAACGCCGCGAGGCCATTTTGAGGAAATTTTCAGGCAGATTCGTCAACCGGCGCCAAAGTTATTCCAAATAGAATTTTCAGATTTAACATTGAAAAAAATCCTAACTATAACTACCTACTGGCGACCGCCAGTAGGTAATATATATATATATATATATATATATAGCTATATATATATATATATATATATATATATATATATATATATATATATATATATATATATATATATATATATATATATATATATATATATATCAGCAAAGTCTTCAGACCTCCACTCACAGCGGCGAAAGAAGAGACAGACCCCA
This sequence comes from Lissotriton vulgaris, assembly GCF_964263255.1. Taxonomy (NCBI): domain Eukaryota; kingdom Metazoa; phylum Chordata; class Amphibia; order Caudata; family Salamandridae; genus Lissotriton; species Lissotriton vulgaris. The sequence goes on along the minus strand of NC_141695.1, from coordinate 1,302,853,527 downwards.
CGCTCTCCAGGCAAGATGTTTATTCAATCCTTGTGCCTTCCAAAATGCAACGTTTCGACTACTGACGTAGACTTGTTCACACACCACATTGCACAAAGTGGAAACTTTTTTTATATCTTATGCAGTGAGGACACACCCCTCTGGGTCCCACCTCCAAACATGAGTCACATGGTTAAACATATAGAAAAAAACAGAAACAAAGCCTTATTTAAAGGAACAGTGCACTATAACGCTATGTTTGTGTAACATTGTTGCATGCCAGAATATAACCATTCATGCAGGCCTATTAACGTGCTCACATAGATCACTTCGTGATTCTGTACAAATAGTTATATATACAGTGGCTTTAACGCTGAATGTTAAAAATAACCGCATGAATGCGCAAAGATTTCTTGTAGGAGTTGCCTGAGAACCATATTGTGCATAAATGCATTATGTTCATAAATCACACATTAATTCTACGCAGGTAATTGCATATACAGTGTCATTTTACCTGAATGTCAGAAATAACTGCATGAATGCGAAAAAAATCTTATAGGGTTGACCTGAGAAAAATAGTGTGCATGAACGCTATATAAACTTCACAAAACCCCATATAGAATATATAATCATTATACTGTCAAGGGCTTGCAACATAAATGTAAAGATACAAAACATAGCGGTGCCATGTAGTTTGTTGCTCTGGCCTAAAACAACCAAAAATATTGACCATAAAACACCAAAACAGCACCTATGGCTGAGATACCCGCCACCCCCTCTCAACACACTCCCCAAGGATGGGAAACCGGAAACCGTTCTTGAACTTTTGGAAGTCGGGAAGGGAGTTACCCTTCCCGGACGTATTTATTAAAATATGAAACAAAATTAAAACATTAAAATAACAGTTTCATAATATGTACAATTTCATTACCACATTGCGATGTTTGGCTAACCTTAACATATCCTCTAATACAAAGGTTCTCCTAGCCGAACTAACATCCTACAAAACATTTACTTGAAATTTTGAAATTGTACATCCTAACGTTTAAGGGCCAACGGCAAGGTCGTAACCGGTGTCAAGATCCCTAACCCAGACATATCCCCCTCCCTTGTGAGGGGCGGCACGGAGGCATACCTCCAGTGCAAATACCAATTTCCCTTGACTTGACGGGGGCCCCAGTAAAACTCGACACCACTTAAAGGTCGTACGAGGCTCGTGTGAGGTATCTAGAAGGTAGCGTAGACCCCCCCCCACACCCCACACAACTTACCACATCTGCCGTCGCAGACGTCCTGGCCCTGGGAAATTCCCCAGGAGGGGGCTGTAACCCCTCCTACCCATGAAGGGGCCTTGACCGCCTTCCCTTTCCTTTCGGTGACCCATCCTTAGAAGGGACCGCCTCCCCGTTGAGGGGCCAATGGCCACCTCCCCCGAGCGCCCCCATCCGTAATGGGTAACGCCCACTCATAGGGATCTTCCAATTAGTGCTCACCGATCATGACCTTACCGCCCGACCAAAATAAATACGACAATGCTAACTAAATACTAAATGACTATATCTAACCAACAGTAGCAAACAACTTTATTCAAACACATGCGTACTGATGAACTCTAAAGCAGAATCACTTCATTTGCAAAACATAACACAAATCGACCATTCTTTATTGCATACTCAAAATCTTCACGATAATACCACAACCTGTAAACTAGAATCACAGTTATCCATCAAACTTTATTAAAACCACTCGCTGTCTTCAGGGGCTGGTGGGTGGGTCAAAATTGGCTCTTCGTTCCGTCTCGAGCTCACGTGCAGCGAGGAGGTGCAGCTTCAGAGCACAGGAACAAGAGGATGCCTTCTGGTCTTGTTTCTCCTTTTATCCGTCTTCAGGGCGGGCGTAAACCCGCCCCTGCCTGCCCCAAGGGCGTGGCCAGCCGCGTTAGTGTCTAGGCCAACCCACTCGAGGGCGGGAAAAGGCGCGCCCCGGCTACGCCGCTTCGGCATACCAGCCGAGACTCGCCTCCCGCCCAAGATGGCTTCCCGGGGGGATCGTGGTACTCTGCCATACGTTCGGGGGGACCGATTGGTCGCCCCTTTCCATATGGCTGAGATACCCGCCACCCCCTCTCAACACACTCCCCAAGGATGGGAAACCGGAAACCGTTCTTGAACTTTTGGAAGTCGGGAAGGGAGTTACCCTTCCCGGCCGTATTTATTAAAATATGAAACAAAATTAAAACATTAAAATAACAGTTTCATAATATGTACAATTTCATTACCACATTGCGATGTTTGGCTAACCTTAACATATCCTCTAATACAAAGGTTCTCCTAGCCGAACTAACATCCTACAAAACATTTACTTGAAATTTTGAAATTGTACATCCTAACGTTTAAGGGCCAACGGCAAGGTCGTAACCGGTGTCAAGATCCCTAACCCAGACATATCCCCCTCCCTTGTGAGGGGCGGCACGGAGGCATACCTCCAGTGCAAATACCAATTTCCCTTGACTTGACGGGGGCCCCAGTAAAACTCGACGCCACTTAAAGGTCGTACGAGGCTCGTGTGAGGTATCTAGAAGGTAGCGTAGACCCCCCCCCACACCCCACACAACTTACCACATCTGCCGTCGCAGACGTCCTGGCCCCGGGAAATTCCCCAGGAGGGGGCTGTAACCCCTCCTACCCATGAAGGGGCCTTGACCGCCTTCCCTTTCCTTTCGGCGACCCATCCTTAGAAGGGACCGCCTCCCCGTTGAGGGGCCAATGGCCACCTCCCCCGAGCGCCCCCATCCGTAATGGGTAACGCCCACTCATAGGGATCTTCCAATTAGTGCTCACCGATCATGACCTTACCGCCACAGGTCCGGATAGTTGACCGGCTATCCGGACCCCCCACCAAACTCCTATCTAAAGGTCATGTTTCAACATCTTTAGCCAAGCTATGAAGTCTCCTATGAGTAACTCATTCCCCACCCGAGACAAATGAACACCGTCCCCCAAATACATACTGTCATCATTAATACACCCATGCGAAATAGAATGCAGTGCATTGGACCGGAACAACCTACTCACTTTGTTATTAATTTTTCTCACCGAGTGATTTAAAGCAGAAACAGAAATAGCCCCCCGCCACACTTTTCGTGGGATCATATGGGACCACGCAATTGTGCACCCCGGAACTCTCCTCGCTAACCAACTTACAGTGGAAAGCATCGCCTCCAGGAGAAGTCGTCTACCAGTGGTGACCAAATCATTGCCCCCAAGATGTACTATGACTACAGACGGCGGTGACCTCGTCCGCCCTAGCAAACCCTCGAAAAATGATTTAAATTGGTCAATACAGAGACCGCCCTTTCCGTAGAAGGACACACTGTACCCGTATTCCCCAGCCATGTGCACCATGTCACCTGCTTTGAATACGTCCGCGGCACGCCTCACGTATGAGTGGCCCACGACCCCACACCTCCTTTTTCACAGCCGGTGATGTCTGACCGCTGTCCCGGTGTTGGGTCGACTGCATAGTCCGCCCCGCCTCGTAGGCTTGCGTAACTGAAAACCAAACAAAACAAGAAGTGTGAGTACATCATTACAGCTTCACAACATGTGCAAACGCACATACCTTTTATAACAATTGGAGGACCAACGCCCCACACGTTTGACTTGTTCTACATTCAGACCCCTGGCTGTAGCCTCTGTAGCAGCCCCTATCCGAAAGGAATGGGTCCCAAACTCGCCCGGGTTCAAGCCTGCAGCTGTAATTGACATCGCAAGCACCCGCTGAAACTGAAACCTTGTCAGTGGGGTGGCGTCCGCGTGTCTCAACAAGGTCCCCCCCCATGATGCCACCCTTCGTGTCAAATAATCCTCTAAACACTTCACTGGGCACATGGACGACCCGGGAATCCTGTGTATAATTATGCAGGCGCCCATCCCGCTTTGATCGGTCTTGGACCTTACAAACGAGACAGTCATTGTCTCCCCTCTGATTTGAACGTGCTCTGCGCACAACCCTCCCGTAACATCCTGCTTGTTCCTCGCCACTAATTCGCTTACCCGCATAGCTCCATGAAATGCCAGCGTAAAAGCGGCTCGGAATAACACTGTCTCAAAGTGAGATGAACATGTTGTAGGGAGTCTGGATAATAACTGGGCCAACCTATCCAAACCTATCGGGCGCCTCTCATCTACTCTGCGACCCTCAAGGCGTTGCCACCCTCGTAGCGCTTTTTGCACAGTGAAAGACGCTGTCGGGTCCTGTATCCCATGAGCCCTAGCAACAAAGGAAATGGCAGCCCGATGCCTCTGGGCCGTGGCCACCGATTTTCCTGCCCGATGTAAAGACATCAAAAAGTTCACTACCCGTTCCTCTTGCCCCCAAAGCTCATTTCTAGCAGTCCCCAAAAAGGCTAAATAGGAAAGGAACGCCCCTTCATATGCCTTCCTCGTCCTGGGTGCTAAACTCTCTCCCACGAGGTTACGAAGTTCGGGGCACCGAGAGACCAGAGAGCTTCGGGAAAGGGTGCTGGCTCCGGGTCCGCTGTGGGAAGAAAACCCCAGAAAGCCTGCATACGAAGACGAGATAGGGCATCAGCCGCCTGGTTCATTATCCCCGGGACATGTCTTGCTTTGAAAAGCACATTCAATTGCATACATAATAATACAATTTCCTTGAGCAGTCTCAAAATCCATTTGCATCGTGCTGCCTGGCTATTGATACACTCAACCACGGTCATATTGTCAGACCAGAATACCACAGAGTGATCTCTGAACCCTTCAGGCCACGTTCTCAGGGCCACCAAAATGGGGAAGAGTTCCAGGAAGGCAATGTTACTTGTCAGCCCACTGTCTCGCCACCATGCCGGCCATTTTTGTGCAGACCATCGAGTACCGAAAATGGCACCAAAACCTATACTCCCTGCCGAATCTGTCCATAGCCCCAGTTCCTCAGAGGACACGGCCGGTTTGTTTCAGACGACTCGACCATTGAAATCCGCCAGAAATGCCAACCAAATGCGCATGTCCTGGCGGACCTCGGCCGAGAGCCTTGTGCGATGATGGCCCTCCTTCAGTCCGACCATGGCTTGAGCGATCGAACGGGAAAAGGGGCGGGCCATTGGTATAACTCTTAGGGCAAAATTCAACTGCCCCACTAACTGCTGTAATTGATGCAGCTTAACCTTAGCTTCACTCATACACATTTGCAGGGATGCCCTGAACTTTAACACTTTATCACCTGGTAAACGGAAACAACCTTCTCCGGAGTCTAACTCGATCCCCAGAAACTCGAGGCAAGTCGAAGGACCCACCGTCTTACCTGGTGCCAATGGCACGCCAAACTGATTCATTAAAACACAAAATGCAGCCAAAGCTTGCCCACATTCCGGATCCCCGGCTGCCCCCAGGAACAAAAAATCATCGAGATAATGCATCACATGTTGAAAACCCGTCTTCTTAGTAAAGACCCATTGTAGGAAACTACTGAATTTCTCGAAATAGGCACAAGAAATAGAGCATCCCATCGGCATACACCTATCCATGTAAAACTGACCCTGAAACATGAAACCCAGTAGACGCTGATCGTCTGGATGTACCGGGAGCAACCGGAACGCTGACTCGATATCAGATTTTGCCATCAGCGCCCCGGGCCCCAGGCGATTCAAAATGGCCACGGCCTCATCGAAAGATGCGTACCGTACCGAACACATTTCCGGGTCTATCGCTTCGTTTACGGAAAGACCACGTGGGGCTGACAAATTATGTATCAGCCGAAACTCACCCGGGTCCTTCTTGGGGACCACTCCTAACGGCGAACAAACAAAGGTAGCCACCGGGGGTACACTAAACGGACCGGCACCTCGACCTCGAGTAACCTCCTTCCGGATCTTTTCCTGTACCACGGTCGTATGCTGCAAGACCGATATCTGATTTTTGCATTTTTCCACACCCTGAAAGTCCCCTACTGGGATGCGGAAACCATATGAAAACCCGTTCCGCAACACCCCAGCAGAAGTACGATCCGGGTATTCACTGAGCCAGGGAATCATTGCCAAGGTATCAATCGGGGTAGGTAAAGGCGCCCCTCGGACTATGTTAGACCTGTTTGGCACCTCCTCTACCCCCGTTATCACCCGTTTTGGCTCTGCACGTGGACTCAGGATGGGATGATTGCCCACACCCACTACATTCGTGTCTAAATTTGCACGATCCCTGGGGCCTAGTACATTTACCCCTGTTAAAGTTCCAACAAACCCCTTTTTTGCCTGCATTACCGGTAGGCCTCGAGTGATTGTCGGTACCCGTACTTGATCGAAAGGGCGTCCCCGCATACTGACGGGAGGATTCGCCCACGTTACTCCCTACTAATGGCACTTTCAACATACCAGTATCCTTCATTTTGGACCAGGACACAGAATCATAACAATCCCACGTTAAGTTTTTATCATGTTCTTTCGCTTTTCTGAAAAGATTATCATAGCAAAACCAATGATTACCCTCGTGTGATACCGAGTACCCCATGATCCGTGACTGATAACTCGGCAATTCGGGTAGCAATTCGGGCCTCCGTTCTCCCAAGATTGATGTGAAAATTCCCCACGCCTTGCCCGAATTGCCAATGTTTTCATTAACCTTAAAGGCGGCCATCTTTGCGCGCCAAACACTCGGATGCATGAGGTCCTTCTGACTTTTAACATGCTCCATCTCATAATGATCAGTAAGCAACGAGAAGATGTTTACATATTCCCCTGCCCATATCTTTTCTTTAATAGCTAAAGGGACATGCTGACCCAACCTCTCCCTTCGAGAGGGTGCCGACTCTTCCCTCGCAATCGGCAATGGCCGCTTACCTGAACCGGACGCTGTCTCTGCGACTAAAACCGTCCCCTGTGGCTTCTCTACGGCCGCAGCCGGCGTGGATACCTTCGCTGCTTCCCGTGTTTCACGCAGTTGCTTCATCAACACCTGCGCGTCGACAGCCGTGGCGCCCTCGCTACCTTTACCCAACCACGCTGCTAATTGTGCTGCCAGCTCGGGCGGCATATCTTCCCCGGACACGGGGGTGACCACAACGGGAATCGGATTCCCTTCTTCCGGCACGGGAGTGGGTGCTTCGAGCGGGACACTGGGACCCAGGGTATCCCCCCCAGCTGCTCCCCTCCTGGGCCTCTTGCCTTTTCCTCCCGGGGCCGTTCCCTCCAAAGGACGTTTCGGGCCCCCTTCCTCATTTTTATCCATTCGCCTCTTCAGGTCGGTCACCTCTTTCATGAGAACACGCAGCATCTGGTCGGTAGTCATTCGCTTTCCCGCCTTCTTCGGCATTCTCCAGCAGATTATCTAGAAAACAAACAAGAGAATTACAACGCTCAAAATTGGCTCTTTGTTCCGTCTCGAGCTCACGTGCAGCGAGGAGGTGCAGCTTCAGAGCACAGGAACAAGAGGATGCCTTCTGGTCTTGTTTCTCCTTTTATCCGTCTTCAGGGCGGGCGTAAACCCGCCCCTGCCTGCCCCAAGGGCGTGGCCAGCCGCGTTAGTGTCTAGGCCAACCCACTCGAGGGCGGGAAAAGGCGCGCCCCGGCTACGCCGCTTCGGGCATACCAGCCGAGACTCGCCTCCCGCCCAAGATGGCTTCCCGGGGGGATCGTGGTACTCTGCCATACGTTCGGGGGGACCGATTGGTCGCCCCTTTCCATATGCGTTGGACACACTTATAAATGCATTTAAGTCCTATTTACATGTATTAGAAAAAATATATATATATATTTTGTTCATTCTCTCAATATCATCATTATAAAAGAACTATTTACATCAAAAATGTGTATACAAAAAAAAGTGCTTAAGTAAATGTACAGTGTAACGAAATCACCAAAAAAAAGAAATTCCCAAGTGTTTGTTTAAAAAAACTGTGCTGTTCAGAGAACTAAGCAGCCAGACCTTAAAGAGATAGGACTACAGAATACCTAAAATAGGTGCTGGAGTACAGGATTTCATATATATACACGCTATGTACAATTTTTTTTAATTGTTCTCACGTTGTGTCCACTATATGAATGCTCTGCAGAGTATCTGTGCAAAATATATGTTCCTACAAAAAGTTGTGCAAGTCCTCCGTCGCATTCAACCCATTTGGTTGTTTGCTGTCGAGTTTAATAATGTACTGCGTTTCTAACCGGCGTAGTATTTTGTCACGGTCGCCTCCTCGTCTGAGGGGGGTAACGGCGTCAATGACATAATAGGTAAGACATGATAAATCTCTATTGTGCCTGCTGTTAAAATGACGCGCCACTGGGTATGCCCCATCATGGTTGACTATGGCTCTAAGGTGCTGCAGTATTCTGACATGCACCTGTGCACCGGTACTGCCCACATAACGTAGGCCGCAGGTACAAGTTAGGACATATACCGCAAATTCCGTGCGACAGTTGTAATTGCCTTGAATTAAAAATTCAGTGTCAGTAAACGGAGTGCGGTAGTGGGTGGTATTTTGTCCAAACTTGCACGCCCGACAGGAGGAACATTTGTGGAATCCCTTTCTACCAAACCATTGATCAATCCTAGGCAATTCAGGACTAGATTGTGCTAGCTTGCTGCGCATGCTGAACACACGCCTGAATGTAATTGTAGGTTTGTCAGGAGTTAGATCACGTAAAACTCCATCAGTTTTTAAGACTGCCCAATGTTTATTTATTATGCATTTGATCTTGCGGTGCTGTCGACTATAGGTGGTTATTAGTCTGCTGGAATTGGAGGTTGCGTCTATGTCAAGGGGTTTAGGTAACAATAAAGAGTCCCTAGTTCTTTCACTACTCTTCTTTAATGCAGTAGCAAGACAGGATTTACTGTATCCTCTTGCCTCCAGTCTTGCAAGCATTGCGGATGCCCCTTCCTCAAACTTATCCTGAGTGTTACATATTCGCTTAAGGCGTAGCAATTCACCTAGCGGGATACTCATGATGACATGTTGTGGGTGACCACTGCTGGCATGAAGAATACTGTTGCCAGCAGTGGACTTCCTATATATACACACACACACACACCCATACACGTGTTACCATCCTTGTGGGGACTATGTGTGAATACCAGCCTTGTGGGGACTAACCTTTCCCAATGTTTTTAAAATACACTAATAACAGAAAAATGTTAAGAAAAAAATCATTGTACAGGATCCTGCTTCAAATTTGCAAATATATTGTTATTTAATCGTGCGCACAGCACCATCCTTGTGGGGACCTGAACACGTGCTACCATCCTTGTGGGGACCTAGTCCGTAACACTATTTGTGATTGAATACAGTCGAAGGCACATGGCTAAATGTTTATTTTATCAACAATATACACAAACATTATAATCTATTCATATATGAATTGCTGTATATAATAGGTGAGTACAATACAGACAGATTATGTTAATGTGCCAGAAAATATCATATCATGCTTAAAGAAAGACACTTAAAGCTGTATTCAACCTATTTATTAATGCTTAAAATCATCTTAGGAGATAAAGGTACTAACACATAAAGAAATTAACATATGGAACCAAGGAATATGGTCAAGTGGAACCCGGAGCTTGATTAGCTGCTTTAATTTTTGCCAACATAGATGTTCAAGTCCCCACAGAGATAGTGGGTGAAGATCATTGTGTTTAAGTCTCCATAGAAATAGTGTATACATTCAAAGCTTAAATCCCATTATAAAGAGTGTGAAGCTAATGATGTTCAAGCCACCACAGAGATGGTGTGTTATTATAGTGATGTTCAAGTCCCCACAAAGATAGTGTGTTATTATAGCAATGTTGAAGTTCCCACAGAGATAGTGTGTTATCATGGAGATGTTCAAGTCCCCACAGAGATGGTGTGTTAATATAGTGATGTTCAAGTCCCCACAAAGATACTGCGTTATTACAGTGTTGTTCAAGTCCCCACAAAGATAGTGTGTTTTTATAGCGATGTTTAAGTCCCCACAGACATAGTGCATGAAGGTGATTGTGTTTTAGTTCTCATTAAAAACGGGCCAGATTCACAAAGGTAAACTTAGACAAAGTCTAACTTTACTACTTTTTAGCATTCACAAATGTAAATTTAGACCAAAAGTCAAACTTAACTACTTTTCAATATTCACAAAGCCTCATACAGAGAATGCGAAGCTGATGATGTTCAAGTCAAAGCAAACATAAGGAGATGATGGATGGAGTGCTGAAACCTTTCACTCACTCACCCCCAGTCACAGATCTGGGTTGAATCCACTATCGTTCTTTAGGTCAATTCGTCACCCCAGTTCAGACCCAGCTATATTCAAATCAGTCTTGACCTTGTGCCTCATGGGAACAGTCCAGCTCGAAATGCCAAACGAGGTCTTCCCTGGACTGGAAACAAGCATCTTGGGACTGGTTTCGGGGTAACACCCCCTCATCAGATAGGCTAGCTTGAATCCAGTGGCAAAGTGAGCAAGGGACCAACGTCTGAGCATATACTACCAACTCAGGTTGAACAAAGTGTTTGCAAGGAGATGATGGACAGAGTGCTGAAACTTTTCTGTTACTCACCCCCAGTCACAGATCTGGATTGAATCCATCATCATTCTTTAGCTCACTTCACCACTCCAGTTCATACCCAGCTATATGCAAATAAGTCTTGACCCTGGTGCTTCAAGTGGAAACAGAGCTTGCATTTAATTACAGGAATGCTCAAGTCCCCACAGAGAGGGTATGTTTTATAGTGCTGTTCAAGTCCCCACAAAGATAGTATTTTATTATAGTGTTTTAGTTTTTTCCAAGCCCCCACAAATATAGTGTGTTAATATAGCCATGCTTAAGTCCCCACAGAGACAGTGCATGAAGATGATTGTGTTTAAGTCCTCATTAAAATAGGGTCTGATTCACAATGGTAAACTAAGGCAAAAAAATCGAACTTTTCTACTTTCCAGTTTTAACAATGTAAACTTAAATAAGTCTAACTATACTACTTTTCAGTATTCACAAAGTCCCATGGAGAGAATGCAAAGCTGATGATGTTCAAGCCAAAACAGAGCTTTTGTGTAATTACAGGAATGCTCAAGTCCCCGCAGAGATGGTGTGTGACTATAGACATGCCCAGGTCCCCACAGAGATAGTGTGTGATTATAGAGATGCTGAGGTCCCCACAGAGATAGCGTGTGATTATAAAGATTTCGAAGTCCTCACATAAATAGTGTGTGATTATGGACATGCCCAAGTCCCCACAGAGACGGTGTGTGATTATAGAGATGTCCAGGTCCCCACACAGATAGTGTGTGATTATACTCATGCCCAGGTCCCCGCAGAGATAGTGTGTGATTATAGAGATGGCCAGGTCCCCACAGAGATAGTGTGTGATTACAGACATGCCCAGGTCCCCACGGAGGTAGAGTGTGACTATAGAGATGTCGAGGTCCCCACAGAGATGGTTTGTGACTATAATATTACCATGGTTGCCAAATAGAACGTGTGTGATTATAGACATGCCCATGTCCCAACAGAGATAGTGTGTGATTATAGAGATGTCGAAGTCCTCACAGAGATAGTGTGTGATTATAGAGTTGTCGAAGTCCTCACAGAGATAGTGTGTGATTATAGACATGCCCAGGTCCCCACAGAGATAGTGTGTGATTATAGATATGTCGAGGTCCCCACATAGATAGTGTGTGATTATAGACATTCCCAGGTCCCCACATAGATAGTGTGCGATTATAGACATGCCCAGGTCCCCATATAGGTAGTGTGTGACTATAGAGATGTTGAGGTCCCCACAGAGATGGTGTGTGACTATAATATTACCATGGTTGCCAAAGAGAATGTGTGTGACTATAGACATGCCCATGTCCCACAGAGATGAAGTATGATTAGAGACATGCCCAGGTCCCCACAGAGATGGTCTGTGATTAATAGGAGGCACATGGACGCCCCGTTTGGGGCAGCTGGGCGCTTTACAAAATACACTGCATTTACATGGATAGCACACAGAGATAGTGCATTATTATAGTCATGTACAAGTCCTCACAGAGATATTGTGCGTTTACAGTGATGTTTAGGTCCCCAAAGTGATAATGTGTGATTAGTCATATTCAAGTCTCCACAGTGATATGTGTAATGATAGGTATGTTGAAGAACCCATACAGATCGTATTAGTCTAGTGGCTTATTAAATTAATGAATCCACTAGAGTGAAATGTGCTGACCACTCTCTCGCGTGTGAATCCTGGTGCTACCGCTCAGCCTTTATTCCTTCCAAGGTCTATAGAATAAGTACTATTTACTTGTATAACAAAAAACATATGGAATTCAGCAACCAGATACCCTCATGGGGGGGAATGTGCACTCTATATATGCACATGAGATGATATGATGTGATAATAGTCGTACTCAAACCACCACCATGATATACTGGAATTATCCTATATCTATGAATCCCACTTCAAATGCAGCATTAACTGATTTAAACTGTGTTCATCCAGGAAGGTTCACACTTCCTTAAAAATCCAAGTATCTGAGTTCTCATTTTGTTTTCTAGCCCCCATCTTATCAGCTCTAGTCTCCATTAAGAAGATACAACTGTATTTCTGATTGCAATATACTCCCCATACTGATTTGTTCTGACACTTTAGGATTATTACAATAGAGAAATCAATTTAAGAACTGGCACATCCTTATATTTTTTGTCTCTATAATTCAAGAATGAAATGATCCTCTCCTCACAAAGCTCTTCTTTCTCTCAAAGTATATTCTTCATGTGAGGAGTGGGATTTTTCGATTGTTAGAGGGGTGAGTTGGCATTCCCTCAAACCAGCACCACTGGTGATTGGGAAGCACTCTGGAATCCACAAAACCCAGGTTGCAATATATATATGTGTGTGTAGACATAAGAATATCTACTGATTGTCGTAGACATTGAATCGCTCTATACGAGCATAGCTCACCAAAGAGGATTGGAAGCTGTCAAGCATTTTTTAGACACCAGACCTTTAAACTGTTACAACCATAACATTATGTTATTGGAATTGATCAAATTGTGCCTTTTTAATAACTTTTTTATATTTGACAGACAAGTGTACAGGCAGTGTAGAGGAGTTTCCATGGGAGCCTGCTTCTCCCCCAGCTACGCGTGTTTACACGTGGGCTGATGGGAGGAGCGGGCTCTCGGGGGCCAATACAAACAGATGGTGGATACGCATGTAGTAAAATGGTATCGCTATATTGATGATGTCTTCATTGTATGGGATGGTGATATTAAAAGTGCAGAACTTTTCATTTAAGAAATCAACACTAATGATAGCAATCTAAAATTTACATCACATATAGATAAGGCCAGTGTTGATTTCTTAGACATCACAATATACATATCAGCCAATGAAATACATACAACACTACATAGGAAGCCAACAGCGGAAGCCATGTACCGTACATGCCACCAGCTCCCACCCACAGCACCTAATTGCTAGTATTCCTTATGGTGAGCTCCTGAGGTTAAAAAGAATTTGCAGCACAGAAGCTGAATATGAAAAATGTGCAACCGCTGCCTTAGAAAGATTCAGTTTAAGGCCTGCTTGCAGGCCAGGTTGCCCCCCTACTGCCGAGCAGCACCACCTCTGTGTGCTCGCCCCGCTGCTGCCTGCTGCCGCTCCTAGCGTGTGTTCTAGTCTCCTGTGCCCCAGGATCGCCGTTGTGATTTTGGTTTGAATTTCACTGTTTTGTATCTCCTGCATTCCTATTCCCATTCCGTGTTATTTCTGTCTGTTGTAGCCCAGCTTCTATCACTCCCACCCCCCCTTTTTGACTTCTGTTCCTGCTTTCTCCGCCGCTGACCCCGTGGCCATTCCCCCTCGCCGCCCTGCTCCTCCCTCCCTCCCCACCTTAAATGCCAGCCGCTGCCCGACAGTGGAGGTGGCCCCTGACCCTGCTTGCAGGCCAGGACGCCCCCCCTACTGCCGAGCAGCACCACCTCCAGGTGCTCCCCTGCTGCTGCAGCTCCTAGCATGTGTTCTTGTCTCCTGTGCCCCAGGATCGCCGCTGTGATTTTGGTTTGAATGTTTTGTATCTCTGCATTCCTGTTTTTCTGTTCCCATTGCGTTTTATTTCTGTCTGTTGTAGCCCAGCTTCTATCCCCCACTCCCTCTTTTTGACTTCTGTTCCCGCTTCTCCACCGCAGACCCCGTGGCCACACCCCCTCGCCACCCCGCTCCCACCTCCCAGCTGCTCCTCCCTCGCTCCCCGCCTTAAATGGCGGCCGCTGCCCGACAGTGGAGGTGACCCCTGACCCTGCTTTCAGGCCAGGTCACCCCCCCTACTGCTGAGCAGCACCACCTCTGTGTGGTCGCCCCGCTGCTGCCTGCTGCCGCTCCTAGCGTGTGTTCTGGTCTCCTGTGCCCCAGGATCGCCGCTGTGATTTTAGTTTGAATTTCACTGTTTTGTATCTCCTGCATTCCTGTTTTTCTGTTCCCATTGCGTGTTATTTCTGTCTGTTGTAGTCCAGCTTCTATCCCCTCCACCCCCCCTTTTGACTTCTGTTCCCGCTTCTCTGCCGCTGCCCCCGCTGCCACGCCCCCTCGCTGCCCCGCTCCCACCTCCCAGCAGCTCCTCCCTCCCTCCCCGCCTTTAATGGCGGCCGCGGCCCGAATGCGCAGCGGGCGTGCCAAAGGAGCTTTTTCAGGATGTGATCAAATCAACAAAGATAAAGCAGACCTAGGGAGCTTGTTAAAAAGTCACCAATAGCTATAATCAATTGCACATTTGATAAATACACACATTGCAATCTTTAATAATAGTAATGGTCCCAAAATATTTTCAAAGAAGCATTTTTTAGAACAACCATAAACATATATTTTTGTCTACTTAAACATTTCTCACACTACAAAATGCAGCCATAGAACCAACCACAAGAGGTCCCTCTACCCCAGTTAAAGAGCACATAGCTTCAGCTTGGAGTGATTCACAAATAATGGAAAGATCTTGTGGGGTAATTTATTTATTCACATCTAATCTTTTGATCTATTGTGTCTGCAGATACTCCAATACATAAAATATACATCAATTTTGAACCTTAATTTGTCAAAAGCAGCTGAAAGGATTTACACCGAATAACATAACGCATGCTTTCAGGGTAAAGATCTAGCATTCTTCCAAATTTGGTGTAATTCTGTTCAGCCATTGTTTTCAATTTCACTGTTACATTTTCTGATGGAAAACTGCATGGGGAAAACACGTTTTAAGATGCTCCCATTTTCTTGGCCCCTGTTTTAGGGATCACCCTGAAACTTTCCAGGAAGAAGCTGAGGTGATGAGACTTTTTTTGGGGAAGGTTACCGAAGATTTGTCAAATGACACAATAATTATAAGGAAACCCAAAAATAAATGTCCCGTTAAAATGTGTTACTAACTATAAATATCCAAAAAAGGAAGCAAGGAATGCTAGATAATTCCCAAGTTTTAGATGGAGAGGAACTCCTTTGGCTCCAAACCTGCTCACCTCAAGGGTCTGTTTTCTCAAAGAGAAATGTAAAGCATACGAATAGCACAATGCAAACACGCCAAGTTGGAAAGTGAGAAGGATTTCACAATTTTTACAACAAAGACGTTAAGCATGGGATGAGTGTTAGCTAGTGTCATCTAAGCCAAACTGAAAAAATGACAAGCATCTTTTTAACCAGGTGCACTATTAGAGCTTTGTATGGGTATAATAACATCGAAGCAAACCGGGAATGAGTGAAAGCAACCCCTGACACATGTCTCACTCTTATTAGAGATAGTACGAGAAGGATAGCTTTGTCCAGACACATGGGAGCCAAAAGAGTAAGTCAAAACAATGCTCTTTAAGGGTTACAGTACTGTATAAATCCTAATGAAAAAAAAAGCAGGAAACCCTGGGTAGATTCCAAGTTTTAGGCACAGGGCAACTCCTTTGTATAGAACAATTAACACCACAGACATTCCAAATCTGCTCACCTCAAATGTCTGTTGTTCTTGCAAATTTTTTAGGCAAAGGATTAGCACAGTACAACCCATGCCATACTAGAAAGTGACAAAGCCTGTCATCATTTTACAACAAAGTCTTTAGGGGAAAGGAATATTTTATAGAGCCATCCACGCAAACTGAAAAAAGTCAAACCATCTTTTACCATTCCAGGCATAGTATTACAGGATCAGATTGATCAATCAATCAATCAATCAATCAATCAATCAATCAATCAGGGAATTGTATGCACGCTACTCACCTGTGAGGGTCTCAAAATGCTGGGGGTTGAGGGGGTCAGCAGAGCCGTTCAGCCAAAGAGCCACGTCTTGATGGTCTTCCTGAAGGTGTTCAGGGAGGTGGCTTGCCTCATGTCTGCCTGTATCTCTTTCCAGGTCTTGGCTGCAATGTGAGAGAAAGATCTTCCGCCTACCCTGGCTCGGTGGATGCGCGGTTTCTTTTGGGTATGTGGAGGTTGATTCTGCCGTTGAGATATTTGGGTCCGTAGTTGTGTAGGCATATATAGGCGTGAGTGAGGATTTTGAAAGTGACTCTCTTCTCCCTGGGGAGCCAGTGGAGACTTTGTATGTGTTAGCTGATATGTTTGTGTCGGGGGATGCTGAGGACGAGTCTGGCGGCGGTGTTCTGTATTGTCTGGAGTTTGCGGGGTAGGGACTTGGCCATGCTGGTGTAGAGTGCGTGTCCATAGTCCGGTCTGCTGGTGATGAGTGTGTGTGTGACTATCTTCCTTGACTCAGCGGGATCCCCTTGAAGGTCCTGCATAGGATGCGGAGGGTGTTAAAGCAGCTGGAGGTGATGGCGTTGACCTGTCAGTTCATGGTGATTGATGAGTTAAGTATGATGCCAATGTTCTTGGTGGGGGTAGGTGGGCTTCTTGGGCAGTCCGCCATCAGGTGCTGTCCCATGCAGAAGGTGTGGTACAAAGGACAAGGACTTCTGTCTTTTTGGCATTGAGCATCAGGCAGCTGTTGGTCATCCAAACTGCGATGTCTTGCATTCCTTTCTGGAAGTTGAGTTTGGCAGTGGTGGGGTCTTTGGTGAGGGAGAGGAGGAGCTGGGTGTCGTCGGCATAGGATACGATGTTGAGGCTGTGTTGTCGGACAATAGCTGTGAGGGGGGCCATGTAGATGTTGAAGAGGGTGGGGCTCAATGATGAACCCTGTGGGACTCAGCAGCAGCAGTGGTGTTGGAGAGGAAGTGTGGGAGTCTTATCCTTTGGCTTCTTTGAGGAGGAATAATCGGATCCAGCCCACAATGTTACTGGTATGCCTGCGTTTTGTGGTCTGGTGACTAGTGTGTGGTGGAGATGGTGTCGGCGGTCACTGATAGGTCAAGAAGAGTGGCCTTGGTCCAGGAGGGTGCGGATGTCATCTGTGGCGGCGAGTAGTGCAGTCTGTGGTTGCTTCAGAATCCGGATTGGGACGGGTCGAGGACGGCGTTATCTTCAATGAATCATGTCAGTTTCCTATTGACTGTTTTCTCTGCAACTTTGGCTGCAAAGGGGAGAAGCAAGATGGGCTGATAATTCTTGAGGTCGATGGGGTCACCTGTAGGCTTCTTGAGCAGGGGTCTGACTTCTGCGCGCTTCCAGTCATCTGGGAAGGTGCCTGTTTTGAAGGTGGTGTTGATGGTGCATTGTAGTTCGGGTGCAATGGCGGCCGTGGCTCTGTGGTAGATGTGAGGGTGACAGGAGTGGTGGGGACCCCAGAGTGGATGCTTTTCATGGTCGAGGTTGTGTCTTTGGCCGTGATTGGTGTCCAATTGGAGATGGTGGGCTGTATGGTGTTTCTGGGGGGCAGGGGGCCATCTGTGGAGCCTGGTGGATGGTCGATGAAGTTTTTGTAGAGGTTTTTGATCTTGAGGTGGAAATAGGTTCCAAGCTTGTCGCAGAGGTCTTGGGATGGGGAGATTTCTGTGGCTTTGCTGCATGGGTTGGTGAATTCTTTAATGACACTGAAAAGTTGCTTGGAGTAGGTCAGGATTTTGTCGTGGATGAAGTTCCTCTTGGTGACTCTGATCTGGTTGTGGTAATCCATCATGGCGTCCCTGTAGGTGGTGTCGTTTTCGGGTGTCTCGGTGTTTGTCCAGTTCGTCTCCAGGCGTCTACAGGTACGTCTGGCTTCTTGGAGAGTGGTGGTAAACCTGGCGGCTTTCCTGGGACGTTGCTTGTTGGGGTTGTGTTGCGGGGGGAGCTTGTCTGTGCAGTTGGAGATCCAGGTGTGGAGTTCTCTGGCTGCGTCGTTTGCAGCGATTGTGTCGGGTGCCCAGTTGCGGTTGTCTCGGGTGAGGGTGGAGTTAAGTTGCTTGTCGGTAACCTTGCTCCAGTGCCTTCGTGGTGCATGTGGGGCTCGTTAGGGTAGCTTGGGCTTGTTGATGGCGAAGTGTGCACAGTGGTGTTTGGTCCATTGCTGCTGCATTGTGTGGACGAATTGGGTGCTTTTTTCTGCCACGAAGATGGGATCGAGGGTGTGTCCTGCTCTGTGGGTCAGTGTGTTGATGAGTTGTTTAAGTCCGATGCTGGCGAGTTTGTCATGAAGTATAGTGGAGTTGGGGTCACTGGGGTTGTTGAGGTGGAAGTTCAGGTCTCCTCTGAGTATGTAGTTTGTTGAAGCAATGGAATGGGGTGCGATGAAATCGGTGGTGGTAGTGGTGATGGGTATTTGGGGGGCCGGGGGGGTCTATAGACAAGAATTTCTTGGATGTGGCTTTGGGGGTGGTCTGAATCTGGAAGTGCAGGTGTTCAGCACAGGGGAAGGTTTCGCTGGAGGTGGCGAGGTGGAGGGTGCTCTTGTGGGCGATGATGAGGCCCCCTCCTGGGTGGTTGGGGCAGTGTTTCCTCTGGATATTGTATCAGTCTTGGATGGCGGTGCTGATGTCGGAAGCAGAGGATGCTTTGGTCAAGGTCTCTGTGAAGAAGGCAATTGCAAGAGAGAGTCGAGTAGGTTCCAGATTTCCATGGTGTGTTTGTGTACGGAGCGTACATTGAGAAGGATGCATTGATTTCAGGGTGTCGCCGGCGCTGGCGTCAGTGGTGTTGGAGGCTGTGGTGGCGCTGAGGGTCTGGCGGCAGTGGAGGCAGGAGAACTGGCCATGGGTCATGTTCGGCGAGGCCTGTTGGCATTCTCTAAGTCTTCTAGGGTTGAGTGCGAAGTGGGTGGTGGTGTCGCAGCGATGAGTAGTGGGAGGTCCAGGGTTCCTGGCACTGGCCGCGGTAGAGCAAGACACAGATGGGCACAATAACAGTGGCACAACAGGGAAAAAATTCAGAAAAAACGTCTGAGAGCGGTAACTGTGGTTGCAGGCAGTCTTGTCCCAGTCGGAGCGGGCAGCATGCGCAGGAGCGGGCAGCAGCCTTGATACTCCCAAGGAGGAGATAGGAGTCTGGTGGCAAGAGACAGCACAGCAGAGCTGCGGGGAAATACAATCCAAACCAACCAGGAATGAGTTAAAGCTGAGTTCCTGCATTGCTTCCATGGAAGCCAGATTACACCATGTTGTCCTACCAGAGTCTCACAGGAGTGAGGCGACCAAAAAAGAATATGGGAAAGGCATCTCCTGTGCATAGAAGCCACTGTCTCACCACACCCAAGCCCAATTCCATGGGCAAGCCCCTAGTACTGTTTATGGGGTGGCCAGCCATTTCCCACACACAAGCCAAATTTCATACACACACCGCATTAGCCCTGTTCAAAGGCCTTTATGGAGGAGCCAGTCCCTCAACACTGAACCCCCAATTGTTTCTGCAATTAAAATATCCTTTAAAGCTATTTCCTCTGTGCATATGTACTGTCGAGTATAGCAGACATGCAAAGAGGAAAAGGAAAGAGAAAAAAATTATTCTCTTAGTTTAGCCAGCCCTGAAGAGATACATTACTTTGGTCAAACTGAAGTCTAAAATTGTTATAGATATGTATTTGCATTAATTTCATGTCTAGATACATTACAATCACCATACAAATCTCAAGGAACATCCCCTTGATGCAAAGTAATGAACAGTAGTGTATTCCACTGCATTGATTTAATATTAGTTTTAAACCAATGGAAAAATTATTTCAGTGGGTTAAAAAATTCTATTATACATTTTGAATTGAGTCTGTGTAAAAAAAGAATTGCAAACCGCATACAATTGTTTTATAACTGTAAGACAAATCTATTGTTAGAAATATTTTGCTTTTATTTACACTTATAGCAATAGGCTTACCTTTTATTAATATGTTTCAACTGCAGTAGCAATCTATAAAGAAACATAAATATATGCAAATTACAGAGAACATTACGTTTTTCTATTTTTGATCCAGGTAAGGCAGTTCTGAAAAGTTTCATTTTTTTGATTTTTAATACCAATTTGTAAGCATGAGGAAACCTGCTTTTACCCTTCTGGAATAGAAATAAAATGCAAGTTCAAAGACTGGCCAGATGGCAAGAGGTCCCTTCCTCCTCCTGTAACTCCTGCTCACTCTCATTCCCTGAAGTCCCGCTGACCCAGAGAAAAAAAACTAAAAAATATCTGAAATAAATCAAGAAAGCCAAATACAAGTTGTTCTCTCATCAAAGGCCAAACATCAAATGAGGTTGAAAGAGTGAAAACCTCAAACCAATGAATAAAGACACTGATCTCAACCAATCACATCTCTTTCATGCGAGTGAAATCACTCCTGCAATACTCCTGAGGGGCAGCAAAAGTAAAAAATAGTGCAATTATTACACAATATCACTCAAGATCACCTCATTAACTGACTCATTTAGAAAACCACTAGCTCAAAACAAAAGACTAAGCACTCTTTCATAGTAAATGTAGCTTTTCTATATATTTGCCTTCTTGCTAGGCTCTCATAGGAGCAGAAAAAAAAAACTAACCCTGGGCATAGTACTACACTACGCTGATGGAGCATACATAGTTTTTACTAATTAGCACACCACAAATTGCACATAGCACAGTACAAAAACTGTGCCTAAACTCGTAGCATAGCAGCTAAATCAACAAGATCCTCAGATGCTTTGATAAAGCAATTTTGCATCCTAAAAACCATATAACTAACTCACAAAAGTAAACTTTTTCAATGAAAACATGAGGCAATGAGATAGGTGATGATTTTGGGGTCCTCCCTAACCTAGGGCGAGGACCAAGCAGATGCCTTGAACACAAAGAGCATAAACAGCAAGCACATCTTGTTGAACTTCGGTGGTGGTCGCATCCTCTTAGGACCACCCCAAGCACAGTTATTGGGACAAAAATAATCCCAACCAAAGGCCCTGCAAAGCATTATGGGACGAGATCAGCGGTGGGCAGTGGATATTATAGTATCCAATATCAAAATAATTCTACAAAGAGCTGCAGTTCAACTAGTTGTTTCTAGATGTCCCTCACTGAATCGTTCAAGAAGATGTGGTTTTATGTTTTCAAGGCATCTGCTTGGTTCTCTCCCTATGTTAGGGAGGATCCCAAAATCATGACCTCTCTTACGGCTTGCTAATTTTTCAGTATCACTTTTGTGAAAGTACTATATGCTCTTAAGGTAGAGAAACTTATTTTATCATAACTGGCACTGTGCAAGATGCCAATTGCAATTATTTCACAGTGCAGGCAAGTACACAGTGCCATCAGCTACGCTACGCTGTACTATGTGTAGTTCAAAGTATACAACATGCAGCTACGTGTAGTGCTGCTACACAAACTACACCCAGGATTGGAAAAAACCTCACTTGAAGTTCCCTTAAGTACTAAATGGTGCAGAATCGTGTTAAGCAAAAATTATATGAGCATATGTCCATATATTAAAATAATTGTATTGTAGCCACCCAAGTCCCAAAAGATGGCCAAGCCCCACATACGCACAGCCATCCTCTTCTGCATAGTTCTTCATGGAGAGCCCACTTCTTCCAGAAACCCAAGATCCATTGGATAGTTAAACTCCTATTACACACATCATTTGTCCTGTCACTGCTCTCTGTAGAGAACCAAGCCACAATAGGTGGCCAAGCTCCTAGTTCACACAGCCTTCGCCTGGTTTAAAGCTCTTCATGGATAGCATCTGCCTTCAGACACTCAAACCATATTTGGTGGACAAGCCCCTACAATACACAGCCTTTGCCCAGTACACAACTGTTTAAGGAGAGCCCACTCCCTCCAAACACCCAAGCCCCATTAGGTGGGCAAGCCCCTGCTATACACAGCCTATACTCTGTGCACAACTCTTCATGAAGAACCTTCTCTCTCCAAACACCAAATTCTCTTTAGAATGATGCAAAAACTTACACTCATTAGCAGTAGAAAAGGTATAAAAAACATTTGCTCTATTTGCCCTATGCTAAGTACCTTTATAAGTATGGAAACTGTTACAGTCATTGGATGATGTCATCAGTAAAGTCCTCTGTGGCATTACCTTACTTAACAAGAAATGACCATTTGTTGTGTTTTATTTTTTTTAAATGCCACATTATGACGGACATTGTTTCATCTATAATCAGTGAATAATTTTAGCTGGTTTTGCAGGTGGGGCCACTGACAAACCTTTTTGGATGCCAGCACTTATTTTTCCTAATAAAACTTCTACCCCAAGAAAGACAGAGAAAAACAGAAAAGGGGAAGAAAGAGGGAGAACAAAAGGGAAGAACAATGACCAAGGTTGATGAAAAAGAACCGGGACAGTGAGATAAAAGCGCAAAGTGTGTCTGGTGGTGGATGAAAGAGTCATCTGGTTGGATTCATTTTACCCTGTCTTGGCAGTAGCGGCTCCTGCAGAGAGTGCTATGGGGCGGTGAGGCAGGATGGGGGGTAGTAAACTCTGGCATACAGCTGATCAGAGTTAAGTGAATAAATAAATAAAATGAATTAAATTTCGCTCGCTTCACCCCCCAATATCCTGGGGGCCTGCTACAGGCCCCCAACCCAGGAATCCACCTGCCATTGCCGCCACGGAAAGGCTGCTTCCTGCTGTCATGGTAATATGGCTGGTGGTGTCTAGTAGACACTGCCACCATATGCAAATCTTTTCTGCCCGGTCGACCCGTTGACCGGGCGGAAAAGCGGTGGATGGTCTTCCCGTCTGCGGCCGTCCCCCCGTGATCATAATATGGCAGGGGGAAATGGGAGTCGGTCCGCCATTGCCATGCGGGCGGTGGCGATCCGCCCTACATCATAATAGACCCCTAAGTGTTAAATAAGTGTATGTCCACACCCACATAGTAGATATCTGACGAGTCAGAATGACGATATCCAGTGTCTCAGTTTCTTTCACTTTTCCACTCCCCTTTCCCCAGGTCTACTCCTTACCAAAGTAGAAATATTGTGAATGTTTGGATGTGGATATCAAAAATTGTGGAAAAATGCATGGCTCCACTGGATTTGGAATTCAGGTTACAGCATTCTGACACTCCCATCCCACTCCACCACCCATTGCTTGATTGACCTGAACCGGATATTTTTACATTTGGCTTAGTTAACTGCATTCAAAATGGTATGCATATTCACCAAACATTGTCAAAGCCATTACTGAAAGAAACATTTATTTACCCACATATTCCTCCACCTCTCCTTGACATATCTGATCAGAATTTGACATACCAATAGAAACCTGAGCCCGCTAAATGAGGGCCAGTATGTGTTGATCCATTAAACAGTGTCAGATTTATTAGCAAGTAAACGGTGTTTTTTAACCTTATGCGTGCTCATGACGGCTCCACGCCGTCATGACCCATGGGTGGCGTGTGGTCATGACGGCGTGGAGTCATCATGCAATTGGCACATGACCCACACGGCACTAATTCCCCCCCTGTGTGGTTGAATTAGTGAGTGGGCGGGTTCATGACGGCTCCACGCCGACATGAGCACACGCCGCCCATGACTCATGATGGCGTGGAGCCGTCATAAGCACCGAAGCGCCGTGCTCAGCCCACCCCACGTCGCAGCAGATTTCACACCACGGAAAAGGGGTTAACTTACCCAAATGTGTTCCACTTGATAGACCTGAAAGAATTTAAAAATACCATAGGAAGATGAACATTCTAAGATCTTCATTATGGGTGGCCCATTCCTTCCACTCTCTCTCAAACTACTGTTTCCTCACAGATCGAAATGATATGTTTTTGGGAAATTAGCACACCCCACAATCTATCCTAAGTAAATGTCAGCAGGTGAAATGTTCAGAATTTTTCCTGGGTAAATTGTCTAGTAATTACTAGTACAAGTCAATTTGGGTGCGAAAGCACCAACATATGCATGATTTACCCTTTGATGAAGGGCACAACTTGTAATGAGCAATAATAATCATACCTTTTAAAATCTGAGCCCCGTGGTATAATTTTAACTGGTGCAATAATTAGTTCATCCCAAGATGAGCCCCTCTTAATGAAAGCCTAAGTCTCAGCGACTTTAGAGGAGGTCCATCAAATATTATCTAAGGTTTTAAATATCAAACATTTATGCCCTCCTTTTAGGTCACTTCTCCTTATTGTATATGTATAAAAGCTGAAATATCTACACTGTTTAAATTGATAACTTATGAAATTACCCATGGAAATTAGTCAAACAGCACCAAATGATACAAATGATTGTTAATGCCCTCACACTTAACTGTGAACTTGTTGGCAAGTTGGCATAAAACTTGACATACCAATAGAATACTGATCCTTCTAAAATTCTGGCATAGTTTATACAGATTTGTCACAAACTGTGAAAAATGATTAGCTAATGAGAACCTTTTTGCCCTCTCCTCTTTTTGACTGCCCCCCCCTCAATGGAGTTGAAAACATTTTAAATTAGAATGGCAAGCTAAACATGCTTAGGCGGTGAGGGCCTAAGAATTCTGAGTCAGGCAGAGAGGAATTACCACATGGAATTCCGGCTGCACCTTATTAGGAGTGAGCTATTGTTTCTACACCTAGTGTTACTGAATGATGTAACACAAGAGTGGTGTGGCTCACTGGTTAGAGGCGGCAGACCTGTAAGCAGAGAACGTCCCGGGACCAGGGTTCAATTCCCGACGCGGCAGGATCTTGGACCACGGTCAACGGACTCGATAATTCTCACCTCAGTGCCTACTCTAACCAGGGAACACACTCGGCAACTCTGGGCATTAAGCTTACCTCATCTCCACAACGGGCCCCCACAGATGCCAGGGATGCCTGGTTTCACACTGGAGATACCCACAAAAGAGACCATCTCACAGGGAAAACCAGGACGGGTTCCCCAGCGGTCTATAGCACCAGGACACTCGGATAGAGTAACAGTGCACTTTACAAGTATCCCACATTTACATTTACAAGAAACGATTTTTCCAGTTGGTGTTTTGGCTCTGTAAAATCACATGAGCTTTGGCTGCACCAAGAGCCCAAGAGCACCAAGAGCCAAGTCCTGACCCTTGATTTTTGTTTCAGGCCAGGGAGCTCCCTTATATATATATACCAATCCGACACTCCACTTACTCCACCCTAATCCACACTGAGGCTCCAAGATAAATGTAAACCTTTGGTACATTTATGAATAAACACCACACCAAACTGGGAACTTATTGTGGTGTCATGAGCATTGTTCTCAGTGAGGTGCATGCTCGCACGGGTGTGCACGGGGTCTTATCCAAGCATGCAGACCGGCGCACAAAGTGTGTACATCTCTGCTTAGCTAGAGAATTAAACCATTCACCAGCCACAGCATTTTAAGTAATATGCAGAGTGGAGATGCAGGGTCTCGAAGAAGGGGTGAAACAACAGCAAAGCGTCATTAACAAGCAAATGGTCTTTAAAAACCTGTGAAGTACTCGGATGCGGGTTTTTGTGTGTGCCCGGGAAGCTGTCCCAGCCGGGCTGCCACACAACGGGGGGGCCATGGCCCTTTGAGTCTAACAGGCGTTGCGCGCCTTACGTACTTGTTACAAGAAACAATAATTTAATCTTTCTTATCAAACTACAGCTGTTCGCACTGTAGAATCAGAACTGCTTTGCACTAGCATTTTTATAACATGAACTGTAAATATGCTGGTTCCTATAGTGCAGGCCATGTTTTTTCCTCACCCTGTGAGCCCCTCCGCACCTTCCACACCCGCTATACATTCAGGTATGGAACCGCCCCTGTTCGAGGTTGTTAAATTAAATAATGAAACTGCCTGGTTTTAGGATCAGACTTCGATTCGAGGTAAATAATGCCATTTTTTACTGCTTTAAAAAATGTTGTTTCAAATGATGACATGATGCCTATTTCGGATTTCAATGATATTGCTCTGTTGCTGTGTGGCTTTAGCACTTGGTGCAGTCATTTCTGGCACTGAACTTGTGGTGCGGGGGTGCTGTGTTAAAAATAACTTTTCGTTTTATAGCAGGTTCTACAGATTTCCTTGGATGTCCAGCAGTGGCATGCAACAATGAAAATACCAATATAACTCTGGTGATTAATGCTCCTGCTGGACAGAGAGCCGAGTTTTGTCTAGGGGCAGTTTCAGCTCACCCTAAAGTAGAGCAAAGGGTTAATGTGCCTGCTACAAAGACTTGTAACATTCAGATCACAGAACTGAGTGTGAGTGAAAAATGAGTAGGGTAGAGATAGTTACTTCCCAAACTTCTCTGTCAGTTTCAAAATTACCATTACAAAAGCCTGTCCGAGTTTAGATGGGAGTCAACAGTCACTGTTGGAAAATCCCAAATGTATTCAACTAACATCAAGTAGCACATCAGCACAAATAGTGTAATTCCCTTAAAATAGTTTTCCATTTCATTAGACAAAAGCAGGAATTAAGACCTGCTTTACTTTGAAAGGCCTACTGAATGCTATGAATTTGGACCTAACATTGGGCCAGGAGCAGGCTAATGACATGTAAGCAATGGTCAAACCTGTGAGTAGGTGATGTGTGCTCCCTTCTTGAATCAGCAGGGGTGCATTCTGTGCCTGCTGCAGGTCTGGGTTTTAACAGAAGCATGAACAGATAGCAACTATTCAAGTCTGACTTTAACACTACAAGTCTCAATGTAGCTCTTTCAATTTGTGTTATTTTGAGTCTAAGATCGAAGAGACAGCTGCTGCTAACACATTTGAGCACCGAGATAACTGACCTTAGATACTTTGATAGGATCCACAAACTGTTGGAGGCTTCAGACCATCACTCAAAGAACAGGAACCTCCACTAAACAAATAGAAATAGTTGACCTGTTTTCACCAGGATACTTTGAACAAGATGAGTAACGGGTAGCTTGAACATGATAAATAGACTCATATATAATACATCCCAGTGATTTTTGAAACAGCCACAAGACAAAGTAAATAAAAACATATAAGGATGTCCTAGAGTAAGGGATTTTGCAAGGTTGTCATGGTAGAGATTGAAATTACACCTCTCACAACTAACATCAGCAAGCACACAAATTGCTCATTAATGTATGTTCAGTAACCAACTCAGCAGTAATCATTAGTTTTCTACAACACTATATGTCATCTTTCTGTCTTCTTACAGGGTGGCAGCAGGGACATCATACAAATTCTGGGGGCCCTGGGCCAAACGTATTTTGGGGACCGATGTTGGGAACAACTTTGAATTCATGATCCACTTTCAGCTCTTTCATGCCCTCTTTGGCCAGGCCACTGACAGTGGACAGACTCGCTGGTCCATATTCTAAATGTGTGTACATCTAATATTTAGGGATAGTGAGGTGCATTTTCAATATTTTAACACAGCAGCAGTTCACTAATAGTACCTCAAATAATATCTGTGACATATGAATATGTGAGGTTCTGATTTGATCTGAAAGAATGAAACATAAACGCATCAATTCTCTGCAAAATGTCTGTTTCAAATACCGTTTTCCTTTCATTTATTTTGAATAGGGGTGATGTCTGAGACTCCATTACAATCTGTGTAAGAATTATTCAGGGTCACTAGAGAAAGACTCTATGCAGAGCAGAGCTGACTCTCTCAGGGGGCCAGAGCCCACTTTGCCTACGGGTTAAAACATCTTTAGTAGATCTATAAAAAACAAAATAGATGTTAGATAATACTCAATATTTTTTTCACTGAGTATCCTGATAAATGTATACAAGAACTACATTTTATCTTTCTCAGGCTTGCTGAGCGATATTGACATATACCACCTGCCGTTATTGAATGCCCAACCAATAGTATGCTTTGCATTAAGTGGCTTGTCAGCAATGTTCCAACATTTCAGTCATCAAGTGTAGATTGTGAACCAGGATTCAGTCAATTGAACACTATCAAGTCTAAATCAAGAACTAGACTGGAGGAGAATCACATGGTTATGCTGATGATGACAAATGCCTATTTCTTATTTAGCAAAGTTGACCTTGGTTTAATTTATCAGCACTGGAAGTATGGCATGGACCAACAAGAGAAGCAAATGTGTCACACATCTAGTGATGGCACTTGACGTGTCTGAGCCACTCTTTCCCACAGTCTATGTTTTGCCTAGAGGGGCACATTTCACACACTTCCTCCTAGCAAAGACATTAATCATTACGTTGCATATCAAAATGTAACTATGTTATGTAATTTTCAGCTTGCTAAATATATATTCTCTTGTATAGTCTACCAGCAAGCCCCCATCAAATGATCAGTGCTCCAATAAAGAATATTCCGTAAAATCTTATAATGGTGCGCCCTTCTGAGTCTCGTCCCTTTCTAAGCCTAGGGTATAGGTGCAACTAGAATAAACAATTAACCCCTTCGCTGCTGGCCCGTTTCCGCCACAGTGCGGTAAACAAATGAACAGGGGCGGGCCATGACGAACCCCAGCCGTCATCAGCACACGAGCACCGTAGTGCATGACGGCTGGGGTTCGTCATCAGCATGCAAGGGGTTAATGTCATGATGATCTGTCCCCACAGTGCAAAACTGTCACAAAACCCTGTTAATCAGAGCTGTATGTTTGAAATGCACTTGTTCTCTCTCTCATTGCAAACAAAAGTTTTGAGTGGTAATTACCACAGATTTATTTACTCACAGGCTGCACTCGCATACTTGGCGCACACAGCCTTGGCTGCAGCAAACAGAGATCTTCCACTACCGCACACAGAGGAAAAAAATTAGAGGGAGCATTGGTCATGACTGATAAATCAGTTCCACTCAGTAATTTTCAATTCAGTGGGTTTCAACTGGGGCAATATACATTTTGTGTGTGGATTTACCACCTCACCAGTGCTGTGAAACTCACAAGCAGGCCCTGTTTGCCAAATTTCGTGCTAATTGTTTTAAATTAGGAAGTAAAACAAAAAATGCCTTTTCTACTTTCAAGATGTACACAACTCCTAACCTTTTGAAGCTCACCGAGCATTTTTTTTAAAACAGTAATATCTGAAAACCTACTGTATGGATTTACATCCAATCAAAACAAGAATAATTTCTGAGGAAAGTTCTACATTAACGCCAAGTATAATGAAAATCCATTCAGCAGTTTTTGATGTTTCAATAAGGACAGCTTTCCATGAGAGCTAAAATTGGAAATCATAGCTTTTTTTAACCCTTCTTCACCCTTTCACCTCATGAAACTGATGTAAAAATTTCTTGTAAGACATTGCATTCATATACTGTGACTGACAAATTTGATGTAGACTGATCGAAGTAAGTAAATTAGAGACAAATGGACACAATTTTTTTTAATTAAAAGCATATCTGCACTCCCGAGGTGACTATAAATTAAAAGAGAAGAGTGGAGCTATGAGGCAAGTGGGCTGGGTGGGCTGGTGCTGGCTGCCCTTTAGGGCCTGCTGAATGAGGGGGCCTTCAGTGGTGTGGCGTCTTGTTGTATGGCGGCCTAATGGAGGAGCGCCTTGTGAAGAGCCCCCTACATAGACCTTGGATTAACCCTTCCTGAGCGGGTTCTCTTGTATTTGCCAATTCCTGCCTTGGCTGCTTGAGCTGCCTCTCTTGCATCTCTGAGGCAAGCAGGTTGAGACCTGGGGTGTCTGACCCCCCCCATGGACCGAAAAAGCTAAAGACAGCCTGACAAAGAAATTGACGTGTCGAGATTCAAGTGGGGGCTCAATCCAAAATCGATAGTTACACTACTTTCCCCTCTTATTCTACTAGGCAGCAGACAGATAGTTACTGAGGTCAACAGCCTCTTGCTACCACAGGTGTGGTCCAAATTCTTCAAGCCATCCAAATTTCCCAGGAAGACCTCAAAATGAAGATTTGTGAGATGGGAGTCATTGTATCTGTCCTCTGCCAGGACCTCCGCAATGTGGTGGGAAGTGTTGCCGAGGCTGAGGGACAGATATTTACCCTTGAGGATGACTTGATGGACCTAAAGACAAAAGTAACTAAACTACTCTTGACTGTTCATACCCTAGAAGCCAGAACGGAGGATGCAGATAATTGCTCCTGATGCAGTAACCTGTATTTTGTGGGATTTCCAGCACACCAGGCTCTGACCTAGAGTGGAACACTACAGCAACCTGTCATTGTCAAAAATCTGAATTTCTGCTATTGAAATATTATACTCTGACAGGTTCATACCCATGGAAAACATATTTTTCAATTTGCTCACATTATGATCTTCATGGATTATAT
Organism: Lissotriton vulgaris; assembly: GCF_964263255.1. Lineage (NCBI taxonomy): Eukaryota > Metazoa > Chordata > Amphibia > Caudata > Salamandridae > Lissotriton > Lissotriton vulgaris. The sequence continues at coordinate 1,302,823,067 of NC_141695.1, read as the reverse complement.
GAAGTCCACTGAGAAACAGTACAAATCCTTTGATGCCTTCCAGTAGAAACTTAGTGTGATGTCCCTCCAATATATAATGCTCTTTGAGGCATGGCTTAAGGCAATTCACATGTCTCACTTCTACTTCTTTGGCACCCAAAAGGAGGTATGGGAATGGGTGGTGTAGAGTTGACCCTTAGACAATACGACCTGCCCAAAACTGAACATTGATGAAGGCCATGATTCGCTGTCCACAACTGCTAAATTGTGGGGGAGATGAGCCCAACTGAGATATTCACTTGACCTCTTGACACAGATCCTGGTAGCTCCCAGAATGGAAAGGGGACGATTACCACTCCTCCCATACAGGATGGAATCTTGAGTCCCTGAGAGCGGATACCTCTAAAGAAAGGGATTTCAGATGTACTTTGCCATAGAGTCCAACTTCGATTAGTGCTTGACTACTGACCCTAGACACAGGGCATGACCTGATACCTAACAAAAGATCCTACATAAGAGGAGGTTCACCTCTGTTATCCCGTTATGTACTCTATTTACTTTATGTTGGGTGACAGATGCTTCTGGGATGGAAGTGGGAGGTGTCAGTGGTTAAGATGCTTCCATATACACCTTCTCTGCCTACCACAGTTCAGGCAAGCCTAGATCTTATTGACTCTGCTCACCGTCTGAATTCAGTCCTTTCTCCTGGAATCTCAATGGCCTTCTTGACCCAATCAAATGCATGGTGGTTCTCAAGTGTCACCATCCAGGCATTGCACTCTTGCAGGAGACCCGTCTCATGGGATCTCTATGCCCCTTCTTATGCCCATTAAGTTATGATTTGTTGTTTCACTCAAGTTACAGTAGTGTCTCCAGTGGGGAAGCAACATTACTTCACACACACTTTCCTTTGGTGGTGACACAGACCATCCAAGACCCACATGGCCATTACGTAAGTGTGGTTGTGAAACTGAAAAGGAAAACTTACAACATTCTGATTGTCTATGTTCCCTTTCAGCTGCACAAACAGACTCTTAGGGATATCACCAGGGTGATTGCTGCACTCCCATTTGGAACACTGCTCCTTTGGGGGACATTTTAATGCTACCATTTACCCAGATGTGGATTTCTCTAGATTCCCCTTGTTCTGCTGTAGGGAAGTATCCAGGTTTCCTACTTTCTGGGTGTACTCCCTAGGGCTGTCTGATGTCTGGCAGGTGTGGCATCGGTGGGTGAGAGCCTATACCAATACATCTACATCAGGGAAAACCATGGCCTGCATTGACCTCATAATCCTCCCTGCCAATGATGTAATGTCCACATCGGGAGATAATATCCCCCACTGTTGGATCTTGGACCACTACCCCCTGCTGCTTTGGATGTGATCCCTAACAAGCCCTAAAAGACCCATGTGGCATCTTTACACCTGGCTCCTCACCGATGATAAGCTCCTTGACAACCTGAATGGAGAACTGGGTTCCTACTTTGAAATTAACAAAGGGACAGTCCAAAAGGCAGAATCCCGATGGGCGGCTAGTAAAGCTACAATATGGGGGCTGGCAACAAACATACCTCAAACGTGTGGTCACAGTCAGATACTGTTGCATGACTAAGCTCGAATCCTTTGTACTCCACCTGGAGTCTGTGGTGGCAGAAATGGCAAATGAATCCCTCAGCTGGCAACTCGGCATTGACAGAGCTTTTCTATCTTAACTCGCATTTCCTGAGGTCCATCTATTCTGGTGCATGTCCATTCAATGGGTTTAAAATATTGGTAATTAGAACAGTGCACTCCTGTGCCGACTGGCCACCAAAAATGCAAGCTCTCAGCTGATCCCTTTCATTGCTGACATGATAGGAAACTCAGTTCATACCACAGAAGCTATTGTGAATGAATTCACAGAAAACCATGAACAACAACTGAGGCCCACTGGAGAACCCACCCACCCCTTATTGCCAGAGGTCCCTTTCCTTGTCTAAACCAGGCACAGTGTGCAGATCTAGAGCTCCCCATTACTGAGGCCGAAGTACTGGCTGTAATTTGAAACTGAATCCTGGGAAGACCTGGGAAGACCTGTGACCCAGAGGGTTTCCGGCTTGAATATTACTCTCCACTTCCAGAAGTGGTTGCTCCACATCTGCTGTGACTGTACAAGGAAGCAAGGAAAATGGTTCCTTTACTCCTGATCTTGACCTGACAACTATCGTGGTAATCCCTAAATCGGAGAACCCTGCGACCAACTTCGTCTCTACCAACCTATCTCCTTGATCAATACTGATGTTAGAAACTATGCTAAAGATTATGGTGAATAGATTGCAGCAGCTCCTTGCTGCTCTAGTCAACCCAGACCATTCTGGGATTACACCTTCTCGTGTTGCTAAATATTGTATTTGCAGGGTCCTCACGGCTATAGCCCACATTCTTGACATTGTAGAACCAGTAGGCTTACTACTTGTAGACTTCAAAAAAGCCTTTGATACTGTGGACTGGAGCTACCTTGATTCAGTGTTGGGCCAGATGGGTTTTGGGTCTGTCTTCTGCACATCTGATACATTTCTTTACACACAATCCTCAGCACAAGTCCTTGTTAACGGGGTGCTGTTGCATGGGTTTCCAATCAAACAAGGGACTTAACAGGGCTGTCCTCTCTCCCTGCTCTTCTTAGCCTTTTCTATAGAACCTTTAGCTACCATCATACGGTGTGATGCCCGGGTGAAGGGATGGAGTTGGAATAAGACATTAGAGGACATAATTACCCTTTATGTGGACAAAGTGCTTCTTTTTCTCGCTGACCTCCCTATATACAGTCTAAACGCATTAACTATCCGGCGTCTCATTGGGGAACCATTAGGGCTTGTTATAAATCATGGAAAATCAATGTTGGTCCCCTTACAGGGAGACAATGCGGTCCTTGATTGGCAGTCCAATATACCAATCTAGTGTTTCAGCATCAAATATCTAGAGAGACATATAGACACGGTGCCGGAGCTCATGCACAGCCTTAACCTCACTCCCCCCTCCAGGCAACTAAATCTAGCCTCGGCCAATCTACACCAGGCAGTTGTGGTGGTGGCCAGGAACCACAAGCTCCAGCTCTCCTTGCAGCCGCTGCTGCCTGCGTGTATTTCCTGCACCTGGAGGTGCATGAATTACCGCCAGCACTCCCACAGCACGGGACTCTCCTGAGGCAGTTGTGGGGGCCATGTACCACAAGCCCCAGCTCTCCTTGCTGCCGCTGCTGCCTGCATGCATCTCCTGCGTCTGGAGGCACATAAATCACCGCTAGCACTCCCGCATCACGCAACACGCGTGTACATGACAGGGCTGTGCCTGGGCAAAGCCCAGGCCAAGGGCGGGCCCATCTGCGCCCGTCAACGTCTGTTCGTCGCTGGGCTGGGCTGGGCCTATTGTCTTGGCTGCACACTCTGGGACAGTGTAAAATTTGAAGGGGCTGCTGCAGGTTTTTGGACTTGGACCATGCCGTGAGTATTCCTTCTTTTTTACCACTCGTTTTGGGAGTTCGTGAGAGACTTTATATCATTTGGAACCTGCCCTTTTGCCACCTTCCCTGTGTCTTCCTGGTTTTCGGCTTCTTTGTTGTGGGGATCAGCCAAATCCAGCAAAATGGGGAAAAAGAAGACACAGTCAGCAACAACCACAGGACAACCGTGTAGCACCATTGACTCTTTTTTGGCAAAGGCTGTGGGGGCTATAAATAAGGAGATAGCCTGGGCTGAGAGGTGGATTTCACTAGATACAGGAGGGGAGGGGGTACGCTTGCCATCTACTTTGCAAATGAACCCCATGGACCAATCCCAGCTTACCCCTTCCCCAGCCCAGCCTTGAACCTGGTATCTATTGGGACACCTTTGCTGGAGCCTCTTGCCTTCAGGGTCGAGCCTCCTCCCTCACTGCCACCACCTATTGTATCTCCTGATCTAGGAAACACCCCCACTCCCAAAAGGAAATGGAGGGCAAAGAAGCCTGTGGTAGCTGCTCCGATTACATGCCAGGGACAGGCAATTGTGGCTAATGAGTTGCTTGCCGAGGAATTGTTGATCTGCCTGGCCCCAGTTCTACATAACACCACAGAGACTTTTACGGACCTTTTATCCCCACTTTTGAATAGACTGGATAAACTGGAGGTAGCATTGAGGGTCTTGGCAAGCAAAATGGATACTCTTTTGTCATTTGTAGAAAAACCTCCACCTTGCTATCCATCAGTTCACCCTCCACCAACTGATATCATGCCCTTTGCTTCTCCCTTGTGTAATAGCGGGTCCCCGTATGTTAATGTTCCTCCAAAGTCCAAAGGAGTTATGGCTCAACCTACAATGCTAGGGGCTGGTGGTTCTAGTATCCCTGGAGTGGGCGCACCTAGTGCTGTGCTGGTCCGCCAGGGCCCAGGTACTGAAGATACCCCCCATACAGGGATGCAGCTTTCTAGGGTTTGCCAGTCTACTGTGATCAACCTTCCCCCAGCATGTTCTCCCTAATCTGTGGTTCTGTCAGGGGTACCCGGCCTACGGGCTCATAACGAGGAATCCACGGCTCAACTAATTAATAAAGTATCCCATTGGTTGGACCTTCATTCCAGATATTCTATCAGGGATCACAAGTATATTTTGATGGCATGTAGGATGGCGTGGTTAGGTCCGTCTAGGAAATCCTTTGAGGGAGACTATTATAATCTTGGTCTGGTATCCTGAGTTAGCACTTAAAATCTTGGTTGGTGCTTATAAATCTTTTTCCCTATCCTCCTGTATTAAATTGCTCCCACTGTGCTTTTTTTCAGACCAACACTGAGCAGCCTGGGGGGGATTGCCCGCAAGGGACGGGCTTGTAGAGGGAGGTTTGGGGCCGTTGTTGCCCCTTGCAAGCCTCTTTTGCACCCATTGCTGATTTGAATGAGCTGGATTGACTCAAGGAGGATGAAGAGTTGTGCATCCACCTTCCTTGGTAGACTGACTCATCAAGTCAGAGGGTTGAGGATGTTTTCTCCTTATTGACATCAAGCCCTAATGAGATCATGGTAGCCCCATCACCCCATGTGCTCCCTGTGATTAGCCATTTGTCCCTAGTGGGGCCCCAGTTTCCATCCTCTACATCCCCCTAACCGGTTATTGTTAATCATATTACTGGCAGAGATTTTAGTCTTGTTTCCTGGAATATGGCTAGGCTGTCTTCAAAGTTCACTGATGCCAGTTGGTTACTATATGTTAGGTTATTTAACATTATATGTTTACAGGAGACATATGAGACCAATAATATTTTCTTTTTGGATGGATATAAGACCATCTTTTGTCCAGCGTCACACTCAACAATGGGACGAGCCAGCGGAGGTCTTATTATAGTTGTCTCTCTAGAATTGAACAAAGACATAAAGATTTTAAAATTGAATTCTCAGGTATTCCAGTGCATAGAATTGCACAACGGGAGAGCACTCACTCGTGATCATTAATTATTATAATGCTAAGAGGGGTGAGGGGGAACCCTCCAATCTTAATGCATTAAACTGTGCAATAGATGATCTAAAGGAGGATGGTTGTGGGCATATGAATATTTTAGTGGGTGACTTCAACTGCCATTTGTGTCCATCTCTTGTAAAGAACCAGCCGACTGCCCAGACATTCCCACTTTCAGAGGATCTTCACATAGAACACACACTGGAAGGGAAGGTTTTAAACAACTTGTTATTCACCCACAACCTGGTGAATACCTTCGACCTTTGGCACCCCGGGCCTATTTCTCAATAACCCCCGGCCTATGAATGAAGGGGTGCTGCACCCATTATAGAATTTTTATTTGTGACAGCATTTCTGGGAGTGGCCCCCAGATTAATTAACATAGAGGATAGCGCTTTTATTGAACACAACACATTGACCTTGGTATTGACGAGGTTGGACCATACCAACTTAAGTCCCTGTAAGTCGCAGGTACCTTTAACCTCTACTGACCAGGGTAGGCGCCTTAAATGGGTAAGCATAGACGTTAAGGCTTTCAATTGCGGCCTTTTTTCTGCATGCCAGAATGAGATAGATGCATGTCTGAATCTTAGCACCCCGAGTGAGGAGATTCTAAGCTCATTCTCCTCCATTGCCCAGAGAGTTTCTGGTCTCTTAACTATGCAGGCAGGGGCAGATTAAGGCCACCCCCTCATGGTTTGATCATAAGTGCTTGAAGGCATTAAGGAGGGTTTAAGCTGAAGTGTCCTTGTGCCAACGCCTTTATAAAGAATCAACTAGAGAGCATAGGCGTCATCTCCAAAAGCAGGCATGGGAGGACCTAGCTAAAGCAGATGAACTGAAGGATCCTTCCCTATTTTGGAAAATTATTAAGAGCCCCAACTATCCTGACAGTATGCCACCACATCACACCAGAACAATGGATGTCCCATTATGGAAAAGTCTACAGTGTGGCCTGCATTGGCAAGTATAGTGCAGACATTCCCCTTTGTGTGGCGGTCCCCCCGTTAGCTTCTCTTTGGAGGAGGTTACCTTAAGCATCGAGCTTTCGACCTCAAACAAGGCCCCAGCCCCAATGGTATCCCCCCTGATCTCTTTCGTGACAATCCTGAGGTCTGGGCTCCCCTACTAACCCAAGTTCTAAATGCGGCAGCCTGGAAGGGGACATTGCCATCCTGGTCCACTGCCAATATAGTGCCAATCTTTCAAAATGGAGAAAAGGCTAGGCTGCAATCTTACCATTCAATCTCCCTTATGGATGCTGTAGTTAAGGTCCTCGGTTGGGTACTTCTATCTAGACTGTCTCTGTGGGCCACAGATAACCATATCTTATCGGAAGTCCAATACGGCTTTCATGAAGGCTTGTCAAAATCGAATCAATGCCTCTATCTTTACCTTCGGATTTCTAAGTATACTGTTGGCCAATCGGGTGTCATGTACTCGGCCTTCATGGACCTTACATCCACATTTGACCGGGAAAACCAGTCTAAGTTGTAGGACATCCTAATCTCATAGGGAGTAGATCCCTTATTATACATCTATTCATATCACTTGATGCCCACACATTGGCGCAGTGAGAGTCTCACATGAGGGAGACATGTCCAATCATTTTAATTGTACACGGGGTGCACCAAGGGGCATCTTAGCTCCTTTTCTATTTTTGGTCCATATTAATGGCCGTGAGAGGCAATCTTGGCCCTCCAGTCAGACACCCCTAGAGTAGGTAGGAGAGCTTTGCCATGCCTACTCTATGCGGACGATGTGGTACTCATGGCCCATGCAGGCCCTGGCCTGCAGGTTTTAATAGACAGTTTTGTGGCACTTATGGACAGGCTGGACTTGTCGGTGAACTATACTAAGTCTAATATGCTGGTGGTGGGCCCCCTGGGGCTCTGGCCAAAACGCTGGAAATCATATTCTTGGAAAGGTCCCGGCCTTTCCCAACTTAGGAGTGTTATTTGATGACAAGCTTCAGTGGAAAGCTCTCATAGAAGGGAAGCTGAACAAGCTGAATAAATCCTTGGGAGCTATCACCAGTTTTGCGAGTAGATTGGGTTCAAGGGCCCTGGAGGTAATTTTAAAACTGTACAAATTCAAAGGTATCTCAAGAGTAGTATATGGTAGTAAAATCTGGGTGTATGTGCCCCCACACAGGTTACAGGTGGCAGAAAAAAAATTCCTGAGCCGGATCCTATGAGTCCCCCAAGTACGCCAGTTTGGTCCGTACATGAAGAACTAGGGGTTGATTTTCTGGCGGACCAAGTGTCCATTAAACCTTTAGTGTGTTGGAAAAAAACTTTTGGACTTCCAATCATAAGAATTTAAACTGCATGATTGTATTGGATTGCATGAAATTGGAGCATGGTAACAAAATACCCTGGAATTACTATGTAAAGGAGTCCTCCCAGGCTATGGGCAGGTCAGATATCTTTTTTGCATATGACACTTTAAGGTGGATGTTAAAACAATAAAAGACCTACACCACATATTTTTAACTGCGAACCACGAAAATCTTGAGCTCAGTAAACCTTCAGTTAGGGCATATGCATTGTTAAAATCGGTACCGGGCATTGAACCATACCTTTTGGCCCTAATCACTCGTTTTAGATTTAACCAGCTCCACCTTATTTAAGCATCCCCTGCAGGGTTCTTTCCTTGCCCAGATAAACAAGGTCCCTGTGGCTGCGATCTCTGATCTCCTCAGGACACGTCACATTTCATTCTCTTGTGTAAATTATTTTCATTCCCCAGAAAATATTTCCTCCGACCCTTGCTAAACAGCTTGAAGTTTAGGCATGCTAAAATGGCCCTCTTGCATTTACAGTTGTTACCCAATCCTCTCACTCTTTGTGCAGTGTTACATTTCTTGCTGGCCGCTTATAGATCAAGACTATCCAGAATCGATTGAATTTGTGCAGCTGGTTTTTACTTTTCTGTATTGATTCAAATTTTACTGTGTTTTAGCATGAATTGTTTGCTTATTTATTATATGATGTATTGTATCTTTTATTGTTGCCCGCATCTGAATAAAGCAATATATATATATATATATATATATATATATATATACATATATATATATATATATATATATATATATATATATATATATATATATATATATATATATATATATATATATATGTATATGTATATATATATATATATATATATATATATATATATATATATATATATATATATATATATATATATTACCTACTGGCGATAGCCAGTAGGTATATATAGTTAGGATTTTTTCTCTATGCAACTTTTGAAAATTCTATGTCTAATAACTTTGGTGTTTGTGGACGGAATCGGCTGAAATTGTCAGGAAAATGGCACATTTTGTTTCTGAGCAGCCCTTGAAAATTTGGGGGGGTTTCGTCAAGGGGGGCCTGAGAAAAAAGGGGGGTCCCAAAACGCGTTTTTCCCATGTTAATTTCCATAGGGCGTTTGGCCTCACTTTTAGCTCGAACGGCTTAATGGATTTGCACGAAACTTGGCAAAATTGTAGGGACTGTTAGCCCGATGTGCCTTTGCAGGGTCTCAATATATGTGCTCCAGTGGATTTTGAGAAATTAATGTTTTAAAAAATTTATATATCTGTGACAGCGTCCCAGATAGCGCTCCAGATCGCGTACTTTTCGCGTCACGGAGCTTTGCGAAGCGATGCTGATTGGCTCTCCGGTGTCTGTCAACATTCTAAACAGTCCGGAGCGGCCCCCATCTTGTCTCTCGGTAGGATCGAGAGACAAGAGGAGGAGAAAAACGAAGGGGGAATTTAATGAAAGGGGGCAAGGTAGACCCCTCTTGACCCCCTAGGAATGATGTTGGGGTTATTAAAGGGTCCCGTGGGGAAAATAAAAAAAAATTGATTTTTCACGGTAGAAGCGCTTCCCGGGCCGCGAACTAGGCCGCAAACTGGTAACGAAACGGGAATTCGCCATTTTGTGTTTCGTTTTAATTAAATTACAGGGTATAAGGGGGGACGGGAGACGTATCCTGACCCCTTATGTTTTCTGAGGGTGGCTGAGGAGGCTAATATATGTTGATACATGTCTTCCAGCGGCTGTGCGTGAGCGTTTTTTTTTTTTTTTTTTGCTGCGTGACGTCTGTTAACGTTCGATTCGATGGAAATCAGGAACTGTTGACCGCCATTTTGTCACTGCGATAAAATATTTTGTTATAAATTAATCCTTATTGATAAACATTGTCTGCGCTATCTTGCCTTTTTTCCAATGCCACAATTTTGTCGTGCACGGCAGCCATTTTAGATGCCTTGACCAGACCCACTCTCTGCACGCCGTCGATCCTCAGCACGGCTCCCCACCCTCGCAAGCATCTCCCCCACGCACTGGTCACCCCCTCTCTCTCTCTCATGCATGGGCCAGAAACCTCCTCCCATCTGCGCTGTTCTTCTCTGAGAATCACACCCCGTGCCCGCCCGACACCTCCCTTTCACCCTATTCACTACCGCACTCTCTGACACTCCTCTTCCTCTGTGTCTGATTGTGCAGGCCGGTCTCAGTCTATCACTTAGCCCTGCCGATGTAGTTTATGGCTCCAGCTGTAGAGAATAACCCCTGTTCAAAGGAGTTACAGTAGATCAAGGCCCCCACCCGATGAGATCCGTCACACCACACGCGTTCCTACTATCTGATAACCATCCTGTATTGTGCTTGGGGAGGGGATTCTCACTGTGAGGGTGTGTGGGTCCGAGCCTGAAGCGGAAGATTCCAGGGATGCCTTTTTGTACATCAAAGTCTTCACAATTATGTGTCACATTAAAAATATATAGCACTCCAACAAAGTAGAAGGAAAATAACACTTTAATAACTTATAAATATATACATCGTAACAAAAACAGTAAACACCTTAAAACATTTTATATTAAAACAGAAGCAACAATGGTTTATGACATGGGGAACAGTAGTGATATCCTGGGCGGGTGATGGAACTGGGTTTGTTAATGGAAAAACATCTACAGAGAAAACTATTGGTAAATTATACTTCTCCGGAAATTTAAAACTCACAAATGTTTCATTTGTGTAATCGTTTTATGAACATGTACATTAAAAAAACTAAAAGAAATGCCAAGAACGTCCAATGTGAAAGTGAATTTTATCTGGCAATTTTTTTCTTTTCCTTCTCATGAAAAGAAAGTTAAAGCCAGGTTCGTTACCTGCCTCATCTGCAAAAAAAAAAACTCTTGAGGGGGACCGAAAAAAAATAGCGCTATGGTAATCATACCATGCATCGGCACATGGAGAGGTGGCACCCTCTTAATTATTCTAAAGCACAACTTCGAGATTTGGGGGATAACCCCCGACCGGCAAAAACATCCACCAATGACTTAGCAATAAGTGAGTCAGAGGCAAGGGAAACGGTCCCAAATCTGCAAAAGAACTTTGGGCAGATGAGATTGACTTGTGTAGCATGTGGAAAATTAATTTCATGCGGAGAGATCAGTATTACTTCAATAAATACAGTAATCAATGATGCATTAGAACTTAATATCAATTCATTTTCCGAACGTGTAATCAGTACCTGTCCCATGTCAATTCATTGTTCGAACTTCAATACCCATCCCGGATCAATTCATTGTCCGAACATATAATCAGTAAAAAGTGCGACAAGTGCAACAAAATCATATCGATAATTCATTGTGAGCAAGTACCAAAAGTGTCGACAATTCTAACCTTCAATAAATACAGTAATCAATGATGCATTAGAACTTAATATCAATTCATTGTCCGAATGTGTAATCAGTACAAGTCCCATGTCAATTCATTGTTCGAACGTATAATCAATGCCCATCCCGGATCAATTCATTGTCTGAACATATAATCAGTCTTATCCCATATCAATTCATATGCTAAAAACTGCATACATATCTCATGATATCAAGGCTGAGCAATCGGGGCACAATAGTTTCATTTGTACCGGCGCCATTTTGGGTGAGGTCTGGAAGGTCCAAGAATAGTCAAAATGTCTCCACCAACTCGTGGTTGGACCGGGACCTCTTTTGGCAGTCCAAAAGTTTTCGTTGAAGGGTAGTAGAGGGAACTGGCGACATGAACCATCAGTCAAAGAGGGGTGGGAGGCAAAAATCTCTCCTACCGGGTCATACTGGTGTCCCACCGGAACTGATCAAGTTGGTAGTCTTGCAGGATTTTGGTGATTTCAAGACTGAGGCCGGCGCTGGCATGAGCGCGCCGACATCCCGCGGCTACGTCGTGGTCATTCCGTGGGTGATCATGGCAGTCATTCCCCATCGGGGGTCGGGGCCCCCGTGGCTCTTATAGAATCTTCAAAGTTGAGGAGAACGTTTCTGAATGCAGGACTCATTTTCTAGTTGAACTCAGAAGCGCTGTTGCACCGCAACAGTGGACGAGACCCCCGCTGGGTGAGCGGAGCATCATTGCCTCGCAATAGTGGACGAGACCTTTTGTCGGGTGAGTGCAGCATCGCTGCATCGAAAGAGTGGAGGAACCCTTTTGTTGGGTGAGTGCAGCGTCGCTGCATCGCAAGAGTGGAGGAACCCTTTTGTTGGGTGAGTGCAGCGTCGCTGCATCGCAAGAGTGGACGAACCCTTTTGTTGGGTGAGTGGAGCGTTGGGGGTGCAGCTGAGGGGCCCCCACCTGGGGGGGGGTGGGAGAGGCTCGTTCGCGCCGCCTCTCCCTCCCAGCGCACCCCACGCCGACACCATTTTCATGTTTCTTATTTCTAGCGAAGTCAAAAACTCATCAGAGGCCTACTGATTTTGTTCGATTTCTTTCCTTTCCTTTTCAAGTGTGTTTCATGCTAAAGTTTCTGTTTAACAGGATACAGGGATTACTTCGTATTTTACATATGTCTTCTTTATTAGGGGTTCTCTCCGGTTGAGTCAGATGATGTACCTCTAATAAATGGTCCGGGTGGAAGTAGTTTCTCAATCAGTGGGGAGTGACAGATTACAACGGGGGACAAAGGTCCGCATTACCCACCCTTCACTACTTGCAAAGACTAGACAGAATATTTCTATTCCACGTTATTTGCAAACAGAGAGTACCTCGAAAGAACTATTCCTTGAACAATAAATTTCCAGCCAATCAATCAATCAGGCATGACGGATTACAACGGGGGACAAAAGTCCGCATTACCTATCCTTCACTATCTGCAAAGGGAGACAGAATATTTCTATTCTTCTCTGTTTGTAGATAGGGAATATCTCAAACAGCAATAATCGATAAAAAAAATAGTAGGATTATAACACTTTAATAACTTATAAATATATACATCGCAACAAAAACAGTAAACACCTTAAAACATTTTTTATTAAAACAGAAGCAACAATGACAACTAACAGTAGTGATATCCTGGGTGGGTGATGGAACTGGGATTGTTAATGGAAAAAGATCTACAGAGAAAACTATTGGTGAATTATACTTCTCCGGATATTTAAAACTCACAAATGTTTTATTTGTGTAATCGTTTCAGGTCAAACGGATTGTGGGACAATGTTCACAATGGAAGAGTCACCAAAAGGCATTTGGATCGATGTTGCAGCAGGCTGTCATGTATATAGTTATTTAATAAAACGTTTTACCCTGTTACTTTGCTGGTGTGTTGTATATATTTATAATATTTGCATAGGGTTTGTCGTTATTTTGGGTGGGGTGGGGTGGGCGGCGGAGTCGAGCTGTCTAGCAGCCATCATGGTGTGGAGCTAAGTTCATCTTACTAGTTTCGTATTTCTCATGAGGGGTTGTTCTTAATGTTTCTATTTTAGCGAGGTCAAAAACAGATCCCATTAGTGGCCTACTGATTTTGCTCGATTCCTTTTGTTTTTTTAAACTATTTTTCACTATCTGCAAAGACTAAACAGAGTATTGCGACTCTGTGCTTGTTTGTAAATACAGAATGAACCAAAGAGAACCAATTCTAAAACAGTAAATGCTTGGATAGCAATCAATCAAATAGAGAGAGAAGCAGGCACGACGGATTACAACGGGGCAAAGGCCTGCGTTAACTACCCTTCACTATCTGCAAAGAGAGAGTACTGCTAAGAGAAAAGAGGGGGGGGGGGGGGCAGCGTTCAAAGCACATCAGCGTGCATAAACACGAAAATGTTTTTACCTATCATGTACTTGACATTTGACAGCATTTGATATTTGGTATTAAAAAACCATTGAAATTCACAGAAAAAACCATAGGTTTTAGGCCATATATAGTTAGGGATTTGCATTTACAAAACCTTATTTTACTCGCATAAAACCATTGAAATTCGCATATATAGTTAGATGCACTAACTATATATCGTGCACCCGCAATCCACTGCTGATGATGTCACATATTACATCCACTCATTCTTCAATATGTAAGACATATTTTAACTTTACAGAAACATACAGTCACTGGATGATGTCATCAGTGATGTCACTGACCATGTCATGAATGATGTAATATGTGACATCATCAGCAGTGGATTGCGGGTGCGCGATATATAGTTAGCGCATCTAACTATATATGCGAATTTCAATGGTTTTATGCGAGTAAAATAAGGTTTTGTAAATGCAAATCCCTAACTATATATGGCCTAAAACCTATGTTTTTTTCTGTGAATATATATATATATATATATATATATATATATATATATATATATGTAAATTACCTACGGGCGATAGCCAGTAGGTATATATAGGACCTAGCTACCATAGGAAATCCGCAACATTCTATTGGGAATAACGTTGGCGCCGGTTGAGGAATTTGCGTGTAATTTTCCAAAATTTTGGCCAGCTCCGCTGCGCTCCTTCCCTGAAAGTTTCGGGGGATTCGTGAAGTGGGGGCCGAGAAAAAAGGGGGTCCCCAAACGTGTTTTCCCCATGTTAATTTCCATAGGACGTTCTGACAAGTCTACAGCCCGAACCGCTGAACGGAATTACACCAAACTTGGCAAAATTGTAGGGTCTGGTACGCAGAAGTGCCTTTGCTATATTTGGTGAAAATTGCTCCAGTGGTTTTTATGAAAACTAACTTCAAAACCACATATATATCTGGGCGGAGCCTAACCACACATCTCATCGTAAGATCTGATTGGCTGTCAGCACTTCATCCAAGAAGTGTTGGCAGCCATCTTGGGACCAATATACATGATAGCACCTCATTAAAAAGCATTGTAGTTAATAGAGGTATTTAGGACTTTAGTTACATTATAAATCATTTGTTGATGGTACCATACTCATTCTAGGAATTGTGGTGTATTCTAAGGGGATTTTACCATGTCAAAAAGACTTCTGCTCGGATATCATGAATCATTTTTTTTTTAATTAAAAGATCTTTATTGACATGAAGGCATAATTTACATACACAATATTGCAATCAGGATTCATCATTGTTTTCTGCGCAGTTATATTCCAGTAGATCAGTATAGTAGTGTACAATCTAACATATGCTAAGCTTAGTCCCAGCAGTAACATGGATGGTCGATATCAGATTTCTTTAGCACATTAGTTGGAACATAACATTTCTGTCTCATAATATATACGGTATATCCCTCTAACCCTCAAAACATGTTCATTAAATTGTAAAGGAACGATTAAATGGTATTAAAAGAAAAGAAAACCCAACTATTTTTCATCACATTACAGTATGTCTCATATATACATCATCAACCATCAGCCACCTTACATAATTACAATTTGGCTCACGATTAAGCTACAGTCGTGCGACAGCACGGTGCAGGAAGAAACCAATCTCCCACCCCCCTACTCATCCTCCCCTTCGGAGTCTAGAACTTCGTCTTCTGTCAAGGGTTCACAAATCTCCCCCCTATAAGTATTCCAAGGTGCCCAGATTTTGTTCCATTTCCGGGAGCAAGCCTTAAGCACATACACCGCCCTTTCTGTCACCATCAACAAGTTCATATTTCTGGTCCATCTAGCCGCCATAGGTAGTTCCGGAACACCCCATTTTTGCGCAATGTCCCTCTTGGCTACTGTAATGGCTAGCGTGACCCACATTGGGGTCCCAAATGTTCAACAGGCATTGTCGGGGTTCAGGTAGGATAGAGATCTTAAGGGCTTGGGAGATAGTGCACATAATTTGCTTCCAGAATTCTTGTATCTGCGGGCAATCCCATAGAGTGTGGTATAGAGTCCTCTCCTCCCCGCATCCCCTGAGGCAGAAGGGGTGTGGTGCCCTTTGTATCTTGTGAAGTAGCGTTCTAGTGTAGTAAATGCGGTGTAGAATTTTGAGTTGCACTAATCTGAATTTTGCCGAAGTGCCTACTTCTCTCGGTGAGGCAAGCGCTTCATTCCATTCCGATTCATCTACCTCTCCTATTTCCCCCACCCATTTCTCTTTAAGTTTTAATGTGGGGTCTGTCAGGTTGTTAACCAGCTTTTTATATGTGAGGGAAGTTGCACTTTGGGGCATGAAGTCCGTCAGTAGTCTATCCTCTAGTGGCGAGGATTCTGGTAGTTCAGTGTCTGGTGGGATTGCTTGGAGTAGCGCGTGACATATCTGCACGTATCTGAACGTTTCGGTGGGGCCTAAACCGTATCGTTGTTGGAGTTGTGAAAACGCAATCACTGTGCCTTTTTCCCACAGGTCCCCTATTTTGGAGATTCCTATATGGTCCTACTGTGTGAACCCTTTGCATGATCTGAGGTTACCCAATGATTTTGCATCCCACAGTGGCGTCAATTTGGTGAGCTTCCCTGTCCAACCCAACCGTGTTTGTGCTATATGCCACAGTGCCGCTGTGTGTTGTGTCGGGCCAACTAGTTTTCTAACTTGGGATTTGTTATATAAAACGGAGAGCATGCCGTCCGCCCCCAGTTGAGACCAATCCGCTTTGTATGCTGGGTCCTCTCGTGGGGTGTGGATCCACTGATTGATTATCTTAAGTTGGGCCACCCAGTAGTATAATTGGACGTTGGGTAGAGCAATCCCTCCCTCATACCAACTTTTCACCAATTTGTCATGCGCTATACGTGCCGGGCCATTGTTCCAGAGTAGGCTGGAGACCAGCGCCGCAACTTGTTTGAAATAGCGTGGTGCAACTAAATAAGGGGTATTTTCCAGCACATAGAGAAATCTAGGAAGTGCCATCATTTTATACAGAGCTGCCCGCCCAAGGAGGGTCAGGGGCAGGGTCGCCCAGTGTTTAACGTCTGCCCGTAGGCGATCCATTGGAGGCTTTAAATTTGTGTCAAAGAAGTCAGTGGCATTATTCATGATGAAAATACCCAAGTATTTAAAGGAGGTTGTCGTTAAAGCCAAGGGGCAGCCCTTCCGCAATAATGGTTCCGGGCCTCTGAGCAGGTATACTACCGACTTAGACCAGTTCAGGGTGTATCCCGACGATTTCCTGTGTGTGTTACAGAGATGCAACAGGGCAGGGATCCCGTTGTTAGGGTCTATCATGTAAATGAGCATATCGTCAGCATATAGGGAGATCTTATCTTCCCACCCCTCCTCCCACGTGATGCCTCGAAATAGCGGCGTTGCTCTAATCAGGATCGCCAGCGGTTCAAGCACCAGGGCAAAGAGCAGGGGAGACAACGGGCACCCCTGTCTATTCCCCCGTTTCAGTGGGAACCTTGCTGAAATGTGTCCATTCGCCACTACCTGCGCTACCGGTGATGTGTATAGTAGTCGCACCCATGCAATATATTTCGGTCCAAAGCCCATACGTGTAAGTACTGCAAAAAGGTATTCCCACTCCACTAGATCGAATGCCATTTTGGCGTCAAGGGAAAGAATCACCGCCTGCTCAGTAAGAAGGTGAGCATGTGCCAACACCCCATGGACCCTCCTGAGATTCATCGCTGTACTCCTGTGGGGCATGAAGCCCGACTGGTCAGGGTGTATCAGTGTGTGTAGGTGTTGTGTCAGACGGCTGGCCAGGATCTTTGCCAGGATTTTTTCTTCCACGTTAAGCAATGATATAGGGCGGTAGGAGGTGCATGCAGTCGGTGGTTTATCCGGCTTAGGTATTGCCACAATAGTGGCTGTACGCTGGTCAAGCGGTAGCGTCGCCTTTTCCAGGCTTTCAACATACATATTTAGCAACAGTTTACTTAGTATAGGAGCCATTGCTTTATACCACTCTACAGGCAGTCCGTTGGGGCCCAATGCCTTACTGGATTGTAAAGTTTGTATCGCCAATTGGATTTCATCTTCTGTCAGGTCAATCTCCAGTTCTTGCTGTGCCTCTTGTGTGAGTGTGGGGACGGTAATGTTTTCGAGTGAAGTTGTCGCCGTCTGTGCAGTGACATCCTGTTCTGGGGTGTATATCTCCTGAAAGTGACGTGCCAGCGTGCACACTATTTGCTCAGGGTGTGTCTGCAGTTGACCGTCATGTGTTTAAAGTCTCTGTATACCTCTGTTACTGCCCCCTCTCCTGTCCAACCACGCCAACATTTTCCCTGCCTTATCGCCCACATCATATATTCTATGTATTGTGTTTGCCAGATAGCCCTTGACGGTTGTTTTGAGATGGTCTTGGTATTGTTGTTGACGGAGTTGTAGTAAGTGCGTTGACTTCGGTGTGGGATTTGACATGTGTGTGACGTTCGCGCTGTGAAGGGCTAGTTCTAGTTCTGTGAGTTAACGTCTGGAATCCCGTTTGTGCCCCGTTATCGCTGTTATCGCTTCACCTCTGAGGACCGTTTCGTAAGCTTCCCAAAGTACCGAGGGCGAGGACACCGTTCCATCATTTTCTTTAAAGTATTGCGTAGTTGCTAATTTGAGTTTCTTCCTGATCTTACGGATTTTCAAATAGTTGTGGTACATTGGGTATATTCTTGCACATTTCCTTTCTTTGGTAGTGAGTAATAGAGATATTGGGGAATGGTCGGACACACCTATAGGTAGGATATCTATTTTATCTACAGATCCCAGTCCTGCAAGACCAGACCTCTTTTAATTTTATCCCCTAAACCTCTAACATTCCACGTAAGCATGCGCAGGGGGGGCACTTCAGCCGTCGCAGGGGTGCCCTCAACGGGCGCAACGTTTAACTGTTGGGCCATCGGTTCGTGTAATTTATGTCACAAGTGATCGGTGGCCGTCATCAACACAGATGTAGCGCCGTGTGCTAGTGTGCCAGGATCGCGTGGCTTTTGGCGTGATAGCATACCAGAAAACAGAAGTGATGACCGATAACAATAACATTAACATTCGAACTCCCCCTCCATCCCCCCTCCCTGCTCCCCTGCTCCACGGACGGTTTCCCGCCCGCTTCCCCAACTTGGCAGAGTGCTTCATCCCATTCCCAGCTATCTTACTTGCTCGTGGGGTTGGTGAGTCCCCTACAGGCACCGGCTATTGCCCACCCTACTCAGCTGAACCAGCTCCAGGTTCCCTCATTTTGTACGTGTTTTGTCTCTTAGGAAGTCCATATCTTAAATCAGGGCCGCCTGCCCAGAGTCAAGTGGGTCTCGCTCCAAATCGGATTCCATTCCTGCTGCATCATCGTGATGTGAAGGACGGCTGGTCGGCTCATCTGTGGGCTTGCTGTTACGATGGTTTGGCCGATCTCTGTGCGGACGCTGGTGTTGTCCCGCCTGTCTCCAACCATCAAGCCAGTCTCGTGCCACTTCAGGCTTGTCAAAGAACCACGCCTTTCCATCGGCCACAATTCGCAATTTGGCAGGGAACAGCATCGAATATGGTAGGCCTCTGTCTCGCAACACCTTTTTAACCTCCGTAAAGGACTTCCGGCGCCTGGCTACCTCCACTGTGTAGTCTGGAAAGAAGGCCAGAGTTGAATTTTGGGGCTTGACTGGTGGTGAAACTCTCGCCGGCTGCAAAATTGCATCCCTGTCTCTGAAATTAAAAAGTCTAGCCAGTACAGGCCGCGGCGTTGCTCCTGGTTTGGGCGTTCCACCTGGCACCCGGTGCGCCCTCTCAACGGAGAAGAAGTGTGACAGGCCTTTAGGCTGCAGTCTATTTTTTATGAGGTCCTCGATGTAGAGGTCCATTGCTCCTTTCCCCTCTGTTTCCGGTAGGCCAAGTATGCGTACGTTATTTCTGCGGGAACGCCCTTCTTGGTCGTCCAGCTTTTCTTGTAACATCTTGGTGACTTTTTCCATACGTTCCATCGCTATTTGCAGTTCTGAAGTGTCTTCAATAAGTGATTTTGTAACCACCTCGACCTGAGACACCCTTTCGGCCATTTTCTGAAAGTCCGCCCGTAGCAGAGTAACTTCTGAGGAGATGGAGCCCACTGTTGTTTGAACCTCTGAGAGGGTCTTCATAATGTCTTCCAATGTCACCTTTTTGGTACCTTCCGTGTCTGGAGTAGCACCTGTGGAGTGTCGCCCACTGACTTGGGAGTGTCCGTGTTGGCTATACGCAAATTTATCCAGTTTTGCCTGTGTCGAAGCGCTCCTGGTCCCTTTGCCCGCCATGGCACGAGGCGGTGTAGCGTCGTGTCTCGCTGCCCCGTGATTTGAGGCGTTGGCCGGGCGGTGTCAATGTCCGTTTTGAGTCACCTCCAGCCCAGCACACCGGCGCCCCACGGTTGTAGTGGTAGGATTCCGTTCAGTGTCTAACCGGCGTGTTATCTGCCGGGGCTTCTCCTGATACTTCGTTCCCGGGTGTGGTCGACACCACCAATGTCCCTTCAGACACTCTACTCCATGCGGTGCTCCACGGTGCAGGGACCCAGGGGCTCCAGACAGTGTTTCCGGCAGCCTCGTGAATAGTCTTGTTAGTCACTGCCACGGCTAGAAGGCTTCCACACTCCTGGCATGCCCGATCTTTTTACTCGCGCCGACCAGGCCTCGTCTCCAATATGGCACCCGATGAAGTCCTTGGGTGCCGCCCACCATGTGGAAACTTTCACTGTTCAGTTAGCGCCGTGATTTCTTTGCGGTTTTCCGCAGCCCCGGACAGCCGCTCCCATCTATTCAAGTCTCGACGGCCCCCCAGAGGCTCCCACCATTAGTGCTTGTGTCGAAGCATCTCTCGTCGCATCCCTTTCTGGGGGGGGCGGCAGTTGCCACCGAGTTCAATCCGGGCAGGTCGCACTTCCGCCGGGTCTCGATGAGTACGCCAGGCCGATGTCGCCAGGCAGCCGTAGGCCCTATTGCGCAAATGCCGGATGGTACAGTTGCCGGCACTCGATTTTCGTCGGAGTTTGATCAGGTGGTGCTGCTTCGGTCCCTGAGCTGGTACCGCCACTTCAGGCAGGCGGTGTGACGGATTAGATTATCGGATTTTACGAAAGGCCGTTATGCCACGAGGAGCTCCCGCTTCACGCTGCTGCCATGCTTGGCCGCTAGCCACGCCCCCATCATGAATCATTTTTGAAAGAAAACTATTATCTCATGCTTTTCCCACAGTGGTTTGGAAGGGATCTATAAGCTAAACTGAAAGCATATTTTCTGTAAATTCATATTATCTTTCTTCATCATGTGAGAATGAAGTCTGACATTCTCAGTAAAACATGTACATCCAACAAGGAGAGAGACTGTCAGTTGATTACTTAGTGTTCTACTGCAGCCTCCTAGAGTGTTCTAAAGAACAACTAGAGAGGTAACAGTCCTACTTATTACAAAGGTATGGCACACCTGAAGCCATCTTGATTGGAATAAAGTGGTAACTCTTAAAACATTTAATTTGAAAAGGAACAAAATGAGGGGGTTCATGTTGCCATAGAAAGTATGATTAGTGCTTCAGACAGAAAAATTAGGGTACATTTTGAGTGACTTCTCCAATCCTCTTCTATTTCATTAAAACAATTCTGACATGCAGACTGAAACAAGCACTTTGAATACCAGCAGCAGACTTCCCTGGTGAGCAGTAGCTTTACTTCAGTGATCTAATGAGCAACTAGAGTGCTAACATTCAGAATTTTTGGCAAATGTGTGACACATCAGAATGCCTTCTTGATGGAACCAAAGTAAACACGCATTGAAAATGCAATAGATCTCACCCTCGTTTAAGTTAAAGCCATTCTGTTTGTAATGAGTTGGCTTTTTAGCTTTGCTTGTATTAGTGTTTTTAAAACTTCCATGTAAATAACATGCATTTGTATGCATATATGTATATGTATGCATGCATTTATATTTGTATTTATATAGATATGCAGATTATATATGTTATATATGTATGTATGTATATATATATATATACACATACATATATATGAATGCATATGCATATATATGCATATATATATGTGTATATGTGTGCGTGTAGAGAGAGGTAGAGAGGTAGAGGTAGAGAGGTAGAGGTAGCGAGGTAGAGGTAGAGAGGTAGAGACTAGTAGAGAGAGAAGTAGAGAGAGGTAGAGAGGTAGAGAGTAGGGAGTGAGTAATAGAGAGTTGGGAGTGAGTAGTAGAGAGTAGTAGAGAGCAGTAGAGAGAGTAGCGGAGAGTGAGTAGCAGAGCGTAGTAGAGTGAATAGTAGAGTGAGTAGTAGAGAGTAGTAGAGAGTGAGTAGTAGAGGGTGAGTAGTAGAGAGTAGTAGAGAGTAAGTAGTAGAGTGAGTAGCAGAGAGCAGTAGAGAGTGAGTAGTAGAGAGTATTAAAGAGTGAGTAGTAGAGAGTAGTAGAGAGTGAGTTGTAGAGAGTGAGTAGTAGAGAGTGAGTAGTAGAGAGAGAGAATAGTAGAGAGTAGTAGAGAGTGAGTAGTAGAGAGTAGTAGAGAGAGAGTCGTAGAGAGTGAGTAGTAGAGAGTAGTAGAGAGTGAGTAGTAGAGTGAGTAGTAGAGAGTGAGTAGTAGAGAGTGGTAGAGAGAGAATAGTAGAGAGAGAGTAGTAGAGAGTGAGTAGTAGAGAGTAGTAGAGAGTGAGACGTAGAGAGTGAGTAGTAGAGAGTAGTAGAGAGTGAGTAGTAAAGAGTGAGTAGTAGAGAGAGAGTAGTAGAGAGTGAGTAGTATAGAGTAGAGGATAGTAGAGAGTGAGTAGTAGAGAGTAGTAGATAGTGAGTAGTAGGGAGTGAGTAGTAGAGAGAGAGTAGTAGAGAGTAGTAGAGTAGTAGAGAATGAGTAGTAGAGAGTGAGTATTAGAGAGTAGTGGAGTAGTAGAGAGTAGTGGAGAATATTCCAAGGTTTGGCACAGCACCACTTGCACAATAAGTCCAATCAAATCATATCACTTAGAGTCCTTATTGAAGCGCTGAATCTTGGTGTATATTCAAATGCTTTTATTTTCCTTAAGTTTATGTACCACAGCCAGCCAAAGCGTTTCGTTCTGTACAACAGAACTTCTTCAGGGTGTTCTTATTTCCTTCAAGTTATGTCGGTATCCTGTTGTCATATAACTAGATATTTCTACCAAATGTTAGACGAGACGTAAGTACATTCTTATTCAAAGTGACTGGGTATCAATTTTACCCAGACAATTTGGGCAGACTTGAGTAATTTATAGCATCCTCATAGTCAGTCTTTCAAAAATTCCAAAGTATAAGACATGATAATCCAAATCCAAATGTTTCTCAAGAAAAGTCATTTTCAATCGTTCGGAATATCGGCGTTTGGGAAGATATGACCCAGGGACCCCCCGTATGCAAGGGGAATTAGTCCCCCCTCTGCAAACGCGCCAGTGGCCGGCGTTGCAGAGAGGTGTAAAAAGGGGCATAGCCTCATTACACCTCTGTGCAAAGAAGCCCCCTGGCGCATACTGGAGGTTCCAGGTGGGCTAGTTGGCCCCCATGGACCCCTAGTATGCAAGGGGAATTAGTTCCCTCTCTTCAAACATGCACGGGGGCTGTGTTGCAGAGAGGTGTAACAAGGGGCATAGCCTCATTACACCTCTGCAATGTAGCCCCCTGGCACATACTCGAGGTTCCAGGTGGGCTAGTTGGCCCCCAGGGGCCCCCAGTAGGCAAGGGGAATTAGTTCCCCCTCTTCAAACATGCACGGGGGCTGCGTTGCAGAGAGGTGTAACAAGGGGCGTGGCTTCATTACACCTCTCTGCAATGGAGTCCCCTGACGCATACTGGAGATTCCTGGTGGGCTTTCAGGTGTTATATAGTTAGGAATCAGCATTGAAAAAACCTTTGAAATTCAGTGAAAAAAACATAGGTTTCAGGCCTTATATAGTTAGGAATTAGCATTTAAAAAACTTTGCGAATTCACTGAAAAAAACATAGGTTTCTGGCCTTATATAGTTAGGAATTAGCATTTAAAAAACCATTGGAATTGCTCCTATATAGTTAGTTGTGACAACTATATTTCGCGCACCCGCAATCCACTGCTGATGATGTCACATATTACATCATTCATGACATGGTCAGTGACATCAACAGTTCTATGTAGTCACTCATACATATATTCACTCATCATATGTAGTGAAACACCTATACATCCTGCTACACACCGACAGTCATCCAAAAGTTACTCACACACATAATCACACATGCAAATAAACTATTGAACATCAATTTATTTGCATATACAGCTATACACACACTACCACCTTACTTCTAAGGAAACCTACACATACTTAATCTCTTAAACAATCACTTATAGAAACACATACTTATTTAAACAGGAACTCTTTCAATCTCTCACTCTCACATATACTCACTTATATGCATCAATACTCACATATACTAGATTAAAACATATGTAGTTACTCATAAAGACACTAGTGAGGCAGGCATTCACTCACTAACACACATATATACACACTCATCCACCCATACAGTCCTGCACATATGCTGTCTTCAAAACACATATAAACAGTGAGTCAGTCACCAACCCATGCAGCCACTTATACACAAAGTGAAACACTGAAACATATATTTAAATATTTAAAAATTACTCGCTAATATATGTATTCACTAAGATACACTTTATAAGCCAGTTAACCAATCAATATTTTATTAAAAATAAACATCCATTAACACACTTATTTAAACATTTATTCGTCCATCGACCTTTACATATACATATATAAAATATATTTATTTTTCAGAAAGACACACATTCACTGGATGATGTCATCAGTGATGTCATGAGTGATGTCACTGACCATGCCATGAGTGATGTAATATGTGACGTCATCAGCAGTGCATTGCAGGTGCGCAAGTTATAGTGAGTCCAACTAACTATAACGTGGGAATTTCAATGGTTTTATGTCAGTAAAATTTCCAGCTAACTATAACTGGTGTGAAACCTATGTTTCTTTCAGTGAATTTATTAGGTTTTTTAAATGCTAATTCCTAACTATAACTGATGTGAAACCTCTGGTTTTTTCAGTGAATTTCATAGGTTTTTTAAATGCTAATTCCTAACTATAACTGGTGTGAAACCTCTGGTTTTTTCAGTGAATATATATATATATATATATATATATATATATATATATATATATATATATATATATACATACATATATATATATATATATATATATATATATATATATATATATATATATATATATATATATATATAATATATATTTGTTTTTTTCAGTGAATATATATATATATATATATATATATTCACTGAAAAAACTAGAGGTTATAGACCATATATAGTTAGGAATTAGCATTTACAAAACCTTGAAAATTCACTGAAAAAAACATGGGTTATAGACCATATATAGTTAGGAAATAGCATTTACAAAACCTTATTTTACTCACACAAAACCATTGAAATTCCATATATAGTTAGTTGCACTAACTATATATCGCGCACCCGCAATCCACTGCTGATGATGGCACATATTACATCATTCATGACATGGTCAGTGACATCACTGATGACATCACTGATGACAACTCAAATGACATCACTGATGACATTATCCAATGACTGTATGTTTCTGTAAAGTTAAAATATGTCTTACATATTGAAGAATGAGTGGATGTATAAGTGTCTGGATGAAGAATTTAGTAGGTGCATGACTGACTGTATGAGAGAGTGATTAAATGTGTCTCACTGAGTGCATGGGTTAGTGACTAAACTGTCTTAATTTGTGCATCATTATGTCTGTTGTTCTGTAAACTGCTGAATGTGTTGATCAGTAGCTAAATGAGTAACTATATGGGTTATTGATTGGTTGCCCAAGTATTTGTATGGGAGAGTGAGTGTTTGTGTGTGGGTGGCTGGGAGGTGTATGACTTTGTGCATAGATGTGTGAGCAGTTGATTCACTAGATGTATGGGTTCAAAAGTGCATGTGGAAACAGCTGCATGGGCAGTTGACAGTGTGCATGAGTGTATTGGTGAGTGAATGGATATCTCAGTGCAACATGTCAAAGTAAGTACATATGTAAAACACAGTACATGTGAGAGTTGACATATATAACCGTGCATAAGAGCCAATGAATGTGTGAGTGGCTGTATTGATCATTGTGAACTTGTATCAGGGATCGTATAGGAGAGTAAATATGTGTTAGAATATGTTTGAATTAGTAAGGTGTGTATAACTGTATAGTTGAGGAAATGGAGGTGTGATTGATTCTTTGCATGACTGACTAGATGTATGAGTAACTCCATGGATGAGTGACAATCTGTGAGTGTCTGTTTACACTGATTGTATCTAAGGTTATATTAGAGTCTGAAGAGGTTCATCGTATTATCACATGAATCATATTATCAGTGATGTTGTCAGTGATGTCATTTGAGTTGTCATCAGTGATGTCACTGACCATGTCATGAATGATGTAATATGTGACATCATCAGCAGTGGATTGCGGGTGCGCGATATATAGTTAGTGGAACTAACTATATATGGAATTTCAATGGTTTTGTGTGAGTAAAATAAGGTTTTGTAAATGCTAATTCCTAACTATATATGGTCTATAACCCATGGTGTTTTCAGTGAATTTTCAAGGTTTTGTAAATGCTAATTCCTAACTATATATGGTCTATAACCTATGTTTTTTAATAGCAAATATCAAAAGCTTTAAAATGTCAAGTACGTGGTAGGTAAAAACATTTTCGTGTCTATGCACGCTGATGTGCTTTGAACGCTGCCCCCCCCCTCCCCCCTCTTTTCTTTTAGGAGTATTTTCTCTTTGCAGATAGTGAAGGGTAGGTAACGCAGGCCTTTGCCCCGTTGTAATCCGTCGTGCCTGCTTCCCTCTCCATTTGATTGATTGTTATCCAAGCATTTACTGTTTTAGAATTGGTTCTCTTTGGTTCATTCTCTATTTACAAACAAGCACAGAGTCACAATACTCTGTTTAGTCTTTGCAGATAGTGAAAAATCATTCAAAGCAACAAAAGGAATCAAGCAAAATCAGTAGGCCACTAATGGAATCTCTTTTTGACCTTGCTAAAATAGAAACATTAGGAACAACCCCTCATGAGAAATATGAAACTAGTGAGAGGAACTGAGCTCGACGCCATGATGGCTGCAAGACAGCTCGGCTCCGCCGCCCACCCCGCCCAAAACAACAACAAACCCTATGCAAATATTATAAATATATACAACACACCAGCAAAGTAACAGGGTAAAACGTTTTATTAAATAACTATTTACATGGCAGCCTGCTGCAACATCGATCCAAATGCATGCCGCCGTTCCCGGGATTTCTCCCCGACTACTCTGTCGCCTACGAGATGGAGAGGCCGGGGCGTTGACTAGGCGGGGCCTCCGGCCTCAACCACAGTGCCAACGATCGCTGCTGACAGCCACTGATCTGAAGAACCGCTGCCTGCGGTGCTTCCCTGAGCCGCTTGACGGAGGCCCCCGAGGGGCGGTGTGGTGGCGCGGACTCGGAGGGGGCGCTTGACTCCTGCCCCCTCCCCAAGTCTTTTTGCCCTGGTGTGGCCTGAGATCGCCCCCGACATAGGCGGTCGGCTCCCGGGGTCAGGCGGAACTTGTTGCCTTTTGGTGACTCTTCCATTCTGGACCTTGTCCCACAATCCGTTTGACCGGAAGACACGTCCTGCGGTGCCCTGGTCCAACCATCACATATACCTGCGCCAGGAGACGGCGTGGGGTGCACTGGAAGGGAGAGGCGGCGCGAACGAGCCTCCCCGACCTCCCCTAGTGGAGGTTTCTCAGCTACACCCCAGCGCTTCACTCAGCCACCTGAGTTGCGCCCGCTCCTGTGGCACAGGGCCTCGCTCGGCCAGCTGAATTGCGCCTGCTCTTGTTATTACAGCGTGTCACCCGCCATCCGGATGAATTGCACCCACTCTTGCAGTACAGCGAGCCACAGAGCTCAGGAAATGGCGGTCGGCTCCACAGACTTGGGCCTGGCCTGCAAGGATGGCTCTGGGCAACCCTGGAACTCGGACGCTTGACTGCTAGGGCATGGGCCCCATTCCCAAAAGCGTCCCCTCAGCCTTGAAGATTCTACAAGAGTCACCGGCGCCCCAGACTTCCGGTGGGGAGCGACTGCCATGATTGCTCGCGGAATGGCCACGACGTAGCAACGGGGTGCTCTCATGCGGACGCCAGCTTCAGTCTGAAACATCCAGAAACACTGTAGACTACCAATTCGATCAGTTCCGGTGGAGCCCCTCCGTGACCCGGTAGAGAAGAACTTGCCCTCCCCTCTTTGACTGATGGTTCTTGTTGCTTGTCCCTTCTGTCATATGACGCGCCGCGTTAGCGCACCCGGAAGTGCTCCGGTGCGCGAGGCGCGAAAAGCAGATTCCCGGAAGTGATCCGGGGCGCGGCGCAGAGCGCATAACGTAAGCATAACAGGTCATGTGACTTGTTAATAAAACTTTTCATTGGTTCATTTCACTTTTGGGTTCCTAATGATGTAAGGCTAGGTCATGTGACCTAAAAATAACACTTTTCATTAGTTGAGAACTATTTTTTGTCCCAAATGATGAAAACCCCTCCTTGTTTCCTCACTCTGACTTTCATCTTTGTGAGAGGAAGACCTTTTTTCATCACCTAGCAATAGCAAGTGTATCTTCAGCTGGTGCATCCCCACCACCACTACCACCTCCTAGGAAGAGAGTACCACCTCCTCATGTGGTGGTTGAGCAAGAGGTGCCCCCCCACACCTTCTTGTTGCCTGATTTGGCCAGCTCAATCGATCGAGCATGAGACTCTGTTGTGATCTGAAGAACCGCTGCCTGCGGTGCCTCACTGAGCCGCTTGAGGGAGGCCCCCGAGGGGCGGTGTAGTGCCGCTGACTGGGAGGGGGTGCTTGGCTCCTGCCCCCTCCCCAAGTCTCGCTCGGCCAGCTGAGTTGCGACCACTCTTGCAGCCTACGACATGGAGAGGCCGGGGCGTTGACTAGGCGGGGCCTCCGGCCGCAACCACAGCGCCAACGATTGCTGCTGACGGAGGGGAGCCTTGCCGGTGAGAGCCACTGATCTGAAGAACGGCTGCCTGCGGTGCCTCCCTGAACCGCTTGACGGAGGCCCCCCAGGGGCGGTGTGGTGGCGCCGACTGGGAGGGTGCGCTTAGCTCCTGCCTCCTCCCCAAGTCTCTCTCGGCCAGCTGAGTTGCGATTACTCTTGCGGCCTACGACATGGAGAGGCCGGGGCGTTGACTAGGCGGGGCCTCCGGCCGCAACCACAGCGCCAACGATTGCTGCTGATGGAGGGGAGCCTTGCCGGTGAGAGCCACTGAAATGAAGAACGGCTGCCTGCGGTGCCTCCCTGAACCGCTTGACGGAGGCCCCCCAGGGGCGGTGTGGTGGCGCGGACTGGGAGGGGGCGCTTAGCTCCTACCCCCTCCCCAAGTCTCTCTCGGCCAGCTGAGTTGCGCCTGCTCTTGCTATTACAGTGTCTCACCCGCCATCCGGCTAAATTTCACCCACTCTTGTGATACAGCGACTCTTCCATTCTGGACCTTGTCCCACAATCTGTTTGACCTGAAGACACGTCCTGCGGTGCCCTCGCAATGCGGCCTGGTCCCTGAATGTGTGCAGGGGGACGGTATTTCTCGCTCAGCCAGCAGAGTTGCGCCCACTCTTGCGGCCTATGACATGGAGAGGCCGGGGCATTGACTAGGCGGGGCCTCCGGCCGCAACCACAGCACCAACGATCGCTGCTAAAGGAGGGGAGCCTTGCCGGTGAGAGCCACTGATCTGAAGAACAGCTGCCTGCGGTGCCTCCCTGAACCGCTTGACGGAGGCCCCCGAGGGGCGGTGTGGTGGCGCGGACTGGAAGGGGGCGCTTGGCTCCTGCCCCCTCCCCAAGTCTCTCTCGGCCAGCTGAGTTGCACCTGCTCTTGCTAATACAGCGTCTCACCCGCCATCCGGCTAAATTTCACCCACTCTTGCGATACAGCGACTCTTCCATTCTGGACCTTGTCTCCCCAGAGGTACATCACCTTACACAGACATGCACTCTGATCTCCTTGGCCTCAGTCATGCATCAATAGTAAGATTTTCATAGGTGAGTGTAGGTTCATGGTTTTCCATCCACAGACTAAAAGCCTGGAGTGGGAGTGAAAGAACCATAACTAGGTAAGAAGGAAGGCAGAGGCTGTAGGAAGGACTGGTTATGGTATGTTGCTTGGTCCCTGAGATGCTTCGATGTCACTGCCTTGCACAAATGGCATAAGTCCTGGATGTTGGGTGCCATAGTTGAGGGTTCCGAGCAGTGCTTGTAACACTGTATGAAGCTCATTTGCACCTGCTGCAGCTTTACTATTCTCAAAGTAAGTGGGGGCTGTTTGAGGACCTGACTGCATTGGAAAGCAATGTGATGCGGTGCCTCCCTGAACCGCTTGACGGAGGCCCCCGAGAGGCAGTGTGGTGGCGCGGACTGGGAAGGGGCGCTTGGCTCCTGCCCCCTCCCCAAGTCTTGTTGCCCTGGTGTGGCCTAAGATCGCCCCCGACATAGGCGGCCGGCTCCCAGGGTCCGGCGGAACTTTTTGCCTTTTGGTGACTCTTCCATTCTGGACCTTGTCCCACAATCCGTTTGACCTGAAGACACGTCCTGCGGCCTGGTCCCTGAATGTGTGCAAGGGGACAGTATTGATTGGATCAAGATGGCGGCTTCACACAAAGCTGACTCAAGTGTTGCTGCTGATGCTATGCAAACAAAAAGTGGTTTTCAGTTTGTACATTCTTCAGGATTTTTCCACCCAAGGCTGGCTGAGAGTTTGTAGAACGATGGCTTCAGATTTTCAGCATACTACTCTTCAACATTCTTCATAAATGCAACAATGTGAGACTCACTAGGAGAACGGCCGTTTATCTTTCCTTTCAAAATGCTGCCAACAATATTTTCTGAATGGAAGACACCATCTTGTAGCATAAAAGGCTGTGTCAAGGGTGGTATTGCCCAGAATGTCTTGTTTTCTAGTGCTCGTAATGGCGAAGCCAGAACTGCCGAAAGGGATTCTGGTCCTGCCGCTACTTATTGGAGACATTGAACTATACTCTGGACCTGCCTGGCCTCGACCAAAATGGCGCCAGTATGGGAGCGACTTGCAACTCCTTATGACGTTCTAGTTACTTAGCCTTGACGTTATGGGGGATGTATGCAGTCTTTGTGCACATGGCGGGCGGGGAAGGGTACTGACTGGGAATACGGACAACCCTATTGATGTCGATTTTTCATTATTAATGATTGTATTAATAAAGCTTCGAAGTAATGTTACCCATGATACTCGCCCATGGTGTGCGTATGGACGATTTTATTGTAACTGATCCTGTTATACTTTCAATTAAAAAAACAACATTCACTGATCCTGCAACCATTTGTCACGTTTAGTTTTTTCAATTAAATGACTCGCTTGTTACATACTTCTATACCCCTGGCTTTTGAAAGACACCATCTTGTAGAATAAAGGGCTGCGTCAAGGGTGGTATTGCCCAGAATGTCTTGTTTTCTAGTGCTCGTAATAACAAAGCCAGAACTGCCGAAAGGGATTCTGGTCCTGCCGCTACTTATTGGAGACATTAAACTATACTCTATATATATATACATATTACCTACTGGCGACTGCCAGTAGGTAATATGTATATATATATATATATATATATATATAGTAATTAATGAATGGGTGACCAGGGGCTGGAGTGCCCTAACCCACGGACTCTGGGTAACTCAGCTATTGACTGGACCGAATTATACACCTTTATGGCCGACCTCTTTTTCTCCATCTCCCAGAGAAAACATGGGTTGTTTTTCTGGTGAGGCAGGCATCCTTTAGATTTAAATGGTGGAATATGAAAATGACGCATCAAACTCCTATCAGGAGGGGGTCATTGCTGGAACAGGTGACATGAATAGTGAGGTTATGATATCGGGCCTTGACTGGTATTACACTACCACATGTACTCCTTTCATGAATTACAAACCCACTTTAGGTTTTCCTACACCCAATTTCATAAGTATCAACAGCTAAGACATGCACTCTGCACATATCAGACACATTTAACCGAGCTACCCTTGTTTACTCCCCTGGAAGCGATATTGCTGATGGATGCCCTCAGCCAGGGAGAGATCTCACAAGTCTACAGCTCTTCAGTCTGTAACACCCATGAGACACTGAACCATCTCGGGTGTATATAGTCCAGATACACTAGGTCCACTTTAGTCTTCCCGAATACGGTCGTGCCCACTGCTCCCCCCCAGGAGCTGACTTTGTTTATGTGGTATGGCTGTGTCCTGCGATCGCACATTACTGGAGAAAAATTTGCCAGAGCCTAATTAGAATCCTGGATGGGCCAATCACCCTGATACCAAAAGTGGCCCTTCTTGGTCTGATGGATGACTTTAGGGGGACTATGGAAGAAAGAACATTGATCAGTTTAGCAACACTGGTGGCCAAGAGAGACATTATCAGCAATTGGAATTTACCATTGCTCCTGAGGTTAGTGGTATGGAAATCGGGTATGAACTGGTGCGTCAAGCAAGAGAAACTGACCTATATAGCTAGGGGATGTCCACAGCCATTTCACAAAATCTGTAGCAAGTCGTAGGAATATTATGGCTTGCCAGCAGTGCCAGAGGCCACATCTGTGGGGCACCCAGATTCTCTGTGAATTATTGGGTGTGTGGGGATGGGTAGGAAGGTGTGGTTATGATCGGAAAGTACTTCTCTCTTTGTTTCCTTTTTGTTATTGTATTTTACTTCAAAACTCAATAAAATGTGTTTACCAAAAAAAAAGGAGACTCGGGTGATAGGGTAAACATAGTCATTGATGAACTTTCTCATAAGACTACATCTTTTGCCAAACAAAATCAGATGTTATGTGAATTTGTAAAGTGTGGCTAATCACCCTTGAGGGTATCCAGGTGCTGAGTAGGGCAGGCTTGAGGGAGGAATAGGGGAACATGTCTGTTTCATCTGGAAGAGCCATGTTTTGAGGTTCTCTCGGAAGTACATGAGGGAGGTAGAGGTTCTAAAATGTTTTGAGAGGTTGGCTGGGAGATCGGAGAAACAGCATCCTCTGCTTCTGCTCTTCTTAATGCAAGAGATGTGTGCTGTTGCCTGGGATGCAGATTGAAGGAGTCTAGTGGGTTGGTAGAAGTTGAGGCTGTGGTTGAGGTAAGCTAGACCAGTCTTGTGGAGAGCTTTGTAGGAGTGGGAGAATAGATACAACCTACATCTTTCCTGGGATGGGAGCCATTGGAGATTAATGAGGTTTGGAGAGATGTGGTTATTTCGTGGGATTTACAGGATGAGTCTGGCAGCTGCGTTCTGGGTGGTTTGGTGTTGGCATAGGACATGGGCTGGGATTCCAATGTAGAGGGCATTTCTATCTGTAATCAAGTCTACTTGTGATAAGAGCCTGGTTGACTGTTTGACTGGTTTTCAGTGGAATCCCCTTGAAGATCATGCATTGCATTTGCAGGATTTGGGAGCATGAGGAGGACACAGCATTGATCTATCGCCTCATGGTGAGGTTGGTGTCTGGGATAAACTTGAGGTTCTTGGCATGTTTTGCAGGGGTGGGTGGGGTGCCAAGTTCAGAGGGCCACAAAGAGGCACCCCAGGGGGAGTGGTTGTTGCCGAAGGTTAGGACTTCGGTTTTATCTGTATTGAGGTGCAGGCAGTTGTTTTTCTTCCTAGCAGCAACATTTATCATGCAGGTGGCAAAGTTTACTTTAGCGGTGTTGGTTGAGTTGGTAAGGGAGAGGAGGAAATGTGTGTCATTGGTGTAGCATACTGTGTTGCTACTGTGGTCTTCGATGATGTCTCTGAGGGGCGTCATGTAGAAGTTAAAGAGTGTTGGACTGAGGGAGTCTGCAGTTGAGTTTCCTGTGTTCTGAGGTGTGGGGGGAAGTCTAACTTGTTGAGTTTTGTCGATGAGGAAGGAGGATATCCACTCTAGCGCCGGTCCACAGATACCCAAGTGCTGAGGTTTTCTGATGAGTGTCTTGTGGGCGTTTGTATAAAAAGCTGTGGAGAGGTTGAAGAGGATGAGTGCAGCCATTTCTCCTCAGCCTAGGATGCTTCTGTATTCATCGGTTGCCACAATGAGGGCTGTCTCTGTGCTGTGGTTGGTGTGGAAGCCTGATTAAGAGCTGTCTAGGAGTTGATGGAGTTCTGGATGGTCTGAGAGTTGGGTATTGATGGCTCTCTCAATGACGTGCTGGAAAAGGCAGGAGAGAGATGGGTATGTATCTGCTGAGGGTGTTGGGGTCTGCTTTTGTTTTTTTCAGCAGGGCGTTGACATCTGCAAATTCTCAGCAAGATGGGAAGATGGTGTGGTTATGGAGGTGACAATGAAAGTGGTGAGGGGGAGATGATGGTTCTTCTAAGGGTATATATGAAGGGGAGCATGAGTCTGAGGGAGTTTCTGAGTGGATGGTATTAATTAGGGCAAATATTTCTTTGTTCGAGGGGGACTTCCAGTTGCTTAGCTGCTGTTTGGCGATGACAGAGATCTCCGACTGGTCAGGGAAGTTTGTATTGGTATGCTGTGGGTGGAATGCATTGTAGATCTTGGCAATCTTTGGATCAAAGAAGTTTGAAAGGTCCTTGCATAGTGCTTGGGATGATGTTGTTGGCAGCTGGAGGATTAGAGAACTTTTTGATTATGGTGAAGAGTTCTTTGCCTTTGGTGGAGCTGGCTTAGTTGAGGTGTGGAGAGATGTGGTTACTCGCTGGGTGTTCAGGATGATTTTAGCAACAGTGTTCTAGGTTGTTTGGAGTTGGCATAGGACATGGGCTGGGATTCTGATGTAGAGGGCATTTCTGTCATCAAGCCTACTTGTGATAACAGCCTGGATGACCCTTCGTCTGGTGTCCAGTGGGATCGCCTTGAAAATCTTGTGTAGCATTTGCAGGATGGAGAAGCATGATGAAGAGATGGCATTGATCTGTTTTCTCATGGAGAGGTTGGGGTCCAGGATGATGTTGAGGTTCTTGGCAGCATGGTCCGCTGGGGCGAGTGGGGGATCAAGATCAGGGGGCCACTAAGAGGCATCCTAGGAGGAGTGGTTGCTGCTGAAGATTAGAACTTCAGTTTTGTCTGTTGTGAGCTGGAGGCAGTTGTTTTTCATCCAAGCATTGATGTGTCATATGCAGTTTGCAAAGTTTGCTTTAGCTGTGCTGGTTTAGTTGGGAAGGGAGAGGATGAGCTGTCTATCATAGTCTTAGGATACTCTGTTGATGCAGTGGGTTCTGATGGTGTCCGCGAGGGGCGTCATGTAGACATTGAAGATTGTTAGGCTGAAGAACGATCCTTGAGGGACTATGGAGATGAGTTTCTTGTGTTCTGAGGGGTAGGGCAAAAGCTTTCGATGAGCGACTTATGGGAGACTACCTCAAAAGCTGTGGAGAGTTCCAGGAGGGTGAGTCAGAGGTTGCTGGGGTTGTCGAGAAGGGCCATGGAGTTACGATCTGTGGTGTATTCTTGGTGGAAATTGAGGTCCCCAAGGAGAATGTAGTTGGTTGATCTGATGGAGAGGGGAGCAATGACATTTGCAATGTGTTTGCAGAATTCTACTTGGGGGCCTGGAAGATGGTAGGCAAGGGTTTTCTCAAAGGTTGGGTGGTAGTCTGTTCGTATTTTGAAGTGGAAGTGTTCCATGAGTTTGGTGTCAGAGTACGTGGAGGTAGTGCAGTGAATCATGATTTGCAGTTGATTGTGAGTCCTCCGCCTTGTTTTTGGGTTCAGTCCTGGCGTATGATTTTGTAGGCTGACAAGATGGCTGTAGAAATGTCTGAGCTGTAGGCTTGGTTTCAGCATATTTTGGTCGGAAGAGAAAGCCAGTGTGTTGCTGTTGAGGAGGTCCCAGATTTTAATGGAGTGTTTCCTGAGGGATCTGACATTGAGGAGCATGGCAGACAGTTTGTGCAGGGTAGTGGTATTTGCGTTGGTTGCTTGGAGGTGGTGTTGTCAGCACCTGAGGTGTCTCCTGTGAAATTGCAATGGGTGCAGGAGAAAGGTCTATCGTGGTCCTGGGGGATGCTCTGCAGCAGCATGTTTCCCTGTGTGTGTTGTTGAGGTCACGGAGGATGGTGGAGGAGTAATCTAGGTGTTTGCTGGCTCTGGTGGCGGCTGCGGTTGTGGTGTTTTATTGGGTGGTCATGGGGTTAGATTCCTGGTGCTGATTGTGGTCCAGGCACGGACGGGTGCAAAAAGGCTTGCCTTGGGCCACCTCTGTCAAAAGACGGCAACTAGATTAAATAACTTCATGAACAATAAAATTGTGGTAATGTTTGTTACACAGACTTTTACAATGAATTAGAAAGCATGTTATCCATGTCCTTGAAAATAAATCATAACTTTCTTGAGGAAAATTGTCTTTCTGCCATAAAACAGCCACAAAGTATTAAAATCAGGAATTCATATAATGAATGTACAAGGATCTATTTAAGGACTCAGTTTTATATTATCTTTCTGTCCAGCATTATGAGGCTGTTTTCGTTGTAATATAGTCATATTAATCCACCCATCAATCAGACCAGTGCTTCGACCCAATGATTACATTAATTCGATTATTCTGATCTTTCAGCAGGTACTCTGTTGCAGTAGGAGAAGATGTCGCTACCCCTTGCTTTGTGGTTTCACCTGCCACTTTACTCTTCTGCTGTTGCTGACATAAACCCATCACCAGGCTGCCACCTTTCTTCGCCCTTCAGTCAGGCTTACACCCAAAAAGGGGATATCATATTTGGGGGACTTGCCCCAGTTCATCAAAGCACGGTTCCCTCCGCAACTTCAACCCTCTTCACTGAACCACCTGCTGTCAGGCGCTGTGTAAAGTAAATCAGTGTGATTTCTTCTTTATAATTTACAACGTATCTTTTCTGTGCATTGTTCAACCATGATACATCTATAAACGACATGCACAAGAATATATTTATGGGTCTGAAGTAGTTGTCACAGCAGCATTTGGTGTTGTATTGATCAACAACAACAAATAATAAACACATGTTAAACTGGTTAGACAGAAAAACTAATTACTTCACAAATGTAAGCTCTCAGACGCCTTCTGCATATGTTTATATATCATCTGTGTTTGGAGAGCGACCATCCAATGCCAACAGACCCTCTCCTGGTATAGCTTAGTGCATTATGAAATGTTCACCAGGCCGTAATCCAGATTTTTAGGTCAGTTAGACTGTCATTGTTTTACTTGCAGTTGTAGTTATCAAATTACAAATTCAGATATAGGAGGACTAGAACGAAAATGTATCTCAACTAAGATAACAATCATTGGTAAAACCAATAGTCTAATTTTTCTGTACTTTATGCATAAGATTTATAATACGACAGGCAGGCATATGTGTACATAGAATATACATACAGGCAACATATTCAGTAACACTTGCACACAACACAGGCTGACCCTTAGAAAGTATCCATGCATGCAAAGCATATGCAGCATATACATGTGTGCTTCTCTGTATATATTTGTAGCCACACGTATGCGCTGTACTGCTGGTTTGTGCAGTGTATCTATACATAGCTGTTTTTGTTTCCTAAGTGTATGTTTTCTGCACATACATATTAAGTATGGGCAGAAAATTTGTTCCGCTCGCGGAATTTGTTGATTTTCTGCGATTTAGCAATCCGCGAATCACGCGAAATCGCGGCAAAATTCGCGAATCCGTGAGTGGGACGAATTTTGCTCAGGAAACACTTACAGGGTTACAGCAGGTGCCCAAGTTGAAGCTAATTTCTTTGTAACCATTTACAAAATGGTTACAAAGAAATTAACTTCAACTTGGGCACCTGCTGTAACCCTGTAAGTGCTTCCTGAGCGGCGCCTCGTGGCCTACTTGTAACTATTCTTTGACCCTGCTCTGACCCTTGAAGCCGGGTCAGAGAATAGTTATAATTAGGCAACGAGGCTCCTGTCACAAAAATTAAACCTCAGCAGGAAGCACTTACAGATATATATAAAGCAGGTGCCCGAGTTGATGCTCAAATTCAGTAACGCATTATAATCAGCCCAAGAATCTAGTGAGCACGGTCGATGTTAGGCAGGTGTGCTTTCTCCCCAGATCTACCGTCTACAATTCGTGATGGGGGTCTAGGCATCCACGTGTTTCTCAAGCGCAATCCCCCTGTACTTCCAGTGACCTGCACTTACTGCTTTCTCCTCATCTGCTGCGCTGATCGGTCTCTGACCCTTTATAAAAGAGAGGCATGTGAACTCGCACAGATGCCCCGCCCGTTGGGCCCCTTCCCACACGCACTAGGCTATGCAACCTCTTCCCTCCCTTTCCCCCACTGTGATGGACAGCTCACTCGAGGGACCTCGGCGCTTATGGGCACGGTGGCAAAGTTACAGACACAAGGGGTCACTGGAGACAACTCTTCTGGGCCTTTACACAGCTGTAATGCAGGAAAAGCACAATACATTTATCCAAGGAGGTAGCACTTACTGGTTTCTCCTCATCTGCTGCGCTGATCGGCCTCTGACCTTTATAAACAAGAGGCATGTGAACTCGCACAGAAGCCCGGCCCCACACACACTAGGCTATGCAACCGCTTCCCGCCCTTTCCCCCACTGGATGGACAGCTCACTCGAGGGACCTCGGCGCCTATGGGCGCGTTGGCAAAATAACAGACAAGCGGAGTCACTGGAGACAACTCTTCTGGGCCTTTACACGGCTGTAGTGCAGGAAAAGCATGATACATTTACCCAATGAGGTAGCACTTACTACTTTCTCCTCATCTGCTGTGCTGATCGGCCTCTGTCCTTTTTAAACAAGAGGCATGTGAACTCGCACAGAAGCCCGGCCCCACACACACTAGGCTATGCAACCTCTTCCCGCCCTTTCCCCCACTGTGATGGACAGCTCACTCAATGGACCTCGGCGCCTATGGGCGCGGTGGCAAAGTTACAAAAACACGGGGTCACTGGAGACAACTCTTCTGTGCCTTTGCGCAGCTGTAGTGCAGGAAAAGCACAATACATTTACCCAACAAGGTAGCACTTACTGATTAGCCAGTAGAAAGTACTCCAGGTGAGTATAGTGCAATTGCAAAAAAATCTGCGATTTTGCAGGGAAATCCATGAATTCGCAGATTTTTTTTTGCGAATTCGCACAAATTTGCGAACCCAAAATTCGCAAAATTCGCCCATACTTAATACATATCATGTTGTTGGTATGCCATGCTTGTTCTACCTTATGCTTACAATGCACCCTGCCCTTGGGCCTACCATAGGGGTGACTCACATGAAGTAAAGGGAAGGTTTAGAGGCTGGCAAGTGGGTAGACTTGCCCAGCCAGCATGACAGTACCAGACTGCATGCCGGTTTTGCAATGGCAGACCTTAGACACATTTTAAAAGGCTGCTTCTGTGGGTGGCGCAACCAGCGCTGCAGGCCCGCTAGCAGTATTGGTATTTACAAGCCCTGGCACTCCTGGTGCATTTTACTGGGGACTGATAGTAAACCAAATAAGCCAATCATGGAAATAAATTACATGTACACATTTCATAGGGAGCACTTGCACTGTGGCACTGATTGGCAGTGGCACAGTGCCCTGAGCAGCTAATACCAGCAAAACATCTGAGGCACATCAGCAAAAAGTGGAAGGGAGACACACGCCAAGGTGCCAGGTCTAACACTTGCACACAACACAAGCTGACCCTTAGAAAGTATCCACACATGCAAAGCATACACAGCATATACATGTGTGCTTCTCTGTATGTATTTGTAGCAACATGTATGCACTGTACTGCTGGTTTGTGCAGTGTATCTATGCATAGCTGTTTTTGTTTCCTAAGTGTATGTTTTCTGCACATACATATCATGTTATTGGCATGTTCATTCATTACAAGAAAGCCATAACCTTACATCCAATGACTCTCCCATCTCTGTAACCCCACAAACATGCACTCCAATTACCGAGCACTTTCAAGAAGAAGAAAACCAAACATATTGGCATAAACCATCTATTCTACTTTTGTGACATAGTACCGGAGAGTTTGGTTAAATTAGAAATTAAACAAAGACATGATGAGTCTTGTCGCCAGTCCTAGAAACGGGTGTCTAGCTAAATGAATGGCAGGTCCAAGGGGAGTCCTGTACTGATTGTTGTGAATCGCGTTTGAAATATGGGGTCACCTCAAACTTTAAATCTGTGAATTCTACAGGAAAAATTGGTCCCAGGATTTCTTGTTAATCACAAGCCATTTTCACTCAGAGTGGGCTGAGAAGGCATCAGTGTTGAGGTTTACACCAATGCCACACACAAGGGGTTGTTCGGGCGAGTTAGGAGTAACTGCCTAATCTCGGTTGTTTGTCAGACATGTGCATACAGCAATATTGTCTGTAAAAAATATTGTGTCCTAAATGATGCTTACAAAAATATTATCCTACTCAAAGAAGAAGTGAGAGGGAATTCAATCTCGCTTTTTCTTCCTCTGCTTAGAATGCCATCACACAATATCAATCGTCATTTATTTTAGTATTTTGTTGATGTGTCAGAATTATTCTTAGAAAGATACAACAGCACTCACCCACAATTTGGTAATTCAGAGCTATTGATATTCAACGTAGGAATCTGGATCAACGTATATAGTGGTAGAACTGAATGAAATTGTCTAGAGTAACCTAGATAATTATTAATTTAAGGTTACAATGGCAAGATTTAAAACTCAAGAAGAGAAGATGGTTGCAGGACACAATCACCCTACCATTCTGGTTTATACAAGACCATGTTTTAACCGTTGAAAACAGCACCTACGAGTTAGTAGGCCTTTGGCAGAACTGCGAGATTCTTGATTTTATGTCCTGCCTCACTGTTGTGGGTTTTTAAAAATGTTTGCATGGGTTGACATCTCTCTCTTGTTGTAAATTTGGGTAGAAGTGACACATATAGAAAAAGGTGAAATTGGTACCTTGATAAATCTGTTACAAGAGGGAGATTTTCTGTCCCATGTGGTACATGGTTAAACATAAATCTTTCTGTGATAGTGAATGATATGTTCGAGTATCAATTGCATATTTTATGTTTGATCACATGAGTGGAAAGACCAACACAGTAAATGTAACTGCAGGGGGAAGTAAACAAGGAAGGGAAGGGGAAAACCACAAAAGTGCAGACAATGAGCAAAACACTGGTGAAACTACAAAGGGGAAAGCCATACAGCTAAGCAATTGTGAGGTAAGAAATCACTGTTTCTGATATTTGATAAACACTCTTGATATCTCCCACCTTCCATTGAAAATTCACTCTGCTTGTCACTTTAGTGATCCTGACATGGATGGTGCGCCTGTTAC
Source organism: Lissotriton vulgaris (assembly GCF_964263255.1). Classification (NCBI taxonomy): domain Eukaryota; kingdom Metazoa; phylum Chordata; class Amphibia; order Caudata; family Salamandridae; genus Lissotriton; species Lissotriton vulgaris. The sequence continues at coordinate 1,302,782,095 of NC_141695.1, read as the reverse complement.
ACTTTTGCCCCATCCACCACTGGCCAGTTTACGAATTTTCAAATCCTGCTTCTTGCTGATCTGTCCCCTGATGTGTCAGTTTCTTATTCCTGTTGTTTATGTGTCTTGTGTTACACCTGATCTATCAGTAGCCTCGGCAATTGTTCTCTAACTCCCCCGTCTTAGGAGAGGGGTTCAGCAGGAACACTATATGGCACTGCATTATTGATCGAGGTGCATGCCCAAAGGAAGCTGGCTGTCATAATCTTTCTGTTGGATTGTACCCCATTCAAAGCAATCAAATACTGCAAGGTCCTATGTCTGTATCTGAGTCCTAGATATCCTCTGTCTCCTGTCTCAAATTCAAAATGACCTACAGCTTTTATCAGTGGAGGAGGTATATCTCTTCCAGAATCCCTGGCTCTCTTAACCATGGAGACATAGACCACTGGGTCAATCTTTGAACTATCAGATAGTTTCAATCCGACTGTTGCTATTCCAACATGTTTTTCTGTTGCACATGTACCAACAAAATAAGGAGAAAGCTTAGAATGTGCTAGGAAAGGGTAGATTAGTTATGGATAACCTACCTAAACCACTTACAGTAAAACAAGAAGCCAGGGCTTTGTCTTTCAGTAACATTCTTGTATGTATCCTATGCTCTTGGAAGGTTCTATACAGCTATTGTATGAGCCGTAGCTAACACCAGTAAATTGTTCTGTACAGAAGGCATATTTACAAGACAAAACCTGCTAGGATTGTACCCATAAGTACAAAAGAAAGTAGATAATCCTATGGAACTATGGAATGAGTTGTTGTTAGCAAACTCAATTAATGGGACCCACTTCACATAGACTTACTCGTGATCAATTATAAAACAACAAAGATTTTGTTCAATTGTTTGGTTTAGTCTTTCTGTCTGACCAGCAGTTTAAAGATGGCAACTCATGGATTTCAAATTCATTGTTCTAAACTGGTATAATGAAAGGTTCTTAAAAAGAAAGATAAACTGCTCGTCCATCATGATTATTGGGCGTAATTTGCGTAGCGCCACTAAGCACACTACACAGAATTTTGGATAAGAATTGTGGAAAAAGAGGGCACATCCTGAGGGCCCGTGTACCCGGGCAGACTCCCTGACCCCCCCCTGGTTGGGTTAGAAAGCAGGGACCAGCCCTGGGGCCTGGGTTTGGGAGCCCCCGTCCTACAGTCTTCCAAGAGTCCATCTGCCCTGGACACAGGTCCCTGGTGCAGAGCCCCGGAGACCTGCAAGGCTCCCGGGCAGTCCACCCCCAGGCGGCTGGGCCCCAGGAGCGCTTGCAGGCCTCCCCATACCTGAGGCCCAGAGTGGGGTTTCGGAGCCCCCCTGAGCCCTGCAGGCCGGGAGCCCCGCAGCCCCAAAGCCCTGCAGCCCCAAAGCCCTGCAGCCCCCGAGCCCTGCAGCCACTGAGCCCTGCAGCCCAGGAGACCTGCGGCCCTGGAGCCCCGGAGACCTGCAGCCCCTGAGCCCAGCAGCCCCGGAGCCCTGCAGCCCCAAGCCCTGCAGCCCCGGGGCCCTGCAGGCCCGAGCACTGCAGCCCCCGAGCACTGCAGCCCCAGATCCCTACAAGGGAAGGCGGGGTGGGAGCCCTCCCGTGAAGGCTCGGGTGGGCAGCAGGGAGTTCTTTCGATGCCGGCCATCTGGTTGCACCTTTCCCCTCGCCCATCTGGTCTCACGCAATGCTTTCCAATGGGGTGACCAGATGGCCGGGCTTCCCTGGAAGTCGCGATGAGGTGCCATTCGCCTCACCGATCACAGCACTGCTAAAGGCCCAGAACGGTGGTCCGTTGTGCCCGGGGAGCCTCCCCTTGCTTGGCTGGGTTCAGAAGCTCAATCCCTCCCCGCCTCAGGGCTCTGTCCTCAGACCTACCACATGGCAGGGTGCCTGGGACGGTGTCTGGCAGGCCCAGGCTGGTTTCCCCTGTGCCTTTTAGCCTGGGAGCCCTGGCTGGGTCCAGGGGCATCGCCAGGCTCCGGGCCGGGTGCTCCAGCCCTGGGCCTTGTCCCCCGGGCGGCCGTGCTGCTAAAGGCCCAGGACGGGGTCCGTCAGTACCAAGCAGGCCTCCCTTGCTTGTCTGGGTGTCCGCGGGCCCTGGGTGGGAGGGCCTGTCGGGTCCCCCTCACAGCCTCCATGGCTCAGGCCCAGCTGGGGCCCTGGGCCTCCGGTCCTCTGGTACCCCATGCCACGGCACCCGCTCGCTCTTTTGTTGGGGCACAGAGCCACCAGATGGCTTCCCTTTCGTGCCCGGCAATCTGGTTGCACCTATCCCTTCGGCCATCTGGTCGCACCCAATGCTTTCCTATGGGGCGACCAGATGGCCAAGCTTCCCTGGAAGTCCCGATGAGGTGCCATTTGCCTCCCCGATCCCGGTGAGGGCTCCAGGAGGTCGGATACTTTTGCGCCTTGGGTCCCCTTGAGTGCACGGATTACAGGAAAGGGGTGTAATTCTCCTCCGGATTACTAGGGAGAGGGTCACTCCATGAGGTCTGGCGATTCTGAAACCGGGGAAGGCAGCACCCGGGCCTGTCTGCCGGGGCCACCAGGGTCCCGGGTATGCACCTGCCTCCTTGCCCCTTGCGGACGGTCCATTTTCTCCGGGTTTGCTCAGGCTGACCTCAGTGAGGTCCGGCCATGCTGAGACGGGGAAGTCAGTCCCCGGGCCCGCCCGCCGGAGCCCCCAGGTGCCCGGGTATGCACCTGCCTCTAAGCACCTTGCCAATGGTCCAATTTCTGCAAGTTTGCTCAGGCAGACCTCCCTGGGGTCCGGCCACGCTGAGATGGGGAAGGTAGCACCTGGGCCCGCCCGCAGGGCCCCCTAGTGGCCCAGATTTGCACAGGCCTCTCAGCCCCTTGCAGATGGTCCTTTTTCTCTGAGTTTGCTCAGGCAGATCTCCGGGAGGTCTGGCCATGCTGAGGCGGGGAAGGCAGTACCTGGGCCTGTCCGCCAGGGCCCCCAGGGGCCCGGGTATGCACCTGCCTCTCAGCCCCTTCTCGACGGTCCTTTTTCTCCAAGTTTGCTCAGGCAGACCTCTGTGAGGTCCGGCCATGCTGAGATGGGGAAGGCAGTACCTGGGACTGCCTGCCAGGGCCCCCAGGTGCCCGGGTACACAACTGCCTCTCAGCCCCTTGCTGATGGTCCTTTTTCCCCGAGTGCTGCCCTCTGCACTGCTGCTTAAACTGCAGCTGTGTGGTAACACAGACATCCTTGCAGAGATATCCCTTGCAGGAATATCTGTGTCATGTGGAGTTTGTTTTTGTACAAAAAGACACACCTTTCTGCACAAAAACAATTTGTGAAGGCACTTTTCTCCTTCAATGTATATTGTACATTTTAGCATACAATGAAAGAGAAAAAATGAGGAGAATTGAAAATAATTCTCCTTGTTGTGCCGTGCTACACCAATTGGAGGACGCTGCAGCATTCACACACATCTTCATATTTATGATTTCTGATAAATCTGAAGATGTGTCTTGTTCTATAGGTGTTCTGTGGAAACACGCACAGCAACACCCTTAGAACGCCCTTTGAATGCAAAGTGGTATGTATAAATGGTTGTATTTACATGAAGACGAAAAGGTACACAGACTGCCTTTTCCTCTCTTGGTAAATATTAAATCGTGTCTTGCGCTATAAGCATGATGTACATGCATAGTATATAAAGAAAATAATTTGTGTTAGGGTTAATGGCTAGGCCAAATCTTATTATATGAGTAATAAGTAAAAAAATGTCAGTACTGCAAACAGAGAATAAGATACATTTAATAGTACTTACGTTTTGGCAAACATATAGGACTTACCTCAACAGTAATACATCTAAAAAACGCTACACATTTTATTCAGTTGTTTATTTTAATCTAAATTGTGGTAAATTGCACATTTTAGAATTAGAACCTGTGAACGAAAAGTAAAAAATAGTTATAACATATAATAATATATTTTTAACAGCACAGCATAATTTTAACATTTTACAAACTATTTTCTTTGCCTTTTTTGCTGTTCTCAGAAACAGTGATTTCAATCGTACTCATCACATAACAGCGGGCAAAAAAAAAAATCAATAAGATTGTTTAAAATAAAACAAGAATCCATCCTCAAAAAAATACCATATAATACAAATCACACATATATAAAATGCTTACTGCTAAGAAAATGTTATAACTTAAATTTATGAACACTGTAAATGTTGTCGCTTAAAACTATACGCCAAGACATTATGCAAGAAAAAGTCCGAAATTCAAGCATATATCTTTCTTGAGGCCAAATGGTTTTATTGCAATCCTTTATATTTAAATTGTCCAATAGTAATCCTATTAAATAATAATAATACATTCCTCAGAGGCTGAATTATTTTCCTAAATCTTTGGCTTTAAAAATATTAGGCAGGAATTTGGTAATTCACTAGGCAAATGTTGTTTGAAAACTAACTGAGCATCATTACAAAGTGTCCAGCCTTTTTCACATTTTAGATAGGCAATATAATGTCCAGATGTTGTGGAAGGAGCATCATCAAAAATTATTGCTACTGCTACAAAAGTCCTTCCTGATATTGATAGTTGAGTTGCTGCAAAATGTTTTATTAAAGTGTCCAATTTTCACCCATCAGTTGTTCAACGTTGCGTCATTAAAATTATATATTATCCATACCTTTGAATAAATATTGTTGATAACATTTCTGATTTGCATTGGCTACACTCCATGTTTTGATTTGCTGCTTTAACTAATTTATTGAAAGAGACTGATTTACAGTCCGGTAATGTCAAATATAGAAATCTTTCATTGTTTATGTTAGTACTACATGTATACATACAATTTTCACAATGATGTTCCCATTTATAACAAAGGCCAAAAATATTTTCAATTTATATGCCTTCATTTTCCAATACGGTAAGCATATACATTAGAAATTCCTAAGGATCTTGTTGGATATTCTGCGTAAACTGTGTGGAACAAGAACATACATCCAAAAGATTACGAACATCACAAACGCTTTGTATTTTACTTGTATCAGTTCTCAATTTTTCAAAAATGGAATGCAACAAGGAACAAAATCTTTTTTCCCAATTCTCCATAATTTGCTGTTGCAAACCTTCAAGAAAAAAAGACAACATTGACCACTACATTAGCATAGCAGTTGACACCTGATCTATTTTCAAACTGATAACCAACAATCTCTTCGATATTGTCCTTTTTCTTTTTGCTTGCAATGACATTATCTTGTTGTTTTTTCCTTCTCTACACCTTCACTACAGATATTTTCATACCTTCTTTATCAACCTAGTACACGCAGTTCAAATACAGGATATTGACTAAAATTGGGAGCATATGCTCTTCTTAACTTATTATACTCTTTTACACAGTTTGCATCTGCAGTAACCTTTGTGTCAACAAAATCAATCAAAAATAAACCAGAGAAAGTTCTGACTCGCGCCAAAGCAACATATGCCATACCCTCTTTAAACACAGTACTTCCAGTCTACACTTAAACCTTGAGATTTAGGAATAGTCACTGCATATGCCAGAAAAACTGGAAACAGTTTTCTACAGACATATAAATCTTTAACAAGCAAAAAATGAACTGAACAACAACCAATTTGTTTCACTTCTTCAATCTGATCAAATTTAATTTTCAAAAAATCTATTCCATCTTTATTCGAATAATTAACACAATCCACAACTTTGCCCATAGCTCCATTACCTAAACCTTTTCTACATTCAAATTAAGCCTTAAAATTACCCAACAGTTTCTACATGCATATAGATTCTTTTTTAAACCAGCAGTTTTAGATATCGATTTTTCTAAAGAATCCAGTTTTTCTGCCAAAATAATAGTGATTCCTTCATGCTCTATTTTATCAATGGCTTCCATTTTTTTTCTTCTTCATTTTCCAACTTCAAAAGTTGTTAGTTGAATATAGAACACTCACTCAGTGTTGGCATTAAGCAAATTACAGATTTGTTTTCTGCAATGTTCATGTATATTTTCTCAGGAACTATATTTTTATTTGGAAACAAATTGGAAAGTAACCGACTCTGCAAATCTTGTTTGCCATGCTCTGTCAGTACTTCAATTCTTATATCATGAAGAATACTTCCATGATCAACATCATCCTGTGTACTATAAGGAGATACACATGATGAATTTATAATTGGTTGATGTTAGATCTGGGGGTTTTTAGTTGGAAATGTTATTCACCTTTGTCCAAATAGGGACCTTTACTTCTAAATCAGGATAAGGGGATTACACTCCTTAATAACCCCTGCTCACCCCCTTGGTAGCTTGGCATGAGCAGACACGCTTATCTCAGAGGCAGTGTGTTAAGCATTTGTGAATATACACAGTAATACAGTGAAAACACTACAGATGGACACAACACAGGTTTTATAAAAATAAGTATTCTTTATACAGACTTAAACACAAGACCACAAATGACAAAAATCCACAATGCTACACTTAAGATTGCTTTAAAGATGATCTAAGTTACTTAGTTCAAGTTGATGATAAATGCGACAAAGTTCTCAACAAAGTACCTGGATACGTAACGCAAAGTAAACAAAAGGCTCGCAAAAGGGGAGATGCGTTGGTTCTGTGATCCGGGGGAGATGATGCGTCGTGCCTCAAAGCATGCGCAGAGTAGGGGATGCGTCGTAATCCTTACTGGTGCAGAGGTGATGCGTAGATTTTCGGCCTGCGGGACCAGTGTGGTGCACAAGATGGTGCCTTGATGCGATGCGATGATCCTAGTGTTGGTCAGACAGCATGGATTTATCCCTAAACGAGGATCAATGAACCATGTCAATAGGGTATAATGCTTTTCGATCATGCTAACTGTAGTGGAGACACACTTAGTCTCATTCTATTAGATGCCGAGAAGGCTTTTGATCGCGTCGCATGGGGATTTCTGTGGGCAGTGAGGCGGCGACGTAGGTTTAGGCAACAGTTTATAACCCCTCTATAGACGCTGTATCGTCACCCATCTGCCAAGATCTGTACAATGGGGCTTGAATCCAAACCTGTGTCAATCTTGCGTGGGACCAGACAGGGGTGTCCCTGTTCCCCATTATTATTTTCCTTATACATAGATCCTTTATTAAAAATTATAGAAAGCAGTCCCCGGATTCAGTTAGTAACTTTACAGCAGAATCAATATCTTGTTTTTGCATACGCTGATGATGTGGCCATAGTAACACCGAAGCCAGCAATGGCGATGTATGAAATAGAGTGATTGGCAGCACAGTATGGGGCAGTATCGGGCTATAAGTAAAATACATCCAAAACACAAATTTTATGTGATAATACAGGCACATACACTGATCAAAGGGTCTTACAAGAGGTGACTTACTTGGGGATTAGGATACGGGCCTCCATGAGTGCGCTGGTTGAGTCTAATTGAAGGAGGCTAGTGGCGGGGGTTCGTAGCCAATTGGATCAATGTGAATGTCTACATTTATCCATGGTGGGAAGATGTAACGTTCTAAAGATGATGATCCTACCGAAAATGTTATATTTTTTCAGGTGTGTGCCCTTGGAGATACCAGGAGCCGATCTCGCTCTACTACAGTCTATTTATGCTAGATTTATATGGGCACGAGGAAAAGCGTGAAGAGCAATGCGATATATGGTTTTGTCAAGGGATCAAGGGGGTTGGGCTGTCCCTGATTTTACTCTATACTACTTTGCGTGTATGTTGCAACATGTGAATATATTGCTCACTGGGGTAGGACCAACAGATATGACTGACTGAGTCTCCCACTATCTATCAAATGCTGCTGGGCAGCGATGTAAAAAATCGACTGTTTGTTAATGGGGACTGGAGCTATTATAAGCGCACAAGATTTAAAATACTTATAGCTGCATATAAAGTATGGAAAGCTGTCAAGAAGATGTATGAGGTGGAAAGAGTCTCCTGGTACACTCCGTTAACAGCATCTACCCTTCTTCCAAAAGTATTTTGGGACCGTGTGGTATACAATTGGCGGGCTAGAGGAGTTTGTATGGTTGTTGATTTATTTATAGATGGTGGGCTAAAGTCGTTTGAGCAGCTTAGGGATCAATATCATCTGCCTCGGGCGGATTTCTTTAAATATTTACAAGTCGGGGATTACGTGCTGAAAGCCAGTTGGAAAATTCAACCTAACCCTCTCATTGAGGCAGTGAGGAAAGAGGCACGAATCGGTACACTCTATACCTTAATGTTGGGTACAATGTCTAATGATTTGGAAGTCCATAGGCGCAAATGGGACAACAGATTAGGATGTCAGGGTATACAGGTTGAGACTTCCATAGACTTGGCTGGACGACTGTTTATGTCTGCTAATCTTTATTCCCAACACTATAAAACTGTCTTCAATCTATGTTATACACCAGATAAAATCGCTAAATGGGGGGTGGTCAGGAGACGGAAGCCGCTGACGTGGTGCATGTTTTTTATTCATGTGGGCACTTAAGCACGTTGTTTGGGCATTTGGAAAAATGTCTTCACCGAAATCTTGGGGGAGCTTACACAATTGTCCGCTATGCAGATTTTGTTGGGGGTAGAGATGGGAGCAGCAGCGGACAAAGTACCTAGTAAATCAGTATATCTGATCTTTATAGCCACAGCAGTGACTAGGCTCTGCATTGCATCTAGCTGGCTACAAAAAGATGCCCCCATCATTTGAGGCATGGAGGGCAAGGTTACTTGGAATGTTCAATATGGAATATAGCTTATATGCTCTTAAAGGCATGCGGAAAATGAAACTCGGTCGTTAGCTTAACTAACTATCACGGGGGAATTTTTCTGGTTTTATACGAGTGAAATGTCCATCTAACTATAACTTTTCCTAAAACCTATGTTTTTTCAGTGAATATATATATATATATATATATATGCATTATTTTTCTACATTTTTATTTTTAAACACACTAAACCTCAACGCCCACTTACAAACCCAACAGTAAAAAACAGACTTAAAATGTACTACCAATTAATATGACTAAAAACTAACATAAATCTATACTATACCTCTTCTAAACTGTAACTAGCTCATTACTCCCTCTTTCAATGCGTTCTGTATTCTGTAGCATACCTAGATGTGGAATTTGGCTCTCAGGATTTGCTGGATTGCACTTAGTTGCCCCTTTATAAACAAATACATTCCTGCATGGGATACAATCACCCTTGCACCATTGTGCAAGTGTGCCTGTTTTGGCACTAGGCAGCCCAAACAGCACCAGTGCAGGGGAAAAGGCAGGTATGCATTTAATTCTAATGGTAAGGTATTTTTCTGCTCTGCACTATGTGACCGTGCTCAATTAATGCCCCTCCGTTTATAGTCACAGTACATTTGGTGACCAAAACTGTGACCCACAGGTATTTGGCTACCTCCAGTATTATGAAATGCTTCAAACACACTCAGTTACTGCACACAGTTTGATTCTACACGTCCTCTGAACAGTACTAGAGTGACCACACACTGTCAGCACACACACAATTCCCATGCGCACACTGTTCCATATTTGAACCTATATTTTGTGTATGTCTTACAAAGCCACATACATTATGAACATGGTTGTATCATGCATATATTTTCTGATCAAGAAGCGGTTGGGCATGGGTGAGTCTAACACATAACAAGAGACCTTTCAAAAAAAGAGTGCACTAATAGGCCTTATTGTAGTGTACCGGGGTCAAATATTCATGTTCACTACTACTGTTCAATGCACACCATGCTACCACCCCCACTTTAACCCCGTATTACTCCTGGAAAAGGCAGTAGCATTACACCTACTATGAGGATAGGTCTTTGTGTGACCCGGTTTCTGTACAAGTAGGATGTCGCAGTAGGGAGCACCAACTGCACATGTGTGCAGTGAATTGCACCAAGGACATGTGGGAATCCATCATTGACATAAATCCATTGCTTGTTGTCCAGTTGTTGTTTTTTTAGGAAGAGAAGTTACGTGGGGGTGAGTTTGATAATGGCATCCAAGGCAGAAGGGAGTAACATAGAAAACTATCCACATTAGAATCCTACCAATCTGACTGTGGAGACCTGGTAAGAACCAGATGGCAGTATGTGGAGCACAGCCATAAGTTTCACATGTGGGGTAATGTTCTTGGGCCTTGCAGTTGGTGGCCGAACATTTGGCCTAATCATAAGCAGGAAATGAATGATGGACTCCCTCCTGAGTGTGTAGAATTGTATGAATGTTATGATCTCATCCTCCCTGAGGGATATTTGCTTGTGGAACACATGTCCCCTCCTCCTTTGCTGCCTATGAGGTGGTGGTCTCCTAGCGACTCCTAGTTGCAGTACGATGACCTCCATGGCGAAGTTGAGCTTTCCAAATTGTTTTGTGGGATTGCTCTTTCCATGCCAAAGACACTGCATCATTTTGTATGCCTGGGTAGCTGATGCACAGCAGTTCCGGTAGATTTCAGGCTGTACTGTGCTTTCCAACAATGCGTCACACATTGGCAAACCCATAAATATGACTGCATTTAATTTATGTCCAAATTTGAGGGAGAATATCTACATTGCACATATTAAATAGTGCATGGCGCAGCTGGTTTCGCCGCAGCTTTTGCCTCACACAAGCCTTATAAAACAATTCATCATGGCAAATGCAGTGTTTTATAAATATGACTTACTGCTTGAGCCGCTGCTGCGTCACAGTTCGTTGTGCAATGCCGGCACAAGCCTCTCATAAATATGCCCTTCAGTATTTACTTACCTGCCTGTTCATTTCATTTGGGCCGCCATTACTTATGAAATAGCTTCAACATGCATAGAGACAATATGCTATCAGACAATGGTACATCCCAACAGCAGTAGTAATATGGAAGGTGATTCCACTCCCCACAGCTTTTAAAGTAAAGGACTAGGGTACAATGACTCTGCAGCTCATTCTTGAACCTCCTTCACATAATAATGATTCTGAGAGTAGCTCATTCCTAAACCTCCTTCACATAATTTACTGCTACTTATTATCTTGAAAAATGTGCAGGATACTCACCCTATTAGATTTTTAATGGCATAATATAAAGGTCTCTCACAGAAACGTTGCCACATTTGTTTTTTCATTTTACAGCATTGAAACAGAAATTTACCAGTGTGTTCTCGCCATGGTTTTTGCAACAATGGAAATAAACAAGAATCCTACAATTCTACCACAAATAGACCTGGGATTCAAGATTTACGACTCTTGTAATTCCGAAGCTTCTGCTGTTGAGGGGACTTTGTGGTTGCTCTCAGGTCACCAGGCTATTGTGCCAAATTACAGCTGTTCCTCCAAGTTCAAACCATCAGTTATCATTGGCGATGTTACATCTGCAGCAACCCTACCTATGGCTAGAATCCTTGGTGTCAGCAGATATCCTCAGGTATAATATGGACAAAAATTGTATAGTTTGTTTAGTAGCGATATCAATAATACATGATAATGTATTTGAATATATATGTTGTAATGATCTTGTATATACAATGATGTGCATAATGTATTTTACATGTATTTATAAAGCACACTTCACCCGCAAGGGTATCCTGGCGCTGAACAAGTATGCCCATAGCCCTTCCTAAGACAGGTTGTTTGGGTGAAAAGCAAGGGCTTCAGATTTTGCTGAATTCAAGATCAGAGGAAGAAGCTCGGAAAACATTATAATAATTTTTGCAATTCCGACCTAATTCTTATATTTACTGTTTTCTTCTGTGAGTTAAATATTACTCATAATAACCTGCAGTATGTTTCAGAGGTAAAATATATGTAGACAAATATATTATTTTGCTAAACAACAGCTACTGGAAAAGAAACACTGTAACAATCTGGGTACACACTATCACAGGGTATGCTCCCAGGATATTGAATTCTAAATATTGTGCCACAAAATATTTGTAGTCAGAGTATTGAATGTAAAAAATGATTAAGCTTCATGTGTACAGGTAGCAATCAATTTACTGTACTTATCCCAATGGACAATGACAAAAGTTCTATCTATCTACCTATCTATCTATCTATCTATCTATCTATCTATCTATCTATCTATCTATCTATCTATCTATCTATCTATCTATCTATCTATCTATCTATCTATCTATCTATCTATCTATCTATCTATCTATCTATCTATCTATCTATCTATCTATCTATCTATCTATCTGTCTATCTGTCTATCTATCTATCTATCTATCTACCTATCTATCTATCTATCTATCTATCTATCTATCTATCTATCTATCTATCACGATAAATATATATATATATATATATATATAAAATATATATATATATATATATATATATATATATACATATATACATATATACATATATACATATACATATGTATATATATATTTATTCACTGAAAAAAACCTAGGTTTCATGAGAGTTATAGTTAGCTGGACATTTCACTCGTATAAAACCATAGAAATTCCTCTGTTTTAGTTAGTTGTGCTAACGATAACTCGCGCGCCCGCAATGCACTGCTGATGATGTCACATATTACATCATTCATGACATGGTCAGTGACATCACTGATGACATCACTGATGACACTTCAAATGACATCACTGATTACATAATCCAGTGAATGTGATTTTGTTTGAAATTTAAATATCTATTACATATACACCAATCTGTATTGAAGATTGAGCGGATATATAACTGTCTGGATGGATGATTTAGTAGCTGTCTGGCTGTTTGTTTAAGTGAGTAATTCTATATGTCTCACTAAATATATGGATTAGTAACCAAACTATGTGAATGTGTGTATCACTTTCTCTGTTGTTGTATAACCTGCTGCATCAATTGGTCACTAACTACATGAGTGTCTATATTAGTTATTGATTAGTTGGCTGAGTATTTGTAATGGAGACTGAGTGTATCTGTGGTTGGGTGGGGAAGTTGGAACTCTATGCATAGATTTGTGAGTGGTTGATTGTCTAGGCATATGGGTATGGGAGTGTTTATGGAAACAGTTGTTTGGGTGTCTGAGTGTGTTTTTTTGTGTGTTGGTAAGTGAATGTATGTGTCAGTGGTACATCTCCAATAAAGTAGAAAAATAAAAGGCATTGTATACGAGAGTTTGTGTATATAAATAAGTATATACAAGAATCAGTGATAGTGAGAGTAACTGTATGAATGTAACATATTAACTATGATTTACTTTGTGTTTGTATACACCAGGTGCTGTGTGTATAACTGTGTAGGTGAGTAAATGTAAGTGTGATTGATTATTTTCATGAGTGAGTAGCATCACTGCATAACCGACTAGGTTGACTGCTGATGTGTCAATGTCTATATAGGTGTATGAGTACATTTGTTGGTGTTACCATTGATTAATGACTGCATGTATAAGTGATTCTGTGGGTGAATGGACAGTTGTGTGTGTAGACTTAGGAATCAGTGAGTGTGTATGTACTAACTGGTATGTGTGTGTCAATGCTTTCAAATATGATACTCTGTATTTTACAGTGAGTGATCAAAGGCTATACTAGTGTGTGATAGGGTGTATCAGATTTTCATGTGGATGATGTCATCAGTGATGTCATTTGAGATGTCATCAATGATGTCATCATTTATGTCACTGACCATGTCATGAATGATGTAATATGTGACATCATCAGCAGTGCATTGCGGGCGCGCAAGTTATTGTTAGCACAACAAACTATAACAGAGGAATTTCTATGGTTTTGTACTAGTGAAATGTCCAGCTAACTATAACACTCCTGAAACCCATTATTTTTTCAGTGAATTTCAAAGGTTTTTTAAACGCTATTTCCTAACTATAACGTCTCTGAAACTTATGTTTTTTTCAGTAAATTTCAAAACGTTTTTTAAATGCTAATTTCTAACTATACCGTCTGTGAAACCAATGGTTTTTTCAGTGAATTTCAAAGGTGTTATAAATGCTAATTTTAAGTGCATTAGAAGTTATACCTATTGTTTTGTACTGAATTTCTACAGTTTTTAACTGTTTATTTATAAATATTTTATTTATTAAGCAACATTATATATTTTTCTGAAAATTTCAAAAAACAATTTAAATACATTTAAAACTGAAATTTAAAAAAATATATTTTTATTGAGTTTTCGTAGGCGCACATATAGCAACACACAGAGCACTAATACATAAATATGCTAACTAAGTACATATGGTAATCAAATGTTGAACAAAAACAGTACATTACCTACAATACAGTTTACAAAAAAAAACCTAAACACCAAAATGACACAACATACCAAAACTAAGCATAACATAGGGGGATAAATCAACTATGACTTTCTCTCGTCCTCTCTTTCCATTGATGAACTGGTTCCCAAATTTTCCTTCCCAACCTTCTTGCCCTTCTACCCTTCCTAGCATAAATTCCTTTTTCTAAATTAAAAATCCCCAAAAGCATGGCAATCCACTGTTGCAGTACTGGGGGAGCTTTATCCAGCCAAGCTCTAGCAATCATCAATCTATAAACCGCCATTGCTATGAACAAAAATTCACGGTATTCCTCACCCTCGATCCCCCTAACCCGTAGCATAATTACTGGTGGTGTTAGCATCACAACCAACCCAAGTGTTTGACCCAGGAAATCTTCCATACCTTTAAGCAAAATTCGTAATTGAGGGCAAGCAGCAAATATATGTATGCTATTCGCTACTGGTTCACTACAGCGTGGACATGTAATCTCTGTAGTCCCTCCCCACTGCGCGATACGAGCCGGGGTGTAGTAGAGTTGGTATAATGTTTTATAATGTTGGGATTGAAGCGGGGCTAAACAAAGAACTGAGCATCCTAGTTCCAATGAATCCAAGAAATGTCGGCCCTGAATTCCTAACTTTACTGGCCATTTATTTTCATACTTTCCTATATCGTCCACCTTCAGCTCTGCCAAAGTAGCATAAAAATTACGGATAGAACACTCCCCTCCCCGTTCTATAGCTTCCAAAATGCTATTTTTAGCAAAGCCGCCCCCCCCCCCCTTTCTTCCTGCTCAAAAAACTCCTGACCTGCAGATATTTCAAGAAACTCCGCCTACCAATATTAAACTTTGCCTCAAGGTCGGAAAATTGCAATATCTTCTCGTCAAAGCCCAGCAAGTCCCCTATCTTAATAATTCCTTTTCTAGCCCACTCTGCCATGGTAGCATCAGCAAACATTGAGGGTGGTAGGGTCTTATTCATATACAGTCTCGTGTATCTATTGAATCTCCCCAGTCCACATTTTTTTGCTACGGCTGTCCAGATATTATGCGCAGCCAAAATGGTCTTAAACCGAGTGCGTTTATAATATGAGGAGTTGGCAGAGCTTAAAAAGGCATTCTCTGTTTCTAGACCCAGCACAATGGAATATACCTTAGTTGAGAAGGCAGTGACATTTGGATCTACCCCACACTTGCCAATCAGACCCTGCATATACTGAAGAGCTGAGGCCCAGTAATATAATCTGAGATCTGGGACCCCCCACCCCCCCCTTGCCCTGGGTAAAGCCATAAATGTATAGGCCCTCCTGGTCTTTCCATGTGCCCAGATAAATTTATTCAAAATTGACTCCACCTTATTAAACCAGGAAGCCTCGAACATTAAGGGTATCGTTCTAAAAAAAGAAAGAAACTTAGGGAGTATAAGCATTTTAATTACGTTGGTGCGTCCCATCAACGAAAGTCTGAGATTGTTCATCCTAACCAAATCCAAGCTTACTTTTGTCAATAAAGGAATCATATTCCGTTCTACCACCGTCTCAAGTTTAGCTGATATTTCGACCCCCAAATAGACTGCCGCCAGAACCACCCGAACATCAACACAGCTGACAAATGAGTTCTTAATTATTTGTGTTTTACTACTGTTGAGCCTGTAGCCTGATATTTCACCAAATTTTAAGGCCTCCTGTTCTATTTCTCCAATTGTCGTTGATGGATCCGGGGTAATTATAGCGACATCATCTGCATATGTCAACACATTAATTTGCAATCCATTCAGACAGAGGGGGGATTCTAGAGATTAGTAATAAGATACCGTAGATAAGGGTCCAAATAGAGTGCGAAGAGGAGGGAAGAGGTCGGGCAGCCCTGCCTTGTCCCCCTTTTTATCTTTACCACAGAAGTAAGTTCTCTGTTGATCTTAATTCTAGCAGTAGGTGCTTTATATAATACATTGATCGCTCTAATATAACCTTCACCAATCCCAAAATGCCTCAATGTCTCCCATAGATACCCCAAGGCGACCCTGTCAAAAGCCTTCTCTGCATCAACAAATAGGGCTGCAACAGGGCCGCCCGATATCTCCATGGCATCAAATGAAGTAATCACTGTTCTGACATGTTCTGTGGTGCCTTTTCCCGGGATAAACCCATGTTGAATTGAGGAGACCAATTTCTCAATGATTGCTGCCAATCTTGTTGCCAAGATTTTTGAATATAGCTTAACATCAGAGTTCATTAGAGCAATAGGTCTATAAGACCCAGGGGCTGTGGGAGGTTTACCTTTTTTCAAAATGACCATAACTTCGGTACCTTCCCAGGAGTCTGCAATCGAAACCCCCGTCTGAGCTTGAATAAGCGTGTCCAGTAACTCCAGCCTGAGGACTCCCGAGAATGTTTTATAAAATTCTACAGGGATCTGGTTTGGACCTGCAGCCTTTGATGATGGGAGGTCTGATAAGGCTGTTGTTAACTCTTCAAGTGTTATAATAGATTCCAGATTTTCTCTTTCAGCTACCTCTAACTCAGCCACTTGGAGATTTCCTGAGTAATCCCTGATTCCCCTGCTCCCATCCTCCTCCACGTCGTACAACTCTGTGTAGAATTTCCTGAACGCTTCTCTTATTCCTGCAGGATCTGAGATCAAGTTGCCTTGCCCATCTTTTATATTCTTAATATCCCCCGCAGCGATCTTCTGTCTCGTTCTAATGGCAAGAATATGCCCCACTCTTTCACTCAACTCACACGCCTGCTCCTTCCTTGCCAAATACTTTGCCGCTGTTTTATTAGCTATACTTTCTGCTATTTCAGCCTTTAATACCTCGATTTCCAGCAGCTGTGTATCCAGAGGATATCCACTCTCAATTAGCCTACCCAGTTCTTCCTCTGCAACCAAAAGAGTATTAACTTGCTGCTTTACCCTACCCCTCTC
Source organism: Lissotriton vulgaris (assembly GCF_964263255.1). Lineage (NCBI taxonomy): Eukaryota > Metazoa > Chordata > Amphibia > Caudata > Salamandridae > Lissotriton > Lissotriton vulgaris. Next base: position 1,302,764,971 of record NC_141695.1, on the reverse strand, counting down.
TACTTTCTGCCTGTACGTTGTATAACTAAGTGTCTCTCCCCTTACCCCTGCTTTAAAAGCATCCCATGCATTGCCTGAACTGGTACTCCCCTTGTTGATGCTCCAAAATTCTTTAATCCAGATATCCATATGTCTAAAATAACCTTCATCTTTTAGGAGAGCTCTCTCGAATGTCCAGCTATATGGTTTCCTTGTTATACCACTTAAGCTAAATGACAAAATTAAGGGGTTATGATCTGAGCCCAACCGGGGTAGTTTCCTAATTTGTGAGCTTGCTATTAAAGAATTAGAAATTAGAAAGTAGTCCAGTCTTACCATAGTTCTATGTGGAGCTGAAAAAAATGAAGCACCATCCACCTGAGGATAGAGATTGGCCCAGGCATCAGACAGAGCATTATACAATGCCATATCTGCCGCAGCCCTATGCATTCTCTTCTTCCTCCAATTATACCCCTGTCTATCTTGTAACTCGACACCGGATGGACAGTTAATATTAAAATCCCGCAGCATATAACAGGTTCGGACCTGGTTGGTAATTCTTGATCCAAAAATTCGAATATGTTCGGGTCATCTCCAGTCGAACCGTTTACAGAAACCAACGTGAACTTAGCCCCCCTGAATCCCACCTCAATTATAACCCACCTTCCCCATTGATCCTCTTTTTTCTTGTGGACTATACAATCTCTTCCTCTCCCTAGCACAGCAACCCCACGGGTATTTGACCCTTGTTTTGTATATGCTAGTACATTGAAACCCAGCTGCTCCAACAAATAGCCCTTTCCTCCCTCCACATGGGTTTCTTGAATACAAATCAAATCTGGATTCATTGTTTTCAAAGATGCTGATACTCGCAATCTCTCCTGTAAATCATTTAGACCACAGACATTCACTGTCATAATTCGACAAGCCATTAAAAAACATCTAGGATTGGTACCAATTCTCTATTCCACTTTTCAAAATGTTCCCTTTTTCCCCCAACACCAAGTGTATGTACATTGAACCTTCATATTGTGACTCTGTGTGTGCAACGTGTGCCCTGTTTCCACCCCCCAACCCCCACCTCCCCCTCCCCGCAACCAACCCTCTCTAGCCCTCCCCCCTCCCCTACAGGCCAATAGGTCACCCATGACCTATGTGCGGACACTAGGGATGCAGCTGTCGCCACCCCCTCCCTACCGCTATTCATACCCCCCGAGAGAGCCCTTTTCTTACTACTCCTTGAACCCCAAAGCCTCCACCATATACGCCTTTGCTTTAATTTCGGAAAATAACATTTTAGCCTGGCCTTTAGTAACTATTTTCAGCTTTGCAGGGTACAACAAATAGGCCTCTGAACCCAGGGCCTGTATGGGAGAAATCAACTGCCTCAATCTCATCTACGCTCAACTGTAGTATGGCAGAAATACGCCCTAGCGAAAAAGGTGACATTATTAAATGCACGTTTAGACTCTGGTTTGGCTTTATCTAGGATAAGCTGTCTAAGTAGAAAATTCCCTACGTACATCAACAATGCTCTGGGTCTCCCCTCCTAGCTCCCCGCTTTTCCCCTTTTAACCACAAACGGAAAACGATGGGCCCTCTGGATCACCGTTTCCCACTGCCAGGTCGCCAGCTCGGGGAAGGCCCCTTTTAGGAGATTCACCACAAACATTCTGGGATCTTCCCCTTCAAGACCTTCTGCCACCCCTAAGAATCTAATGTTATTTCGGCGCTGTTTATTTTTGTAATCCTCCAGCTTCCAGTTGACATCTTTTGCCACTTGTTGGCGTTCTTGTTTATAGGATTTCAAGTTTCTCAAATCGTCTTCTAGTCTACCAGTTCTTTCCTCCACATGTGAAACTCTCTCCACCACCTTTTACTCATTTTCCTTAGCGTATTCTGAATTTTCCTCGATTCCTGTCTTGCTCTCCTACTTTCCCCCATCGCCTCAGATTGCATTGATTTCAGCGTATTAAATAGTAAGTCCGACATAACCGGTGGCTGGGATATTTGTGATGAGCCTTGATCGCCAGTCAGCGAGACGGGGCCTTCTTTTTCCATATACGATAAGGAGGTAGCGGAGTAATCCCAGGCTAACTTTCTACCGGGGTCAATAGTGCTGCCTGTTGTAGAGGGCTTTCTTTTAGACAAACGCTTCTTCTGCGTACTTCTCTGGGCCGGAGAACTGCTTCCTGTACCTGTGCCTGTGGACTCATCTGAGCTTACTTCATCGGAGGCCACAGACTGAGACTGGGAATCTTCATTTACAGAAAAAAATGTATCAGGGGAAGCAGCGCCACTACCTATACCGGCTTAAGCAAGGGTCTCATCCCCCAATTAGAAAAACCATTCGCCAAGTCCATGACTTCTGTCCAGTCTGAAGTGCTCGGACCAGACACAACACCAGATAGCTCCTCACTTCGTGGCGCCCCCGAGCCTCCCTTCAATACCATTTTGCCTTGTGACCCTGCCCCTTCTACGAATCTGGCAGTACTTCCGCTTTCGTTACACAGCCCAGTACACAAAATCCGACTGTCTGGCAGCCCCCTGCTCCCACTTGCCTTCTTGCTTGGTGTCTTCTCCGACTTGGCTGGTTTGACCCGCATTACCTCCAGGACTGGCTCGGGCACTTGCTCCAAGTTCTGATCCGTGGCAGGCAGCGTCTCCGGCAGCTTCACTTTCGCCGGTCCTCCCGCTTGAGCCGTTGCCTAGCAATCACTGCTTCAGCTTCCGCGTCCACGAGGGTGTTTCGATCGTTACCTCCCTCCGTCAGGCTCCCGGTATCGGTGCTTCTTACTCCGCTGCCTGCAGGTATGTTGGCGAAACTCTCTGCCACTGTAGGTTGACGCAGGATACTTTCTTTTAATTTGGACTTTGTAGCTGCTCCATATTCCTTCGGGGTAGCGGCGATGTCGGGCCGTTTTTCTTACTCATTGCCTTGTTTAGACCAACGGCTCCCTTCTGCAGACCACTTGGAAGAGGGTTTTTGTGGTCCGTTCTGTTGCTCTCTCTGGAAGTCGGCTCTCTCTGGGCATCAACGTCCTTCATCCCCCCTTTGCTGTCTTTCTGTTTGCTCCCTTTCGTTATACAGGGAGGCATCTTGAACCAATTACGAAGTATGAGCTCAGCAATGCCAGCTATTTTCCCCCTTATGCGGGAATAGACTTGATTTAAAATTCCTCTAGGGCGCCTTTTAGGTAGTCGTCTGCCTGCTCTCAGGTCCCTAGGAACTTGAGGCTCCCAACGACCAGATTGAGGACCATGCAGGGGGATTCCACCATCGAGTAATCACAGTAGGGAGGAGGAGAATGATGCGACTCACTCAATACATACCACTAGTAGCCATCTTGCCCTCAGCCTACACTAAAAACGTAAAACTGAAATATTTTTTACTATTTAGTTTTTTTTGTATTTTAATATATTTATATAATTTTCTTTTTTAACGTTTTTTTCAAAAATTTTTGGGGAGATGCACACCCAAAAAGTACCTACCACAGCGGGTCCGCGTATTCTAGCTGCCATTTTGGAAAAGTCGTGAAGCATCTGCGTATGGTGAGCGACGAGTGCGTGTTTTTTTCAGTTATGTCATATACGTACAATGTTACATGGTGTGCGCAACCGGTATGCAACCGGTCTGCGACTCCTGCTCCTGGAAGAAAAGTCACATGCATGCTGTGTGACAGGGTCCTGTCGCAAGACAGTGACAATAAATACTCCTGTGGAACAGCGAGTATGTATAAACATCTGCGGGCCATTCAACCCGAAGAATCTGGCACAAGAAGAAATGAGGCGTGCAGCAAAAAATTTACCACCAGGCATTGCTAGCACCTCCGGAGCGTCCACTTCAGCACCAACGGTAGACATTCGCTCAGAATTTGCTTTTCGGCAGCAGCACTGCACTAAGTGCAAAACCATCATCTGTTATGTTAAACAGTCAGTGGACGCTATTTGTGCAGCTCAACGGAACCACAAATGCAAATTGTTTTTATTTTTTTATTTTTAGAATGATGTTGAATTCTAAAAGCTAACTGTTTACTTAGTTCCTTTTCTGTCCAATTTTTTTTAAAAAACAAAAAAAGTACAAAATTGTTAAAAACTAAAAAAAAAATGAAAACAAAAACATAAGAAAAAAAAGTTCAGAACTACCTTATTTGGTGTAAAAAAAGAAATATAATTGCATGGTAATGTCTGAAAGTTTGGTTGAATGTATGTGTAGAGCATGATTGACTGAAAGAAGGCATTAGTACTGTATGATGGATTTATAGGGGCAGATCTATGAGGAAGTGCTACAGCGTGACACCTCAAGCCCTTTACCTGCACCGCGCTGCAGCACTACTGAAGCACAGGGATGTGATATATTTCCATAAATATATCGCAATTCTGTGCTCCCTATGCACTGGCACACAAACTGCAGCCATGCAGTGACACAGGCACCCTTGCACCATGGTGCAAGGATATCTGTGTCGTGGGGAGATTGTTTTTGTGCAGGAAGGGGCTATTTCCTGCAAGAAAACAATCACTAAAGGCATTTTACTCCTTCAATGTGTGCTGTGGGATGCAGCATGCATTGAAAGAGGAAAAAATGAGGAAAAATGGAAACATTTCTCCTTGTTGTGCCTCGCTACGCCACCTCTAGGGTGGCGCACCATTCACACATTTCTACAGATGTACACTTTCTCGTAAGTCTTGAGATGTGTTCTTCCATGGGTAATGTGTGGGAACAGACACAGCAACATCCATTGAACGCCCCTTCAACGCAAAGTGCTGCATTTGAATGGGTCATATTTTCAAGGAGAGGAAAAGCCATGCAGGGTGGCTTTTCCTCTCCTTGTAAATATGGAGGAGTAACCAGCGCCATCACTACATTTCAAAAAGTGACGTACTGGTGGTGGATGGGGCTTGTAAATCTGCCCCATAAGTGCTTAGGTATTGGCAGAGTGATACAATAAGAACATAGTGCTCGATGGCTGATTGACAAACTGCATGAGACTGACAGGAAGTATCCTAGGATGAGTACTACTTCAATATTTAGTGGAGTCTACCAATAGTATGTATTTGCTTAGAGGTTTACAGGGATTGTGCACAGAATATTGTATGTGTACTTGTGTCGGTGCCTAGGTCATTCTATAAGAATATCACTAGTAACTAGAATGATGCAAACAGATTGTTCAGTTAATTTATAAGTGCTTAGGTATTGTCTCAATGCCTGAGTCATTCTGCAAGTACATAGACATTGACTGGGTTCCTAGAGTGCTAGTAGTTGACAGCAAGATAGGTTTATAAGCACTTATGTTTCAGCAGAGTGATTAGATAAGGACATGCTTCTATCAGGATGATTGTAGGAGTGGACACAGACTCACAGTGTGATTCCAGACAAGCATGACTATTACCTGGACTTTTGAAGGACTGACTCAGTAGTCTGCAAGGGGTTAAGAGACCACATACATTGTGCACATTTGACTTACCACTGCTGGTCTCAATGCCTGAGTCATTCTGCTAGTTCATAGACAGTGACTGGTTTCCTGGAGTTCTAGTAGTTCGCAGCAGGATAAGTTTATAAGTGCTTATGTTTCAGCAGAGTGATTAGATAGTCTGCAAGGGTTTAAGGGACTGCATACATTATGAACATTTGACTGTAACACTGCTTGTCTCAATGCCTGAATAATTCTGCAAGTGCATAGACAGTGAGTAGGTACCTAGAGTGTGTGTAGTTGACAGCAGGATACGTTTATAAGGACTTATGTTTCAGCAGAGTGATTAGATAAGGACATACTTGTGTCAGGATGATTGTAGGATTGGACACAGACTCACAGTGTGATTCCAGACAAACATGACTATTACCTGGAGTTTTGCAGGGCTGACTCAGTAGTCTGCAAGGGGTTAAGGGACCGCATATATTGTGCACATTTGACTGTATCACTGCTTGTCTCAATGCCTGAGTCATTCTGCTAGTGCATGGACAGGGACTGTGTTCCTAGAGTGCTAGTAATTGACAGCAGGATGAGTTTATAAGCACTTATGTTTCAGCAGAGTGATTAGATAAGGACATGCTTCTGACAGGATGATTGAAGGAGTAGACACAGACTCACAGTGTGATTCCAGACAAGCATGACTATTACCTGGACTTTTACAGGACTGACTCAGTAGTCTGCACGGGGTTAGGGGACCACATACATTGTGCACATTTCACTGTACCACTGCTTGTCTGAATACCTGAGTCATTCTGAAAGTGCATAGAGAGTGACTGTGTTTCAAGAGTGCTAGTAGTTTACAGCAGGATACGTTTATATGCGCATATGTTTCAGCAGAGTAATTCGATAAGGACATGCTTCTATCAGGATGATTGTAGGGGTGGACACAGACTCACAGTTTGATTCCAGACAAGCATGACTATTACCTGGACTTTTGCAGGACTGACTCAGTAGTCTGCTAGGGGTTAAGGGACCACATCCATTGTGCACATCTGAATTACCACTGCTGGTCTCAATGCCTGAGTCATTCTGCAGGTGCATAGACAGTGACTGGTTTCCTGGAGTGCTAGTAGTTGACAGCAGGATAAGTTTATAAGCACTTATGTTTCAGCAGAGTGATTAGATAAGGACATGCTTTTGTCAGGATGATTGTAGGATAGGATGCAGAGTCACAGTGTGATTCCAGACAAGCATGACTATTACCTGGCATTTGCAGGACTGACTCAGTAGTCTGCAAGGGTTTAAGAGACTGCATACATTGTGCACATTTGACTGTAACACTGCTTGTCTCAATACCTGATTCATTTTGCAAGTACATAGACAGTGAGTAGGTTCCTAGAGTGCTTGTAGATGACAGCAGGATAAGTTTATAAGCGCTTATGTTTCAGCAGAGTGATTAGATAAGGACTTGTTTCAGTCAGGATGTTTGTAGGAGTGGACACAGTCTCACAGTGTGATTCCAGACAAGCAAGACTATTACCTGGATTTTTGCAGGACAGACTTAGTAGTCTGCAGGGGGTTAAGTGACTGCATACATTGTGCATTTTTGACTGTACCACAGCTTGTCTCAATGCCTGAGTCATTCTGCAAGTGCATAGACAGTGACTGGGTTTCTAGAGTGCTAGTAGTTGACAGCAGGATAAGTGCGTATGTTTCAGCAGACTGATTAGATAAAGAGATGTTTCTGTCAGGATGATTGTAGGAGTGGCCACTGACTCACAGTGTGATTCCAGACCAGCATGACTATTACCTGGACTTTTGCAGGAATGACTCAGTAGTCTGCAAGGGGCAAGGGATTAAGGGACCACATAGATTGTGTACATTTCACTGTACCACTGCTTGTTTCAATGCCTGAGTCATTCTGCTAGTGCATAGACAGTTACTGGATTCCTTGTGTGCTAGTAGTTGACAGCATTATAAGTTTATTAGCGCTTATGTTTCAGCAGAGTGATAAGACATGAACATGCTTCAGTCGGGATAATTGAAGGAGTGGACACAGACTCACAGTGTGATTCCAGACAAGCATGACTATTACCTGGACTTTTGCAGGACTGACTCAATAGTCTGCAAGGGGTTAAGTGACTGCATACATTGTTCACATTTGACTATACCACTGCTTGTATCAATGCCTGAGTCATTCTGCAAGTGCATAGACAGTGACTGTGTCCTAGAGTGCCAGCAGTTGACAGAAGGATACGTTTATAAGCGCTTATGTTTCAGCAGAGTGATTAGATAAGGACATGTTTATGTCAGGATGATTGTAGGATTGGAAACAGACTCACAGTGTGATTCAAGACAAGCATGACTATTACTTGGACTTTTGAAGGACTGACTCAGCAGTCTGCAAGGGGTTAAGGGACCACATACAGTGTGCACATTTGACTTATCACTGCTGGTCTCAATGCCTGAGTCATTCTGCAAGTGCATAGACAGTGACTGGTTTCCTGGAGAGCTAGTAGTTGACAGCAGGATATGTTTATAAGCACTTATGTTTCAGCAGAGTGATTAGATAAGAACATGCGTCTGTCAGGATGATTGTAGGAGTGGACACAGGCTCACAATGTCATTCCAGACAAGCATGACTATTACCTGGACTTTTGCAGCACTCACTCAGTAGTCTGCAAGGGTTTAAGAGACTGTATACATTGTGCGCATTTGACTGTAACACTGCTTGTCTCAATGCCTGCTTCATTCTGCAAGTGCATAGACAGTGACTGGGTTCCTACAATGCTAGTAGTTGACAGCAAGATACATTTATACGTGCTTATGTTTCAGAAGAGTGATTAGATTAGGACATGCTACAATCAGGATGATTGTAGGAGTGGACACAGACTCACAGAGTGATTCCAGACAAACATGACTATTACCTGGACTTTTGTAGTACTGACTCAGTAGTCTGCAAGGGGTAAGTGACTGCATACATTGTGCATATTTGACTATACCACTGCTTGTCTCAATGCCTGAGTCATTCTGCAAGTGCATAGACATTGACTGGAATCCTAGAGTGCTAGTAGTTGACAGCAAGATACGTTTATATGCGCTTATGTTTCAGCAGAGGGATTAAATAAGGACCTACTCTGTCAGGATCATTGTAGGAGTGGCCACAGACTCACAGTGTGATTCCAGACAAATATTACTAATACCTTGACTTTTGCAAGACTGACTCAATAGTCTGCAAGGGGTTAAATGACCGCATACATTGGGCACATTTGACTGTACCAGTGCTTGTCTCAATTCCTGAGTCATACAGCAAGTGCATAGACAGTGATTGGGTTCCTAGAGTGCTAGTAGTTGAAAGCAGGATAAGTTTATAAGCCCTTATGTTTAAGCAGAGTGATTAGATAAGGACATGTTTTTGTCAGGATGATTGTAGGAGTAAACACAGACTCACAGTGTGATTCCAGACAAGCATGACTATGTTTATGTTTAGGCAACTTGTATAGCGTGCAAATACCCTGGGGTGTCTCGGCGCTTGTGGAGTAAATCAGAAAGATAATCACTGAGAGTGAGGGCTACTAGTTGAAGAGCCAGGTTTTTTATTTTTTCCTGAATATCATGAGTGTAGGACTGGTTTTAATGAAGAGTGGAAGAATGTTCCAAAGCCTGGCCGTGGCAACTAGGAAACGTCAGTCACCCCAGCAGGTTTACTTGGTGCGTGGGACAGGAAGTAGAAATGCTGTGGAGGAGCGTTGCGGTCAGTTAGGGGAGTATAGGCATAGTGATTGTTTTAGAAACAGTGGTCAAGTGTTATTGATTGCACTGTACGCGATGCATAATGCTTTAAATTTGGTCCGGCTTCTGATAGTCAACCAGTGCAGTTGGCAAATGGTAAGTAAGATGGGGTTGAACTTGGGGATGCCGGCTAGAATCCCGGCTGCTGAGTTTTGAACCAACTGTAGCTTGTTAAGGACTTTCTCTTGGGCATTCAGCAGGAGTGTTTTACAATAGTCTGTTTTAGAAAGCATTTGTGTTTAGAAAGGATTAGTTTGGACCTAGACTTTTGCAGGACTGACCCAGTAGTCTGCAAGGGTTTAAGGTACCGCATACATTGTGCACATTTGACTGTAACACTGCTTGTCTCAATGTCTGATTCATTCTGCAGGTGCATAGACTGTAAACACGTTTCTAGAGTGCTTGTAGTGGACAGCAGGATAAGTTTATAAGGACTTATGTTTCAGCTGAGTGATAAGATAAGGACATGATTCTATCAGGATGATAATTACCTGGACCTTTGCGGGATGGACTCAGTAGTCTGCAAGCGGTTAAGGGACCGCATACATTGTGCACATTTGACTGTACCACTGCTTGTTTCAAAGCCTGAGTCAGCAAGTGACTAGACAGTGACTGGGTCCCTAGAGTGCTAATAGTTGACAGCAGGATCAGTTTATAAGCGCTTATGTTTCAGCAGAGTTATTAGATAAGGACATGTTTCTGTCCGGAGGATTGTAGGAGTGGACACAGACTCACAGTGGCGATTCCAGACAAGCATGACTATTACCTGGACTTTTAAAGGACTGACTCCGTAGTCTTCAAGGGGTTTAGGGACCACATACATTGTGCAAATTCGACTTACTACTGCTGGTCTCGATGCCTGTGTCATTTTGCCAGTGCATAGACAGTGACTGGTTTCCTGGAGTGCCAGTAGTTGACAGCAGGATAAGTTTATAAGCGCTTATGTTTCAGCAGAGTGATTAGATAAGGACATGCTTCTGTCAGGATGATTGTAGGATAGGATGCAGGCTCACAGTGTGATTCAACACAAGCATGACTATTACCTGGACTTTTGCAGGACTCACTCAGTAGTCTTCAAGGGTTTAAGAGACCGCATACATTGTGCACATTTGACTGTAATACTGCTTGTCTCAATGCATGATTCATTCTGCAAGTGCATAGACAGTGAGTAGGTTCCTAGAGTGCTTGTAGTTGATAGCAGGATAAGTTTATAAGGACTTATGTTTCATCAGAGTGATTAGATAAGGACATACTTCTGTCAGGATCATTGTAGGAGTCGACACAGACTCACAGTGTGATTCCAGACAAACATGACTATTACCTGGACGTTTGCAGGACTGACCCAGTAGTCTGCAATGAGTTAAGGGACAGCATATATTGTGCCCATTTGACTGTTCCACTGCTTGTTTCAATGCCTGAGTCATTCTGCAAGTGCATAGACAGTGACTAAGGGCCCTATGTAGGTAATCCCAGATTACCGATTCTTAAATACCGAATCATACCGATTCGGTATTTAAGAACTGGCAATCGGGATGTAGGTAATTTTACCAAATTAATTACCGAATCGGTATGATTCGGTAATTAATTAATCGGTATTTACCGATTCTGTAATTGCCATTGATTCCTATGGGCCTTGACGCCCATAGGAATCAATGTCAATTATTAATGTCAATTACCGAATCGGTAAATACCGATTCGGTAAAATTACCAAATTTGCAAGGGGGACAGGGTGTCACTTTGACACCCTGTTGCACCCCTCATTCTGGCTTGTGTGCCATGTGGCACACATGCATGCCCAGAGGGCATGTATGTGTGCCACATGGCACAGGTGTTCATGCACAGATGTGCATGTACACAGGAATTCGTTATTTACCATGACATAGTATGTCATGGTAAAAAACGGATTCTTAAGGGCCAGTGGCACTGTTTACAGTGCCACCTTCATCACAAATTTGAGATTCTGTAAATTTACCGATTCAGTAATTTACAGAATCAGTAAATTTACCGATTCTGTAAATATACTGAATCAGTAAATTTAAGGCCCCCTACATCTCAATCACCAGATACCGGTCGGTAACGGCCGAAATCGGCCGTTACTGACCGGTATTTGGTGACCTACATCTGGCCCTATGTTCCTAGAGTGCTAGTATTTGACAGCAGGATACGTTTATATGAACCTATGTTTCAGCAGAGTGATTAGATAAGGATATACTTCTGTCAGGATGATTGTAGGAATGGACACAGACTCACAGTGTGATTCCAGACAAACATGACTATTACCTGGACTTTTGCAGGATGGACCCCGTAGTCTACAAAGCGTTAAGGGACTGCATACATTGCGCACATTTGACTGTACCACTGTATGTCTCAATGCTTAAGTTATTCTGCAAGTGCATAGATAGTGACTGAGTTCCTAGAGTGCTAGTAGTTGACAAGTATAAATATCTAACAGGGGTCATGCCCAGCTAACCCTCATCTACCCAAGCAAAAAACATCAACGAAAAGCAAGCGGTATTAAAGGATTAATCAAAACACATTTATTTTCAGCCAGAGTACAATTAGTTACCCTGCTTCTCCAAATCCTATTTTTATTATGCTTTATTCGATTTAGTTTCAAAATCATAAAAGCGTACAAATAAAAGACAATCATAATTAAAAAAGCAGCAAACATTCATACAGTGATACAGTGCAGTCAGATATCTACAGGTTAAAATAACTACAAGTCGAAAAAACATGTGCCCAGACTTTTGGTGTACTTTCCAAATTTAGAAACTATCTGTATTTAAAATTGGGATTACCAACTAAGCTAATACCTGGGGCTGTCCCTTTATACAATTTCATCAGCAGTTACAAATAGAATCGAGTCTTTTAAATGCAGAATGGTTACTACCACTGAGAGCATGGGTACCCCTTCCCAGCAGATAGGTGTGGTCTGCCTTTTGATCTTAATAGCGGGATATATGGGGTACTTGGGTAGAAGTCATGTACGTCCCACACCGATATGGGGCCGTCTCCTTTATGGGGCGGGTAGGATCGTAGATAGGTGACAATGTTCCTATTTCTAAATGTCACTAGAACCATGTCCCCGCTGATCTCTTTGGTTAAAGACCCTAGTCAGCCCACCCTTCTGACACACAGTATTCCACCGTCATGATTGGGTGTGAGTGGTCTGTTTTTGGATAGCCAGAATATGACCTTATTTAAAAGTTCCTGACGTCTTTTGTGTTTCACTTGGGAGGGTGCTGGTATTCCCGAGAGAATGAGGACAAAAGGGGCGGCTTCTGGGGGTAAGTGTATGGATGCTGGTCTGTTTGGGTCCACTCTGGCAGCAGTATACTTAATAAACCCAGATTTAGGGGCGACTGTAGGGACAGTTGTAGCAGTTTTGTTAGGAAATTGTGGAGGGGCATTGGGATATTTACTTATGTTAATAGGCTGAGGAGCATTGGGGGCAGTAAATAGGTCAGAACCGTTGGGTATTACCTTCTTAGAAGTGGACAGAGAGTTGATTTTAGTGGCTTTATCTTTTCTTGTGGTAGTTGGCGAAGGGGCTCTTCCCCCACTAGATAGATCCTTAGCGGTTGGTGGAAAATTGGCTAGTATGATTTTCTCAATACCTGTTAGTCTATCACCCAAGGCGTTAATTTTTTCAACCAATGGTAAAACGATAGAATTTAACAATAGCTCTAACTGAGACAGTAAAGGAAAATGGGGAGAGGATACTTGGTTGTCACACTTTCCAGCCTCCACCGTAGTTAAGGTGGGGTTAGTACCTGGCGATGTAGCACCCACGCACAGTTTTAGTATTTTCGGATAATCCCGCTGTTATTGTTCCCGTCATGCTTCCTTTTAGCAAGTGGGCCCTGAGACAATGCAATACCTTGGGTGTTGTCTTTTTGAGGTGGTAGGGATGAGTCACAAGGTTTCCTAATTGGGGTAATGGTGCTAATGCCTTTTACGGGGATGATGATACCACTGGGGCATACTTGGTGCAACACAAAGCGTTTTTTTCCTCCCAAAAAGGCAGGTTGTGCAGACTATCAGGGATCAGTGGAGGAGATTGCCTAGTGTCTATGGGTTGGCGCAGGTCATTCTCAGCTTCGCTAGAGGTTGACAATATTCTACTAGTCACAGTAAAATTTAAGATCCCCTGATCTGGAATGCGCTGTGAAGGAGGTTTCTTGTTGGTCCCCGTGCGTGTCATAATACAGTGTGGTGCTATATAAACGATTATGATAGCTTTAAGGGGAAAATGAACTGTCCATAGAGTGTCAAAGAATAGATCGAATTGTTGTACCTCCTATTGTCGAGGAACCAAGGGGGGTGGCCCGTCCCGTCCACCTCTGGCCTCCGAGGGCCCTTTGCCTGGGCTTAGCCCAGCGCAGTCCCGCGACGCGGGAGATAGTCTTCCTTATCAAGCGCCTCCAGGCGCGGATGTCCGGTGTAGCGGCTGTGCCGCTATGCCCTCCTGGGAAATGTAGTCTCCCCCGCACTGCAGCCACGCGTGGAAAGACAGGCTGTGGCGGAGGGGGGAGACCGATGGCAAACCGGGAGCAGAGGGAGCAGTGATTCACAGCCCAGGTAGGGCAGTAATGAGCCCTGCGGGGACAGCGTGGGTCCCGAAGCTGTAGCAGTACACCCGCTCCACCGCAGATAGTCTTCCTTATCAAGCGCCTCCAGGTGCGGATGTCCGGTGTAGCGGCTGTGCCGCTATGCCCTCCTGGGAAATGTAGTCTCCCCCGCACTGCAGCCATGCGAGGAAAGACAGGCTGTGGCGGAGGGGGGAGACCGATGGCAAACCGGGAGCAGAGGGAGCAGTGATTCACAGCCCAGGTAGGGCAGTAATGAGCCCTGCAGGGTCAGCGTGGGTCCCGGGGCTGTAGCAGTAACACCCGCTCCACTGCAGATAGTCTTCCGTATCAATCGCCTCCGGACGCGGATGTCCGGTGTACCTCCTGGGAAATGTAGTCTCCCCCGCACTGCAGCCACGTGAGGAAAGACAGGCTGTGGCAGCGGGGGGAGACCGATGGCAAACCGGGAGCAGAGGGAGCAGTGATTCACAGCCCAGGTAGGGCAGTAATGAGCCCTGCAGGGTCAGCGTGGGTCCCGGGGCTGTACTCTTTTAACTTGTGTACGTTTCAAGTGACAGGAAAAGAAACAATAAAGTCACAACAAACTACAACATATAAAAGTATCAAATATATACAAAGTACACATCTTTATACAAACATTTAATTCACACTCATATATATGATACATAACATATCTACAATATATACAACATATAAAACATAGAACAAATACAAATTAAAAAAAATAAAGGATCAACAATAAGTTACCCTACTGCGAACAAAACTAACAGAGTGTACTCTCTACATTCAGAGTAATACACTTAAAGGTAGTCCCTATAGCGCTCAAGGAATGACATCTCAAAGATTGCTAAAGTGGCGCTTTATTTCTTTCTCGCAACTCTAAATGGTGGGACTCATTTGTAAATGTCGACGCTGGCGAGGTCGCGTTTCCGCCAGAGATTCCTTTTGGCTTCCTCAGGACAGGGGATATCGTTATTTTTACAATAACAATAATAAATAATATATACTGTATCTCTTCACACTCGACCAATTACCTAAACTCAACTCACCCTTCAATGACATGAGGATAAATTTATAACCGCTTATGTTTCAGCAGATCGATTAGATAAGGACATGCGTCTGTCATGATGATTGTAAAAGTGGACCCAGACTCACAGTGTGATTACAGACAAGCATTACTATTACCTGGACATTTGCAGGACTGACCCAGTAGTCTGCAAGGGATTAAGGGACTGCATACATTGTGCATATTTGACTACTGAAACACTGCTTGTCTCAATGCCTGAGTCATTTTGCAAGTGCATATACAGTGAATAGGTTCCTAGAGTGCTAGTAGTTGACCGCAGGATACATTTATTAGAACTTATGTTTCAGCAGAGTGATTAGAGAAGGACATGCTTCTGTCAGGATGATATTAGGACTGCAAAAGGTTAAGAGAATGCATACATTGCGCACATTTGACTGTACCACTGCTTGTCTCAATGCTTAAGTTATTCTGCAAGTGCATAGATAGTGATTGAGTTCCTAGAGTGCTAGTATTGGACAGCAGGATACATTTATAACCGCTTTTATTCCAGCAGATTGATTAGATAAGGACATGCGTCTGTCAGGATTATTGTAAAAGTGGACACAGACTCACAGTGTGATTCCAGACAAGCATGACTATTACCTGGACATTTGCAGGACTGACTCAGTAGTCTGCAAGGGGTAAAGGGACATAATACATTGTGCATATTTGAATGTAACACTGTTTGTCTCAATGCCTGCATCATTCTGCAAGTGCATAGACAGTGTAGAGGTTCCTAGAGTGTTAATAGTTGACAGCAGGATACGTTTATAATGACTTGTGTTTCAGCAGAGGGATTAATAAGGACATACTCTGTCAGGATTATTGTAGGAGTGGACACAGACTCACAGTCTGATTCCAGACAAGCATCACTATTACCTGGTATTTTGCAGGACTGACTCAGTAGTCTGCAAGGGGTTATTGGACCACATACATTGTGCATATTTGACTGTAATACGGCCTGTCTCAATGCCTGAGTCATTCTGCAAGTGCATAGACAGTGAGTAGGTTCCTAGAGTGCTAGTAGTTGACAGCAGGATATTTTTATAAGCACTTATATTTCAGCAGAGTGATTATATAAGGACATGCTTCTGTCAGGATAATTGCAGGAGTGGACAGAGCTGATTTAGAGCCAAAGAACAGGTCAGCAGAGCTGCTTTAGAACCAGAGAACCAGGCCAGCAGCGCTGCTTTAGAGCCATAAAACCAGAGAAACCAGGTCAGCAGAGCTGCTTTATTGCCAGAGAACCAGGTCAGCAGAGCTGTTGTAGAACCAGAGACCCAGGTAAGCAGAGCTGCTCTAGAGCCAGAGACCTCGGTCAGCAGAGTTGCTCTAGAGGCCAAGAACCATCAGCAGAGCTGCTGTAGAGCCAGAGAAACCAGGTCAGCGGAGCTGCTTTAGAGGAAGAGAACCAGGTCAGCAGAACTGTGTTAGAGCCAGAGAACCAGGTCAGCAGAGCTCTTTAGAGGGAGAGAATCAGGTCATCAGAGCAGCTTTAGAGTCATAGAACCAGGTCAGCAGAGCTGCTCTAGAGTTCGAGAACCAGGTCAGCAGAGCTGCTTTAGAACCAGGTCAGCAGAGCTGCTTTAGAGCCAGAGAACCAGCTCAGCAGAGATGCTCTAGAGGCAGAGATATAGGTCAGCAGAGCTGCTTTAGTGGGAGAGAAACAGGTCAGAAGAGCTCCTTTAGAGCCTAGGAACCAAGTCAGCAGAGCTGCGCTAGAGCCAGAGAAACAAGGTCAGCAGAGCTTCTTTAGAGGTAGAGAACCAGATCAGCAGAGCTGCTTTAGAGCCAGAGAACCAGTTCAGCAGAGCTGCTCTAGAGCCAAAGAACCAGGTCAGCAGAGCTGCTTTAGAGCCAGAGAACCAGTTCAGCAGAGCTGCTCTAGACTCAGAGAACCAGTTCAGCAGAGCTGCTTTAGAGCCAAAGAATCAGGTCAGCAGAGCTGCTCTAGAGCCAGAGAACCAGGTCAGTAGGGCAGCTTTAGAGCTATACAATCAGGTCAGCAAAGCTGCTTTAGAGCCAGAGAAACAGGTTAGCATAGCTGCTCTAGACCCTAAGAACCAGGTCAGCAGAGCTGCTCTAGAGCCAGAGAACCAGGTCAGCAGAGCTGCTGTAGAGCTAGAGAAACTAGGTCAGTAGAGCTGCTTTTGAGCTAGAGTACCAGGTCAGCAGAGTTGCTTAAGAGGGAGAGAACCAGGTCAGCAGAGCTGAATTAGAGCCACGCGACCAGGTCAGCAGAGCTGCTCTAGAGCCAGAGAACCAGGTCAGCAGAACTGCTTTAGAACCATAGATCTGAGTCATCAGAGCTGCTTTAGACCCAGAGAACCAGGTCAGCAGAGCTGCTGTAGAGCCAGAGAAATAAGGTCAACAGATTTTCTTTAGCAGGAAAAAAACACATCAGCAGAGCTGCTTTAGAGCCAGAGAACCAGGCCAGCAGAGCTGCTTTAGAGCCAGACAACCAGCACAGCAGAGCTGCTTTAGAGCCAGAGAACCAAGTCAGCAGAGCTGCTCTAGAGCCAGAGGACCACGTCAGTAGAGCTGCTTTAGAGCCATAGAACCAAGTCAACAGAACTGCTGTAGAGCCAGAGAACCAGCTCATCAGAGCTACTCTAGAGCCTAAGAGCCAGGTCAGCAGAGCTGCTGTAGAGCCAGAAAACCAGGTCAGCAGAGCTGCCAAAGAGCCAGAGAAACTAGGTCAGTAGAGCTGCTTTAGAGGGAGAGAACCAGGTCAGGAGAGCTGCTCTGAAGTGAGAGAACCAGGTCAGCAGAGCTGACCTAGAGCCAGAGAACCATGTCAGCAGAACTGCTTTAGAGACATAGAACAGGGTCAGCAGAGCTCCCTTAGAGCCATTGAACCAGATCAGCAGAGCTGTTGTAGAGCAAGAGAACCAGATCAGCAGTACTGCTCTAAAGCCTAAGAACTAGGTCAGTAGAGCTGCTCTGGATCCAGAGATCCAGGTCAGCAGAAGTGCTATAGAGCCAGAGAAACAAGGTCAGCAGAGCTGCTTTAGAGGGGGAGAACCTGGTCGGCAGAACTACTTTAGAGCCAGAGAAACAAGTCAGCAAAACTGCTTTAGAGCAAGAGCACCAGGTCAGCAGAGCTGCTCTAGCTGACACTGACTGACTGACACTGACTGATTGACACTGACTTACACTGATTGACTGACACGGACTGACTGACACTGATTGACCGACACTGACTGACTGACACTGAGTGACACTGATTGACTGACACTGATTGACTGACACTGACTGACTGACAGACACTGACTGACTACTCTCTGCTACTCTACTACTCACTCTCTACTACTCTCTCTCTACTACTCACTCTCTACTACTCTCTACTACTCACTCTCTACAACTCTACTACTCTCTACTACTCACTCTTTACTACTCACTCTCTACTTCTTTATTACTCTCTACTACTCACTCTCTACTACTACTCTCTAAAACTATCTCTATACTACTCACTCTCTGCTACTCACTCTCTACTTCTCACTCGCTACTACTCTCTACTACTACTCTCTACTACTACGCTCTACTACTCACTCTCTAATACTCACTCTCTACTACTCAATCTACTACTCTCTACTACTCTCTACCACTCACTCTCTACTACTCTACTACTCACTCTATACTGCTCACTACTACTACTCACTCTACGACTTTCTCTCTACTACTCACTCTACTACTCTCTACTACTCTCTCTACTACTCACTCTCTACTATTCACTCTTTACTAATCACTCTCTACTACTCGCTATCTATAACTCTCTACTACTCACTCTCCACTACTCTACTACTCTCGACTAGTCACTCTCTACTCTCTGCTACTCTCTACCACTCACTCTCTACTACTCTACTACTCACGCTCTACTATTCTACTACTCACTCTCAACTACTCTCTACTAAGCACTCTCTACTACTCAATCTACTACTCACTCTCTACTACTCTCTACTACTCACTCACTATTATTCTCTACTACTCTCTCTCTGCTACTCACTCTACTACTCTCTACTACTCTCTACTACTGACTCCCTATTACTCACTCTCTACTCTCTATTACTCACTGTCTACTCTCTACCTCTCTCTCTACTACTCTCTGCCTCTACCTCTCTACCTGTACACCTCTACCTTTACACCTCTAGCCTCTCTACCTCTCTCTACACGCACACATATGCACACATATATGCATATATATATGCTTATATATATATGTATGTGTATATATATGTATATATATATATTCACAGAAAAAACCATAGGTTATAGTGGATATATAGTTAGGAATTTGCATTTACAAAACCTTGAAAATTCAATGAAAAAACCATTGGTTTTAGGCCATATATAGTTAGGGATTTGCATTTACAAAACCTTATTTTACTCGCATAAAACCATTGAAATTCCATATATAGTTAGATGCGCTAACTATATATCGCGCACCCGCAATCCACTGCTGATGATGTCACATATTACATCATTCATGACATGGTCAGTGACATCACTGATGACATCACTGATGACAACATCCAGTGACTGCATGTTTCTGTAAAGTTTAAATATGTCTTACATATTGAAGAATGAGTGGATGTATAAGTGTCTGGATGAAGAATTTAGTAGGTGCATGACTGACTGTATGAAAGAGTGATTAAATGTGTCTCACTGAGTGCATGGGTTAGTGACTAAACTGTCTTAATTTGTGCATCAGTATGTCTGTTGTTGTGTAAGCTGCTGCATGTGTTGATCAGTAGCTATATGAATAACTAGATGGGTTATTGATTGGTTGCTCAAGTATTTGTATGGGAGACTGAGTATGTGTGTGAGTGACTGGGAGGTGTGAGACTCTGTGCATAGATGTGTGAGCAGTTGATTCACTAGATGTATGATTTCAAAAGTGCATGTGGAAACAGCTGTATGGGCGGTTGACTGTGTGCATGAGTGTATTGGTGAGTGAATGGATATCTCAGTGCTACATGTCAAAGTAAGTACATATGTAAAACACACTCCTTGTGAGAGTTGACATATATAAATAACTGTGCATTAGAGCCAGTGAATGTGTGAGTGGCTGTATGGATCATTGTGAACTTTTATTAGGGATTATATAAGAGAGTAAATATGTGTTAGAATATGTTTCAATAAGTAAGGTGTGTATAACTGTATAGTTGAGGAATTGGAGGTGTGATTGATTCTTTGCATGACTGTCTAGGTGTATGAGTAACTCCATGGATGAGTGACAATCTGTGAGTGTCTGTTTTCACTGAGTGTATCTAAGGATATATCAGAGTCTGTAGAGGTTCATCGTATTAACACATGAATGATGTCATCTGTGATGTTGTCAGTGATGTCATTTGAGTTCTCATCAGTGATGTCATCAGTGATGTCATTTGAGATGTCATCAGTGATGTCATTTGAGTTGTCATCAGTGATGTCATCAGTGATGTCACTGACCATGTCATGAATGATGTAATATGTGACATCATCAGCAGTGGATTGCGGGTGCGCGATATATAGTTAGCGCATCTAACTATATATGGAATTTCAATGGTTTTATGCGAGTAAAATAAGGTTTTGTAAATGCAAATCCCTAACTATATATGGCCTAAAACCAATGGTTTTTTCATTGAATTTTCAAGGTTTTGTAAATGCAAATTCCTAACTATATATCCACTATAACCTATGTTTTTTTCTGTGAATTTCATTGGTTTTTTAATAGCAAATATGAAAAGCTTTAAAATGTCAAGTACGTGATAGATAAAAACATTTTCGTATTTATGCACGCTGATGTGCTTTGAACGCTGCCCCCCTCCCCTCTTTTCTCTTAGTAGTACTCTCTTTTCGCAGATACTGAAGAGTAGTTAACGCAGGCCTTTACCCCCGTTGTAATCCGTCCTGCCTGCTTGTCTCTCCATTTGATTGATTATTATCCAAGCATTTACTGTTTTACAATTGATTATCTTTGGTTCATTCTCTATTTACAAACAAGCACAAAGTCGCAATACTCTGTTTAGTCTTTGCAGATCGGGAAAAATCGTGTAAAAAAATAAAAGTAATCGAGCAAAATCAGTACGCCACTAATTGGATCTTTTTTGACCTCGCTAAAATAGAAATATTATAAACAACCCTTCATGAGAAATACGAAAATAGTGAGATGAACTGAGCTCCACACCATGAGGGCTGCAAGACAGCTCGGCTCCATCACCCATCCCGCACAAAATAACGACAAACCCTATGCAAATATTAAAAATATAGACAACACACCAGCAAAGAAACAGGGTAAAACATTTTATTAAAAAACTATTTACATAACGTTGGTTTATAAGATGATGTCAGTAGTGGACCGATGTGTGAATAGGTCGAAAGCAGCACAAGGCTCCAAGATCCGGATGGCAAGCTCCTGGATGTTGGGTGCCGTAGTTCAGAGTTCTGAGTTTGAGCCTTTTTCAATGCCTGTGCTTTGTTGTTTCCCCTCCATCAAAAACAAAAAAAATATATAAAACTGTGCAAAAATACAAAAAAAACAAAAAATGTTTACAAAAGCAGTGCTTGTAAGACTGTCTGAAGCTTATTTCCACCTACTACAGCTTCACTATTCTCAAAGTAAGTGAGGGTCGTTTGTGGACCTGACTGCATTTGAAAACAATGTTATATGGTACCTCCCTAAACCGCTTGACGGAGGCCCCCGAGGGACGGTGTGATGGCACGGACTCGGAGAAGACGCTTGGCTCCGACACCCTCCCCAAGTCTTATAGCACTGGTATAGCCTGAGATCGCCCCCGACATAGGCGGCCGGCTCCCGGGGTCCGGCGGAACTTTTTGCCTTTTGATGACTCTTCAATTCTGGACCTTGTCCCACAATCCGTTTGACCTGAAGACACGCTGTAGTGGGGCGCCCCTTTACCGTTTCAGTTGCCATTCCGCCCGCTTTTGCTACACTGTGCCTCTTCCGCCATTCAGCTGTTTACCGCCCGCTCTTGCGACTACAGCGTCTCGCTCATCATGTAGTTGAGTTGCTCCCGCTCTTGCGGTGCAGCGATAGGCGGCTGCCACAGGACTCTCAAAATGGCGGCCGGCTCTTCGGTTTTGGGCCTGGTCCACTAAAATGGCCCTGGGACACCTTTGAACTCGGACGCTTGTCTGCTAGGGCTTGGGTCCCATTCTCGAAAGCGTCCCCTCAGCCGTGAAGATTCTACAAAAGTCTTGGGGGCCTCCGACTCCCGCAGGCTTCTGGTGGGGAGCGGCTGCCATGTCTGCTCGTGGAATGGCCACGACGGAGCTACGAGATGGAAGTGCTCTCATGCTGACGCCAGCTTTAGTCTGAAACATCCAGAAACACTGTAGACTACCAATTCGATCAGTTCCGGTAGCGCCCCAACATGACCCGGAAGAGAAGAACTTGCCCTCCCCTCTTTGACTGATGGTTCTTGTTGCCTGTCCCCTCTGTTGTCATTTAACAGAACTTTTTGGACTACTGAAAGGGGTTGTGTTCCGAACGCTGGTTGGTGGAGACATTTTGACTATATTCTTGACCTACGTTGTCGCGTAATGCGTTATATGACACGCCGCGTTAGCGCACCCGGAAGTGATCCGAGGCGCGGCGCGCAGCGCGTAACGTAAGCATAACAGGTCATGTGACTTGTTAATAAAACTTTTCATTGGTTCATTTTACTTTTGTTATTTTAATGATGAAAAGCTTGGTCATATGACCTAAAAATTACGCTTTTTATTGTTTTCGAACATTATTTTTTTTAAAACATATGTTATAATATTCCAGGCTAATGTACTTTCCCGGAAAATGTACAACTGTCCTGCAAGTAAAATATATTCCTTTTTCGAGAAAAAGGGCGTTTCTTCGTTCCATGACGGAGCCGTTGAGTAAAAGATACTCGGCCTGCTGTCTTAGTCGCCGATACGCCTGATTATCAGATTCTTATCGATCACTTTATGTTGCAGGAGTGGAAAACACAACTGCCCTTGACCATTTATCTTTACTGCGTTCCTACATATTAAACCTTTTATCCGTCATGTAATTGGACTGCTTTATTTCACTTGCCTTTTACTGATTCGAAAACAGTGACTAAAAGTAAAAACTTTACCAATGTAAATACTACTACCGTGTTTTGTTTTAAAAACCTTTATTGTGAAAATGTCAGTATACAAATACGGGCCTATAACCACGTGGGCCGGCCACGGAGCAAACTGAAATCGTATATGATGAGGAGACATTTACACTGTAGAGGAACGTAACGAGCGGGCCATTAGGTTGCAAGAACTAAGGTGTCTAACAGTTGCGGAATCGGTGGACGTACATTTTGTAATTAAAATAAGACAGGGCCACTTACAATAACATTTTCTAGATATACATTTGCGGGCAAGGAGTTACGAGTCCCATTTATACCGGCGCCATTTTGGGCGAGTCCGGGCAGGTCCAAGATATAGTCAAAATGTCTCCACCAACCATCGGCCAGACCAGAACCCCTTTCGGCCCTTTATGCTACAAGATGGTGTCTTCCATTCAGAAAATATTGTTGGCAGCATTTTGAAAGGAAACAGAAACAGCCGTTCTCCTAGTGAGTTTCACATTGTTACATTTAGGAAGAATGTTGAAGAGTAGTATGTGGAAAATCTGAAGCCATTTTTCTACAAACTCTCAATCAGACTTGGATGGAAAAAAAATCCTGAAGAATGTACAAACTGAAAACCAATTTTTGTCTGTATAGCATCAACAGCAACGCTTGAGTCAGCTTTGTGTCAAGCCGCCATTTTCATTCAATCAATAGCGTCCCCCTGCACACATTCAGGGACCTGGTCGTGTCTTCAGATGAAACAGATTGTAGGAAAAGAAGCAGAAAGGAAAAGGCAAAAAGTTCCGCCGGACCTCGGGAGCCGGCCGCCTATGTCATGTGCGACCTTTGGCCACACCAGGGCAATAGTGAAGCTGCAGCAGGTGCAAATAAGCTTCAGACAGTCTTACAAGCACTGCTCAGAACTCTCAACTATGGCACTCAACATCCAGGACTTGCCATTCGGATCTTGGCGCCTTGTGCTGGTTCCGACCTATTCACACATCGGTCCACTACTGACATCACCTCATAAGCCAACGGGGCACCCCACGCCGACTTTCGGCGCAGCATTGTAGGATGGCCACACCAGTGCGGCAACTTGCTGGACACCACCTCGGTGCCATCCGGATCTCGGCGCGTTCGAGTCACTGTACCGCAAGAATGACCGCAACTCAGCTGGACACGCCGTCTTTCGGCGCAGCATTGTAGGATGGCCACACCAGTGCGGCAATTTGCTGGACACCACCTCGGTGCCATCCGGATCTCGGCGCGTTCGAGTCACTGTACCGCAAGAGTGACCGCAACTCAGCTGGACACGCCGTCTTTCGGCGCAGCATTGTAGGATGGCCACACCAGTGCGGCAATTTGCTGGACACCACCTCGGTGCCATCCGGATCTCGACGCGTTGTGCTGCCTTCGGCCTATTCGCACATCGGTCCGCTACTGACGCCGCCTCACGTGCCAACGGATTTTCTACGCTTTTTGTAGCCCTATGCCGCAGAACAGGTCATGTGACTTGTTTATAAAACTTTTCATTGGTTCATTTTACTTTTGGTTTCCTAAAGATGGAAGGCTTGGTCATATGACCTAAAAATAACACTTTTCATTGGTTTAGAACATTTTTTTTTCCCAAACGATGAAAGCCCCACCTTGTTTCTGGATCATTCAGACTGAAGCTGGCGTCAGCATGAGAGCACCACCATCTCGTGGCTCCGTCGTGGTCATTCCACGAGCAATCATGGCAGCCGCTCCCCACCGGAAGCCTGCGGGAGTCGGGGGCCCCCAAGACTTTTGTAGAATCTTCACGGCTGAGGGGACGCTTTTCGAGAATGGAGCCCAAGCCCTAGCAGGCAAGCGTCCGAGTTCCAAGGTGTTCCAGGGCCATTTCAGTGGACCAGGCCCAAAACCGAAGAGCCGTCCGCCATTTTAAGAGTCATGTTGCAGCCGCCTATCGCTGCACTGCAAGAGTGGGAGCAACTCAACAACATGGTGAGCGAGACGCTGTAGCCGCAAGAGCGGGCGCAACTCAGCTGGATGGCCGCCACCTGGGGAGGCCCGTTCACACCGCCTCCCCCACGCCCCCCCCCCCCGGGCCGCCGCACGCCAATTTTCGGAGCAGCATTGTAGGATACCAAAACCAGTGCGGCAGTTTACTGGACATCACCTGGGTGCCATCAACATCTCAGCGTGTTCTGCTGCCTTAGGACTATTCGCACAACAGACCGCTACTGACGAGGCCTCCCCCCGCACCACC
The DNA here is from genome assembly GCF_964263255.1 of Lissotriton vulgaris. Taxonomy (NCBI): domain Eukaryota; kingdom Metazoa; phylum Chordata; class Amphibia; order Caudata; family Salamandridae; genus Lissotriton; species Lissotriton vulgaris. The sequence continues at coordinate 1,302,739,814 of NC_141695.1, read as the reverse complement.
CGGGACGCCCCACACCAATTTTCGGAGCAGCATTGTAGGATCCCAAAACCAGTGCGGCACCCAGGCGACATCACCTGGGTGCCGTCCAGAACTCTGCAGGTTGTGCTGCCTTGGGACTATTCGCACAAAAGACAGCTTCTGACCATTGTTGCTTTTTTGGGTGAAAAATGTTTAAATGTTTTTACAGTTTTTGTTCCGTTCATTATAGTTAAAAGGTAATAAAGTTTTATAATCTTACTTTGTTGGAGTGTTATCTATTTTTTAAAAACGGGTGAATGGGGCCTTGAATCGGGTTATTGTCATGTGTGGGCTTTGGAAGTGTGCTGCTGCAGGATCGGACATTTCAAACTCAAATGCACGTTCTTTTTCTTACCTTTCCGAAGCATGGAGCGCAATAGCAGGCAGAGAAAGGGTGATGCACGTGTTGAACACTACCTGACCTGGCAAGTTGCTGGCAGTGCCCCCCCCGCCCGCTCCTGAAAGAGGACACACACACACCGCCGCCCCGAGTACTTCACAGATCTTTAAAAGACCATGCGCTTGTTTATGAGGCTTAAATGGTTTATCACCCCTTCTAGAACCCCTGCATCGACCCTCTGACGTTTCCTGGAAGAATTACCACGTAACACAATACCAAGCCCTGTCAGCTGAAACCCCCGAGGAATCATGGGGCATATTATCAAGGGGGTTTATCTCCGCTTTTTTGGCTTTAAAAGCCAAGAAAGCGGAGATAAAATTATCTCCCTATTACCAAGCTGTCGCTAACACCAGTTAGTGACAGCTAAAAGGAGATAGCGACCGTCGTGGGCCCCGCTTTGCATGTCAGTGATAGTGCCCTGAGCAGTTCTTAGCCATGTTATCCAATGGGAGGTGGATAACATGGCTAAGAGTATTTGCTCGATAATACATGAATATCGCTGACTTTTCAGCGATATTCATGCATTGCGGCCGTTTTTTATCGCATTTGCGATAAACCTTGCTAATAGCAAGGTTTATCTGCGATACAAAATCGCCGATGTGCGGCGATAATTTTTGTCTCTAAACAAGTTAGAGACAAAAATTATCGCTAGTTGTTGGTAATATGCCCCCGGGTTTTTGCTTGCAGAAATCGGGAGGCAGGAGACTAGCACTGAAATCAGTAGTCTCACGCCTGAATCGGGAGGGTTGGCATGTCAGGATTCTCCACAGCTGGGGCCATAAACTATATCCGCAGGGGTAGGTGATAGCCTGGGACCAGCCTGGCATCTAAAATGGCTGCCGTGCACGACAAAATTGTGGCATTGGAAAAAAGGCAAGATGGCGCAGACAATGTTTATCAATAAGGATTCATTTATAACAAAATATTTTATCGCAGTGACAAATTGGCGGTCAACACTTCCTGATTTCCATCGAATCGAACGTTAACAGACGTCACGTAGCAAAAAAAATAAAAAGCTCACGCACAGCCGCTGGAAGAGATGTATCAACATATATGAGCCTCCTCAGCCACCCTCATGAAACATAGGGGATTAGGATACGTCTCCCGCACCCCCTTATACCTAGTAATTTAATTAAAACGAAGCACAAAATGGCGAATTCCCGTTTCGCTACCAGTTTGCGGCCCAGTTCGCGGCCCGTGAAGCGCTTCTACCGTGAAAAATCATTTTTTTTTTATTTTCCTCACGGGACCCTTTAATAACCCCAACAACATTCCTAGGGGGTCAAGAGGGGTATACCTTGCCCCCTTTCATTAAATTCCCCCTTCGTTTTTCAACTCTTCTTCTCTCTCGATCCTACCGAGAGATAAGATGGCGGCCGCTCCGGACTGTTTAGAATGTTGACAGACACCGGAGAGCCAATCAGCTTTCTTCGCTCAAAGTTCCGTTTCGCGAAAAGTAAGCGAACCGGAGCGCAGCCTGGAGCGCTGTTACAGATATATATCTTGTTTTAAACGTTAATTTCTCAAAAACTACTGGAGCACATATATTGAGACCTAGCAAAGGCACATCGGGCTAACAGTCCCTACAATTTTGCCAAGTTTCGTGCAAATCCATTCAGCTGTTCGAGCTAAAAGTGAGTCCAACCGCCCTATGGAAATTAACATGGGAAAAACGTGTTTTGGGACCCCCCTTTTTTCTCGGCCCCCCCTCGACAAAACCCCCCCAAATTTTCAAGGGCTGCTCAGAAACAAAATGTGCCATTTTCCTGAAAATTTCAGCCGATTCCGTCCACAAACGCCAAAGTTATTAGACATAGAATTTTCAAAAATCCCATAGGGAAAAAATCCTAACTATATATACCTACTGGCGATAGCCAGTAGGTAATATATATATATATATATATATATATATATATATATATATATATATATATATATATATATATATATATATATATATATATATATATATATATATATATATATATATATATATATATATATATGTATTCAAGCTCCGCAGGTTTCAGAAACCAACAAAATCAGCACTCACAGTAGTTCAAACCAGATACGGTTTATTGCGCACAAATTAGGTAAACAGACGCGTTTCAGCACTTGCCTTCGTCAGTGTCAGCTGGCGACGGCAAGGCGGAACTTAAAATAAGGCATAGTGATTGAAAGTGAAAACGGATAATTGTTTACAATTCATAAGCGCCATCTTTAAATGGTAAATAACGCAAATAACGAAAAAGGACCAAATTAGGTGCAATGCTCGTAATGCTGAATAGATCATGCATGTCTATTCGAATAACATTTAACTAAATTATCTAGTATTGACATTTTGCCCTGAATCGGCTAATTCATAAAGGTTCTCAAGTTAAAAACAAAATATCATTAAATCAACATAATTCACATTGCACAATGAATCAATATATTTCATTTGTAAACGGTATAAAGAAAAGCTCTAACTAATAAGACCCCTGATGAATGGATTGATGATTGAGGCCTGGATGGCCTATTAGTGAAACTGTAAATCATGATTAACAATACCCCTACACCACACTATTAAATTAAATACTAACATTAAATTCATACATATATAAACATATATATATAATCTGCATACCTATATAAATACAAATATAAATGCATGCATACATATACATATATGCATACACATGCATGTTATGTACTTGACAGTTGGAAAAACACTAATAAAAGCAAAGCTAAAAAGCCACCTAATTACAAACAGATTTGCTTTAACTTAAACGAGGGCGAGAACTGTTGCATTTTCAATGCTTGTTTACTTTGGTTCCATCAAGAGGGCATTCAGATGTGTAACACATTTGCCATGAATTCTGAATGTTAGTGCTCTAGTTGCTCATTAGATCAATGTAGTAAAGCTACTGCTCACCAGGGAAATCAGCTACTGATATTCAAAGTGCATGTTTCAGTCTGCATGTTAGAATCTTTTAAGGAAATAGCAGAGGATTTGAGAAGCCAAAATGTGCCCTAATTTTTCTTTCTGCAGCACTAATCATAATTTTTATGGCAAAATGAACCCCCTCATTTTGTTCATTTGCAAATTAAATGTTTTAAGGGTTACCACCTTATTCCAATCAAGATGGCTTCAGGTGTACCATACTTTTGTCATAAGTAAGACTGTTAGTGTTCTAGTTGTTCTTTAGAACACTCTGGGACGTTCTGTCATTGGGCTATACTTGGGGTACATCTGGGTGATATTTGTGCTACATTTAGGATCTTTTGTCTTTGGCGGCCATCTTGGGAGGCTTATTTGTTTGTTTGTTATGAAGTTTCCTAATTTCCTCATTTACTAGAGTCTCCTCAGTAGGAAATACTTTCAGTGTTTTACTATGGTTCCATCAAGAAGGCATTCAGATGTGTCACACATTTTCCATGAATTCTGAATGTTAGCACTCTAGTTGCTAATTAGATTGCTGTAGTAAAGTGGACGTGTACTGTTGGTATTGAAAGTACCTGTTTTAGTCTGCATGTCAGATTTTTTTTATGAAATGGAAGAGGATTTGAGAAGTCACTCAAAATGTGCCCTACATTTTTCTTTATGCAGCACTAATCATACTTTCTATGGCAAAATGAACCCCCTCATTTTGTTCCTTTTTAAATTAATTTGTTTAAGAGTTACCACTTTATTCCAATCAAGATGGCTACGGGTTTGCTATACTTTTGTCATAAGTAAGGCTGTTAGCACTCTAGTTGCTCTTTAGAACACTCTGGGAAGCTGCAGTAGATTACAAAGGAATCAACTGACAGTCTCTGCCCTTGTTGGATGTACAGGTTTTACTTAGAATGTCAGACTTCATTCTCACATGACTGAGAAAGATAATGTGAATTTACAGAAAATATGCTCTCAGTTTAGCTTATAGATCACCTTCCAAACCTCTGTGGGAAAAGCATGAGAAAATAGTTTTCTCTCAAACATGATTCATGATATCCCAGCAGATGGCTTTTTGACATGGTAAAATCACCTTAGAACACACCACAATTCCTACAATGAGTATGGTACCATCAACAAATGATTTATAATGTAACTAAAGTCCTAAAAGCTAATAACTGCAATGCGTTTTAATGAGGTGCTATCATGTATTTTGGTCCCAAGATGGCTTCCAACACTTCTTGGATGAAGTGCCGACAGCCAATCAGATCTAATGATGAGATGTGTTGTTAGGCTCCGCCCAGATATATATGTATTTTTTTCTTTATTATCTAAAAAACTACTGAACATATTTACACCATTTAACCAAAAGGCATGAGGGTGAATCAAGGACTACCTCGTTGCCAAATTTGGTGTCATTCCGTTCAGCAGTTCAGGCTGTAGCTACGATTAAAGGTTCCTATGGAAAATTGCATGGGGAAAACATGTTTTGGGACCCCCTTTTTTCGAGGTCCCTGCAGGAGAAATCACCCGGAGACTTTCAGGATAGGAGCAGACCGGGGCGGGCCAAAAGTTTTGAGATTTTTGTGAAGATTTGTCGACCGGTGCTAAAGTTATTCCAAATAGAATGTTGCGTATTTCCTATGGATAATAGGTCCTAACTGTAACTACCTACTGGTGACCGCCAGTAGGTAATATATTTATATATATCACTGAAAAAAACATAGATTTCAAGTAGGTTATAGTTAGGAATTATCATTTAAAAAACCTGAGAAATTCATTGGAAAAACCATAGGTTTCAGGGGTGTATTAGTTAGCAGGACATTTCACGCATAAAAACCATTGAAATTCCTCTGTTATAGTTAGTTGTACTAACTGTAACTCTCGCGCCTGCAATCCACTGGTGATGATGTCACATATTACATCATTCATGACATGGTCAGTGACATCAATGATTATATCACTGATGACATCTCAAATGACATCACTGATGTCATCACTGATGACAACATCCAGTGAATGTGGTTTGGTTTGTTATTTAAATATGTATTATATATACACCTATCTGCATTGAAGAATCAGTGGATATATAAATATCTGGATAGAGGATTTAGTAGCAGTGTGATTGATTGTTTACTTGAGTAATTTATAGTGTTTCACTAAATATATTGGCTAGTGACTAAACTGTGTAAATATCTGTATTACTTGGTCAGTTGTCGTGCAAACTGCTGCACCATTGGTTACTAGCTACGTGGAAGTCCATATTAGTTATTGATTAGTTAACTGATTATTTGTATTCAAGAGTGAATTTGTGTATGGTTCGGTGGGGGATCTATGACTGCCCAAAGATATGTGAATAGTTAATTCAGTACACATATGAGGATAAGACTACTTGTTATAATAGTTGTTTGGGTGAGTGAATATCTTTATGGGTGTGGTGATGAGCAAAAATATTTCTCAATGATACATGTCCAACAAAGTAGAAAAAATAAAAGACAGTGTATGTGACAGTTGTGTTATATAAATAAGTGTACATAAAACTCATTGATTGCATGAGTGACTCTTTAGAAAACTGTATACTTGTAATAGTGATTTCATAACACACTAAGTATGAGTTACTATCTATGTGTGTAGCTGAGTAAATGTAAATAGGATACATTGTTTGCAAATAAGAGTAGGGTGACTGCATAACTGAATAGGATATGTGCTGTATCTAATGTCTACATAGGTGTATAAATATATTTGATAGTGTCCAATTGATCATTGACAACATGCATGAGTGATTATATAGGTAATTGATTAGATGTGTGTGGAGATCTAGGAATCACTGAGTGGGTTTTTAGATACTTGTATTGCTGTGTCAATGGATTCAAATATGGTACTCTGTATTTTACAGTGAGTGATGAAAGGTTATACTAGTGTATGATGAGGTGTATCTGATTGTCACGTGGATGATGTCATCAGTGATATAATCAGTGATGTCATTTGAGATGTCACCAGGGATGTCACTGACCATGTCATGAATGATGTAATATGTGACATCATCACTAGTGGATTGCGGACGAGAGAGTTACAGTTAGTACAACTAATGATAACAGATGAATTTCAATGGTTTTGTATGAGTGAAATGTCCAGCTAGCTATAACACCCCTGAAACCTATGGTTTTTTCAATGAATTTCTAAGGTTTTTTAAAAGATATTTCCTAACTATAACCTGCTTGAAACCTATGGTTTTTTCAGTGAATTTCAAAGTTTTTTTAAATGATAATTGCTAATTATGATGTTCATCAAGCATATCTTTTTTTCTATCTTTTTTAATTATCATCCCATTCTCAACGTCGTAAAAACTGCAAATATTACCATTCTTCAATTTATTCCTTCCTCCAAGAAAATCGCCTCATACCAGAACTACAACTTACATTAATGGTATACAAACTAGGTAGTCCCTTTGTGAAAAAACAAAAAAACACCACTTCCCCATATTTTCAACAACAAGCCAAATCTTCAATGCTACCTAAAAAAACAAGCGATAGTTTGACTTACCACTAACAAATCAATATCAACATTTAACTAGTGTAAGAATGTGGACTATGTACTGTTTGAATTACATCTAACTCACACCCATATCTAAAGACACATTTGTAATAGAGGTACTAATTATGCACTTCCAACAGCCAACAAAATCACAACACCTAGCGCCACCACCACTACAACCACTCCTCCTGACCCCCCCACTCTACTACCTCAGAGGCAGCCCAAAACAGGACAACAGACCGTCCCAAAATAATATATCCCTTCAACAGCATACTAGTTCAATGTTCAGAGATGTGGCAATCAACAATGTATAAGGGAAGGAATTTGCATATCAACAATAATGTACACAATGCTAACACTACCGGTGATATGCTATACACAACTAACTATACAAACCAAAAACATTTCCGTGTGTAGATATACTATTGATATGTGTAGTGTACTGCACAGTGGACGCAATCACATTATCTCAGACACTGGGGAATATTTCCGTCAGGTAGCTGTGTTCTCTCTCCCCCCCTTGAAGTAGAAGCGGAGTGGGCTGGTCTAACGTTCGCGACTCCAATCGTAAGAGTATAAATATTTAGCCTATGCCTTTGGCGTGGTTCACTTCAGCAAAGAGAAAAGACTCTGCCACGGCAAAGTTCCTCATCCTGCCATGTGGCTGCCGCCATGAGCACGCGCCTTCTCGATACAGGCCGATTGCAAACTCAGCGCCAAAGCACCGTAGACTTATGTTTGTGTCGACTACTGCCTTCAATCTACACTGCGGACAACAGGGTTCACAACTTGAATTCAGCTTTTGATCTACACTACGTACAGCATTGAAGTTAGCCTTGATTTATGTAAGGCAGAGACAATTTTGTTAAAGGATGCGACAAAAAAACATTCCTCAATGTCTGTACTGAGTACAGCCTTCAAATGTACACTGCGATCAACAGAGCTTACCACTTGATACCAGGAGCGCATCAGTACTACAGACAACATTGAATTTACTCCTGATTTATTTAAAGCAGAGACAATTGTACTCTATGTGTTCGGATTTTGTTAAAGGATGTGACAAAAAGCATTCCTCAATGTTTCTTTTTAGACTACTGCCTTTGATCTACACTGCAGACAGCAGGATTCATAACTTGAATTCAGCTTTGGATCCACACTACGGACATCATTGAAGTTAGCCTTGATTTATGTAAGGTGAAGACATTTTTGTTAAAGGATGCAACAAAAAACATTCCTCAATGTCTGTACTGAGTACTGCCTTCGATCTACACTGCGATCAACAGAGTTCACTGCTTGACACCAGTTTCGCATCAGCACTACAGACAATATTGAATTCAGGTGGAATAGCGATTGCACATGACGCATTCCAGTAGGCAAGAGACATTGTACCAGTACAACCCGCCGGAAACACGAATCATCGCAGGGTGCGCACACGCTGAGTTCTTCCTGTACCACTAACTCGCTGCACCGCAAGTCATCTCCCCATGGCCTTATTAAGACAGAATTTACTAGGCAAAAAACTTTGCTCCAAGTGCGGCTGGCCCACATCACGCATAATCGCTGGCTGCGTAGACGCTGAGAGCCACACCTACCACTAACTCTATACAGCTCAAGTCAATGCCACATGGCTGTGGGCCCTCCTGATGACTACCTCCAGTCTATACTGCGGACAGTAGGGCTCGCAATTCAAGATTAGTACCGATGCAAATTGTGTAAGCGTCTATAATCGGTTAGGAAAACCAAATGATCTCAATCTGCAACATCGCCACCAGACATACGTACCCATTTTGAGAAAGTTAAAATGCACTGCGTGAAGTGCAATCATTTCATTTGTTATGGGGAGCAATCAGTGGACCTAGTTTGCTGAACAATTGATAACCATCAATGGTAGTTTTTCTTTCTCCTCAAAGTACATGCAATCCAGTATGCAACAGTCAATGCTTTGAGTGCAGCCCAGTCAGACCATGCATCATCGCAGGGTGAGCACACGCTAAACACATGACATACCACTAACTCAGTACATCATAAATAGGGCTCCCGGTTTTATGGTATATCGGAAGATTACCCTGAAATTTAAAAGAGGCTTTATATGGGTGTTCAATATCTTTTATTATTGATAGTGTTGTGCCGATGAATATTATGCCTAAAAAAAATATTGTGAATTCGCTCCGTTGCCACAACTTATGCAGTTGAAAACTAAAGTATATACATGGGCCACATCAATACCTTCCAAAAGTCAAGGCTTGTTTGCGGCTACGATAAACAGAAGAAAACAGTGGTGCAAGTGCCTATTCATGTACTTCAAGGTACGCCCTCAAGTGCCTGTCTGCTTTTATGGTACTAATATCAGTGAACTAGAATATGAATGATCATCATGTAATAGTAAGTGAATTTCCTTAATTATTTCAAGGGTTAGGAAAGCTCAAGACTACGAGAGTACAGTTATATATAAATGAGGATGTTTGTCCTATTGCCAAAGACACATACAAATGGCATTTAACTTGCAAGAACCTGTTGAAAGAAAACTTAATTTGTTGATCAAACAAGATACCATTGGACTCTCAACTGGTACAATGTCCTGCGTTTCTCCCACAGTGGTAGTGCCAAAAAGAGACAGTTGAAAGAGTTATACGCATTTACGGTGACATACATCAGGCCAACAGGGCATTTGAGAGAGAACGGCATCCAGGCCCACACATTTGTGATATGATGTTGATATGATAACTCAATTGAATGGTGGCAAGTTTTTCTCTTGACTGAGACTCAACTTAAACAATGGATATCACCAGTTAGAACTTGAGGAAAATTCCCCTCCACATACGACAGGAAACCAACCATCTGTCTTTCAGGAAACTACTTAAAACCTGGCTGTCCCAACTTACTCCTCAGTAGAAGTGTTGTCTCAGTCTGCATCCATAAATAGCGCAAGGATGCCTTAAATTGTGCCATCTTTAGGGCAGTACAGGTGCTGCCACATTTGTGTGAAGGTCAAGGGTGAGCCCACTGCATTGCAGGCTGGACTGAGATACACAATTTATTAACAATAAGTAGCAGTGGTTACAAATTTGTTGCACATACCTGACAAAAATCCTGGGGTTCACAGTATAGAGAAACAATCAAGTATGGTTTTGAGGTGGTGGCTCCACAATATCTTACACTCTGCTACCTAGCGGGTGTGATTCTAGCTTTTAAAGTATGACTTCAGCGTTCTACTATACTTGCAGAAAGATATAGGAACACATCAAAAAGTTATATTTAAGTAAAACCTAATACAGAATAGTTTGTAGCAGCATATTTCTGTGAGTCTTTTTATTCCATATCACCATCAGGTTCCTAGTTTATTCTCTTAAAATACCACAGCCAACAGGTACTTGGTCCTATTGGACTTTTTCAAGGCTTGATGAAGGTGTATATATTGCACTGTTATATTATTTACATTTAACATGGGTAGTAATTTGTTTGTTCACTCCCCAGAAAAATCCAAGGCATGTGGAATCATCCAATGGTGAGACCCCTTTTTGCCATCAGTAGTAAGCCACTGGTAGAGGGTGTAATTGTACCCTTGGATGAGGATTAGTAGTCTGAGTCTCAAAATAGCAAATTAAAGGCTGTAGTAGGCTTTCTATGAAGTATACCAGATTCAACAGTAGAGGTGAACAGTACAGCTTTGCATGTCTTCCTGGTCTAAGTCATTCTGTTATCTGCCCCTTTGTGTCTTTACACCAAGCACTCCTAAGCTATAATGCCTACCAGTATGGAGGACGTGACTCCTAAACCTTGTAGTCATAATTGTCTTAAGTAACATCCCCTATACATGGATATACACACTTGAATAGCTTATTGTTTCTGAATAACATGTCTGTGAATTGAAGCGCTCTGATAGTCTATATTGGGATGAGCAGCATTATAAAACAAATGTAAATGAGGCATCAAGGAGAGATGAGGGGCGCCATTGAAGGATGGTAGAGTTGGAATAGTGGAGTAAGGAGGTCACAGCCCTGTTACAAACTAGATGGCTAATTTATATGTTGGCGCTTAGGATACCCTGTCATAAAGATGATGGAGTATCCTTACTGCAAACATAATGGTCCAGCCCCTGAATTTAGATGAAGGCGGAACATAGGCTTTGGCAACGGTGGTAACTACTCCATCATCACCATATCCAATACTCTCCGATGGCCCAATGGAGTAAGGGCTGTCGCTGGAGAAGTGGATATAGGTCTGTCAGCTCAGTCAGGGTGGATAGACATATCTCCATTTTTTTTACTGTCTATCACCCCCAGGAAGGCCATAGCAGTGAGGGACAATAATGTGCTAATAGGTGAAGAGAGAGAGTTCTCCCAGTCAATTTAAGGTCCAGAGGGGGGAGACAGAGACAAGCAAATCATGAGAAATACCTCTAGGAGGACCTATATTGCTTTTACAAGGAGTAAATCCTAACAATATTCACAAAAATGGGGGATGCCAAAGAGAAAAAAATTAGGACATCAAAATATTATCAAAACATATTTTTATTTGTTTTTTCAGATATTTTGGTTTGAAAAAAAATCTTTTTATACATCTCTTCATTTCATTTTGACATGTAACATCCTAAGCAAAAGTTCATCAACATTCATAATACAATTTGTACAGTAAAGTAAAGTGCAGGTTAAGACAATGGAAAAGAAGAATGTGCCCCTAACAATCTAATATAATCCTAACATACATGCATACATTCTTACACACCAATCATACCATTACAGTGATTAAAAAATCTAACAACATAGATACTCAGACTAAGTACAATGAAACAATGAAACCCAAAGGTGTACTTGGTGGTTTATAATAGGAACCTAGAAGTAGTGGTTCTGCCAGTTAGACATTGGTCTGTGTGGAAATGACCAATCTATATCCAAATTGTGAATGTACGGCCGACGTACGTTTCGGTGAGGATGTCACCTTCCTCAGGGCCAAGAAAAACAGATAACAAACTAACATATACACATGATCTCTACAAAGGTTAAAAGGAGAGGGGCATTGCAAAGTTTTATTCTTTTTCTGAAAATAAAGGAAACATTTGTAAATATATAATCATTCAGTAAAGTTTGCATCAATATTGTAATTCGATGGCATCCTATACATGCATCAGTCGCATTAGATTGAATAATTTTTTATTTATTTACACCAACTGCTCATGAATAGCACTTATACCCTAGTTGCTATGAGGTCTAGGTAAGGTGAAGACTTAAAGACACAGTAGAGAAAATTGTGGTATTTTAAAAGCAAAGAGAGTACCATCAAGATTGCACCCAGTGCAGTGAAAATACTCTATTGGTAAGCAGTGCTCAATTTCCCAAGGTTGTAAAGCAGGCGAGTATGATATTATTACCTATTTGATGGGATGTGTGCGGACAGACAATGGTAGATGCTGTGACTAGCGGTTGCTAGTAAAGCGTATGCTGAAAAGAATTACAAAAACTGGTGAAACCAACTATAGCCTTCAGACGAAAACAAAACCTATGGGACAAACTGGTAGACAGCAGATGGAAAAACAAAGGCACAAACAAACAGAGCACTATCAATGGGAACCCACTACCCAAAGGAAACCATAAATGCGGTAACCGCCAAGCATGCGATCAAATAATCCCAGGCGACAAATAGACATATGGCCAAAAAAAAGGAAATCTAAAAGAAATGAACAACTGTAGAACTGCAAACATCATATATCTCATCAAATGCCCGTGTGAGATAGGGTACGTAGGCGAGATGTCCAGAGAATTTCGTATGAGATTCTCTGAGCATAAATCTGCAGTCAGAACCCAAAAAACAAATGCCCGTATGGTACCTCATTTTCTACAGTATGGCCACACAGAGAAAGATATGAGATAGCAGATTTTGGAACATGTCCATGTACCACCGGGTAAAGAGTCAGTGAATGTCTGTAAGAAGCGTGAGACATTCTGGATACACCACCTTGACGCAGTTCGCTATGGACATAACGAAGAAATTTCCTGGATAGTGACACTATAACAGTATGTATGACCCAGCTCCCAAATACATCTGCCAACATATTTTGAATTATTCTACCTTGACTTTAGTATTTAGCCCATTATTGGCGCTCTTGAAGACCATCTTCACACCTGGTAATTATGTACCTCCACAAAGTTCTTTTGCCCCCTATTTTACTTTCTAATTTTTATTTATAATAATTCTTGTCAAAATAATATTTCCTGTCAGCCATTAAAGGTTCCCTTTTTTGTAAATAATCTTATTCTTACAATCACATACGTTTCTATCTTACAATAATTACAGATTCTCTCTGTCATCACATGCTATCTGACTTTATAATCTCTCAATTCCTTTTAGTCTTAGTCACGGCCTAATTACGGGGAACCATTCCAACATGGCCCCCTCGAACTGCTGCACTTGCAGTTGCCAAACTGTGTCTAGCCAGATCAAAACTAAAGAGCCCCTGTGCTGGTCCCACGTCTATGTCTATACTCATGCAGCTGCACACAATCTCCTTCAACAAACAGGCATCTCACCACATTATTTAAACTCGGCATTTCTATCGCTATCATCTATCTTTCTTTTGAAGACAGACCCAGGATCCCCGTACTACAGTTTCAGCCCTCGCCCAAATAGGTAAGACTCCCGCCACGCCACGTTAGCACTCTTAATGTTAAATATAACGCGTTTAAACTTTCGTTCGTTACTTTAAACTCTGTCTTCACTGGCTACTGCATACTGTAATGACTTACTGTGAAAGTCTCACACAGTCATATTCAAACTTTGACAGAGCGGCCTAACGGTTGCTTTTAAATGGCGTTTGACGAGTCTAACATCAAACTTGTGCCTCAGTAATTTTTAGGTCGGCACGCATGCGCTTACCCAGGCATTTTTATCATAATACGGTATCCGTTCCAAAAGCCGGTTCAAAAACATTTAGTCAGGTTCCCCTTTTGAAATGCTATGCACGCATCTCCGCCCATATCACCTAATGCTTACTAGCAATCTAAAGATAGATTTTCTTTGACAATTGTTAGCGTAGATGTCTTTAAAAACCATAATTCATAGCTCCATGTTGTACTTCTTGCGGCATCATTAATGACATGCACTCTCATGTCTCAGCGCTCGACGCCCCAATTCACCATCAGTAAAGCTGTATATGCCCACAGTAATAGGAGCAGAAAGCCTTAGGATAATATCTGAATGCCTAAATAAAAACACAATCTCTTTAAATATAGGCTATTTTACAATGTCTTGTTACTCTATTACAGATGTAGTGGCTGGACGACTTCACACATTTTTTTCACTACGGGAGTGATACGCAAAATGATCAGGTACATAAAAAAGTCTCTTCTCTCTGTATCTCAATATGCCTAAGAAATACAAGTGCTTATAGATTTTCCACCCTCTCTCATGCAGTAGAACTATATGAAACACCGCAACCCTACATAAACGACTTCCAACTGAAGCAATTCTTTGCCAATATACCTGTGGACCTTGTTATGTGATGCCTTTTGTGCAGCATAGGTAATATGCCTCTACATATCTAACACCAACGAACGCAGCTCCTTCACCCAACATCTATTCACCAGTTTTTGTAATTCTTTTCAGCATACGCTTTACTAGCAACCGCTAGTCACAGCATCTACCATTGTCTGTCCGCACACATCCCATCAAATAGGTAATAATATCATACTCGCCTGCTTTACAACCTTGGGAAATTGAGCACTGCTTACCAATAGAGTATTTTCACCGCACTGGGTGCAATCTTGATGGTACTCTCTTTGCTTTTAAAATACCACAATTTTCTCTACTGTGTCTTTAAGTCTTCACCTTACCTAGACCTCATAGCAACTAGGGTATAAGTGCTATTCTTGAGCAGTTGTTGTAAATAAATAAAAAATTATTCAATCTAATGCGACTGATGCATGTATAGGATGCCATCGAATTACAATGTTGATGCAAACTTTACTGAATGATTATATATTTACAAATGTTTTCTTTATTTTCAGAAAAAGAATAAAACTTTGCAATGCCCCTCTCCTTTTAACCTTTGTAGAGATCATGTGTATATGTTAGTTTGTTATCTGTTTTTCTTGGCCCTGAGGAAGGTGGCATCATCACCGAAACGTACGTCGGCCGTACATCCACAATTTGGATATAGATTGGTCATTTCCACACAGACCAATGTCTAACTGGCAGAACCACTACTTCTAGGTTCCTATTGTGAACCACCAAGTACACCTTTGGGTTTTATTGTTTCATTGTACTTAGTCTGAGTATCTATGTTTTTAGATTTTTTAATCACTGTAATGGTATGATTGGTGTGTAAGAATGTATGCATGTATGTTAGGATTATATTAGATTGTTAGGGGCACATTCTTCTTTTCCATTGTCTTAACCTGCACTTTACTTTACTGTACAAATTGTATTATGAATGTTGATGAACTTTTGCTTAGGATGTTACATGTCAAAATGAAATGAAGAGATATATAAAAAGATTTTTTTCAAACCAAAATATCTGAAAAAACAAATAAAAATATGTTTTGATAATATTTTGATGTCCTATTTTTTTTCTCTTTGACATCCCCCATTTTTGTGAATATTGTTAGGATTTACTCCTTGTAAAAGCAATATAGGTCCTCCTAGAGGTATTTCTTATGATTTGCCAATAATGTGCTAATAACATCCCCCTCACTATTGGAAATGTCTCCCATGGGAGGGGAGCATTAAATGTTTTATTTTAAAAAAAAAAATACTATTTTGGGATTTTTATTTTGTAAATATAAAAAAGTCAACTGTTTAGTACAGGCCTGCGTTCTGCTGAAAAAGCTCTACATCAAACAGTAAAATGCATTGGCAGGCTCCTCCTTGACAGAGGTTCCGGACAATCAACTATAAATTGCCGCCTGCTTGATGATCCTTTATAAATGTGAAGGGCAGCCCCTCCACCATGGGACAGACTAATTTTCTCTATACCCCAGGAAGAATGACGGGCTTTCCACCAACTTATAAAGAAGGCCTTGTTAGAAATTGTTAGAAATTGGGTCCATAGTTAGAAGAGATTTCCTCCCCGTCCAAGTAGGGACAACCACCCTAGTCAGGGTAAGTCAAGTGCACACCCTAAATTAACCTGTGCTCACCCTCTGGTAGCTTGGCACAGAGTAGTCAGGCTTAGCTTAAGAGTCAATATGTAAAGTATATGTGTAACACTTAAATCACAGTAACTCAAAAAAAAATTCACAAAAAGACTTCAAACAGGGTTAGAAAATTAGAGAATAGTTATCTGATTTAAACAGCAAATCCAATCAGTGGGAGATGAGATATGAATTTTTAAACAATAAACTACAAATAGTGCTTAAAAGTCACTAGAGGTCAAAAGGTTACTTGAGGTCATGAGGGACCAGTGCAAAGTCATAGTTCGGGCTCACCACTATGGAGGGCAGGCCAGCTACGAAACCCATGCAGAACCCATTGAAAAAGTACTTTGAATGACGTAAGAGTCAACGCCAAGACCATGATTCGTCGGTTTAGATCCATGCAGTGGGGTCCCCAAGCTTCGTAGAGATGAAGGCACTGCGTTGTCATCAAGACTCGCACAAAGCGTTGTTGTCAGGCCATGCTGATGGTGAAACTGCTGTTGTTGAACAGAATCTGCATTGAATGGTGATGCAAGGGTTTGACCGGTGCAGTGGTGACGATGCATTGGTTTTTATAGCAAAACAGCTGTAGAACCCACTTCTGAAGCCCAGAACTGCAGGAGCACCTCAGGCACAGGTAAGACTCACAGATGGTGGAGTCCAGCAGCGCCAGCAGATTTGCAGGAAGTCTTTTGTGTCCCTGAGACTTCAGAAAACAGGAGACAAGCCATCAAGCCCTTGGGGTCACACTGGGTTCACGTGAGAAGGTCCAGTACTTGTCCTTAGCAGGGCTCAGATCAGGAGGGCAGCTCAGCAAAGCAGAGAAGCAGTTCCTCATTACAGTGAGATACAGCGAAAAATCCTTGCAGCACAGCAGTCTTCACTCCAGCAGAGTTCTTCTCAGGTCCAGTAATGTACTGTTATGGTAGAGCCAGAGTCCTGGCGCGTATACCCAAAAGTGCCTTTGATGTAGGGGGTGACTTCAAACGAGTTCTGTGAAGTGCACAAGGATCCCTTTTAACGCAGCCCTGCCTGCCAATTATCTATAGGGGTTGATTACTAGTCCTTTCTGTGAGGAAAGAACACAATCTATTCAGATATAAGTGTGAACTACTTCACCCCATTCCTGCCTGGGAAGGCTATGAGAATGCAGATGAATGCAGAAGAGTCCTCTGTCACACCTAGCCCTTCCTTTGTTTGTTTTATCTAGATGGAATGTACACAGTGTAGCTGTCACTCAGATCAGTTGTGTATTGGAGTCAGGGTGCAGGCACACAGAGCAAAGTTATGAACAGAAAGATTTCCACTTTCTAAAAGTGGCATTTCTAATTTGGGAGTATCATAACACAAAAAACACCTGACCTATTTAATATAAATCCGGGTATCAGTGAAAATTACTGCGCATGCTCGACTTGTTACTCACATTACAGTCTGCTTCTGTCTGTATTTGGGGATTAGACAGCCAACTAGCAGCTGGCATCAATATTTCAGGTTTTGAAATAAAACCCCTCGCACCTTTTTGACTACGCATTTTTCACTTTTAGGGGAACGTGCAAGAACCCATAACTGACAATAATACAAATTACACTTCTAAAATAGTATGTGAGAAGTTTTCACCGTCACCTGAATGTGTTTTTCTTCCAACTAGATCAGCTATGGTGCAGCGCTATCCACACTGAGCGATAAAAAGCAGTTTCCATCTTTTCTCCGGACTACTGAAAATGTAAACTATTTGGCCCAGGCTTTCATTGAGCTGTGTCTTCACTTTGGGTGGACATGGATAGGAATTCTTGCTTCAGACAATGACTTTAGCGTGGAACATGGCCAGAATCTACTGAAAAATGCTCCTCAAAGTGGCATTTGTGTCGAATTCTATGAAACATTGGCTACACATATGACAGAAAAATCATTATCTCACGTGGTCAATGTCATTCAACGGTCTACATCAAGAGTCCTTGTCTGCATCACCTTTTCTTTTCAGATGATTTCTTTCTTTAAATTAATCAAAGCACAGAATATTGTTGGTAAAGTCTGGATTTCAAACACCAGTTGGTTTCCTTCTCTGGTATTTTCGATGAAAGACTTATGGCAAACACTCCAAGGCACAGTGGGGTTTGCAGTGTACAGTGGAGAGATTCCGATGTTTAAGGAGTTCCTGTATAGCATTCATCCATCTAATTTTACCAATGACATCTATCTGAAACAGTTCTGGGAACATGCGTTTAGTTGTCATTGGCAGGAGGATTTCAATGGAACCATGACTGGAAAAGAGACAGATGGAAAGGGGTTTTGTACACAGACAGAAAAATTGGAAACTCTTGATGTGTCAGCCTTCGATGTGAATAGCTTCAGATATGCTTACAAGGCATATAACGCCATCTATGCATTAGCACAGGCGCTACATGATTTGAAATCTTGTATGCCTATGAGCGGCCCTTTTCCTAACAGAACCTGTGCAGAATTCCCAAAATTTTACCCTTGGCAAGTAAGAACTGTCTACATATTTACATTTTGAATGTTTAACATATTTTACCATTTAGTGCATGTTATTTTGAAAGATTACGCAAAAACAGATTACGTACAACGTTTCAGTATATGCCAACCCGCTGAAAAACAAACTGGGCCTCATTTAATCTAATCTAATTAAATCATTTTATCTTATCTGCAGTGCTCCTGCCCCAGCAAGCTTGAGAACTTTGACACAAAGGCCATCCACCTCACAATTAGATCAAAGTGACAGTCACTCCAGGCTATTTCTAGAGGCCAATCCTCACCTAAGTTCTCTGCCTAGGGCTACCATGTGTTATAAAATGGGGTCTCTTGTTGGTAGAGGTATACACCTTGTCCAAGTAGGGACCACAATCCTAGTTGGGGTAATATAGATACACGCTAAAGATAACTTGTGCTGACCCTCTGGTAGCTTTGCACAAAGCAGTCAAGCTTATCCACAGAGGCAATGTGTAAAGTATTTGTGCCACACACACACACACCCACACACAGTACTACAGTGAAAACATCACACAAATATACTCCAAATAGGTTTTGAACAATAGATAATAATGTTATGAACAAAACAAGACCAAAATGACAAAATATCCAATTAGTAGAACTGAAGTAATGAATTTTGATAAATGTAAATACAGTGGTTAGAGTCCTAAAGCACCAACCTGGGACATGTGGTGGCCCTAGACCGGGAAAAACCAATGTTCAGGCCAACCGCAATGGAGAGGAGGTTGGCTACTGGACTCACAGAGGTCCCTCTGAAAAATTACCTTGGATAGAGGAAGCGTGACATCGAAGACTCGATGCGAGAACCAGAGGAGGCGTTGCAACAGCATCTATCCCGTGGAAGGAGGCAATGCATTGGTTCTGATCCTCACAGTTAGTGAAGGCTTTGTTGAATTACCTCTTTTCAATGCAGGCATTGGAGCCTCTTGACAAGGCAGGACTCACAGATGACGAATCCAGGTGCAGTTTCGGGGTTGTATTAAGTCTTTGATGTCCCTCAGACTTCAGAACAGGGGGCAAGCCAACAAGCTCTTGGAGTAACTCTGGGTTCAAGTGAGATGGGTCCAATTATTTTCCTCAGGATGGCAGAGGGTAGCAAGCAGCAGGCAACAGGCAGCACATGAGAGAAGAAAAGCAGTTACTCCAGAGAAGCAGTCCACAGAGTGGCAGTCCTTGTAGCAGCACAGTAGTCCTTCTTAGCAGAGTTCCTCATAAGTCCAGAAGTGTACTGTCCTGCTGGGGTCCGAGACCCAGTCATTATGCCCAGTTGTGCTTTTGAAGTAGAGGTTACTTTAAAGAAGGATTCTTGAAGTACACATAGGTCCTTTCTTTCAAGTCGGAGCATCCGACTATCAGAAAGGGGTAATCAGCACTTTGTGTGGGAACAGAATTCTGACTATTCCGGTTTAAGTGTCAGCTCCCCCCTCTCTTTCTGACCAAGAAGAGCAATCAGAATGCAGATGTCTGTCACACCTAACCTTCTTGTGTGCAGGCTGCAGGCACACAGAGCAGTAAGAGCAGTGAAATGTCCAATTCTAAAAGTGCCATTTCTAAAACAGTAATGTTAAATCCAACTTCATCAGGAAAGAGGAATTATCATTATCCTTCTAAAGATAAAAACCTGATGCAGATTATCTTCTCTAATCTCGAATTACAGCTTGAAAGTGTTTTAAGGAATTCTCAATGTTAACCTACGAGAGGTGTAGGCCTCCTGGTAGTGAAAAATGAATACAGCTGTTTGTTGCTGCTAGGACATGCAAAACTTAAAAGTACATGCCTAACCTTTTACTTACACAGCACCCAGTCCTATGGGCTACCTAGGGCCTACCTTAGGGGTGGCGTATGGGTAATAAAACTGGAGTTTAAGGCTTGTCAAGGGGCTTTAAATGCCAAGTCGAAGTAGCAGTAAACTGGAAACACAGGCCTTGCAGTGGCAGGCTTGTGACAGGATTAAAAGGCTAGTTATGTGGGTGGCACAATCATTGCTGCAGGCCCACTAGTCACATCATTTAGGTTACCGACCATGGGTATAAGGGATACCACTCTACAAGGGACTTCCAAGTAGACTAAATATACCAATTGTGTATACTCCCAATGTTACCATGTTTAGGGGAGAAGCACCTGCACTTTAGCACTGGCCATCAGTGGTAAAGTGCTCAGAGTCCTAAGGCCAACAAAAAGAATCCACAGAAAGAGGAGGTAAGCAGGCATAAAGTGGGAAGACCATCACTTGATGATGTCAGGTTGACAGGTCTAACAACATGGTGAAGGGTGGTCCCATACAAACAAATCACAAAATGACCTGACGCACATGAAAAAAAAGTATCAACACCACAGAGCAAACACACAAAAGGTGATTGGAGGAATGGCTGAAAATAGTCTAAACCACTGGCAATAGTCCAAACCACTTGAAGTCACGTGGGTAGCATTCCAAACCATTATTTCTTGCCCAATGCCCTACTCTAGAGAAAAAATCCACCTTGTACAAATGAGTACTGACCCTGCTCCTCACAAGAACAGTCCATCAAGAACCCATAGGTGAGGAATCACCAGAATGAAATACGAGCAACCCAAGGCTAGTTTCAGTCTTGTTAGACACCCTAATTGAGGTATAGCATAGATCCTGTTACATAACAATTAATGAACCCACATCTACGCATAACCGTGGCCTCTTAAGGCATCAGACCAAACACCAAGAAAGATGATGGAGAGAAAGGCTAGCAAATAGTCTAAACTATCACTCTGGGTAGCATTGCAACATATTGTTTTTTGCCCACTGTGCTACTCTATACAATGGCTGACCATTTCCTTTACGTCAAACATACCCACTTAACAAACCTTAGTGTCTTCAGCAGAGCTTTCATAGCACCTACTTTACTGAAAGCACAGTGATCCCTGCCTACCAACTAGCATCTCTAGAACCTCTCAATATGGCAAATGATCCTATACCACAGGAGCAGAGACAGAGTCATTTCTGACCTTGTGGACTGGGGGGCTTCCCTCTAGGGGCTAAATGACCTCACTGATGTCTTGATATTATAGGCAATAGTACCCTTGCGGTTCTGGGCGGATGCTAGACAGGAAGAAAGTAACCTGCTGGGAGATACTAGGGTGTAGTTATAGAAGTTATGACACAATGAAGACCAGTGTGCATTTGGATGCTGAGGAATAAAGAAATTTACTATAGCGTTACGGGTGTGGCATGTTCATTTGAATTCTCACAGACTGGGTCAGCCGCTATCACTGACAATGAGTACGGATTATGTGTACAAAAAAAAGCTGATCTCCCTGAGAGTTTGCAAAAGTACAGCAAACTGCTTATGCATACGAAGTGAGCCCCGAGTTGATACAAAGCAGTCTGCGGTTGGTGTATATGGAGTCAAAGCCCTGCTTTAGCCCTTACCACCCTTACCCAGCTATCGAAGAAGTTGAAGGCCTTGCTGATGAGCATATCTGCTGGTAAGACTGAACTAAGAGGTGCTGCATTGCATCACAACACAGAGCCATCATACATGTGAAGTGAATACCAAAGGCAGTGACAACAAGGTATTAAAATAAGAACCTACTTAGCAACACAGGCAAGTAAAGGGCCACATGACCGGGTCTGGTGACCCAATTGCAGTGAAAAAGGTTGTGCTTGCAGAAGATACTTGTGGTTAAGAGTGCAACAAAAGCTGTCTGATTGACGTTCTCTTAATGGCAGAAAAGGAGAGCGCAAAACACAATGCATCCGTGTTCCTGAAGCCACCACTGCCCTTTGAAACCTCAAAGAAGCAGAACATTGTTGCAAGGTGGGCTGCATGGATTAAACCATTCCATGATATCATAGGTGCTCTAGAAGAAGAAGATGAAGATAAATCAACCAATAATTAAGAAACCTTGCTGGGGAGGTTGTGAAAGAAGTGATAAAGAAAATTGCACAAACTCATGCAAAATTATATCAAATGGTAAAAGAAGCATTGGAGCCCAAGTTCAATCCAATGCTGGATGCTAACCATGAAGATATTTCTTCAACCAAGCATAAAAAAAGGTTGATGAAACAATGGATGAGTTTGTTGAAAACTTGATGCATTCATTAAGCACTGCAGATTCTACGATATCACCAATAAAGAAGCCTTGTGCTTTCAAATCATCAAGGCTGCCTGTCCAACTCATTTAAAAGGCACATGCCGAGAGAAACACACAGTTTGGAAAAGATTTTGATGGCTGCAAGAGCAGATAAAAGATCAGACCAGCAAGCTGCTGAGATGGAAGAGGAACCAGTCCACAGCGGATCAGCTTTGACCATGATGAACAACCACATTCATAAACAATATGCAAGTAAGAAAACATTGCCAAAGAAGTCCAAGCTATGTTTTTGATGTGGATTTTAATTTCCACATGAAGGAGAATGTCCAGCCAATGGGAAGATCTGCAAAGGTTGTGGAAAAGGAAACCATTTCATAACTGTGAGTCGACTGCAGAAAAAAACAAGTGTGTCACATTTGAAGGACAAGATGGAAAACTAAAAAGAAACATTAACTACAACAACTAAAAACAAGGCTAGATCAATCATCTTTAAACTCACTGGACAAAGGTTTTTAAATACCACCATCAAAAGACGATGAAAAAACTGGTGGTGCAATGATGGTATCTACTAAGAAACAACATGCACATGTTTGAATTAGCTGCTCACAAAGATGATCAAAGGAGGTGAACACATTCCTACATTTACAAAGGGTCATTTACAGCAACCATGAAAGATAAAACAAGAATGGGACCTTTGCATCTTTTCAGGATCTGTATAGGGACTATAGGCTCCCCAAAATTGGGGCCTTGTGCTACTTGCAATTTTAAACCTTTGTGGAGCAGCTCTCAGGCAGAAAAATCTGTAGGAACCACAATTAATTTCTGGAGGGTTTTATAAAAATGTAGAAGCCAGGCTTCATGCATACTTTTGATTTGATCTTGGGCCATCAGGGGAGTATGTGTAATAAATCTGTGGTACTTGTTACTAAGTGGTCTCAACGCCTACAGTGCAATGTCTCTGTGTCTGAGATACAGTTCACTACTATACTGGTGCAGAGCACTCTTAATGTTTGAAGACTCAAGGCACACTCTTTAAAAATCTTAAATGATGCATATTGCACAATACTTAAGCTGTACTAGTGGGACCTGCGAGAGATATCAACTAGCTTCAGGTGCGATGAGCTAGAGGTGGATGCCTTGCATATCTCTGCCACCTGTGGCCCTATATTTCAATTGTGGCGCAAGATGTTTGTACTAATAAATCTACTTTTTATGTCCAACATTAACCCTGATCTACAAAAAGTGTTGTTTGGACACTCTCCTTATGTTGCAGTGGAGGTTGCTGGTGTCTTCTTTTTTGCTGTAACTTCTGCAAGGCTTATGATTGCTTATACATGGCTGCAAAAAGAAGTCTTGTATCCCTTATCCTGGTGGTGGGAGTTAATATTCCTCTGTGGGCTGCAGCTTGAAATTATTGAAAACTCTCCAAACTGCCATATCTTAAGGAAACTGGTAGAACCAGTCAAGGGGGTCTTGTTGGAGTTCTTACCTGGCTACGATGTGATGATAAGTACATTGGTATAGTCTCAAGTACTTCTGCTTTTATAAAAATGAGAAACCTTTTCTACCAGTCATTATCTCGTTTTTATACTGTATTTATGTATGATTGATGGTTCTTTAATGAGTGCTATTTATCTATGTTTTATCTGAAACAATGAAAGCCTTTGTGTTTGTAATCTTGCTGGAAGTTTAATAGTAACTATCCAATAAAAATATGGAACACAAAACAATGTCAGAGAAGGCGCTGCTTCATGTTCTTCTAGGAACTTCATTGAATGAATGCATGCTTAGCTACTCCACTGCTGCTGACATGGGACTGATATCTCATAATAAAAATCTTCATTCAGATGAAAATACACAAAAGAATTACGAAATATGATACAGTAAAATACGCTTCAATAACACAAGAAATCATCATAAATATTAAAAGGGTTAAAATAAGCAGCATCAGATCTATATCAAGAGTCGAGATCCTCGTGGAGAACCCCACAATAAATATATATAATGTTCAATGATACATAGAAAAAAAACATCTAATCGTAATCTATAAATCCTTCAAACTTCAAGGGCAATATCAAAAGGAGAATATGTGTAGTAGTGCCAAAAGTGAGGACTACAGTCAAAGTAAAATACAAGAATAGAATCACCAGTCATCCCTAAAAAACACTGGTAGATGTGTGTTTTGGACAGTCAAAGTCACCACATTATTTGACCACATATGTAAGGCTTCCTCCTATTAATAGCAATTAATATGAAAGCAAAGACTGCATAACAAGCCCATGTTATCAAGTTTGCAAATACAATGAATGCATTCTGATAATAGATATATTTTGCAGGGTTAAAGACCGGTTTTAAAACTTCCAAAAAAATAAATAAAGTACAATGTTGACTTGGAATATTTCCCATCACATTGGCATTTAGTAAGTTAGAAGCCCCGGATCTCATTATAGGGAGAGCTACCATAAAGGGCAGAGTGCCTATCAGTTATCTTTTACGATAAAATCTATGTTGTGTATTTGGCACGCTTAACAGATAGCTTTGAATTTCTTGTTGAACATAACCTGAACAGTAACTAAGTGCAGTCAATTTTGAGCTTTCTCTGTTTACCTTTAGGCCCCTCTGTTTCCGATGAGGATTACTTTTAAATCTTTCTTGTTACAACATAAAACACTAACAGGAACTTCAATATTAATATTTCCATCCACCTCCTTTAATATATTATTCACAAACACCACCATGGAATTTTCTCTCTGAGCTCAAGTGTTAGGCAGTCTGCTAAAATCTCTTTGATAAAGTTGGTGCTTACTTTGCTCCATATACAGTGCCAAAGTTTATGCTGACCTATCTGCATGCTATCTTTTAGTTCATGGACAGCCAATTTGTTATCTGCAATATAAGCAGAAGTTGATCTGGGCAGGTCCAAAATTCTTCATAAAAATGATTCTCCTGTGTCTGCAAGGATAAACAATTTGCCTTACCCCACAAGGGAGACCCATAGCTGACACTAATTGAACATCTGCTCTTGTACAATAACAGTAATTCTCTAAAAGTGTGTTTACCAATTTTGGCATCAAATGTAAAGTGGGCTTTTGAAGATGTTAAAAATTTCAGTTTCCCAGTTTTCAACTGGGAGCCCCAGTGTCCACTTTGTATTGCCAAGGATTGTAACATTTTGAGTTTCAGCTAACTTATCCCCTGTTTTGATATAATGGGTTCTCTTTTTAGTTTTACCTCTCCTTAGGGAAATTGTGAGCCAGCACCTGTCAATGTTTCATGGCCTAGGAAGACTCAAGAAAATGAAAGTCCAACAGCATATTAATGAGGAAATTTGCCCAGTTGCCCAATGGCACCGCAGAGTCACTTTCACCTACAAGGGGAAGTTGAGATAGAACTAGAAACACTGCTGAAAGATGAAATCATTGAATGCTCCACCAGTCATATACCATGGGTTTCACCCATAGATGTGGTGCTGAAAAAGGACAGTGCAGGTGGTGTGTGCAATTGTGTTTATATGTGCCAGGCCAACAAATCAATAGAGAAAGAAAGGCATACTGGTCCCTGTGTAGTGTAAGCATGGGCGAATTTTGTGAATTCGCAATCCGCGAATTTGCGGATTTACGAATTCGTGATTCGCAAAATTGGCGAATTTGTGTGAATTTTTTTATTTTTGCGTGTTTGCGGGGCGCTTGGCGTGTTCGCGGGGCACTTTGCGTGTTCGCGGGGTTTTTTTTGTGCGAGACCGCGATGCGCCCTCTGGTTCATCACTGCCACCCTCTCGTTTTTTGTGCCCTTCTGCCCTCTGCCCCACTCGTTTTTGTGCATTCTGCCCCTTGCCCCACTCGTTGTTGTGCCCTTCTGCCCTCTGCCCCACTCGTTGTTGTGTCCTTCTGCCCTCTGCCCCACTCGTTGGTGTGCCCTTCTGCCCTCTGCCCCACTCTGTGACCTTCTGCCCTCTGCCCCACTCCTGTTTTATTTTAGAATGGCGCCAGCAAGCTGCCAGCGCCATTCTAAAATAGTTACTAAGTTAGCTTTATCTGGAAGCACTAATAGATAAAATAAAGCAGGTGCTCGAGCACCTGCATTTTATCTATTAGTGCTTCCTGTTGAAGCTAACTTAGTAACTATTTTAGAATGGTGCTGGCAGTTTGCCAGCGCCGTTCTAAAATAGTTACAAGCTTGAAGCTTTAACTTTTGCCCCCTGGATCCGTTCCGCTCGCGGATTTGCAGATTTTTGGCAAATTTGCGGGAATTCGCGGATCGCGAATTTGCCGAAAATCCGCAAAATCCGCGAGCGGAACGGATTTTGCGCCCATGCTTAGTGTAGTGGATATGATCATGCAGCGGAACGGAACCAAAGGCTTCTCTCTTCTTGAGCAGAATGAAGGATACCATTAATGTGAGCTGGATGAAAACTGCAGGTATATTACCACTTTTTCTACTTATGTTGGTCCGTTCAGATACAATGGACTGAGGGCCTGATTTAGATCTTGGTGGATGGATTACTCCATCACAAGGGTGACTGATATTCTATCCGCCGAAATATAAATCCTATACCATATAATGGGATTTATATTTTGGCAGACAGGATATCCGCGTTGCAATTCGTGCTTAATTCAAGGAGCCTCACTATCAATCTATCTCATTGTCTCATAAGTCTGAACATTACATAACTTTGTGGTCATTGTCTTCTATTATTTGTTTTCCTCATGTAGGCATCCCCTGTTTGTCAACTGCTTATGAAATTATATTGCCAAGCACTACTTCGCTAGTACAATTCATTTTGTTTTGTGGCTGTCTCTATTGGTACTTACGCTTAAAGCAACCATATACCACTTCATGCAGCATTATCTGCAATACCTATATTGTATATGCATTGGTATTCCTTGTTCCTGTCTTAAACCAACTGCATAGCAGTGCCTGCTACTGTTTAAGTCACTTAACTAACTTTTGCACTTAGCGGTGATACTTCTTCAACCTCCTTTACTAGGAAGTTTCTCCTTTTATCTTTAGGTTCCCAGTCTGTTTATGATTTAATTTACATCACCCTACATTCGCCTCTTACACACAGGATTGTTTTAATTGTAGTTATCTTATTTTTTCAAACATCATATGACTTCTCAATAGCAGATACCTGTCATCTCCACTCATCCGTGGATATGCAAATACAATTGCACATTTACAAGCCCTGTGTGTGGGTGTGTGTGTGTGTGTGTGTGTGTGTATATATATATATATATATATATATATATATATATATATATATATATATATATATATATATATATATATATACATATATATATATATCAAAGCTTCAAGGTTCCCACCTGTTGGAGACGCACGCAGACGTCCACTGCAGCAGCCTTCATGAGGTAAAAGCCAGATCGGCGAGCGGATCCAGTTTACAGCATGCCTGTCGATTCACGGCGGACGGGTTTTGTGCTCATTGCACTCTTCAGCAATCTGTCTACTGTGAACAGTGCAGGCCCAACTAAGCTAGTAAAATAAATAATATTCACCATGTATGTTTTTTTAGAAGGCTTTCTTTTTCCTGCTCATGCTCTAACAGTTGAGTAAACAAGAGAGTAGCCAGGGTCATGGACCACCCTTGTCCCCTAATGTTGTGTGCTGGGTACCTCATTTTTATATACTATACCAGGAGTTTCCATGAGAGTGCAGCATTTTCGAAAGTATGAGGTCCCATTGCATTTGGCAACAAACACCATATATCTTTTATTGGTCATTATTCCACCTCTTCAGTGTGCTTCAATGCCTGATTCATCATGATCCTCATAGGTCATAGCTCTGTCCCTCTATTATGAAAAGTTTTCAGTTGGCTTCACTTGCTGGGATGGATGGGTGGGATGGTTGGAAGGAAGGTTGGATAGTGCATGTATGGATAATTTGGTTAAAAGACTGAATGAGAGAAAATAAAGCCTAAATCATGGTGGCCATGTGTGAATTATAATGAGAGGATGAATTAAGAGTTGGATTGCTTGGATGAATAAGCAAGGCAGCCCTTCTCATGGAAAGGGGCATGTGCTCACCTATTTTGCTTAACGCTATGGCTCAAAGTGTGGGGTATTTTTAAAATTTTTGTTCTACTTCCTTGAATTCTGTATTTGTTAAGCGAGGCCGATAAGTCCCACCCATCATTCGTCACCTTCCTTCCCACCCATGGCATTTTTCCACCCATGACCAAAGTGCAGTGCAGTTCAATTTGTGACTGCAGTATTGGCTGGGCAATATGCTCAGTGACCCCTCTATTCTATTTCAAAATCTCAACCCTACCTACCTAATCCATCTACCCTACCCTGTAGTAGAGCAAGTCATGATTCCTTTCCTTACTGCCCAGTAAATGAATATGCTGGAAAAAATATGCGATTGTGGGTGAGGCCGGTGAGCAAAGTGAGAGTCAGTGCATTATTTGATGTCAAGTTTGATGTATGGGATACAATGTAATGAATGTGCCAAATACAATCTATATATCCTGTTTCTTTCTTTGTAGTGCAGTTCATCGTTTTTCCCAACGTCTACTCACATCAGACAGGATACCATCTGCATTTCATAAATGATGTGTGTAATTTCGTATCTTATTTATTATTCATCTGTCTCTTTGGAGTCAGGGTTGAAAGATAAGGCTATTGAATGATTGTCAATTACTTAGCCCCAGCTGCAGACAGTAGCAAAATACGTGATATGGTGGCTAGCGATGAGCATGGCTCCTTTAATTTAGCACAACATACAACTTGTACGCCATAGTGCATAATGCCTTACTCATTAATGAGAAATAATTTATTTTTCCCTTCAACATTTTTGGCTAAGTATTTGAAAAGCCTTTAGAATAAAAAAGGTAACATTTCAGTTTTTTAAATCTGGTATTAATCTTATTCTGTCGTAAAACTTTTCTGCCACACAGTCAATGTTTTTTATGCAAGGTATGTGTGGGCATAATATACTATTGACTTGTGACTCTCCTAATCATAATCACATCAATTTCTGATGGCCCTATGGGACAAGCAATGCACTGCTACTTTGCCATACACTAATTTCAAACAATTGTATGCACATAGCATTATTAACAATTTGTATTTTTTCTTTTTGTTTTCCTGCCACTCCTGCAGGCCCACCCATATCACCCAACAGGCAAGAGATAGCAGCCCATCCGCGGTGGAAGAGGCTGTATCATATTCAGCATGAATACTGGTAGCTGGTGGTCTTGGAAGAAGAAGAGGCAGAAATACCAGCCTCTCAGTCGCAGCCAGGCCTCAGTGCAGCTGCACCCTCTCAGCCTCCAGACTCTCTGCCATCTTATCGTAGGTGTAGCCGCCAGCTGACAACATCTACTGCTGCCCCTCTCACCAACAGAAGCAGGCCATTGCCGTGGTGCATCCTGCAGCGGATGGCACAATAGAGAGCTGGCTCACCATGTTTGGGAAGATCCTGGACCAGATCTGGACGTAAATGGACAATATGCTCTTTTAGTCTTTTTTTTTAAATTTGTTTGAAGGGACTTGTGGGTGGAGGAGGTGGGAAGGCAGTTGGGAAGGTTTTTTTTTCAAATGTTTTGGATATTGGTGGTTGGGCCATTGTATTTGGGGAGAGGAATCGGTCTGTTGGGGGTGGAGATGGTTGGTTTCTTAATAAAAAAATGAAGGGGAACATTTATACTTTATCAAAATTTATGCCTGAAGTATTTTTTGTGTGTGTTACTTTCACTTTGCACTGCTGCCTTTAGTTTTTATGGAACTTGTTTATCTGCTTGTACAAGTGTACTATACTGCTTAGTTATGGAGCTATACCTCTCTAAATATCTTGACTATTTGGGGGAATGCTGCCATGACCTATATTTTTGACAACACAACAACCTACATAAATGATTGCTGAGTAGCAGTTAGTTACTTACTTAATAACTTAACTAGTTCACTTCACTCCATAGTTGTCTTACGTGAATAAAGATAAAGCAATAACATGGAAGACATTACAACTTCACAAGTGTGGTCCCACTTCCACCCAGGTAAGCTCTAACTGGAGGATTAATTGGAAGGATTATCCATTGCAGGCATATACATGGAAATACAAATAACTGATTTAGTTGGGTATATCAAAGCTTTACAAAGAATTGAGACCAGAATGCTACATGATGACACAACAAAGATTTTTTGAATTATGATAAAATAACAAAAAATAGCAATAGTAGTAACTTGAACAATGGGGAGCTACTAAAGTTACATACTCCTTGAGTCATGATAAATTGACTGAAAGTCTGGAGTGGACAAGCTAAGGTTAGGCGTTTACAGCTATGCAACACAAGGGCAGAATGATGATGGTGACTGTTAGACTTGGCACCCTTTGCGTGGTTTCCCCTGACTTTTTGCCTCTACCTCCTGTATTTTTGATGCTGTGTTGGATTTTGGTTTTGCTGGCTTAGATGATTTGGGCACTTTGCCTCTTCAGATTAGTGTCAAAGTGCAAGTGCTCCCTGTGTAAATTGGTGTTACAATTGGTTCTCCCTGATTGGAATATTTTTTTTATTGATTGGGCCACCCATATGAGTAGCCCTGAATAGGTTTCTCACACTTGCCACTGCAGTGCCTGTGCACAGTTTGTTAACTGCCATCTCGACTTGGCAAATACACTCACTTGTCAGGCCCTAACCTTCCCTTTTCCTACATGTAAGGTACCCCTATGGTTGGTCCAAGGTACCCCCTGGGCAGGGTGCAGTGTATATGAATGGTACGAAATGTACTGATGTGTGTGGCATGTCCTGAAAGAATCAGAATATATTTTATTGTTTAATTAGTTAAAACCATAACAATATACCAACAGTGGTAAAATATATTACACATTTTAAAATATACCTTAGAATATACATATTAAAAGATTTAGGCTGCAGGAGTGCCATAAATACACAGTTAGGGTATATAGGGTAAAAAGTTATACAGTGCATAAGATACCGGAGAGAAGATGTGGAACATAGTTTCTAAACTGCCATTGAGCGTCACCACTAACCATGTTTTGATACTTTCTCATATTTGATTAAAAAGTTTACTGAGTGACAGTTAAGCTGTGGGTCATTCGGGTCGAGACGCTTTAGTATTGCAGTTCTACAGGTACAAATGCTTCTTGCATTCAATTGATTTTTCAGCAATTGACGATGTTATAGACTTAGAACTGGGCAGATATATATTAAAAGAATAAAGTCCTGTTTTGGGGATCCACAAAGGTTACATGCCTTTGGGCCCTGATACCACCAGCTTTGTTGGTGTGCGTTAAAAGACAGCATTCCAAATCGTGTTGCTACCAACTTAGGGCCAGATGTAGGTAATCCCAATTTACCTACTCTTAAATACCGAATTTTACAGATTCTGTATTTAATAATAGGTAAATGGGATGTAGATAAATTTTCGGTAAAAATTACTGAATCGGTAAGATTCGGTATTTACTGAATCGGTATTTACCGATTCGGTAATTGCCATTCATTCCTATGGGCCTGGAGGCCCATAGGAATGAATGGCAATCACCGAATTGGCAAATACTGATTCGGTAAAATGGGGGGAACCTTCAAAGGTGCCAGGGTGTCACTTTGACACTCTGTTGCACCCCTGAATTGTGCTTGTGAGCAGATGTGGCACACATACATGCCCTAAGGGCATGTATGTATGCCACATGGCACAGTTGAAAATGCACAGATTTGCATTTTCAAAGGTATTCCTTATTTACCACCAACTTATAGTTGGTGGTAAATACCGAATCCTAAAATGGGAAAAGCACTTATTTGAGTGCTCCCTACATTGCAAATTCGGTAATTTACCGATTCGGTATTTTAAGGAATCAGTAATTTACAGATGCCTTAAAATACCGATTCGATAAATTACCGAATTTGCAATTTAGGCCACCTACATCCCAAATGCCCAATACCGGTCGGTAACGGCCAAAATTCGGTAATTTCGGCCGTTACTGACCGGTTTTGGGTCACCTACATCTGGCCCCATGTCTTTAAATGAGAAGAGAAAGACAGACCCAAGTCTGTTGCTGGTTACGGTTTTGTATACGATTGCTAAACCATCCATGCAGGGGCTCGCCTGTTCAGCTTGGCTTTTTCTTCCAATAATTAATGCTGATTTACCGCCATCTTTAATATTTGTTGGAAAGAAGAGAATGGTAGGTTCTGCTGCCAAAGATCTACCATGCTGGTAAGCTTTAAAGATGATTGTAGATACTTGGTGTAGGCAGATTGGGGATCATCTCGAGTGCCTTCCAGAGTGCATTTTTAATCTGATTTTGTTGGTTACTCCAGATTTTGTACCCAGTTTTTATAGTTATGTATCTTCTGTGTAGATCCTGCTATTGCAGCACAATTTCTAGCCGGACCTGTACCACTGAAGAGTTGCGGGATAGGGAGAATACTGTATTGTATGCTCATGTTTAAAGGCTTTTCAGGAACCCCGCTTCTTTCCCATGCTGGATTTAGCTTGCTTAGGCTACTGTTGATAGAGGTTTTGCTTTAATTACCGCTAAAAGTGGAGTAAACGATGGGCCTTTTAGAATCTTTGATATTGAAGAGAAAGGAAATATTAGGCCATTTCCCTTTTTCAATAAGGTCTAATTCTACTTTTAAAAGGTTAAACTATTGTCCACATGAACACCTAAGACATCTCCTGCTAGTGAAATACTGCTGATTTAGTTTTTCACTATTGACAGGCTGTCTTGCCCCATTGGATAGAATGGGAAATGCTTTGTAACATCTTACAAGTATAACTCCCCTTTGGAACAAGATAGAGAAATAAAGTTTAGGCTCTCTGAACTAACAATTTAATAACACCTCTTTTAGTAAAGATGGTTTTCAATTTGTATGTTTGAAAATGCCACTTTTAGAAAGTAATACAAAAAGGGGGTGGTGATGGACAGAGCATCTGAATCAATCAAACACTCAAACCCAGTCAAAAGATCTGGGTTTAATCCATCACCGTTCTTTAGCCCACTTGCCACCCCATTTCAGACATGGCTATATGCAAATCAGTCTGACCCTGTGCCTCATGGGAACAGTCCAGCCCGAACTGCCATGCCATGTCTTCCCTGGACCGGAAACAAGCTTCCGAGGACCGGTTTCTGGCATTCCAGCCATCTTCAGCCCGGCTTGCTTGAATCCAGTGGCAAAGTGAGCAAGGGACTCACGTCTGAGTATACCCTGCCACACTTACGGCGGCCAAAAGCGGTACAAAAAGGGGGTGGTGATGGACAGAGCATCTGAATCAATCAAACACTCAAACCCAGTCAAAAGATCAGGGTTTAATCCATCACCGTTCTTTAGCCCACTCTGCCACCCCAGTTCAGACATGGCTATATGCAAATCAGTCTGACCCTGTGCCTCATGGGAACAGTCCAGCCCGAACTGCCATACCATGTCTTCCCTGGACCGGAAACAAGCTTCCGAGGACCGGTTTCTGGCATTCCAGCCGTCTTCAGCCCGGCTTGCTTGAATCCAGTGGCAAAGTGAGCAAGGGACTCACATCTGAGTATACCCTGCCACACTTATGGTGGCCAAAAGCGGTACAAAAAGAGGGTGGGGATGGATAGAGCATCTGAATCAATCAAACACTCAAACCCAGTCAAAATATCTGGGTTTAATCCATCACCGTTCTTTAGCCCACTCTGCCACCCCAGTTCAGACATGGCTATATGCAAATCAGTCTGACCCTGTGCCTCATGGGAACAGTCCAGCCCGAACTGCCATGCCATGTCTTCCCTGGACCGGAAACAAGCTTCCGAGGACCGGTTTCTGGCATTCCAGCCGTCTTCAGCCCGGCTTGCTTGAATCCAGTGGCAAAGTGAGCAAGGGACTCACGTCTGAGGATACCCTGCCACACTTATGGCGGCCAAAAGTGGTACAAAAAAGGGGTGGTGATGGACAGAGCATCTGAATCAATCAAACACTCAAACCCAGTCAAAAGATCTGGGTTTAATCCATCACCGTTCTTTAGCCCACTCTGCCACCCCAGTTCAGACATGGCTATATGCAAATCAGTCTGACTCTGTGCCTCATGGGAACA
Organism: Lissotriton vulgaris; assembly: GCF_964263255.1. Taxonomy (NCBI): domain Eukaryota; kingdom Metazoa; phylum Chordata; class Amphibia; order Caudata; family Salamandridae; genus Lissotriton; species Lissotriton vulgaris. The sequence continues at coordinate 1,302,705,191 of NC_141695.1, read as the reverse complement.
GTCCAGCCCGAACTGCCATGCCATGTCTTCCCTGGACTGGAAACAAGCTTCCGAGGACCGGTTTCTGGCATTCCAGCCGTCTTCAGCCCGGCTTGCTTGAATCCAGTGGCAAAGTGAGCAAGGGACTCACGTCTGAGTATACCCTGCCACACTTATGGCGGCCAAAAGCGGTACAAAAAGGGGGTGGTGATGGACAGAGCATCTGAATCAATCAAACACTCAAACCCAGTCAAAAGATCTGGGTTTAATCCATCACCGTTCTTTAGCCCACTCTGCCACCCCAGTTCAGACATGGCTATATGCAAATCAGTCTGACCCTGTGCCTCATGGGAACAGTCCATCCCGAACTGCCATGCCATGTCTTGTACTTGTACTGGGGTGAATGTATGACATTGTTCTACATTCTGTCCTTCAACTGTGTTTTTTGCAATTTTCACCCCGAGTGTGTTGGGTATACTCAGACGTGAGTCCCAGGCTCTCCACACCACTGGAGTCAAGCTATCCAGGCTGATGAAGGCTGATAGCCAGAAACCGGTCCTTGGATGCTTGATTCCGGTCTGGGAAAGACATGGCTTGGTAGTTCGGACTGGACGGTTCCCATGAGGCACAGGGTCAGAGCTGATTTGCATATAGCCAGTGTCTAACCCAGGGTGGTGTGGAGTGCAAAAAAACGATGGATTTAGGCCCAGATACTTGTACTGGGGTGAATGTATGACATTGTTCTACATTCTGTCCTTCAACTGTGTTTTTTGCAATTTTCACCCCGAGTGTGCTGGGTATACTCAGACGTGAGTCCCAGGCTCTCCACACCACTGGAGTCAAGCTATCCAGGCTGATGAAGGCTGATAGCCAGAAACCGGTCCTTGGATGCTTGATTCCGGTCTGGGAAAGACATGGCTTGGTAGTTCGGACTGGACTGTTCCCATGAGGCACAGGGTCAGAGCTGATTTGCATATAGCCAGTGTCTAACCCAGGGTGGTGTGGAGTGCAAAAAAACGATGGATTTAGGCCCAGATACTTGTACTGGGGTGAATGTATGACATTGTTCTACATTCTGTCCTTCAACTGTGTTTTTTGCAATTTTCACCCCGAGTGTGCTGGGTATACTCAGACGGTAGTCCCAGGCTCTCCACACCACTGGAGTCAAGCTATCCAGGCTGATGAAGGCTGATAGCCAGAAACCGGTCCTTGGATGCTTGATTCCGGTCTGGGAAAGACATGGCTTGGTAGTTCGGACTGGACTGTTCCCATGAGGCACAGGGTCAGAGCTGATTTGCATATAGCCAGTGTCTAACCCAGGGTGGTGTGGAGTGCAAAAAAACGATGGATTTAGGCCCAGATACTTGTACTGGGGTGAATGTATGACATTGTTCTACATTCTGTCCTTCAACTGTGTTTTTTGCAGTTTTAGAAAGTAGGCATTTTCTAGTTTAACCATTCTGTGTGCCTCTACCTGTTTGTGTATTGACTGTCTGGTTTTGGAGTGACATGGAATTGGGATGTGCATCCATTGTAGACAGGCGCTGGGGGGCTTGAGGTGTGCCTGGCCCTTTCTGGATGACTCAGAGCCAAGCTGAATAGACCGAGGCTGAATTTAGAGTAGTAGAAAGAGATTTCTTTGCACATTAAAAGGGCTCTCCCTTGCACAATGCTGTTTCTACCTCCTGTGGTCATTCTGCACCATTGAGGACAGAACTAGTTTGGACTGGGCTCAGAGGCCCTTGCACAAACAGAACAAAGACGTTTTGGGGTATACGTATTAGACCTAAAACTTCAGAACCTTAGATCATTTATGGAATCCAACAGGAACCTTTGAAAAGGAGAAGGGCTGGAGAAACTGGAGGAGGTTACTACCCCTTTGCTGTGTGCTGTCTGTGGTTGGACTGCAATAGCTGTTTCTGCCAAGAAAGGGACAAGGACTTTGCTGTGTCCCCTGCTTGAGGAAGATCTCCAAGGGCTTGAGTAGAGCTTTCCTCTTGTTCTGAAGTCTCAGGGCCACAGAGACTTCACCTCCAGCTCCCCTGAACTTCCTTGATGAGATTTATCACATACTAAGAGGTGCCTAATACTGTGTTGGGCCTCTAGAGGTTATTTCTGCTGTTGGGAGCTGGATAGGCAACACAACTACAAGAAAATTGATGAATCACACTTCTTGTGGCTGTTTTTCCGATGCAGCACCACTGTGCAAGAAGAATCGGCACACATTGCTGCCCCGTTGATGAAACTGATGCAGCTCCTGTCACTGCTGCAAGAACCAACGCGCCGAGGGATCGCTGCTGAAGAAACCGACACCATTAATTCAATGGGGTTAACCCAATAAGTCAAAGGACCTGGGTATCAATTAGTGTAAAACAACAAAAGTGGTCCTAGACATATCTTAAAGCACCTATTGATGCAACACTTATTATTTGTATATTGAGGAAATTAATCCAAAACAGAATAGGAGATATAATTCTTTACCAAGCCAGAACTAGATATCAATGTGTCGTACCCAACAACTACTAATCAAAACAACCAATCTATTTGATCAGTCAATGTATTTCAAATTTATTTTCAACACTGATAAAACAGATTGAATTACAAAAAAGAAGAAACTGCAGTTTGCAGTAAGAATATAAAGGGGGTGTGCAAGTGAATTGGAAAGGAAGAATAGTTCAAAAGACAAAATTCAAAATGTATGTACAACTAAAATTGCAATTCTTCTAATTGGACAAGCATGGAGGCCTACCCATACACATTTATATACATTGATTTATGATGTATGATTTATGTGGAGAAGTGTGGCTCAATGGTTAGAGCGACCAAACAAAACACCTGCCAGTACTGTACGAGTTTGCCTTCCGAAAATTGCAGAGACTCGAGCAGAGGCACAGATGCCGGTTGCACGAAGGTCCTTCATTGACCCGTGACTCCCGCCAGTGTTGCGAACAGACACAGCCCGACATTGGAAACAAACACAAACTCCTGACACACCACACCACCCGAGTACATTGGTACCTCGCCCGGTTTTCCTCATTTACAGTGCACATTTTCATTCAAGCTATGAGGTCCTGATGAGAACCCTCCAACTTGTTTTCACACCATAAGACTTTTGAATTACAAACAGTATTGCAAGAAAATCTTTAAATAGGATATTCAATTCCGAAAAAATATTGCTATGGTGTATACCTCTGTTATTGTATGATTTCAATTTTTGACATTGTAAATTGTAAATATCATTGTCTGTATGTATGGTTTGGATGAGAGAGTGAGTGTTTGAATGCAAATGTTGATCAACCAGGTATGATTGCGTCCTGTCATTATTGAGTCTTTTATGATAATGTCATTTTTATGAATATGATACTTTGTATTGTTTGTGTTTTCTATTATTGTGAAATCTTGGTGAACTCTAACCAACAAATTATTTGAAAAATCCTTCATCAAAATAAAAGTGATTAACTCTATGAAATTCATTTTCTACCCCGCACTCAGTTTAATTCTTTGCGCGTAGGTGATTGAAACAAAATAGTAGTTGGTTGAATAGCTTTATTCGATAAAAAACATATCATAAAAGCACATTTTTACATTTGTAAAAACAGTTTATCAACATTCGGTCAGAAATATTGTCATCATTAAAAAGTTTTTAAGAACAGATCGACTTTAAAGATAAAAAAATAGAAGGGGAACTCGTTTACTGAATCAATAATTTTTTTACGGTTCTTAAACGCCATGCCCAGCCTAAAAATGTTGCCATACAGGAGGCAAAGAAAGGTCCTGCATCTGTACGCAATATGCGTAGGGGTTCCAGATGAGAGCGAGTTCCCAAACTCCTGCAAAGGGGCTTCAACCACATCCGTCTAGGCGCTGCGTAAACACTGCACTCGAACAACAAGTGGGCAACAGACTCTACCCTTAAATCACAAAAGGGGCAGTAAGGTACAGTTTGGGTGGGCGGTTTCCAGGTAGAAGTGAACTGGCAAAAGGATAGCACCCCCACCCTGAATTTAAGATACAATGATCTGTCCCACGGGCTCTGGATAATATCCAGGTATGGTTCCCTGTAAGGGATCTCTTTGGTTGACAGAAACAGGGCCACAGAATTACAATGGCTTGTATCACGTGCTCTCTCATTGTCCACCCATGACCAATACGCCTTCTTTAATAGTTGTTTTGAGGGTGCAGATTTGTTAGCCCAAGCATCTCCTAAGCCTAGTTTATACAGCAGCCTTTCAACCTCACTGAGCCAGATGATCCTATGGCAACCCGGTAGAGACATAATGTCACTTAAGGCTTCGGCATAACTGCTGAGTTCTTGGACATTCCAAATTCTGGACCATAGTAGAAGAGGGCGTAATTTAGCTTGGTCGCATATTGGTCGGGTGCCTGCATCTAGCAGAAGGGGGATTGTGGGAGTACTGTGGGGTAGGCACATAAGATCTTTGTGAAAGTTGTTCTCAAGATGAGCCAGAGCGTCAACTCTTTGAGTACCCCACAGTTCGGCACCATACAGTGCCGCACTCACAACCCTTGCCCTATAGATATCTAGGGGAGCCCCAATTGGTTTTAAAGATGATAAACGCTGTTCCTTGAGCAGTGCACCTGCAACCCTCTTGTGTGTCAGGAACACCTTTTGGTGGTGCGCCTTCCAACTCATGGTGTCACTAATGCGTATACCCAGATAGTCAAATTCTTTGACTTGTTCGAGTGGAACCGAGTCTAGAACAGGTGGAATGACAGATTTCTTGGGCGGGTTAAGGATTAAGAATTTAGGCCCACATGCATCAAGCATTTTTGGAGTCGCAAACGGTGCGATTACTTAAAATCGGCCGTTTGCGACTCCAAAAATGCATTTTGGAATGCATCAATCATTTTTGGAAATCGTAACATTTGAGCGATTTCCAAAAATGCGATTGCTTTTAGGAAATCGCAAATTTGCGATTTCCTAAAAGCAATGCATGAATACATTTTAAAAAGCGAATTCGCAATTTGCGGGACAGATTTACAGAGTAGTTGAACTACTCGGTAAATTTGCAAAAACTGTAAATAATGCAGAAAATGCATTTTTAAAACGTTCATGTTACGGACACACATGTCCTTGGGACATGTGTGTGTGCAACATGATGCGAAAAATACATTTCAGGGGTGCCTGGGGGGGTCATTTAGACCCCCCTCTCCACCCTTGAAATGGATTGAGGAATAGCGATTTTCAAATTGCGAATTCGCAATTCCCATTCATTCCTATGGGCCTTTTGGCCCATAGGAATGAATGAGAATTGCGAACTCGCAATTTGAAAATTGCATTTTTTATGCGATTCGGTAGAAATAGCGATTTCTACCGAATTGCATAAAAATGGTAAAAATAATCATGCATAGGCTTTTGCGAGTTCTAAATTGCGATTCCCTATTTATCGCAATTTAGAACTCGCAAAAGCTGAGAATGATGCATGTGGGTCTTAGTCTTACCTATATTCATAGCCAAACCCCTTGTATCGCAGAAGGCCTTGAAACTAGAGAGCAATGATTGGATGCCCATTGGTGATTTCGAAATTAGAAGGGTGTCATCCGCGAATAGGAGCGTTGGGATTTTCCTTCCAGCCAGGGTGGGTGTATCTGATGGATGCTGGAGGAGGTGCTCCACCACTCCGTTGATATAAAGAGAAAACAGAGTGGGGGCAAGCACACACCCCTGGGGGACGCCCCTATCAACTGGGATGCGGGGTGTTTTCTCCCCCTGGGCACCCCATCTAATTTGGGCAAAATTGCTATCATGAAATTTTACAAGCAAGGACAACAGATAAGGGGGGAGACCTAACCCATCGAGGACACTCCATAATAGTGCTCGTGGTACCAGGTCGAAGGCCGTTCGTAAGTCAATAAAGACTAGATATAAACTGCCTCCTCCTAGCACCACCACTTTCCAGTAAATCATAAGAAGGCGGAATGTCTGCTCGATTGTACCCATCCCTGTTCTAAAGCCTGCTTTAAGATCTGACAAAATCCGATTTTCATCAGCCCACTGGATAATCCTGCCCAGTACCACCTTACCAGCTACCTTTTGGGTTGAGTCCAGTAAACTAATAAGTCGATAATTTGCTGGGTCGTCCCTGCAGCCTTTCTTAAAAATAGGGACGACCTCAGCACCCCTCCATGAGTCGGGGAATACCCCTTCCCAACAATACCTTGTTTAGGAGGGAAGCGATTAGTCTACTCCAAAAAGAGGGGTGGTTCTTTATCATATCACCCGGAATTCCATCAGGTCCTGCCGCCTTATTTGGGACAATACAGCTGATTGCCCTCTCTACTTCAAGGCTAGTAAATAGACCATCATGGCATGGGAGGTCAATCGCAGGGTTGGGTAGTGGGCCCAGAGGTGAGAAAACTAGATGAGGTGCCCCCGAAGGAGCAGAGTATAGTTTCGAGAAATGGGCAAGCCAAACATCACCAGGGATGTTACAAGTTAACTGTTGGTCAGTAGGCTTTTCCCTAGCTCGTAATAGATCCCAAAACCTCTTAGCATCTTTCCCATTGCTTGCCTCTACTAGCTCCCCCCAGAAGTTGGAGTCATAGGCATCCTTGGCCTCAGTCAGGGTTTTTTTGTAAAATTTCCTCGCGGCCCTAATATTAGCTGGGTCTTTGGTCTTTAGTGTGGCAATGAGTTCCCTCTTAGCTACACGACATTTAACAGTATACCATTTATCTCTCGCTTTAGGGATACCTTTCGGGGCACCCCTATGAGTAGATTGGGGGACAATGAACAAGTCACTCAGTGCCACTATAGTGTCTGTGAATAAGGGTAAAACCTTTTTACTGGTGGGACTTAAAGTGTCCAGCCGAGGCTCCACTCCTGACAAGATAGTCCCGGCTTGCGCCATCCTTGCTTCGTCTGCTGAAACTTTGGCCCACTTTAGGCGCCTGCTACAGTTAGTGGGAACAATTTCGTGGGAAGTTTTCCACTTGTGGTCAAATGTGCCTTGGTTTCCAGCCTGCCAAGGGGGGGTAATGGATTGCGAAAGGGGGTTATGGTCGCTATCACCCGACTCTATAACCTCCATGTCTTGGTGGAATGACCAAAGGTTATAATTAAGCATGGCAAAGTCAATTCTGGAGGAGTGGCCCGGCCTATTATATGTATGAGCACCCATACAGTCAGATTTAGATCGGCCATTTGTTGGTCTTAGATTGTACTCCATACAAAGAGCATTGATATCTATTGCACTTTGTGTCCATTTAGGGATCGGATCAAGAGTCAAGATCGGAATACCTCTCCTGGTGTCCTCTTCGAAGGTATCCAAAATGTCCTCTCTGGCCAGTGGCTCGAAGCAGCAATTGAAATCGCCTGCAAGAAGAACATAAGAGTCAGCATTGCAGGCTGCTAGATTGCTGTTTAGGCCTGTTGTGGGTAAACGTGACACACCGCCTTTGGCACCCCTCAGGTAGATATTAAATACTTCCAAGTTTCTTCCCCCTTTGCAATTTATTGATATCCACTGGAGATCCGGTGACTGGGTGGTCCTTTGTTTTACACTAAGCCCTAGTGCAATACTGACCCATATGAGAAGCCCGCCAGATGGACGACCTTTGGATCCTTGGTGTTGGACGGCGGGGACAAAGTAGGTTGAAAAGCCCACTCTGTGTCTTGGTTCTAGGCACCAGGTCTCCTGGAGAAGGCAGATATCATAGGGTTCCAAAAAAGCATTCCATTCAGGAATGTCAAAGTTGCGTCCGAGCCCTGCCGCATTCCAGCATAGAATTTTTAATACGGGATCGCCAGACGAAGAAACCTTGGAAGAGTCAGTAGGCATGAGAGGTTTGTTCATGACCGATCTGGAAGACCCTATAGGTGGCTCGATCTGCTGGTGGTTCAGGGTCACAACGGAGCCAGACAGATTAGTCCCTGATATTTCAGTAGAGATGGATAAAGGGGGAGTCATACAGGGTAAGACTGTCCATTCTTCCACACCACAGTGTTCTAGTATGTTGGGAATGGGTGGCTCCCCAACAAAAGGTAGACTGTTTGATGATCCTGGTGGACTTGCTGAGTAGTCGGGAGATAAGCGTTCGATTTGCCAATGTTCCTGTGGTGGTGGTATTTCCCTCAGTTGTTGTTGGGCCAATTGCATAGGAAGTCAATCTACCTCCTCTAAACTGCCGAATCTATTATAAGTAGAGAGGCCATTCCAATGTGGGAGGATATCCTTATGACTCCGGGGATGGTCCATCCATGGATGGTGTTGTACCAGTGTCCAGTTATCCACCTGGTTGCGTCTAGGTCGAGGAGGGTAAAAGAAAGACAACGGCCTAGGTATAACGGAGGTCTCATCACTGCCTGGCCAGGAGCAGATATGGTACGCCGTGTGTGGATCCTCGAAGGTCACCACTACACAATCCCCAGGACTAGTTTTCTTCGTTGGGCCCACCCAAGGAGTTCTGCGAACCATCAGGACACGACTTCTTCGACCATTACTGATCGGTCTGTTTACATTTAGCCAATGCATTATTTTATTTTTCAATGACCAATGGTTCTCATATTGGCCATTGCTGATCGAAGGAACACCCGTCAGCACAACCACATAATCATTGGCCTCTGGGGGAAGATCAATATAACCCCCTCTAAAGTTGTCTTTTGCGGGGGGCCCTGGGTTTCACTAGGAGTGGGTCTGGGGAGCACCTCAGGTTTGGGGTTTACTGAGTGACGCGTGGAGCCCCGCCTAGGAACCTGAGGCTTAGTAATAGCGCAAGCTTGGTCCACAGTCACAGTCCTCGGTTTAGGAACCGGCCTTGCAGTGGGTGGTATTGGGAGTGGAGGTTGCTGGGCTTGGGATGCAGGAGCTAGTGGTATTGGATCAGCTACTCTAATACCCTGGTTTTCAAGAGTTCTCAAGCCGAGAGTAGCCAAGGCAATAATGCTCTTCTCCATTTCAAGCAAGTTGTTCTCCATCCTTGACAGTCTAAGGTCAAGGGGCGAGAGAAGCTTTTTGAGGGTTTCCCAAACCATCTCTATGAATTCCTTGTTATTCTTGCCCAACCCCTCTACCTGTGAGCCCTCATCCTCTGAGGTGATAGTAAGTGGAATGGCTGAACCCTCTCCCTGTTCCTCACTTGGCGGCTGTGTACTTGGGGTACGCTCTGCTATAGCGTTAATTACTGTGACATTAGTCATCGGCAGATGTTGAGGGACAGCAATTTTTGCTTTTTTACGAAAATAGGCAGAGCGAGAATGGCGTTTTCTTTTTGGTTGTTTGACACTAGTGTTGGTAGTAAACAGAGCAGTCTGAGGGAGTGGGCTGAGTGTAGAGTTCTGTGCGCAAAGAGGTGTGGGCAGGGTTACCTCGTCTATGTTAGAAGGATGCTCTAAGGTTGGGGAAAAGGTGTCGGGGATCGGGGACTGATGGACATCGACCTGAGTGACTACACAGTGGGGGCGGACAGGACGCTCCGGTGTAACCGTAGCAGCTATGTGACCTAAAGAGGATTTTTTTTAAAGTGCGATGACTTAAGACAGCCTTCTAGCAGCTTCCAATTCTAAGGAGACCCGGGTTTGGAGTTTTGATATCTCTTCATCTATAGCTATGTTAGTACGGGTAATAAAATCATCCATAGGGCCACTAATTTGTGGCCCACCTTTAGAAGTCTTGCTACGTGTTACCCTAGTACTCATGGCGCTTGGTGCACAAGGACAAACGATGGATAGGCGGGCAGAATGAAGTACTCCGGATATATGTTTACCTTTATTGGCTTAGGAAGGATTGAGAGGATATTGAGCGAAAGGGGGTGGGCCAGTCCAGTCCTCTCCATCCTCGAACGGCCTCAAACGGCCCGCTCTTAGCCCGGTCTTCGCCCCGAGCTGCGTCCCGCGATGCGGGAGTGTAGTGCTGTGATATAGTGGGCGTGATGGGCGGGGGGCGGGCCGGCGGGGAGAGCAGACCGGATGGTGTGTCCGTGGTCTCGCAGGGACTCCTGGTTGTTGGAGTCCCTGCACACTCGCAGCCCCGCCTAGCCTCTCGCCCTTACCTCCGCCTTCAGAGATCAGGTGCCGGTGATTGCTGGAAAACGCACTCCCGTGCGAAGCGGCACCCGCTGAGCGGGTGCGGCGAGCAGTAGGGCTGAATCTGCCCTCGGTGTCCTCGGTGTCCTCGGCGAGTGTCGGGTAAGCCTCAGTTGCAAGAAATAAGTGTCCCAACTGTTGGTGTGCGGAGACGCCTTTTACAGCCTCAGGCGGGCGGGGGGCGGGCCGGCGGGGAGAGCGGACCGGATGGTGTGTCCGTGGTCTCGCAGGGACTCCTGGTTGTTGGAGTCCTGCACACTTGCAGCCCCGCCTAGCCTCTCGCCCTTACCTCCGCCTTCAGAGATCGGGTGCCGGTGATTGCTGGAAAACGCACTCCCGTGCGAAGCGGCACCCTGTGGAGCGGGTGCGGCGAGCAGTAGGGCTGAATCTGCCCTCGGTGTCCTCGGCGAGTGTCGGGTAAGCCTCAGTTGCAAGAAATAAGTGTCCCAACTGTTGGTGTGCGGAGACGCCTTTTACAGCCTCAGGCGGGCGGGGGCGGGCCGGCGGGGAGAGCGGACCGGATGGTGTGTCCGTGGTCTCGCAGGGACTCCTGGTTGTTGGAGTCACTGCACACTCGCAGCCCCGCCTAGCCTCTCGCCCTTACCTCCGCCTTCAGAGATCAGGTGCCGGTGATTGCTGGAAAACGCACTCCCGTGCGAAGCGGCACCCGCGGAGCGGGTGCGGCGAGCAGTAGGGCTGAATCTGCCCTCGGTGTCCTCGGCGAGTGTCGGGTAAGCCTCAGTTGCAAGAAATAAGTGTCCCAACTGTTGGTGTGCGGAGACGCCTTTTACAGCCTCAGGCGGGCGGGGGGCGGGCCGGCGGGGAGAGCGGACCGGATGGTGTGTCCGTGGTCTCGCAGGGACTCCTGGTTGTTGGAGTCCCTGCACACTCGCAGCCCCGCCTAGCCTCTCGCCCTTACCTCCGCCTTCAGAGATCAGGTGCCGGTGATTGCTGGAAAACGCACTCCCGTGCGAAGCGGCACCCGCGGAGCGGGTGCGGCGAGCAGTAGAGCTGAATCTGCCCTCGGTGTCCTCGGTGTCCTCGGCAAGTGTCGGGTAAGCCTCAGTTGCAAGAAATAAGTGTCCCAACTGTTGGTGTGCGGAGACGCCTTTTACAGCCTCAGGCGGGTGGGGGGCGGGCCGGCGGGGAGAGCGGACCGGATGGTGTGTCCGTGGTCTCGCAGGGACTCCTGGTTATTGGAGTCCCTGCACACTCGCAGCCCCGCCTAGCCTCTCGTCCTTACCTCCGCCTTCAGAGATCAGGTGCCGGTGATTGCTGGAAAACGCACTCCCGTGCGAAGCGGCACCCGCAGAGCGGGTGCGGCGAGCAGTAGGGCTGAATCTGCCCTCGGTGTCCTCGGTGTCCTCGGCGAGTGCCGGGTAAGCCTCAGTTGCAAGAAATAAGTGTCCCAACTGTTGGTGTGCGGAGACGCCTTTTACAGCCTCAGGCGGGCGGGGGGCGGGCCGGCAGGAGAGCGGACCGGATGGTGTGTCCGTGGTCTCGCAGGGACTCCTGGTTGTTGGAGTCCCTGCACACTCGCAGCCCCGCCTAGCCTCTTGCCCTTACCTCCGCCTTCAGAGATCAGGTGCCGGTGATTGCTGGAAAACGCACTGCCGTGCGAAGCGGCACCCGCGGGTGCGGCGAGCAATAGAGCTGAATTTACCCTTGGTGTCCTCGGTGTCCTCGGCGAGTGTCGGGTAAGCCTCAGTTGCAAGAAATAAATGTCACAGTACTGGCAGGTGCTTTGTTTGGTCGTGATAAAGAGGCTTGGCCTTACTGTGGTAAGCCCACACCCAGTGTTGTTTTTTCAATGGTTAGAGCGGCAGACCCTGATGCGGAGGTCTGGCCTGGGACCAGGGTTCAATTCCCGCCTCGGCCGGTCTTGGCAGGGTCTTGAGCTCTAAATTCCTCGGACCTGATTTCTCACCTCGGTGCCTATTCTAATCATGGGTCCCACGCTGCAACTCTGGGCAATAGCTTGCTTAATCTCCACAACGGCCCCAACAGCGCTGGGATGCCTGGCTTCACCTTGGGGATGCCCAGGAGTGGACATTTCACAGGGAAAAGCCAGAAAGGGTTCCTTAGCGTTATGAGTACAAGCGCCGGGAGACCCGGTCCGGGTAGCTGTGCGCTATACAAGTACAAAACATTTACATTTACGGACAGGGACAAGGGTACTAAGGTCCAGGCCTCAAAACAAGGGGGTTCACAACCGTCGACGTTTCGACCCTGGCGCAAATAAGGGGAAGTTTTAACGCCTCTGCGCCTCCGCTGCGGGTCTTCTTCAGGACTATCCAGGGAGGGAGGTGGGAAGCAACAGAAGTGACCTAAACGGCAATTTAAAATAACTCAGTTAGCCTCAATACTTGAGGTATTTCAGAACGGGGATATTTAATGAGTAATAAATACAGCATATTTTGCCCACGACTTGTTTTTCAAAGGTCCAAGTAATTCTCATGCCGGTTTCGTTTTTGTCGTTTTTTCATGATAGGACGCTGTGGCTTGTTATACATCACCGCCACTTTTCCTTTGACATTGCTTCTCTTTGGATGCTAGCCTTGGGTAAGTGAAGTTCGTGAACTTCAGCAGTATAATGCACTTACTCACTGCAATTTAAGATATCATGTACTCAGTCCTCTCCCCCTTTTCTTACATTTAGAATAATATTGGGAATCGTTTCCTTTTGAATTGAATATTCACCTTGAGAAAATTATTAGACAAATATCAGGCACACCACTGGCGGGTGAGTGCTCATTTATTGATCTGTCAATAGTGATTGACAGGGAATGTACCATTGTGCCATGTGGAGATGGGCACTTAGCCAGTTTTTTTCCTTTTGTGTTCCTTAGGTTGCCCACATTCATTTATTGTCTGGATGCGACCTTCTTTTCATTATCCTTGGTAAAGTACCCAACCATTAAACCAATTTTTAATAAGACTTTTCAAAGTATTGAGGCTAACTGAGTTATTTTAAATTGCCTTCTAGGTCACTTCTGTTGCTTCCCACCTCCCTCCCTCCCCGTCTAGTCCTGAAGAAGACCCGCAGCAGAGGCGTTAAAACTTCCCCTTATTGCGCCAGGGTTGAAACGTCGACGGTTGTGAACCCCCTCGTTTTGAGGCCTGGACCTTAGTACCCTTGTCCCTGTCCCTTCCCTGTATGATAAATCAATGTATATAAACTTGTATGGGTAGGCCTCCTTGCTTGTCCAATTAGAAGAATTGCAATTTTAGTTGTACATACATTTTGAATTTTGTATTTTGAACTATTCTTCCTTTCCAATTGACTTGCGCACCCCCCTTATATAAGTGTTGCATCAATAGGTGCTTTAAGATATGTCTAGAAGAAACCGACACAGCACCGCTTGATGCCACTGCATCGATCAGCGACGCATCCTGGATTTCCACTCATACCTGTGCGGCAAGTTTTCCCGACATATCACCCGTGGGCGCAGAACCAGCTCGGAATCAACGCATCATTCCCCCCTACAGATCGGGTTTGACGCATCACTTCTCCTGCATGCAGCAGAACTGTCGCATTGCCTCCCCATGGTCTAAAAAAATTACACATCTCTTTGTTTTTCAACGCTTCCCATCTCTGCCACTGTTTGGCCTTGTGGATTTTGACACATCTATAGGTACTTTGTGAGAAATCTTGCATCCATAGTTTTCTATGAACCAAGTTGTTAGAAACCATTTTAAAGTGATATTCTTCTTACATGTATGTTTATTTATTTATTTATTTTTGAGATTTGTAAAGCGCTCAAATGCCCGCAGGTGTCTCGGTGATTAGGATTTTTGTCGTTTTAATCTTGTGTTTAGTTAAAGATACTTTATTTTTCTAAACTGGTGTGGTGACCATTTGTAGTGTTATCACTGTATTATTGTGTGTTTTGAGTGCAAATGATTTACACATTGTCTTTGTGATTAGCCTGTCCGCTCGTGCCGAACTACCCAGGGGGTGAGCAGGGGTTATCTATAGTGGGTATCCCCCTTGCCCTGACTAGAAGCAAAGGTCCCTATTTGGACAAAGGTACCTACCTCTGCCATCTAGAGAACCTCATTTCTCACAATGATGAATGATGTTCCTCGTTCTATCTTTAAAAAATGGGTAACTATTATGCGCAGGTGGGTAAATGGGGCCAGTGTGGGTTATTACTTAGAAGATCCTGCAGTGAGTTGGGGCTGCTTTTACCAAATCCACCCCACCAAGTGTGGGATCCATTGATGGAGTAAATTAAGCCACAACTCAATAAATTACGCAGCCCGAGGGAAAAGGTTCAGGGGTTTGATGAATGTATGGGAAAGGGGATTTGGGGAAAGGTTTGATAAACACAAACATTATACAAGGACAGCATTCATCTGGGCATTGAGCAGCACATCATAGCCTTCAATCTGTTGCAGAAGGAAACGAAGGAATGATGACCATGACCCAGTACAGTTAAATGCATTGCAAGCAGCCCTTTTCCCCCAAAACCCAAGCTATCAGAAATCAAAATATTCTGTCTTCTACGTTGGAAAAATCTAATTATGGAGGAGTAGACCCACCCACCCAGTTCTCCAAATATGATTATTAAAACTAAAAGAAAAATGATACTGTATTGCAAAATTAAGTAGTGCTTCTGCATTCTCCTCTGGATTGTCCATCACTCTTGGGTGCCTGTCTGGACTGGTCCATTAGGTAAGCAGGAGTGTAAAGCTTAACTTTCACCTTTTGTACATGCAGGAGATTTGAAGGCCTGCAGATTGTAAAACAGAAACTGTATTTGAGAGTCAAGGAGAAGGACAGAAGGAAGGTAAGCTGCATGATCGTGTACCAGGAAGTCTAAGAAGCAGAGCAAAAAACAAGAGGGGGACTTTTGCCACCCGTGCAACACACACACCCACAGTAGCATTTCACACCTCTCTCCATTCCACATTGTCGAGTACTTTGCTTCAGAGTCAAAGTTTCCCTTTGAAGTCGTAACCTCTTGCTTTTAGATGTTAATGAGGTAGTCCTGCCCTGAGTTCTTCCATCCTCCTGACTCTGAGTAACTCTGTCCCAGTTATGACCCGAGCAAGATAGATGTGTAGTGCACTGCTATAAAAGAACAAGTAGAAAAAGATAATTGCAGTATGCTGCATAGGTTTTTGATTGTTAACTAAAGTGACTGTTTTGGTCTCTGAAGAACCAGAAAAAAAGGAGAGGACCCTGCAAGTAAATCTGGTTAAGTGCAAAAGGGCTAATCACCTCCTGAAAATAAAGTGTACCCTTTATTCAGGGCCCAAACATTACAAATCACCTCACACAAGTTTCCAAATTACAGTTCAACACTCTCCATCACTGTCTGTCTCCACATACATCATCAATTATCACTTGTTGGTGCAAAGGTTACCTGTTACAATCCAAGCATGGTGGTAGGTAAACTATCTACCCTTTGATGCAAGCTACTGATTGGAATACGGCAGTCATGGAAATTAAATGATTGTCTAATGCAGCCTTTCTAGGTGATGAGAAAAACAGAAGGATCATAGGAGTGGCCTGTACAGGATAATGTCCTTAAGTAAGTTTGTAAAGGCCAATCAGAGAAAAATGATAGCCCATCATTTATGCTCTAAACATTGCAACTCATCTCAAGCAAGATCCCAAATTCCAGAACACCCTCCCTCAAAATCCCGCACCACATGAATCATTAATTATCACTCACAATCACTCACTCACTGTTGCAATAGTTGTAGTTACCTCTTCCAATGGAAGCACGGTTAAGTTAGGTTAGGTAGTAGGTACACAATTCATCTTTGAATCATGAACCACATGCGAATTTGATTTTGGCACTCTTGTAAATCAATGATCTTCTAGGCCAGCCCTAGTAAGTGCTTAAAAAATGGATAGGCAGACAAGGGAGGCAGGCATTGTCTCCAATGTCATGAAGACATTGTGGAGGCTTCTTCAATTCACACTGTCCAACTGCAATCGAGCAATATATATGTGACTAAAAAGTGATGGGACAGCATAAATCTGACCCAAAAATAATAATGTTCCTCTAGCAATTCTATTGGGGGGGGGCAAAGGTAGAAGTGCAACAAGAAACAATTAAAATTTTATATGGGGGAACTGGCATACTCAGTCCAGGAAGTAGAGTTTGTCCTCTAACTTAGGTGGTTCACCCAGAAGTTGTCAGCTAACACACTTGAATCTGACCAATCCTCCTCTTCTGCTGCTTCATGTATAGTGTAATTATGTGATATGAAATGTTGATTCATTTTGATCATGGTCAATCTCTCCATGTTTAGAGGCAAAAGACTGGTCCTTTTCACTGTAACAACTTTACCAGCTGAACTAAACATATGCTCAGCAGACACAATAGCTGCAGGAAAAGCAAGATATTTAGTTTCCAGCATGTTGAGCTCTGGCCATTAGCTCATCTCCCCTTACCAATATATTGATGAGTCTTGATCAACATAGAACACTTTTGCATCATCCAGATACTCCTAAAACATCCTGTGATGGCCATTGGTGCTGCCACTTCCTCAACCACTTTTGCCATCACCTCTTCCCTGGATTTAAGCCCTGTCAATTCAAACCAATACAATGCAGAGGTTGGGTCTGTTGCAGTTGTTGCTGGTGTTCTGGTTGATGGTGTTGTTGGCTGCTGTGAGACAAGACAGTGTGTTGAAAGTGGCACCCCAGAACTGCAGGGTGGGGCTCTAAGTTCCAACCATTCTTCTTCTAGATCTCCAGCCTGTTTTACTGTCGACCTCTTGTATTTTGAAACATCCCCTTCAGAAAAAAGAACGAAAGTGGCAGAATTGTTTGTACCCTGGATTAAGTAGTGTGACATAGATGTGTTGTTTGAATGACATGATGTCCTGTTGCAGCCTTGTATTACAAGCCAAGCAAAGAGTTAAGCTCCCAACCAAGGCATGTGCTTCTGTGTTTTCGTTCACACCTGCGGGGGTAATCCTTTCAGACACCTTCTTTACCTGATTCTGTATCAGATGCAACAAAGGGGTAGCTTGGCCCATTGTACTGTTCTCCTTGCTAACTTAAAAACCTCAAAAGGGAGTAGCATATGTTTCAGGCATTTAACTAGAACCCTTTTGCCTGCATCCATATTCATAGCTTTCCTAACTGCATCCCCTCCTCTTTAAATGACATAGGCATTGATCTGTTTGTACTGCTCAAACAGATGTTGCAACATGCAATACGCAGAGTTCCTACGTGTTTGCACCTCCTATATCAGGGATATGTTTAACGGTGCTCTATTAGCACGCTGAATAATCAGTAACTGCTTCCGGGCTTTAAAAGAATAGCTGAAATGAGTGAAGATTCTTCTGCAGGTGGTCAGTATGTTGCTGACTAGGTCTTTTTTCTGAGAAAGTCTTGCACTATGCAATGGTATAAACACAGGACCCTGAAATAGCCACATCTGCCATGGCCTTGAATATGTTACTGCCATTGCCCATGGCAACAAATCTAATTATGAGACCTCCGGTTTGCAGCCATTCAAACACCCTGCTGTTAAATTCGCCCAAGATTTTTACAGCTGTATGTGATTTTTCCATTGCAAACATGGCCACTGCTGCATGCTACCAAACGCTCTCAAAACCTTTTAGGGACAAGAACTGTAGATATCTTTTGCTTTACCCCCAAAAAAGAGATCCAGTGTGCCATGAAGCACATTTAATCAGTCACCTGACAACTGGTCCACATCTGTTGTCAGGTGGATATTGTGAACAACATTTTGCTGCAGGGCTTTTCCAACCAATTACAGTACATCCTGATACAGGACTGGAACAGCAACTCTGCCAAATTAGTTCCAACTTGAAACAATCCATTTCAGGCAGGTGGCTGTCACAAATGCTAAGACTCCCACTCCTTCCACAAAACACAAGTTGAGGTGGTCCAGCGCTAACATTTTTGCCAGCTTCCCATTGTACAAACGTGCCATCGGGTGGTTGCGGTCATAGGGCCCCTGCTGCCTGAAAATGCCCGTTATAGTAGTCTGTATTCTTTCTTTTTTTCTGGGACCACTGATGCAGACGACTTTTGAGAAGTAGATTGTGGTAGACTTAGTGCACAACTTAGCAGGAAAGTCACTGTATGCTGTTTTGTCTCCAGCTGACTCTGAGTCTTGTGTCACTGTGAAGTGTAGAGGTGGTTGATTCTGCTGGTGAACGGCTGAGGACAAGGGCTGCTTTGCGTGGAGATGTCACCCTCTTCTTCCTCATCATCATCATCTACCACCATGATTGCACTTCTAGATGATGTTCCACAGCTTACCTCGCCTTCACCATCTCGACCACATTAAGCAATTTCTTTCAAGGTACTCCTCCTACTTGGTTATGTGGTGTTTGTTCATATAAGTCATTTAGCCTCAAGTACCATATTGTATACCGGGCTTACCTTGATGAACATTTGTGTGGCAAATGGTGCATACAGCAATATGCTTCCTCTCTTTGCTAATCACAAAAAGTCTCAAACTGGGCAGGCAAGGCGTTTACTGTGACACTGCCAAACCCTGAAGGAGAACTGGAGGTAGGTGGGAGTTTTGACATTTGCCTTTTGGCAGTGCATACTTGTACTGAAGTAGTGGTTAATAGTGCAGGTCTCCGCTGGGCCTTTCCAAATACAGGAGCTCCTGTTCTACCTGTGCCATATCCCTTGGAGCAGATTGAATAGCAAAGTTGGACTTCTCTGTGTCACTTTCCAGAATGACTGCCTTGTCGTTGCTATTCTCCTCATCATACCCTTCCATAAGTCTAAGGCTTTCAGCAACTTTTCCTTTCCCTTGCCGCTCCTGGCGTCTCTTGGACTCTTGTGTTGTCCACTCAATGTCCCTATTATCATCATCAGAAGTGGCGCTTAGAGAAGATGCTGGAGTAGTACCCTTCCTTTTCCTTGCTGGACATCTGGAGCCAATGATTCTGAAAGAGGAGGAAGCTCCACCTCCTGTTTTGCTCGAACATTGTGAAGATCTACTACTTTTGCAGGCTGTGGCTGCTGTCCACTCTGCTCTGTTTCCTGAAATGATTGTGTGCTACTTTGCAAAACGGGTATATCTAATTTAATGTCACTACTTCTCTGGGTCGCCATGATTACAGTGGCTGCCTCACTGATAGACATCTTCCCGGGCTTAGTTTGGGTAGGTGCTATTGATGTGGGAGTACTGCTCTCAGCTTGCTTTCTGGAGACAGGTGCGTCAGGAACACATTGTCCAAAAAAGGTCTCAACCAACACACCACTGGTGGAAAGCTGCTTCTTCTCACTGACCACTTTCTTGGCAAAAACTTTCTTTTGGGGCAATCTTAAAGCTCTCAGTTGGCAGTGGCACTAAGCTTCACAAGTGAAAGAGATTGGAGGACTGATGTGATGTCACTGTACAGTTCTACTGTTTGCCGATACTGCAGGAGATGTCTCTTCTCGTATGTACCTAAAAGCAAACAAGCAAGAAAAACATTTTGTGTGAAACGTGGCATTTGTTGCAGTTTAAATTAGTACATTCAAAGGCAATATTATTGTGGTTGTTTACTTAGGTAAAAATAACCACTTTATATCAAACCACACCACCATGCCATAAATGTATTACCCCATCGGAATAATACAGAATATTCAGAATGATAGAGTGCTTCCTTAATGTCCTAAAGGAGACAACTATGGCACTCAGGGAAGTGCATGGGTAAATGGAATAGTAATCATTAAAAAAACTGGAGGTTAGTGTGCTTCTATGGCAGGCAATGTGGCCGAGGGGGAAATTAAATAATCATCAATACACAAATGAATGATGCTGATGTGTCTAAAGTCCACCACAGCCAGGGTGTCAAGAGGAAATGGAAGTTTATATACCTAAAACTCTGAATTCTGTTGAAAGGCTGTGCACTTATGGTGGATGGATGGCTGATGGATCGACTAGGGCAAAAAAATGCAATTAAGAAAAAAAGAAAACAAATTACAATTTAACAAATTACATTAGAAATTATATGAAAAAAGATTGGGACACAAATTGAAATGTTTTACAGTCATCAAAAATATTAAAAAAATCAAATTGAACATAATAAAATAAAAAAGTAAGTAAAATATATTTTTTAATAAAGAATAAACAAATTTGATAGAAAAATCAATAATTGCTGATGTTTGCATGGGAGGATGAGAATAAACCTTGAGATACAAAATATAAAAAAATGTAAAACATTTATGTAATATGTATAAACACTATTCATCTAAATTAGATTCTTAATTTATATACCACAATGATCCTGAAACATATAAAGAAACTGATTTTCATCCATCTACTCAAGCCTATGGCAAAGGCACACTAGCTGGACGCACAAAATGGCTGTCTGCTAGTGCCACATGGTCAAACAACAACACTGAGCAAAAAGGCATGGCCACAACAGAGAATGAACACATGCAGGCCCATGGCAAGAGCACACTGGCTGGTTACACAAAATGGTCACCAGCGACATGGTCAAACAACAACCGGCAAGGAGGCATGCCCACAACATAAAGGCTTTACGCTCAAAAAAAGAACTCCAAAAACCCAGAGGAGAACAAAATCCACTTGAAAAGCCTCTCAGCTGCTTCTCAACCACAAAAGGTGCTTGAGCGTTAAATTTGCAATTGGCACTCCACTCCCACCAGTGAGATTGTCATGGTGCGCGCAAGTAAGTGGAAAAAAAAGCTCTACTTTGCACCCGGGGAGGTGTGCTCCTCCACAGAGCGTGGAGTGCCCCACTTCTGCAAACTCAATGAACAAAGCGGAGTTTACCATCTGAGCCTAGTGATAAGGACTTTAGTGTAGTCAGATTACTTCATGTACAGTAAACACTGTATTTCCTGCCCCAAACTTTTATGTAAAAAATCTTCATCCACAGATCTAACTTTTTTTCTACTATATCTCTGGCATTAGTGTCCCATCCCCAAATGTGGCCTTAAATTCTCAGGTCGATCTCTGGCCTTAGTGATTTATTCACAAACTAATCCCTAGTTTCTGACTCTCACAGTTTTTCCATTTCCCATTAATTAACTGAAATCACAGCGGCCCTTCCCTAGTGTGAATGGCATTCTTATGTACTTAAGACTTTGTCCGTCTTTTTCCCCAAACAAATATCCTAAAACTGGATGAAATACCTTTTTAAATTGGACTACAGGAAACTACTTTATGGTCTGCATCATGTCACCATGTAACACTCCACTCAACAGATATATATCTATCAACTAGCAGCCCGTCCCGACGTTGTCCGGGTATGAATTGCTGCCGGCCAGTAGTATATTGTTTTGTAGGATTTCGTTTAGATAGCATTTCTTATCTGTGACAGGCCTGTGAAACGCTCCGATTCACAGTGCACTGCTGATGCACTTAAGAGTGCACGTTCAGTAGTGTGTGAACTCGAGTTTCCCTACTTTATTTTTCCTTGCAATATTATATAGCGCAAACTCGACAACATGGCATGAGCACAATTTACATTACAGAAGAACACATTCATTTGCGGTAGGCATGGGGAGACAAAGCGATTTGCCTGGAATCACAGGATGTTGAGCTGATGCTGAGATTCGAAAGTAGCTCCCCTGCTCCAAAGTTCGCAATTCTAGAACTTGTGGCGGGAGGTGTGTATAAAAGTGTATGTCGGTGCTGGCCATCAATGAGAGAGACCTGTGCATTGGGCATGGGTGGTGAAAAAATATGAGTATGTTGCTGGAGATGTGGGCCGCCGTGCCACCAATGTACTTACCGGGGGAGGGTAAACACCCATTATTCCGCAACTTTCTTTCCGCATACCATCACTCCGCATACTTTCATTACAAAAGTACCATGACGCCGCAATGCCATTATAACGCATGGCATTACATTTTATATGCTTTTACCACGCATACATTTACAAAAAAATTTGTTGTAAATGCATGAATGGTAAAAGCATGTTTTTTTAAAATGTTTGGATAAGGTAAGTATGGGTATAGGGGTATATGTTTTGGGGTACTGAGGTATATGCTTTGGGGTGTTTGGGTATTTTAAGGGTTCAAAAATAGTTTTGGGTTATGGGGTACAGGGTTAGTTTTAGGGTTTAGGGATAGGTTTGGGTTTTGGGGTATAGGGGTATTTTTAGGGTTCAGAGGTAGGTTTGTGTTTTGGTGTACAAGGGTATTTTAAGGGTTCAGGGCAAGGTTTGGGTTTTGGGGTACAGGGTTATTTTTAGGGTTCAGGGCTAGGTTTGGGTTTTGGGGTACAGGGGTATTTTTAGGGTTCAGGGGTAGGTTTGGGTTTTGGGGTACAGGGGTATTTTAAGGATTCAGGGCTAGGTTTGGGTTTTGGGGTACAGGGGTATTTTAGGGTTCAGGGGTAGGTTTGGGTTTTGGGGTACAGTGGTATTTTAAGGGTTTTGGGGTGCAGGGTTGTTTTTAGGGTTCAGGGGTAGGTTTGGGTTTTGAGGTACAGGGGTATTTAGAGGGTTCAGGGCTAGGTTTGGGTTTTGGGGTACAGGGGTATTTTTAGGGTTAAGGGATAGGTTTGGGTTTTGGGGTACAGGGTATATTTATAGGGTTAAGATGGGTTAGTGTTTAAGGGTGTTGGGGTATTTTAAGGAGTAAGGGTGGGTTATGATTATGGGGTGCAGGGGTTTTTAAAGGGAGCAGGGTGGGATTAGCACACGATATGAGACATGGCATGAAGGGCGGAATGTACCACACGCCCCCAGCGTTTGTCACGCCCCCAGTACACACCCACAGCACAACGCAGACACACCCACAAGGGACTACTTTGCTGGCACGGTTCTTTTACCTTTTTAAATGTATATGGTGTGCGTCTGCATAGCCTATGTCCTTCCGCTGCAACCGCCCTTTCCAACACTGTATTGGGTGTTGTGATTGGTGCTGTGGTTCCTGAGATTACCCGCCTCAAAGGTTTGGGCTCTCTCTTTATTATATTAGTATGGATGGGCTTTGTGTCAGCCCTCTTTAGAGAATGGATTGTTGGGGCAAGGCCCTTTCAGCATGGGCTTTTTGGATGTTCATCATATTTTTGGACCAACTTAATGCACACCTTGGAAGTTTACATTTTCAAGAATAACTTGTATATTGCTGGCTGAGAGGGAAAAGTACTCCCTCTCATGCATTGGTTAAGGCTGGCTTGCCTGGGCAGAGAGGCATGATGTACCAAGCCAAAGGTGACCTGTGGTGACCAGTGGCATCACAGAAAATTATGCAGCCTTCCTGGTAAATTGCATAGAGTTGCCTCTGAACCTTCTATATCTCACAAATATTCATTGACCTTGGGCTGAATGAGGCCAACTTCATACCGCTAACTCCATCCCCATGCCACATTTGCTGCAAGGACCTGCATTACGCCTCTGACTGTGACCCATTCAGAGTAATCCCTCCACCACATTTCTCATTTTCCAGAGAGTACATAAAGCAGTCTGCTGTTGTGGTGCTGCATGAGCTGTAGTCATACGTAGGGTTCTGATTCACTTGCATCTGTGACCTAAGAGCCTTGGTGTCAGACATCCTTTAGAAAGCAAAACACCCCTGTTAAAAATGGTCCTTTCTGCAGGATCACACCAAACATTTTGCCTTCCTCCACCCTTTTTTCTGACCTAATTTGTGTTGGCTTTAGGATTCTGGGCACTTTACCACTACTACCCAGTGCTAAAGTGCAAATGCTCTATACTCAAAACAAGGTAACATTGGCTTGCCTCTGTAGTGTGTCTGGAACAAGGAGAGGAAAGGCAGGAACCTTGCGATCTTCAAAGACCTCTTTGATGTCTCCCCCACTTCAAAGGCCCAGTTTTGAATACGTACTGGACCCCTGACACCACCAAATCAGAACTATACTTGAACCAAGGACATTTTGCCTGGAAGAAGAGTTGCTGTGGGAATCACTGACAGAATATCAAGAGTCAGAATATCGACCTACAGAAATATCGACGCAAAAATATCGAAGTTAAGAATATCCACATCCTATCTACATCATGGTAATACAAAAATATCATGAAAAAAATATGGATGTCAAAAATATCATTGTTAAAAATATCTGATTTTTTAAGTTACAAAAATAATGTAAATCAAAGTAAATAATATATATAATTAAAATAGATTATAACTAATATATAATGCAAAAATAAATTAAACATGTACATATCATATATAATATATGTACTTACTCAATAATACTTTTTAATAATTATTTTATTAACATCTATATACGTAACAAAATAATATAAATACAAATTAAATAAATATATATAACAAATGACAAAAATTACAATTATTTTTAATCTTTTTAAACTAATTATATACTACATTAACTGAAATAATACAAAAAATATTAGATAGCCGAGGGAATAAAACTACTATTCCAACTCCAAACAGTGCAACAGTATGGAAAATGTTGGATAGCGTAGGGGTAAAAATGACTATTTCCACTCCAGTGAATGCAACCGTAGAGAAAGTGTTGGATAGCGTGGGGGTAAAAATTACTGTTTCCACTTCAGTGACTGCAACAGTAGGGAAAGTGTAGGATAGCGTAGGGGTTAAAACTACTATTCCCACTCCAGTGAGTGCAACAGTAGGGAAAGTGTTGGATAGCATAGGGGTAAAAATTACTACTTGCACTCCAGTGAGTGCAACAGTAGGGAAAGTGTTGGATAACGTAGTAGTAAAAATTGCTATTCCCTCTACATTGAGTGCAACAATATGGAAAGTGTTGGAAGGAGTAGGGGTAAACATTACTATTACCACCCCAGTGAGTGCAACAGTAGGGAAAGTGTTGGATAGCGTAGTGGATAAAATTACTATTCCAATCCTGTGAGTGTAACAGTAGGGAAAGTGTTGGATAATGTGGAGGTAAAATTACTATTCCCACTCCAGTAAGTGCAACAGTAGAGAAATTGTTGGATAGCATAGGGGTAATATTTACTATTCCCACTCCAGTGAGTGCAACAGTAGGGAAAGTGTTGGAAAGCAAAGGGTTAAACTTACTATTCCAACTGTGTGTGTATCAGTGTGGAAAATGTAGGATAGCATAGGGGTTAAATTTACATACTTATTAATTCATTAAATATTGTAAAATAAATAACATAATAATAATTAATTAACCATTTTTGTAATAATAAATACCAATAAAATAAAATTAGTATTTACTTAAATAACATTAAATTACTTCCCACCCTACTCCCCCCTAAATGCACAACCCACTAGACATAAAAAAGAACACAATTAATTTAAATATCAATTAATCAATGAATACAAATGAATTACCAATTTAAAATAATGAACAATAAATGATTAATCAATACCAATAAGGAACAATTAATAATTACTTAATTATAATAAATTACCTCCCACCCTATTACCCTACAAACCCACAACCCACTTTGATATTAAAATGCTAAATTTACTTTAAAAAAATACTAATTTCTAAACATTTAATACATATATTTAAAAATAATTAAAAAAATACAAACCATTTTAAACACATACATATAAAATACATACTAAAATACATAACATTAATATAAATATTGATATTATTAACAGCGATATTTTTTAAAACGATATTACTTACTTCGATATTACTTACTTCGATATGAGAAAAAAACGATATTACTTACCTTAAGGTCGATATTCTGGTCACCGATATTCTTGACATCGATATTTTGTCCCTACGATATTTAAAACTCAATATTAGTGTAGGTCGATAATAAAAAATCAATATTATGGCTGCATACCCTGCTTTGGTACAGGAGAGACTGTCACTTTGCTACTTGCTCTGCTGTGTTGGCCTAGTGATTGCTATGCTGTTGGAAGGACTGCCACTTTGCATCCCCCTCTGTTGTGTTGGCTGGCTGCCTGCTGCTCCTTGCCTTTGGAGTGAGAGGGACAGACCCTGCTGTCTACATCCTCAAACCCACATTTCTCGAAGGTCATGCTGTATTTCCTCTTGTTTTCAGAAGTCTCTGGGTCTTAAAAGACTTCCTTCAACTCTTCTGGTGCTACTGGACTCAGCAATCTGTGAGTCCTACCCTTGCCTGAGGTGCCCCCTCTAGTATTGGGCCTCAGAAGGGAGTTTCTGCAGCTTTTTCTACACATACGTAGCAGCGGTTTTGCACTGATCAGAACCGATGTATCACCTTTCAACACAGTGGCTGCTTGATGACAGCAGCTCTACAGCCAGCGCAGCTCTATGCTGATGGACAGCACAACTCAATGACAATAGAGTACCTGCATTGTACTGGGGTTCCTATATGAAGCTTCCATCGATGGTGCGGATTGCCGCCGACGCTCGCCTCCATCCATGGATCGAGGAAGACGCTTGCCTCCATCCACGGATCAACGACAATGCAGTGTCTCCTCAACTCCTTGTCTTGAGCCCTTAACATCGACGCTTTGCTCCATCCAAGGTACTTTTTCAGCGAGACGGGAGTGTGCCCTGTAGCCAGTCTGCTGTCGAGCGTGGTTGGCCTGAACTTTGAATTTGCACTGGTCCCTCTCGACCACAACTAACCTTTTAACCGCTAAAGATTTTTGTTTATTTGGTCTTGTTCTAATCCGATATACATTCTCCGCTTTTCTAAACTGGTGTGTAGTCTTTTTGTGGTGTCTTCATTGAGTTACTGTAATTAAAGTGTGCACACATACTTTGCACATTGCTTCTTAAGTTAAGCCTGACTTCTCTGTGCCAAGCTACCATAGGTTAAGTACAGGTTTGCTTGTGTATATGACTTACTCTGACTAGAGTGGTAGTCCTTAATTGGACAAGTGCATACCTCTGCCAACTTGAGACCCCATTTCTAACAACCACACTGCAGTACAGCTACATATGGCTATGGTGAATGCCTGTCTTTCTCTCTGTGGTAAATACATACTTACCAACATTATGAAACAAGGTTTTGTATTTTCCCCTTTGACTTGCATTTAAGTGGGCAATGTTTTAGATGGAGGAAAGTTAAATTCAAGAAATGTTTGGCTTGAAAAAAACGTGAGCCTTCTACCTGGACTGTGTCTTTTAGAGTGTGTGCAGATGACCTGTTGCATGAAGTTTTGCATGATCACACTCAGTAGATGCATTTCTTTACTTTCTAATCCACCATGAGTTCATAACAACTGGTGATAGGGGAAGAGGTTCTTCCATATTTACATCACTGTGTGCGAAATCAGCAATCGCCCATCAGGCTTTCTAGTTAACTGTTAGTTGCATACAAACAATATCTGTGCTATAGATTGGAGATTAAGTTAATTGTAGAGGCATTTGATTTGCCAATGTGTGTTGACAGTGGCATGCAACAATGTGTGAAATACTTATGCATGCATGACCTTCAATCTTGGAATAGTTTTTAAATTATGGTTCAGTCATTTTTTACTCTATGTCAGTGTCTGGTTTCTCCAGCTGCTCCACACATCGGGAACACTCTAGGCTTTCTACTCCGGCAAGGCCTGCACACACCTTTCTTCTTTTAGCACGCAGGCAGTCTTCTTGGCACTACACAGATTATCCATCAGAAAGTGCAGACTTCCGATGCGGTCTTCCCAGGTCAGAAAGACTTGCTGTCACACAGACATCACAGCAGATCACACAACTGCTCTGTGAGTACTCTGCTGAGCACTCCATTCCTTGTCATGAAGAACTTGGAACTGGCATGGATCCAACCTTTATGGCCAGTCTTCTTCACAAAGGATGTGGATTCACTTTTTCGAACGTTATACCAAATTGGCTCAGTTCTCTTTCAAAAGTCCTTCTCAGGCTGATGTACAGATACAGACTTTGTATGAAGTGATCTTTCTAACAGCAAGTAGAATTGTGGCTTTGTTCAAGCAGCCACCACAGGGGCACAGTGAAATGTGAGGCCTCTTTGCCAGGTTATCATCTAAACAAGTAATCACGAGTAGACAAAAGGGCAGGCCAGGCCTAAGAGGTTCCTATCCTTCAACCACAGATACCCAAATTCACTCTGTCCATTTACCAAATGAGAGTGCTCTGAAAAAACTAATCAGGATCTCTTTGCTATTAAAGTCTTCATGAAATTTACAAATATAGCCATGCCTTCATTCTCCTCATAGCCGCCAACCAGCCACAGAAATGAAGACAATACTTTTTCACTGTCTGCGGGAGCTGCCCTCATTCTTCAGCTTACACCATACTAAACCAGAAGTATTGAAAATGGATCCCACTGGTTTCAGCACTCACACTCCAACACAAAAAGCCCCACCACCACACACCACACAGACATCACCAGCTCACTATGCATGCACATGAACTCAATATACAAATGTGACATCAGTGCAATGTTCTGGTTGGCATGTTGTGATTGAACTTCACACAAGGGAGTTCTGTAGGCCCTACTATCACTGACACAGATAATAAGGTTTGATAAACTTATACATCACTGCTCAATGTGCTACACCCAAGTCAGGGACATTAGTCCTCTGTTAACTACTGGGTCATGCGTGTTGCCCTTCACGTTGACAGAGCAGTTATTGCACCTGGCATTTTCAGAGACAAGCCTAGGCCTCTGTGTGCACACTAAATTAGCATGATGGCAGGGCCAAAATAAAAGTCAGGACACCAGATTTACATGCAGTTGGGCACTCAGGGACTCGCCCAAACCTATGCACTAATCAGGGGGCAGACCCGTCCCAACATGAGCATTTTCATTGATTACTATGCAAGGAAAATAGTTCATGCAGGTGTTTTATATTGATCATTTTTTCACTCATTGTTTCTTATATGTTTTTGAACGATATTTATCATGCTGTGACTTTTGCATAAAGAAAGTTAATGCATAGTATCTTGCCTTGCCATAGAAATAAATGACAGCTATGAGGCTTTTCTTTCCTTCCAGCTTCTGCACTACCTAAAGAATGTTCGGACAAAGAACTCAGCTGGTAAAGAGGTGTTTTTTGATGAAAACGGAGATTCTCCACCACTGCTGGATATTATCAACTGGCAGATGACTTCGAAGGATACAAGCAGGTTTCTGAAAGTGGGAACCTATGAGGCTAATGCACCAAAAGGCCAGAAACTTGTCATCAACAGAAGTGCAATTGAATGGGGTGAAGGTTTTCATAAGGTAAAAGAACACAGGTTTCTCAAATACAACACTTTCACAATGAAGATAACATTCAGTGTTGGCAAATGTTAACATTTCTTATATGCTAATCAGATTTTAGAAGTCTAAAACTTTTTTCTGACTCTTAAAATTGGATTCCAAATGGATTTTACTGGTTCAGTATTTGGGCATGCTCCAAATACCAAATCAGTATCTTATAGATCAATACTTCCTCACTGATATCTGGTCACAAAACATGTTGCCACTACCTCAAAGAACTCGGTAATGCATTTGTGAAAGGCAAGGGGTCCAGGGGACCACTATTAATTCATTAAAAAAAAAAAAGCAAACTTTTCCTTCTAATACAATCCCATCTCCTATAAGGACAAGTAGATTTTTATATTCAAAGCAATCACAGCCAGTAGCCAGCTTGCAATCTTTCCTGTGCATTCCTTCAATCGCAGTGAATCTCAATTTGTGACTTACCTCATTTATATCCATGACGTAGGTCTGATTCTGACACATAAGGATTCAGATTTTTATGAATCAGCCTATTAGCACATACGTTCATTCTTAAAAATATTTACTGGTCACAAAAATACTTGTTGCATTATGCAAGTAGATATTCTCTACGGATATGGCCATCATTCTATACCACCGCTGATGTACCGCACTTAAAAACTGAAATTTGCTGGTGGCAACAGCCTTTATGTAAAAACATTTATTGTTGATACAGTCTAATGTTATTGGTGTACAGACGAAAATGTGGTGATCAGAGGTCATGTCAAAACATTGTTTAATGAGGAGTTCATTTGACTAGGATTGGTAACATCAGGTTTATTTTTCAATGCTAGTACACTAAAAAGGTAAAAATAACACTCTATACACAATTCACAATTATTTAGTTGCGGGTAAATTAGATTATCTCCTTTCTAAATCCTGAATTTCCAGTCGTTTCGTGCACCTACCTACAGGATAAAGCTTTGTGATGTGAGTGCTGTGTGCTTGGCATGAAAGAAAAATGAGGATACTGTGGCAGAGCCTCATAACTTTATATCAAGGGTGTCCAACTCAGGTCCAGGAGGGGTGGATGAATGCCACCATTTTGGGGACAATCTCATAAAAAGTACAAATCTAGAAATAAGCGAAATGTAAGTTATGCGAATAGCGATTACTTATGCTGAAACTCTGACATATAGCCTACTCTGTTGGATTTACCTAAGGTACCTCTGATTTCGCTTTTAGCTGCACACTTCATCTTGGGTGTGCTGATTCCTTCCTACCTGCTGTTTAAACATATGTGGGTCTCTGATAGGTCATGGAGAGCATGCAAAAAAATGGCCTAAACAAACATCGCCTCCTGTCTAATGCAGTGTCTCACATTTTAAATTATGAAAATCAGAAATAAAGCACCACAAATCAATAAAGCTGGCAGAAAAGTAATAGCCTGGTAACTGCAGAACCTCTAATAATAACAAGCATTTGAAAAGCCAATAAATCCATAGTTAGCTGCCTGGGATTTACAGAAAATATACAAGGAAAGGAATTTTCAAGAGTGCTAGTTTACTCAGATCTAGTAAGATTGGCAATCTGGAAAGCAGAGAGGGAGATACAGCAGGAAGGCATACGGTTAATACCAGAGAAAGAATTGGATAAAAATACTAATACAGGTATTGGCTTCCTAAACTGCCTTGCAGGGCTCAGCAAGAGACAGGTGGGTTATGGTAGAAGAATGAAGAGGGAGTAGGTAATCTGAATATAGTAGTTAATAACTCAGCACTTGATAACTCTTGGGGTAACTGGAGTCAAAGAAGTTGCCCCACAGGCCCCTCTCAGTGGTATAAGGAAGGCACGGAAGAAGATGGTGGTTTAAGTGAGGTAGAATAGGATGATGGGGTGTCGTATAGCCTTAAGTTCATATTGTGGTATATAAATGGCCTTGGAGAGATAACAAAACAAGACAATATAAATCAGTTACCAAAGAATGTGGGAATTTTGTGTCTGGAAAAAACTTGGCTATGCGACGAAACCCCAACATTTGACGGTTTCCTCTAGTTCCACCGACCAGCTAAGAAAAAAAGGTTTGAGCACCAGGCAGGCCGGATTATGACCCTCCTGTCTACAAAAGTTGCAAAGAATGTGATAATATTAAATGTAAAATGTAAATGGCTACTTGCATGTAGGTTACCCCTGCTGATCTTAGACAAAATATATGAAAATGTTATTGTCATAAATGTTAATATGCAATGGGGGACACCAAGGAATATGGAATTGAGATGGAACATTTTAAAGAAGACTTAGACTTTTAATGCGAAAAGTATGGGTCGGATATATTTTTATTATGGGTGAAATTAATCATAAACTGTACCCAAAGAAGGTAGATCTCTGGCACAGCGAAATGTTGGAGGCATATGAAATTAAAAAAAGCATGCTTTCTAGCCTGTGAACCTTTAAGACAGGACACTGCATTAGGAAATTATCTATGGACAAAGGGTCTGTTCTGCCTGAATGGCAGATTAGAAAAGGATACCCCTGCATAGAAAACGTTTAAAGTAGGAAACCAAAACTGTCCAATAGACTATATGTTTATGTTTGCTTGGAATAATTTCCTTATAAAAGGGTTTAAGATACTCCAAAGGGAAGGCAGCGACTATACCGCCCAGCAGTTGGAGATTCGAATGGGTTCTCTGTATCCCCGAGATAAAGTAATCCCACAGCAAATCGAGTTTACCAAAAGAGTGACCACCAGACAAACGGCTGAATATATAGAAAAATTAGGGAATCTACAGCAGAAGGTAGTTTTGGGAGCTATAGGGGGGCAGAACCTACAATAGTATGAGGAAAATATAGATCAAGTGGTGCAATGCCTTAGAATTGAATTCACAAAAGATAAAATAAATCAACATACATTAATAGTAAGACTACATAAATGGTTTTCTGTGGAATGCCTAAAGAAAAAAAGAGCGATAAGGAAAGTAACTACAATTATTAAAGCAAAACATGATGGGACAAGACAAACATATCTTAACCGCATGCGCGCTAGCGGTTTTCCCGCTGAGCGCTGCGATTTTAAAAATCCCGCGTTACGTGACAAGGTCATCTCGTCACACGCACAGCGCAGGTAACGCCGATGACGAGCTGACCTTGTCACACGCATCGAAGGGGTTAAAAAACTGAAAAGAGAATATAAAGAGCTAATCACTAAGGCAAAAGAGTGCGTAAGGATAAATGCTGGGAAAACCTTCTGGAAACTATCCAATTGCTTACAATAAGAGAATAGAGTTTTGTTTCTACATACCTATCACAGTGCCATGCCTATCAATCAGTTGAGCTCAGTGATAAAAGCTTCTTAAGCATGTTGCTTAGGGTACCGACCCCTCAGCACGCCGTCTTTCAGGACCAGAGCTGAGTAAAAAGCTGTAGCCACTGGCATGTTGTGAGGCAAGAACATGAAAAGTGGACAAATGAGTTACAAAACAATTTTGGGAAAGACACAATGCTACAACTGGGTGAACCAACATTGAGACCTCTTGAAAAGCTTTGACCAGGGTAAGACTGGCCCCAAAAAAGGCCACAACTCTTCCTTTCACCCTGATGTTTTTTCCATAGATAGAAGGGTTTTTATTGCCAAATGTGGAGGAATAATTGTGGTCTGTTAGCCTATATTTTATGGCTACCTAACAAAAAGATGTTAGAGGCATAGGAATAGTGGTCCCGGATTGTTGCAGTTAGTGGGAATATGAAGCTGCGTAGCACCACAGTCTGCGGACACCTTTAAGAATGGTCTTAGCATCTGTGGCAGCACCTGTATTTACCAGGTAGCATTAACGGCATTACCTGTCGGGGCTTTGCCAGCCTTTCATCTCACATAATTCTTTTTCTTCTGTATACACTTCCAAGCATCAGAGACACTTACCAGACAGGGTTGTACTCTTGAAAGTTACCAACAAAAGTGTTTACAATTTTAAGATTGCACCTAAATGTGCCATTCATTACTACCCCAACGATGATAGAAAAGTCAAAAATACTGATATACCCTTTCATTTAACTTCAGATGCAAAATCTGTCTCCTTGTCAAGGTTTCGTTTTTCTTCTCATATACATAAAAATACTGCTGGTCTGTTCAATGGCACCATAAGATTGTCATTAGTCCTAATGCAGGAAAGTCAAATGGGATCCTTGCTGAATAGTTAAAATAATACATAATTTGAGTTTAGAGGACCCCCTCATGGGATAGACCCCAGTGTCACTGCACCTTTTGCATCACTGGTAGCTATGCGAAAGGTTCTGTCAGTCCTTCCACCCTTTTTGCTCCATTTTTGTCTGGGTTGTCCAGGCATACGTTAAAAATGCAGATATTTGTGAGAATAACATAGCAAATGCCAGTGAATATCCAAAACGTCAGCAGGTATCATTCTCTAGTGGAAGACTCCTTATCCCTCCATCGAGTGACTGACAGTGAGACAACTATAGACATGAACTTTGAATGTTCAGTTTTACAGAAAAAGGTGAATTTGCAAGTGACATTTTAAAATGGATACATGCTGCTCCTGTTTAGATGTGAATTTGGGAACTTTTCAGCATGTGAGGCCAACCTACTTGCGGAAAAGGTTTGTTGAATTTGCCTCTAAATTGTTGGTCCAAACTAAGGGGCCGATCAGGATTGCGGTTTTTCCGCATCCTCGGGGCCGGCGGAAGCCACCGCCGGCCCCGAGGATACGGAAAAACCGCAGCGGACTGACCAAGGACCCACCGCCACATTAGGATGGCTGGTGGGTCCTGGTTTCCGTCCGCAGCTTTTCCGCCGCGGTTGGCTTACAACCGCGGCGGAAAAGCTCTAATATGGTGACGGTGTCTCTCAGACACCGTCCACCATATTAGGATGGGCAGTGAATTATGCTTTTCTGCGGCGCGTTTCCCGCCGTGGAAAAGCATCCGGAACTTCACTGCGGGGGCCCGTTGCGGGCCCCCTAGGTGAAGGGGGGGTGAGGGGTGCACATGGGGGGTACCTATGGTACCCCCCTGCATTTGCATGCAGAAAGCGGCAGGCACCGCACGGTGCCTGCCTCTTTCTGCATGCAAAAGCAATGCGTGCATTTTTAACATTGCCGCGGGTGCAGCTTGAAGCTGCACCCGCCGCAATGTTAAAAATAGAGGATGTGACCGCCAGGGTGGCGGTCACATCCTAATTGCACAGGAGGGAACTCCGCATGCCATGCGGAGGTTCCCTCCTGCTCTGGGGTCGCGGACGGACGCAAGTCCGTCCGCGATCCTGATCGGCCCCTAAGTGATTAGTGTGTGCTCAATTCAAGTTATAACAGGTGGGTGGGGGAAAAAGTAGCATTCACGAACTGAGCTTGGTTTACCTACTGCCAAAATCCTCTTGTATTGAAGCCGTACAGAAAAATACCTGGTTAATGTATGTTTTACATTTTCATCTGCACAATTTCCACTTCCTTGCCTTCAGGTACCTATCTCCATTTGCAGTGAAAGGTGTCTACCAGGTTACAGGAAATCAGACTTGGAAGGGAAGCCTAAATGCTGCTTTGAGTGTATTCTATGTTCCAAAGGAAGCATCACCAACCAAACAGGTGGGTCATATTAAGATGTTTAAGTTGGTAAAATAATTATAAACGCACTGAATTCAATGGTGCAAGGCCTCAAAGCACGATGACTGCTCAGACTTTGATTGATTATCCCTCTCTGCTCTGTCGAGTGGGAGCCTCACCACTAAATGTGTGATTTTCACTCCTAATGAGTGGATTCTGGAATCTATGGGCCCGATTCACAGAATGAACTTACTACTTTTGTCATTCACAGAATGCACTTACTACTTTTGGTATTCACAGAATGCACTTACTACTTTTGGTATTCACAGAAAGAACTTACTCATTTCGGTATTCACAGAAGTTAGGACTACTAACTTTAGGACTCCTAAATGCCTTCTGTGAATACCAAAAGTCTTAAAATTAGGATTTTTCTCAGTTTAGTAGTAGTAAAGTTAGGACTCCTAACT
The DNA here is from genome assembly GCF_964263255.1 of Lissotriton vulgaris. Lineage (NCBI taxonomy): Eukaryota > Metazoa > Chordata > Amphibia > Caudata > Salamandridae > Lissotriton > Lissotriton vulgaris. The sequence continues at coordinate 1,302,670,134 of NC_141695.1, read as the reverse complement.
TTAGGACTCCTAAATGCCTTCTGTGAATACCCAAAGTCCTAAAATTACGATTTATCTCAATTTAGTAGTAGTAAAGTTAGGACTACTAACTTTAAGACACCTAAATGCCTTCTGTGAATACCGAAAGTCTTAAAATTACGATTTTTCTCAATTTAGTAGTAGTAAAGTTAGGACTACTAACTTTAGGATGCCTAAATGCCTTCTGTGAATACCGAAAGTCTTAAAATTATGATTTTTCTCAATTTAGTAGTAATAAAGTTAGGACTACTAACTTTACTACTACTAAATTGAGAAAAATCCTAATTTTAAGACTTTCGGTATTCACAGAAGGCATTTAGGAGTCCTAACTTTACTACTACTAAATTGAGAAAAATCCTAATTTTAAGACTTTCGGTATTCACAGAAGGCATTTAAGAGTCCTAAAGTTAGTAGTCCTAACTTCTGTGAATACCGAAATGAGTAAGTTCATTCTGTGAATACCAAAAGTAGTAAGTGCATTCTGTGAATGCCAAAAGTAGTAAGTTCATTCTGTGAATCGGGCCCTAGGTGTTGTTTAGTTTTTTGGCCTGGTCTGAGGTAGTTTGTCCACGCATCCTGGATTTCCAGGGAAGGTCATTGTTTGAAATACAGCGTTCTAGTATCCCAAAAATTATTCACAATAATTTATTTCAAAATATTATACTTTGCACTTCCATTTACATGATTCAAAGTTAACTACACATCTTCATGGTGCGTTAGAAAAAAGCAAGTCCTTTTATTTTCTTGTTCTGTTCTTTGATTTCTGTTCAAACATCCATCGCATGGTACTGATGACATTAATGATGAAAGTAGTTCTTGCAAGACATCTTTTATGAAACTACTAATCTTTTGTAGATTCACTATCAATCAATCTCAATCGTTATTTGATTAATAAAACATAATGATAAAAGAATATCAAACAGATAAAAATACATTACAGTAAATAAAAAATGCACACAATTGTTGTTAACCCCTTCGTTGCTAGGCCTGACTCCCTGTGCTAATTTTTTATTTGGCTATTTGGTCGTGTTTGTGCTTGGGCCCCTGTAACCTTTTGTCCACATAATGTATCCATGTCAAATTTGAGTCCGTTTCTTCCTGTATCCTGAGAATTCTAAAGGTATTATGGGTTTGTGGATTCCCCTGGAGGGGACTGAGAAATTAGCCATAATACCGCTAAAAGTTGGCTATTGGGGCGGACATGGGAAAAAAGTGCTGCAGAAGAAAGCACCTGTTGTTTCCCTGGTACAACAAAGGTTTTGTGGTGCCAAGATTACCATCTTCTCAGCTTTCAGGAACAGGCAGACTTTTGTCAGAAAACAAAACAAATTTGGCACAGTATTGGCATTTTACTGGGACATAGCTAGTTTTCATATTTCATGCTCTTTCAACCACCTTCTTGTTAGTGGTAGGAATGGGTGTAAAAACAATAATGGATCCCAGGAAGCTATACATTTCTAAAAAGTAGACAGAATTCCAAATTCAGCAAGGGGTCATTTGTGTAGATCCTACAAGGTTTTCCCATAGAAACTAATGGTTGAAATGAAAAGAATATTGAAATTGAGTTGTGCCAACGTTTTCACCTGTCACTTCTAAGTATGGCAGATTTTTTTAAACAATATACTGTTACATTTGCTGGACCCTTCTGGTTGTGGTGATATATAGGACTTGTAGGTTCCCCAAGAACCCAAGGTACCCAGAGCCAATACCTGAACTGCACCTTGTAATGGTGTTTCATTGGGTACCAGGTGTTTAGCAATTTATTTGGTAAAATATAAAGAGTGAAATATGGGTATTTTCGAAATGGGAACAAAATATAGCATTTAGAAGCAGTATTTATTTGCACATCTCCGAAATTGTGGGTACCCATACTAGCATGTGAATTAGAGGACATTTTTCAAAACAACTTCTTTTTTACACATTGTCTTAATTTTGGAAGGCAGAAATGCATAGAAATCAATTGGTAATAACACTTGTTCCTCAGTTCTGTGTTCCCCTACGTCTCCCAATAAAAATGGTGTCGCACTTGTGTGGGTAGGCCTAGTGCCCGCAAAAGGAAACGGCCCAAAATGCAACGTGGGCACATTACATTTTTCCAGTAAAAGCTGACCCTTTATTCACAAAGTGTCTAGTTGTGAATTTTGGACCCTAGCTCAGCCAGCACCTAGGGAAATGTTGAAAATAGGGGTCTTTAGTTGGCAATGGTTTGCACCTTTGTGCAAGTGGAGACCATTTCTTCTAGTCAGAGTAAGGGAATACGCCCTTAGACAACCCCTGCTCACCCCCTTGGTAGCTTGGCAGGTGCAGATAGTCTTATCTCAGAGGCAGTGTGCAAAGCATTTATGCACACATGCAGTAACACAGTGAAAACACTACAAATGCACACCATACCAGTTTAGAAAAATAGGAAATCTTTATCTAAACCAAACAACACCAAAATGACAAAAATCCACCATACATATGTCAAGATATCATAAAGAAAAGGTTATTCACAAAACTAAAGCTATGATGACGTTGTAACAGATGAAAATCCCAAAGTACAGCACAAATCACGAGGTGCCCAGAGTCACACGGACCCCAAAGAGCAGAAACTTGGCAAATAATGAAAACAGAGACAGTGCAGAGGGTCAGAAAGGTGATGCATTGATGGTGGCGAGCGGTGTCCGTTCCTCGCGACAACAGGGGAGGTGAGCCGTTGGTTCCTTACTCCAATGTAGGAGAGGTGAGGCGTTGGCTCCTTACTGTTGTCTGGGAGGTCACTTTGCTTTGCCAGTGAGGTGTTGGTTCCTTACTATGGTGCGGGTCATTAGATTCGGGAGGTCATCCACGTCAGGTATTGGCTCTGTAATGAAGAAGTACTGGCATCTTTGGGGTCGGGACTGTGGTACGAGTTGGGGTGGTGCATCGTGAGTGTCAAGCATTGCCCTTGGCTCCGATGCAGGCAGCGGCCTCCGTGACATAGTCAGAGTCGATACAGGGCAGCGTTGGCAGGCGTCGGGCTGCAGTGCAAGCTGCGGTGGTGCATTGTGTACTTCATGACTGATGCCCACGGCTTCATTGAAGTCAAGGAATTGCTCGCCAGTGTCAGTTTTGCTTTTTCCCTCTGTGGCAGCTGAAATTGCAGTTCCAGGTGCAGGAAATTAAGTCTTTGTGTCCGTGAGATTTCAGAATAGGAGACAAGCTTTGTACCGGATGTTTGTCAATACAATGCATACCAATACCACGCGTGCCATTACAAAGCGGGTATTACTACGCGATTTCAATGACAGTTTTACCATGACTATGCCTTTACCACGCATGCCATTACAACGCAAAGGCATGTGTGGTAAAGCTATACTCATGGTTAAAGTTTGCAAGGTAAGTGATTCTACCCTACCCCTGCACAACCTACCCCTGACCCCCAGTCCTCTCCCTTAAATAACACTACACTACCCTGCACAATCCTCCCCAACACTAGCCTAAAACACTACACTAGACAAACACTACAACACTACCCTAAACCCTAAAACACTACACTATGCAAACACTACAACACTACCCTAAACTCTAAAACACTACACAAACTCTACAACACTACCCTAAACCTTAAAACACTACACTACACAAACACTACAACACTACACTAAACCCTAAAACACTACACTACACAGACACTACAACACTACCCTAAAGCACTACCCCCAGCATGACCCTGCCACTACCCCCAGTCCAGACCCTACACTGAAACACTACCCTGCACAGCCCCCTGACACTACCCTAAAGCACTACACTACACAAACACTACAAAACTACCCTAAACCCTAAAACACTACACTACACAAACACAACAACACTACTCTAAACCCTAAATCACTACACTAAATAACACTACAACACCACCCTAAACCCTAAAACACTACACTACACAAACCCTAAAACACTACACAAACACTACAACACTACCCTAAACCCTAAAACACTGCACTACACAAACACTACAGCACTACCCTAAAACACTACACAAACACTACAACACTTACACAAACACTACAACATTACCCTAAACCCTAAAACACTACCCCCAGCACGACCCTGCCCCTATCCCCAGTCCGGACCCTACACTGAAACACTACCCTGCACAACCCCCCGGACACTACCCTAAACCCAAAAACACTACACTACACAACACTGCACAAACATTAGGACACTACAGCAAAAGTAACCCTCATCCCAAGCACACAATCCTCCTTACCTCGCTCTCCTCATGGTTCCTCTCTCTTTGTGGATCCTCTCTCCCGCGTCAGTGTGGTAGAGGGGGGAGGATGAAGTCAGTTGCTGTGGAGACTCATTCAAATTCAAATCATCCCTCAGAGCTCTGCAGAGCCACAGCTGTGTCAACCCTGTGCAACGGCTCAGTGCCCTCCATTAATGGCTGCAGCATTCGCAGCCCCAAAACCAGGCATCACCGCCAGGCATCCCCAACTCCCCTCAACAACCCCTGGCTGCTTGCGATTCATGTAGCTGCTGCCAGGAGAAAACGCCAAACAAGCACAGTGATCGGAAAACCAGCGCCTTATTCCTGCCTGCTTATGTCACTGTGAGGAAACAGCCTCAGTTTCCTCGCAATGACGTGGGTAGCCATTACATTGCATGCGTTGTGAAAGCGCATGCGATGTAATGGTATGCATAGTAATGGCTACTCATAGTTACATTGCATGCGTTGTAACGCATGGGATGTAATGATATTGCGTGGTAAATTCTGCATTGTTATTGCTGTTTCCCCTCTGTACCAAGCCCTTGGAAATCTTCTTCAAGCAGGATAAATAGCATAGTTCAGTCTTTGTCCTCTCCTTGGCAGTAGCAGCCACTGCAGGCCAACCCAGCAAAACATCAACACAGCAATGGGGCAGTACTTCTCCTTTCACCTTCTCAGCTTCTTCAGATCTCCTCCTCGGGAGAGGTTCCTCTTGAGTCTAAAGCTCTTGGGTCTGGGTCCCATATTAATACCTTATTTTCCTTTGTTATCATGTGTCAAAAAGTCTCTCAGCTTAGTCCTCTCTGGTCCTGCTTCTTGGCAGGAGGTGAAGACAGCATTGTGCACAAGAGACAGGGCCTATTCATGTGCAAGCAAAACTCCTTCAACTAAACTTCTCCAGCTACTCTAAATGTGACCCAGTTTTATTCAGCCCAGCTCTAGTCACCCAGGAAATGCAGGGCACACCTTAACTCCCCCCCCCAGTGGCTGTCTGCAGTGAATGCACATCCCAAGCCTTTGTCACTCCTGAACCAGACAGGCAATGCACAACTCAGTTGTGGCAAATAGGATGGCTAAGCAAGAACATCCATACTTTCTAAAAGTGACATTTTCAAACCCACAATTTAAAAACCATGGGGGATATTCACAAGAACTTATCTCCCATTTATCTCCACCTTAACACATTAAAAGTGGAGATAGACCTAACACCCCATTCACAAGCTGGTGCAATCCGCAGACATTGCAAGTATTCCTTCGATAACTGCCCCAAAATGTATCTCCACTGCGGACACCACCAACAAACCCAAATGAGAAGCAGAGTAGGCGTTCCTGTGCAAAAACACACAAAAAATACATAACATCACTCTCACAATTAACTGCCAGTTCTGCGAAGTGAACCAAAAACAGGCGATAAGCTGTGGTAGCCCAGATATTTAACACCTGCCTCAAGCAGGTGTAAAGACAGACGACTACTTGCAGTAGGCAATGGAGCCCCGTACACAGCCACACCCGAAAAACAAACAATGCCATGGAGCTACTCATCATGAAGCTCAGAGCCTCAACAGGGCCACAACACCCACCTCCACCGCCCCCAGGACCGCCACCACCCTCAGGACCCGGAACCACCCCCTGACCACCACATAGGCAGTGCAGAGTAAGACAGCGGACCTACTGAAAATGCACCACTCTCACAGATCTAACGCCCGAGGAAGTCATTGCCCACTACAGGCTCAAAAGGTCAACCATCCTCGGTATCATGACCCACATCGCCCACTGGCTGGCGGTCTCAACACAGTGGAGAACCAACATCCCTCCGCAGACAAAGGTGCTGGCTGTGCTGCACCTGTTAGCCTCTGATGCCTTCCAACCAAAAACTGCCAGATTTGGAGGGGTCTCACAGCCAGCCCTATCAAAGTTCATCACAGCTGTCCTGGATGCCACCCTCAGCTGCATACCCCAGTACATTTACTTCCCCAACACTGTGCAGGAACAGCTGGTGACAAAGCAGGCCTTTTACGGCATAGCCAGATTCCCGGGCCGTGTTGGGGGCAATCGACTGCACACGTGTCCCACTTTTGCCCCCTACAGATACTGTACACCACTACTGCAACAGAAAGCATCAGCATTCCATTAATGAGCAGGCAATAGTGGACCACCGGAGACTCTTCACCAATGTCATGGCCAATTACCCAGGCAGTGTACATGATTGACTCATCTTTCAACAGTCCATCATCAACCAGCGCTTCCAGGATGGCACATATGGAATGGGACTGCTTTTTGGAAAGTGCCAAATCAACACATCACACACCCTAAAGCCACCAACATATGCACAACTGTGGGAATGCACGCATGGCCAAACCACATACAATAAATCAAACTACCCTACCACCTACCAGACATGACTACACCACTCCATGGTCATCCTGGGCTACCCCTGCACCCAATACAGACATTTCATGGCACCACAGCCACACAACAGCTGAACGTGTGGAGATGCGGAATGCAGCCATGAGCGAGGATGCAAGTGACCCGTGAGTGGGAATGTACACAAAGAGAAGTGAGGCGTGGATGTGCAGGACAGACATTGGAATGCAAACAACTGATATGTCCATGCAGACCACTACTGCTGATGACTGGATAGTAGTGAGCAGTAGATGCAACCATTTCACCCAGGCCGTCGGACAGATAGTGGAAGTGTTGCACGCTGTGTCCCCCCTGTGTGTATGAGGGTAGTGGGTTGCCCTGAGTACACAAGGGCTGGGCAGGGGTGTGGTGACAAACCCGTTGCACAGGGTGTGGTCCATTCCAAGGAAGGCCAAAGTCATTGATAGTGCAGTGCTGTGCGGCCTGCCATGAGCCAGACGCCTTGAGCAGTGGGGCCTGCGACCTGTGCGTCTGCTGCACCCCAGGACGTTGATGCACAGACCAATAAGAGGGCCCAATAAGTGCCAGTGCAAGCACCAAGCCCCAGTCCCGCGGCCTCTGCAGCCTTCGCAGTCTATCTCTGCCCCCCGATGCTGGTCCACATCACTCCTTACTAATTTACATGCTCCACTGGCGTCCTCTTCAACCCAGCAGGTCCCACATGTGGAACAGAGCCCTGAGTCCTGAATGGCAGTGATCCCAAGTAAACCCACCCTGTCAGGGATTACCACTACAGATAACCAGAGGTTTGAGAGATGGATCAATGCAATAGGGAACAAGATGAAACCCTTTGGTGCTAGGCCTAGACCCTATCAGGGGAGGAAATCTGCGCCCTGGTTCTCGATAACATTAAAAGAAACATTAGGGGAAGTCAGAACTCTAGAACGCAGATGGCGGCGCTATTACGATAGCAATGAACATGAGGTGTACAAGACGGCTAGGAGGCACTATCAGGCTTTGATCAAACATGCGAAAGTCGACTTTTACACAACCGCAATCGATGCCACAAAAAACAAGCAGATGGACATCTTTAAAATTGTCAATAGCTTCAGAAACCCTAAATTCCTGTTACAGGAAATCCCACTGTCTCAGATCCTCTGCAACGATATAGCTAACTATTTTGAACACAAATATACAATCTTACAAAAGATTTCCCTCAGATTGAGCCGGCTGACCTAGAGTCAAGGGGTACAACCGATTCTAGCACGGCATGTTTAAAAACTTTCACCCCGATTAGCCTGGAGGACCCCCGCCAGGCCATATCTCTAATGAAGTCAGGATCCCCATTTGATCCATGTCCCCCGGTTCTGTTAAAAGCTGTAATTGAAGAGGCCAATCCTGCAATAAACTCCATAATCAATTCATCACTTCGGTCGGGTGAAATTCCATCTCAATGGAAAGTTGCAGCCGTAAGACCGCTTCAGAAGAAGATATTACAGGATCCCACGACCCTATCTAATTTGCGCCCTATTTCGCTCCTTCCAGCCCTTTGCAAACTGGCAGAAACTTGTGTGAACAAGCAGCTCACAGCATTCCTAGAAGAGAATAACATTCTTCACACCAACCAAGCGGGCTTTAGAGCCCAACATTCAACGGAGTCTGTCCTGCTGTTTACAACAGAGACCATACAAGCTGCTTTGGATCAGGGCAAAAAGGCTGTCCTGATCCTTTTAGATCTATCTGAAGCATTCAATACAGTGTCTTATGCTATCTTTTTAGACCGCCTGGCCATTGCGGGCATAGCAGGCACCATATTAGAGTGGCTTAAAAACTTCCTGACACATAGGCGTCAAGCAATTACGTTGGGGCAGTTCTGTTCAGAGGAAAAGGTACTGAAGTCAGGGGTACCGCAAGGCTCAAGTTTGAGCCCAACACTTTTTAATCTCTACATGGTCCCCCTGATTAAATTAATCTCTTCATTTGACATTAGCACGATTGCTTACGCTGACGATATGCAGCTAGTCCTTGTCCTGGATAAGGACATGGCTAATGTGGAACAGACCTTGAAAGACTGCCTATCTGCGACATTCGCTTGGATGACCAATAATCATCTAAAGTGTAACTCCGCTAAAACGGAAATTTTGCGGTCTAAACAACTCCTTCTCTACCCAAAAGTGGTGGCTAGAGGATTTGGAAGCCCCGCCGAACACAATTAGTGCAGCATGAAATTTAGGGATCAAATTTAATGAATGAATGAATGAATGAATTCCGATTTGTAGAGCGCACATAGCTGCCCTGAGGCGTCCAAGCGCTAAGCATACCGTCTGAGGTTTGGGTTAGAGGAGGCAGGTTCAGCTCCATCATTAAGTAGTAAATAGGAGCGTTTTCAGGTGTTTACGAAAGGAGAGAATATTGGAATTAGATCTGAGATGCTGGGGCAGAGCGTTCCACCTCTTAGCTACATTGTAGGAGAAGGAGCGGCCTCCTGACCTTGATTTCTTTATTGGCGGCACAATGGCTAGATTTGCAGAGGTGGAGCGCAACTGTCTTGTGGGGAGGTAGGGTGTAATGAGAGGGATATTGATTGCCGGTCCTGTAGACCAGAAGGTCTGGTGGGCAATACAGAGTGCTTTGAAGTTTACTCTTTCCTTTATAGGGAGCCAGTGCAGTGTCCTCAGTCCGGGTTTTGCTGATGATCTGCGGGGGAGTTGTAAGAGAGTTCTAGCTGCGCAATTCTGTATTAATTGCAGTTTGCGCAGGGTGAAGTCAGGCGCTCCGAGATACAAGGCATTTCCGTAGTCCAGTCACAACTGAATTAGGCCCAGAACCACGGTCTTTCTTGCTTCAAAGGGGAGAAGAGGCAGGATCTTCCTGATAACTCTCAGGATGCCGAAGCAAGTGGCAGAAAGTTTTGTTGCCTGTTGATCGAACGACAGGGATCTGTCAAGCCAGACACCCAAACTCTTGATGGCATCTTTGGGAATAGGGGCAGGGCCCAAGCTGGGAGGCCAGAGAGTGTCTATGGTAGATGGTACGGTATGACCCAGGAGAATGAGCTCAGTCTTGTCTCCTTTAAGTTTGAGACAAGACTTAGTCATCCAGCTCTTGACCATCTCCATGCAGCCAATGAGATCTACATTGGCTGAGGGTTCGCCTGCCTGTGCCAAGGAGACCACCAGCTGGGTATCGTCCGCATAGGTAACGATCTTAATACCAAATGGGCGGACGATCTCAGCCAGTGCCCTCATGTAGACGTTAAATAACGTCGGGCTTAACGATGATCCCTGCGGGACTCCACACTTCAGAGGCTTGCTGGAGGAGGTGACATTCCCTTCATACACCTGGAAAGATCTGTCACTCAGGTAGGACCTGAACCACTCCAGGGCTTTGTCAGATATTCCGGTGTCCAGGAGGCGCTGCAGAAGGATGCCGTGATTCACGGTATCAAATGCCGCGCTCAGATCGAGGAGGATGATTGCCACCGATCCTCCCCGATCTAAGATTCCCCTGGACTCCTCTGTGACTGCCAGTAGTGCCGTCTCGGTCCCATGCTTGGGATGAAAGCCAGTCTGGGAGGGATCGAGCAGATGGTGTTGCTCTAGAAAAGTTGTTAATATGTATTTCTCCAAGATTTTGGCTGCCCAAGGCAACAAGGAGATCGGGCGGAAGTTGTTTAGGTTCTTGGTGCCAAGGTTGGGTTTTTTAACCAGAGCCCTTACCATGGCCTGCTTCCATATTCTTGGTACTGTGCTGGTGGAGATCGAGGTATTAAGTACTCTGAGCAGTATGGGAAGAATGGTTTGAGTGGCGGAGACCAGGACATGTGGGGGTGCTGGGTCTCTGGGGGAACCCGACTTCACTTGGTGCATGAGGGAGGTGAGGAGATCCACCTGTAACTCGGGGAATTCCGCCAGCACCGGAGGGTGGTTCGATGTATGTTCCGGAAGGGGACATGGCGCTGCTTTAGTCGGGGCAGTCTGTTCTGTAGGTGGAAAGGAAGAGTAAATGAGATTGATTTTCTGGGAAAAGAAATTGGCCAGATCTTCGCAGCGCAGCTGAGGATTCTCAGTTATAGGAGGGGGTGTGGGGAGGGTGGTGAGGCTTTTTACTATTTTGTAGATCTCTTTCGAGCTGGAGCTGGCCTCTGCGATCTTATTTGAGTAGTATAAAGACTGCAGACTTTTTATGTCTTTTTTGTATGACCTGATGGCGTCTCTATAGATAGTTTTGTCTGCTTCCGCATACTCCAGACGCCATTTGTGTTCCAGTCTCTTGCAAAAGCGCTTTTTCTCCCGTAGCTCATTGGAGTACCAGGGAGCTGAGATTCTGGATCTTTTAAAAACAGTTTTCTTTGGGGGGAACGTGGTATTGAGAGAGTTCTGTATCCATTCATTGAAGAATTCATTGGCCTGTGAGGGGGTCTGCCCGATTAGGGGAATCGTTTTTTGCAGTTCCAGGGTCCACTGGGCCAGCGGTATTTTAGACCAGTTTCGGTTTTCTTGGACAGTAGGTGTAGAGGGTGTAGATTTTTCAGTTGTCCAAAGCAGCGGGACTAGTGCATGGTCTGTCCAAGGAAGCGTTATAGGGGGACAGGCCTTTGGATGTGGGCAGTTGCTGAAAACAGGATCCAGCAAGTGGCCTTTCGCGTGCGTAGGAGATGATACCAGCTGGAGCAGCTGCAGAGCGGATAGGTCCCCGCTTAGTTTTTTGGCAATGGAATTATTGGGGTCATCGAAGTGTATATTGAGATCACCCAATAATGTGAAGTTGGAGGGTGATAAAGCCAAATCGGCGATTAACGGGGGTAGAGAGTCGTAGAACTGTTTGGGGGTGCATGGTGGGCGGTATATAAGTGCTCCGGAGAAACTTATATTAGAGGAAAATTCCAGGGTGAATGACATGATTTTGCATTCCGGAAAAGTGTTGGGGGTGCGGCGACAGGTATAACAGTCTCTGAAGATTATGGCTAAACCACCCCCTCTTTCACCTTCCCGGTCCTGTCTTATGATTTGGTATTCCTGCCCCAGGATTTGAACCAACTCAGGATCGGAGTGAGGGGTTAGCCATGTCTCCGTTAAAAAGAGAGCGTCTGGCTTTTGTTCGTCAATTAACAAAGAGAGCTCTGTGCAGTGCCTTGGAAGAGACCTGCAATTCAGCAAAAATAGTCTGAGCGTTTGTTGATTTGACGTGTGGTGTTTAGGCTTGAGGTGGGCCTTGCAATCATTGCATTGAGGGGGTAGGTCGAGTGGGCCGAATTTATGAGCACAGGTCAGAGTTACCTGGGAGTTAAAGGTGCGGAGTTCCTCGGAGGTGTAATGCCGAGTTTGCGTGACGGGAAACGAAGGGGTTGTGGCCCCTGGTCCCGGCCCGGCGCGGACGGGCGCAGACGGGCCTGCCCCAGGCACGCCTTCGGCGCGCAAACGGCGCGCCCGCTGCGCTCGTCCGCTGCGCCTGCATGGAAGGCACATTTAGGGAGAGAGAAAGTGGGCGTGCCTAACGTGTGGGCGTGGCCTCACGTTCGATGCGAAGGCGGCCCTGGGAACTTGCCCACGGAGCAGCGCTCGATCCGCTGACAGTGGGAAGCCTGGGAGGGTGCTCAGGACAGAGGAAGCTCTGTAAAGGGTGCAGGTAATTTTAAAAGTTACAAAACACAAAATGCTGCCAATTTTAAAAACGAGTGAACAAGCCTCCGGCTACCGCCTCAGAGGTAAACAATTCTGATGAGAGAGCTATCAATCAGCGCTTCTTATTGGTTTAGAAAGTGGGCGTGGCCTAACGTGTGGGCGTGGCCTCGCGTTCGATGCGAAGACGGCCCTGGGAACTTGCCCACGGAGCAGCGCTCGATCCGCTGACAGTGGGAAGCCTGGGAGGGTGCTCAGGACAGAGGAAGCTCTGTAAAGGGTGCAGGGTTAATGACACTCTATAGTTTAAACAGCAAGCAGGGGCGGTAGCAGGCGCCTGCTTTACCATCATAAAGGGCCTAAGGACATTTTTTGATCTGCTCCCCCTGGCAGCCAGGCGCACTGTCACAGTAGCGTTAATTACATCAAGACTGGACTACTGTAACAGCCTGTATGCAGGGTCAAACAAATCGGCCCTGCACAGACTTCAGATGGTCCAGCATCCGGCCGCTAGACTGGTAGAGAAAATGACCCTATGTGCAACATGGCAGCTCTTGTACCCTCCACCCACTGGAGGTTATACACCCAACTGCAAGCAGCATCATAACTCAACTGCAAGACGTATTGAGTCCCAACTATGGGTGAAAGGGGCCTTAGGTGCACAGCGTGGCTCTGCTAACAAAGCTTACCTTCCCATCTGTCTGTTCCCAATGGAGCCTACCCCGTATTGCTCTTTCTCCAAGTCTGAGGCTGTGTGGCAAGCGTTTATTGTCCACCCGTGTCAGTCACTATTTGATGTGCCGGCGCTAAAGGTAGAAGGCCCCCACAATATAGCTACTACCATCCTCCCACTTTGGCATGAGAGATCTATCCTGGGATGGCCTACATAGATGTAAGAGAGATAGAAACACCATACCTTCTCCTGATGACACATAGGCTGCATGCGAACACTGCAAAGGGCGGTGCAGCATAGTACTTTTTGGCAACCAAACTGATCTCAGGACATCTCCCTGGGCCCCTGTAGTATACTTAACATCAATAACAGGCGGTAGATAAGCCATACAAGACTAATCCAGCATCAACTGCAAAGAATCGGTATTGCTCCCTTCATAAAGCAACCAAACGTCTGTTGTTAACATTACAGTCTTAGCCTTCACAAAATGGCAGCCGCTGGTATCCAGAGAAATCATCTGTGATATTTTGGTCATCTCCCACAGCGTCCAGCGACCTACTTCCAACTAAACTTTCCCTAATCTTACCACGTGCTCTGACTGTCACATCAACTTAACATTTTACAACATACTCTGACTAGCACCAGTTCTGATCTGGTTCTGGCCTGATACTAATAAGATCATATTAAATGGTAGTGCTCGCACAGACATCCATATCTACAATGTGCCGGGGGCTAATCACCTAAGGATATAAGGCAAAAAAGAGATTTGTGAAACAAGATCAAGTGTCCTGAAGGACCTTAAGCTCCTGTACATTGCATAAACACAAAAACCTAGACAATCCATTCTGACTCCAGCAGACAGCTTTCCCTCCCACAAAATGCAAATCATCAATAAAGACTCCTCAAAGACTCTTCAAAGTATCCGCGGCCTGTGCAGGTAAAAGCAGTCGACCATGAGGGCATATGAAATGAATAATTGATTTTCCCTTGCCGTCGTCTGTTGAAATCTCCGGCACCCGGCCTGACTGCCCCACTGCTCTTACCTGCATGGGGCACGGATGCTTCAAAGAATCCTCAAGATGACGTATTAGAGGTGTAAGGAGTCCAAGGGTAATAAAGAGAGAAAATCGGTAGGCTACTCCTTAAAGCTTCTAAGTGGTCAACTGTTGGCTTAATCTACCTTGCAAGAATAGCTTTACTCCTGCAATGCTCCAGGGAACCTTCTCCTTTCTGAGAGCCATGAATCTCAGGAGCTGACCTGGCTTCCCAATCAGGAAAAAGTTATTGCACTTGCTGCTCCATGCATTCAATGCTCTGCTTATGCCATATGGTGATCTATGTTTGATATTGCTTGCGTACTCACCCTGGAGATTCCAGTGTCCATAGGTTCAGAGCATACATACAACTATTTCAGAATGTCATCTCTGTCATATGCTGTAAAGATTTGATTTTTTGACATAATCGTCTTTCTACTATTGATGTTCCATATTTTTTTACCTGACATTAGATGTTAAAGAGTACAGGTATATTTGTATTTATGCCCAATACACTGGTAATAGCCTTGACCTGCAAGCAGACATTGATCTGAGTAGACCCTACACCTCAGGCTGCGGTTAAATTAACTCTTGCCAAACATAAATCTGCTGCTGCATCATCTCATGAACCCATACCAGACAGGATCTGTAATGCCTTACTTTGCATTCACTGACTTACACTAACACTGTCCGCCGCTGGGTATGATAACCCAGAACCACCAATCTAAGTTGTATAGACAACTTTCTTCTGGACCTGAGAATGTGGCCTAGAGTGGTCGATATGACTTTGGGTCATACCACAGACAGCGACCACAACCCCCTGGAATTACACTTGGTTTCCCCATGGTATACCGCTTTAAATCCCTCTAGCATTACCCTTATGGTTAGGGAGGTCTATCCCAACGAATGATAGGAGGCGGCTAAAATGGTTGCAGGTAGTTATGAATGAAGATAAGCTTAAAATAATCAAGTCTAATCTTTTGCAAAGCACTGTAGACTTACATAGATTGTCCATCCATCAGGAAGGGCTGGACAAGATCCCGTCCCACCATGACCTTTTATTTAATCAACTAGTCACCTGCTTTAAAGAACCAAGACGTCACAAGCAAAAATGCAAGAAGCCTAGGTCACAGTTCACCTAGTTCAACAAAGAGTGCAGGAGCCTTCATAAACAACTAGCCCACGCCATCAGTACTAACGATGTGATGCAAACACTGGTAGTGAGGAAAGCTTGAAGCTAGCTCAGACAGGACGAAAAGGACCTAACTCCTCTCTTTTTCCTGATTATAGAGCGGGTAATGACCCCCGTGAGTAGGGACCTCCAAAATAAGGTGTTTCCCTAGTGTTATTGATAAAACCAATTACAGACAGGCCTCCTCCCTGTAAAGATATTACTGAAAAGGACACGCTGTCATACACAGAAAGTCATATACAGAATTTGATGTCTGCTCCTTCTCCCTTTTACACAATCTCATTAAATTCATCAGCAAGACAACAGAATGAAACTGAAAAATGAGTCCGTCTCCATAAAAAACATATCCGTGCCGAGTTGCACGGACATTTTCTCTTGGAGCAACTAAAAGCTGTGACAATCCCTTGGGGGCTCCAAGTGAAAAACGTTCCCGTCATATTCATTGAAGACTATGAATACAGAAAAGGCTTCAGTTTTATCAATACGAAGTGCAGTAGAGACCTTATGGTCCATACAATAGAGACGGATCAAAGACTATGCTTGAAAGAAGCAGAGGAACTATCAGCTAACAGAGGCTATTAAGGATAACCAGTCTGTCACAGAAGCGAAGGCTCTTTTGGAGAAAATAGGCAAGGACATTCCGATACTCAAGGACAGTGCTCTTAATACAAAATGTGCTAAATTTGAAAGAGACACCAAGATTCAAGGAGGATTACTGTACCTCAATAGAGGAACGAAGAGCGCTCACCACTTATCAGGGATGTTCCAAAAAACATTTTTTAACATTTTCAGACACCTCGTCGTCAGATTCTTCTGGAGAATCAAGTCCCAGAGAAGGTTCCCGTAAAAAGCAGGTAGCTTTTTCAGATAGGGGCCAACAACAAAAGGCAAAATACAAACCACAATGGGAAATGAAAACCAGGAACCAGTTCAACAAATCGTAGACGCCTGCACCATAGTCAATCTATCACAGAAGCAGCTGTCAAAAGAGGAAGAAACCATACTAAATCTGGGCTTAAAATTCATCCCAAATAGACAGACAGACTACACAAAACTAAAACTAGAGGCAATTGAATTTTGTAGAAAAATGCGGTTGAAAGCTTTTTTTGCTAATCATGACCCAATAGCAAACAATGAGACGACAGGGCTGAGGAATAAGTCCAAATTTGTTCCCACACAAAATATTCCTAAACAAATTGTAGCATTCGAACAAACGGTCTTATCATCCATTACCACATTGGCAAGGAGAAAGAAATACATACAGAGGAATATAACCAACAAACAGCAGGCAGCTATACAGAGTCTCAACAAGATACATCGGTGATTAATAAGCAGGCCGATAAAGGTGGGGCGATGGTGATTTGACCTAGGGAGATGTACATGAGAGAAGGAAGGAACCAAGTAAATAATCAGACTTGGTATCAAGACAAAAGAGCAAAAGTATTGTCCAGCAAATAGTCAGAGCCGATACCTCCCTACCTAAACAAAAAGGTGATTTATTAACACAATGGAACTTGAAACCTATTGAAGGTCATCGCAGGTGCCGCAATTGTGTCGCTTGCCATCCCACAATAGAAGGCATGGAATTTATCCACAACAATATCAGAAGGAAACATCATGATTTCCTTAATTGTAGAACCAAGAACGCGGTATATGCCATAGTTTGCCCATGTTCTAAAATATACATAGGCAAAAGAAACCAACAAATCAATGCTAGGATTACACAACACAGATCACGAATAAGAAAAAAAGTGAAAACTGCACCAATGGTAGAACATTTCTTTGAGAAATCACACAGTGAAAATGACTTCAAATGGACTATACTGGCGGTCATTAAGACTTCTAAACATCAAATTGATATTGATGAAGCACTACTTATAAAGGAGGCTTACCTAATTCTTAAGTACAAATGAACACTGACAGGTCTTAATAGCATGTCAGAGTTATCAAAAACTTAAAAACTACTGCACCCAGAATGCATTGCAATGGTTTTTCAAGGTAATAGGGTCCTATTGGACAAAACTCAGGAACTAAAACTCCCAAGCACATGGATACCATATTAGTTTGAACACCAAGGACAAACTCCATAGCTGGCCAAACAAAGAAGGTGCTGAAAGCAGATGCAGATTAGAGATCTAAAATGAGGTAAGCAGAAAAAGATATGGAAGCAACAGTTTGCCAAAAAAGACATAGAACGACAATCAGTAACTGCGTTCTGAAATATATTTCCTGCAGAGTATGCAAGTCAAGTTAAAAAGCAAGCCCCATAATTGTAAGGAGAAGCTGCAACAAAGATTTAAAACGCTGAGTGCACAGCATGTCATAATACAAATGCACAACAATTAAGTTTTCTTCTGTTTCACACAGAACTACCGCCTACTGTGAATAATTACCTGCTGGCTCAAAATATGCAAGGAAGAGAAAGATAAATAAAAAGCTTAAGGTAAATGGCCCAACCACAAACAATGAGACTAGTGAATAAAAGGAAAATAGAAAGGAGCCCCTCGTAACAACTGTTGTATGTCACATACCCTTACAGAAATTGCCATTGCTGTTTAAATACAATTACCCTGATGAGTTTCCTGGTACTTCGCGCCCAGGAACAGAAACGTGTCGGCAGATAAATATAGAGAGGACTACTGAATAATTACAATTTGTGACCTGAGAGAAAAATCTCCAGTGTTTCACGAAAATCCAACGTGCCCTGTATAAGATTGGATATTGAATATAGACAATAAAGAGTCTTAAGGATCATAACCAAAAGCATATCACTAATAGCAATATATGTATTGGATGTCTTTTTTGTTAAAATGTTTTTTCATGTAAAAAGTGTTTGTGATATATGTTGTATTGCACATTTATGCCTTATTTAAGTGTGTTTGCTAAACAATTTTGAGAACAGCACATTCATGTTTTATTTAAGTGTGTTTGTAAATTGTATTGAGAACAAGGATGTATTGATATGATACGACATATGTCTTGTTGCAGATTGAAAAAAATAACTAAGAACAAAAAATAGTGATAATAAAAAGGTGAAAATAAATACACCGGTTCAAACTAAAATCAATGGGTTTGGCTATTCAGCAAAGACACCTAGCTTTAAAAAAAACACGAGGCACAGGCACATTCCTCTTTAAAAAGATAAAAAGAATTCTAAGCATTTTTGGCTCCTAGTAACTAGGGGGATGCAAGTAGACCCATGCCGCTGACAAACAATATCTCAACATCAGCTTGGTTTGACCACTTCTCATTACTCTGTTCTAGGCTCTGCGCCCCTGAGAAGGATGACTTCAACAATGGTAGAGTCTATCCTACTACCTTTGATTTCTTCTCAAGAGATGAATTCACGTCCAGCGTTAACTTCATTACAATGGCTAAAGCCCCCACCCCGGATGGTATTCCAGGCGATGTCTTTGTTAATGACCCAGAGAATTGGGCATCTTACATCTTGGCCTTAGCTAACTTGATTGCAGCAGGCGCTAAAAAATTCATCTTCATGGAAGGGAGCAGAGGTAATTCCTGTATACAAGAGGAGCAATAGATCTGCACCGTCCAACGACAGGCCTATTAGCCTCGGTGATTGTGTACAGAATGTGTTCGCACACGCACTCCTTCTCAAAATACAGGCCTGGATCACCAACTATAGTATTCTGTCCTTATATCAAGCCGGGTTCAGGCAAAAAACAAGTACGGTTGACCAGGCATTTTGTTTCCTTTCATTGACCTGGAAACAGTGGTTATTGGACAAGGAAGCCTCCATGTAGGTTTCATTGATCCAAGGTCTGCTTTTGCCTAGTCATCAGAGATAAGCTTTGGACTGTCCACAAAGAGATGGACCTTCCTCCCATGGTTTTAGCACATGTCATCTGCCTCCATGAGTCTAACAATGCAAGGGTTTTACAAGGGCAATCAAGGGCAGCTTACTGATCAAATTAAAGTCAACAAGGGGGTCCGGCAACGTTGTGTACTGGTACCCACACTCTTTTTGTTATATATAAATGGTGTAGTCCAGTACCTCTCTGAGGTCCCCGCAGATGCCCCCACCCTAGGAGGCGAGAAAGTAGTTACTTTGCTGTTCGCTGATGATACTTTGTTAGTCTCCAAATCCCTGTGAGGATGACAACTGCCTCTAGACTGATTAAAGGCCTTTTGTGACTCTTGCAGCTTGGAGGTTAACATGTCCAAGACAAAGCTTCTAATGTTGAACCAACATAGGTCATATGAAGGGAAGTTAACATTGGGTGGGGTCTCGCTGGAGAGAGTGAGCACCATTGATTATCCTGGGATCACTCTCACCAACGACATTTCCTGGAAGTCCCAGATATTGAAGCAAACACAGCAACATAGACAGATAACTGGGGCCTTGTTCAACGAGCACAGGTCCTCCCATAGTATACCGATAGCAGCTTCTCTCCATATATGAATGTAAGGTAATAAGCTCAGTGTTGTATGAAGTGGAATTGTGGGGATTCGTGAAGATGGAAGGTCTGCTGACTACAGGGCACATGTTTCTGAGGCCCTTAGTTTTGCTCCCACAAAGTACCCCTCTTCACCCACTAAGGCTGGACATGGGAAGAGCTACCATTACCAAAAACGCCAAGTTACACCCATTGCTATTTTTTCTCAATTTAAAATCAGCCCTAGAGTGGTATCCATATGCTGCTGCCCTCTATGTAGTGCAGGCACTTGATCGATTTAAGAAGATTTCTTGGCTCCTGGAGGTGAACTCTTTGCTTATCCCAATCCGTCTAGAGGGACTGCGAGAATCAAGGGATCCTGAATGGCTGCCTACCAAGGAAATGCTAAAGAAACATTGCTGCCATTGGGTGGCTCAGTCTACCGTTTCATACTTGCCCTGCAGCGTTTAACGACTGAGTTTGTGGAGTTCAAACAGATTCCCTCATACGAATATTATCTTGAGGCTATCACGATCCCCCAGGATAGGAAGTTGTTTATGCAATTTAGTTTTGGTTCACTCCCTGTGAACTCTCTTACAGCTTCCTGGCATTTGTCATCCTCTGACTCACAATATTGCCCAGGCTGCCCCCATGGTGCGGATTCAATTGGTCATATCTTTGTTGCCTGCCCACTGTAACAGCGGCCAAGAGCCAAATGGCTAGCTCCTGTTTGAAAAAGCATCAATATTCGGTGCCATCTTGAGGTACTGCGCATCTTAAAATCTGACGCTAGTTTACTGGTAGTCTATGCAGAAGCAAACTTTCTCTGCAATGTGTGGGCAATTTGAAGGTCTGTCCTGAAACTGCAACAATAACGTTCTAGACAATGTAGACATTATTTTTTATCTACTTTTCCTGGAGTTTGAAATCTTTATATATTTATTTCTTGAATAAATGTATATGTTGTAATTTTAACTGGTTTACCCTTTTAGCATTATACCAACCACTAAGCCTTTATGGTGGGCCTTTTTGTGCACTATTTCCTTGAGATATGCTCTTTTTGCATTGTGTGTCTTGATGCTTTTTGTCACTTGTATTTGTTTAATATTAAGAAAATGAGTATTCATTTTAACTGATAATCATTATTATATACATATTTTTGTGTATGTACTTATTAGTTCTGTGCTTATGAATTTTATGTATTAGCACGTTTATGGTCATATGACCGAAATAAAGGTTATGATGATGATGATGATGATAACCCATATAACTTACTATAGCTACCCACAAAACATACCCACCACAAACACATACACCCACTGTTAGAAATTGGATTTCTGGTTGGCTAAGACTTGCGCCAAAGCCAGGCAGAAACCACCACTCTAGTCAGGGCAAGGGAGTCACACGCCAAGATAAACCCTGCTCACCCCCTTGGTAGCTTGGCACGAGCAGACAGGCTTAGCCCAGAGGCAATGTGTAAAGCGTTTGCGCGCGCACCCAGCAACAACACCCAAGGCCCACCACAAAGGAAACTCCATACAAAGGTATATATAAAAAATAATCTGTGTATTATACCACAAACGTTAGATGATAAACATATACTTTACAAGGTGCCATGGGCACGGGCAGAATTTACAGGGGATATATGTACAGGACAGGGCCACATGGACCACTGTCAGGAATAATCACTTGTAGAATTAGCACGTAGAACATATACCTGTAGAACCAAATAGCACATATAGCACACACCCAGTAATCACTGGTAATAGGTAAGTACCACCTACGCAACCCTAACCACCTTATTAGGATAATGCCACGCAGGGAACCGGGACCTCACTAGCACCACCTGTACTTGGAAGAACAACCACCTAAGTATCACAATACATTTACTGGTACAGATATGAACACATTACACATGATGCATCACAACATTCAGAGGTGTAGGGAAGAAAACACATGATGCATAAACATACATTCAGTGGTGTAGGGAAAATCACATGATGCATAAAAACACATTCAGAGGTGCAGCCAATAACAAATGGGCAGAAATCACATAAGCCACAACCTGTGACGGTCCCCAGGCCAACTGACCTCTCTGGGGCTAGGACGCCCAGTGTCCCAAATGTCAGGGGGCCTAAACGGCGCAGCTGCCCACTAAGTGCTGGGCAGCTGTAGGATCTCCTCTGGGCTTTGAAATGAACAATGGGGCCCAAAAACCTGTGTGAGCCTGGCAGGCTCAAGAAAGAAAAGGTCCCCTGGAGCCTCCTGGGCTCGAGCAATGAAAATGCAGTCTTGGAGCCTCGTGGGCTCTAAAGAATTGTGCCCAGTGTGGGGGGAGCGGCACGCTGCCTGCTGGGGCCGCTCTACTACCCAAAATGCCCCCAAATCGTCGGAGTCCCTCTCAGGGGGGACTCGAAATAAACAAAATGCCCCCAGAGCCTTCTAGGCTCTAAACAATGATGCTGGCCAGACGTTGGAGTCCTGCTCTTGGACTCGAAAAGACAATGGCCCCCGGAGCCCTCTCAGGGCTCTAAAACAATAATGCCCGTCGTTGGAGTCTCTTGCGGGAGACTCGACACAACCAAATGCCCCCTCTCTCCCTCGGCACTGGAGAGCTTTGTGGGAGCGGCCCACTGACTGTCGGGCCGCTCTGTAACTGTTGTGAGGAGCTCCGCACCTCCCCGACCCAACAACCTGGGTCGTCACTCACTGGGTCTGCGGCGGGGAGGCTCCTTTCCCGGACTCTGCTGGCGCCTCCTTCGTCCTGGGCGGCCGGGCTCTCCTACCTTCACGGTAGCCCCCGCTGTCCACACGTGCACACAGGGCTCACACCGCTGTCGCGGGAGCCCTGCCTGGCTAGGTTCACTCTTCTTTCCGGCACAGGAGCGCGGGGTGGGCTCCCATCCACTCCCTTTTTGCTTCTGCTCCCTCCGCCAATGTCGCGGCGGGAGGCTCGGCCAGCTGGGCCAATCCCAGCGCGGCTTTCAGGTAATGCTGGCGGCTGCCCTTCTCGGGAGGAACTCGGCCTCGGGCTGCAGCAGTGATACGGGGAAGCACACGAGGGGTGGGCTCCCTCCAATTCACGATCCCGGACGGGGTAGGCACGGACGAGGCCCCAAAGGCAGGGTGGGCACCTGCCAAGGCAAAACAAGCACGACCAATAAATGAGGTGGGCACCTGTGCCGAAAATCAAGGTCATGGGGGAATCCCTCGCAAAGTGATCGCAGTTCCGCGCTGCTGGGGAAATCCAGAAACTCGTCCCCTCTCAGGCGGCAACCCCATGCGCTACAACAAGACGCAGAGTCTCAAGTACATGAAAGGTTCTTTTTAGCAGGTAGGGGGCAGCGGCTGGACCCAGGGGCCAGCTCACGGGACCCTCCAGGCAGGGAGGCAGCACCCAGTGGCGGCTCCTCCTGGTGCCCAGCAGCAGCAGCAGACCCCCCCTAAAGTTAGGATCAGGAACAGAGAACCACTTTCATGGGGACACAGCCCCTTTTTATACAGATAAATCCTTTGTCTAAAGGTGCTGGCAAGGGGCGAACCAGATACAACTGGTTCCTGAGCACTTTGTTTTGGCTCAGCCCCTCTGCCTATTCACAGGATGGGTAGGGTCATCAGTCGCACCACAGGGAGCAGAGCCAGTATTGTGTGGGGAAAGCCCAGCCCTATTCAGGTCCCAGGTGGACTCCTCCCCAGCCATCGGCATGCTAATCTCAACACTCACCACCGGGGCAGACCCATCCTGACTCATGGAGCCAGTCTCACCAGCCAGCTCCAGCCAATCACGCGCCAGCACACTCACTGCACATGCACACCCATGTCTAGAAGTGCCACTTCCACACTAGACACATTCACGCCTCACGCATCATTGCGCAGCATTCAATCTCACGAGTCCACACATACCAAACTCGAGCCTGCACTCCCCACGCATAAGGAACTAACATGGTCACATACATTCCCCATGCATTCCTATGGGAGGGCAGGCCAACCTCACTACACGCACGCACTTTACCCTGAGACTCAGAGAATAAGTGCGCCAAGCCAGAAATCATGAACGTCAGGTCGCCATCAAAAGCAAAAAGTTCAGGGGTGAACCAGCCAAAAAGGCCCGGGTCCAACACCCACATGTTGTAGTGCGATATCTGTACCTTTTATAGAGTCAGAATTTAATCAAGTCCCTATCTATCCTATCTCCCCTACTCCCCTCATTCCACATCCCCACAACATCCCCCTATCACCCCCCCTCCCTTAGACTCATAGCACCATACACATCTGCAGGTCTGGGTAGGCACCCAGCCGGTTTGGAGATTAGCCAGCTCGTGGCCCTAGGTACCCCACATATAACATGGGGGAGGAAATGCATCTAGGGCACATTCCAGGGGTGGGTAAATGGGCAGGCTGGGTTAAATGGTTTATAGTTATGCTGCTTTTGTTGCAGTCTCAAATGTTGTTTGTGCTCCTTTTGCTGACTGAATCGACTTATACCCTGACTACTAGATATGTTTCCTTCTCATTGATGTTGGAATGCAATGTGTCTGTTTCCGTGGTCCCTAACCTTCCCATACCACCACCCGACTCCCAAAGACACATCGATATATGTTGATGGCACAATCTCTAAATATTATTTCACTATACACTAAGGGGTAAAAATGCAGCCCATTTACAACATGTTGCATCTAGGGAGAAGTGTCAGGTTTTAAAGCCCGGCATCACATTATAACTGCATCAGGTATAATGTATGCAGGGGGGGTTTCCTCAGCAAAAAAAGCCTCATAAAAGTGAAGCAGTGAAAACTACAAGATTTCACTGTGCCACTTCTAGGGTTCCACTGCGTCAAAACCTTACGCCCGCCTGAAGCAGGCATAAGGAGGGATGCTGCACAATAAGTGTAGGCCTTCCTGAGCATTGCTGCAGCTGCGTTGTGCTTGCAACATGACTTTTGCCCCAACAGATGAATCAGAGTTTCTGACACATCTGTCTATCCTTATAAATATGGCACTTCCATGGTGGCGTAAGGGTTTCTCAGGGTGGGGCATGGAAAGTGACGCATCTCTACAGATGCGTCACTTTCTTGTAAATCTGCTCTTAATGGCTTAACCAATCTGTCAAACGAAGAGTAGTGGCAGATTACACTCATAAACTGGAGGGTGACATCATTCTGGTACAATAGACCCACCTAAAATCCATTCATGACGTTACATTGTAAAAGCACCTGGATTGCCAATATTGGCATTTCAACACTCCCAAACAAACAAATTAGGTAGTTACTTTAATCTCAAAATAAACTGGGTTTTTCCATTGTATTACACACCCATGATCAAACTGGTAGGTGGCTCGTATCCAAAATGAAAAAAGAGGTCTAAAGTTTTCACTGTAAACATTTACGCACCTAATGATAACACCTCGGACTTCCAAAATGAACTAGACGAACAGATATATGACATCTCTGACAACATAGGTGTTGTTTTAGGAGGGGACTTTAATCTCCCCATGGATGCTAATCTCAAAAGGATATCAGCCTACATATTTCTAGGAAATGGAGTGCATAAACAAATAAAAATCACTTCTAAAACGGCAACTTAATTGATATCTGGCGTTTCTACAACCCTAGAGGTAATGACTACACATTTTATTCTTCGCCACACCACTTCTTCATACACATTGACTATATTACGTGAGCAATTCCCTACTCCATTTTGCCCACTTAAAAAAAATTGAACCTATAGTGAAATCTGATCATTCATGTGTGTCAATTAAAATAACTTTCCATGACCCCACACCTCCACCCCGTAAGTGGCGTTTGAGCAATGACATTCTGGATGGTCCCTGAAATAAAGCCCGGATAGAGATGGCCATTACAAACTTCCTCAAGGAAAACACTGTGAATGACACCTCACAGACAAAACTTTGGGATGCTCTTAAAGCAACACTGAGGGGACACTAATAAATATGGTATCTGCTTAAAATATAGACATCTCATCCCACCGTAAGGAGCTGAAGGGTGCTATTCAAAAGGTCAGCACCAAACATAGACATTCAAAACTCTTGTCACTCCTTCCCAAACTGCACGCTGAACAGTACAAATATAATATAGTACTAAGCAGAAGAGCCGAAAAATGGATTGATGCAATCATAGCTGACTGATTGTGTAGTAATAAAAAAGTGTGCAAATCCCTTGCAATCTATCTAAAATACCCCAAAAATTATTTCGATATTGTGGCATAAGAGACCCTAAAGGGATGAACGCCACCACCACCTCCACTCCTTCAAAATCTTCTACATGGAGTTTTTCAACTCATGTACTGACGTAAATAATTAATTTACTCTCTTAATTTCTATGCAGGTAAGTACTTAATCAATAATAACTCAATCAGAAGGAAAGAAAACAGAGTCCGTGGTGTTAGAGTTTCTAAGGGTTTTATTCCTCATAAAGGAATCAGGATATCGTGTTCTGACCACCACACGGGGTGTCAGAAGGGATAGATGAGCGCGCTCTCGTTTATTGACAATACATAGCTTATATACTTGATTTACATCATAATGTTCAATGTAAGAGGCGTAACAGCTGAGAGAAGACAAGATAACAGTATACACGTGGTACTAGTACATCATCAAGAGGCGTAAACTAGGCGTAAACTAGGCGTGTACTAGAGGTGTGTGCTAGAAACGTCACTGATAGGTGACGCAAGTGGGTGGCACCAAGGGGTGGTGCTAACAGAATGTTGCAATGTCAGCAGAAATCGGAAGCTTGGATGCGCGCGCAGCTGGATGACGTGTAACTGGAGGGGTGCAGGGGATTTGACATTTACACTGACGGAAAGAGACAGAAGTCTGGCATGTCAGATCAACTTGTGCTTCTATCATATCTGATATCTGATGTTTAGGAACTAAGCTATCTGGGCAGAAAGGTCTCTAGAGCAGAAGCTATTCTATACTTGCTGTGAGTGCGTGTATAAGCGCCTGAGTGTCTGTAAGAGAAGCGTGGGGCGAGGGGCCTTCCATGAAAGCATGGCAACGGAGGCTATGAATTACTTGCACAGAGACAGGTCGGCCCTTTAGCCCTGTAGCTGAGGAAGGATGTTTACTGAAACTAGCAGGCTGGAATGTATTTTCGGAGAGGGAAACAGATAACTCGAAGGTTATAGTCAATCTTGGCAGGCAGCAGGCTGAGCTGAGCACGGAGGGCCGCGCTAGAAGTAAGTCAGAGTTCACGGATACGGGGGCTGCTTGGGCAGGGGCCCTCGCAGTCAGAAACCAGAAAAGAGGCTCGGTGGCAGAGATTCAGGGCCTACTTCAGCCAGGGCTGAAAAACGTAGGAGTACACTTCAAAAAGACGTTGGCATAGCATACTTAGGAACGGACCATCCAACCCATTCATGGTGGGTCTGAAAGAGGACAAGTTAACGTTGGACGCAAATGTATTTGCGTCTTCATAGCTGGTACAGGAGGGAAGTTACATGCACTTTAACTCGTACATGGAGTCGGTGGGGTACGCGCTAGGGAACATAACTTGATCATAAAATTTATATTACCTCATTCCCTCCTTGTTCCCTACGGACCCTTCATGATATATCAATCCTCATGAATCTATCAGTCTGTTCTTGTAACATTATATGTTCATCTTTCTTTCTTTGACTGTTTGAGAGACAACTGGAATGCTCAATGCAGGATGTGGCACACAGTCCACATATTGCTGGCCCACACTGTAGGCACAGGCAGCAACTGAATACTATAACAAGGCCAATGCCTAGGAATGATAAGATCTTCCATCCCCAAGCGGTTAACGTTGTCCAGAACCAACCGGACCAAGTCCAGGTGCCTGGATTCTGATGTATCTGATTTGCAATTTTATGCAAACGGGTAATAGCTTGATAGACAGATGGTGCGTTTTGTGGAATGAAAACACAGCAACTTGACCCGATGACCTTACAGGCTCCACCTCTATCTGCCAAGATGACGTCAATCACAAGACGATTTTGAAGGACAACAACCCGCATAGCAGATTGCTCCTCTGTTAAGTTACCTAAGGCGGAGGCAGTTTCATGTACTACTGCTTCAAGTGTTCTCGTTAATCTGCGTATTAATTTACTGTTTTGGACAGGTCCTAGGAAGAAAAAGAATCCTTTATTGAAATCAGTGTACTGTTCCCATGCCGTTTCTGTGTAGTCGACAAGGGGAATATCTCTCTTGGGTCTATTTGGTACTAGATTCGTATTTCTATGGTAATCTGGTGGAGCTAGAAAAACAGGTGGCAGAAGGAATGCAATGTAACAGGTACCATCCCAATCTGGAGGCAGACGTATGTATGCGGTATGACCACAAACAAAATAGGAGTGACTGATAGCTTTGAAGGATGATTTACCATGGTCACTGAATTCGACCACAGTAGTGCATTTACTATGACCTACGTGTACTGAACCTTTCTTGCTAACACATAATTCACCTGTGACTGGTAATACTAACATATGGGGCAAAACTGGAGCTGTTTCAGATTCAACAGTAAGGATCATAAGGCTAATTGTGTAATTACCTAATCCATATACTTCATTTTCTAGATCAGTTCCTATTCGAGTGGGAAGTCCCTCTTTATCAGGGTAACAGACGTTGAGCAGGACTAAGTTCAAGTTTCCCCAAACCCAGCCCCCATCGAAAACAGCAATATCAGGATCTAAGGAATTAATTATTTTAAACCATGCTCCACAGGAGCCATTGTGAGTGAATGGGTACGGGAAGAGGGGCAGAGCTCCCTTGTAATTCTGGTAGGGAGGGAGTCGGCTACATATCCAGCAGTCGGTAGCATTATTTGTCTGATGGGAGTGGTGTAACATACTAATGAATGTATTGTTGCGCAGCGCAAGTCTGTAAGAGAGTTCATGTGCAGGAAGTTCACTAAAAGTGTGTTCAGCAGAGACATTGTAAGCAGATTGTTCACGCCTGAAAATAGGCCAATATATAGGTGGCAGAATGCTGGCAATAATAATTAGAATACTTAGAAAAAACATTATTAACAACGTCACTATGCAGTGACTACGCAGTGATTTACAGTATGTACGTTTCTTTGCTTCTCTCTCTCTCTCTCTATCTCGATCTAGGGGATACATGTCAGAAACTATTTAACCGATTCACCTAGGGGAGGACTTAAACAATTAAACTGTCTGACTTGCTAGATCGGAGTTTCATTCGGTATTGTTCTTGGGGAGTCTTTTCTCGTTTAGAGACGGTAACGTCTTGTGCTTCAACACAGTCTTTGGTGGGGGTGGACGAGTCAGAGTCCTGTTTCAGTCCGTTTTTTAGTTCATTGCATAGTTTGATGTGACTCGTGTGGACCCACCCCTTTCTCCCCTCGATCTTCACAGCGGTCCTTGTGGTAAGGAGGACGGTCTTCGGAGACTTCCAGCGGGGCTCCAGCGGACTTTTCCGGTCGAAATTCCGGACGAGTACCAGGTCCCCTGGACGGACCTCATGCGCCTTTACATCGGTATTGTCAGGGAAGGCTGCGGCAACCTGTGAACGACATGATTGGAGTGCAGACATCAAGGAGGCAAGGTAATCTGTCAACATGTTACAATCAACATCAGTGATCTTTTTCGGAATGGGCGTCCCCCACATATTCGGTGGTCTGCCAAAGACCACTTCGTACGGGGATAGCCCTGATCTTGAGTGGGCGACCATTCTCATGTAGAATAGTGCCACGGGCAGGGCGACTATCCAGTCGACCCCTTTTTCCTGACAGATCTTGGCAAGACGGATTTTTAGTGTCTGATTATGCCTTTCTCCAAGGCCAGCTGCTTCGGGATGTCGGACACAGTGGAACCTCCACTGATATCCTAGCAAGAGGGAAACTTGTCTCATCAACTCGGACGAGAACGGCTGTCCGTTATCTGAATACACGACACGGGGCAAACCGTACCGTGGGAAGAATTCACGAACCAACTGTCTGGCAGTGGTCGGAGCAGTGTAGTCTGGGACTGGGTATGCTTCGGTCCAACGGGACAGAGCACAAACAATTACAAGGACATACTTAAATCCTCTACAGCTATTCATCTGGATATAATCCATCTGGAGGACTTCAAAAGGGTGATCGGGAGGATGAAATCCTCCTTGCTCTACAGGGACGCTTTTACCTGGATTGAACTGACAACAGATCATGCAAGTACGCACTTTCTGTTTTGCTGCTGCTCGTAAGTGTTTGTTGTACCAGAGATTCTGTAAACTGTCTAACATCGCCTTCTCTCCTAGATGGGCCGGGCTATGTGCTGTATTTATCATGACCTGAACCATTGAGTCGGGGAGAAACCATATAGATTTTCCCTTCGTCACCCAACCTTGATCTGTCTGAATCCCTCCTAGTTCAGTCCATTTCTTTATCTCCTCTGGAGTAGCATGTGTCTGGATATCAATTACGTCTAGGGCGGGATCTCTAACTGCCATACACTTTGTTGGTACTATTGTTTTTGTTATGTCAGTAATCTGGGTGTGAGTTAGTGCTGTATGTTTTGCTGTCTGGTCTGCCAGGTCGTTACCCTGGGAAACAGAATCTGTGACTTTAGTATGTGCCTTACACTTCATGACTGATATGCCCGAGGGCAAATGTATTGCTTCTAACAGTGCTTGAATGAGGGGGCCATGTTGTATCTTGGCCCCATGGGAAGTCAGAAAACCTCGTTCTTGCCAGAGGACTCCGAAGTCGTGTACAACTCCGAAGGCATAGCGGGAATCTGTGTATATGTTAACATTTCTGTTCTTGGCTAGAATGCAAGCTCGGGTCAGAGCGATGAGCTCTGCTGCTTGAGCAGACAGTGTGTCAATACGATGTGTTTCTTTAACTTCAGTTTCAGTGGTCACGGCATACGCGGCCACTAATTCTCCTGTACTTGTTCTCATGCATGAACCGTCCACATAAAGTGTCAGGTCTGGATTTGTCAATGGGACATCTGTTAAGTCTCGTCTAGGCTTAGTTACTGCATTAATTATTTCTATACAATCATGTGGAGCTGGATCTGTCATAACTGTAGGTAACAGTGTTGCTGGATTCAGGATGCTGCAACGTCTGATTTCTATGTGTGGCTGGAATAGTGTTAATTCATAACCTGTCAGTCGTGCTATAGTTAAGTGTTGAGTCTGGGTTCTGTTTAACAAAACCTCTACAGAATGTGGTACTTGAACTGTTAACTGATGACCTAAAACAATTGAATCACTTTGTCTTATTGCTAACGCTGTTGCTGCTACTGACTTTAAGCACGCAGGGAGTGCCTGTGCTACTGAATCCAATGTACTAGAGAAATAAGCGCAAGGCTTATGTGAACCTGCTTGATCTTGAGTGAGGACAGACAATGCTGTACCATCACGTTCTGTAACAAAAAGTGTAAACGGTTTGCTGTAACATGGTGTTGCTAAAACTGGTGCTTGGCATAAGGCTTTCTTTAAGTCTTCAAAAGCTTGTGTATGTTCCTGAGTCCAAGGGAGGGCAGTCGAAGTCGCTGCCTCCTGTGTCGTTAACTGGATGAGTGGTTTAGCTAGGAATGCATACTGGGGAATCCATTGTCTGCAGTACGAGGTGAGGCCTATGAAGGCCCGCACTTCCTTCTGTGTCTGGGGTTGTGGCATATTTGCAATTAACTGAATGCGATCGGGAGTGAGCTGTCTCCCCACTTTGGACAGCAAGTGACCCAAGTACACAACTTGCTGAACACAGAATTGTAGCTTCGAAGGAGACACCTTGTGTCCCTTGTCGGCCAGGAAATGTAAAACTGTCAGTGATGCTTTTTCACATTCGGGCTCACTTCGTGCGGTGATCAGCAGATCATCGACGTATTGTAGTAAAGCGGTGTTAACTGGCATTTGAATACAATCTAGTTGTCTCTTCAGTGCTTGACTATAGATGCTGGGGCTTTCTGTGAATCCTTGAGGTGCGCGCGAAAATTTGAAACTGCGTCCATTTAAACAGAATCCGAAGAGATATTGGCTCTCTGGATCAATAGGCACGCTGAAGAAGGCGTTCTTGAGATCAATTACAGTAAAGAACGTTGCTTCTGAATCAATAGCAGTCAAGAGAGATGATATATCGGGGACCACAGGATACTGTGGGATAATGCATTTATTCAATTCTCGAAGATCAATCACCAGCCGATATACTGGCGGTGCATTGGGATCAGTACGTTTAAGAATCGGAATGATGGGTGAATTACAGATATTGGAGTCGGTTTCGACGACCACTCCTTGGGCAATGAGCTCTTCAATGATTTTCAGTAAAGCCACTACAGCATCGGGTGGTAACTTGTATTGTCTGATTCTGGGTAATACAACACCTGCCTTGAGTGTAACGCGGTATGGTGTAATGTGCATACATCCTACATCAGTTGGGCCTTTTGCCCACAAGTAATCAGGTACATTTTTCAATCTGACGTCAAACTCACGAAGAACGTAATGACCCTTGAAATCCCGCAGAAAGAGTCTAACTCCCTCCGGGGAGCAGCAGATTATAGCTCCTAGAGCCTTCAATGTTTTAATTCCTAACAGATTTTCCGGACATGATTTTGTTAGTAGCAGGTCTGTAACGCGTGATAATGGACCCACAGCCAGGGGAACTGGTTCTGATACTTCATTTACAATAGGCTGTCCTGAAAAACCAAGGGAAACATTTTGTGAGCCTGAGAGGGGTGCCCCTGGAACTTCGTCATGACTTATTGTAGTGCGACTTGCCCCTGTGTCAATTAAAAACTTTCTGTCTTTCCCCAATACTTGACTGTGTACATAAGGACCTTCTTGATCTACAGGAATCTCAATAAGAGGCAAGCCACCTTCCCTCTCTAGGCTGTTTCATGTATATCGGGAATATTCGGGGTAAGCAGACTGGGCATACTGGTACATCTGTTGTGAGACTTGCTGAGTTGCAGCAATGGGCTGTGGCTGTGGTACTGCTACGGTCTGTGCTGTCTGTGCGGATGCATGCATAGGCTGTGTATTCTGTGTAGACTGATGCTGGTTATGGTCTTGTCTAGGCGGATGCGGTCTTTCTTTAGTTTTACCTGTCGCTATGTTATGTTTCAGAACTGGGCATTCGTGTACGTAGTGACCTGGCTGCTTGCAATAATTGCATGTCCCTTTAACAGGAGCTGCAGTGTGACTTGTCTGGGTCGTACCTTTTCTGTGACTGTCGGATGGGACCGTCTGAGCTACTAACATTTTCATTTTCGTGTCTTTCATACGTTTCTGTTCCTGATCTTGTTCTTCCCTAATTCTATTCTGGTGATATTGTAACATTTGTAACATCTGGGATGGCGTATTTGCTTGCCATGTACTCTCGACTTTATACACTCTATTTTTAACCAACGGTAGGGAATTCTCGACTAACTTTGATACAAAAAGATGTGGGTACGACTCGCTACTTGGCTGGAGGCCACTATTGATAATAAAACATTTCTCGAATCTTGAATAAAAGTCGCTAGTATCTTCATCTTGTTTCTGTTTACAGGACGAGATTGCGTCCCAATCTTCTTTTCTAGTTGTCAATAATCTGGGCAAGACCTGTACTATCAAACCTGGTAATGCTTTAGTTTTGTCCCCAAGGCCTAACCCTGGAACCCTTTTTTTCTCTTCTTCTTCTATTTCTGCCCAGGCAATCTTTGTGTCTCCCACCTCCCATTCCTTTTCCTTCAGTTTCTCGAATATACCCGTAGGCAGTAATACTTTCAACATTTTCA
The DNA here is from genome assembly GCF_964263255.1 of Lissotriton vulgaris. NCBI lineage: Eukaryota > Metazoa > Chordata > Amphibia > Caudata > Salamandridae > Lissotriton > Lissotriton vulgaris. The sequence goes on along the minus strand of NC_141695.1, from coordinate 1,302,636,898 downwards.
TGATATCATCATATGTGTAGTCTCCCATCAGTAACATATCTTTGAGCTCTCTATGAAAACCTGCAGGGTCTTTATCATGGCACGGAACTAATTTCTTCATTTCTAACAGTTCTAATTTAGTCAGAGGCGTGTGTACATACACGCGTTTCAAAACCTTGTCCTCACCCATAACAGGGTGCACTTCTCGTAAGGGGTTCTGACTTTCAATACCACCCCCGCACTGCATATGGTACATTTTCCTCTCTGGAGGTGGGGCGGGAACATATTCAGAATTTACAAAGGTATCATATCTGCGTCGTTGTTCTAGAATTATTTGAATTAATTTGGTACTTAAGCCTCTCCATCTATCCATCAGTAGTGCTTCTAGTGTCTCGTGTAAGGGACCTGGATCGGAATAATGTTTTCTGTATTTAATGAGAAGGTGCTGAATCATGTATACACCTGCTAATTTCTGTTCGTCGGGGGAGAGGTTCAAAAATGTCTGTGCTACGGTATCATCATTATATATGTCTGCATTCTCGGCCCATGATACAGCTGATCGGGCTAGTTCTTGTTCATCCATAGAATTGAGTACATGGTACCCAACTCGATCTCGAAGCCGTTTATCAGTTTCCTGGAACTGATGCTCAGCAGAATTCGGATTTGTTAAGGCAGAGAAGAAAACTCTCTTGCTCTCCGGACGGACACCTTTCCTAAGGTAGTTTCCCCTACCTACATATGCTATAATGTCTGTAGACTTTCCTGATGTCTCATCTTCATTTTCCTCCTCGGAGGAAGCTTTATCAGTTTCTTCCTGGTGTGCAGTTAATACTGCCTTTCTAATTTTCTGGGACATAGCGGCTATGCAAGTCCCCTTGTCATGTTTTGCTTCTGCTATATTTTGGCCCCACTTGTTCAATACGTCTAATTCACTCTGATCTGTTCCGGGCCTGTCTCGTTCTCTTATTACACAATTAATGAAGAATCGTAATATCTGTTTTTGAATGTCAACTTTCTGTTTATACATGGCAGCTTGGACACTGTCGGGGTCTTTCCCTGTCTGTATGAATTTGTATAGTCTGTCGAGGGCTTCCTGCATGCCCACACAGCATAACAAGCTATCGGTGGCAGATCTTAAGCGCAGTGATGCTAATACCATTAGATCGTCTGTTCCGGGTACTGGATCATATCTGCAGAACGACATCCTATCTTTCAATGCCTCAAGCCGGGATGAGTAGTGGGGAGACTGGAAAGGATTCTGTGTGTCTTTTAAATGCAATCTGTGTGTCGGTGGCGGGGTCTGTAGACCCGCTGTCGCACCTCCTGAGGCGGATGCTTGGGCATTATCTCTCCGCGGAGTCTGTATCTGAACGTGAACTTGTCGTTTGGGTGGATCAGGCAAACGTTGTTTCGGTAGGTCAGTTTTGAGTAGGGGAAGTGGCGGGGCTGGCGGAACAGGAGAAGTCTGTTGCGGTACTGGCGGAACGTGACCTGGGGGTGGAGTACCACCCCCGTCCCTGTCTGCAGGCAGGGCACGAACAGGCAGATTGGTGTAAGCTGGTGCTACATCATCTAGATAGGAATTTAGGAATATGTCTTTAGTAGTCTTGTGCATTACTTTAGTTGGAACCAATGGTGACGGCAAATTTTTCGGTATTTCTGAAATGGCGTCAGGGGTACCTTCGGCCAAAAGATACATGTTGTTCACTTGGCTATTTTGGGTACGATCTATTTGTTCTAATTTTACTCGAATTCCCTCAGTAACTAATTCGTTTTCTTGGGCCTTTTCTGATTCTTGAAGTCTGTCTTCTCTACGGAGTGCTCTTTCAGCACGCTTACGTGATTCCTTACGCCAAAATTCTATGGCGTCTTTCTGAGATTGTCTGGCTTTCTTTTTCCGTAATATTTCTTCTACCTTTATGATGCACTCGGCATCCCATGTTCCGTTAACTGGCCATCGGTATCTTTCCTCTAGGTGCTTGGTATAATCGGTCCATAACTCTAGATACAGAATGGCGTCTATGCCATGTTTATTGTACATAAAATTACCTGGAGTGTCCCTAGGGGGGATTGGAATCTCTTCCTCTAACATCCCTTTCCTAGTTCCTATCTGCTTTAACTTGTTGAAAAACGGCATTGTGCCTACTTGATACTGAAGTGCTTGATCCTTGATACTCAATGTCGACTGTAACTATTTATACAAGAAAACACAATAATGCACAAAAACAATCACATTCATACCACGACATTAGTTACAAAAACATTTAAAACATAGATGACTACCCCTCTATACTAGATGTACTGCTCAACAGTACAGATACACTGTTGTAACAGTGCAGAATTTCAGAAATTCGGAATACTAGATATACTGCTAAACAGTACAGATACACTGCCTAAAAACAGTGCAGACCGGACTTGCGTACCCAAACCCGTCTAGATACGACCCAGCAATGGTACTCACCGGGAAGCACGGAAAACAGAAGGCCTCGAAAAACTCGACTGGACTCGGCTCGGAACTTCGGAAAACTTCGGAAAACTTCGGAAAACTTCGGAAAACTGGTGGGCCTCTTCACACCTCGGACCTTGCTTCTTTCGGCTGGGCTCTGGTCGGGATCCTCCGCACTCCTCACCGCCTCGTCTGGGCACTGATTGCAGTCTTCGTCACCTCCGTGGGTCAGAGGGAGATGCAGGAAATCCTGCCAGTACACGTGTATTCCATCTAACTGATGGCAGGGGACACAGTATGCAACGCGCCAACCGGCGCGTGAGGTGGGGGAGGGGTCCCTGTTCGGGCGCCAAAATGACGTAAATAATTAATTTACTCTCTTAATTTCTATGCAGGTAAGTACTTAATCAATAATAACTCAATCAGAAGGAAAGAAAACAGAGTCCGTGGTGTTAGAGTTTCTAAGGGTTTTATTCCTCATAAAGGAATCAGGATATCGTGTTCTGACCACCACACGGGGTGTCAGAAGGGATAGATGAGCGCGCTCTCGTTTATTGACAATACATAGCTTATATACTTGATTTACATCATAATGTTCAATGTAAGAGGCGTAACAGCTGAGAGAAGACAAGATAACAGTATACACGTGGTACTAGTACATCATCAAGAGGCGTAAACTAGGCGTAAACTAGGCGTGTACTAGAGGTGTGTGCTAGAAACGTCACTGATAGGTGACGCAAGTGGGTGGCACCAAGGGGTGGTGCTAACAGAATGTTGCAATGTCAGCAGAAATCGGAAGCTTGGATGCGCGCGCAGCTGGATGACGTGTAACTGGAGGGGTGCAGGGGATTTGACATTTACACTGACGGAAAGAGACAGAAGTCTGGCATGTCAGATCAACTTGTGCTTCTATCATATCTGATATCTGATGTTTAGGAACTAAGCTATCTGGGCAGAAAGGTCTCTAGAGCAGAAGCTATTCTATACTTGCTGTGAGTGCGTGTATAAGCGCCTGAGTGTCTGTAAGAGAAGCGTGGGGCGAGGGGCCTTCCATGAAAGCATGGCAACGGAGGCTATGAATTACTTGCACAGAGACAGGTCGGCCCTTTAGCCCTGTAGCTGAGGAAGGATGTTTACTGAAACTAGCAGGCTGGAATGTATTTTCGGAGAGGGAAACAGATAACTCGAAGGTTATAGTCAATCTTGGCAGGCAGCAGGCTGAGCTGAGCACGGAGGGCCGCGCTAGAAGTAAGTCAGAGTTCACGGATACGGGGGCTGCTTGGGCAGGGGCCCTCGCAGTCAGAAACCAGAAAAGAGGCTCGGTGGCAGAGATTCAGGGCCTACTTCAGCCAGGGCTGAAAAACGTAGGAGTACACTTCAAAAAGACGTTGGCATAGCATACTTAGGAACGGACCATCCAACCCATTCATGGTGGGTCTGAAAGAGGACAAGTTAACGTTGGACGCAAATGTATTTGCGTCTTCATAGCTGGTACAGGAGGGAAGTTACATGCACTTTAACTCGTACATGGAGTCGGTGGGGTACGCGCTAGGGAACATAACTTGATCATAAAATTTATATTACCTCAGTACACCTATCCCCTTATCTAAAATCTCCGACTATCTTAATTCTTGTGACCTTCCGAAAATATAACAGCAAAATCAATTAGAGATGAATACACCATTAACACCAGAGGAAATCACCAGTGATATCCTCTTCTATAAAAGGGGAAAAGATGCTAGCCTAGATGGCTACTCGGCTAAATTCTATAAAACATTTGCTTATGTAATGTCCGATCTCCTCCATGCCGTATTCACCCAATATGCCTCCTAGGTTCATTTCACAGCACCAGCCACCAAAGCCATCATTGTAGTGATACCAAAGGAGAATAAAGACCACATGAACGTCAAAAACCATGGGCCAATCTCACTGATTATTATTAATTGAAAGATATATGCAAAGATTGCGGCTTGCCGATTGAAATAGGTCAGCAAAAAACTTAGCTCTAACCCACAAACAGGCTTCCTTAAGGGCAGACTTCCAGCAGATAAAAGGACCTTCTGACATGCCCTAGAAAGGGCAAACCTTTGCCTTTCCCCGACTATGGCCCTAGTCCTTGATGCAGAAAAGTCTTTTGATAAGGTCTTGTGACCTTTCCTGCACTCCATCCTAAATGAATATGACATCAGAGAGGGTTTTCTACACATGACCATGACCCTCTACTCAGGCCCGACAGCGAGGGTGAGAGTGAACAGTCACCTCTCCCATTTCTTTATCCTCTCACAGGGCACCCATCAGGGGTGCCCCGACTCTCCCCCTGCTTTTCCTACTGGTTATTGCACCTTTAGGAACAACATAGGAATCCCAGGTATCCAACTTGCCTTTGGCAGAAGAAGTTGCTGCATATGTGGATGACGTACTACTGTTTACAGAAGATGCCCCGAAAGCCATGCCAATTATTATGGAAGAATAAGTAGGTACTATCAGGTTGTGGGCTATTCCTTAAATATAGATAAAACGAAGTAATTCCCCCTAAATATACATTGCACAGCTGATGTCATTGGTGAGTTTGGCTTGAAGTGGCAGCCATCAGCGTTCAAATACTTGGGCGTGTGGCTCTTTCAAGATCTGAAACATTGCATTGCAATAAATGAGCAAAAAACGCTGAAGGAAATTAAAGAATTTTTTGCCACATGGGCACCTAAAAAGATTTCCTTGTGGGGGCATGTTGGAACAGTGAAGATGGTGATAGCCCACTGATCAACTTTATAGCCAGCATGCTTGCAGTGCTTTTATCTCCCAACTTCTACAAATCAGTGGACATCACCATTTCTGAATTTAATTTGTAGGGGAAAAGCCACAGCTCTCCACGAGAGCCCTAAAAAGAAATAAAACCTCTTGAAGGATTAAATATCCTGTACTTCGCTTGTTAACAAAGAGCCTACCTGGTTGCATAGATTCGGTGTGGCTCAACCCACAGGAGCGTAACCCCGCCAGGCTTACTATTGAGGCCAACTTCATTTCGCCACTCCCCCTCAGCGCCATCCTTACGATTTATAACATCTTGAAACTCCCTCTTGCGCACTCATACCAAATTATAGAGGATACCTTAACATCTCACCTCTTGTTAGACAAACAATTAGTCCACCGTACACAGGGCTCGACCCTTACTTCACTATGGTATAATCGTGTCATTAAAATAGTTGGAAAAATCTATTTTGGGAGACGTGGTGGGCCCAAAAAGGTTCATTACCATTCTTAACCAAGGACCACCAAATATACTGGAGCCCTTCTCTACCCTGCAAAAGAACTTTGACCTACTTAACATTGACTTCCACAAATTTCCATTATTCAAAACCTCTTAAAACAAATTGAAGCCCCCTCACACACCAGACTTGCCCTCTCTATTAGCAGCCATTTGAAGAAAAGGACACACAGTTTCCCACCTTTTAAACTACTGGACACACATAACGGACAGGCTCTGAAATTAATTAGCAGGAAAATGGGAATCCCACTGCCAGACAATGAGCACTCACCGCTTTGACGAAATGACATGGAGCAGGATCTGGACCTCCCCTTTTGAGGCCAATATCACTCCTGTCCTTGCAAAGTCTAGATTCTGGTCTATTCAAAAGCGTTTCTGACACCCTTCCAGACTACACAAACTGGGACTAAGGGACTCGGACACATGCTGACACTGTTTTGAGGCTCATGGGGACCTACAACACATATGTGTTACAAGCAAGATGGCATCCCCATAATGGACCAGAATTCAAGACCGGGTATACAGGATCAGTAATATGCTGATAGAAATATACTTCCTGACTACATCCTTAGGTCTCCAAGCCAGCACACGTGCAAAGGAATTTGACTCTTCCAAATCCTTACTGATAGACCTCCTCTTTCTAGGCACCAAACCCGTCCTTTCATTTTGGAAATCCCCTACACCTACACCCTTTGTCAAATGGTAGAATTTATTGTGCTCAGTCAGATGCGCTGATAACATCCTATACTCTAAATGTCATGGCCCCTCCTCCCTCCAAAAACTTGGGGATGTGTTTGACGAATACTTACAGAAAAATAAACCACCATAAGTTCTCCTACACATCTCCGTTTGTGTCATCAGGGATCATAATCGCCTTATCTCTGAATCTGAGTTGGGTGTCATCCTGCTCACGGATCTTTCTTTGGCCCCACCCCATCTCTTCCCAGCATAGCTATATCCCTCTTTCCCCCAGACTTTTCCCCCTCTCACCTCCTTATTTCTTTTCCCACTTTCTCACTCTTTAGCCAGCGGACCTTGTCTGCCCGCACTCCAGGCGGTCAGAAATCACCGATATTGACTTGGTTCACCGCTTGCCGAATATAACTATCTCCATGTTATGTTGTCATAACAACAGCTATAATTACAGTGTTATCAGTAATCTATATTAAGTAGATCAATGTCTCTCCATTTAAGTTTCCAGGACATTCGGAGGGTCTGGCTTGTTTGCACTGTCACTGCAATATTTGTTTTCCTGCTGTAAATTCTCTGGAAAACAAAATCAGCAGCTACAAAAACAGAAATGTTCCTAAAACTTCAGAATTTTTTGTAACTTTCCTCCCCCATAACAGTTTTCCAAGCTGAAACCAAAGTCATTAAAGATTAAAAGGACATCACTGTTATGAGGAATATGATGTGTCTATGGCAAAAGGTTGGCAAAGGCGAAAAATAGAATGTACACAGTGACTAAAAACTTGCTTTTTGCTTTCACTAATCATTGCTATCCATAAGAGTAATTGTTTTTTAATGTATTTATTACCTCACCTACATTTTCACTGTCTTTCCTAGGTTCTGCAGACTGCATGAAGTGCCCTGATAATCACTGGTCCAGCGAGTCGCGAGATAGATGTATAGAAAAATCTATTAGCTTCCTGTCCTATGAGGAGCCTCTTGGGATGATATTAGCGTTAATGTCTATTTTCTTCTTCCTAAATGCCTCTTTTGTCTTTGGAGTCTTTGTTTGGTACCGGGACACTCCTGTGGTGAAAGCTAACAATCGCGGCATCAGTTACCTGCTGCTCATCTCACTCATGCTGTGTTTCCTCTGTGCATTGAATTTCATTGGCCGTCCCACAAAATGGACCTGTATGCTGCAGCAAATCATCTTCGGGGTCATCTTCTCCCTTTGTATTTCTTGTGTGCTTGCTAAAACTATGACAGTAGTTGTTGTATTCAGAGCCACAAAACCCAACAGCAATCTCAAGAAGTTCTTAGGTCCTAAGATTGCCTACAACCTCGTTCTGACCTGCACTTTAATTCCAGTGACCATTGGGGTGGCTTGGCTGTCAACATCCCCTTCTTTCCCAGAGCACAGCACTATCCCGGCCATGCAAGAGATATTCCTTGGCTGCAATGAGGGCTCCATTGGATGGTTCTACAGTATGCTGGCCTTCATGGGATTGTTAGCTACTGCCAGTTTCTTGATCTCCTTTTTGGCCAGGAAACTCCCTGACAGCTTCAATGAGACCAAGTTCATCACATTCAGCATGCTTGTGTTTGTCAGTGTTTGGTTGTCATTCATACCAGCTTATCTGAGCACAAAGGGAAAGTATATGATGGCTGTAGAGATTTTTGCCATTTTGTCATCTGGTGCTGGACTTCTCTTTTGTATATTTGCTCCCAAAGTATTCATAATATTTTGGAGGCCAGAAAGAAACACAAGAGCCTACTTAGCTTCAAAATCAAAGTCAAGTTTGAAAAATAGATAAAAATGCTAACACTTGTTCATAAGTAGTTTTTTTTTTATAAATGTCTTCACCTACTGGAGAAAGTAGCACATATGTAGCACACAGGTACCTACTACTACACAAAGTCTATATTACATCACAGAAAAAATTGGGAATGACATCCTAATGGTCCAACATCAAATGCAATAGGAGTTTGCTTTCAAATAGCAAGTTCTAATGCGGTGTACAATTCATATGACAGCATTTATTATTTATTTACTAATATGTTGTAGAAGTAGGTGCTGATGAAAATACCAACACATCTTACTAGGACACTTTGGTTTGTCACGTTATTGTTTTAACAATGTAAATCATTTACTTATTTCGAGATTGTTTTACAAGGTAAACATATGATGTTCTTGCTTCTCTTTTACATCTTAACATTTCTTTAGTTAATGTATTTATTTTGTCTAAATTAAAAAAATGGAGGAAAAGAGGGAATACAAAATATAAAGAAATTCCTAAGAAGGCAGTAAATCAGTATGGCAGCAGCAAAGTGCCAACCTCTGAAAACCAGCCGAGGCATATTTTGGAGCAAGACTTTCATATCTTCACATACCAGTTTCCACCTTCGTTATTTTGATTGGGGTGTAATTGGATTCGGTGAAGATGAACATGCAACACACAAATGTAATGACAGTGCATTTTCCCATGCTTAAACTGACTTTAGCAAATGTAGGCCTGTATTTTAAAATGTTTCTAGCTAGTAGCCACTTTGCTTTGCGAAACATGAATAATTAGAGGCATATGCACATGCTCTGTGCAATGCTGGAAAGTCAGTTTTTGCATGGCTGTTCGTGGCCTTGTAGATATGGAGCAAGGTACAGCAGCGCGAGTCGCTGCCTTGCCTTACTCTGTATTAGGGAGGCATTCCTTGGGTGTTGCGGTGGGTTCTCCCATGCAACCACGCAACACCCATGGATTTTGACGCTGCCGCAGATTTACAATATCTTGTAAAGCTGGGGCAGCACTAAAAGCTTGCACCTCCATAGAGCAGGCATAATGAGGAGAAAGGTTTACATTTCTCCTGATTTTTCCTGATATATAAACATTAACACTTTTTGAAGTGCAGTGACTAAATTTTGTCTACAGAAAGTGAACTATACGTTAATCATAATATTTCTTCTTCGATGCTGCTAGTTTGTGACCTGTTTAGTTGTTTGTTTAGTTGTTTTCAGTTTTAATTAAAAAAGTTTGTGAGGTTCTCAGAATTGTTTCTTGAAGTCTGTTATGAAGCTCTGTGGTTATACTGAATAAGCAGCTACCATGTTGAGGTTATATGAAATCCCATTATTAATGTAATAACTGCACTTTCACAATTGCTTTATTAACCTTCTTGCTTCTCAAATTTGCTTGAAAATGCACCATTGACCTACTCTTTTTTCACTCGGAGGGGGAACCCCCCGGACCCTCCTTTAAATGTTCCGGCTCGCTCGCTCCCCACAATGTTCTCTCACAAAACGTTTACGGAACATCACTTTCAAATGTCACCAGCCACTATTGATTCAGTCAAGTTTTTATGCAGATTTGGGTTTGTCTTTCAAAGTTTCATGTTATTGTCCATTAATGTCACTTCTAATTCAGACCCTTCATAGTTATTCTTCAGCCATAGGCAGTTCCTGATACAATAGGACCACTCTTTGACATTGTTCTGTTTGCTGCCATTCCTGAGACAATAGGTTCGCTCCTTGGCATTGTTCTGATTGCTGCAGTTCCTGAGACAAACTCCTTGGCATTGTTCTGATTGCTGCCTCAGTTAAGTAATCTGCTTTTGACATTGTTACAAATGGCACAGCGTATATGTTAAGAGGGTTTCCCACTTTCTCATTAGAACTTTGTGAAAGACAATATAGAGGCATTTCATTTAAATGTTGGAGGTTTCAAATAAAAATATGCCAGATTTTTGGGTGGTGGGCAAAGTGATAGGTGGTGGGTTGGTCCTCCGGGGGACCCCCTCCATGTGTTTTGCAGGGGGGCCCCCTCAAGTTTGGTTACGCCACTGGACAGTGTGTGTTTACGTGCAGCATGCTGACTACTGATGGTAGACCTAGTTTGATTATTAGCTGCTGACATTGGACCCATAGTTCCAATGTGTATATTCCCATTGGTGCAGAGTTAGTTTCAAAGGAGAATTTATATTTCTTGTTTATTCAACCTCATTTTGCTTCAGTGTCTTTGGCTTCTCCCAAAACTCTATCAACTTCAGTGTAGGCCTTAGTCAAAACATTAAACCATTCATCTTGATTTAGGTTTTCTAGTAAATATTTGTGAGTAGGTCTGTTCTAAACTCTTTTGTTTCATTATGGGATCCGAAAAAAAAATATTTTCAAACCTCTTATTGATTTTCACAATTTTCAACCATGGTTGCCTGCACATCTTTGTCATTATGATTCAGGATTAATGTGGCATCCACAACATTACACATACCAATTGTGTGGTATCTAGTAACATACTCGGTTGGCTACTCCCAGTCAGTGCTTTTCTTCATCCCAGGAATCAATTTGATTCCCGACAATGCTATAACAGACTGATATGGTGAATTTTGCAAAGAAATACTGAATATTTAGCAACACATAAATGCTTCAACATTAGGCCTTTTTTCACTTTCAGACCTTCATTCATGTTTCCCACATTTCACACTCAGGGATCCAGTTCTATCTAGACCAGAAGTCATGGAGTTACAGGCGTAACCTGTTGGGTGGGTGTACAGGTTCCTACAGCACTTCGAGCCTTATTTACTAGAGGCCGGCGTTGCCACTTTTTTTGACTCGCCAGTGGTTCATGCCTCTCAATCATATCTATGAGGTGACACAAAGCCACCCTGAGTGGCCTTGCATGGCCTCATAGATATGGAGAAAGAGAAGGCAGCGCTGTGCGTCAAGCAGGCGTTCCATGTGCTTGTGGTGGGTGTTCCCACACAACACTCAAGGATTTCGATGCTGCCCTAGATTTACAAAATCACACAAACCTGGGGACGCACCAAAACCTTATGCCTCCCCAGAGCAGGCGCAACAAGGAGTATTGCTTTTATTTTCCTTGTTTTTTCTTCTTTCTATTTGTGCTGCATTCTGCAGCAAACAGAACAAAGATAACGCCTCTCTCGAATTTTTTTGGTGCAGAAAGGTGCCCGTACCTGCAGAAAAACAATCCTGTCAGTAACACAGACACCTTGCACCATGGTGAGAGGGTGCCTACATTGGTGCTGGTGAAAGGTCTGGCCCATAAGTTCTGAACCTGTTCTAGAAACACAATTTGATGGTTCTTTTTCCCAGAATGAAAGTGTGAAAGATTAAGTGTTGTTGGATCATGAATCTGATTTCCAGCCACAGTCCAGTTACAAACTCTGATACTAATCCTCCCATATCCTTAGGATCGAGTGTGTCAAACCTGTTCTACTGCCTAAAGGCTCATACTAGCCTCTCATAGTAATCATGTACTGACTATTTAGGTTTCTGGGTTGTTCGATCTATCTTAACCCAATCTATGTCTTGAGGGGCTATTTTGGACTGCAACCATGTGATCTCCTGATCATGCTTTTTCATAACCACTGGTGTGGGACAATGGGATCCTTGATCCCTCTCTGGATCAACAGCAGGCCACTCAATAGCTATTTTACAAGAAGACCACAGATCACTAGTAACACCAATTTTAAACAATGTATTTAAGTCAATCCACAACACCTTTGAGAACCTAAAAAAGCAATCAACTTACTTATACCATTCAGAAGGTTTCTCCCTCAACCTGGGAAAATTACTTGTAAATGCAGCTAGGTCATCCCTACTCCAAGGAACATGCACATACCCTATGCTAGATACCTCCCGTAATAGATATGCCCCGACTACCTGTGTCCCCCCTCCTGGAGGTGGTGTTTCTCCCATCACCCTTCTCACACTCTTCTTCTTTGGCCATCTTTCCTCTGACTTAAACCAGCATGCTCCAAGACCTTATTCCTATGACCAGCTACTGAATATGTGTCTTCAATCAGTTACCCTCTTCTCTTCCAGCTAAGTGAGCCTATGATTTCCCTATAAGGTTTCTGTTCGTGACAAAACTACCCCAAATGTCTGAGTTAACTCTGACAACTTCTGATGTGCCTGTCATGCCCTTTGGGTGATATCCTTTGCTACAAACAACAGGTCATCTGGTTCATAGGTCTCTATTATATCCAAAGGTAAATTCCCACGGATGATCTTGTGTACCTCGGCCTTCAGCCTCACTATATCAAATAGTTTTGCTTTCACTGTAGCCTTGATAGTACCCTGAATCAATATACTGCTCTGACTCTCCTTTCTGCTATTATGGTCTCTCAACCAGTCTATAACATCTAGGACATGCTGACTTAGAGAGGCTCCCTGACTTGCACTTGTTTCTAGGGTTGCACCACTTAGTCCTCTCACTGGAGTTTCCCACATCCATAAGTTTGCCATGGGAATAGATCGTATAGTACCAATGCGTACCATAGGAGGATCAGCAGTAGCTACACAAGAGGTACAAGATTCCATAGGCATTAAGGCTGGACAATTCTCACTCATGATCCCTGTTATTCCCAATCTAGCCGCTTCAACCTGAATGTACTGTCACTGACTAAGACTTCCAACTGAGCTCGGGTCACACACAGGGACAACAGGACCAATAGTGACCAGTACTGTAAGAGTTTCTGTTAACCATGAAGACCGCTTGCTCCGCCATTCTATACCTCCCAAGGTAGGCATTCCTGTCCCCCCTACTCCTGCTGATACCTTTCCTACAACTCCTGAACCAGGACCCACTTCAGCCACTGCACTTCCCACATTTTCTTCACTTCCAGAGTCTTGCCCCCGTCCTCCGATTGTGGACTATAAGGTAGAGGATGCTCAGATAACAACCTGTTGCTACTGTCATTTCCATTGATCTTATCACTCCTGCCCTGGGGCCCTCCCTCTCCCTACCAGCACCCGGTATAATCTTGCTCCTTCTATGGTACTCACTCTCCATTTCATAAGCTGTGCATCCCCCTTTGCATTCTGATCTGACCTTGCAGTTTTCTTCATCCTCCCTTGGTATTTCTCCTTCTGTTTAGCATATGCTTCATGCATCCAGGCGTCTAACACATCAAACTGTGTTGGTCTAGGCAAAGGTCTCAATGCAAGCATTGGTCCTCTTAACTGATGTAATACATCGAACAGATATGAACCTAAGCATGGAAAGGACAAATCACCCTCCTTTTAGTGACCTTATGTAAATTTTGAAGCCAAAATATAGTGTGGAGCCCAACTTTTGTTGCCATGTAATATGCCTGAGTATTCTCAGGTGGCATGTCTTCAACCACTCTAGTAATGACCTCTCCATCATCCCTTAACAGATCTCGCAAGACCCTAAAATATTGCATGATTTCAATTGCAATTTGTTATTCAAAAGATTATGATGGAACAGTATCTTCCAACCACACTTCTGGACGACTACCAACAAATCCCAGCACAGTGTTACCCCAACCACCTATTGTAGCATGGCACTCTCTGACATCATCTTCAGTCCTCACAGAGTCTCACCCTCCTTCGAAATTTCTCTGCACGCATTCACTCACACAATCATTTAAAAGGATCAATAAGAATTTAATCATCCAAGAACAATAACACACGGTGACCCTCGACCTGCGCTGATAACCCAAATCACTATACCTCACAAGATCCACTAAATGAGTCCTATATGTACCATTCACACAAAATTCCCTGTCTTAGGTGGAACTGCTGATGATGTCTCACAACAACTCCTCAATTCTTCGATCAGACAATTACCATATCCATCTCTGTGTCTTCTGTACCTTTAATATATCCCAGGATCTTAGGGCCATCTCGGGATCTGCAACTCAAATCTCAATCCTTGGGGCACGTTAGGCCAAAACCACACTCACTTAACTCTCACACCAACTCCGCCAGACATCACACAATCAAATCATTCCTGAAATCTTACACACAACATTAGCCCTGTTAATACTCACTCTCCTCTGTCAACCTCTGATCTCGTCGTACCCTCAAATTCCATCACTCCATCATTCGGATACCATTGCCTTCCATTCTCGGTCATTGGGCTCCATTATGGGCTTTGTGGTTCTAGGCTCCACCTATTCTAGAGTAGTTTTAAATTCTTCCCTAGCTTCATGTCGCAACTACCCTACACTGCTACTAACTGAAAGGGTCAGGCCTGTCAGTTCTGGACCTGCTCTAGAAACACAATTCAATGGTTCTTTTTTGTAACATGAAAGAGTGGAGGAGAGAAAAGTCATTAGGGAGCCAATCAATTACTCTATAATCCTCTTGGATACATATTAAACACAGACAACTGCGTAAGGTTAGTTTAATTTATTACAAAGCCAAAAACAACTGAACCGCATAAAGCCAAATCTGTGTATTTAATAGCAAAATTAGTTCAAGAAGTACAATGCAGAAGATCAGAAAGCATGAGTCCAAATTCCCTTGCTTCGAGAGTTGGTGAGTGAAAAACATTAAATCTACACTAACTCTAAAGTGTCATCCCTACTTAAGCATTTTCAGTAAGAAGGATAAAAGATGTCAGCATGTGGAGTCTTTCTAAGAAGTCTCTTCACCATCAATGGGTCGTATAGCATAAAGGTACAGAGAAAGAGCTTGTTCTCAGATGCTCTCTCTCCAAAGTCAAAAGAAGAAGTGGGCGCTTGCTCTACTCCCAACAACACATCATTCATAGGTGAGATTCCAAAGATCCATTGTGAGTCACACCATCTGGTTTGGGTACGATCCTGAAGGGATTTTTCCATTAGAGAACAGTGTTCTTTCGTCGCTACATTCTGTCTTTGGTTCCCAGGCCTTCTCCTGTGTGAAGCACAGCAACCTTCCTTTTTCGAATAAAGCAACACGATTAGAACTTCTCTCCTTGACTAACTACTAAAACAAAGATGTTATTCTAGCTAACAAAAGTGCTTCTTTCACCTTCAGCACAATCGTGAGAAAGTACAAATTCCAGAGCACACATAAATTCAACCTGTTAATTCTAAAGCAGGAGTTTCCAAGAAACTGTATTACAGTCCTATGAAATTCAGCTAACATAAGAAAGCATATTAGGAGCTTTTCCAAAATTGCGTGGAAATTAAGACACATATGGTGAATAGCTATACCTATATGTAAAATGGCACATTAAGTACATGAACAATTGTAAGTTTCACAATTTTTCACATTAATGGTTTCTGCTAGTTACACTCACTTTCTACATTGATTCTCCATGTTACCTTTCAATGGCATACAATACATCACGTTTCAGGTTAATACATTTCAAATCCTAACATGTTATGTTACTATAACAAAGGATTATATGCGGGCGCTCTACAAATGTGATTATAATGCACCCCTTCGAATAAAAATTTGATTTTCGCTACATCACTAGGAACCGTAATGCGTGCCGGCTGAAAGGATAGGAATGCACCGTATCGGTAGGTACAGTGCATTCCTGCCCTATCAAATTGGCATAAGGCAGCACAGTAAAAAGAATTGCAGCTCTGAGCTACGCCAATTTTTTTGTAAATGAGGCCCATTATCTTTGAGAGCGGAGACTTTTCCACTAGCACCCATTGTTCAACCTCCTCCTTTCATCTGCAATGAGAGCGATCCTTAGCGGATCTCTAGTGCTATACAATTGCTCTTTCAGCAAGGACCAGGATAATATTATTGCCGATCGGGGTGGTGCTTAAACCTACTAAGCATATTTCCAACTTTAGGAGGTCAGTAGGGCTAAAGGCTCATTCCAGCTCCTGTATTACTGCTTACCAGAATTGGGCTATTCAAGGACAAGTCAGGTCATAGGTAAAAAAAACAGCATCAGATATGTTACATCCTGGACATGTTTTACCATCTGTCCCATGGATCCTGTATAGTTTGAGTGGTGTGAGGTAGGCAATCTTTGTCTCACACCACTTGGCCTATTCCACCCAGCCCACTTTTCTTGAGTTGTTTTAAGGCTGCTTGGGTCATGTGAGAGGTACATTTGTAAAGCCAGGAGACTAATTTGCCTCCATCTCCAAATGTAAGGGGACCTGCATTACCTTTTGTGGCTGTGGGTGCTTGCAGCCTGTGTTCCACAGTGCCTGCAGAACATGTGCTACTTCGTACAGTGGGAAACAGTGGGTACATTTGGGGAGCTTACCTCAGGAGAGGAACTCCATGCCCAGTAGTTTTGGTGGAGGTTCTAGAGAGAAACGCATCCCCATAAGGGCCGTAACTAGATCTCCTTCTCTCCATCACAGGCCATACATTCTCAGGTTGTCTGTTTGATGGCCCACTACCCAGTGGGTGAACTATTGTAGCTGGGCTGCAACGATGTATAACTCAATGTCTGGGGCTCTCAGATCACCCTCCCCGGTCATTTATTCCATAATCCAATAGTAAAACCTACGTCTACCTCCATCCCACATTAAGTCTAGCTCTAGCATATCTATAGACCATAACCAGACTTGGGGGAATTAGAAATTATTTATTGACTGTATGATTAACTAAAATAATTACAGAAAAATATATACATTGATGCCCCCGTTGATCCTAATGGATAAAAAGTATGTAATATGAACAGATCTGCAAAAGAATCTTTTTCCACATTTTATTTCAGACTTTTTCATCCCACCTCAGTAAGGTCATAGTTAAGCCAACAGTAATAATTGTACTAATCCCATTATTGCACTGAATGATACCACAAGGTATGCTTTCAGAAAGTATTGTACAAATCCTGTTATTGCACTACAATTTTGATTGCGCCCTATGGCATATTTCATTCATTTCCCATACCCATTGTCATCAGCTTGGTCATCCTGGGGCACCTGCCCTGACTCACACATACCCAACACCAAGTTAGCCTATGTCAAGTTTACACAGCCTCCCATCATCTCATCACAAACAATTCCTGGACCATGTCCCATCCAAAAGAGCAGCATTTCATAGATATTAAACTGTTGCCATCATTGTATTTCTCCCATATAAACCCCCAACAAAATTTTAAGGGAATGATGAAGAAACAACCTTATCTTATTCCTCTTTCTTCAATCTGACCCGTGATCTTTTCTTGTTTGTCACAGGCTTCCAGGGGTATGCTGACATGATCAAGTTACGAGTCATTTCTTTGTGTCCGTTCCTTCTGGAAGGCCTCAGAGCAAGACCAAACTTGCGGTATTGGCCATCAGACATTCGCTCAGGAGGCTGGAAGGATGGGGGCCAGTTTTGGAGTTTTGAGGGCCAGTTTTGTTACTGTGGGATGATTGTGCAGCAAAGCTGTAATATTGGCCCCCAGTAACATAACCAGCAGTACTAGGGCCAGTTTTGTTAAGCAGCAGTGCTTGCTTCATGCTTGCACCCCCGCCAACCGGGGGGCCAGTCTGACAAAATTGATAGGACTGCTTTAAGTTCCCAGTCCGACCCTGGTTCAGTGTCTGTATGGCCCATGAGTTTGTGCTCCTAAGAGACTGCTCTATTATACCCTATAAGGCAGCAAAAGAGAGCTGATTTGATTTGCCTTTTAGACAGCAGATGATGGCATTCCTACATTATCGAAGGTTTAAAATATGGAACATTGGTCATAGCCAGAACTTTCTCCGTGGAAGTAAACTCTTGCAGACAAAAATCACATGCATCAATGACTCCTCTGATTTGTTGCACAGTCTGCATTGCTTAATGTTGCCTTCGGTTTGATGCCTGAATCATTAGTATCTTAGAGATTTCAGGCCAAATCACCATCTCATAAGGCTGATTTTTGCTATGATGGGGAGCTCTGAACACAGAACTTTGGAAGGCGTCTGAAGTTTATTATTCGATAGCCCAGCTGCATGCTTTTTGTTCCCTATGGGCCATATTTATGGAAGTCATGTGGAGCAGGAAAGTAAGTCACCTTGCATTGCTGCACTGCATGACAGGGAACGGCCAGGACTACAGCATATTTAAGTCAAAACAGCACATTCCTGCCCTTTGCTCTGCACTGGTGTCCTTTTGGCTCTGAGAAGCACCAATGCAGGCACACTTGCATCATAGTGCAAGGGTGCCTGCAATGTAAGGAGGATACTTTTTGTGTAGAAAGGGGCCCCTGCCCACACAAAAACAATTTTGTGAGACTGTTTCCTCTTTCTATGTGTGCTGTAGAATGCAACACATATAGAAAAAGGAAAAAAACAGGAGAAATGAACATTTCTCCCTGTTACACCTCACCAGGGAAGTGGCAAGTTTTTGGCCCATTCCCACGTCTAACCCTTCTGGTAAATCTGAGAATGCATCGGAATCCATAGATGTTGCGTGGAAAATCCTATGCAACACTCATGGAAATGCCTCGCTGGTACTGAGTAATGTAAAGCAATGAGTTACGTTGTGTTGCGATGCATTACTTGAGATTTATGAAACCACTCAGTGCCATGCAAGTGGCTTTATGTGGCTTCATAAATCTTATTTTTAATTTACATTGCTCTTGCACCACATTGTGAGGTGAAAGAGTGATGTGAAGTGGCTCACAAATATGCCCAAAAGTCTTTTAAATCTTCTGCCATCGATAGGGATTTTACAATCTTCATTGTGAGTTTAGCAATTATTTTTATTGGGAGCTCTAAGTTGACAATATTCTCCAATTCCAGTGCTTGAATGGACTTCTTTAGGAATGCCCCCAGTTCAGAGATGGACTCCTGGATTTTCCTCCATAGCAAACATAAAAGTGGAGGCAGCAGATTTGGCTATATGCCAACACCATAGGAAATGCACTCCCTCACAACAGGAGCAAGAATTATGAAAAGTTATAGAAGATGCATAGGCTGAATTAGCTAGAGATGATTTAGGAGCCAGGACTATGAAACCACAAGTAATGGGTAGTCCTAAAAAGGATACTACCAAGCAAGCACCTGATTCTTCAAAAAAGAAATGGAATAATACAAAATAATAAAATAGAGAGAATTGTACACAATGAAGGGTGGGTCTCCTCGGCAGGAACCACCCGAGGGACGGTATAACCTCAGAAATTGTGATATTATTAAAAAACCTGACAGGTATCAGGATACTGATACACGCTCCTCTTGTTCCTTTCAGGGTTCATCTTAAAACTCAGAGAGGGTAGGACTGTCAGAATCAGATCTGAAGAATGAACAAAGCCAAGAGACACACAACACAATTCAGACTTTATTATCAAAAAAGAAGATAAACCAAAATCAAAACCTCAATGAAAGATGAAGAAAGTAGCAGGACTTAAAATAAGAAATGCCCAGGCTACTGAGGACTCAGCTTCTGAATGGGAAATGGGCTATGACGATGCTAGACAGCACAGCAGAAGTAACAAAAGCTCACCATAACCTGGTGAAATTTCTGGTGACAACGGTGTTGAATGAACATACCACAGTTGCGACACCTGATACTAGGGTAAGTGTCCCACACCAGTTATATAAAATAACACTCCATATGGAGGGGGGCATACCCAGGATAGTTAAAGGTCTTCTTTGGGAGAACCTGTTCTTTGGGTACAACATTCTTCTACCAGAAAATGATTGGTACCCTGAGTCTGTTATGGATTGCCCAAAAGGAGGAACAGTCATTTTACCAGCTTTCTCTGACCTTGTTCCAGAACCACTGAAAAATTCACATGTGCAGGAGTGGGTGATAGCACTATCTCCTGCATTATACCGCATTCATGCAGGGTGGGATGCAGAGTCATCTCACCATGTAATCCCAGCAAAAACTACTCCAACTCCACAGAGTTAGTACCCAATAAAGCATGACATGAAAAAACAAGTCAGGGATATCTTAGATCAACTTGAATACCAAGGTATAATCGAGAATTGCACCTCTTCCATGAATAATCCTTTGTTTCCTGTAATGAAACCCGATAGTTTTGGACTAAAGGCATTTGAAAACATGCAGAAAGATATTTGCAGTACAAAATGCATACAGTGTCGCATTAATGAACAACATTTTACGGAAAAAATACAAAGCAACATTAGTCATCTCAAATGGAATTGTAAGCCAGAATATAGCGCCTGAAACCAGATATTTGACAGCATTTTCAGCCCTAGGCTCATAATGTCAATTTTGTCGAATGCCCCAAGGGCATAAAATAGCCCGGGCTGTTCTCAGAAAGAGATGAATCATTGAATCATTTGAACAGAGTGAAGAACATAATTCCGTGTGTTCGCTTGTGCAGGCTTCAAATTTAACTTAAAAAAATCTAAAATTGGTTACCTTAATGCCCTATTTTTGGTATATGAGATCTTGAATGAAGGGATAAGCCTTGAGGCAAAGTTTTGCAGAAAGTGCATGCTGCTCCAACTGTCAAAGACTCTTAAAAACTTACAATCCATTTTAGGATTCCTACATTTTGGCAGAATATACAATTTGGATTCCGCAGTATGAGCACAATCATTCTACGATTTAATCAGACCTGATTTCTCAGTTCAACATTGGACAAAGGAACACACAGAGATACTTTGTTATAAGCTGACATGATAGCTTCCAAGCATTCTTATAACTATATGGCCACAGGGGGATGTAGAATTGAGGCCGTCTCATGCCTATATGGAGCCCTGAGTAGGGACTTGATACAACCATTGACAAAGCTGTGAACCAGATGGGCAGATACCTGAATGTCCTGCTAGAAGAAAAACCATGGGAGAATATACTGATAGGAATTCACACTTATTCATTTTCTTTATAATGCACAGGGCATACCTCACTCCGGGGTGAATCAATACCTTTTTTTTCTAGAGATAAAGCGAAGTGCTTGAGATGCAGGTAAAGGGGCAGGATTACTACATATGCTGAGGGTGTGTCCTGAATTGCAGAATTACCTGACAGATATCACTGCCGAGGTAGGGGAGGTAATATAGAGAACCCGGTTCCAAATACCTCTGCACATTGTCTTCTGGGATTGTTTCCGCATAACTCCAAGCTGTGGGTCACCAGCAGGTTTCAAGATTTAGCCATGATTATAGCCAAGCAGTAGATCATGCAACATTGGAAATCCCCTGCAGGGCCTATGGCCACAATGTGGAAGGCAGGTGAGCTAGAAAAGTGGGTGGCCTGTGAGTAGAGGGTACTACTTAGGAAGGCCAAAAGAGATATTGGTTGACTGGAGAGAGCTAGAGCTTGGGAAGCTCTGGTAGATAGCTTAAAGGAACCATAGCTCATATCAGGGGAGACTTCCCAAGAGAGGGGATCCCCAGAGATGCCCAGAACACTGGGGTGGGGGGAGGAGGACAAAGAATACACCTGATGGGGGGGGGCTGACTGCAATTTTGGGTCAATGCCAGAGCAATAGAATAACAGGAAAACAACGGGTGTAATCACAGGTCAATAGGGTACACTTACCTCACCTTCAATGAAGGCGACATGGTACTGATTGCATACAGATCACATGTGCATACAAAGGCTGAAATGCCTTTTGCATCAACAGAAAAAATACTGACAGCAGTACAGACTGCTGTAGTGAGAGAAAGAGCACTGGCTCAAGGAAAAGAATAATTTTCGTAACTCCGGTACAAACCTTAGAGACTATTACAAAAGCAAGCGTTCCAAACCCTAAGGCACTACATTCACAATGGATACAATGGGCTAATTCTCTCACTGCAACAGTTGTAGACTACAAATTTGGTACCTACATTAAAAACTCAAGCATTTCTGCAATACGAACAAGAATATCCTCTCCCAAATGAAATAATGACTCTACATCATTATGAATACATCATTTACACTGATGGTTCAGTTCAGTCAGCCATAGGAAGTAAACAACAATATAGCACAGCATGTGCTATTGTAAATTATAAAGGGTTGTATACAGGACAGCAAATTCCATACTTGCAATATGCAAAAACAGTCTCTAGGAGATTGCATGGCTCCACTGGCAGATTTGAAAGCCCCAGTAATAGAACTTAAAAAATCAGATTGATAATTCCCACACTTATTGTGTGCAATTCATTTTATTTTCCCTAGTCATACAATGAATATCTTCACTATTGCGTCCAGAATGGATTTAAAGATTCAAAAGGTTGCACAATAAAGCAAACATTGCTTTGGGAGCAAATAGCAGAGCTGAAGAAATGCTTGCTGCAGGCTCATGTGATTCATATGCTGAGTCATCAACATGTTGGTGAGCACTTTGAAGGGAATTCGTTGGCTGATGAAGCCACCAAGGTGACAATGCAAACTGCTGCTGTAGCTGCAAACACTTGTTCTCGCACAAGAGTAGATGGACAGAAAATGGCAACTGTCATCGCTTCACGCAAAAACAGCACATGCTTGCCAAAAGATTTCCACTCAAGTACTCCTACAAGTTAGATACAAAAATGATACTGTATACACAAATTCCAAGAGTAGGGGATAGAGTAATACCAAACATGGTTCGCAGGTTAGGTTTAATACTAGCTGTGTACATGAGGGTCTAGGCTCAGCACACCCGGGTATCACTGCAACAGTTTAATTGCCGAAACAACGCTATTTTGTGGTCAGGTCTTACCAAACAGACATAATCATTTGTCCTTAAGTACAAGATCTGTCAGCAGATGAAGGGTTCCAACATAGCACGCCGACCACAAACACCACTACTGATTTCAGACAGACTTCTCGCATGTGTCTATTTGGATCACTGCGGCCCTTACAATCTGACAGGGCTTACAAGTACATCTTAGTGGTAGTGGATTCATGCTCTAGATTCCTGTGGGTTTTGCCTCAGCGCTCGGCTGACGCCAAACTGTTAGAAAAGATTTGCAACTCTTCATAGGGACATATACGAAATTGGCACATTACATTTTGACCGTGGCCCCGCGGCTAGCTTTCAGGCTTAAAAGAGAGCCATTGGAAGTTTGAGTGTAGCATTGTAGTACCCCTCTCCGTATCATCCCAAGGGAAAGTTGATTGTGGAAAGGAAATACTGGGACTTAAAGCAATCCTTAACAGCAAGGGTACTAGGCTCGGGTGGCAGTTGGGTCAATCACCTATATGGGGTCCAGAGGGCACTAAATAACATGCCAAAAATGTAAATGTAAAATGTGCTGGACTTGTAAAGCGCACAGCTGCCCGTAAGCGTCCCGGCGCTTGCTTAGGGAACCCGTCCTGGTATTCCCCTGTGAGAAACCACGGCAGGGTGTCCACAAGGTGAAAGCCAGGCATCCCGCCGCGAGGGGCCGTAGTGGAGATTAAGCAAGCTATTGCCCAGAGTCGCAGAGTGTGACCCCGTGAGTTGAGTAGGCACCAGAGCGAGAATTGTCGAGTCCGTGGAATTTTGAGCCCGAGCCCCGCCGAGGCGGGGAATCGAACCCTGGTCCACGGTTGATCTCAGCTTCTGGGTCTGCTGCCTCTAACCACTGAGCCACGCTTCTCCATGCCAAGAATCTCCCTGGGAGGCCATGCCCCACATGAGGTCCAGTCTGGCATAAGAATGTGGGTACTCGACCTCAAATGTGGCAACCCAGTGGCAGATGAAAAATAATTCAACATCAATAATCATTTGGCTGTTTTACAGGAACTCAATTAATTCCGGGCATCACAAAGCAAAGTCCTAGTAAAATGCACTACCACTGGGGAAGTTAAAGCTGTTCCGGCAAGGCCCGCCTGGATCCCAAAGATCAGGGACCTGTTCAGAGAAAAGATTGTGGACAAAAAATATTTTGGACCATCATACAGAATGCCTGTACCTGTCCTGGCTGTTGAAGGAACAAGAACAATACTTCTGCCGCCTCTTGCTGGCAAAAAAGAAAAGTGATTTGTCTCCATTGATCTGATCAAACCACACTAAATGGCCGATACTGGATAGCAGGCCACATGGGCTCCTGAGTAGCAGTTGATCTCTCGCTACTGGCTGTAAAAGAAACAAGAACAATACTACTTCCACCTCTTGCAAGCAAAAAAGAAAAGAGATTAGTCTCCAGTGATCTGATCAAAACACTCAAAATGGCTGGTACTGAATAGCAGTCTACATGGGTTCCTAGGTAGCAGCTGATCTCCTCTTGCTAACATACAGGAAGTTCAGAGAGAAAGGTTAATAACATTTGAATATTCTACTCTATAAAGTAACGGATTTGCCAACAATGGAATGAAACCTATTGAAATTGAACAACAACAAAGCACAAATGAAGCACACATCTCAATTCGGCCTAATATTGACATCTCTGTGAATATGCCTCTACCTCAAAATAAGGCATCTGCCTGTTCAACAAAACCTGCTGAGAAAGATAGATTGAACAGCATCTAGCTACTTCATCAAGTTTAATACCTTCTCTCTTGATCCAAGTAAACCTGAGTAACCACCAGCTTCTGTTTCCTTCAAATAAAAAGTATGTATAACATCTATCTTTGGCTTAAAAAGACATACTTTTTTTCCCTAGCTACAGCTCCGGAATGCAATTGGCCTACTATTCCTAGTCCTCTGGATAGGTGTAGGTATTGCCTATTTCCTACTTCTCAATGAGCATAATCTCCCAGAACGCTCCAATGTACAACATGTGAACTTGGTCCTGAAATCACATAAGTCATCTCATCCTGAAAGAAGGCACATGTCCTTTGTGAACATTACAGTGCTTCCAATTCCCGAAGGAATAGTTTGGGATAGAGTTTCATATGATGTATTTGGTCCCACTGAACTTTTGAAAATGCTACATGTATTTAAAATGTCTTTAAATGACATCATCACCTCCACTACATTCTCTGATAATTGGGACTTCAAAAATGTGAATAGCATGCTATCTGATTTAGAACAAAGTGCTGCATTTTCAAACAAAATGAACTGTATGATGAAACATCAGATTTTGACACCAGTATTGTTACTAACACTATGATCATACTTTCTTGCACAAGACAAGTATTCCAGGTTATATATTTACCTACCATCAATGAGAACATTGTCCAACACTACCAAAAGGTAGTTCATGAACATTTGCACAAAAGTTTGCTTAGTTTTCTGGGTTTAACACTTCAGACTCAACCTCATATTATTATTATAAGATAAATATGCTCACAAACACAAAACAGATATGCTCTGCTTCCTTTATTTCCCTGCTGTCTTTATGAGGTTTTGACTTTTGGAGGGATACCATAGACACAAAATCTGTCTGGGGGATTAAAGATTGGTTCAGGGAACTGAGGTGTTATTTATAGCAAGCCTCATACCACCCAAAAATTATTTTCCTGAACGATACCATGCAACAACACTTCCTGTCTTGTGTTAGCCAAGATTTAATAATTTAATATGTGAACACACTTCGGATTAACTAGCTCTTATACTTTGAGGGTTGGGAAAACTAAACACAACATAGCGAGAATGCACTTGATTACATCATAGATGAGGGTTCATACAATTCTTCAGACCCCAATTGGAAGAGATGGATAGTTTTGCCAATATACACAAATGGGTGTCAATCAAGATTTAAGGGTACCACCGAAAGGTTTAGTATCCATAGGCTGGACCAACATTATGTACAATGAGTGCAGTGGTGTGGCTCACTAGTTAGAGGCAGCAGACCCTGAAGCAGAGGACGGCCCGGGACCAGGGTTCAATTCCCGACGCGGCAGGGTTGTGAACCAGGGACAGCGGACTCGATAATTCTCACCTTGGTGCCTACTCTAACCAGGGATCATACTCGGCAACTCTAGGCATTAGCTTGCCTCATCTCCACAACGGCCCCCCACAAACGCCGGGGATGCCTGGTTTCACCTTGGAGATACCCAGGAGGGAACATCTCACAGGGAAAGCCAGGACGGGTTCCCCAGCGGTCTATAGAGCCAGGACGCCTCCGGGTAGCAGTGCGCTTTACAAGACACACACATTTACATTTATATTTACATCCGGGGTCGTGGCATCCTACAGTGTTGGGACATTATGCCTAGATTGGATAAAAACCTCAACACTGTCCCAGGTGAAACAACAAGTGTTCATACTTGCAGATGAGATGGATTTAAGGGATTTATTGTTAGGTCCCTGGAAACCACATCACAAATGATTCTTATATATTAGTTACAGCAAAGTTTGGAAGATCTCGCAACAGGAAGCTGTGGAGAGGTTGCGTGAAATTGACAGGGTTAACTTAGAAAAGGCTTTGTCAGTGGTCAAAAATGGCATGACCCCATTATCATCAATGATTTATTTACTAGGGCAACTTTGTGTCTTCTGCTATAGATATAATGGAACAGGATCTGTCCATCATACAACATGGTCAATCACAGTTATGATCCATTCTATTGTTAAGCTGGACACTGCAATCATTGCGCTCTGGTCATGTGCCCTTGTGATATATTAACAGTACATCTCTTCTTTCTGCTTACAATTTAACACTGGCACAAAGAGATGTGAAATATACAATGCTGCACATTGAAAAATTGGACCAATTACCTTTCACCGTGATCGAGTCACCATCCACAGAATGATTAATTCATGGCCATATAACATTGCCTGTTACATTCCAATTTCAATATTGCCTAGAATACCACCAGGTAGGCAGGTATGAAGTGATGTGAAAGGCTGTTTAGACTATGAGAATTCGGTAAGTGGGTCTCTAATGTGTCAGGATATTTTGCTTCACGGAGCTTGTAAGGCTTTGTGTGCAAACATATCTTTCCACTTAAAAGGATTCCCAGATGCCATTATTTATCCAGTGTTCCAACTGCTCTCAAATGGGAAATACTTAATGCTGAAGGATCAAGGTTGTTGCAGGATGCTACTGGGCATCGCATATCTGGTCACAGTAAGTTCCAGGGTTACTCGTTTATTTCCACTGACCCACCTAGTCAGGGAGGCGCCATTATGGACCTCATTGAATTTTTCTCTGATACAGTTTGATTCTCTGAGCAGACTGAAAGTCATACTTTTACAGAAGAAAGTGACCTTAACCTCAGTTCGAGAGACTTTTGATCTCCAGGTTGCAAGGTTTTCAGCTGAAATACAGGCTCTAGTCTGAAGTAACTTCCCACTCCATTTTGGAGAAATGGCACATCGTATCTTTAATATGCCTGATATGAGTGGGATGGTACACGTATTTAAGACAATAAGTTCTGGGTTATTAAGCACCTCTCAGATGTTTTTCAGAGTTATTCTATCTTTAATACACTCCTTATTTGGAAGCATTTTTGGAGGGATTCTGCTGATCCTGCTACTGGCAGTGGGTATCCTGATTGAAATTTTTGTGCTACGCAATGGACTTTCCCAATGCCAAGGAGATGGAAAAAGTGCTCTTGGAGCGTCGTTGCCATGAACGCTTAGTAGTCCATCTGGGCACAACATTTTGTATTTTGAAAGGTTTATAGAGCGCAAACAAGAACCTTGCGGATATCAGAGCACTTTGCAGTAAATAAAGTTCTTTATACATTAATTAATGGCAAGTTGAAGCACGTATACAAAACATCTTGTAAAAGCAAAGTATTAAGGTACAGCACAAAAACTATCCTGTTGCATCAGGTTAAAAGGAAGATAGAATGTCTAGATTGTCTAAATGGTCCCTTTTCATAGTAAGGGTAGTAGCGAGGGTACATATGGTCTTGAAATTTCTTTGGACCTTATTCATGTGAACTTGGCCATGATAATCAATTTTACTTTTTGAAAGAAGCAGTGGAGGGGATAAGTTTGGTTTCTGGGGTTAAAGCATTCCAGATTCTTGTCGCCATCCCTGAGAAGGTTTGGTTATATGTTTTCTCTTCGTGTTGAATCTTTGCGGTTTCAGTAATAGGTTTTCCGCACTTCTTGAAGATCTGATTGCCCCAGAGATCGTCAGTTTCTGTGCTAGATAGCTGGGTGCTTTGTGATCCATGGCTTTATGTGTCATACACGCTATTTTCAAATGAATTCTGGCTTCAAGAGGTAGCCAATTCAAGTATTTTAGGTCCAAGGATATATGGGAATTTCTTTTAGAACCAGTAATGAGTCTCACTGCAGCATTGATTGAAGCTCTTAACTGTGCCATTGTAGCTTTGGATAGGCCACAAAGAGAGACACTTGCGTACTCCACTCTAGGGATAACTAGCGCTTGTACTGCCTGCTTGAAGTCATTGATTGGCAGGACGGCTTTCAGCTTCCTTAGTGTGTTTATCTGGAAATTTGCTCCCTTTTATGGTGTTGCTGATGTGTTTTTGCATATTGAGGTTACTGTCAAGAGTTATTCCAAGTGATTTTGCTGAGTCCATGATGGTTGGTTGAGCGTTGAGTGCTGTGAGATGTTTATCCAGCCTTGCATTATGGGGACTTGGGCGGGTGGAGCTATTAGAAGGAATTTGGTTTTTATTGCATTCAATTTGAGATGATTTTCTGCCAGCCATATCTGGGTATTCCTAAGCATTTTGTTAAGCAGTTTGATGTTAGGATCTTAAGATATAGTTGTGTGTTGTCAGCGTACATGTGGTATTGTACGTTAGAAGCGTGTAGGATTTCTGTGAGAGGTTCCATGAAAAGATTAAACAATGTCGGGGATAGTGAGGACCCTTGCCGTACTCCCAACATTACCGGGACGGGTTTGGACAGGGAGCTGTTGACCTTGAATTGTTGTGTCCGATTTTGGAGAAATGAGGTAAACCAGTTTAGCACTGAGACTAATAATCCCATTCTATGCTTCAGAAGATCTATCAGGTTCTCATGTTTGACTGTATCAAAGGCTGAGGAGAGGTCTAGCAGGATGAGTAGACAGGATCCATTCTGATCAAGGATTTGTAGCGTGTCGTCAATTATATGTGTCTTGGCTGATTTAGTGCTATGACCTGCTCGGAAGCCTGATTGGTGTTTGTTCAGAAGGTCAAAGTGGTCAATATGCCTTGTCAGCTGGAGGGGTACACATTTTTCCAATAGCTTGGCCAAGGTAGGGATATTGGAAATAGGGTGATAGGTGTTTAGATCCATAGGGTCGGCTGTGGGTTTCTTTAGAATGGGTGAAACCTGTCCAACTTTGAGGGTGTACGGGATGCCACCTTGTTGAAGTGAGCTGTTTATGATCTTAGTCCAGAGAGACAGATGCAGTGGAGTTAAGTTTTTAACAGTGTTTGCGGGGAGAGGATCAGTGAAGTGATTGGCAGAGTTCAGGGCAGTAAGTATTTTGTATATGGCTTCTTCAGGGTATGTGGAAAAGGATGACCCATCTGTGTCATTTTTTAGGTTAAGCTTTGATGGGATATGATATGGTGCAATTGGAATTGCTGGGGAGGTTTTCGTGTGCAGTCCGAGTGTAAGATTAGATCATTGAGGTGGTCATTCTTGATATTGTCTGTCTTCAAAGTGGAGAAGGCAGAAAATTCTTCAAGTTGGGTTGCGGGCACGCTATGTGTTGTGGACGTTGAGGTGCATCCTTAGATTGGGTTTTGATTAGTTCAAAGAGTTTTTTTGGACAATTTCTTGCGTGGTCTAGGTGGCTGAAGAAGTCTGCTTTAGTGCGCTTGATCTTTCTGTAGTATGCGTTTCTCTTTTTCCTTAGAATCTTGAGGTGATTGGCGGATGGAAATGATCTCCAAGTGCGTTCAGAAGATCTAATTGATTGTCTGTCTTCGCTGAGTATTCCATTGTACCAGCGCTTAGAGTCTTTTATGGAGGCTTTCTTTAGTTGAAGGGGGGCAACCTCATTTATTATCGAGGTCATGGAATTGAGGTAGTGATTGGTAAGATCATGGACTTCGGAAGACCCTGCAGGGGGCAGAAGTAGGTTGTAACTGGTTGATGGTAAAATGTTAGGGTTGATTTTTTTCAGGTCGCTTTTCCATACTTTAGGTTTTGTGGATTGAACCAAGTACAATTTCACTATTTCCTTGATAAAGAAGGTAATGTTTTGATGGTCTGACCAGTCACAGGGTTGGATCGACTCTAGCTGAATGGAATCTCTTTTAGAGAATATTATATCCAGGATTGAACCTTTATCATGTGTAGGGCTGTTTCAGATTTGGGTGAGGTCTAGGTCATCTAGGAAATTTTTGAGACTATTGACCACTGCATCCTTGTGGCCGTCCCAATGGAGATTGAAGTCGCCAAGGAATATCTGGGTATTTTGGTGCCCAGTGTTTGTTGATACCATGTCCATAAGGTGTTCGGTGAAGGCGAGGTTGTCACCTGGCAGATAATATATGGTGTGTAAAGAGCATAATGGTTTATCATTACTGGTGATGTCGAGGCATATGTATTCACAAGAAGGGAATACAGGTGATATGGATCTGTTTACTGAGATATTGCTACAGTATGCACAGGCGATGCCTCCCCCTGTCTTATTAGTTCTGTCCAGTCTGATGATGTCGTAGTTAGGGGGTACTAGTATGTCAATGATTGGTGAGTAGGAATCCTTTAGCCAGTTTTCGGTTAGCATTATCAGGTCCGGTTCTTGTGTGAGAATGAGGTCAGATATGTCTGCTGCATGTCTAGAGGCCGATCTACAATTTAAGAGTGTGCTTTTGAGACAGGGCATTATGAGGGATGATGTAGGTTCCTGAGTGAGGGGGACTCTTCCTAGGTTCTTGTCAAAGACGCCTCTAGTTTTGTGTTTAGTGGTCCTGTGTGTGTTGGGTGGATAGTTGGGATAGTAATTGAAGTGGGAGTGAGAGGGTTCATGAGGGCGGGTTCATATGAGTGAAGTAGAGAAAGTAGATCACTCTCCGAAAGCGAAATGGTGCTTCGGATTGGGCAGGTTGATTTATTATGGGGGGGAACTGGTTTCCAGCTGGGTTTCTATTGTTAGGATCAGTCTGGGTAGACTGCATCTTGCCTTTACTCTGCTGCATATTCTGCAGACACAAATGCATGTTGGACATCTGTCTAATACTTCCATTGGTTGTGTCTTCGGACATGGATATACTGCTGGACCCGCTAAAGGCCCAAATAAACAATGTCCTCAGCGTATTCCAATCCTGGTGACAGCATTTTTAGAGCCAACACAGGATGTCTCAGCTCCTGTTGGAATAGAGATAGGCTCTGTACCAGGCTTACAGGCATCAAGTGATTCCTCAGCAATGGCTGTGGGAACAAGAGAAGGTCACCTTAGCTCCATTGACCTGACCCAGGAGGCAACAGTGATGTTGCGTCTCCCGCACAGGACACATAAACATTTGGTTCTCCGTGTGCAGGGAACAACTTGGCCCTTTTTAGAAGACAACGAAAATTGGAATTAAAAAACATAATTTTTCTTTTATTTTTCCTCTTCTGCTCTCACTGAGAACTGTAGCTTTCGGTATGCTCAGTTGGCCTCACAGTATTTTGACTTTCTAGCGGACTCATAGGGCTTTGTTACTACTACATCATTAACTTTTTTAACATACACCATGTTTTTAGATATTTTTATACTCATACTTAGACAACGTTTTTTTTATTTTTTTAAACAGGCATATTTTAGTATTTATTATTATGTCGTCCAGTTGGATGAGGAGTGTGTGTTGTGAACCCCAATGTACCACATATAGGCATTAGTAGTTACACAACCTTTTACCTACATCTGTCCTACCATTATTCAACATAACGTATCTGATGCTGACCTTTTATCCAGACAGGTGCTACATGATTGCAGTGTGGTTTTCTCTGAAAACTAGCTTCATGTATTATGCATGGGAATTCTCAGTATTACAGCAGGATTACCATCTCCTGCATAATAACTCTGTATAAAGGTCACCTCTATAGTCACCCTTGCCTGACATGCACATAGTACACTTCTAGGTAGAACTTCTGAGGGTACCTTTTATGAATATAAGCACTACATCTTTGCTGCGCAAACCAGAGGAGAAAGACGTC
Source organism: Lissotriton vulgaris (assembly GCF_964263255.1). Classification (NCBI taxonomy): domain Eukaryota; kingdom Metazoa; phylum Chordata; class Amphibia; order Caudata; family Salamandridae; genus Lissotriton; species Lissotriton vulgaris. Next base: position 1,302,605,025 of record NC_141695.1, on the reverse strand, counting down.
CATGCTGACAAGCTGACCCGAGACGCTGAGGTTCCTGCACAGAGACCCTCCAGCACGCAGTGGTCTGACATCCCTTGTAGGGTGTCCATCTCGAGACCACGATGGGGTAATTTACTCTGCCACATTAGGTAATGGGGTTGGCTCTATCCTATGTGGATTCTTGGCTCTATACCTACATATATGCTAGATATACTAGGTACACTTAGGTACATCTATTTAGGGTTGCATTGTAGGAGTACACATTATTACTGGCATGTATTTATATGCCTGCATATATTCATTGTTTTAGCATTTTGGTATAATTCTACCTTTTCTTTACTCTACTGGTGCTTATAACGGTATATATGATTCTGTCTCATGGTTGTTGCAGCACATGTGTTTTATACAAGAATGACGCTGGTTTAATAATTGTTCATTGAAAACGTCCTCACCATTTATTATGTGTATCTCTCTAAGACAAAGTGAGCACGAGTTACTGAGCGAAAAGTACTGTACTGTTTCCATGATTCCTGAGGGGTCAGAGTTGTCATGGTCGATAGTTTCCGGACTCTTTTGGCTCACTAGTAAGAGGGGCTCATAGTGGCATTGTGAGCTAGCTGTTCTACAGACTAACATATCCTTTGGGGATGTCTGGAATCAGTCTGGACACCAATCCCTTAGTTTATGTTGTCTAATTGCAGATTCTATATAGATTTGTAGGAACTACATGACAGTTGACTCTCTCTCATTTGCACTCTTGGACGAGTAAGATGCTTTTTAGCATTATGTGAAGACTGTCAATGAGATGAAAGTGATCTTAGGGGAACGAGATATTATCTAGTGTGGATAATCTGTACGGGGATACATGGGTGTAATCAGCTGGAATATCACCCTTAGGTTTGCCATTCAGGAACAGGAGGCCTAGGGCTTTGAGATTGGTGGCGAGTAAGGAGCCAAGCACATCTTTCTTCTGATCTAGTGAATCTGTGTCGGGGATTTTGTTTTGTTTTCCTCACAATTAAATCAAAATCCAGTTAAACAGAAGAAACAATTCCAAGTTATATCCCAAAACATCCCCCCACCCTTACCACCGCCCACCGCCCACCCACAGCTGAATACATATAATCTAAATGTTAGATATTTACATCAATTGATACAGAAAAAGCAGAAATAAATAGAAATTAAAGAGTAGAGTAACAAATAAACTAAAGGTTCATTATTATTATTTCAGAAAAGCCCAATTTGTTAAGGGGGCCCACATGGCTGAACCTTTGGATTTCACTTTATGACCTTTTCTGGCATAGCCAGGTTTTTCAAATCTATATATTGATAGAAACCTTTCTAACCACTGTTGGCCGGTTGAGGAGTAGGATCAAGCCAATGAGTGGCTAAGCACAACCTAAAGACTGTAAAAGCAATGAATAAAAAAGAATGATTTAGATTCCGAGAAAGAGAATCTCCTATCCCAAGTACAATCAAATGAGGGCTGAGATAAATATCCATGCCTAGCATGCTCACTAGGAAGCCTTTAACACTACATTTCAAGATATCCACTGTTGGGCTTATCGTAAACATATGGATCATGTCTGCTGCTGGAAACTGCCAGCGTGGGCAAATAGAACCTGCTACTCTCCCCCATTTGTCAATCTTGGCAGGTGTTATATACAGATTAAACAACATTTTAAAACATTGGAGCTGTAAATTAATTGCCATAAAAGATGTCTGAGCCATGTGTAGTGAATCCTCAATATCCCTGGGTTCAATCTCTAGCACATTTGCCACTGATTTATATGTTTAGTGAAATCATCAGGTTTTAGATCTATCTATCAGCGCCCCTAAAGTACTTGAGTCTTTAAATAGTTCACCCATTACCTGTACCCTGGAAAAACCAGAAGTTCCCCCTAGCTTTTTACTTAAAAAGTTTCTTAATTGGAGATATTTGAAAAATTGCTGATTATCTAGCCCAAACTCATCCCTTATGGTTTCAAACAATAAATGTATTCTGTTACTTTACAGGCTTCATTGTTGCTTGATCCCAGTAGATCTGAGTTGAAGTTGACCCAATTAAATACATGGCATCCTCGTGCTCTGCCCTCACGCTCCAAAGCTTCTCCAATAGAGCTGTTGCTGTATGCCATTTTAGTGCAGGGTGAAAATAAATGTTTCCAACTATGACTGAGTTAAGCATTTTCCTATTGAGAGAGTTTATTGTGGTAATATTAACAATGATAGTACTTCATTACTAGCCCAAATTTTGGTGGCTTTAGTGACCCAGATAGTCTTATTGCGGTTGATACCCCATCACTTGGGTGGCCACCGTGTATTTAGGGTCTTGCAGGGTGGGGAATTCGACATAATCTTGCAAATGCTCTTCCTCCTGCTTCCAATTCTCTTGAAGGCATATCACATCAAATGCTCTTAGCTCTTCCAGATTTTTTTTTTATTTTCATCCCCCAAGATCCCTCTCATTTTTTTTTTTTGAGACCAACGGTCCCAGATTTTATTTAATTTCACAAGTAATAAGCCAATAGATAATACAATGTCAAATAAACGACAATCATTACCCAGTCAGTAACATTTTCGACATTTCGGTCGTATATAGGTGAAAATAAACAGTAGCCAGGGAAGATGCATTAGTCCGCAATTCTCAGTTCCAGTAGAAATCTTGGGTTGCAGTGCCTGCAGCATATGTCACTGCAGAAGGACCAAAGTGGTCATGATAGTCAACAGTGGTTATTCTAGGCTGCGTTCCCTGGTTGGCACGGATGATGTTAAAGACAGGAATCACATCCCACATTACCATATGAGACACAGGGCTATAGTCGTGTGATCGTGGCAGTATTCAATAAACATTGGAGAGAGGGTAAATGGGGCGGGGAGATTAACATCATCATAAGCACAGCAGAAACAAGCCAACTGCCAATCAAGAGAAATAATAGGGAAATAACGGAAATAGGAGGGAAAACACTTCAACAACAATCGGACTAGTGTTAGCGTGTACAGCAGCATATCACTGACACTAATGGTGTATGTGACGCTATATATGGACTGTGTGGGGGCGGGAATGGTCGTGGATTGAGGATTGCTGCGGCCATGTGGCGGTAGGAGGGAATAAAAGCAAGCAGACTTTGTTGGGCGTTACCCCAGTGGCCGGGGGGGAAGGGGGGAGCGGCATGTCGGGGCGGGGGATGACGGGTCTATCACCGCTCCGCGACGAAGCGGTCATGTGATACCAGCCTGGGTACAAGCCTGATGGTATGCAGTCAGGGTAGTGTCCCACTCTTGTGCAATCGGGTACATACGGAGTCCCGCCGTCTCTTCCCTCTGTAAAGTCACGCTCTCTGCGCTAGCCCAGTTGGCAAATGAGCGACGCCAGTCCGCAGGTCGCGGGGGGGCATTACTCTTCCAGCGTTTCGTGATGAGCCGCTTAGCCGTAATGAGCCCCAGGTCCCAGAAACGTGTAGTTTGGTCTGCTTGGTCCTCTTGTAAAGTCCCAGTAGGCATACCTCCCATGTCTTGGGAAGGGCGTCGCCCGTGGCCGCCGCTAATGTGTCAGTGACCGCCGACCAGTACATGGTAAGGTGAGGGCAACTCCAGAGTGCATGTAGCAGATCCGAGTTCAGGAGTCCGCACCTGGGACATGCTGAAGAGGCGAGGCCAAAGTAGCGATTTAGTTTGTCCGGCGACAAATACGCACGGTGTATCATGTAATATTGGATGATCTTAAATCTCGCATTACGAGGAATGTTCCTTGCGCCAGCCAGTACTGCGGCCCATTGTTTATCCGTCCATTCTCTACCCCGGTCGGCCGTCCATTTCTCTCTCAGTCGTTGGGAGGAGAACTGAGTATGATAGTGCAGCGCCTGTGCCAGCCAGTGCACCAGATGGGAACCATCGCCCATCACATGTAGGTACTGTATGAGCATATGTGTGGTCGGCTCGTGAGTCAGGTCTCCCTATGTCCCCGTCAGCACTCGGAGAAGCCTCGCGTGCGTCAGAAACTGTCCCGCCGGCAGATCTGTGTCGGCGGTCAGAGTCTCGAAGGACAGTAGCTCCCCATCACTATACAAGTCACCTAGACTGTCCAGGTCCGCTGCAGTCCAACTGCGTAGCACGGTTGAGGACATCACGCCACTCCCCCAGGGGGTCCCCAGCAGCGGCAGGTTCGGGGCATATGGCACGGTGCTTTTAGTGAGTCTGAGGCTTCGCATAAAGCACTGTCTTGCGACAGCTAAATGGATCTGGTCGGGAGTCCGGCCCCACGTCAGGGGGTGGAAGAGCGTTAGCACCTGAGTTGGGGTCAGGGTAGTGTCTTCCGTGGCCGTGTCCATCAGGTTCCTGCCACTCAGCCAATAGGCAACCCACTGCAGCTGGGCCGCTAGGTAATATAGTTCCTGATTGGGAACCGCCAGGCCTCCAGATTCCGTGGCCGCATAGAGAGTCCTCAACGCCTCACGGGGGCGTCCTTTATTCCAGATCAGGCGTCTGGTGAGGGCTTCCAACCCTTTGAATATGCGCATCGGTACATACACCGGAAGGTTAGCATAAAAGTAGAGGAGCCGGGGGAGCATTATCATCTTTGTTAGCGCCACTCGGGCCGGCACATTCAGTGGGAGGGAGTTCCAGAACGTGACCTGGGCCGACAGCGAGGAGATGGCTCTCACGAGGTTGCCCTCTAGGAGATCAATGGGGTCTCGGTATATGAGGATCCCCAAGTACCGGAATACCGTCGGGTGCCATCGGAGCTCTTCGCCCATCATTCGCACTTCACATTGTGGCATAGCGTCACTGAACGCATAGACCCCTGATTTTGACCAGTTGACGCGGAGCCCTGACATATCCCCGAACACCCGAAAGATGTCCGTGAGTGTCGCAGGTATGCGGGTGAGGTCCCTGACAGATAACAGCAAGTCATCGGTATACAGAGACACCGAGTGCGTTCCATCTGCCAGTGGGATGCCCCAGGCGGCTCCGGAGGTCCGGAGCAGTTCTGCCAACGGCTCCATCACGAGCGCGAATATCAGGGGAGAGAGGGGACATCCCTGTCTGGTGCCTCTCCCGATCCTTATTCTGTCAGAGAATAGCCGCCCGGTCCGGACTCGCACCTCGGGCGCCTGGTAGAGGAGCCCCACCATCTGAATATAGGCGTCGCCCAGCTCATACTTTTCAAGCACTTGGAGCAGAAAGGGCCACTCCACCGAGTCAAACGCCTTTTCTAGTTCAAGTATTATACACCCTGAGCATGGCCAGTTGGAGATCGCATAGTGTTGGACTCTGAAGAAGCGACGTATGTTGTAAGACGTGCTGCGGGTGGGCACAAAGCCGTTCTGGTCAGAGTGCACCAGTGTGGGAACTAGGGGCGCAAGCCTCCGAGCTAATGTCGCCGCCAAGATTTTGTAGTCTGTGTTAAGGAGCGCTAACGGTCTGTACGATCCTAGCTCGCACGCTTCCCTGCCTAGTTTCAGCAGGGAGATCACATTGGCCTCGTTCAGAGACGCCGGAAGTTCAGCATCTTCAAATGCCGCCTTGTACACTCTTAGCAGTTCCGGTATTAGTAACAAGGAATAGGCCTTGTAAAATTCGGCCGGAAGCCCGTCCGGGCCCGGCGCCTTGCCATTAGAGAGGGAAAAAAATCACCTCTCGTAGCTCCTCACTAGTAAGCTCCGCTCCAGCTCCGCCTGTTGGGCGCGAGTGGCCGCTGGTAGCTGCAGTGTTGCTAGGTGATCTGCGATCTCCACCTCGGTGGCTCTCAGTCGTGAGCTGTACAAGGACCTGTAATGTGTTGTGAACGCCTCATGTATCAGTTTTTGGGTGAAGACTTCAGTGCCCTGAGTCGTACGGATCGACAGCACCGACGCAGATTGAGTATCTTGACGTATCAGCCATGATAGGAGTCTGCCTGGCTTGTCACCGGTGTTGTGGGTGCGTGCAGAGTGTGTCGCAAAATTAAGGTTCTTCAGCCTCTCCATCAAAAGGGCGTGATCTGCCCTGGCCGTAATCAATTGGGCGTCATCGCCCTCTACCGCTTCCCGCTCTTTGTCTAGCAAAGTCACTTCCGCTTTCATAAGATCTCGCTCCACCTGCCCCCGCAGGCCTGTCTGCACACCCAGACAGCTCCCTCGGGTCACTGTCTTAAAGGCGTCCCACTCAATTTTCGGGGACGAGGCAGAGTCACCATTGTCTTCGAAGTATTGTATTATCCTCCTGGACATCTCCTCTCGGAATGGAGTATCGAGTAAGAGATCCGGCTGCAGGCGCCATGTGGGCACAGGCGGGCGTGGGCGCTTCCACCCGTAATCTAGAGTGTGTGGGTTGTGGTCTGAGTGTGTCCGCCCCAGGTAGTCGGTGTCTGTTACGTAGGGAATCAAGTCACGGGACATCATATACCTGTCCAATCTGACGTGCAATGAGTGGGCCCCAGAGAAGTAGGAGTATACCCGGGCGTTGGGGTTCCTGACTCGCCAAGCATCCTGCAGGTTCCACTGTGTCGCCCAATCAAGAAGGGCCCTGGAGGTTGCTTGGGCTGGGGACACAGCCGCCGGAGGAGACGAGCGATCGAGGGAGACATCTAGTACACTGTTATAATCGCCACCTAACAATAGTGGCACGTCAGACCAAGGTGCAATCACCGTCGACAGTCTCGCCCGGAACCTCCCCTGTTCGACATTTGGCACGTAGATGGAGGCTATAACTATCTGTTGCCCGTCTAGTCTGCCCTGTATGAAGACATAACGCCCCTCTTTGTCAATGTTGCTATGTGTCAGTGCAAATGGGACCCCTGGTCGCACCCAGATCAGGGTCCCTCGTGCAAACGCTGAGAAGCTTGTGGCAAATACTTGCCCTCTCCATCTACGGCGAAGTGTGGCGACCTCCGCGGCTATCAGGTGGGTCTCCTGCCACAATGCGATCTGTACCTGATGTCTTCTAAGATAGAAGTATACCTGATATCTACGTGAGGGTGTGTGCATGCCCCTGACATTCCAGGTACAAAATTTAACAGTAGTCATCACAGTTTCCACATCTCCCAATTACCCGCAAACCCCCCCCCAACCTCCCGCCCGCCCCGGCCACACAAGTACAACAGCAGAAACCGATGAACAGGATTCCAGCCCGCCATCCCACACAGACCTATGGACGTAAACTGTAACATGTCAGTGCCGACACTAGTCTCAAAAAGAATATTAACAGAACCATAATGCCAAAAGGGCAACAACAAAACGTGTCGTCGCCCGAACGCTCTAATGAGCTCCATCAATCCGTGAGTTCAATGGGGGGGTGACAGAGTGCGCAACACAAGCAATATATGATAGTTCACCAGGCTAAGAGAGCTGTGGTGCCTCCCCTCCACGGGCTGTGGGCCCAAGGCCATCAGAAGTCAATGTCAGTGTTCACATCCAGGGCCAAAGTGTCCACCGTCCCAGAGCCGGGATACTCTGCTCTGGGAGCCCCCTCCAGGTTCAGGTTTCAAGTCTTTATTTCGATTTTTGACAAATCATAAAAGACACATTAAAATACAACAATAAAACAAAAAGTTTTAAGAAAAAACTGTTTGGAAAGAAAGAAATACAAAACGTCAGTACATTTCAAACATTTCAAACAAACCAACTAAACCACTCAGTTGTAACCCTAGGTTAGGTGAGATTAAAGAGAAAGTTAAAAAGAACATTAAATATCGGTAAAAGGAAACCTGGATAAGTAAAAAAACATGGTGTTTAAGAAGTACATTTCGAATCATGTCGATCAATGGGAAACCATTTCTTGCTTAATGTGCAATGGGTGCTGAGGGAAAAAATCCAAAAGCCAAATAATGTACAGTTTGTCCCTATGTGAGGCACTATGTGTGGGCTCTGACATTTATGACATATATTTTAGCCTTAAAAGCCAGGCCCAACCCAGATATTTAGCCAGACTTACAACAAAGAGCATAGAGGTGTTAGTCTTTAGCGCCCGGATGGCTTCAGCAGATGTTTTAAATTGTAATCTCTGGAACAGTGGTTTTAACCATTTCTTCCTGGGCGCTGTATATCTAGGGCAAGCAAAAAGAAAATGACCCTCTGATTCTTTCTGTCCCGGGCAACCTTTGCAGTAGATCGATGTACCTGTGGACCATTTGTTTGAAAAAGAGTTCAAAGGCAAAGAACCCACTCTGAACTGATGATACAGTTTCTTGTCTAGCGGTTTGGTTATTACATCCCAATAGGGCTCTCAGGATAGGTCTACCTTAAATGTTAAAAACCTGCCTGTGAGGCTGGTATTGCTGGAGATTGAGACTCTTTTTAGGCGGATCGAGGCCCAGTACAGGGATTTGAACTCTTGTTTAGAGGGGAAAGGGTTGGATAGGGGGGATGACCAGAGTTGTTCCAGACCCATATCAATGAGGGTGGTTTTCACAGCTAGGAGCCATGGGATCTTCCCGGATCCACTAATTGACCTGACTTCAGCTAGTTCTTTTGCGAAGAGAGACAGGTCAGGAGAGGTCGATATCCGTCACCACAGGGCCACCAACCTAAATCTAGCCATCTCGTTGATCGGAGGGCACCCTAAGTCCAGGCAAAGGGGGATTGAGGGGGTCGACTGTGGAAGACCTACTAAGTTCCGAAAGGAACTTACATTGGGTTTTAAAAAGATTGAGCAGGTCCATATAGCCCCAAAGATCTGCGCCATAAAGAATAGCGGTGGTAATTTTGGCGTCATAGATCTTGAGGGCTGGAAGAACCCGCTTGGTGGTGGATCCTTTTTGCTCTTTGATAAGACAGCCAGTTAAACGTGCAAGCTTGAGATGTTGGGTGTTAATTTGATCTTTCCATCTCAAGCGGCTGTCAAGGGTAACCCCCAGGTAGGTCATGGTCTCGACTTGCTCGAGATTGACTCCGTTCAACCTCACGGAACTCCGGACTGGATGATTTCTGGTAAAAACCATAAACTTTGTTTTCCCCACATTTACTGCCAGATTGTTAATGGCACAAAACTCCTCAAAGCGGTCCAAGGCCCGCTGTAGCCCGCTGCGTGTTCTTGAGAGGAGTAAGGTGTCATTGGCGAAGATGAGCAGCTGGAATCTCGTCCCGGCCAACATTGGGGCATCAGTGGGGGTATCCATGAAGAATTTCACCACTTGGTCGATGAATAAGAGAAAAAGTGTTGGTGCCAGGACGCACCCCTGACGGACACCTCTAGTAACGGGAAATGTATCCGTCACTTGTCCCTGGCCTCCCCACCTTACCCTTGCGTAATTATCCTCATGGAATTTAATAATGAGGGCCAGTAGTTCTGGTGGACATCCTAGGTTTTCCAACACACCCCACAATTTGTCCCTTGGCACCAGATCGAAGGCGGACTTCAGATCGATGAATGGTACCGCCGCCAAGCCAGACCACCTTCCAATAGATCAGGCAGAGTCTAAACACCTGATCTATGGTGCTTATTCCCGATCTAAAGCCCGCCTGCATGGGAGATAATATGTCCTCTGTTTCAATCCAGCCCTGGACCCGTCCCAGGACCATACGTGCGATGATTTTTTGTATGGAATCGATTAGACTAATAGGACGGTAATTCCCTGGCTTGGATTTTTCGCCCTTTTTATATATCGGGATTATCTCTCCTCCCTTCCATGATTTTGGAATTGTGGCACCATTGGCTAAGGAGTTAGCAATCGTGGTTATATAAGGGAGACACAAGGCTGGATTAGATTTAAATAGGTCCGCCGGTATCAGATCCATGCCAGGAGCTTTCTCTCGCAGGGTCAGGCCCAGGGCCAGCTCGGCATCCTGGACTGAGAAAATAAGTTTCTCCCTGTGGGTGCATAACTGGGGTAACCTGCCCGGGGATTTTATGGCTTTAGGGTCATCAGCTCTGAATTGGGCAGAATAGAATGTTACCCATTCGTCAAGGGGTACATGGTTAGCCGGGGTGGATGAAACCGGGTCCTTCCCCCACTTGACTAGATCCCAAAACTTTTTTGGTTGTTAGAGGTGGAAGCCTCCAGGAGATCTGACCAGAACCTATCCTCCCACTCCCGTTTGGATTCCCGGAGAGTTTTTCTGTAATGGAGCCTGGCCGCCTTAACTGCTACCATGTCCCGAGATTTAATAGTTGAAATAAGATCCGAGTGTGCCTCCCTACATTTTTTGTTGTACCATTTCTGAGGTAGGGGATTAGCTTTGGTAGAAGCACTTCGGCAAGGGAGGGAAAGTATGGACTTTAACTGGTCAAAACATCTAGAGTGAAGATTGATGACATTATTTGCCAAGCCCGGGTTAGCCCCCGACAGATCAATTTTCAACATCTCGTTATACACATTATTGGCGATTGTATTAACAGTGTCCCATAATGATTTGTCCTCCATGACCCGGGACCATTTCAACCTCCTCCTATCATTGGTTAGCAAAACGTCCCCTGTGTATGAGGCGGTAGGCTCCTCTTGTCTCTTTAGATCTGGTAGTTTCAATGATAGTAACAGCGGGTTATGGTCACTTTCTGGACGCTGTATTACTGCCATGTCAACTAGTAAAGACCAAAATTCCAATTTTAACAAGATATAGTCAATGCGGCTCTGCCTTAGACCATTATCGAAAGTACAATTGGCTTCTTTATCCGAGGATGTGCGACCGTTGCAAGCTCGGAATCCCCTGTTTAGGCAGAATGCCATCCAGTTGACTGCCGCCTCTGTTGCTTTAGCCCTTTTATCAACAGTTAAATCAGGGATGTCCCAAGCTCTATCCTCAGCCGAGTTCCAACTGTCCCCCATATCGAACAATGGCTCTATGGTGCTGTTTAAGTCTCCGGCTAGGATGGTTACATTCCCACTGCCCATTTCAGCGATTTTGTGGTCTATGATGTTCAACAATGGCGGGCTTCGGCCACCAGGTAAGCCTCTGGCATAAATGTTAAAAATGTGCAGATCCCGTTGGTTAGCTTTGCTTAGTTTAATTAGAAGGATATCCGAGTGCTGAACAAGGAGCTCAGTCGGATGGAGACCCAATGACTGCTTCACCCAAATCGTTAATCCGCCTGAGGCACGCCCTTTGCCCCCTTTGATCGCAGGTTTAAAGAAGTTGATATATCCCAGCTTGAAGACTGGATTGGTTGCCCAGGTTTCTTGGAGCAAAATTATGTCATATTTATCCACAAAGTCCAACCAGTCTGTAGAGGAAAAGCGGGCCTTGATTCCTGCGATATTCCAAGACAAGATTTTCAAGTTATCATTGGGTGGGACCACTGGGGGAGATTTCAAAGGTGAAACTGGGGTAGCTGTCTGTTTGTACCCTCTATCCTTCATAATCTCCATGAGCTTGGCATTGTCCGTGGAATCGTCATTTATCATAGCCTCTTGAACATCTCTGTATACGGGTAAGTTAGGTGCTCTAGGCCTCCCCCAACGGCAGCTAGGTTGTCAGATGGATGCGGGCTCGCCATACAATACCCAATAGGATCGTGACCGGCTGCTTTAACAGGGGAAGACTCACTAGATGTTACGTGGAGTCAATCTATGGCCTCGAGGTCAGAGAGGGGGCCAAAGTGGTTAAAAAGGAATGGGCGCTGTCGGTCGAGAGGGGTTAGTGCCAAGGGGTGTCTTATGGCTGGGGCCTGACGGAAGATGGGGTAAGGTTGGGCGGGTCTTTGCCTATGGGGGTAAAAATATGATAGGGCTAAAGTTTGTACATCCCCCTGTCTTGCAAATCTAGGTTCTCTTCGAATGGCATCTACCACCCATGCATCCTTAAACAAGATCAAAATACAATCTCCCTCCAGGTCCTTAGTCCCATGGCCCACCCAGTCTACTCTTCTTACAAATAATATCTCCGTAGGAGAGGAGGGTGGTAGGGGACGGTTTTTGTTTAACCAGAAGATTACTTTATTGCGGAGATCCCCATATGACTCCTTGCTGCCTGGTTTTAACGGGGCTACACCTGTCAAGACTATGGTGTGTTGTGCCGCTTCGATCGGTAGATCGACGCGAGGGGTGGTGAATCTTCTGCGGCTCCCCTCCCTGTGATTGGTAGTGGTGCGATGGCCCACAGGGTCTCTATGTGTGCTGGGGGGGGCAGGATTTGTTTTAGTTTGTAGAGGTGGCCCCGTGCTTTGTTGCCCACCAGTATTATGTTTGTCCATGATTTTTGTCTTGGATGCCTGTGTAGTGGTGCTCACGGCCGGTTTGGAGGATGTGGCTTTTTGCTTCTCCCCCCCTTTTGGCATGTTGGTGTTTGGCCCTAAGGTTTTGTTATGGGATGGTTTACTCCTTGCCTGAATAATACTAACGGGGTCTTTAGTGGCTGATTGTGTTTTACTGACACCCGTATGACTAGTGCCAAGCAGATTTTGTAGCATAGCATGGTTTAAGTTAGTTATAGCCTCCATGCTGTCAATTTTTGTGGTCAATAGCCTTGTACGCTCCAAAACAGGTAGTAATAAAGTTTTGAACATGGCCTCCATTTTTACTAACAAAATTTCGTCGCTGTTAAGACACATAGGGCAAGTGCTAGAGGAACCCAAGGACATGAGGGAAGGGCACAGCATATTAGGAAATACAGAGGGGTTTTGGGTATCAGGTAGAGGCTCAGAACCCTGGCTCCCTTTATCTGGGACATCATTTGTTTTTGGAATCTTTCGTTCTCTCCCCCCCGACAGTCTGAGATCCAGCTTTCTCTTTTTGGTGTTAAGATCAGTATTTGACACTGGAAAGTCAGTAGTTTCAGCAGTGTTAGAGTTATTAAGGGGAAGGTATCCAGATAACTGGCTAGGTTCGAGCCCTCCACTAATCTGTGAATCGCCCCCCCGGCTGACTCGAGAGTCATCTAAACTATACCCTTCTTCATTCAGGATAGAGACAGTTGGACTCACCCCCACACTTTCTAGATGGACGATAGCATCCGTGGAAGAAGTTTGAACGCAATTAAAGGCAGCATGTGGTGCAGGGGAGGTTATAGTGGCTAGTAAGCATGGGCGAATTTTGCGAATCTCGCGTTCGCGAATTTTGCGGATTTGCGAACTCGCAATCCGCAAAATCCGCGAATTCTCGCGAATTTGCGGATTTTTTTTTTTTGTGTTCGCGCGGGTTTCTGCCAGTTTGCGAGGGTTTTGTACAATTTCGCAAAACGCGAACTTACCTGTTGGGTCGCAAGTTTCGCGAACTTGTTGTTTCTACATGTCCAGCCTGTTTGGGACACTCTTCTTCATCACTGCCACTCTCTGTCACCACTGCCACTCTCTGACTACTCATGCCACCCTCTGGCCCACCCATGCCACCCTCTGTTTCATCACAGCACCCTCTGGTTGTCCAGTCAGTGTACATTATTGTGGCAACGCAAGCACACCTTCCCTGCCTCAAGTGACCTGAATTAATTTGGGGCTGATTAATGTGTCACAGAATATTTTTTTAGCTGGCACCTGCTTCCTTAGTGCTTCCTGATTAGTGATCTTTTGCACTTGCTAAGTGCTTTCATTGTTGCAAAATTAGTTACAACACCTGCCCTGCCCCAACTGACAATAATGAATTAGGGGCTGATTAATGGATTTGAACCTCCAGCCTGGCTCCTGCTTGTCTCCCTTAGCTGTAATTCAGGACCTTTGTGGCATATGTGTAACTATTCTGAGGTTCAGAGCAGGGTCACATAATAGTTGCAACTGGCAACTGAACTCTGGAGGGGCCCCTCAGGAAGCACTACAGGAAATGGCTACTAATGATGAGCCTGAACTTTTGAACCAGGTAAGTAGTTTCAGTTTTGCTAAGATCGTATTTCTGCAATTTTGCGCTTATTCGCGGGCCGCGAAGTTGTACTGGGAAGCCGCGAACTCACGCGAACAGTGCGAGCAAAATCCGCTGCTCGCGGATTTGCGGATTTTGCGGGAGATTCACGAATCTCGCGGATTGCGAATTTACCGAAAATCCGCAAAATCCGCGAGCGAAACGGATTTTCCGTCCATGCTTAGTGGCTATTCCCCCCAACGAAGAGCGCTTGCCGCTAATAAGGTCAAGTGAAAGTCTTTTTTTGACCATAGCAATTTCCTTCTACAGAATCCCCGTAGCCCGTGATATAAAAGCGTCAATGGGGCCTGATACGACTCCCTTGGTGGTGTGGATTTGCACTGTTCGTTCTTTGCCTGACCTTAACGGCATTATAGGGAGTACGTGGAGTGAGATCTCACAGTAATTTTAGTCCGTCCTTGCTACACCTGAGGGTAGGGGTTAGTATGGTGGGAACCACCACCTACCTTGGGGCCCTCCGATCGGCCAGGGGGGGTTGGCCCGGGCCGGACTCTGCCGTACTCGTACGGCCTCAAACGGCCCGCTCTTTGCCCGGTCTTCGCCCCGGTCGCTCCCGCGCACTCCCGCGCAGCGGAAGTTCTGCCCTTTGGTATAGTGCAGGGCAGGGGGCGTGGCCGGCAGGGAGAGCGGCCACAGGTGTTACACGCAGGGACTCCTGGTCAATGGAGTACCTGATGGCCTTCTCGCAGCCCTGCCGGTGCTCTGGGGGTTGGTTGGTCTCCTGCTTCTCTCCCGCAGATACCCCTGGCGCAGCGGGCCCCGCGCAGCGGGTCCGGCAAGCTACACAGTCCTTTCACAGTCCTCTCCGCTTAGGACAGATTGGCGACGACGGGCAGCAAATCCTTGATCCTCCAGCCAAGCAAGCAGCAAGCAGGAAGGTTTCCCGCAATTGGCAGACACAGAGCAGCTTTTACCTTGACAGGGGGCGTGGCTGGCAGGGAGAGCGGCCACAGGTGTTACACGCAGGGACTCCTGGTCAATTGAGTCCCTGCTGGCCTTCTCGCAGCCCTGCCGGTGCTCTGGGGGTTGGTTGGTCTCCTGCTTCTCTCCCGCAGATACCCCTGGTGCAGCGGGACCCGCGCAGCGGGTCCGGCAAGCTACACAGTCCTTTCACAGTCCTCTCCGCTCAGGACAGATTGGCGACGACGGGCAGCAAATCCTTGATCCTCCAGCCAAGCAAGCAGCAAACAGGAAGGTTTCCCGCAATTGGCAGACACAGAGCAGCTTTTACCTTGACAGGGGGCGTGGCCGGCAGGGAGAGCGGCCACAGGTGTTACACGCAGGGACTCCTGGTCAATGGAGTCCCTGCTGGCCTTCTCGCAGCCCTGCCGGTGCTCTGGGGGTTGGTTGGTCTCCTGCTTCTCTCCCGCAGATACCCCTGGCGCAGCGGGACCCGCGCAGCGGGTCCGGCAAGCTACACAGTCCTTTCACAGTCCTCTCCGCTCAGGACAGATTGGCGACGACGGGCAGCAAATCCTTGATCCTCCAGCCAAGCAAGCAGCAAACAGGAAGGTTTCCCCTCCTTCATCCCCCGGGGGACACTCACCTCTGGGGGTCCAGCCACCCCTTCAACACAATGTCTCTGGCGTACCACAGTTAGCGCATCTCCGACCCCCCTCCCGGCAGTGGGAGCAACTCAGGGTTCACCAGGGTAGGGGGGCGTGGGGGCACTCGCATAAGCATTGGCCTGGGATTGGAGCCCTCCGGGGGTGGACGGGACGGCACCCGGTGCGCCCTCTCCACTACAAAGTTTGGTGACAGTGTGCCCTCCGGTAACAGTTCTCGGAGCCAGTCCTCCATATGTTCCGCCACTTCCCTCCGCTCCCAGCGTTCCGGCAGGCCCACTATGCGTACATTGTTCCTCCGGGCCCGTCCCTCCGCATCCTCCGCCCTGTCCTCTAGGAACTCCACTCGATTGAGGACGTCACGTATGTGCTTATCCGTCTGTACCAACTTGGGCGAGGCCTCCGCCATAGTCTGTTCCAGGACTGAGGTGCGTTCGGAAAGTTTCTTGTGGTCCGCCCTGAGGTGCGTCAAGTCCACTGCCACCTTATCTATCTTGGTCTCCAGTGATGTACGGGTCAACTGCATGGATTCTTCCAAGCGCTCCATGGCCGCCAGCATGGTGTCCAGTTTGGAGGCAGTCTGGTCAGTCTCGAGGTTCTTCACCATCTTCCCCTTGTTCAGCGCCCCTCCGGTTCCAGTCTTCGCTCTAGTCCCTCCTGATATGGGACTGGTCAGCGCTGCAAGGCAGCCGGGATGGCAGGCCTCCACAACCAATACCGCAGGGTCTTGGGCGCGTTGGTCACGAGGTCAGGCACTCCGCGTTGCCCACTCCGGACGTTGTGTGGCTGGTGAGGAGATCGCTATACCGCCAGGGCACCCGGGATCCTGCTCAGCGACACCGCCCAGGGAGGGTGCAAGGTTGCGTCGCAGTTGGTGTAGGAGCGCCTGTGCGCCACTGGATGTTGCTTCAAATGGCGCAACGGTGTCTCTCCTCCCGGTAGGACCGCATGCAGACTGGTCAATCCAGGCCACGTGGCCTCCCTGGCCGCCCCCGTTCCTCCGGGTTTGGGGGGATCAATCTGTCCAGGTGGCACAGGACAACATCAATTGTGGTGTAGGGCGTTGGGTCCCTCGGCGTGGGGTGAACCACGGGGCGCTGCGCGCGGGTTTGCACGGGATCCGCACCCGCGTAGTCAAGTCCAGCACCCCCGGCGTGTACTGCGCCACCGTAAGTGCGGCGGGCTCGCCTTCCAGCAGGGCTGCTCAGGTGTGGCTGCAGTCGTTGCGAAGTGTAGGCCGGGTCCTCGGATATGGGCCAGGTCCGACGCTGGCTGGAGATCACCCCAGGATAGAGAGGGGACAGGGACCCAGTGCGCTCGATCACGCCGCCTCCGCTGTCTGTTGCAAGGGCTCCCAGGCAGCAGGGGCAATGGAGGCCCCAGTTGGTGTGGTGCGGTCCTTGCCTGAGAACCGTGTGGCCCAGCGGGGTGTCCCTGGTATTGCCGGCTAAGCGGGCCGATGCTCCAAGCCTGAGTGGCCGAGGGTGCCGCCTCCGCCACCAAATGCAGGGGCTACCGAGCAGTGGGGTCGCTTGAGGCACCAGGCACCAGGCGCTGGGGTGCAGTCCCGTCCCCCACCCCGTGCAGTCCGGGGGTGGGTGCGTGCAGTGCGGCCTACCTTGCAGGGCCGGGTCCCCGGGCTCGAGTAAACGGAGCTGCCGGCCGGAAGTGGGCCCTGGCCGGGTAACTGCTGAGGCTTCCGCCGGTCGGAGGGTCCGTATCGCCGATCTCCCCCAAAGTCTCACAGGCGGTGGATCAGGCTCCTGGGCACACTCGGTGCGAGTTTGGGTCAGCTACAGTGGGAAATGCCGGAGAAATGGCCCGCGGCAGGAGAGCTTCACTCGGAGCTCAGCCCAGGCACGTCCGTCTACATCGCGTGCTAAGCCACGCCCCCCCCCAAGATCCCTCTCATGTTCCATAAACATACCTTTAATACATTACTCCAATGTTGTGTGCCCTGTTCCACATCAGAGGCATGTGCCTGACAAGCCAGTCACAGTTTGGGTTTTCCCAGGGGGATTCAATTTGAGCTCTATTTACTTTTCTCCTCCAACTTGGGTGTTAATTATCCCTAACCACATCTATCCTCTCCACGTTTGACCTGGTGAGTTTAAATTGCATCCTGAGATTGTCTGTCAAAGGCGGTCGTTTGCCTCTAAATAGCTCCGACTGGAGGTAATAGAGCTCCTCCTTTCTGTCAGCAGGAGCGGTACACCTCTTCTGTCCCTGTGTACAGGAAGTTTGATGTGCCCCCTCCCGTCAAGTTGTAATCCACTTCACTTCTTGGGCACCATTTGCATTCTTTAATATCTAGGGAAGTTTCCATGGGGCGGTTCATTTAGTCGTATTATTTTGTCTGGGGTATGGGGGGAGGGGTTGTGCATTGCTGGATATTGGTCATTCTTATAACATAACATTGAGGCTTTGTTCCCCAGAGTGCCAACAGGGAACTGTCTGGCTCAAATATGTGGACCATTAGCTTTCCCTTTAGTCCTATCTCAGACTGGCACCCGTGTTCCCTCGGTGCAGGTGACCTGAAGGCCATATATTCAATGTCATCGGACCTCACTCATCCCAAGTCTGGGATTTTAGAAGTCAGTCAGAGTATATTCTGATTTTTGAGGACACCTCATTTGCCTCTGGAGACATGTTCTGGCTGAAAGGTTACAATGTACATTGTTTTGTTGGGCTACTAGAGTGGTTTAGCTATTGGTATTTTCTTACTAGAAGTCCCTGCTCTTAAATCCCAGGTAGGGCAGGGGTAGCCAGTAGGGTGCGAGCTATAAGGGTTTTCGCACAACTGTTACTCACCCTAGTGCAGCTAGAAACACACTCTTGTAAAATAATAGGGCTTTGCTCCTTTCTTGGCTCTTCGTTTTCCGGCCCGACTGTTCCACTGGGTGGGACACTATTTTTGGCACTTTGATCAGCTCACATGATCCCTTCTCATTGTGCACTGGAACAGTTTTGGCGCTCATATCTGTATGGGGCCTTGATGTGGGTGCTTTCAAGATCCTGCTTCCCTCTGGCTGGATCTGTCCATGATGTTTATGGCTGTGGCCCCTGACTACGTTGTCCAGATCATACACCCCCTGTTCTTGCATCTGTTTCTGTGCCGGAGCCTCTGTGACATCTCTCACTTCCTTCTGGTTAAACATAGGATAGACTGGGCGGACTACGTGTTATCTAGTTAGGCCCCTAGGGATTTTATTAGGATCCTTCCTGTTAATTTTCCATATTAGTTTTTTTATTACCCTTGATCGGCCTTCCCAGTTGTCCGCATGTGTGAGGGTGTTCTTATTGTTCCTTTGGGACATTGTTTAGCCTTTGATCAGCCATTATCCCCATGTCCATCTGGATTTCACAAGTTACGACAGCTTCCGTTGCTTTACGTCTATTTTTACTGATTTCTCCTGTCTTTGGGGTATTTGCACTCATCTTTATGATTGTTTTTGATTTCTTTTTTTGGTTGTTTTTTTCCATTTGGTTTTGCTATTGTTTTAGTGGCATCGTTTTCTTTGCAGCCTATATGGGCCCCTTCTGGATCATATTCTGTTGCATTTACCACTATCTCCAGGGCAGATCCATTAATCTCTCTTGCTTTTAGGAGGCCCTCTATTCTGCTTATGTTACTTATTTGTGATTCATTCCTTAGATCTTGGATAAGCGTGAACATGATTTCTGGCAATTTGGAAATTCGCTCCATTATCGGATCGCATTGAAACCACACTGGCTTATGTTTGGCAAATGCTTGAGCCTGTATTAGGAGTTGGTTCAAATGGTTGGTTTACATTTTTTCTGGAATTCGACCCAATTCCTTTAAATATGTGTTTACATTTTTTTCCCTCCTGTAGACCAAGGGGATTGAGGACCCACTTAAAGAGGTGATTACGGCTTCTCTGCATTTTCAAACTTATGAGACAGAGGATCGGGGGGACAAAATGGGAATCGATCTGGTTCAACACAAGGATACTATACCAGGGGAAGACCTTAGACAACGGAACATGGATGGAGAGAGGGGTCACCATGCCAACCCAGCTGGAAACAAAAAACTCCACAATCACCTTCCAGAATCTGAAACAAGTCTACAGCGTCCCTGACATAGAACTATACACATTCCTGAAAATCAAAACGGCCACAACAAAGGCAAACCAAAGCAAAGCACCACCAACCATCATCCAGTACATGGATAACCTCAACGCCACAGGCCACCAAACAGCACAAATCTACAGATTACTGAGCCCAAACACATCAACACTGAACTAGAAAGTGATAAGCGCATGGGAAGCACTGACAACAAGACAACTCAGCAACGTAGAAAAAAGCAAAACTGTGGTAATCAGCCACAACCAATAAAGTCACGCCACAATTGGCGCAAACAAAATTTTGGCTCCTTCACAGAGCCTACTGGACCCCAGCAAGTCTCCACAGAGCAGCTATAAGAGACACAGGAACATGCTGGAACTGCGATAAAGAGAACGGCAGCCTAGAACACCTCATTTTTGAGTGCCACAAGGTTAAAAACTTCTGGAAGAAAGTGAACAACTTCATTAACGACATCATGGGAAAAAGCATACCAATAAGTTTCGTTAGTCTCGCCACAGGTTTCATGTCAGACTGTCTAGAGAATAAGGAGGAAAGAGACCTAGTGGAAATCCTACTAACATCAGCAGTGAAAATCATACTAACAAACTAGAAAAATACGGCCAAAGCAACTTTCAAAAATTTGATAAACTGGGTCACCGTCCTTAGAGGCGCAGACAACATCACCGGCAAATTCTCGAAGGAACACAACGCCAAGAATGACATGTTGGAAGCCCTAGACGCACACCTAGAGACATGCCAAACCTAACCAGCTCAGAACAGACACCCCCCCTCTTCACTCTTCTTCTCGTCTTTCTCTCACACCAGGGGGGCGCAGTATACTCAATGTATAATGCATAGTGTGTAACCATGACGCAACATATAGTGTACAACCAAGATTCAAGTAGCCCAACTCAACTGTAACCACCCCCTCTGTACTGTATATATCTTCTGATATGCACATTTTATGATGAAATATAAATAAATAATAAATAAATAAATAAATAAATAAATAAATAAACAAATGTTACTTTCAAAAATATCTTTCTTTATTTTAATAACTTCAGACATGCACACAGGATAAGGGGATAGAGATTCGTATTTGTAATCGCAGTCTGCAGTCTTGATTTTGATGCTAGTCTTTCTGGCAGCGGATGATATCCTTTGTTTCCATCATAACAAAGCATAATTTCATAAATTTAATTTTTTAAGACAGTTGAAAAAAATTCTGTTAAATAGTCCTGTGGTTTCCTGGTACAATATGACTTAATCACAGTGCAAGCGTGTCGTCTTTGTAATATGATGTTCTCATCTGTTGAGTGAGACAGGAGTTTTGCTGTCAGTTGAGCTTTATTGAGAGCCAGTTTCCCCATGCTGGAGTTCCAGAATTCGAGAGCGGAGAACTCCCCTTTAATCAGGAAGCAACTCCAGGAACCATGTGTTTTATTCTCTCTTTAAGCTTCTAGTTCTTTCCAGCACAGGTTCTCGATAGACTCCGTTTTGGATGCTCTGAGCTGTTTAGATAGTTTGATGAATGAATGCACCTTTGCTCTGGAATACTTGATTGGACAAACCAAACTCAATTCGGACTTAAGCCGGAGAAGCTGATTGCTGAATGAGGAAGATGTTTTTGTAAACTTTTGAATATTATTTAAAGTTGAAATTTCTGGACCACTCATTATTTCGGTACCGTAGGTCATGGACGGCATTAGCTGTGTGGACATGAAGGATATTAGGTAGCTATAGGATGGAGCGCTTAAGTTCTTTTTTATTAATTTGAAGCAGTATATGAGAATGAAGGCGTTTGCCCTCATTTCTGAAAGCTGCTGCTTGTAAATACGTTTTTCATCGATTTTAAATCCCCGATATTTGTATGAGGCTGCTGCCTTGACTTCTTACCTGTGCAGATGCCACATGTGATTCTTGTATTTGCCATCCACTAATCGCACTACCTTTGTTTTAGTTACATTTAGTTCAAGTCTGTGCCAGTTTATGTACTTCGCCAATGCATTCATTTGTTGAAGCTCAATTTGAGTCTGGCTTAGAATCACTATGTAATCCGCATTCTAAAGGCATCAGCATACTGAAGGCACCTGATTTCCTCCTTGGCTAATGTTGGTATATGGCTATTTACTTCACAGAATGCCTCTTTGAGATCAGATAAATACAAGTTAAAGAGGCTTGGAACTAATACCCCCCCCCTGCTGTAATCAATTGTGAGTGTCAATTTTCTTTATTACACAGCTGCCATCACGTATTTTTACCTGGCTCGAGGTACACGTATATAGTTCTTTGATGGCATTCAGTAAGTTGCTTGAGATTTTTTCCATAGAGGTCTTTGGGGCACACAGCCAAAGGCAGACTTGAGGTCCACAAAGCAATCAAACAGCCTCTTGTTCTTATATTTGGCATTTTTAATAGTGTTAGTGTTGTAAGGTTTGTTAGTGTGACTGCACCGACCCTGAACCCTGTCGGGGACGGTTAGATCAGTTTATTGTCATCTGACCATTTTTTAGGATGTTCTAGCAGACAGGCAGCATATAACTTAGCTTCAACATCTATTAATGCAATAAGTCTGTAGTTGCTAGGCTGTGTTGGATTTCCACCTTTAAAAGAGGGGCATATGTCTGTTAGAAATCAGCAGGAATGCCATCCAGACTGGAAGTCTTCCTGTTGTGAGCTCTTTGGTGAACCCCTATTTTCAATCGGATCTGCAACAGTTGCAAAGTATCTTGGTTGACCTGCAGTACCATTTTATATTATACAGGGAATTTGATGTTCAGTTATAGTGTTAATGTTAAGAGGGCATAGCAAATAATTGACAAGCAATCTAGTAGGCTGAGAATGGACAGTTTGTTGATTTGTCTTCAAGACATTCAGGTGGACCTAACTTTTCTGGAAAAATTAGGAAATAGAATTGGTCTCAAATCATTATTAATGCTTTTATGGCCTTCTATTCTTTACTGAATTTCGAATTTTAGCTCTTCCAGTGATGTATTGGTGCTCCCTTCATGGAGCCTAGAGAAAAACCAAGGGCTCAATTAGGATGACAGTGGCGGTCCCACTGCCATCAGGCCCATCATATCCACCCACCATATTTCAATGGTGGACGGATGGGTGGTTGTTGGAAAGACCAACAGCCATGCATCTGATGGGTTCCTTGAGCCCACTGGTGCAGTGAAGGGAGATGTATTGAAGGATTCAAATTTCTTAAAGTCGGACTATACTTACCAATAGTCCAAGAATATATATTAATATATTCACAATCAAGGAATAACAAAGCAGCCGGCAATGGAGAAGGTCGAATCGTTTTGTTGAATCAAAATACAGGCCCTGACAGGGGAGCCTCTGTCTACACAACCCATGGAGGTGCGCAGAGGAGACAAACGAAGTACACTTTTTTTTTAACACATTTTATTATTGAAGTTTTTGGATCAAGTTTCAACTAGTAAAGAAAATGCATATATTGACATCCACACAATTCAAAATCAGTTTACATAGTACAGTTTCCAAAATTACTCAAAAAATGATTTCCATATTTTATCACATTTCCTTATCCCCCCAATTCGCTTTGCATAACGAAATTCGCTTGTTCTAACATTTCTCATTTTCTGAAGCCAGATATTAACACCTTGGCTGCTATGGGGTTTTCCCGCTGTGCGCTGGAAAGTGACATTTTCCATTGTTCATGACAAGGTCAGCTCGTCAAACGCACAGCGCAGGTAACACCCATGACAAGCTGACCTTGTCATGAGCATGGAAGTGGTTAAACAAAGGAGCTTGAGTTGATTTCCAATTCTGTAGAACCAAGGACCTCGCATCTGCCATCACAATAAATAATAATTTAACCGACTGTCCAAGCTCTAACGAAGTACACATAACACAAAGTATATATACGTTTTACATATTCTGGTTAACACCAAGAAAGGAAATACACAAGCTGTCCGTTAGTCTACCGGAACACCCTTTTAAGGTTCTTACACATTCACTGATAGCTAAGCAAAAAGCTATTCCAAAGGTAGGTCAGTGAGGTGCCCTTCTTGTCTATCTTGGACCCATGCAGTACAGAAACAGACCCTGCTACAATGTATGCGTCCTACGAGAAGAGCAAGTATGACCTTGGGTTTCCCTGAGCCATGTTCTATACGAAATAGAGGCAGACTTAAACGGTTTAACTAGTTTTCGTATTCTGTGTTATACCATGAAGTATCAGAACTCTTATAGATAGACGAAGGGAGATGATATCAAATAGTCCTAATTTACATTAATAGGACAGAACAAACCTCTATAACCTATCAGTAGGCTATTTTACAATAATGTTTTATTCACGATCATGGATACATATATGCGGTTATATGGTACATAGTTGAACAATAATGATTATATAATTTTATATTCCAACAGACGGCCCTTTTGGCCCACTATGGCCAATATAACTGTGTTACTCTATTCTACAAATACCCCTTCATCTATCTGCATGAGATCAGCTACTTCTTTCTGAATTATTTGTTTTTCCATCTTCTTTTGTTGGGCCTGGGTCAAAGAAGACGTTATTTTGGTTGCACAGAAAGTGTTACACGCTGGACCACAGTGAAGGCATATGCAGCAAGTGAAAATGACTCCAAATATTCCTACTATGATCAGAAATACCTTCCATCCCCATGTAGCTAAAAGACTCCAGAACCACTCACTGAGGGACCAGGCACCATTTTCTTCGTGTATTTCATTAGCTAACAGGTGTAATTTTTTTAATGGCAAGATGTATAGTAGGGGCTGAATCAGGTATGTAAACACAACATGAGCTGCCAATCACACGACAAGCTCCACCCCTATCTGCCAGGATGACGTCTAGCACCATCCGATTTTGAAGAGAAACAAGTCTCGTAGCCTGAAGCTCTACAGTGATATTAGCTAATATTTCAGTCGTTGTTTGGACCACATTTTCCACAATTCTAGACAGTCGTCTTATGTTACGACTGTTAAAAATTGGTCCCCAAAATGGAACCAGTCCCTTTGAAAT
Organism: Lissotriton vulgaris; assembly: GCF_964263255.1. Lineage (NCBI taxonomy): Eukaryota > Metazoa > Chordata > Amphibia > Caudata > Salamandridae > Lissotriton > Lissotriton vulgaris. Next base: position 1,302,580,616 of record NC_141695.1, on the reverse strand, counting down.
ATCCTCAAACTGTTGTAGTGAGGTATCCGTCTGGTCAGTCTTATCAGTATCATAGCTTCTTTTAGTCCTATTAGTTTCTAAATCTCTTTTAATCAGCTGATGGGTCTCATGGTAATTAAAAGGGGCAACATATACAGGAGGGTAAAAAAAAGACAGATAACACCGTCCAGCCCATCCCCGGGGAAGCCAAGTATAAGCATTTTCCCCACAGACGAAATACACGTTGGGGGAAGTGATCATCGGAGGAGTGCTATCAGTTTGCAATGTATAGGGGTAATTACAGGTACTACTCCCTACCTTAATGTGACCTCGCCCCCTAATACAGAACAAGGAAGTAGAATTTATAATGGGGACTGGCAGGGCTCTTTCATTCATTACATTTTGTTCCTTAAAATGTTGAAAATACAGAGTGGAGTTGAAAAGCTCAAAATCTTGCATCTCTCCTTGTAGCAAGGTATCATTTTTGGAATACGTATACACATTCATGCAAGCACTTGGATCTAAAGAACCCCGACCTTTATCTCCTTCTGCATCAAATCCTTGGTGTCTCTCTATATATTTCAGAATAGCTTCATAGTCTCTTTCAGAATATATTTTGGGATTTACAACATAATGATAATACATCAATGATAACAGTTGCCACCATGCCTCACAACTAGCTAAATACGATAGAGGGAGAGCTATAAATAATTCATGTTGATGCATAACTGATTTCAATAACCCACAAACCCAGCAATTCATCTTGTTTGTGGTACTGTGAGTCTGGTGTAACATTTCTATAAACACATTTTTCGAATAGGTCTCCCTATGCCTTGCCTTATGCGGGGGTAGAGAATAAAATTGATGTTCTTCGGGAGCAGGAGTAGTCGTCAATAATTTACGAACCGGATATTGAAATTCTAAATATATGAATACACACATCATGATTACGGTAATAAAAGCAATTAGAACAACAAATGCCACCTTCACTCTGGTGGGCCATCCAGAAAACAATTGCATATCACGAATCTGGCGCCGAGGGGCCAGTGGTCTTTCATCTTCCATCATAATTCAGCCAAAGGGGAACATACTCTCTAAAAGTCCAGATCTATCTTGGTCCTTTGCTAAAAGTCCACAACTAACTTTATATCCACAAAGCACGCCAACCACAGAGGGTTTCTTCTTCCCCTAGAGGGATCTTCTCCCTGTGTCCGTTTTTCTTGCCTTAGAGCCTCACAAGTAGGATCTTATCCATTTATCCAAGGAAAAACAGCAAAAAGTACAATCACGGCCCTTTTCTTGGTCCTTCTTTCTGAACAGAGCTTTTTACACAAAGTTCCTAGCTCTCTACGAGTTCAGTCCAGTGTCTCGCTCAGCACCCCAATCACTCTGCTCGATTCTTTAGACAACAATGTCTCATTTTAATTTCCTTCCTTAACGAGTGGGGTGCTGTGCTGTTTTCGGGGCCGCAGATTGTAGCGACAACGGCCAGGTTGCTCCTGGTCAAAGAACAAATTAGTAGCATGGGTGACAGGCCTGGCCTCCTCTTGTGCTGCCTCAGGATTAGTAGTTGCTCTCAACTCAGCTATTTCCCCTTCCCCTTCAGGCAACACAACGCTTGGCTGCTCTTTCTCTTGAGCATCCGAAAAAGGCACAAAACTCCGAATCAGTTCTCCGTCCCGACTCAGTACTCCGTCTTTGTTCTGTTGATCGGAAGGCAGTGGTAACACGAGGCTCTTGACGTGACTGGCATGGATCCAATGCTTGCGGCCATGCACTTTCACTGCCGTCCACGTTACCAGTAATACTTGGTAGGGGCCAGTCCACCTGGGCTCTAGGCTCGATATTCGCTGATAGTTCTTCACCAGTATCCACTGGCCAGGCTCCAATCGATGTCCAGGACCCTCCGGTAGTGGCTGCAATGTGTCTGATACCTGTTGATGAATAGAACGCAGATCTTTAATTAACTCATACAGATAATCTGTCATCAATGGGTAATCAATGTCTCTAAAGGATCTAGGTCTGGGGACTCCCCATACGTTAGCCGGACGGCCGAATGTCATTTCATAAGGGGACAGGCCGGTCCTTGAATGGGGGTTGTTCTAAGTGATAGCAAAGCTATTGGGAGGGCATCAGGCCACTTTAGTCTAGTGTCTGCACAGACTTTAGCCATTTTGAGTTTCAATATACCGTTATATTTCTCAACCAGTCCTGCAGATTGCGGGTGCCTAGCGGCATGAAACTTCTGCCTAATCTGCAGGCCATCACAGACACATTGTACAAGAGTAGAATTAAAATGTGGTCCATTGTCAGACCAAATAACTCAAGGCAAACAGTACCGAGGAAAGAATTCTTTAATCCGTACTTTTGCGGTGGTAATGGCAGTTGCATCCTTGGTGGGGTAGGCGTCAACCCACTTACTGAAAGCACACACCACCACTAAGACATATTTTAAAGTATTTACACGTTCCATTTGTATGAAATCTATCTGTAAAACTTCAAATGGTAAGGATGGCGGAGCAAAGTTGCCACTCAAAACAGATTCTCTACCTCCAGGATTATGTTGTAAACACACCGGACAATATTTCACAACATGGGCTGCTGTCTTTACAATATTAGTGTTATACCACACTGGATCTAGTACTGTGCTGATTCCTTTCGCACTGATATGAGCCGGGCCATGTGACATCATAACTACTGCATACACCATTGCATTTGGAAGCAACCATCGCTGTTTTTCAGATCGATCTATCCAGCACCCATTCTCATCTAGTTTCCCAATATCCTGTTCCCACCTCTGTATCTCTTCTGGAGTTGCTTCTTTCTGTAATTGTTTTACACTTTCAAGGGTATTATCAAATAGAGATGTTTCAATAGGCCATCGGGTAGATGCACTAGAAAACATAGGACTTCCTTTACTCTGAGCAGTTTCCTTCGCTACTGAATCAGCAAAAGCATTCCCTTTTCCTATTGAGTCTACAATTTTCTTGTGTGCACTACACTTAATGATGGCTAACCTTTTTGGTAATGTTAAGGCAAATAACAATCGATCAATCAAAGGACCATGCTGTATTTTCTGGCCATGAGTGGTAAAGAAGCCCCGCTCCCTCCAAAGTCTCCCGAAACTATGGGTGACGCCAAAGGCGTACTGGCGTCTGTGAAAATATTTACTTCTCGACCTTCACATATTTCACAGGCTCTTAACAAGGCTATTAGTTCAGCTGCCTGAGCTGAATGATGTGGAATCCTTGCGGTTTCCACTATGGTCTTTAAAGTCGTGATTGCATATGCAGCTGTCGTAGTGCCATCTGGTAGTTTAAAACAAGAGCCATCAACGTTTAATTCTCCCTCTGGCTCCAGTACAGGGGTGTCAGTTAAATCAATACGTCCTTTTGTTTCTTCCTCTGTTCTGAACACACAATCATGGACATCAACTTTTTCATCTTTGTCAGGGAGAGGTAATAACGTAGCAGGATTCAAAGTAGTACATTTTTTAATCGCAATATGGGGAGCAAACAATGTCAATTCATATCCTGTCAATCTAGCACTCGTGAGGTGCTGTGTTTTGGTCCTATTTAAAAGAATATCCACAGCATGCGGTACCATGACTGTAAGATTAGTGTTAAGGAGTATTCCTTCTGACTGTCGGATGGCCAGTGCTACTGCAGCAGTGGCCCTCTGACAGCTTGGGAGGGCTCGTGCTACAGTGTCTAAAATTAAAGAGAAATATGCACAAGGCCTCTGTCTCTCCCCAAATGTCTGTGTCAACACTGATAATGAACAACCGTCCACCTCATGTACATAAAGTGAAAAAGGTTTTCGGTAATCTGGGGTTCCCAACACAGGTACAGAACACAAAGCAGACTTTAAAGATACAAAAGCTTCTTCACATTCATCTGTCCAGGGCAAGGGTTCATGCACATCTTTGGTTGTCAACTGTAACAAGGGTTTCGAAAGAAGGGAATAGTTAGGAATCCACTGACGACAGTAAGAGGTTATACCAAGAAAAGCACAAACATCTTTTGTGTACGATGAACAGACATGTTAGTTATTACAGATATTCGTTCTGGAGTCAATCGTCTCCCCGCTTTCGACAGAAAATGACCTAAGTAGGTCACATCCTGTCGACAATATTGAAATTTGGAAAGGGACACTTTATTTCCTTTCTTGGCCAAATGTTGTCACAATTTTACCGTGGCCTCCTTGCACCCCTCATTAGTGTCGGAGGCCACCAATATATCATCCACATACGGGATGATAGAATTTCCGGCAGGCAGAATTAATTCATCTAGGACTGCTTTTAAAGCTTGACTATAAATACTGGGACTTTCCGTATAGCCTTGAGGAGCGCGTGTAAATCTGAAACTTCGGCCAGCCAATGAGAATCCGAAGATATGCCTACTATCTGGATGAATCGGATACTAAAGAAGGCATTCTTCAGATCTATTTCCGAAAAATATTTGGGCGTGGGAGGAATCATTGTTAAAATAGCTGTTGTATCCGGTACCACGGGATACTGTGGAACCACTATTTTATTAACTGCACTTAGGTCAATTACAAATCGATAAGTTTTTTTATAATCTGGAGTGCCATCAACTGGTGTCTTTTTCAGAATCGGACTATTACAAACATTAGCTGATGTTTCTTCTACCACCCCTTTCTAAATAAGATCCAGAATTATTCCTAACATAGCCCGTTCACCTTCTGGCGCAATCTTATACTGTGGAATGTGAGGCAGCTGCGCATTAGGTTTCAACGTAATGGATATGGGGGCTATCTTTAACAGGCCTACATCAGTGTCCCCTGTCGCCCACAAGGTCTGAGGAATGGTAAAAAATTCAGGGGGTAAATGCTCGTTTCTCGCTAAATATTGTAAATCCTTCAAGGAAGGTTTCTGCATAGTCAAATATACACCATCCGGTGAGCAGTAAATCCGAGCATGTAATTTTTTCAAGATATCTAAACCCAAAAGATTCTCACCACAGTTGGATGTTAGCAAAAAGGGCGACTGTATAGAAATAGGTCCTGTAGTAAAAGGCAGAGGCTTGGAAATAGGGCTTACCACTGGTATTCCAGAGAACCCTACTGATACATTTTTGTGGCCAGACAGAGCCGCCTCTGGGACCAAGGCATGAGCAACTGAACTATTCATTGCTCCAGTATCCACTAGGAATTTTCCTGATGCACCCAACAGTTTCCCCTGTACATAAGGTCCCTCTTGGTCGATTGGTACTGTAATGTGGCCCCCTCCCTGTCCTTGGCTGTCTCGTGCAAAATCCTGCTCATCGTAGTTGTCATCTACGAAAGTCTCATTATAGTACTGCCTGTTCTGTGGATTATAGAAATAATTTTTTTCGAGAATCACCATCTTCTCTTCCCATGCTATTCCGGTCAATGTTTCCCCAGCCCCGGCCTCGTCCCCTACTGGGAACATTTCGGGCCATTATCAACGGACAATCCGCTCTCCAATGCCCCTCCTCTCTACAATGCGAGCATTGATTTAGACCAAGAATCGGGGGGCCTCCTCGTCCTCTGCCGGTCCTTCTTGGGAAAGAACTGCACCCACTTCACCCTGAATTCTGTCCTCTACTGACTTGTTGTAGCAGAAACCTAGTCTTCAAATCCTTCGTTTCTTCTCCGACCTTTCCTTATTTTTATTTTCTCGATGTTCATAGTACTGAGCCATACTAAGGATCACAGATGGGGTGGACGTAGTCCATGTATTTTCGGCCGCCTGTAGGTGGGTCATAATCTCTGGCAACAAATTTGTCACAAATCTATTTACAAACAACCGTACTCCCCCATCTGTGGATAAATCCTGCCCACTAAAATCTATGAAGGTTTTCTAGAATCTAGTGAAGAAATCCGAGACACTCTCGTCCTTCTTCTGTTTACATGCAGCTAACTTATCCCAATCTATCTTTCTAGGAGGCAGGAGTGTTTGCATATACGTAATTATTTTAGCTGGTACTGCCAATGTTTCATCTCTGGGTTTCTCTCCAGGTTTCCGTTCTTTATCACAATCTTTTAATTGATCCCATGCTGCTCCTAACTCAAGAATATGATCTGTATCATGTATCTGTCTCCAGATATCGACTGGAATCAAAAGGCCAAAGAACAGCTCAATATCTGCTATAGTCATGATCGCAGAATTGGCAGCCTCGTCCAGTTCTTTGTAATAAGCAGTGGGATTTTTACGCGGGTCAGGGAGCTGAGCTTTTAATATAAGGACCTTGCTTCTTTTCCAAGGGATATAAACCCATTGTTCCTGAAGCTTAGCGTCCACCCTAGCTCTAGTTACGTTGCCCCCGGCATCCCTAATTTCAGGTAATTCTAGGACAAAAAGAGGGTGTACCTCTCTCATAGGATTCTGTGTTCCCCAATCAGTACATCTCCGATGCATTCGTTCACGATACTGCAGGAGAGTTGCCACATTCTGATATACTTCATCGGCCTGTAGATGGAATTTATGGGCTCTGTCTCTAATATCTTTTATTATCTGTGGTGAATATCCTTCCTCAAAACACTGTTCCCACAGCGAAATCAAACGAATTGCCATATTTTCTAAAGCTAATTGTTGGGGAACAGGCTGATAATCCTTCATGGTACTCCAAATATCTTCTAGTGTATAGATAGCATTCCTCATCCATTGGGATGCCTGATTTACTATGGTTTTTCGTTCTTCCATTCCCATCGCAGACCTAGTATAAATCCGTGGGTCACTCAGATCCGATCTCAAACGTTTAGGTTTTGTATCTAAGGTAGCCAAAGCCCGAGGATCTATAACACTTCGAGCCGGAGGGGAGATAAATTTGGGGCTTGTCATGGACGGTACGACCGAATCCGGTTGTAGTGTTACCAGGGGAGAAGTAGAGGGTCGGACCGAAGGAGGGGGAAGCATCGCATCCCGTACAGACCCGTCTAGTGGGGCCGTAGCCATTGGTCCTACAAGATTTCGTATGGGAGGTGCTGGGGTTAGTGGGGGCGCCGGCGGAGGTGCAGGCGCAGGCACAGGCGCCGGATGAGCCAACGGCACTGCTGGATATAATCCCTGTGGGACATAAGGAGGAGGCGGATGGGCTTCTAGTAACCCTTCTAACTCATCTCCTGTATCAGGTCGAGTTACATAGCTTTTGTCTGTTTCTAAACGGTACTGCCTATCCATTTGAGCAATATTTTCCTCTAGTTTCCCCCTATCATAGGCTACTGCCTTTTGAGTTATAGTTTGTCCAGCTTTAATTCTTCCTAATTTCTCTTCCCTTATTCGTTTAGCCTCCTTTAACCATAGGTTCAAGGAGTCAAACATAGACTGGCGGCTTTTCTTCATAAACATTTTATTTTGCAAATACTTTATTTTGTTTTCATCAAATGACCCTGCAAGGGGCCATTGTAATTCGGTATTATCTCTAGTATACCTATTCCATAATGTATTAAATAATATTGGAGTAACACCATGTTTAACATACATATCGAAACTGGGGCTTCCTTCGGGAGGGGCAGGCTGTCTTTCTTCCAGCCGAGTACCTCTACCACAGCAGCACCCAAAACATAGTTTACTAAAAGAAGGCATGTTAACAATAACGTTACAAATGTTACAATTTTGTCAATTTACTTCTTTCATACGGGCGCGCCCACTTAACCATTCACTCTCTTATACTCTTACGATTGTTTTCATACAAGATGCCACAATAGAGTGCAGGGTTTCAGAAATGAGCTCTTATACAAGTTCCAATTCCAATGACATGTCTCATATTACAAACAGAGCCCATCAACTCCTGTTCGGGGAATCATTTTCCAAAGAATTCCAAAAGAAAAATCACAATAAAGCCCCTTGGTAGGAAGACCACAAACTCAATAGTTAGATATCCCCTAGTCACATTCTGGTTGGGCTGGTGTTTCGGGGCCAACGGCTCCCGAATCCTGGCTTACCCAGCTGCTCCGAGGGCCTCTGCCAAGTGAGTTTGGCCGAGCAAACACCCCGTGCTTCGCAAGGCACCAAGCGCAATTTCACAACGTAAATACAAATCCTAAAGGCGTCTGCACGTGCAGCCCCTGCACCGCAACGTCAGACGCTTTTTCCTGATTCCCTCGTGGTCCGGCTTCCCCGGCCACCGTTTCCAAAATAGACACTTCCTTCAAGTGTCTAATTCCATTCAAAAGATTCACTCACCTGGTGCACTCAGGTCAATCCCGACTTCTCCACTGCCGATTTCTAGACAGACCGACACAGTCTGTATTTCTTTCGGGTTATGCCCGTAGGACTCCGGCGTAGGGTCTTCAGCCAACGGGAGGGATGCTGGGTCAGAGGGCGGACTTTCTGCTAACGGGGTCTTTAAATAAAAACTTCTTGTCAACCCACTCAGCCAGAACACCTCCCTGTCCCTTCTGCTCCTGATTACAGGAGGGGACGACCCTAACGCGGAGTCCCGGCGGAGTCGCCAACTGAAGGATTCAAATTTCTTAAAGTCGGAATATACTTACCAATAGTCCAAGAATATATATTAATATATTCACAATCAAGGAATAACAAAGCAGCCAGCAATGGAGAAGGTCAAATCGTTTTATTGAATCAAAATACAGGCCCTGACAGGGGAGCCTCTGTCTACACAACCCATGGAGGTGCGCAGAGGAGACAAACGAAGTACACATAACACAAAGTATATATACGTTTTACATATTCTGGTTAACACCAAGAAAGGAAATACACAAGCTGTCCGTTAGTCTACCGGAACACCCTTTTAATGTTCTTACACATTCACTGATAGCTAAGCAAAAAGCTATTCCAAGGGTAGGTCAGTGAGGTGCCCTTCTTGACTATCTTGGACCCATGGAGTACAGAAACAGACCCTGCTACAATGTATGCGTCCTACGAGAAGAGCAAGTATGACCTTGGGTTTCCCTGAGCCATGTTCTATATGAAAGAGAGGCAGACTTAAACGGTTTAACTAGTTTTCGTATTCTGTGTTATACCATGAAGTATCAGAACTCTTATAGATAGACGAAGGGAGATGATATCAAATAGTCCTAATTTACATTAATAGGACAGAACAAACCTCTATAACCTATCAATAGGCTATCTTACAATTATGTTTATTCACGATCATGGATACATATATGCGGTTATATGGTGCATAGTGGTACAATCATGATTATATAATTTTATATTCCAACAGTATTCCCTACAATGGTGGTGGTGCCTACCAGGCACCACCTTTGGATTCTGATGTCCCTTTCTGCCAGCCTGTTCATGGGGTTAGCCCACCATGAACAGGCAAAAAAGGACTTTGGGACCCCGTAATTGCCCCCTTCCCCCTGGCCCTCTGATGTAGGCTCTGGGGGGCACCTATGGTGCCACCCTACTTATTTCTGCACCATGTGGCGGGTACGGCATGGTGCCTGCCACGTATTGCAGGGAGCATTTTTTGCATTGTGGTGGGTGCTGCAGCGAGCACCACCCACGCAATGCAAAGAATACACAGTGCGACTGCCTCGTTGGTAATCCATATGGTGGTCCCGCCACGGCTAGTTGGTTGGTCCCATTTCCGATAGGGTGGTGGGCAGACGTAAGTCTGCCTGCCATTCTAGTCGGGCCCTAAGTTTTTCTGGGTTCTTTGTGGCTTTCCTCCCACAAGGTCAACAATTAGGTTATTAGCTGAGTGGGTTGAAAACCCAACTCAAATATTAATCACAATCCTTGTTAGGGTGAACCACAAATGTCAATAAAGAAACCAGTGCTCAACCCTCTGGTAGCTATAGCCCAGAGCACACAGGCCAAACTTTAGAGGCAATGTTCAAAGCAAGTTTGCATTACTTAAACAGTGTAAATAACAAACAAGTAGAATCTCAATACAATTTAGGAAAATATAAAATATGTTAGTAAAATGACAAAAAAATAAGAAGTAGAACTGGACAAGCCCACATCACTCTCCTGAACAGACTAAACATCAGCAAGTTCAGCATCCCTGTCCCAGTCCAACACATAACACAAATGCTAGACAAGCCTGCTAAAACTGTAAATGATTCTCTGACAATGACTGGAACATTGCTCTCAGAATCCCCTAACCAGAACACCGCAACAGCCTCCTCAAAGCTATCATGAATTTCAACAAATGAATATTTTCCTGAGCTGAGCCTCTGTCCCCCTCTAAACACAGCAATACCACAACATACAGACCCCTGGCTAGTTGGTATATAGGGGAACTCAGGGGAAACACTCATTACAATGCAGTTGTTACAACGTAACAGCCATTACATCTCAATGTCATTAAAACGCATGGCATTACAATGCATATGCTTTTACCATGCATGCCTTTACAGCAGATTTAGTTGTAAAGGCAATCATGGTAAAGGCATATGTGTTTTACATGTGAGTATAAGGTAAGTATAGTGTTTAGGGTGTGTAGGGTTATAGGTTTTGGGGTGCCAAGGTTAATTTTAGGGTTCACAGTACATTTTGGTTTTGGGGTGCCAATGGTAATTTTAGGTTTTACGGTGAGCATGGGTTTTGGGGTAGCAGGGAGAATTTTCGGGTTCAGGGTGTGTATAGGTTTTGGGGTGCGAGGGGTAAGTTTAGGGTTCAGGGTGGGTATGCGTTTTGGGGTGCCAAGGGTAATTCGAGAGTTCGGTTTGGGTTTTGGGATGCCAAGGGTAATTTTAAGGTTCACAGTGGCTATTGGTTTTGGTGTGCCAAGGGTAATTTTAGGGTTCAGGTTTGGTATGGGTTTTGGGATAGCAAGGATAATTTTAGGGTTCAGGGTTGGTTTTGGGGTGCCAGGGGTAAGTTAAGGGCTCAGGGTGGGTTTGGGATTTAGGTTGCAAGGGTCATTTTAGGGTTCAATGTGGGTATGGATTTTGGAGTTCCAATGGAATTTTTAGGGTTTAGGGTGGGTTGGGGTGCCAATGGTAATGTTAGGGTTCAGGGTGGGTTTAGGTTTTGGCATGCCAAGCGTCATTTTAAGGTTCAGGATGGGTATGGATTTTGATTTGCCAGGGGTAATTATAGGGTTTAGGGTGGGTTTGAGTTTTCAAGTGCCAAGGGTAAGTTTGAAGTTCAGGGTGGGTTTGGGTTTTAGGGTGCAAGGGTTATTTTAGGGTTCTGGGTGGGTTTCGGCTTATGGGTGTCAGGGGTGATTTTAGGGTTCAGAGTGTTTTGGAGTTCTGGAGTGCCAGGGGTAATTTTAGGGTTCAGGGTGGGTATGGGTTTTGGGTGGACAGGCTAATTTTAGGGTTTAGGGGTAATAATAAATTGGGGTTAAAAATATTTTACATTTCTTTAAAAATTTGTATTTCGGGATTGGATACAAGTGAAAGGAAAGGGATATTGGGTGGAGAAGTGTATTTATACTCTGGTATTATTTAATACATTAGATTTAATATTTAATATTTGTAATTTTTAAGTATGGGCGAAATTTGCGAATTTGCGTTCTGCGAATTCGCGCGAAATTGAATTTGCAATACGCAAAATCCGCGAATTCGTGCAAATTTGAGGATTTTTGTTTTTTTGCGTGTTCGCGGGGTTTTTTGCGTGTTCGCGGGGCTTTTTGCGTGTTCCCGGGCCGCTTGCATAGCGAAGTTACACATGCGGTCGTGTATGGACACAGCACCCTCTGGTTCACCACTGCCACCCTCTGGTTCATCACTGCCAACCTCTGGTTCACCACTGCCACCCTCTGGTTCACCCCTGCCACCCTCTGGTTCACCCCTGCCACCCTCTGGTTCACCACTGCCATCCTCTAGTTCAGCACTGCCACTCTCTGGTTCACCCCTGCCACTTTCTGGTTCAGCACTGTCACCCTCTGGTTCACCACTGCCACCCTCTGGTTCACGACTGCCACCCTCTGGTTCATCACAGCACCTCTGGTTCACCACTGCCACCCTCTGGTTAACCACTGTCACCCTCTGGTTCAGCACTGCCACCCTCTGGTTCACCACTGCCACCCTTTGGTTCACCCCTGACACCCTCTGGTTCACCACTGCCACCCTCTGGTTCATCACAGCACCCTCTGGTTCACCCCTGCCACCCTCTGGTACAGCACTGTCACCCTCTGGTTCACCACTGCCACACTCTGGTTCATGACTGCCACCCTCTGGTTCATCACAGTACCTCTGGTTCACCACTGCCACCCTCTGGTTCATCACTGCCACCCTCTGGTTCACCACTGCCACCCTCTGGTTCATTACTGCCACCCTCTGGTTCACCACTGCCACCCTCTGGTTCACCCCTGCCACCATCTGGTTCACCCCTGCCACCCTCTGATTCACCACTGCCACCCTCTGGTTCAGCACTGCCACCCCTGGCTCAGCGCTGCCACCCTCTGGTTCACCACTGCCACCCTTTGGTTCACCCCTGCCACCCTCTGGTTCATCACAGTACCTCTGGTTCACCACTGCCACCCTCTGGTTCATCACTGCCACCCTCTGGTTCACCCCTGCCACTTTCTGGTTCAGCACAGTCACCCTCTGGTTCACCACTGCCACCCTCTGGTTCACAACTGCCACCCTCTGGTTCATCACTGCACCACTGGTTCACCACTGCCACCCTCTGGTTAACCACTGTCACCCCTGGCTCAGCGCTGCCACCCTCTGGTTCACCACTGCCACCCTTTGGTTCACCCCTGCCACCCTCTGGTACAGCACTATCACCCTCTGGTTCACAACTGCCACCCTCTGGTTCATGACTGCCATCCTCTGGTTCATCACATCACCTCTGGTTCACCACTGTCACCCTTTGGTTCATCACAGCACCCTCTGGTTCACCCCTGCCACCCTCTGGTACAGCACTGTCACCCTCTGGTTCACCACTTTCACCCTCTGGTTCACCACTGCCACCCTCTGGTTCACCCCTACCAACCTCTGATACAGCACTGTCACCCTCCGGTTCACCACTGCCACCCTCTGGTTCACCACTGCCACCCTCTGGTTCACCACTGCCACCCTCTGGTTCATCACAGCACCTCTAGTTCACCACTGCCACCCTCTGGTTAACCACTGTCACCCTCTGGTTCAGCACCGCCACCCTCTGGTTCACCACTACCACCCTCTGGTTCAACCCTGCCTCCCTCTGGTTCACGACTGCCACCCTCTGGTTCATTACAGCACATCTGGTTCACCACTGCCAACCTTTGGTTAACCACTGTCACCCTCTGGTTCAGCACTGCCACCCTCTGGTTCACCACTGTGACTCTCTGGTTCACCACTGCCACCCTCTGGTTCACCCATTCAATCCTCTGGTTCACCACTTCCACCCTCTGGTTCACCCCTGACACCATCTGGTTCTTCACTGACACCCTCTGGTTCAACCCGGCCACCCTCTGGTTCAGCACTGTCACCCTCTGGTTCAGCACTGTCACCCTCTGGTTCACCCCTGCCACCCTCTGGTTCATCAGTGTCATCCTCTGGTTCATCACTGCCACCCTCTGGTTCACCACTCCTACCCTCTACCGAGATCTTTTGTGATGCAGCGGCAGCACAAAAGATGCGCCATGGTTCTGGGTATTAACAACGTGATGCATCTGAGAGATGCGGCACGTTGTAAAGCCCTGTGCCATCAGGAGGCGTTCTGGCGCAGGGGAGGGCATTCCTGCGCAGGAACACCTCCTAAAATTTGCTGAGTGAAATCTACAAAAATTCCTTCAGTCACTTTCAGGCCAATGCTCTGTCAAAACCCTGCACCTGCTTGAAGCAGGCGCAAGGCTTGATGCAGCATTGGGGAGATAGGGCCCCCCAGAGCATTGCTGGAGCTGCATCGCAAGCTCGACGCAGCTCCAGCAATGCGCTGCTTTTACGGCACAGATGCGTGACGCATCTGTGCCATTTTTGCCACATGGTGCGCCGCATTGTAAATGCGGCGCACCATGGGTGGTGGAGCTGCACCGCACAATAACTGGCGCATCCCTGGAGATGCGCCAGTTATTGTAAATCTGCCCCTATACATTTACCCAACGAGGGAGCATTTACTGATTAGACAGTAGAAAGTACTCCAGTTGAGTAGAGGTATTACACAAAAAGGTAGCATCTTCGTGGACAAACACGCAGGGCGGGATTAATTCTGCCCCCTGTTAGACTCGTTTTTTGTGCCCTTCTGCCCTCTGTTAGACTCGTTTTTCCCTTGTTTTTCTGCCCTTCTGCCCCCTGTTAGACTCATTTTTTGTGCCCTTCTGCCCTCTGTTAGACTCATTTTTCCCTTGTTTTTCTGCCCTTCTGTCCTCTGTTAGACTCGTTTTTTGTGCCCTTCTGTCCTCTGTTATTCCCTTGTTTTTGTGCCCTTCTCCCCCCTGTTAGACTCGTTTTTTTGTGCCCTTCTGCCCTCTGTTAGACTCGTTTTTGTGCCTTTCTGCCCTGTTAGACTAGTTTTTTGTGCCCTTCTGCCCTCTCTTAGACTCGTTTTTCCCTTGTTTTTCTGCCCTTCTGCCCTTTGTTAGACTGCTTTTTGTGCCTTTCTGCCCTCTGCATCACCACATCATCACTCAGCGCTACCCCAGCATCACTCAGCACCACCAAATTATCACTCAGCACCACCACATTATCACTCAGCACCACCAAAGCATCACTCAGTACCACCACAGCACCACTCAGCACCACCACAGCATCACTCAGCACCACCACAGCACCACTCAGCACCACCACAGCATCACTCAGAACCACCACAGCACCAATAGCACCACCACAGCACCACTCAGCGCCACCATAGCATCACTCAGCACCACCACAGCATCCCTCAGCACCACCACATTATTACTCAGCACTACCACAGCACCACTCAGCACCACCACGGCATCACTCAGCACCACCACAGCCTCACTCAGCACCACCACAGCACCACTCAGCACCACCCCAGCATCATTCAGCACCATCCCTGTATCACTCAGCACCACCACAGCACCACTCAGCATCACCACAGCACCACTCAGCACCACCACAGCACCACTCAGCGCCACCCCAGCATCAATCTGCGCAACCATTCAACAACAAATGGTTCAAATATGTTCTCTCAATGTTTCAAACTTTATGACAAATGTCACAAAAAGATGTTAATATTTCACTTCTGTTCTTGGATTTTCATCACAATAAAATACACTGAACATAATCTTCACAAAAGTTATTTACAAAAGTTTAAGCTATTGCCATTATACATTAAAATCCTTTTTATTTAAGTATTAATTATTTAAAAAAATTAAAAGCCATTGTAATTTGTAATATCAAAGCTGCTAAGTCACGTAAATACAAAACATGTTGCATTACAAATGCTATAGGTGTCACATTTGCGAAAGTTATTACTATTGGCATTGTAAATGACAAAGCTATTAATTTAGCTATTTTCAAAACCAACACATAAATAAAAAAAATTGTCATTTACAAGACCAATAGCTCAAACTTTCCTAATGCGAGACCTATTGCATTGCAAATGCTTGTTTTTATATCTGTCAGTGCTTCCTGTTGAGGTTTAATTTTCATGACAGGCGCCTCATTGCCTACTTGTAACTATTCTCTGACCCTGCTTCAAGGGTCAGAGCAGGGTCAGAGAATAGTTGCAAGTAGGCAACGAGGCGCCAGGAAGCATTTACAGGCTTACAGCAGCAGGTGCCCAAGGTGAAGTTTATTTCTTTGTAACCCTTTTATAAAAGGTTACAAAAAATTAGCTTCAACTTTTGCACCTGCTGCTGTAACCCTGTATGTGAGTGGCTGAAAATTCGCCACCGCTGATTCGCGGATTTTACCGCGATTTCGCGAGATTCGCGGATCGCGAAATTGCAGAAAATCCTCAAATTCCGCGAGCGGAACGAATTTTCAGCCCATGCTTAGTAATTTTACTGAATGAGTATTAATGTTAAAATTTAAACTTTTCTGAAACTGTAAAATGAGTATTTACGGATGAGATACAAAGGATATAGGGGTATTTTTACAATATTATTATTTAATTTAAACATTTATTTGTCAGAATAACATTTTATATATTATAGGAAAAGATGTGAAAATAATGCAAATATTTTTTATTTATAATATTTATTTAGGAATAGTATAATAATACGACACATTTGTAAACAAATAGTAGATAATGTGTTTTTTGTAACATGTAACATATTTTTTAAACATGTAATACATTTATTTTCATGGTTCACCATTAAGTTCAATGGCTAATATTGTCCTTTTTAAGTTCTTACTTTTGTGCTTGACACTCGCGGGTTTAAGTACGTTTTTACTGTTGCTGGAGTGTCATGAACAAGATTGAAAATAAGGAAGAGCTGCTTTACATTACTTAGTATTAAGGGGGCTATGTTCTTTGTAAGGTTCTATTAAAAGAGTTTCCGAAATGGATGTTTTTTTTATTGCTGACATCAGGAGTATTGAATTGCTACTGGCTTTTTTGGAAAATCATTTTATTTTGGGAGAATGTATTTTTTATCTGGCTATTGTAACAGAAAAAGTGTTAAAACTATGTTCTATTTTTACTGTGCTTTTTTAAACTCATGTTACATATATTTGTTATAGTTGAGTTGAAGGTGATGTTTTTACATTTAAAACCATGCTTTATCTGGAGTTTATATTTTGTTTCCTTGGAAGTTAGTTTGCACATATATGGATGATAAGAGATAATATGAGTACTCTTTGACTCTTGGTGTCACATTGTTTAAGAAGCTACCACAAGGTAAAGAAAGAAGACAGTTACCATTAGAAATTTGTATTTCTTTTGATTTGGTAAATTCTTTTTTCGAAAACTGGCAATTGAATTGTATAGGATTGTTAAAACAGCATGTAATTTAGAGAAACATTAGTTAGTATTAGTAATGTAATATCTATGCAATACTGTTCAGGTAGTCTGAAGCCACCATCAATGAAAATTGTTGAATTTGACCTAATAGTCTGGCAGGCATTTATTTACTTTTTTTTTATGTACTTGGGTTCCGGCTACCTGACAGTGATTGTGCAAGTCCTGTTTCTTGAAAACATTGTTCCTTCCTCAAAATGTTCAAAAAAGTATATGTTTGTGTTAAGTTTGCCTATTGAATTGCTAAAGGAACTGTGCCATCCTTCAATTGCATTGTTAGTCTGTGCACCTCCCTCGAAAGGGGACATGTAAGAGTACCACTATTCAATGTAATATCTTGGCCTCCTCCTGTGGCCCGACCTGCTTAGATGACCAATCCATGTATCTGCAAAATAATTTAGTCATGGTGCCAATTTCTCTTTGTTTTGTATAAAATATTCTGATTCAGAAATGGCTGTGTAGTATAAACCTACACAATTAGGGACGGCACAGCTTAAGTCAGATAGCTTTTTATAATTCAAAATGTAGCATGCTATTTGATAAGTAATGCTCAACTAAGGATGGTTGTTTAACTTTCCACCAATAGGCCTGAGAAAAGTGAAATAAATCCTTACATTTAGGTGGTAGGGAATATGTTTGTGATTGTATTAATCATTGATAATACAAAGTCAATTATTATTACTTTTCTAGGACTTTTATTCATTGTTTTGTATTGTATAACTATTAGCAATTCAGGGTATATTGAGGATTGCTTATCACAGAGTAACCTATATACTAATTGGACAGTTGTGTTATTTATGTTAACGTGAATAGTGTAAATGTGGGTACAAGGGTGTGCTGTTGATTTAAAAGTTCTATACATCATACAAATGTCAATATTTTCAAGTGTTAAAAAGTTATGGTTTGTGCTAAATATTAGTATTCTCATTGAGGGTTTTCATTGTCATGCCGTAAGAACGGTTCTTTAAAGACAGTGTTAGTTAATGCAGAGGAGATGTTAATGTCAGAATAAGTAAGTGTTATTATTCTTTGGAAATTACTTGCCTGTTTTTCTCTTTGTACCATTCTCCTTATACTAAGAATTGTGGACATACTACTGGCTATATTAAAGGTAATGGTTTTAGATACCTAATTTGAAATTGAGCCACAGGGTTCAGTGACGTAGGTGGGAGGGGGTGGTGGAGCAGACATCCCCAGGCGACATACGTTTTTGGGCCTGCCTCCTCTCCCCATCTCCTTCCTGCACCATCGCTGGTGCGAAAATTGCACCAGACCCCCCACCCATGCTGTTCTATCAGGCGGCCACGAGTGGCATACGCCGGGCCCACAACTTGTGGGCTAAGGTCTAGCTTCGCCACAGACAGGGCTCATGGAGATAGATGCCAGTTCTTTCATTTTTGAATGTTTTCATGTGCTTCAGTCTTCATTGCAGAGGTAGAGTGGTTATACTCAGTTGTCCTAACTGTGATGTCTTCCAGTGTAACCACTCAGCCTGTGTAATGGTATAAAAAGTACTGCACGCACCTCCAATGACACCTGAGCTCACTATACATGTCCTTACAATAAAGGTAGACAGCATACTTTGGCAGTCTGTTGCCACAACAGGATTTCACTTAGTTTGCTTGATTAGCTGAGTATGCCATTGATGTTGATTCTGTTAGAAAAGAGAAATAGAAAAACAGTCTAATCTATGTTTTTGTTATCTTATTATATTTTTTGTTTACTTTATTTGCCTCTTATAAAATGATTGTTTTTGTCATTTTCTTTTATTTTTATGTGCCTAGAGAAAGAAAGTTTAGATTCTCTGTTGACAAGAAAATATGTATTGTTAGTTACGATTTTTCACCTGTGAAAAAAATGTTTTGTTATTGTACATTTCTTTTACCTTCAAATTGGTGATTTTTTGAGGGATGTTGTTGTTAGTAGGTGTTTTGTACCTTGAAGTTTTATTTAGGTAAATTGTTTCTTGAATGTTGTTGGTAGTTGTTCTAAAAAGAAAAATGTTATTTGTAAGCTGTTCATTCATTTTTAGTGTTATGATGTCTTTCTTATTTTGTACTTTTAATATATCTACAATAATTACATTCATATTTATGTTTTTGGTGTTTAGGATATGTCTTGTAGTTTTTTTTATTTAAACTTATTTTCTAGATAGGTTTATCTATTTTAATAAGAAAAAATCATGTTAAGTTTTTTGAAAAGTATGTATTTTATGAACTTGAACATTACATTTTAATTACATATTTTGTGCTTTTAAACTGCTAAATGTGTACTTTAGTCAGAATACAGACCCTGCCCTAAGTAAAGTAGGTAATGGAGCTACAATAGTAATGTTGTCTCTTCAGTGTCCAGCACCTTTCCTAAGGTAAGCGTTTTGTGGAGCTAGACTATTCATTTTTCCTCTAGTCACTGTACAGCACCTGCCCTGAGGTAATTACTCCGTGGATCTAGAATATTAATTTTGCCACTTATTCACTGTCCAGCACCTGCCCTGACATAAGTACGTGGTGGAGTTATAATAGTAATGTATCCACTAGTCACTTTCCAGCATCTGCCCTGAGGTAATTATTAGATGGAGTTAGAATAGGAATAAAGCCCCTTAGTTACTATCCAGCATCTGCTCTAAGTTAAGTAGAGAGTGGAGTTAGAATAGTAATTTTGCCATTTGGCAATACATTGTGGAGAATATACATTAATAGCTGTGTGATATAACTAGGTAGTACAAATACAAGTTTTTCCTGTGAAAGTTCCACTTACTTGGACAGGTTGATGGTATAGCTTGTGGTAGTCAAGTCTCCCTTCAGTAAGAATTTCAGTGTGCTGTTGAACACAGTTACTGTAGTAGTGGATGTTAAATGGAGGATGGCCCTTTTTTATATGTTTGGTGCAGTAGATGCACATTTAAACAAAGATATGTGTTGGAATGTACGTTTTATACAGAGTTTTATTGTGTAAATGTTGTTTATTATTTTGTTCATTAAAAGAAAACATTTTTTTGACTTTCTGTTGTGAAACAAGAGCCATTTATTATTTGGAAAGGAGAAAGTAAGGGATCAAAATCAAGGCAGGACTAAGTTGCAGACATTGTATTTGGCAACTCATGTTTTGAAAAATAGTCATATTGTGTCATGCTTTATTTCTTTGTTTTGTTTATAGAATGTGTTTCTGGAAAACATTATTTTGTACATTTTTTATTTGAATTTCTTTGTATTTTTTATATTGTTTTCACTAAAAGTACTATCCTGCATTGGGTGTAATGTAGTGTTGTAACAGTATGCATACTGATGCAATATGTGGTTATGGTAAGAGTGGTTATGACATATTTCATGATACTATATGTATATGCATGGTAGTGTGTTTCGTAGTGAAAAGGTGCATTGTAGTGGTAAGTGCGTTTTAAAACCACATTGTTAAGGCATGCGTGGTAAAGGCAATCATTGTTCCATCATACATCCCATTAGTCCCCGAATATAAATCAAGGGGGAGGTATGATACCCTTAACAGGTCAAACATATTAAAACTAGCAAACGACATCCCGGGGTTTGCAGCTCTATCATCGGACGACATAGACTCGATTGAATTCCTCCCCCCAAGGGGCGCACAACACTCGGAGGCAACCCTGCTGTCATTCAGATCACCCTCCTGGGTAGGAGTGTTCATGGACCACAAAGCCACCTTCCGGGACTGTGCATGTGTATATCAACCCAAGCACGTGGACAAAAAAGGGACACCTGGCACGCCTATCCACAATCATGAGCGATTTGGCCGAGGACCACCCAGACTCGAACTGCATAGTGACAGGGGATTTCAACACTAATCTCTTCCAGGGCAAATCTACAGACCTCGATGGACTTTCTCCATTTACTCTATCAGAAGTACCAGACCAATCCAAGCCTCCAAATCAAGTCCACTGTGCCCTGGGTGAGCTCCTCGTTTTACAATCCTACAGCGCTGGATACCTGGTAATGAACGGAAGGACACCCGATGACACCCCCCCAAATTGGACCTGGACAAAGGGGCACAAGAAAACTTTTCTGGACTTCTCCATTTGCAATTCAGACCTGTTCCATCACCTGGCCAGCTTTAGTATCCACCCACGACGGGAAAGTGATCACCGTCCACAGGTCATCACCCTTAACGTAAAGCCGGAGTATCACACGTCTGCATCAGCCACCTGTACTGGGATCCACACCGAGAACCTGAGGCGCCTAAAATGGAGCGACGATATAAGCCCCATCATCATGAATACATGTTTGGCTCTTATCAAAGGGGAAACAAATCAGACGGCCCCCCCGACTGTCGTATGGACTACCCTATGCTCACATCTGGTCACGCTTTTTCCTGTTAAACAGCACCAATACAATGCTAGCTCTATCCGCCAGTTCTCAATCTCAATCCAGTCGAGGGTGTTGAAGAAAGCCAGAAACAATGCTCTGCGGGCAGTCAGAAAGTCTCCAGGAAACAATGATCTCAGTCAAGCCTACAAATTAGCGCAAAAAACATTCAAGACGGCCATACAAAAAGACAAACGACTACATCAAAACCAACTATGGGCCAAGCTCCTTTGTGAAAGCAAAAACCGAAATGCGAGAAAATTTTGGGCCTTGATCAATCGCCTCAATTCTGGGCCTTCAAAAGTGGGGTCGGCAAACATACACGAAGCAAGCTGGGCCGCCTTCCTGACCGACCACTTTAGGTCCCCGGAAAGCACAGTGATAACAGGAAGCTGCTTCCCCAAAGTGGTAGAAGCATTCCAAAGCTCCTGCAGGCGCAAGGACTTAAACAGCGGAGGCCAATGTACGGACGACATCAAGATCAATGAAGAAATGGTCGCCAACGCCGTGTCAAAAGCAAGGCCAGACGGGGCCCCGGGCCCAAACGGCCTGCCTCAGAGACTGTTTAAATCCAACATAGCTCTTTGGTCGGGGCACTTAACCACCTTGTTTAATTTTGTGCTCAGGTCTTCAACTGTTCCGGATTCCTGGCGTGGAGCAATAATCCACCCAATCCACAAATCAGGCTCCCGTGCCACTCCAAGCAACTACAGACTAATTGCCCTCCTTGACATCGAGGCAAAGCACTACGCAGGCATTCTTCTGAAGGAGCTGAAGGCATGGGTGGAACGGGGCGATCTGCTACCAATGAACCAAACAGGCTTTACTGCCAATTCAGGGACTCAGACTAACTTGTTTACATTGTCTATAATTATCAACAAAACGCTGTTATCATCAAGATCTGTGCACTGCTGTTTTGTTGATTTTAAAGCAGCGTTTGATCGGGTCCCAAGGGCAGCTCTATGGGCTAAACTGAAAAAATGGGGGATTCCAGAAAAACTACTGGATGCGATAATCCAACTTCACTCACACACCTGGGTCCAGGTGAAGTTGGGATCCGGCACGCACCTCTCACGGAAAATCATGACAACCAGAGGAGTCAAACAGGGGTGCGTGCTGGCTCCCCTCCTTTTTAACCTGTTCATAGCAGACTTGCCGGTCACACTCGATGAAATAAACAGTCACCCCCCTAAGGTAGGAGGTGTAGCAATAAGTAATCTTCTTTACGCCGACGACCTGGTTCTTTCCAGCCTTACTCGGGTCGGGCTCCAAGGGCTCTTGGACAGGCTGCACAGTTACACAATCAAGAATCAACTTGAGGTTAACTTAAAGAAAACCCAAGTTGTGTCCTTTGGAAGGAAACGCAATGGCGGTGGTGTGTGGGCATACAACAATAATAAGCTAACAACAGGATGCTCATACAAATACTTAGGGGTTCACTTTGATTCAAGGGGTAACTTCTCCAAGCAGCGTGACGAAATGGTAGCAAAAGCCACGACCCTTCAGGTTACTTTATCTAAGCTTGCTAAAGAGCTGTCTGGTCCAACCCTCTCATTCCTACTGGAAATTCTGAGAGCAAAAATCGGACCTACCCTAACGTATGGCATCGAAATATTTAGGGGTAAGCTAAATACAACTCTGAACCAACTTGTAACCAAGATTTATAAAAAAGTTCTACATCTGCCCAAATCTGCCTCCGCTGCCCAGATCAGGCTAGAACTGGGGTTATTAAATCACGAGGCCTCTAACACCGGCATTTATTTAAATTTTTGTCACAAGCTTAGAAAAGCAGCTATAGGAACCTTAGAGTCTCTAGTTTGGTTGGAGATCAGTCAGAAGAACCCTGGGGGTTCGTACGGCCGCCTTTTTACAGACTCCATCCATGAAATAGCTGCTGGCGATCTATGGGCCCTTAACCCCAGCACGACAGCCTTTAAAACATGTATTAAAAAAGCGTCCGAATGTGCTCACTCCTCATGGATAAAGCGCTTCTCCGCAGACGCAGCCATGCATGGTCAGTCATGAACTCCTACGGGGGCATATCTCCGGCCACCTATCTCTCCTGTACTTATTCATTGCACTTAAAGCGGAGTTTTCTGGCCATTAGATTGGGTGTTTGGCGATTTTTAAAAGATCTGCCCACTTGGCTCCGCACCTCGGAAGACCAAACATGTAGGGGGTGCGATAAGACAAGTGAAACGCTAGAGCACGTGGTTTGCTTATGCCCCTCACTTATGGCACAACGTAGACGCAAACTCAGAGCAGAGTGGAACAGGTTGGGCGTTCGGACTTGTAGACAGGCAATTATCACCTCCCTGTGCCCAGAAAACATAGCTCTAAATATTGCCTTTACAACATATATTCGGGATGCACACCGCATTTTTACAGCAAAGGCGGAAGGAGCAGTAATCCCCCAGCTTGTCCCGCCCAGAGGCCCAACCGAACCTGCATCTTAGCACTTAGTTTTAAGACAAAGGGAAAAATAAAATGATGAGTTTTAGCTGCCGAATGTCAGTACATCAAATTCTTCTGTTCTTTCACTAAGTGTTATCGCTGCCTATCCCACAATTGTTTTAATTTTTAAGATGCTACGTGAGTAACAGGTGTTGATCAATTTTTACTGTTCAATTGTGGTGAAACATGTTTTGAAATTTTTTAATTACAATGTACCGACTTGTGGACTCAATTTGTAATGCTTTTAGGGTATATTTTTTTATCCAAATAAAGATTTTACTTACTTACATCCCATTCCATTCATCAAGGGATTTTTCAAAATATTAAACTCATTACTTATTCATTTGACAGGGTCAGGTAAAAACCTAGACTAATATGTGATATGTTAACACTATCACAAAACTATGCTTGACTTGGAACTGCATTACCTGAGCACCCAAGACCTCTTCACTTATTATTGGTCACATCTCCCCCAGATACACTACTCATCTAACCGTTGAGAGGCATTTGGCACACCGCTACCATTGGAAGTCGACCTGTGGTTCAAACATTTGATCTAAGTCCGAATGTAATTCTCTATGCTACACTATACAAGCAAAAAACAATGTAACTTTACTATATACATCAGCTACAACTCTGCAATCCCTCCCAGATTTTGACATGATGGAAAAACAGGCTCTCAGTTACAAAACATATAGAAAACATGGGGTGACTTATACAAAGGCTACACACTCATTACACTAGACACTGGTTCGTCACAAGCCTCATTGATACCTCTTGAGCACTATTTGTTACACAGAATTAAGTTGATAAGTAGGATAGTCATGCCTGGCATTCTTTGAGAACCTGAACAATTTAGACCGCAGGAAACAGATCATGGCTCAGAACACTGGGAAACATATATCCTCCATATATAAATCCATACAGTTGTCACTCCCTGGGTACTCTTGTTAAGCGAGGGATGTCTGGAATGAGAATCTGGAAGCCCCATTATACGATGAGGTGTGGACATACTGCTGCGCTTAGACAGGTGAGTGTCTACCCAACAGCAGGCTGCACCTGATCCATCATACAAGCATAGACACAATTGCAGAGGTACTACAACCATGAGGTATAAAACTAATTCAAATTGTGAGAGTAGCAGGAGGGAGCGCAATTATTTTATACATCTTGCATGGAACTGTTAAATTCCTGGAATTCTGGGTAACGACTGAGTTACACAACTCACTGCACTCCTTGTATGGCTGCAAAAACATCACTTGTGTTCTCCATAGATTTGTAGTGTTAGCATATTTACTTGCAAAGAGATTAGTGGTGCAACACTGAGGCAGGGATGAGCTCCCACCATCCGAAAGAGATAGCATGAACTTACTTATTACAGTGAACAAACTGAATTGTTGATTGAACGTTTGCCACTAACTTCACAGCCAAGAGACATATGAGCTTCATTCTGGAATTATCTCTGATTGAATAATGAGACAGATGAAGATCAATTAATTGAAAAACATAATTCATTGCATGGGAGATGAGCAGATTAAATAAAATTGTAAATTGTCTGTAGTTTATTGTGTCTAGATTTAAGGAGTTCATGGGCATTTTCTGAACTCGTGTAAGCAGTTACTTCAAAATGTGGACTCTATGAAAATTAAAAAAAGAAAGTTCAAGGACAGGACACTATTAAATTAATTTCTAGATTAGGGACTGTCCAATGGCATATCTTGAAGTTATGCCGGTAAATAAACACTGCCAGCTCCCTTCTGACACAGCTCTTGATAGAAAATACTTTTGAAATACAATATTGTGTTAATAGCTGGGGGGGGGGTGGAATGGTTCCATCTAGGAAGGAGAATAAAGGTAAACAAGTTACCATACACTATGTTACACAGGCAGCCTCAGCAGTAAAGAAGATGCAGATGTTTGATTAACAAAATAACTCACAGATTAACAACATTCAGACATTCCTACATACTAAGAGTCATGTGTTATATTTTGCTTTAGGTGGCACCATAAAAATGTATTTGGCAATTAAGTTCAAAGAAGTGTTGTAACACTTGATGCTAGGGCTTGTCATAATCAGGGATCATTCATTGGGCTAAAAGACCATTCATTTCCTAGGAAAAATCTTGGTAAAGGTTGACAAAAGAAGGAATGTAATCAGAGCCACACTATTACTAACCAGCCCGTGGAGTTAAGCAGCATGGGAGGGCCTAACTATGCAGCAAGGTTGAGTGAATTACGTGGCAAGAAAAGAAAAAGCACATATGCAGTGTAATGCAGCACATTTTGTGATAGTATTAGATCATTATTTTCTATTTTACACCTGTGAACACTGTCTGGGCATTTCTTGCACCTCATTAATACCTGCATAATACCCACATATAGAAATAGGCAACATAAAGGGGACCAGTCAACCTTTCTAAATGGCCTTCCACTGTGTTGCAACACGTGGCACTGTGTTTAACTAACTTTTGAACCGTTCAAGAAAGAAGCACATTTTTTTGTTATTGTCTGCAAACAATGCAGCAGATGATTAATATTTTGTGGTAAATGCAGAAGAGTAAAAAACATAACCCCTGAATAAGATGCCTGGAGCAGAACAGGAGAAAGGAGAACCAGCTATATACAAACCTGCCTCCCCTACTCACAGATCAGCATTATTTGGTCCATCTACATTGTATCAATCCTATTACAAACAATACATATGGAGTCCACTGTTGATATCAGAAACTTTTCTCAATTCATTAATTGAAAAAATTATCACTCATTTCTATACATATAAGTCCTTTATAGCAACGTTTTTTTACTTTGCAATAATTCAATTCGATACTAAAATAATTATACCGCAGCATCTCACTCTCTACACATCTTTACTCCCCTTGACAAACCACAAATTTCCATTCATACCGCACATATGCCTATATACTGATAAACCTAAAGTAAATATGCCTACACCACATCAAACCATTGCAATTGCAGTCTTCAAATTTGAGCAGGAATGAATTCCTATAAGTTCCTCTGTGTTAAATTATTAATTGATCTCTTCTAATCACCTCTGACATTCCACGTGTGGAAACAAGGATGGGGGAGCATATAACATATTTATACATTGAATACATTTAAGACATTTGTATAGGAGTACTCAAAAAAATAGCTTCCTTGTAATTGAGATACATTTCAATGTACATTTGGAGCACCTATTTTAGTCTAATAATGAAGACGAATTGTGCAATGCTCCAACATATCTAGACAACAATAGGGAGAACCCAGTAATTAGCTGGACCTGGGCCAGTAATGGTATGGGCAACAGATGGTCCAACCGACCAAAGTTTAGAGAAAGCCTTTTTTAAGGCACCCACATGCATCCAATTAAAACAATGAGAAATTAGAGGATCAATCCCTCGACAGAAAAACATCACCCAGCACCTGCATAACCTCCACTGGCTCCCCATCGGGAAAAGAGTGACTTTCAAGATACTCACCCATGCCTACAAATGCATCCACAACACCTGACCCCAATATCTCAATGACAGAATCTCTTTCCACGTACCCAAAATGAACCTCCGGTCTGCCAACCTTACACTCGCCGAATCCCCGCTCATCCACAGAGCAAGAACCGGGGGAATTACCTTCTCCTACATCGCTGCCAATACCTGGAAAAAGCTTCAGATCAACATTAGACGTGCTCCCTCCCTGGACATCTTCAGGAAGACCCTCAAGACCTGGTTTTTCAACTGACCGGAGTTGCTCATCCCCCCCAGTGCCTTGGGACCCTCACAGGTGAGTAGTGCGCTTATACTTCCCTGATTGATTGATTGGTTTCCTAACCCCGTACTGCTTAGGCCCTTCACAAGACTCGTCTCGAGCCCTTGGTGATGTAGACTACCGCTGGCATGAGCTGAAGCTAGCGGGCTGCATTCCTGATAAGGAAGCAGCTGCTTGGATGCCAGCATTTTGTCTATTTTTAGACATTTACACCGGGTGCTCGCCAGGACTTGAGAAGCTCACAGAGTTCCTCCTTCGTTTAAGAGTTAAATGTTTCCTTCAGCACTGTATGTCAGCAGTACACTTACCTAACTCTGCTGCCTGGGTAAATTAACGTAAAAGAATATAGTATCCCAACTGGTATTAATTGAAGGCAGTTAGCAAGGATATGCATTCAACATTATCCGAAAGGAAGCAAGGAGACTCTATATGATTCTAACATGTGCTTGAGGCATCATTTATGTACAATTTTTTATTTACACAAGGGTAGAAAAAAGGAAAGTAATTTGCAGTTATTGCATCACTGCAGTATACAATTCACAAAGATGGAGAACAACCCAAATTGTACGTGGTGCTCTAGGTTTGACAGTGAAAACCAAGGTAGCGACGCATGTGACAATGTGAAACAGCGTAGGTGGCGCGAGGTGACTGGTGCATAAATATACAGTGAAATATTTGGTTCAAGGCAGTTCCAAGTAGATTAAAAGTTCATTTTTAGTGCATTCAATGTAGTGAACCGCTTCGTGTCATGCACCTGTATTTGCGCTGGAAAGTCGATGGTGTTTCGATCCTAGTTAGTTCAGGATCTTCATCAGGACTGGGTCGAGGGCAGTGCTGAGGGACGATCAGGAGGAACGAATCACGGGTCAACGGCATCAACCGTAAGTCGGGCGTGGCTCTTGATCTATAAATTATGAATGTGTATCCGGGCCTGCAGCTGAGGGATCCGCAATGGCTTCCTTGTCAGGGTTAACAGTGATAAGTACTGTCGAGGGTGGTCCAGGAGGGTAGTTAGTTCTATCGGGCCGATTCAGTAAGATATCGGCTTGTGGAGAATGAATCTCTGTGAGAGGCAGCCTCGTTGTATGTCCGTAGGGTTCGAAGATCCTGAACTAACTAGGATCGAAACAAAATATATATAATTTGCTGGCATCCCCGGGGGTAACTAGTTAACCATGTCACAGTTTGGCTCCCACATCAATTTGGATTTTCTGTCTGGACCAATGCTTGTTTCTTTATGTTTGTCACCATTGCTTGTTTGTTGCAGAGATCAGACCCATGCACCCTGCATGCTTTCACTGCAGTGAGAACAGCTGCTTACCTTGTTGTTAGGCAACCTACACGTTGCCTTCTCTAAGTGTTCAGCAATGGTTGTTGTAATAGGCAATAAATAAGTACACCCAGCACAATGCCTCACTTGGCTTTGTTTTTCTGCTTTGCCGATACAGAAGGTGTGTCTCTTGTGGCTGGATTCAATCCAACTTGCGGTACTCAGATTTGGCTCCCTCAGGGGCTGACCTGCTACAGGCCCGCTGCAGGCAAAGGAGGCTCCCACATGTAGGCTAAGTGGAGCTTGCTTGCCAACAGACTTGCTGCATTTTGATTTTTTTTCTGGACAACCTGTTATGAATTTGATGCTTAAAACATTATTTGGTGCCCAACCTGATTTGCACATGAGATTGGACTCTGTGTTGACATTTTGGAACATGTGCGCATAGCGCTATAAACAGTATTGATGAGAACCACATAGTTCATGATTTGTGTACAACATGTGTGAAAGAGATAGACACCTGCTGAAGGGTGCTCAAAAGTTTTGCATTGTTACATTTCTGGGTTTTATTGTTTTACGATTTATTGCTGAATGTTAGTTTAATATTGAGCTTATATGGGCTTTGAACTGCTTCTTGAGGGCGTGGTTCAAGAGTGGTTCACCATGTTATATGGTCGTGAATGAAAAGCATGCCATTTGGAGATGCTAGTGCCTGTTGGTACCTTGAACCTGAGTGAGAACAAATGATCCAGGTGTGTATCAGAGTACACGAGGAGAGTAGATAGCTGATAAATATATCTGCCAAGGTGTCAGGTGATTGCATGAATGTTTCATATAACTGTTTTCTTTAGCACCTCAGGTCTCTCTGTAAGTGTGTCATGTATATCTGCCTTTTGTTGTTCACAGTTAGAACACAAACATTAACGGAAGACTGACAGCAACCCATTGCATTCCTGAAGAAACGTTTGCCTGGCTGGACCAGGAGGCAGGCAGAGCAGTCTCTCTCTCGCTCTTCTTTCTTTCAATCCCCCTCCCTTTGGGACACTTACTGAGACTCCTGAGACCAGACCGGAAGAGTCAGGAGTTGTCCCCAGAGGTCGAGTGGAGGCATTAGTCGCCCCTGGAAATGTCCTGCCTGTTGGAGAGTAGGGTCTGCTTCCTATGGTCACCCCCACTTTTTGGTGTGATTCTCTGGTTTTTCTACTCTAATCTGGCTGTGGCTCTGCTAATCAGGACCACAGCCTAGCTGTTCTCTCTCTAAATTGATACCATGTACTATAGGTACATACCAGATTGGGTATTGGGTCACCTTTGTGAGTCCCTGTATAGTGTACCATAGGTACCCAGGGCATGGGTGCATCCAAAGCCTGCCAGGGGCAGCAGCATATATTATGCCACCCCTGGCTGGCTCTCCAAACTGACACCACAGATCTGTTCACACAGCCTGGGTAAGGTGGTTTAATCATCCCTTACTTAGATATAGTATACCTATATCTACCTTATATATAGACACATAGTAACCTATAAGCCATTCCTATGGCAGGACTTATCAATCCTTGAGGAAGAGTGCTTAGTTTTGTGTGAGAGGGTGCCCTAGTATGAGCTGAGCCCCTCTGCAGCTTTCAGAACCATCTCCTTATAGCTGTTCTATGATATAGCCATACCATATACTAATGTAATCCTCGCGGTTAATGCTAACTTTGGTTTGGCTTTATCGAAACATGTCGTGTAAGGTGTCAAACACTTTGGAATACTAACGCACCCCCACCAGTTCTGGTTTTGGGGGTAGCATTCCACCCTTCTAGAGTGAGAAGACATGTAGTTACTGGTACACCTGGTTAAAATTAAACAGAGCCTCAGCATCACAAAATGGATGCTGCTGCCACAGACACGAGTCTGACCTCCTACTGCTGGACGAAACTCCGGCAGGGGAGGCCTGGACAATAGGTTTCCTGTCCAAGGAGGAGCTGGCACCTCCCCAGACAGGCTTATGTGTATTGGGACAGAGAGGGCTGCATTTAGTGAATGCTTTTCAGACACTGCCTGGGGCACACAAGGTGCTCCATGCATAGCCCGGTTAAAACCTGTTGCTGGGGCACTCTGCCCCAGCTCTGGCACGAAACTGGACAAAGGGAAAGGGGTGTAACCACCCCCTTCTCAGGTCATCCCATAGGAGGAACCTGCCAGGTAGTCGAACCCCTAAACTGAGTATAAGTATAGGAGCTGTGTCCCTAGGACTTTAGATTACCCTGGACGAATCTTTGAAAGACATATCCTGGACCTTCGATGTTCCATTTTGACTGGAAGATGGAAGACATCTCCCTTGTGGTCAAGGAGTGATCACCCTGTGCAAACAGGCACCACCAGTAACTTGCCAGTCTGCCTTGTCGAGGCTCCCACCAAAACTCAAAGACTCTGCGACACAGGACACAGACTTCCAGATATCTCTCACCCTGTTTGACGATTCCAGCAAAGCTGAGACCCATGGCGGACAGGAGAGTTGTGGGACTGGAACTCCTGGACATCCTGCATTTTGCTAACTGCATCGACTCCAGAGGTAGCTCGCAGTTGTGCATTGGGGTATGAGAAGCTCCAGACCCGAGCTCCATTTGCACTGCAGCTCAGTACTCCACACTCCACGAGTGTCCCGTGGGGCCCGCTCTTGTATTTCAGCTCGATGTGTCTTCCAGGTTCTAAGTCTATTGGCTAGTGAGCCTCCTGAAGACTTTCTTTTCAAGATAATTTGCTTTCCTGGTTGCTCCAGGCTTACTCCAGCGTCCCTACAAAGGAGAAGTGGCACAGACCTTACTGTTTTTCACCAAAGCCAATCTTCATCTCCTGCGTGGATTGTGTTTGCCAAGGCTTGTTGGGTCCAATCTGGATACCGACACAGTAGTCAACTAGATCCTTTATGGGACAGCTTGAATCCAGCTCCTGGTTGTCGTCTACACCTCCTGGACCTTATGGCTGCCGAGACAAGCTTCACCTTTTCACCTGAGATCACGCAACATCGCCTGGTTCCTTCCTGGTTCCTTTCTGGTCACTGGCTAGTGACCCAGACTCTGTCCCTTCTGCTTTCAGGTTCTACAGATATTCGATCCACCTTTGGATCCACCCGGACACTTCTCCTCTAGTCGCCTGCAGCACTTAAAATCGACGAATAAACCCGACATCAAAAGACACCTCTGCACCCGGCTTCCGTGGCTGAGGTAACACTGGTACTCCGGTAGCATTGAGGTGCTTGGCCCTCCAAGGGTCCTAGTCTAAAAGGATTTCATCATAGTTAACCTAGAAGTGTCCTTAATCTTTAACTTTGTAACTTGTTCATTCCCATCAAAAGTCAATGGTAACTCGCAGCTATGTTTAGACACTGCACGCATCTCCCGTGGACCTCCTACTTCCTAGCCTTTGGTTGTTTAGAGTAGCCCCAGCAATTCCCTAGGCCCTAGACCTACTTTCTATTCCAGTTCTGGTTCTTATACCACTATTTAAGTATATGGTTTGTGAGGCCGCTAGGGCAAAACATATACTGTGCAACTTATCGTATGCTAATAAAGTAACTTGTATTGTGCTTTTACCTCTGACCTCATAAAGAGTGCAGAGGGGTTGTGTTTAGAATAAATACATATATACCTTGTGTGGTGTCCTTTCATTTGGTATTAAAGGGACTATAATTGGTAAAACAACTTGCTTAATGCGCTCTCTGAAGTCTTAGCCTGATGACTGCTGGTCCATGCTACCACTAGGATAGCTTTCTATACGGTTGACTTTAGAACCACCATCAATAAGGGTCGATTAGACTGGTGCAATGTGTTCACTAGAACTAGTGGACATCATATGCCAGTCTAACTTCTCACACTGCCTTCCAGGTGAGCGGCCCTGCCAGCTGCCACTTGACCATGCAGGATCTGGTTTATTGATCACTGCAAAATACATGCGGTTTGTTGCTACAATTGTTCTAAAGATGACACAGGCACAGACTTACCTGGTGCAAGCATGAACACAAGCCATACAAACCCTGCAGGTTTAGATGCTGTTCTCAAGTCATGGGGTCTACTCACCCATGATCTTGGACTAGAGTGGATCTTCTCATCTGTTAGGTGAAAGATGCAGGAAGCTGTTTTTTATATAGTGCACCAAAAAGATGAACACTATGTAGAAAGCTTAGACAATGCTTATTGGCCTACAGGGTTTCATACATAAACCCAACGGCCCTCTTTTTTGACAGTGTGGGTGAGTAGTTTAGGCTTATCAGAGGGTAGTGTTAAGCATTTGTTGAAGACACACAACGGCAATAAATGAGACACACACTAAAGAAGAAACTCAATACTAATATAGTAAAATAACACTTGTTTTTATATATTTTTATCAACAAGAACTTAAATCTTAGGTATGTACTTTTCAAGATAATGCTTTTACAAGAAATACAAAGAAATGCAAAATGCACTGTCAATGCAGAGTGACGAGGTAATGTAATCCCTTGGAGAAAAAATATATGCATAAAGTCACTTGAGAATGACTTACAGGACTGTTCTTCTGGACTTAAGGTAAGTAGGGACCAAGGTCCAAGGCAGCAGCAACAGGTCTACTCAATTGACTCCAGGACATCCAGGTGCAGTGGTGCTTTTTGGTGTCTGAAACCCTGTTGAAGTCAATGGGGCATGGCACCTGTAAGAAGACGCTGCAAGTGGGGACTGGTGGACCAGTCCAGTTGAACCGAAAAAGGGCCCTTATTCTTTAGGGTCTCTGGTGTTGGGGTGCACTCTCGGTCAGACTGGACTCGGGCTGAGGGGCTTGTGTGCAGTGGTCTTTGGCCATGTCGGACGCAGTGATCAGAGGCATTTGGTTTCAGGGAGTTTGCAGAAAGAGGCTGCAGGCAGGAACGCAGAGACCGGTTCAGTGAAACTCACAGGTGAGCTAGGATCTTGCCTGTCTCTTGGTGCTAGAGACACTGTTAGACATGCTGAACTCGAGCTGTGGAGCTGGGGTGCAGTGGTCCTTTGTCTGGCGTGTCGCTGCAGTCAGAGGCACTTGCTTAAGGTGGTGACCTTGAGATTGGGACACAACAGGACAGCTGGGCCACTCTTGGTGCTAGCTTATGCAGTGCTGATGATATCCCTTATTGCCAGTCAGTCACTATAGTGTCGGTGTTTGGATTAGACCACCAACACGTTTTGGCTCATGCAAAGGGGTCTGGTTCTCTGGGTATTGGTGCTGGATGGCTCTTCCAGGGTCTAGTGTCTCATTACTCACTGGGGCGATGCGGCTGACCTCCGGAAGCATGAGACACTTCTTCCTGGGTGGCTGCTGTGTTGGTGAGTCCAGTGGTCAGTAGTTCAGTAAAGTGGAGATTGCTATCCCTGCCTGCAGGACACAAGGGAGTAGCTCCCCTTCTCAAAGACAGATCTTTCCTGGCTGTTGAGGTGCTGGGCAGCCCTCCAGGGGTTTAGAGAGGTGGTCTAGCTATCTGAAAAGTTGGTTCCAGTGATTGTTGCAGTGCTAGCAGCCTGGCAGGATTTGGCGCCAATCTTTAGTGAATGTGTTCAGTTCTCGCTCCCTTGGTACTGCTTCTTTCTTCTTCGGTTTCCGGTAGTCAAAGTCTTGACTTGATCTATTTCCCTGATGTCAGGGGACCACCTAAATAGTGAATGTTGGGGCATTGAGAGGAGGGAAGGATAGTAGCTAATGAACTCCTTAGCCCTGGGGTCTACTTCATCTAGATGACCACTTTATGTGGGGAGTGTCAAATCACCACCTGACTATGCCCAACACTGTAGAAACGAGGATATGCCCAGTCCGCCACCACCACCCTGACAACAAACACTGAGCAACACATACAGTGCACTTGCTGCCAGAGCACCGGGAGAGGGTAGGATAAAATGGGAAAAGAATACAAGAACACCACGCCTGGGCTCCGCCTATTCAAGTCCTAATGGCGAGTAACAGCTCCTGCACCTGGAGTGGGAGACAAAGAACCAAGAATCAGGCACATAACCCCTATATCTACTGTCCCCATGGTCATGCATACACAGGCCCTGCATAAATTGCACAAATCATCCCCTTACCAGTCTTAATGTTTGTGATGCTGCTGAAAATCCAACGTTGCACGGCGAGAAGTAGTATCCAAGATAAAACAAAAACAAATGAGGGCTCCCAGTCAACTTGTAAGAGATTCTCTCCGTAGTTGAAAACAATTAAATAGGGGAAAAAGTATTTAGACAGTAAAAAACCCAGTTATCTCATCTGGACGACACAAAAAATGCCCGAAAAAGCTCCACCTGTAAGCAAGGTAAAAGTATTTTGGCCACAAAAAGAAAAAACGCTACCTCGAAGTCTTGGATCGTAAATGCACCCAAACTTCAAATAACGATATGGGGAAATTACAAAAGCCCAGGAAGTGATTTGCTGTATGCACTGCACCTGAAGAACTAATACGCAGCCGCGTATTAGTTAAAACGGTCCGCAATGAATCACCAAAAAACATCAGGAGGGGAAGATGAATCCCACGAAGAGTGCCAGTAGAAATTCACAATCCAGGAAGCAAAGAAAAGACGCCCACTGCTTGCAGATGCCTCGTCCAGAACACACAGGATACACAGGATCCCTGAACCAGCAGGAACAAACCTTAACACAAAAGCAAAGTCCTTCCGGGTGATTTGACCAATAGAAGAAACCAAGCAACAAGGATCGGCTAGGAGTTTCCTTTTAAGGCGTGCCGATTAAGTACACTGCACCAGCTGACCTTGTGACCTGTACAATGCATGACCACCGAAAGGAGACTAAGGTAAGGCTGTCTATTTTCTAACAGGGAGTGTGCATCACCCTGTCCACAGTACCTAATTTCACCTCTACTAATTTTTGTGCTCAGTTCAGGCAGCCCATCTTACGGTTGTGACTAGCCTGGAGGTTGAACACTCCTCCATGCATAGCTAATTTCCCACCTGTCCTGGTGCCGAATGGACCTCAGGCCAGGGGCTGGAATACTTTAGATCTGGAGGAGGCAAATCCAGGGTTGCATATTAGAGGCTGCAGAGACTTTGAAGCCTCTGGCCTTGGTATACAGATTCATTGGCCATCCTGCTGGAGGTGGTAGAAACCCCTCATGCCAGAGCAGGCATTGTTTCTGATCTCCTGAGAGCATGGGCTCTCACCTGCAGATGGTCAGAAATAAAACTGTGGTGGCATGCTTGAAAAATCCAGTCAGCCAGCTCACTAGAGGACTAGCAAGATTTCAGGGGGCACCTCTAAGGGACAATCTGAGTGCAGGTCATAATTCATATAGTAATGGTGATGGAGCAAGGAATCACAGAAAAGAGACTTGCTTGTAAGCAATTCGGTCGTTTAACTCACTAACATGTTATAAAATATGTTTTTTTGTAAAACTAATGCACACCACATGACAACATGGGTTAGTGAAGCTTGCCTATGTGTTTGCTAACACTAATAACACGAACCAAGGAGTAAACAGCTTTGAACGAGGAAATGTTTACTGCCATGCGTCAACTGCATCTACGCAAAATGATGAACTAACGCTTGGAGGGAAAATCTTGCGCATGAGCAGAAGTCACTAAAATGGAGTCTTAAAGACTCGGGTGCATGGCACCTGCTTAGCTGAAGCAAAAACTAGCTATTTTACAAATGCTAATGCTGGGAAAGTATTTGTAGATAAAAGGGAATAGAGTAGAGATGGGTGGTATACAGTGAATAATAAAACACAAGACACAAAAGGGTTCTAAGACCTAGCTTGTGGCTAAGGCCACTGGCCGATGTGGTCAGAAAGAAGCCCAGAAGAAAGAAACATTTCTTTCTTGAGTCCCCTAACTCACCAGGGTTTCCCCACGGTGACATGCTTCATCATTGGGGCCATCCCAGCTCTCTACGAACTGGGGCGTTCTACGACTTGCAGAATTACTTAGGAGCATTTTTTTTGTGGAAGGCTATGTGTAGTGCAATGTGAGGTGGAGTGTGTTTTGGTGATTTAAAAATACTGTGCTACTGGGCCTAAAATGTTTTATTCCTGCTCCTAGGTAGGTATGGTTAAAAATGGGGTAAACACTGTGTACCAATCTATAATGAGAAGGGAACCAGTGTATGGTCGACATGTTTCGAGCTTCCCCTAGCTCTTCCTCAGGACCACACAGAGCCCAGCCCTGTGTTTGCCACTCCTGTTTAAACCTTAATAGGAAAATAAAGATAAGGAAAGAAAGGAAAAAACAGTGAATGTTGCTGCTAATAAAAGCATGCGTACAAATACATACAATTTCTAGTGTTCGTAGTATATCTGAAATATAAATAATATGGAAAAACATTAGAAATAAACCCCTCTCCTCTGAGTGGGGGTACACAATTCTTCCTACATGCTGTTTGGTTATACGTCTTTGGAGGGCGACCTAGCTTTGTTTTCTTCTTTCTCCCCCTATTTCATGTACTGATTATGGCAGCTTTTTAGCTTTGGGAGCTGTTGATCATTAAAGATTACAAATTCAACTAAAGTTGCAGCTTTAGATACACACACGCATTTCCACCCGGTACACCACATACCTTCAGTACAATGGCAGAAATTATGGGTCCATCCTACTCATGCCTCCATGTTACCACACACTGGGGCTCCAAACAGAGACAACAATGAGGCCAGCCAATGCTGGGACGAACTAACTGAGTTAAAATGCACACAAATTAGGACCTTAATTCACGGTATAAGGATGGCTGAATACCTCAGGGGCAATATGGCACCAAGAAGCTTGATCGTACGGAATGAACCATTTATCTTCCAAAGAGATAAAATATTCAAAAAAGAATGGTCACTAATATCGTGGCATTGCACCAGAGACTGGTTAGTGTTGATAATCAAAACAGCAGCACGACTCTCAAAGGCTCTCAAAGAAGAGATCCATACCTTATAAATTTGCGTAAAATCCTACCAAAGCACCAGCGAATTGAAAAAAACGATTGGAGGAGTTAAACAGGAGCATGACTGAGTTCAAAATTGGGTTAAAAGACACAAAATATGTGAAACTAGGGAAAGATCAGAAATCTTTTTCACATGAGAAGGTGTATCCATACACCAAAGATGACTATATACCAAGCGGCAGGAACCCAGGCTACAACACAGACAGCGAGGGAACTGAGTCAGCTTCTGACAGATCAGGGTCATCTAGCAACTATATTTGCGTCAATAATCGGAGACCAAGAAGAGGACGAGGGAATGCAGGGAGGTTCCAGAGGGGCCAACTGTTCAATTGGCCACCCTATCCAGGTCCTCAACAAAAAGGACCTCCACCACCATTCTTCTATGGCCCACCACAATACCCCCAAGCATACCATCAAACACAATTTCAACATTGGGACCAAGGTCAAGACCAAAGCACCAGCGAATTGAAAAAAACGATTGGAGGAGTTAAACAGGAGCATGACTGAGTTCAAAATTGGGTTAAAAGACACAACATATGTGAAACTAGGGAAAGATCAGAAATCTTTTTCACATGAGAAGGTGTATCCATACACCAAAGATGACTATATACCAAGCGGCAGGAACCCAGGCTACAACACAGACAGCGAGGGAACTGAGTCAGCTTCTGACAGCTCAGGGTCATCTAGCAACTATATTTGCGTCAATAATCGGAGACCAAGAAGAGGACGAGGGAATGCAGGGAGGTTCCAGAGGGGCCAACCGTTCAATTGGCCAACCTATCCAGGTCCTCAACAAAAAGGACCTCCACCACCATTCTTCTATGGCCCACCACAATACCCCCAAGCATACCATCAAAAACAATTTCAACATTGGGACCAAGGTCAAGACCAGAAGAGCCAGCCTTTTTTAGGCCGAGGCAAGACTACACAATGGGGAAGAAACAGAAAAGGACAACAACTACAATGAGCGCAACCCCTGAAGACGGCAAGGGGCCATACACAGAGGATGGGACAACCAGAACCAACAACAAGCAACAACCCAGTTTAGTTGTGAACCTTTCGGACGTGACATTAACGCCAACGCAACTACAAGTACTATAGAAAGGTTTGGTTTTGTGCCTACTGCATCAGTAGACAGATTCAAACTCTGTTGTGAACTTAAAGAGTTCATCAGGAAAATAAAACTGGAAGTGTTCTTTAGGGACAAGCAACCTAATGACGTACAAAGAAGTGACACTGGATTAAAGAGAAAATCTAACTTCACCCCGCCACCAATGAACCTACCTGTGGAGCTTTTGGCTTTTGAAAAGGCAGTCATGAAGGAAGTGAAGGAACTGGACCCAAGGACCGTCAAAGTGTTCCAGAACACGAGTAACATCGAACGTGCAGCAATACATCAACTTTCCAGCAACTAAACCATCACCATAAAACCAGCGGATAAAGGGGGAGCAATAGTCCTACAGAACTTGCAGGACAACAGAAATTAATGCGTACGCTTACTGGCTGATGCAAGGAACTATGTCCGCATCAATGAAGACCCGACAGAACGACTTTGGATTACCATTGCGTTTTGCATTGAGGAATCAATAACCAATGACTGGCTGAGTAAAAAAGAAGCTGACTTCCTAGTGAATACTAAACCAATCACTCCCTATTTTTACACCATTCCAAAAATCCATAAGAACCAAGACAAACCACCAAGGAGACCCATTGTGTCGGGGAGGGGCTCTATCTTAGAACCTGTATCGAAGTTTGCAGACGCATTCTTAAGACTAATCATACAGAAAACAGACACTTACCTACAGGATACCCAAGCTGTCCTCTGCCTCTTGAAAGACCTTACTTTTGACCCCACATCCAGCATACTGATCAGCTTGGATGTGGAGAGTCTTTATACTAGTCTCCCTCATAAAGAGACGCTGGAAATCCTTGAAGAGGTCCTCTTTGAGGAGGATTAGCCATATCACACACCCAGACATGTAGTGCTTGAATGTTGTAGATTAGCGCTAACTGAAAACTTTTTCAGTTTTGAGAAGACATTGTTCCGCCAACACTTTTGCACCGAGTGTGGTGGTCCTTTATGTACACCAACATGAGAAACATAAGATCTTGAATGCCACTAACCCCCACATACAACATATCAAAATGTGGAAAAGATATATAGACGATGTTCTACTGATATGGCATGGCACTGAAGAAGAAGCAAATAGCTTCCTCCTTTGGCTTAATACACAAGACAGCTACTTGAGGGGCGTGGCTAGCAGTCGGAGGGAATGGTCGCTGGTTAACGCGGCTCCCGGCCCTCGCCTGATTATCCGACTCAATTATCCGCTAACCGACTGGGGACTCCTCTACAATCGGGAGGTCCCCAACACTAACCTGTAGTGCATGTCAGGAAAACAGTGCTGGCCCAACTGGAGATGCCGAGAGGGTGAACGAGCCTGCAGGTGTGCGATCTCCGTCGCTCACAAGATGGCACCCACTTCAGAGCTCTGGCTCGGATGCAGACTGACCCTCGGTGCCTGAGTGGCTATCAGGCCCGCGGATGCGAAACATGCCTCACTGACGTCAACCGGAGCTGAGCGGACGCCTTCCGTGACTGCATGAGACCCGCTGCATCGCCTGGGGACCTGGGTGAGGCACACTGGAAGATCTGCTGGTCGCGGCCCACCAACCGGAGCGGCATTCAAGCAACACCCTGGCTTTTAGGCCTGAACACTCCGGTGGCCCTGAACCCAAATCCTTTTGCCCCTGGCACTGGCAACAGCTCTTACTCCCTAACCATCTAAAAGCCACCTGACGTACTGGCCTAAGAACTTGGCAATGGCTGGCTGACTCCGGGCCCCGGAGAACCAGACCCGCGGCGCTCCACCTAAACTGCGCAACAAGTCCCAGCTGAGACTCACATCCTACGAACAGGTCTTGCACATCTCTGCGAGACAGGAGCTCCGGTGGTGATTCTGACTGCACTGGCCACTCTTAATAGTGGTTTTGCCCCAGCACTGGGAGTGATTGGCAACCTAGACCTGTGGCGACCTGTGGGCCTGGTCCGCCCGCGTTCCCCCATATCTTCACGCACAGAAGACCCTGGTTTTGACAACCCGAGCCCAGTAGAGTGAATAACCGGGTGGAAATTGGAATCCCCGGACTCCCCTGAAACGTTGGCAGCTCACTACAATTGGACAAGCGCCCACATAGGGGATCTCACGTAGAGCTGGGGCAGAGAAGGCCGGTGAGGCGCTTTGCTCGAACTCTGGCAGGACTGAGCGGCGGGCCCAGGGATTGTACAGCTCTTCCTTGTGGACTCACCTTGGTGATTCAGCTAACAAGCCAAGTGAAAGACGGCCAAAGTAGAGGATAGTGAAAGCTCCCTTCATTGTATATTGCCTCGCTTAGGGCCAACTGCTACAACGACCTAGTGCAATAGCTCCAGATGTCGTCAAACAAGGGGGCCATGCCAAAAACACAGAGACATATTAACAAACATTCCTGGGGCTCCAAAGTAGACAACAAGGGTGCGACCCCACCCGGGGACCCGAAAGCTATGTCCCCTCACCAGGAGCAAAGTCCCTCACCCTAGAGGACGTCATGGAGGCGATCGCTGGGGTCCGGTCCTCCCTCGAAACCCGTATTGACTCAGTCAACATAGAGGTGACCCTACTAAGGGCAGGCCTTCGTAAAATGGACTCAAAGGTCAAAGAGGCCGAGATCAAAACCGCAGCCCTCATAGGAGACACCTCTACCCTCCAACAACAAGTCACCCAACTTCAAAAACAACAGCAACAAATGGGTGACCTACTGGACGACTATGAAGGGAGGGCGAGACGGAACAACATCCGCATCCTGGGAGTTCCGGAGCGGATGGAGGAGAAAGCAGCGGACCTTTCTGTTGAGGACCTTGTTACAAAACACCTCCAGCCGAAACACCTCTCCAGTTACTTCTCAATTGAACGGGCACATAGAGTTGCAGGAGGGAAACCAAAGCCGGGGGCCCCTCCCCGCCCCATCATCGCGAGGGTCTTCAATTTTCAAGACCGTGATACCATCCTCCAATCGGCTAGTTTGGGACCGCCTTTACTCCTGGAGAACACCCGTATCACGATGTTCCCGGACTTTAAAATGAAGGTACAGGCACGGCAACGCAGCTTCCTAGAAGTAAAAAAAGCCCTGCGAGACAGGCACATAAAGTACTCTATGCTCTTTCCTGCAAAGCTGCGGGTAGAAAATGATGGTAAGGCCTGGTTCTTCCTGTCGCCGGGGGAGGTGTGGGACTGGATAGAGGGATGGCATTGGGCCGGGAGGTCGCCGAATAATCGCGATTTCCCAGAAGACCGCCCAAGGAATGGCCAACTGCCAGGAAGCCAGGAATTGTTTACTGAAACCACAATGACGAGGATTGAGATATCTTCACCGTGCTGGGAACACTATGAGACACAGTTCAGACCTTGTTTATCTGGATTTACACCCTTTGTACCGCTGCTACTGTGTGGTGGGGGCGTCCGCCTGACACAAGTTGCTTATCC
This sequence comes from Lissotriton vulgaris, assembly GCF_964263255.1. NCBI lineage: Eukaryota > Metazoa > Chordata > Amphibia > Caudata > Salamandridae > Lissotriton > Lissotriton vulgaris. Next base: position 1,302,538,619 of record NC_141695.1, on the reverse strand, counting down.
CGATGGGCTCTTCCTCCGATCCGGAGTAGGCTATAATGACAGACTGGAAAGTATCTGTTGTAATATGTGGATGTGCACTGAGGTAAATTTTTGTGAAGATCCTTATACATCAGTCTTAACACTGCTGGCATCAGGTGAGAGGCATCAAAGGCTCACCAGGTACCCCTGACATGGTTGGGAAGCGACAGGCACTCTGCCTAGTTGGGGTGCGGATAGTTCAAAATCCGCAGGCAGGGAAGCAGGGAGGGGGGATGGGACGGGGTAAGGGGGGGAACTAATACGCTTTGTTTTTGTTCTGTTGGGTTTCATTGGCACTTACAGCAGAGTCTTTCTTTGTCACAAGTCACTTCTCCTGCAAGGTCCAACCATGGAGTATCAACTCCTTCGGGTATCACCTAATCCCCGAGACGTCCAGACACCCCCTGACATTACGCTGCTATTACCACGGCATCTCGGCATTGCACGCCGCCGCTACCCGGGGCACCCATACAGAACCAAACTAACCACCGCCATGTAACAGACCACCTCTAGGACCATCACGATCATGTCGTGGAACGTTAACGGCTTAGGGCACAAAATAAAACGGAGTATAGTCCTTCAATACTTGCGGCGACACTCCCCTGACATAGTATTGTTGCAAGAAACACACTTGGTGTACAACACGTGTCAGGCACTCCAGAGAGGAGGATACAGACTACTAGTACACGCGGGGTTCACATCTGGCTCCTGTGGCACGGGGATCCTTGTTAAAAAGAGTCTTTCCTTGACCTACACGGCAACATGGGCCGACCCCCTAGGCTGCTTTGCATTAGTTGAGGCTGCCTGGGATGGGCGCCCCCTGAACCTTGTATCTGTCGTGCCTGTATACGTGGTTGGCAACCTGATGGTTGGCGGAAACACAGAGGTGCCCTCAGGGTGCATGCGCGAGAATCGGCGTCTCTGCATTGAAGCACGAAGAGTATTTATACCCGCCCCACACTCCCGGATACGCTTCGTGTTTGGCCAGAGTTCCGTATTGTTGTTCCGGGTCACAGGGTTTCTTGAGTCCGAGGAGTCAGTGGCGTGGCATCGTGTTTGTCGGAGCGCTCCGTGTTTTATGTAAGTACTTGCCTGGTCAGCCTTGTCAGCATTTAAATATTGCTTTCCTCGCTATGGATATTTCATCGAGTTGTTAAACTTGCGGTTCAGAGTGTGCACAGGGGAACTGGGTTCTTGCTTGATATTGAGACACTAACGTCCCCCCGTCTTCAATGTGGTCATACCACGTCTTGTGTGCTGAACTCATTTATCGTGGGCGTATTGGATGCTGAATTCAAGCATTGCGATTTACGCCATATCTATATTGTCCTAATCTGTGAATTGGAACAGATTAGGTTGTTCCTATGTTACTAGACAGCCTTATTTAGGGAGCCGGTTAGCTAGCCTCCTGTTGGTTAATGCCGGTCGAGTGTTACACTCTTTACTACTTTCTGCAGTTCATGTTAAGGTGAGCAGAGTACACATAGACACCTAAAATACTTATCTTACAAATCAGAAATATTGCTAATCCTTTGTTCCTTACTTTTAGGTCTAGGATCCTATCTTATTGTATGCATTGTGTATGCTCTATGTGACAGACCTAGTCAATGACATCCAAACAGTGCATTCAACCATACATGACAACCTTGATAAAGCAAAGTCTGAATACAAGAGAAAAGCAGACTACCACAGAAAGACCGAACCTGAATACAAAGTGGGTGATAAGGTATGGCTTTCCGCCAAACATTTAGCCCTGAAGGGCTCTTGTAAATTCAAACCTAAATTTGTAGGTCCCTTTGTTATCTCCCAAGTGATTAATCCTGTTGCCATGAAGCTGATTCTGCCACAGTCTATGAAAGTACACCGAATATTTCATGTTTCACTCTTGAAACTCGTAATACCAGACACCCGTCTGCCAACCATACCTGCTCCCACACTGGTAGATACCAATGAAGAGTATGAAGTTGGGGCCATTGTGGATTTGAGGCGGGTACGTCGTCGTCTCCAGTATTTAATACACTGGAAAGGTTATGGCATTGAAGAACGTTCATGGGAGCCAGCTAGTCAGGTGCATGTTCCTCGCCTAGTTAGGGCCTTTCACAGGAGATATCCTCACAAGCCCAAACCAGTGGGGGGTATTGTGGGAGGGGTGTTCTGTCATGTCTGCATACGTGGTTGGCAAACTGATGGTTGGCGGAAACACGGAGGTGCCCTCAGGGCGCATGCGCGAGGATCAGCGTCTCTGCATTGAAGCTTGAAGAGTATTTATACCAGCCCCACGCTCCCGGATACGCTTCGTGTTTGGCCAGAGTTCCGTATTGTTGTTCCGGGTCACAGGGTTTCTTGCGTCCGAGGAGTCAGTGGCGTGGCATCGTGTTTGTCGGAGCGCTCCGCGTTTTATGTAAGTACTTGCCTGGTCAGCCTTGTCAGCATTTAAATATTGCTTTCCTCGCTATGGATATTTCATTGAGTTGTTAAACTTGCGGTTCAGAGTGTGCACACGGGAACTGGGTTCTTGCTTGATATTGAGGCACTAACGTCCCCCCGTCTTCAATGTGGTCATACCACGTCTTGTGTGCTGAACTCATTTATCGTGGGCGTACTGGATGCTGAATTCAAGCATTGCGATTTACGCCATATCTATATTGTCCTAATCTGTGAATCGGAACAGATTAGGTTGTTCCTATGTTACTAGACAGCCTTATTTAGGGAGCCGGGTAGCTAGCCTCCTGTTGGTTAATGCCGGTCGAGTGTTACACTCTTTACTACTTTCTGCAGTTCATGTTAAGGTTAGCAGAGTACACATAGACACCTAAAATACTTATCTTACAAATCAGAAATATCGCTAATCCTTTGTTCCGTACTTACTGTCTTATTGTATACATCGTGTATGCTCTATGCCTATGAAGAAATAGAATAGAACAAACACCCTACTCTCTAAGGTATACTGAGATTCACTATTAAGAACACTATATTTACTAGGGGCAGAAAAATAGGGCCTAGGTGAAGTTGGGTACATATCTTCAAGCCTCCACGACACTCCAGAGACAACAAGACGTGAGCAGGACAGTATCAGCCTACCGCCCACCGATCTTTGGCCGAGACCCTCTCAAAGAGCTAGGCACCCGACTACTAGGCCTCATTACCGGCACACTTCTCATAGGAGGGGACTTTAACATGACAATGAATGACGAGGTGAATCGACACCCTAAGCGCAACTCACATAGGCATAGCTCCGACCTCTCAGACTTTGTACGGGCGATGGGACTCAAAGATATCTGGCGAACCTCCTACCCCGACACGCCTTACTTTACGCACTATTCTAACGCACACAGTAGTATGTCCCGTATTGACTACTTTTTCTGCCCTGCAACAGACATGGATTTCTTCACGTGGCCTAAGGGCCTCCCCAAGGTATCTCTGATCACTCTCCTATCACTGTAGATCTGACATATCACCGCCAATACACCCGAGGTCTCATCATAATCAACCCTTGGCTCCTACAGATACCAGACATTTAGGATAGCCTAATAGAACAAACCGACTTCTATTTCAAAGAGAATATAGGTTCAGTGAGTTCCGCAGTCACGATATGGGAGGCATACCTAGCGGTTATTAAGGGTGAGACACTAGCGCTGAAAATAGGATATATACAGAAACATAATCAACAGATCCACCAGGCTGAATCTGACCTTCTTACTCTTGAAACATCACATAATGCTGCCCCCTCGGTCGAGACGGCTCGCCGTCTCAGAGCCCAACAAATAGTTTAAAAAGCTTTGGCACAGGAAAAAGCGCAGGCTCGCTTACTTCACACACGACACAGGGTATACGAACTCAGAGATAGTGCAGGAAGGATGCTGGCGTGGCTAGAGTCGGCGTGAACTGGGAACTAGGTGGGTTTCATCCATAGTGAGGCCGGACAGGTCCACAGTCGTGGATCCTCAGGCCATAGCGGAGACATTCGCCGACCAGCTGGAACTTGTCTACACTGCTAGAGCCCACTATACCTCGGAAGACTCCAGACAACTGTTGGAGGAAATGCGCCTACCCACCCTTTCAGAGACCGATAAAGAGACTCTGGATGCAGATATAACGGTGGACAAGCTCACTACGGCAATCTTTGGTGTTAATTTCGGCAAGGTCATTTGTCCAAATAGCATCCCCGTTGAGTTCCTGAAGACTGTGACTCCCGGTATTGTTCCCCATTTAAAGAGCATGCTTGAAGAGAGTAGAGATAATGGGGTCCCGCCTTTTGCCCAAAGATTGGCCTCCATAGCGGTCATCCTCAAGCCAAATAAACCACCTACAGATTGCGGGTCTTATAGACCGATCTCTCTCATCATTGCGTATGCCAAGATCCTGACTAAGCTATTAGCCACTCGCATACTCCTCGTGCTTCCTTCCCTAATTCACGACGATCAATCGGGCTTCCTCCCAGGATGTAACACGGCCCTTAATCTGCGACTAGTCAACAACGTCCTAAGCTGGCAATCTATTATACAACAGGATGCTGGCATTCTGTCCCTTGACGCTACAATGGCGTTTGACTCGATCGAGTGGTCCTATCTCTTCGAGGTCCTTCGTAGATTTGGCTTCAGACCCAAATTTATTAAATGGGTGAAACTCCTGTACACGGATTTACTGGGCCAGGTGCGGGTCAACAACCCTACATCTCGGCAGTTTAGATTACACAGGGGGACCCGTCAGGGTTTGCCCTCACCTTGGAACCTTTGGCCCACTGGGTTCATACGGACATCTCCATCAGGGGCCTCCAGTGGAACGACCAGATAACTGACAAGATCTCTCTTTATGATGATGACATCCTGGTATAAGTAGCTTCCCCCCGGTCCTCCATTAATAGCCTATTGCACGCCCTCACTAATTTTGTGAAATTCTCGGGCTACTCGATCAACTGGTTTAAATCTACACTTTATATGCTATACGGCCCTCCGCCCAGGCTGCCCCGAGGATTTTCCATCACGGTGGCCCCTGATGGATTTAGATACCTGGGTGTCTTTATCACGTCAGACCCAGTGGTGTTCCACGACCGGAACCTACTGGGTCCCCTACAGAGATTACATAGCGACTTGGAACACTGGCGTTCTCTCCCACTATCCCTTCCAGGCAGGGCAGCCCTATTCAAAATGCTAGCGCTCCCTATGTTTCTTATACGCCCTGCAAATCTGTCCCTTTCTGAACCCTGACTCCTATTTTAGTGCAGTGGAGTGTGACATACGTCAACTGTTGTGGGACGGGGGGGCAGCCCTCATAGCCCTTCATAAACTCACCCAAAGCTGGTACGACGGCGGTATAGCCCTGCCTAATCTGCGCCTCTACTATTGGTTGTCGCAATTAGTGAATATTAATCTCTGGATTCATGGCTCCCCCCTGAATCCGGCCTTCCTCCTTGACAGAAGTCAGACCGGGCGAGAGGGTTACCTGGGAGCCCTCTACAGCAAACCAACCAGGAAAACATATGTTGGGCCAATGGCGCACACGGTTGCAACATGGCATAGAGCCAACAAGAGTATGGGATGGTCGGACAAAATTACAGCAGCGACTCCACTATGGTCGTCGCAACAACTAGGCTCCCTCTGTTTCCTTCAAGGTTTTGATAAATGGGACACGATAGGGCTCTCCAATGTGGGCGACTTAGTGCATAGGCGCAAGCTATTGACCTTCGAGGACCTACAAACCAAACATTCCCTGGCACCAACAGAACACTTTTGGAGCCTCCAAATTAAACATGCCATCCTCACTGCCATCCCGACCTCAGTTCCATACCTGAGAGCTCCCCCCTACAGGATAGGCTATTGTTGGAACCTCTCCCTGAGAAGGCCATATCCTACACCTATCGTAAACTCTGCAACAACCTCCCTGACACTTTCCAACCCTTGCGAGATAAATGAGAGGAAGACCTGGGTCTCCTAGAAGATGAGGAATGGCAGCAATAATGTCTCCCAGGGAGACAGCAATCAACCATCGACTCCGAGCATATATGTCTGCTCTCACACTGGTCAAAAATCGAAGACGCCCTGACTCGCTGTGTCTCAGAGGGTGTGGCCTGCCAGGCACCTTTTACCACGTCATGTGGGACTGCCCCAAGGTACAGCAATTTTGGGAGGGAGTAATACGTAAAATGAGGAACTCCTTGGGTGAGCCAATTCCGCTATCGCCAAAAGAAAGTGTCCTTAATGTGTGGGGAGCTACGGACCTGAACGAATTCGAACTACAGTGGGCGGCATTGGCCTTCCTACTGGCTAAGCGCTCCATTGCTATAAAGTGGGGCTCCCCAGAGAGGCCGTTGGTGGTGGGCTGGATGGCTGAGATGGACCGCTGCATGCTCGCCGAAAAAACAGTGTACAAAATTAGAGGTTGCCCTACGAAGTGGGATAAAAAATGGGGACACTGGAACAAATTCCAGGTTGTACTATGTGACTTTCCAACACTTGAATTGGCAATGACCGGGGCAGGACCCACCTTTCGAAATGTAAGATAATGTGTCATTATGATTGCTGTGTAATATGATTCAGCTGTATATCTCTATATGTGACTGATTTATTGACTCTTCTTTTTCTCTAATTAAATCTTATGTTAACAAAAAAAAAGACAGCTACTTGAAATGTACAAACATTGAGCAGGTCTCACCTAGTATTTCTAGACCTCAACATCTGGGCTAGACAGTGCATGCTAGCTACCACAACGCATTTCAAGCCTACTGCGAGGAACTGCCTTTTGATATATGACAGCTTCCACCCCATACACCTCAAACAGAACCTCTCATTTGGACAATGCCTTCGACTCAGAAGGAACTGTACTGACAAACAGGATTACATGACACAGGCCAAAGACCTGAGTGAAAAACTCATGACTCGAAACAACCCTAAACATCTGGTTTCTAAAGCAAAAATGAGGGCGGGCAATAACAATAGGGAAGCCCTCCTGGAACCTAAAGTGATCAATGATACAGAAACCAAGAGACCCATATGCATTACCACCTTTAACACAGCGTCTGACCAAGTCACTAAGATAGTGAAACAAGCATTTACAATGCAACGGTTTCGCCTTTGACAAAGTTAGAGCTATTGGCATTGCAAATGACAAATTGTTTATGTGTTGGTTTTGAAAACAGATAAATAAATGGCATTGTCATTTACAATGTCAATAGCTTAATCTTTCGCAAATGCGTGACCTAACAACAAAAATTACATTTGGATTTAATGGCTCCGGCTGAACCATCGGCGTTGCTGTAAAAAGAAATGGAAGGATGCACGTGCGGTATGCAGCAGAGAGAGGCCCGCCTTGTCCTCCTCGCTAATTTGTTTTCACACCTGTCCAGGCCTTCCCCGGGGCACTTTATATAGATGTGTGCAGCCCCAGGCTATACATCACCCTGATTAAAAGATGACAAGATTATTCGGTCAATGAGGACACAACGCTCCGCTCCTGGGTTTTAGTTTAAGAACAGAGTGAATTCCGGGAGTTGTAGTCCTGGTGCACTTCAGTTGACCAAGTGAAACTAAAGCGCTCGAAAACATTGGTTATTAAAAGACCTCAGAGGACTGAAGCAACGTGGAAAAAGAGACAACTTTGCATGTAATTGAAGCTGGGAGCCAGGTCGAAACCTAAACCAGGCTTTGTGGAGACAGCATGTACTCCTTGTGCCTGAGTGAGCGTCTTTTCAGCCCACTCAGGCCAATCCCTGTGCTGTTCTCATGCTTGAGAGCAGGGCGGGGATTGGATGGAGAGTCCATGATGCTTCCCCAGGTGCTGCTGGGAGCAACGAAGCAGCAAGAGGCGAGCCAGCCATTATCATGAGGTACATGTTTAGTTTGTATTACTTTCCCTCGTGCCCCTTCCACCCACCCTCCCACTTTTACATTTCGGCCGCCACTGTCCTCAACCATCCATCTATCAATCTTTTTACTCTGCCATCATGTCCATCCACCTCTCCATTCCCTCATCCTTTCCCCAACTCGTCCATCCACTCACCCAATCACTCATCCATCCATCCATCCTTTCATTCAATATTCCTTCCTGGCCTTTTTATTTACCCATCATTCTTTCTTGTTTCTGCTTACTATATTGTTGATGCTGTATTCCTATATTTCGTTAGTTATGAATGTCTGTCTGCCGAGTTGCAGACATAACAGGACCATAAAGAACCCCACTTTCGCTGTAGCTGCTAAAGTGGGGTTTCAGCAGAGGTAGAGCAAATTATGCAACAAGAAATAATTCTGTGACAAAGAAAAGTCGAATTATGTGGCATTTTGTTGCACATTTTTGGATAGTATTATTTCATTATTTTATCATTTTTAAGCATTGGAATATTGTCTCTGGTGCTGCCCCTGCAGGTAAGAAAGGTGGGCCGTGGTGAGGGGGAGGACTCGACCGACGACAACGAGATCAAATTAAATAAATATTACATTTTTTCTCGTCGTGGTCAGTCAAGTCCCCTACCCCCACCGCCTGCCGTTTATGAGAAAACCCAAAAGAATCAAAGGGAGCAGACCCTTGTCGCTCGGACTTTACCTACAGGCACATCGGCGATAAAATTAACGACCTCTGCGCCCACTGGGGGGAGGGGGCATTTTATACTTTAAGGAAAAGCCGCAGCAAATATTCTGGGACCGCAAGTATTCGAAATTATTCGGAAACATCGATAACTTCTACAGAGCCCCTCTTCCACCAAAAGGCAATGCAGCTCACCTAAGAGTAGAAAAAGCAAAACAAGTCAGGTCCCGGGCCGGCCAGCCAATCACAGCGCGGCCCGGGGAATGACATCACGGGGGTGTGGGGGTGTCCCGGGTCGGCAGCCATTCACAGCGCGGCCCGGGAATGACGTCACGGGGGTGTCCCGGGCCGGCAGCCAATCGCAGCGCGGCCTGGGACAAAGGGGCGGGGCTTAAAAAAAGCACCAGAAACGCCCCCGAATCACGTTTTCTGGAGAAAGCGCGATTGACAGCCTCTGTCTCCCAATGGCTAGCCTCCATTTATGGAGCTAGCCAATGATAGACAGAGGCGGTCCAAACATCCCTACTGTAGACAATAGTTTTCGATCTGGGAGGGGCTTTGCCCCTCGCCAGGTCGAAACCTAAAAATGGTGTGACTTGGATGTGAATACGTCTAAGGGTCGCGGTGTGTGGAGTTCTTGGGGGGGGGAATGGGAGCTCATTGTGAAGGCTGGACTAGGATGAAGAGTGCAAAACTAAAAAAGTAAATAAACTACACAAACTGCGGCATAAGGAATTACACAGACAACATCGATGTTGTCTGTGTGAATATGTGGGCACTAGCATGAGAAGTGGATTAGACCTGAGGATAATCTTAAGGCGGTCCACTAGTTTTTTTACACATAGTAAATTCGCTTTTATTACACTTTAAAAATCACACTTTATCGCTGCATCATTTCTTATATACCAAACATCTTCTAAAAGGCTGGACAGCGCTTTCGCTTTCAAGTATAAGCTCTGTCAAGTGTCAGCTAACCCATTTGTGTCTAAATAAATGATGGGGCGGGTCATCCCATTGAACTGCTGCCTCAGCCACTAGTACATCTAAAACAGAGGGGCTGCACAGGAGTCCGATTATTATTGTAGGTTTTTATTTTTTTATTTATTTGTTTGGGCAACAAATGCAGTTTCATGTGTTACATTTTTACTAAGCAAATCAGATTGTCGCCAGTGGCCTTAGGTGTTCGCCTTAGCAAAAAAACAAAAGTGACTTGGATTTTGGAAGTGAATATATTCAGGAATTAAGCTTTAATACAACTACCCAGTATACTGTACTGTATGGCTCAACACTTATAATGGCCCAAAGGTGAGACCTATTGGCTCTGCCAATGATAGTTTAATTCTGAGCTCTAGCAATAATAAGGCATAACCTCGTTTTTTGTTAAATGTGGTCTATTTACATATTTACATCGATAGCACACTATGCGATTCATGCAAAAATCGTTTAATATGTTATTATTAAACAATTACATATTTTTGTGATGTGTGTACTCATCAGCGAGTACTTCCCTTGAGAATCGTGAAAATCTCTCCACCATTTCACCCCCCAACATGTGTCTGCTGAGGACCATATACGTTAAACAAAATGTCTCAAATAGACGATACAGTGAAGTAACCAGCTTAGTGGACTATGATCATAACAAATACCATAAAGGGACCTACAGAGCTGCTCAAAGCTGTGAGCTTATTGAAAACCATAAACTGAGCGTCTCCCTCTCTCATACATCTTCATCCATCACACTACAAAGAGCTGCCCCATATAAAATCCATAACACAATAACTGCACCTCAGTGGTGATCACACAGGACATGGAAATACTCCCCACACCAAATCAAAACAAAGACCACACACCCTAGACGGTGTAGTGTGCTACCCATGAATGGAAGTACTTTAGTGTCCCACGTAAGGATAGTAAGCTTTCTATAAACGTTGCAATACAATACAATATTTCCAGGCAGCTGTACTATAACCATCATGGTCAAGGTTTCATCTTGACTGTAATAGTCCTACTAATTAACATCACAGACATACACTTTTAGCTGTGCCAGTGAGCCTACCTCATGTCCTGCTATGCCCCAGTACATTACCCGCTGGGTGCTACTTCTGTGTTTGTTTGGGGACTTTAGACTTTGACTATGGTCGTTTAGAACAATTTTCATTTGTTCTCTCTGAGGATGGGAAACCTTAACCCAATGTGCATACCCCAATGCAAATACCAGCTCCACCAATAAATATGTGTATGGTGCAGGTGGTGGAAGGAGAGATTCGGAAAGTTGTAAATCCATCACATACATTCTAAATGGATCTGTCTTATGTAACGGACGCCTTTTGCCTGACCTGGCATTTTAGGTATGAGCACTGTGGATTCAGGTTAGTAGGGCAGTGGCCTAGCGCAAACACTTCAGAGAGTGTAAAGGTTGCTTCTAAATATTGGATTGCACCAAAGGCTACAAATGCGGACATTTGTCATAACATGAACATAGCTTCTTTGCTTTACTTGTGCTCCATTAGTACCCAAAGTGTGGCGCAAAAAGCCTCTAAATGTCACACAATCATGCTGAAAAGTTAGAAATGTCACACATAGGCAAACTAAAAACTTGGCAGCTATGACGACTTACATGTTTTAGGTAAACATACATTGAGCACCAAATCTCATTGCCAATATGAAAAAAAGCAGGCAATACCGTTAGCAACGTGGTTTCCAAATACATCAGGAGTATTTTGCTTACGTAAGTGATTTATACAAACTAAGTTTTGCCCGTCAGTGCTCTCTGCATAGCATTAGCAAGCGGCAATCTGTAAACAGAAATGTTGCATGTAATGATTTTTATTGTCGATGTTGCCGAAATCTGTAGGCATGCTGTACGCAATGTCGGGCAGCCTGAAAACACTGCTGTGTGTCGTGCGTGTGACAGAAGCCCTGATCGCAGCTGTGGTGAGTATGCGTGATCTGCAGCGGCCTGGCAGCTCCTGCAGCACCTACCGGCTCTTCGTCTCCCTGGGTCACGTGAGGGTGTCCTTTCCTTAACACTAGCGAGGGAAGTGGAGCGACGTCCTTTCAGTATGAGCGGCGAGTGCCCGAGGCTTCATGCTCACTTTCCAGCCAGCGGAAAAGCAGACTTCCGCCACCCCCGGTGACTCCCTTCCCTCGTTGTAAGTCACGACTCGCGAGTGGCTTGTGTAATCTCCTGGTTCAGGCGCAGGCACATCATTAGAGTGGCACTAGCGTCGACCAATGAGGATGGTCTCACGGGGCGGTTCTAGCTCAGCCAAAACAAATATGACGTTTCAGCAGAGCAAGCGGCTGCAATGTTAGCTTCTTATTTGACCAGCGGGTTACTAACAAGCAGAAGTTAGTTAGCCTTTTATATGGCCAGCATCTTATTCGCAGCCTGAAATAGGATTTAAATGCGATAAAAACAAGTCAGGTCCCGGGCCGGCCAGCCAATCACAGCGCGGCCCGGGAATGACGTCACAGGGGTGTCCCGGGCCGGCAGCCAATCGCAGCGCGGCCCGGGACAAAGGGGTGGGGCTTAAAAAAAGCACCAGAAACGCCCCCGAATCGCGTTTTCAAGAGAAAGCGCGATTGACAGCCTCTGTCTCCCAATGGCTAGCCTCCATTTATGGAGCTAGCCAATGAGAGGCAGAGGCGGGTCATCGATCATATATAGAACTCAATAGGTTTTTTAGCGCATGCTCACTACGTGAGCATTTGCAGGCAAAACCTAAAAACATTGGAAGACACTTAATAGTGGTGGACTTGACGTGGCATGAATCTGAAAAATCACCTGGTGTAGTGTAGTTCCTATATTCCCAATAGGCTCTGCACATTGGAATAACTTAAAAGACAGTGTAGATGTAGGACTGAGGTTGACTAGGTCTCTATTGAAAAAGTTAGACTTAATTATGTGTGCCAGCTAGCTCAGAGATCGCTAGAAACTTTCTCGAGTAAACAAGAAGGTGTTAACTTTCCTGAATGGACAAGAAGGGATTCGTTTCTGACAACCGCATAAACATGACAACTTTGCTCCCCCAGAACAAGGAGTATATCTCCAGAGTCGCGGAAACAATAGATAGCTATTTCACTCAGTCAATCGTGCATGCTTAGTTTCACCAGGAGTGCAGAGAAATAGAGAGATGGGCAATTTCAATAAAAGGGTTATTTATTGAGCAGTCTACTTTCTCATGCAAGCGAAGTGAACTGCCACAATTGCAATACTTGTCATAAAGTAAAGTGCATACAGTAAAATGAGTATTATGAAATAATACTGTAAAAGCATGCATATGGTTTCTAAGCCATAAGATACTAAAAATGGATAAAATACATTCAATGATAAAATAATGACTAAACTTACTCAACTGGTGTTTCTAAGATACACCTTCCCCAGTGTACCTAACCTAAGCCTAGTACAGAGAAGGAGTAGATGACTTACAGTTTTTGCCAATAATCTGAATCAAGAATTCTCTGTGGGTCTAATCAGCTCCGTACCTTGGTTATAGAATGAAGGAGGTCTTGTATCTCTTTCTCAGGACTCGATCTCCCAGCAACCCACAAGGGTGACCGGAAAACACTGGAGGTGGATTTCTCGGCATGAGAGAAGAGACAGCGTCTCTCTCAGTGCGCCAGAAGGGAGGGTCGGCTTCCTTCGGCACTCGCATCAGCTGGGCGTCGGGCAAGTAGATAGCCGATCTGCTCCAAACCACTGTGTGTTGCTTAAGGCAGATGCTGGTATATTTATACCTGGAAGGTGCCGAGTTTGACGTAAGGTTGGACATAAGACGTCACTAAGAACTCACAGTTCTTTCAGGACTCCAGCAGTTATGGAAAAAAATCAATACAGAAGCAGGGGGAATTCCCGGGCTGCTGAAGGCTTGGTTTGTTTAAGAACACGTTGTGCTTTCTAGGAGTCTATGGGAGTAGCCTTGCTGTATTTGGACTGTATTGGCTATGTCTTAATATGGGTATGATTCTTATGCCTGTATAAGGGTATGATTTGATATAACGACATAAGGGCATGAAATCGGAAATATTAACTAGAGTCCTAGAATCATCTACAACACCCACTCCACGTATAATGTCCATCATTACTAAATACTAAGCAATTATATAAGCATATCTAAGCATGTGTTTTCCATCCCACCCCAAAATACATAAAATGCATTTGAAATGGTATATACACAAAAATGAGTATTATACTGTACGTTTTCAAGCAGTGGTATCATTCAGATAATGCATATATTGTACATTTAGTATGTTGACTGAATGAATCACAAATTTACATTTATGAAAAGGCTCTTAATACAGAAGAGACGGTCGAGACCATTTCATCACATATTTATACAAGACAGTACAAGTGCTAGAGACTAAGAAAATTTTGTCTCCAGAGCTTCTAAAAATAGAAATCTTGTTCTCTAAGAATAGTTCTACTTTAAGCAGAGTATCATGTGCGAAAAAAAAGTAAATATTTTGGGAACTGGAAAAAAAATCAATTTCGCTCTCTGGGGAAAAAATAGTTCCAAAGTTTTTTAGGTTCTGTTTACCAAAACTAAAGGCCGTATTCAGATTTCAGGGAATGCTGTGTGCTCGTATTTTCAAAAGTTATTCTCGTTGTTAGGAGAGAACATTAATTCAGATAGGCTGGTAAAAAATTTGTCTACAACAGTAGGTGAAAGTTGGAACAAATCCGAAAAAGTGGAAATAGTGCATATGTGAGGTTCATTACCGTCAGCGTTATCTGGATCAGCAATGTTCACAGAAGGTTGTACCTGTGTGCCGCTTTCGTCTCGTACCTCACCGACACCTAATCGTAATGGTGAGGTCTCAACGAATGCCGTCATCAGAATGGGTAGCCGCTGGGGACAACACGTTGCATGAGCCGTTACTGAACTAAGCAAAGTATCGACATCCATGGGTACTGCTGATGGAAGTGTGAGACAGACGTCTAACACTCATTCTTCTCCGCATAGCAGGCATCGTAGAACAGGTAAGATGCAATCTTGCCAGATTTGTCTGAATGAAAGAAACCAGGTAGTATTCAGATCTCTTAGCCAAGCCAAGCCGAGGACTTTAGTAATCCGCTCTCGGCATCGCATTGCTAGGATCGTGTCTTCCATTGTAGCCTGAGTTTTGTCTGTGACTGATTTGCTATGTCGAAGCAGAAGGAACAAAAATAAGAATGCACGAAATTCGGGAAGATGTTCAGAACTGCTTCAAAGGGTGCTAACAGTCCCGAAAAAATTGTCTTAAATATTTGTGTGATGCCGCTGGTATCAGACATGTTTAAGATTTGGCTTAACATTTCTACGAAATGTACGGGGAAATTTGTCGATAATAATGTATGTATCTCTGATGCTGTCCTTGCAACTTGCAGGTCATACGTTTCTCTAGAGGAGGTTAAAGGCAAAGTTGTTTATAAAAGAATAGACTTCATTCTGCTTAAAGTATCAATTCGAATAGAAGAGATATTCAAAGAAGGCCATATTGCTGCCTCCATGTCTAGCTTGTTGTTTGGATACAATACTTGCATACAACAAGTGACCCTTGAAGTAACGCTCACAAGATAGGCCCTTCCTGGCACCATGCCACAACAGCTGTGGTCACTTAATAGAACGTAGCTGCCGTTGGAAAGCTGTCTGAAAAATGGCTCTATCTGTGTAGCAGGGGTGCCGTGCGGGTGGCATGAAAGGTTATTTGATGAACCTTCGCAGGCTCCGTGTAAGTTAATTCCTTGACAAAGAAGTGTACCGCTTAGTGAATTTTTACATTTGCTACCACTAAGGAATACCTCTTTCTTGCCCCCACTCCAACATCTATGTGTGTAAGGTAAATTCCAGGATGACTTGATGTACCCTTTACCCAACCTTTCATACAGGCCTGCTGGTATATACTTTTGACAATATTGAAACTGAAAAGTTGTTATCGGAATTGTAATGATGCCATGTATTATCCATTCAATGACAGGCCTTTCGGAGACGGTCAATGGTAATCTTTCTAGTTTTTCAATGCTCAGCACCGTATAGCCTGCCCCTTTTTGTGCCAAAGAGATTTGTTTATCAGTAAGGTTAAAGATAGAAAATAATGACGTTGTGTTTATCAGACGCCATGGCACGCAGCCTGAACGCAGATTTTGTAACGTGCAGCCTAACTGTACAATAGAACGTGATTGGGACTGGCCATGTTGTAACATTAGCATATCCTGTTCTATTATATCAATAGCAGATGATACAATGCTGTCCAGTAAATAAATTCTGGAGGACAGAGTCGTTAACCCGTTGTCCACTACAGAAAGTGATTTTTCCAAATGAATACGATCAATTTCTCGTATTTTTTTCTGCAGTTTCAATTTGTGTTATTTTCCAAGCTTCATTGTAAGCTGCGTATATACCGGCGTATATGAAACGTTTTTGACCCTGTTTGCAAGGTCCCAGTAAGAAATCTCACAAGTCAGCACCTTCTTTAAGTAAAGTCAAGTGTTGCTTAATTTCAGGTAGTGTGGATTTCTGTAGCCATCTGTTGCCGTTGTTTTTTGCGGATTGGAATGGAGCTCTGAGCTTCCTTGCTGATTATGGACTGCTGAGAAGTGAACGGGTGAAAAACTTCCTTGGTGAAAACTTCCTGAAGGGAGCAGTTTTTGCATGTTGGTTTGTTGCCGGTGCTGGTATTAGCAGAGCCTGTATTTTCATGGACGAGGGAAGTGTCTGCTGCGGAGTAAGGTGGGCGGAGCTGAGGAGCTCATCGAATCCAGCAGTGGTTTTGCGGTCTCGGACTGGCAGGGTGCAGGTGTGGGTTTGCCGCTGAACACCACGGCCCCGGCGTGAGGCAGAGAAGGGAGGAGTGGAGGTTCTTCTCTCCCGAACCCGGTAGAGTTTTCCCCACGTTTCATCGAGTGACCAACGGCTTGTGAGTGTTTTCTTCTCGGCAGCACCGCGCAAAAGCGGCGTGACTTTTTTCTTGGCAGGCGCAACAACTATTACCTAGTAGCCAGGGGTTTGCAGCGGGGCAGAACAATCATACTCAGAGCCCCCCCTATTTTCTTCTGGTGAACTGGTGCTGCTTTTGTGGCCCCAAAAAAAAAAAAAAGGGGAAAAATTCTTAGAAGCATCTTTGGGAGAGGAACAACGCATATATAACTATTATCGCCCATCAGGGGAAGCGCCAGCCGCCACGTGGAGTGCAGGTCAGGGGACTGCAATCCCCAGCAGCCCAGGGAACCTCGTGACCGCATCCTAGCGCAAGGAGGCGCATAAAACTATCGTCAGACCTCCCTCGCGGGACGCCGGGCCAAGCCCGGGAAAAGGGCGGGCCCTCTGTGGCCCTCAGAGGCCAGAAGAGGTCGGGTCGGGGCACCCCTCTTGGTTGGTCTCTTGGGACTAAAGACTTGAACTAAGGTATGAGGAAGGGTAAGTGTGTGCTCCATAGAAAATCGCGGGAGTTTTTCCAGGATTAATATCCGTTCTTTCAAATTGTAGTACAAAGGACATTTTTGATTGCAGTAAGGTGTCTTTATTATTTTTCACAGAACATGGACAGCCGACACGTGTTTCTCCCCCTCTTGGCGATTTGCGCCGGGGCTTTCTCAAGGCTAATTTTACTTTTCTGGCGTAAATTATTTTGGTTTCCAAATTATTTCAATGTCCAAATTATGGTAAATACAATTCTTCAGGAACAAAGATTCTTTTGTTAGGCTAATGCCCTCTTCAGTCCCTGCTCCTAGTCCTCCATCGTCATGGCAGTTCTCGGG
Source organism: Lissotriton vulgaris (assembly GCF_964263255.1). Taxonomy (NCBI): domain Eukaryota; kingdom Metazoa; phylum Chordata; class Amphibia; order Caudata; family Salamandridae; genus Lissotriton; species Lissotriton vulgaris. The sequence continues at coordinate 1,302,521,344 of NC_141695.1, read as the reverse complement.
TTGAATCCCAGGTATGCTTAATTAGAGACCAACCATCCAGAGCCTACCAACAATTGTTCCTGTCTATTTTTTCCGTAGCACCTTAGTCATCCTTAGTCTTCCTAGATATCCATTGGCCTCACACAAGGTGTGTGCACTTGGGTCATTAGCTTGTCGCATCATGACCACTAAAGGGTCAGCCAAACAATCTGCCTCTCAAGGAGGGTCACTTAAGGGGACACTGGACCTATACTTAACTAGGGTAACATCGGCTTTTGAGTCAATAGAACATAGCCTCCCTAAAGACACCATAGGTAGCAAACAATCCCCTCCAATCTTAATTGAATCGCCGAACTCTGTATTACAGAGGGAATTAAACGCCATTTGCAAAACCAGGTATATCCCCATTGAACAGGGAATTGAACAATCCAGTGCCACATCATGCTCTACGGGTATTGGAAGCCCCCAGTTTAGGATTTCCCACCAACTTAATGAAAGTCCACTGGAAATCCCAGTCATAACAACAGATACAATTACCACTCAGGGGTTAGTACATCCTCAGGTTCTCACCCAGAGCATAAAACGTAAAGGTATGAAATATAAGGGGAAACCATCGAAATACCGAAAAACAACCTTAAACCCCTCTTTGGTTACTGTCACCACCACCCCGAGTCACCCAAACCAGGTCAAATACTGGAAACCCCTATATCCCTTTTACCATTTATTTTGTTGGCCCACTTTGAAGAATTAGTAAAAACCCTATTATCCCCGCTTATCGAAAGGTTAGAGATAATTGGGGAAAAGCTCTCAACAATAGACGACAATACCAAGCCAACTAAGTCAAACACGCAATCTCAGAGAATTGCTGCCTCAAAAATGTCTGACACAACTGCACACAGCAAAATTGCCCAGAATAACCCATCTGATCCTCTACTATCAGTTATTAAAAACAAGGCGGTAGCCAATGAACTGACAATGGCCCACAGATCTGTTCCCAGAGCTGGGTGGTTGAAAGCAGGCAAATGTTCTGAGGGGCTAGCCCTGAGTAATAGATCCATAAATTTACCACCAGAGGCAGCACCCTACGTATGTGTCCTCTCAGGAGTGCCTGCGCTCGCTACCGGGAAGATTGAAGGTCACCAGGACCTCAAAAACAAAGTCCAGTTTTGGCTGACAAAACATAGACCGCTTCCATCCAACATTAACGGGACAATCCTAAATGTCAGAAGGGTGGGGTGGATAGGCTCCCGTCCCAAGAACATAGCTGGAGACCTGGTCATTTTCAACTTCCGGGACAACTTGGTCGTCCCTTATCTACAAAGCTTTGAGCCACAAATAGGAGATGGGCCTATATCAATACTTGAATGTCCGATTTTTACCCAAGAACTGCATATTCGCCAATCACTAGATGGAGCGTAGAGGGATACCACTGGGGGGCAGGAGGGGTCCTGTACCAACTAGTTACCAGCAGTTACCCCCTATAATTACTAGAACCTACCCCTTGACTCAGATATATTACTCTGATAGAACAAGGATATCACTCCTACCAACTTTGTATTGTCTGATTGTAAGGAAAACTGATGTATTTTTACCGTAAATTATTATTGTTATTTTAATGTAAATGAATTTTGTATTTTGTACGCTTTTATGGTTAATAATCTTAACCGAATAAAGTACCTACTGAACTGAACTGAACTGAACTGTAGCCATTCGAGGCATAGTTTTCCTACACTATGGGCCAGATGTAGGTAGCCCTTTACCGATCGGAATCGGCCGAAAATACCGATTTTCGGCCGTTTCCGATCGGTAAAGGGCTTTTGAGATGTAGGGGCACATTTTCGGTAATTTTACCGAATCGGAATCATTACCGAATCGGTAAATTTACCGATTCGGTAATATGTACCCAATCGGTAAAATAATTACCGATTCGGTAATATTTACCGAAAATGCAATGTAGGTAGGCAATGTACCTTGTGCACATGGCTTACAGAATCGGTATTTTACCATGGAATACAAATCCATGGTAAAATACCGATTCCGGTGTGCATGCACATGTGTGCATGCACACCTATGTCATGTGACAGGCAGACCTGCCCTTAGGGCAGGTATGCCTGCCACATGGCACCTGTGCCTGTTTAGGGGGTGCCAGGGGGTGTCAAAGTGACACCCCCTGCACCCTTGTGAAATTCGGTATTTACCGATTCGGTAAATACCGAATCGGTAAAGCCTATTGATTTCTATGGGCTTTGAAGCCCATAGGAATCAATAGGCTTTACCGATTCGGTATTTACCGAATCGGTAAATACCGAATTTTACCGATTCGGTAAAAGGGAACATCTGAATTCCCTACATACCAACCCCTCACATTTACCGAATCTTAATTACCGAATCGGTAAAATTCGGTAATTTTCGGTAATTAAGATTCGGTAAATGTTACTTACCTACATCTGGCCCTTGATGTTGTAATTATCCCTGGATGTTGTCTCTGGGAATATCTTGGGTCTGGCCTATTCTGTTTGAACCCATGCATTTTGTTCAGGAATCTTTCTTGACAGTTATTAGTGTCTGTGGGCCAGATCAACCATTTTTTCCAATTAGGATATGTTCTGTTATGTTTTAAAATGTGGGATACGTCTATCTCCACTTCTGTAGTGCTATTACTATCAGGTATGGGTTTTGGTATAGACGGTTTGTTTAAGTATTTTATCCTGGCTAGGCCAAGACAGTTTGTTTGTTGAATGGTGTCATTCAGGAACATTATTTGTTCTGGGATCATGCAGGCTCTGAATAATGATTCTAAACCTTGTACCTGCCAGTCTTTTGTACCCCAGACTGTTTTTGTCTTAATTATGTTTTTTCAAAATTCAAAACCAAACATAGACATTTTTTCATAAAAGTTTTCGGAATAAATCAGTTTAGTATTTGTCAACATGTTTTTCATTCCTGTCTTATTCATAATTTTAAAATAAAACCTTTCTGGATCAGTGATATTAAACCCTGAAAAGTATGGGAATTTGAGCTGCCTTTTGGCGGAGTTGGACAATGTTCCCATTTATTATACATAAAAACATTTCTAGGATTTGCCGATTTATGCAAATAGTGATGCCCATAATGATTATAGCAATAGATTTCTTCATAATTTGATGAACCTTGTAGATATTGACATGCATTAAGCAAAGCAATCTGAAAGGAGGGGGGGAGGTACCGAGTCTTTTTAATTTTGCACAGTGAATTGATATTTTTATACTCTTTTTATTATGGTACACATTGTGGCCCTATAGACAACGTATTGTTTTGCACAATTTATGAGTTGTAAATAGTGTATACATATGAAAGTCCACAATTTTATACATATTTATTTAATTGCATCAATTTTATCGATTTTATGCACAAATTAATGTATGTATTGTTGTTTCTTTTATGATTTTAATTAATCGAAATAAAGAGTTTTGACTGACTGACTGACCTTGTAAATAATCATGTTCTGTATATTTAGCTGACATTTCTAAATCTGACATCATATTGTTAATATTTGCAGTCCCAATCATCAGAGAAAGTACTAGGTGATACAAAGTCACTTAAAGAAATCTTGAATTGATGAGGATATTTTAAGAGTTCAACTGGGCCATAGACGTCGTAATCACTAGTGTCCCAAGCTACACCACCAGGTATAGGAATGGCTGTGATGTTCACTGATGATAGTTTTTTTTTTTTTTTGTTGGTGTAAAACGTTTATTGAGTACTGTCAGGGTTACACAGCGTCATGCCTACAACCCGGAGGCTGGCCGCTATTAGTGTAGATCATCAGGATGAAAAGTGAAATTCAACAATCGGCATATGTAGTATTGCATAATTAGCGCATCAACTCAATGACCAGTACAAACGTAACTTAGACACATCAATTCGTTTTACATTTTCTGTAACTATTGTAAGTAACTTTAACATGTGCGATAACTCAGTCACGAAGATGGAGAGGCATGTGCCCCGGTGTGATGGCATGTCTACATTCAAAGGTGGTATGAGACCCTATAGTATCTTAACACATCTCCACATCCTCCATGTGTAAGGGGCAGCAAAGCAAATTCCCAGTATTCCAACCTCAATCCTCGGTATCTATTGGAGAGTCCGTTATTAAATAGCAGTGCAGCGGGGCCCAAACATCAGTGGGTCTGGAAGCGGGAGGTAACAGTTCAGCGTAAGTGTGCAATTGTTCTTGGCAGTACACCATGTCCCGCATCCACTCCTTAAATTTAGGTGCCCTCCCCCTTCCCCACCTGCAGGCTACTCTGCGCTTGGCTAATAACATGGCCATCGCCACATACGTGCGGTGAGCAGCTTGGAGAGGTTCAACGTAGCCTAATAGTGCCAGTAATGAAGTGGGCGCTACCGCCTCATTGACCATCTTGGAAAGTGCCTGGAAGACCTGTTCCCAATAGTGGTATACCTGAGCACATTCCCATGCAAGGTGCAGGAAGTCAGCCCCCGGGGCCCCGCATCTGTCACAAGCGTCACTAGGCCTTAGCTGGAATCTGTGTAGCCGTGCAGGTGTATAGTATAATCTGTGAAGGAATTTATAGTGAATGATTCTATATCTGCTGCTGGATGAAATGCGTTCTGTTTGCTGTAGGCAAAATGTCCATTGTTTATCAGTAAGGGCTACGGCTAGTTCCTGGTTCCACTTCTCCCTAGCAGGCACCTCAGCGTATTCCATATTAACACGCACCGACCTATATAATGTGGACACCAGTTTGTTGGGGCTATCAAGTTGAAGCATATGTTGCAGAGGGAGAAGCACAGGAGGTTCGCGCGGGAAATCAGGTGTAACCGCCTGCAAACCATGCCTAAGCCTGATATAGTAAAATATCTCCAGTGGCGTCGGCTGTATCCCGGCATATAGTTGGTCTTTAGTTCGAAAAGTGCCATCTTTATATAAATCTCCCCATGTTTGAACATGAATTTTTGTCAATAATTTACGAAAGCCAGCCTCCTGTAGGAGCGGCAGCTGCGGGTGGTATGTCAAAGGGAGTAGTGGGGCATACATCAGTTGTAGGTCCAGTTTCGAACTAATACGATTCCACGCCGTCACTGTGCTGAGGACAGTGTTTGGGGTTTTATCCCTACCTTCAACTGGGGAGTAGAGTGCTCCTTCGATCGGTGTCTGGTGTGCTAGCCAATGTTCGGCCGCCAATTGGGGCATGTATTGAGGCTGCAGTATCCAAAAATACGCGAAGTGGGCTTGGGCAGCCTGGTAATAGAGTTTGAAATCCGGAACCCCAAAACCCCCCTGCGAGTAAGGCCTAACCAGTATCTCCCATTTAAGTCTGGCCGTTTTCCCACCCCAGACCAATCTGAGTAATTCCGAGCGCAGCTGCTTAAAAACATATGCCCCGGGATTAAATGGTATGTTCATAAATAAATACAGAATCTGGGGGAGTATCACCATCTTAACCAGCGAAGCTCTCCCCGCCATGGACAAGGGGAGGGTTATCCACCTGGAAACATTATCACTGATTTTGTTCATCACCGTCCCATAATTGGCACGCATAAGTGCCTCCCTATCATTTTCTATATGAATACCCAGGTATTTGAAATCTCCCTCGCACCAGGAAAGGGGATATTCCAGCTGAAACTCACGTGTCGAGGCAGTGAGTGGAAAAATGCAGAACTTGCTCCAGTTAATTTGCACACCGGAGAGAACTCCAAAACGGACGAACTCCCTAAGTATGGGGTGCAGATTCTCGCTGGGGTGGCGTACATAGAGTGTAATATCATCTGCGTACATTGAGATGAGGATCTGTCTTTGAAAGCACCTCAGCGCACTTTCCCGATGATGTTGACGTAATTTAGCTGCAAGGGGTTCAGTGGCTATGGCGAACAGGAGCGGGGATAGGGGGCATCCCTGCCTAGTCCCCCGTGAGACAGGGAATTCTGAGGACAACTGCCCGTTAATGAGTACTCTAGCCATAGGACGTGTATACAGCAGTCTGATCCAGGATATAAAAATAGCAGGGAAGCCCATCCGCTCAAGCACCTGGAATACATAATCCCACTCAAGCGAGTCAAACGCTTTAGTGGCGTCTAAAAAAATGGCCGCCATTGGCAAGTCCTCATGGACAGAATCATTTACTGAGAAAAAAGTGCGAAGATTGTGCGATGTCGCCCTGCCTGGGACAAACCCAGCCTGATCAGGAAGTATAAGATTTGGCAGTAGGAGACTAATGCGCGTCGCAATCAGTTTGGCGAGTATCTTCACGTCACAAGTAAGTAATGAAAGGGGCCTATAGGAATCGCAGCGTGAAGCAGGCTTCCCAGGCTTCAGCAGAGATGTGATAGGGGCAGTTCTCATGGAAGCAGGGAGGTACCAACCTCAAGTGCGTCTTCGTACACTTCCCGCAGGACCGGTGCCATGAAGTCGATGTATGTCTTATAGAACTCAATGGGGATGCCGTCATGCCCAGTGGCTTTGCCGGATTTCATGTGCATGATAGCGTCCCTGACTTCATCAAGTTCAAATGGGGCACTTAAAAATGCCCTTTGCGAGTCGCTCAGCCATCCCAAGGAGACATCCGCCAGGTAGTCCTCAAGCGTCAGTTCCCCCGTTCTGGTGGAGGTGTAAAGTGTACTATAATGACTTACAAATTCATTCAGTATTTGTGTGGTATCCCTAAGGAACACCCCCCCAGCAGTTTCCAATTCCAGTATGATGGTGGGCGAACGCATAAGCCTAACCGTAGTAGCCAGAGCTTTCCCAGGCCTCTCGCCTTCTCCATATCGTCGCGCCACCCAGTATTTGTTCCTGAATTTCACCTCGCGGGCAGCCTCATCTGTGTATTCCGATAGCTTTTCCCGTATCACAGCGAGCGCATCGCCCCCAGGGGTTGCTCTAAGTTCCCTTTCCGCTCGCCCTAAGTCAGCTTCCAGGGATCTCAATCTATTCAGTATGCTCTTTAGGACCCCGAGCCCTTTGAGATGCAAATGCCTCTAAGCGTGACTTTAAATGCATCCCAGATAGTTTCAACATCCTGAACTGAGTCCTTATTACGTTGAAAGAAGTCTAAACATTCCTCTCGAAGCTCCTCCTGGAATACCATATCTAGGAGCATCGAGGGCTGCATGCGCCATGCCGTGACAGGGGGGCCCAGTTCGGCACCCTTCAATGTGATACGAACCGGAGAGTGGTCCGAATACGTTCTGGGGAGGTGCGCTACGTGTACCAGTGCTGTGTAGAGTTGGGACTTTAGGAGTAGGTAGTCAAGTCTAGCCCACGATTTCGCCTGTGCGGTGAAGTGAGTACCTTCCTCTAGCGCCCCACAATGTGAACGCCATGCATCTATGAGATGGTTGTCATCAATAGTCGCACGAATGACCTCCTTCCCTTTAGTATAGTGATGTGGGGCGGGATGTGATCTGTCCAAAGTGGGGTTCAAGGCTACGTTAAAATCACCCCCCCATATAATGTGTTGGGACCCCGTCTCAACTATCGCTGCCCATAAGGCAGTGAAGTACTGCGGATCATCTACGTTAGGCCCATAACAACAGGCGAGTGTCACTGATATACGCCCTAACCTGCCCCACATTAAGCAGTATCTCCCCTGTGGGTCTGTCCTTGAGCCCGCCAGAAAGAAGGGTGTATTCCGTTTGACAAATATAGCCGTACCACGTGCATATGATGAATATGAAGAGAAGGCAGTGCATGAGGCCCACCTGCTGCCGTAGGAGTGTGGTCTATTAGGTGCAAATGCGTTTCCTGTAAAAAAGCAATGTGTATTTTATGGCGTTCTAGATATCCCAGTATCTGTCTCCTCTTTCTGTGATCCCCCAGCCCCCTCACGTTCCAAGTGAGTACATTCAGGTGTGTGTCCCCCATGGGTGTAAATGGATACATACAGTAGGAATCAAGGCATCCAACAAGGCGTAGACACAATCAGTAAGACTTACAACCCTCTGAACACTCCTCAAGACGGTGTTACCCGGAGGGAATGGAAATCGCCGCCCAGGAGCCCCTCCCTCAGCTGCAGTACTGTGTCTCAGCAACGCATATTTCACACATAACAAAGTAGACCCATCCTTCTCCCGGCTACCAGCCAGCCATCTCCCAACGTGATTTCGAAGCAATTTTACGAGAACCAGTGCACATGTTCTAAACCAAAACCAAACAGGCGTCGCTAAGTGAACCCCTACCCACCTCCCACCCATATGTAGAAGCAGTTCTCTGTCACTGGACTCCCATGTTACGAACCAACAACAAAAGCAAACACATCTCCCTATACAACTCCTCCCCTTCCCCCCCCCAACGCCCTCCAACGATAGTACCAGGCATGCAAAATGACCAGCAGCATTCAGCAACCCACCAAAGAGTCTCCACCCACCCAGCGCTGCTAAGGTAAGCCGCCCTGTATCATCAGCAGTCTCATCATGCAAGGTCCCCCCCCCTTCCACCCTCCTCCCACTGAAGCGTCCCCAACTCGCCAGCATCCCTTGCCCACCCCCCACCTACATAGTAACCAAAACAGGTAAACCATATAAGAGCAAAAGTCAAGGTCCTTGGGGCACACCCAATAGGGGCCATCAGAGGTGCACGGTCGCCCACCCCCGTTCCTCCCGCTCCGTGCATGTCCACCCTTATCGTCCTTCTCCGGGAGGGAGAGGGAGTTTGGGGGGGGTGGGGGCCTGGCATACATTACCACCTGCAGTCCGGCACCCGTCCATGGTACCTCAGAAGCAATTCGAACCACCGCACACCGTGATGTCCTTTGCCTCGTAGCAAGCCAGCAATGTCAATGCAGAAGACTGGCGTCTCAGATCAGTACAGGGCCCTTGACCATTCATTCAGGACCGGAGTCCTGTTGGCTGTCAGCATCCGCAGGGCGCCTACCACGTTTAGGCAAAGTTTTAATATAGTCTTCAACTTGCTGAGGGTTAAGAAAAAAATGCTGTGTGCCTTGATGAGGTATTCGCAGTTTGGCCGGGTATAAAAGGGCATAGTCAATGTTCAGTTCCCAGAGTTTTCTCTTAACAGGAAGGAACTTCTGCCGCTGCTCTTGAACCACCGGGGTAAAATCAGGATATATAGAGAAGGGCACTCCATCATAAGTGAGGTTCTGGTTCGTCCGGGCTGCTCGCAGTGCCGCATCTCGATCTCGATAGTTGAGCAGGCGTGCAATAATGGGCTGCGGCGGTGCGCCAGGCTGGGGCTGGGGACCTAGCGAACAGTGGGCGTGTTCCACAATAAACTGGTTCGAGAGAGCTTCCGCCCCCACTGCTGCTGTTAGCAGCTTCTCAATGTAGAGCTCCATTTTCCCCGTGTTGGTCGATTCTGGAATGCCCGTGACGCGTACGTTGTTCCGTCGACTTCTCGCCTCCAATTCTTCATTTTTGGCGGCAATTACTCGCAATACATTATCCATTCTGGAGAGTCGAGAAGTATGCGCCACCGCGGTGTAATCATGTTCTGATATCCGGCGCTCCGCCTCCGCAATGCGCTCTTCATGGACATCCATTTTCTGGACTATGCTATCCATTCTGGCGGACAGCCTATCCACCTTGTCTACAACAGTGGCAAAGCCCTGGCACATTTCCTGCATCATCATGGCGATGTCAGGGGCTGTGTGGGCCGAGGTAGAAACCTCCGCTGCTGGACTCCGAGGTTGTCCGGTGTCGCCTACGTGTTTGGTTGCTTTCTTTTGCGTCGCAGGTTCAAACTGCAGCTTGGGCTGCCTAGTATCTGGTTTCCCCATGGTAGCCAGGCGATGGGGGGGGAGCTGCAGCGCCGCTCACACTTTAGCTGGCGGTATGGGAGGCAAAGAGGCACGCACACAGTGACCGTGGCGTCTTCACACAAGTTCAACACCCTCCTCCTAATATATAGAGCAAGGGATATATGCAGCTGGCGATTCCCTCGGGGGCCCGAGGGCAGCGAAGCGTGTAGCAGGCCAATACTGTCCAACGGGCCTCAGACACGGGAGGCCAGCGCGTCCCCCTCAGTCTCTCAAACCGGGCAACAGGCAGCGCCTTGGGGGGGGTCCTCACAGGATCTCCGGCGCCGTGGGCGCGTCAGTCAGATATCACCTCCCACACCAGATGACAGCGGTCCGCAGCGGCCCCTAGCCCCCTTCCTCAAATAGCCTCACCGTGTCCTACATTCATGAATGGTCTGTTGTGCCAGTCGCACCTATATGCCACATCCCATTCCAGGCTACACTGGCCCCAATGCAGTGAAGCGTAATGTCCAAGAGGCCTGCCTCCACCTGTGCGCGTCCAACTATGGGCAGGGCAAAGCCGCCAGCACTGCCCCACGGCGTGGCTCTCCAGTAATCACCTCCATCTCCGCCCGCATAGTCAGCTTTGCAGCCTTATATGTCCCCAGGATACTCCGCCCGTGAAGGGAGGCGTGGGTCACACTTCCAGGATCGGTCTCCCGCCTCGGTGACTGGCAAAGACAGAGGCCCGGAGGATCCTACTCCCAGAGCAGGCCGCCTGTCTTCCCCCCCAGGAGGCGTAGATGGTGGTTCCTCCCCCCGCTAGGGCGGCGGGTGTTGGTAGTGCAGGCACTGATTGAGGGGGGGGGAGCACGCCGTACCTCTCCGCGGTCCGCTGCCCTCCAGGCGGCCGCCGTCGCTCCGCAGCACCTCGGGCGATTTCCTGGCCTTCTCCCTCGTGGCACGCCCCGGCCTCGCGTGGAGAGCCGTCCGGCCGGGCTCAGCAGCAGGCTCCAACAGTAGGATACAGCCAAACTTCAAACAGCTCCAGTTTCGCTGTATTTCAGCGCAGTGGCACCAAACTTACACCGAGTCTTCTTCCCACCTTAGTACTCACTCGAGCCAAGTTTGGGACGGGTGTCAGCAGGTTAACAGGATAATTTCAGGATTTATGTAGCCAGGCAGCTGGAGCCTCACAGAAGTGCGGCCATTCAGCTAGTGCGCCACCTAGCGCCCCCCTTCACTGATGATAGTTCTCTTTTTTCAATGTGAGATGATCTGTGAGGTTTTAGAACCAAGTTGATGTTCTGACTTGCTGTGTCCATTGTACTGTATTTTCCATCAATCATTCTTCCCAAGCTTAAAATTAAAATGAGCCAGAGCAGGAGGAAAAGTACATCTAACACAATCCACAATTCAATCCACAGTTAGATCACATATGTTTCCCCAAGTTGATGAAAGAGTTCTGTAATTTTGTCTTTGAAAGTTTTGTTTGCTGGCTTGTCTTCATGTTCACTTGGATCATAAGAAAAGTCATTGAAATTGATGAATTAGCCAGATGCACTTCTGTCAATTGTTTGAATGGCATCAGGATTGCTATTATTCTTTGTAGTTGCTTCTTCTTGTTTCATATTGGTATAGCCCGAGGCTACATCATTGTAGACAGGTGTTTCTTATCGAACTGTTGCAATTTGGGTTTCAAGAGGCACAAGTTCCATGGCTTTTTGCATAGTTCTTGCATAGTCCATTGTATAGTCCTTTTTTATTCACTGCAGGTTTATCGAATGTGGTTAGTCTCTCAGTTTGAACCTCTTGGATTGTAGCAAGATTTGGTCTTCTGCTACTTCTTGGGAGTCCACTGGGCCTACTACTTATTATTGGCTACATGGTTGTGGTTTTACCAGTTTGATTGATACAACTCTGTTCTCCCTTTTACCAGCAAGGGGCGGTAATACGACTGATCTTGTTCTGCTGATAGCTAAGACAGGTACTGCTTTTCTGTAAGAATGCCCAAATTCCTTCTTTACCGCGATCTTTTCTCTGACCAGATCCCCAATCTTTGGAACCCAGACAGGTCTTGCTGGGACAGGTGGTTTCTCTTCAGTGGCCGTTGGCTTTAGCTTTGTGTAACTTAGACTTCTTCTTGTTTCATTCAAGTCCTGTAAAACAGCCAAACGATCTTTGATATCAAACGCCTTTTGTTCCACCACTGAAGTCTGACAATCGAGATCTTCGATTATCATTCTTGTACCAAATAAAAGCTCATACGGAGTGATTCCACCCAGAGAATTTCTTGGCAGATTATTAAGACTATGTTGGAAACTTATTAGATGTTTGACCCACCCATCACCCGAACCTGATACCCTCGCTGTTATAGATTGCTTTATGTCACGTTTTTTTCTTTCCATTACCGCATTTCCCTCAGGAATGGACTAGAGTACCGCAATGCAATGCCCAAGCTGGTCATGGCCTCCTTGTAATCTCGAGAACTAAGCGCAGGACCCTGGTCAGAATGTAGCATGCCGATAAATACTAGCAAATCTTTTATAACAGTTCTGGCGTCAGCCGAGCGCTGGGGCCACATCCAAAAGAATCTCGTCTTAATATTTATGGAATCGCATTTGTCCAATCGGACGCCTGCGTGTAGATAGTCTAATGCTGTCTAATAGTGGTGTCTGATCTGGTCTTACTGTGCTAGAATCAGATATCTGGTCTGGTTCATAACTGCGATTTCTATTGCAGTCTTGACAATCCATTGCAAAGTTATAAACTTGCACGCTCATTCCCGGCCACCAGTATCTTGATTGCAATTCTATTAGAGATTTCAGGATCTCTTGGTGCCTTAGACCCATTCCCATGTGTGCTTCTTGAATCAAGAAGACTCTCCGGTTCGTGTTTGGAATTAATCTATCCCCCACTCCAGGGATTTGAGCAAAAGGAACGGAGTTCGCATCAATTATGTATGTATTTCCGAGTGGATAATTTAGAGGTAACGCTGCATAATTGCCTTCCGTTGAGGCTTTTACTGCAAGTACCGTTTCTCCATCTATTCGTTTTTTAGAACGCTTTTTTGTAGCTACGGGAGCCGGTTGACCAGCTGCCGCTGTGGCTTTATTAGCCAATGAATTCCCTGCAACGTGAACGCCATCACGTTGAAGACTCCGCGTATGTATCACGTGAGTCTTTTGTAGTTCTTTCTGTAAAAGAACTACCTATTCCCATAGTTTTTTATGTTTTATTGTGCCACCTGTTTCATCTTTGTAACCGTTTTCAATCCAGGTCTGCATGGAATTATTGTATGATTTGACGCAGTAATGCGAATCGCACACTATAAGTGTGGGGAATTCGCAATCTGAATTTTCAAGCGCTATCTTAAAAGCATGTAGTTCAGCTCGCTGAGCTGTACAATTTCTGAGCAATTCAGTTTTAGTGATTAACAGTCTAAATTTACCTATGCGCCAGCGACCTTTTACAATCGCACATGCCGCATTGTAAACTTTTTTATCCACAACGTAGTGTTGTGCGAATTTGTCTGTGTAGATTACGCAGGTGTACTGTTCCAGAGGTAGAATTTCAGTTGGCAGAGGACATTCGTATTCATATTGGAGAAATTCTTATGTTTTTAAGTTAGGATCAAATTCGTAAACTACGTCTGATGCAGCAAGAGAATTAACCCATTGTATCCATCTCGGATGTAATGCTTTACCATTCGGAATGCTGGCTCTTGTTACTGCTTCTAGTGCAGGTATCGGTGTAACGATTATTATGCGTTTACCATGTGCCAGGGCTCTTTCTTTTGCTACAGCAGTTTGTACCACAGTTACAATTTTTTCAGTAGAACTGAATTTCATTTCAGTTTGTGTGTACAAGTGTGATTTGTAAGTTATTGGTACCATTTCTCCCTCACTAGAGGTCAGGTATGTAAATCCACATTTTCCTGGGATGACTCGGATTAGAAGATTGCGTTTGTTCGCTTGTGTTTGCAGTTTTGTTTTAGTTAACATGTCTGTTTGTAATGATCGTAAGATTTCTGTGTGTTTTTGAGTCCAATTAATTGCTTTGAAATAAGATTTTATTAGTTCGTAGAGTGGTTTAACCCTCTCTGCATAATTTAGAATGTAAGTTCTTCCGAAATTCATGAAACCAAAATTGATTGTAAGTTTTTCAGCGTTTTTGGGGCTTTGAATACTGCACATTTCTCTACGAAGTTGTCTGCTAGGCGTTTGCCTTCACTTGATAACTCATATCCTAAAAATAGGACTGTGAGGTGGTCAATTTGTGATTTTTTAAAGTTAAATTTGTACCCTTCAGATGCGAACCCCAGTATTATGGTGTTCACTCTTTTCAAGTGTGCCTCCAGGTCATCGTCTGTTAGATAGATATCGTCGACATAGGATAATGCCTCATCATCATACATTTGTAGTAACTCTGTTACTATGGCTGAAAATAATCCTGGGCTGTTCTGGAATCCCTGTGGGAGACGACAAGATTGCTTTTGGGCTCCCATACTGGAGAAAGTGGTCAAATACCTGCTTTCTGGTGCAATGTTTTGACAGAAGAAACCATTTGAAATATCTAATGTTGTTTTATATTTTTTGCGCACAATGTTATTCATCAGTGCTGCACTGTGTGAATTTTGTACTGCAAATGTTTTGCAACAGAAGTTTAAGTTTCTGTAGTCCAATATTAGACAATATGAATTGTCTAGTTTGGATACAGGAAACAAAGGATTGTTCATTTGTGAGGTGCATGTTTCAATCACCCCCTTGTACTCAAGTTGATCTAAGATCTCCCTGACTTGTTCTTGTTTTTTAGCTGCTTGCTTAACAGGATACTGCCTTTGTGCAGTAGGTTGATTTTTTAACTGGATTTTATGGTGAGGAGAATCCTCATCCCATCCTACATGATTTTCATATAATGCAGGAGCTTGGGCCACTGCCCATTATCCAGCATATGTGTATTTTATATGAATTGGAATGTGATTTGAGAAGGCAGGCATAATCATTTCTTCTGCATGTGGGCACTCCCTGACAAACTCTGGTGGCCAGTCCTTTTCTGCTAGAAGGATATCATAACCTTTAGATAGGTTTTCCCAGAAGAGACCTCTTTTTTTTTATAGTTTTGTCCCCATCTATACGTAATTTTGTTTCATATAATTTATGAGGCACACTGACTCTGGTGTCTGCAGTTTCCACTTGAATGTTTTCATTCGTGTCCACTGTCTCCAGAAGATTCATCAGGATCTTGCGAGCTATGGTCACTTCTGCTGTGCTGGCTAGCATTGTCTGGGCCCACTCTCCGTTTTTCAGTTGTGTCCTCAGAATCCTCGGCATGTTTTATTTTAATACTAGCTACCTTCTTTTTGGGAAATTGTAATTTTTTACTTTGATGAGCAGGTTCTTTGTCTTTGGACTTGATGCGCTCACTGCATGTTCTGACCGCCCTCTTCTTTTCTGATTTCTGTGAAGAAGTCTGAAAAGATCGAGAGGCACGTGTATCAATATCTTGATATCTGTCAGGTTTTCTCAAATTTTCCCTATTTCTAAGGTTATATCTTTTTTCAGAGGGCTCCCGTTGGGGAGACCTACCCTCCGTTCTGGAGATCTATCTCTCGGTTGGGGAGACCTTCCTCTGGTCTGAAACTGTTTTTCTCTGAAAGTGGTTTGCTTATTACCCTCCCACTTCTTTTCAGGAGTTATTAAATTATGTTTAATGAAAGCCTTTTCAGGATTTTCTGTTAGTTGTGGTTTTAGTGGTTTACCACCCAAACTATCTACACCTAATTCTTCAAAGGGTTTTTCAATTATTCTGGCAAGTTCAAAAGGTTGTTCTGCTATATCTGTTTCTTTTAATTTCTGGCGGATTGCCACGGATGCTGCTTCTCCTTTTATGTTGGCTAGTAGTATAGCCGAGACCTGCTTAAAGTCTTTCAGTAATTTCATACCTAGATTTAAAGCAGGCTCTGGACCATATTCATTTTGAATCTGTCTGAGTACATCTGGTATAACCGCCATAGGGGGAACACCATGAGTTTTTGTGTAGATTGAAGCAAAGACTGTTCCCCAAGTGTCACAGTCCTCCACATGTGGTGCGATCCCTATTGGTAGGCGGATGGTCAGAATTCTGTGTTTTTTCAGGAAATACTGCCTCTATTTGAGTAATTTTTTGAGCTAACCAGAACGGAATTTGTTCCCGTTTTGCGGGTAATTTACCAATGAATGCTTGTATGGTCTGTGGTGTAATTTTATTAGTGTTCCCCTGGTGAGGGGTGTGCTGTTGAATTTTTACAGCAGGTTGGACTGTTAAATTCCGCATGACATATTGTACCAATCGTATTTTAATTAATTGTTTTAGCTGAACTAAAAGTTCTCTGTCTGACATTGTTTCAACGTCAGGATGTGGTGTATAGCTGGCTAGAACCGGCCATGTGGGCGCCATTGAACCAGAGCTCATGCTCTTGGTAAGTTATTGGAATTTCAACGTCCTTTAAAGGGGTGTATTCCTCTGGAGGTTCCCCTGCTTTGTAGTAGTGGAACTCATGTGTTACAGCATTTGCTGCTGGAAAATTTATCCAAGAATAGAATACCTCTGTCTGCCGACATTCATGTGCCTCTACCACAAATATGACTGTACCACCTCTCGATGATACACCATTTTCTATAAGTTTTTAAGTTACACTTTTCCTTACATTTACCGGGATGTTTTTTCATCCTGGTCATTTTCATTAAACCCTGTAACGTCAAAACCCGGTTGATTCGCATCTACTGTAGCTCCACCGGTTTCGTTGCTGTCGCCGTTAGTTGACATTGTTTAATAAAAGTTTGCTGAACAAGTTTCAAGGAAACAAAGATTAGGTGCACAATATTTCGGAACACTGTATCCTTCAACGTTGTTTAAACCAAAAACTAATACATAGGAATCTCTTCCTACTACGTTCTGGCGGATATTGACCTTTTTACCCACTCCAGACGTCTATTGGAGTTTTTGCAGGAAAAAAGGGGTCTGTGTGAAAAGAACGACTGAGTTACTCTAGTATCTAGCGTTAAATTTATTGCCATACCAAACGTTGGGCGCCATGTAGTGTAGTTCCTATATTTCCAATAGGCTCTGTGCATTGGAATAACATAAACGACAGTGTAGACGTAGGACTGAGGTCGACTAGGTCTCTATTGAATATGTTAGACTTAATTATGTGTGTCAGCTAGCTCAGAGGTCACTAGAAACTTTCTCGAGTAAACAAGAAGGTGTTAACTTTCCTGAATAGACAAGAAGGGATTAGTTTCGGACTACCGCATAAACATGACAACTTTGCTCCCTCAGAACAAGGAGTATATCTCCAGAGTCGCGAAACAATAGATAGCTATTTCACTCAGTCAATCGTGCATGCTTAGTTTCACCAGGAGTGCAGAAAAATAGAGAGACGGGTGTTTTCAATAAAAGGGTTATTTATTGAGCAGTCTACTTTCTCATGCAAGAGAAGTGAAGTGCCACAATTGCAATACTTGTCATAAAGTAAAGTGCATACAGTAAAATGAGTATTATGAAATAATACTGTAAAAGCATTGATATGGTTTCTAAGCCATAAGATACTTAAAATGGATAAAATACATTCAATGAGAAAACAACGACTAAACGTACTCAACTGGTGTTTCTAAGATACGCTAAGGTACCTAACCTGAGCCTAGTACACAGAAGGAGTAGATGAGTTACAGTTTTTGCCAAGAATCTGAATCAAGAATTCTCTGTGGGTCTAATCAGCTCCGTACCTTGGTTATAGAATGAAGGAGGTCTTGTATCTCTTTCTCAGGACTCGATCTCCCAGCAACCCGCAAGGGTGACCGGAAAACACTGGAGCTGGATTTCTCGGCAGGAGAAAAGACAGCGTCTCTCTCAGTGTGTCAGCAGGGAGGGTCGGCTTCCTTCGGCACTCGCATCAGCTGGGCGTCGGGCAAGTAGATAGCCGATCTGCTCCAAACCACAGTGTGTTGCTTAAGGCAGATGCTGCTATATTTATACCTGGAAGGTGCCGAGTTTGACGTAAGGTTGGACATAAGACGTCACTAAGAACTCGTAGTTCTTTCAGGACTCCAGGAGTTCTAGGAAAAATCAACACAGAAGTAGGGGGAATTCCCGGGCTACTGGAGGCTTGGTTTGTTTAAGAACATGTTGTGCTTTCTAGGAGTCTATGGGAGTAGCCTTGCCGTATTTGGACTGCATTGGCTATGTCTTAATATGGGTATGATTATTATGCCTGTATAAGGGTATAATTTGATATAACCACATAAGGGCATGAAATCGGGAATAATAACTAGAGTCCTAGAATCATCCACAACACTGGTACACACTAGACCCAGAACCACAGGCACAAAAGAAAACAACACCCGCAGGTTGCATCCTTTACCTGCAGGCCGCTATCCCTGCAGTAACTGCAGCGTGTGCCATCTAACTACAGCCACTAAAAAAGTTTCTCTAAACAACACCACCACTTGGGAACTACACCAGTTTAATAACTGCAATACTACTGGAGTGATTTACTTGATCACCTGCATTTGCAACCTACACTATGTAGGAATGACCACGAGGAAAGTGAGCACTCGTATAGTAGAACATAGAAGCAACATACGATGCAAACGTGCCACCACAAGAATGACAAGCCACTTCACTGAAAAACAACATACACCCAACGATCTTAGATGGCTAGTGTTAGAACACATTAACAACAAAGAAAACCTTGAAAGGACACTACACAAACGTGAACAGCTATGGGTGTTCAAACTCCGCACCAATACGCAAGGCCTTAACGATGATATATCTTGGGGAGCTTTCTGTCCTTGAACAACTATGGGTTTACCTTCTGTCATTCTGCACGTATCCTACTACAGAGCGAAATTGAGGTTTCTCACTAACATGAATCCCTTAATGATGTTGCACCTTCGGGGCTTTCTTCCACCCTTCAACTGATTGGGTTTAACTTTACTCCTGCTGAACATAACCTACTACAGGGCTTTATGTAGGTTTTCACCTTCTCAAGCCAACCATAAACAGAGCTGATTTGTATCAAAGGCTAGATGCAAAGCATATGATTAAATTCATGAGCAAGTAAGGGCTCCAAATAACTGTACACCGGTTTCTCCCCACTGTGAATAATAACCTTCTTTTGCAGTAGGCACTCACCTATAGACTAACTCTTGTGAACTCAAGGGGTCACAACACCTACCCGCAATTCCCCCAACAACGGCCACCTAATTTTTAACATCATGACCTGGGCCGAATTCTAAATAAATATTTCCATAAAAATTTCCACATGGAAGAATAGTTGTTCAAATAAATTGATCTATTTCCCATAAATTACTTTAGCGTTACCGTGGGGAAACCCTGGTGAGTGAGGGACTCAAGAAAGGCATTTTTCTTTCTTCTTGGCTTCTTTCTGACCACATCGGCGAGTAGCCTTAGCCACAAGCTAGGTCTTAGAACCCAATATTTTTGGTTTTGTGCTTGATTATACGTCTTTGGAGGGCGACCTAGCTTTGTATCCTCCTTCTCCTCCTATTTCATGTACTGGTATACAGTGAAACCATTTATTTTTTAAAATACCATCTGTCTTTCTGAATTCATCACTAGTGCCCATTTGGGCCTCTTGTGTATAACTGAAGTAACCATGTGATGACTGTGCATGACTTCTGAGAATGAATCCAGAAGGATGACATAGAGTTTGAATAAAAGTCAAGGTCGTAAAGAGTCCCAGCCTGAGAAAGAATGGTGAAAAGTTCAACTGAATGCACCTACAATTTAGTTTTTGTAACAAATTTTGCAGATGAACTATGACTGCGGGTGGGAAAAAAATATGAATATAAATTGGGTTTGCAAACAATGGATTAACTGAATAAAGTGTTGTGTAAGCATGGTGTGATGAACCTCTCCCCATGCCAGGAGCAATTAGATTTTGAATTTTCATGATATTCATGATATTGAAACTTTAGTGGGTGGTACACGATGAACGAAAGGTATAATTGAGGTAGCTTTAGTTGGTTAGGTAGAGCGCTCAAGAGACAGAGGTATGCAGCGTTCAGGATGCTCTCTGTGTAGCGGGAGTTGCTGATGCTGGGAAAAGATGCTGTGAGATGCTGATGAAGAAGCCGAATGCAGAACCTTCTAATCCTATTTAATTGGGTTAGACAAGAAGATCACAGAAGATTCTCGAGGAGGAAGAGAGTGTCAGCGAGGGGTGCGACGCAACTGTCGGTATTAGAGAGGTCATCTATCCTGTCCTGAATCTTGTCCTGAAGTATTTGTCACCTGATCTTTCCCGGGGGACCCTTACCAGTACTTTGGCCAAGGTGTTGGTCTTCACTCCATTTTTTGGTAATTATATTTTCACATTATTTGCAGATGTTCTTTTCCCTCTGTCCTCTCCCTTTCTGAGCATTTATCATTGCATGGGTTTAAAGTATGAGTTTGATGATTCATTCATTGCATTTTCTCTCCTAAGAATGATGGTGACTGCCCTGTGTATTTGAGATGCTTCACATGAATTTAATTTAGATAAAGGTTTTAAAACTTCCTGAGTCTGTGGTTATTTACTTTAAATTGATAAGATAGAGCCAGTGTTAAATTTTCACCATCAACTAGTTCAACTAATGGTCCATCGACCAAAGGAAAGAAATTTTGATCAGTGAAAGGTTAGATAAGAATAAGGAATAACTAATCTTGAATTGTGAAAAATCTTATACTTTGACTCCAGCGTGCCGTTTTACTCTATTGTATGTGTGTTTATGGGCCCAGTTGAGTATATGGTATTGGAGTATCTGTTGTTGGTAAGCCACTGGATCAGGTTTCTGGTAGCAGAGGATGGTTATTATTGACTAGTTTGGTGATGAGTATTGATTATTGATGTATGTTCAACAAAAGAGTTAGTGTCTTTGTTTTATGTTGTCCAGAATTCCCTGGAAATGAATAGCGGATGGTAACAGAAGCCATACTGCAGTGAGGTTACTAGTGTGTTGGAATAATACTGAGAAGCTACGCAGGGCTGGCTGCATTAAACTAGGGGCCATTTCGTATAAAAGTAGAGAGTGAGTGATAGCAAAAGGTTCGCTGGTGAAACCTTGGTCTTATTTCCTAGTAAGGGTAACACTGAAGGAGTAACAATTTCTCTCAAGCTTGAATGAAGGGTAAACAGAGGTTTTTACTCGCAGTAGAAGAGGAGCAATTTGACTCCAGAATAAGTCAGAAATCTATTGTTTGTTTAGCGCGACAGGCAGAGTAACAAATGTTTTTATGTTGTAATTAATGTACTTCTTTTTAAAGAAAGAAAAGTATAAGAAAATACGTTTTGGTATTACCTTGTGAAGGGAGGTTCCGTTGCCAGAATAGTGCTGACTTCACAGAGAACCACTCTGGGATTGGTTTGAACAGCGGGCGTGAGACAGAAACAGATTGTAAAGGAGGGGTCAGTAGTAAGGAGTAAAACTGACTTCACAAAAGGCTGCGCTGACATTTGTCAGACCAAGAGCGTGAGCCTGAGTCTGATTGGTTGATATATAGAAGCCCTATTAGGTTTGGTCAACAAAAATTTGTATGTTGGACTCTGATTTGACTGCTGGTGCAAGTTGCACTGGTAGAAGAGCTCAGAGTTTGGGGATTATTGTTTCATATATCGTGCATCTAGAATGTATTGAGAAAAGAGTATCATTTTGTTAATAAAGGTAATTAAGAATTTCTTTAAGAAAGATAAGCCTGTACTGACTAGAGAGGGAATTCATATTCTGCCACCAAAAACGCCTGCCTCATTTATGATGATGGGAAGAGGATATCATACTTGTGTATGGTTGGAAAATTGGATAGAATATACGAAAGGTGAAGGAGTTCTAGCTTTTCCTGAAAATGGTACGTTTAATGAGAGAATTCCTCAGAATTTGAGGATGAGGATAAATGATTTGGAACCAAAACCTACATTAAACCAGTATGAGGCTTTAGAAGAATGAGAGACTGAATCATATGAACGAGGGAAATGCAGAGGTGGGAGATATAAAGGATCTTCCCCCCCTACATTTGCGTGAGTCACGTGACGGTCTGATGAAGCAATTGAAAAGAGCTATGGTATCAGAAGGTTTATACCCAGTGTTAATGGCTGAGGAACAGCCAGGAAGCAAGTGGAAGGAGAAAACAAAACATATGAATGAAACAGGATATGGTGAGTCAGATGATGAAATATTGGAGAACATTTTAACTAAAAACCCTCCACCGTATCAAGAAGGACCCAGTAAAGTCACCCCAAGTGCACCAGTAATGGGAACGCCCGTAATTCTACACATTTTACATGATTCATCAGTTAATAGGGTGCTTCAAGATAAAAAAAGAGAAGGATTAAATACAAATAGCAAGGAATTAATACAGTAAATAAGCCATCTAATTTTAAAACCTGAAGCATTGATAGTACCTGTGAATATAGGACCTGTTATCCCATTATATGGAGATAAAATGAATTGCCCAATATCCCCAAGCTATAACAACTCCAATGAATAATCCTTGAAAAGAGGTAGTAATATCTGATGATCAGCCAGTGAGTGTGATTCAGTCATTTCATTAATGGACCTTCTAATAAGAGAACCCTTACTTGAAACCTCAAAAAGAACCACACCCAGTAGTTTGAAAGACAAAGGGCCAAAGGTACCTACAGGAACCATAAGTACAACATTGGTCACTCCAGAAGATTTACAAAGAAGGGCACAGGGAATAGAAAAGCGAATCTCAACTCCAAAGATTTTAGATATTTGCAAATTGAAAGTAGAATTGGAAGAGATGATAGCTGGAAATTTGGGAATAGAAAGGTCAAACCATTACAATGAGGAAGAGATGTTGTTTATATGTAGGAGTATATCTGGAAATGCAAAATTATTTCTTGAGAAATTGACAGAGCTTGTTGCCGAGATTGGAGTAGATATAGGGAGATCAAAATTGTTAAAGAAACCATATAGAGTGGAGTTTACTGAAAATAATTTAGAGAATATGAATGCATCTGGTAAGAAGATACAGGTAAAAGAGTTAATTAATATTTTTGCAAAAATGGGGAGATAATGCTAAGTGGAGAGCTAGCTGGACAAGAAAGAAGGAGAAAGCGCAAGCAAAAGAAGCATAATCTGCATTCTTGCTAAAAGAATCGGAAAAGGCAGTCATATAGAGAGGTTCCTGGAGGTGGATATGTTCACATTCCAAGGAGTAGGCAGGATATTTTGTCATTCACAAATGATTTACCTATGTTGAAAGAAAAACCTATTGAATGGTATAAACATGTTAAGAGATTTGTGAAGGTTTCAAAGGTTCTGTTGAAGGATCTGAATGGGTTATTTGATATTGTGGACAAAATGTATGATCACAGTTGATTGGCCAAATGAAGAGTATTCAAGAGATTCCAAAACAGGAGTACCATTGGAGGAGGGGATGAAGAAATATCACCAAGTAATTACTCTTCTGAAATCAAAAACTCCTCGTAAAGAGACAGATTGGGCAAAGATAGATAGAACAACTCAAAAGCCAAATGAGTCTGTGCATGCATATTATGCGTGGTTGTTACAGGTGTTTAATCAGTAAAGTGGTTTTGAGAATATTAGTGACAAGGATATGGAACTTTTTGTATATCAGTTTGTGTATGGCCTGAAATCAGAGATTAGTCACATGATTGAAAAGCACATGTTGTGCTGGCAGAGTAAGAGAATAGATGACATTTTGAAAATGAAAATATTGTGGAGACAACAATGAAGCAAGGCAAGCTAAAAGAGAAAATGATGTGGGCACAAGTGAAATTGGCAGAACAGCAGCAAAATAAGTTGAACAGTCAGATTGATAGTCATGTGAAAGAACAGAATCAGAATGATAATGTGACCAATGGTGGTAAATTAATAGGACAAATGAATAGAGTGGAAGCGAAGAAGACATTTCCTTGTCATGCGTGCAGAAAGCTTGGACATTGGAAGAACAAGTGTAAGAGTATACAGAATACTAATGGGCTAAATCAAAATTTAATTCCACAGATGCAGAATGAGGTGATAATGAATCAGCTGCAGCAGGTAGTCACTTCACAGTATCAGGTGCCACCAGTTCCTATGCCCAATTTTGTGAACTCTCAAAGACACAGTGTGAA
The DNA here is from genome assembly GCF_964263255.1 of Lissotriton vulgaris. Lineage (NCBI taxonomy): Eukaryota > Metazoa > Chordata > Amphibia > Caudata > Salamandridae > Lissotriton > Lissotriton vulgaris. The sequence goes on along the minus strand of NC_141695.1, from coordinate 1,302,497,527 downwards.
CACCAGATTTCAAGGAGAAAGTGGTAGGAAAAACTCTGCACTTATGCAATATTTTTTACAAAACAATGCTGCAGAGATGGAGTATGCACAAAGACAGTGCCTGAGAGGGGAGGAAGAGGAGTGCATACTTGGCACATCCTTACTGGTAGATCAGTCAGGTCCATTTATTGATGGGAAAGTGGAAGGCAGTGATATCCCTTTTCTATTGGATACTGGTGCTACCCGGTCTACTGTGAGAACAGCAGAGATCCCAAAACCTACCCCTCTCGGGAGACTCAATCCAAAATGTAGGAGTATCGAATCAGCAAATTAGAACCCCACTCACAAAACCAATAAAAGTGCATATTAGAAATTTTAAGGACATGCATCCATTTATAGTCTGTGATTCCAGTCAAGCAAATCTGTTAGGTAGAGAACTATTGTGTAAGATGAATTGCACAATCTACTGCACACTGGTAGGTGTTGCTTTTCAAACCCCTAATGATGACGTTATATAGAAAGTGATGCTTGCTAAGCAAGGCATTTTAGTAAATTGTAAATTGTAGTGCCTTGTTGCCCCATAGGACCAAACCCAGCAGTGATTCTTTATCAGATACCCTGGAATGTAGACTGGTTTACATTAATTTATTTATTCAAAGCCTTTTTCTCCATTCCTTTGCCCCCAATATCCAATCTTTATTCGCATTTAGGTTCGAAGACCATGTCTTGGCATGCTGCCGAGTTCCTCAAGGGTATACAGAGAGCCCCTACGATTTTTACAGAATATTGATGACCTACTTGTGGCATCAAAATCACAAGAAGATTGTGTCACTGACACAATTGCATTACTGAATCATTTGGCTGAAGGAGGACACAAGGTGTGACCAGAAAAATTGCAGTTTTTTCAACAAGAAGTTAGATATTTAGGCAACAAAATAGAAAGAGGAGTTAGAAAAGTGACTCCAGAATGATTAAAAATAATCAAAGAAATGAAACGACCTCAAACACAAAGGGAGGTGAGAATGTTTCTTGGAGTAGTTGGGTACTGTAGGCAGTGCACTATTGGGTTCTCCATGCTGGCAAAACCCCTGATTCAGTTAACCAGGAAAAGAACATAGGACCAGATTGTCCAGAATGATGAGTGTGTGGAAGCATTCGTGAATTTGCAAGATTGTCTGTGTAAGGCTCCAGACTTAGGCCTTCCTGATTATATAAAATAATTTGCACTGTTTTGTTGTGAGAGATAAAGTTGTGCACTTTCAGTGTTGACTCAAAGACGTGGATTAAGCGACGTCCAGTAGCATATTTTTCTGCTTCATTGGATCCTCTGGCTGCAGGTTTACCTGGCTGCTTAAAAGCAGTCGCTGCTACTTGTATGAGTCTGGAGCAAAGTGAATCGATTGTGATGGGACATCTAGTCAAAGTATACGTCCCACAATCAGTTGAGATTCTTTTAACAAGATCTCAAACACAGCACATTACTGCTAGTCGAATGACTAAGTATGAAAGAGTGATTCTGGGAGCAGAAAATGTGACAATGATTAGATGTACAATGATGAATCGCTCCACATTCTTGCCAGACCCATGTTGTGAAGAAGTGAAAGATGAAGTGGATCATGATTGTTTGGATGAGACAGAGATGTGTACCAAGTCCCGTCCCAATATAAAGGAAGAACCCCTGAAAGTGCCAGATCACAAACTATTTGTAGATGGCTCCTGCATGAGAACAGAGGGAGGATGACTCAGTGTAGCATACATTGTATGTAAGGTGTTTGGGGTTATTGATGCATCCAGTTTACGGGAGTCAAGTCTGCCCGAGTAGCTGAATTGCTGGCCTTAGGCATGCAAAATTGGGAAAAATTGGATAATAACCATAATCACGGACAGTAAATGAGCCCCTGAAAGAGCCAGATCACAAACTATTTGTAGATGGCTCCTACATGAGAACAGAGGGAGGAGGACTCAGTGCAACGTATGCTGTATGTAAGGTGTTGGGTTGTTATTGAAGCATGTAGTTTACCGGGACTCAAGTCTGTACACGTAGCCAAATTGGTGGCCTTAACAAAGGCATGCAAAATTGGGAAAAATTGGATAATAACCATAATCACGGACAGTAAATATGGTTTTGGGGTTGTGCATGACTTTGACCAACTCTGGATACAGAGAGGATTTCGGACTTCTTCAGGATATCCCATTAGAAATGGTAAACATTTTAAATAAATGTTCGAAGCAATACAATTGCCAAAGAAAATATCAGTGGTCAAGTGTGCAGCTCACCAGTCAGGAAATTACTATGTGATGGCAGGTAACAGATATGCTGACCAAATTGCTCAATATTGTCCAAGAAATAGCATGGGCCTAAGCTGAGAAAGTAAAACAAACGAAATCAGCTACCAACTTATGTTTTTCTCACCTCTAGAGACATGGGATGAGGTTAGACAGTTACAGGATGAAGTTGAGGCAAATGAAAAGAAAATCTGGATGAAATCAGGTTGTTAAAGAAGGACAGATGATGCTTAATTTGTTAGCAGCAAAATCCAGGCAGGAAGACAGCGATTAGTTGGGGAAAAATTGGAAAGGCAGAACGACCATTCACAAGAATGCAGCTTGACTTCATAGAGTTGCATCTGAGCAATGGAATTACGTATGTCCTTGTCATAGACTGTTTTCAAGATGGGTGGAGGCATACCCCACTAGGAAAAACAACAGTCTCACAGTTGCTAAGTTACTGTTGAGGGAATTGATTCCTTGTTTTGGTTTCCCAGTCACTGAAAACAGATAGAGGACCTCATTTTAATAACAAGATAATTTGAATAATCTGTGAAGCATTCAATATCGAACAGCAACTGCACTGTGCATACCCCCAGAGGCTTCTAGAGTGGTTGAGCAATTCCATGGCACAATCAAGTCAAGGTTAGGGAAAGTGTGTGCATCAACATCACTAAAATGGTAAGATGCATTGCCCCTTGTATTGATGGGACTCCAAAGTATTCCTGACAGAAAAACAGGATTGATTCCGCATGAAATATTTATGTGAAGGGCAATGAGACAAGCATTTATTCCTGGATATACATTGATGAGTATAACTGATGATCTGGTATTGGACTATTGCAGAGGATTGGCAGACCTAGTGTGTTCTGTCTCTCATCAGGATGGAGAAGATGCAGTTGCCAGGCACCCAGCACAGGCGCATGATTTGAATCCTGGAAATGGTAGTGAAGAAACATGCCAGAAAGTCATGCCTAGCACCCAGGTGGGATAAACCACATCAAGTCATATTGGTCACTACAACAGCAGTGAAGTGTGCAGGTTTACCCAATTGGATTCAGCCTAGCCATACAAGAAGTGTTCCAAGCCCTACTGAAGAAGAACAACAACTGAGTGAACCAGTTGAAACAGCTGAGGGTTGTGAATTCGAAGGATCTAGAGTGATAGATTCTGAAGCGATAGACAAGGAACAACCGAGCACAAGTCAGGAGGTTTGGACTCATGTGATAGGTTGTTCTCTCACCCTTTACCTTTGCCCCTAACTTTGAAGAATAGGACAAACTTTCACATACCAAGACCATGCTGGCTCTGCACACACTGAAAAAAATCAAAAGATTGCTAAATGTGTAATATTTATGACACATTTTGTGTAGCTCAAATTGTATCAAAGTTACTAATTGATGACAAATATTCTTTAGCCCCTCCATTTGCCTTTTTACCCTGTTTGGATCTTCACAAAACCTAATATTCTTCCAATAGGTATCACATGCCAACTATCTGCAACACAACCCACAGACTGATCATTTAGGGCCTTATTACAATGGTAGTCAGGCCATCACAGCTGGAGTGGGATAACCCAACAAGTAGCCAGAGTTCTCACCATCCAGATTGTGATGCGACTGCCGTGTAGGCGGCCGGAAACACCTTGCTTTCAATTGCAGCTTATGCCCAGAAGAGGGCCACAGCACAAGCCGTAATTGAAAAAAAAGGGATGTTTTTAAGCATCCATGAACCATATTCCAGGCATCATGTGGTGCCTGGCACACAGGGCATGGATGTTTGGGGGCCATCACATGTGTTTGTGGCCACATTGCAGAGGCCCACGGGGACGGGGCTGTGCTAGGGGTCCCAAAGTCCCTTTTTGACAGCCTTTTCATGGCAGTGGAACCCCCATGAAAATGCTGTGGGAAATGGACATCATAATCTCTATGGCTGTGCTTGAGCAGGCACTGCCCCCATTGTAGGGATTATGGTCAAACCGGCTCCCCGACGGTCTTCAAAGGTCTGTTGGAGGTGGCGGTCTTTCCCCCTACCAGCTGTTCTCAGACTACCAGTGTCACATTCCGGCAGACAGACAGTTTCCCTGGATGTTGGGCAGACCGACACCAACAACATGTTGGTGGTGGTCTGCCAAACATCCTAATGAGACCCATAATGTTGAAGATATAAGCAAATGAAAATGTTATTGACCCCAAACCCTTTTAACTGTGCTCCCTTTTATAGATTGTCGCAAAATGTCCTCTACCACTCTGCAAACGTACCTCCTGGCGCACTGCTGATTAGGGTATGTAGTCTCCTTGAATGCTGATGTCCTTGGGGGATAACAAGGCTTCCTGTTACCTCCTGTAAGTCCCACAGTGGCTAATTGCTAAGAGAAATTCAGAGGCATTGCCCCTTTCCTCCACCACTTTGCAAACACTCCTCCTGGTGCAGTGCTGGTTGGGGGATGAAGTCCCCTTGGCTCTATAGTGTCCTTCCATGCCAACAAGCCCTCCTATCACCTCTAATAAGTATCACACAAGGAAATTGCTGAAATGCATTCCGAGGCCATGCCCCCTTTCTCCACCATTCTGCAAGCGTGCCACCTGGCACACTGCTGGTGGGCCCTCTTGGATGCTGAGGGTCTTTGGGGAACCAGAAGCCCTTCTGTTTCCACCCGTGTGTCCGACACCTCATGATTTCTGAGAGCTAGTTTGAGGCCCAGCCCTCTTTCTTCACCACTCTGGAAACACACCTACTGGTTAAAAAGCATAGAAATCCACTTAAAAAAACCAAAGGTTACAGGTATGTTATAGTTAGGTAATAGAATTTGAAAAAACTGAGGTTACGGGGTAATTATAGTTAGGAAATGAAATTTCAAAAACCTTAAAATTCTTTGAAAATAACAAAGGTTAGAGGAACGGTCTAGTCAGGGTCAGATTTGACTCATACAAAACCAGTAAAATTCAGCAGTTATAGCTACCTGAGCTAACTATAACGTTTGACCCCACAATGCACTGCTTATGACCTCACATATTACATCACTCATGACATGGTCCGTGACATCACTGACAATATCTCAAATGACATCAATGATGACATCATCCACAAAATCACTAATACACCACACTTACACCCCATAGAACCCTTTATACACCCACTCCCATAGAACCCTTCACAAACCCATTCAAAGAACCATACCAGTACTTACACACCCACTCTCTGATTCATAGATCTACGTATACATCCACTCACACACCCATACAGCCACTCATACTCCCATTCTCTCACTAATTCAGCCACTGAGATATACACTCTTACAGCCACTCACACACTAAGTCAGTCACCCATAGAAGTGCTCACATACTTTCTCACTCATCTATAAAGTCAATCACACAGCGACTTACTCACCCATACAGCTACCCACACTCATCTACTTACTTACTCATACAGATACTAACACATACTCATTCACCTATACAGTCACTGTAATAAGCACACACTTAAAAGTACAGCCACTCTCACATTCACTCACTCACCCATATACTCACCCATGTATCCCATCACTCACATATATTGTCTTCCACATACCTAGTTACTCACCCATATACAAGTGACACATCCAATCACTCACCCACACATCCATACACACTCACTCACCTATACTGCCCTTCACACATGCACTCACTAATCCATACAGCCACCTATACAGGCAGTCAAACACCCCTTCAACCTCTCACATAGACATTCATACATCCACTTAGACATCAACCGACAGATTTATACAGACATTCATACAACCAGTCACTCGCCCATACATTCACTGATACACCTAATCACTCACCTATATAGTCAGTCCTGTACCCACTGAATCATCAATGCAGGCACTCATGCACCCACTGATTCACTGATACAACTTGGTATATATATATTAAACACTCACAGTCCTTGGATGATACCATGTCATCAGTAATGTAATATGTGAGGTCATAACCAGTGCAATGTGTGGGCGTGAGTTATAGTTATCTCAGCTAACTATAACTGCTGAATTTCAATGGTGTTGTATGAGTGAATCCTGAGCCTAACTATAATGTCAGGGCCAAGCAACCAATCGGTGATAGCGCGCTCTACAAATATTTTAATAACATAACATAACATAACATAACATGTCCCTCTAACCTTTGTCTTTTTCAGTGAATATACATGTATATATATTTAAAACATTGTCAAAACAATTATAAGCAAAGAATAACCCCAACTTCTGCCCCAAGCACAAATCCTCCCGCATGCCAATCACTCCTTCTCGGTGATGCACCCATGGTTGCTGGCTGATTTCTGACAGAGTGGGAAGGAACCTTAAAACCTTTCAAACTACTAACCACCTGCCAGTGAGCTTGCTCCCCTCAGCCACAAGAGAGTGCTATGCAATGATAATCAGAAAAGACTGACTGCAACCTACAAATAGGTAACAAAGTTCTGGTACATTTAAAGATGTCCAGAGAGACAAAGGACAACACAATGTATGCACTAATTTGCAGTATTTGTCCTGGACACTTATCTGAAAAATCCCAAACATTGACGTATGACCACAACTCCTGCGTACCTTGGAATTCCCTGCATCCCTGCATGGGCACCTACAGGCTGCTGGTGGAAATACCCAGATCATGCCCTGTATAATTTGCTGGCTTCCCCCGGGGGTAACTAGTCAACCACGTAACTGTTTGGCTCTCACATCAATTTTTTGGCTGAACCAATGCTTGTTTGTTTATGTTTGTCGCCATTGCTTGTTTGTTGCCTAGATCACACCCATAGACCCTGCATACATTCACTGCAGAGAGAACAGCTGTTTACCTTGTTGTTAGGCAACCTACACATTGCCTTCTGTCAGCAGAACGTGAGTCTAATTGTTCAGCAATGGTCGTCGTAATAGGCAATCAATAGGCACACCCAGCACAATGCCTCACTTGGCTTTGTTTTTCTGCTTTGCCGATACAAAAGGTGTGTCTGCTGTGGCTGGCTTCCACCCAACTTGCGGTTCTCAGCTTTGGCTTCCCCAGGGGGTGACCTGCTACAGGCCCGCTGCAGGCAAAGGAGGCTCCCACATGTAAGCTAAGTAGAGCATGCTTGCCAACAGACTTGCTGCATTTTGATTTCGTTTCTGGACAACCTGTTATGAATTTGGTGCTTAAAACATTATTCGGTGCCCACCCTGGTTTGCATATGAGATTTGACTCTATGTGGACATTTTGGAACATGTGCGCATAGTGCTATAAACAGTATTGATGAAAACCACATAGTTCATGGTTTGTGTATAACGTGTGTGAAAGAGATAGACACTTGCTGACAGGTGCTCGAGAGTTTTGCATTGTTACATTTCTGTTTTTTATTATGTTACGATTTATTGCTGAATGTTACTTTGATAATGAGCTTATATGGGTTTTGAACTGCTTTTTGAGGGCGGGGTTCAAGAGTGGTTAACCATGTTATATGGCAGTGAATGAATCACATCCCATTTGGAGATGCTAGGGCCTGTTGGTGCCTGAGTGAGAACAAATGATCCAGGGATCCAGGTGTGTATCAAAGTACATGAGGTGAGTATATAGCTGATAAATATATCTGCCAGGGTGTCAGGTGATTGCATGAATATTTCATATCACTGTTTTCTTTAACACCTCAGGTCTCGCTGTCAGTGTGTCATGTATGTCTCCCTTTTGTTGTTCACAGTTAGAACACACATCTTGACCGAACACTGACAGCAACCCATTGCACTCCTGAAGAAACGTTTGCCTGGCTGGAACAGGCGGTAGAAAAGGGGGTGGTGATGGACGGAGCATTTAAACCAATCAAACACTCACAGCCAGTCAACTGATCCGGGTTTAATCCATCACTGTTCTTTAGCCCACTCTGCCACCCCAGCTCAGACATGGCCATATGCAAATCAGTCTGACCCTGTGCCTCATGGGAACAGTCCAGCCCGAACTGCCAAGCCATGCCTTCCCTGGACCGGAAACAAGCTTCCTAGGACCGGTTTCTGGCATTACAGCCGTCTTCACCCAGGCTTGCTTGAATCCAGTGGCAAATTGAGCAAGGGACTGACGTCTGAGTATACCCTGCCAACTTATGGCAAACAAAGCGATACAAAAGGGGGTGGTGATGGACGGAGCATCTGAACCAATCAAACACTCACACCCAGTCAACAGATCTGGGTTTAATCAATCACTGTTCTTTATCCCACTCTGCCACCCCAGTTCAGACATGGCCTTATGCAAATCAGTCTGACCCTGTGCCTCATGGGAACAGTCCAGCCCAAACTGCCAAGCCATTTTTCCCTGGACAGGAAACAAGCTTCCTAGGACCGGTTTCTGGCATTACAGCCGTCTTCAGCCAGGCTTGCTTGAATCCAGTGGCAAAGTGAGAAAGGACTCACGTCTGAGCATACCCTGCAAACTTATGGTGTACAAAGCGATACAAAAGGGGGTGGTGATGAACGGACCATCTGAACCAATAAAACACTCACACCCAGTCAACAGCTCTGGGTTTAATTCATCACCATTCTTTAGCCCACTCTGCCACCCCAGTTCAGACATGGCCATATGCAAATCAGTCTGACCCTGTGCGTCATGGGAAGAGTCCATCCTGAACTGCCAAGCCATACCTTCCCTGGACCAGAAACAAGCTTCCTAGAACAGGTTTCTGGCATTACAGTCGTCTTTAGCCAGGCTTGCTTGAATCCAGTGGCAAAGTGAGCAAGGCCCTCACGTCTGAGCATCCCCGCCCAACTTATGGCGAACAAAGCGGTACCAAAGGGAGCTGTGATGGATGGAGTATCTGAACCAATCAAACACTCACACCCAGTCAACAGATCTGGGTTTAATACATCACCGTTCTTTAGCCCACTCTGCCACCCCAGTTCAGACATGGCCATATGCAAATCAGTCTGACCCTGTGCCTCATGGGAACAGTCCAGCCCGAACTGCCAAGCCATGCCTTCCCTGGACCGGAAACAAGCTTCCTAGGACCATTTTCTGGCATTACAGCCGTCTTCACCCAGGCTTGCTTGAATCCAGTGGCAAAGTGAGCCAGGAACTCGCGTCTGAGTATACCCTGCCAACTTATGGTGAACAAAGCGGTATAAAAGGGGGTGGTGATGGACGGAGCATCTGAACCAATCAAACACTCACACCCAATCAGCAGATCTGGGTTTAATCCATCTCAGTTCTTTAGCCCACTCTACAACCCCAGTTCAGACATGGCCAAATGCAAATCAGTCTGACCCTGTGCCTCATGGGAACAGTCCAGCCCGAACTGCCAAGCCATGCCTTGTCTGGACCGGAAACAAGCTTCCTAGGACCGGTTTCTGGCATTACAGCCGTCTTCAGCCAGGCTTGCTTGAATCCAGTGGCAAAGTGAGCAAGGCATTCACATCTGAGCATACCCTGACAACTTATGGCGAACAAAGAGGTACAAAAGGGGTGGTGATGGATGGAGCATCTGAACCAATCAAACACTCACACCCAGTCAACAGATCTGGCTGGACTAGGCAGCAGAGAGAGCAGTCTCTCTCTCTTCTTTCTTTCAATCCCCCTTCCTTTTGGGTCACTTACTGAGACTCCTGAGACCAGACCAGAAGAGTCAAGAGTTGTCCCCAGAGGTTGAGGGTAGGCATTAGTCACGCCAGCCCATGTCCTGTCATTCAGGTGAGTGGCCCCGCGAGTTGCCACTTGACCCTGCAGGAACTAGTTTATCGATCACTGCACAATACATGCAGTTTGTTGCTACAATTGCTCTGAAGATGAAACAGCCACAGAATTACCTGGTGCAAGCATGAACACAAGCCATACAAACCCTGCAGGTTTAGATGCTGTTCTCAAGTCATGGGGTCTACCCACCCATGATCTTGGAGTAGAGTGGACCTCCTCATCTGCGTGGTGAAAGATGTAGGAAGCTGGCTTTTTATATAATGTACCAAAAAGATGAACACTATGTAGAAAGTTCAGACAATACTTATTGTCTTACAGGGTTTCCTAAATAAACCCAAATGCCCTCTATTGTGATAGTGTGGGTGAGTAGTATAGGCTTATCAGAGGGTAGTGTTAAGCATGTGTTGAAGACACACAAAGTCAATAAAACAGTAAGAACTTAAATCTTAGGTACAGTCTTTTCGAGATAATGATTTTACAAGAAATACAAAATGCACTGTATTTGCAGAGTGACGGGGTAATGTAATAACATGAAGAAAAACATATACTGCATACAGTCACTTGAGAATTACTTACAGGACTGTTCTCATGGACTTAAGGTAAGTAGGGGCCAAGGTCCAAGGCAGCAGCAACAGGTCAACTCGATTGACTCTGGGGCATCCAGGTGCAGTGGTGTTTTTTGGTGCCTGAAACCCCATTGACGTCAATGGGGATTGGCACCTGTAAGAAGAAGCTGCAAGTGGGGACTGGTGGAACAGTCCAGTTGAATCCAAAGGAGGGTCTGATTCTTTAGGGTCTCTGGAGTTGGGGTGCACTGTCTTGGACTCGGGCTGAGGGGCTTGTGTGTAGTGGTCTTTGGCCACGTGGGACGCAGTGGTCAGAGGCATTCGGTTTCAGGGAGCTTGCAGAAAGAGGCTGCAGACAGGGACGTGGGGACCAGTTCAGTGAAACTCACAGGTGAGCTAGGGTCTTGGGGGTCTCTTTGGGCTAGAGACACTGTTGGACATGCTGAACTCAGACTGTGGGGCTGGGATGCAGTGGTCCTTTATCTGGCGGGTTGCTGCAGTCAAAGGCACTTGCTTAAGGTGGTGACCTTGAGTTTGGGACAAAACAGGATAGCTGGGCCACTCTTGGTGCTAGCTTCTGCAGTGCTAATGTCCCTTCTTGCCAGTCAGTCACTGTAGTGTCGGTGCTTGGATTGGAAGACTCAATTAGGTACGTGTGCTAGTAAACTATATGGTTTGTTCATGAAGCCGTCACCCACAAACCTAGTGATTAAAGTTTATCTATTTACCCTCGGGTACTGGGACCCACTGTATAGCTTTTTAAACCTTCACTTACTCACTCATTACACCGCACACTCAGCAATCATACCAGGTCCGCAGTACTTCTGGCATTGTAGCACACCCGGGACACATTCGGTGTCACTGTGGTGGGCCCGATGATGAAGCATGCCACCAACTAGGTTGGTGGGTGAGGGCTTCATGAACAAACCAAATGGTTTACTAGCACACGTACCTAATTGAGTCTTCCTCTCACTACTTAGCTAGTCCTTATTGATAACTACATATAATCCTGGGGATCCGGACTAGCTTACCTAGTCCTCTCTCTCTCCTTTGATTTGGCGGTGTTTGGATTGGACCACCAACAAGTTTTGGATCATGCAAGGGGTCTGGTTCTCTGGGTATTGGAGCTGGAGGGCTCTTTAAGAGTCTAGTGTTTTGTTACTCACTGGGGCGATGGAGCTCACCTCTGGAAGAATGATACACTTCTCCCTGGGTGGATGCTGTGCTGGTGAGTCCAGTGGTCAGTAGTTCAGTAAAGTTGCGATTGCTATCCCTGCCTGCAGGACACAAGGGAGTAGCTACTCGTCTCAGAGGGAGATCTTTCCCATTTGTTGAGGTGCTAGGCACCCCTCCAGGGCTTTAAGGAAGTTGTCTAGCTATCTGAAAAGTTGGTTCCAGTGATTGTTGCAGTGCAAGTAGCCTGTCAGGATTTGGCGCTAATCTTTGGTGAATGTGCTTGCTCCCTTGGTCCTCGCTCCCTTGGTCCTACTTCTTTCTTCTTCGGTTTCCAGTAGTCGAAGTCCTGACTTGATTTATTTCCCTGATGTCAGGGGACCACCTACATACTAAATGTAGGGGCATTGAGAGGAGGGAAGGATAGCAGCAAATTGATTCCTTAGCCCTGGAGTCACTACACCCCCTAGATGACCACTTTCTGTGGGGAGGGAGTGTGCATCACCCTGTCCACTACCTAATTTCACCTCTACTTAGATTGTGAAGTCCTGATTTTTGTGCTCAGTTCATGCAGCCCACCTTAGGGTTGTGACTAGCCTGGAGGTTGAACACGCCTCCATGCATAGCTAATTTCCCACCTGTCCTGGTGCCAAATGGACCTCAGGCCAGTGGCTGGAATTGTTTAGATCTGGATGAGACAAAGCCAGGGTTGCATATTAAAGGTGGCAGAGGCTTTGAAGCCTCTGGCATTGGTATACAGATTCATTGGCCATCCTGCTGGAGGAGGTATGCACCCCCGCCTGCCAGAGCAGGCATTGTTCCTGATCTCCTGAAAGAATGAGCTCTGACCTGCAGATGGCCAGAAATGCATCGGTGGTGGCATGCTGGAAAGATCCAGCCAGCCAGCTCACTAGATGATTAGCAAGATTTCAGGGGGCTTCTCTAAGGGACAATCTGGGTGCATTTCATAATTCATATAGTACTGGTGATGGAGCAAGGAGTCACAGAAAAGAGACTTGCTCGTAAGCAATCAGCTCGTTTAACTCACTAACATGTTATTAAATAAGTTTTTCTTTAAAACTAATGCGCACCACATGACAACAATGGTTAGTGAAGCTTGCCTATATGTTTGGTAACACTAATAACACGAGCACAGGACTAAACAGCCTTTAATGAGGAAATCTTTACTGCCATGCGTCAACTGCATCTACGTAAAATGACGAACTATCGATTGGAGGGAAATTCTTGCGCACGAGCAGAAGTCACTAAAATGGAGTCTTAAAGACTTGTGTGCATGGCACCTGCTTAGCTGAAGAGAAAACAACATATTTTACAGAGATGGGTGGTATACAGTGAAACCAATATTTTTTTTTAAATAATATCTGTCTTCCTGAATTTATCACTAGGGCAGATTTGGGCCTCTTGTGTACAACTGAAGTAAGCTGAGCCATGTGATTACTGCGCATGACTACTGAGAGTGAATCCGGAAGGATGACACAGAGTTTTTTGCAGTTTTCTGCAGCTCGAGTAGATTTTTACTCGAGCAGCAGCTTTCTCAACGTGGACTGGTATTTTCTCATAGCGAGCAGTCGCGAGCATACGCGACCACCCGCAATGAGAACCTTGACCTCCCAGCATTGAGAATCTCGCCGGGAGGTTTATTTTCCACGCTCGCGATCAGCAACTTGATGTTGCTGATTGCAAACGAGGAAAAAGTCTCGCCAGGATGTCATTTTGCTTGCTCGCGGTCGCCAACTTGACGTTGAGGACCGCTACGCGTGTTCGCACTGTGCTACGTGCAGTTTGCGTAGTGCAAAGTTGCGCAAACTTTGCAAACTACACAAGCGTAGCGTAGTGCTTCACCCAGGATTACCCTTTGGCAATGGGGTTGGTCTTCACTCCATTCTTGGTAATTATATTTCTACGTTATTTGCAGATGTTCTTTTCCCTCTGTCCTCTCCCTTTGTGAGCATTCAAAATTGCATGAGTTCAAAGTATGAGTTTGATGATTCATTAATTGAATTTTCTCTCCTAAGAATAATGGTGACTGCCCTGTGTATTTGAGATGGTTCACATGAATTTAATTTAGATAAAGGTTTCAAAACGTCCAAAGTATGGGATTATTTGCTTTAAGTGAATAAGATATAGTAAGTGTTAAATTTTCACCATCAGCTAGTTAAACTAATGGTCCATCGACCGGAGGAAAGAACGTTTTGATCAGTGAAAGGTTAGTTAGGAATAAGGAATAACTAATCTTGAATTGTGAAAAATCAAAAACTTTGACTCCAGCAGTTTACTCAATTGTAAGTGTGATTATAGGCCCAGATGAGTATATGGTATTGGAGTATCTGTTGTTGGTAAGCCACTGGATCCATTTTCTGGTAACAGAGGATGGTTATTATTGAGTAGTTTGGTGATGAGTATTGATTATTGATTTATGTTTAACAAAAGAGTTAGCAAATTTTTTTTTACTTTGTCCAGAATTTCCTGGAAATAAATAGCGGGTGGTGACAGAAGCCATACTACATTGAGGTTACTCGTCTATTGGAATAATACTGAGAAGCTACGCAGGGCTGGCAGCATTAAACTAGGGACTATTTTCTATAAAAGTAGAAAATTAATGATAGCAAAAGGTTCGCTGGTGAAACCTTGGTCTTATTTCCTTATAAGGGTAACACTGAAGGAGTAACAGGTTCTCTCAAGCTTGAATCAGGGCCGGCTCTAGGCATGTGCAAGCTGTGCACCTGCACAGGGCCACCAAACCCCAGGGGCCACCACGCCAATATATATCCTTAATATGTTAATCTTCTGAGGATGGATACATATTTGCGTGGTGGCCCCTGACAGGGATTTGGCGGCCTCCGGCTATGTTCCACTTCTAAACACCCTGACCCCCTCCCCTCTTTACTGGCCTGCGCGCTCCACCCAGCCCGGACCCCCTCTTCCGGGCCCCCTACCTATGCTCCTTGCCCAGGGCCACCATGAGCCTAGAGCCGGCCCTGCTTGAATGAACAGTAAACAGAGGTATTTACTCACAGTAGAAGAGGAGCAATTCTGAGAATCCAGAATAAGTGGGAAATCTATCCTTTGTTTTGCGTAGCAGGCAGAGTAGTGAATGCTTGTATGTTGTTACTAACGTATTTCCTTAACGAAAGAAAAGTATAAGAAAATACATTGTTGTATTATCTTGTGAAGGGAGGTTCAGTTGTCGGAGTAGTGCTGACATCACAGAGAACCACGCTGGGATTGGTTGAAACAGCGGGCGTCAGACAGAAACAGATTGTAAAGAAGGGGTCAGTAGTAAGGAGCAAAACTGACTTCACAAAAGGCCATGCTGACATTGGTCAGACCACAAGCGTGAGCCTGAGTCTGATTGGTTGATTTATAGAAGCAGCATTAGGATTGGTCAACGAAAATGTGTATGTTGGACTCTAATTTGACAAGAGTTTGGGGATTATTGTTTCATATATCGTGCATATAGAATGTAAGGTGAAAAGAGAAAAATTTTGTTAACAAAGACAAGTAAGAATTTCTTCAAGAAAGATAAGCCTGTGTGACTAGAGATGGAATTCCTATTCTGCAACCAAAAACGCCTGCCTCATTTAGGATGATGGAAAGAGGATATCATACTCGTGTATGGTTGGAAAATTGGATAGAATATATGAAAGGTGATGGAGTTCTAGCTTTTCCTGAAAATGGTACGTTTAATGGGAGAATTCTTCAGAATTTGAAGATAAGGATGAATGATTTGGAACCAAGACCTATATTAACCTAGTAAGAGGCTTTGGTAGAATGTCAGACTGAATCATATGAACGAGGGAAATGCAGAGGTAGGTGATATAAAGGATCTTCCCCCCGATATTTGTGTGAGTCACGTGAAGGTCAGATGTAGCAATGGAGAAGAGCTATGGTATCAGAAGTTTTATACCCAGTCTTAATGGCTGAGGAACAGTCAGGAAGCAAGTTTAAGGAGAAAACAAAACATATGATTGTAACAGGATATGTCAGATGATGAATTATTGGAGAACATTTTAACTAAAAACCCTCAAACATATCAAGAAGGACCCAGTAAAGTTTCCCCAAGTGCACCACCAATGGGAAGGCCCTTAATTCCACACATTTTACATGATGCATCAGTTAAAAGGGTACTTCAAGATAAAGAAAGAGAAACATTAAATAGAGAAGAGAGGAATAATACAGTAAATAAGCCAATTAAATTTAAACCCTGAAGCATTGACAGAACCAGTGACTATAGGACCTGTACTCCCATTATATGGAGATAAACTGAGTTGCCCAAAACCCAAAGTTGTAACAACTCCTTTGAGTAATCCTAGAAAAGAGGTAGTGATATCTGATGATCAAGCCAGTGAATGCAATTCAGGAATTGCATTAATGGACCTTCTAATAAGAGAACCCACACTTGAAACTTTAAAAAGAACCACGCCCAGTAGTTTGAAAGAAAAAGGGTCAATGGTACCTACAGGAACCATAAGTACAACATTGGTCACTCCAGAAGATTTACAAAGAAGGGCACAGGGAATAGAAAAGCGAATCTCAACCCCAAAGATTTTAGATATTTACAAATTGAAAGTGGAATTGGAAGAGATGATAGCTGGAAATTTGGGAATAGAAAGGTTGAACCATTACAATGAAGTAGGGTTGTAGTTTACCTGTAGGAGTATAGCCAGAAATGCCAAATTATTTCTTGAGAAATTGACAGAGCTTGCTGCAGAGATTGGAGTAGATATAGGGAGATCGAAATTGTTAAAGAAACCATATCGAGTGGAGTTTACTGACAATAATTTAGAGAGTATGAATGCATCTGGTAAGAAGTTACAGGTAAAAGAGTTAATTAATATTTAGCAAAAATGGGGAGATATTGAAAAGTGGAGAACTAGGTGGACAAGAAAGAAGGAGGAAGCGCAAGCAAAGGAAGCATAATCTGCATTCTTGCTAAAAGAATCAGAAAAGGTAGAGAGATTGTGTCCCATGAGAGAGGTTCCTGGAGGTGGATATGTTCACGTTCCATGGAGTAAAGAGGATATTTTATAATTGACAAACGATTTCCCTAGGTTGAGAGAAAAACCTGTTGAATGGTATAAACAGGTTGAGAGATTTGTGAAGGGCGTCAAAGGTTCTGTTGAAGGATCTGGAAGGGTTGTTTGATATTGTGGTACCAGCTGATTTATGGACAGAATGTAAGATCACAGTTGATTGGCCAAATGAAGAGTATCCAAGAGATTCCAAAACAGGAGCACCATCGGAGGAGGTGATTAAGAAATATCACAAAGTAATTACTTTTCTGATATTGAAAATTCCTCCTAAAGAGACAGATTGGGTAGAAATAGATAGAACAACTCAAGATTCAAATGAGTCTGTGCATGCATATTATGACCTGTTGTTACAGGTGTTTAAGCAGTACATTGGTTTTGAGAATATTGGTGATAAGGATATGGGACATTTTGTATATCGGTTTGTGTATGGTCTGATATCGGAGATTAGTCAGCTGATTCAACAGCACATGTTGTGCTGGCAGAGTAAGATGATAGATGACATTTTGAAATATGCTCAATATTGTGGAGACGACAATGAGGCAAGGCATAGAAAGCTAAAAGAGAAAATTAAGTGGGCACAAGTTAAATTAGCAGAACATCAGGAAAATAAGTTAAACAGTCAGACTGATAGTCAGGTGAAAGAACAGAATCAGAATGTGATAATGCGCTGAATGGTGGTAAATTAGGAGGACGAATAAATAGAGAGGAAGTAAAGAAGACATTTCCTTGTCATGCGTAGGGAAAGCTTGGACATTGGAAAAATGAGTGTAATAGTGTACAGAATAATAATGGGCCAAATCAAAATTTTAATCCACAGACGCTGAATGAGGTGATTATAAATCAGCCGCAGCAGGTAGTCACTTCACAGTATCAGGTGCCACCAGCTCTTATGCCGAACTTTGTGAACCCTCAAACACACAGTGTGAACCCCGGATTGCAAGACGAAAGTGGTAAGAAAAATTCTGCAGTTACATAATAATTTTTACAGAACAATGCTGCTGAGATGGAATATGCGCAATGTCGGTGCCTGAGGGGGGAGGAAAAGGAGTTCGAACTTGGCGCATCCTTACCGGTAGATCAGTCAGGTCGATTTATTGATGGGAAAGTGGAAGATATTGATGTCACTTTTCTATTGGATACTGGTGCTACCCGGGCTACTGTGAGAACAGCAGACTTCCCAAACCTACCCCTCTTGGGAGAGTCAATCCAAAATGTAGAAGTATTGAATCAGCAATTTTGAACCCCACTCACAAAGCCAATGGAAGTGCATATTGGAAATGTTAAGGTCATGCATCCATTTATAGTCTGTGATTCCAGTCAAGTAAATCTGTTAGGTAGAGAACTATTGTGCAAGATGAATTGCACAATCTACTGCACACTGGCTGGTGTTGCTTTCCAAACCCTTGATGAAGACGTTATATACAAAGTGATGCTTACTAAGCAAGGCACTGAAGTAAATGAGATCTATTCATTGATGACTGAAAATTAATTGCCAGAAGATTTGAGAACAACAGGAAAAGATATTGGGCGGATGTCAAATGTTGACCCAGTGAAGGTAACAGTGAAAGAAGGTACAGTTTATCTAAACACCCGACAGTACAAAATGAGTCCAGAAGTAAAGGCAGGAGTTGTTCCAGAAATTGACCGAATGATTAAACAAGGCATTTTAAAAGAAATAATGGGTAGTTCTTGTAATTCACCTATAATAGAACTTAAAAAGCCTATCAGAAAATATAGGATAGTGCAGGATCTGAGAAAGATCAGCAAAATTGTAGTGCCTTGTTGCCCTGTAGTGCCAAATCCAGCAGTGATTCTTTATAGGATACCCTGGAATACAGACTGGTTTACAGTAATTGATGTATGCCAAGCCTTTTTCTCCATTCCTTTGCACTCAGACAGCTAATATTTATGCGCATTTAGGTTCGAAGACCAGCAAATTAGAACCCCACTCACAAAACCAATAGAAGTGCATATTAGAAATTTTAAGGACATGCATCAATTTGTAGTCTGTGATTCCAGTCAAGCAAATCTGTTAGGTAGAGAACTATTGTGCAAGACGAACTGTGCAATCTACTGCACACTGGCTGATGTTGCTTTCCAAACCCCTGATGAAGATGTTATATACAAAGTGATGCTTGCTAAGCAAGGCATTGTAGTAAATTGTAAATTGTAGTGCCTTGTTGCCCCATAGTACCAAACCCAGCAGTGATTCTTTATCAGATACCCTGGAATGCAGACTGGTTTACAGTAATTGATTTATTCGAAGCCTTTTTCTCCATTCCTTTGCACCCAAATAGCCAATATTTATTCGCGTTTAGGTTCGAAGACAATGTCTTGGCATGCTGCCGAGTTCCTCAAGGGTATACAGAGAGCCCCTCCATTTTTTATCAGATCATGAAAAAATATCTAGAAACATTGGTCATGCCCAGAAATGCAGTCCTGGTATAGAATATTGATGACCTTCTTGTGGCATCAAAATCACGAGAAGATTGTGTCACTGACACAATTGCATTTCTGAATCATTTGGGTGACGGAGGACACAAGGTGTGACCAGAAAAATTGCAGTTTTGTTAACAAGAAGTTAGATATCAAGGCCACAAAATAGAAAGTGGAGTTAGAAAAGTGACCCCAGAAAGAATAAAAATAACCAAAGAAAGGCAATTGCCTCAAAGACAAAGGGAGGTGCGAATGTTTTTTGGAGTAGTTGGGTACTGTAGGCAGTGGATTATTGGGTTCTCCCTGCCGGCAAAAGCTCTGATTCAGTTAACCCGGAATAGAGCATAGGACCAGATTTTCTGGAATGACGAGTGTGTGTAGGCGTTAGTGAAATTGCAAGATTGTCTGTGTAAATATCCAGCCTTAGGCCTGCCTGATTATTCAAAATAATTTGCACTGTTTTGTTGTGAAAGAGAAAGTTGTGCACTTTCAGTGTTGACTCAAAAACATGGATTAAGCTGACGTCCAGTAGTATATTTTTCTGCTTCTTTGGATCCTGTGGCTTCAGCTTTACCTGGCTGCTTAAAAACAGTAGCTGCTACTTGTATGAGTCTGGAGCAAAGTGAATCGATTGGGATGGGACAGCCAGTCAAAGTATACGTCCCATAATCAGTAAGTATGGGTGAAATTTGCAAATTTGCATTCCGCAAATTTACGTGAAAGCGAACTCGCAATTCACAAAATCCACGAATTCATGCAAATTTGTTTTTTTTGCGTGTTCGCAAGGGTTTTTGCCAGTTCGTGAGGGTTTTTTACAAGTTCGGGAACACAAACTTACTTGTGTGGTCGCAACGGTCGCGACCATGTTTCTAAGTGTCCAGCCTGTTTGCGACCCTGTGGTTCATCGGGCCCACCCTCCGGTTCATCACTGCCACCCCCTGGTTCACCACTGCCACCCTCTGGTTCATCCCTATCACCCTCTGGTTCACCACTGCCACCCTCTGGTTCATCACAGCACCCTCTGGTTCATCCCTGCCACCCTCTGGTTCATCACTGCCACCCTCTGGTTCAGCACTGCCACCCTCTGGTTCAGCACTGCCGCCCTCTGGTTCACCACTGTAGATTATGGGGGGAAAGCACACCTGCCCAGCCTAAACTGAGATGAATTAATTTGGGGCTGGTTAATGTGTCACTGAATTTCAGCTTCAAGTCTGGCACCTGCTTCCTTAGCTGTAAGTGCCTCCTGTTGCAGTTTAATTTTTTTTACAGGAGCATTGTGCCATACTTGTAACTATTCTCTGACCCTGCTTTAAGGGTCAGAGCAGGGTCAGAGAATAGTTGCAAGTAGGCAACTGAAGTTTGGAGGGGCCCCTCAGGAAGCACTACAGGAAATAGTTACAAATTAGTTTGAACTTTTGCACCTGCTAAGTGCTTTCGGTTTTTCAAAATTAGTTTTTCTGCAATTTTGCGAAATTCGCGGGGTGCGAATTCGTGCTAAATCAAACTCCCAATCAGCGAATTCGTGCAAATTAGCGGATTTTTTTTTTCCTGTTCGCTGGGTTTTTTGCGTCTTGGCAAGCCGCTTGCAGCGCAACAACTGCGAAGTTACCTATGCGGTCGTACATGGGCGTGGCCATCGTGTGCGCGTTGCGTATTTCCGGTTCCGGGCGCTATTGGCAATCTCGAGTTGTGTGCGGCGCGCTATTATGAGTTCGCTTGTGTTTTTGCGTGCTCGCGGGGAAAATGTCGCGCAAACTTACCCACGCGAACTTACCCACGCGGTCCTCTATGGGCGCGGCCATCTTGTTTTTCATTCATTGCTATGGTTTTTGGGCATGTTACCTTTCTATCCATATTACATCTTTGTAATCCTATGTTTTTCTGAACTTTTTTTTGCTTTTTTTTGCTCATTATCGATCTCTACAATTTCCTACATCTAAATTTTGTGTTTTTTTTAACTTATTTTGTTACTTTATTACCTACTTTATTTCTTTCGCTCTCTCTCTTATTTTTTTCACACCTATTCGTCTTTTCTTTTTCTTGTGCCCAGGACCATGGCAAAGGGAGCCGACAAGGGCAAGGGGAAGGGCCCAGCACCCCGTATACGGCTCCCTTGCGGGCGTTTGAGGGGGGAGGAAGTTCAGGCCAGGGAGATCTCCTCTGCGGTGAAGGTGGCCGCCTTGATGGTTTTTGTCCAAGTCCACTTCCCTAAGACCGTGGCAGCAGGTGGGCGGATTGCTTCCGGTTACGGCCTCCGGGAGTGTCGCCAGCTGTGGGAAAAGATGTGCCGGGGCATGTGGAAGGAGTCTGGGGTCTGGCGCACCTACCAGCAAGTGACTCATCGGTGGACTGACATCCTGGACCGGGAGGATGACATGCTCGACCTTCTAGGATTGGAGATCCCTGTGCTTGGTAAGTAGCTATTTAATAACTACTTTTTTTTCTTTTGCTCTGTTATATTGCTAATCTATTTTTTTCCTGAAGAGTACGAATGCTGCTGATTCGCTTACATTGCAGGTAAATTAATCTTTAAATAGCTTCTGTCATTGCAGGTGCTCGCCTGGTTATTGGCGTTGCTAATATGCTTATTTGTTTGCAACTTTTTACTCATTTGTGAGCATTACTGCGTAATGGTAGAGACAGTAGACTCAAGTCTAGTCCTTCGTAGCGGGCAATGGTGATGGATGAAGATGACGTTAAAGTTTAAACAACATTCCAATGAATGAAATTACTATGACTCAAACTTAATAATAGTTAACAGACACATGACATTATTAGAATAACTGTGCGGGAGCCCCCACCTTCTTTAAAGTACTTAAAGTACTGCTGATGATGCCTTACTAGTAGTTGGTGAATCGTCTGGCAGAAAGGCAATGGAATCTTTCTGTAATGAGAAAAATGGTGCACGTTAAGCAAGCATTCATCAGTTGTCATAAAAAAAAGTGTAGCATTTAATGGAATAAGCATATAAAAGGTTAACACTTCCTCCCCAAAACCGTTACTTTTTTTCAATCCCAGTAATAAAAAATGTGTTATGTAACATTTTCTTCCATTACGAGACAAAATAGGGGGTTGTGTATGGCATCTGAAAATATGACATGTTTTTCCTAGACGTCACAACATCTGATGTGGCACAGATGACCACCAGTGCCGGGGCCAGCAGTGCGGAGGGGTCCACTCTGGATGCGGCGGAGCCAACAGGAGGAGCTGGGGGGAAGACTCAGCGGCCGCGGACGGTGGTAAGTTATTATACTCCTCACTCATTGAAATGTTTTTGAGTAGGCTCGCAAAGGAGTGTATGATGTACTGTACAGTAGTACACAGTACAACAGTATAAGTAGACTGTACTGTTAAGAACAGTTACTAATTTAGAACTACTTTTTGGGCTATCACGGAGAAGACAGTCAACCTTGACTTGTAATAGCATTAGCTGCGGTACTTCTCGGGTAACCAATGGCCCCCTCTATTTCACTTCAACTCAGCTGGCAAATTTGTATTGTGAAGCCAAGTCATATCAGATGTAGTTTAGGGATGTGAAGAGCGAAAAGTTAAAGAAGGGTGAAACGAAGGACGAGCGAGTCTTAATATTTATGACTGTAAAGAATGGTTTTGTTGAATGCAATTCAAGATAAGAAGAAGGCGGTTTTCAAAATATATTGAAACGGGTGTTAGTTGGTTGTTGACAAAAAGAAATTTTGGTACATTTGAGACATTAAGAAGAATCATAGATGTACTTAGGAAGCCTGGATGTTATCTTTTTTATCCTCATCGATAGCAGAGGTGTATGATGTAGTAGAGCAGACGCTGATTGGATGAAGTACGGCCAGTGGCAGTGCCACCCCAATAGAAAAGTAAGACATTCCTATCCCCACCTGCATGTACTGCTTAAAGTACTGCGAGTCTGCATCATCAGTGCCTGTGTCTGTATTTCTTGGGTAAAAGCTGAGTGAGCTGCCATTATGGCGGCTACCACAAGTTCACGTACCACTAATTTCTTTTGCAACACAAGACAAAAAAAGTAGAAAAAATGACTTTTTTTAGTACTCTCTGACTATTTTTGTAGTAGTGAGTCCACCCATAGTGCTGCTAGTGGAATTCTTGAAACTCCCAGTAATGTCACAGGCTTACAAAGGCGGCTGAAAGATACATGCCAAAATGTTATACTGTGTTTGCTACTTGCTGGTGTTACTGAGTGTCAACATTCCATTGAATTATTTTGACTTTATGTTTAAGACTATTGGCTACAGTATTTTTCTTTCTTTCTTCATAGATGCTACTCCAAAAAAGCTCACCCGCAAGGAAATGGCTGTCCAAGCCAGGGCCCGTAAGCTGGAGGATATTTGTGCCGAGTATCGGTGGTTGTGGGCTCGGGAGCATGAGGACACATCAACCAGTACATCCTCCTCCACTGCTCCGGGTCCAACAGCCAGAAGCCTCCAGCCAAACGGAGCCATGGCCCAACAGCCTTCCGCCGCCGCCATACAGCAGCAAAAACAACAGCTGCCCCCCAAGAGCCTGGATGGCACGTCCGCGCCGCCTCCGAAAGCGAGTGGACTACATGGAGCGGTTGGGCGAAAAACATCAGTGCCAGCTCCGGGACCTCCACAAAGAGCTGCGGGACGTGCAGCACCAGCTGTCCACACTACACCACCGGAGGAAGTGACTGTCCCTTGCCCCTTTTTTAAAGACTGTTGGGGGGTGGGAATTGGGTTTTTGGGAAAGGGGACTTTTGGATTTTTGGACATTGGTTTGGTTAGTGAGGAGGGGTGAGTTGGGGTAATTTATTTTATTTTTGTGACAACAACATCAATAATTTATATTTTTTAATAATTATATTTTTCATACCAAAACACAGTATACGCGCTCATATTATTTTGTGTGGGGGTTGGCGGTGGTTACTGGATGTTTTGTTTCTTCAAACTTACCAGCATGAATGAAACAACTGGTCCTGAAATGTACCAAAATGCAAGTAACCGAGTTAGTCAATTCAGTTGCCCTACTACTGTACTTTACTAGTAGTACTGTCAGTCTCTGCTCTCCTCCCAACTTAGTCCTAGCCCATTATTCTACTACCTCTCCAATATGCTTATCTTACCTTTGATTTTTGTTTGAGAATCGGGGTAGCCCCAGGGCTGCCTGCATTGCAAATGTTGATTAAGGTTGGTTGTTGACTTGAATCCTCAACGGATGCAATATCATTGTTGTGCTGGTAGCAGTAGTGGTACACACTAGCAGTATCACCATATGACAAAAAAGGAAATGAAACATTGAGTGGCCTGAGCGTAGCATTAGAAACAGTAGCAGTGCTAAATTAATGTAAATATAAGTAGTAGTTGCGTGGAGTTTGACTGCTATAAGAAATTAAGGCAAAGGACACGTCATCAACGTAACGTAAGCATTAAGCATTTGATTGTTCACGTTGTGTAGGAGGAGGATGTTCTTATCAATTCACGATGGCGCACATGAACTTCTGATTGTATTGATTTTGGTTGCTTTGACCTTATCCTCCCTAGCAAGTGTGTGGAATTTATTGTTGTTGTCAGTCACACCATAATGAAATACCACACAGCCCGGGGGAAGAGGGTTAGGGTTTGAAAATTGGATGGGAATGGATGTTTTTGGGAAAGTTTGGTAGAGAGGAAAAATAACACAGCATGGACAGTCAAACAACAAATGAAGAGAAACAAATCTTTGGATTTGAAGATATTGATAAATCTTTAAAGGGACATAAAGGAAGTGCACTACTGCATGCCAGAAGTTGTTTACTAAATGGATGGTTAGGTTACTGCAAAGTAGCACTACTACTTACTGCAACTTACTAGTAACTACGAAGAAACAAGTTGACAGTACAGGGCTGCAGTCATTACGCAATTTCACTTGCCTCTCTGCCCTCAGAGAGAATAAACACTTAGAACATTAAATAACTGTTAAACATAGCAAAAACATTGCAAATTTAGAAGCAGAGAGCAAAGAAATGCAGAGCCACACTCATATAAGTTCACAGCAATAATATTACTTAAAAGATAATTAGAAATGAATGGATACTGTTACTGTATGTTGTTGTACTTGTCCTGTTGAATTTGGGACGTTGCATGCATCCAGCCATTCCTCTTATTTGCGGTACTCCTCCGTTCCATCTGACGCTCCCTCGATCAATGTTGGATGACCAGAAGACACCCTGTCCACTGCCTGCCTGGCGGATGCTGAATTGCGGCTCCCTAATGTGAAGCCTGACTTCATAAACTTTTTTCCATTGCACAGGATGAAAGTCGCCCTGTAAATGTTGATGGAAAAACAGGAAGTGATATTAAAACAACACTGAGAGAAAAATATAAGGTACGTACACTGTGTAGTGCAAAAAGTCACACTTTCAGTTTCAGAATCGACAGTGCAATAGTTTTGAAAGGACGTACTCTGAGTCTCCTTTTGAAGGATAAATAAGTATGGGCGAATTTTGCGGATCTTTCCCCTCAAGCTAGGTGTACTGTAAACTACGATTTTAGAACAAAATTAGACCTTCCCAGCAGTGCTCCCAGACCCTTAAATCCAGATGCTAAAATGTAGAATACCCCCAATCAGACCCCCAAAAAACGTGCAATACTGCTACCTGACTGAGGCCTAGTGGAAAATGGTGACAAAACGTACTTTGAAAGTAAAGTAGGCCCACATCCACGCTCTCCCACCATGGATTTTCTTCAAACCACTTGCAACCAAAATTAGACATTTCTCGACAAGTGCTCCAAGAGTAGACCCCAGAACCCAGTTGCCAAAATCTCGAACTCCCCCAAACACATGCAATACTGCTAACCCTAACGAGCCCTAAGTTAAAAATAGTGTCAAACGCTTTCTTCAACTAGGCCCCAACTCCTCTTTGCCACCATGGATTTTCTCCAAACCACTTGCAATCAAAGATATCCATACCCAGTGTTGCTCCAAGACCCCCCAACCCCCCAAACACCAGGAACCCCCCCAAGCAGGCCCCCGAAAACACAAAAGTGAGCATAACTCTGAAAAGTTAAAAATCTTCCCACTATGGATTTTCTCCAAACCACTTTTATCCGGTATTAGACCTTCCCAGCAATGCCCCCAGACCCGTCAACCCAGGCAAAAATAAGTTTAACACCCCCAAACAGCCAAAATGCAAAACCGCAAAAAGTGAGACTTAGCAAATTTCGGGCCTACCTGGTATTCAGTCCACATGCGCTGTGCAGCTAGGCCCTAACTCCCTTTTTCCACCATGGATTTCCTGAAAAACAAATGCAATCAACATTAGACTGTGCCAGCAGTGCTCCCAGACCCCAAAACCCACCCACAAAAACCTAGAAGCCCCCCAAACAGCACCCCAAAGACAGGCAAGTGAGCAAAAACTTTTTCACCTCTGATTTTCACCAAACCACTTTTATCCGGTATTAGACCTTCACAGCAATAACCCCAGACCCGTCAACCGAGGCGGGAACAAGTTTAACACCCCCAAACAGCCAAAAGGCCAAACCGCAAAAAGTGACACTCAGAATTATTTAGCTCTCAATTCCAAATCACTCTGTGCGCGCTCTGCAGCTAGGCCCTAACTCCCCTTTGCCACCATGGATTTTCTTCAAACATCTTGCAATCAAAAGTATCCATACCCAGCATTGCTCCAAGACCCCAACCCCCCCCCACAAACACATGGAACCCCCCCAAGCAGGCCCCCGAAAACACAAAAGTGAGCGAAAACTCTGAAAAGTACAAAACTTTTTCACCATGGATTTTATCCAAAACACTTTTATCCGGTATAAGATCTTCCTAGCAATGCCACCAGACCCGTCAACCCAGGCGAAAACAAGTTGAACTCCCCAAACAGCCAAAAAGCAAAAATGGGGACTTTGACAAATTTATGCCTAGTTCCCAGATCACTCCGTGCGCGCTCTGCAGCTAGGCCCTAACTCCCCTTTGCCACCATGGATTTTCTTCAAACCTCTTGTAATCAAAAGTATCCATATTCAGCATTGCTCCAAGACCCCAAACCCCCCACACAAACACCATGAACCTCCCCAAACAGCCCCCCAAAAATGCTAAAGTGAGCGAAATGCCCAAAAATTGAAAAACCTTTTCACCTCCGATTTTATCCAAACCACTTTTATCCGGTAATAGACCTTCACAGCAATGACCCCAGACCCGTCAACCTAGGCGGAAACAAGTTTAACACCCCCAAACAGCCAAAAAGCAAAACCGCAAAATGTGACAGAAATATTTAGCCCTCAATCCCAAATCACTCCGTGCGCCCTCTGCAGCTAGGCTCTAACTCCCCTTTGCCACCATGGATTTTCTTCAAACCTCTTGCAATCAAAAGTATCCATATCCAGCATTGCTCCAAGACCCCAAAACCCCCCACACACACCATGAACCTCCCCAAACAGCCCCCCGAAAATGCTAAAGTGAGCGAAATGCCTGAAAATGGAAAAACTTTTTCACCTCTGATTTTCTCCAAACCACCTTTATCTGGTATGAGACCTTCCCAGCAATGCCCCCAGACCCATCAACCCAGGCGGAATCAAGTTTAACAACCCCAAACAGCCAAAAAGCAAAACCGCAAAAAGTGACAGAATTATTTAGCCCTCAATCCCAAATCACTCCGTGCGCCCTCTGCAGCTAGGCTCTAACTCCCCTTTGCCACCATGCATTTTCTCCAAACCACTTGTAATCAAAAGTATCCATACCCAGCGTTGCTCCAAACCCCCAACCCCCCCACAAACACCAGGAACCCCCCCAAGCAGGCCCCCGAAAACACAAAAGTGGGCAAAAACTCTGAAAAGTTCAAAACTTTTTCACCATGGATTTTATCCAAAACAAATTTATCCAGTATTAGACCTTCCTAGCAATGTCCCCAGACCCGTCAACCCAGGCAAAAACAAGTTTAACCCCCCCCAAACAGCCAAAACGCAAAAATGCAAAAATGGGGACTTTGACAAATGTATACCTAGTTCCCAGATCACTCCATGCACGCTCTGCAGCTAGGCACTAACTCCCCTTTGACACCATGGATTTTCTTCAAACCTCCTGCGATCAAAAGTTTCCATACCAGCATTGCTCCAAGACCCCCAAACCCCCCCACAAACACCAGGAACCCCCCAAATAGCCCCTCCAAAACACTAAAGTGAGTGAAATGTCTGAAAATGGAAAAACGTTTTCACCTCCGATGTTCTCCAAACCAATTTTATCCGGTATTAGACCATTACAGGAAGGCCCCCAGACCCGTCAACCCAGGCGGAAACAAGTTTAACACCCCCAAACAGCCAAAAAGCAAAAACGCAAAAAGTGACAGAATTATTTAGCCCTCAATCCCAAATCACTCCGTGCGCGCTCTGCAGCTAGGCCCTAACTCCCCTTTGCCACCATGGATTTTCGACAAACCTCTTGCAATCAAAAGTATCCATACCCAGCATTGCTCCAAGACCCCAAAACCCCCCCACAGACACCAGGAACCCCCCCAAGCAGGCCCCGGAAAACACGAAAGTGAGCGAAAACTCTGAAAAGTGAAAAACTTTTTCACCATGGATTTTATCCAAAACACTTTTATCCAGTATTAGACCTTCCTAGCAATGCCCCCAGACCCGTCAACCCAGGCGAAAACAAGTTTAACCCCCCAAACAGCAAAAAAGCAAAAATGCAAAAATGGGGACTTTGACAAATTTATGCCTAGTTCCCAGATCACTCCGGCGTGCTCTGCAGCTAGGCCCTAACTCCCCTTTCCCACCATGGGTTTTCTTCAAACCTCTTGCAATCAAAAGTATCCATACCCAGTGTTACTCCAAGACCCCAAACCCCCCCCAACAAACAGCAGGAACCCCCCCAAACAGCCCCCCAAAAACGCTAAAGTGAGCGAAATGTCTGAAAATGGAAAAACTTTTTCACCTCCGATTTTCTCCAAACCACTTTTATCCGGTATTAGACCTTCACAGCAATGCCCCCAGACCCGTAAACCCAGGCGGAAACACGTTTAACACCCTCAAACAGCCAAAAATCAAAACCGCAAAAAGTGAGACTTACCAAATGTTGGGCCTACCTGGAATTTAGTCCAAATGCTCTGCACAACTAGGCCCTATTTCCCCTTTTCCACCATGGATTTCCTGAAAAACAAATGCAATCAACATTAGACTGTGCCAGCAGTGCTCCCAGACCCCAAAACCCACCCACAAAAACCTAGAAGCCCCCCAAACAGCACCCCAAAGACAGGCAAGTGAGCAAAAACGGAAACACTTTTTCACCATGAATTTGATCAAAAAAACTTGATTCCGATTTTAGACCTTCCGAGCTATGCCCCCAGACCCCTGCAGCCACCCGCCAAAAAGCAGAACACCCCCAAACAGGCAAAAAGCAAAAATTGGCCTACCTTCAATTCAGTCCAAATACGCTCAGCAGCTGGGCCCTAACTCCCCTTTTCCACCATGGATTTTCTGAAAAAAAAATGCAATCAAAATTAGACTGTGCCAGCAGTGCTCCCAGACCCCAAACCCACCCTCAATAACCTAGACGCCCCCAAACAGCACCCCAAAAACAGACAAGTGAACAAAAATGGAAAAACTTTTCACCATGGATTTAGTCCAATACACTTGATTCCGATATTAGACCTTCCGAGCTATGCCCCCAGACCCCTGCAGCCACCCACAAAAAAAGCAGAACACCCCTAAACAGGCAAAAAGCAAAAATGCGAAAACTCATACTTAAAAAAATTTCAGCCAACCAGTCAACATCGGTCCAAACGGGCTCTGCAGCTGGGCCCTAACTCCTCTTTCCCACCATGGATTTTCTTCAAATCACTTCCAATCAAAATTATGCTATCCCAGCAGTGCTCCCAGACCCCCAAACCCTCCCTCACAAATCTAGAACACCTCCAAACAGCCCCCCAAAATCATGCAATACTGGTATATTCAAAACATGGCACATTGCGCTGTTCACAAAACATTGCTGTTTTCAGCACTTCCACTACTTCGATCCTCTTGAAACTTACCTGGACAGTCACTTGTTCCAGCGATTCACAAGAATCTCAGGAAGGCAGAACAAAATCAAACCACTGCTCTCTTTGTAGAAGAAGAAGAAGAAGAAGGTCTACGACTAGTTTTCACTTAGTTTTCACCCAAACACACGCGCCCGCAAAACACCCAAAAAGGCCAAAATTCTGCCAATTCTGGACCAAAGAACACCAAACCGCCCTAAAACATTGGCAACATCATTATGAACGAGCCGGCATTGGGCCCCGAGCCCTAGAATCAGCGTGAACCATACCAACTTAAACCCAAAAACCCTAGTAAATCGCACTGAACCCTAAACCATAGATATGCTTTGTCTGTCTGTGTCAAAGAGCCTAGGTATGCTACATCAGGAGGATGCTTGACTCAGTGGTGCCTGCCTTGACCGTCTGCATGGCCCTGCCACAAGCATGGGCCAAAAATCCGTTCCGCTCAAGAATTTGCGATTTTTATGTACTTTTGCGTGATTTGCGAAATACCGAAAAACAGCAAATTTTGCAAACATAACGGATGTTTGGCATAAGCTTGAGGCAGTTCCATGCAGAGGGTCAAGGCAGGCACCACTGAGTGAAGCAACCTGATGTAGCATACCTAGTCTCTTTGTCAGACATACAAAGCATATCTAATTGTATGCAGCAAGCCACATAGCCACAATTTTACATGAACTGCTGTCTGGAGTGGACTCTGCCCTGCATAATAACAACAGTACACTGCCTCGCCCTCGACCAATACATACCACAAATAGACAGACATGTAGTCCTGCTGTAGTAGTTGTTGTAGACTGGTTTACCTGTTTGCCACTCACGAATTGGCCACAGTTCTTCCGTAAACCGACGCTGATGATCCATCCATCCCAGTGAGTGACTGTAAAGAAAAAAGATATATTATTTAATCAATCATCATGGTATGTTTCCCTCAACGGACGGACAAACACGCATTTTCCTGTTTTCTATTCTGTGCACCCCACACACGGTATGTTTTGATTCACCACCACATTTTATGTCACTTCTTTTTTGTAACATCCTATGGCACTCCGTTTTCTAGCATCACTCACCGCTGGTTCTCGTCATCTCCGCATGGTTGTTTCACCCCTTTGCACATAATCCGGGAGAATTTCAGACTTTGATACATTATTTCCCACAAACACTCGGCTCCTGATTGACCTTACCTCCTTTCCTTTTCACAGTATGACCCTAACCCCCTGACAAAGAGCTCGTTGCTCGAAATGCATTGGGGACTTGGATTACCAATAGGGTTTGGATTACAATGATAACTCCATGATTTGAATTTACTTTTCGAATTGTTCGAACACCCCCGTGTGATACATGTCATTCTTCTACACGGAAAGCTTTTGAATTGAACTGTTTACAAGATGATATAAAGTGAATAAAACTTTCTATTACATCTTCAATCATAAGACACTTGCTTTTTTCAGCACACAGGAGTGCTCAGGTTATCCACCTTGTGCTCACAAGGTCTTTTTTGCTTGTTCAACTCTTGTCCCTCCTGGACAGCAGGGACAATATCCTGATCACCCTAAATGAACTTTCTTTCTTTGAAGTACCCAGTAAAAGTATAGCACATTTGGAGTGCAGCGGACCCCTGTGCTTTTTGTATATTGGCAAGTGAGTCCGCTCGAAGGACATTTTTAAGCATGGGTGGATTTCGCGGATCCACGATCTGCGAATTTGCGGATTTGTGGATTCGCGGATCCGCCAAATCCGCAAATTTGCGGATTCGCGGATTTTGCGGATCATAGTGGGTAAAGGGCGGGAAAACTGTGCACATCACTAGTGTGAGGGGCAGGGCCAAACGGGCGAGCCTTATATGCGAGTTCCATGCCCCTTGTGTGCATAAAAGGACAGGCACGGATCAGAGAAGCTCGTGGTCACAGGAACTGCACAGGGATTGAGCTTGTGAAAGTCAATAATGCAAAAGCCTCCATCAAGCATCAAAGCTAATTTTCGCTGATAGATATGGGGAGAATGCACACCTGCCCAGCCTCGACAAAACTCACATTTTTGGGAGGGCTGATTAACTTTGCGATCACACCGAAGAGCACCGGGGTCCCTCGAGTGAGCTGTCCTTCATAGTGGATAAAGGGTGGGAAAACGGTGCACATCGCTAGTGTGAGGGGCAGGGCCAAATGGGCGAGCCTTATATGCGAGTTCACATGCCCCTTGTGTGCATAAAAGGACAGGCACGGATCAGAGAAGCTCGTGGTCACAGGAACTGCACAGGGATTGAGCTCGTGAAAGTCAATAATGCAAAGGCCTCCATCAAGCATCAAAGCAAATTTTCGATGATAGATGTGGGGAGAACGCACACCTGCCCAGCCTCGGCAAAACTCACATTTTGGGGGGGGCTGATTAACTTTGCCATCACACCGAAGAGCACCAGGGTCCCTCGAGTGAGCTGTCCTTCATAGTGGGTAAAGGATGGGAAAACGGTGCACATCGCTAGTGTGAGGGGCAGGGCCAAACGGGCGAGCCTTATATGCGAGTTCACATGCCCCTTGTGTGCATAAAAGGACAGGCATGGATCAGAGAAGCTTATGGTCACAGGAACTGCACAGGGATTGAGCTCGTGAAAATCAATAATGCAAAGGCCTCCATCAAGCATCAAAGCTAATTTTCGACGATAGATATGGGGAGAATGCACACCTGCCCAGCCTCGACAAAACTCACATTTTTGGGGGGGCTGATTAACTTTGCCATCACACCGAAGAGCGCAGGGGTCCCTTGAGTGAGCTGCCTGCCAGTGCCCATCATCCTGTAACTATTTTAGGATGGCGCAGGCAAGCTGCCAGCGCCATCCTAAAATAGTTACTAAATTAGATTCATCAGGAAGCACTAATAGATAAAATAAAGCAGGTGCTCGGGCACCTGCTTTATTTGATCTATTAGTGCTTCCTGTTGAAGCTAACTTAGTAACTATTTTAGGATGGCGCTGGCAGCTTGCCGGCGCCATCCTAAAATAGTTACAAGTTCAACAGGCTTGAACTTTTGCCCCCCAAATCCGCCGCTCGCGGATTTTGCGGATTTCGGTATATTCACGGGAGTTCGCAGATTGTGGATTTACCGAAAATCTGCGAAATCCGCGAGCGGAACAGATTGTGCGCTCACCCTTAGACATTTTGCATATTTTGTGAAATGCAATATAGTGGCTCCAGAATTTGAAGTACAATTTTAATTAAACAAGGTAAAAAACAGAGTTCTTTACATGGGTTACAATTACTGTGTGAAAGATTAAGTAATAACTAAGACAAGACATATGAATCATCATTTCATGCACAAAAAACAAACAGCATTTGGTTTCAATAGAGCCAGACAGCCATTGCTGTCCACTGCATGCCATCTTCTCAATTATTCATTACCTGTTCTTCTTTTTGTCCGCATCTTCTTCGGAATGTGAGGGCCCACAGGGCAGCCTCTTCTGTCAATATCAGAAGTAACTCTGTCAGCAATCAGCAAGCATGTAGTCAGTCAGTAATTTCAGTCCCACTTGAGGGGACTCGTCGTAATCCATCCATCTGCCTTGAGGGAAATGGATAGGGGGAGTCTGGAGGAGGAGTATAAAGGAGCATGATTGAGTTGTGAACTTGTGAACCTCAGGAATGCAGACTGCGGCACCTTCAAATCAATAAGGAATATAAGATGAAGACAGTGCTGCTGATGGACTTGTGATTAGGTGATTAGAGTTTTGTTGTGGTAAAAGTTGCAAAACAAAGAAATACACACAGGAATAAAAGTGAATAAGGACGAAAAAAAGGAAGTCATTTTCAGGGCTGGTGTCAGGGAAGTAGAGCTCGTCCTCAAACTCCATGAATTGAGACGGGAGTAGGTCAGGTAACAGAGAAGAACTTCCGTCACCTAAGTCGGTGTCCTCTTCTTCCTGCGTGCATTCACGTACTTTGTAATCTGGTGGTATCAAGTGCTGATTCATCTTGATCAGTGTTAACCTCTCCACATTTTTGGCCAAGAGGCGGGTCCTTTTTGAAGTTACAATGGCACCAGCAGCACTGAAAACACGTTCTGAAGACACGCTTGCGAGTGGGCAAGACAAATAATTTATAGCCAGGTTGGTGATCAGTGGCCATAGAGCCATTTTCCTGTACCAATACAGCAATGGGTTCGTATTAAGAAAGACCTCTGTTGGGTCATCCAGATAGGCCTGCACCATCAACTCAAGGTTCTCCACAGTTGCTGCACTTTGCGTACCATCTGTGCCCTTCGCAGCACTGGAACAAGCAAACCCTTGATGAGTTAGCCAATCCGCTTCCGACAATATTATGGCTGGGCCTGGTGCAGGTCAGGATGATGATACGGTTGCTGCTGGTGTCGTTAACGGCTGTGAGGGAAAGTGACTACCTACGCCCACAGATTCAGAAGTGGAACTTGATGCTGGATGGCCTGCTGATTCAGTTATACTTCTGACGGCTCCTTGAATTTTCTGCCGATCTTTTTCGAACTGAGTGGCTGACACAGCTAGCCAATGTTTGTACTTTGAAACATCTGCTTCATCAAAAGGAATGAATGCTTTGCTGGCCACTGTCTTTTTGTACCGTGGATCCAGAATAGTGGCACAAATATAATGTTTTTCTGTATGTATGTTTTTAAGCCTTTCATTGGCAACTAGGTGGCTTAATAACCTCTCCGCCAACAGATATGCATCTTGCTTTCAAACATCATATCTGAACGTTGAAGACACCGCCTTCAGTTGGTGCTCTAGCATGACCAACAATGGGATAGCTTTGCTCAAAGAACAGTCCACCCTGCTGACTTCACGCGTGAAGACCTCAAAGGACGAAGCATGTCTGTCAGGCTTTTAACTAGCTTCCATTCCTCCAAATCTAGCCTCATGTCTTTCATAGTAGAACCTAGTTGAAAGACATAGTCATTGATTACCATGCACTGCTCAAACAGACGCTCAAGCATGTAAAAGGTTGAGTTCCAACGTATTGCCACCTCCTGGATGAGTCCTTTGACTGGCACTTTACGTTCATGTTGAATGCTCCTCAGCTCCTTCCTGGCCTTAAAAGAATGGCTGAAATGTATGCAGATTCTTCGGCAGGTGGTCAGTAACTTCTTGACTGTGTTTTCATTTCTCAAGAAATCTTGAACAACCAGGTTTATACAGTGCGCCAAACATGGCACTCTGAAATATTCACCTTCCTGCATGGCCTTAACTATATTACTGCCATTATCAGTGGAAACATAACCAACTATGCGATTTCTTGGTTGCAGCCAATTAGAGACCTTACTGTTAAACTCCTCCAAAATGTTTTTTGCAGTATGAGTTTTCTCCATGGCAAACATGGCTAATGTGGCATGTTTCAGAGTAGCTTGAAAAACTGTGTCCAGGTCAACAACTGCACTTGACTTGTCTCTAACCCCTGAAAAAGACCCTGCAAAAGAGACCTAGTGTGCAGTGATGCACATGTAATCAAGGGCTTGGCAACTGGTCCACATGTCTGTTGTCAAGTGGATGGTGTGAACAGCACTCTTCTGCAAAGCTGCCCCAATCACCTCCAGCTCATCTTGATGTAGTGCTGGAACCGCAACTCTGGCAAAATAGGACCGGCTAGGAACCTTCCATTTAGGAAAGACTGTTGCCACTAATTCTAGAAAACCCACCCCTTCCACGAAAGAAAAAGGGAGAAGGTCCAGCGCTAGCATTTTAGCCAACTTTGCGTTATACAGACGTACAGTTGGGTGGTTGCTTTCAAATGGCGCCTCCGACCACAACATTCCGCGAATGGTGGGCTGGATCATTTTTCGTGATGATGATGATGATGATGATGACGTCTTCAAACCAGTTGGGTCCAGTGATGTAGTTTTTCGCTTTGGTGTCTCTCCCCCACGCTTAGTGTGCCTCATAAATGTTGCAGGGGCAGAGGGTGTGAGTGATACTACTGCAGTGCTGCTGCCAGCAGAACTGGGTGTACCAGAAAAAATGTCTGTCGCTTCTTCACTTCCCACCTGCACTATAAGCCTCTCATCATCATCAGATGCAATATCAAGGGATACATTTGGATTTGTTTTTCTTTTGCCTTCCTTGATATTCCTCATGTGTGCTTCCCAAATGAGAGTGTGGTGTTGCTTGAGATGACCTCTCTGGCCTCCGGTACCATAGTTGGTACCAAGCTTACCCCGACTAACGGATACTTTACAAATCGAACAAACAACCATGTTTTCCGCCAGTAAAGAAGTCCCAAACTGGGGACTGGTGATGTCTGCTGAAGCTGGAGGTGCTACTTTGACTTTCAATGCCAGATGAAGTGGAGGATGGGCGTGGCTGAATTTGTTTCTGTTGTTCACTTACAGCACCACTGCTTGAGGTCGAGCTAGATGGAGGTCCATGCCGGCCCTTCTGACAAAAAAAGATGGAAGCTGTAGGTCGTGTTGGTATTGTAGTTAACAGTGGTGGTACCAGTGCCACGCTGCCTATATCCCGCTCAGCAGCCATTCGGGATAGGGTCAAAATGTGTGTCTGCTGTTTGCCCGCTGGGGCTGGAGTGACGACTGTGATGACTGGGTTGTTATCAGACTGTTCATCAGCAGCAGAAGACACCACTTCTTGTTCGTCGTCATCACCCATAAGTCGAAGCTTTGCGGGAGCCTTCCTTTTAGAATTAGCTACCTTTGTCGGCTCATGGCGTGACTCACTCTCAGACTGCATGGCTGGGCTCCAATCATGATCAAGGGCATCAGAATGAAGGGGGCTTGAAGAAGAACTTGTAGTAGTAGTAGTATCCCTCCTTGACCTTTTTCTTGCTGGGGATCTGGAAGACAATGGATAATCATCAGCAGGAGGAGTGGCTTCCTCGGATGATACCTCCTCTTGAATATCAATTTCCTGATGTGCCCCTACTTCTGGAGGAACAAGCGTTGTAGGCAGTTGTGCCACTCCATGAACCACTAGTTGCACCTCTCCATGCACCTGTCCATGCGCCTCTCCTTGCGTCTCTACTTGCGCCTCTCCTTGCGTCTCTACTTGCGCCTCTCCTTGCGGCTCTACTTGCGCCTCTCCTTGCGGCTCTACTTGCGCTTGTACTAGTTGCACATGTGTTTGTGGCTGTGGTTTTTGAACACTCGTCAGCTGAGTTACACCCGGCGTTGATTGGATGGTACTTTCTTGTGATGAACCAAGATCACTGGTCAATGGTGATTGAACAACCAAAGTGGCTGCCGCAGCAGCACTCATGGTCTTGGACCTAACTTGGTGTGGTGGCACTGTGCCCAATGAAGCGGAGGTGCTGCTTCCAGCTTGGTCCCGGGCGGACACTGCTGCTGCTGCAGGCGTAGTGGGCACACCAGTCTCCTTGAAAGGTGGTGCCACTTGCTTCTTCTGCTCCTTTTTACTGGCAGTGGCACTGGCAACTTTTTTTGCTGAGGCGCTGAGGCGCTACGGCCAACTTTCTTTGGGGCCATCTTCTTGAGATGTCAGTTCTGCTGTTGCAGGCCGCAGTTGCACGAGTTGCAGAGTTGTCTTGTCTGTGGCCACACGTGATGTTGTGCTGCACACACCGCTGCAGGACTTCTTCCTGGCACTGGTGGTTCTCTTGTGCACCGAAAAGCAATGGAAGCCAGAGGAACATCAGTTATACACCCCAAAAAGTAGAAAAACACACAAAAATCACCACAATCCCTGTCATGGGTTCTTTGGCAATCGCTAGTTAATCCCAGTAATGGTTACCCTGTATTAGTTAACCAAGTAACAGTGTTAGGATTCGTTGTTTATTTGGTGCTAGCAATGCTTATTAAGTATTGTAATAGTATTGGAACACATCATGCTCCTTGTTGATATCAATGGTTGTTTGTTTCCAAGGGTTCTCAGGTGTGTCACGCTCCAAAAGAACTTTCTCGCTCTCACGTTCGAACTGCCGATTCCCTACACGTGAGGTGCTGAGCATACGCCCAAGACCCGGGCTATAAATAGCAGCGCAGCCTACTCAGAGACGCTTCGCTTCCTTGATTGCTTCACTGCGAGATTTCCTGAGCCCATCTGTCTTTGGAATCCCTTCATCACCCACCCGCATCCCTTCAGTCCAGATTTCCTCCGGCATCCCTCCTCCTTACCTATTCCTGTTCCTACAGAGCTCCGTTGAGTTCTTCGCTCTTCGGGCAGTCTTCAACAGCGGTGGCATTCTTCGGAGTTTCCGGTGCGGTCCATCAGCCGAGTTCTTCCCCGCATTTCCAGTGGAGGCACCGATCTTCGTTCCGACGGCCTACAAAAGAGCAAGTAAGAGATATCGTAACAAAAACAGTTGAAGGATAATAAAACATTGGTAAATGCAACCCGCTTTTCCTTTATTTTAAAAGACAAGAGAAAATGTAAACAGTTGAAGGACAACAAGCATTCGAACATGCAATTCGTTTTTGGTTAATTTTGTTTAAGGAAGAGACCTGCGAAAGACTTGCACGAAGAGTGTTTGCTTCACAATTCAAAGAGCATTGGCAAGAATCATAACTCAATAAGTTCAAAAGGATTTGTGGTAGAATTGTGAAGATGGTTAAGTTCAATTACTTTGTAAAGTAACAGTGCATTGTAGAGTTATTTACAGAAACAAGAGTCATAACTCTAGTGTGTAGAACCCAAAGATTGTCAGAGAACCTTGTTGTGTTTTCTTTTTAGTTTCACTGTTTTTCAGGACCCCTTCTGAGGAGACCAATGAGTCTTTGCTAGGTAGGCAAGATGTTGTGCAAATCGTTGTGTAGCTAAAACACCCTTCACTAACCCAGTTAACTAATATTAGTTAATGTTCAAGACTTGGTTAAATTGACTTCGAAACAAACAATTCTTGGAATTGCATTTTAAGGTTTGAACTCAATTCAGGTCAACCCAGGCAAAGGAGTGTAGGAAAGGACTTCTTTAATTTTTGGTATGTACTAAAATGTAATCCATTCTAAGATTATTGCAGTAGGATTTTAATGTACATTCAAACTGATTATGGTACTTGTTCTTAGAAGATGCTATAAAAGAGGTCCTGAACACTCCAAGAGAAGCAGACGTGGACACTGACACTGAAGGAAGACTCCCAGTGTTTCTTTTTTGTCTTGTTTCTCAATCCACTTCCCCTTTACCTTGTGGGTTAACCAGCCACGCAAGAGCTCACATCCTTGCAGACTGGTTGAGTCATAGGGAAGTTGGGAGCGTGCACCATCAAGACAATCCCATGCCATCCATGCCCTCAATGATGTTTAAATTCAAGACACCCCACAGAAAAACTAGACCCATGCACCACTGAGTGCCCCTGGGCATAATGGTTGAAAGCAAGGCAAACTGGGTGCAGGCCTGGGCACAATGCCTGGCTTCAAAATGGCCCCTTGACCCCCACCACATGGCCAGGCCCTTTCTGTACCAGCCCTCAAAATGCCCCCACCCACATGGCCTGGCCACAACAACACCCCAAAAAGTAAAAAAACACACAGAAATCACCACAATCCCATGCCATCTATGCCCTCAATGATGTTTAAATTCAAGACATCCCACAGAAAGACCAGGCCCATGCACCAATGAGTACCCCTGGGCATAATGGTTGAAAGCAAGGCAAACTGGATGCAGGCCTGAGTACACTGCCTGGCTTCAAAATGGCACCTTGACCCCACCACATGGCCAGGCCCTGCCTGTTCCAAGCCTCAAAATGACTCCCACCCACATGGCCAGGCCCCAACAACACCCCAAGAAGTCGAAAAACACTCAAAAATCAACACAATCCCATGCCATCCATGCCCTCAATGATGTTTAAATTCAAGACACCCCACAGAAAGACTAGGCCCATGCACCACTGAGTACCCCTGGGCATAATGGTTGAAAGCAAGGCAAACTGGGTGTATGCCTGAGCACACTGCCTGACTTCAAAATGGCCCCTTGACCCCCACCACATGGCCAGGCTCTGCCTGTACCAGGCCTCAAAATGGCCCCCACCCACATGGCCAGGCCCCAACACCAACGCAAAAAGTCGAAAACCACTCAAAAATCACCACAATCCCATGCCATCCATGCCCTCAATGGTGTTCAAATTCAAGGCACCCCACAGAAAGACTAGGCCCATGCACCACTGAGTACCCCTGGGCATAATGGATGAAAGCAAGGCAAACTGGGTACAGGCCTGAGCACACTGCCTGGCTTCAACATGGCCCCTTGACCCCCACCACATGTCCAGGCCCCGCCCGTACCAGGTCTCAAAATAGCCCCCACCCACATGTCCAGGCCCCAACAACACCCCAAAAAGTAGAAAAACACACAAAAACCACCACAATCCAATCCCATCCATGCCCTCAATGATGTTTAAATTCAAGACACCCCATAGAAAGACTAGGTCCATGCACCACTCACTACCCCTGGGCCTACTGGCTAGTGAGGCTTTACAGGCACCCCAAAATCTTTTTTAAAAAATCAACATATAACAGTGAGCTAAAATGCAATGACATAGATGAGAATTAAGTTAAAAAAAATCACAGAAACAGGTGTATAATGCACCCACGACTAACCCGGGGCCTACTGGATACTGTGGCTACCCACCACAATATATATTTCGTTAAAGTTGTGAAAAAGTTTTAGAACTGTAGTTGCCTCAACTGCAATGCCCCAAACAAACAACACCAACTTACTTGTAAAATCTCAAGTCCAAAAGTGATCCAAACTCCAAAGTCCAAAAAGTTCTCAAATACAATTATCCAGCAGCAGCCACAAAAATCAATCAATCAATCAATCAATCAATCAGTGACACTTATAAAGCGCGCTACATACCCGTAGGGTCTCAAGGCGCTGGGGGGGGGGTGCCGCTACTGCTCGAACAGCCAGGTCTTCAGCTTCTTCCTGAAGGAGAGGTGGTCTTGGGTCAGGCGCAGGTCGGACGGGAGGGAGTTCCAGGTCTTGGCGGCCAGGTAGGAGAAGGACCTTCCTCCTGTAGTCGCTCTTCGGATGCGGGGGACGGCGGCGAGGGCGTGGTTGGCTGATCGGAGGTGGCGTTTGGGAGCGTAGAAGTTGACTCGGCTGTTGAGGTAGCTTGGGCCTTGGTCGTGTAGGGCTTTGTGTGCGTGGGTGAGGAGCTCCACAGCCAAATGAAAAGTGACCAGGACATGGACAAAGCACTGGGAGGAGCCTGCTGGACAGGAACAGGAAGTTGGAGACTCTAGGGCACTTCCTTCCTCCCACCCCACCCCAAAAAATGCACTCCTGCACCAAAAAGTGCAGCCAAATGTCAATCTGAGGAGTTATTCTGATCAAAATCATCATTTTCACAAAGTTTATGCTTCCTGCGGTGGATTTCTTGTGCAGAATTGCAATTGTTTACTCCCGCAATGCGTGATTGCGGGCCTTTATGACGTACTCGCGTTGTCAAACTCTCACATGCAAAATCGCACGTGATATTGTATTTTTCAAGCGTGACCAAGCAAAATAATTCGTAGCTTGCGAATTTGCGGATTATTGGGCAAATTCGGGCAATTCGCAGATCGTGAAATTGTCAAAAATCCGCAAATTCGCCCCCGAAACGGATTTTACGCCCACGGTTAATAATCAGTTGAGATTCTTTTAACAAGAACTCGAACACAGCACACTACTGCTAGTCGAACTAAGTATGAAAGAGTGATTCTGGGAGCAGAAAATGTGACAATGATTAGATGTACAATGATGAATCGTTCCACATTCTGGCCAGACCCTTGTTGTGAAGAAGTGAAAGATGAAGTGGATCATGATTTTTTGGATGTGACTGAGATGTGTACCAAGCCCCGTCCCGATATGAAGGATGAGCCCCTGAAAGAGCCAGATCACAAACTATTTGTAGATGGCTCCTACATGAGAACAGAGGGAGGAGGACTCAGTGCAACGTACGCTGTATGTAAGGTGTTGGGTTGTTATTGAAGCATCCAGTTTACCGGGACTCAAGTCTGCACACGTAGCCGAATTGGTGGCCTTAACAAAGGCATGCAAAATTTGCGAAAAATTGGATAATAACCATAATCACGGACAGTCAATATGGTTTCGGGGTTGTACACGACTTCGGCCAACTCTGGATGCAGAGGGGATTTCTGACTTCTTCAGGATCTCCAATTAGAAATGGTAAAAATTTAAAATAATTGTTGGGAGCAATACAATTAGCAAAGGAAATAGTAGTGGTCAAGTGTGCTGCTCACCAGTCAGGAAATGACTATGTGACGGGAGGTAACAGATATGCTGACCAAGTTGCTTAATATTGTGCAAGAAATAACATGGCCCTAAGCAGAGAAATTGAAACAAATTAAATCAGCTACCAACATTTGTTTTTCTCACCTCTAGAGGCATGGGATGAGGTTAGACAGTTAGAGGATGAAGTTGAGGCAAATTAAAAATAAATCTGGATGAAATCAGGTTGTCAAAGAAGGACAGATGATGATGTATGGGTATACACTGATGACAGACCAGTCATGCCAGACTGCGTACTTTCTCAAATGGCAAGAATGTATCATGGAGAGACACATATAGGTAGGCACAAGATGATCAGACTATTCAGACTGAATTTATGTGATCCAAAAGTTCAGGGTAGTCACAGAGAGTCTTTGCCAGAGCTGCTTAATTTGTCAGCAGCAAATTCTTGGCAGGAAGACAGTGGTCAGTTGGGGAAAAATTGGAAAGGCAGAAGGACCATTCACTAGACTGCAGCTTGACCACATTGAGTTGCCTCCTAGCAATGGAATAAAGCATGTCCTTGTCATAGATTGTTTGTTTTCACGATGGGTGGAGGCATACCCCACTAGGAGAAACAACAGTCTCACTGTTGCTAAGTTACTTTTGTCAGAATTGAATCCTCATTTTGGTTTCCCAATCACTTTGCAATCAGATAGAGGACCTCATTTTAAGAATGAGATAAATTTATTAATCTGTGAAGCATCCAATATTGAACAGAAACTGCACTGTGCATACCACCCAGAGGCTTCTAGAGTGGTTGAGCAATTAAATGGCACAAACAGGTCAAGGTTAGGGAAAGTGTGTGCATAAACATCACTAAAATGGCCAAATGCATAGCCCCTTGTATTGATGGGACTCTGAAGTATTCCTGACAGAAAAACAGGATTGAGTTCCCATGAAATACTTATGTGAAGGGCAATGAGACAAGCATTTATTCCTGGTCATAAATTGATGAGAATAACTGATGATCTGGTAATGGACTATTGCAAAGGATTGGCAGACCTAGTGCATTCTGTCTCTCACCAGGATGGAGAAGACGCAGGTGCCAGGCAGCCAGCACAGGCACATGATTTGAATCCCAGAGAGTGGGTGGTAGTGAAGAAACACGCCAGAAAGTCATGCCTAGCACCCAGGTGGGATGAACCACGTCAAGACATACTGGTCACTACAACAGCAGTGAAGTGTGCAGGTTTACCCAATTGGATTCACACTAGCCATACAAGAAGAGTTCCAGGCCCTACTGAAGAAGAACAACAACTGAGTGAAGCCGTTGAAACAGCGGAGGGTTGTGAAGTCGAAGGATCTAGAGTGATAGATTCTGAAGCAATAGACGAGGAACAAATGAGCACAAGTCAGGAGGTTTGGATACCAGTGATAGACATTCCAGAGGTTGGTATTCAAACAAGAAGCAGAACAAGATTAGAGAGACAGGAAAATAGTGAGGACCAGATAGGTGTTGAAGAACTCACTCATAAAAAAGTGAACAAAACTACTCGAGACCCTGAGCAGGACCAGACAGGGAAAGAAGAAGATACTCATGCAAAGGCAAACAAAACTACCCAAAGACCTGAGCAGGGACAGATAGGAGAAGAAGAACACGTTCAGGCAACAGAAGAGCAAATTTCAGTTAGACCTGAGCAGGACCAGTTAGGAGAAGAAGAACAGATTCAGGCAGAAGAAGAACAACTTGAAATATGACCTGAACAGGACCAGATAGAGGAAGAAGAACAAGTTCAGGTGGATGAATTTATATATATAAGACCTGTACAGGAACAGTCAGAGAGTGATTCCGAACACGAACAGATTGTGCCTACACATAACAAAAATAAAAGAGCTCTAGAGAAAGAAGAAGAGGGTGAAAGTTCAGTTCAAGTTAAAAGGGTCAGAAAAGGTGATAACTGGCTAAGTGGAGTGAAAAGACTGAGATTATTTGAGAAAAACAAATGAAAGACCAGAACAGATTAATGAGTTTGCTAGTGAAACTCAGTCTAAACAGTCAACTGTAAGAAACACATGAAGAAGCCCTAGACTGAGAATCTTCAACAATAAATACAAGTCCCCTGAGTGGACCTATGTAATTTTAGAAGAGTTTGAGAATGTAGATTTAAGTGAGGAATCAGAAGAAGTAGATGCTGTACAGATTGATGAAAGAAAAGTGAGCCCACCTTAGAAATAAGAGCTTAATATTCTCAAGTGAAGAAAGAAAGAGGAGAAACTATCTTTTTCAGATTAAAATTGTGAAAATTTAAGTCACTGAGCGACCGAAACGAAGTTTAACATGAAGATGTTGTAGAGCCTGCATATGTAGTATTCTATTAGTGATCTCAGTATGGTTATTTCTAATGGTAGCAGTGCCTTTATTAATGATATCAAATAAGAAAAATTATACACTTACTAATGAGAAAACAGCTACCGTAAAAGGAGATAAAGTAGAATTAGAAACAGCAGATGAGACAGATTTGTATCACATAGTTTTAGATAATGACACGTCTTTAAATGTTTTCACAATATTGTTATTTCAGTACTTAGAGACAATGGAGATTAGTGATTGTTATGTCTGATTGAAATTACCGGTTCCAGTAACAGAAGGAGTTACATATCACCATTTACCATTAACATATGGTATATCATGTAGCG
This sequence comes from Lissotriton vulgaris, assembly GCF_964263255.1. NCBI lineage: Eukaryota > Metazoa > Chordata > Amphibia > Caudata > Salamandridae > Lissotriton > Lissotriton vulgaris. The sequence continues at coordinate 1,302,452,555 of NC_141695.1, read as the reverse complement.
TTTTAGCCAGTCTGTTTTATGCAACGGGCAAACTTCAGTATTATTACTCAAACTTAGATGTCGTATTTTCAGAACTTCCTATTTGAAAGAACATGAATCCGGTATATAGTACCCAAGATGCACAGTTTATGGTGATTTTTTCCTAAAAATGAAGTCAATAAATATAATTAAGGCACACAAGAATAATTTAACATGTATATTGCGTGAAGCAGAGAAAGTGTTTTTGAATTTAGTTGAGAAAAGGATACAATATTTCCAAAAGAAAGCTGCTGAAAAGAAAACTCATGTACCACCATGGGCTGAGAAAGAGGAAATTTATGCAACTGGCAAAGCTCATGCTGCAATGTCCCTGGACTTTGTTAAGAAAGGGAAAACTTGCCGCCATAGATTAAAGATAGATTATAATAACATATTTATTGGTTCCAGTGACTGTAAACATAACTTCCTAATTTTGGAGATTGGGGACTCAAAGGGGGAACTGATCCAGTATTTTGTGGGGTTTGCTGCATGTGTGGGAACAATGCTTATTATAAGTTGCCTGCACTGTGATATGGAAGCTGCTATTTTGGGATTGTATTCCTGAAAATTTACCATGTAAAGAAAATCACTGGAAACAATGAAAACACTAATGGACTAACATGGAGAAAGAGAGCTAGTTTTTCAGAAATAGTTGGTGACATAGTCATAGTCATAGTTTATTGTATATGATTAATTAAAATCTTTACAAAATTCCCCCCCCCCCAAAAAAAGTGTCTTTACATACATGATTAAAACCAGGCAATATTGATGGGATCCCTTTGGTAATTAGCTAAAGTCTAAGTGCTAAACTATCGGCATATAATATTTTAAATGTATTATGAGGATATTTATTAAATACATCTTTTTCATTGCTAATTCCGTGATAGTGCTTTTGACCTTACGATCAGTGTTTTAAAACAACAAGCTGGATAATTAGAAAGCCCAGAATAAAAATAGAGTTTCTGGAAAAAAAGTGCAATTATACAGTACAGTGTTAGATGTGTTTTAAAAGAAAACTTCTGAGGACCTGCTAATTAAATTGTCTCTAAATGAGTTTTACATGTTTGTTACATAAATGAATCAGCTAGGCCCCTGCTGGCATTGATCATACTTCTTTGCTTTCTTCCAGATTAGCTTGCCGTAAAAGTTTCCTTACTTCTGCCAGGTATTTTACTCCCCGGCAGGCCAAGATTGTCGAGGACACTTCCAACCAGCATATCACAGCTTGCCTACACTTGCGAATATTAAATTCATAAAAAATGGGGTTTAATTACTGTCTCCTCAAATCAATAACTACAGGGCATGCATATAGCAGTTGAGTTAACGATTCCTTGTAAAAGCCACATAATCGACAATGAGCTGCTTGTTGGGTGCTTTTCCAAGATGGCTGTAAGTCCTTTGAATCGTGCAAGCCCATCTGATAGCCTGTGAAGCTCTTTTTTAACTGCAAGCTAAAGTGAGCTTTTAAATAAGCTTGCAGATTTAGAGATTCGTAAGAGTTATTCACAGTCCACCCATGCCAACGTTTGGAAATTGCTTTTTTATCTTCCTGAAAAGATTTCTTTTTTGCTGCGTCATTGACAGCTTTACTAATGCTTGCACTATCTGCCATGTTATCCCATGCTGGCAAACAATGAGAACCTTGAAGCTTTTGAGTACCTCTTCCCCTCACTTCAATCCACTCTTCCCCTCCTACCCCGCCCGCCTCAATCCAACCGCCTACAGCTCTTTGGCCCCAACGAGAAACTCAATCCACTCCACCACATGCCTCCACCACTCAGCTCCCTCAGGTCTCCATTCAACACAATACCCATACCAAACACACACCAAAGTCCCCTAAGGTAAACACATCCTCACCCCCCTACTGGGCCCACCCATTGCAACTGCAAGAACTACCCCCACCGACAGTGACCCCTTACCTCACCAGTTCCCTCACAGATCCCAAAAACTCAAAGCCATTTCTTGACCCACTCCACCTCCTTCCTAGGGTCTCTAAAAGAGACAACCTGTCCTACACAGCAAATATGAGACAACACTGCTCCAACCGGACCTATACTACACAAGGTGAACCCCCCCAAGATGCCCTCATCCCCTCCCATGACTCAATGATAGAACGACTCGCGTCTATTGAAAATCAGATAGACTCGATCTCCCGGGGCCTAACAAAAATCCTCTCCAACCTAGGTAAAGCTTGCAGATACCACCAATCCCCTCATTGGAGTCCCCCCACTGCCAACTCCAAAGGGCATAAGAGCCCCTTCCAGCCCTCAGTAACCCCTGTAACTCAACCTCAGAGAGCTCCTAGTAGGGACTTGGAACCCTAGCCTCAAACAGCCTCAAAAAACCACAGTCCTCCCCTTTAGGGCTCATAGCCACCCTAATAACGACACTAAATCCATGACCTCAAGACCCACCAGAACAGAAGCATTCATGTCCGACATGGAAGCAACTGCTCTAGCCTCTTCCTATGACACACCACCCTCCCACTCCCCTAAATCCAAAATCCAAGTGATCACAGGTCTCCGAAAAGACCGTCCCTGTGCAAACCCCCCAAGACCGCCTGTCCTGACCAACATACCTAGGGCGCCAAAAGAAAAGACCGCCAGCAACAAAGAGCTTTTCACCAACTGCTTGCTCATCAACTGCAGGGTGGCCTCTTTGCATGCAATGGAACTAGCAGAGGCCATCCTCTTGCATGATATTGACATTGCGTTCCTCACGGAGACCTGGCTCAATGAGCTATCCCCACCATGCCTAGACATGCTCGGACCCCCTGGCTTCTCCCTCATCAACAAAGACAGAAAAGACCAGCGAGGAGGTGGGGTAGCCATCATCCATAGAGACAACATGGCCATCACGGAAATAAACTCATATGACTACAACACATTCGAACGTCTCTCAACCAACATCAAGACCAAAGATAATGATTCCTTACTGTGTCATCTTCTCTATCATCCTCCAAGAAAAACCTCAGCATTTGGAGAACAATTATCCGACCTGATAGTTCAAGGTGCACTCGGCGATACCAATAACCTAATCCTTGGCGACCTGAACCTACGGTGGAATGAAACCAACAACCCGTTAATTCAATCGCTATCCAGTCTCCTCTGTGACAACAATCTAACCCAGTACTGCACCAAGGAGACGCACTACAAAGGAGCCACCTTGGATGCCATCATCGCTCAAAGTAATACAATCACTATCAATCACATACTCCTCGTCGACTGGTCAGACCACCACATGATCTTATTCCACATAAACCAACCTACTCTCTCTCATCCTCCTCTGCAAGACCCCCCCAAATGGTTGAGAAACCTCTCTCAGGTTCCCACGGGAGTCCTCGATGACCAAATGAGCTCACTTCTCTCCGACTCCACTGAACACCTCGCCACCAACTACCTCACTGATAATGATATTTATAAAGCGAGCAAATACCAAAAATAGTGTCTCTGCACTAGAACCATGAGCAGAACCCCGACTGACACCCCTCACTGGAACAACCAGGTTTTCAAGTTTTTTCTAAAGCTCAATATAGAGCTAGCCTTCCTAAGCTCAGGTGACAGCAGGTTCCACATCTTAGAAGTACCATACTGAAAACTCCGTCCTCCCCAATGCAAGGTCCGAATTTTTGGCACTGTTAGTAGTTTTGCACCCGTAGAGTGGAGTGATCTGCCTGGCCGGTACCACACGAAAAGGTCCTGCAGAGACAACGGACCCTTCTGTGTCAAGGCTTTAAAGGCCACAGAAAGCGCCATGAATTTGATCCGTTGCACCACTGGAAGCCAATGCAGCTTCCGAATTTCCTTTGAGATTGATTTATGCGGGGTAAGCTCAGCAAAAGGCGAGCCGCTGAGTTTTGAACTGCTTGAAGTTTCCCCAGGCACTGCTTCTAGGCATTCAAATAAAGCCTGTTGCAGTAGTCTAACTTAGACTGTATGAGTGAAGTGATGACCACTTTCTTGGTTTCCTCAGGAACATAGGGAGGTACTTTCTTGATTTTTTTTATCAGGAATTAGGAAGCAGATACAATGGCATTCGTTTGTTGAATGAACGTCAGTCTGTTGTCAATCAGAATGCCCAAATTTCTAGTCTTTGCCGTTGGAATGGGCGGCAAGCCCATTCCTGCAGGCCACCAAAGATTGCTCCAGGAAGGTTGTAAATTGCGAAAAATCAACACTTCCGTCTTCTCGGAGTTTAATTTGAGGCAGTGACTACTCATCCAGATGTTGATAGCGGCCATGCAGTTATGGAATTGCCCAGCAGGAGAACTCTGTTTTTTTATGAGCTGCAACCACAATCTGAGAGTCAGTGCGTACGATGTTAATGAGAAGCCATAATCTCTGACCAGCAATGCCAGTTCACTGACGTACACATTAAACAACAGTGGACTCAACGAGCTTCCCTGCGGAACCCCACAAGGCAGCACGTAAGGCTCCGAATTAAACACGTTGAGCGACACCGTTGATCTCCTCTTCTGCAAAAAGGAGGCAAGCAAAGCCAATGCTATGCCTTCCACACCTAAATTTTTAATCGGTGAGTCAGGAGAGTATGATCAACAGTGTCAAACGCGGCAAGGAGGTCAAGTAGGATTAGTGCTGTGGTACCTCCACCGCTCTAATTTCTTCAGTCGCCTTAATAAGTGCTGTCTCGGTACTGCATTCCTTGCGGAAGCCAAACTGAGAATGGTCCAACAACCCATTATCATCAATAAATTGAGTCAGTTGGACGTTCATAATTTTGTCCACGATTTTGGCAGGAAAAGGAAGGCGTGCAATGGGGTGATAATTCGATGTCATGGATGCGTCTAAGGTGGGTTTCTTGAGAAGCAGGAGAACAGAGGTCTCCTTCCAACAAGTAGGAAAACTTCCTGAGGAAAACATCCTGTTGAAAATGTCTGCCAACACAGGACTCACCAGGTCTGCTAGTTCCATCAATAAGGCTGATGAACAAGGGTCCAATGGAGAGCCTGATTTAGAGGCCAAATATAATTTGTTACAATGCTAAGCTAGTGTCCATGCCTGACATAATAGCTCCTCTAAACCATCCCATCCAGATCATGGATCAACTCTGAACTCAATTCCGAAAGGACAAAACTAAGAGCCAAAGAAAGAAAGTGTAGAAATAATCCTTCCTTTATTCTCCGTGATCAACTCAAATCAGCCCGTTGGAAGCCCAACAACCAAATCAAAAACAAAAAATCCAGCTTTTTCCACACGGTGCTGGAAAGTGCCAAAAACAGACCCAAAGAGCTCTATTGCATCATTACACAACCAACCTCCAGGCCTGTGTCCTCCTCTGTTCAGGCGTCAAAAGATCTGTGCAAAAAGTTCGCCAATTTCTTCAATGATAAAATCACAAAAATCGAACTCTCACTGGACGTCATCGACACGTGCCACACGAAGTTCAGCGCAGCTGGGTCACTTGATATTTATCCTGGTCCCTCTCCCACCACCTTGCTCAGTTTTCGTCCTATTCAAGAAACTGAGATAATCCCGTTGATCTCCTCCTCCAAACCCTCAGCCCATGCTTTAGCCCCGCTCTGGAGCACGATCAAAAATAGTTCCCTGAAAAATGGAGGAGTTCTGGACTGCCTCAAAATAGGTCAAGTCACCCCCCTGTTGAAAAAACCAGGACTAGATGCAACAGATCTGAACAATTATAGACCTGTGTAGAACCTCCCTCTTCTCTCTAACACTCTAGAAAAATGTCTACTACTTCAACTAACCCAGCACCTCGACTTCATCAACCTCCTGGACCCCCACCAATCTGGCTTCAGAAAAAGGCTGTAGCACAGAAACCGCAACTCTCATCATCATCGACGATATACATGGATAACTAGACTCTGACCAATGCTGCATACTCATTCTCCTGCACCTCTCGGCAGCTTTCGATACTGTTGATCGCAAACTCCTCATAAGGGCTCTCCAAGAAAGAGCTGGACTGGGCGAGGTAGTCCTCAAATGGTTCTCCTACTTTCTTCAAAATCAAACTCAAAAAATACAAATAAAAAACTTTACTTCCGACCTCCAGCAAGTCAACAGGGGTGTCCCACTGGGCTCGGTGCTTTCATCACAACTCTTTAACATCTACATGGAACCTCTCTCCAAACTAATCAGAAAATCCAACATCCACTTTTATCTCAACGCTGACGATACTCAGATCTATCTGGAAACGACCTCTCTCAAAGACATACAAAGACTTAACAATGTCCTGAAAGATGTCCAACATTGGTTGACAAACAACCATCTGAAACTAAATCCTGATAAGACTGAACACTCCTCATCTCGAATAAGGAAGATAACCCCCAAATTGCCGAATGGCTCAAGGCCATTGATGCACTCAGTGGGAATGTTACCCTAGCGGACTCTGTCAAATCGCTAGGCATCACTCTTGACTCAAAACTGAATATGACGAGAGACATTAAGAACTCGACCAAAAGAGCGTTCCTTAACCTCAGACTACTGAACAAAATAAAACCTTGCATCCCGCCCAATGATCTCATACAGGCCACCCAATCTCTGGTACTGTCAAGACTGGATTATGGAAACGCAGTCCTCGCAGGAATCACAAAATCACATCTGGCTCACATCAAAACAACGCTACATGCGGCGGACAGAATGATCAATGGTATCAAGAAATATGATCATATCTCCCCTGCACTCAAGGAACTTAAGTGACTTCCAGTGGAAATGCGGATTAGCTTCAGAACAGCCCGCCTCACCCTCAAAGCCCTTCACACTGGCAAACCTGAGTACTTGGTGAAAAAACTCATAAAAGCCAGCCACTCCTGGAACCTGAGGAGCTCAAAATCCCTTCTACTCATCCCAACTAAAACTAGAAGGAAAAAAACTGCAGATCGATCTTTCACCGGAGGCGCTCCCAAAATTTGGAACTCCATTCCCCCTCACATCAGAACCATTATCTCCTTTGTAGAATTCAAAAGACAACTTAAAACCCTGTTCCTCAACCGCTCCGTAGGTAATGGATAACGTGGGCCTAACACTAAACATCGACCTCTGCTCGAGCTCTAAGACTCTGAAGAACCTGGAAAGCAAAAATGTCCTAAAATACAATGTGCCACTCTTTTACTTGCCTGCCTCTGTTAATATGTTTCAACTCTATCCTGTATCTGATGTTTGTCGGTTCTGTACCTACTGTAAAGCGCTCCGATACCCCCGGGTCTGCCCAGTACTATAGAAAACTTCTTAAATACATTTCCAGCTTGACCAGCGATGTTCTCAAGTAACTTACCCATGAGTTTGGTGTTTCTTGATCCATCTGGTGTTTGATCTCTTCCCAGCATAAACTGTTCATTGTGTCTGGATCGGAGGAGCAGAATGTATGCCATAGCTTAACAAAGCCACTCAATTCCGCATTCTGGAGGCTGAATTCCAGCCGGATCTGAGCTGGGGAGGCAGACTTTGGCAGATTGAAAATGGCCTTATAAACTTTCGGCTGAAGTTTGTTTAGCAGAATAGTCTCCTTGCCGCACCAGGTGACTAGACCATATGACAGTGTCGGCAGGATTTGCGCAGCATTCACTTTTAAGAGGTGGTTATGGTTCGGACAGTCTAGTTTTTTATAGAGTAATCGGTATGCGAAGATTAACGATTGAACTTCGGCTTTTTCGGCCAATTTGTGATCCTTGAGTGTTGTGCCTCGCCCTAATATTATGCCAAGATATTTGTAGGACTGTTGCTCTTCCACTGTTGCTCCTTTTACAAGCCATTTAAATGCTTATTTTTTTGTGTCCACTAGGTGAACAACTTTGGTTTTCTCTTTGTTTAGTTTCAAGTTTTCCTGGTCTAAATAGGTTACTAGGTTATTTATCGCTCTTTTTAATCCAATGATTTTTTGGCTCAACACCACAATGTCATCAGCGTACTGTAAAAAAGCAATTGGCTCGTTGGCCAGTTTCAGCGGATGATAATTGGCTACCTGAATCTGTTTGCTGATATCTGAGTGAAACAAGTTAAATAGGCTTGGCGCTAAGACGCAGCCTTGTTTTAGACCTTACTGCGTATGGATGCTCGAGGTTGCACTGTACCCGTTGCCCAGTTTCACTCTTGCCCAGGTATGACTGTATAATGCAATTATTGCATTCAGTATTTTACTCGGCAATCCCCATTTGTTTAGTTGTTCCCCGAGACGGTTTCTACTCACTCGGTCGAAAGCTGATTTTAAATCAACGAAACATGCGTACAGCCATGTTTTATTTTTTACTGCTTTTTCCGTTAAAAGCGCCAAGATGGCCGAATTTGTTATTGTGCCCATCCCTTGCCTAAAGCCCGTTTGAAACTAGGAACTATGTTACTTTGGTCCATCCAATCTTGAAGCTGGGCTAGGAGACAAGAAGTGTAAAGCTTGGCCTGTACATCAATCAGAGATATCAATCTGTAGTTTCCTGGCTTACAAGGATGTTTGAAAATTGGATGGATTATGTTCCTTTTCCAGGAATTGGCGACGTTGTTCTGAGTATAAATCTGAATGAAGAGTGCCGTAAGAGAGTCTGACCAGAAATCTGGGTCATTTAAAAAAAAAGGGTATTGGAAAGCCCATTTGGACCTGCCGCCCCGCGGTCTTTAGTTGTTGTATTATGCCTCTTAATTGTTTGTCAGTCAAGTTGTTTAGTTCATTACTTCATGGCGCTAGTCCTGGTTCTTTACATTCTGCCTGATCCTGAATGGGTATTGTTTGTATTTTTTCCAGTTCGAGGTAGGGCTCTCGGGACCCTTCTATGGCCCCTGGTACCATGCTGCTGTACATGTTTCGCACATGTTGAGTCCACATTTCCTCTCCGATTCCTGCTTTTTCTTGCGGTCTTGAGCCTTTAGTCAAAATATTTATATTGCTCCAAAAGACCATACTATTTGGCAATTTACTTGCACACAGTAGTTTTGTCCAGATGGTTTCTTTATATGCTCCTTTCGCATCCCTCAACATCTTCCTATAGTTGTTCCATATTTCCTTCAGTTTACTTTTATCAATTTTACTGTGCATTCTTGCCGCCTGTATTCGTAGTAGCACCTCTCTTACGATCCTTCTCTTTTGGTCTCGTAATTCAATATTGAACCATGGTTCCCTCCTGGTATCTGATCTTTTTGGCTTCCATGGGTGGCTGGAAATTTTCGGATGAGGACAAGAGCCAACTGTTCCCATTTTTTATGGTATACAACGTTTACAACGAAGTTTTTACCACGCACTACCACTACAACACAGGCATTACCACGCATACCATTACAACGCATTGCGCTGGGGGGCGCTCTAGGATAGGGAATAAGTATAATTTTATATCCAACACCTTCCCTAGTGTCCACGGGGACTGGAGTTGGAATATAAAATTATACTTACCACTATCCAGCACCTCTAAGCGCTATGCGTTGTAACGGTATGCGTTGTAAAGACCGCGTTGTAATGGTATGCGTGGTAAAAGTATGCGTTGTAACGTCATACATCCATTTTTTATGTGCTCCTCTTCTATCGGCGGCCCCAGTATGTTCAAGTGTTCCTTGATTGTGTCCTGTGTGATTTTCAAATCCACTCCCCGCCATTTTAATTTCTGCAGATTAAACCTTTCTGCATGTCGTATAAGGGCATTTATTTTTTGGGCCTGCGTGAAAGTAATGTTAATTCTTGTAATATGAGGAAGGTGATCACTTTCTATGTGCGGGTCAATTTGAAATGTATCGCTTCTTGAGACTAAAGCACTGCTGGTAATTGTGAAGTCTATTGTTGAGCGAACTTTTCCACTCAAGTGTGTTATTGTCGCTGGTATGGCTCCTTTTGTGTTGCAGTTCAAAATTGTCAGACCAAGGCTTTCTGAATCATTCATCATTATTCGTGCTCCCCAGTTCTCAAGTCTCTTTCTTTTATTCTGATTATTGATTATGATATTACAGTGGAAATCTCCTGAGATGAACATAGGGCATCGCTTGTGAGATCTTTGCATCGCTTTTATCAGATTGATTAAAGAAAGTGAATTTTTCTTTCTGATTCTTTCTCTCTGGGTGAATGTAATAATTAACCAGTAGTAATTGCCAAATTGATTTGTTTGTTAGGAGCTTACCAGTAATTTGATCACTTGAACCCAGTTAACCCCATCATCCAGGTCGTCAGTTACCCAGTCATGTTTTTGGGAAGCATATATATTGATAAAACGCCTCACAGGTGACCGAAGATTGAAAATCTTTCTGCAAGAATGTGGTGTTCTATGTATCCTGAAATTGAAACTGGGTTCATAGCTAAGTTTCCTGGAACAGGATTATGTCTTGTTGTTGAAAAAAGAATATTGTTTCATGGTCCTGACCAATGTCTTTAAAGCCATGGACGTTCCATGAGCAGATCATAATCATGTCCGGCCGTGCCTCCTCCCAGTTATGGTCCTGCCTCTTGTCTTCCGTGCTTAACTTATTCTCTTCGTTAGGTACGCTTGTTACTTAACACCTTTGGCACCCAAGACCAGTCCATGCTGTCAAATGTTCGCCCTCCCGCATTTAGTGGATTTGCTGTTGTGTTGGCCCCATTTGCGATGGGCGGCATTACAGGCGTGGTGGCTCAGGTGCCGCGTACACATATTTTTTTTTCCAGATGTGTCTTCCTCTTTTAAGTTTCTGGAACTTTTTAGGAGGGGGTAGGGGTACCTTTGGGGTTTGTGTAGCCTGAGCGTTATTCCCCAGGCTCCAAACCTTGATCTAGTTGCATATATCTTGTCCACTAATTCCTTTGTTGACCAAGTTGTTAATGATTCTTCAATGTCTGGAGTTGATGTTGAATGTTGAAATTCCACAGCCATTGGATCTTGTGAGGTTATTTGATTTAATTCTGGAATCAAACAAAACAATTTTGTTTATTCAAAATATCCTGCCTTCCTTTGGTTGAATATTCAGGCGCCAATGTCAGTTTTGATTCAAACACCTCCAACTGGTTTTGGTTGCTACTAGAAGATTGTAAAGTTTAGTTCTTTTCCTACTGCAGGGTTTCTAGTCACTGATATGTCGTATTCAGTGTGGGATTCTTGCTCCATTAGCTCTACATTCACCTCATCCTTTTTTCTCTCTACTTTTCCAAGGTTTTTGGATGTTGGTGTCCTGGTTGGCACAGATTCCGGTTCAATGAGAGAAAGCCTACATCTTCGACCCATTCCAATTATTGTGACTTTTATCGGTTTATGATTACCTTGGGTTTTGATGTTTGTTATCTCATGCAACCTCTTGCCTGTTGAATCTTCCAAGCTTCCTAGTTCACTCAGTTTTTTACTCTCCTCATTCCGATTAGATGTTTTATCTCCTATATCTGGGCTTCGACATCTATAACTCAGAGATTAATTTTTCTCTAGGACTTGAGTTATTTTTTCTCGCCCTGCACCTTCCTCAATTATTTGGTTTCGATCTGGACGCCACTTTTCATGTCTATATTTTTGGACTGCTTTTTTTGCTGGTGGGTGTCCTGCAGCTATATGAAGATCCTGATTCGTCAATGGAGCTTGAAGTTTCTTACATTGGCTTGGGTTCTACTATACATTTTCATTGATCTGCGACTGTTAGTGGTGCCTCACAAGTGGACCCTTTCAATGATTTGCTTTTTTCCCCTTGCGATGTTTTGATTGTAAAAATTGAAAAGTTTTTCTCTGGACCTAAGCTTTGTGGTTTGTTATATTTAAGCCTGACCTTCCTTGCACGTTTTGTTTGCCTTTTCGTTGGTTTTACAATAGGTAAGGTATTGAGGCTGCTCTGGGTTACTTCCATTTGATAATCCATTATGTCGGGTTGATCATCAGATTCCTCTTGCTCTGTTTCACCCATGTCTTTACTACTTGGGTTTGTTTTTGCTTTATTGCCTTTTGATACTTCCTTTGTTTTAAACTTAATTTGAGTTTCCGTGTGCTACTTGGTGTTACATGTCAGTTTTATGGCCTCTAGAATGTCCTTTAAAATTTGGGGCAGAAGTGCCAATTTCTCAATTATAAAGCTGCTGCCACAATTAGGCAGTTGTTTGTCCCCTGAGAGTTAGTAGGGATGTGATTAAGTCAATCTTGGCGTTTATACCTGAGATGTGGCTGGTGATTAAGTTAATGAGGTCTATTTGGACTTCCATTTTATCTGATTGGTAATTCAGTATCCTTATTGCTTGATCCAGTGTGCCTAACGCGGTTTGGCTCCATTGTGCGTTTGGATAATTTTCACAGCTTTTTCCTGGGTCCCCTGACCCATGATCGATCCTAATAACCGTTGAAATTGTTATGGGAGATGACAGGCTTAAATGGTTTACTTTTGTAGAATAACTGCTGCCTTCCTCTGGTGTGATCACTTGTTGGTCGTTACTAAGGGATGGGCTTAATGGAGTGGATACCGCCATTCCCAATCTACTGTGTTGTGCTCCCCTACGGGTTTCCAGTGGCAAGAGATTCCCTTGAGTTTCTTTTTTCTGTGTTTTGATTTCCAGAATGTCTAAAAGGTTGGAGTCATTAGATAAGGAAAATTAGTTTGACCAGGCTTCTTCCTCAAGGACTTCAGGCACTGCTGATTTATTTGACTTTTCCTCCGTAAGAAACTTTTTGTTGCCCTCCATTACTACGCTTACAGATGCATCTTTTCCATTTGTTGTGGGCATGAACTGGTGCACCTGTGCAGTTACAGTTACCAACTTACTTTCAGGGTTTTCTATCATTGATTTCTGTAGGGCTGGTTTCCCTATTAGAGCACGTTGGTGTTCACCAGTATGGGGATAGCACTTGTTTTGACGTGAGTGGGATTGCAATTTGCTTGGTGAGCAGGTGATCCTGACTCAAAGAGGCCCCTGTTGATCCTTATGTCTGGAAAACTTGGGCTTGGCAGCTTGGAGGCCTCAACTGTTGGAGTGTAAATCACAGCCATTTGGTCCTTTAGGAAGAAGAATTTATAAAACCCGGATTTGCTTCTGGGACTCAAAGATGTTGTTTCCAGAGTCGGCACTGAGACCAGCCTCTCTCTCAATCTTGAGGATTTCCTTTTTCAGCCTGATGGAGAGCCTACTTCAATGGATTTTTTTTATTTGCTTTTTTGCCTGTTGCCACTTTCCCCAATTGAGTTGGTGGTTAAAAAGCTTGTTGGGGGGGAGTCTGGGTAATTCTGGTAATTCTGGTTACTCTGAATTATCCCCTCTTCAGTGCCCTCTTCAGAGCCCTGAGAGCAGGGCGCTCCTGTGTGCTCCGGTGAGTTCCTGAGTGCTCTGGTGTGTTCTGGTGTGCCACTTACTGGCCCAGTTCCACTGACCCTCCGTGCCTCCCCTGATGGCTGTTACTGACGGTCTCTGATGTCGGTTGCCAGTGCTTGCTCTCTGATGTTGTTACTGCGGAGACACACACTTTGCTGGGCGACCCCACTGCTCCTTATACTTATACTTATGCTTTTGTTTTTGCTGCTGCTGCTTGCTCTTGCCTAAGCTGGCACCTAGGTAACTCTGTGCACCTCTTTGCTTCTGTGCTTCTGTGTCTCTGTGCCTCTACGCCTCCGCCTCTGCTCCACTGCCCTGTTGCTCTGCCTCTTGCCTCTTGTCCTTGAATAACTCAGAGGGAGATGTGTTGGTCCTGTGGTGCCTGCCTCTTGACCTCTTAGCCTCCTAACCTCTGGGCCTCAGTGTGGTGAATGGTGTGGAGGGGGATGTGGTGATTCTGCAGTGTGGGGGGGACCAGAGTCAAGAGTGTCTCTAGGTGGACGCAGTTACCGTACCCACAAGGTCCTCCTCTGCCGCCCCCAGACAGACCACATCAAGTCCGCTCACCTCAGCTACCCCTCAGTCTCTGCAGTATTCTGTGACACTCCAGGACCAGGACCGTGGCAACTGCAGCCCCTCACAACCTCCCGAAGCTTTTTGCCACTACACGCGGCTCCGCTGCATCTATGTGCATCTATGTGTTTCCCACTGCAATCCCGCTGTGATTCACGGGATCAGCGACTCCTGGCCTCCCACAGCACCACTGCAGGCAAAGCCGAGACACCAATGTGTGACGTGACGTTCGTCACAGCTCCCTGTTACCTGGCGCGGCTTGAGATGCACGGCTCCACAGCTCCACAGCTCTCCTGGACTTCCAGCTGCTTCCCGCTGCTCCGCTGCCACACACGCCGGGCACACGCTCCACTCCGGTCCGATCTCCCGTAGTAGGTGACATATTTGATGCATTGATACCTTCAGTGGAAGTCATTCTGAATTAACGTACAATTTGTCACTTGTCAACAGTAGTTGATCATCTCTCGACTGATACTGCTAGGGGTTTCTTGATGATAAATACAGAGATGGTTGCAATTAGGTTTATGGTTTTGCAAAACCAACTTGCGCTTGATATTTTATTAGCAAAAGAGGGCGGAGTCTGTGGAATGCTGAAAGTACAACATTGTTGCACTTACATTCCTGACAAAAGTAAGGAAATTAGGGGATATATTTATAATATTACAACATTTCATGAACATTTTAAACCACTGGAGGTTGATAGTGTATGGGAAACACTAACAAAAAGTACATCTTCAACAGGGACTTGGTTTTCTGATATAGGGAAAAGTGTTTTAGGTCAAATAATTCTTACAGTAATTATTAGAATGATGATAGTTTAAGCAATAATGATTTGGTGCAAATGTTGTAGAAACAAAGAAAGGAACATGAAGTGAATGGAAAAGGAAAGAAAATAAAGAGGGGTTATGAGGAAAACCAGATGGAGGAAATGAACGGAAGGATATACAAAAAGATGTAGAAGATAAAGATGAAATTAAGGAAGAAAAAGAGGAGACTTAGAATGAGAAATACTGAAAGTTGGCATCTGGTTAGGGATGGGTAATTTTGTGATGGCTCAATAATGCCCTCAGACAGGGGATTGATGGAGCAAGGACTCATAGAAAAGAGACTTGCTTGTAAGCAATCCGCTTGTTTAACTCACTAACATGTTATTAAATACGTTTTTGTGTAAAACTAATGTACACCACATGAACATATGGGTTAGTGAAGCTTGCCTAGGTGTTTGCTAACACTAATAACACAAATAAAAGACTAAACAGCTTTTAACAAGGAAATATTTACTGCGTATGAGCCAACTGCATCTATGCTAAATGATGAACTAACACTAAGAGGGAAATTCGAGCGCATGAGCAGAAGTCACTAAAATGGAGTCATAAAGGGACAAGGAGTAGAGATGGGTGGTTTACAGTGAAACTATTTATTTTTTAAAATAACATCTGTCTTTCGGAATGTATCATTAGTGCGGATTTAGGCCTCTCGTGTATAACTGAAGTAAGCTGAGCCATGTGAGGACTGTGCATGACTACTGAGAGTGAATCTGGAAGGATGACAAAGAGCTTGAATAAAAGTCAAGGTCGTAAAGAGTCCCAGCCTGAGAAAGAATGTTGAAAAGTTCCACTGAATGGACTAACATGTTAGATTTGTTAACAAATGTTGCAGATGTAATATGAATGCGGGTGGGACAATAAAGCATGAATAAAAACTAAGGGGATGGGTTTGCAAACAATGGATTAACTGAATAAAGTGACATGTAAGCATGGTGTGATGATCATCTCCCCTTGCCAGGACTGATTAGATTTCAAGATTTCACAATATTGAAACTTTAGTGGGGGGTGCATGATAAACGAAAGGTATAATTGAGGTAGCTTTAGTTAGTTAGTTAGTTAGAGCGCTCAAGAGATGAAGGTATGAAGAGCTCGGGATGCTGTCTGTGTAGCAGGATATGCTGATGCTGGGAGAAGATGCTGGGAGATGCATATGAAGAAGACGAATGCAGAACTTTCTATCCTGATTTAATTGGGTTAGATAAGAAAATCGCTCAAGAATCTTGAGGAGGATGAGAGTGTCGGAGAGGATGCAACACAAACGTCAGTATTAGAGAAGTCATCTATCCTGTCCTGAATCCTGTCCTGAAGTCTTTGTCACCTGATCTTTTCCGAGGGACCCTTACGAGCCCTTTGGCCAGGTGGTTGGTCTTCACTCCATTCCTGGTAATTATATTTTCATGTTATTTTCAGATGTTCTTTTCTCTTTGTCCTCTCCCTTTCTGGGCATTTATCATTGTGTAAGTTCAAAGTATGAGTTTGATGATTAATTAATTTTATTTTCCCTCCTAAGAATGATGGCGACTGGACTGTGTAAATGAGATGATTCAAATGAATTTAATTTTGATAAAGTTTTTAAAATTTCCTGAGTCTGTTGTTATTTACTTTAAATGAATAAGATAGAGTCAGTGTTATATTTTCACAATCAACTAGTTCAACTAATGGTCCATCGACCAGAGGAAAGAACTTTTTGATCAGTGAAAGGTTAGTTAAGAATAAGGAATAACTAATCATGAATTTTGAAAAATCATAAACTTTGACTCCAGCAGTTTACTCAATTGTAAGTGGCTTTATGGGTTCAGTGGAGTATATGGTATTGGAGTATCTGTTGTTGGTATGCCGCTGGATCACTGGCATCAGTTAAGATTCATCATGACAAGGTGTTTGATACCAAACACCATAGGTTTCAGTGAAGCCGTTATGTAGCTGAGTAACTCGTTTTGACCAGTGCCAGGTACATATCTTAAGATGGCTTCACTGCTCACTTGTAATATCTAGTGATAGAAATAGACAACTTAGGGGCATATCTAACCATGCATGTATGGCCTCACATAAAATATACTGCATTCTGCCTTAGTGCACCAAGGTCTGCTGTAGTGGTGACCTACATGGACTCAATGCAGTGGCGTTTGCATGGCACACACACAAGAATGTGCCTTGCTATGTTTTAACTCATGGTTAGCATGCCATGGCAGTCTGTGTGTAATTTATGTGTGGGTCAATTAGGGTGGGTGGCATATGATATGCTGCAGCCCTCACTAACCCTCTTGAGTACCAATGCCCTACGTACCAGTAGTACCATCTACTAGGGACTTACAGGGGAGCTAAAGTCCTGTGCCAATTGAAAAACAATCAGACACATCATGTTTTAAAGGAATGAGCACTGGTGCTGAGGTCTGGTTATCAGGCATTGGTACAATGTCAGAGTTGAAAACAAGCATCTAGTAGCTAAAAAGGGGGCAGAACGTGGGGGGGAATACTGCAACAAACACCCAGTTCCTACAGAAGAGGGAACAACGCATTGCCGATTAGTGCACTGAGAGAACCCATGACAGTTACTCCGCTGTGTCACACTAGAATCAGCCACCTCAAAAATGACTAGGCTACCAAGAAAGTGATGAAGAAACCAAGAAGTACCTAATGCTACAATATGTGGGGAAGAAATATTTATGCTGTTCAGATAAAGGTCTCTCATTCATTAAGGCACCTCACCACACTGGTGTGTGGTGAGGTGCCTTAATGAATGAGAGACCTTTATCCAATTGATAGTATGGAGACTATACATTTTATCTTTTCTTCTTTTTTTTAACAGTTTTTCTTCTTTTCTTTTAGATTTGTTGATTTTACACTGAATCCTAGGGATGATTTGTCATCTTTAATACTGTGAATATATTCTATGAGCCAAGGTTTAGCACTGACAGTTACCATATGTCCTTCATCTCAGAGACTTAGAATCTATTAAAACAGCCAAATACTATTTTCAGGCAAGCTGGAAATGTCACAGTTTTGTTGTGTGTTTTGTTTGTTTCCTCCTCTTGTATCCCTCCCTTTTCATAAACCTTAAGTTAATTTAAAAATTAAATAATGTTGTTTTACTTAGCAACGATGTAATTAGATAATTTTTCATATGAATATTTTTCTTCATGTTTCTCTTTTTTCTTCTTTTATGGTATTTATTAGTCCAATGTGTTACAGTATCAATGATGTAAACCTTTATTGTGATTGAAGCTGCCATTTTTTTACAGCCCTATTAAAGTGGTGTTGTTACTGAAAAACATGTATTGGCTACCATGTGCCATCTGTATATCTATGAATCAGCTGATTTAGATGTGATCGAACACTGATTTAATTTATTATGTGCATGAAGATTTATGTTTTTCAAGGAACTGATGAATTAATACAAGTTATGTTTTGAAAATTGATCTGTTGGTTTTGTAGAATATATAATTACAACGCCCTAGTATTATATGCTACAGAAGGTTAAGCCGGAGGGGAAGCTAGCCTGGTGGATGGAGTGTACATAGTCTACTGTTGTTTGCCCTCAGTATAGGTAGTATATTCTAATTTTGAAGAAACAAGAAGTTGACTAAAGAAGGTACTTATTAAGTATGGGCTACCGAAGACGTTAACACTTTCCGTACTCATGACGAGCTCAGCTCGTCATGAGGCACGGTTGAGCTGTGATCATGATGAGCTCAGCTCGTCACGACCGTTGGAGCAATCGCACGTGGGAATAATTTCCTTGCTGTGCTGAACGTTCCAAAACGGGTGTGGCAGTGACGAGCTCCGCTCGTCATGAGCACAGCGCCATCGTGCACCGTCCCAAGCCGAGCTCGTCACACGCACAGCAGCACTGCGCGCGGCCCCTCTCCCCCCCGCACAGCAGGGAAATGCGCCCCGCAGCGAAGGGGTTAAAAGAGACAATCGCCCACCTTTTCAAAGTAGGGACTTCTAAGAATTCCTTGGGTCTTAAAACATTACTCATTGCAGGATCATCCCCTGGTAACTCCAAACCAATTGGGAAGTCGATACATCAATGAGGACTTTGAATAAATCCCTCTCAATTGGTGCAGAACAACACAAAGATGTGGAGGAAGTGATTCACGATTTTCTTGGAGCATACCGTACAGTCCTCATAGCACCACTCTTCATTTACCAACATATGTTGTGTTTGGGCATGACACTTGATACAACATTCACCAGACTGAATCCTGGGCCCTGGTGCTGCTGGACACCCATGCCAACCAGCAATGGGCAACAAACACACTAGCACAGTGTGTAGCTCACTGGAAGCTGATGTTCAGGTTGGTGATTTGGTGAATTGGGAGTGGTGGCAGATTCAATCTGCCATTTGACCTAATCCACCTGAAAGTGACTAGTAAATTGAGGATTTTGGTACGTCGCCTGTGGTAATGATTAAGTCGGCAGAAGTGTTTCCATAGTTCTAAAGTGAAACAGTGAACATAGGAAGATGGGAACATCCCAAACCTGAGGGTTCAGGAGGAGCTCCAAAGCGACTTTGGCAACATGTGATGTCCTGAGATCCCTGTGGGTCCCGGCCTAGCCACACCTGAAGTTGAGGAAGCCGAGAACTCGCTGGAAAGAATCCAGTGCCTGCTCAGCATAAAGCTGAAACTCGTAGGCATCTGTATGACCTGAATCTCCATACCAGAATACCTAAAATGGTGGAGAAGTATGAATGCAAGCTGTGATGAAGTTATTGACTGTTGTGAAGGATTTGTTGAATCAAATTTTAGAGCAGCCTATTGAGGTTCCGTGACGATTGTAAGTGGTGTTTTCGACTCGCACGGATATGGTCGAGTCTGGTATCTATGAACCGCAAATGACGAGTTTAGTAAGTGTGCGCAGTTTCGCTGTGCTAACTTAAACCGTTCGTTTGTTATGTGGGTTTTTCATCTGTACCCACGGGTTCCATCTTAGATACGGCATCCATTTTGTCTCTTGCCCTCAAGTAGCCAGCGAACGGACGTTGTCCGCTTCGCGACCCTGGGACTCCCAAGATATTTGTGGAAGACACATGTTTTTTGTGAGTGTCTTTATGACGAGGGGGTTGCTACTGTAAGGCAGATGGCGCCGCTCGAGGCTCATCTTGCCGCACGGACTTATTGTCTCAGCCGTGCATCTCATTAGGCACGTCCCTTTGATGCCTGTATCTCGTGTTTCCCGATACCTCCCCTTTTACACCCTTTCCAATCTCCCCACTGTCTCCGTCTTCCTCTGCACCTGTCTTTGTTCCTATTTCGATCTGTTTTACTGCTGATTGGAATTTGCTAATGGTGGGAAGATGGTTTTTACAGTTGGGAACCGCCAAATGTTTCCGCACTTATGTTCCGGACCTTGTGTGTTTCAAAGTGACCAAAGCGACCCCTCTGGGGGATAATTGTGGGAACCGGGTTGTAAACTTTTGTGCCCAATGTAATCCTATGGGTAAAAACTGTATAAAAGGAGCGATCCACAGAACCAATTTGAAGCAGTCTCCCCAAGTTGCACGTGGTGTACTTGTCGTGATCTCTGTGTTCCCTGCAGCAAATAAACCTTGAATCTTTGACGCCGAAGGAAGTGTCCCGTGTCTCTGTGACTTGTACGCCGGAGCAGGTTACCCACGAAGGTTTCAGGTGTTGTGCCCTGGCACCGCTGGGTCTTAAAGAACCCAGTCCTTCAGTTGGCGCCCAACGTGGGGCTGCATCAGTGGTACCGGTCCAAGCCCGACGATCGTGAGGAACTTCGTGTGAAATCTCCGAGGGAAGGTGCACTCCGCTTCATCGATCCTGTTGTCGAAATAAGTGGCCCGAAGACTTTTCCCGCGAAGATTCCCGCCTCCTGACGGCTGCGACGGACTGCTGCCCTGACTGTAGACCTGTTTTGGCGCCTGGCGTAGACCTTAGTATAGCGAGACGATTGACGGGCCTTCCTGGTGACGCCATCGATCTTTGAGTTAAGTATTTGTGGGTCGCTCCCAGAGTTCTTGGTTGTGGTTACTTAGTGGTTGCATGGTTCCATTGCATTTGTGGTTCTTGGTACTTTGTTGTGTTGTTTGACGACTGCAGCCGCCAAAAACCGAGGGTTTTGTTCTTTGCTGGGACTTGGTAAATCCCGTAACCCTTGAAGTTTGTGAAACTCGGCTAGTGTGCAAGATGCCTGGTCGCAGTACTTTGTTCAGTTGTTTTAGACCTTGTGGTGCGGATTCCCGACTGGAGGACTCGTGTCCGATACCTCCGGTTGGGACTCCTACTTATGACTTGTATAGCAAACATGGGCTAGGCCCGATTACCTTTAATGATTATTGGATTAAATATACAAAGAAAGACGGCGACCTTCGTTGGCCACCTCACGGTAGCTTCGAGGCATCGATCTTAGATAATCTAGAAATGAAGTTGTTCGAACGTAAATCAAGGCCGGCCATGTTTGATGCCTTTCGGTTGTGGCGCAAAGAAGCCCGACAGAAAGAGATCAGACAGAATAAACGTAGTCAGCGAGATAATGTTGCTACCATAGTGAAGAAAGCTGAGCAGTTCCAGCGTGATAAGGAGAATAAGGATAAGGAAGTGTTTGAAAGACTACAGCGTATGACCATAGATAAATGTTATCCTGCTTTGCCTACGGAGTCGGATACGAAGGAAGAGGCAGTTGAGGATCCTTTAATGTCCTATCTTATGAAGTCGCCCCCTCCGTACGTACAGGGTACCGCAGTTCCTGTGGTCCCTGCCGTACCTGTTCTTCCACCTATTGTTCCTCCGCCTGTTCCTCAACCTGCACCTGTTCTTCCGACTGTTCCTGCTCCTTTGTCTGTTGCTATTCCTACTGCTCCTCCGCTTCCACATACTCCTGTTCCCGCTACTGCTCCTGCTACTGCTCCTGTTTTGTTAACCCCTGCTGTTGCCACTGTTTCTACTCCTTCTCTTGTTAGCCCTGTGTCTTATTCTTCTCCCTCTACTCGTAGTCGCAATTCTCCTCTTGCGGCTAGTTTCTTTCAGTCGCTCGGACCTGTTCATGGGTCTGCTGGTTCCGATGGTCCTCAGAGACGTAGTCAGCTTCCTGGAAACAGAGAACGCGTTGCGTTGTATAATATGGCGATGGGTTGGATGGTAAACCCTCTTAGAAATCCACCCCGTGTTGTCCTCGAAACGTTTTGTCAATTTAATATACCAACCCAGAGATACGTGTTTGATGAAATGTGCAAGTTCCTTCATGATCAGATAGCGGCCGATGCGCCTGACGAGGTGCTGACCGCCCTGTCCGAGCTTCGACTTCAGTTCGCAACTGGACTGATAGTAGATACTAATGTCCGACGTGCTATTGAGCGGTTACTATCTTTCCGTCCCGCTCCAATACCTCATGCATTGTTTGTCGAGGATATTGAACACCAACCAGACGAGTCTGGCCAATATCCTATGCGTGAAGTTCCGCCGGTTTGGGTACCGGCTGATCCTAATGCTCATCCTGCGACAGCGGCGCATTTCCAGAGAGTGTGGATACATCTCCCATGGAAACGATCGGAAGTGCTTCAGGTGAAGCAATCTTTGCCTGATCCACGCAAAAATCCTACTGGGTATTACAAGGAATTATCGCAGCTCGTAGATGCTACGGTAATGAATCTTGCCGATATCGACATGTTGTTTGGCAACGTCGTACCGCAACCGGTATGGGCTAAGATTCGTCAGCAAGATCACGCAAATGAATTAGGCGGTGATTGGGCTGCCATTATAGCAGCAGATGCTGGACAAGTGGCTGCTACTAAACCCGACCAATTGATTACTGCTCTTCCTCAGCGAATAATAACATTAATGAAGACTCTTATGCCAGCTATGAGGGTAAATTGGGACAAATTGTCAGCTTGCAAACAAAAGAAAGACGAGAGTGTTTCCGATTTCTTTACGAGGTTTGAGGAAGCGTTCATTGACCATAGTGGACAGGATATGGGTACCGAGGGTGGACAAAGGTTGTTTGTGGATAAATTTGTGTCGAACTTATTGCCCGACTTGAGCAATAAATTAAAGAATTCAGAGAGTGCATGGGCCGTTTCTACCTCAGCTCAGATATTGGCTACGGCACAATATTATGAGAATAGGGAGAAAGAGGAAAATGACCGTGCCGACAAAAAGACGAAAGAACTGAAAACTAAAGTGTTGTTGCAACAAGCGTATCCGCCGCGTTCTAATCAGAATGCGCCTCCACAGAATAGATCGCAGTCGCAATCGAATCGATCGCAACCGCGTAATGACTCCTCCTCCCAAAGATCCTCGTTAGGGTACAATCAATGTGCTTATTGTAGACAGGAAGGACACATTAAATTCAACTGCCCTGTTTTAAATGAACGTAATAGTGGTAATTCGTCTAAAGGAGGCCGTGGTGGTTCACAGCAGACATCACGTGGTAGAGGTCGTGGTGCTCAGAACGATCGCTCAGATAATTCATCTAATTCTAATAACTGTTTCGATCAACGTGGATCATCGCAAGGGCGATCTGCGCAGTACAATGTAGACGATTATTACGTCGATCAGGGAACTGACGACAGTAATTACTAGGACAGCCAAAGACAAGGAGAGGGAGTGGTATCAGTTCCGGTTGATCAGAGAGGGCCTTACGTCGCAGTTGCTACATCGGGCGTCGTTGAGCCTTTTCTGTTGGACACTGGTGCAGCGAAAAGTTCTATCATGTATTCGAAACTCCCTGGCGCACCTTTGTCTGGCTTAACAAATGTTTCCGTTGGATTCTCTGGCGCCCCTGTTAGCAATCCAGTTTCGCGCCCTTTGCCCCTTCAAATTGGGCCACGTGAGCTAGAAGCTCCGTTGATTTTAACCACGGGTTGTGGCGAAAATCTTTTGGGCCTGGATTTGCTTAAACGTTTGTACGCAACTTTGTATTGTTCTCCTGCGGGTGTAAAGCTTACGTTAGGAGAGAGGGTAGTCTCTCCCATGTATTTGTCCCTCGATAAGCTCCCACCGGAATTGAGTTCTCTTCCTGCGTCTTTGTGGGCGACGGGTCCAAATGACGTGGGCCTACTTGATATCTCCCCCTATGTTGTTCAGTTGAAAGCTAATGTGCGATTGCCACGTATTCCCCAGTATCGTATCTCCCTTGATGGTGAACGAGCTTTGTTAGCGATCATTTATGATCTGATCGAGAAAGATGTTATCGAAGAGACTCGGGGAAACGTGTGCAACAGCCCTGTGCTGCCCATTCTTAAACGTACTGATCCTTCAAAACCGCCTGTTTATCGTTTTGTTATCGATTTACGGGAGGTAAATAAAATTGTGGTTCCTCAATTTCCTGTTGTGCCTGACATCACAGCGCTACTGACTCTGATTCCAGCTACTGCATCATGGTTTTCGGTGATTGACTTGAAAAATGCGTTTTTCAGCATCCCGATTGCCGAAGAGAGCAGGGACCTTTTCGGTTTCTCTCTCGGTGGACGTAGCTTCCGGTTCAAACGCGCTCCTCAGGGCTACTGTGAAAGTCCATCTATTTACAGTCAAGCCTTGAAGGGTCAACTAGATGCATTTCGGTTGCCGGTTGGTGCGGCTTTGATCCAATACGTCGACGACTTATTGGTGGCTGCTGATACTCAGGACATTTGCAAAATTGCTACGGTGTCGTTGCTGCAACATCTCTGTGAGTTAAATCACAAGGTGTCACCTTCTAAACTCCAATATTGTTGTCAAGAAGTAACCTATCTAGGTCACTTATTGTCAAAGGAGGGAAGGAGATTGACCCCAGAGAGAATTGCAGCGATTGCGCGAATGGCTGTGCCGAAAACCCAAAGAGATGTGCGTGCCTTTCTAGGTATCACGTCGTACTGCAGGCAATGGATTCCTAATTTTTCATTGCTAGCGAAACCATTGGTGGCTCTTACGTGCAAGGATGTTTCAACTCCTTTACCATGGACGGAAGAATGTCAGAAAAGTTTTTCTGAACTGCGTGATTCATTGTGTTCGGCTCCTGTGTTAGGTACCCCTGACTACGGTAAGCCGTTCACGTTATATGTTCACGAGAGGGAAGGTTGTGCTTTGAGTGTTTTAACGCAACCTTTTGGTGGTAAGCAGCGTCCATGTGCATATTTTTCCTCGACCTTGGACCCAGTAGCTAGAGCATTGCCGAGTTGTTTACGAGCAACAGCGGCAGCTGCGGTCTCCATCCGACAATCAGCAGGATTGGTCATGGATAATATGCTTACGGTGATGGTTCCGCATGCAGTCGATACTCTTTTGAATCGAACGAAAACTCAGCACTTGACGAGTGAGAGGTTGTCTGGGTACGAATTGACGCTCTTGGCAAGCCACATCCAGATAAAACGTTGTAACGTTCTGAACCCGGCAACTTTGTTACCAATTAGCACAGAGTCAGATGAAGTAGCAGAACATGACTGCTACTTGAGGACTGAAGAGGAAACGAAAGGTCGAGTGGACCTTAAAAACACCCCATTGGAAGATCCGGATGGCACTTTGTATGTGGATGGGTCATGTTTTAAGTTACCGAATGGCGATGTAACTACTGCTTATGCTGTTGTAACATTGAATACTGTTGTTGAGACTGCAAGGTTGAATCAGAATTCTGCCCAAGCTGCGGAGCTGATTGCTCTTACTAGAGCGTGTGTGTTGGCGAAAGGGAAACGTGTGAATGTTTTTACCGACAGTCAATACGCTTTTGGTGTTGCGCATAGTTTTGGACGATTGTGGCGAGAGAGAGGTTTCTTGACGTCGCACGGTACGAAGATACAGCATGGCCAGCTTGTGAACGATCTTTTGGATGCATTGACTTTGCCTACGCAAGTTGCGATTGTTAAGTGTAGTGCGCATCGTAAAGTGACGGATGATGTTGGTCGTGGTAATGCGTTTGCGGACGAGACTGCTAAGGAGACTGCCCGGAACCTTAGCACTCGAATGTATGTGACGAGTTCGGTTAGGTGGCCCACAGAATCGAGTATGTGTGAAGATACTATCGAGAGCGTGAAAGCAATTCAGAATGAGGCCACCGAGACTGAAAAGACGAAGTGGAAAGAAAGTACGGGAAAGTTGGATGCGAATGGTTGTTGGATTGATTTGTCGGATCAGAAAAGATGGATGTTGCCTGATGCGTATGTGCTGGTCGTTGTGACAATGGCACATGGGTTAGCACATATTAGCGCGAAAGGTATTTGTAAGTTGCTGGCTGCTGTGTGGAAGAATGATGGCATTACGAAATGTGCTGAACGTCTGGTGAAGAATTGTATGGTGTGTATAATGTACAATCCTGGCAAAGGAACCCCAACTCCCCCTGGCAGTTTTGCTCCTCCTTCGTATCCCTTTGAGGTGATTCAATTGGACTTCATCCATATGGAGCGATGCAATAACCTGAAGTACGTTTTAGTTGTAGTTTGCGCATTCTCCCGATGGATCGAGGCCTATCCCCTCAAAGACAATACTGCTTTGTCTACTGCGAAAATCCTACTGAAGGAATATTTTCCTCGGTATGGAATGCCTAGAGTCGTGTGGTCAGATAACGGAAGTGAGTTTGTTGGAAGTGTGATGAAGAGTGTGTGTAAGGGCCTTGGAATAAATCAAAAATTCCACAGCGCCAATCATCCCCAGTCAGCTGGATTAGTTGAGGGGTATAACGGCACCCTTAAACTAAAGCTAGCAAAGATTCAGGCTACGACTGGTCTTTCGTGGCCTGATGCTTTACCCCTAGCATTACTGTCAACTAGGGCGACTGTACACTCCCGAGTAGGGCTTAGTCCCTATGAAATAGTGTTCGGCCGTCCTGCGAATGTGTGGGGGGTTCCTAGGCCAGGAATGTTTTCTGATCTTGAGTACCCAATGTTGATTGACTATTTACATGACTTGACTGCTAAACTGAGGTTAATTCACCAACAGGTTTACGACGCATTGCCGACGCAGACGGAGGGTCCAGGCCACCAGCTCCAGCCCGGAGACTGGGTGGTAACACGAAACTTTTCACGCAAGAATAATCTGGACCCGAGGTTCACCGGACCTTACCAGGTGCTCCTGGCCACGAGGACTGCCGTTCGTCTTGAGGGGCGTAAAAACTGGGTGCATGCCACCCATACTAAGCGAGTCCCTATCCCTTTGCCGGCAGACCCGTGGGTAAGGAGAGGCATTGCGTCAACAGAAACAGAAACATTGCCGGCGTTTGTGCCTTTCAGCGACGCACAGCCTGTTGAAGAATCCTCAGCGCAGCAGAAAGCCACTGTTGAAAAATTGTCAGCAAAAGACTCAAGACCAGAACAATCAACTGATCAGCAGGACGTTGTCCCTTCGACGGACCCTTTGTTCGACGAGCAGACACGTCCCGGGAAACACCGATATTCTTTGCGATCTCGCACTAAGGACAAATAAAATTTTTCTTGCTTTGCTGAAATTGACAACTGCATTATCCCCGTTTCCCGTGATCAGTTTTGAACTTTCGTATCACTGTAATTATTTGTGTACATATAGATATTGAGTTTCCTCCCTTGTATCTTTTTACTTCCACAGCCGAGAGACTTTGTGCTTGTATATACATATTGTGTATTGAAGGCCGTAGGGCCGCGCGCGTACTTCCTTCTGGATAGTAGGTCTTGACGCTAGGTTAAAGGCCGTCGGTTCCTAGGAACTCCTAGGGATTGACTATTGCTACACAGAACGAAGTGCGTCAAGAAACGTTGCGGACGGTCGTAGGGAATGGCATTCTCGAAGCTGAATGATTTGGAAGGAGCTCAAGCCCATAGATTCAAGTTGCAGCAACTCAGTCGTACCAAATGCTTCATATTCCAACTGTTTGTATTGTTTTTGACTGCTTCTGCATTATTGGCGGGTGGGGTGTATTACATGATGTCTTATTTCTTACCTGCTACACCTACTCCTACTCCTTACCCTAACCTTACCTCTACTGTTTCCCCTCATTCCTTTCATATGTTACCGGAACACGAGCAGGCTAGACGTGTAGAATTCCGTAACAATTCCTTTATTCAGCTCCTCCATCAGCATCAGTTAGTGGTTAACACTACTAATTGTTGGGTGTGTGGGTTGATGCCACATACTACGGATAAGGGAATTCCATATCTGGTGTTACCGTATAGTTCCCAAGGGTCAGCTCGAGCACTTCAAACAATGTTTCGAAGCGCACTGGGTTTCCACCCCATTCGAGAACCACGTTCCCCCTACTCTGGTCCTACCTCGTACCAAAAACCTTTGTCGATAGCAATAGAGGATTTAGATGGTGAGATCTATGATCCTTCGCTTATTCCTGAAGAAGAGGTACAGGCCTATAGAGTCCTAAGTAGAGGTGAATATAGTGTGTTCACTAGTGAGAATCAGCTTAAAAGCTCGCCTCCTATATGGGTCGTACCCCACACTGGTAATTTTTGTCTTATGGGTCGTGGCCGAAGATCGCAAGCCCGACTTGGAGCAAGTGCTTGCACTGAAAATTACATTCTGCCGATGTCCTCGTCCCCTGTGTTCCTGGCTGCCAAGGGTACATACTTTATCTGTTATGATCGTGCATATACATGGTTGCCCGCAGACTTCATGGGCTCATGTTTTATTGCAAATCTGTTGCCTCCGACGTTCACTGTAGATGCCGATTATCATAAGACTAGAGTTGTGCGAGGCGTAATTAGCGAAGAGGATACTGCCGGTCAAGAGGCAGGAGACTTTTTCAAGGGTTTCCTCCCGTTTTGGGGACCTATGGTTAATAGTAGGAACCTGAGACAGTTGACTCGAGTGGTAGAATCGACAGCTAATATTACTGCCAGTGCCCTTGGTAATATCACCACAGAACTTCAGGCGGAGAGACTTATGACGTTACAAAACCGTATGGTTTTAGATGTCATTTTAGCAGATCGCGGTGGGGTATGTAAGGTGATCCATTCGAGCTGCTGCATTTTCATTCCAGATAATGCTCCTACTGTCTATCAAGCCATCTCGAGGTTGCATAAGATTTCCGAATCCATACACGTGGATGTAGGGGATTGGACGCTACTTGGATGGTTTTGGGGCCTGATGTCGACTTGGGGTTGGAAAATTCTGATGATCATCGGAGTTGTGGTAGTGTTCCTGTTCACGTGTTGCCTTTGTGTGCAGTGTGGTCCTGCCTTATGTGGCCTCTGTGCTACAACGTGTATAAGACAACCATCTGCTACCAAGGGGACTCGGTTGGACAGAGCTATGCTACAGCAACATCTTGATCGTCTGATGAATATCGAATATGATTCCGACTAGTGCTTGCCTACATGAGGGCAAAAGGAGCGTCTGAGGTTCCGTGACGATTGTAAGTGGTGTTTTCGACTCGCACGGATATGGTCGAGTCTGGTATCTATGAACCGCAAATGACGAGTTTAGTAAGTGTGCGCAGTTTCGCTGTGCTAACTTAAACCGTTCGTTTGTTATGTGGGTTTTTCATCTGTACCCACGGGTTCCATCTTAGATACGGCATCCATTTTGTCTCTTGCCCTCAAGTAGCCAGCGAACGGACGTTGTCCGCTTCGCGACCCTGGGACTCCCAAGATATTTGTGGAAGACACATGTTTTTGTGAGTGTCTTTATGACGAGGGGGTTGCTACTGTAAGGCAGATGGCGCCGCTCGAGGCTCATCTTGCCGCACGGACTTATTGTCTCAGCCGTGCATCTCATTAGGCACGTCCCTTTGATGCCTGTATCTCGTGTTTCCCGATACCTCCCCTTTTACACCCTTTCCAATCTCCCCACTGTCTCCGTCTTCCTCTGCACCTGTCTTTGTTCCTATTTCGATCTGTTTTACTGCTGATTGGAATTTGCTAATGGTGGGAAGATGGTTTTTACAGTTGGGAACCGCCAAATGTTTCCGCACTTATGTTCCGGACCTTGTGTGTTTCAAAGTGACCAAAGCGACCCCTCTGGGGGATAATTGTGGGAACCGGGTTGTAAACTTTTGTGCCCAATGTAATCCTATGGGTAAAAACTGTATAAAAGGAGCGATCCACAGAACCAATTTGAAGCAGTCTCCCCAAGTTGCACGTGGTGTACTTGTCGTGATCTCTGTGTTCCCTGCAGCAAATAAACCTTGAATCTTTGACGCCGAAGGAAGTGTCCCGTGTCTCTGTGACTTGTACGCCGGAGCAGGTTACCCACGAAGGTTTCAGGTGTTGTGCCCTGGCACCGCTGGGTCTTAAAGAACCCAGTCCTTCACTATGATGGTTTTATTTCATCTCAATTACATAGACATTATGGGCAGAATTTAGTGTGACACGTGGTTCACCAAAAGGTGGTCTTCACTCAAGACACACATGCAGGCTTGGCGTAAAGACAACACACTATCCTTTGTAGCCTGCCTGTTCTGTAGGATGGGAACCTGAAAACAACAGGATATCACACTATCAAAGACTGTGTCAACAAGCATCCTTTAATGGGGGGGCTTGCAGCACGAATACCACCAGCTTGGACAGGTCGATATGTTCCAAAGGCTTCTCCTGTTTGGCTCTCAGTTGCGAGCTCTGAACATTGTACAGTGAAACCACTGAGGTTCAAAAAGACTGCCTGGTGGTGTAATCACTCACAATAATTAGAAATACAGCTCCCTTGCTGCATAAAACATGTCAAAGTGTTTTTTTCATGTACCTGCATTTAGAATCATGCTGTATCTGCAAAAAACAGTAAAATATTCCTGCATGGGTAAAACATATTTAACCCTGAACTGTCACGTTTTACTGAGTTATTTTACCCTAAAGAGGTTAAAAGTCCTTTTTTGTTATACAGAGTAATGTCACTGAATGGACATTACCACTACCGACCACCCTGTTTGAATCCCCCTCCTCTACAGCAGGCAAGAGGCAACGTTTACTTCACACTCACATCTTCCTTGCAAGCGACGATAGGTCTTCCTTGGTGAGAAAAATTATAATATCCGTGCTCACTAACTTAAAATAAACCTAAGGCAAGAGTGATTGCCTTTAGGGGGTAAAGCACAAACAAATCCAAGATGATGACTATAACTTGCTTTACACTCTTGAAAATTACTGCTCTGAGCTAACCACCTATTTATTATCTGCAACAGTCAAATAACCATAGCAATTAAATATTGACATGGGTATGAGAACAGGACATTGTTAGTGTAATCCTGAAGTCTCTGGAGGTCTGCAGGCTTCTAGTTAGAGCTTGGCATGGGTTATAAAAGGCAGGTGGAAAGGAGGGAAAAAACACGAGGAACACCCATTGCCATATTCTTCATATTATGATGTGAGATCCTGGAGGGCAATGCCACCCAATTATTGAAGGTAGATCAGATTTTGTGATTTGATAGTAACTGTCCCAGCTGATTTCTATGGAATTTATGTATGTGTGAACTCGTTTGAATGTCTATGTACTGCATATTTTTGTGAATACATGCATTCTTGTTTGTGTGTGTGTGGGCATGTTTGTGTGTGTGTGTGTGCATGTGTATGTATCTGTTCACCACACGAATTCATGTGTGCTTGTGTGTGTATGTGAGGGCACAGCTGTATGCGTTTCTTAATACTTGGTCCAGAATGTGTGTGGGTGTGTAAGTGCACACGTCTGTGTGAATATGTTTGTGTGTTGTGCGATAACAACAAAGATTTTAAAGAGATAAAAACAAATCAAGACAATTTACTTGGTGGACAGACATGACACATATTCGCTCGATGTCTGCACATTTACATTTGTGTGCATATAGTTTTGACAGTGAAACTGTATGTCTGTCCTAATTTACTGACCATTTCAATAGAAAATGTATTTTCTATAAACGGCAGTGGGCTGCCACATAATGCTTTAGTTCCAAAAAAAAAAAAAAACGCTTGTGCCATTTCTATCAATGCGAGGTGAGTCGTGAAGGTTTGCCGTTCTAAAAAATTGGATCGCGGTTTTAGAGAGTTTGGGAAGGACTGTGCTAGAGAACTGTTCAACCTGCAGCAAAATTACGAATTTCTAAGCACTGGCACGTACCCACTGAGCACCCTCGTCAAGGTAATCTGTGAGGGCGTCTCCTGGAAAGTAAGCGAAAGTCATGGAAGAGGCTTAACGGTATGTGTTGTAATTTATTCTATGTCAAACTATAGTAGTGTGGAATAATCATTGTATGCACAATGGTAGGTTTGTGAAAATATGAAGTTGAGCGGGTGATTATATCCACAGGCGTCACTAGGGGGGTGCGGACCGCACCGGGTGTCACCCCATCGGGGGTGACACCAATCTAGTAAGTTAGCTGCCTGCCTGGCCGCCACTGCTGCTTTAATTAGTGCATAGTGCAAGCGCACGCCACCCCGCACCAAACGCACGACGCACCGCACCAGAGATGTACTATGTGTGTGATGATCACTGGTCACTGGTGGTGCGATGCGGATCCAGCAGTTTGAGTCCCAGGGCCGTCAATCAAATGAGCACTGCCAATGATGACGGCCCTGGCCTGGGACAGCCCCCGCGCCGCGCGCTGTGCGCAGTGCGAACCTGCTGCTGACGCGTCACGGCGGTCACACGCCCGCCAGAGGACTCGGAGACGAGAGTACATGCTCAGTGGTGCGTCGTCGTGAGAATAAACAATTAATACCGACGACGATATCACCAGAGACCACCATTATTCAGTTCTTCTGACTGTTTTGATGATATCGTGATTGGATTTGCGAGCGCCGTCGTGGTCTCTCCAGTCTCCCCTTCAAATTTGGGACGGTGAGGGAGAGAGAAATAATATTTATTTATTAGAATACTGCATGAACTTACTAAGTTAAAAATGTGGCAGTGCAGTGGCACACAAATGAACTGATCATAATTCAGTTAGCACATGCTTTTTTTACTGGCACAAACGAACGAAAACACGGCCCTCTTCCGGCGGGTGCACCACCAGGCTAAAGCTTTCTTCCTTCCTTAGTTGGGCAGTCACGATAGGCCTGGGCCCCCCACCACACCTCATGTCATGTGCCCCCTGCTAAGTGCGACTTGTGAACGCTGATTATTTGAAAACACGGTGTAGACAGTCACAAAACAAGCTCTCATCACCACCTAATAATCCGCGCAGGGCTCTGAAAGAGAGTATCCTTTTAAATCAGCACCCTCGATGTGGACATGAAATCTTAGACCGCCAAGATGCAGCCAGGCTGGCATGTGGGAGAACTGACAAAATAAGGACTTTCTTAGCAATCAGCTAGGCCTTCTGTGCTGCGCACTTCCTCCCAACAATTGCAGCCATGTCGAGACTGTTGTTCTAAAGGAAAAGGGTGCAACTCATGTATAGGAAGTGCTTTCCTGCTGTACTGTACCCTGCCAGCCGGTCAGAGGGAGCCTGTTTATACCAAACACCAGGAGCGGGGCCTGCCGCCTGCATGCTAATTCTAAAGGTCTCCCCAGTCCCCACCCTTTCTTAAGTCGTTATAGGGGTGGGGGGTTCAGACAGTTAGTATCACAGACACCACCCAATGACACGCTAAAGTGGGGTACCTTACCATCCCAGCGCCCACAATGTCTTGAGTCCACCTTTCAGCCACCATCAAGCGCCACTGCCCACTGCCGGACACCTGTCTGCTTCACGCTGCCCTGTAGGGCGGCCGACCCTGAAGCTGGAGAGCTGGGTTGCTGTCTCAGCAGGGAGGCTCAACACACGGAGCTTCATTCGGGCCAAATTGCACATCTCCCTCCCTGTGCCTAAACATGAAGGAGCCCCCTGTAATATCTAGGTGAAGAAACAACTCTCTCCCCCCATCTGTACTTGATTGATCCCTTCAATCGTTGTGAACACAATGTTGTGCAGATTCAATATAACCGGTATTCGCACATTCTATGGGTTTATAATGCTAAACGGAGGGTGTTGTTTCCGCAGTGTTCATCGCGTCTCTTTTGTAAAGCAGTATGGATGTCTAAGGTGGTTATTTAGACAGACCATGTTCTGTCTGGATGTACAGTGGGTGTTTTGTTTCACAAAAGGTGTAGCCCATGCTCCTTCTAGCACAATAGGAATGCAGGCACTGAGGCCCATCTCATGGTGTGCCCAATGGCAATGGGGGTGATGCTCTACAGAAAGACTATCAGATTTTGTGCACCTGATCCTCTTCAGATTAACACAGTGGGTGTATGGACAAATCTACCTGGGTGGGAATATAACAATGCTCTCCAGTTGACAAAAAGGGCACCTTGGCAGATCTTTCGAGTGAGTGTTGCCAGGGACTGCGCGGTAATGGCATTTTGTTTGCTTTGATACTTGCACAAGTGCCACCATTGCCTACAAACGTAACGTTTGTTCTTGTGCTTGAGTGTCTACCATATATTGCAGTATTATACCTCTTCTAATTGTACTTTGTTTTCTCTCGAGCAGACTTCACTTTAACCGCATCGCTGCGGCAGCTTTTCCCGCTGTGTGCGGCAATTTGCGAAAAGCCGCGTTACATGACAAGCTCAGCTCGTCATCCGCACACGACTACCGTGGCTGATGACGAGCTGAGCTCGTCATCAGAAGCGAAGCGGTTAAAATAGTTTATTGGGATTAGACTGTAGACAGCTGTAAGATAACTCTTTGGTAGTGAATACACTTGCTGGCGAGATCTGCGTGCAGTCTAGTTACAGGCCGGCCTGACTCATACAAAGTATAAAGAGACAGAGTTAATGTGATGTCATGATGTCCCAGCTGCAAAGTGAAGCATGCACCATGCAGGTCACAGATTTGTATTTTACGTAGGAAGCTCAGCGAGTTACTGCTTTCATTGCAGACATTCTTGAGTGAGATAGGTCTCAGGTTACCATCCTTGTAATATACCTGCTTAATGAATTATGAACCATTTTTAAGGAATTGCATGCTAACAGCAAGGTATAAGTTTAGAAACCGTGCTTTTTGCTCAGTATTTCATTATTCAAATGTTTCACAAAAGTGTTCCTTTAGTAATAAAGGCGCATTAGTAATTACTTTTATACACTGTTATTAGTTTAATTACTTGTGTAAGTAATGCATCTGGCATTGAGACAGTGGATGTGAAGCTCTTACATTCAGGGATTGGAAAATTCAAAACCTTCCTTCAGTCATAATTTATCTTTTAAGCACTTGTAACCTGCACACATGTCACTTTTTCCTCCTGTAATGCACCGTTTGCAACCTCATGTATTTTGTTTGCTCACAATTGTCACTTTTGCCTCTTGTAACTTAACGTTTGCTTTTGTAATTTGTTCACTTGTAATTTTCTCCTCATGTTTCATTACTGTTCTTATTGTGAAGCGCTCTGACACCATTGGGTAAAGTCCGCGCTATATAAAAACGCATAAATAAATAGAAGAGCCTGTCCGGCCCCGCCCTTCCAGCCTCCTAGGCTAGTCCTGACCCGGGCGGTGCACTATGGCCTTTGTAAATATACAAACTAAATTCACAAATGTTACTAAGGATTCTGTATGGTCCCGTTATTTGCAGTCTGTGTCCACCGGCGGAGGAGGTCTATGCGGTAAGTCGTGAGGGGGTGACACCATGAGTTACCCGCACCGGGTGACACCAACCCTAGTGACGCCACTGATTATATCTACTCGCATGTTTCAATTATGTTTGCTTGCTGAATAGAATCTTTTCAAAGAGACATTTACAATTTAACACCTTCCTTTGTTTGATTGTACAGGGCCCTCATTCAGCCCTGTGGTAAATTCTAACTTTGAACACAGAAATATCTTGCCCACCTCCCCACACATAGAGGAACAAGCTGTGAATCAAAAAGTGTTAGAACTCTGAAACTTGGCATAAAGCATTCAACTATTCCTCACTTCCAAAAGCCCGATTGTTAACTGTTGCTTTAATTTAACATTGCCAGGTCACCAGATAAAAAGCACTGTACGAGAGACTCTTAGAAAAGGAAAAATGCAGCTGTTTTGTCATTTCAGGTTAGTCGAGTGCATTGTGGGGTTCTCGTTGTGGGACCGGGCGAGGCACAGTACATGACATCAGCTCGCAAAAGAATTGTCCATGTTTAAAGCATAATTCTAAGGGAAAACATCCTGTGCAGGTTCGCTCCTCTTACAGTAGGGGTAAATACGATTGTTTTGAACCTTTTATCCTGTATCACAGCTGTGATAAAAAAAGCATTGGCAAAGCCAATAGGTTTGTAAATGTTTTTGTTAGCCATGTTGTACACCATTATGGCTATTCTGCAATGTGTCTGAAGGTTAAAAAAAAAACACTTTGATGTGCTCAATGCTAGGAGCATCGCAGTCGTTTTCTTCTTTACTTTACTTTCAGAAAACATGTACAGCAGCTCTACTGTAGATATTACTAAAAACATATTGACCAAGCCAAAGAGCTCTTTAGTATGCAAGAGCTTTTTGGCGCTGTAATTGTCTTTTTTTGTGGTATGGCCAGGCAGGGAGGGAGTTGGCAAGATGGGCCACAAAACGACGGGCAGTGAGAAGAGGAAGGAATGGACAACCTTTAAGGGAGGGTGGGGTCGGGGCTAGACCACGGAACGAGAGAAGGAGAAAGCAACAGTGGAAGGAGGGTGAAAGGGGAGGTGGAAAAAACAAAGGAAATTGTCGCATGGGGGCACTAACACAAAAAAGAGGCAAGCAGCACGAAGAAAGGGAAGCGGAGGGAGGTTGGGGTAAGACTACGGATGGCGTTGAGGGGTGGATAGTCTGCAAACACGCGCACTCTCATAGAGTGCAAGCTGCAAAGTGAAAAAAAGGACCTGCAAAAAAGGGGATCGGCCAGTAAAAGGACACTGGCTGCAGGAAGCTGTAGTTGGTCAGTGCTCCACGTCGGAGACAACTCCAGAATAAGTTAAATGAAAGCAGAAAGAAGCAGAGTGGTGCTGAACAAATGAGAAACCAAAGAAACAAGAGTGTTGTTGAAGCAAACCAATTGTACGTGCTGGGTGGATTCTAAACCCGTTGTAAGCTTTTTTTGTGTTTTTACAAGAAATATTGCAACGAACTTGCATGTACTGTCTCAGGTAAAACTTAATAACAGAGGCCGTCATATACAATCTTTTGGCACAGGGCAGTGCTGCAGACCTTCCTGCTGTGCTGTCCTATGTCAAAGGAAAAGGGCACATATAAGCGGTATCTTTCAGATACGGCACATTGCTATCCTTTTCTCCTGTGCTGGCACACTAATGGCTGCCACGCGCCAACGCAGACACCCTTGCACCATGGGGCACCTTCCTGCACAAAGACAATCAATGCAGCACAAACACAGGAAGATTAAAAATGGGGAGAAATTGTGTTATTTCTCCTCATTGGGCCTCCCCTTTGCAACTCCTGGGGAGACACAGGCTTTTGACAAAATCGTGTAAATCTGAGAACGTGCCAAATGCTATAGGTGCTCTGTGAGAACACCCATGTAGCGCTCACGGCATGCCTCCCTATCACAAGTTGAGGCAATGCGGTGACTTGTGCTGTGTTGCCTCAGTCCGTATCTACAAGGTCATTACAAACCATGCAGGGTGGCTTTAGGTGGCCTTGTAAATATGGCCCTGCAGTGTGCGTTGCCATACAGTCACTAAAAGTGACTTTCCAGAGGCGCAGGGGCCTTGTAAATGAAGCCTTGAATCGCTTCAAACAACACATTAAACAATCTTTTGGGACAAATGTAGATTTTTTTTAGCAAATGGTTGTTAGCAAATCATTGCCAATTGAACACGTTAATGTAGAGGTTGTTTTGATTTAAAGGACTTACAATATTAATTCAGCTGCGCTGTGAGTACTTTCGAAAATTAATTTTACTTTATGATAAAAAACTAACACACTAAAATGTTGTCCTATACTAATATTCACTGCATTGGAATAGTTAAGTGCCCCCTTCTTTTATTCTAAACGTCTCTACAGCAGTGCATTCATTTTTATTGAAGGGCTCAGAACTTGTAATCTGTCTGCACTACCAGCACACTGAACTCCACTTCACCCAGAGCTCTGCTGCAGTTATTAAAGCAAAATCACCCGAATGGCTGCAGACAAAAGGTTTCCCTCTCTGTTTAGGTGTGTTATATTATAGTTTAGGTTTTTTGTACAGTCACAAAGTGGCCTGTCATTACCATGCCCTGCTACACCATCGCCCTTCAATCAAATTTGTTTAATCACAGATGCACAATGATGGAATAAAAAATTATACTTTATATCCTGTATTACCTTCTGCATGTACAAATGTTACCCACAAAGAGGGATTTTGTGTACTAACTGACCACAGGCCTGATTTATACTTCGGCAAATGGGCTACTACGTCTCAAACCGGACAGATATCCCGTATGTCGTATTATAATTGACATTGGATGCACTTTTAAGATGGCAGATAGGATATTCGTCTCTTTTGTGATGGAGAAACCCATCCGCTGAACTATAAATCAGGCCTTAAAATCTTAAAACCACACCATTTCTGTTCATTTGTCTAGCCAATCATGTCTCGTTCCTGTCCCTGCTGCAAAAGCATGCATTTTTTCAAATGCCACATATATATATATATATATATCAAGCTTTCGGGCACTCGTTTTTATATATATATATATATATATATATATGTATATATATATATATATATATATATATATATATATATATATATATATATATATATATATATATATATGTGAGTGTGTTTTTTTCAGTTAATTGCAGTATTTATCGTATTGCATAAATGCATGAAATACCCCAAATCATCTTTTGTTATCCAAGGAATATGCAATTGCAACCCTGCAAAACAGTTGCAATCAAAGACACTTCGAAAAAATTGAAAACAAGCACTGGAAAAGCCGGAAGGACTAGCTTTGATATGCCAATACTTTCAAACCGTAATCCGGAATATCGGTGTTTGCTTTCATTAGCTCCTTAAAAACGGAGTCTACTGACTATAATATCATGTGTTTCAAATAGATCTGTAGAACATTGCATTCAGGACATTGCTAAGTCAAGTAGAGTAAGTCACATAAGTATGTGTATATATTGAAGGTAAGTGTATATAGGTAAGTAAGAATTTACTGTTCCTAAATCCACTTCTATGTTCCCTAAAGATATGTATAGCGTAAAGGTACATAAATGTGAAGTTAAGAAAGTAAACCTATACTTTCCTGCGTATACTTTTATGATATTTATGGTCCTCGATATTCACCCGTCTATAGTTTTTTTGACCCCACGATATTCAGTAGTCGATATTTAGGCGGAATACTGTACAGATGCTGAAATTATTGGTCCAAAGTTCTGCTTACACACATATTTGGAAGTGTTTGTGGGAGCTTTTTTCAGCACACAGAACAATTAAAGTAAATTGTTATGTTTACTGCTAAAAGTGCATTTAAATTAGCCGTATGGCATGTCTCCCTTTACATTTAGTGAGGGGATAAGTACTACACACCTTTCTGAAATATTTGCTGTTCTAGGAGTAGCAGTCTGGTTAACTGTTTTACAAATTCTTACTGTGCGAAATAAATATTTCTGGGAGGCTGCCTCGTTGTATTACATACAGATAAATACCTCACCAATACGTCAGTAATATTGTGATCTTCGTGCTGAAAAAAGCATTACAATTCAGTGCTTGGATTAGTGTCTACTAAACGGCTCAGCAATATTGCAGGTAATCAAATAAATCCTGTAGGTTAATGGCTGCTTGCCTATAAAATTGTATGCAATTTATCGACCTCGAATTAAGGAAATGAATGATGATTTAGCCATGCTGAAATTCAAATGTGACTTGCAAATCATAGATTTCACCGGTGATCACTCAAAGCAATGATATATCCTAAAGGCTCCATTTAAAATGTCCACAATCAGAAGAACCTCCAGTTATCATTCAGACTGATGCATAAAGGTTAGGGATTTGCATTTTCTAATTTATCAGAAATATGAAATCGAAGTTATAGACTCCCTATCCATTATTCACGGCCATATCCCGGTTTATCAGCGATTTGAAAATATCATCAATCAGAAATTAGCGAATTGTTAATTTTGAACGGTAATATTAGCATATCATGACGGTCCCAGCAGCAGGAGATGAGGACATCATCAAAGGAAGTCAGTACCCTGGTGAAAGTCTTTTTAGATTCTGGAGTGAAGAAGAGCACACCACACACACTCTTCAATCGGCAATTCAGGAGCCACATGGAGATGTATACAGCATGAAAAGAAAGTGTCAATTGTATGACACTGAATTAGAAATACTAGTAAACGAGTTTGTCCAAGAAAATGACAAGCTATTTGGAAAAGTTTTGTAAAGACTTCCTGAGGGAGACAACACGAAGCAATGGACTAGCCTTCAGCAAAGTATAAATGGTGTTGGTTTGGTTTCACAAGGGCCTATTTTCAAGCCCATTATCGCGCTTTAGCGGCAATTTCCTGCCGATAAAGTGGCGATAATGTTATCGCCTGTTCTTGATGATATGCCCCTAGGTCACTCTGCATTACTCTTGTAAAGCGGGGTGTTAAAGGAATTCTACCATCCGCTGCATAGTGAAGCTTTGCTCTCATTCGACAACGTAATGCACTGGAACAATGTTAGACTCCAGCTGGAAAGTGTGAGTGAGATTTAGAATCCCCTAGCATGATTTCAGTTTGCCAGGAAGCCT
Organism: Lissotriton vulgaris; assembly: GCF_964263255.1. Classification (NCBI taxonomy): domain Eukaryota; kingdom Metazoa; phylum Chordata; class Amphibia; order Caudata; family Salamandridae; genus Lissotriton; species Lissotriton vulgaris. The sequence continues at coordinate 1,302,412,457 of NC_141695.1, read as the reverse complement.
CCCAGTGACATTTTCTAGTGCGGCTAATCATGAGTAGTTTCATTCTGAGGGCGGTTTCTTGAGTAGATGTTTTACTCGAGAAGCAGCAAACACAACTCAACAATTGTTTTTTGAGTTACTTTTAAGCACAGAACAGGTTTTTTCGTAATTTTACTTTTTTTTCAAAACTAAAGAAGGACCACAGAGACTCCAATTTCCTCTTCCTATTCAGAAAGCTCCTTCCAGTGCTTTGTCCATCCCTGGGTCAAGTTTATTTGGAGGTGAAAGGATCAGTCCCATTGTTTGCAATCCCTGCTGCGTAGTTACCACTTGATTATAAGGACTTTGTTGTGAGATATCAACTCAAGTAGGTTAAAAAAACTTTTAGATAAGTTTGTTGTTTGATTGAGGGCATGGTTTAGTATTTTTCTGTTTTTTTTTAATTTTTTCTTTATTTAAATTTGAATATTGGTGTCTTGGAGTTGCAGAAGGAGCTTATTTTGCATTAACGTTTTTAGTTTTTTCTAATGAAAAAAGTTTGCACAGTTTTGGGAGAACGGGAACCTAGTTTTAAAACTTTTAAAACACTTTTTGCTCATTTTGAATTTCTATAACTTGAACGTTCCCTGCTTAGGGCCCTGCAGACACAAATGAGGACTAGTTAGCTAATGTGTAGGAAATAGGCATGAGCGGGAAATCCGTTACGCTCGCGGATTTTGCGAATTTTTGGGAAATCCGCAATCCGCGAATTTTGCGGATTTCCCGCAAAATCCGCAAAAAAAAATCCGCGAGCGTAACAGGTACAAAAGTTGAACCCCCACTCATGCAACTATTTTACAATGGCGCCAGCAAGCTGCCAGCGCCGTTGTAAAATAGTTACAAAGTTAGCTTGCACAGGAACCACTAGATAAAACGAAGCAGGTGCTTCCTGTGCAAGCCAACTTTGTAACTATTTTACAACGGCGCTGGCAGCTTCCTGGCGCCATTGTAAAATAGTTACAGCCTTACACAGGTCACTCAAGGGACCCCTGCGCCCTTCAGGGCGATTGCATAGTAACACACACCTGGTCACTCGAACTAGTTGATGCTCAAATTCAGTGACTCATTCATTAGCCCAAAAACAATCATGAGCGTCTTCGAGGCTGGACAGGTGTGCCTCTTTCCAAATCTACCGTGGAAAATCAGCTGTGATGCTGTGTAGAGGGCGGCCTTTGCATGGTCGCTCGAACTAGTTGATGCTCAAAATCAGTGACTCATTCATTAGCCCAAAAACAATCATGAGCGTCTTCGAGGCTGGACAGGTGTGCCTCTTCCCAAATCTACTGTGGAAATTCAGCTGTGATGCTGGGTAGAGGCCTTTGCATCCTTGACTTTCATGAGCGCAATCCTGTGCTGTTCCTGTGACCAGGAGCTTCTTTCTCTTCATATAATTGTGTTCGCACGGGTTGCTGCAAGTTCGCACGCGTTTTGTACAATTTCGCAATTTGCGAAATTGTACAAAACCCTCGCGAACTTGCAGAAACCCGTGCGAACATAAAAAAAAATTCGTGGATTTTGCGGATTTTGGCAATCCGCAAATTCGCAAATCCGCAAATTCGCGGATTGCCAATCCGCAAAATCCGCTCATGCCTAGAAGGAAAGTGTTGGCACATTAAGTGATGACACACCTTAGGCAATAACACAGCCAATAAAATGCCAGAGGCTGTAATTACACTATGTGCACTGATTTAAACAAAATATATTTCCCTACTTTGGCACGAGTTGACAACCTGCCTCCATTGGAGGGTATATTGCGTTTTTGTGATAAATTACAATTTTCAATTCATTCATACAGAGTGTATGTGATTCATTACTTGCACTAGATTGCAGGGAAATGTTACTTTCAGCTGCAATTTACCAATTCCTTACTTTGTCACTTTGCTACAGTACTTTGAGAATCCTTCTTTTTGCTATTGTGTATCATGCTGTGCAATTTTGATTGTCGCATATCAACCTTGTCGCATGCAACATTTTGTACCATAGGCCCTTCTTGGATATTTACATATTCTCATCTTTTTTTATGGCGCTCCCTCTGCATTTGATGAGCTAAAGAAATTAGAACTGCATTTGTCCCTGATTTATTCTGGTTTGTTTCAAGCAGCATAAATAGCACATATGCATATACACACACACAAGCTGGTGGCTGACTTCTGAAACAAAGAGCTTAAATGCTGGAGTCCATGTCCTTGGGCACTGCCCATCTATGCTGTCCTAGTAAATTACTTTTACTCCTCCACCAAGTTGTGATAACATCAGTCGGCCTTCAGAAAGAAAAATAGCCTTTCCTTTTTACTGAATTCAACAGACCGAAGCATTGCTCCCTGCTCACATGGAGCATGCAGTGTTGAAGTCCATACATTTTAATGCTATATTTAAAAAGTTTTTTTCTCAATGCAAACAAATGGAACCAGGAACATGTGATGGACATACACTACATATAGGCACGCATGAGCAAGTACCACGCCTTCATGTGGGAAGAACGGGCAAAGACCTTGGGAGTCTAATACAACCTTTTGGAATAAAAAGTTGACCTCACTAATTTCTACAATTCTCACGTTGTTGTATCAGCTTCAGAACGAGGCTACACTTACTAGAACAGTTGAGCTCAATAAAATATAACATAGAATAACAAAATAGCAGTATATTTAGAATATGTATACATGTGCAATATTGTTATTATTATTAGTTATTAGTTTAGTAGGCTTTTAGTAGAGATAAAACTAATTCTCAGTTGTTAATATAAACGGTATAACATGTGCAAATCTACATTCTCCCATACAGTTAGGTTGTCTATTGCATTTACCTTGGTGTCCTACAATTTACTAAACTGTAGTCTTAAATGTAATCTTAAAGTATGGAGCTCTAATTGGATTGTTCATAGAAATGTATAGTGTCATAAGCCCCTTACCGTCACCACAACATCACTTTCACCAATGTTCTGATATTGATAAGAACCGCGCCTTATTTGCAAGGCAGCGTTAAGCCACTTAATATGGCTTAACGCTGCCTTGCAAATAAGGCTCCCTTTTACGCTGTATTTCGTGTGAAAGTGGAGGAAAATGGGTGTTGTGGTGGGCATTACACAGTAACACCCTTTGATTTTGATACCGCCCTCTATTTAAAAGGGCAGCGTAAATAGGAGGCAGTGCCAAAATTAAGACAAGGGAAAACCTGGTCTTAAAAAGCCCAAACGAGGAATAATGCTTTATTTCTCTTTTTTTTTGTTTCCATGTGTGCTGCCTTGTGCAGCTCATATAGAAACTGCAAATTGGCTATGATTGTTTCTGTGGAGGAAGGACCCATACCAGCACATAAATCATCATTTAAAAAAAGCAGTTTTGCAACTTCTGTGTGTGCTGCATTAAGCAGCACACATAGAAGTTACAAAACAGCGTGTAAAGATTGTTTATGTGCAGGAAGGGGGACCTATGGTACATGGGTGCCTGCGTTGGCACTAGGCAGCTAAACTCAGCGCCAGAGCTTGGTGAAATGCAAGAGTGCACTGCATTCTTGTGAATACGGCACATCCCTGCATTTTCACAATGGAGAAGCGTGGAGGTAGCAATGTTTTCTCCATTCTGCTTTAAATATGCCCCATAGTAAGTTGTAGGGTTTGTAGGGGAATAGGGATCGGAGGTTAATTAAGTGAGAATGAATTATTAATTAATTATTTAACTGGGAATTTGTAATTAATTATTTGATTGCTATTAATTATGGATATTATGTAATACTGAATTCATTTACTCATATGGAAGTGGGGTTTGCTATGTTGGGGTATGGGGGAAGTTGATTAGGTAGGTATTAAAGTACAATGTATGTATTATTAATGATAATAATTATTTAATAGATTATTAATTCTGTAAATTGTGTAGTGATGATATATTTTAGTTATGTTTTAGTTGCAAGATGCGAGGTTTGTAGAAGAATAGGGTGGGAAGTTAATTAAGAAATAACTTATGAAAAACTAATTATTGATCTCTTAATAATTATTGTAGTTATTATTAATTATGTATAATATGTAATACGGACTTATTTTTATTATATTTTAGTGGCAGGTTTAGTAGGGTTAGGGGATGGGAAGTTAACTGAGAAATAATTAAAAATGAAGAGGCATTAAAGTATAATTAAATATATTTAATGTATTAGTAAGTATGCAAGTTTTACAGGAAAGGTCACTCAATTCAGGTGATTTCCTCTTACTATGTGTGCTGCAGAATGCACCACACACAGTAAAAGGAAAACACAGTGTTTAATGAAAAAAATTCTCCTCGTTGCGCCTCCCTAGTGCCATTCCTGGGGGGCGTTAGATCCTGACGCATTCCCAGGTTTCGATGCCTCACAAATTTGGGAATGCTTCATGTTCCATGAGTGTTGCATAGGAACACTCATGGAAAGCCCCTTTCAGGCATGTTCTGTGTGAAAGGGGCACATATTTACAAGGCCATGAAAATCCACATAAAGTGGCTTTCTAGGTCCTTGTGAACATGCTGCTGCACATTGTGCCACTGGAACGTCAAAAAAGTGACGTTCTACAAGGGTTATGAGGCCCTTATAAGGGAACTTGTAAAGATGGCTTTAGTTGCTTTGTCTGTCTTTGCTTCACAGTATGGCTACATTATATATATGTACACAGACCCACCTTTCAGTTACACGCAGTCACATTGTATCAATGAATTGAGAAAGACTCTGAGCACTAGCAAAAGACGGCAAGTAAGCTACTTTTCCAACATAGTATACCAGCTCACTTACTGCTTTAAGCTACTTAATAGATGGGCTTGCTTTTGATTTTTTGTGCTGTTATTTTCTGTACACTTCACAACATTTCTCCACAATTACATTAAGATAGTAGCACATCACAGTAAGCAATAGTATAGCCATGTCATTGGGTGCTCAATAAAATTAAACTTCTCCAATCACCCCATCTCCTACAGATAAGGATTAATTATCTGCTTAACCAGAGCTTTTCCTTTCTAAATAAACACCAAACACCATAACTAGGGGCATTTTTGAAGTTAGGCAAATGCGAGGAAATTGAAAAAACCTGCCATCACCATGCCTGCAGTTCCTTCATTTTATTTATAGGTGGGAAAGCACAGGGCGTCTGCCAGTGAGTCCTTGGTTTTCTCTGGCAGTGGAAAACCTTGCTTTGGCAGTCTCTCTTCCAAAGGATCACCAGGTCACGATGCTGAAAGCCCTACTTAGCATAAATCCAGTGCCACTAGATTCCCCTGCCCAAGACAAACTTGTGGGAATGAAGGTTCAGTCAGGAAAAACAATCTCGGATAAGTAAGTCAAAATGCACCTGACGATCACCACCATTGATGTTTATGTATTTTCAAGCTCAATCACACTTATGGTAAGTTTGTTTAAAAAAAGAAAAAAAGAAAGCAAGACTAGGTAAATGTAGCATGACACCATCTGCATTCAGTTATGCGTTATGCTCAGCATAGGTGGATGTGCTTAAAGTAGAGAGATTTCTGTCAAGTAAGTCGCTCACTGCAGATTCTGTTGACAGGATCCCCTTTTGCCTAGCAGCCCGGTGAGCCTCCTCGAAACTATAATGAGACCAGCTGAGCCTTCAATTAAGTATTTTTCTCTCACACTTATGGACTTCTATTAAAGGGTGGCACTATAAATGGAAATGCTTAATTGAATAGAAATATGATATACAAACATAAAATTAATAGAAAGTAAATTGAAACCTTTAAACTCCTTTATTCTGCCAACCTACCTGAGACACTAAGGACCCACTCCCTTTTTAATTATAACTTTTCTAATCCTGCATGATGCCTCCTGCAAGAGACACACAGGATCGCGGACCCCCCCCCCCCTTTTTTTATTTGGCCCAGTGGGTCAAGGTGCTCATACCTTGATACCTATTTTAAAAAAAGTTTCAGGATATTATGACCAAGTTCCTGTTTTCTGAAATGGCTTCAGAAACAACCAATGTCCAATTAGACAATGAGCTCCTGCGGTTGTTCACAGAAACCTTCTGCTCTCACTGGAGCATGGTGTCCAACAGGAAAAAAAAATCTCAGTCAACCAGATAACATTGATTGAAGATGCTTGATCGTGGCACTCTTGCACGCCTACCTCAAATACCAACCGTCCAGCTATCCAATGTTTTTGAGCCTCAGTTTCTTAAAAAACTACTGCACAGATTTACACCAAATCAAGCTTTCTGTCAAATTTGCTGTAATTATGTTTTGCCATTTTTGTGGAATTGCTGTTTAATTTTCCTATGGAAAATTGACTGCCGATATGGCGTTTTGGGATCCACCTCTTTTCTTGACCTAGCTTAATAGCTCACCCTGAAAGTTTTCAAGAAAGAGCAGATGTATATAGACTTTTTGGGGGAAGGTTTTGTGAAGATTCGTCAAAAGGAGCCAAAGTTATTAGCAAACCAATAAAAGTTCTTCCTATGGTAAATAGGGTCTAACTATAACTACAAAGTTTATCAGCTAAATAGCAATATCAAATGATTATCTTATATTCATCTGTTCATACATCCACCCGATGTCTAATCCACTCATCTATCCATCTATTGATTCATTCATTAATCCATCATTGTGTCCATCTATTAATTCAATGTGTTATTTTAGCAGATAACTTTCTGACTGACCTCAAGTTTGAGAAGATGACTTTTCACAAAGCGATATGGTTTCACATGTGGATCATCTTGTCTGCTGTTGCTGACATAACTCTGTTGCCAAGCTGCCAGCTGAAGCTGCCCACCAGTCAGGCTTACTTCCAGGATGGGGACATTGTTTTTGGTGGTCTTGCTTCTATTCATCTAAACATTGTTCCTTCAACAACATCCACCCTCTTTACTGAACCCCCTGAAGCCAGGAGCTGCATAAAGTAAATACCACTAATTTCCTTTTTTTAATTTACAGCATGACTTTTCCTTACAAATAGTATGATTTGCAAGCACTTTTCTGGCATAAGATAAGAACTTAGTTCGCCAAAAATAATTAATAAAAATAGTTCAGCTGATTTAAATGTAATGTAATGATTAATGTACAAATATGCTGAAGCCAACAGATTCATTTTGCATATGCTTTGGCCCAGATGTAATAAGGGCTTAACTTTGATTTACAAAGCACAAGGGGCTATTTTTGCCACTTTGTGAGTTTTTGTTAAGAAATGTGAAGAAACACAGGAGTTTTAACTGCTTTGTGTTACATTTCGAGCTGGGAGACATTCTTTGTGTGGATTGTGGATGTTGCTGTGCATCCTCCAATAGATTTGATGAAATTCTAGATTTACAAAGTCTTATAAACCTAGGTGTGGCAGGTCAGCACATCTTGGATAGAATGTCATATCAAGGACAAAAACAAAATTTTTCTTATCCTTCTCCTCTTCTATTATTAGAGAGAGGAATATGCCTCTTTAAATAGTGTTTTTCTCAGGAAGGTATCACATCCTACACAAAAACAATCCTGCCATTAACACAGGCACCCTTGCACTATGGTGCAAGGGTGCCTTCATTACAACTAGGCAATTACATTTGCTTTTTTCTCCTTTTATGTGTGATGCAATATTGATGGTGGACTTACAATGGATCCATTGGGAAGGCCAATACCCAGCCCATAGAATACCTCCCATCTCATAATGTCACATAGCGCATTGCTAGCAACTGTGTTATGTTACATTTCTTTACAAAGCCATGCAAGACAGGGCAAATTGCTCCTTGTGTGACTTTAAGAAACTGAGTTAAGAAATTGTGCTGCTTTACGTCACCTTGCTTGATGCAAGGACTATGCAACTCCTTAATAAATCTGTCCCTATAAGTTGGTGATGTGGTCCATAGGATGTTCTTTTCTGGAAGACATACACCAATAAAGAAACCCACCCATTACCCCATATCAGCCTCAGTCAGGGGTTGCTTTTCCTTGCATTAACTTAGGTGACATCACCGCCTTGTCACTTGGAGGCAGCAATGTGTCTCTCTCTTAAGGGTGTTCCCATCAGCTACCGGGGAGGAGAGATGGTTTGCATATTATATATGGAATACTGATGTAGCATTTGTGGTATTGGAATAAAATAAAACAACAATAATCACCATTAACCTAAAGACTTGTTCTTTCATCTTTGGAGGACCCAGGATTACTATTAGTCTCACCACCCTTTTTTATTAAAATATTACTGACATAGATGGTTCTGGCACTGTCCTCCTGATATTGTCTTAATAAGGTCAATCACTAGTTTATTCCGCCACATTAATGTAATATTTCATGTGATAATATTAAACAATTGAGGTCTTCAAGGCCTCAAGTAAGTGTTGTGTGTTGCGCATGAATATGAGTGACCAGCAATAGCATTCAACATCTCAGAAGAGGCTATGCTAAAGGGGTGGGCAGTGTCACACCTGTGCAAACCTTCTTATCAGAATAAGTTTAGATAACTCAGGTCTGGCACTAGCCCCACCCTCTGACATTCACCAACACTGTCCTAAAAACACAACAGGCAAAGATCGAGATTTTTATTTATTTTGGCTGTGTTTTGAGAATGTAAGTCAATAGCTTTTACTAAATCCGCTGGGAAGTTATTTAATGACATCCCTTGGAAGAGCGGTGAAAAGAATTCACAGTAAGAGTGATGGGAGCAGGGGTCAGTCAACATTGCTATTAATTTGGGAATCACTTAGCAAACCAGGCTATTTTGGGAATCTTTGGAGGAGGGGAACATGTAAGACAATTTGAACCCTAGGGGTCTCTCTACAAAACTACACTCTGAAGCCCCAAATCTATATGACAATTTATGATGTGGTCAGATGGGAATGAGAGACTGACGGCGCCCTGTCTACACTGTTGGTGTTTCAGAATTCATAATTTCATGCTGGCATTTCTGACCAGCATTGCAGGAATGCCAGTATCATGAGGAATACCGACTGGTTACTCCTGTATTCTAGTCATACTACCTGTTTTACCCTCCTTCACACTGTACATCTAGGAGAGATAGGATTAAGGCATGGGCCGCTTCAGTTTAGTTCCCTTTAAATTGAAGCTGCTTTTTAGGTCAAGCCTAGAGTCAGCACATGCACTGCTCTGCGAGGCTTGGTGTAATCCCTCTTGGTGTTGGAACACACCCAGCACTTTATTTGTTGCTTGGCCTTCACACTTTCTTTGGTTAATCATGTACATTTGTCCCGCCTCCTGACAGTCTCGCAGAGGCCCCGCTCCCCCCGAAGGGGGAGGGGATCAGGGGCTGGCGCCATAACCCACGCTGAGCCCCAGTGAGAGAACCAGTTCTGGGCGTTGTTAACTCCCTGGCGACTAGCCCTGCTACTTGAACCCTTTCATTAGTGGCCATATCTTTGGTTTCTGTGCACTACCTTTTTGTTTTACCATCTCCTCGCAGCTCGCTAGTTTTTTTTAAATAATAGTGCCCTATCACGTTTCATCAGCCCCCCTCTTCTCCCCTTCCCCAACATAACATATACTGCAGTCACTGCAGGCTTTTCAGGTAACAGAGTCTGTACCACATAAGCCATCTCCTTGAGAGGGGCAGGGGTCTGGGGCGTTTTAAGGCATGGGCAAAGTTAGCTCTGGCCCAAGGCCCTCGCCTTTCAGGGGGGCCCCTGACAGAGCCATCCCTGTTCTGCAGAGCCTCACCCTGAAGATCTTGAATAATTCTTAAACAGATTGTTTTAAATACTGTTTTCATTAAATGTATTTTTAATGTGGGTATGAGTGAAAGTCTATTATGGGGAATTTGCAGAGAAATGATGTGTTTATGTTTCATGCAAGATCCATTAAAAAAAAGTTATTTTAGATCAAAACAGGACCTCACATAATAGACATGGCAGGGGTTCTAAGAGATTATTTGCAGAAATATTAGTGAGCTGCTGCTGTGTCACAATATTGAAAACACACATCTCTATCCCTAAACATAAGATGTAAACACATTTTCAATTTGGACAGGCGTGCTGGTGCATTGTCAGGGACCTAGCCAAGGAGAGCGTGAAAGAGCTGGAACTGGATGATAAAACCAAAGCTGTTCGGGACAGGGGCTCCCAAAATACGTTTGGCCCAGGGCCCCTAAAATCCTTAAGATGCCCCTGGCAGGGGTTGTTGGGCTGCCGTAAAATGGACAATAGGAACCTTCTGCCCCAGATACCTTAACCATTTTATCAAAGAAGCGTTTCCATAGAAATATAAAATATTGTAAGGGTAGCATGGAATAGATGTTAAGCGCTCAGTGCACACGTTTTACCTGATTTAATATGCTATCTGGTAGCAGAATATGCGCTCTACAGATGAAAATGATGTTGCAGTATGTTTAGTAGAGATTTGGTAACGTGGGTAGCTTTTTATTGTAGTAAATACAGTCGATTTACATATAGTCTACGCTTTCATTGGAATAACTGTGAGACATTTCTGTAAAAGGGACCTGAGTGCCATCTTTGTGTTATCTTGACTACTTAATAAAATATACTTTACAGCAAATAACCCTTACTGGTGCGAGTAGTATTGTTAGAGCCGCATTTTTTTTCAATTCTAACTCATACTTTGTATGTAATCGCGCACAAACTGGTCCAGCCATGTCACTGATTTTTTTATGTGCACAAGAAGCTTTCAGTGAGAAAGAAAATATCACAATTGATTTTTGTGATCGTAGTAAGTCTTCATTCTTTTTAGGACGCGGACTGCGGCGCATTGCGTAGCAGTGTGGGCGGAGCCCGAAGATTTAATGTTTCTTAGAGGGGGCTTAGAACCCGCCCCTCTTCTCCATTGGGTGGCCTAGTAAATGCTGGCCAGCCATTGGAGGAAAGGGGCGTCACTCCGATTAAGCCCCGTCTTTTTATGATTCAGGGGCGTGTTTTTTAGGTTCTTTCTATCTGTGACGTCTTCAGTCACTCAAACCTAAAAAACACGCCCCGAATCCCAAAATGACCGTGTGTTTCTCCGAGGAAGTTCTGACTAGCCTCGGAGAAACGTGGTCGTGTTAGGTTTGTTTCTGCTCTCCCATTGCCCCACACGGGCTGGATTTCGGCGGACGGGTACAGACTGCAGGACCAGCTGCTTTTTCAATTACCGTTTCAATAATGGCAGATGCGCCACTTTGTGTTTTTAACAAGCGCCCGTTATGCGCTTTGGCATGATTCTGTGCACGTTTTTCTTTCATTTGCGCGATGGCAACTTGAGGGAGCTCAGCATGCCGAGCTGTAGCTTCGCATATGCCGGGCTGCGCCTTTCTTTTGTCCTGCACGTTTTGTTTGCGAGTGTGCCCCGAACCATTTGTGCATGATGTACCCCTGTGCACTGCTGGGGTGTGAGCCGGCATACATGCCTTGTTGCCGCTCTGCTGGGGCTTGCATGCATGCCTCTGCTCTGCTGGGGGGTGCCAGTGTGCACTTCTGGGGGGTGTAACAAATGTATTGAGTTGTTTGCAGCTCAGTTGGTTGCGCTCCGGTTATAGAGGTGTGTGTGTGTAAGTGTTTGTCTGTCTTCATGAGGTTAAACGTTTAATCTCGCTGACCCAGCCTTACAGGAGCATGTAATACGCTTACTTTCCTACAGTGTTGAACATGTCTTTCGGGGACCCCATTTTGTATAAGTATCATTATGTGGCACTGTGAGTACAAACTGTTAAATATGCGCCCTTCCGCGGTGCCAGTTACAGCTTACCCAGGTGACTAAAAAATAAGTTGGCTTTGCCAGAATTGAAACCCGTGACACCCCCGTTCTCTAGCGTGAACGCGTCCCTGAGTTTTATCACTTGCAGCCTGCCTTTCATTTTGTTCAGCACGTTTTGTGTGCGAGTGTGCCTCAAACCATTCGTGCCCGAGGCTGCTCCAGAGGTCCCAGTGCGCCCACCGGTGGTAAGTGCTGCCTGCCTGCATGCCTTGTCTCCACTGTGCTATGTGGGCTTCCCGACTCTTGAAGTTTGAAAATTTGGTGTCATTTTTCAAGTATCGGAGCACCATCATATTTTACATTTTTAATAAGCAGCGCAGCACATACACCAAGCTGCGCTGCTTACTAAAAGCATAAAGTATTGAAAAAATAAAGTATAACGAGCCGCTCCTTTCTTTTACACAGCGCCGCTCACCAAACTCCTGTTGTGCTCTCTGCAAGCCCCGCCTCACCCCACTCCAAACAAAGGCGTGGCTCGCCAAACTCTACTTTTTCAATATTGTATTATTTTAATAAGCAGCGCAGCACGGACAACATGCTGCCTGCTTACTTAAAGTATAAAATATTGGGGGGAAAAGTTTGGTGAGCCGCGCCTTTATTTTATTTCTTTAGCAGGCGATCGGGATGGGTCAGCAGAGGAGCGTGGGCAGGGCGGGGAGGGAGAGGGGAGGGAAGGGCTGGTTAGGGTCGGAGCAGAAGACATGGGTAGTTACTGCATAGGGAATGCATGATGCTGCTTCAGTTGTATTTTTGCACTTAGTCACACAAGTTGTTAAATGATCAATGTATACTGCTTATTATTGTGTGTCTGCGGATGCTGCACCTATGGTGGTTTTGGCGCGTGGTACTCTATTTTTATAATATTTTATGCTTTCCGTTTCTATCCAAGCAAACACAAGAAACCGCCTCTTTACCAATACCACTTAGTTAAGTTACTTACAGCCTGTGCCTTTATATCTCTGCAGTAGGAGAGAGTGTGTATGTGATTAAACAAAATGTACACTTGCCAGGGAAGGCCAAAAATAATTAGAGACAAATTGAATGCAGTGCGATTTCGTGCAGTTTTTAAAGATAAATCTGCATATTTAACTTAATTGAACACATCATGGACGGTGTCTGTCATCTATAACGTCCGTCTCCTTTCTCCCCACCCCCACCTCCATGCAGCTCTTGGGTGGGCAAAACTGCGCTCATAGTCTTGTGTTTAAATAATTGAGGTATTCCGGTTATTTATAGCTGTTTTGACAACCCCAAATAAGCCCCCCTCTCGCTCTGCCTCGAAAAGTTGTCCTAGATCAAACTTGTATAAATGCAATGCAATAGGACTGGCATTTACAAGAGTTTTAAGCTATTGGCATTGTACAATGCCTTTTATTTATGTTTTAAAAAAAGAAAAAAAACCCTGTCATTTACAATGTCAATAGCTCAAAATAATGTAAATGCGAGACCTATTGCATTGCAAATGCTTTTTTAAAATATAAATGTTCATTGACATGAATTGGGCAACTATGCACAGTGAGCAAGCTTCCAGCGGTGGGAGAATTTTAGTGTACAACCCTAATCTGACCACTAACACGCAAGGGATATTGGACTCTACTTTTTGTATTTTGTATAATATGAATGTGGTTCTCTGCCATTTCGACAGTATGACAAAGAGGGGGCTGTTGTGCCCAACCGACTACCCTGAGCACGCTATCAGGTAGCCAGCCTTGCACTCATATTGTAATGAATCAATTTCTGCAGACTGTGAAAGCCTCAGGGCTCAGTTCAGTAAATGTGATGGCCTTGTAGTGGAATGTGTGTGGCTCTGTTTGTGTGTGTGTCGCTCTGTCTGTGTGTGTGTGTCTCTGTCTGTGTGTGTGTGTGGCTCTGTCTGTGTGTGTGTGGCTCTGTCTGTGTGTGTGTGTGGCTCTGCCTGTGTGTGTGTGGCTCTGTCGGTGTGTGTGGCTCTGTCTGTGTGTGTGGCTTTGTCTGTGTGTGTGTGGCTCTGTCTGTGTGTGTGTGCCTCTGTCTGTGTGTGTGTGGCTCTGTCTGTGTGTGTGTGTGGCTCTGTCTGTGTGTGTGTGGCTCTGTGTGTGTGTGGCTGTGTGTGTGTGGCCGTGAGTGTGTGGCTGTGTGTGTGTGGCTCTGTGTGTGGCTCTGTGTGTGTGGCTCTGTGTGTGGCTCTGTGTGTGTGTGCGGGGCTCTGTGTGTGTGTGTGGGGCTCTGTGTGTGTGTGTGGGGCTCTGTGTGTGTGGGGGGGGGGGGCTCTGTGTGTGTGTGGGGGCTCTGTGTGTGTGTGTGTATCTCTCTTTCTTCTATCTTCATCTTTCATTTATTTTGTTGTCTCTCCTTCGCTTGAAAATGAACCGACACAATAGTTCTAGTGTGCGTTATAGGAAAGATTTTCAAACCCCCACTATCCTGTAAATATATAAAGATCATGCCAATAAAGCACTAGGCGATTAAAATAATTAGCCTTTACGACCCTTTTAAATATTCATCCCAAAAAACGCTACAATAAATACAAAGATACATCATGCCCATTTCAATATGGCGCTGGCCTTTAGAGAAGTAAGCTAGTCCATCTTCTGTTACCATGCCTAATTTGTTCCAAGTGAAACAATCTAGTCCATCTTCCTCTACTAAGTCCAATGCGTCACATGATCGGCAGTTTTTAAAAATTTCGGTTCCCGTGCTCGATATCTCGAGATTGCATTTTTGGACAACCTGAAGTTGCCACACTCTAGAAGAAACAACGAGTAAGTGTGCTACAATATGATTACCATACCATCTTCTTGTTTTCATCAGTACAGTTAATTAATATTAAGACTTGCATTTACCCTATTTTCAGAGATTATTGCCTCTAACAGTGACATCGCGAGATATCGCCCATTACGACAACAGCTGTTTAACTCAGGTAAGCAAAACTGTAAATACATAACATCGAAGAGTAACCTCAATTTTAACCGGCGTTTAAAGACAGGGCAATTACTTACTCATGTAATTTACAACCATGCAATTCCTGTCTGTATCTAGAACAAGGTATTAATGCACTACAAACTAGATGGATTATTTATGAGCGCGCAAAATAAATATGCGATGCAGTTTTCAATGTTGATATTGCAACACCAAAATACCGGCAGCAGATTAACTTTTCTATGTGAAAGCCATGATCCATTTTTGAATACGTCTTTCGTAGTCAAGTCATTTAACATTAATATTCTATCATATTTGGAATGCGTGAAGCTGTCTTGTTTATTACACCTGACAAATTCAATAGAAGAGGCTCCTCAAAGTTAATAAAAAAGAGTGCCACCCGTTCATGAAGATATAACGATTGGGAATGTCCCCACAAAATTTATTTTGAGAGGCTTTTTCTAAGCCAAGTTAAAAGAGTGCCACTTTTTACTAATCGCTAAATAATGGTAAATGTAAACCACTTTAAGAACAGTGCTGACTTTATTTTGGTCACTCACTAAATATGGTTGACCACATACAGTGAGGTAAATAATGTTTATAGAGGATATGAAGTATATCTATAACAACAGCAAATAACTTTATTGAGCAGATGATGGACAAAGATCTTAAATGTGCTTATCTTTTTCTTTAATTAACAGCTTGATTATCTATTTCATACCTGTCCAAACAAAGAGACAGAGATACCCCTTTTTTATGTAAGTGTCAGATTCTTACTATTCTAATTAAAAAATGAGTCCAGTCCAGCAAAGTTACAAAATTGTGTTTTCTATGTTGCAGTAAACTCAAAGTTCAGGAATGACACATCTTTCCAATTGAAGTCACAGGTTATAATTCAATAAAATCCTATTGTAAGTAATAACAGCTAAATATACCTCCTCCAACCAATATAGGAGATTCTTACCTTGGGTGATGGTTTCAGTTATAGAATCACTCATTTCTTACTTTTTTACACTTGTGCTTTTTCTTAAAATAATGCGATTGTACAGTGTTATATCAGTATTGTATACATTGTATCATACAGGGAGTCTCAGTCAACTACTTGTCCTGAAGATGGTCTGACGGTTTTACATCCTTGGCAGACCGAAACGTCGACTTGATCATCTTTCTCTCCAGAACATTGATTGTTTTTAATTTCACAGAGAAGATGTTAACATGGTATTTTGTATAGGTCAACTGACGCCACCTTGAAAACTATGTGTTGTTGCTTTTACTTTTGTTATCATCCCTGACAAAACTTTTTATGGTACATATATTCAATATATGAATAAATATTTTTCTAAAATAATTTGTTTGCCCCGTGTATGATTTCCTATTTGTCTGTTTTAACTGACAGGCGTTATCAACTGATACATCCTTTGTTTTGATTAATTCTGTTGTCCATTACCAATGAGAGTGTGACTCAAAAGAAATTTTTCTGGTTAAAGAATTCTAATCAATTACTGATAAACAAAATCCCCTGTAGGCCACTGTTCTCCTTGTTTTATAAACTTCACTGCCCAAGCCTGCAAGGGTATATTGGGTTCCCACTCTTGTTTGAAAAATGTTAAGGGTATAGCGCCTGCAGTTGAAACACATGCGGTTAATGCAGGGAAACTTTTCCACTCTTGCAAGCAAAATGGGGGACATAAGTGACAGCATCAAGCATCTGACAACAGCTGTGCAGGAAGGTTGAAAGGAAACAGAGAACAATTTGGAGAGGACTGTGGCACTCTGGGGCCCATGCAAGGTTCTAAAGAAGGATCAGGTGTCCCAGCGCAAAAGACACACCCAATTACTTGGACGCTTGGATGGGTACACTAGTTCCACTAACCGTCTTAGTACGGCTACTGTCCGGATGTGCAATAGCCATGCAGTTGGAAATGAGCAATTGCTGCGGAGATGCTGGCAGGGGACTGGTCCAAGTCACAATTGCTTTTGAGCAGATGCAGACCAATGTTGTTGCTGGCAGTAGTATAATGGGGAGGTTGAAGATGCCTCCAGCCACAGTAGCAGCTTAGCACCAGCGCCGGATTCCAGGAGGCACAGTACACGGAATATAGCAGGATCAGAGAGCTCACAAAGGGATGTGTCTGACCCCCCAAAACAGGCAATGGGAGTGAGAGGAAGCAGGAAATAGTGTAGCCATGTCCACAGCAATTTTTACTGGTAAAGCAACCAGTGACTACATTTGTCTGGAATGAAGTGAAGTACTATGACATACCATTATGTGTATACATCATTCTTTTCAGGCTATGCAAATGTGCATTAACACAATAGTTTACGTTGTTTTAAATAAATCTAGTTGGCAAAGTAACAGTGTTGTGTTATGTTGGATTATTACTCACATCCAAGATAATTCTGTGTGATTTCTGCAAGTTGTGTTCTTCCTTCAGCTGCACTCGCTGAACTTCCTGCATGTTGTGGGTGGGTGTATCCTCATCGGGGTCACTATTCGATGTTTCAAGTGGTACGCCTTTGGCAGTTGCTTTCTTATGCAACATGGCACATGTGGCAATAATCTTACAACAGATGTCTGACCTGTATTGCAAGGCACCACCAGTTTTATGGATGCAGCGAAAGCAACTTTACATCAGGCCAAAGGTCCTCTCAACCACATTTAGGGTTGTCCTGTGTGCTGCATTGAACCGGTGTTCACTAGATGTGCTTGGATGCAGGTACGGTATCAAGAGGAAAGGACGCACAGCATATGCACTGTCAAATGTGGAGAAACAGCATATATATTAATCACTGTAATGTTTCTGATTAAAATGTAGATATGAATGAGACAGTGGAATGTGTTTACCTAGCAGGAATCCTTCTCCGAATTCTCCCCAAGCAGACGTGTATGTATGCCGCTGCGCCTAAAGATGTAGGAATCATGCGTACTACCTGGGTATCTTGCGACTATGTCCGTGATAATGTACTTCGCATTGCATATCACTTGAATGTTCAGTGAATTATATGACTTTCTATTTCTGAAGAAATACTCATTCACTGAGGGTGGACATATGGCTACATGTGTCCCATCCATGCAACCTATTACATGGGGGATGTTGGCTATCTGATAAAAGTCCATTTTAGTTTCAAACAATTCCTGTGGGGCAGTTTGGAATCTGATGTGTTGGCACATCCGCAGCAACATAGCATCCAAGAATGTGTTGAATAAACGCAAAACGGAACTTTGTGACACTCTGCCAGCTGTAGCTATTACCCCCTGGAAGCTACCAGACTCTAGGAGGTGTAGCGAACACAGGACCTGCACATGAGTGGAGATGGCATGTGTCCTGCGAGACTGACACTGCAGTAGTGGGTCTAAATCTGCAATTAGACCATAATATCATTGCTGCATTCAATCTATACTTCTCATAGATTTACTCCTCTGTCTGCCCCAACAGAGTAACGCGCACTCTGAAAATGCGCTCCTGTATCCTCTTTCTCTTCTGTGCTGCTGCTCTCAACCTCATCCTCCTCACCATGACGTAGAGCGCTGCCATTGTGAAACATTCTGAGGCCCTATGGGCCTGTTTAAATACTTTCCTGATATTTCCCACCGATTTTGAGTGTTTTCACCTGGTTACCACCTAGTTTCTTTATTTTTTCGCAATTTGCAAATTTTCATGCATTGCTTTGCGACTTCGCTATTGCTTATTGCAAAAAGCGTTTCGCAATATTTGGTAATCGCTAAAGTTAGCGAATACTTGGGAAATTCTGTGAATTGGGTTGATGCATTGCATTTCGCTATTTTTGCGATAGTAAACGCTAATGTTTTGAGATTTGCACTGTTTGTGATCGCAAAATATCTTGATGCATCTGGTCCATTTTCTATAATCTGCACTGTAAATAAGGAGCCCCACATGGACTCAGAAACAGAGGCCTCAACCACTTTCATTCAGAATAAACAATGTTGATGTGAAGAGGATACAAATATTAAGGTGAAATTTAAAAAGAGTGCATGTAACATAAATCAACAACAAACAATGGGTGAACACAAATCCATAGACTTTATTTCCTAACTCAAAAGGCCCAAGGACTTGTCTATGTTTCCATGCAAGTGATGGCAACAATACACTGCAACTATTTGGTATTCTCCATTTTAGAGAGCGCGGATGGCCACTATTACCATACAGAACGGAATTGCAGGCTGTCTCTTTTCAAAAGACCATAATTTGTACAGAGTCCTCTACTACTTGCAATTTTGCATCCAGAAAGTCAATTTCCTGTGTACTACAATTAGCAGTCAACTGTATGTTATAAGGATTGCTCTTTAAAATAGCAACATATTCAACCCATGGCTCCTCATCTCCATCCCGCAAAATAAACAGATCATCAGTGAAGCACACCTACATTGCCATCCTGCTAGTGTGGTGAGCATCGTTACCATGACGTAACCACTGCGCTAGGGAATGCTGTTAACCTAACTTAAAAAATAATTTGTGTCCTGTATGTACGATGCAAGACTGGTGACATAATGACATAAGAACAAATCTAATAATATGGAGGTTTTCTCTAGCAAAGAACCATTCATGCTGACAGTTGGCCTCCCGGGAGGATTTTGAATGCCCTTGTGCCCCTTCAGGAGACAATAAATAACCAGCATACTGGGATGATCGATCGGTAAGTACTGATGTTCCTCAAAAGAAAGCAGTCCCTGCTCTGTCATCCCAGAAGCATATGCAAAAGAAACAATTGATTTAGGCCTAGATCTCTGTACTGGGGTGAATGTATGACATTGTTCTCCATTTTGTCCTTCAATTGTTCTTTTTGCATTTGTCACCCCAAGTGGGACGGGTATGCCCAGACGTGGGTCCTGTGCTCTCCATGTCACCGGAGTCAAGCTATCCTGGCGGATGAGGGCTGAAAGGCCGAAACCGGTCCTAGGATGCTTGTTTCTAGTCCAGGACCTGGCCTGGCAGTTCAGGCTGGACTGTTCCCGTGGGGCACAGGGTCAAGACTGATTTACATATGGATGGCTCCAGACTGGAATGGCACGGTGAGCAAAAAAACGATGGATTTAGGCCCAGATCTCTGTACTGGGATGAATGCATGACATTGTTCTGCATTCTGTCTATCAATTGTTCTTTTTGCATTTCACATCACAGAAGCATGGCATGATATTTTTTTGGATAATCATAGATAGGGTTACTTCTCACTTCCTGGTAGTATTCTTTTACCTTCAGCTGCCTTCTCATCTCTCAGGTGTATTGGTTGGCGCTAAGAATGACGACATTACCACCTTTGTCAGAGAGCTTGAGGATGATGGATCTGTAATTTCTCAATGCATACAACTCCCGCCAATCCTGTGCTGTGAAGGTTTAATGGCTCTTCTGTCGTTCTGCTACTCTTAATTTGTTAATGTCATCCATCAGCATTTCATGAAATGCATCAACCTAATTTCCAGCTGGCAATTGCAGTGTGAATCTGCTAACAGGACTCAATCAACTGTCAATGGTTTGATCAGTAGAAAACCCTTTTTGATTGAGCAAAGGGATGTACGTCTCATTACTGATCTGTGCAGGATCACTTATCAATCCTCCCATGGCCAAATCATTTATTTCTAGTATTTCCGGAATTTCCCCAATGGAAAAGTGCACAGGGCTAGAGGTAGGATGCCTGATGCTAGTGGTTACTTCAGAGCTCTTCATGGCAAAATGTTCATGCAATTTCAATTTTCTCACAAATTTGAAGGCCTCTATTCTTAAGTTAACAAAGTCAGGACCTACCGAGGGGCAGAAGCGTAGGCCATAATTAAGTATCTTCATTTGGCCTGATGTAAGTGGGATACTAGAGATGTTAATCACATTGTTGTCCACAGCCTCTTCGATTTTGTTGGGGGATGTCAATCATGTGGCTCATTTGCCATTTTCACCTTTCCTTTTCCTTTAGCCCCTCCTTGTTTTGCATTGCTTTGCACCCCTCCTCGATTTTGCCCTCTCCCTCGTTGTGGCGTCACCATCCTCGGTACCTGCATCTCCTCCTGAAAATCCAAAGATTCTCTTGGTCCTTCATCCTCTTCCATGTCGGTGACATCCATTGTTTTGTGGACCATTTTGTTCAGTCTCTCATTCGCTCTGAATCCAATTTGTCTCTGTTGAATTTATGAGCATTGCGCCATCTTATCTCCTCTTCATGTTAGATAATACATTTCTCTATTTTCTTGAGGAGTGTTTTCATCTCTTCCTATAAAGATATATATGAGTGGGTGTAGGAAAGTGGGCTTCTGCTGCCGTAACCCCCCACCTTTTTTCCAAACTACTGATGCACTTTTACTTGATGTGCCCTGGGTTTCTGCCAATCAGGTTCCCAGAGCCTGTGTTCTTCCCCCAAAACTAACCCAATTGACATATCTGGCCACATGTCAGTCCCTGGTAAATGGTACCACAGGTACCAGGGCACTGTGACCAGAGAAGGCCTCTAAGGGCTGTTTTTGTGCCACCCTTAGAGGTCCTGTACCACTGCTCTCACACACTGCCTTTGCAGGCTGTGTGTTTTGGTGCAAAACAAAGTGAAGAGTCAACATGGCACACATCTCTGTATGCCATGTCTACAATCCACTGCCCTGGCATAGGTCATTCAACCCTCTAGCTGGGTGCACTATACCAGTGGTGAGGGTACATGTGCATGAGCCCTATACCCCTACAGTGCCAAAGTCCATTCTTAGACATTGTAAGTGCAGTGCTGCCATTAAGAGTATATGGTGCTGGGAGGTTGTCATTACGAACTGCACAGCACCGTAATGGCTACACTGAAAACTGAGAAGCTCGGTATCAAACGTCTCAGCACATTAAACCCACATTGATGCCAGTGTGGGATTTATTGAAAAATGCACACAGAGGGCATCTTAGAGATGCCCCCTGAAAACTAACCCACCACTAGTGCCCAGGCTGAGTGGCTGCTTTCAACTGCCACCATCAGATATTTTTCTG
The DNA here is from genome assembly GCF_964263255.1 of Lissotriton vulgaris. NCBI lineage: Eukaryota > Metazoa > Chordata > Amphibia > Caudata > Salamandridae > Lissotriton > Lissotriton vulgaris. The sequence continues at coordinate 1,302,390,934 of NC_141695.1, read as the reverse complement.
GACCCCTGGGTTGAGAGCCTTCTGCTCTCTGGGGCCTGAAACCATGCACATCCTGGGTCAAGGTGCCAAGCCTCCTCCCCCAGGATGGGCAGGGTTCCTGAAGGGGAAGCTTTAAAGGATTGCCGCCTTTGTGATCTTTCCCACGCCAATTGCTGCTTTCAGCAACTGGCCCCCACTGGTTCTGACCCCCCCTTTTGGTGGAAGAAACGGTGGCAAAAACAAGTGAGGAAAAGAGGTGTACCCACCTCTGCCAACTCTACCCCTCAGGTAGGGGAGGAGAGGTGAAACACAATTCTCTGTCCATGCCATCTTGAAAATGGGGGGGCTCAGCCAACCAGGCATAGGCACATGCCAACCTCCCACTAGAGGGTGCCATAATAGGGGGTGTACCCACCCCAGGGAAGGGACCCATTGGTCCATGCCTTTTACCCACCTGTAACGCCCCTAAATCTAGTATTTTGGGGCACACCTGAACCTTGCTTCCTCAGATCCAGCTGGGCTTGTGGTCACTTGCTCCGGGCAAGGGGGAAGTAGGACGGGACAATGGTGGCAGAGCCAGCGGCACTTGGGCGGCTGGGTGCAGGGTGCTTTTGAGCCGTCAGGCGCTCAATGTTATCCAACGGGAGAGGTCAAAGAGGAACAAAGGCTGCAGGCTCGGGGACGGAGACGCTCCAGGGGCGACCAGCACTTCGAGAGGTAAGTTGGGATCTTGGAGCACAGGTAGGTACCCCAAAGGGTGGCACAGGGGGCTGTAGGGCACCGGGTGCAGGGGTGTCTTTGGGTGTCGACAAGCTTACCCTCGGCTGGTCGCGGTTAGGGTGGCCCCTGGTTCTGAGTCTGCAGGCGTCGTCTGGTTCATTGAGCAGGGTCTTTGGGCACTGGACTTCGGGTCCCAGTCACCGGGGGGACGTCCTTGTGGTCTTGGTTTGGTTGGGCCCGGCCTGAGCTCGGAGGGTGCAGAGTGGGCTGGTCCGGAGCTTCCTTGTTGGCACCAGGTGAGTTGTTGTAGCAGAGCCTCTGCTGATGGGAGTTCCAGTCTTTAAGAGGGTCAAGGTAGGCAGGTCCTCTGGGTGTCCCAAGGTTGCTATCCGCAGGAGTCGCCGGGTTTAGGCAGGAGCAGGTTCCAGGATCGACAGGCCGGTAGGGCTGGGGCCAAGCTAGTTGTTGTCTTCCTGTTGTTAGCAGCTGCACGGTGGGTCTTCTTCTTCTTGATCTTCTTTCTTCTTTTCTTATTGGGATCTGAGGAAGGAAGGTTCAGGGAGCCCCTAAATACTGATTTTAGGGGCGATACAGGTTTTGCAAGGGCAGGAACCAATTTGCCCCTGTCCTGGGGTGAGTACACCGGCTAACCTGCTTCTCTCCTGTGGGAGGGGGTCAGGAGCCTAGCTGGGATTGGGCAGGGCTCCCCATCTACAAAATGGCCGGAGCCCGGGTCGTGCTTCACCTCATCTCCTCCACCTGAGGAGTGGGGTTGGCACAGGCTGGCACCCCCCTTCCTGACGTAGTTTTTCCCACCAGTCTTCCTGCCAGAGTGGGGGTTTAGAACTGGTGGGGGCCAGTTGCTGGGTACAGCAAATGGTCTGGAGATGCTCACAGAGGCGGCATGCCTTTGAAGCTTCCCCCTGCCCATCCTGGGGGAGGAGACCTAGTACCTCGCCCAGGATGTGCATTGTTGCAGGCCCAGGAGAGTGGGGGCTCTCCACCCAGGGGTCCAGCAACATGTCTGCTGTCTGGCAGCCTCTGCAGCCACTCAGCCCAGAAGTGGATTGGGGGTTAGGGTTTCAGAGGGCATCTCTAAGATGCCCACTGGTGCATTTTATATTAAATCCCACACTGGCATCAGTGCGGGTATAATGTGCTGAGAAGTTTGGTACCAAACTTGTCAGTCTTCAGTGTAGCCATTATGTTGCTGTGGAGTTCGTAATGACAACCTCCCAGCACCAAATACTCTTAATGGCATCACTGCACTTACTGTGCCCTGGAATGGCCCTGGGTGCTGTAGGGGCACAGGGCTCATGCACTCGTGCCCACACCTCTGGCATAGGACACCCAGCTAGAGGGGTGGCTGATGTATACTAGGGCAGTGGGTTTGGTGGGCATGGAACGCAGGGATGTGGGCCATATCGACTCTTGGTTTAGTTCCATATTTAGACACTCAGCCTGCAAAGGCAGTATTTACGTGCCAGGGTACAGGGCCCCTGAGGGTGGCACAATAAGTGCTGCAGGCCTCAGGGCTTGTCTTTGGTCACCATGCCCTGGGTACCTAGTGTACCATTTACTAGGGCTGACAGGTGGCCAGAGATGCCAATTGGGCTTTTAGTTTCAGCACAGTTTTAGGGAAGGAACACAGGCCCTGGGTACCTGGTTGGCAGGAACCCAGGGCAAACTCAGTAAAAGCACATCAGCAGTTCAGAAAAAAGTGGAGGCATACCAAGGCAAGAAAGATGGCACGTTCTCACATAACCCCCCAAATGAAAGTTGATGAGACTAACCTTGCCCTAGGGAGTCTTCATTGTCTAAGTGGAAGAACCTGGAAAGTCCATCTGCATTGGCATAGGCAGTCCCTGGTCAGTGTTCCACTTCAAAGTCCATACCCTGTAGGGAGATTGACCATCTCAGTAGTTTTGGATTTTCACCTTTCATCTGCATTAGCCATCTGAGAGGTCTATGGTCAGTTTGAACCAGGAAGTGAGTTCCAAACAAGTAGGGCCTCAACTTCTTCAGGGACCAAACCACAGCAAAGGCCTCCCTCTCAATGGCACTCCAACGCTGCTCTCTGTGGAATAGCCTCCTGTGTATAAAAGCAACAGTTTGGTCTTGGCCTTCCTCATTGATCTGGGATAGGACTGCTCCTATCCCCAGCTCTGAGGCACCAGTCTGCACTATGAACTGCTTGGAGTAGTCTGGTGCTTTTAGAATGGGTGCTGAGCACATCACTTCTTTCAGGGTGTCAAAAACCTTTTGGCAGCTAACAGTCCAGTTCACTTTCTTGGGCATTTTATTGGATGTGAGTTCTGCGAAGGGGGTCACAATGGTCCCATATCCCTTCCGAAACTTTCTGTAGTACTCAGTCAAGCAAAGGAATACCCTGACTTGGGTCTGGGTGGATGGAGGCGCATTTAAAAAACCTATTAAATTCACTGAAAAAAACAGAGGTTTCACACCAGTTATAGTTAGCTGGAAATTTTACTGACATAAAACCATTGAAATTCCCACTTTATAGTTAGTTGGACTCACTATAACTTGCGCGCCTGCAATGCACTGCTGATGACGTCACATATTACATCACTCATGACATGGTCAATGACATCACTCATGACATCACTGATGACACCATCCTTGTGACAGAGTGACAGACCTCCTATCAGTGTAATGTAACCCTTGAAACACATATTCAAAAATAGAAACTAACATTTTCAAAAAAATAGAGATACCCATACCAGTTACAACAACCAATTCAGTAGTTCCACCATCTATATACACATCCACTCATTCACCAACAGTTCTATATAGTCACTCATACATATACTCACTCATCATATGTAGTGATACACCTATACATCCTGTTACACAACGACAGTCATCCAAAAGTTACTCACACACATACTCACACGTGTAAATAAACTAGTGAAGATCCATTTATTTGCATATTAATAATAATAAGGGAAATTTATAAAGCGCTTGGTTACGCTCAGATGGCGTGTCCCCGCGCTGAAACTGAAAAACCCAGAAACAGAGGTAAGGAGTGGGCCCGGTTATCTCGAAAATAGATATGTTTTTATCTTCTTCCGGAAGCTGGATTCAGATGGATCCAGGCGGAGGTTAATTCATCTGCATATACAGCTACACACACACTACCACCTTACTTCTAAGGAAACTTACACATACTTACTCTCTTAAACAATCACTTATAGAAACACATACTTATTTAAACAGGGACTCTTTCAATCTCTCACTCTCACATATACTCACTTATATACATCAATACTCACATATACTAGATTAAAAGATATGTTGTTACTGATAAAGACACTAGTGAGACAGTCATTCACTCACTAACACACACATATACAGACTCATCCACCCATACAGTCCTGCACATATGCTGTCTCCAAAACACATACAAACAGTGAGTCAGCCCTTGATGTATGCATGTGCTAAGTAACACCCCCACCAAACCATACAGACACTCATACTGATACAAAAAAAAAAATCTAATAACTCATATACACACACATGTTGCTACTCACATCCCATGCAGCCACGTATACACAAAGTGAAACACTGATACAAACATTTAAATATTTAAACAATACTCGCTAATATATGAATTCACTAAGATACACTTAATCTGCCAGTTAACCAATCAATTTTTATTATAAAAAACATCCATTAAGACACGTATTTAAACATTTATTCTTCCATTGACCTTTACATATCTATATCTATACTACTATTATAAAGAGGGAACTTGCACCTTTTGGCAAGGTAAACTCGGGAACCACAGCGCCAATCCACACACCCAATACATTGTTGTAATCCTCAGGGTGTGTAGATGGACATAGGCTGCATAAAATAAAAAAAAACGTAAATTAAAAAATGTAACTTTAAAAACAAAGTAGTCCCCAAAACTAGTGCCGGCCGCAACGTAGAGCTGACCGCGATCTACACCTGCGTGATGACGACAGGCGGGGTGGAGCGGTGACGAGCGGTGAGGAGTGGCGAGGAGTGGCGCGGCGGCTCAGTGGCTCAGCGGCTCAAGTAAGGCGAGGCGGGAGACGGGAGGTGGGAGGCGGGAGACGGGAGGCGGGAGGCGGTCCGGGCAATGTCGGGGCGGGGGGGGTCCAGGAGTGGCGGTGAGCGCGGCTGAGGTAAGGCAGAGGCGATAGGCAGGCGGGCGGGAGGCAGGTGGGCGGGAGGCGGGCGGGAGCAACGCTGCTATAAGTACACTACAATCTCCCACAACACAGACCGGCACACGCACTGCACTGTGCCTGTCTGCTTCTCGAACTAGTTATACACCCTCTCCCACCTTAGTCAGCGGCAAATATGAGTGAATGCCTGCATTCTGATTCGTTGAGTGAATCCTGACGGTGGTTCTAATCTATATCTATAATCTATACTGTGGGCCATATCGACTCTTGGTTTAGTTCCATATTCAGACACTCAGCCTGCAAAGGCAGTGTTTACGAGCCAGGGTACAGGGCCCCTGAGGGTGGCACAATAAGTGCTGCAGCCCTCAGGGGTTGTCTTTGGTCACCATGCCCTGGGTACCTAGTGTACCATTTACTAGGGCTGACAGGTGGCCAGAGATGCCAATTGGGCTTTTAGTTTCAGCACAGTTTTAGGGAAGGAACACAGGCCCTGGGTACCTGGTTGGCAGGAACCCAGGGCAAACTCAGTAAAAGCACATCAGCAGTTCAGAAAAAAGTGAGGGCATACCAAGGCAAGAAAGATGGCACGTTCTCACATAACCCCCCAAACGAAAGTTGATGAGACTAACCTTGCCCTAGGGAGTCTTCATTGTCTAAGTGGAAGAACCTGGAAAGTCCATCTGCATTGGCATAGGCAGTCCCTGGTCAGTGTTCCACTTCAAAGTCCATACCCTGTAGGGAGATTGACCATCTCAGTAGTTTAGGATTTTCACCTTTCATCTGCATTAGCCATCTGAGAGGTCTATGGTCAGTTTGAACCAGGAAGTGAGTTCCAAACAAGTAGGGCCTCAACTTCTTCAGGGACCAGACCACAGCAAAGGCCTCCCTCTCAGTGGCACTCCAACGCTGCTCTCCGTGGAATAGCCCCCTGTGTATAAAAGCAACAGTTTGGTCTTGGCCTTCCTCATTGATCTGGGATAGGACTGCTCCTATCCCCAGCTCTGAGGCATCAGTCTGCACTATGAACTGCTTGGAGTAGTCTGGTGCTTTTAGAATGGGTGCTGAGCACATCACTTCTTTCAGGGTGTCAAAAACCTTTTGGCAGCTAACAGTCCAGTTCACTTTCTTGGGCATTTTATTGGATGTGAGTTTTGTGAAGGGGGTCAAAATGGTCCCATATCCCTTCCGAAACTTTCTGTAGTACTCAGTCAAGCAAAGGAATACCCTGACTTGGGTCTGGGTGGATGGAGGCGCATTTAAAAAACCTATTAAATTCACTGAAAAAAACAGAGGTTTTACACCAGTTATAGTTAGCTGGAAATTTTACTGACATAAAACCATTGAAATTCCCACGTTATAGTTAGTTGGACTCACTATAACTTGCGCGCCTGCAATGCACTGCTGATGACGTCACATATTACATCACTCATGACATGGTCAATGACATCACTCATGACATCACTGATGACACCATCCTTGTGACAGAGTGACAGACCTCCTTTCAGTGTAATGTAACCCTTGAAACACATATTCAAAAATAGAAACTAACATTTTCAAAAAAATAGAGATACCCATACCAGTTACAACAACCAATTCAGTAGTTCCACCATCTATATACACATCCACTCATTCAGCAACAGTTGTATATAGTCACTCATACATATACTCACTCATCATATGTAGTGATACACCTATACATCCTGTTACACAACGACAGTCATCCAAAAGTTACTCACACACATACTCACACGTGCAAATAAACTAGTGAAGATCCATTTATTTGCATAATAATAATAATAAGGGAATTTTATAAAGCGCTTGGTTACGCTCAGATGGCGTGTCCCCGCGCTGAAACTGAAAAACTCAGAAACAGAGGTAAGGAGTGGGCCCGGTTATCTCGAAAATAGATATGTTTTTAACTTCTTCCGGAAGCTGGATTTAGATGGATCCAGGCGGAGGTTAATCCATCTGCATATACAGCTATACACACACTACCACCTTACTTCTAAAGAAACTTACACATACTTACTCTCTTAAACCATCACTTATAGAAACACATACTTATTTAAACAGGGACTCTTTCAATCTCTCGCTCTCACATATACTCACTTATATACATCAATACTCACATATACTAGATTAAAACATATGTAGTTACTGATAAAGACACTAGTGAGACAGTCATTCACTCACTAACACACACATATACACACTCATCCTCCCATACAGTCCTGCACATATGCTGTCTTCAAAACACATACAAACAGTGAGTCAGCCCTTGATGTATGTATGTGCTAAGTAACACCCCCACCAAACCATACAGACACTCATACTGATACTAAAAAAAAATCTAATAACTCATATACACACACGTAGCTACTCACATCCCATGCAGCCACGTATACACAAAGTGAAATACTGATACAAACATTTAAATATTTAAACAATACTCGCTAATATATGTATTCACTAAGATACACTTAATCTGCCAGTTAACCACATGGCTGCTGGGCGTTTTCCCCCCCTGTGCTGGAAAATGCCATTTTAGTGGCACCATGACGAGCTCAGCTCGTCATCAGCACACGACACCCGTGGGTGATGACGAGCTGAGCTCGTCATCAGCATCGAAAGGGTTAACCAATCAATTTTTATTATAAAAAACATCCATTAAGACACTTATTTAAACATTTATTCTTCCATCGACCTTTACATATCTATATCTATACTACTATTATAAAGAGAGAACTTGCACCTTTTGGCAAGGTAAACTCGGGAACCACAGCGCCAATCCACACACCCAATACATTGTTGTAATCCTCAGGGTGTGTAGATGGACATAGGCTGCATAAAATAAAAAAAACGTAAATTAAAAAATTTAACTTTAAAAACAAAGTAGTCCCCAAAACTAGTGCCGGCCGCGACGTAGAGCTGACCGTGACCTACACCTGCGTAATGATGACAGGCGGGAGGAGCGGTGACGAGCGGTGAGTAGTGGCGAGGAGTGGCGCGGCGGCTCGGCGGCTCAGCGGCTCAGGTAAGGCGAGGCGGGAGACGGGAAGCGGAGGCGGGAGACGGGAGGCGGAGGCGGTCCGGGCAATGTCGTTGCGGGCGGGGGTCCAGGAGTGGCGGTGAGCGCGGCTGAGGTAAGGCAGAGGCGATAGGCAGGCGGGCGGGAGGCAGGCGGGCGTGAGGCGGGCGGGAGCAACGCTGCTATAAGTACACCACTACAATCTCCCACAACACAGACCGGCACACGCACTGCACTGTGCCTGTCTGCTTCTCGAACCTGTTATACACCCTCGCCCACCTCAGTCTGCGGCAAATATGAGTGAATGCCTGCATTCTGATTCGTTGAGTGAATCTTGACGGTGGTTCTAATCTATATCTATAATCTATACTCGGGGCGGGTGGGGGCCGGTATAAGCAATGTCGGGGCGGGGGGCCGGGCGGATGTGCAGGCGGGGGCCCGGCCGGGACTAAAGAAAAGCAGGCCTTATATAGTTAGGAATTAGCATTTCAAACATTGAAATTGCTCCTATATAGTTAGTTGTACTAACTATATTTCGCGCACCCGCAATCCACTGCTGATGATGTCACATATTACATCATTCATGACATGGTCAGTGACATCACTGATGACATCACTGATGACATCTCAAATGACATCACTGATTACATCACTGATGACATCTCATTTGACATCACTGATGACATCACTGATGATATCATTCATGTGATAATACGATGCACCTCCTCACACTCTAATATACCCTTTGAAACACCCAGTGTTAAATACAGACTACCATTCTTGGAACCATTGACACACCAATACCAGTTACTACATACGCACTCATTGATTCTTAGGTCTACACACACATTCACTCATTCACCCATAGTATTGGTATTGGTATTGGTATTGGTATTGGTATTGGTATTGGTATTTATAAAGCGCGTCTGTCGCTCCGGAAGGAGCATCCTGGCGCTAACTGGAAAGTATGTATGAGGTTGAAGGAAGGAGGGATTAGATGGCGTCTAGCACGTACTGGTCAGAAAGGCTGAAGATCCAGGTTTTTAGTTGTTGCCTAAAAGGGATTTCCTTGGTTAGGGACCTCAGGTGCTGGGGCATGGAATTCCAAGCTCTAGAAGATAAGTAGGTGAGGGTTTTACCCCCTTTGGTTTTAAGGTTGAAGTTGGGTGGTTTTAGTAGGTTGTTATTAGAGGATCTAAGAGTCCTCTGGGGATTGTAATGGGGGTAGCCCCTAATTAGATATTTGGGGCCAATGTGGTTAAATGCCCGGAATGCAACGATTAGGATTTTGAAAAAAATCCTTTTGTGCAAAGGTAGCCAGTGGAGGGTTCTCAGAGAAGTGGAGGCTGAAGACCTCCTGGGGAGTTTAAGCACCATTCTGGCAGCAGAATGCTGGACGCTCTGCAGTTTTTTGAGTGTGACTTTTTTCACACCAGCCATTAGGCTGTTGCAGTAATCCAGGCGCGATAGGATTAGCGCCACGGCTACCGTTTTTCTAGCATCCGTTGGTAGGAAGTCAAATTTTTTTTTGAGGGATTTGATGATTCCGAAGCAACTTCCTGCCACCTTCCTAGCGTGATGATCGAAGGATAGGCCAGTATCGAAGGTGACTCCAAGATTTCTTGCTGTTGTGACGGTCTGGGGAGGGGCTGTTGAACCCTCTGGCCACCAGAGATGAGGACAGAAGTTGACATTTTTCCCCATGGGGAGGATTTCTGTCTTACTAGTGTTGCACTTGAGGTGATTTGTTTCCATCCACAGAAAGACGTTTTTCAGGCAGTTTTTTAGATTTTGTTCGGCTGATGTAGAATTCTCCTCTAGCGGGACTATAAGTTGGGTATCGTCAGCGTATGATGTAACAGTTATGCCGAATGATTCGATCAAGGAGATGAGGGGAATAAGGTAGACGTTAAAAAGCAGGGGGCTTAAGATGGAACCTTGTGGGACTCCTGGTCGAATCATTTTCTCTGCAGAACTGAAAGGTCCTAGTGTGATGGATTGGGATCTTTCTGTTAGGAAAGATGTTATCCAGTTCAATGCCCGGTCGGAGATACCAATGTCCCTGAGTCTGTCCAGTAGTATGGGATGGGAGATGGTGTCGAACGCTGCTGTGAGGTCCAACAGGATCAATACTGCGTTCTTTCTTTGGTCCTGTAATATTTTTATTGAGTCAGTCAATTCGATCAATGCAGTTTCCGTCGAGTGCCGGGGGCGGAAGCCTGATTGTTGGGGGTGCAGGATATTATTCACTTCAAGATGGTTTTTGAGTTCCCTGTATACTAATTGTTCTGTGATTTTTCCCAGGACTGGGAGAAGTGAGATTGGTCGGAGATTGGTGAGGTCGGAAGGGGATTTGTTCAATTTTTTCATTAAGGGCTTGACAATTGCTTGTTTCCATGCCCTGGGGACGATACCAGTGCTGAGGGAGGTATTTACTATATTGTTTATGATGGGATTGACAGTGTCAATCAGTTGGTGAAGGATTCTAGGGGGGCAGGAGTCAGAGGGGGCTCCTGACTTGCATGCTAGGATGACTTCCTTAGTTTGGGCTAGGGTGACCTGTGAGAACACTGTTAGGTTTCTAGTAAGTGCATAGTATCACTCATACATACAGTCACTCATCAATACAACACTATCATATGCACTCATACACCTATACAGACACTCACACACTGCCACTCATCCATGGAGTTACTCACACACCTAGTCAGTCATTGCAAAGAATCAATCACGCTTCCATTTCCTCAACTATACAGTTATACACACAACACCTTACTTATTCAAACATATACTAACACATACTTACTCTCTTATACAATCACTGATACAAGTACACAATGATCCATACGGCCACTCGTACATTCACTGGCTCTCATGTATAGTCATTTATATATGCCAACTCTCACATGCACTGTGTTTTACATATGTACTTACTTGGACATGTAGCACTGAGATATCCATTCACTCACCAACACACCCATGCACACAGTCAACCACCCATATAGCTGTTTCCACATGAACTCTTGAACTCATACACCTAGTGAATCAACTGTCACACATCTATGCACAGAGTCACACACCTCCCAGCCACCCACACACACACTCAGTCTCCCATTCAAATACTTGGGCAACCAGTCAATAACCCATATAGCCACTCATATAGCTACTGATCAACACATGCAGCAGCTTACACAACAACAGACATACTGATGCACACATTCAGACAGTTTAGTCACTAACCCATGCATTTAGTAAGACACATTTAATCACTCACTCATACAGACAGTCACGCACCTACTAAATCCTTCATCCAGACACTTATACATCCACTCATTCTTCAATATGTAAAACATATTTAAACTTTACAGAAACACACAGTCACTAGATGATGTCATCAGTGATGTCAAAGGAGATGTCATCAGTGATGTCACTGGTCATGAATGATGTAATATGTGACATCATCAGCAGTGGATTGCGGGTGCGCGAAATATAGTTAATACAAATAACTATATAGGAGCGATTTCAATGGTTTTTTAAATGCTAATTCCTAACTATATAAGGCCTAAAACCTATGTTTTTTTAAAGTGAATATATATATATATATATATATATATATATATATATATATATATATATATATATATATATATATATATATATATATATATATATATATATATATATATATATATATATATATATTACCTACTGGCTATCGCCAGTAGGTAGTTATAGTTAGGACCTAGTTTCCATAGGAAATCCACAACATTCTATTTGGATTAACTTTGGCGTCGGTGGATGAATCTTCGCGAATTTCTCCAAGAAAATGGCTTGCTCATTTGCTTCCCTGAAAGTTTGGGGGTGATTCGTCAAGCGGTGGCCGAGAAAAAAGGGGGGTCTCAAAACGTGTTTTCCCCATGCAATTTTCCTTAGGGACCTTTAGCCAGGGCTACAGCCCAAACGGCTGAACGGAATTACATGAAATTTGGCAGAGAGGTAGAGTTCTGGTCGCAGATTGTGCTTTATGTTAAATGGTGTAAATCCGTTCAGTAGTTTCTGAGAAAATTGCAAGTGAAATCATAGCGATATCTAGAGTCGGAGTTCAGTACGCGTACTGAAATCTGTTCAATTACGAGCGCGAACTGCATGCTGATTGGCTGTGAACTGTCTGTCAACACTCGAAACCAGGAGGTGTTGGTGGCCATCTTGTGCCTCGCTAGAACCGAGTCAAAAGAAAACAGTAAAACAAAGTTGAGGAATAAGGGAAGGGGGTAGGGTAGAGATATTCTGACCCTATAGGCTTGCTTAGGGGGTCGTATATGGATGTTTAGGCCCTACTTTTTATTTTATTTATTTTAAAGAAAAATTACGGCGTACGCGTATGTAAATACCTACAATTACGAGTAGGAGCTGCATGCTGATTGGCTGTCAATACTCCAAACCAGGAAGTATTGGCAGCCATTTTGTTTGTCGGAAGAGCAGAGTCACAAGAAAACAGTAAAACAAAGTTGAGAAATAATGTAAGGGGGCAGGGTAGAAACATTCTGAGCCTATAGTCTTGGTCAGGGGGTGGTACATGAATCTTTAGGGTCAATTTTTATTTAAAAAAAAATAGAAAAATGGCGGGGTACTCGTGCAGTACTTATACGCGGTGGAAAAGGTGGAAAAAAAGTAGAAGTCTGTTTTATTCATTAGGTCCCGGGGGAGTAAATTACGGGGGCAATTTTTCTGCATAATGGGGGCTTGTAAGGTGCCAAGAGCACTGGGGAACGGCACTCCTATGGTTTTATTTTGAAGTATTCGGGGGGTTACAGTCCTACTCACTGCAGTCTCGGGGAGCGGCAATCCTCGGGTCTTTTAAAAAAAAAATATTTTGAGCTCTCTCTCTCTCTCTGTCCTCGTACAAGTCGCGGGGAACGCCACATTTCTGGGGCAGTGATATTTAAAATGACCTTCTAGCTCCGGGTATCTGCATTGTCTGGAGTTTTTTATTAATGTTGGGAGGGTGGGCTTGATAATACGTCCTTGTTAAGTCCCATAGAAGCCTATGTTCTGGTGCTATCATGGGGTTCTATGGGAAATAACAAGGCCGTATTATGAAGCTCATTATCGCCGTTTTATCAGCAGTTTCTTGACAAATAAAACAGCGATAATTTTAACATCGGTCCTTGATAATATGCACCCAAGTTTACTGGTAAAAATAAAAAAGCAAAGTTCCATAATATCAACAAAAGGCGATACATTATCGTTGCCTGTATTGGCAGGAAACTGCGGATAGAGCGGAGATAAAGGGCTTGATAATATGTACTTGTGAATAACCATAGCAGACTAGGTTAGGATCAGAACCTGGGCTGCTATGGGAAGTAACAAGGGCCTATTATCAAGCACAATATCGCCGCTTTATCGGCAGTTTCCTGCCGATAAAAGCGGCCATAATGTATCGCCTTTTGTAAGTAAAGCTTTCCTTTTTTTGGTGTAGCAGTTGTACTCTCTTCGCATGCCCAGCGTCGTTTCGAAGCCCACATTTTCTTTGTCTTCAAGTTCAACAAGCAAACCTTTCTTTATATCAGTTAGTAAATCTGTCGCTTTCTTTTCCCAGTTCGTGTGATTGATCCGGTGCGGAATTTTAACACCGGTCCATGATAATATGCACCTAAGTTTACTGGTCAAAAAAAAGAGCAATGGTCCATATTATCAACAAAAAGCGATACATTATTGTCGCATTTATTGACAGGAAACTGCCGATAAAGCGGAGATGATGGGCTTGATAATATGTTCTTGTGAAGAACAATAGTAGCCTAGGATAGGATCAGAACCTGGACTGCTATGGGAAGTTACAAGGGCCTATTATCAAGCACATTATCGCTGCTTTAACGGCAGTTTCCTGTCGATACAAGAAGCCATAATGTATTGCTTTTTGTATGTAAGCCTTTCCTTTTTTCTTGGTGTAGCAGTTATCCTTTCTTCGCATGATCAGCGTCGTTTCGAAGATCACGTTTTTTTCTTCAAGTTCAACGAGCAAACCTTTCTTTATATCAGTTAGTAAATCTGTCGCTTTCTTTTCCCGGTTCATGTGATTCATCCGGTGCTGTACTTTTGTACAGTATTAATAGTCATATTTTTTATATATTTATTTGAAAGGTAGTGCGGAGGCGCCAAACATTGATTACGTACTCCGTCCACCACCATTTTAGTGGTTTCTCACAGTTGTATTTATTATATCAGTTAGTTAGAACTCAGTAGTTTTCAATCCTAGTCTTGAATATCTTACGATAGTATTTCAACATAATTTTTATTGTGGACCGTCATACCCCTCCCCCACAAAATAAAAGAAGTATGTCGTTTTTTTTAATCAACTTTTATTAAACAATAAATGTAAACGAAACTCAATTATAACTATATTAGAACTGGCAAAATAAGTTAAACAATGTTATAAAGAAATTGTGAAATGGATTCCAAAAGGTGTCCGATTGGTAATCTGCAAAAGAAAGAAGAAAATTAGAGTTTAGAATAAGGTAGATGTGAGAAAATGAGCTGAAGCTTTACAAGTTGTGGTAACTCCACAGTTTTACGTGTGCAGTGTGACTCGTATATTCCTGTTCTGTTATAGTGGAATTCCAATCGAAGCTCATGTCAGATGTCCTTCACATCTAACATGAGCTTCGATTGGAATCCCATAGAGCATATTATCAAACCTATTATGGCCACTTTGGCGGCAGTTTGGTGCCGATAAAGTGGCGATAATTTTGTCGTCAAGGATTGATAATATGGCTCTCTCTCGTTTCAGAAATAAAGCTCACGCTGCAGTTTTACGAGTGCAGTGTACCTGGTACATTGTACTTGTTATAGTGCCGCGTTCAAGTGATGTCTATATGGAAGTGCCTACTGCGTTACTGACGGCTGTTATGACGAATTATTTCTAATGCATTCCTATGAAGTATTTGTAGATCTAGGCCTCTGTGCTTATCGTTTTGTAAACTTTGCGCCAAACACATTAGGAAGTGGAGTTCACAACTTAAGTTGAGCAGATCTTCTACACGTCCAAGCAGACAGCAGTGTCTAAGTTTAAGAGAGAAATGATGTCACAGAGTGTGAGAGAGAGAGAAAACAACATTAAAACTGTGTCGCAGAGTCTGCAATTGAGATGTTTTGTTGAACCAGACGTAGATTTACTTGCTCTTTGCATCACTTTACCTATGTGAAATGTGACTGAAAAGTGGCGTAATAAGGTTGATGATCTGTTTGTCAGACTGTTGGAACCTATCTGTTGTCACTGCTCGGAGGTAATTATACATTTTACAGAGAAGCTGCTGTACACTACGCACTCTGGGCCGTAATATCAAGCTTGGACGACAAACATTTTTGCCACTTTATCGGCAGGAAAGTGTTGCTAAAGTGGCGATAATGGGTTTGATAATATGCTCTATGGAATTCCCATCGACGCTCATATCAGATGTCCTTCACATCTAACATGAGCTTCGATTGGAATTCCATAGAGTATATTATCAAACCCATTATCGCCACTTTCCTGATGATAAAGTGGCGATAATTCTTTTGCCAAGGTTTGATAATATGGCCCTCTCTCCTTTCATAAATAAAAGTTACACTACAGTTTTACGAGTGCAGTGTACCTGGTACATTTTACTTGTTATAGTGCCTCGTTCAAGTGGTGTCTATATGGAAGTGCCTACTGCATTACTGACGCCCGTTATGGCGACTTATTTCTAATGCATTGCTGTGCAGGCATTGTAGATCTAGGCTGCTGTGCTTACCTTGTATAAAGAGTGCGGCCACCGAAGTTCACCACTCCATTTGAACTCTGCTTCTATACGTCAAAGTATATTCAATAAGTTGCAGAGAATTCCATTGCTGTTGCTCGATAGGCCGTAGTTGCTTCTGAACGATGTTTGGTGAAAGAAACAAAAGGAGATTTTGATTAGTCATTGAAACTGAGTTGCGTAACTACTATCAAAAGTGACTTTTAATGTGGGTTCTTAATATTTCGTAGTTAAGACTGTTGCAGCTCCAGCAAACAAAGGAAGATCAATAAGTTAATAAAGGCCTGGGACGGCGTCGTGATGCAGAAACATAAATACTATCATGGACGCACAATTAATAATAATAGAGGCCTATGCAAGTGGCGCAGTACAGAAATACGACTCAGAAATGTATGCACGCACAATTTTTAAGATTAGAGGTGGATAGGACCTCGTGACCTATAAAGAAATATTTCAATAATGTAAATACAGTTTAAAACCATTGAGGGGTAGGAAAGCCATATGAAGGATAAAAAAATAGTATTATGCATATACAATTCACAGTGGAAGCTGATGTTGTGACGTCTTCTCCTACCTTTGTTTCTGTCGTCGTTTGTCGTGTCTTGAAAGGCTGTGGTTTCACTGAGTCTGGGGTGTTTTCGACAGTCTGTGTCTAATCGCAGCAGAGGCAGGCAAAAGAGAGCTTGCTACCGTCAGTGCCCACATTATATGGAACCGCGGGGGCTGACCAAACCAAGCCCAGGGCCGCCATTGGTAGCGTTTTCGCGGTCTATAGGAATGATGGCCCTGGGGGAGATCGCATTGGCTATTGTATTGGTTTATAGGATAAATGATTGCAAGCATGCTTGGTGGTGGCATGTGGGTAGTGTGAGCGCACGTGCACCTGCGCATGTGCAAGTATGAGTGTGTGCACCAACAATTAACAACAGAGAGAGATGGGCCGGTGTTATAATGTACGCAGAGGCAGGCCTAGAATCGGATCTGCAATGAGTCAGCACTTCTAATCATTCTCCTTAGCTCTGATTTGTCACTGAGAGGGTGATCGCACCATAGTTTGTAATGCTTATCATACTAAGCGTGTACCCGCGCATACAGTACGAATATGCTTTGACGTTACGCGTCGCATTAAAGCTTTGGTGTGACATCATGTCCGGCGTTCTGTACGCGAAAGGGGGCAATGGTTCTACTTGGTTTAAAACATTTATTTATGTATTTAATGTAGATACTAAGGGCAGACATTTGGGATAACTATGATTTTTTTAAAATACTTTTAATAATTCTATATTACTTTTAAAAATAATTCCACAAATCGCGGTAGAAGATCATGCGTACTCGTATTGAAAGAGCTGCGCAAGCTCATCATAAGCGTATGCAAAGCCATGCGACTTTAAAAGTAGAGATTTGATTGGTTCGTAACTTTTCCTATTGCGAGTGTTGAAAGTTCTGTCTCATTATAATTATTCGACTTTGACTTTCTAAGAAGAAGCATTTGTTGTGAGAATCTTCTCAAATAGAAGGAAGACCACCATAATAAGAGCAATGGAGTAATCTGCAAGCAGTTCTTCAGAGGGAGATTTCATTCATGAAGATCCTCCAAAGAAGAGTACAGAAGCTCTAATTTGGAAGTTTTTCACTTTTCCAGAAGGTCAAAAAAGGTTAATGCTGCCAAAATAACCTGTAAAATTTGCCAAACAACTCTTTCAAGGGGTGATCAATGTAAACAATACTCCTTTGGCACAGCAAATATGGTGCGACACATGAAGAACTTGCACCCCAAAAACTTTGCTCGAGCTGAAAGACGGAGGTTGCACGAGACCCCACCTGCTACTACACCAAGCACATCAACTGCGGTAGCATTTTCAGCAAGCAGTCCACACCCACAAATTGATTCTAACTTTGCTAAAGTTAAATTTCTTTGCATTTATTGCGATAAACTTATGTGTTATGGGGAACAGTCTATCGACCTGATAAAACACAGGATACAGGATCATTGCTGTCCTCGACATTTCTTGGAATTTGTTGAGAAAACACAAAAAAGATACAACACAAAAAAACTGTTCTTTTAGAACTACCGTCACTGGTCAAAGAAAGAACTATATTTCTCTGTTAGTTTGTAAAAGTTTGTCAGAATGAATGTGTAGTTCATAAATGAATGAATGAATATATTACTAGTGTATGGAGAATGTGAAAGTGCAGAACTATAAGCATAAATCTATAAGGTGTTTACCTATAGTATACTGTAGTATGTGCGAAGCACTTGAATGTAACATATGTACATAAATATGTTAGAAGTCTATGCTTCAATTTGCGCTGCTGGTGAAACTACCTGGGTGAATTTGTATGTGTTAGGGGCGGATTTACAATCCCCTTGTGCCTCTTTTACACAGCTGTTGCGTCACTTTTGTGACACAGTGGTGGTGCAAAAGATGTGCCATGTGTGTGCTATTAACAATGTGACCCATCTGGAGGGTGCATTACATTGTAAAGCTGTGCGCCAGAAGAGGCTTTCCTGTGCAGAAGAGGGTGCAGCAGCGCCTCCTAAAAGTGACTAAGTGAAATGTATAAGATTTCATTCAGTCACTTTTGAGCTTATGCTGCCTCGAAACCTTGCACATGCTTGAAGCAGGTGTAAGGATTGATACAGCTTCGAAAGCATAGGGCCCCAGAGCATTGCTTGAGTTGTGTCATACTTGCAACCGAAGTCAAGCAATAATTAATCCAAAATTTACTTTGCAATTTAGTTATTTTATTATTTTATAATAAGAATATGATAAAAAATCTATAAATTTAAATACATATGAATATTTATATTAAAAATATAAGAAATTAGTGTAAAAAGAAAGACATAATAATTAATACATTTATAACTTATCATTTACAAAACCTTTGAAATTCACTGAAAAAACAATAGGTTTCACAAACGTTATAGTTAGGAATTAGCATTTAAAAAACCTTGCAAATTCATTGAAAAAACCATAGGTTTCACAAACGTTATAGTTAGGAATTAGCATTTAAAAAACCTTGCAAATTCATTGAAAAAACCCTAGTTTTCACATGTTATACTTAGCTGAACATTTCTCTCATAAAAAACCTTTGAAATTCCTCCGTTATAGTTAGCTCATCTAACTATAACTTGCACGCCCGCAATGCACTGCTGATGACGTCACATATAACATCACTCATGACATGGTCAGTGACATCACTCATGACATCACTTATGACATCTCAAATGACATCACTGATGACATCATCCACTGAATGTGTGTCTTTCTGAAAAATAAATATTTTTATATATGTATATCTAAAGGTCGATGGAAGAATAAATGGGTTTATATGTGTCTAAATGGATGTTTTCTTTGTAAATTTCATTGTATAACTGACTTATTAAGTGTATCTTAGTGAATACATGTATTAGCGAGTAATTGTGGTGTCTTGATACCACAAAGGAAGGCGTCAGAATGCCCAGGGCATCTTCACGGGCTGAGCACCCGCTCCAGTGATGAAAAGGGAGAAATAATATAAAGCTGGAAACGTCTTTAGGTAAATGAACGTTTATTTCAAGCTTAATAGAGAACACCCGTTGAGTGCATCCTTCCGTCTTAAAGTACGATCTACCAACTGTTAGTGGTAATCGTGGTTCAAAGAGGAGTTGGAGTGCACGAGAATAGACAACATTAGATAATAATATCTAATGCCAATGTTCACATACAAAGGAACAGAGTGCATGCTAGAAGCATAATGTGCATGTGTAATGCAGTGGTGCAAGCCTGTGTGCATGTACACTTAGTAATCAGCTCACTCCAGTGCCCCAAAAGCCAACTCCACGTGTCTGTAGGGCAGCAATGCCCGCTGATTCAGGCCTAGAGTATGGTCCAGCAGGTCCTTAAAATGAGACAGAGATGTGACTGAATGAGGTCAGAGATCATGCACAGCAACATCGCTTGTTTGCACCTGCGCACCCAGGCTGATGCGCCCCACTCCTCCCGCCTCACACCTCGCTCAATTGCAGCCCCTGTGCACCCAGGCCCCAGTGCTCACCTGCTGTCATTGCTGTGTGTCCAAACACGACGGCCAGCAGGGTTCACAATTCAAATGGAGTTTTGATTGATAGGATGGTGTACACCTCATGGATCCCTTTTTTTTTATTGTGCATTGTGATATGCGAGTTGGATGCTGCCATATCACATGAGGCAGTGTCTAAGAACTGGGACATGTGGCGTCGCCTTTATCCTATTTATGCGTATGCAAAGTGGGCTGGACTTGCATAAGCCAGGTCAGCCTAGGGGTGTGAATATATATATATATATATATTTAATCTTTATTCAGATATAAAGTATCCATAAAAGCATAAAGCAATATCTCACAGAGTTAATCACTTAAAACATTACATATTAAAAAAACACCATCTGAGTTAATACATACAAAAAGATATAAAAAGCAATTCAATGAATCATCATGAGATTATAATTTTCATAGAAACCAAGAGTATATCAGGTTATATAGCAGCATCATATGATGAAAAGGCATGGGCGGATTTTGCGGATTCGCAATCCGCGAATTTGCGGATTTGCGAATTTGCGGATTGCGAAAATCCGCAAAATCCGTGAGAATTCGCGGATTTTGCGGATTTTCGCAATCCGCAAATTCGCAAAAAATTTTTTTGTGTTCGCACGGGTTTCTGCAAGTTCGCGAGGGTTTTGTACAATTTCGCAAATTGCGAACTTACTTGTCAGGTCGCCAGTTTTGCGAACTTGTTGTTTCTACGTGCCCAGCCTGTTTGCAAGCCTTTCTTCATCACTGCCACCCTCTGTCACCACTGGCACTCTCTTTGTTCACCCATGCCACCCTCTGGCTCACCCATGTCACCCTCTGTGTCATCACAGCACCCTCTGGTTCACCAGTGTACATTATTGGGGCAAAGCAAAGCACTGCCATCCTCTGTCAACACTGGCACTCTGGTTCCCCCATGCCACCCTCTGGCTGGCACACCCATGCCACCCTCGGTGTCATCACAGCACCCTCTGGTTGACCAGTGAGTGTACATTATTGTGGCAAAGCAAAGCACACCTGCTAAGTGCTTTAAGTTTTGCAAAATTAAATTACAACAACACCTGCCCTGCCCCAACTGAAATTAATGAAGGCTGGCACCTGCTTGTCTGCTCCCTTTCCTTTCCTTTTCCTTTTTGTTGCAATGTAAAAATTTTTTAACAGGAACCTAACCGAATTCTGGAGGGCCCCTTCAGGAAGCACTACAGGGAATGGTTACAAATGATGAGGTTGAACTTTTGCACCTGCTCATTGCTTTTGCTTTAGCAAAAATCGTTTTTCTGTAATTTCGCGGTATTCGCGAGGCGCGGCGTCGTGCGAAATCCACTGTGGAAGCCGCGAACTCGTGCGAATTACCCCAAGGTCGAGTATGGGTGCCGCCATTTTGTTTGCGTGACGTATTTCCGTTTCCGCCCGCTATGTGCAATCTCGCGGAATGAGCGCTTTGCGAATACAAGTTCGCACGAGTTCGCGAGAGAAATCGCGTGCAAACTTACTTACGCGCACGTGATCGGGCCGCCATCTTGTTTTTCATTCATTCCTATGTGTCTGGGCATAGTGTTTCTAATCCTCTCTATATCTCTGCCATTCTTTGCTTGTTTTAATATTTTTTGAATCTATTTAAATTATTATCTATCCCTCTAGTTTTCTAGCTTTATATTTTTGTGTTTTAGGCTACTTTTGTTTACTTTTCAACTACTTTTTTAAACTTTTATTTTCTTCTTCCCTAGTCTTATTCTTTTTCATTTTTTCTCCTTCTTGCTACCACCTGCCCAGACCATGGTGAAGCCAGCAGTGAAGCTGCCCAAGACGGGCCCCGCAGCCCGTGCCCGGCTCCCGTGTGGCCGTTTAGGGGCGGAAATGGTGGTGCCCAGGGACATCTTCAGCCCTGAGGAGGTGGGCGCTCTGGTTTTCTATGTACAGCGCCGCCTCCCCAGGACCATCGCGGCAGGTGGCAGGATCGCTGCTGGCTACACCAACCGCCAGGAGCGACGGAAGCGGTGGGAGCAGGTGTGCCGGGCCCTGTTTGACATCTCGGGGGTCCAGCGCACCTACAACCAGGTGACCCACCGCTGGACGGATATCCTGGACAGGGAGCGCGACCTGCTCGACCTGCTGGGAGTGGAGGTCCCCTGGCTTGGTGAGTAGTAGTAGCAATTTTTTCATCACTCACTACTCTGTTTTTTCCCCTGCTCTGTGTGTTATATTGCAAATGTTTGTTTTAACTTTTTTACAAAGAGCAATAATGCTGCAGATTACATTGATAGTAGAGGTAAATTAATATTTCAAAATCTTCTGTGCATTTCAGGTGCACTGCTCTCCTTCTCTGTGGCGGTGCCACTGCTTATTTGTTTTCTATTTTGTGTTCATTTAATTGGGCTGAGTAATGTATGAGTGTACTTTACAGAACTGCGTAATGCTAGACACAAAGGGGCAGATTTACAAGCCCCTTGCGCCACGTTTACACTGCCTTACCTGACGCAACAGCGACGTAAACGTGGCGCATCCCTGCGAGTCATGTACAACGTGATGCATCTAGGGAGATGCGCCACGTTAAGGCCTGAGCCTGCGCCACAATGGGTGCGTTCCCACGCAGGGGGGGCAGTCAGGCAGCTTTGCGTCTCGCAAAAGTGCCTGCGTGAAATCTACAAGATTTAACGCAGGCACTTCCGCGACGATGCTATGTCAATTCTTTATGCCTGCTTGCTTGAAACAGGCGTAAGGACTGATGCGGTATGTTGAGTATTGGGCAGCCCTGAGCATTGCTAGAGTTGCATCGCGCCTGCGACGCGACTCTAGAGATGCGCCCCTCTTTCGTCACGAGATGCGTCACGCATCTGCCTACCCTTGCGCCAGGGTGTGCCACATTGTAATTGCGGCTCGTCTGCCGTGACGCAAGGTTAGTTTTGCGTTACGCATTTGTTCTGGTGCACCTCTGGAGGTGTGCAGCCCAGAACTCGTAAGTATGCCCCTAAGTGTCAGATTAGCAATTACCTGCGCATCCCTGCAAATTGTGCGGCACGCCAGCACCACCCATGGTGCGCCGTATTTACAATGCGGCACACCATGGTCCCAAAACCTCACCGAAGCGTTACGCATCGGTGCCGTAAAGGCGGCTCATTGATGGAGTTGCGTCGCAACGATGGCGCAGCTCCAGCAATGCTGCGTCAAGCCGTACGTCTGCTTCATGCAGGCGCAGGGTTTGAGTGACGCATCATTGTCCTAAATGACTGATTGAAATTTTATATATTCCCCATAGCCACTTTTAGCATGCGTTCCTGCGCAGGAACGCCCTCCCTTGCGCTGGAACGCTCCCTTATGGCGCAGGGCTTTGAAATGGGATGCATCTCCCATATGCGTCACGTTGTTAATATACGCCACACCATGGCGCCTCTCTTGTTGTGGCGCTGCGTCACAAAAGTGACGCAAGAACGGAGCAAAAGAGCTGCAAGGGGCTTGTAAATCTGCCCCTAGAGTAGAGGCTCAGGTGCAGTCCTTCCTTTGTAGCCCTCTTTTTGGCTGAAATAGTTGGTTCTTGTTCTTTCTAAATGTTTGATTTGGTTGACAAGGACATCGACAAGCAGCAATCATCAATGTTTTCTGTTCTTTCTTTCATGTTGTACGTCAGGTCCCCCCAGGGGCAAGCGGACGGAACAGGAGGATGCTGTGGCTCCAGAGGAGGAGGATGCAGGCCAGGGCGGCGAGTGCTCCTTTGCTGGCCCCAGTAAGTTTTCATTTAAATATAGAGGACCTATTGTTGTCCAAGCGTTCCTAATTTAATTTTTTCGAAATAGTGTTTAGATAGGAGCACACTCCATAATACTACTGTTGCAGGGACAATTCTCCACAAACCGAACTATGGACACTAAACACCAGAGTAATAATATTTCAGAGTGGCGTGTTTGGCACACTGTATAAACCTGGTAGTGTCAGCGGCACGGACTCCTCCTTGCCAAAATTTGTAAAACCTTTCGCTCAGTCACTCTAGTCTGGAGGACCAAAAACCACAGAGTCTATTCAAGTTTAAAAGCTTTATTAAAAGTAAACGTAAACACATATATTAAAATTAAGTTAGCTGGAAATGGAAAAGTGCTTGGTGCTGAGTTAATGAGTAATGAAACACATTTCTTGTGGTTGAGCCAAGCTTTCACCTGGTTTGAACTTTGAAGTTGATGTTGCACTGTCCTTAGAAGTCCAGCTTCTGTCTGTTCAGAGAAAAATGGTGTGTGTTAAAATTAAGCAAGCATTCATCAATTGTGACCAAAAAGTGCAGCAAGACAACAGCCTTCCATGGAAGGAGGGACATTTTTACTTTAGACTAGTGTAGACAGTCAATTACTTTTTCTGTTTTCACATTTCTTCATTCCTAGACTAAATACTAGTGAGTGGTGTAATCTAACATTCTTAAATCTACTTTGTAGGTGGAACATCTGGTGGCGGGGCCAGCTCGGATGTGGTGTTGGTGGTCGACTCCGAGGAAAACTCTGGGGAGGAGGCGGCGCAAGTGGCCAACGAAGAGACTGTGAGGAAACAGACAGTGGTGGTGGCGGGTAGAGGTAAGCTGGATCATGGTACTATCTGACTCTTAGATAGCATATGATGTGTATCTACAGAGAGTAGACAGTCACTGGATGAACTACGAAAATACTATGAAATGTTTCCGGGGGGGGGGCAACATCATCACCATCTACTGAGTCCTGACATGATTGAGCACAAGTATTAAATACATTTTTTTTTAAATCTAACACAACATAGAGCTTAAATAAACAAAGAACCCCATAGGGGGAAGAGAAAAATCTTGTGCGGCACCACAGCAGACGACCTGGCAACTACATTAAAACAGAGGGAAAAACAAAAAAATGCCATAAAAAACAATTCAATCTAAATCAGGAGGATGTGTTTATAGAGCATGGGTCCTCACAAACTTTCTCTCGGGACCAAATTGACAGTGTGGTTTGTGGCCAAGGGCCGCACCGAAGGGGGCAGGGTCAGTGGGGGAGGGGGGTGGATCTAGAGCAACAAAAAAAACTATGACCATGAGGTTGAACTCATGCCCCTGCAGCGGATGCCTTCGTCCACTGAGCCACCAGACCTGGCATACACATTACACACATCTTTCTTTCTCTCTCTCTGTCTCTCTCTCTGTCTCTCTCCCTCCCTCTCTCTCTGTCTCCCTCCCTCTCTCTCTGTCTCCCTCCCTCTCTCTGTTTCCCTCTCTCTTTCTCTCTCTGTCTCCCTCTTTCTGTCTCCCTGTGTCTCCCTCCACCTCGCTGTCTCTCTCTCTCTCTGTCTCCCTCCCTCACCCTCCCTCTGTCACCCTCTGGCTCCCTCCCTCTCTCTCCTTCTGTCGTCCTCTCTGTCTGTCCCTGTCTCTGCCCCTATCTGTCAGTCTGTCCCTGTCGCTATCTGTCCCTGTTTCCCTCCCTCTGTCTCCCTCTCTGTCTCTCTGTCTGTCTCTGCCTGTCTGCCCCTTTCCCTGTCTCTGCCTCCATCTGTCTCTGTCTGTGTCTCTCTGTCTGTCTCTGTCTCCCTCCCTCCCTCTCTCTCTCTGTCTCCCTCCCTCTCTGCCTGTCTCCCTCTCTTGCTCTCTCTCCCCCTCTCTCCCTCTCCCTCTGTCTCACTCACTCTGTCCGTCTCCCTCTCTCTCTGTCTCCCTCTGTCTCCGTCTCTCTGTCTCCCTCTGTCTCCGTCTCTCTGTCTCCCTCTCTGTCTCCCTCCCTCCGTCACCCTCAGTCTCAATCCCTCTCTCTGTCTCCCTCGCAATCTCCCTCTCTATCTCTCTGTCCCTGTCTCTGCCTCTATCTGTCTGTCGGTCCCAGCCTGCTGTAATTACCATATTGTAATTTGTCACTGGGCCAGCACTGGATGGACCTGCGATCCGGGGGGGGGGCAAGCGCCCCCCTTGACTCTCCCTGCGGACGCCCATGATACTGGCCTCAATAGTTTTGTACTGCGCTGGCTAGTTTCTAGTTGTACTGTGACACAACTTTCTGCTGAATCATTTTGTGTTAATCATATTCTTAAAGAGCATTGGTTACAGATTATGTCTTTCTTTCTTCATATAGTTGGTAATACTAAAACATCAAAACCATCAAGGAGTATGAAGGCTCTACTGGCCCGGCAACGGAGGCTGGATGCTACTGTTGCCCAATATCGGCTGGTGTAACTGGAGGGGGAGGACACGCAGTCCAGTACATCGAATGGGACACCTGCATCCTCCTCCGTGACCCCACGTTCTGCCGGTCAGCGCAGTGCTCCGGCGATACGGAGCCGGGCTGGCAGACGCCACCGCCGAGCAGCAAAGGCTGCCCCTCACAGTACTCTAAAGGCTCGCTTGCGCCGTGCAATCCACAGAGTGTCCGACCCCGAGGCGGAGGTCCGGAAGTTGAAAGAATATCAAAATTTGTTGGAGGGCCTCCGCTTAGACCACGCCACCCTCCGGGTGCAGTACGATGCCCTGGCCCTAAGGCATGATGCCCTGGAGGCCAAAGTCCACACCATGCATCCCTAGAGTGTCCCTTGCCCCTTTTTTAGTGACTTTTGGGGGGTGGGAATTGGGAGTTGGGGTTTTTGGGGACTTTTGAAGGACTATTTATTTGTTGGGGTTAGGGAGGGTCTTGCGGGAGATTATTTTGTTAGGGATATAAAAATATACTTTTTCAAACTTTATCTGAGCATACCTGTTTTTTACTACTTTTGAGCCTGGTGGGTGGTGGTTTTGCAGTAAGTTCGTTTTACTGAACACTGTCATCGAGTTGGTTCACGTGTAATTGGCCAAATGTTTTCCAAAGTAAATGCCTGTCACAGAGTTTGTTAATTCAAGAGTCCTAGGACTTTACTAGTACCACTGTCACTCTCAAACCTCTCCTAATACTCCATTATACTACCTCCCATCCAAACGCTTATCTTACCTGTAATTTGTGTTTGAGGGCTGGCTCCACCTGGAATTCAAAGTATCCTAAAGCGTTCTGCAGCAGGGCCCCAACTGGAGTTTCCCGGCGTGGATTTGCTGCAAAACAAAAGCAATCAACATTAGAAATGTGGCAGCCGTGCTCACAGACCCCAAAACCCACACCCAAAAACCTAGAAGCCCCACAGACAGCACCCCTAAGACAGGCAAGCGAGCAATAATAACGCCTAAACGCTCACGTGTAATTGGCCACATGTTTTCCAAAGTAAATGCCTGTCACAGAGTTTGTTAATTGAAGAGTCCTAGGACTTTACTAGTACCACTGTCACTCTCTCGCCTCTCCTAATACTCCATTATACTACCTCCCATCCAAACGCTTATCTTACCTGTAATTTGTGTTTTAGGGCTGGCTCCACCTGGAATTCACAGTGTCCTAAAGCGTTCTGCAGCAGGGCCCCAACTGGAATTTCCTGGCATGGATTTGCTGCAAAACAAAAGCAATCAACATTAGAAATGTGGCAGCCCTGCTCACAGACCCCAAAACCCACACCCAAAAACCTAGAAGCCCCACAGACAGCACCCCTAAGACAGGCAAGCGAGCAATAATAACGCCTAAACGCTCACGTGTAATTGGCCAAATGTTTTCCAAAGTAAATGCCTGTCACAGAGTTTGTTAATTCAAGAGTCCTAGGACTTTACTAGTACCACTGTCACTCTCTCGCCTCTCCTAATACTCCATTATACTACCTCCCATCCAAACGCTTATCTTACCTGTAATTTGTGTTTGAGGGCTGGATCAACCTGGAATTCACAGTGTCCTAAAGCTTTCTGCAGCAGGGCCCCAACTGGAGTTTCCCGGCGTGGATTTGCTGCAAAACAAAAGCAATCAACATTAGAAATGTGGCAGCCGTGCTCACAGACCCCAAAACCCACACCCAAAAACTTAGAAGCCCCACAGACAGCACCCCTAAGACAGGCAAGCGAGCAATAATAACGCCTAAACGCTCACGTGTAATTGGCCAAATGTTTTCCAAAGTAAATGCCTGTCACAGAGTTTGTTAATTCAAGAGTCCTAGGACTTTACTAGTACCACTGTCACTCTCTCGCCTCTCCTAATACTCCATTATACTACCTCCCATCCAAACGCTTATCTTACCTGTAATTTGTGTTTGAGGGCTGGCTCCACCTAGAATTTACAGTGTCCTAAAGCGTTCTGCAGCAGGGCCCCAACTGGAGTTTCCCGGCGTGGATTTGCTGCAAAACAAAAGCAATCAACATTAGAAATGTGGCAGCCGTTTTCACCTCCCATTTCCTCCTAACCAATTTCATCCCTTAATAGACCTTGCCAGCAATGGCCCAGCACAGACCCGTTAACCCAAGCGCAAACAAGTTTGACACCCCCCAAACAGCCAAAAAGCAAATCCGGGAAAAAAGCCACACTTAGCAAAATGTATTTAAATGAGGACTCACTACTTCCAGTACCTCTTTAGGGGACTCGTCAACGTAAGTTTCTTCATTGTGCGGAATCCAGGCATCAGCATTACGGGAAATGGATAGGGTGAGTCTGGAGGAGGAGGATAGACAACCAGGACTGAGTTCTTGGCAACTAACTTGTGAACCTGAGGAATGCTGCGGCATCAAAATCAAGACAGTTCTGCTGATGGGCTTGTTGTTTGATTGGGTGATTACAGTTTTGTTGTGAATGGGATCAAGCACTTGCTAAACAAAGAAAGACAGACACACAGGAATAAAAGTGAATAAGGACGAAAAATAAAGTTAATGAATCATTGACTCATTTTCAGAACTCGCTGTCAGGGAAGCAGAACTCGTCCTCATACTCTGCAAATTCAGTCGGTAGTACTTCTGGTAACTGAGGAGAACTTTCCTCAGGTAGGTCGGTGTCCTCTTCTTCCTGCGTGCATTCTCGTACTTTGTAATCTGGTGGTATGAAGTGCTGGTTCATCTTTATCATGGTGACCCGCTCCACATTTGCGGGCAAGAGGCGGGACCTTTTGGAAGTCACAATGCCACCAGCAGAACTAAAAACACGTTCTGAAGACACGCTTGCGAGTGGGCAAGACAAGTAATTGATAGCCAGGTTGGTGAGCTCTCGCCATATGTTTCTTTTCCCATGCCAATACGCCAATGGGTCCTCAGTAATATTGACCGCTGTTGAGTCATCCAGGTAGGCCTGCACCATTGAAACAATGTTCTCCCGGATTCCTGTACTTTGCTCTTCTGTGTCCTTTCTGGGACAAGGAAACCCTAGCTGACTTAGCCAATCCTCTTCAGACATATCGCCTGGGCCTGGTGCAGATGATACGGTTGCTGGTGTGGTTAACGGCTCAGAGGAAAAGACACTCACTTCTGCCACAGGCACAGATGCAGAAGAGCTTTTTTGGGACGCCTGATGGCCTGCTGATTCACTAGTACTGTCTTCTCCTACAGTTTCCTTCCGCTCTCTTTCAAAACGAATGGCTGACTGAGCTAGCCAACCTTTGTACTCTGTAACATCTGAAGTTTCAAAAGGAATTAATACTTTGCCAAACAATGGCTTTTTGTAACGTGGATCCAGAATAGTAGCACAAATGTAGTGCTGTTGTTTCTTGATATTTACAAGCCGTTCATTGCTAACTAGGCGTTGTAATAATCTCTGCGCCAACTCATATGCTTCATTCTTTCCAGCATCCTTTAATTTTGAAGACACCGCCTTGACTTGGTGCTCGAGCTTCAGCAACAATGGGATAGCTTTGCTCAAAGAACAGTCCTCCCTGCTGACTTCACACGTGAAGACCTCAAAAGGACGAAGCATGTCTGTCAGGCTTTTAACTAGCTGCCATTGCTCCACCGCTAGCATAATTTCTGTCGTATCACCACCCAGGTTGTAGAAATACTCATTGACTACTGGAAACAGCTCATGCAGACGCTCAGGCATGTAGAAGGTTGAATTCATTTTGCTGGCGCCTCAGCTCCTTCCGGGCCTTAAAAGAATGGTTGAAATGTGTGCATATTCTTCTGCAGATGGTCAGTATTTTCTCGACTGCAGGTTCTTTTTTCAAGAACTTTTGCACGACCAGGTTCATACAGTGCGCCAAACACGGCACTCTGAAATAGTCACCGTCCTCCATGGCCTTAACTACATTGCTGCCATTATCAGTAGAAACATAACCAACCTTGCAATTTCTTGGGGGCAGCCATTACGAGACCTTTTTGTTAAAGTCATCCAAAATGTTGTCTGCAGTATGAGTTTTCTCCATGCCAAACATGGCTAATGTTGCATGTTTACGAGCACCCTTAAAAATCTCGACCAAGTCACCACCTGCATTTATCTGTTTTGCAACCCCTGAAAAAGAGACCCAGTGTGCAGTGATGCACATGTAATCAAGGGCTTGGCAACTGGTCCACATGTCTGTTGTCAGGTGTATAGTGTGAACAGCACTCTTCTGCAAAGCTGCCCCAACCAACTCAAGCACCTCTTTATGTAGTGCTGGAACAGCAACCCTGGCAAAATAGAACCGGCTAGGAACCTTCCATTTAGGGGCCAGTGTTGCCACGAGTTCAAGAAAACCCACACCATCGACAAACGAAAAAGGGAGAAGGTCCACCGCTAGCATTTTAGCCAGCTTAGTGTTATACAGGCGCACAATTGGGTGGTTGCGTTGAAATGGCGCATCTGAGGAGAACATGTCTGTAATGGTGCGCAGGACAAATTTACAGGATGATGCTGATGCCTTCTTCGACCCATTTGTGCTCAGTGTTGACATTTTCCGCATTGGTGTGTCTCCCAGACTCTCAGTGTGCCTCCTATGTGTTCCGGAGGGTGTGGTGCTGCCAGGGGTACTGGGTGCAACCGGACAAATGTCTGACGCTTCTTCTACCTCCCCGTCATCTTCAGATGAAACACCTAGTACGGGTATATTTTGGCCACTTGCCCTTTGGAATTGCTTTCCCTTGATATTTGCTAGGTGCGCAAACCATTCGACAGCGTGCCTTCTTCTAAGATGACCTATCTGGCCTCCGGTACCATAGTTGGTACCAGTCTTACCACCGCTAACTCTAGTCTTACAAATGGAACAAATGGCTAAATAATCATGCTTTGAATGGACACTAAAAAAGTTCCAAACTGGGGACTGGAAACTTCTGGTTTTGCTGCACGAGATGATACTGCCAATGCCAGATGAAGCAGTGGTGGATGAGCCTTGCAGACATCTACTGGGTTGTGCAATTATTGCAGCAACCCTACTTGAGGGAGTCGAGCTGGATGGAGTTCCCCTCTGGGGAGAAAATATGGGAGCTGTAGGTTTTGTTGAACTTGTTGTACTACTTGACTGCGTTGGTGGTACTACCAGTGCCACGTCGCCAGGGTCACGCTCAGCATGACGTCGGGATAGGGTATAAATGTCTGTCTGCTGCATGGCCGGTGTGGCTGGAATGACGTGTGTGATGACTAGGTCATTGCTGTCATCCTGTTCATCAACATCAGAATGCACCACTTCATCAAGTCCGACGTTCGGATCCATAAGTATGAGCTTTCCGGGGCCCTTCCTTTTAACATTTGATACCTTTCTCAGCTCATGGTGTGCCTCCCTCTCAGACGTCGGAGATGATTGCCATTCTAGATCCAGATCATCTGATGGAGCGGCGCTTGAAGAGGAAATTCTACACACCCTCCTTGATCTTTTCCTTGCTGGGGAGCTGGGAGAAAATGAATCATCAGGAAGAGTGGCTTCGTCTTCCTGACATAATACCCCGGCTCCAAAGTCAATTTCCTCCTGTGCCCCTACTTCTGGAAGAACAACCATTGTGACCACTTGCACCGCTCCATGGGCCGCTACATGGGCCTCTTCACTGACCTCTACTTGCAACTCTCCATGGACCTCTCCTTCTCGGCCTTCTCCTTCTCGGCCTTCTCCTTCTCGGACAGCTCCTTCTCGGACAGCTCCTTCTCGGACAGCTCCTTCTTGGACAGCTCCTTCTCGGCCTTCTCCTTCTCGGCCAGCTCCTTCTTGGCCAGCTCCTTCTCGGCCTTCTCCTTCTCGGCCAGCTCCTTCTCGGCCTTCTCCTTCTGGGCCAGCTCCTTCTCGGCCAGCTCCTTCTCGGACAGCTCCTTGCGCATGTACTTGTGCTTGTACCAGTAGCCCATGCAGTTGTTGTTGCGGCTTTGATTGTTGAATAGTACTTGTGAGATGAGTTACAACCTGTGTTGATTGTGTGCTGCTACTTTCTTGCGATGAGCCAACATCACTGGTCGTTAGTGATTCAACCACTAAACAGGCTACCTGTGCAGCACTCATGGTGGACTTTTCTTTTTTCCACAAAAATGTAGTGGTCGAGGCACCAGTCTCCTTGGTAAGTGGTGACACTTGCTTCTTCTTCTCCTTAGTAGAGACATCTTTCTTGCAAGAAGAGCTACGGCCACCTCTTTTTGGACCCATCTTCTTTAGATGTCGGAACAGCAGGCCGCAGCAGGACTTCTTCCTGGCACTGATACTCAACGATGATGCAGAGTTCTTGACTTTGTGCACCTAAAAGCAAACGAAGACAGAGGAACATCAGTTAAATATATGTTGCATATGTAGCGCTTCAATTATTAGTTTGCAAGTAGGCATTTATGAATACACACGTGCACACCACAATATGGAAATATCAAAAATAAGAATTGCTAAATTTTTGGGAAACAGGAATTATATTTAACATTGATCCAAGAGAGCCCACAGAGAGGGTTGTAGTTTCATGTACCACTGACTCCCCCTGGGCACAATGGGTGAAAGCAAGGCAAAATGGGTGCAGGCCTATGTCACAAAGCTCACTGCCTGCCTTCAAAATGGCCACTTGACCCCCATCCACATGGCCAGGACCATGCCTCAAAATGGCCCCCACCAACATAGCCAGCCCCCAACCCCTACTCCAAAAAGTCAAAAAACACAAGACAAATCACCACAATCCAATATCCAATGCCATCCATCAAGTTTCAGAAGGTTATGCTGCCTGCTGGTGGTTTTCTGGTGCAGAATTGCAATTTTTGCAATTTCGCGAGTGCGAGATTGTTGCTTCACGACGCGAACGTGGCGAAAAACCCGCGAAATCCGCGAACAGACCCATTCTGGGCCCCCTGGGCATAATGGATGAAATCAGAGCACACTGGGTGCAGGCCTATGGCACAAAGCACACAAACTGGCTTAAAAATGGCCCCTAGACCCCCACTCACACGGGACCAGGCAATAAAATGGCCCCCACCCACGTAGCAAGCCCCCAACACCACCCCAAAAAGTCGTAAAACACACAAAAATCACCAGAATCCAATGCCATCCATGCCCTGGCCAGAATCATGTTAAAATTCAACAAAACAGTTGTATCATGCATGCACCCATAACTAAGCCTGGTGGTTTTCAATTCATGTGCAGAATTGTAATTTTTACAATTTCGCGAGTGCGAGATTGTTGCTGCGTGGGCCGCGAGCAGTGCGAACACAATCTAAAAAATCCGATTTTCGGTAAATCCGCGGGAGTTCTAGGCCCCCTGGGCATCATGAAAGAAATCAGAGCAGACTGGGTGGGCCTAGGGCACAAAGCACACTGCCTGACTTCAAAATGGCCGCTTGACCCCATCCACATGGCCTGGACCTGCAGGACCATGCCTCAAAATGGCCCCCCACCAACATAGCCAGCCCCCAAACCCACCCCAAAAAGTCGAAAAACACACACAAAAATAAATCACCACAAACAAACAACATCAACTTATCAACTTACTTGTGAAAGAATCCAAAAGTAATCCAAAAGGCCTCAAATCCAAATATCCAGCAGCATCCACAAAAAGTAATCCTTCCCAGTCAAGATCGAATTCAAAGTGGCCAGGAAATGGACTAAGCAATGGGAGGAGCTTGCTGGACAGGAACAGGAAGTTGGAGACTGGGGCACTTCCTTCACCCCACCCCAATGGGAGGAGCTTGCTGGACAGGAACAGGAAGTTGGAGACTGGGCCACTTCCTTCACCCCTCCCCAATTGTAATTTTTGTAATTTCGCGAGTGCGAGATTGTTGCTGCCCGCGCCGCGGGCCGCGAGCAGTGCGAACACAAGCAAAAAATCCGCTGCTCGCGGATTTGCGGATTTTGCGGGAAATTCGCGAATCTCGCGGATTGCGAATTTACCGAAAATCCGCAAAATCCGCGAGCGTAACGGATTTTCCGCCCATGCCTAATGATGAAGTGCAAAGTGCAAAGTGCAAATAGATTTAGAGGGATAGCAGCAGGAGGAAATGGGCTATTAAATCCATAGATAACACTCCACACAATTTAAACATTGGCCAAAAAACAAAAAGCATATTCTTTATCGGCATAAAAGCAGGAAGTTTGTATAATACAATCAGGTCTACTTGTCAAGGGCTCATAGAGGCATGCAAATGAATAGCCATCTTCAAGAAGGTACAAACACATAGGGTTACATTTTCCCTATTAAGCAGAAGGATAAACCTATAAGCAACCATAAAATCCGTTATTCGCTGACCCTAAAGTAGGGAATCAAAAGTTGCTTACTATACCTTTGGTAAAAGTTATAAAAGAATAAAAAATGTAACATGGATTGCTTACCTAGATTGCCTCAAGGGCAAGGCAATTGCTCAATGTTGGTTTGGAAGCATAAGGGGAAGAACAACAAATATTTTAATGTGCCAGCTCTAAGATGAAAGAGCAAGCTTCCATCCTATTGGTTAATGTCTCTTAGAAGATAACTAACTAACTCCGTTGTCTACCGTAGATATATAACGTGCGACTGATGCTTTAGAGAGCTCTTGTTTGTGTCTTATGTCCCCATAGTATTTATATATGGCTTCTCGCATAGTCTTTTTGTTAATACCCTCTAACTGGTCTGGGTTCTGAGAAACATGGCCAAGATTTACTCTATTTAAACTTGCCCTTAGTTCTGCCAGCCACGGTATGTCTCCACCCTTGTCGCATTTTAAACAATCAACTATAATTTCTCAGGTTAACGAGGCTGCTGGATTTTGCCAAACTTTTAACCAAAAACGGGCCGGGTGGGGCCTAATAATTTTCTATATGAAACAATTTTAACTCATTATAACAGTTAAAGGATGAAGAGGAGATAGGTATCCCCAAAATTCTCCTACAAAATCTATTTTTAGGTCTATATGTAGCTATGCTAAAAAATGCACTAGAGCCTCATCCAACCCGTAGTTTAAAAGGCATAACCAGAGCCACGATCTATTCACAAAGTCAAAGGCCAAGGTAAGGTCCATAAATGCTAGGTAGATGGGGCAGTGTCGAACTATGGTATATTTACTGATGATCAGGTTGAGGTTAAGGCACTGTTCAATCGTTCCAAGATTGCTTCTAAAACCTAGCTGACATCTATTTAAAATGTTTTCCTCCTCGGCCCAAGATCTGATTTTGTTAAATAGCACCCTCCCCAATGTCTTAAGTGTATTGTCAATTAAAGAAATTGGTCTATAACATCTCGGGTTGTGTCTATCGCCCTTTTTGAAAATTGGAACAATGACATATGTTGACCATATATTGGGGATTTTAGTAATTGTCAAATTATTAAAAACATTGAGTAAAAGGGGTGCCAAGAAGTCCTGCCAAATTTTAATAAGATCGATGAGTAGCCTGTCTGGGCCAAGGGACTTTTTGCCCAACTTTTGGTCGAAAGCATTCTCAACCTCTGATAGTGATATCTGGATTTGTGTGTCACACTGTGGCATAGCGGCATCTTTTTGGGAAAAATTGGCTACCCAGGCTTTGCTCGTTATATTACAACTTAACGGAGTGATTGTATTGCCCAATGATATCAAAGACTTGGCTGAAACTACCTCTGGGTTGGGATCAACAGATGGAAGACAAGTATCACAGAATGATCGACACGTTTTTAGCATTTTTTGGAACACACTACTATTATCAATACCTTTCCATATAACCCTTACATTATCTGTTGAGGGTGCTAGATTACAGGCCCCTGGCTCTTTTCTGAAATCGGATCTGGGGTAACCCTAAATAGAACTGAGATTGGATTGTGATCCCCAAGCGTGTCGGTTTGACCTCTACTTTAGCCAAGTAGTCTTCTAGTGTGGCTGTTATAAAAACATTTTGTTGAGACGCAACCACGGCCTCTACAGGTAGGTATTGGACTATCCTCATTTTTTGTAGCCACAATATCCATTACATTTGATAGACTAATATTCGATAAGTGATCAAATAATTCAATCCCCCTTTTACACTGGTGGGCCAAAGAGTGATGAAGGGGAGTTAAATTGTTTCCCCCTGCGATCTTTGCATTAAAATCATCACACAAACAAATTCCAGCAAGTGCTTGATTTCCTGTGAGATTAGGTATATCGGAAATAAACCTGAAAAGGTTAGCAAAATTCATATGAGGTGTAGTAAAAAAATTGTTATTATAAAAATTAAATAAACAAATCGAAACCCCCCTTGTGTATATCAAAGCTTTTAGTGGGGATTGTTTTAACACTGCCGCCTAAAGAAATTTTCAGCCAGGTGGATAGGCCACCGGAAGGTTGGCTTTGCTTAGGGAGGGTTGCGGTAATATTGAGGCATTCATACCCTTCAGGATATTGCTCTATTGTTGCCCAGGTATCTTGGAACATTACAATATCATATTTTTTTACCGTCTTGACCCAATCATCACTACTTATGTTGGAGGCTAAGCCTGCAATATTCCAGCTTAGCACATGTAATCTTGGGTTATATGACTCAAATCCCTTATTTTCGGGAATCGCCAACATAGGTGTTGAAGGGATGATTTCAGTGGGTTTTGGTGATTAGGGCGGTCAATCTAACATGTCAAGACCAGAAAGGGCAGATAACCTATTTTCTAATGGACATAGGGGATGACTGAAGGAAGCTGCTCAAAATTTGTTTTATAAAAGAAACCAAGCCGTAATGCCCAAATATTTGTGGGTTAAAAGCTGTTGATCTCCTTTGCCATCAATATTGATCTAAAAAGTGCTGGTCGGCGAAAGTTAATGACAATGCAATGTCCCTCAATAGTGTTATCAGATGGTCCAACCCAGCCAACCCTGCGTACCATTATAATGTTGTTTTTGATAAACCTCCTAAACCTTTTGTGCTAAGCCAGCCGGGCAAGGATCAGGACATACGGGCACGCTGCGGTGGTAGTCTTAAAACATCTTTACTTGCCTCAGCAGACCCTCAAGCATTATTACAAACAATATTAGCGGGGGTTGTAGGGGAGACGTGATCAGCGATTTGACTAGGTACGTAGACTGTGGTGGAGATAACTGAATTTTGAGCTTTAATAGAGTCAGTGGGGAGTTTAAGAGATGCAATCTTTAGTTTTATGACAAGTTTCACAAAGGATAGATGACTGTGTGGGAATTATAATTCCCAGTCGTTCTTTAAGAACTGTGTCACTTAGGGTCTGTGGTTTGTAGATGCCGCCCTGTGATGGTAACTACTTAGGTACATTACTGTGCAAATTTAACTTATTAGTAAGTGATTCTAAGTGGTCCAAGCACTTCCACAATGGAACAAAATTCTTATCTACAAGCTCTTTGACTTGCTCATACATCGTATCTATATTATTATCAATTGCAGTATATTCAAGTCTAAGATTTGAAAAAGGTGTCGGTGTGTACTCAGTTTGCGTATATATAGAGTACTTTAGTGTCTCTGAAGACATTAAATCAACAGAAGTGCAAACAGGTACTGGGTCGGCTGAGGCTGCCAAACCTTGAATCGATGTGGTTAGCGCAGTGCGTTGTGAGTTTGAACGTGGGGGTTGCTTCCATTTAGAGCAAACCGGCTTAACTGTTTTCCTTTTCAATTTTTGCCCTGGTAACTTCAGGGTTCGGGGAGACGTTCACAGTTGCAGTTGCAAGAGTTTCCTCAGAGCAAGCCAGGGATAACGGATCCCCAATCTCCCCAATGTGCCCAATGTCCTCATTTCCCTCAGCACCCATTTCGCTTTTTCGGACTGGCGATTGTGAATTGTGATCAACTGGTATTATCAAGATTGGTTGGGAGTCAATACAATCGGTATTCTCAGTTTATAGAAGGGGATGGGGTTTTGTTAATCCCAGGGACAAGCGCCACTCAGTTAGCTCGATTTTGGTGCTAATAATATTGACTGCTCTCTCCAACATTCTGTCTATGGACGTAGTGTTACGCGATGCTGGGGTAATATTGTGTTTGCCAATATTGATTGGTGCCCTGAATATAAAACTTAGGCGACTCACCACTCACCACTGCCAAGCACAGATGATCAAAAATGTCAGAGGGGAGGCCAGGCCAGGCCTCTGATGGCCCTGGACTGGCACAGACGGACCCGCCCTTGGTCCGGGCTTCATCTGGGCATGTCCCGTGCTGCGGGAGTCAGCGCTGTTTTTCAAGCGCCTCCTGGCGCTGTAAGATGCTGTGGTGGCTGTGCACTGCAAATTGCAGTCTGGGCGTTGTGGTCCCCCAGCAAAAGGCACAGAAGAAGGCACATGGAAAGCAGAAACCCGCGCTGCGGGAGTCAGCACTGTTTTTCAAGCGCCTCCTGGTGCTTTAAGATTGCGTGGTGGCCGTGCACATCAAATTGCAGTCTGGGCATTGTGGTCCCCCAGCAAAAGGCACAGCAGAAGACACACGGAAAGCAGGAAAAGCAGAAACCCGTGCCGCGGGATTCAGCGCTGTTTTTCAAGTGCCTCATGGCGCTGTAAGATGGCGTCATGGCCGTGCACAGCAAATTGCAGTCTGGGCGTTGTGGTGCCCCAGCAAAAGGCACAGCAGAAGGCACACAGAAGGCAGGGAAAGCAGAATAATTATTCCAGGGACCTGGGCATTGTTCAGTTTCTGCCTGGCCAGGAAGTGAACTTAAGTGTGTGTCCTTGTTGCAGTTTTGACGTCGCACAATCCAAAATTTACATTATTGTAG
This sequence comes from Lissotriton vulgaris, assembly GCF_964263255.1. Taxonomy (NCBI): domain Eukaryota; kingdom Metazoa; phylum Chordata; class Amphibia; order Caudata; family Salamandridae; genus Lissotriton; species Lissotriton vulgaris. The sequence goes on along the minus strand of NC_141695.1, from coordinate 1,302,352,390 downwards.
CGTGTACTACGAGGGCGGCAACTATCGCTAATGAGATGTTGTCTGAAAACATTGAATGGCCAACATCCCATGTCGTTGTCAAGCTTGTAGATATGTGCAGACACGCATGTCAATGGTGTGTTGTATTATTGAAAGTGTTGCTATCGCAAAGCGCACACATGTGAATGTGCTCAGAAGGAGGGAGGATCAGCAGTGAGGCTACATCATACACAGTGATAACGCTCATTACAGTCAAGCAATGCATGTCAAACGTGAATATGAAAGTCTCACATATGACACACTACTATACTGGTAAAGCCTGACAACAGAGCATACTGCAACACAAATCTACACATTACTCTTCACTGTTTGTCAAATGTGATCGATGATGTGCACTCTGCCCGTGGCTGAAGATACCCCTTCGAGCCACCAATACCCAGGCCGAAAGGCAGCACAATTATGCGCACACACACACACGCCAGGGGCATCGTGTAACACACATTATTTTTAATGTAATGTTTCAGATGCATGGCCATCACACGTGGAAGGCTACTGTACAGAACATGAATATTGATCAAGATGATCGTTGCATGTTGTGTGTAGTATAAGACATGTGTACACAGCAAAAAACTTTTCAAAAAAGCTCTCTAAGCAGAAGAGGTTTCTCTCATCAAATGCTGTAGAGAGAATGACTAAAATGGGTGGGGTCCTCCAACAGTTACAATGGGAAATGCTATGAACAAAAAAAATGCTTTTTTTTAAGGTCACGTGGCAATCGCGCACCGAGCGGGCAAGGAGGCCGCACCCAATGCGATTTTGAGAAAATCTATTTACCATAATTTAAGTTTAGAAATATATAAATGCTTAAAATATTTTAGATTATCGCTTGCTCTCATATACACTTTAAAGTTTTTAGATATAGTTTTGAGACAGTTAAAAAAATGAGGGAATGGCATACCCGGTCCGACATCATACGTTTTATTCATAGTAGTGCCTCCGTGCGGTCAGATAAATAGTTACATTCCACGATAGTTTATACTTGAGCGTTTGAATGAGGAGGATTCCCACTGGACAACCGATTGGGAAACTGTCAAGTAGAATGAATCCACAGCACGATCGGAACGGTCCGATCAAGCTGTGGATTCATTCTTCTTGACAGCTCAAGTATCAACTATCGTGAAATTTACCTATTTATCTGACCGCACGGAGGCACTACTATGAATAATCAGATGTCTTGCTAAGCTTCAGCCTCAAGCCACTTTTAAGATGGTTCTTCCTTGATTAACTCAATTACCTACCATGAGACCAGCGCTATCCACTTCATGGTAACCGCCCCCCTCCCCGTTCTGATGAAGACCCCCAGCAAGGCACTCAAGATTGCCTGCATCGTCCGTGGGTCGAAACGTCGACAGACATCTTTTAGTCTATTGATCTGCTTCCACCCACATATATCATTGATTATTATTCCATTGGAAGCATGATGTATATGATTTATGTGTGAATTCATCCTTTGTTGTTTATAAATCAGATTTACTTGATTTTTCATTAAGGTCTCTTCGCTCATTAGCATGTCACTACCCTAAATACCCTACACTTTCACATCACCACTTCCCTTCCTTCTCCTTCTGGGGCACTCTTTTTATCCTATATCGTTTGCATTTATTCGCGGTAACATGTACCTCACACATTGTGATTAAATAACAATGTTGTCACTGTTTTTTGAATTAATGTCAAATGTATTAATTATATTAATTTGTTGTGTGTCTATGTTCTGGGACCCCTCTTCCCTGTACTACACCTACACCCAGGTCCCAGTGACTTTGTGGGTATAACCCCTTGTTTTGTAACACATCCCAGGTTGCGGCTTACAATATGCCAGAGTTGGACCGAATATCTTGTGGGCCCTGTAAGGGGGTATTTGTTGGGTTTAGAATAAAGTGCCGCCTCAAAGTTCCCACCCAGGAAAAGCCATCCATCCATCCCGTAGCTGGGGTCGCCGCCACCACAGTATGTACCTTGGTTGATGGCAGTGAGGTGTGCTGCCCAGAAGTATTTCCTGATGTCTGGAAGTGCTATACCCCCATCATATCAGCCAAGTGTCAATTTACGGAGCGAAATACGCAGTGGTCCGTCCCATAGTAGGTCCCTCTGGGTGGCTTCAATTTCTTTAAAATCCTAGGTCCGGTAGTTCTGGAGAGCGTATAGGAAACGCGGCAGAGTCATCATCTTAAAAAGAGCTGCCCATCCCAACAGGGACAACGGAAGCCTTTTCCAGGTGGCAGTGTCTCGTTTAAACCTCTGCAGGGGTGGTAGGAGATTCCCCTCATAGCGGGCTGTCAGATCAGTGCTGATGAAGATACCGTGATATGTGAACCCCTCTGTGACTGTTTGGATCGGGCAGTAGTGTGGAATAGAAGGGGAGTGAAATGCAAAACATAGAGCAACATTTTCCCCCAGTTAATGCTGTAGCCGGAGGTTCACCCGAAACTGGTGAATATGTCCAAGGCTACTCTCAGTTACTTATAAGGGGAAGCAAGTTACAAGAGGATATTGTCTGCATAAAGCGAGATCCAATCCTCCCACCCCTCTGCCCATTTGAGTCCCCGTATTGAGGAATACTGTCTTATCCAAGCCGCAAGCAGCTCAAGGGAGAGGGCAAAGAGCAGGGGGGAGAGGGGGCAGCCCTGTCGCTTCCCCCTTTCCAGGTGGAACACCTTGGATATTTTGCTGTTGATGACTACTAGGGCCAGTGGTTCCGTATAGAGTAGCCGTACCCACCCAATAAAGTTAGGGCCTAAGCCCAACTTTTTGAGGACCGCCATCAGGTATGTCCATTCAAGTGTGTCGAATGCCATTGTGGCATCCAACGAGACCACCATTGCATCTTCGTGGATCGTGTGGCAGCGTCCCAACACACCATGGAGTCGCCTTAGATTAAGAGCGGTGTGGCATAAAGTCCGATTGGTCTGGGTGGATTAATATTGGTTATTATCGATTTGAGTCTGTTTGCGGGAAGTTTTGCCAGGATTTTGGGATTTTATTTATTTATTTATTTATTTATTTATTTATAGCATTTGTAGAGCGCTCTGTAACCCTACGGGCATCCTGGTGCTTGGGTACATAGCTAAAAGCTTTGTGGGGGGGGGACAGGAAACATGGACAGGGTGCTGAACAGAGTAGATTTATTTGTTGTGAAGGGTTTTAGGAGGATTTTTTTGAAAAAGCCAGGTTTTTACCTTTTTTCGGAAGGTCAGAAGGTCATTAGTTTTTCTGATATCGATGGGGAGGTTATTCCAAAGGTGGGCTGCAGCTATACTGAAAGCTCGTCCTCCGCAGGTGGCTTTCTTGATCTTGCACATAACACTAAAGCTTCAAACCCCACAGGCTCCCCATCCTGCTACCCGGCCATGTACGTTTAGAATAACCCACATTCACAACCAGCAGAGCGCCTATCACCCCAAAAAGAAGATACCCCCATCAACAGTTAGGTGGGGAAATGCGCTAGCACAAACTTCAGCTGCTAGAGGCCCATCCCCTTAAATAATTTGTCAGGTTTATGCACCCAGAATATGCCAAAAGAATTGTTGTTCTGCATACCCTACCCTCCTTTCTGCCTGATAACCTTACTTTTGCCTACAGGACGGCGGGGCCAGTTCGAGCTAGTTCGAGCAGTCAAAGTTGAGCATTGTCTCTGGCCTTCAGTATACCTTCAGGGTTGGCTGTAGGTGTGGAGAGCACTACCTTCGCCTGGTTTGCGACGTGCTGGGAATCCCCTACCCCCAGTATTGTAAGAAATGTTTATACATTACATAGCAGGTTGTCGAGGTCTGTCAATGCTGATCGCCGCCATCTTTGTCGGCCACCTAGTTTCTCTATGTGACCCTTGCGCCAGGGCTGCTTGACCTTGATCGCCAGGAGCTCTGGCTCCGCCTGTTGATATCTGATCTCCCATCTGATGAACCTGATGACTTGGCACGAGTGTCTCTCCAGTCGTCGCCTGTTGCAGTTGCCGACACCTGTTTAGTGTCTCTGTCCAGCCAGTCTTGCACCTCCGATGGCGTAGTGAAGAAGAGGGATTTGCCGTTGGCCATGATTTTAAGCTTCGCGGGGAAGAATATCATATACATAAGTCTTTTGTTGGAGTGCCGCTTTCACCTCATCAAAGGAGCGCCAGTCCTGGTGCACTTTAAGCGTGAAGTCTGGGAAGAATCAGACCATTGCATTTTCGTAGTGCAAGTCTCCCAGTTGTCTGGCGGCCTGCAAGATGGCGTCCCAGGCCCTGTAGTTAAGGATTTTCACGATTATGGTCCTCTGGGGCGCTCCTGGTTTGGGTCTGGGAATTTGCGTCCGGTGTGCCCTCTCAATTGTGAACATGGTTGAGAGACGCTTTGGTTTCAGATTGTTAAGGATCAAGTCTTCAAGGAAGAGGTCCATACTTGGCCCTTCGGAACCTTCCAAAACTCCTACCACCCTAATGTTGTTTTGGCAAGCCCTCCCTTCTTGGTCCTCGAGCTTCAGGGCCACTTGACAATGCTGTTGGACCAGTTCACTGGCTCTCTTCTCAAGCTTCTTGGCAGATGCTTGGAGCTCCTGGATGTCAGTCTCATTGGTTATGACTTTGTCTGATGTTTTGTTCAGGTCAGTTTGTAGGAGGTTCATTTCGATGGACACCTTGTCAATTTGTGTCTCAAGAGTGGTCCCTAGTACTTGGATAGCCACCATTATGGCTGCTAAAGATGGCTCAGTGGCTACATATTGGTCCCCTGTAGTTCCTTCGTCTTGTGTGGCTGACTTCTAGACAGCATATTTGTCCAGTTTATTCGTTTGGATTGTTGCACTACCTTTGGGCTTAATTTCCGCAATCGCGATCTTCTGGTCCACTGCACTCGGGGGTACCGGATCTCTTATTAGGCCCCAGGGTAGCACCACCAGTGGGCTGACTTCTTCCTCTCAATAATTGAGCTCTGGTCAGATCTAAATAGCGGTCATCAGGCCATCTCGTGCCGCTCCTCAATGTCTTCAGGGGGTTCAATCAACGCCCACCAGCTTATATGCCAGTCGCTCCTTCTGAGTGTGCGTGCTGCTGCTCTCCCACCTCCAAGTTTGCACTGCCAACCCCCGCCGCCGAGCAAGTTCGCCCTCCGCAGCACTGTGGGCTCCGTCAACCCCTGAGTTGGCCTCAAGTGTAGGAGGCAATGGTCATGGCTGGGCCTACTCTCATAAAGGTCAGTAAAGGAGGCAGAAGTCTCGTCCGTTAGGTCACCTCGATGTCCAGGGTGCGGTCCTTGCCCCTGTTCCTCATTGCTCCCAGCCTCGCACCTACTTCTGCCTCTGGTCTGGCCCCTGCTGGGTCGAATGGGGATGGGACTCTTGCCACCCCCAGCCCCCATAGGTCTCCTCTCACCCACGTTTTTGCTTATTCACCTGAAGCGTTCCCACCCTACACTCGATCGGGCAGGTGGGTCATATAAATGCGAGGGCCCTGAAGTGAGGTGCATTGTTGGAGCGCAGAGCACCCGTGTCAGCGGAGACGCGCTGTTAAAACCATTCAGGGGGGCCTCCACACAGCTGGCATTCACCCCGTCTGCAGCTGCCGCTCCAAGCCTCGCTGCAGCCACAACGTTACTGTCTTCGAAGTCCGTGTGTGCACCGCGGCCAGCGCCAAGCCCGGGGCCCACGTTGCCACTTCCAAATTCCGATAGGCCTCGGCGCAGGGTACTTGCGTAAGCGGCCAGGGGTTTCTGATGTTCCTTGGGGTCAGAGGGTGTTCCGGAGCTGCCAGGTTGCGCTGCTGACTACTGCCGGCTCGTCTCCACCACGCCACACGTTGCTTGGGTACAACCTGCTGGATTAAGTACAGATTTATTGGGTTTTCGGGCTCAGGTCCTCTCTTCTTAAGCAGCCATATTTGTTGGTGCCAAGCCCCGCCCCCTCTATAGATCTTTGACAAGGCCTTCTTGGGAGTTGTCATTCTAGTTTCTTCAGTGCTAGTCCATAGGTCTCCCATCCGCATAGCAGCCAAGGTAAATTTAATGTAGGAAACCCAGAGGATTTTATCAACTCTCTCTAACTTTACAATTTCTTTCAACTCCTGTCTGAAGGACTCAAGTTCCGGAGTACCCCAGATATGTCGCCAGTAGAGAAGAGGTCTTAGGGCAACTTCCTCTAAAATTGTGTTGACCCCAAGGTCCATACAAAGTGGCATTAAAGGTGTGCTTTTAGGGAGACCTAGAAGCTGCCTAATAAAAGAGTTCTAATTTTTAGATAAATGGTCACATACTTGATGACCCCAAATTTCTACCCCATATAAGGCCGCTCCCCTACCATTCCATTCCATTGCTGGACCAGCCATTTTATGTATGCACTTCCCAGACATCTTTGCTATCCCCCCAGCTGTCTGTGCCAACTTTAAGCTGGCTTTTTTAATTTGTGCGGTCCACTCCATTTGTTTAGTAAGTGTTAGGCCTAAATAATCAAATACAGACACTTTCTCTAATGATTTCTCATGACATGGTCAGTGACATCACTGATGACAACTCAAATTACATCACTGATGACATCACATTCTTATGCCCTAATATAAACTTTGATACACCCACTCTAAAATACAAGCTACTATTTTTGAAACCATACACACAACATTGACAGATACTACATACCACCCACTATTTCCTAGGTCTACACACACATCCAGTCACTTATACATGCAGTTACTCATCAATACAGTACTATAATATGCACTCATACACCTATACATGCAGTCACACTCCGCCAATCATCCATAGTGTTACTCACACACCTATTCAGTCCTGCAAAGAATCAATCACATACCCATTACTCATGTATACAGTTATACACACTGACTCAGTTATTTATACACACACCACATCACTTATTTATGCAGATACTAACACATACTTACTGTCTTATACAATCACTGATACAAGCAGACACTAATTTTTACACCCACTCTTTAAATAACATACTCTCACGTATAGTCATTTATATACTCCAACACTCACATATGCTGCCTTAAAACATATGTAATTACTCACACATTTACCACTGAGACATTCATTCACTCAACAACACACCCATACACACACTAACTCACCCATACAGTCCTTCGCAGATGCACTTTTGAATCCATACAACCAGTGAATCACACACAGTGAATCACCCAGTCAGACATCTATGCACAACTCCCCACCCACAGACACAGACACTCAGGCACCCATACAGATACTCAGACAAAAAATCAATAACCCATATAGACACTCATGTAGCTACTCACCAACTCATGCAGCCGCTTACACACCAACTGAGAGACTAATACAGAATTTCACACAGTTTAGTCACTAACCTATGCATTCAGTAAGACACGTTCAATCACTCACTTATACAGCCAGTCACACACTTACTAAATAATCCCTTCAGGCACTTGTAAATCCACGTATTCTTCAATACACCTCAGCATAGATATATATGAAAATATTTTTACTTTGCAGAAACACACATTCACTGGATGATGTCATCAGTGATGTCATCAGTGATGTCATTTGAGATGTCATCAGTGATGTCACTGACCATGTCATGAGCAATGTGATATGTGACGTCATCAGCAGTGCATTGCAGGTGCGCAAGGTATAGTTACCTCAACTAACTATAACGGGTGAATTTCTCTGGTTTTATATGAGTCAAATTTCCAAATAATGATAATGTCCCTGAAACCTATGGTTTTTAGTGAATATATATCTATATTCACTGAAAAAACCATAGGTTATAGACCATATATAGTTAGGAATTAGCATTTACAAAACCTTGAAAATTCACTGAAAAAACCATAGGTTATAGACCATATATAGTTAGGAATTAGCATTTACAAAACCTTATTTTACTCACACAAAAGCATTGAAATTCGCATATATAGTTAGTTGCACTAACTATATATCGCGCACCCGCAATCCACTGCTGATGATGTCACATATTACATCATTCATGACAAGGTCATTGACATCACTGATGACATCACTGATGTCATGAGTGATGTCACTGACCATGTCATGAGTGATGTAATATGTGACGTCATCAGCAGTGCATTGCAGGCGGGCAAGTTATAGTGAGTCCAACTAACTATAACGTGGAATTTCAATGGTTTTATGTCAGTAAAATTTCCAGTTAACTATAACTGGTGTGAAACCTATGGTTTTTTCAGTGAATTTATTAGGTTTTTTAAATGCGAATTCCTAACTATAACTGGTGTGAAACCTATGGTTTTTTCAGTGAATTTCCTAGGTTTTTTAAATGCTAATTCCTAACTATAACTGGTGTGAAACCTATGGTTTTTTCAGTGAATTTCATAGGTTTTTAAAACGCTAATTCCTAACTTTATATAGGGCCTCATACCTATGTGTTTTTTATTGAATTTCTAAGGTTATTTATTAGCAAATGTCTGGAGCTAAGAAAGGTATTTTTTTCTAAAAATGAATCCTTTATTGTATATTAATATAATACTTTTTTTTAAAGTATATTCTTTTTTTTTATGTTTCACCCTGGAGCACTCCCGGTGCGAGTGCCGGTGAGCGCACCGGTGAGCGCAGTCAATCGGGGCGCCCCGGTCCGCGTACCGGGGCGTGTCCCGGGAGCGTACCCCCCCCAAAAATAAAAAAAAATAATGAAGGAGTGAGCATGAGCAAAGGGGACAGAGACAGTGGTGTAAAGAGAAAGAGAGCTAGAGGGAAGGGCACAGAGGGACTGTGTAATAGATAGTAAAACAGAGAAAAGGTATAAGTGGAAGTAACTGAGAAAAGGAAAATGAATAAGGGAGCAAAAGAAGAGAAGAAAGAGGAAGAAGACTAAAGCAGAGGTTCTGTGAGAATGTGAATGGGTGATGAAAGTAAAAGGAAGGAAAGTAAAGGATGGGGAATGACAGGTAGTGACAGAACCAGAGAAAAGGAACAGCGGTGACAGAGGGAAAGAAAAGAGCAGTGAGTGTAAGTAAAGAGGGTTGAAAGAGGGTGGATAAAAGTGAATAAGGGTAAGACATGGGAAGTGACAGAGAGAAAGAACAGAGAGAGTAAAGGAAGAAGTGACAGAAAGGCACTAAGTGAACCAGAAAAAAAAGGTAAGTGAGGGAGTGTGAGTGAGCAGGGGCACTGAAAGAAGTTGAATGTGGTAGGAAAGAAAGGAAAAGAGAAATAAACATGGAGGATAAGAATAACTGAGGGAAGCAGAGTAAGGAAACAGGAGTGAGGTAGGGTGAGAGGAAAGTAGTGAGGTTAAAACAAAAGGTGATGACAAACTACATTTTTTTGTCACACTTACCATATAATTAATGTAAACTTAATTGCATGTTTAAACTACACTTTGTATCTGTGAAAGAGAAAAGAAAAAAAGTTATAATTAGTAAAATATATATTTTAAAATAGAAGAAACAGGTCAAGAGGTAAAAAATAAAAAAAAATGTACTATGAAATAAAGCAAGAGTGAAGGACACAGAAACGGAAATAAAGTAATGTACAGGAACAGAAAGAGGGAAAAAGAAATAGAAGGAGAGCAAATTACTGAAGGTTAGTAAGATACTAAAAGAATGTGAGATACCAAAACGAAATCAGGAAAGAGAAGTAAGTAAAAGGAGAATGAGTGAAAGGGAAAGGAGTCTAAATGAGAATCCATTTACAAGAAAGAGGAATGGAAGATGACTGAGAGTGAGTGAAAGGGAGTCACAGAGTGAAGGGATGAAGGGAATAAGGTTAGTATACAATGATAGTGGAAAAAGGAGTGAGGAAGTAAGTACACAGAAAGACTAAGGGAAGGACTGAGTGAAGTGCAGTACAATGAGTGAAGAAAGGAAAAAGAGTAAAGGAGCAAAACAAGGAAAGAGAGGGGAATGCAACTAAAGCAGTGGTACTGAGAGAATGTGAAAAAGCTGAAAAGTGGTGCAAGGGAGAGAGGAAATGCAGACAGTTGAAATTGGATTGAGGGGTTGTGAAAGAAGTGGAGTAAAGGAACAGCGATGAAATAAAGTGAAAAAAAGGCAGTGTAAGTGAGTAAAGACAGCTGAAAAAGGGTGGAAAAAGGAAAATGAGTGTGAGACAATGGGAACACAATATAAATTACACAATGCAAACTATAAAATAACTTATACAACATGTTAGATAGTTTATTTTTGCTGTTCTCAGAATATATTGAATTTCACTAAAAACAGTGAGTTCAAACTCTTCATCATATAACAGCCGGAAAAAAAACACAATCTAAAAGATTGTGTTTTAAAAAACCCATATAAACTTACAAATCATATATGTACACTAATCTTTGATTCACTTACTTTTCCTTGAGGCCAAATAGTAGATAGTGAAGGTCCTTCTCGTGGGAAAATACTCTGCTGTTCTCTAAAACTTCCATTTAATGGAATTTCTATAAAAAAAGCTGTAAGAACATCTGAAATATTTCTCAACGTTTTCATTTTCCTCCTTGTGTTAAGTTATAACTTATTGCTCATACCTTCAACTTTCGTTACGGCCAAATAGTGTCAGATATATGAGTATATTTTGCAATTTCTCTAATTAAACTCTGAAATTACCGTTTACCCGAAGTTTTCAAAGAAAAGCTCATATAACATTTTCACAATGTTTTAAAATTCATATTCCCTTTTTTGATCACTCATGTTCAACATTTCCTATAATATTGATATCACTTACTATGAGATCCACTAACAGTACCTATATGAGATAAATGATTTTAAACATTAGACTAACTAAGTAACTAACTTTTATTAACTGCTCCCGTCTTCATAGGCCAATTACCTTTACTAAAATTTTGGTTGTAAAAACACTAGGTAAGAAGTTTTTTAAGTCAAAAGGCAAACGTTGTTTATAAGTCAAATGAGAATCATTGCAGTAACTCCAACCTTTTTGACATTTTAAGTAGCATGTATAATGTCCTGATGTTGTCGAAGGACCGTCATGATAAATAATAGCTACAGTTGTAAAGGTTCTTCCTGAAATTGATAACTGAGAAGCCACAACATTTTTGATACAAGTTGTCAATTTAGTTCCATCAGGTCTACATCATTGGAAAACTAAAATGACATACTGACCATAAGTTTGTATAAACAATGTAGACAGCATTGGACACTTACATTGGGTACACACCATATTATGATCAGCTGCTTTAACTAGATTATTAAATGACACTGATTTGCAGTCTGGTAAAGTCAAATATATAAATCTTTCAGTGTCTATTCTAGTAGTACTTGATAAACTACAATTGTCGCAGTCATGTTGCCATTGATAAGAAAGGCTTAAAAGATTTTCTACGTCTACACCTTCATCTTCTAAAACACCAAACATATACATTAAAAATTCCTGACAATCCTGCTGAATGTTCTGTGAAAATTTATCTTGACCAGAAAACATGTCTAAAATATTTCGAATTTCTGTTACACTTTCTATTTTTGCTCTATCACTTCTACATTTCTCAAACACTGAATTCAATAAACCGCACAATCTTTGATCCCGATTTTCAACAATCTTTTCTTGTAAAGTTTGAAGAGAAAAACAACATTAACCACTACATTAGCAAAGCAGTTGACACCAGAACTGTTTCAAACTGAAATCCAACAATATTTTCATCAGAATCCTTTTTCTTTCTGTTTTCAATTACATTTTCATATACTTTTTGTCTTTTTGCTACTACCTCACTACAATTACTCTCATTTCTTCTTTTTCGGCCTACCACACGTTTTTCAAACAGAGGATATTGTGGCAAATGTGGAGCATACTCTCTTCTTAATCTATTGTATTCTTTAACACAATCCAGATCTGCACAAATGTTTGTGTCATCACACTTAATCAAATACAATCCTGATAAAGTTCTGACTCGTGATAATGCCACGTATGCCATACCCTCTTTAAACACAGAACTTCCAATGTTCACCAAAGCACTATCTACACTTAAACCTTGAAATTTATGAATTTTCACTGCATATGCCAAACAAACCGGAAACTGTTTTCGGCGAACATATAAGTCTTTTACAAGCAAAAATCTAGCAGAACAACGACTGATTTGTTGTACTTGCTCAATGCCATCAAATCTTATTTTTAAAAATTCAATTCCATCTCTATTTCTGTATTTCACAAAATTAACAACATGACCCATTGCTCCATTTACCAGACCTCTTTCAACATTTAAATTCCTTCCCAAAATGATATGACAATTTAAACACACATTCAGAGTCTTTTCAAAACCAGCTGTTTTAGATATACTTTTCTCTAATGAATCCAATTTTGTTTTCAAATTTTCTGACAATACAATTGTTGCACCCATATGCTATATTTTATCTATTGCTTCCAGTTTCACAATCTCTTCATTTTCTAACTTTAACATTTTGTTGTTGAAGATGGAACATTCTTGCAGAGTTGGCATCAGACATATCCCAGATTTGTTCTCAGTAATTTTCTTAAAAATATTCTCTGGAAGAATGTTTTTATTTGGATACAAATTTGAAATTAATCGAGCATGTAAAGCTTCTTTCCCGGGGGCGTGGTTTGGACGCCGATCGGGATGGCGGCGTGAGCTTGCAGCTCCGCGCAGGGTCCCGCTATTTCTCCTGAAAACCGCACCTGGGGCAACCCCTGGTCGATGCAATTTGTCTGCGAAGTGTTGGGGAACCACTGGTGAGCGGAGGAGACCTCTTTGGGGTCCGCTAATCCCATGGAGACCTAGTTAGACGACGTCCGATGTGTTGCCCGGAGTGCGAAGAAAATGGCGGCGGCGAGGGTCGATGGTCTCTGAACCGAAACTGGGCAGAATTGGCATCGGCTGGAGGGGTGGCCCGCCTGTGCGAGATCGGAGTTGCAGGATCTGCTGGCACGGACCCGAGGAGTGGGGGAGATTGGTGGTCACCATTGGACTGGAATACTGGGGGGACGCACTCGTCTCTACTTCCCCCCTCCCCCCTCCACCACGGTTCTGGCGAAAGTGGGGCGGACGGCGCTAGAACTTTTGGTCCCTGGCGTGACGGGCACTGCCCAAGCTCACTATCACGTTCGTTGCTGAAGCACAAGTCTTCAGGGTAGAGATTATCGGGGCCTGGTGAGGTCCGGGCCTGCCCGTGTAGCTGCGACAGAGACACCTAAGATGGCGGCTGAGGGTGGAGCGGCCATCGCGGAGCAGAGCCGGGAGGATTCGGCCGCGCTGTCCCAGGTTGGCGAGGCCCCCCCACCGATGTTGGACCAGGAGCAGAGACTGAATCGGCGCCTGGATGCTATCCTGGATGCTATCACCTCTACCAAGGAGGCATTGCAGCAGGACATTGCGCAGGTCGCTACGGGGCTGGGGCTCCTAAGAGCGGATCATGCCAAGTTGGCGGATAAGGTTAAGGACCATGAGCAGCTGTTATTGGACCTGAAACCGGCGGTGGTGACCGCGGAACATAAGATAACGGACATTCTGGCGCGGCTGGACTCGTTGGAGCGGCAAGCGGAGGATGCTGAAAGCCGCAATAGGCGGAACAACGTGCGGGTCGTCGGCCTGCCGGAAAGAATTGAAGGGGAGGATGCGGTGGCCTACATGGAGGACTGGTTCCGGACAGTGGTGGCACCGGAGGGACTCACTCCCTTCTTTACGTTGGAGTGGGCACACAGGGTTCCGGCTCGCCCTCCAGCGCTTGGCCGCCCCCCCCCGACCGATGGTGGTGAAGCTCCTTCATTACAAGGATCGGGACCTCCTCATCCAGAAAGCTCAGGCCTTAGGCCCGTATGAGGTGGAAAACAGCAGAGTCACGATCTTCCCGGACTACACTCAGGCGGTCCAGAAGAACAGGGCATCCTTTCTGGCGGTGAAAAAGGAGCTAAGGGAGGAGGGCATCCAATACTCCCTACTCTTCCCGGCCAAGCTGCGGATAATCCTGGATGGGACCACTCACTTTTTTCAAACTCCGGATGAAGCATGGATGTGGTTGGAATCTTACCGAGCTGGTACGGACAGGAGTAACAAAAGTAGGCGAGAGAAGTCTAAACCGCCTCAGGTCCGGAAATCTCAAAGGATACGCTCCCGCACTAGGCGTCAGCGAGAGAAACGGGAGGCCCAAATGGCTGCGGACAAAAGAGAGGCGCTGGCAGCGACGGCGGCCATTACGAGATCACAGCGGGAGAGTGACTTGGCGACTACGGACTCTGGAGAAGACGGTGGCAGGACTGGAGAGGAACTTTCGGAGGCGGAGAGCTTGAAGGGGCCGGTGGTCACCCCCCAAACGTCTGATGAGATTTTTCATGGCTGATTCTTCTATAGGACTTGGGGCACTGTTTATGGTAGGGTGGCATCCTGCTGGCGCTGGGTGGGTCGACTTGTAGGGTGCAGCATCAGCATTGCGGGATGGAAGGCGCGGGGTGCGGGCTCCGCCTGCCCGGGGTCGGCGGTGACTCACCCCCTCAGGGCCCTTAAGGCCTTCTGTGGTGGCGACCACAGGTTAGTCGGATGTGTGTGTTGTTTGAGGTTTGGATCGGGGCTCACACTGGGTTTGTAGGCTCTGTCCTGGGGAGTGGGGTTTGGGGAGTTTTTCTTATGGTTTGTTTTGGGGAGGGCAACCGCTGTGAAGTGGGCATTGAATGGCTATACCTGGACTGGATTGCTCAATGTTGGTATGGGGACGTTACCTAACTTGAAATGCCTAACGTGGAATGTCCGAGGACTGCGAACTATGGTCAAACGCCACAAAGTGCATGCTTATTTGGTGCGGCGGGGGGTTCAGGTTGCCATGCTGCAGGAGACTCATCTAACGAAACAGGAATGCATCGCGCTACAGAAGAGGTGGCGGGGTCAGGTCTTTGGCACCACTTACTCCACGTTTGCTAGAGGGGTACTGATATGGGTGCGGGCGGGGATACCGTTCCAGGTGTTGAATCAATTGGTGGATCCTGAGGGCAGATATGTGGCGGTGGAGGGGAGGTTATATGGATGAGATGTGGTTTTCAGCTGCGTATATGCTCCCAATGTTAATCAGGCCCGCTTCTTTGATGGCCTATCTGGCTCCTTGACCTCTTTCTTAGCGGGGCCTCCGATACTGGGGGGGGACTTCAATTCGATCACAGATGTGGCCTTAGATAGATCCCACCCACCACTCGTTGATTCCCCTGTACGTAAGTTGGCCGCACACAGGAAGGATTGGCAGGAAAGATGGGGATTGTTGGATATGTGGCGGGAACAGCACCGGGATGGTAGGGACTATTCCTTTTTTTCAGCCCCTTCACGCCCTGCATGTTCGGATTGACTCGGTGCTATGCAGCGGGTCCTTAGCCCCATTGGTCTCCCATACGGAGTATCTGGCCAGGACCATATTGGATCATAATCCTTTGCTGGTGCATGTCCAATGGCAGAGAGCGCGCTCCGCGATCCCAACATGGCGGCTCAGGCCCGACACCCTGGAGGACTCGGTGTTTAGTGAAGCAGTCCAACGGGGCATAGATCAGTATTTTAGTGAGAATGAGGGGACAGCTTCTTGTAGGTCCACTGAATGGGACGCGATGAAAGTGGTGGTGAGAGGAGTATGCTTGGGGAGGTTCTCGAATGCTCGACTGTCGGTGTTGAATGTGCTTGCCAGTGCGGAGGAGAAATTGAGGGACTTGGAGCGGCGTAGGCCGGACCAACCGGATCTACAGACCCGGCTGCTGGAGGCTAGGGAGGTGGTGGCCACCGAAACAGAACGGCTACGGAGCTATGACTACAGGCAATATGCCGTTAGAGCGCATGCTGAGAGAGATAAGGTGGGCACGTTACTGGCCAGACTCCCTAATCCTGAACTCAGGGGCTGCCCGGTCTTGAGCATCAAAAATGATCTGGGGGAGACGGTCTACTCCCAAACGGCGGTACTGGAGTGTTTTAGGGCCTACTACGCTGAGTTGTACGAGAGTCAGTTAGGAGTGGAGGCGTGCGAAATAGTGGAATATCTGGAGTCAGTGCAGCTTCCGGTGCTTGATGACGACGATGCAAAGGACTTAGGTGGACCTATCACGCTGGCCGAGATTAGGGCGGCCATTAAACATATGGCGAGGAATAAAACACCCGGGGTGGATGGCCTGCCGATAGAATTTTACCAGAAGTATGCTGACAGCTTGGCGCCCAGACTACTGGTGGTATACAAGGAGGCTCATAGGTTGGGGGGTCTGCCTGGATCGATGAGGGAGGCATTGATAGTACCGTTGCTAAAACCCGGCAGGGAAGCGACTGATGTGAGGTCTTACAGGCCCCTGTCCATGCTGACGGTGGACTATAAGATACTAAGCCGGATCTTGGCCACCAGGTTGGCCCCACATATGACCAGCCTGGTGCACAGGGACCAAGCGGGGTTTAGCCCCACGAGAAGTACGGCATTAAATATTCGCCGTCTGATAGGGATTCTGGACGGCACAGTAGATACGGACGGTTCCCAGGCGGTGTTGTCTGTGGACATTGAGAAGGCTTTTGATAGTTTGGAATGGGTCTATCTGGATGAAGTCCTAGTGAGGTTCGGCATTGGTGAAGGATTCCGCAGATGGACGAAGGTGTTGTATTCCTCGGCGACGGCGCGAGTACGACTGGGCAATCTGGTGTCAGCAGCTTACCCTGTTGGTAGGGGGACGAGACAGGGGTGCTCCCTTTCCCCTCTTCTGTTTGCACTGGCGATGGAACCACTGGCGGTATGAGCCAGGTCGGGAGACATGTACGCAGGGATTGCAAGAGGTGGGCAGTTGCACTACATATCATTGTACGCGGACGATCTGCTACTGTACATGGAGGATACGGAGCGGGCTCTGGAAGGGGCGATGGCGATGTTGTCTGAGTTTGGCCGGTTGTCGGGCCTCAGGGTTAATTGGACGAAGACGTGTGTCTTCCCGCTTCGAGCGGCCACGCCCTGCCCCGCCCGTGATATAGGGGTGGTCTGGGAGCCATCTTGCTTCACTTATCTGGGAGTCCGTGTCTACCACGAGGTCGCAGACTTATTGGAGGGCAATATTGGGCGGTGCGTACGGGTGCTGAGAGGTTGCATGTCTTTCTGGGCGTCCCTCCCCCTGTCGGTGTTGGGTAGGGTGGCTCTGATGAAGATGGTGGTGCTTCCGCGGCTCTTGTACTATTTTCGCACGCTGCCCATTTGGATTCCCCAGAGGGTCTTCAGGGATCTGCGAACGATGGTCATTGACTTCCTTTGGGTGCACGGCCGCCGTAGAGTGGCACTAAACACGTTGCTCCGTCCTAAGCTTGAGGGGGGGATGGCCGTCCCGGACTTTGAGTTGTATTACCTGGCCGCGCAGCAACAGGTTCTCACACAGCATGTGGCTAGGGTGTTTAGATGACCGGAACGCGACCGAGAGCAGGGGATACAGCGTCATGTCTTGGCCTATATCATTATGCAGCAGAAACTGGAGTTGCGAGGCCTTTCTATGGAGGAGCGGACGCTCAGGTTATGCTGGCAGAGGAGTCTGAGGAGGGCGAAGGCGGCTCGGCCGTATGCCCCGGAAATACCGATAGGCATGCTGACTGCGCTGCCGCATGGGGGTGACTGGTCCCCATTATTGGAGTGGGAGGAGCTGGGTCTGCAAGTAGTGGGGGACTTGTACATTGATGGAACGTTGGCGCCCTTCCAGACGCTACAAGAACAGTTTGGGCTGCCGGAGGGGAGCTTCCTATTGCATGCGGCTGTGGTGGCGGCCATGCAAAAGCATTGGAGAGAGGGGCTCATTGAACCGGGCACGACTATGGCCTGCCAGTATGTAGTGATGGCCGCCGGCACCTTTAAAGCGGTGACTTGCCTCCATAATAGGATGTTGCATGAGGGGCTGGAGCCGCTCCTGGGCCTGAAAGCGAAGTGGGAGGTGAGCATAGGCAGGCCCATTCCGGACACTGTGTGGGGTCATATCCTTAAGCGTACGTGGAAGGGCACGAGGAACGCGCGCTTTCAGCAGGTGCACTTTTATGTTTTACATAGGGCCTACTTGACGCCGGAGAAGATCAAAAGATACTTTCAGGTACAGGAGGCGCGGTGTCCGAGGTGCATGGCGTTGGAGGCGGATCTGGATCATCTGTTATGGGGCTGCCCGAAACTGGTGGACTACTGGGAGGAGGTTGGGGGACTCCTCAATGCAGTGACCCACAGGGAGGTGGAGTTTGACATGGCGGCGTGCTTGTTGCTCTGGTTCCCACACACAAAAAACACTAAGGTGACAAGCAAATTTATTGACCTGGGGCTGATACTGGCGCAGAGGGAGATCACCTGGCACTGGAAGTCCAGGGAGGGGCCGTCGGTGAGGAGGTGGACAAATGAATTGCGGAGGTGGTCTGAATGCGAGAGTGTGCTCCGCATGAGACAAGCAGTCAAGCTTGACAACGAAAAGAGCCTGGAATCAGCGCGGGCGTGGGAGTTGATAGTGCAGGCTCTGCGTGACTCCCTGGTGGATGATGAGGATTGAATGGATGGAGCATGAGGACACTGCGAGGCTTACGAGTGTGGAGGTATAAGTAGATCTGTAGCGGGACCCATCATTAGCGGTTGCTGGGGGGGAGGGTACGGGTGTTGTTCTAGGGCTGTTGAGGGGTGGGTCGGACACCTGGATCCAGGCTGGGAGCGGAGGCACTACCGGGCCTGTGACTGCCTTACGGCTTGTAGAGCGTGATGGGATAGCGGTGCAGAGGCACGTGGCACTGTTGTGGCAGGGACTCACAGGGTCTGGGGGGCGGGATTGCACTATCGCCATGAGACCGGGCTGTTAGCTTATGATGGACGGTGTTGGGGTTGGGTTAAGGGTTGGTGGGGTAAAATGCAGATACATGAAAAGATTTCGACCATTGTCCCTCAGGGATGCTCACTGTGATGTCTTCTGGCAATCTGGAATATGTTGCCGCCCGGCCTCCGGGATGCGGGCTGAATGGCTGTGTATACACTGTGTTACTCGAACTATGCAGGGGGACACCATGAGTGTGCTGGTTGATTTATTGTATGCAATGGTTTCTAATTCTGCAATAAAAACAAATTAAAAAAAAAAATATAAAGCTTCTTTCCCAAGCTCACTTACTTTTCTGATTCTTACATCTTGTAGAATATTTTTATAATCTTCATCCTTTGCCTGTCGCATATTTTGAAGCAGTTCTGCATATTTAAAATGTAACCATATATTAACGTTTCCAATGCTTCCAAGGGACTTCCTGGTATCTTCATGCGTGAGCATTTTAAACACTAGTTGTCCTTTTACTGGAGTCAACTGCAGTAGTTCTCCAAAAACAATAATGTGTTTTCCTCCAAATAACACATCATACTCTGTTCTAAGAATTTCTTGCATTCTCAAATGCACAAAAGCAAGCATTAGATTTGAGACCATGCTTACTTCATCAATGATAAGAAGTTTTATTTTCTTCAGGACTCTGGAAACTTCAGAAAACGCATCTCCAGATAGCTTGTTGTAATGCAATTTATTATCAGGCTCAACTGGCAGCATCAGTAAATGATGTAGAGTAATCCCTTTAATGTTATGTGCTGCCAGTCCAGTTGGAGCAGTTACAACACAAGACAGCGGTGATTCAGTCCTTTTCTGCAGATAAGTTGCAATGGCTTTAATCAGAAAACTTTTTCCAGTTCCCGCTTCACCACTTACATACAGTCGGACAGGCTTAAATGATGTACATGTTATAAAACAGGGGGTGACCCAATTTAGTCAAAGGACCTGGGTAGCAAGTATTATAGTGAACAAGTGGTCCTTGACAAAAATTTGTTTAGATTAGACGCTTCATCCTCGTGCAGACGAAGGAACGAGAAAGGCAGCATTCTGACCTCTCCGCGCTTTTTCAAGTAATCAGAGATTGCACCATTAATTTCTTGGAGAACACCGCCCCGAATGATTCGGTTAGGGAGTATGAATAATTGTTTACATTGGAAAAACAAGCGTCTAATCTAAACAAAACCTTTGGTGCGGACTAATCGTCGCACACATGGTATTTCACCACACAAGGGTGCCCATTGACATTGGTTTTTAACCGACGTGCACTTGGAAACATTCCCTATCCCTCCCTGATCCCGTCCTGATGAAGACCCTAAGTTGAGGAATCAAACCACCCGGTTTATATGTGGGTCGAAACGTCGACACTTCTCCCTTTGGAGCCTGCATCGATTAGTTTTTGTCCCCCTTCCCTCCTCCTCTCCCTCCGAATCCCCTTGCCACTAGTGCAAATTAAGGACAATGGAGGCTCTGTTCGACAATTAGAAGCGAGTAAAAATAATTTATTTTTTACAAGCGTTAGTTAGGGCAGGCTCATTATTGTATATATAGTAAATCCTACACTTTGTTTTCCTGATCTCTTCGATCAATCACTTGAGCACTAATCGTTACCTTTCTCTGTGCACGTTCATCTTTTTATAAAAAAGATTTTTGTTGATTATAACATGTAAATATTTGCATTCTTTTTTCAAAATTATATATTAAATCAGAGAATCCAGCTGGATTCAATTGAATTCTTGAGTGTCGGGGTAACTTTTTATGTATAAGCTTGTCTTTTTGGGCTAATGTATCTATTTTACCAACTATATAGATTCAATCTAGAGCTGACTAAAAAAACTATTGAATTATAATTTATAAACTTTGTTATATGTTGAATTTTTGTAAATGATGTACATGAGCACTCTTTTTTCTCATGTCTGAATCCATGTTCAATCTGTTCTGTGACTTCATCATATATCTTTTTCTGTTCAACGTTTAGTTGCTTTACCAAATCTTTTAAGTTAACTACATCCTCTCGAGCTTGTTCCATAGCTCTTTCCACCTCATCCATGGCAGTTGCAGCTTCATTTTGGACAACTGGTCCTCCTAGTGTATCCTGACTCAATGAAGTAGAACTCTGACTGTCTTGAGAACTGTCTCTACCAATCTCTTCAGCAATTGTGGCTTCTTGCTCTATTTCTTCGTTCAACATTTCCAGATAATTTGGAAAAGCAGGACATTCAATGGTATCCTTGGTTGCATTAAAAGAGTCTTCATAACAGAGAAAATCTCCAAGTAGTTCCTCTTCTGTACGCCATGGCTTAAAGAATTGCAAAAGAGCTAAATAGTAAAATTCTCTTTTGTCTGGAGATTCGCAACTCAATTTTCGATGATTAATCAAATGGCCTTTTCTCTGCTTCACTAGACATCCTTCATACCCAATGACAGCATATTTTCAATTATTGATATCTTCTGCGATGTTCCTCTTATAACAGTAGTTTTGCAGAACTTCATACAAACAAGTGTTCTCAAGGTGAGTACTTCTATTTGGATAGTATGCATCCAACATGTTTGTCTTCAAAATATCTGTACAGTTTGGTTCTTTTTCCGCCAAATATTCAATTTCTTGTACAGATTTCAAAACTCGGTTTCGTGTTGCAGCAAGACCTAGACTCACCCAAATGATTGTTCTTGATTTGGCATAGAGACTTGCTGATGATAACCGATCAGAACATTCATATGCTCCAATTTCTCGATGCGACAACATCTTCAGACTGAAACTGTATAATTTTTTACTTATACTCTTTTCATGTGAAATGTCTTCCCACATTTTCTTCAGTTCAGTCTTTTCTTTTTTTGTGATGTAAGACGTCACATATCGAGCCACAGCAATAGAGTTGTCAGCAACAAACTGAATATCCATGTTAGCATTCCACATGGACAAAATCACTGGGTTGTAGTCGTTGATGTACTTGGACTCTTCGTTTCTTTTTAAATTGTATGTATTTTTTGGTGATTTCCTTGTCACAGTATGTCGCAGAGAAGACATCAAATTATTTACTCTTCCTTTAGAAATCACTGGTCGTGGAAACGTGAAACGACATTTCGTGTAGAACTTCTCCTTGTTTTTTAATTTTCGCCGACAGTACTTTCCACAACAATGGGATTGAAAACGTAAAACTTGTTGCCTTAAACTGTTTTCTTCAGAAGTTTTCGGAACAGCACATGTTGAATATTCTTCAATGAAACTCATCACTGTGTCATCCGAATCAGTTCCATATTTGGGGGCATCTTTAATCCATAACAACAGATGTATGTGAGGAGCACCTCTCGCTTGATATTCCTTCCTCCAAAAGAAATCCAAAGCCTCTCCAAGGGGAGGATTTTTTTGTTGGTAATAAAAGACATCATAGCTTCAAATCTATGATTAAAATATCTGCAAACATTCACTGGATCCAAGAACACAGTTCTCCAGGTGTTTTCAAGTATGTTTCCATTTGCCTCTCGTAGGAATTGAAGTAAGTCGTCCCATGCATACTCAGCACAGCTAAGAGTGAGGAACCATGTAGGAGTTCCTAAGTTTCTTAGCATACATTTCAATTCCCCATAACGACGGAACCAATACTCGTTTGTTCCACGCTGACATGCCATGAGATTGATTAGCTGAGATTCCAAAGTACTGTCTTGCAGATTGACTTTCTCCATAAAGTCCCTCGCCGCAACATTTTGCAGATGAGCTCCACTTTTCAATATATGATTAACTGCATAAGAAAGCCCAGACAAACCACTTTCATACAGTAGATGAAACAAATACGGAATGCATTGACGAAACCTTGGATCTTCAGCATATAATCTTAAAGTCCGGTATTCAGCTGCAGGAATTTGAACTGGTCGATCGTCATATCGTCCACCTAGACCTGTTGGAAATAACTGTGGAAAACAACGAGCTTCCAAACTTTCTTCCCATACACTAATAGGACTTCCTTTTGCTGCTTTCATTTGAAACAAGTCGATTGCATTACCCATTACTTCTTTGGAATGCAAAGGATGAACAGTATAATGTTCATATATTTCTTCACTTCTAGACACATCAACCTTTTCAATTTGGCCAACTGAACAATCACTGTCTTCTTCTGTAGCTGTTTCCTCTGCTCCAACACTTACATCTTTGTAGTACTCATTGTTTTTGACCAAATACAATGTTGCCTTTTTGACTTTCCTAACATCCACTAAATCTTGCCGGATTTTCTTACTCTTTGTCAGAACCCCATTAACTAGAATAACCAGAGGATCCTCTTCTACTCTTTCTACACCAATTGTATCAATATTTTTCTTGACATCTAGAGGCAAATAAACAACTCTTCCCTTTAATCCTTTTTGTAAATCTGTAGGAGGCAATTTCCCTATCTTAGGCTCCATGCGAACAATAGCCTGAAAAGGATGGACACATTGAATCAAAATAGATTCATTAGTATTTAAATCCATCAATTCAGAAGGAATATCTATCAACTGAAGATTATTATGAACAGCTCTAGCAGGCATTCTGTTTTCATTTAATTTTTTTAAACAATAATTACAAATACGCTGATCAAAACTCAAATCAAAAGAATTCTCCACCAACAAATAACTTACAAAATCCTTCCATTCAATATTGTTTTCCAATTCACATTTTGCATATAAATCAATTAACCTAGTCTGAATCTTATAATGAGTCCGTCGACAACACACACAAGTTAAATTAGGCCTTTCACTTGATTTCACCTTAAACTTCGTAATTTCCTCATCAAACATTTCTATACTTGAAATCTGTACATTGTCTTCCACATTACCATCCATTACTATATCCATATCTACACTCTCCTCTTTGTTCCCAAAATAACAAAACTCAATTTCTTCACAAATAGTCTTCACATCTACTTCAGATCCATGCAAAAGAGCACTGTTTAAGATTAAGTGCTGGACTTTTTGCATAATACAACTTTCTCACTAATTTCCTCACCTTATTATGATGCACTGCTAACATCCTAAAATGATGAAAAACACTCTGACATACTTTTTGAGAAAGACAAGCCAGTGAATGCCCATGCAAACCTGTGTTTTCTCTCACTCTGCAAGAATTTAACTCTTGCAACATCTTCATTTTCTGTTTTACACTTTTATTACTATATGTACGTAAGAAATTTCGAAGCAAATCGATTGAATCCTGTCGCACACTAAAAATACTACTCGACTTCCATGTGTACACTGGACCCTTAGTACGTCTCCCTAAAACTTCATCACCAAACACCTCTTCTGCATCTCTAGACACAAGTTTCTCTTTTTCCATCGGTCAACCATCTCTCACCTCATATGCTCGACCACTGGTGTCAACTGCATGCACCAAATCATTTTCCTGAAAGTAACTCTCCTCATTAAAAAATGGCTCAGAACTTGAACTATGCATTCATAGTATGTGTAGAGCCGACTAAGGGAATTTATATACAAAAATAAAGAGAAACAGTCTACAATTTCCAATGATACAAGCAGCTTTCGCAATACCAATCTGAAAGACAGCAGCTACCATAAACAGACATTCTACATGTGACTCCTTCGCGACTGCCGACACCCCCAGCATTATTAGTTCATCAGACATTTTGATCCTGATACCCAATGAACCCTCCAGAAATTCCTCAATTGCTCCCTTCAGAGTATGTAATTGTGGGCATTGCGCAAACATGTGTACTATATCAGCATTACTTGCATCACAACGTGGGCAGGTTATTCCTGCCGTCCCTCCCCACTGTGCAATTCTAGCCGGGGTATAG
This sequence comes from Lissotriton vulgaris, assembly GCF_964263255.1. Classification (NCBI taxonomy): domain Eukaryota; kingdom Metazoa; phylum Chordata; class Amphibia; order Caudata; family Salamandridae; genus Lissotriton; species Lissotriton vulgaris. The sequence goes on along the minus strand of NC_141695.1, from coordinate 1,302,327,885 downwards.
TAGAGAGAATACAATGTTTTGTAATGCTGTGATTGCAACGTTGCTGAGCACAGAACAGTTCTACCTAAATCCAAAGACATCTGAAAATCCTCCAGGCTAGACCCCACTTTCTCCACCCACTTGTTGGCATGTTTATCCCTATCGTCGCTTTTAAAGGCACAAAGTTCTATATAAAGCTGTTGGATTGTACAATGCTTACTCCGTTCTATATAATCCAATATTCTGCAATGTTTGAACCCTGTAGGGCCTCCCTTTTTTCTTGTCAAATAGCTTCTCACCTGCAAATACTTAAAGAAGCTATTAGTAGGTATATCAAATTTGTTTTGTAACTCCTGGAATTGAAGTATCTCCCTCTCCATGTCCAATAAGTCTCCGATCTTATTAATACCCTTAATATCCCAGGCCCTCATGGTTGCATCTCTAAATATGCCCCCCGGGAGTGAATGGTTATTTACCCATCGAGTGTATCTACTGTATCTCCCCAATCCAAACTTTTTCGTTGCCGCCTTCCAGATGTTGTAAGCTGCTCTTAGGGTCTTAAACCTGGTGTGTTTGTAATAACTATAATCAATCGTATTTAAAAAGCCGTTCTCGGCTTCCCCCCCTATCAGTGCTCTGTACGCATTCGTAAAGGCAGGTCTGCCATCCCTTTGTATCTCCCCCCTGCCACCTATCAATCCTTGAAAATATTGCATAGCCGCGGCCCAGTAATAAAGTTTAAAATCTGGGGCCCCCATCCCCCATTTTCCCTAGACAGTGTCATGAATCTATAGGCTCTTCTGGTCTTCCCTTGTGCCCAGATAAGTCTATTGAGAATTGCTTCCAGCCTACTAAACCAGCTCTGATCGAAGAAAAGAGGGATGGCTCTAAAGATATAAAGAAATTTCGGGAATTTGACCATCTTGATCACATTTATGCGTCCCATTAATGTCAAATGTAAATTTTGAATCCTTTCCGTAATCTTTTTGACTTTAGCTAATAATGGTTCCATGTTCACCCCCACCAGAGTATCTAAATCTGCTGTCACCCTGATCCCAAGATATAATGCCTTGGGGACTACTCTAGCTTCCTGGTGTATTGTGTTTCTGTTCTGGACTATCTGAGTCTTCCCTTTGTTAATTAGATATCCTGATACTACCCCGAAGTTCATGGCCTCCTGCTCTATCTCGGTTATAGCCCTCGCTGGTTCCGGGGTTATGAGTGCCACATCGTCTGCATAGGCAAATAATTTATACTCCATTCCATACATCCTAACCGGGGGGATATTATTATTGCAGACTAATCTTCTTAACATAGGATCCAAGTATAAAGCGAACAGCAAAGGTGAAGCTGGACAGCCCTGCCTTGTCCCACGTCTTATCTGTATTGCCCTTGTGTAGCTCTTGTTAATTCTCACCCTAGCTGTCGGCTGCTCATATAGGGCCTGGATTGCCCTGATGTAACTTTCGCCTATCCCAAACCACTCCATAACCTTCCACAAATAGTCCCAGGAGACCCTGTCAGATGCCTTCTCTGGGTCGAGAAATATGGCCGCGACAGGGTCCCCTGCAACCTCCGCAGCTTCAAAGATGGTGATCAGTTGTCTAGTATGTTGGGTGGTCCCCTTTCCAGGGATAAATCCATGCTGTGTTTTGCTGACTAATCCCTCAATGACCCTGCTTAATCTCTGTGCCAATGCTTTAGAAAATATTTTTGCGTCCGCATTTAAAAGCGTAATTGGTCTATAGACCCCGGTTCTAATGGGGATTTATCTTTCTTCAATATCACTACCATATCTTTTTTTTTTTTTTTTTTTTTTTGGTGCAAGACGTTTATTTAGTACCGTTAAGTATACACAGCATACTGCCACAACCCGGAGGCCGGCTGCTATAGCACATTTCAGTAATCACAAATAAGCATCAGCAAAAAGTCAATATTGTGTTGCGGAGCTGTATACATAAAAATTGGCATCAGTAACAGCACAGGTGCAGGAAGCATATAAATGCGTCTTACTTTTGTCGTTTTTTGGTTAAAAAAAAGAACAATGAAAACAAACAAAACAACATCGTCATAAGCGTGCGCACCACAAACAAGCAGATTTCGGAGGGGGGGGGGAACAGCATCCCGCAGCAACCAGGTGGACCATGGGTGGGTAAGGCATACAGGTGAGTGAAGCAACAAGGACAGTTCAGAGACATGGCAAGGGGGGTAAAGTGCATAGTGCAGTCACAAGGCATACAAAGTTGCAGGTAGGTCCAAAGCGGTTCAGCACCCCTTCTTCATTACACCTAGAACAACGTTACAGATCACAATTCATCGTCACTCGGTGCTTCCGTTATCAGGTAGCATTGCAGCGGGGCCCAGATATCAGTCGGCCTGGATGAGAGTGGCAGCAACTCCGCATACGTGTGCAGTTGTTCCTGACAATACACCAGGTCCCGTATCCATTCCTTAAATTTGGGCGCCCTGCCTCTGCCCCATCTACAGGCCACCCTCCGCTTGGCTAGCAACAAGGCTAACGCGACATACTTGCGGTGAGCCGCCTGCAGGGGTACGACCCAACCCAATAGTGCCATCTCAGGAGTTGGCGGCACCGTAGCATTGATCATTGTAGAGAGGGCTTGAAATACTAGATCCCAATACTGACGTACAGTGGCACATTCCCAGGCAAGATGTAGAAAGTCAGCTCCAGGTGCTCCACACCGATCGCAATTATCAGTGTCTCGCAGCCCAAATCTGTGTAATCGAGCCGGGGTATAATACAATCGGTGCACAAATTTGTAGTGAATAATTCTATACCTGCTGCTGGATGAGATACGTTCTGTCTGTAGTAAGCTAAATTCCCATTGTTGATCGGTGAGTGGGGAAGGCAGCTCTTGATCCCACTTCGCTTTGGCAGGAAGTGTGGTGAAGTCAGTGTGTGTTCTAACTGATCTGTACAACGTGGACACAAGCTTATATGGATTCGCAAGTTGCATTATGTGTTGCAGGGGTATGAGGATCGGTGGCTCGCGCGGAAATTCAGGTGTAAGGGCTTGCAGCCCATGTCGCAGGCGCATGTAGTAAAACACCTCTAGTGAGGTAGGGTGTATGGTACCAAACAAATGATCCCTCGTGCGGAACTCGCCATCATGATATAGATCCCCCCACGTTCGGACATGGATTTTAGACAGTAAACGCTGGAAGCCAGTTTCCTGCAGCAGCTGCAATTGTGGGTGATAAGCCAGGGGCATACATGGAGCGTAGAGGAACTGCAGCCCCAGGGAGGCACAAATGTGTAACCAGGCCGTGATAGTGCTAGATAAAGTGTTCGGGGTCTTATCCCTCCCCTCAACAACGGCATACAGAGCTCCCTCGATAGGCGTGGGGTGCGCCAGCCAGTGTTCCGCAGCTAGTTGTGGCATGTATCTCGGCTGTCTCACCCAGAAGTAAGCATAGTGCGCCTGGGCCGCCCTGAAGTAAAGCTCAAAATCAGGTACACCGAACCCTCCCCGCACATAGGGCCGTGTCAGAATCTCCCATTGGAGCCTAGCGTGCTTTCCACCCCACACCAATTTGAGCATTTCAGACCTCAGTCTCTTAAAGAAGTATGTACCAGGATGGAAGGGTATGTTGAGAAACAGGTAAAGCAGCTGCGGAAGTACAACCATTTTAATCAAAGAAGCCCTGCCCGCCATCGACAGGGGAAGTGACACCCACCTCGTGACCTGGTCTTCAATCCTACTAACGGCAGTGCCATAGTTCGCTCTCATAAGCGCTTCCCGGTCCCTCTCAATATGAACCCCAAGGTACTTAAAATCACCTTCAGTCCAAGTGAGCGGATATTCCAATGGGAAGGCCTGTGTGGCCGCCGTGAGGGGGAATATGCACGATTTGGTCCAATTTATCTGCACTCCCGAGAGAGTCCCGAATCTAATGAATTCCCTAAGTATGGGGTGTAGGTTGTCCCGAGGGTGCCGGACATACAGCGTGATATCGTCCGTGTACATGGATATGAGTATTTGTCGCTGGAAGCAACGCAGCGCGCTATCCTTATAATGTTGCCGCAGTTTGGCAGCAAGGGGTTCCGTGGCGATTGCAAAGAGCAGGGGGGATAGGGGGCACCCCTGTCTCGTACCCCTAGAGATCTCAAAGTCAGGGGAAAGCTGCCCATTAATAAGGACTTTGGCCGTGGGCCGCGTGTAGAGCAGTTTTATCCAGGAAACGAAGATGGCCGGGAATCCCATGCGGTTTAGTACCCCAAAGACGTAGTCCCACTCCAGGGAATCAAATGCCTTGGTGGCATCCAAAAAGATGGCCGCCATGGGCAGGTCCTCATGCACAGAGTCGTACACAGAAAAAAAGGTGCGTAGATTGTGGGATGTAGCCCTCCCTGGAACAAAGCCCGCCTGATCCGGGAGGATCAGGTTAGGCAGCAGTAAGCTAATTCGGGTGGCAATGAGCTTTGCGAGAATTTTCACATCACACGTCAATAAAGAGAGGGGTCTATATGAGTCGCAGTGCGATGCAGATTTCCCGGGCTTGAGTAAAGAGATGATAAGCGCAGTTCTCATTGATGCGGGGAGATGCCCCACCTCCAGAGCGTCCTCATAGACCTCCCGCAGTACCGGGGCCATGAATTCAATGTATGTTTTGTAGAATTCAATAGGGATGCCATCTAGGCCTGTGGCCTTGCCTGATTGCATACTCATAATCGCCTCTTTCACCTCGTCCAGCTCAAACGGGGCACTCAAAAACGCCCGTTGAGCGTCACTCAGCCAACCAAGCGCGACATCCGCGAGGTAGTCGTCCAAAGGTGGGCCCCCCAGTCCCTTAGAGGTGTACAGCTTATTGTAATGGCCCACGAACTCGTTAAGGATTTGCGTGGAGTCGCGGAGCAGCAGCCCCTCGGCCGTTTCTAGCTCTAGTATAGTAGTAGGCGCCCTCGCAAGCCGGACCGTAGCCGCCAACACCTTCCCAGGCCTATCTCCTTCTCCATATTTATGCGCCACCCAGTATTTATGTCTAAATTTCGCCTCACGTGCAGCCTCCTCGGAATATTCAGTAACCAAATCTCGAATCTCTGCCAGAGTGTCGCTAGTGGGGCGCGCTCGGAGGGTCTCTTCCGCCCGGCTCAGTTTCACTTCTAGCGCCTTTAAACGGTTCAGGATAGCTTTAAGCACCCCAGAGCCCTTCGCAATGCAGAAACCCCTTAGTGTGACTTTGAAGGCATCCCAGACTGTCTCCACTGCATCCACAGACCCCTTATTTCTCGCAAAAAAATCTAAGCATTCCTCGCGCAGCGTCTCCCTAAATTCCTCATCTAACAGCATTGCGGCCTGCATGCGCCACGCGGTAACAGGAGGGCCTAGTTCAGCTCCGCGCATGGCGACCAGAACCGGGGCATGGTCCGAATAAGTCCGAGGGAGGTGTTGTGCATATGTGACAGTGGCATACATGTGTGTGGTCAGAAAAAAATAATCAAGCCTGGCCCAGGACCTAGCCTGCGCCGTGAAATGCGTTCCCTCCCCCCTCGGCCCGCAGCGTGCTCGCCAAGCATCCACTAGGTGATTCTCCTCCAAGATGGCGCGCAGCACCTCCCGCCCTTTTGTGTAGTGGTGTGGGGCCGGGTGTGAGCGGTCCAATATCACTACCATATCTGCCCCTGCCCAAGACTGTGGGGCTAACCTACTCATCTGCGCCTGTCTGAAAGTCTCCAGCATGTCCTCCCCCACTGTATCCCAGAATGTTTTATAAAACTCTGCCGGTATTTGATCCGCCCCTGTGGCTTTCCCAGCGGGGAGGTTGACTACTGCTTCTCCTATTTCCTGTAGAGTTAAAGGAAGATCCAGAATCTCTTTTTCCTCCTCATCTAACCTGTCATGTGGTATATCCGCCAAGTACTCCATAATCCCCAATCCTGTATTGTTTATACTCTGTGAATATAAATTCCCGTATGATTCCCTAAATACCTCCTGTACCTCTTCTACCTTATCTACAATATTGCCTGTGCTATCTCTAATCTCCTTGATTTCTCCTGCTGCAAGTTTTTGTCTAGTTCGGATTGCCAATAGGTGGCCTACTCTCTCATTGTATTCATAGGACTCTTCTTTTTTAGCCAGGAAGTTCCCTGCCGCCTTCTGTACCAGACTTTCCCCTGCTTCTGCTTTGTTTAGTTCTATTTCCAATAGTACCCCCTCTATTACTCCTTGGTTTAACAATGCCTGGGTTAGACATTCTTCTAATCTCTCCAATTCCTTCAACCACCTCTCCGTCTTGATTTTCTCCTTCTTGTTCCTCTGTAATGTGTAACTCAGGGTTTCCCCCCTAATTCCGGCTTTGAACACGTCCCAGACCATATTCGCTGAAGCAGAGCCCCTATTAATCTCCCAAAACTGTTCAGTCCATTCCTGCATCCGCCTAATATATCCTTCTTCTTTTAGGAGCCTTTTCTCAAACGACCAGGTATACTGTTTTATCCTATCTCTATTATCCAGTGGGAGGCTTAGCACCAACGGATTATGATCTGATATAATCCTTGGCAGCCGTTCTATCTGGGCTCCATTTATCTTAGAGCTTGACAGGAGAAATAAATCCAGCCTAGCAACCATCCTATGTGGCGCTGAGTAATAAGTACTCCCTGTCCCTAGCGGGTTTTTATTAGCCCACACATCTACCAATGCATTATGTTGCACTAAGTTATTTATCGCATTACAGGTTTTCCTTTTCTGCACAACATACCCTCCCCTGCCCGTTACTCCCAGCCCATGCAACCCATTGATATTAAAATCCTCACAACATATTACAGGCTCAGGCCACAGTGCGAGTTCCAGATCTAAATATTCAAAAACTTCTGGTTCATCATTGGTAGAGCCATAAACAGAAACAATTGTAAGATGCCCAGCGGATGTTTCCACTTCCGCTATTACCCATCTCCCCTCCTGATCCTCCTTTTTTCTTTTAGTTTTGGCAACCCCTTTTTTAGCTAGAATAGCTACTCCTCTTGTCCTACTATCCTGCTTTGTGTGAGCAAGGACATCATACCCCATATGTTGCAACATGTATTTATCCTTCCCCATAATATGAGTCTCTTGGAGACATATCACATCCAGCCTTAACATCCTTAGCATAGCTGCAGCCTTCTGCCTTTTCCCACCGTTATTCAATCCGCAAATGTTCAAAGAGGCCACCCTTAACGCCATGTATATTTACAAGGATTTTCCATACTACCTGCCAGCTTGAAACTCTCTTCTCTCATTGTATGTACCCAAGCTTCCTCTTCTTTATGTGTTTTGTCATTTTGTGCTGCTCTCTCCATCCAACCATCACCAACCCTCCCCCCCCTATTCCCATCCATCCCTCCCTACCCTCCCCTCCCAAAGTCATCCCTCCCCCTCCCCCCCTTTCACAGGCAAATAGGTCAAGCATGACCTATGTGTGACTGCTTGCGTTGTAGTATCGCCCTCCCTCTCCCCCCGTAACTTTCCTGATACTATCAGCACATCTTAAAGCTCATACGTCACTCTTGTACTATATTATTTCCCCCCCTACGCTGTTCCGTCAGCTCTTCCAGATATTCCCCCGCCTTTACTTCTGAAAAAAACATTCTAGTGTACCCTCCAGTAATAACCTTCAGTTTTGCCGGGAACATTAAGTATGCCTCTGCACCTTGCAGCTGAAAAGGAACAATTAATTGCCTGAGGCGCCATCGCCAATCCACAGTCACATGACAAAAGTCAGGTCTCGCGAAAAACATGACCCCCTCAAATGTTCTCTTAGAGTCAGGTCTGGCTTTTTCTATGATTTCTTGTCTTGCCAAGAAATTGCCAAAGAAGATCAACATGGCTCTTGGCAGAGTCTCCTGGTTCCCACCTCGTTTCTTTCTTATTGTTAGTGGGAATCTGTGTGCCCTTTGAACCTCTACCTCCCATTGCCACTGTGCTTCAGGAAATGCCCCTTTTAGTAACTTAATGACATATCCTCTTGCATCCTGCCCCTCAATCCCTTCCTCCAATCCAAGAAGTCTCACGTTGTTACGCCTCTGACGATTTTCAAAGTCCTCCATTTTCAACTGCATATCCTCCACGACTTTTGTCTGCTCCATCTTAAACGTCTGCCAGTCTGTTACCTCATCCTCGAGCCTTCCTGTTCTTTCCTCCACCAGCACTACTCTCTCCTCGACCTCCTTTTTTTTTTTGTTCATTTTTCCTATAGAGGCCTGTATTTTTTTAGTGTTGTGCCTTGCTCTGTGGCTCTCCGCCCTGGCTTCCCCCTGTATTTGTTTTAGCATATTGACCAGCAGATCTACTGTAGCATGCTGCGTAGCACCACTCTCCCCGCTCCTGTTAAGTCTTTTCCATGAATGCCCTCCTGATACATGCCTGATGTTGCAGAATAATCCCATAAAAGTTTTTATTTATGTTGGCTAGAGATCCTCATTTTGCTGCAGATATCCTCCTTCTCTGAGTGTTTATATCCTTAGAGCCACTGCTTTCCTCAGCATCTGAGCTTATATCAGTGGTCTCTATACCTTCCTCCTCCTCACTAGAGGAATCCGACCCCTCATTGACTGAAAATAATCTCTCCCCCTCGCGTTCTCTCTGCGAGTCCAGGCTTGTCAGACTCCCCCATTCTGCGCCCTGCTTCTGCCTTACATCATTCTTTAGTTCTGCCTCTACCTGTAACAGAGCATCCATCATCTGGGCATTATTCATACCTTCAGCCCCTGTGATGTCATCGCTACTTTCTTCCCGTAGTCTCCCGGTCACCGGCTGCTTTGAGCTATCTTGCGATTTTTCCTCCGTCTCTGCAGCCTCCACTGTATCTACATGGGGTATGCCGATTGCTGAATTCTTCACACTCCCGTTCTGTAGTGTCCCGGTCTTCAGCTGGTTTGTGCCATTGTTTCGCAGGTTCTCCCCCGTCTCCTCCGTCACCGCTACCTCCGTGGTAATCATACCGCTCTGTGACTTCTCAGCTGCTCCGTCTAATCCCGCGAGAAGCGTGCAATTCCCAGCAGTTCTTCATGGTTGCTTAGCAATCCCAACGCCGGCGTCCTCGAGGGCAGCGTTTTCTGCCCCTGCAACGGACTCAGCAATACCCACGGGAGAGTGACTCACAGGGGGTCTGACTGTGATCATCTTCAGGTTGAATGTCTCGGTCAAGGTAGGCTGTCTGAGGTTTGCATCTCTGGCGTCTCTGCTTGCCGTCCCACCTGCATTCCGTACGCTCCTGGCGCCGTCTTTCTTTAAACTCTGCATCCCTTGCGGTATTTCGTTGTTTGCTGCCGCTTGTGCTGTTTTGGAGTTTATTTTCTTCTCCTTCTCTGCTTTCCGCTGCTGTGCTTTCTGAGTCGCGCTCAGAGCGGGCGTAGCTCTTTTGTTTAGCAGAGGCATTTTCGGTATAGTCCCAGTCCGGGAGCTATCACTCGGTGCTTGGTTCGCGCCATTAACTGTTGGCAGGAACTTCTCTCTGTCCTTATCCTTCTCATGTCTCGAACGCTGGGACATTGTCTTCATGCCACTGCAGACACTCCTCCAGTACTCCTTCAAAGTTGTGCACACAATAGCCACTCGCTGTCGAAGATGAGAGTCTTTGTTACCGGAATCCTCCAGGAGTTTCTGTATTATCCTGTGAGCAAGCCACATCTCTGCCTCGGGTAATAATCCTACTTCATTCCCCCGGTAATATCATTCTAAATGGTTCAAATATATTTATTTAATAAGGCAAACACTAATAATTCCTTCACAAAAATATAAAAAGCATTCATTTACACCAAAATCGTTTTTTAAATAACATTTTAGAAACACAGCACAGGTCCTATGTACAAGCATTCCATGTCACTAGAGAAACTTCTCAATTTTACATAATGCAATTCCCCTATGCTGGAAAACCTATTTACCAAGCATTATCCGAAAACATGACATAAACCAACCAGAAAGAAGCTCAATCTGCAACCTAATCAGAGGTAATGCAGGTGACATAATTGTAAAAGGTTGAAATATATTTATTTAATGAGGCAAACACTAATAATTCCTTCTCAAAAATAAAAAAAAGCATTCATTTACACCAAAATCGTTTTTTAAATAACATTTTAGAAACACAGCACAGGTCCTATGTAGAAGCATTCCTTGTCACTACAGAAACTTCTCATTTTTACATAATTCAATTCCCCTATGCTGCAAAACCTATTTACCAAGCATTATCCAAAAACATGACACAAAACAACATTTTAAAAAAACAATCTGCTTCCAAATCTTTTCCATAGAGCATACAACTCTATCTAAATTAAATGAATCATCTCTTACCTTTACAAATGCTTTGGGAGATAGAGAACAATGTCAGACACACACACCAATTTTTCTTTAGCAAAGCAAAAGGTATGCATTCCACACACTGCAACCATGACCGGCACAGAAAACTTGTAATACTACACAGATATGCCTCATTTCAACCAATCAAAACTCTTCCCTCACTATTTCAAACCAACACCCTTCCCCCCTCAGCCCTTTCTATCTGTTACCATAGCAACTCCCTCCTTACTTAATTCTCAGGTTCAAAAGTTTATTCTACAATGTTGCAAATGAACTAAGCAAGGATTTTTGACCTCTCAATTCACCAGCATCCGATGAAATGTTTCTTTAATTGACTTGTTCCTAACCATTCAAATTGCTTCTTTCACAAAACACAACCATGCACCCAAACTTTTAGTTTTCAACTATCTGAATCCACCAATCATTGCTTGTGATTCAAGAGCAGTGAAACTCCACAATTGTTTTTGGGTAAACTCCTACTGTTCCAACTGCCATTTCACTCCCACACTTCATCTGACTGCACCAGAACCTTCTCTCATCATGTATTCTGTCTGGATTATTGGACATAGTTACATCCACTGGGCTCATAGGTATGCAGCTAGCAGAAATTTTCACAATCTTGATTTAGCAAATGTGGAAATCAAGTGGATTGGCCAGAGAGGATTGAGATGTCACCAATTGATACCATTGGTGAAAACCTTTTTGCATCTGCCAAACCCTGACCTCTTAATAGTGCACTGTGGAGGAAATGACTTGGGCACTTTGACTGGGGTAGGTCTGGAAATGCATTTAAAGGACACCTTTGCTCAATTGATGGCACTTTTTCCACAAACTGCCGTGGTATATTCCAATATATGCCAAAGACAGAAATGGAACTGGTCCAACCAATTTTGTCCACAATTTGAGAAAGCACGGAAACATGTGAATAAATCTGTTTCTGCTTACATGAGAGACTATGGAATGGGTTCAATATTCAACAATAACTTGCGTTACAACATGCAAGATATTTACAGAGGAGATGGTGTGCACTTCTCAGATGAGAGGAATAGAATATTCCTCCTGAATTTAAGACTGTGCATTGGAACCTACTTGTAGGTACCTAAATCAGCCACAGAACCCAAAAGCGCTTTTCAGAGCTACCCTACCTCTGATCACTCAAAATGATTTTCTTACTCTAACTTTTTTCACTATTTTTCACTAAAGTACGCTCCCCGGTACGCTCCCGGGTGCGCATATCGGGCCCCCCGCGAAATTAAAAAAAAAAAAATGTTTTCTGCATATATGCCCCTCCTAAACTCCCCTCAGAAAACCTAGAGGGTCAGGGGGTGTCTACTATGCCCCCTTTTACCCATTCCCAACGTTGTTTGTCCTCCATCTTGTGTCTCAATTCGACCGAAACACAAAATGGCGGACTCCCGTAGCGCTCCCGGTGCGCGAACCGGGGCGGGCACCGGTAAGCACTTCCAAAAAAAATGTGGGAAATAAAATTACATAAAAACCACTGGACAGACTTTACCCAAATATAGAATAGGCCCTACTACATACTAAGGGTGGGTGTAGTGGGCGTAGTGGGCGTAGTGGGGCTTCGCAAAGCTACACGAAGTGAGCGAGACACTACGTCCACCTACGCACTTTGCGTAGCCCCACTACGCGCCACCCGCCTCCCTCCCGCCCTCCCTAAATACTTAAATTATATTTTAGAAAATGATTAAAAAACACTTACCTTGTCTGCCGCGTCCCCGGGGCTCCCTCTCGTCATCCCGCGATTCGCGCCGCTGTTTTGAATAGTAATGCGCATGCGCGGGCGCCCGCGCATATGCATTTCTTGTGAGAAATGCGCATGCGTGGGCGCCCGCGCATGCTCATTACTATCAAAGACGGCGGCGCGAATTGCGGGATGACGAGAGGGAGCCCCGGGGACGCGGCGGACAAGGTAAGTGGTTTTTAATTATTTTCTAACATATAATTTAAGTATTTAGGGAGGGCGGGAGGGAGGCGGGTGGCGGGCAACTGGCAGGCAATTTCGCTACGCCCACGGAGTGGACGTAGTGTTGCCTGCTACGCCTACTTCGCAAATGGCAAAGTAGGCAACACTACGTCCACTCCTTGGGGTAGCCAAGTGCTACGCCCAGGGTTAGCAACTGGCAGGCAACTTCACTACGCCCACGGAGTGGACGTAGTGTTGCCTGCTACGCCTACTTCGCAAATGGCGAAGTAGGCAACACTACGTCCACTCCGTGGGCGTAGCGAAGTGCTACGCCCAGGGTTACTACATACCAGTCCCTACCATTTCCCCAAATTTGATATTATTTAATTGAGCCATTTAGGCTGTAGCCCTGTCTAAATATCCTGAGGTAAATTACATGACAAAAACACATATGAAAGGGTTAGAATTTTCAACCAATTAAAATGTTACTTACATTTTGTACTTTTATATACTGACATTTGATTGGTTATGTACATCAATATATATTAAAAATGAGAGGGAAACACAGCCATTTTGACTAAGAGTACCTGAAGGACATTTCAAGACAATTTTCACAGAAAACTTCAACTGCTTTTAAAAAGGTAAGTTAATATTTTTGAAGGGGAACTATGTTGTGCACTTTAAGTTAATTTGACAAAACATTTTCTGATAGTTATATACTGTCCCTCTGTAATAGTTATAGATTGAGATAGGCTTCTCTGTTATACTTATGAATTGAGTTAGGCTTCTCTGGTATAATTATGAATTTACTTATGCTTCATCACATGCACTTTTTAATAGTTCTACTTCCTGCCTGAAACCATACACTACCCAAAAATTACTTCACTGTAAAAAACTCAGAAGTACCTGTCTGAACTTAAACCCCAAAGTACCCTAACTCTAATGATATAGTTATTTTTTATGCAATTTACAGCAACAAAATGGAAGGAAAACAAGACAAAATTAATATTTCTTTCGAAGTTGTTGTTGAGAACAATCCTGAGGAAGATATGGATGACTTGGACTTTATGGATCAGACTCTGGACCAACAATTACTTGACAGTGTTGAAAAAATAGAATCATTCAATCAAAATGAGGACATACCAGATGATCTAATATTAGAAGTTCTTTTACATTTTGAAAAATCAGAACAATAAATTTATATTTAATAATTAAAAATTGTTTGACACATTGTTCATTTTTATATGTAATTCATGAAGTACTACCAAAATAATTATAATATAAAGTGAGACTTATAGTATACTGTGCAACTTTTTTGTGTTACATAGTAAGTTTGCTCATTGTTAATTCCTTTCTCCCATTATATTATCTACAATGTGTAATATACATCTCTTTTTCATCATAAGGCAGCAGGATACACTACCCATCATCCACTAGTCCTTCTCAGGAAGTGCTTAAAGTATCTGTTTCTGCTTTCTTGACAGAATATGGTATGGATTCCATATACCACAATAACTTCTGTAACAACATGCAAGATATCTACAGAGGAGAAGGTGTACATTAAATTTAAGGGACAAATTTACAAGCCCTTTGCGCCAACTCTGCGTCACTTTTAACATGGGAAAAGTGATGCAAAAGTGGCGCAAGGGGCTTGTAAATCTGCCCCTAAGTCTCTACATTGGAACCTACATGTAGGCACTTAAATCAAAAAAAAGAAACAACAACAATTTAAGGGGCAGATTTACAAGCCCCTTGCGCCACCTTTGCGTCACGTTTAACATGGCAAAAGTGACACAAAAGTGGCGCAAGTGGCTTGTAAATCTGCCCCTAAGTCTCTACCTACATGTAGGTTCTTAAATCAAAAAAAAAACAACAAAAAGATTTTTTTTTAAAAAACAGCTACATTTTTTTAAAACTGTCATTCTTTTTTCCCCATAGTATGCTTTCCGGTACGCTCCCCGGTGTGCTCCCCGGTGCGCTTACCGGGCGCTCCCCCCACGAAAAAAAAAAAATTGTTTTGCCCCTCGGGGCCCTTTTATGGCCCCCACATCAAACCTAGGGGGTCAGGGGGGGTGTACTCTGCCCCCTTATGGTCATTTCCCCCTTTGTTTTTGCCACCTCTTGTGTCTCGATTCTACCGAGACACAAGATGGCGGCCACTCCGGACTGTTTCAAGTCTTTACAGACACCCGAGAGCCAATCAGCTTTCCGTGCGCAAGTCGCGTGGCGCGCCCGGTGCGCTCCCCGGTGCGCGTACCGGGGCGCGGCCATAGATATATATATTTTTTTAACCTAAATTACTCAAAAACCACTGGAGCACATATCTTGAGACATAGGAAAGGCACATCGGGCTGCCAGTCCCCACAATTTTGCCAAGTTTGGTGGAAATCCATTCAGCCGTTCGGGCTAAAAGTGAGGTCGACCGCCCTATAGAAATTAACATGGGGAAAACATGTTTTGGGACCCCCCTTTTATCTCGGCCCCCATTTGACGAATCCCCCCCACACTTTCAGGGAAGGAGCAGAGCGTAGTTTAGCAAATTTGAGGAAATTTTCAGGCAGATTCGTCAACCGACGCCAAAGTTATTCACAATAGAATTTTGAGAATTTGCATTGAAAAAAATCCTGACTATAACTACCTACTGGCGACCGCCAGTAGGTAATATATATATATATATCTATATATATATCTATATATATATATATATATATATATATATATACATATATATATATATATATATATATATATATATATATATATATGTGTACGCTCCCAGTTTGTCCCAAACTTTGAAAATGCACTCCAACTCTCACCGATAACGGGTGAAAGCAGTGACAGCATACCGCAGGTTGCAGCGGCATTAGAATCTTCCTGTCTGCTTAATTCATGACGCCTGACGCGTTTCAGTGCCTCCGCACTTCTTCAGATGCGTGGTCTTCCCATGCCCATCCATTTCAATACCAAACGTCCAATGAGCGGCTCGGTTGAGCCTAGATGGAATTCTGGGACATGTGGTTTGTTGCGGCATGTTGTACTGCTCACGATTCCTTTAGGTGAAAGTTCCCATATGAGGCTCAGTAACATCTAGAGTCCCAGGGCCCCCACTTTAGCGAGGCGGTGCATTTTCTGCGGCTCGACGACCGCAATATGTGTACGCTCCCAGTTTGTCCCAAACTTTGAAAATGCACTCCAACTCTCACCGATAACGGGTGAAAGCAGTGACAGCATACCGCAGGTTGCAGCGGCATTAGAATCTTCCTGTCTGCTTAATTCATGACGCCTGAAGCGTTTCAGTGCCTCCGCACTTCTTCAGAGGCGTGGTCTTCGGTGAGAATTGGAGTGCATTTTCAAAATTTGGGACAAACTGGGAGCGTACACATATTGCGGTCGTCCAGCCGCAGAAAATGCACCGCCTCGCTAAAGTGGGGGCCCTGGGACTCTAGATGTTACTGAGCCTCATATGGGAACTTTCACCTAAAGGAATCGTGAGCAGTACAACATGCCGCAACAAACCACATGTCCCAGAATTCCATCTAGGCTCAACCGAGCCGCTCATTGGACGTTTGGTATTGAAATGGATGGGCATGGGAAGACCACGCCTCTGAAGAAGTGCGGAGGCACTGAAACGCGTCAGGCGTCATGAATTAAGCAGACAGGAAGATTCTAATGCCGCTGCAACCTGCGGTATGCTGTCACTGCTTTCACCCGTTATCGGTGAGAGTTGGAGTGCATTTTCAAAGTTTGGGACAAACTGGGAGCGTACACATATTGCGGTCATCCAGCCGCAGAAAATGCACCGCCTCGCTAAAGTGGGGGCCCTGGGACTCTAGATGTTACTGAGCCTCATATGGGAACTTTCACCTAAAGGAATCGTGAGCAGTACAACATGCCGCAACAAACCACATGTCCCAGAATTCCATCTAGGCTCAACCGAGCCGCTCATTGGACGTTTGGTATTGAAATGGATGGGCATGGGAAGACCACGCCTCTGAAGAAGTGCGGAGGCACTGAAACGCGTCAGGCGTCATGAATTAAGCAGACAGGAAGATTCTAATGCCGCTGCAACCTGCGGTATGCTGTCACTGCTTTCACCTGTTATCGGTGAGAGTTGGAGTGCATTTTCAAAGTTTGGGACAAACTGGGAGCGTACACATATTGCGGTCGTCCAGCCGCAGAAAATGCACCGCCTCGCTAAAGTGGGGGCCCTGGGACTCTAGATGTTACTGAGCCTCATATGGGAACTTTCACCTAAAGGAATCGTGAGCAGTACAACATGCCGCAACAAACCACATGTCCCAGAATTCCATCTAGGCTCAACCGAGCCGCTCATTGGACGTTTGGTATTGAAATGGATGGGCATGGGAAGACCACGCCTCTGAAGAAGTGCGGAGGCACTGAAACGCGTCAGGCGTCATGAATTAAGCAGACAGGAAGATTCTAATGCCGCTGCAACCTGCGGTATGCTGTCACTGCTTTCACCCGTTATCGGTGAGAGTTGGAGTGCATTTTCAAAGTTTGGGACAAACTGGGAGCGTACACATATTGCGGTCGTCCAGCCGCAGAAAATGCACCGCCTCGCTAAAGTGGGGGCCCTGGGACTCTAGATGTTACTGAGCCTCATATGGGAACTTTCACCTAAAGGAATCGTGAGCAGTACAACATGCCGCAACAAACCACATGTCCCAGAATTCCATCTAGGCTCAACCGAGCCGCTCATTGGACGTTTGGTATTGAAATGGATGGGCATGGGAAGACCACGCCTCTGAAGAAGTGCGGAGGCACTGAAACGCGTCAGGCGTCATGAATTAAGCAGACAGGAAGATTCTAATGCCGCTGCAACCTGCGGTATGCTGTCACTGCTTTCACCCGTTATCGGTGAGAGTTGGAGTGCATTTTCAAAGTTTGGGACAAACTGGGAGCGTACACATATTGCGGTCGTCCAGCCGCAGAAAATGCACCGCCTCGCTAAAGTGGGGGCCCTGGGACTCTAGATGTTACTGAGCCTCATATGGGAACTTTCACCTAAAGGAATCGTGAGCAGTACAACATGCCGCAACAAACCACATGTCCCAGAATTCCATCTAGGCTCAACCGAGCCGCTCATTGGACGTTTGGTATTGAAATGGATGGGCATGGGAAGACCACGCCTCTGAAGAAGTGCGGAGGCACTGAAACGCGTCAGGCGTCATGAATTAAGCAGACAGGAAGATTCTAATGCCGCTGCAACCTGCGGTATGCTGTCACTGCTTTCACCCGTTATCGGTGAGAGTTGGAGTGCATTTTCAAAGTTTGGGACAAACTGGGAGCGTACACATATATATATATATATATATATATTTATGAGATAACCACAGTCCTTATTGCCACGTCCTTTCACAGCACGGACCACAACGTGGAGGTTGAAAAGAATCCTTTTTATCGCAAAATTGAGTGCATCAAAAATAAATCAAGCAAGTACCCAGCCTGACGCGTTATATATATATTACCTGCTGGCGGTTACCAGTAGGTAGTTATAGTTAGAACCTAGTGTCCATAGGAAAAGCATTTTTTGTTTTGCCAATAACTTTGGCGCCGTTTGTCGATTTTTTCCAAGCATTTTCAAAACTAATTGTTCATTCAGGTCAGCTCCTGACTTGAAAGTTTGGGGGTGATTGGTGAAGGGGGCCAAGAAAAAAGGGGGGTCCCTAAACATGTTTTCTCTAAGTTAATTTCCATTGGAGAGAGGCGTAATCCTTCTTGGCTTAACGCCTGTCTCTACCACTTCGGAAACGCGAGGCTGCACCATAATTTCAAGGATATGGGGCAGCCTCGTGTTTCCCCCTGTGACAGCGCTAAGTTTTACAACTTAGC
Organism: Lissotriton vulgaris; assembly: GCF_964263255.1. Classification (NCBI taxonomy): domain Eukaryota; kingdom Metazoa; phylum Chordata; class Amphibia; order Caudata; family Salamandridae; genus Lissotriton; species Lissotriton vulgaris. Next base: position 1,302,309,834 of record NC_141695.1, on the reverse strand, counting down.
ACCAACGCAGGCACCCTTGCACCAGAGTGCAAGGGTGTCTGCGAGCAGGGAGGTTTGTTTATGTACAGGAAGAGACATCTTCCTGTACATAAGCAAAGCATGGCCTTTGGCTTTTTCCATGTGTGCTGCAAAAGGCAGCACACATGGAAAAAGCAAAAAAGAAGAAAAATAAAGCATTTCTCCTCATTTCGCCATCTTAAAACCAGGATTTTCCTGGTCTTAAGTTCGGCGCTGCCACCTATTACTGGCACCCTTGATAATAGGTGGCAGTGTCAAATTCAATGGGTGTTGCAGTGGAACGGCTAAGTTTAGCATGAAAGGGGCTCTATTGTCAAGGCAGCCTTAAGCCACTGAATGTGGCTTTATGCCACAATAAGTGGCTTAACGCTGCCTGGATAATAGGAAGCTGACTATATCGTGACCACAACGTCACAAAAAGTGATGTTGTGGGTACGATAGGGGCTTGATAATATACCCCCATGTATGTAGACATTCAGTTTTTTAGTTTACTATTTGGCAATACAGTGTGACTATCAGAAACTGTGAGCCACTAAGTTTTGAAGGCCAGTAACCTGTATTCCAAATGTTTTCATCCTAGCGCCAACAGGCCCCCAACCCCTTTGAAGTAGTAGCATGTTCGCACTGTGCAAGATGCCGTTTTCAAAGATTGCACAGTGCTGACAAGCATCCGGCACTGTGCAATCATTGAAAACGGCATCTTGCACAGTGCGAGCTGTAGTTTTCTGCCGCTCAAGGAGATTTTTCTCCCAGCGGTATCTTTCTCAACGCGGACTGGTAGTTTCTCTTCGCGAGCGGTCGCAAGCATACGCGAGCACTCGCAATGAGAAAACAGATCTCCCCGCGTTGAGAATCTCGCAGGGAGGTTTATTTTCCACGCTCTCGATCAGCAACTTTATGTTGCTGATCGCGAACAAGGAAAAGTCTCACCAGGATGTCATTTTGCTTGCTTGCAGTCGCCAACTTGAAGTTGAGGACCACGAGCAAGCAAAAATCACCACTGTGCGTGTTCGCACTGTGCTACGTGCAGCTCGTGTAGTGTGAAGTTGGGCAAACTTCGTAAACTACGCGAGCATAGCGTAGTGCTTCGCCCAGGCTTAGTATGCAGTTGGTAACTTCCAGGATATGGATGGCACAGAGGATGAGAACCAGAGAGCACAACAGACCCAGCAGGATGATGATATACAGGGATCTGTACACAGTCCCCCATGGAGGATGGCAACACAGGTGCACGTAATCGCCAGCAAAGGCCACAGAGTCCTGAGGCAGAGGAATCCAGTGCCTTCTCTGGTCTGGAGGGGCAGATGCTCAAAGTGCAGCTCCTGCAAGGTAAAACAATGAGGGTAATGCAACGCCAGATGGTGGCAAACAATCAAAACATCAACGAAATGAAGGAGGCCATATACGGCCTCAACAATATCGTGGCAGAGGGCATGAAGGAGATGTATGATGCTGTGAGGCTGCTATGCAGCAAGATTGATAGTGATCATTGTGAAATGCCACCCATGTGCTCAGTAGGTGCTCAGTGGCCAAGCAATTGTAGATGGCCAAGTACAGCTGTGAAGTCACTCAGGGGGTTGATAGCAGTCACCAGTGCTTTGGAGGTGCATCAGACCAACCAAATTGCTGGCACCGGATTGGGGGATGGGGCTGAGAGTGAGGAGGCAACAAGCCGCAGCAGCATCACACCCCCATTACAGGAGAATAGGAGGCGCAGTGGTAGGCATGGTTCAGCCACAGGACACAGCACTGGTGAGGACAGCGTGCCTGCTGAACGTGGCCGTGCTCCGCGTGGGTGCAGAAGATAAGCACTGCCATCAAATTCCATTGTGTGGTGGGTGACGTAACCTATTCGACACAAGGATGGGATAGGGATTTTGCATAGTGAAGTGACAATGCCATGTTTGACCAGGCACTGTGAGACCATCATAGTGTTGTGGTGTGCTATACAATTGCCTGACTGAAGGTCAATTAAACACTGTCACATAATTGAAGTTACTGGCTTTGTCTCATTACTTACTCAGAAATAGTTGTGTGTGATCTCTGCCTGTCTCTGTCTCCCATCTGGTGCAACTGCAACGCCTGCAGCGCTGTGCTGTGGCTGAGGACCTTCTTCATCCTTATCCTCAAATTCACAGATTTCCACGGGTATCTCCCTCTTTGTGGCAAGGTTATGCAGCATGGCACATGCAGCTATTATTTTGCAGCAGATCGTGAGCCGGTACTGCTGTGCACCTCCACTTTTGAGGAGGCAGCAGAACCTGCTTTTTAGGAGTCCAAATGTATGCTCCAACACGTTGTGGTAGATCTATGTGCCACATTATATCTCCTTTCACTCGGGGTAGACGGGTTGAGGTACGGAGTAAGGATGAAAGCCCGCACCGCATAGGTGCTGTCACCTAAGTGTAAAGGAAAGGGAAATTATTCACAGTCAACAAACGTTGCATCAAATGTATACTTCAGGGTGTGTCACATGTATTTACCTAGCAGGTAGCCTTCTCCAAATTCACCGGCAACAAGACGGGTATAGATCCTCCTGTTCCTGAATATGTATGTTGGTGATGATGGGAGAAACATCACATATGACCTATACATTTATTGAATGTGTGGATTTGTGATTGCAGTAGATGTACTCACTCGCAGTGGGGGGGGGGGGCAGATTGGTATATGTGTCCCATCAATGCAGCCTATGACGTGTGGAAACTGGGCCTTCTGATAAAAGTCCATCTTGATCTTGTGCAGTTCTGCCTGTGTGCTGGGAAATTGGATATAGTGTGGCATCCTTTGCAACATGGTGTTCAGGAATCTATTGAAGAAATGTGACAGGCAACTCTGTGAGACTCCACCTGTCACAGCTATTAACCCCTGGTAACTGCTGGATGTCAGTAGGTGCAGGCAACAGAGTACCTGTACATGTGGAGGTACTGCGTGCGCCCTTGGTGTATGGTGCTCCAGGAGTGGGTGCAGGTCCCTTATCAGGTCCAGGATGGTATCTGGGTAAAGCCAGTACCTCTCATGGATTTCAGCCTCTGTGAGTTGGAATAAGGTGATGCGCAATCTGTGGACGCGTTCCTGTTGTCTTCAGATCCTTTGTGCTGCAGCGCATATCCTTAAATGCCGTGCAGTGACATAGAGAGCCGCCATTGTGTTCAGACTGATGCATTCTGGGGCTATTTGTATCCTGTGCACCTGGTTACCACCTGCTTTGACTTCATGGTAATTTGTCACTCTTAATTAGCGTTTTTTTTAAGGATTCGGTAATAGCGAGTTTATGTACATTGGTTAGCGATTTTCTTTACCGATTCCTTTTTTGCGAATCGCTAAATAGTGAGTTGGTGTGGCATTTTCACTAGAAAAGGAATTGTTAGTTGTTTTCCGTTGTTTGTAGCAATTCCATATTTAGTGATTCAGTGTTTCTGCTCCTACATTTCACATGGTTTATTAGCGATCGCAAACACTGAAAGTCTGCAAATTTCAGCATTAGCGATCGCTATTTGCCCACTACAGGCCCATAGTCACTAGGTGATATCATCAGTGATATCATCAGTGATGTCATTTGAGATGTCATCAGTGATCAGTGATGTCTTCAGTGATGTCACTGATTATGTCATGAATGTAATATGTGACGTTATCAGCAGTACATTACAGGGGCGCAAGTTATAGTTAGCTCAACTAACTATAACGTCCGAATTTCTCTGGTTTTGTATGAGTAAAAAGTCCAACTAACTATAACGTACCTGAAACCTTTGCTTTTTTCAGTGGATATATATATATATATATTACCTACTGGCGGTCGCCAGTAGGTATATATAGTTAGAATTTTTTTCCTATGGGATTTCTGAAAATTCTATGTCGAATACCTTTGGCGTTTGTGGACGGAATTGGCTGAAATTCTCAGGAAAATGGCACATTTTGTTTCTGAGCAGCCCCTGAAAATTTGGGGGGGTTTCGTCAAGGGGGGGTCGAGAAAAAAGGGGGGTCCCAAAACGCGTTTTTCCCATTCATTTATCCATAGGGCGGTTGGAATCACTTTTAGCTCGAACGGCTGAATGGATTTATACAAAACTTGGCAAAATTGTAGATATGGTTTGCCCGACGTGCCTTTGCTATGTCTCAATATATGTGCTCCAGTGGATTTTGAGAAATTACCATTTTAAAAAACAGATATATCTGTGACAGCGTCCCGGTTAGCGCCCCGGTTCGCGTACCTGACGCGTAACGGAACTTCACGAGGAGAAGCGGATTGGCTCCCCGGTGACTGTGAACATTCTAAACAGTCCGGAGCGGCCGCCATCTTGTGTCTCGGTAGGATCGAGACACAAGATGTGGCAAAAACAAAGGGGGAAATGAGCATAAGGGGGCGGAGTACATCCTCCCTGACCCCCTAGGTTTGATGAGGGGGCTTTAAAAGGGCCCCGCGGGCTAAAAAAAAAATATATATATTTTCGTTTTTTTTGCGGGGGAGCGCTCGGTACGCGCACCGGGAAGCGGTCCGGGAAGCGTAATATTGGGAAAATAGGATGAAAGAACGTTCAAATATTGTATGTTTATTGATTGTTCTTTTTGTTTTTTTTTTGTTTTTTTTATTTAAGTACCAACATGTAGGTACCAATGCAGAGTCTAAAAATAAAAATACACCGTTTTCTTTGTAAATATCTTGCATGTTGTTTCAGAAGTTATTGTGGTATATGGAATTCATAGCGTAGTCTGTCAGGAAAGCAGAAACACCATGGAGGCAGGAGAAGATAAAGAGATGTTAAATACACATTGGAGATAATATAGTGGAAGAAAGGAAGTAACTATGAGCAAACTTACTATGTAACACAAAAAAGTTGCACAGTATATTTAAAGTCTGACTTTACATTATAATCAATTTGCTACTAGTTTACAAAATACATATAAAAATGAATAATGTCTCAAACAATTTTTGAATCATTAAATATAAATTTATTTTTCTGATTCGTTTTCAAAATTAAAAAGAACTTCTAATAATTCATTGTCAGATTTTTTTTCATTTTCAATTAGGAAATCTACTGATTCTACACATTGCAGAAGTTCAAAGTCCCGTGATTCATCATAGAATTCAGAGTCAATTTCTGTATCTGTGTTGCTTCCTGCAGCAATTTCCAAGTTAGTTTTGTCTCTCCTTCCATTTTTGTGCTGTAAAATGAATTTTAAAAAAATATATCAGTACAGATAGGGCACTGTTGGGTTTAAGTACAGACAGGTAGTTTGGTTTTTTAAACAGTGATTTTATCTTTGGGCAGTGTATGGTATCAGACTGGAAGTAGAAATATAAAAAAAAATGTATGTGATAAAGCCTAAGTTAATTCTTAATTATACAAGACAAGCCTAACTCCATCCATAACTAAAACAGAGAAGTCTATCTTATTCTATAACTATTACAGAGGGATAGTATATAACTATCAGAAAATGTTTTCCTAATTAACTTAAAGTGCAGAACATACTTCAGATTTTAAAATAACATCTTACCTTTCAAAAAGAAGTTTAAGTTCTCAGTTGAAATGCACTTGATATGTACTTCAGGAAGTAGTAGTCAAAATGGCTGTGTTTCTCTCTCTTTCTTTATATATATTCAGGTACATAACCAATCAAATGTCATGAAATAATAGAAGATATTGAAAGTAGCATTTTGATTGGTTGTCAATTCTAACACTTCATAAGTGTTTTTGTTAGGAAATTTACCTCAGGATATTTAGTCAGGCTTACAGCATAATTTTCTCAATGGAATTCCATCAAATTTGGGTAAATGGTAGGGACTGTTATGTAGTAGGGCCTATTCTATATTTGATGAAAGTGTCTGTAGTGGTTTTTCTGTAAATTACTTTCCCACCTTTTTTTATTGAGCGCTTACCGGTGTGCTCCCCGGTACGCGAACCGGCAGCGTTACGGGAGTCCTCCATTTTGTGTATCGTAGAATTGAGTCATAAGATGGAGGACAAACAATGTTCGGAATGGGTAGAAGGGGGCACGGTAGACACTTTGTGACCCTCTAGGTTTTCTGAGGGGGGATTAGGACGGTGATATATGCAAAAAAAAAAAATAATTTTTGAAAATTTCGCGGGGGAGCGCCCGGTACGCGCACCGGTAAGCAAACCGGGGAGCGTACTTTGGTGAAGAAAAAAAAATTGGAAAAAGATAAACGTTTTGAATGATCAGAGGTAGGGTAGCTCTGAAAAGAGCTATTGGGTTCTGTGGCTAATTTAGGTACCTACAAGTAGGTTCCAATGCACACTTTTAAATAAAGGACGAATATTCTATTACCTTCATCGGAGAAGTGCACACCATCTCTTCTGTAGATGTGTTGAATGTTGGAACGCAAGTTATTGTTGTATATTAAACCCATTTCATAGTCTCTCATGCACGCAGAAACAGATTTATTCACATGTTTCCGTGCTTTTTCAAATTGTGGAAAAAATTGGTTTGACCACTTACATTTCTGTCTTTGACATATATTGGAATATACCAAGGCAGTTTGGGGAAAAAGTGTCATCAAATGAAGAAAGGTGTTCTTTAAAAGCATTTCAAGATCATCCCCAGTCATAGTGCCCAAATAATTTCCACCACAGTGCACTATTAAGAGGTCAGGGTTTGGCAGATGCATACTTTTTTTTTTTAATTAATACATATAAAATATATTTTTCCTTTAAAAGAAGAATACATTTTACAGCTTTTGATATTTGCTATTAAAAAACCAGTGAAATTCACTGAAAAAAAGCATAGGTTATAGACCATATATAGTTAGGAATTAACATTTACAAAACCTTAAAAATTCACTGAAAAAACCATAGGTTATAGACCATATATAGTTAGGGATTAGCATTTACAAAACCTTATTTTACTCGCACAAAACCATTGAAATTCGCATATATAGTTAGTTCCACTAACTATATATCGCGCACCCGCAATCCACTGCTAATGATGTCACATATTACATCATTCATGACATGGTCAGTGACATCACTGATGACATCACTGATGACATCTCAAATGACATCACTGATGACATCTCATTTGACATTACTGATTACATCACTGATGATATCATTCATGTGATAATACGTTGAACCTCTCCAGACTCTAATATAACCTTACATACACTCAGTGTAAACAGACACTCACAGACTGTCACTCATCCATGGAGTTACTCACACACCTAGTCAGTCATGCAAAGTATCAATCACACCTCCATTTCCTCAACTATACAGTTATACACACCTTACTTATTACAACATATACTAACACATATTTACTCTTTTATAAAATCCTTGATTGAAGTTCACAATGATCCATACAGCCACTCACACTTTCACTGGCTGTTATGCACAGTTATTTATATATGTCAACTCTCACATGTACTGTGTTTTACATATGTACTTACTTTGACATGTAGCACTGAGATATCCATTCACTCACCAATACACTCATGCACACAGTCAACTGCCCATACAGCTGTTTCCACATGCACTTTTGAAGTCATACATCTAGTGAATCAACTGCTCACACATTTATGCACAGAGTCATACCCCTCCCAGCCACCCACACACATACTCAATCTCCCATACAAATACTTGGACAACCAATCAATAACCCATATACTTACTCATATAGCTACTGATTAACACATGCAGCAGTTTACAGAACAACAGACATAATGATGCACAAATTAAGACAGTTTAGTCACTAACCCATGCACTCAGTGAGACACATTTAATCACTCACTCATACAGTCAGTCATGCACCTACTAAAACCTTCATCCAGACACTTATACATCCACTCATTCTTCAATATGTAAGACATATTTTAACTTTACCGAAACATACAGTCACTGGATGTTGTCATCAGTGATGTCATCAGTGATGTCATTTGAGATGTCATCAGTGATGTCATCAGTGATGTCACTGACCATGTCATTAATGATGTAATATGTGACATCATTAGCAGTGGATTGCGGGTGCGCGATATATAGTTAGTGGAACTAACTATATATGCGACTTTCAATGGTTTTGTGCGAGTAAAATAAGGTTTCGTAAGTGCTAATCCCTAACTATATATGGTCTATAACCTATGGTTTTTTCAGTGAATTTTTAAGGTTTTGTAAATGTTAATTCCTAATATATATGGTCTATAACCTATGGTTTTTTCAGTGAATATATATATATATATATATATATATATATATATATATATTCCCGAACAGTCCACTCCAATTACGGCTAGACAGAAGAGACCAGCACACCATACCTTCGACTTCACAAGAGTTTATTTAAATTCAAGCCCCTACCCCCACAACAGACGCGTTTCGCCCGGAGGCTTCGTCAGTGTTCACCCGTGTAACATTACCAAACGCCATTTAAAGCTCACTCGTCATAAACATAAATGACGGAATGTTGTTTTCAATTACAATGTGTGGCAGCCATCTTGTAATGTGCAAATAAGCAAAAGTTCAACATTTCATGGCGTAAACATCAAATAAAGTGCTCAGTGCAAAATTTAAAAACATGAGATGTTCAATGAATACCGTTTTTCTAAAGTGCATGCAAGTAGTTATATGTTGGCAAACATTACGATTACTGCCTAATGTGCAATACAGTTCTTTTTCATTGTAACTTTGTTGAGGTACATTTAGGCAGTGTTCTGTCCCCACAATTGAGCCCTGAATGGGCTTATAGACCCTATCTCATGTGGTTCCAACATTCTGCCCTGGATGGGCTAGGGTGAGAGGGGGGAGAGGGGGAGGAAGGGAGTATTCATATTATTGGATGCGAGGATGTCATAGAGAGTACAGAGAGTATATAGCGATGCAAGGCCTGGCTAGAGGAGTATGGAAATTGTAGAATATTATACAATACTTAAGGTCTTATTCCAGATGTATCCACATCTCCTCATTGTTATTCAAACCCCAGGGGACTGTGGTCTTTAGCCCGATTATGTATTTCGACTCTAAAGTCCGGAGTCTTTTTTCTCTGTCCCCACCCCTCTCATTACGTTCCACTTTATCTATGCAATAAAAGCTCAACAGGTCCCTGTCGCTTTTGTGGAACTCAGCGAAGTGTCTCGCTACGGGGTAGGCCTTGTCCCTGTTGGTGATTGCGCGAAGATGTTCTAATATTCGCATTTTTACAGGCTTTATCGTACTGCCTATATATCGTTTTTTGCAGGGACAAGTAAGACAATAGATAGTATATTCAGAATTGCAATTGAGTAATTTCTTAATACATCTCTCGGGTTCATTTTCGTCAGTTTTTCCTGGGTATGTTTTGGTTATCCTACTGTTTTTACATGCCTTGCATCCTCTACACGGAAAGAAACACGTAGATTTTGTGATTTGGACAGTTTTTTTCTTTTGTGGAATAAAATGACTATGGACAAGCTGGTCCCCAGAGATTGGCTCCTTTTGTATGTCAAAATGGGTCTTTCTGGAAGGATTTTAGCCATAACCTGATCTGTTTTGAGAATATGCCAATTTTTTTGAAAAATGTGCATAATCCTGCCTGACTTGGAATTGAATGTGGTGATCATTCTGGGGTTGTCCTCATTTTTCAACACCTGTTTGGGTATCAATAGATCGTTCCTTTTGATTTAATTGGATTTCTCTTCAGCATTTAATAATGCGTTCCGAGAATATCCTCTGACCTGGAACCTTTTTATGGCATCTTCCTTTGCCCGAACGTACTCCTCCTCAGCTGAGCAGTTTCTTTTCAGGCGAAGGAATTCGCCATATGGTATGCTCCCTACAAGACATTTCGGTTGTTGGCTTGCTGCATGTAGGACAGCATTACCGGCCGTCGGTTTTCTATACAGCCTGGTCTGTATTGTGTCATTCTCTACATAGACTTCCAGGTCGAGGTAGTATACCCTGGTGTCACTTATTTCATGGGTGAATTTGAGGTTCCAGTTGTTGTTATTCAATTCGGCGATGTATTCCTCAGCCGAGGATCTACTACCGCGCCACACCACAAACAGATCATCTATGTATCTTGTCCATAGAAGAATATTGTCTGTCCAGCGGTCGTTTGCCACCCCCCAGGCCCGTGGCAATTTTCACCCCGAGTGGGCTGGGTATGCTCAGACGTGAGTCCCAGGCTTTCCACATCACTGGAGTCAAGCTATCCAGGCTGAAGAAGGCTGATAGCCAGAAACCGGTCCTTGGATGCTTGATTCCGGTCTAGGAAAGACTTGGCTTGAGAGTTCGGGCTGGACTGTTCCCATGAGGCACAGGGTCAAGGCTGACTTGCATATAGCCATTGTCTGACCTAGGGTGGTGTGGAGTAAAAAAAAACGATGGATTTAGGCCCAGATCTTTGTACTGGGGTGAATGTAATACATTGTTCTGCATTCTGTCCATCAACTGTGTTTTTTGCAATTTTCACCCCGAGTGGGCTGGGTATGATCAGACGTAAGTCCCAGGCTCTCCACATCACTGGAGTCAAGCTATCCAGGCTGAAGAAGGCTGATAGCCAGAAACCGGTCCTTGGATGCTTGATTCCGGTCTAGGAAAGACATGGCTTGGTAGTTCGGGCTGGACTGTTCCCATGAGGCACAGGGTCAAGGCTGATTTACATATAGCCATTGTCTGACCTAGGGGGGTGTGGAGTGCAAGAAAAACGGTGGATTTAGGCCCAGATCTTTGTACTGGGGTGAATGTAAGACATTGTTCTGCATTCTGTCCATCAACTGTGTTTTTTACAATTTGAAACTGGCACTGAAGAAACGCGTCTGCCTGAAGTTTCGCATTTTAAGGACATTACGCTTTGTGGGTGAAGAATGAAGCAATGTGGATTTGACTTGGCTGTGCCAGACCCCTTTTTCTAAGCTGGAAGAGGGATTGGTAACGATATATATATATATATATATATATATATATATATATATATATATATATATATATATATATATATATATATATATATATATATTCACTGAAAAAACCATAGGTTTCACACCAGTTATAGTTAGGAATTAGCATTTAAAAAACCTATTAAATTCACTGAAAAAACCATAGGTTTCACACCAGTTATAGTTAGCTGGAAATTTTACTGATATAAAACCATTGAAATTCCCACGTTATAGTTAGATGGACTCACTATAACTTGCGCGTGCAATGCACTGCTGATGACATCACATATTACATCACTCATGACATGGTCAGTGACATCACTCATGACATCACTGATGACACCATCCAGTGAATGTGTGTCTTTCTGAAAAATAAATATATTTTATATATGTATATGTAAAAGTTGATGGAAGAATAAATGTTTAAATAAGTGTCTAAATGGATGGTTTTTAAAAATTGATTGGTTAACTGGCTTAATAAGACATCATCAGCAGTGCATTGCACGCGCAAGTTATAGTGAGTCCATCTAACTATAATGTGGGAATTTCAATGGTTTTATATCAGTAAAATTTCCAGCTAACTATAACTGGTGTGAAACCTATGTTTTTTTCAGTGAATTTAATAGGTTTTTTAAATGCTAATTCCTAACTATAACTGGTGTGAAACCTATGGTTTTTTCAGTGAATTTCATAGGTTTTTTAAATGCTAATTCCTTTGTATATCGAGTTTCTAACCTTTTTTTTTTTTTTACAATTTGCTGTTTTTTTTAAAGTATTCATGTTTTTTTTATATAATTTTTTTCTTTTGCGCTCTGGGTGCGCGCTCCGGGAAGCTTTCAGCTAAGCTCTCCGGTAAGCTTTTCCGTGAGCTCATCTGAAAGCGCACCCAGAGCGCAACTGTCGTTCGTGAAAAAAAATATGAATGAAAAGTTAATAATAATGCAAAACATTTCGTACCATACAAATAAAATTAGTTTTTTTTAATAAGGAAAATGATTATGCATTTCTGTAAAAGTTTGATGACGTCACTTCGGCGCGCAACGTAAGTGCCCTCGGAAGCGCCTACGTTCGCGGCGCATAAACGCACGCAAAAGCGCCTACGATCGCGCCACGTTTGCGCCCCGGAAGCGCCTACGATCGCGCTGCGTAAACGCACCGGAAGTGCTCCGGAGCGCGCAGCGTAAACGCGTCGGGTCATGTGACCCTAAAATAACACTTTTCATTGGTTGCTAACAGTTTTTTTTTACAATGAATGAAATCCCCACCCATTTCCTTCACTTCTTCTTTCACTTTTGTGACTGAAAGACCTGCCTTTTTTGCTGTTCCATATTTCTTGATTAATCATGGCTGCCAGACCATCCAGCAGTGAAGATGACTCCAATGATTTCATTGATGAAGAGCCTCCTCAGCCGAAGGTCAAAGAACATTTCATCTGGAAATTTTTTAAGTTTCCAGCAGACCAGAAAAAGGTGAATGCACCAAAAGTAGAGTGCAGGATCTGCAAACAGGTCCTGTCACGGGGTAACCCCCAAAAAAAGTATTCTTTTGGCAACTTCACCATGATTCGCCATGTGGAGAGGAGGCACCCCCAGAATTTTGCCCGGGAAAGTGTCAGGGCTCTGGCACAAGAGGTTCCCAGAGATGGGGCCTCTACATCAACAGGAGGAGCAACTTCTTCTGGGAGAGAGCAATCGCAGGAGCAGGTGGCAAACATACAACCTGCATTTAACATTGGGGTCGTCAAATGCAGATACTGCAATCAACTCCTCACCTATGGGGAGCAAAGTGTCCTGCTCATGGTTCGAGCATTGGAGAACCATCGCTGCCCTTCCCACCCCTAATTTTTTTCTTTTCTTTTTGCTCCAGTTGAGCAGTTTCCATTCCCTGTTTTTGTTCCTGTTCAGTTAAAAGAAGAAAACCAAAAGTTCTTTTCAGAACTACCTCCAATTCTCATCAAAGAGCTATATTCTTAAAAAAATGAAGAGTAAGTGAAATATAGTGCATTGATAATTGAAAGGAGAATGAGTAAGAAAGAACAGAAAGGTATGAGAGGTGAAAGGAAGTGAAGTAGGAGGAATGAAAGAAGGTGAGTGTTAGAAAAGAAAGTTATGACACAGTGAAAAAACTGGAGGCCTCATTTCTGAAAAGTGACGCATCGCTACGTGAAAACAGCGATGCGTCACTTTTCTGGACGCACTCCTTATGACATTCAAGGTATGTCATATTTAATATATGACTAATCAATTCGCAAGGAGTTACAGATATGTCAGTATTTCTGACGTATCTGTAAACACAAAAGTAACGCATTGCTGGAGTGCGTCACAAAAGTGACGCAACTCCAGTAATGTGTCCTTTCACATGGAAAAAGCACCATGTGAAAGGTTTGCTGTGAAGCAGGCGCAAGATTTTGGCGCAACAGCATCCTAAAAAAGACGCACTGCGTCATTATTACCAAGCTTTTTGCAGGGGAACACCCCCTCTGCATGCATTATACCTGACACTATTTTTAAAAAGTGACGCATCTAGGTACATGGGTCACTTTTTAAAACTCTGCGCCACATTATATCTGCATCAGGTATAATGTATGCAGAGGGGGCAATCCCTCGCAAAAAGCTTGGTAATAACGACGTACTGAAATCTATGAGATTTCTCTGCGTCACTTTTAGGATGCTGTTGCGTCAAAATCTTGCGCCTGCCTCGCGTCACTTTCATGTTTACAGATATGTGAGAAATACTGACGTATCTGTAACTCCTTGCAACATGATTCGTCATACATTAAATATGACACATCTGGAATGTCATAAGGAGTGCGCACAGAAAAGTGACGCATCACACCAGCAGTGTAATAAAATGTGCCTCGTTGCACTATATTTAAAGGATGCAACAGCATCCTAAAAGTGACGCAGTGAAATCTCAAACATTTCACTGCGTCGCTATTACAAAGCTTTTTGCGGGGGAACACCCCCTCTGCATGCATTATACCTCACGCAGATATAATGTGGCGCTTGATTTTAAAAAGTGACCCATCTACCTAGATACGTCACTTTTTAAGTATAACGCAACGAGGCACATTTTTTTACACCACTGGTGCGATGCGTCACTTTTCTGTGCGCACTCCTTATGACATTCCAAGTAACGCATTGCTGGAGTGCGTCACAAAAGTGACGCAACTCCAGTAATGTGTCCTTTCACATGGAAAAAGCACCATGTGAAAGGGCTTGCGTCAGTCTAACACCTGCTGTAAAGCAGGCACAAGATTTTGACGCAACAGCATCCTAAAAGTGACGCAGTGAAATCTCAAAGATTTCACTGCGTCGCTATTACAAAGCTTTTTGCGGGAGAACACCCCCTCTGCATGCATTATACCTGACGCTATTTTTAAAAAGTGACGCATCTAGGTACATGGGTCACTTTTTAAAACTCTGCGCCACATTATATCTGCGTCAGGTATAATGTATGCAAAGGGGGCATTCCCCCGCAAAAAGCTTGGTAATAACGACGTACTGAAATCTATAAGATTTCTCTGCATCACTTTTAGGATGCTGTTGCGTCAAAATCTTGCACCTGACTCGCATCACTTTTATGTTTACAGATATGTCAGAAATACTGATGTATCTGTAACTCCTTGCAACATGATTCGTCATACATTAAATATGACACATCTGGAATGTCATAAGTAGTGCGCACAGAAAAGTGACGCATCACAACAGCAGTGTAAAAAAATGTGCCTCGTTGCACTATATTTAAAAAGTGACGCATCTAGATAGATGCGTCACTTTTTAAATATTGCATAACAATGCGCATTTTTTTACACCGCTGGTGCGTCACAAAAATTGACGCACAGGAGGCGCAAAACTAGCAGCGCAAGGCCTTCATAAATATGGTCCTGGATTTTCCCCGTGCTTCGCCGGTGCGCGTACCATGCGCTTCCCCCGCGCAAAACGAAAAAAAAAAAAAAAATGTAATGCCCTGCAGGACCCTATTTTAGCCCCTACATCAAACCTAGGGGGTCTGAGGGGGTCTACTCTTCCCCCTTATGGTCATTTGCCCCTTTTTTTTTCAAACCCCTTGTGTCTCGATTTTACCGAGACACAAGATGGCAGCCGCTCCAGACTGTTTAGAATGTTTACAGACACCCAAGAGCCAATCAGCTTCCTGCGCGCAAGTCGCGTGTCGCGCCTGGAGCGCACTCCGGTGCGCGCACCGGAGAGCGCCTATAGATATATATATTTTTTTGAACCTAAATTACTCAAAATCCACTGCAGCACATATCTTGAGACATAGCAAAGGCACATCGGGCTACCAGTCCCTTCAATTTTGCCAAGTTTGCTGGAAATCCATTCAGCCGTTCGGGCTAAAAGTGAAATCGACCGCCCTATGGAAATTTACATGGGGAAAACGTGTTTTGGGACCCCCCTTTTATCTCGGCCCCCGCTTGACGTATCCCCCCCAAACTTTCAAGGAAGGACCCGAGCTCGACGAGGCCATTTTCAGGAAATTTTCAGGCAGATTCGTCAACCGGTGCCAAAGTTATTCCAAATAGAATTTTGAGATTTAACATTGAAAAAAATCCTAACTATAACTACCTACTGGCGACCGCCAGTAGGTAATATATATATATATATATATATATATATATATATATATATATACACGCACATATATACACACACATTTGTGATTGTGTTGGTTGCGTGTGTTTTTGTATACCTTGCCAGTCACCCACGGGCCACCTCCTCACTCCAACCTCAACCAAACATTTAAAACAAACCTGCCATCCTGACGTCACCACTTCCCTTTTCAACACCTTCCCTTCACCTTGATACAAAAAAAAATACCTAGTATCTTGCCTCCCTCCAGAGGCGTTTTCAGGAAATGGCAAAGTAGGTATTTGCCCAGGGCCCCCATGTTTTAAGGAGTCTCCTAGAAAAGTGAGAATTCTCTTCATTTGAGCTCTGTTTATTCCTTTGTCTATCTAAGCTGCTCTACCTTTTGGACTACCTTCACTTGTGACTCTGTCTCTCTACCCAGTGTCATGTTATGTATTTGGAGGCTTATTTACAAATTTCAATATCGGAAAAAGTGACTTATCAGTGGCAGAAGGGACTTGTAAATAAGCCTTTTCAACCTTGTGTGTGTGACCCTGTTTAATGTAACATATCAGTTAGTATAGTTATCATCATGTAGGATTGTATTAGGTGGAAAGGGATAATACAATTCAAATGTGTTCTGCAATGTGGCCCCTAAAATATGTCTTACCTGGGCCTCCAAAATCCTTAAGATGACACCCTGCCCAAACACTCTCTAATAATTCCCTCTTCCTCCTGATGAAGCTGTGTTCTCCCTTCTGAAAGTAAAAGCAGGAAGTGACGGAGCACTTACAGGCTTTGTCACAATTGTTGTCAATGTGGCCTGTAATCCCCACTGTCAGGAGAGGAGATGATTAGCAATAAGAGTGTCTGTAGTATGCAATGCTCTAGCCCAGGCCCCCTCTCCCTTTGCAGGCCTGTGCAGACCCAGGAAAGGCTTCACCAGATCACAGACCTCCCACCATTATTTCCAGAGCCCAATATTACTCTGCTGTCAAATCGGAGCAGTGAATGACCTGGTTTTGAAATCAAAGTGCACAAGGAGGAAGCCACATCATATATCTGCTGCTATGATTGCCTGCACCAATCTCCAATGGAATGGCAGCTGCCAATGACTCAGAGTGCAACTGTGTAGAGACACCCACAACTGTGTAGAGACATTCACACACCACCCCACCTTCACTACTTGCCTCCTCCTAATCTGATAGTACATAGCCAAGTCAACCCATTAAGACTTTAATGCAAAATATAAAGGGTTTTCACACAATATTTGTTATTTTTCTTCTAGCATTATGTATATGGATCAGTACCAAAGCCTTCTTGCCATGGTTTTTGCAACCAAGGAAATTAACAACAACCCTGACATTCTACCTGATGTGAAACTTGGCTTCAAGATATATGACTCTTGTTTTGCTGAAGCAGGAGCAATTGAGGAGACTTTCGGGATGCTATCGGGTCATCAAGCAGCTATCCCAAACTACAGATGTGCCACAAAACCCAAAATATCTGTTATCATTGGTGATGCATCATCTGCAACTAGCATTGCTACAGCCAGAATCCTTGGTATCACAAGGCATCCTCAGGTATGATAAGGCATTGAATTTTTTTAGAAGTAGTAGCATCTCATAGTACTTAGTTGCAATAGTGTAGTGAGCATGTTCACACTCACAAACACTAAGAGATGTGTATACTCATAAAGTTCTCAATACCTTTGTAAATTATTCACCTAAATTGTGAAAAGTCCAAAAAGGCTGACATGTATTGTTATATAGATCAGTCCCAAAAGTTTGCTCCCTCTTACAACTGTTTGGGCACACTTAATATGCATAATGCCAATGTTTTTTCACTTTGATGACTAGTAATAATCCCTGGTACTGTCATTTGGCAGACCTAGGAGGAGCAGTGGAATGTTGCAAGCCCCAGGGAGTTCCGGAAAAAGAAGTTGGATCCTAATCCTCACTTTTTCACAAATTAACTACTGGAACATTTCATTTGCTCATGCTCAATGTTTCTACTCTTACTTGGACTGTTAATTCAGTTAATGTTGATTGAGGTTGGTCTTAGCACTATTTCAAAGGCAACTAAATATAGGCTTTGTGGTTTAACCAGCATGAATATCAGTAATTTGTCAAATGTATGTATATAATTACTAAGTAGTTAGAGTCCATGGAATAATGCTGAATTGCTCTTTTGAGATAGCTGACTACCCAGGTAGTTCCACGAAATTTATATTTTAGACTGTGACCCTAATTATAGTCTTCATTTAGGTCCTGATTTAGAGTTGACAGAAAGGGAGGTCCATTGCAACTATGATGAAGTGCTCTTTCACCCAGCCTGAGAGTCCGCCCTCCTGATTACAGCCAGGCACAGCATCAGTATGTAGATGGTGGAGGCTACTCTGTCTCAGTCACCTACATACCCCTCCGAAGTCCCTATGGAGTAACGGTAGCCAGAGGTTTGACCATGTGTCCAACCGCCCAATTTCGAGTGGGCTGACACATGACCAGTTTTACTTTTACACACAGCCACCATGGTGGTATGTAAAAGTAAAACCTTTTAAATTACCTCCTTGCCATGGGAAAGCACTCCATGGCGATAAATCGCATTTTGTTTGTGAAAGTGAAACATTTTTAAATTGAAAGTGTGTTTTGTGCTACACCATCATTTTGTCACAGAGACTCTTTCAATGCATTTTGCAGGAACTGCCATGCTACTAGTGTTGTAAATACGCGACATGTACGCTGCGCCTGCTGGAATCTCTAAATTTAGTTGCCGAAGTACCCTCACCCTGGAAGATGTAAAGTGCTCCTCCAAGGATATGGTACTAACACTGTCTTCCAATATCTAAATCATACCCTAACCTTTTATTATTTCTGTATGACAAGTTCACTATTATTCCTTACACCTGGAAGGTATTCTGGCCATGAGCTAGCCTGCCTAGAAAAAGTTTGTGTGATTATGATTCCTAGATTATTTTATGGATATTGATATATTATGATCCTTCTTTATTTTTTGCAATGATAATATACTTTAGCTATACATTAAAATGAAACTTACCATCAATTTGCATCATTTAGGTGAAGTGTTTTAAGCCAGTCCCTTTCCTATATTAGCACCTGTTAAGAGGTTTACATCATTATGTTGATGTTTGAATATTTTTTTAGAACTTCAGCAGAAAATTCAAATATTAGGTGTATGGATTGATGGTTTCTCCTCACATTTTTTTAACCAGAGAAATGGATGACTTTAGCAACACATTATTCCTTGTACACTGTCATTTTTTAGATTTCCTTTTCCCCCTCACCCCTCCTTTCTTCTATCCTATCATCCTATTTTTAGATCTAATTATAATATCTCCATATTTTTCCACCACCCCTCCATTATCTGCTCCATCATCTTGCTATACCTGTTCTTACTTCAATATTACTTTCTTCTTCTCTCTTCACTCTCTGCCTATCTCCTATTTGTTGCTCAAACCACTTTCTTCCCTGATTTACTTTCATGAGTAATCATTGTTCCACTTTTGCTGCTTTCCCACATTTGCTCCTTCTTTCTCTATCCTTTTCTAGTTACCTTCCAACTCTACGTTCTCCCTTCTCCCCTTCCTTGGTGCCATCTTCTCACCCAGCTTCCTCTTTGTCACTGTAGGGCTTTCTACCTGTTTCTTCTCTCATCGTTAAGCTCTCCCATCTTTGCACTTAAAGGCACAGACAAATAACTCCAGAGGTATTTCATGTTAGACCACTGTTTAAGCAAGGGAGTCTGAAACTAGATACAATGTAGGGTCTGAAGATAATGAGCAGGCTGGAAATAGAAACAGTAGATTACCATAATACACAGGAGTGAAAAGGGTGAAAAGACAAGGTTTAATCTGGCAGCTATGTATGGGTAACACCAAGCAAACTGTGGCCCTAGCAAAAGGTGCGTGTCAGCTAATCGTCTACAGAATAAGAACTGGTCCAGCCCATTGAGGCTCTCTTTTTAACCACTGAACCACCAATAGTTGTATTTCTTTGTGAGTTTTGTGTGATATAACATCTAGTTCCAGTCACTTTGAGGAGCTTTATGGTCCAGAAGTTTATAACAGATAGCAAAGTCCTGGGTATGCAACTGTCAGTGCTGTCAGCTGAGGTTGAGAATATCGGGATCCCCAAATATTTGCACAAAGGTGCATTGTGCAAACAGAACCATATGATATTTTTCCACAAAAAGTCTAAAAAACAATCTCAGGTAGGCCTGCTCTGCTCTATAAATGTCAGAGTTCCTTGCATGCCAACTTCTGAAGACAGAGATCTTCTCATATATACTTCACCAGCATGTGACACTGACAGAGCGAGACACTGAGCTCTGCCTTTAGAGTTGCTCGTAGACTGAACATTGTGCTTATAGGCATCAAGGGATGTGTGGTGCAGTCAATCTCAGAAACATTGTTTGGCTGTATTCAGGCTTGTATTTCACACTGCCTTGGCTAAAGTTATTGTGTTCAATCTAGGCTTTTAGTGAAAGAGGCCCTCTCGCCTGAAAAATTGTCCACCGACCACGAGCCCATTTGGAAAAAGCCTGAGAGACAATGTTAGTTGATCGTCATAACGTTAGCACATCTTCTGAAAAGCTTCACAATTGTAGGTTACCAATAGAAACAAATGCATATAACTTGTACTATTGCCACCTAAATGCAGACTCATTGCCTTCTTGTATGTTTTTTGGACTATGATCATCCTTGAATTCAGTGCCCAACATACTTCCTCCAAGCTGCTCTTACTGTCTTTCATTTCTCCCTCAAGTTAATATAATTTTGACTCAACCCAGTGTGTGACCCTTAAAGATGTCACAACATGCTCAAAGTACAGGAAAGACCTGGGTCACCTTTAAAGGTATGGGCCTTCAGGGAAATCTTAGCATTTTTGGTGGGCATATTTGCCTGAGACCAGCCTTGCTGGAAATTCTTGTAATAACCAGGGACCTACCATTCAGGCAGCAGGGAATTAATCTGCTAGCTCCAATCCAGCTGACACGCCATCTACTTATCCCACAATTAAATTCATACTATAGTGCCATACCACATCCACCTCTAAGAAGGCACTCTTGGAATTCTGGTTACTGCAATCTAGAAAGTCAAAGAAATCTTCCTTGCCTCAACATGTGCAGTCATCTCGCCCTCTGGGTTAGGGATAAATATAATACAGAAATCAATGTTCTTACTAGATTTGGGGTTTGACTGCTCACAACCTCTTGCCAAAGCTGGGGCAACACCAGAGCTCTAGAAGAAGATTTTACCCCTGTTGTTTTTAAATTCCTGAATACTACCCAGATGTGAAACCCTGAGGTTTATTATGGTACATAGCTTACCACTACACATCAGGGCCAACCCCTCCTTGTCATGCTCCAAGAGTCAGTTAAAGTCTCTCCTACTCAACGGACATCTCTGTACTAGTGGATCATCATTAACCCATCCTCTGCTCTCACTGGACTTCCCCCCTACTATTTCTCCTTCGCTATGTACATCCACTAAATAGACTTGATCTAGCTTTCTTGATTCTTGACTTGTTATCTTGATGTAAACATATACTGATTTAAAGTGCTCTGATTCCCTCAGGTCTTGCCAGTGATTTATAAATCTCTCAAATAAATACATATAAATAGTAAATAATTCCATTGTGTTGTGCACTAGAAAGAGGTTGTTGATAAACTCTGATGCTGAATTGAAGTTTGCACCATAGGTCCCTCGCACTTGACGGGTTACTCCCTCAAAAATAATGAGAGATTCCTCTTCATGTAAGTGATAAAGAAGCTATGGCTAGAACACCTAAACCTGAGATCAGTAAAAGCTAATTCTGAAGGCCTGGACCTTCTTAGAATCCCAAGCATTTGATGTCAGATTCACCTAGAGGAAGAAAAACTATCGCAGACTCCCTTCCATTTTTAGAGGGTAAAAGAGGAAGGTCACTAGCAACTGTTATGACCTTTGAATCCTGCACTTTATATTTTCCTGATTCTTGACAGTAATAGCATATTGTAGATTAGCTGTTCTCTCTAATATCCACCACAAACGCTTTCCATTGGTGTCCTAGATCCTCGGTTCCTGGCCCCAGTTGAACTTTTATCCCCTATCCCGAGCAGGCTCATAAAAACTATGCATTACAAATATTTGTGAGCGATACCTGCTCCCTGTCTTTTCTTTCACATACTGCTAAACAGCAGCACTTTGGCTCTGAGACAACTCATTAAAGAATCTGAGTCCCATATTTTAGGGTTGGCTCTATGCTACCCACTGGCAATTGCCCTGCCAACACGTTACTCACTGGGTCCTTCCAGACAGAATCTCTTGAGTCCTGTCTGCTTACTTTGACTCCTCCATGTCCTTAATTTTCATGATAGGACAGGTGAAATCAGTTGATGTAAAGATGGATAGGCCCCCTTTGGCCCTTCCGGAACGTCCCTCCTTCTGGGCTGGGACAAAGAATTCTTTGCATCCTACTAAAGGCGAGTTTTTAGTCTGCCATGTTTCTTGGAACAGTAGTTGGGTTATGAACTCAATGAAGTCGTCTTCCTCCATCTTTGTGTTCAAGCCATTGATGTTCCATGAGCAGATCTTGCAACCCTGCTTTTCCCGCATCGTTGATCTACTAACAGTTTAAGCTCGTTCCTGTGGGATTGAGCCCGAATAGCGTGTTGAGGTCTTTCGGGCGTATCTGCCTCTTGGTGAGCGAAAGTGATTGTAAATTGTCTAAGTCGCTGCACTTCCGCTTCGGTGCTGCTTCTTGAATCTGGCCCTTTGGCATTTTTTAAAAGGCTTGTTTTTG
The DNA here is from genome assembly GCF_964263255.1 of Lissotriton vulgaris. Classification (NCBI taxonomy): domain Eukaryota; kingdom Metazoa; phylum Chordata; class Amphibia; order Caudata; family Salamandridae; genus Lissotriton; species Lissotriton vulgaris. The sequence goes on along the minus strand of NC_141695.1, from coordinate 1,302,287,563 downwards.
GGATTTGTTTCCGCAGCGGGCTGGGATAGCGTGCAGGCTCCACTTTTTTTTAGTTCAATACCCCATGCGGCGAAAACCTCCCTATGGGAGAGGATTTGATCTGTGATGGTATGATTGGTCCAAGTTGTTATCGTCGAGACTGAGCCTGATTGCAGAGGGTTTGGTTTGAACTCTATTGATTCGAGGTCGCTTGATTTTAAGTGACGAAGGCCTGGAATTTCTTCTAGAAGTCTTAAAATGGCCCCTCTATTCAGGATATCATAGAGCCCTCTTGAACGATATTGTGGAATAAACTCAATTGTGTTACTTGGGGTGGGCCGCTTTTGGATTTTTGGTCGAGTGCTCGCCTCATTAGATGGAAGGGCCATTCCTGCCTGGTCAACCACTAGCTCTAATGTGTGTGAGTTTACCATATGTACGCTGTTGGCGAGGTCTTGTCCATTGGGGACTGGAACATGAGATTCGCCGCCCTGTGTGTCACGTGAATTGACTCCCTTGATCTTTACGGCATTGACTAAGATAACTTGGCCATTCAATAGGTGGCCAGGATTCTCCAGGTTCCCTAAGCCCTCTTTCCAACCCCGCAATTCCTCTTGTTCAAAAGTGCCTTTTCAGCATCCCCATCTTTGATAGTCCTGACCTTAGGTAAGTTGTTCCTTTTATAGTCAGAATTACTTTCCTGCTTGCCAGAGTTGGTGTCTGCAAGGATTGTACATTCATTGTAGAAGCTCTGCACATCTTCTCAAATGGGTCAGAGTGGTGAATTCATAAGTTGTACTCTTCATGCATTTCAATATTTCATGCCACATCTTCTGCATCCTGTGTCTTTCTTGAATCTGGAACTAGTCCCAGCTGGGACCTCAAATAGTACCCCCGATGCAGAGAACCCCTGCAACTGCATGTCAGTAGGACTCATTACTTTGGCAATGGCCTTAGAGAGTGCTCAACAATAAATTCGATAGCACCTGCAAGGCTTCCCTATCCTGAGTGAATGTCTCTTATTTATTCAATATGGTCCCTCTCCTCTGCCTGACTTGCTATGCATCACACACCTAAAAATCCACTATTTGGAACAAATGTAATCCAAAATAACTCAGCCTTTAATAGATTTTATTGAAAATAAGAGAGCAATCACAATCCTTTGTGTAGAACTTAGACAAGGGAGTAGACCCAATAGATTTTTAGGTCTCGTAGCGATACAGCGCGTCAGCGCTGTACTCGCCGAGATCTTATGTCAGGGACCATGCTTCCCAGGAGACAGGGTCTGTCGCGCGCTTTGCCTCTCTGGAGGCGATTTCCGTTGGCCACGCGCACAAGACCGCGCGCTTCAGCAGTGATTACACATTTGATACATTTCACTGTGTGCGTCCACAAGACCGGGCGCTTCAGCAGTCATTACAAAGTTGATACATTTTACTGTGTGCGTTCACAAGACCGTGCGCTTTAGCAGTCATTGCAGATTTGACACATTTTACGTCTGGGTGCATTTTTAAAAGCTCGTACATTTTACTGTGTGCGTTCACAAGACCGTGCGCTTCAGCAGTCATTGCAGATTTATACATTTTACGTCCGGGTGCTTTTTTCAAAAGCTCGCAGTATTATAAGTTTTATTTCAAAAGCTCGCAGTATTATTAGTTTTAAGCAAAGTAATTTGCAATGCTTTTGTTGTCTATGGTACGTCCGGGTGCATTTTAAAAGCTCGTACATTTTACTGTGTGCGTTCACAAGACCGTGCGCTTCAGCAGTCATTGCAGATTTATACATTTCAAAAGCTCGCAGTATTATAAGTTTTATTTCAAAAGCTCGCAGTATTATTAGTTTTAAGCAAAGTAATTTGCAATGCTTTTGTTGTCTATGGTACGTCCGGGTGCATTTTTTTGATAGTTGGCGCCGTGTTAAAGGTTTGTAACTAGCGCAAAATGGGCACGATGTTTTGGTGTAAGCTTATGTGTTTCCGTTGTCTATGGCGTCATAGTAGGCGTTTTTTGCAGAGTGATTTTTAGAAAGGCTTTTATTGTAGTTGGCGCCGTGTTAGAGGCTTCCTGTAGAGTCATTTGCAAGTGTTGGATTACAAGCGTCTAATCGTGTCTTGCATGTTGTTGGCGCCATTATAACTTTTTGCATGGGCAGTGATTTGCAAGTGTGGTTAAAACCAGCGTGAGGTTAAAATTGTGTAGGGAAGTGCCATCTCTTCCTAATTACTTTTAAAGTATGCACATCGTTTTCTTGAATGGAGTGTGTGTCGTGCATGGGTGTCGCATTAGAGGGAAAGCCACGATTTAATGCAGATTGGACTTCTGCCTCTATATCTAACAGACTTAGGCTCGTAGGAAGGCTCGAGATCAAAATTAAGACGTGGTAACTTTACAACAGAAGCTTTCATTTAATTTACGCGCGGCATTTATTTGTGATACACTTTAGGAAATATAATTAAAAGAGCACGCACAACATAGCACTGTAGCATGCCAATAAGCTAGGAGTCAGTAAGATTAAAAATACATACGCAACTTTATTTAATATGCTTAGAACACGTTGCTGTAATATGTGTTGTTACAGGATGATTTTAAAAAGCTACACAATCCAGATGTACTTCACATAAAAGTTTCTATTCTTAGCGGCTGGCCTGCTGGGATTTCTCCGTTGTTGTTACTTTACAGCCAAGGTTGTAAATAGAGGAGACTACCCGGTGTGACATGCTAATTTGTTTTTCCGTTTGTCTTGCAGGGGTGGTGTTACATGTCACAATGGTACTTAAAAAGACGCTTTACAGGCGCAATGTCTGCTTTCTGTTTTGGAATTGTCACACGTTGTCTTTTTCGGCTTTCGTATTACAAAAAGCATTGCTTTCTGTAATAATGCGAACTATGTAGCTACTCTATATTGCTCATTACATTTCTCCTGCACATTTTAAAATTATTTCGGAAAATTGCATTTTGTGAGTATGCTTGCAGCTTTGTTGCTTCACATTATCCCTAAACATCAGACTTTGCAATAGATACCAGGGTTGCTTTTTTGTCTAAAATGTAAAGCTAACAATGTTTTCTGCCCTGTTTAAAAATGCGTTTTGTACCTGGGCTTTCTTATTCTCTTACTAGTCCTAGGATTGCTGTCTCTAAGCAATGCATTGCCATATTTATCTTAACTACACATAGATTTCAATTATTTTGAGTTTCATTTGCCACTAACTTCTTAATATTGCATTTTGCGCTTTACATTCACACTGAAAGTGTTGCTGCTTTACACTTTTCCAAAGCCATTGTGATATTACTGTGTGCTACTACTTTGCAGTATTACTCTGCATTCTGCATTACCCCAATGTACTGTACAATATTACTCTGCACTACAACGCTTCACTATTACTTGCCTACTAGTGTGCACTAACAGTCTGCACTACTAGTCTCCGTTACCAGTCTGCGACTAGTCTGCAGTACCAGTCTGCACTACTAGCCTGCGCTACTAGTCTGCCCTACCAGTGCTTATAACAACGTGTTCTAACATGTGTTGTTAAAGCAGGTGTGTAAAAAAACAGTTATCAATTCAAAAGGGAGGGCATGAGTTTTGCATGAGAAGGGAAGCCATAATTTAATGCACATTGCAGTCTGTACTACCACTATGCGATCTGCAGAACCACTAAGAACTACCACTCTGTGCAATGCACTACTACTATACACTAATTCTCTGCACTATCACTTTGCAATATCAATTTACACTTGCCGATATTTATTAAACTTAGTGTGTTTTTGATTACTGCTAAGTTTATATAAACAGTGAGGTGGACTTTGAATGGAGTGCATGTCGTGCTTTATTTTTTTACAAAGCAGTAACTAGCGGAAAATGGGCACGATTAGTGCAAAATGAGCACGAGTTTTTGCAGTAAGCCTATGTGTTTAACAGTGCTTTGCTTAGTCTTCACACAGGATTAGGAGTTACCAGCAGAGTAATTTGCAATGCTTTCGTTCTCTATGGCGCCATAGTAGCCGTTTCTATATCTAACAGACTTTGGCTCATAGGAAGACCGAGGTACAAAATTAAGACGTAGGGGCTTTTGAATGGAAGCTTTTATTTAATGTAAGCGTGGCATTCATTCGTGAAATACTTTTGGGAAATATAATTAAAATAGCACGCATAATGTGCTACTGTAGGGCTAAGTCTAACTTAATTTGCCATAAGTTACCGCCTTTAAAAAGACATAGGCAACTTTATTTAATATGCTCATAAGAACGTGTTCTAACATATGTTATGCGGCATGCTTTACAACAAAAGCTTCCATGTAATTTAAGCATGCCATTTATTTGTGGTACACTTTTGGGAAATATAATTAAAAGAGCATACAAAACGTAGCATTATTGCATGCTAATTACCCAGAAGTCAGTAGCATTAAAAGTACATAAGCAACTTTATTTAATATGCTTAGAACACGTTGCTGTAACATGTGTTATTACAGCATGAATTTGAAAAACAGCAACACAATCCAGATGTAGTTCAGTTAAAAGTTCCTATTTTCAGAGGCTGGCCTGGTGGGATTTCTTTGTTGATGTTACTTTACAACCAAAGTTGTAAATAGAGGGGAGTACCAAGTGTGACATGCTAATTCGTTTTTCCTGTTTGTTGTGCAAGGGTGGTGTTACATGTCACAACGATACTTAAAAAGACGCTTTCCAGGCGCCATGTCTGCTTTCTGTTTTGGGAGTGTCACACGTTGCTTTTTTCGGCTTTCGTTTTACTAAAAGCAGTGTTTTATTTAATAATACAAAGTATGTAGCTACTCTATATTTATCGTTAAACTTCTCATACACAGTTCAAATTTATTTCGGTAAATTACATTTCGTGGGTATGCTTGCAGGTTTGTTGCTCCACATGATACCCAAAGATCAGGTAGTTTGCATTAAACATTAGGGTTGGCTTTTGTCTGAAATGTACACCTGCAAGAACTTAGAGGATGTGCTGTAGCTGTCAGCAAGCTGAGATGTTGTGAAACAAATGTTTTCTTTACTGTTTGTAACAACGCCGTTTATCATACTTTAAATAAAATCATGCATAGCAATGCCCAGAATCATTGTTACTACATTTAGCATTGATAACACCAGTTCTTAATTACCTGTTGTTGCGTGACTGCTCTCCTTACACATCATATATTTCCTTTTTGCATTGCTCTATAACTTAACTATGTTTTTCGCCCTGTTTAAAAATGCTTTTTGCACTTAAGCCTTCTTATTCTCCTACTAGGCCTAGGATTGCTGTCTCTAAACAATGCAATGCTATTTTCTTTTTAACTACACACAAATCTTTATGCTATTGAGTCTGAGTTGCTATCAACTCCTTAAACTTGCATTTTCCAGTTTACATTCACACAAACTATTACCGCTTCACACCATCTCCAATGAAGAGGGACTTTTTATGAAGCTCCAAACATTGTGATATTACTCTGTGTTACCACTTTGCAATACCACTTCCATTTTGCATTACCCCTATGCACTGTGTAATACTACTCTGCACTACAACACTGTGCCACCACTCTGCCCTGCCACTCTGCGCTGCCACTCTGCGCCACGACTCTGCGCCGCCACTCTGCGTTGCCACTTTGCATTGCCACTCTGTGTTACAACACTGCGTTGCCACTCTGCTCTGCTACTCTGCGTCACCACTCTTTGCCACCACTCTGTGCCACCACTCTGTGCCACCACTGTGGGCTACTACTCTGCGCTGCCACTCAGTGCCGCCACTCTGCGTCGCCACTGTATGTTGCCACTCTGTGCCACCACTCTGTGTCGTCACTCTGCGCCGCCACTCTGCGCTGCCACTCTGCGCTGCCACCCTGTGGTCCCACCCTGCAACGCCACTGCGAAGCCAGTCTGTGCTACCACTTTGTGCTAGCACTCTGCGACAGCACTCTGCGCTGCCACTCACTGCCACTCTGTGTCACCTCTGTTTTGTCACTCTGTGCTGCCACTTTGCGCCGCCACTCTGTGCCGCCACTCTGTGCTGCCACTCTGCGACGCCACTCTGCAACGCCACTCTGCGACGCCACTCTGCAACGCCACTCTGCAACACCACTCTGCAACACCACTCTGCGCCACCACTTTGCGCCGCCACTCTGCGCCGCCACTCTGCGGTGCCACTCTGTGCCACCACTCTGCGCAGCCATTCTGCTCGACCAGTCTGTGCTACAACTCTGTGCTAGCACTCTGCAACACCACTATGCGCCACCATTCTGCGCTGCCATTCTGCGCCACCACTCTGCGCTGCCATTCTGTGCTGCCACTCTGCGCCACCATTCTGCGCTGCCACTATGTGTCGCCACTCTGCATTTACTCTGCACTGCCACTCTGTGTTTCCACTCTGTGCCACCACTCTGTGCCACCACTCTGTGCCACTACTCTGGGCTACCACTCTGCGCCACCACTCAGTGCCGCCACTCTGCATCGCCACTCTATGTTGCCACTCTGTGCCACCACTCTGTGTCGTCACTCTGCGTTGCCACTGTGCGCTGCCACTCTGCGCCGCCACTCTGTGGTGCCACTCTGTGCTGCCACTCTGCGACGCCACTCTGCGACGCCACTCTGCGACGCCACTCTGCAACGCCACTCTGCAACACCACTCTGCAACACCACTCTGCGCCACCACTTTGCGCCGCCACTCTGCGCCACCACTCTGCGGTGCCACTCTGTGCCACCACTCTGCGCAGCCATTCTGCTCGACTAGTCTGTGCTACAACTCTGTGCTAGCACTCTGCAACACCACTATGCGCCACCATTCTGCGCTGCCATTCTGCGTAACCACTCTGCGCTGCCATTCTGTGCTGCCACTCTGCGCCACCATTCTGCGCTGCCACTATGTGTCGCCACTCTGCATTTACTCTGCACTGCCACTCTGTGTTTCCACTCTGTGCCACCACTCTGTGCCACCACTCTGTGCCACTACTCTGGGCTACCACTCTGCGCCACCACTCAGTGCCGCCACTCTGCATCGCCACTCTATGTTACCACTCTGTGCCACCACTCTGTGTCGTCACTCTGCGTTGCCACTGTGCGCTGCCACTCTGCGCCGCCACTCTGTGGTGCCACTCTGCGACGCCACTCTGCGATGCCAGTCTGTGCTACCACTTTGCACTGGCACTCTGCAACAGCACTCTGCGCTGCCACAATGTGTTGCCACTCTCTGCCACCACTCTGCGCTGCCACTCTGTGTTTCTACTCTGTGCCACCACTCTGTGTCACCACTCTGCGGTGCTACTCTGTCCCATCACCCTGCGCCGCCACTCTGTGGTGCCACTCTGCGACGCCACTCTGCAACGCCAGTCTGTGCTACCACTCTGCGCCACCACTCTGCAATGCCACTCTGTGCCACCATTCTGCGCAGCCATTCTGTGCCACCACTCTGTCCTACCACTCTGCGCTAGCATTCTGCAACACCACTCTGCGCCACTATATTGCATTGCCATTCTGTTCCACCACTCTGTGCTGCCATTCTGTGCTGCCACTCTGTACCACCACTCTGCACTGCCAGTCTGTGTCGCCACTCTGTGCCACCACTCTGTGTCACCACTCTGCGCCACCACTATGCGGTGCCACTCTGCGCCACCACTCTGTGATACCACTCTGCGCCACCACTCTGTGCCACCACTCTGGGCTACCACTCTGCGCCACCACTCAGTGCCGCCACTCTGTCCTGCCACTCTGCGCTGCCACTCTGCGCCACCACTCTGTACTGCCACTCTGCGCTGCCACTCTGTGCCGTTACTCTGCGTTACCACTTTGTGCTACCACTCTGCGATACCACTCTGCGCTACTACTCTGCACCACCATTCTACGCCACCATTTTGCACTGACAATCTGCTACAACTCTGTACACAACTCTGCTCTAATATTATTCATTACAACTCAACTCTCTGCATATTACTTTGCACTCTGTATTACTCTTTAATATGCACTACTAATCTGCAATCTGCACTACACATCTGCATTATCCACTATTATTGCAGTAAATATCTACATTACCACTTGCTTTCTCAATCTCCACTCTGCATTAATACTTGCATTATTTGTTATTACTCTGCTTTACTACTGTCCACAATACCCGACAAGACCATGCTTATTATTCATAAGCATTCCCACATTATTACGATACATTCCATATCACTCAAAATTAGCACCTCATTCATCAAACATAAAACAACATCATACTCAAAAAAGCATTACATTATTTAAGTACTCAAATACATTACAAACAAATCACATTAGTTATAAACACGATCGCATCACTGAGGAATACGAACACATTCGAAAAATGACTCAACATTACTTATATATAGAGCACATTACTCAGAGACAACAGTACATTTGTCAGAAATACTTTAATATTAATGTGACTAACTAGATTCAAAGAAATGTGAACACGTGCAGACTTTTCATAAATAAGCAGCTATTTAACTGCACATATTTAGTAACTAGATTTAAAGAAATGTGAACATGTGCAGACTTTTAATAAATAAGCAGCTATTTAACTGCACATATTTAATGCGAATACGTGTATTAATATACGATGTATTTACATGTTATCTTTTTTTTGCTGTGCTATTTTGAAAAAGGTTTAACATATTTATTATTATACTAAGAACGAATAAGTGCATATAATATGATGCTTTGGGTAAAACAGAAACTAACTTAGTTTTCCTGAAATGTAGACCGATTTGAAGAAACGAAACTGCAACAACTTTAACGTTCGCCTTTGCCCTTTTCGTTCCCATTGACATTTAGCAGCCAGCCTTTTTCGCACTCCAATTTTCTCACTAACCCTATGCATTTTTTTCTAAACAACCCTTTGTATTTTATTGCCCTTGGAGACTCTTATCAGATAAGAAGATCCTACTTAAACTGAAAGCCAAAAGAGTAGGTACAGACACTGGTACTTGGCGTCAGCAAACTTCTCTTGGATTGCGCTCTGTGATTATTCCCAAACTTCAACTACGCATTTACAAACATTTGGAATTATTTCCAAATTGCTATTGCAAAAGGTAAGCTTCTTTTTAACTTATTAAAAGACTTTTTCGTAAACATAGCCTTAAATTATAACTATACAGAATTTACCAAAAACCATCTTTAAATTAATATACCTAATAATTACTATGACTGTCCGACTTTAGAATGTTATTTAAAGCTTATAACTTATTATATGTACGTGCATATAATTATTTGAAACATTTCCCTTACAGCAAAATTACTTGGAGTACTTGGCTAATGCGTTTACGACTACAGGAAATAAAATCGTAATTTGGAACAAACTCAAGAAATTTGGACACCATAAAACGTGAGTGGTTACGCAGTTTAAAATTATTCTTTACTTTTGAAGTTAAATTCATGCTATTAAAAAATTATATATAGTAGCAAGAATTATTTTTGACAAGGTTAGCTAAGGTAGTATACCACCAGTATGTAATTATATATTTCCGCAAGCAAAATAGCAAAATGAAACTGCGCAATTTAATATTTTCTTTACAATTCGTCTCGGCAATATTTATAGCGGTACAATTTGGAATTAGCAGAACATAGGATTGTTTTTATGTTCGCACACGCATTCCCAAAAACAAATACAATGCTTCACATAGCAGTACCTCTTCGACAATTCTTAAAATACAAATGCGATTGAAAATACTTATAGAAGTAGGTGTTCGACAGTTATTTCAAAATACAAATGCAATTTAGGAAACATTTCTTTACGCGTTCGTGTAAAAGTCACTTTTGGAAATTTGAAATACGCTTTAACGACATAGCAAAGTTTTACAAAACGCTTCGGTATTCTAAACTAGCAATGCTTAAAAAATAAATTTTAATGCTTTTATACATGTAACTATTTTGTTAAGCATCGCCATTTTGCATTTGAAACGCCCGATACTGTGCATACAAGTCAGTTTAAGTTCTGCAATTTACAAGCATTGCATCGTTCGAAACTTTTACAGCAGGGTTCGATGTTCTACACAATTTACGTAATACCACTTTAAAAATGTATTTCGCATACTGCTACAATTTATTTATAAGTATTTACTCCGATTAATTATCAAGAAGCATTTTTATGACAATAAGAAAGCAGTAAGTTACACATGCGTCTAAATATGCGCGAGAAACATTACATTCGAACCACGTTTACATACTAATATTTAATGTACAGTAACTTCATGCATCATTTAAATACAGACAAATATCGAAAAAGTTATTACTTACTATTAATACTCGCATTACGAACGGTTGAAATCTTCGACAAAGTCCTAAACGCGCAATAAAGACTTAGCGTACTATACGTCAATCCGCACGTTGCATTACGTGATACAACCGGCAATAGTGATTGGCTACTAAAAAGACGTCACTTCAAAAAATGCAACGCTTTTACATACGTAACACCACGCACCGATAGAAATCACCATTCTCAGTAATATTCGTGTTTATACATGCGTATATATTTTTTAACAAAATACCTTACAATAAAAGATTTACGTGGCATTTTTAAATGCGATGCTTTTAGATGCGTAACGCCACGCAGCGATAGAAATCACCATTATCAGCCTAATATGACGTGTTTATACATGCGTATATGTTTTTTAACTAAATACCTTAAAATAACAGATGCAAGTGGCATTTTTAAACGCGAGTCTTTTAGATACGTAACGCCACGCAGTGATAGAAATCACCATTATCAGCCTAATATGACGTGTTCATACATGCGTATATGTTTTTTAACTAAATACCTTAAAATAACAGATTTACGTGGCATTTTTAAATGCGATGCTTTTAGATGCGTAACGCCACGCAGCGATAGAAATCACCATTATCAGCCTAATATGACGTGTTTATACATGCGTATATGTTTTTTAACTTAATACCTTAAAATAACAGATTCAAGTGGCATTTTTAAACGCGAGTCTTTTAGATACGTAACGCCACGCAGTGATAGAAATCACCATTATCAGCCTAATATAACGTGTTTATACATGCGTATATGTTTTTTAACCAAATACTCTAAAATAAAAGATTCAAGTGGCATTTTTAAATGCAATGCTTTTAGATACGTAACGCCACGCAGCGATAGAAATCACCATTGTCAGAGTAATATGACGTATTTATACCTGAAAAAAAAAAGATTCACGTAGCATATATTTAACAGAACATCCTACACAAAACATATTCATTATTGGCATTTGAACAACACTTACATACTATTATTTACAGTACAGTTATTTCATGCATCCATTTAAATACCTTCGTAAATGCAAAGATATATTACTTACTAGTAATAGTCAAATCACGAACAATTAAAATCTTTTACAAAGACCGTAAATATTACTAAAGAATTAGCCTACTTTACGTCGATCCGCACGTTGCAAACGCATCGACATACATAACTTACTAAGATACGTCAATATTGCATTTATATAAAATAAGTAACATATACTGTTGCAAATATCGTTACCATACAGCACGAAGAAGTTAGCAATATAATGATACGTTTGCAATGAGAAAAGAGCACAAATACATTGGCAACAGCAAAATACACGTACAAATAAATATCCAATCACAGCATACTAACATTTTAGGCACGCATTCATTTTAATCTTAATTAACATATGCGATGGTTACAACATGCTATATGCTTATACTCTTACGTATTAGAGAAAACGAAATAATAATTTAAATCAATGTTAAAATTTACATTAACGTAAAAGTATACTATTTTTATCTAATGCATGCATTTTAAACAGTAATTACATAAAATATATATTACTTACGATTAAGAAAAACATCGGGAACAGCCAACTTCTTCACACCCCGCAAAACTCGTATTAAAGAGTTTGCGTACTTGACGTCAATCACCACGTTGCATCACGTGATGCAATTCGACACATGTGATTGGCTACTGATCGCGGTAGTAAAATACAAGCAAGATAGCACATAAAGCGCCGTGCAATCATACAAAAGAAAATGTTCACAACATTTATGTTACGATACACATAAAAAATAAGTATGATATCAAATATAGAGAGAATTTCTGCATGTTAGATGGAGGCCTACTGAAAGCAATTTATTTGATGATGGTAAATGGTGGTTTTACATTTAATTTAGGACACATAGTCGCTATGTGATTATTTGAGGAAAACGATAAAGTTTCTTGAAAATAGTCTAATGGTCTACTGTAGCAGCCAGGCAGAAAACTGAGATATAGCAATGTGTTCATTTATGTGTTTTTTGAACTTCAATAAAGGCTCCACATGCCTCGCGTTGCATGAAAATCACTAAATAAAATATCACAAGTATATCCTCGTGTGTTAGAGCAACATTCAGGGCTCAATGTCTTTACCTAATAGCGCAATCATTAAGGAATATAGTTTTGTGTTGGTTAACAAAACAATTTGCAACAGGTAATGTTGGCAAGAAAAGACATTATACATAGTATGCACATAGCTAAACACATTAACATTGCAGTCATAATATATGAACATGTTATACACAGAATTGAAGATAAAGTTTTTAAGTTGTATTTTAAATGAAAAGGCCTCGATGGGTACAGACTACGGACTTAGAGAAAGAGAATTTCTGCATGTTAGATGGAGGTCTGCTTAAAGCAATGTATTGGATGGATGGTAAATGGTGGTTTTAGATTGAAATTGAGTTAATAATTGCAATGTGGTTATTTGGTGAAAACAGTAAAGTTTCTTAAAAATAGATTGATAATCTGCTGTAACAGCCAGGCTCTATAGGAAGCATTCTACTGTTATGTTAGAGAATATCTATGCCTGTAGTGCGCTGTCTATTGACTTTGTACACATCAGTTAATTTTAAAGGCTAAGGATGAGAATGGAAGAGAGATCAGGGGGGTGACAGAAGGAGAAGGAGGTCAACATCTGGGAATCTTTACAAATATAACAAAATGTAGAAAACTGAAAAATATTAATATGTTCATTCAATTATTTTTTAAACTTCAATGAAGGCTCCACATGCCTCACATTGCATGGGCATGACATGATAAAAAACAACAAATACATCCCTGTGTGTTGGAATGTACAAGATTCAGGGCTCAATGTGATACTAATTGACACAATCAACATGTTGCATATAGTTCTGTGTTGCTTATGAAACAGTTTTGTAAATGAAAGACCTTTGCCATATTCTGGTTATTCATGAATATATTATTTGAAGTGCTTGCATTCTATTTTTCGTATAATTTAGACATTAAGTCATTGTAATAGATTGGTAGTGGTAGTGTTTTGATAGGCGCACTTCAAAAAGTAATGTTCCATTTTTTACAAACATGCTCTTTTTATGCATTTCAATTTATGTTGCCTTTCCACTTGTAAACACTTTAGATCATTTTTCCTATTAGAGAAACTCCACTCTGAATCTGCACTCTGACGCTCCACTCTGAATATGCACTCTAAAGCTCCACTCTGAATTACCACTCTAAATATGCACTCTGAAGCTCCACTCTGAAGCTCCACTCTGAAGCTTTACTCTAAAGCTCCACTCTGAATCTGCACTCTGAAGCTTTACTCTGAAGCTCCACTCTGAAGCTCCACTCTGAAGCTTTACTCTAAAGCTCCACTCTGAATTTACACTCTGAAGCTCCACTCAAAATCTCCACTCTAGAGCTCCACTTTGAAGCTTCACTCTGAAGCTCCACTCTGAAGCTCCACTCTAAAGCTCCACTCTGAAGCTTTACTCTAAAGCTCCACTTTGAAGCTCCACTCTGAAGCTTTACTCTGAAGCTCCACTCTGAAGCTCCACTCTGAAGCTTTACTCTAAAGCTCCACTCTGAATTTACACTCTGAAGCTCCACTCAAAATCTCCACTCTAGAGCTCCACTTTGAAGCTTCACTCTGAAGCTCCACTCTGAAGCTCCACTCTGAAGCTCCACTCTGAAGCTCCACTCTAAATATGCACTTTAAAGCTCCACTCTGAAGCTTCACTCTAAATATGCACTCTAAAGCTCCACTCTAAATCTCCACTCTAGAGCTCCACTTTGAAGCTGCACTCTGAAGCCCCACTCGGAAGCTCCACTCTGAAGCTCCACTCTGAAGCTCCATTATGAATATGCACTCTAAAGCTCCACTCTAGAGCTCCACTTTTAAGTTCCACTCTGAAGCTCCATTCTGAAGCTCCACTCTGAAGCTCCACTCTGAATATGCACTCTAAAGCTCCACTCGGAAGCTCCACTCTGAAGCTCCACTCTAAATATGCACTCTAAAGCTCCACTCTGAATGTTCACTCTAAACCTCCACTCTGAAGCTTCACTCTGAAGCTTTACTCTAAAGCTCCACTTTAAAGCTCCACTCTGAAGCTTTACTCTGAAGCTCCACTCTGAAGCTCCACTCTGAAGCTTTACTCTGAAGCTCCACTCTGAAGCCCCACTCTGAAGCTTTACTCTAAAGCTCCACTCTGAATTTACACTCTGAAGCTCCACTCAAAATCTCCACTCTAGAGCTCCACTTTGAAGCTTCACTCTGAAGCTCCACTCTAAATATGCACTTTAAAGCTCCACTCTGAAACTCCACTCTAAATATGCACTTTAAAGCTCCACTCTGAATTTCCACTCTGAATCTGTCCTCTAAAGCTCTACTCTAAATATGCACTCTAAAGCTCCACTCTGAAGCTCCATTCTGAAGCTTTACTCTGAAGCTCCACTCTAGAGCTCCACTTTGAAGCTCCACTCTGAAGCTCCACTCTAAATATGCACTCTAAAGCTCGACTCTAGAGCTCCACTTTGAAGCTCCACTCTGAAGCTCCATTCTGAAACTCCACTCTGAAGCTCCACTCTGAAACTCCACTCTGAAGCTTTACTCTAAAGCTCCACTCTGAATTTACACTCTGAAGCTCCAGTCAAAATCTCCACTCTAGAGCTCCACTTTGAAGCTTCACTCTGAAGCTCCACTCTGAAGCTCCACTCTGAAGCTCCACTCTGAAGCTCCACTCTAAATATGCACTTTAAAGCTCTACTCTGAAGCTCCACTCTAAATATGCACTTTAAAGCTCCACTCTAAATTTCCACTCTGAATCTGTCCTCTAAAGCTCTACTCTAAATATGCACTCTAAAGCTCCACTCTAGAGCTCCACTTTGAAGCTCCACTCTGAAGCTCCATTCTGAAGCTCCACTCTGAAGCTCCACTCTGAAGCTCCATTCTGAAGCTTTACTCTGAAGCTCCACTCTGAAGCTCCACTCTAAAGCTCCACTCTAGAGCTCCACTCTAAAGCTCCACTCTAGAGCTCCACTCTGAAGCTTCACTCTGAAGCTCCACTCTAAATATGCACTCTAAAGCTCGACTCTAGAGCTCCACTTTGAAGCTCCACTCTGAAGCTCCATTCTGAAACTCCACTCTGAAGCTCCACTCTGAAACTCCACTCTAAATATGCACTTTAAAGCTCCACTCTGAAGCTCCACTGTAAATATGCACTCTAAAGCTCCACTCTAAATCTCCACTCTAGAGCTCAACTTTGAAGCTGCACTCTGAAGCCCCACTCTGAAGCTCCACTCTGAAGCTCAACTCTGAAGCTTTACTCTGAAGCTCCACTCTGAAGCTTTAATCTGAAGCTCCACTCTAAAGCTCCACTCTAAAGCTCCACTCTGAAGCTTTACTGTAAAGCTCCACTCTGAATCTGCACTCTGAAGCTTTACTCTAAAGCTCCACTCTGAAGCTCCACTCGGAAGCTCCACTCGGAAGCTCCACTCTGAAGCTCCACTCTAAATATGCACTCTAAAGCTCCACTCTGAATGTTCACTCTAAACCTCCACTCTGAAGCTTCACTCTGAAGCTTTACTCTAAAGCTCCACTTTGAAGCTCCACTCTGAAGCTTTACTCTGAAGCTCCACTCTGAAGCTCCACTCTGAAGCTTTACTCTGAAGCTCCACTCTGAAGCCCCACTCTGAAGCTTTACTCTAAAGCTCCACTCTGAATTTACACTCTGAAGCTCCACTCAAAATCTCCACTCTAGAGCTCCACTTTGAAGCTTCACTCTGAAACTCCACTCTAAATATGCACTTTAAAGCTCCACTCTGAAACTCCACTCTAAATATGCACTTTAAAGCTCCACTCTGAATTTCCACTCTGAATCTGTCCTCTAAAGCTCTACTCTAAATATGCACTCTAAAGCTCCACTCTGAAGCTCCACTCTGAAGCTTTACTCTGAAGCTCCACTCTAGAGCTCCACTTTGAAGCTCCACTCTGAAGCTCCACTCTAAATATGCACTCTAAAGATCGACTCTAGAGCTCCACTTTGAAGCTCCACTCTGAAGCTCCATTCTGAAACTCCACTCTGAAGCTCCACTCTGAAACTCCACTCTGAAGCTTTACTCTAAAGCTCCACTCTGAATTTACACTCTGAAGCTCCAGTCAAAATCTCCACTCTAGAGCTCCACTTTGAAGCTTCACTCTGAAGCTCCACTCTGAAGCTCCACTCTGAAGCTCCACTCTGAAGCTCCACTCTAAATATGCACTTTAAAGCTCCACTCTGAAGCTCCACTCTAAATATGCACTTTAAAGCTCCACTCTGAAGCTCCACTCTAAATATGCACTCTAAAGCTCCACTCTGAATGTTCACTCTAAAGCTCCACTCTGAAGCTTCACTCTGAAGCTTTACTGTAAAGCTCCACTTTGAAGCTCCACTCTAAAGCTTTACTCTGAAGCTCCACTCTGAAGCTCCATTCTGAAGCTTTACTCTAAAGCTCCACTCTGAATTTACACTCTGAAGCTCCACTCAAAATCTCCACTCTAGAGCTCCACTTTGAAGCTTCACTCTGAAGCTCCACTCTGAAGCACCACTCTGAAGCTCCACTCTGAAGCTCCACTCTAAATATGCACTTTAAAGCTCCACTCTGAAGCTCCACTCTAAATATGCACTTTAAAGCTCCACTCTAAATTTCCACTCTGAATCTGTCCTCTAAAGCTCTACTCTAAATATGCACTCTAAAGCTCCACTCTAAGTCTCCACTCTAGAGCTCTACTTTGAAGCTCCACTCTGAAGCTCCACTCTGAAGCTTTACTGTAAAGCTCCACTCTGAATCTGCACTCTGAAGCTTTACTCTAAAGCTCCACTCTGAAGCTCCACTCGGAAGCTCCACTCGGAAGCTCCACTCTGAAGCTCCACTCTAAATATGCACTCTAAAGCTCCACTCTGAATGTTCACTCTAAAGCTCCACTCTGAAGCTTCACTCTGAAGCTTTACTCTAAAGCTCCACTTTGAAGCTCCACTCTGAAGCTTTACTCTGAAGCTCCACTCTGAAGCTCCACTCTGAAGCTTTACTCTAAAGCTCCACTCTGAATTTACACTCTGAAGCTCCACTCAAAATCTCCACTCTAGAGCTCCACTTTGAAGCTTCACTCTGAAGCTCCACTCTGAAGCTCCACTCTGAAGCTCCACTCTAAATATGCACTTTAAAGCTCCACTCTGAAGCTCCACTCTAAATATGCACTCTAAAGCTCCACTCTGAATGTTCACTCTAAAGCTCCACTCTGAAGCTTCACTCTGAAGCTTTACTGTAAAGCTCCACTTTGAAGCTCCACTCTAAAGCTTTACTCTGAAGCTCCACTCTGAAGCTCCACTCTGAAGCTTTACTCTAAAGCTCCACTCTGAATTTACACTCTGAAGCTCCACTCAAAATCTCCACTCTAGAGCTCCACTTTGAAGCTTCACTCTGAAGCTCCACTCTGAAGCACCACTCTGAAGCTCCACTCTGAAGCTCCACTCTAAATATGCACTTTAAAGCTCCACTCTGAAGCTCCACTCTAAATATGCACTTTAAAGCTCCACTCTGAATTTCCACTCTGAATCTGTCCACTAAAGCTCTACTCTAAATATGCACTCTAAAGCTCCACTCTAAGTCTCCACTCTAGAGCTCTATTTTGAAGCTCCACTCTGAAGCTCCACTCTGAAGCTTTACTCTAAAGCTCCACTCTGAAGCTCCACTCGGAAGCTCCACTTGGAAGCTCCACTCTGAAGCTCCACTCTAAATATGCACTCTAAAGCTCCACTCTGAATGTTCACTCTAAAGCTCCACTCTGAAGCTTCACTCTGAAGCTTTACTCTAAAGCTCCACTTTGAAGCTCCACTCTGAAGCTTTACTCTGAAGCTTTACTCTAAAGCTCCACTCTGAAGCTCCACTCAGAGCTCCACTCGGAAGCTCCACTCTGAAGCTCCACTCTGAAGCTCCACTCTAAATATGCACTCTAAAGCTCCACTCTGAAGCTCCACTCTGAAGCTTTACTCTGAAGCTCCACTCTAGACCTCCACTTTGAAGCTCCACTCTGAAGCTCCACTCTAAATATGCACTCTAAAGCTACATTCTGAATCTCCACTCTGAATCTGCACTCTCATGCTCCACTCTAAATCTGCACTCTAAGGCACTATTCTGAATATGCACTCTAAAGCTCCACTCTGAAGCTCGACTTTGAAGCTCCACTCTAAATCTGCACTCTGAAGCTCCATTTTGAAACTCCACTTAGAAGCACCACTCTGAAGCTCTACTTTGACTCTGCACTCTAATGCTCCAACCTGAAGCAGTAGGTGCTTGGAGATGCAAAGAAAAGTATTTCACAGTGCAAAGTAACAGTCATAAAATTTGAGCTGAACATAACAATCTGCAGTTTAAAATTACATTAGTGTTAGCTGCATTACTACATAATTAATTGTCAAAGGCAAATTTCTGATTTTAATGATGTATTCTGCAAACAAGAATCATTGTCACTACTGCCCAGTGATGTGATCAAATGCTTTCAGATTTTAAATATACAGAAGTTAAGCACTACCTTCATAGGATGCTCGTACAATGGTCTGTCATTAATTGATCCTCCAAGTTCAAAAGCATTCTTGAACTGCAACAGGTATTAATGAGTTAAAGGGCAGAAGGGGTCAAAAGAAGAAAGAAAGACGCAAAAGACAGCCAGAGCACAAAGGCAGGTGCTGGCAATGCCAGAACAAAATCAGGGGCAGTACCAATGTCAGGTGACATCAGCAAAAGCCAAATTATCTCTGGAACGCCCCCATGTCTAGTCTGGCATTGCCAAACAAGCCCCTAATCCAACAGCTAAGCTCCATTTATGAAGGTAGCCAATGAATGCCAAGGGCCAACCCAAACACACACACAATACTTATTAGGTTTTTGCCTGCACAAAAAAAATGCACAGAATGCATCTTTTTAGCGAGGCAAAACATAAAAAATAATATTATCATATTACCCTTGTAAAAATGATGTAGCTAATATTCTATAAATTGCATTATCTGTATAAAAATTAAAATATTATTATAATACTAATTTTACCATTTACTTACTTCTACAGAATATTACCAAAGCAGCATATTACCAAAAAAGAAAACAACAAAGGTAAGACATTTATTTAACTATTATATATTTCTATGTTAACTAACATTACCCATCATAGATACAATTGACATTGTTACATAAATAAAACGTAAATTAAACATATTACACAAATCTAATTGTTATATCTAACAACATAAGTATTACTAATAATTTATAAAACCAAATATTATATAAAGGATTAAAACATGCACAAAATAATACAAGCAGATTACCATCAAGGACATGACAAATTCTCAGTTATATCAAAAGGCAAACAATGTTTACCAAATAGTACATTTGCTATTATTCATAACTTTGAAAAACCAGCACAAATATGGAACAAAGATGATTTGCATTACATTATGGATCTAGGTGATGCTTTATATAAAGATATGCACAGTTTTAATAAACAAGATCTTATGCATCCTGATGATTTACCTAAATATATTACACATACAAACAACATATATTCTATAAAAAAATGTCAACCATACTACGGAAATATATTACAACAATTTGATACATTATACCCAGACATACAAACAGCATTAACAATATCATTAATAAATACAGGAGTATTACTGTGCATGGATATATACGTTATATCTATAATAAAAAGTGAAGATCATTATTATATCTTTGATTCACATAGTAGAGACATCGATGGAATGCCACATCCACATGGAACAAGTATACTTTTACAAAAAAAAACTTTACCTGATGTAATGAACTACATTTACAATTTAGCTCACCAAATTAAAAAAAATAATGAAGATAATGTACCATTCGAATTAACTGGATTAAACATACAAAGCATAAACAAAAAATCATTAAAAAAGGCAAAACAAAATTACCTTAAAAAAGCACCATGTACAGAATCACAATACTTTATGCATACTACAAATGAAATTAAACTATTACACGCTACTGCAAGTACATCTTACCAAGAATGTGTATCTACAAAGTTGCTTACAAGAAATATACTTACAGTAACAAAAGAACTTACATCAAGTACAGAAAAAACAATTGCAGATATTGGCAACAAGCGGTCTTCATCTAACAAGAGACAACGACCAAATATTGACACTTCCAAAAACATTAACAAAAATAAAAAAAAAAAAACTGCACACAATAGTATACACGATAATGCTAATCTACCAACACCTCATAACACCAAAGACATCAAAAAAACAGCTATAGAACAACGCTTCAATATACAAGCCATAAATACAAGCACTGTAAAAAACAGAATAATAAAAAAAAGAACAACACACACAAAACAAAACACACAAACAAAAAGCATAGATCACAATACATACACAAACACAACAAACAAACAAATATGTAACTCAATGAAAGCCAGTATATTAACAACTTCAGCAATAACTCAAGAATTACAAGTCCCTATTAATATACAGGAATTACAAAACTTTGAGGAAAAAGAAAATATTACATCTAAAGCAATCACATGTAATATTAACATTAAAATACAGTCAGATGAAATGAATAATAATGAAAACAAAATTAACACAGAACATAACATCTACATTGCAAATAGTATATTTGCAATCATATATAACTACACCCACAATGCATCTAAGTGGACTGAACAAGACCTTAATAATATAATGCAATTAAGTTACAACTTACAAACAGACATAGAAATATTTTATGGCAAAAAGAAAATAGAAATAGCAGACATACCTAGCTACATAGATCACAATAATATAATATCTGCAATAACATTTTATACAGGTTGCTATTATAACATATCAGTGCAAAATACTTTACAAAAAGAAATTGCACTAGTATTAAATGATATGTTGACAACATATAATGCTATATTATTATTAATAAATAACAAAATATTTACAATAGGCAAAACAAGTGAATCATTCTTTATATATAATTGCAATACAACAGATCTAATAGAACACATATATATACAATTAACAAGTACAGCCATAAGAATAAAAACAGCAAATAAAGTAATAGAATATCTATTACATCTTATTATCAATGAACTGTATACTAAAAATACTGATATTATCATACAATTAGTGCCAATTTATATACATACAATCCAAAAAAATTCGTTAAAAAAGACAATTCAAAGAAAGAAACGTAAAACTACAGCAAATACCCCTAAACATATGATTGTACATACTGCACAAGCATCCCACATTACAAATAAAACTATTATATCTTCACCTACAAAAAGAAACAGTGACAATGCTAGCCAAAAAAATCAAAGCAATATTCATGAACACACAATAAAAGTATCGTTGCTACCACAAACTACTCCCGAAAATTTACATACTAACACTTTAACTCAAGAATACATCACTATACATGAACACACACCAACAAATAATACACAACATAATGCTATTATAGAAAACATCACATTACAATCAAATATCATTGCCAAATTTCACCAAGAAATACAGTCAGGGCCAGAATATATTTGCACTATTTGTAATCAAATGTGGCATAAAGAAACAGTAAGATCAACACATATCATTAAAAACCACAAAACATTTATACAATGTGATATAAGTTCACAAAAAACTGACCATATATGTAACACATGCTACAAATATATTAGTCGAAATAAAATACCTCCAAGTTCAGTATTTAATGGAATGAAATTTCCTGATATACCACCTGAACTATATCTACATAACTTAGAAGAAAGATTAGTTTCACCAAGAATACCTTTTCTACAAATAAGAACATTGCCGCGTGGTTTTCAAAAGTCATTATCAGGTGCTGTTGTTAATGTACCAGCTGATGTAATGACTACTGTTACAATATTACCTAGACAAACACATGATAACATGACAATACCCATTAAATTAAAACGAAAACTAAGTTATAAATCATTCACACATTTAGAAAATGTCAGACCTAACATTGTAAAAAAAGCAGCCATTTATCTAGCAAGAAATAGTGCATTATTTAAAGAATATGGAATAACAATAAACAAAGATTGGGAATATACACCAGAAAGGACAAATGACAACATACACACTTCAGAAACAGAAAATACATCAAGCAGTTCAGATAACATACCAGCAGGTAACTTAGATACTATGTTAAATAATGAAACAATAACAACAGATAGCATTAATATTTTAAGTTTAGCACCTGCTGAACATAACATACCAAGAAGTTTATATGAAGATAAAGATTCAGAATACTTAGCATTCCCAACAATATTTGCCGGACAACGTAGACCAGCAAATGAAGATAGACATGTACCAGTACATTACAGTACAATTTGTAAATCTGAACTTAGAAATTGTGACAAAAGAGTAGCTCAATCAGTAACAAATATGTTTTTTAAACTTAAAAAATTGCAAGTTAAACAAATACAAGACAAAATTTTCATATCACTTAGAAAGCATTTTAACAATGGGCAAGTTATAACGGTAAAACACATAAAAGAAAATTTAGAAGGAATACTACAATATAATGAAGGGTACAAAATTTTAAAGACAATACGCAGCTCACCTCCATATTGGGAGAATTGTAAAAAAGAAATATTTGCAATGCTAAGACAATTAGGAGTACCAACTTTTTTCCTAACATTGTCAGCGGCAGAAACAAGATGGTTTCATCTAATTAACATATTATTACGAATCAATGGAAACAAAGAATGCACTCCTGAAGAATTTGCTGATATGTCTTGGGAAAGCAAATGTACACTAATACAACAAAATCCAATTATATGTGCTCGCCATTTCGACTACCAAGTACGAAAATTATTCAATAGCATATTATTACATAATAGTAATCCTATTGGTAAAATAGTAGATTATTTTTACAGAGTAGAATTTCAACAACGTGGGTCACCACATATACATGCATTACTTTGGATACATAATGCACCTAGATATAATGAAGCTAACAATGATGAAGTAACACAATTTATTGATCAACATATAACTTGTGAAAAAACTGAAAACTCAACTATACAACATTTAATACCCTTGCAAAAACATGGACATACTAAAAACTGTCGCATAAAACATCAAAAAACATGTAAATACCAATATCCAAGATACCCTATGCGACATACTACTATATTAGAACCATTGCAATTAGAAACAACAAATGATCTCATAAAAGAACACATACAATTAATCCATACAACAATGCACACACAAGAATTTGCCACTTATACATTTGATGATTTTTTGCAACACATGAAATTAACTGAAGAACAATATATAACATGCATACAATATCGACTACAAAAAACAACTATAGCTCTAAAAAGAACTCCAGCAGAGTGTTATATAAATAACTACAACAACATAATATTACAGGCATGGCAAGCTAACATAGATATACAATACGTATTAGATGCATATGCATGTGCTGTATATATTGTTTCATATATTAGTAAATCTCAAAGAGGGTTAAGTAAAATCATTGCACAAGCTACAAAAGAAGTACAACACAATCCAAATATTAAAGAACAATTAAAACACATAGGAAATAAATTCTTAAATTGCACTGAAATTAGTGCACAAGAGGCAGCTTATCTAATACTACAAATACCATTACGAAAAGCTTCCCGATCATTTGTATTTATAAATACAAATAGACCAGACAAACGCACATATTTAATGAAAGACATAAATACAATAAATTCACTACCAGACACATCAACTGATATACAATTTGACAATATACTTGTAAAATACAGCACACGTCCATTAACATTGGAAAAAATAACACTAGCTGACTACGCATCTAATTACAATACAAAAAAAAAAACTGCAAAAAAAAAAAAGGTTACAAACACGCATGATAACTTACTTTTAGAACTCAACTTTTATAGCTCGGATGATGAAGAAATAGAAATTAATAACATAGTTAATAAACAAAGCAATACTACATTCACTGAACGCAGAAAACAAAAAATTATACGATACTGCAGATTCAGCAAATTAAATGATCCTGAAAATTATTATAGAGAGTTATTATTGCTATTTTATCCCTGGCGAATAGAAAATAATATAATTGGTACAAAAGATACATACTATGAAAGATATCTAGAATTGCAAACAATTATTGATGCAAACCATTATATATATAATAAACAACATCAAATACTTTGCAAAAGTAATATATCAACAGAAAATGATGCAATCCTTACACCACCATTATCCCCAGTGATAAATATACAAGATGATTTACATAATGACAATACCCTATATGATCAAGAATTACAGTACGACATATCTTTGGATTTAGGAATTAGAAGTACTACAGAAGAAGAAGCCTTAATAAATAATATGTTACCAGAAGACAAATACAATGACCTAATGCTAAATTTAACATTAGAACAAATAAACTTCATTTATCACCATCTAAATGCAATTAAAACACAAAAAGTACCTTTTTATACATTTTGTACTGGAGGTGCAGGAGTAGGAAAAAGCTTCCTGATAACAGCACTACATCAAACATTATTACGCTACTACAATACAAAAGCCGGAGAAAATCCAGAAAATGTTCATATATTACTAACAGCACCAACAGGTAAAGCAGCACATAATATACAAGGACAAACACTCCACAGTACTTTCAAAATACCAGTATCACAAACATTAACATATAAACAACTAACTCATGAAAACAGAAGCATACTTCAAAGTAAGCTTATGCATTTAAAAGTACTAATAATAGATGAAATATCAATGGTAGGTGCAAATATGTTTAATTTCATACACAATAGACTGCAAGAAATAAAAGCTTCTAACCAACCGTTTGGAGGAATATCAATATTAGCAATTGGAGATTTCTATCAATTAAAGCCCGTATTTGATACATACATATTTGACAATTCAAAACATTTGTATGGGCCATTAAGCACTAACTTGTGGAGAGCACATTTTCAAATATATGAGCTTACAAAAATAATGAGACAACTAAATGACATGCCATTTGCAGAAATGCTCAACAGATTAAGAGTAGGAAAACATACAAAAAATGATATCACAAAGATAAAATCCCGAGAAAAAGAACCTCCACAAAGTATTAAAAACAGTATACCATATATCATGGGTACTAACAAAGAAGTGAATGAAATAAATGACACAGTATTATTACAACATATGCAATCTCATGCAGTTTATACTACATTAGCAATAGACACAGTTGCATCAGACGTAAGTCAAGAAGTAAAAGAGAAAATATTAAAGCAATTACCAACAGACTCTACAAAAACAATGGGATTAGCAAGCACACTACACATTGCAATTAAACTTCGATATGATTTAACTGCAAATCTTGCAGTCAATGATGGATTAACAAATGGAGCAACAGGAACAATAGAATATGTTGATTGTACAAATAACATACCTATTATAATATGGATACATTTTGATAAAAAAAATATTGGTAAAAGTACAAGGCAACAAAATAAACATTTATACCATGCTAATATATCACATGAGTGGACACCAATATTGCCTATATCAAGACACTTTCAATACACTAAAAAATCTTTAACTATAATACGAAAGCAATTTCCATTACGGCAATCATCAGCAAGGACAATTCATAGAACACAAGGTGAGACAATTGAACCACTTTATATACACTTTAATAATACAAAAACACATCACCTACACTATGTAGCTATTAGTAGAGCTAAATCATTACAAAATATTTATATAAAAAACTTTGATGAAACAAAAATTGCAATACACCCAAAGGTCCATGAAGAAATGTTCCGATTAAAAACATATATGCCACTACAAATATCCATAACTCAAATATCACACTTTGCAAACAGCATTACTGTCATTGTACAAAATATACGCTCACTACAAAAAAATTTTAAATACATATCAGCTGACAGTAACATATTAAATGCTGATATTTTATGTTTCACAGAAATAAATACAACACATAAAGCAAGTACAGATGCATTTATACTTCCAAATTACAATATGCTAATATTTGATAAATACCATAACAAACAAACAAATCATGGGATTATAGTATATTATAAAACAAACCACAAAATACAACCAATTTTTACAACAGAAAAACAAATTGACATTTTGCAATTTACAAAACAAATACAAAACAATGACTACCTATTTGTAATAATCTACAAGCCACCAAAGGTAAGCATTCAAATACTATTTCAAATACTAACAACAATTTTAAATAATTTTCCAAATCATAAATATGTTATAATGGGTGATTTCAATGTTGATTTACAAAAACCAACACACAGTACAAATGTATTATTAGATAACATGTTAACAAAGTTTAACTGTGTACAAAAAATAAACACACTTACAACAGATTACAATTCTATATTAGATCATATATTTACAAATGCAAATATACAACATTATGGAACTTTAGAGTCATATTACAGTGATCATAAACCAATTTGGACAGCTATTTAATTTATATGCATTAAAGCCAGTTATAATGTGACAAATTTACAATTATGATACCGTATTAAATAATTGCATTTTTTTTACAGATGATTTCCATTCAAGATTTAAAGGACAACAAACCTGACGAAAGTAAGCCATACCAAAAAGCAATTCGTGTCAATATAATTCACTGTACTGGAAAAACATACTATCGCAATGCAAAGCAAGAAAATAAAGTAATGTATCATATGGCATTAGCAGATCAAACATCATCTTTAAAAGCTACTTGCTATAATGAAGATTATTATGCACAGACAAAAGAAGGATATGGAATGCTAATTCGGAATTACCTTTTGAAAAATGACACTCTAATTATCACAAAACAAAGTAAGATTTCAAGAATGCCACCAATTGAGATACCTGCAGAAATAATTCAAGAGGCAATTAATATTTTGCAACCACCAGCTCCACCAGTGTCTCCAATAAAGACAGTGAGAGAAGTGAGTGTAAAAACACTCCTAAGCGTCTCCGGGACGATAATTGAGGTGAGCTATATCTTTATGCTTATCATTTATACTACTGCATTTTATGAATACCAAATAAGGTACACTTTTAAAAAGTTAAAACTTGCATGTTACTAAATGTATCTATCATCAAATAGAAATATGTATTACAGTACTAAAATGTTTTAAAACATGCAAATCCAATAATTGCCTAGAAAAACTACCAACATATGTTGTTCCTTATGATTAATATCTGTGTAAGTATGTAAAATTATTTACATTAATATTGCTATTCTCCCCAAAAAATTACAGGTAAGTAATCTACAACTTATAAAAATACACAAACTACAAAACATATGCAAATACTATGAAATTGCATTTACTAAGGGTACTAAGGAAATAAATTATGCAACCATTATGCATTAAAACTATCATACAACTAATGTATGCACCATTAAATAACAGGTAAGTAAGCTAAACTATACTACACTTATTGCTAAGTATTTGCATAACGTAAACATATATGCAAATACAATATAATACTATGCATACCATACATATCACAACAAAAGTGTGCACCATTTAATAACAGGTAAGTAATATAAATTATACTACACTATTTAGTAAACTATGACACCAATAACAATACAGAGCAAACTTAATATACCCAATCACTCTATCATTAAACAATACCCCCCACCATAAAACAGGTGTCACAACATATATGAAGTAGTACCTATAACAGTACCTACTTCCTGTACTATTAGCATTGTGGCATGCAGTAAAATCTGCATACCAACCACAATGCTAATAATGCTATTAATGCATTAACATATAGACAAAAACACACAACACAAATTAGCACTTTTACGAAGCCCACAACAAACTCATTTCCCACCTAAATCTCACTAATTTATAATATAACTGATATAGACTGTAAGCAGCAAAATTAAAAGGTAAGTAAACTAATAATTGAATTATTAGCATATTCTTTTCATAGCTATAGCATTCTATAACAGCAAATTGCACATACAAAATGCAATTACTAAAGATTGTAAGTTAATACAAGTCTTGTAACAAAAGAAAGTAACACAAACACGAAAAAAAACAATTATTACCAACAAATAAATATGTGAAATTTAGTTGTTTTGTTTGCAAAGACTGTCATGTCAACAATTATCATATTTCAAATTAAGCAAAAACCAGCACAATCAATGTTAGTAAGTAAAAAATATATAATGAACATATACTATTTTACAGGAAGAACAAACAAAAAATATATTCGTTGGAGGCCAAGAAACACAATTGAAAAGTATCACTGTCAAAGATACTACGGACTCTGTGAAAATTACTCTATGGAGAGAGGCAGCTGACTTCCCAATAGTAATTGGACAATATATACATTTATCGCACGTAACGGTACATGAATTTAACAAAGAAAAGATTTTAAACACAACCCGCCATACAAAAATACAGGTAAGTAAAATTTTACATTGCAATTAATAGTTAGTTAATATGAGTAAATGAATTAATACTAAAACAGTATCTTTGCAGGTAATAAAACCACCCGAAGAAAACCTTGATGTAACTATTTATGGATTAGACAAACTACATCATGAAACAAGCATGGTAACAGTACAAGTAAATGGGACAGAAGATTTCCAATCCATGGAAATTAACAATACTACTTTAATGGACTTTTTGCATATAAGCTATGATGTAGACAACTTAGCAGACACATTAATGAAACATCTACCATTATATGTAAAGATAACATTTTGCAATGGATCAATCATAAACATCATTGAGAACATATGATGTCAGCAATTATACCATATTTAACAAATGTTAGGTACTAAAAATACAATTGTTGTTTACAATGTTGGTTTGAACAAGTTTAATTAACACAACATATATATATATATTGTTTAAAGTGTTTATATAAAACTAAATCACAAAATTACTTTTGAGTGCAAATAATAGTTTGAAATGCTTTTATCATATTTACTGTGTGGTATTTACTAAAAATGTTGTCTACTATAAATACAAATAATGTTTACAATGTAACATTACACACGATTTAATAAGACAATACATATATATATTGCTTAAGATGTGTTTCGTACAAAACTAGATAACAAAATTACTTTAAATTGCTAATCACTTTTTGCAATGCTTTTATTAGAATAACTGTATGTGACTTACTATACAAATCTGAAGTAATTTTTATATACAATCTATAGTTATACATTTGATTAGATTTTCTAAGTATGACATATGCAACTGTGAAGTTAAATAGTAAGTTTTACAGAAATTGAGTGTTATTAATCATTTACATGTTGTATATTTACAATTAATAAAAAAAGTATAAAAGTGAGTTCAAATCAAAACTGTGTCATTAAAAAACTAGTTTACTTTTGCATTCTGATGGTGCACCTTTTCTAATCCTGTCAAACTTGCAAATTTAATGCCGCTATTACTTTTACTAACGCCTGTCATATCCATTTATTTACTAAAAGCTCTTACCTAATACCAGGACTGCAATAGAACATGCTGCCTTGGAAATATCCTAAATACTTTACGCCAAGTTCACTTTTCTACATAATGGTAATGTACTTGACTACTAAATGAAAGCAATAACTAACACCTACTACGGTAAGTTATACTATGTTTTAAAGTTATGTGTCAATCTGTAACTTGCTAAAATTAATTGTGCATTACTTATAACGCACCTACTGCCATCAAAATGCAACTACAATATACTTGCTGGGGGAGAGTGGTATACTCCCTGGAAAAATTCCCCCCACACTTTTTAATAACACAAACTTTAAGCAAGTTATCTCTTCTTGCTAAAGTAATTGTTGTATGAAAGTGTGTGGGACCTGCATCTTTACAAAGGATAAACTTCCACCAGTACAAAGAAAATCATTAGAAAAATGCTAAATCTATTCTCTAATACAACCTAAGGAAGATAATGCTGCCATCAACCAATACACCAAGGCAGCAGTTAAGAAGTTAACTATACTCAGCATCCTAATGCATGTATTTATAACATATTTTTGGATACAATCTATAATTAGACATTTGCTTACATATTCTAAGTGTAACATTAGCAACTGTAAAGTTAAATAGTAAGTTTTAAAGAAATTGAATGTTATTAATCGTTTACATGTTGTATATTAACAATTAATAAAAAAAGTGACAAAAAAGTGAGTTCAAATCAAAACTGTGTCATTAAAAAACTAGTTTACCTTTGCATTCTTACATTGCACCTTTTCTAATCCTGTCAAACTTGCAAATTTAATGCCACTATTACTTTTACTAACACCTGTCATATCCATTGATTTACTATAGCTCTTACCTAATACCAGGACTGCAATAGAACATGATACCTTGGTAATATTGTAAATACTTTACACCAAGTTCACTTCTCTACATCATAATAATCAACTTGACTGCTAATTGAAACCAATAACTAACACCTACTACAGTAAGTTATACTATGTTATAAAGTTATGTGTCAAATCTGTAACTTGCTGAAAAATTAATTGTGCATTACTTATAAAACACCTACTGCCATCAAAATGCAACTACAATATACTTGCTGGGGGAGAGTGGTATACTCCCTGGAAAAATTCCCCCCACACTTTTTAATAACACAAACTTTAAGCAAGTTCTCTTCTTGCTAAAGTTATTGTTGTATGAAAGTGTGTGGGACATGCATCTTTACAAAGGATAAACTTCTGCCATCAACCAATACACCAAAGCAGCAATTAAGAAGTTAACTATACTCAGCATCCTAATGCATGTATTTATAACATTGTATTATTTGCCCTTTACAAGTTAAGACTAAGTATGTGTATAAAAAGAATATACTTGTATGTTACTTGTTCATTGCTGAACTATGTATATACTTTATCACTTAAAAATAAAACTTTACCATGTAACTATATTTAACTCTATAACTGATACTAGCTTGCCATTCATTGCCTGCTCTTTTACATAAGTCTAGATCTGTCAACAATTTAATAGAAAGCCTAATGATGTAAACCTGCTACCATAAACAATACTTTGAATACTTTCCTGAAACTTCCGTTTACTGGCAAATATTACCAAACTTGAATAGTACTAAAAGTAATGAATAACACCTAAGACCTCCTTCGACACTGCCTTTCTCTACCACCAGCCTCTTTGCCCTAAAAACACTTATCTTCCATTTACTATTAATTTATCAACTAAATATTTCTGAAATTGCATATAAATGTACACAATATAGTTATATGCTACAACAATTATAGGTTTACACCTATAATACTACTACATATCTAGATATATAGTATATACTACTATATCTACATATATAGTACTATATATAAATACCTACTAGACTACCAAAAGTTTACAAGTTGATCAAATTCTGTGTATTAAAGGTATGCTATTTATTATTTATATGTGTTTATTACTACAAACTGTATTTACTATATGAACTAAAAATGAAACTTACCATGTCACTTTGTGTTTACCTATATAATTGACTTTAACCTGTCATTAACTACTCTTGTACATCACACTTGTCTATGTTCAGTTTATTGGCAGGACTGCAATTGTAAACATGCTACTTTACAAATATGCGGAATACCTTGAGCAGAATTGCTTTCCCAACATAATAGTAAACAACTTAACTGCTAAAGAAAAACAATAAGTCACACCTATTAAGGTAAGTTATACTATCTTATAGTTTATGTGTCAAAACTGTAAATATATACAAGGTAGTTTTTACAAACATTTCCATGCACATCCTGCCATCAAAATGTAAGTACATCACTGGCTGAGGGATAGTGATATACTCCCTGAAAAAAATACCACCAAACTGTTAATAACAGTAAACTTTGAGCATTTTATCTCTCCATGCTAAAGTTATTTATTATGAAAGTGTATAGGACCTGCATCTTTGCTATTAAGATAAACTTCCACCAGTATAAAGAAAATAATTCACAAAATGCTAAGTCTATTACTGCAGTACAACTTCATTTTAAACAATCTTAAATAGCACAAAAGTTACCATGTCACTTTGTGTTTACATAAATAATTGATTTTAACATATCATTGACTACTCTTGTACCTCATACTTGCTCTGTTCAATTTATTAACAGGAATGCAATTGTATACATGGCCATCACAAATATGCTTGATACCTTGAACAAAGTTCCCTCCTAACATAATAATAAGCAACTTAACTGCTACATTAGCAATAAGTGAAAGCTATTAAGGTAAGTTATACTTTATTATACTTCATATGTGAATACTATGATTTACTAAAAAGTAGTTATTATACAATTATTGCCATTTAGATCCTTGCATACAAATGTAAGTACACCACTGCCTAGAGGAGAGTGGTACACTGCCTATAAAATTTCACCCTAGACTTTTTAATAACAGTAAACTTTGAGCAAGTTATCTCTCCTTCAATAAGTTATTGTTCAATAAAAATACACTTCCTCACTGCCTTTCTCTGCCACCTACCACCTTGCATCATACTAACCAATAACTAACACCTAAGACCTCCTTTCACACTACCATTCTCAACCTACTGCCTCCTTACCCTAACAATACTTATCTCCTAATTACTATCTGTCTGTTAACATACTATTTCTGAAATAAACATATACTGTATATAATTTGTTTATATGCTACCTCCATCATACATTTACAACTATAATAGTACTAGCAATATATCTACTTCTATTAACAAAATATAATAACCAAAAACTATGCCAAGCAATACCAAAAACTCTAACTTAACTACTACGAGACCTATTGCATTGCAAATGCTTGTTTGAGGTGTCCAGATAAGAGTGATGTGTTTTATGATACTGCTGCTACTAAGAGCAGTTACATTCCTTTAGTGTGTGCTGGTGAGTGTAGTTCATCAATGATATCTGAAATTTGAACTGACCAAAGCTGAAGTGCCTGGAGGTGGACCATCAGCCTAGTCACTTTTTGTTCAGCTCTTACAAGTGTACAAGACGTGTGAAAAGGGCAGTGAATCAGCAACATAACGCACTGCCTTTGGCCCACCATAGAGTTACCACAAGAACTTCAAATCACAGACATGTTTGATTGGATTGCAGGGGAGGTGGAACATGTCCTCTTTGATTTGCTCAAAACCTGCTGAGAGAAAGAGTTTTGCAGCAAAGTAAGTGGCAGACTCCACTTTACATTGACTCACAGAGTCAGTGAAGATAAAGCTCTGTGGTGTGGTCAACTGATCAAGAATGAACATTCATAGGAAGTTGACCCAAAGCTCTCATTATTAGGTGTGGGTGGAACTTTTGAAGTCTACTCTGCAGAATGCTGCAGAGTTACATAAAAACTCTGCAATATTTGAGGAGTTCTGCCCACCATTGTGCACCTGAGAGCTCAGGGGGAGGCAGGGAACACATTTTACAGGTTACTTGGTAAGTTCTATAGACATGACCATGTGAATGTTTATAGTGCCTCATGTCCACTGAACGGCTCCATCGCTATATCAGTGGTAATTAAAGTTTCATGCCTACCTGTGCCGCAACCCAATAATACACCCTCAAACTGGTAAAAATGTGGGGAGGAATACAGAAAGCTCCCTCACGCCAAGAGCCCTCCCCAACTGCCAGTTCTCACTCACTATCACCGACATCATTCCGGGCTATCCGCATTCCACTGGACTCAGGGGGGATATCACTGCCTGCTCCCTCCTCTACTCCTGGATTTTTCCTTCTTGAGCTGCTAATGACTGGCAGAGCTACTAGTTCTGGGCAGCTGAGAAGGCTGAGGGAAGTGAACTGGGCACACATTGACTAGAGGGTACGTTCTCCTTTACCACTTCCAAGTATTGATGGCTTTGTGTGTGTGAGACCTCAGATAGCCCTGAGAAGCATCTTAAACCTTGTTGAACATGAAGAGCAGACTTCTCCTACCGAGTCAGTGTTCAATGTAAAAGCATGGGGCAGGGTCCATGCATCCCACCTTTTTAGAACATGCGCTCTATTGTTTACATTTTGTGTAACCTCACTGAACTGACTAATCAATAAATATGCCTCTCATGAATAAAGATGAACCTCCGGCTATTTGTCTGGATGTAATTAGTGGCACATATGCACAATGATGTTGAATCCACGCATAACACATTTTAATGTTCATTTCTAGCCCTCATTGCTTGTAAAACTCTTAACGATATCTGTAAGTATATCAAAGACACTCTACTGCGTATGTTGCAAAGCTCATTAAAAAATGGCTCCAGCGAGTTGCAGAATAATGTTTCTCTTGTATCACACTTCCGTTCAAAGATGACCTCTGTACCTGCCCTCTGACGAGGTCGTCACACTACGACTAGGCATAGGTTGTGTCAATCAAACCATTGTTACCCATATGTTTTGTTGTAGGTGTTGTTGGGAAAAACATAAGGTGACTGTAAGTAATGGGCTGGAAAACAGCTTTGCGGAGCATGGCTGAGTTTTTACTGAACTCTGTGCTCAAAGTGGTGCATGGAGTGGTAAAACTCAGTGTACTCCCCTGGCGGAGCGGAGTCTGTGCCCACCCATGTCCATTATATCACATTGACCTATATAACCATGTAAGTCACAAAACCAACATGACATATTCATAATTTGCACTGAAATTTGGGATATCATCAGTGATGTCATCAGTAATGTCACTGACCATGTTATGATTGATTTAATTTGTGAGATCATAAGCAGTGCATTTCCGGGGTATCAGTTACAGTTATCCCAGGTAACTATTGCTGCCGAATTTCAATGATTTTGTATGAGTGAACTCTGAGCCCAACTACACCATCCCTGGAACCTTTGATTTTTTGAGTGAATTTCAAAGTTTTTAAATTTTTATTTCCTAACTATAACGTCTCTGTAAACTTTGATTTTTTTCAATTACTTTTTAAGGTGTTTTTAATTCTTTCTCCTAACTAAAACATCCCTGTAACCTCTGTTCTTTTTAGTGAATTTCTATGTTTTTTATTCTATTTTCCTAATTTTAACATCCATGTAACCTTTTAAGTGATTTTTAAAATTGTATTTCCTAACTGTAACCTGTAACCTTTGAAGTGATTTTGTTAGTGAGTGTATGAGTGTCTCAATGGGTCTGTGAGTGGGTGTCAGAGTGGGTCTGTTAGAGGGAGTGGGAGTTTGTGAGTCGGTTTGGGAATGACTGCATAAGTTTGTAACTGGGTGTGTGAGTTTGTGCATGAGTGTCTGAGTGGGTCTTAGTGGGTGTGTGTGTAGCAGAGTGGGTACCTGAGTGAGTGCATGAGTGTCTGAATGGATCTGTGAGTGGGTGTCAGAGTGCCCGAATGGGCTTGTGAATGCCTCCATGAGTGTGTGGCTGAGTGCGTGAGTATCTGAGAGGGTCTGTAAATGGGTGTGTATATTACTCAGTGGGTGTCTGTGAGTGGGTGCATGAATGTATGCTTGGGTCTGTAAGTGGCTGTGAGTGTCTGAGTGGTTCTGTGCGTGGGTGTATGAGTGCCTGCGTGGGTTTGTGAGTGGGTGCATGAGTATCTAAGTGTGTGTGACTGTGTTTGAGTAGGTCTGTGAGTGGCTGTGTGAATGTCTGAGTTGATCTGTGAGTGCCTGAGTATGTGAGCAAGTATCTAAGGGCCTAATTATGAGTCTGACAGTCAACAGACCACCAAACTCACAGTGATGGGGTCGGTGGCGGTCCAGCCACTGCCAACCTGCGGTCCTACTGTCCCATTACAATTTGGATGCTTGGACCCCCATTGCATCTACACAACTGCCAAGGTTCCACAATCCCTGATGGTGAGGCAGCGGTGTGAGGCTACAATATACTTAGCAGGGCAGCTGAGGCCCCTCCAAGCATATTATGAGTTTCCTCACTGCCAGTAGTCTCATAGTGGTGAGCCCGCCATAAAACTCCTGGCAATAAGACACTTAGGGGGCCTACAGGGTCCCCTGTTGCCTCTAGTATGGACCTGCATGCAGGGGGGCATGTCTGCATGTACCCCTGTTCAAATATGGCATTGACTTTACAGTCCATGCTGGAACGCGCTGTGGCTGACCCACAGCACTGCGTTTCTAAGGTTCTCCTCTGAGCCTTTGGAAAAGCAGCGCCATGGGACTGCCACTGCAAGATTACAGCTTGTAAATCTGGTGGATGGACGGTAGTCAACTTTGGAGGTACGGGACAGTTGTGTGCCACCTGCTTCTGCTCAGCCAATGTTGTAATCAGCCCCTTAGTGTCTGCTTGAGTGTGTCAGTAGCTGTGTGAGTGACTGGGCCACAAAGGAACCACACCTGTGACTTAATCCAACACAACTCTACAGTTTTGCTCAAAATACATACCCAAGTGGAGTATTTCTAGTGCTTTATAATTAAGTGCTACCTCCTTGGATAAATATCCAGTATGTATTATACACTACAGCTGCATAATGGGCATGAGGAAATGTCACCAGTAACGTTTTGTGCATTCTTTCAATGTGCTTGCTCCTGGTGCATCTTTATACAGAAATATGTGATAACATATATCCTCCCATAGAAAAGACAATGAGACTACAAATAGATAAATCTCCACCAAAGAAGGGTCTTTCTTCTTAACTATATGAAGTAAGTGCTTCTTTGTTTGATGGAGATGCCCTCATATTCCTTGGATTCAAGAGCTCCTCACCACAATCGGCATAAAACGTGCTAAGGGCCGCTTGTTAAGCTGTTCATCATCCAGGCAAATGGCAAGAAGACTTTGCATAATTTTAAGGTAAGTGGGGTCAAATGGGGAAGTTTACAATTGATTTGCACATTTGCATGATCATAGTAATTTAAACAGAGAACAATGGACTGTGCTTTCACCAGGACAAAAAAGAACCCACTCATCATAGTCATATGCAGATTGGGCTCCAATAGATAAACAA
This sequence comes from Lissotriton vulgaris, assembly GCF_964263255.1. Lineage (NCBI taxonomy): Eukaryota > Metazoa > Chordata > Amphibia > Caudata > Salamandridae > Lissotriton > Lissotriton vulgaris. The sequence continues at coordinate 1,302,250,391 of NC_141695.1, read as the reverse complement.
TGCAATCACTTCCACAAATGATTTCAGAATTTTTCAATATGGAATTGCTGAAAAAACACACTTGCTTTAACATTGCTAAGCCCAGGAGATACGATCTTTTGTCTATTACAGAAGTGGAGCTTCAACTGGGGGCACCTACTATGTTTATAGCTGTAAGTGCTTCCCACTGTAGTTTTTTTTCTGTGAAATGAGCATCAGGGCCAGAACGGAACCTCACCTGCCCATTTATCCAACAAGAGTCCACAGATTTGCAGAGCCTTGTGCGCAGATAGTTCAGTGACTGGATTAGAGATCAGTGTACGACCTGCCGGATTGAAACCATCAAAACATCACAGTGCCAAGAAAGCCTTTAGTCCTCAGAGGATGGTGTAAGAGGGGAAGTGCTAGGAAATCTTGGGATAACACAGCACAGTGGGTAACTGTGCCTGCTGTAAACATATGTATTTCCAAATTATGTATAGCAGCGGCCATGCCACTGTCAACTTCAGAGCACTTTCCATACAAGGAAACATACAGATGGTGTATGCACAAGGTCTGGATCATTGCAGGGTTGACCAAGTACATCATTGTACTGAGGAAGATGAGGCTGAGGGCAGAAATCCCAACAACTTTAAATATCTAAAGAAGTAAGTTATTCCTGAGGGGTCAGAGATCAAGATCAATGAGAGGAGATCAGGAGTAGCAATACTTTGAGTCAAGCTGCCCTGAAACGCAGAATGTGCTTCATGGTGCTACAGCAGGACAACTCACTGGAGAAATGGGGGGTCTTTTGATAAGCTGTCCATCATCCTGGCAAAAGGCAGGAAGACTATTGCATACTACTAAGTTCGACAGGGTCCAAACAGGAGGAGCTTCCAGGTGATTTGCACGTTTGAATACTTATAGTAATTTAAAGAGTGAATCATGGTCTCTGCTCTCACCAGGACAGGACAAAAAAGAACCCACTAGTCACGGTCACATTCAGAATGTGCTCCAATAGATCAACAATGCAGTCACAGCCACAAAGGATTTCAGATTATTTTTCAATATGGAATTGCTGAGAAAGCACACTTGCTTTGCCTTCACCAAGCGCAGGAGTTAGGATTATTGTCCTTGCCAGAAGTGAAGCTTCAACGAGGATACCTGCCATATTTATATTTGTAAGTGCCTCCTGTTGAGCTTTAATTTCTGTGAAATGAGCATTAGGGCCAAAACGGCCCTGTCAAAAGCTAATGCGTAGGGGGGCCTCACAGCCCCACTCCATGTCAGTGACTCCCTGGGTGCCCTGGAGCAAACCTAGGGCACCCATTGACAACTGTTGGGGATCGTGGGGAGCCTAAAGGCCCCCACTGCCGCATTTTGATGGCTCCTGCTTTCTGGGAGTGAAGTGTTCGCTTCTGAATGTCTGTGTTTTTTTTGTGTAAAATGTTACTGTTGTTACTAACAAATATACCTATATGTTACTTTGACTATTGTTCACTTCAGTGAATACATATTCACACACACACACACACACACACACACATAAAGAGATCTCCCCCAAAAGGTATTGGAGATCTTTATATGAACATCAGTTACATTGCACAGGGTCACATTTATTTTGTTGAAGGTACAGGGAAATTAAGGGTCTGATTTAGACCTTGACAAATCTGAAACCCCATCACAAACATGATGGATATCCCATCCACTGTATTACAAAAGCATTATATCCTATTGAACTTTTTATACAACAGAAGGGATATTCGTCACATTTGTGACAGAGTATCCCATCCGCCTAGTTCTAAATCAGGCCCTAAGTGATTTGCCCAAAATCATGGTATATTGAGCTGATGCTGAGACACAAACCTGGTTTCCCAGTTCCAGAGCCTGCAGCTTTGGCCATTAATCCGCATCCTCTCCTAGCACCCTTTTTCCCCAATTACTGTATTTGAGCCAACGTGGCTTCACCAATGTACTGCTCTGGCATCATTTCCAGACTTCACAAGTTTTGCAAGTAGTAGACCTGGTTGCATCCTGATCCCATACTCAGTATGGACAGTCCCCAAATATTCCGTTTTTTTTTTCCAGAAGCACACTTGTCCAAACAAATATGCCTTTTCTATTAATAGTCCTGTTACCTCAACTAATCTTCCACTATGCTGGTCCTGGTATCTTCCAAGTACAAGAATCCAATCCAAAAGGGCACATTTCCTTTCTTACCCTCAAACAATTTTGCTATAACACTCAGAAATATGACAGCAAGCAATGTCAAACAAAATCATGTTGTTTTGCACTGAAAAGCAACATCTGGAATGAAAAAATGCAGTGAGGTGTCTTGAACTAGGTTGTAGGGCTACATGATAATCTTTTGATTGGACTATGTAAGTGATGTGTGAAATGATGGCAATACGCCCAGCTGAGTCTATATGAAGTTTAAGTGGAACATCACCAACAATAATTTCCTCTAAAGGTTCTCTACAAATATGACAGCCTGGAATATCAACATTCAGTAACACATTATTGACATTACTTTACTATGCCCAAGGTGGTCTATGGTCATGGTAGGCCAGGAACCATGACTTCATGCTAACTACAATGGAACACAGGTTGGACAAACCATCCAGGTTCCACTCTGTCAGAGGTTTTATCTTGGGACTTGGTTTAAAAAATGGAAGTCAAATTCCTACAGCAGGGCAACAAATGAAGCTGTTCTTGACGAAGTCCTTATGAAGTCAGACAGGCATTGGGTATGGTCCCACTTAAGCTGTGTTGGCAGGAAAAACTCTGAGCTGGAAAAGTTAAACGTTTACACCCAGGGAAGTTCTATCTTTAGCCAAATACTTTTGATTCCCTCACCCAGTCAAAACTTTTACCTTTGGACTTAGTCTTTTTTTAGAACTTGGAATCCTTCAGCGGTGCAAGGCTGCAGGTTTTATCCACCAATGGATACCATGAAGCCTGCTACCTTTTTAGCTGAGGGCTCACTGAATTTGATTTGTCACTGTGGAGAAGCTCCAAGCAGGAGAAACCTGTTTCTTCAGCCACTTGAGGTTACATCTTGTGCGCATTCGCTGGGTTGGTTAATTCAGGTCCTACGGAGGTCTTGAAGCCCAAAAGTTTTCTAAGTCCAAGCTTTTCATGGGTAGTAAGAGAAGTCCAGTTAGACACAGTTGAGGATTCCATGACATAAGGAGCTTCACCTGGGAATAAAAACTCACTCTACCTGAGGCTACCAGCTCAATATTTCAGGAGAAAGGTCTCTTGCATCTTGTTGCAACCCTACAGCTTACAAAGGAGATCAGCCAACTGCTCCTTTGGCATCCGCTTCTTTATCCTATATTTCCTCTCTGATCACATACAGCAGGTCCCGACAGGTCCAGAAATTATTCTGAAGTGGGTGCCTGGTGTGATACATTAGTGCAATGCACCAGTTAATGAGTGGGGGTGATCCTAACCGCTCCATAATCAAATGGGAAAAAAGGTTCCTAGGGTAACCCTACTCACTTTTGCATCAGTTCCTGTTTGCTGTACTGCAAAAAAAACCACAGTGCCTCCAAACTTTCAAAATCCAAGATGGGGAAGCTCTTCTCCCCTTGTGCAAAACCGGTGTGCTCACTCAGAGATGTAACCAGGGTAATAAGCAGTTTCTCCTCCGTGAACACTCCAAACCTCTTCTCGGGTCAGCTTTTCTCTGCTTTTGGTGCCAGCCTTTCAGGGAAGACCATGACTGGGTTCTTTCCAAGTATCACTTAAGGTTTTCTTGTGATAGCAGAGGAGAGTAAATTACGTTTTTGGGTCCACCCGGAATGAAAAAACCTTCAAAGTCTAAACACATAAGATATTGTCTCTGCTCTCGGATCAGTTATCATACCCCATCAGGGCTATTAAATGGCTAGGCTGTGACTGGACAGCTAATGTACATTAGCCCCCAGGAGGTTCAGGCAGGGAAAAGATATTGTTCTAAAAGTTAATTTCCATTCGATTTTATTAAAAACATTCAGAAGCATTGTATCAACAAACTACTCCCCAACACAACCACATAATACTGACTATGTGTTTTCCTATTAGGATGGTGCCTCTAGCAGAGTAGTTTAACTCCTCGGGAAGCATCTTTAAATGCATTTACACCTTTGACAGGTACAAAACAAGCATGGAGCTGCACAAGTTTGGATTCAGGAATGACGTTAATGAGGAACTTCTCTACAATCTCCTCCATCATTCTGAGCAACATACAGGGAGAAGCTTCAATTATGGCTGTATGTCAGAGACTGGAAGCAGTTTCGGGTCAAGACTTCAAATTGGAACTACCAAATATAAACGCAGTAGTTTACACCTCTATAGAGAAAGATACCTTAGGTACTTAACCCATTTCGCCACGCTTTAAACCTACAAATTACATGGAGGGTTCCATTGAGGAAAAATCTGCAATGGAAAGGAAGAAAAAATAAAGAGACAAAGTTGAAAGATGGACTAAATCGTCCACTTCTCGAGAATCCGGCAGGGGAGGTTATAAGGTTAGAGATTGCAAAATAAATTAAAACCTGACTGGTGTCAGTATTCTGATAGCAGTTCTTCACATTCTTTTCCAGATACTAAAGGTACAGGAACAGCAAGGGGGAGCAAATCCAAGTACCTATTAAAAGAGGAGTACAGTACGAAAAGTAAAGTAAAGGTGGACGTGAACTGGCATCAGCATAAAGAGGGAAGAAAAAGGATTGGAATCTGAAACCCTAGTAAAGAAGAAACAAGTAGAAGGACTATATAACAAATATGTTGATTCAGGTGTAAGTCCACATGTAATGCAGGCCCTTAGTGAGAGTGCTTCTAGACAGCGCTGCAGAAATCACAATAATACATCAGACGCTTCAGGAGTTTCTAGATGAGAGTCCAACTGATGACTTCATACTGATCATAACTCCATATCAACATTTACATCCTCCTGATAGGGTTCACAACATAAACATACAAATTAAATGGGGCATCCCACATAGTAACCAAGCAGTCTTCTGGACCCACATATTGGATGAATATGATATCATCCTGGCAGAAAAAGAGTTGCCTCCAGTCCTCATTAGGGAAGAACCCTGGGGAGAGAAAGTCAAATGAGTAGCTGTCTTTCCCATAGTACCTAGAGTGATCATGAGAATTCATGCCAATGAGTGGGCAGTAAGACAAGATTCAGCCTTATATAGGAGTCAAGCAGGGTGGGACCAACACTCTGGCCTGACAGTCCCACTTTTATTCCCCCATGCAGTCAGCCACAAGCATAATACCCTTTAAAACAGAGAGCAAAACATGGTACCAAAGCGATCTTAGATTAACTGCCATATCAAAGCATAATAAAACCTTGTCTCTCACCCATGAACGCCCCCATTTTTCCAGTCTCTATGCCAGATGGTTCCTATAGAATACCCTTAGAATATAAAAATCAGAATTCACAAATGAACATATGAAGTGCAATATGCAAACAGCAAAGGCATAATGATGAACCTGATGCAGAAAACATGCAAAACTATCCTGGATACTTCCAATGTTTTTTTCAGTCAGAATATAGAACCTGAAAGTGAGCATCTAAATGCTATCAGTTTCAACAGAGTGCAATTTTCATTCAGACGATTGCCCATGAGCTATAAGAATAGTCCTGATTTGTTTTCGGCATGAATCATGGAGATCTTACAACCAGACCAGCATTCATACAGCGGTTAGGGAGCTGCAATAAGCTGATGGTGCTGCTGCGGAACCACTGAGCATAATATGAGTTACCTTTCCACCGCCCCTTTCATGGCAGTGAGGTTGCCATGAAAAGGGTGGTAGAGAGGCAACACATGAAGCCCTAACAGGGCCCCCATGCTATTCTTGTACCTGGGGACACATGTGGGGACACATGTTGCATCCACTTGGATTTGCACCTCCAGTATCTGCATGGTGCATCATGCATGCCACAAGGAATAGGAAGCTGCCTTAAAATATAAACTTCCATCAGTCTACGTGAGGCACACTTTGAGCCATCATCATAGTGGTATTGACACTGAAGGGAATCGGGCAGCTGAACAAGTGGCAAAAGCTGCAGTTCAGACTGCCCAGGTAGCAGTCTTAACTAGATCTCAAATGAAGATCGAATCATATTTTAACAGCCACAAATGCCACAAAGCAAGCTGGGAAACCTCCTGCAGATTTTTCTCCCACATACTCCTACACCCCTAACTCAGATATCAATCTGGTAGTTACCATACCAGGAGTGGGAGACAGAGTAATAGCCAAATATCTATATAGATTAGAATTAATTCGGCCTGGGTGTTGTTTGCGGAGTTCTGCTGTGCGGAACTCTGTGAATGGACCCTAAAACTCTGCCATGCTATATATTACTGAAGTAGTGGAGTGTGTTACATTGTGCAATTTGCACACATTTTTAGGGTGTTTGTCCTGTGCTAGAAAAGCATGAGCGGCATCATGCATAGCACAAGAGGGTGTTGCTTCTTTCTGCCGCTCATGTAGATGTCCTACTCGAGCAGCAGCTTTCTCAATGCAAACTGAAGGTTTCTCTATGCCAGCAGAGGAATCCATCAACAACTGCCTGCATTTAGAAATGGGTGGCCTGGAGTACAATTTTCATCACTCGCACTCTACAACTTAACATTGATGAGCACGAGGGAGGAAAAATCTCTGCTCCACTACACGGACCAGAGTTTTTCGAAACTCCGTGTGATACGAAGAGCACAGAGTGGGAAAATATGCAAACTCTGTGAGCAGAGCAGAATATCATGCCCAGGCCTTGAATTAATCAAAGAGGCAAATGGGATGTTGGCCTCTGCACATGTAGAAATAAATGCAACCATAGCACTGCTATAGCTGTGCTACTGTTGGCCTAATTTATTTTATCAGACTAAGGACAATGTTAGACAATGTGATGTTTGTCAGCAAATTAAACCCTCCCCTGTTAAAAGACCCTTGCCAGCTCCCCTCATGATCTCAAATATACCCTTCAGGTTGATTTATTTGAACCCCATTGGTCCCCTAAGTTCACCTAACAATGTAAACATATATTGGTAGCTTTTGATTCATTTTCTGAATTCCTATGGGTTTTGCCACAGAGAAATGGAAACACTTCAGAAGTAAATGATTTGCAGTGCCTAGTGTCAATGGGGCAGTTCATGAATTTAATTCAGATAACAGTATTGCATTGGGGGAACCAAGGCTTACACGGATTCAATGTCCGCTCTTGGACTTAGTCTGCAATTCAGCAACCCATTCAAAGCTGAACCGAACTGTGTTCTAAAAAGGGCCAATATCCTAAATAAACAAACTTTAACTGCTAGGGTGTTAAGTTCAGGTCTTAGTTGGTACCATGATTCATGTGGACTTCAGGGAGCAATTTATAGCTTGCCTAGACAAGTATTGAGAGGATGCACTCCATAGGAAGTTCTCTTTGGAGTTTCTATTTATGTGTCGGGCTTAGATCATTCTGGGAAGGTGGTGGAAGAAGATAAATTTGACTTGGAGAAATGACAGAGTATTCAAGAAGTCAGAGACAAGTTGTCTAACACAAACCACTCTGATGCCGTTACATGTGAAGGTTACGTCATTACTGCTGCCGATGGGTGGGTTCCCAAAGTTGGGGACCTAATTTGAGGAAAAATATCAAGAAAAGCAATCTTTTTAGGAATGCTACAGACCACCCGTCAATGTTCTTGTTTCTGCATTCTATCCATCAACTGTTGTTTTTGCGCTTGGGGTAAGAGGCAACAGAACTAATATCCTGCCTCCTCTTCCTGGATCATGAAGAAGCAGAGTGTTGAGCGACCATGTTAAAAAAAACCCTGTGTGTCCAGACCTCTACAATCGACTGCAGCAGACACCAAGAAGGATTCAGAGTAGTGCCTCTAAGCCTCTAATAATATGTCACTCATGACATGGTCAGTGACATCACCGATGACATCACTGATGACATCACTTATGACATCACTGATGACATAATCTAGTGAATCTGAGCATTTTTTTTAAGTTTATGAGTGTTAAATATATATACAATTGTTATTGGTGAATCAGTGGGTGTTTAAGTACCTACATGGATGTTTCAGTGGGTACATGACTCACTGCATAAGTGAGTAATTAGTGTCTCAGTGAATGTATGGGTGAGTGACTAGGTTCTGCAAATATCAGCCTGTCAGTTGGTGTCGAAGTGGCTGTATGGGTTGGTGAGTGCATACATGAGTAACTTTATGGGTGAATGATTGGTTGTCTAAGTACCTATATGTGGGTGGGTGAGACGGTGTGTGACTGCCTGCATGGATGAGTGAGTGGGTGACTCAGTGGCTGTATAGGTTAGTAAGGACGTCTGATAGGGGGTGTATGGGTCACTGAGTTTGTGTGCGGATGTGTCAGTGAGTGAATGGATGTGTCAGTGGTATTTGAGTGAGTAATTGCATATGTGATTGGCAGTATTGGTGTGTGTTGGAGAATATGAGTGACTGTATGCATGAGTGAGTGATTGTGTGAGTAGCTGTATGGGTGAGTGTGCTTGTGTCAGTGACTGTATAGGTGTGTGAGTATGTGTTAGTATATGTATGAATAAGTGAGTGTTTGTGTGTGTGTATAACTGTGTAGGTGAGTGAGTGGCTGTGTGATTGACTCTATGGGTGTGTGACTAGGTAAGTGAGTAACTCTATGGGTGACTGACAGTATGTGAGTGGCTGTATGGTTATATGAGTGCATATATCTGCGGTTGTGTTAGTGAGCTGGTGTATGAGTGGTTGTATTGGTGACTGAGTGGATGTGTATGTAGACCTATGAATCAGTGAGTGGGTGTGTAAGTACTGGTATGGGTGTGTCAATGGTTTTGAGAATGGTAGTTTAGAAGTTGGAGTGGGTATATGAAAGGTTATATGGAAGTGTGAGTGTGTACATCAGAGATTCTGTGGATGATATCATCAGTGAAGTAGTTTGAGATGCCACTGACAATATCATGAGTGATATAATATGTGAGGTCATAAGCAGTGAATTGCAGGGTCCAAATTATCGTTATCTCAGCTAACTATAACTGCTGAATTTCTCTGGTTTTGTATCAGTAAAATGTCAGCCTAACTGTAACGTCCCTGTAATCTTTGGTTATTTCAGTGGATTTGAAATACTTTTTAACTCCAATTCCTAACTATAAAGTTCATGTAAAATTTGATTTTTTAAGTGAATTTCTATTTTTTTAACTTCTATTCATAACTATAATGTCCTTGTATTTTTTTTTCTATAATTAGATATTGAACATTACATATGCATGGTGCCCCGCTTTTTGTTGTATTTGTGATTTATTTATTCAAACTGAACATTAATCATCTTATTTCAAGAAATCTTTGGTTTTCACTACAATGTTTCAATTGCCAAGGACAAACAGCGAAAATCATGTGTTTTGACAAAGTGGAAAGCACATATATAGACATATTTTACACAAAGTTTGAATCTAGCTGTTTAGTAAGATATTGATTTCACTTGCCCCTTTGTATTCATTTGTCAAAAAAATGACATCTGAAATGGATTCATCTTGTTTGCGGCAACACCGGCAGTTGCGAGGAAGTCGGCAATCGTGAACACGTGTGTATTTGGCAAAGTATTAATCACATAAATAGAGATGTTTTATTTAACATTTGACTGTAGCTATTTTTTTAAATTTGTTTATTGGCATTTGAAAGAATAACATACATCATAGCATTTGGACATTTACAATATCGTATATCATATTATTGTTGTTATTTGTCACCAACAACTATTACAATAACAAAACTAACAAAAGCAAGACAGTATAATTCCTTATTCTATGAGTACACACTATGGTTTAATTACACCCAACATATATCAACCATACCTTAGTGCACCGTCACCAAGTACAGGTTACATAGTATATTTACCCAGGTGTTGCGACAGGGTAGAGCTAATATTGTCTCCGTTGCGATGGTTAGTCATTGTCAGGACATGTGGTATGGTCGGTCGTGCTTCTATACTTTTAAGTCAAGTCCATGGTTGCACTATAAGTAGTGAGCCAAGTTTGAAAGGGCCCCCATATATCTCTGAGTCTGGACAATGGGTGCATCATCTCCCAGAATGTGCTCTATTGTTCCTGATAGAAAGTGGTGTCTAAAACCCAGGCCTTGATTGTAGGAGCGTTCGGCATTCCCCAATGCATGGCAACCCTACGTTTCACCAGGAGGAGGAGCATAGTTAGGAGCTGACAAATTTATATCGGGGATTCTTGTACAAATCCTAGCAGTCCCATTGTGGGTGTTGGGTCTATGTTTTCTTCTAATATGTTGCTAAATGTGTAAAACAACTCAACACAAAATCTCTCCATCCGGGGGCATTCCCAAGCTATGAGTAAGAATGAGGCCTGAGGGTACCTGCACCTCCAGCAGTTCGTGTCTGCTCAGAGTCTCATGCAGTAGAGTTGGAAAGGGGTTCTGTACATGCGATTTAGAAATTTAAAGTGTATAAGCCTTACAGGTACATGCATCAATATTGCTTTTTGCGATTCCTTAATTGCAAAAAATAAGGAATCGCAATTAAGGAATTGCAAAATGCAATGCATCAAGAAATCGCTAAATAAATTGCGATTTCTTAATATTTCTTAATTGCGACTCGCAAATTGCGAGTCGCAATTAAGGAATACCTCCCCATTCATTCCTATGGGCCTAGAGTAGAGGTCAGCGAATGTAGTGAGGCCATGCTGCTGGCAGTGCTGGATAACATCAGAATAAGCACTGACCAAGGCGGAGCAGTCGCACTGATATTGTTGGACCTGTTGGCAGCGTTCGTCACGGTCTCACATACCAGAATGCTGGAAATCCTCAGTGAAAAGGGAATCCACTCCAATGCCTGGCAATGGTTTGAATCATTCCTAAGCAATCAAATCCAATCAGTCCGCCTGGGCCAATTCCAATTCCAATCTAAACCCAGGACCTCCAGGTGTGGTGACCCTCAGGGGGCATCTCTTAGCCCGACACTATTTAATGCCTATGTTTCATCTCTGGCCAAAATTAGCAGGAAGTGGGGAATCGGCATCTGCTCATATGCAGATGACACGCAATTAATGGTAGCACTGGAGGAAAGGCCTGAAGTCTCCAAACATAAACTTCATAACTGCCTGACAGAGATGTCCCAATGAATGAATATGCACTGCTTAAAACTAAATGCGGGGAAATCTGAGATTTTACTTTTTGGAGGGGCTTAGCTTCTCTGAGACACCACGTGGTGGCCACAAACACTGGGCACTGCCCCAAGTCCTAAACAATGTGCAAAAAAACGTAGGCGTCTTTATCGACGACACCATATCCATGATGGACCACGTGTGGATCCTCTGTGGAAGGAGTTTTGCGACTCTAAAACTATTAACAAGACTGTTCCTGTGGATACCAATGACTGTCACAAATCAATCATGCAGGCCCTGCTAATAAGTCAACTTGACAATGGTAATGCACTATTTGTCGGCATGAACGAGCATCTGTTCACTAGGCTTCAGATACTCCAAAATGCCGCAGCCAAACTAGTCTGCAACCAAAATAGGAAGAGCTCTGCATCAATGTGCATGAAGATCCTGCACTGGCTACCCGTGTGTCAATGAGCAGTATTTAAATTGCTCTTCCACACCCATAAAGCACTGTAGCAAAGCAGCCCAAAAATACTCGAGGACAAAATTGAATTTTATATCCCCTCAAGGAGCTTGCGGTCACTACATCTAGCTCTGGCCAGAACAAAGCTCATCAAGAGAGTGAGGTCCGGCGGACATCCTTCACATACCTAGCAGCTAAAAAATGGAATGAGATACCTTTGGACCTCACTTCCAACCACTTGGCTGTCTGAAAAAAACTAAAGATCCACCTGTTCCCCAAAATGTAAGAAACTTCAGCCCCACACTTTCCGCTCTACTGGACCATGTGCTTCAGCACCTTGATATCCTGATGGGATGAGTACCGCGCTTTATAAATAAATAAATACATGGCTACAATTAAAGGTGTTGGGGCAGCTCTATCAGCTTCCACTGCTACATGAGGCTGAAATGGTGTTGGGAACATCCAATGATGTAGAAATCGCACCTGAGCGCAATAGGCATAAAGTGATCTATATGGTGTCCCATGTCGCCCTGAGTGAGTGGGTGTGTGAGCATCTCCCAAGATCTGCGTGCCTGTTTGCCTGCCCATACCAAGGAGATCATTAGAGATCGCAACACCTTCAGAAATGCTTGAGTTAGTGGTAATGGTAGGTTCACAAAAATTTATAACAATTTTAAAAGGATAATCATTTTAGCAATCGCTATCCTCCGGGCTAGGGACAAGAGGAGTTTAGACCATAGCTATTTTCCCCTCCAGCCATGTAACTACCTGTCCGTTGTTCATGTCCCATAGTTCCTATATGTCACAGCTCAACCAAATTGCCAGGTATTTGACCTGGCCGCTAGCCCAGGCAATTGGATAGGCTGATTCGAATGGCACAGTCGAGTTTGTGAGTGGAAGAAGAGTTGACTTCACCCAACTAATCTGCATGTCTGATAGGCCACCAAATTTGTTGAGTTCATGGAGCATCATCAGCGTACAGTGAAATGATCAGGTCTCTCATTGAAAATCCCAACCCTCTTGTTGTATGATACTCTCTTATTCTGTCAGCAGGGGGATCCATTGTAATGGCAAATAAGAGGGGTGATATGGGACACTCATGCCTGGTGCTTCGGGTGATATCAAATGAGGGCGAGAGTAGACCGTCAATGTGTAGTCGGGATGACGGTTGTGAATAGAGTAATTTAATTTGCTTTATAAAAAGGGGGCCTAATCCTTGTCTAGTTAATATGGTGAAAAGATATGGCCACTCCAGCTAGTCAAAGGTCTTGGTGGCGTCTAGCAGCCACGTCAAGGCTGGTGTCTGGGGATGCAGGTAATGCATCACAGAGAAAAAGGTGCGGAGATTGTGCGACGTTGAATGCCCGGGTATAAACGCGGCTTGATCTGGTCTAGCAATGAGTGGGAGAAGAGGTTGTAATCTATTTGCCAGATGTTTAGCGTATATTAAATTATCAATGCAAATAAGAAAGAGAGGACAATATGAATCGCAAAGATCTGGGGCTTTGCCAGGCTTAAGCAGCGTTAGTACTACCACTTCCCTAGTTGTGGGAACGCAGGGTTCAACTTTGAAGTGACTCCTGGTACATTTCCATTAGGTGGGTCGCAAGGATTGTAGCATAGCATTTACAAAATGACATTGTCAGGACATCTAGACCCGGCGCTTTGTCAGTGGGTAGCCTATTTATGACCTGTATTATATTATCAGTAGTAAATGTTTCATCCAGGTACTCCCCATGAGCCCTGCTGAACCAAAGTAGTTAACTTAACTCCAGGTATGTTGTTAGCTCTTCATCTATGTCTGATGTCTTAGAGGTGTGTAGCATAGCTTAGAATTTATTTAAATGTTCAAGAATCTCCTGTGGTCCTCTAATTATGGTATTGTCCATGTCTCGTAGCTCTGCTATATATGGTGCACTGTTGGCGGGTTTTAGGATATTGGCAAGCGTCCTACCCAGTCGGTCTCCCTCCCCATATCTTCTGGCTGTTGCATATTTCCCCATTAATTTTACCTCCCTGTTCACTTCGGTTTCAAATTCTGACATTTGTTTCATTAATGGGTGCTAGATGGCCCAAGTCATTTATATCATTGTATTTAAGTTCACTGTCACAAATGGCAGTTTCTACATTTTTGATTGTTTGCCTAATAGCTTTCAGCACCCCTGCTTGCCTAGCAGTGTACATTCCTCTAATAATTGCCTTAAAGTCTTCCCACAGTGTAGAGGGGGACGATACCGATCCTTGGTTCAAGGTAAAGTATTCAATTATGTCTCCACGAATGTATTCCTTGAATGCTGCATATAATAGAGCTTAGGAGGTAGTCTCAAGGAAATGCACGGCGGGTTGACGTTGGGATTCTCGCCTTAAGGAGACAGGGGGTGTGATCAGACAGAGTCCTGGGTAACTGTGTGATTTCCGCAGTCCAGGTTGCCATGTCTTCCGACACCAGCCAGAAATCCAATTGGGACCAAGAATTGTGCTGGGCTTGTATACACATGCCCACCCTTTCCCCAATGTGGTGTTGGTGCCGGACATCCACTAAGTGGTTATCTGATATAATTCTGTTTAGTGCTTTACTTGCTCTGGGGTGTAAACTACGTTATGCGCCCTCCCTAACTGTGGAGTCGCTCAAGATAACAAGATAACATTAAAGTCACAACCCCATATGATGGTGACACAGCCTAGGGCTACCGCTTTGGCCCATACATCATAAAATAAGTCAGGGGCATCTGTATCTGGACCATATAGCTCAACCATAGTTACTTTACAACACCCAAGTGTGTCCTTAAGTATAATGTAATGAAACTCAGGATCAATCTGGGAATGGGAGGTTAACCATTCAATTCCTCTGTGTATTAAAGGTGCCACCTCTGGCATTATTAGTGCATTTGGTGGAGTAGACCATACTCTATTGCTTATGGCATAGTTCGTTGGGTTCAGTTCTGTTGAGGTGCTTTTCCTGAAGGAAACATACATCGATGCAATGCCGGGCTAAATAGACCTGAATGATGCAGGCTTTCCTATTATCATTTAATCCTCAGATGTTTCAGGTTAAAAAACGTATATGCTGTCATCTCATCGGGAGTCTACAAATTTAAACATTTGCATAGTTATTTGCCTTGCACATCTGAGTGTCAGTAACTGGTTTGCATGTCTCTATCTGCTTCCAAACAAAGCTAACATTTCCCCCTCCCTCCTCACCTCCCACACCAACCCCCCTCAAACAGGTTGTGCATTGGATCCCACCCACTAACCATATAATGATGTACGTTACAAACATTTGTATAGTCCTATGGGGGCTCTCCCTGGGGGGTGTGATCACCGGCTTACTTCCCCTTGTGGCAGGTGGGCATACTATGAGTTAATAGACATGGGCCTAAGTTGGTCTGTTTTGTATGGACATGGAAGTATGTCAGAGAACAGCCTTCTTTTAGGTCTGCATGTCAAGCTACCCTCTTTTGCATCTCCCATTAGCAAATAAACTAATTAAAGTATTATCTGGAGCAGTCTACTCGTTGGTTTTTGGTTGTTGTCACTCAGGGCAGCTTCGCTTATTTCACTTCATGACTGGGTAGTTGGACCTTTCAGATTGCCTATGTGCTTAGAAAACTTAAGGGCGACCCCCGACTGCTGCAAGAGCCACTTAGCTGGCATGAACTAATGGTGGGCCGCTTGGACTGTAGGTGAGAAATCCGGGTGAAAAGAGATATTATTCCCAGGGTGCGTGATCCTTCCTTTTTCTCTTGCTTGGCTCAGAATTGTGTCACAGTCTCTGTAGTTTAATATCCTAGCCAGTATTGGTCTAGGTGTGGCTCCAACGGGGGGTTTGGGAGCCAGTGATCGATGCACTCTCTCAACAATAAACATAGAAGACAGATCGCGAACAAACAGTTCCCTTAGTAGCCCCCCCCACATACATCTCCAATTTGGGTATTGGCGTGGTCTCCAGAATGCCACTGATGCGTACATTGTTACATCTGAAGTCGGCCTCTAAATGTTTGTTTTTTGCTTTGATTCAGTCAGTCAGTGAAAATCTTTGTTCGGCTGAGTACCAGCCATAAAAGAATACAACATAAAAACAGCATTTCAAAGAAATTGATACAATATAATTTAACCAACATGATAAGTGCACAAAGAATCATTTACCAACAAAATTCCGGAGCCGCACAGCAGAGGAAATGTACTTATAAATCATCAGACAAATACATTCATCATTTGAAAGAAGTAAATAGTGTAATGTGGAACACTTTATTATATTTAAAATTCTTAACAATGGTTTTTAAAAAGCACGTCTAGGGTTAGTTTAAAGCTTTCAGAAAAACATAAAATGCAAGGTGCTCTGTATAGACTCAGAATCGCATGGGCACAATTCAAATTTAGCATCGCAGTGTGCGTCTCATGGTTATGAGACCAATAAATGAGAGATACCCATCCTAAACCTGATCAAATAAAAACATTTGGCATGATGGAAGTACAAAGAAAGGTAGGGCTCAGTACCTAGAAAGCTAACTAAGAGCGAGTGCTCAACAACCCTTTTTTTTACCAAATTTTCACTATCCCTAACTTGATACAAATGGGTAAGAAAGTCTGATTTCAGCTTGGCTCTTGGGATTTCATTTCAGCTATGCTTTCGGGGGTATCAACAGAATCCAACAGTCCCAACTTCCCCAATTGATCTTGTATGTGGGTAATCCAAGGAATTTATCTCACACAGTCCAACTTCAAAAACCCGTTATTATACCACGGTTCAGAACTGTTTCCTCTTTTACCCAGATATTGTATCATAGCATCAAAGGTTCTAATTGTGTTCTAAAAGACAGTGGAGTTACACTCAGTTTATTATGACAAATAGTAGCAGAATCATTTTGGGGACTGTCAGCACTCGTTTCAAGATCCTGTTCTCAGCTCTCTGTAGGCCCATGGTAATAAAACAACCCGAAGCTCCGGCACCATACAAACTACATGCTTTATAGATATCAATGATAGCTTATATGGGCAGGGAGCCTAGTTTTTTTGTGAATCCAAAAATAGCCTCAACATATTGATTAAAACCTTCAATCCTTGCCTCAACTAACTTCCAACAAGAGTTTTTTTTTGGTTAAAAAGGATGCCTAAATAAGAATTTGGTACATCAAGCAATGTTCCATTCTTTATGTAAAAGGATTTTGTTTTCGAGGGAGATTTGCCCACCACCATAACATGTGATTTTGTGACATTTGTTTTTAGTCCAAGGCCACTCATAAAATTGTTAAAACTAGTTAAAAGCCTTTGCACCCCCACCCCAGTTCTGGACATTAAAACACAATCATCTGCGTATAATAATGCTGGTAGGGACCTCCGGCCTACCAGGGGTGCATCTACATTTCCAATTTTGATGTGGCTCTCTAAATCATTTATATATAAACAAAATAAAAAAGGGGCAATAACACCTTCCTGGTGGACCCCTCCATCCATCTTTATCGGAGAGTTGAGTTCACCACCTGCTCCATATCGCACTCTCCCTGTTACTTCCTGGTGCATTACTGCTAAAAAATTGGCTATAGGTGGTTTAATTCCGATGGACAGCATTTCCTCCTAGAGCCTCCCCCACTGCACCGAGTGAAAGGCAGGAGTCAGGTCCATGAACCCAAAGTATAAAGATCAAGACTTGGCCAGAGTGTATTTGCCAATGACCAGGTGCAGATTAAGGCACTGATCTACCATGCCCAGGCCTTTCCTGAAGCTGTATTGAACATCGAAAAACCTCCCATATTCTGTTATCCAGGTCTCCAACCTCTATAATATCACTCAACCCATGATCTTACAGGAGCAATCAATTAGAGATATTGATCAGTAACATTTATCGTCTGACCTGTCTCCCTTTTTAAATATGGGGACTGTTATAACCGATCTCAAGGAATCTGGGGGGCCCTGGGCCGCATAACACCTCAGTATATTAGTTAGCAACAGGAGCCACAGGGGGATATTGCCCAGAAGCCTTGTTCTTCACGGTCTGGGATAAGGCCCTATTCACCTTGTCTAAGGACAGGGGTTCCAAAGTAAATGCACCATATTGGAAATTTATACAAGAGGGGGGATCACCACCAATTCTATAAAGACCAGTGACTGGATCTACCCAGGTCTTGGGCATGATTGACACATCAATGTTACAATGTTACAATTTTTCGTGTCACTAAAGTACTCTTGATTTACAGTTTGCCATAAGAGTCTAGAATCTTTGCTCTGGGATGCCACATGAAGTTGACCCCAAGCTTCTTGCCTAATTTACAACTTATGTTTCTCCAGTGCATGCTTATAATCCAAATGTGTCTGAATCCCCTTAATTCTATTACGGGGTTTGGCTTTTAAAGTCTTAACTAGTTTGTTGTAGAGATGTGCATATTCACTATTAAACCACCTTTTATTACTCTGTTGTCTGTCATTACATTTCTTAGTTAAAAGCACCTTGGTTGTCTCGGATATTGCCATGAAAGATGTAATCACAACTTTTGGATTTATATTATTTTCCAGGCAATCCAAAACTTGTCTTAATATTTTTTATAATCTGCTCCTGGACAAAATCATGGTTAACAGTAGCCCGCGTCCGTAATACCCCCTTGTTTTTAGCATAAATCAAGGGGAATATTCTGGCAGACATGATTGAATCATCAGAGGGGACCACCAATTGTAAAGACAATGGCTAATGATCACTAAAATACATTTTCGGTATCTTACAAATCACAGAATGTGAATGAAAATAATCAGATTAAATAATAAAATCAATTAAAGTGCCTTGGCCTCTCCCAACTTATGTTACTAAGTCAGAACTTGACATTTCAATAGAATCCACAGTTAAAAAAGAGAAAATTTAGTTAACAAAGAATTAAAAATATTCCCACAAGGATTGTGATCAAAATGACAACCTCCCTCCATGTCCCCCGCTAATCGGTGACATGCGGAGTGTTTGGAAAGGAGACATAATTTACAATTAAAATCCCCTCCCCAAAGTACTACAAAGTCCATTTTTGTCTCCTCTATAAGTTTTATTAGTGCAAGTTCCAATTCTTGAGCAATAGTAATGTTTATGTTATTAAAATTATTGTGATAAAAACAACCAAGATCAAACTTTTCTTAAATGAGATGTTAATCATCTGGAAATGTGGAGATTCCAGCAGCATCCACCCCACTCTGCCATCTAATGTTGTTGATACCTGAGTTAATAATCCTCCTTCATATGAGCTTTATCGCGCATCCAAGTTTCCTGTAAACATACTATGCTATATTTCCCAACAAAAGCTGCCCATTCTTTAATTTTTAGTTTATTTAGCAGTCCTGCAATATTCTAGAAGTGACTGCCATCTGTGGTTACTTTGATCTGGCCCGTGTACTCGCTCTCTGAGCAGCAAGTAGCTGCTACACAACCCTCTTCGATCACCAAGTCAATTAGTACCTGGATGTCCGACTCATCAAAATGTGACATATCAGGCAGTACTGACAAAAGCTCTGATGTAGCAGAATAAATGGGACTGGCTGTATTAAACATTTTGGGATAAGATAGATTGGTAAACCACCCAAGTGGGCCGGAAAGACTACCCTTTGGGATATAATATTAGAAGGTAATGAAGAAATCGCTTTTGGGACATGATAATTAACACTGTCTGCCTCAAGAGCTGTGTATTGTGGGATTGTAACACCAAGCACACACGGAGACTGGTAGTTCAGTCAGTCCAAATGATCTAAAGGGGAAAAGTAATTAAAAGTTGGAATGGTGAATGGGGGTAATGTTTTATTATGTGAAAGGACAAGACCAGGCCCTTTATGTGACAACGGCTTGCAAAAGTAACCTAGTGGTTCAACTTCAATAGGACCCTTCGTGTTGTTACTCCAGGGACGCCTGTTCATAAGCCAATGTACTAAGGACCTGTCCTTAAAATTTACAACAGTGCAGTTTCAGACTTAGCCTGTAGGCTAAGCATGGGCAGAAAATCCGTTCAGCTCGTGGATTTTGCGGATTTTCAGTAAATTCGCAATCCGTGAACGCTCGCGAATTTACCGAAAATCCGTAAATTCGCACGCAGCGGATTTGCTTTTCTTGGTGATACAATTTTGCGGCGTGCGGTGTAAGTTCGCAATTGCGAACATGTAGGTGCGGCGGGCAGCAACAATCTCGCACTCGCACTCGCGAAATTACAAAAATTGCAATTCTGCACAAGAAATCTACTAGCAAGCAGCATAGACCTTCTGAAAATGATGATTTTTATCAGAATAACTCCTCAGGTTGACATTTGCCTGCACTTTTTTGGATTTGAGGCCTTTTGACTTTCTTTGGATCACTTTTGGATTAGAAATCAACTTTCTCAAGTAAGCTTGTTTGGGGCATTACAGTTGCTGTAATGCTGTTCTGCAGAAAAACGAGTTTTGCAAAAGTGAAAGCATTCAGCAGGTTCAAAAGTTTAAACTCATCATTAGTAACCATTCCCTGTAGTGCTTCCTGACAAGGGCCCCTCCAGAGTTCAGTTGCTAGTTGCAACAATTGTATGACCCTGCTCTGACCCTCACAGTAGACTCATAGAATAGGTACAAGTAGGCCACAAAGGTCCTGGAAAAAAAAATTGCACTGCAACAGAAAGCAAATTACAGATAAGGAAGCAGGTGCCAGACTGGAATTTTAAAACAGTGACACATTAATAAACCAACCCCAAATTAATTCATGTCAGTTGAAGCAGGGCTGGTGTGCTTGCTTTTTCCCCCCATAATCTACAGTGATGATGAACCAGAGGGTGGCATTGATGTACCAGAGGGTGGCATGGGTGAAACAGAGGGTGGCAGGGGTGAAACAGAGGGTGCTGGGAACCTGTGATGATGAACCAGACGTAGAAACAACATAATCGCGACTGTTGCGAGCCGACATATAAGTTCGCAATTGCGAACTGGTACAAAACTCTCGCGAACTGGCAGAAATCCTTGCGAACTGGCAGAAATCCTTGCGAACACAAAAAAAAAATCCGCAAATTTGCGAGAATTCGGGGATTTTGCGGATTGCGAGTTCGCAAATTCGCAAAATTCGCGAACGCCAGATTTGCAAAATTCGCCCATTCTTACTGTAGGCCCACCTATGATACAGGTTCAACATTATTTATGTTATAATACAAGTCATCACTTTTTGACCAATTCATAGCTTTTGCCAGCCAATGCACTGTTTTGCTTTTAAGCTGCTTCCATTCATCTTCCTTATTAATTGGCAAGGAGGGGAGATGTTTAAGGACAATAACATAAGGGGTGGCTTGTGGAGGAAGATAAAGTGTTCTCTGATTATTTTTTTGGGTACCAAATGAATATTTGTTGTGATGACTGTCAGTGGGATTGAGCAAACTATTTCCCCCTTGCACAAATGTTGAATCCGACTGTCCACTCTCTAGCTGTTTTGCTAATTGTGTTGCAGTCTCAGTAGTGTTATTAATGTGATCCACAAGTGGCGGTAACAGGAGCGAAGGTGCCACAAGGGATATATCCAGGATGGCATTGGGAATACAGTTAGTCGCAATTTCCGGAATAGAGGTTATCTTTAAAACACTGGAGCCAATTAGTATATTTAGGGACACATCAATGCTATTTTAAAGCCCTACAAGAGGTTCAAGGATTGACTTGATAATAGCCTCTAATGAGCTGGTAAGATGTGTAAATGACTCAGTGTCCCCCATTAACTCAACATTCTTAGGGTTCAAAACAAAATACAAAACTCGAGTCTTTGTTGCTGACTTAAAGGGGGACCACAGTTTTCTTGCATGTTACCATAGGTTTTGCATCTTTCTTAGCTTTCCCACAGGCCTTTGATGGGGGATGGCAAAGTGTATCACAATGCCCCCCCTGTTGAGTGGTGCCAGTGCTAACTTCATTTCTACTTGTGTCTGAACTAATAGATGCAGGATGTTCTATTGATTTGTCATGCTAATGAACTATCTCCAATAGGGTGCCATTTTGTAGAGCCCTTTGGGCTTCCCACAATCTCTCCTCCACAGACTAAATTTCACTCGCTATTGCCCCCATTGCTATTGTTAAGAAGTTAGTAATTGATGAGGTTAGCAGGCGATCCTTAGTAGAGGTCATGACTGTTTTGTGCTTCCCCATCTCCTTACCTTTCGGTTGAAAAGGCCCGCAGCAGGCTGGCTGTAACAGGGAAATACCTAAATGCTCTTCTACACTGGTGTACAACCAAGAGCCCTGGCCCAGCCCAGTCATGACCAGTCACAGACGGGCGTAGACGGGCCTGCCCTTGGCCCAGGCTTTGCCCGCGTGTGCACTGCACTGCGGGAGCCCGGTTGTCCTTTTAGGCACCTCCTGGGGCTTCCTTTTAGCATTGGCAGCGTGCGTGCCGTGGGGGCTGTTGGGGCTTGTGGTCCTCTTATGGCTTCCCCCACAAGACCAGGAAATGCCCGCAATTGACTCTGGTGGCAGTGGTGGTGGCAAACAAAGCAAAGTCCCAAATACGGGTAACAGGAGCTCGCATTGATTAAGTTTAAGACCTTCTGCATATGCAGTGTGTTCCTTTGATTCAACTTGGTAGTCGTGTGCATCGAATGCTCTGTTGTCTAGTTGGTCTAAGCGGGTTTCATGTGTGTCTACCTGCCTTCTCAAATGGTCCAGTTGGATGGTAAGATTGTCCAGCTTTGTTCAATTGCTTTGAGCCTGGTTTTGACTTCTAGAAGTATGCTGCGTATGTCATCTTCTCGCTGCTCAGGTTCTTCTCAAGGACCCAGAACTGCTTCTTGTTCCACCCCGCTCCATTATGCACATGAGTCTCTTATTCTCAAATGCCAGTTTGGTTTTCTTTGCATTGTTTTTCCCCATTTTACCAAGTGTAGTCAGCCCCTAGCTGTACAGTTTGGTAAGATCCCACAACTCGTTTCCAGTCTTAGAATGTCTCTCCAGATCTGCCTGGGCCTATATTGCTCTTAGAGTTACTGGGTGAATATCAGCCTCATCAATCTTTGTCTGAGTCATTGCATGGTATTAAGCCTCTCAGCTGCTCTGGCCAAGCGCAATTTACAATTCCTGCCGCTCCTCTTCATGTTAATACTTGTCAGGTTTGTCATAGGCAGCCTCACACCGCTCTAAGGTAATGTCTTGCATCTTGCAATTGAGGAGGTTTGCGTCTGATTCAATAATACGCATGTAATTACAGGCTAATTTAATTTTTGTTGTGTGTAGAGACTTAATCTTCACAGCTATGTTGAAACGTGCCACTATTTATGCAGTGCGCGGGCTGTTTCTTAGGTAATGTTTCCTGGCTTAGTCAGTTTTATCAGTGGGCCATTACAGGGACCACTGCTTCTTCCCACACAGATAATACAGTAAATGCTAGAGCTTGCTCATGCTATATAGATCTCTAATAAAAGAGAGAGGGACCCCAAAAACCAAAGGGATAGGGTTCCACGAATGACGCAAGTCAAAAAGAAATTCCCTTTGGGTAAATTCGCAAAGGTACATAAATACTCACAGAACATACATTAAACTATTGACATGGAAGCAATGTAAGCATTACAATATATGTGAAAACACTCTGGCAAAGAAATAAAGTATAAAACAATTTATTATGCACACATTACATCAGTTAAAAACTAAAAATAGGGAAACATATATAGGACGGTACATTTAATGATAAAAACACCAATTCAATTAAAAAGGAGTGCACAGGGAAAAGGATTAAACCCAAACACAAATATTGATTTTGAATTTCTCCTTGACTTATAGTCCCTGATTAGCTCCTAGGGCGTCGACGCGTTTCGGCGGTACAATCAATCAGATCCGCCTTCATCAGGACATTAAACATATACTGTTTCCCAGACAATTTCTGAAATTTAAACAAGATCAGCTTTAGACTTAAAATTTAGGCAAAGTGAATCCAATCGAAATAACAGAAATAGGGTCAAAGACTATATGAACAAATATTTAAAAAATGTAATGTTACATGCTTTTCAAAAAAACACATTTTAACATTGCTTCCAATACAAAGAAGAGACATACATAATATTCACACACAAATTCCACATTATCAAAAATTATATTCATATATGATCACATTAGTATTTGGCATCCAGACATGGTGCATAGTCCCATAATCTTGCATTACATAAAATAAATGCCTATACGCTCTTTTTAGAAGGACCATCTGTTGATAACAAGATGAGGAACCAGGAAAAGATTGTTTGCCATTTGCTAGCAGTGACACTCGATTTGCTCAGGTTACAGGAGAGGTGGGAACAAAACCATCAAGCAGTGATACTTAGCCTACCTCGAAATAGATGATAGAACAGTGTATCAGAAAAAAGGGGTATTCCGCCTCCTTCTTTGAGGTTTTTCGTCCAGCGAATATTCCTCTGTTTGAATTCAAAGTATCTATGGCTGAGATACCCGCCACCCCCTCTCAACACAATCCCCAAGAATGGGAAACCGGAAACAGTTCTGAAGTCTTTGGAAGACGGGAGGGAGTAACCCCCCCGGCCGTATTTATTAAAATATGAAACAAAATTAAAACATTAAATAAACAGTTTCATATTATGTACAATTTCATTACCACATTGCGATGTTTGGCTAACCTTAACAGATTCTCTAATACAAAGGTTCTCCTAGCCGAACTAACATCCTGCAAAACATTTACTTGAAATTTTGAAATTGTACATCCTAACGTTTAAGGGCCAACGGCAAGGTCGTAACCGGTGTCAAGATCCCTAACCCAGAAATATCGCCCTCACTTGTGAGGGGCGGCCCAGAGGCGTACCTCAAGTGCAATTACCAATTTCCCTTGACTTGACGGGGGCCCCAATAAAACTCGACGCCACTTAGAGGTCGTACGAGGACTCGTGTGAGGTATCTAGAAGGTAGCGTAGACCCCCCCCCAAACCCCACACAACTTACCATATCTGCCGTCGCAGACGTCCTGGCCCCGGGAAATTCCCCAGGAGGGGGCTGTAACCCCTCCTACCCAGGAAGGGGCCTTGACCGCCTTTCCTCTTCTTTCGGCGACCCATCCTTAGAAGGGACCGCCTCCCCGTTGAGGGGCCAATGGCCACCTCCCCCGAGCGCTCCCATCCATGCTGGGTGACGCCCACTCATAGGGATCTTCCAATTAGTGCTCACCGATCATGACCTTACCGCCCGACCAAAAATAAATACGACAATGCTAACTAAATGACTAAACTAAAATTATAGTAGCAACTATACTTTTATAAAAAGCATGCTTACCAATGAACACTAAAGCAGAATTTCTTTATTTGCAAAACGTAACACAAATCGACATTCTTTATTACATACTCAAATCATCACGATAATACCACAACCTGTAAACGAAAATCAGAGCTATCCATCAACTTTATTCAAAACCACTTGCTGTCATCAGGGGCTGGTGGGTGGGTCAAAATTGGCTCTTCGTTCCGTCTCGAGCTCACGTGCAGCGAGGAGGTGCAGCTTCAGAGCACAGGAACAAGAGGATGCCTTCGGATCTTGCTTCTCCTTTTATCCGTCTTCAGGGCGGGCGTAAACCCGCCCCTGCCTGCCCCTAGGGCGTGGCCAGCCGCGTCAGTGTCTAGGCCAACCCACTCTAGGGCGGGAAAAGGCGCGCCCCGGCTACGCCGCTTCGGGCATACCAGCCGAGACTCGCCTCCCGCCCAAGATGGCTTCCCGGGGGGATCGTGGTACTCTGCCATACGTTCGGGGGGACCGAGTGGTCGCCCCTTTCCATATGGCTGAGATACCCGCCACCCCCTCTCAACACAATCCCCAAGAATGGGAAACTGGAAACAGTTCTGAAGTCTTTGGAAGACGGGAGGGAGTAACCCCCCCGGCCGTATTTATTAAAATATGAAACAAAATTAAAACATTAAATAAACAGTTTCATATTATGTACAATTTCATTACCACATTGCGATGTTTGGCTAACCTTAACAGATTCTCTAATACAAAGGTTCTCCTAGCCGAACTAACATCCTGCAAAACATTTACTTGAAATTTTGAAATTGTACATCCTAACGTTTAAGGGCCAACGGCAAGGTCGTAACCGGTGTCAAGATCCCTAACCCAGAAATATCGCCCTCACTTGTGAGGGGCGGCCCAGAGGCGTACCTCAAGTGCAATTACCAATTTCCCTTGACTTGACGGGGGCCCCAATAAAACTCGACGCCACTTAGAGGTCGTACGAGGACTCGTGTGAGGTATCTAGAAGGTAGCGTAGACCCCCCCCCAAACCCCACACAACTTACCATATCTGCCGTCGCAGACGTCCTGGCCCCGGGAAATTCCCCAGGAGGGGGCTGTAACCCCTCCTACCCAGGAAGGGGCCTTGACCGCCTTTCCTCTTCTTTCGGCGACCCATCCTTAGAAGGGACCGCCTCCCCGTTGAGGGGCCAATGGCCACCTCCCCCGAGCGCTCCCATCCGTGCTGGGTGACGCCCACTCATAGGGATCTTCCAATTAGTGCTCACCGATCATGACCTTACCGCCACAGGCCGGATAGTTGACCGGCTATCCGGACCCCCCACAACACTCCTACCTAAAGGTCATGGTGTAACATTTTTAGCCATGCTAAGAAGTCTCCTATGAGTAGCTCATTCCCCACCCGAGACAAATGCACTCCATCCCCCAAATACATACTGTCATCATTAATACACCCATGTGAAATAGCATGCAGTGTCTTGGAACGGAACAACCTACTCACTTTGTTATTAAGCTTCCTAACAGAATGATTTAAAGCAGGAACCGAAATAGCCCCCCGCCACACTTTTCGTGGGATCATATGGGACCACGCAATTGTGCACCCTGGAACTCTCCTCGCTAACCAACTTACAGTGGAAAGCATCGCCTCAAGAAGAAGTCGTCTACCAGTGGTGACCAAATCATTACCCCCAAGATGTACTATTACTACAGACGGCGGTGACCTCGTCCGCCCTAGCACACCCTCAAAAAATGATTGAAACTGGTCAATACAGAGACCGCCTCTTCCGTAGAAGGACACACTGTACCCGTATTCCCCAGCTACGTGAATCATATCACCTGCCTTGAATACGTCTGCGGCACGTCTCACGTATGAGTGGCCCACAACCCACACCTCCTTTTTCACAGCCGGTGATGTCTGACCGCTGGCCCGGTGTAGGGTCGCCTGCAAAGTCCGCCCCGCCTCGTAGGCTTGCGCAACTGAAAACCAAACAAAAACAAGAAGCGTGAGTACATTGCTACAGCTTCACAACATGTGCAACCGCACATACCTTTTATAACAATTGGAGGACCAACGCCCCACCCGTTTAACTTGTTCAACATCCAGACCCCTGGCTGTAGCTTCCGTAGCAGCCCCTATCCGAAAGGAATGGGTCCCAAACTCGCCTGGGTTCAAGCCCGCAGCGGCAATCGACATCGCAAGCACCCGCTGAAACTGAAATTTTGTCAGTGGGGTGGCGTCAGCGTGTCTCAACAAGGTCCCCCCCCATGATGCCACCCTTCGTGCTAAATAATCTTCTAGACACCTTACCGGGCATATGGAGGACCCGGGAATCCTGCGTATGAGTACGCAGTCACCCATCCCACTTTGATCGGTCTTGGACCTGAGAAATGAGACCGTCATCGTCTCCCCTCTGATCTGGACGTGCTCCTGGCACAATCCTCCTGTCACATCCTGCTTGTTCCTCGCCACTAATTCGCTTACCCGCATAGCCCCATGGAATGCCAGCGTAAAAGCGGCTCGGAATAACACTGTCTCAAACTGAGATGAACACGTAGCAGGGAGTCTGGATAATAACTGGGCCAGCCTATCCAAACCTATCGGGCGTCTCTCATCTACCCTGCGACCCTCAAGGCGTTGCCACCCCCGTAGCGCTTTCTGTACAACGAAAGACGCTGTCGGGTCATGGATCCCGTGAGCCCTAGCAACAAAGGAAATGGCAGCCCGATGCCTCTGAGCCGTGGCCACCGATTTCCCGACCCGATGTAAGGACATCAGAAAATCCACCACCCACTCTTCCTGGCCCCAAAGCTCCTCCCTATCAGTCCCCAAAAAGGCCAAATAGGACCGGAACGCCCCTTCATATGCCTTCCTCGTCCTGGGTGCTAAACTCTCTCCCACGAGGTTACGAAGTTCGGGGCACCGAGAGACCAGAGAGCTTCGGGAAAGGGTGCCGGCTCCAGGTCCGCTGTGGGAAGGAAACCCCAGAAAGCCTGCATACGAAAACGAGACAGTGCATCAGCCGCCTGGTTCATTACCCCTGGGACATGTCTTGCTCTGAATAGCACATTCAATTGCATACAAAGTAAAACAATTTCCTTGAGCAGCCTCAGAATCCATTTGCATCGTGCTGCCTGACTATTGATACACTCGACCACGGTCATATTGTCAGACCAAAATACCACAGAGTGATCTTTGAACCCTTCGGGCCAAGTTCTCAGGGCCACTAAAATGGGGAAAAGTTCCAGGAAAGCAATGTTACTTGTCAGCCCACTGTCATGCCACCATGTCGGCCACTTTTGTGCCGAATATGGCACCGAAACCTATGCTCCCTGCCGAATCTGTCCACAGCCCCAGCTCCTCAGAGGACACGGCTGATTTGTTCCAGACGACTCGACCATTGAAATCCGCCAGAAATGCCAACCAAATGCGCATGTCCTGGCGGACCTCTGCCGAGAGCCTTGTGCGATGATGGCACTCCTTCAGGCCGACCATGGCTTGAGCGATCGAACGGGAAAAGGGGCGGGCCATTGGGATAACCCTCAGGGCAAAATTCAACTGGCCAACTAACTGCTGCAATTGATGCAGCTTAACCTTAGGTCCCCTTATACACATCTGCAGGGATGTCCTGAACTTTGACACTTTGTCAGCTGGTAAACGAAAACAACCTTCTGCGGAGTCTAACTCGATCCCCAGAAACTCGAGGCAAGTGGAAGGCCCCACAGTCTTACCTGGTGCCAATGGCACGCCAAACTGATTCATCAAGACACAAAACTGTGCCAAAGCCTGCCCACATTCCGGGTCCCCGGCTGCCCCCAGGAACAGAAAATCATCAAGGTAATGCATCACATTATGGAAACCCGTCTTCCTTGTGAAGACCCATTGTAGAAAACTACTGAATTTTTCGAAATAGGCACAAGATATAGAGCACCCCATCGGCATACACCTATCCATGTAATAATGACCCTGAAACGTGAAACCTAAGAGACGCTGATCGTCTGGATGTACCGGGAGCAACCGGAACGCTGACTCGATATCAGATTTTGCCATCAGCGCCCCGGGCCCCAGGCGATTCAAAATGGCTACGGCCTCATCGAAGGATGCGTACCGCACCGAACACACTTCCGGGTCTATCGCTTCGTTTACGGAAAGACCACGTGGGGCTGATAAATTATGTATCAGCCGAAACTCACCCGGGTCCTTCTTTGGGACCACACCTAAAGGGGAACAAACAAAATTAGGAACCGGTGGTACACTAAACGGACCGGCGACTCGACCTCGAGTAACCTCCTTCCTGATCTTATCCTGTACCACAGTCGTATGCTGAAAGACCGATAGCTGATTTTTACATTTCGTTGCACCTTGAAAGTCCCCCACTGGGATGCGGAAACCATAAGAAAACCCGTTCCGCAACACCCCAGCAGAAGCACGATCCGGGTATTCACTGAGCCAAGGAATCATTGCCAAGGTATCAATCGGGGTAGGTAAAGGCGCCCCTCGGACTATGTTAGACCTGTTTGGCGCCTCCTCTACCCCCGTTATCACCCGTTTTGGCTCTGCACGTGGACTCAGGATGGGATGATTGCCCACACCCACTACATTCGTGTCTAAATTTGCACGATCCCTGGGGCCTAGTACATTTACCTCTGTTGAAGTTCCAACAAACCCCCTTTTTTCCTGTGTTACCGGCAGGCTTCGAGTAATTGTCTGTACCCGCACCTGACCGAAAGGGCGTCCCCGCATACTGGCGGGAAGATTCGCCAACGATACTCCCCACTAATGGCAATTTTAACATACCAGTCTCCTTCATTTTGGACCATGACACAGAATCATAACAATCCCATGTTAAGTTTTTATCATGTTCTTTAGCTTTTCTAAACAGGTTATCATAGCAGAACCAATGATTACCCTCGTGTGATACCGAGTACCCCATGATTCGTGACTGATAAATCGGCAATTCGGGTAACAGATCGGGCCTTCGCTCCCCCAAGATCGATGTAAAAACCCCCCACGCTTGGCCCCAATTGCCAATGTTTTCATTTACCTTAAAGGCGGCCATTTTTGCGCGCCAAACACTCGGATGCATGAGCTCCTTCTGGCTCTTTACATGCTCCATCTCATAGTGATCAGTAAGCAACGAGAATATGTTTACGTACTCCCCTGCCCATATCTTTTCCTTAATAGCCAAAGGAACATGCTGACCCAATTTTTCCCTACGAGAGGGTGCCGACTCATCCCTCGCAATCGGCAATGGCCGCTTACCAGCACCGGACGCTGTCTCTGCTACTGAACCCGTCCCCTGTGGCTTCTCTACTGCTGCAGCCGGCGTGGACACCTTCGCTGCTTCCCGTGACTCACGCAGTTGCTTCATTAGCTCCTGTGCGTCGACAGCCGTGGCGCCTTCGCTATTTTTTCCCAACCACGCTGCCAATTGTGCTGCCAGCTCGGGCGGCATATCTTCCTCGGACACGGGGGTGACCACAACGGGAATCGGATTCCCTTCCTTCGGCACGGGAGTTGGTGCCTCGAGCGGGGCACTGGGACCTGGGTTGTCTCCCCCAGCTGCTCCCCTCCTGGGCCTCTTGTTTTTCCCTCCCGGGGCTGCTCCCGCCAAAGGACGTTTCGGTCCACCTTCCTCGTTCTTATCCATTCGCCTCTTTAGTTCGGTCATCTCCTTCATGAGGACGCGCAGCATCTGTTCAGTAGTCATGCGCTTTCCCGCCTTCTTCGGCATTCTCCAACAGAGTATATGTAAAATAAACAAGAACGATTACAACGCTCAAAATTGGCTCTTCGTTCCGTCTCCAGCTCACGTGCAGCGAGGAGGTGCAGCTTCAGAGCACAGGAACAAGAGGATGCCTTCGGATCTTGCTTCTCCTTTTATCCGTCTTCAGGGCGGGCGTAAACCCGCCCCTGCCTGCCCCTAGGGCGTGGCCAGCCGCGTCAGTGTCTAGGCCAACCCACTCTAGGGCGGGAAAAGGCGCGCCCCGGCTACGCCGCTTCGGGCATACCAGCCGAGACTCGCCTCCCGCCCAAGATGGCTTCCCGGGGGGATCGTGGTACTCTGCCATACGTTCGGGGGGACCGAGTGGTCGCCCCTTTCCATATTCATAATAAGGACAGACATTGTATCAGACTAAAGTCTATTCATAGTAGGGACAAATAATAGATTACGTTTGTTTACAGGACAATAGTTAGAAAGTGTCCAATCGTAACTCGTAGTTTTTAGAATAACGCTACGCGGCAGATATGCAAGCTGGCAAGTAACTGCTATTTTTCATAAACCCTTCCTGGGTGTGTAGAACCTACGCTGGGTGCGTAAAACATTGCCAAGATTGTCTACTACCCGGCTTGTTATATTTGTTATATGTTTTGTATAGAAGCGATTCATTGAATATTGCTGTTCAAACTCTAGTTTATTAGAGCAGCAAGAGACATTTTCTTGTTTATATATCTGGGGACAGAATACAACCTAGATCGTTTCCTAATTCGATAGGCCAAAAACAATACAAACGCCAAACAATTCAAGGAATAGCGCTAGCCGGGGCTCAGATTCTAATGCCCTATACTTACTCATAAAATTATCAACAATTCAGTGTATATGTTTTGCATGGGAGTAACAAGCACGCATCCAGCTAGATTTCTGGAAGCTGAAAGGATAAAAAACAGGCCATCACTGGTCAGTTTCCATACCGTTGGCAAGAATTAATGTTTATGCCTTAATTCACTATACTCACACAGCAAATAAAATAGCTGCCACATAAACACGCGGTAATTCTGGATACGATTTCAAATACCGTTTAGTACACCACCTTATGTCGGCAATTAATGGCAGCTCACAGAGAGGTTAACGTTCCGGTCTCTGTCTACTCGTGTGATATCCGGGGAAATACCCTCTCTGGGCGCCCTGCAGGAAATGACAAATCAAACGATTCTGTCACAAAGTATCCTTACTTAAAGCGGCGCGAGTAACTCGTACGAGTATTGCTCACTCACCTTCCGAGTTTGATAGATATACGTCCCGCGTGTGGTCCTGCTCGTCACCTCGGCTACCAAACTTGCTGGAAGACGGGAGATTATTTATACACCAGCAACGCGCGAGTTCGAATTCGAATTCGAATTAGTGATGATTACGGAAGTAATAGAACGGGAGGAAAGACTACCCGTTTTTCTAGTTTAATCCATGTTATGTTTGGAAAATACTTGCAAAGAAACAAGTATTCTAACAATTGAATCTTTACATCAATTGGGGATATATAAGAAAAATAGTGAGCTTCTATATGGGTATGTTTTTATATTTACTCGAATAATGTTCAATACGTGTGCAAAAAAATCACATGAGATAGTAGTATACTATGCTGACGTTAGAGAATCGAAAAACGATCCTCCTGAAAATATTTTGAGTTTCGCTTATGTACCTAGCCAAACACTGTACATAAAACGCGGGCATCTAGATATTGCGGATTTTTCAAGCTAAACCTGTATCTATCGTTGCCAGGGTTACCAGCGGCTGACAATCAGTAAGTGCACCATAGCAGCACATTATTAGAGGCTAGTGTTGTTTAATACAGCAACCATCTATAAGAAATTTACAATAATGAATTCCATTAGGGCAAGAGGCTTCTATGTATTGGAGCATACTGAAGCGCGAGTGTATTATATGGCTCCAATAATGCGGTCCCATTCCTCCCTTGAGTTTAGACCCCTCTTGACTGTATCGAGGTAGGAAATGTACCACTGCTCTCTCTCCTTTCTTTTTGAAACCAAATTGCCACCTCTTTTGCCTATTTTGATCTTCTCCATGACAAACCAGCCAAACTCAGTTTCTTTATGGTCTTTTTCTAAAAAGTGGGCCACAATCGGAGCAGTTATTTTTTTCGTCTTAATGGCTGATCGATGTTCCTGGAGTCTGGTTCGAACTTCTCTACCAGTTTCTCCGACATAGCAGAGGCCACACGGGCACTGAAGCAAGTAAATCACATTTTTACTCTTACAATTATTATGGGTCTTACAGGTTACTTTCTTGGAATTGCATACAAATTCCGCGACCCCACCATACATTGTGTACAGATATTACAATTACCACATTTGGTTGTTCCAGTGATTTTGGTGCCATCTATTGTGCGTTGGTTGTCAAATGACTCATCTCTGTAAGTTTGAACAAGCAGATCACGAAGATTTTTGTTTTTTTTAAAAGCAAATAGAGGTTTCTCTAGTGCTAATTCCTCTTCATGATTCAAGATGTGCCAATGCCTGTTCACAATGTTTTTTATTTGATTACTAACATTTGAGAACTTGCTGACAAAAACAACTTTATTGAGGGGCTCCCTGTTTTTAGGTGTTTGACGAATTAGAGCATCCCGGTCAAAAAACCGAGCTCTTTTCATGGAGTTTGAGAGTAATTTTTTAGGGTATCCCCTCTCTTTAAATTTGACTCTAAGGTCTTCAGCATGTTTGTAGTAATCGTTCAGATTAGAACAGTTCCTTCGAAGACGAAGAAACTGGCTGAAGGGAATACTTTCCCTCTGTGACTTTGGGTGGAAACTAGAGAATTCTAACAAAGTGTTTTTAGCCATTGGTTTAGTAAATAATTCCACCGCCAGGGCTCCGCCACAGTTCTTAATGCAGATATCAAGGAATTCAACCTTGCTAGTACTGTAGGATGAAGTGAATTTTAAATTGGGGTCTCCTAAATTTAACCACAGTAGGAATTCATGAAGCAGTTCGATTGGCCCTTCCCAGATGAAAAAAATGTCGTCTATGTAGCGGTACCAGCCTGCTACATTTTCGAAGAAAGGTGCCAATTCGTTATAAATGTGGATGTTTTCAAAGTTGCCCACATATAAACAGGCCAGACTAGGGGCACAAGTGGCCCCCATACTGGTCCCCTTGAGCTGTTTATAGTAGGTACTTTTAAAGAGAAACACATTGTTGGTCAAGATGAGTTTAACACATTCTACTATGAAGTCTTTGTTTGCCCCACCAAGATCTTCTCCGGACAAAATGTCATCAATCACTTCTATAGTAGCTGTCTGCGGAATGTTGGTATACAGAGACTCAATGTCTAGGGTTACCAGACATTGAGTCTCTTCATTGAAGGGAATACCTTCAACCAACGAGATGATATGTGATGAGTCTCGTACATAAGATTTTAGCCTGCAGACAATGGGTTTCAAGAAGTAATCCACGTATTTACTAACAGGTTCCAATAGTGAGTCAATACTGCTCACTATTGGACGAAGGGGTGGATTCAATTTGTCTTTATGTACTTTAGGCAAGCCATAAATGGCTGGTGTTTTGGGCTCACGGTTATTGAGAAAACAGAATTCTTCCTCACAAATGAAACCAGCCTCCTTAGCTTCTGTAAGTAAAGCCAAGCAATCCTTAGCGACTTTTTTGAGACTTGCCTCAGTTGTTCGAACATAGTGTTCGCCAATCCCAAGCAACTGTAGCATACGTTGCTCGTAATCTGCAGTGTCAAAAACCACCACTCCACCCCCCTTATCAGCTGGTTTAATTGTCAAAGAGCTGTTGTCTCTTAAACAGTTAAGGGCCTCTCTTTCTCTGGCTGAAATATTGTGGTTGAAACGCCGGTTCTCTTTCTCAAAGAGTTTATGGATTCCACTTTCAACGGCTGTTTCAAAGGCCTCTACGTTCTTATTCACCATGCTGAGGGTGGGAGTAAACTTAGACTTAGGTTTAAAGCCAGAAATATTTGTTTTCTCTCTATATTCCCTATTTTCGAAGAATCTTTTTAACCTGATCTTCCTAAAAAAGGAACGTAAGTCCTTTTCAAATTGGAATTTGTCTAAATAAGTGGAAGGAACAAAGCTAAAGCCCTTACTTAGGATCCCTATCTCAACATTATTGAGGGTCTTCCTAGATAGGTTAATCACTGGTAGTTTGGTTGTTTCCAGTATTTTTTGTTCCGGGTGCTCAAGTACTCCTGTTGAGGAGGTGCTTGGTTGTAACTCTGCTGGGGGGGTCCCTGGTTGTAGTTCTGTTGGGGCACTCCCTGATTGTAATTTTGTTGGTGATGTCCCTGATTCTGGTACTGTTGTCTTCCTCGACTGAAGTGACCCTGTCCTCGGTTCCCATTGTAGGTTTGCCCCCTCCTGGGGCGTGGTTCTAAAAAAACCCCTTGGTCATAGCCATTTCTACCGGCCTCAGGGATCTCTTCTTCCTCTGAGCCAGAACATGAAGAGTTAGAAAAAGTTACACGCTTATTACCTCCTCTGGAATATATTTGTCTGTTGGGCGGGCGTTCCCAGCTACCATTATTTTTATTTTGAAAGTAGTCTTCTTTCAAAAAGGGGTAAGTTTTATCTTCTGCATATAACTCAATATCTTTCTTCAGTTTATTGGTTTTTTTGTTAATCAGATAGGTACTATATCCCTCTACATCTCTATTTATATCTGCCAGCTTTTTCTTGGCTTCTTCAAGTGCCGGGCAATTCTTAAGTTCGTCTTCCAACTTATCAATCTCCTCTTTTTCTAAGATGAGTAGACCCTGTGCCGTTTCGATGATTAAAAGCATCCAGTCTCTACTACATCTATTCGAGATTAGTGCCCAGGTTTCAAGGAACTTTCTGTTTTCTGTAAAAACACCCGGTTCATTTCGAACCTGAAGCCCAATGGGGATAATACCAGATGTAAGGTATTCCACTAAAAAATCGGCATGGGCTTCAGTCCGGATCAGTTTTTTCTTGAGATTAACAAGTTTACCCCAGTTTTCTCCTTTACCGGAGGCAACTGTAATCCGATTCCCGCTCTTGGTACTTATGATGCGGTGAAGCTGGTCTTCGCTAAAACCAAATGTTTTTATTTTATCCATCAGAGATAATAATCCCTATGACAAACAATTGTAAGTTCAAAGGCCAGTACAACTCTCCAGTCCAAAGGACCGTTCACAGAATCTCTAATAAAAGAGAGAGGGACCCCAAAAACCAAAGGGATAGGGTTCCACGAATGACGCAAGTCAAAAAGAAATTCCCTTTGGGTAAATTCGCAAAGGTACATAAATACTCACAGAACATACATTAAACTATTGACATGGAAGCAATGTAAGCATTACAATATATGTGAAAACACTCTGGCAAAGAAATAAAGTATAAAACAATTTATTATGCACACATTACATCAGTTAAAAACTAAAAATAGGGAAACATATATAGGACGGTACATTTAATGATAAAAACACCAATTCAATTAAAAAGGAGTGCACAGGGAAAAGGATTAAACCCAAACACAAATATTGATTTTGAATTTCTCCTTGACTTATAGTCCCTGATTAGCTCCTAGGGCGTCGACGCGTTTCGGCGGTACAATCAATCAGATCCGCCTTCATCAGGACATTAAACATATACTGTTTCCCAGACAATTTCTGAAATTTAAACAAGATCAGCTTTAGACTTAAAATTTAGGCAAAGTGAATCCAATCGAAATAACAGAAATAGGGTCAAAGACTATATGAACAAATATTTAAAAAATGTAATGTTACATGCTTTTCAAAAAAACACATTTTAACATTG
The DNA here is from genome assembly GCF_964263255.1 of Lissotriton vulgaris. Classification (NCBI taxonomy): domain Eukaryota; kingdom Metazoa; phylum Chordata; class Amphibia; order Caudata; family Salamandridae; genus Lissotriton; species Lissotriton vulgaris. The sequence continues at coordinate 1,302,214,125 of NC_141695.1, read as the reverse complement.
CTTCCAATACAAAGAAGAGACATACATAATATTCACACACAAATTCCACATTATCAAAAATTATATTCATATATGATCACATTAGTATTTGGCATCCAGACATGGTGCATAGTCCCATAATCTTGCATTACATAAAATAAATGCCTATACGCTCTTTTTAGAAGGACCATCTGTTGATAACAAGATGAGGAACCAGGAAAAGATTGTTTGCCATTTGCTAGCAGTGACACTCGATTTGCTCAGGTTACAGGAGAGGTGGGAACAAAACCATCAAGCAGTGATACTTAGCCTACCTCGAAATAGATGATAGAACAGTGTATCAGAAAAAAGGGGTATTCCGCCTCCTTCTTTGAGGTTTTTCGTCCAGCGAATATTCCTCTGTTTGAATTCAAAGTATCTATTCATAATAAGGACAGACATTGTATCAGACTAAAGTCTATTCATAGTAGGGACAAATAATAGATTAAGTTTGTTTACAGGACAATAGTTAGAAAGTGTCCAATCGTAACTCGTAGTTTTTAGAATAACGCTACGCGGCAGATATGCAAGCTGGCAAGTAACTGCTATTTTTCATAAACCCTTCCTGGGTGTGTAGAACCTACGCTGGGTGCGTAAAACATTGCCAAGATTGTCTACTACCCGGTTTGTTATATTTGTTATATGTTTTGTATAGAAGCGATTCATTGAATATTGCTGTTCAAACTCTAGTTTATTAGAGCAGCAAGAGACATTTTCTTGTTTATATATCTGGGGACAGAATACAACCTAGTTCGTTTCCTAATTCGATAGGCCAAAAACAATACAAACGCCAAACAATTCAAGGAATAGCGCTAGCCGGGGCTCAGATTCTAATGCCCTATACTTACTCATAAAATTATCAACAATTCAGTGTATATGTTTTGCATGGGAGTAACAAGCACGCATCCAGCTAGATTTCTGGAAGCTGAAAGGATAAAAAACAGGCCATCACTGGTCAGTTTCCATACCGTTGGCAAGAATTAATGTTTATGCCTTAATTCACTATACTCACACAGCAAATAAAATAGCTGCCACATAAACACGCGGTAATTCTGGATACGATTTCAAATACCGTTTAGTACACCACCTTATGTCGGCAATTAATGGCAGCTCACAGAGAGGTTAACGTTCCGGTCTCTGTCTACTCGTGTGATATCCGGGGAAATACCCTCTCTGGGCGCCCTGCAGGAAATGACAAATCAAACGATTCTGTCACAAAGTATCCTTACTTAAAGCGGCGCGAGTAACTCGTACGAGTATTGCTCACTCACCTTCCGAGTTTGATAGATATACGTCCCGCGTGTGGTCCTGCTCGTCACCTCGGCTACCAAACTTGCTGGAAGACGGGAGATTATTTATACACCAGCAACGCGCGAGTTCGAATTCGAATTCGAATTAGTGACGATTACGGAAGTAATAGAACGGGAGGAAAGACTACCTGTTTTTCTAGTTTAATCCATGTTATGTTTGGAAAATACTTGCAAAGAAACAAGTATTCTAACAATTGAATCTTTACATCAATTGGGGATATATAAGAAAAATAGTGAGCTTCTATATAGGTATGTTTTTATATTTACTCGAATAATGTTCAATACGTGTGCAAAAAAATCACATGAGATAGTAGTATACTATGCTGACGTTAGAGAATCGAAAAACGATCCTCCTGAAAATATTTTGAGTTTCGCTTATAGGATATGTTATTGCAATGCACAGAGCCTATTGGGAATATAGGAACTACACTACATGGCGCCCAATGTTTAGTAAGGCACTAATTTAACGCTAGATACTTAAGTAACTCAGTCGTGCTTTTCTCAGAGACCCCTTTTTCCCATAAAATACTCCAACAGACGTCTGGAGTGGGTAAAAGGATAAAATATCAGCCATAACTGAGTAGGACAAAAATCCCATGCATTAGTTTTTGATTTGTTCAGTGTTGAAGGATACAGTGTTCCAAAATATTGTGCAACTTATCTTTGTTTCCTTGAAACTTGCTCAGCAAACTTTCATTAAACAATGTTGAATAACGGCGACAACAACACAACCATTGGAGCTGCAGCAAATGCAGCCCTACCAGGCTTTGCCGTTACAGGTTTCCAAGAGACCGATGTGGATGCTATAATCATCCCAGAAAGTTTAAGGAAAGCCATCACTATAAAACTTCTAACAAATGGCCTATCATCAAGAGGTGGTAGGGTAATTTATGAGATAGAGGCACATGAATATCGTCAGACAGAGGTAGTCTTTTCATGGATTATCTTCCCTGAAGCAAATCCAGTAACACATGTGTTTCACTTTTATAAAGAAGAGGAACCTCCAATGGAATAAGTTCCTTTCGAGGACATTGAAATTCCACTAACTTACCAAGAGCATGCACTCTATTTTAAAGGCACCCTACAACATCAAAATCACATTACAAGGCTCGGTCCACTAGGTATACCAAGAGCAACATGGGCGGTATTAGCCAGCTATACACCACATCCTGCCGTTGAAAAAATGTCAGGTGCAGATCTATTAGTTCAGGTGAAACAACTAATAAAAATACTTAGACAATTGGTTCAATATGTCATGAGGACTCTAACAGTCCAACCTCAGATAAAGATTCCATAACACACCCCTTACCAGGGGAACACAAATAAAATAACACCACAGACTATACAATCAGTCATTGGTAAATTACCCGCAAAACAGGAACAAATTCCATTCTGAATAGCTACAAAAATTACTCAAATCGAGGCAGTATTTCCTGATACTAGCCCTCATGAGAAACACTGAATTTTGACAATCTGTTTACCAACGGGGATTGCACCACACCTGGAGGACTGTGACACTTGGGGTACAGTCTTTGCTGCAATCTACACCAAAACACATGGTGTTCCGTCTATGGCGGTAATACCAGATGTCCTGAAACAGATTCAAAATGAATACGGGGCAGAACCTGCTTTAAATCTTGGCATGAAATTACTGAAAGATTTCAAACAGGTCTCAACAATAATATTAGCTAATATTGAAGGTGAAGCAGCATCCATGGCGATCCGCCAAAAGTTAAGAGAATTTGTTATAACTGAGCAACCACAAGAACTTGCTAGAATAATTGATAAATCCTATGAAGAACTAGGTAGAGACAGTTTGGGTGGTAAACCAGTGAAACCCCAGCTGACTGAAAGCTCTGAAAAGGTCTTTATTAAAAACACTATCACTCTTCCTAAAACAAAGTGGGAGAACACTAAACAAACTTCTAAAGAGAAGCGTTCTCAATCCAGGGCAAGGTCTCCTCAAAAGGAGCCCTCTGAAAGGAGGTATAACCTCAGGAATAGGGATAATTTGAGAAAACCTGCTAGATATCAAGATACTGATACACTTTCCTCTCATACCTTTTAGACTTCATCCCAGAATTCCGAAAGAAGAGGACGGTCAGAACAAAAGGAAGAAAGTGTGAAATCCAAAAACAATCAACATGTTCCAAAAAATAAGAAAACTCAATTCACCAAAAAGAAGGTAGCAGGTCTAAAATTCAGACATGCCGAAGATCTTGAGGACATAACTCAAGAACAGGGCATGGACTCAGACAATGTTGGACTGCGCAGTAGAAGTAACCGTAGCTCGTAAGATATTGGAGGATCATCTGAAGACTGTGGACTTGAATTAGTACATCCAAGTTTAAACTGTAGATACCATGATTAGTGCCCCACATAAGTTATATGAAGTTATACTCCGGATGGAGGAGGACATAACTAGAAAAATAAGAGCACTCTTTTGGGAGAGGCTCTCTAAGGGTTATGACATTCTTCTAGCTGAACAAGACTGGCCACCTGAATTTGTCAGGGAGTGCCCACATGGCGAAGACATCATTAGGCCAGCATTCTCCAACCATATTCCAATTCATAGAAAATATACGTATGCCAGGAAATGGGCAGTAGCCCTGGCTCCTGTATTATACAAAAATCATGTAGGATGGGATGAGGATTCACCTCACCATAAAATCCAATTGAAAACTCAACCAACTTCACAAAGGCAGTACCCAGTTAAGCAAGAAGCTAAAAAAAAGGTCAGGGAGATCGTAGATCAACTTGAATACCAAGGGGTGATTGAAACATGCACCTCGTCCATGAACAATCCTTAGTTTCCTATCTCCAATCCAGACAATACATATCGTCTAGTATTGGATTACAGAAATCTAAACTCATTTTGCAAAACCTTTGCAGTACAAAATGCACGCAGTGCGGCACTGATGAATAAGATTGTTCGCATAAAAATATAAAACCACATTAGAAAATTCTAACGGTTTATTCTGTCAAAACATTGCACCAGAAAGTAGGTATTTGACCGCTTTCTCAATTATGGGGACACAGCGTCACTTCTGTCGTCTCCCTCAGGGATTCAAGAATAGTCCAGGGTCGTTTTCAGCCAGAGTAACAGAGTTACTACAAACGTATGATGATGAGGCATTATCATATGTCGATGACATCTATCTAACAGAGACAATGACTTGGAAAGGCACTTAAACAGGGTGAACACCATCATACTTGGCTTCGCCTCTGAAGGCTACAAATTCAATTTCAAGAACTCACGAAATACCCACCTCAACGTCCTATTTTTAGGATATGAATTATCAAGTGAAGGCAAAAGCCTGGCAGCAAACTTTCTAGAGAAGTGTGCGCTGCTCCAACCTCCAAAAACGCTGAAAAACTTACAGTCAATTCTAGGTTTACTAAATTTCTGAAGAACTTACATTCTAAATTACGCTGAAAGGGTTACACCTCTCTACCAACTAATCAAACCTGATTTCAAAACAAATAATTGGACTCAAAAACACACAGAAATGTTACGTTCTGTGCAAACAGACATGTTAGCAACAACACATTTACAAACACGCGTAAACGTACGCAACCTGGTGATCCGAATCATTCCAGGAAGATGCGGATTCACGTACTTAACCTTTAACGAAGGAGAAAAAGTACCGATAGCATATAAATCACACTTTTACACACAAGCTGAAATGAAATTCACTTTTAAAGAAAAAATTCTGACAGCGGTTCAAATTGCAGTAGCAAAAGAGAGAGCCCTCACACAGGGTAAGCGCATAATGGTCGTTACTCCTGTACCTGAATTCACATTGCAGGGAATTCATTGGCTGATGAAGCCGCGAAGGCAGCTGTGCAAACGGCTTCCATAGCTGCAATCACTTGTTTAAAAATGAAAATAGACAGCAAAATAATGCCAGCTGTCAATGCTACAAGCAAAGGCGGCGGTGCAGCGTTACATCAACACTATCCACTCAAATATTCATACATAATTGATGCCAACTCTGTTCCTTTTGCTCGAATCCCTGGAGTGGGGGATAGAGTAATTCCAAACAGGAAACGTAGAGTAGCTTTGACACAAAGCACATATGGGAGAGGGTCTGATACATCAGCTGATCTCTAAATCTATACCAGAATTAAAAGAGATGTACTGGTGACCAGGGATGAATGGTCACATTCACACATTTGCAATTAACTGCCATATCTGCAACAGAGATCGCAGCAGAGAACGCCGCCAGATACCTGACTACAGTGTACGAAGCACAGTAAAGACACCGTTGTTAGTCAGCATTAGACTATCTACACGCAGACGTCCCTATGAATAAATGTGGTCCCATAACTATTAGGACATTTGGATGTGGCCTCAGCACTCGGCTGACACTTGAACTGTTATAAAAGATTTGCGAGTCTTTATCGGCACATACACAGTCGGCACCCTACATTCTGACCAGGGTCCTGCGTTTAGCTCAAAAGCTTACAAGGAGGCCATGACCAATCTGGGTGTTGCATTGCGGTATTCTAGTCCATTCCATCCTGAGGGAAATTTGGTTGTGGGGAGAAAAAACCGGGACATAAAGTAATCTATAACAGCTAGGGTACTAGGCTCGGGTGACGGGTGGGTCAAACATCTAATAAGTGTCCAACGTAGTCTTAATAATCTGCCAAGAAGTTCTCTAGGGGGGATGACTCCACATGAAATCTTTTTTGGAACTAGAATGATTGTCCAGGACCTTGATCGTCATACTTCAGTGGTAGAACAAAAACCTTTTGATATCAAAGACAGTTTGACGGTTTTACAGGACTTAAATGAAATAAGAAAAAAACAAAGCAACGTGTTCCTGAAGCCAACAACCACTGAAGAGAAACCACCCAATCCAGCAAGGCCTGCCTGGATTCCAAAGATTGGGGTTCTAGTCAGAGAGAAGATCGCAGACAAGAATGAATTTGGGCCTTCTTACAGACAACCAGTACCTGTCCTAGCAATCCACGGATCAAGAACAGTAATACTGCTGACCCTTGCTGGTAAAAAAGAGAACAGGTTTGTGTCCATCGACCTGGTCAAACCACATGATGTGGCAGATCATAAGTAGTAGGCCAAGTGGACTCCAAAGTTGTAGCAGACGCCTGAATCTGGCTACTATCCAAGAGGTTCAAACTGAGAGACTCATCACCTTTGAAGAATCTGCAGTGCGAAATGAAGGACTATGCAACAAAGCCATGGAACTTGTACCTCTTGAGACCCAAATAACAGTTTGTCAAGAAATGCCTGTCTACAATGAAATAGCAACTGACTATACAAATGTAAGAAGTGATCTAGTGGTTCCAGCGATTTCAACAAATCCTGATGCAATCCCTGCAATTGACAGAATTGCCTTTTGCTATTTCATTTCCTGTTGTGGGCACTAGGCCTACCCACACAAGTGAGGTACCATTTTTCTCGGAAGACTTTGGAAAACGCGGGGCAGGTGAAAATTTGCGGATCCATGCAGATTCCAGAAATTTCCACTACAGAAATGTGAAGAAAATTTATTTTTGGGACAATTTTGAAGGTTTGCAAGGGATTCTGGGTAACAGAACCTGGTGAGAGGCAGTCTAGTCACCTCATCCTGGCTTTCCCTGCGTGTCTAGTTTTTAAAAATGTATTGGTTTGCTAGATTTTCCTAGGTGCCGGTAGAAATAGGGTTCAAAAACTACAGTTAGGCACTTTTCCAAAAAGGGTTATTTTTCATTGTGAAATTGTGGTGTGTCCACGTTGCGTTTTGTGCCGTTTCCTGTCGCGGGCACTGCGCCTACCCACACAAGTGAGGTACTATTTTTCTCAGAAGACTTCGGGGAACGCGGGTCAATGGGAATTTGTGGATCCACTCAAATTCCAGAACTTTCCACACACAGAAATGTGAGGAAAATGTGATTTTTTGGACATTCTTTAGGTTTGCAGTGGATTCTGGGCACCAGAACCTGGTGAGAGGCAGTCGAGTCACCCCATATTGCATTCCTCTGGGTGTCTAGGTTTCAAAAATGTATAGGTTTGCTAGGTTTCCCTAGGTGCCGGCAGAGCTAGTGTTCAAAAACTACAGCTAGGCCATTTGCCACAAAAGGGTAATTTTTCACTGTGAAATTGTGGTGTGTCCATGTTGCGTTTTGTGCCATTTCCTGTCGCGGGTGCTAGACCTACCCACACAAGTGAGGTACCATTTTTCTCAGAAGACTTTTCGAAATTCGGGGTGGGTAGAAATTTGTGGATCCAAGCAGATTCCAGTACTTTCGACCACAGAAATATGAGGTAAATGCGTTTTTTTTTACAATTATTTAGGCTTGCAACGGATTCTGGGTAACAGAAACTGGTAAAAGGCAGTCAGTTCACCCCATCCTGGATTCCCCTGGGTATCTAGTTATCAACAATGTATAGGTTTGCTAGTTTTCCCCAGATGCCGGTAGAGCTAGGGTTCAAAAACTACAGTTAGGCACTTTTCCAAAAAAGGGTTATTTTTCATTGTGAAAATGTGGTGTGTCATGGTTGCATTTTGTGCCGTTTCCTGTCGTGAGCACTACGCCTACCCACACAAGTGAGGAACTATTTTTCCCTGAAGACTTTGGGGAACGTGGGGTGCATGGGAATTTGTGGATCCAAACAGATTTCAAAAATTGCCACCTCATAAATATGAGGAAAATGTGTTTTTTGACAATTTTGTAGGTTTGTAAGGGACTCGTGGTAACAGAACCTGGTGAGAGGTAGTCAAGTCACCCCATCCTGGTTTTTCCTGGGAGTCTAGTTTTTAAAAATGTATAGGTTTGCTAGGTTTCCTTAGGTGCCGCCAGAGCTAGGATTAAAAAACTACAGCTAGGCGCTTTGCAAAAAAAGGGTCATTTTTAATAACTTTGAAATTGTGGTGTGTCTGTTGAACATAGAAACCTTCTCAGGGGTCCCACTGATACTTGGACTTGGTCCTTTTAAACCAACAAAGAAGAAATCGGCACAGAAGCTGTAATATAAAAAGAACATCTTTATTAACCTCAAATGAGGGAGACTACGTCACACAGAAGCCTTAGCAACTGAATGAGGCAGTTTAAGGAGTACAGAAAACTGGGGCCTTATATATTCTTAGGGTTACATAGTCAGCATAAGACCAAGAGGCAGTCCTGGCTCATGTAAGCATGCAAAATGACTAATATGGACATGCAAGATCTGCTTGCTAAACAAAGTGGGAGGAGAGTTACTTCTCCATACAGCAGCAAAAATAGCCTGACAGTTATACTAGGCAAGCAGATGCATTCTACTAGCTAGGCCCTTCTGGGCATGTGCGAAGGTGGAAGATGCTAAATATAGTTTGTTTCTAGGCATATTACAAAAGCAGTCAACACTGAGGGAGGACAGAGCACATGGCGAGCACGTGTCAGCACATGGCAAGACAAGATGGCTGCCAGAAATACAAAATGGGCTTCAGCTCATGCTACCAAATCCCTGCAATATTTAACAGATGGTCCTTTTAGCAGAGGTAAAGACAATCCAATGATCCAGTAGCAGCATATAAAATATTTGCGCATTAATTTTCATAAATTTATCAATATCCTAATTCATTGCTAGGTGGGCATTTTCCATTCTAAACATTTCATTAAGCGGGTATATATAATGTCTAAGCACAAATACAAAGAGAACGGAGCATCGGGCCATCATTAACATACAGATGGAAGGAGAAAGTAATGACCACTATTACAAATAGAATTATCATTTTCTTTTAGTCCTAAGCAAAAGCAAGTCCTAAATCCATCTAGTAAACATTTTCATGGCTACTTGTCCATTTTCCTTTTATGAGGGCTAGAACATCAATCATAACTGAGACCAGGAGGACCACACAGGGCCATAAGAATTAGGATGAAGAGCTGCAAAGGGCTGCTCCTCCTTAAAAACGGGACATCCAAAGGGGTACAGGGCAGTCACCCACCAGGCAAATGCTCTTAGCGATCCTGTCCAGTGTCTCAGGCAGTGCACCAGTTTTCTTCACTTCAATCTAACAGGCACCAAAGACACAGCACCTGTACCCTAATCTCAAGTCCTTCCCTAACTCCTGTATTGCTCTGCTGGCGCAATGCTCATTTGTTGGGGCTACACATTGCATCCAGTGTACCCAGGTATCTGTTGACCAACAAACAAAGATGAAAACTTGTATTCACTTTGGGACCACGATTCAGAGGCCTGATGCTAGGATCTCTGAAGCAACCCTTGTTTCAAAAGGGGGTCACCTCATGCAAAGCCTCCTCGCCATTCTGGTCGGTCTGTGACTATCAGCTGGGCATGTTCCACGATTTTTCCTTTCTGATTTGTGAGCTCGTCTTTTGCCCAAGACAGTGGCAGGGGTACACAATTCATTTAAGGGCTTCCGCCTTCACTGAGGTCCTAGTTGCCAGCAATTCCTCCGCTGGTTACCTTCACTTTGGCTTCAAGATGGACTAGTGCTGACGCTGACTCCCCAGGCTGAATCTGATGTCCGGGCCCCTCTGGCAATGGTTGTAAGGCAGAAAATATCTATTGGTGGACAAAACAAAAGGTCTTTAGACAAGGCACACAAACAGTCTATCAACAGACAGGATAGTGTCAGAATACTTCCTAGTCTTAGGATGCCCCATATATTAGCAAGGCACCCAAGAACCACTTCCATCTATCTATGTGAGAGTAAAAAAAAAAACAGCAGCCTGGACCTATTGGTAAGTATAAAAGGAACTCTTTGGTGAACAAGAGTAATACATCACCCAATCCCAAGCAGCCAAGGAAGTCTGTATTAATTTACTAAATTGTGTGGAAAAGAGAAAAACAACACAGACACACCCTAGATCCTTACATTGGTGTATTCCTGTGTACTAATCTAAAAAACCCTCAAAAAAAGGAAATGTTCTACACTTTTGCTCATAAACTTTGCATTACCTGTACAGGACTACAGACACTTCCAAAATGATTTTTCCTAATAAAAGCACCTACATTGTACACTTAGGACCATGCTCTCATGTTATAGGAGCTGCAGGAAAATCTAAAACTGCTAATTTACCAGGACTTTCTTATCTATAAAACAACATTTCCTTCAAAACATTTTTTGCTAAGGATCACATGGGCATCTTCCTTGCATTCTACTTTTCATGATCCAAACTTTGCAACATCAGCTCTAATAAGGACTGTCAGTTTATTTACATGGACTAGCTAATAAAAACCTAGCAATGCCCTTGCAAAACTATGTAGCATGTAATAACATACAATAATGGTGTTATCACCACTTGTAGAACAAAAATTACCCACATCTAGTTCCCCTTAAAGATCAAAATAAGGGAACAACAGTCTAGACTACTGATCCTGTCATAATTTCATCAAACAGGATGGGCATCAACATAGCATATATACTAATTCATTTTTATTAATGCTAACAATGTTTAAAATCGTATTACTGAATAGCCAATTAAATATCTCATTGCTATTTCACAGACAGCTTAGACAGGCTAAACAAATTGAGAAAAGGAGAGAGCAACATACATATTACCTAGCCTTAATTTGTAGAGGAGCTAGCCTTCTTTCCCCATTTTGACAGTAGGAAACCTGAAACAGGTTTCACTTCTGTCAACACTATCAACCCCTATGTGTAGCAACTGGGCATGAACAAAGTAATAGGAGGTAGATAGCACATTTGAGAGAACTAAAAAAACATGAATACCCAAACCCTTTTAGCAAATGTACAAGTGAAACATGAGGGCACATGACGTAAAATAAATGTCATTGCCTCAGCTTTTAAGCATTAGTGCTGTATACATATGGCAAAGCATATCTGTTAATCAAAGTTCACATATACCATTATATCGTTTTCTATTATATGAGTACATAAGTAGCCTGCTTTTGCCAAAAAAAAGTAAAACTTCTCCTTTTCTCCCTGTCCTCTTTCAAAAAGTTTCAGAGGTCAAAATGTCAAAGCAGATCTTGCTCTGGTAGCAACGGAAAGCTGACACATTCCCCTGTTTGTCAGTTTAATAACTTCTGCTGTTTTTTTATACATATTTTCAAGTGTAAGCAGTGTGCAGTATACTTGTCGAACAATATAGAAGTCAGCTGTTTGTATTATACCTAAATGTATGCATTTACCGAGGGCTAAGGCACTTTAAAACTGCTCTGAATGCACAATTTGTTTTTAAATTACAGAATTTTGCCCAACTTCGACTTTGATATTTGGGGAACTTAAAAATGAATATCCTATAATATTCTTGCATAATAGTCATCGTCAGAATGTTCTCTACATACCCCAGGAGTGAGAATTAAAAATAATCCTATGTACCCTTATTTAAATGAGTTTTTTACGCCTGCGCGGAGTGAAATTTCATATGCAAATATCCTCATTATGCAGTACAAGAACACTTTGATGTTAGGAGGTCACTGTATGAGTATTAGGCTTTATTAATATTAAAAAAACAAATTTAAAAGCACTTATTGTTTTGGATAATATTTTTCATAATTAAAACATTTCTTTTATAATAAAACCAATCATTTTGATAATTCCACATAGGAAAAGCAAGCTGCATCCCTTGCCTGTCATATTTAGACGCATTCATTCATAAGCCTAAGCACAGAAGCCTAACTTAAAACATGAAAAGTTTTGTGCCACTTTTTTTTAAAGGACAATTATTTAACATCAGAACCACAAATATGCTTATAAAAAAGGGCTTTAAGAAAGGAAATCCCTACTTTAAATGTTTTCCTGGTATCTAAAAAAATGAACCAGATTTTTGTAACTTTTTAAAACAGCAGTCTGAAATGCAGGATTTTACACCATGCTAGCACTGAGAAAATCCAAGCTGAGTCAACATTCCTCTCTCTCCATGGCCTACAATCAAAACAACAGCTGCTGCTAAGCAGTTAAAACACATCTGTTGTGACAGTCTATTTAAAACTGAAGCAGTTTTAGTTCTAAAATGTGTGTAATTCAGCAACATCCAGTTTACTCAGATGCTGTGTTTGCCTGTTTATATCTAATACAATGTATCTAAGGAAAATGTTTTATAATTGTTTATCTATTGCAAAACACAATTTCGTTTTGAGGCCTATTTTATTCCTATTGAATGTGAATTCTAATTTTATCTTTTAAGCATTGGCAGTTTGTACATGTGCATAGTTGCCTACTCTTATCAATTTAATAGTAACATTCAGTTATTTAACATATCATATGGTTCATTTATGGACTTTTATTTAATTTTTATTTAATATTAATTAAATTACATTTTACATAACAGACTGATGACAGCAAAAAAACACAAACACACACATTGAGCTCCTTCCAGACATATACAGAAGGGGTCATACACTCAGAATCACATAATACAGCGTGATCCTTACACAAAGAGCGCAATCCCTATTTACTTACAGTAGTATCACTAATGTGAAACCATGAACCACATAGACATTTAAACACACATTTTAACCCACAGATCAACACTTACGACAGAAACAAAGGACAGCCCACCGACTGTACTTAACCCAAACCATTTATAAATACTAGTTGTAAGTCATATTTACAAGAAGAGCTTCTCAATAGTATTCCAAAAGACTGCAGTAAAATTAGCTCAACAAACTGTTTTATTTCCAAGAAGCCAAAATATACTCAATTCACTAGCTTTGTCTGGCAGAATGCCAAAAAATCGCACTGCATATCTCCATTCATAAACGTGCGCAGATAAGGATCCTTGTTTGTATTTTTGTCACATTTTAATTCCCTGGGGATAAGTCATCAAGGAAGAAATATGTTTTTATACCTAAACCTATTTATGTATTCCCTCAGGGAGCCGGCTAACTCACTTCACATCTCACTATGGTACCTCCGAAAAGCAACACATTCTTCGATGTGTGCTTGAAACGGGCATGCCAAAAATAGTGCAAAATATGCAGTATTATAATCTCAGTAGCGCTTAAGGTACTCTTCGTACATTGCGCCGTTCAAACAAATTCAAATAGAGAAAAATCTCCTCATTACCTGCCTACACAAATTGCAATTCGTATATCTATCCCATACAAATCCAAAGTTGGCCAACACAAATTCCAACATTCCAAAGCTGCAGTAAGCGTTACTAAACTCCTTACCAATCCAAGGCATCAAATCAACAGCAAGCGCCGCAGAATGACTCTTACCAAACAAATGGTTGTCCAAATTCTAACTGCCAAGTTCCGAATTACCGAACGTTCTTTTTAGAATACTCACGCCCAAAAGGTTCTCAGTCAGGAGTGACATCATGTTGAGGATCAAAATCAGGAAGATCAGGAAGATCAGAAATATACTGGGCTGCAGAGACAGAGAATCCCCAGAATCTCTGTGCACAGAGTACCTCCTTAGTAGAGTCCTGTTCTGTCCTCCACAGTAGATTTCTGTCTCCTGACAAGATCACTCCTTAGACAGCCACTTCTCTGATGAGGTCCACGTTGGAGCGCCATTTGTTGAACATAGAAACCTTCTCAGGGGTCCCACTGATACTTTGTCCTTTTAAACCAACAAAGAAGACATTTGCACAGAAGCTGTAATATAAAAAGAACATCTTTATTAACCTCAAATGAGGGAGACTAGGTCACACAGAAGCCTTAGCAACTGAATGAGGCAGTCTAAGGAGTACAGAAAACTGGGGCCTTATATATGCTTAGGGTTACATAGTCAGCATAAGACCAAGGGGCAGTCCTGGCTCATGTAAGCATGCAAAATGACTAATATGGACATGCAAGATCTGCTTGCTCAACAAAGTGGGAGGAGAGTTACTTCTCCATACAGCAGCAAAAATAGCCTGACAGTTATACTAGGCAAGCAGGTGCATTCTACTAGCTAGGCCCTTCTGAGCACGTGCGAAGGTGGAGGATGCTAAATATAGTTTGTTTCTAGGCATATTACAAAAGCAGTCAACACTGAGGGATGACAGAGCACATGGCGAGCATGTGACAGCACATGGCAAGACAAGATGGCTGCCAGAAATACAAAATGGCTTTCACCTCATGCAAAAAAATCCCTGCAATATTTAACATGGCCATGTTGCGGTTTGCACCGTTTCCTGTTGCAGGCACCAGGACTACCCACGCAAGTGAGGTACTATTTTTCTTGGAAGACTTTGAGGAACGCGGGGTGGGTGGGAATTTGTGGATCCACACAGATTCCAGAACTTTCCACCACGGAAATGTGAGAAAAATGTGTTTTTTGGACAAATATTTAGATTTGTAGGGCATTCTGGGTAACAGAACCTGGTGAGAGGCAGTCATGTCACCCTATTTTGTACTCTTCTGGGTGTCTAGGTTTAAAAAATGTATAGGTTTGTTAGGTTTCCCTAGGTGCCGGCAGAGCTATGGTTAAAAAACTACAGCTAGAAACTTTGCCAAAAAAGAGTAATTTTTCACTGTGAAATTGTGGTGTGTCCATGTTGCGTTTTGTACCGTTTCCTCTTGCAGGCACTAGGCCTACCCATGCAAGAGAGGTACCATTTTTCTCAGAAGATGTTTAGGAACGCGGGGTAGGTGGAAATTTGTGGATCCATGCAGATTCCAGAACTTTCCACACACAGAAATGTGAGGACAATGTGTTTTTTGGACACTTTTGTTAGGTTTGTAGGGAATTCTGGATACCATAACCGTGTGGGAGGCAGTCAAGTCACCCCATATTGTATTTCCCTGGGTGTCTATGTTTTAAAAATGTATAGGTTGTCTAGGTTTCCCTAGGTGCCGGCAGAGCTAGGGCTCAAAAACTACAGCTATGCACTTTGCCAAAAAAGGGTCATTTTTCAGTGTGAAATTGTGGTGTGTCCATGTTGCATTTTGTGCCATTTCCTGCTGCAGGCACTAGGCCTACCCACGCAAGTGAGGAAACATTTTTCTTGGAAGACTTTGTGGAACACAGGGTATCTGGAAATTTGTGGATCCAAGCAGATTCCAGAACTTTCCACCATAGAAATGTGACGAAATTCTTTTTTTTTTAAATATTTTTTTAGGTTTGCAAGGAATTCTGGGTAACGGAACCTCGTGAGAGGCAGTGGAGTCACTCCATCCTGGATTTCCCAGGGTGTCTAGTTTTCAAAAATGTATAGGTTTGCTAGGTTTCCCTCGGTGCCAACAGAGCTAGGGTTAAAAAACTACAGCTACGCACTTTGCAAATAAGGGTAATTTTTCATTGTGACAATGTGGTGTGTTCACGTTGCGTTTTGAGCCGTTTCCTGTTGTGGGCACTATGCCTACTGACACAAGTGATGTACCATTTTTATCGGGAGACTTAGGGTAATTCAGATTTGTAAATCAACTGTTATTACCTATTGACTTCCAATGCATTTCTGCCTTCCAAATGAAAGACAATATGTAAAAAAGAAGTCATTTTGAAAAATGACAGATAATTCTCATGCTAGTATGAGTATTCCAAATTTTGGAAATCTGCAAATATCTACTGTTTCTAAACTCTATATTTTGTTCCCATTTCAGAAATACATAGGTGTCTTTCATACCAATTTTTCCATGTATACATTTTCCCAGAATAATTGCTATATACCCGGTACATAATGAAAAACCATTGCAAGTCGCTGCTCAGTTTTTGGCTCTGGGTTTGTTGGGTTCTTAGTGAACCTACAAGTAAGCATGAGCGAATTTTGCGGATCTCGCGTTCGCGAATTTTGCGGATTTGCGGATTCGCAATCCGCAAAATCCGCGAATTCCCGCGAATTTTTTTTTTTTTGTGTTCGCCCGTGTTTCTGCCAGTTCGCGAGGGTTTTGTACACTTTCGCAAATTGCGAACTTACCTGTCGGGTCGCAAGTTTCGCGAACTTGTTGTTTCTACGTGTCCAGCCTGTTTGGGACACTCTTCTTCATCACTGCCACTCTCTGTCACCACTGCCACTCTCTGACTACTCATGCCACCCTCTGGCTCACCCATGCCACCCTCTGTTTCATCACCACACCCTCTGGTTGTCCAGTGTACATTATTTTCGGCAAAGCAAAGCACACCTTCCCTGCCTCAAGTGACCTGAATTAATTTGGGGCTGATTAATGTGTCACAGAATATTTTTTTAGCTGGCACCTGCTTCCTTAGTGCGCCCTGATTAGTGATCTTTTGCACTTGCTAAGTGCTTTCATTGTTGCAAAATTAGTTACAACACCTGCCCTGCCCCAACTGACAATAATGAATTAGGGGCTGATTAATGGATTTTAACTTCCAGCCTGGCTCCTGCTTGTCTCCCTTAGCTGTAATTCAGGACCTTTGTGGCATATGTGTAACTATTCTGAGGTTCAGAGCAGGGTCACATAATAGTTTCAACTGGCAACTGAACTCTGGAGGGGCCCCTCAGGAAGCACTACAGGAAATGGCTACAAATGATGAGCCTGAACTTTTGAACCTGGTAAGTAGTTACTTTCAGTTTTGCTAAGATCGTATTTCTGCAATTTTGCACTTATTCGCGGGGCGCGAACTCACGCGAACTCACGCGAACAGTGCGAGCAGTGCGAGCAAAATCCGCTGCTCGCGGATTTGCGGATTTTGCGGGAGATTCGCAAATCTCGCGGATTGCGGATTTCCCGAAAATCCGCAAAATCCGCGAGCGGAACGGATTTTCCGCCCATGCCTACCTACAAGTCCTATATATCCCCACAACCAGTAAGGTCCTGCAAATGTAACGGTATATTGCTTTCACAGAGTTGTCATAATTAGAAGAAGTTACCGGTGAAAACGTTCACACAAAAGGCTGTTTCCTATATTTAACTGTTACTTTTTATAAATAAACCTTGAATGATCTACACCAATGACCCTTTTCTAAATTCAGAATGTTGTCTACTTTACTAAAATGCATTGCTTTCCAGGATCCATTATTGCTTTCATACCCATTTCTATCATTAACTGGAAGGAGGTTGAAAGCACAAAAAATAGCATAAATAGGCTATATCCCAGAAAAATGACAAAACTGTGTAACAATGTTTGGTTGTGTGACAAAAGTCTATCATTCACTAAAAGCTGGGAAAATGGTAATTTTAGCCCCGCAAAACCTTTTTGGATGCCATTTGGAGGGCAAACCCCAGACATTTTTATTGGCAGAACCTTTTTCCCATTTTTCCCCCAAAAACAAATTTTGCTGTATTTTGGCTATTTTCTGGGTCACATCTAGGGGAATCCACAGACCCTGGGTACATTTAGAATCCCTATGATGCTGGAAGTAAAGGACCTACATTTGGCGTGGATTCCTTATGTGGTAAAAAAGTTACAGGGGCCTAAGCGCGAACTACCTCAAGTAGAAAAAAAAAGTATTAGCACGGGGGGGGGGGGGAAGCCTAGCAGTGAAGGGGTTAAATGTAGC
The DNA here is from genome assembly GCF_964263255.1 of Lissotriton vulgaris. Taxonomy (NCBI): domain Eukaryota; kingdom Metazoa; phylum Chordata; class Amphibia; order Caudata; family Salamandridae; genus Lissotriton; species Lissotriton vulgaris. The sequence continues at coordinate 1,302,196,486 of NC_141695.1, read as the reverse complement.
ACATGTACTGTACTGTGAAGGCTAGTGAGGTATATGCACTTCTACAGAATTCTTTGTACATTTATATATCCACTCTGCTACTCACACTTCAATCTGAGATAAGTAGAATAGCAGAGAGACACTAAAACACCTAGGGAAGTAGTTAGAGAACCACCTAAATACTCATTCACAGGGACAGGATGAACTGATATGTATCTAGAGGTAATGGAGGCAGCTGTGCACATACAGTTAAAAAACCCAATGGTCACTAACACACCCAGGAGTCAATCCATGCACTCCCATACAGACACATTTAGGGAAGCATACATGCCTCAAATAGATGTAGTTATTTACTAACAAACTTACATAGACATACAATCACAGCCCCAGAGAGAAACTGAGACACTCATTCAGATATCTCCTAAAGAACAGACACTTTGAAGTCTACCATGCAGAGAAGTAACACTTACATCATGCATTGGGCCTGCTACACTTGAGCCTTTGCATGCAGTTTCACTGCTATCACTGTCTTGTCACTTAAAACAACTATGCAAGAAGTAAACTGCTCTTGTAGCACATATATCTTGGCACTAACATAGGGTATACCTAGAGGATAGTGCATTGAGCTATATGCTTAAAATATAAAACATGTTCTCTGAAGTCAATGTCAGCTATATGGACTCCTATAGATCCATTTGCCGAATTATACACCCACTTTGCCAATCAGACTTCAATTTGACAAACCTAAGTACTAAAGCAGAAAGACAGTACAACAGCCAATAAGATAGTAAGAGAAGCACCTAAACATTCGCTAATAAAGAGAGATGGAATTCATATGTGTGCAGCACTAATGGAAGCAGTTGCACATACATTTAAATATTTCAAAACTCACTAATACATCCAGGAGGCAATATATTAAGGGCCAGATGTAGGTAAATGCATGTTTGTGATTCCTTATTAGCAATTTTTATGGAATCGCTATTAGGGAGTCACAAAATGCCATGTAGGTACGAATCGCAATATTCTGTTAGAAATGGGATCTCTGGTTGGCTAAGGCTTGTGCCAAAGCCAGGCAGAGACCACCACTCTAGTCAGGGTGAGGGAGTTATACCCCAAAGATAACCCCTGCCCACCCCCTTGGTAGCTTGGCACTAGCAGCCAGGCTTATACTGTTGACCATGTGTAAAGCATTTGCGCACACACAACAAAAACAACATCCCAGGCACACTACACGTGGAACTCCACACAAGGTTATATCAAAAATAGCCTTTGCATTCTCAAAACACATTAGAATAGTAAACACACAATATAATCTGTGCCAACTGGCACTGGGCAATATTTACAAGCTGCGGCACTTGCGGGGATGTCTCTCGTCACAGGAGCCCCACCTTCCTCACGCGCCACGCTTCATCCGGTCCCCCGTCTCGGGACCGGGACTTCTAGTGTGGAGCCAGCGAGGCTCCAGGCTGCTGCCTCCCCACTCCTACCCCTGCACAGTCCAGTGCAGGGTGGGCTCCCACTTGGATCCTCTTTGGACACTGCCTCCTTTCTTCACCCAGGTCCCCTCCTGGGATACGGTGCTCCTCTCCCATGCTCCGGGAGGCAGAGTGGGCTCCCGTTCTCCCTTGTGCTGTACACCCCAGGGCTCCCATCAGCTCACAGGAGCCCTGCACCGACACCGCACAGCTCCTGGCCCTGCCGTGGCTCCGCCCACGTCACAGGCTGACTTACCTGACTTCCGGGCGGCCACAGCTGGGCAGCGGTGGCAATTTCGGGCACAATAAGGGGTAGGCTCCCTCTATATCAAAACTAGAAAGTGGGGTGGGCACCTGTAATTTCAGATAAAAGGTGAAGTCGCTGGGTGGGCACCTGCGCGCTAATTAAGTTGAAGGCGCAGGGTGGCAACCTGCGCAATAAAATCCAGTAATAAGCGGGGTGGGCACCCACGCTGCAGGCGTCACGGGGGAATCCCTAATCTGGGGATTCCCTCTCTCCCTCAGCAGCGCAATGCTGCACAGCCTCAGCTCCTATTCCTAGGGGAACTTAGAATAAAGCACTCCCCTGGCACTAGACTGCTACATCAACTCTTGGCAAGGTCAAATAAAGAGTACAAGGTCCAAAAAGCCCTGGGGGCATCAAGGGGGCAATGTAGGGCCCAGGGGCCAGCACAGAGGGCCCTCCAGCAAGGAGGCTGCCTCCATGGTGGGCCCTCCTGGGCCCCACAAGCAGCAAGCCCCCCTCTGTCAGCCCCTGCTTTCATTTTTAATTTTTTTTTTTGTGTTTGAATATGTTTATTGCATTTTTTTGTCGTTACACAGCATTACACATTTGAAAATATAAATGATTAGGTATGCCATAATACAGAACATTTGTCTCAGGTCGCTTCGGTTGTTCCTATACATAAAGGAGTCTGATCGTAAGGATTGGCTGAAAAAGCAGTTTAGTTAAAGCAGCGTGCAAACAAAAGTAACCACAGACATATCAAAGAGAGAATATTGATCAGCGTTAGTGATGATAATGCAAGTGTTGCTTCCCAATAACGTATCAGAGATTTGTTGTAACCGGGTTACAGAGTACGCCTTGGCAGCAAATCGGGGTGAGTTGGGTACATCAGCAATATAACATATATCCAAAGCTTTATTGCAAAACAAAAAAAAACAACAAATGTAAAGAACAATCTGAAAATTGCGGAAAGAAGAGACTAGGCGGTGTGCAACAGCGAGTGCGTGTATGTGTGTGGTGCTCTCAGGGCAGGCGGGGGGAACAGGCATGCTCTGCGTTATATCGGTAATGAAAATCTAACCACAAGATCTGCCAAGTGCGCAGCAGGGGGGGGCCCGGGAAGAAGAGGGGGGGAGAAAAAAGTCCAGCCGGATCCTCACGAAGAGAGGCATCAATGTCTCAACAATGCCACTCCGCAAGCATTCTTGGTGGTAAGCCGTCAAGGTGCTATCCCAGTCCTGCGCTATGGGATACTTGCGGAGCCCCGCCGACTCCTCACTGTGTAGCGCTACGCTTTCCGCCCTTGCCCAGTTATCAAACGAAGTACGCCAGTGTATCGCCTGGGGGGTGCACTATTCTTCCAGCGCTTGGTAATGAGGCGCTTTGCAGTTATCAGCCCCAGATCCCAAAACCTCTCCTGGACTTTTGTCTGTTTCTTTCTTGTGAACAAGCCTAGCTGGCAAGCTTCCCATGTGTGCGGCAGGCTGCCTCCCGTCGCTTTTGCCAAGGTACTCGTCACTGTGGTCCAGTAGGTGTGCAGGGAAGGGCACGCCCAGAGTACATGTAGGAGTTGCGCATTTACAAGTCCGCATCTGGGGCACGCAGATATAGTAAGCGCGAAGTAAATATTGAGCTTATCTGGAGACAGATAGGCCCGGTGCACGATATAATATTGTATGATCTTGAAACGTGCATTTCCCGTTATGTTTAGTGTTCCGGCTAGTATCCACGCCCATTCCCTGTCAGTCCAGTCCCTGCCTCTATCGGATGTCCATTTGTCTCGCAGCCGCTGCGCCGAGAACTGCGTGTGCATGTGTAGCGCCTGGGCGAGCCAGTGTACTATGTGTGACCCATTCCCCATCACATGCAAATATTGGATCAGTAGATGCGTTGGGGGCTCCTCCATCAGAGTTCCCCAGGCTCGTGTCAATGTATGCAGAAGTGTCGCATGTGTCAGGAATTGCCCAGCCGGTAGACCTGTGTTATCCGCTAGGGTCGCAAAAGGAAGCAGTGCGCCATCTTCAAACAGGTCGCCTAAACTTTCCAGATCAACTGTTGTCCAGCTGCTTAACGCAGGCTCCGTAAGCGCTCTCCCCTCCCAGGGTGTACCTAGTAATGGCAGGTTAGGTGCGTATGGTGTGGTAGCGCTCGTGAGTTTCAGACATCTCACATAGCACTTTCTCGCCACCGCGAGGTGCAGTTGTTCAGGGCAGCGGGCCTTAGAAAAGGGATGAAACAGTGCGTTTATTTGCGGGGCCGTCATGACCGCGTAGTTTAAGGCAGTGTCGCCCAGATTTTTCCCACTCAGCCAGTAAGCGACCCATTGCAGGTGCGCTGCCAGATGATAAAGCTCGTGGTTAGGGACCGACAACCCTCCGCTCTCCGTCGCAGCATACAAAGTCTTCAACGCAACTCTGGGGCGCCCCATGTTCCAGATCAGGTGTCTAGTTAGAGTTTCCAGCTCACGGAAAATGCGAGTAGGAACATACACCGGTAGGTTTGCATAAAAGTACAGCCACCGAGGTAGGGCGACCATCTTTGCCAGTGTGATGCGGCTGGGGACATTCAACGGGAGGGAGGGCCAAAAGGACACTTGGGCTGTCAGTAACGAAATTGTTCTCTTGAGGTTACCCTCCAACAGATCAGCGGGTACACGGTAAACTTGAATTCCAAGATATCCAAACACGGTTGGATACCAGGGGAGTCGTTCACACTCCGGGGTGTCCGTGGCGAAAGAGTATACCCCTGATTTCGCCCAGTTAACTCGAAGTCACAACACGCCCCCAAAGTCGCTAAAAATGTCAGTGAACGCGCACGGAAAACGGGTCAGATCCCTAACGTAGATCAGTCGATCGTCAGCATACAGTGACACCGAGTGTACCCCATCAGCCAGGGGAATTCCCCAATTTGCGCCAGAAGCACGCAATCGTGCCGCCAAGGGTTCCATCATTAGCACAAAAATCAGGGGGGAGAGGGGACAACACTGCCTGGTGCCTCTTCGAACTCGGACCGGGTCAGAGAAAAGTCTGCCTGTGCGTACACGCACCACAGTGTCAGTGTAAAGGACTTCCACCATCCGGAGGTAGGCAGCACCCAACTCAAATTTTTCCAGAACTCGCAGGAGATAGGGCCATTCCACTGAATTGAACGCTTTCTCAAAGTCCAAAATTACACATCCCGAGCGAGGCCATCGGGACACAGCCAGACTGCACCCGAAATAGCCATCTGACATTATAGGACGTGTTGCGGGTGGGCACAAAACCATTCTGGTCGGTGTGTACCAGTGTGGGGACTAGGGGCGCCAGTCTCTGAGCCAACGCGGACGCTAGGGTCTTGTAGTCCGTGTTAAGGAGGGCCAGTGGCCTGTAAGATCCCATATTGAGTACATCCCTGCCAGGCTTCAAAAGCGATATCAGGTTCGCCTTGTTAAGAGTGGGAGGGAGAGTGTCATCTTCTACATTCGTAAAAGCTCAGGGATGAGCATAGTAGAGTAGGCTTTATAAAACTCCGCAGGCAAGCCATCAGGTCCTGGGGTCTTGCCGTTGGAAAGGGAGAATATAACAGCCTGAAGTTCCTCTGCCGCGAGTGGTGCACCCAGTTCATCTCGTTGTGTATTAGTGGCCGCTGGTATCGGTAAATCCGATAGGTACCTGAAGATATCATCTCCAGTGGCACGCAAAAGGGAACGGTACAGATTCATATAATGGCCTGTAAAAGCTTCGTGTATAGACCGCTGTGTGTACACTACAGTACCTTGTGTGGTGCGGATTGACATCACCGGCAACGTTTGCGTGTCTCGTCGTATCAGCCAAGTCAAGTGCTTGCCTGGCTTATCCCCAGCATGGTGTCTGCACGCAGAGTGTGCGGCATAGTTCAAGTTCTGCGCATGCTGTCCGCGGGCAGTCACTAGTCTCGTATCGTCGCCCTCCGCTGCCTCCTGCTCGCCAACCAGTAGGGCAGATTCCACCCTCGTCAAATCCCATTCTACCTGGCGTCTCATTCCTGCCTGCGTTCCCAGACAATGACCACGTGTGACCACTTTGAACGCATCCCACTCAACTTGCGGGGTCGACGCCGTGTCAGCATTATCCTCAAAATATTGTAGAATGTGAGTCAAGAGTAATTCACGAAATGGAGCGTCTAATAAGACATCCGGGTGGAGTTGCCGTGTGGGGATGGGTGGGTGTGGGCATTCCCAGGCAAAGTCAAGACTATGAGGGTTGTGGTCTGAGTGAGTGTGACCCAGATAGCAAGAGTCTGTGACATGGGGTAGTAGGTCGCTAGATAACATGAATCTGTCAAGTCTGACATGTAGTGTGCGTGCACCCGAGTAATACGAATAGGTCCTTGTGTTAGGGTTGCGACTATGCCAGACATCGTGGAGATCCCACTGTGCCGCCCAGTCAGCGAACGCTCGCGATGCTCCGATCATCGGTGCACTTGCCAGCGGGGGAAATGAGCGGTCCAGTTTGACATCCAGCACACAATTATAGTCGCCCCCCAGCAATAGTGGGACGCCTGGCCATGGTGCTAATGCTGTCAATAGTTGCGCAAGAAAACGCCCTTGCTCATTGTTAGGTGCACACACAGAGGCTATGACTATCTGTTGTCCATCTAGTCTACCCTGAAGTAACACATATCTGCCCTCAGTATCAATTTTACTTTGAGTGAGAGCAAAGGGGACCCCTGGGCGTATCCATACCATAGATCCACGCGCATATGCCAAAAAACCTGTGGCATAAAGTGGCCCCCTCCACCGGCGGCGCAGTGCGTGTGCCTCCTGTTCTGTCAAGTGTGTCTCTTGTAGCAGCGCCACCTGCACTCGGTGTCGTTTAAGATATGAGTATACCTGGTAACGTCGCGAGGGGGTATGCATGCCGCGCACGTTCCAGGTGCAAAATTTAACAGTAGTCATTGCAGTTTTGCCTCCCCACACCCTTGCCCCGCCACCCCCCGCGACCCCCCGAACAGCAGCACAACAGATCAAAATGCCATACCATGTCCATTGCAACTTCCACACTGTCCCACCGCCCCGCAAGCACCCATCAGAGGGAAAGGAAAAGATTATCAGTCTCATAAACGTAGAAAACATAAGCATAATTCCAAAAGGACAACAGCGGAACGTGCTGTCGCCCAAACGCTCTAGTGAGCACTAACAGTCCTTAAATTCAAGGGGGGATCACTGAGTATGCAGCGTCAAGTTTACCAAGGGTTCATGCAATCAGGGTGAGGGTGTAGGCCCCCCACCACAGGCAGTCAATGTTATACAGCCCATCATCAGCGAATGTACCCAGTGCATGGGTCAGTCAGTTCAAGCAGGTCAGGAGCCAAGTGACCGGCAGTAGCACTGGGCGGGGCACACTCAGGCACTCACCTTCGGGGGGGTACGTCCGCCCCCATTATATATTCCCGGGACTCACCAGCAGTGGGATCTTCGGTGACAAGGTACAAATGTTAGGTTCGGTACTCAGATCCGCAGCAGGCGAATCTGAATCTCGCTGTTGCGCTAGTGTGGCACCACTTGTAGCTCACCAGCAATCTAAGGATCCAGTAGTGCATCTGCTTCAGATGTGCCTTTGCATCTCAATCACAGGCTGTTTAGATTAAAGCAGTGTCAATGGAGCAGGTCAGCGGTCTGAGGTGTAACTTCTGGGAGATCCACCGACACCTGGGAGTCTGTCAATCCGTAAAGGTACTCATCATCGCTCACCTGTCTTTCGGGGCTAGCTTCTGGGGCAGGGTCCTCTGTCAATGAGCCACTGATCTCCGCCACCATTCGGAGGGCCTCCTGTTGTTCATTCTGCTGATGTTCAGGAGTGGGACCCAGATCAGTCTCTGCACGCGTCGAACTTGCCACCGAAGGTCTCCTGCGCCGGCGCCGTCGAGCTCCTCTGTCGCGGCGCATCTTCGGGGGCAACCCACTAGGTTCGGTGTCAACGCCCGAGTCGAGCCAAGCCTCAACCATTTCTGGGGTGTTGAAAAAGTGTGTCTTGTCCTGTGCTATGACTCGTAAGCAAGCAGGGAATAATAAGGAATACTTGAGAGCTAGGCGACGGAGGCGTTGTTTTACTGCCAAAAAAGAATGTCGCTGACGCTGTACTTGTATTGTGTAGTCCGGGAAGAACATCATTTTTGCGTTGTCAACCCTGACTTCGGACAACTTCCTAACTTCACGCAGAATGGTGTCGCGATCTCGATAGTTCAATACGTGGATTAGCATTGGCCTCGGGTTTGATCCCTCAGGGGGAGGTCGGGCCGGCACTCGGTGGGCTCGCTCTACAACAAAGTGTTGCGAGAGGGTGTCCTCCGGGAGTATGGCTCTAAGCCACCGTTCCACATGTTCCGGCGCTTCTCTAGGCTCCCACCGTTCCGGTAGGCCCACTATGCGACTGTTGTTTCTTCTAGCCCGCCCTTCCACATCCTCTGCGCGATCTTCCAGGAACTCTACCCTGTTAAGCAGATCCTGAACATGTTTGTCTATCTGAGTGATCTTGGTAGTCAGATCTGTCACTGGAGCCTCCAGGGTAGTCGTCCGTTCTGATAGCTTTTTATGGTCAGCGCGGAGGTGCGCCAGATCTATGGCCACGCTATCAATTTTAGTCTCTAAGGAGGCGCGGGTGAGTTGCATCGATTCCTCCAGCCTTTCCATTGCTGCCAACATCGTGTCCAGCTTGGAGGCAGTCTGGTCCTGTTCAGCCTGCTTCGCCATCTTCCCCTTCGTCTGTGCGCCACCGGTTACAGCTCTCGTTTTAGGTCCCGCAGACATGGAAGGCTTCGAAGTATATAGTCAAGGGTGTGTATCGGAGTGTCTTATTACGCAGCTCGCCAGGGAACAGCTCACCGGGGGGCCACGCTATCCAGCTGCAGTGGGACCTGAGTTCCCCATGACCTGTAGGAACGCTGTGGATGTGCCCACGGTGGGTTCGGGTTCCGCTGAAAAATGACTTAATCCCAAGTCGACTGCACCATGTCTCAGGTGCAAGAGAGGGTCAGCGGTGCCATTAGCCAGCGAACAGGTGTCTTGTGTAAGGATCTTGTGTAGGGGGAGGGGGGGCTCAATCCAAGAGGGGCGACTCTATCTGCCAGGTACTCGCCCGTCCTACAGTACAGTAGGTGTTTGTAATGCACTAGGATTACCAATTAGTAATCCCCACCACCTCTCCTCACGCTCCGTAGGGCTTACTGCAGCTTCCCCATGCACCTTGTAGTCCTGAGCGTGTGCAGGTCCTCACATACCACTGCCGCGAGGGAGATCCCAGTGTTGATTGGCATACACCGCAGCAGAGACAAAGTAGCCCCAGTGTCCGTCTCTGTCACCGCAGGACTGTGTGTAATGGGTCGGCACTCAGAGCCCGTCTATGTCCCACCGGCAGGGTAGGTTTTCAGTGTGCAGCCTGGTTTAGGACAAGGTCCATGCGACGTAGCGCTCCAAAGCGCTTCAGTGCCAGGGTCAAGCAATTGGCAGGGCAAGGCGGCGAGTGAGTTCCAGCTTCATCCCCCTAGTCATTTCGCCGATCACTGCGTTAGTGTGTGCGGGAGTCTAGTCCAGTATCACCCCGTTATACAGGCAAGGGTGGGGCCAAGCGCAACACGCTCCGCGTCTCGCCTCCTCCAGCCCAAACCACAGGCGGCCCTGGGTCTTTACCTCAGAAGTCAGCGATCGCCCACTGTCAAGCGCAGTATCCGGCAGGATTTCGGTCTAGGCGTTGTGGGGCCTATAAATCCCCGTTGCGCTTCACCTTCACTGGGCCCAGCAGACAGGCCGCGACCCGGACTCAGATAGGCTGCAACGTCAATCGGAAGCGGGCTCCGACGGGGGCGGCGCATCTATCACTCAGCGGCGCAGTCCGGGGCTGGTAGGCAGCTACAGGTCCCGCAGGGGTAAGGGAGAGGCGCTACGGGCTTCCTCTTTGCAAACTCTAGGCCAGATCCAGCTGCCCCAACGCTAGCGAAATCCGCGATCAGCACTCTTCGCCTTCAAACTCCTCCACACAGCAGGCATTTGGGGGCCAATCACACCACTCCTCCTTATTCGCCTCCCCTGTCCCCCGGCTCGGGCTCCGGTGCTGGTAAGGTTCTGACGATAGCTCTGTTTCGTTGTCCTCTGCCACAGGGCCTAGCAGGCCGGCTGGATCCCCGACCTCAGGTGCCTTTTCACGCCGGCCTGAAGCATCCGTGGGCGGGGCATCTGACATCTCTCTTTGCCAGGGCGGCTCTGTAGAAGTAAACAGCCTCAAACTTTGTCAGTCGAGAGGTGGGCACTTCTTGCGCACTCGCTGACGATTGCAGGGCAAAATGGGTGAATTTGGCGGAGAAATGGCCTGTGGTAGGGGAGCCGCTTACAGAGATCCACCCAGGCACGTTCACCACCATTGCGTGCTCAGCCACGCCCCATTAGCCCCTGCTTTCATCCAGATTTCCCTTCATTTAAAGGTGCAGGCAATGGGAGAACCAGATACAACTGGTTCAGGGGAGCTGTTGAGCACTTTGTTTTGCTCAGCACCTCTCTTCTATTCACAGGACAGGCCAGGGACATCAGACACACCAGAGGAGGTGGGGATAGCATTGTGGAGGGAAGGCATAGCCCTATTCAGGTCCCAGGTGCAACTCCTCTCTCCCATCTACATGCAGAAATCCCTATTCACCACCAGACAGACCCATCCTGGCTCCTGGGCCACCCACATCATCCAGCACCTGTCAATCAAAAGCCAGACAGGCAATTAACATCACATAGCATGCAGAAATGCCAACTTCTAAAATTGGCACTTCTCCACCAGTCACAATAAATCTGTACACACCACTGCGCAGCATTTATTCTCACAAGTGTGCACATACCAGATGCGCCACTGCACTCCCCTCATTACAGGAAGTACCATGGACACACATATCCCCCATGCATTCCTATGGGAGGGCAGGTCAATCTCACCACACGCACTCAGAGTGCGCACAGACTCACATGCTCATACATATAACTGTAGCAGTAAGGTAGGCTGTGGGTAGTTAATAGAATGGGTGCTACATACTTAAAAGGTAACACAAGTAGTCTGAAGATTGTCCGAGCTATATATCCTCAAGTAAAGTAACATTTTAAGTAGTTAAAATGTGTAATGTGATACTATGTAATTAAATGATGAATGTAGTTCTCTATTTTAGTTTTCAGACATCCATATCTAGTTATCTACAAAGAATTATCATGCCAACAATAAGTCAGGGAAGAAAGAAGCAGCAGCAAATTGAGCATCTCCTTAGAACTAAGAGACAAAAAAGGCAAAAGGCAGGAAAGACAGTCAAAGAAAAAAGGTATACTGGTAAGAGAATCAAGACATTTCTTTAAATTGTTTGTACACAACTGGAAAAAGTACAATAAGTAAAGAAAAACAAAACTATAATACAGAGTATCAAAGCACAAAAAGTCTCTGATTAATAAAAGAAACAAGTTATTGAAGGAAGGAGAGATTTTAAGCAGAAGGCAGAGGCAGTTCAAGTAAATCAGAGGTAGAATGTTCAATACTAGAGTAATGCTTTCTCACAGAGAGATTGAGTCTATGAATGTGCAGATCGGTTAAACTAAGCTAGTTTGTTTACTAAATCTAGCCAAGTTCTATGGGTGAGTTTAGGGATTGCTAATACACGTAACAGAGTACTCAAGTATTTTCCAGAAATCCAAAATCCTGCGGAATTTGACCCACACATTACAAATATTCTGAAGACTAGCATGCTGGATACGTACTATCCAAGGGTCCTGATCTAGAAGGGATGTGCCTGTATGAAATACTTCAAAATTATACATACAGAAGTAATGTCAGTGAAAACGTAGTAAAAGGAAAATGCTGTTGATGGATATGAATGATGTTTGGCAAAACACACAAGATTATGGACGGAATGTTGCACAATGGCAAAACATTCACCCCCAGTCACAGATCTGAGTTTAATCCATCGTTATTTTGCTCAACAAGCCACCCCAGTTCAGACATGGCCATATGCAAATCAGTCTTGACCCTGTTCCTCATTGGAACAGTCCAGCCTGAACTGCCAAGCCATTCCTTTCCTGGACCGGAATCACGCATCCTAGGACCGGTTTCTGGCTATCAGCCATCTTGAGCCAGGATATCTTGACTCCAGTGGCTTAGTGAGCAAGAGACCCATGTTTGGGCAAACCCTTCCCGCATAAGGTGAACAGCAAAACACACAAGATTATGGACGGAATGTTGCACAATGGCAAAACATTCACCCCCACTCACAGATCTGGGTTTAATCCATCGTTATTTTGCTCACCAAGCCACCCCAGTTCAGACATGGCCATATGCAAATCAGTCTTGACCCTGTGCCTCGGTGAAGAAAAAGAAAGACAACATGATTCTAAGAAAATAAAAATAAACCACACTGAGGAAATAGAAGGCAATTACTTTGATAATAAATCTGGTGTGAATTGGTATGCAAATGTAGAGTTAAATGAACTGTACCATTTGCCTCATTTTACAAATTCTATTAAAGTAAAGGTAGATAAAAGACTGTCTTCACAACTATATAGTTTACTTGAAGAAATAAGAAGTGACAGGACTATTATACATACTGCTTTTAGAATAAGAAAAAGTACGGATGAGTGTGGTGGATCAGTAGTCTTTGATCAAAATCATCAGCAGGATGTTCAAGAATTTGTAATAGTAGTGCTAGGACTGTTAGAGGAGGAAGATATGACTATCAATGAATTATTTGGTTTAACTTATAAATAGAACCTCAACTGTGACAATTTTGAATTCACATCTAGCACTGAAATCAATTCAGAATGATTCCTCTACTTGATATTACCAGTTTGTGAAGCTGTGACCTTTGAAAATATAACAAAAAACTCCCATAAAGATATTATCTGTCCTAACTGCAGATCAGAACTTAGCTCTAGACATTTACTACAGAGGTGTGGAAAATATGTCATAGTCATGCTACAATGTTGCAGACTGGATGATACTAAAATAGGAACTCAAATTACAAACTTTATGGCTGGACAGATTTCCATTAAAAAAAGAACTTTCACAACTATAGCAATCATATTTTATGAAGGAGTTAATATAACCTTTGGAGACTACTCAATATATTTACAATGTGAAAGAGAATGGACAGAGTGCAATGACATACAAATGGCATTCAAATCAAGGGTACCTAAAACATTTCCAAACTCATATCTGCTATTACTAGAACCAAAGTTCTAAGGACAGTTTAGGATCACAAAATGCAGTATTGTGTTAACATGTATATGGATAATGTGTTTCTGAGACATTATTTGGCCTATTAGGGGGATTGTCTACAGCAAGATGTTAGAAATGAAAGACTCTTTTTAACTGCGGAAAAAGAATGTATAAAACTTCAGAGGACTACATTCTGTTACTACAGATACAAACTAAATTGAGGTATTTCAATTCCAGTTATTTCTAAAAAGTCCCTTACCAGTAAACAAATGACCCCTTTTGATTCTGCTACAACAACTCTACATACTTCTGTGTGCTATGTTTTTTGTACATGGACCAAGAACATTTTAGACATCATTTGGCCTAACAGGAATGATGTTTACAAAAGAATATCCCAAAAATAAAAACTGCTTCATAATTGTTGGATATTTTGTACCAAATATAAAATGTTCAGGAATTGTTTTAACATATATTTGCTTTCATTAAGGTAGTAACCAATCAGTATGCCAATATTCACAAACTTGTATTGAGTCAAATCCACAGTATCACATATTTCTAATTATGTACTGTACACATTTGCTTATTTTTTTGCAATCCATTTGATTGTTTCTTCCCCACTGTTGTATGGTGATGATGCTTCATACAGACCACTGTTTAAAGTGAATAAGTACGAAAGCTGAAAACAGTAAAAAACTGAAAAGCATTTTACTATGTTGTATTAGTTTCAGAAAATGAAATCCTAATACATTTGTCTTTGTTTATATTTGTTCACAGAGGTTGCAGATTGAGATATATTATGTGTGTCAAATAACTAATCTAGTGATTGATGTACAACGGGAAACAACGTTTACATCTTGGATTTTACTTCGCGATGCAAACACAACGCAATCGTTACAACCACTGCGTTGTTACAACGCACTACCTTTAGAACACAAGTCATTACAATGACTTGCACTAGATGGCGCTCCAGGATAAGTAACAGTATGATTTACTATTCCAGCACTTGCCCTAGTGTTGCACACACTGGAGTTGGTATAGTAAATCATTCTATTCCTAAGTCCAGCGTGTCATCTAGCGCAAGTCGTTGTATTGACTTCCGTTGTTAAGGTAGTGCATTGTGACAATGCGGTCATTGTAACGACCACGTTGTGTTTGCATCGCAGAGTAAAAACTGCGATGTAAAGAGATATATTCATTCACAACTCATATACTCATCCCATCAACCAGAAACTACTCTTGCACTCATGCAATGACCCAGGTAGTACCTATATACTAAATCAGTCACACACTACCTAGGCGCTTAGCCAATCACCCAGGCACTAACCATGCATTCATCCAATCACCCAAGCACTACCAATGTACTCATTTGATCACCCAGGCTCTACTCATGCAGTGATCCAATCACTAAGGCACTGCTTATGCATTCATCCAGTGACCTAGGCAGTAGTCCTGTACTCATGCAATCACCCTAACACAGGCTATACAGTCATCCAATCACCCAAGGTCTAACCATACACTCATCTAAACACCCATGCACTGCCTATACACTCATTCAATCACCCAGTGAGTACCCATTCACTCATCCTATCTTCCAGGCACTACTCATGCAGTCACAAAATTAACCCAGTACTACCTAATCACACATCCACTCACCCAGATACTACTCAAGCACTGATCTAATCACCCAGGTACTACTCATGCACTGCACAATCATCCAGATACTACCCTTGCACTCATACAAACAACCAGTCAGGACCCATGCACTCATCTAGTCATCCAGGCACTACCCAAACACTCATCCAATCACTGTGACATTACCCATTCACTCATCCAATCACTGAGGGATAATGCATACATTCATGCAATCACTCAGGCACTACCCATACACTTATCCAATCAACAAGGCACTATCCATGCAGTCATATATTCACCACAGCACTACCCCATACATATATTCAATCACCCAGGAACTACTCAGGCATTCATCCAATCACTTGACACTATTCATAGACTTAGGTCATAGAAAAGGCTCTACTTTAAGAGAAAATTAGTCAGCTAATAATTCTTCTAAGCTGCTGTTTAAGGTAGTCAATGAGTTATTAGAACCTCTCATTAGCTGGCACGTAAGACTTCTCAAGAGCTCTGTGACAAAGTAGCAGCATACTTTCAAGATAAGGTTTTCAACATCATTCTGAATTATAATCCCCTGTTGTAGATAAAATTATCTTTGACAAATCTGCTTACTGTCCTACTGAGTATTTTTTTTTAGCTTTCCCCCATATCTCTGCCCAGCAAACCAAGGTCCTATTGCTGAGTTTAAAATCAGGAGCCCCCTCAGATCTGTTCATGCCCAAACCTATTTTACGGAGCCTATTGCCAAATTTTACCAGAAGGTGTTGAATTGTACGCTCCTATCTGGCATTTTTTAGCCTATTTGGAAGGAAGTGGTGTTTACGTTGCTCCTAAAGAAAGCTAATGCTAATCCAGAAGATATGAAAAATCTTCATCCCATTGCCTTATTACCAACTACAGCCAAAATCTTAGAAAATAATCAATAAGGAGCTGATGATATTCATTTATACCCAGGGGATTCTTAATCCTTCTCAAAATGGGTTTCGTGCAAGCCATAGCAGAGAAGCTGCCCTCATTGTGGCCACAGACAGCATCCATGCCCAGTTTGATCAGGGTGGGGCCGCTTTCTTGGTAATGCTGGACCTCTCAGCAGCATTCAATACCATCTCACTGGCACAAATGGTTCAGCGTCTGCAGCAATCTGGGGTCAGTGGGACAGCCTTGCAGTTTCTACACTCTTTCTAGTCTAACAGGGTCCAAATTGTCAATGCTTCAAGGCAGAGGCATTCAGTCTCCCCTGTGGGGTTCTGCAAGGCTCATCCTTGAGTCCTGCCCTTTTCAATCTTTATGTTGCCCTTTTGACTGATATGGTGTGTTTATTTGGGTTTCAAGTGCTGTTGTATGCAGACGACACTCAAATTATCATATCCATTTCCAATGACCTGCCCTTGGTGGCGGGGAGGTTCAACCAGTGCAGGTCCAGCCTTATCTTCCGGATGAAGGATAACTCCCTGAAGATTGATGAAGATTAGACTGAAGTGCTCATGTTTGGCTCTCAAAACCCATTTGGTCAAGCACAAGGTGGCCAGATGTCTTCAGACCTCTCCCCACCCCCATCAGGTTAGCCAAAAAATCCCGGGGTCATCTTTGATAAGTCTCTGAATTTTGATGTATAGGTCAGTCACCCTGCCAGCACTTGTTTTTACATCATTAGGACCCTGACAAAGTTCTTTCCTTACACCCCATCATAACTGTACCATACAGTCATTATAGCCATTATCACCTTACTGCTGTACTACTGCAATGCTCTTTACCTGAAAATCAATATTTTCTCCTTCAATAAACTTCAGGTTGTCCAGAATGTGACAGCTCGCCTATTCAAACAGCACTCGGTTAGAGAGGGGATTCACTCCCTTCATTGGCCCCCAGTCAGGAGGCGTATTTCCTATAAGTCCTCCTAGTTTTTAAGGCTCTTCATTATAAGGGCCCCACTCTAATGAATGCCCTTTTCCATTGGTACACTCCGGGCCGACCATTTAAATCTGCAAAAAATGTTGTTCCGTAGATTTTGGAAGAATAGATAAGGTGGGCGTTTTTTTCCAGTAGCTGCCACCAAATATGGAACACCCTGTCATCCCTATATCTCAGAAGCAGACTCTTTTTTATTCTTTAAAAAACATCAGAAAACCTTACTCTTTTCATCTTGAATCTCTGTCCTTGGTTAATCCGCTCCTGCTGACTCTCCAGTTATGCTATAGCCCTGTGGCACCACAGTGTTTTAGTGCAATCTATACATTTTATCCTGTCCCAGCATATCCAGTCACTCAGGGAGTACCAAAATATTCATGCAATCATCCAAGCACTACACATACATTTATCTAATCACCCATGCACTGCCCATGCAGTTATACAATTACATAGATACTACTCATGCACACATTCTAGTAACCAAGTACTACTCAGGTACTCATACAATCACCCTGGCACTAACCATGCACTCATCCAAACACCCAGGCACTGCACATGCACTCATACAATCACCCAGGCAGTACCCATGCAGTCATACAATTATCCAGGCACTACCCATGCACACACTCAATCAAACTGGCAGTATCTATGCAGTCGTGCAATCACTCTTGCACTACCTAAGCATTTGTGCAATCACCCAGGCAATACCCTTGCTCTTATCCACTCATCCATGTGCTACCCATGCACTCATCCAATCACCCAGACACTACACCCAGCAATGCATTCAATCACCCAGGTACTAACCATGCAGTCATTCAATCACCCAGGAACTATCTATGAACACATATAATCACACTACTCAGGCACTTTTTCAATCACCATGGCACTACCCATACACTCATGATGGGACCCCCTCAAGACTAGTACAAGCCAGGGAAGGAGGGGAATGAAATGATCTAACAAGAAAGAACAGTTATCCCTTATCTACCACATAATTGAAAAAATGCGTTTGCTACAAAGTGGGTGACAAGAACAAGACCATAACTTACAATATTACAACAAAGTATATATTATTTATTTCATTTTTATAAATATATGCTCCACAAATTTACTTCAAGTAACATTGTTTCAGAAAATTCATCAGACATAATTAAATTTATAATTTTTATACAGACAATTTTTATACATACTGAAGAAGAGAACACAAGAATCTAACTACGCATGCAAATCAGTCAAACATTTATGACAAATCAAATAATTAAAGACAAATACATATGAAATGACCCCTGGAAAAAAGAAAGAAAGTAACAACCGACCACATTCATAACAATCTCCACATTACCACTCAAACTACACACATTCTCACAACATTTAAAACACGGAAGAAAAATCAAGAGTGAAGGTCTCCATAGTCAATGGGAGACCCCGCACTTGGTCGACGCGTTTCGGCGGCTCAAGGCCACCTTCTTCAGGACCACTTCCGTTAAAGAAACCCAAATGTCCAGGGGGTCTACAATATAAATAATCACATTGTCACCAAAAAGAAATAGTATATATTTCACATAATTAGAAAACAACAGTAAGACAACCCGATGAAAATGACCAGCATGACATGAGGAAATACAATCAGACAACACAGAATACTAAATACATGTGAAAACAACAGTAAAGGAAAATTTAAAGCATACATGGATTAACCTGTAGGGCATGTAGTAATCTATACCATGTGATCTTATTAAAAAAAACGAGGGTAGACAGCCCCCTCATACCCTGCATTATTATAACCTACAAACTAACATTGATGTGAATAAGGAGTCCCATCAATAATAATCATAAGGGTATGGATACTTACAAAGAGGAGCGAGGGTTGACACTATTGATGGCGATCTAGTGACGCAATTCAATTATAAATATCCTGAGGGTAGTATGACATCTAAAGATGATCTACAGAGAGAATATGCAAAAGGCCATACTATAAGACAAATGGGTAAAATGTCTCTCAATACAAGAGGTTATCACTGTGTGTAAAAACGGTTCTTACCCCTGTATAGATGGCTGCAGGAGTAAATCGGTTGTTATAAGAATCCTGAGGTAAGATTAGTCCTTGGCCTTCTATTTATTGATAAAAAACCACCAATAGTTGGGTCCCAGCTAAGAGTAAGAATAGAAATAAAGCGAACTAAGTGAAAGAATCAATAGTAATTTTTTACTGTCTACATGGCTCTAAACCAGTTATTACAACACTTACCTCTTTTAGGTAAAAATTATGTCCATGAGGTATTATTGTTCTATTTCGAATACTGGGAATGTTGCATCCAAGCTATGGCGCATCCTAATAATATAGAAGTAAATATACAAATCTTAGAAAGCTGATGTGCAATGAAAGACTTGATGATATTTTAATAACAGCCGAAAAAGAACCCGAGTTGAGCCTATGCGATAAACGGAAGCACACAAATACCAACTAGTGAAGTGTTAAAAAGATAAAGAGAAGGGGGCGGTTTGAAACAAAAAACATCCCTATAGATAATTATACATATGGTGTAATACGGCTTGACACTGATCCAGTAAGCACATACGCTGGACCCTGATCAGAGTTGGAACACACAGCCCCATCAGCCTCAAACCGGCGTATTAGATTTAAAAACGCCACCCGTAATAAGCGTCGTTCCTATGACCCAAGTACTGCCGCTTACCTGCTAAAATATGAGACTCGACTTCCATGTGACCGCATCGGGTGAAATTTCAAACGCCGGGAAGGAATCTCCGGCATTCGTACACTCATTTTAAACTATCGCGCAAAAACGAGATATCGCGATAATACATGTATCACAGGAAGTGTAAAGAATAACCTTCCTGAATAAAAATAAAGGACGTACTCAAGAGACACCATGTTGGAATGGGTATAGAATTAAATCACTGTACGCGGCACAATAATAGATTGAATCAAGCCCAAGTAAACAGAGAAAATATATTTTAGATGTAGGATCGAAACGCCAGTAAGATGAATTACAAACTTAATCACGGTTCGCATATGAGTGGATGCTACGCAAAGAGATGACAAAGTGTACACGTAGTGAATGCATAACACACACTGACGTGGCGCCATCTTGGAATAGGCATCCAAGCATGGAATGCAATGTGTTCAAAACATACATAAGATGAAAAACGATAAGTGCCAAGATGATAAACTGAGCTCCCATAAAAGTGAATTGAGTAGCCTCAGTAATGTAATGCCGGCAAGGGAGACAGAATAGAAAAACATCTATTTGCAATGGAAAAAACAAAACCTCAAATAAGGGATGATATATATGTAAATATAATCCCTATAGAATGAATATAAGACATAATATAATACAGCACAAAATTGATCAACTGTATTAAGGGAAAAAAAGATAGTCTTTTAGATACAAAATAAAACACAATTTAGGGGATGATGAGGTATCAAGAGAAAGGACCCCATAGTATTAACAATCTTAATTACAGAAGAGCAATTATCTAGTGACATACCAGTTAATATCTTCGTTGAGGCCACGTTTAACGCTATCAAAATGGAAAATCCAAAATGTTTCTCTTTTTTTGCGAGTGACTTCCACTGGTTGTCCTGGTCGGGGTTGAACCTTTTCAAGGATTGACCATTTGAGATCTTTTTCACTATGGTTCATGTCTGCACAATGTTGTACTAATGGTGCTGGCAATTTCCTGGTTCTAACCGCAGACTTGTGCTCACTGAATCGTAAGCGGAATTCGCGACCAGTTTCTCCTATGTAGGCTAATCCACAACTACAGAACAGAATGTATATAACATTGTTACTGCGACAGTTGGAAAGATGCTTAAACTTGATTTCCTTACCATTGTATGAGATGCCGTCTGATACAATGGCTGCCTCACAAGCGTGGCAGGAACCACACCTATGATTGCCTAGTATGATTGGTAGGCCTGTTATGGATGTTTGGTTCATACATTGCAATTTTTTGCTGGGACGTGAATGAACTAACATATCTTTAAGGTTCTTATTCCGTCTATATGCCACCAAAGGCAATGGTAACATAGGAGCATTGTCATCATAATTTAAAATCTTCCAATTTTTATTGATGACATTCCTCATTTTAAAATTTAGCGTGGAATGGTTAATGACGCAAGTAATCCGGTCTTGTTTGGGGCGTCTCGACCCCTGTAGTAATGCCTGACGGTCATAATATTTGGCTCTCTTATAGGAGTGTCTCACAAGCCTGTGAGGGTAACCCCTTTTGAGCAGTCGTTCTTTTAATGCATCTCCATGCACATGGAAAGAAGTCATGTCCGTACAATTACGGCGGATCCGCAAGAATTCACCAAACGGTATGGATTCCCGTTGACAATTCGGATGATAACTGTTAAAGTCTAGGATCGTATTCTTGGCTGTACTCTTCCTAAATAGACTAACCTTCAGATGTCCACTAGTACCATCAATCTTGATGTCCAAAAAGTCCACCTGAGCATGGCTATAATTCGCCGTGAACTTCAGGTTTGGATCACTGGCATTAAGCCAGAGAATAAATGATTGTAATAACTCAACAGAACCACTCCAAATAAAAAAAATGTCATCTATGAAGCGTTTCCAAATAGATACATTTTCAAAAAATGGTGCCATTTCATTATAGATGTGCTGTATTTCCCATTCTCCCATGAATGTGTTGGCCACACTAGGGGCACAAGAAGCCCCCATAGAGGTCCCCTTGATTTGTTTAAAAAGGGACCCATTGTATTCAAAAAAATTGTTCATCAATACCGTCTCCAGGCACTGAAGAATAAAGTTATCAGGCCGATTATCCGGGAATCTTTGAAGTAAAGCTGAAACCGCAAGCAACGCTCGACACTGAGGAATGTTGGTGTACAAAGCCTCAATGTCGAGCGTCACCAGGATGTCAGTTACTTGATTGAATGGGATGCCCTCTATTTTCTTGATGATATCACCAGTATCACGTATGTAAGAAGTATAGTGTTGAGTTAAGGGGCACAAAAATGAGTCAACATATTTGGATATTGGTTCGGTACTAGAGCCAATAGTTGAGATAATAGGTCTCATCGGGGGGTCAGTTTCAGATTTATGAGTCTTAGGAAGACCGTAAAGAACAGAAACAACTGGGCAGGTTTTATTAAGAAAAACATATTCGTCATCACAGATGTATCCCTCCGTGAGGGCTACCAAAGTCATGTCTCGAATCTGGGCATTGAGTCTGTCAAGCTCCCTGCGTTGGGCTGGTCTATAATGATCGGTAATCGCAAGCATACCCGTCATTTTTTGATCATATGTATTTTTGTCAAAAATGGCAATACCTCCACCTTTATCGCAAGATTTAATTACGAGGCTAGAATCATCTTTCATTTTCTTCAAAGACAAGCTTTCTAACTTTGATAGGTTGAATGAGGGTTTGTACGGATTATTCACAATACGGGCAGTGTCACGCAATACACTTTGCTCAAAAATACGAACCTCAGGTCCCACCATGTCAAGTGTGGGAGTGAAGGTGGACGGAGGTTTACATCTAGATAGATTGTTGTCTTCCTCCATAGGAGCACGGTCAAGGAAAAATCTGTTGAGTCTGACCTTCCTAAAGAATGAAAAAAGATCTTCATACAACTTAAACTTGTTAAGACCTGTACTGGGAACGAAAGATAAGCCTCTACTCAACAACTGTGTATCTTCAGGTCTCAATATCTGGGATGATAAGTTGTAAATAGGTAAATCTCCTCCAGTGACCGTGGTAGAATTGGAGGTATTCCCTACCACCAGTACTGTTGATTGCGGGTTCTCACATATTGCTGAGGAGGTTGTGGGCTCATTGATTGCTGGGCTCCCTGGTCCTGCCACCTCACATTTCTTCCTCGATATGGGCCCCTGGGTAAAAAACCCCTTCCCTGAAATGTTCTCTGGGTTGATCTCCCTCTAAAGGGTCTAGAATTGAATTGACCACTGCCTCCATCTTGGTAGTTATCACCTTCAGAACCGGAGGATCCTGAATCAGAGAAATTTGTGTATCTCCTGCGTTGGTACCCATTATAGTTGGTATTATAATTACCTTGTCCTCCATCTTGGTAGTAAGTAGGGTTAAGGTATGGGTAAATTTTTTCTTTTGTGAACCATCTCACATCTTTTCTTAGCTTTTCTGTTTTTTTATTAGTAAGATAGGTATCAAAGTCTTTCATTTCTATTTGGATTTTATCCAAGCTGTTTTTAGCCTCATCAACTGCTGTGGAAGAATTTAATTTAGCTTCCAAATCATTAATTTCTTGCTGCAAAGTAGATGCCATATCATTTGCAGTTTCGATGATGAGCATCATCCAGTCCCTGGAGCAGCGGTTCGAGATGAGGGACCACCGCTCCAGGAACTTTCTGATCTCAACAAATAATGCAGGGGCATTGCGTACTCTCAATCCAGTGGGAATAACACCTTCCTTGAGATACTCAAACATGTAAAATGCATGAGATTCAATGCGTTTAAGTTTTTTACGCATATTTAATAGATTTTGCCATTCACTATTTTCAAGGTGATGTGAGGTGGTAGCCCCTGTATCTCCAGCTACTCTACCCATTAATGAGTTAAAGTCATCGTCAGTAAAGCCAAATGTTTGAAATTTATCCATGATTCTTATATGTTGGAAATTGTAGATAATCTACTACTCATATATATACACCTTAACTATCAAATAAGCCAAGTCCTAGGAAGTGTAAACCAAAAAAGGGGGGGGGGCAAGAATGAAAAAGTATAAATAATAGACAAATATATAGCCACAAAACACAAAATGCAACAAGAAAAAACAAAGAGTAAACACCTGGTCATACGGGAATGTCTACAGTTGAGATCAAAGTAGTGAAAAGGTATGTGTTAACTGCAACAAGAAACCAGACAAATCAAGAAAAAACACTTTAAATCCCACGGTTAAAAAACCGCGAATGCTATTAGCAATAATGATGGGACCCCCTCAAGACTAGTACAAGCCAGGGAAGGAGGGGAATGAAATGATCTAACAAGAAAGAACAGTTATCCCTTATCTACCACATAATTGAAAAAATGCGTTTGCTACAAAGTGGGTGACAAGAACAAGACCATAACTTACAATATTACAACAAAGTATATATTATTTATTTCATTTTTATAAATATATGCTCCACAAATTTACTTCAAGTAACATTGTTTCAGAAAATTCATCAGACATAATTAAATTTATAATTTTTATACAGACAATTTTTATACATACTGAAGAAGAGAACACAAGAATCTAACTACGCATGCAAATCAGTCAAACATTTATGACAAATCAAATAATTAAAGACAAATACATATGAAATGACCCCTGGAAAAAAGAAAGAAAGTAACAACCGACCACATTCATAACAATCTCCACATTACCACTCAAACTACACACATTCTCACAACATTTAAAACACGGAAGAAAAATCAAGAGTGAAGGTCTCCATAGTCAATGGGAGACCCCGCACTTGGTCGACGCGTTTCGGCGGCTCAAGGCCACCTTCTTCAGGACCACTTCCGTTAAAGAAACCCAAATGTCCAGGGGGTCTACAATATAAATAATCACATTGTCACCAAAAAGAAATAGTATATATTTCACATAATTAGAAAACAACAGTAAGACAACCCGATGAAAATGACCAGCATGACATGAGGAAATACAATCAGACAACACAGAATACTAAATACATGTGAAAACAACAGTAAAGGAAAATTTAAAGCATACATGGATTAACCTGTAGGGCATGTAGTAATCTATACCATGTGATCTTATTAAAAAAAACGAGGGTAGACAGCCCCCTCATACCCTGCATTATTATAACCTACAAACTAACATTGATGTGAATAAGGAGTCCCATCAATAATAATCATAAGGGTATGGATACTTACAAAGAGGAGCGAGGGTTGACACTATTGATGGCGATCTAGTGACGCAATTCAATTATAAATATCCTGAGGGTAGTATGACATCTAAAGATGATCTACAGAGAGAATATGCAAAAGGCCATACTATAAGACAAATGGGTAAAATGTCTCTCAATACAAGAGGTTATCACTGTGTGTAAAAACGGTTCTTACCCCTGTATAGATGGCTGCAGGAGTAAATCGGTTGTTATAAGAATCCTGAGGTAAGATTAGTCCTTGGCCTTCTATTTATTGATAAAAAACCACCAATAGTTGGGTCCCAGCTAAGAGTAAGAATAGAAATAAAGCGAACTAAGTGAAAGAATCAATAGTAATTTTTTACTGTCTACATGGCTCTAAACCAGTTATTACAACACTTACCTCTTTTAGGTAAAAATTATGTCCATGAGGTATTATTGTTCTATTTCGAATACTGGGAATGTTGCATCCAAGCTATGGCGCATCCTAATAATATAGAAGTAAATATACAAATCTTAGAAAGCTGATGTGCAATGAAAGACTTGATGATATTTTAATAACAGCCGAAAAAGAACCCGAGTTGAGCCTATGCGATAAACGGAAGCACACAAATACCAACTAGTGAAGTGTTAAAAAGATAAAGAGAAGGGGGCGGTTTGAAACAAAAAACATCCCTATAGATAATTATACATATGGTGTAATACGGCTTGACACTGATCCAGTAAGCACATACGCTGGACCCTGATCAGAGTTGGAACACACAGCCCCATCAGCCTCAAACCGGCGTATTAGATTTAAAAACGCCACCCGTAATAAGCGTCGTTCCTATGACCCAAGTACTGCCGCTTACCTGCTAAAATATGAGACTCGACTTCCATGTGACCGCATCGGGTGAAATTTCAAACGCCGGGAAGGAATCTCCGGCATTCGTACACTCATTTTAAACTATCGCGCAAAAACGAGATATCGCGATAATACATGTATCACAGGAAGTGTAAAGAATAACCTTCCTGAATAAAAATAAAGGACGTACTCAAGAGACACCATGTTGGAATGGGTATAGAATTAAATCACTGTACGCGGCACAATAATAGATTGAATCAAGCCCAAGTAAACAGAGAAAATATATTTTAGATGTAGGATCGAAACGCCAGTAAGATGAATTACAAACTTAATCACGGTTCGCATATGAGTGGATGCTACGCAAAGAGATGACAAAGTGTACACGTAGTGAATGCATAACACACACTGACGTGGCGCCATCTTGGAATAGGCATCCAAGCATGGAATGCAATGTGTTCAAAACATACATAAGATGAAAAACGATAAGTGCCAAGATGATAAACTGAGCTCCCATAAAAGTGAATTGAGTAGCCTCAGTAATGTAATGCCGGCAAGGGAGACAGAATAGAAAAACATCTATTTGCAATGGAAAAAACAAAACCTCAAATAAGGGATGATATATATGTAAATATAATCCCTATAGAATGAATATAAGACATAATATAATACAGCACAAAATTGATCAACTGTATTAAGGGAAAAAAAGATAGTCTTTTAGATACAAAATAAAACACAATTTAGGGGATGATGAGGTATCAAGAGAAAGGACCCCATAGTATTAACAATCTTAATTACAGAAGAGCAATTATCTAGTGACATACCAGTTAATATCTTCGTTGAGGCCACGTTTAACGCTATCAAAATGGAAAATCCAAAATGTTTCTCTTTTTTTGCGAGTGACTTCCACTGGTTGTCCTGGTCGGGGTTGAACCTTTTCAAGGATTGACCATTTGAGATCTTTTTCACTATGGTTCATGTCTGCACAATGTTGTACTAATGGTGCTGGCAATTTCCTGGTTCTAACCGCAGACTTGTGCTCACTGAATCGTAAGCGGAATTCGCGACCAGTTTCTCCTATGTAGGCTAATCCACAACTACAGAACAGAATGTATATAACATTGTTACTGCGACAGTTGGAAAGATGCTTAAACTTGATTTCCTTACCATTGTATGAGATGCCGTCTGATACAATGGCTGCCTCACAAGCGTGGCAGGAACCACACCTATGATTGCCTAGTATGATTGGTAGGCCTGTTATGGATGTTTGGTTCATACATTGCAATTTTTTGCTGGGACGTGAATGAACTAACATATCTTTAAGGTTCTTATTCCGTCTATATGCCACCAAAGGCAATGGTAACATAGGAGCATTGTCATCATAATTTAAAATCTTCCAATTTTTATTGATGACATTCCTCATTTTAAAATTTAGCGTGGAATGGTTAATGACGCAAGTAATCCGGTCTTGTTTGGGGCGTCTCGACCCCTGTAGTAATGCCTGACGGTCATAATATTTGGCTCTCTTATAGGAGTGTCTCACAAGCCTGTGAGGGTAACCCCTTTTGAGCAGTCGTTCTTTTAATGCATCTCCATGCACATGGAAAGAAGTCATGTCCGTACAATTACGGCGGATCCGCAAGAATTCACCAAACGGTATGGATTCCCGTTGACAATTCGGATGATAACTGTTAAAGTCTAGGATCGTATTCTTGGCTGTACTCTTCCTAAATAGACTAACCTTCAGATGTCCACTAGTACCATCAATCTTGATGTCCAAAAAGTCCACCTGAGCATGGCTATAATTCGCCGTGAACTTCAGGTTTGGATCACTGGCATTAAGCCAGAGAATAAATGATTGTAATAACTCAACAGAACCACTCCAAATAAAAAAAATGTCATCTATGAAGCGTTTCCAAATAGATACATTTTCAAAAAATGGTGCCATTTCATTATAGATGTGCTGTATTTCCCATTCTCCCATGAATGTGTTGGCCACACTAGGGGCACAAGAAGCCCCCATAGAGGTCCCCTTGATTTGTTTAAAAAGGGACCCATTGTATTCAAAAAAATTGTTCATCAATACCGTCTCCAGGCACTGAAGAATAAAGTTATCAGGCCGATTATCCGGGAATCTTTGAAGTAAAGCTGAAACCGCAAGCAACGCTCGACACTGAGGAATGTTGGTGTACAAAGCCTCAATGTCGAGCGTCACCAGGATGTCAGTTACTTGATTGAATGGGATGCCCTCTATTTTCTTGATGATATCACCAGTATCACGTATGTAAGAAGTATAGTGTTGAGTTAAGGGGCACAAAAATGAGTCAACATATTTGGATATTGGTTCGGTACTAGAGCCAATAGTTGAGATAATAGGTCTCATCGGGGGGTCAGTTTCAGATTTATGAGTCTTAGGAAGACCGTAAAGAACAGAAACAACTGGGCAGGTTTTATTAAGAAAAACATATTCGTCATCACAGATGTATCCCTCCGTGAGGGCTACCAAAGTCATGTCTCGAATCTGGGCATTGAGTCTGTCAAGCTCCCTGCGTTGGGCTGGTCTATAATGATCGGTAATCGCAAGCATACCCGTCATTTTTTGATCATATGTATTTTTGTCAAAAATGGCAATACCTCCACCTTTATCGCAAGATTTAATTACGAGGCTAGAATCATCTTTCATTTTCTTCAAAGACAAGCTTTCTAACTTTGATAGGTTGAATGAGGGTTTGTACGGATTATTCACAATACGGGCAGTGTCACGCAATACACTTTGCTCAAAAATACGAACCTCAGGTCCCACCATGTCAAGTGTGGGAGTGAAGGTGGACGGAGGTTTACATCTAGATAGATTGTTGTCTTCCTCCATAGGAGCACGGTCAAGGAAAAATCTGTTGAGTCTGACCTTCCTAAAGAATGAAAAAAGATCTTCATACAACTTAAACTTGTTAAGACCTGTACTGGGAACGAAAGATAAGCCTCTACTCAACAACTGTGTATCTTCAGGTCTCAATATCTGGGATGATAAGTTGTAAATAGGTAAATCTCCTCCAGTGACAGTGGTAGAATTGGAGGTATTCCCTACCACCAGTACTGTTGATTGCGGGTTCTCACATATTGCTGAGGAGGTTGTGGGCTCATTGATTGCTGGGCTCCCTGGTCCTGCCACCTCACATTTCTTCCTCGATATGGGCCCCTGGGTAAAAAACCCCTTCCCTGAAATGTTCTCTGGGTTGATCTCCCTCTAAAGGGTCTAGAATTAAATTGACCACTGCCTCCATCTTGGTAGTTATCACCTTCAGAACCGGAGGATCCTGAATCAGAGAAATTTGTGTATCTCCTGCGTTGGTACCCATTATAGTTGGTATTATAATTACCTTGTCCTCCATCTTGGTAGTAAGTAGGGTTAAGGTATGGGTAAATTTTTTCTTTTGTGAACCATCTCACATCTTTTCTTAGCTTTTCTGTTTTTTTATTAGTAAGATAGGTATCAAAGTCTTTCATTTCTATTTGGATTTTATCCAAGCTGTTTTTAGCCTCATCAACTGCTGTGGAAGAATTTAATTTAGCTTCCAAATCATTAATTTCTTGCTGCAAAGTAGATGCCATATCATTTGCAGTTTCGATGATGAGCATCATCCAGTCCCTGGAGCAGCGGTTCGAGATGAGGGACCACCGCTCCAGGAACTTTCTGATCTCAACAAATAATGCAGGGGCATTGCGTACTCTCAATCCAGTGGGAATAACACCTTCCTTGAGATACTCAAACATGTAAAATGCATGAGATTCAATGCGTTTAAGTTTTTTACGCATATTTAATAGATTTTGCCATTCACTATTTTCAAGGTGATGTGAGGTGGTAGCCCCTGTATCTCCAGCTACTCTACCCATTAATGAGTTAAAGTCATCGTCAGTAAAGCCAAATGTTTGAAATTTATCCATGATTCTTATATGTTGGAAATTGTAGATAATCTACTACTCATATATATACACCTTAACTATCAAATAAGCCAAGTCCTAGGAAGTGTAAACCAAAAAAGGGGGGGGGGCAAGAATGAAAAAGTATAAATAATAGACAAATATATAGCCACAAAACACAAAATGCAACAAGAAAAAACAAAGAGTAAACACCTGGTCATACGGGAATGTCTACAGTTGAGATCAAAGTAGTGAAAAGGTATGTGTTAACTGCAACAAGAAACCAGACAAATCAAGAAAAAACACTTTAAATCCCACGGTTAAAAAACCGCGAATGCTTTTTCATTCTTGCCCCCCCCCCTTTTTTGGTTTACACTTCCTAGGACTTGGCTTATTTGATAGTTAAGGTGTATATATATGAGTAGTAGATTATCTACAATTTCCAACATATAAGAATCATGGATAAATTTCAAACATTTGGCTTTACTGACGATGACTTTAACTCATTAATGGGTAGAGTAGCTGGAGATACAGGGGCTACCACCTCACATCACCTTGAAAATAGTGAATGGCAAAATCTATTAAATATGCGTAAAAAACTTAAACGCATTGAATCTCATGCATTTTACATGTTTGAGTATCTCAAGGAAGGTGTTATTCCCACTGGATTGAGAGTACGCAATGCCCCTGCATTATTTGTTGAGATCAGAAAGTTCCTGGAGCGGTGGTCCCTCATCTCGAACCGCTGCTCCAGGGACTGGATGATGCTCATCATCGAAACTGCAAATGATATGGCATCTACTTTGCAGCAAGAAATTAATGATTTGGAAGCTAAATTAAATTCTTCCACAGCAGTTGATGAGGCTAAAAACAGCTTGGATAAAATCCAAATAGAAATGAAAGACTTTGATACCT
This sequence comes from Lissotriton vulgaris, assembly GCF_964263255.1. NCBI lineage: Eukaryota > Metazoa > Chordata > Amphibia > Caudata > Salamandridae > Lissotriton > Lissotriton vulgaris. The sequence continues at coordinate 1,302,166,490 of NC_141695.1, read as the reverse complement.
ATCTTACTAATAAAAAAACAGAAAAGCTAAGAAAAGATGTGAGATGGTTCACAAAAGAAAAAATTTACCCATACCTTAACCCTACTTACTACCAAGATGGAGGACAAGGTAATTATAATACCAACTATAATGGGTACCAACGCAGGAGATACACAAATTTCTCTGATTCAGGATCCTCCGGTTCTGAAGGTGATAACTACCAAGATGGAGGCAGTGGTCAATTTAATTCTAGACCCTTTAGAGGGAGATCAACCCAGAGAACATTTCAGGGAAGGGGTTTTTTACCCAGGGGCCCATATCGAGGAAGAAATGTGAGGTGGCAGGACCAGGGAGCCCAGCAATCAATGAGCCCACAACCTCCTCAGCAATATGTGAGAACCCGCAATCAACAGTACTGGTGGTAGGGAATACCTCCAATTCTACCACGGTCACTGGAGGAGATTTACCTATTTACAACTTATCATCCCAGATATTGAGACCTGAAGATACACAGTTGTTGAGTAGAGGCTTATCTTTCGTTCCCAGTACAGGTCTTAACAAGTTTAAGTTGTATGAAGATCTTTTTTCATTCTTTAGGAAGGTCAGACTCAACAGATTTTTCCTTGACCGTGCTCCTATGGAGGAAGACAACAATCTATCTAGATGTAAACCTCCGTCCACCTTCACTCCCACACTTGACATGGTGGGACCTGAGGTTCGTATTTTTGAGCAAAGTGTATTGCGTGACACTGCCCGTATTGTGAATAATCCGTACAAACCCTCATTCAACCTATCAAAGTTAGAAAGCTTGTCTTTGAAGAAAATGAAAGATGATTCTAGCCTCGTAATTAAATCTTGCGATAAAGGTGGAGGTATTGCCATTTTTGACAAAAATACATATGATCAAAAAATGACGGGTATGCTTGCGATTACCGATCATTATAGACCAGCCCAACGCAGGGAGCTTGACAGACTCAATGCCCAGATTCGAGACATGACTTTGGTAGCCCTCACGGAGGGATACATCTGTGATGACGAATATGTTTTTCTTAATAAAACCTGCCCAGTTGTTTCTGTTCTTTACGGTCTTCCTAAGACTCATAAATCTGAAACTGACCCCCCGATGAGACCTATTATCTCAACTATTGGCTCTAGTACCGAACCAATATCCAAATATGTTGACTCATTTTTGTGCCCCTTAACTCAACACTATACTTCTTACATACGTGATACTGGTGATATCATCAAGAAAATAGAGGGCATCCCATTCAATCAAGTAACTGACATCCTGGTGACGCTCGACATTGAGGCTTTGTACACCAACATTCCTCAGTGTCGAGCGTTGCTTGCGGTTTCAGCTTTACTTCAAAGATTCCCGGATAATCGGCCTGATAACTTTATTCTTCAGTGCCTGGAGACGGTATTGATGAACAATTTTTTTGAATACAATGGGTCCCTTTTTAAACAAATCAAGGGGACCTCTATGGGGGCTTCTTGTGCCCCTAGTGTGGCCAACACATTCATGGGAGAATGGGAAATACAGCACATCTATAATGAAATGGCACCATTTTTTGAAAATGTATCTATTTGGAAACGCTTCATAGATGACATTTTTTTTATTTGGAGTGGTTCTGTTGAGTTATTACAATCATTTATTCTCTGGCTTAATGCCAGTGATCCAAACCTGAAGTTCACGGCGAATTATAGCCATGCTCAGGTGGACTTTTTGGACATCAAGATTGATGGTACTAGTGGACATCTGAAGGTTAGTCTATTTAGGAAGAGTACAGCCAAGAATACGATCCTAGACTTTAACAGTTATCATCCGAATTGTCAACGGGAATCCATACCGTTTGGTGAATTCTTGCGGATCCGCCGTAATTGTACGGACATGACTTCTTTCCATGTGCATGGAGATGCATTAAAAGAACGACTGCTCAAAAGGGGTTACCCTCACAGGCTTGTGAGACACTCCTATAAGAGAGCCAAATATTATGACCGTCAGGCATTACTACAGGGGTCGAGACGCCCCAAACAAGACCGGATTACTTGCGTCATTAACCATTCCACGCTAAATTTTAAAATGAGGAATGTCATCAATAAAAATTGGAAGATTTTAAATTATGATGACAATGCTCCTATGTTACCATTGCCTTTGGTGGCATATAGACGGAATAAGAACCTTAAAGATATGTTAGTTCATTCACGTCCCAGCAAAAAATTGCAATGTATGAACCAAACATCCATAACAGGCCTACCAATCATACTAGGCAATCATAGGTGTGGTTCCTGCCACGCTTGTGAGGCAGCCATTGTATCAGACGGCATCTCATACAATGGTAAGGAAATCAAGTTTAAGCATCTTTCCAACTGTCGCAGTAACAATGTTATATACATTCTGTTCTGTAGTTGTGGATTAGCCTACATAGGAGAAACTGGTCGCGAATTCCGCTTACGATTCAGTGAGCACAAGTCTGCGGTTAGAACCAGGAAATTGCCAGCACCATTAGTACAACATTGTGCAGACATGAACCATAGTGAAAAAGATCTCAAATGGTCAATCCTTGAAAAGGTTCAACCCCGACCAGGACAACCAGTGGAAGTCACTCGCAAAAAAAGAGAAACATTTTGGATTTTCCATTTTGATAGCGTTAAACGTGGCCTCAACGAAGATATTAACTGGTATGTCACTAGATAATTGCTCTTCTGTAATTAAGATTGTTAATACTATGGGGTCCTTTCTCTTGATACCTCATCATCCCCTAAATTGTGTTTTATTTTGTATCTAAAAGACTATCTTTTTTTCCCTTAATACAGTTGATCAATTTTGTGCTGTATTATATTATGTCTTATATTCATTCTATAGGGATTATATTTACATATATATCATCCCTTATTTGAGGTTTTGTTTTTTCCATTGCAAATAGATGTTTTTCTATTCTGTCTCCCTTGCCGGCATTACATTACTGAGGCTACTCAATTCACTTTTATGGGAGCTCAGTTTATCATCTTGGCACTTATCGTTTTTCATCTTATGTATGTTTTGAACACATTGCATTCCATGCTTGGATGCCTATTCCAAGATGGCGCCACGTCAGTGTGTGTTATGCATTCACTACGTGTACACTTTGTCATCTCTTTGCGTAGCATCCACTCATATGCGAACCGTGATTAAGTTTGTAATTCATCTTACTGGCGTTTCGATCCTACATCTAAAATATATTTTCTCTGTTTACTTGGGCTTGATTCAATCTATTATTGTGCCGCGTACAGTGATTTAATTCTATACCCATTCCAACATGGTGTCTCTTGAGTACGTCCTTTATTTTTATTCAGGAAGGTTATTCTTTACACTTCCTGTGATACATGTATTATCGCGATATCTCGTTTTTGCGCGATAGTTTAAAATGAGTGTACGAATGCCGGAGATTCCTTCCCGGCGTTTGAAATTTCACCCGATGCGGTCACATGGAAGTCGAGTCTCATATTTTAGCAGGTAAGCGGCAGTACTTGGGTCATAGGAACGACGCTTATTACGGGTGGCGTTTTTAAATCTAATACGCCGGTTTGAGGCTGATGGGGCTGTGTGTTCCAACTCTGATCAGGGTCCAGCGTATGTGCTTACTGGATCAGTGTCAAGCCGTATTACACCATATGTATAATTATCTATAGGGATGTTTTTTGTTTCAAACCGCCCCCTTCTCTTTATCTTTTTAACACTTCACTAGTTGGTATTTGTGTGCTTCCGTTTATCGCATAGGCTCAACTCGGGTTCTTTTTCGGCTGTTATTAAAATATCATCAAGTCTTTCATTGCACATCAGCTTTCTAAGATTTGTATATTTACTTCTATATTATTAGGATGCGCCATAGCTTGGATGCAACATTCCCAGTATTCGAAATAGAACAATAATACCTCATGGACATAATTTTTACCTAAAAGAGGTAAGTGTTGTAATAACTGGTTTAGAGCCATGTAGACAGTAAAAAATTACTATTGATTCTTTCACTTAGTTCGCTTTATTTCTATTCTTACTCTTAGCTGGGACCCAACTATTGGTGGTTTTTTATCAATAAATAGAAGGCCAAGGACTAATCTTACCTCAGGATTCTTATAACAACCGATTTACTCCTGCAGCCATCTATACAGGGGTAAGAACCGTTTTTACACACAGTGATAACCTCTTGTATTGAGAGACATTTTACCCATTTGTCTTATAGTATGGCCTTTTGCATATTCTCTCTGTAGATCATCTTTAGATGTCATACTACCCTCAGGATATTTATAATTGAATTGCGTCACTAGATCGCCATCAATAGTGTCAACCCTCGCTCCTCTTTGTAAGTATCCATACCCTTATGATTATTATTGATGGGACTCCTTATTCACATCAATGTTAGTTTGTAGGTTATAATAATGCAGGGTATGAGGGGGCTGTCTACCCTCGTTTTTTTTAATAAGATCACATGGTATAGATTACTACATGCCCTACAGGTTAATCCATGTATGCTTTAAATTTTCCTTTACTGTTGTTTTCACATGTATTTAGTATTCTGTGTTGTCTGATTGTATTTCCTCATGTCATGCTGGTCATTTTCATCGGGTTGTCTTACTGTTGTTTTCTAATTATGTGAAATATATACTATTTCTTTTTGGTGACAATGTGATTATTTATATTGTAGACCCCCTGGACATTTGGGTTTCTTTAACGGAAGTGGTCCTGAAGAAGGTGGCCTTGAGCCGCCGAAACGCGTCGACCAAGTGCGGGGTCTCCCATTGACTATGGAGACCTTCACTCTTGATTTTTCTTCCGTGTTTTAAATGTTGTGAGAATGTGTGTAGTTTGAGTGGTAATGTGGAGATTGTTATGAATGTGGTCGGTTGTTACTTTCTTTCTTTTTTCCAGGGGTCATTTCATATGTATTTGTCTTTAATTATTTGATTTGTCATAAATGTTTGACTGATTTGCATGCGTAGTTAGATTCTTGTGTTCTCTTCTTCAGTATGTATAAAAATTGTCTGTATAAAAATTATAAATTTAATTATGTCTGATGAATTTTCTGAAACAATGTTACTTGAAGTAAATTTGTGGAGCATATATTTATAAAAATGAAATAAATAATATATACTTTGTTGTAATATTGTAAGTTATGGTCTTGTTCTTGTCACCCACTTTGTAGCAAACGCATTTTTTCAATTATGTGGTAGATAAGGGATAACTGTTCTTTCTTGTTAGACTACCCATACACTCATCAAATTACTCAAGCACTATCAATGCATTCATACACTCACCCAGGCAGTACCCATGCAGTCATCAAATCACCCAGGCACTACCCATGCACTCATCTAATCACCCTGGCACTACCCATGCACTCGAGCAGTCATACAATTATCCAGCCACTACCCTTGCACACATTCAATCACTCTGGCAGTACCTATGCAGTCCTGCAATCACTCTTGCACTAGCCATGCATTTGTGCAATCACCCAGGAACTACCTTTGCTCTCATCCAATCACCCAAGTGCTACCCATGCACTCATTCAATCACACTGGCACTACCCATTCACTCATACAATCACCCAGCCACTACTCAAGCACTCATCCAATCACCCAGGTACTACCCATACAGGCATCCAATTACATAAGGACTACCTATGCACACATTGGATGACCCAGGCCCTACTCAGGCACTTATCCAATCACCCTGGCACTACCCATACACTCATTAAACCACTCAGGCACTACCCATGCACTCATGCAATCACCCAGCCAGTACCCATACAGTCATCAAATAACCCAGGCAGTACCCATGCACTCATCCAATCACCCAGACACTACCCATGCACTTACAGAATCACCCAGGCACCACTCTTGTACTCATTCTAACATCTACATACCACGTATGCACTCATTCAATCATCCATGCATCACTCGTGTACTCATTCAGTCATTCAACATTTTTTTAACCAGAAACATTGGTTCTGACAAGAACCATTTTCCCCTTTTTCCTGAACTGATTTTGTTTTGTTTTTTTGTTTTGTATTTTGTCAAAAATAAAATAGTAACAAAAAGAACATATTTGTAAGCACTAACTAAAACATTGTCCTTGAAGTGCTACAATAAAAAAGCAAAAGAAAATTGAAATTATGGTTTTTCACATTCTGTAAAATTACATCTAGAGACTGCTCCCCAGCTTCTACAATGGTGTTTAAGCATGGGCGGAAAATCCGTTTCGCTCGCGGATTTTGCGGATTTTCGGTAAATTCGCAATCCGCGAGATTCGCGAATCTCCCGCAAAATCCGCAAATCCGCGAGCAGCGGATTTTGCTCGCACTGTTCGCGTGAGTTTGCGGCTTCCCAGTACAACTTCGCGCCCCGCGAATAAGCGCAAAATTGCAGAAATACGATCTTAGCAAAACTGAAACTACTTACCAGGTTCAAAAGTTCAGGCTCATCATTAGTAGCCATTTCCTGTAGTGCTTCCTGAGGGGCCCCTCCAGAGTTCAGTTGCCAGTTGCAACTATTATGTGACCCTGCTCTGAACCTCAGAATAGTTACACATATGCCACAAAGGTCCTGAATTACAGCTAAGGGAGACAAGCAGGAGCCAGGCTGGAAGTTCAAATCCATTAATCAGCCCCTAATTCATTATTGTCAGTTGGGGCAGGGCAGGTGTTGTAACTAATTTTGCAACAATGAAAGCACTCAGCAAGTGCAAAAGATCACTAATCAGGAAGCACTAAGGAAGCAGGTGCCAGCTAAAAATATATTCTGTGACACATTAATCAGCCCCAAATTAATTCAGGTCACTTGAGGCAGGGAAGGTGTGCTTGCTTTGCCACAATAATGTACACTGACTGGACAACCAGAGGGTGCTGTGATGAAACAGAGGGTGGCATGGGTGGGCCAGAGGGTGGCATGAGTAGTCAGAGAGTGGCAGTGGTGACAGAGAGTGGCAGTGATGAAGAAGAGTGTCCCAAACAGGCTGGACACGTAGAAACAACAAGTTCGCGAAACTTGCGACCCGACAGGTAAGTTCGCGTTTGCGAAATTGTACAAAACCCTCGCAAACTGGCAGAAATCCTGCGCGAACACACAAAAAAAAATCCGCAAATTCGCGAGAATTTGCGGATTTTGCGAATTGCGAGTTCGCAAATCCGCAAAATTCGCGAACGCGAGATTCGCAAAATTCGCCCATGCTTAATGGTGTTACAGTCCATGCAGAAGGTAGCAAAATGTTTTAGGTTTGGTGGCATTTTACTGCATCTTCTCTCCACTACAGCTGGAACTTTGTCACCAGGAGTAGGGGTTGTAGGTTTGGAGGCTGATGATCTCTCTCCTTCTCTTTCCCTCTGTGCAATTTTAAGTTGCTTCCTGCAGTATGTTTTTAAGTGGTACAACACATAAATATTTTTTTGCTGTGCCTCAAGATAATGTCTTCTCACACAAGCTGCACCTCACTAATTTAGATATGGTCTTTGATTCACCGGATGGAAGAGTGAAAAAATACCAAGCAATGTTTGTTTCTTCACTGGTGATTCTTCATCTGAAGACTCTCCTTGTGCAGCTAGGACCTCCTCTTCTTGAACAACTTAAACCAGTTGTAGGTCTTCCTGCGTTTGTTTTGATGCAATTTTATTTTACAACAAATTGCCAAAAAAGCCCAAAAAAAATACAATGATGGAAATCAGTTTTGGACAGCTCCTATAATAAACTAATCGATTCTTGGAAAGTTCAAGAAGGAAGACTTTCCATGTCACTGCAAAAACTGAAATTTATTTTTTGGAACTGCTCTTTTAGACAAATGCGTAAGTGAGAAAATAAACTTAAATCAATATAGTACTAAACAGGTACACTCAAACTTATGTAAATGTGTCTAGCTATGTGTTTTACACTTCACCGAAAATATGCAGTATTTTAAGTAACCCTGGGCGTAGTAGGCGTAGTGGGGCTACGCGAAGCTACGCGAAGTGGGACAGAAACTACATCCACCCACGCACTTCGCATAGTCCCACTACGCGCCACCCGCCTCCCTCCCGCCCTCGCTAAATACTACCCGCCTCCCTCCCGCCCTCCCTACCGCCCTCCCTAAATACTTAAATAATGTTTTTAAAAAGAATAAACACCACTTACCTTGTCTGCTGTGTTTCCGGGGCTCCCTCTGGTAACCGCGCTGCCATCTTGGATACGAATGCGCATGCGCGGCCGGCCGCGCATGCGCTTTTCTCGTGAGAAATGCGCATGTGCGGGTGGCCGCACATGTGCATTAGTATCCAAGATGGTGGCGCGGTTACCAGAGGGAGCCCCGGAGACGCAGCCGGCAAGGTAAGTGGTGTTTAATTTTTTTAAAAACATTATTTAAGTATTTAGGGAGGGCAGGAGGGAGGTGGGTGGCGGGCAACTTCGCTACGCCCACAGAGTGGGCGTAGTGTTGCCTGCTACGCCTACTTCGCAAATGGCGAAGTAGGCAACACTACGTCCACTCCATCGGCGTAGCGAAGTACTACGCCCAGGGTTAATTTTAAGCCGCCGACGGCATTGTGACTTCCGATGTCGCTGTGAACAGGGTTAATGCATTTCAGGTAAGCATGGGCGGAAAATCCGTTTCGCTCGCGGATTTTGCGGATTTTGGGTAAATTCGCAATCCGCGAGATTCGCGAATCTCCCGCAAAATCCGCAAATCCGCGAGCAGCGGATTTTGCTCGCACTGCTCGCACTGTTCGCGTGAGTTCGCGGCTTCCCAGTACAACTTCGCGCCCCGCGAATAAGTGCAAAATTGCAGAAATACAATCTTAGCAAAACTGAAACTACTTACCAGGTTCAAAAGTTCAGGCTCATCATTAGTAGCCATTTCCTGTAGTGCTTCCTGAGGGGCCCCTCCAGAGTTCAGTTGCCAGTTGCAACTATTATGTGACCCTGCTCTGAACCTCAGAATAGTTACACATATGCCACAAAGGTCCTGAATTACAGCTAAGGGAGACAAGCAGGAGCCAGGCTGGAGGTTCAAATCCATTAATCAGCCCCTAATTCATTATTGTCAGTTGGGGCAGGGCAGGTGTTGTAACAAATTTTGCAACAATGAAAGCACTTAGCAAGTTCAAAAGATCACTAGTCAGGAAGCACTAAGGAAGCAGATGCCAGCTAAAAAAATATTCTGTGACACATTAATCAGCCCCAAATTAATTCAGGTCACTTGAGGCAGGGAAGGTGTGCTTGCGTTGCCACAATAATGTACACTGACTGGACAACCAGAGGGTGCTGTGATGAAACAGAGGGTGGCATGGGTGGGCCAGAGGGTGGCATGAGTAGTCAGAGAGTGGCAGTGGTGACAGAGAGTGGCAGTGATGAAGAAGAGTGTCCCAAACAGGCTGGACACGTAGAAACAACAAGTTCGCGAAACTTGCGACCCGACAGGTAAGTTCGCAATTTGCGACATTGTACAAAACCCTCGCGAACTGGCAGAAACGCGCGCAAACACACAAAAAAAATCCGCAAATTCGCGAGAATTTGCGGATTTTGCGGATTGCGAGATTCGCAAAATTCGCCCATGCTTAATTTCAGGTATACTTTTTGGGACAAATGCATACAAAGGAGAACGTTAAAGATCTTATTAAACAGCTAGAGCCAAACTTTAAATAAAACATTTATGTATATCCGTTTAACATAAAAAAGACGTGCTATTCACGACTACTGATGTCTTTGTGATGGCCTGTGTCGCTGCAAAGAAGGAAAATGCCTTTTAGGTGCCCTTTTTTCGACAAATGTATACAAAGGAAAAAGTTAAATCAATATCTTACTAAATTGCTACACTCAAAAGTTGAAGAAAAAATGTCTATATATGTGTTTAACGCACAGTATTTGCAACAACCGATGTCCTTGCGATTGCCGGTGAGGTTTTGAGAAAGGAAAATCCATTTAATATTTTTTGGGCAAATGAATACAAAGGAGAAATGTAATCAATATCTTTCTGAACATCTAGACTCAAACTTTATGTAAAATATGTCTATATATGTGTTTTACACTTTGCCAAAAACACACATTATTCTCTGTGTGTCCTTGGCAATTATTTTGAAATAGGAAAAATAATGTACATTTTAAATAAATACATTACTAATAAAACAATAAGTGGTGCACCATGCATTTGTAATCTTCAAAGTTTACTTATAGAAAAAAATATAAGTATGTTATAGGTATGAAATAGAATTTTAAAAAAACTGAAATTCACTGAAAATTAAAAAAGGTTACTGTGACGTTATAGTTAGCCTGACATTTCACAAACCAGAAAAATGTAGCTAAATTCAGTAAAATTGAGCTAACTATAACTCACGCTTCCGCAATGCACTGCTTATGACCTCACATTTTACATCACTCATGACATACTCAGTGACAACACCGATGACCTTGCTGATGACATCATCCACAGAATCTCTGACTTATCCACTCTCACCCCATACACCTTTCATACACCCACTCCAACTTCCACACAACCATTCTCAAAACCATTGACACAATCATACAAGTACTTAAACACCCACTCACTGATGTATTGTTGATGGACTTGGCCCTTTGTGCAGGGTCATCCCTGAACTTTTTGCCTTCCTCCTCTATATTTTCTGACCTGTTGTTGGCTGTGTTATGACTCTGGGCATTTTACCGCTGCTGATCAGTGCTAAAGTGCATGTGCTCTCCCTATGTTAAATTAATGCATTGATTAGTGATTCTATGGTTGGGTTATTTGATTTACCTGTCAGACCCTAGTACAGTGTACCATATGTGCCCAGGGCTTGTAAGTCAAATGCTGCTGGTGGGCTTGCAGCACTGGTTGTGCCACCCACAGAAGCAGCCTGTAAAAGTGTGGCTCAGGTCTGCCATTGCATAGCCTGTGTGCAGACTCTGACGGCCATGCCGACTGACCAAGTGCACCCACTTGCCAGTCCCTAAACCTTCCCTTATCTTCATATCAGACACGCCTATGGTAGGCCCAAGGGCAGGGTGCATTGTAAGTATAAGGAATGACATGCCCTGGTGTGTGTGGCATTTCCTAGTAGTGAATTACAGCCATTTTCGTTTTTCACTATTGCAAGGCTAACTGTTCTCCATAGGCCAGAATGGGCAGTTTGATTATTACATCTTATAATCCTAACTGGCTCAGGGAACATGGTAGAAATTTGAGGTTAGTATGCCTGAATGATCAAATACATCTTTTAGTGAAGTAGGTTTTAACATCCTGTGTTTGAAAATACCACTTTTAGAAAGTAGGTTTTTTCTTTCTTAACTGTCCAGGCCTGCCTCTGCTAGGTTGTGTATTGTGTGTCTGGATCTGTGAGTGACAGGGCTGGGGAATTCCAGGAGACAGGATGAGTCAGCACAGGGCTGAATTGGAGGATCTACATGCAGAGGGGTGGGAGGAGTTGCACCTGGGACCTGAAAAGGTCTGTGCCTTCCCACCATAATGCTGGCTCCTCCTCCTGTGGTGTGTCTGATGTATCTGCTCTGCACAGTGAAAGGAAAGAAGGAGTCATGTAGACAAAGTGCTCCAGGACTGACCATAACTGGTTTGATCTAGGCAAAGGCCTCTCTGCCTTCAGAGAACAAAGAGAAAAGTAGTACAAAAATGGGGGCCCAGACCCCAAGAATTTAGATCACTTCTGGGACCATAAGAAGAACCTCTGCCAAGGGGAAGGACCAAAGGAAGCTGTAGGAGTGGACTGCTCCCCTGCCAGTGTGCTGTGTTGCTGGGCTGGCCTACAGTGGTGGCTTCAGTGCCAAGGAGAGGAGAAGGAACTTTGTGTGTACTTCATCATCTTGTAGAATATTTCTCCAAGGGCTTGAACTTGTGCTTGCCTCCTGCTGAAGTCTCAGGGACAAAAGACTTCACCACCAGCTCCCCTCTGAATTTCCTTGCTGGGAATTCTATCTGCAGAAGCCTGCGTGTCGCTGGGAGCTGGGAGCTGGAAGTGTGACGCAACAAGAAGAAGCGTGTCGCTGCCGCAGCTGTAGTCGTTGCATCGCCGGAGAAACATGCCACCATCGCATCTCCCCAGAAGCGTGTATTCGTCGCAGCTGTATGAAGTATTCTTATTTTGATAAAACCTGTGTGGTGTCTATCTGTAGTGTTTTCACTGTATTCCCCCTTTTGCCGACGCCCCAAAAGTCAGACTGGTGAAATACTTTTGGCAATGGATGGATAGCTGAGTCCTGCATGATTCTTGTGGCTGAGCAATGTGGGGCAAAGGGAATACCTATTTTACTCACCAGTTCATGATCTTCACATTCTCAGAGACAAAAAAGCATTCTTCTCAGTTGTCACAGGGCAAGTCACAAACATGGAGTACCTTGGGCTCATACACCTGGACCAGGACTTGTTGCTCATGGGTTTACAATGGGGGAAGCCATGTTTCATCCATTCCCTCATAGAGGGTAACTACATCCTAACTCTATGAATCCACATTTAGACACCCTTTAACAGTCATTATTGGGGACTATTCCCTGAATAATCACCACAGGGCGCCACACAGTAATATTAAGTTGGACACCTTTAAAATGGGAGTACGGGGTCATTGCCTCAGCCAATCTGTTGGGGTCAAAAAATTACTTAATGATGAACTATCGAAACTAGACAATAATATTTAACAGCTAGAGGTGAAAGTTCTTGAGAACCCTCCTGTTCGACACAGACTAATGGAGGAGTGAGATAACCATGTCAGTACACTGGAGTGATTGCAACTTCCGAACAGAAGTCTGTGACTCATGCAAAGGAGGGGCCAAGCAGGGATGCTTCTATCTTGGTTGATGTGCTTGGAGGCCAGGGAGCACCCCATTACCTAAATCTCCATGTCTATAGGGACGATGGTCTACACCCAACATGATAGACATGAGGTGTTCACAAAAAATTACTAGGAGTGATATGGAGAGCATGTTCAAACCTGAGGGAGCTATTGAAGCCTTCCTTGCTATGACAAAGCTTCTGAGGTTCATGGCTGGAGCCAGGGTGACACTGGGTTTGCCCATCACTGAGCCTGAAATCAGGGGGCTCTTGAGGAACCAGCTGGATGCACAACACCTGACTCTGACAGTCTGTTGGTGGAATTCTACCAGACATGTGCATCACCCCTGCTACCAAGACTAGTAAAAATGTACAAAGAAGCGTGTGAATGGGGGTCATTGCCTGACACCACCAGAGCAGCTTTAATAGTCTCTATCTTCAAATCCTCTAACAAAGACCATAAACAGAGAACACAAAGCAGGAAAATGGCTGGCCTGCCATTACGCAGGATGTCACCACGTTGTCGTGGTCATGTGATACATAAACACCAGCCACTTGAAAAAACATGGTTCTTTCATACCATGTCTCCCATTCTGGAGCTGGAGATCGCAACTAGGTAAATCTGAGGGCATGGTCCTCCGACCTGGTGAGTAATTTTGCAAACTAAGATTGTAGGCCACTACTTTAATTCCCTCTTCTTTGACCCATAAGGTACTCCGTGGATTCTGCTGGCCTTTTTTTAGATGTTCTTATAGTATGTCACTCTAAGGCACGCTCCCCCTAAGGGATAAGTAAGCTATATCAATCAGGTAGGAACACTGTTTCAGGGAATATGTAGTTAATACAAGTTTGGCATTTTGGCTACGGGTTTGGAGTCGGCTTACAATCGACTCGCTAGAGACTTATCATGGTCTTGTCCACTACAAATACGTTTTAACCACCAGGAGGGACTACCCGCCAAGTATTGTTTTACTGCAAAATAAAGACTGGCACATACATTTTGGGTGACACTGGAGATTAGGTTCCCAATATACCTAATATACCGAACTTTGATTCTTTCGCCAACGGAAATTTCAATGGATATTAGAAGATTTGACATACAGACGTATTTATATTGATAGGAAGTAAGAATATCCAAACCTACCCCCTATCACTATTGATGACACACCTCTGGGTGATGCAACCCCGTCTCTATACCCCGGATGCTGGACAACAGTCCTCCGCATATCTCTTTTTTGCCTTGAAAAAGTCTCTGTGAGACGAAACATGTGTCGGCGGTGTGAGCTGTGAAGTTGTTATAAAACTATTGATATATAATAAAAGAAACTGTGGAAGAATACAACCTGACTTGGATCTCTGAATTTGGAGTTGAATGAACACAAATACTGGACACTATATAAACTATGACTATTGATTAACTTCAGATAGTACAACGGGTTCGGACTTTGAATATAGTCCGATGATTTCCTATGTCAAATACTAATTGAACATTAATAGGAGTGCTAAAGTGGCCTGCTCTCTTCTTCTTTCACAAGTTTGCTTCACTTTAACACCCATATGAAATGTCAATAATGATCCTAATAATGCACCGATATTTCCACCTTAGAGGTCCAGGAAAAGTATGAATGGTGGAAAGACAATGAGGGGTGTAGGTTGAAAGCACATTACGGTCTTTGGATGTGCATGATTTCCTGTCACTGGAAGGGTTGCACAAATGGTGAATGTGGCAAAGAAGCACAGTTTAAACAAAAGAATAGAAAAAAACAAGTAAAGAGACATTGAGAATGAGAATGTATTTTCTTCTCAAAGAATTTTCCCTTTTTTTCAACTTAAAGAACATGGAGAAGTTCTTCGTAATCAGTTGGTATGAATGTTTCGAGTGAATGTGGCCGAGAAGAATTTGCTTGTTAGAACAAGTGATTACATAAGGATTCTAAGGAACATAGGGATCCAATCTGTTCCTGAGGAAAGTAGGGGTGAGCAGAACTCACAGAATTTTTCTCCCCAGAATTCCGCAGAGGTACAGAAAAACTCTGCAAGATTCTACGGAGTTCCGCAAGCAAGTAGAATTCGGCATATTGTGTTGCTCATGCTGATTTCTAGAGCCACAAGCTTGTTCCATGCTGTTACATCAGTGGGAACGGCACCACCTGACAAACTAGGGGATGCTGCTTCTTTCAGCTGCTTGAGTAGATTTTCTACTGGAGCGGCATCTTTCTCATTGAAAATGGTTGAGACCTGCCACGATGGCCCGTTTAGAGAAATCACACAAATAGACATTCTAGTGCCCGAAAATCATGTTAGGGAATGCAGATTTTTGCTCGTGCTGAACAACTTAAAATTGGTGAGGAGTGCGTGAGAAAACATCCCCCAAGCGGAAGTTGGCAGAGTTTTACGAGAATTCTGTGTTCCATTCGGAAAGTCACATGACCATAAGTTGGAGAAAAAAAAAGTGACTGAAACATGTAGTTCGAAGTAGATGCTCAAGTAATAGAACCTCAAATGCATCAATTTTGTTTTTATTCTTGCCACACAGACCCTCAACAAAATCTAAACCTGGGGTACCATGTAAACAAATTTAATTCTCAAGATCCCAACCAATACACTATATGCTCACTCGAGGGTGGGTGTTGTAAGCATACTCCGAAACAGCTTGTTAAAGCATGCCAATGTATTGATCAGAGGGTGAAAGTTCCTTTATAGGAAAAAAAAATTCTGTCCTAGGTACAGTTAGTGAATCCTTCATAAGACAACATTTTTTGACTGTTATGATGATATTGGGAAGCTGACTCAATCCTTGTATAAAACTGCTTCTCTACCACGCCTTTTGATGTGGTGATGTGTTACATGTGACATCCTCTTTTAATTTCTCTCATGCTCAATTTATAATAGAAATTCCTCAGAAAGGTAATGGTCAAACATCTTCAGCCCCACTTACAAACTTTGGTGCATGATGAACAAAATGGATCATTTCCCCAACAGAATACCTCTTGTCTATCCTGAGTCTTAGGTGAAATGTGCCGTCTCTCCTCTCAGGCTCACTGGTTTTATCAATTTTTTATGGAAGGCATTCTACACATTATAATGGCATTACCTAAGAGCAGTTTTCAGTGAGATAGTTCTAGGTGAAGGATGGGGTAAATGGATTCCTCGCCTATACACAATTGCACAGACCTGGGTTCACAGGGGTTGATGCATTGCCGATCAATTCACAATACAAAGAGGGACAATGCATGGCTGCCAACACTTGCCGATGCTGTTTGCACTGATGATAAAGCAGTTTGCCAGTGTTATGAGGACTAAGGAGTGGGAAATGGGCATAGGGGCATTTTTTTGCACGAAAAAAGAACACAGTGTGTTTCAGAAGGCTGACGATATACTAATATACCTAAGGGAGGCCCAATGGGAGATTCCATGAAGTGTGACAATTTTAAAGGATCTTTGAGTAGCGTCAGGTTTGCATACAAAATGGGGAACACTTGGTGATGGAACTACACTAGCCCCCCCAGAGATTTAGCATCATTTGGGAACACAATGGGTACCCAGGGTTTTCAGGTATTTGGAGGTCAGGATCTACGACATAGACATGGGAGGAGGACAATTGAGACAAGCTCAACAGACCCTGAAAGAGAACGTGGTGTTCTAGCAGATGCTAAGATTGCCCAGCTTTGCCAGAATGACCCTGACAAAATTGGCCATTCTACTGCACGTCCTCGACTACTTTATAGATTTACCAGCGTGGATTCCTTGGAGCAGGTTATGCTACTTGAACATCCTGCTCCGAGAGCCAATATGGCATGGGAATCGCCATCGGTATCATGCTGCTCACTTCAGTGGCTGTTGTGAGAAGGCAGACTTGGGGTTTCGAGCTATGAATTGTTTTATTTCCATCACAGATACAATAGACTGCTTGATGACTCGCTGGTATTTGCCTAGCTGACTTAGTGGAACTGGTGTAGAAGCACCGAAAATGAGCCATAATAACCCTGCTCAAGGGGGTGGAATTTCACTCTACCACACAGAAACGAAGAATCCATACAATATCCCTCCGATGCTGGAAGAGCGATTTTGCGCATTTGGGGGGATTTGCACATTGCATGTGCCATATTTTGCCACTGCTGACAGCTAGAGGGTGATTTTTTAGTGCTTGATGGATGCACAAATGGACAGCTGTGGAGATGACAACACTGGGATGTGTACATGACTTACTTTAGATCATGGTAACTATCATCCAGCATTGGATTGGCAAGGCGGGCAATTGGACATCAGCTGATGGGCCTCTGGCTGAGTACAGTTGGTGGGCCTGTTTCTGGTCTACTAGGGACTCCACTCCTGGTGAGCAGTGTGAAAAGCTGTTGTTATAACCTTAATAAACATGACCCCATGCACATGAAGTCAGGCCAGCAGGCTACTGTCAGAGGCAGAATGACAATGGAAAGCCCTGCTCTGACTGTCAAAGCATGAGGTGTGCCTGTCTCCCTCCACACGTGACAGAGTCCGCAAGGAGCAGTAGACGGGAAGTCATTAGTACTTACTTTGCAGGGAACTGCATCAGGGGAGAGGACTGGAGCATTGGTTGGTGGGTATTGGTAGGGACCAGTGAGGGAGCTCCTCAGTTTACCTTTGTCCTCCTCCACAGCAAGAAGTGGAGATAAATCAGTCTCTGCTCTTCTCCTTTGTCTGCCAGATAACAATTACTGTAGTCAACAGGAAAAGGTGATGGTCTTCGTTGACTTTGAAACTGGGAAACCAGGTTCAAGTCCCTGCAATTTACATGGACGTAAAATAAAATATTATGACCCTCTGTACTATTATCTGGTGCTCATGTAAAGTGCTTCTATGCATCTAGGTCTAATTCACTAATTCATGCTACATAAAACTGCATGTGACACTATTTTTTGTTTATTTTTGCATATACACACTAGCATCATTCCCTTTCTTAGAACATACACGTGATACTAGCCACAAGTAAAACAAAAAAAACAGATGCACCTTTCACCAGTCTCTGAACATTGGAGGAGCGCTATTAAGTACTACAAAAAATAAAATGAATATCATATAAAAGTGAGTGCAAAGACAGTTTAGGTCTGTGCCATATCATGTTTCCCAGTGAGCATTAACCAAAACATCCACAGCAAACGTTTCAATAAAAAACACAATTAAAAATGAGTTCCTAGTAATTTTGATAATTTTGCACTTCTAAAGTATGTTTTTCCATTTGAGTGTTAATTTCCCATTTAAGTTCTGGCTCTATATAAATTTAAAATACCTTTATTACCACAAATGAGTTTCATCATTTAGGTCCATTATCCTAACTAAGCAGTTTATTACAAATATGGGCCACTTTTATTTGGCTGCCCATGCCGACTTGTGGCCCCAATCCAACCCTTCTTTCATCCTTGGTCATTGCCTAATTTCTTGGTTAAGCAGGACATTGATTTCCAGGACTCTGGACAATTTGCCAAACTTGGGAGAGACAGTAATAGGCTAGGCGTTCCAAGGGTACATACAAGGGTGTGATTTGTGTAAGCTTTTCATTTCCAAGAAATATATTCCTATATGAAATATTGCACACATTTCTAGTTCATAAAAGGAAAAAGCATAAAAAAGAACACAATTTTAGCAATCTAAATCAACAATGCTTGATTGTATCCTTCTACACAACTACTTGTAAATTATGCAAATTCAACTGTATAAACATTTAATAATTTCCCTACCCCAACCATGTATAATCTATAATCCAAGCTAAACATATATTTAAAATTTGTCACAAAAGTTTGATAGAAAAATATTCAATATAAGAACAATTAATTCTGCCCAATAGCATTTTAAAGTGCAGGGTGCATTTAACAATATCAAGTCATACGTTTACCCCAATCGGGATTCTAAGGTGCAATATGCATAGCAACTTTTCACAACCTTCCTATTTGGGGACCCACTATTTTATTTAACATCACCTTATTGAGTGTTATTATATCCATACAGATCTTTATCTTAAACCCAATGGGGAAGATAATACCAGTTGGGTCTTTATGATTTTACACAATTACTGATCAATGGTGATAGCTTCGTCTCGGAATCTAAGACTGTAAATCAGCTCTTACTCTACATTCCTAGTTCCAATCATGTATTATTTAAACACAGGTTGAAGGATCTCATTGCCTCAATGAAGAATACACAATCCACCAATAAATGGCTCAGTGAACATTTCCTCCCTCTATTACAGGGGCATTGGCTATTGCTCTTAACAACCTCTGTTTTTAATCCTTTAATGCGCCTCCCCGGGTCAATTCCCACCTTCAAGAGCAAGACTTCATTCCGGAAGCGCTTGTCTGGAATATTATATAGGTAAGTGAACAAGTCAGTGCTCTCTTGTGAAACTAAGAAAGGAACAGATGGGCTCTTAATTTTAAAATAAAACAAATCCTCTATCCAACTAGTTTCTATGGTACTTTGCCAGAGTGAACTCTTTATCTTGTTAATCGCAAACACTTCCCCTCCTTCTATACACCTCTCTGGAACATTCAAACGCTTTTGCATTATTGTCACCAGGTTCCTTCTCCTGTAGAAAGATGGCATGATCTCTGGTAAGATTTGCTCAGACAATTTGCTGCATCGGTTCCCATCTTTATGGGACACATAAAAGCGCAAGGCTCTGGAATCAGCCAGCACACTCCAGGTTACTATTCTCAACTCCCTCCTTACTGCTTGGATCATAGCATTTTTAGGGACATCCAGAAGTGATATTACAGAATTATCTTCTAGCCCTTTCTATATGACTCACCTGTCCAAAGTCAACACCTCTGCTCCATATATGGAATGCGTAATTAGCCTACCCTGAATAATTTTGATGAGTGGCTCCAAGGTGTTGACTGCAAAATTTACAGTGAAACCTTTTCACCCCATTCACTACTACAGACAGGGCTAGCCTCCGAATAGCCATATGTTGATTCCACCTCAAATCATATGAAAAGGTTACACATAGATATGTATACTCTCTAACCTGCTCTAATCTTACATTACCAAGGAACCACACAAATGTCCTTTTCCTCCTATCAAACAACATTGTTCTTGTCTTATCAACATTTATTGTCAGCTTATTTTCAAGGCAGTAAGCATTAATGGCATGTATGTTCCATTGCAGCCCAATAGGTGTAAGATCCTTTACCACCAGATTGACTGCGTGCACTAGGCAACAAATGTGCCTACTTCCAACCTTTGGTGAAAAACTGTGTTTAGCATGCAGCATCTGGGGAAGGTCTGTGATAAACATACTGAATAGCAGGGGTGCTAAAACACATCTCTACCCTATGCAATTATCCACTGGAATTTTCCTAGTCAGATTCCCAAGCCCATCAAGATCAATCCAAACCCAATTACCACTATGGAGCTTCATCACCAGGCCAAACAAAGCCCTAGATATCTTCCACTGCTGTAGTTTGCGCCAAAGCGCATCTCTATCCACTTTGTCGAAAGCCGCTCGGAAGTCAACGAAGCAGCATAATAGGCGACCTATAGACTCCATTGACTTCCTTGTGACTCCCCACAATGTCAAACAGTGATCCAATGTAGAGTGCTTCGGTCTAAAAGTCCCTTGCTCCATTGGAATATCACCAGTGTCAATGCGTGGTCATTCTGTAGTTAGCTGACTGAAATATTTTACCCTTTTTTATGAATGGCCTTCACTATAGCTCCCTTCCAAGACTCTGAAAGGGAACCCGTCAGTGTTACCCATTGAAAAAATCTAGTCAGGTTGGATCCTGATTTCCTTAGATCTTTTTTAAATATCACCTTTGGGAGTCCATTAGGGCCTCCGGCCTTAGAGGCTTTCATATTACAGATTATATTTGACATAATTGCTGCTGTCCCTTTTTATGAGCACATAATTTCCTATAGGCTGCTTTTGAGGCAATCTTTTTTCTTCTTAGATTATCATCATCTCCTATTTACCACCCTTCTACCCTCCCAACATTCACCATCAAACCAAGAATTTCTCTTATTCCTTGGATTATTACCTAGGCCAGAATCCTCTTTTACCAGCTTAAATTGAGCTACTAGTTTCTTCGCTAGCCTACCTTACCAATCCAATGCATCTTGGCCTCCTCCTCTTGACAAGGGTTCAAATTTCACAGTAGAAAGGGTTTGTGACTCTCTTTTGGTAAATTGCCTCCAAACAAGTTTTAACAATGGACGTGGGGTAAGTATCTCTTTAAGTTCCAGGATAAGGGCTTAACCCCATATCTACAACTCTAAAGTTTTCACTCAATGGAACTGGTGAAATGGGACCATCACATAGTCAATGGGAAGTTTACTTTGACCATACTTGTATGATCTCCCAGCTGGAATATCATCTTGACAACTACCATTTACATCTATCAAATTCAATTCCACAAAATACACTCTAGGATATTTAGCTCTTAGTGCAATTGTTTGGGAGCCTGATAAGATCTTTAAAAATTGATTTTTCATTATAGAAATCTCCCCTACCACTAACAAGGCATTCAGAAAATCCCCAAACAACTTTTTTAGATCATTAACCAGATTTAGGAGGAGCTCACACTCAATTAGAGAAGGAATTTGTGGTACATACACATTTAAACATATCATTTGCTTAAACCCCTCCGTATTTATATACAGGTCAACTAAACAAGCAAAAAACCAATAAGAAAGAGGTTTGGAGTTTTCTTACCTTTCTCCCACAAGAGACTGAAACCAAGGTGAGTAATCCACCCAGTGTTCTACAGCAGGGGCCTCCAAAAGCCAGGTTTCCTGAAGTAACAAGACTGAATGATTCTTCAAAATCACTCTATGGTATTCCACATCCACAAATATTTTGAATCAATGAATGTTCCATACTAGGACCAAACCTGGCTGTGGGTGCCCTGTCTCCTACCAATAGATCTCATCTGCCCCTCCACTATTCCATGGAGGGAATTAGCAGTCCTGAGCATTTTTAAAAAGACAGCTCTCTGTCTTTGATGGGATCTGCCCCCAAGTACTGTGGTCATTTTCCCTCTCACTCCACTCCCACTCGGAAGCCGGCGAGAGGTACCGACGGACAGAGCGGGCCTCATTTTTCCCGAGCGGGTGCCGGGTGAGGTGAGGTGACTTCCCACATAATGCTGGGAAAGGACGATTAATTCAGTTTTCCACCAGTCTACATTGGGGACCCAAGTTCCTGGTAGGAATATTTTGATTTAAAATTGCCTTGCTTCACTCTCACATCATCACTTACTCTGCAGATGCTATTAGACCACGGTCCTGAAGAAAGCTGGATAAAATTAATCCATATAGCTGAAACATGTCGACCACTCTGCACTGCGCCTTTATATAGTCATATCTTCAGACTATCAGGCGTTATTTTAATCTTGACACCAGAACAGTGCCTATTAAACAAATTTTCTGTTCTAGTAGTTATTTTTATCTTTATCACTCACTTTTCACACAGCACTGCACATCATCAGCACCTACTTGAAATACACTGTGGCTAGAGGTCTACCTCGGAAATCCATCTCTGCACCATCACTTGATGGGCTGGGTGAGATTTGGATCTACCATCCGTATCCCACGTGATGATACTCCGCCACAATGGTGGTCTGATGGGAGTTTTCAGCCTTGTGTAATTTCCTGGTGTTTCATGATTCCTTTTTGTTCTTAATTTCAGAACAGCACACATCTTTTCTGACCTTACATCTCTTGTTTATTGTTCTCATTTTCCCTCTGTCTCTCATTAAGCTGCCAGAGATGGATCCTATTTTGACTCCTTAAATCCTGCGTTCTGTAATTAGTGAAGGTTATGGTAACTATCCTTTCTCGAGAACCTTGAGAGCTTCTGCTTAGTAGGTTCTGTTTTAGCCCACCTTGTTTGCATGTTTTCTAATTTTCTTTACAAAGACAGATGCCATTTGACAGCAAGGAGGAAGAGCTGCTTCCATTAGATTCTTTGTATGATTTGAGGTAAACATAACTCTGGTTCTCTACCCCCACTACCTCCCTAAAGACAACAACCAGTGCCAAATTCTTTGTAAAGACATTCCTCAACCTTTTGATATGGATGAATGACTGTGCCAACGCCTTAGCCCCGCTGAAAATGCCCGCCAACAAAGACACCAGCAAAAGAGCCAGCTCGTTCACCCCGGAACTCCTCGCTTCAAAGCGCACCTGCCGGAAATTGGAGAACATATGGCACAGCAATAAGACGCTGGACAGCTGCGCTGCCCACAAAGACGCCATCCGCAACCTCCACCACCTCATCTGGAATGCCAAAAGGACCTCCTTCTCAGACCGCCTTGACAACAATGCACACAACAGCAAGGAGCTCTTCAACATCGTGAATGAACTCTCCAACCCCAGCTCCAGCGACATCCCGCCATCGGGAGCCCTGTGGGACTCCCTTGCCATCTTCTTTCACCGCAAGATCACTGACATCCATGACAGCTTCATCCCCCGGACAACACCTACAGACCTCGGCACGCCGGACCCACCGCACCCCACCAACCACGACCCCCTAACACCCTGGGCCAACGTGAGCATCGAGGGCACAATCGAGACCATGGGCACAATCCACTTCGGATCTCCGTCCGACCCTCTCCCACACCAAATCTTCAACAAAGCCGGCAGGTCCATCGCACCCCACCTGCGCAACATCATCAACCTCTCCTTCAAGACCGCTACCTTCCCTGAGAACTGGAAGCACGCAGAGAACAACGCTCTACTGAAGAAACCGAAGGTGGACCCGAACGACCTCAAGAACTTCTGGCCCATCTCCCTGCTTCAGTTTCCAGCAAAGGTCATCGAGAAGATAGTTAACATCCAGCTCTCCCGTCACCTCAAAGACAACAGCATCCTGGACCCCTTCCAATCAGGATTCAGCAGCAACCACAGCACCGAGACCACCCTCATCGCCGCCAGAGAATACATCAGGATCCTACTAGACAACGGTGAGACGGCGGCCCTCATCCTCCACCGCACACTACGCACGCGCCTCCACGAGGCAGGGTCCGTGACAAGGCCCTGGACTGGACCACATCCTTCCTCACTGGCAGAACTCAGAAAGTCCGACTCCCCTCGTTCCAATCTGAAGCCTCCGAGATCATCTGCGGTGTCCCACAAGGATCCTCCCTCAGCCCGACGCTGTTCAACGTCTACATGGCACCACTAGCACGCATAGTCTGACAGCACGACCTCAACATAATCTCCTACGCCAACGACAGGCAGCTGATCCTCTCCCTCAAAAAGGACCTTCTCACCGCCAAATCCAACATCCACCAGGGAATGAAGGCCGTCGCCGACTAGATGAAGGAAAGCCATCTTAAGCTGAACTCAGACAAGACAGAGATGCTCATCCTCGGGACAACTCCTCAGCGTGGGACGACTCCTGGTGGCCTGCATCACTGGGGACACCCCCGGCCCCTACCAACCATGCACGCAACCTGGGAGTCATCCTCGACTCACCATGACCAAACAAGTCAATGAAGTCTCTTCCACCTGCTTCAACACCCTCCGCATGCTCCGCAAGATCTACAGGTGGATCCCGACAAGCACGAGGAAAACAGTCACCCAGGCCCTTGTCAGCAGCAGACTCGATTACGGAAACGCCCTCTACGCCGGAGCCTCATCCAAGCTCATCAACAGACTGCAAAGATTCCTGAACGCATCTGCATGCCTAATCCTCGACATCCCGTGCTGCGACCACATCACCCTCCACCTGAGGAACCTGCACTGGCTCCCCGTTGACAGAAGAATCTCCTTCAAGTTCCTGGTCCTCGCACACAAGGCACTCCACAAAACCGGCCCAGCCTATCTCAAAAGCCGATTCTCCTTCTAGGTACCCAACAGAAGACTCCGCTCCGCTGTCCACGCCCTGGCAACGGTATCGCGCATCCGCATAACCACATCCGGAGGCAGGTCCTTCTCCCACCGTGCCGCCAAGACCTGGAAAACCCTCCCCCGCAACCTATGACAAACCGTGCGCTTTACAAATGATTTTATTGATTGATTGATTGATATGAGCAAACACATTTAACAATTCCAACCTGTTGAAAGGCTGATTAACTGCCTGCC
Source organism: Lissotriton vulgaris (assembly GCF_964263255.1). Classification (NCBI taxonomy): domain Eukaryota; kingdom Metazoa; phylum Chordata; class Amphibia; order Caudata; family Salamandridae; genus Lissotriton; species Lissotriton vulgaris. The sequence continues at coordinate 1,302,141,682 of NC_141695.1, read as the reverse complement.
TGCTATTCGTTTTGGATGCACCTCTAGGAATAACATTGGAGGTCCTGTCTGCTCACTATCTTTTCCAGCATGTGCTGCAACAACACTAGTAGGGTCTGCTAGTGTATTTCTTTTAGCTGATCTTCTTTTTGTAGCTCTTATACTCCAACCTTTACCACTTTTCCTCCTAACAGCCTCTTTTTATAATGTGGTGGATTCCCTTCTTTTTCTTCCTCCTTTCCCCATAGACTTAACCTTTACCTCTGCATTTGTCTTACTTTTTCTCACTTAATTGACTATTAGTAACTTATTTTCTTCCAAATGTTTCTGTTTTTTTGCTCTTATGCCGATGACACGCAAATTGTAGTCACAATGTTCTCCCCCAATAATTCAGCAGGTTCTAACTTCCACAATTGGATGTCAGCAATTGGCAAATGGGTTCACCTAAACTATCTGAAACTTAATTCACTGAAGACAGAGGTCATCCTGTTCGGAAAAAAAACCTTCTCTCTGGGATCGTCTTGGTGGCCAACAGAATTGGGTGCTCTGCCCACTTCAGTGAGTAAAGTGAGGAACCTTGGAGTCATAATGCTATGCTATGCTATGCTATGCTATGCTATGCTATGGGTACTTATAATGCGCACAGATGCTCCAGCAAAGGAGCGTCCCGGCGCACGACAAGGTAGAACACAGCACCGCTAAAAGCAGAAAGTTAGAAAAGAGGCTGGATAGCAGATTAGCTTTTGGGCCGCAGATTAAAGCAGATACCTCCTTCGCCTTCCTCATTCTCAGGATGCTCAGAAAGATCTTCCCTTTTATCTCAGCGAACATCGAAAATACAGTGATTTTGGCATTAGTCATGGCCAACATAGATTATTGTAAAGCCATGTACCTTAATATGCAGAATCAGTTAACCCTGGACTGAGTTGGCGTAGCCGCGCTACACGAGACTAAGCGAAGCTGCAAAAACTCTGCAAAGCTACACAGAGTTCCACAAGCATGCGCAGTTGGTTGCTCCGCATGCTCGTATATGCTCGTGCATGTTTGCGAGATGTTTTTGATGTTCAGCAACTCAGATTGATTGTTGGGGGGAAATATAATGCAAACTTCACCACACGGTCGCCAATGGGTGCAGCCATCTTGTTTTACTAGTCTTTGCATGGTTCTGGGGCTTGCTTTTCATCCCTCTCATATCTTTTCAATCCTTTTTTTTTACACTGTTTTCTGATATTTATTATCTATTCCTCTCTCTCCCAATGTGTATATTTTGTGCTTTACTTCTACTTTTACTGCGTCTTTTGAGTTTTGTCTAGAGATTTATATTATTTACTTTTTTACTTTCCTACTTCTTCTCCTACCTTTATTTTTTACTCCTACATTTTCTTTTCTCCCCCCGCCCACCCAGAACCATGGCAACAGCTACCTCCTCTAAGGGGAAGGGGAAGACGCCTGCACCCAAGAGCTGCCTTCCTTGCAGCTGACAGCGCCTGGAAGGGGTGCAGTCCAACACCCTTTCTACCAAGATGGAGGTGGCCGCCCTTGTTTTTCTTGTACAGCGCCACCTGCCCTTTACCTTGGCAGCAGGCGACCGGCCCAGTTCCGGCTACGAAACCCAACACCATCACCGCCAGTGGGCGAGGGTGTGCCGAGCTGTATTTTGCTACTCTGGGGTCCGGCGCACCCATAACCAACTGACTCACCGGTAGTCATACATCTTGGACTGGGAGCAGGACCTGCTGGACCTGCTAGGTGTTGAGGTCGGGGGGCTTGGTGAGTAACTAATTATAGTAGTATGTGTTTTGTTCTGTGTTATTGTAATTGCAAATATAATTGTTTCCCCAAATAGCAAGAATTCTATTGCTTACATGCAGGTAAATTACGTTTAAAAATCTTATGTGATTGTTATTTTTCTAGACACTAGACAACTGCTCGGCGCTACTATCTTACTTGTTTGCAACTTTGCGCTCCCTTGAGCTGATTATGTAAGAGAGTTTAGAGAACTTAAGTAAGGTAATGCTACAAAGACTCCAGTCCTTTCCTTTGTCCTGTCACTAATATAGGGGTGGATTGGTAGGTAGTTTATTTACTTAGGCCCCCGTTAGGATGGTGGGCGGATCACCCTCGTCAGGACGGTGGTAGCCACTGCCGGCCTGGCGGGGACGGTCCACCCGCCATCCGTGTCGGAATGACCACCCACCATATTAGCATGGCTGGGGGGTCTGCGGCAGACAGAAAGACCGTCTGCCGCTTTTCCACCCCTGTCGCCTTGCGTCCGGGTGGAAAAGGGTTCATATGGTGGTGGTGTCTATCAGACACCGCCAGCCATATTACAATGGGCATTTACCAATGCCTTTCTGTGGTGGTAGGCATGTGGAGTCTACTCTTGGGGCACGTTTCCAGCCCTTAGGGACTCCGGGGGGTGCACATGGGGGGTACCTATGGTACCCCCCTGCATTTCAAAGTACAACATGGCAGGCACCGCACGGTGCCTGTCACTGTGTACTTTGAAATGCACAACATGTATTTTTACCATTGCGGCGGGCGGTGCTATCAGCACCGCCCGCCGCAATGGTAGAATTACAGGATGCGCCCGCCACTGTGGTGGGTGCATCCTAATTCCCCCCACGGGACCCCCGCCCTTATGCGGGTGGTCCCTTGTACTGAGAGGATGACGGGCGGGCAAAGTCCGCCACCATCCTAATGGGGGCCTTAGTGTTAGTTGGTAATTTTTCAGCAGGCTACATGACGCGTCCTCCGTCACGTCACGTGCTGCTGACTCCAGTCCTTAGTAGAACCTTTTGTAGTTTGTTAGTGAGTGAGTAATATAGCAACTCATCAGTACATCAGCAGGCAACAACCAACCAACTAACTAACAATTTGGTGTATGCAATATGCATGCGTCCATCTATGCATTTTTGAGGACTAAAAAAAATGGAAATGCAGACTTAGTGAACAATTGGCCAAAGGGGGTTGTTCGTTGATGATTTTGAATGAGATCGAAAAGTCAAAAAGCAAATATAATTTTGGGCAATTCATTCCAATGTCTTTGGAATAGGTGGGCTAGGTGGTACTTAGGGTTTAGGATTTTGGAATGAAATTTAAAACTGGATTATTAAAAAATAACTAGACGATCAGCGGTACCACTACTAGTCGATCAGATTAGATAGGTCAATTTTATTACAATTGTTGTTTCCTGTCCCAAAAAGGTTTTAGGGCGTTTTTAAAAATATTTTATTTGTTTCACACCTACACATTTTTGTCTTTTTATTATATCTTACATGATCAGCATCCAGGGGTAAGAAAACAGCGGGGTCGTCTGAGGTGGGTCTTAGAGCTAGAGATGCCTCTCAGGGCCAGGATCGCTCCTTTACCGAGGGCTCGGCTGCTTGCCCCAGTAAGTCCTCCAGTTGTAAATATTGAAAATTATATTTCCCTAACTTTTACTGCACCTTATTTTTTCCAATCAATTATTTCCATTTCCTAATTCTATTTTTTACCAAATCTTCTTTGATCTATCTGTTTCTAAATTCTTGTTTTGCCTGCCTCTAACTGCCTCTGACTCTGTAATACTACTATTAGTCAGTCTGTAGCTTGCCCAGTTGGCCAGTCTCTATTTGTAAAAGGTTTTAAAACTCAGATTCACCATTAGCCCTAGCCACTGAGTCCAGTACTTTGGGTTGTCCTCTTCTTAATCTTGAGATGCTTTTCGACAATTGCCACCAACAAAATGCCCAACCCAATATTTTACTATTTTTGATACTACTGTCTACTCTACTTTAGTACCCAATTTGTACCAGTTATGCATGTGGTGTATATATGTATTGTATTAACTATTTTCAATCCTACTAGTGAAAAAGAAGAATAAATAGTGGGAGGCGTATATGGCATCTAAAAAATGTGTAATGTTTTTCCTAGGTGTACCGACCACCAGTGCAGCGGTGGGGCAGATGACGCCAGCCAGGAGGGAGCAGCGGATGCGGCAGCTGCTGCTGGGGTGGGTGAGCCAGCAGCAGTGGCGAGTGGTGGTAAGTTGTACTTATATTCCTTAATTATTGACAATAGTCACACACTCGCTGCAAAGCTTTACATTAAGTATGGGCGAAATTTGCGAATTCGTGAATTTTCCCACTATCTAGCGGATTTTTGTGCCATTTGTACAAATATGTGACCAAGTGGGCCTGTAACTTTACCAGTGCGCCAAAAGGCGCCGAGGTCCCTTGAGTGAGCTGGCCATTATAGTGGGGAAGGGTGGGAAGAAGTTTCATAGGGCTAGTGTGTGGTGGACGGGGCCAAACGGGCGGGGCTTCTATGCGAGTTCACATGCATCTTGTTTATAAAGGGTCAGAGACCGAGCAGAGCAGCAGATGAGAAGAAAGCAGCCTCCTGGTCACAGGAGCTACACGGGGATGGCACTCGGGAAGCTCATGGATGCAAAAATATGTTTGGCACAGGACCCCAGAATCCTTCAGATGTCCAAGATAGCTCTACTGCACGTGTTGGTACAAAGCCATTCTGATCCTGCTCAGTGGGTTAAGGCGCATGCAGCTGCTGCTGCTGGACAATGTCCCATCTCATACTAAACTGCCCCGTACAGGCATATGCTGGCGCTGGGCAGTAGGGTGCAGTGGCATGCGGGTGCTTCACGCCTGCTACATGCGCATACCGGTGCCAGGGGGGAAACATGTTTATTGGTGCTGTGTAGCAAGTTATGACTTTATATTTTGACTGTACCAGATGGTGGTACCACCTACATGGATCAGGAGCATCCAGGCACCAGACTTCATGGTGCAAGAGCATAATGGTGCTGTGCGGTACGGGTATATATGTACTAGGGGCAGGGGGGCACTTAGAACAATGTGTGCTCACACTCAGAGGGCTCCCAGGCAATTGAGCACAAATGATTTTCACACTGAGAGGGCTCCAGGGCAGTTCAGCAGCACGGGGCTGACACCCACTGAGCCCCGGGGCAGTTCAGTAGCACGTGGGCTCACAACCCCTGGGCTGCATAGCAGCGCAGGGGCTCACACCCACAGGGCTCCCAGGCAGTTTAGCAGCGCCACCCTCTGGTTCATCACTGCCACCCTCTGGTTCATCACTGCCTTCCTCTGGTACACCACTGCTACGCTCTGGTTCATCACTGCCACCCTCTGGTTCACCACTGCCACCATCTGGTTCACCACTGTCACCCTCTTGTTCATCCCTGTCACCCTCTGGTTCATCACTGCCACCATCTGGTTCATCACAGCACCCTCTGGTTCACCACTGCCACCCTGTGGTTCATCACTGTCACCCTCTGGTTCATCAAAGCACCCTCTGGTTCACCACTGCCACCCTCTGGTTCATCACTGTCACACTCTAGTTCATCACTGCGAACCTCTGGTTCACCACTGTCACCCTCTGGTTCATCCCTGTCACCCTCTGGTTCATCACTGCCACCCTCTGGTTCATCACAGCACCCTCTGGTTCACCACTGCCACCCTCTGGTACATCACTGTCACCCTCTGATTCATCACAGCACCCTCTGGTTCACCACTGCCACCATCTGGTTCATCGCTGCCACCCTCTGGTTCATCACCTTCACCCTCTGGTTCACCACTGCCACCCTCTGGTTCACCACTGCCACCCTCTGGTTCATCACTGCCACCCTCTGGTTCACCACTGCCACCCTTTGGTTGATCACTGCCATCCTCTGGTTCATCACAGCACCCTCTGGTTCACCACTGCCACCCTCTGGTTCATCACAGCTCCCTCTGGTTCACCACTGACACCCTCTGCTTCATCACTACCACCCTCTGGTTCATCACAGCACCCTCTGGTTCATCACTGCCCCCCTCTGGTGTTCATCACTGCCACCCTCTAGTTCATCACTGCCACCCTCTGGTTCACCACTGCCACCCTCTAGATCATCACTGTCACCCTCTGGCTCATCACTGCCACCCTCTGGTTCATCACAGCACCCTCTAGTTCACCCCTGCCACCCTCTGGTTCATCACTGCAACCCTCTGGTTCATCACTGCCATCCTCTGGTTCACCACTGCCACCCTCTGGTTCACCACTGCCACCCTCTGGTTAATCACAGCACCCTCTCATTCACCACTGCCCCCTCTGGTTTACCACTGTCACCCTCTGGTTCATCACTGTCACCCTCTGGTTCATCACTGCCACCCTCTGGTTCATCACAGCACCCTCTGGTTCACCACTGCCATCCTCTGGTTCATCACTGTCACCCTCTGGTTCATCACTGCCACCCTCTGGTTGATCACTGCCATCCTCTGGTTCATCACAGCACCCTCTGGTTCACCACTGCCACCCTCTGGTTCATTACTGCCACCCTCTGGTTCATCACAGCTCCATCTGGTTCACCACTGCCACCCTCTGATGCATCACTGCCACACTCTGGTACATCACATCACCCTCTGGTTCACCACTGCCAGCCTCTGGTTCACCACTGCTACCCTCTAGTTAATCACTGCCACCCTCTGGTTCACCACTGCCATCCTCTGGATCATCACTGTCACCCTCTGGTTCATCACTGCCACCCTCTGGTTCACCACTGCCACCCTCTGGTTCATCATTGTCACCCTCTGGTTCATCACAGCACCCTCTGGTTCACCCCTGCCACCCTCTGGTGAATCACTGCCACCCTCTGGTTCATCACTGCCACCTTCTGGTTCATCACTGCTACCCTCTAGTTCAGCACTGCCACCCTCTGGTTCACCACTGCCACCCTCTGGATCATCACTGTCACCCTCTGGTGCATCACTGCCACCCTCTGGTTCACCACTGCCACCCTCTGGTTCATCACTGCCACCCTCTGGTTCATCACAGCACCCTCTGGTTCACCCCTGCCACCCTCTGGTTCATCACTGCCACCCTCTGGTTTATCACTGCCACCCTCTGGTTCACCACTGCCACCCTCTGATTCACCACTGCCATCCTCTGGTTCATCACAGTACCCTCTGGTTCACCACTGCTACCCTCTGGTTCACCACTGCTTTCCTCAGGTTCACTCCTGCCACCATCTGGTTCATAACAGCACCCTCTGGTTCACCACTGTCACCCTCTGGTTCACCACTGTCACCCTCTTGTTCACCTCTGCCACCCTCTGGCTCACCACTGCCACCCTCTGGCTCATCACTGCTACCCTCTGGTTCACCACTGCCACCCTCTGGTTCATCACTGTCACCCTCTGGTTCATCACTGCCACCCTCTGGTTCATCATAGCACCCTCTGGTTCACCACTGGTACCCTCTGGTTCATCACAGCACCCTCTGGTCCACAATTGCAGCTTCTGGTTCATCACAGCACCCTCTGGTTCACCACTGCCACCCTCTGGTTCACCACTGCCTCCCTCTGGTTCATCAAAGCACCCTATGGTTTACAACTGCACCTTCTGGTTCATCACAGCACCCTCTGGTTCACCACTGTAGGTTATGGGGAGAAAGCACACCTGCCCAGCCTCAACCGGGGCTGGGTAATGTGTTACTGAATTTGAGCTTCATTTCTGGCACCTGCTTCCTTATCTGTAAGTGCTTCCTGCTGTGGTTTAATTTTTGTGACAGCCTGGAGCATTGTGCCATACTTGTAACTATTCTATGACCCTGCTTCGAGGGTCAGAGCAGGGTCAGTGAATAGTTGCAAGTAGGCAACAACTCTGGAGGCGCCGCTCAGGAAGCAGTTACAGGTTTACAGCAGGTGCCCAAGTTGAAGTTAATTTCTTTGTAACCATTTTGTAAATGGTTACAAACAAATTAGCTTCAACTTGGGCACCTGCTGTAACCCTGTAAGTGCTTCATGTACTTCAGTTTTTGAAAATCCGTCCCACACGCGATTTCGCGCATTTTTCTGCAATTTCGCGAAATTTGCGAACCACGAAATTGCAGAAAATCCACAAATTCCGCAAACGGAACAGATTTTACGCCCATGCTTAGTTTACATTACTGTTGAGAGAGACGACGTTTTAGTGAACAACGGGTAAAGAAGACACCGTTTACTTAGCAGTAGCAATGGCATTTGCGGCAGGAGTTGAGTGACGAATTGCCTCTTCTATCTGATTTCAACACAGCTGGGACAGTTTTATGAAGAAGACTAAGAGTCAGACAACCTTGATGGATGGGTTGAAGCAAAAGGGAAAGAAGGATGGAAAGAGGAAGAACAGGCAACATGTATTATAAGACTGGGAGAGAAGGATGCTTGGGATGCATATGTGGCGGATAGGAATCGGATGAATGAGTGGTTGAACTTTAAGGATGGGTGGGAGGTGAAAGAAAAGATGCCTGCCTGGGTGGTTGAAACAGTAAGGGTGATAGGAAGAATCCTTCGTGGGGTTTCATGGGTCAAGCAAGGAAGGACACATGGGTGGTAGTTAAAAAAATACCAGTGATGGTTTAAAAAAAAATTATGTTGTTGGTGAAACTAAGGTTTGTTGAGAGATTTTAAAAATGATAGCCATGTTTACTTTGAATGGATGGATGCCTGTATGGTATTATTCAATCATCATAGAATAGGTGGAGACTGTCACTGGATGAAGAGCTTTGAAGAGAATGTAAAAGAAAAATAAACGGTGCCAAAGTAGCAAAATAGAATAAAATTAGAATTACAATATTATAATGCTAGAAGAGCATTGCAAACATTGATAACTGGAAAAATCTCTGGGAAGAAAAACAACAGGGTGTTTTTTCAAGGTTTTTGATTCAAGGTTGTATTTCAGAATACTCCTCCTTTGACTCACAGTAATTTGCAAGCACAGCATATATTTTGTATATTTATGTTATCAAGCGCCTCCCTCTGACTCTGAGGCCCACTCCCTACCTATGTAATTTTCGACTGTGTCAGCCAGCCATGGGTGGCCTATCGGCTGCATGGTTACACGTAGTCCCATTATATATAGTCAATAATCATTTGGATGATATCACCTGCCTTGTAGTAGTCAGGCGGAGAGTGAAATTGAGCAGTTGCCATTGATGTAACAGAGTATGGCCATAATAGGAAAATAAGATAAAACTGTAAAGTTGTAGACTACAGCTGCCCCACCTGCAGACAGTAGTAAATAAAAATAACGAGAGTCTGAGACACAACTATGTCTGCTGACTGAACTGTCATGCCTACATGGTTAATTTAGCTAAACAAGAGTGAGAGAAGAGAAAGACTTTACTCCATAGTGCCTAGTAGTAGTAATGCCTGAAACTCCCACAAATGTTAGCGGCAGAGGGAGTGAGAGGATACCACAAATGTTATGGACTGTGCTTGCTACTGCTACTGTGGCACTATGTGTATAATTTACTGTTTTGCTAAGAGTATTGCTTACAATTGTCTTTTTTTTTTTGATATAGCTACTCCTTCCCAACCAACCAGGAAAGAGTTAGGTGCCATAGCCCGGCGGCAGAAGCTGGAGGCCATCTCCACAGAAAATCGGCTGCTGGTGGCTCTGGCGGAGGAGGAGGAGTCGGCAGCAGCTGCAGCCTCTTCCCATGCCCCAGGTCCCAGCCAACTTGCACCCAGTGGTAAAGGGCCGTAGTTTGGCAGCCGTCCCCTACGCTTCATCCACCACTGCTGCCCCCATGGATGCAACTTCCAAGCATTCAAGCGCTGCATGCTCCTCAGGATGGCATGCTTAGAGGAAGGGATAAAGGTCCTAGAGAGCAACCGGTTAGCCCACCGCTAGAACTCCATTGCCTTGCCCATTTTTTATCTTTTTTTTGGGTGGGTGGGTATTGGGCGTTGTGGAAAAGTTGGGGTTGATATCTATTATTTACGGAAAATGGATGGAGCGGACATCATTGGACTCTTTCTTTATCTTTGGACAATATTTGGGGATTAGGGAGAGGGGTGCGTCAGTTATGGAAGTATGACATTACAACGCATGCTTTTACCACGCATGCTGTTACAACACAGTTTTTACAATGCATGCTGTTACAACGCATAGCGCTTTGGGGTGCTGGATAGTGAATAGTTTAATTTACTATTCCAACTCCAGTCCCCGTGGATAGTAGGGAAGGTGTTGGATAGTAAATTAAAACTATTCCCTATCCCAGAGCGCCCCCCAGTGCAATGCATTGTAATGATTTTCGTTGTAAAACCTGCGTTGTAAAAGCACTGCGTTGTAAAAGTTTCGTTGTAAAGGATGTTTCCTGTCAGTTATTAGTTAATTTTGTTATAGGAATAATTTTGCATTAAATGTAAATGTTTTGTGGGGGGGTTACTCTTTTCCTTCACACGGTTTCCTTCGGTGCTGCAGGGCCACAGCCAGTTTTTGATTTAAGTAATCTGTCGATAGTGTAACACACAAACAGATAGATGCTGTACCCACACTTGTGAGTGACTTGTCCAACTAGTACTGTCAGTCTCTCCTCCTAGTCTATGCAGTCCTCAACTGGACTCGGAAGGGTGTGGGTGTGTGAAATAACGAATTAATTTCCATATTAATAATTATGCCTCCCCAAACTTATTCCCTTACCTGTGATTGATGTTACTTAGGAAAAGTGATTGCTGCATGGTGATGATGGTTTTGTTTCCCAAGTTGCCATGGTGGTGGTGGTAGTAGTAGACACTGGCAGTAGCCTTTGCAAAAAAAGAAAATGAGACAGTCAGTCACCTGCTGGAGACTCAAGAAGGAGTAGTAGAGTTACAGTACACAAGAAGAATGCCAAAAAAGAAACCATGATGATGATATTGATAAGCAATGCTAAAGTAAAATAAAACATAATGGTGGTGAGGATAGCCTAGTACAAGTTAAAAACTGCAGTTAACTCAACCTCTGAAGTGGACAAGCGTAACCTTTAGTGACGAAGGATGATGAATTGATACCAACACTTAATTATGAAGAATTGTGTTTCGCTGAAAAAAAATGTGACTGGCAAATACTGAGCATGGGTGGGCAAGCAGAAGAAGATCATCGCCCTGCCTTCAGTTAGTGTTGCTTTCACCACATCCGTCCCCGCAAGTATGTGAGCAATTATTGGTGTTAATTTAATTTAGTCACACCTCAAAATAAATCACACAGCCCGGGTGTAGAGGGATAGGGTTTGATGAATGGTTGGGAAGGGCTATTTGATGGAAATGTTTGACAAAGACAACACACAATCTTGGCAGACGACCATCATACTGTGAGGGAGAAAAAGGAAATGCATGCATGATGATGACTTTATGGTTAGTGATGATTAGTACTAGACTAGTAGTACAGGGCAGCATTATAATATTAAATATTATGCAATTGCCATGCCTGCATGCCCCCAGAGAGACCCAAATTACATATGTTTTATTTTCTGTTGTACCGGGCTTCCTAATAAAACTAGCAACTAAAATTTTAAAATAGGTGTTGGGGTCAAATATATAAGCAAACATAATAAACAACAACACACTCAGTCATAATGATTAAAGAGAAAAAATTAATCAAATTAAAAGATGATGATACTAAATTACTATTTTATGGTCGAATTGGGGAATTGTATCTCGACATTCCTATTGGTCCTTCCTTCCATGGTCGCTCCGCCCGTCAATCTTGGGTGCCACTGCCTGCCTGGAGAATGCGGATTGGTAAGGTAAGTGTGAGTTGTTTTTCCCAGAATAGCACAGGGTAAAGGCCGGCCTGTAAGTGTAGATGGAAAAACAAAAGGGATATTAAAAAATCAAGGAGAAAAGTAAAGTTAGAATGCATAAATTAAGGAGGAGTGCAACAACACTTTCAGAGACGGCGTGTCTAAATCATGTCTACTCTGTTTCCAGCATTAATCTACAACAACAACAGGACAGGGCTTAGATTTTGAGCCAGACAGAATACACATATAGAGCAACATAGCATTTTCCAAATTGAGTAACTTGGGCCCCGATGTAGGTAAAATAGATTTACCGAATTTTAATTACCGAATTCTACCGATTCGGTAATTAAAATTCGGTAAATCTTAGGGGTGGATATGTAGGAACATCCAGATGTTCCTTTTACCGAATCGGTAAATATCTGTATTTACCGATTCGGTAAATACCGACCGGTAATGCCCCATTCATTCCTATGGGCTTTGAAGCCCATAGGAATGAATGGGGCATTACCGGTCGGTATTTACCGAAACGGTAAATACCGATTTTGACAAGGGTGCAGGGGGTGTCACTTTGACACCCTCTAGCACCCCCAAAAAAGATTCGGGGGCCATGTGGCAGGCATACCTGCCCTAAGGGCAGGTCTGCCTGTCATATGGCACAGGTGTGCATGCACACATGTGCATGCACACCGGAATCGGTATTTTACCATGAAGTTGGATTTCATAGTAAAATACTGATTCTGTAATGCTTGTGGGACTCAGAAGAGTCCCACCTACATCTCATTGTTACCGAATCAGTAAAAATACCGATTCGGTATTTTACAGATTTGGTAAATTTACCGATCGGTAAATTTACCGAATCTGTAAAATATGTGGCCCTACATACCATTTTGTGAATCTCGGTCGGTAACGGCCGAAAATACCGATTTTCGGCCGTTACCGACCGACCTACATCCGGCCCTAAATCAATGCCCCGCTGTCGGTCATACCACTACACTCGCCTCAACCACTATACAGACATGTAGGTCTGCTGTGGTTGTAGTTAACTTATTTACCTTTTAGGCCACTTCATTAAATGGCCGAGTTATTCCATTAATCATCTGGGATCCTACTGACTCACTGCCAGTATGGTATGGTCATCAATCATCAAGGTGTCCAACTCTGTAGTGTACCGAGTGAGTCCAGAACCAAAAATGCAATGGATAGGCCTGCAGTAGTAGAGTTTTGTTACTGAACAGCAAGAAGGAGAACATTGACTTGAGTCACTTTTTTGTGTGTAGATTAATACTAGTAGACATCATGCACAACAACACAAACACTAATCACTCAGAGTCAGCGTGTAATGCATGCCATCATTTACCTGTTCTTATGGGCCAGTCCCTCTAGGCTCGGAAATGAGGATAGCTATAGTCAAGTTCTTTAGAGGGACTCGACGTGGCAGGCACACATTTCACATTTCTTGTACTATTCTCTATCCAATGTCTGGTTGAGGGAAATGGATTTAGGGTGAGTCAGGACTGGAGCAGTACTCCGAGGAGTGGAGTCGGCGTAATTCTTCTTCCCCGACTGCACACAGTTGCAACTCTGATCCGGCACTAAAAAGAGTAAGACGGTGGGGATAGATTTTTGAACCAGAAGAAAGACAGTGACACACACTAACAATAATGTTATTTACCTATATCTTTTTTTTTTGTTTTTTTTTGGTGACGTCTAAAAAAGTAAGAAAGTAACTGGAAATTGAAAGAGCTTAGTTGTAGAGAAGTAGAGCTCATCCGCAAACTCTGGTGGTTCACCCAGAAGTAGGTTATCTAACACACTACTTCCATGACCTAAGTGGCTGTCATCATCTTTCTGCTGTGCTACTTCAGGTATGGTGTAAGCTGGTGTTTTAAAGTGGTGATTCATTTTGATCATGGTTAACCTCTCCACAGTTTGGGGTGAGAGACTGGCCATTTTCACTGTTACAATGGCACCAGCAGGACTGAAAACACACTCAAGAAGAGACACATGCGACAGGGCTAGCCAGATAGTTTATCGCCACCCTGCTGAGCACTGGCCATTGGACCCTTTTCCCATACCAATACTCCAATGGGTTTTTATCAATGTAGACCACTGTTGGGTCATCCAGATAGGCCTGGACCATCCACTCAATGCTCAGTGGTGCTCCACTTTGCTTGGCCTCTTTTGCCTTTGGCTCAGCACTGGACCTAACTAGCCCTTGCCGTACATACCATTCATGTTTCGAGTTTACTGGGGCTGATGATTCTGTTCTTGTTGTTGTTGATGTTGTTCTTGGTGTTGTTGGTGATTTTGACTGCTGTGAGCCATCCGCACTGCCCTTTGGCTCTGAAGTTGAACTTAACGCTGGCTGCCCTGCAGTACTTGTTGTAGACTGGAGTAGTGGCCTTTAATACCCAGCCATTCTTTTTCTAAGCGACTGGCTTCCGCAGCTATCCAAGTTTTGCACTTGGCAAAACACACCTCTGAGAAAGGAATCAATGTGTTCAGTACTGCTTTGTACTGTGGATCCAGAATTGTGGCAGAAATGTAATGGTTGGATGACACAATGCCTGTTTGCACCCTTGTATTTTCAGATAAGCAAAGGGTTAAGCTCTCCACCAAGTCATATGCTTCTTTTTTCCTCCACACCTGTGTACATTGCAGACACCCCCTTCAGCTGTTCCTGTAGCATGTTCAACAATGGGATAGCTTGACTCATAGTACAGTCCTCCTTGCTGACTTCACTTGTGAAGACTTCGAAAGGAAGTAGCATTTCTGTCAGGCATTTAACTAGGCCCCATTGGTCCATCTCAATGGTCATTCCTTTCACAGTAGCATCCCCTCTTTGCATGACATAGTCATTGATTGGTCTATACTGCTCAAACAGACGTTCAATCATGTAATAAGTTGAGTTCCACCATGTTGGCACCTCCTGAATGAGTGCTTTAACTGGGACTCTATGCTCATGTTGAATGATCCTCAGCTGCTTCTGGGCTTTAAAAGAATGGCTGAAATGTGTGTAGATTCTTCTGCAGGTGGTCAGTAATTTGCTGACTCTGTCTTCTTTTTTCAGAAAGTCTTGATCAATTATGCAAATGCAGTGCGCCAAACAGGACCCTGAAATAACAACCACTGGACATGGCCTTAACTATATTACTGCCATTGTCCGTGGCAACAAAACCAATGTTAAGCCCTCTTGGGCGCAGCCATTCAAAGACCTTGTGGTTAAAGTCTTCGAAAATGTTTGCAGCAGTATGAGATTTCTCCATGGCAAACATGGCTACAGTTGCATGTTTCTGAGTGGCATTGAAAATCTCATAAGTGTCAACACCTGCAGATATCCTTTCTCTAACCCCCACAAAAGAGATCCAGTGTGCAGTGATGCACATGTAATCAAGGGCTTGGCAACTGTTGCACATGTCTGTTGTCAGTTGGATAATGTGAACAGCACTCTGCTGCAAAGCGTGTCCAAGCAATTACAGCATGTCGTGATGTAGTGCTGTAAAATCAACTCTGGCAAAGTAGGTCCAGCTGGGAACCTTCCATTTTGGGCAGATGGCTGTCACAAATTCAAGAAAAGCCACCCCTTCAACAAAAGAAAAATGGAGAAGGTCCAGTGCTAACATTTTAGCCAGCTTCGCATTGTACAAACGTGCTGTTGGGTGGTTGCGTTCGTACTGCCTCTCCGCACCTAAACATGCTGAGAATGGGAGCCTGGATTTTTTTCTTTTCTGGTGCCACTGATACAGGTGACATCTTCTTGATGCCAGATGTTGTTAGGCTCAACACAAATTCTGTTGTGGTACTCTCTTGCCTGGGACCCCTTGGTGTCTCAGCCTGACTCTTACTCTTGTGCCACTGCAATGTTGCTGATGCAGATCTGGCCGGTACCACTGAACTGTTGGGGACAGGGCTACTTTGTGTACCAGAGAAAATGTCTCCCTCTTGTTCACCTTCCACTGGGATCGGATCTTCTACTTCTTCTTCCCTACCAACAACCTGGGTCCAGTTTTTGGGCCGCTAAGGTATTCCTCCCACTGGATCAAGTGGTGTTTTTGCAGATGGATTGTTTTGTTTGGCCTCTGGTACCATAGTTTGCACCGAGCTTACCCCGGCTAACACCTTCGCCATAAATGGAGCATATAGCAACGTTCACCTCCTTCTGGCTAATCGAAAAGAAGTCCCAAACTGGGGAGGTCAACTTTTTGGCACTGCTGGTGCCACTTACAAATCTGGATGAACTGGAAGGTGGGCATGGAGTTTGACTTCTATTCTACATCTACCTCCTTAACTCTAAGGCTTTCTGGAACGTTCTTCTTCCCTAGCCTTCTCTCGTGGCGTGTCTTACTTTCAGACTATGGTGGTGGCTTCCAAGTGGCGTCCAGATCATCAGAAGGGGGACCTGCAGAAGAACTCGATGGACTAACGCTCCTTTCCTTTGCAGGGTAAGACAATGGATTGTCTGAAAGAGTGGCTCGCTCTTCTTCTTACTCTGCAGGAAGCTCAATTTTCTGAACTGCCCATACTTTGGGAGGAACAACTACTATTGTGGGTGGTGGTTGCAGCTGTTGTTGCGGCTGTTGTTGTTCACTTATCTGAGTTTCCTGCGTTGATTGGGTACTACTTTGCAATAACAATTCATCAATTTCAACATCGCTGCTCGTTTGCATTGTCGTGATTAGACTGGCTGCCTCTGCGACAGACATGGGCTTGGGCCTAGGTTGGTGGGGTTGGTCCACTGATGCGGGGGTGCTCCTCCCAGCTTGATCCCCAGAAACCGCTGCTGCAGGCACAATTTTTGGTTTCCCCAAAAAGATCCTAGGCGGCACACCAGAAGTGGTACGTGGCACTTCCTTCTTCTCACTGGCAACTTTCTTGGTACTGGAGGACATGATAACTTTCTTTGGGGCCATCTTCTTCAGATGTCAGCAACATGCAGTTGCAAAAGTTGAAGAGATGTCTGTGGTCACAAGTCACATGATGTTGTGCACAGCAGGACTTCTGTCTGGCAGTAAAATGGGTGATGATGACGCCCCCTCCTCTTTTATGCACCTGAATGCAAAGAAGCAAGATGAACAACAGTGAAACGTGGCATTTATTGTTGTGGTTCAATTTACTACTAGTAAAAACAAACAAGTATAATATATAACTTAGTGTGTGGTCACACTTCTCAGTGTTATTATTGATATTATTACATTTTTATTAACTCAGTTATTAAAAAGAAACGTAACAACAGTATAGCCATTTGTGAGACTTTGACAACAAGGGCTTTCATGGTGTACTGTATACACTCAGGAAGGATAAGAAAGAAGAACAAAAACAAAAATACAAGTGTAATGGAATCTGTTTGGCATTGTGCATTGTTGTGTTTCTATCTAGGACCCTAATTCGATATTCCCGATGTATGCCTTTATGTGGTTATAATAAACTATATCCTTATAAAGGCATAAACATCATATCCATATTTAGTAATAGCCCATGCAGTCCAAATACGGTCAGGCTACTCCCCTTAGACTCCTAGAAAGTACAACGAGTTCTTTAAACAAACCAAGCCTCCAGCAGCCCGGGAAATTCCCCCCTGCTTTTGTTTTGATTTGAACAAGAACTCCTGGAGTCCAGAAAGAACTGTTAGTTCTTAGTGACGTCTTATGTCCAACCTTACGTTAAACCCGGCAACTTTCAGGTATAAATATACCAACAGTTGCCTTAAGCAAACACACAGTGGTTTGGAGCAGAGCAGCTATCTACTTGCCCGAGAGCCCAGCTGATGCGAGAGCCCACGGTAGCCGCCCCTCCCTTTTGACGCACTGAGAGAGACGCTGGCTTTTCTCCTGCGGAGAAAATCCTGCTCTGGTGTTTCCAGTCACCCTTGCGGGTTGCTGGGATATCGAGTCCTGAGAGAGAGATACAAGACCTCCTACATTCTATTACCCAGGTACGGAGCTGACTAAACCCTTAAGAGAATTCTTGATTCATATTCTTGGCAAAAACCAACTTAACGTAAACTGCAACTTACTTACTCCTTCCCACTTATTAGGCTTAGGTCAGGTACACTGGGGTAGGCGTATTTAGGAGCACCAGTTGAGTACTTTAGTCAATGTTTTTATGTATGTATATATTTTATCTATTTTTAAGTATCATATGGCTAAGAAACCATATCAATGCTTTTACAGTATTATTTCATAAAACTACTTTTACTGTACGCACTTTACTTTATATAACTCATTTCTCTTGCATGAGAAAGAAGACTGCTCAATAAAATAACACCTTTTATTGAAAACGCCTGTCTCTCTATTTCTCTGCACTCTGGTGAAACTAAGTATGCACGATTGACTGAGTGAAATAACTGTCTATTGTTTTCACACAACTCTAGAGATACACTCTTTATTCTGAGGGAGCAAAGTTGTCATGTTTATATGGTTGTCAGAAGCTAATCCCTTCCTGTCTAAATCCGGAGAGTTAACTCTTTCCTGAACATTTGAGAAAGTTTCTAGTGATCTCTGAGCTAGCTGGCAAAACGAATTAAGTCTAATATAGTCAGTAGAGACCTAGTCGACCTCAGCCCTACGTCTACACTGCTGTTTATATTATTCCAATGCGCAGAGCCTCTTGGGAATATAGGAACTACACTACAGCATCACATGGGATACAGCATCATTCAGGAAGCTGCAGCTGGCAATGGGGATGGAAGCAGTAAGCCAAGGGGAACAAAAGAAGGACTTGCAGGCCTATGGAAAAAGTAGCACTCTCACTACCACCATCAAATGCCCAACAGCCACATGGTCACTCACAACAACAAGCAGGAGGCCTGGAAAACAATGAACACAAGCAGGCCTATATAGCCAGACAATAGGAGGCATGGTAAACCACACAGCATTAATTTAACGATGCAAAAACAAAAATCCACAATGCTAAACATGGTTTGCAAGTTACACAACAACCTCACCACACACATCCAACAAAGGCATTAATTTAAAACACACAAAAAAGTGAAATACCCCAAAACAAACATTTTGCAATTCAATCCAACTTCATCTATGCCCTAAGTAATGTTTAAATTCAACAGACATCACAGAATCAGTAGTTTCATGCATCCATGAGTAACCCTAGGATAGTGAATTAAATAAATATTGCAAATTAATGTTAAAAGTTTTTCATCCAAATCTTCACTTCATGAAGGTTTTGATTCAACTCAAGAGAGATTCTTCTTCAGTTTGCAAATTCTGCGTGTTCAGAATCGCAATTTTTGCAAAACTTCCTTCGGAAGTCCGATGGCGCGTCCGAATTACGTGTTCGCGATCGCACATACTCGTGGGACCGTGCGGCCCGCTACCAAATCTTGTGGCGGTCGCGAACAGATCGGAAATCTCGTTGGCTATCACAGGCATCCCGGTAAGTCACTCCAGCGTGTGTGAAAATGCATTTTTCAGTGCGCTAACACAAAAAACTTCTGCTCCGCTGTGGAGCGTGGAGTATTCGGTCACTCTGCGTTCTACACGGAGTGCGGTGTTGCCAAAAATCCACAAACTTCAGGTCCTACAAAACTGCTGCCAGACTGCTGTTAGGGATTCCCAAACACATATCAGTTGCACACGTGATTAAAGATCTTCACTGGCTGCTAGTTAGACAACAAACTAAGTTCGAAGCTCTTTGCCTTGCTCATGAGGATCTTCATGGAATGGGCCATGAGTTCCTGAAACAATCCTTTAAATGGTATAATCTAGTGAGAAATGCGAGGTCCCTAGGTACCTGAAAACTGGAGACTCGAAGGTTCAAACGTATAAATTTGGGCAGTAGCGGGTCCCTCACCAAAATGGAAGATCTTCATTTAGTGTGATTCCAGTGGTTACAGCGGTATTCATTTACTATTCATTTACTATTAAAATATGGTATTTATTTAGTATGCATGAAGACTAAGTAGTATGCCCACAAGCCGAAATATGCAAATGAGGGAATACTAGTTCTACTCAACTACCCTTCAAATACATAATGAACACTTCAATAGTAGGGTTTATTTGCAGCTCTCGTGCTATTTCAAGAGCAAAATGAAGGCTAGTCTCATTGATTGCAACCACTATTTGAAGACTAGTGGTATTCTTTGTGAGCAGTATCTGAATACTAACGGCAATGGTTGTGAAAGGGGGGTTCGCAGGGGAGGGGTTCGTGGGGGGGGTTCGTGGGGGGTGGTTCGCGCGGGGGGTGGTTCGCGCAGGGGGGTTGGTTCACGGAGGGGGGTGGTTCGTGCAGGGGGTGGTTCGCGCAGGGGGAATTCACGCAGGGGGGGTGGATCGCGTCGGGGTGGTTCATGCAGGGGGGGTGGTTCGCGTGGGGGTGGTCCACGCAGGGAGGGGTGGTTCACGCAGGGGGGTGGTTGGCGCAGAGGGGTGGTTGGAGCAAGGGGGGTGGTTGGCGCAGGGGGGGTGGTTGGTGCGGAGGGGGTTCACGCAGGGGGGGTTAGCGCAGGGGGGGAGTGACAGAAGCATTTTTGTTACCTTATATATGACCAAGAAGGCATTATGTACAACTGAACAACCATATTAAAAAAAAGTATTTACAATAAAAAATGTCCTCAGTTTTCTTTTGTTTTTGCAATGCTGACAACTTGTTACCGCCTATTCCAATGGTTGTTTATTAAAGCTTTTTTTTGAGGGGGCATAACAATCGGAGGTTGAAGGTTGGGAACTAGTACCTGTATTATAACACTAGCAGCGGCCAGACACTAGGGGAGAATCAATAGATGCCAGATTCCGAGAATGGGCTGAGGTGGTGCTGAGGTGTTAGTGGTGGCACCGAGTGATGCGGTGGTGGCTCCGAGTGATGCGGTGGTGACGCCGAGTGATGCAGTGGTGGCACCGAGTGATGCTGTGATGATGCTGAGTGATGCTGAGGTGGTAGTTGTGTTGACTGGTGCAGAGACGATGCTCAGGTCTTGCTGAGTGATTATGATGTGGTGGTGTACTAGTGCAAAGGCGATACTGAGTGATACTGATGTGGCCCCAAGTGATACTGATGTGGCCCCGAGTTATGCTGCGCTGGCCCCCAGTGATGCTGCCCTGACCCCGAGTGATGCTGTGGTGATGCTTAGTGATGCTGTGGTGATGCTTAGTGATGCTGAGGTGGTAGTGGTGGTGACTGGTGCAGAGACGATGCTGAGGTGATGCTGAATGATACTCACATCTTGCTGAGTGATGATGATGTGGTGGTGTACTAATGCAAAGGCGATACTGAGTGATACTGATGTGGCCCCAAGTGATACTGATGTGGCCCGAGTAATGCTGTACTGGCCCCTAGTGATGCTGTGCTGGCCCCGAGTGATGCTGCGCTGGCCTGAGTGATGCTGCGCTGGCCCGAGTGATGCTGCGCTGCCCCCGAGTGATGCTGCGCTGGCCCAGAGTGTTGCTGCGCTGGCCCCAAGTGATGCTGCACTGGCCCGAGTGATACTGCGCTGGCCCTGAGTAATGCTGTGGTGATGCTGAGTGATGCTGAGGTAGTAGTGGTGGTGACTGGTGCAGAAACGATGCTGAGGTGATGCTGAATGATACTCAGGTCTTGCTGAGTGATGATGATGTGGTGGTGTACTAGTGCAAAGGCGATGCTGAGTGATACTGATGTGACGCTGAGTGATACTGATGAGGCCCCGAGTAATACTGATGTGGCCCGAGTGAAGCTGTGCTGGCAGACATGTAGCCATTTCTCCAATGGCCCTTACTCCGCTGGGCCATCGGAGAGGTTTTTACCGCAGCAGAGACATAATAGTCTCTGCCATGACCAAACTTAAGGTCCCCCCGCATATAGGTCAGGCGGGCAGACCACTATGTTTGCAGAGACAGAACACCATTGTCGCTGTGACGGAGTTCCCTTCCCGCCAACATATAAATCAGTCTGTAATTTTAAACAACCTACTTAACAAATTAAATAGCACTGTTATGCTGTTTGTATATTGTGGAACCTATCCCTATGAACGTGTCATGATAACTGCCCATGAATGGCATGATAACTAGATAGTGTAGGAGAGTAGGGTCTGCTATCCTATGGTCACCCCGAATTTTTGCTTTTTGCTTCACTGGTTTATGACTTAATGTGGCTATGGGCCTGCTAATCAGACCCACAGCCTGCTGTTCTCTCTCTAAATTACAGCCAATGCACCTTAGGTGGGCTTCAGCATGTATTGTGCCACCCCTGGCCTGGCCTCCATATTTGACACAGCTGGCTGATCACTCAGCTGGGGCAAGTCAGTGTAATCACCCCTTGCTTAGGTGTAGTATCCCTATACCTAACCTAAACTGGACACATATGTTCCTATCAGCCACTCCTATGGAAGGCCTCATCAATCCTGGAGGCGGAGTGCTTGGAAATATGTGAGATGGTGCTCTAGCATGAGCTGAGCCTGTCTGCAGCTGTCGGGAACCACTCCCTTAGCTGTTCCGGGATATTGCCATACCATATACTCTTAAGTGCATTATAATCTTCGCGGTTATATGGTAACTTTGGTTTAGCTTTATCAAAACATGTTGAGTAAGGTGTCATACGATTTGGAATACTATCCCCTCGACAGTTCTGTCAACGGGGATAGCATTCCACCCTTCTAGAGGGACACGACATGTGTGTAGCCTTAACCCCGGTTAAAGTTAACCAGAGCCTCAGCATCACAAAATGGATGCTGCCACCACAGACACAAGTCTGACCTCCTGCTGCTGGGAGTCCTTCCAGCGAGGGAGGCTTGGACAAAGGTTTTCCTGCCTTGGGAGGTGCGAGCACCACCCCAGACAGGATTTTGTGTATTGGGTAGGACAGGGCTGAATAGATTGAGACATGCCCGGGGCACACAAGGTGTCCCCGTGCATAAGCCAGTCTAAACCGGTCCTGGGACTTTCCAGACCCAGGCCTGGCAAGGAGCTGGACAAAGGAAAGGGGGTGTAACCACCCCCCTTCCTGGTCCCACCCAGAGGAGGGACCTAGTAGGTGATCCACCCCTCAGATTGGGAATAATAGTCGGAGCAGTGCCACTGCACGGCAGATCATCCTGAAATCAACTTTACACGAAGAAGACGACTGGACTTCGACATTCTGCTGCACAGAAGACTGAAGAGAATCTCCCTTGTGGCCTAGGAGTGGCCACCCTGTGAAAGCAGGTACCAACCAGTGAATCGACGTCTGCTTTGCCGCCGCCTCCCGCCGGAGCCCGAGCCCAAAGCCTGACAAGACTCAGACTCCCACACTTCTCACAGCCCGAACCACAGTCCCTGCAAAGAAGGGACCCGTGGAGGCACCGAGAGACGTGGTACCGGACATCTCGGAAGACCCCCGAAGAGCTGACTGCGCAGCATCCGAGGCACCCTCGATGTTGTGCTTTGGGGACTGAGAACCCCCACCACCGAGCAGCCTTTGCATGGAAGATCAGCCCCCAGCATCTCCACGATCTGCGTGGGGCCCTTTTGCATCGTGCCACTCGATGCGCCATCCCGGCCATTAGCCACGTGGTCAGCGGCCATCTTGGCAACAAAACCGAAGAACTACACTGCGGGTCTGGTTGCTCCAGACTTGCCCTAGCTCCTGTAAAAAGGAGCACCCATTCTGACCTTGCTGGTCCGAGTAACAAGCCTTTCTTGATCCCTGCATGGCTTGCATTAGCCAAGGTCTGTTTGCTTCAATCAAGTTGCCACTACCGCCAACAGCGGGAAGCCTGCTTGGGACAGCTTGTGACTGACTCCGGGATGTCCTCGACCCCCGGTGCCCACGTGGCTGCAGAGAGAAGCTATACCTCAACGCCTGTTTGCACCCGACATCGCCTGGTTCCACTCTGGTTCCACGGTAGTCACTGTCTAGTGACTTTGAACATTGTCCCCTCTGCTTTCAGGTCTTCACATCTTCAGATACACCCTTGGATCCACCGGAACTCTTCACATCGAGCCGCCTGCAGCATCTCCAGCTCCAAGCACCATCGACCAGCGTGACGAAACCCGACACTACTTCGACCCTGTGCACCCGCTTCCTGTGGGTGAGGTAAATCAGCAACACCGGTGTTCCTACACTGGTACACACCTCTAGGGCCTGTGTCTCAAGTTTCAGCTTTCTAGGTCAATCGGAAGGTTCCGAACTAACTAACTTTCTAACTTTTACGCACCATAGACTTTCCATTGGTGAGTGCGTGCACTTTAAACACTGCACCCGAGTCCGGCTGCCAGTTTGGGTCAATAAGAGCTCGCATAGATGGATGATCTTGAACGGATGACCTATTCTTAAACTAGTTCCGTCCCCCAGCAATTACCGTTGGTGATTCTGCTCTCCCACCCCCGAAGCCTTACCACCCGCGCCGATGCACGTATATGTCCACTTGCGACCGCATTTTTAGGGGCACCCCTGTAAGCACACGCATGTTCACGTGTGATTCCACTCACAAACCGTATTCCTAGCGTCACTCTCTATGTCTCAAGATCATCCATCTATGCGAGCTCTTATTGACCCAAACTGGCACCGGTCCCATCTCATTCAAGACGATTCTTCTCACTTACACGGTAGTTCACTCTTCTGAACACTCGCCAAATTTTTTAAACGAACCATCACGCGTGCCACCATCAGTAGTTCCCTTAAGGAATTTTTATTCACCGATTTCACAAGTTGTCACAAATACAGGTTGTTATGTTTTCCTATATTGATATATCCCATTTTCTCTTTTTCTTTAGGCTATTGTGTTATGCAAACTTTAGGCACAAAACTTTTGTCCTGATGAAGATTCCTTGTATTAATGTTATGGAATCGAAACGTCGTCGACCTCTTACACTATATATGCAAATGTATACTTAATAAGAATTGTGATTAATGGTGTAACTGAATTTCTGCTATTTTTCCATTTCTCAGAAATCGCTCACTCTTTGCCTAAGCTTATCTTTCTCTTTGCCTCTTTCTATCCCTCTACTTTGCCAATTTGTAAGCGTGAAGGCACAGGCTTGTGTCTCACTCTTTGTGAATGTAAGGTAACTTTTTCTAAACTTTTCAATTAGTAAAAATCTTTTGTGATCACTTTCCGGCTGGACAAATCACCACAACTAATATAGCTCCATTGTGTCTATATTCATTACGCCGTAACAATTTATGCATAGGACCACTGTTGCTAAATATAAACTATGTTCCCCAAGGTCCTGTGCTGACTCGTTGGGTGCCCTTGTTGTTCCTTAGCCATGTAATTAGGTGGCCCCTAGGGCTCATCCATATTGTGCAACTTTTGTGTATTTTAAACTGTCTTGTGTTTAACGCTTGTGCTTCTGTGCTCATAAAGAGTCCAGGGGATATTTGTAGTTAATAAATCTATATATATTTTCAATATATATCTGTGTGGTGTCCTTTCATTTGGTATTCAAGGGGGTTGTGTATGGTAATACAGCTGGCTTCACATGCCTTTCAGAGTTTAGCCTAAGACTGCTTTGTCCACGTTACCACTAGGATAACTGGTCTATAAGGTTGACTTACAACCGATCATCATAAGGGTTGCTTGGCATGGTACAAAGTGATCACTAGAATTAGTGAACATTATATACCAGGCCAACTTCTCACAGATAGCAAACAGCACGACAGCTGGCATTCATAGGCATGACTCTTACAAATCCCATTAACTCAAATTAGCGCCCACATATGTAGTGTGAACAAAATGTCACAAGTCAGTATGAAAGGAATATTACAAATTGAATGACACTTAATGGAAACAGCTTGACAAACTTGACCCCTTATTCTAGCAATCCACAAAATTCTTTAGCACCTCTTCAGGGGTAACAATGGCTGCATAAATACCCATAACATGCCAGCAGAAAGTTGCCCCTCACAATCTCAATCAATCTCACTTAGCTGACAGTCACTGCTTTTTGGGTCCACCTTTCATCCCTACTTTATTTTTATTTTATTATTTTATTTTAGAGGCTTATATAGTGCTAGACTCGACTCCCGGAGGAGTATCTCTGCGCTTGGTTCACCCAACCGGAAAAAAAACAGTACTTCTTATGAGTGCGCTGAAGAGGGGTAGGATGTTTAAAACAGGAAAGTCTTCAGCAGTTTCCTAAACATTAGATAGTTGGGGCAACATCTCAGGTTAAAAGGTAGTTTTTTTCCAGAGACTGGGGCCCTGAAACAAGAGGGCTCTGCCGCCCAGTCTCGCCTTTCTAATGGGCGGGACCTGTAGCAGAAATTGATTGCTAGAACGGAGGGTGCGCACAGGTTTATATAGGATGAACTTTTCAGCCAAATACAGGGGGCCTGATCCAAAAATGCTTTTGTGGATGACACAACAAGTTTTGAATTTAATCAGTTGTCAGATTGGCAACCAATGAAGTTTTTCCAAAAGAGGAGGAGAGGGAGTTCTGGGCGTGGCATTGAGGACCAATCTTGCCGCGGTGTTTTGAGCAACCTGTAGTCTGCTCAGCAAGCTGTCATTCACTGATATGAGGAGTCAGTTACAGTAATCCAGGCGGCTAAGTATTAGAGCCTGGACAAGGGTTTTTCTGAAGGTGTCAGGCAGAAAAGGGAGCACACGCCTCAAAAGTCCGATTACCCGAAAGCATGAACCAGCTGTTTGGTTGACGTGTTCCTTTAGGGACAGTCCTTGGTCCAGCCGGACCCCTAGGTTCTTAACCGTCTGCTTAGGACTAGGGACGGGGTCCAGGTCTAATGGCCACCAGTCTGGGGACCAGAGTATTGGGGCCTCCCCGAATAACAAGACCTCGGTCTTCCCTACATTACATTGCAGGAAATTCGAGGCCATCCATTGGGAAACCGCCCTCATGCCCTCAGAAAAAGAATGCTTGACAGCAGGAGTTAGAGTCTGAAAGTACTTTGAAAATGTCACCACCACTGCATTAACTGATGCTCATTGTAACCCCCCCAAACCTTCTTCACTGAAACCTTTTTAAAGATTTGCCCTCCACAAGGGCCTGTTCTCCCTTACCACCAGCATCTCTTCACGTCCTCTATGATCAGCCAAGCAGTATACATTTAAAAACTCCTCTCAGCATCCTCCCTTTCTGCATACCCTCTGTTATCTCTGCCCATCTTTCATCTGTCCCTATCCTCCTTGACTTCTGTGCTACCTTTCACACACCACATTAAGCCAAAGTCTGGTCATGTTTTGCAAGCTTGGAACTTACATCAATGCCCCCTCCGAGTTCTTCTCTACCACTGTACTCAGTGCCCACTCTGCTACTGCCGGGTACCAATGAAGGCTCTCCCTGGACCGCTCCACTTCATCATTTGTAAATCTTCTTTTGGTGACATCTCACCCTTCTGGCTTCTTTTCCCACCTATTCTCACAAGGCACCCAGTTGCATTAAAGACAGACACATTCATTTTTAGTCACGGGGAGATTAGTCGATTTGCCCAGAATCACAGGATGTTTGAGCCTCCCGCCAGACGTAAACTTACTTCCCCAGCTTCATGGTCGGCCTCTAGCCTTTGAGTCATATCCTTTAACCCTTTTGGGGTAGGAAATTGTGCACTAGTAAAGTCTGTTCTTGTTCGCTTGCCCAGGATGAGTTTCTTATCTCAGGGGAGGTAAGCAGTAGAAGCCACAAAGAGCATCACCTTTAATACATGGATGCATTGTGCGTCAGTGTGCACTGCAGTTGTAGTGTAGATGTAGGCAAGCACTGATAGTTAATTTGGTGGCACAGGGCCTGTTAAAATGTACTCGATTAATAGATTTCTATGCAACTTGCCACTTCGATGTGGCTGTGTAATATTAAGAGCCACACAGCTCTTCCTACCACAGTTATGTTGATTGTAAGCCCAGCATACTAGAGATGTTATTGTAAAAAGGGCGCTCCGCATCTGTGTGTGCACAAAGTCCTGAGGAAAGGTGGGCGCTTCTTTATCTTGCGAGGCACTGGCGTCTCTAGAGGGGAACCCGATGGAGGCTGTGCCCTCCTAGGCGACCTTGTGTCCTACAACCACAACTGCTGAAAGTGCCAAAGCCTGACACATGAACCAACCATTGGCATTTGTTTATTGGCATTTATTAATAGACATTTCTTTTCACAATGATTACAATCTGTGACGTCTAGATCACTGCAGATAGCATCAGAACCCACTGAGCTATCATGTCAGCAAACACACTTGGCGAGCCAAGACTGATGGTAGCACAGACAAGTGCCATTTGCGAGCAACCTGAAGGAAACCTGTTCCAATCTCGGTGGGGCCAAATGAGACTTTCATCCTACCAGGGTAAACAAAATCAACACGGTGGAGTTGGTCAATCACAATACTAATTCTTGCAGTGCTACAAAACTCGATGTGAATAGGAGAACAAGGGTAACCCCATACATTTTGAGAACCTGGGGGACTATAATATGTTTACAAAAACATTGGTTCACAGGGAAATAAATATGTTTGTGATGTTTCACCATCAGGGAAACACAAATTGCATGCATAACATTATTTTTAGATGATTATAACAGTAATGTACACAGGATCAGAGACAAATGTTTCAATTGCAAAAATAAACCTGCATTTATTGCACAGAATTTCCTGATTTTATATTTACTTGATTAAACCAGAAAAAGTGCTCATGCATCAGTGACGGGAAGGTGTTGTGGGACATGATAAAAAGTGGTAGTCAAACAGTGTATCACTATTAAAAAAAACGACATTAAACTACATCCTAGGGACAGAAAGTGCGTGCGGGCCTCATACTCGATGTGTAAATAACCTGTTGCGCCAATCCCCAGGATTCCCTGTTATTCTGCACTTCTCTGCGCACAGTAGCGCTCAATACTTAATTTAAGATTGAGAGACTGAGTGTGGAAACGTGAGTCCTCCTGCCCAAGTACGAGCAGGCTCTCACCATTTGTAACAGAGTCAGTAGTCTAGTAGTTGGGTGGGTGGAGTCAGCCGGGGCCAGGGGAAGAGGAGGAGTGTAGGCAGGAAAGGGGCAGATAGAATAGGGACAGGGACAAAGAAGGATGCAGTGAATAAAGCTCCTTGAAATATAAAGAAGTGTCTGTCGTTCTTTGGTCAGGACACAACAACTGGCGACGAGGGTGGGTTGAGCAGCCTGCTCGCCCTGAACCCTGGAAACAGCGTCCTGTCCCTGGTGCATCGTCTGAAGAATAGTCGTGGTCGTGACATATGTGCCCTGAGGAAACTGCCGCCTAAAAGAAGAGGCCAGCAGCCAGTGTCCCAGCTCCGCGATTCAGAGATCGCATGGAGCCATGTGAGAGGAGACCGGTCGAGTGGCCGTGTGAGAGGAGCGCGGTCGAGCGCTAAATGAAATTTTAAACCCGGCGCTGTTTCGCGCCCAAAAGTGAAAGTGAGCCCGGGAGCCGTGCGAGTCTAATGAAGAAACTGGGAGCCCACCCCAGACTTCCTGAAGAGCCCTGAAGGTTGAGACTGTCTGGAGAGGTGTGGAGATCCGTGGGCAAATTTAGAAAGCCCGTGCCGAGATTGCCGAAAGTCGGAGCTCACCCCCGATGCGTGAGGAACGGCATGCAGACAATTGAAAGACATCGGATGCTGACCCCGAGCCTACCTGAGAGTGCAAGTGGACAAGAAGCACAAGAGAGACTGAGGGAGACCGGTTGCCTGCCAGGAAAGCTGCCGGTGAGTGCCGTGTGAGCCCTGTGAGCCTGGAAGTCGAATGCAGCCCCAAACCTCGTGGTGTATGGGAGTTTCAAGTGAGCGGCCATCTTGGAGTCAGGCAGCCTAAAGGGACATCCCTGTGCGATTCGGGAGCGGCCACTTTGAAGTCAGGCGCTCCAGTGACAAACAAGCATTGGTGCACACGAACAATTGAAAATAAACAAGGACAAGTTAATGCAAGCAACAAATGATAAACAAGCACGAGCAAAAGCAAACGCAGTATTACAAACAAGCACAAGTCAATGCAAAAAAGAAATAATAAACAAGCATAAGCCAAAGCAAGTAATAAATAACAAACAAGCACGAGCACCTGCAAATAAGAAACAGCAAACCAGCACAAGCAAAAGGAAAGATGTGCTATCACAATGGTGACTCCCAACACCTCCCCACAACGAAATGAAGTCAAACCAATCATTACGGGGGTGTCACATCTGCGGCCTCCAGAACCTCTAACTCTGACCACTGGAGGGAGCATGGGCCCCAGATGCCAGGAGTGGTTTGAGGATTTTGAGCACTACATTAAGGGATCGAAGGTGACAGCAGATGAAGAAAAATTGATTGCCCTCCGCAATCTGGCGGGCCGAGAAATTAGTAAAATAATCAAAGACCTTCCTCCTGCGGATGCAGGAACCTATGACAAGGTGCGTGAAGCCCTAAACAAGAAATTCCTCCACAAAAGGAATGTCGATTATGAACGACATGCGTTTCATCAGGCACGTCAAGGAAAAGAAGAAGCAATGAGCACATTTATTACCAGACTGCGGCCATTATCGAGACACTGTGAGTTTGACACCTTTTCAACAGATGCTGCCATTAAGTCACAAATCATCGATGGATGCCACTCTGAGACACTCCGGAGGCGGCTGCTGAGGAAACATCATGAGTTAGATGACATTGAAGAAATGACTCGCGTCTATGACCAGGCAGAGGAACATGCTAAGAGCATTGAGACTGGACGGAAGTAAGCCGAGAACAGGTGTGTCGAGTACAGGCCAGCAGCAGCAGTCGTCGAAGCTCAAGGGAGAAACAATGGAGGTCTCGGCCGTCGTCTCGCCAATGACACACTGAGCAGAGGAGGTGTGACCCAGGTCGAAGGGAAAGGAAGCCAGAGAGAACAAAAAGGTGCTTTAGATGCTGATACGACTATCCACACGTTGATGCATGCCCTGCCATGGGTCAGCGATGCCGAAGATGTGGGCGAACGAATCACTTCGAGGTGATGTGTGGGGAATATCAAAAGGAGAGATGGAGTGGAACAACGAGGCCATCTCGCTCTGCCGCCAGAAAACATCACATAAAAGCAGTCCAGGACAGGCCGAAGTTGTCCTCGGGCTCGTCACATTCCAGTCGGGAATCACGAAGATCTCAGTGGACACAGAGATCGCCATCCCGAGACTCTAGATCAACATCCAGAGATTCTGAATATACAGTTGAATATGCAAACATGGTTGCGGACCCTGACCAACTCAAGAAATATCCACGTTTAGACATCAGTGTGGGGAATCATGAAACTAAATTTGTGTTAGACAGCAGAGCTTTGCTGAATTACATTCCAGTCACTGAATATGAGAAGATGAAACCACCTTGACTCCTGCACATGTCCGGGTCTTCACCTGGATGTCCAAGAAGCCACTTCCTTGCTTGGGGAAGTTTCCAACAACACTCAGACACAAAACTTTGTCCATACCAGCGTTCATCCATGTCATTAAAGGCCAGGAGGCCGACTGTCTTCCCAGTTTACCGACTGCAGAGCGACTTCGACTTGTTGAAATTCTCTATAGGGTCAGCGATGATCCGGATATTATCCATAAATTCCCCAAACTATTCAACGGATTAGGGAAAATGAAGGGGTGCCAAATTCGTCTTCACATAAATGAACAGATCAGACCGGTGGCGCAACATCCCAGACGTGTACCGTTCCACCTCCAGCAAGCTGTAGAGGATGAACTTCAAGAACTTTTATCTGCAGACATCATTGAAAGGACCGATGGTCCAACTCCATGGGTGTCGCCGGTAGTCATCATACCGAAGAAAGGCACTACTGGCAAAGTGAGGTTGTGCGTCGACATTCGGCTCCCCAACACAGCCATTGAGAGGGAGCGTCACCCTGGGCCACATCTCAGCGACATGATCTCTGCATTGAATGGAGCGAGGGTATTCTCAAAGCTTGACTTGAACAAGGGGTACCACCAGCTGGAGTTGCACGCCAAGTCTCGTTACATCAATACATTCGCAACCCACCTTGGATTATTTAGGTACAAATGACTAAGCTTTGGCGTGTCCTCAGCTGCAGAAATCCTTCAGGAGGCAATTCAACAGATCATTCGCCATATCCCCAACACCTTAAATTACAGTGACAACATCCTTGTGTATGGATCTAACATTCAGGAGCATGATAAGGCTCTAGATCGGGTGTGTCATGCCCTTCTAGAAGCCAATTTGACACTCAACAAAGACAAGTGTGAGTTCCACCAATCCACTCTAAAGTTTTTCGGTCACATATTCTCCGGTGCCGGGATGAAGCCCGACCCTGAAAAGGTAACTGCTCTGAATGAGACCAAGAGCCCTCAAGATGTTAGCGAATTGAGGTCATTCCTGGGCATGGCCAGCTACTGCGCTCGCTACATAAAAGACTATGCAACTATTAGCCATCCGCTTCGGACTCTCACAAAACAAGGTCAACCTTTTGCGTGGTCCCCCCAGTGTGAACAGGCTTTCAGAGAAATCAAGCAGGCAGTGGAGTCTGCCGATAATCTATCATACTTTAGTCCTCACAGGAAAACAGAGATAACAGTGGATGCCAGCCCTGTGGGTTTGGGTGCCATTCTGGCGCAGTATGAAAATGACTCTGATCAAAGACGTATTGTTGCCTATGCCAGTCGCAGCCTTTCAGATCCTGAAAAAACATATTCTCAACCCGAGAAGGAGAGTCTTGCAGTCGTATGGGCGTGTGAACATTTTCATGTCTTTATTTATGGAAAGCACTTTACCATGATCACTGATCACCAGGCGCTGGTCACAATCTTTGGTAACCCGAGATCCAAGATGCCACCGAGGATTGAACAATGGGGTCTGAGGTTACAAGAATATACATTGACAATAATACATAAGCCCGGGAAATCAGAGAACCCAGCGGACTACATGTCGCGACACCCGCAAGCATCGTCTGAGTCCGAGTTCTCCATTGCAGAGGAGTATATCCACTTTGTGGTGGATCAAGCGCAGCCACCCGCCACTCCCGTTGAAGACATTCAGGAAGCCACTGCACAAGACGTCATTTTACAGAAGGTGCTACGTCGGCTCTAGACAAACAGGTGGAGACACGAAAGTGAAGAAGAAGCCGGTGATCCGACTGTCAGGCAAGAAATGCAAGCTTTTCGACATGTCTGTGATGAACTTTCTGCTACCACAGATGGGCTGGTACTGCGAGGTCAACGGATTGTCATCCCAAGGCAACTACGACAGGGTGTTGTCAACCTTGCTCATGAAGGTCACAGAGGAGTGGTGTCAACAAAATGATCTCTTCGGGAATGGGTGTGGTTTCCCCTCCTCGATCAGATGGTAGAGCTAACCCTGAAGGACTGCCCCCAGTGTCAGCTGGTCAATCGTGGAGACCCTCCTGCTCCATTGCAAATGACCACACTACCTAGTGGGGTGTGGCAAGAACACGCCATGGATTTTTATGGACCTCTGCAATCAGGCAAATATGTCTTGGCCATAATTGACGAATACTCACTGTTCTCCATTGCTCAATTTGTGTCATCAACAAGTGCTTCCAGCACCCTCACTGTGTTGGATGAAGTGTTTGCGGCATGGGGTGTTCCCAAAGAACTGAAAACAGACTACGGCCCTCCTTTCAATGGACACAAGTTCAGTGCCTTTGCAAAGCATTTGAATTTCAAACATAGGAGAATCACACCTCTTTGGCCGCAGGCCAATGCACCATTGAACGGTCATGGCCACACTCAAAAAGACTTTTCAACAAGCCACCAAAGAGAAAAAGGACTTGCAAGTGGCTCTCAACGAGGTTCTCAGGGCATATAGAACGACCCCTCATGCCACCACTGGAAAATGTCCTGCCACGCTGATGCTAGGGCGACCCATAAGGACACGCATACCGACCTGGGAAGGAGCCCTACGGGCGGTGTCACCTCTTCGTATTCATCAGGAGGTGATGGCGGCGGACAGTCACGGCAAAGGCAAAATGAAATCATATGCGGATGCATGAAGGAGAGCGAGATCACCATCTCTACACGAAGGAGACTGTGTTATTGTCAAACAAGACCAACAAAGAAAGACCGATTGCCGCTTCTGAGCGGAACCTCTATTGATTACTCAGCAGAAGGGCACCATGATAACAGCGGAGTCCGATCATCGACGAATCACCAAGAATGCGTCACATTTTAAGAAGTTCTCACAAAAATGACTGGAACGCCGGTCAATGAAGGACATGCTCAATCTGATCAAGAGAGTGTGCGTCAAACAAGAGATCCTCCGGTGGACTCTGGGACTAATACTGGAGTCATGTCTCTACGATCCCGTCGAGACATTCAACAACCAAAAAGACTCATTGAAGAAATTTGAGCCAGTCTGTTATTTTGTTTGTTTGTTAAGAAAGGGGGAGATGTAACAGAGTCAGTAGTCTAGTAGTTGGGTGGGGGGAGTCAGCCGGGGCCAGGGGAAGAGGAGGAGTGTAGGCAGGAAAGGGGCAGATAGAATAGGAAGAGGGGCAGAGAAGGATGCAGTGAATAAAGCTCCTTGAAATATAAAGAAGTGTCTGTCGTTCTTTGGTCAGGACACAACACCATGCACCCCCAATCTTTAAGATGAAAAGTCCGGCACCCCCGGTTCTGGCACCAGAGCGCCCACCTTCATCCCCCAGCGCCCCCGCCTTGTACTTGGATTTTACTCTTTGGCTGCATTTGAAAGGCGGGCTCCCACCTTTCAAATAAAGCGCAGCACTAGAGAACCCGAAATGGAGACGAGAGGCAGGAAAAAAAGCCTCACTTTTCGCCTCTTCCTCTTCCAAGTCCACACCCCTCAAAAAAACATACCGACTGAATGTTTTTCCTTTTTTAACGAACTTTGCACAAAGTCACGCTGTTAACGGTTCGAAGAAGCAACTCTTTCGCCTTCCCCTCGCCATCGGGCACAACTGAACTTCTGCTTCCGTTCCTACAATAGCAATCCCATGCCGATGGGAGAAACAAAAGAGGGACCAGACACATTCACAGTGCATTCTTTAACTTTGTGGCCATCAAGCATTGGCAATGACAAACAGTGTTCTTATAGAATGTTACCAACGATCTGCCTGCAGCATGGCTGCCAAGGTTTCATAGCTGCCAAGGTTTCAATATGCCATGTTTGACATTATCATAATTTTTGTCTAAATATGAGTGACATTTGAATGACTATGAGTGACACATTCTTTCAAGCAAAATCAAGCAATGACGACAAGGGAAACATATAAATATCCAAAATGATATTCATTCATTTCCTGGTGGGACACAAGAAAATCGGATAATTTACAAACAGTACGTAAATGTATTGTAAACTGGTGGATTGAAATGGACACTACACCTCATGCACATAATCTCTTCTTACTCAAGAAACAAGCACTGGAATAGGCATGAGTTGGCTAATTATTTCATGTGCAAAGGTTCTTTTTAGTAAATATCTTATGTTGTGTGAAATATCTGGACGCGCAACCAGAAAACAAACTGCATGCAATGCAACCGAATACACAGATCATTTACAAAGAGGCGCATAAATAATTGGGTGATGAATTCCTTCCTGTGAAAATCCGGATTGATGGCTGCATGGAAGTGGGTAAATGTTTGTGAATACACGAGTGAATCAAAGAATGGGGGTTACCAGTGAGCAATGAGAAGTTATATTTTG
This sequence comes from Lissotriton vulgaris, assembly GCF_964263255.1. Classification (NCBI taxonomy): domain Eukaryota; kingdom Metazoa; phylum Chordata; class Amphibia; order Caudata; family Salamandridae; genus Lissotriton; species Lissotriton vulgaris. The sequence goes on along the minus strand of NC_141695.1, from coordinate 1,302,106,652 downwards.
GCTTTTAGCAACTTAACTAGCCTACGAGAGGATACAAGTCACTCCTCAGGCACTTACTGTTTGCGAAGGGAGATGATGGCAATTGGTGAGTGCACCTCTTGGACTTCCAACGGCCGGCAACGATGCATCATTCTGGCTGTATGTGTTCTGTTCTGCTGAGGAACACCCCAGCAGTGGTGGCTAATGTCATCCACAGATTTACTCTGCCACCAGCGTGGGATCCAGTCCTGGGATCATTTACTGTAGTCATGCGAGGAGCTGCGCTGTCATTGCCAGTTATTCTGTATGGCTTTTGCAACCATTTTTACTCCTAATGTTGCTCTGGATTGCTTGATCAGCAATCCCTGGTATTTTCGTAGCAGTATTTATTTTTGGTAACTACCTTTCTGGCTCACTTTCTCGCATATGTGCCCCATCTTGTTTTACAGAGACGTGTCCCTTTTTCCCTTCAATCCATAAGGTATTCAGGGCAGGACCGGAGATGAGTGTGTCCTTGGGACTCTAAGGCCTCTTGTCTGAAAGTCACAAGAGGTGGGAGAGGCAAGCCTCGGCAAGTACGTGAGAGACAGAGTAGAGATATTTATGAAAGTGCAGGGAGGCAGGGCACCATGACTGGCGTTGGTGACTCTGCAGCAGGCTGCTCAGGTCAGACTGAGAGCACCCACCTCCCTGCTGCAATCATTTTGGTTAGGAATGCTGCAGGCCTTTTTATTCCAGCAGTTTCTGGTGTGAGCCCTTTCTGTCCTGGCAGCCGCTGAATGAACTAAGATTCTGACGATGCAACGTCCACTGGACTTGGCTCTCCCTAGAATATTAAAAACGGCACAGGGGCGGCGGCCATCAGAAGCCCCACGGCATGGGTGGACAGGCCCCTGCGAGCAGATACCAGTCATTAATCAACGAGCGCCACCCGCAAACTAGTGAAGTGAGCCCCCACGGCGCCGGCCTTCCCCACAAACATACCGCTGCACTCTGGCATCAGACATGACGTCACACCTGCGGTGTCACTGGCCAATCAATTAAAAAAACCTGACTGGGACCCGCCCTGAAGTCAGGTTGTCTGACTCAGAGCTGCGCGGCTGCACCGTGCCGCGGAATCGAACATGCTGATACATAGTAGCACTGTGAGCCTGCAAGCAGTGCCGCAAACCTGCAGGAACAGTGCGCCATGCCGCATCCATAGGCGAGTGCTGCAGAGTATGCCACACATTCTAGCTCCATCATAGGCTTCACAGTGGCAGCTGCCATATGCAGCCCGCCTGTGCCTGCCGCCGGGCAATCAGACCATGCACTTGGAGTATGAAAATTAAGGGAAGGGGTTTTATAGTTGAAGAAGAAAAACGACTCGAAGGGGAGATCAATAGGCACAGGACGGAGATTAGTAACGGGAAAAAGTAAATCAGGCATGCTCCTTCATAAACAGAATGGGGTACATTTTCGGCGAGACAATTGTATCTCGAGCCAAGTCTGCAACCAGATTTTGCATAAAGAAAACAGAAATTGCAGGCAATACATATAGCGTACAAACCAAAAAGGCAATATTATATTCCTAAAACATGCTATGTAGAAACACTGTTATAAAGCTCTGTATAAATTCAACTACAGAGTACAGAGGGCCTGTGGCACGTCTTATACTGGTTGTATTCCCGATAACAGTCGCGGCCGGCATTACGGGCAGTTGGGGGGGTGGAAATGGAGTTGTCGCACCGCGGAGGGGATGGGGGAAGTGGGAGGGGTTTCATGGAAAAAAATATATAAAATAAAAGTAAAAATTACCGTCCCGCTTTTGGTTAAGTCTTGGGACTCCAGACTCCTGCCGTCCTGTGTCTTGAATTCCTGCAGCGCTCGTCATCAGGAAGGAAGCCTCCCTCCCCTCCACCAATCACAATGCTGCAATGTGATTGGTGAGGCAGCGCCACACCCGGGTCATTTTATCTATGTATGATACAGCATACATAGAGAACAGGGAGAGTGGGCGGTGTTGCTCAAGGGCAGGAGGCCACTGTTATTCATACTGACTGTTTGGGCGGCCTGAGGGTGCCCAAACAGTCAGTATAAACAACAGTAGGCAAGCCACTCCCCCCTGCCCTCGAGCAGGATCGCCCACCCCCAACCAGGAACTTCTGCTTTCTCACCGTGCCAGAAGGCAGAAACATATGGTAGTTATTTCCATTTATGTTTCTGCCTTCTCGCACGGCGAGAAAGCAGGGGGGCGGCGCCCAAACGCCTCTATAGAGGAGCCGCCACTGCGCTTCTGTAGTACTGTATAAATGCAAATATTTAAAATGGGCTACAAGTGAAACATGTTTTTTGTGATTGACTATTTCACCAGATGTCAAGATGTGTTTTCAGTGAGCTATTTCATGACTGACCTATGTTTTGCCTCAGTACACAAGAGTGTAAAAACAGCCCAGGACAGAAGAACTTCAGCTAATTATACCATTGGCACTGCAGGCAGCTGATTGTGGGCTGCCACTATAAAGCAATTCAATTAACACACTCAGCTGTACTCACTACGTTGCGAGGACGCAAGCCACGGCAAGGGGCCAGACCTGGCCGCTCCATTTTCACCACAGCGCGGTGGCTGTCACAGACTGCTGAGCTATTAGGTGAGGTGCGCTGCAGTGTTTTGCGCGGCCCGCCGCAATCGACATTCATGCCTCTTGCGTGGCGGGCCACCAACAGAGACTTGTCTCGTGCTGCACACTCTGATGAGTCCCCCGCAGTTCCACTGGACGTGACATGGCACTGAATCTACCGGCACATCCAGATCCCGGCCCTCATAGTGTGCCACAGTGATGTTTGACAGCAGTACCGACTGCTGAGAGGGCAACCCCTGTCCCCTCTATGTGTGTGTGACGAGTCTGAAAGCCGCGCCCGCCGCGCTGGCACCGCAGCCACTTTCCAGGAAACAGCAGGCAGCTGGGAGTGGATACATTGTAGTGGCTACCGCTCTCAGCCACTCCACAGAGCTGAGAGCAGAGATCGGTTTAACTATTTAGGAGCTCAGCAAGCAAGCAGCACGTCTCTCGGAGCACCAGAGACCCTGTGCACAGGCGTCGCTGGTGGCACACTCTGGCAGGTGGCAAAATGCGTAACAATGCATTTCAGTGCGGTGATGCGGATCACCACACTGAAATGCGTGAGCGTCACGGCTGATGCGTGATACTTGGCAGGACTGCAGGTGCGGTGGGTCTGTCTTGGCAAAATCACGCCCCACAGCGGACCTCAAAAATACAGCAAGTCTCACCTGCACCCGACCCAAAAAAATACCAACAAAAGGAGCAGCACGTTACTCGCCTCACTCGGCCTCAGACTAGCACAACTCAGCTTCCGCTTCCGTTCCAACCAATGGCTGCGGCATGGTTGCCTGGATCCTACCAAATGTTAGCCCAAATGTGGCCCATTGTTCTACTCCGGAGCAGGGGCTGAGCACTTGATACAGCCAGACCTCCCATACTGAACAGCCTACATCCACAACAGAACTAGTGTGCAAAGGCTCTTGGCAATTATGTTAAAATGTCAAAATAACGTTATTAAATCAGTCCAATATTTTCTATTGCTTATTCATATGCAAATAGGTAAATCTCTCCCTAAAATGTTAATCAAGTATTATATCATGAAAAAAACTATATAGAATAATGCAAACAGTGTTAAATCAAGCCTCGGTGCCTTACATATCAGGAACAAAAAAAACACAAAGCAAGAAGTTGGATACCGTCTATAATGCACCTTTCAACAAGCACTGAAAAGGCAATTGGCCATGCATTTGTTGGTGTTAGAGCTATTTGCATTATAAATGGCAATACCTTTTACCTATGTATTATGGAATGAGGAGTAAAGCAGAGTGACGTTGAATGGAGAGGAGTCAAGCAGAGTGGTGTGGAGTAAAGCAGAGTGGTGAGTGGAGTAATGAGGAGTGAAGCAAAGCAGACTAGCGTTTAGTGGAGTGGTGTGATGTGGAGAAAAGTGGAGTGGAGTGAAGCTGAGTGGAGTAAGCCCGAGTGGCGTGGAGTGGAGTAAAACAGTGGCGTAAAGCACAGCAGAGTGGAGTAAAGCAGAGTGACGTTGATTGAAGTGGAGTAAAGCAGAGTGACGTGGAGTGGTCAAGCAGAGCGGTGTGGAGTGGACAAGCAGAGCGAGTGAGGCAGAATGGCGTTGAGTGGAGTAAAGCAGAGCGGATTAAAGCAAAGTGGCATGGAGTGGTGTGGAGTAAAGCAGTATGAAGTGGTGTAAAGCGGAGCGGAGTAAAGCAGAGTGGAGTGGAGTTGTGTGGAGTAAAGCAGAGTGCTCTTGAGTGGAGTAAAGCAGAGTGGAGTGGAGTGGAGTAAAGCAGATCGGTGTTGAGTGGAGTAAAGAAGAGTGGCATTGAGTAGAGTGGAGTGGAGTAAAACAGAATGTAATTGAGCAGATTGAGTGAAGTAAAGCATAGTGGTGTTGAGTGGAGTGAAATAAAGCAGAGTGGCATGGAGTAAAGCAGAGCGGTGTTGAGTGGAGTAAAGCAGAGTGGCATTGAGTGGAGTAAAGCAGAGTGGAGTTGTGTGGAGTAAAGCAGACTGGAGTGGAGTAAAGCAGATAGGTGTTAAATGGAGTAAACAGGGTGACATTGAGTGGAGTACCACACCACAACACTACCCTAAACCCTAAAACACTACCCCCAGCATGACCCTCCCCCGACCCCCAGTCCGGTCCCCACACTCAAACACTACCCTGCACGACCCCCCAGCACTACCCTAAACCATAAAACACTACCCTACACTACACAAACACCACAACACTACCCTAAAACCTAAAGTAATACTGCCAGCACGACCCTCCCCAGACCTCCAGTCCAGTCCCCAAACTCAAACACTACCCCGCATGACTCCCGAACACTACCCTAAAACCTAAAACACTACCCTAATCTATACAAACACCACAACACTACCCTAAACCCTGAAACACTACCCCCAGCAAGATCCTCCCCCAACCCCCAGTCCGGTCCCTACACTCAATCACTGCCCTACACGACCCCCCAGCAGTACCCTAAACCCTGAAACACTACCCTACACTACAAAAATACCACAACACTACCCTAAACCCTAAAATACTACCCCCAGCACGACCCTCCCCCGACCCCCAGTCTGTTCCCTACACTCAAACACTACGCTGCATGATCCCCCAGCACTACCCTAAACCCTAAAACACTACCCTATACTACACAAACACCACACACATATAATAAATTAGGCATACAAATAGTATAGTAAATAAGGCATCATTAATCTACCATTCTACATGCAACTTGAATGGAATGATAATAGTAGTCTGGATAAAGTCCAGTAGTATTCAAATTGTTTGTATTCACTCAATGTTCTGCATTGTAAATGAAGACTATGCGATTACAAATAAGTATGTGCTTAGTATTCTGTTAGTATTCAAGAAGTACTATTCAAATATCAGTAGTCTTCATGCACTAGCCTTCCCAAAAAGAATACTACTGAATACTAAAATTGGCATAAATTAGTCTTTGAATGCTATAAAAAGACAGGTTAACCACTAAATGTAGTATTCCACTTCGGTAAGGGTTTGTCAATAAATACTACTGCCAAACAATGGATCATTCTTCCCCCAACATCAGGAGCATTTCAAACATGCTCATATTTAGGAAACATTGCTCTTTGCTAAGTAAAATTAATTGGCACTACAGCTCTAAGAGCATCCCTTTCGAAAAGCTGCACACATCACAAGAGCTTCTGTCCATTCTCACTGCTAGCGCCTTGCTTGACACCTCTGGGTAACTGTTCATGCTCAATACATTTCATAACATAGCAAGTGTGAATTCCTCAAATTCCCTGAGGCCGGCAATAGAGATAGATTCATGCTGCAGATCGCCCACTGCTTCATCCTGCACCCCAACTCCCTTCGAAGGTTTTCTGGACGATGAACATCTAGGGGGTCTTGCCCCAGGAACCCCCCCTTTGGGACTCCATCCAGTTTAAAAGACTTGACAAGTCAATGCTCTGTGCACCTTGGCCAAAACCTACAGATAGAGAACTTGGATAGTCCGCAGCTATCTTCTTACTCCTTAATAGGATGGCAACATCAAGAAAATCCAATGGATAAACATTTCCCATCAATTGCTTTATCTCTGGAGCACATAGGAGTGGGGATTCATAAAAGGGGAAATCAAACACCCTGATTCCCCCTTCATTCCCTATGGTAAGAGGCTCTTCTAATCCTTTTGCTATAATATTTCCAATTTCATTGTCCACATCCACTTCACTTTGACTTTTGATCAGGATGTTCTCCTCCACCATTTCATTCGGCACAGATCTTAAACTTGGACTTCTAACTTAAAAATGTTAGGTAACAAAGTCTTGTAGGGAAGTGGGTGAGACCACAATGGACCTAACCACTTTCCAAATTCAGTTCGAAGCCTGAGCCTTCTTCGTTTCTGGGGTGAGATACCAGAGACAGTAATAGACATAGCGAGCTCTCGCTCAAATACTGGAGTGGACAAATGGTTATTTACTGGCAGACCTCATGCTATTTGTACCCTGTGAACCTTCCCCTCAGCACCCACCTGCTCTTTTGCTGTGCTTTTTCCTAACTCTGTTGGACTCATGAGATCACCTCTATTAGCTCCATTTGCTCTAGAACTCAACACACATCGAGCCACAGGACTGCTATTTCCCACCACTATGCACTTAAATAGGATTACGATCAATACAGAGATGGCTGAACTTTATCAAACTTATTTGAGGATGAAATTAGCAACCAAATATTAAAATATAGGACAATACTTTATTCATATTTTTATAAGGCTTGTATAGAGGCTAGGACCATTTCTAAAGCCTGGTAAAAATTGTAATTCAATATAATTAGCTTACGAAGGCAGTAGAAAACTCCAGGCACTCCAGGAGAATTTTCGGATTTAACTGCCTGCTAGTTGACTGGTTGGTAAGCTGGCAACAAAAACACCCCCAGCCTCAGCGTGTACCACAAATAGGAAGCACAAAGCATGGCCACAGAGCACTATAAAACCCCACTCCTCTCATCTCCAGATGTAATATGCCCAAGAACGTGTGAAGTAGGTATCTGTGGCACCTGTAGCATGTGGGGTGTGGCTTCTCACGTAGGCCGCACCCACCTCATGCCAGTCGCCTCCATGACCACATAGAGGATCGCGGCCCTAGGACCTCGCCTCTCACCTGCCTCTTACTGCCTCTCGCCACAGCCAACTCTTGAGGCTCCCCCTGAGGCAACTTGATGTTAGGTCTAACACTGGCACAACACCGCCGCTGCACCCGTACCCATGCCTGTGCCAGTGAACTGTTTTCCACTGCAATTCAACACAGGGACCATGGGCCATGGCAGGAGCAGGGTGACAAGGTACAAAGCGCCAGTCATTTGCACATGGTGCTCAGCAGCTTCTCACTCCAGCTTTGGAGCTCCGTGTGACGTCAGCATCCCACAACATCTCTCACTCTCAGCTGAGTTCATCTACTTGCACCTCCCCGTCTTACTTACAAGGATGTGATGTGTATATGACATGCATAAATAGGTGGATGTACTACAGGTGTATGTTATGATATTATGTTGCCACAGAAAATGCTTAACAAACAAAAGGTTCAACTATTTCATAGGATGAGTGGAAATGATGATGTGTGCACCAACAAAGACATTTAAGACACTAGTGCCAACTATGTTGTATTCTCTATACATAAAGTTTTTTTGGGGTGTCGTTCTCCCCTGTGGGAGAGCTATAAAATCCTCACTATCACAGGTAAGTACAACAAGCAACCTTCATTTGTTTAAGATAAATAATCTTATAAGTACAATGGTATGTTTCTAGGAAAAGGGCAGATGACCAGATGCTTTATCATTGGTAGCCAAGGCCATTCTCTCAACTTTGAGTGAAATTATCCTCTGCGTTGTTCTCATTATAAAGTAAATCAGAGAATTCAGATCAAGTGAGTTTTTCTTGATCTTGAAAATATTGACCCTCTGCTGAACATTTGGCCAGAGAAGTAACATCCACAATGCAATATGGCGTGGAATGTATAATCAGAAGTTGCAAGTTAAAGGGTCCTTGATGTACTGCCATTCGATTTGCTATTCTTAAATTTCAATGATAAAAGTAACTAGTTGCTAAGTGGTGAATAGACATATTTTCCCTCAGAGATGGGCTCTGAGAAGAAGAGCGGCACTGATGGAAGGGTGCAACTTATGAGTAAGATTATAAGTAATCTATGGTGCGATATCATCCATGAGCCTCTCCAGTTGGCCACGTTTGTTGGGTTTTCAGCACACGCATAAGAAGGGAATGAGAGTCATCACAGGCAAGATGCCAGTAAAGCATCTGGCAATGACTCAATAGTTCTATGGATCAAAACGAGTGGCCAATACAGCCCAACCTGACAGATAGAATAGATTAAATGAAAGGTCTACCACCTCATAGCTTGTCTGGCATGGTGATATATGCAGTGGGATTTCAGTCTCGTATGGAAGCATGGTATCCTGCATCAGGATGCTTAGTTAATGTGACGTTGGCACTTCGACGTTCATTTCCGCGTTAAGCAGTGCTTTGTGTCAGAATACAGACCCGCTTACAGTGCTTGTGAAGTGTGGGTATCTGTCCCTGCTGTTGTGCAAATTTGACACAGCCAATGCCTTGATAAGCCAACTCCTGGGTATATGCCAACTCTCAATTGGTTTCAATATTTCCGAACCTGAAATTAAGTTAATGTCTCAAACCTATGTAGGATTTTGATTACACATTAACTGCTAGAAGTGGATGCTAAACACTATAATTGACAATGCTCTTCTGTATGCAGATGATGCAGTGTTATTGGGACGAACACCTAACTCACTACGTACCCTGGTTTTAAATTTGACAGATTTTATGGATAAACTGGACTTGAGTGTAAATTTAAATAATCTTTTATAATGTCTTGTGGGCCAGGCAAGCGGCAGATGACCTCCATACAGGTTGGAGAAGGGAAACTTATTGGAACTCATAACTTTCCATATTTGGGAGTGACCTTTGCTGCGAATGGCTCGTGGTCTGGGCATTTGGCCCAGGCCACGGGCAAATTCTCAAAGGCCACTAACTCAATTTTAAGTATTCCAAGACCAAAGAGATATGATGCTATTAAAGCGATCATAAACATTTTTAAACTACAATGTGTCCCGGTAGCGACCTACGGGGCAGAAGTATGGGGCATTGGGAAAAGTAACACTATCCAGCAAATAGAGAATCGGTTCTGTAGGAAATTGTTAAGTGTCCCCATTTATACATCCAATTTTATCACACATAGCGAATTAAATCTTCCATTCGTATCAGATTTTGTTAATACCCGCCCAGCTTTATTTTGGCACTCGGTTTGGACAAACCAGTCAGCAAAACTTACACAAGAGATAATAACTGACTGTTTAAACTGCGAAAGAGGGAGGAAGATCCTGTGGCTTCAATATGTGTATACTAGCCTGGAGAAAGTAGGTATGAGAAATATTTTTGTTAATCCAATTGAAGCTAGTAATGTTACGAAATCTGAATTAAAAGAAGCACTAAGAGCACTTTATTCACAGAAAAGGCTGAAGATTGAATCAGGGAAAAATACAGTCGCTAAGTATTTGAAAACTGTGTCGCCTAAATGAACTCTGGCATTGTACTTAACATTACCACTGACTAGCTGGGAAATAAGTCTATTATTTCGTCTAAGGGCTGGCACTGTGAGGTATCTGTTAAATTTTCCTTAGGGTTATCAGCAAAGCACAGTTAAAATTAGCTGCCCTTGTGATGGACAAAGTATACAAAACGATTTGCACTTTCTTTTTCGCTGTAAATTTTACGTGAAATACACTAAATGGTTTTTAATTCAGTTTTTAAAAAAATACAGACCTATTACTTTGGAGCAACCCTATCAGGCACTGTTAAATTTAGATAATGAAGAAATAATTTGACGTACTGGTACCTTTTTAAAAATTGCTGTTGGAGTGCGCAAAATGATGGAAAATGTTTAAACTGTAATTTAACCTGTACTTTTTTAAATTGTATTTTATGGATAACAGCATTTTATGGGATATGCATTATGATATGTACTTTTATGAATTGAAAAATTCGAATAAAGATTCCTTGAATTGAATTGACAATATATAGCATTAACTCACAAATCTAAAATGTAATAAATATTCAGAAAAAGTCAAATGTTTTTCTCTTCAAATCAGGTAAGCTATGGCGCCGGACTGGTTTTGCTGAGTGACAAAGTTCAGTTTCCATCTTTTCTCCGCACTATTTCAAATACAAATCATGCGACCTCTGCTTTTATTGAGCTCTTTCTGTACTTTGGTTGGACCTGGATAGGAATTCTTGCCTCGGACACTGAATTCACAATTGAGGCTGCTCAAAATATAATGCTACATGCTCCGAAGAATGGCATCTGTATTGAATTTGTTCAGTTACTATCCACAGTGGCAACACAGAAGTCAGTATCTCAAGCAGTCAATGTCATACGGCAGTCAAGTGCAAGCGTCATATTGTGCCTCACCTTTGCTCCCCAGATGGCCCCATTTCTAAGAGAAATCTCTGCACAGAATATTGTTGGTAAAGTCTGGTTTGGAAGCACATCTTGGCTTCCTTCTCCGGTGTTTAATTCAAAAGACTTATGGCCAACTCTACATGGCACAGTGGGATATGGATTGCACAATGGAGAAATTCCAATGTTTAAGGAGTTCCTCTACAGCATCCATCCATCTAAGTTTCCCAATGACATTTACATGAAACAGTTTTGGGAACACGCTTTTAACTGTCAGTGGCGGGATGACATGAATGCAACCATCCCTGGAAATAAGACAGAGGAAAAGAGGACTTGTACCCAAACAGAAAATTTAGAAACTCTTGATGTGTCGGTTTATGATGTGAATAATTTCAGATATTCCCACAAGGCTTATAATGCCATCTATGCCTTAGCACAGGCGCTCCATGATTTGAAATCTTGTGTACCTACAAGGGGGCCTTTTGCTAACAAGACATGTGCAGAGTACCCTGATTTTCAACCTTGGCAGGTGAGAATACTTTAAGTATTTACCTCAGTTTGGATGTTCTGCATGTTTTATGTTTCAGTACATGTTAATTTGCCTCCAACCAACTGGATGAATAACACAAAGTAATGTACAACATTATGTAAAAGAAAACAGTTCCCTATTAGTAAATGCACTAAGTCAATATTAACTCACAAGGTGCCACAATAATGTGTATGTGCAAATATGTAACTAAAACGCTAAAAAAAAACACCCAAAGCAGTTCTATGAAGATGGCTGTCACTTTAATTGGCAGCCAAAGTGAAATATTGACGTTTGGTCAGCCAATCAGAAAGGTTCCTTTGTTGAATAGATGTAATGTTACAAAGGGTCATTCTTTGGCTGGCTAGCTGCCAAAGTCCCTCATTTGTGCTGTGGGCATAAAGGGCTCTGCAAGAGCAGCATTGTTCCTGAATATTTGGGAGAAACAACAGTTCCATAATCTCATTCTCTTTTTAATGTATTTGTATTGCCTTTTACATAAAACAATTGCACATCATAATGAGAGATAAGTGGCAGATGCTTGGGAACCTCACTCGGTTGGCCTCTGATTAGGCTAGACTCCATACAACACCAAACTGCAGGATATCGATCTGGCTCCGTTCCTGTCCAACCCATAAAACACTTCGGGCCAGATGTAGCTCACCAAATACCAGTCGGTAACAGCCGATTTCGGCCGTTACCGACCGGTATTTGGTTTGTGACATGTAGGGGGCCTGAAATGTACCGATTCGGTAAATTTACTGATTCGGTAAAATACCGAATCTGTAAATTTACCAAATTGGTAAATCTACATGTAGGTGGCACTGAAAACAGTGCCACAGGCCCTTTAGAAGTCGTTATTTACCATCAAATACTATTTGATGGTAAATAAAGAATTATTGTGTACATGCACTATGGGCAGTTATGTGTGTCACATAGCACACAAGCCTGAATCAGGGGTGAAACTGGGTGTCAAAGTGAAACCCTGTCCCCCTTGTCAATTCAGTAATTTTACCGAATTGGTATTTACCGATTCGGTAATTGCCATTGGTTCCTATGGGCCTCAAGGCCCATAGGAATCAATGGCAATTACCGAATTGGTAAATACCGATTCAATAATTACCGAATATTGCCGAATCGTTAGTTTATTCGGTAAATATACCTACATAGCATTTACCCATTTGTAATACCGAATCGGTAAAATTCGGTATTTACCAATCGGTAAATACTAATTACCTACATCGGGCCCCTGGTATCCAAATGAAAGAGATCTAGGTCTTCACCAGCAGGTTTCCTGAATCGTGTCCCACAAACCTATGATGGTTAGAAGGCATTTTGTAAAGAATGAAGATTACAAGTAGGTATTCAGAACATTACCATCGATTTTGTGTTTTTGGCACATATGTAAAAAATAAAATTTGGTCTGCAGAGGATGTAGACTTTTGCTGGCAACCTGCCACTATATTTTCAGCATTAAATGCAGTGCTATATTTCATCAAATCAACAACAGAACATTTAATTACCACACATTTCCCCTGTTCCTGGGGCACCATATTGGAACTGCTATGCAGCTAAGAGATCACAACTGTTACCAGACCACCACAACAGTGGTGGCCACCTGTGGATTAGCAAAACTATTGTTTATGATTTGTATATGTATTACAAAATGGATAAACAAAAAGCGAAAGGGGCACCTGAGTGCATTAGCAGCGCACAATTTGATTGTCACACAAGCTGGCAAAACATGTCCTGGTCTGACACAACTTGTGAAAGGTGACTCAAAGTGGAAATCATGAATACAAAAAACAAGTTACCTCTGACACCATGAATACCAATAACAATTCTTATCCCAAACGATTTATTAATTAGCGTTTGGGTATGCATATCACTGTTTTACTTATTTTTCTTTCTTTTGACAGTTGCAAAACAACAAGGCCCATCTAAATGGACCCCTTTTTTTAAAATAAACTGTATACAATTAAGCATAAATCATACTATTTTTACAAACAAAACGCAGTGTATCCGTGAATTTCATACAGTGCAGCAATCAGTTATCAAGTGTTATGTACATTTCAAGAGTGGAACAAATATGTACACATTTAATCAAAGGGTACATGAACAATAAAAACGTAATGTTCAGAAAGTAAGAAGTCCTATTGTTTTATATATCAGGGCAGTATACTGTATTGGACTGTCCTCAAAATGTTTGACTTTATCTTTGCCAAATGAGAGGTCTTGGGAAATTATTTCAGAGCACGAGGTAAAAACCATTCGTTTGAAAAATGGTTGCGTCCAATTAAGGACCTGGTTCCAATTCGGCTCGGCTGAGAACCTCTCCCCAAAGGGCCAACGCGTTTCGACCTTCTTAGTGGCACGTTTTTTTGAAGGTCTTCGTCAGGGAGAATATGTTTTCCAAACCAGGACTTGTGTACCTACATGAATTTAGAACAGACAAAAACCAGTACCTGGATCAGTAACATCTATTGTGTCTATTTTATCAGACTCTTGGTGATGAGTGTTGGGGAGCCAAACACATACCTTGCTCTTCATATGGTGGCACCTGGGATCCTCTGGGGGGATCTTGATGTTTCCTTGACTCGTGTGTGCTGGGGGCAAAAAAGGAGATCAGTATCCTTTGATTCTCATTCGTGTTTCTTGTGCATGTAATGGGCCGGAAATGGGGAATCTGTGGTTTTAATAGCACTATGGGGGGACGTTATGTTAGTCTCAGTGAAGGCGGTGGCATGCTGACATTAAAGGACAGTTTACTCATACGGCTGTGACAAAGTGAGGGAAGACACCCACGTGTTCGGTGTTCCTAGATACAGGGACATTATTTATTGTGTATAATATACATCCTGGGTGTGTTAAAAGTTGTGCCTTTCCCGCGCCGTGACATTCTCTGCATGCATCATTGCCCTAGACCTGTTGCGGACGTACCTCGCTGTTTCTCGGTGTTTTCTTCTTTGGTTCTCGGATTCGGACGGAGGCTCACTCCTCGTCTCCGCATTTCCGGTGCTTCTCCCAGTGACAGTGAAGTTTGCAGCGCGTCCCACGTCTCGCTCGTTCTTCCTGTGGTTTTTAATAGTCCTTTTTCGATGTCGGTTTTCATAACCTGTTCCTCATTGGTTCCGCTGCCTTGCCTGGCTTTTCTCATCGCCCACTATCTTTAAGTCAGGCATATCCTGGGTGCACTACAGCATGGGTTCGATCCTTCTGTTTTACCCGTAATGTTTAAAGAAAACATAATTGTGTTTGAGCATACATTATGGAGGGTGTGGGGGTTCAGACCTGGGGCGGTTCTTTGGGGGAGGGAGGGGAATTAAAGACATTTCGAGTTTCATTGTGGTCAAAGCATAGCATCCTGGTGCTGCTGGGCAACAACTTTGTGGGTTATTTTGGGGATGGTCTGTGATGGTGGACATTGATGTAGCGACATTGTCCAATCTACATGGATACATCAATTATATTATATGGCTTATTTCACTCATTTCATTCAAGCCGTTATCAACCGTATTGAGGAACATGATGGTTTTTGCCCGTAATCTTGACAAGAGGATGTCAGCATTCTGTCACTTTGCGTGTTTTAATACCATCCATTTTAAGTCTTTAACACCATGGTGATTTTCAATAAAATGTTGGACCAGTGGGGCAGTCAAAATTCCGCATCTTATCCTAGAGCGGTGTTGTGTGATGCGCTTTTTGATTGCCTTTGGGCATGAACACATAATTCCACAGACAACATTGTGGGTATTGCAATTTGTGAATTCCTCGTGTCTCTCAAATTTCTCCCCGTACGTGAAAATTGATCCTTCTATAGTGCTCGCGCATACAGAGCAATTTCCGCAACTTTTGTGACCTTTAATGGGAGGCAGTGAAATAGATTTTGAATTTGTTGGTTATTATTTTTCTTCATGTTATTTGCTCTAACTAATCTGTCTCTTATGCTCTTGTTCTTTTTCACTGCAAATATAGGGACATAGGCGAGTGGTTCCAGCGATTTCACTGTACTCCAGTTTTTTCTGATAATTTTTCATCTTGGGTGTTAGTAAGGCCTCCCTCGGGGTGTACCACACTCTTTTCATTGCTCTTTTGAGCAGTATTCTTGGATATTCTCGTTCTGACAATTTTTCCAGGAGTATGTTTGCATTGTAAAAGTAATCTGCTTTCTGAGTACAATTTCTTCTGGACCTTAAAAACTGGCTGAAAGGTAAATTTTCACGAAGATTTCTCTGATGGAAGCTCGAAAAATGGAGTAGGGTGTTCTTGTCTGTACTTTTCGTATATAGTGTTGTATATGGAAATCCATCTTCATGTTTTATAAGAAGGTCTAGGAAATTAATCTCCATTTTATTGACATTGATGGTAAATTGAATGTCTCTATTCCTGTTGTTAAGCCAGATCTGAAATTCTAGTAATTGGTCTTGTATTCCTCTCCACAGCATGAAGATGTCGTCTATATAACGATACCACATTTTTATGTGGCCGTCATATGGATTCTGTCTGTAGATCCAGTTGTTCTCAAAGAGAGCCATGAACATAATTGCCATTTCTGGGGCGAATGGACAGCCCATGGCTACTCCTTTGATTTGTAGGTACTGGTTGTCATTGAATTTGAAAAAGTTGTACTTCAGGCAAATGCCTGCCAGATCTAGCAGGAATGACGTTGGAACATTGTGAGGTGTGTCTCTTCTATCTAGAAAGATTTCCATTGACTCTAGGCCTGCCTCTTGTGGAATGTTGGTGTAGAGGCTTGTGATGTCTAGGGTGACCAGATATTCTTCATCTTTGTCGAAATTCTGTCCCTCTATGAGGGTTATTGCCTGCATCGTGTCTTTAATGTAGCTTGTGGTGGTTCCAATTAATGGTTTTAGGAACTTGTCTACATATTTCGCTGGTCTTTCCAGAATGGAGTTCCCACCCGAGATGATAGGCCTCCCTGGGGGGTTTTGGGTGTCCTTATGAATTTTTGGAAGGGTGTACATAAGTGGTGTTCTTGGATTATCATTAATCATGTACTCTGCTTCTTTCTTCGATAGCCATCTTTCTGTAAGGCCCGTTGCTGTTAGGTGTGTCAATTTGTCTTTTATCAATCTTGTGAAATCTTCGTTGGACCTTTTGTAATGTTCTTGATTGGATAGTTGCCGTGTTACTTCTAATTCATAATGATCCCTCTGTAGGATGACAATGGCTCCACCCTTATCCGCGGACTTAATTATTATCTCCTCGTTTGCCATAAGTCGTTTGAGTGCATCATTTTCTGGTTTGGTCAAATTCCATTTTGTGAAGGTTCTCTTGTTTTCCAGTGTATTAAGGTCCCTCAATACATTTTTCTCGGACGTCAACAGTTCAATCGGCATCACATCAGTGGCTGGAACAAACGTGGAAGGATTTTTGAGACCTGAATAATTTTTTGATGTTGGTGTCTCTTTGTCAGCAAAGAATACTTTTAGTCTCATTTTTCTGAAAAGTTGCAACATTTCTAGTTTGATTTGGCTTATGTCTGGTTTGGTAGTTGGTATAAAGGACAACCCCTTATGTAGCACATTCATTTCTTCTTGGGAGAGGTCGCAATTTGATAGGTTATGGATGGGGTCCTTTTTGCAAATTACCAACGGTAAACCCTCCTCCTGGTGGTGATCTCTCCCTGATATTGTTGTGGTGGGGGTAGACCGTTGTACCATTGCCTTGGTCTTGTTCTTCCGGTTGGTCTTACCCTGCCTCTCTCTAAAAAAGGCCCTGGTTGGTAGAATTGCCTAGGTTGAATATTGCTTGTGCTTGTTGTAGGTTCTGAATCGCTGGAGTTGTCCGAATATGAAGAAGCTTCCAAAAAAGTCTTCTGCTTCTTAGAAAGTGGTAATCAGATACCTTGGTTGTCCCTACTGTACAGCCCTCTCTGATGCAGCCTTAATTATGGAAATCCGTTTTTGCACATCTTAATGTGACAGGATTACAGTTTTGGCCCCTGTTGGCCTTTAAGGCTACATTTCCTAATGTAAACAGCTCTATTCATCACCTGACACCATGATGTTTCAAGGTAAGAAAACGCAAAGCCTTAAAATACTCCTGTTAGCAACACCCTCTCACTTTAGGTTTCAAGAAGAATTAACCAGTACACACAAATCACTAACATGGAAACAAATCATAATATGATTACATAAATTGGCCATTACAACCAACATGATCTGTTGCCAAACATCTAAACACACATACAGCAATATACACCTAATTTGCGCATATACAAATTGATCACTTGACTGAGAAAATGTATACCCCGAAGTCTTGGAAATGAGGCAAGTAGTGGCATTCTAGAATGAAATCATCTCAGTGGAAACTAAGTCAGAACAGTTTACCTCCCCTGTCCAACTCCAGCCCGAGTTCAAGCAGAAACACATTTCCAACATTTCCAGGGTTCCTAAAACACAATATCCACGCTTCCCCTCCCCCTTCATCACCCCTACCCGTATTACTTGTGGCTTTCATCTACTAAAACATTATTTTTTGTTAAACAGCCTTATGCTGTGCCATGAACCTTTTTCTAAAAATAAGTGGAGGGTGCCTGTCGTGTGATGGCTGCCTGCTTCCATTTGCTGCAAAGCATTATTTTATTGACTCCCCTCACCCCAGGAAAAAATAAAGCCCCCACAGGTGCGGACATACCAAAGGAAATATTGATTTTAAAATATATTGAAGGATGGCGAGTTTCCAGTTGCAGTAAAAACAAATTCACTGAGCCTTGCTTGAAAATATGTATAGCACTGCCCATTCCCCACCCCAACTAAAGTACAGCGCCTTGGTCAGTCCTGTTATAGTTAGGTAAATATGTCAGTGACAACATAAAAGTTTTGAAGTAAATAAAACACTGAAATTCACCAGTTATAATTTGCTACTCTGCACAGCTAACCATAACTAGCACCCCCACCATGTACAGCTTATGACCGAACTCATCACATGGTTTAAGACATCAAATATGTCATCACTGATGACATCTCAAATGAAATAATTTATGTCATAATCCACTGAGTGTGTTAGTTGAGTTTATAGTTTTTATAGCGGGGTTAATAACAATATTACTTTTCTACCTAATTTTGTTGAGCCTCTGTCCAGCTAATGGATGTAAGTGTTTACAAAATGCAAGTGCTCCTAATGCATGATATGTGTGTAGAGGTATTGAACACGTTACAAATCTTTGCGTTGAAGAGTAGTTCTGTGTGCAGGTGACAGTTGACGACTTGTTTTCAGCATGTTACACACACGTTCTTTGGCTCTGCAGAAAAACTTTCCAAAGGGGCAAAGATTCTATGTAAAACATATTAAATGTTGTAAGTAGCCTTGACTTATTAGACACAATTGTCTGAGCATGACAATTCCTACATGACATAGAATACTGTGTGCCTTAAGTAATAACATATGTACTGCTCGTTTTGCTTCATAATATGGGTTATCTGTAAAGCTTTCACCACTGTAAGAAGGGTGCAGGTAGTATGATATTTAGCACCTTCAGGCTGTGCGTATTTTATGGGAATAGTTGCTCTTTGGACACATTTTGCATATAGTTTACACTGTTCTTTGTAGATACTCTTTAATACTCTGTGGTATATTTCTCTTGAGAGTTTCCCTGTCTGCAAAACAGTGTTTTACAGAGTTAACTTTTCATAGAGTAAACAGTGTTAACAGTACCCATTGTCTACTTATGTCCACTTCAGTTCTCAATATTGGTTCAGTGATTGTGAGGGTTTGAAACAGATAAACACTGTCCGTAGTTATGTAAAAGGGTTTGAGTATCTGGAGGAACTTGGTTTTCCCTGAACAGTTGTAACAGATTGAACACCATGTGGAGTTCTGGTTAGCCGTTTGTTTGTGGTTGATAATAAACATAAACTTGGCTACCCTAGAAATGTATGATATAGGGCCATTGTTGTACATAACACAAAGTTGCTTCATCTATCGCGGTTTTATGAATGAGAGCAGTAATAATGATTCATATGATTCTGAGCTATTTTGCACTTACTTTGAGACATCTAATGACATACTAGTTTAAAGAACAATGTGTACAAAAGAAGCATGGTTGATGTCATCAGTGAAGTATGTGTGTGTGTGTATATATATATATATATATATATATATATATATATACATTCACTGAAAAAACCATAGGTTATAGACCATATATAGTTAGGAATTAGCATTTACAAAACCTTAATTTACTCGCACAAAACCATAGAAATTCGAATATATAGTTAGTTGCAATAACTATATATCGCGCACCCGCAATCCACTGCTGATGATGTCACATATTACATAATTCATGACATGGTCAGTGACATCACTGATGACATCACTGATGACATCATCCAGTGACTGTATGTTTCTGTAAAGTTAAAATATGTCTTTCATATTGAAGAATGAGTGGATGTATAAGTGTTTGGATGAAGGATTTAGTAGGTGCATGACTGACTGTATGAGACAATGATTAAATGTGTCTCACTGAGTGCATGGGTTAGTGACTAAACTGTCTTAATTTGTGCATCATTATTTCTGTAGTTCTGTAAACTGCTGCATGTGTTGATCAGTAGCTATATGAGTAACTATATGGGTTATTGATTGGTTGCCCAAATATTTGTATGGGAGAGTGAGTGTGTGTGTGGGGGTGGCTGGGAGGTATGTGACTCTGTGCATAGATGTGTGAGCAGTTGATTTAGTAGATGTATGGGTTCAAAAGTGCAAGTATAAACAGCTGTATGGGCGGATGACTGTCTGCATGAGTGTATTGGTGAGTGATTGGATTTCTCAGTGCTACATGTCAAAGTAAGTACATATGTAAAACACAGTACATGTAAGAGTTGACATATATAAATAACTGTGCATAAGAGCCAGTGAATGTGTGAGTGGCTGTATGGATCATTGTGAACTGGTATCAGTGATTGTATAAGAGAGTAAATATGTGTTAGTATATGTTTGATTAAGTAAGGTGTGTATAACTGTATAGTTGAGGAAATGGAGGTGTGATTGATTCTTTGCATGACTGACTAGGTGTGTGAGTAACTCCATGGATGAGTGACAGTCTGTGAGTGTCTGTTTACACTGATTGTATCTAAGGTTATATTATAGTCTGAAGAGGTTCATCGTATTATCACATGAATGATATCATCAGTGATGTGATCAGTAATGTCAAATGAGATGCTATCAGTGATGTCATCAGTGATGTCATTTGAGATGTCATCAGTGATGTCATCAGTGATGTCATTTGAGATGTCATCAGTGATGTCATTTGAGATGTCATCAGTGATGTCATCAGTGATGTCACTGACCATGTCATGAATGATGTAATATGTGACATCATCAGCAGTGGATTGCGGGTGCGCGATAGATAGTTATTGCAACTAACTATATATTCGAATTTCTATGGTTTTGTGCGAGTAAATTAAGGTTTTGTAAATGCTAATTCCTAACTATATATGGTCTATAACCTATGTTTTTTTCAGTGAATTTCAATGTTTTTTTAATAGCAAATATCAGAAGCTGTAAAATATAGAAACGATAACTCACCTTTACAAATTCTTTTTGAATTTCAAAACAGTCTCAGAAACACACCAATTATTCTTGAGCAGAATTAAAGGTATGCACTCCAGAGGCTGGAACCAACAAAGGCACCGAAACGCTGATATTCAACACACATATCTCTCATGTTAGCCAATAAAAACTCTTCCCCCACTTTTTTCAAATCAACACCCTTCCCCCCTCTGCCCTTTCTACCTCTTTTCCATAGCAACTACCGCCTTCCTGACCTGTCATGGCCACAAGTTCACACAACAATGTTTCAAATGAACTCTGAACTCTCAGTACACCTGCTAATCCACTGCAATCTTTCATTACAACATTTTTAAATAACCATTCAAAATACATATTTCAAAGAACACATCCATGCACCCTAACTTTCTGTTTTCAGCAATGGAAATACACCAATCACTGCTAATGAATCATTTGCACTTAAACTCCACAGTTTTTTACATTACAAACATCACTATTTCAACTGCCATTTCATTCCCACACTTCTTCTGACTGAAGCAGAACCTCCTCTCACCATGTTTTCAGGCTGGATTCTTGGACATAGCTACATTCACTGGGCTCACAGGTATGCTGATAACAGAAATTTACACAACCTCGATTTACAAAATGTGGAAATCAAATGGATTGGTCGAAGAGGATTGAAATGTCACCAATTGATACCACTGGTGAAAACCTTTTTACATTTGCCAAACCCTGACCTCATAATAGTGCACTGTGGAGGAAACGATTTGGGCACTTTGACTGGGGTAGGTCTGGAAATGCTTTTAAAGGACACCTTTGAGCAATTGATGACACTTTTTCCTCAAACTGCCTTGGTATATTCTAATATATGCCAAAGACAAAAATGGAGGTGGTCCTATCAATTTTGTCCACAAATTGAGAAATCGAGGAAGCATGTAAATAAGTCTGTTTCAGCTTACATGAGGGACCATGGAATGGGCTGCATCTACAACAATAACATGCGTTACTACATGCAAGATATCTACAGAGGAGATGGCGTGCATTTCTCAGATGAGGGAAACAGAGTTTTCATACTAAATTTAAGAATGTGTATTGGTTCCTACTTATAAGTTTCTAGAACATACACATAACCCAAAAGCTCTTTTCAGAGCTACCTTAACTTAGTGTACTCTTTTGAAATTTCGAATGTACCTTTTTTTTCACTTATTTTCACCTATATTCGCTTCCCGGTATGCTACCCAGGTCGCGTACCTGCAGCTAACCAGGCGAAAAAAACCATTTTTTTTATCGACATATATGAGTCTCCTCTGCCACCCTCAGGAAACTTAGGGAAACAGCATACGTCTAAAGTACCCCAATCTACCCATTCTGAACATTATTTACCCTCCATCTTGTATCTCAATTCTACCGAAACACAAAATGGAGGACTCCTGTAACACTGCAAGTTCGCGTACCGGGAAACGCACTGACAAGCACTCGTTTAAAAAAGGTGGGAAAGTAATTTACAGAAAAACCACTGGAGACACTTTCACCAATTAAACAGTAGCTCATACTACATACCAATCCCTACCGTTTTCACAAATTTAGTTGGAATACCATTTAGTCATTTAGCATGTAGAACTCTCTAAAATCCCTGAGGTAAATTACTTCACAAAACATATCGAAAGTGTTGGAAATGTCAACCAATTAAAATATTACTTTCAATTTCTACTATTATATCATGACATTTGATTGGTTATGTACCTGAATATATATAAACAAAGAGAGAGAAACACAGCCATTTTGACTACTACTTCGTGAAGTGCAGAACAACAAAAAATCAACTGATAACTTCAAGTTATATTTAAAAGGTAAGATATTATTTTTAAAACTGAAGTATGTTCTGTACTGAAAGCTAATTAGAAAAACATTTTCAGACAGTTTTATTCTTTCACTCTGTAATACTTATAGAATAAAATAGACTTCTCTGTTTTAGTTATGGCAGGGCCAGTCCAAGGATTTGCGAGGCCCTGGGCTAAAAGGGAACGTGCGCAAGGCCCCCTCCAAATTACGTAACTGGCCACTTACAAGGAGAACATGCACAGACACTGTGGAGGCCCCATTGTCCATCATTTTGACGCCCCCACAGTTTTAACTTTTAATCCACACGCATTTCTCACACCTTCATAGGTGTGAGAATTGATTGTGGTCTAAAAGTTAAAACTGAGGGTGCGCCAAAATGCTGGACAATGGGCCCCCCACAGTGTCTGTGAATGGTCTCCTTGCAATTGAAGGAGCGTCTCCTTCTTTCTCCCCTATACCTCCTGACACCATCCATGAGAGGCTCAAGGAGGGGCCCCCGCCAATGGACCTTAATTGCAGGCGACACCTTTCTTTGTGATAGATCTCCAGGAAAACAAAAGGACACATCACCAGTGCGTGGCCCCATGCTGGTGGGCTGAGTGCGAGGCCCTGAGCGGCAGCCCACGCTGCCCATGCCTAGCGCCGGCCCTGAGTTAAGGATAGAGTTAGACTTCTCTAGTATAATTCAGAATTGACTAAGAGTTTATTTGATAATTTTCTTCATATTTCTACTTCCAATTTGATACCATACACTGCCCAAAGAAAAAAACACTGTTTAAATAACCAAACTGCCTGTCTGTACTGAAACCCAACAGTGCCCTTTCTGTACTGATATATTTTTTTATGCAATTTACAGCAAGAAAATGGAAGGACAACAAAATGAAATTAATATTTCATTTGAAATTAATATGGAAAACAATCCTGAGGAAGACATAGAGGAAATAGACTTTACGGATCACTCTCTGGACCAAGACTTAATTAATTGTGTAGAAGAAATTGAATCATGGAATGAAAAGGAGGACATACCTGATGAATTAATGTTGGAAATTCTTTTAGATTTTGAAAAATCACAACAATACATTTTTATTTAAAAATTAAAAATAGTTTGAGACATTGTTCTTTTTTATATGTAAATTATGAAATAGTACCAAAATAGATATAATATAAAGTGAGACTTAAAATATACTGTGCAACTTTTTTGTGTTACATATTAACTTTGTTCATAGTTACTTCCTTTCTCCCACTATATAATCCCCAATGTGTATTTAACATCTCTTTATCATCTCCTGCCACCATGTTGTTTTGGCTTTCCAGACAGACTATGGTATGAATTCCATATACCACAATAACTTCTTTAACAACAAGCAAGATATCTACAAAGGAGACGGCGTTTATTAAATTATAGACTCTGCATTGATACCTACATGTAGCTCCGTAAATAAAAAAAAACAAAACAAACAATAAATAAACATACAATAAGTTAAAAGGCAATCATTCTTGTTTCCTTATAGTACGCTCCGCAGACCGCTTTCCGGTACGTGAACCGGGCGCACCCCACGAAAAAAACAATTTATTTTTTTTGGGCCCCGTGGGGCACTTTAATATCCCCCTCATCAATCCTAGGGGGTCAGAAGGGGTCTACCTTGCCCCCTTTCCTTCATTTCCCCCTTTGTTTTGGCCTCCTCTTGTCTCTCGATCCTACCGAGAGACAAGATGGCGGCCGCTACGGACTGTTTAGAATGTTGACAGACACCGGAGAGCCAATCAGCTTCGCTTCGCAAAGCTCCGTTACGCGAAAAGTACGCGAACTGGTGCGCTATCCAGGACGCTGTCACAGATATATCTGTTTTTTAAAATGTTAATTTCACAAAATCCACTGGAGCACATATATTGAGACCCAGCAAAGGCACATCGGGCTAACAGTCCCTACAATTTTGCCAAGTTTTGTGTAAATCCATTCAGCCGTTCGAGCTAAAAGTGAGGCCAAACGCCCTATGGAAAAATGAATGGGAAAAACGCGTTTTGGGACCCCCCTTTTTTCTCGGCACCCCCCTTGATGAAACCCCCCCAAATTTTCAGGGGCTGATCAGAAACAAAATGTGCCATTTTCCTGAAAATTTCAGCCGATTCCGTCCACAAACACCAAAGTTATTAGACATAGAATTTTCAAAAGTTCCATAGAGAAAAAATCCTAACTATATATACCTACTGGCGACCGCCAGTAGGTAATATATATATATATATATAATGTATGAGAAGCTGAATGTGATCAAGGGCTCTTGAAGCCCGAAACGCGTCGTTGCTGGCTGCGATATAAGAAAAAAATAAATCATACCTTGCCTAATCTGCTGTGGTCGGTCCGAGTTCCTGCTTCGCCGTTCGGCGCTCGACGGAAGTGGTTGTAATTGTTGGTGCATACATATATATATATATATCTTATCCATCAAAAGCCACTCACTGCCGAACTGCTCACGGGCAGGTGCCATTGTCGTGAAAGTGGCTTTTCATGCAAAATTATTCATCACCAAGTTCCTGAAAGGAATTTTACAACGCACTCCTCTGGATTTTACATGCTTCAATGGATTTTATTTTCAGGCAGACCAGTTTCAGCAGTACGCCTTTTTCAATGCCTCTAGGTGTTTTACACTCACATTGCCACCATTTAAATATCCATATGTGCTTTTCTATTGGTTGTGAGAAGCAGGGTCAGTGATGACGGACAACAGTGATAGCAGTCCTGTCTGTTCTTACTTCCGCCATATTAGCATGAAAATTCGATTATTTGTCTCTAAGTGAGTTTGGCTGCATGCGTTACATTATAGTAACATCAATCCCTCAGTGGGAACGAACATGCCTTTTTCATTTGCATCATGCTGGATTTCACTCACCACACGGGGGCTCATTGTATTGTATTGTATTGTATGGCATACTTGTATAGCGCTAAACTGTCACCCTAAGGGTATCCTGGCGCTTGACTTGGTCGGCCATACACAGCTTTTGTGCTACTTTAGGACTTTACGGGAACCTGGGAAAAAGATGTGTTTTTAGTCCTTTTTTAAAGGAGGAAAAGTCCTCCTTACTTCTCAGTGTCAAGGGGAGGGCATTCCACACTTTAGCTGAGGTGAACCTAAAGCAACGACCCCCCATCCTCTTCCTCAAGATTTATGAATGACAACCAAACAGGCAGAAGAGGAGCGGAGTGATCTAGTAGGAATATACCAGGAGAACATTGTCTGCAGCGATGAAGGCCCCTGGCCATGCAGAGCCCTAAAAACAAGACATAGTGCCTTAAAGTCAATGCACCGGGCGATTGGCAGCCAGTGGAGATCCGCAAGCGCCAGAGAGGAAGAACCAAAACGCCGTCTGGAAAGTGCCAGCTTGGCAGCCATATTCTGCTCCCGTTGCAATTTGCCCACTAGGGTGGCTGGAGCGCCCAGAAGTAGTGCGTTGCAGTAATCAAGCCTGCTTAAGATGATACTACGCACTACCTTTGGGTGGGCATATCCTGGGAGAGAGGAGAGGATCTTCCGCAAAGTTCAAAGTAACAGCATGCACGTTGCCACAGTTTTATTGACAAACGCGTCAAGCTGGAGATTAGGTTCGAACAGCACCCCCAAGTTCCGGGTGGACATAGTCACTGCCCCGTGCTCTGGAAAAAGGAAGGCCAAAAGTCTGGTGGCAAAGGCAGAGGGACGCGATCGAGGGAACAGTGCAGTACCTCGGTCTTTGAGCTGTTGAATTGCAGTGAATTTAGGCACAACCATTCAGCATTGGCTGACATGCAACGGTGGAAGGTCTCCTGTGATACAGCATCCTTACCCTCAAATGAGAAGATAAGTTGCGTATCTTCCGCATAATTAATGACCGCAATGCCATAGGACTTGATTAAGCCGATCAGGGGGCGGAGGTAGAGATAAAATAGAATGGGGCTAATGGCCGACCCTTGAGGCATGCCCTGCCCCACCCTTCTGGTGCCCGAGCGGTAGGGTGGCAAGGCAACCAGCTGGTGTCTATTATCAAAGTACGAGACCAGCCAGTTAAGGGCCAGGCCTGAAACCCCAATCTCCCCCAGTCTCCCGATCAGAGTGGCATGGTTGACTGTATCGAACGCGGCTGACATGTCGAGCAGCACTAGGAAGGCTGCTCGACTATGGTCGACACACGAACGAAGGTCGTCCAAGGCGGTCACTAATGCAGACTCAGTGCCATGAGTTGGCCTGAAGCCAAACTGGGCCGTATCCAGGCAGATGTTAGTCTCCAAAAAACTGGATAGATGTTTTGTCACCAGTTTCTCCAGAATCTTAGTTGGGAAAGAGAGCAGAGAGATAGGTCTGTAATTCGTTGGACAAGTAGGGTCCAGTGTGTCCTTTTTCAGAAGTGGCGATACCACAGCCAACTTCCAACAATCCGGAACCTGAGCTGTGCTAAAGGACTGACAGCAGATGGCATGAAGAGGGGGGTATAGCTCCTCATGGAACAGTTTCCAATATTTTTGTGGCAGTGGGTCTACAGGAGAGCCTGACGAGATCACACCCGCCACAGAACAGAAATCCTCAAAGGAGGAAAGAGGGAAGCTGTTCAACTGAGCCCGCTTATCATCCAGCTCTGGGAGACCAGGATTGATACCCCCTACAGGATGAGGTATAACTTGAAGAGCTGGGGTGACCGGGGTCCCAAGCTTACTCAGAATGAGGGAGATCGTATCCTCAAAAGCCTTGGCCAGAGAGCAGTTGGGAGGCCGCAATGTCCTTAGAGGCACATGCGGGTCGAGATAGATCCCTCACAATCTTAAACAGTGCCTGAGATTTGTTTGCCGCAGTTAGCAATGTTTCCTCGAGGAAACTAGCTTTAGCGCGCTTAATCTCAGTGTTGTACACCAGTAACGCCTGTTTAAAAAGCACACTATCAGGCTCAAGATATTGTCTCCTCCAGTGGCGCTCAGCGCGTCTACACTGGAGTTTCAGCTGAAAGAGCTCCTTGGAGAACCAAGGCATAGCCGATTTCATTAAAGAATGTTCCTCGCCCTGCCGTGCTCCACTTTAACACAGGGATGGAAAACACAAGTTCCTGTTGTGTAACTGGATTTCCTTCATTTATAGTAAATGACGACTCAGTGTCGATGAATTTCAACTTGCTGGTAAGTGGCGGCGGTTCAGGCAGTGAGTGGCTGACTTCTCATCTCAAATTACATCAATGATGACATCACTGATGACATCATCCCGTGAATTTGGTTTGGTTTGATATGTAAATATGTATTATATATATACATAGCAATCTGCATTGAAGAATGAGTGGATGTATAAGTGTCTAGAAGGACGATTTAGTAGCAGTGTGATTGACTATTTACTTGACTAATTTATAGTGTCTCACTAAATATATTGGATAGTGACTAAACTGTGTAAATATCTGTATTACTTTCTCAGTTATTCTGTAAACTGCTGCACCAGTTAGTTACTAGCTACATGAAAGTCTATATTAGTTATTGGTTAGTTAACTGATTATTTGTATGGGAGAGTGAATCTGTGTGTGGTTCGGTGGGGGGTCTGTGACTGCCCAAAGATGTGTCAATAATTAATTCAGTAGGTATATGATGTTAAGACTACATATTATAATACTTGTTTGGGTGAGTGAATATGTATATGGATGTGTTGATGAGCAAATATATCTCTCAATGGTACATGTCCAACAAATTAGAATAATAAAAGGCAGTGTATGTGACATTTGTTCTATATAAATAAGTATACATAAATCTCAGTGATTGCATGAGTGACTGTATGGATAACTGTATACTTGTAATAGTGATTTTATAACAAACTAAGTATGAGTTACTATCTATATGATTAAATGAAGTGGTGTTTGTATAAGTGTGTAGCTCAGTAAATATAAGTATGATCCTTTATTTGCATAAGTGAACAGGATGACTGCATAAGTAAATAGGATGTGTGCTGGTGTGCAATTTCAATGTAGGTTTATAAGTATATTTCATAGTGTTCTATATATCATTGACTGCATGTATGAGTGAATCTATAGGTAATTGTTTTGATGTGTGTGTAGATCTAGAAATCACTGACTAGGTTTTTAGATACTTGTATTGGTGTGTCAATGGATTCAAATATGATACTCTGTATTTTTCAGAGAGTGATGAAAGGTTATAGTAGTGTATGATGAGGTGTATCTGATTGTCACGTGGATGATGTCATCAGTGATGTTATCAGTGATGTCATTTGATATGTCATCAGTGATGTCATCAGTGATGTCACTGACCATGTCATGAATGATATATGTGACATCATCACCAGTGGATTGCGGGCGCGAGTGTTACAGTTAGTACAACTAATTATAACAGAGGAATTTCAATGGTTTTGTATGAGTGAAATATGAAGCTAACTATAACATTCCTAAAACCTATAGTTTTTTCAGTGAATTTCTAAGATTTTTTAAATGCAAATTCCTACCTATAACCTGCCTGAAACCTATGGTTTTTTCAGTGAATTTCAAAGGTTTTTGACAATTTCTACTTATTATGTTGACCACTTGCCCATATTTTCAACCAGAAACCAAATCTGCAATGCTACGTAAAAAATCAGGCAATAGTTCTACTTACCACTAACAAATTAACATAAAAAATTAACTACTGTAAGAAAGTTAAACATGTATTACATGAATTAGATCCAACTCACACCCATGTTTAAAGAGCAATATGTGTTAGAGATTGTAATTATACACTTCCGACACCCAACAAAATCACAATAATCAGCGCCACAACCACTACAACCACCCCCACGGACCTCTCCTTTCTACTACCTCAAAGACAGTGCAAACCAGGACAACAAATCTTTCCAAAATAATATATCCCCTCAACAGCACGCTAGCTTAATCTACAGAGATGTGGCAACCAAGTATGTATAAGGGAAAGAACGTGAACATCAACAATAATGTATACAACGCTAAGACTACTGGTGAAATACTATACACAATTCACTACATAAATCAAAAACTTTTCAGTGTGTAGATATACCATTGATATGTGTAGTGTACTGAATAGTGGACGCAACCATATTATCTCAGACACTGGGAATATTTTGGTCATGTAGCTGTGTTCACCCCCTCCCCTTTGGAACAGAAGCGGAGTAGGCTAGTCCAACGTAAACAACGTCAACGTACGACTATAAATAATTCGGCTACGCCTTGGGCGCCGTTCACTTCTGCAAAGAGAAGACTGCGCCACAGCGAAGTTCCCCACCCTGCCACGTGGCTGCCGCCATAACAGCATGCTTCCTCGATACAGACCAATTGCGAGCTCAGCGCCACAGCACCACAGATTTATGTCTGTACCGACTAGCAGTTTCAATCCACACTGCGGACAGCAGGATTCACAACTCGAATTCAACTTTGGATCTAAATTTGTCTTCAGTATCTGTGCTGAGAAATGTCTTTAATCTATTCTGCGGTCAGTAGAGTTGACAACTTGATACCAGTTGAATTCAGCTTTGCATCAACACTACGGACAGCATTGAATCCAGCCTTGCTTTATTTAAGGCAGAGACAATTGTACTGTGTCCTCAGATTCTGTTAACTGTGACAAAATAGCATTCATCGATCTTTGTGTTGACTACTACCTTCAATCTACACTGCGTACAACAGGGTTCACAACTTCAATTCAGCTTTGCATCAACACTATGGACAGCATTGATTCCAGCCTTGCTTTATTTAAGGCAGAGACAATTGTACTGTGTCCTCACATTCTGTTAATTGTGATAAAATAGCATTCATCGATCTTTGTGTTGACTACTGCCTTCAATCTACACTGTGTACAACAGAGTGCACAACTTGAATTCAGCTTTCCATCTACACTAGGGACAGCATTCAAGATATCTTTGATTTATGTAAGGCAAAGATTATTTTATTAAAGGATGCCACAAAAGCATTCCTCAATGACAGTAGTGAGTTCTGTTTTCAAATGTACACTGCGATCAAAAGAGTTTACCGCTTGTGAGAAGTTGGCCTGGTATATAATGCTCACTAGTTCTAGTGATCACTTTGTACCATGCCAAGCAACCCTTATGATGATCGGTTGTAAGTCAACCTTATAGACCAGTTATCCTAGTGGTAACGTGGACAAAGCAGTCTTAGGCTAAACTCTGAAAGGCATGTGAAGCCAGCTGTATTACCATACACAACCCCCTTGAATTCCAGATGAAAGGACACCACACAGATATATATTGAAAATATATATATATTTATTAACTACAAATATCCCCTGAACTTTTTATGAGCACAGAAGCACAAGCGTTAAACAAAACACAGTTT
This sequence comes from Lissotriton vulgaris, assembly GCF_964263255.1. NCBI lineage: Eukaryota > Metazoa > Chordata > Amphibia > Caudata > Salamandridae > Lissotriton > Lissotriton vulgaris. Next base: position 1,302,075,923 of record NC_141695.1, on the reverse strand, counting down.
AAAATACACAAAAGTTGCACAATATGGATGAGCCCTAGGGGCCACCTAAACCATATACTAAGAAAGTGGTATAAGAGATACCAATCGATAGGGAAATAGGCCTAGGGCCTTGGGAATCGCTGGAGCTGTACGGGACTAGCAGTGACTACGTTGGGAAAGGCCCGCGGGACTCGGGTGCAGTGTTTAAAGTGCACGCACTCACCAATGCAAAGTTTATGGTGCGTAAAAGTTAGAAAGTTAGTTAGTTCGGAACCTTCAGAGTGACCTAGAAAGCTGAAACTTAAACACAGGCCCTAGAGGTGGGTACCAGTGTAGGAACACCGGCGTTGCTGATTTACCTCACCCACAGGAAGGGGGTGCATAGGGTCGAAGTAGTGTTGGGTTTCGTCACGCTGGTCGATGGTGCTTGCAGCTGAAGATGCTGCAGGCGGCTTGATGTGAAGAGTTCCGGTGGATCCAAGGATGGATCTGAAGTTTTGAAGACCTGAAAGCAGAGGGGACAATGTTCAAAGTCACTAGCCAGGGACTACCGTGGAACCAGATTGGAACCAGGCGATGTCAGGTACAAACAGGCGTTTAGGTGTAGCTTCTCTCTGCAGCCACGTGGACACCGGGGGTCGAGGACATCCAGGAGTCGGTTACGAGCTGTCCCACGCAGGCTTCTCGCTGTTGGCGGTGTCAGCAACTTGATTGAAGCAAACAGGCCTTGGCTAATGCAAGCCACGCAGGAGTCAAAAAAGGCTTGTTACTCGGACCAGCAAGGTCAGAGCGGGTGCTCCTTTTTACAGGAGTGAGGGCAAGTCTGGAGCAGCCAGACCCGCAGTGTAGTTCTTCGGTTTCACCGCCAAGATGGCTGCTGACCACGTGGCTAGTGGCCGGGATGGCTCGTCGAGTGGTACAATGCCAAAGGGCCCCACGCAGAGCTGCAGACAGGCTCAGCTCATGCTAGAGCACCATCTCACATATTTACAAGCACTCTGCCTCCAGGATTGATGAGGCCTTCCATAGGAGTGGCTGATAGGAACATATGTGTCCAGTTTAGGTTAGGTATAGGTATACTACACCTAAGCAAGAGGTGATTACACCAACTTGCCCCAGATGAGTGATCAGCCAGTTGTGTCAAATATTGAGGCCAGGGGTGGCACAATACATGCTGCAGCCCCTGGTAGGCCTTGGAAACACCTATGCCCTGGGTACCTAGGGTACACTGTTACAGGGGCCAATAAGGTGAACCAGTTCCAATTGTGTATGCACCTAAGGTACATGGAGTCTATTTTAAGGAGAGAGCAATCAGCCTGGGGCCCTGAATAGCAGGATCCCAGGCCAACTATGTCAAAAACCAGCTAAACACCAGGCAAAAAGTTTGGAGGTAACCAAAGTCAGATTTCCACCTTCCTACATACCCCCCCCCCCCAAACGAAAGGAGATAAGGCTATCCCTGACCAGGTAAGTGTATATTGCCTAAGTGGCCATATAAGGAAGTACCAGCTCTGGCTTGGTAACCCCCTGTCTCATGGTCCACTAAGCAATCCCTCACCCTAAGGGTATCTGATTGTCTCCACCATAGGGAATCTCTACCTGTGGTGTGTCTTTGCAAAGTCAAAGGCTGGTGTTGAGATGGAGTACTGAAGTGAGTTTCCTCTGTAGGGCTCAGCTTCCTCCAATCACTCTCCACCATGTGTGCCTTTCTCTCTTTGACTGAGTTGCACTGTGCTCTCAGGGTCAACCTCTGGCTAGCTAAAGCTAGAGGCTGGGTCCCTCTTGTTGGCTTACTGGAGGGACAGTTCAGGTTTGGGCCCTTGGGGTCCCAGGTTTGGCTGTGCCCAACAGAATCCATCTGTGGGAGGTCCCTAACTACTTTTAAGGGGGCTCCCTCAGGAGTTTTTAAAGTTTTCACCTCACTAGGGCTACTAGTTTTGGTGCCCCTAATCTGTTGATGGGGGAGCTTTATTTGACAGGGGGCCCTTTGGAGCTCTCTGTCCTTCTTGTCCTCTGCAGCCCTGGGCTGAGTAAGGCAAGGTAGAGAGGGGCAGGTTACCTGCTCCAGACTGGGTCCCACCTGAGAAGGGTCCACTGCCATCAGAGGCTCTGTCAGGCCAGGCCTAAAAACCTCTGGGACAGTTCCTTCATCAGGGGTAAGATCAGTTCCCTGAGGAGGCTGATCCTTTCCTAAAGTCTGGTGGGAGGGAGATTTCTCTTCCTCCTCAATGCTCTCAGTTTGGGTGGAGTGATCCATCATTTCAGGCTTCACTACCCATGTATCAGTTTGAGTTTGGGCTGAGGCCAGCACAGCCCCACCAACCTTTTCAGGAGGAGACTCAGTTTGGTTATGGGCTGTTACCATCACCGCCCTGCTACTCTTTTCAGGACGGAAGTTAGCTAAAGATGGGGCTGAGGTTTGCTCAGCCCTTCCAACCTTTTCAGGAAGGACATCTTGGATTGGGGCTGTAGCCATCACAGCCCCACTAACCTTTCCATGGTGATTTACCATTCTAGAATGGGTTTGCTGTTCAACCTCGGCCCAGGCTGAGATTTCCAAATCATTACCAAGTAGGCAATCTACAGGCAAGTTTGCTGACACTGCCACTCTCTTTGGGCCAGTTACACCTCCCCAGCTGAGACTTACTACTGCCATGGGATGATTTGTTTGGATTCCATCAATGTCTGTTACCTGGTATGTGGCACCAGGTAAAAGTTGCTTAGAGGGAACTATACAGTCAGCCACCATGGTGATGCTAGCCCCTGTGTCTCTAAAAGCTTCAACTTTCAAACCATTGATGATGGGTTCTTGTCTGTATTTGCTCAAGGTATTTGGGCAATCAGAGAAGTTGGCAAACCCCATTCCAGTCTCATAAACAAGATTATTTCTGTATGGGGACCTGGATAGGCCAGGATCCACCTGTGCTCCAAAAGTAAACCCACCCAGATTCCTGGGTGTGCTCCCACTTCCTGGGGGATTACTGCTGACAGTAATAAGAGGTGTTGGAGCTGGCTTTGGAGGTATATTCTCTTTATTGCCATTCTTGGGACAACAGCTGTCTGTTTTGTAATGCCCAACCTGTTTACAGGCATGACAATAGGGCTTTTTCCGGGTTGAAGAAGTGTCTTGGGACCCACCCCCATTCTTGGAGTTTTGGGGCCCTGGGGAAGTCTTTTCCTTACTTTTATCCCCGCCGTTCTCTTGAGGCTTGGTAGTCTCTTTCTTTTGGTCACCACCCTGGTTCTTAGGCCTGATCATGGTTCTGACCCATTTGTCTGCCCTCCTACCCAATTCTTGTGGGGAGGTCAGATCAGAGTCAACCAGGTGCTGATGTAGAAGCTGATTTTGACAATTAGTTAAGATTTGCTCTCTCATAATTAAATTATACAATCCTGTATAGTCAGTGACCTTACTTCCCAGCAACCAGCCCTCCAGAGCCTTAGTGGCACATTCAACAAATTCAGACCAGTCCTGAGTCTGAGGCTTCTGGGTGTCTCTGAACATTAACCTGTACTGTTCAGTGGTTAAGCCTAACCCATCAATCAGAGCACTCTTCAGGACCAGGTAGTTTCTAGAATCCCCATCACTAACTGTGAGGACTCTGTCTCGGCCTCTACCTTCAAAGGAGAGCCACAAGATTGCTGCCCACTGCTCCTGAGGGATCTGCTGTACCTTGCAGGCTCTCTCAAGTGCAATCATCAATTTGTGGATATCATCCCCAGCTTTGTAGGGGGGCAAAATCTTACTCAGGTTTCTTGTATCAAAATACCTGTCTTTATCCTTAGGGATAGTGCTGCCACCAGTGGATCCTAATCCACTCTCTCTAGGCTGTCTTGCTCTAGCAAGTTTCTCTTGGGCCAGGGCAACTTCTAATTCTTGTCTCTGGATCCTAAGTTCAGCCTATCTCATTTTTGCCTCATGTTCCCTTCTCTGAAGGCTAGTCATCTCCCTTCTGGAGTGACCATGAGAACCTCTAGAAGCCGGGGCGGTATTGGAGTCACCTGAGTGATTCCTCTTCCTCCTACGCTCCTGGTTAAGTCCACTTGGGTGTCTGGGCAAGGTCAGCCTTGCTTCAGTCCCAAATATACTTAGGTTAGCCTGGTTAAGCCTACTGACTAGCACCTGACTATTTCTGCCATAATCAGAATCACTGCTCCCCCCCTTCTCTCTCTTCTTCCTCTTCCTCCTCCAGATCTACCCGAGGAGCTACAGTGATTTGGACATCCTCATCTACCAGGACTATAGGGACAGGGGCATCAGCATTGTCATCCTCAGACTGATCCAAGATCTCTCTAAGGTGGTCTGTAGTAGGGGAAGGCCCTGTCTTCAGACCCCTTAAGGCACAAAGCTGCCTTAATTCCTTAAAAGAAAAGATAGCAAATTTGGATGGTGCCCTTGGAGGGTCACTGTCAGCAGGAGTAAGTCCACTGGACCCCTCTGCTCCAGACATTGCTCTAGTGTCGTGGATGTGTTGAAATCTACCTACACTGGTGTTTACCTACTAAACCTAGTAGTTGTAGTCAGGGTGTGCTACTCCCTATCCTCTACAACAACTAAGTTCAGTAGAACTTATGTATACTAGTCTTGTTTTTATATGTACCTAACAGGTACCTGTATGATCTTTCAAATGATAATCTCAACGATTGTAATGGTAAAACAACAGCAAGCTCAGATCCCAATCCGCTGCTAACCAATGTGAGAAGTTGGCCTGGTATATAATGCTCACTAGTTCTAGTGATCACTTTGTACCATGCCAAGCAACCCTTATGATGATCGGTTGTAAGTCAACCTTATAGACCAGTTATCCTAGTGGTAACGTGGACAAAGCAGTCTTAGGCTAAACTCTGAAAGGCATGTGAAGCCAGCTGTATTACCATACACAACCCCCTTGAATACCAGATGAAAGGACACCACACAGATATATATTGAAAATATATATATATTTATTAACTACAAATATCCCCTGAACTCTTTATGAGCACAAAAGCACAAGCGTTAAACAAAACACAGTTTAAAATACACAAAAGTTGCACAATATGGATGAGCCCTAGGGGCCACCTAAACCATATACTAAGAAAGTGGTATAAGAGATACCAATCAATAGGGAAACAGGCCTAGGGCCTTGGGAATCGCTGGAGCTGTTCGGGACTAGCAGTGACTAAGTCGGGAAAGGCCCGCGGGACTCGGGTGCAGTGTTTAAAGTGCACGCACTCACCAATGCAAAGTCTATGGTGCGTAAAAGTTAGAAAGTTAGTTAGTTCGGAACGTTCCGAGTGACCTAGAAAGCCGAAACTTGAGACACAGGCCCTAGAGGTGTTTACCAGTGTAGGAACGCCGGCGTTGCTGATTTACCTCACCCACAGGAAGCGGGTGCATAGGGTCGAAGTAGTGTCGGGTTTCGTCACTCTGGTCGATGGTGCTTGGAGCTGAAGATGCTGCAGGCGGCTCGATGTGAAGAGTTCCGGTGAATTCAAGGATGGATATGAAGTTGTGAAGACCTGAAAGCAGAGGGGACAATGTTCAAAGTCACTAGCTAGTGACTACCGTGGAACCAGATTGGAACCAGGCAATGTCGGGTGCAAACAGGCGTTGAGGTGTAGCTTCTCTCTGCAGCTACGTGGACACCGGGGATGAGGATGTCCAGGAGTCGGTCATGACCTGTCCCACGCAGGCTTCTCGCTGTTGGCAGTGTCGGCAACATGATTGAAGCAAACAGGCCATGGCTAATGCAAGCCATGCAGGAGTCGAAAAAGGCTTGTTACTCGGACCAGCAAGGTCAGAGTGGGTGCTCCTTTTTACAGGAGCGAGGGCAAGTTAGGAGCAACCAGACCCGCAATGTAGCTCTTCAGTTTCGTCGCCAAGATGGCCGCTGACCACGTGGCTAGTGGCCGGGATGGCGCGTCGGGTGGCACAATGCCAAAGAAGATATTAATCAAAAATTGGATAAATATACGAAAGAAATTCAAGACAGAAAAATAAAGAAATATAGGTGAGATACTATAGACTACAAGTTAGAGGAAGTTTAGAGTTGGGCTGAAGTTTATCACCAAAGAAAATGGCAACAACCACAAAACACCAACACTTCATCTCAAGAAAGTATCGTGTCAGATTCTGATACTACACAAAACAGGAGACCAATATCAAAAAGCGCTCAAAGCAGCGAGAAAGATCTAACAGGAAAATCGTTTTTTTATCAACAGGTCCAGCGGCAAACAATGCCCCTTTAGAGAAAACTGGAGGAGAGTCCTCAAAACAAGGAGGGGAAAAAGAGAAAACAAAAGAAACAGACGTAGAGAGAGAAATGAGATCGAAATCAAAGAAGAAAACAAACTTGTAAATAATATCTCAGACACGCAATTGACTGATACCCAGATTTGGGTTAACGTATGTACCCACCTACATATCAAACCCACAAGAAACTGAAATTGCCCTGTTTAAGTTTTTTAGGTCATTACGTTTGAAAAATTTCTTTTCTAATGTTCAACCTATAGAAAAAACAGATACGCCCCACAAAGAGTTTAAAATGAAGAGTACTATTTGTGCCCCAACATCTCATAAAACCATTGATGCCTATGAAAGAGTAATCATGTCAGAGATCAACAAAATTAATTACAACAGCAACAATAAATCTAATTTTTCCAAAAAGGACTGGAGTACATTGAAAAATTTGATGGAGATGTCTGAAATCACTATACAAAAGGCTGATAAAGGGGGAGCCCTTGTTGTGATGAACACTGAATATTATGAGGAAAGTGTGAGAGTGCATCTGCAAGACACTAACACTTACCGTAAACTTGATCAAGGTCCAACATGTGTTTATGCTTCCACTTTAAAAACCATACTAGATCATGCATTGGAAATGAAATGGATTACACTCAAAACCTATCAATTTTTGAATATCAAATATCCTAGGAGACCGCAATTTTACATGTTGCCCAAGATCCATAAAGATGCCATAAGACCGCCATTTAGACCGATAGTGTCAGCCTGTGGAACACTTTCAGAACCATTGGGGCAATATCTGGATTGGTTCTTACAACCGTTAGTGCAAAATTGGGTAACTTATGTGAAGGATACCTCTGGTTTTCTCAATATGTTGAAAGACCTTGATCTCACAACTGCTGAAGAACTATTACTATGTTCTATAGACGTTACTTCATTATACACCTCGATCCCTCATAATGAGGGACTTGAAGCAATTGAGTGGCGATTATTGCAGAATGACATTGAAGGATCAGAAAAAGTTTTTTTAATGGAATTGATGCAATATGCTTTGTTCCACAGCTACTTACAATGGAAGGAAGAGTATTTTGAACAGTGCAGTGGTACGTCCATGGGGTTTGCGGGGGCTTCGTCCTACGCAAACACCTTCATGGCAAAATTTGAGAGTGACCATATCCTTGGGAATCCGAACTGGCAAGATGGATTAATGGTATTCAAAAGATACATCGATGATATCTTTATATTATGGAAAGGATCAAGACAACAACTGGAAGATAACATAATGACTCTAAATCAACAACATGAAAGAATCAAATTTACTCATCAAATACACCACAAAGAATTGGCTTTTTTGGATGTAAAAATAAGGATTGAGGATAAAAAACTAATCACGAATGTATACACGAAAAGCACAGATAGAAACAGCAGTTTGCACTTTGAAAGTTTTCATCACTATTCCTTAAAAAACATCTACCGTTTTCACAATTCATCAGACAAAAGAGAATTACATCTGACCCGACTGAGGTATCATCCACTATTGACATTCAGATCAAAAAATATCTCAAACGAGGATACCCCAAAATGATACTTGAAGAATCAAAAAACAGAGTGATGGAAATGAATTGAGAAGACCTTCTTAAAACAAAAGAGAAAAAAGAAACAAAACTCACAGTATGTGTGCTCAAACATTCAACACAATCCAAACAAATAACTAGAATAATGAGACAATATTGGACAATGATCACTCAAGAACCAGATCTCCAACCATTATTTGCTGAACAGATTACATTTGCTTTCAGTAGATCAAGAAATATTAAAGAACTGTTAAAGAGAAAAGAATTGAAATGCACAACAGAGACACATAAAGGCATGCAGAAATGTATGAACTGCGTACATTGCAACAATGTAGTTTTGGGAAGAGTATTTACTCATCCAATGACAGGAAAACAGATTCCTTTACTACATTCAAGCTTTTGTGATACAAAAAATGTTATTTATGGTATCAAATGCCCATGTGGAAAACTTTATGTAGGCCAAACTGAACGTAAAATAAAAGTCAGAATAACAGAACACAAGAGCAATATTAGACAAAGGAATCAGAAGTCATCCATAGCGGTGCATTGGTTGGAGGAAAAACATAACATTTCTCAACTTCGTTTTACCATACTTGAAGTTATCACAACAGAACAAGAGATTGACATTCATAAGAAAAGACTAAGAGCAGAATATTTCTGGATTTGCAAAATGTGTAGTCTACAACCACAAGGACTAAATGACAGGATTGAATTATCTTGTTTTCTTTAATTTCCATTCAAGACTGTTGTTTCTGCATACTGTTTCCCAATCTAAGATGGCCGACATTTCAGAGATCAGTATTATGTTTTAGGATAGATATGTTATATTAATTTCATCTGAATATACACATTAGAAATCATTTATTTCATCTAGAAACTTTCTACGTACTCTCACAATTAATAATTGTTTATTTTATTATTTTTTTGGGGTACTTTACATTACAGGCGTCTCACATGTCATTACCGAGATAGGGTATACCTCGTTACGTTAAAGCACTAACTTCATTTTATCCACCTTTAACTAATCGTATTTCAAGTTTTACAATAGATACAGGTTGCGATCACGTGATCCACATTTGACCCAATCAACAGAGAGTTTTAGTACCATCACACTTAGCAGAATGCCAGCGCGTAACGGATTGGTCTCACCACGAAGTTTTCGAACTTTACATATTAGACATTCTTGATGTAATTTTGTATAATTCACTTAGATACGGCTCACCATGTTTCTTTCAAGTATTAACCTTATCACATTCATCATTAATATTTTCGTATTTAAAGTTCGAGAGTACATACAGGTCGCGATCACGTGATCCCCACGTGATCCAATCAACAGTGTTTTTTAACCATGCACTCAGTAAACTGCTAGCGCGTTAAGGATTGGCTACACCGCGAGGTTTGCGCAGACTTTCACTTCCGTGAGTACGAACGCATAGCTGAAGTTGTAGACATTGTGCAGTCTTGTAACAAACTTAGCGAGCATAAGAATAACAGCAGTTTTAAGATTAGATTAGTAACCTTCTCTGATATATATTTTGTTTACGTTAGAGGGCTCTTCTGAAATGTTGAGATTATCTTGATCACTTAGTGTACTTTATTGCGATTTGATATGTCTACTGATTGAGCGGTTACTTGAATACATTTTGAGAGTTTTTGTTAATGTTTACCATTTTTTATAAGAAATACTTATTTCCTTGTTTTTTCCTTATACAGACCCCCGAAGAAGGGTCCCTGACCCGAAATGCATTGGGTACATGTGAAGTGAATTTGATTTAACCATGCTGATGATATCATACATGAATAAATAAATGACTATAAGAGAAGAAAATTATTGGATGACTTGGATGAATTTTTTGAGAAACGTTTGACATGAATAAATGAGAAAGTTTGGAATGACCTTTTCAGGCCAGAGTTGAAGAGTGCACACGACCTCCAAAGGTGGGGAACCTCCACCTTTTCTAGTCATCACAATGCTAAAGGGCCCCACGCAGATCGTGGAGATGCTGGGGGGCTGATCTTCGGTGCAAGGGCTGCTCGGTGGTGGGGGTTCTCAGTTCCCAAAGCACAACGTCGAGGATGCCTCTGATGCTGCGCAGTCAGCTCTTCGGGTGTCTTCCAAGATGTCCGGTCCCACGTCTTTCGGTGCCTCCACGGGTCCCTTCTTTGCAAGGACTGTGGATCGGGCTGTGAGAAGTCTGGGAATCTGGGTCTTGTCAGGCTCTGGGCTCGGGCTCCAGCGGGAGGCGGCGGTCAATTCGCTGGTTGGTACCTGTGTTCACAGGGTGGCCACTCCTAGGCCACAAGGGAGATGCTCTTCAGTCTTCTGTGCAGCAGAATGTCGAAGTCCAGTCGTCTTCTTAGTTTCAAGTTGATTCAGGATGATCTGAGGTGCTCTGGCACTGCTCCCACTCTTATTCCCAATCTGAGGGATGGATCACCTGCTAGGTCCCTCCTCTGGGTGGGACCAGGAAGGGGTGCGGTTACACCCCCTTTCCTTTGTCCAGCTCCTCGCCAGGCCTGGGTCTGGAAAATCCCAGGACCGGTTTGGACTGGTTATGCACGGGGACATCTTCTGTGTGCCCCGGGCATGTCTCAATCTATTCAGCCCTGTCCTACCCAATACACAAAATCCTGTCTGGGGTGGTGCTCGCACCTCCCAAGGCAGGAAACCCTTTGTCCAAGCCTCCCTCGCTGGACGGACTCCCAGCAGCAGGAGGTCAGACTTGTGTCTCTGGTGGCAGCGTCCATTTTGTGATGCTGAGGCTCTGGTTAACTTTAACCGGGGTTAAGGCTACACACATGTCGTGTCCCTCTAGAAGGGTGGAAAACACAAAAAACACACATTCAAAACACAAAAAACATTACTATCAGTACAGCCTGCCCGGACCACGCATCATCGCAGGCTCCACATAACCTTCTTGTTTTAGATACCACTAACTCAGTAGAAACCAAACCAAGTATAACACCTTTCAAACCCTACACAATATCCCTTTATTATGCTTCCTTGAAAAACGTATTTTATATCACTTATACATTTAGTTGAATAATAAAATGCACGCTGCATATATGTTCTGTCTTCCAATTCAATCATGATTGCAGATGATGCACTCCACCCTAAGATCTATACTGCGGACAGCAGGGTATTAAACTTGAATTCACCTTTGCATGTACACTATAGACAGTATGAAATTCAACCTTTATTTATTTAATGCAGAGACAATTATACTGTATGTATTCAGATTTTGGTAAAATTAGTAAAAAAGGTATTGTTCTATAACTGTACTGACTACTAGCTTCTATGTACACTGTGCCCAGTAGGGTTCACAGCTTGAATTTACCTTTCCATCCACACTCCAGACAGCATTAAATTCAGCCTCGATTTATCTAAAGCAGAGACAAAAATACTGCTGTTGCACTGCTAGTATGTGCAAGCACCTTCAATAGCTGCATCATGTGAACTATGATAACAAACAATGTACAAGATTGCGCAAAAATGTACCTCCACCACCAGCAATACCAAGTACCTCTTGGGTATGACCTTCAACATCGCTACCAGACATTTGTCCCCAATTTGTGAAAGTTACAATGCACTGCGTGAAGAGGAATAATTTAATTTGTTATGAGGAGCAATCATACCCAGTTTTGGCAGCAATTGATAACCATCGATGCGAGTTTTTTTTTCCCCCCTCAAAGTTCATATAGTCCAGTATGCAACAGTGAATGATTTCAGTGCAGCCCGTTCAGACCACACATCATTGCAGGATGAGCACACAATAAACAGCCGACGTACTGCTATCTCAGTACACCATAATAATCACCACGTGCCCTTGTTAAGGCAAAATTCAATAGTCAAAACACATTTTACCAGTGCGGTCAGCCTGGACCGAGCACCATGCACCATGCATCATCGCAGGCTCAGTCCACCACAACTCATGAACTCTTTACGATAGAATCTTCAGTGTATTATTTGACATACAATGCTCCTAACTTTGTACAGCAGAAGTCATACATTTTTAAGATTAAATATCTGTATATGATATCATGTTTACTATTCTACTTCTTACCAACAACAACGTAATAAAATGGAGTCGAGCAAACATGCCCGTACCCACTTCAACTATCTATCTGTGTCTGTGTATTTATTGTTTTTGTAAAATGCTGCTCCTCCGCCCTACCACATTATATTGTACTATAAATAGCATATGCAATTATCTTACCTGTGACAGTAAGTGTGGGCTATTCCTCCTTTTCTTTTTTCTTTTAGCATATTTATATAGCGCAAAATCAATCCAAAACGAATACATTTTCAGGCACGCATACATTACGTCATTACTCTACAATAACAGGATGTGGACGCAACACCGAGACTCGAACACTGATTTCCAGCACCAAGTTCTACAGTGTACCTGAATATCCACACACGTATATATATATATATATATATATATATTAACTGCCTTCATGTCCCAAAAACTGCAACTCAAACCTTTCACAGCCCTGTATTAGTACAGCTACAACACTCCACTGAATGTACAACAAACATTCATAATCGCATAAATGCATCATGCTCACCACGTTTTATGTTTGCAACTATGAACGAATGTAGAGTCAATAATACCCTGTACCTTCCATGTTGGCCAAGTTGTGGGACTTTACAGATATAATGACACATTTCTTTTTAAGACCCGGGTGACGTCAGGACTACAAAACGGACACCCAAATTACTTGATTTCTCATCTAGCTCACGACGGGACCACATCCATAGCTCCGGAACCTTGGTTCAGAGCCCTGCACAGAACTGGCATACATCAGGCCAGAACACTCCACTTACGCTTCCAGGAAAACACAACAACAAAACATTGCCCAGATTTAATTGTAGTGATTTCTTAGTTCCAGGTCTAGTTGTCAGAATGGCACACTCACACTCCCTCATGGCTGGTAAACACCCACACCACACCCATCCAGAGCATCCATCACTACACGCATGACTGTGCCAATTAAAAAGACGGGGTGCACATGCTCTATGCAATTTTAGAGTTGCTCCCATCCCAAGCGCTGTGATAGCCCGTTCTAGTGATTCAAACACCTCAAGTAAGCCCAAACCACTGAGTAGGGGGGCCCACCACTACGTGTGTGGCCTCTGTGGTCACTGAGATAGTGGTATCAGAAGCACTGAGCGGGTGAGGAACCTGCAATGATGATGGGAGCACAAGTATGTCATTAGCCATACCAATATCAACACTCTGCACCATATATGAGACTTCTTAGTGGCAGATCGGGACTACATGATGCAGAAGGTGTCCTGTCCACGAAAAGGTGAGTAGTGAGTCCTGGATGAGCATCAGAGGGAGTCGAAGGGCTGTAGCAGACTGGATACAAAAAAGCAACACAGCGATTTAGACAAACGCAGTCTTATATAGTGTATCAAATTACATGTACATTTTTTTCCAATAGCAGGAACGTTTTTATAATTGCTCAAACATCCGGAATATAAACTATACAAATAGTTCTTCTAAATGTGAGAGGGAACGTGTGTGAAAGACCAATGTTATTTATCTAAACATTAAGATAGTAACAATTACCAAACATAACTTCTTTCTTTTACTATCTTTTAGATGTAGAGCTTCATGGTGCATTATGTCTCAGCACTTGGTGAAAAACACACTGGTGACAGGAAGTTGAGCTGCGAATATTCTTTGCAGTCACTATCTCACTTCCTCTCTCCTTTGATAAAAAAGTTACACACAATGTTAACTTCATTTTTATCTTACAGGTTGTGTTTCACAAATTGGCGTCCACCCCACCCAACACCTCTAAAACTCAACATTCAAGGATTCTGCAATTATGCGTGGCCATCGTAACAACGTTTGAGAAGGCTGCTACGACACATGGTGCACCTTCTTTGAATCACGCCAATGGCACAAGGTGAGCAAAAAAGCCTCTTTCTGAAACAACGACAAGTCATCTGTGAAAGGAGAGAGTGGGTAGTGTGCATCATCTTCACTGCATAGGAAGGTACGATTTCCTCCAAGCAGTGACAATAGATAGAATACAACAGTCTGAGAGGCAAATCTACAAGCCCCTTGTGCCACTCTTGTATGTACTATACTATGACTAACTCTATATACTATATTTCAGATCACTAAACTGGATAGTGCACTATGAACTAGCACATACTGGATACACAACCAAGGCAAAAGATAAGCTACAAGTATTTTCTCCACTATTAACTCCTCCATTTATAACTTTCACTCTCTCACAGTTTCAATGTTGTTTTCTCTCTGTTTCTCTCTCTCCCTCTCACATCATTTCTCTTTTAAAGTTATGGACACTGCTGTCCACTCTGCCGTGACCAACCAAAGCTGAGTTCAAGTTGTGAAGTCTGTTGCCCACAGTGTTTACATATGGTAAGCAGAGTGACCTAAACATACAATGCCTCCGATTAAATGCATTAGAAGTGAAAGACCTTATTTACAAACCCCTTGCGCCACTTTTGCGTCACTTTCAACATGAGAAAAGTAACACAAAACTGGGGCAAGAGTCTTGTAAATAAGCCCTAAAGAATATGGTCCTGCATAATGACTTGATCTCTCCCCTAATTCTATCTCATCTCTGAATCATTTTAAAGACCTGTTAATCTGTAATGTAAATCTGACGCAGTAGGCTCTTCCATACAGACACTGCTTGAATGTAAGACAAGTGAAATGTATCAGGCACACTGCACACGTTAAAAGACGGAAATATCTTCCACTGTTAATTTGACATGTAATGTTTGACCTCATTTAGTCACATCGATCTAATTTTAAACACTAATTTTCTTGTTTTCCAGATTACCTACCATACTTCTATTGGACTCCATATTGCATTTTTTTAATATATTGTTTTGTTAAAGTTATGATTCTTGTTATTTATTGTATTGTTATCTTTAAGTTAAGTTTCCAGTTTTTTTATTTATTTTTTTTTAAAAGTTAATTTTAAAAAAGTATATACGTCTTTTTTTGGGGGGGGATAAGCGGTCCCCAATAGAAATGATATTTATAATTTGAAGTATAATCCTGAGGCTAACTCTTTACTAGATCTTTTCCAGAGTCTTTACCTACGACTAAGGGTTCCTATGGAAAACTTTAAAAACTCCAGCACAGAAACAGTTTTCCATTACCAACATAGTGTAGTGAACTTCTATCCTCTGTGCTCATTTAAGTGTTCCATGAACTGTTACTATGGTAACAGGCATAACGCTGTTTGGGGGTAGAGTTAAAAGGTACTGGATGTACAAAAACCGTTATATTATTCCTGGATCCTCTACAAGACCAAAAAGGAAAGCAAAGTAAAACAAAACACTGTGTACCAGATTTACAACCCCCATGCACCACTTTCGCGTCCAAGGCCCCCCTACAAACATAGAAGTGCGTGGGCCTCAATGACCACCCTCAAGCCTCGGGAACCACCACCCCTGGAAATTTGTGTATTGTGAGAGACAGACTGCGTGACCCTATGCCAAGATCCCTAAGAGTCCGCAACACCCGATGGTCGGCTCATGCAATGTCCCGGGGTGCCTACCCTCGGGACACTGCTGTTTGCTTTGAGAGGACGGGAGTCTCACAGCTCCCGCCCTCCAATAGCAAACATAGTTTGCATTTTGAAAGACAGAGCATAGAAATCTGTTTTCACTTTCAAAATAAAAAGCAGATTGCATTTCCACATACAAGTTAGCATCTCCTCTTGTGGAAAAGCAATGCTGACTCCAGAAGAACACGGGAAGCCCGCTAGAGCATGGGGGCATTGTAGCTCCCCAACATTTTTTATAAGACCCGGGAGACAGGGTCCCTAGAGATATTAGAAATTACTAATAGGGGCTATTTTTTTACGGTAAAATTACAAGTCGCGCACCGAGTGCAGCGCTCAGTGGCGCCCCTTGGTGTGCACGCTCTGGATGCACAACTCATAATCTGTAGGGAGCGTGACTCCGGCGCCTTTGATGCACAACTTCTACCCGTTTAGGACTCAGCATTACTTTTCCACATAACGAGCTACTAACATACAACTCCCCATGTGGAAAAGCAATCTGATTTTGATTTTGAAAGAGAGAACGGATTTTCTTGCTATGGGAGGGCGGGATGAACACCCCGGAACACTGCAGGAACCGGCCCTCCCACAATACATACAGCCCCGGGGAGTGGTGGTCCCCGGGGCTTTGTAGACCTTACAGCCTCCCCCTCCATAGCCATATTTTTTTTGTAGCCCTAGTGGGTAACGAGGCCCTAAAGTAATGTAGTCCCGCTCCCACAATACATGAACCCCTGATGGGTGATGGTCCCCGCGGCTTTCAGGACCTTCAACCCCTCCTCCCACCATTTTTTTTCTATTCAGCCGCTTTCGCTGACAATCCCCGAGGCTGTGTGGCCCCTCTGGGCCACACAAAACATTTAATAGTTTTGCCCCCGGAATTTAACCCCCGGAGACGAATTACTTAAAAAGAACTCCCTTTTATTTTATTTATTTTATGGCACAATCCACGCACCCTACACACATCCTGGTTTAAAAAAAAATGTGGGCCCTGGGGGTCCTTCTAGGACCCCATAAGCAGGTCTAGAGGGTAACATTATTTCTACCCTTCCCCCTTTCTCCATTTTGAACACATCTTCCACTGATTTCCTCAGCCTCGCTTCTACCGAGGCACAAAATGGCTGCCAACAGTTCCTGGTTTTGAATGTTTACAACCGCTTGACATCCAATTAGCAGTGAAAGGGTGATCGAGACAGTGCGTTTATGCTACGATGGCAATCTTTGCCAATCCGCGTATCCACCGTGCCCATAGATATATAAATGACTTTAACAATAATTTTCTCAGGAACTACTGAACAGATTGACACCATATAAGCAAACGGCACAAGTCTGAACTGAGGGCTACCTCTCTGCCAAATTTGGTGTAATTCCGTTCAGCCGTTCGGGCTGTAGCCGTGGCTAAAGGTCGTATGGGAAATTGCATTGGGAAAACACGTTTTGGGACCCCCTTTTTTCTTGGGCCCCGCTTGACCAATCACCCCCGAACTTTCAGGGAAGGAGCGGAACTGAGCTGGCCAAATGTTTGGCTTTAATGAAGTGTGCAAAGAGAAATGTTTCACAATTTCACGCACACTCCTTAGGGTGGACTTAAGAAGAGAGATGAGGTCATGCATGGGTGGCAGAGGGGCACAGAGGAGGTACCTTTGCCTGGCAGTTTGGGGCTTTCCCAGTAGTTTCACCCTCAGTGTCAGCACCCAGAACAGCTAGCGGAAGGTTGTACCTGTGCAGGGTGCACATCTGCCAGTGGGCATGGAATGGCTGCGTGCCACTGTCAGTGCCCTGAGCTGGGCAGCAGGGACTTAATCCATGGCAATTGTGTCCCAGAGAACAGATACCCAGCCTTCATTAGATGCGTGTTTCCTATCCACACTCTTTCCTGCTTCCTTCTTCATAAATCTTTTTTTCTATCTCTAATCTTTCTTGTTTCACATTCTTCTTGTCTCATTTTACTTTCTTCCACCTCAGGCCCATTTTGCTTTACCTACAGCCTTCCACAATTTCTTCCTTTCTCTTGTTTTTTCACAACTTTCCATTATCTTCTTTCTCTACTTCTAACTGTTTCCTCTCTTGCCACTCTCTCTTATCCCCTTCTTCTGGCCATTCTTTCTCTTCCCAGCTTCGCCACAAAGTCCATTATCCTATTCTCATTCTCTCCCACTCCTTGCCTCCCTCTCAATCTCATTTCATAATTTCAATCAGACACTCAAATCAAATCAAATCAAAAAGTCCTTTACTCGGTTTTCATGATTTAGAAAGACCATAAAAGTACATTCAAACAGATTAGATAAAATTAAGTAGTTAAAATTGATCACATAAAATTTCAAATATTAAAACATTAATGAGCAGAGCGGCGATTAAAGTGCTAAAGTACAAAATCTAATATAAATCGACAATCTCGGGTAAGCTATGGTTTGTCTAAAAATAAAAGATGGCCTTGTAGTTATTTGGTCCATGCAGTTCATCAACTTACTCTAAGTTAGGCCTGTGCCTTGCACAAAGCTTCAAGAATTCCGCAATATTTTTCGCAACACATGGTTCTTCCAAAAATTGCAGGACGAGATAGGCTGGTCGACATCTACGAAGGCCCATAATTTTTAGAATCGGGATCAGCCATCTCTTCCTCGGATCTTTATCAAATTTACAAAATAGGACCAAATGGATTGTTGTTTGCGTAGAAACTTCATCGCACAGACAAGGTGGTAGTTGTTTTGACCAATCGTTTGCTTTTGGAAAGGTCAATAGGCGATGGAATATGTCCAACCTAAATCGTGTTAGGAGAAACCTTTAATAGCTATTTAAATTAAATGTAAGATAAGGCTGGATAGTCACTGTGGCTTGAATGGTTAACCTGTGTTGAACTGAAGATTTGGATGCCTCTGTGGCCAACCGCAGTTGATCTAGATGAATTAAACAACGTTTTTTAAGGCCTTTTCTAGATAACTCCGATATTGTTGTGGGGGAGTGGTAGTATCTATCAAGTCCCAGGTCTGTCAAACTTTTTTTGATGTAATTAAGCCATCTGATCTTATGGCTATTTTCCAAAGAAAGACAATCCTGAATAAGTTCTTGATTAAGAGTAGTTTTTGTGGACCAAAGACGGTGCCAAAAGAGGATTGGTTGTAACTTAACTGTGTCAGTGACATACGGCACACCAAGTTCCAGATGGCAACTATAAGTAGAGGAACTTTGTGGAACAGCGAGAAGAAATCTCAAAAAACTATTTTCCACTTTTTGGACTACATCCACCTTACCATATCCCCACACCCCTGTACCATAAATTGCAACACTTATACATTTTGCCTGATACATTTCAATCAGTTCAGTGGGTGGTCTTTTCCCTAACCTTTGTGCAAAGTTTGCTAGTGCAGTTGTTGCACTCATAAAAAGCAATTTCCTCGCCTCAATTGCTTGCTTCCACGAGCATTTATTATCCATTAAAATACCAAGATAGGGGTACGTCTTTGTGATCTCAAGTTTCTTATTTTTGATGAAAATGTTCATTGTTTTC
This sequence comes from Lissotriton vulgaris, assembly GCF_964263255.1. Taxonomy (NCBI): domain Eukaryota; kingdom Metazoa; phylum Chordata; class Amphibia; order Caudata; family Salamandridae; genus Lissotriton; species Lissotriton vulgaris. The sequence goes on along the minus strand of NC_141695.1, from coordinate 1,302,057,073 downwards.
TTGTGTCTAGGGCCGGTGGTCATTACAAAGGTTTTTTAAATATTAATTCTAAGGTCTAGGTTGCCCATAAAACAATGGTAGCTCTTGAGAGCACGCTGGAGTCCTAGGGGGATCGGGCAAGGATCACAGCGTCATCGGTGTAGAGTAGGGTGGGTATTGGATGTTTTTCTATGAGAGGTAGGTCCTGGCACCCCTCCATCTTTGCTCGCTCCAAACCATTTGTGCAGAGCGTGAACAGGAAGGGTGCCAGGACAAAACCCTGCCTTACCCCCCTCTCCACCCCGAATGGCGTTGTTAGTTCTCCCGATAGCCCATTTCTCACCCTGGCCATTGTGTTGGAATACAATTCTTGTAGGAAATTGACCAGGATGTTATCTACCCCCATGTCTAGTAATATGGACCACAGTTTAGTATGGCTCACTCAGTCGAAGCTGCTGTTAAGTCGACTAAGACCATATAAAGGTTCCCGCCCTTTGCGTTGGCATATTTACCCATGAGCAATGTCAAATTGAGAGCTTGCTCCATGGTGCCTAGTCCTTCTATAAACACGAATTCGAGGTCTGAGAGCTTCTTGTTGTCTTCTGCCCACTGCTGGAGATGGTCAAGAATGATATATGTAAGCAAAAATTCCCAGGCATGCACAAACGTTACTAGCATGTACAGGTGCAGATAAGATTATCTACAAGAACATTACACAACTGCTTTCTCCAAAATACTTGGTTTTAATTTCTTTAAGATTTTCATAAAAGATCATACGATAAAAATGTATTACAATGTTCAAAGAAAATGCAAACTTCATTGTAAATATACATAATTTGTCATGTTTAAAATTTCATTAGACACTATAAAAATAGATGGTTTCCTGGTCAAGAATGATACGGCCTGGTACTTTACCTAGCGGATCAAGCAGGGATATTGGCCGGTAACAGGATGGGCACTTACGATCCCCCTTTTTAAAAATCGGGACTAAAATTGAATCCGACCAGGATTCTAAAAGCCCCACAGTGCAAAAGGCTTCGAGGACTCTGGTCAGTATTGGTGTCCACAGTTCCAAATTATATTTAAATAGGTCGACTGGTACCCCATTGGGACCCGGCCCCTTTCCCCCTTTACTCGCTAACAGAGCACGCTCAACTTCTAAATGGGTAATTTCGAGTGCTATAGGAAAAACAGAATCCCTAGGATTAGAGCTCATATTATCCTTGTCGTTGTAAGCAGCTTGTTGCTGTGGCAGCAAGCCAAATATCTGTACAAAGTGTTGAATCCATGCAGCCTCATCAATGGCTATGTCTATTTTGGAGTTATTCCTAGCTTCTTTAAGAAAGGGGACTTGATGGTTTTCCAGAAGGTAATATTATCCCTCATAGTACAACTTTTTCGTAGTTGATCCGATAATTAGTTTTTTAGTTCTCTTTTTCTTGCTTTAATAGCCTGGTTGTACTTCCCTTCTTGCTTGTCTCGTTCTGTCTTATGGAGGGCAACTTTTAAGTTTGAGTAGGCTATTGTGCAAGTTTTATTAAACCATCCTTTATTTTTAACCTTTCTATCCTTAGCAGTCCTATACAGTGCTGTTTTTACTGCACTAGTTATGTCCAGGAAACTATCTAGAATCTCTGTATAGGGAGTTGCAAGTTCTAGACACTTATTGATTGATCTTAAAGAGTTATTCACAACCTCTGTAGTGATCACTACTGGGTCTATTTTATCCCTTTTGAGGGAGTACCCATTTAGGCCATCCAGGATTAGTGTACTTTGGCTGTATAATCTCTCCAGATTTCGCTTGTCTGGCTTATGCGGGAAATATACTGTTATACTAATTAGATAATGGTCGCTAGTGGCGTTTTGGTTAGTTCTAAAATCCAGAATGCGGGATGCAACATTTCCGGAAATTAAGATAAAATCTATAATACTGTGTGATCCCCTGCCATTAAAGGTAGCGGTAAGTGGAACTGGAGGGATCACTAATTCATTGGCTAAACCTAACTCTAGAACACATAGGATTTCATTTAAACAATCCCCTGTAGGGGTATGGGAGAAGTGAATTGAGGTGTTCTTATTCTCATCCATGAAGCCGCAATTTAGGTTGTTTTTATGCTTGCAAAGGGTGAGGTTAAAGTCTATTATTAGGACATTTTTAGTGTATTTTGTTTTTTAGTTGCTGTAATGAGCTCGAAATATCCTTTAAAGTTAATAATATTCGGGCTGACGGAGTTTGTTATAAAAATTCACCAATACATAAATGTCACAATTGTTGAGATCTAGAATTAGTATTTGGTAGTTTGGTTCCAACTTGAATTAAATGATTTTCTTAATTTCTAGGAGATTTGAGATGAATATTATCAGGCCCCCCCTAGCTCTCCCAAAATTTTAGGGAATTGCTTGCGAAAAATAAGTCTTATAGCCCTCAATATGTATAGGAGATTTAGCCCATGTCTCCAGGAAACAGAGAACGTTAAAATTTCCAACAAAACCAAGCCAGATCTCGTTGTCCATTTTAGAGTGCAGACCCGCAATGTTCCAAAAAACTATCTCAAATATAAATTGCCCCGAAGGTTTTTGACTCACAGGGCTTCGGTTAACGGGCCCTTCCCTTAGGGGTGTTTTATTATCCCCCTGTTCATTTGAGAAATCACCCTCCTGTGGTGCTAAACCTATGTTCTTTTGTATGGACTGGTGAGTTAGACTGTAGGTGTGGGGTTTGCTAGTGGGATTCTCTACACACGAGGATCGACTAATGGTGGATGAACTGTCATTATGATGTTTGGATGGTCAGGGTAGAACTGACCTTGGCCCCAAACAGGGTTAGAACTAGCCAGTCAGTCTATTCCTTCTAGGCCCAAAAGCGGGTTGAATCTATTGGAATTTGGACATTCACAAAATGGTGCTTGAATCGGGAGAACACTTCTAGTTAGATGCCTGCTAGTAGGGGGATAGAAGAAACCAAGCGGGAGTATGTTGATCCCACCTGGTGTCAAAAAATTACTTCCACTACCCCAAAGAATTTTCCTGATCAGAATGGGAGATCTAAATGTGAGAACTATACTGTCTCCCGGTAGTGATTTCCCAGAATTTCCCACCCACTGAACCCTTCTCGCCATGTTAAACTCATGAAACAGGTGTTCGGTTAAACCAGTCCTCTGGCCAAGCCAGTGGAGTGATTTGTTTCTGAGCGATTCCCAGGATTCGACTTCCGAGAGGTCCTTTTTGGGGCATTAGCCAGGAAAATTACATATGGTGTTGCGTCTGGTGGGAGATGTAAAAGTGGATCTGTTCCGGGGTTATCCCAGTTTTGGACAATGGGGGTTGGTATTGAGTGGTGGGGATTCTGGGAAAGAAGAGGGCGAAAAAAGAGACCTGTCTCCCTATCCCTATCATTATTCTTACCACCAGGGATACAGTTATCTGGTAAATAGTGTGTCTTGGTCTGGGGATAAAGAGCCCTTGTAGAATGATATACAGTGACTTTTGAAGATAGCACAGGCATCACAGAGGGGTCCTTATCTTTGGTTTGGAGGTAGCCCCTTTCCGTGATACTTTGTTGTCTAATTTGTGTAATATTACCCTTGTTCCCACCCCTTGCTCATTTGGAGCGAATATAGGGTCAGAACCTTGAGTCTTGTTACTGAATATAAAATCTTCGATTAGAGTCAGTCTGATCTTTATTTGTTCTAGATTGACTTTCAGATAAAGGTCCAACCTTTCACTAAGGTAGTTATATTTTTAATATCGCCACTAAGTGGATCGAGTTTACAGCGGGTCTCGGTTGTGTTCTGGGAAGGACCCCTCCGCAACCCGGTCTTTTTATTTACTGGTTTGCGCTGCTTCGGGGTAATTTGAGAAATGGCTTCTACAGTATTTTTCCCCCTCTCTGAAGTAGTTTTACCTGCGTCTACACTCTCTACTGGTGCGGGATTTCTCTGTTGTTTCTGGGGAAGTTGCGTAAGTGAGTCAAAGTCGCTTATTGAAATCTCCTCTAAGCTGTGTTGGATACAGCCGTTAGTGACACTTTTTGGGACAGCAGGTAATTTCGATAAAGCCTCGTTATCTAGTTGTCTGGTTCAGTGGTAGACTTTGAAGTACCTGCCTCGAGGGATTCTTCTACTGTTAGAATCTGCTTGTTTAAAGCCCCCATGGCTCCAGTGACAAAGCTCAACAGAGATTGCTGGGAGTCTCATTGAGTTTTCCTCCCTGAGCTTCGATTGGGACTAATCATTTTTCTTTTACCCATTTTGGAAGAACAAACTATCTTGGTTTAAAATTTATATGATTAGCCTGCCCACCCTTAGGCTGGCAACCAGGTCCACAGACAAGTATTTAAATATATATAGTTAAAGCACACTCAGTCCCAGGTTAGAGTCAAAATTGAGAGTATATAGTTCTCACCACAGTTGGGCTACAAGCACGAATAGTAAAGAGTCTTACTTGGCCGTATCGCAGTGTTCTCAAATACGAAGCCAAGAAGGTAAGGCCGGCCCAGCCTCTTCCGGCTTCTGATGGGCCTGGGATGGGCCCATCAGAAGCCCGAGCCACGGGGGCTCCCAGCTGAATTTAAATGGTAGCGCTGGTCCTCTCGCCGCTCTTCTCACGAGACTGCACTGCCTTCTGGGGGATGTAGTGCTCCGGCAGTCCGCGGTCCGCGAGGATGGCAAAAGTTAGTTGGAGCGCAAGATTTACCCCTAAGGTCTCCGGGCAACAGAGCAGCAAGACGACAGAAAGCACATCAAGGAGATACAGGAATCCAGATAACTGTAAAGGCGTCCCCACACACTCAAATATTTACTTTAGATCAGGGTCTAAGGAGCATCACTGAGGCTTATTTTCTGCTTTATATCTTTAGGCCCTGCTCTGCCAGATACTGTCCTCCTACTTTGTCCCAAACATTTCTAAGCGAGCCGCCTAGCTTACTGTCTCCAGTCCTTTCTGTTGCCCTCCTTCTCTGGCGTAGGGTATAGAGCCCTTTACAGAGTCTCATGCTCACATTATCACTTTGGAGAAGGGTCTGGAGTACTTTGAAGAGCCTTGTATGATTCTTGCTACTTGGCAGGAGGGTATAGGGGCACAATTAGGTGCTATACCATGTCCCTAATTTTGGAGTAGGTTCCGGAGTACTTTTCCGAGTCTCAGACCATGTCCGCTGTTTTGCAGAGCATATAGGGAATATTATTCGGTGTGATACACTGTCCCTCGCTTTGGAGAGGGCTCTAGGGCACAGTGCACTGTCCATTGTCTGTTGTAATGATTAAACAATATTGCAGAGTTTCATGAGCTTCCAACCGTTTTGGACTAAGGACTAGAGTATTACAAAGTTTCACAAAATGCCAATCACTTGGGAGTTGGGTCTAGAGGACATTACCGAGTTTCAAACTCTGATAATCAATCTGGAGTAGGGTCTAGAGGACATTACTAAGTCTCAGGCCCTCATGATCCCTTTGGAGTAGGTCCTAGAGCTCTGTTACTGATTTTCAAGCCTTGATAATTACCTTGAAGTAGGGTCTAGACTACATTACAGAGTTTCAGTCCTGAGAGGAGCATCCGCATACCTTTACCTTTGTCCTATGCCCTGGCAAATACTTTGGAGAAGGATTTAGAGGACATTACGCCCTCTCGTGCCATGGGGTTCACCCTAGAGTGGGATCCGGAGGCTATCAATGAATCTCATGTCTTAACAATCGCTTTGGGGTACGGGGAAGGGTGAAACAGAATCTCTTGCTTCATGCCTTAATTTCCTGACTTTTATCTCATGGACATGTATTTGACAACAGGCTCTGTACATAATTTTGAAACGGTATCTAGAGAGCCTTACTGAGTTGAATACATTGTCATCTGGTTTGGAGGGGTGTCTTACTAAGTCGTGTACCACCCCTGTTGCTTTGGATTATGATCCAAGGGAGATCAGTCAGTTCAATCATGCTCCTCACTTGGAGGTCGGATTTAGAGAGGATTCTTTAGTTTTATATCCTGACGTTGCTTTGGAGTAAGACCTAGAGGATGCTAATCACTGTGATGTACTCCTGTGATCCCTGTCTGCGGGTTTGTGGCAGAGTCTTTAGACCACTCAGTGAGGCATCACACCTGGTGCATGACAAGTCTCAATGAAAACCTCCTCTTTTCCCATGGTATAGCCTCTATAGGTGGCACGTGCCACCCAAGTTTTGTCTCTTTCAATGGGATAGACAGATCTCAGTCCAGGCTTGGGTTAAGGGTATTATGGTCTAGGATCATTGGATCCTTCTGCTGAATCCCACCTCTACCCTGTAGGTAAGAAGAGCCTACTGAACTCTAACGCCGGATTAGACAATGGACCGGATACTTGGGTTTAGGCTGTGCTTCATGAATTCAGGCTATTCTTGCAACCTTAGGTGTCCTACTTGATTTCAATTTGTCTCTGCCCCCTGACAGTACAACTTGTGCCGAGTCTGCCCTTGGAATCTGCTGCCTGAACTCAAGGAGCCTTCAAGGCAAACTGCGTGTTCTGCCCACCTGAGGTATGGGTGCCCCACAGCTCTGCTGTACCGTAGATCAGACTTGCCCCCTCTCTCTTAGCTGAGGTCCAGTTGTTCTTCCACCCCGCTTCCTCGTGTCAGACCTAGTCTTTCTACCCGAGTTCTGGCTCCCCCTTCCAAGCCCGGCCACCTGAGCTCAGGATCCCCTCTCCTCTGAGCTGAGGCTGCCACCATAGTTTACACTGCTGCGACCTTTTAGCAATCCTACAGGAGTTCAACCAACTGGCACCCCCAGACCCTGTATTGTCATGGGCCTCCCCAAACCCTGCAAACCCCTTGCATACCTCTCACCTCCACCTTCAGCAAACCCCACCTTCTGCAAACCCCTTGTGTCTTAGCCCTTTAAGTTGCACTCCCCTCATTCCTCCTATATGAGTTTAAACTCTACCCACTCAGCCCTCCTCCCTGAGTCAGGCTGCCCTCTCCTCTGAGTTGAGGCTGCCAGCTACAGTTTTCTTCTACCTGGGTTTACACTACTGAGACTGACAGGAGTTCACCTGGCACCCCCAGAACCTGCCATGGGCCTCCCCCACACTCTTCAAACTGCTTGCGCCTCCCACACCCCCACTTTCTGCAACCATCTTGGGTCTTGGCCCTTGAAGTTGAACTCCCCTCAGCCCTCCTACCTGAGTTCAGGCAGCCCTCTCCTCTGAGCTGGTGCTGCCCACCACAGTTCCCCTCTACCCCTCTACAGGAGTTTGTAAAGCATCCCAGGCCCTGCCATGGCCATCCCACATACTCTGCAAACACCTTTCACCTCCCACACCCCTGCCATCAGCAAACACCTCGGGCCTTGGCCCTTGAAGTTGCACTCCCTCAGCCCTCCAAACCTGAGTTCAAAACCATAGAAATTCGGCTGTTATAGTTAGTTCAGCTAACTATAACTTGCGCCCCTGCAATGTACTACTGATGAAATCACATATTACATCATTCATGTCATGGCCAGTGACATCACTGATGACATCATCAATGACATCTCAAATGACATCACTGATGACATCATCCAGTGACTAGGTGTTTCTGTAAAGTTTAAATATGTTTTATATATATACCAAGGTGTATTGAAGAATGAGTGGGTGTATATGTGTCTGAATGAAGGATTTAGTATGTGGTAACTGACTGTATAAGTGAGTGAATAAGTGTGACTTACTGAATGCAGGGGTTAGTGACTAAACCGTGTGAATGTCTGTATCAGTGTGCCTGTCAGCTGCTGCATGGGTTGGTCAGTAGCTACATGAGTGTCTATATGGGTTATTTATTGGTTGCCTGAGTATTTTTATGGGAGACTGAGTGTATGTGAGATGTGTGACTCTGCGCGTATTATTTATTTATTTATTTTATAAACTTATATGGCGCAAACAGCTACCCAAAAAGGGTTTCCCGGCGCCTAAGAACACAGCACGATAGGTGGAGTATACAGCAGAGGTCGTTCAGGGTTACTGGTCGAACAACCAGGTCTTTATCTCCTTTCGGAACCTGAGAAGACTTTGCTCCTTTCGTATGTGGTTTGGGAGTGTGTTCCAGATGGAGGGACCCTGATGGGCAAAAGATCTTCCTCCCATCCTGGCCAGCTTGAATCTGGGTACACAGAATTTTTCCGCTGATTTAGATCGTAGGTTTCTTTTAGGAATGTAGGGAAAAGCTAGTGCCTGAAGGTATTTGGGAGCGGTACCTGCTTTGATTTTAAACATGTAGTTTAAGGCCTTAAACCTAATTCGATTCTCAACCCTCAACCAGTGCAGCTCGCGCAGGTAGGGGGACACGCTGCTGTTCTTAGGTATGCTACAAAGGAGTTGAGCAGCATCGCGTAGATGTGTGAGTGGTTGATTCACTGGGTGTATGTTTCAAGAGTGCATGGGTGGGTGAGTATGTGTATGGGTGTGTTGGTGAGTGAATGGATGTCTCAGTGGTACATGTCCAAGTAACTACACATGTAAAAGGCAGTGTATTTGAGAGTTGGAGTATTTAAATGTTCATACGTTAGAGACATCACTGATGACATTTGAGATGTCATAAGTGATGTCATGAGTGATGTCACTGACCATGTCATGAGTGATGTAATATGTGACATCATCAGGAGTGCATTCCGGGCGCGAGAGTTATAGTTAGCTGAACTAACTATAACGGGGGAATTTCTATGGTTTTGTACGAGTGAATTGTCTAACTAACTATAACACTCCTGAAACATATGTTTTTTTCAGTGAATTTCTAAGGTTTTTTTAAATGCTAATTTCTAACTATAAGGTACCTGAAACCTATGTTTTTTCAGTGAATGAAGAGCTCTAATTAGAGTGAAACACTGTGTCAGGGGTTGCTGAAAAGGTTTTGTTTTGACTTATACTGGGTGCTCCATTGTGTCTGGACAAAGCTATACCTCTCTGAAGAGTTCTAATTAGAGCGAAACACTGTGTCAGGGGTTGCTTTTACTCATTTCAGGTTGGCTTGAGTTGGTATTTTACCATTTCGAAGCTGTAATACTGTGCCTGGAGTGATAAATGACTTTTGAAATTTTACAGCTCAGCAAGGACAGCACTGTGCTAGTCCTATGCTTAAAGACTTTGCTGTAGAAATGGCAAAAGACTATGTCCTTTTCTATCTCGGCATGGATGGCACTGTGCTAATCCTATGCTTAAAGACTTTGATAGAAAAACAAATATTTGATGTGAGCAGATCTAGAGTGTCACTGGTGTTTAGGGTGCTCTAACAGGAGCTGCTTTCCACCTAAATTTGAGAACTACCCAGAGTGCTCTCCTTCTTTTTTGCATAATGTATGCGTCACTCTATGCCTGAAAAGGTTTTGTTTTGAGTTATACTGTGTGCTCCCTTGTGTCTGGACAAAGCTATACCTCTCCGAAGAGCTCTAATTAGAGAGAAACACTGTGTCAGGGGTTGCTTTTACTCATTTCAGGTTGGCTTGAGTTGGTATGTTACCATTTCAAAGATGCAATACTGTGCCTGGAGTGATAAAAGGCTTTTGTCTTTTAACAGCTCGGCAAGGAGAGCACTGTGTTAGTCATATGCTTAAAGACCTTGCTGTAGAAATGGCACAAAACGTTCTCCTTTTCTATCTCGGCGTGGATGGCACTGTGCTAATCCTATGCTTAAAGACTTTGATAGAAAAAAAAACATTTGAGGTGAGCATATCTAGAGTGTCGCTCGTGTTGAGAGTGCTCTAAAAGAACGTGCTTTCCCCCTAAACTTGAGAAATACCCAGAGTGCTCTCCTTCTTTTTTGCATAATTTATGCATCACTCTATGCCTGTTAAGTTTTTGTTTTGATATATATATATATATGTAGGTAGTTATAGTTAGGACCTAGTTTCCATAGGAAATCCAAAACATTCTATTTGGAATAACTTTGACGCCGGTGGACAAATCTTTGGGAATTTCTCCAAGAAAATGGCCTGCTCAGTTCCACTCCTTCCCTGAAAGTTTGGGGGTGATTCGTCAAGTGGGGGTTGAGAAAAAAGGGGGTCCCAAAACGTGTTTTCCCCATGTAATTTTCCATAGGGACCTTTAGCCAGGGCTACAGCCCGAACGGCTGAACGGAATTACTCGAAATTTGGCAGAGAGGTAGAGTTCTGTTTGCAGATTGTGCTTTTTGTTAAATTGTATAAATCCGTTCAGTAGTTTCTGAGAAAATTGCAAACAAAATCATAGCGATATCTAGAGTCGGAGTTCAGTTTAAGTACTGAAATCTGTTCAATTACGAGCGCGAGCTGCATGCTGATTGGCTGTGAACTGTCTGTCAACACTCGAAACCAGGAAGTCTTGGCCGCCATCTTGTGCCTCACTAGAACCGAGTCACAAGAGAGATATTGTGACCCTGTAGGCTTGCTTAGGGGGTCGTATATGGATGTTTAGGCTCTATTTTTTAAAGAAAAATCGCGGCGTACGCGTATGTAAATACCCACAATTACGAGCAGGAGCTGCATGCGGATTGGCTGTCATTACTCCAAACCAGGAAGGATTGGCAGCCATGTTGTTTGTCGGAAGAGCAGAGTCACAAGAAAACAGTATAACAAAGTTGAGAAATAAGGAAAGGGGGCAGGGTAGAAACATTCTGAGCCTATAGTCTTGGTCAGGGGTTGGTACATGGATCTTTATGGTCAGTTTTTATTTAAAAAAAATAAAAATGGCGGGGTACTCGTGCAGTACTTGTACGCAGTGGAAAAGGTGAAAAAAAAATTAGAAGTCCATTTTATTCATTAGGTCCCGGGGGGGGGGGGGTAAATTATGGGGGCAATTTTTCTACATAATGGGGGCTTGCAAGGTGCTCCGAGCACTGGGGAATGGCACTCCTCTGGTTTTATTTTGAAGTATGCGGGGGGTTACGGTCCTACTCCCCACAGTCTCGGGGAGCGTGGGCACCCCTTGGGTCTTTTTAAAAAAAAAATGTTTTAAGCTCTCTCTCTCTGTCCCCGTACACGTCATGGGGAACGCCACATTTCTGGGGCAGTGATATGTAAAATGACCTTCCAGCTCCGGGTATCTGCATTGTTTGGATTTTTTTATTAATGTTGGGGGGGTGGGCTTGATAATAAGTTCTTGTTAAGTCCCATGGAAGCCTATGCTCTGGTGTTATCATGGGGTTCTATGGGAAATAACAAGGCCGTATTATGAAGTTCATTATCGCCGTTTTATCAGCAGTTTCTTGCCACTAAAAAGGCGATAATTTTAACACCGGTCCTTGATAATATGCACCTAAGTTTACTGGTCAAAAAAAAGAGCAATGGTCCATATTATCCACAAAAGGCGATACATTATCGTCGCATTAATTGGCAGGAAACTTCTGATAAAGCGGAGATAATGGGCTTGATAATATGTACTTGTGAATAACCATAGCAGCCTAGGTTAGGATCAGAACCTGGGCTGCTATGGGAAGTTACAAGGGCCTATTATCAAGCACATTATCGCCGCTTTATTGGCAGTTTCCTGTCGATAAAAGCGGCGATAATGTATCGCCTTTTGTATGTAAAGCTTTCCTTTTTTCTGGTGGAGCAGTTGTACTCTCTTCGCATGCTCAGCGTCGTTTCGAAGTTCACGTTTTTTTCTTCAAGTTCAACAATCAAACCTTTCTTTATATCAGTTAGTAAATCTGTAGCTTTCTTTTCCCGGTTCGTGTGATTCATTCGGTGCTGAATTTTAAGACCGGTCCTTGATAATATGCACTTAAGTTTACTGGTCAAAAAAAGAGCAATGGTCCATATTATCAACAAAAGGCGATACATTATCGTCGCATTAATTGGCAGGAAACTGACGATAAAGCGGAGATAATGCGCTTGATAATATGTACTTGTGAATAACCATAGCAGCCTAGGTTAGGATCAGAACCTGGGCTGCTATGGGAAGTTACAAGGGCCTATTATCAAGCACATTATCGCCGCTTTATCAGCAGTTTCCTGTCGATAAAAGCGGAGATAATGTATCGCCTTTTGTATGTAAAGCTTTCCTTTTTTATGGTGTAGCAGTTGTACTCTCTTCGCATGCTCAGCGTCGTTTCGAAGTTCACATTTTTTTCTTCAAGTTCAACAAGCAAACCTTTCTTTATATCAGTTAGTAAATCTGTCGCTTTCTGTTTCCGGTTCGTTTGATTACTCCGGTGCTGAATTTTAACACCGGTCCTTGATAAATTGCACCTAAGTTTACTGGTCAAAAAAATGAGCAATGGTCCATATTATCAACAAAAGGCGATACATTATCATTGCATTTATTGGCAGGAAACTGCCGATAAAGCAGAGATAATGGGCTTGATAATATGTACTTGTGAATAACCATAGCTGCCTGGGTTAGGATCAGAACCTGGGCTGCTAAACGAAGTTACAAGGGCCTATTATCAAGCACATTATCACCGCTTTATCTGCAGTTTCCTGATGATAAAAGCGGCGTAAATTTATCGCCTTTTGTATGTAAAGCTTTCCTTTTTTTTGGTGTAGCAGTTGTACTCTCTTCGCATGCTCAGCATCGTTTCTAAGTTCACGTTTTGTTCTTCAAGTTCAACAAGCAAACCTTTCTTTATATCCGTTAGTAAATCTGTCGCTTTCTGTTCCCGGTTTGTGTGATTCATCCGGTGCTGAATTTTAGGACACCGGTCCTTGATAATAATCACCTAAGTTTACTGGTCAGAAAAAAGAGCAACGGTCCATATTATCAACAAAAGGCGATACATTATCGTCACATTTTTTGGCAGGAAACTGCTGATAAAGCTGAGATAATGGGCTTGATAATATGTACTTGGAATAACCATAGCAGCCTAGGTTAGAATCCGAACCTGGGCTGCTATGGGTAGTTACAAGGGCCTATTATCGAGCACATTATCGCCGCTTTATCAGCAGTTTGAGTCGATAAAGCGGTGATAATGTATCGCCTTTTGTATGTAAAGCTTTCCTTTTTTTGGTGTAGCAGTTGTACTCTCTTCGCGTGCTCAGCGTCATTTCCAAGTTCACGTTTTTTTCTTCAAGTTCAACAAGCAAACCTTTCTTTATATCAGTTAGTAAATCTGTCGCTTTCTTTTCCCGGTTCGTGTGATTCATCCGGTGCTGTACTTTGGTACAGTATTAATAGTCATATTTTTTATATATTTATTTGAAAGGCAGTGCGGAGGCGCCTAACGTTGATTACGTACTCCGTCCTCCGCCAATTTAGTAGTTTCTCACCGTTGTATTTATTATATTAGTTAGTTAGAACTCAGTAGTTTTCAATCCTAGTCTTGAATATCTTACTATAGTATTTCAACATGATTTTTATTGTGGACGGTCATACCCCTCCCCCACAAAATAAAAGAAGTATGTAGTTTTTTTAATTAACTTTTATTAAACAATAAATAAAAACGAAACTCAATTATAACTATATTAGAACTGGCAAAATAAGTTAAACAATGTTATAGAGAAATTGTGAAATGGATTCCAAAAGGTGTCCGATTGGTAATCTGCAAAAGAAAAAAGTGCCCCTTGCGTTATTGACGCCCGTTATGGGGACTTATTTGTAATGCATTCCTATTAAGGATTTGTAGATCTAGGCCTCTGTGCTTACCGTTGTATAAAGCTTGCGGCCAATCACTGCAGCCATTGGGATGGACTACTTCAGGTGGGCTGATCTTCTACACGTCCAAGTAGACAGCAGTGTCTAAGTTTAAGAGAGAAAGAGAAATGATGTCACAGAGATTGAGAGAGAGAGAAAACAACATTAAAACTGTGTTGCAGAGTCTGGAGTTGAGATTTTTTGTTGAACCAGACGTAGATTTACTAGCTCTTTGCATCACTTTACCCATGTTAAAAGTGACTCAAAAGTGGCGTAATAAGGTGGATGATCTGTTTGTCAGACTGTTGTAACCTATCTGTTGTCACTGCTCGGAGGTAATTATACATTTTATAGAGAAGCTGCTGTACACTACGCACTCTGGGCCATAATATCAAGCCTGGGCGACAAAAATTATTGCCACTTTATCGGCAGGAAAGTGTCGCTAAAGTGGCGATAATGGGTTTGATAATATACTCTATGGAATTCCAATCGAAGCTCATGCAGATGTCCTTCATTTACAACATGAGCTTCGATTGGAATTCCATAGAGCATATTATCAAACTTATTATGGCCACTTTACGGCAGTTTGCTGCCAATAAAGAGGCGATAATTTTGTCACCAAGGGTTGATAATATGGCCCTCTCTCATTTCACAAATAAAGCTAACACTACAGTTTTATGAGTGCAGTGTACCTGGTACATTTTGCTTGTTATAGTGCCGCGTTCAAGTGATGTCTATATGGAAGTGCCTATTGTGTTACTGTCGCCCGTTATGGTGACTTATTTCTAATGCATTTCTATGAAGGATTTGTAGATCTAGGCCTCTGTGCTTACCATTGTATAAAGCTTGCGGCCAAACACTGCAGCCATTGGGAGGGACAACTTCAGGTGGGCTGATCTTCTACACGTCCAAGTAGACAGCTGTGTCTTAGTTTAAGAGAGAAAGAAATATGATGTCACAGAGAGTGAGAGAGAGAGAAATCAACATTAAAACTGTGTCACAGAGTCTGGAGTTGAGATTTGTTGTTGAACCAGGCGTAGATTTACTAGCTCTTTGCATCAGTTTACCCATGTTAAAAGTGACTCAAAAGTGGAGTAATTAGGTTGATGATCTGTTTGTCAGACTGTTGTAACCTATCTGTTGTCACTGCTCGAAGGTAATTATACATTTTACAGAGAAGCTGCTGTACACTACGCACTCTGGGCCATAATATCAAGCCTGGGCGACAAAAACTATTGCCACTTTATCGGCAGGAAAGTGTCGCTAAAGTGGCGATAATGGGTTTGATAATATGCTCTATGGAATTCCAATCGAAGCTCATGTCAGATGTCCTTCATATGTAACATGGGCTTCGATTGGAATTCCATAGAGCATGTTATCAAACTTATTATGGCCACTTTACGGCAGTTTGCTGCCAATAAAGAGGCGATAATTTTGTCACCAAGGGTTGATAATATGGCCCTCTCTCATTTCACAAATAAAGCTAACACTACAGTTTTACGAGTGCAGTGTACCTGGTACATTTTGCTTGTTATAGTGCCGCGTTCAAGTGATGTCTATATGGAAGTGCCTATTGTGTTACTGTCGCCCGTTATGGTGACTTATTTCTAATGCATTTCTATGAAGGATTTGTAGATCTAGGCCTCTGTGCTTACCATTGTATAAAGCTTGCGGCCAAACACTGCAGCCATTGGGAGGGACAACTTCAGGTGGGCTGATCTTCTACACGTCCAAGTAGACAGCTGTGTCTTAGTTTAAGAGAGAAAGAAATATGATGTCACAGAGAGTGAGAGAGAGAGAAATCAACATTAAAACTGTGTCACAGAGTCTGGAGTTGAGATTTGTTGTTGAACCAGGCGTAGATTTACTAGCTCTTTGCATCAGTTTACCCATGTTAAAAGTGACTCAAAAGTGGAGTAATTAGGTTGATGATCTGTTTGTCAGACTGTTGTAACCTATCTGTTGTCACTGCTCGAAGGTAATTATACATTTTACAGAGAAGCTGCTGTACACTACGCACTCTGGGCCATAATATCAAGCCTGGGCGACAAAAACTATTGCCACTTTATCGGCAGGAAAGTGTCGCTAAAGTGGCGATAATGGGTTTGATAATATGCTCTATGGAATTCCAATCGAAGCTCATGT
The DNA here is from genome assembly GCF_964263255.1 of Lissotriton vulgaris. Taxonomy (NCBI): domain Eukaryota; kingdom Metazoa; phylum Chordata; class Amphibia; order Caudata; family Salamandridae; genus Lissotriton; species Lissotriton vulgaris. Next base: position 1,302,041,406 of record NC_141695.1, on the reverse strand, counting down.
CAGATGTCCTTCATATGTAACATGGGCTTCGATTGGAATTCCATAGAGCATGTTATCAAACTTATTATGGCCACTTTAGCGGCAGTTTGCTACCGATAAAGTGGCGATAATTTTGTTGCCAAGGGTTGATAATATGGCCCTCTCTCGTTTCACAAATAAAGCTTACACTACAGTTTTACGAATGCAGTGTACCTGGTACATTTTACTTGTTATAGTGCCGCGTTCAAGTGGAGTCTATATGGAAGTGCCTACTGCGTTACTGACGCCTGTTATGCCGAATTATTTCTAATGCATTTCTATGAAGGATTTGTAGATCTAGGCCTATGTGCTTACCGTTGTGTAAACTTTGCGCCAAACACATTAGGAAGTGGAGTTCACAACTCAAGTTGAGCAGATCTTCTACACGTAAAATCAGACAGCAGTGTCTAAGTTTAAGAGAGAAAGAGAAATGATGTCACAGAAAGTGAGAGAGAGAGAAAACAACATGAAAACTGTGTTGCAGAGTCTGGAGTTGAGATTTTTTGTTGAACCAGACGTAGATTTACTAGCTCTTTGCATCACTTTACCCATGTTAAAAGGGACTCAAAAGTGGTGTAATAAGGTTGATGATCTGTGTCAGACTGTTGTAACCTATCTGTTGTCACTGCTCTGAGGTAATTATACATTTTACAGAGAAGCTGCTGTACACTACGCACTCTGTGCAATAATATCAAGTCTGGGCGACAAAAATTATTGCCACTTTATCGGCAGGAAAGTGTCGCTAAAGTGGAGATAATTAGTTTGATAATATGCTCTATGGAATTCCAATCGAAGCTCATGTCAGATGTCCTTCATATCTAACATGAGCTTCGATTGGAATTCCATAGAGCATATTATCAAACCTATTATGTCCACTTTAGCGACAGTTTGCTGCGGATAAAGTGGCGATAATTTTGTTGCCAAGGGTTGATAATATGGCCCTCTCTTGTTTCACAAATAAAGCTAACATTACAGTTTTACTAGTGCAGTGTACCTGGTACATTTTACTTGTTATAGTGCCGCGTTCAAGTGGTGTCTATATGGAAGTGCCTACTGCGTTACTGACGCCCGTTATGCCGAATTATTTCTAATGCATTCCTTTGAAGGCTTTGTAGATCTAGGGTGCTGTGCTTACCTTGTATAAAGAGTGCGGCCACCGGAGTTCACCACTCCACTTGAACTCTGCTTTTATACGTCAAAGTATATTCAATAAGTTGCAGAGAATTCCATTGCTGTTGCTCGATAGGCCGTGGTTGCTTCTGAACTATGTTTGGTGAAGGAAACAAAAGGACATTTTGATTAGTTATTGAGTTGCGTAACTGATATCAAAAGTGAATTTTAATGTGGGTCCTTAATTTTCTGTAGTTTAGACTGTTGCAGCTCCAGCAAACAAAGGAAGATCAATAAGTTAATAAAGGCCTGGGACGGCGTTGTGGCGCAGAAAATAGAGGCCTAAGCACGTGGCGTTTTACAGAAATACGACACAGAAATTTATGCACGTACAATTTTTAAGATAAGAGGTGTATAGGACCTTGTGACTTATAAAGAAATATTTCAATTATGTAAGTACAATTTAAAACCATTGAGGGGTAGGAAAGCCATATGAAGGATAAAAAACTAGTATTATGCATATACAATTTACAGTGGAGGCTGATGTTGTGACGTCTTTTCTTACCTTTGTTTCGGTCGTCTTTCGTCGTGTCTTGAAAGGCTGTGGTTCCGATGAGTATGGGTTGTTTTTGACAGTCTGTCTGTCATCGCAGCAGAGGCAGGCAAAAGAGAGCGTGCTCACCTCAGTGCCCGCAAGATATGGGAACCGCGGGGCAGACCAAACCAAACCAAGGCCTGGGCAGTCATTGGTAGCGTTTTCGTGCTCTATAAGAATGATGGCCCTTGGGGACATCAAATTGGCTAATGTATTGGTTTCCAGGCTAAATGATAGCAAGCATGCTAGGTGGTGGCATGTGGGTAGTGTGGGCGGGCGTGCACCGCGCATGTGCAAGTATGAGTGTGTGCACCAACAATTAACAACAAAGAGAGATGGGGCGGTGTTATAATGTACGTGGAGGGATGCCCAGAATCGGGTCTGCAATGAGTCAGCACTTCTAATCATTCTTCTTAGCGCGCCCTGAGCTCTGATTTTTCACTGAGAGGGTGATCGCACCATAGTTTGTACTGTTTATCATACTCAGCGTGTACCCGCGCATACGGTACGAATATACTTTGACGTTACGCCTCGCATTAAAGCTTCGGTGTGACGTCATGTACGGCATTCTGTATGCGAAAGGGGGCAATTTTTCTACTTGGTTTAAAACATGTATGTATTTAATGTACATACTAAGGGCAGACATTTGGGATAAGTATGATTTTTTTTAATACTTGTAATAATCATATATTGCTTTTAAAAAGAATTACACAAATCGTGGTAGAACATCATGCGTACTCATATTGAAAGTGCGGCGCAAGCGCATCATAAGCGTACGCAAAGCCATGTGACTTTAAAAGAGATTTGATTGGTTCGTAACTTTTCCTATTGCGAGTGTTGAAAGTTCCGTCCCATTATATTTATTCGACTTTGACTTTCTAAGAAGAAGCATTTGTTGTGAGAATCTTCTCAAATAGAAGGAAGATCACCATAATAAGAGCAATGGAGTTATCTTCCAGCAGTTCTTCAGAGGGAAATTTCATTCCTGAAGAAGCTCCAAAGAAGTGCAAAGGAGCTCTAATTTGGAAGTTTTTCACTTTTCCAGAAGGTCAAAAAAAGGTTAATGCTCCAAAAGTAACCTGTAAAATTTGCCAAACAACTCTTTCAAGGGGTGATCCATGTAAAAAATACTCCTTTGGCACAGCAAATATGGTGCGACACGAGATTGATTCTGACTTCGCTAAAGTTAAATTTCTTTGCATTTATTGCGATAAACTTTTGTGTTATGGGGAACAGTCTATCGACCTGATAAAACGCAGGATACAGGATCGTTGCTGTCCTCGACATTAGTCGTTCTTTTTTTCATTCTTTTGTTCCGCTTGGAATTTGTTGAGAAAACACAAAAAAAATACAAAACAAAAAAAACAGTTCTTTTTAGAACTACCTTCACTGGTCAAAGAAAGAACTATATTTCTATGGTAGTGTGTAAAAGTTTGTCAGAATGAATGTGTAGGTCATAAATGAATGAATGAATATCTTACTAGTGTATGGAGGATGTGAAAGTGCAGAACTATAAGGAAGTGCAACAGCATGAATCTATAAAGTGTTTACCTATAGTATACTGTAGTATGTGCGAAGCACTTGAATTTAACATATGTACATAAATATGTTAGAAGTCTATGCTTCAATTTGCGCTGTTGGTGAAACTGCCTGTGTGAATTTGTATGTGTTAGGGGCGGATTTACAATCCCCTTGTGCCTCTTTTACACAGCTGTTGCGTCACTTTTGTGACACAGCGGTGGTGCAAAAGATGTGCCATGGTGTGTGCTATTAACAATGTGACACATCGGGAGGGTGCATTACATTGTAAATCCCTGCTCCAGAAGAGGCTTTCCTGTGCAAAAGAGGGTGCAGCAACGCCTCCTACAAGTGACTGAGTGAAATTTATAACATTTAATTTAGTCAATTTTGAGCTTGTGAGCCCCAGGAGGGGGGCCGCGTGGCCCCCCTCCTGGAGCCTTTGATGGCCCTGGGGACTACCACCTCCCCAGGGCCGGCTCTTGCCGTATCCCGGGGTGCCTACCCCGGGGACACTGTTGTTTGTTATGGTAGGGTGGGAGCCGCGAGGCAAAACCGCTTTCCTAGTTGGAAGAGAGAGCAGAAAATCTGCTCTCTCTTTCAAATAGGAAAGCTGATTGCTTTTCATCGGAGAGAGCAGCATGTTAGCTGCTCTCTCTGACGAAAAGCAATGCCAGCTCCCAAAGGACGCGGGGAGCCGTCTGGGACCGTGGGGGCTTTGGGGCTCCCCCCATGGTCCCCAACATTATATTTTAGCCCCGGGGGATGGGGTCCCCGGGGATTATAAAAAATTAATAATAGAGGCTATTTTTTTTTTTTTACAATAGATTTACCGTGCGCGTACCATACTCGTACGTACGACGTACGTTGCGAAATCTGTAAGTCGTCCCGTGAGCGTAACTAAGCAAGAAAAATAAAAATATTTTTAGATATTTATGAAGTGTATGTGTTTACATGTTGGGTGGCTCTAAAAAGAGCCCTTATGTTTATTGGGAAATCTTAGTACTTACAAGGAAGTACAGATGCAGAGTCTAAAGTTCAAGAGGAAGACTCTGTTCCCTGAATCTGTAAAATGTACACCATCTCTCCTATAGATGCCATGCATATTGAAGCACAGATTGTTATGGTAAATGGACCCCATTCTATAGTCTCGGAGAAATGCAGAAACAGATTTATTCACATGTTTTCTAGCTTTCTCAATCTGTGGACAAAATTGATTGGACCAGTTCCATTTTTGCCTTTGACATATATTAGAATAGACAAAGGTAGTTTGGGGGAAAAGTGACATCAGTTCTGTAAAGGCGTCCTACATAAACATTTCCAGACCTACCCCAGTCAAAGTGCCTAAGCCATTGCCACCACAGTGCACAATTATGATGTGAGGGTGTTGGAGATGCATAAAGGATTTCACCAATGGCGTCAATTGGTGCCACTTTAACCCCTCTGTCCAATCCATTTAATGTCTACATTTGGTAAATCTAGGTCTTTGTGAATTCCTTTCTGTTGTGCATACCTTTCACGACAGAAAATATAGCTGTGTCCCACAATCCACACTGTAAGCATCTTGAAGAGAGGTCTTGATTCACACAGATGGTCTCTGTAAATTAAAGGGCAGTTTGAAGATTTTTTTTTTTTAAATGGTGGATGAGTGGAGTTTTCAAAAAAAGCAAAGAAGTGATTGGTTGTTTGAATTGTTATTAGCTATAAAACTAGGGTTCAATTTTCTGTTTTTTAAAAGCCTGTTATTTATTGGTTAAGAAAAAGTGATAGAAAAGAACATTACTTAAGATAAGCTGGTATATTGACAAGTCAAGCACACTTGCTGTTTTGTTTTGGCACAATGTATGATGAACTTTTCACCTGTGTGCTCAGTTAGGTGTTCTCTGAAGTGTTGCTTTGGTAACTGGCAGAATGTGGAATGGGGAAGGGTTGAAAGTTTTGTCAGGTGGAAAGGGTTCAAAAGTTCAAGTAATAGAAATGTGTGCTTTATTTTGATTTAATGTGGGAATATATTTGATTTGTTATTTATTTGTATATGTGTGTGTAGATTGAGTGTGTAGATTGATAGGAAATGTTTGCTGTTTGCTATTGGACTTCCTGACCCCCTAGGGTTGCTTATGGGGTTTTACAATGATCCCCAATGTCAAAATCCTTTTTTTTTTGCTTAGGTACGCTCACGGGACGACTTACAGACTTCGCATCGGACGTCGTTCGTATGAGTTTGGTACGCGCACGGTAAATCTATCGTAAAAATAAAAGAGCCTCTATTAGTCATTTTTTATAATCCCCTGCGACCCCATCCCACGGGGGCTTTAACTGTATGTTTGCAGGGGGCTTATGGCCCCCCAGAAGCCCTGGGGACCTTCACCCCCGGGGCTTTTGTTTTTTAAAAAACGTGTGGGGGGGGCTGAAGTCCTCCAACACGCCCCGGGGACTGCCACATCCCTGGGGCTTTAATATTTAAAATAGGGGGTCTGTGATGGACCCCCCAGCCCCGGGGACCACCACCCCCGGGGCTTTACAATTGTTGGGAGGGGACCGCGCGGCCCCCCTCCTGGAACCCTCGATGACCCTGGGGATCGCTAGGGCCCGCTCCTGCAGTGTCCTGGGGTGCCTACCCTGGGACACTGCTGTTTGCTATGGTAGGGTGGGAGCCTCACGGCTCCCACCCTACCACAGCAAACTGCTTTGGTTTTTGAAAGAGAGAGCAGGAAACCTGCTCTCTCTTTCAAAAATCAAAGTGTATTGCTTTTCTGCATGGGGAGCAGCATGTTAGCTGCTCCCCAAGCAGAAAGGCAATGCCGGCTTCCGAAGGACCCAGGGAACCCGCTGGGACCATGTGGGCTTTGAGGGTCCCCCCACCGTCGGGAACGTTATATTTCAGCACCAGGGTATGGGGTCCCCGGGGATTATAAAAAATGAGTAATACCGGCTATTTTTTTTTACGATAGATTTACCGTGCACGTACCATGCTCGTACGTACGACGTACTATCCGAAATCTGTAAGTCGTCCCGTGAGCGTACCTAAGCAAGAAAACCTCAATAAAAAAAAATATTTTACAAATATCTATGAAGTTTATGTGTTTATGTGTTGGTTGGTTCTAATGAAACCTTTTCTCTTTATTAGTACTTCTAAGTAAGTACTTATGCATAGTCTAAAGTTATTGAGGAGCAGTGTTTTATAGTGTTCTGAACTTTTGACCCCTTTGACAGTTGACTTTTGTATGATCTGTTGGGGGTAGGGTGGAAAGTTATGTCAGTTGGAAAGGTTTGAAATGTTGAACCAATATAAATGTGTGTTTGGTTTTGAATTATTGTGTGAAGGAATTTGATTTGTTATTAATGTGTATGTATGTTTTGCTGCAAGCACTGAAGCAGAGAGATTCTGTGTAAGACTATCTGCTGTGTGAGTGGCATTCTTCTTAATCTACCAATCAGTTTGCGCAATTTCTTATGTAACTATACTAAGAAAAGTGTTAAACAAAAGATTAAGATGTTGCTAGGACTAGACCACTGCAGAGTGAGAGAAAATACTGGTTTGCAAGGTCATTCTCTGGCTTGTCTTTCTAAAAAAATATGTCAAAGTATTTTTCACCATTTCAGGATGTTAGCAGTACATCATATTGAAATGAGGAAATTAGTGAGAACGTTGTATTATGCTAAAAGTCCAGCACTAATGTTAAAAAAGTTGAACAGTGCTCTTTTGCGTGGATCTGTATCAGATGTAACGAACATGTGTGATGAAATTCAGGTTAGTTACTTTGGTCCTGAGGAACACAGTGCAGAAATAGATATGTTAATAGAAGGAAATGTGGAAGAGAATGTACAACATTGTAGTACAGAAAGATTTGAGCAAGAAATTTCAAAGTTCAAGGTGCTTTCCGGTGAAACACCAATTTATTCTTGTATTTGTTGTCGACGTACTTATTATAAAAATTAGACCAGGACTGTTGATCTGTATTTAAAATGTGAAAAGGAAAATAATATGGAGTGGATGGAATTTGCAACTTATTTATTGGTAGAGAATTGTTTTGATTTGGGTTTTGAACAGCATATTTGTAAATATTGTTATAACAAGTTAGATGTTGTAGCATGCCAGCTGAAGCTGTGCATATTAATTTGGAGTTGGTGAATATTCCTTCTGAACTGATGGATTTAAATACTTATGAGTCTATTCTTATTCAATGTGTGCATCCTTTTCAGGCTATTGTTCGTATTGAGCCTAAGACAGGGAAATTGTCTCCTTCAGATATACAGAAAGGATTAAAGGGCAGAGTTGTATATTTGCCACTAGATTTAAAGAGAAATATTGAAACAATTGGTGTAGAGAATGTGTAAGATGAACATTTAGTTATTTTTGTTAATGGCGTTCCTACTGAGAGAAAGAAAATATGGCAGGAATTAGTGGAAGTTAGGAAAGTGAAAAAGGTAACGTTGTATCTGGTAAAAAATAATCAGTACTATAAAAATGTGTATTTGGGAGAAGAAGAAATAAGTTTAGAAGAAGATACTGACTCGTCTATTGGACAAATTGAAAAAGTAGATGTGTCCATAACTGAAGAAATCTACGAACATTACAGTGTTCATCCACTGCATTCTAAAGAAGTGATGGGGAATACTATAGAGTTATTCCAAATGAAAGAAGCAAATGTGAGGAGCACCTCTCGCTTGATACTCCTTTCTCCAAAAGAAATCCGGAACCTTTCCCAGAGGAGGATTTTTTTATTGGTGATAAAAGACATCATAGCTTCGAATCTATGATTGAAATACCTGCATACATTAACAGGATCCAAAGAGCACAATTCTCCAGGTGTCTTGTATTCGATAGTTGGTATATTTGGATTTGCCTCTCGAAGAAATTGAAGTAAATCATACCAAGCATATTCAGCACAGCTTAGAGTAAGGAACCATGTAGGAGTTCCTTAGCATATATTGAAGTTCTCCATGACGACAGTACCAGTACTCGTTAGTACCAGGCTGACATGCCATCAGATTAATCAGATGAGTTATAATGTTACTGCTCATGCAGGTGATTTAAACCTGTATGAGTACAAATCACCTGCATGAGCAGTAACATTATAATCACGCATTCATACTGAGCATGTGCGAGAAACTAGTGTGCAAATCATGAGCATGAGCAACAACATAGCAATCGCGCTGACATACTGAGCATGCACGAGAGACTAGTGTGCAAACCACGAGCATGAGCAGCAACAACACAAAGGGGTAGTCTTTCCACCCTTACTATTCCCACAGGTGCTCATCATTACCTTGTTAACCATAGTATAAAAAGCCCACACGCCAACAGGCTCATTCTACCGGAGGACGACGGCAGGACAACAGGTACAAGGCAGGCACTGACCAGAAAGACTGTGATTATGACAAACCTGACAAGCCTCCAAACAACAAACTGGGTAAGCGCTTCTTTCCTCACAGGTCCCTAACCCCTAAAGCCTATCTCTTTTTCTCCCATAGGGTCATCCCCTTACCGCTTCCCTCCAGGAAGCCTTGGCTAATAACCCAAAGCGTAAGAACAATTTTCTTGCGCCCTGCCACACTAAGTCAACTCCTTTCAGTGTGATTTCTGTGTTTTAGCCACACCACGCCCCTAATTAGTCGCGTATTTTCACTCTGATGGCACCACCAGTACCACCACACCTAGCCGACTATAGTCCTCTCACCTTGCACTATATATCCGGCCACCAAAGCATTGTTGACCATATGTCTAAATTGACTACTGACTCTCTCTGTAAATGTTTTGTCCTTGTTCTTAATGTTTGTTTGTACAGGTATGCATGAGAAGGGAATCCCCCTCTCACATAGAGAAAAACGCCTTAGTGAGTGTATCACATAGTCTGTACCACAACACTAAGTTTGTTTTATTTCACCACACCTTTTTAAAAAACGGTCCTGAGGAAAGCCAGAATACTCTAAGGCACTTGCTGAAACATGTCGATCATCTGAAGGACGCAGGGGGCAGTAACTTGCCACCCTCACGCGTCCTGTAGCCTTACTTTTAACCACTGGTGACGGCCCAGTTATTAAAATTTAATTTACCCTTGGGTACTGGGACCACCACCAAGCCGTTTAAAATCACAACTCACCCAACCTCACTGCACTCTCAGCAATATACCAGCTCCGCTGTAATCAGGCGTCGTAGCACACCCGGGACATACTAGGTGTCACTGGGTGGGCCCGATGATGAAGCATGCCACCAACTAGGTTGGTGGGTGAGGGCTTCATGAATACACCCATAAGGTTCCCTTGACAGAACTAATTTGAGTACTGCAACACTTTGGTCAACTTAAGCTAGTCCTCTTTGTTTAATCACAAGAATAATTTGGCCTTTCACCTGAAATCACCTTAAACTGTATAATTTCTTGCTCAACATTTTCTACACTGCACTGTCCTACATTCCCTTCCAAATGTTCTTCTATTAATCTCTCACTTTCTGCACCGTCTTCCTGAGGACCAAAGTAACTAATCTCAATTTCATCACAAACATTTGTTACATCTGATACAGATCCACTCAAAAGAGCACTGTTCAACTTTTTTAACATTAGTGCTGGACTTTTCGCGTACTACAATGTTCTGACTAATTTCCTCATCTGAGTACGATGAACTGCTAACATCCTGAAATGGTGGAAAACACTTCGACACACTTTTTTAGAAACACAAGGCAGAGAATGACCTTGCAAACCAGTCTTTTCTCTCACTCTGCAAGGGTCTAGTCCTTGTAACATCTTAATCTTTTGATTAACACTTTTCTTGGTATAATTACGTAAGAAATTGCGTAAAAAATCAATAGATTCTTGCCGCACACTGCAAATACTACTACAATTCCAAGTGTACACTGGAGCATTAGGACGTCTCCCTAAAACCTCATCAGCTAACACCTCTTCTGCATTTCTAGGAGCAATTTTCTCTTTCTCAATAGGACAACCATTTCTAACCTCATAAGCACGACCACTGGGGTCAACTGCATGCAACAAATCATTACTCTGAAGATAACTTTCTTCATTAAAAAAAGCTCAGAACTTGAACGATGTTTCCATTCACCCAAAAAAAACTCACAAAAATTACTTCTGTTAATTAGTCTTCTCCACTTACTTTTGGATTTGATTAAATGGATTCGCTTATCTAGTGATCTAACTCTATTGATTATTAAAATAAAGAGTTTTCTTTTTAATTTAAAAACTTTCTCAGCTACATTTTTTATAGCTTTCTTCTTCTACTGTTTTTTTCTTATACACCTTAAATTCTTTCATAAAATGTTAAACCAATCTATTATAAAACATTTTTTTCCTAAATTAAATGAATTGCTTTTTTCTCCTTGTACTATACACAGTTTTGTGTGCACTTGATTTTCCATTATTCTTTTCTTATTAGTAGTTTTTTTTTTGGTTGCTGATACACTAAAGTCATTTTTCTGTTTCCTCACACTACTCTTAGTCTTTAGTATTGTCCTCAAAAAAGTGCTCCTGCTCTTACCAGAACTTTCTTTCTGTTTGTTAAGACATCTCTCTTCATGTAAATCTTCTTGGTGAGTTCAGTTCAAATATACACTTTTCTTTTGTTGCTTTCTCTTTTGGTCCTTTGTTGGCATGATGCAGTATTTTTAGTATCGATAAAGACAACCTATAATAAAAAAATATATATAACATTACAAAAAAAAATATATCAAATATTCTAATATATTACTTACAAGAACAGAGGGAGTAGTATGAGCACAAACAACGGAGTATAAAAATAAGAGGACTTACAGCAAAAGAACAAGTAGTATGAAGCAAGGAAAATTTAATTAAAAATTAGAGTATAAATAGACAGTACAATATAACGGAATATAGAATCAGCCGCGGCCAGTGGAGGGAGTTGCGATGGGGCAGGCGGGTGGGGCGGAGGAAGGGCAGGGTGAGGAGTGATAAACAACGGAATCTGGAGGCATATTACCAACAAGTAGCGATATTTATCGCTAAATAGGGTTAGCGACAATTTTTTTTAATGCTGCCTATCGCTCAATATATTAGCGGAGAAAACATGCTATTAGCAACATTTTTCTCCATTGTGCTAAAATATCCAGCGATAGTGGCGAAATGCGTGAATATCGTTGAGAATACAGCAATATTCACGCATTAGAGACAAAATGGTCTTAGCCATGTTATTCACCTCCCATTGGATAACATGGCTAAGAACTGGTCTGGGCAGGTGTTAGTATTTGGAGATATTCATGCTTGGCGCAAATATTTCCAATGCTACGCCTGCCTTGCTAATAGGCGATAGCGACGTTACTGCTTTCAGTCGCTAACTGGTTGGGTATGCCCACTTTGCACGTCATTAGCGATAAACATCGCTGACATGCAAAGAAGGTCCCAAACCGCTCACTATCGTCTAAAAGCTGTTGCTAACAGCAGTTAGTGACAGGTTGCTAATAGGGCGATGGAATTATCACCACTTAGCGGCCGAACACGGATGCTAAATCGGTGATAATTGGCTATCGCCCCCCCTTGGTAATATGCCCCTTGGATCATTGCAGGTAAGTAAACAATTAAATTAATAAAATGAATTTCTGGACATATTATCAACAAAAGTCGATAGATTATTGTTGTTTTGATCGGCAGTTAAATTCCGATAAAGCAACGATAATAAGCTTGATAATATGCTCTTGAGAATTACCATTACAGCCCAGGTTAACACTAGAACTTGGGTTTCTATAGCAATTTACAAGAAGCTAATATTAAGCCCATTTTCGCCGTTTTATCAGCAGTTTCCTGTCCATAAAACGTCCATATTTTAACACTGGTCCTTAATAATATTCCTGTCATTGCCATATTATCAGTAAAGGGCGATACATTATCGCCGCTTTTACCGGCAGGAAACTGCCACTAAAGTGGCAATAATGGTCTCGATAATATATCCTTGTGAATTTCTATAGAAGCCCAGGTTAACACCATAACCTGGGTTTCTATGGGAATTCATAAGGATATTTTATCGAGAGCATTATCACTACTTTACCAGCAGTTTCCTGTCGATAAAAGCGGCAATAATGTATCGTCCTTTATTGATAATATGGCCCATAATCCCTTAATGTACAGAGGCACAAAATGATATTAAAGAAAAAAATATAACAGCATGCATTATAGCAAAACACATTTACTACTGTAAAACGTTTAACAACGGATGAATATAGGAGCATATTATCAATACAGGCGATAACATTATCAACACTTTATCTGCAGTTTCCTGCCGATAAAGTGGCAATAATTGTATTGCTGAGTCTTGGTAATATACCCCATAATTCGTTAATGTACAAAGATACACCGCACAGATGCACTCCCATACAACTTTTCAACTCACCTTTCAAATTGAATTCTAGATTAACAAGAATACCACTCACACAGTGGATATTCTTCTACAAAATCTCTGGAGTACAGTGTTTGCAGCACAACCGTCAAATTGAACATTTTCCCTCTCATTTTACGCATACATACATATAAATAACCAATTTCAATCTTGTTCACATTAATTCAAAAGAAAACACACATTTCTATTGGTTCAACATTCCAAAGCTTTCGAACTAATAGAACTTTCAACCCTTCCCCCGTTCCAGAATCTGCCAGTTACCATAGAAACACTTCAGGGAACACCTAACTCAGCACACAGGTCAAAAGTTCATCATACATTGTTGCAAAGTAAAACAGCAAGTGTGCTTGACTGGAGAATATACCAGCTTATCTAATGTAACGTTGTTTTGTATCACTTTTTCTTAACCAATAAAAATAAGGCTTTTAAAAAACAGAAACATGGAACCTAGTTTTTGGTAAAATGTTGTCAAACGACCAATGATTTCTTTTTTTGAAAACTGCATGTTGTTCAACATTTTCGAAAAATCTTACTTTTGAAACTAGCATTTTATTTACAGACGCCATCAGAGTGCATCCAGACCTCTCTTCAAAATGCTTACAGTGTGGATTGCGGGACACAGCTATATTTTCTGGAGTCAAGGTACGCACAACAGAAAAGAATTCACAAGGACCTAGGTTTATCAAATGTAGACATTAAATGGATTGGACAGAGAGGATTAAAGTTGTACCAATTGATGCCATTGGTGAAATCCTTTATGCATCTCCAACACCCTGACCTCCTAATTGTGCACTGTGGTGGCAAAGACCTAGGCACTTTGACTGGGGTAGCTCTGGAAATGCTCATGAAGGACACCTTTGCCCAATTGATGACACTGTTCCCGAAAACTGTCTTTGTATATTCTAATATATGCCAAAGGCCGATTGACCGCATTGCTGCTCAAGAACGCCGGATTAATTCCCATTGACATAGCACCAGCGTAATCTCTAATCGTTTGCTGGCGCGGAGGAGTCTTTCCTGACTGGTTGGGTCTTCAGATCCTAAATTGAGAAGGTTCATCATGTGAGCTTTCCCCTTCTCCGCTCGGGCACCGCGTTGCGGGCACTGCACCCCAACCGCAGCCCTGGATGAAGCACAGAAAAATTTCTTCCCTGGTTGAGTCCTACCGACACCACGACTATCTCTATGCCATTGTGCAGAATTTCAGTCCCCAGTCCCTGTCCTGAAGAGAACCTGTAATAACGCTGGTTCGAAACGCGTCGACACTCCCACCCTGTGGCAAACTCCAAGGGTGCCCCTAGGATAGAACTTCATCAATCACTCTGGATCCTAGTTGTGCAAACCCGTTAGAAACAATTAACCACAGGATTGGTTGACAGGCAGGCATCACATTCCATCTTCTCCGCCTGTCCCATGGTCTCATATTGTTATGGACTGGTTACATATTTGCTTTTTCATCTGAAAGTTTTTTCACTGTATATAACGGCAATTGATATTGTTTATTGAATTTCGTATCGTTTTGGTGTGTCCTGTTCGCTTGTATTGCTTGATGTATCTTTGTAAGTGCTGTATATTTGTAAATTTTGTATAGTTGTAGATAGTGTCATTATGAATTCACTGTAATAACATTTGTTTTGTTTTTGCCTGTGCCTTTGCATTCGAATTTAAATCCAAAAGAAAAATAAATTTATTTTGGGATTCTTACCCGGTGGTCACGTGGTATATATTGACTACGTGACTGTAATTTGTTTGTGTCAAACTTCCCTGTCCAGCCACTTTGTTCTGTTTTCCTTGTTGTTGAGATCCGGGCTGGGCAGGTGTTGGATCCAAAACCTTCTCTGTTCTACAGTAAAGGCAGAGATGGAAGCAGTCCAACCACTATTGTCTACAGTTTGAAAAAGCTAGGAAACATGTGAATAAATCTGTTTCTGCCTTTCTCCGAGACTACCGAATGGGGTCCATTTACAACAATAATCTGCATTTCAATATGCATGGCATCTATAGGAGAGATGGTGTGCATTTTACAGATGAGGGGAACAGATTGTTCCTCATAAACTTAAGACTCTGCATCAGTACTTACTTGTAGGTACTAAAATCTCGCAATAAACACAACAGCTCTTTTTAGAGCCACACAACAAATAAACAAATACACTTCATAAATATCTAAAATTATTTTTAGTTTTCTTGCTTTCGTACGCTTAAGTGACGACTTTCAACATCACAGCTGTACGTCGTCCATACGTGGTTGGTATGCGTACAATAAATCTACCACCCCCTGAGCAACACTATAGGTTCAGAATGTTTCTATCGTGCCCCTTTTCCTTATTTGTCAACTTTGTTTTACTGTTTCCTTGTGACTCGGCTTCCGTGACAAATAAGATGGCTTGCAACACTTCCTGGTTTGGAGTATTGACAGCCAATCAGCATGCAGCTCCTGCTCATAATTGTACATATTTCTGTACGCGTACGCTGCGATTTTTCTTAAAAAATAAATAAAAAATAGAGCCTAAACATGCATGTACGACTCCCTAACCACGCGTGATTGTCACCACGAAGCCATTAGCATGCACTTTGGGTCAAATTATCAACAAAACAAGATGGATTATCGCCGCTTTATCTGCACTTTCCTGCTGATAAAAGCGGGTATAATGTGTCGCCATTTGCTGATATTGCGTTTTGTTGATAATATGGCCCGAAATTCGTTTTATTAATGTATTTGTTTAGTTACCTGCAATTATGCAGATTCCGTTCTTTATCACCCCTCACCCTGCCCCTCCCACACCCGTCCTGCCTGCCCCATCGCAAGTCCGCGGCTGAAAGACGCGGTTGCGATCTAGTCATTTACCACAGAGTTGTTACCCTCTATGATGTTTTTCTCACACTTTTTCCCATTGCACATGGGTGGCACATCTTCGCGCACATCTATTGGAATCTTTGAAACAGGACATCACAAAAATGTGATGTTGCAAAAAGAAAATGTAACTAATGGATAATAAAGTATGTAATTTGAACCAAAGAAATATATAGATGTCACATACTTCATCTCTTTTGCATGCTCCCTTAAGATTCTCAAGCCTTCGAGAAATCTTCTTCCTTTTGTAAATGTACTATTGCATCACCAAGCATTATGTAATGTACACTATTGCATCCAAAGGGATGGTATTTGTAACTGATATTCTGGCTAGAATAGTCAGTATTGTATATATTTTGTTTAATCTCCAGCCCTGAAGAGTCAGAGTGTAATATACTTTGACGAAACACGTGTTGGCTGGCGCTGTGTAGTTTGAGTATTAAAAAAGAATTAAGAACAACAGACGTCAACTACCCTTTCTTTTCGGAGGAAATGTACTAATGGACATAATATATGTTTAAACTAGTTGTGTGTGCACAGGTTTTGTTCATAAACATAGATGTTGTCTAAAGCATTATCCTTAGAGGGGTTGTGAGGGTCACCCCTTTCCTGGCAGCACCACAAACAGAAACTATAAAAAAGAGAGGCATCAGATATATTACGGAGTGCAATTAATCCCTAAGACGAAGAACCCTGCCCGTTGATATCACATATATGTGATGTGTCTGTGCTGTAAAGGTGGTCATTGTTTGAGTTATTATGTTGCAAGTGCAACACATCTACTGCAATGCTCTGGGGGCCCTATTCTGAGACTGCTGTGTCAATCCTTACACCTACTTCAAGGTAGTGTAGGGTTTTGACACAGCAAGAACCCAAAAGTGACAAAGTGAAATCTTGAAGATTTCAGTCACCCACTTTTAGGAGGTGTTCCTGTGCCGGAATGCCCCTCCCCCCATGTAGGAATGTCTCTTTCTGGTACCAGGATTTACAATGTAATGCACCTTCCAGATACGTCACATTCTAAATACCACATACCATGGCGCATCTTTTGCACTACCGCTTCATTAGAAAAGTGATAGAATGGCGGTGTTAAAGAGGAACAAGGGTGTTGTAAATCTGCCTTTAACAAACAACACCTAGGCAGTTTCACTAGCAGTGTATTCTATTTGAATTTACTTTTGTTATTATTTTACATTAAAAATATGAAATGTAATTTTAAAAATAAAATGAATATAAGTATTTATAATAAAAATGTAGGAAATTACTATAAAATGAAAGAAATATAATAATTAGTACATTTTAAAATGATTATTTACAAAACCTTAGAAATTCACTGAAAAAAACCATAGGTTTCAGTGATGTCATTTGAGATGTCATCAGTGATGTCATCAGTGATGTCACTGACCATGTCCTGAGTGATGTAATATGTGACATCATCAGTAGTGCATTGCGGGCGCGCGAGTTATAGTTAGCTGAACTAACTATAACGGAGTAATTTCAATGGTTTTGTATGAGAGAAATGTCCAGCTCACTATAACATAGGTGAAACCTATGGTTTTTTCAGTGAATTTCTAAGGTTTTTTAAATGCTAGTCCTAACTATAACGTGCCTGAAACCTATGTTTTTTCAGTGAATTCCAAAGGTTTTTTAAATGCTAATTCCTAACTATAACGTGCCTGAAACCTATGTTTTTTTTTCAGTGAATTCCAAAGGTTTTGTAAATTACAATTCTTAAATGTATTAATTGTTATTTTTATTTTTTATACTGATTTTCTAAACAATTTATTTTTAGATATTTTATTTTTACATTATACATTAAATTACACAATATACTTTCTCAGAATGAATTACTTTAGTTTAAAAACTTTGCAAATAGGCAATAGACTTTTAAGTACATTAGTTAAAGTTGTTGTAATGTGCAACACTATTTCAGACACAATGCAACATTGAGGTTAATGTGAATTTCTAGTTAAATGCAATTAGTTACTTTTTGGATTACTTTTCAAACCACAGGACTGGATCCTAGATTCAGTCCTGGGACATCTCCTGTAAACAGTTGAGTAAAAGCGTTTTGGTTACAGTAGTGATTTTTAAGAAATATTATTGTATTATTGCCCACCTTCCAGGCTAATACTAGCCCCGGGAACCCCATCCACCGGGGCTGGCACTCTTTGTTGGGGGCGTCCCCAATCCCCCCATGGTCCCAGCTGGCTCCCCGCGTCCTGCCGTAGCCAGCATTGCTTTACCACATGGGGAGCGGCTAACATGCTGCTCCCCCTGTGGAAAAGCAATCTGCTTTCCTATTTGGAAAAGAGAGCAGGTTTCCTGCTCTCTCTTCCAAATATGAAAGCACTTTGCAATGACAGGGTGGGAGTCTATTGTCTTGTGTGCCCCTGCGGAAAGCAATATGTGGGGAGCATTATTCACCCCGCGAAAAAAAAAAAGAATCCTCGAGCATTTGAGGGCTATCACTAATAAAGATCATAATTACCCAGTTGCCCGTCATTTTGAACAAGAACATCAAAGCAACTGTAATTAGTGACATTTTTAGTCCTTGATCAGTTTGTCAAATCTGAAAGAGGAGGAGAGTGGGTAAAAAACTCGGCACATTGGAATCCAAATATATTATCAAGTTGCAAACCAAAACACCAAGAGGGATAAACAACGAAGAGGAGATGTGGATTCATGTAGGCTAACCACTTTCAAATCAACACACATAATGTCCTTTCCCTGAAATATGAATAGAATTTAAAAGACATAATTGTTTTTGAATCTGTCCTCCGTCCCCTTTAACCACCTTCTGCTTCCCTCCCATCACGGTCACATTCTCTGGGTAAAATCATGACCAAATGACGAAATAAATGCCCATACAGGGCTGAATAACTTTATTTATTTTAGATTGGAGTCAAACACTATTGGCTGGCATAATCATTTTCAATTGTAAATATGTATATATAATGCAGTATCAAAAAAGAAAAATAATTTTGGATCGAGTGGCAGAGTAATTGATTACAACACACATAAAGTGTCCTTATTCTGTTTAAAATTATGTTTATTTGTTTACTTGCACTAAACGCTGGAAATACATGCGTTTTGCAGCATTTTCAACTCACAAATACTCAATGAATTTCACAAGCTAATGCTATATACATATTTGTTTACATATTTAAATGATGAATAGGTAGAATTTTTTCAATTTACTATTGTGAAAGCAACGATATTTGTATTGATTAATTTGACCTTTGCAAAATGGCCGCCAAGCATGAAGCGATTTTCGATTCCGCTTTTTTGTTTATGAAACACTGTGTCACTTTCTATGCATAAGTAACTTTGTAAAGCAAAAATGTATTTAAACTCACCTGTTTACGCCACACGTTAACACTGACAAGGGCTACAATGCCGAAACGCGTTTGTTAACTTAAGCTGCAACACAAAAATAAATACGGCAAATTGAACTACGTAAAATGGCTCAGAGTGCTCTCTATTGGAATTGGTCCAGTGTTGAAAGGTGACCAAGTGTTGGAAAAATAATCACGCACTCCACTGTGTGTCAAGCATGCACCCGTGGCATTGCGGAGCAACGGCTGGTGGTCTAGAGTGAAGGAAAAAAATAATATATATATATATATATATATATATATATATATATATATATATATATATATATATATATATATATCCACCATTCTGCTTCCTCGATAAAGAAAGGATTGTCTGGGCCACTTGTGAGTTGAAAGCGTCTTTATTGGGACAGCTGCCCTCGACCCATTTCGCATGGTGAGCCTGCTTTTTCACGAGTACGAGACAAATGTTTCCATTGAATTAAATACAAGTCACATGGTATTCACGTCATACCGACAAACATAGACAACAGACTCGTTGAAGTCTTCATGGAGCTCATACATATTGCCGTGGGGGGATTGTAGTTCGGACTGGACTGTTCCCATGGGGCACAGGGTCAGAGCTGATTTGCATATCGCCATTGTCTAACCCAGGGTGGTGTGGAGTGCAAAAAAACGATGGATTTGGGCCCAGATCTTTTGACTGGGATGAATGTGTGACATTGATCCACATTCGGTCCATCACCTGTTTTGTTTGCAATACCGCCATAAGTGCGCTGGGGATGCTCAGACGTGGGTCCCAGGCACTCCACACCACTGGAGTCAAGCTAGCCGGGCTGATGAGAGGTGTTACCTCGAAACCGGTCCGGTCCTCGGATGCTTGATTCCGTTCTGGGAAGGACATGGCTTTTGTAGTTCGGACTGGACTGTTCCCATGGGGCACAGGGTCAGAGCTGATTTGCATATCGCCATTGTCTAACCCAGGGTGGTGTGGAGTGCAAAAAAACGATGGATTTGGGCCCAGATCTTTTGACTGGGATGAATGTGTGACATTGATCCACATTCGGTCCATCACCTGTTTTGTTTGCAATACCGCCATAAGTGCGCTGGGGATGCTCAGACGTGGGTCCCAGGCACTCCACACCACTGGAGTCAAGCTAGCCGGGCTGATGAGAGGTGTTACCTCGAAACCGGTCCGGTCCTCGGATGCTTGATTCCGTTCTGGGAAGGACATGGCTTTTGTAGTTCGGACTGGACTGTTCCCATGGGGCACAGGGTCAGAGCTGATTTGCATATCGCCATTGTCTAAACCAGGGTGGTGTGGAGTGCAAAAAAACGATGGATTTGGGCCCAGATCTTTTGACTGGGATGAATGTGTGACATTGATCCACGTTCGGTCCATCACCTGTTTTGTTTGCAATACCGCCATAAGTGCGCTGGGGATGCTCAGACGTGGGTCCCAGGCACTCCACACCACTGGAGTCAAGCTAGCCGGGCTGATGAGAGGTGTTACCTCGAAACCGGTCCGGTCCTCGGATGCTTGATTCCGTTCTGGGAAGGACATGGCTTTTGTAGTTCGGACTGGACTGTTCCCATGGGGCACAGGGTCAGAGCTGATTTGCATATCGCCATTGTCTAACCCAGGGTGGTGTGGAGTGCAAAAAAAGATGGATTTGGGCCCAGATCTTTTGACTGGGATGAATGTGTGACATTGATCCACATTCGGTCCATCACCTGTTTTGTTTGCAATACCGCCATAAGTGCGCTGGGGATGCTCAGACGTGGGTCCCAGGCACTCCACACCACTGGAGTCAAGCTAGCCGGGCTTATGAGAGGTGTTACCTCGAAACCGGTCCGGTCCTCGGATGCTTGATTCCGTTCTGGGAAGGACATGGCTTTTGTAGTTCGGACTGGACTGTTCCCATGGGGCACAGGGTCAGAACTGATTTGCATATCGCCATTGTCTAACCCAGGGTGGTGTGGAGTGCAAAAAAACGATGGATTTGGGCCCAGATCTTTTGACTGGGATGAATGTGTGACATTGATCCACATTCGGTCCATCACCTGTTTTGTTTGCAATACCGCCATAAGTGCGCTGGGGATGCTCAGACGTGGGTCCCAGGCACTCCACACCACTGGAGTCAAGCTAGCCGGGCTGATGAGAGGTGTTACCTCGAAACCGTTCCGGTCCTCGGATGCTTGATTCCGTTCTGGGAAGGACATGGCTTTTGTAGTTCGGACTGGACTGTTCCCATGGGGCACAGGGTCAGAGCTGATTTGCATATCGCCATTGTCTAACCCAGGGTGGTGTGGAGTGCAAAAAAACGATGGATTTGGGCCCAGATCTTTTGACTGGGATGAATGTGTGACATTGATCCACATTCGGTCCATCACCTGTTTTGTTTGCAATACCGCCATAAGTGCGCTGGGGATGCTCAGACGTGGGTCCCAGGCACTCCACACCACTGGAGTCAAGCTAGCCGGGCTGATGAGAGGTGTTACCTCGAAACCGGTCCGGTCCTCGGATGCTTGATTCCGTTCTGGGAAGGACATGGCTTTTGTAGTTCGGACTGGACTGTTCCCATGGGGCACAGGGTCAGAGCTGATTTGCATATCGCCATTGTCTAACCCAGGGTGGTGTGGAGTGCAAAAAAACGATGGATTTGGGCCCAGATCTTTTGACTGGGATGAATGTGTGACATTGATCCACATTCGGTCCATCACCTGTTTTGTTTGCAATACCGCCATAAGTGCGCTGGGGATGCTCAGACGTGGGTCCCAGGCACTCCACACCACTGGAGTCAAGCTAGCCGGGCTGATGAGAGGTGTTACCTCGAAACCGGTCCGGTCCTCGGATGCTTGATTCCGTTCTGGGAAGGACATGGCTTTTGTAGTTCGGACTGGACTGTTCCCATGGGGCACAGGGTCAGAGCTGATTTGCATATCGCCATTGTCTAACCCAGGGTGGTGTGGAGTGCAAAAAAACGATGGTTTTGGGCCCAGATCTTTTGACTGGGATGAATGTGTGATATTGATCCACATTCGGTCCATCACCTGTTTTGTTTGCAATACCGCCATAAGTGCGCTGGGGATGCTCAGACGTGGGTCCCAGGCACTCCACACCACTGGAGTCAAGCTAGCCGGGCTGATGAGAGGTGTTACCTCGAAACCGGTCCGGTCCTCGGATGCTTGATTCCGTTCTGGGAAGGACATGGCTTTTGTAGTTCGGACTGGACTGTTCCCATGGGGCACAGGGTCAGAGCTGATTTGCATATCGCCATTGTCTAACCCAGGGTGGTGTGGAGTGCAAAAAAACAATGGATTTGGGCCCAGATTTTTTGACTGAGATGAATGTGTAACATTGATCCACATTCGGTCCATCACCTGTTTCGTTTGCAATACCGCCATAAGTGCGCTGGGGATGCTCAGACGTGGGTCCCAGGCACTCCACACCACTGGAGTCAAGCTAGCCGGGCTGATGAGAGGTGTTACCTCGAAACCGGTCCGGTCCTCGGATGCTTGATTCCGTTCTGGGAAGGACATGGCTTTTGTAGTTCGGACTGGACTGTTCCCATGGGGCACAGGGTCAGAGCTGATTTGCATATCGCCATTGTCTAACCCAGGGTGGTGTGGAGTGCAAAAAAACGATGGATTTGGGCCCAGATCTTTTGACTGGGATGAATGTGTGACATTGATCCACATTCGGTCCATCACCTGTTTTGTTTGCAATACCGCCATAAGTGCGCTGGGGATGCTCAGACGTGGGTCCCAGGCACTCCACACCACTGGAGTCAAGCTAGCCGGGCTGATGAGAGGTGTTACCTCGAAACCGTTCCGGTCCTCGGATGCTTGATTCCGTTCTGGGAAGGACATGGCTTTTGTAGTTCGGACTGGACTGTTCCCATGGGGCACAGGGTCAGAGCTGATTTGCATATCGCCATTGTCTAACCCAGGGTGGTGTGGAGTGCAAAAAAACGATGGATTTGGGCCCAGATCTTTTGACTGGGATGAATGTGTGACATTGATCCACATTCGGTCCATCACCTGTTTTGTTTGCAATACCGCCATAAGTGCGCTGGGGATGCTCAGACGTGGGTCCCAGGCACTCCACACCACTGGAGTCAAGCTAGCCGGGCTGATGAGAGGTGTTACCTCGAAACCGGTCCGGTCCTCGGATGCTTGATTCCGTTCTGGGAAGGACATGGCTTTTGTAGTTCGGACTGGACTGTTCCCATGGGGCACAGGGTCAGAGCTGATTTGCATATCGCCATTGTCTAACCCAGGGTGGTGTGGAGTGCAAAAAAACGATGGATTTGGGCCCAGATCTTTTGACTGGGATGAATGTGTGACATTGATCCACATTCGGTCCATCACCTGTTTTGTTTGCAATACCGCCATAAGTGCGCTGGGGATGCTCAGACGTGGGTCCCAGGCACTCCACACCACTGGAGTCAAGCTAGCCGGGCTGATGAGAGGTGTTACCTCGAAACCGGTCCGGTCCTCGGATGCTTGATTCCGTTCTGGGAAGGACATGGCTTTTGTAGTTCGGACTGGACTGTTCCCATGGGGCACAGGGTCAGAGCTGATTTGCATATCGCCATTGTCTAACCCAGGGTGGTGTGGAGTGCAAAAAAACGATGGTTTTGGGCCCAGATCTTTTGACTGGGATGAATGTGTGATATTGATCCACATTCGGTCCATCACCTGTTTTGTTTGCAATACCGCCATAAGTGCGCTGGGGATGCTCAGACGTGGGTCCCAGGCACTCCACACCACTGGAGTCAAACTAGCCGGGCTGATGAGAGGTGTTACCTCGAAACCGGTCCGGTCCTCGGATGCTTGATTCCGTTCTGGGAAGGACATGGCTTTTGTAGTTCGGACTGGACTGTTCCCATGGGGCACAGGGTCAGAGCTGATTTGCATATCGCCATTGTCTAACCCAGGGTGGTGTGGAGTGCAAAAAAACGATGGATTTGGGCCCAGATCTTTTGACTGGGATGAATGTGTGACATTGATCCACATTCGGTCCATCACCTGTTTTGTTTGCAATACCGCCATAAGTGCGCTGGGGATGCTCAGACGTGGGTCCCAGGCACTCCACACCACTGGAGTCAAGCTAGCCGGGCTGATGAGAGGTGTTACCTCGAAACCGGTCCGGTCCTCGGATGCTTGATTCCGTTCTGGGAAGGACATGGCTTTTGTAGTTCGGACTGGACTGTTCCCATGGGGCACAGGTTCAGAGCTGATTTGCATGTCGCCATTGTCTAACCCAGGGTGGTGTGGAGTGCAAAAAAACAATGGATTTGGGCCCAGATTTTTTGACTGAGATGAATGTGTAACATTGATCCACATTCGGTCCATCACCTGTTTTGTTTGCAATACCGCCATAAGTGCGCTGGGGATGCTCAGACGTGGGTCCCAGGCACTCCACACCACTGGAGTCAAGCTAGCCGGGCTGATGAGAGGTGTTACCTCGAAACCGGTCCGGTCCTCGGATGCTTGATTCCGTTCTGGGAAGGACATGGCTTTTGTAGTTCGGACTGGACTGTTCCCATGGGGCACAGGGTCAGAGCTGATTTGCATATCGCCATTGTCTAACCCAGGGTGGTGTGGAGTGCAAAAAAACGATGGATTTGGGCCCAGATCTTTTGACTGGGATGAATGTGTGACATTGATCCACATTCGGTCCATCACCTGTTTTGTTTGCAATACCGCCATAAGTGCGCTGGGGATGCTCAGACGTGGGTCCCAGGCACTCCACACCACTGGAGTCAAGCTAGCCGGGCTGATGAGAGGTGTTACCTCGAAACCGGTCCGGTCCTCGGATGCATGATTCCGTTCTGGGAAGGACATGGCTTTTGTAGTTCGGACTGGACTGTTCCCATGGGGCACAGGTTCAGAGCTGATTTGCATGTCGCCATTGTCTAACCCAGGGTGGTGTGGAGTGCAAAAAAACGATGGATTTGGGCCCAGATCTTTTGACTGGGATGAATGTGTGACATTGATCCACATTCGGTCCATCACCTGTTTTGTTTGCTCATACATATTGCGGCCTTTTCACAGCACATAATTCATGCATTGATACTTCAAATTTAAAAGTATAAAATATAATGGTTAGATGCACCAGTGTCATAACAATATTCACATTTAATTAGACATGCAACCAGACATGATTCATAAATAAAGCATGAGAACATGCATAGCTTTGACTGAGTGTCAGTCCGCATGGTAGTCAATAAAGTATCGTGTTTGTAAATGAGGCAAAAAAAGCGCAGCCGGCATTGCCTTTTCGCTGACTCAATTCATGTTCAAAAATGCCCCAGTGGGCTTAGACCATGGTTATAAATCTAACCACAATAAAGAAATGTACCTTCTGTATACCAAGGCATAAACAACCGAAAAAACCAGTTGGCTATCACAGTGAAGCATACAAGAATACTCGTCTTGCACCATCCATAAGATGAAATACCGCCCTAGTGGGCAGAAATAAAATAAAGATGAAAATAATAAAAGTCAACTCTATCATCCAGTTCAGGTTGCCAACAACGCTGCTCAACGGGCATGCACGGACGGCATTATCCAAAGCCAAAGCTTAATCTGTTGTCACTTGCATTGTCATTCTTCATAATAATTCCAACTGACATACGTGCTCCCAGTCTGCTGTGATCATGGCCATAGTGAAAAGTATTTCATCTTATGGATGGTGCAAGACGAGTATTCTTGTATGCTTCACTGTGATAGCCAACTGGTTTTTTGGGCTATTTATGCCTTGTTTATCCCCTGCAGCCCCGGAGCCCGCCACCCCGGGGCTTCATTTGGCTTATATATATATATTTTTTTAAATATGTGTGGGGGCTCAAGCCCCTCTCATGTCCCGGGGACTGCTACCTCCCCGGGGCACTAACTATTAAAATTGGGGGGTCTTTGACAGACCCCCCAACCCCAGGGACAAACACCCCCGGGGGCTTTGTAAATTGTGGGAGGGGGCTGCACGGTCCCTCTACTGGAGCCATCAAGGGACATGGGGACCACCACCACCCAGGGCCGGCTCCTGGAGTGTCTCGGGGTACCACCCCGGAACACTGCTGTTTGCTATGGCAGGACAGGAGCCTCACAGCTCCCGCCCTGCGGTAGCAAACTTGGTTTGGATTTTGAAAGAGAGAGCAGGGAAACCTGCTCTCTCTTTCAAAATACAAACTGATTGCTTTTTCACATGAGGAGCTGCATGTTAGCAGCTCCCCATGTGGAAAAGCAATGCCGGTTCCCAAAGGACGATGGGAGCCAGCGGGACCGTGGGGGCATTGGGGATCCCCCCACGGTCCCCAAAGTTGTATATAGCCCCCAGGGGATGGGGTCACCAGGGAGAATATAAATTAGTAATAGAAGCTAAAAAAAATAATTCAGTAAAATTAGGAGTCGCAAACCCAGTGCAACACTCAGCGCGGCCCCCTGGTGTGCACACGGTAGTTGCGTGACTATCAGCATGGCCCCCTGGTCTGAATGCATTGGGTGCGTGACTCCAGAATGCGCTGGGTGCGCGACTCCCAGCACGGCCCCCCGTGTGAATGGGTTGGGTACGCAACTCCGAGCACTACCCCCAGGTCTGAACGCGTTGGGTGCCCGACTCCAAAACACACTGGGTGCGCGACTCCAAGCATAAAGTTGTTGAGGAAGACTCTGTTACCCTCATCTGTGAAATGTACACCATCTCTCCTATAGATGCCATCTATATTAAAACACAGATTGTTGTTGTAAATGGACCCCATCCTATAATCTTGGAGATAAGCACAAACAGTGTTATTGACATGTTTCCTAGCTTTCTCAATCTGTGGACAAAATTGATTTGGACCAGTTCCATTTCGGTTTTTGGCATATTTTAGAATAGACAAAAGCAGTTTAGGGGAAAAGTGGCATCAATTCTCCAAAGGTGTCCTTCATAAGCATGTTCAGACCTACCCCAATCAAGGTGCCTAGGTCATTGCCACCACAGTGCACAATTATAAGGTCAGGGTGTTGGAGATACAAAAAGGATTTAACCAATGGCATCAATTGGGGCCACTTTAATCCTCTCTGTCCAATCCATTTAATGTCTACATTTGGCAAAGGTAGATCTCTGTCAATACCTCTGTTTTCTGCATACCTTTGGCTTCAGAAAATATAGCTGTGTCCCACAACCCACACTCTAAGCATCTTGAAGTGAGGTCTGGATGCACTCCGAACGTGTCTGCATGTGAAATGGGCAGCTTGAAAATTAAGATTTTTCTAAAATGGTGGAGAAGATGAAGTTGAGGGAAATGATTGGCTGTTTGAGAACATTATAGACTGAAAAATAGGGTGCATAATTCTGTGTTTTAAAAGCATGTTTCTTATTGGTTAATGAAATCTGTTTGAAAGGAACATTACATAGGATAAACTGATATTTTAAAAAGTCAAGCACACTTGCAGTTTGGATGTGCAACAATGTGTGCTGAACTTGTGACCTGGGTGTTCAGTTGAGTATTCCATGAACTGTTACTATGTTAACAGGCATTATGCCGAGTGGGGGTAGGGTTCAAAGTTATGACAATTGGAAAGGGTTGAAATGTGTAACCAATAGAAATGTGTGTTAGCTTTTGAATTAATGTGGGAAGCAATGTGATTTGATATTTACATGTATATGTGTGCAGAATGAGAGGGAACGTTTGCCACGTTTTGGTTTTACTAAGAGCAGAGTACCGCAGACATTCTCTATATATAAATCTGGTGTGTGATTCAGATACTTCTTAATCTAGTAATCAATTTGAAAGGTGAGTTATTAATCTGTGAGGTGTTATATGTGGTGCCTTTGTTTTTAATTAGAGTGCTGTGTTTCCTCTGGTAAAGTCTAGGGAATAGTCTTGCTTGTCTAGAATCACACTGTGAGTCTGTGTGCACTTGTGCAAACATTGAGACAGAAGCATGTGGTTACTTCATGTCTTTGCAGACACATCAGTGCTTAAAAAGTTGTCCTGTTGTCGAATTTCAGTAGTGTTCGAACCCAGTAATTGCTTATGCATTCACAGAAAAGTAGTGACATGTGAAGAATGAAAGCACTGACCTTACCCCTTCCAGAATAGTGAGTTTCTTCTGCTCATCAGTGCTTAAAAAGCTGCCCTGCTGTCAAATTTCAGTAGTATTAGAACCCAGTGATTGCTTATGCATTTGCAGAATTAGTCAGGCATTCACACTTGAGTGCAGTAGTGAAATGTGTACAATGTATGCAGTCACTTTACCCCTTCCAGACTAGTGTGTTTCTCCTGTTAAAGTCCAGGGAACAGTTTTGCTTGTCTAGAATCAAACGGTGAGTCTGTGTCCACTTCTGCAACCATTGAGACAGAAACATATGGTTACTTCATGTCTTTGCAGACACATAAGTGCTTAGAAAGCTGTTGTGTTGTGACATTTTAATAGTATTAGAACCCAGTGATTTCTTATGCATTCACAGAATGAGTCAGGCATTCACACTAGCAGTGCATTAGTGAAAGGTCTAGAATGCATGCACTCACCTTACCCCTTCCAGAAAAGCGAGGTTCTGCTGCTAAAGACCAGGGAATAGTCTTGCTTGTCTAGAATCGCACTGTGAGTCTGTGTTTACTTGTGCAACCATTGTAGCAGTTGCATGTGGCTACTTCATGTCTTTGCAGACACATAAGTGCTTAAAAAGTTGTCCTGTTGTCAAATTTCAGTAGTGTTTGAACCCAGTAATTGCTTATGCATTCACAGAATGAGTCAGGCATTAACACTAGAGTGAAGTAGTGACATGTGTAGAATGTATGCACTGACCTTACCCCTTCCAGAATAGTGAGTTTCTTCTGCTAAAGTCTAGGGAATAGTCTTGATTGTCTAGAAGCACACTGTGAGTCTGTGTCCAGTTCTGCAACCATTGTGACAGAAGCATGTGGTTACTTCATGTCTTTGCACACACATACGTGCTTACAAAGCTGTTCTGTTGTCAAATGTCAGTAATATTAGAACCCAGTGATTGCTTATGCATTCACAGAATGAGTCAGGCACCATGTACTAATTCATTCACTGTGCCCAACCCAACCACTTATAAGTTCACACAGGGACTCTCCTTGCAGTACTCGAATCATTCAGTCAGTACCCAGGTACACATGCACTGAGCCAGGCCTTACTTCAAACACCTATCCACTATGCTTGCAGTCCTCTAACCACCTACACATTTGTCTTTCACACCTTCAATTCCCCAGTCAGTATCCATAGACTCTAGCAAACACACTGCCATTCCCTTTGCACTCCTCTAGTTACCCATTCAGCACCATGTACTAATCCATTCACTGCACCAAAACTCGTCCACTGAGCTACCAGACCCGGTATACACACATCTCTCTCTCTCTCTCTCTCTCTCTCTCTCTCTCTCTCTCTCTCTCTCTCTCTCTCTCTCTTTAGCTCTCTCTCTCTCTATCTCTCTCTCTGTTTCCCTCCATCCATCCCCCTCTCTCTCTATCTCTCTCTTTCTGTCTCCCTCGCTCTGTCTCCCTCCCTCTATCTCTCTCTCTCTGCCTCCCTCCTTCCATCCCGCTCTCTCCCTCTCTCTCCCTCCTTGTCTCCCTCTGTCTCACTCTGACTGCCTCACTCCCTCTTACTCCCTCTCTCTCCCTCTGACTCCCTATCTCTCCCTCACTCTAACTGCCTCACTCCCTCTCCTTCTCTCTGACTGTCTCAGTCCCTCCCTCATCTCACCCTCTCTCCTTCCCTCTCCCTCCCTCTCCTTCTCCTTCCCAATCCTTCCCTCTACCTTCCCTCTCCTTCTCTCCTTCACCCTCCCTCACTCTCACTCCCCTTCCCTCACCCTCACTACCCTTCCCCCCTCTCCCCCTTCTCCCTCCTCTTCCCTCTCTCCCCTTCCCTCACTCGCCTTCCCTCACTCCCTCACTCCCCTTCCCTTACTCCCTCCCTCACTCTCCTTCCCTAATCCCTCCCTCACCCCTCCCTCACTCCCTTCTCTCCCTCACTCCCTCAAATTCCCTCACTGCCTCACTCCCTCCCCTTCCTCACTCACTCCATCCCCTTCCCTCACTCCCTCCCTCACGCCCCTTCCCTCACTCCCCTTCCCTTACTCCCTCCCTCACCCCCTTCCCTCACTCCCCTTCCCTCATCCCCTCCCTCATTCCCTCACTCCCTCGCTCCCTTCCCTCCATCACTCCATCACTACCTCCCTCACTCCCCTTCCCTCACTCCCTCCCTCCCATTTCCTCAATGCCTCCCTCACTCCCCTTCCCTCACTCCCTCCCTCACTCCCTCCCTCCCCTTCCCTCACTCCCTCCCTAACTCCCCTTCCCTCACTCCCTCCCTTATTCCCTCACTCCCTCCCTCCCTCACTCCCTCCCTCACTCTCTCACTCCCTCCTCATCCATCACTCCCTTCCTCTCTCCCCTTCCCTCACTCCCTTTCCTTCACTCTCCTTCCCTCACTCCCCTTCCCTCAATTCCTCACACTCTCCCTCACTCCCCTTCCCTTATTCCTTTTCCTCACTCCCTTCCTCACTCACTCCCCTTCCCTCACTCCCCTTCACTTACTCACTTTCCCTCACTCCCTCCCTCACTCTCTGTCATATCACCCTGCCTGTGTGTGCCGGGGCTGAGACAGCTTCCCCCGCTTGCACACACAGTTGCACCCGAGGACTTCACAGGTCTTTAAAAGACCATTTACATGTTAATGGGGCTTTGCTGTATTTCACCTCCTCTTAGCGCCCCTGCAGCTCCACTCTGACTATCCGATTGACTCAATCACCCCGGCCCATACAGAGCAGCAGAATCTCTCAGAGTGTCTTTGCTGCAACCAGCAGTGTTTGCAGATACTCATTGAAAATGTATTTTTAAAGCACGGGTATGCTGTCTCAAGGCCCGTGGGCCGCCACGGCAGGCTTGCCGGGCCGCTGGTGGCCCGCGGGCCATACTATGAGTACCCGTGCCTTATCACATGGACTGATTCAAACCCCTTTCTACTTTGCATGCAGTCCTCTAACCACCTACACATTTGTCATTCACACCTTGAATTCCCCAGTCAGTGTCCATAGATTCCAGGAAACATTCTGCGACTCCCTTTGCACTCCTCTAGTGACCCATTCAGCACCATGTACTAATCCATTCACTGTGTCATAACCCAACCACTTATAAATTCACCCAGGCAGTTTCCTTGCAGTAATCTAATCATTCAGTCAGTACCCAAGACCTCATGCAGTGACCCATGCCTTAGGACATAGACTGCTTCAAACACCTATCCGCTATGCATGCAGTCCCCTAACCACCTACACATTTGTCTTTCACACCTTCAATTCCCCATTCAGTGCCCTTAGACTCTAGCAAACACCCTGCCACTCCCTTTGCACTCCTCTAGTTACCCATTCCGCACCATGTACTAATCCATTCACTGCACCAAAGCTCAACCACTCATACATTCCCTTCCCTTACTCCCTCCCTCACTCCCCTTCCCTAATCCCTCCCTCACCCCCTCCCTCACTCCCTTCTCTCCCTCACTCCCTCAAATTCCCTCACTGCCTCACTCCCTCCCCTTCCCTCACTCACTCCATCCCCTTCCCTCACTCCCTCCCTCACGGCCCTTCCCTCACTCCCCTTCCCTTACTCCCTCCCTCACCCCCTTCCCTCACTCCCCTTCCCTCATCCCCTCCCTCACTCCCTCACTCCCTCACTCCCTTCCCTCCATCACTCAATCACTACCTCCCTCACTCCCCTTCCCTCACTACCTCCCTCCCATTTCCTCAATGCCTCCCTCACTCCCCTTCCCTCACTCCCTCCCCCACTCCCTCCCTCCCCTTCCCTCACTCCCTCCCTAGCTCCCCTTCCCTCACTCCCTCCCTTATTCCCTCACTCCCCCCCTCCCTCACTCCCTCCCTCACTCTCTCACTCCCTCCTCTTCCATCACTCCCTTCCTCTCTCCCCTTCCCTCACTCCCTTTCCTTCACTCTCCTTCCCTCACTCCCCTTCCCTCAATTCCTCACTCTCTCCCTCACTCCCCTTTCCTTATTCCCTTCCCTCACTCCCTTCCTCACTCACTCCCCTTCCCTCACTTCCCTTCCCTCACTCCCCTTCCTGCACCTCCTTCCCTCACTGCCCTTCCCTCACTCCCCTTCACTCACTCACTTTCCCTCACTCCCTCCCTCACTCTCTGTCATCTCACCCTGCCTGTGTGTGCCGGGGCTGAGACAGCTTCCCCCGCTTGCACACACAGTTGCACCCAAGGACTTCACAGGTCTTTAAAAGACCATTTACATGTTAATGGGGCTTTGATGTATTTCACCTCCTCTTAGCACCCCTGCAGCTCCACTCTGACTATCCGATTGACTCAATCACCCCGGCCCATACAGAGCAGCAGAATCTCTCAGAGTGTTTGCAGATACTCATTGAAAATTTATTTTTAAAGCACGGGTATGCTGTCTCAAGGCCCGTGGGCTGCCACGGCAGGCTTGCCGGGCCGCTGGTGGCCCGCGGCCCATACTATGAGTACCCGTGCCTTATCACATGGACTGCTTCAAACCCCTTTCTACTTTGCATGCAGTCCTCTAACCACCTACACATTTGTCATTCACACCTTGAATTCCCCAGTCAGTGTCCATAGATTCCAGGAAACATTCTGCGACTCCCTTTGCACTCCTCTAGTGACCCATTCAGCACCATGTACTAATCCATTCACTGTGCCATAACCCAAACACTTATACATTCACCCCAGCACTCTCCTTGCAGTACTCTAATCATTCAGTGAGTACTCAAGTACTCATGCAGTGAGCCAGGCCTTAGCACATGGACTGCTTCAAACCCATATCTACTTTGCATGCAGTCCTCTAACCGCCTACACATTTGTCTTTCACACCTTCAATTCCCCAGTCAGTGTCCATACACTCCAGGAAATACACTGTCACTCCTGTTGCATTCATATAGTGACCCATTCAGTACCATGTACTGATCTATTCACTGCGCCAAAACAAAACCGCTTATAAATTCACTCAGGCACTCTCCTTGCAGTACTCTAATCATTCAGTCAGTACCCAAGTACTCATGCAGTGAGCCAGGCCTTAGCATGTGGACTGCTTCAAACCCCTACCCACTATGTATGCAGTCCCTAACCACCTACACACTTGTCTTTCACAACTTCAATTCCCCAGTCAGTATCCATACACTTCCAGCAAAGACCCTGTCACTCCCCGTACACTCCTCTAGTGACCTATTCAGCACCATGTACTAATCCATTCACTGTGCCAAAACTGAACCACTTATAAATTCACCCAGGCACTTTCCGTGTAGTACTCTAATCATTGTTTTGATACCCTACTACTCATATAGTGAGCTAAGCTTTAACACATGCACTTGTACAAACTCCTGTCTACTACATATGTAGTTGTCTAACCACCTACACACTTGTGTTTCACATCTTCAATTACTCAATCAGTACCTATACACTGCATCAAACACACTGTCACTTCATATGCACTCCTCCAGTCAGCCATCCAGCACCATGTACTAATCGAAACACTGCACCAAAACCCTAACACTTGTACATTCACCCAGGCACTCTCATTGTAGCACTCTAATCATTCAGTCAGTACCTAAGTACTCATACAATGTCCCAGGGCTCAAAACAAACACTGGTTTCTTCAAAAAATTGTCCTTTTTCTGTCCTTTTCTCTTTCTTTATTTTTCAGGCATGATATGTTTATTTTAATGATGATAAACAATATCTGTAAAAAATATATATAAATATATTGTTTATATATATTTTTTACAGATATTGTTTATCATCATTAAAATAAACT
Source organism: Lissotriton vulgaris (assembly GCF_964263255.1). NCBI lineage: Eukaryota > Metazoa > Chordata > Amphibia > Caudata > Salamandridae > Lissotriton > Lissotriton vulgaris. Next base: position 1,302,007,804 of record NC_141695.1, on the reverse strand, counting down.
TATCATGCCTGAAAAAACAAGAAAGAGAAAAGGACAGAAAAAGGACAATTATTTGAAGAAAATTCAACAACAAGTATTGGATGATCAACATCATGTGGGTAAAAAGAAAAAGTCTTCTGGTAAGACAATACAAGAATTAATTAAAAAACTTTCAAAGCCTAGAAACAGTGTGCAGATTGTGCAAAGTAGAAAGAATGCTTCGACCAGAAAAAAGAATATGAATAAAAACAAAGGAAACAATGGAAAATTATATTCAAAAGACACAATGTATGGTAAAAGAAGTCAAAATCAGTAAAAGAAATCAGAAAAAAGATTGTTATAATAGAATTGTATTTAAAATGAGCATTATGGTATAAAAAGAAGAAGCATATTGAATCCATTGTTCAAAAGGCTTTTGAATTAAAAAGGAAATTATTCACTTTAGTTTTAAACAGAATTCGCTCACTAGATAAACCAATCCATTTTATGAAGGCCAAAAGTAAGAAGAAAAATTAATTAACAGAACTAATTTTTGGGGATTTTTTTGGGTGAATGGAAACAGAGTTCAAGTTCAGAGCCTTTCTTTAATGAAAAGAGTTATTTTAAGACCAATAATCTGTTGCATGCAGCTGATACCAGTGGTCGAGCTTATGAGGTTAGAAATGGTTGTCCAATTGACAAAGGGAATATGGTTCCAAGAAATGGAGAACAAGTGATAGGTGATGAAGTTCTAGGGAGACGTCCTAAAGCCCCAGTGTACACTTATCATCTTTCTTTAACTAGAGAAGTTTGTTCTGAAAATAACCTTTTTTTGTTTTATATTTTTGTTGTAGTTTTTTGAACGATTTGTTACTTTTTGTTGTTTTTTCAAAAGACAAAAGAATGAAAAAAACTGTCAATTTCAGGAATTAACAGCCATTCCTAGAAAAAAAGTCTAACAGCGATGATTTTGCTGTGCTGTACAGACTAGGTCCACAGACTTCTCTCCATAGCAGAGAAGCTGGTTGCACTTGATGCAGTGCATCTTGAGTTGAGCCAATTCTGGACGTATGTCCAGACGTGCTGGTGATGAGAAAGTGCCTAAAGTACTAGGGACTGCAGGTGGAGGGTTGTCTTGTAGTCTCCTGCACTCCTCCCAAGCCAGATTCACAGGGTGAAGAGTCTTGAGATGTTTGTACATACTGGCAGTACCGCAGGAATACTTCTTATCGGCACTTCCTCTGGATAGAAACTTTTCACAAATTTTACAGGTGACTTTCGTGGCATTCACCTTTTTTTGGCCTTCTGGGAATGTAAAAAACTTCAGCACCACCGATGTGGGTGTCTGAGGACGTGGAGGTTCAGCAACAAATTCTTCCTCTGAAGAATGGTCAGAATCTCATGGAGGCTGCTGTCCTGAAGCCATTTTCTCCTGAATTTGGAAAATAGCACCAAAGAAATGATCCAAAAAAAGTTCTCAGCTGAGAGATGTGTCTCCAAAGAAGCTCTAAGAAGAATGATTGAAATAGGTGGAGTCCTTCAATAGTTACAATGGGAAATGTTATGAACCAATCAAATCTTTTTTATCGGGTCACATGGGGTTCGTGCACCCTGTGCACAGGCAGCACGCACCCAATGCGACTTTGCAAAATTGCATTTAAAAGTAATATAAGTTTATTAAAAGTAAAAATATATTATTTTTAAGATTAGCTTAGATGTCTTGCCCTAATATGTATATTAAATACATATATATATGTATATAATTTTAGACATTAAAAAATTTCGCTGTAGTCGCGCACCCACTGCGTCGAATACGTATATGACGTCACGTGGAATCGCGCAAGCGTCACGTAAAGTAATGCGCATGTGTCGTTAATGCACCTGGAGTCGCGTACCGGTCGCATAGCGATTGTGCACGACAATATGCATCCGTTGCACAGCCTATGCGGATCCTTCTCAACATTCCTAAAATGGCTGCTAGGTTGCGCGCAATGATCGAGAAAGGTACGCTTTGGGTGCGCAATTCCTAAAAGAAATTTGAAAAAAAAAAAAACAATAAAGAAAATAATATAATTATATCTAAATAAAAATATAAAACAAAAAACACATTAGAGTTTCAATATTTAAAAAAAATCCATTTATATTAAAAATGTATACTGTAAATTAAAAAATAAAATATGTAAAAATAAATAGTTAAAAAAATGTAGAAAATCAGTATAAAAAAATAAATATAACTATTATTACATTTAAAGATTGTCATTTAAAAAACCTTTGAAATTCATTGAAAAAAATAATTGGTTTCAGACATGTTATAGTTAGAAATTAGCATTTAAAAAACCTTAGAAATTCACCAAAAAAACATAGGTTTCAGGGCTGTTATAGTTAGCTAGACATTTCACTCGTACAAAACCATTGAAATTCCTCCGTTATAGATAGTTCTACCAATTATAATTCGTGCGTCCGCACTCCACTGTTGATGATGTCACATATTACATCATTCATGACATTGTCAGTGACATCACTGATGACATCACTGATGACATCATCCACGTGACAATCTGATAAACCTCACACAGAGTAGTATAACCTTTAATCACTCAGTATAAAATATAAAGTACCTTTTTTGAAACCATTGACACACCAATATAAGTTTCTAAAAACCTACTCAGTGATTCCTAGATCTACACATATATCTAAACACTTATCTATACACTGATTCATACACAATATTAAAAATCAATCGAACACTATCAAATGCACTTGTATGTATGTAGGTATACTTGTAAGCGCGGTCCTGTCACTTATCCACCTATATCAACATTGACACACCAGCACGCATCCTACTCACTTAAATAGTCATCCTACTCACTTATGTAACCTATTGATCACACTTACATTTACTCAGCTACACACTTATACAAACACCACTTTATTTATTCATATAACTTGTTCTTAGTGTCGTATAAAATCACTATTATACAGTCATCATACAGTCATTTACACAATCACTGACACTTATGTATAGTTTTTTTGTATACAACAACTGTCACAAACACTGCCTTTTATTTTTTGTACTTCGCTGCACATGTATCACTTACCCAAACAACTGTTTCCACATGCATTCTTAACCTCATATACCTAGTAAATCAACTATTTATACATCTTTGGACAGTCACACACCTACCACCCAACCACACACACATTCATTGTCCCATAAAAATACTTACCTAACTAATCAATATCTAATATATACTTTATGTAGCTAGTAATCAGCTGATGCAGCAGTTTACACAACTGACAGTTATACAGATATTCACACAGTTTAGTCACTATCCAATATATTTAGTAAGACACTATAAATTAGTCACTTAAACAGTCAATTTCACTGCTACTAAATCCTCCATCTAGATATGTATGCATCCACTCATTCTTCAATGCAGATTGCTATATATATATATATATATATATAATACATATTTAAATATCGAACCAAACCACATTCACTGGATGATGTCATCAGTGATGTCATTTGAGATGCAGTGATGTCACTGACCATGTCATGAATGATGTAATATGTGGCATCATCAGCAGTGGATGCGGGTGGTTTTGTACGAGTGAAATGTCCAGCTAACTATAACAGCCCTGAAACCTATGGCTTTTTCAGTGAATTTCTAAGGTTTTTTAAACGCTAATTCCTAACTATTACATGTCTGAAATCTATGTTTTTTTCAGTGAATATATATTTTAAAAAAATAAGCATGCCCACAATCTAACACCAGGACAGAGACAAGCACTGAACACATTGAATGCTGACCCGGGGTTTGTAATCAAACCGTCGGATAAGGGCGACAATGTGGTCCTGTGGGACATTAACCTAAACAGACAGGAAGCCAATAGGCAACTGATCCTCTCAGGGAACTATGCAAGGTCTAACAAAGAGGAGTATACCTTGCAGTAAATGCTTACCACAAGAAACTGGGATACTGGAAGGGTCAGGGACTGATTGAGAAAACAGAGTTTAGATTTCTTTGCTCTAAACACCCCATAGCACCATGTTTTTACATGCTGCCTAAAGTCCACAAAGTTGATTCTAACCCACCGGGCAGGCCGATAGTATCGGCCAATGGCAGCTTTTTGGAGAATACCTGCATTTTTCTGGACGCATTCCTCTTTCCCTATGTCCTGCATCTACCATCCTACTGCAGAGACAGTATCGATTTTATTAACAACATTGAGGGCATTGTGTGGCAGGAGAACTATTGGCTTGTTATGATTGATGTGGTATCACTGCATACCTGCATAAAACACCCAGAAGGGATGCATGCCTGCAAGCACTTTTTCAGGGACAGATCTGTGTTTCTGTGTGATCAAACAATGATGCTGTTGGGAATGTTGACCTTTTGCCTGACTAATAACTTTTTTCTGTTTTAGGATAAGTGGTTCAAACAAGAGGTGGGCACAGCAACGGGAAGTTGCTTTGCACTGAGCTACCCATGTATGATGATGGGTTGGTGGGAGGAGCGAGTGTTGTGGACAGATGAGAATACTGATTTGACGAAACACATTGTATTTTACACACAATACATAGATTACATCTTTGTGATCATGGGTGGTTCCGAAACAGAACTGGTTAAGCTACTCAGGACCCTAGATATCAATGAAGTCAATCTATGTTTCACACACAAATATGACTAGATGGAGATGGACTTTCTGGATGTCCATTTTAAAAATATTGAAGACTCCAGAACCACTGATCTTTACAGGAAGCCAACTGCAGGGAATAGCATTTTACATGCTAAGAGCGGTCACCCACCCAACCTTAAATGGAGTATCCCTTATGGAGAGCTATTAAGGGCAAAAAGAACTGTAACACCAAAGAAGCTTTTGAGAAAGAACAGGACAATATGATTAACAAATTCAGGGCAAGGGGCTATCCTGGGAAATTCCTAGTCATTGCAGGAGAGAAAGCAGCAACCAAGCAAAGAACAACTTTATTGGTAAAAAGACCACAGAAAGGGTATACCAATAATAGCATCAGGATGATTACCACTTTTAATGTTGAGGCTGGGTCAGTGCGTTAAACTCTCAAGAAGCATTGACATTTAGTCAGAAACGACCAGCTCATAGGCCCCTCAATGACTGCACAACCACAGATAACTTACAGGAAAGCACGCTCACTGAAGGATATGCTGGTCCAAAGTTACATGGGGGTGATGAGTTACCTGGAAATTTTACTGACATAAAACCATTGAAATTCCCACGTTATAGTTAGTTGGACTCACTATAACTTGCACGCCTGCAATGCACTGCTGATGACATCACATATTACATCACTCATTAGATGGTCAGTGACATCACTCATGACATCACTGATGACACCATCCAGTGAATGTGTGTCTTTCTGAAAAATAAATATGTTTTATATATGTATATGTAAAGGTCAATGGAAGAATAAATGTTTTAATAAGTTTCTAACTGGATGTTTTTAAAAAATAAATTGATTGGTTAACTGGCTTACTAAGTGTATCTTAGTGAATACATGTATTATCGAGTAATGTTTAAATATTTAAATATATGTATCAGTGTTTCACTTTGTGTATAAGTGGCTGCATGGGTTGGTGAGTAGCTACATGTGTGTGTATATGGGTTATTAGATTTTTTTTTAGTATCAGTATGAGTGTCTGTATGGTTTGGTGGGGGTATTACTTAGCACATAGATGCATCAATGACTGACTCACTGTTTGTATGTGTTTTGAAGACAGCATATGTGCAGGACTGTATGGGTGGATGAGTGTGTGTATATGTGTGTGTTAGTGAGTGAATGACTGTCTCACTAGTTCTTTATCAGTAACGACATATGTTTTAATCTAGTATGTGTGTGTATAGTTGTATATGCAAATTAATGGATGTTCAATAGTTTATTTGCATGTGTGAGTATGTGTGTGAGTAACTTTTGGATGACTGTCGGTGTGTAACAGGATGTATACGTGTATCACTACATATGATGAGTGAGTATATGTATGAGTGACTATATCGAACTGTTGGTGAATGAGTGGATGTGTATATAGATGGCGGAATTACTGAATTGGTTGTTGTAACTGGTATGGGTATCTCTATGTTTTTGAAAATGTTAGTTTCTATTTTTGAATATGTGTTTCAAGGATTACATTACATTGAAAGGAGGTCTGTCACTCTGTCACAAGGATGGTGTCATCAGTGATGTCATGAGTGATGTCACTGACCATGTCATGAGTGATGTAATATGTGACGTCATCAGCAGTGCAATGCAGGCGCGCAAGTTATAGTGAGTCCAACTAACTATAACGTGGGAATTTCAATGGTTTTATGCCAGTAAAATTTCCAGGTAACTATAACTGGTGTGAAACCTATGTTTTTTTCAGTGAATTTAATAGGTTTTTTAAATGCTAATTCCTAACTATAACTGGTGTGAAACCTATAGTTTTTTCAGTGAATTTCATAGGTTTTTTAAATGCTTTCTATATCGAGTTTGTAACCTACGTTTTTTTTTTTTAATTTGCTGTTTTGTGTGAGTATTAATTAGTATTATTTTTTTTATAATAATATTTAAAAAAAAAAAATGTAATCATTTTTTCTTGGGGCGCTCTGGGTCCGCGCACCGGTAAGCTCTCAGTAAAGCGCACCCAGAGCGCTACTTGCGTTCGTGTAAAAAAATATGAATGAAAAGTAAATAATAACGTAAGACATTTAGTACCATACATATAAAAGCAGTTTTTTTGAATAAGGAAATGAAAATAATTTTGCATTTCCGTGAAACTATCAAAACGTCACTTAGGCGCGCCGCGTGTGCCCCCACGGAAGCGCCTACATTCGCGCCACGTATGCGCCCCCGGAAGTGCCTACGTTCGCGCCGCGTATGCGCCCCCCGAAGCACTCTGGTGCGCGCAGCGTCAGCGCGTCAAGTCATATGACTTTAAAATAACACTTTTTATTGGTTGCTAACAGTTTTTTTTTACAAAGAATAAAATCCCCACCCATTTCTTTCACTTCTTCTTTCACTTTTGTGACTGAAAGACCTACCTTTTTGCTCTTGGATCTTTCTTGGATAATCATGGCTGCCAGAGCATCCATCAGGGAAGATGACCCTGAATTCATTGATGAAGAGCCTCCTCAGCCACAGGTCAAAGAGCATTTCATCTGGAATTTTTTTTCCATACCGGATGTGGAGTGCAGGATCTGTCACACAGTCCTGTCACGGGGTGACCCCACTAAGAAATATTATTTTGGGAACTCCACAATGCTTCGCCATGTGGAGAGGAGGCACCCCCAGAATTTTGCCTGGGAAAGTGTCAGGGCTCTGGCACAAGAGGTTCCCAGTGATGGGGTCTCTACATTAACCGGAGGAGCAACTACTTCAGTGAGGGGGCGATCGCAAGAGCTGGTTCCAAACATTCAGCCTGCATTCAACAAAGGCGTCCTGAAATGCAGATACTGTGACCAGCTACTTACCTTTGGGGAGCAAAGTGTTCTGCTCATGGTTCGAGCATTGGAGAACCATCGCTGCCGTTCCCAGCCCTAATTATTATTTTTTTTTTTTTGCTCCTGTTGAGCAGTTTCCATTCCCTGTTTTTGTTTTTGTTGTCAAAAACAGAAAAAAGAAGAAAAAATAAATTCTTTTCAGAACTACCTCCAATTCTCATCAAAGAGCTATATTCTTAAAAAAATTAAAAAGAGTAAGTGAAGTGGAGTGCATTGATAATGGAAAGGAAAATGAGTAAGAAAGAACAGAAAGGTATGAGAGGAGAAAGGAAGTGAAGTAGGGGGACTGAAAGAAAGTGAGTGTTGGGAAGGAAAGTAAGGAGAAGGAGAGTGAACATGGCGAATGTGGATATTCAAAGAAAATGTTGAAAAGGAACGGGGGTGTGGAAGGGTAAGAAAAGATGCATTGCTGGAGTTGCATCATTTTTGTGACACACTCCAGCAATGCATCACTTTTGCTATTACAGATACTTCTGAAATACTGACATATCTGTAAGTACTTGCGACATAATACGTCATATATTTAATATGACGCATGACTAGAAGACTGAAGGCCTCATTTATGAGGCCATGCGTCACTTTAACGCCACCGGTACGTCACTTTTTGTGACGCACCAGTGCTGTAAAAAATGCACCTTATTCAGTCATATTTACAAAGTGACGCATCTAGGTAGATGCGTCACTTTGTAAACCCCTGCGCCACTTTATACCTACGTCAGGTGTAATGTATGCAAAAGGGGCGTATTGACGCAAGAAAGGGTCGTAGAGATGACGCAGTGAATGCACTGGGTTTTCCCCATGCTACGCTCCCCGGAGCGCGTACCGGGCGCTCCCCCCGCGCAAATCGTAAAAAAAATTATTATTTTTTTGCCCTGCGGGGCCCTTATATAGCCCCCACATCAAACCTAGGGTGTCAGGGGGGGGTCTACTCTGCCCCCTTATGGTCATTTCCCCCTTTGTTTTTGCCATCTCTTGTGTCTCGATCTTAGCGAGACACAAGATGGCGGCCGCTCCGGACTGTTTCGAATGTTTACAGACACCCGAGAGCCAATCAGCTTTCCGCGCGCAAGTCGCGTAGCATGCCCGGTGCACTCACCTGTGCGCGTACCGGGGCGCGCCTATAGATATATATATTTTTTCTAACCTAAATTACTCAAAAACCACTGGAGCACATATCTTGAGACATAGCAAAGGCACATCGGGCTACCGGTCCCTACAATTTTGCCAAGTTTTGTGGAAATCCATTCAGCCGTTCGGGCTAAAAGTGAGTTCGACCGCCCTATGGAAATTAACATGGAGAAAACACGTTTTGGGACCCCCTTTTATCTCGGCCCCTGCTTGACGAATCCCCCCCACATTTTCAGGGAAGGAGCGGAGTGGATATATATAGTTAGGATTTTTTCCCTATGGGATTTTTGAAAATTCTATGTCTAATAACTTTGGCGTTTGTGGACGGAATTGGCTGAAATTTTCAGGAAAATGGAACATTTTGTTTCTGAGCAGCCCCTGAAAATTTGGGGGGGGGGGGTTCGTCAAGGGGGGGCCGAGAAAAAAGGGGGGTCCCAAAACGCGTTTTTCCAATGTTAATTTCCATAGGGCGGTTGGCCTCACTTTTAGCTCGAACGGCTGAATGGATTTGCACGAAACTTGGCAAAATTGTAGGGACTGTTAGCCCGATGTGCCTTTGCTAGGTCTCAATATATGTGCTCCAGTGGATTTTGAGAAATTACCGTTCAAAAAAAGATATATATCTGAAAGCGCGCTCTGGGCAGCGCTCCGGTTCGCGTACTTGACGCGTAACGGAACTTCGCGAAGCGAAGCTGATTGGCTCTCCGGTGTCTGTCAACATTCTAAACAGTCCGGAGTGGCCGCTATCTTGTCTCTCGGTAGGATCGAGAGACAAGAGGAGGCCAAAACAAAGGGGGAAATTACCATAAGGGGGCATAGTAGATCCTCCCTGACCCCCTAGGTTTTATGTGGAGGTTTTAAAAGGGCCCTGCAGGGCAAAAAAAAATTTTTTTTTTGGGCGTGGGAAGCGCCCTGTTCGCTAACCGGGAAGCGTTCTGGGGAGCGTACTATAAGGAAAAAAGAATGATAGACTTTTCAAATACTGTATGTTAATTGATTGTTGGTTTTGTTGATTATTTTTTAATTTCTTTATTTTTTAAGCAATTATTTATTATTGTGATTGTGTTTCAAAATTTAATAAACTTTCTAACATTTCACTGTCTGAAATGTCATTATTTTCATTGAACATAGTTTGTAATCTCTGAGGGTGTAAAATGTCCTCATTTTGAAGGAGGTCATCTACTGCTTGCACACATTGCAGTAGTTCTTGGTCCCAAGTTTCATCCATAAATTCTATATAATTTGGATCAATTATTTCTTGGCTGCTCTCTTGCAGGACAATTTGAAATTCAACTTTGTGTTCGCCTTCCATTTTGCCTGAAATTTGGATAAAAAAAAATATATATTAGTAGAGATAGGGCACTGTTGGGATTTATTTTAGATAGGCAGTTTTTATCAGTGAATTTATCTTTGGGCAGTGTATAGTATCAGAGTGGAAGTAGGAATATAAAAAAGTGTATGTGATTTAACGTAAGTAAATTCATAATTATACAAGAGAAGCCTAACTCCATCCATAACTATAACAGAGAAGTCTATCTAAATCTATAACTACTACAGAGGGATAGTATATAACTATCAGAAAAAGTTTACCATATTAACTTATAGTGCACAATATACTTCAGTTTTAAAAATAACAACTTACCTTTACAAAGAAGTTGAAGTGATTAGTGAAAATCCAATTGAAATGTACAACAAGAAGTAGTAGTCAAAATGGCTGAGTTTCCTTCTCTTCCTTTATATATATTCAGGTATATAACCAATCAAATGTCAGGTAATAAAAGTAGAAAATGAAAGTAACATTTTCATTGGTTGTCAATTCCAACACTTCAGATGTGTTTTGTGAAGTAATTTACCTCACGGTATTTAGAGAGGTCTACAGGCTAAATGGAATTTCAATCAAATTTGTGAAAATGAAAGGGATTGGTATGTAGTATGAGCTAATCTATATTTGGTGAGAGTGTCTCCAGTCGTTTTTCTGTAAATTACTTTCCCACCTTTTTTATTGGACCGCTTCCCGGGAAGCGTCCCGGTTCGCGAACCAGCAGCGTTACAGGAGTCCACCATTTTGTTTTTCTGTCGAATTAAGATACAAGATGGAGGGCAAATAATGTTCAGAATGGGTAGAAGGGGGCACGGTAGCCTTATCTTGACCCCCTAGGTTTTCTGAGGGTGGCTGAGGAGGCTTATATGTGCGAAAAAAAAACATTTTTTTATGAAATTTCGCGAGGTTAGCTTTCGGTTCGCGTACCGGATAGCGCCCCGGGGAGCGTACTTTGTTGAAAATTAGTGAAAAAAGTTAGAAAAAAATAATAATTGTGAGTGATCAGATGTAGGGTAGCTCTGAGAAGAGCTTTTGGGATTATGGTACATTTAGGTACTTATAAGTAGGTACCAATGCACAGTCTTAAATTCAGAATGAAAATTCTGTTGCCTTCATCTGAGAAGTGAACTCCATCTTCTCTGTAGATATCTTGCATGTAGTAACGCAAGTTATTGTTGTACATGGAGCCCATTCCATGGTCTCTCATGTAAGCTGAAACAGATTTGTTTACATGCTTCCTAGACTTCTCAATTTGTGGACAAAATTGGTTGGGACCACCTCCATTTCTGTCTTTGGCATATATTTGAATATACCAAGGCAGTTTGAGGAAAAAGTGCCATTAATTGCTCAAAGGTGTCCTTTAAAAGCATTTCCAGACCTACTTCAGTCAAAGTGCCCAAATCATTACCTCCACAGTGCACAATTAACAGGTCAGGTTTTGGCAAATGCATAAAGGTTTTCACCAATGGTATCAATTGGTGACATTTTAATCCTCTGTGGCCAAACCACTTAATTTCCACATCTTGTAAATTGAGGTTAGGTAAATTTCTGTTCTCAGCATACCTTTGAGCCCAGTAGATGTAACTATGTCCAACTATCCAGACAGTAAACATGGTGAGAGAAGTTTCTGCTGCAGTCAGATGAAGTGTGGTAATGAAATGGCAGATGAAACAGTAGGAGTTTGTAAAGAAAAAAAAACTGTGGAGTTTCAGTGCTAATGATTCACTAGCAGTGATTGGTGGATTTCCATTTCTGAAAACAGAAGGTTAGGGTGCATGGATGTGTTCTTTGAAAGATGTCATTTGAATGGTCAAGGAAAAAACATTTAATGAAAGATTGCACTGGATACGCAGGTGCACTGAGAGTTCAGAGTTCAATTGAAACATTGTTGTGTGAACTTGCAAACATCAGAGGTCTTTCAGGAGGTGGTTGCTATGCAAAAAAGGCAGAGAGGGCAGAGGGGGGAAGGGTTTTGATTTGAAAAAAGTGAGGGAAGAGTTTTGATTGGCTAACATGAGAGATATGTGTAATGAATATCAGCATTTCTGTGCTTTCTATAGCTGCAGCCTCTGGAGTGCATACTCTTTGTTCTGCTGAAGACAATTTGGTGTATTTCTGAGACTGTTTTGAAACTCAAAAAGTATTTGCTAAGGTGAGAAAAGATTTATTTAATTTAGATAGAGAATAGTATGATTTAAGGAGAAAATTATGAAGAAAGCTGTGTTTTTAAAATGTTGCTTTGTCTCAAGTGATATACAAATAGATTTTGTTTCTTTGAGAAATTGTAATTGCTCATTCTGTGTAGATATCTTGCATGCAGTAACGCAAGTTATTGTTGTACATGGAGCCCATTCCATGGTCCCTCATGTAAGCTGAAACAGATATGTTGTGTTTGAAAACGTTTTTTGAAATCAATTACATTTCTGGATATGTACTGCTAGAGCTTCATAGGTTGTTTGGACCATATTTATAAGGCATTTGAGTGTCTATGATGTTATTTTCCCATTTAAATTGAAGAGCTTTCTCCATGGGGCAAGTTTTTTGTAAATATGCTCCCATCTGTGCTTGGCAAATTTAGATTTTGATTCTTGGAGTTACATAGCCATGTAAAAAATGACCCAAAAATGGTGCAAGGGCAATCAAAAAACGCTTTCATGTGTCTTACGGACATTTTAAGTCATTTCCTCTTGAATGTAGGTATACAATTGATTTATATGTTGTGTTTAAAAACGTTTTTTGAAATCAATTACATTTCTAGATATGTACTGCTAGAGCTTCATAGGTTATTTGGGGCATATTTATAAGGCATTTGAGTGTCTATGATGTTATTTTTCCCATTTAAATTGAAGAGCTTTCTCCATGGGGCAAGTTTCTTGTAATTATGCTCCCACCTGTGCTTGGCAAATTTAGATTTTGATTCTTGGAGTTACATAGCCATGTTAAAAATGACCCAAAAATGGTGCAAGGGCAATCAAAAAATGCTTTCATGTGTCTTAAGGACATTTTAAGTCATTTCCTCTTGAATGTAGGTATACAATTGATTTATATGTTGTGTTTAAAAACGTTTTTTGAAATCAATTACATTTCTGGATATGTACTGCTAGAGCTTCATAGGTTGTTTGGGGCATATTTATAAGGCATTTGAGTGTCTATGATGTTATTTTTCCCATTTATATTGAAGAGCTTTCTCTATGGGGCAAGTTTCTTGTAAATATGCTCCCACCTGTGCTTGGCAAATTTAGATTTTGATTCTGGGAGTTACATAGCCATGTTAAAAATGACCCAAAAATGGTGCAAGGGCAATCAAAAAATGCTTTCATGTGTCTTAAGGACATTTTAAGTCATTTCCTCTTGAATGTAGGTATACAATTGATTTATATGTTGTGTTTAAAAACGTTTTTTGAAATCAATTACATTTCTGGATATGTACTGCTAGAGCTTCATAGGTTGTTTGGGGCATATTTATAAGGCATTTGAGTGTCTATGATGTTATTTTTCCCATTTATATTGAAGAGCTTTCTCTATGGGGCAAGTTTCTTGTAAATATGCTCCCACCTGTGCTTGGCAAATTTAGATTTTGATTCTGGGAGTTACATAGCCATGTTAAAAATGACCCAAAAATGGTGCAAAGGTAATTAAAAAACGCTTTCATGTGTCTTAAGGACATTTTAAGTCAATGAGGAAACACAGGTGATGTGATTGTGAAATGAGGAAAAGAAACTCCACATTTTTCAATTACATCACTAGTGTTTCCTAAGTTTATGAATGATATTGTGCAGATGAAGTTTAGGTCTGTCCACGGACACAAAAGAGATCTGGCCTTTGTTCAAGAGTGAAGTGGAAATGACTTACTTCATTGGTAGGCCTTCACATGTATTATCTCCTCTGTATTCTTCAACAAGCGTAAATCTCATCTGCAATCATGAGTAGGCCTCACCTCAAACAAACCTCTGGATAGGCCACACCTTATTGTCATCCTGAATCAATCATTTAAAATGTTAGGGACAGATTTATGATAGGTGTATGCCTGTTTTGTACCACTGTGCGTCACTTTTGTGACGCAGTGGTGGTGCAAAAGATTTGCTATGTTAAATAATAAGTAGGGTGTTAAGTTTTTGATGACTGTTATTCATTTACTGTTTGGTAATAGTGGTTAATAAAATTTTTTATTATATTTTACCACAGATTCAACTGCAGATCATTTCAAAATTTGAAAATGCCAACTAAGAATCGAATTAGAAAGGCTACAAAACGTCAAAGACAGCAGGTTCATCTATTACTGCAGCAGTCCTCTACAAAAAAAACTTGTCAAGTCACCAAGAAAGGTCCGGGTAAGACCAGGAAATCATTCATAAGAAATATTTGTAGTAAAAAAAGTATTTCTACAGAAAATATTTCAGTCCAGAAAAAGAGAAGCAATTTAAACGGAAAGGAAAGACCAATCAAAAATGTTACTGCTAGAGCAAGAGATAACCTTGTGCATGATAGTAGAAGGAAACAACAGTTTAGGGACATTCGAAAACGAATGATCCGCAACAGGATAATAGTTAATTTATTAAAAAATATTAAGAAAGGCCAACAGAAAGTGGCATTTTATAAGAAAAAGAAAAATGTAGAGAAAATTATTGATCAGGCTTTTGAAATTAAGCGAAAGTTATTTATTTTGGTAATCAATAGAATTAGGAAACTAAACAAGGTAATTTCTGATTTCAAATCAAATAGTAGATGGAAGAGAGTAGTTAATCAAAGTAATTTTTGTGAAGTTTTTTCCGGAGAATGGATGCATAGTTCAAGTTGTGAGGCATTTTTTAATGAGGAGAGTTATTTCCAGGATAATGATTTGGTGCTTGCAGTTGACACCAGTGGTCGAGCTTATGAAGTGAAAGATGGTTGTCCAGTTGAAAAAGAAAAACTTGTGACAACAGAGACAGAAGAGGTGTTAGGTAATGAGGTTTTAGGAAGACGTCCTAAGGGTCCTGTGTACATTTGGAAGTGTAGTAGTATTTGCAGTGTGCGACAGGATTCCATCAATTTGCTTTGTAATTTTGTACGGACATTTAATAAGAAAAGTTTGAAGCAGAAAATGAAGTTGTTGCAAGAATTAGATCCTTGCAGAGTGAGAGAAGTGACAGGTTTGCATGGTCATTCACTGGCTTGTCTTTCCAGGAGAGTATGCCAGAGTGTTTTTCATCATTTCAGGATGCTAGCAGTGCATCATAATAAAGTGAGGAAATTAGTGAGAATGTTGTATTATGCTAAGGGTCCAGCAATTATGCTTAAACAATTATGCGCTGCTCTTTTGCATGGTTCTGAAATAGATGTGAAGAATATTTGTGAAGAAATTGAGTTTTGTTACTTTGGAAGTAAAGATGAGAATGTTCAAATTGACCCAGAAGTAGAGGGTAATGTTGAAGATAATGTACAGGTTTCCAATACAGATAATTTTCAGAAGGAAATTGCCACGTTTCAGGTGAAATCAAGTGAGAGGCCTTATTTCACTTGTGTGTGTTGTCGACGCACTTATTATAAGAATCAGATTAAGTTAGTGGATTTATATGCAAAAAGTGAAAGGGAAAATAATAGTGAATGGAAGGATTTCGCAACATACTTGATGGTAGAAAATTGTTTCGATTTGGGATCGGATCAACGTGTGTGTACTTATTGTTGTAACAAATTAAACCAAAACCAGATGCCTGCTAGGGCGGTTCATAATAATCTGGAATTGGTTGAGATTCCTTCTGAATTGAAGGATTTAAATACTTATGAATCTATTTTGATTCAAAGTATCCATCCCTTTCAGGCTATTGTAAGAATGGAGCCAAAGACAGGGAAGTTGCCTCCATCAGATTTACAGAGAGGATTAAAGGGAAGAGTTGTTTATTTGCCTCTAGATTTGAACAAAAACATTAACACAATTGGAGTAGAAAAAGTGGAAGAGGAACCTCTGGTTATCCTAGTTAATGGGGTTCCGACAAAGAATAAGAAAATATGGCAAGATTTAGTGGATGTTAGGAAAGTCAAAAAGGCAACATTGTATTTGAAAAAAAATAATAAGTACTATAAGAATGTATATGTTGCAGAAGAGGAAGTAAGTGATGAAGAGGATAGCGATTTGTGTGCTGGCCAAATTGAGAAAGTAGAATCCTCTAAAAGTGAAGAAATATATGAACAATATAGTGTTCATCCTTTGCATTCCAAGGAAGTCATGGGGAATGCTATTGAGTTGTTTCAAATGAAACAAGCCAAAGGGAGTCCCATTGATCCTAGGTTTCGTCAATGCATTCCATTTGTTTCATCTCCTGTTTGAAAGCGATCTGTCTGGACTGTCATATGCAGTGAACCACATCTTGAAAAGTGGTATACAGATGCGAAACATCTCGGCAAGTGACTTTATGCATAAAGTCAATGTCCAAGACAGTATTTTGGATTCTCACCTAATTAATCTCATGGCGTGTCAGCGTGGTACTAATGAGTACTGGTACCGTCGGCATGGTGATTTAAAATGTATGCTGAGGAACTTAGGAACTCCGACATGGTTCCTCACTCTGAGCTGTGCCGAGTATGGCTGGGAAGACTTACTTGAATTTCTACGAGAGGCAAATGGAAACATTGAAAACATTGAATTCAAGACACCCGGAGAACTGTGTTCTTTGGATCCAGTGAATGTATGCAGGTACTTCAATCATAGATTTGAAGCTATGATGTCTTTCATCATGAATAAGAAGAATCTACATCTTGGAGAGGTGTTGGATTTCTTCTGGAGAAAGGAGTACCAAGCAAGAGGTGCTCCTCATATACATATGCTGCTGTGGATCAAGGATGCACCTAAATTTGGAACAGATCCGGATGACTTAGTGATGAGTTTCATAGAACAGTATTCTATGTGTGCTGTTCCAAACGCAACGGAGAAGAAAAGCCTAAGAGAACAAGTTCTACGTTTCCAAAGCCATCGTTGTGGAAAGTACTGTCGTCGTAAATTCAGAAACAAGGACAAGTTCTACACCAAATGTCGTTTCAACTTTCCACGACCGGTGATTTCTAAAGGAAGAGTGAACAGTTTGATGTCATCGCTGCGACATAATGTGACGAGGAAATCACCCAAAAATACATACAATTTGAAAAGGAACGAAGAGTCCAAGTACATCAACGACTACAACCCAGTGATTTTGTCCATGTGGAATGCTAACATGGATATACAGTTTGTGGCTGACAACTGTATGGCTGTGGCTCGGTATGTGACATCTTACATCACCAAAAAAGAAAAGACAGAATTGAAGGATATGTGGGAGGACATTTCCCATGAAAAGAGCCTCAGCAAGAAGTTGTACAGTTTCAGTCTGAAGATGTTGTCGCATCGAGAAATCGGAGCTTACGAATGTTCTGACCGGTTGTCTTCAGCAAGTCTTTATGCCAAATCCAGGAGTATCGTTTGGGCGAGTCTTGGTCTTGCTGCAACGCGTAATCGAGTTCTGAAACCTGTGCGGGAAATTGAGTATTTGGCGGAAAAGGAGCCAAACAGTACCGACATTTTGAAGACCAACATGTTGGATACATATTATCCAAATCGAAGCAGTCACCTTGAGAATGTTTGTTTGTATGAGGTTCTACAAAATTACATATTCAAGAGGAACATCAAAGAAGATATTGAGAAAGGAGTGTATGCTGTAATTGGAAGTGAGGGATGTCTGGTCAAGCAAAGAAAATGCCACTTGGTAAACCATCGAAAATTGAGTGGCGAATCTCCAGAAAAAAAAGAATTTTTCTATTTAGCCCTTTTGCAACTTTTCAAGCCTTGGCGTGCAGAAGAGGAACTGCTTGGAGATTTCCTCTGTTACGAAGACTCTTTCACTGCCGCCAAGGAAACCATAGAATGTCCTGCTTTTCCCAAATATCAAGAAATGTTGACTTTGGAAATTGAGCAGGAAGCAACGATTGCAGCCGAGATTGCCAGAGACAGTTCTCAGGACAGTCAGATTTCTGTTTCATTGAGTCAGGATCCACTAGGAGGACCTGTTATCGAAAATGAAGCTGCCACTGCTATGAATGAAGTGGAAAGAGCCATGGCACATGCTCAGGAGGATGCGGTTAACTTAGAAGACTTGGAAAAACAACTCAATGTTGAGCAGAGGAAAATATATGACGAAGTTACCAAGCAAATTGATCATGGATTAAGTCATGAGAAGAAAGAGTGCTCATGTACGTCGTTGAAGCCTGTCCGACTGTAGGTGAGTGGAGAAGCGGGAACTGGAAAAAGTTTCCTCATTAAAGCAATTTCTTGTTATTTGCAGGAAAGGACTGAGTCATCGCTGTCTTGTGTTGTTACCGCTCCAACTGGACTGGCAGCACATAACATTAAAGGTATTACTTTGCATCGTCTACTGATGCTGCCAGTGGAGCATGCCAACAAATTACAATACCACAAGTTATCTGGAGATGCTTGTTGTGAAGTTTCAAGAGTCTTGAGGAAAATGAAACTTCTTATCATTGACGAAGTAAGCATGGTTTCCAATGTCATGCTTGCCTTTGTGCATTTGAGAATGCAAGAAGTTCTTAAAACTGAGTATGATGTATTATTTGGTGGTAAACACATCATTGTTTTTGGAGATCTTCTGCAGCTGACACCAGTGAAAGGACAACCTGTGTTCAAAATGCTCACGCATGAAGATACCAGGAAGTGCCTAGGGAGCATTGGCAACGTCAATATATGGTTAAACTTCAATTATGCTGAACTGCATGAAAATATGCGTCAGGCGAAGGATGAAGATTACTAGAATATTCTACAAGATGTTTGAATTGGAAAAGTGACTGAGCATGGGAAAGAAGCTTTACATGCACGATTACTGTCAAATTTATATCCAGAACAAGACGTTGTGCCTGAGAATATTTTTCAGAAAATTACTGAGAAGAAATCCGGAATATGTTTGATGCCAACTCTTGCAGAATGTGCCATCTTCAACAACAAAATGTTGCATTTAGAAAAGCAAGAGATTGTGAAACTGGAAGCTATTGACAGAATAGAGCATATGGGATCAACAATTATTTTGTCTGGGAATTTGAAATCAAAATTGATTCATTAGAGAAGACTATATCTAAAACTGCGGGTTTTGAAAAGACTTTGAATTTGTGTTTAAATTGCCGAATCATTTTGAGAAGGAATTTACATGTTGAAAGAGGTCTGGTAAATGGATCAATGGGTAATGTTGTTGATTTTGAGAAATACAGAAGTAGGGATGGAATTGAATTTTTAAAAATTAAATTTGATGGCATTGAGGAAGTACAGCTAATTGGTCGTTGTTCTGCTAGGTTTTTGCTTGTTAAAGACTTATATGTTCGCCGTAAGCAGTTTCCTGTATGCTTGGCATATGCGGTGACAATCCATAAATCGCAAGGTTTAAGTGTAGATAGTGCATTGGTGAATATTGGCAGTTCTGTGTTCAAGGAGGGTATGGCATATGTGGCATTGTCACGAGTTAGAACTTTATCGGGATTGTACTTGATTGACTGTGATGTCACAAACATTTGTGCGGATCTAGATTGTGTTAAGGAATACAATAGGTTAAGAAGAGAGTATGCACCACATTTGCCTCAATATCCTTTGTTTGAGAAACGTGTGGTAGGCTGGAAACGAAGAAATATCAGTAATAGTAGGGAGGTTGTAGCAAAAAGCCCAAAAGTCGATGAACCAAAAATTGTAAGCAGAAAGAAAATGGATTCTGTTGAAGATGTTGTCGGTTTTCAATTTGAAAACAGTACTGGTGTCAACTGCTATGCTAATGTAGTTGTTAATGTTGTCTTTTCACTAGAGACTTTAAAAGAACAGATTGTGATCAATTCAGAACAAAGTTTATGCTGTTTGTTGAATTCTGTGTTAGAGAAATGTAGCACTGATAGAACAAAAGTAGAAAGTGTGTCTGAAGTTCGTTATCTGTTAGACGAATGTTCAGGTCAAACAGAATTCTCTGAAAATATTCAGCAGGATTGTCAGGAGTTTTTAATGTATATGCTTGATGTATTGCAAGATGAGGGTGTAGATGTAGATCACCTGTTTGGGCTTTCTTATCAATGGCAGCATGACTGCGAGAACTGTAGGGTATCAAGTACTACTAGTGTAGACTCTGAAAGATTTATATATTTAACTTTGCCAGACAGTAAATCAGTGTCCTTTAATAAGCTAGTAAAAGCAGCTGATCACAACATGGAGTGTAGCCAATGTAAATCTGAAATGATGTCAACATTATTTATACGAAGATATGGCCAGTATGTCATTTTAATGTTCCAACGATGTAGGCCTGATGGATCAAAATTGACAACTTTAATAAAAAATGTTGTTGCTTCGCAGTTGTCAATATCAGGAAGGACTTTTGTAACTGCAGCAATTATCTATCATGACGGTCCTTCAACAACATCAGGACATTACACAGTTTATTTAAAGTCTAGAAACGGCTGGTCATTCTGCAACGATTCTGTTATAACTTTCAAAAAAAAATTGCCGTATGACCTTAAAAATTCTTACCTGGTGTTTTTAAAACCAAAATTTTAAGGAAAGAATCTCGGGATGTGCTCTGAGGAATTTCAAGAGGTTCATGGAGTAGAGGGAATGTAAGTCTGCAATGCTGTCTAGATTATTGGTCAAAACTTTTGATTATAATGTCATTTTAAAAATCCAACTATATAAACCTGATGCAAGTAAGTCTGCTTCATAATAAGCAGTATCAGTGTCATAGGAAAAGTAGAACATGAGTGAGCAAGAAGGGTAAGATATTAGTAGTCCAGGATTGTGAAAGTAATCTTAAATGTTTTCTTTCTGAAAGTTGCGAAAATAGAAAATGATGGGATTTGCTTACAAGAATTCCAAGAGTTGTAAATCGCTCTAACATGATTTGGAAATGTGGAAACATGTGGTAGAATGTGAGAAGTCTTTTATCGTATGTAACATATTTTTCAAAACGATGGAGGTTTTCTTTCAGAAAGTGGCGGGCTGAAAATATTAATAGCACAACAGAGTGTAAGCTGTTCATAGGACATCCTTCGACGTCATGGAAAGTAAGTTAATTTTAAGGAGCTTTGAATTCAGATTTCTTATGTTGTATACGTTTTTTAAACACAATCATTTTGATTGTGTTTTTTTTCCCCGCTGTTACATGATGAATACCTTCAAGTCACTGATTTTAGTGAAATTTGATACATTCTGAGAACAGCAAAAATAAACCATTTAACATGTATAATGAATTCTCTACTTTTTGTACTTATGATATACATTTAGAAATGTGAGGTAGATATGGAGAAACTGAGGCTTCTGTAAGTGTCAAAGTTAATGCATACAGTGCTGCACTTCTGAGTACTGTTTTTTTTAAAAACCTGAATAGGCCTCACCTCAAACAAACCTCTGGAAAGGACACATCTTATTTGCATCCTGAAACAATCATTTAAAATGTTAGAGACAATTTTATGATGGCTTTACATCTCTTTTGCGCTGCCATTGCATCACTGTTGTGAGACATCAGCAGTGCAAAAGATGCACCATGTTCAAAAATAGGCCTCACTTCATCAGCATCAAGATACTGTTAGTTTAAAATATATATCTTTAGGACTGTGTAGAGGACGTAGAGAAGCAGAGGCTTCTGTAAATGTCAAAGTTGTTGAAAAACTGTTTGTTCTTGAACCTTTTCCCGTGTCTTTTCTAATTTTTAAATACATGTTTTAATATTTTTGAAATGTTTGTTCTCTCTTTCACAGATTGAAAGTATGAAAAAAAATTGAAAAAGTTAACAAGAATTATAAGGTAAATGTTTTCTACTCTTTTCGTTACATTTCTATCACATTCACCTACTAAAGGGCTTCAGACTATAGAGCTTTAAACAAAGATTAACTAAATGTGCAAATTTGGAGCTGTGCCCGTGGCTTTTAGTTCAATACACAAGTGCATTGACCTAAAATGCGTGTGCACATTACCAAATCGCCGTCTGTTTCCTCAGGCGTACTCCTCCCACACCTTTGAAGTGAAGTTTAGCTTCACTATAAACGCCCCGGCTGCTTTACATCCTCATTCTGCTGTCCCCGCTCCGTCCCCTCCCCTGTCTGCCGTGTGCATTTCTCCTCCCCCCCTCACAGTAACGCCACTCACACACGCAACGCCACTCACACACGCAACGCCATTCACACACGCAACGCCACTCACACACACAACGCCACTCACACACACAACGTCACTCAGACACACTACGCCATTCACACACGCAATTCATCCACGCAATGCCACTAATCCACGCAACGCCACTCATCCATGCAACACCAATGATCCACACAACGCCAATTATCCACGCAATGCCACTCATCCACACAACGCCACTCATCCAGTTGCAAAACCAAAAGGACAAACTCTTCTATTGTGAAACCTATTGCATTTTCAATGCTTGATTCTTTCACTTCCTTATCTATTTTGTTTTCCACAATTATATCCTCTTCCTTCTTTTCTTCGGTAAATAAATCTATTAAACACCATTTCTGGTTTATTCCCTATAGCTGTCTTTCTTTTAACATTACTCTCTGTTTTCTTCCCTTGTACTTACTCCTTTATTTTTTTTTTTTTTAATTTGGGGTTAGCTCCCGGTTCGCGTACCGGCGAGCGAACCGGAAAGCGAACTAAAAAAAAAACAGCTTGCCAGAGTGTTACACTTTGTAGCAATTTTTGTATAAAGGGGAGGTAGTTCTGAAAAGAACTTTTTTAAATGTTTTTGTTGTTTTATATATATTTTTTCTTTTTTGAACATTATTTGTTTTTTTTGTATTTTTTGAACAATTTTATGTTTTTTTTGTTTTTTTTGAAAGGTAAAGAACAAAAAGAGGCATTGAAAAGGGCTCAACAGGAGCAACAAAAAAAAATTATTGCTTGGGGCGTTTAGAGCATCGGTGTTTCTCAAATGCTAAATTAATTAATTTCACACTCATATTAGCACATGAAATTAAAGTGCCACAATATAAACAAGTAAGCTTCATATGAACACATTTTTTTTGAATATTTGGCACTGTTTCGTGTGCCTCTGCAACCGTCAGAGAAATATCAGCAGATGTCCTGGCCACCGAAGTTGGGGGGTTCTCTTGCAGGTCACGCATCTCTGCCCGGCTATAATTTAGTGGATGCCATCTCTGCATATGTCGGTGCATCGTGTGGTTTCCATAACTATACTTTTTTTCAGTGCCCCTGGATAATTTATCTTGGCATATAAGGCACGTAGCATAACGTGCATTACCTTTTTTCTGTCCTGGTGGAATAGAAAAAAACTGCCAGATAAAACTATTTTTGTAATGAGAGACCCGGGGTAACTCTTTCACAAATTGTGGTGCCTCTTCTTCCTCTTCCTCTTCTGGATCCTCTTCCTCCTCTGGGTTTCCAAGGAACTGTGGAGGTGGTCCTCTCTTCCTATGAGGAGATGGTGGTGGTGGTGGTGGGGGTGCACCAGCTGAAGCTACTACTGAAGCCATTTTTTTCACAGAGCAAAATAGGTCTTCCTTTCTCAAAGTTGAAAGTCAGAGTAAGAAAAAAGGTGGGGGCTTTCATCATTTGGGAAAAAAAATAGTTCTAAACCAATGAAAAGTGTTATTTTTAGGTCACATGACCTAGTCTTACATCATTAGGAAACCAAAAGTGAAATGAACCAATGAAAAGTTTTATAAACAAGTCACATGACCTGTTCCGCTCACGTTACGCGCTGCGCGCCGCGCCCCGGATCGCTTCCGGTTCGCGGTCCGGGGCACTTCCGGGAGCGCTAACGCGGCGCGTCATAAGACGCATTACGCGATGCGTCACGATGTTGATTTCTAATGCGGCAGTTGCGTAAACGGAACGTTTACCGGTTAGCGGACCGGGTCGCGGCATCAAATTGAGCTAACGGAAAGCTTCCCGGTTCGCGAACCGGGAGCGAACAAAAAAAAAGATATTAAAAAAAATTAATCATAAATCATAAACATATAAAATATATTTTGGGATTTAAAGAAAAATACATTTTACAGCTACAGATATTAGCTTTTAAAAAACCAATGAAATTCACTGAAAAAACCATAGGTTATAGACCATATATAGTTAGGAATTAGCATTTACAAAACCATATTTTACTCACACAAAACCATTGAAATTTCATATATAGTTAGTTGCCCTAACTATATATCGCGCACCCGCAATCCACTGCTGATGATGTCACATATTACATCATTCATGACATGGTCAGTGACATCACTGATGACATCACTGATGACATCTCAAATGACATCACTGATGACATCACTGATGACATCTCATTTGACATTACTGATCACATCACTGATGACATCATTCATGTGATTATACGATGAACCTCTTCAGACTCTAATATAACCTTAGATACACTCAGTGTAAACAGACACTCACAGACTGTCACTCATCCATGGAGTTTTCACACACCTAGTCAGTCATGCAAAGAATCAATCACACCTCCATTTCCTCAACTATACAGTTATACACACCTTACTTATTCAAACATATACTAACACATATTTACTCTCTTATATAATCCCTAATAAAAGTTCACAATGATCCATACAGCTACTCACACATTCACTGGCTCTAATGCACAGTTATTTATATATGTCAACTCTCACATGTACTGTGTTTTACATATGTACTTACTTTGACATGTAGCACTGAGATATCCGTTCACTCACCAATACACGCATGCACACAGTCAACCGCCCATAAAGCTGATTCCACATGCACTTTTGAACCCACAAATCTAGTGAATCAACTGCTCACACATCTATGCACATAGTCATACACCTCCCAGCCACCCACACACACACTCAGTCTCCCATACAAATACTTTGGCAACCAATCAATAACCCATATAGTTACTCATATAGCTACTGATCAACACATGCAGCAGGTTACAGAACAACAGACATAATGTTGCACAAATTAAGACAGTTTAGTCACTAACCCATGCACTCGTTGAGACACATTTAATCACTCACTCATACAGTCAGTCATGCACCTACTAAATCCTTCATCCAGACACTTATACATCCACTCATTCTTCAATATGTAAGACATATTTTAACTTTACAGAAACATACAGTCACTGAATGTTGCCATCAGTGATGTCATTTGAGATGTCATCTGTGATGTCATCAGTGATGTCACTGACCATGTCATGAATGATGTAATATGTGACATCATCAGCAGTGGATTGCGGGTGCGCAAAATATAGTTAGTCCAACTAACTATATAGGTGCAATTTCAAAGGTTTTTTAAATGCTAATTCCTAACTATATATGACCTGAAACCTATGGTTTTTTTCAGTGAAAAAAAAAAATAAAAAATAAAAAAATATATATATATAGGGACCAGACTCTGGTAATCGGCCCTCATCGCCTCGAAAATAGGAAGATGAGGCACAGGTGACAAGCAGCAAAGGCAGGCATCGTTCCTCAACAGGACTGAACGGGGGAGTGAGAGCGGACTACAGAGACCAACAGCCTCTACGAACTTGCCGACTGCGGCGCCCACCAGGGGGCACAAATCCAACAAAAGTTCCCGAGTGACGCCCACCGAGGGGTTAAAAACTAACCAGAACGCCAACCTTCACTCCTTCCTTCCTCGATGCCACTAGCCCCCTTGAGAAAGGTCCTGGATGGGACCGAAATGCATTGGGACAACTAACGGCTAGCACTGCTATCGGAATAAAAGATTTCCGAAAACGCCCCATGGAGTGCGACTCACCTTCTTTTCCTGAAAGAAACCTCAGACATATATATATATATATATATATATATATATATATATATATATATATATATATATATATATATATATATATATATATATATATATATATATATATAGTCCAAAGGCCCGAAAGCTTAAAGATGCACACACAGCAGCTGTCACCAACAGGCTTTTATTCACGAGAAACCGGGATTTCATTTTAGAGTAAAAATTGCATTTCTTCAGCCTACGCGTTTCGAGGACACAGCCTCTTCTTCCTGGGCTGCTCTGCATAATCACTCGGGTGCTCCAAGTTCATTCATTTAAATACATGCAGTTACCCCCAGTGGGTCGTGCTCAGTGCTATTTGCATGCTGGGATTTTGAGTCCAATTAATAAAATCATTACTTGCAATGAGTTCCTTTTGTGAATATTCATTGTTTGAGCATTGTTGAAGCATTAAAAAACCCTCCAGTGGGCCCCCAAATGTCATTCCGGTATTTTTAACTCACAATTGCTGCGCTGCACGGCATTGGCACAGTTCCTGGTTGCCGCGCTGCCTCTCCTTCCATTGTTGAGACGGTGCAATCTTTCACGGCAGGGCAGCCGTGTTTATTTGTTTAGTCCAAAGGCCCGAAAGCTTAAAGATGCACACACAGCAGCTGTCACCAACAGGCTTTTATTCACGAGAAACCGGGATTTCATTTTAGAGTAAAAATTGCATTTCTTCAGCCTACGCGTTTCGAGGACACAGCCTCTTCTTCCTGGGCTGCTCTGCATAATCACTCAGGTGCTCCAAGTTCATTCATTTAAATACATGCAGTTACATATATATATATATTCACACACAGAAGTTTGCCTGCTGAAAGAGGACACCACATAGGTGAGTTCAAGGCTTGCTCACCTTAACTGCTTTTAAATTCCAATAGCCTTACCTAATTCCCGGCAACTCCTCGGCCCAGGTCCGAAGCGGCTTGTGCTGTTTGTTCAGAGGGCCCCCTGGAGTGTGGAATCTCCTCTTCCAGGTGGTTAACGCTCTAGCTTCTTGCGCTCACACAGTATTTAGGGGGATCATATGCGCACGCGCAGCGGACGCAGAAAGGACGCTGTCAGCTGCGGTGCGGGTACTGTTTTTTTTTAAAAAAAACGTCTATTCTTATAATTTAGCACAAATTCCATGTTCTCACCTTAACTGCTTTTAAATTCCAATAACCTTACCTAATTCCGGCAACTTCTCGGCCCCGGTCTGACGCAGCTTGTGCCGTTTGTTCGGAGGGCCCCCTGGAGTGTGGAATCTCGTCTTCCGGGTAGTTAGCGCTCTAGTTTCTTGTGCTCACACAGTATTTAGGGGGAGCATATGCGCACACGCAGGGGATACGTGCAGCGGACGCGCCAAAGGCAAGCCTGTCTGCGCCCGTCTGCGCCTGGCCCAGGCCGAGGGCCAGAACCCCTGCATCACAAAGCCCAACACACATCACCTACTCCAGGGAAGACCTATTAGGTTGGAGACCTAGGTCAGTGACTCCCTGTTGCCACAGGGTTAATCCTTTGATGGAGCCAAGTAAGTGCCCAAACTGCAACTCACGTTTCTCTTATGATCTAATTGAACAGCTGTTGCCTTCTACCAATCACAAACAGCTCGAGCCTGTCATAGAGATCAGGGCCATTCTACGTAACACTCGCTCATTAATTAGACATAATATGAAAATGGCGGAGATGATAGACAGCCTCAAGCTAGATCTAGTATTTGTTACGGAAACCTGGGCCAATGAGACCTCTGACCCGGACTTATTACAAGCTTTTCTCCCAGACTTTCAAATTACTAGAGCAGACAGACCCAATAAACGAGGCGGGAAACTTTAATACCCTTCCCAGAGCGCCTTTTATCGGGTCTTGCAAGATCATAAAGTTTTTGTCTTGCCAGAAAGTTATTTAAAAATATCAGAATAGCTCGAGGATATTGATGACTTTGGGTACTCCGTAATGTTTGCTTGCGAAAAGGAAAACGATGTGCCCTCTGCATCTCATGAGACCACTGCCAGTCTTTAACCTCTGGAAAAGCTTCTTCAAAAAGTTCCACCACAAACTGTTGTACATCTTGCCCCTCATGTCCTTCAGGTACAGCTAAAATTCGCAGATTGTTGCGGCGTAACCTATTCTCTAAATCAACCAATTTTATGTTCACATCCTCTTTCTGACCCTTGAAATCATCAATATTAGTTTTAATATGTGTTACTTGATCTTCCAATGAAGAAATGCGTCCTTCCGCTTCTACCATTCTATCTGTGAAATCATTGCATGATTTTGCCAGAAGTCGCACTGTATTTTGAAGTTTTTTACAAGCATTGTGGGTTTTCAAATGCTCGGCTTTCGCCTCCAATCATTGATCTGAGATGGCTTTCAAGATAATATCTATTGGTGTCTGGCTAGGAAACCCAGGGTTAGAACTAATTTGTTCAGCAGAGTCTGCTAGATCCTGATCTTGATCTTGGTCTACTATAGTCGGGTCTCCATTGGCGATTTCCTCGATCAAATCTCTATCTACAAGTAGATCTGCTGTAGCAATAACAGAGGTTTCCTTGCTTGTATTTTCCAGAGAAGAAGTCTCCACTTCATCCTCCAAATCCTCCTCCAGATCAGAGCCCTTGGAGTGTTCCGAAAGTGAATAAAATTCACTATCTTTGCTGCTGATAGGATCACCTTCACCTTCTATCCCTTCAGCTCAACATGGGTCCTGCTCAACATCAAAGTCCCCTTCGATCGCAGCGTTGATATCAAAAACTGTAGTATTTTGTGATACAGATGGTGAAAGTGCGGGAGCAGGTGGAGGTGGGTGAGCCGAGGAGGCTACTGGAGAGACTGCTAGCTGTTCAAGTGCCTCCACCAAAGTCTTATCTTGATCATTATCAGGATCTAGACCTCCCAAATCATCAATGGCTTTATTTTTTTCACCCCCAACTCCGGCTGTCAAAGTCTTGGCCATTGTTGATTTTGCTTTAGTATTGAACATTTGCTGTGTTTTTGGGGTACCAGTTTGGCTAACATCTGCGTCATTATTGCTACCATCTTGTTTTGATTTTGCCACGAGGGCAGCCCGAGTCCCAATCTGGTTTTCACCGCTAGGTCTTGTTTTACCTCCACGGGCTGTTTTAGGACCCATAATGAATAAGCTGGGTACACACGCAGAGCAGAGCGGGGCTTATACCCAGGAGGATTTAACTCTTTATGCTTATGCAGCTCCGTACAAAGGTATAATCGCCCTTACATAGTATCAATGCCAGTGTTAGTAGATTCAATTAATAAGTTCAGCTAGTTGTTTAAGTCTTTTTTAAGTCTTTTTGCATAAAAAAGGAGAGAATAGAGTGATCAGCAGCCCCTTTCTCCCCCGGTTTCGCTCACCTTGCTGTTGCTGTTTTGTTCGGTTTGGAAAACTTTTAACCCCCTGTAATTGCAGAAATTGGTAACGTCTCTCCCAAACAACGTTTAGCTGTTTAGCCGTTAGATCGACACAGCTGCTCCAGCTTGCCTGGCCGCATTCGCACACCCGTACTCGGCGTACTCGGCGTCTTCCCAGCGCCTGAGCCATAGCTCGATGAAACCGCACACAGCTGCCCCGTCTTGCCTGGCGTTCACTTGCTCTTACTTGCAGCAGCTTTTCCTGGCCGCGTTTACTCACACACAGTGGCCGTCTCCCAGCATCTGAATCGCGGCTCCTGTGGCTGGTACACGCTGAAGTTCTCAAGCTGCATGCTGCACAGACGTCGAATCCGACACCACGAAACTCGACCCCGGCGTCACAGAAAGACAGCAGCAGCACAAAACAGCCAGAATAGAGCCGCTGAACCTCCAAATAAGATAGCTAAGTGGATTGCCCAAACGGAGCTCCTCACAGGTACGCCTGGCGTGCAGGCGCCTTCCCTTGCAATTCAGTAAAATGATTACTACAGTGAAAGAGAATCTTGCTGGGAGTGCTGTTCCAGGGTTTATAACAGTGTCGTAGTGTTGAAAGAGTTTAGCAGGTTTTGCTAGGGATGGTGTTTCAGGGTTTACGACAGTACAGTGGTGTTCAGGCAGTTTAAGGGGTTAAGGTGGGACTGAGAATGTAGAAATGAAAATTCACGGAAATTATTACTACATGCTACAGAGTTGCTATGCAATTTCTACAGCACACCCAGGATCTTTATTAAACAGCATGGAGACTTTTTGAGAATTAAGAGGCCTGACAATCATACTGCATAGGACTTTTTAGCACTACATGTCCTAAAGCCTGACTCACTTCATTAGTACATGTATTCCCATATTTTTAAACACATCAACTAAGCAAATTATTTTTCCACAATTTTCTGAAATGAATACTGACTCACACTGTGATCTTAGACACATGACAGTATCCCTTGCAATTCACTAAAATGATTACTACAGTGAAAGAGAGTCTTGCTGGGAGTGCTGTTTCAGGGTGTATAACAGTGCCGTAGTGTTGAAAGAGTTTAGCAGGTTTTGCAAGGGATGGTGTTTCAGGGTTTAGGACAGTGCAGTGGTGTTAAGGCAGTGTAGGGGGTTAGGGTGGGACTGAGAATGTAGAAATAAAAATTCACTGAAATTATTACTACATGCTACAGAGAGAGTTGCTATGCAATTTTTACAGCACACCCAGGATCTTTATTACACAGCATGGAGACTATTTGAGAATTAAGAGGCATGACAATCATGCTGCATAGGACGTTTTAGCACTACATGTCCTAAAGCCTGACTCACTTCATTAGTAAATGTATTCCCATATTTTTAAACACATCAACTAAACAAATTTTTCTACCACAATTTTCTGAAATGAATACTGACGCACACTGTGATCTTAGACACATCACAGTATTCCTTGCAATTCAGTAAAATGATTACTACAGTGAAATAGATTCTTGCTGGGAGTGCTGTTTCAGGGTTTATAACAGTGCTGTAGTGTTGAAAGAGTTTAGCAGGTTTTGCTAGGGATGGTGTATCAGGGTTTATGACAGTGCAGTGGTGTTCAGGCAGTGTAGGGATTTAAGGTGGGACTGAGAATGTAGAAATGAAAATTCACTGAAATTATTACTACATGCTACAGAGAGAGTTGCTATGCAACTTCTACAGCACACCCATGATCTTTATTACACAGCTTAGAGACTATTTGAGAATTAAGAGGTCTGAAAATCATGCTACTTAGGACTTTTTAGCACAACATGTCCTAAAACCTGACTCACATCATTAGTACATGTATTCCCATATTTTTAAACACATTAACTAAGCAAATTATTCTACCAAAATTTTCTGAAATGAATACTGACTCACACTGTGATCTTAGACACATGACAGTATCCCTTGCAATTCAGTAACATGATTACTACAGTGAAAGAGAATCTTGCTGGGAGTGCTTTTTCTGGGTTTAGAGCAGTGCAGTAGTGTTCAAACAGTTTGGGGGTCCAGGTGGGACTGAGAATGTAGAGATGAAAATCACTGAAATGATTACTACATGCTACAGAGAGAGTTGCTATGGCATTTCTACAGCACACCCAGGATCTTTATTACACAGCATAGAGACTATTTGGGAATTAGGAGGCGTGACACACATGCTGCATAGAACTTTCTGGCACTACATGTCCTAAAGCCTGACTCACTTCATGAGTACATGTATTCCCACATTTTAAACACATCAACTAAGCAAATTATTCAGCCACTTTTTTCTGAAATGAATACTGACTCACACTGTGATCTTAGACACATGACAGTATCCCTTGCAATTCAGTAAAATTATTACTACAGTGAAAGAGAGTCTTGCTGGGAGTGCTGTTTCAGGGTTTATAACAGTGCCGTAGTGTTGAAAGAGTTTAGCAGGTTTTGCAAGGGATGGTGTTTCAGGGTTTTAGACAGTGCAGTGGTGTTCAGGCAGTGTAGGGGGTTAAGGTGGGACTGAGAATGTAGAAATAAAAATTCACTGAAATTATTACTACATGCTACAGAGAGAGTTGCTATGCAATTTCTACAGCACACCCAGGATCTTTATTACACAGCATGGAGACTATTTGAGAATTAAAAGGCATGACAATCATGCTGCATAGGACTTTTTAGCACTACATGTCCTAAAGCCGGACTCACTTCATTAGTACATGTATTCCCATATTTTTAAACACATCAACTAAGCAAATTATTCTACCACAATTTTCTGAAATGAATACTGACTCACACTGTGATCTTAGACACATGACAGACCTGAAAGACATGCTGCATAGGACTTTCTAGCACTACATGTCCTAAATCCTGACTCACTTCATAAGTACATGTATTCCGAAATTTTAAATACATCAACTAAGCAAATTATTCTGCCACATTTTTCTGAAATGAATACTGACTCACACTGTGATCTTAGACACATGACAGTATCCCTTGCAATTCAGTAACATGATTACTACAGTGAAAGAGAATCTTGCTGGGAGTGCTTTTTCTGGGTTTAGAGCAGTGCAGTGGTGTTCAGGCAGTGTAGGGGGGTTAAGGTGGGACTGAGAATGTAGAAATAAAAATTCACTGAAATTATTACTACATGCTACAGAGAGAGTTGCTATGGCATTTCTACAGCACACCCAGGATCTTTATTACACAGCATGGAGAATATTTGGGAATTAAGAGACCTGACACACATGCTGCATAGGACTTTCTAGCACTACATGTCCTACATCCTGACTCACTTCATAAGTACATGTATTCCCAAATTTTAAATACATCAACTAAGCAAATTATTCTGCCACATTTTTCTGAAATGAATACTGACTCACAGTGTGATCTTAGACACATGACAGTATCCCTTGCAATTCAGTAAAATTATTACTACAGTGAAAGAGAGTCTTGCTGGGAGTGCTGTTTCAGGGTTTATAACAGTGCCGTAGTGTTGAAAGAGATTAGCAGGTTTTGCAAGGGATGGTGTTTCAGGGCTTTAGACAGTGCAGTGGTGTTCAGGCAGTGTAGGGGTTAATGTGGGACTGAGAATGTAGAAATAAAAATTCACTGAAATTATTACTACATGCTACAGAGAGAGTTGCTATGCAATTTCTACAGCACACCCAGGATCTTTATTACACAGCATGGAGACTATATGAGAATTAAAAGGCATGACAATCATGCTGCATAGGACTTTTTAGCACTACATGTCCTAAAGCCTGACTCACTTCATTAGTACATGTATTCCCATATTTTTAAACACATCAACTAAGCAAATTATTCTACCACAATTTTCTGAAATGAATACTGACTGTTATGTTATGTTATGTTATAGTGCATTTTTATAGCGCTCGGCTACTCTAAAAGAGTGTCCCGGCGCTTTCCACAGGCAACTTACAGTGTAAGATCAACATAACAAGTAAAAACAGACCCCGAAAGAGAAGGAAAAAGAAAACCACCTAAGCAGAGAGATTAAAAAGCCACGTCTTCAAATTCTTCCTAAATTGAAGCAGGTTGGGGGTGCTACGCAGTGCCAATGGAAGCGAATTCCACAACTGGGAGGCCTTGAGGCTAAAAGAGCGCCCCCCAGTGCGTGCCTTCCTCACGCGTGGAACCACAGCAGTGAAAAGGGATTCTGAACGCAGTGAGCGAGCCGGGCGATAGAAAACTAATCTTTTTTTCAGATATCCAGCGCCTGAGCCAAATAAAGCCTTGTGCATC
The DNA here is from genome assembly GCF_964263255.1 of Lissotriton vulgaris. Lineage (NCBI taxonomy): Eukaryota > Metazoa > Chordata > Amphibia > Caudata > Salamandridae > Lissotriton > Lissotriton vulgaris. The sequence goes on along the minus strand of NC_141695.1, from coordinate 1,301,974,460 downwards.
AGGGTCATAGATTTGAAGACAATCCGCTTCCGAATTGGAAGCCAGTGGAGCGTCTGCAGCAACACAGAAGCCCGTGCTCGTCTGTGCAGACCGAAGATTGCCCGGGCTGCCGAGTTCTGTGCCACCTGCAGACGCTGGACTAAGTAATCCGGAAGGCCTAGAAAAAGGGCATTGGCATAATCAAGCCTAGATCCGATGAGCGCTTGCACCGTAATCCGTCTGTGCTCCGCAGACAGTAAGGGAAGAAACTTGCGGAGCATTCTGAGGATACCGAAGCAGGTGCCGGACAGGCCAAGGATGTGCGCTCTCAGAGAAAGTTTGTTGTCGAGCTTAACACCCAGGTTCTTGGCAACCAAGGATGATTGTGCCGGAGGACACATGGCGGCCGGCCACCACTGCCGCCACTCGGGATCGGAGGCACAGCCGAAGAATAGAACCTCCGACTTGCTGGAGTTGGCCTTCAGACAATTTAGCTGAAACCAGCTGAAAACCCTGTCCAAGCAGTCCCGGATTCTCTCCCCATCAAATGTCTGATCTTTTTCACAAGTGAAGAGGAGTTGTGTGTCATCGGCGTAGGACACGATCTGGGCTCCGTAAGCCTCAACCACAGCCGCCAGAGGGGACATAAAGATGTTAAATAATGTCGGGCTCAACACAGAGCCCTGTGGAACCCCAACACCCAATGGCGGCATCTCGGCTGAGCTCTGGGATACCCAGACCGTCTGGCGGCGGCCCTCCAGGAAAGATGTAAACCATCTGAGCACCGTCCCCCTTAGGCCGATGTCATAAAGCCTGGCGAGCAGCGCCTTATGGGGGACGGTGTCGAAAGCCGCCGACAGGTCCAACATGACTAACATGGCCTTGCCACCCCCATCCAAGGTCTCCCTGATGATCTCAGAGACCTCCACCAGCGCTGTTTCCGTACTGAAATTCGGACTGTGATCTTAGACACATGACAGTATCCCTTGCAATTCACTAAAATGATTACTACAAAGAAAGAGAGTCTTGCTGGGAGTGCTGTTTCAGGGGTTAGAGTAGTGCAGTGGTGTTCAGGCAATGTAGGGGGTCAAGGTGGGACTGAGAATGTAGAAATGAAAATTCACTGAAATGATTACTACATGCTACAGAGAGAGTTGCTATGGCATTTCTACAGCACACCCAGGATCTTTATTACACAGCTTGGAGAATATTTGGGAATTAAGAGGCCTGACACACTTGCTGCATAGGACTTTCTAGCACTACATGTCCTAAAGCCTGACTCGCTTCATGAGTACATGAATTCCCAAATTTTTAAACAAATCAACCAAGCAAATTTTTCTGCCACACTTTTCTGAAATGAATACTGAAACACACTGTGATCTTAGACACAGGACAGTATCCCTTGCAATTCAGTAAAATGATTACTACAGTGAAAGAGAGTCTTGCTGGGAGTGCTGTTTCTGGGTTTAGAGCAATGCAGTAGTGTTCAAACAGTGTAGGGGGTCAAGGTGGGACTGAGAATGTAGAAATGAAAATTCACTGAAATGATTACTACATGCTACAGAGCGAGTTGCTATGGCATTTCTACAGCACACCCAGGATCTTTTTTAAACAGCATGGAGAATATTTGGGAATTAAAAGACCTGACACACATGCTGCATAGGACTTTCTAGCACTACATGTCCTAAAGCCTGACAACTCTCAGAGACGTTCAGCTGGGAACTCAGGGGCCACACTAATTGCAACACCTCCCATTGTATTTACATGCTGACATGCCCATGCGGTTTACAATATATTGGGATGAGAACCCGCCCAATTAAAACCCGCATTATTGAACATCGCAGCAACTTCCGCTGCAAAAAAACTCATACCAAGATGTGTAAACACTACGTGGAATCCGATCACAATGCAGACTCACTGAAGTGGGTAGTGCTAGAATCCAGTCCTAACTGCCCCAAAAATGCCCTGTTCCAGAAAGAGCAAAGGTGGGTTCACCGCCTCTCTTCTGATAGCCGAGGCCTCAATGAGGACATCCCTAGGCACTCTTTATAACCCAACCACCGACCACTCTGCTTATGGTACTAAACAACAATTACTTAACATGCTCCCTGTCGTTGCCAACTTTCTTCGATAATTCTATAAGCTACACAACTGTACTACTTTCTACTTGCCTACTTGCCTACCAACTATTGTGAGTTATCAATTCTTATCATATGTCAGAATTGTAAAGCAAACTCTAGTTTGACAATACTTGAGGTCTTATTTTTTCCATTACATTATGGCCGACACACTTACCAAACTTATCACGTGACTCCTTCAAGGGGCGGATACGGGCACGATTCCATGACGCTGCTACCTATAAATAGTGCACGCCACCGAGCTCCTTCACCTATTCGAGCTCGGCGGTGATGGGTAGGTGAATTCGCACGGACACGGGAAGTTTGAGGTAAGGCACACCCTTCCAACACAATACTGGATGTCCCTGGAATCTATGTCCAGCTATAACCAACCTTGGCCCTCCTCGAGGGTTTTAATACTTTTGTAGCTTCCTTGTGGATAATAGATATATCTTATCATTTAGCCACATCTAAAGGTCCAACCCCGATGTACCGACCCGCCGAACACTCATGTGGCATCTAATCCCTGACCATTAGGTGAGTCAGTAGTTAGCCTAGAATGTTAATAATAACACTACTGTTTGGCCTCCCACATTGATATGCATGGTTTTTCCGACAAGACTGCTGCTGTTTTTACATCACTGTTTTTACTAATTCTTTATCACTTTTTTCACGTGCACAGTGTGTGTGTGATGTTTACACTGCACGCTGCAACAACACAGGCATGTTCTAGTTGTGCTAGTTGTAAAACACCACCACTAGCATGTTATACTATGTTCATGCCCTGGCTCTGACCATTTATGCTTTCAGGAGAAATGTAATACTATTAATTCGTTATTCCTTTTTCTCCCTTGTTTAGGCATAGAATTAACCACAGAGGTAAACTATACCCACACTACACACATGACACCGGCATGTAGTTTATTTTATGTAGTTTTCACCATTACTAGGTCCTGATGAATCGCGGGTAAAAACCCCACGCGAGAAACATATCGACCAATCCTTCTTCTAGTCTCCTCTAGGGTCACTCTACCTAACTTGTCGATACCTAGCGAGCTAGATTCACGCTTTTAATTGCAGTAGGGGGACCCCAAGAATAAAGTGCTTTCCGGCACCCCCTGCTACATTTTAAATCACTTCTTGTGGCAACTTGCTACCCTACCCACACACCCGCACTTCACCATAAGGCAGTTGGATACAAAAGATCTCCGCCAAAGAGCCCCTCTCCGAGGTGAGCCCGTCGGGGATTGCACCGCCTCCCCGACGAGGAACAACGCCTATGATGAAGCATGACACCCTTTTGGGTGTGTGAGGCAAATACATCCAACAAAATGGATGCCCAAAGGTGTTACATGTACACCTCCGGTCACGCCAGTCATACCTAATTCCTCCCTTTCCATAGGAACAGTTCAGCAACCCTCTTTTTGCTTTACCTGTACTTGACACGGGCACAAGCTGATACTGGACCTTCCACTCCCTTGAGTGGTAAATGGTGTCCGATTGATCGATTGATCACCCTCCCTTCTTCTTGACGATTATGTCTACAGCACACCCAGGAACTTTATTACACAGCATGGAGACTATTTAGGAATTAAGAGGCCTGACACACATGCTGCATAGGACTTTCTAGGACTACATGTCCTAAAGCCTGACTCACTTCATGAGTACATGTATTCCCAAATTTTTAAACACATCAACTAAGCAAATTATTCCGCCACAATTTTCTGAAATGAATACTGACTCACACTGTGATCCTAGACACAGGACAGTATCCCTTGCAATTCAGTAATATGATTACTACAGTGAAAGAGAGTCTTGCTGGGAGTGCTGTTTCAGGGTTTAGAGTAGTGCAGTGGTGTTCAGGCAGTATAGGGGGGTCAAGGTGGGACTGAGAATGTAGAAATGAAAATTCGCTGAAATGATTACTACATGCTACAGAGAGAGTTGCTATGCAACTTCTACAGCACACCCAGGATCTTTATTACACAGCATGATGACTATTTGAGAATTAAGAGGCCTGAAAATCATGCTGCATAGGGCTTTCTAGCACTACATGTCCTAAAGCCTGACTCACTTCAAAAATACATGTATTCCCAAATTTTTAAACACATCAACTAAGCAAATTATTCTGCCACATTTTTCTGAAATGAATACTGACCCACACTGTGATCTTAGACACATGACAGTATCCATTGCAATTCACTAAAATGATTACTACAGTGAACTAGAGTCTTGCTGGGAGTGCTGTTTCAGGCTTTATAACAGTGCCATAGTGTTGAAAGAGTTTAGCAGGTTTTGCCAGGGATGGTGTTTCAGGGTTTAGGACAGTGCAGTTCAGGCAATGTAGGGGGTTAAGGTGGGACTGAGAATGTAGAAATGAAAATTCACTGAAATTATTACTACATGCTACAGAGAGAGTTGCTATGCAACTTCTACAGCACACCCAGGATCTTTATTACACAGCATGATGACTATTTGAGAATTAAGAGGCCTGAAAATCATGCTGCATAGGAATTTGTAGCACTACATGTCCTAAAACCTGACTCACTTCATTAGTACATGTATTCCCATATTTTTAAACACATCAACTAAGCAAATTATTCTACCACAATTTTCTGAAATGAATACTGACTCACACTGTGATCTTAGACACATGACAGTATCCCTTGCAGTTCAGTAAACTGATTACTACAGTGAAAGAGAGTGTTGCTGGGAGTACTGTTTCAGGGTTTAGAGTAGTGCAGTGGTGTTCAGGCAGTGTAGGGGTCAATGTGGGACTGAGAATGTAGAAATGAAAATTCACTGAAATGATTACTACATGCTACAGAGAGAGTTGCTATGGCATTTCCACAGCACACCCAGGAAATGTATTACACAGCATAAAGACTATTTGGGAATTAGGAGGCTGACACACATGCTGCATAGGAATTTCTAGCACTACATGTCCTAAAGCCTGACTCACGTCATGAGTACATGTATTCCCACATTTTTAAACACATCAACTAAGCAAATTATTCTGCCATAATTTTCTGAAATGAATACTGACTCACACTGTGATCTTAGACACAGGACAGTATCCCTTGCAATTCAGTAAAATGATTACTACAGTGAAAGAGAGTCTTGCTGGGAGTGCTGTTTTGGGGTTCAGAGTAGTGCAGTGGTGTTCAGGCAGTATAGGGGGGTCAAGGTGGGACTGAGAATGTAGAAATGAAAATTCACTGAAATGATTACTACATGCTACAGAGAGAGTTGATATGGAATTTCTAAAGAACACCCAGGATCTTTATTACACAGCATGGAGACTATTTGGGAATTAAGAGGCCTGACACACATGCTGCATAGGACTTTCTAGCACGACATGTCCTAAAGCCTGACTCACTTCAAAAGTACATGTATTCCCAAATTTTTAAACACATCAAATAAGCAAATTATTCTGCCACAATTTTCTGAAATCAATACTGACTCACACTGTGATCTTAGACCTGCTTCCGGACGGTCGCTCCACCAAGCTCCTCCTGTGCCTCAGCTGATATCGTTTTCTGTGCCTCCCTGGTATCGTTCTGCCGCTGCCTATTATTCTAGCGCCTCACTCGCATAGCGCTTTAATTAATTACCTGCCTCTCGCAGCGCGACCTCGCTCAGACTATTGGTTTCACTGTTGGCTTGTCTGTGCATGCTTTATCCTGACTACTGCTCAATTTACCATCAGTGTTTGGGTTTGTTTCACCAGCGCTTGTGCTCTGATAGCGCTTGCTGTTAACTCGCTGCATTTTCATTGTCTGTGTTGCCCCTGCCTGCCTTCCCTCGGACCCTCCATTTTGTTGTTGTTGTTCTCCCCTGGACCCTGACCCGCCCCTCAGCCACACTACCGCCTCCCTGCTGCCCCTCCCACCCACGGTCATCGAGCCTTCCTCTGTCCCAGCCTAACTGTGACCACCTGGACCTGCTTCCGGACGGTCGCTCCACCAAGCTCCTCCTGTGCCTCAGCTGATATCGTTTTCTGTGCCTCCCTGGTATCGTTCTGCCGCTGCCTATTATTCTAGAGCCTCACTCACATAGCGCTTTAATTAATTACCTGCCTCTCGCAGCGCAACCTCGCTCAGGCTATTGGTTTCACTGTTGGCTTGTCTGTGCATGCTTTATCCTGACTACTGCTCAATTTACCATCAGTGTTTGGGTTTGTTTCACCAGCGCTTGTGCTCTGATAGCGCTTGCTGTTAACTCGCTGCATTTTCATTGTCTGTGTTGCCCCTGCCTGCCTTCCCTCGGACCCTCCATTTTGTTGTTGTTGTTCTCCCCTGGACCCTGGCCCGCCCCTCAGCCACACTACCGCCTCCCTGCTGCCCCTCCCACGCTCCGCCCCCTCCACACTTCATTTATGCCTGATGCCCCCACGCGCAGCGTCCACGCGCTACGGCCTCGCCGAAGGTGCGCCAAAGGTAAGCCCGTCTACGCCCGTCCGCGCCTGGACCGCGCCCAGCGCCATACCCCCTGGTCCTCGCAGTGCCCACCCCTCCCGCATTACTTACGATGCCGCCACTCTCCTAGCCCTTAACCCCGGTCGCGCCCCCAACTGCGTCCAAGCCGCTCCTGGTCACACCCATGGACCTTTCTCTTGCTACTCCTGCAAATTCATCGGCACTGTCAACATCTCCGCTACGCCCACAGCACAGATCCCCGACCCCAATCACCTTCAATGCATCCTTCTCAACACCCGATCCGTCCACAGACATGCCATTGACCTTTGGAATCTACTAGACACCATTTCTCCGGACATCGCCTTCCTGACGGAAACATGGATAAACGCTTCCTCCGCACCTGACATCACCATTGCCATCCCTGAAGACTATAAGATCACTCGCAAAGACCGTACCAGCCACACAGGAGGAGGAATCGCTATCGTCCATAAGAAATCAATCCGCATCTCAACCAGCTCTGACGCCAACCTCACCAACTCCGAACACCTCCACTTCCAGATCCACATCGACCCCAAAACCACACTCAGAGGCACCCTCCTCTACAGACCACCAGGACCCCGCGCAAAATTCAGTGAAGACATCACGGACTTCATCACCCCACACGCGCTCCCCTCCAAAGACTACATCCTTCTGGGAGACCTCAACTTTCACCTTGAAAAGATCAACGACCGCAACACCACCACCCTCTTGGACAACCTCGCCAACCTCGGACTTAAACAACTAGTCACTTCCCCCACCCACATCGCAGGTCACACACTCGACCCCATCTTCACCTCGAGCAATCATGTCTCTTTCAGCCACACTACGGATCTCCTCTGGACTGACCACAGCTGCGTTCACTTCACCTACAACAAACCAAAACCCAACATCCACCTCCAACCTACCCTGCAAAGAAACTGGAACAAAATCACCACGGACCAAATCTCCGCATCGCTCCTTCGAAACTCCCCAGCCCTCTCTTCTAACGCTAACAAAGCCGCCGCCAACCTCACCCTATGGTTATTCAACACCGCCGACACCTTAGCTCCACTGAAAAAACGTCAAAGTAAACCTGGCAGCAAGAAGGCCTCATGGTTCAACGATGATCTCAAGAAGTCCAAGAAACTCTGCTGTTCCCTTGAAAAGGCCTGGAAAAAAGACCCAACCACCAGCACCAAGGACGCCTTCAAAAGCGCCACCCGCACTCACCACCAACTGATCCGAAAAGCCAAGAAAACAGCATTCAAGGATCGACTTGACAACAACGCCCACAACAGCAAGGAACTTTTCAACATCGTCAAGGAATTTTCCAATCCCTCGGCCAACTCCAACGACATCACCCCCTCTCAAACCCTCTGCGACTCCCTAGCCTCTTTTTTCCACAACAAGATTGCAGACATCCACAACAGCTTTGACAACCAACCCGGAAACCAACCCACCCTACCATCTGCTGACCATCTTCCCCCCGTGAACACCCTTAACGCCTGGAACCCTATCTCCACTGAGGACACCATCCGCCTGATGAATTCCATCCACTCAGGATCCCCCACAGACCCATGCCCTCACCACATCTTCAACAAAGCAGACTTCGTCATAGCACCGCACCTCCGAGACGTCATCAACTGCTCCTTCAACTCCGCTACCTTCCCAGAAGACTGGAAACACGCTGAACTCACCGCCCTTCTGAAAAAACCAACAGCGGACCCCACCAAACTCAAAAATTACCGCCCCATCTCGCTTCTTCCATTCCCGGCCAAAGTCATCGAGAAAGCCGTCAACAACCAGCTCGCCGCCTTCCTCGAAGCCAACAAATCCCTCGACCCCTCACAATCTGGCTTCTGAGCAAAACACAGCACTGAGACCGCCCTCATCGCAGCAACAGACGACATTCGAACTCTACTGGACAATGGAGACACAGTCGCCCTCATCCTCCTCGACCTCTCTGCAGCATTCGATACAGTCTGCCACAGCACCCTTCTACAACGCCTCAATAACATCGGAATTCAAGGAAAAGCACTTGAATGGATCACCTCGTTCCTCACCGGAAGAACCCAGAGAGTCCGCCTTCCTCCATTCAAGTCCGAGGCCTCTGAAGTCATCTGCAGCGTACCTCAAGGATCCTCACTCAGTCCCACCCTCTTCAACGTATACATGAGCCCCCTCGCGGCCATCGCACGCCAACACAACCTCAACATCATCTCTTACGCGGACGACACTCAACTGATCCTTTCTCTCACCAATGACCCCAGCACCGCCAAAACTAACCTACACGAAGGAATGAAAGAAGTTGCCGAATGGATGAAACAAAGCCGTCTGAAACTGAACTCAGACAAAACAGAAGTCCTCATCTTAGGTACATCCCCCTCTGCTTGGGACGACTCCTGGTGGCCGGAAGCCCTCGGAAAAGCACCCATCCCGACAGACCACGCACGGAACCTTGGCGTCATCCTGGATTCTTCACTCTCAATGAACAGTCAAGTCAGCGCCGTATCCTCTTCCTGCTTCAACATTCTTCGCATGCTCAGAAAAACATTTCGCTGGATCCCCTCCGAAACAAGGAAAACAGTCACCCACGCTCTGGTCACGAACCGACTGGACTACGGAAACACCCTCTACGCAGGTACCACCGCTAAACTCCAGAAGAAACTCCAACGAATCCAAAACGCCTCAGCCAGGCTCATATTAGACATCCCACGCAACAAACACATCTCTGGTCACCTTAAAGACCTCCACTGGCTACCCGTCAATAAGAGAATCACTTTCCGACTGCTTACCCACGCACACAAATCACTCTACGACATCAGACCAGATTGCCTCAACTCTCGACTGTCCTTCTACACCCCCTCCCGCCAACTACGTTCTTCCAGCCAAGCCCTCGCCACTGTACCTCGCATCAACAAGACCACCATGGGAGGCAGATCCTTTTCATACCTGGCTGCTAAAACATGGAACTCACTCCCCGCTTACCTTCGCCTCACCCAGAACCACCTAGCGTTCAGAAAGCAGCTTAAAACGTGGATATTTGACAAATAATCCTCCTCCCCTTCCTAAGCGCCTTGAAACCCTCTGGGTATGTAGTGCGCTATACAAATTTTTTGACTTGACTTGACTTGACTCCCTTGAAATTCAGTAAAATGATTACTACAGTGAAAGAGAGTCTTGCTGGGAGTGCTGTTTCTGGGTTTGGAGCAGTGCAGTAGTGTTCAAACATTGTAGGGGGTCACGGTGGGACTGAGAACGTAGAAATGAAAATTCACTGGAATGATTACTACATGCTACAGAGAGAGTTGATATGGAATTTCTAAAGCACACCCAGGATCTTTATTACACAGTATGGAGACTATTTGGGAATTAAGAGGCCTGACACAAATGCTGCATAGGACTTTCTAGCACTACATGTCCTAAAGCCTGACTCACTTCAAAAATACATGTATTCCCAAATTTTTAAACACATCAACTAAGCAAATTATTCTGCTACATTGTTCAGAAATGAATACTGACCCACACTGTGATCTTAGACACATGACAGTATCCATTGCAATTCACTAAAATGATTACTACAGGGAAAGACAGTCTTGCTGGGAGTGCTGTTTCAGGGTTTAGAGCAGTGCAGTAGTGTTGACAGAGTTTAGCAGGTTTTGCTAGGGATGGTGCTTCAGAGTTTAGGACTGTGCAGTGGTGTTCAGGCAGTGTAAGGGGTCAAGGTGGGACTGAGAATGTAGAAATAAAAATTCATTGAAATGATTACTACAGGCTACAGATTGAGTTGCAATGGCATTTCTACAGCACGCCCAGGATCTTTATTACACAGCATGGAGAATATTTGGGAATTAAGAGGCCTGACACATATGCTGCATAGGACTTTCTAGCACTCCATGTCCTAAAGCCTGACACACTTCATAAGTACATGTATTCCCAATTTTTTAATCACATCAACTAAGCAAATTATTCTGCCACATTTTTCTGAAATGAATACTGACTCACGTTGTGATCTTAGACACATGACAGTATCCATTGCAATTCACTAAAATGATTACTACAGTGAAAGAGAGTCTTGCTGGGAGTGCTGTTTCAGGGTTTAGAGTTGTGCAGTGGTGTTCAGGCAGTGTAGGCGGTCAAGGTGGGACAGAGAATGTAGAAATGAAAATTAACTGAAATGATTACTACATGCTACAGAGAGAGTTGCTATGGAATTTCTACAGCACACCCAGGATCTTTATTACACAGCATGGAGACAATTTGGGAATTAAGAGGCCTGACACACATGCTGCATAGGACTTTCTGGCACTACATGTCCTAAAGCCTGACTCACTTCATAAGTACATGTATTCCCATATTTTTAAACACATCAACTGAGCAAATTATTCTGCCACAATTTTCTGAATGGAATACTGACTCACTCTGTGATCTTAGACACATGTCAGTATCCCTTGCACTGCAGTAAAATGATTACTATAGTGAAAGAGAGTATTGCTGGGAGTGCTGTTTCAGGGTTTAGAGCAGTGCAGTAGTGTTGAAAGAATTTAGCAGGTTTTGCTAGGGGTGGTGTTTCAGGGTTTAGGACAGTGCAGTGGTGTTCAGGCAGTGTAGGGGGTCAAGGTGGGACTGAGAATGTAGAAATGAAAATTCACTGAAATGAATACTACATGCTACTGAGAGAGTTGCTATGCAATTTCTACAGCACACCCAGGATCTTTATTACACAGCATGGAGTATATTTGGGAATTAAGAGGCCTGACACACATGCTGCATAGGACTTTTTAGCACTACATGTCCTAAAGCCTGACTCACTTCATGAGTACATGTATTCCCACATTTTTAAACATATCAACTAAGGAAATTATTCTGCCACAATTTTCTGAAATGAATACTGACTCGCACTGTGATCTTAGACACATGACAGTATCCCTTGCAATTCTGTAAAATGATTACTACAGTGAAAGAGAGTCTTGCTGGGAGTGCTGTTTCAGGGTTTAGAGTAGTGCAGTGGTGTTCAGGCAGTGTAGGGGGTCAAGGTGGGACTGAGAATGTAGAAATGAAAATTCACTGACATGATTACAACATGCTACAGAGAGAGTTGCGGTGGAATTTCTACAGCACACCCAGTATCTTTATTACACAGCAAGGAGACTATTTGGGAATTAAGAGGCCTGAGCCTGACACACATGGTGCATAGAACTTTTTAGCACTACATGTCCTAAAGCCTGACTCACTTCATGAGTATATGTATTCCCACATTTTTAAACACATCAACTAAGCAAATTATTCAGCCACAATTTTCTGAAATGAATACTGACTCACACTGTGATCTTAGACACATCACAGTATCCCTTACAATTCAGTAAAATGATTACTACAGGGAAAGAGATTCTTGCTGGGAGTGCTGTGTCTGGGTTTAGAGCAGTGCAGTAGTGTTGAAAGAGTTTAGCAGGTTTTGCTAGGGATGGTGTTTCAGGGTTTAGGACAGTGTAGTGATGTTTAGGCCGTGTTGGGGGTCAAGTTGGGACTGAGAATGTAGAAATGAAAATTCACAGAAATGATTACTACATGCTACAGAGAGAGTTGCTATGCAATTTGTACAGCACACCCAGGATCTTTATTACACAGCATGGAGACTATTTGAGAATTAAGAGGCCTGACACACATGCTGCGTAGGACTTCATAGCACTAAATGTCCTAAAGCCTGACTCACTCCATGAGTACATGTTGAGGTTCCGTGACGATTTGAACCCTTTTTTTCAATATTGTCGTAAATACATAATATTGGTATCAGCGAACCGCAAATGATCCATTTAGCATATCCTGGTGTTTTCGCTATGCTACGAGCAAGAGTACTCCTGTTACAAACACATTTCCGATCTACCCATGGCATCCATCTTAGATCATGGCAGCCATTTTGTGTTTCTTGCCCTCACATACGCAATAACCTCTGATCACTTCATTTCGATTAAGGACACGTAGCCTTAGCCGGCGATTCACCTCTTTAGTGACACGTGCATCTTGGAACAGAACACGCTGTAGCTGCATGACTCGACAAAGGCTGCCTCCTCTGCCCGAGGCCAGTCCTGCTATACTGGTTCTTGTGTTCGTTGGCCTGATCATGATTAGGCGGCCGAAGCCGGTAGCCTTGCCCATTTACAACCCACAAACATCCCTTATCCTGCTTTTCTATCTTCTGCACCTGGCTCTGCTCCTTTCCTTCTGGGCCTTTATTAGGGGGAGGTAATGAAATTTACGATGAGGCGGTCCGGGTCTTGAATGAAAAGTTGACATGAGATTATGATGGAAAAGTGGGAACCCCTCGTTCGTAATGTTTTGACATCAGATATTGTCGACGATTCCTGTGCAACGCCAAATATTTATTGTTTAGGACACAAAGGTTTGGGAATGTACTAACATGTGAAGAATTTGCCTGAAGCCCAATTTTTAGTATATAAGGAGCAACCCTCTTTGTACAAATCGAACAGGCTCCTAGAATCTGCCCGTGTGTAGTTTCTGTGACTTCTGTGTCCCTGCAGTAATAAACCTTTGGTCTTTGACGCCACCATCGAGAAGCCCGTGTTTCTGTTTATTTGTGCACCAAGACAGGTGGAACTCCGGAGTCTTCGGGTGTTATCCCTGACACCTCTGGACGGAACCAAAAAGTCCAGAACTCCAATTGGCGCCCAATGTAGGGCGACGTCATTCGGTACCGGTCCAAAAGCCTGAAGAGTTCGAGAAGCTTCGTGTGAAGATTCCTGAGGGAGGCGCCCCACTTCATCGATCCGGCATATCGCAAAAGTGGCCCGACGTTCTCTTCCACGAGGGTTCCCGTTCAGGACGGCTGCAGTGGGCAGTTGCCTTGACCGTCGCCCTGTCTTGGACCCGAGGTGCAGTCCTTAGTACGGCGAAACGTGACGGGTTTCTCCTTGGTGACGTCTTCAGTGCCTCAGTTAAGTATTTAGTGGTTGCTAGCTGGTTACTTCGTGAGGGTTGTTAAATCCTTTTTGGTTCTTGGTTTGGTTTGGTTTCGTAAGATTATCACTGGTTGTTGTCCTGGTTACGATAATCTATTGGTTTAGTTTGGGTATCGATACATTTGTTCGCTTTTGGTAGGCCTAAGTTCTTGGTTCGAGTGCACATTCCTGTTTGTGTTGTTTGTTCTGTGTTCCGGATTACAAAATGGTAAGTCGGAAAAATTGTATGTTGTCGTGTTTTGGTTACAACAGTGATTCACGATTGGAAGACTCATGTCTGGTTCCTCTGATTGGGACTCCTCTATATGATCTTTACTGTAAGCATGGCGTGGGTCCTATATCGTATAATGAGGTGTGGGTCCGATACACTGAGAAGGATGGTGTCCTTAGTTGGCCACTGCATGGTAGTTTTGAACCCGAAATCCTTGACAATTTAGAAGTAAAATTGTTTAAGAAGAAAGCCCGGCCGGCAATGTTTGATTCTTTCCGTTACTGGCGAAAAGAATCTAAACAGAGAGAGATTAAAAGGTTGAAAAAAGAACAGAAAGAGCAAGAGTTAACTTTAGAACAAGCGGCTAAGCAGCTGCAAGATAACGAGTCTGAGAAAGCAATGGAGATAGCTACTAGAGAGCGTAACTTAGCAATAGATAAATGCTAATCAGCCTTGCCATCGAGTACGACTAAGATAGTAGAGGACCCTGAAAACGATCCTCTGTTGTCTTACTTGTTACGGTCACCACCACCGTATGCACAGGGTACTACGGCTCCACCTGTACCAAATGTTCAATTACCGGTTGCTGGACAACCTGGTATTCCTGCTCCTGCCCCTCAGAATCAAGTTCCTGTACCACCTGTGGTTAATGTAAATGTTCCTACGGCACCTCCTCTTCCTGGGTTGCCGACTTCTCTACCTATACCTGTATCACTTACACCTACTGTTTCACAAGCTATCTTACTCGATACTCCTACTGTCCCGCTATCTGTTCTAACTGCTACTGTGTTCTCTGCATCTGCCAGTATTTTGACTCCGCTTTCTGTTCGTCGAAGAATCACTGATTCTGTCTCTAACATTCTGTCTCCTTTCTATAAATCTTTAATCAAGACTCCTACTTCTGACTCTGTACAAAGACGTAGTCAGCTCCCAAGTACTGAGGAACGGGGAATATTAGATTCCACGGCTCTCAGATGGATTTCGAAAAGTAGGAGATATAGTACGAGAGATGTACTAGATACATTTATGCAGTGGAATGAACCAACGCAACGATATGTCTTCGATGAGATGTGCTCTCTTTTACGTGAGGAACTAGAAGAAGATGACTCTGAATTGAATTTAGAAGACTTAATTAAGGTTCAGAAAGAGTTTGCTGCAGGAATGATAGTAAGTCAAAATGTAAAAGAAGCGATGGAACTGATTTTAAGTTATAGGAATGATCCATCACTTCGTTCACCGAGAGACTTAGAGAAAAGTAGTACGAAGCTGAATCGCCAATATCAAATGAGGGAGGTTCCTCCAATTTGGCGCGATGCGGTACAAGCTGATGTAGCGAATGGTATTGTAGCTGCTCCGGCGCAATTCCAAAGAGTGTGGATACACATTCCGTGGAAGCGAGCCGAAGTGTTAGCAGTGAAGCAGGCCTTGCCAGATCCGCGTAAGAATCCTGCTGGGTACTATAAGGAATTAGCACAAACAGTTGAGGCTTGTGTAATGAATCTGGTGGACATTGACATGTTATTTGGGAATGTAGTTCCGCAACCAATTTGGGCTAAGATACGTAAAGAGAATCATCCAGTTGCCCTAGGTGGTGATTGGGCAGCTATCATTGCAGCGGATGGTCAGCAAATAGGTGGTTCCAAACCCGAACCTCTAATTGCTAATCTTCCAGGTAGGATAATCGACTTAATGAAGACTCTGATGCCAGCATTGCGTGTTAATTGGGACAAGTTGTCCGCATGCAGGCAAAAGAAAGACGAAAGTGTCTCCGACTTTTTCACGAGGTTCGAAGAGACTTTTGTAGATCATAGTGGTCAGGATATGAGCACAGAAGGAGGACAGAGATTGTTTGTCGAAAAATTGGTACACAATCTGCTACCTGAGCTATGCAATAAATTAAAAGATTCCGAGAGTGCGTGGGCTGTCTCTACAACTGCGCAAATACTTGCAACTGCACAGTATTATGAAAACAGGGATAAAGAGGAGAAAGAGAAATCAGATAAGAAGACGAAAGACTTAAAGACTAAAGTTCTTTTGCAACAGGCATATCCGCCTCGCATGAATCAGACTAATACGCAGCAAGGATCGTATCAAAGGACAGATTATGGTTCTCAGAGACCACAATATCAGTGGAATCAGTGTGCGTATTGTAAGAAAGAGGGTCATTATAAAAATGAGTGTCCAGTCTTAGCGCAAAATAACGCAGCAGCAGCTCAGAGAGGTCGTGGTGGTTTTGTGCAGAATGTTAGAGGTCGAGGACGAGGTGCTATGCCTCCACAAACAAATGATCGCCCTTCCAATCACTTTGATCAACGGAATGGACAGTCTGCTCAACAAAATAGATCTCAACAGTATCATGTTGAAGACTATTGTGAAAATGATGAGGGATTTCAACAAAATGAGTACTAGGACAGCCATGGACAGAGAGAGGGAGTAGTATCAGTTCCAGTGGATCAGAGTGGGCCTTATGTCGCAGTAGCAACATCAGGTGTAGTCGAACCGTTTCTGTTGGATACTGGTGCCGCAAAAAGT
Source organism: Lissotriton vulgaris (assembly GCF_964263255.1). Lineage (NCBI taxonomy): Eukaryota > Metazoa > Chordata > Amphibia > Caudata > Salamandridae > Lissotriton > Lissotriton vulgaris. The sequence goes on along the minus strand of NC_141695.1, from coordinate 1,301,958,208 downwards.
TCGACCATGCATGCGAAACTCCCTGGCGCACCTTTGTCCGGCTTAACAAATGTTTCTGTAGGTTTTTCAGGCGCCCCTGTTTACAACCCCGTATCTGGTCCTTTAGCTATTTCTGTTGGACCGTGTCAATTGAAAGGACCCCTGATTTTGACGACAGGTTGTAATGAAAATCTGCTTGGTTTAGACTTGTTAAAACGCCTATATGCGACATTGTACTGTTCTCCGGAAGGAGTACAGCTTACATTGGGTAAAAGAATCACCTCTCCGATGTACTTGTCAATGGATGCACTACCGCCAGAGCTGCGTTCACTCCCTGATACTCTTTGGGCGACTGGTCCTAACGATGTTGGCCTTTTAGAAATACCACCATATGTAGTCACTTTGAAAGCAAATGTAAAATTTCCACGAATTCCTCAATACAAGATCTCTACTGAAGGTGAACGTGCACTTTTATTGATTGTGCAAGATTTGATTAAGAAAGGGGTGGTTGAAGAAACTAGAGGAAATGTCTGTAATAGTCCTGTATTACCGATTTTGAAACGAACTGATCCTTCAAAGCCTCCAGTATATAGGTTTGTTATCGATCTCAGAGAGGTTAATAAGATTGTGGTTCCGCAGTTTCCTGTGGTTCCAGACATTACTGCATTGTTAACGTTGATTCCTGCTACAGCCACATGGTTTTCAGTCATCGACTTGAAAAACGCCTTTTTCAGCATTCCGATAGCCGAGGAAAGCAGAGATATTTTCGGCTTCTGTCTAGGAGGTCGAAGCTTCAGATTTAAACGCGCTCCACAAGGCTATTGTGAGAGCCCATCCATTTACAGTCAGGCATTAAAAAGTCAATTAGATCCCTTTGTGCTTCCTCCAGGTTCTGCTCTAGTGCAGTATGTAGATGACCTTCTAGTGGCTGCCGATGACAAGGAAACTTGCAAAGCAGCTACAATTTCGTTATTGCATCATTTGTCTAATTTGAATCACAAGGTGTCACCTTCGAAAATGCAATATTGCTGCCAAGAAGTGACCTACCTAGGTCATCTCTTGTCAAAGGAGGGAAGGAAGTTGACCCCAGAGAGAATAAAAGCAATTACGCAGATGAGTGTTCCTCGCACACAGAGAGAAGTACGTGCCTTTTTAGGTATTACCTCTTACTGTAGGCAGTGGATCCCAAATTTTTCTCTTTTAGCAAAACCGTTGGTAGCTTTGACTGGGAAAAATGTTCCGAGTCCGGTGCCATGGTCTGCTGAATGTCAGGAGAGTTTTTCTGAGTTACGAAATGCACTATGTTCAGCTCCTGTATTGGGTACACCCGATTACAGAAAGCCATTCACGCTCTACGTTCACGAAAGAAAAGGTTGCGCGTTGAGTGTTCTGACACAGAAATTCGGTGATAAACAACGCCCTTGTGCGTATTTTTCATCAACATTAGATCCGGTAGCTAGAGCGTTACCTAGTTGTTTGAGAGCTACAGCGGCAGCTGCGGCTTCCATTCGACAATCTGCTGGTTTGGTGATGAACAACATGCTAGTGGTCATGGTTCCTCATGCTGTGGATACACTCATGAACCGAACCAAGACACAACACCTTACCAGTGCGAGATTATCTGGCTACGAGCTGACATTGCTAGCGAGTCATATTCAGATCAAAAGATGCAATGTATTGAATCCAGCAACACTGTTGCCGGCTAATCAAGAGTCAAGTGATTCCGAACCCCATGACTGTTGTTTCAGAACCGAGGAAGAGACAAAAGGACGAATTGATTTAAAAGACACCCCATTGTCAGATCCAGATGGCACGTTGTATGTTGATGGGTCATGTTTTAAATTGGAGAATGGTGATGTGACTGCTGCTTATGCAGTAACGACCTTGAGGACGATTGTGGAGACTGCAAGAGTGAGTCAGAATTCTGCCCAAGCTGCAGAGTTAATCGCCCTAACAAGAGCGTGTGTTTTAGCTAAGGGAAAGAGAGTGAATGTGTTCACAGATAGTCAGTACGCGTTTGGCGTGGCCCATAATTTTGGCCGTTTGTGGAAAGAAAGAGGTTTCATTACGTCCCATGGGACTAAGATTCAACATGGTCAGTTAGTTAACGACTTGTTGGAATCACTAACCTTGCCGACTGAAGTTACGATTGTGAAATGCAGTGCGCATAAAGCAATCACGGATGATGTTGGTCGTGGGAATGCTTTTGCTGATGAGACTGCTAAACAGACAGCTAGAAATATGATGAGTAGAATGTATGTTGCAACGTCTGCAAGATGGATTTCCGAGTCTGGAATGTGTGAGGATACAGTGGAAAGTGTGAAAGAGATTCAGAAAGAGGCAACTGAGGAGGAGAAACGTGTATGGAAAGAAAGTACGGGCAAGTTGGATTCGAGTGGGTGTTGGATTGACTTGTCGGAACAACAGCGTTGGATGTTGCCTGATGCGTATGTGTTTGCAGTGGTGACAATGGCACATGGAGTAGCGCACATAAGTTCTAAAGGAATCTGTAAAGTGTTAGCTCCAGTCTGGAAGAATGATGGGATTAGTAAATGTGCAGAAAGAGTGGTAAAAAATTGTATGGTATGCCTGATGCATAATCCTGGCAAGGGAACTCCTACTCCTGCTGGTCACTTCGCTCCACCTTCTTGTCCTTTTGAAGTGATTCAGTTAGACTTCATTCACATGGATCGGTGCAATAACTTAAAATACGTCCTGGTGGTAGTTTGTGCTTTCTCCAGATGGATCGAAGCATATCCACTAAAGGACAATACTGCCCTATCTACTGCCAAAATTCTTCTCAAAGAATATTTCCCTAGATACGGAATGCCACGGATTGTATGGTCAGATAACGGAAGTGAGTTTATAGGGAAAGTTATGCAAAGTGTGTGTGCCGGTTTAGGTATTAAGCAAAAATTTCACAGTGCAAACCATCCCCAGTCTGCTGGTTTAGTTGAGGGTTGCAATGGCACCCTCAAACTAAAACTTGCTAAAATACAGGCATCCACGGGTTTATCCTGGCCAGACGCACTACCCTTGGCTTTGTTATCCACAAGAGCGACTGTGCATTCTAGAGTAGGGCTTAGTCCATACGAAATTGTTTTTGGCCGTCCTGCTAATATTTGGGGAGTGCCAAGGCCAAAGGAATTTTGTTCTCTGGAATATCCAATGTTGATTGATTACCTTTACGACTTGACTGCTAAATTGAGTCTTATTCACCAACAGGTTTTCGATGCATTGCCAAAGCCTCCGGAGAGTCCAGGTCATCAGCTGAAACCAGGTGACCACGTTGTGGTACGAAACTTTACGAGGACGAAGAACCTTCAGCCCGGATTTGTTGGCCCCTTCCAGGTGTTATTGGCGACGAGAACTGCTGTTCGTGTGGCTGGTCGCAAGCACTGGATTCATGCAACACATGTCAAACGTGTGCCCCTGCCACTTCCTTATGACAACTGGGTGAAGAAGGGAATTGGTGCCTCTGAATTCGAGCAAACACCCAAGTTTATCCCTTTCAGCGATGCCGAATTGATAACTGACACTCCGAATTCTGACTCTCCTCCTGAAACTACTTCTTTGACTCCAGAACACTTGCCCTCTGCATCAGAAGAAACTTTGCCATCTGCGAACTTGAACATTGCAAACTCTATTGACAACACACTGTTTCCTGATCAAACGGTTCCTGCAAAACTAAGATACAACTTACGATCTCGTAATATGGACAAATAAAGCAGGAAACTACCTATTGTGATATTTGAAATTTTGAACTTTTGCCATCAGCCAGAAAGTTTGCTATTGTTTTATTATTTTTAAAAAATTGCCTTGCTGTCTGGGTAGCCGTAGGGTCGTGGCTGTGTGCCTAGATGAATTTGCGGGGATCAGACACAAGGTCGATCTTTCTGTTGGTTCTGGGAACTCCTAGGACTGATAGAGGCATTTTCATCTACGTACACATCATCAGTGGTCGCGAGCGGATTGTAGAAGATGGAGCTTCCTGCGCTGCAACAAGATGTGATTTATGTTCGCAGAAACAGACTTTACAGAATCCTTCATAGTAAATGTTTTCTGATGCAATGTGCTATTACATTTTTAATTGTTTTGATAACGTTGGTGGGTGGAATCGTTTTTGGTATAAATTTAATTTTTGTGCCAGTAACTACAGTACCTCCCCTTGATCCTGCTACCTCTACTGTTTCTTCCATACACTCTTTTCATTCGTTTCCTGAACATGAGCAAGCTCGACGCTCAGAATTTATCAATAACACTTTCGTACAGCTCTTGCACCACCACCAACTGGTAGTTAACACTACAGACTGCTGGGTGTGTGGCTTGATACCCCACACTATGGATAAAGGCATTTCCTATCTGGTTTTGCCTTTTAGCTATAATGGATCATTTCAGGCCTTTCAAACCATCTTTGCTTATGCCCTTGAAACCTATCCTCCGCGTCCACCACGTTCCACTAAATATAACTCTGCCAACAAAGCTTTAGTCCAGGGAATTATTGACATGATCAAGGACGTCAATAATACTCCATCTTACCCTAGAGACGAATTGCGAGTATATCTGAGTTGGAATTCTTCAGAGTATCGCCTTAGTTTGGGAGAAAGCAAGCGTAAAAGCTCAACTCCAATCTGGGTCGTACCTCACCGAGGTCAGGTCTGTTTGCAAGGAAATGGGAGAAATCCGAGAGCTCAGCTAGGGAGGAGTGAGTGCGTAGAGACTTACGTGTTTCCGTCTAACTCTTCCCCTGCTTTTCTTACTGCTAGGGGTACCTACTTCATCTGTCAAGACAGAGCGTATACATGGTTGCCTGCTGACTTTGCGGGGTCATGTTATATTGCTCGATTGTTACCTCCAACATACACTGCTTCTTCTGACTACCACAGGACCAGAGTAGCAAGAGGTGTTTTCAGCAAGGAAGACACCGCTGGTCAGGAAGCTGGAGACTTCTTCAAAGGTTTCCTTCTGTTCTGGGGGCCTATGGCCAATAGTAGAAACATACGTCAGCTAACACGGGTAGTTGAATCTACTATTACCGAAACTGCTGGTGCCCTTAGCAATTTGACAGCTGAGCTTCAGGCGGATAGACTCATGACGTTGCAGAACCGTATGGTTCTAGACGTAATACTTGCAGATCGAGGTGGGGTATGCAGAATGATCCAATCGAGCTGCTGTGTCTTTATTCCCAATAATGCTCCAACAGTCTATGAGGCGATCTCTAAGCTACACAAGATTTCCGACTCTATACACGTAGACAAAGGAAACTGGTCCTTCATGGAGTGGTTTTGGACTCTGATATCAGCGTGGGGATGGAAGGTTCTGATGGTCATTGGTGTCATCTTAGTATTCCTATTTTCATGCTGCCTGATTATCCAGTGTGGTCCTGCTCTGTGTAGTCTTTGTGCTGCAACCTGTTTTAGGAAACCACCTGCGTTTGGAGAAAAGGCGCGAGAAAGGATGATGATACAACAACATGTCACTGACCTGATGAGCATAGAATTAGACTCTGACATAGACTCTGACATAGACTGAGTAATTGCCTATGTAAGGGCAAAAGGAGGGTCTGAGGTTCCGTGACGATTTGAACCCGTGTTTTCAATATTGTCGGAAATACATAATATTGGTATCAGCGAACCGCAAATGATCCATTTAGCATATCCTGGTGTTTTCGCTATGCTACGAGCAAGAGTACTCCTGTTACAAACACATTTCCGATCTACCCATGGCATCCATCTTAGATCATGGCAGCCATTTTGTGTTTCTTGCCCTCACATACGCAATAACCTCTGATCACTTCATTTCGATTAAGGACACGTAGCCTTAGCCGGCGATTCACCTCTTTAGTGACATGTGCATCTTGGAACAGAACACGCTGTAGCTGCATGACTCGGCAAAGGCTGCCTCCTCTGCCCGAGGCCAGTCCTGCTATACTGGTTCTTGTGTTCGTTGGCCTGATCATGATTAGGCGGCCGAAGCCGGTAGCCTTGCCCGTTTACAACCCACAAACATCCCTTATCCTGCTTTTCTATCTTCTGCACCTGGCTCTGCTCCTTTCCTTCTGGGCCTTTATTAGGGGGAGGTAACGAAATTTACGATGAGGCGGTCCGGGTCTTGAATGAAAAGTTGACATGAGATTATGATGGAAAAGTGGGAACCCCTCGTTCGTAATGTTTTGACATCAGATATTGTCGACGATTCCTGTGCAACGCCAAATATTTATTGTTTAGGACACAAAGGTTTGGGAATGTACTAACATGTGAAGAATTTGCCTGAAGCCTAATTTTTAGTATATAAGGAGCAACCCTCTTTGTACAAATCGAACAGGCTCCTAGAATCTGCCCGTGTGTAGTTTCTGTGACTTCTGTGTCCCTGCAGTAATAAACCTTTGGTCTTTGACGCCACCATCGAGAAGCCCGTGTTTCTGTTTATTTGTGCACCAAGACAGGTGGAACTCCGGGGTCTTCGGGTGTTATCCCTGACACCTCTGGACGGAACCAAAAAGTCCAGAACTCCAATGTATTCCCATATTTTAAAAACATCAACTAAGCAAATTATTCTACCACATGTAATGTAATGTTGATACTTGTAAAGCGCACTGTTACCCCATCTCGGGGTGTCCTGGCGCTGAAGACCGCTGGGGAACCTGTCCTGGCTTTCCCTGTGAGATGGTCCCTTCTGGGTATCTCCAAGGTGAAACCAGGCATCCCCGGTGTCTGTGGGGGGCCGTTGTAGAAATGAGGCAAGCTTAATGCCCACATTTGCAGAGTGTGATCCCTGGTTAGAGTAGGCACTGAGGCGAGAATTTTCGAGTCCGTTGACCCTGGTCCACGACCCTGCCGCGTCGGGAATTGAACCCTGGTCCCGGGCCGTTCTCTGCTTCCGGGTCTGCCGCCTCTAACCAGTGAGCCACACCACTCCTACTACATGCTACTAAAAGATTTTCTTTGACATTTGTGCAGCAAACCCAGAATGTTTACTAGACTGCATGGAGACTATCTGAGAATTCTAACCCTGATATACAAGTGTGTAAGTGGTTAGACCACTTCATGTACACACTCTACATTTTGAACAACAGCACTGTACTGCAAAAAAATATTTCCTCAAACACATTAACATACCAAATGCTCCTATCACAATGTTTTTCCCAAAGCAGACAAATTCAGATCAAACTCTAAACAAATAAACTCCTGCTTCTACATTAGAACACATTTTTCTTATTAACTTAAAGTGCACAACATAGATCCCCTTACACATTTACAACTCACCTTTAAAAATGCTTTTGTAGATTTAGAAAAGTGTCAATCACATACCAGATTTTCTTAAGCAGAATCTCTGAATTGTGCACCAGTCACTGCAACCATAGAATGGCATTGTTTCCCTCTCATTTTCCACACATATTCATGTAGATAACTAATGAAATTTCTTCCCACACGAATTCAAAACCAAACTAACATTTTAATTGGTTATACATTTCTACACTTTCATAATCACATAATGTTCAACCTTCCCCCACTGCTCTCTCTGCCTGTTACCATGGTAACACTCCACAGAACACCTAACTGAACACACAGGTGAAAAGTTCATCACAGATTGTTGTAAACCAAACCAGCAAGGGTGTTTGACTTCTCAATATACCAGCTTATCCTGTGCAATGTTCCTTTCAATGACTTTTTCTCAACAATTAGCATTTCTCCATTTGAAAAACAGTACCATGCACCCTAGTTTTCAATGTTGAATTTTTAGAAACCACCAATCATTTCTTTATTTTCAAGTGCACTGAATCTCATCTACATTTTTTTCTAAACTCTTACTTTTCAAACTGCCAATTCATTTCCAGAGCCGATCTGAATACAGCCAGATCTCCCTTCAAAATGCTTAGTGTGTGGATTGTAGGAAACAGCTATATTTTCCGGACTGAAAGTTATGCAGCAAATAGATGCTTTCTCAACCTTGATTTACCAAATGTGGATATTATGTGGATTGGCCAGAGAGGATTGAGATGTCACCAATTGATGACATTGGGAAAAACCTTTTTGCATCTCCCACACCCTGACCTCATAATTGTGCACTGTGGTGGCAATGACCTAGGTACTTTGACTGGGGCAGGTCTGGAAATGCTTTTAAAGGACACCTTTGGGCAATTGATGTCACTTTTTCCACAAACTGCCTTTGTATATTCTAATATATGCCAAATGCAAAAATGGAACTGGTCCAACCAATATTATCTACAGATTGAGAAAGCAAGGAAACATGTGAATAAGTCTGTTTCTGCTTTCCTCAGAGACTATGGTATGGGTTCTATATACCACAACAACTTGCGTTACAACATGCAAGGCATTTATAGGAAAACCACAACATTCTATTTGGAATAACTTTGGCGTTGGTAGACGAATCTTCGCAAATTTCTCCAAGAAAATGGCCTGCTCCGCTCCGCTCCTTCCCTAAAAGTTTAGGGTGATTCGTCAAGTGGGGGCTGAGAAAAAAGGAGGCTCCAAAACATGTTTTCCCCATGCAATTTTCCATAGGGACCTTTAGCCAGGGCTACAGCCCAAACGGCTGAACAGAATGACACCAAATTTGGCAGAGTAGTAGAGTTTGGTTAATGATTGTGCTTTAAATGGTGTAAATTCATTCAGTAGTTCCTGAGAAAATCAAAAGTAAAATCATATTGATATCCATAGACGAAGTACTGTTCCCGTATGGAAATCCTTTCAATTACGAGCACGAACTGCATGCTGATTGGATGTCAACTGTCTGTCAACACTCCAAACCAGGAAGTGTTGGCAGCCATCTTGTGCCTCGGTAGAACGGAGTCACAAGCAAACAGTAAAACAAAGTTGAAAAATAAGCAAAGGGGGCAGTGTAGAAACAACCTGACCTTCTAGGCCTGCTCAGGGGGCCTCACATGGATCTTTAGGCCCCCATTTTTTCTTAAATAAGAAATTGCGTGATACGCATATAGTACTCGTGCGCGTTGGAAAATGCAAACAAAACTAGAAGTCGGTTTTATTCATAATTAGCTTCCGGGGGGGGGCAAATCTCGGGGGCAATTTTTTCCATAATGGGGCGCTTTTAGGCCCCTCACAGCCCCAGGGACCGCCACCCCCTCGGGGTTTAAAAATAAAAAAATGAAAAGGAAGTTTTCAGCTCCCCCTCCCCCGTACATGCCCCGGGGACCGCCACCTTCCTGGGGCAGTAATATGTAAAATGACTTTTCAGCCCCAGGGACCTGCACCCCCGGTGCTTTTTAATGTTGGGAGGGGGTCGCGCGGCCCCCCTCCTGGAGCCCTTGATGGCCATGGCGACCACCGCCTCCCAGGGCCGGCTCCTGCAGTGTCTCGGGGTGCCTACCCCGGAACACTGCTGTTTGCTATGGTAGTGATACAAAAGGGGATGATGGACCGAGCGTTTGAGCACATCAAACACTCACCCCAGTCAACTGATCTGGGTTTAATCTATCACCATTCATTAGCTCACTCAGCCACCCCACTTCAGACATGGCAATATGCAAATGAGTCTGACCCTGTGCCTCATGGGAACAGTCCAGCCCGAATTGCCAAGCCATGTCTTCCCTGGACCAGAAACAGGCATCCTGGGACCGGTTTCAGATTCATAATCCTCATCAGCCAGGGTATCTTGAATCCAGTGGCCAAGTGAGCAAGGGACTCACGTCTGAGCATACCCTGCCAACTTAGGGCGAACAAAGCGATACAAAAGGGGATGATGGACGGAGCGTTTGAGCACATCAAACACTCACCCCCAGTCAACTGATCTGGGTTTAATCCATCACCATTCTTTAGCTCACTCAGCCACCCCAGTTCAGACATGGCCACATGCAAATCAGTCTGACCCTGTGCCTCATGGAAACAGTCCAGCCCGAACTGGACTTTGCTATGGTAGGGCAGGAGCGTCGCTGTTCCCACTTTACCACAGCAAACCACTTTCCTATTTAAAAGAGTGAGCAAGTTAATCTGTTCTCTCTGACAAAGCAATGCTGGCTCAGGGAGGATCGTGGGGGCATTGGGGCTATAAAAAAAAACAGTTCTTTTTGTGTACTAACTTTACTGGTGAAAAAAAGAACTATATTTCTATGATAGTATGTGAAACTTTCCGATTTTTTTGTGCACCAGTTGTACTCTCTATGCATGAGCAGCCTCGTTTCCAAGCCTATGTTTCTTTCTTTTTCTTTAAGTTCCCCAAGGAAAGCTGTCCTCATTTCAGGTATTAAATTTGCCGCTTCCTTTTCCCGGGCCGTGTGTGTCATCCACTGCTATACTTTTGTAATATATTAATAATCATATTGCTGAGGTGCCAAACGTTGATTAAATACTCTGTCCTCCGCCATTTTAGTAGTTTTCCTCCGTTATTTTCTTTATACCTGTTACTTTAATTTTACCCTCCGCCTATCTTGTCTCTGATCAATGAGATTTCCTGCCACAGACACCACAGTGTTTGTCCTTGACCTCCGATGTTATCAGACTTGTTTACATGCATACCTAAAAACTAATTTGAAGCATGTATGCCACAGCCATTATTACGCGTGTCCGTCACCACAAAGCCATTATCATGCTTATGCCTTTATCATAGCTGGTAAATGTAAATGGCTAATGACATACTTGTGCTCCCATCATTATCATCGCAGGTTCTTCACCCGCTCAGTGCTTCAGGCACCACTAACTCAGTGACCAAAGAGGCCACGCATGTAGTAGTGGGCCCCCTTGTTCGGTAGTTTGGGAACAACTCTAAAATTGCGTAGAACACGTGCGCCCCGTATTTTTTATACATAGGGTCACGTGTGTAGTGACGGATGTGCTGGATGGGTGTGGTGTGGGTGTATACCAGCCATGAGAGAGTGTGTGTCAATCTGATAACTAGACCTGCAACTAAGAAATCACTACTATGGAAATCTGGGCTTTGTACTGTTGTTGTGTTTTTCTGGTAGCGTAAACACAGTAGGCTGTACTAACGTATTCAGTCTCGATTAATTTACCACCTCCCCCAGGGGCTTTTAAATGTTGGGAGAGGGGTCAATAATTGTGCTGACTTTTCTCCTTTAGCGTGCAGTACTATATTGTTTTATACAATGTATATGTCTTCAAACTATCTTTGCTCATACGATGTACGGCCGCTATTTCCGTAATTGATTTTAAAAGTAATATACGCTTTTTGAAAGTTTAAAAAAACGATTTTCATGAATATCCCAGATAATGTTTTCCCTTAATATGTATATTAAATACATAAATATATGTTGTTGCGCCGTATGCGTACGGGGCGCCGTATATGACGTCACGCGGGATATATATATATATTTTTTTAAACGCAGGATACGCTTTTTGGGCAAAAAAAAAAAAACGTGAAGCCCGCTTTATTGGTAATTGGCCTCCGGGGGCCTAATCCCTGGGGCAATTTGTTTTTCATAATGGGGGGCCCAGAGGGTCTCCCCTGCGCGGGGATTGCTACCCCGCGGATCTTTAGCTATATTTATGCGGGGGGCTCATGGCCCCACGGAGTTCCGGGGACCGCCTCCTCCCCCACTCGAGTCCCCCCTGGGTCCTCTTTTTATAAAAAAAAACTGTGCAAAGGGGTTGGAAATGTAGTATTTTGCTTTTGCTTCTGTCTTGTAGAGGATCCAGGGTAAATGTAACTTTTTTTGTACAGCCACTACCTTTCTGCCTGTTACCATAGTAACAGTTCATGGATCACTTGCGTGAGTACAGAGGTTAAAGTTCACCACAATATTTTGCTAATTGAAATAGTTACTGTGCTGGAGATTTATATTTATTTTTTCATAGGAACCGTTAGTCGTAGAAGAAGTCAGTGGAAACATTTTATTAGGGATTCCTTCCTGTTCGGGGAGTATTGGGGTAACGTGCTCCAAGAGGGACTTTACGAAGTTTAATGTTCATTGGCTGTGAAGTATTAAAAGTAGGAGGTTTAGCAGTCATTCTTTGCTCGTCTGTGGAACAACATGGACATTTTATTGGCTAAAGTGTTCCGAGCACAAGTTTGCTCCTTATTGGGTGGGAACGTTTCACTGTTGTCAGTGATATTGTGATGCATTTTCCGAAGGAGTATGGGGAAAGAAAGTAGTAGAGGGCAGGTTAGGAACACTATTAACTCTGTACACTGCCCATAAGGTGGTGGAGAGGAATTATGAGGGAATTTTTTTTTATATGTTTCAGGGCCATTTATATTATTGTCGTGTGGTGTATAAATAACGGCAGAAAAATGACAGTGTCTTGTGCTATTTTATTTTATCAAGTTTGTAGGTGACATACTTCTTAGGAGTACTATTTACTTATAATGTGGTGTTTGCTTTCCTGATGGGGAGGTGTGGTTGCACAGCAAAAAATTCAGTCTAGGTTTGAAACAGTTTTTATTAAGCAAATACAAATAAACTTTCTTCAGAAACTGTCGCTGTATTTATGAAAGGGGTGACAATTAAAAATGGAATTTCATAAAATATCAGTTAAGCGTGGCTATATACTTATTTTTTGTGCTACAGTTTGTGAAAAGTGTTGCCCCACATTCTTGTTGATGTAAGAGGGCATCAGTTACTTTTAGATAAAGTAGAATAGAAGTGCTACAACAAACACTCCCACACTACATTATCTCAGATCAAGAGAACAAGCAAAACAGTTAAATATAAATTATTTCATATTACATAGAAATGCATGCATTATTATTTTTCAAATTTGTATTCTGTACAATTCAGAAACATGCTGTCGTAGTGTTTACAGGTTGCAGACTGTTCCGCTAATAAATCACGTACTCACAAACGAATACATAGAATGGTACTCTTATAATATATAGTACAGGTCCTATATATTCTTTAGGGAGAAGGTGAATAGGAATCGTAAATAAGAATAGAAATTAGAAAATAACATTCAGAAATGTAGGGTTTATTAAATATTTAAAGAAACAAAGTATGCATGATAGCTATATTTTAAAATATATAAAAATATCTGATCAAGTACTTCTTAATATTCGATAATTATATTACAGATGGCGCTAAAAAATCTCCCATTCCTCTTCTGTAGCAATAGGACAATCTATTATAATATAACGATTGATACCACTGTTACAGTAAAAAGAAAAGGAAAATAAAGTTATGTATTTAACAGAACATCCATAATGAAATACTGTTGAGCGGTAATTATTTACTGAACCTCTTTTCTCCGGGAGGTGAAAAAGTTTGATCTTCGTGGCGATGGGTCATAAACTCCTCTGAGATCATGACGGTGAGAATAATAATATGTATATATCCTCACAGCATATGATCACCAGGGAAAAATAGACTGAAAGCCGCAAGCCGATAACGTTGCTTACTTATCGTTACTGTTTGTGATGACGGATTGTGAATTCCACTAAGATCACCAAGACTGTTAATGTTATAATATACATATTAACAGTATGTGATCTCTAGGGGAAAACACAATAACAAGTGTAAGATTGTGACGTTGATTGTAAATGTTTAGGGTTTGCATCAACGTGTCAGCAACACCTCTCGAGCGAAGTACAGTATCGATATTATAATATAAAAAGTCACTATATATAAGGTGAAAGGAGCCAGAAAAGGAGCAATATTTGTAATAATCTATCTGTTTCTAAAAACAAGCTGCTGACGTTACAGAGAAAAAGCAAAAAACACGCAATAAATTTTTTTTCTACATATAAATGTTTAAATATTGACCAATAGCCACAAATTATGACTAAGTACTATGCCTATGCCATATTGAAACAAGTTACAACTCCGGAATATGTTTGTTGATGCCAAAAGAGAATCCGATGCTAGAAAACGGAACCTGCAAGAGATTGGCGATTCAGAACTAACTTGCGAAAACGAAACTAATTGCATAGTGGTTGTGGTTTGTATAGTTTTTGGTTGTTTAGTAGTCTATGGAAGGAAGATGTGGCTCCGCCTATTTGGATGGCACGTTTTGCAGTTTACACGTGCGCACGTTTTAACTGTTTTTCTTCTGCACGTGTTCGGAAAAGTTACAAACTGTGAAGCTGTAAAGGTTTCGATTTCAATAGTAACACGTATAAGGTATTATTATCTACATACGTTGGAGAGTTTAAAAAGTGTTAGTCGGTAAACTGTGTTCTTTGGATTTTCATGTTTAAAAGCATCTAAATAGAAGACACATAAAAAAATATTGTTATCATTAGAAGAAAAACAAAAGGATTAATATTTATTATTTTTATGGTTCTTAATTTAAAAAATGCTAGCATTTGTAAATCGTAATCCTAGCCCCGGAAAGGTGTGCTGACGCTTGGGGCTTTGGGGAAGGTTATTAAATAATAAATGCCCTTTTCTATGCACCTGCAAACTTGGCTTTTAAACTTTTAATTGCCCAGTCTGTATCTTTACACTTCCTCCAAACATTTTGGTACTGCTATTTTAGTATTGTAGTGAGCCATTCAGCAGTATGTGTTTATGTATACACTGTTCTAAAAGTGAAACTGCTATACATTCTGCCAGACACTCTCCTTTCAGAATTGTAATAATTCTGCCAGTACCCAAGTAGTCACGGTGCAAAGTGGGCCTTAGGGCATTGACTGCTTCAAACTCCTATACACTATGCATGCACTTTTCTATGCACGGGAAAACTTGTCTTTTATAGCTTTTATTATCCAGTCTATAATCTTACACTTCCAGCAAACTCTTTGTGATTGCTGATTCAGTATTGTTGTGAGCTATTCAGCAGAATGTCCTTATGTATGCACTGTGCTAAAAATGAAGCTCTTTTAAATTCAGACAGACACTCTCCTTGCAGAACTGTAATTATACAGTCAGTACTCAAGTAATCATGGTGCAAAGTAGGCCTTAGGCCATGTACTGCTTTAAACCTGTATAGACTATGCATGCAGTCTTCTATGTAGCTGCACATTTGTTTTTTATACATTCAATTCCCTAGTCTGTATCATTAGACTTTCACAATCACTCTCACTCTACTGTTTCAATATAGTAGTGAGCCATGCAGCAGTATTTCCTTATATATGTACTGTGGTAAAACTGAAGCTGTTATAAAATCAGTCAGGCACTTTCTTTGCAGAACTGTAATCATCCACTCACTATGTCAGTCAGTCAGATTAGCTTTATTCGATTTTTCAGTATAAAAATCATAAAAGCAACAACAATACATAAATATACACCAATACATTTCATTTCATAATAAATAACATCTGTTAAAATGGGATTAAATCAATAGAATAAATCAGCTAATCATTGAAGAACGATTGCTTAAAACATTTTTTAAAAACCAATCATAACCATGACGCATGTAGTATTACCTAGTTGCTGCAAACTAAGGTACGCAGGTCTACATTGCCGCCAGGCACCTTGCCTCAAATACTGTCAAATCCATCTTTTCGGTTCTTTCACGTAGAATTTACAAAACAGCACTACGTGAAAGGTGGATTGCGACGTGATATTGTCACATGGGCAACAAACAAGCGTTCTAGACCAGTCATTTTTAATCGGATATGTGACCAGCTGGTGAAATAGGTTAAACCTAAATCTGGTCAGAATGAACCGGTCAAAGCCCAGGTTACACACAGTTAAATATGGCTGTATTTTCAAAGTGCTCAATGACAGTTGATGTTTGATTACCGTTTTCTTGGTAATTTCCCCTGAGCATCTAAGTAGATTAAAATGGGCCATACATAAATTCTTAAGTTCTTTTTTCGAGACAGTCCTGATTGAGATAAGGTTTGTAAAAAGAACAAGGCGTTGTAGGTCATTTAGGGTTTTCCTAACATATTCTAGCCATACGATACGCTTGGCTTTATCTAAACCCATGACGTCCTTTATTATGTCCTGGTTTAAACCCAGAGCTTCTGAGACCCACACTCTTCCCCAGAGCAATATCGGCTGCAGTTTAATCAGGTCTGCAATATGGTCCATCCCTAGTTCCTCATGGCAATTAAAGACTGAGGTACCCTTCGGAAGTGCTAAAAGGTATCTAAAAAATGTATTTTCTTCAATTTGTAATTCTATAGTGTCCTGATATCCCCATAGCCCTGCCCCGTAGAGTGCAATGCTCCGGCATTTGGCTACATAGATCTTTAACATAATTTCCGGGCGTCGTTTGCCCAACTTGGAGGAGACATTTTTCAGCGCTCCAATAGAGCGTGTGAAAGATAGGGTCCTATTCTTAACTTCAGGACCCCAGGAGCCAGAGCCATCAATTAAGACCCCCAGGTATGGGAAAGTTTTAGTATGTTCAATTTCTAGGCCGGGAACTTTAAGAGTTTTACACGTACCCCGGCCTTTACCACACTGCATCACATATTATTTCTTGGCATTGATGCTAAGGCCCCTAACTTTCATAAAATCAAGATATTTAGTTAGGGCCTTCTTAGCTCCCAACTTCGTTCTTGCCATCAATACCACGTCATTCGCGTACAGTAGTGAAACTATTTGCTTATTACCATACCTCGGGGAGTCGATTTTACTGGCCCCCAATTCTGCCTCAAGGTTGTTTGTATAGAGGGAAAAAAGAAAGAGGGCCAACACGCAACCCTGTCTTACGCCTTTTTCTAGACTAAAGGATCCAGTACACTCTCCCCTCAGCCCGTATCCTACTTTGGCCGTAGCCCCAGAATAGAGTTGCCTTAAAAATAAGATAATGGCAGGCTCGACTTTCATCGCCTCTAGAACTTGCCATAATTTAGAATGTATTACAGAATCAAAGGCGGCAGATACATCGACGAAGATTGCATAAAAATAGCCTTCTTTAGCCCTGGTGTATTTAGCTTGGAGTAGGACGAAATTCAGCACCTGCTTAACGGTGCCCATCCCTTCCCTGAAGCCATACTGAACATGACTTAAGATGCCATGTTCCTCCGCCCATAATTGCATTTTATTTAAGACCACTCTCCCTACCATTTTCATGACGGAGTCTAGGAATGATATGGGTCTATTATTGGATGGACTCTCCCTATCCCCCTTTTTATATATCGGTATAATAACCGATTCTGCCCATGTACCAATAAAGCCTTTTGCACAACATGCCCGAAGGATGCATGTGCAAATTGTTGCCCATAGGTCAGTGTTTAGTTTATAGATGTCATTGGGGATCCCATCCGGCCCCGGAGCTTTATTATTTTTGCTAGCCTGCAAAGCTACATATACTTCTTCCAAAGTAATATCCATTTTTATTTGCTGATGGTCACCCCTTCTTTGTAAGAGACCAGTTTCACCATCCTCAAGCGCAGGAACCTCTTGCGAATTACTGTATACCTTTGAGCAGAAGTCGAACCAGGTTTTATAATCTTTTGCTATTTCTAGCCTTGCTGCTTCCCTTTTGCAGAAAAAGGTACATTGACTGCTTGCCAAAAAGACCTGGAGTCTCTGCACTGGAATGCACTCAGCAGGTTCTGCCATGCTAATTCCTTTATATCCTTTTTCCTTTGGTTCCTGGCCAGGGTGTACTCCTTCCTGCACTTTTTTATTACCTCATGATCCCTTGGTTTGTTGCCTAGGGCAGCCTTAAGGGCTGTGTATGCCTTTGTACACCGTGTATTAAACCAACCCCCCCCCCCTGGTTTGACTTATTTTGCTGGACCCTTGATAACTTATTTTGAATAATATTGGTGATTTTACTATATGCCTCCAGAATTTTTTCATCAGAAGAGTTCTCGCCCAGACATACCATAATATACGTAAGAGCAGTAGTTACGATATCTTTAGACTTTTTCAATGGGTCTACTATGCTCCATTTTAAAGCCAATCCGTTTGGTGTGTTATGGCAATATTCTGTGTCCAGGTCAGGCACTCAATAGTAGAAGCGCTAGTACACTCAGTGGTACTTATATTCAAACTAAGTGGGAGGTGGTCACTTAATACAATATTGGATATCTCGAAATCTCGATGCAATAGGAATATCTATTTGGTATAATAACAAAGTCTATAACAGAATGGAGCCCCCTAGCTAAAAAGGTAGCACTAAATTCAATCTTTGGTGAGCAAAGCAGATTAGCAAAGCCAAGATCGAAATCGGCCATCATGCTATTTATTATATCTCCTCTTTCAGATTGTGTGAAATGACGCCTATCCACATTCTCTCCCCATCCATTATCCTCGAACCCACACGTTACTCGGTCACAAATAGTCATGTTAAAGTCCCCTAACCATATCAGGATTTTATTTCCCCCCTTTAGTGAGTTATACCCATCTAATTCAACTTGCAATTTGGCTAGGACCTCCTTGAAATCCTCCTTCTTTATATTATTGTAAAAGTTAACAATTAGTAATTCCACCTGGTGTTTTAAAGTAACGGAGACCATTTGAAAGTAGAGCGTGCAATTTCTGATGGTAATCTTGACAACTTTTAACAGATTGGACACATATATGCATAACCCTCCTTTGTGCCAACAAACATAGAGCGCACTACCAGGACATGGTAAGCTTTAAAACCATCAAGAGGTTTCTCTTTGATAAGCCAAATTTCCTATATGCACAAAATGTCAATGTTCTGCACAAACTCCCCCCAAATTATATTCTGTAGTTTGCTCTCTAACCCACACACATTCCAGGTAGTAACCCTCACTTGGCCACCCCGCTGCCTGGAAGAGTTTCGGTTTGTACATAAGTTCTCCTTGACCGCGATCATCTGCGGTAAGTTGGTCGTTAACACAGGCCCCATAACAACTTGGTCATCATTATATTCGTTGTTCCCAGCCATCATGGACGCCATGCCCTTACCATCCCCTCCAGTGGGTGTGCCCGTGATTACTTTATTATTTAAAGGGTTTACAGTATTAATGTCTTTTTCCTTTCTGATAGTATAAGGCTGTGAGTGCAAGACCCCTGTTACTTCATTACACTCGGTTTCATGCTCACAGGGGGAAAGTTAGATAGGATGCTTCCCCATCTGCACTACATTAGTGGGTACCTGAGTTTCTATATCTTCTTTATCACCCAGTCAGTCGCAGTCATTTAGACCAGAGAGGACTGCAAACCGGTTCGGTCCTTCAAGGTTTCACTCAAAACCCAGACATCCCCGGTGTGTCCAATGTGGGTAACCTTGGTAACTTCTTCTTGGATATTCCCATCCCTGACTTGCTTGTGGGTGCAGTATCCTATTGTGCCCCCATCCTTTACCTCTATTAGAATTTACTCTATTCAAATCTCTATAGAAGTACTCAAGAGGGAGAATTTCAATGCCCTGCCTCCGGGGCCCTATTTGGGAATTTACATCACCAAGGATTCTCTTTACTGGTTCTGGGGTATTAAAATTGACTATCACACAATCCCCATTTCTGTTCTTTCTTGTCTTACCCACCCATGACACCCTTCGTACCATTATAATGGAGTGCCATGTATTGCTACCTGCTGTGGTGTTATTAGCAATCCAATGGGCCACCCTATTTTTGAGTTGACCATGGTTCTCCCTCAATCCTTGTTTAATGCTGGTACATTCCCCAAAACTAGTACTAAGGATGAAGACTCAGGGGGTAGATTAATTACTGGCAGAGGATCCCGATCTTCCTGTCGAGCAGTTCCAACATCAGCCCCCCATCTTTAATTACGTTATCTAGAATTTTCGAAAGCGTGCCAGCATTATTTTGCTTTGTTGTTACAGATTTGCTAGTTGGGCAAGTAGGTAACTTTGGTTTAATTGTTGCCATATTGCTACCCTCGGGCACACGATCCTTACTAGGTATCGGGGGAACTAAGGTGTCCAGCCTGCGTGTGTTTTCAATGGTTACCTCGCACAAAGCATCCAATTTTCCATTAATCACTATGAGTCTTTCAATCAAGGGAATGGTAAAGGATCTTAGGAGATGTGTCATATTGGAGAAGGACATTTATAGCTCCTTTTCTTTCACCAGTGCACATTTTTGTTCTGGGCCCAGGGTAACTGGAGTAGTCAAGCTTTTTGATGGTAAGTTATGCTTCTTGGGTCTGCCAGTGGCTTTTCTAGTAGTGGTTTTGCATACTTTAGTTACCAATTTAGCAATTTTTGGTTTCCTGCCCATTTGGCGCCTCCTCCCCTCTTTCTTTTACCTACTTGCTTAGGACAGGGGGGTTCAATGACTTGTAAATCAGTAGCCTGTATGCTTTTCCTAGCTACTATCGGGTGGAAACCCTTTGAGGAAAGACTACTACATGAAGAAACATCCAGAGTTAGTGAATCAGCGTCCATATCGCTCTCACCAGGGTTTACCACTACTAAACTACGCGGTTCGTCATGGACCGGTGTCACTGCATTTTTAAGGTCACCTAGCGTGGAGCGTTTAGCAAAAATGAGTTCCTGTGAGAGGCGTTTTTCTGTCAAGGCAATCTCTCTTTCAACTACTCCAGTAGCTCTTATAAAAAAGTCATCCAGCGTTTCGTTAAGACTTCCCTTAGGTACAGAAGCAGTACGTTTCCTCCCTCTTGCTGGGGTTTGAGCCATATTTAGTCACTTCCCACAATACAATAACCAGATAGAAATACAAGTCTTACCCCAGTTTGTCAGAAGGTGGGGATGTCAGAGCCGTGGCTCAGCCCGGCCTTAGCCGACCT
Source organism: Lissotriton vulgaris (assembly GCF_964263255.1). Lineage (NCBI taxonomy): Eukaryota > Metazoa > Chordata > Amphibia > Caudata > Salamandridae > Lissotriton > Lissotriton vulgaris. Next base: position 1,301,937,711 of record NC_141695.1, on the reverse strand, counting down.
TGAACGGCCGTAAACGGCCCGCCCTTTTCCCGGGCTTCGCCCGGGGTCCCGCTCGCGTCCCGCGCAGCGGTATTCTCTGTCCTAAATGTAGAGCGCGTAGGGCAGGGGGCGGGGCTCGCTCCAAATGCCGGACCAGGTGTTGTCAATCGGTCGGTGCAGGGACTCTTGGGAGATTGAGTCCCTACCGCATTTGTGCCTCCCCCACAACACTCCAAGGCAATGCTGCAATGTCCTCAGTAAAGTCACCACCTCCCGATCAGGTGTGACAATTTCCCCGCTGAGTACACACACGCAGCGGCACCTGCGAAGCGGGTGCGGCAAGTCGCTGCCGGAAGGCTCAGGCTGCTGGAAGGCTCAGGGAGGCTCAATACCAGGAAGGCTCAATACCACAAGGCTCCTCTTTCCTCGTGGCCACAGTATAACACAAAAACGGTACCTCACTATGTAAAAACTCATGCATTTAAATAGGGATTAGGTCATAGACTGCTTCAAACTCCTCTAGACTTTGTATGGAGTCTTTTATGCATCGGTAAACTTAGCTTTTATACCTTCAAATCCCCAGTCTATATCCTTACACTTCCAGCAAACACTATCACACTACTGTTTCAGTATTATATTGAGCCATACAGGACTAAGTGCTTATCTATACACTGTTCCAAAAGTGAAGCTGCTATACATTCAGCCAGACAGTTTCCTTGCAGAATTGTAATCATTCAGCCAGTACTGAAGTACTCATGGGGTAAAGTGGGCCTTAGAACATGGATTGCTTAAATCTCCTTTTGACTATGCATGCACTGTTCTATGCACCTGCAAACTTGTGTTGTATACCTTCAAGGCCCCAATCTCTATCCATACACTTCCAGCAAACACTATGTGATTACTGATTCAGTATTGTACTGAGGTATTCAGCAGAATGTCCTTATCTATGCAGTGTGCTAAAAATGAAGCTCTTATAAATTCAGTCATGCACTCTCCTTGCAGAACTGTAATCATGCAGTCAGTACCCAAGTAATTATGGAGCAAAGTAGGCCTTAGTATATGGCCTGCTTCAAACTCCTATGTACTATGCATGTACTGTTCTATGCACCTGCAAATTTACCTTTTATATTTTGAATTCATCAGTCTTTATCTTTACACTTCCACCAAGCACTCTGTCATTCCTGTTATAGTTTTGTAGTGACTCATTGATCAGTGTGTAGTAATCCATTCACTACATTCAAACAGTAATCAGGAGATGTATAGTAAGTGGTACATCCCCAGAGATATGCCAGTTTTTGTGCACTGTGAGATCACCACAATGGATGCACCGTATTTACAATGTGATGTATTATGGAGCAAAATCGGCACAGATATGTGATGTATTTGTGTTGTGAAGGTGGTGCATTGCTTGACTTGTGTTCCAAGCGCAACGCAGCTCCAGCAATGCTCTTGGGGTTCTATGCTCACAATGCTGTGTCAATCCTTACTCCTGTTTCAAGCAGGTGCAGGGTTTTGACGTAGCATAGGCCTAAAAGTGACTGAATGAAAAATTATAGATTTCACTCAGTCACTTTTAGGAGATGTTCCTATGCCAGAACACCTCCACTCCCCCCTTCTGCGCAGGAAAGCCTCTTTCTGGAACAGGGCTTTAGAATGTGATGCACCTTCCATATGCATCACATTGTAAATATCAGACACCATAGCACATCTTTTGAACCACCGCTGCATCACAAAAGCGACGGAAAAGATGTGTAAAAGAGGCACAAGGGGGTTGTAAATCCGCTCCTAACACATACAAATTCATCCAGGCAGTTTCACTAGCAGTGCAAATTGAAGCATAGACTTGTGACATTTATATGGATATGTTACATTGAAGTGCTTAGGAGGTACTACAAAATACTATAGGTAAACACCTGTACACCTTATACATTTATATATATATAGTTCTATCTTAAGCCAGTGGAGGTAGTTCTGAAAAGAACAGTTTTTTTTTCTTTTTAGTTTTCTATTTTTTTGTATTTTGTCAACAAGTTTTTAGTTTTTTTTTAACCCAAAAAATTAAACTGAAAACAAAAAAACTGTGGAACAGGAACAAAAAAGAAAAAAAAATATTATTGTTTTGGGCAACGGTGCTCTTCTTTCCTCTTCACAATGAGGTCAATAGACTGCTCACCGTAACAAGGAGTTCTCTGCAAAATGTACAATGAATTGTAAGATCCGCAAACTGAGGCACAATAATAGGATGCGGACTGCTCGGAGGAGGTGGTGGTGCAGTTGAGGTAGAAGGAACTGCAGGTGGAGGGTTCTCCTGGAACCTTTGTGTTGCCATCCTTGCATAATTATTTGGATGCAAATTTTTGACATTGCGAACCATTGAGGCTGTCCCGAAAGAGTACTTTTTAGTGGGGTCACCCCTGGAAAGTGTAACCTCACAGATCTTGCACGTTACTTTCAGCGCATTCACCTTTTTCTGTCCCTCCGGATATGAAAAAAACTTCCAAATGAAAGCTTCTTTTCTCTTTTTCTGAGGTGGCTCAGCAACAAAATCTTCCTCAGAGGAATGTACTGATGAAGTCTCAAAAAGAGCAGCCATTGTAGAGTTTGGTTCTAAAAGACTACAGCTCCACAGAATAGATGTTTCTCCGGGGAAATTCCAAATAGGATGATCAAAATGAGAGGGGTCTTTTGACAGTTGGAATAGGAAGTATTATGAACCAATCAAAACTCTCCTTTTGTGGTCACATGACTTTTCGTATGCTTACTGCACTCTTACGGTGCTCTTACGGTTCTCTTAAGATGCGAGTACGTACGACGTACCTCTGCAATTTGCGTAATTGCTTTTAAAAGTAATAATCGCTTATTAAAAGTTTTAAAAAACTATTTTCATGATTGTCCCAGATAATGTCTTCCCTTAATATGTACATTAAATACATTAAGGGTGGGCGTATTTCGCGAAGTAGCGCTACGCGAAGCTACGCGAAGTGCACTTCGCACTACGCGAACTTCACATAGCACTACGCGAGCTGCGTAGTAGCATGTTCGCACTGTGCAAGATGTGTTTTCAATGATTGCACAGTGTGGACAAGCATCCGGCACTGTGCAATAATTGAAAACGGCATCTTGCACAGTGCGAGCTGTAGTTTTCTGCTGCTCGAGTAGATTATTACTCGAGCTGCAGCTTTCTCAACGCGAACTGGTAGTTTCTCATTGAGAGCGGTCGCGAGCATTCGCAACCACTCACAATGAGAAACCTTACCTCCCCGCATTGAGAATCTCGCCGGGATGTCATTTTGCTTGCTCACGGTCGTGAACATGATGTTCAGGACCGCAAACAAGCAAAAAATGACTGCTGCACTACGCTACGCTGCACTACGCGTGTTCGCACTGTGCTACGTGCAGCTCGCGTAGTGCGAAGTTGCACAAACTTCGCAAACTCCGCGAGCATAGCGTAGTGCTTCACCAAGGGTTAAAATACATAAATATATGTTTTTGAACAATTAGAAACTTTCGCGCCGTACGTATATGGGGCACCGTACATGACGTCACGCAGAAGCATTGATGCGACGCGCAAGTCAAAGCATATCCGTAATGAGTGCGCGGCTATGCGCAGAGGACGATTTACCGTACAAAGTGTGGTGCGATCAACGTACGGTGCAATTACCCAAAAAAATAAAAAGGAGTTATACGGAAGTTAACTGTAATATATTGAAAAAAAAAAAAATTATGACAAAATACATTGGATTTAATTTTGTTAATATTTTACATTAAGAATATAAAATATAATTAAAAAAATAAAATAAATATAAATATTTATAATAAAAATGTAAGAAATTATTATAAAAAGAAAAAAATATAATAATTTATACATTTAAAAATTAGCATTTAAAAAACCTTAGAAATTCACTGAAAAAAACATAGGTTTCACACATGTTATAGTTAGATGGACATTTCACTCATACAAAACCATTGAAATTCCCCCAGTATAGTTAGTTCAGCTAACTATAACTCGCGCGCCTGCAATGCACTGCTGATGACGTCACATACTACATCACTCATGACATGGTCAGTGACATCACTCATGACACCTCAAATGACATCACTGATGACATCCCTGATTACATCATTCTTGTGAAAGAGTGGCAGACCTCCTCTTACCCTAATATAACCTTTGATTTACACATTCAAAAATAGAAAGTACAATTTTCAAAACAATGGAGATACCAATACTAGTTCGAAAAACCTATTCAGTAATTCCAAAATCTAAATACATATCCACGCATTCACCAACAGTTCTAAATAGTGACTCATACATGTACTCACTCATCATATGTACTCATACATCTATACATCCTGTTACACACCTACACTCATACATAGAGTTATTCAAACACATACTCACACATGCAAATAAACTTTCAAATATCCATTTGCTTACATATATAGCTATACACACACCACTACATTTATTTGTACAGAAATGTACACAAACTTACTCCCTTAAACAATCACTTATAGAGGCACATAGTTAGTTATACAGGAACTCTTCCAATCTATCACTCTCATATAAACTCACTTATATACACTAATACTCACATATAGTAGTTTAAAACATATGGACTTAGTCATAAAGACAGTATTGAGACAGTCATTTACTCACTAACACACCTATACACACACTCCTCCCCCATACAGTCCTGCACACATGCTGTCTTTGAAACACATACATTCAGTGAGTCACTCATTCATGCATCTATGCGCTAAGTAATATCCCCCATCGAACCATATATACACTCAGACACTTATACTGGTACTCGAAAAAACAACTAATAACCTATATAGACACTCATGTAGCTACTCAGCAACTCATGCAGCCACTTATTCAAAAAATGTGTGAGACTAATACAGATATTTACATATTTAAACATTACTCGCTAACCCATGTATTCACTAAGATACAATTAATCAGTCAGGTATACAATTAATTTTACAAATAAATCATCCATTTAGACACTTATATACCCATTTATTCTTCCATCAACCTTGAGATATACATATATAAAACATATTTAAATTTCAGAAAAACACACATTCACTGGATGATGTAAACAGGGATGTCATCAGTGATGTCATTTGAGATGACATCAGTGATGTCATGAGTGATGTCACTGACCATGTCATGAGTGATGAAGTATGTGACATCATCAGCAGTGCATTGCGGGCCCGCAAGTTATAGTTAGCTGAACTAACTATAACGGGGGAATTTCAATGGTTTTGTATGAGTGAAATGTCCAGCTAACTATAAGATGTGTGAAACCGATGTTTTTTTCAGTGAATTTCTAAGGTTTTTTAACCCCTCCCATGCTGGTGACGAACCCCAGCCGTCACGCCCCGCGGTGGGCGTGTTCTGATGACGGCTGGGGTTCGTCACGGCCCAACCCTGTTCTTTTGTTTACCGCACAACAGTAAAATCGCGGCCGCAGCGAAAGCGTTAAATGCTAATTCCTAACTATGACGTAGCTGAAACCTACGTTTTTTTCAGTGAAAATATATATATATATATATTATTTTTTTTGTTACAAATTGCACCGCACACAGGAACTTCGTTTTTCTCAGTTTATTTGTACAGATACAAGTATATCACACCAATGCGTTTTGGCCTTGCGGCCTTTCTCGTGGTAGGTGGCACTACTTTAACATCTGTATTTAAAAGAGTCACATGACATTACAAAGTCAAAGTCAAGTCAAAAAGTTTTATTTGCTTTGGTACTCAGCTGAGGACCACAAATTTAAAACAGTTTACAAAATATATGCATATTCAATACAATTTTAAAAAGGATTTTAAAAATTTATAGAAAATATAGCAAACCCATTCGTCAGTCGGTCGTTTACATAATGCTAGTAAATTATTAACTGTTGTAATATTGCATTTCTGGTATATCGGCTTAAGATATCTTGCGCGTGCTTGAACTACGGTTGCATGAGGACAAACAAATAAAATATGCACAATATCTTGATCACCGCCAAAACAGAGTTTACAGATGGGGGAATCTCCCGGAGACCATTTAGATGTAACAGTGGAGACTGGGAGAATGCCTAGGCGCAACATAGTTATGGACCTTCTTGCTCCATGTGAAAGGGAGAGCCCCAGGTATGGCCGTAATTGCTTATATTCCAACGACTCTATGTAAGTTTTGTACGTGGATAACTTACTACAGTGCGTGAGGTCAAGATCATAACTTAGTCTTGGAATAGAGCATTTCAAGAAGAGCTTTAATTGGAGTTTTGTCCATGATGACAGAATATTTTCAGTCAGGTTCGCTATTTTAAATGCTTCAGACATGTTTTTAGAGAAGATCAGTTGCCGAGAATCTGTTTTAAATATCTCAGTCTTTAACAAAAATCTTAGCGTTCCTTCCTTAGCGTGCAGAATGTTGTACGCCCATCGAATAACGTTTGCCATAGCTGTTGCATATGAGCTTGTCAAAGAAAATTCCAATCTCAGAGCCTGTACAGATGTAGATGTAGAAACCTTTAGTAGTCTTTTCAAGATCTTTCCTTCAGTAATGTCCATAAAGGACCATTGTTTTGTAGGTAAATGTTCAGTTGCATAAGACAGGACCGAGGGTATTTTTACTTTATACACCTTGAGTAGTGAGGAGAAGTGCCTACTTCCTGTGGCAGTATACATTCTAGAGAGTGCCCCGGCATGGATTTCAGATTTTTTCTTTAAATTGTTTATGTGTTTAAAATTTTGTAAGTTCTTAGTGAAGATCCTGCCAAGGTAAGTGTACTCATCTACTTCCTCTACTCTTTTCCCGTCAAGGTTCCAGTGATATTTAGCGCTTTTTTTCCGGCCAGAAAACGCCACTACTTTTGTTTTTGTTAGGTTAGGGATTAAAAAATGATCCTTCGAATAAATATTTAAAGAATCCAGTAAATTTTGGAGACCAAAAGGAGTGAGGTCTAACAGAACTATGTCGTCTGCATAGAGTAGCGCGTGTATGCTCTGAAGGGCAATCTTTGGTGGCAGGCTCGAGCATTTTTGTAAATATGATGGTAGGTCGCTCAGATACAGTGAGAAAAGAATTGGTGCAAGAAGACATCCTTGTTTAAGACCATTCGACGTATTAATTGATTGCGTCAGACCTTTTTCACTTCCCATTTGTACCTGGGACCAGGTATTCGTGTGTAATTGGATTATGATTTGCAACAAATTTTCAGAGATCCCCAGTCTTCTCAGTTTTTTCCACAGCGTTGGTCTATCCACGCGATCAAACGCTGTGGAATAATCTATAAAGGCAGCATACACTGATTGTGATTTATTCCCAACGTATTTATCGAGGATAGTCTGAAGTACGGAGATGTTGTCTGTTACCGAGTGATTAGGACGAAAGCCAGCCTGATACTTCGGTATTATTTCATTCGAGAAGCACCAGGCTTTTAATCTGTCCAGTACCTCTGCTGCAAATATTTTACCTGCCGCATCCATTAATGCGATCTGGCGATAATTACTGCAACATTTCGATTCCCTTTTTTGTATATAGGGATTATTGTACTTCCTTGCCACGATTTAGGAATTCTCCTAGTACAAAAGATAAGGTTAAAAAGTGATGTTAACATCTGACTCCATTCCTTAGGATTAGACTGCAGAACTTTAATCGGTATCAGGTCAGGGCCTGACGCTGAAGTGCTCCTGGCATTTCTGATATGAATTTCAATAGAATGTGCTGTACTTTTTTCTATTAAGTTGCTTTCCAGATAAGTTTCAGCAACATTACTGTCGGTCTCAGTTGGGTTCGCTTTATAAAGATCAGTTAAATAGTCTTTCCACTCTTGGGGTGGTACTGGAATGGCAGATAGTTTCTTTTTACTTCCAGTTATTTTGGCTATCAAAGACCAGTATTTTCTTTGATTGTACTGTTTCGCCGCCTCTTGAATGTCCACCCAATTTTTGTCTTGTTGCATTCTTTTTTTGCTTATTTTCTCCCTTCTGAGTTGATTTTTTAACTTGTTTATCTCTTGCTGTATAACAGGTGAGTAATCTAGAAATTGCCCTCGTATAAGTTTATTTAATTTCCTCCTGTGTATATTCTCATTAGAGTTATTATAGACTTTGTTTTTGCGTGGTTTCTCCCCATTAAGAAGAAGTCTTTTAAGGATTGTCATAATACATTCGAAGTTTATTATTTGATCTTCAGAGTGTATTTTAGTTAGAATGTTATTTTGTAGAATCTTTCCATTTATGTAGTCTAGTTTCCCTGAGTTCCAAAAGATTCGTCTCTGCTTTTTATCAATTTCAATTTTTCCCTTAAGGTACATAATTGGGTTAGACGGAGCTGCTTTTAGTGACCAACCAGTGTTTAGGCATAAGAGCGCATGGTCGCTTTCTTCTGTAAAATTTACTTTCAGGCAATGGAATGTGTCCGATATCTCTATGCTACATATTAGGTAGTCGATGATAGAAGAGGATCCATTTCCCCGCCTTGTGTCAGATGCTGGTCTGTCGCCTTCTACGTTACCATTCAGGATTAATCCGTTTATATTTGGGAGTGAAGCTAATAACATTTTCCCTCTTTTATCGGCAACTTTTCCTGACATTACATTCTCCAATAGAATTCTGGGAGTTGTAGTTTTCCAATTAACAACATACAGAGCACCTTTGTGATAGATATTTTGTTGTGTCCATCTTGGGTTTTACATAACTGAGATGCCATTAGTAAGATACATTGTATTGCATGCTGTCAGATGTATATAACAGTTAATTATATAGTATATATCATTATTAAATATTGTGCAACCAGATTTCCATTTTGCTTTTTGGAATTTTTTTCTCGGTTTCTGAAAGTCCAGGGTATAGTACCCGAGTATATTAACCTAACAGTTTACACAATCATGTTTACACACACCAATGTATCGTCTTTACTACCTAGAGGCAAAATGATTCTTGATTTTTGTTACCAGATTTGGTAGGCAATGTCAGTTTCTATAGTTAGTTCCTTTCAATCACCTTTCTCTTGTTCATAGCTGGACATAACGTTCCTCATCCAGATTGATCCCTTTCGGGTGTTTTGTCCTCATGCGGATGATGTATTTGGATTCTAGTTGCCGCAATTTCTTTTTGCGATCTATCATTCTTTCATTTGGTTCAACAGTATCGATGGTAAAGAAACTCATTTTACGCCAGTCACCACTTTGACAGTTTAGGATGTGTTTTGCTGTTACGTATGATAGGTCTTTGTTTTTTACTGCTCTTATATGCTCTAAAATGCGCTTTTTTAGCATACAGATGGGGCTGCCTATATACATCATCTTGCAGTTGCATTGTATCACATATACCACAAACTGGGTGGTGCAGGTTATTTTTGAGTTGATTTCAATCATCCTTCCTTCCGGATCTCTTATGCATTGTTTGTTCACCCGGATTTTACAAGCTTTACAGCTGTCACATTTGTTAAAGCCCGCTTTTTGTTTTTCGAGCCAATTTGTTGTTTTTTTCTTTTTTGATTGAAAATGACTCTTGACTAGTGAGTCTTTGATTGATGGTACTTTCCTAAACGTGATTTTTAGTTCTGGACTGATTATGTTCCTTAAGTCATGATCCTGTTGTAATAGCGGCCAGTATTTTTGTACACTTTGTTTGATTTTGGGGGCTTCTTTACTGTAAGATAGTATTAATCTTGGTGCATGTGGATTTATCTCATTTTGACTTGTAACTTCGAGCTTCTTTACCAAGATTTCCTGTCTGGTTTTGTTCTAAATTTTTCCATGCTTGCCTTCAAATCTCTTTCTATGTATCCTTTTCTCCTCAATCTGTCCGCACTTTTGAGGATTTCTTTAGTTGCCTCTTCTTCCTTGGAGCAGTTTCTTTTCATTCTGGTGAATTCTCCAAAGGGGATACTCCTTATTAGTGACGGGATGAAAGCTTTCGGCATGTAAAATGCTGTTGGTGGCTGTATTTTTTCTGTATAGTGAAGTTTGAATTTGTCCGTCGTTAATATATACTGAGATATCTAAGAAGCCTATTTTTGGTGACTCATAGTACAGGTAAAAGACAAGCCAATCTCATTATTGTTGAGCATACTGAAGTACTCCATGAACTCCTGTTTGGTGCCATTCCAAATCAGGAACAGATCATTGATGTATCTCGACCATAAGATTATTTTCTCCAATGCCATGCTGTTTTGTGGTCCCCACGCTATCTCCTTCTGGGTGATAGTCCACCAGGATGATGGAGGTAATGACACACTGGCAGACAAAGGACTGCATGCCAGACTGCAAAACAGGGTCTTGATTTTTATTGCCTTCACTATCAATGTGAAGTTTGGGGAAAATTGTTTGTTCAAATAATGCCTTCTCTGGCATACTTGCATGTATATAACTGCTGACTACACTCTGTATATATATGAGATAGGCTTGAAGTATAACCCACTGGAGGGTGACACAATTGTATAGAAAATGAGGAACTACATAGACCATAAAACCTTGCGACGGAGCGTGACACCCATTGGGGGCGAGCAGCTGATAAATCAACAAAAATGTGCAGTTCCTTTCATGCCTAACTGGATGATAGCGGCGCAACCCTTTGAAAAAGTTCAGGACAATCGAACGAAACATGTTAGGATAGCCGATTACCTCCAAATAAAGAAATGCAAACTCCGTTGTGGTGTAAGGCTACGACTTTCCTTTTCCAAGGAGGGTGTTTGAGGAATATATATATACGAAATGAGAACTTTATTGCTCATCGCTGTCACTTTAATTGAGTTGTATTATGTTATAATTTGTTAGCAACCTTTTTGAAAAGTCAATGGTGCCATTAATTGATAAGCCTATACTTAAATGTCATGGATGGCTGCAAGCATTGGGGACGTAGGGCACTCAGCCCTCTATTGTCAGATGGAGTGTCTCCATGTTAGTTACGCATTAATAAATCAACTCTCAGATAAATAGAGAGTAGATTTAACACGCGCGTGTGTTCACGTGCGACAAAAAGCGACATTGCCCTAGTTAACTGAGGGCCCGCTTTTAGATGCAGTAACGCTAAACTTGCCCCAATGCAGCAAAAACCCATGACATGCACTTAAAAGTGACGGCCAAAAAATTGTGATAACTACATGTCCCAGCATGCCTCACAAACAGGGGCGTGCTTAACAGGCCTAATTGTATTGAAATAATGAAGGGACTACACACTCTAGCTACCGTGAACACGAACTACGGTTCGAAACGCGTAGGTGTTTTGTCACGTTTTGAAAAATAAAGAAACTGCAACAGAACCAAGGCGAGTGCGGCGAGTTTTTGGTATTTTATGCAAATTGGGACACTGCCCTGGTCCCGTCGCTGGCACCGGCTGAGAAGCGCTCCCGCTGCGACAGGACAACTCGTATGCGGTATTCACATACAGCGGAGAGCCCGCCTTCCTTCTTACCGCGGATCAAGCAACAAGCGGCAAGCTCTGCCCTGAGACTGAATCCGGCAGACCAAACAACACCGTGCACTACCAGGTTGAGCGCCGAACGCGCCGAGTCGGAGGACCCAGTGCGATCCGGGAGTCTCCCAGGTAAGAGACACGTAATTGACATACTTTGGTTTGGAAGACGCAGCGATACGAGTCACATGTCAAAGGTTATGAAAGCTCAACAAGACCAAATTGATACCTTTTACTAGCACATTGACTCCGTCCCTTGGCTGCAATACTCGACAGTGACAAGGGGTATACTACAATTTACCCACCTTCTTGAAAAACGAACATTAAGCTGGCAGTGAAACGATCCCGCAAACGCCTGTACTAACAGTTACAACTCACCACAGTGTGATAGTGAAAACGAGCACAAATATGGAGGAGAGGAGAGTCCAAGGCAGAGAGCATTTTCCAAACAGATGCAGCTCGTAAAAATAAAGATGAAACAGTTACAGCACCACAATCGATTCCAACTAATTGTAAAGTGCTATTCACCCAACTAGAAAAATTAATGAGAAAAGAAATCTCAAGAGAATGGGAAATTTTAACTTTAGAGAAATATGTGGAACTCAAGATGGTACCTAGGGGTCTTCGTATCTTCACTTTGCCAAACCACCCAGACACCAAGCCCGAAATGCTTGAAGAATGGGGCAATAACAACATGGGGTGCTCCAACAATATGATGCTCATAATCATAAAATATGCGAGAATTGAAGTCGAAGAATTACACAAAAAAATTGCAGATATTGAGTCTAAAATAACAGCTCTAAATGAAGAAACTGGCACAATCAAAAAACTTAGAAGCGAAATGGAAAAAAACTTAGATAACCACGAAGAGGATGTACAAAACCGCAAACAACGCAAATTTTGTAGAGACCAAGATGACTACAAATATGGTACAATTTTAACGTTTGCCAGAAAATACGACATCTATAAACAACAATGGGCAACGGGAACATTGACACCCGGCGATCAAACCAGCGGTTCGGAATCTGATTTCAGCGAAGGTGAACAAAGACGCCCGGGTCTGCGCAAAATGTCTTTTTTAGACGAAATTCAGCTGCTCTACCACGTGCAGCAAACTCCGCAAAGCAACAGCAGGGGCAGAGGGCAATATCGCAACCGATCCAGAGGGAGAAGAACACAAGCTCCAGGAAACGCAAGCGCAAAACAAGACGCGGCAAACGCGGATGGAAGCAGATACAACCTCAGAGCCCGCACGAACAAGAGGAAGTAGGACCACAATCAAACAACACCCCCAACTTAGTAATAAATCTTTCGAAATACAATCTAACAGTAACAGAAACCAAATTACTAAACAAGGGGCTTTCCTATTGTCCTGAAACTCATCACGACCCAACGGAAACAAAAATAGACCTGTACAAATACACAAGAAAGCTGAAATTGAAAAAATTCTTCGCTAAACGAACAGACAACAAAACCAATGTGCCGCAAGACAACATTCTGAGTGAGACAAACGCTGAATATCGAACTTCGGAAGTTCCACAACTAAGAGTGGCCTATGAATTGGCTAATGAAATAGAACAAACAGAAATCACAGACACCCAAGTACTAGAAGAAATGAACATCCAATCCAATAAAAGACAACCAACGGATTTCAAACCTAAATCCAAATTTTGCCCGATCCTATATCCCGGCAATAAAATCGACATCTTTTACGAACTTGTGACAAATGAGATTGAAGAAATGCCCAAAAACTTCAACAAAAAAAGAAAAGAGAACCTAACCATCGGAGAACGTCAAGCAATCTCAAGTCTCAAAAACAATGTCCAAATAGAAATAAAACCTGCGGACAAAGGCGGGAATATAGTGATCATGGATAAAGAACACTATGTAGAGGAAGCATTGCGACAGTTGAACAACATCCAAAACTATACAGTACTTAAGCAAAATCCAACTGAAGATATGAAACATGAACTACAACTGAAGTTGAATGGCTGGTCTTCAAGTGGTCTCATTCCAGACACAGAAAGGAAATATCTAATGGTTGAGAATCCAATCCTCCCAACCATCTACTTTTTGCCAAAAGTACACAAGACTCTTAATAAGCCCCCTGGGAGGCCCATAATATCCAGCTGCGGAGGTCTGTATGAGAACTTATCCAGCTATGTAGATTATTTCATAGTCCCATTGGTACCAACTCTCAGTTCCTACATAAAAGATACGGGCGATTTTCTTCGCATACTAATGGAAACGGAATGGCAACCAGACTATCAACTAGTGGCGATCGACGTGGTGTCACTGTACACGTCAATAGACCATGACATCGGTCTAACAGCAATAAAATACTTCTTGGATCAACAACCCATAACCCGAAGAGAACATTCAAAGATGATCATGGAAATGATAGCGCTGTGCCTATACAATAATATCTTTTTATTCAACAAAATCATCTACAAACAATGCTGTGGAACAGCTATGGGAGTTTCTTTCTCTCCAAGCTACGCGAATCTCACCATGGGATGGTGGGAGAAGAGCGTGGCTTGGGGAGAGGAAAATGATCATCATATGGCCAAAGTAGCCCTTTGGCTACGATTTATAGACGATTTGTTCCTCCTGTGGAAAGGTACTGAAAATGAATTTCTTGTATTCTTTAACATCCTCAATCAGAATTCAGTGGGACTGAAGTTCACATACACTATTAACCCCAAAGAAATCGTGTTTCTAGACACCAAAGTGTATATAGCAGATGGCAAAATTCAAACAACTGTCCATAGAAAAGAAACAGCGACAAACAGCATTCTGCACGGACTGAGCTTCCACCCACAGAAATTGGTGAAAAGTATTCCGTATGGAGAGCTCCTACAGATGAAAAGAAACTGTTCTGAGGAAAAAGAGATGGAACTTAAGTTTAAAGAAACAAAAGAATGTTTCAAACAGAGAGGATACAAACAAGCTGATCTGCGTATCTGCGAAACAAGGACAAGACGTAAAACAAGAGCAGAGACCCTGATCAGCAAGAAAAATCCCACTTCCACGCAACAAGTTGAAGACAAAACATCCAACCAACCCAGGATGATAATGACTTTCAGTAAGGAAAGCTATAAAATTCAAAAAGCAATGAAGAAGTACTGGCATGTACTACGCAAAGACCCAGACATTGGAACATTGATAGGAGACTATCCTCTCGTCTCCTACAGAAGGGCACGCAACCTAGCGGATGAACTAACTCAAAGTCATTTTGAATATAAGAAAACAGCATCCTGGCTGGACATTAGAAAACAAGGATTCAACAAATGCGCCATCTGCAAAGCGTGCAAAATAGGACGCAATATGAAAAGTCTAAAAGATGCAGGTGGAAAAAACTTCATAATCAACAGCAATATCAACTGCGACTCATCCTTTGTAGTGTACATGATTCAATGTTACTGTGGAAAATCCTATATCGGCAGTACCACATGTTCCTTAAAAACACGGATTCTCCAACACATTCGAGCCATGCAGAATCATGACAACTCGTATGCCATTGCGAAACATCTTGCCAACCATGAAAACAAAACGTGGCAGGACGTGAGATACTTTGGACTTGCCATGATCCCACAACATGAAAGAGGTGGCAACCGAATTCAAAGACTAAGAAGACTTGAATCTAAATTAATTATGAGGTTTAAGACCAAACAACCCGCTGGCCTCAATGGCGATGAGGAACTTTATGTACACTTATGAGGGAAACTGCTTGAACTAAACTGATACCCAGCATAGCATTGTCGTCTTAAAATTCTCCTTTGACCAAGAAAAACCATTAAGTATCACTCTTATGATGCACGAAATGAGAACTTTATTGCTCATCGCTGTCACTTTAATTGAGTTGTATTATGTTATAATTTGTTACCAACCTTTTTGAAAAGTCAATGGTGCCATTAATTGATAAGCCTATACTTAAATGTCATGGATGGCTGCAAGCATTGGGGACGTAGGGCACTCAGCCCTCTATTGTCAGATGGAGTGTCCCCATGTTAGTTACGCATTAATAAATCAACTCTCAGGTAAATAGAGAGTAGATTTAACACGCGCGTGTGTTCACGTGCGTCAAAAAGCGACATTGCCCTAGTTAACTGAGGGCCCGCTTTTAGATGCAGTAACGCTAAACTTGCCCCAATGCAGCAAAAACCCATGACATGCACTTAAAAGTGACGGCCAAAAAATTGTGATAACTACATGTCCCAGCATGCCTCACAAACAGGGGCGTGCTTAACAGGCCTAATTGTATTGAAATAATGAAGGGACTACACACTCTAGCTACTGTGAACACGAACTACGGTTCGAAACGCGTAGGTGTTTTGTCACGTTTTGAAAAATAAAGAAACTGCAACAGAACCAAGGCGAGTGCGGCGAGTTTTTGGTATTTTATGCAAATTGGGACACTGCCCTGGTCCCGTCGCTGGCACCGGCTGAGAAGCGCTCCCGCTGCGACAGGACAACTCTTATGCGATATATATATATATATATATATATATATTCACTGAAAAAAACATAGGTTATAGACCATATATAGTTAGGAATTAGCATTTACAAAACCTTGACAATTCACTGAAAAAACCATAGGTTATAGACCATATATAGTTAGGAATTCGCATTTAAAAAACCTTATTTTACTCACACAAAACCATTGAAATTCCATATATAGTTAGTTGCACTAACTATATATCGCGCACCCGCAATCCACTGCTGATGATGTCACATATTACATCATTCATGACATGGTCAGTGACATCACTGATGACATCACTGATGACATCTCAAATGACATCACTGACGACATCTCAAATGACATCACTGATGACATCACTGATGACATCTCATTTGACATTACTGATCACATCACTGATGATATCATTCATGTGATAATACGATGAACCTCTTCAGACTCTAATATAACCTTAGATACAATCAGTGTAAACAGACACTCACAGACTGTCACTCATCCATGGAGTTACTCACACAACTAGTCAGTCATGCAAAGAATCAATCATACCTCCATTTCCTCAACTATACAGTTATACAAACTTTACTTATTCAAACATATACTAACACATATTTACTCTCCTATACAATCCCTGATACAAGTTCACAATGATCCATACAGCCACTCACACATTCACTGGCTCTTATGCACAGTTATTTATATATGTCAACTCTCACATGTACTGTGTTTTACATATGTACTTACTTTGACATGTAGCACTGAGATATCCATTCACTCACCAATACACTCATGCACACAGTCAACCGCCCATACAGCTGTTTCCACATGCACTTTTGAAACCATACATCTAGTGAATCAACTGCTCACACATCTATGCACAGAGTCATACACCTCCCAGCCACCCACACACACACTCAGTCTCCCATACAAATACTTGGGCAACCAATCAATAACCCATATAGTTACTCATATAGCTACTTATCAACACATGCAACAGTTTACAGAACAACAGACATAATGATGCACAAATTAAGACAGTTTAGTCACTAACCCATGCACTCAGTGAGACACATTTAATCACTCACTCATACAGTCAGTCATGCACCTACTAAATCCTTCATCCAGACACTTATACATCCACTCATTCTTCAATATGTAAGACATATTTTAACTTTACAGAAACATACAGTCACTGGATGTTGTCATCAGTGATGTCATCAGTGATGTCATTTGAGATGTCATCAGTGATGTCATCAGTGATGTCACTGACCATGTCATGAATGATGTAATATGTGACATCATCAGCAGTGGATTGCGGGTGCGCGATATATAGTTAGTGCAACTAACTATATATGGAATTTCAATGGTTTTGTGTGAGTAAAATAAGGTTTTATAAATGCGAATTCCTAACTATATATGGTCTATAACCTATGGTTTTTTCAGTGAATTGTCAAGGTTTTGTAAATGCTAATTCCTAACTGTATATGGTCTATAACCTATGTTTTTTTCAGTGAATTTTCAAGGTTTTGTAAATGCTAATTCCTAACTATATATGGTCTATAACCTATGGTTTTTTCAGTGAATATATATATATACATACATATATAAACATATATCATCTGTATATCTATATAAATACAAACATAAATGCATGCATACATATACTTATATGCATACAGATGCATGTTATTTACATGAAAGTTGAAAAAACACTAATAAAAGCAAAGCTAAAAAGCCACCTCATTACAAACAGAATGGCTTTAACTTAAACGAGGGCGAGATCTATTGCATTTTCAATGCTTGTTTACTTTGGTTCCATCAAGAAGGCATTCAGATGTGTCACACATTTGCCATAAATTCTGAATGTTAGCACTCTAGTTGCACATTAGATCACTGTAGTAAAGCTACTGCTCACCAGGGACGTCTGCTGCTGGTATTCAAAGTGCATGTTTCAGTCTGCATGTCAGAATTTTTTTAATGAAATAGAAGAGGATTTGAGAAGTCACTCAAAATGATCCCTAATTTTTCTTTCTGAAGCACTAATCATACTTTCTATGGCAAAATTAACCCCCTCATGTTGTTCCTTTTTAAATTGAGTGTTTTCAGACTTACCACTTCATTCCAATCAAGATGGCTTCTTGTGTGCCATACTTTTGTCATAATTAAGACTGTTAGCGCTCTAGTTGTTCTTTAGAACACTCTGGGACATTCTGTCATTGGGCTATACTTGGGGTACATCTGGGTGATATTTGGGCTACATTTTGGCTCTTTTGTCTCTGGTGGCCATCTTGGGAGACTGTATGTCAGAATTTTTTAATGAAATTGAAGAGGGTTTGAGAAGTCACTCAAAATGTGCCCTAATTTTTCTTTCTGCAGCACTAATCATAATTCATATGGCAAAATATACCCCCTCATTTTGTACCTTTTTAAATTAAATGTTTTAAGAGTTACCACTTTATTCCAATCAAGATGGCTTCAGGTGTGCCATACCTTTGTAATAAGTAGGACTGTTAGCGCTCTAGTTGTTCTTTAGAACACTCTGGGACATTCTGTTATTGGGCTATACTTGGGCTACATCTGGGTGATATTTGGGCTACATTTGGGCTCTTTTGTCTCTGGTGGCCATTTTGGGAGGCTGCATGTCAGAATGTTTTAATGAAATAGAAGAGGATTTGAAAAGTCACTCAAAATGTGCCCTAATTTTTCTTTCTGCAGCACTAATAATACCTTCTATTGCATAATATACCCCCTCATTTTGTTCCTTTTTAAATTAAATGTTTTAAGAGTTACCACTTTATTCCCATCACGATGGCTCCAGGTGTGCTATACCTTTGTAATAAGTAGGACTGTTAGCGCTCTAGTTGTTCTTTAGAACACTCTGGGACATTCTGTCATTGGGCTATACTTGGGCTACATCTGGGTGATATTTGAGCTACATTTGGGCTCTTTTGTCTCTGGTGGCCATTTTGGGAGACTGCATGTCATAATGTTTTAATGAAATAGAAAAGGATTTGAGAAGTCACTCAAAATGTGCCCTAATTTTTCATTCTGCAGCACTAATCATACTTTCTATGGCAAAATATACCCCCTCATGTTGTTTCTTTTTAAATTAAATGTTTTAAGAGTTACCACTTTATTCCAATCAAGATGGCTTCAGGTGTGCCATACCTTTGTAATAAGTAGGACTGTTAGCGCTCTAGTTGTCCTTTAGAACACTCTAGGAGGCTGCAGTAGAACACAAAGGAATCAACTGACAGTCTCTGTCCTTGTTGGATGTACATGTTTTACTGAGAATGTCAGACTTCATTTTCCCATGACTGAGAAAGATAATGTGAATTTACAGAAAATATGCTTTCAGTTTAGCTTATAGATCCCCTTCCAAACCACTGTGGGAAAATCATGAGATATTAGTTTTCTTTCAAACAATATTCATGATATCACAGCAGAAGGTTTTTTCACATGGTAAAATCACCTTAGAACCCACCACAATTCCTAAAACGAGTATGGTACCATCAACAAATGATTTATAATGTAACTAAAGTCCTAAAACCCTCTATTAACTACAATGCTTTTTAATGAGGTGCTATCATGTATATTGGTCCCAAGATGGCTGCCAACACTTCTTGGATGAAGTGCTGACAGCCAATCAGATCAGATGTGTGGTTAGGCTCCGCCCAGATATATATCTTTTTTTGAACCTAAATTACTCAAAATCCACTGGAGCACATATATTGAGACCTAGCAAAGGCACATCGGGCTAACAGTCCCTACAATTTTGCCAAGTTTCGTGCAAATCCATTCAGCCGTTCGAGCTAAAAGTGAGGCCAACCGCCCTATGGAAATTAACATGGGAATAACGCGTTTTGGGACCCCCCTTTTTTCTCGGCCCCCCCTTGATGAAACCCCCTCAAATTGTCAGGGGCTGCTCAGAAACAAAATGTTCCATTTTCCTGAAAATTTCAGCCAATTCCGTCCACAAACGCCAAAGTTATTAGACATAGAATTTTCAAAAATCCCATAGAGAAAAAATCCTAACTATATATACCTACTGGCGACCGCCAGTAGGTAATATATATATATATATATATATATATATATATATATATATATATATATATATATATATATATATATATATATATATATATATCAAACACACGAGTTTGTCCCTGACTCGAAGGAGCCCACAAGCAGGTAGGTATAAATTACGTTTTAATAGGCAGATGACATCGTCAACAGGGAAAGCAGAGTCCTGAAAAGATTTATAACTGCAGCCTGACGCGTTTCATGCTCTCCTGAGCATTTCTTCAGAGGCTAATGAAAACTCTGTATGGAGCATAGGTCGCTTTTAATGAATTGCACCTGCCCCAATGGGCGTTGGCTCCACGGAGCCTGCTGGTACTTGGAGTTCTGTTTGGCGCTAGTGCGCTGCTCCCAGAGTTGATTAAAAGTCATTTTAAATGAACACCCCAGTGGGTCCAGAAATTCACTTCCTTAATGTTCACGAAGCCATTATTCATCTGCACAACGCCCCATCTGCTTATTTCGCACTGTGTGCCCTCTGGCTCCAGCACACTCCACGCATTCCGTGGCAGGACTCCTCCCCGACCGGGACCGGCCGGCAAAACATTAAACACACGAGTTTGTCCCTGACTCGAAGGAGCCCACAAGCAGGTAGGTATAAATTCCGTTTTAATAAGCAGATGACATCGTCAACAGGGAAAGCAGAGTCCTGAAAAGATTTATAACTGCAGCCTGACGCGTTTCATGCTCTCCTGAGCATTTCTTCAGAGGCTAATGAAAACTCTGTATGGAGCATAGGTCGCTTTTAATGAATTGCAGGAGAGCATGAAACGCGTCAGGCTGCAGTTATAAATCTTTTCAGGACTCTGCTTTCCCTGTTGACGATGTCATCTGCCTATTAAAACGGAATTTATACCTACCTGCTTGTGGGCTCCTTCGAGTCAGGGACAAACTCGTGTGTTTGATGTTTTGCCGGCCGGTCCCGGTCGGGGAGGAGTCCTGCCACGGAATGCGTGGAGTGTGCTGGAGCCAGAGGGCACACAGTGCGAAATAAGCAGATGGGGCGTTGTGCAGATGAATAATGGCTTCGTGAACATTAAGGAAGTGAATTTCTAGACCCACTGGGGTGTTCATTTAAAATGACTTTTAATCAACTCTGGGAGCAGCGCACTAGCGCCAAACAGAACTCCAAGTACCAGCAGGCTCCGTGGAGCCAACGCCCATTGGGGCAGGTGCAATTCATTAAAAGCGATCTATGCTCCATACAGAGTTTTCATTAGCCTCTGAAGAAATGCTCAGGAGAGCATGAAACGCGTCAGGCTGCAGTTATAAATCTTTTCAGGACTCTGCTTTCCCTGTTGACGATGTCATCTGCCTATTAAAACGGAATTTATACCTACCTGCTTGTGGGCTCCTTCGAGTCAGGGACAAACTCGTGTGTTTGATGTTTTGCCGGCCGGTCCCGGTCGGGGAGGAGTCCTGCCACGGAATGCGTGGAGTGTGCTGGAGCCAGAGGGCACACAGTGCGAAATAAGCAGATGGGGCGTTGTGCAGATGAATAATGGCTTCGTGAACATTAAGGAAGTGAATTTCTGGACCCACTGGGGTGTTCATTTAAAATGACTTTTAATCAACTCTGGGAGCAGCGCACTAGCGCCAAACAGAACTCCAAGTACCAGCAGGCTCCGTGGAGCCAACGCCCATTGGGGCAGGTGCAATTCATTAAAAGCGACCTATGCTCCATACAGAGTTTTCATTAGCCTCTGAAGAAATGCTCAGGAGAGCATGAAACGCGTCAGGCTGCAGTTATAAATCTTTTCAGGACTCTGCTTTCCCTGTTGACGATGTCATCTGCCTATTAAAACGGAATTTATACCTACCTGCTTGTGAGCTCCTTCGAGTCAGGGACAAACTCGTGTGTTTGATATATATATATATATATATATATATATATATATATATATATATATATATATATATCACCTACTGGCCGTTGCCAGTAGGTAGTTATAGTTAGGAACTATTTTTCATAGGAAATCCGGAAAATTCTGTTCCCAATAACTTTGGCGACGGTTGACAAATCTTCACAAAATTTTCAAAACCTTTGGCCAGCTCCAGTCCGCTCCTATCCTGGAAGTCTTGGGGTGATTCGTCAAGTGGGGGCTGAGAAAAAAGGGGGTTACAAAATGTGTTTTCCCCATGCAATTTTCTATAGGAACCTTTAGTCGCAGCTACAGCCCAAACTGCTGAACGGAATTACACCGAACTTGGCAAAGAGGTAGTCCTTGATTCAGACTCGTGCCTTTTTGTGAAATGGCGTAAGTCTGATCAGTAGTTTTTTAGATATTGAAGGAATAAAACTATATATATCTGGGCGGAGCCTAACCACACATCTCATTGTGAGATCTGATTGGCGGTCAGCACTTAATCCAAGAAGTGTTGGTAGCCATCTTGGGACCAATATACATGATAGCACCTCATTCAAAAGCACTGCAGTTAATAGAAGGTTTTAAGACTTTCATTTGTTGATGGTACCATAATCATTTTAGGAATTGTGGTATGTTCTAAAGTGATTTTATCATGTGAAAAAGCCTTTTGCTAGGATAGCATGAATCATGTTTGAGAGAAAAATATGTTCTCATGCTTTTCCCACAGAGGTTTAGAAGGTGATCAATAAGCTAAACTGAGAGCATATTTTCTGTAAATTCACATTATCGGTCTCAGGCATTTGAGAATGAAGTCTGACATTTTCAGTAAAACACGTACATCCAACAAGGGCAGAGACTGTCAGTTGATTCCTTTGTGTTCTACTGCAGCTTCCCAGAGTGTTCTAAAGAACAACTAGAGTGCTAACAGCCTTACTTATGACAAACGTATAGTACACCTGAAGCCATTGTGACTGGAATAAAGTGGTAACTCTTAAAACAGTTAATTTGCCTAAAGGAACACAATGGGGGCTTCATTTTGCCGTAGAAATTATGATTAGTGCTGCAGAAAGAAAAATTAGGGCACATTTTGACTTCTCAAATCCTCTTCTATTTCATTAAAAAAATTCTAAGATGCAGACTGAAACATGCACTTTGAATACCAGCAGCAGACTTCCCTGGTGAGCACTAGATTTACTACAGTGATCTAATTAGCAACTAGAGTGCTAACATTCAGAATTCATGGCAAATGTGTGACACATCTGAATGCCTTCTTGATGGAAACAAAGTAAAAAACTGAAAGCATTTCCTACTGAGGAGACTGTAGTAAATGAGGAAAGTAGGAAACTTCATAACAAACAAGTCTCCTAGGATGGCCGCCAGAGACAAAATAGCCCAAATGTAGCACAAACATCCCCCAGATGTAGCCCAAGTATAGCCCAATGACAGAATGTCCCAGGGAGCAAATATATTTTACTGAGGTATTTGCTGCAGAGGTCCTTGAGCGGTTTAGGAAGCATTCTGAGGAATTAGAGCCCATTGATGTAGCAAATGACTGTAAGCAAATGCGTGAAGGTCTTTTTGTCTTTTCTCAGGTGGCTGACTCAATCAGACGTTTGGTTAAACTGCGTGCTGATTGAAGCAGTCCGTTTGCGAGATTAGAAAAATGCAGCAGAGGCAGCTGCACAAACATCTCAGACCAGCGTGACACAGGCTTCTGCTTCTGGAACAGATAAGATTATGATTTATATGATTTATACTCCTTGGAATAAAGCGGATGTCATGACTCCTAAAGCTGCATTACCTGATCCGAGGAAAATTCCAGCTGCCTTTTATGAGGAAGTTGAGGGTGCCATTAGCTCTTGTACTATGACTCTGCCCGATATAGACATGTTTTTTGGATTGATATAACCCCCTGATATGTGGGGGACTATTTGTGAAGTTGATGATCATGCGACTTTTGGGTCGCTATGGAAGGATATTGAATTAGAGTACACAGAAAGGGAACCCGCACAAAAGCTATGTCGACTAATTTTAGATCTCCCCGCAGCTATATTAGTTAAGTTAAAGACGATTATCCCCCAAAAAAGATAGAGTGGACTGTCTTAGCGTCTTGCAAGCAAAAAGTAGATGAATCGGTTTCTGACTTCTTTACATGCTTTGAGGAGGTATTCCATGATTTTAGTGGCCAGTCATTGACAGATGACATGGACAGGCATCTGTTTGTCGATTAATATGTTGCAAACCTGTTGCCAGGAATAGCTAAAGGCCAGTGAGAGTTCATGGACTTTCTCTTCTCCGGTTTCTCTTATAACTATGGCTCAGTATCACGAGCAACAGGAATTAGAAGCAAAGGGCAATGAGGATAAGAAGACTAAAGAGTTAAAACCGAAGGTTATGTTTGCTCAGGCTTATGGTCCGCCTACTAGAGGCAATGATAGATGTGGACGTGGGTCTTATGGTTCGTCTTTTCCTTCTTACACTCGTTCAAATTTGTCTGTTGACCAGTGTGCGTACTGCAGGAAACTAGCACATTGGATTTCTGACTGTCCGACATTGCGTGCTCAGCAGTATCCAGGTGGACGGGGACAAATGAGAAATCGTTCAGGATATTCAGGGCCTAGAGGAAGCATTGATGATCGTGCTAGGTTTGATGCTAATACACGTGGACAGGATTGGTTTAACACTTTTGATAGACGGAACCAATATCAAATGTCTGATTATTTGCCAACTGATTTGAAAGATTCTGCTTATGCATAGGATTGCCTAGGATGGGGTAAGGAATCAGTTGAAGTTCCAGTAGATCAGAAGGCTCCCTATGTTACAGCATATGTTTTGGGTTCTACTGATTGGTTTCTGGTTGATACAGGAGCTACTCATAGTGTCTTGTCTAAACAATTGGTTCCAAGGGCTCCCCTGTCTGGCTTAACCATTACATCGATAGGTTTTGATGGAACACCTTCCGTTAGCCCACTGTCACAACCACTTGCATTCCATGTTGACAAATTTACTAATCCATGTCCATTTTTGCTTTCTCTGAGCACACCGGACAATATTGTGGGTCTCGATATGCTCAAATATTTTAGGGCTATGATTTGATGTTCTCCGGAACGAGTACGTGTTATTTTGAATGACAACTGCCCCGTGATTGAGAGATCTTGTCTTGTTAAAGAGGACATTGCATTGGCTTCACTCCCTAGCACTTTGTGGGTGACTTCAGACACGGATGTAGGGCAAATGGTTATTCCACCAGTACATATTAGTGTCAAGGAGGGTGTTTCATTGCCACGCTTGCCTCAATACAGAATTTCTCAAGAAGGCGAAGAAGCACTTGTATGCATTGTCCATGTTTTAATTGATGTGGGGGTTGTGGAAGAGGTTCCCTATAACATTTGTAACAGTCCTATTCTTCCCATTTTGAAAAAAGACACTTACACTAGGATTTACAGATTTATCATTGATCTGCGAGAAGTTAACAAGATTGTAGTACCACAATACCCCATGGTTTCTGACATAACGACATTGCTTACCTTAGTTCCTCCAACAGCAACTACATTCACCGTCATAGACCTGAAGAATGCTTTCTTCTCGATTCCTATTCATCCAGATAGCCGATATTTGTTTGGTTTCACATTGAATGATCGATCGTATGACAAGCGCGGAGAATCACGACGCGCGCACTTAGGACCCGGCCTCTCCAGACCCCGCCCACTCCTGGTCTCTGGTGGTTGGTCGGGCGGACGGCCCAATCCGCATCCGGCCGACACATTTCCGGTCCGGCGATATCGCGTGACCCGAGGGTCAGCGGGTGGAGACTCTGGGCCTATTTAGGGTCAACTCCCTGTGACTGAGGTCTCTGTTCCCGCTATCACTCCTGGATACCTGACTGCTCACGCCGGCACCTGGCCATTTTCGTGATCCGGGCCGGCTTTCCGAAACTCCCACCCACCCGTCCCTTAGATAAATGGTTTGAGGGGCGTTCTGCGGAGAAGAGACCTGCGATCAGTAAATAGTGGCTAAACAAGATGGATGGGAGCCCGCTTGCCGGGCTCCATAGGCAAGCTCTGAGGGGGGATATGGCAAGCTCTCCACTGGGAGGAAGTGACCACCAGCTGGGGAGGCTAGCACGACAGATTTCGAGCCTCCCGGGCAACCCTGGGCATCCTGGTGGTCGAGAGGTGGGCCCCAGTAATGGCGGACAAGGATAGAAGGGCGGGACCCACCACTCTAAGGGGCAGGTGCACGGCACTTGGCGTAGGATACCCAGTTGCGAGATGCGAACCAGATGGTATTCCTCCCTTAGGGTTGGGAAGGTGATGGAGCATGATATGCTCATAAATGTAGTTATGTTATAACATGTGGTTTTAGATATGCATGTTATTGCTTGTCATGTTTATACAATGTGGTGAATAAACATGGCCTTTTTAACCCCACCTGAATCTCTGATGATTTCAAATGTGGGGATCTTGCATGTCTAGGGTAGTTGGGCGGCAGGGGCATATCTGGAGGGTACGGGTCCTATAGATTTTGTAGAATTCCTCAAGGGTACACTGAGAGTCCTAGCATTTACAGTCAAGCATTAAAAAGACAACTTAATTCTTTAACTTTGCCTGAAGGTGTGGCTCTCATTCCATATGTCGATGATATCTTGTTGGCAGCCGATACGCCTGAACAGTGTGAAAAATGTACTCTGTCTTTACCTTCCTTCCTTGCTTCACATCACCATAAAGTGTCACGGAAGAAATTGCAATATTGTAGACCGAAGTAACCTATTTAGGTCACCTTCTGTCTAAGGAGGGTCGTGCACTTACACCAGATCTCATTCAAGCAATTTTAAACACACCAGTACCTTCTACTCAGAAAGATGTCTGTGCATTCATTGGTCTGGCTTCGTTTTGTAAGCAATTGATATTAGGTTTTTCACACATTGTTAAACCGTTGTTAGCGTTTCTGAAAAAAGACACTCCAATGCCCCTTACATGGACGACTGAATGCCAGAAGGCTTTTCGTCAGTTACAACAAGCTCTTTGTTCTGCACCAGTGTTAGGCACTCCAGATTAAACGAAGGGTTTTACACTCAATGTACATGAGAAAGATGGGTGTTCATTGTCAATTTTAGTGCAGCCACACGGTGACAAACAGCGTCCCCGTGCATAGTTTTCCGCGGTCCATGATCCGATTGATCATGCATTGCCTGGGTGCTTCCGATCAGTTGCAGCAGCAGCTGTGTCGATACGTCAAAGTGAAGGGATAGTTTTGTCACATAAATTGTTGGTGCTAGTCCCCATGCAGTTGATGCCCTTTTGAATCAGACTAAGGCACACCACCTAACTAGTGCTCATTTGACAGGATGCAAATTGACACTGTTAGCTCCTCACATTACCCTGAAGAGGTGTGCGATTTTGAACCCAGCTACTTTGTTACCATATCCAGCGACTCAGACTCAGTCACAGGAGTCTCATGATTGTATATTCCTTACTGAGGAACAGACAAAGGGTCACAACGACTTGCAAGATACACCCCTTTCAGATGTAGATGGGGAATTGTGGGTTGATGGGTCTTGTTTGAAGTTACCAGATGGCAAGACATCAGCTGCATATGCAATTATGACACTTCAGACAGTAGTGAAGACAGATCGTATACCACAGAATTAGGCTCAAGCAGCTGAGCTAATAGCGTTGACACGAGCGTGTGAACTTAGCACTGGTTTGTGTGTTAACATTTATACATATAGCCGGTATGCTTTTGGAGTGGCCCATGATTTTGGGCTACTTTTGAAGGAAAGAGGCTTTCTTACGTCCCACGGGATGCAGATAATGCACGGAGAACTAGTGCATAATCTTCTGACTGCACTGACATACCCAAAGAAGATAGCTATTGTGAAGTGTAGCCCACACAAGAAAGTGACTGATAAGACAGGACAAGGCAATGCTTTTGCAGATCTTGTAGATCATGAGACGGCAATGCAATGGAACACTACATCTATGTACGTTGTGAAGTCACAAGCTGAGCATTGGCATGATGCTAATCAGAGGTGTTAGACATACAGAGATCTGCTTCTGTGGAAGAACTTGAGCAGTGGTCCAACGAGGGAATGTTAGTCGATGAGGGCTGTTGGCGCAATAAAGAGATGTATAAGTGGAAATTGCCTACTGCTTATTTACAGCCTATGGTTCAAATGGCACATGGGCCGGCACATGTTGGAGCTCTAGCGATTAGGAAATTGCTTACGCAAGTTGGGGAGTATCCAGAGATTGCTGGTACAGCTAAAAGGATAGTGCAGTCCTGTTTGATCTGTTGGCAGTACAATCCTGGAAAAGTGACACAGACTCCTACATGAGGGTTTGCTACACCAACTGCACATTTTGAAGTTTTGCAAATGGATTAAATACAACTTGAACGTTGCAATAACTTAAAGTATGTCCTAGTGGTGGTATGTGCCTTCATTAAATGGATAGAAGAGTACCCTACAAAGAATAATACAGCTCTAACTACCGCTAAGGTGCTTTTAAAGGAGTTCTTCCCTAGTTTTGGTGTTTGAAAACTTTTGTGGCGTGTCAACGGACCTCATTTTATTGGGCAAGTTGTTGAGCATGTCCTGAAAGGATTATGGATCAAACAGAAGTTTCATGCGGTCTTCCACCCACAATCGGCAGGATTAGTGGAGAAGTTTAATGCTACTTTGAAATTGAAATGAGCAAAAATACTGGCTTCCACATGTTTGATAGGCCTAATGCGCTACCTTTGGCATTGTTGTCCATAAGATCGGTGCCACATTCATGATCTGGGCTTACACAATATGAGGTGGTATTTGGGAGACCAATGAACATTCGGGGAGTTCCTAAGCCACGCCCCATGCATGATGTACCTTGTGTTCTGATGAGCGACTACTTAGCACAGTTAACTGATAGTTTGATCCATATTCATCAACAGGTTCGAGAAGCACTTCCTGACAGATCTACGGGTGAGGCCCACGAACTCCGGCCTGGTGACCACGTGATGGTTAAAGCTTTCGAGAGGTCAAGCAGTTTGGAGCCAAGGTAGGGCGGTCCAGAGCAAGTACTCCTAGCGACGAGGACAGCAGTTTAAGTGACGAACAGGAAGAACTGGGTCCATAGCACTCACTGTGAGCGAGTGTCGTCTACCTTGGTGGAACCTGCTGTGCTGACTGACTTTCGAGAGATTCTGGAAACGAAGAAGGGCCGCGCTATCTCACCTGACGAATCTAAAGGAGTCTTCCCGGACCACACGATTCCTGGAGCCTCCCGGTACCAGCTGAGACCGAGGAAAGAATCTGCAGTTTTGAGAAAGACTGGTGGAGCAACCGCCCTGGGTTGGTGAAATGGAGTGCCGATGTGGCAAGAGGGGGGATCAGTCCTGCGAAGTGACACCTATCTTGACCCTCGGTGAAGAAATCAACGGCTAGACAGGGGTAAGAGCTCCAATGATTGTTTCAACAAGGAAGAGACCATGTCTGCAAGAAGATCAACTGTTGCTAAGATCATTTGTGCTGTAGGATTTGTTGTTGCTATGGTGGCTATAGCATTAATCCTGGTTTGTTGAGAAAGTGGCTCCTGCTCAACAGCTTTTGATTGCCACTACTCAAGAACCAGTTGAGCATCATTACTTTACGCTTCCCTACCATGAGCAAAAGCAGTGACATTCCTACCTGAATAATACGTGCATTCAGATGTTGCATCATACTCATAATGCCACAAATACTAGTCAAGTCAGAAGATTTATATAGCGCGCTACATACCCGGAGGGTCTCAAGGCGCTTGAAGAAGGGTGGGGAATTATTTGTCGAATATCCAAGTTTTAAGTTGCTTTCTGAATGCTAGATGGTTCTGAGTGAGACGAAGGTGAGTGGGGAGTGAGTTCCAGGTTTTAGCTGCGAGGTAGGAAAAGGATCTCCCTCCCATGGTGGTTTTATTGATGCGGGGTACGGTAGCAAGGGCTTGGTTGGAGGATCGTAGCTGACGGGAGGGGGTGTAGAAGGAAAGACGTGTGTTGAGGCATTCGGGTCCAATTTCATAAAGTGCTTTGTGTGCGTGGGTTAGGAGTCGGAAAGTAATCCTCTTATTGACGGGGAGCCAGTGGAGGTTTTTCAGGTGGCTAGAGATGTGGTCTTTACGTGGGATGTCTAGTATGAGTCTGGCTGATGCGTTCTGGATGCGTTGGAGTTTATTCTGGAGTTTTGCGGTGATACCGGCGTATAGGGTGTTTCCGTAGTCCAGGCGGCTTGTAACCAGTGCATGGGTGACCGTTTTTCTGGTTTCGGTGGGGATCCAGCGAAATGTTTTTTTGAGCATGCGAAGAATATTGAAGCAAGATGATGAAACAGCGTTTACTTGTCTGTTCATAGAAAGTGAGGAGTCCAGGATGACGCCCAGGTTCCGTGCGTGGTCCGTCGGGATGGGTGCTTTTCCAAGGGCCTCTGGCCACCAAGAGTCGTCCCAGGCGGAGGGGGAGGTACCTAAGATAAGGACTTCTGTTTTGTCTGAGTTCAGTTTCAGACGGCTGTGTTTCATCCACTCGGCTACTTCTTTCAATCCTTCGTGTAGGTTAGTTTTGGCGGTGCTAGGGTCTTTGGTGAGTGATAGGATCAGTTGAGTGTCATCCGCGTAGGAGATGATGTTGAGGTTGTGTTGGCGTGCGATGGCTGCGAGGGGGCTCATGTATACGTTGAAGAGGGTGGGACTGAGTGAGGACCCTTGAGGTACGCCGCAGATGACTTCAGTGGCCTCTGAGTTGAATGGTGGGAGGCGGACTCTCTGGGTTCTTCCAGAAAGGAACGAGGTGATCCATTCCAGTGCTTTTCCTTGTATTCCGATGTTTCTGAGGCGCTGTAGAAGGGTGCTATGGCAGACTGTGTCGAAGGCTGCTGAGAGGTCAAGGAGGATGAGGGCGACTGTGTCTCCATTGTCCAGGAGAGTTCGAATGTCGTCTGTTGCTGCGATGAGGGCGGTTTCCGTGCTGTGTTTGTCTCGGAAGCCGGACTGTGAGGAGTCGAGGGATTTGTTTGTTTCGAGGAAGGCAGCAAGCTGATTGTTGACAGCTTTCTCGATGACTTTGGCTGGGAATGGAAGGAGCAAGATGGGGCGGTAGTTTTTGAGTTCGGTGGGGTCCGCTGTGGGTTTTTTCAGAAGGGCGCTAAGTTCTGCGTGTTTCCAGCTTTCCGGGAAGGTGGCGGAGTTGAGGGAGCAGTTGATGACGTGTCGAAGGTGTGGTGCTATGATGGAGTCTGCTTTGTTGAAGATGTGGTGAGGGCAGGGGTCTGTGGGGGATCCTGAGTGGATGGAGTTCATCAGACGATGGTGTCTTCAGTGGAAATTGGGTTCCAGTCATTAAGGATGTTCAAGGGGGGGTGAAGGTCCTGCGGAAGGTTGGGTGGGTTGGTCTCCGGGTCGGTTGTCGAAGCTGTTGTGGATGTCTGTGATTTTGTTGTGGAAGAACGAAGCTAGGGAGTCGCAGAGGGCTTGAGAGGGGGTGATGTTGTTGGAGTTGGCTGAGGGGTTGGTAAATTCTTTGACGATGTTGAATAATTCCTTGCTGTTGTGGGCGTTGTTGTCTAGTCGGTCTTTGAATGCGGCTTTCTTGGCAGATCGGATTAGTTGGTGGTGTATGCGGGTGGCGTTTTTGAAGGCGTCCCTAGTGCTGGTGTTTGGGTCATTTTTTCAGGCCTTCTCGAGGGAGCGACAGAGTTTCTTGGATTTCTTAAGATCATCGTTGAACCAGGATGCGTTTTTGCTGCCTAGTTTGATTTGACGTTTTTTCAGCGGTGCTAGGAAGTTGGCGCTGTTGGATAGCCATTGGGAGAGGAAATAAGGAACTCCTTTTATTCCTCTTCCTTTTTCTCATAATGGATCTTGTCAAGCTTGGTTTGTGCTTATATCTGCTTCTGGAGAGACGACATTAGGACGGATTAATTATCATCTTAATAAAGTGTGTTATCCAGATGAAGATGGTAATCCACATGCTGAAAGAACTAAATGGGAATGGGAGGAGTACTGACCTGTGAACATTTCTATGCCACATGTTTTCCCAAATATGAGAACTATTAAGAACAATGGACTATTTATGATTTCTGTGACCAGAGCTAAAGCAGACTTATGTATAGGAAATGTTGGGCGAAATCCAGTGGGAAAAAGTGAGTGTACTGTGGTTTTGACTATTGAAGGTGCCACCAATCTTAGTTTTATATAATCACATAATACATATGTTGTGTGTGGTAATAAGAGATATTACCAACTACCTGTTGGATGGCCGGGAATATGTTTTGTATCCATTTTGCTGCCCCCTGTGTTTCTGGCACCTGCATCGTATCACTGAGACTTCAACCTATATAATACTATCTTTAGGAGCAGATATAAGAGGACGATAAGTACTGATGAGGTAGACCAGACTGATACCACCTTGAAACAATAAATTGATTTCAATTTGGGCTTGTTTTTCTTTGTGGGTGCAGCATTAAACAGTAGATATGATATTAGCTGATCGAGATGGTGCGTGTCGCGTCATCGGCAGCAGCTGTTGTGTCTATATTCCGGACCACTCACCTTCAGTATTTGATGCCATCTCAAAACTGATAAGATTGCTGCAGAATTTCATCCAGAGACTGGTACATGGACTTTTTCAAGTAGGACGTGGACACTCTTTGTCACTTGGGGCTGGAAGCTGTTGACCATCCTTTGTTTAATAATATTGATATTATTTACATGCTGTATATGTATACAATGTGATCCAATGCTCTGCTCTGTCTGTATTTCTGCCTACACACCTGCCAAACGGAATGTTGCAGAAATGAAAGCACAACGTTTGTTGAATAAAGAGGTTACTGAAATCATGAATATCCGTATACAAGATGTGAACCTAGATTACCCCAAATGAATTTATGTCCTCAGCTAATGCTAAAAGGGTCATCTTTTGTAAATTGGCAGCGATCGGGGTTAGCATTTAGCTGAAGCCATCTTGGATTCTGCAGCCATCTTGTCTGCCATGTGCTCACCATGTGCTCTGTCCTACCTTGCTGTCATTTGCTCTTGTATTCTCCTTAGAGACAGACTCTATTTAGGCTCTGCTACTCTGCACAGGCGCAGAGGAGACTGTGACTTTCCATACACCTGTCTGTAGTCTGTAACTGTCAGAGTATTTCTGTCGGAACCAGCAAACTGTTAGCTACTCTCAATTGTTGACTGTGCATTTCTGTATGAACTTTTATGTATGTAAACCTTCTCTTCTGTACTTGTACCACCCTCTTTTGAGCCCCTGTGTGGTTATAAAAGGAGCATGTTCCTTCTGTTCAGTGTGCTATTTCATGCACTACTGAAGGGTGTTGTGTGAATGTAGTTCTACCTCTTGAGGTTAATAAAGCGCTCTGATTTTTATTGCAGTTTCCATGCCAACTTCTTTCCTATTGGTCTGAGGACTTGTGCAGAGAAGGGCGAACCCTTAGCACAGGTAAGCCTGGCTGAGGTCCACCACAACACTCTCACAATTTGCTGGTGGAGGGACAATGAACTCAGTGGTTTCCAGGCTTATGACGGCAGGAGTGAGAGAACACCTGTAAAGAATGAGGTGCTTGTCAACCAGCTGAACTATCTAGATGGTGAGGTAACTGGCAATTGAATAATTGCCCATGAGAGACAGTCACTTACTCATGAAATTGTGATGGGTTTGGTCCAGGTGAATCATAGATCCAAAGGTTGTACAGAATGAATCCTTATTGATAAATGTGTTAGGTGTCCCCCGCACTCCCCATATCTGTCCTGAGGAAGACCTCGCCTGTAAGGGTCTGAATAACCTACACACACACAGGGGTCGAAACGTCAACACTTCATTACTGCCTGTTTGTACATATTAAAAATGTGAAAAATATATTTTTGTTTCTTGTGCGTATAAATAGTATATGCCTTAATGATTGATTGTGATATTTTTATCACTACCTATTTTTCCTACCTCACTACCTCACTCAAAACACTTTATTTCCCTTTTCTCTCCCTTTTGGGCGCTGTAATGATAATGTTCTTTACAAAAGTGTATGTCATGTAATACGTGTTTGACAATATGCTAACCTGTTTCAGTGTGAATAAATAACACTGGAGCAACTGATTCGGTCCTGCTTTTACTTTGTGTTTCAAATATTATTGTATGTTTTCCCTTCCTTCAGACAATTCTGATGTTATAATACTGGGACCACCGTAATATATACTGCCTTGCACCCAGGTTCCAGTGATTTTGGGTTTACCCTTTATTTGTAACCTTTAATGAGCAGGCGCACACCTGCGAGGTAATGTTCTGTGATATTTCACAATTTTCTTCCAAAATGGTCGAGAGTGAGACTCTGTCATACAGAGAGGAGTACATCAACCAACTGCTTGAGGACCCAGCAAACCAATTCCTTACCCCAGACACACCTAACATCAACTTTACCCTCAAGGATGAAGTCGTCAAACTTGAACGTCTTGAGAAAAAACTCATACGCAACCGCCTTCACAGGCACATGCTCACCAAATATTTGCAGGCCAATATAATTCCCATTGGATACAGATCAAAAATGAACCATCCATCTTCATTGACATACCAAAATTTAAAGAAGGGTTCAGCTTTGTGGCTAATAACGCCTCCCGACACTGAATGGTACTTGGCGTCGAGACAGCGGCTGAACAAGTCCAAACACTATCGCGTGAGATTGTTGCACTCAAGCAGGAGATTGCAGGAGACACTACCCTGACCAACACTAAAGAGGCCCTTGAAAACCTGGGGAATGCTTTAAAAGATTTTGAAACAACCACCCAGAATAAGAAACTTGACAAACTGTCAAAGGACATCCGTTTCAATGAGAAAAAGAATACGTACCCTTACCTGAACGAGGACAACTACAAGCAAGACAACCAGGGACAATTCACGGGAAGGGGCAGAGGAGGCTATAAAGGGAGAAGAAATGACACCACGTTCTCGGATTTATCAGTGAGTACGGACAGCGATAGTGAGCAACCAGGAACAAGCACTGGCTACGGATATCGGGATAATTGGTACCCACCTCAGAGCTCCCCCCTTTTTTTAGGCAAGGGCCAATGGAAACCCCCGAGAGGATGGGCGAACTGGCCCAGGGGCCCGCAGAGAGGCCAGCAACCCAGCAACACCGGATGGGAGAGGGGCCGCAGAGCAGTATCCAAACAAGTCCGCTTCCAACCCGAGAACCACAGTGAAGTTTCCACTCGCCGGAAGGTCTACAGACAGTAGCTACAGACGGCAACCCAGTGGTGAATATTTCCTTGTACAGATTGAAGGAGGATGAAAAGAGAATCCTATCAAAAGGTCTTTCTTTTGTACCGACTGCCCACCCGAATATTTTCAACATAAAAACTGAATTAAACAGATTTTTTCACAAGATTTGCTTGAGGTATTTCTTCAAGAACTCTGCAACAACACCAGTAAGATCACAAACAGCGTTAAGGGTCCCTTCAATGTTCTTCCCTCCAACAAGTGCCATGACTAACAGAATTCTGGCATATTAAACAATGGTACAGAAAGATGTATCCAGACTACTGACTACATAGTAGCACACCGCACATAATACCACCAAGTCTGAAAAGGCAGCCTTTGTGAGTTTGAAAAACAATAAGGATATTGTGATCAAATCAACAGACAAGGGCGGGGCGATTGTAGTGCAAGACACAACAGCATACAAATAGAGATCATGAAACAACTGCAGGATGGAGTCAGCTACGCCCAACTGAGAATGGATCCCACCAAGGACCTGGCTACTGAAATTCTGGATCTGACCTCAGAATCAATGGAGAAGGGATTTGACTATCTGAATCAAAAATTCCCATCTATATACACCTTGCTGAAGATTCATAACGACATCTCCAACCCACCTGGCCACCCAATAGTGTTGGGCAGTGGATCACTATTTGAACCCCTGTGTAAGTACATTGACTTCTTTCCTAAACCTATCACTGAAAAGACTCAAGCATACCTAAGGGATACTATGCAGACGATAACACTAATCGACAAACAGCCTTTCAATCCAGATGATCAACTGCTAGCAACATGAGACGTTGTATCGTTACGCATGAGTATACCTCAAGATCCATCATTGGAGGTGATGAAAAACGCCCTGAACCAACGACCAGCCCCTGTGACTGTTCCGACTGAGTTTATAATCAGCCTACTGAAGATAACGATGAAGAAAAATTTATTTTTCTTTAAAGCCACCACTACGTACAGACTAAATGTGTGGCGATGGGGGCAGCCTTTGGCCCAGATCTGGTGATCATCTACATGGACAACTTTGAGCAATCATAAATCTTGAACAATAACCCCTTCCAACATAGGATTAATTTGTGGAAACGGTATATAGACAACATTTTGCTGATATGGACTGGAGACAAGACGGAGTTGGGTCACTTCTACAACTGGCTGAATAAATGTGACAATGACATCAAATTCACACTACAATTGGATGCAAACGAAATAGCATTAATTGACATCAAAATATGCTGTCAAAATATGGAGCTCTACACTACATTGTACTGTAAGCCATCAGAACGCAACTCACTCCTGAGGTATAATAGTCACCACCCACGGGCATTGCGAGACAATCTGCCCGTAGGCCAATTTTTGCGGATCAGGAGAAACTGCACCAAAAAGGCCGACTACATGAAAGAATCTGACGACCTAAGCACAAGACTACTATCAGGGGGCTATCCAAAACGAATGGTAAAACGGGCGCAGAAAAGGGCCTGATTCAGGCCACAAGAAGACCTGCTGATACCTAAGGACAAGAATGATATATCACTACAGAGGCTAATATGTGTGACAACTTTTTCGATGAGGAGCAATGCTATAAAGAAGATTATCAACAAGCACTGGAACCTGGTCTCGGAGGACATTTAACAGGCAACGCCTCCAATGCATGCTTTCAGAAAACCGAAGAGCATCAAGGATCATGTGGTCCATTCTTTCCTGGCAACAGAAACCAAACCTACACTTCAATCAATGTGGAACTTACCACCGTTCAAGGGACACCATAAATGTGGCCAGTGCAAAGCCTGTCAAACTACGATTCAGACCAAGAACTTTACCTACAAACAGCAGAAGATTGTCCTACAATCCTTCACTAACTGTAACTCTATGAACATTATTTATGTAATTGTCTGTCCCTGTGGTCTACTCTATGTGGGCCAGACACAGCAGATAATCAAGGCCAGAATACTACAGCATCAAAGTAGGATACGATGTTCGGTCAATGGGGCCCCACAATCCTTCACTAACTGTAACTCTATGAACGTTATTTATGTCATTGTCCGCCCCTGTGGTCTACTCTATGTGGGCCAGACAGTGCAGAAAATCAAGGCCAGAATACTACAACATCAAAGTAGGATACCATGTTCAGTCCACGGGGCCCCACTCGTGGAACACTTCTCTGCAAAAGGACACAATCCTGACCAGGTTCAGTGGCTGGTTTTAGGGAAAGCCGCTCTGGGACCAAGGAGAGGGTCCATTGAGTCAATACTCAACACATGTGAAGCAAAATGGATGATACTTCTGGACACCATTAACAATGGACTCAACGAACTAGAAACAAGTAATGCCCAACTAGCCTGCCTAACCATAGAATGAATAAGTCAAGTTTAACATTGTCATTTTAACCATGATCTACGGTCCTTCAGAGGACCTCAATTAATGCACTTTTTGAGTATTACGTCCTGACATTGATACACACCACGAACAATACCGGACATGAGGTTATTAACTCTGCTCGAACATTGACTAACAAAGCCATTTGACATGTGAATACATGAACTTCTTTCTGATAACCAATGTGGCTGTGCCACCTTTGCCCTTATGTCTTTATGGGCTAAGAACTTGACGTTGGATAAGTGTACATATTGGATGCTCTTTTGTTTATCTGTTGTAAGCAATTGATGTCACAATTAGTTGCATGTCTTCTACAGATTTCTTCTCAGTAGAAATTAAGTGGTCTTTAATATGTTGCATTAAATGGGACAATACTCGGTAGGAATTAAGTGGTCTTTAATATGTTGCATGTTGATATACTCATGTTTGCCTTACACATTATATGTCCCAATGCGGCCGTGCCGACTGTTGGACAAGTGTATATGAATGCAGATGTCTTTTACATGATGTAGTGTCAAGTATTTAATTTTAGACACCTGTGTTAGGGCCATTTCCTATTCAGACACTATGTCGGTGTCACAGTGCCACTATAGAGACAGTTTGTGACCATTTTGGCGTTAATAACGTCATACATCACCCACTCACGCACTGCTGCCTTGATAGGTCAGTCTGTTTTCAGGCTCCTCTCCAATGTGCATGTAGCTGCTGCATGATTCCGAGCATCATGTAGCTGCTGCATGATTCCGAGCATCACCGAGCGGCTTGAGCGTTGATACACCCTTCGCGTAACGCCCGGATCACATAGGAGGCAGGATTTTTTGAGCCAGTTGATCTTATTCGAAGAACAACGAAGAAGAATATGGTGATTGTTGCCACCCCACCTTTTGAACTTAGCGATCCATATGGGAACACAGTGTGACCGGCGTCTGTCCCCGTAACCAGTTACAGATAGGATTTTTGTCTCCGCCTTTCACCCTGTTTTTCTTAAAGCATGCACGGCTACCCTCACAATGCCACCTCTTTTGACTATTGCTATACGACATCCCAAATGCATGTTCACAGTATAATTGATGATTCGGTTAACATTTACCCTTTGAATTCCTCCGCCCAGCTTTGTTTCCCATGTTGTTTACCGCACATTTAATGCATGCCACTACCCGTTTCCTGAGTTGTAAGGGTGAGCCGTGTTTGGTGTTAACAAACTGTAAGTATTTCCACCTGGCAAGTCTTCAATGTATGCTTTTGTTTAAAAACATGTTAACACAGTAATGAACACCCACAAGGCACCTTTTTAACCGAGCCCCCGCATGTATAATTAACCGCACTGTCTGTTTGCAATACCGCACACATATTCAAGGCAAGTCTTTACCCCTTTTTCAATAGTCAGAAAAATGGGCCGATTTCTGATTTTCCAAGTTGTGATCATAACCACACGGCATATTTAATTTATTTGATTGTGTAATCGCACACATGTTACCAAAGCAATATATAATCACAAGTCACCTTTTTAACCAAACGTCTGCATGAATCCTCACTCAGATGTCGTGCCTGATCTTTCCATGTTGCTCCACTCTGTAAACACGATGCAGAGTTAACTTTTCCCGTGCACCACCACTATTGATGTAACGAGGCCAATGATACTCTTGATTAAGAGAGCATGCACACCTTCTCAGCTTCATACCAAGCTCCAGAATCACCAGGGTCATTGCATGTTTGACCCTCTCGTGCTATTTCAACTTACCCACCGGGTCTTGATTATCCTCCTTTTCTATCCTCTGTTAGATTTGATCTTCAGACTCCCTTGATTAAATCTGGATCTCAGAGACATTGATCAATAAGGATTCATTCCACACAACCTTTGGATCTATGCTTCACCTGGAGCAACCCCACCACAATTTCACGAGTAAGTGACTGTCTCTCATGGGCAATTATTCAATTGCCAGTTACCTCTCCATCTAGATCATTCAGCTGGTTCACAAGCACCTCATCCTTTACAGGTGTTCTCTCATTCCTGCCGTCATAAGCCTGGGAACCACTGAGTCCATTGTCCCTTCACCAGCAAATTGTGAGAGGCCCCTATCCATTCACAGTAATTATATGGATCAGTACCGCGTTGGTCACTGGCTTTACCTTCTTTTTAATTTTTTAATCATGGTCCTGATACATCACCCCTTTTGTCCTGGTTAGGTGTCCCCCACACTCCCCATGACCGTCCTGAGGAAGACCCCGCCTGTAAGGGTCTGAAGAACCTACACACACACAGGGGTTGAATCGTCAACAATTAATTACTGCCAGTTTCTCTCAACAGTACTTACATTACTGTGGACTTGTATGCTACATGGCTAAATATGTACATATTAAAAATGTGAAAAAGATATTTTTGTTTATTGTGCGTATAAATAGTATATGCCTTAATGATTGATTGTGATATTTTTATCACTGCCTATTTTTCCTACCTCACTCAAAGCACTTTACTTCCCTTTTCTACCCGTTTTGGGCACGTAAAGATAATGTTTCTCTGCAAAAGAGTATGTCATGTAATACGTGTTTGACGATATGCTAACCAGTTTCAGTGTGATTAAATAATACTGGAACAACTGATTCGGTACTGCTTTAACTTTGTGTTTCGAATAGTATTGTATGTTTCCCCTTTCTTCACACTATTCTGATGTTCTAATAATGGGACAACTGTAATATATACTGCCATTGCAAATAGCAGTGTCCCGGGGGTGGGCACCCCGGGACACTGCAGGAGCCGGCCTTGGGGGGTGGCGGTCCCCAGGGTCCATCAAGCACTTCAGGAGGGGGACCGAGTGATCAAGGGCACAGAATGCTCGAAACGCGTGGCAGAGGGAAAGAACAATTAAGATTTTCTGGCCTGAGCCGTTTGGGTCTCTTTAGACTCGTCTCACACCACTGGAATTCCGTTTTCCAAAGAGACAAGGCGAACCCAATATCATGCTGAATTTTTAGTGATTTTTCTCGCCCAGCACCGCCACCATGATGCGTTTCGGTCCCAACTCGGACCTTGATCACATGACATATAAATAAATAAAACTAATTTCGTTGCATGCACTGCATCATCAAATACGATGCAGTGGGCGCAACAAAATTTGTTTTATTCATTTATATGTTTACTTACCTGTTAAACTCCGTAATCCAAACATTACTACCCCCCTACCATGCCCCTCCCCCTCCCCACGTCACCACCCTGCAGGAACTCCTACTAATGACCGCGGTGGCAGTACGCCTACCGTCCAAGGACGAAATTTTTTGGAACTGACCTGACTTATTTTGCGGATTTACTCCTGCTTGTGAATCTATGGTTTGAACGACTTATGACTCCTTGAGAGAAAATAAACAATTGAATAACGGGACCACCATTAAATCCATTGAAAATTGAGTATGCAGAGACTAAGAGCCTGATACATCATGAGAACATAGTTTCACATCTACGTTCCGTGCACAAGGAATTGTTCATTAATCGTGAGACAAAGAGTGAAGATTTTCCACTTGGTCCGCCACCACTATAGGGGCCGACACTACTACTCTTCTGGTTGCCCAATGTATTAGTCCTGATGAAGACTCGCATGGACACGGTCCAACTTACCTTTAGGCCCTAAGACGAGTCGAAACATCGACGCTCCTTTCTTTTAATACCTGGATTGTGAAACACATTTTCTGGTGCAACAGAATTTTGGAAGCAATGTCTCCATTTAATGAAAATTGTGTATAGAATTTATATCGCAGGCCAGGTTACTGTAAGACGGTAAATTGTGTCAACCGATCGATTGTGTATATAACATTGTAAATATTTCTATGCCTGCCTTTACTGCCCTTTTTCTACTAAGCACCTGACATTTCTTTATCTTATGCAAGCTCTCTTTGGGCAACTTAAAATCCTCTTACATAGAGATAGTTATAAATGCAATGAATTAAAATTGCCCCTGAATTTGTAATTATGACTGTTGCACTTTTGTTCTTCTTTTTGTAAATGTTGTAACACATTGAATGTATAGCGTTGATCTGTGAGACATATCCCATAACTGAGTGGAAATATTGAATATGTATTGATCAATTCAATTTAAGTGAAAGTAATGGTTGAAGACCATTGTATTTCAATAGTATCGTCCAAGGACAGTACACGTACCATTAAGAGCACGAGCTGCATGCTAATTGGTTAAAAACTGTCTGTCAACACTGCAAACCAGGAAGTGTTGGTGAACTGGAAGTTCCTGGTGGGCTAGTTGGCCCCCAGGGACCCCCAGTATTCAAGGGGAATTAGTTCCCCCTCTGCAAACGCGCCAGGGAGCTGCCTTGCAGAGAAGTGTAAAGAGGCCACTCCCCTTTTTACACCTATCTGCAACGCAGCCCCCTGGCGCATACTGGAGGTTCCAGGTGGGCTAGTTGGCCCCAGCGACTCCAGTATGCAAGGGGAATTATTCCCCCTCTGCAAACGCACCAGGGGGCTGCATTGCAGAGCGGTGTAATGAAGCCTCACCCATTTGTACACCTCTCTGCAACGCAGCCCCTTGGCGCATACTGGAGGTTCCTGGTGGGCCAGTTGGCCCCCAGGGACCCCCAGTATTCAAGGGGAATTAGTTCCCCTTCTGCAAACGTGCCTTGGGGCTGCATTGCAGAGAGGTGTAATGAGGCCACGCCCCTTTTTACACCTCTCTGCAACGCTGCCCCCTCCGCATATTGGAGGTTCCTGGTGGGCTAGTTGGCCCCCAGGGACCCCCAGTATTTAAGGGGAATTAGTTCCCCCTCTGCAAACGCGCAAGGGGGCTGCCTTGCAGAGACGTGTAGAGGCCACGCCCCTTTTTACACCTCTCAGCAATGCAGCCCCCTGGCGCATACTTGAGGTTCTTGGTGGGCTAGTTGGCCCCCAGGGACCCCCAGTATTTAAGGGGAATTAGTTCCCCCTCCGCAAACGCGCCAGGGAGCTGCCTTGAAGAGACGTGTAAAGAGGCCACTCCCCTTTTTACACCTCTCTGCAACGCAGCCCCCTGGCGCATACTGGAGGTTCCTGGTCGGCTAGTTGGCCCCAGGGACCCCCAGTATTCAAGGGGAATTAGTTCCCCCTCTGCAAACACGCCAGGGGGCTGCATTGCAGAGAGGTGTAATGAAGCCACGCCCATTTTACACCTCTCTGCAACGCAGCCCCCTGGCGTGTACTGGAGGTTCCGGGTTGGCTAGTTGGCCCCCAGGGGCCCCCAATATGCAAGGGGATTTAGTTCCCCCTCTGCAAACGTGCCAGGGGGCTACCTTGCAGAGAGGTGTGAAAAGGGGTGTGGTCTCATTACACCTCTCTGCAACGCAGCCCCCTGGTGCATACTGGAGGTTCCTGGTTTGCTAGTTGGCCCCCAGGGACCACCAGTATGCAAGGGGAATTAGTTCCCCCTCTGCAAACGCGCCAGGGGGATGCGTTGCAGAGAGGTGTAAAAAGGAGCGTGCCCTAATTACACCTCTCTGCAACACAGCCCCCTGGCGCATACTGGAGGTTCCTGGTGGGCTATTTTGCACCCAGGGACTCCCAGTGTGCAAGGGGAAGTAGTTTTCCCTCTGCAAACGCACCAGGGGGCTGCGTTGCAGAGGTGTAAAAAGGGGCATGGCCTCATTACACCTCTCTGCAGCTTAGCCCCCTGGCGCATACTAGAGCTTCCTGGTGGGGTAACTGGTCCCCAGGGACCCCCAGTATTCAAGGGGAATTAGTTCCCCCTCTGCAAAGCCCCAGGGGTCTGCATTGCAGAGAGGTGTAAAAAGAGGCGTGGCCTCATTACACCTCTCTGCAATGCAGCCCCCTGGTGCATACTGAAGATTCCTGGTGGGCTTGTTGGCCCCCAGGGACCCCCAGGGACCCCCATTTCCTCTAAAATCAGCCGAATTACGAATTCTTATGTACTCACCTGCTATCAAGAGAGACCTCAGTGCTGCTTCTTTCAGCCCACTACTGTTATGTTATGTTATGTTATGTTATGTTATTTATTTTTTTGTATAGCGCAACGGTTACTCAAAAAGAGAATCCCGGCGCTTTAGGTAAGGTGAACAGGTTTCAAAATAACACAACACAGATAAAAACAGTACAAAAGTCCACAAAAGAAACGGGGCTACAGGCAAACCTATTGAGAAAACAGCCAGGTTTTGAGGCCTTTCCTAAAATCAAGAAGAGTAGTCGCCCCCCGCAAAGGGAGCGGTAAGGAATTCCACATCTGTGGGGCCAGCAGACTGAAGGAGCGGCCACCTAGGCGAGCCCTCTTCACACGCGGAACAGCCGCAAGAAGTAAAGATTCCAACCTCAACGCGCGAGTAGGATGGTAAAAAGTGAGTCTCTTTTGAAGATGTTTAGCTCCCACCGCATGGAGAGCTTTATAGGCCAAGGTCCTGTCCGTCCTGTTCTTCACAGCACCGCGCGGAGATACACCTTCGGGTGTGATGCCGGCGCATTACAAGCCCATAAATAATAATAATAATAATAATAAGGTCAGAGCCTTAAAGGCAATCCGTTTGCGGATGGGTAAAAAGTAATTTTAACCGTACTTACCAGTAACTTGAATTTCCTTCCATAGGATATCATTGCCTGCTATATAAAATATATATAAATTTAAAAAAATATATTACAATTTCAATATTATTAAAAAAAAGAATTTTCAATTTATATTAAAAAGTATGTAATGTAATTTAAAAAATAAAATATCTAACAATAAATACTTTAAAACAATGTAGTAAATCAGTATAAAAAAATATAACAAATAATGTGTTTAAAAATTATCATTTAAAAAACCTTAGAAATTCACTGAAAAAACCATAGGTTTCAGCCACGTTAGAGTTTGGAATTAGCATTTAAAAAAACCTTAGAAATTCGGCAAGATGGCCGCGGGTCAGACACAGGAGTAGGTCGCTCCTGCCTCCCTCTCCCGTTGCAAGAGGAAAAAGAACAAACACATCAGGAGAAAATGAAAAATAAAGAATGACGAGCAAAAGATGGCTTAAGAACACCCCACGAAGTGTGCTACCGTTGATGCGGACGAAGACACTCAGCAATATTCTTCATATTATGCTTGTTGAGTTTAAGGACAGTGTGATACGCCCAATAGCTGAGACCCTGAGACTGAATTGGAGCTTCAGGATGCTACCACGAGTAAAAACTAAAGACTCCAAAGACTGGGCAAGTGAGGTGGACACCAGTATCCCGTCGGATACTCGCACCATTACGAGAATGCAGGCAGCACAAATGAGCAGTGTCAACTCTGATACAAGCTAATAAAGCGAAAGAAAAGGAGAAAACAAAAGACAAAGCTCGAGACGCTGAGATGAAAGCGGAACTAAGAGCTG
This sequence comes from Lissotriton vulgaris, assembly GCF_964263255.1. Taxonomy (NCBI): domain Eukaryota; kingdom Metazoa; phylum Chordata; class Amphibia; order Caudata; family Salamandridae; genus Lissotriton; species Lissotriton vulgaris. Next base: position 1,301,892,899 of record NC_141695.1, on the reverse strand, counting down.
AAAGGGCTGAGAGAAAAGCGGCTGCCGCCATGAAAGGAAAACAGCTGAAAGCAACCCCAAAGGTTATAAGAAATAAAACTCCAAAAGTGGGTAACATGCGACAACATACCCTACAGGAAGCCTTCACAGGATCTACGGCACCTGCAGCGGGTAATGGAATGGGAGTCGGAACCGGGGCCGGAGATCTCGTGGTCCATGGCGGCGAGGCTGAGAGGCTGCACACCAATGAGTCATCTCTACCTGTATCTCTCCCCGCAGCAGAGATGCGCGCGCAGGGAGTACCACGCAGGTCCCTCACGGACGTGCCGACCTCAGAGCAAGACGAGCAGGACACAGGGAAACTATCGATTCCTGGAAACGGGGGAGAAGCAGTAAATGTGGCCGGAGTGCCGGGAGAGCTAGAAGATGCAGAGCCACTAGAGCCACCAGAGGTAAGCTGCACAAAGGACATGACGCAAATAATGGAGATTCCAAGAACATCGCTAGATGCACAAAGTAAACATTTGGCTGAAACCCTGTTGGAAGGGGATAGTGATGATGTAATTGCAGTTAGCGGTGCTCTCAATATAGACTCACCAGGGCCCCCCTGATTAGGGATACCGAGGAAGGAGCTCAAGCTGACCCGGTAATGCATACTGTGCCAGCAAATGCAGAGGGGGGACAGCAGATCCCAGGGTCCCCAAAAGAGGACTGTTTTTTCTCAGTAAATGATGAGACAGGCACCTCAGAAACCTCAGAAGGGGCTATAACTGGAAGCGAGTCAGGGAGTGAGTCTGCTGAAAGCTCTGAAGTAAGCCAATCTATAAGAAAAGACACAGAATTGGAGTCATCGGGCTCAGGGTCGGAGGAATCAATCCTGCAGATTTCCATAAGGCAAAAAAAGAAATAGCAGCAGAGGAGTCGACAACGCCATAAGAGACAGGTGCCCGTTATCCCAACACAAACACAAACTGAGGTGACAAAGAAGCTAGTATGGGATTACTCGGCTACCTCAAGTCTATATCAGGAAGATGATCCAGCCCAGGGGAGCTCTATAGACCAGCATAGTAATCAGCACAGCGACACCCCCACATTGAACTTGTAATACTCTACCCTAAAGCAGATGCAGGGAGAAGCGAGGGCAGAAAGTAGGAGGACATAGCAAGTGAACAAGAAAATTCAAAGCTCGCTCAGTAAAATGAACAAACTATATGCTGAGATGGCAGGCAGGGTCACAGAGGTGGAGAAAAAAAGCGGGAAATTGGAGGATGAGGTTTCTAGCTGGCAGGAGTTCAAGGAGGCACAAGTAAAGGCTACTGAGGATATGAACTGTAAATTTGAGGACTTTGAAAACAGACAGAGGAGAAACACCATCAGACTTTTGGGAATTCCAGAGGGGGCAGAAAAGCAAGATCCTATGTAGTTATGCTTCTCAAGGGAGCATTTCCCGAGGTGGATAGATGGAACTGGAATATAGAGGTGCAGAGGGCTCACAGGTTCCCTTTAACACAAAGGAAAACATATAGCGGCTCTCAGAAAGACAAACCAAGAGCCATGCTGGTGTTCATAGGGAATTTCCTGGCTAGGCAAGAAGTTATGGATAGAGTTAAACCTCAGGATTGCTGTACATTTAACGGAATAACCTTTTTCGCACAACCAGACTTCTGTCATGTCACTGTCGAAAGGAGATGGCAGTTACGCCAGTTGATTAACCCATTTCAGAAACTAGGATGTGAGGCATATCTGCTATTTCCAGCAAGACTCAAAATAATAGTAGATGGGCAGACAAGGATGCTCTTCTTTGAGATTAAGGCACAGGCCTTTCTGGATGAATTGAAGGAGAAAAAGAGACGCAGAGATCCCTGAACTCGGATAATAAGTTGGACATAAGGGGACACAAACTGTGTTTGATCAGATGGGGTGAGGGTGGTTCTTTTTGTTGATTTTGTTGATTTTGGGATTGATGTGAGGGTAGGAAGGACACACTTTAAAAATGCGGTAAGGGTTTGTAAACGGGAGGGGGGAGGGATGTGACACTCTGAGGGTCTAGGAAGCAGCCATGCATAGGTCAGGACCGATCTATTTGCCTGTAAGGGGGGGAGGGTTGGGGACAGGGGAGCCCAGGACGAGGGACACTGGTAGGTTTAATCAGGGGCAAGCGGATGCATTTGATTGCATGTGGAACTCCAATAGAGTTGTTAAGGGTGCACCAGGAGCAGGAAGGAAAGGTATGACCGGTGTGATTATATCTAGCTGGAATGTGCACTAATACTAACGCTAATGTCAATATTAAGATATTGACACTCAAGGTGTGTGGCCTTAATGATAAGGGCAAGAGGCAGAAAGTCGCACTGATGCTTAAGGAGACGCAGATTAAATTTTTTTTGCAGGAGACTCATATAGAGGGGAATAAGCCTTTTCTGCTCGAATAATTAGGGTTCCGTGTGTTAGCCTACTCCAAGCAGGGCGCAAAGAATAGGGTGTTGGCCTTTTTAACTAAGAGGTTTGACACACTGATAAGGAAAAAGCTAGAAGACCAATGGGGGAGATGGGCTCTGATAGAATGCTGGATTGGGGAGGAGTGGGTTACACTAGGTTCAGTATACGGCTCTACACAGGATGATCCAGAAGTAATAGACTTTTTGGACACAGAGTTAGCAACTTGGGCGCCACAAATAATTTTAGCCGGTGACTTTAACATACATGGAGCTATGGGGCAAGGACTGGATATGAACGGACAGTACATAGGCAGGAAAAAAATAGTTTGCCGGGCAATTCAGAGGATGGCTAGTTATAACTCCTTAAGTGATGTATGGGGGAAGTTAAAGCCAGCGGAACCTGTATATACCTATTACTCTGCGCCACATAAGATCTGTGTTAGGTTAGATTACTATTTCACATCTGGTTTCTCTTTTTCTAAACTGCACATAGAGAGACTTCCACGTATAGTATCGGACCACAACCCACTCATCCTCACAGTTATAGGAGAAGGCTTAAAGAGACTAGAAAGGGCCTGGACATTTGAAAAGGAGCTCTTGGTAGATCCAAGTTATGTAAATCACATGAACGAATGGATAAAAGAATTCTGGGACAATAATAGGGGTAGTACCACGTCAGGAAATGCTTGGGACGCTTTCAAGACAGGGGTCCGCGGCGAGACGCTGAGCTATAGCCTGGCTAAGCAGAAAAAGGAAAGGGTTTTATCAGAAAAGTTAAAGAGAGCAGTGGTAGAGGCAGAGCGGGAGCTCGAGTGGGCTACTATGGATAGATTAGACATGGAGCAACAGGTCCTAAGGGTTATGGTAGTAAAGATGGTGGCAGAAGAAAGAATAGCAAAAAAGGCAGCTAAAATCTTTGATACGAGACGGGAGAACTGCTATGAATATAATGAAAAGGTAGGCTATACTCTCGCAGTAAGAACTAGACAGAGAGTAGCTAGGTGAGTAATTAGGGAAATATGAGATACAGGAGGCAATATTGTTTCGGATGAGCAGGAGATTTTGGAGGTCTTTAGACAGTTTTATCATAAATTATATACAGCGGACCAGGACATACTACCGGAGGGAACAAACAGATATCTTCAGGATATATTAATCAAAGAAATAGCGGAGGAAGATAGGGATGAGTTGAGGCCATCGCTGAGCGAAGATGAAGTTCAGGAGGCCATGCTGAGTCTGCCTTCGGGTAAAGCTTCTGGGCCAGATATGATACCAGGAGAATTCTACAAAGTGTTCTTTAAGACAATGAAATCTGATTTAATTAATACAATACATGAGGCACAGAAAGGAGCATCAATCCCAGCAAGTTGGGCGGGGGCTGATATAATAGTAATCCTTAAGAAGGGTAAGCCACCGACTGATCCGGGCTCATATCGACCAATCACCCTAATATACTCGGATGTTAAAATATCCTCTAAATCCTTAGCAACTAGACTTTCTGGGGTAATTGAAGGATTGGTCAGTAAGAACCAGCATGGGTTTATTCCAAATAGGAGTACTACACAACATATCAGAAAAGTAATTACTCTATTTGATGCCCAGGGGATGGCACAGGGGGGGCAGGAAGTCAAGTCAAGTCAAAAACCACTTTATTCGATTTAGTTAAAAATCATAAAAGCATACTACATTCATATAGAGGTGACAGTATTACAACTTGAGAAAATACTAATTCATTGAGTCAGTACTATTTACAGATTCACACTATTAAAAAGTTAAAAAGCATCAATTAAAAACATATGAATCACACTTAAAAATACAGCTAAAAATAGGAGTACATATTACGCTTTTAGCAGATTACAAATACACAAAACATTATCCAATTTTGCCTTCCATGCAAAAACCCAGGTATTAAATTTTAAGTCTTTTCCTCCTGATCCTAACTGCAGCAACAAGGTAATTGGCCACGCTAAACATAGCCAAAGCAGAATCCAAAAGTTGAAGATACAGGAGGGCTGGTTTAGCCTGTTGGAAGGCTTTATCCTTCAATAATGGAACCAGGTATTTCTGCCTGGGCACAGTAAAAAAAGGACAAAACAACATAAAGTGCATATTGTCTTGCACTGAAAAGTTATCACAGTTACAGACAGGGGCGTCCTCCTCCCTATACCAGCATTGACTATCACAGAGCACCATATAAATCTGATTAAACCGAAGTTTAACCAGAAGCCACCTGTGAAAGGGTATGTTAACAGTGGTAAGGTATGGTTGTATAGAGAGGGAAGTGATGGTCAGATAATGAGCTCTGACCGTGGTTTTGGTCAGTTGTCGTTCCTCCCTCTCCATATTTTTAATTTTAATAAAGTTGAGCTTAACCCAATCCAAATCAGATTTCCTTAGGTCTTGGGGGGCCGTAAAAATATCGGGACGTCCAAGAACCAAAGAACATTTCTGAATATAAGAAAGCCAAACTATTTTATTAAAATTATCCAGTTTTAGAGAGTCCACCAAAATTTTATGGTTCAGGCCTAGATTGGTGTTAGTCCAGGTCCTTATCCATAACAAAATTGGGGCCATAAGAAGGGTGTCAGAAATGTACCCTAGACCAAGTTCCTGGTGGACTGAAAACGTGGCTGTGGACTGAGGTAACCCTAATATTGATCGAAGGAACTTATTTTCTTCCCTCTGGATCGACTCACCATTCACATACCCCCACAAACCTGAACCATACCTGGCTATTGCCACAGATTTCGCCCTGTAGATGTTTAATAAAGCACCAGTTGGTTTCCCGCCCAGTCTCCTGGAAAAGCTTAAAATGGCATTAGCCGAACTCCTAACTGCTTTAGTTTTAGCTGTAATTTGGGGAACCCAGCTTCCTCTGGAGTCAAAAATCACACCCAAATAAGTAAAAGTTTTGACGTTAGTGATCACGTCACCATTGCAATAGAACTGTTTAGAGTTATTTTTAACAGTCCCGAAAGTCATGACGTGCGATTTAGAGTTATTTATCACTAAGTCCAGTGAAGACATAAAATCATTAAAACCATTTAAAAGTCTTTGTAAACCAATGGGCGTACGCGCTATCAAGGCTGCGTCGTCCGCGTACAGTAGAACGGGAATTTTAGTCTCCCCTGCACGCGGAATGTCCAAGGTGGCATTTAAAAGAGTTTCCTCAAGTGAATTTATATAGAGGGTGAACAGCATGGGAGCAAGAATGCAGCCCTGCCGCACCCCCCTGCTCGATTTGAACCAGGCTGTACAATTCCCCTCTTGGTCCATCCTAATAGATGCTTTTAGATCCTTATGTAGTTCAGCCAGAAAATATACAAGGGGTGGATCCAGACCCAGTTTTAATAACATGGTCCACAGCCGAGCTCTATTAACTAAATCAAAAGCTGTGGACAGGTCCATAAACGCAACAAAAATTGAACCCTTCTTAGCAATAGTATATTTCGAGATTATCAGATGAAGATTGAGGCATTGATCCTCTGTCCCTCTGCCTGCACGAAACCCATACTGGGTTTCTGCTAGTATGTCATTCTCTAGGGACCAGGTATTAATTCTTGCTAACAGGACCTTGCCCAATATCTTCATCGAAGAATCCAATAAAGAAATTGGACGAAAACACTTGGGGTCACTTCTTTGGCCCTTTTTAAAAATGGGTACTATAGTTGAACATGCCCAAGTTTTTGGGAAGCCCCCCTCATGTACACAATTGAAAACATTAGCCAGGATCTCCGCCCACAGCTCAGGTTTGCATTTGTAGAGGTCCAGTGGTACCCCATCCGGTCCCGGAGCCTTGTTGGCAGCAGAGCCCAGAATTGCCAACTCTACTTCTGATTTACTAAAAGTTAGCTTGGTGGGGTAGGATAAGGAGTATGGTATTGCAAAAACCTCCACTGTATCATTTGAGCCATATATATGGGAGAAATGGTTTATCCAGACTGCTTCCGGGATATTTATATCAAGGTCCGAGTTATTGGTGTTAGCAAACAAGGGATTATTAATTATGGCCCAGAATTTGGAGCTTTGATTGAGAGTTGTGGAATCCATTAAAGAATCCCAGGCTTCATCTTTAATGGCTTTTTTCCGTAATTTAACCGCCATAGCATATTCTCTTCTCAGCTGTGCCACCAGAGACCTATTTCTGGGCGATTGTTTGAGTGCCCTCAGCAGAGCCGAGTGAGCCTTTGAACAAGTGTGGTCAAACCACCTAAACACTGGGGCAGGGCCCCTCCTAGGTTTTTCTGTAAGCTCTTTATCTATTCTTGTACAGATAGCTTCAAAGGCACCAACAACATCCCCCCCCCTACTCACTCCATCCCGACATTTCTCGATTTCTACTGCCATATGTTGTTCAATTTGGCCATGAAAGTCCTCCGGACATACCTTGCACCATTTCAGGCGCCTTCCCTGGTCACTACTCCTTACGTCCCTTGCAGAGCTAGTCATTTGTTCCCCTTTACATAAACCAGAGAGAGTATCCAAAACCAGCAGCACCGGATTATGGTCACTGTACCCACTTACAAAAGCATTGTAAAACAAAACATAACGTAAGAGCCCCGGGGACATAAAGAAATAATCAATGATTGTTTCGCTACCCCTCGCGTTATACGTGGGTACTCGAGTTGTATGGTCTTCGAACCCTGGCTCATATAAATCGTTGGATGATAACAGAGTTTCCATTGCCATGCCCTTGGGGCTATGTTCAAAGTGAGGCAATGATGTGTGGTCTGGGCCGGTATCATCTACAATGTGGCAATGAAACTTACATAAGTGTACATTAAAATCACCCATCATAATTAGCTGAACAAAAGTGGTTTGATTTGACATATAGTGCGTTAAAAAGGCCGATAGGCCATCTAAAACAGCATTGGGGGCCCCCCCTTGGGTTGAGTTATAACAATTTATGAACAAAATCTTGTTCTTGTCTAACAAACAAATTTCCACCAACTGGAAGGAAGGAGATGAACTGGGAATTTCTCTGACCTTCCCTGCCAATTTAATTGAGACAAGCAATAACAGGCCCCCTCTGTCCCTTCCCGCCATGGAGCTCTGGGCATCAACAAAAAAAGAGATATAACCATCTAGCCAGAACCCCTTATCTTGTGACCAAGTTTCTTGCAAGGCAACTATGTCATTTTCCTTCAATTGTTGTATCCAGATAGGATCATCCTGCTTTGCCCGTAGGCCCGCAATATTCCAAGATAATAACCTGATGTGCCCTTCGCCCACTAATAGTGGGGCATCTGTAACAGTTTTGGCCATGGCCTCTGGTGTGTTGGCCTCTGCAGAACCTAAACATGGGGCAGTCGGGTTTTCATGTGCGGGCACTAGTCATTCAGTATCCATTCTATCAGTGAGGGCCGCAAACCTATTTGACAACAATAAATCGTTTGTGGGAAAGCTCCTCTCAGCATTAAGTAACCCAATCCCCTTAGTTGGCTTAGTGACCCAATCATTAGTTACCACTGATGAAATAAGTTTGTCCTCCGCCCAGGATTTTTCAATAGGGTATGTCGTATTGTTCTCTACACCTCTCAAACTATGAGCTCGGGGATAAAAAAAGCCAAGAGGCATAGCCCGGACACCTTTGCTTACAGGGTCCAAAGGGGAATCATCCCAAAAGAGTCGACAAGCGACGTTTCTGGATTTGAAATTAACAATGACACAGTCTCCCAATGCCTTTTTCTTACTTGTGCCCACCCAGTTAACCCTTCTGCTTGTCAGAATATTGTCAGCAATATTGCTTTCACCTGTGCAATTAGCATTACACCATTATTTTACATGCCTAAGAAGGGTATCATGTTGTTCCACCTCCCCCTCTTTGAGTTTTGGCACGTTAACTAGAATTGCGACAAAGGGTGTTGCCTCTGGCGGTAAATTTACTGGGGGTACCCTTTTTACCACAGCCTCCTGCTGGCTTCTTGGGTTTGCGGGGGTAATTACTTGGAGGGCAGCCTCCGTTGAGGGAATGTATATTCCATTATCCACTATCCCTTTTTTGTGAACAGGGTTATCAATGTTGACTATAGGGGGGCTAGCCAACCTAGTTGTGGGTTGACCCCCACCCTTAGGGGCAGACACCTGCACAACTACTGGGAGAGATGGTGTGGATGTACAAGGGGGTGGAGCCCGGGAAATGAGAGCATCGTTAATACGATCACATTTAGCCATAAGATTCTTAACACAGTCCTTCAAAGTCTCGTTAATGTCAGAGGCAATCTGGACCAAGGCAGATTCCAGTCTTTCTGTGAACAGTTTTTCTAGTAGGGCCGAGATACAATCCTCAGTTACATAAGTTGGCTGTTGAAGACCAGACTGACTAACTGCCGGCCTTTCAACACCCCCCGTGCTCAATGGAAATGTTGGTATCACAGTTTCGGGCAAAGCCGGGAACGGAAGAACTGTGGCAGATTGAGGCAAAGTAGGTCTACATGACTCAATAATGACCCGTGGCTCCAACGGGATACAGTTTAATGTAGAGGCAGATACATTAGATGAATTGGCAGCCCCAGGGCTGGAAACAAGCCCCAGCTCACGCTCTGACTCAGCGATCTGCGTAGACAATTCTCCCACCTTAGATGTTAGATAAGTGATAATGCTGGTGGTGTATTTAGGTACCTTCGCATTACCCTCGCCTGCCGCCGCTGTAGCCATTTTCCGCTTACCCATGATGAAAGAGACGTGGCCCGTCCCGTCCCTGGTCGTCCTTGGACGGCCTTAGACGGCCCGCCCTCTGCCCGGGCTCCGCCCGGCGCCGCCCGCGCGCGTCCGCGAAGCGGAGGTAGCTGCCGCCTTTAGTAGCGCCTCCTGGCGCTTGTGCAGGAAGTGGGCGGAGTATGCTGCAGGGCTCGCTGGGAGTTGTGGTCCGCTCCGCTCCGCTCCGCGGCCGTGCGATGGCGCTGCACAGCGGCGGGGGCGACCACAACGTCAGGGACCCAGCGGCGCTGTGTGGCAAAGGCGGTGTGAGCAACGATGTCTGCTGCGTCTCCGCGACCCCTCCTGGAGCCGGTAAGTTTTCTGTCAGACCCCCGCTCCTCTCCGGGAGCTGCCGCCTTTAGTAGCGCCTCCTGGCGCTTGTGCAGGAAGTGGGCGGAGTATGCTGCAGGGCTCGCTGGGAGTTGTGGTCCGCTCCGCGGCCGTGCGATGGCGCTGCACAGCGGCGGGGGCGACCACAACGTCAGGGACCCAGCGGCGCTGTGTGGCAAAGGCGGTGTGAGCAACGATGTCTGCTGCGTCTCCGCGACCCCTCCTGGAGCCGGTAAGTTTTCTGTCAGGGGGGGCAGGAGGTCCCATGGCAGTTCTCCTTTTAGACGCCGAGAAGGCTTTCAACCGCGTGGCTTGGGAGTTCTTATGGGCAGTAATGAGAAAATCAGGGTGCAGGGAAAATTTTGTGAAAGCAGTACAATCACTATACAGGGCTCCAACGGCATGCATAAGGGTGTATGCGGGACGCTCAAGCCCAATTGAAATCTCGCGTGGCACAAGGCAGGGCTGTCTGTGTTCACCCTTATTGTTTGCAATGTATATAGATCCGCTAATCTCTAAACTAGAACAAAATGAGTGCATACGGCCAATAATCACAAAGATGGGCCTGTGCAAAGTCTTAGCGTACGCTGATGACGTGGCAGTTAATTCATCCACACCCACTGAGGCTATAAGAGATAGAAATAGAAGCAGACCAATTTGGTCAGGTGGCAGGGTACGCTCTGAATAAAGCTAAAACACAAATCATACACAATGCACATACAGAATGCACAGATCCACGGGTGGTGGCAGAGGGGGTATATCTGGGAGTCTCTATCACTGCAGACCTGGATAAACTGGTGGAACTGAATATAAACCCGATAATAAGCAAGTCTAAACGAGACTTAGACAGGGTACATAATATCCATATGTCTATAGTGGTACGAGTGAATTTTGTGAAAATGAATCTTCTTCCAAAGTTTTTATATTTATTTAGATCAATCCCCTTATTTTTTAATGCTGGCTGGTTTAACATAATAGAACAAATATTTAATCGTTTTATCTGGTCCCACGGGCAAAACAAGAAGAGCTCTTAGATTCATGTCACTACCACGGGATTGGGGGGGCTGGGCCATGCCTGATTTAAAACTATATTAATGGGCAGCAGCGTTACAACAAATGTCAGGCCTTTTGGGGGGGGGGGGCAGAAATGGAGGAAGAACACCACACGGGTTCCACGGAAATCTATGGACTGGTTTTAGGAGTGGAGGCGGAGAATGTGCTTTTGAAACACACTGAACCAAGCTTCTTTAATAAAACCAAATCTAAAACAGTTGAGGCAGCCTACAAGATCTGGAGGGCCTTCAAGAAGAGTTTTGGCTTGGGTAGATTTAATGCTCACACCAGATTGCCTAATAACCCTACAATACCGCAGGATATCTTCGGGGATGCAATTTTTGGGGAGTGGGAAAGATTGGGGGTTAAGAAGGTGGGGGATCTCATAGGTCCAGAGGGTATACACCAATTCTCTGTAATTCAAGAGGTATTTGGAATTAATTCAAGAAGCTTTTTTAAATATTTACAGGCAAGAAGTTTCTTGTCGGGCAAAATAGGGGGTGCATGTGGATTTGAAATTAACACAATATTGCAGGTCATTGAAGAGGGGCAAGGTTGCACAATCAGAAGGTTGTATGCAGAGCTAATTAAGAACAGAGAAGATGATCTGGAAAAGATTGAATTTAAATGGATGAACAGAATAGGGATACCACGGGGGAAATTCAGGAGGTCACTACAGCTGGGGCATGAAATCCTCTGCTCATCAGCTCTGCAAGCACAACATTTTAAAACCTTGTATACATTGTATTATACACCTGCTAAAATAGCTCAATGGGGGGGAACACAGGGGATATCATGCCCTAGATGTGACAGCACGGAGGGTGATACAACCCATATGTTTGCTACTTGCCCAGCTTTACGGCCCCTTCTACAAGCCATGGAGGTATTTATGGACATGTCTTTAAATGTGAAAGTTAGGCTAACAACAGAACTGATTATGCTGGGGGTCTTAAGTGAGAATTCTTTCTGCAATCAGGAATACTTTCTATTTGTAGCGATGGCAGTATTTCGTCTGTGTATTGCTACGGACTGGAAGGATAGAACACCCCCTACGTTGCAACAATGGTTAGCCAGGCTGTTACACAGCTGTAATTTAGAAAACTCGATTTATGCTAGGAGGGGGAAAAAGGGTAGAGTAAAGGGGCAGCAAATCTGGTCTCCAATAAATAAATGGAGGGAAGAGGTGGGGTAGTGTCTGCAATACATATATGTTTTATCTTTACTTGGCACTCTCTTTCCGGCTCATTAACGACATAAACGTCTATCTTCTTTTGCTCTTTTCCCTACTATTTCTGGATATCTTACATTTATTTTTATAGAAATTTACTTTGCAAAATGCATTGGGAATGTAATGAAATGCAATGAAATGTTTTTTGCTTGCTCCTGGCCTGAGGTTTAATGGATTTGTCCTGTGGGGGAGGGGGGTGGGGAGGTTAAAAAATTGCTGTAAAAACTTCAATAAAAAGATTTAATTTTTTTTTTAAAACCTTAGAAATTCAGTGAAAAAAATATACTTTTCACACATGTTATAGTTAGCTGGACATTTCACTCGTACAAAACCATTGAAATTACCCCATTATAGTTAGTTCAGCTAACTATAACTTGCGCGCCCGCAATGTACTGCTGATGACGTCACATATTACATCACTCATGACATCGTCAGGGACATCACTCATGACATCACTGATGACATCTCAAATGACATCAATGATGACATCACTGATGACATCATCCTTGTGAAAGAGTGGCAGACCTCCTATCAGCGTAATATAACCTTTGATACACACATTCAAAAATAGAAACTAAGGGGCACATGCATCAAAGGAAATTGCATTTGCAAATGGTGCGAATCGCAAAATTTGGCCGTTTGCGAATGCAATTCCTATTTTTGGGATGCATTAACATTTTTGTAATTTTCGCAATTTAAGAAATCGCAAAATTGTGATTTCTTAAATTGTGATTGCATTCAAGGCATCTCAAATTGAGATGCCTTAAATGCAATGCATCAAACTTTAAAAATTTGCGAATTCGCAAATAAGGGGAGCAAATTATCATGACGTTGACCTTCATGGTAATTTGCTAAAACTTTGAAAAAATGCACTAAAGTGCATTTTTCAAAGTTCTATTTTACACACACACATGCCCTTGGGGCATGTGAGTGTGCAAAATGTACTTCTAAGCAGATTTCAGGGGTGCAACAGGGTGTCCTTTGGACACCCCTGTACCCTTGAAATTGCATTCTTAATTTGCGAATTTCTAATGGTGAATTGCAAATTAGAAATGTCTTTCCATGAGGAGGTATTCCTTAATTGCGATTCTCAATTAGAGAATCGCAATTAAGAAATTTTAAGAAATCGCTATTTTTATAGCGATTTCTTGATGCATTGCAGTTTGCAATTCCTTACTTGCGATTCCTTATTTTTCGCAATTAAGGAATCGCAAAATGTAATATTGATGCATGTGCCCCTTAAATCTTCAAAAAAATGGAGATACCAATACAAGTTACAACAACCTATTCAGTAATTCCAACATCTACATACACATACACTCATTCACCAACAGTTCTATATAGTCACTCATATATGTTCTCACTCACCATATGTACTCATATTGTAATTTAGCAGCAATTAGGTTAAGCATTAGCAGAAGACATCCTGTATTTAGAGACTATCTTGTCTGTTTTATGGAATCCATTTTGTATTTCTGGCAGTCATTTTGTTTGCCATGTGCTCTGTCCTACCATCCTGTTAACTGCTCTTGAAATCTGCCTAGAGACGAGATATATTTATCCTCCTCTGCTTTGCACATGCCCAGTAAAGCTTACAGCTGTCCCTAACTTGTAACTGTCAGGATGTGTCCACCAGAATTAGCTTACTGTCAGCCCTTCCCACTTGTTGCTAGCACACTCTCTGTATGACCTTGTATGTATTTGAAACCAGCATTCTATACCTTGTACCGCCTTCTTTTGAGCCCCTGTGTGGGTATAAAAGGACCAAGCTCCTTCCAGTCAGTGTGCTACCTCATACACTACCGAAGGGTGTTGTGTGAATGTAGTTCCACCTCATGAGGTTTAATAAACTTTGTCTTTTCTATTCCAGTTTCTGTGCCAACTTCTTCCTATTGGTCTAACGACTCTGTGCTGAGAAGGCCGAATCCCGTGCACTGGTATTCCTTGCTGAGGCTCAGCACCACACTCATCCCCTATACTTACTGTTACACACCAACACTCATCCATAGAGTTACTCACACATATACTCACACATGCAAACAAACTATCAAACATCCATTTATTTGTATTTACAGCTATACACACACCACTACACTTACTTTTACGGAAACATACACATACTTACTCTCTTAAACAATCCCTTATAGAAACACATACTTATTTATACAGGAACTCTTCCAATCTCTCACTCACACATATAATCACTTACATACATCAATACTCACATATACTAGATTAAAACATATGTAGTTACTCATAAAGATACTATTGAAACAGTCATTCACTCACTAACACGCACTTATCCACCATACAGTCCTGCACACATACTGTCTTCAAAACACATACAAACAGTGAGTCACTCATTCATGCATCTATGCGCTAAGTAATACTCCCCACCGAACCATACAGACACTCATACTGATACTCAAAAACCCAACTAATAATCCATATAGACACTCATGTGGCTACTCAACAACCCATGCAGCCACTTATAGACAAAGACACTGATACAGTTATTTACATATTTAAAAATTATTCGCTAATAAATGTATTCACTAAGATGCACTTAATATGTCAGGGATGTCATTTGAGATGTCATCAGTGATGTCATGAGTGATGTCACTGACCATGTCAGGAGTGATGTAATATGTGACGTCATCAGCAGTGCATTGCGGGCGCGCAAGTTATAGTTAGCTGAACTTACTATAACAAAGGAATTTCATAGGTTTTGTAGGAGTAAAATGACCAGCTAACTATAACATGTGTGAAACCTATGGTTCTTTCAGTGAATTTCAAAGGTTTCTAAAATGCTAATTCCTAACTATAACGTGTGTGAAACCTATGGTTTTTTCAGTGAATTTGCAAGGTTTTTTAAATGCTAATTCCTAACTATAACGTTGCTGTAACCTATGGTTTTTTAAGTGAATATATATATATATATATATATATATATATATATATATATATATTCACTGAAAAAACCATAGGTTTCACACCAGTTATAGTTACCTGGAAATTTTACTGACATAAAACCATTGAAATTCCCACGTTATAGTTAGTTGGACTCACTATAACTTGCGTGTGTAATGCACTGCTGATGACATCACATATTACATCTCTCATGACATGGTCAGTGACATCACTCATGACATCACTGATGACACCATCCAGTGAATGTGTGTCTTTCTGAAAAATAAATATGTTTTATATATGTATATGTAAAGGTCGATGGAAGAATAAATGTTTAAATAAGTGTCTAAAAGGATGTTTTTTTAAATAAAAATTGATTGGTTAACTGGCTTATTAAGTGTATCTTAGTGAATACATATATTAGCGAGTAATGTTTAAATATTTAAGTATATGTATCAGTGTTTCACTTTGTTTATAAGTGGCTGCATGGGTTGGTAAGTAGCTACATGTGTGTGTATATGGGTTATTAGATGTTTTTTTAGTAACAGTATGAGTGTCTGTATGGTTTGGTGGGGGTATTACTTAGCACATAGATGCATCAATGACTGACTCACTGTTTGTATGTGTTTTGAAGACAGCATATGTGCAAGACTGTATGGGTGGATGAGTGTGTATATGTGTGTGCTAGTGAGTGAATTACACTAGTGTATTTATCAGTAACGACATATGTTTTAATCTA
Organism: Lissotriton vulgaris; assembly: GCF_964263255.1. Classification (NCBI taxonomy): domain Eukaryota; kingdom Metazoa; phylum Chordata; class Amphibia; order Caudata; family Salamandridae; genus Lissotriton; species Lissotriton vulgaris. Next base: position 1,301,877,523 of record NC_141695.1, on the reverse strand, counting down.
GTATATCTGAGTATTGATGTATATAAGTGAGTATATGTGAGAGTGAGAGATTGTAAGAGTTCCTGTTTAAATAAGTATGTGTTTCTATAAGTGATTGTTTAAGAGAGTAAGTATGTGTAAGTTTCCTTAGAAGTAAGGTGGTAGTGTGTGTATAGCTGTATATGCAAATAAATGGATGTTCAATAGTTTATTTGCATGTGTGAGTATGTGTGTGAGCAACTTTTGGAAGACTGTCGGTGTGTTAACGGATGTATAGGTGTCTCACTACATATGATGAGTGAGTATATGTATGAGTGACTATATAGAAGTGTTGGTGAGTGAGTGGATGTGTATATAAATGGTGGACTTACTAAATTGGTTGTTGTAACTGGTATAGGTATGTCCACTTTTTTTAAATGCTAGTTTTTATCTTTCAAAATGTGTTTCAAGGGTTACTTTACAGTGAAAGTAGGTCAGTTTCTCTGTCACAAGGATGGTGTCATCAGTGAAATCATGAGTGATGTCACTGACCATGTCATGAGTGATGTAATATGTGATGTCATCAGCAGTGCATTACACGCGCAAGTTATAGTGAGTCCAACTAACTATAACGTGGGAATTTCAATGGTTTTATGTCAGTAAAATTTCCAGGTAACTATAACTGGTGTGAAACCTATGTTTTTTTCAGTGAATTTAATAGGTTTTTTAAATGCTTATTCCTAACTATAACTGGTGTGAAACCGATGGTTTTTTCAGTGAATTTCAAAGGTTTTTTAACTGCTAATTCCTAACTATAACTGGTGTGAAACCTTTGTTTTTTTCTGTGAATTTCATAGGTTTTTTAACTGCTAATTATTAACTTTTTATAGGACTTCATACTTATGTACTTTTTAGTGAATTTCTAAGGTTTTTTTTCCGCAAATGTCTATAGCTGAGAAAGGTATGTTTTTATAAAAATGAACCTTATATTGTATATTAATATAATTTTTTTTTTTAAGTATATTCATTTTTTTTAAAAATTTCACTTTGGTGCGCTTCCGGTGCGTGTACCGGTGAGCGCCCCGGTTCACGTACCTGGGCGCGTTCCGTCAGCGCACTTTTTAAAAAAAAAGAAAAAAATAATGAGAAAAGGAAAATGAATAAGGGAGCAAAAGAAGAGAAGAAAGAGGAAGACTAAAGTTGAAGTTCTGGGAGAATGTGAATGGGTGACCAAAGTAAAAGGAAGGAGAGTAAAGGATGGGGAATGACAGATAGTGACAGAACTAGAGAAAAGGAACAGCGGTGACAGAGGGAAACAAAATAGCAGTGAATGTAAGTAAAGAGGAGTGAAAGAGGGTGGATAAAAGTGAATAAGGGTAAGACATGGGGAGTGATAGAGAGAAAGAACAGAGAGAGTAAAGGAAGGAGTGTCAGAAAGGGACTAAGTGAATCAGAAAAAAAGGTAAGTGAAGGAGTTCAAATGAGCAGGGACACTAAAAGAAGTTGAATGTGGTAGGAAAGTAAGGAAAAGAGAAGTAAACATGGAGGATAAGAATAAGTGAGGGAAGCACAGTAAGGAATTAGGAGTGAAATTGGGTGAGAGAAAAGTAGTGAAGTTAAAGCAAAGGGTGACGATAAACTACTTTTTTTAATCACACTTACCATATAATTATTGAAAACTTTACTCCATGTTAAAACTACACTTTGTATCTGTGAAAGACAAAAGAAAAAATCAGTTATAATTAATAAAAAATATATTTTAAAATAGAAGAAACAGGTCAAGAGGAAAAAAAACAAAAAAAGTATACTAAGAAATAAAGCAAGAGTGAAGGATACAGAAACCGAAATAAAGTAATGTAGAAAGACAAAAAAAGGAAAAAGAAATAGAAGGAGAACAAATTACTGAAGATAAGTAAAATACTAAAAGAATGTGAGATATCAAAACGAAATCAGGAAAGAGAAGTAAGTAAAAGGAAAATGAGGGAAAGGGAAAGGAGTCTAAATAATGATCCATTAATAAGAAACAGGAATGGAAGGTGACTGAGAGTGAGTGAAGGGGAGTCACAGAGTGAAGGGATGAAAGGATTGAGGTTAATATAGAACGATAGAGGAAAAAGGAGTGAGGAAGTAAGTACACAGAAAGACAAAGAGAAGGACTGAGTGAACTGCAGTACAATGAGTGAAGATTGCAAAAAGAGTAAAGGAGCAAAAGAAGGAAATAGAGGGGAAGAGAACTAAAGCAGTGGTACTGAGAGAATGTGAGAAAGATGAAAAGTGGTGGAAGGGAGAGAGGAAATGCAGACAGTTGAAATTGGATTGAGGAGTTGTGAATGAAGTGGAGTAAAGGAACAGTGATGAAACAAAGTGAAAGAAAGGCAGTGTAAGTGAGTAAAGAGAGCTAAATAAGGGTGGAAAAAGGAAAATGAGTGTGAGACAATGGGAATACAATATAAATTACACAATGCATACACAATGCAAACTATAGAATAACTTATACAACATATTACATAGTTTTTTTTTGCTGTTCTCAGAATATATTGAATTTCACTTAAATTAGTGAGTTCAAACTCTTCATCATATAACAGTGGGAAAAAAAACACAATCTAAAAGATTGTGTTTAAAAAAAACATAAAAACTTATAACTCATATAAGTACACTAATCTTTAATTCACTTACTTTTCCGTGAGGCCAAATAGAAGATAGTGATGGTCCTTTTGGTGGAAAAAAAGTCTGCTGTTCTCAATAACTTCCATTTCATCGACTTCCTATGAAAGAAAATCTAAGAACATCATACCTTACACTTTCCTTACGGCCTAATTGTGTCTGATATATGAGTATTTTTTACTTTGAGATCCACTTACAGTACCTATATGAGATAAATAATTTAAAACATTAGATTAACTAACTAACTAACTAACTTTTATTATCTATTCCCGTCTTCAAAGGCCTATTTCCTTAACTAAAACTTTGATTTTAAAAACACTAGGTAAGAATTTGTAGAGTCATAAGGCAAACGTTGTTTATAAGTCAAATGAGAATCATTGCAGTAACTCCATCCTTTTTCACATTTTAAATAGCATGTATAATGTCCTGAAGTTGTCGAAGGACCGCCATGATAAATAATAGCTTCAGTTGTAAAGGTTCTTCCTGAAATTGGTAACTGAGAAGCCACAAAATTTTTGATAGAAGTTGTCAATTTAGTTCCATCAGGTCTACATCATTGGAAAACTAAAATGATGTACTGACCATAACTTTGTATAAATAATGTGGATAGCATTGGATAGTTACATTGGGTACGCACCATATTATGATCTGCTGCTTTCACTAGATTTTTAAATGACACTGATTTACAGTCTGGTAAAGTCAAATATATAAATCTTTCAGTGTCTATTCCAGTATTACTTGATGAACTACAATTGTGGCAGTCATGCTGCCATTGATAAGAAAGGCTGAAAATATTATCTACATCTACACATTCATCTTCCAAAACACCAAACATATACATTAAAAATTCCTGACAATCCTGCTGAATGTTCTGTGAAAATCTATCTTGACCAGAACACATATCTAAAATATTTCGAATTTCTGTTACACTTTCTATTTTTGCTCTATCTCTGCTACATTTCTCAAACACAGAATTCAATAAACCACACATTCTTTGATCCCGATTTTCAACAATCTGTTCTTGTAAAGTTTGAAGAAAAAAAACAACATTAACCACTACATTAGCATTGCAGTTGACACCAGAACTATTTTCAAACTGAAATCCAACAACATTTTCATCACAATCCTTTTTCTTTCTGTTTTAAATTACAGTTTCATCTACTTTTTGTCTTTTTGCTACTACCTCACTGCAATTATCCTCATTTCTTCTTTTTTGGCCTACCACAGGTTTTTCAAACAGAGGATATTGAGGCAAATGTGGAGCATACTCTCTTCTTAACCTATTGTATTCTTTAACACAATCTAAATCTGCACACATTTTTGTCTCATCACACTCAATCAAGTACAATCCTGATAAAGTTCTGACTCGGGATAATGCCACATATGCCATACCCTCTTTAAACACAGATCTTCCAATGTTCACTAAAGCATTATCTACACTTAAACCTTGAGATTTATGAATTGTTACTGCATATGCCAAACAAACAGAAAACTGTTTTCGGCGAACATATAAGTCTTTTACAAGTAAAAATCTAGCAGAACAACGACTGATTTGTTGTACTTGCTGAATACCATCAAATTTTATTTTTAAAAATTCAATTCCATCTCTATTTCTATAATTCACAAAATCAACAACATAACCCATTGCTCCATTTACCAGACCTCTTTCAACATTTAAATTCCTTCTCAAAATGATACGACAATTTAAACACACATTCAGAGTCTTTTCAAAACCAGCTGTTTTAGAAATACTTTTCTTTAATGAATCCAATTTGGTTTTCAAATTTTCGAACAAAACAATTGTTGCACCCATATGCTCTATTTTATCTATTGCTTCCAGTTTCACAATCTCTTCATTTTCTAACTCTAACATTTTGTTGTTGAAGATGGAACATTCTTGCAGAGTTGGCATCAAACATATCCCAGATTTCTTCTCAGTCATTTTTTTAAAAATATTCTCTGGAAGAATATTTTCATTTAGATACAAATTTGAAATTAATCGAGAATGTAAAGCTTCTTTCCCAAGCTCACTTACTTTTCCAATTCTTACATCTTGTAGAATATTTTTATAATCTTCATCCTTTGCCTGTCGCATATTTTGAAGCAGTTCAGCATATTTAAAATTTAACCATATATTAACATTTCCAATGCTTCCAAGGGACTTCCTGGTATCTTCATGCGTGAGCATTTTAAACACTGGTTGTCCTTTTACTGGAGTCAACTGCAATAGATCTCCAAAAACAATAATGTGTTTTCCTCCAAATAACACATCATACTCTGTTCTAAGAATTTCTTGCATTCTCAAATGCACAAAAGCAAGCATTAGATTTGAGACCATGCTTACTTCATCAATGATAAGAAGTTTCATTTTCTTCAAGACTCTTGAAACTTCAGAGCACGCATCTCCAGATAACTTGTTGTAATGCAATTTATTATCATGCTCAACTGGCAGCATCAATAAACGATGTAGAGTAATCCCTTTAATGTTATGTGCTGCCAGACCAGTTGGAGCAGTTACAACACAAGACAGCGGTGAATCAGTTCTTTTCTGCAGATAACTTGAAATGCCTTTAATCAGAAAACTTTTTCCTGTCCCCGCTTCTCCACTTACGTACAGTCGGATAGGCTCAAATGATGTACATGAGCACTCTTTTTTCTCATGTCTGAATCCATGTTCAATCTGTTCTGTGACTTCATCATATATCTTTTTCTGCTCAACGTTTAGTTGCTTTACCAAATCTTCTAAGTTAACTCCATCCTCTTGAGCTTGTTCCATAGCTCTTTCCACCTCATCCATGGCAGTTGCAGCTTCATTTTGGATAATTGGTCCTCCTAGTGGATCCTGGCTCAATGAAGTAGAACTCTGACTGTCTTGAGAACTGTCTCTAGCAATCTCTACAGCAATTGTGGTTTCTTGCTCTATGTCTTCGTTCAACATTTGCAGATAATTTGGAAAAACAGGACATTCTATGGTATCCTTAGTTGCATTAAAAGAGTCTTCATAACACAGAAAAAATCTCCAAGTAGTTCCTCTTCTGTACGCCATGGCTTAAAGAGTTGCAAAAGAGCTAAATAGTAAAATTCTCTTTTGTCTGGAGCTTCGCAACTCAATTTTCGATGATTAATGAAATGGCCTTTTCTCTGCTTCACTAGACATCCTTCATACCCAATGACAGCATATTTTCCATTATTGATATCTTCTGTGATGTTCATCTTATAACTGTAGTTTTGAAGAACTTCATATAAACAAGTGTTCTCAAGGTGAGTACTTCTATTTGGATAGTATGTATCCAACATATTTGTCTTCAAAATATCTGTACTGTTTGGTTCTTTCTCCGCCAAATATTCAATTTCTTGTACAGATTTCAAAACTCAGTTTCGTGTTGCAGCAAGACCTAGACTCACCCAAATGATTGTTCTTGATTTGGCATAGAGACTTGCTGATGATAACCGATCAGAACATTCATATGCTCCAATTTCTCGATGCGACAATATCTTCAGACTGAAACTGTATAATTTCTTGCTTAGACTCTTTTCATGTGAAATGTCCTCCCACATTTCCTTCAGTTCTGTCTTTTCTTTTTTTGTGATGTAAGATGTCACATATCGAGCCACAGCAATAGAGTTGTCAGCAACGAACTGAATATCCATGTTAGCATTCCACATGGACAAAACCACTGGGTTGTAGTCGTTGATGTACTTGAACTCTTCGTTTCTTTTTAAATTATATGTATTTTTGGGAGATTTCCTCGTCACAGTATGTCGTAGAAATGACATCAAATTATTTACTCTTCCCTTAGAAATCACTGGTCGTGGAAACGCAAAACGACATTTTGTGTAGTACTTATCCTTGTTTTTAAATTTTCGACGACATTACTTTCCACAACGATGAGATTGAAAACGTAAAACTTGTTGCCTTAAACTGTTTTCTTCAGTAGTTTTTGGAACAGCACATGTTGAATACTGTTCAATGAAACTCATCACTGTTTCATCCGAATCTAATCTAAATTTGGGTGCATATTTAATCCATAACAGCATATGCATATGAGGAGCCCCTCTCGCTTGATATTCCTTCCTCCAAAAGAAATCCAAAACCTCTCCAAGGGGAGGATTTTTTTTGTTGGTAATAAAAGACATCATAGCTTCAAATCTATGATTAAAATATCTGCAAACATTCACTGGATCCAAAGAACACAGTTCTCCAGGTGTTTTCAATTCTATATTTTGTATGTTTCCATTTGCCTCTCGTAGAAATTGAAATAAGTCGTCCCATGCATACTCAGCACAGCTAAGAGTAAGGAACCATGTAGGAGTTCCTAAGTTTCTTAGCATACATTTCAATTCCCCATGACGACGGAACCAATACTCATTTGTTCCACGCTGACATGCCATGAGATTGATTAGCTGAGATTCCAAAATACTGTCTTGCACATTGACTTTCTCCATAAAGTCCCTTGCTGAAACATTTTGCAGATGAGCTCCACTTTTCATTATATGATTAACTGCATAAGAAAGCCCAGACAAATCACTTTCATAGAGTAGATGAAACAAATACGGAATGCATTGCCGAAACCTTGGATCTTCAGCATATAATCTTAAAGTCCGGTATTCAGCTGCAGGAATTTGAACTGGTCGATCGTCATATCGTCCACCACGACCTGTTGGAAATAACTGTGGAAAACAACGAGCTTTCAAACTTTCTTCCCATACACTAATGGGACTTCCTTTTGCTGCTTTCATTTGAAACAAGTCAATTGCATTCCCCATTACTTCTTTGGAATGCAAAGGATGAACAGTATAATGTTCATATATTTCTTCACTTCTAGACACATCAACTTTTTCAATTTGGCTAACTGAACAATCACTGTCTTCTTCTGTAGCTGTTTCCTCTGCTCCAACACTTACATCTTTATAGTACTCATTGTTTTTGACCAAATACAACGTTGCCTTTTTGACTTTCCTAACATCCACTAAATCTTGCCAGATTTTCTTACTCTTTGTCGGAACCCCATAAACTAGAATAACCAGAGGATCCTCTTCTACTCTTTCTACACCAATTGTATCAATATTTTTCTTGATATCTAGAGGCAAATAAACAACTCTTCCCTTTAATCCTCTTTGTAAATCTGTAGGAGGTAATTTCCCTATCTTAGGCTCCATGCGAACAATAGCTTGAAAAGGATGGACACATTGAATCAAAATTGATTCATAAGTATTTAAATCCATCAATTCAGAAGGAATATCTATCAACTTAAGATTATTATGAGCAGCTCTAGCAGGCATTCTATTTTCATTTAATTTTTTCAAACAATAATTACAAATAAACTGATCAAAACTCAAATCAAAAGAATTCTCCACCAACAAATAACTTAAAAAATCCTGCCATTCACTATTATTTTCCCATTCACATTTTGCATATAAATCAACTAACCTAGTCTGAATCTTATAATGAGTCCGTCGACAACACACACAAGTTAAATTAGGCCTTTCACTTGATTTCACCTTAAACTTTGTACTTTCCTCGTCAAACTTTTCTGTACTTGAAATCTGTACATTGTCTTCCACATTACCATCCATTACTATATCCATTTCTACACTGTCCTCTTTGTTCCGAAAATAACAAAACTCAATTTCTTCACAAATAGTCTTCACATCCACTTCAGATCCATGCAAAAGAGCACTGTTTAACTGTTTAAGCTTAAGTGCTGGACTTTTTGCATGATACAACCTTCTCACTAATTTCCTCACTTTATTATGATGCACTGCTAACATCCTAAAATGATGAAAAACACTTTTCTAGAAAGACAAGCCAGTGAATGCCCATGCAAACCTGTGCTTTCTCTCACTCTGCAAGGATCTAACTCTTGCAAGATCTTCATTTTTTGTTTTAGACTTTTCTTACTATATGTACGTAAGAAATTTCGAAGCAAATCGTTTGAATCCTGTCGCACACTACAAATACTACTGCATTTCCATGTGTACACTGGACGCTTAGTACTTCTCCCTAAAACTTCATCACCTAACACCTCTTCTGCATCTCTAGACATAAGTTTCTCTTTTTCCATCGGAAAACCGTCTTTCACCTCATATGCTCGACCACTGGTGTCAACTGCATGCACCAAATCATTTTCCTGAAAGTAACTCTCCTCATTAATAAATGGCTCAGAACTTGAACTATGCATCCATTCTCCAGAAAATACTTCACAAAAATTAGTCCGATTAATAATTCTTTTCCATCTACTGTTCGAGTTGAAAACATCAATTGCCTTATTAAGTATTCTAATTCTATTGATTACTAAAATAAATAATTTTTTCTTAACTTCAAAAGCCTGATCAACAATCTTCTTTACACTTTTCCTTTTCTTGTAAAAAGCAGCTCTCTGTTTACCTTTCTTTTCATTTTTTAGCAAATTTAAAACTACCCTATTGCGAAACATTTGTCTACAAATGTCCCTAAATTGATTTAACCTTCTTTTTCTATCCATAGTCTTACCTCCTGATCCGATAGAGACATTTTTTGAGGGCCTCTCCTTCCTTTTTAAATTTGTTGTCTGCTTCTTGATCTTCTTATGACCATTAACATTACTTTTTGATCTACATAAATTGTGAAGAAAAGACTTAATTGTCTTACCAGGAGCTTTTCTGGTGTTTTTTGAAGTACTTGTTGTAGAAGATTCTTGTATTTCCTTTGATGATTTTGATTTTTTACGTATGGTGTATTTTCTATTCCTTTGCCTTGATGGCATTTTTGCTTGCTTTTAAAATGTTGATTTCAATCTGTGGTTCTGAAAAAAATAACACATAAAAAACCACTATTAGCAAACAACAAAGTAATGACAAAAAAAAACAATATAAACACTAATTTGCAACATATTAAAGTTTATACCACAGCAACTCAGGGCCTTATTTATGAAGGCCTTGCGTCACCAGTACATCCCATGTTAAAAGAGACGCACCGGTGCCACAAGGCAGTCATAAATAAGGACCAAATGTAAATACCATTGATTTTCCCAAAAATAACATTTAAGAAACACTGCGCAGAACCTATGTACAACCACTCAACATCACTTTGGGAACCTCACTGCTTCCCAAAATACAAATCCTTTATCTTGCAAATGTTGATAGCAAGTATTATCAAAAAGCAAAAAACAAACCAACAGGAAACAAACTCAGGGCCTTATTTATGAAGGCCTTGCGCCACAAGAGCGTCACTTATTTCCCATGTTTAAAGTGATGCACCGGCTGCACAAGGCAATCATAAATAAAGGCCAAATGAAAATGCGATTGATTTGCACCCAAAATCGTTTTTTGAATAACATTTTAGAAACACAGCAAAGATCCTATATACAAGCACTCAATTTCACTACTGAACCCTCACTATTTCACAAAATAGAAATCCTCTATCTTGCAAATGTTCATAATAAGTATTATCAAAAAGCAAAAAACAAATCAACAGCCAACAAACTCAGGGCCTTATTTATGAAGGCCTTGCGCCACAAGAGCGCCACTTATTTCCCATGTTTAAAGTGATGCACCGGATGCACAAGGCAATCATAAATAAAGGACAAATGAACATACCATTGATTTGCACCCAAAATCGTTATTTGAATAACATTTTAGAAACACTGCGCAGAACCTATGTACAACCACTCAATATCACTTTTGAAACCTCACTGTTTCCCAAAATACAAATCCACTATCTTGCAAATGTTCATAATAAGTATTATCAAAAAGCAAAAAACAAATCAACAGCCAACAAACTCAGGGCCTTATTTATGAAGGCCTTGCGCCACAAGAGCGCCACTTATTTCCCATGTTTAAAGTGATGCACCGGCTGCACAAGGCAATCATAAATAAGGGCCAAATGAAAATACCATTCATTTGCACCCAAAATCGTTTTTTGAATAACATTTTAGAAAAACTGCGCAGAACCCATGTACAACCACTGATTATCACTTTTGAAACCTCACTGTTTCCCAAAATACAAATCCTCTATTTTGCAAATGTTCATAGCAAGTATTATTAAAAATCAAGACACAAACCAACAACAAAAAAAATCATGGCCTTATTTATGAAGGCCTGGCGCCACAAGAGCCTCACTTATTTCCCATGTTTAAAGTGATGCACCGGCTGCACAAGGCGATCATAAATAAGGGCCAAATGAAAATACCATATGGGCCGGGATGCCCGCCACCCCTCCCAACACCAATTCCCCATGAGAGGAGACAGACACAGGTTTAAACTTTTGGAAGGTGGGGGGGCCTCACTACCCCCCCCGGCCATATTTATTAAAATATGAAACAAAATTTAAAACTTTATATTAAAACGTTTCATGAATCATGTACAAATTCAACTTCAATTACATTTTGATGAAGACAGGTTTTTTAGGCTAACCTTAACAAATCTCTAATACAAAGGTTTCCTAGCCGAGTCTAGCATCCTGAAAATGCATTACATTTTAGAATTTGTACAACCTAGCATTAAGGGCCAACGGCAAGGTCTTAACCGGTGTCAGATCCCTATCACCAACTTCCCGCCTTCACGGTGTGAGTGGCGCATGAGCAGAGGACTTTTCCCTCGCAGCCAACTGTAACTTCCCTTGTCGTGGGGGCCCCCTTTCACTCGACGCCATCTTAAGGTCGTCCGAGTTCCCGTGCGAGGTATCCGTAAGAAGGACATCATGGACTCCCCCCCTTCCCAACACTCTCTTCCGCCGGAGCGGATATCTGGCCCCCTGGAAATTCGTGGGAGGGGCATATAGCCATCTCCGCCTGGGAGGGGCCTATGGCCGTCTCCCCCTGGGCGACCCATCTGTAGTGGGTGCCACCCCCCCATGGGAGGGGCCAATGGCCGCCTCCCCCCGGGCGCTCCCATCCATAATGGGTGGCGCCCCCCCTAGGGACCTTGAAATCACTGCTCACCGATCATGACCTTACCGCCACAGGCCGGATAGTTGACCGACTATCCGGCCCCCCCACACCTCCTAAAGGTCATGCCTCCTCAAGCCCAGTAGCCAAGCTATGAAGTCTCCTATGAGTAAGTCATTCCCAGCCCTGGACAGATGCACCCCATCATTCAAATAATAGTGATCCCCCCTAATACACCCATGGGAAATGCTTTGGAGATGAACGGAGCGAAACAGTTTCTCAATCTTGTTGTTGACCCTCTTTACCAAGTGATTCAACGCTGACATAGACAAACCCCCCCCGCCACATTCTCCTGGGGATCCTGTGGGACCAGGCGATCGTACACCCAGGGAGCCTCTTGGCCAACCAGCTAACTGCAGACAATATGTGCTCAACTAACACCCGTCTTCCCAGTCTCACCAAGTCATTGCCTCCCACATGCACTATGATTACAGATGGCGGTGAACTGTGCCGCCCTAAGAGTTCCTCCACAAAAATCTTGCAATTGGTCAATACAGAGGCCTCTCTTCCCATGGAAGGTCACTCTGAACCCACATTCCTCAGATGCGTGGATCGCGTCACCTGCTTTGAATATGTCCCCGGCATGCCTCACGTATGAGTGGCCCACGACCCAGACCACTTGATCTCCATTCGGTGATCGCTTCCCGCTGGTCAGCTGGTGGTGGGTCGATCCCAATTTCTGCCCTGCGTAACAGGCTTGCGAAACTGTAATCCAAACAAAAGACAACAAGCGTGAGTGCATTTCATCAGTCTTTTACAACATGTGCAGGCGCACATACCTCTTGAAACAATTCGAGGACCAACGGCCTAACTGTTTCACCTCCTCTGTCTGCAGACCCCGAGCCGTAGCTTCTGTAGCGGCCCCTGTTCTGAATGAGTGGGTCCCAAAATCACACGGGTTCAAGCCAGCCGCTGCAATCGTAATTGCCAGCACCCTCCGAAATTGAAATCTTGTTAACGGGGTGCCGTCCTTGTGTCTAAGCAGGGCCCCCCCCCATGTTGTCATCCTCTGTTTCATGTAGGCCTCCACATGCTCTACTGGACAACCGGGGTTCCCCCAAGCGTGCTGCAACACCACACTACTCCCCAACGCCTCCTGGTCTGTTTTTGACCTGGCTATCGAGATCAGCAGAGAATCGCCCCTTACTTGGACGTGATCCCTGCGTGGACCCCCCTCCACATCCTTCTTATTCCCTGCCACTAGCTCACTTACCCGCATGGCTTCATAAAATGCCAATGCTAAAGCTGCTCGGAACAGTAGTACCTCACTGGGCGAGGAGCATGACTCATACAGTTTCGCTAGTAATGTGGACAATCTATCCAACCCAATCGGATGCCTGTTATCCTGTCTGCGACCCTCCAGGCGCTGCCAGCCGCGGAGAGCCTTCCTGACTAAGAAAGAGTTTGTCGGGTCCCGTATCCCATGGAGCTGTGCCATAAATGATATGGCGGCCCTATACCTGTTGGCCGTCGCCGCCGACCGGCCTTCCTTATGAGGTGCCACCAGAAATTGGAGCAAGGACTCTTCCCGCCCCCATCTATGCTCCCCCACCAGCCCCAGAAAGGCGCAGTATGAACGGAACGCCCCTTCATAGGCTTTCCTCGTCCTGGGCGCTAAACTGGCTGCCACGAGGTCTTGTAGTCTGGGGCACCGATCTGCCATAGTGCTTCGGGGAAAGGTGCCGCCACTAGTTCCGCTGTGGGTAGATAACCCCTGAAAGCCTGCATGTTTGAACGAGAGAGTGCATCAGCTGCATTATTCAGTACACCCAGCACATGCCTTGCCCTGAACTGTACATTCAATCTCATGCATCGCAATACAATTACTTTCAACAGTCGTAAGATCCATTTGCAGCGTGCAGCCTGGTGATTAATGCACTCGACCACTGTCATGTTATCTGACCAAAACACTACTGAGCGGTCCTTAAAGTCTTCTGTCATGCTTTCAGAGCCACCCAGATGGGGAATAGCTCCAAGAAACCAATGTTACCTGTTAGGCCGCTTGTGTGCCACCACGCCGGCCATGTTTGTGCCGACCATCGGTTTCCAAAGATTGCGCCAAACCCTACGCTCCCCGCCGAGTCGGTCCACAATCCTAGTTCCCCCGACGAGGCTAGGGGTTTGTTCCACACCACTCGACCGTTGAAATCCTCCAGAAATGCCAAACAAATGAGCATGTCCTGGCGAACCTCTGCCGACAGTCTAGTGCGGTGGTGTCCCTCTTTAAGGCCCACCATAGCCTGTGCTATGGAACGAGAGAAAGGGCGAGCCATCGGCATCACTCTTAAGGCAAAGTTAAGCTGACCCACTGTCTGTTGCAACTGGTGTAGGGTCACCTTCTCTTTTCGGAGACATTGTACCAGGGAAGCCCTAAACTTGGCCACCTTCTCAACCGGCAGACGGAAACACCCCTCCTCCGAGTCTAGTTCTATACCCAGAAACTCGAGTGAGGTAGATGGCCCCACTGTCTTACCTGGCGCCAATGGGACCCCAAAACCCCGCATGAGCATGCAGAAGTCCTGCAATGCCTGCGCACAGTCCTGAGTGCCCGCTGGGCCCAGAAAGAGGAAATCATCCAAATAGTGCATCACCTGTCTATGCCCTGTGGCCTCTGTGAACACCCATTCCAAAAAGGAGCTAAACATCTCAAAATAGGCACATGGAATCGAACAACCCATGGGCATGCATTTATCCATGTAGAATTTCCCCTGAAACGTGAATCCCAGCAGGCGCTGGTCCTGAGGGTGTACCGGGAGTAACCTGAATGCAGATTCAATGTCTGATTTCGCTAACAATGCACCGGGGCCCAGGCCATTCAACAATACGACTACGTCATCGAACGATGCATACCTCACTGAACATACCTTGGGGTCAATAGCTTCATTTACTGAGGCCCCCCTAGGGGCCGATAGATTGTGGATGAGTCTATACTCCTCCGGGTCTTTCTTCGGAACCACTCCTAAAGGGGAACACACAAATTCCGCCACTGGTGGGCCGCCAAATGGTCCTGCCATTTGCCCCAAGCTAACTTCTTTCGCTATCTTTTTGGCGGCCACCGCTGGGTTGTGTTGAATAGACAGCTGGTTTTTACAGGAAGGGCTCCCCCGAAAATTGCCCGCCGGGATCCTGAAGCCATATAAAAAGCCATCCCTCAAAGTCCCGGCGGACGCATGATCAGGGTATCGGTTCAGCCAAGGGGTCAAAGCCAAGATTTCTACGGGCGAAGATGTTTGCTTCCGAGGCACCGCATCAATCCTGCTTGGATCCCCCCTTTCCTCCCGCGCCATTGGCTTTAGATCGGCAACTGTTTTCCGGGTGTGAGGAATTCCCACAGCCCGAGCATGCGTGCCGGAACCTACACGTTCCCTGGGGCCTGTTACAAGTTCCTTTGTTAAATCCCCAACAAACCCCTCGCTTGCCTCCATTCCCGCTAGACCTGGGCTGGGAATCCCCCCCGGCGCTCGCCCGAAAGGGCTGTGATGGCTTCGGATGGAATCCCCCAGAGCCACTCGTGCTTGGCACCGAAGTACCCGCCGGTCCAGGCAAGAGCTGAGCATGCCATGACACTGTATCCAAACAATCCCATGTCAAGGCCTGGTTAAACTCCTTTGCTTTTCTGAAGGCAACATCATAACCCTTCCATTCATTTCCCCCATACATCGCATGGAAATTCATGATCCTTTTCTGATAACATGCCAGGTCAGTCAACACTTCAGGTTTACGCTCTCCGATAATTGCCGTGAAGATCGAAAAGGCCCTGACCCAGTTCACCATGGTCTCATCGACCCTGAACTCCGTCATCTTGGCCCGCCATACACTGGGGTGCCAGAGATCTTTCTGGGTCTTTGCATATTCTAACTCACGTTGGTCGGTCAAAAGTGAAAACATGTTAATATACTTGTCTCCCCACACCATCTCTTTTGTAATCATGGGAATATGTTGAGATAAACTTTCCCGCCTTGAGGGTACCGGGCCCTCCCCCACCAATGGCAACGCTCTCTTACCGGCTTCAGCCGAACTCCCAGCTGTGTCCGTTGTCTTCTCCCGACCATCAGCCGTGACCCCCGTCGCCATCTGCGGGAAAATAGAAGGTACATTCGCTGTCCCGGCATCCCTTGACTGCCGCAACTGCTCAATAATTAATCTGGCTTCCTCGGCCGGGTCTCCCGCAGCCGCTGATCCCCCTGCTCCCTTCTTTAGCCAGGGTAATACCGCTGCTAGCTGAAGTGCTAATTCTGGGGGCATCTGGTCATCCCCCAGTGGCGTGATGACCACGGGAATTGGCAATCCCCCATACGGTCCTGGTACCGGGCCGGCCGCCGGCACCATGGGAATGTCCGCGACGGGACTCGGTGGAGTTACTACTGGGACTGGGGCCTCGCTGGGACCTGCCCTCCCCTTCCTTTTCTTACCCTCATCCCCTGGGGTGATGTTAAGCAATGCCGGTCCTATGACCTTTTTAGGCCGTCCCGAGGGGGCATTCTGGGCCTCCACCTGTTTCCTGATGGCCGCTAGGCCACGACCGAGCTGGTCAACTTTACCCAACTTTCGGCCCATCACCGCCACTTGGTTCACCAACGTGCGCAGCATTCTTTCCATCTCGGAGCTCTTTCCGGATTTCTTGCCAGGCATGTCTTCGATCACTCCGTCCGACTTGACTCGCAAAGGTGACTCGATCTCCCACACGCCTTGGCACTGAAAGAGAAAGACAAGGATTACAAGTTCTCAAAAAAGTGCAGCTTGTTCCCTTGAGGGCTTACGAGCGACGAGTGGTGCAGCCTTCAGAGCACAGGAACAAGAGGAAGCTTCGTTGGATTCCCGCGCTATTTATCCATCTGCGGGAGGGCGGGGGCCCGCCTCAGGTACGCCCATCCGTGCACGGACTTCCGGGCGGGTGTCTAGGCCAACCTCTTCTGGGCGGTAGGGGCGTGCTCCGGCTACGCCGCTTCGGGCATACCAGCCGGAACACGCCCCCCGCCCACAATGGTTTCCCGGGGGATCGGGGCACCCATCCATAAGTTCGGGGGGACCGAGTGGTCTCCCCTTTCCATTCATTTGCACCCAAAATCGTTTTTGAATAACATTTTAGAAAAACTGCGCAGAACCTATGTACAACCACTGATTATCACTTTTGAAACCTCACTGTTTCCCAAAATACAAATTCTCTATTTTTCAAATGTTCATAGCAAGTATTATCAAAAAGCAAGACACAAACCAACAACAAAAAAAATCAGGGCCTTATTTATGAAGGCCTTGCGCCACAAGAGCAACACTTATTTCCCATATTTCAAGTGATGCACCGGCTGCACAAGGCAATCATAAATAAGGGCCAAATGAAAATACCATTCTTTTGCACCCAAAATCGTTTTTTGAATAACATTTTAGAAACACAACACAGGACCTATGTACAAGCATACAATTTCACTACTGAAACATAAATATCTGCTTCCAAATATTCTCCATAGAGCAAACAAGTCTCTATCTAAATTAAATAAATCGTTACTTACCTTTACAAATGCTTTGGGAGATTAAGAACAGTGTCAGACACACACACCAATTTTTCTTTAGCAGAGCAAACTGTGTGCACTCAATACACTGAAACCAAGACTGGCATAGAAAATCTCTAACTTTACACTCATATGCCTTATTTCAACCAATCAAAAGTCTTCCCTCACTATTTTCAAACCAACACCCTTCCCTCTCTCAGACCTTTCTATCTGTTACCATAGCAACTCCCTCCTAACTGAACTCTCAGGTTCAAAAGTTTATTCTACAATGTTGCAAATTAAGTCAGCAAGGATGTTTGACCTCTCCTTGATTTATCAAATGTGGAAATTAAGTGGATTGGCCAGAGAGGATTGAGATGTCATCAATTGATAGAATTGGTGAAAACCTTTTTACATCTGCCAAACCCTGACCTCTTAATAGTGCACTGTGGTGGAAATGATTTGGGCACTATGACTGGGGTTGGTCTGGAAATGCTTTTAAAGGACACCTTTGATCAATTGATGACACTTTTTCCACAAACTGCCTTGGTATATTCCAAAATATGCCAAAGACAGAAATGGAACTGGTCCAACCAATTTTGCCCACAATTTGAGAAAGCACGGAAACATGTGAATAAATCTGTTTCTGCTTACATGAGAGACTGTGGAATGGGTTCAATATACAATAATAACTTGCGTTACAACATGCAAGACATCTAGAGAGGAGATGGTGTGCACTTCTCAGATGAGGGGAATAGAATATTCCTCCTGAATTTAAGACTGTGCATTGGAACCTACTTGTAGGTACCTAAATCAGCCACAGAACCCAAAAGCTCTTTTCAGAGCTACCCTTCCTCAGATCTTTCAAAACGTTTATCTTTTTCTAACTTTTTTCACTATTTTTCACCAAAGTACGCTCCCCGGTACGCTTACCGGTGCGCCTACCGGGCGCTCCCCCGCGAAATTTTTCAATTTTTTTTATTTTTGCCTAAATGAGCGTCCTAAGCCCCCCTCAGAAAACCTAGAGGATCAAAAAGTGTCTACCGTGCCCCCTTCTACCCATTCCCAACGTTGTTTGTCCTCCATCTTCTGTCTCGATTGTAGCGAAACACAAAATGGAGGACTCCCGTAACGCTGCCGGTGCGCGTACCGGAGCGCGCACCGGTAAGCGCTCCATAAAAAAAGGTGGGAAAGTAATTTACAGAAAAACCACTGGAGACACTTTCATCAAATATAGAATAGGCCCTACTACATAGCAGTCCCTACCATTTGCCCAAATTTGGTGAAATTCCATTGAGACATTTAGGCTGCAGACCTGTCTAAATATCCTGAGGTAAATTACAAAAACACATATGAAGTGTTAGAATTGACAACCAATTAAAAAGTTTCTTACATTTTCTACGATTATTTCCTGACATTTGATTGGTTATGTACATGAATATATTTAAACAAAGAGAAGGAAACACAGCCATTTTGACTACTACTTCCTGAGGTACATTTGAAAAGAAATTACACTGACAACTTCCACTGCTTTCTTAAAGGTAAGTTGTTATTTGGAAAAGTGAAGTATGTTGTGAACTTACATTTAATTTGAGAAAAAATATTCTGTTACTTATATACTATCCCACTGTAATAGAAATAGATTGAGATAGACTTCTCTGTTATAGTTATGGATTGAGTTAGGCTTTCCTTATATTATTATAAATTTACTTAGGCTTTATCACATACACTTTTATATATTTCTAATTCCAGCCTAATACCATACACTACCCAAAGATAGCTTCACTACTAAAAAATCCAAACTGCCTGTCTGAACTAAAACACAACAGTGCCCTAACTCTACTGATATATATTTTTTAATGCAATTTACAGCAACAAAATGGAAGGAGAACAGGATATTTCTTTTGAAATTGTTTTGGACAACAACACAGAAGAAACAATTGCTGAAAATGATGACTTTGATTTTCTGGATGAGTCTCTGGACCATGAATTAGTTCAGTGTGTGGAATCAATGGAATCACAGAATACAAATGAGGACATTCCAGACAATATATTATTAGGAGTTTTATTAAATTATGAAAAAGAATCAGAAGAATAAATTTATATTTAATAATCAAAAATTGTTCGAGCCATTATTCATTTTTATATGTAATTCATCAAGTAGATCAAAAATGTTTAAAATATAAAGTGAGACTTATAGTATACTGTGCAACTTTTTTGTGTTACATAGTACGTTTGCTCATAATTACTTCCTTTCTCCCACTATATTATCTCCAATGTGTATTTAAGATCTCTTTATCATCTCCTGCCTCCATGTTGTTTCTGCTTTCCTGACAGACTATGCTATGAATTCCATATACCACAATAACTTCTGTAACAACATGCAAGATATCTACAAAGGAAACGGTGTATATTAAATTATAGACTCTGCATTGGTACCAACATGTTGGTACTTAAATAAAAAAAAACAACAAAAAGAGCAATTAATAAACATACAATTTTTT
Source organism: Lissotriton vulgaris (assembly GCF_964263255.1). Classification (NCBI taxonomy): domain Eukaryota; kingdom Metazoa; phylum Chordata; class Amphibia; order Caudata; family Salamandridae; genus Lissotriton; species Lissotriton vulgaris. The sequence continues at coordinate 1,301,857,984 of NC_141695.1, read as the reverse complement.
AAAGTCTGTCATTATTTTTTTCCCATAGTACGCTTTCCGGACCGCTCTCCGGTGCGCGTACCAGGCGCTTCCCCCGCAAAAATCGAAAAAAAATAAAAAAAATTTGGACCCCAAGGGACACTTTTAAAGCCCCCACATCAAACCTAAGGGGTCAGGGAGGGTCTACTCTGCCCCTTATGATAATTTCCCCCTTTGCTTTGGCCACCTCTCATGTCTCGATCCTACCGAGACACAAGATGGCGGCCGCTTCAGACTGTTTAGAATGTTTACAGACACCCGAGAGCCAATCAGCTTTCCGTGCGTAAGTCGCGTGGCGCGTCCGGTGCGCTTACAGATATATATATTTTTTTGAACCTAAATTACTCAAAATCCACTGGAGCACATATCTTGAGACATAGCAATGGCACATCGGGCAACCAGTCCCTACAATTTTGCCAAGTTTGGTGGAAATCCATTCAGCCGTTCGGGCTAAAAGTGAGGTCGACCGCCCTATGGAAATTAACATGGGGAAAACGTGTTTTGGGACCCCCCTTTTATCTCGGGCCCCGCTTGACGAATCCCCCCCACACTTTCAGGGAAGAACCGGAGCTCGAAGAGGCCATTTTGAGGAAATTTTCAGGCAGATTAATCAACTGGCGCCAAAGTTATTCCAAATAGAATTTTGAGATTTAACATTGAAAAAAATCCTAACTATAACTACCTACTGGCGTCCGCCAGTAGGTAATATATATATATATATATAAATATATATATATATATATATATATATATATATATATATGTATATGTATGTATCAGCCGTGAAGTCGACACACCGCCCTGAAAAGAAGGGACCCTGGTTTCGTATTGTGCCGGGTTGATGAGGGCAAAATAGGTATTGAAGGTTGATGAAAGCAGGACTTTCAGCCCCAAACCCACTGGAGGGCTGCTCCCCTCCCCTCTTTGAATTTATGAAGTTGAATATAAACCCACTGAAGGGTAAAAAACACTAAAAACCCCAAGTACCGCAAAGCCTTGCACGATATTGGGGCTTAATTAATTAATGAAAGGAAGCCGTGCATGAGCGCACAGGATTCTTGATTAACGATCAGAGCATGAAAGCGCACTGTGGCGAGAAATGTTTGGGACTTCCTTTGCACACCTTTGAAAAAGGAGATTGGTATCTTTGAAAGGCATCAGGCAGTTTAAAGGGAGAGCTCGGAGTAAAATGCTCGCTTCACCTGAAAATAAAATTTGTTGTGCAACTTACCTGTTTTGGAGTGCGGTCTTGTTTGCAGGACAAAGTTTGGATAATATATATATATATATATATTACCTACTGGCGGTCGCCAGTAGGTAGTTATAGTTAGGACCTACTTTCCATAGGAAATCCGCAACATTCTATTTGGAATAATTTTGGTGCCAGTGGACGAATCTTTGCGAATTTCTCCAAGAAAATGTCCTGCTCCGCTCCACTCCTTCCCCATGCAATTTTCCATAGGACCTTTAGCCAGGGCTACAGCCCATACGGCTGAACGGAATCACACAAATTTGGTAAAAAGGTAGAGTTCGGTTCGCAGATCACGCTTTTTGTTAAATGGTGTAAATCCGTTCAGTAGTTCCTGAGAAAAAATTAAGTAAAATCATAAGTATATCTATAGGAGCTTACCGTAAGCTTACTGTACTCTCTACCTTCCCGAGCTTAATGCTAATTGGCTGTCAACACTCCAAAGCAGGAAGTGTTGGCAGCCATCTTGTGCCTCGGTAGAACCGAGGCACAAGAAAGCAGAGAAACAAATGTAGAAAACGCAAAGAAAGGGCAGGGTAGAAATACCCTGACCCCCTAGGCCTGCTCACGGGGTCCCACAAGGACCCCCAAGTCCCCAAAACGTGTTTGTTTTTTTAAATTGCGGGGTCCGCGTACGCACGCAAACTCTGTGAAAATAAAACAAAAAACCCTGGTCTGCTTTTTTTAAAATTAGCCCCCGGGGGAACCAAATCCCGGGGGCAAAATGAGTAAAAATGTGTGGGGGGTCCCAATCCCCCCACACTGCCCTGGGGACTGCCACCTCCCGAGGCAAAGTAATTGTGATAGCGGGGGCATAGAGCCACCCCGCAGCCCCGGGGACCACCACCTGGGGCTTTAATATTAGTGATAGGGGGCCTCTAAGGCTCCCCGAGCCCCAGGGACCGCCACCCCTGGGGCTTTCTTTCTAAGTATGCAGGGGGGCTCACACACCCCGCAGCCCCGGAGATCACCACCCCCGGGGCTTCGTTTTATTTAATTTAAAAAAAACTGTTTGGGGGGCTCAACCCCCCCACATGCCCCGGGGACTTATGTGTATAATAGGGGGTTCTGTGATGGACCGCCCAGCCCCAGGGACCACCACCCCCGGGGCTTTGTTGATGTTGGGAGGGGGGCAGCGCAGCACCACTCCTGGAGCCCTCGATGGCCCTGGGGACAGCCACCCCCCAGGGCCGGCTACTGCAGTGTCCCCGGGTGCCCACACCCGGGACACTGCTGTTTGCTGTGGTAGGGCGGGAGCCTCGTAGCTCCCGCCCTACCACAGCAAACTGCTTTGATTTTTGAAAGTAACCTGCTCTCTCTTTCAAAAATCAAAGCTGATTGCTTTTCTGTTTGGGGAGCAGCATGTTAGCTACTCCCCATACAGAAAAGCAATGCCGGCTCTGCAGGATCAATCAATCAATCAATCAGAGCATTTGTATAGCGCGCTACTCACCGGAGGGTCTCAAGGCACTTGGGGAGGGGGGGGGGTCCGCTACTGCTCGAACAGCCAGGTCTTGAGCTGCTTCCTGAAGGCGAGGTGGTCCTGGGTCATGCGGAGGTGGGTCGGGAGGGAGTTCCAGGTCTTGGCGGCGAGGTAGGAGAAGGACCTTCCCCCAGTGGTGGCTCTTCGGATGCGGGGGACGGCAGCGAGGGCGTGGCCGGTCGATCGAAGCTGGCGTTTGGGAGCGTAGAAGTTGAGGCTGCTGTTGAGGTTTCCTGGGCCTTGGTTGTGCAGGGCTTTGTGTGCGTGTGTGAGGAGACGGAAGGTTATTCTCTTGTTGACTGGGAGCCAGTGCAGGTCTCTCAGGTGTCCGGAGATGTGGTTGCGGCGGGGGATGTCCAGGATGAGTCGTGCTGAGGCGTTCTGGATCTGTTGGAGTCTCTTCTGGAGTTTGGCGGTTGTCCAGTCGGCTGGTGACGAGGGCCTGGGTGACCGTCTTCCTGGTCTCGGTGGGGATCCACCGGAAGATCTTGCGTAGCATGCGTAAGATGTTGAAGCATGACGAGGAGACGGCGTTGACTTGTCTGGTCATGGAGAGGGAGGAGTCCAGGATGAAGCCCAGGTTGCGTGCGTGGTCTGTTGGTTTGGGTGTGCTGCCTAGTGCGGGGGGCCACCAGGAGTCGTCCCAGGCGGAAGGTGAGGATCCCAGGATGAGGACTTCCGTCTTGTCCGAGTTCAGTTTCAGGCGGCTGTTCTTCATCCATTCGGCTACCTCTTTCATCCCTTCGTGTAGGTTGGCTCTGGCGGTGGCGGGGTCGTTGGTGAGGGAGAGGATCAGCTGGGTGTCGTTGGCGTAGGAGATGATGTTGAGGTTGTGCTGGCGTGCGATGGCTGCGAGGGGGCTCATGTAGACGTTGAAGAGGGTGGGCTGAGTGAGGAGCCTTGAGGAACGCCGCAGATGATTTCGGTGGCTTCTGATCTGAACGGGGGGAGGCGGACTCTCTGTGTCCTTCCGGCGAGGAAGGAGATGGTCCACTCCAGAGCCTTCTCCTGGATTCCGACGTCGCTGAGGCGCTGTACTAGGGTGCGGTGGCAGACAGTGTCGAAGGCCGCGGAGAGGTCTAGGAGGATGAGGGCCGCTGTTTCTCCGTTGTCGAGCAGAGCTCGGATGTCATCGGTGGCTGCGATCAGGGCGATCTCGGTGCTGTGGTCGGCCCGGAATCCAGACTGTGAGAGGTCGAGGGATTTGTTCGTCTCGAGGAAGGCGGCCAGCTGCTTGTTGACGGTCTTCTCGATGACTTTTGCAGGAAACGGAAGCAGCGAGATGGGGCGGTAGTTCTTGAGGTCGGTGGGGTCGGCTGATGGCTTCTTTAGTAGAGCGCTGAGTTCGGCGTGCTTCCAGCTCTCCGGGAAGGTGGCGGCGTTGAAGGAGGCGTTGATGATGTCCCGCAGGTGGGGTGCGATGACAGCGTCGGCCTTGTTGAAGACGTGGTGTGGGCAAGGGTCGGTCGGAGATCCGGAGTGGATGGAGTTCATCGTGCGGACGGTGTCTTTGGTGCTGATCGGGGTCCAGGCGCGGAGGATGGTGGTGGGGGGCGGTGGTTCCGTTGTGGTGTGCGTCGGTTGAGGGCTGAAGCTGTTGTGTATGTCCGCAATCTTGTTGTGGAAGTAGGAGGCGAGGGAGTTGCAGAGGTCTTGCGATGGGGTGATGTCGTTGTTTCCGGCGTTGGGGTTGGAGAGCTCTTTAACGATGTTGAAGAGTTCCTTGCTGTTGTGTGCGTTGTTGTTCAGTCGTTCCTTGAATGCAGTTTTCTTGGTGGTGTGGATCAGTTGGTGGTGTTTTCGGGTGGCGAGCTTGAGGGCAGTCATGTTGTCCGGTGTTGGGTCTTTGCTCCAGGCTTTCTCAAGGGCTCTACAGTTCTTCTTCGAGTTCTTGAGTTCGTCGGTAAACCATGGGGCTTTCTTGCTGCCGGGTCTGTTAGGCGGGGTCCTCAGGGGGGCGAGGTCGTCTGCGCAGTCGCTGATCCACTTCGTGAGGTTGGTGGCCGCTTGGCTGGTGTTCGTAGTGCTGGTTGGTGGGTTCTTGTTCAGGGAGGATGCGAGCTGGTCGGCTGTGATCTTGTTCCAGCTTCTGCGTGCTACCTGTTGCTGTTGGTGGTGGATCGTGGTCCTTTTGAAGCTGAAGTGGACACAGCTGTGGTCCGTCCAGTGGAGTCCGGTGGCGTGGCTGAAGGCGATGTCCTTGCTGGAGGAGAAGACGGGGTCGAGTGTGTGTCCGGCGTAGTGGGTGGAGGTGGTCACCAGTTGCTTGAGTCCGAGGTTAGCGAGGTTGTCCAGCAGGGTGGTGGTGTTGCAGTCGTTGTTGTTCTCCAGGTGGAAGTTGAGGTCCCCGAGGAGGATGTAGTCAGCGGAGGGGAGGGCATGCGGGCTGACGAAGTCGGCGATGTCTTCGCTGAATTGTGTGCGTGGTCCCGGGGGTCTGTAGATGAGCGTGCCTCTGAGGGTGGTCTTGGGGTTGATGTGGATCTGGAAGTGCAGGTGCTCGGCGGGTGCGAGGGTGTCGTCGGTGTTGGTTGTGATGCGGATGGAGTTCCTGTGGATGATGGCGATGCCTCCTCCTGTCTGGTTGACGCGGTCGTGGGGAGCCGGCAGGGACCGTTGAGGGGCACGTGGCCCCCCTCCCAAAAAAAAATAATATAAATAAAAGGCCGGCCCGGGAGATGGGGTCCCCGGGGCCTTATGGTAGGCACAGGAGGGGAGCTATGCAGCCCTCCTCCACAAAAATTTAAAAAATAAAGTTGGCCATGCCCTGGGGGATGGGGTCCCCAGGGCCTGAATTGGCCACGGGAGGGGGGCCACGCAGCCCCCTTCGCGATTTAAAAATAAAATAGAATTGGGGGCAGGCCCTGGGGTCCCCAGGGCCAAAAAAAAGAAAAAGAAGGGGGCTACACAGCCCCCCTTCTTAAAAGTTTTTTTTTTTAAATGGGATCAGGAGGAGGCCATGCCCCCTCCCTGCACCTCTCTGCAAACGCGCCCCCTGTCGCGTTTGCAGAGGTGGAAGTACTTCCACTTGCATACTGGTGGTCCCTGGGGGCCAACTAGCCCACCAGGAGCCTCCAGTATGGGCCAGGGGGCTCCCTTGCCGAGAGGTGTCATGAGGCCACGCCCCTTTTTACACCACTCTGCAACGCAGCCCCCTGGTGCACACTGGAGGTTCCTGGTGGGCTAGTTGGCCCCCAGGGACCCCCAGTTTGCAAGGGGAATTAGTCCCCCCTCTGAAAAAGCGCCAGGGGGCTGCGTTGCAAAGAGGTATAAAAAGGGGGTGGCCTCTTTACACCTCTCTGCAACGCAGTCCCCTGGCGCACACTGGAGGTTCCTGGTGGGATAGTTGGCCCCCTGGGACCACTAGTATGCAAGGGGAATTAGTTACCCCTCTGAAAAAGTGCCAGGGGGCTGCGTTGCAGAGAGGTGTGAAAAGGGGCGTGGCCTTTTTAAACCTCTCTGCAACGCAGCCCCCTGGTGCACACTGGAGGTTCCTGGTGGGCTAGTTGGCCCCCAGGGACCCCAGTATGCAAGGGGAATTAGTTCCCCCTCTGCAAACGCACCAGTGGGCTGCATTGCAGAGAGGTGTAATGAGGCCATGCCCCTTTTTACACCTCTCTGCAACGCAGCCTCCTGGTGCATGCTGGACGTTCCTGGTGTGCTAGTTGGCCCCCAGTATGCTAGGGGACTTAATGTCCCAACTTAGAACGCGTTATGGGGCATGTTTGCACAGTGGTGAAGGTAGGGGGCAGGGCTTGAGGTGAATTGTGTGCAAACACGCCCTGTGGCGCGTTTTAGCTTGGGGAATATATTCCTCTTCAATCCAGAGGTCCCCTAGGGGCCAAGTAGTCCAATAGGTACCTCTAGTAAGTGCCACGGAGCTGCGTTGCAGAGTGTTGTAAAAAGGGGGCGTGCCCTCTGAACACTTCTCTGCAACGCAGCTGCCTTGCGCAAACTTTAGGTACCTGATGGGCTAGTTGGCTCACAGGTGACCTCAGGATTGAAGAGGAATATATTCCCCAACCTAAAACGCGCCTCCTCAGGCCCCGCCCCCTTCCTTCACTATTGAGCGAAATATTCCTCTAAAATCAGCCGAAGTACGAATTCCGATTTACTCACCTGTTATCACGAGAGACGTCAGTGCTGCACCTTTCAGCCCAGGACCGACCCTGACAAGTAAATGTAACCATACTTACAGTAACTTGAATTTCATTCTATAGGCTAACATTGACATGTTTTACTTGGAAATTCTGCTAGGCGTGAAGTTTTGGAACTTTAAAAAATTCCTCTAAAATCAGTCGAACTACGAATTGCGATTTACTCACCTGTTTTCAGGAGAGACCTCAGTGCTGCATCTTTCAGCCCACTATTGATCCTGAAAAAAGATTCTTATCGTAGTTACAGAAACTTGAATTTCCTTCCATAGGCTAATATTGAGTGGTTTCACTTGGAAATTTTCCTAAGTGTGGAGTTTTGGAACTTTAAAAAATTCCTCAAAAATCATCCGAACTACGAATTCTGATTTACTCACCTGTTATCAGGAGACACCTCAGTGCTGCATCTTTCAGCCCACTACTGAACTTGAAAAGTAATTGTAATCGTAGTTACAGTAACTTGAATTTCGTTCCTTACGCTAACATTGACTGGTTTCTCTTGGAAATTTTTCTAAGTGTGGAGTTTTGGAAATTTTAAAAATTCCTCAAAAATCAGCAGAATTACGAATTCGGATTTACTCACCTGTTATCATGAGAGAAGTCAGTGCTGCATCTTTGAGCCCAGGGCGGACCCTGAAAAGTAAATGTAACCATACTTACAGTAACTTGAATCTCCTTCCATAGGCTAACATTGATATGTTTTACTTGGAAATTCTTCTAAGTGTGGAGTTTTGGAACTTTAAAAAATTCCTCTAAAATCAGCCGAGCTACGAATCCTGATTTACTCACCTGTTATCAAGAGAGACCTCAGTGCTGCATCTTTCAGCCCACTAGTGATCCTGAAAATTAATTCTAATTGTAGTTACAGTCACTTGAATTTCCTTACATAGGCTAACATTGACTGGTTTCACTTGGAAATTCTTCTAAGTGTGGAGTTTTGGAACTTTAAAAAATTCCTCTAAAATCAGCCGAACTACGAATTCCTATTTACTCACCTGTTATCAAGAGAGACCTCAGTGCTGCATCTTTCAGCCCACTAGTGATCCTGAAAAGTAATTCTAATTGTAGTTACAGTAACTTGAATTTCCTTACATAGGCTAACATTGACTGATTTCACTTGGAAATTCTTCTAAGTGTGGAGTTTTGAAACTTTAAAAAATTCCTCAAAAATCAGCCGAACTAGAAATTCTGATTTACTCACCTGTTATCAGGAGAGACCTCAGTTCTGCATCTTTCAGCCCACTAGTGATCCTGAAATGTAATTCTATTCGTAGTTAGTGACTTGAATTTCTTTCCATAGGATATCATTGCCTGCGATATAAAATATATATAAATAAAAAAAATATAAAAAATATATATTACAATTTCAATATTTTTAAAAACATTTATTTTTTATTTATATAAAAAATATGTAATGTAATTTAAAAAAGTAAAATATCTAAAAATAAATAATTTAAAAATAGTAGTGAATCTGTATAACATTTTTTCAAAATTAATACATTTAAAAATTATCATTTACAAAACCTTTAAAATTCACTGAAAAAACCATAGGTTTCAACCACGTTACAGTTAGGAATTAGTATTTTAAAAACCTTAGAAATTCACTGAAAAAAACATAGGTTTCAGCCACGTTATAGTTAGGAATTAGCATTTAAAAAAAAATTAGAAATTGACTGAAAAAAACATAGGTTTCACACACGTTATAGTTAGGAATTAGCATTTAAAAAACCTTGCAAATTCACTGAAAAAAACATAGGTTTCACACGTTATAGTTAGCTGGACATTTCACTCATACAAAACCATTGAATTTCCCCCGTTATAGTTAGTTCAGCTAACTATAACTTGCGCGTCCGCAATGCACTGCTGATGACGTCACATATTACATCACTCATGACGTGGTCAGTGACATCACTCATGACATCCCTGTTGTCATGAGTGATGTCACTGTGATGTTAGAAGGCTAACAAAACGGTCTGTCACTTTAGAAACACCGGGCTGTACCATGTTTACAAGAATATTGTGCCTGTGCAGCATTTCCCCCTGTGCTGGCGCTACATTTAGCTGCCTAGTGCCAACGCAGGCACGCTTACATCATAGTGCAAGGGTGCCTGCGTTGAGGGGTGTGCTTGTTTACATACAGGAAGGTGTTCGTTTCTGCACATAAACAATCTTTAAATGGCGTTTTGTAACCTCTATGTATGCAGCAGATATAGAGGTCGCAAAACGTAATAAAAAAAATTATTGTTTATGTGGAGAAGGGGACACCTTCCTGCACATAAACTGTCATAAACTGTCATTGGAATTTTGCTGTTTCCATGTGTGCTGCACAATGCAGCACACATGGGACCTGCAAAAACGAGGAGAAATTAAACATTTTCCTTTCGATGCACCAGGGTAAGACCAGGTTTTCCCTGGTCTTAATATTGGCGCTGCCTCCTTTTTGCGCCACCTTTGTATATAAGGGGGCAGTGTCAAAATCATTTGGTGTTGCGGTGGAAAGCTCGCCACAACACCGATTGCCCTCCCCTTTCACGCTAAGTATAGCATGAAAGGGTGCCTTATTTACAAGACAGAGTTAGGCCACATTCAGTGGCTTACCACTGCCTTGTAAATAAGGCAGTGCCCATATCACCACCACAACGTCGAGGAAAGTCAAGATGGGATGGCAATAGAGGCTTGTAAATGTGCCCCTCTGTTTCCAAATCATTATTAGGTGTATTGATTTAAAGTAAGGAAACTAGTTTATAACCCCAGACTGCACTGCTTAGTTGAATTAAAGCTGAGTCCTACACTAATAGTGCCAGACATACACAGAGCCAGCAAGCAACATGTTCATATAATTACATATTTCTTCTTGCAAAGAAAAGTAATGTCCTGTTAAAGTTAGTGTCTTTTCATTTCACAATGAAATGAACAAAGCAAATGCTATACCACTGCGATAAACTTGCATTTTTTGAGGCCTTAGTTTCACGTTTTCCTTTAAGACACAGTGCTTGGCTACCAGCACTTCTAGCTTCCTTCCTGAGAATTGCTTCCATGCAACCAGTCACTGTAAGGGAGCAATGGGTGTGACACAGAGAGCCCTTGTTTGAAAAAAGGATGTTACCAGCGTCTATTGCCATTTGATTTTTCCTCCCCTATATTGCTCTCTCTGCCTCTCTTTACTCATATTTACTTTTGTCTCCTGATTCCTCTTTGTTAACCAGCTTTAACAGAGTGAAACATGCACAAACAGAGACAGAGAGACCCATTACCTAGTGCACATTGTACTTTGTTTTTAGCAACACTAGCAAGTAATCAGAGAAACCAACATGTAGTGCTTTTGAATGTAAGAAAACTTAATTTAATTCCTGACAAAAGCAGACCTCCAATAGCAGAGGTGCTCAGCATGACTCTTAATTTGAAGGGAGTAGGACAAGACGCACTTACTTGCTATTTCCACTGACGGCTGAGCTCGTTCTCCATTGCCTTTGCCCTTCTGTGCTCCAACAAGCCCTGTGTGACCCTGATGTGATCATCAGCAAAGAACCCCCAGTGGATTTATAAACCAGTGTCACCGTTATGGCGGTGGCGGAGGAGTGTTGACTCACTGCTGGATCCAGCAAATGAAAACATGTACAATAAAATGATTATATAACGAATTAATAAACGTTTTTTTAATCATTTTATTTTACATGACGGAGCCAAGTGTTGAGGGTGGGGCCATGCTCTGACAGCAGCAGGAGGAGTGGTGAGCACAGGGCACTGCAAATGCTCATGTCGATTTGGCCGGCTGTCTTAACACGGCCAAACTGACATGCACACTTGAGTGTCTCTAGACCAGGGGTCTCCAACCTTTTCTGTAGTGAGAGCTACTTCTGATCAATGAAAATCGTCGTGAGCTACTAAAGCCGAAGCATCACGCACATTTTTTCGCTGAGCCCCTCCGCACACCAAGTTTCATGGACTTTAAGTCTAATTTTTTTGGAGCCCATACTGTGGTTTGAACAAAATACTTAAAAAGTTTCCGAGAATATACTCTCATGTTTCTAATTTTACTCTAGGACACATTAAACGCTTAAAAAGGTCTGCTTTATTTCAATGATTCCATAGTACTCATCCCATCTCTGATTACTAACACATCACAAGTCACCCTCATATTCAAGCTGTACATGCCATTATGATACTGTCTCTGAAGAGCACTCTCTAGTTGAGCTACAAAGCAGAGAGTGTTGTAAGGGAAAGGAAAACACCTGAATGCTGTTATAAATGAACATAAGCTACTCCCTGACTAGACTGGGCAGGTGAGTATGGGGTTCTGATCCCTGGCAATTGGAAGATGGAGACTGGTACTGAAGGTGTCTCAGTATTCCCACATTGAGTTTAATGTGCTCTCAAAACAATACCTTGGAGCACAGCACTTATTCAACAGCAGGAAAAACAGGGTTTTCCATGTACCTCACATACACAGCCTCATGCATGCCTCTCCGCTGTGCACATGTACCTCTGTACCTGCACCTCACATTTACTGTCATGTAAAGTTGTTCCCTGCACCTCACATGCAGTGTTATATTTGCTTGTTTTTTACACCTCGCATGCACATCTTCATGTGTGCAAGCCCCTCAGGTAGAGCTTCTTGGGTGAACCCCTCCCTGTGCCCTACATTCGCAGTATCAGTAGGTTCCCTACACCTCACATATCCTAATGTTTATCTGTCCCTTCACCTCACACACGTGCACACTTTCACTCAATATTTCACACATGACTCAACATGCCACACAAGTGTTGAATATTTCACACATGACTCAACATGTCACACAAGTGCAGCACGCACACCCTCACTCAATATTTCACACATGAATCAACATGTCACACAAGTGCAGCACACACGGTTACTCAATAGTTCACTTCCCTGGCTTGCCCTTACTTCTCCTGGCCCTGTCCTCTCTACCTCTGTCCTAAAGGTGTGATGGAGGGAGTGAGAGGAGCAGATACAGTGCAGTTTAATTAAAATACTCTGCACTCCTTGTGCCCCCCTCAGTTCTACAGCATCAGCTACAATTAGGACATTATTGAAGGGTAGAAGGGTTAAGGGCTGGACCAGGCCGAAGTTCACCCTGCGAAGTCATCAACACTCAAAAAGTTGCCTAATGTGTTTCCTCTCCCAGGGATTATGTTAAGTCGACATCCATACTTACACCTTTAAGAATAAACTGTACCGAGTATGTTTACTCTTAGTGTGTTTTTGTCCATTTAATTTTTATCTCATCCGACCTTCCACGTTCTCCTCAAATGCAGTGAGGCCCGTGTCCCGGAGGCGCCTCGAAGCTCTCCTGTGAAAAAGCGCCTTCTTGCAGCCTGTGTTTTCAGTCGGCCATCACCACGGGCCCTCGGGCAGCTCAACCCTCTCCTTTGAGGCCTGATTCTCGCCCACCTGGCTGCTCCTATTTTTTAGAAACAAACCCTCCAGTCTGCTGCTAGAGCCCAACTATTTGCATTTTGTGATGTGTGACCTAATCAAAAGAGGAAGCAGCTCCGTTTCACCCAGCCCACCTGTACGCATCTAAATAAAATCACGAGTGCATTATTGATCTCTTTTCCCCCTCCTCACGGCACTCTTGACTGTGGCTCTGGGCAAGAATATTTTTGGCGCCTAGGGCTTAGAAAGACGAAGGATAGGCCAGGGGCTAACAATTACTCGACAATTAATTCAGTGGCCAGGGCGCAGCAACTAGTTCAGGTCAGGACTTACCTAGTGAAAGACTCCCAGTCGGACTGGAAAAGGCAAGTGGCGCGGGCACTGATAGGGCGGTAGGAGTTCAATACTGCCTGTTCCACGCCACTTTCACACCAACAAGCTTTTCGGGCCCTGCTGCTCTGCACCTGCAGTACACACGTCACGCAGGATGTCAGTAAGCGCTGTGCAGGGCTCCTGAAGGCAGTCGGAGCAGCTCCATTTCAGTAGTGCACACATTGCGCACGGTGAGAGCGTGGTGCCAGGCTCTTGAGGGTAGGGGGGGGGTGCAGATGGGTGATGCTACGACGATGCAAATGACGTCAACCTCTTCAGCCCGCCCCGGCTAAGCTTAGGCCTATCAGAGCACCTGGTTAAGGTATGGGCGGCCAACGGCTCTTAAAAAAAGGCCCAAAAAATGATAAAGACTATGAAGGGCTAAACAATTAAAATGCGATCGCGAGCTACTCAAGGGGCCTCGGCGAGCTACCGGTAGCTCGCGATCGACCTGTTGGAGACCCCTGCTCTAGACTATTGCATAGGGGGACAGCAGGCACAGGCTCCCAGGCCCTTTTGGAGCTGAGAAACAGCCCACTCCAACCAATCCTGGTGCCTCTCTCATGCTGGGTGATACCAGCATGAAAGCAGCATCTGGACTGGCACAGGGAAGTCTGGGACCCTGTGCATCAGTAGCTGAAGAGAACCGAGGGGGCTAAGCGGCGGGTGGCAGGCACGTTTTCTTTTCTTTGTTTTAAATTGTTTATTATTGTCCTCCATTGTGCCCACCATTTTTTCATGCTAGCAGCTGCCACTGTCAGACTCATCTTTGTCTCACCAGCTATTTCGGTAGGTTAAACAACATTGCCAGCGTACTGTGAGGCAGGATACGTCCATGTACTGCTCCTCAACCAAAACAGTATCACGTCAATGCCAAAACTCTTAATAAGAATTAAAACTACTGTTACTTACTGTGATTTGCCAGTAGCCCATAGAGTGGGAGACAAGTATTTCCAGGAATTCACGTATAAAGTTAAAGATAGCGGTGTTTGTTGCTCATTCATGCACGGTTTTTATAGAAGTTCAGTTTTTAAAGATGTTTTTCTTGCTGCTACCATTGAGAAAATAAAATAAATCAGAACAATCTCTCATTGATTCTTAACTTACAGTAAGGAAACTCTTGCCTTTTCAGCTTCTGTACTACCTGAAGAAAGTCCGGTCAAGTAATGCAGTCGGCGAAGAGATATATTTTGATAAAAATGGAGATGCTCCATTAATGCTTGATTTGATTCAATGGCAGATGACCTCGAAGGACACAAGTAGGTTTTTGAAACTGGGCACCTATGATGCTAAACTCCCAAAAGGTCAAACGCTCAACATCAACACCAGTGCCATAGAATGGGGTGGAGCGGCTAATAAGGTAAGTGAACAAGAGCTTCCAAAATGCAGTTTTCGCTCAATGCCAGTGGTTCTAAACATTCCGACCTCACCACCTAATCACCAATGAAAGACAGGGACGCCAGAAAAAGCATTAGAGAAGAAAGACAGAGAAAACCTATTGATTCATTCACAAAAAATATACAAATAAAATTCCAGATTTCAAATTTGACGGGAAGTTTAGAGCTTTTTCAAATGTGGTTTTGTTTCTGAAAGACAACGCCAATTTACTAGACTCTGGACTCTTTGCCTTTTTTTCCTCCAAGTGCATGTTCTCTTTTTGTCAGCACAAACCAGTTCTTAAGTTGATGCTACCAACTATCTATTCTAGATTCTGATGTACTTTCACTGATTCCACGATTCAAGCAAAGGATACCACTTTAAGGTCTGATTTAGAGGTTGGCAGATGGGTACTCCATCACAAATGGGATGGATATCCTATTTGCCTTATAACAAGTGCCATAGGATATAATGCACTTGTAATAAGAAGGACAGGGCAGCTTTCACTTTTATGTCTGAGCAATCTGTCAAGGATTCTCTTAATCAGCCCCTTCATTTTCAGGCCCCAATTCGTCCTCGCCTTTGAAGAGTGTTCCGTTGATATACTTTATTAATCTGCTAATGATATTTCACTTTCTCAACAATCATGGACTGTCAGAGTAGCCATTGTGGCCCAGCGGGGTTCTGCATATCCCAGGTTAAGAACAACTGCTCTAAATCACCAATAATTTCGAGCACTGTGAAACTACATTTAAATGGTGGCAATAAACAATTACACTCATGGTCAATATGGCAAATTTTACATCATGAAGTGAGAGTGAAATGTCTAAATATTTATTGTTAACACGGTATATCTCTAAAGGTATTACACAGTTTTCACTGCCACAGTTTTGTTTACATTGACCATTCCCTACCTATTGGCCTATTCACCATGTGTGGCCAAAGACAGTAGCATCTCACCCCTTTATAGAACGACTCACAGCCCTTATGTAACAACATTGAAGAGAAGGACTGAGCAACAACCGAACAACACATCACCTGAGACAGGTATTAAACATATCCACTGTCACAGAATACAATGTGCACCTTACAATTGGGGATAGGCACACGCAAATCACACATTCATATCCTGGATCTTATCACATCGAATCTGTGCCTCATTTTTCTGAGCCCCTTTTAATCTATCATAGATATTCTGGTACCCCAAAGATAGAATCAGGTCTCATCAGATAACAGAGAAAAAAGCATCAGAGAAAGATTACCTTTTAAGTGTCATAACTCTTTACTATGGAAAAATAAAAGAACATATCTATTGTTCTTTCACAACTGTAAAAGTTGAAGGGATTATTTCATTTGATGAATCCATTGAGAGCATCAGCTACTGTCGTGGATTATTGTTGGGATGGGACGCCCCCTGCGTGGTATACAGGACATTACACATGCTGTGAGGGACCCAACTGCCTGCGAAACTGTTAGCCTGAGCTTTTGTTAGCCCAGCTATTAGGCTTATCTAGTGTGCGTACCGAGGCCTGTATGTCCATGGTAAAATCAAGGCCCAGAACCTGTTCTGTCAATTGAAGAGGCACAACAAGTTTGCTTTCTGCTCCATTATTGTCCAAGTCCTAGTTTGATCACTAAAAGCAGTGGTGGCAGAGTACATTATTATGAGAAGGAAACAATGGGTGAAAAATAAACTAAGCAAAAAAGCATATGCGAGATATTACATTTTGTCATTAAGAAAATGAGGATGTAGCCTTATGGCTTGAGCTGTCGACCTCAAAAGCTGGGGAAAAGAGTACCAGTCGAGTTCGAGTTTTAGCGCCTAGACGCCTTAAGGCATTTGTGCGCTTTACAATGTTTTTAATCAAATCAAATCAGTCTCGGAAACAGCGCTCAAAATCCTGTGATTCTGGGAAATAACCTAATCTCCCCATGCCTCAAAAACTGAATGTGTCCATCTGTAATGAATCTGGTACTCATGTAAAGCTCTCTGATACCTGATATCCTCGGGTCTAACTCAAATCATTGATGTCCTGCCGAAACATTAGCATAAAAAAGCAATTTTTTTCTCTTATTCTTTAAAATGAATCGGACTGCTCTAGACCTTTGTCATGAAAAACTTAACCACCCTGTCAGCACTCCATGTCATGAACATTTTGAGGCATATTTACAAGCCCCTATCGCCACCACGTCACTTTTAGTGACGTTGTGGTGGCATAGGAGCTTTGCCTTATTTACAAGGCAGCGTTATGCCACTTAACGTGGCTTAACGCTGCCTTGTAAATAAGGCCCCCTTTCACGCTACAATTAGCGTGAAGTGGTGAGGGTTACACTGCAACACCCATTGATGTTGACGCTGCTCATTTTTTGCAAGAGCAGCATAAATATGAGGCAGCGCCAAAATTAAGACGAAGGAAAACCTGATCTTAAACAAACGAAATGAGTAGAAATGCTTTATTTCTCCTCTTTTTTGCTGTTTCCATGTGTGCTGCAACGTGCAGCACGCATAGAAACTGCAAAACGCCCATGACTGTTTTTGTGCAGGAAGCTCCCCCTACCTGCACGTAAACAATAATTTAAAAAAAAAACACAGTTTTGCAATTCTGTGTGTGCTGCATGGCTTGGTAGTTCGGCTGGACTGTTCCCATGAGGCACAGGGTCAGTCTGATTTGCGTATGGCCATGTCTGAACTGGGGTGGCTGAGTGAGCTAAAGAATGGTGATGAATTAAACCCAGATCAGTTGACTGGGGGTGAGTGTTTGATTTGCTAAAACGCTCCGTCCATCATCCCCTTTTGTTTCGCTTTGTTATGCTTTCAGGCATCACATACCTTTTTTTTTTGTCCTCATTTGCCGATACCCTAGTGCAACAAAAGCCTCCGACCACCACTATATGTCCCAATGTCCAGCCCCTAGATCTAATAGCGTGGCTCGAACATAGGCACAAGAGACTTAAATGGCGGAAGAAGAAGATCTAAGCACTACAAGGAGACCTGCATCTCTCCATCTAGGCGTATTATCACCTGTTGGACCAAGACAAAACTGAGAAGGCCCTTGTTATAAGTCCATGGAGCAGGAAAAGGCATAATCATAGAACCCGAAAAAAAAAAAAGAAAACCCCAGAAATCCTACCTCCAATTTAATAGAAAATCCCAGAAAGCAAGCCTTTTCCTAATACAGGATCTGGCCAAGTCAACTCTATAAACTTCATATAGTGACAACAGCCATCCCTCATAGGTCGGTGGAGCTGCATCCACCCAGAACCTACACATTTGCCTCCTAGCCAAGAGAATTGCATAAAACAAGAAGGATCTGGCATGCCCGGAAATGTTGTCAACTACTCCAAAGATGATCAATGAATGAATGAATGAACGAATGAATGAATGAATGAATGAATGAATAACTTTATTGTTTGGTTACTCAAAACCATTACATTAAAAACAAAATACAAAGTTACAAAAGTTAAAACCATATGTGTTTCAGCAGGCAGGTCTGTATAGTAGTTCCCAGGACACTGGTAGGCACAAGAAATACGGTTCATAATGGCCCAGTGTGCATCTGTAAAGTCTCTATTCATATGTGCCCTGGATAGCCGTCAGCTTGGACCGTGTCTGTTGGATGAACTTTTCAAATGAGGCCATCAGTTTTACTGTGGTCAGTGTGTATAGTTGGTAGATTGCCCCCTTTGCGGTGCGTGACTCCACTTGTCTTAAAATAGACCCAAGGTAAAGGCTGCGTGCCACACGCAGGGCCGGGCAGCATAGTAAAAGATGGGCCAGTGACTCGCGTTTGTACTTACAGAGCCTGCATTCCCGAGCTCCCGGTCCAGCCTGTTCAAAGGCATACAGTTCTTTAAGGGGCAGGGGGTGTAGTCTGTAGGCTAAAATCTTGTGAAGAGCTGAGCAGCCCACGGCCTGCGTAAGATGATGTTTAGGATTGTACACAGTATGCGGCAAGCATAGAGACTCATGAAAATATCTTTTTGCCAGTGACTCCAAGTTCAGTTCCGGGGAGCGGGCGCATACTTGTTTTTCAATCGTGTTTTTGATTGCTGTGTAGTTGACAAGTTTGGGGTCCCAAGACTCAGTGGCAAAGTTGAGACGGTCCTTTGCCGCGTTGAGAGTGGCTGGCCAAGGATTCCCAGGTTCCGTAAAGATGTGTGTTCAGAACTGCCTTGAGTGTGTTGTCATGAGCAGCTGCTGTGAGATAGTAATATTTACTTTGGGCAGCCATCTCTTCCAGGTTTTGTTGATTGAGCGAGAATTCTAGGCAGACAAGGGTATTTCTGGTGCACTTTGGTAGGTGGAACAGTCTCTTGTAAGCTCCGCAGTGGATTTTTTCTAGATCCTTATTGAGTTTGCCCGGGAACGCTTGTTGAGCGTAATTGAGGGCCGGCATTAGCTTGGCCTTGAGTACTCTTTGGATAGCCGTAGTAGATGGACTATATAAGGAGGCTTGTAACTTACAGAGGGCCTAGGGGATGGTTTTCCATTTGCCTTGGATTTTCTTTAAGTGAGCGCCAGAAAGCCCTGACTCATGGAAACAAACACCCAGGTAGGTGTATCGCTGTGTGCTTTCCAAGAAGAGATGACCAAGCCTCCATTTTGCTGATTTTTTTTTGGGTAGTGCCCAAAGATGACTATTTTTGACTTGGAAGGGTTTGCCACCAACCTGTTTTTATTGTTGTATGTTGCCAGGGCGATCAGTGCCTTTTGTAGCCCTATTTTAGTGTGGTCCAAGAGTACCAGATCATCGGCATATTGCATGAATTGGATTTTGGTCCCCCAATCTTTGGGTTTGCTAAGGCTGCCCCAGACAGGGCTATCTCCATGTCTGCTGTATATAGGTTGAACAGCAGTGGTGCTAAAATGCACCCTTGTTTAAGGCCTCGATCCGTGTCAATCTTCTCAGTTGCAGAGTCCTTCGAGAGTTTGATTCTCACCCACTTTTTTTGGTACAATGACTAAATCGCTCTTAGCAGGGTGGGGTCGATGTTCCATTGTGCCAGCTTTCTCCATAGGATGGCACGATCTATCCCATCGAACGCTGCCGAATAGTCGATAAAGCAAGCAAATAGGGGGTGGTTTTTGCGCGATCGTGCTTGGTGGGCCAAATAAGAGAGTGCGGTGATGTTATCAACGGTGGCAGACCCAGGTCTAAATCAGGTTTGGCAAAATGGCAGGAGGCCTTCTTCGCTCGCCCAATCTGTAAGGTCCGTCAGGATTGTGCTGGCATAGGCTTTTCCCTCGATGTCCAGGAGGGCAATCATGCAGTAGTTTGATGGGTCTGATTTGGGCCCTTTCTTGTGGATTGGGTGTAAGAGCGATCCTCTCCAGGAGTCTGGCACGTCCTCCAAGAGCCAGCATTCGGCGTACAGGTGAGTCAGGTTTTCGGACCAGAATTCTATGTTCGCTTTAAACAGAAAACCCAAAAGGCCGTTGGGACCCAGTGCGCCGTTTTGCCTGATGTTTTTTAGAATTTTGGACACTAACAATTTTCCGGGAGGGGCCTTCTTATCGGTGATGGAATCTGGATCATCTCTTGCTATGTATGCATCATTTAGCTGGATAGCGGGTCGGTCTTCTTTATATAGAGCTTTTACATGGGCGACCCAGATGGAGGCCACAAGGGAGTTTTCTCTGTGGTTTATACCTCGTCCGAGATTGCTTAGGTAGCTCCAGAACTCTTGCGATTTCCCGGGGCTCAGCAGGTCAAAGATTTTTAGCCATTGTGCTTCGCAATGGTCACGTTTTGTAGCCCACACCTTCTTGGAATTACTTTTTGCGGCGTCTTGTAATTGTTTTTTATTTGAGGTTGTGCCGTTTTTGCGGAAAGCTTTTCTTTTCGTGTTCAGATGTTTGGCACTTTTTTTGATTGCTTCATTAAATCCGAGTGCGGTTGGTGGGTGCCAGTGGGTTTTCCTGTCTGTGTCCCCTCGAAGTTTCGCCGCTAGGGTCCCGGTAATTCCGTCCCATGTTGCTATTGCGCCCTTCTGTAGTGTAGTTCCTATTTTCCCAATAGGCCCTGCGCATTTGATTAACATAAACAGTAGTATGGTTTTAGAAGTGCGGATCTTCCAGGTCTCAACTGACTATGCTAAACTTAATTGGGTTTGTTACCAACTAGCTCAGAGGTCACTGGAAACTTTCTTGACTGAATAGGAAGTGATCAGCTTCCCTGGTACAGACAAGAAGGGATTCAGTTTTCCAACAACCGCATAAACATGACAACTTTGCTCCTTAGAATAAGAGTCAATCTCTAGAGTCGTGTGAAACAATAGACAGTTATTTTACTCAGTCAGTTTTGTGCAGATTACTTTCACCAATATGCAGAGAATAGAGAGACGGGCGTTTTCAATAAAAGGTATTATTTATTGAACAGTCTTTCTTCTCATGCAAGAGAAATGAATTGCCACAATTGCAAGACTAGTTATTATAAAAAGTGCGTACAGTAAAATGAGGATTGCGAAATAATACTTTAAAAGCATTGATATGGTTTCTTAGTCATACAATGGTTAAAATGCATAAAACATATATACATTCATATATACATTAGGCTAACGTACTCAACTGGTGTTTCTAACTACGCCTACCCCAGTGTACCTGACCTAAGCCTAATACGTGGGAGGGAGTAAGTAGCAGTTTTAGTTAAGTTGGTTTTGCCAAGGTTTGCTTCAAGAATTCTCTCTAAGGGTTTAGTCAACACCATACCTCTGGAGTAGAATGTTGGAGGTCTTGTATCTCCTTCCAGCACTCGATATCCCAGTAGGCTGGAAACGCCGGAGCTGGATTTTCTCGGCAGGAGAAAAGACAGCGTCTCTCTCAGCGCATCGAGGAGGAGGAGGGGCAGCGTCCGTGGGCAGCTTGCATTTGCTGGACTCTGCAAGGGACAGCTGTTCTGCTCCTGTGTTCACCACACCATCGTTCGCCGATGTCGTTGAGGCAGCGGTAGCATCAGCATCAGCGAGGCAGCGTTTGCTTAAGGCAACGTTGGTAATATTTATACCTGAAAGGTGCCTTGTACGACGTAGGTTTTTGGACATAATACGTCAATAAAGATGTCACTAGGGGGGAGGAGCTTTGCGCGGATTCAAGATGGACGCGTGAGCACAGGGCTCCCGAGACCCTCTTCGCCTCCCGCATCTATCCTGCCACAAATCCTGATTTGAACGATGGGTACTTGTCGACTATGAACTGCTGATTCTAAAGACTTTTTCGGAATTTAAATCGGACGCCGACAACTGGACTTGCTGCATCCTGAAGTTTGCAGCCTACATCGTAGACCATCCCCGGACTTGAGTCCCGAGGTACCCAGGTGGCAACTCAACAACAACGGCCAGTTGGGCACGCCCACATCCCCTGTGGTACTTTCGGTTTCGCTTTGGGCCATTGTTGACGACGATCTACGGCTGCCCCATTTTATTTCTCGTCCCAGGTACGGATCCTAAGTTTGCTCTGGTTCTTCGCCCTCTTGCCTTTGAGGTCCATTGAGAGCGGGATCATTCTGACCAGATCGCAACGACTCCGTGGGAGTTCAAAGCCCACTATGGCGGGCAAGGCGGATGCCGAGAAGCGGAACACCAAGGGCACGCATCGTGGGGGTCTTATTCAAACTCAGACCATTGAGCACTACACTCGCCCGAAAGGATCCCCATGTGGAGCGACCGAGGCTCTTGAAGGGACTGGAGATGGTGCTCCTTTATCGGAGGAGCCGACACTAAAGGACATCATGGGCGCCATTACTAGTGTTCGGATGGATATGGGCCAACAATATGAAACTCTCGCCGCAAAGATCGACACAGTGGCGATCGAGATTAACCTCATTAGGGCGGACCTGGGTAAGACGAATGAACGGGTCAAGTCTCTGGATATTAAAACTGCGAGCTTGACCACTGATGTCTCGGACCTTCAGGCTGAGGTTCGCGCCCTCCATACCTCCAACGACCAGTTTGCCCGCCGGCTGGAGGATTTTGAGAGCCGGGCCAGGCGCAACAACATCCGTATCGTGGGGGTTCCGGAGAACTCCGCGGACGTCCCCATGGACCTTCTGGTGGAGGATCTGGTCCTTAAACATCTTGCACCTAAGCGCCTCAGCAACTTTTTTACAGTGGAGCGAGCACATAGTCCCTGGTGGGAAGCCCAAACTGGGTGCCACGCCAAGACCTATCATTGCCAGGATTTTAAATTTCCGGGACCGGGACGCTATCCTGCAAGCTTCACGAACCACGGGTCCCACCAAATTTTACAATGCCTCGGTCAGTTTCTATCCAGATTTCTCCCAGGCGGTGCAGAAACAACGCATGGGTTTCACTGGGGTGATATGGGCCTGAAATATGCCATGCTTTTTCCTCCCCGACTGAGGATCGAATATGAGGAGCGGGCGTTTTTCTTCGATCGCCCCGATGTGGCCAGTGACTAGTTGGACACATTGCCATCAAATCGTACGAGCGTCGAGAGCCCGAGAGGTGCCGAGGGAGCCCTGCCTGAACAGGTGTAGTGAGTCTGCAGCGGCGAACTGGTTACTTTGGACTACTAGCAGTGGCTTTTTAATAGACTTGCTAGATGATGTGGATACCCGGGGGTGGGGGGAATCGGGCCTCCTCTTCCTCCTCTGGGGGCTTTCTCTCTCTTCTTGTAGGTTAGTTTAATGGGGCGACAGGCACACTGCAAGTTGGGGTGGCTTTCTGGTCTAATGCAAGGTGCAGGGTGGGGGGGTGTGTTTTTCAGGGTTCTATGGGGGTGGTGGGGGGGTCTTTTCCTTTTTGTTTTGCTCGAGGCTGCTCTCTATCCTGTTGTTTGTTCTGTGTGCTTCTTCCCGGGCGAGGGGGGCTGGGTGCTCAGTGCCGGGATGGGGGAGGGGGAGCTTAGGGTGCTGAGTTGTAACGTTAACGGTCTTGGAGATAGAATAAAGCGGGGTATTGTTTTGCAATATTTGAAACGTTGTACCCCAGATGTGATTTAGCTCCAGGAGACGCACTTGGTTGGAAATGCTGATTTGGGTGATGTGGTCCTTGGGCTTCCTGACGGCATACTGGTGGTGGGTGGCGATTTTAATTCTGTAGTTAGTGGGGATGAGGATCGTAGCCCCCCAGGGCTCTGCCTGCGGCACAGCTCTGGCTCGGAAAGCTCCTGGATACGTTCGGGCTAGTTGACTGTTGGAGGCATCTACACCCTGGTCAGCTCCAATATACTTTCTACTCAGGTGCACACGGGAGTCTATCGAGGTTAGATTATATTCTTGTGCCAGCAGTGCAGATGGTCTCTGTGCGGGAGGTTAGACATTTGGCCAGGGGGATCTCTGATCACTCTCCGCTTTGGCTTACAGTCGACATGCAATTGGGTACCGAGGGCCGTATCGCTCCGATCAACCCCTGGCACCTTTGTAACCCTAAGATCAGGTCTGAGGTGGTGAAATGTATGGACTACTATTTCGCTGAAAATGAGGGATCGGTATCCTCCCTGGCTATATTGTGGGAGGCCTATAAACCAGTGATTCGTGGTCAAGTCCTGTCCCTCATTGCCAGCGAAAGACGGCCTAAGAATGCCGCAGTGGTGGATCTGGAAAATGAGATCACTGACTTGGAGGGGCAAATGGAGTCCGGGGTCACTCCGGATGTGCTGCATTCTCTGGCCATGAAATAATCTGATTATAAGGCGCTGGTCACTGATGCGGCCAAGGCGATGCACCGTGAGCAACAGGGACGTCTGTATGATGTTGGTGATAAGGCGGGAAAGTTGATAGCATGGCTGGACAAAAAGGATCGCTTGAACCGAGTGGTGCCTGTTGTTGAACGTATGGATGGTGTGCGTGTCGTGGACCCGATTGATATAGTCCAAGCATTTGCCCTTCATTTTCAGGCGGTTTATGCGCCGGTCTCTGATAGGCCGGAAGAATATTCGCATCTTTTGCTTCGAGATATCGCCCTCCCTAGCCTGTCGGACTCGGACAGGGAGCTTATGGAGGCAGATTTTTCCACCGATGAAGTAGCGCTCGCTATCCGTTCCCTTCGTTCCAGGAAGGCCTCGGGTCCAAATGGTATACCGGTGGAACTGTATAAACTATGCCCCGACAAAATGGCGCCGTATCTTCGTCGGATGTTCCTGTCATCGCGAGATCTCGGCTTTCTTCCTCGAGATCAGAGATTGGCATCCATTGTTGTCATCCATAAAGATGGCAAGCCCCGTGATCATTGCTCATCGTATCGACCGATTTCGCTCTTGAATGTTGAGCCCAAAATTCTTGCTAAACTTCTTGCAAATCGGCTGGTTACGGTAATTGCAGACTTGATCCACCCAGACCAATCTGGATTTATACCCCACCGGAATACCGCGCTCAATCTACGTCGCCTCCATGGCGCTTTAGCTAGGGCGGGGTCTCTCCGAGAGCCGGCCATTTTGGTTTCTCTCGATGCCTCGATGGCCTTCGACACGGTTGAATGGCCATATTTGTGGGCTGCTCTTGCTAAGTTTGGTTTTGGCCCTAAATTCATTGGGTGGAATAGGCTTTTGTATGAGCAGCCGCTGGCACAGGTGGTGGTTAATGGTAGGGCTTCAGAGCCCTTCACCCTCGGACAGGGAACGAGACAGGGGTGCCCCTTGTCGCCGCTCCTCTTTGCGCTTTCCCGGGAGCCCCTGGCTGCATGGTTGCGGTGGGAACCATCGCTTAAGGGCATCCGATGGTCGCCTGACTTCGAGGACTGGATATCACTCTATGCTGATGATATATTGCTGTATCTTACCTCTCCTCGTAAGTCGTTGGGCGTCCTGTTTGATGTGTTACGCTCCTTCGGGAGGAATTCCGGTCTGGTCATTAACTGGGCCAAGTCCTGTATTTATCCACTTACGGATGATGAGCCTCTTCTTCCCCGCAACTGTCCGATACCGGTTTCTAGGGATGGCTTTAAATACTTGGGGATCTATATTTCACTCGACCCCAAGACCCGCTATGAGCGGAATTTGTTGCCTCCGCTCTCCCGGCTTCGGTCGGATGTTGCGGCGTGGTGCGGCTTCCCACTCTCTCCCTTTGGAAGGGCGGCCCTGTTCAAAATGATGTCTCTCCCCCGCTTCTTGTATGCCATTCAAAACACCCTTGATTTGGTACCTGCCAGCTATTTCCCAGAGATCAAGGGCTTGCAGAGGCGGTTGGTATGGGGTGGGCGACCACGTATCGCACTGGCGAAATTGTCCTTGCCCTGGTACGATGGAGGTATCGTGTTGCCCGACATCAAGCGCTACTACTGGGCTTCCCAGTTGAGTGCTGTGAACCACGCTATGTATGGCCCTGTCCCGAACCCCGCGTTTGCGATGGACAGATGGCAACTCCCCGGGGGGGATTACAATCGAGCGCTCTATTCTAGAGCCGACCGGAAGCATCTCACAGGCCCTACTGCAGTGGCGGTGCGAGTTTGGGGAAGCGCTAACGCCGCCACGGGATGGACGGATAAATTGACAAAGTCGACCCCATTATACGCTGCGGAAGCACTAGGTGGCCTGTGGTCGTCTAAGGGTTTTGATAGATGGGACCTCATCGGCATTAGCAGGGTGGGCGACCTCTGGGCCAAGGGCAAAGTCAAGACCTTTGAGGCACTCCAGCGGGAATATCAACTGAGCGATAGGGAATATTACCGGTACCTCCAAATCAGTCATGCGATTAACTCGGTTTTCCCGGCTGATATTTCTACCCCGGAGTCCTCCCCCCCTTGAGGATAGAGTGCTTGATGGATACGTCCCCGACAGCACTATATCTCTCATTTATGAGAAACTGATCAACGATCGTTCGGATCTCCTTCTCCAACTGCGAAATGCTTGGACCAGTGATGGGTTAGAACTGGACGATGAAGACTAGCAGGCGGCGATATCTTCCCCTAAGGAGGTTGCGATTCCGGCATGACTTAGATTGGTGCAACTCAAAATACTGCATCGGGTGTATGTCACGGGTCCACAACTTATACATATGGGCTTTTCTGTGGATGGAGTGTGTAGGCGCGGATGTGGCATGCTGGCTACCTTTTTGCATATCCTCTGGGAATGTCCGGAGGTGGCGACGTTTTGGCGCCGAGTGCATGCGGTTATGGGTGAAGTGACTGGGGTAGTGTTGATGCCTGAGGCCAGAAGTTGTCTGTTGAATGTCTGGGAACCAAATGACTGTACTGTTGCTCAAACTCAATGGGTTACATTGGGTAATATGGTCGCTAAACGGGACATAGCCCAGTTATGGGGTTCCCCAGGGGCGCCGACGCTCCTAACGTGGAAAGAAAATATGGACTGGTCCATGTTCAGAGAGAAAACAGTATATATTTCCCGCGGCAGACCCAAGAAATGGGGCAGGATCTGGGGGCAATGGAACGCATACCGGGGAGAGATTTGCACCCCCCCATTCACCGACTTTCCGGATCCACTTCTTCTCCCTTGACCGTGCCGTTCCCTGTACATAGTTTTCGTTAACTACACTGTATGATTATGCTCCCGGGTCCCCCCTCCCTACCCTCCCCGATATTTCTCCTCTCTTATACTGTAATATGTCTTTCACCCGCCTCCCATTGCCATGAGGGACAGCCAGTTTTTACACAGTAATGCCTCGATCTTGTTTGTGTTTCGTTTGTGATTTTATTTATATAAAAGATAAAATGTGAAACCTTTCACTTATCCTAGTTATACCACCTGCTCTACATGACCACAAACTATCGCTGCCGGACCCCCGGGTTGTCGGCTGAATAGCTGTGTATTTTGATGTTGATGTTGTTGTGTTTGACTGGCCAGCCTCCGTGGTTGTAGGTCTGTAACTGTCTCCTTTTTTACATATTAAGGGTTAAAAAAAAAAAAAAAAGATGTCACTAGGAAGTGATCGTCTCTCAGTGCTCATTAGAATTCTATTACTAATCAAAACATAGCAAGCGGGGATTTCCTAGGTTGCTGAGTTTTATCTTGTTGAAGAACTCGGAGTGTAATCTAGGAATCTTAGATAGTGGCTTCTGCTGTGTCATTTGCTCTAATGAGCTGCAGAGGAAGCTGCAGAGGAAGAGATTCTGAAATGTGGCTCTGATCGTGTTAGGCCAGAGACGAGTTTCTGAAATATCACTCTTGATCGTTTATGCCATTATAGGGGTACAAGTGGATTATAGCCGTATAGGGGCATAAGGTCACAGTATTGATAGGGGTCCTAGATTAGAACGCGACACCCACTCCACGAATTTATGTCCATCAATTTACTAAAAACTATAGCAAAAGAGGCATGTGTAACATTACCCACCCCAAAATACATATATGCATTTGAAATGGCGTATTTGAAATACATGGTAATATTTGTACTGTACGTCTTTAAGCATAGAAATCATTCAAAATTATAGCATATGTAATCAATGAACGATTTTGCGAAAAAATTACACATGAAATATCTCTTAATACAGAAAAGAAGGGTCAGATAATTTCATCACATATAAATGCATTGCTGTAAAATGTGCTAGAGGCTGATGTAAAGTTATCATGTCTCTAGATTTACCTAAAAATAGAAGGTCTGTTCTTTATGAATAGGTCTACTTTAAGCAAAGAATTTCGTGCCAGAAAAAGATAAATATTTTTTTAAAGTGTTCAATTCAAAAAAATTCTTGTTGAACGGGGGAATAGAGTTCCAACGCTTTTCAGCAGTTTTTGTTGATCAAAACTGAAGGCCGAATTCAGAGTTCACGGGAACGCTGTGTGTCGGAATGTTTTTCAAAAGTTATTGTTTCTGTTCAGGGGAGAACATCATATCAGACAGGCTCTCAAAAAATTGGTCTACAAAATCAGGTGACAGTTCGACCAAGTTCGATAACGCTGTAACTTGGCAGGTGTGAGAATGATTGCTATCATCAAAGTCTGGATCAGCAATGCTCACAGAAGGTCGTACCTGGGTGATGTTGCTTTTGTTTCTCGCTCCACTGTCACCACCTAGTCTTAGCACAGGAGTCTCAACGAATGCCGTCATCAGGATTGGTAGCCGCAGGGGACAACACAATGCGTGAGCCGTTATCGGACTTAGCAAAGTATCGATATCCATTGGTACTGCTGATGGAAGTGCAAGACAGATGTCCAACACGCACTCATCTCCGCATAGCATACATCGAAGCACAGGTAAGATGCAGGTCTGCCATATAGGTCTGAATGAAAGGAACCAGGTCATGTTTAGATCTCTCAGCCTGGCCAATCCAAGGACTCTAGTTATTCTTTCCCGGTAGCGCACTGCTAGGATTGTTTCTTCCATTCCTGCCGGAGTCATGTCTGTGTTTTGGCTTGCCATATCGGAGCAGGAGGGTCAACAATAAAATGCCTGCTACAAGTCCCAAAATCAGGGGTATGCCGCCAAAGACTGAATGGTATACTCAGACATGAGTCCTTTGCTCACTGCACCATCAGGATTCAAGCAAGCCGGGCCGACAACGGCTGAAATGCCAGAAACCGGTCCCCGGAAGCTTGTCTCCTTTCTGGTGAAGAATTGGCTTGGTAGTTTAGTCTGCCCTGTTCCCATGATGCACTGGGCCAGGGACAGACTGATTTGCATATAGCCAGGTTCTGAACTGGGATGGTGCAGTGAGCTAAATAATGGTGATGGATCAAGCCCTGATCTTTGGACTGGGTAAGAGTGGTCTGCTTAATTCAGACACTCTGTTCATCTCCACCCCCTTTTCTGAATCGTTTTTGGCCACTATAGGTATGGCAGGGTATACTCAGACATGAGTCCCTTGCTCACTGCACCATCAGGATTCAAGCAAGCCGGGCCGATGACGGCTGAAATGCCAGAAACCGGTCCACGGAAGCGTGTCTCCTTTCTGGTGAAGAATTGGCTTGGTAGTTTAGTCTGCCCTGCTCCCATGATGCACTGGGCCAGGGACAGACTGATTTGCATATAGCCAGGTTCTGAGCTGTGATGGTGCAGTGAGCTAAATAACGGTGATGGATCAAGCCCTGATCTTTGGACTGGGTAAGAGTGGTCTGCTTAATTCAGACACTCTGATCATCACCACCCCCTTTTCTGAATCGCCAAAGACTGAATAGACAAAATTGGGAATGATTCCCAGAATTGCTCTGACTGGTGTTAATAGACCTGTAAAAATGGTCTTAAATACGCCTGGGATGCCTATGGCTTTAGACATGTTAAGAATTTGGCTAAGCATTTCTGTGAAATGCACGGGGCAATTTGTTGATAAAAGGTCATGTATCTCCGTAGCCGTCCTTGCAACTCAATCAATCAATCAATCAGTGACACTTATAAAGCGCGCTACATACCCGTAGGGTCTCAAGGCGCTGGGGGGGGGGGTGCCGCTACTGCTCGAACAGCCAGGTCTTCAGCTTCTTCCTGAAGGAGAGGTGGTCTTGGGTCAGGCGCAGGTCGGACGGGAGGGAGTTCCAGGTCTTGGCGGCCAGGTAGGAGAAGGACCTTCCTCCTGTGGTTGCTCTTCGGATGCGGGGGACGGCGGCGAGGGCGTGGTTGGCTGATCGGAGGTGGCGTAGAAGTTGACTCGGCTGTTGAGGTAGCTCGGGCCTTGGTCGTGTAGGGCTTTGTGTGCGTGGGTGAGGAGGCGGAAGGTGATTCTCTTGTTGATGGGGAGCCAGTGAAGGTCTCTCAGATGTCCGGAGATGTGGCTGGATCGTGGGATGTCGAGGATGAGTCTGGCTGAGGCGTTTTGGATCCGCTGGAGTCTCTTCTGGAGCTTGGCGGTGGTCCCGGCGTAGAGGGCGTTGCCGTAGTCCAGTCGGCTGGTGACGAGGGCCTGGGTGACGGTCTTCCTGGTCTCTGTGGGGATCCACCAGAAGATCTTCCGTAGCATGCGTAGGATGTTGAAGCACGCCGAGGAGACGCTGTTGACTTGCCTGGTCATGGAGAGGGAGGAGTCCAGGATGAAGCCCAGGTTACGTGCATGGTCTGTCGGTTCGGGTGCGGTGCCCAGGGCGGGAGGCCACCAGGAGTCGTCCCAGGCGGAGGGAGAGGAGCCCAGGATGAGGACCTCCGTCTTGTCCGAGTTCAGTTTCAGGCGGCTGGTCGTCATCCACTCGGCTACCTCTTTCATCCCTTCGTGTAGGTTGGCTCTGGCGGCGGCGGGGTTGTTGGTCAGGGAGAGGATCAGCTGGGTGTCGTCGGCGTAGGAGATGATGCTGAGGTGGTGTTTGCGTACGATGGCCGCGAGGGGGCTCATGTAGACGTTGAAGAGGGTGGGGCTCAGGGATGATCCTTGGGGGACGCCGCAGATGACTTCGGAGGCCTCTGACTTGTACGGTGGTAGGCGGACTCGCTGTGTTCTTCCGTCGAGGAAGGAGATGATCCATTCCAGCGCCTTGTCCTGGATTCCGATGTTGCTGAGGCGCCGTATTAGGGTGCGGTGGCAGACCGTGTCGAATGCCGCGGAGAGGTCTAGGAGATCATACGTCTCTTTTGATGACGTGATGGGCACTGTTGTCTGCAAAAGCACAGACTTCATTCTGCTTAAAGTATCAATTCGTATAGAAGAGAAATTCAAACGAGGCCATATGGGAGTCTCGAAGTCTCCAGGGCCTTTTGGAAACAATGCTTGCATACAGCATTTGACCATGGAAGTTACGCTTACGAGATAGGCTTTCCCTGGCAAAAGGCCACAACAGCTGTGATCCGTTATTAGAATGTAACTCCCATTTGCGAGTTGTCTAAAGAAAGGCTCTATCTGCGTTGCAGGTGTGACATGTTGGTGGCATGAAAGGTTGTTAGAATTTCCCTCACAGGCTCCGTGTAAATTAATACCCTGGCACAAAAGTATACGCTTAGTGAATGTTTACAGTTTTCACCACTAAGAAATACATTTTTGTTGCTGTCACTGTAGCATGTGTGTGTGTATGGTAATTTCCATGCTGATTTAATGTACCCTTTACCTAATCGTTCATACTGGCCAGTAGGTATGTATTCAAGGCAATTTTTAAATCGGAAAGTTTTATCGGAATTGTGATAATCCCGGGTATTATCCATTCAATGACAGGACTTTCTGACATTGTCAATGGTAATCTCACAAGTTTTTTGATGCTCAGGATTGTATAGTCTGCTCCTTTCTGTGCCAAGCTGATTTGTTTATCAGTAAGGTTAAATATGGAAAACAATGACGTTGTGTTGATTAAACGCCATGGCACATAGACTGAATGAAGATTTTGCAGCGTCCAGCCTAACTATACAATAGAACGCAATTGTGACTTTCCATGCTGTAACATTAGCAAGTCTTTGTCTATTATATCTATGGCAGATGATACAATATTGTCCAGCGAATATATTCTGGAGGACAGAGTCATTAACCCATTGTCCACAACAGAAAGTGATTTCCAAATTAATACGATCAATTTCTCGTATTTTTTCAGCTGTTTCAATTTGTGTTATTTTCCAAGCCTCGTTGTAAGCCGCATATATACTGGTTGCTATGAAACGTTTTTGACGCTGTTTGCGTGGTCCCAGAATAAAATCGCGCAAATCAGCACCATCTTTAAGTAAAGATAAGTGTTGCTTAATTTCAGCCAGTGTGGATGATTCTAGCCATTCAAGGCACAGCTTCCCTACACTGTATGTCATTACTATCCCTGGATGTTGTCTCTGGGAATATCTAGGGTCTTGTCTGGTCATTGTTAACCCCTGTGCTTTGTTCAGGAATCTATCTTGACAGTTGTTTGTGTCAGTAGGCCAGATTAACCACTTTTTCCAATCAGGATGTGTTCTGTTTAGATGTAAAATTTTAGATACGTCTATTTCAATACCTGTTGTTGCATTATCAGGTACTGGCTTTGGAATAGACGGTTTGTTAAGGTCTTTAATCTTAGCTAGGCCAAGACAGGTTGCATGATGAATTGTTTCATTTAAGAACATTATTTGCTCTGGGATCATGCAGGCTCGAAATAATGCTTCTAGGCCTTGTACCTGCCAATCTTTTGTACCCCAGATGGTTTTTGTTTCAATGTTATTTTTCCAATAATCAAAACCAAATGTCATCATTTTTTCATAAAATGCTTCTGAATATATCAATTTAGTATTTGTCAGCATTGTTTTCAATCCTGTTTTATCTAACAGTTTATAATAAAACGTTTCTGCATCACTGGTGTTAAACCCTGAGAAGTACTTGAATTTCTCATAGAATGTTTTAGAACTGCTTTTCGGTGGGGTAGCACAATGTTCCCATTGGTTATACTTAAAAACATTTCTAGGTTGTGCAGATTTATGCAAGTAATGATCACCATAATGTGTGTAGCAGAACATCTGTTCATAACTAGACGAACCTTGTAAAGAATCATGATCTGTAAATCTAGCTGACATTACTAAATCAGACATCATATTATTAATACTTTCAAAATCCCAATCATCAGAGAATGTACTTGGTTTTACAAAGTCACTCAATGAAACCTTGAACTTGTGAGGATACTTCAGGATCTCGACCGGACCATATACTTCATAGTCAGTTTTGTCCCATACTACCCCGCCGGGTATTGGAATGGCTGTGACGTTTACTGTTGACAGTTCTATTTTCTTCACGTGGGATGATCTGTGTAGTTTGAGGACTAAGTTGATGTTCTGACTTGCTGTGTCCATTGAACTGTAATAAACCTTCCTAAAATTAAAACTAAAATTAGGCATAGTAGGAGTATAAATACCCCTGAAATAATCCAATGCTCAATCAATGGTGCATCCAGATATACTTCTTTGATTTGATGAAAGAGTTCTGTTGCTTTATCTTTAAAAGTCTTATTTGTTTCTGGCATTACTTCAGGGTCGTTTTGATCTTCAGAAAAGTTATCGAAATTGATGAAGTAGCCAGAGGCAGTTCTGTCAATTGTTGGAATTGTTTTCTCAATTTGTCTTTCGGTAGCACATTCTGATGCCACATCATTGTAGACTGGTGTTTCTTGACGAACTGATTCAATCTGTGTTTCAAGAGGCACGAGTTCCATGGCATTATTGCATAGTCCCTCTCTGTGCACTGCAGGCTTCTCGAATGTGATTAGTCTTTCAGTTTGAACCTCTTGAATTGTTGCAAATTTGGGTATTCTGTGGTTTCTTGGGAGTCCACTGGGCCTACTGTTGATGCTTGTGGTTTTACCAGGTCGATTGATACAACTCTGTTCTCCTTTTTAACCAGCAAGGGGCGGTAGTACTACTGATCTTGTTCCGTTGATTGCCAAGACAGGTACTGCTTTTCTGTAAGAAGGCCCAAATTCCTTCTTCACCGCTATTTTTTCTCTGACTAGATCCCCAATCGTTGGAATCCAGACAGGCCTTGCTGGGGCTGGTGGTGCCTCGTCAGTGGTAGCTGGCTGTTGCTTTAACTTTATGTTGCTTAAGGATTTTCTTGTTTCATTCAAGTCCTGTAAAACAGCCAAACGATCTTTGGTGTCAAAGTCTGTTTTCTTATCTTCTACCACTGATACCTGACTATCTAAGTCCTGAATCTGCATTCTAGTTCCGAACAATAGTTTGTATGGGCTGAAACCTTTTAGAGAATTTCTTGGCAAGTTGTTAAGACTTAACTGGACACTTATTAAATGTTTGTCCCACCCAGCACCCGAACCTAGTACTTTCGCTGTTATAGATTGCTTTATGTCCCGGTTTTTTCTTTCTACCACACTGTTCCCTTCGGGGTGTGACGGACAAGAATACCGCAACCCAACGCCCATGCTGGCCATGGCCTCCTTATAAGCTCGAGATCTAAAAGCAGGACCCTGGTCAGAATGGAACATGGCAATTGCGTATGTGCCGATAAAGACTCGCAGATCTTTTATAACCGTTCTGGCGTCAGCCGAGCGCTGGGGCCACATTTTTAAAGTGGATTCTGTCTTAATGATATACAATGAGACGCGTTTCTCTTGTTTGATTGCGCGGATAGATCGCCTTATGCTTTCTATTAGGGTTCCTGACACTACACTGGCCAGTTCTCCACTGCGATCTCTGTTGCAGTCTTCACAATTTTTTGCAAAATCATGAATTCCTTCACTCATTTCCGGCCACCAGTACTCTGATTGCAATTCTCTCAGAGAGTCCCTGATTGTTTGGTGTCTCAGACCAAACCCCATATTTGCTTCCTGTGTAAGGAAACCTCTCCGGTTCATGTTTGGAATTACTCTATCCCCCACTCCAGGGATTCGAGCAAAAGGAACGGAGTTTGCATCGATTACGTATGCATAATTGAGTGGATAGTTCACGGGTAGTGCTGCACTGTTGCCTATTACGGATGTTTTTACTGCCAGCATGGTTTCCCCGTCAATGTATTTTACTGAACGCTTTTTTGTGGCTACGGAAGCCGGTTTAGTTGCTTCCGCTGTGGCTGTAATAGCCAATGAATTCCCTGCAACGTGAACGCCATCACGTTGATGACTCAGAGTGTGTATCACGTGAGTCTTTTGTAGTTCTTTCTGTAAAAGAACTACTTGTTTCCAAAGCATTTTATGCTTGAATGTGGCACCTGTGTCATCTATGTAACCATTTTCAATCCAGCTCTGCAACTTATTATTATAAGAGTTGAGGCAAACGAATCGCACACGATTAGTGTCGGGAATTCATGTTCTGCATTTTCGAGAGCCATCTTTAAAGATCTGATTTCAGCTCTCTGAGCCGAACAGTTTCTTACTGATTCAGTTTTTGTTATTTTCGGTCTGAATTTACCGCACAGCCAGCGACCTTTTACAATCGCGTAGGCTGCATCGAAGGATTTGTTCTCTACGTTGAAATGCTGTAAAAATCTATCTGTATAGATTGTACAGGCGTACTGTGGGTGAGGCAGAAGTTCAATTGGCAGAGGATATTCTTCTTCATAAGTCAATTCATTCAGTTCTTCGAATTGCGGGGCGAAATAGTATTTCACATCTTCCGCTCCAAGAGAATCTATACACTGTATCCATTTCGGATCCAGTGACACTGTAGGCAGGTTTACTGGGCTGAATAGCGCCTCGAAGGCGGCTTCCGCTGTGAGGACATTGATCCTTTTGCCATGTGCTAATTCTCGTTCATTTGCTATTGCAGTTTGCACTGCTTTGACAGTATTTTCTATGAGACTGAATGTTTTTTCTGCTTGTGTGTACAAGTGAGATTTAATAGAAATTGGTACCTTTTCTCCCTCATTAGAGGTCAGGTACGTGAATCCGTATCTTCCTGGGATGACTCGGATAACAAGATTGCGTGTGTTATCACGTGTATCTAATTTTGTTTTTGCTAACTTGTCTGTTTGCAGTGATCTCAAAATTTCTGTGTGTTTTTGAGTCCAGTTGATTGGTTTAAAATCAGGTTTAATTAGTTTGTAGAGAGGTTTAACCCTCTCTGCGTAATTAAGAATGTAAGTTCTACCGAAATTCAGGAAGAATAGAATCGATTGTAAGTTCTTCAGCGTTTTCGGTGCTTGGAGTACAGCGCACTTCTCTAAGAAGTTGTCCGCTAGGCTTTTTCCTTCACTTGATAATTCGTATCCTAAAAATAATACTGTCAGATGGGCAATTCGAGACTTTTTAAAGTTGAATTTGTAACCCTCTGCTGCGAACCCAAGTATAATGGTGTTCACTCTTTTCAAGTGAGTATCCAAGTCGTCGTCTGTGAGATAGATATCATCTACGTAAGATAATGCCTCATCATCATATATTTGTAGTAACTCTGTTACTCTAGCTGAGAATAGTCCTGGGCTGTTCTTGAATCCCTGTGGGAGCCTACAGAAATTTTTCTGAGACCCCATTACTGAGAAAGCGGTCAAGTATCTGCTTTCTGGTGCAATGTTTTGACAAAAGAAACCATTTGACATGTCTAATGTCGTTTTATACTTTTTCCTAACTATATTATTCATTAGTGCAGCACTATGCGAATTTTGTACTGCAAATGTTTTGCAACATGCATTAAGGTGTCTGTAGTCTAAAACTAGACGATATGAATTGTCTGGTTTGGAGACAGGAAACAAAGGATTGTTCATTTGAGAAGTGCATGTTTCAATCACCCCCTGATATTCAAGTTGATCTAAAATCTCCCTGACTTGTTTTTTAGCTTCTTGCTTAATGGGATACTGCCTTTGTGCAGTCGGTTGACTTTTCAA
This sequence comes from Lissotriton vulgaris, assembly GCF_964263255.1. Lineage (NCBI taxonomy): Eukaryota > Metazoa > Chordata > Amphibia > Caudata > Salamandridae > Lissotriton > Lissotriton vulgaris. Next base: position 1,301,821,895 of record NC_141695.1, on the reverse strand, counting down.
TTGGATTTTGTGAGGAGGAGAGACCTCATCCCATCCTACATGATTTGTATATAATGCAGGTGCCTGGGCCACTGCCCATTTCCTTGCATAAGTATATTTTTTGTGAATCGGAATGTGATTCGAGAAGGCAGGCATAATCATTTCTTTGCCACGAGGGCACTCCCTGACAAATTCTGGTGGCCAATCTTTTTCAGCTAACAGAATTTCATAGCCTTTTGAGAGTTTATCCCAAAATAGACCCCTTATTTTCCTAGTCTTATCACCCTCTATACGCAGTGTTATTTCATATATCTTATGGGGTTCGCTAACTCTGGTGTCGGCAGTTTCTACCTGAATATATTCATTTGTGTCCACTGTCTCCAGATGACTCATCAGGATTTTGCGAGCTATGCTGATTTCTGCTGCACTGTCTAACATTGTCTGAGCCCACTCCCCATTTTTCAACTGTGTCCTCAGTATTCTCGGCATGTTCGGTTACTCTAATACTGGCTACCTTCTTTCTTGGAAATTGTAACTTTTTACTTTGAGCAGGTTCCTTGTCTTTGGACTTGGTGTGCTCTCCTGGGTCTGACCGTCCTCTTCTTTCGGATTTCTGCGAAAAAGATCGAGAGGGACGTGTATCAATAATTTGATATCTATCAGGCTTCTTCAAATTATCCCTATTTCTAAGGTTGTATCTTTTTTCAGAGGGCTCCCTATGGGGAGACTGGTGTTCTCGAGTCGGAGTTCTTTCCCTCCCTCGAGGAGACCTTCCTCTGGACTGGAAAACTTTTTCTTTGGGAGTGGATTGTTTATTTCCATCCCAGCTCTTTTTAGGAGTGTTTGAATTATTTTTAATAAATAATTTTTCAGGATTTTCGAGCAGTTGGGGCTTTACTGGTTTCCCACCCAAGCTGTCTCTACCTAATTCTTCATAGCATTTTTCTATGATTCTGGCAAGCTCAATTGGTTGATCTGTTATATCTGTTTCCTTCAACTTCTGGCGGATTGTTTTATCCTCCATTGTCAATTGAACTAACTCTCTATATGCCTTTGTTAATTCTCTTATTTTAACTAAGAGTTCTTCACTTGACATTTTATCAATGTCTGGATGTGGTGTGTAGCTGGCTAGAACCGGCCACGTTGCTCCTGGTCTACCTAGTGGACCGAGCCTGGTAATATGATCATTATGTTTTAGGGCGCCTTTAAACCAGAGCAAATGCTCTTGGTATTTTAAAGGGATTTCAATCTCCTCGAAAGGAGCGTACTCATCCGGTGGATCCCCTACTAAATAGTAGTGGAACTCGTTTGTTGCGGCGTTTGCCGCTGGAAATTTTATCCAAGAATAGAATACCTCTGTCTGCCGATATTCGTGTGCCTCTATCACGAAGGCGACTGTGCCACCCTGTGTCGTCAGTCCATTTTCTTTAAGTTTTGACGTTATAGATTTTCTTAAATGTACCGGGATGATTATCGCACCAGGTTCAGTAGTCCCTGTACTATCAGGACCCTGCTGAGTCGCATTTACTGCGGTATCATCGTCTGACATTTTATTGTCAGGAAGGTTTTGCAGAGCAGGTCTCCAAGGAGACAAAGATTAGGTGCACAATATTTTGGAACACTGTATCCTTCAACGTTGAATAAACCAGAGCTTTACATAGGAATCTCTCCCTACTAAGTTCAGGCGGCTTTTAACCTTTCACCCACTCCAGACGTCTATTGGAGTATTTACGGGAGAAAGGGTCTGTGTGAAAAATGCACGACTGAGTTACTCTAACGTCTTGCGTTAGTTTTATCGCCTTACCAAACGTTGGGCGCCATGTAGTGTAGTTCCTATTTTCCCAATAGGCCCTGCGCATTGGAATAACATAAACAGTAGTATGGACGTAGAAGTGCGGATCTCCCAGGTCTCTACTGACTATGCTAAACTTAATTGGGTTTGTTACCAACTAGCTCAGAGGTCACTGAAAACTTTCTTGACTGAATAGGAAGTGATCAGCTTCCCTGGTACAGACAAGAAGGGATTCAGTTTTCCAACAACCGCATAAACATGACAACTTTGCTCCTTAGAATAAGAGTCAATCTCTAGAGTTGTGTGAAACAATAGACAGTTATTTTACTCAGTCAGTTTTGTGCAGATTACTTTCACCAATATGCAGAGAATAGAGAGACGGGCGTTTTCAATAAAAGGTATTATTTATTGAACAGTCTTTCTTCTCATGCAATAGAAATGAATTGCAACAATTGCAAGACTAGTTATTATAAAAACTGCGTACAGTAAAATGAGGATTGCGAAATAATACTGTAAAAGCATTGATATGGTTTCTTAGCCATACAATGGTGAAAATGCATAAAACATATAAACATTCATATATACATTAGGCTAACGTACTCAACTGGTGTTTCTAACTACGCCTACCCCAGTGTACCTGACCTAAGCCTAATACGTGGGAGGGAGTAAGTAGCAGTTTTAGTTAAGTTGGTTTTGCCAAGGTTTGCTTCAAGAATTCTCTCTAAGGGTTTAGTCAACACCATACCTCTGGAGTAGAATGTTGGAGGTCTTGTATCTCCTTCCAGGACTCGATATCCCAGTCACTCGCAAGAGTAGGCTGGAAACGCCGGAGCTGGATTTTCTCGGCAGGAGAAAAGACAGCGTCTCTCTCAGCGCATCGAGGAGGAGGAGGGGCAGCGTCCGTGGGCAGCTTGCATTTGCTGGGCTCTGCAAGGGACAGCTGTTCTGCTCCTGTGGTCACCACACCATCGTTCGCCGATGTCGTTGAGGCAGCGGTAGCATCAGCATCAGCGAGGCAGCGTTTGCTTAAGGCAACGTTGGTAATATTTATACCTGAAAGGTGCCTTGTTTGACGTAAGTTTTTGGACATAAGACGTCAATAAAGATGTCACTAGGAAGTGATCGTCTCTCAGTGCTCATTAGAGTTCTATTACTAATCAAAACATAGCAAGCGGGGATTTCCCAGGTTGCTGAGTTTTATCTTGTTGAAGAACTCAGAGTGTAATCTAGGAATCTTAGATAGTGGCTTCTGCTGTGTCATTTGCTCTAATGAGCTGCAGAGGAAGCTGCAGAGGAAGAGATTCTGAATTGTGGCTCTGATTGTGTTAGGCCAGAGACGAGTTTCTGAAATATCCCTCTTGATCGTTTTTGCCATTATAGGGGTACAAGTGGATTATAGCCGTATAGGGGCATAAGGTCACAGTATTGATCGGGGTCCTAGATTAGAACGCGACACCCAGTCCACAAATTTATGTCCATCAATTTACTAAAAACTATAGCAAAAGATGCATGTGTAACATTACCCACCCCAAAATACATATATGCATTTGAAATGGCGTATTTGAAATACATGGTAATATTTGTACTGTACGTCTTTAAGCATAGAAATCATTCAAAACTATAGCATATGTAATCAATGAACGATTTTGCGAAAAAATTACACATGAAATATCTCTTAATACAGAAAAGAAGGGCGAGATAATTTCATCACATATAAATGCATTGCTGTAAAATGTGCTAGAGGCTGATGTAAAGTTATCATGTCTCTAGATTTACCTAAAAATAGAAGGTCTGTTCTTTATGAATAGGTCTACTTTAAGCAAAGAATTTCGTGCCAGAAAAAGGTAAATATTTTTTTAAAGTGTTCAATTCAAAAAAATTCTTGTTGAACGGGGGAATAGAGTTCCAACGCTTTTCAGCAGTTTTTGTTGATCAAAACTGAAGGCCGTATTCAGAGTTCACAAGAACGCTGTGTGTCGGAATGTTTTTCAAAAGTTATTGTTTCTGTTCAGGGGAGAACATCATATCAGACAGGCTCTCAAAAAATTGGTCTACAAAATCAGGTGACAGTTCGACCAAGTTCGATAACGCTGTAACTTGGCAGGTGTGAGAATGATTGCTATCATCAAAGTCTGGATCAGCAATGCTCACAGAAGGTCGTACCTGGGTGATGTTGCTTTTGTTTCTCGCTCCACTGTCACCACCTAGTCGTAGCACAGGAGTCTCAACAAATGCCGTCATCAGGATTGGTAGCCGCTGGGGACAACACAATACGTGAGTCGTTATCGGACTTAGCAAAGTATCGATATCCATTGGTAGTGCTGATGGAAGTGCAAGACAGATGTCCAACACGCACTCATCTCCGCATAGCATACATCGAAGCACAGGTAAGATGCAGGTCTGCCATATAGGTCTGAATGAAAGGAACCAGGTCATGTTTAGATCTCTTAGCCTGGCCAATCCAAGGACTCTAGTTATTCTGTCCCGGTAGCGCACTGCTAGGATATTTTCTTCCATTCCTGCCGGAGTCATGTCTGTGTTTTGGCTTGCCATATGGGAGCAGGAGGGTCAACAATAAAATGCCTGCTACAAGTTCCAAAATCAGGGGTATGCCGCCAAAGACTGAATGGACAAAATTGGGAATGATTCCCAGAATTGCTCTGAATGGTGTTAATAGACCCGTAAAAATGGTCTTAAATACGCCTGGGATGCCTATGGCACTAGACATGTTAAGAATTTGGCTAAGCATTTCTGTGAAATGCACGGGGCAATTTGTTGATAAAAGGTCATGTATCTCCGTAGCCGTCCTTGCAATTAGGAGATCATACGTCTCTTTTGATGACGTGATAGGCACTGTTGTCTGCAAAAGCACAGACTTCATTCTGCTTAAAGTATCAATTCGTATAGAAGAGAAATTCAAACGAGGCCATATGGGAGTTTCGGAGTCTCCAGGGCCGTTTGGAAACAATGCTTGCATACAGCATTTGACCATGGAAGTTACGCTTACAAGATAGGCTTTCCCTGGCAAAAGGCCACAACAGCTGTGATCCGTTATTAGAATGTAACTCCCATTTGCGAGTTGTCTAAAGAAAGGCTCTATCTGCGTTGCAGGTGTGACATGTTGGTGGCATGAAAGGTTGTTAGAATTTCCCTCACAGGCTCCGTGTAAATGAATGCCCTGGCACAAAAGTATACCGCTTAGTGAATGTTTACAGTTTTCACCACTATGAAATACATTTTGTTGCTGTCACTGTAGCATATGTGTGTGTATGGTAATTTCCATGCTGATTTAATGTACCCTTTACCTAATCGTTCATACTGGCCAGTAGGTATGTATTCAAGGCAATTTTTAAATCGGAAAGTTGTTATCGGAATTGTGATAATCCTGTGTATTATCCATTCAATGACAGGACTTTCTGACATTGTCAATGGTAATCTCTGTTCACTCGGTGGCCAGCCTGCCCACGAATTTGCCCAGTTGTTGAATGTGGTGGTTGCTGCCTGGCCCCATTTAATTCTTCTGGGTAGCTTTATCAATTCTTCACCGTCAGCTGCCCCAATACATTCTAGACTGTGGCGAGTTTTCACTGTTAGGTTCAGAGTGATTGTTGAGGTGGCATGATCACTGTCACTACGTGGATGAACTGTGTAGTCTGACATTAGGGGTTGCAGTGTGTTGCTTAAGATGATATAGTCGATCGTCGCTTGATTGTTATACGTTGGACCAACAAAGGCCCCTGGGCTGTTCTTTAGGTGGACTGAGTGTGCTGTCGCCAATTTATAGGATTTTAATAGATCCTTCAATGCATTGGTAGCCCCAGACTTGTGGCTTTGTGTGGTTGAGACCCCTATGTTGTGAATATTAAGATTGTAGGAAGGTGGATATCTGACTATGGTTACCCCCAAACTCTTTGCCTGGTGTTTAGCTGGTTTTTGACTTAGTTGGCCTGGGATCCTGCTATTCAGGGCCCCAGGCCGATTGCTCTCTCCTTAAAATGGACTCCATGTACCTTAGGTGCATAAAACAATTGGAATTGGTTCACCTTATAGGCCCCTGTAACAGTGTACCATAGGTACCCGGGGCATAGGTGTAGCCAGGGCCTACCAGGGGCTGCAGCATGTATTATGCCACCCCTGGCCTGGCCTCCATATTTGACACAACTGGCTGATCACTCAGCTGGGGTAAGTTGGTGTAATCACCTCTTACTTAGGTACAGTATGTCTGTGCCTAACCCTAAACTGGACACCTATGTTCCTATCAGCCACTCCTATGGAAGGCCTCATCAATCCTGGAGGCAGAGTGCTTGGAAATATGTGAGATGGTGCTCTAGCATGAGCTGAGCCTGTCTGCAGCTGTCGGGAACCACTCCCTAAGCTGTTCCGGGATATTGCCATACCATATACTCTTAAGTGCATTATAATCCTCGCGGTTATTTGCTATCTTTGGTTTGGCTTTATCAAAACATGTCGAGTAAGGTGTCATACGAATTGGAATACTATCCCCTCGCCAATTCTGGCGACGGGGATAGCATTCCACCCTTCTAGAGGGACACGACATGTGTGTAGCCTTAACCCCGGTTAAAGTTAACCAGAGCCTCAGCATCACAAAATGGATGCTGCCACCACAGACACATGTCTGACCTCCTGCTGCTGGGAGTCCTTCCAGCGAGGAGGGCCTGGACAAAGGGTTTCCTGCCTGGGGAGGTGCGAGCACCACCCCAGACAGGGTTTTGTGTATTGGGTAGGACAGGGCTGAAAAGATTGAGACATGCCTGGGGCACACAAGGTGTCCCTGTGCATAAGCCAGCCCAAACCGGTTCTGGGGCTTTCCAGCCCCAGTCCTGGCGAGGAGCTGGACAAAGGAAAGGGGGTGTAACCACCCCCCTTCCTGGTCCCACCCATAGGGGAGGAACCTAGCAGGAGATCCACCCCTCAGATTGGAATAAGAGTGGGAGCAGTGCCATTGCACAGCAGATCATCCTGAAATCAACTTTAAACAAAGAAGAAGACTGGACTTCGACATTCTGCTGCACAGAAGACTGAAGAGAATCTCCCTATTGTGGCCTAGGAGGGGCCACCCTGTGAACACAGGCATCACCCAGCACCTCGACGTCTGCTTTGCCGCCGCCTCCCGCCGGAGCCCGAGTGCAGAGCCTGACAAGATTCAACTTCCCAGACTTCTCCCAGCCCGATTCACAGTCCTTGCAAAGAAGGGACCCGTGGAGGCACCGAGAGACGTGGGAGCAGCCATCTTGAAAGACCCCCGAGACGCTGACTGCGCAGCACCCGAGGCACCCTCAACTTTGTGCTTTGGGGTTTGAGAAGCCTCACAACCGCGCAGCATTTACACCAAAGAACAGCCCTCCAGCATCTTCACAATCTGCGTGGGGCCCTTTTGCTTTTTGCCACTTGACTCGCCATCCCGGCCGCTTGTCACGTGATCAGCGGCCATCTTGGCGAAGAAACCTACAATTTACACTGTGGGTCTGGTTGCTCCAGACCTGCCCTCGCTCCTGTAGAAAAGAGTACCCGCTCTGATCTTGCTGGTCTGAGTAATAAGCCTTTTTCACTTTCCCTGTGGCTTGCATTAGCCAAGGCTTGTTTGCTTCAATCGAGTTGCCGACACCGCCATCAGCTAGAACATTTGAGGGACAGCTCGTGATCGACTCCTGGACGTCCTTGACCTCTTCGTGTCCACGTGGCTGCAGAGAGAAGCAACACCTCATCACCTGTTTGCACCCAACTTTGCCTGGTTCCAATCTGGTTCCACGGTGGTCACTGGTCAGTGACTTTGAACATTGTCCCCTCTGCTTTCAGGTCTTCACCACTTCAGATCCACCCTTGGATCCACCGGACACTTCTCCTTCACATCGCCTGCAGCATCTTCAGCTTCAAGCGCCAAGAACCTGCGTGTCAAAACCCGACGCCACTTCGACCCTGTGCACCCACTTCCTGTGGGTGAGGTAACATTGCAACGCCGGTGTCCCTACACTGGTACACACCTCTAGGGTCTGTGTCTTAAGTTTTGTTCCTCTAGGTTCAGCGGAAGTGCCTTTAAACTAACTTTGTGTACTTTTTACGCACCATAGACTTTACATTGGAAAGTGCGTGCACTTTGAACACTGCACCCGAGTCCCGTGGGCCTCTCCCGACTTAGTCATTGCTAGTCTCGAATAGCTCCAGCGATTCCCAAGGCCCTAGGCCTGTTCCCTTTCCTATTGGTATCTCTTATACCACTTTCTTAGTATATGGTTTAGGTGGCCCCTAGGGCTCATCCATATTGTGCAATTTTTGTGTATTTTAAACTGTCTTGTGATTTAACGCTTGTGCTTCTGTGCTCATAAAGAGTCCAGGGGATTTTATAGTTAATAAATCAATATATATTTTCAATATATATCTGTGTGGTGTCCCTTTCATTTGGTATTCAAGGGGGTTGTGTATGGTATAACAGCTGGCTTCACATGCCTTTCAGAGTTTAGCCTAAGACTGCTTTGTCCACGTTACCACTAGGATAACTGGTCTACAAGGTTGAATTACAACCATCATCATAAGGGTTGCTTGGCATGGTACAAAGTGATCACTAAGAATTAGTGAGCATTATATACCAGGCCAACTTCTCACAAAGATCACCAAGAATGATGCAGTCTAGTGACGGAAATCGAAGTAATAGGGACTCTAGGTGGTTTGTTAGCATGGGAGAGTTGACTGTAGGCCCATGCAGGTTATGGTAAATGTTGATTACTAAAATTGAAAAAGTTCCGTTGATCAAGTGGGGGCCTTTCAGGATGCCCGCTTGGAGGGTGTCTGGTAGATTGTTTATTTCCATGAATTCTAGTTTCAATGAATGCTTTATGTAGACACATGTCCCCCCTGATGGTCTTCCAAATATGTTGGTCTTTTTCACTGGTCTACCGTATTCTGCATATCCTCTTAGTGAGAGTGGGTTGATCAACCAAGATTCTTGTATACAGATTATGTCCGCCTCCTCCAGGAATTTCACTGCGGCTTGATTTTGGAACAGCTTTTTGAGTCCTGCCACGTTCCAATTCATAATTTTCAAGCTCTCGGTGGTCCGGGTATTATTTAAAGGTTTCGCTTGCTCGTTTGTCGGGCATTGATAGGATTGACCTGTGTCTTCTGGACAGTGCCTGTTAGGAGCTGGGGTTTAATGCTAACGGCAGCCATGAACAATCTTTGCTCGCTCGCCCCTTGTTACACACGAGCGTATACCTTGACTCAGGTTGGTTGTTATCTTGATTGGGGTTGCAATGATTAAGCCTGTGTTTGTGCTGCCTTTGGACCCCAGAAGAATGGACGCCACATTTGGAGCGTGGTTAAAGGGGGCGTTCGGACATGAGTGCCCCCCAGTGGGCTGTTCCCGGTTTTCCGGCTTGGAGTGCGGGAAATACGTTTTTAAGATTAGGGGGTATTTTTGTACGGGCTTGGGCTTTATTTTTATGACCCAGCTTTCCAGTAGCGTTTGTTGGCTCTTCAGAGCCTCAACCATATTTGAGCTGGTGACGGTTAGCTCCGTAGTTTCGTTTTTCTCCTCCGGGTCCGGCAGCAGGAAAGAAATAGTCTCAATGTTGTGGTTTTTGTCCCTTCCAGCCCTGGGATGTTTGCGCAGAGTGTTAGGAGGTTGCTGCGGTTGAGGATGTCCCACTTTCCCTGTGAACTGTATTCAGGGTACAGCATTATTTTCCGGTCCTGGGATTTTGTTTGATTTAGATGTCAGGCAGAATCCGCGTCCTTCCACTTTTTTGCCTTAATGCCAGTTAGTGGTGGCTGTGCTGCGCTGGGCGGATGGACGTTTGCATGGTTTGTTGACCCTGTTGTATGTTGGAGAGCCACCATAAGCGGTGAGCTAGGCGGGCTGTTGTTTAAAGGCCTATTCTTGGCGTACTCGGGTTGAGGGCAGAAGTGCCTTGAAGTGCGCCCAAAGAGTTTTCCGTCATTGCGTTGGTCGCTGTTAGTTTGCTGACGTCGGGTGGCACTTGAATAGCTCTGCTCATTAAGATCTTTATTTGAGCGGAGAGCTGAGAGATTGTTGGACAAAGATCATGATAACTTAGGGGGGCTTGGTTTACTTCCCCATTACTTTGTCCTTGCGAGTCATTTACTTGGTTTTGTGATGTCAATGCTGGAGTAGGCTGAGGGGCTGCAGGGAGTACCAGCATCCTCGGATCTATTGCTGGATTGATTGTGTATGAGACTTCCGCGGTTGACTCGTTTTTTTCTGCCGTTTTGGAGGTGACTGCTGGTTGAGTCATTTTCTGAGTCTCAATGTGACCAGGCATCTGGTTGTCTGGCCGTTGCCATTGCCGAATTGATCTGGAAGCGTATGATTTGTTTTTATTCTCCTTATTGAGTTTTCGTAGTTTTTTCTTGTTTTTCCTAGATAGATTTTGAAATTCTGGCCTGGTCAGTTTGGGAGTGTGCTGAGGGTCTTGATTTTTGGTCTGAGTCGTGATGGCGTTTATTCTGCTCGCATTCATCGGGACTGAAAGCGCCGCGCAGGCGGTATTTTTCTCCTTTATGAGTATCTGTGCTGCAACTTTGAAAGTTTGTTGGGCCTTGTGTTTTTGGAGTTGCCTGGGCGGAGTCCTGTGCGGATAAGTTCTGATTCTTGCTTGCTTCGATCTTAAGATCCTCTATTAATGTGGTCATGATGTTTGGTAATTTTTCTAGGCTGTGCAGAATTGGGCTACAGCTGCATGACTCTGGCTTTGAGTGTGTGCTGTCCTGTGCTCTACGAATCAGAGAGTTCAGGTTGTCCAATTTGGAGTCTATCCCGGAAATCAGATTTGCAACAATATGTAATATGTTAATTTGGGTGTCGAGCTTGTCTGCATGCATTATTGCTGCGCCTGTCATTGAGATGAGTGCCTCATTAATCAGCTGCTCACAGACGTTGGTGACTGGCCATTTTGTCGTGTTCCGGGTTACTATTGAATCTCAACAGGTTCAATAGCTGATTTTGGGGGATGCCAGATGATTTTGGGGTTCCTCCTTCGTTGACTACATGGATGCTGTTAGGCACGTCGGGCATAATCGCTCCGTCTGCCAAGGTTCTTCCTTCGTTGTCAGCATGTGTGCCGTTAGGTGCGTCGAGCGTGGGTATTCCGTATGGAGTGGGACTCAGCTGAGAGTCCACTAATTGTTCGTAGGTCGGGACTGTGGTGCTTGTGTAAATAGGCCTGGACACAAACATATCCGGTGTTGCAAGTTTGGGGGATATTCCACCCCGGTGCGTAGTTATTTTTGGTGAAAAAGGGATGCCAGATGCCCGGGGGGCTGTAGGGCTTAGGGTCTGCCCGTTCTCCGTTACCTTATTTGTAGGTAAGCTGTTTGAAGTCCTGAGGGGTTCAGCTGGGGTGGTTGCTTTGGGGCACAGAAAGCTTCTTATGTCTCTATTTCCTGTAGTCCCGTTAGGGATTTCTTTCACGCTAAACCGAGACTTGTGGACAGATGGCTTAAGCGGACTATGGGTCTTCCCCGGTGGAGCTGCTGGAGTCGGCTCTGGTAGCTCCGGCTGACCTTGGATGTTCCCCGTCCCAGAGCCCTGGCCCTGGGTGGGAGCCCCCTTCTCCTGGGGGGTAGAATAACTTTGCCTTCCGTCTCCTGGCTGATCTGTGGGGGCGGGGCATCTCCTGTGATTGTATTAGGGTCAAATTTCTGTTTCTCATTGTTTGCCCTGTTTAGTTGTCTTACCCAGTTCAACCAGGGAAGGGCGCCCACAGTTTGAATGGAGGCGGGGTCTGCGGGTTCTCCTGTCCTGCGGGGGGGATGATCGACAGCCTCGGCGTGACTAGTGAGGCTGTCCCTGTCCCTGCCCTCGCTGCTGCTGCTTTTGGTGCTGCTGTTGTTCACTCTGGGGGGAGGTGAAGAGTAATGGTTCCAGTGATTGCAGTGATTGCAGTCGGCAGCTCCCTGACACCAATTCGTGGGGCGCCTTGACCTGGCGTGGATGGTGGATGGGGGATGGAGGCCTCTCCCTCGTGAGTTCTCTTTTTGCACTCTTTAGGCTTTAGTCTTGTGCTCCCACTGTGGCTACTTCCGCAACCTCTGCGGCTCTCACTCCACTTCAACTGGGTGCAGCTGGGCTGAGACGGTCCCACGGAGTTTCCAGGGCCACTTCCAAACAGCGAAAGCAGTCTGCCCCCAAGCCGCGGGCAACCTCTGCCACGGGACTGCCTCTGCCACCAGGTACGCCGCGCTTCGCTGATGCGGGACCCGCAGGACCCGCGGGGGTGGCTGATGCTTGCTGATGCTCTCGCTACTCCCGTTCTCCTCCTGCCGTGCCTGCCTCCACTGCCGCACTGCAGCGCTGTCAGAGCCCCCAGAAGCTCCGCAGAACAAGCCCCTAGCCCGTACCCACCGGACCAGTTGGGCACGGAGTCGATTGCAGCCCAGGTGCAGCCCAGGTGAAAATGGTCAGACAGTTTCACCTGGGCAAAGATAATCAGAGGAAGAGAAATGTGTAGTGTGGTGTTTAGAATAGAAGTCAGGGCATCCATCACCTTCTCCCAGAAATCACTGATGGCGGGGCAGTCTTTAAACATATGGAGATCCGAGGCCTCAGGCAGATCGCATTTGTTGCATTTTTTCCCAGGCTGATATTTGGCTAACTTCTGTGGGGAGAGGTATGCTCGATGTAGCGTGAACAGGTGGTTTCGTCTCAGCCATGTTGGTTTCAAAATGTTATATAAAAGACTAAATGAAGTCAGCCACATCTGCTCACACTGATCTTCCGCCTCTCTTCCCCATAGTAACTCAGCGAGTTTGAAGTCACCATCTATTTCTTCTAAGATCGCCCAGTACCAACAAGAGACCTCCTTGCCCCCCCTGGCCTAGTAACCAGCAGATTTTCCAGGTTGTTATGTTTACCCAGGGGGACCCCCTTCCTAAACAATGCCTGAGCCCAGCTAGTCAACTGTAGGTATTTAAATCTAGAGAGACACGGCCCAAGTCTCTCCCGCAGCTCCTCCCAGGGTATCAATGAGCCACCAGCCAACAAATCTCCCCAGGTAAGAAATCCAGAGTCCCTTATCGGACACGCCAGTCTATCTGTAAGACATGATGGGGTACCTGGCGAGTCCCACAATGGTGCTGTGTTGGAAACATAACTAAGCCCTAATCGTTTCCTGATTATAGACCAACTTCTGGACAGTGATTGGAGAGTTTTTAATTTTACTTTTTTGAATAATTTCTGGTTTCCAAACTTGAAGAGAAAGCCGGCAGGAGGAAGACCAGTGCCCTCCAGCATGGCTCGAAACATCCTTCCCCTGGCACTATCTAGAGGTGTTTTTAGTAGCATTCTAGAGTAGGCTAGTTCAAACGCCCAGGCATAATACTGCAAATCTGGTAACGGTAGCCCTCCTTTTTGCCTCCTCCTCCTCAGCTTTTTCCAAGCCAGACGTGTAGCTCCATACCTCCAGATGAATTCATTAATATCTTGTTGACATTTGGCTATCTGCTTACTGACAAAGGCCATCGGGATGGAGTTGAACAGGAAGGTATATTTAGGCAGGATAGACATTTTGACTAAATTTGTCCTTCCAAAGATAGATAGAGGGAGGTGGTCTCATGCCTTAATTTTGAGCAGCGATCTTACTAACATTTTGGATGATTTTAATGCCTAAATATCTCATGGAAGACACAGTCTCCACGAGGGAACTAGTGGTATTCCATGCCATGATTTCCGTTTTATCTGAGTTTATCTCGTATCCGGATATCTTGCCGAACTCCTCTGCCCTCTTTATCCCTGTGGGAAGAGCTAGATCTAGATTAGATGTCATAATGAGGATATCATCTGCATATAATGCTACCCGCTTTTCCCATCCCCGAAGCCAAATGATGGTATATTAGCCTCATCTCTGAGAATCTGAGCGAAGGGCTCGATATAGAGATTAAAGAGGAGGGGGGAAAGCGGGCAGCCCTGTCTTGTACCTCTTGAGCTACTAAAGGGTTCAGTCAAATTTTTTTTTACAGAAAGCCTGGCCGTCGGTGCTTTGTATATAAAAGATATCATGCGGCAAAAATTTGGAGGTAGGTTGAATTTCCTCATAACTGCAGCCAAAAGTCCCAATTGACCCTATCAAAGGCCTTAGTCGCATCCAGCGTGAAGGCGGCCAAAGGAAGAGAGAAGGTGGTGGCGATGTCAATTACCCCAACTAGATCTTGCGTGAGGACTGCTAAATGTCTACCCTTGACAAAGCCCTTTTGGTCTTCATGTATAATTGAGCTTGCCACCGCCCCCAGCCTAGCCGCCATGATAGCGGTAAAGATTTTATAATTGCTGCTGAGAAGTGAAATGGGACGATATGACCCACATTACTAGAGGTACTGCCCTGAGCTGGGTGGAATCATTTCTGTCTGACCGAACTCAAGCAGTGAGACTGGGCACCTTCACAGCCCCTAGAATTAAGAACGACTGTGGTGTCCCTCAGGGCTCCTCCCTGTCTCCCCTTTTATTTAATTTATACTTGCGTCCTCTCTTGTACTCCTTGAGGAAATTCAAAGTGTGGATCTTTAACTACGCAGATGATCTGCAATTGATTTTCCCCCTGGGGTCGCCGGATGCTGTCACTGAGTTTAGGAAGGTCATGGCTCATATCCAGAGATGGATGGGCCTTAACCACCTAAAACTTAACCCAGGCAAGACTGAATTGATCTTGCCTGGGAAGAGCGAACTCAGCTGGGGACCTCAATTTTGGCCTCCGGAGATGGGAAATCCCCCCTCCAAATCCCGCACGGTCAAGAGCCTTGGAGTCACCTTTAGTGAAGACCTCTCCTTGAAAAGTCAGGTAGGGTCAGTTGTTTCCGCATGCTTCTTTCAGCTGCGCAAGATTAGAAAGATTGCCCATTTCCTAACCCATTCTGCCCTGATACAGGTGACCATCGCCCTTGTGCTGTCTAGGCTGGACTACTCAAACAGTTTATATTTGGGCCTTCCAGCCGGGCAGCTCAAGAGGCTGCAGCTGGTTCAAAATCAGGCAGCCAGGCTGATCTATGGGCTTCCTAAATGGCAGTCCATCAGGCCAGGACTGGCAGATCTGCATTGGCTGCCGGTAGCCCAGAGGGCGGCTTTTAAAACCGGCTGCATTATCTTTAGGGCATTACAAGGCAAGGGCCCCAAATTTATCATCAACCTGCTTGCCAGATACATTCCCTCCCGCAACCTCCGTTCTGGTCACAAAAACTTGCTCACGGTGCCGGTTGTTAGGAAACAACGTCAGGGCGGCAGCTCCTTTCATTTTCTTGCTGCCTCCCTCTGGAACTCCTTGCCAGCTTCTTTAAGGTCACACGAGGATATTCTAGCCTTTAGACTAGCTTTTAAGACCTGGCTTTTTAGGGAAGCCTATCCTTAGATGTTCTAAGTTGTCCTACTGTTGTTGTGTTGTGCTTCTGAAAACTTCCTACAGCGCCATGAAGCCTACGGGCGTACGTGCGCTTTATAAGCTAAATTTAACATAACATAACATAACATTCTCTCAATTCTTTGCCTGGTTTAGGGATTAAAACCACTGTTGCTTCATTCCAGGACTTTGGAGGATCAAAGCCCCCCAGGAGAATGCTGTTAAAAACAGAAGCCAGAACCGGGACAATCACCCCGCTAAGGGCCTTGTAAAGTTCCCTTGGTAGCCCATCCGGGCCTGCCGCCTTGCCACGTCTCACCTGCTCCAATACGCTAACAATCTCTTCAACAGAGATCTCTCTCTCCAGAGTCTTACTCTGCTCCATTGCCAGCTTTGGGGTAGGAATAGAGTACAACCAGGCCTCCCTTTCTACAATATCTTCACAAATATCCTCTTTATATATGGCTTGAAAGAAGTCCTGGAAGGCACCCCCAATTTCTAATTTAGTAAGCCGTGGGACTGCTTCCCCCTCAACCAGAATCTCCCTGATGTAGTTTTGTGCTTGGTTGGCCTTGATTTTCCAGGCGAGAATTTTACCGGCCGCCTCTCCAAACTCAAAGTGGGAGTTCTTACTCGCCTACCACCATCTGGCCACCCTAATCTGTAATAGGCTTTTTAATTGAGATTTTAATGAGCCTAATCTTTCACGATCCGCATCTGTGTCCATATGGGCACCCAATTTATTTTCAATGCCCTTCCTTTCTGCTTCCAGGTTCTCAATACTTTCTTTGTATTTCTTACTTCTATCCGAAGATCTACTCGTAATACCCCCCCTACAAAAGGCTTTCAGTACATCCCACATAATGGGGATAACAGCTGTACCTAAGTTGACCTCCAAAAAGTGTTGGGTTTCTGTCCTAAGAAAGACAACCTCCTCATCTTCTAGTAGTATGGTACAGTCTAATGACCAAGAGGCGTGAGATTTTTGATGGCCTATCTTTAGAGTAAATAAAATGGCCGATCGGTCAGAATGGTGAGAGGGAAGGTAAGAAATGTCAATCGAGAAATCTTTAAGACTAAAGCTGAAAAGAGCATAATCTATTCTTGAAAGATGTTTATATTTGAGGTTTTGAAAAGAAACCCCCAGCTTTAGCCCTGCCCTTTTCCTCCATATGTCCGCTAAGCCTAACTGTGACATGATTGTTAGGAGCTCTTGCCTGGATTTAAAAAAAGCTTAAGCTCTGGAATTTGCAGATTTATCTAGTTTTGGGTCCAAAACAATATTAAAGGTACCTACCCATATTATCGGGTCATTTAAGGCAACTAAACGGTCACGTATACTATTTAAAAAGGAAGGGTTGTCCTGATTAGGGCCATAATAGCCGACCAGGGTGTAAGGATGGCCATCCAGCACAACTCTTAACACAAGCCACCAACCACTTTTATCTTCCCAATGCTCCACTATCTGAGCTTTGGCCTGCTTTTTAAAGATAAAAAGTACTCCCCTTATGTTAGCTGATTGGTTGGTACTCAAAAAGGTGTCAATCCATTTTTCTATTTTCAGAAACTCAACTGTTTCAGCTTTGAGAAGATGTGACTCCTGAATGACAATGACCTGTGCCGGGAAATCTCTCAAGTATTGAAAAAAAAATTCTCTCCTACCCCTCGTGCGCAGGCCATTGACATTCCAGGATAAAAATTGCAGCTTTGTCATTATGTCGAGCTGTCACATCCTCTCGTTACCTTCACTGAACGCCCTATCTCGGTTTTATTGTGTCCCCCCACATTACTCTTAGAGCTAAAAATTACAGATATTAATTGGTGATCAGAGCTAAATTGATTAAGAAAAAGCACGGGCTTGGCCCCATGAGGATTTTTAACAATTTTATTCCTGCCACCCAGTGTGACCCTTTACGAGAGGCCCCAATTGCTTTGCAGGGCTCCCCCCTTTTTTTTAAAGATTCATTCATTTATTTATTTATTTATTTATTTTTCTTTTTTGTAGCTTTGATATAAGCTATTTACTTTTGCTTACTTTATATTTTATTTGTTTTCCAACTAAGTTACCACTGCTCAATCAGGGAACTAGGGGCCGTCTAAGCTAGCTATAAAAGCTATACTAAATACCATTTTGATCGGCTCCTACCCCCTAAAGGTTTCCAGTCTCTCCCCGTATAAGATCTCTTAGTGACTCCAGCATCTCGTCGGCCTCGTGAGGGGATCTAAGGTTATTCATCTTATTATTGAACATTACTCTCAAGAAGGCAGGGAACCTCATCTGTACTGTCGTACCCAAGGCCCGGAATTTTTCCATCCTCTGTCCCAGCTCCCACTGTCGGTCCAAAGTGGTTTCCGATAGATCTGAGCGGATTTCAAACAAAAAGTCTGAGCCTTTAAGGGTCTTGTCTTTTAGGGCCAGGTTTAGAATTTTTTCCTTGAGTGAGTAATTTAAAAAGTTCACCAAAATTTTTCTGGGCTTCACCCTACCAGGCTTTAAGCGGAAGGGATCCCTATGTATCCTTTGGAGGTCCCTTTCCAGGGTATCCGGCATCTCCTCCAGCTTCAATGTGTCCTTAAGTAATTTTATTACATAAGACCTAATGTCACTTCCCTCTTTGCCCTCGGGGATTTTCAGAAGTTGGAGATTGTTTCTTCTGGAATAATTCTCCAAGGATTCAACCCTCTCCCGAATCATATCACCTTCTCTTTGCAAGTTTTGAATTTTTACTTGGGCCGAGCCCAGATTAGCCTTTAACACTTCCACAGAACCTTCGAGGGACTCAGTTCTTTCACTCAACCGATCTACCTTCCGCTCCTAAACCTCACAAGCAGCCCGGATCTCCGCTTTGTTATCTGTTGAGACCTTAAACCCCTCCTTTATATCAGCTTTGAGGGAGTTCAGCAGTGACTCAATCGAGGACCCCCCGGACAAGCCCGTATTCATTGTTGAAAGCATTAGATCTTCATCTGACTCATGTGGGACAGCCCGGACTGAAGAATGAAATGCGACCACATCCAAGGGTACTATGGTAGGGGCCTCGATGATTGGGCTAGCTTGCCTATCTTGTCCCTGCTCGGCTGTCTCAACCATCATGGCTGCCTCCGCCATGTGTGCTACACTCTCTGCTTTTTCCACTTTATCTACTTCAAGGGCTAAGCTGCTATTAATTTGAGCCGAATGGCCACTGTGCTGGATTTGCTGAGGTGTCTGGATATTTAGAACCTGAGGCAGCGCCTTAAAGTATGAGCGCAAAGAGGGGGTAACGCGAAGGGGTTTAGTATCACCTAGCCCTTTCTTAGCGGAGGCTCTTGTAAGCCTATTTGATCTTGCTGAGCCTTCTTTATGCTGAGTCGGCAGTATCACTTCGCTTACTGTTATTGTAGCAACCCCTGAGGAGCTTCTACGAGTTTCACAGCCGCTTTCCCGCTCAATACGCGAAACCTGGAGACACTGCTTGCCCTTAGATCCTCTGCCTCTTTTAGGCTTACTTTTGGCAGCTTTGTTGCTTTTTTTGGTTGCATTAGAGCCCTTGGATTCAATAACAGAATGCTCAGTCCACTCAGACACGTCCTTACTCACCACACCACCAGCCTCTCCTGACCCTCCAACTAGCTCCTTACTGCAGCACATACCACTATCGATGGCAAACTCTCCTGCCGCTGGAACCACCAGAGGAGCTAGCAAAGCTGGAAACACTGCAGCAGCCAGTGAAGCCGGTGAAGTTGGTGAAACCACGGCAGCCGTGGCTGCTCGCACTGGAAAAAAGGCGCTGACTCCCGCCGCCTTATCGTAATCCTTGCCGCAATCCTTGCCACTTGCACCGGTACTACCGTCCTCCCCACGAAGGAGACCGCGAGCCGCTGCCCTGCGGCCGCGCCTTAACTCCACGGCTGCAGCTTCTCACCGCCGAGTCAATGGAAGACCGTGAGTGGATGCGGAAATGGGAGACCTGTCCGCTCTTCCTGCATTCATCCTAGGCCACGTTGCTACAAAAAACCATATGTCACCAGTTTCTTCGTACATCACCCATTCCCGACAATATTAAATGAGGAGGGGGCGCGAAGGGTAGAGAGCACTAACAAGGGCGCGCGCTGCCGCTCAGCATGCGGGCGCCATGTTTTCCTCCACGATTAGAGCTTGTTGTCAGGCATCACATATCTTGTTACTGTAGGTCCAGGATTACTTGCTGTATGCAAGTATTGTTTCCACCGAACGACACAGACAGGAATGCACCGTTATGGCCTTCATTGAATGTTTCTTTCATACGGTTTGAAACTCTGAGCCAGATAAAAGCCATGCTTCTACAGAAAACTGTGCCGTTAACTTCCGCCCGAGAGACTTTTTATCTCCAGATCGCAAGGTCCTCAGCTGAGATACAGGCACTTATATGAACAACCTGCCCTTTCCATTTCACAGAAATGGTACAACGTATCTTTAACAAGTCTGATACAAAGGTTATAGTACACCTATTTAAGAAAATAGGTTCTGGATTGTAAAGCACCTTTCAGACAGTCTTCAGAGTGATTCCAGTCTTCAAACACTCCGTATTCGGAAGTATTTTTGAGAGGACTTCCGCTGACCTTGTTTTTATTTGAAAGAATCCTGATTGTAATTTTCTGCTATGCAATGGATGTCCCAGTCTCCAAAGAGATGGGAAAAAAGCTCCTGGAGCTCAAATACCGTTATCGCATGATACTCCATCTGGGCACACCTCGCCTTCGGGAACTGAGTGAGTCTTGGTTCCGATCATTCTAACCAGTCTGGATTGACTGTGTTCTGCAAGAATGCATGTTGGATCTCTGTCTACCACTTCCATCGATTTTACCACCGAACGTGGATGCTTTACTGGACCTGTTAAAGGCCTATGTCCTGCTGTAAATATTCCAATGTTGATGTCAGCATTCTTAGAGCCACCACGGGATGTTTCAGCTCCTTTTGGAACAAGGTTCGGCTCTTCTGCATGCACTCAAGTCACGGATACGATACAGGCTTCTCAAATTTTGGCTGTGGGCACTGCAGAAGATCATTTGTGCTCAATTGACCTGATCTGTGAGGTGTTGCAGGGATCATCATCTGCATTGGCAAGCAGCAGTGATGTTGCATCTCCTGCACAGAACACATAAACAATTTGGCTCATTGTGTGCTGGGAAAAATCTGGTCTTTTTCTAAACAACCAAAACTTGGAAATTTGAAACACTTAGTATCTTCCCTTGCTAAATAGCATGGCTTTCAAGAAGTCATAGTGGTTCGGACCATAAAAGTTCAAAAATACTTTTTTCGGATAGGCCCATATCCATAAAATCACAACCACATACAATAGATTAAAACACAAATTCATGTTCACAATAAAACATTTCAGTGACATTGATCACAAGTGAAAAATATATAAAAACACATACAGCAGGTTTCTGACAGAACCCTCTGGGCACTCTTCTTGGAATACACCTCATTTCGTGAGCCTGTACATCGGTTACTCAAAAAAATGCCAACACGGAAAACTAGCTCATCATCTCCCAGTTTAAGTATACTCCTGTGTGTATCTACTAAATGGATGGGCAATGTTTTGTTATTAAAAACAGGATTAAGAACCATTTCGCATATTTATATAATAATTGCAGGAGAAAAAAAGTAT
This sequence comes from Lissotriton vulgaris, assembly GCF_964263255.1. NCBI lineage: Eukaryota > Metazoa > Chordata > Amphibia > Caudata > Salamandridae > Lissotriton > Lissotriton vulgaris. Next base: position 1,301,801,133 of record NC_141695.1, on the reverse strand, counting down.
AAAGTTGTTTGGCCACTCTAACCATCTCACGGGCAAGCAAAGAGTCAAGATTTGCATTTTACCCAAGAGGGAAAGAGCAAGAATTTTCCAGTGCCAGCTCTTATGCGGAAAAGAAGTCCCTCTCTCCCAATGACATATAGGTGTTCTGAGATAACTAGGTGGGAGGGTGTGTGGTGTGCTGGATGGTCATCAAATTGTTGACAGTTGATTTCTTAGATTCCCTCTCCAGTCTTTCCTTGCTATAAGTGTGCATGTTGCTGTCCTGAGGAATTTTTTATGTACAATCTCAGAATCATGTGGACTTGAGAAGAGCCTGCCATAATTAGGGCTACTTACACTCTTACTCACCACGGCAAGCCACGGAATATCCATCCCCTTCTCAAAATTAATGCAATCACTTATTATCTCACTTGTGAGGGACCCTGCTGGATTTCTTTAGGTGGCGAGCCAGAATAAATCGGGCGGGCCCTTATGAAATCCTCAATGTATCTTAATTTCAGTTCACTATGGGAAACATATTGAGAGGTAGAGATCGGTGTGCCCAATACTTTCTGACAAAATTTGGTTTCCTCCCGTTGGAAGGTGTATTTTTTTGCGAAGCCCCAAACCTCTGCATCATAAGTAGCTGCGGGTATGTTCTGGGATTGCATTTTTTTTAAAATCGCTAAAATAGTCCCTGTCCTTTTCAGACAGGGGAGGCTAAGAATGGAATTGGTGGCCTTTGAGAACTTGTTCTTGCAAAACACCATGTGTTCAGACCAGGTGCCATTCGCTGCAAAGACCAATCCTAGGTAAAGAAAAGTGTTGGTGCCTTTTAATTTTTGATCGCCCACAGATATAGAAATTAGGGAATGTTTTCTCCGGCCACAAGACATTATAAAGGATTTTTTTTAATTAGTGCACAGGTCTAACCTGGCCATAAAATAAACAAATCCTTGCACTAGAGTGTGTAGTGCGTTGGGTGTCCGGCCAATTAAAACTGCGTCATCAGCATATAATAACACAGGAGTATTTTGCCATTAATTCTAGGGACATCGTTAGTGAATGTGATCAATGATTTATATAAATTATTAATGTACATATTAAAAAGAAGAGGGGCCAAGAGACATCACTGTCTGACCTCACTGTGTACTTTAATGTTGTTAGAAACCTCACCCCTGCAAGTAATCCAGACCCGGGCCTTCAGGTCTTGATTGTTAGAAATGGGGGTCTCTAGTTGGCAGAGGTATGTACCTTTGACAAAATTGCGACCCTTGCTTCTAGTCAGGGTAAGAGGGAAACACACTGTAGATAACCCCTGCTCACCTCTTGGTAGCTTGGCATGAGCAGACAGGCTTATGCCCAAGGCAATGTGTAAAGTATTTGCATCAACACCAACAGTAAAACATCACAAATGGACACCACAGAGATTCTTATAAAAATATAGATATCTTTATCTAAATTAGGCAATACCAAAATGACAAAAATTCCACATTCACAATTAGCTCTTCTTTAGAAATGGCTTTGATAAGGTTCTTTATAAGAAAAAGAAAATAAACTTGTAGATTCTGTATTCCTTTAAAACGATGCAAAAACTGTTCCAGAAGTATAGAAGGTTACTTTGAAAAAGCCTGTTTGCTTTAAAAAGAGCTGTTCTGAATATTAGGCACTTATCCCTGGTGTGCGGGCCCCTCTTACCCTTTGATCGGTTTAAGGCAAATTACTGACTCTGAGGTCAATTGTGGTGAAAGGGTTCCCCCAACTTCGTTGTTGCTAAGCACTGCTGACTCTGTCGTCAGATTTGGTAAAAGTATGCTACCACTGCGTTTACGAGAGAAACGCTGACTCTGTCATCAGATTTGGTAAAAGTATGTCCCCACTGCATTTACAACAGCAATGCTCACTCCGACGTCAGCTACTATGTGAGAATGACCCCGGCTGCCCTCTGAGCCCACAGGAATGAGAGAAAGCAGGCCCTCCGGTATGGAGCAGTTCTCTTCGACCCCCGCAACCCCGCCCCAGGCTGCGCCACTGGCAGCCATTCAGATTACACTCTGAACGTTACCTGGGGGGTTGGTTCCTTCCTCTCTCGTCCTCACTGATGACATAAGGCTGGAGAGTCCTGGTTGCTAGGCAACGCCTCTCACCGGTGTGGATCCCAGTGCAGCTTCTCCTCTGATGCCAGAGGACTTGGGCCGGTGGCGGTGAAAGCCCACAGCACTTCTAAGGTCCCGGGTCGGGTAATGGACCAAATGCAGATCAGTCTATTCAGCCTAGTGCTGACTCACCCAGACTCCTGGAACTACCACAGCCCCTGTCACTCTCAAGCCAGACAGCCAATCCGCAAATAGCAGAGGCACACAGAAAGGTGGAACAAGAAAATAGCCATTTTCTATCTCACTCCTATGGAAGATATGCAGGTAAACATGTTATACAGCATTCCTCATTCTGTCCTATGGGCAAGATAGCCTTTCAATAGTGAAAAACAAATTTGGTAGTATTTCAGTATCAGGACATGATACACATACCAGTACATGTCCTACCTTTTACATACACTACACCATGCCCAGGAGGGTACCTTGGGACTACCTTAGGGGTGTCCTATGTGTACGAGAAGGGAAGGGTAAAGCCTGGCCAGTGGGTACACTGGCCAGGTAAAAATGTCAGTTAGTAAACTGTGCGCAGGCACTGCAGTGGCAGGCCTGAGACATCTCTTTGGGGCTGGTCATGTAGGTGGCACAATCAGTGCTTCAGGCCCACTAGTGCAAAAATCACAGTTGATGGACAGAATGCAGAACAATGTCATACATTCACCCCAGTACAGAGATCTGGGTCTAAATCCATCAAGTTTTTGCACTCCACACCAACCCAGTTCAGACATGGCCATATGCAAATCAGCCTTGACCCTGTGCCTCATGGGAACAGTCCAGCCCGAACTGCCAAGCCATGTCTTTCCTGGACCGGAATCAAGCATCCTAGGACCGCTTACTGGCTATCAGCCGTCTTCAGCCAGGATAGCTTGACTCCAGGGGTGTGGAAAACATGGGACTCACGTCTGAGCATACCCATTCCACTCGGGGTGACAAATGCAAAAATAACAGTTGATGGACAGAATGCAGAACAATGTCATACATTCACCCCAGTACAGAGATTTGGGCCTAAATCCATCGTTTTTTTGCAATCCACACCACCCCAGTTCAGACATGGCCATATGCAAATCAGCCTTGACCCTGTGCCTCATGGGAACAGTCCAGCCCGAACTGCCAAGCCATGTCTTCCCTTCTCTTCTGTTGTATCTTTTAGTTGCTCTGTAAATGGAGGATCCTCAATTATTGCAGGGGGGATGGGAGGCGGTAGGAGAGCGTCCATACCTTTCTTTCCATCACTTAGACGGACCATTCAGTCCCTTAGCCTCATAGAGGTGGGTTTGTTGGGTGGTGGTGGTGGGGGGGAGTAAGGGGTTTTCTGGGTTGGTGGGGTGGGTTGGGGTTCGAGGGGCAAGGAACAGCAGCTGCAGAGTTTGTGTAGTCTGTGGGGTTTGGTTAGTAGCTAAGGATTTGAGAATGCAAATGGGACGTTGCAACAATAAAATGTCATTAGTCTTCTTTTTTCTCTTCTTTTTTTAATAATGGCTAAGTTTCTCATATGTTCTTGGAATGTCTGTGGGCTTAATAATAGGAAAAAAAGGGTGGTCATGGCATTGATCTTAAAGAAGATGGCTGTTCAGCTTCTATGTGTCCAGGAAACAAATATTGTGTGGAATAACAGAGACTATCTGAAGGATTTAGGGCTTGAAGTTTTGGTGTGTACAAAGCAGGGCTCAACAACTAGAGGGGTCGCGATTTTGGGAAAATGTGGTTGGGGGATTGTAAACGGGCAAAAGCAGACCCTTATGGAAGATGGGCTATCATTGAACTGCGGGTCAACACTTCTGTTTATACTGTTTGTTCAATATACTCTTCTAATTTAGATGACCCGGAAATGCTCAATGAGATCCGTATCGAGCTTGCTTTATGGCCCGCCCCTCTTGTGATTTGCGGAGATTTTAATCTCCATTTACCGTCAGATTTTGATATCCGCCACAATAGTGTCTATTCTGGCAGAAAGCATTAGGTCTTTAAAGCTACTAGGGGGATTGTTAAGGAGTTTGGTTTAGAAGGTTTTTGGTGGCTGAAAAATTCCAGCGTGCCTGGCTATACGTTTTATTCAGCCAAAAGCATGTCCGTATTGATTATTTTTTGCCCCCTCAGAACTATTAACCAATGCTAAAATTGACATCTATCCCAAATTTCAGACCACAATCCGGTCATTCTTGAATTCGTAAGTGACACTGTGCCATACTCCGATAGGAGTTCATGGACTAATGATTGTCAGCTATTGGTGGACCACACGTATGTACAGCACATGGTTAAATGGATACCAAACTTCTTTGAGTTCAACTTAAGATCAGCTCTGATTTGCATTGTGTGGGATGCTTTCAAAGCCGGTGTGCGGGGGTAAATGTTAAATTTCTCCATAAATAAACAATGCAGCATTAGTAATAAACAAGCCACAGAATTATTTAAATTAGGTTCTTTAGAATTGGCTTTGGCGCATACCATTAACTCAAATCCACTATATGAACAAAAATTGAAGGAGTTGGCAATTCAAAGAATTAAAATTTATGAAGTCTTCGCTGAGAAACTAGTGGCGCAAATAGCAATCCATCGCTCTGACATATACGAGGTTGGTGAAAACTCAGGACGTCCATTAGCCAAGCGGCTAAGACAGAAAGTAGTGGCCAGGAAGGTGGAGGCTATATAGGATTCTAATGGTGGAATACATACCAAACCGGGAATTTTTTTTGAAATATTTAGAGAATTTTAAAGCAATTTATACTTAAATGAAGACTCTCTATATACTGCTGAGGAGGTACCCGAATTTATTTGTGACCAAGAATTCCCGAAACTTACTAATATCCAGAAGGAAGTGTTAGAGGGGGAGTTTACAGCACAGGAGCTTGAAGTGGTGATCTCTTCTTTGGCCGTGGGGAAAGCAGTAGGTCCTGATGGGATCCACTTGGAATTTTTTCGTACATTTTTCTCATTATTGAAGGACCATATGCTCGAAGTTTTTGTTAAGGCACAAAGAGGCACAGTTCCTGCTTCTTGACAGAAATCTACAATCACAATTTTTTTAAAGAAAGATACGCCTCCCTTGCTCCCATCCTCATATAGACCAAGATCTTTAATTAACGCTGATAGTAAGCTATATTAAAAAATCATAGCCACTCGACTCTCTGGTTTGATTTCCTCTTTAGTATCCCATCTACAACACAGGTTTATCCAAGGCCGTAACACGACAGACCATGTGCGTCGTGTTATTGCCCTAATAGACTGGGCAGAGGTGACTAAAACAGCTATCGGTTTGACCCTGTTGGATGCCAAGAAGGCATTTAACAGGGTCGCCTGGCCCTATCTTTGGGAAGTTCTTTGCCTGAGGGGCTTCGGGCCACGATTCCTTCAGGCAGTCCATATTATGTATTCGGGGCCTATGGCATCTATACACCGAGCTGGAAATGAGTCACCCTTTTTTCTGATTCTACTGGGTACCAGGCAAGGTTGTCCGTCTTCCCCGTTATTATTTGCCCTATATATTGATTTTTTGGGGTTAAATTAACTGAATGTAGAGATATCAATCCTATCACTATCGCCGAGATGGATTATAGAGCATTAGCGTAAGCTGATGATATTGTGGTGATAACCACTGATTTACAGCGTGCATTATCAACCGTGGAAGCCCTGGCAAGGCAATTTGGCCACTTTTTGGGTTATAAGTTTAATATAAATAAGACCCAAATTCTGTATGTGGGGGATAATGCACCGGCGGGTATACTCTCCGTAAGAGAGGATACATATATCGGTATTAAAATCTCCTCCCCAGTTTGCAACATTCCAGAAATCAATTTTAACCCACTTTTAGATAAAGTCCACTCCATTCTAGAGCCCCTCAACCATTTGCACTTATCACTACATGGAAGATCAAATGTGTTGAAAAGGATGGTACTACCTACATTTCTTTATTTATTTAGATCTAGCCCATTAGAGTTCCCCACTGGCTGTTTCAAAAGACTTGAAAATATCTCTTCAAGATTATTGTGGCGCTTTAAAAGGAATAGAAGGGCCTACAAAAAAATGGTACTTCCCAGATCCACTGGAGGATGGGGTATCCCATACTTGTTGTTCTATTATTGGGCATCAGCTTTGCAATTTATTTTCCCTTTAGTTGTTGGCAAAAAACGTAAGCATTTACCGTGTCATTACCCCTCTATATATAAGTTTGCTATAGGAGAAGAGGCTAATGGGTGCTTTTTGAAAATACTGGAACCCAGCTATTATAATAAAAACAAGTTTAAATTTCTTCTTGCGGCGTTCTTAATTTGGAAGCAAATTAAGAGGTTTTTAGGTTTACCAAAAATAAATCGATATTCTCCTTTTGAGGCAGCGGGAATTCTTCCTATTATTTTTTTAAGTTCTTACAAATTCATAGTTATTATGGACAATTGGGTCAATATGATGTACGGTTTAAGGTATTTCCTTTGATAGAGGGGCTGGGAAAGGGGTTTTCAATTGTTTTTTTTATTCTCAATTAATTTCTCTACTCCCAGACGACTTAGAGCAACTTCAAGAAAAATGGAAAACTAAACTCAATGTTCAGATAATTGAACTGCAGTCATCGATTTCGCTAGCTAATGATGTACTTATCTCGGGTGGGATGAGGGCTCAACATTATATGGTTCTCTATGATATGTACTATACCCCGAGGAAAGTGTCTAAATGGAGTACTGGCACTGGCACTAGCTGTAGTAGATGTGGCTGTTATGCTGCAGATACGCAACATATGTTCTTTTCATGTCCTAAGTTGGTTGGTTTATTAACGTCTATTCGTGAGTTTCTGAAAGAAATACTTGATCCCTCAATTGTCATTTCAGTGGAGCTGGTTTTGTTTGGCATGGACTCCAAAGTTTTGTCTAGATCGAAGGAACATTCTGCCTTTTTATTTATATGTATGGCATTGCTCCATGCTTGTATTTCTAAAGAATGGATATCTCCTGATCCTCCGCTATGTCCTACTTGGAGGGCACAGCTGTTATCTATGTATAACCTTGAAGTTGCTATATTTAAAACAAAGACTATTCGTAAAAGGAGTACAGGGTTAAAAATCTGGGTTTAAGCAATGAAATCTTGCTGCCTTGTTTCTCTCTTTCTTTTGCAGAGTATTATTTATTGCTTGTTGTGTCTATATTGTCTTCTTTGTCTCTCCATCGTTCTTGATTATATTTGACTGCATTATATATATGCTCTGTTTATTGGCTATTTATTGTTTTTTTTTCTCTTCTCTGTTTCTTGCTTGTTCCTTATATAAAATTAATAAATGCAAAAAAAAAATAACAAGCATCCTAGGACCGGTTTCTGGCTATCAGCCGTCTTCAGCCAGGATTGCATGACTCCAGTGGTGTAGAGAGCATGGGACTCACGCTTTTGCATTTACCATGAGTGGGACGGGTATGCTCAGACGTGAGTCCCGTGCTCGCCACACCTCTGGAGTCAAGCTATCCTGGCTGATGACAGCTGATAGCCAAAAACCCGGTCCTAGGATGCTTGATTCCGGTCCAGGGAAGACATGGCTTGGCAGTTCGGACTGGACTGTTCCCATGAGGCACAGGGTCAAGGCTGATTTGCATATGGCCATGTCTGAACTAGAGTGGTGTGGAGTGCACTAAAACGATGGACTTAGGCCTAGATCTCTGTACTGGGGTGAAGGTATGACATTGTTCTGCATTCTGTCCATCAACTGTTGTTTTTGCATTTGTCACCCCGAGTGGGACGGGTATGCTCAGACGTGAGTCCCGTGCTCTCCACGCCACTGGAGTCAAGCTATCCTGGCTGATGAAGGCTGATAGCCAGAAACCGGTCCTAGGATGCTTGATTCCAGTCCAGGGAAGACATGGCTTGGCAGTTCCGGCTGGACTGTTCCCATGAGGCACAGTGTCAAGGCTGATTTGCATATGGCCATGTCTGAACTGGGGTGGTGTGGAGTGCAAAAAAAAACGATGGATTTAGGCCCAGATCTCTGTACTGGTGTGACTGTATGACATGTTTTTTGCATTCTGTCCATCAACTGTTGTTTTTGCGCAGCCCCACTAGTAGCATTTGATTCACCAACCATGGGACATGCAGTGCTCTTTACTAGGGACCTACTGGTAAACAAATATGCCAATCAGGGAGAACAAATCACAATAATAATTTATACAGGGAGCACTTGCACTTTGGCACTGATCAGCATCTAAACCAGAAAAAAATTAAATCCAGCATATCATAAAAAAAAACAGACGGTAGAGGCAAAATGTCAGGGAAAACCACACCAAGGATGCCAGGTCTAATATTTATGTAAGTAGCCCAGAAAGTACACCAATGCCTTGTCTAAAGCATACTCTAAAAGAATGGACAATAGACGTGACCTATTACCAAAATCAAAAGCAGACGCCATGAATTAACCGGATTTCTTTTTGAAAATGGGCTATGGATGGCCCAATATATCAATAATTATCTCCATAGTGTCAGGCCCAACATTTTGGATTCAGTGCCTCCCTATACTATAAAGGGTGACTCATATGTCAAAAATTACTGTTAGTATGCCAAGGACAGCATTTTAGCATGACTGCCACCACCCGTACATCACGGTTGTTGTCCCTATGCCGAAAATTGCAGCCAATGAGCCATCACCAGCATTTTCAGTCATGTGTCCTCCTACATAGAATTTCCTCCAGAATGCCAGTGGCAGTTTTCTCCACACTTACCAGAATGCAAGGCTGTTTCTCCTGTATGCCAGTGACAGCATTTTGCCATGGATGTCCCATATTAGCCCTGATATGCCATGCCCCCTATCTTGTCATAGGAGGATGTTATACGAAGACCTACTTTGAGAATGCCAGGGCCAAAGGCCCTCTCACAAGCATAATCCACATTTATTCTCAGTACTTTGCATTTGCTAACTTATTAATCCTCACTCTCTAGCACTCACTCTTTCACTCATGTGATGTCACTCATTTACACTCACTCACTCTTACTCTCACTTACTCATACTGTGCCTTAATTCACACTCACCTGCTATCACTCTTTTTCTCACTCACTCATTCTTTCTGGCTCACTTGTTCTCACTCACTCAGACTCACTCATTCTCTCTCATTTACTCGCAGTCACTCTCTTCCACTTGTATTCACTCTCACTTATACTCTCTCACTCACTCACCCTCAGTTGCACTCATTCTTACTCTCACTCCTTTCGACTTATTTTCAATCACTCTAACTCACTTATTCTCATTCATAGCTACATAGTTACACTCATTGTTACACTTACTGTCACTTATTTTAACTAAATCACAATCATTCCCATTAACACTCCCTCACACTCTCTAACACTCCCTCACTCAAACGATGTCATCATTCTCTTTTTTTTTTTTATTGAGCATGATCTGTAGTATTCAAAAAAGACACATTCTTTACAAAAAAGAATAAATTCTTAATAAAACAATAATACATCCGTAAAATTATTAAGAACAAGATACATACAGAAGACAAAAAGAAAAAAGTAACAAAGAAGAAGAAGAAAAGGAAAGAAATAAGAAAAGAAATAAGGGAAAAAGGACAATTATAATTTATACATTTTTCCTCTTCTTAGCATGTCAGCCCATGTCGGCCCTTCTCGTATCAGGGGGAGGATCTTATGTTGGAGTACCAATTAGAAATTGGGGCCCAGATCTGAGTGCCCCGGACTCTGGTTTTCCTACCCCTTGTACGATATATAGCTATCTCCTGCTTATAAGTGGCAAGAAATCGACAAAGCCACATCTGAAAGGTGGGTACATTGGGATCTTTCCAGCATGCCGCCAGAATAATACGAAAGACGGCAGTACCCAAAAAGACAATCCTCTGTTCCTCTAAACTGTGACCTAAGGATTCATCGTGACCTAGAAGATATAGGGTGGCGGAAGATCTGAGATTCCGCCCGAAAACTTGAGTCCAAAATCCTCCAATCATTGTCTGTAGGTTGTTTAGTTTCGGATATTCTGCAAACATATGGATCAAATTTGCTTGTCCCTGTCTACATCTGGGGCAGCTGTCGTCTACTCGCATACCCCAGGTGAAAAGTTTGGCCGGATTAAAATAAAGGTTGTAGATGGTTTTAAAGTATTGTGCTTTAAGGTTAGGTGCTAAAAATAATGTTGTGTAAAGAGTTTTAGAATAATTAATATCTACATCTGGGTTACCAAGTTTTTGTGCCCAGGATCTCTCAACACTATCTAAATCATCATTAAAGGATTGAGAAAATAAATCATATAGAGTACCTATTCTAGTAGCTCGTTTCCCTATAATAGAAAAAAAATAAAAGCTATCTAAATTAATAGTAGATTTAATGTTACGAATGTTGGTATAAACTTGAAGATATTTTAAATAATCTGTGGTTGGTATATCAAATCTCTGTTGTAGTCCCTCAAAAGATGGAGCAACGTTCTGCCCGAAAAAATGACCAATTGTATATATACCTGAATTTTCCCATCTCCTAAAGACAGTGTCTATTAGAGATGATGATATGATCTTGCTATGCCAGAGATAGATATACCTTGTTATTTTCGGTATGTCTAGTTGTTTGGAGGCAAGTTTCCAAACTTTCCATACATCTTCGATTACCTTGAACTTAGTTTTCTTGTAGTAAGATGCTTCGAGCTGTTTCAACAATAGCCCTCTGCATTTATCTCCTAGTCCAAGTTCAAAAATAGAGGGGATGTAAGAATCCATGATAGGTAGGTTGGAAGGTTTCACTTTAAAGAGCAGGCCCATTTGTTGGAGTAGTGTCGCCCAGAGATAGAATGTCAAATTTGGGATACCTAGGCCGCCTCTATGTAGGGGAAGAGTTAAAGCTGGTAATGCTCTCCTTATTTTACCATAATTCCAAATAAATTTAGAAATTGTTGAGTCAAGGATTTTAACAGTGGTAACGTCAGCCATCAATGGAATAGCCCGGAATAGATAGAGTATTCTAGGAAATATACTCATTTTAATATAATTTGCTCTCCCTATTATTGAAAGGTGTAAGTTATCTACCCTCTTCAGATCTGTTTTTATTGAATTGATCAGAGGATCATAATTAAGCCGGTTAATTTCTTTTATCTCAGGAGAGATATTTACACCTAGATATATTGCATTTTTAACTTTATAGGGACTATCATATGTGATATTATTTGTACATAAAACCATGGTTTTATCTCTGTTGAGTGAATAGCCAGAGTGGAGTCCGAAATTTTGAGTTATTTGTTCTATTTCAGCTACTGCGTCTGCTGGTTTGGTTGTGAGCACCGCAATATCGTCGGCGTATGCCAGTATTTTAGTAGAGTACGGACCCACCTTAACCGGTTGAATTTGAGGGGAATTAAGAAGCTTTAAAATTAAAGGATTATTTACTAGGGCAAATAAAATCGGGGAACAAGGACAGCCCTGCCTAGTACCTCTTTGTACCTCTACAAACTCTGACTCAAAACCTTCAATCGATAATTTAGCCCTAGGGTTGATATATAGAGCTTTCAGGGCTTTAATAAAGCCGGGGCCGAAGTTGTTAAATTTCATAATTTCCCATAAAAACCGCCAAGACACTCTATCAAATGCCTTTTCGGCGTTGAGTAGGACCATCGACATCTCTCCCCCCGTGGCACCCATGATGTCGAATAGGGCAATGACTCTGCGAGTATGATCAGTCGATCCCCTCCCTGGGATAAAGCCGTGTTGCCACGGGGATACGAGGTGTTCGATGACCCCCCTTAGACGGTTTGCGAGTATCTTCGAGTAAAGCTTTGAGTCAGAGTTTATGAGTGATATGGGTCTGTATGAAGAGGGAAGATGGGGGGGTTTTCCTTTTTTAGGAAATATCGCTATGTTTGTGTGTTTTCATGACTCTGGTGTAGCTGAGTGAGTTTGTACCCCTAAATACAGATCGAATAAGTAGGGTAGTATCTGTTTACCCAACAATTTATATAGCTCTAATGGAATCTTGTCGGGCCCAGCCGCCTTCCCGTTAGCTAGATCTGATAGTGCGTTTTCTAATTCTTCCATTGTGATTTCTTTCTCCAGTTCTTCTCTATCAACTCGATCAAGTATTCTAGACATCCCTGGTTCCGGTAGCCACTCTCTAAGAAAGATTTTCATATCTCTTGTAGATAGATGTTCATTCTCATTTTGATATAATTTTTGATAATATTTCCGAAACACTTCTACAATGTCTTGAGGGGTAGTATATTGTTGACCATCATATTCGATATTCTTTATCCTAATATATGTTTGGTTTTGTCTAGTTTTGAGAGCTAATTGCTTCCCTACTTTTTCCCCTGCTTCATAGATTCTAGCTCTGTTCGCTTGATATATTTCTGCTGCTTTTTGAGTTAGTGAGCTATTAATTTCTGTTTTTAAAATCAGTATTTTTTGTAGTGTATCGGAAGTTAATATTCCTTGCTGGATTTGTTTGGCATGTACTATTTCCAAATTGGTGAGTTCTATGTTTAGTTGTTTATTAATACGATCTTGAGTTTTCTTGTGGTTTGCTACAAATGCTATCGTTTCTCCCCTGATTGCTGCCTTAAAACAGTCCCACACACTGAATCTGGGTGCGCTGTATTGATTATTATCAAAAAAGGATTGAGCGTATAGTGTAATATGATTAATATAGTCTGGGTTAGTAAGAAGCTTTCGGTCAAATGACCATTGGATATTAGGTCTATTAAAACTGTCCAGTTCAAAAGTTAGTGTTAGTGCGTTGTGGTCAGAGATGGTTTTGGGAGATTTGATTATGTTTATTAGGGCTGTCTTGTGTAACGATGTTATAATGTAATCTAACCTAACATATTTGTTGTGGGGATAAGAATAATAGGTAAAGCCATTTGCGTTATGCTTCAACATATCCCAAACATCAAATAGATCGTGACTGTCCATCAGATGGGATACTGCCTTATAAACTTGCGGTTTAGGGCCACTATAATTCGGCCACTATAATTCTGCGGGATATTTATATTTATATTAAAATTCCCACACAGAATTAGTGGGCCGACCCAGGAGGCCAATTCTAGTTCTAATTCAGTAAAGAGTTGTGGGTCGTCCAAATTAGAACCATAAAGTGAGCAAATGGTTATATCTGATTCCAATTGAACCACAACCCACCTGCCATGTTTATCAACAAGTTGGCGTCTAGGACTCCCTAATCCTGGTCTAGCTAGGATTGCGACCCCCCGTGTTTTAGACGTTTGTGATGTTGCTGCTAACAAATTAAACCTGGGAATTTTTAACAGATTTTTATCACAGCCAGCTATGTGGGTTTCCTGAATACAAAGGATGTCTACAGGGTCTTGACGTAGCAGTTGAAAGAGTTGGGCCCTTTTTCTCCCATCATTAAGACCTGCTATATTCCAACATCGCAATTTTACTCTCCCCATTCGAAATTATTTCCAATTGAACCAGTACCATCTCTATAATATATTTTAAACCACCACCATCCTACTTTGAGTTCATCATATAGATTGACATTCCTCTCCCAGTTTAGGTTAATCAAAATACAAGGTGAAGTACTCCGGTTATTTACAAAAATTAGAATAGCCAAAAATCCTTTGCGGTTTCTTATACTACAGATCACACTACAGATCACACTCATTTTTACAGTTTTTTCTCCCCCCCTTTTACCCTCCCCCTCCAGACCCCTGCAACCCACCCCCCGCCCTCCCCCACCCGCAATGTGAGGCAATTAGACTCTATGAGAGTCTTTAGTGATGGAGAGACACTCCCAAGCCAGGCCCAGACTGAAAATAAACACAATAAAAAAAGGGAGAAAGAAGGAGAGATGGGAATGAAAGAAAAAAGAAATAAGAGGAACATTTAGATAAATATAGAGAGAGATATAGAGGCGAATTAATCTAGTATATCCATATAGAGTTTCGGTACAGTCCAATACGCTCTCTATATTCCTCTAGATTAACTGAAGGCCAACATCAGAATCCTCTGTTTTCTCTTTATCTCACTCAATGGCTACTCCAAAAAATCATCAATTCTAGTTTTATCGCTAGTGAGTCATTAAGTGAGACTATCTAGAAATTCTTTGGCTTTGATTTCAGAGGTAAAACATTTAGTCTGGCCATTATATATAACTTTCAGTTTAGCTGGGTTATTTAAGTAGACTTGTGCTTTCTTCTCCATAAAGGGTTTAATAAGTTGCCGCAAACGCCACCTCCTTTCCACCGTCGTGTGGCAGAAATCAGGTCTTACAAAATAGGAAATGGTATCCCTGGTCCTGCATGCTTCTGGCCTGGCTTTTTCCGAGATGACTTGCCGGAGAAGAAAGTTTCTGAAAAGGACTGCTCGTGGATAACTCCCCTGCTTGCTAGTGGGTTTCAAGGTGATTGGAGTTCTATGCACTCGTTGCACTTCAAGCTCCCAATTCCATGAAGAGAGTTCTGGAAAAGTGTCTTTAAAGAGTTGGATGATGAAAGCTCGAATATCGGAACCTTCAATATTTTCTGGTATTCCAAGGACGCGCAGGTTGTTACGCCGTAGACGATTTTCCATGTCCTCGAGCTTCCATCTGACATCGCTTAGTTCTGCTTCATGAGATTCTACTTTTTCCTGTGTGGCTGTGGCCTCCGCCTCATTAATGACTATTCGTTCTTCCATCTCTGTCATTCTAGTGTTGAAGGCATTAACTGATCTTGACAATTTACGCACTACACCCTGAACCTTATGTAGCGCTGATTGTGCTTTGCGTCCATCCCTTGATGTCTCTTCTCGATGTGAGGCGATAGCCTGGAGGACTGTATCCATTACCGTGGAAAGCGTGGCATCCGGTTGGTGTGTAGAGCTCCGTTGAGTTGGACGAGGACCGGTGGCATGTTCTTGAGACCCCAATGCGATCGAAGGGGAGTAATCCCATGTCAGCCCCTGGGCTCTTTTCTTCCGTAAAATAGTCCTTTTATTTTCCCTGGATTCTGCCGTTCTCGTCTCTTGGTCACTCTCCGTCTCGGAGCCAGTGTTAGTTTCGATTTCCAGTTCAGAGTCCTCTGACCATCTTGCATCTTTTATCCCTTCTGATAGTGAATAAAAGTCTGACGGATCCCTATCAGTATCAGTAGGGTCTGGAGTTATCGCATCTCTGTCACTCCTCTCGTTACCATCATTGATCTCCAGCAAGCCCCCCAGATTTTTTGTGATATCTCTAAAGTCTGATGTCCCAAAATCACTCTCAAGGGCATTGCTTGGTGATTGATTTTGCAATATTTCCTGCACAATTACAGTCTTTACGGCTTCCCGGACTATTGGTGCCGTTTCTAGTCCTGTTTCTGTTAGTGGCGCTGATGCTGTTACGCCTGTTGGACTGGTCTGTGCCACTGAAGTCAAAGAGGTTAATGTGATAGAAGAAGAAACAGGAGTTTCACACAAGGAAAGATTCTCCATACCTTGTACTCCTGCATCTGAATCCGCCCCAGCCTTAGGGTCTAATATTCCTGCCTCCACGACTGTAGGTTCCATACTTTTCACTGAGGAATCCTCTCCTGAAGTTAATGGAGTATTTACACTAATATTCCTATTCTGTTTTTCTTTGGTTATGCCATTTTCTTTTTGCCCACTAGATGTCACTGTAGACCTTGAAGTGCCTCTCAGGATAGCATCGGTTACCGGCAGGGCTGCTGGGTTTTGTGGTGTAGGAGCCAGGATCATGACCGGAGCAGGGGTTGGAGCGGGGGTTTTCCGGAGCAGATCAATCACAGAAGGACCAGTCATGGGTGTACTCGGCTGTTGTCTCGAAGCTTTTGTTGATTTGCCAGCTCCTGCACCCGTATCGAGGTCAGCAACGTCACCGCTGCTCTCCAGGTGTATGCCACCTCGTTTTGCACCTAGGTCCTTTTCTCGAAGAAGAGCCTGCTTTGCTGCCCTTGTCTTGGCTGCAGCAGCGGCTACAGCAGCGGCGTTTTTCGGCGCCATTCCGCAAGAGATGCCGGAGAAATTCGTTAGACTCGTTAGAGGTGGGGCTATGAGCGTATGCCGAGCCGGCTGTTTTGACTCCGGGGGTCCGTCCCGTCTCACTAGCGCAGCTCCCCCACTGGTTTGCAGGCAGGCTATGAACCGCAAAACAATCACGCCGATCAGTGAAGTGCAGAACGAAAAACGCTGCTGTAATACAGTCGGGTCCAGCTCATCGTCTTCAACTCTGACCTCAGACATCACGCCAGGTTCGCCAGGTTCGCCATCTGGGCATAAAACACCCTCAACAGCAGCAAGAAAAGGGGGGTAAGTACCTCACTTCCAGTTGTTACTTATTTTAGCGGGGCATTTTTCAATTCTCCTTCTCTATGCTGTTCCTTTCATGTGCTGGCTTGGGAGCTGCCTCACAGCGGTCTAACAAGCCGCCGCTATCTTATTGGGGTGGAAACACCAGCCGATGTCATCATTCTCATTCACTCTTTTGTTCCTAATATACTTATTGGTATATAGGTATATCACATAAGCAAGGTATAACATGAGGAATCCTTTTTTAAATGTCACTCACCCCTCCTGCCCTGGTCCGTATATATAGATGATCCAAATTCCAGTACTGGTTCAAAACTCCCAGAATTGTCTGAGTAAGAGCAAAGGGAATGACAAAGAGTCATACATTTTTTTTAAAGGTAGGACTAAAGCACACAATGATATTCAATAAGGTGTGTATCTTCCCTCAACCATGGCTTAGCTATACAGGAGGAAATACTGTATACATCATCTTCTTTAACAAACATGTCAATATATAACTATTTCAAATTCCCCCCATAACCTGCATTTGTGTTAGGTTTGCACAATAAAGAAAGGTAGCAGAGCATTTTAAATGATTCTTGATTCCCCTCAGATTTTTAGCGATCAGACACTGTTAGTGGTTCCCCCATTGACACACCCTGGGTGAGGGGTATTAACTTCAAGTTAAAACTCTTACTCAGTTGAATCCACTTTATCTCTCACTCTCTCATTCTCACTTTCTCTCACTCACTCATTCTCACTTTCTGCCTCTCAATTACAGTCATCCTCACTCTCATTCTCCCGCATTTGCACTCTTCTTTACCTTGCACTCACTCTCATTCACTTTCTCTCTTACACACACACAAACACACGCACACACAGATGTGTTCACCCATACAATCAGGCCCAGACAGATATGCACACACTCTCACAAAAATGCTATTACCCATTGACACACAAACAGCATATATCTAAAAGGGTTTTTTTTTTTTTTTTTATTTCAAATCATTTTTATTGAGTTAAGAAAACAAAAGCAAAAGACATTACAATAAATCTTCCAGCAAAAAGTGAGTTGTTACAGATGCCAGTGAAGGTCCAGTTCCAGCTCCTGCTTCATTTGTTTTAATAAACTAACATTGAATGACACACTATCTAATACAATAATTAAAATTGACAGAAAACAAAGAGGGTGAAGTCCTGATGCACATAGCAGGTCAAGGTTCACCTGTGTTTTTAGATATTGATTCTTCCACTTCTGAGACCAAGGGTCTCAAAAGCAGTGGCAGGGTTTGTAAGCAGTAAGCCACTGGTCACAGCTGTGATTTGAGTTTATATAATGCCTTAAATTAGTGAGTTGGCGAGTATAAGGAAATATTTGCTGATGTATACAAAGCTGCATTTTCTGCTGAAACCTATTTAAAGCATATAGATATAAGAACATTATACTTCTATAATTTTTGCTTGGTCAAGATTCTGTTGCTTTTGCATTACAGATCTGTATCGATTTGGCGGATGCATTATATTGCTACTTTCACACCTACCCATTTCCTTCATCTTCAGGTACCTGTCTCCATTTGCAGTGAGCCTTGCCGTCCTGGTTATAGAAAAGCAGCAATTGAAGGGAAGCCTATATGTTGCTTTGAATGTATCTTATGTTCAGAGGGGAGCATTACCAACCAAACAGGTGGGTCGCTTTAAGATCTCTAATATATTTTATACCATGTGAAAATCTACATGCACACCGTCCATATTTCTGGTCTATCTTTTTAGTCAGCTTCAGCTGTCTCGAATATTGCTTTTTCAAAAAAAGCATTCATAATATGCACACAGAGCTGTTGGTAGAGGGCTATGCTCATTTGTCTGTTAAATTATCATTCAGAGTCAGAGCTGGCTCAATCACATTTGGCGCCCTTATGTCCCATGACCGCCTCCTCGGATTCTCTCACTACTACCTGCAAAAGTGCCCCTCATCTCTCCTATCATAAAATATTGCTAAGGACAGAGCCCCCCTGAGGTCACAGCACTCCCATCCATAGGTCGTGCCCAGTGTGTGCTGCAACAGTCACACGGCCCAAAACGCCGGCCCTGTTAATAGTTTGCTTCTGTCCATCAAAGCATGCTAGGTCACCCCTCTATATTCATTGGTCCCGCACACTTTCAGTGACTGCGTAAATCCTGTGCACATTATTCACATTAGTGTAAAAATTGTTCCTTTCTCTTGATTCACAAATCTGGTTTAAAGTGTGATTTATTTTATTTATTATCACGTTTCATATTAACTTTAAATAATGCAAGTTCATTTTGCCTACACTTTGGATACCCAGTTAAATATTGATTTATTTTTCATCTCCGTTGAAATGCTGTTAATATAAAGTACTTACATGGCAGTGTAGCATCGTAGCTCCCTGCAATTTGAGTGATTGGGTAGGTGGTAATGTATTCTTATTGCATTCACAAAAAATATGAATAAAATAAATGGCAAAAATGAAAGGCTTATTGTTTAATGAACATCACAAGTAAAATGGCCGCATCAGTGATTTTTTTTATAAGTAATAAAAAGCTTATGGTAACGATATGGTGCTACTCTTAGGGGCATATTCACAAGGAGCTATCGCAGAATAAACAGCACTTTAACGCAGTCAAAGTCGTCATAAATATACCTCCACATCCACAAGCTGGTGTTAACAGCCCACAGCACCAGTTTACCTGCGATAGCAGCCGCAAAAAACATCGCCACAGATGACCCCCGCAACTATGGCTAATGAGATGCATAGTAGGCCTTCCCGTGCAAAAAGCCGCGACAGCACAACACGTCAACATTCACAACGATTAGCCAGATCGACGATAAGAGCACAAAACACGCGTTAAGGCGCGTTAGCGGCAGGAAATTAACACCTGTTCTGACCTGGTGTAAAGTCGGACGACAGCCTGCACCACAAAAGGGAGCACAGCCCAGAGCCACACCTGAAGACAAACAGATGCCATAGAGCCACTGAACATGTGGGCCAGACATTCAAGAGGGTCACAACACCCACCATCACCACACCCAGGACCACCAATCCCTGGCACCTCCGACCAAAGACATGCCACATCAGCTACACCTAAACCTGATGTCGCACAATCACAACTGGTGACATGCATGTGTCGTCACAGAAATGAGCATCACACGCTCACTTTCGAAGCAACCAATGAAACTTTATTGAAGGGAATGCTGAAATGCAATGAAGACACATGGCGGCTGCCCTCGGGACAATCAGTTAGTCACAACCTGCAAGACAAAAACCATGAAGAGAAGGTGTGTCCTGCGCACATCAAAAGACAGAGAGAGAGCGAAGGGGAGAGAGAGAAGAAGAGAGGGGGAGGGAGAGAGAAAGAGAAGAAGAGAGAGAGAGAAGAAGAGACGGTAGAGAGAGAGAAAGGGAAAGAGAAGAAGAGAAGGGAGAGAGAGAGAGATAGAGATAGAGAAGAAGAGAGGGGAAGAGAGATAGAGAAGACTTGAGGGGGAGAGAGAGAGAGAGAGAGAGAGAGAGAGAGAAGAAGAGAGGGGGGATACAGAGGGAAGAAGAGAGGGGGAGAGAGAAGAAGAGAGGGGGAGAGAGAGAGAGAAGAAGAGAGGGGAAGAGAGAGAGAAGAGAGCGAGAGAGTTCTGCCCCTGCGCACCCAGGGCACACTGCTCACCTGCTGCCACCAGTGTGTCTCCAACAACTTGCCGGTA
Source organism: Lissotriton vulgaris (assembly GCF_964263255.1). NCBI lineage: Eukaryota > Metazoa > Chordata > Amphibia > Caudata > Salamandridae > Lissotriton > Lissotriton vulgaris. Next base: position 1,301,781,106 of record NC_141695.1, on the reverse strand, counting down.
TGTATAGCAGTACACCAGGTCACACATCAGAGTCAGAGGCATCATCTAAAACAAAATCCAGATACATGACTGGCACAGTACACACACTTGTGCAAAACATCGCCCGCCCACCCATGCACAGGCAGAGGCACCCCAGCCCCTCCCGCCGCCCATCGGAGCATGCCCGCCCATGCACTCCCGGGCCTCACTGCTCACATTCTGCCACCGGAGTGTAGACAGGAGGTTACACCACATGCAGCTGTAAGCCACAAGCCCAGGGCCTGCGGACATGCCACCCCCCACACCATGCAGCCACACTGCGCAGGCCACCAGGTCACACGTCTGGTGCTGGGACTTGATTTATCGATAGCATAGGACAAACCAGGGCACTATGTACCATTGCAGCCTGCACACCTGCTCAGCCCAATGGATGCCACTAACTTTATGATCCTGGAAGCTGGACCACATGGCGGTAGGCCCGGGCTGCCCGCTGGCTCTGGCATACACTGCGGTCCAGCAGGGCACACAAATCCTGTCTGGACCACAGGGATGGGGCATCATTGCAGGCTACACACCCACTCAGCAGCTTAAGTACCAATGACTCAGTGCACCCAAAGTCACCATCCCGGGTGGGGTGCCTGTGCTGGCCACAATGCTCCCTGTGCCACTAACCCTGTTCAACCCCAGTCAGCTTCCCGTGGCAGGGTGCCTGTGCCAGCCGCAATGCACCGTGTGCCACAAACCCTGTTCAACCCCAGTAAGCGCCACATGGTAGCAGGCCTGTGCCGGCCACAATGCACCATGTGCCACAAACCCTGTGCACAGCAAATCATGGGCCCTTTATGATTGAGCACCGTGGAGCATCCATCATCCAGTCACCACCGGCAGAGGGGAATGTGACGTTGCAGTCCTGTTATATTTGCAGTGTCACATGGCCTGAGAAGCCTGTGCCAGATGGGTGTGGTGTGCGGCAAACCTACACTCAGGGAGTGGCTGTGGCATTCTGACAACTTAACCAGTACCTGCTCACATCCAGCAAGTACAACTGTAATGGGTAGCAATGAGGCCCCTCCTCAGAGCGTTAGAGGAGTGGTCTGATCTTCCATATATCGGAACAGCGCAGGGCTTGCAAAAATGACTTGTGGGCACTGCGCGTGGTTCAGTCCATGTCCGGACAAGGAAGTGGCTGATACGTGTGTCCCTGTAGTGGTGTCCACAGGACTAGGCCTGGGTGCAGCACTACGCTACGCTCGCGTAGTTTGCGAAGTTTGTGCTACTTCACACTACAGGAAATGCACGTAGCACAGTGCAAACACGCATAGCGTAGCGTAGTGCAGTGACCATTTTCTGCTTACTCCCGGTCCTCAACATCAAGTTGCGACCGCAAGCAAGCAAAATGACATCCCGGCGGGACTTTTTTCTCATTCACGATCAGCAACATCAAGTTGCTGATCGCGAGCATGGAAAATAAACCTCCTGGCGAGAATCTCAACGTGGGGAGGTCAGGTTTCTCATTGCGAGTGGTTGTGTATGCTCACAACCGCCCACTGTGCAAGATGGTGTTTCAATGATTGCAAAGTTCCGGATGCTTGTCCGCACTATGCAATCATTGAAAACAGCATCTTCCACAGTGCAAACAGGCTACTACGCAGTTTGCGTAGTGCTACGCGTAGCTCACGTAGTGCGAAGTGCTCTTTGCGTAGCTTTCCGATGCGCTACTTCGCAAGCTATGCCCACCCTTACACGGCACCCACTACACAAATTGCTACGTAGTACTCTCTGACTAGCATCCCACAGGATGAGCATCATTGACGCAAGGGAAATCACTATCGCTACATTCATCCACACAAACATAAATGAATGATGAAAGATATGGCACAGCAGTGCATCACTGGATGTTTATTGCACATCCAGTGCACTTCTGCAGCTGGAGCGGTACAGGGCAATGCTGAGCACTCTACACAATATGGGCCCGTGGAGGGCCAGCCAGAGTCCATCCAGAGATCACAGGTACTGCGGAAGAGGAAGGGTATAGTCCGCCGTCTGGTCACCGTGTCATTGGTCATCAAACAGGATGTGGCATTCCATGTCGTTGTCCAAGGTGAGTGCATCTAAGTAAATCAGGGGTCAGTGGAAGGTCATGAGGCCATGTGTGGGACCAAGCAGAAACAGGGCAGGTGGCAGAAATGAATGCTACTGAGTCCTCTGATCACAGGCACATCCACATTCTCATCCATGGAAGAGTACTCTGCCCCAACTGTGGGTGTTGCTAAAGCATCTGCGGCACTGTGTGCCACTGACACAACAGGGGCTGGAGGACGATTGTCGGCCGCACCATGTCCCACTGACACATCAGGTGCCAGAGTGGTTAGGCCTGCCACACTGGGAGGAAGACACACCAGGGACGGAGATGTGGATGGTGTGGGGGCAGCAGCATTCATCATTGCCACGCCTTGTGGCAACAATGCCATGATGAAGATCTGCAGGGCATGGTAGATCCCAGCTACTTCCCGCTGATATGCAGAGGTGGCTGCCATTATTTCTGCCTCCATCCGCACCATGTTCTCCATGAGCCTCCGCATGTGTGCCAGCTCACGGCTGGTATCGCTGGAGCCACTCTGAGTGGACAAGTGTTCTTCTCTCTACGCCATGACTCCAGCGATGTCAGTCAGCACTCATTGGAGACCATGGAGAGGGCCTACACACCTAAGGATGGCGTCAAGTTTTTGTTGCCATGATGCCAAAGCCCAACCGCACCTGCTCTGCCGTCTCCCTATGGCACTCCAGCATACGGCATTGGAAGGCCATGTGTTGTTCTTGGGGGAGTGCCGGGGCTGTGGGTGCCTCCTGCTGGGTGCTTTGGGTAGTGGGTGAGGTCTCCTCAATGTAGCTGGGATGCCCAGATCCTGGAGGTAAGTGGTGGATGAGGTCAATGATGTATTGGAGGGTTTGGGTGCCGATGCTGGTGTTGTCCTCGTCTTCTGTGAAGAGTGGCTGGGACTGCTCTGCAGGAGGTGTTTACAGTACCCCTGCAATTTGACGGGGAGATGGTATATTGCAATGTGCCCACATGTGTGTAGCTGCATGGTACATGTTAACATTCAGACAGTGACAGTCTGTAGATCTGAGCGCGGACCCAGAGTTGTGTAGGTGTGCGCTGTGCTCTGCTTGATTATGCATGTGTTCCTGTACCCATCTCCACCCACCCCCCCAGTACCTGGTGGTCCCTCACCCTGTTGTGATTCTGTTCTGTACTGTTGACCAGTGTCCAATCCCCCGACTCCGGCCGCAGTCTCCCCACTGATGACTGTCAACACCAGCTCCTCCATGTCATCCAGTTCGAGCTGTGGTGCTGGGCCCCCACCTCCAGTCTGCATTGCTGCCTTCTGGTTGGCGGAGAGTTTCTCCTTGGTTTTCTGCTTGATGTCATTCCATCGCCTCTTGATCTTGTCCATTGTCCTCTTGTGCTCTCCAATGACATTCACCTTGTCCACAATGTCCTGCCATATTCCATTTTCAGTGCCCAATGACATGTTGGAGGTGGTGAACAGTTATTGATGGTGTTTAATCCCCTCCGTGACTATGATCCTGTTTGTCTGCCGACTAAACTTCGTCTTCCTCTTCTTCTTGTCCTTGCCCTTCCATGTTTCCGAGTTCCCAAGCTGGTCATCCATGGGGCTTGTGGGGTTGCGCTCGTCCTCTGCGCCTGCTCTGGCTGCCTTCATGGTGCTTGTGTGTTGGTCAGTTTGTGTTTGGGTGTTTTTTCTACTTTTATGGTGATTTTTCCCGCTTGCCAGGTGTGTGTTGCAGGCATGTTGCTGCTTATTGCTCATAGTGGAGGGGGTCTTCTTTAGTAAAGCTCCTGACGTCTATCTTGACATCTCTTAATTAAGGCAACACGGTTTTTCTTTTTATGATTTAAACTTAATCTGTGAATACCTTGGTTATCTTGATCAGACAAGTGCATTTCTTTGGATGACAATTGGAACTTTATCTGAATCCAGTCATCTTGGACCTTGCAGTGCTAGAAAGGAAGCAGTATTAGGATTTCAGTTTTTTCTCGAGTAAGTTTGTGTGAGGACAATCTTTGTGGAAGCAAGTCTAGTTTTTGGAATTTAATTTAGGGCCATAACTAGAGACTGCCAAAATTATGACTGCTACATTTTGAGGTCGCTGCTAGCCCAGCAGTGATAGATGTATCTTAGCAGTAAACACCATCCTGGAGATTCCTTTCATGGTATACAACATTTGGTGTACAGGAACCATCAGTTTTGAGGGCTGTCTACTAAACTTTAACAAGCATTAGTTTTTCAAAAACACACTCCCAATCTAGAATTTGTTATTGAAAAACAAAGAGCTAACAAACCCCACACACAAGGAGTTTTGTGCTTGGCTGTGTGGTCAATATTTGCATTTTCATTGTACACGGTAGTGACGGACAGAAAATAAAAGTTATCACACAGTCCACCACAAATACAGCAGTCGATGTAATGCCTATCCTCATATGGTCCTGCTCCATCAGGCTTTCTGAGGAAGCCACATGTTGACAGAGCCATCAGGGACCGCATAGAAAGAAAACTAATGGTCCTGCTAAACCTATATAGGACTTGTGGAATGTTATTTTGGCATACAAAATACTTCAACTCATTTTTATGAAGTACCTGGTCCGCCAAACTATAACTTACCCTTTAATTCTTAACTTCCTCCAACCCTATAGACCTTTTCATGCTCATAAAATTATTAGTGGTTAACATTCCTCTATATTTAGTAAAGAAAACATCTACTAACAATCCGTTACAGTCCTTAAGTTCGAGTTCCACTTCACTTATGAATGGGAACAATAATTGCATTATTGAAATTAAGTAGCAGGCCTACTGCAAGAATTTAGTGGGAATGGGGGGATGATGGTACCCTGGAATATCGCGGGGTTGAGTTCTAGATTATAATCTCCTGAAAGACTTACTTTTATAAATAGCTTTGATATTTGTCTCTTTCAAGAGACTTGGGCATGTGATCCCCAGTTTCTCCAGGGCTTCCTAAATTTTTTTGTACCAGCAACTAAGGGTCCCAAAGGTCAGCCGAAAGGGGGGGTTAACCATTTGGATACGTCAAAAACTCTTTGATAGGGTCATAGAGCTACCTACTAAGAATAGGGATATTCAGCTGATTAGGCTATCATTGGGTTCCTTGGGTACCTTGGACATCTATAATCTTTATGTTAGAGGGTCGGGGGGGGGGAAATCTCAGGTTTTGGCTGCCTTGGATTCCCTGATTGGGCTACAGCCGAGCGAGAATCACATGATTGTTGCTGGCGACTTAAATATGACCTTTGAGCCACTTACAATATGTGATTGGCGCTCAGGAGAAGAGGAGGATTCCCAGTGGGGGATTCCTAAACTGGAGTTAAAACCGATAGATAGATGGACAGATAATATAATCAACATTAATGCGATATGCTGTGAAAAGAGGACTCAGAGCATTGAACGGTAGAACTATGAGTGACGGACAAGGTGAACATACTTTTGATAATGGTCGCTCAAAAACAGGATTGATTATGTTATCTGTAATCTGGCAATTTGGCACCTTATGAAGGATATAAAGGTAGTGGCTAGGCATAAGAGCGACCATACTCCCTTATGTATAATACACCGTTTGTGGGGGAGGGAACAAGGGGGGTTGAATAGGGTTGAGCAGGCTTTATTTGAGATCGTTCCAACTAATGAAATGAGGCAGATAAGGGGGGACAAATTATGATGCAAGATAGGGTGCTGGAAAATATCAATGAAGAATTGGAAAAAACCTTTTCTGCCATGGCCACCGTTGTTGGGGTAGAGAATGATTTGCAGCAAATTACCAACCTTCATTATAGTTTCTTCAAAAGCGTAAGGAGGCACTTCATCAAGGTAGTAACAAAGTCTGCAGGCAAAAAATTATGGCCAAAAAGAGTGTGGTGCTATAACAACGCTTGTAGATCTGCAAGAACATCCTTAGGAGTGGTCCTTAAAAGAAGAGATCCTAGGGCCTTATTTATGAAGGCCTTGCGCCGCCGGTGCGTCACTTTTAACATGGGAAAAAGTGACGCACCGGTGGCGCAAGGCCTTCATAAATAAGGCCCCTAATGCTGTCAGAATAGCTAGACAGAATTACAAGAAAGCTGTATACATGGCAAAGAAACTATGGGATGAACAACATTGGCAGGACCTTAAAACAGCTAGCACAGCAAAAGACTCAAAACTCTTTTGAAGTATTGTTAAGTGGGGGAAAGGAGGTCTCCCTGAACCACCCGTAAATTATGTAACCCAGAGAAGCTGGATAGATCATTTTGGTCCCCAATATGCATGCTGCCCAGAGGATAGGTTCAGGGAACTTATAAACAATACCCATTGTTTAGAACCACCTTTTAACATTAGAGATGTAACAGTGGCACTTAAAGCTGTCTCAAGGGGAAAAGCACCAGGACCAGATGGGGTCCCAGCGGATGTTTTTATCCAGGATAAAATGCACTGGGACCTGAATATTATGAACTTGGCCAATGCTGTAGCATTAGGAGCTCCAGTACCAAAGTCATGGCAAGGGGCCATAATAATCCCTATATATAAGAAAGGCGACAAAACACAGGCTGGGAACTGTAGGCCTATCAGCCTGATTGATACAATACAAAAGGTGATTGGGAAAATGATTTCAGGTAAAATATTAGATTGGGTAGAAGGAGAAAATATCTTGTCCCCTTTTCAGGCTGGTTTTCACAAATTAACCAGCACTACTGATCAGATCTTCCGCTTTACTTTATCACACTGGTAGAGTGTATTATTAGGCAAAGGTATAATTTACGCCGCATTTATTGACGTACGAGCCGCTTTTGATTTGGTGCCACGATCTAAACTATGGAACGTGTTAAACAAGTTAGGCATGCCACCTGAAATCTTAACGCTAGTGATGAGGCTGCATGAGTCAAATTACGCAAAAATTCAATGGGGGGGGGGCATGGGCAAGTTACATCTGAATTCCCGGTAGAGCATGGGGTGCGCCAGGGCTGTGCAATGGCCCCCACGCTCTTTTCATTATATATCAACGGGGTAGTTGAATGCATGTTGTCAGGATGTGTAGATGCCCCCACTTTGGCTGGAATGAAAACCCTTATTTTATTATCCGCGGATGACACTCTTATTATATCAAAAACCCCTAGTGGCCTTCAGCGAGCCTTGAAGATTTTTGAGGATTTCTGTACTGACCAAGGGTTGGACATCAATGTAGCAAAAACAAAACTTATGGCATTCAACCCATACCGCAGTTTTAAAGGGAATTCTTTTATGAATGGGCAAAATGTGGAAATGGTGTCGGACTTTGTTTACTTGGGTATCCATGTGGCAAAGGGTATTAAGTGGGGGAAACACGTAGAAATGGCGGCTTTAAAACTCCGCCAAAATGCGGGAGCAATAATTTCAGAGCATAAGAAATCCCTGACGAAACCAATACAGCCAGCTCTCTAAGTGTATGAGGGGAAAGCCCTAAGCTCTGCACTTTATGGTGCCAAGATATGTGGCTATGATAAACTAACACCACTAACACTCGCAGAGAATACATTTTTGCGCAGCCTTGTTAGTCTACCCAAGAGCTCACCGATGAAACCACTGCGATAGGATCTAGGCAGGAAGGCCTTGGTAGATATCGCTAGACTGTGCCCCATATTATATTGGCGACAGATTTGGGTAACCCCTGAACTTGCCCATTATGCCCAGGGATTTTTGGACGTAATTAGAAATTATGATTTCCACAAAATAACCTGGTTAAATGAACTTTGTAAAACTCTGGTGGGAATGGGTATGAAGGGGCTGTGGAGAACCCCGAGGTGGCTTCATTCCCATCTAAGGTTATCTTAAAAGAAAAATATTGGGAATTGGTTGCGTACCGGAACTGGAACAGTGCTGATCCCTGTACTATGGAGGGTCGTTTCCTGGAATATAAATCTTTTCCCAGTTTAGAGCCATATTGGGATGGTATTACAAAACCGGGAGATAGGAAGCTCTATTTTCAGCTTAGAGCAGGGTCTCTCCCTATAAGATCATTAACTGGAAGATGGACTCTAGGTAGTTCCAAAATGAGCCCGGTCTGTAAAAATGATAAAGAGACCATTGCCCATCTTCTCTTTGTATGTACAGCCTAAAATACCCCCAGACGAGTTTGGATAAAAGCTGTGTGCAGACTGTTAGGTACAAGGGACAGCGCGGTGGCGCTATGATTAATTTGCACTAGCAATTTACCTGTTATTTCAGTTGCAGTCGCAAAATACCTGGGCTGGGACTGGGCCATTAGGAAATTTTTTTTTTGAGTAATTTGATTTTCCATAGTATACACAAGATATTAGAAATTTTAAAATGTATTGAATTCATGCCCAAAGTATATGATAGAGACTATAGGAACATTTGGAATATATGAACTTTGTGATTGTTTTAAATAGTAATGATGTCAAATTGTTTTTAATTGTATTTTTACATGTGTTAAATATTTTTACCTGAAATGAATTTATATTAACAAATGGAGGTTTTAATAATTGTGCTTTTATGAGTTTTTTATCTAGAAAATAAGGAAATTTGACCTGACTTGAAATTAAGTAACAAATAAAATGTATTAAATGCCAATCAATCTGATAATTCAGTTACTAAAATTACTTTAGCTGCTGTTCATACTAATAGAGACACCAAGATTCCTGATAGTTCAATCTTGCTATTGAGACAAACCAGTGTATCCTCTTTAGCCATGTTATGTTAATTTATTTTATAATGTGCTGTGATTACCTGGAGGTGTCTTGGCGCTAGCTCGCTTACAGATCTACTAACTGTATCAGCCTCCTCAGAACCCTTTATATAAAATTAAAAAGCCAGGTTTTTAAGTCTTTCCTAAAGACCAAGAGCCCTTGAATTGTTTTTAATTGTATAAGCAGGTCATTCCAGGAGTTTGAAGCACTGTATATGAAATTTCATCCTCCCCACATGGTGCGCTTATATTTGGGAATCAGGATAATGTATGCTGTGGAGGACCTCCGGGTTCTTGATGGCTTACAGCACTATTCTTCAAATAGTTGAGGCCCATTCCATGCAGTGCTTTAAACACAATGCAGACCAACTTAAAAACCACTGTATCTTTTTTAAGAGCATCTACTAAGGATTTGAATTTAGGAAATCCTAATTACAGTCCAATGGCTGCGTTTTGCAAGGTCTAAGTTAGTTAATATGTTACTGTTTCTGTTGCATGTTAGAATAAAAGACATGACAGTAGTCAAGTTTTGAAAGCACCATCAGAGTGACTACTGTTTTTTGCAAAGAGGGAGTCAGAAAAGGAAGAACATTTGTTATAGTTTTAACGGTGTAAGAAACTGAGGAAGAGACCACATTTACCTATACCATGTAGGTGATCCTCTTGTCAATAATCACTCCCAGACAACAAGTTGATTTTACTGGAATAGGGGATATGTTGAGCTCAGAGGAGCTCTTGAACAATTAGGAGCTCAGGGGGAATAAAGAGGTTGGAACAGGTCGCCCCCCACTCAATATCTATTCAACAGCTCAAGACCTGTCCCTGTGTTATGTAGAAACAAATGTTTCCCATCAATTTTAACAGACCCCCTTCTTAGGGTGTTAGTAAGCCGAGGGTGAATCTCACTCTACTGCTTAACTATGCCCTTATGGTCATGAGTTTCTACTGAGTCTAAAACTGCGAGTGGCACTAAGGACAACTACAGACCCTCACCACACCTTCAAAAGAAAAGAATTTCAGAAAAAAGGGGGAGGGGGAGTTGGCAGTGCCTCACGGGAGCAACACCGGCGGAGGAATAAACAGACTGGTACTTGTCTGTGTCCTCACGTTATCATCATCAGCGACTGCCAACTATAACAAAGAAAAGGGATAACAGACAGTGCAGACTACATTAACCAAAAATGTGCTCTGTGTCAGTGACCCAATGAGATGCGGTCACTCTGATTTCAAAGTATGACACCAACACTGTTTAATAAGAGCAGAACTCCACTAGCTAAATTACTTTTAATCAGTGCTGTGTGCCCACTCTATTAAAACCAAACCAACATGTTTCATTGCCGTGATAGATTTGTCGGCGATTTCATCTGGGTTTTGGGTCTTCGCGTTCTCTGCACGTCAATTCTTCATTTATTGTACCTGTAGTTGTACAAGAAAGGAAAAAATATAATGATAATAAGGTAATGTTATTATCATTTTATTTTGTTCTCCTGCTGCAACTGCTTTGCATGATGGGTGGGGCTGCAAAGCAGGGGAGGAATGAAAGAACCCCCCTTAGTGGGCAATTACAGTTTGGCCAGCCCTCTCGGGCCTCCCAAAATGGTCATGCAAACTTTCCCCGTAATACAGACTGTGCTTCTTGGAGTTCGAGACGGAGGAGAGAAGGAGCAGAGACGGGGGATCCGGTGGCAAGGTAAGTGTATTTCTTTTTTTATTTACATTGTCATCCATGCCCCCCACCACCCCCGAGTCATGCCGGCCACCAGCATCATAATCCCAACAGCAGAAATGGCATCAATTGGAATTACGAGCCTGTCTCCGACTGGCTGATGGGCTCCTTGAACCCGTCGGAATCCAGGTGGAATAACCTGCCAGTATACATTTCGACCGCCTATATTGTAATTAGGCGGTCAGAATTGAAACTAACAATCTCGGTCAGAAAGCCTCCAAGCTTAGGTCGGAGGCTTTCTGACCGAGATCGTATTAGGCCCCTATGTGTTTTCTCACACCCAGGAGGTGGGAGTAAAATCACCCTGCCCGAAAAGCAGTAAATTAATCAAGACTAAAAGTGAACCCTGATTAAAAAGCCGAAAACACAAGAAGGTTCCACACCTATGAATTCTTCACACATTCAAACTCATGCATTGGTAATCATTGATGGTGCGTTGACCCCCATTAACTCAAGGGCATGAAGCAACTTCACTAAAACCTTGTACATAAGACATAAACACACCACCACCGGTGATGATGATTTTTTCAAAAACTAAGATGAGCAACATAAAGTGTACTTCAAATAGTACTATTATTCATTGGCCCAGCCTCGCTGCGCTATTGCAAATGAAAGGTGCCAGTCCAAACAGGAACACACACGTAAGCCTCCATGAGACCCAACCGCCGATGTAGACTGGTGAAACAAACAATTTGTCCAAATTATCTCCTTCCATCAGAGTCAGACCACAGCTGTCGGTCAGGAATGCAACACTACTAGGGAAGCAAACCGCAGAGCTTCCACAACAGTAGGGATCTAGAATTACAGCTGTGCACCCCACATTTCTGGGTTGTTTTACTACTAGACCAATTACCTCCTTATTTCACACACATGCCCTTCCTTTGTTCAACAACAGCAGCTTCAATTTTGGAACAAAATATTTTTATATAACACCCCATGACCTCCTTTGTTGAATGTGACATTTTCCACACAACTGCGGCTTCCAGTTACCTGTTCTGGGGGCGGAATGGTATAAGCGCAGCTGATCGTGACAATTTCTGGCAGAAATTGACAAAGTGCACTGCCTAAACATAGATACACTCAGCTGAAAACACCCAAGTCAACTATTGCTTGATGAAAGTTCTAAAGAAAATTGAGGAAATTTTTCACAACTGCAAGCACTACAATTCACTTATAAAGCATCTTTCCCTGATCAAGATCAATTTAGCTTCAGCAATATCTTGTAATCATATGAGTACATAAAAGTAACCATGAGCGATATCTGTTTTTAAAGTCATTGCTTTGTAGGAACTATTGGCTTCACTTTTTATATAATGTTAGGGCATTCTCTAAATGTGACTGCCACTATTAAAGGGCTTAGTTAAAATTGAATTGTGCTTAATTTGGAGGAATTGTGGAGTCTGTTGCAGCATGGATGGGATATGCACTATGCAGATTGTTGGTGCAAACTAATGTAGGGGTGCACATAAGTGAATAAACCTTTAGTACCTGGCTGAGGTTTAACCTCAACAAATCAGCAATGCATCAATGACAGTGGAACACATTAAGCCTCACAATGATAACAGAGAGTAGTAGATGTGCAATTCATCAGCATATTAGCAAAGTTACAAACTCAATTCATCAAAATGAATCATGAATCAAAGATCATCATTTACGCACCTTTTGCCAAAGTCAGTCAAGAAGTTTTAGGATAGCAAACACAAAAACAGGCTGTTTAAAGTTGTCATAAACAAATCTTGAAATGTAGCTCTCCTGAGTGGAAATTCCCTACTATTCCTATGAAAGGCAGAGTCAAATAAAGACTCAGTCAGTCAAATGAGGATAGATTTACTCAGGAGTCTAACTCTTTGAGCATTCATTGATTGAATCATAAATAAATCTTGAAATGTAGCTCTGGAAATTCCCATCTATTTCAAACTAACAAACTGGAAAAATGGGCTATGTGGAGCAGGAGGTGTCAGGAACTAATGCCTATGAAAGGCAGAGTCAAATGAGGATAGATTTGCTCAGGAGTCTAACTCTTTGAGCATTCATAGAAAGATTGTCCCCTCTATGGAGGCTGGAATGGTCAAGTGAATCTCTAGCAAATGGAAAGGCATATGAATCTAACTAGCTCTGCAATGAACCATTGGAACTAATACTCCCCATGATTCTGAGGGAGAGGTAACAAATCAGAACCGCACATTTACAATAACATTTTAGAAGGCTTCTTCCCAGGCATGGCACAATGGAAAGTTTCAGATGTTTGAACTTCAGGAAATATATCTTAACAGAATCATACATTGCAGTTAGCCTCTCCCAGGAACAGGTACAGCAAGATACTTTATTCACTGTCTATGAAACCTGTGCTGATAATCTACCCTCATAGAAACTAATCATTGAAACATTTAAATTATACAAACTACTGTAACTTAGCTCCTGAAACAAGAGGAAATCGAGAAAGAAACACAGCAGCCATAAGAGCACTCTGTTTTAACCCAATGTGTGCTACAATTTACTATGGCTAACCTAAAGTGAACACACTTTTATTAGGTCAACTATAACTAGGTTACTATGTTTTAGGTTTAAACCTATAATAACTGATAAACCCCACCAAAAGGTAAATAGGCCTCATCAGTTAACTTATAAACACTGAATAAAACACCAGTAGAACAACAAACTAAATGCCATTCAAAGAAAGGAAAAGGAGAGTGGAAGAGTAGGTTTTATTTATTCCTGAAAGGGACAGTTCAATGTAACTTTTTTTATACAAGGTAACAGCAAAAAGGCTTGGCTTAAATTATTATTTTTTTTTTATTATTTTTTTTTTAAAACCTTTATTTACAAATGCACAATACACAGCGTCTGCCTACAACCCCGCGGGGCCGGCCGCTATGACAAAGAACAGGCTGAGCGAGAAATGCGATATGAGGCAGCACGTTGCTGGAGCAATCTCTAAAATCAACATTATCGGCAAGAGCGTAACATCAGACAAATAGGATAAGAAAGGTTTAATTTTATGTTTTTGTCGAAGTGAACACTAACAAACAAACACATGGTATCATAGTGGCATGGGTTGCTGGAGGTGGGGGGGGGGAATGAGTATAGGAGAAAAGACGATGTCGAGGGGGGGGTGGCGCGCGCAAGAGAGGCATGTGGTAAGAATAGGAAAGGAACGTGAATCACGGAGAGGAGGGAAGAGGGACCTCGTAGTCAAGTGGGGGAGAACAGATATCCCCACGATAAGCATTCCAGGGAGCCCAAACTCTGGACCACTTCCCCGGACGCCCCCGGGCCTCATATACCGTCTTCTCGCGGTACATGGACCAGTCCATGTTCTCCTTCCAGGCACTTAGTACTGGCGGTCTAGGGGAGCCCCAAAGCTGCGCAATATCCCTCTTCGCGATCATATTGCCAAGGGTGACCCAAAGTGTCTGGGCAGCAGTGCAGTCAGACGGTTCCCATACATTCAAGAGACAACGACGCGCCTCGGGAATCAATGGGACCCCCGTGACACGGCTCATCACATCATGCACCCTGGACCAGTACGTTACAATCACCGGACATTCCCAGAGAACGTGAAGAAAGGTACCATCCATCCCACACCCACGCTTGCATCGTCCATCCGAAATCAGACCCATTCGCACCAGACGCATTCCAGTAAGATACACGTGATGGAGGATTTTCAATTGGACAAAGCGAAGTCTTGCAGGAATAGCCACCTCCTTAGGGGAGGACACGGCAGACTGCCAGTCCTCGTCGTCCAATTCAAGTCCGTCGGCCGTCCATGCAGCCCGGAGCTTCTCGAGCTGGTCAGTTCTATTATTAATGAGCTTCTTGTATATTAAGGAGATGGTACTGTCCGGGACGTGGCCATCTAGAACCCGATCCTCCAAAGGGGAGGACTGCGGAATGTCCGTACCGGGGGGAAAGACAGAAGACAAGGCATGCCTCACCTGCATGTATCGGAAGTGCTCCCTATCATCGAGCCGGTATTCTAGCTTCAGCGATTCAAAGGACTTAACCGTGCCACGTGCCCACAGGTCCCCCACAGTGCTAATCCCAATCATGTCCCATTTCTCAAATCCTTTCGTCTTCCACAGGTTGCCCAGACGTTCCGAATCATACAGTGGCGTCATACGTGTCAGTCTACCGCCCCAGCCCGTGGCCACCGTAGCGTCTCGCCATGCCCGCACCGCACATTTCGTTGGGCCCGTAAGAAGTCGGAAGGGGGCCTTAGAGTATAGCGCCCTATTAAAGTTGCCACCGGGCAACAGCAATTTATCCAAAGCAAAGGCAGGAGCGGGCTCCGGAGCGTACGTCGCATGGTTGATGGCACTCAGGTGTGAGGCCCAGTAGTATCGTCTAATGTCCGGCAGCGCAATACCGCCGTCGTACCAGGAGAGCGTTAGCTTGGACAAGGCAATGCGGGCACGGCCATCCCAAATAAGTTGCCGCTGTAAACTCTCGACTTCATGGAAGTAACGAGCCGGAACAGGGTCGAAGAAATTTTGCAGGGCGTAGAGGAATCGAGGGAGCGACATCATTTTAAAGAGCGCCGCCCGGCCCAATGGGGATAAAGGCAGATCGCGCCAACGCCGAACATCCTGCTTTAGTCTGCGGAGTGGGGCATACAAGTTACGCTCATAGCGGACCGAAGAAATCATGGATACATGGATCCCAAGATACTTAAAACCGTCCGTTACTACCAGGATGGGAAATCTGCGGGGGAGAGGCGGCAGAGTACCAGCTATGGCGTAGACACAGGACTTGGTCCAGTTAATGACAAGTCCCGAGTTTTTACCGAAGGATGTGAGGACGTCGAAAAGAACATTGAGCGACTTCTGTGGGGAAGTGAGATAGAGGAGGATGTCGTCCGCGTACAAGGAGACACGATCCTCAAGGTCAGGGGACCATCGGATCCCTTTGATCGAGGGTTCCCACCGGAGCCACGCGGCCAGAGGTTTGAGTGCCAAAGCAAACAAAAGCGGAGAAAGAGGACAGCCTTGACGTGTGCCACGGCCCAAGGGGAAGGGGCCCAAGCACCGACCATTAACCGCAACCTGAGCTAGCGGCTGCTCATAGAGAAGCTTGACCCAAGCGATAAAATTGGGGCCAAAACCAAATTTAGCGAGGGCTGCCCATAGGTAGGGCCATTCAATAGTGTCGAATGCCATCGTGGCATCAAGAGAAGCGACTACAGCTGGCTCGGCGAGAATAGAAGCTCTCGCGAGGACACTATGGAGCCTACGCAAATTAAGAGCAGTGTTTCTGTGGGGAATGAAGCCGGATTGATCCGGGTGGATCAGGTCACAAATCACAGCAAGCATCCGATTGGCCAGCACCTTGGCAAGGATTTTGGGTTCCGCATTAAGGAGGGAAATGGGGCGGTACGAGGCACACCGGTCACGAGGTTTGCCATCCTTATAAATGACCACTATAGTAGCGAGGCGCTGCTCAGGGGGGAGGCATCCAGCCTCAACCGCCTCGAGGAACATGTGACGCAGGTGGGCGGCCATCTTGTCGGGGCAAAGCTTGTAGAGTTCAATGGGGAGACCATTAGGACCCATTGCCTTACCCGAGCGAAGGGAACGTATTGCAAGGGCAATCTCATCGACAGTAAAGGGGGCCTCAAGAGCAAGGCAGTCTGCATCAGACACAGTCGGCAGAGCAATGTCACGTAGGAGTAGCCTGGAGTCGGCCTCATCTCGGTCACTAACAGGCGTATAAACCGTACGGAAGTGGTCAACAAAGCACTCAACAATCTCATCCGGATCAGAGACAGTCACACCAGAATCACGAACAATGGAGGGAACAACACGACTCGCACGCTCAGTCTTATCCAACCACGCAAGAAGCTTGCTAGCTTTGTCACCCACATCATACAGTCGACCAAGTTGATTAGACCGCATCAATTTAGCAGCATCCGTGACACAGGCTTTATAGTCTGCTTGCTTCAATTCCAATTCATGCAACAGTGCAGGCGTGTCAGTCCCACCCAGCTCGCTCTCAAGCGCAGTGATTTCAGTTTCAAGAGCCACAACAGCCTCCCTCTTGACCCTACGTTCAGTGGCAATGAGTGACAGGGCGGAACCCCGAATAACCGTCTTAAAAGCCTCCCAGAGAACAGTGGGGGAAGAGACAGAGCCCATATTCTCAGAAAAATAGCAATCTATTGCCTTAAGCAAGTCTGAGCGGAGCCGGGGGTTTCGAAAGTGCCAAGGAGGAATCGGGGGAACTCTGTTACCAGGAAGACCGCCCACAGAAATCGTAGTTAGTAGGGGGGAGTGGTCCGAGATACCCCGGGGGAGATGTCGAATCTCACGGACAGTGGACAAGGTGGAGGCTAACATAAAAAAATAGTCAATGCGGGAGAGGCTGCCGTGCGCACCAGAGTGAAAAGTGTATTGGTGGAGTGTGGGGTGTAGTGAGCGCCAGACATCAACCAGACCAAAAGTGTCAGCCATTTCACTGAGCCACATCTGGGACTGTGGCAATACTCTAGGGGGTAGCCTGTCGCAATCGCCGGACATGACAGAATTGAAGTCCCCACCCAGGACCAGCAAGCCGTCTGGAAGCCCAAGGAGAGTCCTGCCTAAATCAGCATAAGTGGTAGCCTGCAGTCCCGGGGGGATATAGACAACAACAAACACGACCTGCTTACCCTCCCACCTCCCCGAAACAGCAGCATACCGCCCACGTTCATCAAGGATAACATCGTCGATAGCAAGAGCAAGGGAAGACCTCACCATAATACCCACACCCCGGGAACCCGAAGTGAACCCCGCATGTGCAACAAGTCGATATCCCCGGCGGTCTAAGGCCTTGCAAGCATTGCCAATCAAGTGGGTCTCCTGAAGAAACACAACATCAGGGGCGTGGCGCCTCAAGAATTGCAGTACAATGCCCCGCTTAATCCGGTCACCCAAACCATTCACGTTCCAAGAAAGAATCCGCATTTCACCCCCCCCCATTGCAACGAAAACATTCCACACCCACCCCCCAGCAGAGCCCACTATGAAAAGATATTGCAAGATGTGAAGTACCATGAAACACAGAACAAAACAAATGAAACAAAACAAAACCAAGTCCCCAAACACCAACCCCAGGACCCAAACCCGTTACAACACCCCCCTCCCTGCACCCCTGCTGACTAAGAAGCCACCCCCAACTGCAGTGTGCCTGTCGCCCCATACTTCTACACAAAGAACCCCCCGAGGAGGAAGGGAGAAATCACCCGTTGCCGCACCGCCACGGGCAGAGTCAATAGGGAATAAGTCAATGTACACAAAAACGTTTCATAGTCTCAATCGGAACCTCTGGGGCATCTGTTACTCCTGGGCCGCTGCACCACCTTCTGCACCACCAGGGCCTCCGCTCCCAAAGTCATCTGCCGGCAACGAGTCCAGCCAGTCGGCTACACGTTCAGGTTGATCAAAGAAATAGGCACGCTCCCGATATTCGATCCGGAGCCTGGCCGGAAACAGCATGGCATATTTCAGTCCCCGGTCCCGTAGACGGCGCTTCACTCCAAGGAAACCAGATCTTTGTCGCTGCACTTGAGGAGTGAAGTCGGGATAGATGGAGACAGAGTTATTGTCATACTTCAGGGGACCATGTTTACGGGCGGCCTGGAGGATAGCATCCCTGTCCCGGTAGTGAAAAAGCCTGGCGATGATAGGCCTCGGCGGGTTCCCCGGCTTCACTCGACCTCCAGGAAAACGATAAGCGCGCTCCACGGCAAAGAACTTACCAAGTCCCGCCGGAGCCAATTGGGCAACTATAAGTTCCTCGACCAAGAGATCGGTCGCTACAGCACCATCACCTTCCGGCACTCCGACAAGGCGTATGTTGTTCCGCCTGGCCCTGTTATCATAGTCCTCCATCCGCTTGAGCAGTAAGTCGTGCGATGCACGCAGATTGCCAATTTCGGACTGCGCCTCGGCCATGTCGGTCACCAGGCTAGATGTCTTGAGATCCAGTGCCTTCACCCGCTCGTTTGTTTTGGCCAAATCGGCCCGAATCAGGGTCACATCCACCGCCACCGTGTCTATTTTGGTCACCACGGCTTCAAATTGTTGACCCATGTCGACCTTGAGTCCAGTAATGGCAGCCATTAGGTCTTGGAGCGACACTTCCGAAGTGGACGATGTGTCTGTTGGAAGTCCTTCAGCACCCATACATACGGTCCCGGGGGAGCCCCTCGGCTGGGTGTAGCGTTCGATCATGTTTGACTGGATCGATCACCCCCGGGTTGCCGCCTTTCGGCGTTTTTCGGCCTCCACTTTCGTCGCCATCTCGCATTCAGTGTCGGTCAAATAGCCAGGGGAGGTGACGAGAAGGTAGAAAAGTCTCGGAACTCCGATGCGCCACTGAGACAGAGGTGTCGCAGCCTCCTTGCCAGTCCAACGGAGGATAGTGCAGGCTGAGAGGGCCGCAGGCAAGGCAGAGTAGGAGGAGACAGGAACAAAGAAAAGGAAACCGAAAGTGAAAGCAATGCACCTCCGGCGGGCCAGATGCCGGGCAGCCGTTGTTGTTCAATTACAGGTCGGCCAAAATGGGCAGCCGAGTCCCCGGTCGCGCCCGCGGGCAGGCCAGAAAGTTGCAAAGTCCAGAAAAATGGTCCCCAGGGTCCGATTTTGACCAGAGAAGGATCAGTAGCATCAGCGATGATGGCGCTGCAAAAGCCCGTCAAAATGACCAGGATAGGTGAAGGATAGACAAGGAAGGACGGTGCGGGTCTCGGGAGCTCTCTGCTCACGCGACCATCTTGGATGCCCGCGTAGCTCCTCCTTCTTGGCTTAAATTATTATGCTTGAAATTTGCTTTTTAGGGAGGTCACATTTGCTTTTTTCAGTTTTGTGGTCTTTGTTCTAAAGTTGCAGGGTTTACAAGCATGTTTTAGGTCATATTTGATTATTTTGTAAACTGCAGAGAATCATCAAGAAATATCAAAATTATATTTGATATTTTGGCTATGTTTGATTCTTTCACTAATAGGTAAAATGGCTGGTTTCATAAGAATATGCCCAATATGTACTATCACATTTACCCAGAGACAGACAATGGCTAAAACCATTTGATACATCAGCCCCCTTTTCTAGAAAGCTTTATACATTTAATGCAAGGTGCAGTGGCAGGTATTTGTGAAAAGAGTGCCCTCGCCAATCATCTGAGATAGTGATGAATACATGGCACCAGACTTTTGGGAAACATGGAACACAATGTCACTTGGAATGCTACAAAAAAAAATTCTACTAAATTCAACAAAGATTGGAGTGATATTGTTTGTATTTCAGTGATTCAGTTATGTATATGAAAAAGTTGTGTGATGACCTGTCAAAATCTATACCTGAGCTGAGGTGTTTCCATGTAAGATATCCTTGCCACTTGCTATATGGTACGCTGAAAGCTTATTTACAATCTTCAAAGTTAATGAAGAATGCTAATGACTTTGTAGTCCATTCTGGTGCAGTGCTTCGTTATGCAGGGGAACGAAAATGATAATATTTATCATGTGTGCTTTACTTGGCATCAAAGAAAGTTTCATCCCAACTGTGTCATTTAGCCAGTGGTTCTCAGTCTTAGAGTCTGTGAATGCTATTTTATCCATGTGGCAACCATTTACAGAATTGTTTTTTTCTTAGTGATGATGCCAAAGGCAAGAAATGCGAGGATCTTTGGTTGCATATTGATAGTAATGTGAACAAAGTACACTGTACTGTATTCTTACATTTTTACGGGAAACAGGACTGCTGAACTGGACATAATCAAAAATTAGAGTATAAAAAAACACGCTTGTCTACCAAGTGTTTAGTGTAAGTTGTGTAAATGTGAAACATTTCCTTGAGAGTAGGCTGAATGACACGTTTAGTGACTTTGGCACTGCAACATATTCCATGTTAGAATGCTTGCCATTTGGTAAGCAAAGCAATGTTGAGGAGCAATTCAGGAAATGTTATTTTACAATGCATGAGAAATGCGTTGTAAAATAATCAGCCCTCTCAAAGGTTTTGACCTCCCTATTTAAAACATACAATTCTCATCAAGGAAGTCTCTAGCAAATGGAAGGGCATAGGAATCTAACTAGCTCTGCAATGAACCATTAAAACATACAATTCTCATCAAGGAACTAACACTCCCCATGATTCTGAGGGAGAGGTAACAAATCAGAACTGCACATTTACGGTAACATTTTAGCAGCCTTCTTCCCAGGCATTGCACAATGGGAAGTTTCAGATGTTTGAACTTCAGGAAATATATTTTAACAGAATGATAGATTGCAGTTAGCCTCTCCCAGGCACAGGTACAGCAAGATACTTTATTTACTGACTATTTAACCTGTGCTGATAATCTACTCTCTTAGAAACTAATCATTGAAATATTTCAATTATACAAACTACTGTACCTTGGCTCCTAAAACAAGAGGAGATAGAGAAAGAACGACAGCAGCATACCCGGCTGTAACACCGTGCTTAATATAAGGATCATTATTAATTGGAGTTGATTATAACTGTGAAGTGTGCTCCACATTGGATCATCTCCATCCCCATTGAAAGACTCCCCCACAATTAAAGTGGCCAGAATGATTACTCACTACTGAATGGGGACTTAGTAACTCCTGGTGGTTACTTCACCCTTAAGAATGGGATTATTATTTTCTCTTATTTTGCATGTGTCAGTCATTGCCTGACTTACACATGCAAACTGCTGCTTTTCTTTGTACCCCAGAGGTACACAACTCAGCACGCAGTGTCAAATATATTTCTAGAACTATGTTAGAGCATAACCTGATGTTATTCACCATGGGGTAGGGGAGAATTTTATCCACTATATTGATGTGGTAACTAAGACCAGGGTCCCTGGAATATCAGACCTTTTGGACCTCAGTGGGGTAAGGCATCCAACAATACTTTGCAGAAATTACTAGCACAGCTTCGTCCCCACAGGCGGAGTGGGATGCCTTTCATGTAGTGATTAGAGTGAAGTGCATTTTGTCCTCTATTGGGGTACAATACATGTTGTTGACGGAAGTAGTGTCGACTGAGGGTGCGCTAAGACATGTTGAACGGCCCAAACTGGACCATCCAGAGGTCTAAATAGGCCTTCTGAAAGCCAAGTAAGCAGTCACTGCACAAACAAAAAAGTTTTGAAGCTTTGATTATGATCACAATATTTGAAAGAGATTTTAAATCAATCACTAAAACCCACAGCAACTTACAGAGGTATGATGACCTGCATGAACTGCTCAAATTGCAATAATGTCATCACCGGTAGAGTCGTTTCGTTTCATAAACTTTATTCGATTGTTTTAAAACATCATAAAAGTATACAGATTAAAACATTACACATATAAAGTTACAGCACCAGGGGAGGTACTTATCATACAATTAAACTAATAAGTATGGCATGAACTGTAATAATTATTATACAAAATTTAGGGGAAAACCATACTTTTTCTTATTGTAATAGATTTTAAGATAAAGGTTGCAGTAAAAAAACATAAATCCGGGCTCGCAAGTGAGAATAATAGCTTCATAGCATTTCCTGTAGTATACATAGAATATTTCATAAATATAGGTTTAAGATAAAAGATACGCAGAGCTTTGTACAATGGACAGAGTAGGAGAAAGTGCAAGGTGCTTTGTTTGGTTAAACCGTCACACGGACAGGGGGTAACAGAATGGCATTTCATCGTAGGAAATGCCACCAAATTATGTACAATGCCAAGTCTTAGTCTTGAAAGGACAAATTGATGGGATCGTCTTCTAATAGCATTGAGGTACATAGGTATACCCGAAACATCATCTTTAAAAGAATAATAAAAAACATGAGTTGAATACTTTCTTGTTTCAGTTTTCCGCAAATCGGTTTTAACCCTCAGAAATTCACCTTTAACCTCCTGTTTGGACAGAGAATTAATACATACAGGGTCTTTACTTACATCCATATCAAACAGATCCTTAAAGGTTGAAATCACATATTTTAACCAGGAAATGTTAGAAACTTTTTCCAAGAGTAAACAGTCCTTAATGATATCTTTGGTAAAGGCAGTTTCAGTCTTGGTAAAAATGGATTTCCAAACCAATAATGGTCTCAGTCCAATTAGGTCAGCTAAATACTCCAAACCTAATTCTATGTGTGTTAGGACAGTGGATGCCGAGGGTGGGAGGCAGAATAATCGTTTAAGGAACATATTTTCCGTAATATGCAGGTCCCTTACATTACAATGTCCCCAAACCCCAGAACCATACAATGCTATTGATGCACATCTATGTTTATAGATATTCAGCATATCTATAATACGGCGACTTCCTAATTTTGAGGCAAAACAGAAAACGCTTAAGGAGGCCTTCCCCATTCTAGCTTTAACATTTGTTTGCTCTGGGACCCAAGAACCTCCATTATTGAAGGTAACTCCCAGATAACAGAAATTTTCGACAACCTCAATACGGTTTTCCTTGAAATAAAAAGGTTTAAGATGTTTTACCTTTTTGCCACACACCAAAATAAAAGTTTTAGAATTATTAATTTTGAGTTTCTTCCCCTGGATAAAATCGTAAAAACAGTTCATCAATTTTTGAAGGCCTATTGGAGTTCTAGAAAGTAAAATGGTATCATCGGCATAGAATAATACCGGTATAGGTAAACCTCCTGTTTGTGGGGCATCAGCTTGGATTTTCTTTAATTCCTGCTCGACTGAATTAATAAAAAGCGAGAAAAGCAACGGGGCCAAGACACATCCCTGTTGGATGCCAGATCTAACCTTGATCTTTCTTGTGCACTCCCCCGCTGGTCCATAACGGATTTGGGCAGATAAGTTGGAATAGAGTCTTGCTAAGAAGTGGATAATAGCAGAGGGGGCACACATACCCAATAAGGTTGACCACAACAAAGCATGGTCGACCAGATCGAAGGCGCTAGAAAGATCCGCAAAACAAAGGAACAGGGAGCCCGGTTTGGCCTTGGTGTATTTTCCTATTAGGAGATTTAGGTTAATACATTGTTCTATAGTACCAAGGCTCTCTCTAAAGCCATATTGGGATGGTGCAAGAATATTATTGTCTACGGCCCATTCTTCCAACCGCATCAATAAGACCCTGCTCATGATTTTTAATGAGGAATCCAGAAGGGAGATCGGGCGGTAGTTCTTAGCCTCTCCTCTATCTCCCTTCTTGTAGATTGGAATAATAATGGATTCACTCCAGGTTGAGGGGGTGTTATTGTTGACAGCGGCATTAAAAGCTAGGGTCAATAATGGACTCCACAGGGCCAGATCGTATTTGTAAAGGTCAATTGGTACCCTGTCTGGCCCTGGTGCCTTCCCTCCTTTGCTACCGATGATTGCCATGTCGACTTCATGGACCGTAATTCCCAGAGGTTCGACTGGAGTAATGGGGTTATTACAGATGTTATCATGAAACTCCCTAATTGGGTCAAAAATCCCTGTGAAATGTAAGACCCAACTATCTTCACTTACTTGGGCAGTAAGGACTGGGAATTCTTCCTTCTGAGGAATGGGCTATTAATAGTACTCCAGAACAGCTTACTGTCCCGGAGGGCTGCAGCTTTATTCAGGTCATCCCAGGCTTGTTCTCTTAGCTCTTGTTTTCTGTGTTTCAGTTCAATGTTATAATTGGCCCTCAAGTGTTTAACCACTTCCCTATCTCTAGGTAGGTTGGAGAGCGCATGCTTGAGGGCTTTTACGCCCTGGTGCACGCCTGATTGAACCAACCTAATGTTTCCCGTTTGATTGGGGCCTTGTTAGTAGTAAGGGTTTTCTTGATTATGGTGCCAAGTTCCTCGAAGTTGTTTATAATGCATTCAGATGGAGCATCGATTTCGAGGCAACAAAATATCGTTTTTAAACCAGCTTTCACAACACTGCGATGTAGATTCTCGGATTTTTCCCCACACCATTCAATCCGTATCCCGTTTTGCCTACATGGAATGACATTATCTACAACCCTGCCGGTAAAAACCTTTCTAGGGTTCTCGGTAAAGATGGACATAGTTAAAACGTTGTGATCACTCAGTCCAAGGTCCAGAATAAGCGGGACTGTAAAAAACGGGACAATCCGGGTCGAAATAAGCAGGTAGTCAATAACAGAGACGGTATTCCTCCCCGTAAAAGTAGGGGCCATATTACCCTCATTATCAGGGGCATGTTAATGGATGGTCATATCATACTTTAGCAGAAGGTTGTTAAGGGAAATACCATAGGGGGACTGTAGAAAATGGACTGAGCACTCCCCATTGTCCCCATCGAACCCACAAGCAGTTGTATAAGAATGAGGGCAGGTTCTGATATTGAAATCTCCCCCCCAAATAATATCATAGGATATGGTTGATTTATAGCAGATTGAATCCAATACTGCTTCAAGTTCATCCACAACAGAAGTGCTGGTAGAATCAAAGGTGTTATTATAATGGTTAATCAACAGAATATTTCTACCCCTATTAACTACTATTTCCAATATCTGAGAATGAAACCCCACTTGATGGCTTTTTCTTACAAATACAGGGAGGTGCACAGATAGTAAAATCAATAAACCGCCTTTAGCCCTCCCCATAACAGATTCTTCAGCATGACAATTGTAAGAGACGAAGCCCTCGTAATGAATATCTTCAACAGACCATGTTTCTTGCAAACACAAAATGTCAAAGTCCATGATGTGTTCTCTCCATCCCAAGGCTGATACTCTTAGCCGCCACCCTGCAATATTCCAGCTCGCCATTGAGTATCCTGTTGGCTTGGGGACCTGCACCAGTTCCGTGAGGGTAACTATGGAGGCTGATTTTGCACAACCCATATCTGTAGGACCCAGGACATGGGGTGCGTTAGAGTCATACACCATCCCAGGTCAGTAAAACCCATTTGTCTGAAATTTAACGCTACATGCAATAGTCACCATCTAGTATACTTAATTAAATGCCCCTGCGACTTATTTTACTTTGGGAAAATCGAGAGGGCACTGCGCACTCGCATAACAGGACATAAAAGTCGCATTAGAACTAATACTGTTAGCTCCCCCATTGCTCAACACTGGCGTACAATGAGACATAACATCACCCAACTTAAATGCGGGGTACTTGAGGTTATTTTTTTTTTGTCCTCATACATGCCACCAGAGGAAGGAACTCTAGATGGGAACCCCTTATGCCTTTCACATTGTCAATCGTGCGGCCGTCCAGGACTCAATGTGCAGCAAACAGGGGTCTCCCAGAGGTAGGCTGTTTCCTTGTCCAACTCCCATACCCTCTGATGGAATACCTCAAACCCAGGGAGGACAGGACCGACAAAACCTCTGGCATAATCATTGGACCGTTACCTCTTCGATTAGGCCACCAATGCGGACCATACGTTATCAGAGCTCTCTTCTCGACAGGCCATATCTAGCTTACTTACTGCCATGATATTTCGTAAACAGTCAGAGAACTTGGGTGGGGCGACCGATTTCCATTCTCTACATATCTATCTCCTAGCTATAACCACAACATAAAATATAAATTGTGATGAAAAATTATTAACCTTATATCCAGATGGTAAACCAAAACCTGACTAGCCTAGGAGAGCATATAACAGTAATCGATAAAACCTTTTCCAGGAAATCCACAATCGCCTTCCAGTACTCAAGAATCTCTGGGCATTCTAGAAACATATGTCTGTCATCAGCTTTCGGGAGTTTACAGCGGGGGCAACAATAATTGGCTAGAGTGACCTTGGATAGTTTAGCCGGTGTCCAGTACACCCGGTAGGCAGCGAACAAGTGATTTCTCCTACGATTAGCTGGTTTTATTAAACTCTGAGACATGGAGAAGGAATCAGTCTAAACCTTCTGGGTTTCCTCCGGGTTATCTGATATCACATTACCCCATAGGCTCGCCAATTCACAATTTAACACTCCTGTTACCCATGCTAATGCCCCATACCAAAACGAGACCACCTGTTTCCACCCTCCTTGCCTACAGACAGAATCAAGAACCCCCGTGTCCCCTCCCAAATCCAAAGCCTGCCTTGCCCACCAGGCAGAGAGTTGATAAAACTTAAATCTTGTTAAAGACCCATTTGTTAAGAATACTAGCGTGTCCCAATCCATAAGACAAGAGTTGACCCAAAGGTCCCCCCATCTCGTCAGCCCTGCGGCTTTTAACGGCAGGGACAGTTGGTCCTGAAGGCACTCCGGAGTGCCCGGGGAGTCCCAAATTGGGGCGTGAGAATTATAATATGCAATTCCCAGGGCTCTCCGGACAAATGCCCAGTTTCTGAGTGCCGTCTGCAAAATCTTAAGTCGGACCTTTTTAAAAAATGTCTTGTCTCCAAATTTGAATAAGAAAAACTCCTGGCCCAGTGGTTGGTCATGCAATAGTGCCTAGAATAAATGGCCCTGTGAGGCAGCGTCCAATTTATTAGCCAATAACCTAAATTTTTTTTAAATGAAAGGCATGACAATAAATGAGTAGATCCGGAAGAGCCAAACCGCCTATTTTTAGCCCCCTCCTTAATTTTTTCCAAGCTATTCTAGGGGATTTACAAGCCCAGATGAAGGAACCAATCTTGCCTTGAAGGCTCATAATCTCTTTTAGGGGAAAAGTCAATGGAATAGCATTATAGAGGAACATTAATTTGGGGAGTATTGACATTTTAATAAGATTAACACGTCCATATATGTTTAGTGGCAGATTACCCCATCTTGATAGTGTTTTAATGATTTCTTTCGCAACTATCTGCCAACTAGTTTTCGGGATGCCTTTAAGTCTTGAGTCAAATGTATTCCCAAGTACCTCATTCTATGTTTAGCGCCCTGAATGGGGGTAACATTATTCCACCCCATTATTTTGGTCTTTTCCTTATTAATTTGATACCCCGAGAGCCTTCCAAATTCCTCGGCTAAATAAAATAGCCTCGGTATAGCTTTCACATGATTGGACGTGTAAAGGAGAAGGTCATCTGCGTACAACGCTGTCTTAAGCTCAAGGTTTGCTATTTTAAAAGAATGGATTACATGATCAGCCCTAATAGCACAAACAAAAGGTTCAATATATAATATAAATATAAAACAACAGGGGAGACAGGGGACAACCCTGCCTAGTGCCGCGGGAGATATTGAACTAGTCAGACAGACCACCATTAACCAGCACTTTTGCCCGTGGATTCTGGTATAATGACTTAATACCCTCTATAAAGACTAAAGGGAACCCGAACCCGGCCATAGCGGCCCACAGATATTGCCAATTTATCTGGTCAAAAGCTTTGGCTGCATCTATCGCAATTAAGACTAACGGCAGCCCTCTGGCCTCAGCAATATCAATTGCTCCAATCGCCTGGAAGGTTAACTCGTTCAGCTGCCTCCCAGGAATAAACCCTCTTTGATCAAAATGGATAATAGATTTTATAATTTTAGCAAGTCGAGTTGCCAAGATCCCCGAATACAGCTTTAGGTCCGAATTTAGAAGAGAGATAGGCCTATAGGATTCAATTTTTTTGGGGTCTTTATTAGGCTTCGCTATAAGAGTGATCGTGGCTTCAAACCATGTAGGGGGGATCCTGTGGCCCTGAATCAATAGGTGGTTAAATAATGTAGTGAGGACCGGTATCAAAAACTCAGAGTGATCCATATAGACCTCAATTGGTAACCCATCTGGGCCAGCAGCCTTACCCCGGCTCATTTTCTTGAGTTGATCCATTACCTCCCCTTCCGTAATATCACTCTCTAGATACTTCCAATAGGATTCTGATAATTGGGGTAGATTTCTCTGAGCCAACCAGATCTGGGCCTCCTCTGGCTCAAAGCTCATATCCTCCATATATAAGCCTTGCATGAACCCCCTGGCTTCCTCCCTAATCGCTCCATCCATGATTAAAGTACCCGTCTCCCTCTGTATTAAAACTTTAACATTGTTCCTAGATCTTTCTTCCCTAGATTTCCAAGCCAAGAGGGCCCCACACTTCTCTCCATACTCAAAATTTTTCAATTTACTAATATCCCACCTTTCCTTAATAATCTTTTCATCGCTCGCTTTAAGTGAGAGTAGTAAATCTAAAAGCTTTTTCTCCAACTCCGGGATCCTCCCTCTGTCTGAAATGATTAGCAACTGCAGTTCGGAGTCTTTATCTATTATTGCCTTCAGATCTTCTAACTTTTTATGTGTAATAGATTTCCTCTTGTGAATCAATAAGGAACTCAACAAACCGCGTAAGAAAGCCTTATAAGATTCCCACACAATCTGCACAGTGGAGGACCCGATATTCATAAGGAAGAATTCTATGACTCTTTCTTTCACCTCTACTTTTGCTCTCTCATCCAAAAGCAAGGTCCTTTCTAGTGTCCATCTAATATCCAAGGGTTTGGAGCTCAACGAAAAGACTAATTCTACAACAGAATGGTCCAAAATCCCCACCGGAATATGGGAGATGGAGGTGATGTCTGTAAGCATATGCTGATGAACCAGAAAGTAATCTATTCTCGAATAATACTTATACTTTTTGCTGTAAAAGGAGTACCCTCTGTTAAAACCATACTTAGATCTCCAGACCTCCAACAGGTTGAAATCTTTCATCATAGATCCCAGGGCAGAAATAGATTTAGTAGGAGCATTATATTTCGCCTTAGAGGTCCTGTCCATTACATAATCAAAAAACAAATTAAAATCACCCCCCAGGATCACTGGAGCCGAGGTCTCAAGTAGAACTGCCCCCAACTTCAAAAGAGGGCCTGGGTTGTCCTCATTAGGGCTGTAGTATACGGCGTAAGTGAAGCAAATACTATAGATTGAGAGGACTGCCACAAGCCATCTGCCTGTCTGATCCATGTCGCTCCTTAACAACCTTATCCCCCGATTTGCCTTGATGATTATCGCAACCCCCCTAGTTGCACCATTGTGTCTGGAACACACTATTTCCTGTACCCATCTCAGTCTACCAAAAAGTGATTTGCAGGCATTCGACTCAAGGTGAGTTTCTTGTAATAGCATAATATGGGCACCTGAATCTCTTAAATACTTGCAGACCCTCGATTGTTTTCTCCCTTCACCCATTCCATTCACGTTCCAGGAGAGGGTTTTAATACTTATTGACCTACTCATATCTAGACTGTAACTCCCCACCCATCCAGAGCATAAGTGTACAAAATCTTTTTTCTGCGTATGAGGGCATTTTTCCTTTTTCCCCCACCACCCAAGACCCCACCCCCAACCCACCCCTGAGGAACCCCCCCAACATACCTGGCGATGAAACCCGCCTTTAGGGCCCCAAGAGAACTGACTGTGACTGAATTAACATCCTCAACATTCTTCAATGGGATACTAACATGGCTCCCAATGTGTGTGAGAGTAGTGCATTAGTGAGAGAATAGTGCATTTAGTGAAAAGATTCTACATGTTTTCCTTTTTTTCATATTTACACATCATACCCTCCCCCTCCCCACTTTTTTTTTCTTTTTCCCATTTTCCCAATACCATCACATACCGCCCAAGTGCCAATAACCTATTCTACCTCCAATATTTCACACCACCCCCCCTCTACATACCACCAAATCATGTCATTTCTGTCTCATCTGAACAAGGAGGTCGTCCACATCTTCAAGCTGACTACAATTGTACATCTTGTTCCTCCACATGATTTTTAGTAGAGCAGGGAACTTCATTTGCACTTGGGCTCCCAATGATCTTAGCTCTGGCATTCTAGAGCCCAGCTCCCACTGCCTCTGGGCTGCTCTCCCCCCTATATCCGATCTGATAAGGTATGGGATTGCCCGATGGTGGAGGACAGACTTAGACACCGCCTCAAGATTAACTCCTTGATACTAAAAGACTGAAAGTTCACAAGGATCTTCCTAGGTGCTTTCCTGTCTGCGTGTAATTTGAAAGGGTCGCTGTGCACTCTTTGTATTTCTACCTCCAAGTTAATGTCAGGACGGTCTTTCAGGACCCCATCCCTTAAAAGCTTACACACAAACCCCTTGATATCGTCTAGCTCCTCCCCCTCAGGTATCTTTAGAATTCTCAAATTATTCCTTCTGGCCTGGGTTTCCAACCTCTCCAGGTCCATAGCCAAAGATCAGCTCTGTTGTTTCAAGGTTTCAATATCCTTCGAGTTCACTTGGACCAATTCAGATAAAGCTGCAAAATCAACTTCCAAGTTCCCAGTCCGAGTAATGACATCATCCAATTTGGACTCCAATAAGTCAAACCTGCCTTTTGATTAGTCTCTGAGATCTCAAATTTGGTAATCAGGTCCCCCTTAAGGACTGAAATAGGGAGCCCAACCTATCCCCGTCTAAACACCCTGACTCTATCCGACCTCCCTGCGCCTGACCCAAATAGGTTTCTGGAGTTAGAGCCATGTCACATGGCG
Organism: Lissotriton vulgaris; assembly: GCF_964263255.1. Taxonomy (NCBI): domain Eukaryota; kingdom Metazoa; phylum Chordata; class Amphibia; order Caudata; family Salamandridae; genus Lissotriton; species Lissotriton vulgaris. The sequence goes on along the minus strand of NC_141695.1, from coordinate 1,301,750,312 downwards.
GGGGATGGCTGGTTTCAACGGGGCCTGGGATCCCTGTGGATCAGAGACTTCCAAGGTGCAAGAATTATGGGAAGGAGAGGGAGAGTGGGGAGAGTGGGAAGGAGAAGAGATTGCAAGTTCTGTCTGCTCTGCTTGGGGCTCAAAAGCTGAACCCCCCATCTCAACCTCAGCCTCGACCAAATCAGACTGTGCTCTGCTCCCAGCGTCTGGCAGACCCAGTAAGGGACCCAGCAAGGGTGCAAAGCGGTTCTCCAGGGGGAGCATCGGGGCCCCAGCTCCCAAAGCAGAGGGGACAGTCTCTGACTGTACTTTGCCGACAGCCTGCTCCATTATTTTTAAATAAGTTTTAAGGGAAGGAGTATTTTTGGGGGGCAATAATACTGCTTTTGGACCCTTAGCTCTTTTTATACTGCCTGCCTTCTTTCTCCCCTTACAGGGAGTCAGTGGTATAGGGCGCTCCCTTTCTGGCAAATCTGAGACCCCTCCTGTATTTAGCTCCTGTTGGGATCTGAGCTGGCATCTATTCCGGCGTCTCCTGGGAGGGGAGAGTGATGTAGCATGCAGTTGTACCAATTTCTGGGATGAAATTAACTTAGGGCAGACTCGGGGCAAAACAGTCTTCTCAGCCGACCTCTGCTTCGTTATGGCCAACTCTCGGCGCTGCTCTATCTCACCCCCACCTAAGGGTTTCCCTGGGGCAGCAACCACTGAATCAAGCTCCATATACACGTACTTCCGTGCTGTCCCCGCTTCCCTCCACCTTACCGCCGAAGAAAGCTCTGATAGCCTACCAAGAAGTGGGGGATGACAAGCACCCTTACAGACCGACCCCCGAAGCTGCAGCTGCGCCAGAACCAGCCAAGTCGGAACCCACAGGCTCCTCCGACACTCGTCCGGGCGTCCCTCCTCCGGCTCCCCTTTGCAGATCATGCGTGGCTCCAAACCAGGTCCTAGCGCCGCCGCCTCTGCAACTGCAGTAACTGAAGTGCCTCAGAAAGACAAAGCGAGACGGGAGGCAAATTAAATCAACTAAACCCCTCCATCCTTCGCATCGTCTCCCACTAACTCTTACCGCATATCAAAGCCAAATCCTGCAGCTTAACGACCCGTTGTACTCTCCCAAATTTGCAGTCATCAAGCGGTCTCCTGGAGCCTCAGCGACCGGCGTTCAACCTGCCCCCATGTTCCTCGTGGCTCCCGGGTACTTGAGGTTATTGAGCATCGTCCCCACCGGGACACAAGTAAATTCCTGTCTCAGCGAGAAACACATTGGATTTGCTTCATGCTATCACTGACCTCACTAGGGCTTAATGATAAATTCGAACTAGCATGTTTTTTATGATACTGTACATTTATTTCTGGTCTTGTTCTTATTAAATTTAGGGTTACTGAATGTTATGATTGTGTTACCACTAGCTTCCTTCATCTGTCTGTCTGAATATTCAAAACCATTTTTCTGATTGTCTTTACCTGCCTGTATCTAACATTTTGCTTACCAGCTATACCTTGCCTGTTTTGTACTGTTGCATATTTAATGATCTTCGTTTGTATTCATCAGTCTGTATTTAACATTGTGCTTACTAGCTGCATTTCTGCTGATTTACACTGCTGGATTACCCCTGATGTGCCATTAGCATTACGTTTATCATCAGATAACTGTCTTTTGCTTCTTCTGTTCACATTCACCATTCTAAGATGGCCGTCTTTTCACATTTCACTTTACTTCAGCGTTGTCCGTCTTCTTTGTTCACTCTGATAACTTTCACTCGTTGGCCCACGTCTTGTTTCCTCCATCGCGACTCGCCCAATGGCTACCGACATTCCTTGTGTATCCCCAGCACTTTGGCTAGTGCTTCACTTTTAGCGTTTCACTGTTGGTGAGTGGTTTCTACTTATCGTTCTGTCGTTTGAGGACTCCATTATTATTTTGTACAGCAATATAGAATTTGACGTTTTTATTTCAGGATGCCATTGCTCTAACTTCCCACCTTGTGTTCTGCTAATTCACTTTAGCGTTTGGTAAGTCCTTAGCTTTACGGCATGTGCTGTACCTGTCGCCACCTTAATTTATTGACTGCAATGTTTAATTCCTTTTTTGCAGTCTACGCACCAACTTTACCAGATACACGCCACAGGCTGCAGATCTCACTGTAATTTTCTGGTCTACTGAGTTCACCACTCGAACTGGTAAGATCGACTACATCTTTTGACATTCTTTTTTAACCAATTCTTTACACCAATTTCGACATTTGCCTGCCCACGATGCACCTGCTAGTCACACTCGAGTTTCTCCCCGTCACTCCCGCACCCTAGTCACCTCTCAGTTCTTTTCTTTCAATGGTGACAAGGAATCTTCTACTTATTTGACTTCATCCTTCCTTTTTTCGCTTAAACCTTCTTTGCTCTAAGCTTTTGACAGTGTCTTTCACTAGCTTCTCCTCACCCAACTGTAAGATTACATTTGTTCTCGCTGCATCAGAGATTGGTTTCCAAATTGTTTACTATTGTTTTCTCATAGATTCCCCTGACGAAGGGCAAATGTTACTGCCCAAAATGCATTGGGACTTTTAATTTCTTAAACACCTGACGCTTGTATGGAATATCTATAACGTGGATTTTGTGAAACTTTAACAATCTCCACAAACTTTCTAATTTACTAATAAAACACTCAACCAAAGCCTGAAGATTTCACGTCATCTACTTCATTGGATTGTTTAACATTTCTTATCATGTATTTCAAATGCATACTATTTATGTCAAATTGACCATTGTTTAATTATGTACACTCTTTGAGTGACTTGAGCAGTACATCAGGTCAACCAGACGACCATCTGGCGATTTCCTTATCGATTATAAAGCCAACATGAACAGGACACACGCAGAGTAAGGTCACTGGGGATCACTGTTGGCTTGGCTCAAGAATGGCACTAAACAGGGCTCAGTGGTGGTGGAGGTTGAGATTGACCAAGGTCCTAAGGTTTATCGGTAAGGGGATATTAATCACAAGTTCTATATCTATCACTTGGGATCTCTATAGAAGCACTATAAATGGACCCACCAATGAAACTGGTGTTTTCTAGTTGTCATTAACACTTCCAACCTTATCCAGTGAGGTACCAGTGGAGTTTGGGGGAAAGATCACACTACAGGAAGTCTGGGCAGTCATTACGGGGCTGAGTGAAAAACACCAGGAACCAAAGGCTTCCCAGTAGAGTTCTATGTCACAATTGTTGATGACCTAGCCCCTAAATTGGTCGACCTGTATGACACGGAAGGGGAGTTGGGACTGTTACCCCCATCCACCCACAAAGTCCCAATAGTGCCACTGTTTAAACCGGATATACCTGCCCACAGTAAAAAAAGCTTATCAACTGCTTTCAATGTTAAAAATAGATTATTATACCCTTAGTCAGATTCTGACCACTACCCTACTCCCACACATGCCATATCTCATACACTGAGATGAAGCAGGATTCATACACAGCTGTAACACAGTGCTTAATATAAGGAGGCTGCTCACTATTCTAGAGGGAGACATTTATGACCGAGAAGAGGTAGCAGATGTTGCTGTATACCTAGAGAAGGCATTTGATGGCCTATAGTGGGAGTTCTTTTACACTGTTAGGCAGCGCTTAAGAATGAGGTAGAGATCTGTGATTTTGACTGAGCTAATATATATAGACCCAACGGCCTAGGTCCGCAAGGGGGGGTCACCATATCTGATGGCAATCAGGTGTACAGAGGAGCTTGGCAGGGGTGCCCATTATCACCCCTGCTGTTCGCTTTGGCAATAGAGCCACTGGCATAACAAGCACAAACTGGGAATGTTTACGAGGGGATAGAGATCATTGGCCACCTTTATTACATGGCCCTACATGAATACAAGTTCTGGATCTTTTTTGATATTTTTAAGGAACATATCCATAGCGCTTCTGAGAGAACACTCTCAGGGTTGCAAGTAAACCAACAGAAGTTGCATTTGTTTCTCACACTTGCACACCAAGACCGCCCAAGGCTTGGCTCTATTACAATGGGAACCCTGTTACTTACATTACATTGGGTACAGATATTCCAATACCCACTGGACCCGCTGGACCTACTTGAGGCTAATGTGGTGAAGTCGATCCGTATTATCAAGACAACTATGGAATTCTGTTTCAGTGGCAGCCCTGATGGCGTGGTTAAAATGGTCTCACTCCCCTGATGTTTATATTTCTTCACCATGTTGCCAGTCTGGATTTCTCAAGCACTATTTTTAGAACTTGATTCCCTTATTTTTGGATTATTTTGTGGAACAAGCCATAGAAGAGTAGCCTTGACCACACTGCAGTAAAAGGTAGAAGATGGAGATCTTGCAGCTCCTGACTTTGAAGCGTATTAGTTTGCAGCATCTGTGCAGTGGCTGACCCAATGGTTTGCAGGCAGGCTAAGACCAGGGAAACTGATGGGCCCTTTTGTCACTAAACTTGAGCTTTTCCTGACAATCCTTGTACAGCTCATATGCCCCAATGAGGATGAATCTGTGGAATTTAGAGTACTGGGCTGCTGCTGTAACCAATACCTGTGGAAAATACATGTGAAAGCACCATATTTGCCTGATTTCTCCGTACCATAATTGGCGGTCCTTCCTCATGGAGGGGACTGCCAAGGATTAGTAGAGTGGAAAATAGTAGGAGTGACTAAGTTGCAAGACCTGTTTGCGACTGAAGCACTCTTCCCATTTGAGGGAATCCTATTGAGATATGACCTACACCAAGGCCACTTTATGCTGCATGTGGCCGTCACAGAGGTGGTGCATAAACAATGGAGGGAAACACATATCTGAACTTCCCAAACATGAAAGATGTTACCACATTCTAATGTCTTTAGGCACTTTCATGGTAGTCACTTGTCTATATCGGATGATCAGATAGGACAAAGTGCACCCACTCGCCACCCTCCGAAGTCGCTGGATAAAAATCTTGGGAATCTGATTCCCAAGGACTGGGCGAACGTATAGAGGGCAGTCAATATATAATGTGTATTTTCATTCATGTTTTTTGTAGAGTATCAGGGTCAGAAATTAAGTGAAATTTGACTTCCTCGTAACTTTACAATGTTGGTTTAGGACTTGTAGAGAGATGCTCATTGGGCATTTGATAAATTCAGATTTTGAATTGGAAAATGCACAATGTAATACCACCTTCATTTGTTTTAGCCTGCCCGGAGAACCCCCATTAAAATAGTCTAAATGGAATATGGTATTTTTAAATTATGGAAGGGTATTTGGAACAAACTTGGGTGCAGAGCGAAAATACTCTCTGTTATTACAGAGCTTGGGGGCACAGGGGTAAGAAGTGATTTGTGCTCACAGGATTAAAGGGGTTTGAATGAATTTGAAATTTGTCTGAAGAATTTAGATATTCATTATTTACTTCACATAAGTATCATTATGGAAAGGTATTTTTTTGGTAAAAGAAAGCAAGAACAAGTCTGTGGAAGACTGCATAAGAGCTTTAGGATATTGGCAAACACTTACAAATTTGAGGCCATGTGTGAAGAACATATTAGGAATCAATTTTTTATCAGCTCTAATACTAAATTAACATGTGTAGAGTTGTTGTTAAAGGATGAGATTCCAAACAAATGCAGGATGTTACCAAAAGAAATTCCTATTTGATGGTCTAAGGTTTTGACATGAAAAGACTGGTCGGATGGTTAGTTATAGGTTATATTTGACTATTAAAGTTTTGTGCAACATCTGTGGACGAAAGGAGCATGGTGCTGCATTATGCAAGAGCAGTTGTAATGTGACAAAAAAAGTTAAGGATGTATGTTGCAGAACTTGTGCTTCAACTAGTATTTATAGGCAATGATAATCCATATGACTTTGTTTGTGTCAACAATGTATGGTTGAAGATGATGTTTGATTCATGTTCCAGAATTGGGTTTGTATCTGAAAAAGTGGTTGTGGAACATTTTGCAAACACTATAAAGCTAAAAACAAAATAAAATACTTTGAGGTTGTTAAGGAGATCAGTAAATTAATATGTTGAAATAATTTTAGACAGTTTTTGGAAAGGGGCGACCACTCGGTCCCCCCGAACGTATGGCAGAGTACCACGATCCCCCCGGGAAGCCATCTTGGGCGGGAGGCGAGTCTCGGCTGGTATGCCCGAAGCGGCATAGCCGGGGCGCGCCTTTTCCCGCCCTAGAGTGGGTTGGCCTAGACACTGACGCAGCTGGCCACGCCCTAGGGGCAGGCAGGGGCGGGTTTACGCCCGCCCTGAAGACGGATAAAAGGAGAAGCAAGATCCGAAGGCATCCTCTTGTTCCTGTGCTCTGAAGCTGCACCTCCTCGCTGCACGTGAGCTCGAGACGGAACGAAGAGCCAATTTTGAACGTTGTAATCGTTCTTGTTTGTTTTACAGATACTCTGTTGGAGAATGCCGAAGAAGGCGGGAAAGCGCATGACTACCGAACAGATGCTGCGTGTTCTCATGAAGGAGATGACCGAACTAAAGAGGCGAGTGGATAAGAACGAGGAAGGGGGACCAAAACCTCCTTTGGCGGGAGCAGCCCCGGGAGGGAAAAACAAGAGGCCCAGGAGGGGAGCAGCGGGAGAAGACATCCCGGGTCCCAGTGCCCCGCTCGAGGCACCAACTCCCGTGCTGAAGGAAGGGAATCCGATTCCCGTTGTGGTCACCCCCGTGTCCGAGGAAGATATGCCGCCCGAGCTGGCAGCACAATTGGCAGCGTGGTTGGGAAAAGGTAAAGAGGGCGCCACGGCCGTCGACGCACAGGAGCTAATGAAGCAACTGCGTGAGTCACGGGAAGCAGCGAAGGTGTCCACGCCGGCTGCAGCAGTAGAGAAGCCGCAGGGGACGGGTTCAGTAGCAGAGACAACGTCCGGTGCAGGTAAGCGGCCATTGCCGATTGCGAGGGATGAGTCGGCACCCTCTCGTAGGGAAAAATTGGGTCAGCATGTTCCTTTGGCTATTAAGGAAAAGATATGGGCAGGGGAGTATGTAAACATATTCTCGTTGCTTACTGATCACTATGAGATGGAGCATGTCAAGGGCCAGAAGGAGCTCATGCATCCGAGTGTTTGGCGCGCAAAAATGGCCGCCTTTAAGGTAAATGAAAATATTGGCAATTGGGGCCAAGCGTGGGGGTTTTTTACATCGATCTTGGGGGAGCGAAGGCCTGATCTGTTACCCGAATTGCCGATTTATCAATGACGAATCATGGGGTACTCGGTATCACACGAGGGTAATCATTGGTTCTGCTATGATAACCTGTTTAGAAAAGCTAAAGAACACGATAAAAATTTAACATGGGATTGTTATGATTCTGTGTCATGGTCCAAAATGAAGGAGACTGGTATGTTAAAATTGCCATTAGTGGGGAGTGTCGTCGGCGAGTCTTCCCGCCAGTATGCGGGGACGCCCTTTCGGTCAGGTGCGGGTACAGACAATTACTCGAAGCCTGCCGGTAACACAGGAAAAAGGGGGGTTTGTTGGAACTTCAACAGGGGTAAATGTACTAGGCCCCAGGGATCATGCAAATTTAGACATGAACGTAGTGGGTGTGGGCAATCATCCCATCCTGAGTCCACGTGCAGAGCCAAAACGGGTGATAACGGGGGTAGAGGAGGCGCCAAACAGGTCTGACATAGTCCGAGGGGCGCCTTTACCTACCCCGATTGATACCGTGGCAATGATTCCTTGGCTCAGTGAATACCCGGATCGTGCTTCTGCTGGGGTGTTGCGGAACGGGTTTTCTTATGGTTTCCGCATCCCAGTGGGGGACTTTCAGGGTGCATCGAAATGTAAAAATCAGCTATCGGTCTTTCAGTATACGACTGTGGTACAGAATAAGATCAGGAAGGAGGTGGCTCGAGGTCGAGTCGCCGGTCCGTTTAGTGTACCACCGGTTCCTAATTTTGTTTGTTCCCCGTTAGGTGTGGTCCCAAAGAAGGACCCGGGTGAGTTTCGGCTGATACATAATTTATCAGCCCCACGTGGTCTCTCCGTCAATGAAGCGATAGACCCGGAAGTGTGTTCGGTGCGGTACGCATCATTCGATGAGGCCGTAGCCATTTTGAATCGCCTGGGGCCCGGGGCGCTGATGGCTAAATCTGATATCGAGTCAGCGTTCCGGTTGCTCCCGGTACATCCAGACGATCAGCGTCTCTTAGGTTTCATGTTTCAGGGTCATTATTACATGGATAGGTGTATGCCGATGGGGTGCTCTATATCTTGTGCCTATTTCGAAAAATTCAGTAGTTTTCTACAATGGGTCTTCACAAGGAAGACAGGTTTCCGAAATGTGATGCATCACCTGGATGATTTTTTGTTCTTGGGGGCAGCCGGGGACCCGGAATGTGGGCAGGCTTTAGCACAGTTTTGTGACTTGATGAATCGGTTTGGCGTGCCATTGGCACCAGGTAAGACTGTGGGGCCTTCCACGTGCCTCGAGTTTCTGGGGATCGAGTTAGACTCCGCAGAAGGTTGTTTTCGTTTACCAGCTGACAAAGTGTCAAAGTTCAGGACATCCCTGCAGATGTGTATAAGGGGACCTAAGGTTAGGCTGCATCAATTACAGCAGTTAGTTGGCCAGTTGAATTTTGCCCTGAGGGTTATACCAATGGCCCGCCCCTTTTCCCGTTCGATCGCTCAAGCCATGGTCGGCCTGAAGGAGGGCCATCATCGCACAAGGCTCTCGGCAGAGGTCCGCCAGGACATGCGCATTTGGTTGGCATTTCTGGCAGATTTCAATGGTCGAGTCGTCTGGAACAAATCAGCCGTGTCCTCTGAGGAGCTGGGGTTGTGGACAGATTCGGCGGGGAGCATAGGTTTCGGTGCCATATTCGGCACGAGATGGTCTGCACAAAAGTGGCCGACATGGTGGCATGACAGTGGACTGACAGGTAACATTGCTTTCCTGGAACTTTTCCCCATTTTAGTGGCCCTGAGAACTTGGCCCGAAGGGTTCAGAGATCACTCGGTGGTATTTTGGTCTGACAATATGACCGTGGTCGAGTGTATCAATAGCCAGGCAGCACGATGCAAGTGGATTTTGAGACTGCTCAAAGAAATTGTTTTACTTTGTATGCAATTGAATGTGTTATTCAGAGCAAGACATGTCCCAGGGGTAATGAACCAGGCGGCTGATGCACTGTCTCGTTTTCGTATACAGGCTTTCTGGGGTTTCCTTCCCACAGCGGACCCGGAGCCGGCACCCTTTCCCGAAGCTCTCTGGTCTCTCGGTGCCCCGAACTTCGTAACCTCGTGGGAGAGAGTTTAGCTCCCAGGACAAGGAAGGCATATGAAGGGGCGTTCCGGTCCTATTTGGCCTTTTTGGGTACTGATAGGGAGGAGCTTTGGGGCCAGGAAGAGTGGGTGGTGTATTTTCTGATGTCCTTACATCGGGTCGGGAAATCGGTGGCCACGGCTCAGAGACATCGGGCTGCCATTTCCTTTGTTGCCAGGGCTCAGGGGATCCAGGATCCGACAGCGTCTTTCGTTGTACAGAAAGCGCTACGGGGGTGGCAACGCCTTGAGGGTCGCAGAGTAGATGAGAGGCGCCCGATAGGTTTGGATAGGCTGGCCCAGTTATTGTCCAGTCTCCCTGCTACGTGTTCGTCTCAGTTTGAGACGGTGTTATTCCGAGCCGCTTTTACGCTGGCATTCCATGGGGCTATGCGGGTAAGCGAATTAGTGGCGAGGAACAAGCAGGATGTGACAGGAGGATTGTGCCAGGAGCACGTCCAGATCAGAGGGGAGACGATGACGGTCTCGTTTGTCAGGTCTAAGACCGATCAAAGTGGGATGGGTGACTGCGTAATCATACGCAGGATTCCCGGGTCCTCCATGTGCCCGGTAAGGTGTCTAGAAGATTATTTAGCACGAAGGGTGGCATCATGGGGGGGGACCTTGTTGAGACACGCTGACGCCACCCCACTGACAAAGTTTCAGTTTCAGCGGGTGCTTGCGATGTCGATTGCCGCTGCGGGCTTGAACCCGGGCGAGTTTGGGACCCATTCCTTTCGGATAGGGGCTGCTACAGAAGCAACAGCCAGGGGTCTGGATGTTGAACAAGTTAAACGGGTGGGGCGTTGGTCCTCCAATTGTTATAAGAGGTATGTGCGGTTGCACATGTTGTGAAGCTGTAGCAATGTACTCACGCTTCTTGTTTTTGTTTGGTTTTCAGTTGCGCAAGCCTACGAGGCGGGGCGGACTTTGCAGTCGACCCTACACCGGGCCAGCGGTCAGACATCACCGGCTGTGAGAAAGGAGGTGTGGGTTGTGGGCCACTCATACGTGAGGCGTGCCGCAGACGTATTCAAGGCAGGTGATATGATTCACGTAGCTGGGGAATACGGGTACAGTGTGTCCTTCTACGGAAGAGGCGGGCTCTGTATTGACCAGTTTCAATCATTTTTTGAGGGTTTGCTAGGGCGGACGAGGTCACCGCCGTCTGTAGTGATAGTACATCTTGGGGGTAATGATTTGGTCACCACTGGTAGACGACTTCTTCTTGAGGCGATGCTTTCCACTGTAAGTTGGTTAGCGAGGAGAGTTCCAGGGTGCACAATTGCATGGTCCCATATGATCCCACGAAAAGTGTGGCGGGGGGCTATTTCGGTTCCTGCTCTAAATCACTCTGTTAGGAAGCTTAATAACAAAGTGAGTAGGTTGTTCCGTTCCAAGACACTGCATGCTATTTCCCATGGGTGTATTAATGATGACAGTATGTATTTGGGGGATGGAGTGCATTTGTCTCGGGTGGGGAATGAGTTACTCATAGGAGACTTCTTGGCATGGCTAAAAACGTTACACCATGACCTTTAGGTAGGAGTGTTGTGGGGGGTCCGGATAGCCGGTCAACTATCCGGCCTGTGGCGGTAAGGTCATGATCGGTGAGCACTAATTGGAAGATCCCTATGAGTGGGCGTCACCCAGCACGGATGGGAGCGCTCGGGGGAGGTGGCCATTGGCCCCTCAACGGGGAGGCGGTCCCTTCTAAGGATGGGTCGCCGAAAGAAGAGGAAAGGCGGTCAAGGCCCCTTCCTGGGTAGGAGGGGTTACAGCCCCCTCCTGGGGAATTTCCCGGGGCCAGGACGTCTGCGACGGCAGATATGGTAAGTTGTGTGGGGTTTGGGGGGAGGTCTACGCTACCTTCTAGATACCTCACACGAGTCCTCGTACGACCTCTAAGTGGCGACGAGTTTTATTGGGGCCCCCGTCAAGTCAAGGGAAATTGGTAATTGCACTTGAGGTACGCCTCTGGGCCGCCCCTCACAAGTGAGGGCGATATTTCTGGGTTAGGGATCTTGACACCGGTTACGACCTTGCCGTTGGCCCTTAAACGTTAGGATGTACAATTTCAAAATTTCAAGTAATTGTTTTGCAGGATGTTAGTTCGGCTAGGAGAACCTTTGTATTAGAGACTCTGTTAAGGTTAGCCAAACATCGCAATGTGGTAATGAAATTGTACATAATATGAAACTGTTTATTTAATGTTTTAATTTTGTTTCATATTTTAATAAATACGGCCGGGGGGGTTACTCCCTCCCGTCTTCCAAAGACTTCAGAACTGTTTCCGGTTTCCCATCCTTGGGGATTGTGTTGAGAGGGGGTGGCGGGTATCTCAGCCATAGGAGTTTAAAGTTACAAAACTCTAGGGAAAATATTGTTCTCAGTCAAATATAATATAATTGGCTGGTCTCACCAAAATGGTTTAGGTATCATGTTGTACTGGAACTCTCACCCACACATTCTGATAAAAGTCTTCTCTAGCCTGTGCAGAGATTCAAAATAGAACACAATATAAGTGACCTGACCCTTCTATGCCGAACAGATTACTTTCGACCTCATGTATGTCTGTAGTCACCAAACCTTTGCGTACTACACAGGCAATTGTTTATATCCCAATATGCCACCACGGTTCCCTGTTCCCTTATAAGATATGTTCCCCCACATGTACTCATCCTGGCGTGCAGTGCAACACTAATCCTTATATAATGCTGTGCGGAAAAATCAAAAAACATAGAAAACATAAAAAAAGTGTGCAAAGGTATGGAGTGCCTCACGGAAGTAACCCCATGGGAGTTCACTGGTAGGTTCTCACCAGTGGGCTCTGGTTCTCATCATTAGCACTTCCATACCAAACAAAAAAGTATGTAAACACAAAATATGTAAACAAAGTGGGCAGGTGTAGTGAGCAAATAAAAACCCAGTCAAAGAGTTATTGATGACCGGTAATGTAAGCACTAGGACGTGTCTCCCTATTACTTAAATTCCTGACCCAAAATAAAGTAGAAGCTGCTACCAATAGGACCACCTTATTATTTTAAAAACTAGCTAAACCAACACTGGCTGTTGTCCTTTATTCTGTGCCGTGGGTTTGCTCACTTAAAAGACACTCAGTTGCCTTCTAGCAATATAGAGGGCCAACATGTTTCATTGCCTTGAGTTGTTTCCGGCAATTTCTTCAGGGCAAGGGTCAGTTCTACCCTCTCTGCTTTAATTTCATCTGCCAATGAGTACCTGGACAACACATATTTTTTTTAAAAAACACAGAAATCACATAGTTAGCACATCACCCCGGGATGGTAAATCCCTTTCACGTACCATGGATCACACGATAAGCCACTGTATAATTACCGCTATGGTGTCCTGCCTGGGCATACCGATGACCCTCTTTCAGTGATCTCTGCCGTGGTCTTTATCACGTTCTACCTTTGGTTAGTCTGTTGAGACAGTATTCTTGTTACTAAAATCAGCCCGTAGTCCTGCTCGATGTTAACTGATCCTAACATCATCACCATTTGGTGTGACCCCGTTCCCAGTATCGTCATAAATACAGGGAAGCAATGCAATGGTGTCCCATGACCTAGCCCTCACAACTGCTATGTCCACATCGTTACATTGCGGGTTCTACCTGTTTGACCCTTTATTAACTGTGGTGCCAATGTTCTTACTTGTCTGTGTACTTGTATTACGGACTGTTTACATGTAAAAAGATAGCGAGAACTGTGCCTCTAGCATGCTGCCTGTAAGTCTCTCAAGAAATGTGTCCAGCTACAGAGCCCCCTCCCTCTACTCCATACCGGGTGAGTTTGAATACAGCATATTTCATCGTCAGCATACCAGTGTAGCGGGCTGATGTCGGTTAAAAAGGCAACAATGACGCTGGCCGTCATGTCCCGCCCCTTCATTCAGCCAGAGACGTTGGATACGCAATGTCCGGTGTGTGTATGCCGGTCCCGGCATACTAACGTGGGCGCCATCTTGGTGCCCCCTTGATAACAGTGTATTTGTCCCTATTTAAATGTAGATGTAGTGCTATTCTTCGTGGCTTCATGCACTATATCGCCACAATGTGATCATGCCTGTTAAATATTATAGCAGCGATAATGTGGCATTTTCACTAGCTGACCATTGATGTTGTTCATGTGAAACTAAACACCCTGCTGCACCCCTGTAAATTACATGTGTGTGCATATGGCGCACATACATGCCCAATGGGCATGTATGTGCGTCATATGCCACCCTCACAAATGCACAATTGTGCATATTTACAAGAAATCGCAAATTACCACCAACTACAAGTTGGTGGTAATTTGCGATTTCTAAACCTGAAATCACATTTCTTAAAAGCTTCATACATATCATTTAAGGAATCCCAAAATTGCAATTCCTTAAATGCTATGGCAAATTAGGGAGTCACAAGAATTTGCGATTCCTTAAAATGCGATTGTTTCATACATCTCAAATCATGCAAAGTAGCCTTTTGCGATTCACAAAGGCCGAAATTCGGTGAATTTCGGCCTTTAGGATTCACAAAAGGCTTGATACATATGGCCCCAAGTCAATTCCAAAGACTGATGTTTTTTCATACCTAGGGGTAGTGTTCGATGATGCCCTGAGCTGGTGCCCTTTGACAAGCCGAAAGAAAGGAGGTTTGCCTAGGGCAATGGCCACTCTGTTTACTTTTGCATCCAGACTGGGAGGTAGACTGATCAGGACACTCTTGCAGATCTATAGAGCTAAATGTATTTCGGAGGTTACCTACGGGAGTGAGATCCGGGGCTATATTGGGCAGGATGTCCTGCAAATTGTCGAAAATACTTTTCTGCGATGGGCACCCTGCTTACCGCAGAGCGTAACTTCTTTTGTAGTCCATGAAGAATTAGGGATGGGCTTTCTCTCAGAAGTGTTGGCTTTTCATCTATTAGCGTTGTGGAATGAGAAGGAAAATGCCCTCAGTGAGGACATTTTCAGGGCTCTTGCATTCCCTTGACCATGTTAACCATGTTTGTTGGTTTAAGTAAGTTAGAAAATGCTTTTAAGGTCTGGGAAGGGCAGATCTATTTGAGAAACCGAAAGCTATTTGTAGTAGGTATTTAACTTGGATAAAGGAGTGTTTTTTTTTAAAACCACACCTGGGCCAGAGAAGAGGTTGAATTGAGGAAGTCCAGTGTACGTGGGTATTTCTTACTGAAATCTGTGTCATAAACGGAACCCTATCTTTTATGGTTTAAAAGTAACCCTGATCTTTCTTTACTAACCAGATTTTGACTGGACCTCTTTCATTATGTTTTAGCCCATATGTGTAGTATATATAGTGGGAAGGTCTTCCCACCCTGTGGCTGCGAGGTTAAGTTTCCACAGGAGATGAAGCTCCTTTTATTGTTTTGTAGCTTTTATGGGGCTCCCTATACTTTAAAAAAGCATGTTTGAAGCAGGTGAGACCTGATTTATCTTTTTACAACTTCTTTCAAGCCATTCAGTATTGTATGTTCCTAGCTTTTTAAGGGCTGCTATTAGGCTTATGTCCAGTTGAGATTAATGTTGATGGAAATTTTGTGGTTACTGTATCACAATGAATAATTGTTTTTTTATGGGGCTGTTTGGGCTGGTTTTATCGCCCTTGATATGGCCCTCATCACTAATCTTGTATCTCATGGTTCTTTGAAGATGTTATCTCTCATTTTGGACCCCTTTATCTTGATATGCTGCTTGTTCTTTTAACTTTGTAATTATGGGCCATGATGGTCATCCTGGATTTTCAGATAGAGCTTTTTATCTATTTATGTTTGACTTTTATGGTTTTGTTTGTAAAATCCAAATAAAGTCTAATGATGATGATGACCACTAGAAGTACAGGTATGTAGTTAATTTTTTTCACCCTCCTGGTTATATCGAGGATATACTCCTGAGGCAGTATAAAGCTGCGGGTGGCACTGGAGCAGCGGGGCAGGGGGAGAGGGCACTCATGGAGGAATCAACCTGCTGTCATTTTTTCCCCTCTCTACACATAAGTTCTGTTCATAAAACAGGTTTTATTTAAAATTGGTACTATGTAATGTTGTGTCTTCTCAGCATGGTTTGTTTGTAGACAAGTGTTCGTATACATTGCTGATCTATCTTTCTCCCCAGGCTGATTCTGTATGTACTACATTGTATAAAGAAATACTTCTAAAAAAAAACACTACAGATCTACTTGTACCTACTGAGAGGGCAGTAATTAAAATGTTGTGTCATGATGGAATGAGTATTGTGTGCATATGCAAAATGATTGCCAGCTTTGTATTCATTTAAGAGAAGTATTAATGTTTCTTTAACATATCCATGTCCATTTATTTGATCTTATTGGAAGAAGGTCATTGCATACATTATTTTTTACTAATTATTGTATTGTTTTATAATGTAAAATATAATCTAAAACTTATGATTCTCCAATAATAACTTAACTAGTATGTTTGATGAAGATTTAAAGATAAGCAGGAATTGTGCACAATCCTTTCCCAGACACTAGTACTTGATTATATTTGATACATTTGGGATTAAGTGGATAAGGTGAATATTCATCTCTTGGTGGTAGATTCAGGGATGTTGTCCTCAACTTTGCAAGATGAATGACCTCTCTGAAGCTGCATGTGTGTCAACAAGAGTGGGGTGGGGGAGTGACTTGTGGCTCAATGTGTACAAGTTTCTGCATTCCATGCAGCTGCCAGCTATTAATGTTTCAGTGACAGGGCTAGCAGCAGATGGTACTTGATCACATAAAGAGTTTGTTAATTAAGAAACTACTGCAGACAATCTTCTAAAGCCATCTTGCTCCTCCCATAAGGTACAGTGTGAACACTCTAGTGACATTTTAAGAGATCATTTTGGGACCTTAGTAACTCATAATGGACTCTAGTGAGATTGTTTGGGGCCTTTAGAAGTTCATTTATCTAGTCCAGCTTATCACATAGTTGAGCTAATCAGGTCTTCATTCATGATATTTGAATTGGTGACTGCACTCTGAAACTTGTTTCTTACAGCATGTCCTACCCCAGCCCTTTCTGAACAACCCTGCAGCATTGAGTGAGTTGCCACAGGTGCTATGACTGTGGATGTCAGAGGAGCTTTCAAAGTTGTGGCTACAGATGTTGAGGGTGTGGGGCCACAGAGGGCTTGTGGGGGCAATGGTGTCTGTAATGAGGCAGCACTGTGCTGGATTTAGTAGATCTTGTCTCCTTAAGGAGGGGGGGGGAGCACTGACAACACAAAACAGAAGGCCAGATTGTGCTTGAAGATCACACTCCCAAGCTGTAGTTTTGCTCTCACCGAAGACTTGAATTCATATTTTTGTAAACACTCTTTATTATTTTTTTTAAGTATTTTTTAATTAAATTTTATCATGCAGTTCAAGTGTGACAGCATCATAAACATAGTAGACCCTGGGTTCGTGTTTTCACATCATTGTGTCTTATATCACATGTCAGTATGTATATACAGAATTAATTTTACAGGTATAATCTAAATTTAATAAAACATTTGGAGTGGGGAAAGCATACTACTAATGTGTGCTAATTTGACTACCAATATTTGTTATTGGTGCCTTTGAATCAAATACAGGTGTTCGCCACTTTAATGTGCACATTGTATGAGACCATTAGAGGGGAAGGGCACAGAAACAATGCGCTCAATTTCCAGCTCAAGCTATAAAGGCCATCAAGAACACCCATATTTTATTCCATTTAATCATTCTTTGACTGGCAGTCCACTACTCAAACACTGTGATCAACATCCCGATAAGATAACATTACCACCTCCATGCCTTTACCACACTGTGCTGACACAAACATATTATTGTCTTCCCCTTTGAGCATTGTGCATTTGAATTCATTCCAGGTATTAAGTTCTCCGATCTAGAGATCAGAGTCCCCAAAAATCTACCAGTTCCTGTATAATTAGTCAGTATAAATGCCACTTCTATGAATTTACTGGTCACAGTGTTGGCTTTAGTTCTGCAACAATTACCCAACAAGCGTTCCGTCAGCACATTGGGGACCATGCTCCAGAAATTGCTTATTTGCAGACAGTCTGGATCGTGTGAAAGAAGTCCACTTTTTCGTCATTACATCTGGACTTCCAGCATGATAATGGGGAGACATGTAATTTACCCTCTTAGCATTTAGGCTGACTCAAAGTAAGTTATATTATCAAATAAATGTGTGCTTTATGGCGCTATTTTCACTAAATTCTTCTAAAATGTATAACTCTGGATCTGCTGGTTGGATTGCCATCATTTCTGTGTCAAATAATTATGAAAAACCTTTTTTTCTAACTTGATTTGGTATTTGTCTTGTGTGGTGGTTTTATTTTATGACAGGTTTGTGTGCTCCATAAATACTTTACACATTGCCTCTAAGTTAAACCTGACTGCCTTTCGTGCCAAGCTACTCAGGTTTAATCATAGGTTAATTTAATGAGTTTTGTGGTCTACCGTGCAAATAATTATGGCTGTTGCTGGCCCAGGGTGCACACCTGTTTCAAAAAACAACCCAGTTTCTCACAACATTCATTATAACCAATAATATCTCTTTGAAGTTTGTGTCTTTACTTTTGCGTTCCTCATTTAAGAAGCTTGCAGGAGTCTTGCTGGATCGCAAAAACCATGAAAATCACAACATATTTGTCAATGTTATCATGTCAACTCATGTATGCCACTTTGTAGGTAACCTATATTGTCATTGCATCTACAAAATTGATATTACGTTGTATTACCAACTTTATTAGCAACACCCTGTCTCACAAGTGTTCTGCAACATCAAAACATGATGTTCCTTCCCCTTGGTGTGCACATGGGGAATTGTTAGACTCACTCTTGTGAGTCTCTTGTGGGAGTCATATATTGCCTTAAAATGAAAATAGGTTTAATATAGACATCTACATAAAACCTTTATTCAAAAAGTTAGTTTTTACTAAAAACTTTGAGAATTCAAAACTCTGGATCTACTGATTGGATTTTTGTTGTGTTGATGTCACATTATGTATTAAAATGTTTGCTATCATTCTAATTTCGTGTGGGTTTTCTCTGTTGTTGTGTTTTCACTTTATTACTGTTTGTGTGCTGCATATATACTTTAGTTATTGTTTCTAAGTTGACTCTAAGTTAAGCCTGACTGATTTTTTGTTTTAAGCTACCCAGGGTTAAGCACATGTTAAATTATTGACTTCTGTGGATTACCCTGTAAGAGATTGTAGCTGTTGCTTACACCTTAGTCAACCAACAACCCAGTTTCTAACATATATATATACTTACATTTATAGTCCCAATCCAATCAGCAGGTGCCAGCAGGTACCTGGTCCTCAGTGGCACTTGGAAATTACCTCAACTGCATTTCACACCTGAAATGTCTTCCTTCCTATCCTCTTTGTAATAAAAAGAGATCAGCACTCAATTCAATTCAATGATAACTTTATTCGGTAGTTTAAAAAAACACCATAAAAGTTCACATTAAGCAAATTACAAAGTTTACAAAGATTAAAACCAGTTAAAAATACAATTGTTAATAACAGTTAAAAAAAGGTGTCTCAGTTTATATATATTTTTTCAGTCATATCATACAGTTTTCCATTTATCTAGCAATCTTTCATTATATATATTATTATATTATAGATAATACATAATCAAAGGTTTGCACGATGACGGATACAAAATTTAAGAAAACATGCAATCGCTTTGGCATAATTTTCGTTTTCAAGATACTGAAGTGCTAGATATGCTGGACGACACTGTCGAAGCCCCCAGATTTTCAAAATGGGCAATATCCAGCGTTTGCGTGGTTCAATAAAGAATTTACAAAATAACGTTATATGTACAGTTGTTTGTGGGGACACCGAATCACACGGACACATGGACGGTGTAGATGACTAAACATTTTGTATTGGGAATGCGACCAATAGATGAAATATATCAAATCTGAAACGGGTAAGCAGCATTTTTTCATATTGCGTTAAGCTAAACATCATATAGGGTTCAACGGAAAACACAGTCTGCGCTAATAAAGAGTGTTGAACAGATGGTTTATGAATCTCTGAAAGTAAGCGGAGCTGGCGCAAGTGTACGAGACACTCCTTTTTTAGATCGTTCTTGGAGATTTCTTTTATCGTTGACGGATGGTCAAAAAAAATCCTATAACCCAAGTCTGTTAGTAGCGCTTTGACATAAGATAGCCATTTGATTTTCCTACACCGATCGAGTGTCAAAATGTCTTGAATGATCGCTCTAGTTAGTGTGACATTGTTCGGTGACCCATATTCGTCGCCACAACATTACTGGTTGTAATTTTATAATATCTGCTATGTAATTAATACCCAGTTCTGCGTGACAGGCATACGTGGAACAGCTTTTAGGTACCGCAAGCAGGTATCTCAAAAGGGAATTCTCAACTTTTTGTATTAAGTCCACATTCGCAAAACCCCATATCCCCGCCCCATATGTGGCCGTGCTTACACATTTGCGCGTTATATATTTTTAACAATTCTGTTGGTGGACGCTGCCCCAGTCTTTGTGAGAACATTTTTAATGATACCGTCTCTCGCAAAAAAGAAAGTTTCCTTGCATTAATAGCTGAGTTCCATTTAAATTTTTCATCTATAACAATCCCTAAATAGGGGTAGGTTGTAGTCCTGTCCAGTGGTTCACCTTGTACAAACAATCTCCGATTTTTTACTTTTGTTTTCCCCGCATGCATAGTATATGTTTTCTTTGCATTTAATTTCAGATTTAAACTTGCCATAAAGGTGCTGTATCTGTCTAATGCCAGCTGGAGTTCAATCGGTGTTCTTGCTAAAATAACAGCGTCGTCGGCATATAAAAGTGCTGGTATCTGCCGACGTGCAATTAGAGGAAGGTCTTTACTGCCTTGAAGCATGGCGGTCTCTAAGCCATTAGTATACAGGGTGAATAAAAAGGGGGCCAGTACACATCCCTGTCTGACCTCTTTTTCCACCCTGAAAGTATCCGTGAGCTCACCTTTCACCCCAAATCTTACCCTGCCTGTAGTGCCGGTATACAGTTCTCTGAGGAATTCCACAATTGGGGGAGCAACCCCCATTTTCAAAATAATGCTCCATAGCGTTGAGTGTGCCACACAATCAAACGCTGCGGAGAGGTCAACGTACACCATGTGGAGCGTGGACCCCTTAGCCTCCACATATTTACCCGCCAATAGGGACAGATTTACAGCTTGGTCCACTGTTCCTAGCCCCTCACGAAAACCATATTGTATATCTGAGATGATGCTATGGTCAGTGGCCCACTCCTAGAGTCGATCGGGAAGTATCCACCCTGCCATCTTCCCGAGCGAATCCAGGAGGGAGATAGGCCTATAGCAAGATGGGCTATTTTGGTCCCCTTTTTTAAAGATGGGGACCAACGTCGATGTTCTCCAGGAATCTAGTAAGCCTACTTCAGTGGTGGCATTCAAGACATTGGTCAACAGGGGAGACCAAAGGTCCGGTTGGTATTTGAAGATGTCAACAGGGACGCCATCCGGGCCGGGAGCTTTGGCTGTTTTTGAAAATTTTAAAGCTTTTTGGACCTCTTCATGGGAAAACTGCAGGTTTATTGGATAAATGACCTGTATCAAGGGGTCTGGTTGATCCATATCTACTGAGGCGTCTTTACTAAAAACTTTTGTAAAATGACTCACCCACTCCCGTTCGCCTATGGCGACGTCAATAGAGGGAGAGTCATCTTTATCTGCCATTGAACGTGGGCAGGAAAGGTACTGATGGGATCCTTATTTCGTTAGCGAAGCTTACCTCTAATTCTGCCATTACCTCGCTCATTTTCTCTCCTCCATTAGAATGTATGAAGTGTGCTACATTATTATCATCCTCGTCACTAATACCACACTTATCATTATTATTATTCCTACATAGGTGGAGATTGAAATCTCCCCCCAAAATTATTGTACACGACTTTTTAATATATTTTAGACTTTGTTCTTGAAGTACTGCAGAAATCTCTGAGAGAAGGGTGATCAAGTCAGCCTGACACAGATTATTATAAAAATTTACTACTATATATACATTTTGTTTAGTACTCTTTAAGACAATGATCTGAAAATTCTCTTCTAGTCTTAGAGGAAATATGTCATCAACAGGTAGAGTGTTTATAATATAAGTGACTAGGCCACCACTATTTCTACCAGAGATTGATTTCTTTGCAGGTGACCAGAATGTCTTCAATCCCACTATATGTGTTGGCCTGATGGCCCAGGTCTCCTGAAGGCAGATAAGACCGCTCATGTTAATCTGACTCAGGAAGCTGGGATTTGTCTTTTTTGCAGCAAACCTGCAATATTCCAAAATGTAAAGTGTACTTGTAGGGTATTCGAAGTAAGTTCTACAGCGATGGCTGGTTCGACTATATAATCTACTGCTCCCGAATTAGTTGGAGCAGGTGATACAATCATCAAATCGTCTGTCTCATGGTATTTTATTATGGGATGGTTACATTTACCAAGGGTAGGTATAGGCTGGTTTACCAAGTTATCAGAAGTTGTGATTGTTGAAGTCTCCCCTATTTTAAAAGGTTGTGAGGTTTCCCAATTAGTTTGAGGACTGGTAAGTCAGTCATTAAGATCCAGCCCAGAAAAAACATTAAATCGATTATAGGTAGGAATACTATAGGGGCTAGCTGGACCCGGAGCAGCTTGTCTCCATCGATTATCCCTATTCTCTTGATATGGAGTTACAGAGAGATAGGGATGAATAGATGGAGGTATGTGTGTTTGGCTCTGATGCCATTGCACCGAGTCTGTTGGATAGACAAACTTGGGATTTTGATGGAAAAAAGTAGTATGCGTTTCAAAAGGAAATTGCCTTTCTTGAAATACATTCATGATATTGGGTGGCATATTTGAATTTGTTGTTAGCAAATGCCTATAAAAGTAACCCAGTGGGAGAAGAGTTGTGTTGAATTCCCATGTAGAGGGTGGAGGGGCCTTAGCTAATGTCTTTTCGGCCCATTGTGGGTTCCTTAAATTAATTGTCACACAATCCCCCTCAAACTTTTTCCGTAAGGGGCCTATCCAGCCTACTCTTTGAGTATGAATAATTTCCCCTGCGCATTCCATTGGAAAATTACAGTGCAGGGTCAACCAATGTAAGATCTTATTTTTTAAAGAGGAAGTGGTTTCACTCTGCTCTTGTTTAAGTGTCGGTACATTTACTAATACAAGTACATAAGCTCCACATTCAGGGGGAAGAGTAATGCGCGAAGGGATCTGTCTTGCCCTGTATGGGTGTTCATACAGAATCTTGGGCTGCTGCATTGTGGAAGCCAAATGGTTAGGTTGGCTAAGTATTTGTGATCCATGTTGAGGTGCTGTATGGGTCTTCCCTGACTGGTTATTATCAAATTGGGTGTTTGTGTTGGTAGTGGGGGTGGAACTAGTAGATGGGGTAGGTTTATTCACAGCAGGTGGATTATTGGTAGTGCTCTTCTGTTTCATCGTGGGTACTGAACCAGGGATAGCTTTTGGTTGGGGGATAGTTCTTTTACTAATATTTGCTTTTGGATTTGGAACTACAGCACTATTTTGGGGAACAATAGGTGGTTTTCTTTTATTTAGGGATAGTAGTTCTTCAATTTGTTTCTCTAGTCGAGCAAGTCTAGATTCGACTGGTGACAGATAGATGCTTAGAAGATCCCCAATTCGTTCAATCAGGTGATCACTGTCTAGAATAGTCTCATGCTTGTCCCTGTTTTCCTCCCCCATGTTTGTGTCCAAAGCCCCCAAGGATTGATGTATTTCGCTGGCTATCTCTTTACTTTTTTGTCCTCTCGCAAGTTTACATTTCTTAGAAACCCGAGACGCCGATGGAATCGGTTGCTAGGTTTGTTTGGAATTGCACCCCCTCGTGTGTTAGCGACATCTTTCTCATGGATGTCATCCACAAGCTCAGGTGTTAGCCCCACATTAAGAGCTTGAGATCTTTCTAGGTCACCACTCAGATCAAAATTAGTACTGGAGTCCGACACTGATAGATCGACCTCGTATGTTAAAATATGAAGGTCGCCTTGGGTGTCATGAATGGTAGTAGGATGTGAATTACTAGAATTACCTGGGGTTCTGGCTAGCTTAATGCTGCCTAGGGAAGAGCGTTTGGCAATGTCCACGTCACGCGATACTCTTCGTTGCAGTAATGAGATACTGAGATCGATAGCATCATTTGTTCTTGTGATAAAGCTATCTATTGGCCCAAGAACTGAAGCTGCTCCCGCGGCAGTCTTGCTTCTACTTCCTCTCGTGGACATTTTGCGATTGTTGATGTTGTATCAGTGAGATTATATGAGTTCTTAATGTAAATAATCCACTGCGGATGTATATGGCTAGACCTTTAAAACACAATAGTACAATAATACAGGGCAACAGTGTCCTACTTGTTCAGCAGGCAGGGATGTTAGGGGGGTACCCCCGACCCGACCTCTTCGTCCTCGGACGGCCACAGACGACCCTCCCTTTGCCTGGGCTTCGCCCGGCATCCCGCTCGCGTCCTGCGAGGTGGGGCTGATGCTGCTTTTCAGCGCCTCCTGGCGCTCCCCAGTGACGCTGGACTCAGCAAGGGCTTGTGGATCCTGTAGTTGCCCCTCGCCGGTCTCCGCTCAGCGGCCCCCGCTCTTGGTGGAATTACAAGCGGCAGGGCAGTCAGAGACTGGCGGGCGGGTCCAGGTGGGAAACGCCGGATCGGGAACAATAAATTGGCCAAAGTTAAAGCACACAGCAAGTAAGGCAACGCTGTACAAAGAGAGGAGTGCCCCGCTCAGTGGGGCTGATGCTGCTTTTCAGCGCCTCCTGGCGCTCCCCAGTGACGCTGGACTCGGCAAGGGCTTGTGGATCCTGTAGTTGCCCCTCGCCGGTCTCCGCTCGGCGGCCCCTGCTCTTGGTGGAATTACAAGCGGCTGGGCAGTGGTAGACTGGCGGGCGGGTCCAGGCGGGAAACGCGGGATCGGGAACAATAAATTGGCCAAAGTTAAAGCACACAGCAAGTAAGGCAACGATGTACAGAGAGAGGAGTTCCCTGCTCAGTGGGGCTGATGCTGTTTTTCAGCGCCTCCTGGCGCTCCCCAGTGACGCTGGACTCCGCAAGGGCTTGTGGATCCTGTAGTTGCCCCTCGCCAGTTTCCGCTCGGCGGCCCCTGCTCTTGGTGGAATTACAAGCGGCTGGGCAGCGGGAGACTGGCGGGCGGGTCCAGGCGGGAAACGCGGGATTGGGAACAATAAATTGGCCAAAGTTAAAGCACACAGCAAGTAAGGCAACGCTGTACAAAGAGAGGAGTGAGGAGTGAGGAGATCAGCACTCAAGAAATCATGTATCACTTGTTTATTATATAATGCCTAGAAGCATCAACAGGTTACAGATCAAAAAGCCTTATTCTCGATGCCAGGAGTCATTTTATATACAAAGTATAAATAAATATGTGTGATAGCCATAAACAAAATACAACCAGACAATCAAGATACAAAAAGAACATTTTGTGTCACTAATGTGCTTGCACCTACTTCAACACATGGTGGACTCCACTATCAAATATTTCTGGTCAGGGCCTGGCTTGCGCCGAACGTGATGGCCGCAACCTAGAAGAGCTCCGGCAAGCACAGAGAAATCCCTGTGAAATCCGCTCATTAATCCGGACAAAATCAGACCCCAAAGTCATAATTCAGGAACTGGAACACCGAGGCACTCTCCGACCGTACTCCGAACCTGCACTGAAAGTCTTGTGCACTCTGAGAGGCGAAGAAACAGAATGGCCTGCAGCCGCAAACGCAGCAGAGGCCTTGTGTGAAACGGCGGCCCGGAAAAGGAGTGCCCAAATCGACGCGGCCTATAAACAACGGCGGTAAACGAACTGTGCTCGGCGAACCTGCGAGAAACCATCCTGCCATCCTCACCCTACATGCACACTAGGCGTCTAACAGAGAAGTGAGGCCTCTTTGCACCCAAAGATCATACATGCAGGGGCCACTGCAACCCAAGAAGAGAGATACCGGTAACAACAGGGGAGAAGTGCCTTCTATATTAAGCATGTGCAAAGCACTACGCTACGCTTGTATAGTTTGCGAACTTTGTGCTACTTCACACTACGCGAATTGCACGTAGCACAGTTCAAACATGCGTAGCATAGCGTAGTGCAGCAGTCATTTTTTGCTTGCTCGCAGTCCTCAACATCAAGTTGGCAATCACGAGCAAGCAAAATGACATCCCGGCGAGACTTTTTCCTTGTTCGTGATCAGCAACATCAAGTTGCCGATGGCAAGCGTGGAAAATAAACCTCCTGGTGAGCTTCTCAACGAGGGGAGGTCAGCTTTCTCATTACGAGTGCCCGCGACTAAGGCTCTGGATAGATGGGGCTTCAAGATGGTGGCTCACTCCAAATTCACATCGGGATCCAGGGGGGTGGGAATATTGGTTCAAAAAAGTTGCCCACTGGTGAGACAAGTAACTCAGACAGATGATCAAGGATGCTTTGCAGCGCTCTCCTGTCAGTGGGAAGGGTGAGCATACAACCCAGTCTCAGTATATATTCCCCCTGCACTTCACAATTTGGTCTTCCCGGCCCTTGGTAGATTCCTGCTTTCAGTCCCTCAAGGGGAATTGATCATGGGTTGTGACTTTAATGCCACGCTAGATGCTGTATGGGACAGACACCCACCGAGAGACCAGGGGACATCTTCACCAAGCCTACAAGAATTCATAGACGTGTTGCGGCTGGCGGATGTTTGGGGCACACGCTACCACATGATGCGCCAGTACACATACTACTCCGGCACACACAATAGCATGTCTAGGATAGAACACACCCTACATCCCCAGCAAGCCTAGAGAGAGTCATGGAGATCACATACCTCCCCAGAGGAATATCTGATCATTCCCCTACATCAGAAAATACACATTACATTACACTGGGAGGAGGCGCACTTACCCCATTACCCGGGTTACCTGATAGTCCCAACCATAAGGAAAGGTCTGCACAAAGCCTCAGGGCACTACTTTCAAGAAAACGTACACTCCATAACCTCTTGCGTCACCCTATGGGAAGCTTATAAGACAGTCCTGCATGGACAGGCTATTTCATTATTCATTTCACACAAACAAGACAAGGCACATCAGATACGGGAGCTTGAACAGGCGGTGAACCTGGCGGAAAGCAAGAACGCAGGAGACCCAAACGCTAAAACGACCCACACATAGGACCTCGCTAAACAAGCATACAGGGACCACATGTGGGAAGACGCGAAGGCAAGAGCTATGAAAACACAACACAATATCTATGAAGTGGGAGACAAAGCAGGCAAGCTCCTTGCTTGGCTAGATAAAAAGGAATGAGCCAGTCATTGGGTAGCACAACTACAATTACCCAATGGGAAGGTAATGACAGACCCACAGGGCATAGTCACAGCCTTTGCGCAATACAGTTTACACACCCAATGCAAAAGCAACAGTAGAGGAGAATCTGGCCTTTCTTAGAGATATACTTCTGCCCACGCTGGCGCCTCAGGAGGTACAAACACTAGAGGCAACTCTCATGGTTGATGAAAATACAGTAGCTATTAGAGGACTCCAACCAGGCAAAGCAATTTGTCCTAACGGTATTCCTGTGGAGCTCTCTAAAAATGAAGCAGATATACTGGTGCCACACTTGTTGAAGATGTATGAGACCAGCCTGGAAGCAGGAATGCTCCCTAGAGACCAGAGGGTAGCAAAACTTGTGGTGATCCCAAAACTGGATAAATCCTCGCAGGAATGTGCCTCCTACAGCCCAAATTCTCTCCTCAATGCAGAAGCGAAAATATTAGCGAAAGCACTGGCAACCAGGCTCCAGCCATACTTAACGACCCTTATACACCCCGACCAATCCGGTTTAATGCGGGGACAAAAGACGGCGATGAACTTAAGATGGCTTCACAGGGTGATGGCTCGCATACCAACTATCCAGGAGGAGGTGATCATCCTCTCATTAGATGCCAGTATGGCCTTTGATCAGTTGGAATGGCCCTTTCTATTTTCAGTGCTGCAACGTTTTGGTTTTGGCCCCAAATTCTGCGCTTGGGTTCAGCTTCTGTATACACAGCCAAAGGCACAAGTAGTAGTTAATGGGCGAGTGTCTGATGACTTCCCCCTGGGGTGCAGGACCAGACAGGACTGACATTTGTCCCCACTCTTGTTTGCTCTGGTGCTTGACCCGCTAGCAGCATGGATAAGGGGGGATGCCGTAGTACGTGGACTGCGATTGTCTGAGGGGTGGGAGGACCGCATTTCCCTGTATACAGAAGGCATCTTGTTACACATGACGTCCCCCAGACGGTCGATCAATTGCTTGTTAGACATTTGTGAGTCTTACGACAGGGTTTCTGGATACATGGTTAACTGGGCGAAGTCAGTCTTATACATTCTTAATGGTCCCCCCCACACCTGCCCAGAGGTGTCAGGATACAAATCGCGGAAGATGGGTTCAAATATCTGCGCATCCATATCACGCCAGATCCTACTTGATTTTACAAGCATAACCTTATCCCACCCCTTAGGAGACTACAGAATGACGTGAAACATTGGCACTCCCTGCCCCTGAAGCGCTTGGGCCGAGTGGTCCTTTTCAAAATGATGGCTCTTCCAAGGTTTTTGTACCATCTGCAAAACACACCAACCCCAGTTTCCCACTCCTCTTTCACATCAATTGAGGCAGAGGTAGGCCATCTCCTCTGGTAGGGAAAGCCCCCCGCATAGCAATGTGCAAGCTTCCAAGGAGCTGGTACGATGGCAGAATTGCCCTGCCCAACATTCAACTATACTATATATATTTCTCCTTCTGGGGGATTTTAACATTCATGTAGACCTCCCTAATCTCCCTGAGATGCTGTCTTTGCTCTCAGATCTTTCCCTTTTAGAGCTTGAAATACACAATAAAGGTCCTACTCATATAGGAGGCCACACTCTAGATTTAATTTTTTCTAACTGTGCTAAGATATTGTGTCGACCCTCGACCCGAGTAAGCTGCTCCGACCACTTTCTGTTGGAATTCTTTCTCCTTGACCAGGACAAACCTAATAAACAGTCGGATCTTCCGCCCCAGTGGCGTAGACAATGGCATAAGGTGACATTGGGTGCCGCAGCGCTGGTGCTGGCTGTGGCGTTGTCCTGTGGTGTGATTTCATCTCTTGTCCGCGGAGAACACTATTGTGCCTTGGGGAGAAAATCTGTTATTCTATAGCGCCCTGAGTGAGAGCGGCGAGGCTTGAATTTTTATTGCTGACACCGGGGGACTGCAAGTCCAAAGACTCCCTCTGCTTGACACACCTGGCCCGGACCATCGGCACGCCCCCAGCCTTAGGCGCACTGATAACAGCTCGCCGCACCCGCTATCGCGGGTGCCGCAGCGCTGGTGCTGGTTGTGGCGTTGTCCTGCGGTGTGATTTCATCTCTTGTCCTCGGAGAACACTATTGTGCCTTGGGGAGACAATCTGTTATTCCATAGCGCCCTGAGTGAGAGCGGCGAGGCTTGGGTTTTTATTGCTGACACCGGGGGACTGCAAGTCCCAAGACACCCTCTGCTTGACACACCTGGCCCGGACCATCGGCACGCCCCCAGCCTCAGGCGCACTGATAACAGCTCGCCGCACCCGCTATCGCGGGTGCCGCAGCGCTGGTGCTGGTTGTGGCATTGTCCTGCGGTGTGATTTCATCTCTTGTCCTCGGAGAACACTATTGTGCCTTGGGGAGAAAATCTGTTATTCCATAGCGCCCTGAGTGAGAGCGGCGAGGCTTGAATTTTTATTGCTGACACCGGGGGACTTCAAGTACCAAGACCCCCTCTGTTTGACACACCTGGCCCGGACCATCGGCACGCCCCCAGCGTAAGCCGTGATTTAACTTGACCATCTTTCCCGTAGCGCGGGAGCACGCGGGAACGTCCGGGAGAAGCACGGGCCAAGGGCTTGACCGTCTGTGGCTGTCCGAGGCCGACTGAGGACGGGATGGGCCACCCCCCTAAGCCCTGGAACATTGACCTCTACTGTCACTGCAACCTAAGGTGATCAAGACATTGTAAGAACCCTTTGAGGACTGAGAGGGTTTTAAGCTTTAAGTTTTCTATTCTCCCCTGTTTTTCTTCATCTCTGGTTACTTAGCCTGTGCCTCTACCTTACACCTAGGCATGCCCACAAAATCAGCCAAAGGGGGGAACCTACATTTGAAAGCTAACGGGGGGAGTATTGTAGGAACTATAGATAACGTTATTGTTAGGGCAGCTGCAGCCCTTGAAAAAGAGATCGATCTCACTGTTAAAAGGCTCTCAACTGGATTGCTTAGCTTAAAAAGATCCTCTTTGGGCGCCATACAGAGTTGCAACACCCCCGAAAATAGAACCAGCCAGTGCCTCATTGACCTAGGACTACCAGAGAGTAGTATAGAATCAGGCAGACAAAGTACCATCTCCATCGGAAATTACATTCAGGATAGCATTGATACTCACGAGGAAAGTGACAATCCTGACCCAAAGCCTGCTATTAATAACTCCACAGCTAAAAGGGCAGCCCCTAGCACAAAATGTATTGAGAAACGGAAGCGGCGTAGGGGAGGGAAAAATGGGAGGCGGTCAAAGACGCCCAAATTTGTGAGCAATACCATACACCCCGCGGGTACCCCCAGCAATTTTCAACCCCTAAACCCGGTCATGGTAAAAAGGGTGCAATCCCCTCCAATGAAGGGTCATCAGTCAGCTACAACCTTAGTGCCTGAACAGGGAATGGGTGGGCTAATAGCTCAGATAGAACAGATTGTTAAGTCACTAGTGTTGCCCCTTGTCGAGAGACTTAAATTAATTAATGACAATTTAGGCAGGTTACAACAGGCCACATCAGATAATACTCTCTTGCTTAATTCCCTAGTAGATAGTAAGCGCACAGGGGATCAAGTTATCCAGCAATGCAAACAGACTGTCCCTGAGCATCCCCCGGTCCTAACGGCTGGACAAATTGGCACAGTAAAGGAGAGAGGGCCGCGAACAACTGTAGATACCAGATTAGTACTGATGAGGGTTACACCCGAGGAAATGGAGGGATGTCACGAGCAACCAGGGACCTCAGTATTAACTCAGAAAGAGGGGAATCAAGTAAGTCCAAAAGCTGATAGACTTAATCAGACCAATCACCGGACACAAGGTGAGGGCAGTCGCTCTTTCTTACATCTACCACCACAGAGCACCCCTTTAGTAATAGTCTAAGGAAACGTCCCACCCCTTCTTCCAGGAGTGGTGGAGGACTTCACGCAGATCAAAAACAAGGTCTTACACTGGTTATCTAAAAACACAGAGGCAAGTCAAACGGTTGGGCACAACATAATCATGGCCAGGAGAGTAGCCTGGCTGGGTCGCTCCAGGAAAACTTTAACTGGAGACTGCATAGTAATAAATGTTAACAGTCCAGTCCCGGTAGAAAGAATCCTCAGGGAGGTGGCGGTGGATACTTCACGAAGGGGACAGGGCATAGAGATATTACCACTTGGGTTCTTCTACAAACCTGGACAGTGGGGTGTCACCGACCATAGCACATACAGAAATAGGCTACCTCATCCTATGAGAACTTTTGGGTGGGATTCTATTCCAGCGAGACATACTAGAGCCCCTATAAGGGATGGCCCCGGTTATCTCGGGCACCTGGATGTCACTAACAGATTTAATGCTCTATCGGGTCTCAACGATTGCGACTGACTGCACGATTACTCACATAGTCCATCGCCATCATTTGGACCCTGGCATGTGTCGATATGCTCCCCAGAGAAGATGAGTGTGGAGAAAGCTTCCTTTAACCAGGCGTTGAATCCAGGACTTAAGGCCAGAACGGTAAAAGAAGGCTCGAGGGAGGGTTACCAGTTGGGAACATCATCCCCTGTTTCCAATGTAGAGAGAGCTCCCATAGGTACCGTTGTAAACTCAGATTTTAATGTTTTATCTTGGAACATTGCGGGACTAATGGGAAAGGTCTCTGACCCTCTATGGATTCAGTTTATCAGTCCCTATTCCATTATCTGTCTCCAGGAGACATGGGCAACTAATTGTAACTTTACATTAAATGGATATAGATCCTACTGGGTTCCGGCTATTAGTTCTAAAAGCGGTCGAGCTTCAGGAAGCCATTTTTACCTCCCTTGCTCTGAAATGTAGCATAAGGGACTTTCCTTCACGTAGCAGTAATCATCAGGCCATTGTCTTAGGGAATAAGGAAAATAGCCTGTGTGTGATTAATTATTATAATGACACCCACTGTAAGGGATGTGGCATCTCTGACCTGCATAATTTTATTACTCAGTGTCGTGGTTCTATAAGAAGGAACCTGCTACTCGCAGGGGACTTCAATGTCCATCTCTGTGGTGATCCCATGTGAAAACACCCTAACGACCATGGGATGCCCGCTGATAAAGGGCTTACATTTCGAATACACATCTGAGGGTAACGCCTAAACCTCATGTTAGATGAGCTTGACCCAATGTTTGCCCTGAGTGTGGCTCCACCGCTATCCAAACAAAAAGAACCCACCTTCAAGGGCAGAAACCGTGGAACCTTCATAGATTTCATCCTGGTTACTAGAAATATCATGCCCCTGCTCCTGGGTTTCTGCATAACTTCGAGTGCATACAGCGACCATAATCCAGTCTGTGTGCTGTTTGGAGGGAACCTTATGAACAAAAATGATAAATCAGTGGGAAAAAACGAGTTATTACCTGTTAATGGTGGACGGCGTATTAAATGGAACCAGGTCTTACCATCAGCCTTTCTTGATAAACTAAAACTGAATTGTGCCACCGAACTCTCACTGTGCCTAAGCGAGGACTCAACGGGTGAGGGAGTCCTCAAAGCTTTTGAGAGTTTGGCTTCTACGGTGGGAAATATGCTACAGGCCCCAGGGGGTAAGACCACACATGGGGAGCACAAATGGTTCTGCTCTAACTGTTCTAAAGCTGCCAGAAACCTGAAGAGGGCTCTTAAACTATCTCCCCAGAATAGACCTCTTATTCGCTCACTGCAAACTATCTATAAGAAAGCAGTGGCGAAAAGGAAAAAGGAGCTGAAAGAAGAGCTCTGGAGGGAACTATTAGACCCGGAAACCCTAGCCAGCAGCTCCAGATTTTGGGCTACTATCAACCGTTCCCCCTTAACAGCATCAGGGGGTCAGGAAGCGGGTTCTAACATTACGGAGGATGAGTGGGTGGCCCACTTCTCTGGAATTTTTAAGGGCACAGATAAATCCTCTGTTACACCTGAAGAAAGATTGAGTTTAGACGCTATGGTGTTCTCAGAAATAGAAATGGTCGAGGGAATTAACAAACGTACCAATAAAAAGGCGCCTGGCCCAGACGGCATCCCTCCCGATTTATTTCAATCCAGCCCGCCATTTTGGGCCCCAATTTTGACCGCAGTGGGTAATGCTGCGGCCGAAAAGGGTTGCCTAACCTCTTGGGGAGTATCAACTATAGTCCCCGTCTTCAAGAAGGGTGACCGCAGTTGTACCTTAAACTATAGGCCCACCTCCCTAATCGATTCCATTGTCAAAGTTTTAGGGGGGGTAATATTGAAGAGGCTGACGACCTGGGCTGAGGCCAACGAGATTATCTCTGATACCCAATACGGATTTCAGTCAGGACACTCAACCACGGCCCAATGCCTTAACCTCTATATGATCCTGAGTAAGTATACACTTTCACGCCCGGGGACCATCTATATGGCCTTCATTGATCTTTCCTCGGCATTCGACTGTGTCAACCGGGGAAAGTTGTGGCAGTCCATGGAGGCCATAGGGGTGGATCAACATCTGTGAACTTTCATAAGGATCTCCACGGAGATACAAAGGCAAATGTTAGATATTCTATGGACCTCAAGGTTACAAGTAACTTTAATACTAGACGGGGGGTCAGGCAAGGGTGCATCCTGGCCCCCTTTCGATTTAACCTATATATCAATGGCCTTGAAAGTCACTTGGTAGGGACAGGGACCGACTATCCGTATGTGGGCCAGCGTGGACTGCCCGTCCTGCTGTATGCAGACGATGCAGTCCTCCTGGCCCGCACCCCGAAAGGGCTTCAGACTCTTCTGCTAAACGCCTTCCACGAGTTCATGATCAGCTGAGACCTGCACATATATAACACAAAATCGTATGTAATGCAGATGGGGAAAAGAGCAAAATAACTCCACCCCTTCTTGGTAAATGAGAATAGGGTACGCACTTGCACCTCCTTCTAATACTTAGGTGTTCTTTTCGATAACCAGCTAAATTGGAACACCTTGCTGGCCGAAAAAAAGGGAGAAGTTACCAGGGCCAATGCAGCATTATTTGACCTTGCCTCAAGAAGGGGTAACAGACCAGTGGCTGCTATGCTGAAAGTATACCGTGCCAAGAGCATTGCAATAGCCAGCTATGGTAGCGAGCTATGGGGCACTGTAATATAGAGGTTCTTCAAGTGGCCGAAAATACAATTTTAAAACAGCTTCTGTGTGTCCCACAGGGGACCCCAAATATGGCGGTGGACGAAGAAACTGGCACACCATTCGCCATTGACTCACTGACTTCACGGCCGCTCCTATTTTGGCTGCAATGCTGGCTCAACAAACAGCTTGGTCTAACCCATAGTCTTCTTAGAGAGGTATTGAGCCTGGATTATATGATCAAAAACCCCTGGATGAAATATCTTAAGACCAGTTTTAGCAAGGAGGGACGCCCGGATTTTTTCTCAAACCCGGCAGGAATCACCAGGAAGGACATTGTGTACATTAAACAGTCCTTCACCACACGAAAAAGACTGGAAAGGGAGGAAAATGAACTGTGTAAGCCCAATGCACGCCTTCAGATAATGCTTAAAATTATGCCTGGTGTAGAACCTTATCTGCTTTGGCCATTAACCTCATACGAGCGCTATTTATTAACCAGGTTCTGGTTGAACCATTTCCACCTACTTTTAGCAGTCCCGAGGGGATGTCACAAAGGGACAGTGTTAGCAACCTGTGGCTGCGACAATTTGTCTCCGCAGGATCTGCTGCACTTTGTATTTTTTTGCAAATTTTACGAATTCCCCAGGGCTTTTTATCTTAAATCCCTTTTAAAAAGGCTAAACTTTGTTCAAGTCCGTCCCGCCTGATTTTATTTACAATTGTTAAAACCTGACTGTATACCTCTTGTGATTGGATTTTTAAAGTGTTCAATGAAATATAGGAAATGCCTGGACCCTCAGCCTGTATAAAATTAATCCCTTGAATAAGGTTCATGTAAAGTGTAATAATAGTTATATGACAATTGATGACAATATTTGTTTTGTTTTAGCTGACGTGTAATGTGGGTTTTTAAATCGCAAACTCTTAATGTTTTAATTATGAACTTTGATGGTTTTGTATCAAAAAACCGAATAAAGTTATTTGAATTTGAATTGAAATTGACACTGGATGACCTACAGAAAGTGTGGGTAGAACACATGGTCCTAGCTACGGACAATGTGGACTCTGCTTTATCTAAGTTTAATACCTCTCTTTTAGAGGCGGTTGACGTGTTGGCCCCTATGAAATTACATAAACAGCTTCCCATATCTAAACAAGAGATATGGTATACTGAACAACTTAGGATAGAGAAACAGGGATGTAGGAAATTGGAAAAAGTATGGCGAAAGAACCACACAGAGGAAAGCAGGAGAGAATTTGCTTATGCCCTGTCTTTATACCACAAAAATAGCAGGCTAGCCAGGAGGAGCTGTCTCACTTCACAGTTGATAGAGGCAGGCAATTCCTCCAAAGAACTCTACAGGATTCTACAGACATTTGTGAAACCTGTAGCCTGTGAGAGTCCTGATGATTTCTCTCAGCCCCTGTGTGATGACATTTCCCTATTCTTTGAAAATAAAATAGAGCCAATTTATGATTTTTTTTAAAGTAATTAATTGTAACGGTAACGCCGTCAGTACCTCTCCACCATTAAGTCTACATAATAGTGATACACCTACACCTACACTCACTGTCTTCCCCTAGATTAGTTTAGATGACATCAATTCATTGACAAGTCATATTAAAACAGGGTCTCCTCTGGATCTCCTGCCTGCCAAAATGGCTGCGTCTTTATGCAACCTACTTGGCCCTATGATTCAATCAATAATAAACCTTTCTCTTAGGGAGGGTCGGTTACCCAAGAATGGAAAAGAGCGGTAGTTAACCCTATTCGTAAGAACTTGGCCTCACCATGGACAGATCTATCCAACCTCCGCTTCATTTCCCTTCTGCCATATTTAACACCTTGGCTGCTAGGGGTTTTCCCGCTGGGTGCTGGATCCTTTGTAATCCCATTGTTTGTGACAAAGCCAGCTCGTCATAAGCACAGGGCAGGTAAAGCCCAGGACGAGCTGGCTTTGTCATCAGCACTGAAGGGGTTAAGCAAGCTGACCGAGAAACATGTGAATACCCAGTTGTCCCAATTTATCAAGACATCAGGAGGGCTCGATTATACTCAATCAGGTTTCAGACGCAACTACATCACCGAATCAGCGCTCCTCTCTGTGCCAGATAACATCAGAATGGCACAGGATAGAGGGGGCTCTATGATTCTGGTGCTGTTGGATCTGTCTGCATCCTTCGACAAGGTATTGCATGATACTCTTCTTGGCCGCTTGCAGAAGGTGGGGATTGGAGGTTTGGCCCTGTCCTGGTTTGAGAGTTTTCTCTCAGGCTGCTCACAAAGTGTCAGCTTGGGCTCCTACTGTTCCACTTCTAGGGAGCTCACTACGGGGGTTCCACAGGGGTTATGCCTAAGTCCCACATTATTCAATCTGTATGTGGCCCCCTTAGCTGACATTGTGAGAAGACATGGATTCACACCAGTGTCGTATGCTGACGACACTCAGCTTCTGTTTCCATTCCAGACCCTCACTCCCGCAATCAAAAATTCTTTTGCGGAGGGAATGAGAGCAGTGTCTGACTGGATGGCCTCTAACTGCCTAAAATGTAATGTGGGCAAGACAGAGGTCATGCTTTTTGGGAAACCTCCTCTCCATTGGTCTCCAGATTGGTGGCCACCCGATCTGGGACCTGTTCCCTGCCCTAAACAGACAGTGAAGAATCTAGGTGTACGGTTGGACCAGGGATTACTGTTAAAAGAGCATGCAAACCAGGTGACGAGGTCCTGTTTTCGGATGATAGGACTTCTGAGGCGTGTATTTCCATACTTGTCGGACATTTTTAGAAAGACCCTTGTCCAGGCCCTTGTAATCAGCCGGCTAGATTACTGTAATGGCCTCTTCTTGTCTGCTAATGAAGAGGTACTCAACAGACTGCAAGTGGCTCAGAACA
Source organism: Lissotriton vulgaris (assembly GCF_964263255.1). Classification (NCBI taxonomy): domain Eukaryota; kingdom Metazoa; phylum Chordata; class Amphibia; order Caudata; family Salamandridae; genus Lissotriton; species Lissotriton vulgaris. Next base: position 1,301,713,661 of record NC_141695.1, on the reverse strand, counting down.
CCGCGGCTAGATTGGTCTTAAATGTCCCCCCTAGAACGCCTTCTCGCCCCCTCCTTGAAAGACTCCTTTGGCTGCCCATTCGTCAACGGGTTAAGTTTAAGATCTGCTGTGTCATACACAAAAGTTTGTTTGGCTCAGGCCCTCAATATCTGACTGAAAAATGTAACATCTATAACCCGGAACGTCTTCTTCGTTCCAGCGGCCAACTATTGCTACAGATCCCGCTGGTTAAAAAGGTACGGCAGGGTGGGCGAGGCCTATCTTATATGGGCCCTACCCTTTGGAATAAACTTCCCCCTGGACTGAGACAAACTACTGATTATCTTAAATTTAGGAGAACACTCAAGACACACCTGTTCTTGACAGCATAGTTTCTTATGTCTTCCTAAAGCTCTGTTTTGATGCACATCTGGCGAAGCAAGCGCGGAGATACCACTTCGGGGGTCGATTCCTGCGCTATACAAGCACTTAAATAAATAAATAAATAAAAAATACTACTGGGCCTCCCAGCTCATAGTGGTTAACCACTGGCTCCACGCCCCACAGGAGGAACTGGCCCTACGCCTGGATAGGCACACCCTTGGCACAGACGGAATCTGGGGCACATGACATAATAAGGCCCGGAAAAACACACTGATCGGCCCCACAGCACACACAGTGCACATCTGGTTCACAGCGTTACGAGCGCTTGGCTGGGACGGAGTGCTTACACAACACACAGCACTTTGGGACACACTGAAACTGAGTACACTTCACAACAGTAAAGAATTTACTTGATGGGATCCTATTGGTATTTCTAGGATTGGAGACCTATGGAAGAAGGTGGAGATGGTTACGTTTGCCCAGTTACGAGCAACCTACCAGATAGACGATACAGAGCAATTCCGATACCTACAAATCAAACATGCACTTACTCATGGGTCCCACGCTGCAACTCTGGGCAATAGCTTGCTTAGTCTCCACAACGGCCCCCACAGCGCCGGGGATGCCTGGTTTCACCTAGGGGGTGCCCAGGAGTGGACACTTCACACGGAAAACCAGGAAGGGTTCCCTTGCGGTATTCGTGCAAGCGCCGGGAGACCCACTGCGGGTAGCTGTGCGCTATACAAGTACAAAGACATTTACTTACAAAAGCCATACCACAGGGTACTGATCTCCCTGAGTCCTCGCCGCTCAAATACCGTCTACTGACAGACTGCATTACCAAAAAAGCAATCTCTCTTACATACCGCAAACTGATAAATAATTAGAAAGATCCCACACACAATCTGAGAGAAAAGTGGCAGGCCGAGCTCAGAGATATGGAAGACCAGGACTGGCAGGAGGCACTAGCATCCCCGCATGAATTGGCAATCCCATCTAGACTCCAACTGGTGCAATTGAAAATACAGCACATAACATATATACCAGAACTACACTTCATAAAATAAGACGGACGGACACACCTCTATGTCTATGGGGTTGTGGGCTGGCAGGCACTTTTTACCGCACGCTGTGGGACTGTCCCAAAATCACACATTACTGGGGGGCTATCATGGTCACGATCACACAGATATTCAGCTTAGAGGTCCCTCCAGAACCACAGAGGTGCCTTCTCAACATATGGGAACCAACCAACTTTAATCACACATCACAGGCCTGGGCGACCCTAGGGATCACAATAGCTAAACGGAATCTCGCCAACATTGGGGAGCACCAACCGTCCCCCTACAGCAGCATTGGTGTTGTGACTTAGACAGAACAATGGTGGCAGAAAAAGCGGTATTTATTCACAGAGGGTGTCCCCGAAAATGGGTGCGGTGTGGGGGAAATGGAACTCCTTCTGAGGAAACATATGCACCCCTCCACCTGAAGAATCTGACTCAAACTTAAGTGACTAATGCACATACATTATCATGGCGCCACATGGACAAACTATTATCAGCGATTGAGAAAGTGCACATCGAGAAATTTGAAAAGATGGACATGTTTACGCTTTGCTCCCTCCAATGCACTACCTTGTACAATGTATGACCCGAAAATTACAAGTGTTGTTTGTAATCAGCAATGTTGTAAGCAATAACAATAACATTTTCACAAAAAAACCAATAATTCTGATCATTCATCCTTGAGCTAATTGATTTATTAAACCGCTTCCTCTAAATACCAAAAATAATGTATCTAAATTACTTCTGCAATACATTCAATGCATCTGATCAACCCTAATTCGACTTTAATTGCATATTTCTTGAAATGTAAGACCCCTACAAAACACCTCCTTGTTGTACATCTTGTTCCAGAATATTGTAATGCCATCATGATACCTAAATTTCCCCATTGTTACTGTGCACTGATGTACTGTGGTGGCCATATTGTGAATATCAAATATTTAATCACCAATTACTATTTCGGTTGATACTTATATTCGCAATCGGATGACATTAGTCAAAACAAACTCTTCATCAAATTTCTTCATTAAAATCTCTGGACAACATTGCTCTTTAGTTATGCCCCAGTGGGATTGCAAGTATTTTCAACCACTTTTTCCACAATTCAATTATTTAATTTCATCCCCTGTTAGCTTTGTCATAGAAAAACCTTGCATAAAACACCATGGCAAGAATTGAAAAGCAATACAATTTTATGGGATGGATATGGTGATGAAAAATGAATGAGGCAGTGACGGAACAAAGCAACTACATCAGTTGAATCTAGATATATCATCTGAGTAAGAAGAAAGATGCCATTTCTGTCAACAATGACGAAGAACTATAGGTGCACCTATAGAGATAAAGACACGATAACTCCATTCATCCTCTCGTTAGATGGCATTGCAATAAACTTGAGTGGGGTAAGAAGTGCCATAATCACTCAAGATATATGAGACATTGAGTAGAGGTGGGCAAAACTGGCATAATTCTTGTTAGTGTAATTACTCCTAACTACTGCAAAATTACTTGTAATTATGTATAATTATGTGAGAAGACTAATCCAGCATTTAGTTGCCCAAGCATGCATTTTTGTGAAGAGAATAGCACTAAATGCTACATGAAACAAACAGAAGTAGCCAGTAGTCACTAATTTTCCCTTTACTCATTGTTCCTGTATTCCTCCAGTAGGATGTTAGCAACAAATTACTCTCAATTACTCAATCTGAATTAATCACATCATTTTGGTAGTTTCACATTTACAAGAAAAATGCATAATTGCTGGAATAAACTCTGATTTCTCTGGCATAATTAAACATTTGCCCAGGCTTAACAACGAGTTTAACCCAGACACAATTGTCATTTATGGATATTCCACTAAGATTACAATGTTACAACATTGTGGTGATGAATTACCTGGTCATCAATTTCAAGAGACACGATCATCATAAACAGACATGCCACTAAGGTAACAATACAATGGTGATGAATGGCTGCTTCACTAGCAATTGGTCTGAATATGGTATTGAATAAAATACTTCTTGGGCCGACTATTGAATATAATGCGCACTTGAAGTACTACATTGAGAATAGCACTAGTACTCTCGCCTAACTAGTATGGCTGTCTTATTATTTGTTAAAGCGTTCCTGTGAAATATTGGTTGCTTGTGGAATATGCTGGTTAGGAACTACTAATTTCAGAATGCCTCATAGGAGGCAGGATGGACAGACTTTGTTTAAGATGAAACTGAAAATGGATTCACCAACTGCGAAAGACTGGGAGGGTCGAAATGCTTCAGTGTTGCAGGAATGTTTCCTGAATAAACAATATTTCTTCTTCTAATTTCACTGAAAGGAGCTAAATATTTTTTGTGATATATATATATGTATATTAAAATAAAAATAACATATATATATATATATATATATATATATATATATATATATATATATATATATATATATATATATATATATGTTATTTTTATTTAAATATCTAGAGGTGGTCAATGCCATGCATGTATTTTTGCCTGTCATTATGATCTACAAAATACAGTTCTCGTTTTCAATAATTGATGCTTGTGTAATCTAAGGTTCTAATGTCTTCCTAGATTCTACGGATTGCATGAAGTGCCCTGATGATCATTGGACCAGTGACTTAAGAGACAAATGTGTAGCAAAATCAATTGACTTTCTGTCCTTCGAGGAGCCTCTGGGTTCAATATTAGTGTTTATATCCATTTTCTTCTTCCTAAATTGTTCTTGTGTCTTTGGGGTCTTTTTTTGGTACCGGGACACTCCAGTGGTGAAAGCTAACAATCGCGGGATCAGTTACCTGCTGCTTGTATCTCTCATGCTTTGTTTCCTCTGTGCCTTGATTTTCATTGGCCGTCCCACGAAATGGACCTGCATGCTGCGACAAATCATCTTTGGAGTCATCTTCTCCCTGTGTATTTCTTGTGTGCTTGCTAAAACCATCACAGTTGTCATTATCTTCAGAGCCACAAAGCCCAACAGCAATCTCAAGAAGTTCTTAGGTCCAAGGGTAGCTTACAACCTCATTCTGACCTGCACTTTAATTCAAGTGACCATTGGGGTTGCTTGGCTGGCAACATCCCCCTCATTCCCAGAACACAGCACTAGCCCTGCCATTAAAGAGATAATCCTTGGATGCAACGAGGGTTCTAACATCTGGTTCTACAGCCTGTTGGCCTTCATGGGACTCTTGGCCAGTGTGAGCTTCATTGTTTCCTTCCTAGCCAGGAACTTACCTGACAGCTTCAACGAGACCAAGTTCATCACTTTCAGCATGCTTGTGTTTGTCAGTGTCTGGTTGACTTTTATTCCTGCGTATCTGAGCACAAAGGGAAAGTATTTGGTTGCTGTTGAAATATTTGCTATTTTGTCCTCAAGTGCTGGTCTCCTCTTTTGTATATTTGCACCCAAAGTATATATAATATTTTGGAGGCCAGAGAGGAACTCACGAGAATATTTAACTTCACGAACAAAGGCAACTACGAAAATTAACTAAAATGTTTGCAATTGTGCATCTGCACCTGTTTGTTCTCTATTGTTGTGTAGTATCGACAACACTTGGTGAATATGCAATATGTTTGGTATGGCAGCACTACTGTGCATCATTATTATCAACTTATGGGAGCTATAGTTCCAATAGTTTTTGAGTGTGCTGAGAAATATTACATTTAGGACATTCCTGCTACATAATCATAGTAGATATAACGACAAGAAAACTGCTGTTGTACTGACACCGAGGATGGATGTTTGTGCAAAGAGACAAGGCTGATTTTCGTCTTCCTCCTTAGAGTCTGTTATTACGAGTCAAGTGCATTCATTGCAAAGAAACATTGACACACAAATGAGTGACTTAAAATACTTGCCACTAAACGTTTTAACAATTATTATAACTTGTATACAAACGGACATCAGTGACTAGAAAGGCAAAATGATTGGTTAGAAGCATCAATGGCCCCAAATGTCAAAGACTGCAATGTACAGTACAAGTAAAACGAATACAGAAGATGGTCATTTCAGACCAACCAAGAGAGCTGCAACAAGGTGAAAGAGTCTACAAATCAGATGTCAATGCCGTGCTCAGTTTACTCGTTGATACCCAAGCCAGGGTAATCAAGACAGCCTCATCGGCTTGGGCACATTTGAGCATGCTGTTAGCATTTAAAAGTGCATTTAGATGGAACCACAAATCCACTCTTGTTTTCATGTGTTTATTGATGTGGGTAGGATTCGTAGCATGTTCCGTAGAATATTACCTTCTTGAGCTATCATACATAGTTAACAACAGTGAATTACTGTCTTTTTAAGTTTGGTGTAGAAATCATTCAAAAGACCAGTGTCTTTGTTCTACAAAGTTCATTGCAGATCAACTAGCATTTTTACTGGTGCAGAACATATCAAACAGCTCCTTCCTGGAGTACATGAGCCCAATATCAAATCAATTTTGGCAGAGGACAATAGACTTCTTTTTGGTTCTATGCACTGAATTTGATGTGGAAATTAACTCTTAGTTTAGAGTTTGATTGAGAGGGTAAGCCTACGCAACAGCAATGGAATAATAAACTTTCCGCCATACTGAAGGTCCGTCCACCTGATTTACAGGCGGGCAGACCTTAAGTATATCAGCGCTGTAGACTACTGTGTCTTCATTGCTGACATACTCTACTGATGGGCTGATGGTGTAAGGGCCACTGGAGGTTTAGCGATTATACCAACTACCCGATTTACAGTGGGCAGTTTCCACTGCCCCCTACAGACAGGTGGACCCTAAAAATTGCACAATGAGCCCTACCTCATGGAAGGCAACTCTCATAGAGTGGAGGATCATGTATTTCATTCAACAAAATACTGTGATGGCATTATGTTCCAATATTAGAAGATGTCTTCCTTCATTCTCTAAGCTGTGCACACTGAAGCAAGGTAAAAACATCTCAACAAGCTATATGGGAAGTCTGAGAGTAAAGCGGGCAGACTCATTGGCATCTGAGGTTAGGATGAAGACCAGGGACTTACACCAATACAGGACACATATGAGGAACACGAATAGTCTTGCAGAGTACTTTGGTGCAGGCTAAAAACACAGATACGAGGGCCCTCTGTGAGAGTTTCTGTAGTATATAAACTTGAGATGGCAGGTTTTCTCCTTGGAAGCATCCAGTGTACACATCAATGTAGTGTCTTGCTAATGTTTATGATGGAACCCTTTTGGATTCCTCCCAGACTCTCTAGAGCTGTGATTTACGTGTTATACAGGAATGTAATGAAACCTTGGTTTAGAATGTTTAAGTTGCAGAAATACGCAGAAGAATAAAGATGTGTAATACTAAGTTCCCTGTGTTGTGTAGTTATTGGTGGGTACCCAGGCTGGGGTGGACACTACAATACGTAAGACCTGTGGTTAAACATACACATGAGCCAGGGGGGACGGAGACTTGGGAGACTTCAACTCTGACAGCATCTCAAACATGGGGATGCATCAGTACTACTTTGAGCTGCTGAGGGAAACTGAAGAAACCCAGACAGAATGGATAATCTGAGGGGAATCAAGGGGATCCTACTGTTTAACCTCATTTGCAGGATAAAGGATAATATATTACAGATGGCTGGCAGATTTGATCATTTTGAGGGCTCATTTGCATTGGAGATATAAATGTATGAGGATGCGACACAGGGCTGACCCACTAAAAATTAGGCAAGGATTGTTGCAAGGGAATAACTGCATGAGGTATAGAGATAAAGAGGTGATGCAATCCATGGCATCATAGAGGGACTGTACTAGTTAATGTTTGTGCAAAAAGAGGGTATTATCACTGGAGGTGTGGGGGAGTTAACCATTGTTATGTCCTAGAGAACAACACCTTTGACAAATTATACATAAAGTGAGCAATGGGTGGCTGTGGAAGAGCATAAAAATATATTCAAACAGCTGCCAATAGGACAGAGGCAGCAAGAGCTGCAGGAGAAACAGGCTTTACAGCAAGGTGTTTACCACATTGTGCCTTTACCACTAAGCATGGGCGGAAAATCCTTTCCGCTCGCGGATTTTGCGGATTTTTGGTAAATTCGCAATCCGTGAGATTCGCGAATTTCCCGCAAAATCCGCGAATCCGCGAGCAGCGGATTTTATGGCTTGCTCGCACTGTTCGCGTGAGTTCGCGGCTTCCCAGTTCAACTTCGCGCCCAGCGAATAAGCGCTAAATTGCAGAAATACGATCTTAGCAAAACTGAAACTACTTACCAGGTTCAAAAGTTCAAGCTCATCATTAGTAGCCATTTCCTGTAGTGCTTCCTGAGGGGCCCCTCCAGAGTTCAGTTGCCTACTTGCAACTATTATGTGACCCTGCTCTGACCCTCAGAATAGTTACACATATGCCACAAAGGTCCTGAATTACAGCTAAGGGAGACAAGCAGGAGCCAGGCTGGAAGTTCAAATCCAGTGACACATTAATCAGCCCCTAATTCATTATTGTCAGTTGGGGCAGGGCAGGTGTTGTAACTAATTTTGCAACAATGAAAGCACTTAGCAAGTGCAAAAGATCACTAATCAGGAAGCACTAAGAAAGCAGGTGCCAGCTAAAAAAATATTCTGTGACACTTTAATCAGCCCCAAATTAATCCAGGTCACTTGAGGCAGGGAAGGTGTGCTTTGCTTTGCCACAATAATGTACACTGGACAACCAGAGGGTGCTGTGATGAAACAGAGGGTGGCATGGGTGGGCCAGAGGGTGGCATGAGTAGTCAGAGAGTGGCAGTGGTGACAGAGAGTGGCAGTGATGAAGAAGAGTGTCCCAAACTGGCTGGACACGTAGAAACAACAAGTTTGCAAAACTTGCGACCCGACAGGTAAGTTCGCGTTTGCGAAATTGTACAAAACCCTCGCGAACTGCCAGAAACCCGCGAGAACACACAAAAAAAAAATTCGCGAGAATTCGCGGATTTTGCGGATTGCGAGTTTCTCAAATCCGCAAAATTCGCGAACGCGAGATTCACAAAATTCGCCCATGCTTATTTACCACACATTTTTTACCATGTATGTTTTTATCACATAGATGCCTTTGCAATGCATGCCTTTACCACACATTTAAGCTAAGTTGGGGATACCGACTGTGGAGGGAGTGGATGTGTGAGTACTGGTATGGGTCTCTGAATGGGTAGGTGCCTTGTTGAGTGAGAGAGGAAGTTGGTATTTGAGAGGTCTTATGAGGGTATGAATGGGTGAGTGAGTGGTTCTGTAGATGATGACATCAGTGATGTCATTTGAGATGTCATCAATGATGTCACTGACCATGTCATGAGTGATGTAATATGTAATGTCATAAGCAGTGCATTGCGGGGCGTAAGTTAAATTTATACCTCAGGTAATAATTACTGCAGAATTTCACTGGTTTTGTATGAGTGAAATCTGAACCTAACAATATGTCTCTGTAAAGTTTGTTTTTGTTTAGTGAAAATATATATACACACACACACACACACATATATATAGAGAGATACGTACATACACATATACATACATATTTAAACATGTGTGGTAATGGCCTGCATTGCAAAAACTCACACATACTAAAAAAACTAAGGTTAAAAAATATGTTGTTTATTTATTTATAGAGTTTTATATAGCACGAAGGTGACCCAAGGGTATCAAAGCGCTACACAGTTACTTGAGGTAAATACTTTAGAAAATAGTAGGTATAGCAGCATTAGTATATAATGATTCCTGTACATGTCTTTCTCAACATTTTCAACAATAACATGTTTAGATCAGCTTAATGTACCAAAGGTATAACAGTGGTTCCGCTGTGTACCTTTTGAATGTTTAACATTACTACTACAAAGCTCCATTAATTGTAGAACTGTACAGTCTAAGAAGTCTTTGCAGCTAACTAATGAGTTTCCAAATTTAATGGAAAGGGGCGACCACTCGGTCCCCCCGAACGTATGGTGGAGTACCCCGATCCCCCCGGGAGGCCATCTTGGGCGGGGGGCGAGTCCCGGCTGGTATGCCCGAAGCGGCGTAGCCGGGGCGCGCCTTTTCCCGCCCTGGAGTGGGTTGTCCTAGACGCTGACGCCGCCGGCCACGCCCCCGGGGGGCAGGCGGAGGCGGGTTTACGCCCGCCCGAAGACGGATAAAAGGAGCAACAAGCCAAGAAAGCATCCTCTTGTTCCTGTGCTCTGAAGCTGCACCTCCCCGCTGCACGTGAGCTCGAGACGGAACGAAGAGCCAATTTTGAGCGTTGTAATCTTTCTCTTTGTTTTACAGATATCTTCACTTGAGAATGCCGGGCAAGAAGGTCGGAAAGTGGGTCGGGACCGATCAGATGCTCCGCATGCTCATAAAGGAGGTAGACGATTTGAAGAAGCAGGTGGCGGCTAAGAACGGGGAGGGAGGACCGAAGCGAGTCATCGGACCAGCTTTGCCAGGAGTAGTTCCTGGCGGGAGAGGCAAGAGGTCCAAACGGGGGGCACGTGGGGGGGAAACCCCGGTTCCCGATACTCCACTTGAAGAGCCAACCTCGGTTCCGAAGGAGGGGCATCCGATCCCCGTGGTGGTCACCCCCGTGAACGGGGAAGATATGCCTCCCGAATTGGCGGCGCAATTAGCAGCGTGGTTGGGAAAAGACAGTGAGGGCGCCACGGCTGACGACGCCCGGGCAGTAATGAAACAACTGCGGGAATCTAGAGAGGCTGCAAAGGCACCATCTTCTGTTCCCCCACAGGTTCCGGCGGCGGAAAGTGCAGCAGGCCCAGGTTCGGCGGCAAGTGCAGCTCCTAGTTCAGGTAAGCGGCCATTGCCGATTGCGGGGGAGGGGTCTGTACCTTCACGAAGGGAAAAAGTTGCACAGCATGTTCCACTGGAAATTAAGGAAAAGATTTGGGCGGATAAGTATGTGAACATGTTTTCTTTGCTTACCGACCATTACGAGATAGAGCATGTGAAGATCCAAAAGGAGCTCATGCATCCGAGTGTTTGGCGCGCAAAAATGGCCGCTTTTAAGGTTGACGAAAACATAGGTACTTGGGGCAGAGCGTGGGGCATTTTTACCTCCATCATGGGTGAGCGCAGGCCCGAGTTGTTGACCGAGTTGCCTATTTATCAGTCACGTATCATGGAGTATTCTCTGGCGTATGGGGGCAATCAGTGGTTCTGTTATGACAATATTTTTAGAAAGGCTAAAGAGCACGACCCAGTTCTAACATGGGATTGTTTCGACTCCGTCTCGTGGCATAAAATGGAGAGTTCAGGAATGTTAAAAGTGCCATTATCAGGGAGTAACGGGGGTGAATCTTCCCGCCAATCCTCTGGGACACCCTTTCGGACGGGTACAGGTAACGAGCACCACTCGAAGTCAAGTGGCAACGCAGGTAAAAGGGGGATTTGTTGGAATTTTAACAGGGGAAAATGTACGAGGCCCCAAGGGTCTTGCAAGTTCAGACATGAATGTGGAGGGTGTGGGCAGCCATCCCATCCTGAGTCCATGTGCAGAGCCAAGACGGGTGATAACGGTGGTAGGGGAAGCGCCAAACAGGTCTGAAGTAGTCCGAGGGGCGCCTTTACCTACTCCGATTGATACCATGGCAATGATTCCTTGGCTCAACGAATACCCGGATCATGCTTCCGCTGGGGTGTTGCGGGACGGGTTTTCATATGGTTTCCGCATCCCAGTGGGGGATTTCCAGGGTGTAGCAAACTGTAAGAACCAACTGTCGGTCTTGCAGCATACGGCGGTGGTACAGGTAAAGATTGGGAAGGAGGTGACTCGAGGTCGTGTCGCCGGTCCATTTGATTTGCCACCGGTTGCTAACTTTGTTTGTTCCCCTCTAGGGGTGGTCCCCAAGAAGGACCCGGGTGAGTTTCGGCTAATACATAACTTGTCAGCCCCACGTGGTCTTTCCGTGAATGATGCGATAGATCCGGAAGTGTGTTCGGTGCGGTACGCATCTTTCGATGAGGCCGTCGCCATGTTGAATCGCCTGGGGCCCAGGGCGCTGATGACAAAATCAGACATCGAGTCAGCGTTCCGGTTGCTCCCGGTACACCCAGACGATCAGCGTCTCCTTGGTTTCATGTTTCAGGGTCGCTATTACATGGATAGATGTATGCCAATGGGATGCTCGATATCTTGTGCCTATTTTGAAAAGTTTAGTTGTTTTCTGCAATGGGTCTTCACAAAGAAGACGGGTTTTCAACGTGTTATGCATTATCTCGATGCCTTTCTGTTCCTGGGGGCAGCCGGGGATCCAGAATGTGGACAGGCTTTAAATGAATTTTGTGTCTTAATGAACCAATTTGGTGTGCCATTGGCGCCAGGTAAGACTGTGGGTCCCTCGACTTCCCTCGAGTTTCTGGGGATCGAGCTTGACTCGGAAGAAGGTTGTTTTAGATTACCCAAGGAAAAGGTGTTAAAATTCAGGACATCCCTTGAAACATGTATTCGTGCGACGAAAGTAAACCTGCATCAATTGCAACAAGTGGTGGGCCAGTTGAATTTTGCCCTGAGAGTAATGCCAATGGCCCGCCCCTTTTCCCGCTCGATTGCACAAGCCATGGTCGGCCTGAAGGAAGGACATCACCGCACGAGGCTCTCGGCAGAGGTTCGCCAGGACATGCGCATTTGGTTGGCGTTTCTGGCGGATTTCAATGGTCGAATTGTTGGAACAAACCGGCGGTGTCCTCCGAGGAGCTGGGGCTTTGGACAGATGCGGCGGGGAGTATAGGTTTTGGTGCCATATTTGGTACACAATGGTCGGCTCAAAAATGGCCGTCATGGTGGCACGAGTGCGGGCTGACGAGTAACATTGCTTTTTTTGAACTCTTCCCTATTTTGGTGGCCTTGAAAACATGGCCGGAGGGGTTTCGGGATCACTCTGTGGTGTTCTGGTCTGATAACATGACTGTGGTTGAGTGTATCAATAGTCAGGCAGCACGTTGCAAATGGGTTCTGAGACTGCTCAAGGACATTGTGTTATTGTGTATGCAGTTGAATGTGCTCTTTAGGGCAAGACATGTCCCGGGGGTACTGAACCAAGCGGCTGATGCGCTTTCTCGTTTCCGTATGCAGGCCTTCTGGGGTTTTCTGCCCACAGCGGACCCGGTGGCGGCACCCTTTCCCGAAGCTCTCTGGTCTCTCGGTGCCCCGAACTACAAAACCTCGTGGGAGAGAGTTTAGCACCCAGGACAAGGAAGGCATATGAAGGGGAGTTCCGTTCCTATTGGTCCTTTTTGGGTCCTGCTGGGGGGGAGCTTTGGGGACAGGAAGAGCTTGTCGTAAAAATTTTTGCTGTCTTTACATCAGGCAGGCAAATCAGTAGCTACGGCCCAGAGGCATCGGGCCGCCATTTCCTTTATGGCAAAGGCTCATGGGATCCAGGACCCGACAGCGTCTTTCGTGGTGCAGAAAGCGCTACGTGGGTGGCAACGCCTTGAGGGTCGCAGAGTAGATGAGAGGCACCCGATCGGTCTGGATAGGTTGGCCCTGTTATTGTCCGTACTCCCTGCAACGTGTTCATCCCAGTATGAAACAGTGTTATTCCGAGCCGCATTTACGCTAGCATTCCATGGGGCTATGCGGGTAAGCGAACTAGTGGCGAAGAACAAGTAGGATACGATGGGGGGACTGTGCCGTGAGCACATTCAGGTCAAGGTGGAGATGATGACTGTCTCATTTGTCAGGTCCAAAACCGATCAGGGCGCGATTGGGGACTGCATAATCATTCAGAGGATTCCCGGGTCTTCCATGTGCCCTGTTGTTTGCGTAGAGGAATATTTAGCGCAGAGGGTGGCATCATGGGGGGGGACCTTGTTGAGACACGCTGACGCCACCCCACTGACGAGGTTTCAGTTCCAGCGGGTGCTTGCGATGTCAATTTCGGCCGCGGGCTTGAACCCCGGCGAGTTCGGGACCCATTCCTTTCGGATAGGGGCTGCTACTGAGGCTACAGCCAGGGGTCTGAGTGTTGAAAAAGTAAAACGTTTGGGGCGTTGGTCCTCGAACTGTTACAAAAGGTATGTGCGGTTGCACATGTTGTGAAGCTGTAATGATGTACTCACGCTTCTTGTTTTTGTTTGGTTTTCAGTTGCGCAAGCTTACGAGGCGGGGCGGACTGTGCAGTCGACCCGGCACCTGGGGACCAGCGGTCACACATCACCGGCTGCGAAAAAGGAGGTTTGGGTCGTGGGCCACTCATACGTGAGGCGTGCCGCGGACGTATTCAAAGCAGGTGACATGATTCACAAGGCTGGGGAATACGGGTACAGGGTGACCTTCTACGGAAGGGGCGGGCTCTGTATTGACCAGTTTCAATCCTTTTTCGAGGGTTTGTTAGGGCGGACAAGGTCACCGCCGTCTATAATCATAGTCCATCTTCGGGGCAACGATTTGGTGGCCACTGGTAGACGACTTCTTCTTGAGGCAATGCTCTCCACAGTAAGTTGGTTGGCAAGAAGAGTTCCAGGGTGCACAATTGCATGGTCCCATATGATTCCACGGAAAGTGTGGCGGGGGGCTATTTCGGTTTCTGCTCTGAATCACTCAGTAAAGAAGGTAAATAACAAATTGGGTAGATTGTTTCGTTCGAGTACACTGCATTCTGTTCCGCATGGTTGTATCAAGGGGGACAGTATGTATTTGGGGGATGGGGTCCATTTGTCCCGGGTGGGCAATGAGTTACTCATAGGTGACCTCATAGCTTGGCTAAAGAGTTTGAACCATGACCTTTAGGCAGGAGTTGTTGTGGGGGGTCCGGATAGCCGGTCAACTATCCGGCCTGTGGCCGTAAGGTCATGATCGGTGAGCAGTAATTGGAAGATCCCTATCGGGGGGCGTCACCCATTACGGATGGGAGCGCTCGGGGGAGGTGGCCATTGGCCCCTCAACGGGGAGGCGGTCCCTTATAAGGATGGGCCGCCGGAAGGAAAGGAAAGGCGGTCAAGGCCCCTTCCTGGATAGGTGGGGCTACGGGCCTTCCTGGGGAATTTCCCGGGCCAGGACATCTGCGACGGCAGATGGGGTAAGTTGTGTGGGGTTTGGGAGGGGGTTTACGCTACCTTTTACACACCTCACACGAGTCCTCGGACGACCGTTAAATGGCGTCGAGTTCATTGGGGCCCCCGTCAAGTCAAAGGGAAATTGGTAGATGCACTTGAGGTACGCCTCTGTGCGGTTGCCCCCCTCACAAGTGAGGGGGGTATTTCTGGTTTAGGGATCTGACACCGGTTACGACCTTGCCGTTGGCCCTTAACGTTAGGATGTACAATTTCAAGTCAAATGTTTTGTAGGATGTTAGTTCGGCTAGGAGAACCTTTGTATTAGAGATCTGTTAAGGTTAGCCAAACATCGTAATGTGGAAATGAAATTGTACATAATATGAAACTGTTATTTTAATGTTTTAATTTTGTTTCATATTTTAATAAATACGGCCGGGAGGGTCACTCCCTCCCGCCTTCCAAAAGTTCAGAACAGTTTCCAGTTTCCCATCCTTGGGGATTGCGTCGAGAGGGGGTGGCGGGTATCTCAGCCATATGGAAAGGGGCGACCACTCGGTCCCCCCGAACGTATGGTGGAGTACCCCGATCCCCCCGGGAGGCCATCTTGGGCGGGGGGCGAGTCCCGGCTGGTATGCCCGAAGCGGCGTAGCCGGGGCGCGCCTTTTCCCGCCCTGGAGTGGGTTGTCATAGACGCTGACGCCGCCGGCCACGCCCCCGGGGGGCAGGCGGAGGCGGGTTTACGCCCGCCCGAAGACGGATAAAAGGAGCAACAAGCCAAGAAAGCATCCTCTTGTTCCTGTGCTCTGAAGCTGCACCTCCCCGCTGCACGTGAGCTTGAGACGGAACGAAGAGCCAATTTTGACCGACCCACCAGCCCCTGAGGACAGCCAGTTGTTTTAAATAAAGTTTTGATGGGGTAACTCTATTTCTTGCAGGTTGTGATGATTGTCGTGTTATTTTGAGTATGCAATAAAAAATGGTCATTTACAGTATGTTTTTTCAAATAAAGTAATTCTGCACTAGTGTTGATCAGTAATCATACGTGAAATAGTTATGGTTGTTTTGTAATTTAGTGATTTTAGTTAAATTGTCGTATTTATTTTGGTCGGGCGGTAAGGTCATGATCGGTGAGCAGTAATTGGAAGATCCCTATCGGGGGGCGTCACCCATTACGGATGGGAGCGCTCGGGGGAGGTGGCCATTGGCCCCTCAATGGGGAGGCGGTCCCTTCTAAGGATGGGCCGCCGGAAGGAAAGGAAAGGCGGTCAAGGCCCCTTCCTGGATAGGAGGGGCTACGGGCCCTCCTGGGGAATTTCCCGGGGCCAGGACATCTGCGACGGCAGATGGGGTAAGTTGTGTGGGGTTTGGGAGGGGGTTTACGCTACCTTTTACACACCTCACACGAGTCCTCGGACGACCGTTAAATGGCGTTGAGTTCATTGGGGCCCCCGTCAAGTCAAAGGGAAATTGGTAGATGCACTTGAGGTACGCCTCTGTGCGGTCGCCCCCCTCACAAGTGAGGGGGGTATTTCTGGTTTAGGGATCTGACACCGGTTACGACCTTGCCGTTGGCCCTTAACGTTAGGATGTACAATTTCAAGTCAAATGTTTTGTAGGATGTTAGTTCGGCTAGGAGAACCTTTGTATTAGAGATCTGTTAAGGTTAGCCAAACATCGTAATGTGGAAATGAAATTGTACATAATATGAAACTGTTATTTTAATGTTTTAATTTTGTTTCATATTTTAATAAATACGGCCGGGAGGGTCACTCCCTCCCGCCTTCCAAAAGTTCAGAACAGTTTCCAGTTTCCCATCCTTGGGGATTGCGTCGAGAGGGGGTGGCGGGTATCTCAGCCATATGGAAAGGGGCGACCACTCGGTCCCCCCGAACGTATGGTGGAGTACCCCGATCCCCCCGGGAGGCCATCTTGGGCGGGGGGCGAGTCCCGGCTGGTATGCCCGAAGCGGCGTAGCCGGGGCGCGCCTTTTCCCGCCCTGGAGTGGGTTGTCCTAGACGCTGACGCCGCCGGCCACGCCCCCGGGGGGCAGGCGGAGGCGGGTTTACGCCCGCCCGAAGACGGATAAAAGGAGCAACAAGCCAAGAAAGCATCCTCTTGTTCCTGTGCTCTGAAGCTGCACCTCCCCGCTGCACGTGAGCTTGAGACGGAACGAAGAGCCAATTTTGACCGACCCACCAGCCCCTGAGGACAGCCAGTTGTTTTAAATAAAGTTTTGATGGGGTAACTCTATTTCTTGCAGGTTGTGATGATTGTCGTGTTATTTTGAGTATGCAATAAAAAATGGTCATTTACAGTATGTTTTTTCAAATAAAGTAATTCTGCACTAGTGTTGATCAGTAATCATACGTGAAATAGTTATGGTTGTTTTGTAATTTAGTGATTTTAGTTAAATTGTCGTATTTATTTTGGTCGGGCGGTAAGGTCATGATCGGTGAGCAGTAATTGGAAGATCCCTATCGGGGGGCGTCACCCATTACGGATGGGAGCGCTCGGGGGAGGTGGCCATTGGCCCCTCAATGGGGAGGCGGTCCCTTCTAAGGATGGGCCGCCGGAAGGAAAGGAAAGGCGGTCAAGGCCCCTTCCTGGATAGGAGGGGCTACGGGCCCTCCTGGGGAATTTCCCGGGGCCAGGACATCTGCGACGGCAGATGGGGTAAGTTGTGTGGGGTTTGGGAGGGGGTTTACGCTACCTTTTACACACCTCACACGAGTCCTCGGACGACCGTTAAATGGCGTCGAGTTCATTGGGGCCCCCGTCAAGTCAAAGGGAAATTGGTAGATGCACTTGAGGTACGCCTCAGTGTGGTCGCCCCCCTCACAAGTGAGGGGGGTATTTCTGGTTTAGGGATCTGACACCGGTTACGACCTTGCCGTTGGCCCTTAACGTTAGGATGTACAATTTCAAGTCAAATGTTTTGTAGGATGTTAGTTCGGCTAGGAGAACCTTTGTATTAGAGATCTGTTAAGGTTAGCCAAACATCGTAATGTGGAAATTAAATTGTACATAATATGAAACTGTTATTTTAATGTTTTAATTTTGTTTCATATTTTAATAAATACGGCCGGGAGGGTCACTCCCTCCCGCCTTCCAAAAGTTCAGAACAGTTTCCAGTTTCCCATCCTTGGGGATTGCGTCGAGAGGGGGTGGCGGGTATCTCAGCCATATTAAGATTCCCCGAGCATATTGTATATCTCTATATTATACAATAAAGTTTCCAATCATGAATTCAAAAAAAGGAGTTAAATGGTATTCAATATGAGTCAGTGGTTTTTAATTATTTTCTTATTTCTGTGATTTTCCACGAAGACTTGTTAAGCATTTCCTCCACTTCCAGATAATGCAATCAATACAGCCTTCCAGATAATGTAATCAATACAGCCAAAAAGCGTGTTTCGTCTATGGAAAATTGTTTAAAAGACTTAATCGGGGCTGCAATACATAAATATATACAATCAATTACCATCTACCAATTCTCTCAGTTGGAAGCTAAGCCTAACCTCCACCGAGTGAGAGGAGTAAAAAATGGAACAGAATCTGAGAAAAAGGAGAAAAGAAAAAGAAAAAACAACACTCAATTTGTGTGCCATATAGTAAGCCAATCACCAATACGGGCCTTTGAATGCCACAATAGCACAAATCTCATGCCACTAAAGGCTCACAATTACTGAACCACCTTCATGCAGTGCAGCATGAATCTACAAATAAGGGTTCTTAGGTTCAGTATATAAACTTTAGTAAATTATAATCACTGGTACTGATGGTAGTGTTTATCTCCTTTGTTTTTGTATATATCCAGTTTCTCTGATAACGGTGAACATTAAAGAGAAGGTCATGAGAAATTAGTTGCCATAGGTGAGTAGGTCAGCAATATATATTTTTGTATTGCAGCCCTGAAGAAGTCTTTTGGACAATTTTCCATAGACGAAACACGTGTGTTGGCTGTATTGATTACATTATCTGGAAGGCTGTATTGATTGCATTATCTGGAAGTGGAGGAAATGCTTAACAAGTCTTCGTGGAAATTCACAGAAATAAGAAAATAATAAAAAGCCACAGACTCATATTAAATGCTATTTAACTCCTTTTTTTAAATTCATGATTGAAAACTTTATTGTATAATATAGAGATATACCATATGCTCAGGGAATCTTAATTAATTTTTTTTAAATGTTTTTATTGGTATTTACAGGTAACATGTAAGAGATATAACAGACATTTTTGATTGTTATTCGCTGACTTTTGTATAAAAATAAAGAAAAGAGACATACACACATAAAACAAGAAACATAAACCCAGAGTGGAGGCGGTTTGTTGGGCAGGAATGTGGCCGTTGTCTGTCGGGGGTCGGTGGGCCTGCGTTTGTGGGAGAGGTGTGACTATGGTGGTTTGGAGGTGTCCATGTGTTTGTCCAGTTTGGTCCACACTGGTGATTTTCTGAGGGTGGTGGTGTCTGCGCCCCTTAGGAAGATCACCTAGTTAAGCCATCCTTTGAAGGTGGCTTTGGCTGTATCTTTCCAGTTTGTGAGTATGGTTTTTGTTGCTGTGTTGAGAAGAAAATCAAGGAGGTTCCTGTCTTCCTGCGTATTGACTTCTTGTGAGATCTGTGCTGTGGCTAGTGAGGCGAATGTGAGCTTAATGTTGCTGCCTAGTGTGTCGTTTTTGAAGGCTAAAACCCGTGCCCAGAAGTTTTTGACTTTAGTGCAGTTGAGGATGATGTGCTCTAGGTCTCCCTTTTCTATGTCACAGTTCCATCATCTGTCATTGTCTAGTAGTCCTATTGATGCTAGTCTTGATGGTGTCCAGTAGGCCTGGTGTAACAGCCAGAATTTTGCCTGCGCCAGTACTGGGGATATCATACTCTTAGAGGGGGAAGCCCACAGGATGTGAAGCTCTTGTTGTGACAGTTTTGTCCTGGTCCTGGTTTCCCAATAGGCCATTTTTTTGTCATTTAGTTTGGAAGTGCCCGGTCGGAGCAGTTTGTATAGGAGCGAGACTCGGTGGCCTGTCTTATTTATGTTCTCCATTAGCTGGAAGATAGAGGGGGTCTGTCTATGAATCTTTGCCTTCGTTAGGGCTGTTTTGATGGCTAGGAAGTTGTAGAGTTCTACATCAGGCAAGTTGTGTTCTTCTTTCAGGTGGTTGAAGGTGTAAGGTGCTCCATCGGGTTCTAATTGTTTTGGGAAGTGGATATCTGCGCTTTTCCAAGCCTTAGTGTCTAGGGTTTTACCTCTGTATTTAATCTTCTGGTTCCCCCAGAGTGATCCCATCCTGAGTGTCTGATGCAGACCTCTAGTTTCCGGTCTATTGTCAGTAGTGCTTTTTTTGTGAGCCTTAGGATGGGGTTGTTGAGTGCGTGTTTGTTTGCTGTTAGTATAGTGAGTGGGGCATAGTTGTTTAGGATCGCTCTCTCTATGGTTAGCCACGTGGGTGTGTATTTTTGGGTGGGAAGCAACCAGTGCATTCCTTGTCTAGCTATGAATGCTAGTTGGAACATTTTTGCGTCCGCTATGTTTAGCCCTCCTAGTTTTTTTGTTAGTCTGAGCTTGCGTAGGCCTATTCTCGCTTTCTTGCCCTGCCAAATAAATTTATTGATCATTAAGTCTAATTTTTTTTTTAAGTCTTCTGTAAGGGACAGTGGGAGCATGTCTGCGAGATAGTTAATTATTAGCGTAACCATCATTTTGATTGTTTCTATGCGGCCCCACCAGGTGATAAACTTGAGTGACCAGGATTCCAGCAGGGTTTTAACTTTGGTCAGCGTCACTCTCTCATTTAGTTCTAGAGTACTTCGTAGTTTGTTTTTGAATTGGATGCCCAGGTATTTGATGGCTTTTGGTTGCCACGCCAGTCCTATATTGTCTATTACTTCTATGGTAGTATGGACGTTGAGTGGCATGCAATCGGATTTATCCTTGTTCAGTTTATAGCCTGAGTGTTTGGCATATATTTCTATTGTGTGCATGAGTGCTGGTATGGAATTGGGGTCGTTAGTCAAGATTAAAAGGTCATCTGCGTAGGCAGCTATTTTGGCTGTTGAGTTGTTTATTGATATTCCTGCGATTAGTCTGTTCGCTAGGATATCCGTGATCAGGGGTTCCATCGCTAGTAGGAAAAGTAGCGGGGATAGAGGGCAACCCTGTCTCGTTCCTCTCTCAAGTACAAAAGGTGCGGAGGATCCTCCGTTTATGGCAATCTTTGCTATGGGTTTAGTGTATAGTGCCATCACTTTCTTAGTTTACTCAGTTCCTACGTCGTATTGATGTAGGCATTTCTCGAGGAAGTGCCAGGAGACTCTGACCAACGCTTTTTCTGCGTCTAGTGTGATAGCTACGGCTGGCTGTGTCGAGTTTGAGGCGTGTTCCATCATGTGGCATAGCAGTCTGGTGTTATCATGTGACATACGTGATTTCATGTACCCTACTTTCGTGTTCCCGATTAGTTGCGGTAGGAATTTGTTGAGTCTAGTGGCTAGTATTTTTTAAGCATGGGCGAATTTTGCGAATCTCGCGTTCGCGAATTTTGCGGATTTGCGAACTCGCAATCCGCAAAATCCGCGAATTCTCGCAAATTTGCGGATTTTTTTTTTGTGTGTTTGCGCGGGTTTCTGCCAGTTCGCGAGGGTTTTGTACAATGTCGCAAATTGCGAACTTACCTGTCGGGTCGCAAGTTTCGCGAACTTGTTGTTTCTACGTGTCCAGCCTGTTTGGGACACTCTTCTTCATCACTGCCACTCTCTGTCACCACTGCCACTTTCTGACTACTCATGCCACCCTCTGGCCCACCCATGCCACCCTCTGTTTCATCACAGCACCCTCTGGTTGTCCAGTCAGTGTACATTATTGTGGCAACGCAAGCACACCTTCCCTGCCTCAAGTGACCTGAATTAATTTGGGGCTGATTAATGTGTCACAGAATATTTTTTTAGCTGGCACCTGCTTCCTTAGTGCTTCCTGATTAGTGATCTTTTGAACTTGCTAAGTGCTTCCATTGTTGCAAAATTAGTTACAACACCTGCCCTGCCCCAACTGACAATAATGAATTAGGGGCTGATTAATGGATTTGAACCTCCAGCCTGGCTCCTGCTTGTCTCCCTTAGCTGTAATTCAGGACCTTTGTGGCATATGTGTAACTATTCTGAGGTTCAGAGCAGGGTCACATAATAGTTGCAACTGGCAACTGAACTCTGGAGGGGCCCCTCAGGAAGCACTACAGGAAATGGCTACTAATGATGAGCCTGAACTTTTGAACCTGGTAAGTAGTTTCAGTTTTGCTAAGATCGTATTTCTGCAATTTTGCACTTATTCGCGGGGCGCAAAGTTGTACTGGGAAGCCGCGAACTCACGCGAACAGTGCGAGCAAAATCCGCTGCTCGCGGATTTGCGGATTTTGCGGGAGATTCGCGAATCTCGCGAATTGCGAATTTACCGAAAATCCGCGAGCAAAACGGATTTTCCGCCCATGCTTAGTATTTTTGCGTATAACTTGCAATCTAAGTTGATGAGAGAAATGGGGTGGTAGTTTTTGGGCCATTGTGTGTCCTTGCCTCCTTTGGGGATGAATATGATGTCAGCTTGTGACATTGTTTCTGTTGTTGTGCCCTCTTTTGCGCATTGATTGAATGTTTTTGTCAGGACTGGTGCGAGAAGTTTTTGTAGAAGGGTGCTGTGTAGCCGTCTGGCCCTGGTGCCTTGTTGTCTTTCAGTGAGTGTATGACTGTAGCTATTTTGGATTGCTTGAAATCCTGGCCTAATGCTCTAGCTTCCTCATCCAGTAGTTTGGGCAGGTTGAGTTAGTTTAGGTAGTCTGTGGTGCTGTGTTCGTCTATACTGTTGTCTTTGGTGTAAAGCTCTTTGTAGAACTCTCTGAAGGTCTGTAAGATACTGGTATGGCTTGTGTTTGTTGTGTTTTTTTTGTCCGTAATGTTTGGGATGGAGTGTTGTCTTTGTTTGCGTTTGAGGTATGAAGCAAGAATCTTCCCTGTTTTGTTGGCTTTGCATAAGTTGATCTGTTTGTATTTTCTGATCCACAGACCTGCCCTCTCACTTAGGATTCTGTTGTATTCATATTTCTTAGCTGTGAGGGTGAGGAGGAGATCTGAGTTCATCAGACCATCTATGTGTTTTGCTTCTAGTTGCTAGATGTCATTGTCTAGCTTATTTAGTTCCGCTTTTCCCTCTCTATCTCTCCTGGCTTTAATTTCTATAAGGTTGCCTCTTATAGTCGCTTTAAGGGCTTCCCATAGACATTTTGGGTTGGTGCCCTCAATATCGTTTTCTTTGATGTGGTTTTTGATCGCTATTTCCTTGTCTTCTTGTCTAGCTATGGTTATGTTGTTGAATCTCCACTTCCTGGCGATGTGGTTGTTGTGTCTGCCTGTTAGGTGTAGACTTATGCACGAGTGATCTGAGATTGTCCTAGTTGCTATCTCTGTATGTTCGATCAGGTGCGTGTGTGATTTAGAGATGAGGATGTAGTCAATTCTGCTGTAGGTATTGTGCGGGTTGGAGTAGAACCTATAGTCTCGAGAGTCTGGGTGCTGTAATCTCCACAGGTCTTGTAGCTGGAATATATTGCAGATATTTTTTAAGATGTTTTGGGAGGCTGCCGGTGTCGTCTTGGCGTGTGATTGTCTGCCTAGGGTGTGGTCTAGGACTAGGTTGAAGTCGCCAGCTACGATGTTTAGGTCGTTCGTGTGGTGTCTACCTAATACCTTGTTTACTTTATCCCAGAATGATGTGTTCTCAGTGTTGAGTGTGTATATTGTAGTGTAGTTCCTATATTCCCAATAGGCTCTGCGCATTGGATTAACATAAACAGCAGTGTGGACGTAGGACTGAGGTCATCTAAGTCTCTACTGACTATGTTAGACTTAATTAGTTTTGCCAGCTAGCTCAGAGGTCACTAGAAACTTTCTTGAATGTTCAGGAAAGGGTTAACTGTCCTGATTTAGACAAGAAGGGATTAGTTTCTGACAACCGCATAAACATTACAACTTTGCTCTTTCAGAAAAAAGAGTGTATCTCTAGAGTCGTGTGAAAACAATAGACAGCTGTTTCACTCAGTTAATCGTGCATGCTTAATTTCACCAGAGTGCAGAGAAATAGAGAGACGGGCGTTTTCAATAATAGGTGTTATTTTATTGAGCAGTCTTCTTTCTCATGCAAGAGAAATGAATTGCCACAATTGCAATACTTATCATAAAGTAAAGTGCGTACAGTAAAAGTAGTATTATGAAATAATACTGTAAAAGCATTGATATGGTTTCTTAGCCATATGATACTTTAAAATGGATAAAATATATACATACATAAAAACATTGACAAACGAACTCAACTGGTGCTTCTAAGATACGCCTACCCCGGTGTACCTGACCTAAGCCTAATACGTGGGAAGGAGTAAGTAATTTGCAGTCTTAAGTTAAGTTAGGTTTTTGCCAAGTATCGGAATCAAGAATTCTCTCTATGGTTTTAATCAGCTCCGTACCTTGGTTATAGAATGAAGGAGGTCTTGTATCTTGCTTCTCAGGACTCGATCTCCCAGCAACGCGCGAGGGTGACTTGGGAACACCGGAGCTGGATTTCTCGGCGTGAGAAAAGGCAGCTTCTCCTTCGGCTCTCGCATCAGCTGGGCTTCGGATAAGTAGATAGCCGCTCTGCTACACACCACCGTGTGTTTGCTTAAGGCAACATTGGTATATTTATACCTGAACGGTGCCGGGTTTGACGTAAGGTTGGACATAAGACGTCACTAAGAACTAACAGTTCTTTCTGGACTCCAGGAATTCTTGTGCAAATCAAAACAAAAGCAGGGGGAATTCCCAGGCTGCTGGAGGCTTAGTTTGTTTAAAGAACGCGTTGTGCTTTCTAGGAGTCTATGGAAGTAGCCGTGCTTTGGACTGCATGGGCTATTACTAAATATGGATATGATTCTTATGCCTTTATAAGGATACTATTTATTATAACCACATAAGGGCATTAATCGGAATATCGAATTAGGGTCCTAGATAGAAATACAACACCCACTCCATGTATTAATGTCCATCATTACTAAAAATAAGCAATATTAAACATATGATGCATGTGAGTTTTCCAACCCACCCCAAAATACATAATTGCATTTTAAATGGTTTATACACAGAAATGAGTATTGGTACTGTACGTTTTTTCAAGCAAGGTTATCATTCAGTTAAATGCATATATATCAGCTGAATGAATTGCGAAAATTACACATGAAATGGCTCTGTATACAGAAAAGAATGTCGAGACCATTCCATCACATATTTATACGATACTGTACATGTGCTAGAGGCTGAGGTAAAATATTGTCTCTAATGTCTCTAAAAATAGAAGCTCTGTTTTCTAACAATAGCTCTACTTTAAGCAAAGTACCATGTGCCGGAAAAAATTGTAAATATCTTTGATTTGAAAGAAAAATGTTTTCGCTTTCAGGGGAAAAAATAGTTCCAAATGTTTTCAGTTGCTTTGTTTAACCGGACTGAAGGCCAAATTCAGAGTTCAGGGAACGCTGTGTGCTTGTTGTTTTTAAAAGTTATTCTCGTTGTTCAGGGGAGAACATCATATCAGACAGGCTTGCAAAAAATTGGTATACAACATCAGGTGAAAGTTCAACCAAGTTTGAAAATACTGAAACTGTGCAGGTCTGTGCGTGATTGCTATCATCAATGTTAGGATCAACAATGCTCACAGAAGTTTGTACCTGTTTGGTGCTGCTTTCCTCTCGTACTTCACCGCCACCTACTCGTAGTGGTGAAGTCTCAATGAATGCCGTCATCAGAATAGGTAGCCGCTGGGGACAACACGTTGCATGAGTCGTTACCGGACAAAGCAAAGTATCGATACCCATTGGTACTGCTGATGGTAGTGTAAGACAGACGTCCAACACGCATTCTTCTCCGCATAGCAGACATCGAAGCACAGGTAAGATGCAATCCTGCCAGATTGGTCTGAATGAAAGAAACCAAGTTGTACTCAGATCTCTTAGCCGGGCTAATCCGAGGACCTTAGTGATACGGTCTCGGTAGCGTATTGCTAGGATGGTCTCTTCCATCGTTGCTGGAGTCTTGTGTGTGGCTTGGCTTGCCATATCGGAGCAGCAGGAACAAAAATAAGATTCCTGCTACGAGTCCCAAAATTAAAGGTAGGCCGCCAAAGACAGAATGGACAAAATTCGAGAAGGTGCCCAGAACTGTTTCAAATGGTGTTAAAAGTCCCAAAAAAATTGTCTTAAATACATGTGCGATGCCACTGGTATCAGACATGTTTAAAATTTGACTTAACATTTCTACGAAATGCATGGGGCAATTTGTCGATAAAAGGGTACGTATCTCTGATGTTGTCCTTGCAACTTGCAAATCATACGTTTCTTTGGACGAGGTCAGCGGCACAGTTGTCTGTAAAAGAATGAACTTCATTCTGCTTAAAGTATCAATTCGAATAGAAGAGATATTCACATAAGGCCATATTACTGCCTCCATGTCTGGATTGCTGTTTGGATACAATACTTGCATACAGCAAACGACCCTGGAAGTAACGGTTACGAGATAGCATTCTCCTGGCACCATTCCACAACAGCTGTGGTCAGTTATTATCATGTAGCTACCGTTGGAGAGTTGTCTGAAGAATGGTTCTATCTGTATTGCAGGAGTGCCTTGCAGGTGACATGAAAGGTTATTTGAAGACCCTTCGCAGACTCCATGCAAGTTAATACCTTGACACAGAAGTGTACCGCCTAGTGATTTTTTACAATTATTACCACTAAGGAATACCTCCTTTTTCCCTTCACTATAACATTTGTGTGTGTAAGGTAAATCCAAGGTTGATTTGATGTATCATTTACCCAACCTTTCATACTGGCCTGCTGGTATATATTCTTGGCAATATTTAAACTGGAAAGTTGTTATCGGAATTGTAATTGTTCCGTGTATTATCCATTCAATGATAGGTCTCTCTGACATTGTCAATGGTAATCTCTCAAGTTTTTCAAAGCTCAGAATCGTATAGGCTGCTCCTTTTTGTGCCAAACTGATTT
Source organism: Lissotriton vulgaris (assembly GCF_964263255.1). NCBI lineage: Eukaryota > Metazoa > Chordata > Amphibia > Caudata > Salamandridae > Lissotriton > Lissotriton vulgaris. The sequence continues at coordinate 1,301,687,168 of NC_141695.1, read as the reverse complement.
GTTTATCAGTAAGGTTAAAGATAGAAAATAATGACGTTATGATGATTAGACACCATGGGTCATAGCCAGAACGTAGGTTTTGCAACGTCCAGCCTAGCTGTACAATAGAACGCAATTGGGACTGACCATGTTGTAACATTAGCAAGTCTTGCTCTATTATATCAAAGGCAGATGATACAATACTGTCCAGTGAACATATTCTGGAAGACAGTCGTTAACCAGTTTTCCACTACAGAAAGTGATTTTTCCAAATTTATACGGTCAATTTCTCGTATTTTTTCTGCTGTTTCAATTTGCATTCGTTTGCAAGCTTCGTTGTATGCAGCGTTTATACCGGCCGCTATGAAACGTTTTTGACGCTGTTTACGAGGTCCCAGTATGAAATCTCGCAAGTCAGCACCTTTTTTAAGTAAAGTCAAGTGTTGCTTAATTTCAGCCAGTGTGGATTTCTGTAGCCACTCAAGGCATATTTTCCCTACACTGTATGTTGTAACTATCCCTGGATGTTGTCTCTGGGAATATCTTGGGTCTGGCCTGGTCAGTTTGAATCCCTGTCTTTTGTTCAGGAATCTATCTTGACAGTTATTTGTGTCTGTGGGCCAGATCAACCATTTTTTCTAATCAGGATTTGTTTTGTTTTGGTGAAAACTCTGGGATACGTCTACCTCCACATCCGTAGTACTATTACTATCAGGTATGGGTTTCTAAAGTCTTTTATCTTAGCTAAACCAAGACAAGTAGTTTGTTGAATGGTATCATTCAGGAAAAATATTTGTTCCGGGATCATGCAGGCTCTAAATAATGATTCTAGACCTTGTACCTGCCAGTCTTTTGTTCCCCAGATGGTTTTTGTTTCAATTTTATTTTTCCAAAATTCAAAACCAAATGTAGACATTTGTTCATAACATTTTTCAGAATAAATCAATTTAGTATTTGTCAACATTGTTTTCATTCCTGTCTTATTTAACATTTTAAAATAAAACGTTTCTGGATCACTGTTGTTAAACCCTGAGAAGTATGGAAATTTCTCAAAAAATGTTTTCGAACTTCCTTTTGGTGGAGATGGACAATGTTCCCATTGATTATAAGTAAAACATTTCTAGGTTGTGCAGATTTATGCAAATAGTGATGACCATAGTGATTGTAACAGTATAATTCTTCAAAATTTGATGAACCCTGTAAATAATCATGTTCTGTAAAGTTAGCTGACTTCACTAATTCTGACATCATATTATTATTATTTTCAAAGTCCCAATCATCAGAAAAAGAACTCGGTATCACAAAATCACTTAAGGAAACCTTAAACTGGTGTGGATACTTCAAGAGCTCAATCGGGCCATACATTTCATAGTCAGTTCTGTCCCATTCTATACCCCCAGGTATTGGATTGGCTGTGATGCTCACTGATGATAGTTCTCTTCTCTTGATGTGAGAGGATCTGTGAGACTTTAGGACCAAGTTGATGCTCTGACTTGCTGTGTCCCTTGTACTATATTTTCCATCAATGAATTTACTCAAGTATAAAACCATGATGAGCCAAAGCAGGAGGAAAAGTACACCTAACACAGTCCAAAATTCAATCCATGGTGAAATTAGATATGTTTCTTTTAGGCGGTGAAAAAGCTCGGTTATTTTTTCTTTGAAAGTTTTTGTTGCTGGCTTGTCTCCATGTTCACTTGGATCATCGGAAAAGTAATCAAAGTTGATAAAATAGCCAGATGCAGTTCTGTCAATTGGTGGGATTGTTTTGTATTTCCATTGATCTTTGCATTTTCTTTTGTTACATTTGTACAGTCTGAGGCTACATCATTGTAGATTGGTGTATCATCAGGAATTGTTGCAATTTGGGTTCCAAGAAACACTAGTTCCATGGCTTTGTTGCATAGTACTTTTTTATTTACTGCAGGTTTATCGAATGTGATTATTCTCTTAGTTTGAACCTCTTGGATTGTAGCAAAGTTTGGTCTTCTGCTATTTCTTGGAAGTCCACTGGGCCTACTACTTATTATCGGCCACATGATTGTGGTTTCACAAGGTCGATGGAAACAATTCTGTTTTCTTTTTTACCAGCAAGTGGCGGTAGTACTACTGATCTTGTTCCGCTGACAGCTAAGACAGGTACTTATTTTCTGTAAGAAGGCCCAAATTCCTTCTTCACCGCGATCTTTTCTCTAACCAGATCCCCAATCTTTGGAATCCAGACAGGTATTGCTGGGACAGGTGGTTCTTCAGTGGTTGTTGGCTTAATCTTTATGTTACTTAGACTTTTTCTTGTTTCATTCAAGTCCTGTAAAACAGCCAAACGATCTTTGATATCAAAAGTTTTTTCTTCTACCACTGAAGTTTGATGATCCGGATCCTGGATAATCATTCTAGTACCAAACAAAAGTTCGTACGGACTGATACCTCCTAGAGAATTTCTTGGCATGTTATTAAGACTATGTTGGACACTTATTAAATGTTTGACCCACCCATCACCCGAACCTAATACCCTCGCTGTTATAGATTGCTTTATGTCACAGTTTTTTCTTTCCACTACCGCATTTCCCACAGGATGGAAGGGAGAAGAGTACTGCAATGCAATGCCCATGCAGGTCATGGCCTCTTTGTAAGCTTGAGAGCTAAACGCAGGACCCGGTTCAGAATGTAGCATGCCAATTGTGTATGTGCCGATAAAGACTCGCAAAGCTTTTATAACAGTTCTGGCTTCAGCCGAGCGCTGGGACAACATCCAAATGAATCTCGTGCAGGAATCCACTGCGACCATGATATATTTATAGTTGCCATCCCTTTGTAAGGGACCACAGTGGTCCAGGTAAAGATACGCTAATGGTTTGTGATACTAGAACAGGGGTACAGGGTAAGACACTTGACTGCACTCTATCCAATATATCTTGGTCTAGTTATATCTGTGGGTGCCAAAAACCTGAGGCCACATACCCCTAGGCCTCCAAAGTCAATGCCAAAGGCACTGTGTACAATTCAACACAAATGGTTCAGCACTCCATACAATATATAGTGACAGTATTAATGAGGTTAAATAATATCAATAAGCCATGGAGTTTTCTTTTCTTGTTTTATTCCAAATCTTCACATACAAGTAGCCAACGCGTTTTGTCTGAAGGACGTCTTCAGGGCGAATAGTAATCAAAATACTGTCTTGTATTCTGGGCTTTATCAGTGAGAACCAGTCTCCAGCTACTTTGATGGAACCAGTCTCCAGGAACTTGGATGGAAAAGATCCTTCATTGGGATGGACTAGTCAAATTTCTGTGATAGATGTATTACAGTGGAAACGAAAATGGGGATGTCCAAATACACATCCGTGGGTGGTGATATCAATATTCACCTTCGACAAGCAGCATATCTCCGTTCTTCTCGGTCGTCGTCTCGAAAAAGTAGTTCTACTCTACCAATGAAGGATCTTTTCCATTCAAGTTCCTGGAGACTGGTTCCATCAAAGTAGCTGGAGACTGGTTCTCACTGATAAAGCCCAGAATACAAGACAGTATTTTGATTACTATTCGCCCTGAAGAAGTCCTTCGGACGAAACGCGTTGGCTACTTGTATGTGAAGATTTGGAATAAAACAAGAAAAGAAAACTCCATGGCTTATTTATATTATTTAACCTCATTAATACGCTAATGGTTTGTCTGAGATTAGAAGGGGTGTCTGCACTTGTCGTTTTACCATTGATACTTTCATTCTTTGGCATATTTCACATTCTAGAACATAGTTCTTAGTTTGTTTTCTCATGCGTGGCCACCAATATCTCTGTTTTAATAATGCTGTTGTGGCGGAAATACCAGCATGTGCAGAAGCTAGCCCTTTGTGTGCCGCTAAAATAAGTCCTAATCTGTGTACCATGTTTGGAATTGCCCTATCCCCCACTCCAGGGATTCGAGCAAATTGAACATTATTTGCATCTGTTATGTATGAATATTTTACTGGAAAGCCTTTCGGGAGTGTTTTTTTATCATCTTTTACTGAAGCACTGACAGCTTGCATTATATCGCTGTCTATTTTTGTTTTTGGCCGGGTGATAGCAGCTACGGAAGCCGTTTGCATAGCTGCCTTCGCGGCTTCATCAGCTAATGAATTCCCTGCAACGTGAACGCCATCACGTTGATGACTCAGTGTATGTATCACGTGAGTCTTTTGTAGTTCGTTTTCTAAAAGAACTACTTGTTCCCAAAGCATTTTATGCTTGATTGTGCTACCCTTTGCATCTTTGAAGCCATTTTTAACCCAGTTCTGCAAATATTCATTATAAGATTGAACGCAGTAATATGAATCACACACTATAAGTGTGGGGAATTCGTGATCAGTATTTTCAAGCGCCATCTTAAATGCCAGAAGTTCAGCTCGCTGAGCTGTACAATCTCCTAGAGATTGGGTTTTAGTGACCAGTGGTCTAAATTTCCCTTTGTGTCAACGACCTTTACCGATTGTGCACGCAGCACTATAAGCATGTTTACCCCCAACTGCGGGTTGTGCTGATCAGTCTGTATATATTATACAGCCCAAATGCTCCAGAGGCAGGATTTTCATCGGCAGAGGACATTCGTATTCATATTGGAGAAATTCTTGTGTTTTTAAATTAGGATCGAATTTGTATACCATGTCTGTGGCAGCAAGAGAATTAACCCATTGTATCCATCTTGGATGTAGATCTTTAGCATTCAGAATGCTTGCCCTTGTTACTGCTTCTAGGGCAGGTATTGGTGTAACGATTATTATTCGTTTACCTTGTGCCAGGGCTCTTTCTTTTGCCACATCAGTCTGAACCGCTGTTAGAATTTTTTCTGTAGAGCTGATTTTCTTTTCAGCTTGAGTGTACAAATGTGATTTGTAAGCTATAGGTACCATTTCTCCCTCATTAGAGGTCAGGTACGTGAATCCGCATCTTCCTGGGTTGACTTGGATTACAAGGTTGCGTACGTTTTCGCGAGTTTGCAGTTTTGTTTTAGTTAACATGTCTGTCTGTCATGATCTCAAAATTTCTGTGTGTTTTTGAGTCCAATGTATTGGTTTGAAATCGGGTTTTATTAATTCATAGAGAGGTTTACACTCTCTGCATAATTTAGAATGTATGTTCTACCAAAATTCAGGAAGCCTAGTATTGATTGTAAATTTTTCAGCGTTTTTGGTGCCTGGAGTACTGCACACTTCTCTAAGAAGTTGTCTGCCAGGCTTTTGCCTTCACTTGATAATTCATATCCTAAGAATAGGACTGTTAGATGGGCAATTCTTGACTTTTTAAAGTTGAATTTGTAACCCTCTGATGCGAACCCAAGAATTATGGTGTTCACTCTTTTTAAGTGAGTCTCCAGGTCAGCGTCTGTAAGATAGATGTCATCGACATATGATAATGCCTCATCATCATATATTTGTAGTAATTCTGTTACCCTTGCTGAGAATAATCCTGGGCTATTCTTGAATCCCTGTGGGAGTCGGCAAAATTGTTTTTGTGACCCATTATTGAGAAAGCGGTCAAATACCTGCTTTCAGGTGCAATGTTTTGACAGAAGAATCCAATAGAGATATCTAATGTTGTTTTATATTTTTTGCGCACAATGTTGTTCATTAGTGCTGCACTGTGTGAGTTTTGTACTGCAAAAGTTTTGCAGCAGGAGTTTAAATGTCTGTAGTCCAAAACTAGAAGATATGAATCGTCTGGCTTGGAGACAGGAAACAAAGGATTGTTCATTTGTGAGGTGCATGTTTCAATCACCCCTTGATATTCAAGTTGATCTAAGATCTCCCTGACTTGCATTTTAGCTTCTTGTTTAACTGGGTACTACAGTGGGTTGATTTTTTAACTGGATTTTGTGGTGAGAAGAGTCCTCATCCCATCCTACATGATTTTTGTGTAATGCAGGGGCTTGGGCCACTGCCCAGTTTTTTGTGAATGTGTATTTTATATTAATTTGAATATGATTTGAGAAGGCAGGCATAATCATTTCTTCGCCATGAGGGCACTCCTCTTTTTCAGCTAACAGGATGTCATAGCCTTTAGAAAGATTCTCCCAAAAGAGACCTTTTATTTTCCTAGTTTTATCTTCCTCTATACGTAATGTTATTTCATATAGTTTATGGGACACGCTAACTCGCGTGTCTGCAGTTTCCACCTAAATGTATTAATTTGTGTCCACTGTCTCCAGAAGATTCTTCAGGATCTTGCGAGCTATAGTCACTTCTGCTGCGCTGTCTAGCATTGTCTGGGCCCACTCTCCGTTTTTCAGTTGTGTCTTCAGAATCCTCGACATGTTTAATTTTAATACTTGCTACCTTCTTTCTGGGAAATTGTGATTTTTTACTTTGATGAGCAGGTTCTTTGTCTTTGGACTTGACGTGCTCTTCCTTGTGTTCTGACCGTCCTCTTCTTTCCGATTTCTGTGAGGAAGATCGAGAGGGACATGTATCAATGTCTTGATATCTATCAGGTTTTCTCAATTTATCTCTATCTTTAAGATTATATCTTTTCTCAGAGGGTTCCCTTTGGGGAGACTTGCCTCCTTGGCCAGGAGATCTTTCTCTCCGTTGAGGAGACCTTCCTCTGGACTGGAATCGTTTTTCTCTGGGAGTGGTTTATTTATTACCATTCCAACTCATTTTTGGAGTATTTAGATTATTTTTAATAAATGTTTTTTCAGGATTTTCAGTTAGTTGGGGTTTTATTGGTTTCCCACCCAAACTATCTCTTCCTTGTTCTTCATAGGATTTTTCTATGATTCTGGCAAGTTCAAATGGTTGGTCTGTTATATCTGTCTCCTTTAATTTCAGGAGGTACTTTAAATCGCCCCTTGCCAATTGACCTAATTCTCTATATGCCTTTGTTAATGCTTTTAGTTTAACCAGAAGTTCTTCGCTCGACATTGTTTCAATGTCTGGGTGTGGTGTGTAGCTAGCTAGAACCGGCCAAGTGGCTCCTGGTCTACCTAGTGGACCGTGCCTGGTGATGTGATTTTGATGTTTTAGGGTGCCTTTAAACCAGAGCAGGTGCTCTTGGTAAGTTAGTGGGATTTCAACGTCCTCGAAAGGAGTGTATGTATCCGGAGATTCCTCTATTTTGTAATAGTGGAAATCTTTTGTCACAGCGTGTGCTGCTGGAAAATGTATCCATTAATAGAATACCTCTGTCTGCCGATACTCATGTGCCTTTATCACAAATATGACTGTACCACCTCTTGGTAATAGTCCATTTTCTATAAGTTTAAGAGTTATAGTTTTTCTTATATTGACGGGAATGATTATAGCATTCGGGTCACCTTGCTGGAGACTTGTGTCTTCTTCTAAGAGTCGAGTTGCTAAGGCTTCTCTTTCTCGTTCTTCTTCACTATCCGTCATTTTAATTAAAGAGAGTTTTTTGTTGCAGATCAAGTTTCAAGGAAGCAAAGATTAGGTGCACAATAATTTGGAACAGTGTATCCTTCAACGTTGACTAAACCAAAAACTAATACATAGGATTCTCATCCTACTAGGTTTCAGCGGATATTAACCTTTCACCCACTCCAGACGTCTATTGGAGTTTTTACGGGAGAAAAGGGTCTGTGTGAAAGCCATGACTGAGTTACTCTAGCGTCTTGCGTTAGATTATCGCCTTACCAAACGTTGGGCACCATGTAGTGTAGTTCCTATATTCCCAATAGGCTCTGCGCATTGGAATAACATAAACAGAAGTGTAGACGTAGGACCGAGGTCATCTAGGTTTCTACTGACTATGTTAGACTTAATTAGTTTTGCCAGCTAGCTCAGAGGTCACTAGAAACTTTCTCGACTGTTCAGGAAAGGGTTAACCGTCCTGATTTAGACAAGAAGGGATTAGTTTCTGACAACCGCATAAACATGACAACTTTGCTCCCTCAGAATAAAGAGTGTATCTCTAGAGTCGTGTGAAAACAATAGACAGCTGTTTCACTCAGTCAATCGTGCATGCTTAGATTCACCAGAGTGCAGAGAAATAGAGAGATGGGCGTTTTCAATAAAAGGTGTTATTTTATTGAGCAGTCTTCTTTCTCATGCAAGGGAACTGAACTGCCACAATTGCAATACTTATCATAAAGTAAAGTGCGTACAGTAAAAGTAGTATTATGAAATAATACTGTAAAAGTATTGATATGGTTTCTTAGGCTATTCTAGGCTGATACTTTAAAATGGATAAAATATATACATACATAAAAACATTGACTAACAAACTTAACTGGTGCTTCTAAGATACGCCTACCCCGGTGTACCTGACCTAAGCCTAATACGTGGGAAGGAGTAAGTAAGTTGCAGTCTTAAGTTAAGTTAGGTTTTTGCCAAGTATCGGAATCAAGAATTCTCTCTAAGGTTTTAATCAGCTCCGCACCTTGGTTATAGAATGAAGGAGGTCTTGTATCTCGCTTTTCAGGACTCGATCTCCCAGCAACCCGCGAGGGTGACTTGGGAACACCGGAGCTGGATTTATCGGCGTGAGAAAAGGCAGTTTCTCCAGCACGTTAAAGGGGAGGGTCGGCTTCCTTCAGCTCTGGCATCAGCTGGGCTGCTGATAAGTAGATAGCCGCTCTGCTCCACACCACCGTGTGTTTGCTTAAGGCAACGTTGGTATATTTATACCTGAAAGGTGCCGGGTTTGACGTAAGGTTGGACCTAAGACGTCACTAAGAACTAACAGTTCTTTCTGGACTCCAGGAGTTCTTTTGCAAATCAAAACAAAAGCAGGGGGAATTCCCGGGCTGCTGGAGGCTTGGTTTGTTTAAAGAACGCGTTGTGCTTTCTAGGAGTCTATGGGAGGAGCCTTGCCGTGCTTTGGACTGCATGGGCTATTACTAAATATGGATATGATTCTTATGCCTTTATAAGGATACTATTTATTATACCCACATAAGGGCATGAATCGGGAATATCGAATTAGGGTTCTAGATAGAAATACAACAATATGTTTGTTACCGTTATTGTCTCCTCTCCTCTTCTGAGTTGTGTGTGCAGAATTCTGCCCTCCTCATCGTGTTCTACACTTTCGATTGTTATTTTGGACTTGGAGCTCACCATTGTGACCACTCCTCTCTTTTTCCCTACTGCTGGGGCGCATGCTATGTGGCCTATCCATCGCGCTTTGAGCTTATTCGCATCTTCTGCCGATAGTTTAGTTTCCTGCAGTAGGATGATATCTCCCTTAGTTTTTGCAAGATAGTCTAGTATCTTTTTTCTTTTGACCAGGTGGTTCAACCCCTTAACGTTTAACAATACCACCTTGAGATCCGATTGTAGTGTGTCCCTCTTACTCATTGTTTATTGGTTCTGGTCGCTCTAACTTGGTCACTGAGTGTCTGGGATACGTATTTTGCGGTCTCTCTTGTCGGGTGTCAAGGTGCTCTTGGTGCGTAGGATATTGGGCCTGACTCCTGTCCGGTGATGTGTGTTGGGTATGGTTTTGACTAACAATACTAACATGACCAATACTGCAAAACAAAAATGACAAATACAGGTGCTCCCCCCTCTCCCCCTCTGCCTCTCCCTCCCTTCCCTCCCCCCTCCCTACTTTGTCGTTCTGGAAGCGTACAACAGCAATGTCCTCCACTCCCCCGCTTCCCCGGGACTCTATTAGGGTTGGCTATCTTGTTGTGAATGGTCTTTTCTGCGCCCTCCTATTTCTTTTGGTTTTAGTGTTATTGTCTTGGTCTGAAGCATTGATCTAGTCTGTACATTAAAAAGGATATGTATCGCTTTACTCTTATAGTTGTTCTTGGCTTCTAGGTATTCTGCTTGGGCTTCTCGTGTTGTCCAGTCGTTGGAGGTGTGCATGTTAACTTTGTTGAGGTAGATACGTTGCTTGGCTTGTCCAGTGCTTGTTCAGTGCTAATGTTTAGGACATTGTTTGAAAGAGGTAGATATGGTTGGTTGATAGTGTGTTAGGTAGATACGGTTGTTGTGGATGCGCGCGGGGTGCTTATTCTGCGTCCTCTTGTGATGCTCTTCTTTTCGCCAACGTATTTGCTGTTCCATAGCTTGTGGTGTCGTTCCTCTTAGGTGCCGTGCTAGTTCATTTGGGTCATCAAAAATTAGTGTTGTGCCGTTGTTGGTTATTCTGAATTTTGTGGGACCGACAAAGGAATATGTTATGTTTTTCCTCCTTAAATTTTCTCTCTGTGCGAGGAATCCCTTTTGGATGTCTACTGTTGGTTTGGAGAAGTCCTGCGTGAGTATGATCTTGTTGCCTCCCCATTGAAGGTTTGCATTTTTTCTTGCCACTCCGAATATCGATTCTGTATGGTGTGAGCATATGGTTTTGCTTTTTATTGGTCTTGGGGTTTGTCTGTTGCCCTGTTTTTGCGCCGGGATCCTGTATGCCTTATCTCGTTCGAAGGGGTTATCGAACTTCAGATTTGTCAGTTTCGGGATGAGGTCTTGTAACAGGGGCATGCACGGACCCGCTTTGTGTTCTTCCCCTTCTGGGATGCCCAGGATTCTTATGTTTCCTTTTCTCTGCCGGTCTTCGAAATCAGCTGACTGTTTGTGTATCTTCCGTTGTCACTTTGGCGATGTGACCCATGGTTTTGTTTGACAATTGTGACTTTTCCTCGATGTCGCTGACTCTTTGCTCGACAGAGTTGATTCTGTTATTGGCAGTGTGGATGTCCGCTCCGCATGCTGCGAGTTCAAGTTTGATGGCATCTGTGTCTTTTTTCGTCGCTTTCCCTAGTTCATGGACTTTGGCCAATTTTTTGAGGATGACATCCAATGTGGCATTGATGTCAGATCTCTGTTTGAGTGGAGATTCTGGTGTGGCGTCTGCTTTCAGTTTCTTTTGTTGTTGGGAGAGCTTCCCATCGCTACCCGCCATGTTGCTCAGCCCTCTTTTGTACTGTAGGATCGCAAATCCCTTTTCGTCTCCCGCTGTTGGTTCCTTGTCTTGTCCTTTTTGTCTTGTTGGTTTTCCAGCGGGGACTGGTTTGATTTTGGGTGAGTGTCTTTTTCCGCACCTCTGTTTTTGGGCTTTGCTATTGTTTTTGGTTGTGTTGGTGCCACTTTCTCTTTTGTTCTCGCCCTCTCCGGCAGCGCGCTCTTTGTGTACGCTTTTCTTGTTTTTGGCGTTTGGGCAGTTGAGCTTGGTATTGCTCGGATAATTGCTTGTTTCTTCTCTCAGGATGGCCGCTGTTTTGCGGTTTGGAATGGTCACTTCTCTCAATATGGCTGCTACGTTGTGACTTGCTCCCCCCTCCTGCCTGTGGAGCGCTTTCTTGTACGATTTTGCGTACTGTTTGCGCGGCGGCTGGGTTGTCACTGCAAGTTTGGTCGGTGGCGATGGCAGTCTCCCTCTAGATGTGTTTGCCTGGTATTTCGCGGCTCGATGCTCGCTTCCTCACTCAAGATGGCCACCTGTTCGAGTTTGCCCTGTTCGTCAATTCGCTCGTTAGCACTCGAGTGCTTTGCCTGTTTGTTTGCGGCTGCCTGTTCGAGTGGGCCCTGCTCGCCAGTTAGCTCGGTGGTGCTGGAGATGGAGTATCTGATTGTTCGCGACTCGCGCTCGCCTCCTCCCCCAAGATGGCTGCCTTTTCGTGTGAGCCCTGCTCGCTTTCTTATACGATTTTGCGTACTGTTTTGGTTGTGGCGATGGCAGTCCCCCTATAGAGGTGCTTTGCCTGGTTGTTCGCGGCTTGATGCTCGCTTCCTCCCCCAAGATGGCCCCTATTCGATGCTCACTTCCACATCCAAAATGGCTGCCTGTTCTTGTGAGCTCTGCTCGCAAATTAGCTCGGTGGCGCTCTAGTGGGCGTATCTTTCCCCAAGACATTTGCTGGCATTTGCTGATTGTTCGCGATTCGGTGCTCACCTCCTCACCCAAGATGGCCACCTGTTCGTGTGATTTTGCGTACTGTTTTGGGTGGTGGCCGGGTTGTCTCAGCACGTTCTGGTGGTGATTATGGCAGTCCCCCTCTATAAGTGCTTTGCCTGGTTGTTCGCTGCTCGGTGATCGCTTCCTCCCCCAAGTTGGCCGCTTGTTCGATGCTCGCTTCCTCACCCAAAATGGCCGCCTGTTCGTGTGAGCCCTGCTCACCAATTAGCTCGGTAGCGCTCTAGTGGGCATTTCTTTCCCCAAGGCGGTTGTGTGGTTTCATCAATTCAGCCTGGTGCACTTATACCTTGCTCGTTGACTGTAGTGCTTTTTCTGTGCTGGCCTGGAGCTGGAGTATCTGAGTTTGAGTTCTCTAAGGTGGCCGCCCCCGGTGGCAGTGTTGGTTTCGCTTTCGTTTATGCTTGCGTCTTGTACACTGTTCTGTTCATAACCTCGGTAAAAAGTTGTGTGACGGTGCTCTGGGGCTATTTATTGTAGTAGTAGCGCTGCGCTAACCTTGTGGCCTTGGTCTGTTATATTCCGCTCAGCTCTGCTCACACGATCGCTACTTTCTTATTTTTTTGGGTGATGGGTCCTTTGCAAGTCTCCGTTTTTCTTGCTGTGATGTGCCGAACCGGTTCCGATTGATGATTCTCTGCTTGGATATTGGTTGTTCGCTAGATTTGCACTGAATCTTCTTTTTCTGGTCCCGGGGTGCAGTGGAGCTCCGGACTTACTCGTCTCCTCTCATTGCCGTCCAAGCCATGCCCCTTAATTAAATTTGTATTGATGCAATTGCTAGCAATTGCGATTTGACAGTCAGGGGTAGTGGCCGTTTAGATTTCCTTTTGATGCAAACCATAAAATGAAAGAACCAGAGATACGCAATCCGTCAGAACTTGCACAGTATAGACCTCACTACCCATTTGTAAAAATCAAAAACTAATGAGTTTATGTTTACATTTGTCTTTGGTTAGTTTTGGTGTCTTTTGTGGTCTTTATGTGCAGGATGCATCCTATGTGACAGGACTGTGTTACGACTGCCTATTTGCTATGATGCAGATGATGATCCGTCTTGTCTAGGGAAGGAACTTGCTCATTAGGAAGATCTTCGTTTCACTCTTGAAAGTTGCCATGTTGGAAATTTTTCTAATGTTTAGAGCTAGTGAGTTCCAGATTCTGGGGCCACTCCGGAGAAAGCTCTGTCATACTTTTTCTTCCTCTTAAAAATGTGCGGTTTCAGCAACAGGTCTCCGGCACTCCCGGAAGGTCTGCTTCCCCCTGATAGCTTAATTTTCTGCGCTAAGTACATTGTTGTTTTGTTGTGGAGCACTTTGTGGATAATACATGCCAGTTTAAGTTGAATTCTGGCTTTGTATGGTAGTCAGTTTAATGCTTTCAGGGGTGGGGAAATGTGGTCGTATTTTCTAGAACCTGTAATGAGCGCTGCAGCCGCATTGAGACAAGCTTTTAGTGGTGATGTAGAGACTTTAGGTAGACCTGTTAGTGTTGTACATCCATTTTCAATCCTTGATATAACTAAGGACTGAACTGCCAGTTTGAGGTCTGCCGTAGTAATGAGTGGTTTAATTTTCCTTATATGGTACAGGTGAAACCATGCACTTTTTGCCATTGATTTAATGTGGGCTTTCATGTCTAGGTTCTTATCAAGCTTGATTCCTAGTGATTTGGTCAAGTCAACCTGGGTAGGGGCGCAGTTTAGCGCTGTGATCAGTTTAGTTCATTCTTTCACACTTGCAAGGTTTTTTGGCGGTGATATTATTAGGATTTCTGATTTTTGTGTATTTTATTTCAGATGATTGCAAGTTAACCATTGTAATGAGATTTTTAGGGCCTAATTCATTGTCTTGATCTCTTCCAACGATGCAATATTTGTTTAGATCTGCGTGTCATCAGCATACATATGATAGGATATGTTTCTGTGTCGGAGGATTTCTGTAAGGGGTTCAACATATAGATTGAATAGTGATGAAGATAATGTCGATCCTTGCGGAACTCCAATCGAATTAGGGCATGATGGGGATATCTTTGTGTTCTGTTCTGAAGGAAGGATTCAAACCATTTCAGAACATTTCCAGATAATCCCATCCTGCCTTCAAGCCGGGCTAGTCATTTTTCATGATTTACGGTGTCCAAAGCAGAAGAAAGGTCAAGAAGAACTAGTAGACATGTTTGATTGTGATCCGGGGCCTGTAGAGCATCATCCACTATATGTAAGATTGCTGTTTCCGTACTGTGGCCTGGTGTGAAACCAGATTGGCAGTCGTCCATTAGATTGAAGTTAGTGATGTGATTGCTCAATTGATTTTGCACACATTTTCCAATTAGATTGGCAAGCAATGGAATATTGGTTACTGGGTGAAAGTTGTTAGGGTCTGGTGTAGGTTTGTTTTGATGATGGGGAGGACTTGCCCTGTTTTTACGTACTACTGTAGTACCCCTTGAGATAGTCAGGCAGTGATTATTTTTGTCCATATTGGGATGACGACGTGGTTGATTCTTTTTAGCCATTTAGAGGGGAGGGGATCATTGTAGTGGTTATTAGGTTTGATATCCAAGAGTGTTTTGACAATGGTATTCTGGCCATATAGCTTTAAAGGTCCACTATTGTGCTTTGTTTTTCGTCAAAGCCTGACTGTTTTTCATGATAGCATCATTCTGTGATGATAGTTGCCTAGATAGGTTTTGGCTGCCATCCTGAGTTCTCTTCCGAGTGTGTTGACCTTGTCTAAGAAGAATGTTGAGAATACCTCGCTGCTCAGTTGAGTTTTAGTTGCTTCTTAGGTAGATGTGGCCAACTTATTGGAGTGTTGTTTTAACATCTCCAAACGTTTCATGGTCTGTTTTTGCGTTATCCAATTCCAATCTAAAGAATTCCTTTTGTTGTATTCATTTCTAGTTTTTCTGAGAGTTTTTAGCTGGGCGGATGTTGGGTGCTGTCTCCATTTTCTTTCTGGTAGTCTCAGCTTTCGCCTCTCTTCATTCAGTGTTCCATTAAACCATGGATTTTTATCTTTCTCTGAAACTCTTTTTAGTTTTAGCGGCATGGTGGAGTTGACTATATTTGTCATTAATGTGGTGTAGTGATCAGTGAGTTTGTTAACGTTCAGCCAGTTGTTAGGCAGATTTAGATCCTTCTTACAACTTGCTACTAATTGCTCCATATTAGGGTCTCTGGTGTCCCGTGTCCACTTTCCCCATTAGCTTGTTTCCTTCCCAGTATAAGAATTGGCTTGGTAGTTTGGTCTGCCCTGTTCCCATGATGCACTGGGCCAGGGTCAGACTAATTTGCATATAGCCAAGTTCTGAGCTGGGATGGTGCAGTGAGCTAAAAAACGGTGATGGATCAAGCCCTGATCTTTGGACTGGGTAAGAGTGGTCTGCTTTATTCAGACACTCTGTTCATCACCACCCCCTTTTCTGAATCATTTTTGTCCACCATAAGCGTGGAAGGGTATACTCAGATGTGAGTCCCTAGCTCATTGCACCATCAGGATTCAAGCAAGCCGGGCCGAAGACGGCTGAAATGCCAGAAACCGGTCCCCGGTAGCTTGTTTCCTTCCCAGTATAAGAATTGGCTTGGTAGTTTGGTCTGCCCTGTTCCCATGATGCACTGGGCCAGGGTCAGACTAATTTGCATATAGCCAAGTTCTGAACTGGGATGGTGCAGTGAGCTAAAAAACGGTGATGGATCAAGCCCTGATCTTTGGACTGGGTAAGAGTGGTCTGCTTAATTCAGACACTCTGTTCATCACCACCCCCTTTTCTGAATCATTTTTGTCCACCATAAGCGTGGAAGGGTATACTCAGATGTGAGTCCCTAGCTTATTGCACCATCAGGATTCAAGCAAGCCGGGCCGAAGACGGCTGAAATGCCAGAAACCGGTCACCGGTAGCTTGTTTCCTTCCCAGTATAAGAATTGGCTTGGTAGTTTGGTCTGCCCTGTTCCCATGATGCACTGGGCCAGGGTCAGACTAATTTGCATATAGCCAAGTTCTGAGCTGGGATGGTGCAGTGAGCTAAAAAACGGCGATGGATCAAGCTCTGATCTTTGGACTGGGTAAGAGTGGTCTGCTTAATTCAGACACTCTGTTCATCACCACCCCCTTTTCTGAATCACTTTTTGAGTTTGACAGGTTGCGTGGTCTTGTTCTTTTTTATGGTGGATATATGTAAGGTTATGGCATGGTGATCCGACCAATCACAAGGAGCAATTGAGTGGATTGTAGTATCCTTGACTCTTGAGATTACCCAGTCTAGGGTTGCCCCTTCCGAGTGTGTTGGCAGTGTGCAGGCTTGAGTAAGGTTTAGGTCTGCTAAGAAGTCTTTAAATATGTTGACCTATTTGTCATTATTGTCTTCGCAGTGTAAATTAAAGTTGCCTAGGAATATATTGTTAGTGTGACTATTAGAGTTAGCCGTGATGATCTCCATTAACTGGTCTATGAAAAGGGCATTATTGCCTGGTGGAGGTAGAGCGCATGCAAGTTGCACCCTTGTTTATCTGCTGTTCTTATAATGAGACCAAGGTATTCACTGGATACAAGATAGTCGGATTGTATTTGGCTGACCTTGATATCAGATCGGTGTATGTAGGCTATACTACCTCCTGTTTTTTTTAGTCTGCCTAATCTCACATTGTTATAATGAGGAGGTACCAGAAGATCCATGAACGGGGAAGAAGATTCTGTGAGCCATGTTTCTGTTAAGAATATCACATCAACTTCTTGATAAATGATGAGGGCAGTGATGTCTGAGGCATCTTTTTCTGTGGAACAACAGTTGAGCAGTAGGCAAAGCAGTGGTTTCCCTGAGATATTATAGTTCATCTCTTGAGTGTTGGCGGTTAGCTGGACTTGTTTTAGGTTCTCAAGGTTGGGTTTTCTGTTCTTAGGCCAGGATGTTCTATTTGCATCAATCGAGACTGATCTAATTTACTCACCTCTGCTATTGGCTGTAGACTCATATGAAAGGAGTAGTGTTTGAGTTTCATCATCCAAAAGATATTTAAGGTTTTTGCATGGTCGATTATGCCTATTTGACATTGGCATGATCGTCCTTATATTCTTTCCAAGTAGATCCTGCACTGATTTTGGAATGAGCTCAACTTTGTAGTGAGTGCTTACAGTGATTTCAATGATTTTTTCCATAACTTGTAGTGCATTTAGCATGTCCTACGACATATTGCCCGCTGGAGTTTTGATTTCTCTCTGAGTGTGCGGTGAAATACTAGAAGTGAGCATTTGCCTTTTTCGTGTTTTGTTTGTGTTCTGGTGCTTTAGATCCGGGACTTTTTCAGTATTCCTTTTTCTGTCATTAGTTCAGTAGTCTACGTCTCCTCTATATATGATGTGAGATGCATTCTCCTTGTCTTGTGTACTGAATATCAGACTAGGGGGATATGAGTTTCAAATCTATGCAGATGCTATTTGTACTGTTGAAGGGGGTGTATTGAAGGGGTGTTAGCTTACCTACTCTTTAATGCTTGAAGTGGGTTCCCATTAAGTGGTCTATGTGTGGGAGTAATCATATCTTGGGGGAGAGGCACTGATTTTTTGTGATATACGGGCATAGGAGAGATACTAGTATCTAGTAGAAGTTCATCTCTAGAAGTTGTAAAGTCATGCAAAGTATTTCCCTGCATTGTTCCATCATACAACCCAGCTGCAGGACTCACTGGACTGAGAAATAACTTGGGGGATCTCCGTATTTTTTCAACTGTAAGTGCTCTGGGCATAACTCTCCCATCTTTTACATCGACCACAGCTTCCATCCTGCTATTGTCTTTTCTGATTATATCCCCCCTGAATAACTTGAATTTCCTCCCCGTCTTGAATTTAACTATGCACTAAATCAAGCTGCTGCTATCCAGCAGTCTGCTTGTACTCTGTTTTAATCAATCCCTTCCTCCTCTCTCCACCTCATCCAGCCAATTATCTTTAGCTTGCACTTCTAGCCTTAAAGTATGGAAATTCATGATTATATGGCATAACTGTCTATAAACAACCTTCTTATGTAGGGAAATAGAAATTACTAGTGTGCTGAAATGCCTTCTATTCCATTTCAAATAGGAGGGCTGCAACGATGCACAACAAGTTTTACAATATCTTCCTAACATTCTGACTCTTATTTGTTTTTCAGTTGCACTCTACGAGCGAGTTCATCAGACAATGAAGGTTTGTTGCCTTAATGGAATTGTTACTTTGGGATTTATTCCCAGGCTCACGACGCGGTCATACATATATTTGACACTCGTCTACACTTCCAGGCCACGCTGACCTTGACCCACGCTGTGCAGGCACAGACTGCTTGCACATCTCTCAAACATAATCGCGCATGCATAGATCACCACAGTTTCGAAGTCTCGCAAACATCCTTTTTCTAGTAGGCCGCATGGGCCATTATGGGAACTATTATAGAAATAAATACAATTAAACATTAGTTTTTGAAGTATAGCCTTTCTGTACACCTCCCCCATTCTAGAGTAACCTTGTTAGTTATTACCTACCAATATAGTGACATTTTTGTGTTGTTTTCTTACCATTCTCCATCATTTCTGCCACAATAAAACATATAGAAAGCATACATACACGAGTTTTCGTTAGATTATGATATTTGCATACCAGATTAGTATAACGATTTCACTTAATTAGTATATTATGATTCGCAACATAAGCAAATTAGTATCCCTCATGTATTTGTGTGTGTGCATTCTATTCTGTTTAATTTCAAAACCACACCATTAATTAAATATTACTGTTATGAGGAAAAGACTTTGAGAGGGGTATACAAACATTTTTGTTGTCACCCTCGCTCCATCAACTCCCCCCTTTGGTGATTTATCACCAAATAACACAATCAACATTTGTAAATTTTATCACACCATGTTTCAAATTTTTTTAATTAGTATGAGTCATACTCTAGTTTCTTCCAGCTTCTTTCTATCTTGATAAAGTTTTTCTTTGAACTCTTCCATTTCGATGTCAACCTTTTCACGTTCCCTTTCTTGTCTTACTTCAAATTCCTTCTTTATAGACTTTTTAAGATTTCTTCTTTTTCTAAGTTTACAACTTAATCTTATAATCAAAAATACTACTAATATTAGGGTTACTGGATTTAATGCCTTCCCTATTATGGATCTACCTATTTCATGAAACCAATTTCTAACTGTTGAAAAACTTGTACCAAGTTTCTCAAGAACACCATTACCTCCAGTGGTTCAATCTCCTTATGCAACTCCGTAAGATTTGTAACATATCTTTCAATGTTTTGACTTTTATCAGGTATGTATGTACAACAATGTTGTGCCTTTAAAATTCCACAGACTCCTCCTTCTTTCGCCAAAAGTATGTCAAGAGCAAGTCGATTTTGCATCACCATAGCTCTCATAGCAACAATTTCAGTATTTACCATTAAAAATCCTCCTGCCGTATTTGTTGATAAACGATCTACTATCGTTGACAGTTTCTGAATTATGTTTGCATTAAAGGATATACCCACTGCTGATATCAACGCTCCAAATCTTCACCTATTATTTCTATTACACTTTCCCTCTTGCTACAACTTAAAGGTTTACCTATCTCATGAATTCCATTAGTTCCTCTATCTACATGAAAAAAATTAGGAAAGACCAGGCCTACATTACAGGACCCATACCAGTGATCAGGCAATTTATAATAAGCTTTGTTCCCACACAAAAAGTAAATCCCAGGAAAAACTGAATCATTATCTCCTTTAAATCCCCAACCCCCTTTTATAATATATGTATCCTCACATTGACTTGCTCCCACAAAATAATTATCATACACAGTGTTATCTCTTCGAATGCATAATTTCACTAATAATGGTGTATCTATATTTATAGCCACATTCACATTATGTCCTTCTATATTATCATCTTCAAATGTCCACATTGTAGATTTAGGTTGTTTTGCTTTGTCCCTTCTTTTTTATTGATTCCTTCTTTCTTCCACCATATTCAACAAGGCTTTTACCTCATTTCTCATTTTACAAGTCATATTACGTTTGAACGCATAATCATGGGTCAATACTTGTGTTTCTAAAAAATATTCTCCAAACACCTTTGCATGTTTGATATGATTCAATTCAGCTACAATTTTCAATTTTGCAAAAACATCATCAGCATTAGAATAATAATACTCCAATTTTCCTGTTCTATAAAACAAACTAGCTAATACACTACATGTAACCCCATATGTTAATGGAAGGTGATGGTACGTCACACCTTCTGATACAGATGCTGGTACATAGACATAACAATCATTCACATCCATCGTTTTCACATATTCAGACAATAACTTTGAAAACATATTTTGAGAGAAATCACTAATTGAGTTATCTTGATGTACTTCAGGTCTATACACATGCAACTTTTCACCCTTTGACTCATAGGCTTTTTCTTTCATACTCTCATTTGCCTTTGTTTTTTCAAAATCTGGCCTGAAAGGAAGTATAATAGCTGAAATCGACCATACCACGTTAATATTCCGGTACATATTAACCACACTCTACACCATTTTCTAAATATTGTGCATTTCGATTTTGTTACATCATTAGAAGGCATTTTTTTTATACAGCGCTTTCCACAATCTTTTATGTCCTTATATTGTCTCATTTAAATCTCCTTTAGCACATAGTGTCCTTACCACCAATAAATTTGAACAATTTTTGTTCATTCATCTTTTCTCTTTTACAGTTTCCCAGTTTAAATACTTCTTTTCTTTCTTTTGAGTTACAGTTTACAGTTTAATCACTTTCTTTTTCTTCCCTTTGGCAGCTCAAATTTTCTTGACTGCTATTCACTTCACTTATTGGAGGCAAAATCCTATAAGTCCACTCAGGTGCCTGGTATTTCTGATTTGGTCTTCTCGCTCTTTTTGGCCTTTGCACAATTTCTATCCTTTTACCCAATGACTCCTTTTGACTGGTTATTTCATTTACTTGATCCTCTTGTATTTTTGCTTTATTAACCAGTTTAAGTTTCAGTTAATCATTTTCTTTAGACCAGTTATCTCTTTTACGAGGTGTCTTGGTTTCAGGTCGAACAGTGTAACGTTCCACTCTCCGAGCTCTTTTTCTTGAACTTCTCCTTAGTTGAGTTTCATTTTCACTGTCATCAGACTCAGTTTCAGATTTCTCATTAGTTTCATTTATGGTGAACTTTATAATGTCCATTTCTTTCACTGAGCTTATTTTTTTTTGGTCTTCTTTCACTCTGTTAGGAACTTCTCCATAGCTGGTACTTGGAAGCTCATCTTCATCGTGAGTTATTTCCTTTTCACCAGTTTCGAGATTCTGGTTCCTGCTTTCAGAACTTTCTGACTGTCCTTCAGTGGTTTCCGAACTACCAGTTTTATCTTCACTTTGTTCAGTGTCCTTACTGGTATCAGTTTATGCCAAATATCGACTTTCAGGTCGATCTTCAGAATTTGGTACTTCAACAACTTCACTTTCTCCTTTAGACACAGAACAAGCATCTGATATTTCCAGATGTTGACGAACAGGTCGAGCTTCAGTATCTGGATCTCTCTCTTGTTCAACTTCAGAATCTGAGTCAGTTGTACTTTCTGCTTCGTCCTGTGGGTTTTCAGGTTCAGGCACACAGATGGTGTGACTTGCATGTACCTATCTTG
This sequence comes from Lissotriton vulgaris, assembly GCF_964263255.1. Taxonomy (NCBI): domain Eukaryota; kingdom Metazoa; phylum Chordata; class Amphibia; order Caudata; family Salamandridae; genus Lissotriton; species Lissotriton vulgaris. The sequence goes on along the minus strand of NC_141695.1, from coordinate 1,301,665,672 downwards.
TTACTCCAGCACATTTTACTGCAGTTGTAGGGGGGTGGCCAAGCCAGAGACCGAGATTGGTCGCTCGGCTTTGAGGCTCCGTACAACGACGTGGCCACTTACAAAGTCCCTGCCTCCTACAGCGTCCCTTGCCCCGGAACCGGTACTAAACTACAGCGGAATGGTCCAGGAATCTGGTGGGACCCCTGCTGCAATGAAAATCAGGTGCTGTGTGGCTGGATGAGGAGCTGCGCCATGGAGTGGACAGAACCCAAGATGGCAGCCCCGTTGGAGTAGGCGGCATCGGGAGACCTGGCGGCGACCTGGAGTCACTACTGGGGATGAGGTGAGTCTGTGTGTGACTGGCGGCGGTGGAGCATGACCCAACCATCCCTGGTGTGGCCCTTGCATGCCTGGGAGGTCCGTTTGGCCTCTCAGTCTCCTGCATGCTATCATTACACAGAGGGGGGCTACGGTGTAGCATGGGGACAGGGCCTCCTCTCCTACAGTGACTTTGCTGGGCGTGATCCCACCACGGCACCCGACAGGCCCCCCCTCACACTTTCTGGTCATGCCCTGACTTTTCTGCAGCCCGCGCGGCTCCCCCCTCCTCCTCTGGTGGTGCGTGGCCTTGTCTCCCAGGCCGCTACTTAGCTGCTGACGTGGTGGATCTTCCTCTTGCACGAGGAAGATAACTTTGAACACACCAAGGGTTTCCTCGCCTATGGACACGGTCACTGAGGCTAACGTGGCTATAGTAATGGCACTTACAGGAGGAGTTGGCTTTATTCATCACATACCCACGCCTCACTACTGTGCATGTGGTCCGTGTCCTTCACCACCTGGTGCCCACGCTACTGATGCTGCATAACAGGCACCACTAAGTCCTTACAGCCTGGCTGCACAGCTGACGGTTTCCTGGCTTGCACGCCAGCAGTCGTTGAGGCGCGCAGGGAATGGTCGCATTTTGAGCATACTGAGCAGGGGGAGGTGTTAGGCACAGTCATAGACTACATATTCGGGTCAGAGAGAATACTACCAAGAGTTTTAACATATAAGGTGGGGTCTTTCTCCTTTAGTGACCATAATCCTGTGATTTTAGAAGTGGCACCGGGGCCCCACCTAAGTTTCTCCGAATCAGCGATTGTGGCTACTGGGTGGGAGGTGACATTAACGGACCAGGGTAGAAGATTAAAATGGACAAAAGTAGTTCCCGAAACCTTTATGGGGAAAGTCCTGACCAAGGTTGAGAATTAGTTTGCTATTTGCCTGGATAACGCTGCTTCGAGTTCAATGATAGTGGGGTTTCTGATGTTATTTGTAAACAAATGAAAGCAAATTTGATGGTAAAGAGTCACCCTATAATTAACAACGGCAAAAAGTGGTTTGATAGCAATTGCTCAAGAGCACATTCAGCTCTAATAAAAGCCTTGAAAGGAAACCCCAGAAATAGGGAGCTTGTGCAGAAGTTAAGGAAGGCATAAAACCAGGCCATCAGGGACAGGAAAAACCAGATAAAAAAAGAAGCTTGGAAGAAACTTCTATCCCCGGAGGTGCTGAGTGATAGTGGGAAATTCTGGTCCACCATTAATGAGCCCTTTTTCTCAGAGGACGAGAATTCTCCACTTGACTGTATCATCCCTGACGATAAATGGATTGCTCATTTTGAGAAGATTTATGGGATACAGACAGCAGAGGCTCCCAAGAGGTGCCTTTGAATTAAGAATTAGCCCCCGGAGTGTTTTTTCAGGAGACAGTAGTGGCAAGAGCTAACGAGAAGACTAGGAAAATCAAGGCGCCAGGTCCGGCTGGTGTTCCAGCGGACCTATTTAAAAGTTTCCCGAGTTTTTGGGCCACGGTTCTGACAAATGTCCTTCATGCCTCGGCTGTGAATTCTTCCCCTGTATCCTGGTCCAAATCCACCATTATTCCGGTTTTTAAAAAGGGTCAAAGAAATGACCCATCATGTTATAGGCCTATCTCCCTGATAGATTCGACAGTGAAAATTTTAGGGAGAGTTATCCTAGTGAGGTTGACAGATTGTCTTGAAGGGAGAGGGATCTTGTCTAATGCTCAGTATGGCTTTAGAAGTAAAAGGAGCACATTAAATCAATGTCTTAATCTCCAGCTCCTTGGGGTTTATGGACCTCTCAATGGCGTTCGACCTGGTAAACAGGTCAAAGCTGTGGCAAATTTTACTTAACATCTGCATTGACTATTCCTTAGTTACATTTCTGGTGGACCTTCATTGTAGCTTGTCAGCCTCTATTTGTGTCACTCAGGAAGGGAGAGGTACAAGATATTTTAATTCATAATGTGGGGTTAGGCAGGGGTGCATTTTGGCCCCCTTACTTTTTACGCTCTATATAAATGCTCTAGAACCCGCCCTGAAGGGAGCTACATTAGACATACCGCATGTAGGAGAAACCGTTATACCGGTTCTCCTCTACGCAGATGACGCCGTTTTGTTGGTGCGCACTGGTGTGGGTCTAAATAAACTGCTGAACGCCTTCGGCAAATTCATGGAGTCTTTAAAACTGAAAATAAATGCTAAAAAATCCCATGTTATGATTGTGGGGGACCACAGTAGGAAAAAACAAAGAACAATATATTTTTTCTGTGGTACTCATGAGGTCAAAGGGTCACAGTGTTCACCTATCTAGGGATCTTGTTTGATGAAAAAGGAGCCTGGGGCCCTCAAATGAAATATAAAAGGAATATATTTGCCAGATCGACTTCAGCCCTTATGGGATTTTCAAAACGTCTTGGGGCCAGACCCATTGAAGCCATTGTGAAAGTTTAAAGGGCCAGTGCCTAGCACAGGCTACATATGGCTCCGACATTTGGGGGTATAGTACACAATACCACCCAATACAAGTAGTTGAAAATACATTTTTAAGATCTCTGCTGTCGGTACCTCAGTCCACTCCCACTTTTTCCATTAATTCAGAATTAGGGCTGAGTTTTGTAACTGACTTCTTGAAAATAGCCCTGATAATATGCTGGCTTAAAACCTGGCTCAATCAGGAGATCTTCCAGAACCATATGATTTTAAAAGACTGCCTAGCTCTAGATAAGTTTACAAAAATACCATGGCTAGTATACATTGAATCCACCCTTAAAAAACTTGGTCATCATGGGCTTTTTTTTAGCACCGGACACCATTAAGAAAGAATATGTTAATCTGATTAATGATGCCATGGCAAACCAACTTTCTTCTGAAAGGGAGGAAGTAGAGCTGAAAAAACCTATGGTAAGAGCGAATTATGGTCAGGTGACCTCACAGGGAATCGAGCCTTATCTGACATTAGTGACACGCCCTTTTCATCGGCATCTTCTAACCAGATTCCGACTCAATATAATCCACCTTACACTGTGTGATTTCCCTAAATGGGGAATACCGGAGGATGCTGAACCTTGTAAGTGCGACAATTTTTCTTTACAAGATACCATGCATTTTATAATGTTCTTCCAGTATTATGCAGACATCAGGAAAAAGTATCTGGTATCAGTGTTAAGGGGAGCAGGGTTTGCACAGGTTAGTCCGGCACTCCTTTTTCTGCAGCTTCTGGGAAGTATTAGAACTACTTTTCATGTTGCAAACTTTCTAGTAGCAGCAGTATGTATTAAAGGGATGAAGAAAAGATTAGGTCTTTGGGAGCTGTAGTTTGAGTTCGATAATGAAGGAAGATGTGGTTTGTCTTTTAGTCATTTGTTTATGGTCCTGCTTGTTAATTTTATGTTTTAGTATTTCGATTAACTTTTTAATGTATTTTTAATGCTTAACCACATAGGGAAATATTTGAGTGTTAGTACTGTTTCTTGATTGTAGTCCTATGAAATGATTTTTAAACGTAATAGATTTTAAGATACTTTTTTTTAAGGTTCTGATTACAATATGGTATTAATGTGTTGAATATGTATCTGCGCCTTTTTATGATATTAAGTTATCGAATAAAGTATATGACTGACTGACTGACTGAATGGTCATACATTGTGAAGCTTACACCAACGATGAGCGTTGTGTGCTCGAGTCTCGCCTCTGACCACCCACTGCAGAGTCTTGGCTGCCAGATTGCATCATACCTACGGGGCCCTGCGGAGTGCTCTCCAAGAGGCTGCCCTATTCATGATGTCACTGCCTTGAACATTGTGCTAAGTTGCATGCCTGTCCCTGCCTGGGAGATTGATCACCGCTGGATCAGCTCACTGGTTGCCCATCTAAGTTAACTGTCAACACTGTGCTCTCCATAATTTCAACTTGCCATCTTGACCCCTCTGTGGCCTCGCCCGGGCTCATAGCTGATATTGGGCCTGCCTTGCACCCAGTGGAGGGGCTTGCAGTATGGGCCACAGGGATCCTAAACAACGGCTGCTCCCCTTTGAAAAGGTCACCGACACCCCACTGACACCATGGCAGAGGGTCGCCGGAAAACGCCGCTCTGGAGGGGGACTCCACTCAACTGGGTTTCCAGCTGCAGGAAATGAGGGATGGCTTCCGATCTTTGGATGTGCGGTTCGACGCTCTGGACAAGCGTATGGCGGAGCTGGGTACAAGTTTACAGGTCCATGATTGGAGGTTGGATGTGGTGGAATCCCGCACTTCTGACCTGGAAGACGGAGCAGCACAGTCATTAAAGAGACTTGATAGAAAGGAGCGCATACTCAAGGAAGTTGCAGTCAAGAATGAGGATTTGGAGGCGCGCAGCCACCACAATAACGTGTGCATCCTAGGAGTCCTGGAGTCTACGGCGGCTGGGCGCATGGACACATTGTTTGAAAACATCCTTATAGACTTGTTTGGGAGGGATGCCTTTACTGCCGGCTTTGTGATTGAATGCGCGCATAGAACTTTGGGGCCTTGGCCTAACCCTGGGTGTCCACCCAGACCCAAAATAGCGAGGGTCATGAACTTTAGAGACCGCGACACTGCTCTCTGGCTGGCCAGGGAGTGGGGCGAGATATTGTGGCAAGGCTCCAAGCTATCCTACTACCCAGACTTTACCATCATGGTGCAAGAGGAACAGCGTAAATTCCCCGGAGTCAAGGCGACGCTTCGGAACCTGGGACTGAAATATGGTATGCTGTATCCTGCCCGATTGCGTCTTGAGGTAAATCGATGCTATTGAGTATTTGATAACCCCAATGATGTACAGGAATTGTATCATAAGCACATGCTTAGCAACCAGCACCCTCCTGACATTGACAGATTTCCGTCCTCGCAGGCTGGTTCGGATGCCAGCATTGAACTTTTTTCGGGGGCTGGGCATGACTAACGTGTCCTATTGGCGTTGTACCATATTATGACATCTGCTTTGCAGGGACTTTGTGAATTCATTATTTTGCTCCTATACGTACACAGCTACGTCTTTCTTGGGGGCATTGCCACCACCCCTCATGTTCTACATCTTAAGATTGTTATGTGACTTCCGCAAGTATTATCCATGGTTGTTTTTTGGCATCACAGAAGAATTGTTGGTTTTTTTCTCACATTCGTTAACAATGGTTTTGCCTCTCTGGTTGGGTGGGGAGGCTGGGAGGGGGAGGGAGGTGAGGGAGAGGGGGAGGGAGGTGAGGGAATGGAGATGTTAGTTGCGCTGGGACCTTCTTTTATGTGCAGTTTTTTTATTGTGATGAGTTTGCAAGGGCAACTTTCTTTCCATATTGACCCGCAATTTCCCCATGACTCAGATAGGACATAATGCTGACCCCCTCGGAAGCCGTACTGGTCTCCTGGAATGTGCGCGGCCTGAATAACACTAGGAAAAAGAGGCAAGTAACACAGTATTTGCTGCGCCATAGGGTGGACATGGCGTTCCTACATGAAACTCACCTATCCCCACAGATCAGCCCCGATTTGCCACCAGCTGGGGTGCACATAGGTACTTTGCTAACTACAGCAGCTATGCAAGGGGCACGGCGATCCTCATTCATAAGCGACTTCCATATCATTTGGATACTGTCTTCCGTGACAGTGCTAGGAGATACGTTATTGTGCTGGGAGAGCTCCTGGGCTGTAAAATTGCCTTTGTTTGTATATATGGCCCCAATGTATACTCCCCGGATATTTATTATTCACTTCTCTCCAGGCTGGCACAGCTAGGCTCGGTCCCCATGGTGATAGGGGGGTGATTTTATCCTCGTGCAGGACCGACTGTGGGATTCCACATCGAGAGCCCCGGACCCCAAGTCGCACACGCGGAGGGCGCTGAGCTCGCTTTGCGAACACTTCTCCCTGGTTGAAATTGGTAGGAAGCTCAGCCCTCTCCACACTGACTAAACACATTACACCAGTTGCCACAATACATGGACCAGATGAGACTATTCGCTGGTTTCCCTTGATTGAATCAGCTGGTGCCGGGCGGTGAAGCCTCTCCTGCGCACGCTCTCAGATCACTCCCTAGTAATATTGACATATTGACCTGAGGGCTATGAACGACAGTGGAGGTTTCCCAGCCACGCGCTTGAGGATGATGTCTTTCGGGAGGAACTGCGGGAGGCGATAGAGGATTACTTCACCCTTAACACTGGCTCAGTGGACACTGCGGAAATGCTGTGGGAGGGATTCAAGCCCTACATGAGAGGTGTGTGCATTTTCATAAAAGCCGGTGTCCTACAAGATCTATACGCCACATTAAACAGGATTGAGAGGGAGTTGAGTGCGATGGATGCTGCACTGCTCCTTGTACCCCGGCTGGGCTTGGACGAGCGTAGGATCTCCCTTCTGGCAGATTTCAGGGATAACGCTGAGAGGGAGGTACTTCACATGGGGAAATACCACAATGCTAGGATATTTGACGAAGGTGAGAGGCCTGGCCGCTTGCTGGCTCAAATGGTCAGGCCCCCTTACAGTAAGGCTTGCATCTCTGAACTGCGGTCTCCTCTGGGGCAACGTCTAACTGACCCATTGGATATCTAAGGGGAATTCCTTTCCTATTTCAAAGCTTTATACACCACTAAGCTGGGCACTGACACCACAGAACATGAGACTTACCTGTCCAAGGATGCGCAGGTGTTCCTCAAAAAGTACATGCAGGACTTTATGGCAATCCCCATAACTGAGGACAGCATAGATGAGGTGATATCTGAGTTGAAGAGTTCCTCAGCGCTGAGGCTTGATGGCTTCACAGCAGATTTTTATAAGGCCTAAAGGACTTGCTGATTCCCCAACTCCTTGCCATGTATGCGGAGGCACTGGAACGGCAGGTGTTACCTCCTACTCAGCCCGAGACTGTTATTATTTTGCTCACCAAGCCTGGTGAGGACCCGCTATTGAGTGGCTCTTACTGTCCATTATCACTACTCATCTTGGACTACAAAATCCTGGTGAATGCCTTGGCCTGCCAGCTGTCCCTATTAATGGAGTCCATAATCTCTCCTGCCTAGTTTGGATTCATACCACACCAGTCAACGGCGTTCAATCTACCCACTTTGTTCAATACCTTGCATAGTATCGACCCTGACTTCTCAGCTGCGGCTGTCCTACTGGACACGGAGAAGGCATTTGATTCCCTTGATTTGCCTTTCATTTTGTCCATAAAGCAGCATATGGGGATGCCATTCGGCTTCATTGCCACCAACGCTCTGCTGTACAATAAGCCGACAGCTCGGCTCCGATTGAATGGTCCCCCTCATTCCCATTCTCCCGTGGTACCAGACAAGGCTGTCCACTATCTCCCTTGTTATTCATTCTAGCCATGGACCCCCTCATCCGGCACATTCAGGAAAAACACTTACACAGAGGATTGCAGTTTCGTACGGGTCCGCTGTTAGTTTCATTATACGCGGATGACACAATTTATATATCCGAGACCCGCAGATTAATTTAGACCCCCCCCCCTCTTTCGTGAGATACTGCGGTTGGGGTGTATTCTGGATTGGGAAACAACTGGAACAAATCTGTAATTTTCCCTCTCACCTCTGGCACATCCAGATGGGATCTTGAGTTTCCGTTTGAGTGGAATACTGACTCGGTCAATTATTTAGGCATTCATATCCACATTAATACCGAGCAGATCATTTGCCGCAACTATGTGACGGCTGTTGATAAGTTAGAGGCCCAGATCGAGAAATGGCTTCAACTTCCCCTGTCCATGGTAGGCGTGTTTCACTAATCAAAATGATCGTGTATACTAAATTTTTACATTTATTTCAAAACATCCCTATCCCGCTCACGAAAAAATTATTTTTGACTCTACAGTCTCATTTGATAAGACTGGTGTGTGGGGGACATCCTAGAGTTGGACAATGTTGACTATCCCTTGTGACAGAGGCGGGCTCGGGGTGCCTGATCTTAGGCTGTACTATTCAGCTGCACAATGCAGCTATGGCCAAGCATGGTATCACCCTGATGCCAGAATCCCGTACCTCCGTCCGGAATTGCACCTTGTCCTTCCAGACACACTTGCAGCAATCTTGCTGAGGGGTTTCCCCAGAGACCCCAAAGATATCCAGCCAGTGTTTCCCATAACTAACGAAACGTTGGTAAAAAAGACATGCCTCAAATTTGACGTCCCAAGGCTGGGAGACCTATTCCTGAGTGGACATATCTTTGACCTGAATGTTGTGGCCCTCTTCCCCGATGCTACCTTCAGGGATAGGTTCGTCCTTATACCTATTCGCTCTGCCCTGCGGGCTACCTTTCCAAGCTACCCTTTAGAACCACCTTCCTTCCCCCCACTCACTACAGTCATTGGCAGTGAAAAAGGGGTGCACATCGGTTCTCAACTCTACAAGTCATGCGCAGTGATTATGCCACTCAATGAGGACAGGGCACGTAAAGCCTGGGAGGAGGAGTCGGCGGTCCAATTTCAGACGAATAATGGGATGCCTGCTGTATGGTCACTGATAGGTTCTCCCTCAACAGTAGACACAAACTGCTGCACTTTAAGTTTTTGCACAGGATGTACATTACCCTGGCCAGGCTACAAAGAATTGACCCAGCTTGGACACATCACTGCACCCGGTGCCACTCCCCAAATGCTGACTTCGCCCACTTGGCTTGGACTTGTCCGCTCCGTGCGAACATATTGGGTGGACATACATGGGAAAATTAGTGAAATGGTTCAGGTGGCAATTTGCCCGTTGCCCGAGATAGCATATCTGGGATACGTTATACAGTTCCCTTTGGCCGTGCGCAGGTTTGTTGCTATTAGTTTTCTCCTGGCCAAACCGGAGGTGGCGATCCACTGGGGAGGCAGGGCATCTCCCTCGGTGAAGGGTTGGCTGAAGAGTATGGCTTCTTACTCTATGAATAGCGACCTTTATGCAGCAATGCTCCCCCCCTCCTCCAGGCCCAAAGATGTATGGGGGCCCTTCAGGGCATATTTACAAGCCCAGCAACTGACCCCCTCTGCACCAGCAGATCATGGAATTGGATACGTTGGAGTGGGCTAGATGGACATGCAGGGGGTAGCATGTCCCTGTCCCCATGGAGTTTGACAGCTCAGTAGCTACAGCTAGGATGTACGGAGGCCTTATGTATGTTTTTTCTTTCACTATGGTTCCATATATGATTGAGATGTCTTGTATGTTGTTATATGGGGGAGCTGGGGAACTTATGGTGGGGTGCAGCGTGAACATCATAATGTCATTGGAATGGTCATGGGAAAGTTATATTTATGCCTGCTAATACTTAACACCTTTTTCTTCAATGGTCCCACTGCTCTATTGTAACTGCAATGATAAATTTTAAAAAAACTAAAAAACTGCAGTTGTTCTAACCAGAATGACTTGTCTGGGCTTTTGCCAACGAGAGACTAAGCAGTTTCTTCTCCTGTGCACCTTTATCCGAACCCAATCTCCAGGTACTAGCTCATGAGCTGGATGTTTTTCTATCAAGTTTGCCTCAGTTCCCACCTGATGGAACACAGAAGTGACCACGTCAGACAGGTTTTTGCAGTAATCTAGTATGATATCATCATTAATAGTAAATAGTTTATCAACTGGCACAATTGCTTGTCTCATCACTCTTCCCATCAGAATATCATGCGGACTTAATCCTGTCTTTTTATCAGGTATGCTCCATAGGGTCATCAGAACAAGTGGCAAAGCCTCAATCCATTTCAGTCCAGTGGCCAAGCACATTTTTACAATTCTGTTCTTTATGGTTCCATTCACTTGTTCAACTACCCCGAAAGCCTCTGGTCTGTAAGCACAATGCAATTTCTGACAAATGTCCAGTGCTTCACAAATCATCTGCATTAACTCGTTGTCAAATTGTGTTTCACGATCTGTCTCAATTGTTACTGGGAAACTGTAACGAGGAATAATTTCTCTCAACAAAAGTTTTGCAACAGTCACTCCATCATTCCTCCTGGTAGGGAAAGCCTCCACCCACTGAGAGAAAAGGCAAATGATCACAAGTACATAGAAAACTCACTCCCGTCCTACGGTTCCCCAACTCACAACAGTTTTTCTTCTTGGATTCAATTGTTGACAAATAAGACATCACTGACAAAGGCTCTCAGCGATCATCCTGAACTTATGATTATACCATCTCTGTCTGTACATTCTAATCACAGCATCTCTCCCAATGTGGGCTTGACCATGATACATTTGGGCCATATTTGAAATCATGTTATCTGACATTACTGGTCTTTCATCTTTGTAAACCCAAATTTCATCCTCTTCTCTTTGTCTACATCCTGATCTTAACCAGACATCTTTCTTTTCCTCACTGGTTTCTTCCTGAATTTGTCCCACTTCCTGCCAGGTCTCAACTACTGTGGTTACCATTAAAGGACTTGAAACATGTTCAGATTTTCTGTCCCGATTTATGGATGCAAGATTTTTGGCACAGTATTTTCCAATTGAGTCAACAAAATGATTACCTCTGGTAAAGTAATCATCTCCTTTCTTGTGAGCTGTACATTGTCATACGATGCAGGCGTTTTAGGCGGAGGAAGTCATTTTCCCTCTCTCGTCACAATTTCCTTATCCTCTTTGAACACATTCTTTAATTTCTTAATCATGTAGGTTTTTCTTTTTCCTCTCCATAATAAAACTCAATTTTCTACGATGGTTTCTTGACTTACCAAACAATTGTGCACTCTTCCACAAACTGCTTCGCTGCACCAACCTATCGCACTAATTAAAACAAGATACGTTTCAATCACTCATGACCAATGCTTGTACAGCATTTGCTAACACACCAATCAGCGCTTACTCCGTTCTAGTCACGCGGACGCATCCCAGCGCGACCCTTCTTACGTCAGCCCTGCTCCTGTTTCTCAAGCTTTGACTGACCGCTCCTTTACAAAATTTATCGGCACACTGTATTTACACCTTTATACAACTAAAATCGGTTAGTAACCCCATAAAACAAGTATTCTGTATTTCCAGTAGACAGCGCTTACCTCTTCTTTACCACAGAACTTTAGTTTCGCTGATAAAGTAGCACATCCCTCTACCTTACCCTTCTCTCAAGCTTAGATGAAACTCTATTACTCTCTCATGGATAAGTTTTAGTTCAGAATACACATTGATTCCTATGCTTAATCCCAAGATTTTATAGGTTGCCTTTGCTATACATTCACCACTTTTACACGTAAATGTCCCTAACTTGTAACATACGACGATGCCACACTTTGAAAGAGACTATGTGATGTGTGACTTACATGCCACACTTGTGCAACTTACATGCCACAGGTTCCTCTTCCTAGGTAGAGTAACCAGCTTCCTACTTCCCAGAAGCCTCAAATTCCGGACTACATTTAACGCAATACAGACTCAACATATAGTGTTAGTCATAAATTCTGTACATCAAAATTATATATACATTGCCCTACTTATTTTATACATTACTTATCCAAGTTAACCTACAGCAACCAGACTCCTGCTACCAAGTAAAACTGATCCAGCGTTGCTCTGAAACAAACCTCTAAATCATCACTATATCTTCCAGGACCTATCACACTTTACTCATCAGTGGGGCCCATAATACCGTTAGTCACTCATTCACACAAATTGATCTGCTCCTAGAATCAGTGAAAACCAGAGGGTGAGTTGCTGGATTTTAGCGGAGTGTCTTATTTCATTCTAAAAATGTAAACACTATATACATCTGCAGTTTATCAATATTACATTGGTTTTAATTCTTAAGAAGCCTTAACGCCTTAACCGCTGCCGTTTTTCCGCCGTGGTGCGGGCATTCGAAAGGGCGGGCGGGGCTGCGTCGGCCGTTGGTCTTGCGCAGCACTGGGGAGGCAGTGCTTGTGATGGCCAACGGCCGACGGCAGCACGCAAAGGGTTAAAACCCTCCTTCATTTGGTCAATGCACCAGCTAGTTAAAGTTAACTAATGGACAACAAGACCAGCTTAATTCTCCATTTAATCAATTTTTATTTAGCAACTAGTTCTCCTAACATGACCTTAATGTATTTAGCTTTTACTTTAATAATCAATAAAGCATTTAATATCCTAGAAAGAAAGTTACATTCAAATAGTCACATTTATTAGCAGTATAGTTCAGGAAAATAAGACAATACTACCAAGACTTCGGTAAATAGATATCAGGGTTAAGACAGCGATGTTCCCAAAAACCACCTCTCTATTCTTTCTTGGTGTTCACCCCCCATCCGGACTCCTCACCCATCAAAAGTTAAAGTCAAGAAAATTTTCAAAGTCTTTGCCATATGAAAAGTTTGTCAGTCCAACAGCATGTCGTGGTGCGAAAATAAAATCAAAAGCAAGCTTATTTCTTACTTCCAAACGTCCACTTTTATGCCCTTTTTCCCTAACTTATCTAAGATTTGAAACTTTTAGGGTCCTCGATTATTCTCATTGGTCCATGAAAGGGGAGGATGATCATCACCTCATCTCCTCCTTGTCCATATTTCCGCCAAGTCAACATTATATTCATAAAAATAAGGTTTCGATTGTTCATTAGCAGTCTATTTACTTTTGTCCTTTAAATTGTCACTTCGGGATTTATTCCCAGGCTCACGACGCGGTCATACAAATCTTTGGCACTCGTCTACACTTCCAGGCCACGCTGACCTTGACCCACGCTGTGCAGGCACAGACTGCTTGCACATCTCTCGAGCATTGTCACGCATGCGTGGATCACCACAGTTTCGGAGTCTCGCAAACCTCCATTTTCTAGTAGGCCGCATGGGTCATAATGGGAACTATTATAGAAACAAACACAATTAAACGTTAGTTTTTCAAAGTATAGCCTTTCTGTTGACCTCCCCACATTCTAGAGTAACCCAGTTAGTTATTACCTAGCAATTTAGCGACATTTATGCATTGTTTTCTTACCATTCTCCATCATTTCTGCCACAATAGAACATATATAAAGCATACTTACACAAGTTTTCTTAGATTATGACATTTGCGTACCAGATTATTGTAACGATTCTACTTAATTAGTTCGCAACATAAGCAAATTAGTATCCCACATGTATTTGTGTGTGTGAATTCTATTCTATGTTGGTTAATTTCAAAACCACACCGATTAATTACATATTACTGTTATGAGGAAGAGACTTTGAGAGGGGTATACAAAAATTATTGTTGTCACCCTCGCTTCATCACTCCTCATAAGTTCTAATTGGAGGTGCTGAGTTAGGTTTAACTTTCTCTATGACTAAAAGTTTCTGCTGATACGTGAAATGGGCCATCATTTCAAAACTATCAGAAAAAGGTGGCTAACATCTGTACTCTTTACTTTTTAAACTTTATTCGATCTTTTTCCAAATAAGATCATGAAAGTACATAAAACAAGAATGCATAAACAGCAACAGTTAACATAGGGGCCCAGTTCCTGTTAGTCAAAGAGTGGCCAGTCAAATTCATTAAACATTCCGTGCATATACACTTCTGTCCATTTGAAATACTAGTTAAAATATAATTTATTAAATGTCGGAATATGTCAAAAGAAAAGATGCAAAAAAGTCAAAATCCTGGTTAAGGGTCCACTAGTTTCCTTTTTTTCATACATGTCCATTAAAAAAAAGACGCTACTGAAAAGCAGACAAAATGGTGGAACAGGGTTTTTAAGCAGTGTAATGCAACCTGACATAATTTAAAATATCTCCAAACAAGTCACCCTTCGAGCATCCCACAGTAGAGTGAACAGAATAGAGGAACAAATTGCTTCCTTTCTGGTGAGTGAAATTACACTACAATGTAAAGGAGTAAGAACTAAGACAGAAATATTAAGCATAGAAACAACAATACACTACCTCTATCACTTTTTCCTTAGAGATTCCAATTGAAAAAAGGAGTCCCAAAAAGTCCTAACAGAGAACAACTACTATATCAAATATCGGTGGCTCCTCTGTACCAATATAAAGGGAAAAGGCAACCATAATAAGGTAATGGTTAAAGGGACTGATGATTCTCATCAGCAACAGTAAACTTCTAGAATAATTGCATTAAATACAATTATCATTTTTGTCCTTTAATTTTCCCAAAAGGTCTTGCTTCATTTTAACGGATACTAACCATAATGAGACACTACTATAAAAGAGGGTCTTGGCAACAATGAAGTCTTCAATCTGAAGGTACACTAAGAACTTGTAAATTAAGTCAAAGTTCCTTAAACTCTATAGGAATAGGCTGTATGAAAACAATGTGAGCCTTGGTTTCAAAAAAATGTATGGGGTGGAGATAGTGATATGCAGTGGGTATATAATGTATGAGTACTCTTAAATGATGACGTACAGGAATAGGTATCTAAAATATGTCGTTCTGTTTCCAGATTTTGATGTAAGCCTAGTCAAAAAACGTCCTGAAGAAGGTGAAACCATTGTAGCAACCACCGAAACGCCGCGTCGACTCTTGTCTTTTGACTTTTCATGACTATGTACACTGTGTCATTTGTAAATCATAAAAGTATTGTTTTTATTGTTTTTAAAGTTTTTAATTTTAGAATGTAACCCTGTTTAAGGGAGGTACCTAATAAATTGCCTTATATTTTTATATATACTTAAGCCTTATTTGTTTCTTCCTGTGCTACCCACGACCATGAAGGTTTAAATACTGCATAGAAACCCCAGTTTCCCTGAGAGTTCACCCCGAAATCTCAATACCGTACTGTCCATAAACATCAAACTCATTGGTCAAATCGTATTGACCGTTTAACACACAGGGTCTCCCCATATTTTCTTTGTATTTGCTCCCCTCCCTGTTACTGAACCAGGGGAACCTTCCAATTTACTTTTTTGATAATTTAAAATCGTGCCACTTTAAAATCGGGATGATGAATTTCTTTCTTCCCTGCTGGCAAAAAACACAAACAAATAATAAATGGAGGTCATTTTGAGGAGATTGGGTATCACAAGTTCTGAATGCTTGAATCTTCTCCCCGGGTACCCTAGCATCACTCTGAACTTGAAGGCTGACTGCTTGTAAAGATGGAAAAAGCATGACTGACCACCATGGTACTAGGTTCTGATCTCTATAAATGAAGTCTAGTTTGAAAGTCAAGTACTCCAATACAGATGTCATTCCAGTCTTCTGAATAAACATGCCTTTATGTTCTACCTGTGTCTCAAGACCATCTCATCACCATTCTTGAATGACAACCAAGAAGACACAGCGGAAAATGTAAAACATTATTGACCGCATCAACAGTATTGAAGAAATAGGAGATAAACAAACATGGAGTCCATTAACCCCTCACATTGTCTAATATTGTAGTAAGACTCTTACGAGGAAACAATAGTTGAAATGCTTTGGATCAGCAATAACTGACTAGCCAATAAATCTAGAAGGCAATGTAAACTGGGAAAATTGTAAGTATTTCACAAGACAAACACTTTGCAACCTCGCACAAACCATAGTTTAAATTTGTGTGACACTAAAAAAAAGAATATCTTTAACCAGCCAAGCCAGCTGTTTTCTTGAAGCGAAATTGACTTTCATATCATTAAAACCAAATGTATTTAACTACCAAATATAATAGAATTGAAAATGCAATATCATAAAAAAACAGAGGCATTTATGAATAGAAGTGGAGCTACAGTAATACTCCTTTACATGCTTTTACACACCTTGGTGAATCGTCTCTAAAAAATGCCACACCAAATTGATGAAAGTGCAAAGAAGGCACAGCATTTTCTTCTTTTGCTAAATATGAATATTTACTTAACATTCTCATTTTAGTTGTTTTCTGGTTGTTCTCCAAAACATGTAAGAGTATGTGAGAGAGTATTACAAGAATACTGCTTAACATACTCCAGATGACTGTAAATAGGCTCAGTAGTAGGTAAGAAGGCCACCTCCAGTAGAGCCCTCCATTACCAATGCACAACACTGTAAAAAATGTACAAAAACACAGTACAAGTAGAAACTCTGAGAGTGTGATTCAAAAAGCTAAATACACACTTCTGTGTACATTTATGATTTTTTCGCTATTCACAAACTATCTTTGCAATTTTACAAACGATATCTTTACTACTGCAGAGACTCTGCACTCATGGCAGATTCTCCACATTTGTGGCAGTAAATCCACCCTCAGGGCAGAAACTCTGGAGTCAGAGTGGAGAGTGGGCTCTCGGGCAGAGGACTCAACATGGCAGAGAATTAGTGAACAACACTTGGCAAGCCAACTAATAAATACATACACCTGAAATTAAATAATTTCACCTGAAAATCATTACACTAAAAACACATAAAAGTTGCTCACAACCAAGCCTCTCTTTCATCATACCTCAACTTTTCCCTACCACTATCTGGCTACTTTCTTGCAATCGAACTTCCACAATGCAGCCTGTGCTGAGGAAGAAGATAATTTATTTATGGGAGGAGACAGAGATGATCATCCTATTTGTAGTGAATAACTACAAATACTAACAGAGCTGGCTCTATATTGTCTTAGTGTACCACAGAAGGCCGTCTTACAGCAGCAGTGTCTGATGGGGTGAATGCATTGAGGGAGTATGGATGGACGGTGGGTGATATTAAAAAAGTGTCAGGATAAGAGCAGTTGGGTGAAGGAGAATTTCACTAGGATAGAGGCAGACAGATCTATTGCTGGAGGACAAACTGGATCCATTTCCCATCTCACCACACTTGAGTAGGATGTCTTCTCCACTATACCTGCCTTCCCGCTATGTTCTTCACTGGCTATTTTTTGATTTTTTTCTCCAAATCCTATTCCTGCCTCACTCGTGCTCCTCCAAAACGTAATTCTTAGCATGGAGATTAATTTTAGCAACCTCGAAAGCTACACTGTGGCACACCTGAAAGGGCTTTGCAGGAGCAGCAATATCAGTACAAGTATCCAGGAGGTCATAGAAGTAGGAGCTCCAGAATGCCTACAGTGCTGGGGCAAGTCCCACCAGCTGCTAGCTACAGCACAGGAGGAGGAGGATGGTGTGGAGGTGAAGGAGGATGAAATTGGAGAGGAGGTAGAAAACCTCCTGAGCATGGCCACAGAGGGAGAGGAGGGCCCACAGGAGTGAAAGTCCTGTCTGCATCCAAAGCAGGTGGCAGTGTATACTCCTGCAACCTGTCCCTTGAGGAACAGGATGGCAGGAGAGCAGAAAGGGAGTTTAGACCATACCTGGACAAAATTAAATTGGAGACAGCCAAAGAGGTGGGGTGCAAAAAAGGCCCGTGAGTAAAGATGGGCAGAAGTTGCCAAGGGGGAGTCAGCTGTCGAGAGGACCCCAGAGGAAAGGAAAACGGCAATGGGGAAAAGAACATTCTGCTGGCTCATGAGGTATGTCAAAAGGAAAAGAACTTAAAGGCAAACTGCTAACAGAGTTCAGTAGTAATGATATTGGTGGCAGCGAAAGCATGGAATTTAGTGGAGAACAGAGGATCCATATTCTCCAAGACCTGATGCTGAGTTATGTGGTAGGAGATTACATTAAAATTAACTGTATGAGGTGAACCTAGGTCCCAGAGGAGGATTGGGGAGTTAGACTCTGGACACTGATGCCTGGGGTGGGGAGGGATATCCTGCTGACTTTAGAGATAGATGACCTTTGAAGTGTGCCCCCATGCAAGCCTGTCTTGTCTTTAACTGTGGCCTTACCCCTGAGAAGTACAGGCTAAGGTTCAGGGACAGTCACAACCTGTCTAAACAGTCTTGGGTGGATTTAATTGATTACCCCAGTAAGGCACTCAGTGAGTGTGTGAAGGGCAGTACAGTGAGTGATTTTAATGTGATGTATGATGTGATTTTCAGAGAGTACATGTTCAGTCCTTCCTTTAAAGAGTTGAACCAATTCCTGATTGTTAGCAGGCCCACTTTATCCAGAGAGCTTAAAAAGGAGGCAGACCTCTGGGTCAGCACGAGTGCCCTAGAATGTACCAGAGGGGAAGCAAAAAGTGGACAAGCTCCCATTCAGAAGAAAATGGGGGAGACAAGGATAAAACACATTAATTTTCATGAGGCCCAGAAAATAGTATCAATTTTAAAGGATTCCCCGCCCAATTCTGATCAGAAGAAGGGATTGTTCCATGGGAAGAAATCTTTAGGGAAATGTTACCTGCAATGCATTGAGTGCTACAGGTACAAGCTCTTATAAGGTGACCCCCACCTTCCTGATGAGGCAGCAGGCCGGCTTTGTTTTTTCAGGTCCCGGGGATAACAAGCATAGTTCTTGGGTAAGAGGTTGCCCCAGTTAGTAATAGTAGGGGGTAGTGCAGAGGTTACCCAAGTGTCCACGGGTAGCAGATAGCTGGTACCAAAGACTCACATGCCTAATAACACTAGGAACTATAGGAAATGGGTCACAATCAATATGCAGTTGGTGGAGGCTCTGAAAAACACAGAAGTCAGTATGACAACTATTAGGTGTCATCTGGTGCCCTCAGAGCAGGTAGTCCATAATGTGGTCCACCAGGTAGTAACAGCCGACAACCACAAGAGTCACAGCTATATGACTCAAGCTTCTTTTAAATGGGGAAGTCATGGATTGATAAGAAAGGGTAGCTGTCAGTCCAGCCACGCCTATGGACTTTGTAATGACTTGGAGTACACCATCTGGAAGGAAGTGGAGCTCCAGTCCCACCTTGAAATGGAAATGGAAGGGTCACCTGAGTAGGTTTGCCTACACAAAAAGAGGGGGAGGACGAAAAATCCTTACTTTGCTCTCCTCTAGGTTAACCTTGTTACACACAGAGAAGTAAGGACATGCAAATAGCTATTATTTTAAAAGAAGTGCAGAAAATGGGAAACAGCAAAGCTTTGAAATACTGCCCTTACCCACAAATGTTTGCGGCATGCTTCATCATAGAGCTGCTACTGACATCTCTGCGCAGACCAATGCATGAGGTGGAGAAATGGGGTGGAGAATACAATACAAATATAGGAGATAGGACAGGATATAAAGAAAAAATAAGTGCAGAGAATGAGTTAACACTGACTCAGGGATAGCCCAATACTTTTATTCGTGGATTCCCTTGCAAGAGCTAAAAGGTATCTCTCTACCAAAGAAGTCAAAATGTTTTTGTCAGATATAGTGTCTCTCCTGGCTTTCCTCAGGACTGTTAGATCCCTAGCCTTATTCCCTTTCTGAAATACCCAATGGAAAGCTCAGCACAGCAGGAGAATCAGCCATTTAATGGGCGCGGTCATGACGAGCTCAGCTCATCAAGAGCACCGAAGCGCCGTGTCTCATGATGAGCTGAGCTCATCATGTCAAGTCAAGTCAAGTCAGGTAATTTATATAGCGCACTACATACCCAGAGGGTCTCAAGGCGCTTGGGGAAGGGTGGGGAATTTTTTGTCCAAAATCCAGGTTTTAAGCTGCTTTCTGAAGGCTAGGTGGTTTTGAGTGAGGCGGAGGTGAATGGGAAGGGAGTTCCATGTTTTAGCCGCTAGGTAGGAGAAGGATCTTCCTCCCATGGTGGATTTGTTGATGCGTGGGACCGCAGCGAGGGCTTGGTTGGAGGAGCGTAGCTGGCGGGAGGGGGAGTAGAAGGATAGTCGCGTGTTGAGGCATTCTGGTCCAAGTTCGTAGAGTGCTTTGTGTGCGTGGGTGAGGAGGCGGAACGTTATCCTCTTATTGACAGGGAGCCAGTGGAGGTCTTTTAGGTGACCGGAAATGTGGTATTTGCGCGGGATGTCGAGTATGAGTCTGGCTGATGCGTTTTGGATGCGTTGGAGTTTTCTCTGGAGTTTAGCGGTGGTACCGGCGTATAGGGTGTTTCCGTAGTCCAGGCGGCTTGTAACTAGTGCGTGAGTGACCGTTTTTCTAGTTTCAGTGGGGATCCAGCGAAATGTTTTTTTGAGCATGCGGAGGATGTTGAAGCAAGATGATGAAACTGCGCTGACTTGTCTGGACATCGAGAGAGAGGAGTCCAGGATGACGCCCAGGTTCCCTGCGTGGTCCGTTGGAATGGGTGCTTTTCCTAGGGCAGCTGGCCACCAAGAATCGTCCCAGGTGGAAGGGGAAGTGCCTAGGATGAGGACTTCTGTTTTGTCTGAGTTCAGTTTAAGACGGCCGTGCTTCATCCACTCGGCTACTTCTTTCATTCCTTCATGTAGGTTGGTTTTGGCGGTGTTTGGGTCTTTGGTGAGGGAGAGGATCAGCTGGGTGTCATCAGCGTAGGAGATTATGTTGAGGTTGTGTTGTCGAGCAATGGCCGCGAGGGGGCTCATGTAAACGTTGAAGAGGGTGGGGCTAAGAGAGGATCCTTGTGGCACTTCGCAGATGACTTCGGTGGCCTCCGACTTGAACGGTGGGAGGCGGACTCTCTGAGTCCTTCCGGCAAGGAACGAGGTGATCCAGTCCAGTGCTTCTCCTTGGATTCCGATGTTGTTGAGGCATTGTAAAAGGGTGCTGTGGCAGACTGTGTCAAAGGCTGTGGAGAGGTCGAGGAGGATGAGGGCGACTGTGTCTCCATTGTCCAGTAGTGTTCGAATGTCGTCTGTTGTCTGTCTCAGTGCTGTGTTTGGCTCGGAAGCCGGACTGTGATGAGTCAAGGGATTTGTTGGCTTCGAGGAAGGCGGCGAGCTGGTTGTTGACTGCTTTCTCGATGACTTTGGCCGGGAATGGTAGGAGCGAAATGGGGAGGTAGTTTTTGAGTTTGGTGGGATCAGCTGTGGGTTTTTTTCAGGAGGGCGCTGAGTTCGGCGTATTTCCAGCTTTCCGGGAAGGTGGCGGATTTGAAGGAGCAGTTGATGACGTCTTGGAGATGAGGTGCTATGATGGAGTCTGCTTTGTTGAAGATGTGGTGAGGACATGGGTCTGTAGGGGATCCTGAGTGGATGGAGTTCATCAGGCGGATGGTGTCCTCAGTGGAGATTGGGTTCCAGTCATTAAGGATGTTCAAGGGGGGTGAAGGAACGGTAGTAGGTTGGGTGGGTTGGTCTCCGGGTTGGTTGTCGAAGTTGTTGTGGATGTCTGCGATTTTGTCGTGGAATAACAAAGCTAGGGAGTCGCAAAGGGTTTGAGAGGGGGTGATGTCGTTGGAGTTGGCAGTGGGGTTGGTAAACTCTTTGACGATGTTGAATAGTTCCTTGCTGTTGTGGGCGTTGTTGTCTAGTCGGTCTTTGAATGCAGCTTTCTTGGCAGTTTGGATCAGTTGGTGGTGTATGCGGGTGGCGTTTTTGAAGGCGTCCCTGGTGTTGGTGTTTGGGTCTTTTTTCCAGGCTTTTTCAAGGGAGCGACAGAGTTTCTTAGATTTCTTAAGATCATCGTTGAACCAGGGGGCGTTTTTGCGCCTAGTTTGATTTGACGTTTTTTCAAAGGTGCTAGGTTGTCGGCGCTGTTGGTTAGCCATTGAGTGAGGTTAATGGCTGCTTGGTTGGCGTTCGATGAGTGGGCAGGGGGGTATTGAAGAAGCGATGAGGAGATCTGGTCGATGGTGATTTTGTTCCAGTTTCTTTGCAGATTAGGTTGAGGATGGTTGTGGGTTGTGGTCTTTTTGTAGACAAAGTGAATGCAGCTGTGGTCCGTCCAATGGAGAACTGAAGTATGACTGAAGGAGATGTGTTTGCTGGAGGTGAAGATAGGGTCGAGTGTGTGTCCTGCGCGGTGGGTGGGGGTGTTTACTAGTTGTTTGAGTCCGAGGTTGGCGAGATTGTCCAGGAGGGTGGTGGTGTTGTTGTCGTTGCTCTTTTCCAGGTGAAAATTGAGGTCTCCCAGTAGAATGTAGTCCTCGGAGGGGAGGGCGTGAGGGGTGATGAAGTCAGTGATGTCTTCACTGAATTGTGCACGGGGTCCTGGTGGCCTGTAGAGGAGGGTGCCTCTGAGTGTGGTCTTGGGGTCGGTGTGGATCTGGAAGTGAAGGTGCTCGGCGCTAGCGAGGTTGACGTCTGAGCTGGTTGAGATGCGGATGGAGTTCCTATGGACGATAGCGATGCCTCCTCCTGTTTGGTAGGTGCGGTCTTTTCGGATGATCTTGTAGCCTTCCGGGATGGCTATGGTGATGTCCGGAGCTGAGGAGGCAATCATCCAGGTTTCTGTAAGGAAGGCAACGTCGGGAGACATGGTGTCTAGTAGATTCCACAGGTCGATGGCGTGTCTGTGGACCGAGCGGGTGTTGAGCAGGATGCATTTTAGGTGGTTGGTGTCAGGTTTCTGTATGCTGTTTGTGGATGTGGGGTTGGTCTTGGTGCCGTCAAACTTGCAGGAGTTGCATGTGAAGGGTCCATGGGTGTGTCCAGGTGCGGCTTGGGCGCAGCTGGGGCGACGGCCGGGGTTTAGTGCAAGGAGGGTGGAGGCGTTGTAAGTAATGCGGGTAGGCTGGGCAATACGGGGACCAGGGGTTCTGGCGCTGGGCGCGGCCTTGGCGCGGACGGGCGTAGACGGGCTTACCTTTGGCGCACCTTCGGTGCGGCCGTAGCGCGTGGACGCTGCACGTTGGGACATGATTCTTAAATGGATAGTGGGGGGGCGGAGCGTGGGAGGGTCAGCAGCTGGGAGGCAGTAGCGGGGAGGAGGGGCGGGCCTGGGAAGAGCAGCAACAAAATGGAGGTCGAAGGGGAGGAGAGGCATGGGCAGCAAGTCGACTGTGGCACCGAGAGTGCAAACAAAGTAATAGCAGGCAAGTATATGTCTCTACAAAGTCGCACAACAATGCACAGCAGAGCGGGCGGCGTTATAAGTCAAAGCACTATGAATCACAATGCACAAACAAATTCAAAGCTTTCGCAATGCAGTTAAATTACAAATATCACCAAAGCACAAAGCGATACCGGTGGATCCTGTGAGGGGCGCAATGTGAGATGCAAGCAGCAGCAATAGGAAAGGAAGTAGACAGGGTGCGGTCAGTGGTCTAAGCCAGAAGGCGCACCATCTCAGACCAGTAGGAAGTTAAGTGAGTGTAGTCTAGCTGCGTACCAGCAACAGGTACTCCAATACCATAAAATCACCTGGGCCCATAAACACATATACAAACAGCCTGGTAATAACCGCTGGAATCAAAGGTTATGATTTTCTACAATTTCAAAATTAGTCAGTTCCAATTCTCAACTAATTTTTCACTGATCAAAGCATTTTTTCCTCTGTTCAATGGACCATTAGTTGAACTAGTTGATGGTTAAACAACATGAATTATTCCTCTTATTGCAATGAAATGACCACAGACTCAGGGATTTAAAAAAAAAATCTTTATCTAACTTAATTGCATGTGAACCAACTCCAAGTACTGTACAGTCTCTGTCACTCATAGTAAGGAAGATTCAATTAATCAATCATCAAAACACATGCTTTATACTTTGCAATGACTGATGCTCAGAAAGGAGAGGACAGAGATGAAAGCACATTTGCACATTCACGACAAAATAATATAACCTAGGATGGTGTGAAAACCAACCCCCTGGCCAAGGAGCAGGTAAGGGTCCCCTGGAAAAGATCAGGTGACAAAGGCTTCAGGAAGGATTTCAGGACAAGATAGATGACCTCTTTAACACCGATGCTTGCGTAGCAACCCTCTGTTGTGAATGTATCTAGGACCCTAATTAAATATTCCTGATTCATGCCCTTATGCGGCTATGATAAATCATGTCCTAATGAAGACATAGGAATCTTACCCATATTCAGCCATAGCCGACGCAGCCCAAATACGGCAAGCCTACTTCCTTAGATTCCTAGAGAGCACAACAAGTTCTTTCGACACACCAAACCTTCAGTAACCTGGGAATTCCCCATGTCTTTGTTTTGATTTGTCATTGAACTCCTGCGAACACTAAATGAACAGTCAGTTCTTAGTGGCATCTTTTATTGACGTCTTATGTCCAACCTTACGTCAAACACGGCACCTTCCAGGTATAAATATAGCAACACTTTCCTTAAGCAAACACACGGTGGTGTGGAGCAGAGCGGCTATCTACTTATCCGAAGCCCAGCTGATGCGAGAGCCGAAGGAAACCGCCCCTCCCCTTTGACACACTGGAGAAGCTACCTTTTCTCACGCCGAAAAATCCAGCTCTGGTGTTTCCAGTCACCCTTGCGGGTTGCTGGGAGATCAAGTCCTGAGAGACGAGATACAAGACCTCCTTCATTCTATAACCAAGGTACGGAGCTGACTCAAACCTTAGAGAGAATTCTTAATTCTTAATTCAGATTCTTGGCAAAAAGAACAAACTTAGCTAAAACTGAAACTTACTTACTCCTTCCCACGTATTAGGCTTAGGTCCGGTACACCGGGGTAGGCGCATCTTAGAAGCACCAGTTGAGTTCGTTAGTCAATGTTTTTATGTATGTAAATATTTTATCCGTTTTAAAGTATCATATGGCTAAGAAACCATATCAATGCTTTTACAGTATTATTTTATAATACTCCTTTTACTGTACGCACTTTACTTAATGATAAGTATTGCAATTGTGGCAATTCATTTCTCTTGCATGAGAAAGAAGACTGCTCAAAAAAATAACACCTTTTATTGAAAACGCCTGTCTCTCTATTTCTCTGCACTCTGGTGGAACTAAGCATGCACGATTGACTGAGTGAAATAGCTGTCTATTGTTTTCACACGACTCTGGAGATACACTCCTTATTGGGGGGGAGCAAAGTTGTCATGTTATATGGTTGTCAGAAGCTAATCCCTTCTTGTCTAAATTATGGAAGTTAACTCCTCTCTATTCATTCAAGAAAGTTTCTAGTGACCTCTGAGCTAGCTGGCAAAAAACTAATTAAGTCTAACATAGTCAGTAGAGACCTAGATGACCTCAGTCCTACGTCTACACTGCTGTTTATGTTATTCCAATGCGCAGAGCCTATCGGGAATATAGGAACTACACTACACCTCTCTGACACTCTCTTCCTCCTCGAGATTCTTCTGCGACCTTTTTCCAAATCAATTAATTTAAGATAGATGGTTCTGCATTTGATTCTTCATCAGCATCTCTCCATACTCCGACAGCATCCCGAGCTCTGCAGCATTCAGCAAATCTCCATCTGACTAATTAACTAAGACTACCTCAATTATACCCTTCAATATTCATTTACCACCCAATAATATTTCATTATCGTAAAAATACTACCTCTGATTGGATAGGCTAGGGGGGAAGATCATCACACCATGCTTGATTGTCATCTTAGTCTATCAACCCATTGTTCAGAAATCTAGCCCCTTAATTTTTATTTAAAATGTTATTCCCACCTGTATCCACATCTTATTAGAAACATTTGTTTATTTTGTCATGAACATCTATTCATCTAGAGGTCTTCAGTGCTTGTTCCCAGGGTATGTATCTTTTATGTCCTTGGATCGCTTTTAAGAGTATCTCAATTTTCTGGCTCTCTTTCACCAGGCAAGTGTGGAGGTCACATGTCTAACAAACTCTGGGCACTCCTGAGAGGCCCAAATGCTCGCTAATAAGAAAGTCAGAAAAACAAATGTTACTTTCAACAATAAATGGTTTCACTGTACACCACTCATCGCTATTCTAACCCCCTTTAATCATTAATGCTTTCCCTGCATTAGCATTAGTAAAATAGCTTGGTTTAAATTAAGTAAAGCAGATGCTAAGCATGTGAGTTTCAAGCCACCATTTTAATAGCTTCAGCTCATGTGCAAGAAATTCCCTCCAAGCAACAGCTTGTCATTCTGCGTAGATGCAGTTTACGCATATTCAATAAAGATTTCCTGTTAGAAGCCATTTCAGAATGTTGCTCGAGTTACTTATATTAGTAAACACATAAGCAAGCTTCTCTGTCCATTATTTTTTATCTGGTGCATATTAGTTTTACACAATACGTCATTTAATTTAAAGTTCAAAGTTAAATGATAGGATGGCTTCTGAGCAAAGACTCTTTTCTACGTGTCCCTGCTCCATCAATCCCCTCTCTGATTACATTTTTGAGCCATCGCAAAATTACCCATCCCAATCAGATGCCAACTCTAGCATATCTCAATTTCTTTCCTTCCCTCTTCATTTTTATTCATATCTTTCTTTTTCAAATCTTTCATTCTCTTGTATAACTTTCCGTTCATTTCTTCTAGCTGAATCTCTTCATAATTTCTCTTCTTTCCCTTTCCATTTACTTCATATTTCCTTCCTTTCCATTTGTTTCTGCAACATTTACATCACATCATTATTGTTAAAACGGATATTGTTATACCAACTAATCGAAAGACTACTTGACCTTTAATAACTTTCCCAGGATTTGTAAACCAAGTCCCTGTTGAAGAAATACTCTCTTTAGTCTCTCCCATACACTGTAAATCTCCAGTGGTTTCAAATCTTCATGAAGTTTTGCAATATTCTTAATATATCCTCTGATTTCTTTGATTTTATCCAGTATATAAGTGCAAAAATGTTGCACTTTTAACGTTTTACAAACTCCGCCTTCCTTTGACAATAATATATCAAGTGCAAGTCAATTTTGTAAAACCATAGACCTAAGTGCAACCATTTCTGTATTAATCATCCAGAAACCTCCAGCAGTATCAGTTGAAAGACGATCAACTACTGTCAACAATTGACAGATTCTATGTGAATTTAGAATGACTCAAACTGAAGGAATCAATGCACCAAATATGTCTCCTAATATTTCTGAAAAACTAGCCCTCTTTCTTCTTATTAAATCATTAATGTTTTCAATGCTTCCAGTGATTCTTTTTACGTGGTAAATTTTAGTAAATACAATCCCAAAATTGCAACTAATGTACCATTGTGCGGGTAATTTGTAATAAGTAGTGTTTCCACACATGTATTAAACCCCAGGAAATACTGGATCAGTTCCCCCTTTCAGTCTCCAACCTCAAAGAATCAGGAAGTTATGTTCACATTCACTAGAACCAATATATACGTTATTATAGTCTGTCTTTAATCTATGAAGGCATGTTTTCCCTGTCTTTACAAAGTCTATGGACATTGCAGCATGAGCTTTGCCAGCTGTATACATTCCCTCTTTCGCAGCCCATGGTGGTAAATGAGTTTTCTGTTCAGCAGCTTTTCTTTGGAAATCCTGTCTCCTTTCTTCAACTGAATTCAAAAGCACTTTCTCTTCTTCATGTACTGTGCATAGTTGGTACTCTTTTGTGCCTTTACTATATCTATAGACTTGATTGTTAAGAAAAATTCACCCATAAACTTTGCATCTGGACTACGACGTACCGGATTCATTTTCTTTCGAATAGGAATTTATGAAAATACTACATCTAAGTTTGACTAATAATACTAAAGTTTCCCAGTTCTATAAAATAGACTTGTCAGTATACTACATAAAATACCATATGTTAAAGGTGAATGATGGTATGTGACTCCTTCTGCTACTGAAGCTGGTAATGTCATACAAACATAACAATCACGAATCTCCTATATATCTACCTACTGAAACAGCAACTTTGTGAATACACAAAATCCATGCTGCCCAATCCATTCAATACTCTTCGGCGCAGCTGGACAGTCTCCAAGGCCCGTGGCTTCCAGATGATATCGCACTAGCACGAATCAACGGGCTGGGTCTGTCCTCCCCACGCGTCTCCCCTTACTCTCATCCCTCATCCCTGCCCTCCGTTAACTGCCCTTCCATCATTCTCCCTGCCTGTCCACTCCCCACCGTATTTTCTGCTTTTTATCTTAATACCAGATCAGCTGTCAAGCATCATCACAAACTCTTTACTCTATTGGACCTACACAAGCCCGACATTTTATTTATTACTGAGACTTGGTTTTGTGACACCTCCCTCCCTTCCTTATTGGCCATCCTCCCCGCCTCTTATTATGCCCTTCGAGCCGACCGTCCTCCTGGCAAGCCAGGAGGTGGCGTTGCTCTGATTGCTCACAAAGAAATCATTTTTCAACCCTTAGTTTTTTCTTCTATCGGCTCATCAGACTGCTTAGTGGCCCGTTCACTCTCCTTTACTTCCCCACTCACCTGTGTTCTGATGTACCACCCTCCCTCTTCCCCTCAACTCTTTCTGTCAAGCTTCCAAGATTTGGTGGCCACCCTAGTAGTTAACCACTCTTCCATTGTGGTACTAGGGGACTTCAACTTCTGGCCCTCTGACCCGGTCGAATGTCCTACATCAAAAGAGTTCACGGAGTCTCTCCGTTCCCTTAATTTCATTTCTACCGTTCATGCTCCAACCCATTGTCAGGGGCTTATCCTGGATCAGATCTGGTCCCGCAATTGTTCGGTTACTTCACTATCCATTTCCCCCCGTACTTGGTCCGATCACTTCCTCATCTCCTTCTTCTTATCTCTTAGCCCAGCTCTTAAGCCCTCCCCAGCCAAAAATATTTGGGCGCGCTCATGAAACCGCGTGGACGTGGCTTCCCTGTCTGCCACACTCTCAGTATCCTGCCCGGATCTCCACCGCCTGTCATCTCTCGACCAATCAGATTCCATCAACGCATGGTTACGCGCAGCTTGCGATTCAGTCACCCCACTTAGATGTATTTCATCCAGGCGTTCTAAAGACGCTAATCGCTGGATTAATGAGGACCTAAAGGCTCAAAAGCTCAACGTCCGCCGGGCGGAGCGTCTCTGGCGCCGCAACTATTGCCCGATTATCAGAAATCACTACATCGCCCTTTTGGCTTCATATCCTGTTTTTAACAGAAACTTGGATCAAGGAGGACAACTTGACCTCCATTGCACTTGCAGTCCCTCTGGGATTTAAAATATGCCTCGCCAACCGCTCTGGGACAAAAAGAGGCGGTGGCGTTGCCATTATTTTTAAAGAGCACCTAACACTAACCTCTTCAGCCCCCACGACTATTCAAGGAATCGAAGGCCTTCACTTCTGTTTTCAGGCGAGCCCTCAGCTATCACTAGCAGGATTAGTGATATACCGCCCTCCGGGTGGCGTAGATCCCAACCTAATCACCCTACTGGATACGATTGTTCAGAGCTCGCTCCTCCACCCCCATTTCATTGTGGTAGGTGACTTCAACATCCACATGGATAAACCCGACTGTGCCATGGCAGAGCTGCTCAGAGCAACATTAAACACGGCCAGTCTTAGACTGATCAATGAGGGCCCTACACATACAGGGGGCCATACTATTGATCTCATCTTCTCTAACATCAAGAATGTGCTGCCTGAGGTACCACTCCCGCTGACATGGTCAGACCACTCACTTGTCCCATTTACACTGAACATGGTGTATGACATCCCTGCTTCTAGCAAATGTTACTTCCTAAAAAGGCAATGGAAAAAGCTGACCCCCGATACTATGGGCCCTGTCTTGGCACAAACCACCCCATCTTTGACAAACAATGCCAATATTGATGCTCAACTCCTCAATGAGTGGGTTGGAAAGATGGTCTCCTCCATTGCGCCAGCCTCCCGAGCACTATCAAAAAGAGACTCTCCCTCAGCTCCCTGGTTCTCGCAGGAACTAAGGAAAGAGAAAGCAGCTTGTAAAAAGCTGGAGAGACTCTGGAGAGCAAATTACGGCCTGGAGGAAAGAACTAGGTATAAGGAAGCCTCCCAAAAACTACGGAAAGCTATCAGAATAAGTAAAAAACGCTTTTATGCGAACTCGATTCTACAGGCAGAACAGTCAAGTAAACAGATCTTCAAAGTGGTACAATCGTTTTTTAAACCAAAGTGCATTGAGAGGGAGGTTGCACCAACAGTTACGCTATGCGAGCAAATTTCCCAGTTCTTTGACCTAAAAATTAAAAAGGTGTACGACTCTTTTGGACCAGTAATAAAAACAGTGAAACAGGACTTCGCGAGTAATGGCGAGCCAGGGGAGACCTTCACCCAGTTCATGAACATTCCCCTGAGTGAAGTAAGGCAAGAACTCATCCAATGCAAATCTGGTTCCCCTGACGATCCTTGCCCAGCAAAATTATGGAGTTCTATAGCTGACTTTGTAGCCCCCACACTTCAATATATCTGGAACTCTTCCATTGCTTCGGGCACATTTCCGGACGTCTGGAAACATGCTCCTCTCCTACCCCTAAAGAAAAAACCTAATGGGAATCCAGAAGACCTCATTAATCTCCGCCCAATATCTCTATTAGCTGCCCCGGGAAAAATGTTGGAGAAAGTCATACTGCGCCAACTGAGCAAATTTGTAGAAGTAAACAAAATCCTACATGAAACACAGTCTGGCTTCCGACCCGGCTTTAGCACGGAAACAGCGCTTATTGAGGTAGCCGAGTCAGTAAGGTGGTCGATGGATGCAGGTCAATCAGCAATGCTGGTACTCCTGGATCTGTCGGCCGCCTTCGATACGGTGGACCACGCCAGACTACTCAGCCGGCTGGCTGAGATAGGTATTCAGGATAGGGCGCTGGGTTGGATACACTCCTATCTATCCCAGAGAACTCAGAAGGTGGCACTTGGGACGATCTCTTCGGCACCCAAGACCCTCAGCTGTGGAGTTCCGCAAGGGTCGGCCCTCAGCCCCCTTTTGTTCAACATCTACCTTGCTCCTCTCTTTACGCTAATTGCCAACTGGGGTGTCAAGGCAATCTCGTATGCCGACGACACCCAGTTGGTATTTCCGTACTCTGAGATGACGCAAGAGTCCATTTCAAACTTCAAAGGCTGTCTCCAAGATATAGCACATTGGATGAACACAAATAAATTAAAACTAAATGCCAATAAGACCGAAGTTAACTTTTTTGGCAAGGGTCCCACCCCGCCTCAGAACTTTGGTGGCCGACGGAGATGGGCCCTGTCCCCTCACCCAGTCACACGGCAAAAAATCTTGGAGTGAGATGGGATGATAGCATGTCCTTTACCTCCCATATCCAACAAGTTGCCGGCTGCTGCCTGAGCAAACTGAGAAATCTCCGAAAAATCCTGAGACTCCTCCCGGAGAGCTGCCGAAAAATGGTTATCCATGCTACTGTTACCTCACGGCTGGATTATTTATTTTAGCTGTTTTGTAGCGCGCTCATATACTACCAGAGTGTCCTGGCGCGTAAAAAGAGAAACAAGCTTGTGGCCGGAGAAAAAAGTAGAGATCTAAATTTTCTTTTTTTCTATTAGTATTTTAATAAGCCATTCTGAAAAGATAAGTTTTAAGTGCCTTCTTGAATGTCACAAAATTTTCAGTTAATCTCAGGGAAAGGGGGAGGGTATTCCAAGTCCTAGCCGCGGTGACAGCAAGTGATTGGCCTCCTAAGCGAACTCGCTGAAATCGGGGTACTCTTAGAAAATTACAGTCAGCTGAACGCAAAGCCCTAGTAGGGACATAGCGGGAAAATCTTTCCCTCAAATAAGAGGGGCCAAGGTCATGAACTGCTCTAAAGGCTATAGTAAGAATTTTAAAGGTTATTCTCTGCGCTACTGGCAGCCAGTGTAGTTCCTTCATGTGAGTCCGAGTACTTTCTCTATATGGCACATTGCACAGTAGACGAACAGTCGCATTTTGGATGATCTGAAGCCTTGTGATTAAAAAAGCCGGAGAGCCACACAGCAGAGAGTTGGCATAATCGAGCCGTGATAAAATAAGGGCCCTCGCAACCGACTCTCTTGCTGAAGACGGCAGATAAGAAATAATCTTCCTCATGGCTTTTAGGGACCCGAAGCACACCCCAGTGAGTTTTTTTATGTGTGCTTCGAATCGCAAATCCTCCCCAAACCAGACTCCCAAGTTTTTAGCAGGAATATTGACGGAGCCTGGCTGGGGAAAATCGGAAGGCCACAGAGTTTCTCTGAAGTTGGGCGGAAACTGGCCATATAGCAAGATTTCTGTTTTATCTTCATTGCACTCAGCTGTGCTGCTGCTAACCAGTTGAACACAGCGGAGAGGCATGAACTCACAACCTCAGTGTCAGTGTTCGCATCTGGCCACGTAAACAGGAGTTGCGTGTCATCCGCATATGCTATTATTTTTGCTCCCATTTGTTCAGCTAAAAAAATAAGAGGAGTGAGATATACATTAAAAAGGAGGGGGCTCAAAGTAGAGCCCTGGGGTACTCCTGTAGTAAGGGGTTTAATCGAGGATGAGTAAGGAGGAATCCAGACCTGCTGAGGTCTATCTGAAAGAAAGGATTTCACCCATTCCAGAGCGGAACTCGCTATGCCGATATCGGCCAGCCGTGCCAAGAGAAGTGTGTGTGGAACAGTGTCAAACGCAGCAGAGAGGTCCAATAAAATTAGGACCGCTCTGCCGCCACTGTCCAAACACCCTCTAATCGCCTCTGTAACCTCTACCAGCGGACTCTACCTAGGCCTACCAAAATACCTGACACAAAAGCTTCAGGTAGTTCAAAATGCGGCTGCGAGACTGTTACTGCAAATCCCACTCAAGCAGTCAGTCTCTCCGCATGTTCGATCCCTGCACTGGCTGCCAGTTGCCAGCAGAATAAAATGTAAAGCACTGACGCTGGCGTTTAGATCTCTGCATGGCTCCTGTCCAGAATAACTGAAAAACCGCCTCCCCAGATACTCCCAAACCTGCGCATTGCGGTCCAATTGCCGTGTCCAATTGGCAGTCCCACGCACGAAAAAGGCTCGACTAGGCGGTCGGACTTTCTCGGCAAACGTCTCCGCTCTGTGGAACACCCTGCCACAAGAAATTCAACAGGGTCCTTCTGAACCCTGCTTCAAGAAACTGCTGAAAACTTGGCTTTTCACCCAACCCCGCTAGCTTTCCTATCTTTAGCCCCAGGTCATCTGTGTTCTACTAGCGCCGGGACACCTCCTAGCGAGGTAGCTGTTCGCGCTTTACAAAATCCAGTATTATATTATTATTATACAATAAATCTATTTTGGCAACAAAAAAGGCTTATTTCTCGTCTAAAATTCATACTGCTGACAATCGTCCCAGAGAAATTTTTGCCATTGTGCATGATCTTGCATATTCGGACAGGGCCACACTCAAACCTTCCCCTTCACAGCACCTCTGCGATTCCCTTAACTCCTTTTTTCTTGAAAAAATTGCTGCCATCATAGCCAATATCCCACTCCCCTCCTCATCTTTCATTAGCCCCCTCGTCCTCCTGTTTTAGCCCATCTCGATTCCTTCCCTCCTCTTACAGAAGAATCTTTCCTCTCTCTTCTGCCCTTGGTTAAGCCGGCTCTCCCCTGGATCCCTGCCCAGCACATATTCTGAAACAGATCTATTCCGCCTGTGTCTCGCCACCCCTTACCTTTCTTAACAGCTCCCTCTCACAGGGCACTGTCATTTCACCCTTAAAATCGGCCGTTATCCAACCCATCCTAAAAAAACCTGGCGCTGGTTCTCACTAACTATCGCCCCATTTCATTCCTGCCCTTCTTGGCGAAGGTGCTGGAACGCTATGTTACCAGAACACTGAGCACCTTTGTGGAAAGGAACAGCGTTGTAGCCCCTAGGCAGTTCGGGTTTCGCCCTGCACACTCCACGGAGTCCATAGTCTTATCGGTCCTTGACAACCTCAGAGAGGGAATGGACACCAACCAGCATCAGGCCTTGGTCCTCCTCAATCTCTCCGCCGCTTTTGACACGGTTGATCATGCCATCTTACTCTCCCGTGTCAGAGCGGCGGGAATCAACGGCTCGGCCTTGGTCTGGGTGTCCTCCTTCCTGCGCGACCGCACCCAAGCAGTGAGACTGGGCGACTACTCGGCGGACTTCCGTGCGGTACAATGCGGGGTCCCCCAGGGATCCTCCCTTTCCCCATTGGTATTTAATTTATACATTGCCCCACTTATTTTTGCCCTTCAACAGCTGGAGGTATCCGTCTACAACTACGCGGATGACCTCCAGCTTATTTTTTCCTTATCTTCCTCCCCCGAGTCAATATCCAATTTTCATTCAGTTATGACCTTCATCCAGGACTGGATGAATCACAACCACCTGAAGCTCAACCCCGATAAAACGGACAGGTGGCTGCTCCAGGCCCTGGTCCTCTCTCTTCTGGCCCCCTTCCTTAGGTCCCCCTCCTATTCCATCTTCCTCTGTAAAGACCCTTGGATTTAAACTCAATGACCAACTCTCTCTTCACTCCCAAGTCAGCTCTGTTGTGTCCTCATCTTTTCTTTCCCTCCGCACTATCCGTAAAGTCTCCCAGTTCTTTTCCTCTCCCGCACTCAAACTCATAGTCCTGGCGATGGTCACCTCTTGCCTGGACTAAGGCAATGCCCTTTATTGTTGCATGCCTGCGTACCTCCTGAGACGTCTTCAGCTGGTCCAGAACCAGGTCTTCAATCTATCCAAATCTCACCATGTCACACCCCTCCTCAGATCCCTACATTGGCTCCCCATACAGGAACGAGCCCAGTTCAAGCTGGGCTGCATTGTTTTCAATGCCCGGGCCGGCTTAGCCCCTGCTTTTATCACCTCCGAAATTCATTCCTATGTCCCTCCCCGGGAGCTCCGTTCATCCACCCAACAATTGCTTGTAGTCCCCCGCTTTAAACGAAAAAAATGGGGAGGATCTAAGTTCTCCACACTTGCCCCTGCCTTTTGGAACTCCCTCCCGGCCCACCTGAGATCCTGCCCCCAGTATTCAATCTTTCGTAAGGCACTCAAAACCTTCCTCTTCACCCAAGCCTTCCCTTCTTAAATACCTCCCGTGTCCTGGCCCTGGGCTGTCTGTCCGTCAGGGGTTTTGCAGTACTGCACAGCGCCATGAAACCGTCCCGGTGTACGCGCGCTCTAGAAATATTTTAAATTCCAATTCATTTAAAGACGTGTCATTATCTGATACCACGTGATATAAATCTATCACATCTCCTGCGTCTAATTTTACTCTATCTCCTTTCATGGTAGCTGTCTTTTCATTAGTGTCTGTGTCATTCTTCTTGTCTGTTATCATGAGATAAGGAACTGCTACTGTTAGAAATAGCCATACTATGACTACTAATGAAATGCTACCAATACAAGCTTTACAGCATTTTTGAGTGCAACTTCATTTTGGTCTTTCAGCAACACTGTCTTCAACCATTTTGACCTAAAAAGATTCCTCTTCTTTTCTTTTCTTTTCTTGCAAATTCAATATTG
Organism: Lissotriton vulgaris; assembly: GCF_964263255.1. NCBI lineage: Eukaryota > Metazoa > Chordata > Amphibia > Caudata > Salamandridae > Lissotriton > Lissotriton vulgaris. The sequence continues at coordinate 1,301,630,432 of NC_141695.1, read as the reverse complement.
TTGATTCTTAAGGAGGTGTTACTTATCCTTCATCATTCTGATCAGCATCCACTTCTTCTTCGTCTGTATCTTCATTTAAATCAAAATTGTCAAATTCTACTAATATCATGTAGGTCCATTCAGGACCCTTGAACTTATTGTTCAAAATTCCCTGTCTTGGGATTCTTTGAGTGTTTTTCACAATTGATTGTGTTAACTGAGTTTTATTAGTAACCGTATTCACTTGTTCAGGTCTTTCACTAGTTTTCCTCAAATGGTACTTTAATCTTTTAACTCCACCTAGCCAGTTATCACCTTTTGTGACATTTTTTACTTCTACTGCACTTTCACCTTCTTTATCTCTTTTAAGAGCTCTTTTATTTTTGTTATGTTGTGGCGAAATCTGATTTCCCTCTTCTTCAGACTCATTCTCTATCTGTACTTGTTCATGTCTTGTTATTGTGGCTTCATCTGCCTGAACTTGTTCTTCTTCTTCTATCTGTTCCTGTTCAGGTCTTAATTCAAGTTGATCCTCTTCCGCCCGAACTTGTTCTTCTTCTCCTAACTGGTCATGTTCAGGTCTTAATACAATTGGTTCTTCTGCTGCCTGAACATGTTCTTTTACACCTGTCTGTCCTGCTCAGGCCTTTTGGTTGATTTGCTGCCATGAGAATGTTCCTCTTTCCCTGTTGGTCCTGCTCAGGTTCTCTAGTAACTCTGTTTACTTCTTCCTGAGCGTGTTCTTCTAGACCTATCTGGTCCCCACTAGTTTCTTGTCTTTCTTATCTGGTTCTGCTTCTTGTTTGAATTACCATCTCAGGTATGTCAACCACTGGTATCCATCCCACCTGACTTGTGCTTGGTTGTTCTTTGTCAGCCCTTCTGTAACTCTAGATTCTCCAACTTCACAACCTTCAGCATTCCCAACTATCAGTTGCCATCTTTCCACAGTAGGGCCTGGAACCCTTTTTGTGAGACTTGTATAAATCCAATTGGGTAAACCTGCACACTTCACCGCTGTAGTAGTGACTAGTATGACGTGACGTGGGAGTTAGGTACGACTTTCTGGTCTGTTTCTTCACCACTACCCAATCTCCAGGATTCAAATCATGCACCTGTCCTGGCTGCCTGGCAACCGTGTCTTCTCAAACCTGGTGAGAGACAGAACGCACTAGGCCAGCCAATCCTTTACAATAGTCCTATACATTATTATCAGTTATATTCAGCAATTTATGCCCAGGAATGAATGCTTGCTCTTTGCCCTTCCCATAAGTATCTCATGGGGACTCAATCCTGTTTTTCTGTGAGGAATACTTCGGATACCCATCAATACAAGGGGCAATGCGTCTGGCCAACTCAGTGATGTGGATGCACACACTTTTGCCAGCCTTGAATTGATTGTGCCATTCAATTGTTCAAACACTCCAGAAGCCTCTGGGCGGTTTGCGCAGTGTAGTTTTTGATCTATTTTGAATGCTCCACAGATTAATCGAATGATTTCATTATTAAAATGAGGTCCTCTATCTGATTTCAAAGTTAATGGAAAACCAAAATGAGGAATCAACTCCCTCAGCAACAATTTACCTACTGTCAGGCTGCCATTTCTCCTAGTGGGGTACGCCTCCACCCATTGTGAGAAGAAACACACTATGACAAGGATGTACTTAATTCCATTGCTCTGTGGTAGCTCTATAAAATCAAGCTCTAATCTTGTGAATGGCCCTTCAGCCTTTCCAATTTTTCCCCAACTGACCACTGTCTTCCTGCCTGGATTTATTTGTTGACAAATTAAGCATCTCTGGCAAAGACTCTCTGCGACTACCCTGAACCTTGAATTATACCAATCTTGTCTAAATAGTCTGATCATAGCGTCCCTGCCTACATGAGTGTCTCCATGATATATTCTTGCCATTTGAGAGAGCAAGCAGTCTGGCATGACTGGCCTGCCAACAGGGTACACCCATACGTCATCTTCTACCCTCCTTTCACAACCTCATTTTATCCAATTTTCCTTTTCACTTTCCTCTACTTCGTCCTGCAACTGTCTCACCTCATCCCATGTTTCCAAAGCTGAGAACAACATAAGTTGGCAGCAGATTCCACTTGTTTCAATTTTCTTGGTTAGTGCCACATTATTTCTCACACAGTATTGAGCAATCTGGTCAGCGTATCAATTACCAGCCACTACATAGTCATGTCCTGACTGGTGAGCAGCACACTTGACCACTGCTATTTCTTTTGGTAATTGTATTGCTTCCAACTGTTCTTTCACAAATTTCCCATTCTGTATGGGGATCCTGAAGAAGTAAAAAATCCCCTCTACAGCCAGAGAAGGCTATCAATTTGGCTACTTGTGCAGACTTGACTCCCGGTAAACAGGATGTTTCAATGACCCCGGATATTGTGCAAACAGCAGAAGCTGCACTCAGTCCCCTCCTTCAATCCTTAAACAAAAGCTATCGACAAATAGTTCATGGTCTGGCTCTTTCAGAGGCTCTTCCTGTATGTCAGGATGGGGTTTAGTACACATTCAGTCACATCTAAGCAACATGATCTACTTCATCTTTCACTTCCTCGCAAAGTGGATCTGGTAATAAAGAAGCAGGGTTTAACATTGTAAACCAAATCACTGTCACATTTTATGCTCCCAGAATTATTCTTTCATACATAGTCATCCGACTAGGGGTAAGATGCTGTGTTCGAGTTCTGGTTAAAAGAATCTTGACTGAATGCAGAACATAGACTTTTACTGGATGTCCCATCACTATTGGCTCACTTTGCTCTAGACTCATACAGGTAGCAGCTACTGCGTTTAAGCAGCCAGGTAATGTTGAAGCCACAGGATCCAAAGTAGCAGAAAAATATGCGTCTGTATGTCTGCTTAATACATGCCTCTGGGTCAGGACTGAAAGCTCACAACCCTCTCTTTCACAACAGAACAGTGCAAAATATTTCCTACATTCAGGCATACCTAAAGCAGGGGCCTCGCATAGACAATTTCACAATTTTACAAACCCTTCCACACTTTCATCATTCCAAACTATTGGATCCTTCACTCCCTTTCATGTCATCTGAATTAATGGTTTTGCTAGTAAAGAAAAACATACAATTCACTGTCGACAGTACCCCACCACTCCGAGAAACATTCTGATCCTTCTTTGCGTATGCGGTAACTGCATTTGCTTGATTATTTTAATTCTCTTAGGGCTCACTTTTCTGACTCCCTTTTCTATTTGGTGACCCAAGGATTAAACTCCTAATTGGCAAAATTGCAATTTCTCTAGAGACACTTTGTGCTCTTCGTCAGCCAAATGATTCAGCAATGCAATTGAATCAGTAACATAGTCTTCTTGTGAATTTGATGCCACGAGTAAGTCATTGATATATTCTATCAGGACTGAATTTCTAGGCATAACTAACTTCTCTAAACACTTTTTCAGTATTTGATTAAATATTGAGGGACTTCCTGTAGACCCTTGAGGAACTCTGCACCATGCAAAGATACGATCTTCAAATAAAAAAAAAGATACTGGCTGTCTGGGTGCAAAGGAATAGAGAAAAAGACTTGGCACAAATCAATTCCTGTAAACCAGCCTGCATTCCAGGGTATCTGATAAAGAATCACTGCTGGATTTTGCACTACAGGGCAACACGGCACTACACTTTTATGAACTTTTCTCAAATCCTGCACTATCCTATATTTTCTGCTGGGCTTCTAAAGTCCTATTATAGGCGAATTACAAAGACTACTCATTTTTTCCTTCAAAATGCCCAGTTTAATCATTCTATCAATTTCTGAAGCCACTCCGGCATTCACTTCTGGACTCATTTTGTATAGTCTGGTGTTGGCATAAACTGCACCTTCTTGCACTGTCACTTTCACTGGGTATACATTTGCTCTTAAACCTATTTCTTTTCCAGTAAAATCCCATACTTCTGGATTTACATTTGTTTTTAGTACTTCTGGAAAGTCATCTTTTGTCATTAAAGAATACATTTCATCTACCTCTCTGCCCTGTTTAGCTAGCATTATCTTATAGACAATATCTTTATCAAGGGTTTGAAAAGCAACACCATCCGGTGTGCAATACATTTTGCATTTCATTTTGCACAACAGATTACTTCCTAATAGATTCACTGGACTAAAGTCACAGACTCCAAATCTATGCATGTCTTTAAAATTTCCGATGTGCTCTTCCATTGGTTCTGTAATTGGGGTTCTAATCTGTTCATTTGAGACTCCGACTACTTGGATCGCTTCTCCCGAGAGGGGTAGGTTTGGGATGTCTGCTGTTTTCACAGTAGAATGGGTAGTACCAGTATTCAACAGAAAAGTGATATCATTGCCTTTCACTTTCCCATCAATAAATTGACCTTACTGATCTACTGGCAAGGATGCGCCAAGTAAGCACTCCTCTTCCTCACCTCGCAGGCGCCGTCATTGCAGGTTACTAATTTTATCCTCATTATTCTGGAAAAGGTATTGTGAAATCACAGAATTTTTCTTACCACTTTCTCATTGAAATCCGGTGTCTACACTGTACTTTGGCTAGTTCACAAAATTTGGCATAGGGGCAGGTGGCACCTGACACTGCTGATCAACTACCTGCTGCAGCTGATTCATAAGCACCTCATTCTGTGTCTGTGGATTTAAATTTTGATTTGGCCCATTATTATTATTCTGAATATTCTTATGCTTGTTCCAATGTCCAAGCTTTCCACCCCATGACAAGGAAACTTCTTCTTTGCATCATCTCTATTCATTCTTCCCCTTGATTTACCACCATTCGCTGCATGATCATTCAGATTTTGTTTTTCCTCTGACCATCAGTCTAACTATTCAATTTAAGTACCGGTTGTTTTGCCAATTTCACTTGTTCCCACATCATTTTCTCTGTTAGCTTCTTATGCCTTGCCTCAATATCATCCCCACAATATTTCAATTTTTTTAGAATGGCATCAGTATACTTTCCTTGTCAATGTGTTGTTGAATCATCTGACCAATTTCTGGCTTCAGACCGTACACAAACCGATACACAAAATGACCATTTCATATAACATTACATCGCCTCACATGCATGGCAAACAAATATATCCCCTGCCCTGATAGTTAGCTTTGTTATGGAATTATCCCTCTGCACCATCTCAGAGGAGCAGATGCAGGCCCTCAAAGGGCATCAAGCTGCGAAATAACTGACCTGATCTCTCTGGCCTATATAACCTCAAGGAAGACCCACAGCCCAATGCGTTCTCCCATAAATTCTACAAAGCCTGCATGCATAACTAAAGCATGCCATTAGCACACATGCTAGCAGAGGTTGTGGAAGCCTACACACATCCAGGGAGGACATGATTAGGCAGTCCGGGCTGGAATGTTCCCATAGAGAGCAGGGTCAAGACCGATTTGCACATTGATGGGTCCAAACTGGGGTGGTATGGTGAGCTGGATTTAACCCGAATCTGTGACTGGGGTGAATGTTTGATATGTTCAGTAGTCTGTTCATTATCTTTTTGATTACCGTATTCAGGGCATACAGTTTTAGTAACACAATATCTTGCTCATGTAGTCGACCACCCTTCAATATACATCTCCCCCTCTAGGTAGCCTATTTCTATTGAGGTTTGGAAGGGCAACCAAGGTCTAATCCATATCAAGGCACTTGAGACATATATATGTTGTGTAATATACAATATAACTCCATTTCCTCTTTAATGTCTGACCCTCCACCCTTGAGTGGTGGGTTTCTTGAAAAAATGCAATCTGTACTCACCTCCTCTTTATGTAGGCCAGTTCATAGTAATGTTTGGAAGGGAAATTAAGGCTGCATAAATTCTAGGTTGGTATTTTAACTTGCCCACTAGCTTGTGCCAATCTCAGAACTGTGCAATGCATTGTGTAAGGCACAATCTTCACAGCACCCTCCCCTGCACAACTCCCAGTTCATAGCTGTAGCATTCATCTCCACTCTGAGGAAAACCAACAAAAAGAAAGAAACTTACATGTTAAGAAAAACATGACGCAACTCCAACTGTTCCCTCCCGGAACAACACAACAAGGCATATCATCTAAACTAGTAGCATTAATAACTGTCTATCTGCTCCCAGTGTAGACCACTACCAGCCCGGACTAGGAAGCACTGAGGTAGGAGTATAGAAAGAGAAGAACTATGAGAGCATCTGATCCCCTAAAGCCCCATTTATTTATCTATTTATGGGTTAGTATAGCGCTAGAATCGACTCCCGAAAGAGTATCTCTGCACTTAGGCGGGATCCAAGGAGGACATAGGGCTGACATGATTAGAAGGAGAGAAACAGGAAAGTTTTTAACAGCTTCCTAAATGTCGGATGTTCCGTAAAGTGTCTGAGAGAGTCAGGAAGTTTGTTCCATAGACGAGGGCCTAGATAGGAGAGAGCCTTCCCTCCTATTCTTGTCCTCTTGATGATCGGTACTTCAAAAATGTTTTTGCTACTGGAGCGCAGGGGACACAAGGGAGTGTAGGAGACGAATTTCTCGGCCAGATAGGACGGGCCCAGATCGTGTAGAGCTTTGTGGATAATACAGCAGACTTTAAACCTAATCCGTTGGCGGATGGGCAGCCAGTGGAGTTTCACCAGTAGGGGGTGTGATGGAGTCCTGGGGGGGGCATTCTGAACCAGTCTGGCCGCAGTATTCTGGACTGTTTGAAGTCTGCTTAGCAGAGAGTCATTAGCCGAGATCAGAAGTCCATTACAGTAGTCCAGGCGACTAATGACTAACGCCAGGACTAAAGTTTTACGAGTAGAGTCCGGGAGTAAAGAAAAGACTTTCTCGAGCATTCCGATTATGTGGAAGCAAGAGCCAGCCGTCTGCGCTACTTGTTCTTTTAGAGTAAGAGCCTGGTCCAAACGAATGCCTAGGTTTTTTACAACTCATCTTGGGATGGGGTTGGGTCCTAGATCTAAAGGCCACCAGTCCGGGGTCCACAGAAGGGGTGCCTCCCCGAGCAGCATTACTTCTGTTTTCCCTACTTTGCATTGCAAGAAGTTATTTGCCTTCCACTGGGACGCAGCTCACATTCCAACAGAGAAGGCTCATTGTTAACTTACTGAATGGAAAAAGGAGCTGTGTGTCATCAGCATAGGAGACAGGGATAAACCCGAAGGTCCTTAGGAGACTTGTCAAAGGGGTGACATAGATATTGAACAAAGTAGGGCTCAAACAAGAGCCCTGTGGTACCCCCCATTCCAACTAAAACTCTGAAGAAAAAAGAAAAAAAGGATATTGGCCAATCCAGACTGTGAATAAGTAAAGAAATGTTCTGCATCGGTTCAGCTGGGTCTGCCATGCTAACAGTTATTTGCAGTGAGGTGGTATAATCTGATAATATGGATACTCGGCCTGCTGTAGTATACAGTTGTAGTCCCAGCAGTACAATGTCATTTTACCACAGGATGGGGCAGCACACCTGGCTTAAACGGATCCACTGGAACTCTAAATTCTATGCTCTGCACAGAGTGCATTGATAGGCACTCAGTGGTCAACTACCTCCTGTAGCTATTTCTCAAAGAAGGGTATCATGTAGGTGCCTTCTACTTTTGAAGCAAGCCAATGACTCTTACATTATTCTGTCTGGTGTGGTCCTGTTGGCCTTCAATTCTTCTTTCCAGTATATTAGTTTTCTAATCATATATGCTAGTTGTTTTTTTAAAGTATCAGGGATGATCTTAGACACTACCTTCTCTACTTTGTGGACCCATTTTAACATTCTCCTCTGATTGTCTCATGGTAGGCCCAAATCCATCATGACTGAATCTGATTTATGTTGTAGACAGTTTTGGGTTACCAGAAGGGAGTCACTCCTAATTTCCTTAGGTGTTAACAGTACTCATTGAATCTAACTTGGCATGATGACTCATTGTCAATGCTCCTGTCCCTGTTTCAGCTCTGTACTTCTGTGTTCTACACAAAATGGGGAAAGGAGTAGAGCTTGTGCCACTGTTGTTGAATCAAAGAAAGAAGGCACGTGGAGCTCATAATGACCTTCAGAGATGCAAGCACTTAATCATCCAATAGGTGAAACCTTGCATAGCCAAGGTTCACACAACAGTTCAAATAGAGACCTTCAATTCTCTGACCCCACTTATAATCTGACCTTTCTACACAGTATTCTGTGGCCAACTATCATGCCTTGTATCCAGGACATGCACTGGTATCACACACTAGTCTAACCAGGGATTGCTGAGGATCAGCAAGGTTCCCAGAACTCCTCCTTAATCTCAGTAGGTCAAGTTCCAGGTGCTATGGAAGGTCTACATGTTATTATTATTATTGTTAACGAATTTTGTACCGCGCACGGTTACCCAGGGGAATCCCAGCGCTTATAGAGACTTAGAGCGAGCTGCACATGCAGAGCAAAAGAGCTAAAGTTATACCGGGAATAAATATGTTTTTAAATGTTTCCGGAACCTGAGAAGATTTGGTTCAGAACGTAGTGAGAGTGGGAGGGACCACAGTGCCACTGTGCCCACCTCTTCACAGTATATCATCTCGAGCCAACTGGATGATGTCACAGAGGCCCTCAACTGTAACCATACAATGGGAGGTGGTGCCTCGAGGCATAAAAGGGATCTAAATGGCACAGTACAGGAATCTTCCTCCCATTGACAATTCACAAACTTTATGAATTCATTATGGCATGATAATCAGCATTTAACAGAACAGGTGGGAGTGCTACAAAGCAATCTTCATTATCACCAGCAAGGAGTAGAGATAATTACCTTAACCCTTCCAGCATCACTTCACAGCTCACCTACCCTTTCGAGATAAGGGCTAGCTCCTGAGCAGGGTCAAACTGATCCACTTTTTTCAAGTGTTACAGTTCTAGAGTCCTTGGTTCAAGTTCATTGTGCTCCCAGGTCTCATATGCCACACTACCTCAGGTAGATCGCTACCCATGGAAATTACAGGGAGGGTAGCTCTTTCCTTCAGCTCCTCCTTTGCTGCTCCGCAGCCACTGGGAAAAAAAGTTTATCCGATGGGGAGCTGCACCCAACTTTATGGTGCTGCTGCTGTTGCCATCTTGGCTATGTCAAAGCAGTCACGGGCAGCTCTCTGCAGTGAACCATTGGGCAGAACAGTGACAATCATACTGACTGGATTGCAATCGCGAACAATCATTTTTCACTCAGAAGCATGGTATGTGGTGTCAGGATCCATGGAGATTTTCTGAGGAGTCCAAGGACACGAAGGAAAAAGTTGCCTACAACATGGTGATTGGCTCCACTCAGAGAGTGGTAAACACAGTTGAGACTGATGACTGAGATCTTGCTGCTTCACCTTGTAGAAAAAAATATTAAACATATTTAATACAATGTTAGTTGTTACCAATATTAAGTTAATTATTACATTTAGAATATTTGCTCTTCATTCATATTTATATCAATGGTCGCAGTGTTTTTAAAACTAGTGACCAAATTGTGAGTCATGATTTTTTTTTCAGAAAGAATAATACAGAGCGCAGCTATCTGGGGTTTTGTGAAGGTGAATCCCTCAAACACTTGTATCCGAATCCTAGCCGTCTTATAACGGTTAGCAAGATTTTTATGTTGCTGGTATATTCAATTAAAAAAAATGTAGATTCCTAATCATGGATTTATAGGACAAAAAATAGTGCCACCTGTAAAATCTAAGAAGGAAAAAAGGCTATACATTTCTCACTAGGTCAGTCTATTCTTTGTAAGTCAACCAGTCTACATTTTATTAGTTGGATCTACTAGCTAGATACCCAGTGGAAGTGCAATACTACCCCTCATCTCTTATAACTATCTGTGAAATAATGTCTCCTTCAGACTGACAATCTCTTAGCATTAGGTTGCAATGCTGCCACCAAGCCACCGACAATCTGTTGTTAGCAAAAGTAGATTGTGCCACATTTGAGTGAGACAGCTGAAACACTTTGGTTAATTGGCACAGGCACCTCTGCCAAGCTTTAGATTGACTTATGTATATGTCACTGTATTTCTGCTAGAATGTAGATAATCCCATGGATGTGTGTTTGGTTTATTTTGTTTAAAGAGTAGGTATTGGGCAACTTAAAGGCCAACAAACTCAATAGTATGTGTTATAATACTGTGCCTCAAAGTAGTGTGTTACTTCATTAGACAAAATGAAACTACTTCACTATGACTCTACTTTTCCATTCCTTATCTTTTAGGCATTATAATAATCATGCAATTATTCAATAACAAAAGATGATGGTTGGAATGTTGCACAACAGCAAAACAGTCTCTCCCAGTCACAGATCTGGGTTTAATCCATCGTTATTTTGCTCACCAAGCCACCCTAGTTCATACATGGCCATATGCAAATCAGTCTTGACCCTGTGCCTCATGGGAGCAGTCCAGCCCGAACTGCCAAGCCATGTCTTCCCTGGACCGGAATCAAGCATCCCAAGACCCATTTCTGGCTATCAGCCGTCTTCAGCCAGGATAGCTTGACTCCAGTGGCTTAGTGAGCACGGGACCCACGTCTGGGCATACCCTTCCCACATAGGGTGAACAGCAAAACACACAAGATGATGGACGGAATGTTGCACAATGGCAAAACATTCTCCCCAGTCACAGATCTGGGTTTAATCCATTGCTATTTTGCTCACCAAGCCACCCCAGTTCACGACATGGCCATTTGCAAATCAGTCTTGACCCTGTGCCTCATGGGAACAGTCCAGCCCGAACTGCCAAGCCATGTCTTCCCTTGACTGGAATAAAGCATCCTAGGACCGGTTTCTGGCTATCAGCCGCCTTCAGCCAGGATAGCTTGACTCCAGTGGCTTAGTTAGCACAGGACCCACATCTGGGCATACCCTGCCCACATAGGGTGAACAGCAAAAACACACAAGATGATGGACGGAATGTTGCACAATAGCAAAACATTCTCCCCAGTCACAGATATGGGTTCAATCCATCGTTATTTTGCTCACCAAGCCACCCCAGTTCAGATATGGCCATATGCAAATCAGTCTTAACCCTGTGCCTCATGGGAACAGTCCAGCTCGAACTGCCAAGCCATGTCTTCCCTGGACCGTAATCAAGCATCCTAGGACCGATTACTGGCTATCAGCAGTCTTCAGTCAGGATAGTTTAACTCCAGTGGCTTAGAGAGCATGGGACCCACGTCTGGGCATATTCCCACATAGGGTGAACAGCAAAACACACAAGATGATGAACGGAATGTTGCATAATGGCAAAAAATTCTCCCCCAGTCACAGATCTGGGTTTAATCCATCGTTATTTTACTCATCAAGCCACCCCAGTTCAGACATGGCCATATGCAAATCTAATCTCACACAATTAGGGCATCAACACTTTGGATGCTCAATTCACATACTATAAAATGGTGCCCAACTTCTCAGAGAATATTTGAAAGGATAGACTTTAATATAGGACTACAAAATTACACTCATTTTAGCAAATAGCTAAGCTGACCACATTACAGTGATTAATAGAGAGGAATGATGCTTCGCAAAACATTTCATTGTTAAGCCAAAATGTTTCCTTTCTCTTTTTTCCCTGCATGTTTGCTCTAATCCTCTCCCAGTAGTACTCTCCTCCTCCCCTTCTTGTTGCTTTTTACCCCTTCTTGCTTTCTTTATAATACCCCCCCCCTGCCATTGTTTCCGTCCCTATTTGCTTTTCTTTCATTGTATCTATTGTGACGGGCGTGCAGAGATTTAAATGACAAGGCAAAGTGAAAATGGTAAAAAAGGTAACCAAAGAGGGGATGCAGTGCTCTTTGCAAACAGTATCAAGGGAAATTTCTTTCTATGCTCTGATGTACTCTGGAGGCAAATTTGAGAGATTTAAATAATCACAAATTACTATTTCGGCTGATATTCACATTTGTAATTATATCGCATTACTCAACCGATCATATTTCTGCATTAAAATCTCAGGGGCAACTTAGCTGTTTAGTTTTTACCCACGTGGGCTTGCAAGCTTTTTCATCCACTTTTTCTACAATTGCATTACTGAATTTCTTCACCTGCAAGCTATGCCTTAGCAAAATATTGCATGAAACACCATGGCAACATTTGGAAAACAATGATATTCAAAGGCATTGATATCGTGTTTCAAAATGAATGAGGTATTGACAGAACAAACTTCATCAGTTGGAATCCAGATATATATGGCTGAGATACCCGCCACCCTCTCTCAACACAATCCCCAAAGGAGGGAAACCGGAAACAGTTCTTGAAGTTTTTGGAAGTGGGAGGGAGTGACCCTCCCGGCCGTATTTATTAAAACAAAAAAATTAAAACATTAAACAGTTTCATATTAATGTACAATTTCATTACCACATTGCGATGTTTGGCTAACCTTAACAGATTCTCTAATACAGAGGTTCTCCTAGCCGAACTAACATCCTACAAAACATTTTCTTGAAATACTGAAATTGTACATCCTAACGTTTAAGGGCCAACGGCAAGGTCGTAACCGGTGTCAAGATCCCTAACCAGACATACCCCCCCCACTTGGGAGGGGCGACAGCACTGAGGCGTACTCAAGTGCAACTACTACCAATTTCCCTTGACTTGACGGGGGCACCTATAAACTCGACGCCAGTTAAAGGTCGTTCGAAGACTCGTGTGAGGTATCTAGAAGGTATCGTAGACCTCCCCCCAACCCCACACAACTTACCGCATCTGCCGTCGCAGATGTCACTGGCCCCGGGAAATTCCCCAGGAGGGGGCTGTAACCCCTCCTACACAGGAAGGGGCCTTGACCGCCTTTCCTTTTCTTTCGGGGACCCATCCTTAGAAGGGACCGCCTCCCCGTTGAGGGGCCAAAGGCCACCTCTCCCGAGCGCTCCCATCCGTGTTGGGTGACGCCCACTCATAGGGATCTTCCAATTAGTGCTCACCGATCATGACCTTACCGCCCGACCAAAATAAATACGACAAATGCTAACTAACTAAAAATACATTGGCCACTATGACCGAAAAGCATGTTTATAAATGGACGTTAAATCCGAATTTCTTTAATCACCAAACTTACAAAATTAGACCAATCTTTATTACACATTCAACATCAACATGATACTAACACAACCTGTAAACGAAATAGAATTATCGATCAATTTTATTAAAACAACTGGCTGTCTTCAGGGGCTGGTGGGTGGGTCAAAATTGGCTCTTCGTTCCGTCTCGAGCTCACGTGCAGCGAGGAGGTGCAGCTTCAGAGCACAGGAACAAGAGGATGTCTTCTGGTCTTGCGTCCCTTTTTATCCATCTTCAGGGCGGGCGTAAACCCGCCCCTGCCTGCCCCGAGGGCGTGGCCGGCCGCGTCAGTGTCTAGGCCAGCCCACTCTAGGGCGGGAAAAAGCGCGCCCCGGCTACGCCGCTTCGGGCATACCAGCCGAGACGCGCCTCCCGCCCAAAATGGCTTCCCGGGGGGATCGAGGCACTCTGCCATACGTTCGGGGGGACCGAGTGGTCGCCCCTTTCCATATGGCTGAGATACCCGCCACCCCCTCTCAACACAATCCCCAAAGGAGGGAAACCGGAAACAGTTCTTGAAGTTTTTGGAAGTGGGAGGGAGTGACCCTCCCGGCCGTATTTATTAAAACAAAAAAATTAAAACATTAAACAGTTTCATATTAATGTACAATTTCATTACCACATTGCGATGTTTGGCTAACCTTAACAGATTCTCTAATACAGAGGTTCTCCTAGCCGAACTAACATCCTACAAAACATTTTCTTGAAATATTGAAATTGTACATCCTAACGTTTAAGGGCCAACGGCAAGGTCGTAACCGGTGTCAAGATCCCTAACCAGACATACCCCCCCCACTTGGGAGGGGCGACAGCACTGAGGCGTACTCAAGTGCAACTACTACCAATTTCCCTTGACTTGACGGGGGCACCTATAAACTCGACGCCAGTTAAAGGTCGTTCGAAGACTCGTGTGAGGTATCTAGAAGGTATCGTAGACCTCCCCCCAACCCCACACAACTTACCGCATCTGCCGTCGCAGATGTCACTGGCCCCGGGAAATTCCCCAGGAGGGGGCTGTAACCCCTCCTACACAGGAAGGGGCCTTGACCGCCTTTCCTTTTCTTTCGGCGACCCATCCTTAGAAGGGACCGCCTCCCCGTTGAGGGGCCAAAGGCCACCTCTCCCGAGCGCTCCCATCCGTGTTGGGTGACGCCCACTCATAGGGATCTTCCAATTAGTGCTCACCGATCATGACCTTACCGCCACAGGCCGGATAGTTGACCGGCTATCCGGACCCCCCACAAAACTCCTACCTAAAGGTCATGTTTCAACGATTTTAACCATGCTAAGAAGTCTCCCAAGAGTAACTCATTCCCCACCCGAGACAAATGCACACCATCCCCCAAATACATACTGTCATCATTAATACAGCTATGAGAAATAGAATGCAATGTCCCGGAACGGAACAACCTACTCACTTTGTTGTTAAGCTTTCTAACAGAATGATTCAAAGCAGGAATAGAGATAGCCCCCCGCCACACCTTTCGTGGAATCAAATGGGACCATGCAATTGTGCACCCCGGAACTCTCCTCGCCAACCAACTTACAGTGGAAAGCATTGCCTCCAGGAGTAGTCGTCTACCGGTGGTGACCAAATCATTGCCCCCTACATGTACTATAACTATAGACGGCGGTGACCTCGTCCGCCCTAACAAACCCTCGAAAAATGTTTGAAACTGGTCAATACAGAGACCGCCTCTTCCGTAGAAGGACATCCTGTACCCGTATTCCCCAGCTACGTGAATCATGTCACCTGCTTTGAATACGTCTGCGGCACGCCTCACGTATGAGTGGCCCACGACCCACACCTCCTTTTTCACAGCCGGTGATGTCTGACCGCTGGCCCGGTGTAGGGTCGACTGCATAGTCCGCCCCGCCTCGTAGGCTTGCGTAACTGAAAACCAAACAAAAACAAGAAGCGTGAGTACATTATTACAGCTTCACAACATGTGCAACCGCACGTATCTCTTATAACAATTGGAGGACCAACGCCCCACTCGTTTCACTTGCTCAACATTAAGAACCCTGGCTGTAGCTTCCGTAGCAGCCCCTATCCGAAAGGAATGGGTCCCAAATTCGCCCGGGTTCAAGCCCGCAGCGGCAATTGACATCGCAAGCACCCGCTGAAACTGAAATTTCGTCAGTGGGGTGGCGTCTGCGTGTCTTAACAAAGTCCCCCCCCATGATGCCACCCTTCGTGCTAGGTAATCTTCTAAACACTTTACCGGACACATGGAGGACCCGGGAATCCTGCGTATGATTACACAGTCACCCATCCCATCTTGATCAGTCTTGGACCTTACAAAGGAGACAGTCATTGTTTCTCCCCTGATCTGAACGTGTTCCTGGCACAAACCCCCTGCCACATCCAGTTTGTTCCTTGCAACTAGTTCGCTTACCCGCATCGCCCCGTGAAATGCTAGCGTAAAAGCGGCTCGGAACAGCACCGCCTCAAACTGAGATGAACATGTGGCCGGGAGTGTGGCCAACAACTGGGACAATCTATCCAAACCTATCGGGCGCCTTTCATCTACTCTGCGACCCTCAAGGCGTTGCCACCCACGCAGCGCTTTCTGTACAACGAAAGACGCTGTCGGGTCCTGGATAGCGTGTGCTCTGGCAACAAAGGAAATGGCAGCACGATGCCTCTGGGCCGTAGCCACCGATTTCCCAGCCCTACGTAAGGACATCAGAAAATTCACTACCCATTCCTCGTGACCCCAAA
The DNA here is from genome assembly GCF_964263255.1 of Lissotriton vulgaris. Classification (NCBI taxonomy): domain Eukaryota; kingdom Metazoa; phylum Chordata; class Amphibia; order Caudata; family Salamandridae; genus Lissotriton; species Lissotriton vulgaris. The sequence continues at coordinate 1,301,614,694 of NC_141695.1, read as the reverse complement.
GCCGCTCTCTATCAGTCCCCAAAAAGGCTAAATAGGCCCGAAACGCCCCTTCGTATGCCTTCCTCGTCCTTGGTGCTAGACTCTCTCCCACGAGGTGACGAAGTTCGGGGCACCGAGAGACCAGAGAGCTTCGGGAAAGGGTGCCGGTTCTGGGTCCGCTGAGGGGAGGAAACCCGAGAAAGCCTGCATTTGAAAACGAGACAGTGCGTCAGCCGCCTGATTCATCACCCCTGGAACATGCTTTGCTCTGAATAGCACGTTCAATTGCATACACAGTAAAACAATTTCCTTAAGCAGTCTTAAAATCAGTTTACAACGTGCTGCCTGACTATTGATACACTCGACCACGGTCATATTGTCAGACCAAAATATGACAGAGTGATCTTTGAACCCTTCGGGCCATGTTCTCAGGGCCACCAAGATGGGAAACAGTTCCAGGAAAGCAATATTACTCGTCAGACCATTCTCATGCCACCATGTCGGCCATCTTTGTGCTGACCATTTTGTGCCGAAGATGGCGCCAAAACCTATGCTTCCTGCTGAATCTGTCCATAGCCCTAGCTCTTCAGAGGACACGGCTGGTTTATTCCAGACGACTCGACCATTAAAGTCCGCCAGAAATGCTAACCAAATACGCATGTCCTGGCGGACCTCAGCCGATAGTCTCGTGCGATGATGGCCCTCTCTTAGGCCGACCATCGCCTGGGCAATTGAACGAGAAAAGGGGCGGGCCATTGGTATCACCCTCAGGGCAAAATTCAACTGTCCCACCAACTGCTGTAATTGTTGCAGCGTAACTTTAGATGCCTTTATACACACTTGCAGTGCTGCCCTGAACTTCAACACTTTGTCAGCTGGCAAACGGAAACAACCCTCACTGGAGTCCAACTCGATCCCCAGAAACTCGAGGCAAGTCGTAGGACCCACTGTTTTACCCGGCGCCAATGGCACACCAAACTGGTTCATTAACACACAAAATTCGGCCAAGGCCCGGCCACATTCAAGATCCCCGGCTGCCCCAAGAAACAGAAAATCATCAAGGTAGTGCATTACATATTGGAAACCCGTTTTCTTTGTGAAGACCCATTGTAGAAAACTACTGAATTTCTCGAAATAGGCACAGGATATAGAGCACCCCATCGGCATACACCTATCCATGTAATAACAACCCTGAAACATGAATCCCAGGAGACGCTGGTCGTCTGGGTGTACCGGGAGCAATCGGAACGCTGACTCGATATCTGACTTCGCCATCAGCGCCCCGGGCCCCAGGCGATTCAAAATGGCTACGGCCTCATCGAAGGATGCGTACCGCACCGAACACACTTCTGGATCGATTGCATCGTTTACAGAAAGACCTCGTGGAGCTGACAAATTATGAATCAGTCGGAACTCACCTGGGTCCTTCTTGGGGACTACCCCCAAAGGAGAACAAACAAAATTCTGCACCTGGGGTACACTAAACGGGCCGGCGACCCGACCTCGAGCAACCTCTTTCCGGATCTTATCCTGTACTACGGGCGTATGCTGCAGGACGGAAAGTTGATTTTTGCACTTCTCCACACCCTGAAAGTCCCCTACCGGAATGCGGAAACCATACGAAAATCCGTTCCGCAGCACCCCAGCAGAAGTACGATCCGGGTATTCACTGAGCCAGGGAATCATCGCCAAGGTATCAATCGGGGTTGGTAAAGGCGCCCCTCGGACTACGTTAGACCTGTTTGGCGCCTCCTCTCCCCCCATTATCACCCGTTCTGGCTCTGCACGTGGACTCAGGATGGGACGACCCGCAACCACTACATTCATGTTTGAATTTACACGATCCCTGGGGTCTAGTACATTTACCTTTGTTGAAATTAAAGCAGAAACCCCTTTTTCCTGTATTGCCGGTAGGTCTCGAGTAATCGTCGGTACCCGTACCTGATCGAAAGGGCGTCCCCGCATATTGGCGGGAGGATTCGCCAACATTACTTCCTACCAACGGCATTTTTAACATTCCTGTCTCCTTCATTTTATCCCAAGTCAAAGAATCATAACAATCCCAGGTTAAACTTTTATTATGCTCCTTTGCCTTTCTGAAAAGATTATCGTAACAGAACCAATGGTTACCCTGGTGCGATGTCGAGTACCCCATGATTCGTGATTGATAGATTGGAAACTCGGAAAGCAACTCAGGCCTACGCTCCCCCAAGATTGACGTAAAAATTCCCCAAGCATTGCCCCAATTGCCAATATTCTCATTCACTTTAAAGGCGGCCATTTTTGCGCGCCAAACACTCGGATGCATGAGATCCTTCTGACTCTTAACATGCTCCACCTCATAATGATCAACAAGCAACGAGAAAATGTTCACATACTCCCCCGCCCAAATCTTTTCCTTAATTGCCAAAGGAACATGTTGACCCAACTTTTCTCTACGAGAGGGTGTTGACTCATCCCTCGCAATCGGCAATGGCCGCTTACCTGCACCGGACGCTGCCTCTGTGGTCGTAATCGTCCCTTGTGGCTTGTCTACTACTGCAGCCGGCGCGGACACCTTGGCTGCATCCCGTTTCTCGCGCAATTGTTTCATCAGCGCCTGTGCCTCGGCAGCCGTGGCGCCCTCACTACTGTCGCCCAACCACGCTGCAAGCTGTGCCGCCAGCTCGGGCGGCATATCCTCATTGGACACGGGGGTGACCACAACGGGAATCGGATTCCCCTCCTCCGGCACGGGAGTTGGTGCCTCGAGCGGGGCACTGGGACCCGGGATGTCTTCTCCCGCTGCTCCCCTCTTGGGCCTCTTGTTTTTCCCTCCCGGGGCTGCCCCCGCCAAAGGACGTTTTGGTCCCCCTTCCTCGTTCTTATCCACCCGCTTCTTTAGTTCGGACATCTCCTTCATGAGAACACGCAGCATCTGTTCAGTTGTCATGCGTTTTCCCGCCTTCCTCGGCATTCTCCAACAGAGTAACTGTAAAACAAACAAGAACGATTAAAACGCTCAAAATTGGCTCTTCGTTCCGTCTCGAGCTCACGTGCAGCGAGGAGGTGCAGCTTCAGAGCACAGGAACAAGAGGATGTCTTCTGGTCTTGCGTCCCTTTTTATCCATCTTCAGGGCGGGCGTAAACCCGCCCCTGCCTGCCCCGAGGGCGTGGCCGGCCGCGTCAGTGTCTAGGCCAGCCCACTCTAGGGCGGGAAAAAGCGCGCCCCGGCTACGCCGCTTCGGGCATACCAGCCGAGACGCGCCTCCCGCCCAAAATGGCTTCCCGGGGGGATCGAGGCACTCTGCCATACGATCGGGGGGACCGAGTGGTCGCCCCTTTCCATTATCTGATTAAGAACAAATATGGTCTTAATGATATATTGGTCTTAATGATGAAGAACTACATATGCTCCTTTAGACATAAAGACATGATAACTATTTATCTTCTCATTAGAAAGAATAAGCAATAAACTTGAGATGGGTGAGAGGTTGCCTTAATGACACTAGATAGACAAGCCAATGAGTTTAATTCAGACATGATGTCCATAAATGGGCATGCCACTTAGCTATGGTGGTCAGTGGATGCTTTACGAACCATTTGTCTATATCTGGTATTTAATAAAATACTTCTCAGGCTCTCTATTGAATATAATGTACAGGTGTTGATATCTTGAAGTATTTCATTGAGATTAACACTAATAATATTATTCTACTAATATGGCTGCTAATGATTTGCTAAATGAATCCTGTGAAGTATTGGATGTTTGTAAAGTGTGCTGGTCAGGAACTACTATTCCCAGAATGCATCATTGGAGGCAAGATAGGCCTACTTTGTTGAATATTAAACTGAAAATTATCTCACCAATTATGAAAAAGACCAGGAGGGTTGAAACGCATGGTGTTGCTGTCATGCATCTAGAATAAACAATATTTATTATTCCAAGTTAAGCAAGCGCAGCAAATACATTTTTTGTGAAGAATAGATATATATCATTAGCTGCCGCTCAGTCCCAGGCCTCCTAGATACGATGTTCCACAGCAGGGTAGCAAACGCTTACATTTCCATTCAAATGTGCTCACAGTCCTATCAAACATACACACCGTGGCCAGATTTGCATTTTGAGCGTTTTTTGTCAAAATGTTTTAATTGAAAATTTTCCTCAGGGATTGCAACAAAAACATTACAAATGTGACAAATTTCAGGAGTATCATCCGCCTAGTTATTCAAATTATTATTTAGAGCTACATTCTGCCCCCAAGGAACACACGGATGTAGTTCAATATATGACACAGTTTCCTCAGGACAAGTCGCAAACCCAGTAATGTTTGCTGATAACCGTCTACTCTCTCATGAGAGTAACATGAAAACGAAACTTAATTATACCTACGATAAAAACGGTAAACCAAAAGAAAAAAAAAGAAAATGAACAAGGTTGTCATGGTGCAACTGAAAAAAGAAAAGAAATGGGTAGGAGGGATGGAGCGCCGAGGTCTACTCTACGGTAGTAGGTGTCTAGAATAGATGGAGAGCCCTAAGCCTTGGATGACAAGCTGTCAGCGGGAGCCCCTCTGATAGATATCTGACCAGTGGAGACCAAATGTAATCAAAACCTTTCCTGGCATCCTCAACAATATCAGTCATATGCTCCAAGGCCAAAGCCTGCCACAATCTAGCATGCCACTGGATTAAGGATGGGGCGTCCGGCTTCCTCCACGCTGCAGCTACTGCCATTTTCGCAGCCCCCAAAGGACGGATTTGTCGCTCTGTGTCTGTCTTCTCAGGAGTGGGTCCCAAACCCATAGCAAGACATGTTCTATAGAGTCAGGAATGGGATAGCCCAAGACAAGTTTTATTTGAGCCAGGATCGCCTTTCAAAAAGGCTTCATAACAGGGCAATCCAACCAAATATGTCTGAAATCGCCTAAAAGCCCACACCCCCTCCAACACCTATCAGAGGTTCCCAGAAAAATTGTATGTAATTTCTGAGGGTACAAGTACCAATAGTACATCATTTTGTAGTGTGCCTCCCTGAGATACATGGAACAATTGAATTTCGCTATATCCCTTCCCAGGTGTTCCCACTGCTTGTCCTCCTTAGGGGCCTGCAATAAATTATTCCAGAATTGTTTGAAGCGCGGTGTTGCTCTGTGGCTCAGGGCTTGGATAAGAGCATACTGGAAGGATATACACCCCTTGGAGGAGGACCCCAATTGTGTGAACCTCTGGATAGGGAGCAACTCCCTGGTAACGCTCTGCCGCATCAAAGGCTGTTGCACCCAGTGTTTCAATTGTAAGTAGTGGTAGTCTGCTTTATTAGTTACTCCTTGCAGTTCTGGAACGTGAGGAGTTCTCCCTTCTCAAACAAGTGGGAAATCATGAGACACCCCCCTCCCACCACGCATCAAACGGGCTGTCTTGTAGAGCAGGGAGGAACGCTGCGTTAAAATGTATAGGCATGTGAGGGGATGGGAAGGTCGTAAGTGTAATTTTGGAGGTGAGAGTGTCCCATACCTTAAGTGTGGTGGTAGTAGGAGTGCTAATATAAGCATTGCAAGGTCTATCACATTTAGGTTTCTAGAGGAGATCCCAAATTGTGCGCCCATTTATCTGTCTATCTATGTGAAGCCAATGCTTCTCTTATTCCCTCAGTGACCACTCCATGATCACACGCATTTGTGATGCGCTGTAATAAGATTGAAAGTTTGGTAGCGCTAGGCCGCCCTTCTTGTGTGGTCTGATGAGCAATTTGTACTGAAGTGTAGCCCTCTTCCCCTGTCAAATAAATTTGGTCAGCATGGCTCGCAATTCCCGAAAGAGTCCTCTCTCCATTGCAATTGGAAGCCCCTGAAAGAAATAAAGTAGATGGGGGAGAACATTCAACTTAATGGCATGAATCCTGCCTATTTAGGTGATTTAAGCAACGCTCCATTTGCCCAAATCGCTCTTCAATTGACGCACGGGGAGAGGAAAATTATCCTGGAATAGGTCCTGCACCCTTGGGGTAAGCTTGACTCCCAAATAGGTAATTTCCTTTAAGGTGCAACGAAAGGGTGTCATCCCTTCAATCCGTCGCCATTCGTCCTTGGGTATTGTCAGGTTCAATAGGAAAGATTTTGTGAGGTTAACCTTAAAACCTGCTACCTCTTCAAACACTTTCAACTCAGATTGGATAGCCAGGAGAGAAACCTGGGGATTTGTCACAGGAAGCAGCACGTCATTGGCGAATAACAATATTTTATGATCTCCTGTGCCAAAATTAATTCCACATATCTCCTCATTACCCCATATCCGATGTGCCAGAGGTTCAATGCTTAAAACAAAGAGGAGGGGAGATAAGGGACAACCCTGTCTCGTTCCAAGAGTCAAGGCAAAGGGGAAGGACGCAACTCCGTTGATAATGACCCGAGAGAAGGAGAGTGATTGATAGTTAGAGCTAATCATCCCAATGAAGGTTTCGCTGAAGCCAAAGCGCTGAAGCACTTTAAATAAGAAGGACCATTCCACACGATAAAAAGCTTTCTCCGTGTCTAATGAGAGAAGCGCTGTGGGAGATATTTTTCTTGCCAACTTTTTCAATGATGTGGATGATGCGCCTCAAGTTGTCAGGAGTTAGCCTCTCCTTAAAAAACCCGGATTGATCCGGATCCACGACAGCAGGTAGGATAGTTTCTAAACGTGAAGCCAGGATTTTGGAATAAATCTGGGCATCAAGGTTCAGCAAAGCGATCGGGCGATAGGAGGAGCAATGTGCTGGATACTTGCCCGGTTTAGGAATTAGAGCCACTATTGCCTCTCCCATGGAAGGAATAACCCTACGTGTAGAAGCGATAGAATTAAACAATATAGTTAAGAAGGGGACAAGCTCTGGTGCGAAAGTCCGATAGAAGTGGGCTGAAAATCAGTCCGGGCGGGGAGCTTTCTGGAGTTTAAGGGAAACAATCGCCTTTTGCACTTCTTCGACGGTATTCACCTGTTACAACGCATTTTTTACAACGCACTACCACTACAACGCAGGCATTACAACGCATACCATTACAACGCATAGCGCTGGGGGGCGCTCTAGGATAAGAGGTAAGTTTAATTTACTATCCAACACCTTCCCTAGGGTCCACGGGGACTGGAGTTAGAATAGTAAATTATACTTACCACTATCCAGCACCCCAAAGCGCTATGCGTTGTAGTGGTATGCGTTGTGAATACCGCGTTGTAATGGTATGTGGAGTAAAAGTATGCGTTGTAACGTCATACATCCTTCTTCGACAGAGATGGGTTTGTGACAACTCTTCATTGGTACGTGCCCCTACCTGAGGAAGGTCCAGAGCGTCTAAGTAGCCCGTTTGATCGATCGCCCCCAAGAACTCCGAGGTATACCGGGCCCTATAAAAGGCTTCAAAAGCTCCAGCCTTATCCTCCTCCGATCTGTGAGAGTTACCATTGCTATCTACTATGTGTTTGATGTACTCACGTTCCTGTTTGGCCTGCAGTTGGCGTGCCAGCAAGGTTCCCACCTTATTCTCACTCTGGTAACCTCGGGCCTGCAACCGTAGGATAGATTTTTTGGCTCTATTAGTGTAAATGGCCTGCAGTTTCCCTTTTGAGGACGTAATCTTCTGAGTCAGAGTTGAAGGTTGGGACATGTGTGCCTGTTCAGCATGCTTACGTTCACCTTCAAGCTGAAGACGTTCCGCTCCTTGTTGGGAACGCAAGGTTGTAGCCAGATCTATGAACTTGCCCCGGAATACTGCCTTAAGTGCTTCCCAAGTATTAGAGTGAGAGGTGTCCTCATGGTAATTCATCTCGTGATACCCCTTGATAGTCTTCCTCAGTTCATCTCTGAGGAGTATGTCTCTGCATAAAAAATTGGGGAAATACCATCTGGCATGTTTAGGGTCTTGTTTGGCCACATGATCATCATCTCTAGGGGAGCAGGATCCGAAATGCAGATTGGGTGAAACTGTGATTGTAATACAGAAGGAAACAGGGAGTGACTCAGGAAAGAGTAATTGATACGGGAATACGTTCTGTGGGAATGTGAGAAGTATGAGTGATCTCTTGATGTGGGATTGGCCTCTCTCCAAACATCCACCAACCTCAAGCTTTGAAGTTGTGAGCGCGGCGCCTACCCAAATGCCCACACCGGAGCCCTATGTGAATGTGATGTGTTGCTGTCTAAATCCCAGACTACGTTGAAGTCCCCCAGGAGCAATATGTCATCTGGGGCGAAATTTTCTAAAGTCATAAGAAAGGAAAGGAGGAAATCTTGCTGACCTGTGTTAGGTGCATAGGGCGCTGCAAATGTACATGGGCGACCCCGCAGATCCCCCCTAACCATAATGTATCTCCCACTTCTGTCCCATATAGTGTCCGGAGCCTCAAAGGGAACCCCAGCATGGAACACCAGTGCCACCCATTTGTGTTTAGAGGAATGCGAGGAACAGAATACGTGGGGGTAAGCCTTATGGTGCAATCTCTGATCTTCAGATTTTTTGAGGTGTGTTTCCCAAAGAGCTATGATATGTGCATTGTGATCAAGCATGAATTTCCAGTAGCGCTGATGTTTATTTGGGGAATAAAACCCCCTACCATTCCATGAGACTACTCTAACCGCCATCATTACGTGAGGAAAATAGCTGCTCTAGAAACAGTATCCCCATCTACTTCGACCTCCTAGAAACCCCTCTCCCCCACCCCCTCCCTAGCCCAATAAAAAGAGTAGCACCATGACATCTAAACAAATCCAACGCATAAGATGAGTGTGTGGTGTCCCGCTCCTAGATGGGAATCCCAAATCTAAACTACACTCTAGGGACATTACCATTTCCCATCCCCCAGCCCTATGTAATTCAACAATCAAGGCAATTCTTGTACTACGAAACAATACCCTCCCCAAACTGAGCACTCATAAAGTAAGGCATTTTGAACTGTGCATTGACCACACACAACATTGTCTTTAGAGAACAGCTCCAACTTCCACTATTGAGCAGGTCTCGACTGATACAACCTATCCTCCTGCAGCCCCCTTTTCAGTGTGGATACAGAACACCCTCTGACCCGACATCCCCCCGACAATGAGCTCACATGTAGTCCATGCCTGGCGCCAGAAGGAGTCTCAAGCGGGCAGCGGGCACCCAAAATCCAGTCAAATACGGAAAATGCAAGTCCTCCGCTCCATCCAAATCCCCAGGAATCCCAACCAAACCCAGCCATGGATGCGGGAGAGAGGCGGTGAGAACAACCCTCTCAAAACAGCCGTAGATTTTTTTCAAAGGGTATTCAGTCATTCATTAATCCGACCAAACCTGAAGCTCTGATCTCTCTACACGCTCGACCATTAATCTCATTCTGGACCTTTTGTGTTTCTTCTTCCCACTCTGCGCCATTGCCCGCCGTTGCGACGATCTGCTCGGCCTTCTCCGATCCAGCAGGGTCACTGCCCCCGAGAGTTCCACACAATGCTGCTGCTTGTTTTGCCACAGGAAGGCTATCCTGAAGGGGCATGTCCATCTGTATCTGATATTCTTCTCCCTTAGGTGTTCCGTGACTGGTCGGAACTGCTGTCGTGCCTGGAGAGTGGCCTGGGCCACATCTTGATAAAGGGTATACGTGGTGTTTTGGAAGGAAATGGAGTCTGAGGCCCTGGCCTTTGCAGAACTAGTTCTTTAACCTTGAAAGAGCTGAACTTGGCCAGAACATCCCGTGGACGGCGATTCTCTCCTGATAGGCGTGGGCCCACTCTCTGGACCCTCTTCAGCCGAACCTCTATGCTATCCTCTTCGAGGGCAGAGGAGAAGAGGCCCACCATAAACGCCTCCAAGTCAGGTCCCTCGCCGTCTCCCTCCAGTTCCGGGACCCTTTTGTTGTCGCGACAAGAGCGATTTTCTAGATCTTCGCATTTTAGGAGGGAATTGTGCAGTTGCTTGCGTAGGTCAGCCGTGTTCTCTTCCAGGGTTGAGATCTTACCCACCATCTCCTGGTGTTGTGCTTCCAAATCGAGTATGCGTGTACCCACAGAGTCAATATCTGCTTGGACAGGCACTAATTTCTCGCGCACCTCCTTGCGAAAGTTCTCGAAGGAGGCCTACATGTCCGCCTTGATGTCCGCCCGTAACTCGGCACATCGTTCCTGTTTGAAGTCCTGTAGTGAGAACAAGAGATGTTCTCGTGTCAACGCCATTGATACTCCATCTTCTGTGGACGCCCTTCAAGCCGACGTGAAATAGTTGGAGATCCTAATATTGAGGTTCTTCTTGGGTGGTATAGGGGACCCTCCGTTCAGTCAGATCTTGGCCGCCCCCCAGGTACTTGGACCCCCTCAGTGGCCACCAGCAGAGACTCCCACTGCACTCCTCCGCTCTTTATGCCTCACTAGCTCACCGCAGGGGTCAGCCAAAGCCGCTTTCATGACTCCTTCCGGCATCCCACAAGAAACAGCATGCACCAAACTTGGAAGCACCCAGTCTCTGCGCTTTCTGTCCACTTTTACAACAGCCCTCCCAACTGGATATATTTTCCAACGTCGTCTGGCACAATGCAGAAATCATTTACCATCAATGAAAGACCACAGTCGGCACCGTGGTTTACGGAGGCGCTACGTCTGGCTCGCAGTCAATGCAAGGTTGCTGAACGGGCCTGGCGCCTCAAATATGATGGGGAGGCCAAACTAGTCTATAGATCGGCGGTGAAGGCCTATCATCGTGATATTTTGGGTGCCAAGCGGGAATATCTTGCCAGGAGGATTGAGACGGCGGCGAACTCCTGTAAGGAGATCTTCACGATTGTGAAGGAGTTCACGGCCCCTTCCTCCTATTCTCCCCCGCCTGTTTCTTCGGATGCGTGGGCATGTGATCTTGCCACTTTTTTCACCGACAAGATTAAGGCTATTCAGGCCTCCTTCTCGGAGAGCATTGTGGAGGGTTGCTGTGGCCCCGGGGCAGGACTTGGAACATCGTCCCTGCCTACGGCAGTACTGGCTGACTTCCCACCTGTCTCCAGTGATATGTCCCGGGCCCTGCTGGCCAGTCTCAAATCTGGTTCCCCGCTTGACCCCTGCCCTGCCAAATTCATGGCCGGGATGGCGGCAGTGGTGAATCCCCTGGTCAACCCTATCCTCAATGCCTCCTTGCGTGAGGGGAGCGTCCCTCGCTCCTGGAAAAGGGCGATGGTGATCCCCCTCCTGAAAAAGCCTGGTCTTGATGCCGAGGTTTTGGCCAATTATAGGCCAATTTCACTGCTCCCGGCCCTGGCTAAGATCACCGAGAAACATGTTCATGGTGTCTTGTCGAGCTTTTTAGAATCTAACAACTTGCTCCATCCGTCCCAATCCGGGTTCCGTCCGAATTTTAGTACGGAAACGGCGTTGGTGGAGGTCTCTGAGATCATCAGGGAGACCTTGGATGTGGGTGGCAAGGCCATGCTAGTCATGTTGGACCTGTCGGCGGCCTTCGACACCGTCCCTCATGAGGCGCTTCTCGCTAGGCTTCATGACATCGGCCTAAGGGGGACGGTGTTCAGATGGTTTTCATCTTTTCTGGAGGGCCGCCGCCAGACGGTCTGGGTTTCCCAGAGCTCCGCCGAGATGCCGCCATTGGGAGTTGGGGTTCCACAGGGATCTGTGTTGAGCCCGACATTGTTCAACATCTTTATGTCCCCCTTGGCGGCAGCGGCGGAGGCTTACGGAGCCCAGATCGTGTCCTATGCCGATGACACGCAACTCCTTTTCACATGTGCTAAAGACCAGCCATTTGATGGGGAGAGAATTCGGGACTGTCTGGATATGGTCTTTGGCTGGTTCCAGCGGAACAGTTTAAAGGCCAACTCCAGTAAGTCGGAGGTATTATTCTTCGGCTGTGTCACCGATCCCGAGTGGCGGCAGTGGTGGCCGGCCGCCATGTGTCCTCCGGCACAATCATCCCTGGTGGCCAAAAATCTAGGCGTTAAGCTTGACAACAAGCTCTCTCTCAGATCTCATGTTCTTGGCCTGGTTGGCACCTGTTTCGGCATTCTGAAAATGCTCCGCAAGTTTCTTCCCCTTCTTTCTGCGGAGCATAGACGGATTACGGTGCAGGCGCTTATCGGATCCAGGCTAGACTATGCCAATGCTCTTTTCCTGGGTCTTCCAGAGTACTTGGTCCAGCGTCTGCAGGTGACACAGAACTCGGCAGCGCGCGCTATCTTTGGTCTGCATAGACGCGCACGGGCATCTGGCCTTCTGCGGACGCTGCATTGGCTCCCTATCCGTAAACGGATTATGTTCAAATCTTTGACGCTGGTGCATAAAGCTCTGTTTGGCTCAGGCGCAGGATATCTTCAGAAGAGATTGGCTTTCTATCGCCCTGCTCGCTCACTGCGCTCGGAATCCCTTTTCACGGCTGTGGTTCCTCGCGTGAGGAAGGCCCGGATTGGGGGGCGCTCCTTTAGCCTCAAGGCCTCCCAGCTGTGGAACTCGCTTCCACTGGAACTTCGCAGCACTCCCACCCTGTTTCAATTCAGAAGGAATTTGAAGACTTGGCTTTTTAACCTCTCTGTTTAGGTGGATTTTCTTCTTTGTTCTCCCCTGGGCTTTTGTTTTTCTCTTGTTATGTTGTTATACACTGTAGCTTTATGTGGAAAGCGCCGGGACACTCTTTTAGAGTAGCCGAGCGCTATATAAACATATTTTAACATTTTAACATAACCTCCCGTCAGCCATGTTGGTATCAGGCACTCTCCCCGAGCAAGGCCTCTGCGTAGTGCAGCTGTCCCCCTCAGATGTCTTCCTTGGTACACTGCTGCCCCATATGGGCTCAACCTCGGGAGGAAACACGCTTGCAGCTCCTTTGAGAGCACACCTGGGACACCGCCACACACCCCCAGGAATTGTAAGACTTAGTCAGTTCCTGAAGAGGCAAATGCATCGGGCCTCAGTTCAGCCTGACAGAGTACCTCTGATGATGTAGTCTGGGCATTACAGTCGGGGACAGGATAGCCGAGAACACAGGGGTAGTCAGGAGGCGCGATCGCCTTATGCTCCTCACCTCTGTCCGCCATTTTGCGAGGCTCTGTGTTAGGATCAGGAGAAGCCCTGTCAAGACCACAAGCACTCTTACCTGTGAGTTGCTTGTAGCTGGATTTCGCAGAGACGTTATGGACCAACTTCCCAAATTCCTAGGCAACACCTAGTGATTATCAATAGAACACCTAGGTAATTAAATAGAAAATAGGGAGGAAGGCCGGATAATGGACGTTACCTGGTTCCTGGGTTGTCGACCTGCGAGGCAACAAAGAAACTTATGTAACTAAAATCCTTATTTCCAACACTCTCCTATTACTTGCACTTCTCTAAGCAGACCTCTGTTTAAACTTGTAAAAGGCCTACCTGCCACAATAAGTATCTAGGCGTCGCGTCCGTTTCGTCGTCAAGGGGTTAAGTGATGTGGACTCTTGAAGTTGAAGAGTTGAATTCAAAAAGGAGAAATCTGTTCTTTCTCCTAAGGAAAACAATCACGTATGAATAAGTTACTTCTTTCACCTTTACTTCTCTTTAAACTCTCTATCACTCCCCCTTCTCTTTGTACATAGCACTTACTTATACAACTCTGTGATATCCCTTCACGCCTTCACCACCTAGATGGGAACAATATTTTAACAAGAAAAAACAATCTGCAAATCACGATATTCAAACTACTGTTCTTCAATCATCTAATACTTTGATATTCTTCTCAAAGCTTTTTTACTTTCTTTCAGGATGTAAATTGTCCCTTTCCCGAATGCTTCAAAAGTCATTGAAGTATTGCCAGGTAAGTTCGAGTCTTTAAATAGTTGCTGCTTGCTTGCGTTGGGCGCCTTAATTTAAAAGTAGAAAGATTTTCACGTAGCTTTTCTTTTCTGCAGGGATGCGTGCTGAAGTCCGAGCGGAAAACAAGAAGACCTTCGGGAGCTTTCCGGGTTGCGGCGGTCGTCCTGGATCAGAGAGCGCTCAGGTGCGTTGTCCTCGGGAGCGTAGCGGAAGACGAAGCATCGAGAAGTCCTGGGTGTGGCTTTTTATAGCTGAGCCACACCCGGGAGAAGAGGACGCTTTGCGCACCGTTTGCCTGCGTGCGTGTGCGTCAACAGCCCCATCCTGACGGCAGACCTTCCCTGATGTTCCGAACAACAATAACAGAGCTTGGAAAACAATGTTTTACCATTTAGGATATAACCTATAACTGAATTACTCGATACAGTTAACATAGTCCCCAAAGTAATGAATCATGAACAAAGGTCATTGTTTACTCATGAATACCTCAACAAGACGTTTTTTGCACTAAACACACATTGCATTATACACATACTTTGGCGTGCTGGGTGCACGGGACAGGGGTGGGTTTTCAGATGGGGCAAACGTCTCTTTGCCGCTGCGCAAAGGGGGTATGGGTTAGTGAATCATGACAAGCCCACCCTCCTTTGAAGATCATCACCGGGGGCTCCCAAGAATCTCAACCGCTCAGGAGCACTCTCCCACTAGCATCAAAGTTTTCCTTTGCTGCTCTGCATTGCCAGTTGCCGAGCAGGGTCTTGAAAGCTGCAGTCCGCTGCGTGAGGTCTTCAGCCCAGTTCTACAGAGACCCTGCAATATTATAATTGGATTGGCCACGGAACATTAACCACCAGGGGCCTCATTTAAATGAACGGGTGAGACCCCGTTTTTTTTGTTTCTTTTTTCTCTCCATTTTTACCATCTGCATCCCCTCTATGAAAGCAATAGGAGGTTTTCCTCCTCTCGCTTCAAGTAGTCAAACAAGGATTTGCTATCACAGAGTAGAAGCTATGCACCAGCTCTCTAATAGTAAACACAAATGTCCCACGTATGCACAACCCGGGACATTGTATGAGCTGCTCCTTACAGGTCCCCCTCCCTAGGACCATGACGCATTTATTAGTATAAACGCATACCAACACTACGTACACACATGAAGTACAGCGACCAGAATGTAGTGAAGAAGCAGAGGAAGCGCACATTCTAAAAATATAAATCCTATCAGAAGTCGGATGACATAGTTCAATGAGCTGATGACCCTATCATGAGTAAAAACAGCTACACGAAGAAAATGGGTCGTCAGCACAATGCAAGCAATTTTGAAATATTGGTGAGTGGTGCTTTCTTTTTACCTTCTCCCGCTCGTCGCCAAATTTATGTAGTGAAGAGGCAGATAGCAGTGGATCCAATAAGTAGATTTATTACAGAAAAACAAGACACCTGAAACAGCCACCAACAGGAGCAGACAGCAAGGCAACCGTCTTCTCCAGCACAGTGTACAAACTCCGCAAGTTTCCCCTCATGACAGACCTACATTCTAACATTACATACTTAGATTCTAGTAGAATTACATACTAACATTCTACTATGACTTACATTGGAATACTACACAGAGCATATAACTTTACAGCAATGAGCTCATGGTTTCATCCATGTGTCTTGAGACCGGTAGGGGTAAGTATTTCGATCCCACTCCCTATATTGTATAAATGCAAACTAACACTACTTCCACAGGTATGCTACAGCGCCCAGAGCACGTCACTTTACAGCAATGAGCTCACAATTTAGGCTCACGGTTTAATCCCCGAGTCTTCACACCAGTAGGGGTGAGTAGTTCGCTTCCCACTCCCTATATACTATAAACGCATACTAACACTACTTACACACTTATACTACAGCAGCTAGGATCCCACAGCGCCCAGAGCCCATCACTTTACAGCAATCAGCTCAGTTTGATCCCCGAGTCTTCAAACCGGTAGGCGTGAGTACTTCTCTTCCCACTCCCTGTATGTTATAAACACCTACTAACACAACTTGCACATGTATACTACAGCAACAAGAGCCCATCCTTTTACAGCAATCACCTCAGTTTCATCCCCAAGTCTTCACACCGGTAGGCATAACTACTTCGCTTCCAGCTTCCGGTATACTATCAACACACAGTAGCAGTCAGAAGTTCGCTTCCCACTCCCTGTAGGAATAAACGCCGTCTAACACTACTTGCAAACATATGCTACAAACACCAGACCACATCCCTTTACAGCAATGACCTCTCGGTTTATGCTCTCTGTTTCATACCCGAGTGTAGCACCATATCATATCAGCACCATGTCACTCTGAGCAACACTATTTACAACAAGGGGTGGTGAGGGACAGAGTCTCTGAATTAAGCAGAAAGCTCTCACCCAGTCAAGAGATCAGGGCTAGATCCAACACCGTTTTTTAGCTCACTGCACCATCCCAGTTTCAGAACCTGGCTGTATGCAAATTAGTCTGTTCCTGTCCCAGTGCATGATGGGAACAGGGCAAACCAAACTACAAAAGCCAATTCTTACACTGGGAAGGAAACAAGCTCCCGGGGACCGGTTTCTGGCATTGCAGCCGTCTTCGGCCCGATTTGCATATAGCCAGGTTCGGAGCTGGGATGGGGCAGTGAGATAAATAACGGGGATGGATCAAGCCCTGATCTTTGGACTGGGTAAGAGTGGTCTGTTTAACTCAGACACTCTGTTCATCACCACCCCCTTTTTGTAAATCGTTTTTGGCCACTATAGGTGTGGAAGGGTATACTCAGACATGAGTCCCTTTCTCACTGCTCCATCAGGATTCAAGCAAGCCGGGCCGAAGAAGGCTGAAATGCCAGAAACCGGTCCCCGGTAGCTTGTCTCCTTTCTGGTGAAGAATTGGCTGGGTAGTTTAGTCTGCCCTGTTCCCATGATGCACTGGGCCAGGGACAGACTGATTTGCATATAGCCAGGTTCTGAGCTGGGATGGGGCAGTGAGATAAATAACGGTGATATATATATATTTATATTCACTGAAAAAAACATAGGTTTCACACATGTTATAGTTGGGAATTAGCATTTAAAAAAACCTTAAAAATTCACTGAAAAAACCATAGGTTTCACCCATGTTATAGTTAGCTGGACATTTCTCTCATACAAAACCATTGAAATTCCACCGTTATAGTTAGTTCAGCTAACTATAACTCGCGCGCCCGCAATGCACTGAATGAGTCACTACAAAACTAAAACAACAGTGACAGAGTGTTTGCTGGAAGTGTAACGATACAAACTAGTAAATTGAACGTATAAAACACACATTTGCAAGTACATGGAAGACTGCATACATCGTCTATAAGGATTTTGAAACAGTCTATGCCCTAAGGCCTATTTTAATGCATGAGTACTTAGATAGTGAGTGGATGATTACAAGACTGCAAGGAAAGAACATGATTAAATTTATACCAGCCTCAGTTGTACCACAGTATACAGATAAACACATACTGCTGAATGGCTCACTACAATAATGAAACAGTAGTGTGAGAATGTTTGCTGGAAGTATTAGGATACACATTGAGGAATTGAACGTATAAAACATAAGTTTGCTGGTGCAAAGAACAGTGCATCCATAGAGGTTTGAAACAGCCTATGCACTAAGTCCTCTTTTAATCCATGACTATCTAGATACTGACTGGATCATTGAACTTCTGCAAAGAAAGTTCCTCAATTAATTTATCACAGCTTCAGTTTTACCACCGTACAATCAAAAAGAACATACTGCTGAGTGGCTCACAACAA
Organism: Lissotriton vulgaris; assembly: GCF_964263255.1. Classification (NCBI taxonomy): domain Eukaryota; kingdom Metazoa; phylum Chordata; class Amphibia; order Caudata; family Salamandridae; genus Lissotriton; species Lissotriton vulgaris. Next base: position 1,301,597,156 of record NC_141695.1, on the reverse strand, counting down.
TACTAAAATAGCAGTGGCAGGGTGTTTGGTGGAAGTCTAAGGATACAGACTGGGGAATTGAAACATAAACACAAGTTTGCACCTGCATACAGGACAGCATGTATACTCCATACGGATTTTAAAGAAATCGATACCCTCAAACCCACTTTGCATATTTTAAATCAATACAAACATTTAAAGAATATATAACTGAATCTATAACTGCTTCACTTTTAGTACAATAAATACATTAGTAGATAGTGCTAAAACCTTGATTATTTTTCAACAATAAATGTATTCTTGTAACATCTCATAATTTAACAGACATTCCAATGCAACTTCATCAGATATGTCATTCAGATCAGTTTCCTCGTCAGCAGGTTCTGATTTATTGTGTTCTAAAATTTCAACATAATTTAAAACTTCAACAAAATCTGCATCAAAGCTTTCATCTTCAAAATTACAATTCATGTCTGCAGCACTAATATCCCCTTCTTCACTCTCATTGCCTGTGACAAATATAATTAGCTCTTCAATTACACTCAAGGTAATATCCAAAATCTCCTGAGTATGAGGCTTTTCCCTTTCCATAATTTTTCCTTTATGTTCTTGCTCCCTGTATAAAAATATAAACAGTTAATTTTATCACTTTTCGTAATATATAATACAAAACTACCGCTTTCACCTACTTTGGCTTACAAAAAATACAATATAAATACCATTATCTAATAACATTCCATTAGTAGAGTTTTAGTCCTTTGCAAAATTATACAACTATAATTACTTTTAAGGATATACTGTTCTTAGCTTTTCTTAAATTTTGAAAGCAGTCACTCCTTATGACTATAGGAAAAGACTCAGGCGGTTGTAGTAAAATACACTACTAAAAAATGTAGAATATGTCTATTCACCTTACCCTTTCCAAAACAGTAAATTTGTTTTACTATAATGGAAAATATGCTATTCATTGTCCTGAACAACACTGTGTATCTGTGTATATTTACACCTCATTATCACACTACTTTTTAAATACTTCATGTGTTTACTCTATCTCTAGCCCTCATCTATAACTTAGTCTAACCCTACTAATTACCTACCCCTTCCAATTTCGAACTAGCCTCTCCTCTAGTATTTTCTCCACAACCTTGTAGCTTATGGTTCTTTATTTTTCTCACTGCTTTTAACCTATAAATATGTAACATTCATCAACCTAAGCCTCTCAGTTTATTGTCTAATTTTCATATTATTAATTTCCTTGTGTTCTTCTACTAACTTTTCTTTATGCAGTTGCTAGTAATCTATTCTGTCATTCCTTCAATAGCTTGTGTTTTTCATTAATGTTCCTTCTTAATTCAAAAGTCTGTCTACTATTCCTAACTCAATGTGTTCTTTTCCCTTAAGACCTTGCTTAACACAAATGTTATTGTTTCTTCTTTTAAGTTAGAGAAAATACATCGACTGAGTACATTTAATATTGTCTGTAATGTCAGGTAAGTTTAGTTACTCACTAACTTGTCAAACAACGTTCTTTAACTCTCACAGAAATATTTCCACTTTCTCTTCACGAATGTCTAAAGAGCAACTGAAAATGGGTCTGAACTCCGAAACGTCTTCGGTGAAGTGCGCACTCGTTAGTGAGCGCGTGCCTCACCAAGGATTCCCCACAACTCTGACTAGATTGCAACGGCATCTTTCAGCCTCGGCCCGTGCAGGGACTTTTGATGGGGCATGCAGGACGGGCGTGGGAGGGGCAGGGTGAGGGGTGATAAACAACGGAATCTGCATAATTGCAGGTAACTAAATATTACATTAATAAAATGGATTTCGGGCCATATTATCAACAAAACTCGATATGAACAAAAGGCGACAAACTATCCCAGCTTTTATCAGCAGGAAAGTGCCGATAAAGCGGCGATAATCCATCTCGTTTTGTTGATAATATGACCTGAAATGCATGCTAATGGGTTCGTGGTGACGATCACGCGTGGTTAGGGGCTCTATATTTTATTTATTTTTTTTAGAAAAAATCGCACCGAACGCGTACAGAAATATGTACAATTTCGAGCAGGAGCTGCATGCTGATGCCTGGCAATACTCTAAACCAGGAAGTGTTGCAAGCCATCTTATTTGTCACGGCAGCCGAGTCACAAGGAAACAGTAAAACAAAGTTGACAAATAAGGAAAGGGGGCACGATAAAAATATTCTGAACCTATAGTGTTGCTCATGGGGTGGGAGATTTATTGTACGCGTACCAAGCACGTATGGACGACGTACAGCTGTAATGTTGAAAGCCGTCACGTGAGCGTACGTAAGCAAGAAAACAAAAAATAATTTTAGATATTTATGAAGTGTATTTGCTTATGTGCTGTGTGGCTCTAAAAAGAGCTGTTGTGTTTATTGCGAGATTTTAGTACCTACAAGTAAGTACCGGTGCAGAGTCTTAAGTTTATGAGGAACACTCTGTTCCCCTCATCTGAAAAATGTACACCATCTCTCCTATAGATGCCATGCATATTGAAATGCAGATTATTGTTGTAAATGGACCCCATTCGGCAGTCTCGGAGAAAGGCAGAAACAGATTTATTCACATGTTTCCTAGCTATTTCAAACTGTGGACAATAGTGGTTGGACCGCTTCCATCTCTGCCTTTGGCATATATTAGACTATACAAAGACAGTTTTTCGGGAACAGTGTCATCAATTGTGCAAAGGTGTCCTTCATGAGCATTTCCAGAGCTACCCCAGTCAAAGGGCTTTGGTCATTGCCACCACAGTGCACAATCATGAGGTCAGGGTGTTGGAGATGCATAAAGGATTTCACCAATGGCTTCAATTGGTACAACGTTAATCCTCTCTGTCCAATCCATTTAATGTCTACATTTGGTAAGCCTAGGTCCTTGTGAATTCTTTTCTGTTGTGTGTACCTTTGACTCCAGAAAATATAGCTGTGTCCCACAATCCACACTGTAAGCATTTTGAAGAGAGGTCTCGATGCACTCTGATGGCATCTGTAAATGAAATGCTAGTTTCAAAAGAAAGATTTTTCTACAATGGTGGACAACATGCAGTTTTCAAAAAAAGAAAATAAATGATTGGTTGTTTGACAACATTTTACAGAAAACTAGGTTCCATGTTTCTGTTTTTTAAAAGGCTTAGTTTCATTGGTTAAGAAAAAGTGATAAAAAAGAACGTTACATAAGATAAGCTGGTATATTCTCCAGTCAAGCACATTTGCTGTTTTAGTTTGAAACAATGTATGATTAACTTTTCACCTGTGTGCTGAGTTAGGTGTACCCTGGAGTGTTTCTATGGTAACTGGCAGACTCTGGAACGGGGTAAGGGTTGAAAGTTCTAATAGTTTGAAAGCTTTGGAATGTTAAACCAATAGAAATGTGTGTTTTCTTTTGAATTAATGTGAACAGGATTTTAATTGGTTATTTATATGTATGTATGCGTAATATGAGAGGGAAAATGTTCAATTTGACGGTTGTGCTGCAAGCACTGAACTCCAGAGATTTTGTAGAAGAATATCCACTGTGTGAGTGGTATTCTTGTTAATCTAGAATTCAATTTGAAAGGTGAGTTGAAAAGGTGCATGGGAGTGCGTCTGTGCAGTGTATCTTTGTACATTAACGAATTATGGGGTATATTATCAAGACTCGGCGATACAATTATCGCCACTTTATCGGCAGGAAACTGCCGATTAAGGGCCTCGTTAGGATGGCGGACAGACCTGTATCCGTCCACCACCCCCGAGGTAGAGGGACCGTCCGCAGGGGCAGCGGCGGTCCCTCCAGTACAGTTAGGATGTGACCGCCACCCTGGCGGTCGCATCCTCTATCTTTAACATTGCGGCGGGTGCTGCTTGAAGCAGCACCCGGCGCAATGTTAGGGGGCATATTACCAAGGGGGGTGATAGCCAATTATCACCGATTTAGCATCCGTTTTTGGCCGCTAATCGGCAATAATTCCGTTGCCCTATTAGCAACCTGTTGCTAATTGATGTTAGCGACAGCTTTCATGCGATAGCGAGCAGTTTGGGGCCCGCTTTGCATGTCAGCGATGTTTATCGCTAATGACGTGCAAAGTGGGCGAACCCAACCATTTAGCTACTGAAAGCAGTCTCTAATGTCGCTATCGCCTATTAGCAAGGCAGGCGTACAGTTGGAAATATTCGCACTAACCGCGAATATCTCCAAATCCTAACACCCACTTGTGGGACACCCCCGCGCCGCACGGCCACCAGCTGCTGCGTGTGCCCCTGCCTGCCCTCTGCCTCGCTGCTGCCTCGTTTTGCCGGTTGCCGGCTGCCTCCGCTGCGGGGATTGTTTTTGCCTTGTTTTGTCAAGCATTTGTGCCTGTTGTGCTTAACCTCTGTTTTTTCCTTGTTTTGCCGATTTTTTGTGCCTGTGTTGCCGAATTTTATTTGGCCCGTGTTTTGACCTTCCTTCCTTGTTGTCCGCCTACCTAGCCGCCCTCCCTTCCCGCCACCGCCGCTTGTCCCCGCCCCTTTTTTCTCTTCTGTAACCCTCCCCGCTCCCGCCTCCCAGCTGCTCCGCCCACCCGCGCACTTCGCCTTAAATGGCGACCGTGCGAACGCGCAGCGGTCACGCGCAGCGGGCGAGCCGATTGTGTGCCGAAGGTGCGCCAAAGGTAAGCCCGTCTGCGCCCGTCCGCGACCGGATCGCGACCAGCGCCAGGACCCCTGGCCCCCGAAGACCCCGACTGACCCGCCTGACGTACTCCGCCGCCACCCTCATCGCACTCAACACCGGCCGACGCCCAGAGTGCCACCAAGCCACTCCACGACACACCCACGGTCCCTTCAGCTGCCACGCCTGCAAGTTCTCCTGCACCCGGACCTGCCTCGCACCAACACCCGCCAAGTCAAACACCAGCAGCACCCACCTCAAGTGCATCCTGCTCAACACCCGCTCCGTCCACAGACACGCCATCGAACTCTGGAACCTCCTAGACGCCACAGCCCCTAACGTTGCCTTCCTCACGGAGACCTGGATGAACACCTCTTCAGCTCCCGACATCGCCATCGCTATCCCAGAGGGCTACAAGATCGTCCGGAGGGACCGAAACGCCAACCAGATGGGAGGAGGCATCGCCATCGTCCACAGGAGCACCATCCGTCTCACGACCAGCACCGACAACACCCTGACCAGCGCTGAACACCTGCATTTCCAGATCCACACCAACCTGAACACCACCCTCAGAGGCACCCTGATCTACCGACCCCCGGGACCACGCACGCAATTCAGCGAGGACATCGCCGACTTCGTCAGCCCGCATGCCCTCCCCTCCGCTGACTACATCCTCCTGGGAGACCTAAACTTCCATCTGGAGAACAACAACGACCGCAACACCAGCACCCTGCTCGACAACCTCGCCAACCTGGGACTCAAGCAACTGGTGTCCACCCCCACCCACCTCGCCGGACACACACTCGACGCAGTCTTCTCTTCCAGCACAGACATCAACTTCAGCCACGCCACTGAGCTTCTATGGAAGGACCACAGCTGCGTCCACTTCACCTTCAAGAGAACGACGACCCACCACCACCAGAAACAGACCGCCCGCAGAAGCTGGAACAAGATCACAGCAGACCAGCTCGCCACCTCCCTGAGCCAGCACCCTCCTGCCAGCTCAGCGAACCCCAGCCAGGCCGCCGACAACCTCACGAAGTGGATCAGCAACTGCGCGGACGAACTCGCCCCACTGAGGACCCCGCCTAGCAGACCCGGCAGCAAGAAGGCCCCTTGGTTCACCGACGAACTCAAGAGCTCCAAGAAGAACTGCAGAGCCCTCAAGAAAGTCTGGAGAAGGGAACCGACACCGGACAACAGGACCTCCTTTAAACTTGCCACCCGGAAACACCACCAGCTGATCCGCGCCGCCAAGAAAACAGCTTTCAAGGACCGGTTGGACAACAACGCACACAACTGCAAGGAACTCTTCAACATCGTGAAAGAGCTTTCCAACCCCAGCGCAGGAAACAACGACATCATCCCATCGCAAGACCTCTGCAACTCCCTCGCTTCATACTTCCACAACAAGATCGCGGACATACACAACAGCTTCAACAACCAACCAACGCACACCATGACCGAACAACCACCCCCCCCCACCACCACCCTCCACGCCTGGACCCCGATCAGCACCGAAGACACCATCCGCACGATGAACTCCATCCACTCCGGATCACCGACCGACCCCTGCCCTCACCACGTCTTCAACAAGGCCGACGCTGTCATCGCACCCCACCTGCGAGACATCATCAACACATCCTTCGACACAGCCACCTTCCCCGAGAGCTGGAAGCACGCTGAACTCAGCGCTCTACTCAAGAAACCCACAGCGGACCCCACCGAACTCAAGAATTACCGCCCCATCTCGCTCCTCCCGTTTCCAGCCAAAGTCATCGAGAAGACCGTCAACAAGCAGATGGCCGCCTTCCTCGAGACGAACGGATCCCTCGACCCCTCACAGTCCGGCTTCCGAGCCAACCACAGCACCGAGACCGCCCTCATCGCCGCCACCGATGACATCCGAGCCCTGATGGACAATGGAGAAACAGCGGCCCTCATCCTCCTAGACCTCTCCGCGGCATTCGACACGGTCTGCCACCGCACCCTAGTACGGCGCCTCAGCAACATCGGCATCCAGGACAAGGCGCTGGAATGGATCACCTCCTTCCTCGACGGAAGAACACAGAGAGTCCGCCTACCACCTTACAAGTCAGAGGCCTCCGAAGTCATCTGCGGCGTCCCCCAAGGATCATCTCTGAGCCCCACCCTCTTCAAAGTCTACATGAGCCCCCTCGCGGCCATCGTACGCAAACACAACCTCAGCATAATCTCCTACGCCAACGACACCCAGCTGATCCTCTCCCTGACCAACGACCCCGCCGCCGCCAGAGCCAACCTGCACGAAGGGATGAAAGAGGTAGCCGAGTGGATGACGACCAGCCGCCTGAAACTGAACTCGGACAAGACGGAGGTCCGCATCCTGGGCTCCTCACCCTCTGCCTGGGACGACTCCTGGTGGCCTCCCGCCCTGGGCACCGCACCCAAACCGACAGACCATGCACGAAACCTGGGCGTCATCCTGGACTCCTCCCTCTCCATGACCAGGCAAGTCAACAACGTCTCCTCGGCGTGCTTCAACATCCTACGCATGCTACGGAAGATCTTCTGGTGGATCCCCACCGAGACCAGAAAGACCGTCACCCAGGCCCTCGTCACCAGCCGACTGGACTACGGCAACGCCCTCTACGCCGGCACCACCGCCAAGCTCCAGAAGAGACTCCAGCGGATCCAGAACGCCTCAGCCAGACTCATCCTCGACATCCCACGAACCAGCCACATCTCCGGACATCTGAGAGACCTTCACTGGCTCCCCGTCAACAAAAGAATCACCTTCTGCCTCCTCACCCACGCACACAAAGCCCTACACGACCAAGGCCCGAGCTACCTCAACAGCCGAGTCAACTTCTACGCTCCCAAACGCCACCTCCGATCAGCCAACCACGCCCTCGCCGCCGTCCCCCGCATCCGAAGAGCGACGATAGGAGGAAGGTCCTTCTCCTACCTGGCCGCCAAGACCTGGAACTCCCTCCCGACCGACCTGCGCCTGACCCAAGACCACCTCTCCTTCAGGAAGAAGCTGAAGACCTGGCTGTTCGAGCAGTAGCGGCACCTCCCCCCCCAGCGCCTTGAGACCCTACGGGTATGTAGCGCGCTTTATAAGTGTCACTGATTGATTGATTGATTGACACCTGCCCAGACCAGTTCTTAGCCATGTTATCCAATGGCAGGTGGATAACATGGCTAAGACCATTTTGTCTCTAATGCGTGAATATCACTGTATTCTCAACGATATTCATGCATTTTGCCGCTATCGCTGGATATTTTAGCACAATGGAGAAAAACGTTGCTAATAGCATGTTTTCTCTTCTAACATATCCAGCGATAGGCAGCGATAAAAAAAATCGTTGCTTACCCTATTTAGCGATAAATATCGCTACTTGTTGGTAATATGCCCCCAGATTCCGTTGTTTATCACTCCTCACCCTGCCCCTCCTCCTCCCCACCTGCCTGCCCCATCGCAACTCCCTCCACGGGCCGCGGCTGTGTCTGTATTCCGTCATATTGCACTGTCTATTTATACTCTCATTTTTTATTACATTTCCTTGCTTCATACTCCTTGTTCTTTTGTTGTAAGTCCTCTTATTTTTATACTCCGAGGTTTGTCCTCATAATCCTCCCTCTGTTCTTGAAAGTAATATAATAGAATATTTGACATATTTTTTTTGTAATGTTATATATTTTATTTTATTATAGGTTGTGTTTATCGATACTAAAAATACTGCATCATGCCAACGAAGGACCAAAATAGAAAGCAACAAAAGAAAAGTGTGTATTTGAAGAGTACTCACCAAGAAGATTTACATGAAGAGAGATGTCTTAACAAGCAGAAAGAAAGCCCTGGTAAGAGCAGGAGCACTTTTTTGAGGAAAATAGTATACTAAAGACTAAGAGTAGTGTTCAGAAACAGAAAAATGTCTTTAGTGTATCAGCAATGAAAAAAAAAACTACTAATAAAGAAAAGAATATTGGAAAATCAAGTGCAGACAAAACTGTGTATAGAACAAGGAGGTAAAAGCAATTCATGGAAATTAGGAAAAAATGTTTTATAATAGATTGGTATCAAATTTAATGAAAGAAATTAAGGTATACAAGAAAAAAACAGTTTTTCATAAGAAGAAGAACGCTATAAAAAATGTTGTTGAGAAAGTTTTGGAATTGAAAAGAAAGCTGTTTATTTTAGTAATCAATAGACTTAGATCACTAGATAAGCAAATCCATTTAATGAAGTGCAAAAGTAAGTGGAGAAGATTAATTAACAGAAGTAATTTTTGTGAGTTTTTTTGGGGTGAATGGAAACATAGTTCAAGTTCTGAGCCTTTTTTTAACGAAGAAAGTTATTTTCAGAGTAATGATTTGTTGCATGCAGTTGACACCAGTGGTCGTGCTTATGAGGTTAGAAATGGTTGTCCTATTGAGAAAGAGGAGATTGTTCCTTGAAATGCAGAAGAGGTGTTAGCTAGTGAAGTTTTAGGGAAACGTCCTAAAGCTCCAGTGTACACTTGGAATTGTAGTGGTATTTTCAGTGTGTGTCAAGAATCTATTGATTTTTTTTTGCAACTTCTTACGTAATTATACCAAGAAAAGTGTTAAACAAAAGATTAAGATGTTAAAAGGACATGACCCTTGCAGAGTGAGAGAAAATACTGGTTTGCAAGGTCATTCTGTTCGTGCATGAAAGATCTAGCCGAATGGATGGCCAACAATTGTTTGAAGCTGAACAGCAGCAAGACAGAGGTGCTGGTGGTAGGGAGAGCCCAGTCTGCCTGGTCGCCGGCATGGTGGCCCTCTTGCCTTGGACCTACCCCAACCCCGTGCCTAGAGGCGCGCAATTTGGGGGTGTGGTTTGACGTTGGGCTCACATTTGGCCCCCAGATTAATCGGGTGGTGGGAGTCTGCTTCGGGATTCTGAAGAAGCTGAGAAAGGTCCTGGACTTACTCCCGCTTGAAGCACGTCAAACCCTGGTTCATGCCCTGGTGACAGCTAGGGCGGACTATGGGAACCTGCTGTACCTGGGGGCTCCAGAAAAAAGCATGGCCCGGCTGCAAGTGCTGCAGAATGCGGCAGCGCGTCTGATTCTCAGACTGCCTAAAAGGGCGCCTTCTAAGGCGGCCCTCCAGCAGCTACACTGGCTCCCGGTGAGGAGAAGAGTAGAGTATAAAGCCCTCTGCACCTGTCATCGCATTTTGAATGGCAGGGCACCCGCCCCTCTGACGAATTTGATCAAAGCGTACATACCAACACGCGCGCTTAGATCAACAGGGGGTGGCCTACTGAGGACTCCAAGAATTAAGAAAGCCCGCATGGGAGGCAGGTCTTTCAGATACTTGGCGGCAACCAACTGGAACAAACTGCCAACGGACCTGCGTTTGGAACCAGATGAGGCTAGATTCCGGCCAAAACTAAAAACTTATCTTTACAGTAAATAATGGCCCGCGTAGTTTTTGTGTTCCCTGTCATCTGCCTATTCCCACTTTCAGCGCGTGGACACGCCGGTGTGCGTAATCGCAGCGCTCAACAAATGTCCCAATAATTCTCTGCCTTGTGTTTAAAAAAGTATGTTGAAGTGTTTTCCACCATTTCAGGATGTTAGCAGTTCATCATACTCAGATGAGGAAATTAGTCAGAACATTGTATTACGCGAAAAGTCCAGCACTAATGTTAAAAAAGTTGAACAGTGCTCTTTTGCGTGGATCTGTATCAGATGTAACAAATGTTTGTGATGAAATTGAGATTAGTTACTTTGGTCCTCAGGAAGACAGTGCAGAAAGTGAGAGATTAATAGAAGAAAATGTGGAAGAGAATGTAGGACAGTGCAGTGTAGAAAATTTTGAGCAAGAAATTATACAGTTTAAGATGATTTCTAGTGTAAGGCCAAATTATTCTTGTATCTGTTGTCGACAAATTCAATATAAAAATCAGACCAGGACTGTTGATCTGTATTTAAAAAGTGAAAAGGAAAATAATAAAAGTGGAAGGATTTTGCAACTTATTTGTTAGTAGAGAATTGTTTTGATTTGGGTTCTGATCAGCGTATTTGTAAATATTGTTATAACAAATTCGAAGAGAACAACATGCCTGCTAGAGATCTGCATAATAATCTTGAGTTGGTAAATATTCCTTCTGAACTGATGGACTTAAATACCTATGAGTCTATTCTTATTCAATGTGTGCATACATTTCAGGCTATTGTTCGTATGGAGCCTAAGACAGGAAAATTGCCTCCTTCTGATTTACAAAGAGGATTAAAGGGAAGAGTTGCATATTTGCCTCTAAATTTAAAGAAAAATATTAAAACTATTGGTGTGGAAAATGTAAAGGATGAACCTTTAGTTATTCTTGTTAATGGCGTTCCTACTAAGAGTAAGAAAATCTGGCAAGAATTAGTGGATGTTAGGAAAGTGAAAAAGGCAATCTTGTATCTGGTAAAAAATAATCAATATTACAAAAATGTGTATGTGGGAGAAGAAGAAATGGCTGAACAAGAAGATACTGACTTGCCATCTGGACAAATTGAAAAATTTGATGTGTCCAGAACTGAAGAAAGCTACGAACATTACAGTGTTCATCCATTGCATTCCAAAGAAATGATGGGGAATGCTATAGAGTCATTTCAAATGAAAGAAGCAAAAGGAAGTCCCATAAGTGTATGTGAAAAAAGCTTGGAAGCTTGTTGTTTCCCTCAGTTGTTTCCTACAGGAAAAGGAGGACAATATGATGAACGACCTGTGCAGATTCCTGCATCTGAATACCGGACATGAAGATTATATGCAGAAGTTGCAAGATTTCGACAATGCATTCCATATTTTTTTTTTTTAATTTTATAAAGCGCGTAGTCACCCATGAGTATCCCAGCGCTAAGATCCATACATCTGAGGGTCAGTGGGTGAGAGGGGGGGAGTCAAATTAGGGAAAGAGGTGAGTTTTCAGCCTCTTCCTGAATCGGAGATAGTCTGGTTCTGTTTTAAGGTCGCGGGGTAACGAGTTCCAAAGGCGGGCAGTGTGGACAGAGAAGCACCTTCCACCCGTACGCGCCTTCTTAACTCTGGGGATGGTGATAAGGTATTCCTGATCAGATCGTAAGGATCTAGGGGCTTTGTAGGGTCTGATACATTTTCTTAAAATAGGGGGGCCTTTGTCTTGTAGAAGTCTATGAGCCAGACATAGGGCCTTGAACTTCACTCGCTCTCTCACTGGGAGCCAGTGGAGGAGCTTCAAGGCTGGTTTGGCCGAAGCTCTGGCAGGGGTATTGGTGAGGAACCGGGCAGCGGAATTCTGGATCCTTTGTAATTTGTTCAAGGTTGCCTCAGGGACGCCTAGATAGACAGTGTTACTGTAATCCAGCCTTGATAGACTAAGGCCTTGGATTAACAGTTTTTGGGAGGTATGAGGAAGTAGAGGCAGAATCTTTCTGATCGACTTCAGGAGTCCAAAGCATGTCCCGGCAACTTTTTTGGCTTGTGTCTTAAAAGACAGATCTTTTTCGAGCCAAATACCCAGGCTTTTAATCTCGGGCTTCGGGTCAGGAGGCGCGCCCAGGCAGGGGGGCCAGATGTTCTGTGAAAGGGACATCCCCTTCTGGCCAAGGAGGAGAATGTCTGTCTTTGAACCGTTAAGTTTCAAAGATGAGCTGTTCATCCATCCTTGTATTTGCGTCGGACAGTTGTATAAGTCCGCTGGTTCTTGACTTGGGTGAGATAAGGACACCACTAATTGAGTGTCATCGGCGTAGCTGACGATACTCACTCCGAACGGGTTGACAACCTCCTCCAATGGGGACATGTAGAAATTGAATAATGTCGGGCTCAGGGAAGAGCCCTGAGGCACGCCACATTGGAGGGGTGTTTCGGGGGAGCAGGTGTCATTCTCCCAGATCTGAAAGGAGCGTTGGCCCAGGAAAGAAGTGAGCCAGGTCAGCGCAGTTCCCTCCACACCGATATTCCTGAGTCGGTGAATAAGGAGCTGATTGTTAACGGTGTCGAAGGCCGCACTGAGGTCTAGGAGGATCACTGCCACTGATCCCCCTCATCCAGAAGTGCTCTGGCCTCCTCCACCGCTGCGAGAAGGGCGATGTCAGTGCCCTGCCCTGGGCGGAAACCAGTTTGCGAGCTTTTAAGCAGATTGTTGATTTCCAAATAATGTGAGAGTTTTTTATTCACGAGCTTTTCAGCAATCTTACTGGTTCCGGGGAGAAGGGAGATTGGCCTGTAGTTGGCCAAGTCCGAGGGATCCAGGGAAGGTTTTTTCAATAGCGCCTTGACGACCGCCGCCTTCCAGCTGGAAGGGACAACTCCCTGTTGCAGTGAGGTGTTAATGAGTTGGGTAAGGGGGGGGACGATGGTGGGCGCTACTTTCTTAAGGATGCGTAGCGGAGCGGGGTCCCTAGGAGATCCGCTTTTGATGGTATCTAGCGTGCTTTCGACCTCTTCGACAGTCACTGATCCCCAGGAAGTTAGACGGGGAGAAGTGGGAGTCGTGTTGATTTCTTTTTCCTCGCTCAAGTTGGTGGATGGGATGGAGGCAAGGATTTTCTGGATCTTATCCTCGAAAAAGTTGGCCAGTTTACGGCATTTTTCCTCATCTGCTTTGGGGTCTGGTGGGGTTCTAAGTCCAGAGTCTGGGACCTTTAGGAGTTCTTTTAAAATAGAAAAGGATTCCTTGCTGGAGCAAGAGGAGTTTTCTATCCTTTCTTGGAAGGATATACTTTTAGTCTTACGAAGAGCGGTCTTGTAATTTTGTAATGAGGTTTGGTAGACATCCTTCTTGACAGTTGACTTATCCTTCCTCCAGGAGCGCTCCGTTCTTTTACATTCCTTTCGTAACAGATTGAGCTCCGGCGTGTACCAAGGGGCAGGGCTCACTCTTTTGGTATGCTTGAGGGTAGTAGTTATGGGGAGGAGTTTGTCCAATGAAGATGTAAGCCAAGAGTTGAACTGTTTATCGGCGTTGACTGGAACGGTGGAAAAGGCAGGAATGGAATTCGTAAGAATGGGGGTCCATTCGCCTGGTACAAGTTTGTGCCAGCGCCGGTCAGTGACCCGGGTTTTGGGGTGTTGGGTGGGTGATATGGAGAAATACCAAGAGATGGGGATTAAGAAGTGGTCTGTCCAGGGGAGTGGAAGGGGGGGCCAGTGGTGATGTCCGTAATGTTGGTAAGGACAGGATCCAGAAGGTGCCCCTTGTCGTGGGTAGGTCCTGTATTGACTAGTCGAATGTTAAATGACATAAGGTCAAGAAGGAGATCAGACGCTGTAAGATCTGTAGGGTCTGATAGGTGGAGATTGAGGTCGCCCACGAGGAGGAAGTTGGGGGAGGAGGTAGCTATCTGAGACACAGTGTCAACAAGAGCATTAAGGAATTTCCCTGGTGTTCCCGGGGGGCGGTAAATCAGCAGCCCGGAGAGGGAGTGTACCGGGGATGTTTGAAGAGCGAAGTGGCAGCTTTCACAGTCTTCAATGTTGGCATTACTGGTTCTACAGGCAGGGTGTTCTCTGTGGATTATCGCAAGGCCACCTCCTCTTCCCCGAGGTCTATGAAGAGTTTGAATGAGGTATCCTGGGGGTAGAGCATGGACAATATCAGAATCTGACCAAACAGAGAGCCAGGTTTCTGTAAGAAACAGTACGTCCAAACCTTGGTCCTGTATCAGCAAGTTAGTTTCGTGAGCATGCTTAGGGAGGGACCGACAGTTAAGAAGGCCCATCTGTAGTCCAGGATTGCCAGTGGTCATAGCGACTGGGTTACAGCGTTCACAGTTGATATAGGGTTTACCTTCTACGTAGATGCAGCGGCACTCCCGATTCTTTTCCGGGTTGAGAGCCCGGAGCATGTCACTTGTATATACCAAATCTTTTAGTTTTTTCATCTTTTGTTTGAGAGTGATTTGTCTGGACTTTCTTGTGCAGTAAACCACATATTTAAAACAGGTGTACATCTGCAAAATGTTTCGGCAAAGGAATTTATGGATAAAGTACAGCAGAAAGATAATGTTTTGGAAACTCAGCTGATTAATTGGATGGCATGTCAGCGTGGTACTAATGAGTACTGGTATCGTCGTCATGGAGAACTTAAATGTATGCAAATCCAAATATACCGAATATCGAATACAAGACACCTGAAGAATTGTGCTCTTTGGATCTTGTTCGAAGCTATGATGTATTTTATCACCAATAAAAAAAATCCTCCTCTTGGAGAGGTTCTGGATTTCTTTTGGAGAAAGGAGTGTCAAGCGAGAGGTGCTCCTCACATACATATGCTATTATGGATCAAAGATGATCCCAAATTTGGAACAGACTCAGATGATACTGTGTTGTCTTTTATTGAAGAATATGCTACATGTGAAGTTCCCAAAAGTACACAGGATAAGGACTTTAGACAACAAGTCTTACGATTCCAAAGCCATTGTTGTGGCAAATACTGTCATCGAAAGTACAAATCTAAGGAAAAATTCTAAAGCAAATGCCGTTTTGCATTTCCTTGACCTGTAATATCGAAAGGAAGAGGGAACAGTTTTATGTCATCTTTGTGACATAATATCACAAGAAAGTCTCCAAAAAATACCTACAACTTAAGAAGAAATGAAGAGTCAAAATACATAAATGACTACAACCCAGTCATTTTGTCCATGTGGAATGCTAATATGGATATTCAATATGTTGCAGACAATTCCATTGCTGTTGCTCGATATGTGACATCGTACATAACAAAGTCAGAAAAGATGGAATTGAATGAAATGTGGGAAGAAATTTCCCATTAGAAGAGTCTAAGTAAGAAATTATACAGTTACAGTTTGAAGATGTTATCTCATCGAGAAATTGGAGAGTATGAATGCTCGGATTGCTTATCATCTGCAAGTCTATACTCCAAATGTAGAAGAATCATTTGGGTTAGTCTAGGTCTTGCTGCAACACGAAACCGAGTACATAAATCTGTACAAGAAATAGAATATTTAGCTGAAAAAGAGCCAGAAAGTACTGATATTGTGAAAACAAATATGTTGGATACATATTATCCAAATAGAAGTCATCATCTTGAGAACATTTGTCTCTATGAAGTGCTGCAAAAATATATTTTTAAACGGAATATTACCGAAAACACTAATAATGGTATATATGCCGTTATTGGTTCTGAAGGATGTCTGGTGAAACAAAGAAAAGGACATTTGATTAAACACCGTAAACTGAGTTGCTAAACATCTGACAAAGAGGAATTTTACTATTTAGCTCTTTTGCAACTTTTCAAGCCATGGCGTTCAGAATTGCAATTACTTGGAGATTTTGAGAGCTATGAAGATTCCTTCAATGCAACTAAAGATACTATAGAATGTCCTGTTTTTGCTAATTATGTCAAAATGTTGAATGACGAAATAGAGCAAGAAGCTACAGTTGCAGCTGAGATTGCTAGAGACAGTTCTCAAGACAGTCAAACTTCTGCTCCGTTGAGTCAGGACCCACTGGGAGAACCAATTGTTCTAAATGAAGCCGCAACTCCTATGGAAGAGGTGGAAACAGTAATATATCAAGGTCAAGAACATCTAACAAACTTAGGAAACTTGGAAGAACAACTAAATCTTGAGCAGAAAGAAATATATGAGCAAGTGAGAGAACATATTGACCATGGATTTCTTCATGAGAAGAAAGAGTGCACTTGCTCATCATTTGAACCTATCCGTATGTATATGAGTGGACAAGCTGGAACAGGAAAAAGTTTTATAATTAAAGTAATCACAAGTTTTCTACAGAAAAGAACTGACTCACATTTGTCTTGTGTTGTCACTGCTCCAACTGGGTTGGCGGCACACAATATTAAAGGAATTACTTTACATTGTTTATTAATGCTACCAGTAGAGCATGACAACAAATTACAATACCACAAGCTATCTGGAGAAGCTTCTTATGAAGTTTCAAGAGTGTTGAAGAAAATGAAGCTTCTCATTATTGATGAGGTAAGCATGGTCTCAAACTTAATTCTTACCTTTGTGCATTTAAGAATGCAGCAAATTCTTAAAACAGAGTATGACATATTATTCGGAGGAAAACACGTCATAGTTTTTGGAGATATTCTACAACTTACTCCTGTAAAAGGACAGCCAGTGTTTAAAACACGGGTGCATGAAGATACTAGAAAGTGTTTGGGGAGTATTGGCAATGTAAACATTTTGTCATATTTTCAGTATAAGGAACTTACTAAAAATATGCGACAAGCAAATTATTTTGATTATCGAACTATCCTTCAAGATATAAGAATTGGAAAAATGACCGAACATGGCAAACAAGCTATACAGACACGATTACTTTCCAATTTGTTTCCAAATGCAAATATTGTCCCAGAGAAAGTATACATGAAGAAATGTTAACGTTGGAAAATGAAGAAATTATAAAATTGGATGCAATTGATAAAATAGAACATGAAGGAATCAGTATTATTTTGAGTGAAAACTTGAAGAGGAAATTGGATTCTTTAGAGAAATTGATAAGTAAGACTGCTGGTTTAGAAAAGAATTTGTATGCATGTGTAAATTGTAGGGTAATTTTGCGACGAAATTTGAATGTGCAAAAAGGTTTAGTAAATGGAGCAATGGGTAAAATTGTTGATTTAGTTAATTATGTCAACAGAGCTGTTAACAGAGCAGGCATTGAGTTTTTGAAAATCAAATTTGATGAAATTGCTGAAGTACAACAAGTTAGTCATTGTGCAGCTCGTTGTTTGCTTGTTAAAGATTTGTATGTTTGCAGAAAACATTTTCCTGTCTGTTAGACATATGCGGTGACCATTCATAAATCTCAAGGTTTAAGTGTAGATTGTGCTTTAGTAAATATTGGAAGTACCGTGTTTTATGAAGTTATGGCATATGTTGCTTTGTCTCGAGTCAGAACTTTATCTGGATTGTACTTGATTGATTTGATTAGACAAAAGTTTCTGCAGATGCAAACTGTGTGAAAGAGTATAATAGGTTAAGAAGAGAATATGCGCCCAATTTAGGTCAATATCCAGTGATTGAAAAGCGTGTGGTAGGTAGAAAAAGAAGATTTGAGAATATCTGTTCTGAAACTGTAGAGAAAGAAAAAAACAAGATGAAGTTGCGCCTCCAAGCAAAAAGACAAAGGACGTCGTTGAAGAGAATGTTGGTTATCTGTTTGAAAATAGTTCTGGTGTCAACTGCTATGCTAATGTAGTTGTTAATGGGTTTTTTTTCTTCAAAGTTTCCAACAGCAAATTGTAGAAAATCGGGACAAAAGATTCTGTTCATTGTTGAATTCTGTTTATGAGAAATGTACTAGTGATAAAAGTAAAATACAAAGTGTTTCTGATATTCGAAATGTTTTGGACATATGTTCTGCTTCTAGTCAATTTACGCAGAATATTCAGCAAGATTGTCAGGAATTATTAATGTTTATGCCTGGTGTACTGGAAGATGAAGGTATAGATGTTGAAAACCTTTTTGGCCTTTCTTATAAATGGCATCATGACTGTCGAAATTGTTTGTTTACATGTAGCACTTGCATAGACAGAGATTCATATATTTGACTTTAACTGACTGTGAATCAGTGTCTTTTAACAATCTAATTAGAGGAGCAAGTCAAAACATGGAGTGTAGCCAATGTAAATCAGAAATGTCATCAACATTATTTATACAAAGATATGGACAGTATGTTATTTTAATGCTGCAATGTTGTAGAACTGATGGAACAAAATTGAAAACTTTATTAAAAATGCTATAGCTGGTCAATGTTCAATATCAGGAAGAACTTTTATAGCTGTTGCTATTATTTTTCATGATGGACCTTCTACCACATCTGGACAATACATTGTTTATTTAAAATGTCTGAAAGGTTGGATACAGTGTAATGATACTCAATTAGTTTTTAAGCAAGGTTTGCCCAAAGAGTTACCACATTCTTACCTAATATTTTTAAAGACAACATTTTAAGATCAAAATTTTCCCTTTAGGATTACTGCTGTTGAGGGGCATTAGTCTGGTGTTGTGAGTATTTTGGCAGTCCGGTTAAAAAATCAACCGATTGCACAAAGACAGTACCCAGTTAAACAAGAAGCGAAAAAGCAAGTCAGGGAGATCTTAGATCAACTTGAATACCAAGGGGTGATTGAAACATGCACCTCACAAATGAACAATCCTTTGTTTCCTGACTCCAAGCCAGACGATTCATATCGTCTAGTTTTGGACTACAGACATTTAAACTCCTGCTGTAAAACATTTGCAGTACAAAATTCACACAGTGCAGCACTAATGAACAATATTGTGCGCAAAAAATATAAAACGACATTAGACATTTCAAATGGATTCTTCTGTCAAAACATAGCACCTGAAAGCAGGTACTTGACCGCTTTCTCAATAATGGGGTCTCAAAAACAATTTTGCCGACTCCCACAGGGATTCGAGAATAGCCCAGGATTATTCTCAGCAAGGGTAACAGAAATACTACAAATATATACGATGATGAAGCATTATCATATGTCGATGACATCTATCTGACAGACGATGACCTGGAGACTCACTTAAAAAGAGTGAACACCATATTTCTTGGGTTCGCATCAGAGGGTTACAAATTCAACTTTAAAAAGTCAAGAATTGCACATCTAACAGTCCTATTTTCAGGATATGAATTATCAAGTGAAGGCAAAAGCCTGGCAGACGACTTCTTAGAGAAGTGTGCAGTACTCCAAGCACCAAAAACGCTGAGAAATTTACAATCAATACTAGGCTTCCTGAATTTCGGAAGAACATACATTCTAAATTATGCAGAGAGGGTTAAACCTCTCTATGAATTATTTGATTTCAAGCCCATACATTGGACTCAAAAACACAAGAATTTCTCCAATATGAGTATGAATTTCCTCTGCCAACCGAGATCCTGCCTCTAGAACATTACGGCTGTATAATATACACAGACGGATCAGCACAACCCGCAGTTGGGGGTAAACAAGCATATAGTGCTGCGTGCGCGATCGTTAAAGGTCATTGGCACGAAGGGAAATTTAGAACACTGGTCACTAAAACCCAATCTCTAGGAGATTTTACAGCTCAGTGTGCTGAACTTCTGGCATTTAAGATGTCGCTTGAAAATACCTATCACGAATTCCCCACACTAATAGTGTGTGATTCATATTACTGCGTCAAATCTTATAATGAATACTTGCAGAACTGGGTTCAAAACTGCTTCAAAGATGCAAAAGTTGGCACAATCAAGCATAAAACGCTTTGGGAACAAGTAGTTCTTTTACAGAAAGAACTACAAAAGACTCACGTGATACATACACTGAGTCATCAACATGATGGCGTTCACGTTGCGGGGAATTCATTGGCTGATGAAGCTGCGAAGGCAGCTGTGCAAACAGCTTCCGAAGCTGCTATCACCCGGTCAAAAACAAAAATAGAAAGCGATATAATGCAAGCTGTCAGTGCTACAGTAAAAAATGATAAAAAACACTCCCGAAAGGCTTTCCAGTAAAATATTCATACATAACAGATGCAAATATGTTCCATTTGCTCGAATCCCTGGAGTGGGGGATAAGGCAATTCCAAACATGGAACACAGATTAGGACTTATTTTAGCGGCACATGAAGGGCAAACTTCCGCACATGCTGGTATTTCCGCCACAACAGCGTTATTAAAACAGAGATATTGGTGGCCAGGCATGAGAAAACAAACTAAGAACTATGTTCTAGAATGTGAAATATGCCAAAGAATGAAAGTATCAATGGTAAAACGACCTTCTAATCTCAGATAAACCATTAGCATGTGTTTACCTGGACTACTGCGGTCC
Organism: Lissotriton vulgaris; assembly: GCF_964263255.1. Classification (NCBI taxonomy): domain Eukaryota; kingdom Metazoa; phylum Chordata; class Amphibia; order Caudata; family Salamandridae; genus Lissotriton; species Lissotriton vulgaris. Next base: position 1,301,576,735 of record NC_141695.1, on the reverse strand, counting down.
CTTACAAAGGGATGGCAACTATAAATATATCATGGTCGCAGTGGATACCTGCATGAGATTCATTTGGATGTGGCCCCAGTGCTTGGCTGACTCCAGAACTGTTATAAAAGATTTGAAAGTCTTTATCGGCACATACGCAATTGGCATGCTACATTCTGACCAGGGTCCTGCGTTTAGCTCTCGGGCTTACAAAGAGGCCATGACCAGCATGGGCATTGCATTGCGATACTCTTCTCCCTTCCATCCTCAGGGAAATACGGTAGTGAAAAGAAAAAAACGTGACATAAAGCAATCTATAACGGCGAGGGTATTAGGTTCGGGTGATGGGTGGGTCAAACATTTAATATGTGTCCAACGTAGTCTTAATAACATGCCAATAGATTCTCTAAAAGGTTTCAGTCCGTATGAACTTTTGTTTGGAACTAGAATGATTATCCAGGATTTGGATCGTCAGACTTCAGTGGTAGAAGAAAAATCTTTTGATATCAAAGATCGTTTGGCTGTTTTACAGGACTTGAATGAAACAAGAAAAAGTCTAAGTAACATAAAGAGTAAGCCAACAACCACTGAAGAACCACTTGTCTCAGCAAGACCTCTCTGGATTCCAAAGATTGGGGATCTGGTTAGAGAAAAGATCGCGGTGAAAAAGGAATTTGGGCCTTCTTACAGAAAAGCAGTACCTGTCTTAGCTATCAGCGGAACAAGATCAGTAGTACTACCGCCACTTGTTGGTAAAAAAGAAAACAGAATTGTTTCAATCGACCTGGTGAAACCACAAACATGTGGCCGATAATAAATAGCAGGCCCAGTGGACTCCCAATAAATAGCAGAAGACCAAACTTTGCTACAATCCAAGAGGTTCAAACTGAGAGACTAATCACATTCGATAAACCAACAGTAAATAAAAAAGGACAATGCAACAAAGCCATGGAACTTGTGCCTCTTGAAATCCAAATTGCAACAATTCCTGAAGATACACCAATCTACAATGATGTAGCTTCAGAATGTACAAACGTAACAAAAGAAAATGCAAAGATCAATGAAAATTCGGAAGCGATCCCACCAATTGACAGAACTGCATCTGGCTATTTTATCAACTTTGATGACTTTTCCGATGATCCAAGTGAACATGGAAACAAGCCAGCAACAAAAACTTACAAAGATAAAATGACTGAGCTGTTTCACCAACTGAAAGAGACATATCTGACCTCACCATGGAATGAATTTTCGACTGTGTTAGGTGTACTTTTCCTCCTGCTTTGGCTCATCATGGTTTTATGTTTGGGTAGATTCATTGATGGAAAATATAGTACAATGGACACAGCAAGTCAGAACGTCAACTTGGTCCTAAAGTCGCACAGATCCTCTCACATCGAGAAAAGAGAACTATCATCAATGAACATCACAGCCAATCCAATACCTGGGGGTATTGTATGGGACAGAACTGACTATGATATTTATGGCCCGATTGAACTCTTGAAGTATCCACACCAGTTCAAGATTTCCTTAAGTGATTTTGTGAAACCAAGTTCCTTTTCTGATGACTGGGATTTTGAAAATAATAATAATATGATGTCAGATTTAATAATGTCAGCTAAATTTACAGAACATGATGATTTACAGGGTTCATCAAATTATGAAGAATTATACTGTTACAATCACTATGGCCTTCACTATTTGCATAAATCTGCAAAACCTAGAAATGTTTTTACTTACAATCAATGGGAACATTGTCCAACACCACCAAAAGGAAGTTCGGAAACATTTTTTGAGAAATTTCCATACTTTTCAGGGTTCAACAATAGTGATCCAGAAACATTTTATTTTAAAATGTTAAATAGGACAGGAATGAAAAACATGCTGACAAATACTAAATTGATTTATTCAGAAAAATTTTATGACAAAATGTCAACATTTGGTCTTGAATTTTGGAAAAACAACATTGAAACAAAAACCATCTGGGGAACTAAAGACTGGCAGGTACAAGGTCTAGAATCATTATTTAGAGCCTGTATGATCCCAGAACAAATAATATTCCTGAATGATACCATTCAACAAACTACTTGTCTTGGTTTAGCTAAGATAAAAGACTTAAACAAACCGTCTATTCCGAAGCCCATACTTGATTACAACAGTACTACTGATATGGAAATAGACGTATCCCATATTTTTCACCAAAACAGAACAAATCCTGATTGGAAAAAATGGTTGATCTGGCCCATAGACACAAACAACTGTCAAGATAGATTCCTGAACAACGGGAATAACTTTTTAGAACAACAAGCGCACAGCGTTCCCTGAACTCTGAATTTGGCCTTCAGTCCTGTTAAACAAAGCAATTGAAAACATTTGGAACTATTTTTCCTCTGAAAACTAAATTATTTTTCCTTTCAAATCAAAAAATGTTTTCCATTTTTCCCGGCACATGATAATTTGTTTAAAGTAGAACTATTCTTAGAGAACAGAGCTTCTATTTTTAGAAACATTAGATCAGCCTCTAGCACATGTACAATATAGTATAAGTGTGTGATGAAATGGTCTCGACCTTCTCTTCTGTATACAGAGCCATTTCATGTGTAATTTCATTTATAATTTTTGCAATTCATTCTGCTGATATATATGAACTTAGCTGAATGATAACCTTCCTTGAAAACGTACAGTACCAATACTCATTTTCGTGTATAAACCATACACCATTTGAAATGCAATTATGTATTTTGGGGTGGGTTGGAAAACACACATGCATCGTATGTTTACTATTGCTTATTTTTTAGTAATGATGGACACTAATCGGTGGAGTGGGTGTTGTATTTCTATCTAGGACCCTAATTCGATATTCCCGATTCATGCCCTTATGTGGTTTAATAAATAGTACCCTTATAAAGGAATAAGAATCAGATCCATATTTAGTAATAGCCCATGCAGTCCAAAGCACGACAAGGCTATTCCCCCAGACTCCTAGAAAGCACAACACGTTCTTTAAACAAACCAAGCCTCCAGCAGTCCGGGAATCCCCCTCCTGCTTTTGTTTTGATTTGCACAAGAACTCCTAGAGTCCAGCAAGAACTGTTAGTTCTTAATAACGTCTTATGTCCAACCTTAGGTCAAACCCGACCCCTTTCAGGTATAAATATACCAACGTTGCCTTTAGCAAACACCCAGTGGTGGGGAGCAGAGTGACGTTCTACTTGTCCGAGAGCCCAGCTGTTGCCAGAGCCGAAGGAAGCCGCCCCTCCCTTTTTGACGTGCTGGATAAGCTGCCTTTTCTCACGCTGAGAAATCCAGCTCCGGTGTTCCCGAGTTACCCTCGCGAGTTGCTGGGAGATCGAGTTCTGAGAAGCGAGATACAAAGACCTCCTTCATTCTATAACCAAGGTACAGAGCTGATTCAAACCTTCAAGAGAATTCTTGATTCCGATCCTTGGCAAAAACCTAACTTTAACCTACACCTGCTGTTTACTTACTCCTTCCCAGGTATTAGGCTTAGGTCAGGTACACTGGGGTAGGCGTATCTTAGAAGCACCAGTTGAGTTTGTTTAGTCAATGTTTTTATGTATGTATATATATTTTATATATTTTATATATTTTAAAGTATCATATGGCTAAGATACCATATCCATGCTTTTTTAGTATTATTTCATAATACTACTTTCAATGTACGCACTTTACTCTATGATAAGTATTGCAATTGTGGCAATTCATTTCTCTTGCATGAGAAAGAAGACTGCTCAATAAAATAACACCTTTTATTGAAAACGCCAGTCTCTTTATTTCTCAGCACTCTGGTGAACCTAAGCATGCACGATTGACTGAGTGAAATAGCCATCTATTGTTTTCACACGACTCTAGATATACACTCTTTATTCTGAGGGAGCAAAGTTGTCATGTTTATGCGGTTGTCAGAAACTAATCCCTTCTTGTCTAAATCAGGACGGTTAACCATTTCCTGAACATTCGAGAAAGCTTCTATGGACCTGAGCTAGCTGGCAAAACTAATTAAGTCTAACATAGTCAGTAGAGACCTAGATGACCTCAGTACTACGTCTACACTGCTGTTTATGTTATTCCAATGCGCAGAGCCTATTGGGAATATAGGAATTACACTACAGTATCGCCTTATGTTGTTAATAATATAGCCAGAAATTCATTTTATTAATTTAATTGTTTACTTACCTACAATCATCCAGATTCCGTTCTTTATCACCCCACACCCTGCCCCTCCCCGCCCCGCCTGTCCCACTGCAACTCCCTCCAGGGGCTGCATCTGGGCTTGATAATACACCCTTGTTAATTCCCATAGAAGCCCATGTTAACACCAGAACATGGGCTTCTATGGGAATTAACAAGGGCGTATTATCAAGACCATTTTCGCCGTTTTATCAGCACTTTCATGCCCAGAAAACAACGATATTTTTAACACCGGTCCTTGATAATAGGCCTGTTAGACCTGACATGATTGGCCTGGGTCTCTCCTCCATTTTTTTCTGTTTGCCTCCACTGTTTACGATGTTTTTTGCTGGTATATTTCTTTGGGCACTGTGCCACTGCTGATCAGTGCCACAGTGCAAGTGCTCCCTATGTAAAATTGCTGTATTGTTTGAATTCCATGTTTGGCTTATTTGGTTTACTGTCAGTCCCTAGTCTAGTGCACCAGGAGTGCCAGGGGTTTTAAATACAAATGCTGCTCGTGGGCTTGCAGCACATGTTGTGCCACCCACAAGAGCGGCCTAATAAAAGTATGTCTAAAGGTCTGCCATTGCTAGACCTACGTGCAGTCTGGTACTGTCACGCAGACTGCGCAAGTACACCTACTTGCCAGTCCCTAAACCTTCCCTTAACTTTAAGTTAGTCACCCCTATGGTACGCCCACGGGCAGGGTGCGTTGTAAGCATAAGGTAGGACAAGCCTGACTAGGTTGGCATGTCCTAATAGTGAATTACAGCCATATTCATTTTTCACTATTGTAAGGTAACCTGCTCTCTATAAGTTAGAATGGGCTGCCGGGGTTATTAATGGTATAATCCTAGCGGGCTTGGGGAGCATGGTACAATGTCGAGTTTGGTATCCCTGAACTCAGGGTTTAATAACGCATCCATTTGTGTGGATGGTTTTTGGACTCTGGGTTTGAAAATAGCACTTTTAGAAAGTGGCTATTTTCTTGTCTAACTATTACTGGTTTCTGCTGGTTTAGTGTGTTTGTGACAGGGGCTGGGTGGCTCCAGAGTTCTGAAGGAGTCAGTGTGGGGTGAGTGGCACATTTGCATTGAGAGTAGGGGAAGAGTAGCTCCTGATAGCCGGCCCTGCCTGACACAATGCTGGCTCCACCTCCTGCTGGGCGACTGATGGCTCTGCTCCTGCCAGTGACAATACTGGCTCCACCTCCTGCTGGGTGTCTGAGGACCCTGCCCTGCACTGTGAATAGGCCAGGTGCCTCTGCCTGGCTACACCCACAACAAACCCAGGATGAGGGGAATTCCCCTGCATGGACAAAGGGATCAAAGCCAAAAAGGGGTATAAGAGAAGGACCCCTGAACCAAGACTTTAAATCAATTCTGACAAGGAACCCTGAACCAAGGACAAGAAGCCTGCTGATCCAAGGACTTGCCTACCCCTTCTGCCAGAGTGATGTTTGCTGGGGGGAATCCTGCAGTTGCTTCTTTATTTTTGCCAAGGAACCAGGAGAGAGGAACTGTGTGTTTCCTCTCAAACTTTGCTAAAGAAAATCTCCAAGGGCTGGAAGAGTGCCAGCCTCCTGTTGAAGTCACAGGGCTAAAGGACTTCATTTATTTGCTAAAAAGTGTTTGTTGCTGGAACCTGAAAATCCACCACCTCTGAAAGAATCCAGCAATCTCTACGCCGACGGACGCCACCGAATCCAGCTCGACATCGTGAGTAACGGCTCTAGTGTCCTGCTTCACCGGTCGCCTGGCCCGATCGACGCCAGTAGCGACACCAGTGAGTAGCGAGTTCGGCTCCAGCTCCAAGTGACCCAGTGTTGACGCCGCCGCTGATCGCATCGACCCCGAGCCCTCTCGACGCCGTGAGCGCTGCTCACTCTTGCAACATCATCATCGACATTGCTGACGACGCCGTATCCTGCTTCACCTCGTGAGCGCTGCTCCTGCCTGACATCTGTCGACGCCGCTGCAGATCGCCCCGACTCCGAGGCCCGATCAACGCCGAAGACGCGACTCCGGACATCTCGACGCCGCTGATCATTGTGTGCTTCGCTTTTCCAAGGTACTGTGTTATGGGGGTCTGTGCGACTCCGGGCTCGACGAAGCGCTCCTCGTGGTCGACGCCGAACCTTTCGATTAACTTTGCCTCGACGTCGTGTGTCTCCCGTGTGGGTTACATTGTTGCCAAGAACTGTGATTTAAAGAAGAACAGTTGCTTTTGTTACTAAAGACTTTGTGCTAAGAAGAAACTACACTGGAACTATTATTTTTTCCTTCCAAGAGCATTTATTAGGATTGTGGTATATTTTTGTCGTTATTTGGTCTTGTGCTAAGCCTTATAAAAAAAAATCCTTATTTTTATATTACTACTGTGTCGTGTCCATTTGTAGTGTATTCACTTTATTACTGTATGTGGTCATAAATGCTTAAGGCACTGCCTCTGAGATAAGCCTGTCTGCTTTGCCAAGCTACCAAGGGGGTGAGCAGGGGTTATCTAAGTGTGTGATCCCCTTGCCCTGACTAGAGGAGGTGAGTCCCTATTTGTCAGAAGTGTATACCTCTGCCAACTAGAGACAGCCAAGTCTAACAATGCCCATCAGTGCCATATTATCAGTAAATGGCGATACATTATCACCGCTTTTATTCGGCAGAAAACTGCCGCTAAAGCGCTGATAATGGGCTTGATAATAGGCCCTTGTAAATTCCCATAGCAGCCCAAGTTCTAGTGTCAACATAAGCTTCTATGGCAATTCACAAGGATATATTATAAAGCCCATTATCGACGCTTTATTGACAGTTTCCTGCCGATAAAAACAGCGATAATGTATCGCCTTTTCTTGATAATATGGCCCATTGCTCTTTCTTTGACCAGTAAACTTAGCTGCATATCATCAACCACCGGTGTTAGAATTATCACCATTATATTGGCAGGATACTACCGATACAACGACAATAATGAGCTTGATAATACGGCCTTCTTATTTCCCATAGAAGCCCATGTTAACACCAGAACATAGCCTTCTATGGGAATTTACAAGGACGTATTATCAAGCCCACCCTCACAACATTAATAAAAAACCATAGGCCCTTGTAAATTCCCATAGCAGCCAAGGTTCTGATCCTAACCTAGGCTGCTATGGTTATTCATAAGTGCATATTATCAAGCCCATTAACGCCGCTTTATCAGAAGTTTCCTGCCGATAAAAGCGACGATAATGTATTGCCTTTTGTTGATAATATAGCCCATTGCTCTTTTTTTTACCAGTAAACTTAGGTGCATATTATCAAGGACTGGTGTTAAAATTATCACCGTTTTATTGACAGGAAACTGCCAATAAAACGGTGATAATGTACTTGATAATACAGCCTTGTTATTTCCCATAGAAGCCCATGTTAACACCAGAACATAGGCTTCTATGGCAATTTACAAGGACGTATTATCAAGCCCACCCTCCCAACAGTAATAAAAAACTCCAGACAATGCAAGTATCTAGAGCTGGAAGGTCATTTTACATATCACTGCCCCAGAAATGTGGCGTTCCCCACAACATGTACGGGGAGAGAGAGAGAGCTTAAAACATATTTTTTTTTAAAAATACCCGAGGGGTGCCGCTCACCGAGACTGCGGGGAGTAGGACAGTAACCCCCCCGCATACTTCAAAATAAAACCAGAGGAGTGCGGTTCCCCAGTGCTCGGGGCACCTTACAAGCCCCCATTATGCAGAAAGATTGCCCCCGTAATTTGCCCCCCCGGGACCTAATGAATAAAACAAACTTCTATTTTTTTTTCACCTTTTCCACCGCGTACAAGTACTGCATGAGTACCCCGCCATTTTTTATTTAAAAAAAAAAATTGAGCCTAAAGATCCATGTGCCACCCCCTTACCAAGACTATAGGGTCAGAATGTTTCTACCCTGCCCCCTTTCCTTATTTCTCAACTTCCTTTTACTGTTTTCTTGTGACTCTACTCTCCCGACAAACAAGATGGCTGCCAACATTTCCTGGTTTGGAGTATTGACAGCCAATCAGCATCCAGCTCCTGCTCATAATTGTACTTATTTCCATTTGTGTACGCCGTGATTTTTCTTTAAAAAATAAAAAATAAAAAATAGAACCTAAACATCGATATACGACCCCCTGAGCAAGCCTAGAAGGTCAGAATGTTTCTAGCCTACCCCCTTCCCTTATTTCTCAACTTTGTTTTACTATTTTCTTGTGAATCGGTTCTAGCGAGGCACAAGATGACCGCCAACACTTCCTGGTTTCGAGTGTTGACAGACAGTTGACAGCCAATCAGCATGCAGCTTGCGCTCGTAATTGAACGGATTTCCGTACGCGTGCTGAACTCCGTCTCTAGATATCGCTATGATTTTACTTGCAATTTTCTCCGAAACTACGGAATGGATTTACACCATTTAACAAAAAGCACAATCTGCGAACAGAACTCTACCTCTCTGCCAAATTTTGTGTAATTCCGTTCAGCCGTTTGGGCTGTAGCCCTGGCTAAAGGTCCCTATGGAAAATTGCATGGGAAAAACACGTTTTGGGACCCCCCTTTTTTCTCGGCCCCCACTTGACGAATCGCCCCATACAGTTCTATTTTTTGTTTTTTGATCCTTGTGTGATGTAAGGTTTTAATGTCTTCCTAGATTCTACAGAATGCATGAAGTGCCTTGATGATCACTGGACCAGTGAATTAAGAGACAAATGTAGAGCAAAATCTATTGACTATCTGTCCTTCGAGGAGCCTCTGGGTTCAGTATTAGTTTTGATATCTATTTTCTTGGTCCTAAATGCTTCCTGTGTCTTTGGGGTCTTTTTTTGGTACCGGGACACTCCAGTAGTGAAAGCTAACAATCATGGCATCAGTTACCTCCTGCTCATATCACTCAAGCTGTGCTTCTTCTGTGCCTTGAATTTCATTGGTCAGCCTATGGAAGTAACCTGCATGCTGCGACAAATCCTCTTTGGAGTCATCTTCTCCCTGTGCATTTCTTGCGTTCTTGCTAAAACCATCACAGTTGTCGTTATCTTCAGACCCACAAAGCCCAATAGCAATCTCAAATGGTTCTTAGGTCTAAATGTAGCCTACTACCTTGTTATGACCTGCACTTTAATTCAAGTGACCATTGGGGTTGCTTGGCTGGCAACATCCCCCTCATTCCCAGAACACAGCACTAGCCTAGCTATGCGTGAGATAGTCCTTGGTTGCAATGAGGGCTCCATCACATGCTTCTACAGCATGTTAGTCTTCATGGCACTTTTGGCCAGTGTGAGCTTCCTTGTATCCTTCATAGCCAGGAACTTACCTGACAGCTTCAACAAGACAAAGTTCATCACTTTCAGCATGCTTGTGTTTGTCAGTGTCTGGTTGACTTTTATTCCTGCATATCTGAGCATAAAGGGAAAGTATCTGGTTGTTGTTGAAGTGTTTGCTATTTTGTCCTCAAGTGCTGGTCTCCTCTTTTGTATATTTGCCCCCAAAGTATTTATAATTTTTTGGAGGCCAGAGAGAATCTCATGAGAATATTTAACTTCAGGCACGTGCCGTGCCGGGCGCTACACTGGGGCGGCGACGTCAGGCAGGGGAGGGTCAGGGTGGAGGGATGTAAAATACGGGATAAGGACCATTAGAGGTAAGTATCGCAAAAAATAAAAAACTAATTTCGTTGCCCACTCTGTATCGCCAAATGTGATGCAGAGTGGGCAACGAAATTCGTTTTTTTTTTTCGGATACTTACCTCTAATGGTCCTTATCGTGTATTTTATATCCCCCCACCCTGACTCCCCCTGCCTGACGTCACTGCCCCAGTGTAACGCCCGGCACGGCCTGTGCCTGCTTAACTTGACAAACAGAGGTAACTACGAAAGTTAAATAAACTGCTAGTAATTGTACACGTGAACCTGTCTATTTCTACTGATTTTTAGTATCTTCAACAAAGTGGGGGAACATGTAATATGTAGGTTGTGGCTGTACTACTGCACATCATAATTATCAACATATGGGAGCTCATTAGAACTGAGCAGGTCAATATTCTCAAACTGAATAAAGTAATAGTTCATTTGGAACTTTCCTTCTACATAATAAGAGTAGATATACTGAAAAGAAAACTACTGCTATTATGTTGACATTGATAGATATTTTTGTAAAGAGAGAAGGCTAATTATCTTCCTGGTTTGAATCTGTTACATTGAGTTGTGTATTAATTGCAAAGAAAAAACTGTGGCACACAAAATACTAGCCATTACTTGTCATTAACAATTGGAATAACATATGCAAAAGGACCATTGGGAGAAGAAAGGCACTTTAAACACCTGGATAGAAACATTAACCTCATAGATGCTAGAAAACATCCCTCCCCAGTGCTGCGCTGTCTATGGGAACCAGTGCTGAATGGACGTCCAATGGTTGTGCGCAGCACTGGGGAGGTAGTGCTGCCGTCGGCCAACGCACCGACGCAGCACTTAAGGGGTTAATGTCCCCAGAGGTGGAAGACTGCATTGCACAGTACAAGTTAAACCAATAAAGAAACTGGTCATCTCCAACGAACTAAGAGAGCTGCAATAAGGTATGAGACTCTTCAAATCGGATATCAATGCTATATTCCATTCTAAATATTGATACCCATGCCTGGTCAATCAAAACAGCCTCAATTGTTTGGCCACATTGGAGCATGTTAGTAGCATTCAAAAGGAACATTTAGATGGAACCAAAAATAATGGATTGTTTTCATATGTTTTTTGATGTGGACTTCACATATTCCATAGAACATTGCCTTCTTAAGATATTATACATAGTTAAAAATGGTTGTCTAATAAAGTTTCTCACTTTTTTAAGTTTGGCAATGAAAAAATTAAAAACACAAAAACTTTCTTTGCGCTGTAAAGCACTCTCTAAGTAGCGTAAAGCAGCGCAAAATACTGCTTTGAGTTACTTTTCTCCATGGGGGCATTACATTGGTGGTACATGGGTGTTCCCATGCAACCACCCATGCCTTTTGACTCAAAACCATATTTATAAATATTTGTAAACATGGTTTGGTGCCAAATGTTAACGCCCCTTCAAAGGAATCGCTAACAGGGAAAATGCTTTAATTTGGCAATTTTTCGACTTTCCATGCATGCTGCACTGTGCAGCATGTATGCAAAGTGGGAAAAGCTTTGCATATGTCTCTAAATACATGGCGCTCTCCTACTCCCTCCCTGTCGCGCAACGTGGCGCAGCTTCGCAGGGTGCTGCGCTGACTTTTTGGAAAATCTCTTCCCATATGTTTTACAGTGGAAAGTCAAATTACCAATTTTCACTTCCTCTTACTTCCATGTGAACCGTAAAAACTTAAAAATGACCCCCACACCACGGGAGGCAACAAACATGGGGGAAGTCATTTATTTTTGTAGTTTCTTAACAAAATTCCATGACAGTGGTTCCTGACAATATTTGAGATTTCTCCTGGGTCAGAGGCTCCTCAGTATGGTGGGAATAAAGTACTGTGCCATACTGATGGATAACCTCCATTGTCAATATCTAAAGCAGGCCCAAAATCCTCCATTTAATAAAAAATATACAGCTTTATCTCACAAATTTAAAAGCAATTGATTTCTTGCCTGGCAAGGGTTACCTTAACGCTGCACAGAAGGCTGGAGAGATTGATGAAAGGGCACCGTGTTTGTTGCGCCCTGTCAGCAAACCTTTTTTATTTTGCAAGACTACACTCCCAAAGCAGGACTTTGCTTTTGAAAAAAAAAAAAATGTCTCTGGTCACAGGGAGTTTTCTTCCTGCGTGTTGGTGCCATTGGTGATATTCATTGATAGTCATTGCATAAAACCTTCATGGCTACTGGGTAGGGGAAACTATTGATAATCAACTGTCCTAGGCAGCCAGGTGACGATCACTATGGCCACATGGCACTGTGACCGAAGACAAACCATATTATGGATTTGCAAAGCTAGTTGAGGCTCCACCACTGTAAACAATGCTATTCACCTGCCTCTAAATAGGGCCAGTGAACAGCTAGTTTGGCAAAACACACACTCCGCCAAACTCTAAATGTGGTCCAAAGACTCAGAGTAAGATAGTAAGTGCAGTGCTTTCCCACCTTAGCATTGCACTCTTAAGCCAGATAAAGGCATCTCAACAAGCCTGCACAGGAGGTCCGAGAGTGGTGCAGGCAGCCTCAGTGACATCTGAAGATGGGATGAAGACCTGGAATTGACACGAACAAGGGACACATCTGAAGCATGGAAATAGACCTGCGGAGTGCTTAGTCACAGGCTCAAAACACAAAGACAAGGGACGTTTGTGAGGTTTTCCATAGTATTTAAACTGGGAATGGCAAATGTTCCCCTGGGAAGCCTCCAGTATACACATTAAGGTACACACACATACGAGGAAGGTGGAGAGAAGATGTCGGAGACTTCAGCACTGACAGTACCTGGAGCTTGGGAATATATATGTATAACTTTGAGAAACTGAGGAAGACTGTAGCTGAGAACGAATGGACAATCTGACGAAAATCAGGGGGATCCTAGTAGTTAGCCTCATTTGCAGGATAGGAGCATAATATATCACAACTGGCTGGCAGATTTTATCATTTTGAAGTCTCATTGACATATGGCTGAGATACCCGCCACCCCCTCTCAACACAATCCCCAAAGGAGGGAAACCGGAAACAGTTCTTGAAGTTTTTGGAAGTGGGAGGGAGTGACCCTCCCGGCCGTATTTATTAAAACAAAAAATTAAAACATTTTAAACATTAATGTACAATTTCATACCACATTGCGATGTTTGGCTAACCTTAACAGATTCTCTAATACAGACGTTCTCCTAGCCGAACTAACATCCTACAAAACATTTACTTGAAATATTGAAATTGTACATCCTAACGTTTAAGGGCCAACGGCAAGGTCGTAACCGGTGTCAAGATCCCTAACCAGACATACCCCCCCCACTTGGGAGGGGCGACAGCACTGAGGCGTACTCAAGTGCAACTACTACCAATTTCCCTTGACTTGACGGGGGCACTTATCAACTCGACGCCAGTTAAAGGTCGTTCGAAGACTCGTGTGAGGTATCTAGAAGGTATCGTAGACCTCCCCCCAACCCCACACAACTTACCGCATCTGCCGTCGCAGATGTCACTGGCCCCGGGAAATTCCCCAGGAGGGGGCTGTAACCCCTCCTACACAGGAAGGGGCCTTGACCGCCTTTCCTCTTCTTTCGGCGACCCATCCTTAGAAGGGACCGCCTCCCCGTTGAGGGGCCAAAGGCCACCTCCCCCGAGCGCTCCCATCCGTGTTGGGTGACGCCCACTCATAGGGATCTTCCAATTAGTGCTCACCGATCATGACCTTACCGCCCGACCAAAATAAATACGACAAATGCTAACTAAACGAAACTACATTGGCCACTATGACCGAAAAAGCCTGTTTATAAATGGACCTTAAATCCAAAGTTCTTTAATCACAAACTTGTAAAATTAGACCAATCTTTATTACACATTCAACATCAACACAACACTAAAACAACCTGTAAACGAAATAGAATAATTGATCAATTTTATTAAAACAACTGGCTGTCCTCAGGGGCTGGTGGGTGGGTCAAAATTGGCTCTTCGTTCCGTCTCGAGCTCACGTGCAGCGAGGAGGTGCAGCTTCAGAGCACAGGAACAAGAGGATGTCTTCTGGTCTTGCGTCCCTTTTTATCCATCTTCAGGGCGGGCGTAAACCCGCCCCTGCCTGCCCCGAGGGCGTGGCCGGCCGCGTCAGTGTCTAGGCCAGCCCACTCTAGGGCGGGAAAAAGCGCGCCCCGGCTACGCCGCTTCGGGCATACCAGCCGAGACGCGCCTCCTGCCCAAAATGGCTTCCCGGGGGGATCGAGGCACTCTGCCATACGTTCGGGGGGACCGAGTGGTCGCCCCTTTCCATATGGCTGAGATACCCGCCACCCCCTCTCAACACAATCCCCAAAGGAGGGAAACCGGAAACAGTTCTTGAAGTTTTTGGAAGTGGGAGGGAGTGACCCTCCCGGCCGTATTTATTAAAACAAAAAATTAAAACATTTTAAACATTAATGTACAATTTCATACCACATTGCGATGTTTGGCTAACCTTAACAGATTCTCTAATACAGAGGTTCTCCTAGCCGAACTAACATCCTACAAAACATTTACTTGAAATATTGAAATTGTACATCCTAACGTTTAAGGGCCAACGGCAAGGTCGTAACCGGTGTCAAGATCCCTAACCAGACATACCCCCCCCACTTGGGAGGGGCGACAGCACTGAGGCGTACTCAAGTGCAACTACTACCAATTTCCCTTGACTTGACGGGGGCACTTATCAACTCGACGCCAGTTAAAGGTCGTTCGAAGACTCGTGTGAGGTATCTAGAAGGTATCGTAGACCTCCCCCCAACCCCACACAACTTACCGCATCTGCCGTCGCAGATGTCACTGGCCCCGGGAAATTCCCCAGGAGGGGGCTGTAACCCCTCCTACACAGGAAGGGGCCTTGACCGCCTTTCCTCTTCTTTCGGCGACCCATCCTTAGAAGGGACCGCCTCCCCGTTGAGGGGCCAAAGGCCACCTCCCCCGAGCGCTCCCATCTGTGTTGGGTGACGCCCACTCATAGGGATCTTCCAATTAGTGCTCACCGATCATGACCTTACCGCCACAGGCCGGATAGTTGACCGGCTATCCGGACCCCCCACAAAACTCCTACCTAAAGGTCATGTTTCAACGATTTTAACCATGCTAAGAAGTCTCCTAAGAGTAACTCATTCCCCACCCAAGACAAATGCACACCATCCCCCAAATACATACTGTCATCATTAATGCAGCTATGAGAAATAGAATGCAATGTCCTGGAACGGAACAACCTACTCACTTTATTGTTAAGCTTTCTAACAGAATGGTTCAAAGCAGGAATAGAGATAGCCCCCCGCCACACCTTTCGTGGAATCAAATGGGACCATGCAATCGTGCACCCCGGAACTCTCCTCGCCAACCAACTTACAGTGGAAAGCATTGCCTCCAGGAGTAGTCGTCTACCGATGGTGACCAAATCATTGCCCCCAACATGCACTATAACTATAGACGGCGGTGACCTTGTCCGCCCTAACAAACCCTCGAAAAATGTTTGAAACTGGTCAATACAGAGACCGCCCCTTCCGTAGAAGGACATCCTGTACCCGTATTCCCCAGCTACGTGAATCATGTCACCTGCTTTGAATACGTCTGCGGCACGCCTCACGTATGAGTGGCCCACGACCCACACCTCCTTTTTCACAGCCGGTGATGTCTGACCGCTGGCCCGGTGTAGGGTCGACTGCATAGTCCGCCCCGCCTCGTAGGCTTGCGTAACTGAAAACCAAACAAAAACAAGAAGCGTGAGTACATTATTACAGCTTCACAACATGTGCAACCGCACGTATCTTTTATAACAATTGGAGGACCAACGCCCCACTCGTTTCACTTGCTCAACATTCAGACCCCTGGCTGTAGCTTCCGTAGCAGCCCCTATCCGAAAGGAATGGGTCCCAAATTCGCCCGGGTTCAAGCCCGCAGCGGCAATTGACATCGCAAGCACCCGCTGAAACTGAAATTTCATCAGTGGGGTGGCGTCAGCGTGTCTTAACAAAGTCCCCCCCCATGATGCCACCCTTCGTGCTAGGTAATCCTCTAAACACTTTACCGGACATATGGAGGACCCAGGAATCCTGCGTATGATGACGCAGTCACCCATCCCATCTTGATCAGTCTTGGACTTTACAAAGGAGACAGTCATTGTTTCTCCCCTGATCTGAACGTGTTCCCGGCACAAACCCCCTGCCACATCCAGTTTGTTCCTTGCAACTAGTTCGCTTACCCGCATTGCTCCGTGAAATGCTAGCGTAAAAGCGGCTCGGAACAGCACCGCCTCAAACTGAGATGAACATGTGGCCGGGAGTGTGGCCAACAACTGGGACAATCTATCCAAACCTATCGGGCGCCTTTCATCTACTCTGCGACCCTCAAGGCGTTGCCACCCACGCAGCGCTTTCTGTACGACGAAAGACGCTGTTGGGTCCTGGATAGCGTGTGCTCTGGCAACAAAGGAAATGGCAGCACGATGCCTCTGGGCCGTAGCCACCGATTTCCCAGCCCTACGTAAGGACATCAGGAAATTCACTACCCATTCCTCGTGACCCCAAAGTCGCTCTCTATCACTCCCCAAAAAGGCTAAATAGGCCCGAAACGCCCCTTCGTATGCCTTCCTCGTCCTTGGTGCTAGACTCTCTCCCACGAGGTGACGAAGTTCGGGGCACCGAGAGACCAGAGAGCTTCGGGAAAGGGTGCCGGCTCTGGGTCCGATGAGGGGAGGAAACCCGAAAAAGCCTGCATTTGAAAACGAGACAGTGCGTCAGCCGCCTGATTCATCACCCCTGGAACATGCTTTGCTCTGAATAGCACGTTCAATTGCATACATAGTAAAACAATTTCCTTAAGCAGTCTTAAAATCAGTTTACAACGTGCTGCCTGACTATTGATGCACTCGACCACGGTCATATTGTCAGACCAAAATATGACCGAGCGATCTTTGAACCCATCGGGCCATGTTCTCAAGGCCACCAAGATGGGAAACAGTTCCAGGAAAGCAATATTACTCGTCAGACCATTCTCATGCCACCATGTCGGCCATCTTTGTGCCGACCATTTCGTGCCGAAGATGGCGCCAAAACCTATGCTTCCTGCCGAGTCTGTCCATAGCCCCAGCTCTTCAGAAGACACGGCTGGTTCATTCCAGACGATTCTACCATTGAAGTCCGCCAGAAATGCTAACCAAATACGCATGTCCTGGCGGATCTCGGCCGATAGTCTCGTGCGATGATGGCACTCTTTAAGGCCGACCATCGCTTGGGCAATTGAACGGGAAAAGGGGCGGGCCATTGGTATTACCCTCAGGGCAAAATTCAACTGTCCCACCAACTGCTGTAATTGTTGCAGCGTAACTTTTGATGCATTTATACACACTCGCAGCGCAGCCCTGAACTTCAACACTTTCTCAGCTGGCAAACGGAAACACCCTTCAATGGAGTCCAACTCGATCCCCAGAAACTCGAGGCAAGTCGTAGGACCCACTGTTTTACCCGGCGCCAATGGCACACCAAACTGTTTCATTAACACACAAAATTCGGCCAAGGCCCGGCCACATTCAAGATCCCCGGCTGCCCCAAGAAACAGAAAATCATCAAGGTAGTGCATTACATCTTGGAAACCTGTTTTCTTTGTGAAGACCCATTGTAGAAAACTACTGAATTTCTCGAAATAAGCACAGGATATAGAGCACCCCATTGGCATACACCTATCCATGTAATAACAACCCTGAAACATGAATCCTAGGAGACGCTGGTCGTCTGGGTGTACCGGGAGCAATCGGAACGCTGACTCGATATCTGACTTCGCCATCAGCGCCCCGGGCCCCAGGCGATTCAAAATGGCTACGGCCTCATCGAAGGATGCGTACCGCACCGAACACACTTCTGGATCGATTGCATCATTTACGGAAAGACCTCGTGGAGCTGATAAATTATGAATCAGTCGGAACTCACCGGGGTGTTTCTTGGGGACTACCCCTAAGGGAGAACAAACAAAATTATGGACCGGGGGTACACTAAACGGGCCGGCGACCCGACCTCGAGTCACTTCTTTCCGGATCTTATCCTGTACTACGGTCGTATGCTGCAGGACGGAAAGTTGATTTTTACACTTTTCCACACCCTGAAAGTCCCCTACCGGGATGCGGAAACCATACGAAAAACCGTTCCGCAGCACCCCAGCAGAAGTACGATCCGGGTATTCACTGAGCCAGGGAATCATCGCCAGGGTATCAATCGGGGTAGGTAAAGGCGCCCCTCGGACTATATTAGACCTGTTTGGCACCTCCTCTCCCCCCATTATCACCCGTTCTGGCTCTGCACGAGGACTCAGGATGGGACGACCCACAACCACTACATTCATGTTTGAATTTACATGATCCCTGGGGTCTAGTACATTTACCTCTGTTGAAATTAAAGCAGAAACCCCTTTTTCCGGTATTGCCGGCAGGTTTCGAGTAATCGTCGGCACCCGTACCTGATCGAAAGGGCGTCCCCGCATATGGCCGGGAGGATTCGCCAACATTACTTCCCACCAACGGCATTTTCAACATTCCTGACTCCTTCATTTTATCCCAAGTCAAGGAATCATAACAATCCCAGGTTAAACTTTTATTATGCTCCTTTTCCTTTCTGAACAGATTATCGTAACAGAACCAATGATTACCCTGGTGCGATGTCGAGTACCCCATGATTCGTGATTGATAGATTGGGAACTCGGAAAGCAACTCAGGTCTACGTTCCCCCAAGATTGATGTAAAGATTCCCCAAGCATTGCCCCAATTGCCGATATTCTCATTCACTTTAAAGGCGGCCATTTTTGCGCGCCAAACACTCGGATGCATGAGATCCTTCTGACTCTTTACATGCTCTACCTCATAATGATCAACAAGCAATGAGAAAATGTTCACATACTCCCCCGCCCAAATCTTTTCCTTAATTGCCAAAGGAACATGTTGCCCCAACTTATCTCTCCGAGAGGGTGTTGACTCATCCCTCGCGATCGGCAATGGCCGCTTACCTGCACCTGACGCTGCATCTGTGGTCGCAATCGTCCCTGGTGTCTTGTCCCCTACTGCAGCCGGCACGGGCACCTTGGCTGCTTCCCGTTTCTCACGCAATTGCTTTATCAGCGCCTGCGCCTCGACAGCCGTGGCGCCCTCGTTACCTTTACCCAACCACGCTGCCAATTGTGCTGCCAGCTCGGGCGGCATATCATCCTCGGACACGGGGGTGACCACAACGGGAATCGGATTCCCCTCCTCCGGCACGGGAGTTGGAGCCTCGAGCGGGGCACTGGGACCCGGGATGTCTTCACCCGCTGCCCCCCTCCTGGGCCTCTTGTTTTTCCCTCCCGGGGCTGCTCCCGCCAAAGGACGTTTTGGACCCCCTTCCTCATTCTTGTCCACCCGCTTCTTTAGCTCGGACATCTCCTTCATGAGAACACGCAGCATCTGGTCAGTAGTCATGCGCTTTCCCACCTTCTTCGGCATTCTCCAACAAAGTAACTGTAAAACAAACAAGAACGATTAAAACGCTCAAAATTGGCTCTTCGTTCCGTCTCGAGCTCACGTGCAGCGAGGAGGTGCAGCTCAGAGCACAGGAACAAGAGGATGTCTTCTGGTCTTGCGTCCCTTTTTATCCATCTTCAGGGCGGGCGTAAACCCGCCCCTGCCTGCCCCGAGGGCGTGGCCGGCCGCGTCAGTGTCTAGGCCAGCCCACTCTAGGGCGGGAAAAAGCGCGCCCCGGCTACGCCGCTTCGGGCATACCAGCCGAGACGCGCCTCCTGCCCAAAATGGCTTCCCGGGGGGATCGAGGCACTCTGCCATACGTTCGGGGGGACCGAGTGGTCGCCCCTTTCCATTAGTAGTGCAAAGGCATGAGGATCCGACACAGGGTGATACCACTGGAAATTAGGCATACATTGTTTCAAGAGAATAACTAAATGAGAAATAGAGATATAAAGGAGAGGCCATACATGGGCAGCATTGAGGGACTCTACCAATCAATGGTGGGGCAACAAGAGGGTCCAATCACTTGGGGGTGGCACAAGTTAACTATTGCTATGCCTTAGAGAACAAAACCTTTGGGAAATAATACATAAAGTGAGCAGTGGGAGGCTGTGGAAGAACAGAGCATGAGGAGATATTCAATCACCTGGCGGAAATAACCTAGGTAGCAAAAGATACACCTCCCACTGGACTGAGAAATAAAACCAAAAACTAACTGTAAGTACTCTGGGCACAACTCCCCCATCGTTTACACCAATCACTGTTGTTATCCTGCTATCATCTCGTTCTACTCCCCACTGTATACCTTTAGTTTCCAATTCCAACAAGAATGCAGCCTTGCATTAAAGTAACGGGCTGCTGTCCAGCAGCCCACACTCACTTTATTTTGTTTAATTCCTTCATCCTCTCTCTACTTCCTCAAACCCATCCTCTTTAGCTTTCACGTTCCCATTAAAGTCTCGACCTACATGACTATCTGGCATAACTGTCTTTAAATGCTCTTCATTTGTACAGAGATTGAACTTAATTGGTTGCCAACAGGTCCTCTATTCCATCTCCTTAGGAGAGCTCCAAAGGCAAAGAAATGATTTTCCTAAAATTGACACACTTTTTTGGGGGCAGTTGATTGGATTGTGTTTTTTTTTTTGCTTGATGTTACATTGAGTCAATTGTTTACACTTTTGTTTGATTACCGAGGAGCTTCCTTCATGACCACAGAAGGTTTGTGTTATAACATTTAGTACAAATAATGCTGACACCACTTACATTTCTCCTCCCAAAACCTCTTTTGCCCCAGCATCCATACAATGCTGTGTACTAAAAGTAGACAACACCACCCATGAAGATTCACCAGCCTCTGCTCTAAAAACATCATGTGGCTCATGCATTTCCCTTGAGCTAGGTCTCTTTAACCTAACTCCACCTTACCATAAGACTGAGAAAAGACAGTCATCTTCACCCATCTACTCAGGATGGATGAGATGGATGTCCGATCACTTATAACTTCTTGTTGCACGAAAATTCACGCCTTATATGAGGGCCACATTACACCTCAGAGTCAGAGGCCTTAATATAAGGCATAAAAGGGCAAAGCACTTACCTCTTTACCATTATGCCCTGCGATACATGTGTCACGGAGCTGCAACAAAACCTAACACAGTAACAACATGTTTAATTTATCAAAGGCCAAATGTGACATGTACTTAGTCTAAGATTCCAAATTTAGTAAATGTTCAGAATTGTTTTTTCCTGTGTGTGCTGTGTATATTGGCTGGTGGTCCTCCACAGAAGTTGGCTAGTAATAAATCACAATTATACTGACCAGTATTTGCTGTTGTATAACATTTTCCCATTTGTATTTACTGGAATAGATACCATAGTTTCACTAGCCACCATTGGTGTCATCATGTGTTCTAACTGGAGAGACTGAGGTAAGTCTAGGTTTCTCTGTGACTAAATGTTTCTGTTGATACATGAAATGGAATAACACTGCAACATGCTCATAGAAAAAGGTGGCTAACATCTGCATTGCCATGGACTTAGAAGCTGACTGCCTGTGAAAATGGACAAAACATGGCGCTACTGGTGCTATCTTCGGCTCTCTGTAAATTAAGTCTAGGTTGAAAGTCAGATACTCCAATGCACTTGTTATTTAGGCCTTCTGAATAAATTTGCCTTCATGTTCTAATTGTATTTCAAGACCTTCATATCATCATTCTTGGAAGATGCCAAAATGACACAGTGTAAGATAGAGAAAATATTGACTGTATTAACCCCTTCCATGCTCATGACGGAACGGTTCCGTCATGAGCGTCGGTTGAGCTGTGCTCATGACGGAACCGTTCCGTCATGAGCCGATAGGCTCATTAGAACCTTCAGCACAGCGCTAAAATTCGCGCCGCGCTGAAGGGGTTAAAGGTAGAAAAGAAATTGGGGATGGAGACATGTGTAGCAAAGTCCCTTACTCCCTCACAAGGACGTACTTACAAAGCAGCGTTAAGGCACGTTAACTGGCTTAACGTTGCCTTGCAAATAAGGTGAAGTCCCTATAACCACTACAATGTCCTGAAAAGTGACGTTGTGGTGGCAATAGGAGATTGTAAATATGCCCCATAGTGTGTCCAATATTGTAGTAAGACCTTTACAAGATAAAATAGTTGAAATATATTGGTTAAACAATGACTGACAAGCTAATGAATCCAGAAAACAATGCAAACTTGGAGAATTATAGGTGTTTTACAGGATGAAAACTTTACAAACTCACGCACATGTAGTTTAAATAAACACAGATGAAGTGTGCCATTTAACAAAAGAATACATTTAACTGTTCAATTCTGCTGTTTTACTTAAGTAACATTGATTCTCACATTATTTAAATTAGATTCTATTTAATTATGGAACATGATAGAAATGAATATGCAATCTAAAAAAATTATACTGACTCTTCATACTTTTTTCTGCTCAGAAATGCTGATTCATTAATGCATTTATGAAAAGGAGAAGCAGTGCAACTGCAGTACTCTTTTACATGCTGTTCCATGCCTTTGTGAACCAGCCATGAAAAATCACACATCCTATCAGGAAAAGTGTAAGGAAGGCGTAGCCTTTTCTTGTTTCTGTTTCCATCATACCGGCAATGTTTTAAGTATATCATCGATATGTTCATTTTTAAAATAAACATTTAGTTGTAACTTTTTTAAGCTTTTTTTGTATTTTTGCACATACAGCCGGAGTCAATCCTTCTGCTGGGGCAGAGTCCATGTTTCTTTAGGATCTCGCTGTCAAGGGCCAGCTCACCAATGGCAACCAGCAAGATATAATAATAATAATAATTTCATATGCTAACAAGTAGTGTTTCTCATATACCCATTTTTTATTTAATAAATATATATGCTTTGTCATGTCCATTACTTGGCTTTCAACATAACACTTACAAGTATGTATGTGTTTTACATATTAAATATTGTTTTTAATTTGAATTGCACTCATATTCTTATAGGCTCTGTGATGTTGGACCTGCCTCAGTCTCAGGCAACGGTGACTTCTGATCTTCGCAATGAGATCACAACTGATCAGGCCCCACATAGATGGTTGAGTATCTATATACTGGCAAGCTCACTTATTTAATGGTCAAATCTCCTGCTTTAAAGTTTGGTGTGTTAGTAGATTGTGTTTTGTGACACACCCCTATTTCCACCAAGCGTAATATGCACCACAATGGCTTACATGATTTGAACCCTTTTTAACATGTTCTTCAACATGATTGTATAACTTAACTTTTTGCTGATTTTTAATTGGTTTTCAAAGTAAATAATATTATGTTTTCTAATGAGGAGTTGTTCAAGCCTTTTTATTGTGTCTTCTAATAACACTTCCATTTAGTTGCTCAATATGTATGGTCAGCTTAATTTAGGCTTCTGTCAGGAGACAGTTCTTGTACTGACCCACAGATAAATCTACATGTAGAGTATCAGGAGACATAGTAGCAGCAGCAATTAGGTCCTCTACCACCCGCCCGTCAGGAAAAGCTTCAATTATTTTTATTTTACTGCAACATTGTATACTTTACAAAATAACTAACGCTTGTATAAATGACCTTGCAGTGTATGCAAATATTTAAAATTATGTCATGGTCAGGTGTAATTTCTATTAAAAGCGTGTGGTAGGTCTCTTCTTTTGTTTTCATGTTGTATTAATAATATTGCAGAACATTAACAAACCTTCAACTAGATTTTCAAGCTCCTGGATTGAGGACATTTTGTCCATTGCAATCTCAAGGAAGCAGGATCAGTAGCTGACCACGTGGGGGATACCTAAACTACACAGCATGTTACATACTTTTGAATGAATGATAACACTGAATCACCAGTATTTTAACCAAACTTTGGTGCATCTTTCACCCATAATTGCATTTGTATATCTGGTGCACATCTAGCTTAGTATTTTTTCTTCATAAAAAGTCCTGAACCTCACCTAGTATTTCTTCAAATCTGTGCTTAAAGTATATGCCAAGATTTGCAGGAACACAGTTCTCCAGAAGTTTCAAAATTAATGCCTGCAATGTTTACATTATTAAGCCTGAGAAAGTTATACAGCTCATCCCCAGCATACTCTGCAAAACTCAAAGTGACAAGCCGGGTGTCTGCACCTGGATTGCGTAACATACACTTTATGGCACAGTGCTGATAGAACCAATATTCATTGGTACCCTATTGGCAAGCCATGATGTTCATCAGGTTACTGTTTAGGGCCCATATGTATAAAACTATTTAGCATTTCTTAGTGGGCCTAGATACAATTTCAGCCAATTAGGCAATGCTAAATAGCCTTTTGGTATGTACGTGTAAACACTGTTGCAAAATAGAAAATCACAAATAGGGTTTTTCTTTTTGTGATTTCCTACCCGTATATACATAGCATTTCCTAAATGTGAAAATGGCATTTAAAAAATGCTGTTACGATCAAGTCCAATCCAATGGTAACCAGGTGAAAATTTCAAAGAGTCACCCAAAATGCATTCTTTACAGTGCCATTGAGCATGCATTGGAATGCTTTACATGAGCGCTACTTTCTTTTTTATTATATTTTTAGGAAATCCAAGTATGCAATTTCCCGTTAGAAAATAACAAAATTGCAATTTCCTAATAGCGATTGCAACTTCTTAGGACTCGCTATTTGGAAATTGCAAGTTTCAAACAAAATAGCAGTGCGAGAACACTTTCAAACAAAATGTGGAAGATGTATGAAATGTTTTGCCTAGACTCAGAACATGTTTTGCCTAGACTCAGAACATGAGCTACTTGATCAATATTCTGATGCAGGAATCTATAAAGGGTGTATGCTTCAGTTTTATAACAAGATGGCTGATTCCTCTCTATAGGTTAAAGGCTGGGTGTGAAAGGATTTACTGAGGAAGTCACTAATGGGCAAACACCTTTTCTGTGTGTCATTAGAGTGTATCAATGAGTCAATGCACAGTAAGTGCTAAGTGTAGAAGAATTTAGAGAAAGAGTAGACCGTGTGTTTTGCCATTTTTATTGGCTGCAGATTTTGTATGATACAGTTTCATGTAAGACTGGCTCATTTTCGTACACCTCTTTCTATATTGAATGCTTGAGTTTTATGACAAATTAGCCTCTCTGCTGAGGCTACTCTACAGGGTGAAGGCTTGGTATGTAAGCCTTTACTGAGGAAATCACTCCTCTGCAAACACAGTTTCTGTGTGTCAATAGGCAGCATCGAAAGAGAGCCCTCTGCACTGGTGTGTACCAGGCAAAGACTATGTTTAGAAAGTTTTAGAGACAAAATAGACCCTTTGTTATGTTATGTTTCCTACCCTAGGCCTAAGTAGCATAGAGACCTTTTACCTACATTTGTCCTACATTGCTCTGCATAATGGGTCTAGCCCTGACCTTTTACCCAGTTATGTGCAGAATAAATGTCGTTTGGATTCCTTGAAGCTAGCCTCATTTATTATGCTCGAGGATTCTTAGTAAAATCCCCTGCACATGACCTACATAACAGGATTAACATACTCTGTACAAAAGTCATTGTTTTCTTCAATCTGAGGCAACAAGTCTACCTTGCATAGTTAAAATTATTGATTTAGGCTCATCAACATAATTGTACTAACAACATATTGATTGTGATAGAACCCCAAAGGCTACCTTTTAAATAAAAGAACCACACCTTCCCTAGGTAACTAGAGGAGGTGCTTCTACGCTGACACAAGACGTGGGGATCCCTGCACACTGAAGCTTCCACATGCAGTGGTCCGACATCCCTTGTGGGGACCATGACTGGGTCCTTCATTCTTTCCCATCAGGTAATGGGGTTGGCTCTTTCCTAGGGGATTCTTGGCTTTACACTAAGGGTGGGTGGAGTTCGCGTAGCAGCGCTACATGGAACACTGCGAAGTGGCAAAAAAACTCAGCCACGCTGTGTGGAGTTCCACAAGCAGGCGGAGTATTCATTTGATTAGTCCAAGGGCCGAGATAAAACAGACTTGTGCTGTACGATAGTAATGGGAGCTTTATGGTTAAACAGTTATTTAAAAGCTTTGCCAGTAGATAGCGATAGAGGCTGTCTAAAAAAATGAAACTTAGTCCATTTAACACATGAGCCCGTAAAGTTTGTTAGGGCATTGATTTTGATGTTAGTAATGTTATTGGTGCACCAAGGGCACAAGCAATAAACATTAAACAATCAATTTGTGCAAACTACAGCCTAGTGACCTCTGTTTGTCCTGGCACCCTTTCACCATTACATGCCATGGCACTGAAGGAATCAAAGTCTGCTCATGCTGGCCTAGGAAATTGGGGAAAGACTAAGAGCAACACAGTAGAAATCATTATAGGACCTCTTGGCTGCTTGCAGGTCACACTGTGCATGATTGTCTATGTGGCCTTCCTCCGCACATCTCACAACCCCGACACCCAGCCCACCCAGACTCTTACCTCAGTGGTCCTTGCTGGGCTGCTGCGTGGATGAGTCCACCTGCTCCGGGCTGCGCACGCCTCTTCTAGACCCCAATAACTGAGTTGCCACACCAAGGCTGTGCTGGTCTATCACTCCCTGGATTGGGGCAGGTCTCCTCTCCTCACTCTGCTGTAGGATCACTGAGAGCATGCTGCTGATCGACTTGCAGCCGGCCCTAGTCATTGTAGGAAGCACTGGTGTTCTGTTCTCTCCCAGGGACATCCGAACACCCGGATTCCTGTTATGCCGCTTTGTGAAGGTAGAGCGCATGCTCTCAGTCAGATGGGGCAAAACCACTGTGGTGCTAAGGGGCATAGAGGCTGCTTTGGGCCGTACCAGTCATGCTTAAAGCCAGGTTATCCTGTCCCTCACTGACTTCACATCTTATAGGGATGGATTGAGATTTGTAAAGGAGCGCGGAGCCCCTTACACCTCTGTTGTTTGTCTGGCAGACAATAGGCATCCCCCTATTCATGCCTAGTCTATTGTCAGAGAAACAAGCTGTGAAATTGGAGTTTTACCAGGGGCTGGCACCGGTTAAACTCCGCCATGCAGCGGAGTCAGAGTATTTTGACGAACTCCGCACTCAAAGCGAAGCACTGAGTTGTCAGAGTTTTCCGCCCACGGTTACTTCACACCTACATACTTGCTAGGCACACTTAGGTGGGGTCCGCATTGTAGGAGTATGCTTGATTACTAGGCATGAGCGGATTTTGCGGATTGGCAATCCGCGAATTTGCGGATTTGCGAATTTGCGGATTGCAAAAATCCGCAAAATCCGCGAATCCGCGCGGATTTTTTTTTTTTTATGTTTGCACGGGTTTCTGCAAGTTCGCGAGGGTTTTGTACAATTTTGCAAATTGCGAAATTGTACAAAACGCGTGCAAACTTGCAGAAACCCGTGGATTTTTTATTTTTATGTTCGCACAGGTTTCTGCAAGTTCGCGAGGGTTTTGTACAATTTCGCAAATTGCGAAATTGTACAAAACGCGTGCAAACTTGCAGAAACCCGTGCGAACACAATGTGCCCAGTAGGGTATGTGCCTCTTGTGTGAATAAAAGGTCAGAGAAAGATCAGTTCAGCAGATGAAGAGAAAGAAGCTCCTGGTCACAGGAACAGCACGAGTATTGCGCTCGTGAAAGTCAAGGATGCAAAGCCTATCCAGCATCACAGCTGATTTTCCACTGTAGATTTGGGAAGAAGGCACACCTGTCCAGCCTCGACGACGCTCACGATTGTTTTTGGGCTAATGAATGAGTCACTGAATTTGAGCATCAACTAGTTCGAGCGACCATGTGTGTGTTACTATGCAATCGCCCCGAAGGGCGCATGGGTCCCTTGAGTGAGCTGCAGACCTGTGCCCAGCCATGCAACTATTTTACAATGGCGCCAGCAAGCTGCCAGCGCCGTTGTAAAATAGTTACAAAGTTAGCTTGCACAGGAAGCACTTAGATAAAATAAAGCAGCACCTGCTTCGTTTTATCTAGTGGTTCCTGTGCAAGCTAACTTTGTAACTATTTTACAACGGCGCTGGCAGCTTGCTGGCGCCATTGTAAAATAGTTGCATGAGTGGGGGTTCAACTTTTGAACCCGTTACGCTCGCGGATTTTTTTTTTTGCGGATTTTGCGGGAAATCCGCAAAATTCGCGGATTGCGGATTTCCCAAAAATCCGCAAAATCCGCGAGCGTAACGGATTTCCCGCTCACACCTATTGATTACTGTCATGTTTACATGCCTGTGTATATTCACTATTTCAGCACCATGGGCAAATTCTGCCTTTTGTTTATGATTTGGTGCTTTTAATCATTTTCATTTGTTTCTGTTTCCTGATTGTCGCAGCACATATGTTTTATACTAGAATGGGGCTGTTTCAATAAATGCTTATTGAAAACATCCACAACTTTTATTCTGTGTATCTCTCCGACACTAAATGGGCATGATTGACTGAGTGAAAAGTACTGTACTGTTTACACGGTCCCGGAAGGGTCAAGGGTTGTCATTATCAATGGTTGCCGCCAGAAACTATTAGCTCCTTGTTAAGGTTTGGGGATTATACTGGCACTGTGAACTATCTGGTCTATAGGATGACATGTCCTGTGTGGGTGTCCGGAATCTATCTAGACACCATTCCCCCGTTTATGATGTCCAACAAATGCACAGATCCTATGTATTTTTAGGAACTACACAACATTGGTTAGATTCTTATTTAACGATCACATCTGAGTTGTTCAGTCGTGATTTCTCAGAGACCCCTACTCACATTTAACCAGAGGAGTCTGGAGTGGGGAGGGAAATCAGCCGCAGCTAAGTAGGTATATCCTATGTATTGGCTGTAGATTATTCAAGCTTGAAGGATTACAATTTCCCACACTGTGCAAAGCCTTATCTCTTTTCCTTACTACTTCCTCCCACAATGTCTGTCAGTGGAGACGGCGGTGCAGGTGCAGGGGAAGAAGAGCAGGAAGTCTCTCTTCACATTACAGCAGATTGCAGACATGCAGTTACTATGAAATTATTGCAATACGGCTTCCCGGCAATGGGTGGTAGTGTTACCTTTGTGATAGAAGCACACAACACATTCAGGACAGAGGTATTCTATTCTTGGATCAAATTCCCGCCTGCAGATGCACGCACAGGGTTCTTTCATACTTACATTGAAGATGATACACCTGAAGAATACTTTCCATAAGTGGACGTAGAAGTCCCGTGAACACACCAAGAACATATTAATTGGTTTAAAGGTGCCACCCCACACCAAAACAAATGTGAGACTCGGTCCGTTCAGCAGAGAAGGAGTGACCTGGCCAGTCCTAGCTGCTTACACACCGCATCCAGAGATTGATACATTGCCAGCAGCAGAATTATGTACACTTTACAGAGACATAGTAAAACTATACATAAACCTTACACAGTCTATAATGTGAACACTGACAATTTAACCTGTGGGGATTACTCAAGCTGGTCAACCTCAAATGACAACGACAAATATCAGCCCACAAACGCTAAACTTGATTTTTGGAAGAACGCCCACTAAACGTGAGCAAATGCATTTCTGGATAGCACAGAATATAGCACAGCTTGAAGCAATATTTTCCCATTCGGGCCTGTAGGAAAAACACAGATTACTAAAAATGTGCTTGCAAATGGGGAGAGCTCCCCCGATAGAGGATTGTACCACTTGGGGAACAGTTTTTGCTGCTGTTTAGAACAGAACTCATGGTACCCCCCTAAATAGCAGTTTTACCAGATCTATTGAAACAAAAACTGAATGAGTACTGGCAGAACCTGCACTGGACTTGGGGGCTGAAACTGATGGCCCAGGTATCAGCAATTATGTTAAGTAACATAAAAGGGGAGGCAGCAGCGGTGGCTAAATGCCAACACCTGAGGGAATTCACTCCTGCACAACAGGAGCGAGAACTACCTAACATTTTCAAAGAAACCCTGGCTTTGCGGGGTACAAATAACTAGGGAGCTAGACCTGGGAAACCACAAGTGACAGGTAATCCTGAAAAAGATGACTCAAAGCAAGCACCTGATTCTTCTAAAAATAAATGGGATAACAAACAATCAAAAACTAATAAGCAGAATCTATTACAATCACAGGGTGGGTCTCCTCAACAGGAGCCGTCTGATAAAAGATGTAATTTTAGAAACTACAATAATATTTAAAAACCTGACAGGTATTAGGATACTGATACACATTCCTCTTGTTCCTTTCAGAGTTAATCAAAACACACAGAGATGGAAGGAGCACAGATCAGAAGAGCGATTCAAGCTGACAAGGGAGATACATCACACTACATTATACAACCAGAAGATAAACCCAAAACTAAACCTCAATTTAGAAAGAAGAAGGTAGCTGACCTTTAAATTTGAGGTACCCAGGCTACTGAGGACTCTGCTGCTGAACAGGGAATGGGCTCTGATGGTGCTGGACAGTGCAGCAGAAGTAACAATAGCTCGCCAAAACCTGATGGAATTTCTTATGGCAGTAGCGTTGAATGAACATATCACGGTGGAGACACCGGATACAAGGGTAAATGTTCCACATCGTTTATATGAAATTATGCTCCATATGAAGAGGGACATACCCAGGGAAGTGAAAGATCTATTTTGGGAGAACCTGACATATGGATACAACATCCTTTAGGCTGAAGAAATTGGCCGCCTGAGTTTGTTATGAAGTGCCCTAAGGGGGAAGACGTAATGTTACCAGCTTTCTCCAACCTCGTTCCAGAGTCACTTAAAGATTCATACTCATAGGAGTGGGAATTAGTGTTAGCTCCCGCACTTTACCACAATCATGTTGGGCGAGATGCTGAGTCACCTCACCATGATATCCCATTAAAAATGTACTCCTACTCCACAGAGGCATGACCCAATAAAACATGACACAAAGAACCAAGTCAGGGAGATCTTAGATAAGCTTAAGTACCAAGTTGATTGAATACTGCAACTCTCCCATGAATAATCCTTTGTTTTCTGTAATGAAACCCAACAATTCATAAGGTCAAGTTTTAGAATACAGTCCTTTGAACACATGCACATGAACATTTTCAGTACAAAATGCACACAGTGCCACATTAATGAATAACATTGTGTGGAAAATATACAAAACAACAGTAGACATCTCGAATGATTTTTTCTGCCAAAATATAGTGCCTGGAATCAGATATTTGACTGCATTCTCTGCCGTCGGCTCTCAACGACAATGCTGTAGACTGCTGCAAGGGTATAAGAAGAGCCCTGGGTGGTTCTCAGGAAGAGTAAAAGAGTTACTTCAAAATTGGGATGAGGAGGTATTGTCCTACGTAGATGAAATTTATCTGATGGACGATGAGTTATTGGAACACTTGAACAGGTTGAAAAGCATAATTCTGTGGTTCGCCAATTTGGGCTACAAATTCAACATTAAAAAATCAGAAATTGCTTACTTCAATGTCCTATTTTTGGGATATAAGCTACTGAGTGAAGGAAAAAGCCTGGCGGCTAATTTTTTAGAAAAATGTGTGCTGCTCCAACCTCCAAAGACTCTTAAGAGTTTACAATCCATTTTAGGATTCCTAAATGTTGGCAGAACATACATTTTGGATTACGCTGAAAGGGTTAAACCTTTCTACAACCTAATCAGACCACATTTTTTGGTCCAACATTGGAAACAGGAATACGCAGAAATTCTCCATTCTGTACAAGCTGACATGATAGCTTCCAAACACTTATGCACTTTGCATCTACGGAAAAGATACAGACAGCAGTACAAACTGCTGTAAGTGAGAGAAAGAGCACTAGCACAGGGGAAATGCATTATTGTCGTGACTCCAGTGCCAACCTTAGAGGCAGTTACCAAAGCAACCATTCCAAATGCAAAAGCACTGCATCCACAATGGATTGGATTGGCGTATTCTCTTACTGCAACAGATCTAGATTATAGATATGATCCTACATTGAAAACACGAGCAGTTCGGCAGTACGAACAAGAATATCCTCTCCCGAATTAAATCCTGTCTCTTGATCAATATTTATACTAATGGATCTGCCCAGCCTGCAGTACGAAGCAAACGGTAATAGAGTGCAGCATTTGTGATTGTGAAGGGACGTATGCAAGACAGCAAGTTTCTTCTTAGAAATTATTATTTAATATTTATTATTATTATTATTTAGTGATTTATAGAGCGCAAACTAATACCAAAAGTCATATGGGCCCTAAAAGAAACCTAATGTGAAAGTCAGATCTTAGCAATACTCAAACCTTTGCATTTATTGAAAATTAACTAAGGTGTGGATAGACAGGTCCTATGTCCCGTCCTAAAAGAGAGCAGGTCAGGAGAGTTCTCCCCCCCAATTTAAAAGCCAGAATTCAGCAAACTCCACCAGCTTTAGAGGTGAATACCAGAGATTTTTTGGCATAACATTCCATCGGAATTAGCCTTTTAGGTATTCCTGTCTGTGATTGTGGAGGGCCTTGTAGTGGCATTGCTAGCTACTTTATTGCCTGTGGCAGACTCTGCTTTTGCAGCCTACGGTGGCCGCAAGTGAGAGGGTGTTGTGCTGGGGATATTCCCACGATTGCTGCCCTGCGGTAAACAACGTTTACCCCAAAACTATTTCCCTTCGTGGAATCACAATGCTGTCGGTACCACGACCACGTTGTGATTCCGCATACCATTACTCCGCAAGTCGGAACAACAACTTGTGGAGGGGGGGAAGGTGTTGGATTTAAAATCCAACACCTTCCCTAGTGTCCGCACTGACTGGAGTTGGAATAGTAAATCATACTATTCCAACATCCAGCGTCCCCCCACCGCAAGTCGTTGTTCCGACTTGCAGAGTAATGGTACGCAGAATCACAATGCGGTTGTGGTAACGACCGTGTTGTGATTTTCTGTGGGAAGAAAGACTGCGGGGTAAAGTGACATAATCCTGCCCTGCGGCAAACTCATGAAGAGTGGGGAGGACTGCCCCCCCTTACTACACCTCTGGAGACTTGAAGGCAGTACAGAGAGGCCTTAAAATTAATACGCTTCACCACAAGAAGACAGTGTAGGAATTTCAGTGCTTGTTTAGCTGAAGAGTATCTGGGGATTCCTAGTAGTAAACAAGCAGATGCGTTCTGGAGAACCAGTAGTTTGTTAAGAAGATGCTTCTGTAGACCAACGAAGAGGGCATTACAGTAGTCTAACTTATTTAAAATAGGCACCGAGACAACCGTTTTCTGAAAATCCACAGGTATAAAAGGGAAGATTTTTCTTAAAACTTTTAATGTAAGAAATGTGGATCAGGTGATGGCCTTTACCTGATGTGTAAAGGGCAAGGGTGTATCACAGATAACTCCCAGGTATTTTGCCTTTGTGACTGGAATAGGGAGCAGGCCGAGTTACTGAGGCTACCAATTGGGAAACCAAAAAGAAGAGTTACTGCTGAAGAGCAAAACTTTGGTTTTGTTTGAATTTTATTTCTGCCGGGTCTCCATCATCCACCTACTTACCTGTTGCATGGAACTATGAAACTTAAAAGTTGTCTCCTGAACATTCTTTGTGACAGAGACAATAATATGTGTTTCATCAGCGCATGACACCATAGTAAACCCAAATGATTAAATAAGCCTGACCAGAGGAATGACATAGATTAAAAAGAGAGGGGCTCATTGAGCCCTGTGAAACCCTGCAAGGTATTTCCTCCATCGTCGACCGCACGTCTGATCTCCTCTGTCGCAGTAATCAGGGCGAGCTCAGTGCTATGCTCACTCATGAATCCATACTGCATAGGATCCAAAATATGGTTAGTATTGATAAAAGAAGTCAGTTCTTGAATTATGAATTTTTCAAGCATTTGTGTTGACAAGGGCATCCGGGAAATTGGGCGGTAATTACAAGGGTTCAAAGAATCTAATTTAGGTTTTTTAACAGAGGCAAAATGGAAGCCTTTTTCCAAATGTTGGGAAATATTCCTGTTTTAAGGATAAGATTAAAAATATCAGTGAGTTACTGTGTAATAGGATCCAAAGCTGTGGGGGCTATTCTAGGGGGCAAGGATCTTTCAGGGA
Source organism: Lissotriton vulgaris (assembly GCF_964263255.1). Taxonomy (NCBI): domain Eukaryota; kingdom Metazoa; phylum Chordata; class Amphibia; order Caudata; family Salamandridae; genus Lissotriton; species Lissotriton vulgaris. The sequence goes on along the minus strand of NC_141695.1, from coordinate 1,301,542,885 downwards.
ACCAGTTTTGGTTGTACAGAGGAGCTTAAGAACCTGGTCATAAGAGATGGACGAAAAGTTCAAAAGCTGCACTGTATTAGCTAGTGATGGACACTTTTGAGTTCTTAAACTAGCCAAGACCCCTCTACTCTCAGCTGAGGAGCTATACCTTTCATTAGAGTGACTCAAGGCAAATACATGATAAATACTACATACATAAAAGAAGCTAGAGTGTTTCAAAAGGTTTGATCCACTGCACTATTTCTAGTCTCCGGAGTTCAGCTGAGTTTGTGAACCACAGTAAATAATTCTTTCCTACTGTTATTTGCAGATTTTTTTTGATCCGAGAAGTAGGTCGTTTTTGACTTGTGAATCAGTCTCCACTGCCGTTCTTGCCGGCGGCCTTGCCTTTTTGAAAACCTGAGAACCTCTGAAAAGCAGGGCTCTGCAGGGGTAGGTCTTCTTGATTTTCCAGATTTTAGGGGCACTAGAGTATGTACTATTGAGCCAATCCAAGACTGATACTCCGCGGATGCCAACTCTCGGTCACTAGAAATGGGAGGTCTACTATTATCCAGTTTGGTATAAAACTCTGTAGTATGTAGACTGTGCCATTGGTGCCATTTGTACCTTCTGGCTTTAATTGTCTTATTGCCAGAAGTAGTAGGTACAGAAAGGTAAGCAAAACTGCTGAATAATCCGACCAATGTAAGAGTATACTTTTAGATTCTAAAAAATGAAAGTCTGTAAAGATGCCCTGCCCTATAAGTAGGGCCCCCAATAATCTGTTCTAGACCAGCACTAGTCATCAAATCAGTAAGATCACTTGAGTCATCATCCTGCAACTTGTCCAAATGAAAATTGAAATCACCTAAAATGGTGTAATCCTGAGAATTGACTTTATACTCTAGCAACTGACCGGAAAGTTTGTATAAAGTGGATCTACGGCCAGGCGGGCGATAGATAAGAAGTCCATCAAAAGAGTAAGTGTGACTAAGTCCAATTTTAAAGGAGAGCACCTCACAGTCAGGTTTTGTTGGGATATCAGTAAATATTGCCCTCAGATGATCACGATAAACTATGGCTAAGCCCCCTTCCTTTTTCTCCACCTGCTCTTTCCAAGCAATGGAGTAGCCTGTTGGTGGCTATGATCATGTCAGGGCTAGACGCATCATTGGCCCAGGTTTCCACGACAAAAACAATGCTAAGGGCAAGTGCTTCTACAAAATCTGCGAATTCATGCTTATGTTTATCAGTGACAGTGCATTTATTAGTGCACATTGCATACCTTGTGTGGCCTTTTTTTCATTAACCTTTCCTATCTCCTTAGCCTTTGTTTTCTTAAGCCAGGGGGGGGGCTGGTGGTCTTGATAGTGTTTACCATGATATTTGTTAATGTAAGGTTGCATACTGGACACATTGGTGGAGCTTTGTTGTTGCAACCGCTTAATACAGGGCCCAAACAGCTTCCACTCAAGATATTTAGTTCAAGTAGATTACTTCTGGAATAGCTGATTATCTCCTTTGGTTGCTGTCTAAAACCAGCAGGGGGGCTGGCACTGAGCACTTTCTGAGCAAACAGAGGGGAGAAAATAAAATACTAATTGCGGTCCAGCAACCCCTTAGTCTTGCAGCAGGTTCCACTACTGAGGGCTAATACTGGTAAATAATAGCCAACTAAAATAAGCGTGAACAGTTTGAACACATAAAAAGAATAAAATCTGGGTAAAAATCCACTACTAGATGGCGCCCGTCCTAACTAGAGCCAGGCACCTCCAAAAAGTCGCACATCTGTGCCTACAAGGAAACAAAGGGGGATGTGTCAGGAGCAGCCAGAGCCAGGCACCTCCATGCACGTTAGTGCTACAAGGAAAATGGAAGAAGAGATAGGCTCTGTAATAGCAGCGTAGATATAAGCAGCCAATGCTAGAAATCACCTTTAGGTATGCCGAAGCTGCCACCAAGTGCGGGTGACGCTTCGAGTAAGCTTGCAAACAGAGCGGAAGAAGAAAAATACTAACTGGGTTCTAGCAACCCCTTAGTCCTGCAGAAGGCTCCACAGCAACAGATATAATGTAACAGGATTTGTTTATTTTACAACATGCACAATCTCAATTGCACATGAAAAAAACAACAAAGAGAGTGAGGGTTTTTCCACTTGTGTGGAAGGGGGTACTCCTGGTCCTCTTGACCTTAATCTATATAAACAAAAAAGAGGAGTGTCACCAATGGACCTAAAGAGGTCCTATTGGAAGAAAGGGAAATAGGGGAAAGTTCAAAAGAAAATTGTTCTTTTGTTTGAAGTCCCTTCACTCACCAACCTGGTTGGTGACATGCTTCATCATCGGGGTCCCACACGGATGGCCGAGTGCCATCCGGGTGTTCTGCGACACCTGAATTACAGTGGAGCGGGTAATTTTGAGTGAAAGTGGTGTGAAAAAACTATTCTGAAGCTACTGGACAGTATTAAAAACAATCTTACGATACTTCCGTTGGTTAGGTTAACCAATAGTATCTATGTGAGTGGTCTACATGTTTCAACCTGTAGTGGAAAATGTCAGGTTTTCATCAGGACCAAGTGAAAGGAGACCTGGGCGGTATACACTCGCTAAGGTGTATCTAACCCTCGACCCAGTGACCTAACTGTGTACTTACAGATGGTTGTCCTTACATCAAAAATAAAGAGAAAGAAAAAATGGGAACATGTGGAGAAAAAAGTAATATCACAAAGAAATAAAATACGTGCCGGTAATTTTGTCTCTCTGTGGTATGATTCATGCTCTCCCCTTCATGCGTGAGATTCGCGCTGATGGTATGCATACTTTCATGTGGTGACTATGGTGCCGGCGTGAGCTAGCAAGGTGCTCTAAGTATGCATATACACTCCTGTAGTATTATAATATACAGGAGTCTTAGAATCCAAAAGATGGATTCTATTAGATAGGCTCATTAGCCGTGACTCTGCAGAGACACTCAAACTCACACGCTATCAATAGTATGTGCGCTGGTGAGTATACATTTTTAAACAGCACTTTTACACATAGTTGAGAAAAGTGGTTACACACGCTCACCCGCTTTTTTGTGAGCGCAATAATTTTGCATGCAAGCTTACTGAATAGGCGTTGTTGAAACAAGGCATTGTTAGCACAACGGGAGGGGGGGAGAGGGAAGGGACGCCGAGGAAGGTTGTAGCGTGAGGATAAGTGGCCAAATATGCTTACTCGTAATTAGAGTGTATTCAGCCTCATGGGAGTCAGGGTGAAGATCCTGAGCACTCTCTGCATTAAGGTGCAACGAAGACAAAGAGGAGCGTTAAAGTACGCTCCTATTCAAGGAATGATAACAAGGTGGTCGGGCCGGGAGATGAACAGTTCCTCGCTGGGGGTCTCTACTGGGTACTGGTAACAATCTCAATTGCACTCCATCATATTATTAAGCTGGACGCTACTTCCATTGTGTTCTGGCCACGTGCCCTGGTGTTACATCATAGATGGTTATGGTATGCAGGGATGAATACCATGTTGCGCATTTGAAAATTGGACCAATTTCCTTTCACCATAGCTGAGTCACTTTCCACAGAATGGTTAATTCTTGTTATATTACACTGGCAGTCATGACATACTAATTTCAATACTGTCTTAAATCCCATCAAGTAGGCAGGTATGAAACACTAGGATAAGTATACTTACACAAGTACTGGGGATTACCGTACAGATTTAGATGTAAGAATGGGGATACAGGAGTTTTTCTCAGTGGTTCAAACTGTGAAAGTGCTTAAGTGGGTCCTTAGTTTGCAAGGACATTTCACTTCACGGGCCAGTAAGGCTTCAGTTGCAAACTTGCCCTGTCACTTGAAGGGTTCCCCAGCTGCCATGAGCTGCTTTCGAATGGCAGCTATTTGATTCTGAATGATCAAGGATGTTGTGGGATGGTCCAGGTTCTAAGTTACTTGTTGTATGCAAGTATTGTTTCCACCGACCCACACAGTTAGAGAGGCAACACTATGGCCTTCAATGAATGTTTCCTTTATATAGTTTGATTCTCTGAGCAGACTGAAAACCATGCTTTTTTAGAAAGATGTGGTCTTAACCTCAGCCCGAGAGATGTTTGATCTCCAGGTTGCAAGGTCTTTCTCTGAAATACATGCAAAAACAACAGTTGATGGACAGAATACAGAACAATCTCATACATTCACCCCAGTACAGAGATCTGGGTCTAAATCCATAGTTTTTTTGCTCACCATGCCATTCCAGTTTGAACCCAGCCATATGCAACTCAGTCTTGACCCTGTGCCCCATGGGAACATTCAAGCCTGAACTGCCAAGCCAGGTCCTCCCTGGACTGGAAACAAGCATCCTAGGACCGGTTTCGGGCTTTCAGCCCTCATCAGCCAGGATAGCTTGATTCCAGTCCATGCGAACTTCCCGCTCAATTTTGGTGGAAATTGTTCATCGTATCTTTAATAAGCCTGGATGGAAAAATCCGCTCCGCTCGCGGAGTTTGCGGATTTTTTGGCAACTCTGCGCTCCGTGTAGCACGCAAAGTTACCAAAAGCTCCACGATCCACGGCACACGGCACAGTGGAGTCTTTCCCTTGTTTTCACTTTCAAAATGCGCTTTTGTGTGTACAGTTGCGACTTACCGGGATCCCTGGATCGCAGATGAGTTTTCCCATCCGTTCGCCTGCGCCACGAGATTTGGCAACCAGCTGCTCAATCCCTTGAGAGTCTGCAATCGCAAACACATCATTCAGATGCGCCATCGGACATCCGGCAGTAGTTTAGTGAAGCTCGCGATGCCGAAAATGCAAAATTTGCAATCTGGAGAAGAATATCTCTCGAGCAGCATATAACCTTTTCGAAAATGATGATTTGGATGAAACAAACTCCTCAGATTGACATTTGGCTGTACTTTTTTGTGCAATTAGTCCTTTAAACTTTTTTGGGTAGAGGAAGAAAGTGCCCCAGAGTCTCCAACTTCCTGTTCCTGTCCAGCAGGCTCCTCCCAGTGCTTTTTCCATGGCCTGTTCACTTTTCATTTGGATTTGGAGCTGGAAGGATCTCCCTTTGTGTCTGCTGCATCATATCATATATTTGAAGACTTTTGGATTTGAGATTTTACAAGTAAGTGTGTGTTGTTTGATTGATTAGGGCATTGCAGTTGCTGCAACTACAATTTTTGTACTGTTCATCATTTAAAAAATAAAATATTGTGGTTAGCCAGTAGGCCCTGAGCTAGCCATGGGTGCATGAAACAACTGTTTCTGTGGTGTTTGTTGAATGTAAACATCCTTTAGGGCATGAATGGCATTGGATTGAATTACAAAATGTTTTTTGGGGGAGTATTTCACTTTTTAGGTGTGTGTTAAATACATTCCTTTGTTGTGTGAGTGTGTATAGTGTGGTTGTTGTGTAACTTGCACACCTTGTTTAGCCCTTTGGATTTTCATTTTTGACTGCTTGAGTTCATTGCTTTCCAGGCCTCCTGCTTGTTGTGACTGTGAGTGACCATGTGGCTATTTGCCATTTTGTGGTAGTAGTGTAGTAGTGTGCTGCTTTTGCCATATAGGCCTGCATGTCTTTCCTTGGTTCATTTTAGCCTATGCTTCTTGTTGTTGTGGGCCTGGCCATGTGGCTGGTGGCAATTTTGAAGAAAGGCTGTGTGCTTTTGTCATAGGTCTGCGTTGTCTTTCTTCCCTTTCTTGTTGTCGGCCTGGCCATGTGACTGGTGACAATTTTGAAGCAAGGCAGTGTGCTTTTGCCATAGGCCTGCATTGTCTGTCTTCCCTTTCTTGTTGTTGTGGGCCTGGCCATGTGGCTGGTGGCCACCTTGATGCCAGGCAGTGTGCTTTTGCCATAAGCCTGCATTGTCTGTCTTCCATTTCTTGTTGTTGTGGGTGGCCTGGCCATGTGGCTGGCGGCCATTTTGAAACCAGTCAGTGTACTTTTGCCATAGGCCTGGATTGTTTGTCTTCCCTTTCTTGTTGCTGTGGGTGGCCTGGCCATGTGGCAGGTGGCCATTTTGAGGCCAGGCAGTGTGCTTTTGCTATAGGCCTGCATTGTCTGTCTTCCCTTTCTTGTTGCTGTGGGTTGCCTGACCATGTGGATAGTTGGCATTTTGTGGAACCAGCCAGTGTGCTTTTGCCATAGGCCTGCAAGCTTGTCGCCTAGTCTGTCAAAAGGCATTTTATCCAGTAGGCCCAGAGCTACTCATGGGTGCTTGAAATGAAATATCTGTTTCTGTGGTGTCTGTTGGATGTAAACATCATTTAGGGCATGGATGGCATGGGATTGAATTGCAAAATGTGTATTTTCTGGGGTATTTCACTTTTTTGGTTTGTGTTAAATAAATGCCTTTGTTTGATGTGGGTGTGGTGTGGTTGTTGTATAACCTGCAAACCTTGTTTAGCCCTGTTGATTTTCGTTTTCATTAAAGCTGTGTTGTTTAGCATGCCTCCTTTGTCTGGCCCTTTAGGCCTGCTTGAGTTCATTGTTTTCCAGGCCTCCTGCTTGTTGTGACTGTGAGTGACCATGTGGCTGGTGGCTGTTTTGTAGTGGTAGTTTCGTAGTGGGCAACATTCCCGGAACAACAGCCGCAAAGACAGCCGCAACAATTGCCGCAACAACAGCCCATAATAGTAGTTGTTCCTCCCGAAGTAGGGGCAGTTCAGGAAATTGATCTTCCTGCAGACGAAGAAGAGCAAGCCACTCTTTCAGAAGATGCATTGTCTTCCAGATCCCCAGCAAGGAAAAGGAAGGTTAGTCCATCAACTTCTTCCTGAAGCCCCCCTTCTGATGATCTAGATGCCACTTGGAAGCCACCAGCTCAGTCTGAGAGTGAGGCATGCCACAAGACAAGGCTAGGCAAAAGGAAGAGGCCGGAGAGCCTTGGAGTTATGATGGTAGATGTAGAAGAGGGGGATGATGACGAGCCAGTCATCATGAACATTACCGACATTATTACACTATCCCAAATTGCTGTGAGGGATGTGGCACGGATACCACCAAGACATGTAACACCAACACCACCTCTAGCTTCCATATTTACATTTGCAAAGGCCCAGCAGGGACCTACGTCCAGCACAGCCACCACCTCAGTAGGTAGTAGTGGTACTGCACACCCTCCAGTTCATCTGCCATTGCAAGTGGCACCTCAAGCAGCGCAAGAAAGATCACCTCCCCAGTTTGGAAGTTCTTTTCGATAACATTGTTGTATGCTCAATTTCTCGTCATAGTGTTAGTCGGGGTAAGCTTGGTAAAACTATGGTACCGGAGGCCAAACAACTCATCTGAAAAAACACCACTTGATCCAGTGGGAGAAACACCTTAAAAGCCTAAGTAAAACTGTACCCATTGAAGTAGAAGAAGATATGATCGCGGTGGAAGGTGAACTAGAGGGAGACATTTTCTCTGGTACACAAAGTAGCCCTTTCCCCAGCAGTGTAGTGGTACCACCCACAACCTCAGCAACATCTCAGTGGCACCGTAGTAAGAGTCAGGCTGAGACACCAAGGCAACAGAGTACTGCAGTGAAAAAAGTGCATTGTTGAGCCTACCTGGGTACAAGAGTTCACCTCCATCAGCTGCACTAGAAAAGAAAATAATCCAGTCTACCATTGTCAGCATGCTTATGTCAGAGGGGCAGTATGAACACAACCACCCTGCGGCACTTTTGTACAATGAGAAGCTGGCTAAAATGTTAGCGCTGAACATTCACTCTTTTTCTTCTGTGGAAGGGGTGGGTTTCCTTGAATTTGTGACAACCATCTGTCTAAAATGGAAGTTTCCCAGCGGGTCCTATTTCGCCATAGTCGCTGTTCCAGCACTACATCACGATGGGCTTGTATTGCTTGGACAACCTTTGCAGAAGAGTGTTGTTCACAATATCCACCTGACAGTAGACACTCGGACCAATTGTCAAGCCACTGATTACATGTGCATCACTGCACACTCGATCTCTTTTGTGGGGGTTAGAGAAAAGATATCTGATGGTGTTGGTGACACTACTGAGATTTTTAATGCTACTCAGAAACATGCAACTGTAGCCATGTTCTCCATGAAGAAATCTCATACTGCTGCAAACATTTTGGAAGAGTTTAACAGCAAGTTCTTTGAATGGCTGCACCCAAGATGGCTTAATATTGGTTTTGTTGCCACGGATAATAGCAGTATAGAATTAAGGCCATGGAGGATGGTGCCTATTTCAGGGTCCTGTGTTTGGTGCACTGCATTAACATTGTTGTTCAAGACTTTCTGAAAAAAGAAGCCTGAGTCAGCAACTTACTGACCACCTGCAGAAGAATATGCACGGAAGCAGCTGAGGATCATTCAACGTGAGTATAGAATGCCAGTCAAAGCACTCAACCAGGAGGTGCCAAAACGTTGGAACTCAACTTATTACATGTTTGAACATCTGTTTGAGCAGTGCAGACCAATCAATGAATATGTCATGCAAAGAGGGGATGCTACTGTGAAAGGCATGGCCATTCAGATGAACCAATGGGGCCTAGTTATATGTCTGACAGATGCTACTTCCGTTCGAGCTCTTCACATGTGAAGTCAGCAGGGAGGACTGTACTATGGGCCAAGACTTCCCATTGTTGCACATGCTAGAGCAACAACTAAAAGAGTGTCTGAAATGTACACAGGTGTGGAGGAACAAAATAAAGCATGTGAGTTGGTGGAGAGCTTTTCCCGTTGCTTAGCTGAAAATACAAGGGTGCAAACTCTCATTGTTTCAGAAAAACATTACATTTGTGCCACAATTCTGGATCCATGGTACAAATTGGCACTGAACAGTAAGACATTTATTCCTTTTTCAGAAGTGGATGTTGCCCAGTACAAAACTCAGATAGTTGAGGCAGCCAACAAATTGGAAAAAGAATGGCTGGTAATTAAAGGCCCGCTGCTCAAACCCAACAAAAAGTACTGCAGCAGGGCATTTGGCATCAAGATCAACTTGAGAGTCTGAGGGCAGTGCATTTGGCTCAGACCTGTCACCAACACTATCGACAACACCAAGATACGGATCATCATCCCCAATAAAATCGGCATGGGATTGGAATTCACAGCAAGGGCTTACTAGGTCCAGTGCTGATGCAAAGACAGAAGAGGCCCAGCAAAGTGGAGCCGTCCTAAACATGGGGTGGATGGTCCAGGCCTATCTGGATAACCCAACTGAGGTCTACATTGATCAAAACCCATTGCTGTATTGGTATGGGGAAAGGGTCCAATGGCCATTGCTGGTGATAAACTATCTGGCTTACCCATTCACAAGTGTCTATTCTGAGCGTCTTTTCAGTGCTGCTGGTGCCATTGTAACAGTGAAAAGGACCAGTCTCCCGCCAAAAAACGTGGAGAGGTTAACCATGATCAAAATAAATAAGCACTTTATATCACAGAATTATAAAATATGTGAATCAATGCAGGAACATGACGAGAGCGACTTAGGTGATGGAAGTAGTGTCTTAGATGATTACCTACTTCTGGTTGAACCGCCTGAGTTTGAAGTTGAGCTATACTTCCCTGACAACAAGGCTTTGAATTTCTTACTTTCTTTCTACCTTATTTTATTTTTATTTGTGTGTGTCTCTGTCTTTCTGGTTCGAAACGTTGAAGCACAACAAATCCATCACAACCATCTTCTAGTCTTTTTATTGCAATATTGGAGTTGCAGCTCTGTGCATTTAACTTATGTCTACTCCTCCGAGTCCTGTTCCATCCTCCTGACTCGCCCTAAATCCATTTTCCTCAAGCCAGATGATGATTGGATGGAGTAACAGTACAAGAAAATGTTGCTTTGTCGAATCCCCCCAAAAGAAGTGGAACATGATGACTCCTATCAATCCTCCTTTCCGAGCCGAGAGAGACTGCCCCTTAACTTAAAATGAGAGCAAGGAACAGGTAAGGATGGCATGCACTGGACGCTGAATCTGACTGATTGGTATTTGTGTTGTTGTTTGTTGTGCCTGAAGTGAATTCATTGTGTACTAATATTTATTCCACACACTAAAAGTGACTCAAGTCAATGTTTTCCTTTTTGTTTAGTAACAAAATTATACTTCTACTGCAGGCCGATCCATTGCATTTTTGAATATGGAATCAGGACTCACTCGGTACACTGCAGACTGAGTTGGACAAGACCATGATGATGACAACGGTGACATAATATCTTCGCAGTCAGTCAATAAAATTGGAGATGATTGAAGGAATAACTCAGGGTGTTTTATGAGTGGCATAAAAGGTAAACAAGTCAACAACCACAGCAGACCTACATGTCTGTGTAGTGATGGAATCGAGTCACAAGTGTAGTAGCGGTGGTATGACTGACAGCTGTGCATGCCATTGATTTAGTTACTTACTTTGGAAAATGCTATGTTGCTGTATTTGTGACATGTGTGCTCTGTCTGGCTCAGTCAAAATCTAAGCTAAATAGAGGTTGGGTGGGCGCTGTGTGCCTGCTCTGTTCTGTTGCTGTTGTAGGTTTATGCTGGAAACATACATCAGAGTAGACATGATTTAGCCATGCTGCTCTGTAAGTGTTTACACTCCTCTGTGATTTATGCTTTTTTTCTCCTTGATTTTTAAATATACCTTTTGTTTTCTATCCAAACTTACAGGCCGGCCTTTACCCTCTGCTAAACAGAGAAAAATAACTCACACTCACCTACCAATCCGCATCCGCCAGGCAGGCAGTGGCATCCAAGATTGATGGACGCAGCGTCCATGGAAGGGAGGACCAAGAGAAATGCAGCGGTGCAACTCCCCAATTTGACCAGGATAACATACAGTAACAATTTAGTATCAACATTCATCATCTTTTAAATAATTTGATTCATTTTTTCTCTTCAATTGTTACCACTGTGTGTTGTTGTTGTTTGCTATGCTTATATTTGATCCCTACAGCTATTTTTGTATTTACTTGGCTAGATTTAAAAAGTAAACCCGGTACAACAGAAGTAAAAATGTATTTAATTTGGGTCTCTCTGAGGGCAGACAGGGATGGCAAATGGCATAATAATTAATAATATACTGTGGCCCTGTACTGTCTACTAGTCTAGTTAGTAAGTACTACTCATCATTAACTATCAAGACATCATCATCATGCATCCATTTCCTTTTTCTCCCTTGACAGATTTATGGATATGATGGTCGTCTGCCAAGATTGTGTTTTATTGTTTGTCCATGGGTAGGAGGCCTCCGGCGGAGCTTATACAGATATACAAAGCTAAACGTGTCTCTACAGCCATGTACGGAGCCAGGGTATGGGGGTTTGCTAACACTAACCCTCTACAAATAGTAGAAAACAAGTTCCTGAGATACATTCTGTCCCTCCCGACCAGCACATCCTCGTTTGTGTGTCATACGGAACATGGCCTGTCGTATATATCAGATCTCATTAAACTTGAGCCCATTCTCTTATGGCACAGTGTGTGGACAAAAATAGAGACACAGCTAAATGAAGATATATTATAGGATAGCCTGAAACTGAAAGGGGTCTTAGAAATCCCTTGGGTGAGGTATATTTGCAATTTTATGAATGATCTTAGACATCCTGAGTTTTTTAAAAATCCAAGCACTTTACATATGATCACGAGAAAGAACATAAAAAAGAGGACCTTCAACTTCTGGAAGCTGCAAGAATGTCAGTCGAAATCTTAAAGCCCAGCGTCTTCAGAATCAGCAGATTTTAACCACCTTTTCTATTCAGCCATATCCTACAGCTGTTCTTGGGGGCTACGATCGATTTTTATTAACAAGATTTAGATTGGGGATCTTTTTTAAAATTGTTAGTCTTCCGATAATAAATGACTGGGCTCGTGAAATGAACTTGTGTTTAAGTGATAATATTTCAGCTCAATCCGACATACACGTCCTCTTGTTTCGTAAGTTTTACAGAGAACTGAGAAAAACGTGGATTCTTCCTATCCTAAAAGGCTTTGGGTTGAGACAATGACGGACAGCTTTTATTGCTTTACAATTTTTAGACAATGTACATAGCACCTGGAAGATAGCAATGTTTCTAAAGCAGGTAGTCATACTCAGGAAAAGGATGGCCATTCAAGTTTAAAGGATTATATTGGAGCAAAGGAAATTTTGCTATTATCCATGTTTTTAAGATTTTAAAGAGCCTTGTTTTCTATTGCTATTTCTTGTAAAAATGGTTATGCTTTTTATCCCACATACAATGAATTGAACTAATAACTTGTATATAGGATGTTTTCTTTTTTTTCGTATTAATCATGTGCATGTTTTTCGTATATTTCTGCTTTTATGATTGTCTGAAATAGCAATCGAATAAAGCTGTCCTTGTTTGATTGATTGTAGACAATGAAGCTCATAATGGACACCTGCCGGAACAGATACAAAAAGTCAATCAATAAAATATTTTTTACTACATGGGAACAATATGCCCTATTATGAAAGTTACATACATTCTTCAATCAAGAGTCCCATTGCCAGCAAACAATAAAGAAAAAAGAACTTCAAAAAGAGCATAGAAGAAAAATGGCAGATACGTGAAAAATGTGGGAAAGAATGATGAAATGATGCGGGCACAACAAAGCTCAATATACTATCATGGTAGTGTACCCCCACTATGTGCTACAGAATTCCCAGGCCACCGGATAACGAAAGGAGTGGTTACATGCATAGCTCATGATTGTCCATCACCACAGTTAACATCAGTGCACAATAGATGTAGGCATACCTCCACTGCACTATTCGTCAGACCAACTAAAATGAAAAACAAAATGAATGATTGACTTAATATTATGCTTCCCTATAAAGTAACACACACGATATCTTGTGTGCTTAAAAAGCACTTACTTACCGTGCTGCTGTCACAGCCGACAGCTTGTGTAGTTATCTTGCACCAAGAATCTAGCCCGCTACGTTAACCTCATGTTTATATGCCTGCATATATTCACTGTTTTAGCACCATGGTAGAATTCTACCTTCTATTTACGATTTTGGTGCTTGTGATAATTTTAATTTGCTTCAGTCTCCTGATTGTCACATCACATATGTTTTATACTAGATCGGCGCTAGTTTAATAAATGCTTATTGAAAACGTCTGCAATGTTTATTCTGTGTATCTCTTGGAGACTAAGTGGGCACGATGGACTGAGCGAAAAGTAATGTACTGTTTCCACGATCCCTAAAGGCTCAAGGGGTTGTCATGTTCAATGGTTGCCAGAAACTATTTGCTCTTTGGTAAGGTTTGTGGGCTTATAGTGAACTGTGAGCTAGCTGGTCTATAAACATGTCCCTCAGTTTATGTTGTCCAACAAACGTGGGGCGATGCTAGCCGCCTAAGATGGCGGAAGTGTTCTGGTCAGGCTCCGGACCCTGGGGGGAACGACCCTGAGCACTTACCGGATAATCGCCCAAGCTCACCGTCTGACACGGAGAGTACACCTGGCTTGACCTGGTGCAGTGACCGGCTTGGTTTGACCCCCTGAATTGCAATGCGGAGGATGCCCACTGAGCCTTCCTGAGACTTAAGGACGTGGCCTGCTTGCAGCGCCGTGCCGACACTGAAGAGACGCATCCGTTGCCCCCTGCCGGCAGACCCAACGCTCGAAAGGCAGTGCCCTGCGATGTGGCTGACTCTGCTCGGCGGAGATTAAGGGCGACCCCGGAGGCACAGCTGAGCCACAAGTTGCTGTGAAGGTGGCCCCCAAGATAAGCAGGCCGCACCGCAACGGACTGATTTGGGGATAAGCAGTGAGTGACGCGGCCCGTGCTGGGGGTTGTAAAACACCTAAACCTGGCTGAGCCCCCACTCCCTGGGCCGCTAATTCATGGCAGGAGGAGAGCGGAGTTAAATACACCTCACTGACTGGGGCCCGCAGCCGCAGCGACACCCGGGCCTTATACCGCTCATCCCTACCTGCTTGATCGTTGCCTCTGGGCCTTGGCGCCAAGGCTTGGGAGCCTCCCGAGCCTTTCATTACTGGCGGGGGAGTGCAGGGATGGATGCACCTTGTCGGTGGGCCCCGGAGTAGCCGTGAACGCTCAGGACTGAGGTTGGGGCTGCCGTGTCGCACCTGAGAAGTCTTCTGACCAGCCCTGCTTGCGCGACACTGACGGAGCCTTGTAGAGCTTTTGGGCCGGTCGGCCTCTAATGAGAGCAGCGGCCTGATAGACTATTTGGTGCTGTGGAGCGTTGAGGTGCCACGCTGCGCGGCTGAAGTGAAGCCCTGAGCACCATTCATTCCTCGACTATTACCGCATCAGACACAACCCATTGAAGCTAAGGGCTCATTGGACCCCTCACGGGACTTCACGGCCGGCCCACGCAGACAAATGCAAAAGTGAGTAGAAGATTGGGTGCGGCTCATAACTAAAGCATACACCACCTAATGAGTGTAAAGATACTGTTGACCTTCACGTAGGTGGTCCTACTCAATTGGAGGGTGAGGGACTGAGATGAGACGCTTGCAAAGTTGTAGCACGCTCTCCGGTCCCCACTAGAGCACAGTACCCGTTCCAGACACTCAGAGGCGCGGCTATATGGTGAAGATTGCCTGTTGGGACCCTAGGGTACGGGGCGGAGTTCCCAAACAATCTCCAGCCTCAAGTATTGGCCACCCATCATCAGGTGGCGAGTACCATGGGACGAGTTAAAGGTAAAACCTTAGATGGCACCACTGGCGGACCCCCTAGTGGCAAGAAAACTACCATCAGGCCCCCATCACCTAGACCTTCAACTGTTGATTTTGCCGAGCCTGCCCCGGACAAATTGGATCTAATACTCAAAGAAGTCCGGGAATCCCGCATTGCCAACGAATAACAAATTGGCACCCTCACGACGGGCCTCACCCTACTTCAAGCGGATCATGGGAAACTGGCAGATACAGTGGGAGAACATGGACAAACCCTTAATACTATGGAACCTACACTGACTGAGCATACCACACAGATACAATTGCAACAACAGATTAGTGGCCTCCAGAATAGGGTCGAGAATGCAGAAGGCAGGAATCACTGCAATAATATCCGCGTGATTGACCTACCGGAACGTAGCGAGGGAGACAAGGCTGCAGACTACATGAAGGCCTGGTTTAAAGAACACAGAGCCCCAGATGGCCTATCACCATACTTTTGTGTGGAGCACGAACACCGGATCCCCACAGGACGGCTGAAAACCGGTGCACCCCCAAGACCTCTCATTGTTAAAATATTAAATTACAGAGTCCGGGATGTGCTATTGCAAAAAGCAAGAGAAAAAACGCAGATACAATTTGAAACCCAACACATCTCGCTGTATCCTGTTTACACTTTCCTGGTACAACACCAACGGTCCTCCTATCAAGCCATAAAGAAAAAACTGCGAGCGACTCAACTCAAATATGCACTACTATTCCAGGCTAGATTAAAGGTCATCCACGACAGAAAAACATACTTTTTTGGTAGCGCGAACGACGTTGAGGAATGGTTGGAGGTAATGAACTTTGACTCGAGCCAGAGAGGTATATCGGGATCCTCACAACACCGTTCTGAGAAACCGCAGAGCCAAATACGCCACCGCAATACTAAGGAACTGCAGAACAACACCAACGCCGGACCGTCTCATGATCAGCAAATGACCGGCAGAGCTAAAGCACTGGCCATGGCAGGCTCATTCCCGGACAGTACTCCAAAGATCCTGACTAATTCGGAGGACAGCACTATTCAGTCGGATTCCGATCCCAGCATCACCCAGTTCCCCCCGCTGACACCTCAAACTGTGGGCGATCTAATAGACAGCTGAAGTACTCTGTTGATAAGTCATAAATGAACACATGCTGAAGCATATGCATGACCATCAGACATAACACCAAACTCATCAGTATCCTTTCAAGGCTTGTGCAGGCAGACTATACTTGACACCTACTTACATAATGT
The DNA here is from genome assembly GCF_964263255.1 of Lissotriton vulgaris. Taxonomy (NCBI): domain Eukaryota; kingdom Metazoa; phylum Chordata; class Amphibia; order Caudata; family Salamandridae; genus Lissotriton; species Lissotriton vulgaris. The sequence goes on along the minus strand of NC_141695.1, from coordinate 1,301,527,016 downwards.
GCATTTTATTTGGTAATGTTAGCTGTTAATTGCTAGTTTCCAGAACCTATGGCCTGAAGAATAGAGAATGAACATTACTAAGGTAAACACCGGTCAGATTTGTATGTACTTACCGCAATGTAAACCTCTCTTTTTTAAGTATTGTTGTATAAGGTTATTCAGATTAATGATCGTATAGTCGCTACTACTGAAATGACCCTATGCCATCTGCTATGATATGACAAAATTGCATGCAAAGTGTTATATTTAAGTTGCCTGCATATAATGCCCATACTCATGATGAGCCAGGTGCATAATATGGCAAAAGAACCGATGTCCTTTAATTCTCCAAGATATAGCCAGGTCGTAATTGTGTGAAACTAAACCTTTGTGATCTGTTCTTCTCTACTGCTGCATAGCAACTAGCCTGTCTGTTTATGCTGAATAGACCAGTATAGAATCTGCTGATGTGTCTAATTCAAATATTAGAATGCATAACTAGAGGAGTTAGACAAACTTTGTAAAGATATGTATTCCCCCCCCCCCCCGAGTTCCGTAGAGCTACAGGATCTCTATAACTATACAAACTAACATTGGACGGCGGCAGTGACCCCCCACCAAGCGAACACACCGTTATGTGGTCTCTAAATGTTTGGGGTATGTGTTGGGCTCAGCATAGTTTACAGGCTGTGCCAAGTATTGCTGGTTTAAAGGGTAAGGGTTCCTCCTGGTCTAAGACAGTCACTTGGCTCCGAGGTACAGGGAGCTCTGATTACACTATTAGCATATGTCTAGAAACTGTGCCACCTTAAGTTCTTATAATTTACTGACCTGGAATGTGCGAGGACTCGGGGCTGGACAGAAAAGACACTGAGTCCATGCTTACCTACTACAACTCAAAGCACACATTGTCTTCCTCCAGGAATCACACCTTACTGACTCAGAGGCATTAAAGACCCGTAGAAATTGGTGAAGCCACTGGTTCTCCACTAATTATTCAACCTTCGCTAGGGGGGCGACCATCTGGATCCGACATGGAGTCCAGTTTGTAGAATTAGATCGTCTCATAGACGACCAGGGGCAATATATATTGCTGAAGGGCACTCTGGACGGTCAGCCGTTGTACTTGGGAAGTATATATGCCCCGAATTTAGACAAGGACAAATTCTTCCACTGATTGGGGGTGGCTCTGACAGGATGGGATACTATGCCCTGGATTCTGGGTGGGGATTGCAACACCATCCTAGACGTCGTCCTGGACAGGTCCCAACTCCCATTGCACAGAGCAGGCCCCTGCAAACAAGTAGAACTTTTGAATACACGGTTGAATGGATGGGGCATGCCTGACGCATGGAGATTAATGCACCCTACACACAGAGAATACCCCTTTTATTCGCCTGTTCATCAGCTCCATACTAGGATACGTTTCTCTGTACACATAGTGTTGGTACACAAATAACCCATTCCACATATTTAGTCAAGACATTTTCTGAACATAACGCCCTAGAGATTACATTTACATGGGGGAGAATATCAACCCTGGTGCCCACCTGGAAATTGTGGCCTCAATTATTGGAGGATGCCCCATTTCGCACTCATATAGCAAGGGCCATAACAAATTACTTCTCTGAAAATTGGAATACAGCCTCCCCTAACCTAATAGACTGGGACGCATTCAAGGTGATGATGAGGGGATCCTCATTGGGCAATTGGTAGGGGCTAGACAAGAGGTGCACAACACCTAGTTCATATGGAAACATCATTAATTCACTGGAGCCAGAGGCAGTGTTGGACCCGGACAAACATGAAGCCCTAGGAGACGCACGCATCAGGCATGCTGAAACCTCAGAAACTCTTCGAACCATCGACCACAGGGCCTTCACACAATGAAAACACACTGAGGTGGACAAATCTGGAGCATTCTTGGGCCGGATAGTATGGGACAACCCTGAACCACCAGTCATTACGCAGATTAGGGTACCAAACAAAGGTCTGGTGAATACACAAAACTTACCTTAGCCACTTATATACTGCCCCAACACACACTAATGACACACTAAGGGACAAATTCTTCCAGGGCTTAACCCTTCCTGCTCTCCCTGTGAAAACACAGAAGGAACGTTCTGGGCCAATCACCCAGCACGAGATCCGGGCTGTAATCAAGGGTGTTAACCATAATAAAGTGCCTGGTCCAGATGGCCTGCCAATAGAATTCTATGGAGCATATTCAGATAGCCTGGTCCCTAAACTGGAAGAACTATTTAAGGTAGCCTCAGAGGACGGTCACCTGCCACACTCTGCCATGCAGGCACTGGCTGTGTCCATCCCCAGACCAGGGTGGGACAGCACGGATATAGGCAACTATAGACCTTTATCCTTCCTAGCAACTGAATATAACATTTTGAGTAAAGCACTCATTAACTACATACAACCACAAAATGCCCTCATACACACGGATCAATATGGGTTCTTACCAGGCCGCAGCACGTCCCTGACACTAGGCGCCGACAACCATATTATGAAGGCTGCCCCGAAGAATATCAGGAGGCCGGATGCCTGGCATTTGACCTGCGACAGGCCTTTGACTCTATAACATGGGATTACATGTTCATCGCGCTTCAACGGTTTGGTCTCCCGGCAGATTATCTCTGATTAGTGCTCCCACTGTGTACAGCTCCAACTGCCAGAGCACACACTGGCTGCCATATTTCGCGAAAATACACTATACACAGAGGCACTCGACAGGGGTGCCCCTTGTCTCCCCTGCTGTTTGTCCTTGCACTGGAGCCATTGGCGACAGTCCTGAGAACATTGGCTGAATAATTGGGCATACCGATAGATGGCACCACCCACCTAATCTCAATATATGCCAATTATCCTCCTTTACCTGCGTGACCTGGCCTCCAGAGCTGAGCCTCTCCCCACTATGTTTTTTAACCTTCGAGCGCATCTCGGGCCTAGCTATCAATCACCAGAAATCAAACGCCTTTTATTTCCAAGACGGACCCCACCCAGACGCGATTCCATTTGGTAACTCTACATTAATAGTAGCACATAAGACATTTAAGTATCTAGGAACCCAGTTGTACAGGGCTCAGACAGACCAACTGGAAGGCAATCTTTCGAAGGCTTTCACTGCCATATGCTCGAGTGTGGCCTTCTGGACCTCCCTGGCACTCTTGGAAATGGGCTGGATCGCCATCTCGAAGATAGTGGTGCTTCCCCGTCTTTTGTATTATTTTGTGAACCTGCCTCTGATGGTTTCAAAATCAATATTTTGCACACATCATTCTCTTGGAACTTATCTGGGGAAGAGCCGCCGGAGAGTGAGCCTCAAGAAATTACAACTAGAAACCCACAGGGGAGGCTGGGGGTCCCCGACTTCAAAGCTTATTACTTTGCGTGTCAATTCCAGTGGTTGTCCTACTGGACAGCAGGAAGGAACCTACAGGAGATAGGTTATACCCCCAGGGACCTCGAACGTTCTTACTGCTGAAAGTCAGAATCCCCCCAGATGGGCTCCCCTTACTCAAGATTGCACTTCACTGTTGGAGGAAGGCCCTGCATAACACATCATCTACGATTCTTTAGTCGAAAAATATACCTCTATTGGGCATACCTCTCCCTGGGGGCGGGCTCACGATGGCCCCATTACAAGCATGGACGGAGGCCGGCGTGGAGGAGGTCGGGTCGTTTTTTGGTAATGGCAACCTCCTCGACCATGACACATTCGTACAGGTCACGGGTGCACCAGACCGACTGTATCTGGTTTATGCGTCTGTGTCGCACTATGTCAGGGAAACGTGGCCACCTCAGCGCACAGAACCTCCACAACATGAACTGGTATATTTATTGTATTCAATGGGGAGGCTGGACATCTAGTTAAAGGGCTATGCATGGGCATCAGAGCGCAGGCGTCCCTCACACTCACCGACCTCCGCACCAAATGAGCTGCAGACACAGACAGGGAAATCACTGACAAGGCTTGGGCGAGCATGCTAGAGCATCCCAAGAGAGTATCCTGCAATGCCAAACTTAAATGTATTCAAACAATGGTTTTGCATAGATCCTACCTTACATCAAAGAGAATACACCTCATGTTTCCTGAAGCAAAACATTGTTGCTCTCGATGCAAGGCGGATGAGGCGGGATTTGCACACATGTTATGGACCTGTCTACTTCTACAAGACAAGTGGGTTCCCTAGAAGAGGTCACACATTTTACAATCCAGGACAACATACTGGAATGCCTCATGGGCCTCCACAAGCGCACCAGTGCGCAGCGAGTCCAGTTGCGGTTTTTAGACCTTGCCCTCATACTAGCGATACAAACAATCACCATGAGATGGAAATCTCCTAGGTGTCCTCTATTGACTACTTGGCAAGACGAAAACCTACTCGTCCAGAAAGCAGCTCGTTGGATCTTTTCCGAGAAGGCAGACCAGGATGGGCTGAATGACTCTATTGAGTGACACAGAGTAGGCAGGTGATGCCATCTAATATTATAGAGCCCTGTATTTACCACCCAGTGAGTTGCTCATTGAGGGGTTTAAAATTCAGAACTTTTTTCTGTCGTTTACGCTTGTTTGGTGGCCCAATATAGGATCATTGTTTAGATGCTAGTCGCGGATACTTTGGTATGTAACACTAGGTACAGAATACATGGCACCTGGGCCCATCCTCAAATTACAGCTTTTGAGTGGGGAGAAAAATTACACTTTCAGCTAAATGCATGCATGAAGACTATACCCTTATATAGATGCATGTAGATCAAGTAGAAATACCGATGTTTAAAAAAGCACGCACAGAAAGACAGGAATCACCAAGAAAAACTTTAAACACACTGAGTATTACTTTTGTTTAACATTTGTATGAAGTTTATCTAAATACATTGGTCAAAGTTTTAAAGATGCCACCACATTGGGTTTATGTTCATTCTGACCAGTAACGCTATATTCAGGGTATGACGGGTGGATGATGCTATAAATCTTGGCCCCCTAATAGTCTTGTAATGGAAGTAGTATTCATTCCTGTATACAATGTATCATTCCAAGATGGCACCTCCGAGAAATTAGAGGTGGTGCCCGATATTCACTAAATAAGCGCCTGTATAGATTACTACTTGATACGACCTGGGATGTCCTTCCTGGTCGTGCTACGCTAAAGGGTACTTGAGTTGCTTGAGAAATGACTTCTGATGACTCGAGTAGCGAAGTGTATACGCCCAGTCCTGGCGGTGAGTTTTGAAAACAGATAAGCGAGTAGGTGTGCATGTCTGTTTAGCTTTCCTTTTATGATTGATTTTATATCAGAAAATGATCTTGGCATAAATTAGATAAAAGGCTCTGGTCATGCAGAATTGTATATCTCTGCAAAATTGTGGTAAAATGCCTCTGATGATGTCGGATTGTACACCGCTAGACAAATTTGGTGAGTGCAAAATCAAGGTACTCCACACTCTTTAATTGGAGAGGCTGTATGTTTAGTATGCATATTTCATTCTTTGAATCTCAGCCCTATCAATATGGTCAAGTATTGATGTGCCCATATTTACACATAGGCGCAGGTGTCTTTCTGCTTTTTAAAGTTGTATGAGGGAAAGGCCCTCCCTGGTGAAATGTTGGTACATGTCCTCCTGGTAGCCGCCAGGTAATTATGGCTTTTCTTTGAATATGACACGAGATGCGTGGGCTGTCAACACGTATGGGGGCTGACAAGACCCCCAATATGTTGTTTTTTAAAACTTTTATTTTTGGCATTACCTTTCCTTCTCTCTGTTTTTGTCAACCACTGCAGGTCCAATATTATTGAGGTGGAGATATTTCCTTGTGTTTTGACGAAATTGCCACAAAACCGTAAGACAAAGAAACATGTTGGCTTTTCCGCTTAAAATGGTCTAAACATGCTCTTTTATTTAACTAGGTGTGAACACTGGACAAATATTAAATACATATGATAGGTGTTCACAACCTATTTTAATGGTTAATTCAGGGAACTCGTTGTTAGACATTACGGGGTAGAGATGGTAGTTAGCACCATTTTTTGTTACACCTTTCTCATTCTCACATTTATTTGAGTTTGGTCACTTTTGATTTTTTTGTCTTTAAAGTGCCGATGATGACAAAGTGAGCACACTGGTGAGTACCTACCAGCAGCTCTGTGGTGGTTGCTTACCTGAGGCACATTCTAACCACCTCACATTTTTTACATTTCTTCACATTTCTTATGATTAGTGTGCCAGTATCATCCTTAATAGTATTGGGACATGTTTGTGGTTGAATGCTTTATTTGAAATTAAATTACACACATGGGGGGTATGACTGAAATAATATAAACATAGCCTTACCCAGGAGGTGTAGTTGATACAAAGTGAACTAAGAATATAAAAGTTTTCTGTGTGTTAGTCGCAATCATGCCTTTTTATTTAGTAACTGTGTGAGTGAAAGACGGCCTGGTTTCGTATTCTTCTGATGCTCCTTCTTTAAGAGTTATCAAAACTTCAAACCAGGAAGTGTTGGCAGCCATCTTCTGACTCAGTTGAACCGAACCACGAGAAATACATGAAAAAAATCAAGAAAAAGGGACAGGGTAAAACATCCTGATCCCTTGGGCCTTTTCAGGAAGTCCCACAGGGACTAGGGCCAAAAAAGCATTTTTATTAAAACAATTTGGCTGGAATCGGGGTATATCTGGTAAACCCACTAAATGTCTCCAGTGCTTTGTTTAATTCGGCCCCCGGGTGGGCGAGGTTTTGTAGCAATCTGCGGTGATAATGTGGGGGTGTCTAGGCCCCTGCAGCCCCGGTGGAGAGCCACTGTCACTGGACTAGGGTATTGTAATGCTGGGGGCCAACCGCCGCCGCTGCCCCTAGGACCACCACCTCCCCGGGATACACTACAACATGCAAGGGGGCCACTGCCCCCCAGGGGACCACCACCTCCCTGGGGCTAATGTATTGAAATGCGTGGGGTACACAGCCCCCCGCAGCCCCATGGACCGCCACCTCCCCGGGCTACAAATTAAGTAAAGGCAGTGGTTGGTTGCAGACGCCCAGCCCTGGGACCACCACCTCTGCAGGGCTAAAAAGTGGATGGGAGGGGGTCATCTGGCCCCCCTCCAGGTGCCCTCCATGGCGCTGGGGACTGTCATCCCCAGGGCTGGCTCCAGCAATGTTCTGGGGTGCCCACCCCCAGGACATTACAGTTTACTATGGCTTGGCAGGAGCACTGCATGAAAAATGTTCTCGCTTCCATGAAGCAAAGCAGAATTGCTTCTGGGCAGAGGGAGCTGGAAAGCACAATAAGTGCAAGGTGGTGACTATAACTAGCACTACTATCTTTAAATTGCTGATCTGTGCACACCACTAATTAATTATCTGCCACAGCTACTCCCCCAGAGCAATTAACTATTGTCATGGGAATGAGAATAGACATTGATAATTTAATCCTGAGGCCTGAGGAGGATTGCAGGGTTGAAGTTAGAGCTCGGCAAGTGCATAAAAGGGAGATGGAATGGAGCCAGCTGCAAAGGCGAGCGGGACGTCCCTAGCAATGTTCTTCATATTATGATGTAAGATCCTAGGTGGGCAAAACTATATAATTATAAAAGGCAAGTCAGATTTGTGAATTTATTGTAAGTGCAACAGCTCAATTTTATGGAATTTATGTATGTGAGAATTCGTATGTGTGTAGGCCTGTGTTCCTACATGTGTGCATTCCTGTGTGCATTGTGTGTGGCTGTGTGTGTGTGTGTTTGCACGCGTGTGCAAATGCTTTCCCGTGTGTTACAGTGTCTGTACATTTGCCTGTGTTTCTTTCTTTGGACTTGTGCCAGCGTGGGTGTTTGCGCCTGTGTGTGTATGCACTTGTGCCTATGTGTGTGCATGTTTGTGTGTTTTGTGTATCTATGTGTTCTACTGTGTATACATAAAATCTGTTTTATTCTGAAAAAAAAAATCCACTAAGTAATCACTGGCACTTACCAATTGAGCACGTTTTCATCGTGCTTTTGAGGGTGTCACCTGAAAAGGGGAAGAGGTAATGGGAGAGTTGTGATGTAGGGATCTGTATATATACTCTGAGAAACTACAGTGCTGTGGAAGCATGATTCATGCAAGATGGTGTGCTTGTGAACATGTGAAGCTGAACGGGCAATTATATTTACTGGCATGTTTTAACTATGTTTTCTTGCTGAATAAAACCCTTTCAAAGAGTGATTTACGATTTAAGACTGTCCATTGGCAGATGGTAAAAGGCCCACTTTCCACCTTGTGCCTGCTGCTAACAGTGACCATAGCCATGCCTTCCCCTTGCCCACCTGCCCTCACACGGAGAAACAAGCGGACATGTAAGAACTCTGAATCTTGGCATAACAAATTAAATTATTCCTCATTTTCTACAGCCTCTATTTTAGTCTGACTGCCATTAAGCATTGCTTTGATACCAGAAAAAAAAACACATACAACGTACTCCCAGGGAGTCAAAAATAGGCAGCTTTCTTTCAGCTCACATTGCTCCGCCGCATTCTGTGGTTCTCACTGGATGTTGTTTAGTGTGTGTCTCCATTTCACAGAAAAAGACCATGCATAATGCATGATCCTATGTGAGAAACATCCTGATTCCCTGTCTGCTCTTGCCCTGGGAGGATGCTGGGTTCTTTTAAACATGTATCCCTGAAGGTGCATAGCTGTCGCAAAAATAACGGAATCACTATCACATAAAAGCAAACGTGCCTCAAATGAGGATTCTCAGTAAGAAACCCCTCCATCCTGCATATGTGATACTAGTCTGTTTCCACGATACTTATGTGTCCTAATTTGTCAGTGATTGTGATATTGGCTAGGCAGAGTGCAAACGTCTTTGGACCAAATCCATCTGTCCTTCCTTTGTAAGGCTTTCGTGTTCATGGTCACAATAACTGAAATCCATCAAACCACACATCTCGTTCAACTACATTTTGGGATAATTAATGTAGCTTTTTTGTTTTTTACCGAATCGTAGACCATTGTACACCTTAATTCAGGACTTTTTAAAATTTTATTTAGAGGACTTGCAGTATCAATTCCAGCTGTGCTTTGTGCATTTCTGAAAAAAAGGGACTTCTAGCTTGAAAAAAAATTAGCACATTGTTACATTGTCCTATATGAATATCCATCCATTGGAATAATACAGTACATAGTTTGGATTAACACGACCTGTTCTGCAAAAAATGCATTCATTTTGATTGAATGGCTCAGAACCTTTATCTTTCTCCCTTCCACCACACTAAAGGCTATCACAACTAGAACACTGCTGCAGTTCTAAAGAAAAATCACCCAGATAGCTGTAACCAAAACCGTTCCCCACTTTGGTGCAGGCGTGTCATAAATAGATTCGGTTATTTGTACGATGCGTACAGTTACCTATTATTACTATGCCCTGCTGCTCCACTGTCCTCTCATCAGTTCTCACTAATTCCTACACAGATGCCCTCTTTTGGAATACAATGTTTATAGCGTGTATCCTGCATTACCTTCTGCACGCACAGATATCCCCATTAAAAGCGATGTTGCATCCTTCCTGATTATGTGAGTTCCACTTCTTACCATATAAGGAGGTTACCTGTTCACTTTTCTGGCACCTCACATCTCATTCTTGCCCTGCCTCAAATGCATTTTTTTTCCAAAAGAAAACCTACTTCCTTTCACGTTTGTCACCTTTATGTATTTTTTTTTGTTTTTCGATTTGGTTTCGTATTGAGCTGCATAAATAAACGAGAAATCAAAATTACCTTTTGTTACCCCTGGAACAAAAAGGTGCAACCTTTGAGTATAATAGCAATCACATTCAAGTAAGTAAAGAAAAAAACAAGCATTGGAACATTCAAAATGATACTCTTTATCGTGCTAATGCTTCCAACCAGCATTTGTGAAAGTCTGTTTGCATTTGTTTGCTTTAATATCATGTGCATCAAATGTAGCTATAGAAAAGTGTGTCAAGGATATCACCAAATTGCTTATAGTAAATCATAGTAGCATGCATATATTACGAAGGTAAGTGCATATGAAGAAGTATAGATTTGCTATTTTTAACTCCACCTGTATGTACTTGAACTATATGTATATCTTCAAGGTATGCAGATGTGGAGTTAAGAATAGTAAATCTATGGTTACCCTTATATATTTACCTCAATATATTTACCTTCACAATATATTGGCCCTCAATATTTTGGTCCCAAGGTATTTAGAAGTCAATATTCTTAACATGGACGAGGCAGACAAGACAGAAGTCCTCATCTTTGGGAGAAAAATAAATCTTACTGTTGAATGACGTATGGTGGCCTGCGTAACTCAGCCTACCCCCCCACCCTGACAGACCACCCTCATAACATTGGCATCATCTTGGACAGCAAGCTATCTGTGAAGAAACAGGTAAACACAGTCTCACCCACCTACTTCTACATCCTACACATGCTGCGCAAGATCTTCGGGTGGTTCCCAATTAACACCAGAAGGATTGTCAACAAGACCCTTGTTACCAGCAGGCTGGACTCCAAGAACACACTCTATGTAGAAATCCTAGCACACCTCCGAAGAGACTGTAGACAATACAAAACTCAGCAGCAGTTCTCATTCTGACCTCCCCTGACGGACCCACACCACACAGCACCTCAAGAAGCTACGCTGTCTCATGGTCAATAAGGGGTCCCAGTTCAAGATGTTGACCCACACATACAAAGCCCTGCACAACGAAGGACCAGCATACATAAACAAACGCATGACCTTCCACCAACCGACCAGACACCTATGATCCGCCTCCCTTTTCCTCACACACAACCCCTGGATCCACTGAGGCAATAGCGGAGGACTCTTCTTCTCACATCTGGCAACTAAATCTTGGAATGACCTTCCAATGCACCCCAGGACCCCTTTGTCGCTTCAGGAATTCAGGAAAGGACTTGAGACTTGGCTGTTTGACTGAACAGATCGCCACGAAGCACTTAGCAATTCCAGTTCTTTGACACCCTCACAGGTGATTTGCCGCACTTTATAAATACTTGATTGATTGATATTCTGGCAAAATATGGGAAACGGCCACTACAACGCGCCCGTTTCCACAAAAGCCTTAACCACGCATGCATTACAACGCATGCGTGGTTACCACGAAAGCCTTTACCATGCATAACTTTACTACAAATTACGTAGTAAAGGCATGTGTGGTAAAGGGTAAAATAAGAAAAAAGGGGCTTGGGGGTCTATCCCTCCAAAAAAAGTGGGGTAAAAAGGAGGTTTGGGGGGGTCTCCCCCCCCATAAAATAAAACTCACCTGAATTCACGTCAATAAATGCAGGCAATCGGTGTCGTTTGTGAGGAAATGGAAAGAAACTTCAAGTTCCTCTTTACGACGTACAACGTCACCACGGAAGATGGAAAGAAGACGACATGAAGAGGTAAGGAGAATTTTAGTATTATAAAAAATATATATATATAAAAGAATTGAGGGTTAAGGGCAGGGGTAAATATAAGAAGGATTGGGGCTTGGGAGTCACGTAAGGGTACAGGGGAGGGGTATAACCTTTACCAAGAGTATACCCTTACCATGCGTACACGAAAATCGTTGTAAAGGTATGCGTGGTAAAGGAATATTCGTGGTCAAGGTTATGCGTTGAAAAAGCATTCTGTTGTAAAGCATGCGTGGAAAAGGCATGCGTTGCAATGGAATGCAACCACAAAATACCATACAGATGCTCCATTCCTAGCAAAAAATACCTGTTTACTCACTATTTAACAATAAGTGCTTTTGAGGGACTTTTTTACCACACAGTGCACGTGTCATGTGTTATGAAAGTTAATTTAAGTAAACACTATAATCACTGTGGTAGAGCTGCATTTATAGTTAATGAGGAATTGTGCTCTACTCCTCACCTTTATAAAATGTCTTCTGGTCCGGTGAGCAGCAGTAGTGATAATTGCTTTACAAATTATTGTCACGCAAATATTTATGCGTGGTTCACTCTTTTCGTCAGTTCTAGAATACCGAGTGCTAAAAACGCATTCAATCAGAATTTTTTTTAATTCAAGCTGTAGTTTCATGGATGTTAGCTAATATAATGGTGCACAATTTACCTGCGTTGAATATGAGAAAGGAATGCTGAGTTGACTTTGGTGAATCCAAACGTGAGTTTCAAATTATAGAGGTTACCAGGGACTATCTTGTCCCTGAACCATCGTATTGAATGTATATGATCCTGGTTTGTAGTTTCTAGTCAGAAGAACCCCCTATTATAATTTGGAAACTTTTCTGTGCTTGCCTTTACTTTCAGCAAGTTTGTTCTTTTAGAGGTTTCAAACAATGTAAACAAGAAAAGACAGTTTCCTTTTATACTGTTCGGTAATGCTAACAATCATCGACAATAGGCCCTCCAGAAGGTTCCATGGATAATGTCAGCTTGGGATCTGACAAGAGACATATTGAGACATCCTTTACCTGATGCTCCTTTACAAGTGCACCAATCTGCCCATGTTGTGATCACAGCTATAACTTTATTGTCAGCTTTACCTTTTCAGCACCGTCTTGAAAAGCACAAGTTATCTACTTTGACAGTTTTTTAGAGGGAAAATAATTGAAAATGTGTCAATATGAATGAGTACACACCAATACCATAAACTCGGGCTCCAATGATGTACACAGCTATGGTGAAGCTGCATTATCATGCCCATCGCTTCTTATGTATAATCGATTCGTTTAGAAAATGCAGAGGCGAAAGCAGAAGGGTGTAAACCTTTGGCCGCTGTGTGAACGGACCGGGGGAGTGGACATTTAGGTGTTTGTACTCTTTTAGGAGCAAGGAACTCAAGAAACTTTCGGGCATATTACCAAGGAATAGCGATATTTATCGCAAAATGCGCTTAGTGCATTTTTTTTTATCGCTGGCTATCGCTGGATATGTTAGCAGAGAAAACATGCTATTAGCAACGTTTTTCTCCATTGAGCTAAAATATCCAGCGATAGCGGCGAAATGCGTGAATATCGCTGAGAATACAGCGATATTCACGCATTAGGGACAAAATGCTCTTAGCCATGTTATCCACCTCCCATTGGATAACATGGCTAAGAACTGGTCTGAGCAGGCGTTCGTTTTTGGAGATAGTCGCACTTAGCGCGAATATTTCCAACGCTACGCCTGCCTTGTAAGCCTTTACCATGACACAGTGCGAGAACAAATGTAAACACAATCTCCCGGTTTTATTTGCTGTGGTAATGTAGATAACTTTTACAAAGTGCAACATTACCTTGCATCAGAAGTGCCCGGCTTGAAACGATTCGTATTACAACACGGCAGAGGGACGGATCTCTTCTTGTTGGCATTCATGAACCTGTTGCTAGACTTCAAGACCTGCTTCTGATGCATGGGATAGGTTTTGAGCTGTCCTGATATCTGGCTTTCATCTCCTTCTTTCGCCTCATTCCCTGATTGCTCACTCATACAGAAAGTTATGGGCCAATGTATGAAGGTAATGAGATGTGATTTGTTATTTGAGAGAAATAAGGAATAGAAATTCTAAAGCTGCAATCTGTTATGTACATACATATTCTATTTATAATAGCGATTCAGTAAGATTTGGAATGCCGAATTGCCAAATTGCTATTTTCGAACGTATAGAATTGGCAAATTGCAACGCCCTGGCAGCGGGTGGGGTGGCATCATCACACCAGGAGGTGCACAGGTAGAACACCCCTGCAGTTCTATAGTGCAGAGGATTGATTGATTGCATGTATTAATTAAGATGCAGCTAATGAAGACCTTTACATGATAAAAGAATTGTAAACGACAGAAAAGCGACACATATGAAACATGTGCGCAGTGCAACAACTCTTTTAAAACATAATAAAAAGCTTTTATACCGTTAATTCCATTCAGATGTCCGGCGTAGACGAGTTAGCCCTCTTTGAGTTTCACAGAACGGATAAAATGGCGGGTTAAAGAAGAGCAAAAAGTCAGTTGGCAGTAACTGCTATGCCAGCTGATTGTACATACAGGTAGAAGCCACCAGTGCCGTCGGTCTAGTCTATCACTTCCATAACAGTGCGAAAACGCACGTCGTTAAAGTGGCAGGGCTTAGAATGTGCAACAAAACGTGCAAAATGGCCACTATTATGTGACTGCTGCGCCAGCTGGTTATTCATACAGATAGCGGGCACCAGCGCCATTGGTCTAGTTCAGAATTGTCCATGGTAGTACAATAGCACATGTGGTTAAAGTGGGAGTGCTTGGAAAGTGGGGGTGCCCTCCTCAGAGTCGTTATGCACCCAGCTTTATGCAGTTTCTCAGCAACAGTGATGAAGTTTACCAGGCAGACTATTACCTGGGCACTCAAGCCTCGCAGACAGAAAAGAAGGGTGTTCCATAGGTGTTAAAGGATGTTGTGCAAGAACATTATTCGTTCAGACCGCAAGGAAGGTCATATGCACAAAATGTGCAAGAGAGTTTTTTTCTGGTCCCAGGCACAGCCTGCCTAGCATCGTGCTAGGTTTTGAAGCCCATGCTGGGAGTGCGTCACTTGTTGGTGAAAGACCAAGATCAGTGCTAGGAACCTGGATTTATGGAAGCCTTTAATTGTTTCAAACAGGTAACTCTGTGAAATTGGCAATTTGTATGTCTTTATGAATCACCATGAGTGATTGCGCCTTTCGAAGCGTTCCTTGTCTTTCACCCACATTTATTTGATTTGTTTGTTCGAGTGTTGAATGTTTGCTTCCCAGAGTTGATGTGCGTCCAAATACCAAATAAAATAAAATTAAAAAAACTATGTGTGTCCAGCATTTCTAAAGCCTCATTTCTGGCATGAACCCAACAATTTCATTTTATGAGGTGGAAAACCTTGCACTGAGAGTTGTTCAGAGATAAGTGTAGCTTCCCCAGGAAGGCTTCTGACCCATAGGCTTCCACTGGAATCAGTTTTGTTTCGATTGTCGCCAAAATTTGTTTCCAGGTTTAGTGCAGAGGAGAGGGGGACAACAGCACCGCACAACTCACTTTCAAAACGGCAAGTCAGGAGCAACAAGGAAATGAAGTCAGCAGGAAAAGCAAAGGTAGAAAGAAAATGTAAGTTTAGTGATACTGAATTAGAAATGTTAGTAGAAGAATGCGCATAGAAAAAGTACAAGTTTTGGGGGAAAAAAAATGTCTAACTGCCCTGATGGACCAAGAAGGGGATATGACTAACACTCAGCAGGGTATTTATTACTGCTGTTGGTGTGGTTAATAGAAGCATCAATAAAACCAAAAAGCAGTGGTATGATCTCAGTACATGTATTAAAGAGCCACTGGCCACCAGAAGGAATGAGGTCTTGACAACACGTGGTGAACCTCACATAAAACCAGCATCGTAGAAGATTATTAAATCTACTTTGAAGTATGAATCTGTAGCTGGTGCCAGCAACATTGATACATCTGCGGATACGTCCACTGTGACAGGTGAGAGCCCCCGCTTCATAAGTGTATGATGGTCACATCAGAGTCGCAATCGCCACATATTATGCATGCATCAGAAATAGGACACCTCCAATATGTAACCGTCACCTTAACTCTACCCGTTTGCTTTAACCCAAGTGCATTGCATTTTGGGAACTGTAGTCTAAATGTTAGGAAATGGTTTACAAATATGAATGTTTTTTATGTACACCTTATGGGTGAAACAAGGTTAGGATACCTTTAAAAATGTCTGCTACTCCCTAAATTACACAAACTATAATTGTGCAAGCCAGTTAGGAGCATACGAGCTCCTAACCATATACATGTCTATTGGAAAATGTTGTTAGCAAGCAAACTATTTTATTCTGTATCGATTTGAGAAATAACATCCGAGAGGAATGCGCTCAGTCTTGGTACGGAGCTCTAACTGAAATGCACATTAGCTGAGATAATGCATGTAACGTTATTTCCTGAGGTACGTTACATTTATAATTTTCTACCTCTTGGATAGAAGCAAAGGCCTAGATGTATCAAGCAGTTTGCGATTCGTTAAGGCCGAAATTCTGCGAATTTCGGCCTTAACGAATCGTAAACTGAAATTTTGCATCTTTTGAGATGTATGTGTGATTAGCAAAATAAGGAATCGCAATAAATTGCGATTCCTTATTTTGCATCAGCATTTAAGGAATCGCAAATGTGCGATTCCTTAAATGCCATGTATGAAGCTTTTTTTTGTAGCGAATTTAGGTTAAGGACTCGCAAATTAACACGAACTTGAGGTCCGTGTTAATTTGCGAAATCCTTTAAAACAACAAAATAACACTATTTTGAAGGTGGCATGTGGCACACATACATGCCCATAGGGCATGTATGTGTGCCATATGCACACACATGTAAGTTTCAGGGGTGCAGCAGGGTGTCCATAAGACACCCCTGCACCCTTGAAATAATTCTCAAATTGCGATTAGCAAATTGCGAATTCGCAATTTGAGAATTACTGCACATTCATTCCTATGGGCCTCCTGGCCCATAGAAATGAATGGGAAAATTATTCCTTAATTGCGATTAGCAATTTGCTAATCGCAATTAAGGAATGTTAAGGAATCGCTAAAAAATAGAGAATTCCTACATACATACCATTTTGCACTTCTCTAATAGCGATTCCTTACCAATCGCTATTAGAGAAGTGCAAAACGATTTCTTGATACATCTACCCCAAAGTGTCGGCACCTGAGGAGACAGTAGAAATGGTGAATCAAAAGGAGGATATTGAAACAGACACCCAAAGAGGAAGTGGGGAGGTTTTAACTTCTAGACTAGTCATGTCTCCTTCAACAACAAACCCTGACTGTGATTCCACGGTCACCTTTGTCTGAACATCAGAACCTGCAGCATCAACTTGTTACCCAGTCTTCCCAACATCCTGTCAGGTAACCCTGCCAGCCGCTGGGAGACTGAGAGCAACCATCATGAAGCAGGTATCTCTGACTTCTGCTGCTGAAGATGGAATTCTGAGAGCCAGGGAGTTTGATAACTTGAGCGTCCCATGCACATGTGAAGGCTACTCAGCTCATATGAGTGTTTGCTCTTAACAATACTACCAAAGATATTTCAAATGCACTGGCTTGTTCAGCCAATAACGTGTCTGAGACATTGACACACAGAGTCAGTGAAGTTCCAAAGGCTGTAGTAGCTCTATCCATTCTGTATCTGATGCTTCAGCAGCATCTAAGCATCAAGAGCACAGTGTTGAAGCATGGATGCAAACATTTGGAAGATCCATAGATGGGCTAGTAAGTGCTGCTGCTACTCCCTGCAGATGCACAGTCAACTGCTGGTTCTTCAGTTGAGACCACTAAGGACAGAAGCACCCCATCACTTGTAGGGGTGCTATGCGCCGCGACTCATTTAGGAGGGAGTGATAGAGTAACAACAATGCGTTTAACTGAGAGACACAGAGGGAAGGAGCCTGAAAAGGAGAATGGTACACAAAATGTACACATTTATTTTTAGTTCCTGCCTAATGCTCATTTTTCACTTCAAAATCAATGTGTGTTGCAATGACTTGGATTTTGATATCAAATGAACTTACATTCTTTTGATACCCTATGAATAAGCGATAAACGTGACTTTCACATTGTATTCGGTTGTAGTTGCCTATCTATTTGCATACCATTCACTCCTGGGTTGGGGGGGGGGGTTCTGTAATTTGTGTCTTTCTGTGAAGACTTTGGGGGTTATAAATAACCCCAGGTGTGGCAGAGTGAGGCGTTAGCCATCATGGTCCCTCTTCCAGTACATAAACAATCGTAAAATGCCATTTTGTCACTTCCATGTGTGCTGCTTAATGCAGCACACATGGACACATGTAAGTCACAAAATGTCATTTTTTTAAAAATCGTTTATGTGCAGGAAGGCGGAGTTTCCGTACATAAACAATAATAGGCCTTTTGCTTTTTCCATGTGTGCTGCACAAGGCACCACACATGGAAAAAGCAAAAATTAGGAGACACAGCATTTCGCCAACTGGGTATTGTGGTGAAATGCCAACCACAACAACCACTGCCCAGCCATTTCACGCTAAGCATAGCATGAAAGGAGGCCTATTTTACAAAGCAGCGTGAAGCCACAATAAGTAGCATAATGCTGCCATGTAAATAAGTCAAAGCCCCTATCGCCAGAGTAATGTCACAAAAAGTGATGTTCCCGTGGCGATAGGGGCTTGTAGATATGCCCCAGAGGGAGCTGGTGCACTTTGCGCTTTGAGCTTCAGGGCTTTGAGCCCCTTGCCCTAGGCCCGGACTGGCCATTGCAGGCACCGGGCAATCCCCTGGTGCGCCGCATGGGTGGGGGGCCAGTTTGGGCCCCCTGGGGGCCGATTTTGTTACAGGACCGTTTTTGCAGCATAGCTGCAAAATCGGCCCTGTAACAAAATCAGCAGAAAAACGGCCCTGGCAATGAGCTCAGCCGCACCCCGAGCACTTTGCCATGGCTGGTTTTGGTTCCTAGTCCGGCCCTGCCTTGCCCTGAGGATATTGTATCAAAGCAAAGGGAGTGGGTAAGTGTGTTCCAAGCTCCACGCTCCTAGGAGGCCAGAGTCCGAACTCTGAGCCCTGATAATGTTGAAACATTGAAATACTGAGATATCGAAATTCCAATTCCAAAATCCCAAAAGGGATGCGGTAGTGTGGCTGTTAGAGTGGCCACACTGGGTTGAGCCTGTCTTCATAGAGACAATCCTGCTAGGTTAGGATGTGGTCTGTGAATTCTGTTTGCTCCTCCCTTCCTTGCATCTAGCACCACGAGCAGTTGGTACACCTTACTCCAAGCATTTTAAGCTCACCAAGCTCTCAAAACATGTGACCAAGCAAGTTGGATTACCGTTGAACTGTTGAACCCATTCTATCAAACTCGGGTGCATATTTGAAAGCCCCTATCACCACCACAACGTCACTTTCAGTGACGTTGTGATGGCGATAGGGGCCTCGCCTTATTTACAAGGCAGCGTTAAGCCACCTAATGTGGTATAATGCTGCCTTGTAAATGAGGGTCCAAAGGGGGAGGTGATGGACGGAGCATCTGAATCAATCAAACACTCACACCCAGTCAAAAGATCTGGGTTTAATCCATCACCGTTCTTTAGCCCACTCTGCCACCCCAGTTCAGACATGGCTATATGCAAATCAGTCTGATCCTGTGCCTCATGGGAACAGTCCAGCCCGAACTGCCAAGCCACACATAGAAGTTACAAAACAGCATTTAAAGATTGTTTATGTGCAGAAAGGGAGACCTTCCTGTACATAAGCAATCTTCCCCTCAACGCAGATACCCTTGCACTATGGTGCAAGGATGCCTGCGTTGGCGTTAGGCTGCTAAGTTTAGCGCCAGTGTAGAGGGAAATGCAGGGCTGCACCATAACGTCGTACTCTGTTACTTCAATGTAAATATGCCCCTCATTCAGATGTAGGTCTTTTGTAGATAGTCTACTTTATTTAATGACATCTTAAGATGCCATCAAGATACTTGTGCTCTGGTTGTTTAATTTCTACTTCTGGTTCAATTACTACTTCCAGCAGTTCTCTAAAACCATTAAAAACAAAAACAAAAACTATTTGGTATAAGAACCACAGTCTAATCTGTCTCTCATGAAGTCTCACACGTCTGTTAATATCTAGTAAAAAACAATTGACAGCAAAAATGCAGACCCCTATACTTAAACAGGTAAGAACAAAAATATAGAGTAAAAAATATTGATATAAAAAATATAGATGTATACAATATCGACTATTATGTGAATATAAAATAAAATAAGATATATAAAATATATTTAATATAAAAAGTAATTTTAACAAAAGAAAATACATGTAATATACATTTTAATACAATATAACAAATACATTAATAAAAAAAATAAACCTACAAACATATATATATATATATATATATATATATATATATATATATATATATATATATATATATATATATATATATATATATATATATATATATATATATATATACCTTTGTCGTGTTGCCCCTGCAGCTGCCTGGTGCTGCGTGAGTCTCCTCTGTTTGTTTGCTCTCTGTATTTTGTAAACCCCCATTTTCACTTCTGCTGTGCCCTTGTACCCCCTTTTTGCCTTCTGTGCCCCCTTTTCCCCCGTATTGCCTTCTGTGTCCTCTCCCCGCTTTTTCCCCGGTTTCCCTCTGTGCCACCTTTCCCACTGCTGCGTCCCTCCAGTACCACCCCCCGCTGTTCCCATTCACCGCCCCACTTCTGCCTCCCAGCTGCTCCTCCCTCCCACAGCCCCTGATATGGAGGCTGCACAGCGGTAAAGGGAGCGACCTTTGACCCTGTACTCAGGTAGGTCGCCCCCCAGCCGCCACACGGTCCTTCTGTGACGCTGCCCCCGCTGTCGCCTTGTACCTGCCGCTGCCTGGTGCTGCTTGAGTCTCCTCTGTTTGTTTGCTCTCTGCATTTTGTAAACTCCCATTTTCACTTCTGCTGTGCCCTTGTACCCCCTTTTTGCCTTCTATACCCCCTTCCCCCCATGCCTTCTGTGTCCTCTCCCCGCTTTTCCCCGGTTTCCCTCTGTGCCACCTTTCCCGCTGCTGCGTCCCTGCGGCCCCGCCCCCGCTGTTCCCATTCACCGCCCCACTCTCGCCTCCCAGCTGCTCCTCCCTCCCACAGCCCCTCATATGGAAGCCGCACAGCTGCCGCACGCAGCGGATGCGCCGCTGGTGCACCGAAGACACGCCAAAGGCAAGCCCGTCTGCAACCGTCCGTGCCTGGACCGCGCCCAGCGCCAGAACCCCTGGATCCCGAAGCCGCCACAACACCAGACTGCACTACCACTCCAGCACCCTACACGCACTCAATCCCGGACGAGATCACCCCTGCTACCGGGCCACCCCAAAGCGCATCCAAGGGCCACACCACCAACTCATCAGGACCGCCAAGAGAACTGCCTTCAAGGACCTCCTAGACAACAACGCACACAACAGCAAAGAGCTCTTCAACCCCAGCGCCAACACCAAAGACATTCCACCATCACAAGACCTCTGCGACTCACCTTCTTTCACCGCAAGATCACCGACATCCACGACAGCTTCAACGACATCCATGACAGCTTCAACACCACCACCCCCACCTCCAACGCCGAGACCACCACTCCTGCGACCACCACGAAAACCAGCCGCCTGACCACCTGGACCAACGTCAGCGACGAATACACCGTCAAGACAATGAACTCCATCCACTCTGGGTCCCCATCTGACCCATGCCCTCACCACGTTTTCAACAAAGCCAGCACAGCCATCGCCCCCCACTTTCGGATAACAATCAACATCTCCTTCGAGACAGCAACCTTCCCAGAGAGCTTGAAGCATGCCGAGATCAACGTCCTACTGAAGAAACCCAAGGTGGACCACAACGACCTCAAGAACTTCCAACCCATCTCCCTGCTCCCTTTCCCGGTGAAAGTCACAGAGAATATTGTCAGCTGACCGGCTACCTCGAAGACAACAATATCCTGGACCCATCCCAGTCCGGCTTCCGCAGCAACCACAGCACCGAGACCACCCTCATCGCCGCCACCGACGACATCAGGATCCTTATGGACAAAGGAGAAGCAGCACCCTCATCCTTCTGGACCTATCAGCAGCCTTCGACACGGTCAGCGACCGCACCCTAACAGCACACCTCCATGATGCCGGAATCCAAGAGAAGGCCCTGGCCTGCACCACATCCTTCCTCTCTGGCAGAAGCCAGAGTATCCGCCTCCCACCCTTCCGCTCCAAGACCACCGGGATCATCTGCGACGTTCCTCAGAGATCATCCCTCAGCCCGACGCTGTTCAATATCTACATGGCACCACTCGCCCACGTCGCACGACAAAATAGCCTCAACATCATCTCCTATGCCGACGACACCCAGCTGATCATCTCCCTCACCGAAGACCCCCACACCGCCAAAGCCAACCTCCACAGAGGTATGAAGGCCATCACCGAATGGATGAGGGACAGCAGGCTGAAGCTGAATTCAGACAAGATAGAGGTCCTCATCCTCGGCTCAACCCCCTCAGCCTGGAACGACTCCTGGTGGCCAAAATCGCTAGGAACAGCGCCAGAACCCACCAACCACGCACCCAACCTACGGGTCATCCTCGATTCCGCCCTCAGCATGACCAAGCAGGTCAACGCCGTCTCCGCTTCCTGCTTCAACACCCTCCGAATGCTCCACAGGATCTTCAAATGGATCCCCTCCGACACGAGAAGAACCATCACCTAGGCTCTCATCTCCAGCACACTGGACTACAGGAACGCCCTCTACGCAGGAACAACAACCTAGCTCCTGAGACGCCTGCAACGCATCCAGAATGCCTCGGCACGACTGGTCCTAGACGTCTCCCGACGCAGCCATATTACACCCCACCTGAGAGGTCTGCACTGGCTCCTCGTCAACAAAAGGATCACATTCAAACTCCTCATCTACGCACACAAAGCCCTACACAATGCCGGACCAGCATACCTTAATGACGACTCAGCTTCTAAACCCCCACCCGCAGCCTCCGCTCTGCCACCCTCGCCCTCGCCACAGTTCCACGCTTCCGAAAAACCACCGCCGGCGGCAGATCCTTCTCCTACCTCGCCCCAAGACTTGGAACACTCTCCCTACCAGCCTACGACAGACCCAGGACCTGCTGGCCTTCAGAAGACTTCTCAAGACCTGGCTTTTCGATCAGTAGCAGCGCCCCCCCCAGTACCTTGAGACCCTCACGGGTGAGTAGCGCGCTTTACAAATGTAATGATTGATCGATTGATTGACTTTAAAACAATTAAGCTATTATACTAAATTTATATTAAAGGTTTAACTTATATAAAAAATAAAAATATATATTAAAGATTTAAAATATAAAAAAGCTAAAATCATTCATAAATTAAAACATTAAGCTATTAAAAAATATGTAAGCTTAAAATTCACAATACAGTCAGTGCAACAGTAGGGAAAGTGTTGGATAGTGGAGGGATAAAAATGACTATCCCAACTTTAGTGAGAGCAACAGTAGAAAAAGTGTTGGATAGTGGAGGGGTAAAAATGACTTTTCCCACTTCAGTGAGAGCAACAGAAGGGGAAGTGTTGGATAGCAGAGGGGTAAAATGTACTATTCCCGCTCCAGTAAGTGCAACAGTAGGGAAAGTTTTGGATAGCAGAGGGGTAAAAATGAATATTCCCACTCCAGCAGGTGCAACGGTAGAGAAAGGGTTGGATAGCAGAGGGGTTAAAATGACTCTTCCCAATCCAGTGACAGCAACAGTAGGGAAAATGTTGGATAGCGGAAGGGTAAAAATTACTATACCCACTCCAGTAAGTGCAACAGTAGGGAAAGTGTTGCATATCTGAGGGGTAAAAATGTTATTCCCACTCCAGTGACTGCAACAGTAGGGAAAGTGTTGGATAGTGGAGGGGTAACATTGACTATTCCCACACCAGTGAGTGCTAACAATAGGGAGAGTGTAATAGCGGAGGGGTAAAAATTACTATTCCAACTCGCGTGAGTGCAACAGAAGAGAAAGTGTTGGATAGCAGAGGGGTAACATTTACTATTATCGCTCCGGTGAGTGCAACAGTAGGGAAAGTGTTGAATAGTGGAGGCGTAACATTTACTATTCCCACGCCGGTAACTGCAACAGTAGGGAAAGTGTTGGATAGCGGAGAGGTAAAAATTACTATTCCAACTCCCGTGAGTGCAACAGTAGGGAAGGTGTTGGATAGCAGAGGGGTAACGTTTACTATTTTCTCACTCCAGTGAGTGCAACAGTAGGGAAAGTGTTGGATAGCTGAGGGGTAACATTTACTATTGCCACTCCAGTGAGTGCAACAGTAGGGAAAGTGTTGGACAGCGGAGGGGTAAAATGTATTATTCCCATTCCAGTGAGTGCAACAGTAGGGAAAGTGTTGGATAGGGGAGAGGCTAAAATTACTGTTCACCCACCAACAGTAAAAATATATATATTATATATATATATATATATATATATATATATATATATATATATATATATATATATATTACCTACTGGCTATCGCCAGTAGGTATATATAGTTAGGATTTTTTCCCTATGGGATTTTTGAAAATTCTATGTCTAATAACTTTGGCGTTTGTGGACGGAATCGGCTGAAATTTTCAGGAAAATGGCACATTTTGTTTCTGGGCAGCCCCTGAAAATTTGGGGGGGGGTTTGTCAAGGGGGGGGCGAGAAAAAAGGGGGGTCCCAAAACGCGTTTTTCCCATTCATTTTTCCATAGGGCGGTTGGACTCACTTTTAGCTCGAACGGCTGAATGGATTTGCACGAAACTTGGCAAAATTGTAGGGACTGTTAGCCCGATGTGCCTTTGCTAGGTCTCAATATATGTGCTCCAGTAGTTTTTGAGAAATTAACGTTCAAAACAAGATATATATCTGTAACAGCGCTCCGGGTAGCGATCCGGTCCGCTTACTTTTCGCGAAACGGAACTTTGCGCGCAGAAAGCTGATTGGCTCTCCGGTGTCTGTCAACATTCTAAACAGTCCGGAGCGGCCGCCATCTTATCTCTCGGTAGGATCGAGAGAGAAGAAGAGGTGAAAAACGAAGGGGGAATTTAATGAAAGGGGGCAAGGTATACCCCTCTTGACCCCCTAGGAATGTTGTTGGGGTTATTAAAGGGTCCCGTGGGGAAAATAAAAAAAAAATGATTTTTCACGGTAGAAGCGCTTCACGGGCCGCGAACTGGGCCGCAAACTGGTAGCGAAACGGGAATTCGCCATTTTGTGCTTCGTTTTAATTGTTTAGAGACAAAAATTATCGCCGCACATCGGCCACAATGCATGAATATCGCTGAAAAGTCAGCGATATTCATGCATTATCCAGCAAATGCTCTTAGCCATGTTATCCACCTTCCATTGGATAGCAGAAAGCCGATTGGCTCTCCGGTGTCTGTCAACATTGTAAACAGTCCGGAGCGGCCGCCATCTTATCTCTCGGTAGGATCGAGAGAGAAGAAGAGGTGAAAAACGAAGGGGGAATTTATTGAAAGGGGGCAAGGTATACCCCTCTTGACCCCCTAGGAATGTTGTTGGGGTTATTAAAGGGTCCCGTGGGGAAAATAAAAAAAAAATGATTTTTCACGGTAGAAGCGCTTCACGGGCCGCGAACTGGGCCGCAAACTGGTAGCGAAACGGGAACTCGCCATTTTGTGCTTCGTTTTAATTGTTTAGAGACAAAAATTATCGCCGCACATCGGCCACAATGCATGAATATCGCTGAAAAGTCAGCGATATTCATGCATTATCCAGCAAATGCTCTTAGCCATGTTATCCACCTTCCATTGGATAACATGGCTAAAAACTGCTCTGTGCGTGAGCTTTTTTTTTTTTTTTTGCTGCGTGACGTTTGTTAACGTTCGATTCGATGGAAATCAGGAAGTGTTGACCACCATTTTGTCACTGCGAGTAAATATTTTGTTATAAATGAATCCTTATTGATAAACATTGTCTGCGCCATCTTGCGTTTTTGTCCAATGCCACAATTTTGTCGTGCACGGCAGCCATTTTAGATGCCTTGACCAGGGCCACTCTCTGCACGCCGCCGATCCTCAGCATGGCTCCCCACCCTCGCAAGCATCTCCCCCACGCACTGGTCACCCCGCTCTTTCTCTCATGCATGGGCCATATACTTCCCCCCATCTGCGCTGCTCTTCTCTGAGAATCACACCCTGTGCCCGCCCGACACCTCCCTTTCACCCTATTCACTACTGCACCCTCTGACACTCCTCTTCCTCTGTGTCCGATTGTCCAGGCCGGACCTAGGCTATCACCTAGCCCTGCGGATGTAGTTTATGGCCCCAACTGTAGAGTATCCAGACATGCCAACCCTCCCGATTCAGGCGTGAGACTACTGATTTCAGTGCTAGTCTCCCGCCTCCCGATTCCTGCAAGCAAAAACCCGGGGGCATATTACCAACAACTAGCGATAATTTTTGTCTCTAACTTGTTTAGAGACAAACATTATCGCCGCACATCGGCGAATTTTATCGCACATAAACCTTGCTATTAGCAAGGTTTATCGCAAATGCGATAAAAAACGGCCGCAATGCATGAATATCGTTGAAAAGTCAGCGATATTCATGCATTATCCAGCAAATTCTCTTAGCCATGTTATCCACTTCCCATTGGATAACATGGCTAAAACTGCTCAGGGCAGGTGTTAGGTTTTGGAGATATTCGCGCTTAGCGCGAATATCTCCAAAAGTTGGTAATAGGAGATAGCGATGGTTAGGGACTGTTTCCAGTCGCTAAAATCTTGGCACGCCCACTTTGCATGTCATTAGTGATAAATATCACTGATATGCAAAGCGGGGCCCAAGATGGTCGCTATCTCCTTTTAGCTGTCACTAACTGGTGTTAGCGACAGCTTGGTAATAGGGAGATAATTTTATCTCTTTTTTTTTTGGCTTTTAAAGCCAAAAAAGCGGAAATAAACCCCCTTGATAATATGCCCCATGATTTCTCGGGGGTTTCAGCTGACAGGGCTTGGTATTGTGTTACGTGCTAATTCTTCCAGGAAACGTCAGAGGGTCGATGCAGGGGTTCTAGAAGGGGTGATAAACCATTTAAGCCTCATGAACAAGCGCATGGTCTTTTAAAGATTTGTGAAGTACTCGGGGCGGCGGTGTGTGTGTGCCCTCTTTCAGGAGCGGGCGGGGGGGGCACTGCCAGCAACTTGCCAGGCCAGGCAGTGTTCAACACGTGCATCACCCTTTCTCTGCCTGCTATTGCGCTCCATGCTTCGGAAAGGTAAGAAAAAGAACGTGCATTTGAGTTTGAAATGTCCGATCTTGTAGCAGTACACTTGCAAAGCCCACACATGACAATAACCCGATTCAAGGCCCCATTCACCCGATTTTTCAAACATATATAGCACTCCAACAAAGTTAGATTTTAAAACTTTATTAACTTTTAACTATAATGAACGGAACAAAAACTGTAAAAACATTTAAACATTTTTCACCCAAAAAAGCAACAATGGTCAGAAGCTGTTTTTTGTGCGAATAGTCCCAAGGCAGCACAACGTGCAGAGTTCTGGACGGCACCCAGGTGATGTCGCCTGGGTGCCGCACTGGTTTTGGGATCCTACAATGTTGCTCCGAAAATTGGCGTGGGGCGTCCCGGGTGGGGCGGGGGGAGGCCTCGTCAGTAGCGGTCTGTTGTGCGAATAGTCCCAAGGCAGCAGAACGCGCTGAGATGTTGATGGCACCCAGGTGATGTCCAGTAAACTGCCGCACTGGTTTTGGTATCCTACAATGCTGCTCCGAAAATTTGCATGCGGCGGCCCGGGGAGGGGGGGGAGTGGGGGAGGCGGCGTGAACGGGCCTCCCCAGGTGGCGGCCATCCAGCTGAGTTGCGCCCGCTCTTGCGGCTACAGCGTCTCGCTCACCATGTTGTTGAGTTGCTCCCACTCTTGCAGTGCAGCGATAGGCGCCTGCCACATGACTCTTAAAATGGCGGACGGCTCTTTGGTTTTGGGATTGGTCCACTGAAATGGCCCTGGGACACCTTGGAACTCGGACGCTTGCCTGCTAGGGCTTGGGCTCCATTCTCGAAAAGCGTCCCCTCAGCCGTGAAGATTCTACAAAAGTCTTGGGGGCCCCCGACTCCCGCAGGCTTCCGGTGGGGAGCGGCTGCCATGATTGCTCGCGGAATGACCACGACGGAGCCACGAGATGGTGGTGCTCTCATGCTGACGCCAGCTTCAGTCTGAATGATCCAGAAACAAGGTGGGGCTTTCATCGTTTGGGAAAAAAAAATGTTCTAAACCAATGAAAAGTGTTATTTTTAGGTCATATGACCAAGCCTTCCATCTTTAGGAAACCAAAAGTAAAATGATCCAATGAAAAGTTTTATAAACAAGTCACATGACCTGTTATGCGGCATAGGGCTACAAAAAGCGTAGAAAATCCGTTGGCACGTGAGGCGGCGTCAGTAGCGGACCGATGTGCGAATAGGCCGAAGGCAGCACAACGCGCCGAGATCCGGATGGCACCGAGGTGGTGTCCAGCAAATTGCCGCACTGGTGTGGCCATCCTACAATGCTGCGCCGAAAGACGGCGTGTCCAGCTGAGTTGCGGTCACTCTTGCGGTACAGTGACTCGAACGCGCCGAGATCCGGATGGCACCGAGGTGGTGTCCAGCAAATTGCCGCACTGGTGTGGCCATCCTACAATGCTGCGCCGAAAGACGGCGTGTCCAGCTGAGTTGCGGTCACTCTTGCGGTACAGTGAGTCGAACGCGCCGAGATCCGGATGGCACCGAGGTTGTGTCCAGCAAGTTGCCGCACTGGTGTGGCCATCCTACAATGCTGCGCCGAAAGTCGGCGTGGGGTGCCCCGTTGGCTTATGAGGTGATGTCAGTAGTGGACCGATGTGTGAATAGGTCGGAACCAGCACAAGGCGCCAAGATCCGAATGGCAAGTCCTGGATGTTGAGTGCCTCAGTTGAGAGTTCTGAGCAGTGCTTGTAAGACTGTCTGAAGCTTATTTGCACCTGCTGCAGCTTCACTATTGCCCTGGTGTGGCCAAAGGTCGCACATGACATAGGCGGCCGGCTCCCAAAGGTCCGGCGGAACTTTTTTCCTTTTCCTTTCTGCTTCTTTTCCTACAATCCGTTTCATCTGAAGACACGACCAGGTCCCTGAATGTGTTCAGGGGGACGCTATTGATTGAATGAAAATGGCGGCTTGACACAAAGCTGACTCAAGCGTTGCTGTTGATGCTATACAGACAAAAATTGGTTTTCAGTTTGTACATTCTTCAGGATTTTTTTTTCCATCCAAGTCTGATTGAGAGTTTGTAGAAAAATGGCTTCAGATTTTCCACATACTACTCTTCAACATTCTTCCTAAATGTAACAATGTGAAACTCACTAGGAGAACGGCTGTTTCTGTTTCCTTTCAAAATGCTGCCACCAATATTTTCTGAATGGAAGACACCATCTTGTAGCATAAAGGGCCGAAAGGGGTTCTGGTCTGGCCGATGGTTGGTGGTTGACTATATCTTGGACCTGCCCGGCCTCGCCCAAAATGGCGCCGGTATAAATAGGACTCGTAACTCTTTGCCCGCAAATGTATATCTAGAAAATGTTATTGTAAGTGGCCCTGTCGTATTTTAATTACAAAATGTACGTCCACCGATTCCGCAACTGTTAGACACCTTTGTTCTTGCAACCTAATGGCCCGCTCGTTACGTTCCTCTACAGTGTAAATGTCTCCTCATCATATACGATTTCAGTTTGCTCCGTGGCCGGCCCACGTGGTTATAGGCCCGTATTTGTATACTGACATTTTCACAATAAAGGTTTTTAAAACAAAACACGGTAGTAGTATTTACATTGGTAAAGTTTTTACTTTTAGTCACTGTTTTCGAATCAGTAAAAGGCAAGTGAAATAAAGCAGTCCAATTACATGACGGATAAAAGGTATAATATGTAGGAACGTAGTAAAGATAAATGGTCAAGGGCAGTTGTGTTTTCCACTCCTGCAACATAAAGTGATCGATAAGAATCTGATAATCAGGCGTATCGGCGACTAAGACAGCAGGCCGAGTCTCTTTTACTCAACGGCTCCGTCATGGAACGAAGAAACGCCCTTTTTCTCGAAAAAGGAATATATTTTACTTGCAGGACAGTTGTAAATTTTCCGGGAAAGTACATTAGCCTGGAATATTATAACATATATGTTTTAAAAAAAATAATGTTCGAAAACAATAAAAAGCGTAATTTTTAGGTCATAGGACCAAGCTTTTCATCATTAAAATAACAAAAGTAAAATGAACCAATGAAAAGTTTTATTAACAAGTCACATGACCTGTTATGCTTACGTTACGCGCTGCGCGCCGCGCCCCGGATCACTTCCGGGTGCGCTAACGCGGCGTGTCATATAACGCATTACGCGACAACGTAGGTCAAGAATATAGTCAAAATGTCTCCACCAACCAGCGTTCGGAACACAACCCCTTTCAGCAGTCCAAAAAGTTCTGTTAAATGACAACAGAGGGGACAGGCAACAAGAACCATCAGTCAAAGAGGGGAGGGCAAGTTCTTCTCTTCCGGGTCATGTTGGGGCGCTACCGGAACTGATCGAATTGGTAGTCTACAGTGTTTCTGGATGTTTCAGACTAAAGCTGGCGTCAGCATGAGAGCACTACCATCTCGTAGCTCCGTCGTGGCCATTCCACGAGCAGACATGGCAGCCGCTCCCCACCAGAAGCCTGCGGGAGTCGGGGGCCCCCAAGACTTTTGTAGAATCTTCACGGCTGAGGGGACGCTTTCGAGAATGGGACCCAAGCCCTATCAGGGAAGCGTCCGAGTTCCAAGGTGTCCCAGGGCCATTTTAGTGGACCAGGCCCAAAAACGAAGAGCCGGCCGCCATTTTGAGAGTCCTGTGGCAGCCGCCTATCGCTGCACCGCAAGAGCGGGAGCAACTTAACTACATGGTGAGCGAGACGCTGTAGTCGCAAGAGCGGGCGGTAAACAGCTGAATGGCGGAAGAGGCACAGTGTAGCAAAAGCGGGCGGAATGGCAACTAAAACGGTAAAGGGGCGCCCCACTACAGCGTGTCTTCAGGTCAAACGGATTGTGGGACAAAGTCCAGAATAGAAGAGTCATCAAAAGGCAAAAAGTTCCGCCGGACCCCGGGAGCCGGCCACCTATGTCGGGGGCGATCTCAGGCTACACCAGTGCTATAAGACTTGGGGAGGGGGTCGGAGCCAAGCGTCTTCTCCGAGTCCGTGCCATCACACCGCCCCTCGGGGGCCTCCGTCAAGCGGTTTAGGGAGGTACCATATAACATTGTTTTCAAATGCAGTCAGGTCCACAAACGACCCTCACTTACTTTGAGAATAGTGAAGCTGCAGTAGGTGGAAATAAGCTTCAGACAGTCTTACAAGCACTGCTTTTGTAAACATTTTTTGATTTTTTTGTATTTTTGCACAGTTTTATATATTTTTTTGTTTTTGATGGAGGGGAAACAACAAAGCACAGGCATTGAAAAAGGCTCAAACTCAGAACTCTGAACTATGGCACCCAACATCCAGGACTTTCCATCCGGATCTTGGCGCCTTGTGCTGCTTCCGACCTATTCACACATCGGTCCA
The DNA here is from genome assembly GCF_964263255.1 of Lissotriton vulgaris. NCBI lineage: Eukaryota > Metazoa > Chordata > Amphibia > Caudata > Salamandridae > Lissotriton > Lissotriton vulgaris. The sequence goes on along the minus strand of NC_141695.1, from coordinate 1,301,495,894 downwards.
CTACTGACATCATCCTATAAACCAACGTTATGTAAATAGTTATTTAATAAAATGTTTTACCCTGTTTCTTTGCTGGTGTGTTGTCTATATTTTTAATATTTGCATAGGGTTTGTCGTTATTTTGGGCGGGGTGGGTGACAGAGCCGAGCTGTCTTGCAGCCCTCATGGTGTGGAGCTCAGTTCATCTCACTATTTTCGTATTTCTCATGAAGGGTTGTTTATAATATTTCTATTTTAGCGAGGTCAAAAAGAGATCCAATTAGTGGCCTACTGATTTTGCTCGATTACTTTTATTTTTTTACACGATTTTTCACGATCTGCAAAGACTAAACAGAGTATTGCGACTTTGTGCTTGTTTGTAAATAGAGAATGAACCAAAGAGAATCAATTGTAAAACAGTAAATGCTTGGATAATAATCAATCAAATGGAGAGACAAGCAGGTACGACGGATTACAACGGGGGTAAAGGCCTGCGTTAACTACTCTTCACTATCTGCAAAGAGAGAGTACTACTAAGAGAAAAGAGGGGAGGGGGGCAGCGTTCAAAGCACATCAGCGTGCATAAATACGAAAATGTTTTTATCTATCACGTACTTGACATTTTAAAGCTTTTCATATTTGCTATTAAAAAACCAATGAAATTCACAGAAAAAACCATAGGCTATAGTGGATATATAGTTAGGAATTTGCATTTACAAAACCTTGAAAATTCAATGAAAAAACCATTGGTTTTAGGCCATATATAGTTAGGGATTTGCATTTAGAAAACCTTATTTTACTCGCATAAAACCATTGAAATTCCATATATAGTTAGAAGCGCTAACTATATATCGCGCACCCGCAATCCACTGCTGATGATGTCACATATTACATCATTCATGACATGGTTAGTGACATCACTGATGACATCACTGATGACATCTCAAATGACATCACTGATGACATCACTGATAACATCTCATTTGACATGACTGATCACATCACTGATGATATCATTCATGTGATAATACCATGAACCTCTTCAGACTCTAATATAACCTTAGATACAATCAGTGTAAACAGACAGTCACAGACTGTCACTCATCCATGGAGTTACTCACACACCTAGTCAGTTATGCCAAAAATCAATCACACCTCCATTTTCTCAACTATACAGTTATACACACCTTACTTATTCAAACATATACTAACACATATTTACTTTGCTCTCTTATACAATCTCTGATACATGTTCACAATGATCCATACAGCCACTCACACATTCACTGGCTCTTATGCACAGTTATTTATAGATGTCAACTCTCACATGTACTGTGTTTTACATATGTACTTAATTTGACATGTAGCACTGAGATATCCATTCACTCACTAATACACTCATGCACAGTCAACCCACCATACAGCTGTTTCCACATGCACTTTTGAATCTATACATATAGTGAATCAACTACTCACACATCTATGTACAGAGTCACACACCTCCCAGCCACCCATACACACACACTCAGTTTCCCATACAAATACTTGGACAACCAATCAATAACCCATACAGTTACTCATATAGCTACTGATCAACACATGCAGCAGTTTACAGAACAACAGACATAATTATGCACAAATTAAAACAGTTTAGTCACTAACCCATGCACTCAGTGAGACACATTTAATCACTCACTCATACAGTCAGTCATGCACCTACTAAATCCTTCATCCAGACACTTATACATCCACTCATTCTTCAATATGTAAAACATATTTTAACTTTACAGAAACATACAGTCACTGGATGTTGTAATCAGTGATGTCATCAGTGATGTCATTTGAGATGTCATCAGTGATGTCATCAGTGATGTCACTAACCATGTCATGAATGATGCAATATGTGACATCATCAGCAGTGGATTGCGGGTGCGCGATATATAGTTAGCGCTTCTAACTATATATGGAATTTCAATGGTTTTATGCGAGTAAAATAAGGTTTTCTAAATGCAAATCCCTAACTATATATGGCCTAAAACCAATGGTTTTTTCATTGAATATATATATATATATATATATATATATATATATATATATATATATATATATATATATATATATATATATATATATATATATATATATATATATATATATATATATATATATTACCTACTGGCGGTCGCCAGTAGGTATATATAGTTAGGATTTTTTCCCTATGGGATTTCTGAAAATTCTATGCCTAATAACTTTGGCGTTTGTGGACGGAATTGGCTGAAATTTTCAGGAAAATGGCACATTTTGTTTCTGAGCAGCCCTTGAAAATTTGGGGGGGTTTTGTGGAGGGGGGGCCGAGAAAAAAGGGGGGTCCCAAAACGCGTTTTTCCCATGTTAATTTCCATAGGGCGGTTGGACTCACTTTTAGCCCGAACGGCTGAATGGATTTTCACGAAACTTGGCAAAATTGTAGGGACTGTTAGCCCGATGTGCCTTTGCTAGGTCTCAATATATGTGCTTCAGTGGATTTTGAGAAATTAACGTTTAAATCAAGATATATATCTGTAACAGCGCTCCGGGCAGCTATCCGGTTAGCGAACCTTTCGCGTAACGGAACTTTGCGATGAGAAGCTGATTGGCCCTCCGGTGTCTGTCAACATTCTAAACAGTCCGGAGCGGCCGCCATCTTGTCTCTCGGTAGGATCGAGAGACAAGAGGAGGGCAAAACAAAGGGGGAAATTACCATAAGGGGGCATAGTAGATCCTCGTTGACCCCCTAGGTTTTATGTGGAGGTTTTAAAAGGGCCTAGGAGGGTCCAAAAAAAAAAAAAAAATTTTTTTTTGCGTGATAAGCGCCAAGTTCGCGAACCGGAAAGCGTTCTGGGCAGCGAACTTTATGGATAAAAGAATTAAAGACTTTTCTAATGCTGTATGTTAATTGTTTGTTGTTTTTCTTGTTTTTTTTTGTTTTCTTTTTTTTAAAGTGTTTTTTTTATTTTGATTCTTTTTCATAATTTATTAAATTTTCTAACATTTCAGTGTCTGAAATGTCATTATTTTCTTGATATATTGTTTGCAATCTGTGAGGTTGCAAAATGTCCTCATTTGCAAGGAGGACATCTACTGCTTGGACACATTGCAGCAGTTCATTATCCAAGCTTTCATCCATAAATTCATGTCAATTTGTTCAATTAATTCCTGGCTGCTCTCTTGCAGGTCCATCTCAAAAGAAACTTGCTGCTCGCCTTCCATTTTGCCTGAAATTTGGATTAAAAAAATATATATTAGTAGAGATAGGGCACTGTTGGGATTAATTTTAGATAGGCAGTTTTTATCAGTGAATTTATCTTTTGGCAGTGTATAGTATGAGAGTGGAAATAGGACTATAATTTTGCCTGAAATTTGGATAAAAAATATATATTAGTAGAGATAGGGCACTGTTGGGATTAATTTTAGATAGGCAGTTTTTATCAGTGAATTTATCTTTTGGCAGTGTATAGTATGAGAGTGGAAATAGGACTATAAAAAAGTGTATGTGATTTAACCAAGACAAGCCTTACTCCATTGATAACTATAACAGAGAAGTCTATCTAAATACATTACTACTACAGAGGGATAGTGTATATCTAGCAAAAAAAGTCTACTATATTAAGTCATAGTGCACAATATATTAAATTATAACTTACCTTCACAAAGAAGTTGAAGTTTTTTGAAGCTATTGAAATAGGAGGTACAACAAGAAGTAGTAGTCAAAATGGCTGTGTTTCCTTCTCTCCCTTTATATATATACAGGTATATAACCAATCAAATGTCAGGTAATAAAAGTAGAAAATGAAAGTAACATTTTCATTGGTTGTCAATGCCAACAATTCAGATGTGTTTTGTGAAGTAATTTACCTCACGGTACTTGGAGAGGTCTACAGGCTAAATGGCTAAATGGAATTTCAATGAAATTTGTGAGAATGGAAGGGATTGTTATGTAGTATGAGCTAATCTATATTTGGTGAGAGTGTCTCTAGTCGTTTTTCTGTAAATTACTTTCCCGCCTTTTTTTAGGACCGCTTTCCGGAAAGCGGCCCGGTTAGCGAACCTTAAGCGTCACGGGAGTCCACCATTTTGTGTTTCGGTCGCATTAAGATACAAGATGGAGGGCAAATAATGTTTAGAATGGGTAGAAGGGGTCATGGTAGACTTATCTTGACCCCCTAGGTTTTCTGAGCGTGGCTGAGGAGGCTTATATGTGCGGAAAAAAAACTTTTTTTAAAAAAATCCGCGAGGTTAGCTTTCGGTTAGCGAACCGGGTAGCGCTCCGGGGAGCGAATTTTGTGGAAAATTAGTGAAAAAAGTTAGAGGAAAATAATAATTGTGAGTGATCAGATGTAGGGTAGCTCTGAGAAGAGCTTTTGGGTTTATGGTACATTTAGGTACTTATAAGTAGGTACCAATGCACAGTCTTAAATTCAGAATGAAAATTCTGTTGCCCTAATCTGAGAAGTGAACTCCATCTCCTCTGTAGATATCTTGCATGTAGTAACGCAAGTTATTGTTGTACAGAGAGCCCATTCCATGGTCTCTCATGTAAGCTGAAACAGATTTGTTTACATGCTTCCTCGCTTTCTCAATTTGTGGACAAAATTGGTTGGACCACCTCCATTTCTGTCTTTGGCATATATTGGAATATACCAAGGCAGTTTGAGGAAAAAGTGCCATTAATTGCTCAAAGGTGTCCTTTAAAAGCATTTCCAGACCTACCCCTGTCAAAGTGCCCAAATCATTACCTCCACAGTGCACTATTAACAGGTCAGGTTTTGGCAAATGCATAAAGGTTTTCACCAATGGTATCAATTGGTGACATTTTAATCCTCTTTGGCCCAACCACTTAATTTCCACATCTTGTAAATTGAGGTTAGGTAAATTTCTGCTCTCAGCATACCTTTGAGCCCAGTGGATGTAACTATGTCCAACAATCCAGACCTTAAACATGGTGGGAGAAGGTTGTTCTGCAGTCAGATGAAGTGTGGTAATGAAAGGGCAGTTGAAACAGTAGGAGTTTCTAAAGAAAAAAAACTGTGGATTTACAATGCTAATGATTCATTAGCAGTGATTGGTGCATTTCCATTTCTGAAAACAGAAAGTTAGGGTGCATGGATGTGTTCTTTGAAAGATGTAATTTGAATGGTCAAGGAAGAAACATTTATTGAAAGATTGCTCTGGATACGCAGGTGCACTGAGAGTTCAGAGTTCAATTGAAACATTGTTGTGTGAATTTGCAAACATGAGAGGTCTTCCAGGAGGTGGTTGCTATGGAAACAAGGGAGAGAGGGCAGAGGGGGGAAGGGTTTTGATTTGAAAAAAGTGAGGGAAGAGGTATGATTGGCTAATATGAGAGATATGTGAAATGAATATCTGTATTTCTGTGCTTTCAATAGCTGCAGCCTTTGGAGTGCATCCTTTTTCTTCTGCTGAAGACAATTTGGTGTATTTCTGAGACTGTTTTCAAAACTCAAACAATATTTGCTAAGGTGAGAAAAGATTTATTTAATTTAGATAGAGAATAGTATGATTTAAGGAGAAAATGATGAAGAAAGCTGTGTTTTTAAAATGTGGTTTTGTCTCTAGTGATATAGTAATAGAATTAGTTTTATAGAGAAATTGTAATTGCATATTTGGTGTAACATTCTGGCATGCAGTAACACAAGTTATTGTGGTACATGGAGCCCATTCCATGGTTTGTTATGTAAGCTGAAACAGATATGTTGTTTTTAAAAACGATTTAAGAAATCAATTTATGTGCGATAAAATTCGCCGAAGTGCGGGGATAATTATTGTCTCTAAACAAGTTAGAGACAAAAATTACCGCTAGTTGTTGGAAATATGCCCCCGGGTTTTTCCTTGCAGGAATCGGGAAGCGAAAGACTAGCACTGAAATCAGTAGTCTCACACCTGAATCGGGAGGGTTGGCATGTCTGGATACTCTACAGCTGGAGCCATAAACTACATCCGCAGGGCTAGGTGATAGCCTAGGTCCGGCCTGGACAATCGGACACAGAGGAAGAGAAGTGTCAGAGGGTGCGGTAGTGAATAGGGTGAAAGGGAGGTGTCGAGCGGGCACAGGGTGTGATTCTCAGAGAAGAGCAGCGCAGATGGGGGAAGTATATGGCCCATGCATGAGAGAGAGAGCGGGGGTGACCATTGCGTGGGGGAGATGCGTGCGAGGGTGGGGAGCCATGCTGAGAATCGGCGGCGTGCAGAGAGTGGCCCTGGTCAAGGCATCTAAAATGGCTGCCGTGCACGACAAAATTGTGGCATTGGACAAAAACGCAAGATGGCGCAGACAATGTTTATCAATAAGGATTCATTTATAATAAAATATTTACTCGCAGTAACAAAATGGTGTTCAACACTTCCTGATTTCCATCGAATCGAACGTTAACAAACGTCACGCAGCAAAAAAAAAAAAAAAAAAGCTCACGCACAGAGCGGTTTTTAGCCATGTTATCCAATGGAAGGTGGATAACATGGCTAAGAGCATTTGCTGGATAATGCATGAATATCGCTGACTTTTCAGCGATATTCATGCATTGTGGCCGATGTGCGGCGATAATTTTTGTCTCTAAACAATTAAAACGAAGCACAAAATGGCGAATTCCCGTTTCGCTACCAGTTTGCGGCCCAGTTTGCGGCCTGTGAAGCGCTTCTACCGTGAAAAATCATTTTTTTTTTATTTTCCCCACGGGACCCTTTAATAACCCCAACAACATTCCTAGGGGGTCAAGAGGGGTATACCTTGCCCCCTTTCAATAAATTCCCCCTTCGTTTTTCACCTCTTCTTCTCTCTCGATCCTACCGAGAGATAAGATGGCGGCCGCTCCGGACTATTTAGAATGTTGACAGACACCGGAGAGCCAATCAGCTTTCTGTTATCCAATGGAAGGTGGATAACATGGCTAAGAGCATTTGCTGGATAATGCATGAATATTGCTGACTTTTCTGCGATGTTATGTTTACCTTTTTAAATGGAAAGTGTTCCTCTTGGGGCAAGTGTCTTGTAAATACGCTCCCATTTGCGCTTGGCAAATTTAGATTTTGATTATGGGAGTTACCTAGCCATGTTAATAGTGTCCCAAAAATGGTGCTAGGGCATTCCAGAAAACACTTTCATGTGTCTCAAGGACATTTTTAGTCATTTCTTCATGAATGCAGGTATACAATTGATTTATATGCTGTGTTTAAAAACGAATTTTGAAATCAATTAAATTTCAGGATATGTACTGTTAGAGCTTCATAGGTTGTTTGGGGTCATATTTAGAAGGCATTTTAGTGTCTTTGATGTTATTTTTCCCTTTTTAAATGGAAAGCGTTCCTCATGGGGCCCTGAGCAGTTCTTAGCCATGTTATTTAATAGGAAGTGGATAACATGGCTAAGAGCATTTGCTGGAAAATGTATGAATATCGCTGATTTTTCTGCGATATTCATGCATTGCGGCCGTTTTTTTTCACATTTGCAAGCACTTCTTAGCCATGTTATCCAATGGGAGGTGGATAACATGGCTAAGAGCATTTGCTTCAAAGGTTGTTTGGGGTTATACACCATTTTTGGGAAATTATTAACATGCCTATCTAACTCCCATAATCAAAATCTAAATTTGCCAACCGCAGGTGGGAGCGTATTTACAATAAATTTGCACCATGAACAACGTAAAATAGCATACTAGACACTCAAATGCCTTATAAATATGACCCAAAACATCTTATGAAGCACTAGTAGTGCATATTTCCAGAAATGTATTGGTTTTCATTTAATGATTTACTTCATTGGTAGGCCTTCACATGTTTTTTTACCTTGTTTTTTTTCAGTGATAATCTTATCTGCAACCATGTGTTGGCCTCACCTCAAATAAACAAAACAGGTGATGGACTGAATGTGGATCAATGACACACATTCACCCCAGTCTAAAGATCTGGGCCTAAACAAATCTTTAGATAGGCTACATCTTATCGTCATCCTGAATTAATGATTTAAAATATTAGGGAGTGATTTATGAGTGTTGTATGCCTGTTTTGTACCATTGAGTGTCATTTTTGTGATGCAGTGCTGGTAGAAAATATTTGCTATGTTAAATAATTAGTACGGCATTAAGTTTTAGATGACTGTTATTTATTTACTGTTTGGTAATAGTGGTTAATAACATTTTATATTATATTTTTCCACAGATTCAACTGCAGATTCTTTCATAGTTTGTAAAATGCCTTCCAAAAGTAGAATAAGAAAGGCTAGAAAACGTCAAAGACAGCAGGATGATATTTTATTGCAGCAGTCCTCTTCCCCAAATACTTGTCAAAACACCAAGAAAGGTCCGGGTAAGAGCACGAAATCATTCTTAAGAAATATTTGTAGTAAAAAAAGTTTTGCTCAAAAAAATGTTTCAGTTCACAAAAAGAAAAGTAATTTAAATGGAAAGGAGAGACCCATCACAAATGTTACTGGTAGAGGAAGAGATAACTCTGTGCATGATAGTAGAAGGAAACAACAGTTTAGGGACATTCGAAATCGAATGTTCCGTAATAGGATATTAGTTAATTTATTGAAAAATATTAAAAAGAAAGGCCAACAGAAAGCGGCATTTTATAAGAAGAAGAAAAATGTAGAGAAAATTATTGATCATGCTTTTGAAATTAAGCGAAAGTTGTTTATTTTGGTAATCAATAGAATTAGGAAACTAAGCAAGGTAATTTCTGATTTCAAAACAAAAAGTAGATGGAAGAGAGTAGTAAATCGTACTAACTTTTGTGAAGTTTTTTCCGGAGAATGGATGCATAGTTCAAGTTCTGAGGCATTTTTTAATGAGGAGACTTATTTTCAGGATAATGATTTGGTGCATGCAGTTGACATCAGTGGTCGAGCTTATGAAGTGAAGGATGGTTGTCCAGTTGAAAAAGAACAACTTGTGACAACAGAGACAGAAGAGGCGCTAAGTGTTGAGGTTTTAGGAAGACGTCCTAAGGGTCCTGTGTACATTTGGAAGTGTAGTTCTATTTGCAGTGTGCGACAGGTTTCCATCAATTTGCTTTGTGATTTTATACGGACATTTAATAAGAAAAGTTTGAAGCAGAAAATGAAGTTGTTGCAAGATTTAGATCCTTGCAGAGTGAGACAAATGACAGGTTTGCGTGGTCATTCACTGGCTTGTCTTTCCAGGAGAGTATGCCAGAGTGTTTTTCATCATTTCAGGATGCTAGCAGTGCATCATAATAAAGTGAGAAAATTAGTGAGAATGTTGTATTATGCTAAGAGTCCAGCAATTATGCTTAAACAATTATGTGCTGCTCTTTTGCATGGTTCTGAAATAGATGTGAAGAATATTTGTGAAGAAATTGAGTTTTGTTACTTTGGTAGTAAAGATGAGAATGTTCAAATTGACCCAGAAGTAGAGGGTAATGTGGAAGATAATGTACAGGTTTCCAGTACAGATAATTTTCAGAAGGAAATTGCCACGTTTCAGATGAAATCAAGTGAGAGGCCTAATTTCACTTGTGTATGTTGTCGACGCACTTATTATAAGAATCAGACTAAGGTAGTGGATTTATATGCAAAAAGTGAAAGGGAAAATAATAGTGAATGGAAGGATTTTGCCACATACTTGATGGTAGAAAATTATTTTGATTTGGGATCGGATCAACGTGTGTGTACTTATTGTTGTAATAAATTAAACCAAAACCAGATGCCTGCTAGGGCAGTTCATAATAATCTGGAATTGGTTGAGATTCCTTCTGAATTGAAGGATTTAAATACTTATGAATCTATTTTGATTCAAAGTATCCATCCCTTTCAGGCTATTGTAAGAATGGAGCCAAAGACAGGGAAGTTGCCTCCAGCAGATTTACAGAGAGGATTAAAGGGAAGAGTTGTTTATTTGCCTCTAGATTTGAACAAAAACATTAATACAATTGGAATAGAAGAAGTGGAAGAGGAACCTCTGGTTATCTTGGTTAATGGGGTTCCGACAAAGAATAAGAAAATATGGCAAGATTTAGTGGATGTTAGGAAAGTCAAAAAGGCAACAGTGTATTTGAAGAAAAATAATAAGTACTATAAGAATGTATATGTTGCAGAAGAGGAAGTAAGTGATGAAGAGGATAGCGATTTGTGTGCTGGCCAAATTGAGAAAGTAGAGGCCTCTAAAAGTGAAGAAATATATGAACATTATAGTGTTCATCCTTTGCATTCCAAGGAAGTCATGGGGAATGCTATTGAGTTGTTTCAAATGAAACAAGCCAAAGGGAGTCCCATTAGTGTTTGGGAGGAAAGTTTGGAAGCTCGGTGTTTCCCACAGCTATTTCCCACAGGTCAAGGAGGAAGATATGATGAGCGACCTCATCAAATTCCTGCGTCTGAATACCGGACTTTACGATTGTATGCAGCAGATCCTAGGTTTCGGCAATGCATTCCCTATTTGTTTCATCTCCTGTTTGAAAGCGATCTGTCTGGACTGTCATATGCAGTGAACCACATCTTAAAAAGTGGTATACAGATGCGAAACATCTCGGCAAGTGACTTTATGCATAAAGTCAATGTCCAAGACAGTATTTTGGATTCTCACTTAATTAATCTCATGGCGTGTCAGCGTGGTACTAATGAGTACTGGTACCGTCGTCATGGTGATTTAAAATGTATGCTGAGGAACTTAGGAACTCCAACATGGTTCCTCACTCTGAGCTGTGCCGAGTATGGCTGGGAAGACTTACTTGAATTTCTACGAGAGGCAAATGGAAATATTGAAAACATTGAATTCAAGACACCTGGAGAACTGTGTTCTTTGGATCCAGTGAATGTATGCAGGTACTTCAATCATAGATTTGAAGCTATGATGTCTTTCATCACAAATAAAAAGAATCCACCTCTTGGAGAGGTGTTGGATTTCTTCTGGAGAAAGGAGTACCAAGCAAGAGGTGCCCCTCATATACATATGTTGTTGTGGATCAAGGATGCACCTAAATTTGGAACAGATCCGGATGACTTAGTGATGAATTTCATCGAACAGTATTCTACGTGTGCTGTTCCAAACGCAACGGAGAAGAAAAGTCTAAGAGAACAAGTTCTACGTTTCCAAAGCCATCGTTGTGGAAAGTACTGTCGTCGTAAATTCAGAAACAAGGACAAGTTCTACACCAAATGTCGTTTCAACTTTCCACGACCGGTGATTTCTAAAGGAAGAGTGAACAGTTTGATGTCTTCGCTGCGACATAATGTGACGAGGAAATCACCCAAGAATACATACAATTTGAAAAGGAACGAAGAGTCCAAGTACATCAATGACTACAACCCAGTGATTTTGTCCATGTGGAATGCTAACATGGATATACAGTTTGTGGCTGACAACTGTATGGCTGTGGCTCGGTATGTGACATCTTACATCACCAAAAAAGAAAAGACCGAACTGAAGGATATGTGGGAGGATATTTCTCATGAAAAGAGCCTCAGCAAGAAGTTGTACAGTTTCAGTCTGAAGATGTTGTCGCATCGAGAAATCGGAGCTTACGAATGTTCTGACCGGTTGTCTTCAGCAAGTCTCTATGCCAAATCCAGGAGTCTCGTTTGGGCGAGTCTTGGTCTTGCTGCAACGCGAAATCGAGTTCTAAAACCTGTCCGGGAAATTGAGTATTTGGCAGAAAAGGAACCAAACAGTACCGACATTTTGAAGACCAACATGTTGGATACATATTATCCAAATCGAAGCAGTCACCTTGAGAATGTTTGTCTATATGAGGTTCTCCAAAATTATATATTCAAGAGGAACATCAAAGAAGATATTGAGAAAGGAGTGTATGCTGTAATTGGAAGTGAGGGATGCCTGGTCAAGCAAAGAAAATGCCAATTAGTAAACCATCGAAAATTGAGTGGTGAATCTCCAGAAAAAAAGGAGTTTTTTTATTTAGCACTTTTGCAACTTTTCAAGCCTTGGCGTGCAGAAGAGGAACTGCTTGGAGATTTCCTCTGTTACGAAGACTCTTTCAATGCAGCCAAGGAGTCCATAGAATGTCCTGCTTTTTCTAAATATCAAGAAATGCTAACTTTGGAAATTGAGCAGGAAGCAACGATTGCAGCCGAGATTGCCAGAGACAGTTCTCAGGACAGTCAGAGTTCTGTTTCATTGAGTCAAGATCCACTTGGAGGACCTATTATCGAAAATGAAGCTGCCACTGCTATGAATGAAGTGGAAAGAGCCATGGCACATGCTCAGGAGGATTCAGTTAACTTAGAAGACTTGGAAAAACAACTCAACGTTGAGCAGAGGAAAATATATGATGAAGTTACCACGGAAATTGAGCACGGATTAAGTCATGAGAAGAACAAGTGCTCATGTACATCGTTGAAGCCTGTCCGACTGTACGTGAGTGGAGAAGCGGGAACTGGAAAAAGTTTCCTCATTAAAGCAATCTCTTGTTATTTGCAGGAAAGGACTGAGTCATCGCTGTCTTGTGTTGTCACCGCTCCTACTGGACTGGCAGCACATAACATTAAAGGTATTACTTTGCATCGTCTACTGATGCTGCCGGTGGAGCATGACAACAAATTACAATACAACAAGTTATCTGGAGATGCTTGCTGTGAAGTTTCAAGAGTCTTGAGGAAAATGAAACTACTTATCATTGACGAAGTAAGCATGGTTTCCAATGTCATGCTTGCCTTTGTGCATTTGAGAATGCAAGAAGTACTTAAAACTGAATATGATGTGTTATTTGGTGGGAAACACATCATTGTTTTCGGAGATCTTCTGCAGCTGACACCAGTAAAAGGTCAACCTGTGTTCAAAATACTCACGCATGAAGATACCAGGAAGTGCCTAGGGAGCATTGGCAACGTCAATATATGGTTAAACTTCAATTATGCAGAACTGCATCAAAATATGCGTCAGGCAAAGGATGAAGATTACAAGAATATTCTACAAGATATTAGAATTGGAAAAGTGACTGAGCATGGGAAAGAAGCTTTAAATGCACGATTACTGTCAAATTTATATCCCAAACAAGAGATTGTGCCTGAGAATATTTTTCAGAAAATTACTGAGAAGAAATCCGGGATATGTCTCATGCCAACTCTTGCAGAATGTGCCATCTTCAACAACAAAATGTTGAATTTAGAAAAGCAAGAGATTGTGAAACTTGAAGCTATCGACAAATTAGAGCATATGGGATCAACAATTATTTTGTCAGACAATTTGAAATCAAAATTGGATTCATTAGAGAAGACTATATCTAAAACAGCGGGTTTTGAAAAGACTTTGAATGTGTGTTTAAATTGCCGAATTATTTTGAGAAGGAATTTACATGTAGAAAGAGGTCTGGTAAATGGATCAATGGGTAATGTTGTTGATTTTGAGAAATACAGAAATAGAGATGGAATAGAATTTTTAAGAATTAAATTTGATGGCATTGAGGAAGTACAGCAAATTGGTCGTTGTTCTGCTAGGTTTTTGCTTGTTAAAGATTTATATGTTCGCCGTAAACAGTTTCCTGTTTGCTTGGCATATGCGGTGACAATCCATAAATCGCAAGGTTTAAGTGTAGACTGTGCATTGGTGAATATTGGCAGTTCTGTGTTCAAGGAGGGTATGGCATATGTGGCATTGTCACGAGTTAGAACTTTATCGGGATTGTACTTGATTGACTGTGATGTCACAAACATTTGTGCGGATCTAGATTGTGTTAAGGAATACAATAGGTTAAGAAGAGAGTATGCGCCACATTTGCCTCAATATCCTTTGTTTGAGAAACGTGTGGTAGGCCGCAAACGTAGAAATAGCAGTAATAGTAGGGAGGTTGTTGCAAAAAGACTAAAAGTCAATGAACCGAAAATTGTTAGCAGAAAGAAAGTGGATTCTGTTGAAGATGTTGTCGGTTTTCAATTTGAAAACAGTTCTGGTGTCAACTGCTATGCAAATGTAGTGGTTAATGTTCTCTTTTCACTAGAGAGTTTAAAAGAACAGATTCTGTTGAATTCTGAACAAATTTTATGCTGTTTGTTGAATTCTGTTTTCGAGAAATGTAGCACTGATCGAACAAAAGTAGAAAGTGTGTCTGAAGTTCGTTATCTGTTAGATGAATGTTCAGGTCAAACAGACTTCTCTGAAAATAATCAGCAAGATTGTCAGGAGTTTTTAATGTATATGCTTGATATATTGCAAGTTGAGGGTGTAGATGTAGATCACCTGTTTGGGCTTTCTTATCAATGGCAGCATGACTGCGAGAATTGTAGGGTATCAAGTACTACTAGTGTAGACTCAGAAAGATTTATATATTTAACTTTGCCAGACAGTAAATCAGTCTCCTTTAATAAGCTAGTAAATGCAGCGGATCACAACATGGAGTGTAGCCAATGTAAATCTGAAATGATGTCAACATTACTTATACGTAGATATGGACAGTATGTCATTTTAATGATCCAACGATGTAGGCCTGATGGATCAAAATTGTCAACTTTAATAAAAAAATGTGTGGCTTCTCAGCTTTCAATATCAGGAAGGACTTTTGTAACTGTAGCAATTATCTATCACGATGGTCCTTCAACAACTTCAGGACATTATACAGCTTATTTAAAGTCTCGAAACGGCTGGTCATTCTGCAATGATTCCGTTGTAAGTTTCAAAAAAAAATTGCCGTTTGACCTTAAAAATTCTTACCTGGTGTTTTTAAAACCAAAATTTTAAAGAAAGAATCTCGAGATTTCCTGTGAAGAATTGGAAAAGGTTCATCAAGTTGAGGGAATGTAAGTCTGCAATGCTGTCTAGATTATTGGTCCAAAACTTTTAATTATAATGTTATTTTGTAAAATCCGACTATATAAACCTGATGCAAGTAAGTCTGCTTCATAGTAAGCAGTATCAGTGTCATAGGAAAAGGAGAACATGAGTGACAAAGAAGAGTAAGATATTAGTAGTCCAGGATTGTGAAAATAATCTCAAATGTTTTCTTTTTGCAAGTTGCGAAAATAGAAAATGTCGGGATTTGATTGGAAGAATTACAAGACTTGCGAATCGCGGCAACATGATTTGGCCTAGTGGAAACATGTGATAGAATGAGAGAAGTCTTTTTTTCTATGTAACATATTTTTCGTATCGATGGAGGTTTTCTTTCAGAAAGTGGCGGGCTGAAAATATTTATAGCACAACAGAGTGGATGCTGTTCATAGGAGATCCTTCGACGTCATTGAAAGTAAGTTAATTTTAAGGAGTTTTGAAATCAGATTTCTTAGGTTGTATGGGTTTTTTAAACACAGTCATTTTGATTGTGTTTTTTTTTCCCCGCTGTTACATGATGAATATCTTCAAGTCACTGATTTAAGTGAAATTTGATACATTCTGAGAACAGCAAAAATAAACCATTTAACATGTATAATTAATGTTCTTCTGTTTGTACTTATGATATACATTTAGAAATGTGAGGTAGATATGGAAAAACTGAGTCTTTTGTAAGTGTCAATTTTAATGCTTATAGTGCTGTATTTCCGGGTACTGTTTTTTTTAAAAGGAATAGGCCTCACCTCAAAGAAAGCTCTTCAAAGCAGACATCTTATTTGCATCCTGAAACTATCATTTAAAATATTAGAGACAATTTTATGATGGCTTTACATCTTCAACATCAAGATACAGTTTTTTGTAAAATATATATATTTAGGATTGTGTAGGGGACGTAGAGAAGCAGAGACTTCTGTAAATGTCAAAGTTGTTGAAAAACTGTTTGTTCTTGAACCTTTTCCCTTGTCTTTTCTAATTTTTAAGTACATGTTTTAATATTTTTGGAAATGTTTGTTCTCTGTTTTACAGATTGAAAGTATGAAAAAATATTTTAAAAAGGTAACAAGAATTATAAGGTAAATGTTTTCTACTCTTTTTACCCGCAATGCACTGCTGATGATGTCACTGACACTATCTCTCATTTACTCTCTATAGCTGTCTTTCTTTTTACATTATTCTCTGTTTACTTCCCTTATACTAACTCTTCTTTTTTTTTAAAAAATATTTTTTTAGTTCGCTTAAAGTTCGCGAACCGGTCAGCGAACTTGAAGCGAACCAAAAGAAATAGAGCTTGCCAGAGTGATAAACATTCTAGCAATTTTATTTGAAAGGGGAGGTAGTTCTGAAAAGAACTTTTTTTTTTGTTTTTGTTGTTTTATATATATATTTTTTTTTCTGAACATTTTTTGATTTTTTTGTATTTTTAGAACAGTTTTATGTTTTTTTTGTGTTTTTTATGGAGGGGAAACAACAAAAAAACAGGCATTGAAAACGGCTCAACAGGAGCAAAAAAAAAATTACTTCTTGGGTGCATTAGGGCACTTATGGTTTTCGAACACCATATTAATCAAATTGATGCTCATGTTCCCATACGACAACATTGCACCGCAATATATACAAGTAAACCTCATATGTTGGAAATTTGGTTGAATATTTGGCACAGTTTCCTGTGCCTCTCTTCCTGACAAAGACATTGATGAGGTAGATCTGGCCACAGGAGTTGTCGGGGGATTGTCTTGTAGGTCCCTTAACTCAGCCCGGCTGTAGTTCAAGGGATGCCACCTGGTCATATGTCGATGCATAGTATAGTTGCCCATACTATATTTCTTCTCTGTGCCTCTTGACAATCTGTAATCACAGATGAGGCAGGTGACATATTTCGCATTCACCTTCTTCTCCCCTGGAGGGATGGAAAAAAACTGCCAGATGAAACTAGTTTTTCTCTTTGAAACACGGGGCAACTCTGGGATAAATTGTTGTTGATCTGGATCCTCTTCTTCTTCTTCCTCCTCTTCCTGCTCTCTGTTGGAGGTAAATTGACTTGGTGGTCCTCTCTTCTTATGAGGAGGTGGAGGTGGTGGTGGGGGTGTACCAGCTGCAGCAAGAATGGAAGCCATTGTTGAACTTCAGGTAAATGGTCTTTCTCTCACCAAGATGAAAGTCAGAGTGAGGAAAGAAGGAGGGGTTTACATGATTTGGGAAAAGCAAAAGTTCTGAACCAATGAAAAGTGTTATTTTTAGGTCACATGACCTAGTATTACATCATTAGGAAACCAAAAGTGAAATGAACTAATGAAAAGTGTTATTATCGAGTCACATGACCTGCTGTCTTTACGTTTCGCGCTTTGCGCCACTATCCAATCCGCTTCCGGGTCCGCTAACTTGGCGCGTCGGATAACGTATTACGCGACAACGCAAAACGTCATGATAACGTAACAGTTACGCTTAAGGAACGATTACCGGCTCGCGCACCAAGTCGCGGCTTTGAATTCAGCTAACGGGAAGCTGACCAGTTCGCGGACTAGGAGCGGAACAAATTTTTTTTTTTTTTAAAATGTATAAAAAACATGTACAATATATTTTATGATTTAAAGAAGAATACATTTTACAGATACAAATATTAGCTTTTAAAAAACCATTGAAATTCAATGAAAAAACCATAGGTTATAGTCCATATATAGTTAGGAATTAGCATTTACAAAACCTTATTTTACTCGCATAAAACCATTGAAATTCCATATATAGTTAGATGCGCTAACTATATATCGCGCACCCGCAATCCACTGCTGATGATGTCACATATTACATCATTCATGACATGGTCAGTGACATCACTGATGACATCACTGATCACAACATCCAGTGACTGTATGTTTCTGTAAAGTTAAAATATGTCTTACATATTGAAGAATGAGTGGATGTATAAATGTCTGGATGAAGGATTTAGTAGGTGCATGACTGATTGTATGAGGGAGTGATTAAATGTGTCTCACTGAGTGCATGGGTTAGTGAATAAACTATATTAGTTTGTGCATCATTATATCTGTTGTTCTGTAAACTGCTGCATGTGTTGATCAGTAGCTATATGAATAACTATATGGGTTATTGATTGGTTGCTCAAGTATTTGTATGGGAGACTGAGTATATGTGTGAGTGGCTGGGAGGTGTGTGACTCTGTGCATAGATGTGTGAGCAGTTGATTCACTAGATGTATGGTTTCAAAAGTGCATGTGGAAACAGCTGTATGGGCGGTTGACTGTGTGCATGAGTGTATTGGTGAGTGAATGGATATCTCAGTGCTACATGTCAAAGTAAGTACATATGTAAAACACAGTACATGTGAGAGTTAACATATATAAATAACTGTGCATTAGAGCCAGTGAATGTGTGAATGGCTGTATGGATCATTGTGAACTTTTATTAGGGATTATATAAGAGAGTAAATATGTGTTAGAATATGCTTCAATAAGTAAGGTGTGTATAACTGTATAGTTGAGGAATTGGAGGTGTGATTGATTCTTTGCATGACTGTCTAGGTGTATGAGTAACTCCATGGATGAGTGACAATCTGTGAGTGTCTGTTTTCACTGAGTGTATCTAAGGATATATCAGAGTCTGTAGAGGTTCATCGTATTAACACATGAATGATGTCATCTGTGATGTTGTCAGTGATGTCATTTGAGTTGTCATCAGTGATGTCATCAGTGATGTCATTTGAGATGTCATCAGTGATGTCATTTGAGTTGTTATCAGTGATGTCATCAGTGATGTCACTGACCATGTCATGAATGATGTAATATGTGACATCATCAGCAGTGGATTGCGGGTGCGCGATATATAGTTAGCGCATCTAACTATATATGGAATTTCAATGGTTTTATGCGAGTAAAATAAGGTTTTGTAAATGCTAATTCCTAACTATATATGGACTATAACCTATGGTTTTTTCATTGAATATATATATATATATATATATATATATATATATATATCAAAGAAAGACATGCGCAATACCTCACGCTGCACGGGCCACACCAACCGTGCTTGTAAAAGATCTTTTTATTTAAAAAAACAGGCATAACGCGTTTCGAGTTCACACAACTCTTCATCAAATGCCAAGCTGCAGTGTCCGTGGGTTCGTTTTGATTTAAATAACGTATCTCATTAGGCAGTGAGAAAGGACTTCAGTCATTGACTCCAGATTAAAGGAACAGTGTCAAAGTATTTTTTTCATCTTCCCCCATTTGCGTTGTAGGAAGAAAAGCAGAGGTGAGTACTTATGTGTTTCAGGTTTCCAAGTAACCCCACAGTGGTATAAAAATAAAACAGTTTTCTCTGCTTTTGTATTTAAAGTCATGTCATCACGGGACTCCATGTCCATAATGCTCCACTGCCCTTCAAATGTTAACTGGTTCCCACTGCTGATATTGGTAAAATCGATGTCAGCGCGATGTGTCCAGAGTGCAAATATTGCTTTTAAAGGGAAAGTGTTCCGTACCTCGGTCACATCGTGCAGATTGGATTTCACTACCACGCAGACCTTCAGCAGCTTTTCTTGTTTCCAAAGCTCCAAGCTCCAAGTCTGTCGTGCTGGGGGTAATCCTCGGCATACCCTAGCTGCGCCAAAGTTTCCATTCCCAAAGTTCAGGCGGCCCCTCCTATATATATATAACCTACTGGCGGTCGCCACTAGGTATATAAGTTAGGGCCTAGTTACCATAGGAAATCCCCAACATTCTATTGGGAATAACTTTGGCGCCGATTGAGGAATCTGCTTGTAATTTTCCTTAAAATTGCTTCGCTCCGCTCCTTCCCTGAAAGTTTCGGGGGGATTTGTCAAGGGGGGGCTGAGAAAAAAGGGGGGTCCCAAAACGTGTTTTCCCCATGTTAATTTCCATAGGGACCTTTAGACACGGCTACAGCCCGAACAGCTGAAAGGAATTACACCAAACTTGGCAAAATGGTAGGGCCTGGTATGCAGATGTGCCTTTGCTATGTTTGGTGAAAATCCCTCCTGTAGTTCTTGAGAAAATTGAATTTGAACTTTTTCAAATGGCATTTTCTATGGGATCTTTAGACACGGCTACAGCCTGAACGGCTAAACAGAATTACACCAAACTTGGCAAAATGGTAGGGACAGGTATGCAGTAGTGCCTTTTCTATATTTGGTGAAAATCCCTCCAGTAGTTGTTGAGAAAATTGAATTTGAGCAAATTATATATCTATATGCGCTCACCGTACGCGCACCATACGCGTACCCTTACGTGCGCGAGTGAGTTTCTGATTGGCTGGCAATCGACTGTCAACATTCCAAACTGTCCAAACCAGGAAGTGTTGGCCCCCATCTTGTTTTTCAGGAGAACTGAGGCACAAGAGAGCCCAAAACAAGAGTGGAAAACACGAAAAGGCAGCAGGGCAGAGACCCCCAAACCTCAAGCCCTTCTCAGGGGGTCCCAAAAGGACCCCAAGGGCAAAAAAAAAATTCAAAAAAATAGCGGCGTACGCGTACCGTTGCGCGTGCCCCGTGATTTAAAAAAAAATAGGGGGGGTTTTTGCACTTGGTGGTCCTTTTGGGACCCCCTGAGAAGGGCTAGAGGGTCAGGGGGTCTCAACCCTGCCCCCTTTTCGTGTTTTCCACTCTTGTTTTGTGTTCTCTTGTGCCTCACTTCTCCTGAGAAACAAGATGGCTGCTCAGGTGGTCCCAGAAGGATAATAACATATATAAACGTTATCCGCTAATAGAATTAGCATTTACAAAACCTTTGAAATTTATTGAAAAAATATATAGATTTCACGCCTGATATAGTTAGGAATTATCATTTAAAAAACCTTGCAAATTCACTGAAAAAACCATAGGTTTTAAGCCTTATATAGTTAGGAATTAGCATTTAAAAAACCTTGCAAATTCACTTAAAAACCATAGGTTTCAGGCCTTATATAGTTAGGAATTAGCATTTAAAACACCTTGCAAATTCACTTAAAAAACCATAGGTTTCAGGCCTTATATAGTTAGGAATTAGCATTTTAAAAACCATGCAAATTGACTTAAAAAACCATAAGTTTCAGGCCTTATATAGTTAGGAATTAGCATTTAAAAAAACATTGAAATTCGCATATATAGTTAGTTGTACTAACTATATATCGCGCACCCGCAATCCACTGCTGATCATGTCACATATTACATCATTCATGACATGGTCAGTGACATCACTGATGACATCACTGATGACATCTCAAATGACATCACTGATGACAACATCCAGTGACTGTATGTTTCTGTAAAGTTAAAATATGTCTTACATATTGAAGAATGAGTGGATGTATAAGTGTCTGGATGAAGGATTTAGTAAGTGCATGACTGACTGCATGAGTGAGTGATTAAATGTGTCTCACTGAGTGCATGGGAATATATACGCTGACGCTCCCACAGCGCACCGCACAAGCCAGCACTCCCCAGGAGAAAAACAGACACCAAATCCGATAATGGATGCAGCAGAGTTTTTTTTATTTATTTCATTTTCAGTAAGTCAGGGGTGCCACGATCTGACGCGTTTCGGCGATCCTGTCGCCTTGCTCACCAGATGAAAGTGTTTGTAAGTGCATAACATTTAAATTGTGAACCACCAATCAGAGCACTTTTTGCCAAATTTCATGTGACCATGCATCATAGCAATTGACATAGAAAATAGACTTAATCAAAGTCGACTTTCCTATGATAGTAGTCGCAATATGGATAATATCTGTACAAATACATTAACATTGCAAAAGGAATATTTTGGGAGACAAAACAAAATGATATATAAGTATCATTGCCCAATTAATATCTAAAACTATAAATATCTTGAACTTTATTAAAAGCATAACAATACATTGCAATGACAAAACTTATTTTCTTTATAACTGCTAAATACACTATTATTTATATCCCAAATATAACCGTATCTAATTTGTGATGATTTATCCTTGGGCTATTCCGTCACATGTTCAAAAATCATGTAAAATAGTAACCATACTATTGAAAGTGCTGTTGTGCTAGAAAAAGTGCAATAAGTGAATAAAGTGCTTAACCCCTTCCATGCTCATGACGAGCTCAGATCGTCATGACGCACACTGGAGCTGTGCTCATGACAAGGTGAGCTCGTCATGAAATAATGCCTTTCAAGTTTTTCCAGCACAGGACGGGCGAAAGCCATAGCAGCCAAGGTGTTAATTATAAATGAACATTGGGGAATCCCAGCCGGGAACCCCACTCAGGGAAGAGAACCAGCGTTACTTGTAAGGTTATTACTTTATAATGTGAAACATGTGCCAATGGATGTTTTCCAAGAATAAAGTGATCCCTGCATAGCAGCTTGGTAAGTACATTTTTGTTAGTGCAAATTACATCTGTGCAAATGAGTGCCAATAAATAGTATAAAACCATAAACTAAAATATTCATGATAATATACACATTCATCAGCGACCAAATGGAGACATAAAAAAACTACTATATACACAATAAAAACCAACTGCCTGCTCTATATTACTCATCCGGACTAATACATACCCCTCTGTAGAAACCCACTAACTTTATGTTGTGTATTCAATCATAGATAATTGTACATGTCCTCACACATTTTCAGACCTCGGGGGCTCTTAGTATCGAGTTCTAGAATGTATTTAGTTTCTAGTTGTCTCAGAGCCTTGTCTCTATTGCCTCCTCTTTTATTAATAGGGACACTGTCAATAACAAAATAGGATAGCACATTCAAATTGTTATCGTGTTCAGATTTAACGTGTCTCGCAACGGGGTATGTTGAGTCTGAATTAACTGTTGCTCGTAAATGTTGTAGAATGCGTGCCTGTACTGGAAGTTTTGTGCTGCCTACATAGCGGAGACCGCATATACATGTCAAGACATACACTGCGTAGTCTGTTTTGCAGTTGAAATTGCCTTTGATCACCTCTTCTGAAAAAACATTTTTGTAGGAATTAGTATTTGCACCGAACTTGCAGGCTCTGCAACCACTACATTTAAAAAAAACCTTCTTTGTGGAGAACCATATATCTTTATTCAAAAGTTCTGGACTGTTTTTTACCTGATCCAATCTCATGGAGTATGCTTTTCGATAAGTGATACTGGGTTTTACAGGCAAGACTCCCTTGAGAACCCCATCAGTTAAAACAATGGGCCACTGAGCATTAATGATTTTTCTTATGGCATGAAATTGCTTACTGTACGTGGTAATGAACCTACATTGTGAATTGCCACTGTCACTGACCAAATTTGTATGTGTAGCTGAGATTGGCTCTGTTTCATTGCTGTGGATAGTGGCAACTGATTGTAATAAGTCACGCTTATACTGTTGATTGACCTTATGTAAAGCCAATTTTATTTTACGTGCCCCATATCCACGAGCTAATAATCTTGCTTTGGCAATTTCCTGTGATTCTTTCCATGCCTTATCCGTACTGCATGCCCTTCTGATTCTCAGAAGTTTTCCATATGGGAGACTCTCTATGGTGTGACGTGCATGAAAACTAGATGCGTGTAATAGCGTATTACCAGCTGTGGGTTTTTGATATAGACTAGTTTCAATAGCCCCATTATAGATTGTTACCTCTATATCCAAACAGTTGGTACGTGAGTTGTTGATGTTACTGGTAAAGGCTAAATTGAGCTCATTGTTGTTTATACATTTTACAAAATCATTTGCCTGCTCTATATTGCCTTTCCATACGATAAAAACATCATCTATATACCTCCACATGTGTGCTATATGCGCATCAAAAACTGCCCTATGGTGTCTTCTGAGGACATGCTCCTCCCACCAGCCTACATGTAAACATGCATAGCTGGGGGAGAACATGCCCCCATAGCCACACCTCTCTTTTGTCTGTATATTTTGGCATCAAACAAAAATACATTGTTCATCAAGCAGTTAGGGATAATTTCTATGAGCATTTTGTTGTGTTGGTACATCCCTATTTCTCTCTGATCAAGATAGTACTTAACTGCTCTCAGTCCATCTTCATGCTTGATGCATGTATATAAAGCCGTTATATCCAACCTCAAGAACACCATATCATTAGTCCATTGCACAGTGTTTAGCCTGTTCAAAAAGTCTCTGAAGTCTTGTAGGTATGTAGGTAAGGTTGTAACAAATTCTTGCAAATAATAATCAACATATTTGGAGGTGCTTTCAAAACAACTATTAATGGCCGAGATGATGGGTCTGCCTTGCAGTGGGCTGAGTCCTTTGTGCACCTTCGGGATAAGGTAAAACAAGGGTAAAACTGGATACTCATTATACAAAAATTTGTATTCATCCTTGGTAATTAAACCTTCCCTTAGCCACTTTGATAAGTCATTTTTGCAGTCAATATTGATTCGTACAGAAATTCCATCACTGCGTTCATAACACTCTACATCATTTAGTTGTCTGAAGGCTTCTATCCTGTAAAGATCTTTGTCCCACAGGACAATATTGCCCCCCTTATCTGCATTGTTGATAACAACCTTCTTATTGTTCTTCAATTTTTTCATGAGTTGAAAATATTCTTTTGTCTTGCCACTGTTTTTGAGTCTAGATCTGCAAACGTTTCTATACAAAGTTTTGAGTTCGTCAGTGATCATTTCGTGGAAGATATCTAGGGCATCCCTCGGCGTAATAGGCACAAAAGTAGATGGTGGCTTAAATGGACTGTTCCCTGATAGGGAGATATTTATCCCTTCATTTTGTGCAACCATTTGTGATCCCAGAGTTTCAGTACAATCATTCCTTAACATATGCAATGTTGCTAACGTGGGGATAGTACCCGCTGACAAGCCTGTCAGTACTCTGGGTGCCGGAGTAGTATCTTTACTTATGTTGCTGCCCTGATTTTTGATCATAAAAAACTTTCACAGTTTCACTTTACGTATAAATTTGTAAACATCAACCCGCGTACGAACAAAACCAAAATTACTTTCAGGGCCGAAACTGAGGCCCAATGTTAACAGTTGTTGTTCAGCAGAGTTAAGTTCAATGTCAGTGAGATTCACAATAGTTTTGTTGGTATTACCTGTATTCACCTG
Source organism: Lissotriton vulgaris (assembly GCF_964263255.1). NCBI lineage: Eukaryota > Metazoa > Chordata > Amphibia > Caudata > Salamandridae > Lissotriton > Lissotriton vulgaris. The sequence continues at coordinate 1,301,471,065 of NC_141695.1, read as the reverse complement.
CGCCAATTCTTTTTATGGCGTCCTCTGCCGGTTGCGTTTTGAGCATTTCCGCCTTTGTTTCCGCCGTCTGTTCCTGGCTTGCCTTGTTGAGGTTGATTGCCTCGCGATCGAAGGGACTGCAGTCTTTGTTCCCTCATAAAATCCAGTTCATTCGCATATGATATGGGCCCCAGTGATGTCAAAGAAGAACTAGACATCCCGGAAGCACTTCCTGTATCTGAATCATGGCCACTTGCTGTTAGACTAGTATTAGAACCCAATTCTTGCCCACTTGCAGTTGCAGATTGGTCCGTCTCATTTGTGTGTGTGGCCAGTGGATTAGGTCGTATGAGAGCTCTATGTTTTTTTACAGAGTCATATTTGCGTGCAAATGTGAACACTTGCCCTCTCTCGTAATCGTTCTTGTCTCGGGCAAACTTCCAGACCTTCCTGGTTTTGATAGTATCTTCCAATTTGTTTTTTCTATCCATGATATCTTTCATCAATTTATCTACTGTGCTCTTATTTTCCGGGGTAGTTAATGTTTCAAGCTCTTCAGTTAACCTGCTGATTTCCTTTAGGTCAACCTCACGATCCACTTTGGCATATTTAATTAACAGACAGACAAGACGCATGGACGTGTATAAATTACTTTCCGCCCATTCTTTTAAGAGTTGTGGATTGGGATTGTCAAAACTGGGCGCCAGCATTGTGCACAAACCTCTCGGCATATATAAATATATATATATTACCTACTGGCGATAGCCAGTAGGTATATATAGTTAGAATTTTTTCTCTATGGGACTTCTGAAAATTCTATGTCTAATAACTTTGGCGTTTGTGGACGGAATCGGCTGAAATTTTCAGGAAAATGGCACATTTTGATTCTGAGCAGCCCCTGAAAATTTGGTGGAGTTTCGTCAAGGGGGGGCTGAGAAAAAAGGGGGGTCCCAAAACGCGTTTTTCCCATTCATTTTTCCATAGGGCGGTTGGACTCACTTTTAGCTCGAACGGCTGAATGGATTTGCACGAAACTTGGCAAAATTGTAGGGACTGTTAGCCGGATGTGCCTTTGCTAGGTCTCAATATATGTGCTCCAGTAGTTTTTGAGAAATTAACGTTCAAACCAAGATATATATCTGTAACAGCGCTCTGGGCAGCGATCCGGTCCGCTTACTTTTCGCTTATCGGAACTTTGCGCGCAGAAAGCTGATTGGCTCTCCGGTGTCTGTCAACATTCTAAACAGTCCGGAGCGGACGCCATCTTGTCTCTCGGTAGGATCGAGAGAGAAGAAGAGGTGGAAAACGAAAGGGGAATTTAATGAAAGGGGGCAAGGTATCCCCCTCTTGACCCCCTAGGAATGTTGTTGGGGTTATTAAAGGGTCCCGTGGGGAAAATAAAAAAAAATGATTTTTCACGGTAGAAGCGCGGCCGCGAACTGGTAGCGAAACGGGAATTCGCCATTTTGTGCTTCGTTAATTAAATTACTAGTTATAAGTGGGTGCGGGAGACGTATCCTAATCCCCTATGTTTCCTGAGGGTGGCTGAGGAGGCTGATATATGTTGATACATCTCTTCCAGCGGCTGTGCGTGAGCTTTTTTTTTTTTTTGCTGCGTGACAGTCCGGAGCGGCCGCCATCTTGTCTCTCGGTAGGATCGAGAGAGAAGAAAAGGTGAAAAACTAAGGGGGAATTTAATGAAAGGGGGCAAGGTATCCCCCTCTTGACCCCCTAGGAATGTTGTTGGGGTTATTAAAGGGTCCCGTGGGGAAAATAAAAAAAAAATGATTTTTCACGGTAGAAGCGCTTCACGGGCCGCGAACTGGGCCGCAAACTGGTAGCGAAACGGGAATTCGCCATTTTGTGCTTCGTTAATTAAAGTACTAGGTATAAGGGGGTGCGGGAGACGTATCCTAATCCCCTATGTTTCCTGAGGGTGGCTGAGGAGGCTGATATATGTTGATACATCTCTTCCAGCGGCTGCGCCATCTTGCCTTTTTTCGAATGCCACAATTTTGTCGTGCACGGCAGCCATTTTAGATGCCAGGCTGGTCCCAGGCTATCACCTAACCCTGCGGATGTAGTTTATGGCCCCAGCTGTAGAGAATTCAGACATGCCAATCCTCCTGATTCAGGCGTGTGACTACTGATTTCAGTGCTAGTCTCCCGCCTCCCGATTTCTGCAAGCAAAAACCCGGGGGCATATTACGAACAACTAGCGATAATTTTTGTCTCTAACTTGTTTAGAGACAAAAATTATCGCCGCACATCGGCGATTTTTATCGCAGATAAACCTTGCTATTATCGCAGAAAAGTCAGCGATATTCATGTATTATCGACCTAATGCTCTTAGCCATGTTATCCACCTCCCATTGGATAACATGGCTAAGAACTGCTCAGGGCAGGTGTTAGATTTTGGAGATATTCGCGCTTAGCGCGAATATCTCCAAAAGTTGGTAATAGAAGGTAGCGATGTTAGGGACTGTTTCCAGTCGCTAACATCTTGGCACGCCACTTTGCATGTCATTAGTGATAAGTATCACTGACATGCAAAGCGGGGCCCAAGATGGTCGCTATCTCCTTTTAGCTGTCACTAACTGGTGTTAGCGACAGCTTGGTAATAGGGAGATAATTTTATCTCCGCTTTCATGGCTTTTAAAGCCAAAAAAGCGGAGATAAACCCCCTTGATAATATGCCCCACGATTCCTTGGGGGTTTCAGCTGACAGGGCTTGGTATTGTGTTACATGGTAATTTTTCCATGAAACGTCAGAAGGTCGATGCAGGGGTTCTAGAAGAGGTGATAAACCATTTAAGCCTCATGAACAAGCGCATGGTCTTTTAAAGATTTGTGAAGTACTCGGGGCGGCGGTGTGTGTGTGCCCTCTTTCAGGAGCGGGCGGGGGGGCACTGCCAGCAACTTGCCAGGTCAGGTAGTGTTCAACATGTGCATCACCCTTTCTCTGCTTGCTATTGCGCTCCATGCTTCGGAAAGGTAAGAAAAAGAACGTGCATTTAAGTTTGAAATGTCCGATCCTGCAGCAGCACACTTCCAAAGCCCACACATGACAATAACCCGATTCAAGGCCCCATTCACCCGTTTTTAAAAAAATAGATAACACTCCAACAAAGTAAGGTTATAAAACTTTATTAACTACTAACTTTAACGAACGGAACAAAAACTAAAAACATTTAAACATTTCTCAACACAAAAAGCAACAATGGTTAGAAGCTGTCTTTTGTGCGAATAGTCCCAAGGCAGCACAACGTGCAGAGTTCTGGACGGCACCCAGGTGATGTCGCCTGGGTGCCGCACTGGTTTAGGGATCCTACAATGCTGCTCCAAAAATTGGCGTGGGGCGTCCCGGGTGGGGCGGGGGGAGGCCTCGTCAGTAGCGGTCTGTTGTGCGAATAGTCCCAAGGCAGCACAACGTGCAGAGTTCTGGACGGCACCCAGGTGATGTCGCCTGGGTGCCGCACTGGTTTAGGGATCCTACAATGCAGTACAGAAAAACAGCGTGGGGCGTCCCGGGTGGTGCGGGGGGAGGCCTCGTCAGTAGCGGTCTGTGTCCAGTGTCACATGGCTGACACAACATGTACGTCAGGCACCCAGGTGATGTCCAGTAAACTGCCGCACTGGTTTTGGTATCCTACAATGCTGCTCCGAAAATTGGCGTGCGGCGGCCCGGGGGGGGGGGGCGTGGGGGAGCCGGCGTGAACGGGCCTCCCCAGGTGGCGGCCATCTAGCTGAGTTGCGCTCGCTCTTGCGGCCACAGCGTCTCGCTCACCATGTTGTTGAGTTGCTCCCACTCTTGCAGTGCAGCGATAGGCGGCTGCCACATGGCTCTTAAAATAGCGGACAGCTCCTCGGTTTTGGGCCTGGTCCACTGAAATGGCCCTGGGACACTTTGGAACTCGGACGCTTGCCTGCTAGGGCTTGGGCTCCATTCTCGAAAGGCGTCCCCTCAGCCGTGAAGATTGTATAAAAGTCTTGGGAGCCCCCGACTCCCGCAGGCTTCCGGTGGGGAGCGGCTGCCATGATTGCTCGCGGAATGACCACGACGGAGCCACAAGATGGTGGTGCTCTCATGCTGACGCCAGCTTCAGTCTGAATGATCCAGAAACAAGGTGGGGCTTTCATCGTTTGGGAAAAAAAAATGTTCTAAACCAATGAAAAGTGTTATTTTTAGGTCATATGACCAAGCCTTCCATCTTTAGGAAACCAAAAGTAAAATGAACCAATGAAAAGTTTTATAAACAAGTCACATGACCTGTTATGCGGCATAGGGCTACAAAAAGCGTAGAAAATCCGTTGGCACGTGAGGCGGCGTCAGTAGCGGACCGATGTGCGAATAGGCCGAAGGCAGCACAACGGGCCGAGATCCGGATGGTACCGAGGTGGTGTCCAGCAAATTGCCGCACTGGTGTGGCCATCCTACAATGCTGCGCCGAAAGACGGCGTGTCCAGCTGAGTTGCGGTCACTGTTGCGGTACAGTGACTCGAACGCGCCGAGATCCGGATGGCACCGAGGTGGTGTCCAGCAAATTGCCGCACTGGTGTGGCCATCCTACAATGCTGCGCCGAAAGACGGCGTGTCCAGCTGAATTGCGGTCACTGTTGCGGTACAGTGACTCGAAAGCGCCGAGATCCGGATGGCACCGAGGTGGTGTCCAGCAAATTGCCGCACTGGTGTGGCCATCCTACAATGCTGCGCCGAAAGACGGCGTGTCCAGCTGAATTGCGGTCACTGTTGCGGTACAGTGACTCGAACGCGCCGAGATCCGGATGGCACCGAGGTGGTGTCCAGCAAATTGCCGCACTGGTGTGGCCATCCTACAATGCTGCGCCGAAAGACGGCGTGTCCAGCTGAGTTGCGGTCACTGTTGCGGTACAGTGAGTCGAACGCGCCGAGATCTGGATGGCCCCGATGTTGTGTCCAGCAAGTTGCCGCACTGGTGTGGCCATCCTACAATGCTGCGCCGAAAGTCGGCGTGGGGTGCCCCGTTGGCTTATGAGGTGATGTCAGTAGTGGACCGATGTGTGAATAGGTCGGAACCAGCACAAGGCACCAAGATCCGAATGGCAAGTCCTGGATGTTGAGTGCCTCAGTTGAGAGTTCTGAGCAGTGCTTGTAAGACTGTCTGAAGCTTATTTGCACCTGCTGCAGCTTCACTAGGTCCGGCGGAACTTTTTTCCTTTTCCTTTCTGCTTCTTTTCCTACAATGCGTTTTATCTGAAGACACGACCAGGTCCCTGAATGTGTGCAGGGGGACGCTATTGATTGAATGAAAATGGCGGCTTGACACAAAGCTGACTCAAGCGTTACTGTTGGTGCTATACAGACAAAAATTGGTTTTCAGTTTGTACATTCTTCAGGTTTTTTTTTTCCATCCAAGTCTGATTGAGAGTTTGTAGAAAAATGGCTTCAGATTTTCCACATACTACTCTTCAACATTCTTCCTAAATGTAACAATGTGAAACTCACTAGGAGAACGGCTGTTTCTGTTTCCTTTCAAAATGCTGCCACCAATATTTTCTGAATGGAAGACACCATCTTGTAGCATAAAGGGCCGAAAGGGGTTCTGGTCTGGCCGATGGTTGGTGGAGACATTTTGACTATATCTTGGACCTGCCCGGCCTCGCCCAAAATGGCGCCGGTATAAATGGGACTCGTAACTCCTTGCCCGCAAATGTATATCTAGAAAATGTTATTGTAAGTGGCCCTGTCGTATTTTAATTACAAAATGTACGTCCACCGATTCCGCAACTGTTAGACACCTTTGTTCTTGTCACCTAATGGCCCGCTCGTTACGTTCTTCTACAGTGTAAATGTCTCCTCATCATATACGATTTCAGTTTGCTCCGTGGCCGGCCCACGTGGTTATAGGCCCGTATTTGTATACTGACATTTTCACAATAAAGGTTTTTAAAATAAAACACGGTAGTAGTATTTACATTTGTAAAGTTTTTACTTTTAGTGACTGTTTTCGAATCAGTAAAAGGCAAGTGAAATAAAGCAGTCCAATTACATGACGGATAAAAGGTATAATATGTAGGAACGCAGTAAAGATAAATGGTCAAGGGCAGTTGTGTTTTTCATGTCTGCAACATAAAGTGATCGATAAGAATCTGATAATCAGGCGTATCGGCGACTAAGACAGCAGGCCGAATCTCTTTTACTCAACGGCTCCGTCATGGAAGGAAGAAACGCCCTTTTTCTCGAAAAAGGAATATATTTTACTTGCAAGACAGTTGTAAATTTTCCGGGAAAGTACATTAGCCTGGAATATTATAACATATGTTTGAAAAAAAAATATTGTTCGAAAATAATAAAAAGCATAATTTTTAGGTCATATGACCAAGCTTTTCATCATTAAATTAACAAAAGTAAAATGAACCAATGAAAAGTTTTATTAACAAGTCACATGACCTGTTATGCTTACAATACGCGCTGCGCGCCGCGCCACGGATCACTTCCGGGTGCGCTAACGCGGCGTGTCATAAAACGCATTACGCGACAACGTAGGTCAAGAATATAGTCTAAATGTCTCCACCAACCAGCGTTCGGAACACAACCCCTTCAGCAGTCCAAAAAGTTCTGTTAAATGAAGACAGAGGGGACAGGCAACAAGAACCATCAGTCAAAGAGGGGAGGGCAAGTTCTTCTCTTCCGGGTCATGTTGGGGCGCTACCGGAACTGATCGAATTGGTAGTCTACAGTGTTTCTGGATGTTTCAGACTAAAGCTGGCGTCAGCATGAGACCACTACCATCTCGTAGCTCCGTCGTGGCCATTCCACGAGCAATCATGGCAGCCGCTCCCCACCAGAAGCCTGCGGGAGTCGGAGGCCCCCAAGACTTTTGTAGAATCTTCACGGCTGAGGGGACGCTTTTCGAGAATGGGACCCAAGCCCTAGCAGACAAGCGTCCGAGTTCCAAGGTGTCCCAGGGTCATTTTAGTGGACCAGGCCCAAAACCGAAGAGCCGGCCGCCATTTTGAGAGTCCTGTGGCAGCCGCCTATCGCTGCACCGCAAGAGCGGGCGCATCTCAACTACATGGTGAGCGAGACGCTGTAGTCGCAAGAGCGGCCGGTAAACAGCTGAATGGCGGAAGAGGCACAGTGTAGCTAAAGCGGGCGGAATGGCAACTAAAACGATAAAGGGGCGCCCCACTACAGCTTGTCTTCAGGTCAAACGGATTGTGGGACAAGGTCCAGAATTGAAGAGTCATCAAAAGGCAAAAAGTTCCGCCGGACCCCGGGAGCCGGCCGCCTATGTCGGGGGCGATCTCAGGCTACACCAGTGCTATAAGACTTGGGGAGGGAGTCGGAGCCAAGCGTCTTCTCCGAGTCCATGGCCATCACACCGCCCCTCAGGGGCCTCCGTCAACCTGTTTAGGAAGGTAACATATCACATTGTTTTCAAATGCAGTCAGGTCCACAAACGACACTCACTTACTTTGAGAATAGTGAAGCTGCAGTAGGTGGAAATAAGCTTCAGACAGTGTTACAAGCGCTGCTCAGAACTCTGAACTATGGCACCCAACATCCAGAACTTATGCTATTTGAGAATGGCAGTGACATCGAAGCATCTCAGGGACCAAAACCATTAACGTACTTTCACGTATGAAAATCTTACTTGGGGAGGGGGCAGGAGCGAAGCGCCCCCTCCCAGTCAGCGCCACCACACCGTATGTTGAAAATCTGAAGCCATCGTTCTACAAAGTCAACCAAACTTGGATTGAAAAATCTAGAAAAATGTACAAACTGAAAACCAGTTTTGGTCTGCATAGCATCAGTAGCAACGCTTGAGTCAGCTTTGTGTCAAGCCGCCATTTTGATTCAACAAAGCACAGGCATTGAAAAAGGCTGAAATTCAGAACTCTAAACTATGGCACCCAACATCCAGGAGCTTGTCATCCGGATCTTGGAGCCTTGTGCTGTTTTCGATCTATTCACACATCGGTCCACTACTGACATCATCTTATAAACCAACGTTATGTAAATAGTTTTTTAATAAAATGTTTTACCCTGTTTCTTTGCTGGTGTGTTGTCTATATTTTTAATATTTGCATAGGGTTTGTCGTTATTTTGTGCGGGATGGGTGATGGAGCCGAGCTGTCTTGCAGCCCTCATGGTGTGGAGCTCAGTTCATCTCACTATTTTCGTATTTCTCATGAAGGGTTGTTCCTAATATTTCTATTTTAGCGAGGTCAAAAAGAGATCCAATTAGTGGCCTACTGATTTTGCTCGATTACTTTTATTTTTTTACACGATTTTTCACTATCTGCAAAGACTAAACAGAGTATTGCGACTTTGTGCTTGTTTGTAAATAGAGAATGATCCAAAGAGAACCAATTCTAAAACAGTAAATGCTTGGACAACAATCAATCAAATGGAGAGACAAGGAGGCACGACGGATTACAACGGGGGTAAAGGCCTGCGTTAACTACCCTTCAGTATCTGCAAAGAGAGAGTACTACTAAGACAAAAGAGGGGAGGGGGGGGGGGGGGTGCAGCGTTCAAAGCACATCAGCGTGCATAAATACGAAAATGTTTTTATCTATCACGTACTTGACATTTTAAAGCTTTTCATATTTGCTATCAAAAAACCAATGAAATTCACAGAAAAAACCATAGGTTATAGTGGATATATAGTTAGGAATTTGCATTTAGAAAACCTTGAAAATTCAATGAAAAAACCATTGGTTTTAGGCCATATATAGTTAGGAATTAGCATTTACAAAACCTTATTTTACTCGCATAAAACCATTGAAATTCCATATATAGTTAGAAGCGCTAACTATATATCGCGCACCCGCAATCCACTGCTGATGATGTCACATATTACATCATTCATGACATGGTCAGTGACATCACTGATGACATCACTGATGACATCTGAAATGACATCACTGATGACAACTCAAATGACATCACTGATGACATCTCAAATGACATCACTGATGACATCACTGATGACAACTCAAATGACATCACTGATGACATCTCATTTGTCATCACTGATCACATCACTTATGTGATAATACAATGAACCTCTTCAGACTCTAATATAACCTTACATACACTCAGTATAAACAGACACTCACAGACTGTCACTCATCCATGGAGTTACTCACACACCTAGTCAGTCATGCAAAGAATCAATCACACCTCCATTTCCTCAACTATAAAGTTATACACATCTTACTTATTCAAACATATAATAACACATATTTATTCTCTTATATAATCCCTGATACAAGCTCACAGTGATCGATACAGCCACTCACACATTCACTGGCTCTTATGTTCAGTTATTTATATATCTCAACTCTCACATGTATTGTGTTTTACATACGTACCTACTTGCACATGTAGCAATGAGAAATCCATTCACTCACCAACACACCCATGCATAGTCAACCGCCCATATAGCTGTTTCCACATGCACTCTTGAACTCATACTCCTAGTGAATCAACTGCTTACACATCTATGCACAGAGTCACGCACCTCCCAGCCACCCACACACACACTCAGCCTCCCATTCAAATACTTGGGCAACCAATCAATAACCCATATGGCCACTCTTATAGCTACTGATCAACACATGCAGCAGCTTACACAACAACAAACATACTGATGCACAAATTAAGACAGTTTAGTCACTAACCCATGCACTCAGTGAGACACATTTAATCACTCACTCATACAGTCAGTCATGCACCTACTAAATTCTTCATCCAGACAGTTATACATCCACTCATTCTTCAATATGTGAAACATATTTAAACTTTACAGACACATACAATCACTGGATGTTGTGATCAGTGATGTCATCAGTGATGTCATTTCAGATGTCATCAGTGATGTCATCAGTGATGTCACTGACCATGTCATGAATGATGTAATATGTGACATCATCAGCAGTGGATTGCGGGTGCGCGATATATAGTTAGCGCTTCTAACTATATATGGAATTTCAATGGTTTTATGCGAGTAAAATAAGGATTTGTAAATGCTAATTCCTAACTATATATGGCCTAAAACCAATGGTTTTTTCATTGAATTTTCAAGGTTTTCTAAATGCAAATTCCTAACTATATATCCACTATAACCTATGTTTTTTTCTGTGAATATATATATATATGAGATCCTCCAACCTGAAACGTAGAGGGACCGAGGGCTTGTGAAGCCCGAAACGCGTTGTTGCAGGCTGCGGGTGAAACACAAAAAAAGTGACATCTTGCCTGATCTGCTGTGGTGGTCTGAGTTCCTTCTTCGCCGGAACACGGAAGTGGTGGGAATTGTTTAGCGCATATATATATATATATACATATATATATACATATATATATATATATATATGAGATCCTCCAACCTGAAACGTAGAGGGACCGAGTCCCTGGTTAGGGGGTGCGTGCCGCCGGTGCGTCCAAAACGGGCAATGTCAATTTCTTCACAGTTTCCAAATAAACGCACTCTCGAATTCAGTTACTGCAAAGTAGGTAGCCATTTATTATCAGTTCATTAATAATAAATAGCTACCTACTTTGCAGTAACTGACTTAGAGAGTGCGTTTATTTAGAAACTGTAAAGAAATATATACATATATTAAAAATCAACAGAAATTATAAAAATAAATAAATACTATTTTAAAATTGAAAAATACATATTAAATATATAAAAATAAAATATATTTTAATAGTATTTACATATAACAAATACTTACAAATATTATATACAATTTAATCAAAAATACATTTTTAAAAGAAATATTTCAAACTTGAAAATATATAAAAAAACATTAATTTAACCATAAATGTATTTGTTTCATTTCCTACCCTATAACACCACACAAATAACAACACTTCATCAATTTTAATAACATTTACTGCCATAATTAAAATAGTTAATATTCAATGAAAAATATTATAAAAAGCTAATAATCATTATTTACCTACACACACTTTAACAATATAATGTCCACAACACACACCTAAATTAAACTGTAAAATAATAAAACACAATAAAAATGAATTTTAATTAAAAACTATAACTATTAACAACTAATTATGAGGTAAATAAAATGTATTTAATACCCACCCTTAACCCCTTTAAAAGAAAAAAAGCACACAAAAAATTCATTACCCAAAAAAAAAGTCAAATATTTAACATTACCTAACAACTATGTATTAATTATTAAACACAAATTACTTCCAATCCATTACCCCTATAAACACCAGAACACACACCTTAAATTAATTACACAATCACCATAATAAATCTTTAATTAATTTAATAATATCAATTAACAAATAAATAATACAAAAATAAATATTCAACTTAACACCCTTTACCCCTATAAACCCCACAACACGCACCTAAAATTCATTACACAATTACCATATTTAATTACCTTAACAACCATGAATTCATCAATAATGAAGAAATTACTTTATACCCTTTACACATATAAACACCAACACACACACCTAATCTTAATTACACAATTACCATAATTAATTACCACATCATTCATTAAAATTAGTTATTAACCAATTATTAATTCATCAATTAAAAATAAATGACTTCCCACCCTTTACACAATTGCCATAATTAATTGAAAATTACATAATTAATCTTAACAGCAAATCATTCATTAATTGATAATACATTCCTTTCCACATGTAACACTATATAATCTCAATTAAACAAATAATAATACATGACAAATAATCAATTAATTTAAAATAATTAAATTACTTCCCACCCTGTTCACCTGTAAACCCACAACCTGCTGCAGCTGCTACAGAACCCAAAAAGCAAAATTTAAATAAAAGAAATTAATAACTACTAAACATGTAACACATATATTAAAAATACAAACAATTCTTTTACAAAAAAACATACATCACATACATTTAAAATATATACTTAAATACAACACACTAGTTGAAAAAATCTTTTTTTAACGACTGTATTTTTGCAAACAATATTAACACCTCGATATTTTTTGAATTGATATTACATACCTTAAGTCAATATTCTTGACCACGATATTCTTGCTGTTGATATTTGTGAACCATGATATTTCTCACTCAATACTTGTGCAACTAGAGATTTTAAACTCAATATTCTGTCTGCACACCAGAGGCTGCAGCTATGCTGAACATCGTTGGGTTTAAGTTGGAGTTCGAGACCTGTCTCTAGTGTGCCATGTTTCCCTTTGGTGGCCAAGATGCTGTCTCTTCACTGGAAAATGGGCCACATAAGGAGACCTCCCGAGAGACTTATGATGGACCCTGTGTTGATTTGTGCAATGGGCACCTTTGTGTGCCAGAGGACTAATCCCTGCCAGACATTGCCACTCCAATAGAGAAGAATCGGGTTATGGAGGTCAATTTAAGACCACCTACTGCTTTAGACTCTGTCTCGAGCCAGCCTTGTATTGTCTACCCAGCCGTACATCATTACCAACTTTTCATAATAGTTTGTCAACTTCGAGGATTTCTCTCCACTCATTCCACTCTAGGGTAATTATTATTCAATTATATGCCAAATGTTTGGTGTCTGTACTTAATGTGAGATAAAGAGAACAGATTTAAGTGATCAAGATATTTTTTGGGTATCCACTGATTTAGATTTCAATGCACTCAACTCTTAGAACTCCAGAAATGATGCAGTAGTTTACAATAGAACAAATGGGTGCACTTTTTGGTTAAGTAATAACATATTGAATTTGGCCTCTCATTGTAAAACAGTGAGCTTAGGGCCCTCTGCTACCTCATCACACAACCCTATCCCCTGGTTTGAAAAGCAGTTGTCCTTTTTTGAACCCTTGAGAGCAAAATCAGAAGTACAAAGGTTTAGTCCTCTGTGATCATCTCTTGGGTGGTAAAAAAGGTAAACCATGATATAAACTCCTTAGTAAGAAAACAATTTAGGTTGCTGTTATTATCGAGGCAAACAGAAATTGACTTGTTGAATCGAGTAAGAACTAGACGAAAGGCATCTGAATGAAGGAAGAAGAAGGATTAGAAATGGATTAAGTTGAAAGGAGCTGCTGCTTCTTGTGACCTAAATATTGGTCTTTTATAGCTGAATACTGTGATTCTAGAATTACGGCCGAGGCCAACCCTATATTGACAAAGAGTGGACCCAATCTATTTTGCAGTTATACACCTCCAATTCCAGCTTGAGGATTTAGTTGGAGTTTAATGTTGAGCCGCTTCTTTGTCTATATATGGTCCACCTTCCTATGAGGAGATAGAGAGTTTTATTAAGCTTGTAAGGTCCTCTGGGTTCAATGGGCATGGATGTGCTCCAGATATATCTTATTAAACAAGAAGTTTCTGCATGGGTTCTCTTTCTGCGTCATGGGATTCCTGACAACGGTTATACCACCTTCCTGGAAAGGTAGTGGTGTTGTACCTTTATATAAAAAGAGTCCTAAAACCTCCCCTGCCAGTTTTAGGCAGATTACTTTATGGATGTGATTGGGAAATTGTTTGCCAAGTGAATACTTTTTCACATTTAGAAATGGGCATTTGGTTACAATATTGTTGCTGTTGAGCAGGTCAGTTTCATAAGAACTGTGAAATCTTGGATAATATCATGGCCTATCAAACGCTGGTTGAAAATTACCCTGAGGGTAAGGGTATGACTCAATACTCTGCCTTTACCGGTTTCTCCACAGCATTTGATAGGGTTGACCATAGGACCCTGTGGATGAAATTGTCTGCATTAGGGATTCTTGCTCATTTCTTTAGGCTAATCATCTCCCTGCACTCTTCCACTCTGTCTCAGATCTTGATGGGAAGGAATCAGGGTTTATATAGCAAAGTAAATACACGTAATTGTTTGAAGCAGGGGTGTTCAATTGCGTATTTTCTTTTCCGTCTCTACACCCTCGACTTACCATACAGAGTTGGACAGACTAAAGGGGATCCACCTAAACTAAGATTTATGAACATTGGTTGTCTACTTTATGCTGATGGTGTTGTTTTACTGGATTTAACCCTGTAGAATGACAGAGGTGCCTCTCTGCACTGGGAAACTACACCAATGGACACCTTTAAAAAATAAACCTTTTTAAAAGCAAGGTTATGGTTTTCAGGTTTCTGGGGTGTAGAGTTAGGAAAGATTCATATTGTTCTTGGGGAATGATAAATTGGAAGTGGTGAAGTTGTATCCATATCTTGGCAGAAGTTGTTCTAGCAATTGTTATAATAAACATCACAGTGGCGGCTGGTGATATTTGAAAGTGGTGCGGTGTAAAGGTTTGGGATAAGTAGGTGTTGGTGAGCTGCTAGGGAGCCCGACTGTCATAAGGGGGACTGAGGAGAGCCCCCCAAACACATTTGTAAAAATAGTGTGCAAATGGTGCATTTTCAAGCATATATTGGAAACCTAGAAGGCTAATAAAGTTATTGTGAAAGTGCAGTTATGGCAACAATCAAGAGATTTTGTATAAATATGATGCAGGTAGCTCCTTATTCATTATAACCATAGAACTTCATTTCAGACTTTGAGATAACAATCCTGAGTACCTCACAAATTTGTTTATTTGTAGATATATCTGCACAAATTATATCTACTGATGGTTGGTGTTGGTTTGGAACAGCACAGGAAAGCAAAACACTCAATGCAAAGTTTCTGGAATAATGACAAGTAATAAGGAGTGAGACCATTGTTACTATTTATTGACACTGTTAGAACTGGGATTTCTGGTTGGCTAAGGCTTACGCCCAAACCAGGCAGAAACCACCATTCTAGTCAGGGCAAAGGAGTCACACGCCAAGATAACCCCTGCTCACCCCCCTTGGTAGCTTGGCACGAGCAGACAGGCTTATCCCGGAGGCAATGTGTAAAGCATTTGCGCACGCACACAACAGCAACAACATCCTAGACACACCACAAAAGGAACTCCACACAAGGTTATATATAAAAATAACTTTTGTATTGTCAAAATACATCAGATTGTAATCACACAATATACATTGTGCCAACTGGCACGGGCAATATTCACACAGGATTATTTACACCAGGACAGGGCCACATGGGCCACTGTCAGAATTAACACTTAGCCGAAATAGCACTTCTAGAACTTAGAATAAGTGTCGCACAAAATAACAATTATAGGTCACAACCAGTAACCACTGGTAACAGGTGGGTACACACTACGCAATACTAATAACCATAGGCCTAGATCACGCATGGACACATAACCTCTCTAGTATAACATACTAGGCAAAGCAAACTTCTAAGCATGAGCATCTTTAGAAGTCTAACACAAGCATAAAGGCAAAGCACATTACGCAGCAATCACATTTAGGCCTAAACAGTATAACTACAATAGGCAATCTCTCACTAGTCTAAATACATCAGACTCTGCCTCCTATGAATAAATCACATTTAGGGGCGTAACTCACAGTGAAGTAAACTCTCACTAACATAAACCTACATCGGTAAAATAACCTCATAATCACATTGCGCAAAAATCACATTAGGCAATTACCAGTATAAACATAGTAAAATCGCATTGCGCAAAAATCACATTAGGGCCTTGCGCCCTATCCATATACCAGTCCCCTTTAGCCAACTGGCCATCTCAAGAAGGGGGCTCAAATGCCCTGTGTCCAGAATGCCAGGGCGCGCTGCCACGCAGCGCCAGTCAGGGGTGCGCCACCGGCGCAAACCTCAACGTTACAGCTGCCCACTAATTGCTGGGCAGCTGGGAACAATAACAGGGCCTAAACGTTGCAGCTGGCACTAAGTGCTGCGTAGCTGTAGAAGGCCTGGCACCTCTGTACCATCTCTGTCCCTCCCAAGGACTTCCTCTCCCTTGGCACCTAAATGGTGCAGCTGCCCACTACTTGCTGGGCAGCTGTGTATCAGCATAACTGTGACAGGGCCCTCACTGGCCCTTTAGAAGACATCTGCGCCAAAACATTGGAGCCCTCTAGGCTCTGAAGAACTCAGGGGCATTTTGGTGGAGCCAGCTAGGCTCTGAAATACAATTACCACCCTAGGAGCACACTGGCTCCTGAAACAAATATGCCCCCTAGAATTGGGGACCTCAGGGGCAAGAATACGGGCCCCTCTGGCCCTCGGGACACCCCTGGGCCTTTTAAACACATAGGGGCCAGTCAGAGCCTCACAGGCTCTCAAATAACGGTGCCCCCAAAAGGTTAGAATGCACTGGCGGTAGACATGCCCCCGAGGGCAACAGGGAGAAAGGGGGGGGGCAGGGTGGAGCCCTCACGGCTTTTAAACAAATCTTGCGCCACTCGGGGAGCACGCTGGCCCCTAATATCATTATGCCCACAGGTGGGCCCACTCGAGGCTCCTTGACTGAAGGTGCCTCCTGTTGGAGCCCTGCAGGCTCAGTAATTACACTGGGGAGGCCCACTGTCATCCGTGGACGCCCTACATGTACCACGGTCCCAGGGCCGGACTCCGGCAAAGAAAACACACAAGCCCCACTTACCGGTCTTGTGCGGGCCGGGACTCCTCCTGATAGGTGCAGCGGGGCAGGTACCGGCAATGGGCCTCACGCCCGACCGGCAGGGAATTTGGCTGCAGTGCTGGCGGGGTTACCTCTCCTCATGGGAGCCCCGCCGTCCCCATGCGCCTGGCTTCTCCCTGTCCTCTCTCACCTCGGGGGACCGGGACTTCGACGACGGAGCCCGCGAGGCTCCGGACGTGAAGCAGGCGCTGGCCCCGCCCACCACTTTCACTTCCGAGTCGCGCTATGCAGCGCCCGGCAACGTTTTGGACAGACAGCCGGGCGGCGGCGGTGAACTCTTGGAGGCCACAACGAGGGGTAGGCTCCCTCGGATCTAAATATAAGACCAGCAAGCAGGGTGGGCACCCGCTAAGGGCGCCATATACGGGGTGGCACCCGTAAATAATTCAAATAAGCGGGCTGGCCACCCGCAGTGTAACAAACGGGCACGAGCGCTCCCCCCCCCGGGGTAACCACAGGGCTCTGCCAGAAAATGAAAATAAAGCGCTCCAGTCTGCAGAGAGAGACCCAGGGGCATTTCAAAACAACGCCAGCACTCCCATGGTGCTGGGGCAGCCCCCAAGTCCCTAGGGCTACAAGCAGCCCAAAACGGTTGCAGCAGTCCTGGGGGGATTAAGGTGGAGCAAAAAGCATCTCACAGCAAAGAAAAGTCCTCCAGCATCCAGGGGCTGGGCAGGGCCCAGGGAGGCAAGCCTTCCCCTGGGCCCCAGCAGCAGCACACCCCTGGAAGATTCGAGTACAGGACAAGAACATTTTACAAGAGGTCACAGCCTCTTTTTATACACAAAAACCCCTTTGTCTAGCAGGGTGTAGGCAATGTAAGAACCAGCTACAACTGGTTATGGGGAACTCCTTTCACTGGCCAGGCTAGGGACATCAGACGCACCACAGGGGGTGGAGCCAACATTGTGTTGGGAAAGCCCAGCCCTATTCAGGTCCCAGGTGCAGCCCCTCCCTCACATCAGCATGCTAATCTCAACACTCACCACTAGGGCAGACCCATCCTGACTCCTGGAGCCAGGCTCACCAACCAGCTCCAGCCAATCACGTGCCAGACACAAATTACACAAACATGCCAACTTCTAGAAGTGACACTTCCACACTAGACACAATCATGCCACATACATCATTGCGCAGCATTTAATCTCACGAGTTCGCACATACCAAACTCGACCCTGCACTCCCCACACATCAGGAATCACCATGGTCACACATATTCCCAATGCATTCCTATGGGAGGGCAGGTCACTTTCACCGCAGACACAGAGAGCGCACGCACTTTACACTGGACCACAGTGAAAAAGTGAGCATGAGACCTAAAATCACCAACACCAGGTTACAGAAACAGGCTAGGCAAACGAAAAAAGTTTCCGGGTGAACCTGCCAAAAAGGGCCAGGTCCAACAGACACCAGCTTACGAAACTCATTTTGACATCAGATAGGAGAAGTTTGAAAACTATTTCCTGAATATAAAATAAAATGGACCAATAACAACGTTTTAATGTTTGTTTTCCTCTTGATCTATTGATTCCTTAAGCACACCCATCGCATGCACAATATAATTGTCAACAAGAAACCTGTTCCATTTTGAAAAATATTATAATTTATTTTTAAAAGTACCATGTTTATACATGAAATACAATTAAAACATTGAATCATTGTAACTGTATGAATGAAATGGATCACCCTGCATTCCCTAGGCAAAGAGTAAAAAGTTTGAGGTAGACTGAACTACTAAAACTTAAAGCATTTTACTTGAATGTTACAGAATTTATTTCTTTCCGTGCAACCACTTTGCTTTAATTTGAATCCAGTTGCTAATAGTTTTCTGCAGCAAGCATGCAGCCCATTCATGTGCTCCATGCCTGTTGCAGACATCTCTTCGAAACCAGACTCAAATAAAAAGCAAATTGGTCATATGGAAAGAAACTATTTCAGTAACATTCAAGTATTTTGATCATGATGGCATTCTTGACGGGGATGGGAGCATGAGTTTCGAAGACCCACTCTTAAATGAGGGTCAGCCCTAGGGGCAACCCATCACCCACAACCAGCCACAGTAAAGCAGAACTAGAGGATCGCCATTTTCGTTACAACCTGTGGAGATAATAGCAGCTCAGCTCTCCGCAAATGTGAGACTTGCGGTCCATAGCAAGTATCTGTTTCAAAGTAAACAGATTTCTGCAGTAGGCAGAAAAGCCCAATCATCTACCTTGCAGCCTACGAAGGGACGCGTAAAATCTCACCAAAGCACAAGGAGTTTCAGTAGGGCATTCACAACCACCAGGCACAGTAAAGTGGAACACGAGGATCAGCATTTTAATCTAAAAGTGTCACCACAGGGAGTACACAAATTCCAGGGTCAAGCAAGAAGCAAGGTGGAGGATTCGAACTCTTGTGACGTGCATACTCTATATATTCCTGTGTATTTATTTTCCAATCCACTGCCACCAATGACAAAGTCACATATTAAACGTACTTTTACTTACCTGACGAACTTCTCTTTGCAAATGCATGCCGTGCCATAAGTTCCTAGCAACCAACAACTTTCTAATCATGCCCCGAAGAGAGAGACCGCCACCTCCCACCACTATGCTGCCTCACAAGATGTCACGTCACAAGCACATCCTGCAAGGAGGCCCCTAGTAACCAAATCACTGTGTTTCTCTGAGCCAATCCGGGTGCTGCTCCTGCTGTTACAGCAGTGCCAGGATTGGATCGAGCAGGGGGCCTCACCGCTCCTTTCTGAGATCAGGGGCTGCAGATTTGACTCACACCTGCCTTACTAATGCACAGATGCAGATGCCTCTAGTGCACATGTTGGGCCGGCCGGGGCAAGTCAGCTGTCCAACCCGACATACCCTTGTGAACAGGTGAGCACAGCATGCTGCCTTGTACAGCACTTACTTGTCTGTCAATGCAAGTCCGGTCTCCTAAGACCCAGCTGCATTGGTTGCTACACTACAAGAACTGCCTCAGCCCCTCTTACGCGGCTTAAATACTATGCAGCATATTTACAAGCCCCTTGCACCTCTTTTATGCTTCCGTTGCGTCACTTTGTGATGCAGCAGCGGCCCAAAAGAAGCGCCATGGTGCGGGTATTTACAACGTGACGCATCTGGGAGATGAGTCATATTATAAAGTCCATTAGAAGTAATGGGGTAACCCAGTAACCCTCAGAACCTGGGTAGTTTAACTATACGAAAACAATGGTTCTTTTGTGAATCACATTTACATTGAGAATATACGAATAAATACTGGTAAGGACATAACCTGTGAATGATATATCTGGAAACTAAATTTCAAAGGAAAACAGAAAAAACACAACACAACTGACCATAATTGACGTTTGTAGGCAAATCTTTTGTATTTTGCTTTTCAAATAGTTTGATTCTCAAGATTTTAAGGAAGCCTGAAGGAAGTCATTGTAAAGTCCTGCGCCAGAAGGTGGCGTTCCTGCGCGGGGGCGTTCCGGCAAGGGAACACCTCCTAAAAGTGGCTGAGTGTAATCTACAAGATTTCACTCAGTCACTTTTTTGCCCGTGCTGCGTCAAAACCCTGCGCCTGCTTGAAGCAGGTGCAAGAATTGACGGGTATACAACCCTTACAACGAATCTTTTACCACGCACTACCATTACAACGCAGTCATTACAACTCATACCATTACAACGCATTGCGCTGGGGGGCGCTCTAGGATAGGGAATACGTTTAATTTACTATCCAACACCTTCCCTAGTGTCCACGGGGACTGGAGTTGGAATAGTAAATTAAACTATTCACTATCCAGCACCCCAAAGCGCTATGCGTTGTATTGGTATGCGTTGTAAAAACCGCGTTGTAATGGTATGCGTGGTAAAAGTATGCATTGTAACATCATACATCCGGATCGACGCAGCATTGGACAGAAAGGGCCCCCCAGAGCATTGCTGGAGTTGCGTCGTGCTTGTGACACAACTCCAGCAATTGCGTGCCGCATCTGTGCCATTTTTGTCCCACGGTGCGCTGCATTGTAAATGCGGCGCACCAATGGTGGCGGAGCTGCGTCATCAGCAGGGATGCGCCACTTATTGCAAATCTGCCCCTCAATGTTTAGTTTTTCTTTTCGAAATATTCCCATTTATTTGCCAGGGCCAGGAGCCCAAAATATGAGTGGGGAAAAGCCCTCACACCCTAATGGATGTAGCACCCCAGAAAGATCATACTAGCCAGTGTAGGAGTAAGGCTATATCTCAAGCCTCAGCCATTCATAGACTATATAAGGGCTGTGGTCAAATGCCCATGTTCTTGCAGTTTATAAGATTAAAATCCTCCCTTCTGTGAGTTATTCTTGTGAAGTAACGGAGGAGTGGTATTGGTCCTTCATTAAGAAGGTTAAATGGCTTACTTGGCACCAAATTAGTAACTTGAATTTTTCAGTCGCTCGTTCCACCCTCTGGATTGAATTTGTGCTCCTCTCTACATATGTATTTGACATGGCAGACGTTCCAAGGTGGGGTAACACTTCCGTGCTGCACTAAAGCATGAAATATTTTATAGATTGAAATGAAGAAGTTCCCTTTTTTAAATTATTAGTAAGCTCTGGATATGTTCGAAATTGGTCAGAATGAGGAGGCACCTCTCCCCAAGCTTCTTTAAAAAAAAAAACCTGATTAAAAATGCATTTATGATGTCGGAAAGAGGACATTTTACTTTGCGCTCAGTGTGCCCAGAATAAATTTGTAATCTAGAGCAGTATTTACAAAAAAACCCTCAAATGTATGTTTTTTGGAGCCTTGTTCATGGTGTGTGTAAGGAATTTTATTACTAAGTTAAATGTACTTTCACTACGAGTTGTTACGGGATCTTGGATTGGTATACCTAGGGATGAGAGACTCTGCGACCTTTTTTTGAACTATGCCCAAGATTTAAAGCATGTGATTTTTTTTGTCCTTTTCTACATTTATTGGGACTCCAACTTTTAAATGTTGTTTATGAAGTATAATATAACTTCGGCAGCTGAACGTCGTCAATGTCTCTTCGCCCCTTTATTTGAAGCAGATTGCACAGCATTTTTACATTCTTTAAACACTTTTCAGATATGTTTTAAATGTTTTGTATACTGTAATCTAATATTAACTGAAATTGGTTTTGCTTCTGTGTAAATAGGGCAACTTTGGTTTCTTTAAAGCTGATTTATTCAATAACATAAGTATTGTATTTGTATTGTCATGCATAGTTGAATGCATTTTTTTCTTTTGTGTATCTTTTTTTCTTAATTTTTGTACTATTTATCTGTTGTACTGTATGATGAATGCATCGTTTACTGCATTGTTCAAGAATTGCACTGTAATGCCGAAACGATTTCTTTGCGTTTTTGCCATTTATGTTTTTTCTTGGGTTTTTAAAGCTGAGCAAGGTACCAAGCCTTTTGGCTTCCATCAGCCCTTTATACATTTAAATACAATTTACTGTATGTGGCTCTATATTGCTTCTTGCATATTATTGCTTGTATTTATGTGGACCTCTTCTGAGTTCCAAATCATATTAAATACTTCATTTGACTTGCAATGAAAAATACTGTTCTTTTTATGGTGTTTCTTATGTATTCTGGTAAACCAGAGAAATCAGAACTGCATCTGGTCCAGAGACTTTCTTGCAAGTTTCTTGCTGTTCAAAGACAATGTCCTTACATACATGTAGGCTGCTGTCATTATTGACTCTTGAAGTAAAGTGCTATTAGGTTAAATGTGCAACTACTAGTAATTGCTCTGCACATAGTTTATCTGTGCTGCCTCACTGAATACGTTTGTTACATTTCATGTGCTGGCACACTTTTATAACCATGTAAATGTATAAACCAACTGCTGTAATCATGCAGACTGCGGTGTTGACCACCAAGATAAGAATGCAGGGGCATATTACCAAGCAATAGCGATAATTATCGCTATTGCTTGGTTAGAGACAAAAATTTACCGCTGAGCTGCGGCGATTTTTATCGCAGATAATCCTTGGTATTACCAAGGTTTATCGCAAATGCGATAAAAATCGGCCGCAATGCATGAATATCGCTGATAAGTCAGCGATATTTATGCATTACCGAGCTAATGCTCTTAGCCTTGTTATCCACCTCCCATTGGATAACATGGCTAAGAACTGCTCAGGGCAGGTGTTTGCTTTTGGAGATATTTGCGCTTAGCGCGAATATTTCCAAATGTTGGTAATAGGAGATAGCGATGTTAGCGACTGTTTCCAGTCGCTAACATCTTGGCACTCCCACTTTGCATGTCATTAGTGATAAATGTCACTGACATGCAAAGCGGGGCCCAAGATGGTCGCTATCTCCTACTAGCTGTCGCTAACTGGTGTTAGCGACAGCTAGGTAATAGGGAGATCATTTTATCTCCACTTTCTTGGCTTTTAAAGCCAAAAAAGCGGAGATAAACCCCCTTGATAATATGCCCCACAGATACGAACAAACGCTAAAGACAGAATGTATTCTTAATTTAAACTTCAAAATATGTATGTATGTATGTATGTATAGGCATTTATATAGCGCACTACTTACCCGGAAGGTCCCAAGGCGCTTCGACCGCTGCAAAACCCTTCCTGGCTTCCCTGAGAGATGGTCCCTTAATGGGTATCTCCAGGGTGAGACCAGGCATCCCCGGCGGTCTGGTGGGGCCGTTAGTGAAGATGCGGCAAGCTAATGCCCAGAGTTGCCGAGTGTGATCGCTGATCAGAGTGGGCACCGAGGCGAGAGAATTATCGAGTCCTCTGACCCTGGTCCAGAAACCTGCCGCGCCGGGAATCGAACCCTGGTCCCGGGCCGTCGTCTGCTCTCGGGTCTGCCGCCTCTAACCAGTGAGCCACACTACTTCACTATATAAATGTGACCAGAATAAAATGTCTACACTATTGAGACTACTACCAACTCTAGAGTATCCTTCAGGGACTAGAGACACTTTAGATGGTGGAAAAGGTATGTGACACAATTATATACCACTCCTAAGGGAGTAGGTAAAACAAAATGGTTTTTTTTTCAAACAACGATCAGCCACTCTAATAGTGTAATGCTTTATCATCGGGTCATCCTGACTCCTAAAGGTCAGGGTGGCCTCAAACATGTTCCAGGAAGGTTTTTCCAGAATTTTAGCTAGGGGGCATGATTTTACGGTAAACATTCCTCATCCACTCCAAGATTTCCCTTTATTAGTGGGGTGGATGGGAAAGATTAAAACAATAATATGGTTGAGGTTTTAGGATTTAATGGTCCCATGACCCTAGGTTAATTGATTACACCAGCATAATAAAGCTCCACTCTGAAAGGCCTATATAGGTTCTGGGCGTTCATCAGGGTGGGGTTCGTAATCTAAGTACTCCCCCAGTGACATTTCTTTTATGGGATCCTGTGCAGCATGCAATTTCACTCAAAGCCTGCAGAGGCATGGTAATACGTGCCATTCTGTGTGCTATAAATTCAAATTACATGCCATAAAAGTGTGCCACGATGGGGCATCTTAAAACAGTTCGGGCTGGACTGTTCCCTTTGAGGCACAGGGTCAAGGCTGATTTACATATGGCCATGTCTGAACTGGGGTGGTGTGGAGTGCAAAAAAACGACGGATTTAGGCCCAGATCTCTGTACTGGGGTGAATGTATGACATTGTTCTGCATTCTGTCCATCAATTGTTGTTTTTGCATTTCTCACCCCGAGTGGGATGGGTATGCTCAGACGTCAGTCCCATGCTCTCCACACCACTGGAATCAAGCTATCCTGGCTGAAGACAGCTGATAGCCAGAAGCCGGTCCTAGGATGCTTGATTTCAGTCCAGGAAAGACATGGCTTAGCAGTTCGGGCTGGGCTGTTCCCATGAGGCACAGGGTCAAGGCTGATTTGCATATGGCCATGTCTGAACTGGGGTGGTGTGGAGTGCAAACAAAACGATGGATTTAGGCCCAGATCTCTGTACTGTGGTGAATGTATGACATTGTTCTGCATTCTGTCCATCAATTGTTGTATTTACATTTGTCACCCCGAGTGGCATGGGTATGCTCATACGTCAGTCCCATGCTCTCCACACCACTGGAATCAAGCTATCCTGGCTGAAGGCGGCTGATAGCCCGAAACAGGTCCTAGGATTCTTGATTCCGGTCCAGGAAAGACATGGCTTGGCAGTTCGGGCTGGACTGTTCCCATGAGGCATAGGGTCAAGGCTGATTTGCATATGGCCATGTCTGAACTGGGGTGGTGTGGAGTGCAAAAAAACGATGGATTTAGGCTCAGATCTCTGTACTGAGGTGAATGTATGACATTGTTCTGCATTCTGTCCATCAATTGTTGTTTTTGCATTTCATTTAATTCTTATTGAGTGAATCAATAAACTCGCTTGTGTCTTTTTCTGTGCCTTGCAATACTAGAAACACGTCATCGATGAACCTCCAACAGCATTTCACATGATTTGTTAGTGTTTCTGTGTGGTTTGAGAACCAGCTCCTCCCACCAGCCCATGTGTAAACATGCTATGGAAGCTGGCTTTCATAGCATCCCCACATAATTGTTGGTATATCACGTTTTGAAACATAAAGATGTTATTTGTTAGACACAATTCAACCATGCTGATAATCATTTTGTTGTTCTACATATGAGGGTCCTCTTCTTGCCAAGTAGTATTTCAGTGCTCGTAATTCATCGCAGAGATTTAGAGCAATTTTGCGATAATTTGCGTAGGGCAACTCTGCAAATTCCGCCCACTCCTAATATGTATCTATATATATATATATATATCTCGGCGGGAATTGCACTGTGCTTATCCTATGCTTAACACCTTGGTTGCTAGCGGTTTTCCCCCCGGTGCTGGATTCACAGAGTTCCCTTTATTCATGACGAGCTCAGCTCGTCATAAGCACAGCTCAACCGTGCCTCATAACGAGCTGAGCTCGTCATGAGCAGCGAAGGGGTTAAAGACTTTGATAGAAAAACAGACATTTGAGGTGAGCAGATCTAGAGTGTCACTGGTGTTGAGAGTGCTCTATGCGTCACTCTATGCCTGAAAGGGTTTTGTTTTGACTTATACTGGGTGCTCCCTTGTGTCTGGACAAAGCTATACCTCTCTATTTCTAATTAGAGCGAAACACTGTGTCAGGGGTTGCTTTTACTCATTTCAGGTTGCCTTGAGTTGGTATTTTACCAATTCAAAGCTGTAATACTGTGACTGGAGTGATAAATGGCTTTTGTCATTTTACAGGTCGGCAAGGAGAGCACTGTGCTAGTCCTATGCTTAAAGACTTTGCTGTAGAAAAGGCAAAAGACTTTGTCCTGTTCTATCTCGGCATGGATGGCACTGTGCTAATCCTATACTTAAAGACTTTGATAGAAAAACAGATATTTGAGTGGAGCAGATCTAGAGTGTCGCTGGTGTTGAGAGTGCTCTAACAGGAGCTGCTTACCACCTAAACATGAGTGCTACCCAGAGTTCTTTCCTTTTGTATATATATATATATATATATATATATATATATATTCACGGAAAAACCATAGGTTTCACACCAGTTATAGTTAGGAATTAGCATTTAAAAAACCTATTAAATTCACTGAAAAAACCATAGGTTTCACACCAGTTATAGTTAGCATGAAGTTTTACTCGCATAAAACCATTGAAATTCCCACGTTATAGTTAGTTGGACTCACTATAACTTGCGCGTGCAATGCACTGCTGATGACGTCACATATTACATCATTCATGACATGGTCAGTGACATCACTTTAAAATGGCTACGGTAGCAGCAGCAGCTGGAGCATCTGCACCACCACCACCAAGAGGACCACCACAACATTACATTGGTGGTCAAGAAGAGAAGGAGGAGGAAGAGGAGGAGGAGGAGGGGAGAAGGTGGCTGCAAGAAGACAATACCCCATACAAGCCAAGGCAGCACATTGTATGGGAGTTTTTTCTATACCAGAGGGCAAGAAGAAAGTCAATGCGCCCAAGGTAACTTGCCTAATCTGTGGCATGGAACTTTCAAGGGGGAACCCAAACAAAAAATATTCTTTTGGTAATAATACCATGATTAGACACATGCAGCGCAAGCATCCGAACAACTATTCTGCTGCAGAGATGAGAGAACTGGCCAGTAACCCTCCCCAATCTTCAACCACCACCTCCAAAAGAAAACAACCCACTCCATCGGGACCAGAGACAAGGGAGACGATCCCTTGCATACAACCATGGTTTGGGGAATTCAGAATTACATGTATTTTTTGTGGTAAGACCATCTCCTATGGTGAACAGAGCATAAAGCTCATCCTCCTTGCTGGTGACAACCACAATTGCCCCAAAAAACCCTAATTTTTTCCTGATTTTTTTTTGCTCCAGTTGAGCCATTTTGAATTCCCTGTTTTTTGTTTCTCCCCATAAAAATAACAAAAAAATATAAAATAGTTCATAAAAGCCAAAAAAGTACAAAATGTTCAAAAAACATTAATAAAATATAAAACAACAAAAAGAAGAAAAAAAAACAGTTCTTTTTAGAACTACCTCCAATTTATAAACAAGCATTTACAATGCAACGGTTTCGCCTTTGGAAAAGTTAGAGCTATTGGCAATGTAAATGACAATGCCATTTATTTATCTGTTTTCAAAACCAACACATAAATACAAATTTTGTAATTTACAATGCCAATAGCTCAAACTTTTCCAAATGCGAAACCGTTGCATTGTAAATGCTTGTTAGAAAGTGTTACTGATACTTGCTGAAGCGGCACACGGCTGTAGTAGGTTTGTATTCCACAAGATTCATCTCAGGCAAAACAGAACCCAATTTTCATTTCCATCTATAACGTTTGTTACTTTAAAATAAAATTTAAAAAAATCACTGAAACCTACACTTTTATTTATCTTTCGCATTTTTCAGGCAAGGATGCCACTGGAGTTAGCCAATCATGTCAGCAATAAACGCGAAATCAATTCATGCATTACTTTTTTTCACGGCGTAAAACTATTCCCCATTTGACATCTTTTAGATTGTGATGCTATTTTGCACTAAGATCAGATTATCACGTTTCTTTCATTTTGGGATTGGCATTCTTCGTAAAATAACAAAACATATCAGTTATTTTTCAGCCCGAAAATGTAGATGATTGTGCTCTATAGGCAGATTGATCTAACCACAGAATTAACTTATTATGCAACAGAAAATACTCTTCCTCCACCCCCTTCGCCACCATAAAAAGATGCATTCTTTATTTTCTGAGAAGCAGTTAGCATCCTGCCTAGTGGGCCTGCCGGTTGCCATGGTGGCTCCCAGTGTGTGCGTGCTTCTTCCAAAGTGCGATTGGTGAGTTTTGTGCAATGACCCTGGTTAAGATGTTTGCATGGGGAGCTGTACAATGGTCTATAATTGGCATATTTCAGAAGCAGATGCGTCCCCTCTCCACCTGCATGAAATGAAACCATGTAAAATTATCTGTGCATGGCCTCTGAGCCTATGTGAAATATTTAGAGCATAATGAAAGAAAATTATTAAACTTAAGCTGTATGTCGACAACGTTTTTTGATACTTATGTTTACGAAATACAGTTAAACGTAATTATTACGTTAGTTATGGAAAGAACATTGGCTATGGAAAGAAGCTCGCATTTAAGCTACAGGATGAGAGCTGCCATTCCTAGGAAATAATAAAAATAAAAAGGATTAGCCCGAGCATTGCTACAATACAAAACAAGTCACTGTGCCGCATGCATTTTGTGTGTGCGCAGGACCGAGATGTGCAGGACGGTGTATTTCCCGAGCGCACCTGGGTGAGAGGCAACCCCCCGGAGCCGGGCCGTGGCACTTTAAAGCGGACACATCGGTACCCAGAGGTACCCCCGCCCGTGGAGCACAGATGCACCGGAGAACCACACGTTAGTGAGGGCTCACTGACATCCCCGGACCCTCCCCCCTCATTAGAGGCGTTTATTGGAGATTGTGTGTATCCAGCTGTCTGGCTGAGGGAAAGCTGTGACATAGTTACCTCGGACCAGACAGTCCTCTGAGCCGGAGATTGCCGGCAGATTACACCGAGAGCGATAAGGCGCCTCCCCGCTAATGCCTCTGTTACCGGCCTCGTCACCTGCACGGCTCCCGACCAGGAGACTGGCAGTGCCCGCATGCGGAGAGCTGGGCAGGCACGGCCGGGTGACTCCAGGGGTGCGATATCACCCCCTTCCCCAATTCCAAAGTGTGGAACATCCCTTCCTTTCTCCACCACAACCGGTCACGGGTGTGGGGTTTAGGCAGTATACAAAGGGCTTGTCTGAGATGGGGTTTCGAATGACTGGGACGGTGGACAGCGTCCCAGTAGAAGGCTTTAAGCACCTGCCTAGCGCTTCGAGGACTTAGCGCCTTACCACTGTGTCCATGATTTGGGAAATGACGGGATAGTGACATGGGGTAGAATTACTGAGGTCAGGTTGCTCAGTCAGCAAGGGGCTACATATCTACGGGACGGGCCTGGAATTGATGCGGCGTGGTTAAGAATTATGGATTCGTTTTAGGAACTCAGCTAAGGTTTAACTTCTCTGGCGTGTTGTTTGCCCGTTCTACATCTGTGTGTAAAATCCCTAGTGAGGCGGTTCAACCGCACCGGGCATTAGGTTTATTGCTGCCCAGAAGCGTGTTAAAAACTCTGGTGGTGTGCAAAAAAAACGGAACACGGCATAAGCTTTTTAAAGCGGTTTAGGAACTACGTGGTTCATTAGAAATGCAAGTATACCGCCTGGGCATTCTAGAGCCGGTTTCTCTCCATGGGACGGGTGAACAGCTCTGTGGTAATGTCTACGTCTTTTGCTGTTAGGTGTGGGTCTCTGTGGCGTTTAAGTGCCATTTCATGCACCCCTAGCGCCCACACACTGGCTCGGCTGCTGCAGGCGCTGTGCTGACACTGCTGTGTGCCGTGGCATGGTCAGTGCCTGTGATCTAACACCGCCAGGCGCCGTAATTGAAAATATATTTCTGCAGGCTGTTCTCACAGATATCAGGAGTCCGGGCTTTTGATCCCCCTCTGCTGCCGGCGTTCTCCAGGAGCTAATAAAACTCGCCTTAGAGCTCCTTAGCGCCTTTATTAGCCAACAGATTAGCGATTCAGGGGGTTTGCAACAGCTTTCCCAGCTATTAAGGCGCCTGTCGGGAAAGCCTCATCATTCTTCCCACAAAGCCAGTTTAGCATCCACGCCCTCTTCCCAGCGGCCCACGCCACCCTCCTTCCGGAAACCGCTGCAAAATAAACAAGCATTTACAAGTAAAAAACGTACCTCCGGGAGTCGGCTCGGAGTAGGGATGCCGAGACAAAAAAAAACAAGAAACGACGGCACAAATAGGGGGGCAGAGGCTTACCTCATGGCCTCGGTAGACGCTGTTTGGAAAGCACAGCGGCCTGTAGGGATTCGGGGGCGTGCTCTCCCCTTCCCATTGGCTGGAAGGTAAAATTCCAGCCAATGGGAAGAGGAGAGGGCGTGACTCAAAAAAAGACACGGAAACGACCCCGAATCGCGTCAAGGCGGGCCCTGAACTCAGTGACGCTCCTCTCCTCCAATGGCTGGCCAGCATTTACGAGGCCAGCCAATGGAGAAGAAGGGCGTGTTCAGGCCCCCATACTACTAACAAAAGATTTCAGCTCCGCCCACCCATTGCTTACGCAGTGGGACGGTAGCCGAAACCTAAAAAAGGCTACATTTTTTAAAAACTCTGTCATTCTTTTTTCCTTATGGTACGCTCCCCGGTGTGCTCCCCGGTGCGCGTACCGGGTGCTCCCCCGCGCAAATCGAAAAAAAAAACCCACATCAAACCTAGGGGATCGGGGGGGGTCTACTCTGCCCCCTTATGGTCATTTCCCCCTTTGTTTTTGCCTCCTCTTTTGTCTTACCGAGACACAAGATGGCGGCCGCTCCGGACTGTTTCGAATGTTTACAGACACCCAAGAGCCAATCAGCTTTCCGCGCGTAAGCCGCGTAGCTCGCACCAGAGCGCTCCCCGGTGCGCGTACCGGAGCGCGGCCATAGATATATATATTTTTGAACCTAAATTACTCAAAATCCACTGGAGCACATATCTTGAAACATAGCAAAGGCACATCGGGCTACCAGTCCCTACAATTTTGCCAAGTTTGGTGGAAATCCATTCAGAAGTTCGGGCTAAAAGTGATGTTGACCGCCCTATGGAAATTAACATGGGGAGAACACGTTTTGGTACCCCCTTTTATCTTGGCCCCCACTTGCTGAGTCCCCCCCAAACTTTCAGGGAAGGACCGAAGCGCCGCGAGGCAAATTTGAGGAAATTGTCAGGCAGATTCCTCAACCGGCGCCAAAGTTATTCCCAATAGAATGTTGAGATTTTGCATTAAAAAAAATCCTAACTATAACTACCTACTGGCGACCGCCAGTAGGTAATATATATATATATATATATATATATATATATATATATATACATATATATAACCTACTGGTAGCCTACTGGTAGATGGATGCATATTTTTCCAAACTTTTGGCCAGCTCAGGTCCGCTCCTATCCTGAAAGTTTCAGGGTGATTTGTCAAGTGGGGGCCGAGAAAAAAAGGGGGGCCCAAATGTGTTTTCCCCATGCCATTTCCCATAGGACCTTTAGTCACAGCTTAAGCCCGAATGGCTGAACGGACTTACGCCCAATTTGGCAAAGAGCAAAGAGGCAGTCCTTAGTTCATACTTGTGCCTTTTGCTTATATGGTGTCAATCTGTACAAGTAGTTCCTGAGAAAATTACAGTTCAAGTCATTTATATATCTATGGGCACGGTAGATCTGCGGAGTGTGCAAGGATTGTCATCATACCATAAGCGCACCCTTTCGATCACATGCTGAATGCTTATTGGCTGTCAAGTGGGTGGCAGCATTCAAAACCAGGAACTGTTGGCAGCCATTTTGTGCCTCAGTAGAAGCGAGGCTGAGGAAGTCAGTTAAATATGTGTGCAAAATGGAGAAAGGGGGCAGGGTAGAAATAATTTTACCCTCTAGACCTGCTTAGGGGGTCCCAGAAGGACCCCCGGCGCAAGCAATTTTTTTTTAAAAAACCCGGCAGGTGCGTGTAGGGTGCGCGGACTGTGCCGTAAAATAAATAATAATATAATTAGTTCCAGGGGGGTAAATCCTGGGGGCAAAATTATTACATTTTATGTGGGGCCCAGAGGGGCCCCCAGCCTCGGGGATCGTCATCCCCCGGGGCTAAAAAGAAAAAATGGTGGTGGGAGGGGTCCAAGGTCCCCAAAGCCATGGGGACCACCACCCCTCGGGGCTTTATGTATTGTGGGAGGGGGACTGCATGGCCCCCCTCATGGAGTACTAGAGGGCCCATTACCCCTCGGAGCTACAAACAAAATGGTTGGGGGGCGGCAAGGTTTCCAAAGCCCCTGGGACCACCACTCCCTGGGGCTTTATGTATTGTGGGAGGGCCGTTTCCTGCAGTGTCGTGGGGTATCCACCCCGCCCTTCCATAGCAAGAAAATCTGTTCTCTCTTTCAAAATCTAAATCAGATTGCTTTTGCACATGGGAAGCTGCATGTTAGTAGGTCCCCATATGGAAAAGCATTGCCGGCTCCCAAACACGTAGAGGTTGTGCACCAAAGGCGCTGGAGTCGCACACCCTACAGATTATTAGTCGTGCATCCAGGGTTTGCACACCCGGGGGCCACACTAAGCACTGCGCAACTTTTATTCTTACCGTAAAAAAATTGCCCCTTTCGGTAATTTTTTTATATTCCCGGGGACCCTGTCCCCAGGGTCTTATAAAAAATGTTGGGGACCATGGGGGGAGCCACAATGCCCCCACGGTCCCGACCGCTCCCCGCGTTCTTCGGGAGCCGACATTGCTTTTCCGCATGGGGAGATGCTAACTTGCATGTGGAAAAGCAATCTGGTTTAGATTTTGAAAGTAAGAACAGATTTCACTGCTGTGTCTTTCAAAATGCAAACTAAGTTTGCTATTGGAGGGCGGGATTCGTGAGACTCCTGCTCTCTCATAGCAAACAGCAGTGTCCCGGTGGTAGGCACCCAGGAACACTGTAGGAGTCGGCCCAGGGGTATGGTGGTCTCCAGGGCCTTCGACGTATCCAGGTGGAGGGCCACGCAGTCTGCTTCCCACAATCCACAAATACCCGGGGGTGGTGGTTCCCGGAGCTTGAGGGGGGTTGTTGATATCCCCACACTTCTAATTTTGCAGGGGGCCTTGGACGTGAAAGTGGTGCAAGGGGGTTGTAAATCTGGTACACGTTGTTATGTTTTACTTTGCTTTCCTTTCTGTAATGTAGAGGATCCAGGGTAAATATAATGGTTTCTGCACAGCTTGTACCTTTCAACCCTACCCCCAAACGGCTTTCTGCCTGTTACCATGGTAACAGTTCATGGAATACTTATGTGAGCACAGAGGTTAGAAGTTCACCACACTATGTTGCTAATGGAAAAAGTTATTGTGCTGGAGTTTTAAAACTTTTCCATAGGAACCGTTAGTCATAGCTATATACTCTGGTAAAGAGTTAACATCAGAATTATACTTCAAATTATAAATATCATTTTTATTGGGGACCGCCACCCCCCAAAAAAGAAGATGTATATACTTTTTTTAATTAACTTTCATTAAAACAACAATAAATAACTGGAAAAGTAACTTAATTAAAACAATATAATAAATAACTAGAAACATAACTTTAACAAAACAATATAATAAACAAAATGTGATATGGACTCCAATAGAAGTAGGGTAGGTAATCTGCAAAAGAAAAATGAAAATTAGTGTTTAAAATTAGATCAATGTGACTGAATGACGTCAAACATTACATGTCACGGTAACACTTGGCAATATTTCCTTATTTTCTGTCTGCAGTGTGCCTGATACATTTCACTTGTCTTATAGGCCTGCGTTCAAGAGGTGTCTGTATGGAAGTGCCTACGGCATCAGATTTACACTATGGACCAACAGGTCTTTAAAATGATTCAGAGATGAGACAGAACTAGGTGAGAGATCAAGTCATTATGCAGGACAATATTCTTTAGGGCTTATTTACAAGACTGTTGCGCCACTTTTGTGTTACTTTTCCCACATTGAAAGTGACGCAAAAGTGGCGCAAGGGGCTAGTAAATAAGCTCTTTTACTTCCAATGCATTTAATCGGAGGGATTGTATATCCAGGCCGCTCTGCTTACCGTGTGTAAACACTGTGACCAACAGAGTTCACAACTTGAACTCAGCTTTGGTTCTACACGTCAGAGTGGACAGCAGCGTCCATAACTTTAAAAGAGAAATGATGTGAGAGAGACTGAAAGAGAGAAAGAGAGAAGAAACGACATTAAAAGTGTGAGAGAGAGAAAGTTATAGATGGAGCAGTTAATACTGGAGAAAATACTCGTAGCTCAACTTCTGCCCCCGTTGTGTGTCCAAGCACATGCTGGTTCATAGTGCACCCTCCAATTTAGCAATCTGAAAGATAGTTTATAGAGTTAGTAATAGCATAGTACGTACATCTGCACATGTATATTTTTGGTTTATTTATTTGTACACTCAGGATACTATATTCCAAAAAGTTCCAATATAAGGAGCTGTCTGTGCGCTGTTTTTTTCCAAAGTAGTATATCCCATGCATTCCCACTGCATAGCGGTGAGTTCTCAATATTGGGCGTCTAGACTGTTGAACCCCATTGACTCGCAGAGTCCGGAGGTGAGTGTTTTTCTTGGGAAGTCAGAGGCAGATTTAGAAGCTCCTTGCGCCACTTTTCCCATGTTAAAAGTGACACAAAAGTGGCGCAAGGAGCTCATACATCTGCCCCTCAAACTGTTGGAACCTATCTATTCTCACTGCCCGGTGGTAATTGTACATTCCTACGCAGTGAAGCTGCGGCACACTACCACTCTCTCCTTTCACAGATGACTTGTTGTTTCTGAAACAAGCTTCTTTGCTCACCTTGTGCCATTGGCCTGATTCAAGAGGGTGCACTACGTGTCGAAGCAGCCTTCTCATAAGTTGTTATGATGGCCATGCATCATTGCAGAATACTCTAACGTTGAGCTTTAGAGGTGTTGTGTGGGACGCCAATTTGTGAAACACAACCTGTAAGATAAAAAGGAAGTTAACATTGTGTGTCATTTTTTTTATCAAAGGATAGAGGAAGTGAGAGAGTGACTGCAAAGAATATTAGCAGCTCACCTTTCTGTCACCGGTGTGTTTTTCACCACTTGCTGGGACATAATGCACCCTGAAGCTCAACATATAAAAGATAGTAAAAGAAAGATGTTATGATTGGTATTTGTTACTATCCTAATGTGGAGTTGAATAACATCACCCTTTCACACACCTTCACTCTCGCATTTAAAAACAACTATTTGTATAGTTTATATTCAGGATGTTTGACCGATTACAAAAACGTTCCTGCTATTGGAAAAAATATATATATACATGCAATGAGATACGCTATATAGGACTGCGTATGCCTAAACCGCTGTGTTGCTTTTTTGTATCCAGTCTGCGGTTCCCCCCTATGGACTCCCTCCGATGCGCACATAGGCCTCATTGCTCACCTTTTTGTGGCCAGGACACCTTGCACATCATGAAGTCCCACTCTGCCAATAAGAAGTCTCACATATGGTGCTGAGTCCTGATATCGCTATGGCTAACGACATACTCGTGCTCCCATGATCATCGCAGATTCCTCACCCGCTCAGTCCTTCCGGTACCTCTAACTCAGTAACCAAAGAGGCCACCTGTTCAGGGGTTCGGGCCTACATGAGGCGTCCGAACAACCAGGATGGGCCATCACAGCGCTTGCGATGGGAGCAACTCTAAAATGTCTTAGAGCACGGGCACTCTGTCTTTTTTATTGGTAAGGTCACGGGTGTAGTGACCCATGTACCAGATGGGTGTGGTGTGGGTGTATACACAGCCATGAGGCAGTGTGTGTGTGCAGTTCTAACAACTAGACCTGGAACTAAGAAATCACTACAATGGAAATCTGGGCAATGTTT
The DNA here is from genome assembly GCF_964263255.1 of Lissotriton vulgaris. Classification (NCBI taxonomy): domain Eukaryota; kingdom Metazoa; phylum Chordata; class Amphibia; order Caudata; family Salamandridae; genus Lissotriton; species Lissotriton vulgaris. The sequence continues at coordinate 1,301,435,558 of NC_141695.1, read as the reverse complement.
TGTTTTTGTGTTTTCCTGGAAGCGTAAGTGTAGTGGGCTGGCCTGATGTATGGCAGTGCTGCGCGAGGATATCAACCATGATTAGGGAGCTATGGGCGTTTTCCTGTTGTGAGTTATATGAGAAATCAAGTGATTCGAGTGTCCGTTTTGAAGTACTGATGTCACCCGGGTCTTAAAAGCAAATATGTCATTATATCTGTAAAGTTCCACATCTTGGCCAACATGGAAGGTACGGGTATCACTGACTCTATATTCGTTCATAGTTGCATACATAAAAGATGGTGGACATGACGTATTTCTGCGACTATGAATGTTTATTGTACATTCAGTGGAGTGTTGTAGCTGTAGTAATACAGGGCTGTGAAAGGTTTAAGTTGTAGTTTTTGGCACATGAACGGCAGCTAATATATATACGTATGTGGTCATTCAGGTAGGCTGTAGAACTTGATGCTGGAAATCAGTGTTCGAGTCTCAGAGTTGCGTCCACATCCTGTTATTGTAAAGTAATGATGTTATGTATGCTTTCCTGAAAATGTCCCGTAAATACGATGCTCATGTAAATAGCTGATATAGTTTTGGGTGGATTTTGCGCTATATAAATATGCTTTTTTTAAAAAAAAAGAAAGAATAGCCCACACTTACTGTCACAGGTAAGATGGTTGCATACGCTATTTATAGCACAATAAAATGTGGTAGGGAGGAGGAGCAGCATTTTACAAACACAATCAATAAACAGACACAGATAGATAGTTGAATTGGGTACCGGCACGTGTGCTCGACATTTTATTTCGCTTTTGTTGGTAACAAGTAGAATAGTAATCATGATATCATATACAGATATTTAATCGTAAACGCTTTATGACTTCTGCTGTATAAAGGTAGGAGCATTGTATTTGAAATAATACACAGTAGATTCTATCGTAAAGAGTTCATGAGTTGTGGTGCACTGAGGTAGGGGCAGTTTGTGTGGAGCCTGTGATGATGCATTGTCCAGGCAGACCGTACTGGTAAAAATGTGTTTTGTCTATTGAATTTTGCCTTAACAAGGGCACATGGCGAATATTTACGGTGTACTGAGTTAGTGGTACATCTGGTGTTTATCGTGTGCTCACCCTGCGATGATGTGTGGTCTGAGCGGGCTGTACTGAAATCATTAACTGTTGCATACTGGACTATAGAACTTTGAGAGGGGAAAACAAATTTAGATCCAAAGTTGAATTCAAGACGTGAACCCTGCTGTCGGCAGTGTCGATGGAAAGCACTAGTCGACACAGACAATAGTCTGCGGTGGTGTGGTGCTGAGTTCGCAATGGGCCTGTATCGAAGAGGCACGCGGTCATGGTGGCAGCCAGATGGCAAAGTGCGGACCTTTGCTGCGGCGCAATCTGTTCTCTTTGCAGAAGTGAACCACGCCCAAGGTGTACACTAAATATTTATAGTCTTACATTGACGTTGTTTACGTTGGACGAGTCCACTCCGCTTCTGTTTCAAAGGGGGATAAACACAGGTACATGACCAAAATATTCCCCAGTATCTGAGATATTATGGTTGCGTCCACTATTCAGTACACTACATATATCAATGGTATATCTACACACTGAAATTTTTTTGATTTCTATAGTAAATTGTGTATATTATTTCACTGGTAGTCTTAGCGTTGTGTACAATATTGTTGATGTTCGAGTTCTTTCACTTATACATACTTGGTTGCCACATCTTTGTAGATTGAGCTAGTGTACTGTTGCGGGGATATATTATTTTGGAAAGGTTCGTTATCCTGTTTTGCGCTGCCTATGAGGTAGTAGGGGGGAGGGGTTTGTGGGGATGGTTGTGGTGGTCGTGGCGCTGGCTATTGTGATTTTGTTGGGTTTCGGAAGTGTATTTTTAGAACCTCCATCACAAATTGCTCTTTAAACATGGGTGTGAGTTGGATGTAATTCACGCAGTACATATTCGACATTCTTACAGTAGTTAAATGTTGATGTTAATTTGTTAGTGGTAAGTGAAACTATTGCCTGCTCTTTTTGGGTGGCATTGCAGATTTCGTTTCTTGTTGAAAATATGGGGAAGTGGTCAACATTATAAGTAGGAATTGTCATTGAAAAAACTTTGAAATTCACTGAAAAAACATAGGTATCAGGCTAGTTTTAGTTAGGAATTAGCATTTAAAAAACCTTAGAAATTCACTGAAAAAAAACAATGAAATTCCTCTGTAAAAGTTAGTTGTACTAACTGTAACTCTCGCGCCCGCAATCCACTGGTGATGATGTCACATATTACATCATTCTTGACATGGTCAGTGACATCATTGATAACATCACTTATGATATCTCAAATGACATCACTGATGACATCATCCACGTGACAATCAGATACACCTCATCATACACTACTATAATAATAAATCATCACTCACTGTAAAATACAGAGTACCATATTTTAAAACATTGACACACCAATACAAGTATCTAAAAACGCACTCAGTCATTTCTAGATCTACACAAACATGTAATCAATTACCTACAGATTCACTCATACATGCTGTCAATGATCAAGAGAACACTATCAAATACACTTATACACCTATATTGACATTACACACCAGCACACATCCTATTTACTTATGCAGTCATCCTACTCACTTATGCAAATAATGGATCATACTTATATTTACTCAGCTACATACTTATACAAACACCACTTCATTTATTTATATAGATAGTAACTCATACTTAGTTTGTTATAAAATCACTATTACAAGTATACAGTTATTAATACAGTCAATCATGCAATCACTGAGTCTTATGTATACTTATTTATATACAAAAATGTCTCATACACTACCTTTTATTATTCTAGTTTTTTGGACATATATCCTTGAGAGATATATTTGCTCATCAGCACATCCATATATATATTCATTCACCCAAACAACTATTATAACATGTAGTCTTAACGTCATATACCTACTAAATCAGCTATTGACACATCTTTGGGCAGTCACACACCGAACCACACACACATTCACTCTCCCATACAAATAATCGGTTAACTAATCAAGAACTAATATAGACTTTCACGTAGCTAGTAACCAAATGGTGCAGCAGTTTACACAACAACTGAGAATGTAATACAGATACTCACACAGTTTAGTCACTATCAAATATATTTAGTGAGACACTATAAATTAGTCAAGTAAACAGTCAATCAAACTGCTACTAAATCTTCCCTCAAGATAGGTATATATCCACTGATTCTTAAATGCAGATTGCTATATATATAATACAAATTGACATATGGAACCAAAGCACATTCACTGATTGATGTCATCAGTGATGTCATTTGAGATGTCATCAGTGATGTCATCAGAGATGTCACTGACCATGCCATGAATGATGTAATATGTGACATCACCACCAGTGGATTGTGGGCGTGAGTTACAGTTAGTACAACTAACTATAACGAAGGAATTTCAATGGTTTTGGATGAGTGAAATGTCCAGCTAACTATAACACCTCAAAAACTATATGGTTTTTCCAGTGAATTTTCAAAAGTTTTTTAAATGCTAATTCCTAACTGTAAACTATAACGTATATATATATATATATATATATATATATATATATATATATATATATATATATATATATATTCACTGAAAAAACCATAGGTTATAAACCATATATAGTTAGGAATTAGCATTTACAAAACCTTAATTTACTCACACAAAACCATTGAAATTCGCATATATAGTTAGTTGCGCTAACTATATATCGCGCACCCGCAATCCACTGCTGATGATGTCACATATTACATCATTCATGACATGGTCAGTGACATCACTGATGACATCACTGATGACATCATCCAGTGACTGTATGTTTCTGTAAAGTTAAAATATGTCTTACATATTGAAGAATGAGTGGATGTGTAAGTGTCTGGATGAAGGATTTAGTAGGTGCATGACTGACTGTATGAGAGAGTGATTAAATGTGTCTCACTGAGTGCATGGGTTAGTGACTAAACTGTCTTAATTTTGGCATCAATGTATCTGTTGTTCTGTAAACTGCTGCATGTGTTGATCAGTAGCTATATGAGTAACTATATGGGTTATTGCCCAAGTATTTGTATGGGAGACTGAGTGTGTGTGTGTGTGGGTGGCTGGGAGGTGTGTGACTCTGTGCATAGATGTGTGAGCAGTTGATTCACTAGATGTATGGGTTCAAAAGTGCATGTGGAAACAGCTGTATGGGTGGTTGACTGTGTGCATGAGTGTATTGGTGAGTGAATGGATATCTCAGTGCTACATGTCAAAGTAAGTACATATGTAAAACACAGTACATGTGAGAGTTGACATATATAAATAACTGTGCATAAGAGCCAGTGAATGTGTGAGTGGCTGTATGGATCATTGTGAACTTGTATCAGTGATTGTATAAGAGAGTAAATATGTGTTAGAATATGTTTCAATAAGTAAGGTGTGTATAACTGTATAGTTGAGGAAATGGAGGTGTGATTGATTCAGTGCATGACTGACTAGGTGTGTGAGTAACTCCATGGATGAGTGATAGTCTGTGAGTGTCTGTTTACTCTGAATGTATCTAAGGTTATATTAGAGTCTGAAGAGGTTGATCGTATTATCACATGATTGATGTCATCAGTGATGTCATCAGTGATGTCATTTGGGTTGTCATCAGTGATGTCATCAGTGATGTCACTGACCATGTCATGAATGATGTAATATGTGACATCATCAGCAGTGGATTGCAGGTGCGCGATATATAGTTAGCGCAACTAACTATATATGCGAATTTCAATGGTTTTGTGCGAGTAAATTAAGGTTTTGTAAATGCTAATTCCTAACTATATATGGTCTATAACCTATGGTTTTTTCAGTGAATTTCAATGGTTTTTTAATAGCAAATATGAAAAGCTGTAAAATGTCAAGTACGTGGTAGGTAAAAACATTTTCGTATTTATGCACGCTGATGTGCTTTAAACCCTGCCCCCCCCTCCTCTTTTCTTTTAAAAATTGGAAGAAACAAAAAGTATTCCCTTCCATAAATAACCCAAGACTTTTATTTTGTTATGGCAAGGGAACGAAATAGAGAATAAACTATAGTTGGTCACCATGGGGTTTAAAGAAGGGATGGTTCTTCGCCAGATTAGATATTTACCCAGACCCTCATTCTCCAATGTGATGAACTAGGCTAAAATTCTTCTGGTGCCTGCACCCTGTCACAGAATATCACCCTAAAACATGGAATCTCCCAAACACCAGATTGAGTTGAACCCCACAGTAAGCCTTATTTCTTCAGGGCCTCAGAATTTCTTTTGCTTTGCTCATGGAAATTGTGGGATATAGGAGAGATAAGGTGTCACCATTAGGAAAGGGTAGTATTTAAATTTGCATATCAATTATGTTTAACCTTTTAGACATATGATATGCTAGCTTGAACTTATGCTTTACATTTGAAGCCGAATTCAACAGCTTAAGTAAGTAGGTTTTTGTAGTTGTAACTTTAAAGGGTGATCTAGCAAGCTGTAAAGATTTTCTAAAACAGTGGAGCGTATTTAGTTTTTTAATGTACATGTTTATGAAACGATTACACAAATGAAACATTTGTGAGTTTTAAATTTCCGGAGAAGTATAATTCACCAATAGCTTTCTCTGTAGATGTTTTTCCATTAACAATCCCAGTTCCATCACCCGCCCAGGATATCACTACTGTTAGTTGTCATTGTTGCTTCTGTTTTAACCCCTTGCATGCTGATGACGAACCCCAGCCGTCATGCACTACGGTGCTCGTGTGCTGATGACGGCTGGGGTTCGTCATGGCCCGCCCCTGTTCATTTGTTTACAGCACAGGGGCGGAAACGGGCCAGCAGTGAAGGGGTTAATAAAAAATGTTTTAAGGTGTTTACTGTTTTTGTTGCAATGTATATATTTATAAGTTATTAAAGTGTTATAATCCTACTCATTTTTTATTGATTATTGCTCTTTGAGATATTCCCTGTCTACAAACAGAGAAGAATAGGAATATTCTGTCTCCCTTTGCAGATAGTGAAGGATAGGTAATGCGGACTTTTGTCCCCCGTTGTAATCCGTCATGCCTGTTTTTCTCCCCACTGATTGATTGATTGGCTGGACATTTATTGTTCAAGGAAAAGTTCTTTCGAGGTATTCTCTGTTTGCAAATAACGTGGAATAGAAATATTCTGTCTAGTCTTTGCAAGTAGTGAAGGGTGGGTAATGCGGACCTTTGTCCCCCGTTGTAATCTGTCATGCCCATCTACTCCCCACTGATTGATAAACTAGTTCCACCCGGACCATTTATTAGAGGTACATCATCTGGCTCAACCGGAGGGTACCCCTAATAAAGAAGACATATGTAAAATACGAAGTAATCACTCTATCCTGTTAAACGGAAACTTTAGCATGAAACACACTTGAAAAGGAAGGGAAAGAAATCGAACAAAATCAGTAGGCCACTGATGAGTTTTTGACTTCGCTAGAAATAAGAAACATGAAAGTGGTGAGAGAAGCCAAGCTTGACGTTACGGCAGCCATGAGGTAGCTAGGCTTTGCCACCCCCCCACTGCTCCAAGCATGTCTGTCCCACCGCCCGCCACGCCCAATAACGGTAACATGAAATAGATACAAATCAGCAGATACCTACCCCCATTCCGGAAACTCCCGAAGTGCAACAGGTTCGCGGCTACGCCCATCCGGAAGACGAGGCCTTCGGCACGTGTAGGGCGGGTCCTGCTGGCAGCCGTCGGCCGGTGAGGTCGTCGCGTAAGGTGGGCCAGGAGAGGAGCCGAGGCCGACGGGATCCCTTGTCCCATCCTCTTCTTTCTTCGATAATGGCTGCGACAACGGGGGGGATGTCTTGCACATGCCACTGACCACCCCTCCCCTCGTATCTCCTGGTCTGGCCCCGGCTTGGTATGAGCTCCCCATTCGGTCCTGAAGCGGCGCCCTGCAGGCCACGGGGGGGATGTCTTGCCTCTGCCTCCGACCCCCCCCCTCTTATCGCCGGGTCCGGACATCACGGATATCAACGCCAGGTGTCAGCGTGGGGTGCGCTGGGAGGGAGAGGCAGCACGAACAAGCCTCTCCCACCCCCCCAGGCGGGGGCCCCTCAGCTGCACCCCCAACGCTCCACTCACCCAACAAAAGGTCTCGTCCACTATTGCGAGGCAATGAAGCTCCGCTCACCCAGCGGGGGTCTCGTCCACTGTTGCGGTGCAAAGGCGCTTCTGAGTTCAGCTAGAAAATGAGTCCTGCGTCCAGAAACGTTCTCCTCGACTTTGAAGATTCTATAAGAGCCACGGGGGCCCCCGGCCCCCACAGACACCCCCGATGGGGAATGACTGCCATGATCACCTACGGAACGACCACGACGTAGCCGTGGGACGTCGGCGCGCTCATGCCAGCGATGGCCTCAGTCTTGAAATGACCAAAATCCTGCAATACTACCAACTTGATCAGTTCCGGTGGGACACCAGTATGACCTGGTAGGAGAGATTGTTGCCTCCCACCCCACTTTGACTGATGGTTCATGTCGCCAGTCCCCTCTGCTACCCTTCAACGAAAACTTTTGGACTGCCGAAAGAGGTCCCGGTCCAACCACGAGTTGGTGGAGACATTTTGACTATACTTGGACCTTCCTGACCTCACCCAAAATGGCGCCGATACAAATGAAACTCTCAACTCCTTGTTGTGCCCCGATTGCTCAGCCTTGATATCATGAGATATGTATGCAGTTTTTAGCACATGAATTGATATGGGATAAGACTGATTATATGTTCGGACAATGAATTGATCCGGGATGGGTATTGATTATACGTTCGAACATCGAATTGATATTAAGTTCTAATGCATCATTGATTACTGTATTTATTGAAGGTTTGAATTGTCGACACTTTTGGTACTTGCTCACAATGAATTATCGATATGATTTTGTTGCACTTGTCGCACTTTTTACTATGAAATCAACGACCACTGACTCTGTTATGTTTTCCACAAATAAATACCCCCCCTCCCATTTACAGTTCCAGCCTGCTCCGTGGCCGGCCTACGGGGTTGTAGGCCCGTATTTGTGCACCAACATTTTTATTAAAGGTTTTTGAAAAAGCAAACGTAGTTGTAACGTGTAGATTGGTAAGTTTTGAATAAATGGCCACTGTTTCCGATATAAAAAAAAAAAAAAAAGCAGGTGAAATGAAGCAGCTCGATTAGTTAAGGGTTAAAAAGTATAGTACGCAGAAACATTGCAAATATGAATGGTCCAGGTTTGTTGTATGTGTTTTTCATTTTTGTACAGCATAAAGCAATCGATAAAGATCCTGGTATTTAGCCTCTACTTTATATGCTACCTGTATCAGGGAAGTTGTTTTAAATGCCCCTAAGCCACCCCGAAGGAATGTCACCTGGCCCCCCTAGTACAAACGAAAACTACCCCGTACCACTGTAGGTTATCTCTCTTCCTCAAAAGAGAGCACGAGCTCGCCCCCACTTTACACCGACTGCCCTTTGTTTTGACCCTCCCCTGCACACGATCCGTAATGCCACACTTGGGCGACCTATGCTATCCACAGGCCTCTGATAATTATCTCTCCCACATTACCGGTCCCCCCTGGGCTTAAACGCCGAGATGGTAGGGACTGCATCCCATGGAGATAGGCCGAGTATGTAGTAAGTAAAAGCCTTTTCGGGTTTATGCGCGCTGATGTGTTTTAAACGCTGCCCCCGCCCCTTCTTTTTCCCTCTTTTCTGCAGGTCACTTCGGAACGTCGATTAAAGTACGGAAAAATGGTGACTTAACGGCCGATGGGATGGGAAAAAGGGTTTGAATATGGTGCCTATACACGACGAGCAAACAATGACTATGTATCTCTCTGAACCCAGTGCTTGGGAGGGCAGCCTGAAGCAGAAACTTGACGGGTTATTACAGGATGACAAAATATGACTTCGCTTGGCACCCCGAATAATACAACCAAGAATGACGTACACCAATGAATAAATTCCTACGTTTAACTAAATAGGGAAAGTTTAAGGAATATTCCGAGGTGAGGTTTACCCAAGTACCCACCGTCTGGAGGACTAGGAATGTTGCCAATGTTTAAGATTTACCACCTCCTTCTCGCACCCTCATAGACATGAAACTCAAAGCTGCCCCATTGTTCTCCCGACTGACACCTACCGTTGCCTCAGCCTGGAAACCCATTCGCTAAAAATGATTTGAAGATCCCCCCTGAGTATTAGCCCTACCAGGTTAGTTCCCGACCAATTGGCAAAGGTGTAAGTATTTGCAACCAAAGCCACCAGCGAAGGCAGCCGACTATAAGAGAGAAGAAAAAGGTAAAAAGAGCTCAGCCCCCAGATGAATTAAGTAGGATGCTAAGGATGCGCAGCATGCAGGAAGAGATCTTTTTGGCCAGCAACTGTTCTATGTTTTGTCTTGGATTTTTGTATATAATACATGTACTGTCTCCCCCCGCCCGAGTTTGTGTGTACGCGTAATGTATGGATCTACGTCGTCCCTCTGCCTGTGTTTCCATATTACTTGACCCCTGCTGTTCTGTGTTGTGTGCGCACTAAATGGCCTATTATTGTACACGTCTCTCTCTCTCTCTCTCTCTTTCTCTCTCTCTCCCCCTCTCTCTCTCTCTCTCTCTCTCTCTCCGTGTCGTACGTGTACCGAATGGTTCGTTTAGAGTGCGGACGACTCTCTCTCCGAGGGTCCCCCTGTTCCCTCTTCCCTTGTGTGCTAACGTTGTGCCCCACCGGCACAAACCTAATTGGGTCTCTTCGAACACAAAGGTGCATCATAAACATGTGTATAAAAGACGAAACCTCAGAGAAACTTGTTAGAGCACCTCCTGAAGACACTATGTGCGTGTCCGAAATGACAGGCTCTCCTCATGAGAAATAAAACTCTGTTCTTGTGTTCCTGCTTCCAGCGCCCGTCTCTTTATTTGGTAACCGTTCAAGATGGGAACTAAGTGGCGTCTTGTGCCAGCCGCCTGGGCATCGGTTGTAATCTGGGCTGAATTTTCCTCAGCACGGGGTGTGATTCTCAGGGAAGAGCAGCGCATATGGGAGGAGGTTTATGGCCCATGCATGAGAGAGAGAGCGTGGGTGACCAGTGCATGGGGGAGATGCTTGCGAGGGTGGGGAGCCATGCTGAGGATCGGCGGTGTGCAGAGAGTGGGTCTGGTCAAGGCATCTAAAATGGCTGCCGTGCACGACAAAAGTGTGGCATTGGAAAAAAAGCAAGATGGCGCAGACAATGTTTATCAATACGGATTAATTTATAACAATTATTTTTAACAATATATTTACTCGCAGTGTCAAAATGGCGGTCAACACTTCCTGATTTCCTTCGAATCGAACGTTAACAGACGTCACGATCGGCGTCGTGCAGACAGTGGGTCTGGTCAAGGCATCTAAAATGGCTGCCGTGCACGACAAAAGTGTGGCATTGGAAAAAAAGCAAGATGGCGCAGACAATGTTTATCATTACGGATTAATTTATAACAATTATTTTTAACAATATATTTACTCGCAGTGTCAAAATGGCGGTCAACACTTCCTGAGTTCCTTCGAATCGAACGTTATCAGACGTCACGCAGCAAAAAAAAAAAAAAAACGCTCACGCGCTGCCGCTGGAAGACAAGTATCAACATATATGAGCATCCTCAGCCACCCTCAGAAAACATAGGGGGTCAGGATACATCTCCCTTTCCCCCTTATACCCATTTCTCACATTGTTTTTCCTCCATCTTGTAATTTAATTAAAACAAAACACAAAATGGCGAATTCCCGTTTCGCGTGCCGATTCGCTACCCGGTTCGTGAACCGGAAAGCGCTTCTCCCGCAAAAAATCAAATTTTTTTTATTTACCCCACGGGTCCCTTTAATAACCCCAACATCATTCCTAGGGGGTCAAGAAGTGTCTACCTTGCCCCCTTTCATTAAATTCCCCATTCGTTTTTCTCCTCTTCTTGTCTCTCGATCCTACCGAGAGAAGAGATGGCGGCCGCACCGGACTGTTTAGAATGTTGGCAGACACCGGAGAGCCAATCAGCTTCGCTTCGCAAAGCTCCGTTACGCGAAAAGTTCGCGAACCGGAGCGCTACCCGGGACGCTGTCACAGATATATCTGTTTTTTAAAACGTTAATTTCTCAAAATCCACTGGAGCACATATATTGAGACCCAGCAAAGGCACATCGGGCTAACAGTCCCTACAAGTTTGCCAAGTTTCGTGCAAATCCATTCAGCCGTTCGAGCTAAAAGTGAGGCCAAACGCCCTATTGAAAAATGAAGGGGAAAAACACGTTTTGGGACCCCCTTTTTTCTCGGCCCCCCCTTGACGAAACCCCCCCAAATTTTCAGGGGCTGCTCAGAAACAAAATGTGCCATTTTCCTGTAAATTTCAGCCGATTCTGTCCACAAACGCCTATTCACTGAAAAAAACATAGGTTTCCGCCACGTTATAGTTAGGAATTAGCATTTAAAAAACCTTAGAAATTCACTGAAAAAAACATAGGTTTCATACATGTTATAGTTAGCTGGACATTTCACTCATTCAAAACCATTGAAATTCCCCCGTTATAGTTAGTTAAGCTAACTATAACTCGTGCGCCTGCATTGCACTGCTGATGACATCACATATTATATCACTCAGGACATGGTCAGTGAGATTACACATGACATCACTGATGGCATCTCAAATGAAGGATGACATGGCTTGGCAGTTCGGGCTGGACTGTTCCCATGAGGCACAGGGTCAAGACTTATTTGCATATAGCTTTGTCTGAACTGGGGTGGCACAGTGAGCTAAAGAATGATGATGGATTCAACCCAGATCAGTGAATGCGGGTGAGTGTTTAAAAAGTTTCAGCACTCCGCCTATCATCTCCTTGTGCTTACCCAAAACAAATACACACTGATGGCATCATAAATAATCTGAATGAAAGACTTGCTAGAAGGATGATCAAGACATGTATGTGAATACAATATAATACTTGTCAGGTCACACTAGTCAATAAAGTTGTTTTGTGTTTCAGATGTAGCATTTTGCAGTGATTGAAATATTAATTGCAACCTCCTTGACTAGTACAATTCCATACACAACACTTAGGCCTTCATTACTAGTTGTACGAAGTTCCCAGCTGCTATGAGTTTTCTGGTGTTTAACATCAAACTCCAGGTCCAGAAACACAGGAAGGAGCAAACCAGATGCTGCAGGCAGGGTTGCAGCTTAGCTCCACCTTCCTTGCCAAGCAGACGGGGGAGCAGAAAAGAATACTCCCAGAGAAATCATAGCCCACCCCAAGGCATCCTCCTTGACCCCTGTACACCAGCCCTGGCATGTAAACCCTACCACCACATAAACATTACTCCTGCTAAAGAAAATGTAGTATACATACCCTCCCTGACTCCTGTACAACCCCCCACCCCACCGGGCATGTAAACCCCACCACCAGCGAAAACTACCTCCTGCTAAAGAAGGTAGTATATAGCTGCCTGAAAGTCCCCAAAATCAGTGATAACCTGTGGTAAAAGGCCCAGGCAGATTATTTCATAGTCCTAAGAGTTTAACTGATAATCTCCATTAATTCAACATGGAAGTCATAACTATGGTATTACTTTCTATGCCTCTCTTTGCTCCTACAGTATGACTTTATAATAGAAATGCACTCATGGATACATTGAGAGAGACTGTCGATGTAATTGTCAGTTTCCTTTATTGCTCACCTATCTATTTAGTAGTCAGACCCATCTTTGACTCGGCACTAGTTAGCATTGTACCAATAAATTAAGAGTGACACAGAGCAATGGGACCTGTAAGCAAATACCGATAGCTAGTGCCATTTAGTTTTCCCATTCCCCTACATGTTGCATTGCTTTAGACAACAAAGGGGCATATTTACAAGGGCATTACTCCACCGAAGCTTCACTTTTTCTGACAATCGGGTGACGCATTGTCCTGCTCCATATTTACAAGGCAGAGGAGCTAAGCCACTTGGCTTAACACCGCCTTGCAAATATGGATCTGTAAATCAGAGGGATCGCCAAAATCTAATGCCTTTGAAAAGGAGGCTTTCAATACTTTTATTTCTCCTCGGTATTTGCTCTTTCTATTTTTGATACATTCAGCAGCACACATAGAAGGGGCAAAACACCAATAATGAATGTTTTTGTGCAGGAACGTGTCCCTTCCTGCTCTATCACAATCATCCTTGCAACACAGGGACCCTTGCACCATGGTGCAAGGGGACCTGCAGTGGCGCTCAGCAGCTTTTTTAGCACCTGCACAAGGAGAACACAGGGGTGCACCTTATTCTTGTAAATATGGTGCCTCCCTGTGTTTTTGAGGTGACACAGTGAAACACAGCAAAGTTGCTTGCAGCGCCATGTCACTTCATTGTAAATATGCCCCTAAATATTGGTTCAACACCAGATTCCAGCCCCCTCCCATTATCATCCTAGTGTTGCCGACTGTGTCAGGATTGTAGATAGAGAGGAGAAGACATACACTCTTTCCATGTTGGGGATGTAAATGGATCCATGTATGAGGGTCTAGTAGCGTGTTTTGAACTTCACACAGATGTAGATGCTGAATGGGTTGATCCACATCCTTCAAATATTGTGGGGGACAGACTTGTGAGAGAGAGTAGTGACTTTGCACCTCTTCTGGGCTGAGGAGGTCCCGGATGGGCCAATGGTTTGTAGGGTCATCTGGACGGAGGCTACTACTAATGACCCTTGCCACCTAGTCCCTCTTCAATTTGCTAGACTCCAAAGGGGACAAATGTGTTTCCTGCAGTAGGGCCGTGTCTGGGGTCTTTGAGGCAATGTATGTAAGTGTCTTCCTCAGCTTGATATTATGGGTAAGGCCGTTGACATTGTTGGAAAGAATATAGAGATATTTGGGTTGTAGTTGAGAAGTCCTGAGGTGTGTCAAGATATTAAAGGTAGCGGCGATGAATATGAGACCCACTTCACAAGATTGGGGAGTTGTCCGTTTGGCATGAGCCGTCGGATAGGCACATGCTCTAAACTATCCAATATGTAGTTGGAGAATACATCTGGATAATATTGACGCATAAGCTGGGCTTTTAGCTACGGTCAGGAGGGAGACGGAGAACAGCAGGTCAACAGTAGAATGTGTTGTAGTAGAGAGATACTAATCGAAATCTATACAATATATCAATAATACAGTAGCGTGTTTCACCTGAAGGGCACTCATCATAACTTCATGTAAAACAATACAAAGCTATAAACTACTTTGCATGGGCGATGGAACCTTCCAGACCTCCCCCCGCCCAGCACCTTCAGAAAGTAACAGAGTCAAAAAAAATCTGAGAACCACCTTAGGCATAACAGGTTCCAAATGCAGCTGCAAGTACAGCCCGGCTAAAGAGTGGGCTTAGGATAACATTGATATATTTACAAGGTGGAGCGCCCTTGGAGACTTGTCCCAAAAAGGTGGACAGCTCCCAAAGGAGAACACATAGCACATATCTATTATCAGAGGCAAACAACATGGAATATAATGTGGGTATTACCGAATAGGGCCTCATAAAGAGAGTCTAAACTCCCCAGAAGGACCCCTGAAGAGAGCAAAATGTTCAATGTTTGATGGATGAGTGTGATTTATCTGAACCTCTGGAACCGTTTCAAGGCACTCCCTTCTCCCATTGTTTCAGTACAGTATCCAATCTTTGATGTTCTAGAGAGGCACCACTCTTGGTAGGGTCTTAATGTTGAGTGTCACTTAGTGTCTTGTAGTCCTATTGTCAATGTTGGGGTGTCCACAGCCATCCCAACCAGAGCGGACAAAAACTGTTCCAGGTCCTCCAGATCCTCATACTTTATGTGTCTACCATTTATGGTGTGCAGCATGGTAGCCTGCTCAAGTAGGCAGATTTCAATTTTCCAAAGGGCCATTTGGAGCGCCTGGAAATTCATCCAGCGTAATATGGTATCATGAGAGAAGTTAGCTGCACTAAGGTTCTTGGTGTCTTTCTACATAAAAGGGCCATTGAGATGTTTAGCAGTAGAGATCAAAGTCCATGCCTGTTGATGACAAAGAAAGAATGCAATTATTGGCCTTGGAGTATTTAGTCATGCATTCCTCATGTCTCTCGACTCTGTGCACCTTTGAAATTCCAATGGGACGTGAAAATCAGACCTCTTAGCTTCAATAGGAAAGTAATGAGAGACCCATTAATTTCCTTACCTTCCATCTTCCCCGGTTTTGAGAGAAACTGGAAGTTGTTCCTTTGACTTCGGTCCTCAACTTCCACCGGATTCCGGTTTAAGTGCCATACTTTGCTACTGACATAAGGGTATGTTTCAAAGACGTTCAGGCAGTCCCCCAAAGCTACCACTTTGTGGCCTGTGGCATCGACACATGCATTGAAAGAGCCTTGATCAGTCATTAAGAATTTCAGGTCAGCTGTAGTGGATTTAGTGTCAGCATGTATCGCCCATGACTTATTTGATATCAATATGTTTACTCATTATAGTCTACAAAGTAATGTTAGCCGTGGCTGATGAAGGGATTCTTTTTTTGCCAGCCACTATGCCTGTAAGGAGGAGCTGAAGTGTTGATTTCCACTTAGAAATCTGGGATAGTTACTAAGCCAGGTCGCGTTGGCTAGGCTAGACACAGGACCAAAGCTGTAAATTAGTTCAGAGGGGGCAATATAGTCGGCTCATCAGGCAAATAGATCCACCCTCCTCAACTATTACAGTATTTTGAACAGGGCATTGCATGGTGTCGTTAGAGACTCTTTTTACTTCTGACAGGTAATCAAGGCCCAGTCTGGTACTGAAGGCTGCACCAGTAGAATTAGGCTCACGAATAATGATGGGTCATAGAAAAAAGGGCCGTCCCCAGAGTCAACCGGTATGTGCACATAATGGATTAGGTAGAACAACAGTCCCGTAAT
This sequence comes from Lissotriton vulgaris, assembly GCF_964263255.1. Classification (NCBI taxonomy): domain Eukaryota; kingdom Metazoa; phylum Chordata; class Amphibia; order Caudata; family Salamandridae; genus Lissotriton; species Lissotriton vulgaris. Next base: position 1,301,419,585 of record NC_141695.1, on the reverse strand, counting down.
CTTATCCTTGCAGTTATTCAAGTATGGGCAGTAAAGTTATGTATACACAAAGGAGCACAGAGGGAAAATAGAACCCTGGTCGCCTTCCACTCACAAAGTCATTTCAACATAAATGGCCAGGTCATTCTAGGCAATTATATTTTTTCAAAAAATGTACATCTTATCAGACTTATTCTTTTAATTTATCTCCCCACGCTTAAATGTTGTTAGGGGTAGAGAGTACACTTTTTAAAGGCCAATTTAAAAACACCACCATCCCACTATGACAGTCAACCAAAATAAACAACAGTGGCTTTACTGTGCCAAAAAAAGTGTGAAAAGGCGAGATGACCCCTCAAGGGCCCACCACCATCGGGGTATCTGGTTGTAATGTAAGTGCAATCGAGTGCAGTAAAAAAAGGAGAAGAAAAGAAAAGAAAACCAAAAATAAAGTGTGTTATGAAGTTAGGAATGCACGTCAATAATCACTTTATTCTTTAAACTTTCTGCAGCCTAACTGGTTAAAAGAAGAAGAGGAATAGGTTGCTAATCATACAGTCCAAACCTACAAGCCAACATGTTTCATTGCCTTTTACCATTTGAGGCAATTTCATCAGGGCGTATATTCTTTTGCCACTGCATCAATGCTGAACACAACATTAAATGAGACCTTGCTGAGTCATGGTGTCTCCTACCAGCTGCAAGGGTTAGTTAAAAAAGGAGACACGACCCCTCCTGTGAGCCGTCCTCCGTATCCCTTCACACTCGAAAAGGTATATGTGACACTCCTTGTCCCATCTCGCCTTTTCACACTTTTTTTTTGCACAGTAAAGTCACTGTTGTTTATTTTCGTTGACTGTCATAGTGGGATGGTGGTATCAGTAAAGTTTTGTGCCAAGAGCCATTAGTAGTAGTTGGTGGGAGGGAGGTGTCGGAGGTAGTTTTACACTGATCAAATACATTTTTCTCCATCATTGTGAAACTTGTGGTCCACCCAACACAAAATTGGGTGGGCTGATCATGAGTTAGATGGACAGGGTACTCTGCTATCCTTGCAATGTAGTAGCTGTTGGCCAAATTCTAAATCCGCCCAGAGGCCTACCTAATGCCAATCAATACTGACCTTCCTCCTCAGGAGAAAAGTCCACCCTAAACCTCAGTCATCTCACCCGTTCACCCAGAAGCCTACATCTTTTTTAGTTGCAAAATATTTGATTCAGCCTGCTGAATTTCACAGATAAAGCTATGCCCTTCCTGGCAGGCTGATGAGCCTCCTGCAAACTATACACAGGACCTTGGCCTCGAAGATGGCCTTTGCTTTAACACTTTTAATGCAATGTGAGACTAAATAGAAACATATAAATAGGTTGAAATTGAGACATACTTCATTGCGTCTGATGTTCTGCTTCTTACCGCTCTACATGATGTCATCATTTATACAGATAAATGTATACAGTGCCATAGATGATAACAGTACCATTTTTATCTTACATTCATCCATTCACAGATCCATCACACCCATCCATTATTCATGTATCTATCTATCAGTTCATTCATTTACCACTTAATTCACCAATTAATGAATGTCGTTCTTTTAACAGATACGTCCCTGAGTGATCTGAAGTTTGAAGTAAGAGATGATGATTTTTCTCAAAGCTACATGGCTTTACTTGTGGATCTTCTCTTCTGCTGTTGCTGGCATCACTTCATCTCCAGGCTGCCAACTTCCGTTTCCCAACATTCAAGTTTACTCACAGGAGGGCGACATTATATTTGGTGGTCTCGCTCCAGTTCATCAAAGCATTGTTCCTTCTACAACGTCCACCCTTTTCACTGAACCACCTGGTGCCAGGCGCTGCATAAAGTAAATATCACAATTTCCTTCTTTAATTTAGTAGCTTTTCCATGCAAATAGCATATACGGCGACCAATTTTTTGGCCTATGCATAGGAAACGGATTACTAACACTAACTAATATATAATGGGCAAATAACAAATGCAATGATTAACAAATAAATAAGCTAACACCTACAGTCACATTTTTTATGCCTGGTTTTACATCTTCTGCATCTCCAGGTGCTTCATATATGCCAGGCAGCCTTTGTGTTGGTGGCAAGGGGAAGCAGCAAATGGTAGAATACTCACTTTTTGGCCTGCCTTATACTAACCTAGGGGCATATTATCAAGGGGGTTTATCTCCGCTTTTTTGGCTTTAAAAGCAAAGAAAGCGGAGATAAAATTATCTCCCTATTACCTAGCTGTCGCTAACACCAGTTAGCGACAGCTAGTAGGACATCGCGACTATCTTGGGCCCCACTATGCATGTCAGTGATATTTATCACTAATGACATGCAAAGTGGGCGTGCCAAGATGTTAGCGACTGAAAACAGTCGCTAACATCGCTATCTCCTATTACCAACTTCTGGAGATATTCGCGCTAAGCGCGAATATCTCCAAAAGCTAACACCTGCCCTGAGCAGTTCTTAGCCATGTTATCCAATGGGAGGTGGATAACATGGCTAAGAGCATTAGCTCGGTAATGCATGAATATCGCTGACTTTTCAGCGATATTCATGCTTTGCGGCGATTTTTATTGCATTTGCGATAAACCTTGGTAATACCAAGGTTTATTTGCGGTAAAAATCGCCGCAGCTCAGCGGTAAATATTTTTCTCTAACCAAGCAATAACGATAATATCGCTATTGCATGGTAATATGCCCCCTAAATTGGTCTTTTATCATTGCGCTAGACACCCCTATCATATATATGCTTGTTCCGTGATTCGTAACTTGTTCTGTTTTGGAAGAGAGACACCAGCAGAGATGTCCATCTGCTTTGCATGGTCGAGCCTTGGTCAATGGTTGTATTCCTTTGCCTTCTCTGAGGTGGCATCACCACTGTGTAACTTGATGGCACCAACAGCTATCTCGCTTAGAGGTATCTCAGCAGGAACAGGGGAGGAGAACCGGCTGGCATAGTATGTGGACAACTAATGAAGCTATTGTGGCATGGGATAGAATAAACATTAATAATAACCATTAACCCGAAGACTTATCCCACCATCTTGAAGGGCATGGGGATATTATATATCTCTTTATCCTTTTTATTACATTTTGTTTATTGACATAGATGGTCGTCGCATTCTCTTCCAGCAATTGTGCAAACAAGTGAAGCCTTCCTAGCTTATGAGTGTTGTGTCTTTCATATGAATGTGAGTTTCAAGATGGTGACCAGTGATAAAATCTAACACTGCAGTGGACAGGAAGGCACTGGTGCCCAGAATGTGCTACGAGGGCGCTGGTCTGGCACTACTCCACGCACTCTGCTATAGCTTAGCACTGTCCAAAAAGCATCAGGCCCAAATCGAGATTTTAAGCCTCTTTGGAAATGTTTTAGAAATATAAGATATTAGCTTTTATCGAATCCGGTAGGAAGATATTCAATGAGAAGGCAAACGCCTTGGAAGAGGCCCGAGGGGCACGAAGGATTCATATTAAGCTCGATTGGGGCAGCAGTTCAGTAACAATTCTTATTCATGTGGAATCATTTATCAAACCAATCATTTTTGGGGGGCTTTGGTGGAGGAATGAAGGTAAGCTCAATTACCTCTGTAACTCTCTATGAAGTTACATTCTGAAGCCTCAAATCAAGGAGGTGAGTTGTGCTGTGATGAGAGGGGGGAGAGAATTACATCACTCTACCTACACTGTGGATGTTTCAGAATTGGTGCTGTCCTGTGTTCCATTGATCTTTCAGGAAGTCTGTCACTGCTAGACAGGCCAGCTTGAAAGGACTAGTGAGTGGGCCATTTTTAGGTTTCCCGAGGCAGCGCATGCGCTGTGTCTTCGAGACATGCTGTATCCACTCTGTGAGCTTGCAGCCCTACCATCACTTTTGATTAGTGACTTTGTATGTCCTTTAAAAAGGTTTGCTTTCATGTGGTTAATCTGTCTTCTTTGTCCCTCTTTTTTGTAGGTTGCATCTACCCATAGAGCACGTCCTATTACTTATAGCCTTTAATTTCTGTGCATTTAGGTTAGTTTGGCACACTATTTTTTGTTTGTTTCTGCCTGTGTTTGAGGAATGTTGCCTTTTTTTTCCTCTGTCATGTCGTTGTTTGTTTTTTTGTTTTAAACACGCTCACCTGACAGTAGCTCAGGTAACATCAAGCATCGCTTGTTTGTTTATCAAAGTACTTTTAAACAGCTTCTGAAAAATGCATTGAACCCACTTTCGGAACAAAACCTGTTCACCGACGTTATTTTTTTCCTAAATTATTTCTTATTTACAATCTCCCCACCCACCCAACTCCTATTTCTTCTTTCTCCCCATGCCTGTTTGTTCTCCCCCTTCCATGTGCACTCATCTCTGTTTATTCTCACCTTCCCAATTGAAGCACTGGCCCATTAAAAAGTGGACATTGAGGGTCACTAATAAAAGAATACATTATTTCAGAACTTTCCATATAAAGAGGTTAGAAGAATCAACAATTGTGCTTGCATGCAGAGGGGGACCGGATGCTTTGTCTAAAGTTCTCATTGGGTCTATAAAAACTTGCCAAAAACACTAGCACGTAACCTTCCCATAAATCCTCACTTAATCTCACGAAATGCTCGGCCATGCTTAAAAGAGGATACCATTACCTCATTTCATTGTGACACCCTCAAAGATGTAGTATTGGTATAATATGAAATGTATTACTTTTCAATATTTCACAAAACGTCCATAGCAAAAAAAATATTTATATCAAACTCTGCATCCTTTTATTACGTGTCTTACGTTGCCCTTCAATTTAATGTTTAAAACTAAAATATTTATGGATAGCAGTAGATTGACAAAATGAAATTACACTACGAAAAGTGGATTCTAGTGAGAGGCCCTGTCCCGAATAACAGTCCAACAATGTTTCTAACATGGCAGCGCTTTGTACTACTGAGGCACTGCCATGTGATGCATCGTCTTTGCCAATTAAATGGGGTGTGCACGTGAGCGATGGTGATGCACCTCAAGCACACGGAAGCACCTGTTGCGGAGGCTGGGTGCTAGAGTTGCAGGCTGTCTTTTTCCAACAGCCCCTCCATGTCTATGGGGAGATGCCGGGTGGACAGGGGGAGTTGGAGGACGAGTTCCAGCAGCTGCAATTAAAGTCCATGTATACCCTTACCAACTAAATGGTTCCGTATTTATTGTTTGAATGTTTGTTCGTCTGTATACATTACCTCCTCGTTAGTCTTCCTCGCCACATGACTAACAAAGTGAGCTGCAGCTCCACACTAGAACCCTCCAAAGCAAAAATTCAGCCTCTAATGCCTCCCATCCCTTCCCAATATGGCTGACCCATTACACCCTTGACCTCTATAAGAGGCGGGCCGGCCCAACCTTGCAGCCTGTCTTTTTTTGTTCTGCGCTGAAGATTCTGTAGAGCATTTTCAAACAGGTAAGTTGGGCCGAGGTCCTGCTCCAGCAGGTCCCTGGGCCCTGGTGTGGAGGCCCTGCTCAAGCGGGATCGGACTCTGGTTCCCACACCTTCTGATCCCGCACTGCACTTTGGTTTTTGATGCCCTGCTCTAGCCGGCTCCGCTGGTTGCGGACGCTTGGGGTTTCCTTTTATCCCCCTTATTGGTTTCTGCCCTGCTATAGCGGGCTTTGTGGTTGGGTATCTGCTGTCTCTCAGCCCGGCTCAGGCGGGCTTTTTCAGGGTGCCTTCGGCCCCTGGGAGGGCTACGGACTTGTGTGCCGAGTTTTACATTGCATAGTACCTCTACACAGGGAAATTGAGCATTCTTTGCATCAGTTAACGTGCATTCTATTAAGACCCGAGTGGTGTTGTGATGTTGGAAAAACTTACTGTTTCACTCATGCGCACGCTGTGTCCCCGAGCTCAGGCAGCCCTGCTGGGCAGTGCTCGTAAACCCACCAGGGGACAGGGAGTATTTGGGCGATTTTCAAGGATCAAGCGACTGGTCCCCTGCCGTGGAGCTCCCCTTCCATTGTCCCGCAACCGGATTACGGGGCTGCGGCGCGCGCTGCACTCCGCCCGGGCCAGTAAGTGGCATACAGTCGCCTTCCACTGAGCTGGCTCCATGGGCTGCATCGCTAACAGAACGAGTTTCAATTTTGGGGTTGTGAGCCTAGTGACTGGTACTGCTGGCTGTGGAAATTGTGGTCGGTGTTCATGTCCCGCCCTTGTCTCGACGCTGTAGGCAAGTCACCAGTGTTATGGGGCTCTCGTGTCTGTATTGTTGTATGCCACTAGCATCCTTCCCTGTGGCTTCGATGGGCTGTTTGTGGTCTTCTGCGGTCTCTGGCTGCGCGGGCGGGCTCTGCGGGGGAGCTTACCTTCCTGGCTGTGTTTTCTGTTGTGTGCTGCTACCGTTGCCTCGGTGGGTCCCAGTCCACGGGGTGGCCACGTATTCTCCTGTTTCTATGGCTGTTAGAACTGTCGGGGTCTCAACAAAACAAAATCATGCAGTTTGTGCCCTGAGAGATCAGCATTGCCCAAATAACCAGAAAAGAACCACTCGGAACCGCTGCTGGAGCGCCGCGGTTCACGAGCAGAATTGCAAGATGGCCGCCGACTCGATTAACCAGTTAGCAGTCTAGTCATTGTCTGTATCTCCAGGTGCAAGATCTTTGGTGAAGCGCGCTCACAGATTGTAATGCGCACTTCACTAAATACTGTGAAGGAGACGGTTGGCTTTTTTGGAATGCCGTTTAAATTCCGATCTGGCCCTAGAGTTTTGAGTTAACTAATGAATTCCTGACGTAGATTAAATAAACAATCTTGCGCTACCAGAGTCGTGACCTAGGAGAGAACAAAAAAGGAAGAAGCCTCGAGTATCTACTTACCGCGTGAGATTATAAGAGAGTCCAACAGGCTATCGAGTCGTCTAGAGAGAAGGAGAAAGAGAAGACACAGATAAGTGCATGCATGCAATTTTCGGACTAAGGATACGTTTGAATTCTGTGATGAAACGAACAATGGTAAAGGCTAAAGAGTACTAAAGACTTACTAAGAAAGAAGATACTAATAAGATTATTACTTAAGCAAGCAATACATTAAGAAGACAGTTCAAGGCTACCTAGCCCCAATTAAATTGAGAGAGAGAGTACCAAGAAAAGTGAAGACTTACAAGAGCAATATCAACAGTTGCAGGTGATTCCAGGAAGACATAAAGAAGACAAGGTTAACAAAAGAAACATATTACAAGAGCAAGTTCAACAAGATAATTTATAAGATTAAGTGCTTTAAATAGGAGGTAAGAATAATAGTAAGAATTACAGTTAGATAGTTTATAGATGTTTAAAAGAGAATTAATCAAATCAATATTACAGATTTAATCTTCCGAAGCACGAGTGTAGAAACTTAAGAAGACAGAAAAGACAAGAAGAAGAGTTGCGCTAGAATCTGGATAGTTAGGTAAGAAAAGAGGTAACGATTTAGAGAAGATTGATCAGAGTAGGAAGAGAACTACATTTTTCCTGTCTTATGTGCATTAGGACTTCAGTGGGTAGACAGAAAGACATCGTCTACAGAAGAAGCTGAACAGAACAGATACAGAGCAGTCTCTTCTTGGTTTAATATTTTATCCAATTCCCCTTTCCCCCTTTGGGTTTCTTGAGGGCCAGGTTTTACATAACTGTCTCTGAGTATCCTAGAGGTGGAGCTGGGAAAAAGGCAACCATCTGTTCCTGTGCAAGTCGTGTCAAGAGAATACTTCGAGACAACTCACCTTGACAATGGCCATCGACTATACTTTGGGTGTGATTTTGCACCTTCATGCTTGTGGCCGCCGGTGTTTGAGCTTGGTTTGGAACTTGCACTTGCGCATGCGCTCAACTTGTTTCTCCCACTGCGTGTCTGTTTCCCTGGTTTACTTGTGTCAGGGGAGTGCGCATGTTCTATTGCGGGCTCTCGTTTTCTGCAGTACATCGGGCTCACCTTTTGGTGGTTATTGTGTGTGTCCTGGTGGGGTTTCCGACTTCTGTCACTGCCGTGTGTCTGTGTTTATCTTACTCCTCTCTTGGGGGTGTGGGGTTATTTTTCCCACTCTGGGAGTGTTGGGTTTCCCCTGTTGTTCCTTCATGCTTTGGCCTGCTTCTGTGCGCTGTGTGTGGGTGTGAAAGAGCTGGTAGATAGCCTTATGGCTAGAGCAGTCGTCCCAGGGGCTGGGGTTGCCGTGCTTCTGGTCTATCCACTCTTATTCTCCTTTATTTTTTTGTGGATACATTGGCCTTCGAATCAATGTATCATTAAATGAGTATATGAGTATATGTTGGATGTGTAGTTCAGGTGATCTTTCTGTATCTTGCGCGATCGGTTGTACATGGGTTTTCCGCTTTCTACTTTGTTTACGTTGCTTCCCTGTTTTCACCTGGCTGAGGCGCTGTGACCTTGCAGTTACGGTCTCTGTCTCTTACTCCTTGGTTGTGTGTTCCTGTCCGGCATTCTCACTTTTTGTGTGTTTCTTGTCGGGGGAGAGGATGTAGCCTTATGGCTAGTGAGGTCGAAGTTCTTAGTTCGAGGCTCGGCTACGACGTTCAACATCCTGTGATTTTGGGCACGTCACTTAAAATGGGGTCATGGTTACTTTTTTATGCGGCTGGGTTCTGCATTGGGGCCTTTCCGGTGTTTTCTCTCTCTTCCTTTCTGAGGTTGGCAGTGAGTGGTCCATTGGGTGTTGCTCCACGCTTTCTGGTGGTATCATCAGTTTTGGCCATCATGGAGGTTTCGCTCCCATGGGTGCTTTGGGCCTGCGGTCCATTCCTCCTACTCTAATTTTTTGTGCTGGGTTTGTCCTGGTTGATCCCAATTTAGGTGTCCTCCGGGGTTCTGCATGTCTGTTGGGGGTGGGCTGCTATTGGCACTGGTCTTCCTTCCCTAGGTTGCCTCTGTGGTCACTGTGTGGCCCTTCTGGGCTGTGTTCGGCGGATTCGGCCCTCCTCGTCGTCTGCTTGTTTGCGGCAGGATTATGGTTCTCCACTGTGCAGCTTGTTCTTGGGCTCCTTGGCCTTGCTGCTGGGGGGGCCCTTCCTCCCGGTTGTGGGTATGTTTTGTGAGCCTCGGTTGCGGTAGCCTCTTGCATGCTTCCTCTGTGTTTGTTCCCTGGCTTTGTTATGCTTCCCTGGGCTCGTTTTCATGCAGGTCATTTGAGGCGCCTTCTCCTGTCCGTAAGTCAATAGGCCCTCGTGTTTGAGATTCCTTCTCCTCTAGTTCTCCTGTGGGGCCCCCTGTGGTCCAATCCTTTTCTAGTGTCACCTTCATAAAATTGTGGGGGATTCTGGTTGTGACGGTCGACGTTAGCCCACTGTTGGCTGGCTTGCATTCGGATGGTCTGGTGAGGTTGTTGGATGTCCCTTTCCTTCCTCTCTGTTGCACCCTCTTGGTTGTCTTTGTCCACGGATGTGTGACTTGCTGCCACAGTGTTTGGGTGCTGCGCCTTGACATTGAATGTCTCCTTCTGCTTCCCATGCTTCGGCAGCCAGGGCCCTGTGACCTTCCTTCCCTGATTGTTTCTGGTCTCGTGTGCTCTGTGAGTTGTTCGTGCCTTGATGGGTGCCCTCCTGGGACTCCCTGGTGCGGTGGGCTTAATCTCCTGTGGGGCCCTCGTCTTGTGTGTATTTTGACTCTGCGTCTTCGGATTCTTCCTTCTTGGGTCGGTGGTCTTTCTGTTCTGGGTTCCTCTTCCTGGTTGGTGGTGGCCTTTGCCGTCCTTTGGGGCGTGCCTGGGTTCCCATTCGGTGCGGAGTCCCGTTGGTCTGCCTTCTGTTGGCCATTCCTTTGGCTTTTCGGGGATTTGCCTCGGTCTTGCGGGGGCTTCTTGTTGCTCTTCTGGTCAGTTTCTTCCCTTCCTCGTGCCCTGGGGGGTTTGCGGGGTTCGCCCCTCTTGCTTTTTTTGTTTGTGCTGTCCTTTCCTAAGTATTTTTTCTCTGGCTGCGGCTCTGCCACCCTGTCTGCACATGGTCTCATCTGATCTCGGCAGTTCCACCGGGTCGGCCTCTTTGTGCCTGGATGAGTGTGGGCCATCCTAGTTGGGCCTGGCCAGGGCTTTTGTCCTGTTGGTGGTGCTCGCCAGGGTGCTTCTCTGTTGGCATATGCTGCTGCCGCGATTAGTGGCCTTTGGACCTGTTGCTCGGGTTTGTGTTGCTCCTTTGTGCCGTCCCCTGCTTTCTGGTATTCCCTTGGTCCAGCGGTTCTTTCTGGTGTCCAGGGGTGCTGGTGAAGCCGTTTCTTCTCTCCCAGGCGGGCGCTTTGCACTTCCGGTGTGGACTTTGTGCCCTCCTTCTTCTTTTTCCCTGGTTTTGGGGTCCTGGGGCCTGCTGGCTCGGGTTGCTCCCTGGGTGTGTTGACACGGCTCGGGCTCATTTGCCCAGATCTGGCTGTTCCTCCCTGTGCGCTCCTGTTCCTGTTAGTTCTTCATTGTTCGGCTGGACGGGGCCTGGTTGCTGGCTGAGTGTCCGCCTCGGTGCTCACTTCGGTGGCTCGCTTCCTTCTGGTGGACATGTTCCTGGGACGGTTTGCTTGGTCCCTGTGTAGGGTGGTCTTGCTCCTCCGGGCTGTGTTTCCCCAACCCCTGCCTGTCATTAAGTGTTTTCTCCTGCATGGGTGCCTCTGGTGGCCGTTCGCTTCATTTTGTGTGTCTTGGCCTTGGTCCTGGTCCCTTCCACTCTTCGAGTGGGCGGCCGTGTGGGTTTTCTGCTTTTCACTGTTGGCCTGTTGGGTTCCCTTGGTGGCCGGGTTTCGTCGGTGTTGTTTCCGGCGCCTTCTCCTGGGGTTATTTTGCCTTTTCTCCCCTTGGTGTTGCTCTTCCTTCTGGGGGGTACTTTGTGCGACTGGGGTCCATGTCCCACCTGTTTCTTGCCTTGCGGCGTTTTGGTGACCTTCGTAGTTTAGTTTGTTTACTAGGTTGGCATGCTGGGTTCCCTTGCACTCCTGTCCATTCTTGTGACTCCTGCCAGTCTGTTTAGCAGTGTCTGGTTCCGCTGCCCCATTTTTACAGAGGTTCTGGCTCCCGCGGTTGGTGGTCCACCATGCGGTTTGCTCTGTTTCTGTCAGTCTGTGTCTCCTTTCAGCTGTGGCTTTTTTGCTGGGTAACTCCTGGCGGGGATGCCCTCTATCCCCTCTCACTTTGGGCTATCCGTTGGGCAGTCCTGGTGTGTTTGGCCCGGCTTGAAGCTTTCTGTTCTGGGGCGTGATGGCAATTGCTTTTGGCTCCGTGCAGTCTGGTCTAGTTCCTTCTCTGTCCTCCTTCGGACTCTGGTTAGGGCAGATTTTTCTGGCGGCACTTCTTGTCTCGGGTCTGGGTTCTAGTCCCTCCCGGTTTCTTCTGTCCTGGGCTGGTTCTTCCTGCTTGTGGTTGCCTCTCTTGGGTGGTCCTGCCACTCGTTTGGTCTGTTTGGTTTGCCCTTTTTTGTGTGCGTCTAATTGAGGTCCGTTGGTTTCTTGTGAGTTTCCATAAAGCCGCTTGGCTTTGGTATGTGCTCACTTTGTTAGTCATGTGGCGAGGAAAACTAACAAGGAGGTAATGCCCTGGTTACTTACCGGTAAACTTCATTACTCCGAGTATAGTCTTCCTCGCCACATGAGTTCCCATCCCTCCCTCCCTGTTGGCTTTCAGCTTCATGTTTATGCTTGGCATTGTCAGGCTGCAGGGTTGGGCTGCATACAAGAGGAAGTCACTGTCGGAAATATTACACCACCTCAAGATGTGCATGCATTTCTGCACCTAGATAAAGCTGGTGATATTTTCAAGTGGTGGGGCAGAAACACCCTTCACAGACAGAGTGAGCTAAGTGAGTAAAATACCTTTTCAGGAGTACACCCCACACCAAAAACATAGAAAAATAAAGAGGAATGTGGATGTTAGCAACATTTTGCAAAAGAAATGTAGCTTGCCTTGCTTCAAGAGGGAAAAAGACATTTTCACGAAGGCTTTGGAACGCATGGCTTTTATATCGAAAACGGCAACACTAGTATATATTTTCACTAATTCATTGTTCAAACCAAATGTTCACTGGACACATGTCATTACAATGAAAAATATATCTGTGCATGGGTACCAATATATTTACTATCGGATTTAAGGACTAGAGAAGGAACAGTGCTCAGATGTTGAATTTAAGGCTCAGGAATGGGGAAGGGACAGTTTCAGTGCTAAGAGTGTGGGGGAAGCACACAGATGTTGTATTTAGGGTACGAGGCAGGGCAAGGGGCCAATTTAGGGTTAAGGGTCAGATCTGTCTCCTCTCCAAGTTTTGAGACATCAGAACCTACTGGAGCCAAACCATACCAACACCTGGGGTACTGGACCACCTACAGCAAACAGGGGCCTAAAGAGTCCAGTCTGGAATCCATTCACTCCAGAAGCAAGCACCTGTCGAGGAATGTTGATAACCCTGAGACACACTCTCTGAGTGACCCAGCTGTCCCAAAATCACCTCTCCAAGTTGCCTGCTTCTGATTGCGAGGACTCCTCAACGCACAACACCCAGCTGACCAAACTGCTCAGCACCTGGCCCCACTGACCCGGTAACAACAAACCAGCTGTGCTCCCATGGTACTGCAATGCTTGACACCTTCTCCCCACAAAGGGACCCACCGGACTTACCTCTAAAGACCCATGTATAGTGTCTTTCCAGGTGGCCCCCTCTCCCATAGAACACCAGGTACCATCAACTTCCGTACCAGACTCTCTGTCAAATCTCAAATGCTCCCAAACTTCTGCTGCTGGAACACAGGGCCTGGCCCTGCTGGTGGCCTAAAAGGAGAAGGTGATCTTCTAAAAGTATTGCCTGATTTTCTATGAATTTTTTAACTTTTGCCCATTGACTTCAATGGTAATTGTGCACAAAAGTGATATATTTTCCATCAGTGCAAAAATCATAACTCCTGAAGTACTTACCCTGTATCGCAGTTCTTGGTATTAAAGACTACTTAAAAACAACATTATTTTTTGCTTTGAATTCATTACTGAGTGTGTGCCTCATTTATTGCCTCTGTGAGTACAACAAATGCTTAGCACTTCCCTCTGATACGTCTAACTGCTCACCCACACTACCACAAAAAGAGAATTACAATTGTCTGCTTTTACCTCTGTATGCACAACCTTATAACCTTTAGTTTAAAAAACAATGAATTTCATAGATTTTTTTAATTCTATTTCTTAACTATAACGTCCCTGTAACCTTTGGTTCTTTTAACTGATTTTCTATGGTTTTTTAACTAGAAGCCGCATAGTGGTGGAGAAAGGGGGTGGGCCTCTGACTAGCTCTCAGAAATCCTGCTCTGTCTGCTTCACTGAACGTAATAGAAGGGTTTCTGGGACCCTTAAAACTCTCAGCATCCAAACAGGGCCTTCATACCCCAAACAGCAGTGAGCCACAAGGTGCATTTGCAGAGTTTTGGGTACAGGGGCTGTGGTCTCAGATGACCTTTTAGCAATTCCGCTTTGTGGGACTTACTGTGGGTAACAGGAGGGTTTGGTGGGCCCAAGGACACTCTAGAGCCAAGGGGACTTCATCCCCCAACCAGTAGTGCAAGAAGGGGTAAGTTTGCACAGTTTGGCGAAAGGGGTTGGGCCTCCAATGTCCTCTCAGTAATCACATTCTGTGGGGCTTACTGGAGATAACAGAAGGGCTTGGTGGACCCAAGGACCCTCTGGAGCCAAGGGGACTTCATCCTCCAACTAGCAGTGCACCAGGAAGCGTGTTTACAGATCGGTGGAGAAAAGGGGCATGGGCTCTGACATCCTCTCAGCTGGAGGTAACAGGAGGTATAGTTGACCCCAAGGATCCTCAACAGCCAAGGGGTCTTCATCCTCCAACTACTATTGCACCAGGAGGCAAGTTTGCACAGTGGTGGAGAAAAAGGAGTATGGCCTACACTGTGTGGAAGTTACTGGAGGAAACAGTAAGGGTATTGAGACCCCAAGGACCCTCTGAAGGAAAGGTGAGTACATCCACTAACTAGTAGCATGCTACGAGGTGTGTTTGCAGAGTTGTGATAAAAGGGGGGCAGGCCTCCGGTACCTTGCCATTTTTACTTTTTATTTTTCAGAGGAGGGGGGCAGCATTTCCCCATCCCAGGCCAATTTTGTGCCAGGAGCCTGGCCTTTGCATTTATTTAATTTCTTTTTTAAAAGAATAAGGGGAGTGGGCCACATGGCCCCTCTACCAGGCCAATTTTGGCCCTGGGGACCCCATCTCCCCCAGGCCCAGCCCCACTCAGGGTACCCACTCAGCAATGATGGAGAACACGGGGATCATCAAGGTCCTGCACTACCTGACATCTTCGCGCCTCCTGCAAGAGCCGGCATTGTTTATTCAGAGCGAGAGCTAGTAAAATGCAGCTCCCTGTTTGTAAAACTACTTGTGCTCCGTTTTCAGCAAGTGAGACCTTTTTTAACGCTCTCGATTGCTGAAAGAGAGCAAAGTTTGCTATGGCTTGGAGGGAGCAGTAAAGCTATATATATTTTACCTACTGGCTATCGCCAGTAGGTAGTTATAGTTAGACCAATGTTTTCATAGAAATGGTGTTTTATTTGTGTCAATAACTTTGGCGCTACTTGACGTATTCACGAAAGTGAATTGGGCGCCGAGAAAAAAGGAGGCCGCCAAAACGTGTTTATTTTTATAGAGAACCGCTGAACAGAATTACAACAAGCTAGATGTTGGTTGAGAAAGTGTGCTTTTTGTGATTTGCTGTAAATTTGTTCAGTAGTTTCAGAGATTGTTAGGTTTAAACATTATAGATATCTGGGGACCCGAGTCCTTGCAGTGGACTCATGGATCCTACTGAAATTTTATTGGTTGCCAACACTTCAACAAGGAAGTGTTGGCAGCCATCTTGGGACTTGGCTTTAAGCTGAGTCCCACAAAAAAAAGAAAAGGGGACAGAGTAGGGATACCCTGATCCTCCAGATAGTGCCCATGCAGCACCCTGCACCCCGGGGACTGCCACCTCCCTGGGGCAAAGAACAATAAAGTGATGCTGGGTCTTGCACTGCCACCCCATACAGCCCGGGGATTGCCACATTCCCAGGAATATGTATTAAATAAGTCTGGGTAGCAGGTATGGCCTCCCCTGCAGCCCCAGGGGCTGCCACCACCCCAGGGCTTTAAACTTAAATAATGCAGGGGGGCCATGCAGACCCTCCACAGCCCAAAGGAACTGCCACCTCCCAATGACTTTATCCAAAATAAATGCGGGCCGCGCATCCCGCCCGCAGCTCTGGGTCCACCACCTCCCAGGGGTTTTAACTTTCATTAATGGAGGAGCATGTAGAACCTACCCCAGGGCCCTAAGGACCACCACCTCCTCAGAGTCCTTACCATAGAAATGTGGGGCCCGTGCGATTCTCCTTCAGCCCCAGGAAATGCCACCGCCGCATGAGGTCAAATATTATAATGGAGGGGGTTCCGCTGCAGACCTCAGGACCTCAGGGGACCACTGATGGAGCAAGGATTCGCATGTAAAGCGCCTTGCTCACATACAAAAACCTTGCCTAAATGTATAATCATACTAAACCAGTTGTTCCTCATTTATTAAGCGTTTCTCCAAACACGCGGGTGTCCCCAGGATGCTTGCTTGTATGTCTCTCCCATACTAACGAAGCTTGCGCTAAAGAAACGGCTGCTTTGCTGAAATTCAGTCTGCGCATGCGTCGGTCATACCCATGTGATGTGACGCACTCGCATTCTGGAGGGATTGTATTGCTCATGCGCACTGAGGCAAAAATGGCCGCTCGTCTCTCACCACGCTCTCTGCTTGCTACCGCTGCTTCAGCCTATCTGTCTTTTTGCACTAAACAGTAATGCTATAGTCATTATAAAATAAGGGATGTTTAGAATTTCATTATGGTATACAGTGTGATCATTTTATGTGTGATATTAATTTGTTCTCGCTTACTTTTCATGTACCGCGTCTTTGTGGGCTGGGGGCATACATGAGCGACGCCATGCTGAGGCTCCTCTGAACTCTATCATGTGACCTGGGAGAATCCTCACTGCGCAGAAGCTAAAACAAGCCAGCTGGCTCCTGAAGCTCGATGCGCCTGAGAACCCATCCCGAAGATGTAGTATTGCACCTTGAACCAAGAAAGACTGTTGCTATATGCTGTACACTTGTATTGTATTCTGTATTCCTATGCCTGGGAACGTGAACCCAAGGGGCGGGTGTGCAAAATTGAATAATAATGATGGGAACACTGAATTTTAGGAGGTGGTAATGACCGCACCACCTCTCCTGACCAATCATAATGTGGGAAACTGTCACTTGCAACATTAGTGGGTGGTCTGAGGGACCCCAAAACAGTATAACTGCCCTAGTTTAGCTTAGGAAAATTGTCCGACTTGTCCGAGTAGCAGACCTGTCACTGACCCTACGAACTCTATAGGTGCTCAATCTAAAGTGCTGCGGAGCACTCTGTCCATACTTTCCACAAACTCCTAAGGGGTGGAAATAATCCTAAGTGCTGGCGAAGCACTTTGCTGGGAAATTCGAAAAACCCAATCGGGGTTACTGGCGGATTACTTGCAGAAAGGGGTAACGCAGGCGTTGCTTCTGAAGCTGTGGGTGTTGGTCGTACCTTGGTGAGCCCAGTCCTGATCCCAAATCCTGAGGGGTATCCTGTCCTGACTGTCCGTGAGCTGTACCTGCTCACATTCTGGCATTCCTTTTCTGAGGGTCCTTGTCCCCGTCCTTCCAACTGACCCGTGGCCAGGGTTGGTCCTCATTCTGAACTAGGTAATTATTAGTCTGTGGGTTTGCGTCTCTCTCTCTCTCTCTCTCTCTCTCTCTCTCTCTCACTCTCCATTTTCTTAATCAAGCACTCTCGCCTGTGATATTGCTCTATCACCTTGAAAAGCAAGTTATATGCAAATTGTTTATTAGAATTGTTCCACTTCTCTCCCCACCTTTAGAGAATTGCCAAACTGTTATATTTCATTAGTATGTTCCAATTTTTCCCTTTCCTTTAGTATGATTGCGGTGAACTTAGTAAGAATAGTTTAAAGCACTTAGGTTAAGTACATGTTCTAGGTCCCATCCATGTCCTGTGTCCTAGAATAAAGTTGCAGTGACTAGTTCTGTTCTAAACTCCTGCCTTTTAGTCTTCCCATATACTCAATGGTCCTAGTTTTAATTCATAGTTACCTAGTGGTTTTGATTTTGATGTTTGACGTATTACTCTGCATATCACTTATTGCCTTGTCATACTTTCTTTGAACTTCTATATAAAGCTTTGAACATCCTCAGGTGTCTGTGGTCATTTTTCAGAAATTGTGGATAAGTATGTACTGATGTATAAAGAGTATTGTTCCTAGGCCCTGTCTACTATTTCCCTGATAGCTCCAGATCTGTCATAAGAATTATGCCTGTGGTAAGTCAGGTGCATGGTAAGCAGAGGTGTGAAACCAAACCTTAATTGCTCATAGCAGCGTGCAGGAGGAGAAACAAAAGTAATCATCACCCGGTTCACCCAAATGTCATTGTTGTATCTAAATTTGCACGCCAGGGCCCAGTGCGTGTAAGAAATTGGTAATCTCAGTGACCCGGGTGGACTGCGCGCTCTATCAGTAATTTTCTGGTAACCAGAGGATGGTTTGGACTAGTTAGATTAGGTAGACAGGATAACTGATAAATAAACCGTGAAAATAAAATGTGCTGCTGAAATTTCTATGCTGCTGATATTTTTTTTTATTATTACATTGATTTAAAGATTTGAAATTTTTTAGGATATATATGTCTATGTATATGAATGTTGCATTGCTGCTATTAGTGTGTGTGTAATATTAACAGAAAAATTGTTTGTAAATGTTCAGTGTAGTCCGAATCCCCGGGGAAGTATTTAGCTAACGGTGAGCAGAATCCGGTTAGCTGTTGAAGTCACTGGTTTGAGTCATTAGTGCAGGGTTAAGAATAACTGGAAGCACTAATTAGGACCTTTGTTTGCATCTGAAGTAAATGATAGCTACGAGTCCTTTATAAAACTTTCATTGCGATATCACCTAGTAAGGGTCGCATACGGAAGAAGTAGTAGGGTCTCCGAGGCTTGAATGGTAAGTAAATTAGTCCGCTGGTGAAAGCCTGACTTAGTATAAATCCCAGGAAGAAGTGGATAAGTCAGAGGAATAACAGGTTCTATTTTACGTATGAAAAAGGCTAGGCAAAGAAGCCTATCCGGAGTGAATGAAAAGTAGACAGAAGTGGTTTACTAGCAGTGAAAGAAAATTCTTTTATCTCTTTAGAACACTCAGACATAGTGGCAAACGTTGCGTGTTGTTGACTAAAATTTGCATTCGCACTTTAGGGAGAGTAAAAAGTTTCCGTTACCTTGTAAAGGAGGGAGTCGGTCGGAAAGCTGCTCTGACGTCACTCCGTGCCGCGCTGGTATTGGTCAAAACAGCGGGTGTGTAGTGGAGCTGAATTTGTGAAGGAGGGGTGAGTGCCGAAGCGTGAGACTCTGTCTTGCGGAAAGGCCGCGCACCCATTGGTTAAGGATCTTTGTGTTCTCTGTGTTGATTGGGTAGTACGAAATAAAAGTCGCGCTAGCATTGGAAGCACAAAGGTAAACAAAATTAATCAAGCCGAGTTAGAAGCGAGTCTGGAAAGTTGCATGTGGTATCCAGATTTCATACCAAATCCAAAGTACCTAGGATTTCATAAGGATCAGCTTATACGAGGTAGACCGCACATGATGTATGGAGTAAAAAGGAAATTGTCATTTTCTGATAAAATAAAGAATTTTTTTAAAACTGACAAGCCCATTAGAACGAGGGAAGGCGTGCTCATTCCCCCGCCGAATACTCCAGCCTCTTTCATGATGTTTGATAAAGGGTACCATACCTGTGTATGGTTAGAAAACTTGGCGAAGTATACTGCAGATGACGGAGTCCTAGCATTCCCTGTCGAAGGTACATTTAATGGTCGGATTCTGTTTAACTTAAGGACCCGCATGAATGAATTACATCCTAGACCTAGGTTGACCCAGTACGAAGCCCTGGAAGAATGGGAGATTGAGGCTCTAGAGCGAGATAGACCCCGGATGGACAAAGGAGTAAGTAAATGGTATCCGAGGGTTCAAGCACAGACCAAAGAGCAGAAAATGAAACAGTGGAGGCAAACCATGATGACTGAAGGACTGTTCCCAATGATGGGGGTGTTAGAAGAGGGGAAAGGAAAAAGTAAAGAAAAGACCCATCATTTAATGCCCGTGGGGGACTCAGAGGATGAGCACCTAGAAGATTTGTTAATGAAAAATCCACCTCCCTATGTTGCAGAATCAGAACCTGTGCATTCTCCAAACCCTTTTTCGAAGTATCCCAGATGTCAGAGAGATAGTGATACAGATGGAACGGGTACAGACAGTAAAACCAGTAGTGGGGATGGGTTTTGCAGACCGAAATGTACGGTCCCAAATTATCAGCCGTTCGGAGAAGATCCACCTCGGTTGGTCACTCCGACTGCTCCCAGTATTTATCCTCCCTTAGTACCTCAGGTATTGCATGACCACTCTGCAGAAAAGGCTTTACGAGAGAAGGAGAAAGAAGCCCTGGCTAGACAGCGAGAGGATTTAGTTCGAACCATTGCCCAGATACATCCCCATCCTGATTCCCTGACTATTCCAGTAACTATTGGTCCAGCTATTCCGCTGTATAGAGATGACCTGGCTAGTCCTCGTCCTCCTGTTATCTCCCCAATACTGCCTACTCCTAGCATCCCTCCGAGGAAGGAAGTATTCATCGATGATGATCAAGAGAGTGAGTGTGAATCTGTGGTCCTGATGGACTTGCCCATTAGAGAGCCTAGGACTAGTATGTCGGGGGCAAGAAGTCAGACTAGACCGAAAGAGGTGTTGATTGAAGGTGCATCGGGGGTTAGGAGTGCCACCGTAGTATCCCCAGAAGAATTAGACAGATGGACCAAGGAGTTGGAGAAGGAGGCCACTCCCCAACCGAAAGCATTAGAGATATATAAATTGAGAATAGAAATAGAAGAAATGATGGCTGGAAATGTAGGAGTTGAGCGCCTAAGCTCGTACAGTGAAGAGGAGTTACTGTTTATCAGCAAAAATCTTACCCGGAATGCTAGGTTGCTCCATGAAAGGATAATGGATACAGCCACAGAAATGGGAATTGATGTTAGTCGCTCAAAAATCCTTCAGAAACCCTGCTGAGTAGACTTTTCAGACAAAGATTTAGAAAGCTTGAATGTGGTGGGAAAACAGATCCAGATAAAGGAATTGTTGAAGCTCTTGCAGAAGTGGGGAGAGGTGGGGAAATGGAGGACCCGGTGGGCAAAGAAAAAGGAAGACAGCAGGGCTAAGTCTCAGGCTTCAGAATTCGTGTTGAAAGAAGTAAAGCCAACAGAAAAATTGTGCCCCATGAGAGAGGTCCCGGGAGGAAAATATGTCCATGTCCCTTGGTCCCGACAGGATATTGTGTCATTTACTAATGACATCCCGAAATTACGGGAGAAACCAGTTGATTGGTACAGGCAGGTAGAACGCTTCATAAAAGTTCAGAAATGTCTCTTGAAAGACCTGGATGGGTTTTTCGACATTGTGGTCCCTGTAGACTTATGGACCGATTGTAAAATTGAAATTGATTGGCCCAGTGAAGAATTTCCAAGAGATGAGAAAACAGGAGCTCCCGCACCTGAAGTAATGAGGAAGTATGAGCAAGTCATACAATACCTCAAGAAAAAGGTGCCCGCAAAAGAGACAGATTGGACCCGAATAGATAGAACCACCCAAGAACGTGATGAAACTGTCCATTCCTTCTATGAAAGGTTATTGTAAGTATTCAAGACTTACAGTGGAATCGATAATGTAGACATGAAAGACATGACCCATTTCAGTTATAGATTTGTGCTAGGATTAAGACCTGAAATATCACAATGGATTCGAGATAATAAAATCAGTTGGCAGGGAAAACCCATAGATGATGTCCTGAAGTATGCAAAATACTGCGAAGATGAAATCGAGAATAAAAAGAAGGCTCTCAAAGAAAAGGTAATGTGGGCACAGGTGAAATTAGCTGAACAGCAGGAAAAACAGTTAAGTAAATTGACTTCTAGTAATAATGCTCAGAATACCACTGCTGGGGGAGGAGGGAAGCCCCGAGTTAAAATGAGTCGGGAAGAAGCCATGAAGAAGTTTCCGTGCCATGGGTGCGGCCAGATAGGGCATTGGAGAGACGAGTGTCCACACCTGCAGGCCGGTAATGCCCCTGTAAATGGTTTAAATCCACAGGTGCCGAAAGAGGGGACAAGAAAAACCCAGCAACAGGTAAAATTACCTCCAGTACCTCGCGCTCCTAGACAAAATTTTAAGAATCAGGGTCAGCAGAATGACAGGGCGGAAGTATGGGAAATCGAGAAGGAAAGAGATGCCATCATTCCACAGTATTTGTTAAATGATACCTTCCTCCGTGAAGATCAAGATTGACGGGGCCTGAGAGGGGAGGACGAGGAGTGCGTACTTGGCGCCTCCTTACCGGTAGACCAGACTGGACCATACATTGAAGGAAAGGTTGAAGGAAAAGACGTCACCTTTCTGTTGGACACTGGGGCTACTAGATCTACTGTGAGAACAGTGGATGTTCCTAACCTACCCCTCTCGGGAGAAGAGATCCAAGTAGTGGGTGTTTCCAATCAAATAATAAGTACTCCAGTAACTGAACCAATGGAAGTTTCTATAGGAAATTTCAAAGAAATGCACAGATTTGTGGTCTGCGATTCCAGTCCTGTGAACCTGCTAGGACGTGATTTGTTGTGCAAGATGCATTGTACCATCTATTGCACACCAAAGGGCGTCGAAATTCAGACCCCGATGAAGATGGTTTGTACAAACTGATGTTGGTCAGACAAGATTCTGATATCAAACCTTTAACAGTTGAGGATTTACCTGAAGAGCTCCAATTAAGAGTAGTTCCAGAAGTATGGGATTTCACAGGAAAAGATGTAGGCTTAATGGCAAATGTGGACCCAGTTAAAATAGCAATAAAAACAAATGCTGTATACCCCAAAACGAGACAGTACAAAATGAGTGCAGAAGTAAAAGCAGGAGTAGCGACTGAGATTACCAGGCTGCTCGAAGCAGAAATAATAGAGGAAGTGATGAGCAGTCCCTGTAATTCACCTATCATTGGGATCAAAAAGCCTAGTGGGAAATACCAGGTGGTGCAAGATTTGCGCAAGGTAAACCAGATTGTGGTGCCTTGCTGTCCTGTGGTGCCTAACCCTGCAGTGATACTATATCAGATTCCCTGGAATGCAGAATGGTTCACTGTCATCGACCTGTGCCATGCATTCTTTTCCATCCCATTGCATCCAGAAAGCAAGTTCCTTTTTAGTTTTGAATTTGACAGTCATATCTATGTCTGGAATCGTGTCCCCCAGGGGTACACCGAAAGTCCATCGATTTTCAACCAGATACTAAAAAAGTGCCTTGAAACCCTAGTGCTGCCAAGAGAGTCTGTTTTGGTACAATACATAGATGACCTGTTAGTGGCATCTAAAACCCAGACGGACTGTGTCACTGACACAATTGCCTTGCTGAATCACCTAGGAAAAGGAGGACATAAAGTGTCACCTGACAAGTTACAATTTTGTAAAAACTCAGTGAAGTATCTGGGGCACCAGATAGAAAAAGGAATCCGGAAAGTTACTACAGAAAGAATCAAAATAATTAAAGCAATGGAACTGCCCAGAACACAGAAAGAGGTGAGAATGTTCTTGGGAGTTGTGGGTTACTGCAGACAATGGATTGTAGGATTTGCGGCTCTAGCAAGACCCCTGATAAAAATGACAAAGAAAGGAGTAGAAGACCCCGTCAGTTGGGACAGTGAAAGCATGAACGCTTGGGTAACTTTGAGAAACTGTCTATGTACCGCTCCTGCATTGGGTATGCCTGATTACTCTAAGCCCTTTGAGCTATTCTGTGACACGAGAGAGAATTGTGCTCTTTCAGTCCTGACCCAGGAGCACGGATTAATTAGACGACCAGTGGCCTATTTTTCAGCCACCCTAGATCCGGTGGCTGCTGGATTACCTGGATGCCTGAAAGCAGTTGCTGCTACTTGCGTCAGTCTGGAACAGAGTGAGAACATTGTCATGGGACATCACGTCACTGTATATGTTCCTCATTCTGTTGTAATCCTACTGACTAGAACTAAGACCCAGTACCTCACGCCTAGTCGGCTGACTAAGTATGAGAGAATTCTGATTGGTGCTGAAAATGTAACCATTTCCCGGTGCAATGTCCTAAACCCTGCGACACTATTGCCTGTTCCTCTGGATGTAGACATTGAAGAGGAAGGGAAACATAATTGCATCGATTTAACTGAGTTCAGTACTAAGCCCCGTCCGGACATCCGTGAAATAGCATTACTTGATGGGGATAAGACAATGTTCGTGGACGGCTCATGTTTAAGACATGAGAGTGGGGGTCTGTGTGCTGCCTATGCTGTGGTCACATTGACGGAAACCATAGAAGCATCTTACCTAAGCGAGGTGAAATCTGCACAAGTGGCAGAGCTCATCGCGTTAACCAGAGCATGTAAGAGGGGTAAGAACAAGAGAATAAGTAGAACTGTTTACACCGACAGCCAGTACTGTTACGGGGTTGTTCATGACTTCGGCCAATTGTGGTTGCAAAGAGAATTCATGACTTCCTCAGGCACCCCTATCAGAAATGGAAAAGTGGTGCATAACTTACTGGAAGCTATCCAATTGCCCAAAGAATTGGCTGTGGTCAAGTGTGCGGCTCACCGATCAGGAAATGACGATGTGACAGCCGGTAGTAGGTACGCTGACCAAATTGCCCAGTTTTGTGCCCGATACCAAATGTCCCTCCAAATTGCGTTGTGGGGTGGAACCAGCTGCCAACTTATGTTGTTCGAGAATGTGTCAACGTGGGAAGAATTAAAGGATTTGCAACAGGCAACAGACAGGCAAGAGAAAGGAAGGTGGGCTGCAGAGGGATGCAAATTGAGAGATGATGGTGTGGTGGTAAACTCGACTGAGGTGCCTGTATTGCCTGACAGCCTGATAGACCCCATGGTCAGAATGATACATGAACCAACACATATGGGAAGGGACGCAATGTGTCGGGTGTTTGACAAGGTGTTCTGTAATTCAAAATTCAGGAACCAGGCGGAAAAGCTTTGCCAGAGGTGCCTAGTGTGTCAGCAATTCAATGCAGGAAAAAGGACTGTGGTAGAACAGAGTAATATCGGAAAGGCAATAGGTCCCTTTGTCAGAATGCAGGCAGACTTTATAACGATGCCTAGGTGTCAAGGGTATAGATATATCTTAGTCATAGTTTGCCTATTCTCCAGGTGGGTGGAAGCCTATCCCACAAAGAAAAATGATGCCCTAACTACAGCCAAGTTATTGCTTAGAGAGTTGATACCTATGTACGGAATTCCCGAGACAATCGAAACGGACCAAGGTGGGCATTTTGCCAACGATGTCCTAGAGGAACTCTGTAAAGCATTCAAAATGAAGCAAAGACTGCACTGTGCCTACCATCCAGAGGCTTCTGGGGTAGTGGAGCAAATAAATGGCACCCTGAAATCCAGATTGGCCAAAATGTGTGATTCCACAAAGATGAACTGGATAGAGGCTTTACCCCTTGTGCTGATGAGTTTGAGAAGTATCCCGAACAGAAAAACTGACCTGAGTCCCAATGAAGTGTTGATGGGAAGAGTGATGCGACAGGCATGGGTACCCGGACACAAACTGCTAAGCATTTCTGATGATATGGTATTAGAATACTGCAAGCAGCTGGGTGACCAAGTGCGTTCTCTCTCTCAGCAGATTGGAGAGACAGAAGACGAGTGGCCAAAGACTCCAGCACATAAACTGCAACCAGGAGATTGGGTGGCGTTAAAGAAACACACCCGGAGCAGTTGCCTGAAACCAAGGTGGGGAAAGCCACGACAAGTGATCCTCGTCACTACCACTGCTGTAAAGTGTGCTGGTGTACCGAAGTGGATCCACGCCAGCCACACAAAGCGGGTAACTGGAGAAAACGCGACTGGAGCTGAAGGCAGCGCAGCTGAAGAGGCTTCCGAGGAGGAGAGTCCGGAGCTAGCTGACATCGAACTGCCGAGCACAAGTCGAGACGTTGAATGGTTCCCCGCCGACGACCAGGTTCATGATCCAATACGAACCAGGAAATATTCCTACTTAGACAGTGAGTGGGATAGTCCAGGTGAGCTAGAAATAGAAGAAGAAGATCAGGTCAACAAGAACCACATCACACCTGATCAGGAAGTAGGCCAAGTAGGGTCAGATCAAGACATCGAAACTCCTCCTGAAACTCCGAAGACTGGAGAGGGACAGATAGTAATTAGAGCTGACGTTCATGCAGAAGAAAACGAAGAGATCGAAGAGCATGAACAGGAACAGATAGAAATAGATCAACGTGCTCAGACAACAGAAATAAAAGCAACCAGAAATAAAAAGCAAGTACGATTTGAATCTGAGCAGGGTCAGATTAGGGACCAGGCAGAAGAAATAGATGAAAGACCTGGAACTAGTCAGACAGGTAGGGAAACAGGAGTGCCACAACAAAAAGTAAAGAGAGTGCACGAAGAAGGCCAAGTTTCCTCAACTACTGGGAGGCACGGAGGCAGAAGTGCACCCCGATACGTCAAAAGACTGAGGCTCAGACTAAAGACAGTCGAAGAAAAACTGAAAGACCGAAAAAGGGCTGAAAGTGAAAGAAAGGCAGCCCAAGGCAAATCGCTAAGAAAGAGCGACAAAGTAAAGAAACAGAACCCACTGTATCGGAGCCCTGAATGGACTTACTTTGTGTTGGAGGAAATTGACGAGCCCCACCACAGTGGCAACAGTGACGAAGAGTCCATCGCTGATCGGAGTTCTGACGAAGACCCTCCTTGAGACAACCCCGAAGTGAGCCTCTGGTAGAAAGAAACGAAGAGGGGTAGCAAAAGCCACCTGTAAGCTAAAAATGTCTGATCCGAATGTCTCTGGAAGATCCAGATGTGGGTGTCTTAAAACTTGCTGTAAGATATGCTTGTGTAGCATAGCAATGCTAATAGTAATGTGGATAGGACTAACAGTTTTTCTCCCTTTTATGTTAAGTAAAAATCCTAACTTATCCCCTACTGAACCAGAAGCAGTAGACGTAGGGGTTGTACAGACTGCAGAGACACCACGAAGCTTAGAAAGAAACGACAAACAAGTAAGACTGACACACACACGACCTAATTTAGAAGCATCAGATGAGGATGGACTACACTTTCACAAAATGAGAAACAGGACACATTTAAATGTTTTTGCTAACTTGTTAGTGCATTACGTAGAAGCTATGGAAATAGAGGACTGTTATGTCTGCATGAAGCTACCAACTTCAGTGGCTGAAGGCGTGACATATCACCATCTACCTTTAACCTATGGAATTTCCTGTAGTATATTAGCTAGCTTGTTTTATAGGAGCACTTTGCAGTACTATTATTCAAATGCTGACGTAGTATTTTCTGAGCTTCCTATTAGAGGACACCTGAACCTTGTACATATTAAAAGTGACGTGACCCGTTATATGGGAGAATATTTTCTGACTATAGGCAACATAGATTTAGACGAAGCAAGACAAGCTAATCTGACCTGTTCTCTGCAAGAGCAGGAAAAGATGTTCATAAAGATGGCAGACAGAAGGAGAGAAAAGTTTCAGAAGAAAGCAAATGACGAAAAGGATAGAGTCCCTAGGTGGGCTGAGCACATGGATAACACCTCGCAAGGCGAAGCTAATCCTGCCTTGTTGTTGGATTTTGAACGAAAGGGGAAACTTTGTATCCATAGGGAAAAGACAGAGTACTATAACAATGTATTCATCGGTTCCAGCGAATGTGAACATAATTACAAAGTAATTGGAGGTTGGGGTTTCAAAAATGGGTCAGAACCTGTGTTTCCCGGAATATATTATATATGTGGGAACAAGGCTTATTTCAAATTGCCGGACCACTGGTATGGAAGCTGCTACTTTGGCATTGTTTTCCCGAAAATATACCATGTGAATAACGCAGCTGGAAGCGATGAAGAGACTAATGGCTTAGTCCGTAGTAGACGTGAAAGTGTAGGTGAAATTATAGGTGATATCTTTAGTGCACTGATACCTGGAATGGGGGTAGTTCTGAACACTCATAGAATCTGCAAATTGTCTACAGTAGTGGACCGGCTATCAACGGACACTGCTGCTGGATTCCTGATGGTCAATACTGAAATGGTTGCGATCAGATCAATGGTTTTGCAAAACCGTCTTGCCCTTGACACCCTATTAGCAAAAGAGGGCGGGGTCTGTAGAATGCTGAAAGCGCAACATTGTTGCACTTACATTCCTGATAAAAGTATCGAATTAAAACAATATGTGAAGAACATAACTAATTTGGAAAAAGAACTCAAACCATTGGAGGTTGACAGTGCCTGGGCGAGACTGACTGAAGGTCTCTCCTCTATAGGTAGTTGGTTTACTAACCTAGGTAGAAATATTTTGTGGAAAATACTGATGCCAATAGTTGTAATAGGCGTAGTTGTATTGATCATTTTCATTTGCTGCAAATGCCAGAAATGCAAAAAGAAATATACAGTAAATAAGAGGGGGGTGAAGAGAAATATTGATGAACTAGAATTAGAAGAATTAAGGAATGAAGTCTACAAAAAGGTGAAAAATCACCACTCTCATAGAGAAGCTGAAAGAAAACTCAACAATAAGTTTGTTGAAATCCAAATGAGTGATGTGGATGAATGAGAAAAAGTTGGCATCTGTTTCCTTTTATGTGGTGATGATAGTAAATATCATCAAAGAGGGGATTGATGGAGCAAGGATTCGCATGTAAAGCGCCTTGCTCACATACAAAAACCTTGCCTAAATGTATAATCATACTAAACCAGTTGTTTGTCATTTATTAAGCGTTTCTCCAAACACGCGGGTGTCCCCAGGATGCTTGCTTGTATGTCTCTCCCATACTAACGAAGCTTGCGCTAAAGAAACGGCTGCTTCGCTGAAATTCAGTCTGCGCATGCGTCGGTCATACCCATGTGATGTGACGCACTCGCATTCTGGAGGGATTGTATTGCTCATGCGCACTGATGCAAAAATGGCCGCTTGTCTCTCACCACGCTCTCTGCTTGCTACCGCTGCTTCAGCCTATCTGTCTTTTTGCACTAAACAGTAATGCTATAGTCATTATAAAATAAGGGATGTTTAGAATTTCATTATGGTATACAGTGTGATCATTTTATGTGTGATATTAATTTGTTCTCGCTTACTTTTCATGTGCCGCGTCTTTGTGGGCTGGGGGCATACATGAGCGACGCCATGCTGAGGCTCCTCTGAACTCTATCATGTGACCTGGGAGAATCCTCACTGCGCAGAAGCTAAAACAAGCCAGCTGGCTCCTGAAGCTCGATGCGCCTGAGAACCCATCCTGAAGATGTAGTATTGCACCTTGAACCAAGAAACACTGTTGCTATATGCTGTACACTTGTATTGTATTCTGTATTCCTATGCCTGGGAACGTGAACCCAAGGGGCGGGTGTGCAAAATTGAATAATAATGATGGGAACACTGAATTTTAGGAGGTGGTAATGACCGCACCACCTCTCCTGACCAATCATAATGTGGGAAACTGTCACTTGCAACATTAGTGGGTGGTCTGAGGGACCCCAAAACAGTATAACTGCCCTAGTTTAGCTTAGGAAAATTGTCCGACTTGTCCGAGTAGCAGACCTGTCACTGACCCTACGAACTCTATAGGTGCTCAATCTAAAGTGCTGCGGAGCACTCTGTCCATACTTTCCACAAACTCCTAAGGGGTGGAAATAATCCTAAGTGCTGGCGAAGCACTTTGCTGGGAAATTCGAAAAACCCAATCGGGGTTACTGGCGGATTACTTGCAGAAAGGGGTAACGCAGGCGTTGCTTCTGAAGCTGTGGGTGTTGGTCGTACCTTGGTGAGCCCAGTCCTGATCCCAAATCCTGAGGGGTATCCTGTCCTGACTGTCCGTGAGCTGTACCTGCTCACATTCTGGCATTCCTTTTCTGAGGGTCCTTGTCCCCGTCCTTCCAACTGACCCGTGGCCAGGGTTGGTCTTCATTCTGAACTAGGTAATTATTAGTCTGTGGGTTTGCGTCTCTCTCTCTCTCTCTCTCTCTCTCTCTCTCTCTCTCTCACTCTCCATTTTCTTAATCAAGCACTCTCGCCTGTGATATTGCTCTATCACCTTGAAAAGCAAGTTATATGCAAATTGTTTATTAGAATTGTTCCACTTCTCTCCCCACCTTTAGAGAATTGCCAAACTGTTATATTTCATTAGTATGTTCCAATTTTTCCCTTTCCTTTAGTATGATTGCGGTGAACTTAGTAAGAATAGTTTAAAGCACTTAGGTTAAGTACATGTTCTAGGTCCCATCCATGTCCTGTGTCCTAGAATAAAGTTGCAGTGACTAGTTCTGTTCTAAACTCCTGCCTTTTAGTCTTCCCATATACTCAATGGTCCTAGTTTTAATTCATAGTTACCTAGTCGTTTTGATTTTGATGTTTGACGTATTACTCTGCATATCACTTATTGCCTTGTCATACTTTCTTTGAACTTCTATATAAAGCTTTGAACATCCTCAGGTGTCTGTGGTCATTTTTCAGAAATTGTGGATAAGTATGTACTGATGTATAAAGAGTATTGTTCCTAGGCCCTGTCTACTATTTCCCTGATAGCTCCAGATCTGTCATAAGAATTGTGCCTGTGGTAAGTCAGGTGCATGGTAAGCAGAGGTGTGAAACCAAACCTTAATGGCTCATAGCAGCGTGCACGAGGAGAAAAAAAAGTAATCATCACCCGGTTCACCCAAATGTCATTGTTGTATCTAAATTTGCACGCCAGGTCCCAGTGCGTGTAAGAAATTGGTAATCTCAGTGACCCGGGTGGACTGCGCGCTCTATCACCACCACCCCCCAGGGTCGACTCCTGCTATGTCCTAGGCTGCCCACCCCAAGACTCAGGTGCTTGCTATGGCTTGGTGGTAGCTTTACTGCTCTCACCAAACCATAGCAAACTGTGCTCCACTTTGAGCACATGAGAGCATTTTGTTCTCTCTCGCTCAAAGCACAGCACCATTGCTTTGCTAGAGAAGGAGCTGCATGTTGGCAGGCATGCCGGCTTTTGCAGGAGGCGAGGAGCCTGCAGGTACTGCGGGGACCTTGAGGCTCATCACGGTTTCCATTATTGAAAAGCAGGTGTCCTGGGTGGGAACAGGGCACCCACAACAGAGGTCAGGCCCATGGAGACGGGGACCCCGAGAACAAAATCAGCCCAGGACTGGGGCTGGAGGCCCTACCCCCTTTTCTCACAACTCTGCAAAACTGCCTCCTGGTGCAGTGCTGGATGGGGATGATGTCCCTTTAGGTCCAGAGGGTCCTTGGGGCCACTACCCCTCCTATTACCTCCAGTAAGTCCCACACAGCAGGATTACTGAGACGTCTACGGAGGTCACACCCCTTTTCTCAGAGCACTCTGCAAACGCACCTCCTGGTGCACTGTTGGTGGTAGGATGACGTTCTCTTGGCTGCTGAGGGTCCTTGGGGACCAACTACCCCTCATGTTCTCTCTAGAAAATCCCACACTGCAGGATATATATATATACAGACACAAAAACCTCCCAAACTTCATAAGTAAGAACTGTTTAGAGTTGGGCACTGCAAAGGCACATGCCAAGTGGTGGGGGCAGGAGCACCTTGCTGTTGGATTTATTTCAACGGACACACAGACGTGGGAATATTTTACTGTGCTGCTACATTTTGGAAAGACTCTGAGTTTGGCATTTCAAAAGGTATAATGAAATAATAGCCTGCATTTGGAGGTTAAAACTTCACGTTTTAATTTAGGAGTTTTTCAACTTTATTCAGACTTGCTTGCATTCATGCTTGCACTGGAGCACATCTGTGTATTATAGCCGCTTTGAAGTGCGCTTATCATTTGACTAAGACTTTCAGAAAATAAGACTTCTTTTCTCTGGCAGCATGTGAATATCCAGTCCGGGTTTTAAGTTAGCCAATGTAATGTGTGTTGGTACTGTGTGTTAACAGCTGCAATACCATGCTTGGAAGCACTTGTTTAACAATGTTTTATCCTTTCTAAATGGGTTTGAAAGATAAGCCAATGATTAATTAGGACATTGTAAGAACTTGGTGCATTATTTGTTAAAAATTCACACACAATTGTAATTTTGCATAACAGAACTACTGTCAACCACAGAGATTAAGTGCATTTTCTATTTGTATAGTTTTTTACATTTAAATTCTGCACCAAAATGGCGCTTTTTAGATTAAGAGAGGCAGTTGAACTACCGAAACTGCTCAAACGTGGCTCTTTTTTGCTTGTCTGTGTGCCCAGAGGGACAAGGTTGAATAAAAAGGTTTAATTGCTCCTGTTTTCACGTGATAGCTCACATACTTATGAAGTTTGGGATGTTTTTGGAGATGTTAAGAGACACCATCGGTGGGGTCTCAAAATATGCACCACCAGTGATAAAGATGCATGCCAGCTATACCGCAACCCAGTTTGGAATATATATATATTCCAGGGATTCCGATCTTCTGAACTTACAAAGCAATCCAGTCAAAGAAACGGATACGGACCCAAAATTGGTGCGGTGAGATTTTATTTCAGTGCTTCAGATCGCCATGACGCGTTTCGAGCTACCCAGAGCGCTTGATCACATAACACAGTAGATCACTGGGACATTGGTTTAAATATACACATTGCACGTCACATGATTTAGCCTACAAGTTGCATAGATATAGAAGAATTACTATTGCTAGTAAAAAGTACAGACTTTCATTTTGTACACAAATAAATAAACAACTTGGGTAATGTAAATAAATTGTGCGTAGACTTCATATATCAATTTGTAATATTCAGCGCGGAGGCTGCGTGACAATTTCCAGACCCACTGGGGTTTTTCTTTGCTGAACATTGACACTACTAATGGAGCAGCTCACTTGAAGAAATGCTCGATGAGCATGAAACGCGTCAGGCAAGGCACAGTTTTATTTGGACATTGATTTCCCTCCACTGCGCTGTTTTCTGCATGAATAAACACAAAATATTAACCTACCTGCAAGTTGGCACCTTGAAAAGGTAATTTTGTTTTGAAAATGTTTAACGGCCGTTCCTGGTCGTTGAGGAGCCCTGACACATAAAAGTGGACCGAGCTGAAGTTATTGGGCGAACAGCATGAAGGTCGTGATGCAGGAGTGTAATATTCAGCGCGGAGGCTGCGTGACAATTTCCAGACCCACTGGGGTTTTTATTTCCTGAACATTGACATTACTAATGGAGCAGCTCACTTGAGCGAGACTTTTGGCACTACATTTACCAGCAGGCTCAGAAGAGCCAACGCCCACTGGGGCAGGTGAAATTGATTTATGAAGCCGTTGCTCCACGCAGTGTCTTAAGCAAAGCCTCTGAAGAAATGCTCGATGAGCATGAAACGCGTCAGGCAAGGCACAGTTTTATTTGGACATTGATTTCCCGCCACTGCACTGTTCTCTGCACGAATAAACACGAAATATTAACCTACCTGCAATTGACTCCTTGAAAAGGGTAATTTTGTTTTGAAAATGTTGAACGGCCATTCCCGGTCGTTGAGGAGCCCTGAGACATAAAAGTGGACCGAGCGGAAGTTAATGGGCGAACAGCACGAAGGGCAGGAAGGTCGTGATGCAGGTATGTAATATTCAGCGCGGAGGCTGCGTGACAATTCTATGGCAGGACGGAGGTTCCGATTATGCTTTCTCAATTTCTTTACTGAAATTACAGCAGCCAATCAGAACGCAGTAAAGAAATAACAACCACATTACCCTAAACCCTGGGCAACCATAGAGTATGAGAGAGTATATAAAGTATCATAGAGGTGAACACTTCCTCTTTCTTTGCTGCTGCGCAGCCAGTTAAGTGCCTTATTCCATTACATTGATATTATGCATTGTGTTTCTAATTAATTGCACCGCTTACTTGTCTTTGACTTGTGCTTGGTTTCGCGCTGTTGCGCTCTCTTTCTCGCCGCTCGGCGTGTTGCTTGGAGGTCGCTGACCTCGTTTCTCGTATTTGTGCCAGGCGCTTCCTTCGTTTGTTTTTTTCGATATTTGGAGCGTGTGTTCACCTCCTGGGTTATTCAACGCGCATTTCGCATTGTTTCTGGTTTATGTGGAGTGGGAGTTGGAGCTGGCCGGGTCGCGCTGCCTCGCGCGTCTTGTCCTAGTTGGCAGAAGCTTCGCGCATGCGCGAGTGCTTTGTTTACACGCCCAGCGAAGGCGTGTGTTTTCCTCAGCCGTCAGCTGCCTCAGACGGAGGAGACATCTGGTGTTTTTCGACGCCTGCCCTTGGTGCTGCCGACTGAGCTCCCTGACGCCCTCATGTTACTAACTTTGAGGGTTGTATAAATCATCATAGGCTCTGCCTAGAGTGACAGAAATTGCTGATATTTGGTGCGAGTCCTCCCTCCACGAACTATTGTATTTTGGTTAGGTTTTTCCTGCATTTCAAGACTTGCAATAGGGGTATCACTCCCCGAAGTTGACTTTGCCTTCTATAAGTTCTGAAAAACTTATCACTTATCTTCCTGTGGGCAGTATTTGGTGGTCTTCTCACCATGGCGAATTACTATGATGAGGAAGGTGAGGATTACTATGAGGAGGATGAGCCTTCTGCGTCCCTTGATGACTACATGGGCCAGGCATTGTTTCAGGCGATTGCGCCATTAAAAAAGCATCTTTCTGACTATGCAGCCCAACAGGGTTGGGTGCCTCCTACCTCTAGTCGAAGCAAGAAATTGCCAAAGAACCCTCACAAATCCAAATTTGCTAAACTGGCTAAGACCCTCTCTGCTCCTTCATCAAGGAAGCGGGCTGCACCTGCCCGTTCAGACCCTCCGTCCGACACAGATGATGGGTCGTCTTCTTCTTTAACGTCCTCTGAGTCTACAAAGCCTCCCCCTTCCAAGAAATCTCGGAAGGAGCACTATGTTGATGCTCCCTCTTCTCCAAAGGTCTTGACATTTAATCCTGCGGATATCATTCATCCTAATTCCTCTGCTTGGTTGACATCCCCCGAGGTGGCTGACTATGTCCAATCCCATATCCGTTCCCCTTTTGAAAAAAATGTGCGAGCTCGTTTACGCTCAGAATGCCCTCACCCTGACCTTTCAGATAAGCTTGCTCCCACGCCTGATGTTGACCCTACCATGGTCACATATATGCGTAAGTACTCTAAAGATCCTACTAAGGGTTTGGATAGGTCGTGGCATTCGTGCCAAGACAAACTTCTGGATTTGTTGGACCCACTCACAAAAATCCTGGACTTGGGTTACAGGGCAAAGGAGTCTGGCGATCCTATTGACCCAGATGAGATGATTGGTTGGTCCCAACGGGCTGTCTGTTTTCTTGGAAATGCAAATTGTGCCTTGTCAGCGGAGCACCGTTGCTCCATCTTGATGAAGCTTGATCCTCGTCTCACTGATTTAGCGTCTTCGGAATCTCGCCCCCAAGCTCCTGGTTTGCTCTTTGGAGCTCCTTTCCTCAAAGAGCTTACTAAGTTTGTTTCAACCTTTAGTGGGCTTGATAAAGCACAAGCGAATCTGAGACAGGCTTTCCGCCCGGTTTTCGGCAGGGCCGGACGAAGGGGACGTTCGTCCGGCCGTGGGTCAGACCGCCCGTTCAACGGGGGAACAAGTCCCACAGAGGAGGACAGGGTAATTCCTCCAACAAGTCTTCATTCTACCCATCTAGGAAAGGCAGAGGGCAGTACGGCAAAGGCGGTTACAACGGTAACCAAGGAGGACGTCCTGATTCTTCCGCCTCAGGTGAGCCTGGTTCTCGCTTCCAATGTGATTTTGGGGGGAAGGATTCAATTTTTTCTGCACAATTGGCGTTTGATCTCAAACTATGCCTGGGTGCTGGAGACGGTGCAAGGGTACAAGATAGAATTTTACTCTCGCCCTCACCAACGTCTCCGGCCGCGCCCTCTTGTTTTTTCCCGACCAGATCGGGAGGTTCTCTCCACAGAAATCTCTTCACTGTTAACCAAAGGAACCATA
The DNA here is from genome assembly GCF_964263255.1 of Lissotriton vulgaris. Classification (NCBI taxonomy): domain Eukaryota; kingdom Metazoa; phylum Chordata; class Amphibia; order Caudata; family Salamandridae; genus Lissotriton; species Lissotriton vulgaris. The sequence goes on along the minus strand of NC_141695.1, from coordinate 1,301,384,487 downwards.
GTTCCGACGTCTCCTCATCTCCAGGGTTTTGTAAGCAATGTTTTTCTCGAGAAGAAAAAAGGGGGAGGGTCTCGTTTAGTTCTCAACTTAAAAGACTTCATAGGTGGCGTTGTCTATCGTCATTTCAAGATGGAGGGCATCCATCTTCTCAGAGACCTTCTTCAAGAGGGAGATTGGATGGTTCGACTGGATCTGAAAGATGCTTATCTCTCAGTTCCTGTTTTCGCTCCTCATCGTCGCTACCTTCAGTTCCAGTGGTTGCGCAGTTGGTACGAATACAAAGTCCTTCTTTTCGGCCTTTCTTCCGCTCCATGGTGCTTCACGAAGCTCCTTCGTCCTGTGATGGAATCTTTGAGATCTCGCGGAGTTCGGTTGATTGTCTACCTAGACGATATTCTCCTCTTGGCGCAGTGTCCTGTTCTTCTTCAATCTCATTTGCAATGGTCAGTGGATCTTCTACAGTCTCTGGGTTTTCTAGTGAATCCCCTCAAGTCAAATTTTTCACCATCTCAAACTATGGATTTTCTGGGCTTTCAAATAGATTTGGTTTTATGTCAGTTACTCCTGCCGGGTCAGAAAATCAGATCCATCAAGAGGGACTTGAGATTACTTCTCTCGCAGGAGACAGTCTCTTTGCGATCAGTGGCTCGGATTGTAGGTCTTCTGTCATCCTCCATCCAAGCGATTTTTCCAGGTCCATTACATTATCGTGCGCTTCAGCGCCTCAAAATCCGTCATCTCCAGAAGGGTCTTCGATACTCAGATCATGTTCCTCTTTCAGAAGAAGCCCGGACAGAAATTATGTGGTGGCTGGACCACATGGAATCCTGGAACGGTCGTGCGCTCTTTGGGAGGACTCCCGATGTGGTGATAGAGTCAGATGCCAGCCTCTGGGGTTGGGGAGCCCGTTGCGGTCCAATTTCAACAGGGGGTCGTTGGTCTCCGGAGGAATTATCTCTCCACATCAATTGCCTGGAGCTTCTGGCGGGCTCTTTCGCGATTCGGTGTCTCTCTCCTCTTCAAACGAATTGTTGCATTCTTCTCCGAATGGACAATGTCTCGGCAGTTCGTTATGTGAACAAACTGGGGGGCACCAGATGCAGACTGCTCTCCGAAATTGTGAAGGATTTCTGGCACCTTTGCTTGGACTGCAAGATCACTGTTATTGCCGAGTATCTGCCGGGATCCCACAATCTGATTGCGGACTGGAACTCTCGCCATCTGCGAGATTTCAGCGATTGGAGGCTTCATCCTCGGATATTTCGCAGGTTATCCCAATTTTGGGGGATTTGTCATCTGGACCTCTTTGCCTCCCGTCTCAACACCCAAGTTCCCCAGTTCTACAGTTGGAGGCCGGATCCGGAGGCTCTAGCCACGGATGCATTCCTTCAGATCTGGCCTCCTCTGCTATGCCTTTCCGCCATTCCTCATGATTCCCCGTGTTCGTGCCCGGGCCCGTCTGTTCTCTTCGGAGCTCATTCTCATAACCCCTCTTTGGAGGGCTCAAGTGTGGTTTCCAGTTCTTCTGGAGATGAGTTGCTCATCGCCGCTCCTCCTTCCACAGATATGGAACTTGTTGCTGGACCCTCTTCGGGAACCACATCCTCTAGTGCTGTCGGGCCAGCTCCTTCTAGTAGCATGGAGAATTTCGGGGAACGCTGGAAAATCCAAGGCTTATCGGGAGACGCTACCAGATTCATCAATGACGTTTGGGCTACCAACACACATAAGCGCTATAAATCAAGTTGGAAGCGTTAGTGTGATTGGTGCTCACAGCAGTCGGTGGATCCCGTTTCAGCGGATCTCTCTTTGATCATTAACTTTTTGGCTTTCATGGCATCCTCTGGGCTAGCTTACAGAACAGTTAATAACTTTCGTTCTGTGATTTCAGCAGGTCATATTCCTGTCGATCGTAAACCAGCGGTAGAACATCCCTTAATATCAAAATTGTTACGGGGTATCCGGATGGTAAAACCTCCTTACCCCAAGTATGTTGCCCTTTGGGATGTCTCTATTGTTCTAAGTTTTCTGTCTGCTTGGCCTTCCAATAATCTCTTATCCCGCAAACAGCTCTCAGCTAAGCTGACTATGCTCCTGTGTTTGGTCTCTTGTAAAAGAGTGTCTGATGTGCAGGCTTTGGATCCCGCGGGTCGCACCTTCTCTCCTGAGGGTGTCTCTTTTGTCATTTCTAAGCGAACGAAATGTAATACCGCTGCGGTTACTTATCCTTACTTTCCTCACAACCCTCAGTTGTGTTTGGTACAATGCCTAAAGGATTATGAGGTAAGCACTGCTCCTTTTCGTTCTGATCCACAAGGTCAATTGCTTATCGCTTTACAGAAGCCTTTCAAGCCTGTTTCTCCAGCTACGTTGGCACGTTGGTTACCTTGGCTCATGCAGGAAGCGGGCATTGATATCTCCATCTTTGGGGCCCATTCTGCAAGAGGAGCTATGGCTTCCAAGGCTTTTTCCATGGGTGCTAGTCTTCATGACGTCATGAGGGCTGCGGATTGGTCATCTGAGTCTGTTTTCAAAACTTTTTATTTTAGACCAATTGTTGATGTTTCATCTGTTGTGGTGGAGAAGCTTTAAACAAGCATAATCGGAGCCTCCGTCCTGCCATAGAATTAAAAATTTGCTAACATTCGTGCCAAGAATTTTCAATTCTATTAAGGACAGGAGGCGAGGATTATCCCACCCTTATTTTCTTCTATTGTATTTTTATGATAATTGCATTTATGCTGTACCATCTGTTTACTGTTTATGAAATGTTTCCCACCCTGTCCTGAATACTGTGTCCAACTCTTGGGAACAGTTTTTACGGCTTCTGTTTCATTTTCTTCAGGCTCCGACCTTAAATAAGGTTTGCCGTGACTTTCTTCTCCTGGTTGGTCTGTTGCTGTTCCTGTGGCTCTGGGAGGTTCCTTCCCCACTTCTGCCGGATAACGACCTCTCCGGGGGACGCCTTTGATGGATTGTTTGAATTTCAGTTGTTACTTACTTTTGGACTATGGACAAAGAAAGAGGAATTGCTCACCTCTATGATACTTTATATACTCTCTCATACTCTATGGTTGCCCAGGGTTTATGGGTAATGTGGTTTGTTATTTCTTTACTGCGTTCTGATTGGCTACTGTAATTTCAGTAAAGAAATTGAGAAAGCATAATCCTCGCCTCCTGTCCTTAATAGAATTGAAAATTCTTGGCATGAATGTTAGCAAATTTTTAATTTCCAGACCCACTGGGTTTTTTATTTGCTGAACATTGACACTACTAATGGAGCAGCTCACTTGAGCGAGACTTTTGGCACTAAATTTATCAGCAGGCTCACAAGAGCCAACGCCCACTGGGGCAGGTGAAATTGATTTATGAAGCTGGTGCTCCACCCAGTGTCTTAAGCAAAGCCTCTGAAGAAATGCTCGATGAGCATGAAATGCGTCAGGCGAGGCACAGTTTTATTTAGACATTGATTTCCCTCCACTGCGCTGTTTTGAATAAACACGAAATATTAACCTACCTGCAAGTTGGCTCCTTGAAAAGGGCAATTTTGTTTTGAAAATGTTGAACAACCGTTCCCGGTCGTTGAGGAACCCTGACACATAAAAGTGGACCGAGCTGAAGTTATTGGGCGAACTATTTAACAACAAGGGGTGGTGATGGACAGAGTTTCTGAATTAAGCAGAATACTCTCACCCAGTCAAGAGATCAGGGCTAGATCCAACACCGTTTTTTAGCTCACTGCACCATCCCAGCTCAGAACCTGGCTATATGCAAATTAGTCTGTTCCTGTCCCAGTGCATGATGGGAACAGGGAAAACCAAACTACCAAGCCAATTCTTACACTGGGAAGGAAACAAACTTCCGGGGACCGGTTTCTGGCATTTCAGCCGTCGCCGGCCCGGCTTGCTTGAATCCTGATGGTGCAATGAGCAAGGGACTCACATCTGAGTATACCCTTCCACGCTTAGGGTGAATAAAATATTTAACAACAAGGGGTTTGGCCACTATAGGTGTGGCAGGGTATACTCAGACATGAGTCCCTTGCTCACTGCACCATCAGGATTCAAGCATGCCGGGCGGACGACGGCTGAAATGCCAAGCTTGGTAGTTTAGTCTGCCCTGTTCCCATGATGCACTGGGCCAGGGACAGACTGATTTGCATATAGCCAGGTTCTGAGCTGGGATGGTGCAGTGAGCTAAATAACGGTGATGGATCAAGCCCTGATCTTTGGACTGGGTAAGAGTGGTCTGCTTAATTCAGACACTCTGTTCATCACCACCCCCTTTTCTGAATCGTTTTTGGCCACTATAGGTGTGGCAGGGTATACTCAGACATGAGTCCCTTGCTCACTGCACCATTAGGATTCAAGCAAGCCGGGCCGACGACGGCTGAAATGCCAGAAACCGGTCCCCGGAAGCTTGTCTCCTTTCTGGTGAAGAATTGGCTTGGTAGTTTAGTCTGCCCTGTTCCCATGATGCACTGGGCCAGGGACAGACTGATTTGCATATAGCCAGGTTCTGAGCTAGGATGGTGCAGTGAGCTAAATAACGGTGATGGATCAAGCTCTGATCTTTGGACTGGGTAAGAGTGGTCTGCTTAATTCAGACACTCTGTTCATCACCACCCCCTTTTCTGAATCGTTTTGGCCACTATAGGTGTGGCAGGGTATACTCAGACATGAGTCCCTTGCTCACTGCACCATCAGGATTCAAGCAAGCCGGGCCAACGACGGCTGAAATGCCAGAAACCGGTCCCCCGAAGCTTGTCTCCTTTTTGGTGAAGAATTGGCTTGGTAGTTTAGTCTGCCCTGTTCCCATAATGCACTGGGCCAGGGACAGACTGATTTGCATATAGCCAGGTTCTGAGCTGGGATGGTGCAGTGAGCTAAATAATGGTGATGGATCAAGCCCTGGTCTTTGGACTGGGTAAGAGTGGTCTGCTTAATTCAGACACTCTGCTCATCACCACCCCCTTTTCTGAATCATTTTTGGCCACTATAGGTGTGGCAGGGTATACTCAGACATGAGTCCCTTGCTCACTGCACCATCAGGATTCAAGCAAGCCGGGCCGACGACGGCTGAAATGCCAGAAACCGGTCCCCGGAAGCTTGTCTCCTTTCTGGTGAAGAATTGGCTTGGTAGTTTAGTCTGCCCTGTTCCCATGATGCACTGGGCCAGGGACAGACTGATTTGCATATAGCCAGGTTCTGAGCTGGGATGGTGCAGTGAGCTAAATAACGGTGATGGATCAAGCCCTGATCTTTGGACTGGGTAAGAGTGGTCTGCTTAATTCAGACACTCTGTTCATCACCACCCCCTTTTCTGAATCGTTATTGGACGAACAGCATGAAGGGCAGGAAGGTCATGATGCAGGTGTGTAATATTCAGCGCGGAGGCTGCGTGACAATTTCCAGACCCACTGGGGTTTTTATTTGCTGAATATTGACACTACTAATGGAGCAGCTCACTTGAGCAAGACTTTTGGCACTACATTTACCAGCAGGCTCACAAGAGCCAAAGCCCACTGGGGCAGGTGAAATTGATTTATGATGCCTGTGCTCCACGCAGTGTCTTAAGCAAAGCCTCTGAAGAAATGCTCGATGAGCATGAAACGCGTCAGGCAAGGCACAGTTTTATTTGGACATTGATTTCCCTCCACTGCTCTGTTTTCTGCATGAATAAACACAAAATATTAACCTACCTGCAAGTTGGCTCATTGAAAGGGTAATTTTGTTTTGAAAAAAAAAAAAAAAAAAAATATATATATATATATATATATATATATATATATATATATATATATATATATATATTACCTACTGGTGGTCGCCAGTAGGTATATATAGTTAGGATTTTTTTCCTATAGGATTTCTGAAAATTCTATGTTTAATAACTTTAGCGTTAGTGGATGGAATTGGCTGAAATTTTCAGGAAAATGGCACATTTTGTTTCTGAGCAGCCCCTGAAAATTTGGGGGGGTTTTGTCAAGAGGGGGACGAGAAAAAGGGGGGTCCCAAAACGTGTTTTTCCCATTCATTTTTCCATAGGGCGGTTGGAATCACTTTTAGCTCGAACGGCTTAATGGATTTACACGAAACTTGGCAGAATTGTAGATATGGTTTGCCCAACGTGCCTTTGCTATGTCTCAATATATGTGCTCCAGTGGATTTTGAGAAATTAACGTTTTAAAAAACAGATATATCTGTAACAGCGCTCCGGTTAGCGCTCTGGTTCGCGTACCTGACGCGTAACGAAACTTCGCGAAGCGAAGCTGATTGGCTCTCCATTGTCTGTCAACATTCTAAACAGTCCGGGCCGGCCGCCATCTTGTCTCTCGGTAGGATCGAGAGACAAGAGGTGGAGAAAAACAAAGGGGGAAATGAGCATAAGGGGGCAGAGTACATCCTCCCTGACCCCCTAGGTTTGATGAGGGGGCTTTAAAAGGGCCCGAGGGGGCAAAAAAATAATAATTTATTATCGTTTTTTTTGCGGGGGGAGCGCTCGGTACGCGCACCGGGAAGCGGTCCGGGAAGCGTAATATTGGGAAAATAGGATGAAAGAATGTTCAAATATTGTATGTTTATTGATTGTTATTTTTTTTATTTCTTTTATTTAAGTACCAACATGTAGGTACAAATGCAGAGTCTAAAAATAAAAATACATTGTTTCCTTTGTAGATATCTTGCAGGTTGTTTCAGAAGTTATTGTGGTATATGGAATTCATAGCATAGTCTGTCAGGAAAGCAGAAACACCATGGAGGCAGGAGATGATAAAGAGATGTTAAATACACATTGGAGATGATATAGTGGAAGAAAGGAAGTAACTATGAGCAAACTTAAAGTTGCACATTATATTTAAAGTCTAATTTAACATTATAATCAATTTGCTACTAGTTTAAAAAATACATATAAAAATGAATAATGTCTCAAACAATTTTTGAATTTTTAAATATAAATTTATTTTTCTGATTTGTTTTCAAAATTTAAAAGAACTTCTAATAATTCTTGGTCAGATTGTGTCTCATTTACAATTAAGAAATCCACAGCTTCAACACATTGCAGAAGTTCTATGTCCATTGATTCATCAAAGAATTCTGATTCATTATCTGTATCTTGGTTGCATTCTGCAACAATTTCCACGTTATTTTTTTGTTCTCCTTCCATTTCTGTGCTGTAAAATGAATTTTAAAAAAATATATCAGTACAGATAGGGCACTGTTGGGTTTAAGTACAGACAGGTAGTTTGGTTTTTTAAACAGTGATTTTTTCTTTGGGCAGTGTATGGTATCAGACTGGAAGTAAAAATATCAAAAAATTATGTGAAAAAGTCTAAGTCAATTCTTAATTATACAAGCAAGCCTAACTCCATCCATAACTAAAACAGAGAAGTCTATTTTATTCTATAAGTATTACAGAGGGATAGTATATAACTATCAGAAAATATTTTCCTAATTAACTTAAAGGACAGAACATACTTCAGTTTTTAAAATAACATCTTACCTTTCAAATAGAAGTTTAAGTTCTCAGTTGAAATGCAATTGATATGTACTTCAAGAAGTAGTAGTCAAAATGGCTGTGTTTCTCTCTCTTTCTTTATATGTATTCAGGTACATAACCAATCAAATGTCATGAAATAATAGAAGATATTGAAAGTAGCAGTTTGATTGGTTGTAAATTCTAACACTTCATAAGTGTTTTTGTTAGGTAATTTACCTCAGGATATTTAGTTAGGCTTACAGCATAATTTTCTCAATGGAATTCCATCAAATTTGGGGAAATGGTAGGGACTGCTATGTAGTAGGGACTATTCTATATTTGATGAAAGTGTCTGTAGTGGTTTTTCTGTAAATTACTTTCCTACCTTTTTTTAACGAGCGCTTACCGGTGCGCTCCCCGGTACGCGAACCGGCAGAATTACGGGAGTCCTCCATTTTGAGTATCGGTAGAATTGAGAGACAAGATGGAGGACAAACAATGTTCGGAATAGGTAGAAGGGGGCACGGTAGACACTTTGTGACCCTCTAGGTTTTCTGAGGGGGGGATTAGGACGCTGATATATGCAAAAATAAAAAACATAAAAATTTGGAAAATTTCGCGGGGGGGGGGGGAGCGCCCGGTAAGCGCACCGGTAAGCGAACCGGGGAGGGTACTTTGGTGAAAAAAAAAAAAAAGTTAGAAAAAGATAAACATTTTGAATGATCAGAGGTAGGGTAGCTCTGAAAAGAGCTAGTGGGTTCTGTGGCTAATTTAGGTACCTACAAGTAGGTTCCAATGCACAGTTTTAAATAAAGGACGAATATTCTATTCCCTTCATCGGAGAAGTGCACACCATCTCTTCTGTAGATGTCCTGAATGTTGTAACGCAAGTTATTGTTGTATATTAAACCCATGCCATATTCTCTCATGTAAGCAGAAACAGATTTATTCACATGTTTCAGTGCTTTCTCAAATTGTAGAAAAAATTGGTTGGACCACTTCCATTTCTGTCTTTGGCATATATTGGAATATACCAAGGCAGTTTGGGGGAAAAGTGTCATCAATTGATGAAAGGTGTTCTTTAAAAGCATTTCCAGACCAACCCCAGTCATAGTGCCCAAATCATTTCCACCACAGTGCACTATTAAGAGGTCAGGGTTTGGCAGATGCATACATTTTTTTGATTAAAAACATATAAAATAAATGTTTGCATTAAAATAAGAATACATTTTATAGCTTTTGATATTTGCTATTAAAAAAACATTGAAATTCACTGAAAAAAACAAAGGTTATAGACCATATATAGTTAGGAATTAGCATTTACAAAACCTTAAAAATTCACTGAAAAAACCATTGGTTATAGACCATATATAGTTAGGGATTAGCATTTACAAAACCTTATTTTACTCGCACAAAACCATTGAAATTCGCATATATAGTTAGTTGCACTAACTATATATCGCGCACCCGCAATCCACTGCTGATGATGTCACATATTACATCATTCATGAAGTGGTCAGTGACATCACTGATGACATCTCAAATGACATCACTGATGACATCACTGATGACATCCCAAATGACATCACTGATGACATCACTGATGACATCTCATTTGACATTACTGATGACATCACTGATAATATCATTCATGTGATAATACGATGAACCTCTTCAGACTCTAATAAAACCTTAGATACAATCAGTGTAAACAGACACTCACAGATTGTCACTCATCCATGGAGTTACTCATACATCTAGTCCGTCATGCAAAGAATCTATCACACCTCCATTTCCTCAACTATACAGTTATACACACCTTACTTATTCAAACATATACTAACACATATTTACTCTCTTATACAATCCCTGATACAAGTTCACAATGATCCATACAGCCACTCACACATTCACTGGCTCTTATGCACAGTTATTTATGTATGTCAACTCTCACATGTACTGAGTTTTACATATGTACTTACTTTGACATGTAGCACTGGGATATCCATTCACTCACCAATACACTCATGCACATAGTCAACCGCCCATACAGCTGTTTCCACATGCACTTTTGAACCCATACATCTAGTGAATCAACTGCTCACACATCTATGAACAGAGTCATACACCTCCCAGCCACCCACACACACACACTCAGTCTCCCATACAAATACTTGGGCAACCAATCAATAACCCATATAGTTACTCATATAGCTACTGATCAACACATGCAGCAGTTTACAGAACAACAGACATAATGATGCACAAATTAAGACAGTTTAGTCACTAACCCATGCACTCAGTGAGACACATTTATTCACTCTCTCATACAGTCAGTCATGCACCTACTAAATCCTTCATCCAGACACTTATACATCCACTCATTCTTCAATATGTAAGACATATTTTAACTTTACAGAAATATACAGTCACTGGAAGTTGTCATCAGTGATGTCATCAGTGATGTCATTTGAGATGTCATCAGTGATGTCATCAGTGATGTCATTTGAGATGTCATCAGTGATGTCATCAGTAATGTCACTGACCATGTCATGAATGATGTAATATGTGACATCATCAGCAGTGGATTGCGGGTGCGTGATATATAGTTAGTGCAACTAACTATATATGCGAATTTCAATGGTTTTGTGCGAGTAAAATAAGGTTTTGTAAATGCTAATCCCTAACTATATATGGTCTATAACCAATGTTTTTTTCAGTGAATATATATATATATATATATATATATATATATATATATATATATATATATATATATATATATTACCTACTGGCGATAGCCAGTAGGTATATATAGTTAGGATTTTTTCCCTATGGGATTTCTGAAAATTCTATGTCTAATAACTTTGGCGTTTGTGGACGGAATTACCTGAAATTTTCAGGAAAGTGGCACATTTTGTTTCTGAGCAGCTCCTGGAAACTTGGGGGGGGTTCGTCAAGGGGGGACCGAGAAAAAAGGGGGGTCCCAAAACGCGTTTTTCCCATGTTAATTTCCATAGGGCGGTTGGACTCACTTTTAGCCCGAACGGCTGAATGGATTTCCACGAAACTTGGCAAAATTGTAGGGACTGTTAGCCCGATGTGCCTTTGCTAGGTCTCAATATATGTGCTTAAGTGAATTTTGAGAAATTAACGTTTAAAACAAGATATATATCTGTAACAGCGCTCCGGGCTGCGCTGCGGTCCGCTTACTTTTCGCGTATCGGAACTTTGCGAAGCGAAGCTGATTGGCTCTCCGGTGTCTGTCAACATTCTAAACAGTCCGGCGCGGCCGCCATCTTGTCTCTCGGTAGGATCGAGAGACAAGAGGAGGCCAAAACAAAGGGGGAAATGAAGGAAAGGGGGCAAGGTAGACCCCTTCTGATCCCCTAGGATTGATGAGGGGATATTATAGAGTCACGCTGGGCCCCAAAAAAAAAAAAAAAAATCAGATTTTTTCGCCATAGAGACGCGTCTTGGTACGCGAACCGGGCAGCTAACCGGGAAGCTAACTGGCAGTGTAACGGGAGTCTGACGAGTAGCTGATTGGCTGTCAACATTGTAAACAGTCCGGAGCGGCCGCCATCTTGTCTCTCGGTAGGATCGAGAGACAAGAGGAGGTCAAAACAAAGGGGGAAATGAAGGAAAGGGGCAAGGTAGACCCCTTCTGACCCCCTAGGATTGATGAGGGGATATTATAGAGCCACGCTGGGCCCAAAAAAAAAAAAAAAAAAAAAAAAAATCCGTTTTTTTCGCCGTAGAGACGCGTCTTGGTACGCGAACCGGGCAGCTAACCGGGCAGCTAACCGGCAGTGTAACGGGAGTCTGAGGAGAAGCTGATTGGCTGTTATCATTGTAAACAGTCCGGAGCGGCCGCCATCTTGTCTCTCTGTGGAATCGAGAGACAAGAGGTGGAAAAAAAAAGGTGTAAATGAATGAAAGGGGTAAGGCAAACCCCTCCTGAACCCCTAGGATTGATGAGGGGGCTATTAAAGTTCCCTGGGGGGTGAAAAAAAAAATTGCGATTTTTCGCGGTAAAGGTGCTTCCTGGTACGTTAACCGGGCAGCTAACCGGCAGCGTAACGGGAGTCCGACATATTGTGTTTTTTGAACGTTTATGATATGTGCACGTGTGGTTTTTGTCTAATTAAGGTTAAAAAAATATATATATATCTTTAAGCGTGTTCTGGCGCGCTTACGTTTTGGGTTTGGTTTGCACTGCAGAGACGATACGTCACGGTTATGCGATGCATCATGAGGTGTCTCACGGGCTACGTGATACGTCACTTAATAAAGAATATATTTTACAGCTATAGATATTAGCTTTTAAAAAACCAATGAAATTCACAGAAAAAACCATAGGTTATAGACCATATATAGTTAGGAATTTGCATTTACAAAACCTTGAAAATTCACTGAAAAAACCATAGGTTATAGACCATATATAGTTAGGGATTAGCATTTAAAAAACCTTATTTTACTCGCACAAAACCATTGAAATTCCATATATAGTTAGATGCACTAACTATATATCGCGGACCCGCAATCCACTGCTAATGATGTCACATATTACATCATTCATGACATGGTCAGTGACTTCACTGATGACATCACTGATGACATCTCAAATGACATCACTGATGACATCACTGATGACATCTCAAATGACATCACTGATGACATCACTGACATCTCATTTGACATTACTGATTACATCACTGATGATATCATTTATGTGATAATACATCTTCAGACTCTAATATAACCTTAGATACACTCAGTGTAAACAGGCACTCACAGACTGTCACACATCCATGGAGTTACCCACACACCTAGTCAGTCATGCAAAGAATCAATCCCACCTCCATTTCCTCAACTATACAGTTATACACACCTTACTTATTCAAACATATACTAATACATATTTACTCTCTTATACAATCCTTGATACAAGTTCACAATGATTCATACAGCCACTCTCACATTCACTGGCTCTTATGTTCAGTTATTTATATATGTCAACTCTCACATGGAGTGTGTTTTACATATGTACTTACTTTAACATGTAGAACTGAGATATCCATTCACTCACCAATATACTCATGCACACAGTCAACTGTCCATACAGCTGTTTCTACATGCACTTTTGAACCCATACACCTAGGGAATCAACAGCTCACACATCTATGCACAGAGTTATACACCTCCCAGCCACCCACACACATACTCAGTCTCCCATACAAATACTTGGGCAACCATTCAATAACCCATATAGTTAATGATATAGCTACTGATTTAAACATGCAGCAGTTTACAGAAGAACATAAATAATGATTGCCAAATTAAGACACTTTAATCACTAACCCATGCACTCAGTGAGACACATTTAATCATTCTCTCATACAGTCAGTCATGCACATACTAAATCCTTCATCCAGACACTTATACATCCACTCATTCTTCAATATGTAAGACATATTTTAACTTTACAGAAACATACAGTCACTGGGTGTTGTCATCAGTGATGTCATCAGTGATGTCATTTGAGATGTCATCAGTGATGTCATCAGTGATGTCACTGACCATGTCATGAATGATGTAATATGTGACATCATTAGCAGTGGATTGCGGGTCCGCGATATATAGTTAGTGCATCTAACTATATATGGAATTTCAATGGTTTTGTGTGAGTAAAATAAGGTTTTTTAAATGCTAATCCCTAACTATATATGGTCTATAACCTATGGTTTTTTCAGTGAATATATATATATATATATATGTATATGTATATATATATATATATATATATATATTCATTAAAAAAACCATAGGTTTCACACCAGTTATAGTTCGGAATTAGCATTTAAAAAACCTATTAAATTCACTAAAAAAACCATAGGTTTCACATCAGTTATAGTTAGCTGGAAATTTTACTGACATAAAACCATTGAAATTCCACGTTTAGTTAGTTGGACTCACTATAACTTGCGCGTGTAATGCACTGCTGATGACGTCACATATTACATCACTCATGACATGGTCAGTGACATCACTCATGACATCACTCATGACACCATCCAGTGAATGTTTGGCTTTCTGAAAAATAAATATATTTTATATATGTATATGTAAAGGTCGATGGAACAATACATGTTTAAATAAGTGTGTAAATGGATGTTTTTAAAAAAAAAAAATGATTGATTAACTGGCTTATTAAGTGTATCTTAGTGAATACATATATTAACGATTAATGTTTAAATATTTAAATATATGTATCAGTGTTTCACTTTGTGTATAAATGGCTGCATGGGTTGGTGAGTAGCTACATATGTGTGTATATAGATTATTAGATGTTTTTTTAGTATCAGTATGAGTGTCTGTATTGTTTGGTGGGAGTGTTACTTAGCACATAGATGCATCAATGACTGACTCACTGTTTGTATGTTTTTTGAAGACGGCATATGTGCAGGACTGTATGGGTGGATGAGTGTGTATATGCGTGTGTTAGTGAGTGAATGACTGTCTCATTAGTGTCTTTATCAGTAACTACATATGTTTTAATCTAGTGTATGTGAGTATTGATGTATATGAGTGAGTATATGTGAGAGTGAGAGATTGAAAGAGTTCATGTTTAAATAATTATGTGTTTCTATAAGTGATTGTTTAAGAGAGTAAGTATATGTAAGTTTCCTTAGAAGTAAGGTGGTAGTGTGTGTATAGCTGTATATGCAAATAAATGGATGTTCAATAGTTTATTTGCATGTGTGAGTATGTGTGTGAGTAACTTTTGGATGACTGTCGGTGTGTAACAGGATGTATAGGTGTATCACTACATATGATGAGTGTATATATGTATGAGTGACTATATAGAACTGTTGGTGAATGAGTGAATGTGTATATAGATGGTGGAATTATTGAATTGGTTGTTGTAACTGGTATCTCCATTTAAAAAAAAAAATTAATTTATATTTTTCAATATGTGTTTCATGGGTTACATTACAGTGAAAGGAGGTCTGTCACTCTGTCACAAGGATGATGTCATGAGTGATGTCATGAGTGATGTCACTGACCATGTCATGAGTGATGTAATATGTGACGTCATCAGCAGTGCATTACACGCGCAAGTTATAGTGAGTCCAACTAACTATAACGTGGAATTTCAATGGTTTTATGTCAGTAAAATTTCCAGCTAACTATAACTGATGTGAAACCTATGGTTTTTTTAGTGAATTTAATAGGTTTTTTAAATGCTAATTCCTAACTATAACTGGTATGAAACCTATGGTTTTTTCAGTGAATTTCATTGGTTTTTTAAATGCTAATTCCTAACTATAACTGGTCTGAAACCTATGGTTTTTTCAGTGAATTTCATAGGTTTTTTTAATGCTAATTCCTAACTATAAGTCTCACTTTATAAGTAAGACTGTTAGCGCTCTAGTTGTTTAGAACACTCTGATACATTCTGTCATTGGGCTACAGTGGGGCTATATTTGAGCTATATTTTTTTTTGTCTCTGGTGGCCATCTTTGGGCTACATTGGGCTACATTGGGCTACATTTGGGCTACATTTTGGCTCTAACATATATAAAGCCCAATGTAGCACAATACATATTTTTCCAAAGTTAATTTTCGTAAAAAGCACTTCAGAATAGGGCTACCTGTCCCTACAATTTTCCCATTTTTTTTTTGGAGCGCTCCCGGTGCGCGCCCCGGGGAGCGCCCCGAAAAGCGTACTTCTATAAAGCGCCCCGGGGTGCGCTCTGGGGAACGTCCCGAGAGCGCCAATATCGCAAACGAAAACATGATCGTGACGTATCGCGTAGCCGCGTCCGCGTGATACGCACGGCGTAAGCGCACCCGGAAGCACCCGAGCGAATACGATCGCCCAACGTAGGCGTCTGACACGCTTACGTGGCCCGCCCCTAGCAGCGCCCCTGGCAGCGCCCCGGGGCGCTTCGCGTAAGCGCGTCCGGTCATGTGACCAGAAAATAACACTTTTCATAGGTTCAATAATTATTTTTTTCTAAATTTAGAGAAACCCACCCATTTCTCTCACTATTGATTTGCACTTGGAGAGAGCAAGAGGTGTTTTGTGAATTTTCAACTCATTACTTTCCTGATCTACAGCAATGGCTGCAAGGGAGTCATCCAGCAGTGATTCAGATGGATTTGTGCAAGAGGACCATTCTCACCAGAAAACAAAGAACCACTTCATCTGGAAGTTTTATGACATCCCTGAAGGACAAAAAAAAGTTAATGCAAGTAAAGTAACTTGTAAAATATGTGGAAGTATTTTATCCAGAGGCAATCCTCTAAAAAAATACAGCTTTGGAAATGGCAATTTAATTAGTCATGTCAAAAGAAGACACCCAAAAAATTATTCCAGGGAGAGTGTCTGGGAGCTGGCAGAGAAGGCACGAAGAGATGGCAGCAGCACCTCCACTGGTGGAGCAACACCTTTAGGTTCAACACGTGTAAGAATGGTCCCTAACGTCCAGCCGGTTTTTGCAGGCATAACATTTTTATGCGTGGACTGTGACGAACTGCTCTGTTATGGGGAGCAGAGCGTTGAACTCATTGCAATAAAGAGACAGGAACACCGATGCTCTCCCCATCCCTAAATTTTCTCATTTTTTTGCTTCTGTTGAGCATTTTTTGAATCCCTGTTTTTGTTTTTCCCCTGTAAAAAATCCAAAAAAAATATAAAATCGTTTCAAAAAGTATAAAAAAATATAAAACAAAAAAAACAAAAAAAAGTTCTTTTCGGAACTACCTCCAATTTATAAAAAAATGCTATTTTTTTAAAAAAAAGTGTCATTCTTTTTCTCAATCGTACGCTCCCCTGTCCGCTCCCCGGTGCGCGTACCGGGCGCTCCCCCCGCGCAAATCAAAATTTTTTTTTTTTTTTTCCCCGTACGGCCCTTTTATGACCCCCACATCAAACCTAGGGGGTCAGGGGGGTGTACCCTGCCCCCTTTTGCTCATTTCCCCCTTTGATTTTTACCACCTCAATCCTACCGAGGTACAAGATGGCGGCCACTGCGGACTGCTTCAAATGTTTACAGACACCCGAGAGCCAATCAGCTTTCCGTACGCAAGTCGCGTGGCGCGCTTTGAGCGCTCCCCGGTGCGCGTACCGGGGCGCGGCTCTAGATATATATATTTTTTTGAACCTAAATTACTCAAAATCCACTGGAGCACATATCCTGAGACATAGCAAAGGCACATCGGGCTACCAGTCCCTACAATTTTGCCAAATTAGGTGGAAATCCATTCAGCCGTTCGGGCTAAAAGTGAAATCGACCGCCCTATGGAAATTAACATGGGGAAAACGTGTTTTGGGACCCCCCTTTTATCTCGGCCCCCGCTTGACGCATCCCGCCCAAACTTTCAGGGAAGGACCGGAGCTCCGCGAGGCCATTTTGAGGAAATTTTCAGGCAGATTCGGCAACCGGCGCCAAAGTTATTCCAAATAGAATTTTGAGATTTAACATTGAAAAAAATCCTAACTATAACTACCTACTGGTGACCGCCAGTAGGTATTATATATATATATATATATATATATATATATATATATATATATATATATATATATATATATGTATGTATATATATTTATTACCTACTGGCGATAGCCAGTAGGTATATATAGTTAGAATTTTTTCTCTATGGGACTTCTGAAAATTCTATGTCTAATAACTTTGGCGTTTGTGGACGGATTCGGCTGAAATTTTCAGGAAAATGGCACATTTTGATTCTGAGCAGCCCCTGAAAATTTGGTGGAGTTTCGTCAAGGGGGGCTGAGAAAAAAGGGGGGTCCCAAAACGCGTTTTTTCCATTCATTTTTCCATAGGGCGGTTGGACTCACTTTTAGCTCGAACGGCTGAATGGATTTGCACGAAACTTGGCAAAATTGTAGGGACTGTTAGCCCGATGTGCCTTTGCTAGGTCTCAATATATGTGCTCCAGTAGTTTTTGAGAAATTAACGTTCAAACCAAGATATATATCTGTAACAGCGCTCTGGGCAGCGATCCGGTCCGCTTACTTTTCGCTTATCGGAACTTTGCGCGCAGAAAGCTGATTGGCTCTCCGGTGTCTGTCAACATTCTAAACAGTCCGGAGCGGACGCCATCTTGTCTCTCGGTAGGATCGAGAGAGAAGAAGAGGTGGAAAACGAAAGGGGAATTTAATGAAAGGGGGCAAGGTATCCCCCTCTTGACCCCCTAGGAATGTTGTTGGGGTTATTAAAGGGTCCCGTGGGGAAAATAAAAAAAAAATGATTTTTCACGGTAGAAGCGCGGCCGCGAACTGGTAGCGAAACGGGAATTCGCCATTTTGTGCTTCGTTAATTAAATTACTAGTTATAAGTGGGTGCGGGAGACGTATCCTAATCCCCTATGTTTCTTGAGGGTGGCTGAGGAGGCTGATATATGTTGATACATCTCTTCCAGCGGCTGTGCGTGAGCTTTTTTTTTTTTTTGCTGCGTGACAGTCCGGAGCGGCCGCCATCTTGTCTCTCGGTAGGATCGAGAGAGAAGAAAAGGTGAAAAACTAAGGGGGAATTTAATGAAAGGGGGCAAGGTATCCCCCTCTTGACCCCCTAGGAATGTTGTTGGGGTTATTAAAGGGTCCCGTGGGGAAAATAAAAAAAAATGATTTTTCACGGTAGAAGCGCTTCACGGGCCGCGAACTGGGCCACAAACTGGTAGCGAAACGGGAATTCGCCATTTTGTGCTTCGTTAATTAAAGTACTAGGTATAAGGGGGTGCGGGAGACGTATCCTAATCCCCTATGTTTCCTGAGGGTGGCTGAGGAGGCTGATATATGTTGATACATCTCTTCCAGCGGCTGCGCCATCTTGCCTTTTTTCGAATGCCACAATTTTGTCGTGCACGGCAGCCATTTTAGATGCCAGGCTGGTCCCAGGCTATCACCTAACCCTGCGGATGTAGTTTATGGCCCCAGCTGTAGAGAATTCAGACATGCCAATCCTCCTGATTCAGGCGTGTGACTACTGATTTCAGTGCTAGTCTCCCGCCTCCCGATTTCTGCAAGCAAAAACCCGGGGGCATATTACGAACAACTAGCGATAATTTTTGTCTCTAACTTGTTTAGAGACAAAAATTATCGCCGCACATCGGCGATTTTTATCGCAGATAAACCTTGCTATTATCGCAGAAAAGTCAGCGATATTCATGTATTATCGACCTAATGCTCTTAGCCATGTTATCCACCTCCCATTGGATAACATGGCTAAGAACTGCTCAGGGCAGGTGTTAGATTTTGGAGATATTCGCGCTTAGCGCGAATATCTCCAAAAGTTGGTAATAGAAGGTAGCGATGTTAGGGACTGTTTCCAGTCGCTAACATCTTGGCACGCCACTTTGCATGTCATTAGTGATAAGTATCACTGACATGCAAAGCGGGGCCCAAGATGGTCGCTATCTCCTTTTAGCTGTCACTAACTGGTGTTAGCGACAGCTTGGTAATAGGGAAATAATTTTATCTCCGCTTTCATGGCTTTTAAAGCCAATAAAGCGGAGATAAACCCCCTTGATAATATGCCCCACGATTCCTTGGGGGTTTCAGCTGACAGGGCTTGGTATTGTGTTACATGGTAATTTTTCCATGAAACGTCAGAGGGTCGATGCAGGGGTTCTAGAAGAGGTGATAAACCATTTAAGCCTCATGAACAAGCGCATGGTCTTTTAAAGATTTGTGAAGTACTCGGGGCGGCGGTGTGTGTGTGCCCTCTTTCAGGAGCGGGCGGGGGGGCACTGCCAGCAACTTGCCAGGTCAGGTAGTGTTCAACACGTGCATCACCCTTTCTCTGCCTGCTATTGCGCTCCATGCTTCGGAAAGGTAAGAAAAAGAACGTGCATTTGAGTTTGAAATGTCCGATCCTGCAGCAGCACACTTCCAAAGCCCACACATGACAATAACCCGATTCAAGGCCCCATTCACCCGTTTTTAAAAAAATAGATAACACTCCAACAAAGTAAGGTTATAAAACTTTATTAACTACTAACTTTAACGAACGGAACAAAAACTAAAAACATTTAAACATTTCTCAACACAAAAAGCAACAATGGTTAGAAGCTGTCTTTTGTGCGAATAGTCCCAAGGCAGCACAACGTGCAGAGTTCTGGACGGCACCCAGGTGATGTCGCCTGGGTGCCGCACTGGTTTAGGAATCCTACAATGCTGCTCCGAAAATTGGCGTGGGGCGTCCCGGGTGGGGCGGGGGGAGGCCTCGTCAGTAGCGGTCTGTTGTGCGAATAGTCCCAAGGCAGCACAACGTGCAGAGTTCTGGACGGCACCCAGGTGATGTCGCCTGGGTGCCGCACTGGTTTAGGGATCCTACAATGCAGCACAGAAAAACAGCGTGGGGCGTCCCGGGTGGTGCGGGGGGAGGCCTCGTCAGTAGCGGTCTGTGTCCAGTGTCACATGGCTGACACAACATGTACGACAGGCACCCAGGTGATGTCCAGTAAACTGCCGCACTGGTTTTGGTATCCTACAATGCTGCTCCGAAAATTGGCGTGCGGCGGCCCGGGGGGGGGGCGTGGGGGAGCCGGCGTGAACGGGCCTCCCCAGGTGGCGGCCATCTAGCTGAGTTGCGCTCGCTCTTGCGGCCACAGCGTCTCGCTCACCATGTTGTTGAGTTGCTCCCACTCTTGCAGTGCAGCGATAGGCGGCTGCCACATGGCTCTTAAAATGGCGGACAGCTCCTCGGTTTTAGGCCTGGTCCACTGAAATGGCCCTGGGACACTTTGGAACTCGGACGCTTGCCTGCTAGGGCTTGGGCTCCATTCTCGAAAAGCGTCCCCTCAGCA
The DNA here is from genome assembly GCF_964263255.1 of Lissotriton vulgaris. Taxonomy (NCBI): domain Eukaryota; kingdom Metazoa; phylum Chordata; class Amphibia; order Caudata; family Salamandridae; genus Lissotriton; species Lissotriton vulgaris. The sequence continues at coordinate 1,301,364,171 of NC_141695.1, read as the reverse complement.
GTGAAGATTGTATAAAAGTCTTGGGGGCCCCCGACTCCCGCAGGCTTCCGGTGGGGAGCGGCTGCCATGATTGCTCGCGGAATGACCACGACGGAGCCACGAGATGGTGGTGCTCTCATGCTGACGCCAGCTTCAGTCTGAATGATCCAGAAACAAGGTGGGGCTTTCTTCGTTTGGGAAAAAAAAATGTTCTAAACCAATGAAAAGTGTTATTTTTAGGTCATATGACCAAGCCTTCCATCTTTAGGAAACCAAAAGTAAAATGAACCAATGAAAAGTTTTATAAACAAGTCACATGACCTGTTATGCGGCATAGGGCTACAAAAAGCGTAGAAAATCCGTTGGCACGTGAGGCGGCGTCAGTAGCGGACCGATGTGCGAATAGGCCGAAGGCAGCACAACGGGCCGAGATCCGGATGGTACCGAGGTGGTGTCCAGCAAATTGCCGCACTGGTGTGGCCATCCTACAATGCTGCGCCGAAAGACGGCGTGTCCAGCTGAGTTGCGGTCACTGTTGCGGTACAGTGACTCGAACGCGCCGAGATCCGGATGGCACCGAGGTGGTGTCCAGCAAATTGCCGCACTGGTGTGGCCATCCTACAATGCTGCGCCGAAAGACGGCGTGTCCAGCTGAATTGCGGTCACTGTTGCGGTACAGTGACTCGAACGCGCCGAGATCCGGATGGCACCGAGGTGGTGTCCAGCAAATTGCCGCACTGGTGTGGCCATCCTACAATGCTGCGCCGAAAGACGGCGTGTCCAGCTGAATTGCGGTCACTGTTGCGGTACAGTGACTCGAACGCGCCGAGATCCGGATGGCACCGAGGTGGTGTCCAGCAAATTGCCGCACTGGTGTGGCCATCCTACAATGCTGCGCCGAAAGACGGCGTGTCCAGCTGAGTTGCGGTCACTGTTGCGGTACAGTGAGTCGAACGCGCCGAGATCTGGATGGCCCCGATGTTGTGTCCAGCAAGTTGCCGCACTGGTGTGGCCATCCTACAATGCTGCGCCGAAAGTCGGCGTGGGGTGCCCCGTTGGCTTATGAGGTGATGTCAGTAGTGGACCAATGTGTGAATAGGTCGGAACCAGCACAAGGCACCAAGATCCGAATGGCAAGTCCTGGATGTTGAGTGCCTCAGTTGAGAGTTCTGAGCAGTGCTTGTAAGACTGTCTGAAGCTTATTTGCACCTGCTGCAGCTTCACTAGGTCCGGCGGAACTTTTTTCCTTTTCCTTTCTGCTTCTTTTCCTACAATGCGTTTCATCTGAAGACACGACCAGGTCCCTGAATGTGTGCAGGGGGACGCTATTGATTGAATGAAAATGGCGGCTTGACACAAAGCTGACTCAAGCGTTACTGTTGGTGCTATACAGACAAAAATTGGTTTTCAGTTTGTACATTCTTCAGGTTTTTTTTTTCCATCCAAGTCTGATTGAGAGTTTGTAGAAAAATGGCTTCAGATTTTCCACATACTACTCTTCAACATTCTTCCTAAATGTAACAATGTGAAACTCACTAGGAGAACGGCTGTTTCTGTTTCCTTTCAAAATGCTGCCACCAATATTTTCTGAATGGAAGACACCATCTTGTAGCATAAAGGGCCGAAAGGGGTTCTGGTCTGGCCGATGGTTGGTGGAGACATTTTGACTATATCTTGGACCTGCCCGGCCTCGCCCAAAATGGCGCCGGTATAAATGGGACTCGTAACTCCTTGCCCGCAAATGTTTATCTAGAAAATGTTATTGTAAGTGGCCCTGTCGTATTTTAATTACAAAATGTACGTCCACCGATTCCGCAACTGTTAGACACCTTTGTTCTTGTCACCTAATGGCCCGCTCGTTACGTTCTTCTACAGTGTAAATGTCTCCTCATCATATACGATTTCAGTTTGCTCCGTGGCCGGCCCACGTGGTTATAGGCCCGTATTTGTATACTGACATTTTCACAATAAAGGTTTTTAAAACAAAACACGGTAGTAGTATTTACATTTGTAAAGTTTTTACTTTTAGTGACTGTTTTCGAATCAGTAAAAGGCAAGTGAAATAAAGCAGTCCAATTACATGACGGATAAAAGGTATAATATGTAGGAACGCAGTAAAGATAAATGGTCAAGGGCAGTTGTGTTTTTCATGTCTGCAACATAAAGTGATCGATAAGAATCTGATAATCAGGCGTATCGGCGACTAAGACAGCAGGCCGAATCTCTTTTACTCAACGGCTCCGTCATGGAAGGAAGAAACGCCCTTTTTCTCGAAAAAGGAATATATTTTACTTGCAAGACAGTTGTAAATTTTCCGGGAAAGTACATTAGCCTGGAATATTATAACATATGTTTGAAAAAAAAATATTGTTCGAAAATAATAAAAAGCGTAATTTTTAGGTCATATGACCAAGCTTTTCATCATTAAATTAACAAAAGTAAAATGAACCAATGAAAAGTTTTATTAACAAGTCACATGACCTGTTATGCTTACGTTACGCGCTGCGCGCCGCGCCTCGGATCACTTCCGGGTGCGCTAACGCGGCGTGTCATAAAACGCATTACGCGACAACGTAGGTCAAGAATATAGTCTAAATGTCTCCACCAACCAGCGTTCAGAACACAACCCCTTTCAGCAGTCCAAAAAGTTCTGTTAAATGACAACAGAGGGGACAGGCAACAAGAACCATCAGTCAAAGAGGGGAGGGCAAGTTCTTCTCTTCCGGGTCATGTTGGGGCGCTACCGGAACTGATCGAATTGGTAGTCTATAGTGTTTCTGGATGTTTCAGACTAAAGCTGGCGTCAGCATGAGACCACTACCATCTCGTAGCTCCGTCGTGGCCATTCCACGAGCAATCATGGCAGCCGCTCCCCACCAGAAGCCTGCGGGAGTCGGAGGCCCCCAAGACTTTTGTAGAATCTTCACGGCTGAGGGGACGCTTTTCGAGAATGGGACCCAAGCCCTAGCAGACAAGCGTCCGAGTTCCAAGGTGTCCCAGGGCCATTTTAGTGGACCAGGCCCAAAACCGAAGAGCCGGCCGCCATTTTGAGAGTCCTGTGGCAGCCGCCTATCGCTGCACCGCAAGAGCGAGAGCAACTCAACTACATGGTGAGCGAGACGCTGTAGTCGCAAGAGCGGGCGGTAAACAGCTGAATGGCGGAAGAGGCACAGTGTAGCAAAAGCGGGCGGAATGGCAACTAAAACGATAAAGGGGCGCCCCACTACAGCTTGTCTTCAGGTCAAACGGATTGTGGGACAAGGTCCAGAATTGAAGAGTCATCAAAAGGCAAAAAGTTCCGCCGGACCCCGGGAGCCGGCCGCCTATGTCGGGGGCGATCTCAGGCTACACCAGTGCTATAAGACTTGGGGAGGGTGTCGGAGCCAAGCGTCTTCTCCGAGTCCATGGCCATCACACCGCCCCTCAGGGGCCTCCGTCAAGCTGTTTAGGAAGGTAACATATCACATTGTTTTCTAATGCAGTCAGGTCCACAAACGACACTCACTTACTTTGAGAATAGTGAAGCTGCAGTAGGTGGAAATAAGCTTCAGACAGTGTTACAAGCACTGCTCAGAACTCTTAACTATGGCACCCAACATCCAGAACTTATGCTATTTGAGAATGGTAGTGACATCGAAGCATCTCAGGGACCAAAACCATTAACGTACTTTCACGTATGAAAATCTTACTTGGGGAGGGGGCAGGAGCGAAGCGCCCCCTCCCAGTCAGCGCCACCACACCGTATGTTGAAAATCTGAAGCCATCGTTCTACAAAGTCAACCAAACTTGGATTGAAAAATCTAGAAAAATGTACAAACTGAAAACCAGTTTTGGTCTGCATAGCATCAGTAGCAACGCTTGAGTCAGCTTTGTGTCAAGCCGCCATTTTGATTCAACAAAGCACAGGCATTGAAAAAGGCTGCAATTCAGAACTCTAAACTATGGCACCCAACATCCAGGAGCTTGCCATCCGGATCTTGGAGCCTTGTGCTGTTTTCTATCTATTCACACATCGGTCCACTACTGACATCATCTTATAAACCAACGTTATGTAAATAGTTTTTTAATAAAATGTTTTACCCTGTTTCTTTGCTGGTGTGTTGTCTATATTTTTAATATTTGCATAGGGTTTGTCGTTATTTTGTGCGGGATGGGTGATGGAGCCGAGCTGTCTTGCAGCCCTCATGGTGTGGAGCTCAGTTCATCTCACTATTTTCGTATTTCTCATGAAGGGTTGTTCCTAATATTTCTATTTTAGCGAGGTCAAAAAGAGATCCAATTAGTGGCCTACTGATTTTGCTCGATTACTTTTATTTTTTTACACGATTTTTCACTATCTGCAAAGACTAAACAGAGTATTGCGACTTTGTGCTTGTTTGTAAATAGAGAATGATCCAAAGAGAACCAATTCTAAAACAGTAAATGCTTGGACAACAATCAATCAAATGGAGAGACAAGCAGGTACGACGGATTACAACAGGGGTAAAGGTCTGCGTTAACTACCGTTCACTATCTGCAAAGAGAGAGTACTACTAAGAGAAAAGAGGGGAGTGGGGGGGGGGCAGCGTTCAAAGCACATCAGCGTGCATAAACACGAAAACGTTTTTACCTATCACGTACTTGACATTTGACAGCTTTTGATATTTGCTATTAAAAAACCATTGAAATTCACAGAAAAAACCATAGGTTATAGTCGATATATAGTTAGGAATTTGCATTTACAAAACCTTGAAAATTCAATGAAAAAACCATTGGTTTTAGGCCATATATAGTTAGGAATTAGCATTTACAAAACCTTATTTTACTCGCATAAAACCATTGAAATTCCATATATAGTTATAAGCGCTAACTATATATCGCGCACCCGCAATCCACTGCTGATGATGTCACATATTACATCATTCATGACATGGTTAGTGACATCACTGATGACATCACTGATGACATCTCAAATGACATCACTGATGACATCACTGAAAACATCTCATTTGACATGACTGATAACATCACTGATGATATCATTCATGTGATAATACGATGAACCTCTTCAGACTCTAATATAACCTTAGATACAATCAGTGTAAACAGACACTCACAGACTGTCACTCATCCATGGAGTTACTCACACACCTAGTCAGTCATGCAAAGAATCAATCACACCTCCATTTTCTCAACTATACAGTTATACACACCTTACTTATTCAAACATATACTAACACATATTTACTTTACTCTCTTATACAATCCCTGATACATGTTCATAATGATCCATACAGCCACTCACACATTCACTGGCTCTTATGCACAGTTATTTATAGATGTCAACTCTCACATGTACTGTGTTTTACATATGTACTTACTTTGACATGTAGCACTGAGATATCCATTCACTCACTAATACACTCATGCACAGTCAACCGCCCATACAGCTGTTTCCACATACACTTTTGAACCCATACATATAGTGAATCAACTACTCACACATCTATGTACAGAGTCACACACCTCCCAGCCACCCATACACACACACTCAGTTTCCCATACAAATACTTGGACAACCAATGAATAACCCATACAGTTACTCATATAGCTACTGATCAACATATGCAGCAGTTTGTAGAACAACAGATAAAATGATGCACAAATTAAAACAGTTTAGTCACTAACCCATGCACTCAGTGAGACACATTTATTCACTCACTCATACAGTCAGTCATGCACCTACTAAATCCTTCATCCAGACACTTATACATCCACTCATTCTTCAATATATAAGACATATTTTAACTTTACAGAAACATACAGTCACTGGATGTTGTCATCAGTGATGTCATCAGTGATGTCATTTGAGATGTCATCAGTGATGTCATCAGTGATGTCACTAACCATGTCATGAATGATGTAATATGTGACATCATCAGCAGTGGATTGCGGGTGCGCGATATATAGTTAGCGCTTATAACTATATATGGAATTTCAATGGTTTTATGCGAGTAAAATAAGGTTTTGTAAATGCTAATTCCTAACTATATATGGCCTAAAACCAATGGTTTTTTCATTGAATTTTCAAGGTTTTGTAAATGCAAATTCCTAACTATATATCGACTATAACCTATGGTTTTTTCTGTGAATATATATATATATATATATATATACATATATATATATATATATATATATATATATATATATATATATATTACCTACTGGTCGCCGGTAGGTAGTTATAGTTAGGATTTTTTTCAATGCAAAATCTCAACATTCTATTGTGAATAACTTTGGCGGCGGTTGATGAATCTGCCCGAAAATTTCCTCAAATTTGCCTTGCGCTGCTCCGGTCCTTCCCTGAAAGTTTTGGGGGGGGATTCGTCAAGCGGGGGCCGAGATAAAAGGGGGGTCCCAAAACGTGTTTTCCCCATGTTAATTTCCATAGTGCAGTCAACCTCACTTTTAGCCCGAACGGCTGAATGGATTTCCACCAAACTTGGCAAAATTTAGGGGCTGGTAGCCCGATGTGCCTTTGCTATGTCTCAAGATATGTGCTCCAGTGGATTTTGAGTAATTTAAGTAAAAAAATATATATATATCTATAGGCGCGCCCCGGTACGCGCACCGGGGCGCGCTCCAGGCGTGCTAAGCGACTTGCGCGCGGAAAGCTGATTGGCTCTCGGGTGTCTGTAAACATTCTAAACAGTCCGGAGCGGCCGCCATCTTGTGTCTCGGTAGGATCGAGACACAAGAGGTGGGAAAAACAAAGGGGTAAATGACCATAAGGGGGCAGAGTAGACCTCCCTTTACCCCCTAGGTTTGATTTGGGGGCCATAAAAGGGCCCCCCGGGGCAAAAAAAAAAATTAAATTACATTTTTTTTAAATTTGCGCGGGGGGTGCGCCTGGTACGTGCACCGGGGAGCGTACCGGGGAGCGTACCATGGGGAAAACCCAGACACACCACACACACATTCATTATTTTTTTTATTTTTTGGGGGGGGTGCGCGCCCCGGTACACGTACCGGTTCACGTACCGGTACGCGTACCATGGAGAAAAAAAGAAAGACAGTTTTTTAAAAATGTAGCATTTTTATATCAATTGGAGGTAGTTCTGAAAATAATTTTTTTTTTATTCTTTTTGTTTTATATTTTTTTTATTATTTTTTTGAACATTTTTAATTTTTTTGGCTTTTCTGAACAATTTTATATTTTTTTGTAGTTTTTCTGGGGTTAAACAAAACACAGGGAATTGCAAACAGCTCAACTGGAGCAAAAAAAAATAGAAAAAAATTAAAGTTGCTTGCTGCAGTGATGGTTGTCTGCAGCTCGATTGAGTAAAGTGATGCTTTGCTCACCATATGAAATTGTTTTGTTCAATCAAAGACATTTATAGAGCGCACTACTTACCCAGAGGGTCTCAAGGCGCTTGCAATATATGCAAAGAAATTAAAATTTTGCAAACCTGGTTTGTACATTAGGGACCATCTCCCTAGCCTCTGCACCCGATGGAGTGGGTTGATTGGAGGTGCTTGAAGAAGAAGGATGGGGAGGGTTCTTGGTCAGTTTCCTGACCTCTGCTGCCGAATAATTGTTTGGGTGCTTCCTCTGCATATATCTAATCGTAGTGTGGTTCCCAAAAGAGTACTTCTTGTTTGGGTTCCCTCTTGACAGTTGTATGCGACAGATGAGGCAAGTCACCTTACCTGCATTTACTTTTTTTGCACCCCTTGGTATCTTAAAAAACTCCCAAATAAAATGTTCCTTGGGTCTGTATGGGGGATTGTCCTCAGGCAGAAATTGCATCTCCTCCTGCTCTTCTTCGTCCTCCTCTTCTTCTTGACCACCAATGTGGTATTGTGGTGGTCCTTTTGGTGGTGGTGGAGGTGGTGGTGGTGCAGATGCTCCTGCAGCTGCTACTAGTGAAGCCATTTCTCACAGAATGAATGCAGGTCTTCTTCACTCAAACAACAAAGTGAAAATGAGGAAAAAAAGGTGGGGTCTTTCATCATTTGGAAAACAAAACTGTTGTGAACCAATCAAAAGTGTTATTTTCAGGTCTCATGACCTGGGCTTTCTCATCATTTGGAAACTAAAAGTGTTCTGAACCAATCAAAAGTGTTATTTTCAGGTCACATGACCCGACGCGCTTACGCTACGCGCCCCGGTGCGTGCCCGGGGACGCGCCTGGAGGCGCTTACATTGCGCGATCGTATGCACTCGGGTGCTTCCGGGTGCGCTAACGCAGTGCGTCATATGACGCATCACGCGGCTACGCGATACGTCACAATGTTGTTTTCGTTCGCGGGAATAGCGCAAACGGGACGCTCACCGGTATGCGCCCCGGGGCGCGCCGAAGCACTGCGCTTACCGGTGAGTGCATCGGTACGCGCCCCGGGAGCGCAACGGGGCAAAAAAAAAAAACTGTTACATAATTATACAATATAAAATTTGTTATAAAAAATTATTAATTGCATACCTATGGAGATTTGCTATTAAAAAACCTTTGAAATTCACTGAAAAAAACATAGGTTTCACACCAGTTATAGTTAGTAAATAGCATTTAAAAAACCTAATAAATTCACTGAAAAAACCATAGGTTTGACAGCAGTTATAGTTAGCTGGAAATTTTACTGACATAAAACCATTGAAATTCCCACGTTATAGTTAGTTGGACTCACTATAACTTGCGCACCTGCAATGCACTGCTGATGATGTCACATATTATATCACTCATGACATGGTCAGTGACATCACTCATGACATCACTGATGACACCATCCTTGTGACAGAGTGACAGACCTCCTTTCAGTGTAATGTAACCCTTGAAACACATATTCAAAAATTTTCCAGCCTGTGATCAAGGGCTATGCTAGCCCGAAACTCGTCAGGCAGACGTAAATTGCCGAATACAACTGCCGCCTCTACGTGTGAATAAAGCAAGTAAACAGCCCCTGATTGTGTGCGGCCTCGATCCTTTGGGACAAACTTTTTTGAATATTTAACGGCCGTCCCGCCGTGAGGCTACGCACCACCACTGAACTGTGTGCAACGCGGGGGCTCAAGACGCTTCAGAGTCCCGCTGCGGAAATCAGGTGGTGAGAGGAGGACGACAGCGACGATTCGGGGGGTTCACGAGGGAGCCCCAACCTCTGTCAACTATGGACTGTAACTCTGCACACCCACTGGAGGGTGCAAACGGAATGTTTTTACGTCAAGACTTCACGTAGGACTACTAGTCCCACAATGCCTATACGCAACCGACCTCACCAGGGAGGTCCTACTGCGGAGATAAATTAATTAGACATGTGGAGCTGTGGGATACTGCGGGAGCTGTGCAGGTTTCATTTTCCAGCCTGTGATCAAGGGCTATACTAGCCCGAAATGCGTCAGGCAGACGTAAATTTCCGAATACAACTGCCGCCTCTACGTGTGAATAAAGCAAGTAAACAGCCCCTGATTGTGTGCGGCCTCGATCCTTTGGGACAAACTTTTTTGAATATATATATATATATATATATATATATATATATATATATATATATATATATATATTACCTACTGGCTACCGCCAGTAGGTATATATAGTTAGGATTAATTCCCTATGGGATTTCTGAAAATTCTATGTCTAATAACTTTGGCGTTTGTGGACGGAATCGGCTGAAATTTTCAGGAAAATGGCACATTATGTTTCTGAGCAGCCCCTGAAAATTTGGTGGGGTTTCGTCAAGGGGGGGCTGAGAAAAAAGGGGGTCCCAAAACGCGTTTTTCCCATGTTAATTTCCATAGGGCGGTTGGCCTCACTTTTAGCTCGAACGGCTGAATGGATTTTCACGAAACTTGGCAAAATTGTAGGGACTGTTAGCCCGATGTGCCTTTGCTAGGTGTCAATATATGTGCTTCAGTGGATTTTGAGAAATTAACGTTTAAATCAAGATATATATCTGTAACAGCGCTCCGGGCAGCGATCCGGTCCGCTTACTTTTCGCTTATCGGAACTTTGCGCGCAGAAAGCTGATTGGCTCTCCGGTGTCTGTCAACATTCTAAACAGTCCGGAGCGGCCGCCATCTTGTCTCTCGGTAGGATCGAGAGAGAAGAAGAGGTGAAAAACGAAAGGGGAATTTAATGAAAGGGGGCAAGGTATCCCCCTCTTGACCCCCTAGGAATGTTGTTGGGGTTATTAAAGGGTCCCGTGGGGAAAATAAAAAAAAAATGATTTTTCACGGTAGAAGCGCTTCACGGGCCGCGAACTGGGCCGCAAACTGGTAGCGAAACGGGAATTCGCCATTTTGTGCTTCGTTAATTAAATTACTAAGTATAAGGGGGTGCGGGAGACGTATCCTAATCCCCTATGTTTCCTGAGGGTGGCTGAGGAGGCTGATATATGTTGATACATCTCTTCCAGCGGCTGCGCCATCTTGCCTTTTTTCCAATGCCACAATTTTGTCGTGCACGGCAGCCATTTTAGATGCCAGGCTGGTCCCATGCTATCACCTAACCCTGCGGATGTAGTTTATGGCCCCAGCTGTAGAGAATTCAGACATGCCAACCCTCCCGATTCAGGCGTGTGACTACTGATTTCAGTGCTAGTCTCCCGCCTCCCGATTTCTGCAAGCAAAAACCCGGGGGCATATTACGAACAACCAGCGATAATTTTTGTCTCTAACTTGTTTAGAGACAAAAATTATCGCCGTACATCGGCGATTTTTATCGCAGATAAACCTTGCTATTATCGCAGAAAAGTCAGCGATATTCATGTATTATCGAGCAAATGCTCTTAGCCATGTTATCCACCTCCCATTGGATAACATGGCTAAGAACTGCTCAGGGCAGGTGTTAGATTTTGGAGATATCTCCAAAAGTTGGTAATAGAAGGTAGCGATGTTAGGGACTGTTTCCAGTCGCTAACATCTTGGCACGCCACTTTGCATGTCATTAGTGATAAGTATCACTGACATGCAAAGCGGGGCCCAAGATGGTCGCTATCTCCTTTTAGCTGTCACTAACTGGTGTTAGCGACAGCTTGGTAATAGGGAGATAATTTTATCTCCGCTTTCAAGGCTTTTAAAGCCAAAAAAGCGGAGATAAACCCCCTTGATAATATGCCCCACGATTCCTTGGGGGTTTCAGCTGACAGGGCTTGGTATTGTGTTACATGGTAATTTTTCCAGGAAACGTCAGAGGGTCGATGCAGGGGTTCTAGAAGAGGTGATAAACCATTTAAGCCTCATGAACAAGCGCATGGTCTTTTAAAGATTTGTGAAGTACTCGGAGCGGCGGTGTGTGTGTTTCCTCTTTCAGGAGCGGGCGGGGGGGCACTGCCAGCAACTTGCCAGGTCAGGTAGTGTTCAACACGTGCATCACCCTTTCTCTGCTTGCTATTGCGCTCCATGCTTCGGAAAGGTAAGAAAAAGAACGTGCATTTGAGTTTGAAATGTCCGATCCTGCAGCAGCACACTTCCAAAGCCCACACATGACAATAACCCGATTCAAGGCCCCATTCACCCGTTTTAAAAAAAAATAGATAACACTCCAACAAAGTAAGGTTATAAAACTTTATTAACTATTAACTTTAACGAACGGAACAAAAACTAAAAACATTTAAACATTTCTCAACACAAAAAGCAACAATGGTTAGAAGCTGTCTTTTGTGCGAATAGTCCCAAGGCAGCACAACGTGCAGAGTTCTGGACGGCACCCAGGTGATGTCGCCTGGGTGCCGCACTGGTTTAGGGATCCTACAATGCTGCTCCGAAAATTGGCGTGGGGCGTCCCGGGTGGGGCGGGGGGAGGCCTCGTCAGTAGCGGTCTGTTGTGCGAATAGTCCCAAGGCAGCACAACGTGCAGAGTTCTGGACGGCACCCAGGTGATGTCGCCTGGGTGCCGCACTGGTTTAGGGATCCTACAATGCAGCACAGAAAAACAGCGTGGGGCGTCCCGGGTGGTGCGGGGGGAGGCCTCGTCAGTAGCGGTCTGTGTCCAGTGTCACATGGCTGACACAACATGTACGACAGGCACCCAGGTGATGTCCAGTAAACTGCCGCACTGGTTTTGGTATCCTACAATGCTGCTCCGAAAATTGGCGTGCGGCGGCCCGGGGGGGGGGGCGTGGGGAAGGCGGCGTGAACGGGCCTCCCCAGGTGGCGGCCATCTAGCTGAGTTGCGCCCGCTCTTGCGGTTACAGCGTCTCGCTCACCATGTTGTTGAGTTGCTCCCACTCTTGCAGTGCAGCGATAGGCGGCTGCCACATGGCTCTTAAAATGACGGACGGCTCCTCGGTTTTGGGCCTGGTCCACTGAAATGGCCCTGGGACACTTTGGAACTCGGACGCTTGCCTGCTAGGGCTTGGGCTCCATTCTCGAAAAGCGTCCCCTCAGCCGTGAAGATTGTACAAAAGTCTTGGGGGCCCCCGACTCCCGCAGGCTTCCGGTGGGGAGCGGCTGCCATGATTGCTCGCGGAATGACCACGACGGAGCCACGAGATGGTGGTGCTCTCATGCTGACGCCAGCTTCAGTCTGAATGATCCAGAAACAAGGTGGGGCTTTCATCGTTTGGGAAAAAAAAATGTTCTAAACCAATGAAAAGTGTTATTTTTAGGTCATATAACCAAGCCTTCCATCTTTAGGAAACCAAAAGTAAAATGAACCAATGAAAAGTTTTATAAACAAGTCACATGACCTGTTATGCGGCATAGGGCTACAAAAAGCGTAGAAAATCCGTTGGCACGTGAGGCGGCGTCAGTAGCGGACCGATGTGCGAATAGGCCGAAGGCAGCACAACGGGCCGAGATCCGGATGGTACCGAGGTGGTGTCCAGCAAATTGCCGCACTGGTGTGGCCATCCTACAATGCTGCGCCGAAAGACGGCGTGTCCAGCTGAGTTGCGGTCACTGTTGCGGTACAGTGACTCGAACGCGCCGAGATCCGGATGGCACCGAGGTGGTGTCCAGCAAATTGCCGCACTGGTGTGGCCATCCTACAATGCTGCGCCGAAAGACGGCGTGTCCAGCTGAGTTGCGGTCACTGTTGCGGTACAGTGACTCGAACGCGCCGAGATCCGGATGGCACCGAGGTGGTGTCCAGCAAATTGCCGCACTGGTGTGGCCATCCTACAATGCTGCGCCGAAAGACGGCGTGTCCAGCTGAATTGCGGTCACTGTTGCGGTACAGTGACTCGAACGCGCCGAGATCCGGATGGCACCGAGGTGGTGTCCAGCAAATTGCCGCACTGGTGTGGCCATCCTACAATGCTGCGCCGAAAGACGGCGTGTCCAGCTGAGTTGCGGTCACTGTTGCGGTACAGTGAGTCGAACGCGCCGAGATCTGGATGGCCCCGATGTTGTGTCCAGCAAGTTGCCGCACTGGTGTGGCCATCCTACAATGCTGCGCCGAAAGTCGGCGTGGGGTGCCCCGTTGGCTTATGAGGTGATGTCAGTAGTGGACCGATGTGTGAATAGGTCGGAACCAGCACAAGGCGCCAAGATCCGAATGGCAAGTCCTGGATGTTGAGTGCCTCAGTTGAGAGTTCTGAGCAGTGCTTGTAAGACTGTCTGAAGCTTATTTGCACCTGCTGCAGCTTCACTAGGTCCGGCGGAACTTTTTGCCTTTTCCTTTCTGCTTCTTTTCCTACAATCCGTTTCATCTGAAGACACGATCAGGTCCCTGAATGTGTGCAGGGGGACGCTATTGATTGAATGAAAATGGCGGCTTGACACAAAGCTGACTCAAGCGTTACTGTTGGTGCTATACAGACAAAAATTGGTTTTCAGTTTGTACATTCTTCAGGTTTTTTTTTTCCATCCAAGTCTGATTGAGAGTTTGTAGAAAAATGGCTTCAGATTTTCCACATACTACTCTTCAACATTCTTCGTAAATGTAACAATGTGAAACTCACTAGGAGAACGGCTGTTTCTGTTTCCTTTCAAAATGCTGCCAACAATATTTTCTGAATGGAAGACACCATCTTGTAGCATAAAGGGCCGAAAGGGGTTCTGGTCTGGCCGATGGTTGGTGGAGACATTTTGACTATATCTTGGACCTGCCCGGCCTCGCCCAAAATGGCGCCGGTATAAATGGGACTCGTAACTCCTTGCCCGCAAATGTATATCTAGAAAATGTTATTGTAAGTGGCCCTGTTCTATTTTAATTACAAAATGTATGTCCACCGATTCCGCAACTGTTAGACACCTTAGTTCTTGCAACCTAATGGCCCGCTCGTTACGTTCCTCTACAGTGTAAATGTCTCCTCATCATATACGATTTCAGTTTGCTCCGTGGCCGGCCCACGTGGTTATAGGCCCGTATTTGTATACTGACATTTTCACAATAAAAGGTTTTTAAAACAAAACACGGTAGTAGTATTTACATTGGTAAAGTTTTTACTTTTAGTCACTGTTTTCGAATCAGTAAAAGGCAAGTGAAATAAAGCAGTCCAATTACATGACGGATAAAAGGTTTTATATGTAGGAACGCAGTAAAGATAAATGGTCAAGGGCAGTTGTGTTTTTCATGTCTGCAACATAAAGTGATCGATAAGAATGTGATAATCAGGCGTATCGGCGACTAAGACAGCAGGCCGAATCTCTTTTACTCAACGGCTCCGTCATGGAAGGAAGAAACGCCCTTTTTCTCGAAAAAGGAATATATTTTACTTGCAAGACAGTTGTAAATTTTCCGGGAAAGTACATTAGCCTGGAATATTATAACATATGTTTGAAAAAAAAATATTGTTCGAAAATAATAAAAAGCGTAATTTTTAGGTCATATGACCAAGCTTTTCATCTTCAAATTAACAAAAGTAAAATGAACCAATGAAAAGTTTTATTAACAAGTCACATGACCTGTTATGCTTACGTTACGCGCTGCGCGCCGCGCCTCGGATCACTTCCGGGTGCGCTAACGCGGCGTGTCATAAAACGCATTACGCAACAACGTAGGTCAAGAATATAGTCTAAATGTCTCCACCAACCAGCGTTCAGAACACAACCCCTTTCAGCAGTCCAAAAAGTTCTGTTAAATGAGAACAGAGGGGACAGGCAACAAGAACCATCAGTCAAAGAGGGGAGGGCAAGTTCTTCTCTTCCGGGTCATGTTGGGGCGCTACCGGAACTGATCGAATTGGTAGTCTATAGTGTTTCTGGATGTTTCAGACTTAAGCAGGCGTCAGCATGAGACCACTACCATCTCGTAGCTCCGTCGTGGCCATTCCACGAGCAATCATGGCAGCCGCTCCCCACCAGAAGCCTGCGGGAGTCGGAGGCCCCCAAGACTTTTGTAGAATCTTCACGGCTGAGGGGACGCTTTTCGAGAATGGGACCCAAGCCCTATCAGGGAAGCGTCCGAGTTCCAAGGTGTCCCAGGGCCATTTTAGTGGACCAGGCCCAAAACCGAAGAGCCGGCCGCCATTTTGAGAGTCCTGTGGCAGCCACCTATCGCTGCACCGCAAGAGCGGGCGCAACTCAACTACATGGTGAGCGAGACGCTGTAGTCGCAAGAGCGGGCGGTAAACAGCTGAATGGCGGAAGAGGCACAGTGTAGCAAAAGCGGGCGGAATGGCAACTAAAACGATAAAGGGGCGCCCCACTACAGCTTGTCTTCAGGTCAAACGGATTGTGGGACAATGTCCAGAATTGAAGAGTCATCAAAAGGCAAAAAGTTCCGCCGGACCCCGGGAGCCGGCCGCCTATGTCGGGGGCGATCTCAGGCTACACCAGTGCTATAAGACTTGGGGAGGGTGTCGGAGCCATGCGTCTTCTCCGAGTCCATGGCCATCACACCGCCCCTCAGGGGCCTCCGTCAAGCTGTTTAGGAAGGTAACATATCACATTGTTTTCTAATGCAGTCAGGTCTACAAACGACACTCACTTACTTTGAGAATAGTGAAGCTGCAGTAGGTGGAAATAAGCTTTAGACAGTGTTACAAGCACTGCTCAGAACTCTTAACTATGGCACCCAACATCCAGAACTTATGCTATTTGAGAATGGCAGTGACATCGAAGCATCTCAGGGACCAAAACCATTAACGTACTTTCACGTATGAAAATCTTACTTGGGGAGGGGGCAGGAGCGAAGCGCCCCCTCCCAGTCAGCGCCACCACACCGTATGTTGAAAATCTGAAGCCATCGTTCTACAAAGTCAACCAAACTTGGATTGAAAAATCTAGAAAAATGTACAAACTGAAAACCAGTTTTGGTCTGCATAGCATCAGTAGCAACGCTTGAGTCAGCTTTGTGTCAAGCCGCCATTTTGATTCAACAAAGCACAGGCATTGAAAAAGGCTGAAATTCAGAACTCTAAACTATGGCACCCAACATCCAGGAGCTTGCCATCCGGATCTTGGAGCCTTGTGCTGCTTTCGATCTATTCACACATCGGTCCACTACTGACATCATCTTATAAACCAACGTTATGTAAATAGTTTTTTAATAAAATGTTTTACCCTGTTTCTTTGCTGGTGTGTTGTCTATATTTTTAATATTTGCATATGGTTTGTCGTTATTTTGTGCGGGATGGGTGATGGAGCCGAGCTGTCTTGCAGCCCTCATGGTGTGGAGCTCAGTTCATCTCACTATTTTCGTATTTCTCATGAAGGGTTGTTCCTAATATTTCTATTTTAGCGAGGTCAAAAAGAGATCCAATTAGTGGCCTATTGATTTTGCTCGATTACTTTTATTTTTTTACACGATTTTTCACTATCTGCAAAGACTAAACAGAGTATTGCGACTTTGTGCTTGTTTGTAAATAGAGAATGATTCAAAGAGAACCAATTCTAAAACAGTAAATGCTTGGACAACAATCAATCAAATGGAGAGACAAGGAGGCACGACGGATTACAACGGGGGTAAAGGCCTGCGTTAACTACCCTTCAGTATCTGCAAAGAGAGAGTACTACTAAGACAAAAGAGGGGAGGGGGGGGGGGTGCAGCGTTCAAAGCACATCAGCGTGCATAAATACGAAAATGTTTTTATCTATCACGTACTTGACATTTTAAAGCTTTTCATATTTGCTATTAAAAAACCAATGAAATTCATAGAAAAAACCATAGGTTATAGTGGATATATAGTTAGGAATTTGCATTTACAAAACCTTGAAAATTCAATGAAAAAACCATTGGTTTTAGGCCATATATAGTTAGGAATTAGCATTTACAAAACCTTATTTTACTCGCATAAAACCATTGAAATTCCATATATAGTTAGAAGCGCTAACTATATATCGCGCACCCGCAATCCACTGCTGATGATGTCACATATTACATCATTCATGACATGGTCAGTGACATCACTGATGACATCACTGATGACATCTCAAATGACATCACTGATGACATCACTGATGACAACTCAAATGACATCACTGATGACATCTCAAATGACATCACTGATGACATCACTGATGACAACTCAAATGACATCACTGATGACATCTCATTTGTCATCACTGATCACATCACTCATGTTATAATACAATGAACCTCTTCAGACTCTAATATAACCTTACATACACTCAGTATAAACAGACACTCACAGACTGTCACTCATCCATGGAGTTACTCACACACCTAGTCAGTCATGCAAAGAATCAATCACACCTCCATTTCCTCAACTATACAGTTATACACATCTTACTTATTCAAACATATAATAACACATATTTACTCTCTTATATAATCCCTGATACAAGCTCACAGTGATCGATACAGCCACTCACACATTCACTGGCTCTTATGTTCAGTTATTTATATATCTCAACTCTCACATGTATTGTGTTTTACATACGTACTTACTTGCACATGTAGCAATGAGAAATCCATTCACTCACCAACAGACCCATGCACTGTCAACCGCCCATATAGCTGTTTCCACATGCACTCTTGAACTCATACTCCTAGTGAATCAACTGCTTACACATCTATGCACAGAGTCACGCACCTCCCAGCCACCCACACACACACTCAGCCTCCCATTCAAATACTTGGGCAACCAATCAATAACCCATATGGCCACTCTTATAGCTACTGATCAACACATGCAGCAGCTTACACAACAACAAACATACTGATGCACAAATTAAGACAGTTTAGTCACTAACCCATGCACTCAGTGAGACACATTTAATCACTCTTTCATACAGTCAGTCATGCACCTACTAAATTCTTCATCCAGACACTTATACATCCACTCATTCTTCAATATGTAAAACATATTTAAACTTTACAGACACATACAATCACTGGATGTTGTCATCAGTGATGTCATCAGTGATGTCATTTGAGATGTCATCAGTGATGTCATCAGTGATGTCACTGACCATGTCATGAATGATGTAATATGTGACATCATCAGCAGTGGATTGCGGGTGCGTGATATATAGTTAGCGCTTCTAACTATATATGGAATTTCAATGGTTTTATGCGAGTAAAATAAGGTTTTGTAAATGCTAATTCCTAACTATATATGGCCTAAAACCAATGGTTTTTTCATTGAATATATATATATATAAGCGTTACTTTCCCAAATCACTGAAAACAACACGCCGTGGCCACACAAAATCCGTATGAGTGATTCTTAAATGCAATGTCACTCGTTTCGGAGGGTCTGCTCCTTGATCACGAGTAATGTGAGTAATGTGAATACATACAAGCAGAGTGTTTTAAATTAACCCTGTGACACAACTCTGTGTCAACAGTGGAAACAGACTTCATATACACTTAACCCGTTGCAGCTCGTCATGAGGCACGGTCGCGCTGTGCTTATGATGAGCTGATCTTGTCATGACCGTTGCGCTGCGCCCACGCGGGGATAATTCCCCTGCTGTGCCGGGCGTTCCATTGGAACAGGCGTGGTCATGACGAGCTCAGCTCGTCATGAGCACAGCGCCAGCGTGCTGCATGACAAGCTCAGCTCGTCAAGAGCACCGCGGCGCTGCGCACGCCCCCGACCCCCCAGCACAGTAGGGGAATTAGCCCCGCAGGGAAGGGGTTTACAATGGTAACAGCGGAACAGCGGTATTTAGACTAAATATTCTCCTCTAATATATCAAACACAGTTGTCTTAGTTAATACATTAGTGATTAATAATTTACTAATAATTCTTACAAGGTGTGCATATATATATATATATATATATATATTTGTTGCCGTCCCCATCGATGGAATAAAAGCACTTTATTTTCACTATGAACCCTGGCCGTGGTCTGTACCTGGTTTTGTGTCGGAGCCGATTTTCTGGTGACTTGCACTCCAGGATTGTAGATATATATATATATATATATATATATATATATATATATATATATATATATATATATATATATATATATATATATATATGACTTCACTTCGTCTCCAAAGTTTGACACGCTCTCAGAGTTCCCAAAAAAACGCCAGAAATCAGCAGAGTCCAAGGGTGTTTATTGACAGTAAGGTGTCAATAAACACCCTTGGACTCTGCTGATTTCTGGCGTTTTTTTGGGAACTTTGAGAGCGTGTCAAACTTGGGAGACGAAGTGAAGTCATTGAGATTACCGGCGTGCTCTGCCGGCATTCACGCCACTTCCCACGGGGCCTCCCGCACCCCTTTGGAGCAACTTGGAAACTTGATATATATATATATATATATTATATATATATATATATATATATATATTACCTACTAGGTAGTTATACTTTGAACCTAGTTTCCATAGGAAAAGCATTTTTTGATTTGCCAATAACTTTGGCGTTGTTTGATGAATCTTCGCAAAATTCTCCAAACAAAAGGTCTATCCAGGTCAGTTCCTATCCTGAAAGATTAGGGGTGATTCGTCAAGTGGGGGCTGAACAAAAAGGGTGTTCCCAAAAAGTGTTTTCTATATGTTAATTTCCATAGGAAACTTTAGCCAAGGCTACAGCCTGAACTGCTGGATGGAATTACAGCACATTTGGCAAAAAGGTAGTGCTTGGTTCAGAAAGCAACCTTTTGTTTTAAATGGTTTGAAACCATTTAGTAGTTGTTGAGAAATTCAAAAAATAAAAGTCTGAAAATCAATTTCCCAAAGGAAACTTTAGCCAAGGCTACGGCCCGAACTCCTGTACGGAATTACACTGAAATTGGCAAAAAGGTAGTTCTTGGTTCAGAAAGCAACCTTTTTTTTTTTAATGGTGTAAATATCAATATCTGTGGTCGTGGTGGGTTCGCAACCCCTCCTGACCACAAGCTTCACTGTGATTTGCTGCCACGACCACGAGCTTCACTGTGAATGACTGCCAACACTCCAAATCAGGAAGTGTTGGCAGCCACCTTGTGACCCAGTAGAACCGAGTCAAAATAATACAGTAAAACAAAGTTAAAAGTGAAGAAAAGGGTGCTGGATAGAAACCTCTGACCGGCTAGGCCTGCTCAGGGGGTCCCACAAGGACCCCCCAAATGTTTTTTGAAATGTCTGAATGTGCGCTCTTTGGTGCGGGAGGGCATATGGCCCTCCCGCAGCCCTGGAGGCCACCACCACCCGGGGTTTTGAAAATAGAGGGAAGGGGCCTCACGGTCCCCCTCCTGGAGCGCTTGATGGCCCTGGAGACCCCAAACCCCCACCCTGTGATAGCAAACCCGGGTTTGCTTCGTTGAAACGGGAGGAGGAAAACATCCTCTTGCTTAAATAAAGGAAAGGAGAATTGCTTTTGGGCAAGGGAAGCAGCATGTTAGCAGGTCCTGTTGCCCAAAAGCAGAGCCGGCGGGACCGTGAGGGCATTGGGGCTCCCCCCACGGTCCCCAACAGAGAGGCCAGGCCCCTGGGGAATGGGGTTCCTGGAGTCAGAAGTGACCTGCAGGGGGGCCTCGTGGCCAAGCGGCCCCCCTCCCTCTTAAATAGAAATTTTTTGATGTGGGCATACCTCGGGGATGGGGTCCCCGAGGGGAATGTAAATTAATGAAAGTGAAAGCTTTTTTTTTTCCAAAAAGTTTGAAGTTGCGATTCTACTGCACCTTTCAGCACTACCCCCCAGTGTGAACACGAAGGTTGCGCGGCTCTCAGTGCGGCCTCCTAGTGTGAACGCACTGGGTGCGCGGCTTTCAGCGCGGCACTCAAGTACTTCTCAGTTCTTTAAAACATGAGAGGCATATTCTCAAGGACACATCGGCAAGTTAACAGCACTTTATCGCAGCCAAAATGGTGATAAATGTAACGCACCATCCACAAGCTGGGGCAAACAGCCCATATCACCAGTTTACCAAAGATAGCAGCCTCAAAAAACATCTTCACAGATGACCCCGGCAAATATCACTAATGAGATACAGAGTAGGTGTTCCCGTGCAAAAAGCATTGAACACACCACTTGGCAACATTCTCAATGACCAGCAAAATCAGTGAAGAGAACACAAAACAGGCGATAAGGTGCGTTAGTACCAGGAAGTTTACACCTGCTCTGACCTGCTGTAAAGTCGGACTACAACCTGCAACATGAAAGGGAGCCCAGCCCACAGCCACACCTGAATAACAACAGATGCCATGGAGCCAACGATCATGCAGCTCGGACACCCAACAGAGCCCGACACCCCTGCCATCGACCCCTTGTCCGCCATCCGCCCCTGACCCCGACAAACAAATGTGACAGCAACGTAATAAATCGGCTCATGACGCACAAGTATAATAAAAAAGATGCATGTGAGGTTGGACAAATGAGAATCTCAGTCATCTATGGATTTACATATAAAACATTTTATTTACAGAAAACAACAAAATAAAAGTAGGTACAGCCATAGCGTGTCATCTCTCGACAATCTGTGAATCACAGGCTGAAAGACAAAAAGCAAGATAAGATTGTGCGTCATGCGCCCATCAAAGGAAATAATGAGAGAGAGAGACAGAGAAAAAGAGAAAGAGTGAGAGAGAGAGGAAGAGAGAGAGAAAGAGTGAGAGAGAGAGGATGAGAGAGAGAAAGAGAGAAACTGTGTGAGAGAGAGAAAGGAAGAGATGGAAAGGGAGAGTGAGTGCGGACACTGTGGACTAAACCCTCACAGCTCACGTTTCCACCATCTGTGTGTCTCCAACCACATGCCGGGACATACTGCAGCCCTCAAGCTCACTCATATGAAACAGAGTATAGAATCAGTAATGGCAGAGTACATACAACTGCACACGCCTTCATAGCTGTCCCGCCCCTGCTCACCCAGGCCTCCCTGCTCACCTTCCGCAACCTGCGTGTAGAAAAGAGGGCCCAGCACATGCCACTGCAAGCCCAAAGCCCGGGGCCCACGGACAGGGCATATCATGCAACCCCGCACTGCAGGCCACCAGGTCTCACATTTGGTACTCGGTCTTGATTTCGCCATGGCAGAGGACATACGAGGGCACCTGGCTTCATTGCAGGCTGCACAGCCGCTCAGCCCTTGCGGTGCCACTAACTCTGTGATCATTGAGGCCACGCCATGTGATGGTAGGCTCCGATGTCTGATGGCTCAGGCTTACACTGTGGTCTAGCAGGGCACCCAAAACCTGAGCTGTCCGGACCGCCGGAACGGGCATCATGGCAGGCTGCACACCGACTCACCAGTAATAGTGCCCCTAACCTCAGTGCACCGAAAGTGGCCATCCCATGGCAGTGTGCCTGTGCCAGCCGCAGTGCATCCAATGCCACCAAGTCTGTGCCCCAAAAGTTGTGGACCCTCTATGATTGGGTAACGTGGTGCGATTGCCATCATATCACGTACAGGCCGGCAGAATGTGATGTCGTAGGTCACAGGGCCCCCATGCCCGCATGCACACCACAAGGATACACCGCAAGAAAGGTCACAAATGGCGTCAGGCACGTGCGCCCGGCCCTTTTTATTGGCAGGGTCGCTTGTCCTGTGACGCCTGTGCTGCTTGGGTGTGGTGTGGGTGTAAACCATCATGAGGGAGATGCTGTGGCATGCTGACAACTAGACCTGTGATCAGCAGATCACTACAGGGAAGACCTGGGACATGTAGAGTTTTCCTTCCTCCCTGTAAGCGTAAGGGAAATGGGCTGGCCTGGCGTTTGCCAGACCTGCGTGAGGCTGTGAACAATGACTCCGGACCTTTGGCCGTGGTTCCGTAATGAGTATTGAACTGATGTGGGTGTCACTTTTGTAGTGTTTGCGCCACGTGGGCTGCAAGTGCCAATGTGTCACCCTGTGACCCAAGTCCCACAACATGGCCAACATGGAAGGTAAGGGGAATCAGAGACCCTACTTTCATCGATACTTCTGCACATGAAAGATTGTGCACATGACATATCTATGTGGATATGAATGTTTATTGCACATTCAGTGGAGTGTTGCAGCTGTATACAGGGCCATACAAAGCCCAATTTCCATTTTTGGCACATGGAGGGCAGCCAATTGGAGCCAAGCTTGTGCTCTGGGTTAGGCTCTGCCAACATATGTACTTATCGAAAAATCAAGTGGGGAATGGATCACTTGTCCCGCATAACCTGGGTTACTAAAAGGATATTATGTAGGTTTTAGGGACATTATACTTAGTTGCCCACTGGACTCTGCAATTAATGAATCAAGACTCAATTTTAATTCTGAGCCCTGATGCCCACAGTGTAGGCGGTAGGCAGTGGTCAGCAAGGGCCCACAGCCACGTGACATTGAGTTGAGCTGCACAGTTAGTGGCAGCTGAAGCAACCAGGGTGTACGGAGCCTGCGATGATGCGTGATCCGGGTGGGCCAAACTGTCAGCAATGTCTTTTTTCTAATGAATTCTGCCTTAATAAGGCTATATGGCAATGACTTGTGGTGCACGGAGTTAGTGGCACCTGAAGCACTCGCCGTGTGCGCATCCTGCGATGATGCGTGGCCGGGTGGGCCGCACCGGAAGCAATGTCTTTTGTCTAATGAATTCTGCCTTAATAGGGCTATGTGGTGATGACTTGTGGTGCACTGAGTTAGTGGCACCTGTAGCAACCAGCGTGTGCGCAGCCTGTGATGATGCGTGGTCCGGGCGGGCCGCACTCGTAGCAATGTCTTTTGTCTAATGAATTCTACCTTAATAAGGCTACGTGGCGATGACTTGTGGTGCACTAAGTTAGTGGCACCTGAAGCACTCAGCGTGTGTGCTGCGTTCGATGATGCATGGTCCGTGTGGGCCGCACTGGGAGCAATGTCTGTTGCCTACTGGACTGCGTCATCTGCAATCGCGACTCGATCTGAATTGTGAGTCCTGCTGTCCGCAATGTAGATCTAAGGCAGTAGTCAGCGCAGACATCGAGGAATGCTTTTTGTCACTTCCTCTTGACAAAATCTGAGGACATAGAGTACAATTCTGTCTGTATTTAAAAAATCATGGAACAAAAGATGAAATATGTATGGACTACATTGTCGAAATATATAAGTTTCAGGGTTTTTATAGTTAGCTGCCTGCTGGACTCTGAAATTAATTAATCAATACTGATTTTGAATTGTGAGTCCTGCTGACCACAGTGTAGGCTGGAGGCAGCCACCAGCAAAGGCCTAAAGTCATGTGGCGTTGACTTTAGCTGCACAGATTGGGAGATTTTGGTCTTCTTAACAGATTATACTCTCTTACACAATTTGCATCGGTACTAATCTTGAATTGTGAGTCCTGCTGACCGCAGTGTAGGCCGGAGGCATGGGTCAGAAAGGGCCCACAGCCATGTGGCATTGGCTTGAGCTGCACAGAGTTAGTGGCACCTGGAGCACTCAGCGTGTGCGCAGTCATCGATGATGCATGGTCCATACGGGCTGCACTGGTAGCAATGTCTGTTGCCTACTGGACTGCGTCATCTGCAATCCTGACACTATCTGAACTGTCAGCCCTGCTGACTGCAGTGTAGGCCCGAGGCAGCCGTCAGCAAGGGACAACAGTCATGTGGCGTTCACTTGAGCTGCACAGTTAATGGCACCTCAAGCACTCAGCGTGTGCACAGCCAACGATGATGTGTGGTCCTGGTGGGATGCACTGGGAGCAATGTCTGTTGCCTACTTGACTGCGTCATCTGCAATCGTGACTGGATCTGAATTGTGAGCCCTGCTGTCTGCAATGTAGATCAAAGACAGTAGTCAGCACAGATGTCGAGGAATGCTTTTTGCCGACAAAATCAGAGGACATAGAGTGTAGTTCAATCTGCAATAATAAATCAAAACTGAATTAGACCTGTGAGCTCTGCTGTCTGCAATGTAGACTGCCATTCAGTGTTCCTTTGGACTTTCAAGATGAATTTGGTCATTGTACTAAAGCTATACCAGATATAAAACAAGTTCTTGAAGCAAGGATACTAAAAGGATATTATGTAGGTTGTAGGGGTGCTAAACTTAGTTGCCCAATGGACTCTGCAATTAATGAATCAAGACTCAACTTTAACTTTGAGCTCTGATGACAGCAGTGTAGGCCGGAGGCAGCGATCAGCAGGGGCCCACTGCCACATGGTGTTGAGTTGAGCTGCACAGTTAGTAGCACCTGAAGCAACCAGCGTGTGCGGAGTCTGCGATGATGCGTAGTCCGAGTGGGCCCCACTGTTAGAAATGTCTTTTGTCTAATTATTTCTGCATTATTAAGGCTACGTGGCCATGACTTGTGGTGCACTGAGTTAGTGGCACCTAAAGCAACCAGCGTGTGCGCAGCGTGCGATGATGCATGGTCTGGGCGGTCTGCACTCGTAGCAATGTCTTTGGTCTAACGAATTCTGCCGTAATAAGGCTACGTGGCGATGACTTGTGGTGCACTAAGTTAGTGGCACCTGAAGAACTTAGTGTGTGCACAGCCTGCGATGATGTGTCGTCTGGGCAGGCCACACTGGGAGCAATGTCCTATTGGACTGCGTCATCTGCAATTGCGACTCGATCTGAATTGTGAGCCCTGCTGTCCGCAGTGTACATCGAAGGCAGTAGTCTGTTCAGACATAACTATGTGGTGCTGTGCCGCTGGGTTCCTAGGGGGCCTGTGTCGAGGATGCTGGTGGTCATGGCGGCAGCCTCATGGCAGGGTGAGGGCCACCACTGTAGCAGACAAGTTTGCCTTTCCAGAGGTGAACCACACCCAGAGCCCCAGCCTATTTATTCTCACTCCTACGCTGGAGTGGCACCCATTGGACCAGCCCACTCCACTTCACCTTCCGCTTACAGGCGGGACGACACAGCTACATGACAGAGATCTTCCCCACTGCCTGAGGTAACATGGTTGCGTCTACTGTCCACAACACTAAAAGCACCAGCAGTATATGTACACATGGAGAGGTCTGTGCTCTGCATAGTGAGGTCTGTCCAGCACATCACTGCTACACTTGGCATTGCGTCCTTCACACATACTTGGTTGCCACATCTCCCAACATTCAGCTATTGTGTGGCTGAGGGGCCATTCTGTTTTGGGAAGGTCCGCTGTCCTGTTCTACTCTGCCTCTGTGGTAGTAGGGGTGGTGGTCCAGAGGGGAGGTCCTGGGGTGGTGGCGGTGGGTGTTGTGGCATTCTCGGGTGTCGGAGCAGTTTGATCAGTAGCTCTATGACATGTGTTGGTCTTTAGATGTGGGTCTGGGCTGGGCTCCCTTTCATACTGTAGGTAGTCATCCTGCTTTACACCAGTAAAAGGCAGATGTTAAATTCTTACTTCTAACGCGGCTTTTCCCCTGTTTTTGGATCGCATCACAGATTTAGCTGGTGGTTGAAAATATCGTTAGGGGAGTGGCTGCTGGCTAGACCTCAGCTGATTGCTGTTGTTGGGGAGATAATATTGCTGAGGTCTATTGTCTGGTAACCTGAGGAAGTTTTCAAAGCGGTGGCTTCCTCTTGCTTCTCCTCAAATATCACCAGGCAGCAATATTCAACCTCAAAGACCTCCATCTACTGGAGGTACAGCCAAGCGGCAATCTCCTTCTAGTACTACAGAGCCTGGCATTTAAGGGAAGAAGAAAAAAACATTAATATTAGTACTCACCACAAATACTTGTTTATGTAGGCAGGCAGTCATACAACATTGCTGGTCCCTTAGGGCCACTGGATTTTTTTTGATTTGTTGTCATAAGGCCTTTTCCCTACAAATTCACAAATTAGCCAACTAGCATTTGTATCCATTTCCTGAGTAAGAACTGTGTATTTTACCTTTTTATTACATAAGATAATAACTCCATTCCTCTTATTAGTTGCAGGAGGATCGAAAATCAAACCCACCCTAGCACGTTTAAGCTTTAAGGCCTCAACCTCCATAAGAAGAGTTTCTTGTAAAAAACTGCATCAGGATTATAGGAAGCTAAATGGGATATAATTTCCTGTCTCTTTATGGTATTAACAAAACCTTTGACATTCTAAATAATAATACTGAATGTCATAATTAACAACAAACATTAAAGCTAACCAATCTACAAAATTGAAAATAGCGAGAATAGGAAGAGAGAAAGAAATAGGAAGAATATATACAGACCAGATGTCAACTATAGGCAGATAAAGAGAGAAGAGAGAGAAAAGGGGAAGGATAATAATAATAACAATAAAAGACAGTACATGTCACTGAAATAAGTACCTTAAGGTAACACACAACTACCTTAAGGTGCACACAGATTGTGATGGCATAACCAACAAGGCACAATGCACCACACCAGCTTGCCACATAGAACAAGAAGGTAATGGGCACAGTAGAAGAGTTGCTGACCTGCATGGGAAGAAAAAAGAAAAAAAGGTTAGCAACCAAGTCAAATAAACCAAGATATTCTGCTTTTGAGAACCTAAAAGAGAGGCAATAAAAGTTAAAGGCACCATAAACTTTGCATTATAGTCAACGTAAGGAAGAAGGACAGGCAGTATCTATCGTAGAAGCTGAGTGAGAGTTAATACATTTCCTGAGGAAGAGGATCATCAAAGGTTGTCATTTTGTTCTAAAACGTGACCTTAAAAGAGCAAGGGTTAAATAAACTATACTGTGCTTCTAAAGCTCACATTTCAGGGTGAAGAGGGGGGTGCTAGGTGGCACACAACCAAGATGGCCACAAGCCTGTGAGGCTCTGGCAGCTTGGCGGAAAAATCCTTCTATTATCCTACCTTTTATTTGACTGCTCCTGATCAAAAGGCCTGCCGCTTGTCTCTTAACAACCTGTCTTGCTCCGGTTTAAAAAATCTCTGTCCACCGTCCTCACTGGACGGATCTCTGGCCTGTGTTCCTGGCTAGCAGTGTGGGCACTGGAGCACGCCTGGAGACCTGCACAGCCACTTCCATTGCGTGAGACCCCAGGATCCCAAGTGGCGCTGGGCCCAGGTGGAGTCGTGTTGCAGCCTGAACTTCTCTGCCGGCCACATCTACACACACTGCTGGCACCCAAATATCCCGCCTAACATCAGAGTGTACCTTCCTGCTTGCCTGGATGGACGGAGATCCTGGGATGAGAGACTCGAGTACTCATGGTCAGGAGAGATCCTCGACAGAGGCTGGTCATTGCAGTTTCTGATCGGAGGGCCCAGGAACTATTTATATCATCGTGCCCCCCGGCGGGCCATTGCAGTAAGTTGCTTCACCCTGCATGCCGAACTTAGCATTTCTGGAATGGCTCTACTGATACCTGCGCATCACTGTATACCAGCTCGCATTCTTCCAGATTGAGGGGGGTGGGCACAGTGTTGCAGGTGGAGGAGCCATCGGGCCCGTATTACCTCTGCTGAACAGCCTTTGCCCCAATGTCCCTCAGGACCCTTTTAAGTGTACTTGTGTGTTGGACTTGGCCCTCTTTGCAGGGTCATCCCTGAATTTTTTGCCTTCCTCCTGTATTTTGTCTGACCTAGTTTTGTTGGTTTTATGACTCTGGACACTTTATCATTGCTGATCAGTGCTAAACTGCATATGCTCTCTCAGTTGTAAGTTGATGTATGGATTAGTGATTTCATGATTGGCTGGTTTAGTTTACCTGTCAGACCCTAGTACAGTGCACTCAGTGTGCCCAGGGCTTGTAAACCAAATGCTGCTGGTGGGCTTTCAGCACGGGTTGTGCCACCCACAGAAGCAGCTTGTAAAAGTGTTTCTCAGGTCTGCCATTGCAGAGCCCGCGTGCAGTCTGGTACTGCCATGTTGACCGGACAAGTGCACCAACTTGCCTGTCCCTAAACCTTCCCTTTTCTTCATATCAGACACCACTATGGTAGGCCCAAGGGCAGGTTGCATTGTAAGTATAAGGTAGGACATTCCCTGGTGTGTGTGGCATGTCCTAAAAGTGAATTACAGCCATTTTTGTTTTTCACTATTGCAAGGCTACCTATTCCCCGTAGGGCAGAAAAGGCAGTTAGATTATTACATCTTATAATCCTAACTGATTCAGGGAACTAGGTAGAAATTTGAGTTTAGTATGCCTGAACTCAGAATGATAAAATACATATTTTATTGAAGTTGGTTTTAACATTCTGTGTTTGAAAATACCACTTTTAGAAAGTAGGTATTTTCTTGTCTAACTATCCAGGCCTGCCTCTGCAAGGTTGTGTATTCCTTGTGTGGAGTTTGAGTAACAGGGGCTGGGGGATTCCAAGAGACAGGGTGAGTCAGCCCAGTGCTGAATAGAGAGATCTCTATCTAGATGGGTGGGAGGATTTGCACCTGGACCTGAATAGGGCCCTCCACAATGCTGGCTCCACCTCCTGTGGTTCCTCTGATGCCTCTGCCCTGCACTGTGAAAGGAAAGAAGGAATCATGTCAACAAAGTGCTCCAGGACTGACTAGAACTGGTTTGGACTTGGCAAAGGCCTCCCTGCCTTCAGAGAGCAAAGAGAAAAGTATTATAAATATTGGGACCCAGACCCAAAACTTTAGATCACTTTTGGAAAATAAGAAGAAATCTTTGTTGAGGAGTGGAACTAGAGAGACTGAGGAGAGACTCTCCCTAAGCTGAAGTGCTGCTTGGGGGATTGGCCTGCGTGACTGCCAAAGAAAGGAGAAGGGAACTTTGTGTGCTTTATTCAACTTGTAAAGGATCTCCAAGGGCTTGGGAGAAGAGCTTGCCTCCTGCTGAAGTCTCAGGGACAACAGACATCAACCCCCAGCTCCCCAAGAGTTCTTTGGAAGTGCCTGGAGCTGTTTTGGGCCTTCTGAGGGA
Source organism: Lissotriton vulgaris (assembly GCF_964263255.1). Lineage (NCBI taxonomy): Eukaryota > Metazoa > Chordata > Amphibia > Caudata > Salamandridae > Lissotriton > Lissotriton vulgaris. The sequence goes on along the minus strand of NC_141695.1, from coordinate 1,301,334,184 downwards.
CTGCTTGTCGCAAGAAACTAAAATCGCGACTCACGAAGGAGAAGCATGTCGCCATCGCAGCCGCTGCAGTCACATCACTGAACAAAGATGTCGCCGCTGTAGCTGTCGCATTGCACTGCATCACAGAAAACGTCTCGCAACATCGAAGAAGCGTGTCAGCATCGCAGCCGCTACAGTCGGATCACTGAGCTAGGGTGTCGCCGCTGTAGCCGTCACATTGCACCCAAAAAGCACATTGCATCCATGGAGAAGCGTGCCGCCGTCGCAGCCGCTGTCGTCGCATCACTTATAAGGGTGTCGCCGCTGCAGTTGTCCTATCGAGCGGAAGCATCTCGCATCGTCGGAGAAGAGTGTCGCCACCAAAGCCGCTGTTGTCGCATCACTGGACAATGGTGTCACCTCTGCAGCTGTTGCATCAAGTTGAGACATCTCGCAACATCGAAGGAGCGTGTTGCATCAAGAAGAAGACACCATTTTTGTTTCTTTGCACCGGATGTTCAATGCATCACCTTCTTAGCGTGTAGGGAACTACCGCATCACCATCCCTGCACCACTTTCGTTGTAGATCCTTTACGCATCCTAAGGTACATTGACTCAAAGTGTTGCATTTTAAGATCTAAAGAGAACTAAGCTAATTCTATCGTTTTAAGTAAAGTATTGTGGATTTTTGTTGTTTGTGGTCTTGTGTTAAATCTATATAAATTAATATTTCTTTTTAATATACAACTTGTCTGGTGTCCATCTGTAGTGTTGTCACTTGATTACTGTATGTGTTCACAAATGCTTTACACACTGCCACTGAGATAAGCCTGTCTGCTCATGACAAGCTACCAAGGGGGTGAGCAGGTTATTTTAGGAGTGTACACCCTTACCCTGACTAGATGCAAGGGTCCCTATTTGTCACAGGTACCTACCTATGCCAACTAGAGACCCCCAAATCTAACATTGTGCATCTGTTGATGTGGCATCCTGATCAACCCTGTCTACATCCTTGCCAGTAGCTTGTTTTCTTGCTCCTCTTTGCTGTCTGGCCGCTCTGACCACATTGCAAGATTGGTACTGAGGCCAACTACATTGCCTTGAACTCTCTACTGGTTGGCAGGCAACGTATGGTGTTGAGAGCCCACAGAATCGTTTTTCCCTGCTGTTGAGTGGCTGGGTGCGGCAAGTGCTGCAGAAGACATAGCGCACAGGACTGAATTTCTTGAAGAAATCAGCTGACAGTGATGCGACAGGGAAAAGAGGGGCTACAGAAACAGACGCCACCATGTTTATTGAGCTGGTCCCCAGGAGTGTTTCCTTTCTCCAACCTACGTTCAGCCACGGCGGTGAGTTGCGACGTCCTGCTCCCCAGTCCTAGCATCTCCACTGCAGACCTATAATCACCTACGCATCGCAACGTACCTGTGGATATCATCCCAGTGCTATCGCCACGATACCCCCAGAGGCGCAACCTACCTCCAAGACAGATATTTTCTTGCCTACGGGCGCCTCTCTGCTGTGCACTGTACTGTCCCTGCTGCATGAGAGACATAGTGCCTTAAATTCAACGCAGTGAATTCTAAATTTACTAATGAGCTACGCAGGGCAGAGAGCACCCACAACACCCATTCCCTAACTGCTGTGTGGCCAGAGATACCTGCTTTTTTTTGTTTTTTTGCCAAGCAGAATTTGATTTACAGATCAACACCACTGGCCTCTACACCTAGCATTCAGTGTATCCCATAGTGGAGTGATACGTGCGCCTGTGGTGTATCCACATTCGTAGCCACAAACCGGCACCACCTTGCTGCGCACATTTACCTCAATGACTGCATTGGTGCCTCAACAATTGGGATTCATGCTTATATTTTATCTAGCGAATGATCGCTGCTTTTTTGGCCTCCGCTAGTACACTCCCCGATGCCCTCACCCGTCAGTTGCCCGAAGAGAGGTGCTCCCCTGAGGCGCCTCACTGGCCATCTCACTGTCTAGCAAAGGGGTCATCATGGGTGTTGCCCGAACCCCCCTCTGACTGAACTGCTAACATCATTAGCCCCCTCTACGAACATGGGGAAGCCTGACAGCCACCAACCCAAAGTCGTCTTTGACGCCAGGAAAGCTGTCACGCGCTCTGACTCCAAAACCAATTATCAGGTCCGCGCTCAACAAATGCAGTCACAATCGTCGGCCCCCGACGGCGATGTCAAAACTCTGCTCCTGGCAATGCAGCATAGCCTCACTGACATTTCCAGCAAAATGGACTCCATGAACAGTCCCACGGACTTCATAGTACAGAAGGTAGACAAACATGACAAACAAATCAAGGAGGCTGAACGGCGCATATCTGACAATGAGGTCACCACAACTCAGATCCGGCAGCAAGTGACACAGATGGACAACCTCCTCAAGATTATTGTGGCCAAAAATGAAGATTTAAAGGCTTGCAGTTGCTGCAATAATATCTGCGTGGTAGGAATACCAGGGAGCACCAACAAAGGGCGCATGGAGGATTTTATTGAGAGGCTACTGTGTGGAACCTTTTGCGCAGAGACCTTCTCTGCTCAAGTCATAGTGCAATGAGCACACCCCTCCTTAGGTGCCAGGCCTCCCCCGGCCAGCGCTCCATGTCCTATTGTTGCTCACCTGCTTAATTATCAAGACTGCGATACCGCTCTCAAGCTGGCCAGAGAAAAGAAAACATTACATTTTGAGAGCTCTGAATTTACCATCTACCCGGATTTCACAGCAGCACTCCAGGAGGCGAGACGCAAATATATCTCAGTCAAGCAGAAACTCTGAAAGACTCATATAGAATATGCTCTCATGTACCCAGCTCAGTTGCAGGTTATTTATCAGGGCAAGCACTCAATCTCCACCACTCCACAACAGGCCGAGGACTTTCTCAAAGCGGTCAAAAAACAATCACCACATCGAGAGCCCAATAATCTCGACTCCGGTTCTTTGTCTCCCACCCACTGACTGACATTGGCGGCTGAAATCTTCCCTATGGAGACTTTGCAATGAATCCCTCCCTCCTCATAAGATTCTTCTCTCCAGGTGTTCGACTGGGATGAACATTCCTGGTCCTCATCTGTAAAATAATACATCATCACTCCACTCTGGTGCCAAAGACCGATTACAATTCACCAGAGGCAGATAAGTGTGTTGCCGAGATAAAATGTTAATGCTTAAATGGGCGATGTTTCTTTCTATATGTAGGTTTTTTACCATGGACTATGCCAAGCACCTACCCTTCCCCTGCTCTGGTACCCCCGCACCATTGAGAGGCTGCGTTGCGGCTCAGGGAGAAGGGAGGAACTCGTAGCTCACAGGCGACCCCCCAAACGGGCCTCTTGGGTATTATTTCCTTTTTCTCCAACTCTTATTTTTGCTCATTGATTTAGACAGCAATGTTTGGCTGTTTTGGTACAGGTTGGGTGGGTAAAACGCTACAAGCAGAATTGGGGTGCTGTTCTGGGTGTGAGTGGGGATGGGGGTGGGTCAGGGAGGTCTTTCCCTTTAAATGTTTGTTATCGATTCACCAGAAGATAGTCATGCACACGTATACGTAGGAACAAATGACATACACCGTTACATACTCAAGATGCAATCATTACTACAGTAATTCATACCAACGACACAAACTGCGCCGTTAAAGAAAAACGTACTCACATGGAACGTCAGATGCCTCGGTAATCCCTGTAAATGCAGACACATCCTCACCTACTTGGACAGGCACCAAATTCATATTTCCATGCTATAGGAGACACACCTTGACCCGCTCCATTATCCTCGCTTCGTCAGCAAATGGGCTGGTGACCGAGCCTTCTTCTCTTACTCCACATACTCCAGGGGTACACTGATCCTCGTCTAAAAGAATACTTCCTTCATCCTTGGTGGTACATATCATGATTCCCAGAGGAGAAGCTGCCTTCTTTGGGGAATGCTTGGCACCCAATCGGTCACATTAGTCAGCTTTTATGGACCCAATATTGATGATCCTGACTACTTCCTGACACTATGGGGCAGATACTCAAAGTAGGTTCCACTCACATTATCTGGGGAGGGGATTTTAACACTGCCCTATACCCCACAGCTGACAGGTCTAACCCACTCCCTCATCATTACACAAAAACCCAAGGCACACTAACATAGTTGATCCCCGAACATGGGCTCATAGATGCATGGCGACATGTGAACCCAGCTGGGAGAGAGGGCACCTACTTCACTGCTGCACACTCCTCCTGGTCACGCCTCGACTACTGGATTGTTTCCCGAGGATTTATTCCTTGGATCCTTTCTGTGGGACACCTAGCACGAACATATTCCGACCACACTCCAGTCCGGATGGTGGTCTCACCCACCAATTTCATTACAACTCCACGTTGCTGGAGGCTGGTACCAGAGGTACTTCTAGATGCTGTTTTTAGGGTGGAAATTGGAGCAAAAATTGCTGACTTCTTTCATAGAAATAAAGTTGCTGTCACCCTATCGGTATGGTCTGAGAGGCGTTCAAAGTCACGATTAGGGGTACCCACATATCTAAAGGTTTTGGAGTCCTCGGGGACCTCAAATGAACCCTGCACCAGCTCAAACATGAATTAAAACTGTTAGAGGAGAACCTAGAGCATGACACATCAGGAGCCCAGAAAGCCACACTCATGGATAAACTTACTGAATATAAAGAAACCGCCGAACGGGAAGCTCGCTTCCGGGGAAAATACTTCATAGCCCACAAATATGGGGAGGGGGAAAGACCCGGTAGGGTACTTGCAAGGGAAATTAGCTTACCCTGCTTCTCCAATTGATGTTTTAGACATAGTTGACAATGCCAGGGTACGACATAGGGTTAGCCTTGAAATCCTACAAACCTTCACTGAATTCTACATCGACTTATATACCACCCGCAGATTTGAACCCCTTGAGTTTTCAGATTACTTGAGCAATATAGCGTTGGGGTGGCTGGGCCACAATCATAGAAAATACTTGGCAGCTCCAATAGAGGACGATAAGATACACGCTGAGATAATACAGATGAAATCTGGTAAGGCCCGGGGTTCAACCGACTCCCCATAGATTTTTACAAAACTTACATCAATCTCCTACTCCCTATACTCAAACAAGTGTACATTGAGGCCCTGGAAATAGAGATACTAACAAGCTCAAAGATAGAGGCACTCATAACCTCTCTCCTAGAGCCCGGTATACCCTTGGACCACTGCGGCTCTTATCGCCCCTTATCACTCATCAACAAGGATGCAAAAAAATGTGCCAAGATCCTGGCTAACCGCCTTAGCCTCCTGATGGAAAAATTAGTCCTTCCAGACCAGGCATGCTTCATCCCCGGCAGGGCGACTTCCCACAATTTACGCGCTCTTTTCTCTATTTTACAAAACGTGAATCCACAGTTGGCACTGGGGCGGTCTTTTTGGACGCCACCAAGGCCTTCGATTCTGTGGAAAGAGACTACCTGTTTGTGATCCTCTAAAGTATGGGACTTCCAAAGGGATTCCAGTCATGGGTCACCTCCTATACACTTCTCCATTTGCTATGCTACTCATTAGCGGGCACACATCCCCTCCCTTTGCCATAACTGGTGGCACCCACCAATGTTGGCAGCTCTCCCAACTCCTGTTTGCCCTAGCAATAGACAGTGTAAACAATATGGCATAATATTAACACATAGGGAGGGAGAAATTGCATAAAGGAGACACAACCAAGTGATTATAAAAAACTATATTTTATTCAATGTTGGCAGCTCTCCCAACTCCTGTTTGCCCTAGCAATAGAGCCTCTAGCTGCCAAACTTACACAACATCACCAGGACAAAGCCCTAAGCTGCTTTCTTCGTCCAATCCTCTTCTCCCTTTATGTGGACGATGTCTCCTTATACGTCAAGGAACCCCAACTAAACCTCAATCCACTGCTCTGTGAAGTTGTTCATTTCAGAGGACTTTCTGAGATCCACATAAACTGGTTCAAATCTCAAATATTCTAGCTGACCACATCAAATGTACCGTTTCCAATGATTTCCCCATTGAATGGTGCTCTACTGTAGTCAAATACCTCGAGATACCTCTGATCGGTATGAATTAATAAGGCTAAACTATGGCAGGACATTGACACACATTACTGAATCCATAACAAGTTGGCCTCCCCTTCACCATGGCAGGATGTCTCTCCCTCATAAAAATGGTACTTCTTCCCAAACTACTTTATCTGTTTTTAAATATCCCCTACGACCCCGGAAGACATTTCTTTTCCGCACTACATACAGAGCTGATCCGGCTTATGTGGGGGGGCAAACAACTGCATCTGCAATGGGAGGCACTCACGCGTCCATATTCCCAAGCTGGATTCAACATCCCTAACTTTGAATTAAATTATCCCTGCCCCAGGCACGTTATGCCCACTACTGGTTCCACCACCCCCTCAGATACACACCTCAAGTGGCTACTGAACATTGGCTAGCGGACACTATCCAGCTGGAGAGGGTAATACTCATTACAACCACACTGCGTGACAGGGGCTCAATGTCAGTCGCTTGTTTGGAGAGAGCATGGTAATGTATCACCAGACGTCTGCAATCCCCTATGCCATACTCGCCCCTACTCCCTCTTGTTTATCATCCCAAGATGCCGGTTCTGCAAGAAGGTGCATTCAAAAAACTTAAAACCAAAAACAACATCTCCTGCTGGGGACAACTATATCTAAATGTTAAGTTCCGCACACTGCATCAACTTTTCCCGAAAGCTGCTCCATCCCCCTTGGATATATTTTTATATATACGGTTGAGGCAGGGTCTTAAAGAATTCACCCTTGACTACCCACTAGAACCACAGGTGACTGCCCCTGAATCAATTGCTACAAACGGTCACTGCTTCACACTTAGTCTACCATAGCTTATACACCGACATCACATCAACCACCTGCGCTGCCCGGGAAAAATAGGAGGCTGACATCAGGCAGGCTATTACTGATCAACAGTGGACATATTGCTGTAACCAGACTGAGCAGGCCTCATCTAGCAGCCAGCTGCTCATCACTCACTACAAATTCCTACATCAGCTAGACTATATCCCGGCTAAACTACATAAATACACCGAAAGGTGTGACAGATGCAGGATGGAGGCGGCTGACTTCCTGCACCTCGCATGGGAATGCAGTGCTGTTCCACGATATTAGCAGCAAATGATTGTGGCGCTAGAGCAAATGACCTCCCTGAGACTCCAACAGTCTCCCCTGTTAGCGCCCCTAGGCTACACTACGGAGATACCCTTGACACATCACAAATACACCTCTTTTGGTCTTCTTCTAGCATGTAGACCAAATGGTCTACATGCTAGCATGTAGACGGGGCCGGGACAGAGCACCCAAATTTAAGGAAAGGTTACGAGACATGCTATTTTGTCAAGATCAAACATACATATACTCTGAGCTCCTTCCCTACACTTCCCAACCTCGTGATATTTGGGACCCCTTAAGCTTCATCTCCTCGAGCATCCGATTGATGACATGGATAACACACACACCCCTGTCAGCGAGGACCATAACCATTTAATAGTCACTTTAATGCAATGTATTTATGCCTAGTCTTACTGTAATGATTTGAATACGTATAGGCCAAGTCCTTCATGTGAGATGTCTGTGCCTCTGAGCATCTTCCTTTATTTTCCCTCTCTTTTTTTATACTACTGTTGCTCTGATATACCGAGCTATGCATTATCTTCCTATTTCAAATAAGTTACTGTGTTTGTATCTACCTAAGCACTGTGATCAGGATGCTGGATAGTCTTATTTGTTCTACCTGTTTGTAAAAACTCAATAAAAAAAAACTCAGAACCAAGCACAAGGAAATCTCTCCTTCCTTTAGCCGAAGCCATTGAAACAGAGAGAAAAATGTTAGCACCAGACCATACAAGCTTTTTTAAAAAAATGTGGCTCCTTTCAGAACTTCCAGAAAGTCTGCAAATTGCAAGAATACAATTATCACTTCACGAGGCTTGGATGGAGCAGTTGAAGAGGACAAAAGGACCCAATCTATGGGGGAGGACGTAGCCTTAGGGCTAGAGCGGGCGACCTCGAAGCTAGGGAACCAGGTACGAGTCTCGGTAACAACGCTCAACATCCTGGGATTCTGGGCAAATCACGTAATCTCCCCGTGCCTAACAAAATTGAATGTGTCCTTGTGTAATGAAACTGGTGCTCATGTAAAGCGCTCCGATACCCGTTATCTTTGGGTCTAGTTTGCGCTATATAAAACTCAAGGAAATTTTTTTTTATAAGCACAAGAATGTTCAAATTGGTGGAAGAAGGCAAGTCTAGAACTTTTGGCAAACATTAGGCAAAAAAGGAAACCAGATCATTGGCCTCAAAACTCTAAGGAAGACCATATGAATACAGATGATTTCGCCTGTTCCTGTTTTCCAGGTCCTCTGCGTGTTTCTTCAGCAATAGCACTTCTTCTCCAAAGCTGCAAACTTAGTCGAAATATCCTGTATGTTGCTGACCTGTTGCTCCACCAATATTAGTTTGTATTCCATATTTGACCTTTTATCATAAAGTGTTGGAATGTATTTGTTTCTTCAATGAATAGTCGCAGGGCTCACATTTTCTCCAATACTGTATCTATTGATACAGGAGATGTGGATTTTGGTGGAGAAGGAGGGTCCTATTTGATCCATTTAGTTAAAGAGGTGGACAAGTGCACTTTTATTGACGAGAGCTTAGACATTGTGGATGAGGGTTGCCAGACAAGGCCATATTTAGAACAGAGTACAAATGATCCATTAGGGGAACGTTAGAAGATAAGTCAGAGTCTGATATAGCAGTAGTATGGCATTTACTGGAGAATAATGACTTCCTAATTCTGCCTATAAATCACTTGAATGAACCAAGGCAAGTGAGGAAGCACATGCACAGTAAAATTTACTTAATAGACTCAGAGTTGCTCCTCTGGAATAGGAATGAAACAAGGGCACCTTAAATATATTTATGAGGAAGAAACATTAGTTATGAAATTCCTGTCATGAACAGGCAAAAGAAGCATGTTTAATATAAAGGAAAATGCTTCAAGGCAGTACATTTAGAGCCAATGAGATAAAATCAATGAAGTACCTCAGGGGTTGAAGAAGTGCAGTAGAGAGAATGCCTGTACGCTTATGAAAATCAAGATTATCCTAGTGACACCATCCACTGCCAAAGAACTCTAGCAGTCACAAATATGCCCCAAGCAGATACAAATCAGGTCAGAAGCTGGTCTATTGCATGGCAGAAGTTGTTTCAATTCAGTGACATTGTGGTCAACTGTTAGAAATTTGCTCGGCGGTACCAGTGCAGTACAGAGCCCCAAAATGTGCTCAGCAGTAACAGCACAGTATTGAGTCCGGAGATTAGGCACCCATCTTCAGTGTCATCCTGGCCACGCCCCTGGCCATCATTTTCAATCCAGCTGCAACCTAATTATCTATACACCAAATCCATACGATGCAGAGCAAGAACAGAGCAAAAGTCACAGAGAAATACCTCCACCTATGCAGCTCTCTGTGGCCAACATGAAGGCCACTTATCCCCTTCAGCTGCAGAAAGTTGAAAAAAGATTTCTTACTCTGACCAACTCTGTCCTTGTGGAGGGAAAGGCCCTACCTTACAAATACAACTTACCTTCACCTTCCAGCAACCTATAAGAGAACATACTCTGTGGAGACAAATCTGGTAAAATAGTCAGACATCTTCATTCGGCTTTGTTTGCAAATTGCTATCTTATTCCAATTAATAGTCTGTGGAGGCATGATAGTCTGAAATGTTGTCAAAATACACTCTGGTAATTTAGCAGTATCGGTGTCTAGGGACGCACCAGCTGTTTTTTTTGTCTAACTCAACAAATTGTTCCCATTTTTTCTCCCTAGCACAGTTGAGTCATTGTTCGTCCTAATGGAGTTTCATGTTTCAGTGGCTAATAAGCTCTTTAAAAAAATCAACATCTCCTCTCATTGTGGCCTTGGAAATTGCCATCTTAATGTCTTTAAAGAACCCAGATAGGTTTTTCCGTGAGCTGGGTAGGTCTCTTTTTATAGACATAACCTCTTCAAATTTCCTAGATACTTTATTGAATTGGGGCATACTCTGCTTGTCTGCCTTATTTGCTGCAGAAGGATCTCCCGGAAGGGGAGGCACTTCCCTCATTGGGTACTGCGGCCCTCTTAGTGGGGAGGAGTTAAGTCTCTCAATCTCTCAGAATATGTCATAACACTTCTCCCTATGCCATACACCATCATCCACCACCTTTTCTATGTTTTCTGGTGCATAAAGGCACCTATTTTCTGAACCACTTTCGAGCACTTTTCTCCGTACCTCCGTAAACCTTCCCAGACTCTCTCTATTCCAGCAGCCATGCATTCTATGACATCATTTGAGGATACCAAAGGCATGTCTCCCACTGTTTGCATAATGTTCTTGGTGGTTTAGATATCTGAATCCATCCAATTGCTGGATATATCCATTATTGTATCCTTCTCTTCCTGAGGCATACCTGACCACATCAGCATCATTCTATCCATCCCTGTGGCAAACTGCCCCTCCAACTTCCCTTGAGATGCCATAGAGGATGCACCAGTCCAGCCTTCATATCCCACTGCAGTCAATGTTCGAACGTCCGGGTATATTTGGGTAGGGGGAATTTCTATTATGGGTGGGGGTGCTGTGGCATTGGGCACATATGATGGTGGGGCTATGGGAGTCGTCTGTAATAAGTGTTCCATTACCTCATCATCTTGTCGAGTCTCAGTGCACGGGTGGGAAAAATAAGTTTTATCAGTGCACATTCTATGCTCCCTAAGGTAACATTCAAGGTTGCTTAGTATTCTATCTGTGTCATGTCTTTGAGCTGTCTGTATTACCGACATGTGTTTATGCTTTTGAATTTGTTTCTACTCCCTAATATGTCTACACTGGTCCTCATTTTCCCAAACTCTTAAAGTCTCAAACATTGCCTGACGAGCTTTCCTCTCGAGTAAGCACTGTTGGAGATATGTTATTTTATTTAAATCAAATGTCCCATTTAACGACCATTGTAATTTACTGTTTTTCGTTGTGTATTTATGCTATAAACAATTAAAGAATACTTCATCATAACCTTTGCTCTTCATCATGTCCCATGCTGGTGTTCCCTCTAAAGAAACTGGCTGACTTTTATCCAATCTCACACTTGAGCAACAACAACAGCACCTAGAAAAACATCTACACAGTTTGCTAAAACACTTTATTTTGTAATTACACTTCTCACACCCAATTTGTGAACTACATTTCAGTGTCCCTCAAATGTCAATCTAACTCGACCTATGCCTCGAGGACTTTTACCAAAAACGAATACTTAGGGATCTTCATCAAACAAATAACACCAAATATCTACTCAGAACAATCTCACCTGATAATGTCTCTCAATTCTACTCTCCATCTGACCTCCTATTCTGGGACCAAACGTTCTTCTTTTCCAAGCTTACCGGTTCAGGACCTGTGTCGGATGACCCAGTGCAAGGAGCCTCAGTACAAAACCTCGGATTTCAGATGTGATAAACTAGTCTCCTTGTTCTGGCCCCTGCAATCCAGCCGCCTTGGGTCATTGCTCCTCAGCCTGTCTGTCTCTGAGCTCATTTGATTAATCATCCTCGAAGAGGTACCTGCTCAGGCGCCATTTGTGGAGGTGAGATATTATTAGTAACACAACAGGACCATCTCGTCTGGTACAAAACCACTTTGTCCACTTGTAGACAAATAATCAGGTAGTTAGAGGGAAAGTATACCTAGAAATATTTATTATACACTCGAGTGGGCACAGATCCGTACAGACTCCAGGGAAGGTGTACAGGAGTGATCTGATGTAAGGTATCTGAGGGCTACATTTATAGTAGTGAACAAACAGGAAGGTGATAACAGACCGGTTAGAACCAGTTTTCTCCAGTTATCACAAGCTTAGACATGTCTTACAGAAATCTGCAGATGCAGCAAACATGTCCTTACTAGAATCAGACACTGCAGCCTTGAAAAGGGCAGAGTGCTCTCTAGACTAAAGCGTAGCTGGGTTGTCTCACATGAGTCACATGATTTACAAGAAATGTTAAAACATAACTTTCGGTTAGCCAAGAACAGCAACCCAGTAAGCAAGAAAATGCATGAAACAGATGTGCACTGAAGACGTGACATACAAAATAGAGGTGTGTTTTTTGTAGACAAGGGAACCCCACAAAGTAGAACCTGGGGTAGAACGATGCTTTTTAAGGAACAATGGTTCTGGTTAGGCCTAATTAGGTCCTGGTCAAGGTAGCGAGTATTTAATAAACGCTGGGGAGCAAGAACTGTAGGTACAATTAGAAATCTTTTATTTCAATCTTTCTTTTTTTATACATAAATATTTATACTGTATTTCAGGTGTTCAGGTGAATAGTACGGTGCAGGACGTGACAGAAAGTGAACAAAGTGAACGGACTGTCACACAACAACAACAAGGTTTAAAAAACAATTATATACAATAGAGCGAGTGAAAATCCTTGGGTAGGTCGACGGCGTTTCGATCTATATAGCTTTAGATCATCATCAGGACTGATGAGCTTCCTGAAACTTGCCAATGCATTCTCAGGCAAGGATGATTTATTGATACTGCAACTGAATTGGAGGTTGCTTTCTGGAGAGAATATTATAGTTAATCAAAAAAGGTCTCAATGAGATGATCCAAGTAGCGCTCGGTCACTTTTAATTAGACGAGGGTCCTACTTGAACTTTTGATTGAATTAAAAGAACGAAGGAATCCGCTTTAGCGCGTTCGTCGCTATGACAATATACAATTATTGGCGCCTGGAATTTATTACCGGCAATTCGGCGTAGCAGGGAAGGGGTCCGAGTGCCTCACCGACAACTGCTCACGAAATACAAAATAGAGGAGCAAACGCTCAAACTAAATGCTGCCTATGGCATATTTTTTAACAACTTCTTTTTTAAAATATATTTTTAGTTTATTGTTTTCTTGCAAGGAAATACAGCAATACAGAAATGCTTAAACGAAAAAATATCAACATCAAATACAAACAATATACACAATTTATACAATTCAAACGATATGATTAAATCCATTCAGTAATAGGTGCCCAAATTTTCTCCCCCAAAGCTCTTCTTTTGACCCCCTTTAACTCATAAATAGCAGACTCGATATTATACATAGACAATAATTTTTCACGCCAAGTAAAGAATGAAGGGGGATCTGGACTGATCCACTCTTTGGTAATACATGACCTGGCCACCGCCATACATATAAATAAGAAATAAGGTATTGGCTTTAATTTACAATGGGTTTTACTCGATACCCAGTAGCACCAGCTCAATAGTTACAATATTCTCACATTTAAGAACGACAGAAAGAAAATTTTCAATTTGTTGAAAAAACGCCCTAAGTTTGGGGCAAGAAAAGAACATATGTAATTCATCCGCTGCAAATAACCCGCAGCGACTGCAATTCGTTCCAGTAGTCGTACTCCACTTAGCAACTTTACTTGGAGTATAATAAAGGTTATGAATACACATAAAATGCTGAGAATTCATCATCCCTGTAATCAAGCAGTCTGAATTAAATTTAATAGAAAGCAAAATATCAATATCAGGGATACCTAATTTATTAGCCCATTTCAACTGACATTGTCCCTGATCATCCCACATTCTTGAATCAAACTTAGATAAAGAGCTCCTATACGAGGCTTTTTCTGCAAAAGTTCTAATAGAGGAATTTTCATCATTCTAACTGATGTGGTAGATAGATAACTCTGCAAAAAACTTCGAAGTTGAAGAAATGTAAAAAAATAGTTTCTTGACAATGAGAAGTTATTCTCTAATTCCTGAAATAAAACACTTTGGCCATTAAAGAATAAGTCTCCTAAATATCGTAATCCTTTCTGCTCCCACCTATACATCGTTATATCACTGAAAATGGCTGTTGAGAGACCTGACAATGTTAAAGGAGTATAGAAGTTTAATTTAGGTAGAGCTAAATGCTTTTATACTTTTTGCCAAACTCCAAAGGCTGCCTTCAATGTCTTATACTTTGTTTTTTTGTGGTAACTGGGCTCGACAACTTTAAGAAAGCTACCCTTCACTTTCTCGCCCATAACCATTTCATATATCGATGGTGTTTGACAAATTGGTACATTTACTCTATCTCCCATTATAAAGTGGACTTATAACTTGTAATGCAGCAGCTAAATAATAAAATAAAAAGTAAGGGCCATTCCAGCCAAGACACTCATTATTGAGTATCATTTTCTTAAGGGCTTTACGATGGCGTTTGTAGCCCCACAAAAACCGGGTAATAGCTCTTTCTAAATGTTTAAAAGAGGAAGAGTGAAATTCTAACGGTATAGTGCGGACCATATACAACACTTTTGGCAAAATCAGCATTTTTAGGATGTTAAGTCTGCCATACAAAGATAGGTGTAAATGGTCCAAACGCTGTAACGTAGAATTAATTTGCACTATCACAGGATTTATATTAAGTTCTGGAATTTTCTCTATAGGCAGAGAAATATTAATTCCCAGATATATAACCTCTAAAGTAGTAGAGATATTCGATGGTATATTATCCCCCGAACAAAGGATCTGCGTTTTCTCTAGATTAAGTTTATAACCTGAGAATAATCCAAATTGTTTAGCAAGATCATTAATTGCCAGAAGAGCTGTCTGAACATCGGTGGTAGTTATCACTATATCATCGGCGTAGGCCAATGCACGATAGTTAGTATTAGCTAAGTAAATAGGTTTAATTTTTTGTTCCAAAATAAAGTGATTAATTAAAGGGTCAATATAAAAAGCAAAAAGTAAAGGTGAGCAAGGACATCCTTGCCGGGTGGCCCTGGTGATTGCAAAAGAAGGGGAAATTTGACCATTGATTCGGATACAGGCTTTCGGAGCGATATACATAGTTTGTAATGCTTTTATGAAACCTGAGCCTATTCCCTTCCTAGATAACACTTCCCATAGATAGTCCCAGGCAACCCGGTCAAAGGCTTTTTCAGCATCTAAAAATACAAGTCCAACATTAGACAGAGTTGCTTGGGACCAATCCAGAAACGCTATCACCCGTCGAATATGATCCGCCGTGTCTCGGGCTGGAATGAAACCATTTTGGTATTTAAAGACTAGCGGAGAAATAATATTAGATAATCGTGAAGCAAGGATTTTAGAATTTTTTTTACTATCAGCATGTATAAGTGATATGGGACGGAAGGATGAAGGCAGCAAAGGAGGTTTACCCTTTTTTAAGAATTATATGTAGGAATTTGGTGGTAGTGTTTCTCTAAAAGAGAAAGCGTCCGCACATAAAGTTATTATAACTCTCACTCAAACTTTTCTATGTGTAATGTCAATTTTATAAGTATATTTCTACGAGGTGCACTGTTGTCCTGTTATACACCCACCACCAGGGGTGTCAAAACTAGCAAAGATTGCTAATATCACGAACCAAGAAAAAACAGGTCAGTCAAGCACTCTCAAAATTGTTTAGCATTTCAAACGATTGTTATTATCATTCACAAGTTCTATAGTCAATAGAGCAAATTGTTCCATTGACAGTTATTCTTCACTTCAGTAAGTGTAAGGTTCATTTTCATAAAGTAGATTTCTAAAATACGGATCCAAACAAGATGTTGGGCTTCAAATTCTTTATTTCATACACATTAAAAGTTTTCCAGCTCACACCGCCGACACGTGTTTTGTCTCAAGGAGACTTTTTCAAGGCAAAGGATATTCTGAAGGGGTGTTAATTTAACACGAGTCTTGTCTCCCAGTATAAGTGTGGATGAAATCGAAAGTCACGAAATCAATATGAGTCTTAGTAAACTCAGAAGTCTTGCTGCGTGGAGGTTGGTTCGTTATTCTACAATTTGTTGAGGGACCATGATAAGTCTCTCCTTATTTTGGAAATCTACTTTATGAAAATGTAACTTACACTTACTGAAGTGAAGCATAACTGTCAATGGAACAATTTGCTCTATTGACTATAGAACTTGTGAATGATAATAACAATCGTTTGAAATGCTAAACAATTTTGAGAGTGCTTAACTGACCTGTTTTTTCATGGTTCCTTTTTTAAGAATACAGTTATTATGGAGTCATGCCATGATTGAGGGGCGATACCCTGTTGAGCTCTTAAACATAGATCCATTAGTACTAATTTTAGGATACCCCGAAAATGCTTAAAGAACTCTAGAGGAATAGCATCGGGGCCTGCAGCTTTTCCTGAGGCTAAAGACATCAGAGACAACTCAATCTCCTCCCAAGTAATTGGCAGATCAAGTTTCTCACTCTCATGTCTAGGCAAACTATCATTCAAAACTGATTCAATAAATTGAATAGCCTGATCTGAGCAGTCTCCCACAATATCCTCAGTATATAGTTTAGAATAAAAATCACAAAATACTTTAAGTATATCATCTATTTTATTAACAGTCAGCCCAGCAATGTTATTAATTTTGTCAATGCTAGCAAACACCGCTTTCTGCCTTGCCCTCTTAGCTAAATATTTTCCTGAGTTTTCTCCTACTTCATAAACATCTGTCGGAAAAGCAGCAATTTGCTGGGCAAATTTTGAAGCAAATCCTTGATGAATCTTAACCTTGAGAGCCAACAGTTCCTTAATAATAATTTCTGTAGCTAATCCTTTATTACAAGCCTGCATAAGCCGAATTTCCAACAGTCTTAAATTATTCATTTCTATTTCCTCTTGCTTTCTAATCTCCTTCTGTTTTTTTATTGAGTAACTCAATGTTTCTCCTCGAACCCCACACTTAAAAGTATCCCAAACTACTTCTGCGGTAGCAGATCCCTTGTTATTAGAAAAAAACTCAGGAATCCAAGTGTTCATATACTCAATATAAGATAAGTCAAACAGAAGTTTGCGATCAAAAGACCATGAACGAGGGGGGGTGGGTAGAATATTAAAATCAAAGCTAAGAGTGATGGGGTTATGATCCGATATAATTTTTGGTAGCACCCTATATTCCATTTAGGGAAGTTCGTTATATAAAGTCTTAGAACCAAAAAAATAATCCAACCTAAAATGTCTTTGATGGGGAGCAGAAAAAAAAGTACATTCAAAAGTTCCCCCCCTTTTTTCATACCCCACATCTATCAGTCTATATTGCTGGATGATCCCCTAAAGTGCCTTAAATACATTCTTCTTCCTCCCTACATATGCAGTATTTCCGTAAATATCAAATGTTTCATCCAAATGTAAATTAAAGTCTCCAAATAGTATTACATTAGGTGGCCCTAAGGCTAGCTCCACACTTAAGTGATGTAATACTGTGGGGTCGTCTACTATAGAAGCATATATAGAACAGATAGTAAGGATCGATCCCCCAAGTTTAAGTTCGGCAATAACCCAACGTCCCAATGGATCTTCTTTAATTCTTTTACCTTCCCCTAGTCCAAACCTCTTTAAAATGGCTACCCCTCTTATTGTGGAGCTTTGACGAGAACATCCCACTACCTCCAATCCAAGATCCCTAAGCCACCCTCTGTTTGACCAAGAGACATGAGTCTCCTGTATACAAATTAAATCCGTCCGCATGGTTTTTAACATCTGAGCCATTATACCCCTTTTTCTTTTATCATTTAAACCACAAACATTGATAAAACACATCATCAATTTAGCCATTATCTTGTATTAATACAGTTGTACAATTAAACTTGTGGTAACGAAAGATTCCAAAAGTTGGCACCTCCCACACAAAAATCATAAACTTAAGAGCAACACATACTTCAGCTGTATTTCCTTGCACCCAAAAAAGAACCTTTACCCACCCACACCCGCCCCCCAGCCCACCCTCCCCAACCCGCCCTCTTCCCAACACCCCCCCACCAGAAGTTTGAGGGCAAAGGCCCTCATTGATGGAAAGTGAGTATAAGCTATGTGATTCCACCCGGGCCGACCAGACCCAAATAATGTCCTATCTCCGGTACACAAAAAAAAACAAAGAAGAAACATTTAGAGGGGCAAACCACCAGACAAAAAAAAAAGTTATATATATAATCCTTATCTGTATCCTTATCCAATTTCTACTACATTGCATCTAGGAATTGCTGTGCCTTGACCTCAGATACAAAAAAAATAGTTTTACCCTCATGCACAACCTTCAGTTTTGCAGGATTTAGAAGAAAAACTTGCCCCCTTTAGACTGAATTGGTGCAATTAGTTGTTTAAGCCTCCAGCGTTGTTGTACTGTCACCGGACAAAAGTTAGGTCGAACAAAAAACTCATGCCCCCAGCCCTTTCTGGTCTTTAAAGGTCTAGCCGAATCATACAAAATCTCACGAAGTAAGTAGTTCTGTAGACATATAAGGATAGCTCTTGGATTCTTGTTCCCCCCCCCCCCCCCGATCACGTTTTTGAGTAAAGGGAAAACGATGGGCTCTTATAATTTCTTTATCCCAATCCCATCCCTTGAGGTCTGGAAAAGCATCCAAGAGCATCTCTACGACAAAACGACAAGTGTCTCTTCCCTCTGATTGTTCAGCTACTCCCAATATGCGTAAGTTATTACGTAGTGCACGATTTTCCAAATCGGTCAACTTCCAATCAATATCTTGTCTAGTGCTTTCCAAGTCCTTAATTGAAGTTTTTTGTGTGGACAATTTGTCTTCAACAACAGAGATACGCACTTCCGTCTCCTGCACTCTCAAATTAGTTTCAGTACTAGACTTGGCTTGGCGACGAACAGCATTCTGCAGTTTGCGTACAGCTCCTTTGGTGCGGAGTCCTTCCACTTTAGTCTCTTCTCTATGAGCCATAATCAGTCTATACATGGAGGTCTGCAGTTTATATATTGATTTTAATGTAATCTCTTCATCTCCCTCCAGTAGTTCTGGAGACTCAGCCTCGATTTCTGGAGAAGTTCCAGCCCCTTCCCACTGTGGTTGATTTATTAGGACTAAGTTTTCCCCTATGAGGGGATTTTTTGCCTCTGCAGCCCTGCGAACTGTATTAGGAGCTCCTTCATTCGCCAGGAAGTCAGGACCGAGAAGTTCTTCCTCAGATGTTTGATTACAATCATCAGCCCAATCTTTTTCAGGCAGATGACCCTCAGTCAATGACTCCTCCTCAAGTTCCCCATCCGATGTTATCGAAACATCAGACATGGAGAAAAATTGGCCCGCTGATTCAATGGATTCTGCGTCATTTAAAGGTTGGTCATCTACCCTTGGCGAGACCCTGACTTCCTCCACTGCTTGACAGAGTTCAGTTAAATCATTGTCGCCCCCTCCAACACCAGCTCCAGCTCCATCTCCGGCTGTAAGCGAAACCAGGTTTGAGGAGGTCTCAATTGAGAGAATTACATCATGGTTCTTAGAAATAGCGCCACATAAGTCAGTGACAGGCCCTTGCATATTTCCTTGGGTGTGGCCCCCAAGAATCTGATCACTATTATTATTCTTAGAAGAAATAACTGTATTCTTCTTCCTGAATAAATCAGATATTACAGGTTCCTTAGTGACCCCATTCTGTTGACGAACTCGGGTCTCAGGAGCATTTTTATTAAGTAAATTGAGCTCTGTCATTGACACTGTTACAGTTTTTTCCGCAGCACTAGGAGTAGCATTCGCATCATTAGCTGAGTTAGTTGCAGTTTTTTTTGTCCCTTTACCTTTAGGCACCATGTTTATCCCTTGAATAATCCAGTAGCTGGTAAGTCAATATCGATAGCGAAAAAAAAAATCCTTATTCTAATATCAACAAACTTATAGAGTCTTAGAAAAGCTATTTAAAATGCTGTCTTGATATATATCGTTATCTATAACAATTATGGCAGCTTATAGCAGTATCAGTCAATTACTTGGTTTAGATTTAGTTACTACTTATTGCCGCTGAAAGTGTCCTGAGCTGGTTTCCTTTTCAATACAGAGGTGTTTGTTACAGTGTATCTCCGTCTTGTGAGTTATACAGCTACAGTATCTACAAAAGCTCAATGTTGCACCTCAAGGGGGAGTTTCCTGCCAAGGTCTTCAGTGTCTTTGGTGTCTTCGGCGTCTTCGGCGTCTATTAATTTATTAAGCGTTTTTTTTTCTTTTAGCCGGTATTCAAACGCATTCAAACGCCTCTCCCCGAAAACTCCTGCAGCCCTCGCCTTAGCCTTAGCCTTCGCCGTTACAAAATCAGCACTCCGCGCTGCAGTTCCCAGCACTCCGCGGCTCCCGCCGCCATCTCTCCCCGCCTCTCTCTAATCCTCATAATACATATATGCGGGTCCCAGAGAGACAGCGTATCATAAAAGTACACAATTAATTATTCAAAACATTTTGATTACAGAATTCATCACGTTTAATAAAGCAAACACTGTCATTAAATCACAATGTGCTACTCAAACAATTCAGGCTTTTCAACATAAAAATATTAGAGCTCTAATATTTTATGTTGAAAAATCTGAATTGTTATTAACAACACAACCCCAATATCAATGTCGTACAACAGTGTCAATTAAAAAAATATGTATATTTATTATTATTTTTTTCATACAAAAATATTTTATGCTTTTTTAATGTTTTATCATTTTGCTGCTATACATTGCTTAAAAAGGAAATTCATAATTGTTTACACATCCATATGACAATAAAACAGATAGACAGTCTGTTACCAAGATGCCTACAAAGACTCAAAAATGTCATTGTACAATAGTCCTCCAGCTTTTTAGACATTTGATATCGACACAGGAACCGTGGATTAACACTTGAGCAGAAGGTTAGGTTAACAGTGATGCTGATTCTAACAATGTCTTCATCTGTAACAGTTTTGAGGGCTAGGTAACCAACAAGACAACTGTAAAATCAAAATATAATTGATAAATGCACAGGTAACCCCACACTCAACCATCAACACTCCTCTCTCCACCTGTCAAACCTACTAATTCACACTGACACTCATGCACACAAGAGATGCAATCATGTTGGAGATCCAAAACAGTTTAGCAGAGACAGACTGTCATTCTTTGGGGTGCGAGCATTTCCATTTTCTACCTAGATTTTGAATAATTTAGCTAGAGCTAAATTATTTTGATATCTATCCTAGATGACTTTAATTCTTTACTTGTAGTACTTTAGCTTAACAGTCCCTGGTGCTTGTTCGTATGACTGCTTTATCTTCTGTGGGTTCCTATCTGTTTTTAAAAGACTTTTATGAAGCATGATCAAAAGCATTGCAAGCATATGAGTAATTGACTTTGTTCGTAATTGGCAAATCCTTGCCTCCATTACATGGTAAATCTAGTATGTGTTTGGGGGGTGTTAAGAAGGAGGGCCTGAAATTCTGCCAGCCTCTCCATCATAATCTCCCGTCACAAAGGTACATAAATACATGTCTGCAATCCCTCTACCCTTCCTTACCCACCTTGCAACTGGCATCTTGCAACATCCCACACCACTCCCTAGCTGACTCTCTCTCCCCATCTGAGTATAAAAACAAAGTCTGGATTCCTGCCACCATGTCCCACAGGTCTCTGAACATTCCCTCTCCTTCCCTGCCAAAGCTGTTCCCTTTCTTCTCAGATGTAAGAGTTGGCAACCATACTGCACTTAGCGGTTTTGCGAAAAATGTAGCCAGACTAGCCCAGAATTAGGGGAGGAAATGAATAACAAGAAGATTGGCATGTACATACACGGCCCCAACTAAGCATTATCTAATTCCTAGCGCCAATGCAGGTACCCGTGCACCATGGTGCAAGGGTGACTGCTTTGCAGGCAAGATTGTTTTTGTGCAGGGACTGCATCACTCTTGGAGAGAAGAAACAAAAACGAGAAATTAAGATATTTATCCTTGTTGCACCACTATCTGGAATGTGTATAATACTGATGCATACCCGGGTTTACTACACTTACTAAACCTAGGAATGCACCAAAAAGCATGGATGGATGATTGAGAACACCCACTCTCCACCCATGTTACATCTTCCTGGCGCAGAGTAACGCAAAGCAGTGACTTGTGCTCCCTTGCGTTACTCTAGATTTACCAAGCCATGCAGGGCCACGCAAGGTGGCTTTGCGTGGCTGGGCAAATCGGACTAAAGCATTGCATTGTCCTTGTATCGCCTTGCGAAACACAAGGGCAACACAATTGTTCGTAAATCTGACCCCCGATGTCTGTTTTTACGTTCCAGCATCATTTCACACCAATTCCTCAGCAGAATGGCAGCTGACAATGACTCTGAGTGTTTCTGTGTAGATACATCAGTGAAGCGCCCCACCTTCATTACCTGTCTCCTCCTAATTTTGTAGTATGTAGCCTCCTCAACCCATTAGGATTTGAATGCAAAATATGATGGTCTTTCAAAAAAGCTTTAATTGTTATTTTTTTCCTTTTAACAGTGTTTATATGGAACAATACCAAAGCCTTCTTGCAATGGTTTTTGCAACCAAGGAAATTAACAACAACTCTACTATTCTACCCCAGGTGAAACTTGGATTCAAGATATATGACTCTTGTTTTTCTGAACCAGGGGCTATTGAGGGGGTATTTGGTTTGCTATCGGGTCATCAGAAAACTATCCCAAATTACAGGTGTGCCACCAAACCCAAAATGTCTGCCATTATTGGTGATGCATCATCTGCAGCTTGCGTTTCTACAGCCAGAATCCTTGGTATCACCCGCTATCCTCAGGTATGATAAGACATCACAATATTTAGAAGGTTTAGTACTGTTTTAGCACACTTGGAAGTGAGGTTTGGAAATCTTGGAGGGTATTGGTTATAATTATAACATTTCTGCTCTAGAATTTTATTAAAACAAATTCTTGGGACACGAAATAACTGACAATGAAAAGAAATGAAAGAAATGTCTCACTAAATGTGATATAAATAATTCTTTGCTAAATATTCAACCATATCTTAAAACAAATTAAACTACTATGGTCAATTCTGAGTTCCTCAAATTTAGGATTTTTAATTTACAATGTTGCAGTTTGAGGGCAGCAGGAAGGTCTGGCGAATGATAGACAGGACATGATACCTTTGTAAACGAAGACAAGAAACTATTGAACGTGTCATTTGCTTCCGCTCACTGCTTAATCCCCAATAAAAACAGTTAATTCAATTAATGCTTAACCAGGTTAGTCTTCACACTATTTCTGGGGTAACTGAATGTTGTGTTTGCAGTTGAACAAATATGAATGTCATTGAGCTTGTCAAATTTAAGTGTATAGTTATAAAAAAGCGGCAATCCATGGAATAAATCTAAAATAGTTATTTTGAGAAACTGATAATTCAGATAGATGCAGTAAATTAATATATTCAACTGAGAATCGAAGTCTAATTTAAAGTTTGAGGGGCATGTTACACTTTCACAAATATAGTGGAAATCCTGCCCTCCCTATTAAAGGGCCTTATATACTATGGCATTTGTAATTTGGCAGACAGGATATTCGGCACATCTGCTTTTCTGCCAAAATCTGAATTGGGCCCTAAGGTAGTGCACTCTTGAAAAATCCTTAACCCCAAAGGGAGTTTGCTATTGCCCTCCATTTCAAAAGAAGCATTGGAAATGAAATAGGTCTCACATTAGCAGAAGTTGGAGCTATTGGCATTGTAAATGACATTTTTTTATTACTTATGTGTTATGGAGTGTAGGTATGTTGTGTGTTGTATTATGTGGGTTGTATTGGATTAGTTAGTTATGTAATTGTGTTGCATGGAATTGTGTGGGGTGGAGTGGATTTGTGTATTGGAATTATGTGGCATGGTAAGCTGTGGAATTATGTGGACAATAACTATGTGGTATTGTGTGTACTAGAATTATGTGGAGTGGGAGTGTGTGTTCAGGAGTGTAATTATGTGGAATAGTATTTTGTGTTGTGGAGTTGTTTTAGTGGAGTTTAATGATGTGGTATGCTGTTGAGGGCTACCTTCCATGGCACACAAATGCCTATAAATAATACTTTTAAAATTACATAATACATGATGTAAACCACCAAACATTAATGCACTTGGTAAGGATATGCCCTAAAACAAAGAACTCGATTGTGTGTCTTTTTCTGTAGAACTGTGTACAGCATGCTCATTACTTTGCAGTCATTACCCATCTTAGGGAATTTTGATCAATCTACCAGTGTCCAAGTCTGTTGTATGTGGTTCTAATGCAGGACCTAGACTAATGGTGAAATCATTATTCGAGACCACAGGATCCCAAGTCTTGCAACTCAGGGCTTTGTTTCTCAACGGTATTTGCAAAGGTTTAGCTAGAGGTAGACACAAGTGACTGGGTGTTAGAGTGCTCCCACATGTCAAACCTCTCACCAGTGGAGACTACCACTAACAATGAAGCTACTGGGACCGGTACATCATTCCTATCTTGACTAAATGCCTTTGCTTTGTTCAAATAGAAGGCTTTTCTGTGACAGCCAATGAATTTAAGTACTGAACACAGTCCATGAACATAGGTTTGTGGGGATCAGCTGTCGATAGCTTAGTACATCATTTAATGCATGGTATGAAGCCACCTAAACTTAATTTATGACAGAGGGAGGTGAAGTGTATTTTTGGTTGGCCAAGTAGAAGACAAGAACAGCCCGTCCCTTCATGAACAATCAAACAAATATCAAAGCTATAAAAAGGGGTGGTGCCAGAAAGCAAATTCTTGAGGTATACCGGATGGATGGAAAAAACAGTAACTGGGTTGAAAAAGTTGGTGAAACACAGGTGGAGGTGCGCATTACATGCAAAGGGAAACTTGCCAAAGGTATGGACTATACAAAAAATTCAAAGGGATAGTATTTTTTTAGACAAGCTTTCAAGCACTACTGTTGAGTGCAGCCAATGCGGAATCTACAGGAACTAGCAAAAGCAGGACAACAGAATAAACACACACATCATTACAGCTGATAATCATTTACGTCATTGGCAAGGTTTATTACAGATGTCCAGATGAGGGAAAGTGGTGGTCGAACATAAAATTTGAACTCTGGCGAAATTGACTACTACATACGAACAGGACAAGTGAAAGAATGTTCTAAGGTTTTAGCAGAATGAGGATCGTTATCAGGCCACATGTTTTACGTTTTAATTCCAGTAGGCAACGGCAAATGCTTGCACCCAAGACAAAACATTGTATGTATATAATGAAAAAATGATCAGACAATAAACATGGTTAGAGTGCTGCCATTCTTGTAATGTCTAGAATAGGATAATACACGTGTCAAGACAAGAGTTGTATTTGACTATCTTTGACCAGAATGGGACTTTGGAGACTTTGGAGACCACTTTATCTTTTCTAAAAAAAGATCTCAGGTCATTCAAGTGAAAGAAAATGAAAAGATACTGCAATTGTAATTTAGGAAAGTCTAAAGCAAGTAAAATCGAATTGGCATTTGCAAAAATCATCATTGCAGTGTCTGGGTACTAGAACATCAGAGGACTGTATAGACCGCTCTTCAGGCCACCACTACCCAGTCCTCAGTGTCTCTAATTACAGACGTTATAAAAATCCAACAGTGCAGAAACACAGCCAAACAATTCACGAAATCATAGCATCAGAGCCAGGTATACTAATTGGAACATCTCACAGTATTACACAAATTCTCTCTTAACGATAAAATTCGCAGAAGAAAGGGACAAACTAAACCCATATCAATGTGGACAGTTAGCAACTCAATTAAGTTAAGCAGGCCATTTTCACCACAGGCAGAAAAACTTGTGTTTTACATTTTCCAGTGTTCTGGTCATTCCTTATGCTTTTTGCTGGTCAACTCAAGAAGAGGTCTGACTCACTGCATGCTGCTCTGGAGAAGGCCAGATAGTTACACTAAACGGATAAGAACAGATGGCCGCCAAGGTAAAATTAGGATAAGTTAATCAACAGGAGACCTAAGAAAAGAGGAATACATGCATCTTTAATGAAGGAGGGTGCTTCACTGTAGAGAAGTCCAGGTTGCATAGCCCAGAAAGAGCTGCTTCAGAGCTCATTACCAGCTTTGAACATTTTGTCCAAAAAGACGCCTAAAAGGAGGCCCCTGCAGACTACAAATAAGGAATTGTCTGTAACACAGGGACGGAAAAACAAAGTCTAATGGAAACTGAAAGCAAGGCTGGCCTGCAAAATTCACTGTGCATGTGCAATTCCGACCAAGCTTGATTCTAATACTGTAAATAAATGAGGAGGAAGAGCAAACGGCATTCATTTCCCCAAGTGTGAGTCTACCACCTTTTATGTAAGGTGCGCTATTACCTTAAAGTTGGATCAAGCTACATAAAAGGCTTTAACTGCCCTCATGATATCTAACACTTTATGTTTTTAAAGAGATGGCTTCGGTATTTATCTGTGAATATTCTGCGATAAACATAACGCAAATTATTAACCTTTTCAAAATCAGGGTGTTTTCGAAGGCCGTCGCATTAGCAGTGGAAGAAGCAGGGGAGGCGGGGCTTTAGCGAGATGTGATACAGATGGGAAGAGGGGCCAGCACACTCTGTAACAGAAGGAAGCATGATTCACTGAGGTTCACCTGGAATTGTACTTTTATTATCCAAATCCGAAAGTGCTCTCTTTCTTAATTTGCAGAAAAGTATGTCCATTCAGAGGATGTGTTCACCCGACATGCTACTATAGCTCTTTTTGATCTCCTGAGTCCATGTTGTCACTTTCGCTGTGACTGAGGCCAGAATCCTCAATATTCTCTGGGTCAGTACTCATTTCTCATTTCAGAGGCAATCTTAGTCTCTCTCCTTCTTGCCTGCTCCGACAACGGTCCTCAGTCTCTACTATGTGTGACAGAGAACTAGGCCATTCACCAGGGTCTGAGTCTGTTTCAGGTAGTGGTTTAGGCCAAGACTTCTTAATGGTCAGTTCATCAAGACCCCGTTAGGCAGATGTGCTGTCAAAGGCTCTTGTAGAGTCTCAGTCTCAGTACTCAGTGTACCCTTTTTTTGCTGACTCCCAGCTGTGGGTTGCACTACAGGGAGAGTTACTGTCACATCATCAAGATAAAACTCCACTCTACAAGTGTGGGCTCATGAATAAAGTTAGGAAGACCCCCACACCTTACAGCAGTATTGAACACTAGCATAACCTAGTCAGTGCCATCCAAGCTTCAGACTCATTTTCCAAATGTGTTTCTTCACCATGATCCAGTCTCCAGGGCTGAGGTCAAGGCACTTCTCCAAATATGGAGAGGTGGAAAAAGTGTCAACCTGGCTGGACACAGATTAGACCACATCAGCTAGTCCCTTGCAATAGTCAAGAACCATGTATCTGTAATATTCACAAGCACATTTGCAGGCACTACAGTCAGTCTCATTGCTGTCCCCATGAGTATCTTGACTTTTTCGAACAGGAAAAATCCAAAGACTCATCAGCAAAAGAGGCAAAGAGTGTGGCCACTTTAGAGAGGTGATGCACAAACCTTGGCCAATCTGCCTTTCAACATCCCATCCACCTGCTTCACAATGCTAGAAGTCTCTGGTCAACAACTGTAATGCAATTTCTGCTCCATTTGCACCGCTTCACGCAACATTTTCAGGACCTAATTGTTTTAATGAGTTCCTTGGTCTGACTCCAGCAAAGTCGGGAAACTGAACATTGGTATGAGCTCCCTCATCAACAATTTAGCTACTGTGAGACTGTCATTTCTTCTAGTCAAATAGGCTTTAACCCAACACAAGAAGACTGCCACAATCACCAGGACATATCTCTGCACACAGGTATTTTGATGAAGTCCAACTGCATTCTGTTGAATGCCCCCCCTGATCTTCCTATATGACTCAATGTCATTGGAGTTTATTTCATTACATTCATTTGTTGACACACAACACATCTGTGGCACAATTCTTCAGTCACTAATCTAAATTGTGAATTAAATCACTGTTGTCTAAACAACTGGACCATGGCATCCCTCTCAATATGAGCGGGTCCAATGAAATGTTTGAACAAAATATACAATACATTGTCATACTGAACCTGTATTCCTTCCTATTGGGCTGCGTATAGCTCCAAACGCTGGCCATGTGTGAATTGCTATAAGATGGAACCATTTTTTCCTTGTGTCAAACATACATACAATGCTAAAAAATTCTACATATATCACTATACAGTTAGACCCAGAAGATGATGTCTGTTCTGCTCTTAAATTCTTTTAATTTCCTATAAAAAAACAATCATTAAAACCTTGAAGACACAAGGAGACATTTCCATACATACACATTTTTTCATGAGACATAATACCTTGTGTCAATTTCATACTCCCAAACTTACAGAGCAACTCACTCCTCACACTCAAACACATTCATTCCCTCACTAATAACAATCATGCTTGTAACAACCAATTTTTACAATCACTATCAAGGCACAGCAGGAAAATTACTATTTTATCAACTGTTGATGTGTTGTAGGTTGGAGTCTTGTGCAATCCAGTCGACGTATGCTTAAATAGAAAGTATGCAGAGAATCCACCTTCATCGGGACCCTGTTAGATACCAACTCATAAACTCTGTCGGCCAGCCTGAAAAACAATTATTTTAATATAGGACAAGTCCAGTGCTTATTCCGCACAAGAAGAGACTTTCATAAGTGAAAAAGAAAGAAAAGAAAAAACATCACATGTGTTTTAACCAGGATGGCTGAGCAATGAGATACACCTTCTGTCCTGTGATAGGCAAAGTCTTGTATTTCAAAATATCTGTAACCCCATGCCATACCTACTACATGCATGAGAGATGAGGTGCCGCTTACCTTCTCGCTCACGTTAGTCAAGAAGTAGAGATAGTTTCTCTCAACCAGATTAGTGGAGGTGATGCTATGAACATAGACCTAGACTTGTCTACTTGGTACCCGGAGCTCTTGAAGTCTCTAGGGCCGAGCACCGTTGCAATCCACATTCTAAAAGACTACAAAATATAAGACAAATGCACAGAAATGTGCTTTAATTATGTTTGTACAACTAGCAGTTGAATTATCACGTGTGCTAGCTGGCTATGCATCCCTAGGGATGGCATCCTGCTTATGTGTTACCTTTCCTATTTATTGCACTTCTGTAGGTCATGCTCAGGGCGTTCTCTTTCTATTGAGGGGATGGCTTGATTTGACTTATGATTGTCCTCAAAGCCCTTTAGCGGGCTAGCATGCATTCCTAAATGATTGCAAAATCAGTATTGTAAGAGACTGGTAATGCTCCTGTCCATCACTAGGTGGTAGTAGTACTCTATCTACTATTGTGCCTTGTATAGCTGAGAGCTTGACAGACAGTATTATCATCCGGGCCACTATGTTATATGAAGACAAAACATGGGGGGGTGGGCTAAGTACATGAACAACACAGCTGAACATATCTAGAATCAGTAAAATAGATTAACTTTGTAAGAACCTATGCAACAACCACTAATGCTTTAAAGACTTACCTTAATACACAGGGATCTGGCTCTCGACTTCTTGGTTCACCTACCGGGTCTAATCGAAATGAAATGTCCAATTCTGATTTAGTTTGAATGGCGGGCACGTAATATGAAACTCCTTGTGAGTTGACATGGAGCTGGGTGGTCGTCACAAACATAAATTATGGACTTGTTTGTGACAAATACGTGTGCGCAATCTTTATATATATATATATATATATATATATATATATATATATATATTACGCTCGACTCTCCCAAAATCCAAAAGAAAGAGGCAGCACTCGCGGACCAAGGTCATACCAGGGTTTAATTAAAGGGAAAAAGAAAAGCACAGACGCGTTTCGGCGTGAGCCTTCGTCAGTGTGTCATTCGTCCACATCTAACAGTCCATGTTATAAGCAAACAAACAGATCATAAGCACTGTCATAGACATAGGACTGCACCCCTTACGCCACTGTGGGCGCCATCTTGGAATGGTGTTCTTCCCAAGGGTCTTTACTAATTTAAACATGAAGTGATCATGGTTAAAATAAAGCCATGGATCGGCTAGTGTCCTATGATATACATGTACAATGCTGAGATAGTCACATTAGTGCATAGAAAACATAAAGAAGTCACACAAATCCTCAAGCACATGAAAGCAAGAAACGAAAAGAATTAATATCTGTCCTATAACAGACAATGAACCAATATTTCGTCATATTTCATCATGGTTCCTAAGTAATGCTATTTACAGGGTGTGTAACAGGAAAGTACTCTTTTCGATTCATGGAACCCGCAAAGGAAGGATATATTTACACTATTTACAGAGGTAAGGTTGGACTGAACCAAATCAAACTGTGTTTGAAAATGAAAAATATGATAGGTTGTCAAAAGAATATTTTCAGGTCACAGTTTTACGTAAATATCCTAATACTACAGTGCCAGTTGTAGGCAAGGGAGACAAACCTATAATTCAAAATTATGCCCTTCATCCAGATATTGGCACGTACATATACAAATGAAATACCACCCTTTTCATGTGTAGTGTAGGTATACGTTCGTTGGAGATTGAATGCCTATGGGTATATTAACACATCCATGGTGGTCCATCCTCATTACCATCGGGGGACAAAAGTATATAAGTATCATTATTCACATACTCGTACAGGTAAGATAAACAAGGTATACAGAAATTCTTAGGTAAGGTTCATAGATCTCATAATTGGAAAGCTGTCGACAGAACTTAATGGAAAAGGTGCTGCTGATCTACAGAGTCCACATATACATTATCCCATGGAGCATACCTGTTCTAGTTGGAAATTCATTTCAGTGTATATGGCTTCCTATGGGAATGGACACTCGGCTAATCCTATGTTGTTACTTGCCCAAGTGATATGCTAATTCCTCCCCGCTATTGAGCCCACCAGGTTGTTTCGTGGATAGATCAACTATGTATCTGGACTCTAATCTGCGGAGTCGCCTCAGCCTATCGTCTCCTCTTACATTCGGTGGGACCATGTCCAATCCGAAGAATCGGAGTAGCTTGCGATCTTTGCTGTGCTCCTCTGCGAAGTGTCGGGCGACCGGATATGAGATGTCAACTTTCTCGATCGCCCGTTGGTGCTCCAGGATTCTCAGCTTGAGCTCCTTGATCGTGCTGCCTATGTAGCGTAAGCCACACGGGCAGACCAAGCAATACACCACAAACTGGGAACTGCATGTAATGAAGTGCTTGATAGGCACTTTCTTTCCGGTGTCAGGTATATCAAATGATAGCACCCGTTTGCTGCCACTGCAGGCCTTGCAGTGGCCGCAAGGAAAGAAGCCTGCCATCCGCTTCAGGGAGTTAGCTTTAGGTGTTGGTTTCTTAAGATGGCTCGAGACAAGCATATCACTGAGTGACCTGGCCCTGCTAAATGTGATTAAAGGATAGGCAGGTAGGTCATCTGCAAGAACACTGTCGGTTTTTAAAATGTTCCAATTCTTGGTTAACATTGCTTTCAGATCCCCCGCTCCTTTTGAATAAGGAGTGATGAGTCTGGATTTACCTTCACTTTTGTTAGAATTTCTGTTCCTTCCAACTATGGGAGTTTCAGTAGCCAAGAGTTGCGATCTCTGCAACTTCCTTACTTTTTTAAGGGTCTTAGTAAGTAAGGTAGTGCCGTAACCCCTCATGGAAAATCGTTCTAGACACTCCGAGGCAGCCACCTCGAAATCAGAATCCTTAGAGCAGTTCCTACGGATCCTCAATAGCTCTCCATAGGGAATGCTGTTCTTGAGTGGGGTGGGATGACTACTGCTGGCAAAGAGTGTAGAATTGCCAGCAGTGTCTTTTCTATGCAAGGTGGTGTGGATTTGGTTGTCTTCAATGTACACTCTCAGATCCAGGTACTCCGCTCTCACCGGACTAACCGAGCCCGAGAAGTGTAGATTGAGGTCGTTGTTGTTGAGGATCCTGATGAATTCCTCTGCCGAGTCCATCCCTCCATCCCAAACAATGAACAGATCGTCAATATAACAATACCAGCTTTTAACCTCCCCTGTCTCCGTTCCTGCCGTACAGCTCCTGGGTACCTGCTCCTCCCACCAGCCAACGAAGAGGTTCGCATAGCTGGGGGCAAAGCAGGTACCCATCGCCGTCCCAGATGTTTGGATATACATCTGATCCTCAAAGAGGAAAATGTTATTTGTAAGGCAGAACTCAGTGAATTCCAAAATCATCTCGTTGTGGCATGCATATTTCATTGGACGTTGGCCTAGAGCATGCTTTATGGCTTCCAGACCCTGCCTGTGATCTATACGAGTATAGAGGCTGGTTATGTCCAACACCATAAGCAGGTATCCAGAATTCCATGTCAGTTCCTGGATCTTAGTGAGGAAGTCTTTTGTGTCCCTTATATAGGATTCAAGTTTTATTACTAAGGGAAACAAGATGTTATCCACGAAACGTGACATGTTCTCGGTCAAACTCCCAATTGATGATATTATCGGTCGTCCCGGAGGGTTTTCCATGTCTTTGTGAAGTTTCGGGTTATATATATTGGTTACCAAGCAGCGTTCCTTCCGATCAAGGATGGCACTGACACCGTGAGTTCAACTCAAGTTGCATTTATTTCCAAAAAAGCTGCTTACAGACGCGTTTCGGCGGAAGCCTCCGCCTTGTTCACTTCATCTACATCAATGGTAATGCTGAGATATATACACACACCCGCGTACTTCTCAATAGGAGAAGAACAAACAGTTACATCACTGTGATAGGTTACTGGTTGTTATGGTTATCCTCGTTTACATAAGTTGGAACTACCAGTGACATAGAAGAGTTCCTTTGCAGATAACCACTGGTAATTAATGCACTGACATTGTCATAATTCACTGAACGTAAAAATAAAATGGAATTAAAATGAAATTAAAGTCAAACATGTGTGCTTCATACACTTAATGTATTACGTGCTAAACATTGTTTTTTGTAGTTTTCGGATATTGTGTATAGCAACCAGGCTTCGTCAGGCGGCTTTGGCCGGAACAAGGCAACAACAGATAATTACATCAAGCGCGTGGAAGGTTTGCGCATACTTGAGACGATTAAAGATACAATGTCTCACACGATCGTTGTATATCAATGACTAAGGTATGCGAAGCATGGTGAGGACATGGAAGTAAATCAAATCTAAGGGTTAAATACCCTGTATGCAAATAATGATGCAAAACTTTTTAAACCATTTTGAATGTCACATATATACATATGTGATATATGTAAAGAATCACAGTTGTCAATTAATTGTAAAATGCAAAAACGGAAAACCTCAACAGAGCCTCTTCTCCCAGTGGAGTAATTACTGTATAATACAATAGGTCCACTATGTATATGGCAAAAGTTATACAGTTTTAATCATGCAACATGCTGATTGAATTATATCCTCTCCCATGCTTCTGGGGTTACCTGTCTCATATCTCACCCGTGTTTACCAATACTTTGGGTTGGCTACCTTGGGGCCATACAAAAAAGAAACACAGTGATTTTAAAGGGTACTATAAAACCAGAACTTGGAAAATAAATACACACGTGGGGATGTAGATGATAAAGGAGTGGGAAAAGGAGACGAACGGGAGTACTGAATTGCTGATTATAAATGAACGGCCAATGCTTCATCGGCATTGAGCCCATTAGGAATCTTGGAATCTAGTAAGATGATATATCTAGATTCCAAGCGCCTTAAGGCAAGTCTGCGATCCCCTCTTCTGATACTTTTGGCAATACTGTCAATGACAAAATATTTAATGTCATTGCTGTTGCCAGCGTTCGCCTTGTTTATATGCCTAGCCACTGGATAGGTTTCATCGTTGTTACTAATGGCTCGCAAATGTTGCAGGATTCGGACATGTGTCGGGTGGATGGTACTTCCCACATACCGCTTGCCACATTTACAAACAAGAACGTACACTGTGTACTCTGTTTTGCAAGTGTACAAGTCTCTGATGACATAGGGCTTATTTCTAAAAGGAACAATTACTTCCTTGGTGTTGATACCTTGTTTGCAGGCTTTACATTTGGAGCACTTGGTGAAACCTCTCTGATTACTTAGCCAATTCGGTGGCTTGGTTACAGTTGGTGCACTGACAACCAGCTGGTTGCGCATTGATTTTGCCCTTCTGAAGGTGATAAGGGGGCTTCTGCCACACCATTGTCCTATTACAGGATCATTGTGTATCAGTGGCCAGTGTCTCGGTAAGATTTTTCTCACGTGGCTGTGATAGGCATTGTACCCCGTTATCAGTCTAGGAA
The DNA here is from genome assembly GCF_964263255.1 of Lissotriton vulgaris. Classification (NCBI taxonomy): domain Eukaryota; kingdom Metazoa; phylum Chordata; class Amphibia; order Caudata; family Salamandridae; genus Lissotriton; species Lissotriton vulgaris. The sequence continues at coordinate 1,301,300,034 of NC_141695.1, read as the reverse complement.
TATCTGGGACTGATTTGACTGGTTGTTCTTTTTTGTTTTTGTCTGAGAATAGAAGGTCCCTTCTATTGACTTTACGGCATTTGAGTTCTGCCTGGGCAATGGTTTGTGGTTTATAACCTCTTTTGCTCAGTCTTTCAAAGAGATTGGATTTGGCCTATTGGGCCCCTGTCCCAGTACTACAATTTCTGGTCATACGTAGACATTCTGCATACAGGATTGATTCCTTCAGTTTAACTGGATGGAAACTTTGTGCATGTAGCACCGCGTTTCCTGCAATAGGTTTCCTATAAGTTTTAGTTTGAATTTTGTTATTGCCTACGTATAGTTCTATATCAAGAAATTGTATTGACTTTTTACTGGTGGAACATGTGAATTTAAGGTTGGGGGTGTTTTCATTAATAGCTGAAGCAAAATTTACTGCACTCTCTTCTGACCCTTTCCAGAGGATGAAGATGTCGTCTATATAGCGTTTGTATATTACAACATTCTCCTCCATTATAGGTGCCTGGGTGACTGCCAGCACTTGCTCCTCCCACCAGCCCATATGCAAATTAGCATAGCTGGGGGAGAAGCAAGTACCCATGGCCGAACCCTGTAGTTGTTTGTAGTGTAACCGATCAAAGATGAACGTATTGTTAGTAAGACACCATTCTACCATTTGCAGAAGCATGGCTGTGTGATCATACATAGTAATCAGTCTCAGATTGAGGTAATGGTGGAGTGCTTTAAGCCCATCTGTGTGTCTTATACTGGTATGCAATGATTGTACATCAAGGGTCATGAAAACATATTCATCATTCCCGTCAAAGTCATATACTTAACGGAGAAAATCTCCGCTGTCCTTTACATAAGCAGGCAAGTCTTTAATGAACCTCTGCAAAAAACTGTCCACATAAATACTCGTGTTCTCAAACAAACTAGCTATAGTTGAAATAATAGGTCACCCAGGGGGTTTCAAAGCATCTTTGTGTATTTTGGGTATGAGGTACAGTTGGGGCGTTGTAGGATAGTCATTCTTCAGAAAGTCAAATTCTGGTTTACTTAACAAGTTGGAACCTTTCCATTTGTACAGTTCTGCATGGTAGCATTCTTGTATTCCTATTGTGACTGTCGGGCTGATTCTGCAGTAACATTCTCGGTCCTGCAAATGTGATAATGCTTCCTCATTGTACATTTTTAGAGGCCACAGTACAATGTTGCCGCCTTTATCGGACCATCTTACCACTATATCCGGTCTATCTTTGATTTTCTTTATGAGGTTGTTGTATTTAAACCTCTTTTCATGGTCCATCCTGTAGAAATTCTTAGTAATCATAATTGAAAGGTCCTTAAGTTCTTTGATGACATATTCTGAGAACAAATCTAATTCATCTTTCATTAACATCGGCATATATACAACCAAACGCAAGCGAAGATCGCTTGCAGTGCCTATTCTTGGCCACTTTTGAGACAGCGGTCCGCGACGAGGCAGGCAGCCTCAAAAATCCAACACAGGGCTGTCTCGCGTTCCTCACAAAACAGCAGTCACAGACACAATGAAGATCTTCAGGTGGCATTCAAAATTTATTGCACCAAATTGCGTAACCAGCAGAAACACACTCAAAAACACTCAACGCGTTTCAGAATACACTCCCTTGTTCACCAGTGCCGGAATATGTGTTTACATTGTTTTTAAATGAACATGTGATACCTTACACCATAAACAGGGAAAACAGAATTTTAAATGTGTTATAAAAATCGTACTGCCTGTGAGTTGCACATAATTGTTAAGTCATTGCTAAATAACAAAAATTAAACATTTAATCCATCTTCTTACAGATAACTGTCGAACTTGTGTCAGTTTCATGAAAACAAACGAAATCCGGGAACAGTGGAGCGCAAAATGATAATATCTCATACAGTCGCTGTATACTGTCCTAAAGGTTTACATTTCATCTGGCGGTTCATGTAAACTATGCTTAAATGGTAAGCCAAATTCATACCTCATGGTACATTACAAGGTAAACCGCCTTCAATGAACTTTATCAAAAACATTGTTAGCAGACACAAATCTCACCTCTGTGGGCAATTCGACTATGTGATTCAACACAAGTATTATGCCCCAGTGGGCTGAGGAAACGGGTACTCTAGCTGGTCAACTTTTCTGCATCTTCCAAAGGCATGTCTAAAAAATATAAACAAAATAACAGTGATCACCAATAGTGTCCTAAAATATAAAAACACAATACTCCAAATAAACTAAATCATGCCATTTAAAAAAAGTTATATATTCTGCTCAGGGGCCAGTAACAGTTATCTTAATAGACTATGGAAAGCTCATAAGAATTGCATCAATGTGTACAAAAATCGTACACAATTCAAGATTTAACCTCAATGAACAGTCAATTCCTCGTCAAAATTGTGACCGATGGAGTGAGGGTCCTGTACTTTATAATCCACTTGGACACAAGTCTGCAGAGTTCTTTCAGTCTGTTGCCGCCTCTCTCATTGCATTTTACATAATAAAGCACAACAAAACTTAATAGATTACTGTTTTGTTCATGATGGCTTTAAAAAGTAGCGAGCCATCGGATATGCTTTATCACCATGCTTGATAGCACTCAAATGCTCTAATATGCGTTTCTTAGCTTTGTGGATGGTGCTTCCTATGTAAGCCATTTTGCACGGACAGAACAGAGCATATACTGCATATTCGGTATTACAGGATGTATGTTTACTGATGACATATGATTTCCAATCCACAGACAATATACATTCGTTTTTGTTTTGACTGTTTTTGCAAGCTTTGCAACTTCTACATGTATAGAAGCCTTGAATCCCAACTAATCCTGTTTTAGCTGGGTCAACTGCATTACAGAGAGTATCTCTGAGGAATCTAGCTCTCTTATACGTTATTTGAGGATATAATCCTATACAAGCTGAAAGATCTTTATTAGTATTCAATGTAGGCCAGAATTTGTTCAGGCTCTTACGAACTGCATGTGTTTGCCTGTTGTAAGTCGCTGTAAATCTTATTGTCTGGGTGGTGTCTTCTCTCAATATGGCTTTTTTCTCTACGAGTAATGATTCTCGCGTTCGCTTAGACACCTCACTAAGGGCCTTATTGATGGTTGTTGTTGCATGACTTTATTCGATAGAATATATCATAAAAGTGTACACAATTTATACATCAATTTAAAAAACAAAAATACATCCCCTTTTTTTCCATTGAAAGAAAAACGATATCACGTTGTCATACATACAGTACAAAAATAGAATTTAAAAAACAATGTGTTTTAAAAACAGTTAAAAGCCCATTAAAAACAAAGATTTTAGAACATTATCACAACAATGAAAACCATAACAAAACAGAGGGCATTACAGGAGCTCAATAATCTACAACTGATACACCCATAGGAGCTTGGATCTAACTAGCCAAGCGCATCCCAGGTATTTAGTCGTCCCACATACTACACTGGGAACAGAGGTGTCTGATGTAAGAATGCGCAATGCCTCCCTATGATGCTTAGTCCCTAAGTTAGAGCACACAGGTTTCAACCATCTCCGTCTCGCCTGGCCATACGCTGGACAGGCAAAGAGGAAGTGGGGGATGGATTCTGTGGGGGTAGCGCAGCCAGGGCAACCTCCTTCCCTCTCTCCCATGGGTTTCCACCCCGCAGTAAAAGCATTCAGAGGTAGTGTGCCAACCCTGAACTTCAAATACAATACCCTATCTCTAGGGGATTCAATGAAGTCTAGGAAGGATCCCAATTTGGGGGTGGCTTGGAATCTAGGAACTTCTCCGTCAGGGAACCATGCTTCAGATTTCGTATTGCTTCGTTAGACACCCACTCCCAATAGGCCTTCTTAACTACTTGCTTAGGTGGCGGAGACTGGCTTTCCCAGGCATCTGCTAGCCCAATGTTCCCCACCAAATGCCTAAGATTTGAAACCCATGGTTTCTTACGGCCTGTGTCTATGCGAAACAATTTGGTCAAGCCAAAAGCATAGTTACACAGTTCGGGGGTCCTTCTGAGGCGTACCCAGAATAAGAAAGGGCGCAGCCTTGCTATATCTCTAATTGAGTGTCCCCCAAAATAGTGGCAGAGAGGGGCCAGAGGAGTCGATGGGGGGAGCGAGAACAGGACCCTGTAGAACTTGTTTTCTGATTTCACTAGCTCCACAATGTTCTCAAACCCCCACAATTCCACCCCATACAGAGATGAGGGCAGGGCTTTCCCCTCATATACCTTGATGGCAGGGACAACAGGTTGGCTATGGGAGAGGCACTGATGCCTTGCTATTGCACCCGACACGCACTTATGATTGAGTAGCATCTTTGACAAGTGAGAGTTCCATTTCATTAAGTTGTTAACCCGTACGCCCAGATAGTCAAAAGCCTCCACTAATTCTAAAGGGGAGACTTCCAGCTTGATGGTGTTTCTAAAGCGCTTGGATGGAGCCAAAGCCATTAGCTTAGTTTTAGTTGTGTTTATACACAAGCCTCTGGTCTTACAAAACTGACTGAACTGATCCAGCAGTTTTTGTAGGCCCATCGGGCTTTTAGAGATCAGGAGGGTGTCATCTGCAAAAAGCAGCGTAGGTATTTTTTCCCCTGCCACAGTTGGTGCGTCGGCTAGATCCTCCCTCAGATAGTCCACAACCCCGTTAACAAAAAGGGAAAACAGGGTTAGGGCCAGGACGCTCCCCTGGCGTACCCCTCTCTCTACCATAACTCTCTCCATCAAATGGCCCTGTCGGCCCCACCTCACTCTAGCGTAATTCTCCTTGTGCAGACGCACAATCAGATCCAAGATCAAGGCGGGGATGCCCAGCTCAGACAGGACCCGCCAAAGCTCGGCATGGGGGACCAGGTCAAAAGCTGTTCTAAGATCGATGAACGCCAAATAAAGGCTGCCTTTTTCAATCGTTACCGATTTCCAATATATCATAAAAAATCTAAAGACCTGGTCCATCGTGCCCACTCCCTGTCTAAATCCTGCCTGAAAATGGGACAAAATCTCATCTTCGTCTATCCAGGACCTCAATCGCATGAAGAGGACCCTGCAAACCACTTTCTGCACTACGTCGATTAAACTAATCGGCCTGTAGTTGGCAGGGTCCTCCCCATCCCCCTTCTTGTAGATCGTCACAACCTCGGCACCCCTCCATGAATCTGCAACGGGGTAGCCGGCTACGATGCAATTCAGGACCCGGAGAACAAAGCGGGTCCAAAGCTCCCCATCATGGCGTAGTAAGTCGCCTGGGAGGCCACCAGGACCGGCTGCCTTGCCTGGCACAATACTTGCAATGGCAGATTGAATCTCTTTGAGTTCGAAGGCGTCCCACTCATCGGGAATCCCAATGGGGGCCAGCCATCGCCCTTGCTCTGCTATCAAATTCCCCTCCTCTCCCAAATACAGGCCTTGAAAATGATCAAACCATTGGCTACCTGTAATATGATTTGGGATTGGGGCATCTCCCTTTCTTGTGCTGACATTAATAGGCTCCCAAAATAGAGTGGAGTCCTTCAACTGGGTGGCAGATTTGAGCTCCTGCCAATGCGCTTCTTCCCACGCCCGCTTGGCTTTATCTATGGACCTATAGTAGGTCTTTCCCACCAAGGTTGTTTTTGACTGGTCCTTGGCTCTAAGGGCCAAAGATAGCTCCTGTCTCTTTTCCCGACAAAGAGCAGTGTACCACAGGTTCGTTGATTGCAGAGAGAATAATTTGTGGCCCCCACTGTCCTTTGTACGGAAAAACTCCCCTATCTTGTCGGTGATCTCCTGATATATTTCAATACATTTTGAGTCCTGCTGGGCCTTTGAAGTGGGACTAGGTAGTTGCTCGAGCTCTTGGATCTTCAATATCACTAGATCCTTAATACTTTCTAGACTCTGGTTCTGTTTAGCGACCATATGCCACTTTAGGCGCCGATTGCAATTAGATGGTGGAACCTCCCTGGTAAACTGCGGTGGTGTAATGCCCGTGTCAATAAATGAGGAGTTCATGTCTCGGGAGGGTTGCATGGACAGGAGATTGTGATCACTGTCAAGCCTCAGGATGACCTCCATGTCAACGAGGTCATCCCAGAGAGACACGTCTAGCGAAATATAATCAATACGGGAGGGGGAGCTGATCCTGTTAAAATTGCACACCCCACTAGGGTCCGAGCAGGTCCTGCCATTGGCTGCTCTTAAATTATGTTCTATGGCCAAGGCGTTAATTTGTATAGCTCTTTGGGACCATTTCTTTATAGGGGATAAGTTCAGTCTTGGTATAGCCCATTTAGAGTCCTCGTCCCTAGTGCCCAAGATGTCTTCGTTGCTCGGGGGCTTAAAGGTGCAGTTGAAGTCACCTGCGACGATAATCCCTGCCTTTTTAGAAATGGCTGACAGCTCCAAATCAAGGGCCGATAGAGTGGATATCCCTTCGGCACCTGAAGACCCTCCGACATAAATGTTGAATATCTCCAGGTGGACAGTGTCTTTAGCCCTTCCAATCGATAGATCTAGAATGTCATGGGAGGGGCTGTTGCAGTTGGATATCGACCAATTCAGTCCGATGCCGACCCAGATCAGAAGCCCTCCCGAGGGCCGCCCTCTACCCAAACTGATCGCGGGAAAATGGTATGTAGTATACCCCGGCATATGCAGAGGAACAAGGCTCCATGTCTCCTGGAACAAGCAGAAGTAATGTTTGCTGATGAGGTCGTTCCATTCAGGAAGGGCTAGGTTCTTTTGAAGCCCAGCTATGTTCCAGGAGAGTAGCCTGGCTACCTTCGTGATGGCAGTGCTGTGGGCTACCGGTCTCAGCTCTCCCAAACTGGGTGTGCCAAAATTGGCAATTACAGGCTCCCTAGTGTCATTGTGTGTTGCACCACCTTGCTCTAATATAGCCATGGACACGCCTTCTCCTCCCAGGGGGCGGCAAGGGGGAGCAGAAGGACAATCTACTGGGCACTCCCCTCTAGTCAGTCAACTTGAGACAAACAGGAGCCAACCTCCTCCCGGACCATTGACCAAGATGGAAACCGACGAATCTGGATGGATGAGTGATCGGGGGGATGTTCTGTACTCGAGGGCTTCTAAGTTCTCTGCCAGCAAGGGGTCAAAAAACTGGATCTCAATACAGTCTGTAACAGAGTTCGCCATTGTGACCCTCCTCACTTTGGCCATATCATCCCTTATGATGGATCTGCAGCCCCTTGTGTGCCTCAGCCAATGTATCGCCTTATTGTGGACGGACTCGTTGCTTTCATAGCCCCCCACTGTGTTCAGTCTTGGGACCTGAGTCATATATAATGGTAGCCCTGCTATTGTGGCGATGGAGTGAGCCACCTTGAAGATTGGGAACTAGAGGTGGTCAACTTGGAACTCTGTTAGGGGGGACCAGAGGGCAGTTCCTAGCCAAAGATTAGGCCTGCTCCTGGAGGTGCGTAGGAGGTGCCCTAGACCTTACGGAGTCAGAATATATTCTGCCAGAAGGAAGTGTAGTCTTTGTCTCTACAGGGCCCAGTGAAGGATGGCCTAGTGCAGGAGGGGGAATAGGGAGAGTACCCCTGAGTGGAATAGGGCTAGTCTTTTTATCTGTATTGCTTGTCCACCTGGGGTGAGCTGTGTTACTTATCCCTTGCTGGAGGGGTTCGATATTAGCAGAAGATGTAGTAGCCCACCCCCTCAGTAGGCCCTCCACCTTATTACCCAGGGATTCTACTAACTTTTCCAACTCAGTAATTCTTTCAATAAAACGAGCAGGGAAAGCCTGCACGAATTACAGCTGGCTTGGGTCTCTACTAAGAGTTTTTTAGACAGAACATGGCCCTCCGATACAGATGTAGCAGCCTCATCAGGTTCCAAATTCAAAGGTGCATACCTATTTGAGCAGGGTACCATGGGGGGCAAAACATGACCCCCTTCCAATCCCCCGTAGAGTCCTCGACTAGAGTCTTATTGGTAGCGGGGAATAGAGCTGAGCCTTCCTCCATCGAGACGATGGTAGACTTCACCGTGGTCACTTCGTGCTAGCGGGATTTTCGTTTAGCAAACATGGAGGGGATGGATTTCCCTTGGCCCAGTGGAGAAGTCGCAGCGGCTTCCAGCTGTGGACTATTGACAGTTGTGGGGCTATCATTACTTAAGGCTGCTTTGCAGTCATTTACTAATTCCTCAATTCTGAGTAGGGCACTTTTTTCCCTTTCTTAGTAGCCAAGATCGCCCCACCTTCCAAGGTCTTCATTTTCTCATGATAACCAGTTCTGAAGCAACAAAAAAATACAATTAAATGAGAAGATGAAAAAAAACAGAACAGTAGCTCCTGCGATAAGAGAACAGCCTCACCCCTCAGATGCGGACGAAAGTCCATTAAACTGCCCCTCTACCAGTGTCCATATAAGTACAGTACCTTATGGGTTCGTAAACCAAATGCTTCACCCTGCGCACGCCCGCGCGCGTCCCACGGAGCGGAAGTGGCGTTTGCCCTTTATGTGTTCCAGGTGGAAAGGGAGGGCTGCTGCAGGCGCTGGTGACACTCAAAGGCTCCTGGGACAGGTAGTTTCACGATGCAGCCCCCAAGACACCGCCGCCACTCCACGAATCGTCTCCCGCGAACTGTCTCCCGCGAAGCGGGAGGCGCAAGCTGTTTTAAAAATGCTCCAGACTGGAAAGGGAGGGCTGCTGCAGGTGCTGGTGACACTCAAAGGCTCCTGGGACAGGTAGTTTCACGATGCAGCCCCCAAGACACCGCCGCCGCTCCACGGAGCGTCTCCTATGAAGCGGGAGGCGCGAGCTGCTTTTAAAATGCTCCAGGCGGGAATGGAGGGCTGCTGCAGGCGCTGGTGACACTCAAAGGCTCCTGGGACAGGTAGTTTCACGATACAGCCCACAAGACACCGCCGCCGCTCCACAAAGTAAATCCTCCCTCAAGAAAGAGCAGGGTCATGATGGCTGATTCCTTCTCATAGTTTCTAACTGTAATGCAGTTTCTTTTCTGGCGGAAATGTTGTGGTTATGGCCAAAGAAAAATACATCAAGGAGGGTTTAGGACAATTGGCAGAGGTAGATAAGTATGAGAGAAGTAATAGGATGGAATATGAGCATGCTATCAGACAATTTCGGATGCAATTATTTGAATGGTTTAAACAAGGTTCAAGAATGAGTATACATTTCTAGAATGTAAATTCCCCAAGCTCCCAGCACTATACTTACTACCCAAAATACATAAAGAGCCACTTAATCCACCAGGGAGACCTATTGTGTCATCCAGAGGTAGTTTTCTTGAAAACACCTCTAGATATGTTGACTTTTTTCTTCAAGATCTTGTCAAACAGCTCCCCTCATATGTCTAAGATACGGGTGATTTTTTGCGAAAAATTTCAGAAATTGAGTGGAAATCCGAGTATTCCATGCTCTCTATGGATGTATCCAGTCTCTACACATTTATCTCGTATGACCAGGTTATTGTGGCGTGTAGACATTTTTTTAGTGTAAGATCAGTTTCCTATCTGTCACACTTGAGGTGATATTGGAAATGATGACCACCTGTCTCAAGCAGAACTACTTCCTCTTCGATAACAACATCTAGCACCAAACCCTTGGGACATCTATGGGGACCTGCTTTGCTTCATCTTTTGCAGGTCTCTATATGGGGTTTTGGGAAGAGGAAGTAGTGAGTAAGTTAGAACAATTCAAAGCAAAAGTTGTAATTTACGTAAGGTACATTGACAACATTTTTTGTATATGGGGTGGAACAGAGGTAGAAGCAATTGATTTTGTGAAAGAACTCAACACAAATTGCTTTAATCTCCATTCAACCTCACAGTAGTCTAAAGAATCACTCAAATTCCTTGACCTAAGATTTCCTTGACCGAAGACAACAGAATTGAAAGCAGTCTGTTTAGAAAAAGTACAGCGGGCAACAGTCTGTTGCACGCCAGAAGTTGCCACTCAAATGCACTTATCCAGAGCATACCATTGGGAGAGCTCCTCAGAGTGAAAAGAAACTGCAGTACAGTTAGAAACTATGAGAAGCAATCAACCATCATGACCCTACGCTTTCTTGAGAGAGGATATACACAAACAACTATCAATAAGGCCCTTAGGGCCAGATGTAGGTCACCAAATACCGGTCGGTAAAGGCCGATTTCGGCCGTTACTGACCGGTATTTCATGATTGAGATGTAGGGGGCCTAAATTTTACAGAATTGGTAAATTTACCGAATCGGTAAATTTACCGATTCTGTAAAATATCGATTTGGTAACTTCACCGATTCGGTAAATCTATATGTAGGTGGCACTGCAAACAGTGCCACAGGCCCCTAAGAATTCGTTATTTACCATGTAATACGATTGCATGGTAAATAACGAATTCCTGTGTACATGCACATCTGTGCATGTACACTTGTGCCTTGTGGCACACAGACATGCCCTTAGGGCATGTATGTGTGTCACTTGGCACACAAGCCTGAATCAGGGGTGCAACAGGGTGTCAAAGTGACACACTGTCCCCCTTATCAATTCGGTCATTTTACCGAATCTGTATTTACCGATTCGGTAATTACCGAATCATTCCGATTCAGTAAAATTTACCGAATAATTACCTACATCTTATTTACCGAATCTTAAATACCGAATCGGTAAAATTCGGTATTTTAGAGTCGTTAAATAAGATTTACCTACCTTTGGCCCCTAGTGAGGTGTCTAAGCGAACGCGAGAATCATTACTCGTAGAGAAAAAAGCTACATTGAGAGAAGACACCAAACAGACAATAAGATTTATAACGACTTACAACAGGCAAACACATGCAGTTCGTAAGAGCCTGAACAAATTCTGGCCTACATTGAATACTGATAAAGTTCTTTCAGCTTGTATAGGATTATATCCTCAAATAACGTATAAGAGAGCTAGATCCCTCAGAGATACCCTCTGTAATACAGTTGAAGCAGCTAAAACAGGATTAGTAGGGATTCAAGGCTTCTATACATGTAGAAGTTGCAAAGCTTGCAAAAACAGTAAAAACAAAAAGGAATGTATATTGTCTGTGCATTGCAAACCATATGCCATCAGTTACATCCTGTAATACCGAAAATGCAGTATATGCTCTGTTCTGTCCGTGCAAAATGGCTTACATAGGAAGCACCGCCCACAAAGCTAAGAAACGCATATTAGAGCATTTGCGGGCCATCAAGCATGGTGATAAAGCATATCCGATGGCTCGCCACCTTCAAAGCCATCAGGAACAAAACGGTAATCTGTTAAGTTTTGTTGTGCTTGATTATGTAAAATGCAATGAGAGAGGCGGCAACAGACTGAATGAACTCCGCAGACTTGAGTCCAAGTTGATTATACAGTACAGGACCCTCACTCCATCGGGTCACAATTTCGACGAGGAATTGTCTGTTCATTTAGGTTAAAACTTGAATTGTATACGATTTTTATACACATTGATGAAATTCTTATGAGCTTTCCGGAGTCTATTAAGATAACTGTTACTGGCCCCTGAGCAGCATATGTAATTTTTTAAAATTGTATGATTTAGTTTATGTGGAGTTTTGTGTTTTTATATTTTAGGACACTATTGGTGATCACGGTTAATTTGTTTATATTTTTTAGACATGCCTTTGGAAGATGTAGAAATGTTGACCAGTTAGAGTACCCGTTTCCTCAGCCCACTGGGGCATAATACCGGTGTTGAATCACATAGTCGAATTGCCCACAGAGGCGAGATTTGTGTCTGCTAAGAATGTTTTTGATAAAGTTCATTGAAGGTGGTTTACCTTGTAATGTACCATGAGGTATGAATTTGGCTTACGAATTTAGCATAGTTTACATGAACCGCCAGATGAAATGTAATCCCTTAGGACAGTATATAGCGACTCTATGAGACATTATCATTTTGCCCCCCACTGTTCCCGGTTTTCGTTTGTTTCCATGAAACTGACACAAGTTCGACAATTATCTGTAAGGAGATGGATTAAATGTTTAATTTTTGTTATTTAGCAATGACTTAACAATTATGTGCAACTCACTGGCAGTACGATTTTTATAACACATTTAAAAGTCTGTTTTCACTGTTTATGGTGTAAGGTATCACGTGTTCATTTAAAAACAATGTAAACACAAATTCCGGCACTCGTGAACAAGGGAGTGTATCCTGAAATGCGTTGAGTGTTTTTCTGCCGGTTATGCAATTTGGTGGAATAAATTTTGAATGCCACCTGAAGATCTTCGTTGTGTCCATGTCTGCTGTTTTGTGAGGAACGCGAGACAGCCCTGTGTTGGATATATATCTTTGAATGGCTAAATTCCGATATGTATTCTAGGCAATCACTATAGGTCCAAACCACTACTTCCATAGCTATAGGCTGGAGACAGAATCCTACAATTGAGGGATCTCATAATGGAAACTAGGATGGTGAGACTATATGAGGGAAGCCTACCCTGAATGTTACTACACGTCATCTATACTGTACTAAGCTCTGGGTGACATGCAATACTTGCAGGGGAAAAAAACCTCCTTGATGGTACTCATCTGTACAGTGTTGCACCCTAGTGTGCATACTATTTGCATGAAATCCAATGATATAAAAGGGGTAAGGGGCATGATGACTTAGGATTTGTATTGTGTTATATAGGGTAGATATAATATCATACTTTGTGCCCAGATGAAATTGACTACCTAAACTTGGCTTCGTGTAGCCTCTGTACAGAGGGTGCTAGTGAAAAGAATAAGAAATATTGGAAGGGGATGGTAAGCAAGGGGTAGATGTAAATTTACAAGGGCTACGTAAGGTATGAACAAGGGCTACCTGACTGCTGGAAATGGAAGATCCACCTAGAGTAAAATGGGCCACTGGTTCAACAGATGTGGCATAAGATACAGGCAAAATTCATAATGTGATACCAACTGTGGTGAATAGAATTAGGTGACTCACCATATTATTCCCTTATTCAACCCTTTCTTGACTGTATCGAGAGAAAAGATACAGTATGTCTCTCTGTCTATGCATGTATCGGTGATAGCCTGTCCTTGTTTGGCTTAACATTTTCTAAAATGATCCACTTAAGTTTGTTTTCTGTGTGGCTTTTTTGAAAAAGTGCTTGAAGTTTTTTTGTCCTGATCGCTGACATGTATTCTCAAAAATGAGTCCTTAATTCTTTGCCTGTTTCACCTATATATCTGAGACCACATGGGCAGATGATAAGGTACATAACGTTGGAACTTATTCAGTTGGACATATGACTGCCCTGGGGGAGAAAAAACTAAATTGTAAAGCATTGCTTGTGAGTTATATGATTTTGAAGAATATCAAATTAAAAAAAGATTGAAAAAAGGCATCAGGTGATATAGTCAGGAAAAGGCCTACCCATACATCACAGCAAAATATTACCAAAAATGGAGCCATGATACAGGACATCATGATCAAACTAGAGCACAGGGAAAGAAGCTCATTACCTTTTCAGATACATACTCTACAGACTCAGAATGAGAGATCTTTTGGGTTTCAGATATTGCAAATCCAGACCATACACCATTTAGGGGAATACAAGGGGAAAAGTATTGCTACCCATCAGAATCTCCTTTTGTATCCAGGTATCAAATCAGGGGTCAAAACAGGTACCCGAGACAGAACAGGGGTGGATACTTCCAACAAGACCCTCAACATCATCATCAGTACCTGAAGACCAGAAATCAACAGTAGGTCAGGTAAAAAAAAGCTTTATTTTGGCTCAATGAACCATAAAAGCGCACATAATAAGGTTTACAATACATTAAACAGACCTCATTAAACATAATGACATTCCATACCAGTTAAAACATATCAAGCATAATAATGTACCATACCAGTTAACCCCTTGCATGCTGCCATCGGCCGTTGGCCGACGGGAGCACTACCTTGCTAGTGCTGCCGTCGGCCAAAGGCCGATGCAGCCCCGCCCACCTAATAGAGCGCTAGCACTGCGGCGGAAAAAACGCCGCAGATAAGGCATTAAAACATCATGAGCTATAAGGTGCATCTTATTCATGATGTAAGATGCAACCCTACTACTGCAATCAACACCTGGAGGACAAGATTCTCACAATAAAAGCCAGAAGAAGGCCAATATAGGGTGCGCCAAGTCACCCGAGTTTCTATTCTATATGCGGCCTGGCCTAATTCTGGAGGGATGTTAAGGTACATAAAATGAGTAAATAAATAAAATAATACAACCAAACCAATAAAAGACCTTAAATCCATCATTAGATATTAAAACAGCTAACTCAGTCCTTATCTCCTTCTCTGCCCCTACATCTCACATGGGACATCCTAATTTAAAAAGGTATTTCTACAGAAAAAGAAAAAACTAGAACTGATTTTGCTCTTTTCGCATTCTGATCACAGCTGCGCCCCTAAAAAGGTTTGCTTCTGCAACATATGTTTCGGTAGCAGCAAAGGAGTGTAGATAGCTAAAACCCTCGCTATACGTATATGGCAGAACCTTTCTCAATAATGGTAGCAAAAATCTAACTCTCATGGATTTGTAGAGTGCACAGAACAGTACAAAGTGCAACGTGCTTTGCTTAGATACGTTGGCCCACGGGCATGGCCTGAGCGTATCCGACCATCCTACTTGATGGGAGAACGCTACCAAAAAGTGCGCAGTGTCTGCCCGAAACCTAGTAAGTTAAAATCTACTCTGGACATTAGTGGTAAAGGTTAAATTAAACTGTGGGATGGCCATAGTTGGATGGAGGGCACCCAAATTAGTTGAAGGCTGTGGCTTACACAAATTGCCCATATTGAAGGAAGCCTGTTTAATAATGTATTTAGCATTTGGGGTCTACAGTACTGGAGGCCATACATGATAGATCTAATACTGAAGAAGGCAATATTCCCATTTTTTAACTAGCTTCTATAACACATACTCAGAAAGAATGTACTCTTTCAACTAAAGGTTTATTCTTTGTGCCTAGTACCAACAGCAATGTGTATAAACTTAAACAAGATGTCTTTGCAAAATCTTTTTAATGAGCAGGAAAGAAACTTGTCAGGCTGCAAACCCACTTTCACATGTATGCCCACTTTCGACGTGGTGGGACCAGAGGAGGTTATTTTTGGGAAAACAGTTCTAAAAGAATTTAACAGCATTACCAAATACATCCCTAGGGTCACCCCAAATCTCACAAAGGGAGACACAAAAGCCTTGAAAAAACTACAGGACAACACCAACATTACCATAAAGCTCTGCAATAAAGGGGGTCAGCTTTGTAACAATGGATACCCATGATTGCACTGGCAAACTTTAGATGATGTTGCAGGTGCCTGAGCATTATAAAAAAGCTAGTCCGGGAGCCCTTGACTAATTAAAAAGTCAGATTGAAAGACTTGTTCACTCAGCATTGCATAATGATGATTTATATAAAAATGAATGTGAGTTTCTGAATATAAAAAATTCAGTCACTCCTGACAGTTACGGCGTCCCAAAAACCCATAAAGATATCAAAGATCCCCCATTGCATATCATCATGCTGTCCATTAAATCCATCACAGAACCATTATCAAAATATGTGTATAAAAACGTTAGCCCCATGACTAAGAGCTATCAGTCCTACGTGTGAGACATTGAGGATATGCTAGCCAAGATAGACAATGTGCCCTACAATCTAGAACAAGAAATTCTGGTCACAATAGATATTGAGGCGCTTTACACAAATATTCCACAACAAGAAGCAGTAGAAGCCTTAATAGAAAGATCTGCAGATAACTGACCAGATACAATTTTTTAGAATGTCTTAAAAAAGTGCTTTTTCAAAACTATTTTGAATACAATGGCAACATGTATCAAAACATAAAGCATTGGCATCACTTTATGGACAGTATCTTCTTTGTCTGGTCAGGAAAAGAGGAAGACCTTTTAGAATGCATACAATGGCTTGACTTTAGTGATAGAAATCTTAGACTCAATGCCAAATATAATTCTGGAACGGTAGAGTTAAAAAAAAAATCTTTTTATTAAACATTAAATATATGCTTCCATAAAAGCAGTACAATATACACAGTGGTCGTACAGCGTGTACAAACACATAGCATCATTTCACAGTGCACATTCCCACTAGGCTGCTGTTGCCCCGAGAAGATTGCAACTAACTTAATCCACAAGTTTCCTAACAATGGGCCCCCCTCATGCAGTTCTTCATTTGTCCCTGTAGTTCATCCATGCCCCCCAAATCTTTTCCCACATGCGTGGGCACCCTCTGCTCTGATATAAAGTTTGTTCGGCCCACTGACACAAATCTAAATAATTCTTCCAGCATTCAACAGTTGGTACCTCCTCTGCGCCCCAAAGCCGAGAAATATTCCTTTTTGCCACCACACCCACCAATGTGAGCCAGATTGTGGCCAATTTGGGCCAGACTACATCCCCAATTACTCCTAGAATATGCCACCTTGCAACTACGAGTACCGTAAACCCAACGACCATAGACATCACCTGGGCCAGAATTTCTCCAATACCCAGAAGTCCGGAAGCCCTTGGTCACACTTTATATAGCCCTTGTAAATTTACATCTACCCCTAGCTTACCCTCCTCTTCCAATATTTCTTATTCTTTTCACTAGTGCCCTCTGTACAGAAGCTACATGAAACCAAGTCTAGGCAGTCAATTTCATCATAGTACAGATTTTGATAATATATCTACCTTATACAACATGATATGAATCCTACGTTATCATGCCCCCTATCCCATTTATAACATTGGATTTAATGCACATAGTATAAACATTAGGGTGAAACCCTGTACAGACGAGTAACATCAGGGAGGTTTTTATCCCCTGCCAGTACTGTTCATCATCCACAGCTTGGTGCAGTATGGATTGCATGTAGCAACATTCAGGGTAGGCTTCCCTCATCTAGTCTCGCTTCCCTAGTTACCATTATGAGATCCTTTGATAGTGGAATTACTTCTTTACCCTATAGTTATGGAAGTAGTAATTTGGACATATAGTAAATACCTAGGATACATATTGAAATTTAGCCACTCAAAGATCACAAACAGGTATTTATATCCAAGTTTCAGCCACCTCAAGATGGTGCACACGTATTTGTCACCAACTAGTCCATTGGTTATGTTTTTGGGGACCACCCAGCTCCTTGTCAAAATGCCAGGTGTTTCAATACGCACTCGCCATTCAAACTAAGTCAGCATTGGCAGAGGACATTACATTTGGATTAGGACCAGGTCAGTGGACAGAGAAGTTGAGAGCAAGATCGCCATGATTTAAGGGTAGGTGTTAAAGCCTTAGTGGTTGTAGTGTAGGTTCTTACTGAGTTAATCTATTTTATTGATCCTCGCACCCTGAGCAACTATAGATCCATCTCCCTGCTGCTTCATCCCCAGCTTTGTGGAACGGAGTAAGATTCTACATTTATCCCAATCAGGTTTCCGTGCTGGTTTTAGCACGGCACTTGCCCTCCTTGGAGTCACCGAATACGTCAGAGGAAACCTCGACATGGGGCAAAAGCTGGTGGTCATCCCACGTGACCACTACACCTCCTTTGTTACTATATCTCATCTGATCCTCCGACAAAGGCTGGAGGAAGCGGGTATCACAGGCCTCACTCTCAATTGACTTTGCTCCTTCCTGACAGACAGGCAACTGGCAGTCTTCCTCTCACCTTTCACCTCCCAATCCAGAGCTGTAAATTGTGGTGTTCCCCAACGCTCCTCACTAAGCCCTACCCTCTTCAACATCTATATGGCCCCACTAGCCCTAATTGCCCAAAGCGGGTGTATGAGCATCTTCACCTACGCAGACGTCACGCAAATTATGCTATCCTTCCACCAACTTGATAACATGGTAATCAGGAACTTTCAGGGCTGACTCAAATCCATTGCCTGTTGGATGCAAAACAGTTGTTTAGAACTTAATTCCGGCAATATGGAAATTCTGATGTTTGGGCCTTCTTCCCCCTTGGATACCCTGTGCCTCAGGCCATCTGACTTAGGTATGTCCCCACCCCCTCCACAGTAGTCAGGAGCTCGTGGGTCATGATGAACTCCATCCTCTCCTTCCATTCCCATGTCAATGCCATGGCCGCCACTTGCTTTGGCCTGCTAACTTCCCTGAGAAAGCTGTTAATTCCTGCCCCGGGACACTCACAAAGTGAATGTACATGCAGTCATCACTTACAGGCTAGACTATGCCAATATTCTCTACCTAGGCGCCCCTAGAATCCTCTAACCCGACTGCAACACATGCAAAATGCAGCAGCAAGGCTTATCCTGAATACTCCCAAATATCAATCTATCAGACTTGACCTGAAAGAACTACCCTGGCTCACAATCAAGTCCAGGATAATGTTTGAAACTCTCATAATCATTCACAGAACCCTCTATCAAAGGGACCCCAGGTACATCCAAGACTTGCTTCATCACTACTCGCTTGCAAGGGCCTCTGGTCCTCCAGTATCATCCTCCTGTGCATACCTAGGCATCACCAAGCCAGAGCTGTGTGTAGATCTTTCTCAGTTCTCGCACCAGACCTCTAGAATGCCCTCCCTCTCGCCCTCTTTCTATAAGCCTGTTTAAGGCACAGATGAAACTGTGCTTTTTGGTGAGCTGTAATTCCTCCCCTGTCCTACTGTCTTTCGATAGCACCAGGATGCTTCTTCTGAAGCAACAGTTGCACTCTACAAATATCTATTCATTCATTCATAGCAAATGGTCAGTTGGCTACTGTGTGTTCTGGTCATGTCTCACACATCCTCACAATCTCATATTGATTGTTGGGGTTCAGCATTTACTTGCATTATAAACAAATATTGAATTATGTTGTTTGTCCTTTTAACTTCATTGTAAAAAGGCATGTGATGATGATGAGGTTACTGACAGAGGTGGCCAAGTGATTCGGCAGCACAAGACCTGCATTTAAATCCCAGCTTATCCACTTGTGCAAATTGTGTTGGACCAATCGTGTATTCTTCTTTATTGGGGTTCCTATGTTCAATTCATTTTGGGTACCATCTAAAAAACCTTTATGGGTGAACATCTGGCTGTAAGCAGCAGGGCCCAGAACACGTGCAAGAACAATTGGTTTGCAATTCGGATAGTGAATTGATGCTGGAGAATAATGTACGTCCCATAAAGCTTCATGCAAGAAGATGTATCGTTTAAGAACGGTTTCACGCTGCATTCTGTTTCAAAAGAATCACTATCCAAAAATGACATATAGTCCAGAGACTAAGGGATGTTTATAGATTTAGACAGAAGGTGGTAACTTTTATTAGGTGTGAGGCCATTTAAAGAGAGAGAAAGCCAACAAATTAGCATTTTTGGATATAAAACAACTGCAGTACCATGAGTTTAAGGTTGCAAAGTGCAACACTCTACTGACTACAATCTCTTTATTTCCTACCAGGTTTCCTACATGCTTACTTTGAATTTGATGAGGTTAACAGATGGGAGTCATGGTGAAATGTGTTCTCGGCAGGATGGATTGCTATTCTCCTTTTCCTATCCCACCCCACCAAAAACGTGAGAGAAAATAGGTGTTATTTGATGCCAGGATCAAATGCAATATTTTCCGATGAAAAAGTAATTTTAAAGGATTTCATGAATAGTGTTCTTATGGGACATGATTTGGTCAAACTATAACGATTCGTGCGTAAAATAAATAACCAATCAGTTGCACTCTTGAGATTGTTTGCAGGAAAACAATCGGAACCTGAAAATAGCAGTTTCAGAAATAAATATGTAAACATTCTTCTACAACAGTTATACTCTGCCGTCAGCATCCAACAGTGTACTCCTCTCAGTCATGCTGCAGCCGTACTTCATTTATTTGCTCTGACATCACTGACAGTTTGCACGCTAGCATGGGCCCCTGGTTTCAGTGACAGCTAGCACAACTTATTGCAGGTTTTATCTGAAGCTGCTGTGGTGCCAATGGTGCTAAAATAGTTTTCGGAGTTGGGGTGCTGCCATCAATTTTAAATCACTAAAGTCACAAGGATTACGAAAAATCCAAGTGTAACAAAACGAATAAGTGTAGCAAATGAGCAACACCCACTCAACAGGAGGGTGTAATACATATTTAGTGGTGCATTCTGGAGCTCTCCGTCACAAATATATTACTATAGGTGTGGTAGCACTGTCATTTATAGAAAGCACATTTTCGATTGAAATGGGCAGTAAATGTGCACAGACATCCAGTTTAGCTTACACAACTACACCTCAGATAAATGGTATTATCTGGAAAGCGGGTTTCAATGAATATTTATCCTTTGCCTCTGACCAAGTAAACTGTCTTGAATTGAACAGTGGCACCTCACACAGATAAGAGAGGTGACAGATGACGGGATAAATAATATTAAATAAATTAACAAATAAAACCACTTACCTTGAGTTTGGCAAATTTCTGAGTCGGCGATGCGGTGAGCGCAAAGTTTGTGGTTTTATTTTTTTAATTTATTTAATATCACTTATCCCATCATCTGTCGACTTCCACCACCCCTCCTTGCCCCCCGCCCCACTGTGTGAGCCGCTACTGGAATTGAATTGTCCTGAGCCTATTAAAATCTTTGTTTCTATAACATATCAGAATTCTTCATGTATGCTCTCCCAACTGTAGATATATTTTAACATTTCTGTAAAGTTAATTCACAGGTATTTGCATTTTATTGTGTATTGGGAAAAATGACATCCTACAGACTTTCCTTTTAAACACCCTGAACAACAACAGGACTTTCAGATAGTTCACTTTACAAAATCCTCTCACTGCAGTAAGAAAAAGAAAAGTAATCATCAATCTCCATGTTAAAAGAATAAGCAGCCAATTGGCAAAATACATAGACTAACATTTGATCTCTTTCTTTGAATGCACAGCAAATGTGACAAGATAAAAACAATTTTTAAAATGGCATCGTTGTTGTTCATTTACCTTCTAATATATAGCCTGAAATTGAGTAACTAATCCCTGCCCATGTAGGGATGCAGGGATTTAAACAATATGGCTTACTATCACCTGTGATGTGTGGTATTTGCAGGCTTGCAAAACTTGTGATTAAAGTGTTTTTTTTGTTTTTAACCGCATGCGCGCTAGCGCAATTCCGCTCCTGTACTGAGTTTTTTAAAACCGCACTTTACGTGACGAGCTGGGCTCGTCATCAGCGTGCGAGGAGGCTACG
Source organism: Lissotriton vulgaris (assembly GCF_964263255.1). NCBI lineage: Eukaryota > Metazoa > Chordata > Amphibia > Caudata > Salamandridae > Lissotriton > Lissotriton vulgaris. The sequence goes on along the minus strand of NC_141695.1, from coordinate 1,301,278,891 downwards.
CCATGATGAGCCCAGCTCGTCATCAGCGTGGAAGGGGTTAACAAATAATGATGTAATTGTAGTTTTGTCCTGCTTAATTATTTTTTCGCTTTTGTGTATGTTAATGAAGAAGTACATTTCCCTACTGGGGGACACATTACAAATAAAATGCATTTTCATTGTTTGCGCTGGGCACACCATTAAAAAGGTGCACCGGGCACAAACAGTGAAAATGCACCCTATTACAATAAATGTACTGCCCCAGGGCAGCCACGAGCTCAAACTGCATTCAGGTGAAAAACAGAGCAGCTGCTTTACAGCTGTTCCTTGTTTTCACAGTGCAGGCGGCAACCCACCTACACTTTTGAAGGGGATAAGAGATCCCTTTGCAGTCAGTGACAGCACCCGCCTGCAAAGGTATGTCCCATGGAACCCCTTTCCCCCTACCAGAGGACTGCCATCAGGGGTCATCACCTTTTAGTGGCGCACTGTCAGTGCTTCTCCTGAGGGCTTCTGTGCCTCTGCACCGTGTTGGTAATACGGCATTGGCGCAGAGACAAAGTGATTTGTACGCCCCTTGCAAATGAGGGAATGCCCATTTGAAGATAGCTCTGGTGGATCAGCCAAAACAAAGTGTCCAGGGCGGCGCGCAAAGCCGGTGTAAACGCCCATTGCGTCCCTGGGGCACTTTATGTAATGCGGCCCTTGGTGTGCCCAACTGTTGAATGAAAAACTGTTGGGACACTTAGGTAGGCGTACAGAAACCATGTCTGTCCTGAAAATTGAGTAATATTAGTCCACTCTATAAAAATAAAGTAATTATTTTGGGGGTCCCCAAGGTCTACCCAGCATGCCAACTCCAGTATAGAAAGTCAGACTACCTATCTTCTCTGTGATCCAAGCTGCCTTACACCGCTCTTGATTTTAACACTTACAGCTAGTACCATTGTGGAAGACAATGAATAAATGAATACTATTTTAATTTTTCCATGTTGATGTACTAAAGTTTCTTAATTTTAAAAGCAGTGAATATTTATTGAGAGATGTACATCTATTTGCCTACATTTCTGGAGTGGAACTTTAGAATTTGTTTTACCCACTGATGACTTTCTTCTGGCGATCTCACACTTTTCAATATAAGTAATTGTGAAATGTTATTCCTGCATTATTTTCTAATTCTCCCTTTTATCTTTTCTCAAAAGTTAATGCATATGTTATACTAAGATGCAACAAAATGTTAACAAACTCAAGAGTAAAAAACAATATTGTTGGAAGAAAAAGACATAACGTGATTTACATGTATTAAAATGAAACACATTGCTCATAGCCTGCCTTGCTTGGCCAAATATTCCCTCAGATATCAAACATTGTGAAGCAGTATTTTCAGCAGACCAGAGGCCAATTTCTCTACACCCTGGCCAACGTCCTTACTAATAAGGTGGCCTTCACCTTAAGACAGGAACAAAAAATGGGGGAACCTAAAATTCAAGAACTATATAACTAGCCCCACAACAATTTTCCCAAAAAAGCAATTAACTCTAACTTACCCACAATAGTAACCAGCGCCAACCCTTTTTCAGTCACATCCATTATGACATCCTTCTCTCTCTCCTCTGTGCCCCTTCCTCAAACTCTTTCCCCATCTGAGCATATGCCTTCTAAGTCAACAACACTAGTGACACTTGTAGCATCTCCAGTATCTTCAAGCAACTATCTCCCACAGTTCCTGTTGTATCAGTATTTTCTCCCAATCTGCTCCTGATTCAAGCCCACATAGCCTCCTCCACTGTGACGGTATAAAGCATCATCAATTTCATTGTAAATTCCCAGATATTGGTTGCTCTGAAAATCGTATTGTACTACTGGCACTTCAAAACAATACCTCTCAATAGCTGCAGAACCTTCGACTCTTTTGCCAACTGTATATTCATTATGCTCACTACAGCCAAGCTGTCCAAATTAAACAGTAATTTCTTATTTGCAAACATCTCCCCCAACAATACCAATACCTCCACTAATGGAAAAAACTCTCAGAAGTGCTATTCTAGCCTGCTGGTTTTCCATACCGCTGACTACTTTTCACTGATCTTTGTACATGTCAAACAAAACCCAACACCTTCTCCTCCTGCTAAATCTAAATGTTCCATTAGCAGACTTTGGCTAGAATTCTATTAGAGTTTCCGGGCTGACCTCATCAAGAGGGTAGCATTTACATACAAGACAGCATAGGAGATGGCATAGGAGGCAGGCATCTTCCTCCCTAAGTGAAAGGGTGACACATTGGACAAGGGCTCATATCATCTTTTCTGTCTCCTTGAGCAAGTGTGCAAGATCCTGTAGATAGTCCTGGCAAATCATATACAGCTACAGTTTCTATCCCGGTTCACCCTAACCAGTGTGGCTCCATACTGGGCACAAGTGCATCCTCGAATATCAGGAGCCTGTTCTATGTGCTGAAGAGCCTGCCATCCGGGCTGTCATGAACAGTCATGGTCTGCATTGACATGGCGGAATCCTTCAGTAGGCTCTCCTGGTTGTACTTCTTTGAAGTGCTGTGGTTTTGGGCATGGGTTTTGTGGTCGAGATAATATCCTGGATTAAGGTCCTCTATGCGAACCTGTTTGTGCGGGTCTGAATTGAGCAGGAATATTCCACCCACTGGGGTATGCACAGAAGCACCAGGAAGGTGTGCCTGTTGCCACAGCTGCTCTTCATCCTTGTGGTGGAGCCTCTGGCACCACAGGGTACATCTCAGGAGCCCCAGACACAGACTACAGACAGCAAGCCATAATCAGTTCATATTACTGCATGCAGACATAACCTCTGTATTGGTGCTGACCATGGCCATACTGAATTCTTTTGGAATGATCTTAGCATTCTGCAATAACACACATGAATCTTGCATTTTTTCACTGTATGAAACCTGTACAACCTTCCTGACAAATAAGGCACTGCTTGTGGTCCCAACCACCTCACATGCGTTTAAGTATTTGATGGTCCATATCTATAGGGAGCTGGATTCCATCTGCGAAGGCAAATTTGACAGATGGGTGACATCCCTTTGCCTTTCTTTGACTTTCTGGTTATGGCTTACATTGTCTCCGCTGGGCCAAATAGCTTTATCCAAAATGGTGGCTCTTCCACAACTTCTCTACCAGTTTACCAACCTCCCTTTGATACTGTGCAGATCTTAGTTCCATGAGTTCAACACCTGGTTGTCTGATCTGATCTGGGCAACAAGTACACACCAGGTGGCCCTGGACATACTGCTCTGGTTGGGAATCGATTGGGGGAACTGGAATATAAGGCATATTATTTAGCTGTTCAGTTGCCTTTGAACATGACCTGACTCAAGACCCTCTTCTCGAAGCATGTATAAAAATCTTTCAATAAACAGCAGTTTTATTTAAAAAATGCATGTCCAGAGGGGAAAAAACCTTTACAATGCAGTCATTACATCGCACTACCTGTACAATGCAGTCATTACAATGCAACATCCTTTACATCGCATGCCATTACAACGCAGCCATTACATCGCATGTCACTACAACGCATGCCTCTACAACGCATGCCATTACAATGCAATATAAGGTAAGTAATGGGGAATAGTAATTTTTACACCTACACTATCCAACACCTACCCTACTATTGCACTCACTGGAGTGGGAATAGTAATTTTTACCCCTTCACTATCCAACACTTACCCTACTGTTGCACTCACTAGAGTGGGACTAGCAAATTTTACCCCTACACTATCCAACACTTACCCTACTGTTGCACTCACTGTAGACGGAATAGTAATGTTTACCCCTGCACTATTCAACACTTACCCTACTGTTGTCCTAAAAGAAATATGCATTGTAATGGTATGCGTTGTAATGGTATGCGTTGTAATGGTATGTATTGTAATGGAATGCATTGTAAATGTAGCTTCTAAAAATGGTTTGTGATGGCATGCAATGTAATATCATGCTTTGTAATAGATGATGCGATGTAAAAACTACATTGTAAAGGCATGAGTTGTAAATGTTTGCGTTGTAACATCATACATTCGTTCAAAGGCCTTCCAGTAAATGTTCCCACAATTCTACCTTTCGATATCTCTTTCATACCACCGCTGGGTGTTCCTTTGGAGATTTCAAGTTCTCCACCCACTGCCTTAATCATAGCCCTTCATACCCAAACCGAAAACCACCTTCAAAACCCTTCTGTTTCTCATGGACTCTTGGGTGCCTGTTCCCCCACCTCCTTGGTTATGTCACCGCCAACCTCCTCTTCACAACCTTTGATCCCCCTGCATTAACACTGCACTGTGTAATTGGGAACCACACAGCATATTTGGAGCACCTGTGTCAAAATTTGCAAAACTCCCTGCAACAAAAGCCTCTGTTTAAGGGCCTGCAAGTTCCACCCTTTCCTGGCTGTCCTCCAACCATAGACCCCATACCACATTGGTAGGATGGACCTGAAAGAGCCAAAACACAACCAACAAACTACTCGCTTTCAAAACTGTTGGAGCCTGTCTAGTGTGAGCCATGCACACAGCCATAAGTTGTTATCGAACCCCCATTTAATTTCTGCACTCTTTGACAGGTGTTATCTAAACTCCCTCAATGTACCTCTTCCAAGCTAATCCCCCACATGTAATGTGGGCCTTTCTGATCACATCCATGTTTTTAAAAGGTGCTGCACATCGCTTTGGATACGTTTTGCAAAAAAAACATTGGCATATATGAGGCCAATTTTGATTGTTACGGGAACACTTGGTCTCTGAGACAGTTTATTTAGCCAGTTCATATTCCTCCTCCTTGGACTCCTCCTTGGCCCTGACTCTCTATGTAGAAGCTTGAACACCTTCATAAATACCCCTTTGTTATGCCCATGTAAGTCAACAGCTTTACCTTCAACTCCTTGCTCTCTTTTTAGTACTTGTCCTTTGCTCATCCATCACCTTCTCCTTTTGCCTCTTTGCCTTTATCCTTCTCTCCACTCACCCTTTTGTCTTTCCCCATCTTCTCTTGCTGTACTTTCCTAACCTCAGCCTCCTTTCCCCATCCCAAATGTTTACTCACCCTCTCTGTACCAACCCCTTGGTTCACCTCATATGCCCCTTTGTGCTGCATCACTTGTGAGAGCCACAGCAGGGTCCCTTTCCCTCAGCCTCCTTCCCTCCTTCCAAGTGTTTACTTCAGCCCCACTATAACGACCTCTTGGTCTGCCAGATATATACCCTTATGCAGCCTCACGTCTGAGAGTTCCTCCAGCGTCCCTTGCTCTCCCTGACCACTTTTGACACCATTATTTGTCTCGCACCAACTTCAGCCTTCTAACCTGATCTTAAGGCTGTGGCCTGTACCTTCTTCTATTTTTGTCCCTTCTGAAAAATAGCAACTTCCTCCATATTGTCCAACTTATACCCTTGCTCCTTAGCAGCTTCTGCCAACCACCAGCACCATTCTAGCTCCCCCTTGTCTCTCTATTGCTCCAACAGCTCTGCTTCCTTCAGCTAGTCTTCCTAACAATGCAATACCAAAATATCCACAATACTCCAGACTTTAGTTAAATTTATGATTAACAATCTCATTCTTTCTGTTGTAGTTCTGTTATTGTTTGTAATGGTTTTTCCCTAATTGTGGGTAGGATTTAAGGGCTAGTGTGTATCTAGAGATCTTGGTAAACCGTAGATGCTGCCTGGGTTCTTTTGCTGTAGTGTTGCCTTGTGTGGTCTTATGTGAGTACTTTCAGTGGGCATGGAGGGTACTGTAGGAAAAATATAATTAATGTCCTATCCAGCATGTTTTAGCTTCATGCCATAAGATCTGTTATATATGGTTTGTTGTTGGTTGGTGTGGCATGCTGTGTCAAGTTCTATGGCATATTTTTCATATATCAAATGCTTGTGATGTTTTATTTATAATATGTTTTTTTGGCTGTTATATGTATTTTACGTCTTGGTGAGTTGGTGCTATTGCAAGTACATTGATACTCAGCATATGGTATCTGTGCGGGTTTGGATGTGTTAGTTGTTCTAATGTGTTGTGGTTAGTTCTGATGTGTGTCACTTATTAGCCAACAAAATGACTTATCTGTGATTTATTGGATGCTTGCAAAGTGTCTCACAGGATGTTTGGTTTATATGAAATGATATTAGGTGCACCATGAAAGACATTTTAGACATGTCAGTGCAATGTGTAGTGTGTGTGATATACTATATACAAAGTCAAAGTCAAAAAAGTCAAAGTCAAGTCAAAAAGTTTTTATTTTTGTTACGGTACTCTTTTGAGGACCACAAAATTATAAAATATATACGTTTAACATTCCATTCAAATTAATACATTTTCAATGAAATTTTCAGAAACTTAAAAATTCTGTAACAAACATATTCATTAGGTGGATTTTTACATAATGATAAAAAATCTTTAGTGTTATACTATATACATAATTTGTGTGGGTAATGTTCTGCCCTATGGGACAGTTGATTTCAATCACAGGTTAGCAGAATAAACAATATTAAGCAAAATGTATTTTGCTTAAGATAAATTACCAGATCAATAACAAGGAATGTGAGAAATTAGCAGTTGAAAAGTGCTATATTGTTGACATTCAATGACATTCTCTCAACTTTCGTTGACATTGTTTTCATTGTAAAGTAAATCACTAAAATTCCAATCAAGTGAACTTTTCTTGATCCTGAATACATTGATCTTCTGCAGCACAATTGACCTTGCGGTTAACATCCGTTTTACGTTTTACAGATGCTTTTAAAGTGCCCTTGATATACTCCCTTTAAATACCTTAATCAGTCTACTGTTGAGTTCAGTGGTGAAGGTATCTAGTTGCTAAGTGGTGAATGGAAATGTTTTCCTGTGGGAGGGATACTGGGAAGAAAACCAGCGCCCATGGACGTGTGCATACGGGTACGATTAAAAATCTCAAAGAGAGAAGCACAGTTATTCATAATAAATTGTACAATAACATCCATGATTGGCCTGTGAATGGCCAGACTTGGGGTTGTCTGTCCCAGTCAAGGAAGGGATGAGAGTCTTCAGAGCAAGGGGGCAGGAAAGACTATGACCTCTGGCAATGAAACCATGCCCCAATAGTTCCACATATCACGATGTGTGTCAACCCCAGCCCAAAATGATTGGTTGGAAATGCCCTTGGAAAGTTGATAGCTCCTGGACATACTGTGGCCAAAGGATATGTAAGGAAAAGTGATAAACTGTTTCAGATTAGCATCACCTCTCGATAAAATGGAAGGATTACCACATTAATACTTGCCTAGCTTGATGATATGTGCAGTGGGATTTCTGTCTGGAATAAGAGCAAGGTATACTGCTGACATTAATCGGGGTACTTATTTAATGTGCCTTGTGGCACATAGATTTTAACATCAAAGTTAGGCTGTCTTTTGTATCAGAATACAACACTTCTGCCGATGCTTCAAAAGTATGGGTATCAGTTACTGCTGTTGTGCAAGTTTTACAAAAGTCATGTGCTGATAATTCAACACCCGGTTATTAACCAACAGGGGAGCGCCTGATGTCAATATTTCCAATCCTGAAATAAAGTTTAGGTATCAAACCTTTGCAGGATCTTGATTACTCATTAAGCATTGCTAGACATGGGAGCTAGGTACAATAACTCGTAATATTACAATCCGTTTTTGTTGGGAGGTAGGTAATTACAACAATAAAATCATAATATAACATCTACTAATTTTGCTTCCAAATTAATGCTTTCTGTTTCAACTTCCTTGTAATATAATACTAGTATATTTACTATACTTTATCTGTAAACAAAGAAGAAAATGTTAAAATTCTCTCTACATTTTTGACATTCTTTAAGTTCTATTATTTAATGTCCTTTCATGATGAACAGTTATCTCTAATATGTACAGTTGCACAGTTCATATATACAGTTAATTTCTTTGAACACCAATTAATGGCCCTTCCAACTTTAGTCCTTAGTTCTACCAAAACCACAGTTTCCTTGGTCTACACAGTGCAACCCTTTTGCTATTGTTTGCTTGATATGGGCATAATTAGTTCTCATTTGAACTACACTGCTCCTATCTCAGACACCATTTGTTGCTGTGTGCATGCTACAGCTAGCATATGTTTTGATGTACAAGGACCACTTGCTCAGGGGAATGGGTTCTCTAACTATATTGTATGATCTTCTAGCTCACCATCTTGTCATTTCCTCATATTACTCATAATAATACCATGGCACAATCACATACATTGTACAAACCTCATGACTCTATATTTTATTCGAATACCCAAAATAATCATTGTAATTCTTACTTCTTTTCCTTGTGATATTTAGGAATCCAAAATCCACTTGCAGAAGTCCAACATGTCTCAAAAGAGCATGCAGTATTTTTTAATCCTCAATGTATCTTTCCTGCCATCACATTCAACTCAACATAGTTCATTTGTGCAGGGTCATTGTTACAAGTTAACCTCAATATTATGTACAAAAAGACAATATTTGACACCAACTTACAAATATGAAATAAGCAGTTGCGGTCCATGCAGGTAAGAGAAGTGGGGCCGGGTGGGGGGGATTTCTACAGATGACAACAAGAGAAAATTAAATAAATAATCTTGTCATCTGTCGAAAGTCCCCCTCCCACCCAGCCCCACTACTCCCACCTGCACGACCCGCGGCTGGAAATGAGTTAAATATACATAATAACGCATATGTGTTTTTCTCCATATTAGGTAAGCTATGGCGCAGGACTAGCTGCACTGAGTGATAAAGTGCAGTTTCCATCTTTTCTCCGAATGACTGCTAATGGGAATTATGTGGCCCCTGCTTTCATTGAGCTGTTACTGTACTTTGGCTGGACCTGGATAGGTATTCTGGCCTCAGACAATGACTTTGGAGTTGAAAATATTCAAAATCTAATGCTACATGCTCCGAAGAGTGGCATCTGTATTGAATTTGTTCAATTACTAGCTACATCGGCAACATCAAAGTCAGTATCGCTTGCGGTTGATGCAATACGTCAGTCAACGGCAAGAGTCATAGTGTGTTTCACCTTTGCTCCTCAGATGATCCCATTTTTTAAGGAAATCTCTGCACAGAAAATTGTCGGTAAAGTCTATATTGCAAACACAAATTGGTTCCCTTCTCCAGTATTTTCTTTGAAAGAGTTATGGCCAACTCTACATGGCACAGTGGGATATGGATTGTACAGTGGACAGATTCCAATGTTTAAGGAGTTCCTCTACAGCATCCACCCATCTAAGTTTCCCAATGATATCTACATGAAACAGTTTTGGGAACATTCCTTTAACTGTCAATGGCAGGATGATATAAATACAACAGTCACTGGAAATAGAACAGATGGAAAGAGGATTTGTACCCAAACAGAAAAAGTTGAAACTCTTGATGTTTCGGTTTATGATGTGAATAACTTCAGATATTCCTACAAGGCTTACAATTCCATCTATGCCTTAGCACAGGCTCTGCATGATTTGAAATCTTGTGTTCCTATGAATGGACCATTTGCTAACAAGACGTGTGCAGAGTACCCTGATTTTCAACCTTGGCAGGTGAGAATATCTTGTTTACCTCATTTTGTATGTTTAGCATGTTTTATGATTCATTAAATATTACCTTTGAGGGCCTCAGCTAACTGGATATAATGCACAGAAATATGCAAGATTCTGTAAATGACAACAATTCAGGCATTAATTAATTTGCTTAGACAATATCAATTCGCAATGTGTCACAGTAATGTTTATGTGAAATTATGTAAAGAGAGCACTGGGAAACTTTCCAAACCAGTTTCAGAAAGATGGTTGTCACTTTAATTGGCTGCCAGTGTGAGATGTTAAGTTTTGGCTGGCCAATCAGAATGCTACCTTTGCTGACTAGATTTAATGATCCAACCCCCAAAGGGATAATTCTGTAGGGCTGGCCATGTGATGAAGTCACTCATCTGAAATGTGGGGAGGAGATAGGAAGCTCTGCAGGAGAAGCAGCAGCCTCTCACCTGAATATTTGAGTGAAAGAATAGCGTCATCTTTCCCATGGCGAACCCTCAACCTTTTCATTGGTAGCTTCCTGTTCACACATTTCTCCTCCACCTTGTTTTGGTGTGAGGGAACCCAATCAGCCAAAGTAAATTAGAAAAACACAAACAACTTTTCTCTACTTTCCCCAAACAGTCATATATGAAAGGGCAGTTTCTAAAGAAAGGAATGATGGAGTACCATGGGCCGATGGAGATATTTTGTCACCCAAACTATCAGGTAAGATGATGCTCGTGCTTCTGCAGCAGTACATATTTTTGTTAGGGAATGGGGTGCCACCGGCCTTATAGCTGTTACCTGCAGAACAATGATGGTTGCTAATCGCCCCCCATTCTCTGGGCCCTCACCCCGTGCCCATAAATGTAGTTAGAGCAGCTAACAGACATTATTTCCCTCCAGTGCAGACAATACAGCTTAAGACGTCGTTAAAATAAGAAGAATGTGTTCCTAGTCCTCTTTTAGGTTTTGGCAAATCTTGATATCTTCACCATGCTCTTGCCAGCATGAAGAGAGTATTTCAGAGAAAATATGTAATGTGGAGAACATTTACTCCCATGTAATATATGAAAATTCCCATGAGTCGAAAGTATTTATGGGGGGGGCGTGGTCTGGCCACGCAGGGAGATGGCTGCCTGATAGAGAAGCTCCGCCGAGGGACGGACCCCTGATGAGCTTCCTGCCCTCACCTGATGGCTGTGATCCTGCTTTTCGTGCTCCTTTGCAGGCGGGGACTTGACTGAGCCCGGCAGTGATTTTCTGAGGCTCAGCGACGCTGTTCTTCTTTCATTCCGGTCGGCCCTGAAGTGCGCACCGTGAACTGCACGCTGGTGACGCCGCCCCTCTCCTCAGGGGGTATACACCTGTTACAACGCATTTGTTACAACGCACTACTGTTACAACGCGACTTTTACAACGCATACCATTACAACGCATTGCGCTGGGGGGCGCTCTAGGATAGGGAATAAGTATAATTTACTATCCAACACCTTCCCTAGGGTCCACGGGGACTGGAGTTAGAATAGTAAATTATACTTACCACTATCCAGCACCTCAAAGCGCTATGCGTTGTAATGGTATGCGTTGTAATGGTCGCGTTGTAACGGTAGGTAGTTGTAATAGTATGCGTTGTAACATGGTACATCCCCTCAGGGTAAGCCGCGCCCCCTGAAAATTTAGGGCCGGGCTTCAACACAATCTAGGCCGCGCCCCCTCAGACGATAAGGCTATGCTCCTCAGCCTACGGAGAACTTCATGCGCCTAACATTGTGTATATTCCTAATACACGGCGCCTTCTTTTAACCCCTTCGCTGCTAGGCCTTTTCCCCTCCTGTGCTAAGCCCTTTTTTGGCGATTTGGGGTAGTGCGCGCTTAGGCCCTTGTAACTTTTTGACCACATAAGGTATCCATGCCAAATTTGCGTCCTTTTCTTCCAACATCATGTGGATTCTAAAGGTGCCCAGGGTTTGTGGATTACCTTGGAGGGGTCCCAGAAATTAACCATAATATAGTGATTTTTTTGTTTTTTTCAGAAAAATGGGAAAAACGGGCTGCAAATGAAAGCCTCTGGGTTTTTCCCTGAAAATGTTATCAAAAAATGGTTTGTGGGGCTGAAATCTCCATTTTCTCAGCTTTTAGGAAATGACAGTCTTTTGTCAGAGAACCGACATTTTTCACACAGTTTTGGCATTTTTCTGGGACATAGCCTATTTCTGCTATTTTTAGAGCTTTCCACCTCCTTCCAGTTAATGGTAGAAATGAGTATGAAAGCAATAATGGATCCTAGAAAACTGTACATTTTCAAAAAGTAGACAAAATTCTGAATTCAGAAAGGGGTCATTTGTCCAAATCCATGAAGGTTTCTTTATAGAAACTAACAGTTAAATATTGGAATAATTGAAAATTTGTTGAAAAAAACAGCCTTTTGTCTCAACGTTTTCACCTATAACTTTTTCTAGTTTTGACAGCTCTTAGAAAGCAATATACCGTTACATCCGTTAGACCTTCCTAGTTGTGGGGATATATAGGACTTGTAGTTTCACCAAGAACCCGACGAACCCAGATCCAAAAACTGAGCAGCAACTTGCAGTGGTATTTTTTCATTTACTGGGTATAGAGCACTTTGTCTTGGAAAATGTATACATGGAAAAATCTGTATGAAAGACACCTATGTATTTCTGAATTGGGAACAAAATATAGAGTTCAGAAACAGTATATTATTGCTAATTTTCAAAATTGGGAATACTCATACTAGCATGAGAATTATTGGTCATTTTTCAAAAAAAATTTTTTTTTACACAATGTCTTTCATTGAAAGGGAGAAATGCGCAAAAGCTCAATTGGTAATAACAGTTGATTTACAAATCTGAATTACCCCAAGTCTCCCGATAAAAACGGTACCTCACTTGTGTGGGTCGCCCTCGTGGCTGCGACAGGAAACGGCGCAAAATGCAAAGTGGTGACACCTAAATTTTGCAGTTACAAATTGACCCTTTTTTAGCAAAGTGCCTACCTGTAGTTTTTGCACCCTAGCTCTGCCGGCACCTAGGGAAACCTAGCAAACCTATACATTTTTGAAAAGTAGACACCCAGGGGAATTCAGGATGGGGTGACTTGACTGCCTACCACCAGGTATTGTTACCCAGAATCCCTTGCAAACCTACGAATTTGACAAAAGAAACACATTTTCCTCACATTTCTGTGGAGGAAAGTTCTGGAATCTGCTTGGATCAACAAATTTCCACCCACCCAGTGTTCCCCCAGGTCTCCCGAAAACAATGGTACCTCACTTGCGTGGGTAGGCATAGTGGCTGCGACACGAAACAGCGCAAAACGCAACGTGGTCACACCTCAATTTCCCAGTGAAATCTTGCGCTCTTTGGACAAAGAGACTACCTTTTGTTTTTGAGCCCTAGCTCTGCCAGCACCTAGGGAAACCTAGCAAACCTATACATTTTTGAAAAGTAGACACCCAGGGGAATTCAGGATGGGGTCATTCGACTGCCTACCCCCAGGTTCTCTTACCCAGAATCCCTTGGAAAGCTAAGAAATTGGAGAAAAAAACGCATTTTCCTCACATTTCTGTGGTGGAAAGTTCCGGAATCTGCGTGGATCAACAAACTTCCACCCACCCAGCGTTCCCCCAGGTCTCCCGAGAAAAATGGTATCTCATTTGCCTGGGTAGGCATAGTGGCTGCGACAGGAAACAGTGCAAAACGCAACGTGGTCACAACTCAATTTTTCAGTGAAATTGTGGACGTTTTAGGCAAAGAGACTACCTTTTGTTTTTGAACCCTAGCTCTGCCGGCACCTAGGGAAACCTAGCAAACCTATACATTTGTGAAAAGTAGACACCCAGGGGAATTCAGGATGGGGTCACTCGACTGCCTACCCCCACGTTCTCTTACCCAGAATCCCTTGCAAAGATAAGGAATTGGAAAAAAAACGCATTTTCCTCACATTTCTGTGGTGGAAAGTTCCGGAATCTGCGTGGATCAACAAATTTCCACCCACCCAGCGTTCCCCCAGGTGTCCCGAGAAAAATGGTATCTAATTTGCCTGGGTAGGCATAGTGGCTGCGACAGGAAACAGTGCAAAACGCAACGTGGTCACAACTCAATTTTTCAGTGAAATTGTGGACGTTTTGGGCAAAGAGACTACCTTTTGTTTTTGAACCCTAGCTCTGCCGGCACCTAGGGAAACCTAGCAAAACTATACATTTTTGAAAAGTAGACACCCAGGGGAATTCAGGATGGGGTCACTCGACTGCCTACCCCCACGTTCTCTTACCCAGAATCCCTTGCAAAGATAACAAATTGGAAAAAAAACCGCATTTTCCTCACATTTCTGTGGTGGAAAGTTCCGGAATCTGCGTGGATCAACAAATTTCCACCCACCCAGCGTTCCCCCAGGTCTCCCGAGAAAAATGGTATCTCATTTGCCTGGGTAGGCATAGTGGCTGCGACAGGAAACAGTGCAAAACGCAACGTGGTCACAACTCAATTTTTCAGTGAAATTGTGCACGTTTTGGGCAAAGAGACTACCTTTTGTTTTTGAACCCTAGCTCTGCCGGCACCTAGGGAAACCTAGCAAACCTATACATTTTTGAAAAGTAGACACCCAGGGGAATTCAGGATGGGGTCACTCGACTGCCTACCCCCACGTTCTCTTACCCAGAATCCCTTGCAAAGCTAAGAAATTGGAAAAAAAAACGCATTTTCCTCACATTTCTGTGGTGGAAAGTTCCGGAATCTGCGTGGATCAACAAATTTCCACCCACCCAGCGTTCCCCCAGGTCTCCCGAGAAAAATGGTATCTCATTTGCCTGGGTAGGCATAGTGGCTGCGACAGGAAACAGTGCAAAACGCAACGTGGTCACAACTCAATTTTTCAGTGAAATTGTGCACGTTTTGGGCAAAGAGACTACCTTTTGTTTTTGAACCCTAGCTCTGCCGGCACCTAGGGAAACCTAGCAAACCTATACATTTTTGAAAAGTAGACACCCAGGGGAATTCAGGATGGGGTCACTCGACTGCCTACCCCCACGTTCTCTTACCCAGAATCCCTTGCAAAGATAAGAAATTGGAAAAAAAACGCATTTTCCTCACATTTCTGTGGTGGAAAGTTCCGGAATCTGCGTGGATCAACAAATTTCCACCCACCCAGCGTTCCCCCAGGTCTCCCGAGAAAAATGGTATCTCATTTGCCTGGGTAGGCATAGTGGCTGCGACAGGAAACAGTGCAAAACGCAACGTGGTCACAACTCAATTTTTCAGTGAAATTGTGCACGTTTTGGGCAAAGAGACTACCTTTTGTTTTTGAACCCTAGCTCTGCCGGCACCTAGGGAAACCTAGCAAACCTATACATTTTTGAAAAGTAGACACCCAGGGGAATTCAGGATGGGGTCACTCGACTGCCTACCCCCACGTTCTCTTACCCAGAATCCCTTGCAAAGATAACAAATTGGAAAAAAAAACGCATTTTCCTCACATTTCTGTTGTGGAAAGTTCCGGAATCTGCGTGGATCAACAAATTTCCCCCCACCCAGCGTTCCCCCAGGTCTCCCGAGAAAAATGGTATCTCATTTGCCTGGGTAGGCATAGTGGTTGCGACAGGAAACAGTGCAAAACGCAACGTGGTCACAACTCAATTTTTCAGTGAAATTGTGCACGTTTTGGGCAAAGAGACTACCTTTTGTTTTTGAACCCTAGCTCTGCCGGCACCTAGGGAAACCTAGCAAACCTATACATTTTTGAAAAGTAGACACCCAGGGGAATTCAGGATGGGGTGACTTGACTGCCTACCACCAGGTATTGTTACCCAGAATCCCTTGCAAACCTACGAATTTGACAAAAGAAACACATTTTCCTCACATTTCTGTGGAGGAAAGTTCTGGAATCTGCTTGGATCAACAAATTTCCACCCACCCAGTGTTCCCCCAGGTCTCCCGAAAACAATGGTACCTCACTTGCGTGGGTAGGCATAGTGGCTGCGACACGAAACAGCGCAAAACGCAACGTGGTCACACCTCAATTTCCCAGTGAAATCTTGCGCTCTTTGGACAAAGAGACTACCTTTTGTTTTTGAGCCCTAGCTCTGCCAGCACCTAGGGAAACCTAGCAAACCTATACATTTTTGAAAAGTAGACACCCAGGGGAATTCAGGATGGGGTCATTCGACTGCCTACCCCCAGGTTCTCTTACCCAGAATCCCTTGGAAAGCTAAGAAATTGGAGAAAAAAACGCATTTTCCTCACATTTCTGTGGTGGAAAGTTCCGGAATCTGCGTGGATCAACAAACTTCCACCCACCCAGCGTTCCCCCAGGTCTCCCGAGAAAAATGGTATCTCATTTGCCTGGGTAGGCATAGTGGCTGCGACAGGAAACAGTGCAAAACGCAACGTGGTCACAACTCAATTTTTCAGTGAAATTGTGGACGTTTTAGGCAAAGAGACTACCTTTTGTTTTTGAACCCTAGCTCTGCCGGCACCTAGGGAAACCTAGCAAACCTATACATTTGTGAAAAGTAGACACCCAGGGGAATTCAGGATGGGGTCACTCGACTGCCTACCCCCACGTTCTCTTACCCAGAATCCCTTGCAAAGATAAGGAATTGGAAAAAAAACGCATTTTCCTCACATTTCTGTGGTGGAAAGTTCCGGAATCTGCGTGGATCAACAAATTTCCACCCACCCAGCGTTCCCCCAGGTGTCCCGAGAAAAATGGTATCTAATTTGCCTGGGTAGGCATAGTGGCTGCGACAGGAAACAGTGCAAAACGCAACGTGGTCACAACTCAATTTTTCAGTGAAATTGTGGACGTTTTGGGCAAAGAGACTACCTTTTGTTTTTGAACCCTAGCTCTGCCGGCACCTAGGGAAACCTAGCAAAACTATACATTTTTGAAAAGTAGACACCCAGGGGAATTCAGGATGGGGTCACTCGACTGCCTACCCCCACGTTCTCTTACCCAGAATCCCTTGCAAAGATAACAAATTGGAAAAAAAACCGCATTTTCCTCACATTTCTGTGGTGGAAAGTTCCGGAATCTGCGTGGATCAACAAATTTCCACCCACCCAGCGTTCCCCCAGGTCTCCCGAGAAAAATGGTATCTCATTTGCCTGGGTAGGCATAGTGGCTGCGACAGGAAACAGTGCAAAACGCAACGTGGTCACAACTCAATTTTTCAGTGAAATTGTGCACGTTTTGGGCAAAGAGACTACCTTTTGTTTTTGAACCCTAGCTCTGCCGGCACCTAGGGAAACCTAGCAAACCTATACATTTTTGAAAAGTAGACACCCAGGGGAATTCAGGATGGGGTCACTCGACTGCCTACCCCCACGTTCTCTTACCCAGAATCCCTTGCAAAGCTAAGAAATTGGAAAAAAAAACGCATTTTCCTCACATTTCTGTGGTGGAAAGTTCCGGAATCTGCGTGGATCAACAAATTTCCACCCACCCAGCGTTCCCCCAGGTCTCCCGAGAAAAATGGTATCTCATTTGCCTGGGTAGGCATAGTGGCTGCGACAGGAAACAGTGCAAAACGCAACGTGGTCACAACTCAATTTTTCAGTGAAATTGTGCACGTTTTGGGCAAAGAGACTACCTTTTGTTTTTGAACCCTAGCTCTGCCGGCACCTAGGGAAACCTAGCAAACCTATACATTTTTGAAAAGTAGACACCCAGGGGAATTCAGGATGGGGTCACTCGACTGCCTACCCCCACGTTCTCTTACCCAGAATCCCTTGCAAAGATAAGAAATTGGAAAAAAAACGCATTTTCCTCACATTTCTGTGGTGGAAAGTTCCGGAATCTGCGTGGATCAACAAATTTCCACCCACCCAGCGTTCCCCCAGGTCTCCCGAGAAAAATGGTATCTCATTTGCCTGGGTAGGCATAGTGGCTGCGACAGGAAACAGTGCAAAACGCAACGTGGTCACAACTCAATTTTTCAGTGAAATTGTGCACGTTTTGGGCAAAGAGACTACCTTTTGTTTTTGAACCCTAGCTCTGCCGGCACCTAGGGAAACCTAGCAAACCTATACATTTTTGAAAAGTAGACACCCAGGGGAATTCAGGATGGGGTCACTCGACTGCCTACCCCCACGTTCTCTTACCCAGAATCCCTTGCAAAGATAACAAATTGGAAAAAAAAACGCATTTTCCTCACATTTCTGTTGTGGAAAGTTCCGGAATCTGCGTGGATCAACAAATTTCCCCCCACCCAGCGTTCCCCCAGGTCTCCCGAGAAAAATGGTATCTCATTTGCCTGGGTAGGCATAGTGGTTGCGACAGGAAACAGTGCAAAACGCAACGTGGTCACAACTCAATTTTTCAGTGAAATTGTGCACGTTTTGGGCAAAGAGACTACCTTTTGTTTTTGAACCCTAGCTCTGCCGGCACCTAGGGAAACCTAGCAAACCTATACATTTTTGAAAAGTAGACACCCAGGGAAATTCAGGATGGGGTCACTCGACTGCATACCCCCACGTTCTCTTACCCAGAATCCCTTGCAAAGCTAAGAAATTGGAAAAAAAACGCATTTTCCTCACATTTCTGTGGTGGAAAGTTCCGGAATCTGCGTGGATCAACAAATTTCCACCCACCCAGCGTTCCCCCAGGTCTCCCGAGAAAAATGGTATCTCATTTGCCTGGGTAGGCATAGTGGCTGCGACAGGAAACAGTGCAAAACGCAACGTGGTCACAACTCAATTTTTCAGTGAAATTGTGCACGTTTTGGGCAAAGAGACTACCTTTTGTTTTTTAACCCTAGCTCTGCCGGCACCTAGGGAAACCTAGCAAACCTATACATTTTTGAAAAGTAGACACCCAGGGGAATTCAGGATGGGGTCACTCGACTGCCTACCCCCACGTTCTCTTACCCAGAATCCCTTGCAAAGCTAAGAAATTGGAAAAAAAAACGCATTTTCCTCACATTTCTGTGGTGGAAAGTTCCGGAATCTGCGTGGATCAACAAATTTCCACCCACCCAGCGTTTCCCCAGGTCTCCCGAGAAAAATGGTATCTCATTTGCCTGGGTAGGCATAGTGGCTGCGACAGGAAACAGTGCAAAACGCAACGTGGTCACAACTCAATTTTTCAGTGAAATTGTGCACGTTTTGGGCAAAGAGACTACCTTTTGTTTTTGAACCCTAGCTCTGCCGGCACCTAGGGAAACCTAGCAAACCTATACATTTTTGAAAAGTAGACACCCAGGGGAATTCAGGATGGGGTCACTCGACTGCCTACCCCCACGTTCTCTTACCCAGAATCCCTTGCAAATCTAAGAAATTGGAAAAAAAAACGCATTTTCCTCACATTTCTGTGGTGGAAAGTTCCGGAATCTGCATGGATGCACAAATTTCCACCCACCCAGCGTTCCCCCAGGTCTCCCGAGAAAAATGGTACCTCACTTGCGTGGGTAGGCATAGTGGCTGCGAAAGGAAACGGTTCAAATTGTACGGTGGTGAATTTACAATACCAAATTGCAAAACAACCTTGATTTTGGGGGGGGGGGGCACCTGCGTTTTTGGCCCGGGGCTCGGTGGTATTCTTTGAAAAGTACAAAACCAAACAGTTCTGAAAAGTAGACCCCCGGGGGAGTACAGGAAGGTATGGCATGCGTGGGTCCCCGAACGTTTTCCTACCCAGAATACCTTGCAAACCTTAAAATTAGGTAAAATAATCACTTTTCCAAACTTTTTTGCGTGGGATCACCGTGCCGGCAAAAATGTCCTACCACCCAGCGCTGCCCTGGTTCTCCCGAGTAAAAGGATACCTCACTTGTGTGGGTGCCCCAAAGCAGAACAGGCCAAAAACGAATGTTGAAAAAAGTAGTATTTCAGTGTTACAAATTAAGCCCCCCTGCCTTAGTCACAGGCCTTTGGCCCACCCACACAAGTGAGGTATCATTTTACTCGGGAGAACAAGGGGAACGCAGGGTGGTAGGACATTGGTGCCGACACGGCGATCCCACGCAAAAATGTATGGAAAACTGTTTTTTTAACCTAAATTTGTGGTTTGCAGGGATTTCTGGGTAGGAAAACATTGGGGGACCCACGCATGCCATACCTCCCTGGACTCCCCCGGGTGTCTAGTTTTCAGAACTGTTTGGGTTTGGTAGTTTCCAAAGATGCCTGCCGAGCCCCGGTCCAAAAACTCAGTCCCCCCCCCCCCAAAAAAAGAAGGTAATCTTGCTATTGGTTATTGTAATGTCTCCACCGTACGATTTGGACCTTTTCCTGTTGCAGCCACTATGCCTACCCACGCAAGTGAGGTACCATTTTTATCGGGAGACCTGGGGGAACGCTGGGTGGGAGGAAATTTGTGTGAGCCCAGTGACGCCACGCTTTCCCACACAAAAAAAGTGTGTCAAAACTGATTTTTCCATCAAAAATTGAGGTTTGCAAGGGATTCTGGGTAAAGGAACGTTGGAGGATCCACGCAAGCCATACCTCCTTGAAAGCCCCCGGGTGTCTACTTTTCAGAAA
Organism: Lissotriton vulgaris; assembly: GCF_964263255.1. Classification (NCBI taxonomy): domain Eukaryota; kingdom Metazoa; phylum Chordata; class Amphibia; order Caudata; family Salamandridae; genus Lissotriton; species Lissotriton vulgaris. The sequence continues at coordinate 1,301,258,877 of NC_141695.1, read as the reverse complement.
TGTGTGGGTTTGGTAGGTTTCCCTACATGGCCGTCTCGCACGGGGCCAACAACCCAGGTAACCCCTCTTGCAAAAGCTGGTGGTATTGAATGTCAATCCCACCAGCTTTTGAAAGAGGGGTTACCTGGGTTTTTGGCCCCGTGCGAGACGGCCATGTTGGAAAACCTACCAAACCCACACATTTCTGAAAAGTAGACACCCGGGGGCTTCCAAGGAGGTATGGCTTGCGTGGATCCTCCAACGTTCCTTTACCCAGAATCCCTTGCAAACCTCAATTTTTGCAGAAAAAGTCAGTTTTTTCACACTTTTTTTGTGTGGGAAAGCGTGGCGTCACTGGGCTCACACAAATTTCCTCCCACCCAGCGTTCCCCCAGGTCTCCCGATAAAAATGGTACCTCACTTGCGTGGGTAGGCATAGTGGCTGAAACAGGAAACGGTTCAAATTGTACGGTGGTGAATTTACAATACCAAATTGCAAAACAACCTTGATTTTTGGGGGGGGGGCACCTGCGTTTTTGGCCCAGGGCTCGGTGGTTTTCTTTGGAAAGTACAAAACCCAAACAATTCTGAAAAGTAGACACCCGGGGGAGTCCAGGGAGGTATGGCATGCGTAGGTCCCCCAATGTTTTCCTACCCAGAACTCCTTGCAAACCTTAAAATTAGGTAAAAATATCACTTTTCCAAACTTTTTTGCGTGGGATCACCGTGCCAGCAAAAATGTCCTACCACCCAGCGCTGCCCTGGTTCTCCTGAGTAAAAGGATACCTCACTTGTGTGGGTGCCCCAAAGCAGAACAGGCCAAAAACGAATGTTGAAAAAAGTAGTATTTCAGTGTTACAAATTAAGCCCCCCTGCCTTAGTCACAGGCCTTTGGCCCACCCACACAAGTGAGGTATCATTTTACTCGGGAGAACAAGGGGAACGCAGGGTGGTAGGACATTTGTGCCGACACGGCGATCCCACGCAAAAATGTATGGAAAACTGTTTTTTTAACCTAAATTTGTGGTTTGCAGGGATTTCTGGGTAGGAAAACATTGGGGGACCCACGCATGCCATACCTCCCTGGACTCCCCCGGGTGTCTAGTTTTAAGAACTGTTTGGGTTTGGTAGTTTCCAAAGATGCCTGCCGAGCCCCGGTCCAAAAACTCAGTCCCCCCCCCCCAAAAAAAGAAGGTAATCTTGCTATTGGTTATTGTAATGTCTCCACCGTACGATTTGGACCTTTTCCTGTTGCAGCCACTATGCCTACCCACGCAAGTGAGGTACCATTTTTATCGGGAGACCTGGGGAAACGCTGGGTGGGAGGAAATTTGTGTGAGCCCAGTGACGCCACGCTTTCCCACACAAAAAAAGTGTGTCAAAACTGATTTTTCCATCAAAAATTGAGGTTTGCAAGGGATTCTGGGTAAAGGAACGTTGGAGGATCCACGCAAGCCATACCTCCTTGAAAGCCCCCGGGTGTCTACTTTTCAGAAATGTGTGGGTTTGGTAGGTTTCCTTACATGGCCGTCTCGCACGGGGCCAAAAACCCAGGTAACCCCTCTTGCAAAAGCTGGTGGTATTGAATGTCAATCCCACCAGCTTTTGAAAAAGGGGTTACCTGGGTTTTTGGCCCCGTGCGAGACGGCCATGTTGGAAAACCTACCAAACCCACACATTTCTGAAAAGTAGACACCCGGGGGCTTCCAAGAGGTATGGCTTGCGTGGATCCTCCAACGTTCCTTTACCCAGAATCCCTTGCAAACCTCAATTTTTGCAGAAAAAGTCAGTTTTTTCACACTTTTTTTGTGTGGGAAAGCGTGGCGTCACTGGGCTCACACAAATTTCCTCCCACCCAGCGTTCCCCAAGGTCTCCCGATAAAAATGGTACCTCACTTGCGTGGGTAGGCATAGTGGCTGCAACAGGAAACGGTTCAAATTGTACGGTGGTGAATTTACAATACCAAATTGCAAAACAACCTTGATTTTTGGGGGGGGGGCACCTGCGTTTTTGGCCCAGGGCTCGGTGGTTTTCTTTGGAAAGTACAAAACCCAAACAATTCTGAAAAGTAGACACCCGGGGGAGTCCAGGGAGGTATGGCATGCGTAGGTCCCCCAATGTTTTCCTACCCAGAACTCCTTGCAAACCTTAAAATTAGGTAAAAATATCACTTTTCCAAACTTTTTTGCGTGGGATCACCGTGCCGGCAAAAATGTCCTACCACCCAGCGCTGCCCTGGTTCTCCTGAGTAAAAGGATACCTCACTTGTGTGGGTGCCCCAAAGCAGAACAGGCCAAAAACGAATGTTGAAAAAAGTAGTATTTCAGTGTTACAAATTAAGCCCCCCTGCCTTAGTCACAGGCCTTTGGCCCACCCACACAAGTGAGGTATCATTTTACTCGGGAGAACAAGGGGAACGCAGGGTGGTAGGACATTTGTGCCGACACGGCGATCCCACGCAAAAATGTATGGAAAACTGTTTTTTTAACCTAAATTTGTGGTTTGCAGGGATTTCTGGGTAGGAAAACATTGGGGGACCCACGCATGCCATACCTCCCTGGACTCCCCCGGGTGTCTAGTTTTCAGAACTGTTTGGGTTTGGTAGTTTCCAAAGATGCCTGCCGAGCCCCGGTCCAAAAACTCAGTCCCCCCCCCCCAAAAAAAGAAGGTAATCTTGCTATTGGTTATTGTAATGTCTCCACCGTACGATTTGGACCTTTTCCTGTTGCAGCCACTATGCCTACCCACGCAAGTGAGGTACCATTTTTATCGGGAGACCTGGGGAAACGCTGGGTGGGAGGAAATTTGTGTGAGCCCAGTGACGCCACGCTTTCCCACACAAAAAAAGTGTGTCAAACTGATTTTTCCATCAAAAATTGAGGTTTGCAAGGGATTCTGGGTAAAGGAACGTTGGTGGATCCACGCAAGCCATACCTCCTTGAAAGCCCCCGGGTGTCTACTTTTCAGAAATGTGTGGGTTTGGTAGGTTTCCCTACATGGCCGTCTCGCACGGGGCCAAAAACCCAGGTAACCCCTCTTGCAAAAGCTGGTGGTATTGAATGTCAATCCCACCAGCTTTTGAAAGAGGGGTTACCTGGGTTTTTGGCCCCGTGCGAGACGGCCATGTTGGAAAACTTACCAAACCCACACATTTCTGAAAAGTAGACACCCGGGGGCTTCCAAGGAGGTATGGCTTGCGTGGATCCTCCAACGTTCCTTTACCCAGAATCCCTTGCAAACCTCAATTTTTGCAGAAAAAGTCAGTTTTTTCACACTTTTTTTGTGTGGGAAAGCGTGGCGTCACTGGGCTCACACAAATTTCCTCCCACCCAGCGTTCCCCCAGGTCTCCCGATAAAAATGGTGCCTCACTTGCGTGGGTAGGCATAGTGGCTGCAACAGGAAACGGTTCAAATTGTACGGTGGTGAATTTACAATACCAAATTGCAAAACAACCTTGATTTTTGGGGGGGGGGCACCTGCGTTTTTGGCCCAGGGCTCGGTGGTTTTCTTTGGAAAGTACAAAACCCAAACAATTCTGAAAAGTAGACACCCGGGGGAGTCCAGGGAGGTATGGCATGCGTAGGTCCCCCAATGTTTTCCTACCCAGAACTCCTTGCAAACCTTAAAATTAGGTAAAAATATCACTTTTCCAAACTTTTTTGCGTGGGATCACCGTGCCGGCAAAAATGTCCTACCACCCAGCGCTGCCCTGGTTCTCCCGAGTAAAAGGATACCTCACTTGTGTGGGTGCCCCAAAGCAGAACAGGCCAAAAACGAATGTTGAAAAAAGTAGTATTTCAGTGTTACAAATTAAGCCCCCCTGCCTTAGTCACAGGCCTTTGGCCCACCCACACAAGTGAGGTATCATTTTACTCGGGAGAACAAGGGGAACGCAGGGTGGTAGGACATTTGTGCCGACACGGCGATCCCACGCAAAAATGTATGGAAAACTGTTTTTTTAACCTAAATTTGTGGTTTGCAGGGATTTCTGGGTAGGAAAACATTGGGGGACCCACGCATGCCATACCTCCCTGGACTCCCCCGGGTGTCTAGTTTTCAGAACTGTTTGGGTTTGGTAGTTTCCAAAGATGCCTGCCGAGCCCCGGTCCAAAAACTCAGTCCCCCCCCCCAAAAAAAAGAAGGTAATCTTGCTATTGGTTATTGTAATGTCTCCACCGTACGATTTGGACCTTTTCCTGTTGCAGCCACTATGCCTACCCACGCAAGTGAGGTACCATTTTTATCGGGAGACCTGGGGGAACGCTGGGTGGGAGGAAATTTGTGTGAGCCCAGTGACGCCACGCTTTCCCACACAAAAAAAGTGTGTCAAAACTGATTTTTCCATCAAAAATTGAGGGTTGCAAGGGATTCTGGGTAAAGGAACGTTGGAGGATCCACGCAAGCCATACCTCCTTAAAAGCCCCCGGGTGTCTACTTTTCAGAAATGTGTGGGTTTGGTAGGTTTCCCTACATGGCCGTCTCGCACGGGGCCAAAAACCCAGGTAACCCCTCTTGCAAAAGCTGGTGGTATTGAATGTCAATCCCACCAGCTTTTGAAAGAGGGGTTACCTGGGTTTTTGGACCCGTGCGAGACGGCCATGTTGGAAAACCTACCAAACCCACACATTTCTGAAAAGTAGACACCCGGGGGCTTCCAAGGAGGTATGGCTTGCGTGGATCCTCCAACGTTCCTTTACCCAGAATCCCTTGCAAACCTCAATTTTTGCAGAAAAAGTCAGTTTTTTCACACTTTTTTTGTGTGGGAAAGCGTGGCGTCACTGGGCTCACACAAATTTCCTCCCACCCAGCGTTCCCCCAGGTCTCCCGATAAAAATGGTACCTCACTTGCGTGGGTAGGCATAGTGGCTGCAACAGGAAACGGTTCAAATTGTACGGTGGTGAATTTACAATACCAAATTGCAAAACAACCTTGATTTTTGGGGGGGGGCACCTGCGTTTTTGGCCCAGGGCTCGGTGGTTTTCTTTGGAAAGTACAAAACCCAAACAATTCTGAAAAGTAGACACCCGGGGGAGTCCAGGGAGGTATGGCATGCGTAGGTCCCCCAATGTTTTCCTACCCAGAACTCCTTGCAAACCTTAAAATTAGGTAAAAATATCACTTTTCCAAACTTTTTTGCGTGGGATCACCGTGCCGGCAAAAATGTCCTACCACCCAGCGCTGCCCTGGTTCTCCCGAGTAAAAGGATACCTCACTTGTGTGGGTGCCCCAAAGCAGAACAGGCCAAAAACGAATGTTGAAAAAAGTAGTATTTCAGTGTTACAAATTAAGCCCCCCTGCCTTAGTCACAGGCCTTTGGCCCACCCACACAAGTGAGGTATCATTTTACTCGGGAGAACAAGGGGAACGCAGGGTGGTAGGACATTTGTGCCGACAAGGCGATCCCACGCAAAAATGTATGGAAAACTGTTTTTTTAACCTAAATTTGTGGTTTGCAGGGATTTCTGGGTAGGAAAACATTGGGGGACCCACGCATGCCATACCTCCCTGGACTCCCCCGGGTGTCTAGTTTTCAGAACTGTTTGGGTTTGGTAGTTTCCAAAGATGCCTGCCGAGCCCCGGTCCAAAAACTCAGTCCCCCCCCCCCAAAAAAAGAAGGTAATCTTGCTATTGGTTATTGTAATGTCTCCACCGTACGATTTGGACCTTTTCCTGTTGCAGCCACTATGCCTACCCACGCAAGTGAGGTACCATTTTTATCGGGAGACCTGGGGGAACGCTGGGTGGGAGGAAATTTGTGTGAGCCCAGTGACGCCACGCTTTCCCACACAAAAAAAGTGTGTCAAAACTGATTTTTCCATCAAAAATTGAGGTTTGCAAGGGATTCTGGGTAAAGGAACGTTGGAGGATCCACGCAAGCCATACCTCCTTGAAAGCCCCCGGGTGTCTACTTTTCAGAAATGTGTGGGTTTGGTAGGTTTCCCTACATGGCCGTCTCGCACGGGGCCAAAAACCCAGGTAACCCCTCTTGCAAAAACTGGCGGTATTGACATTCAATACAACCAGCTTTTGCAAGAGGGGTTACCTGGGTTTTTGGCCCCGTGCTAGACGGCCATGTAGGGAAACCTACCAAACCCACACATTTCTGAAAAGTAGACACCCGGGGGCTTCCAAGGAGGTATGGCTTGCATGGATCCTCCAACGTTCCTTTTCCCAGAATCCCTTGCAAACCTCAATTTTAGCTTTAAAAAAAACATTTTTTTCACACTTTTTTGCATGGGAAAGCGTGGCATCACTGGGCACACACAAATTTCCTCCCACCCAGCGTTCCCCCAGGTCTCCCGATAAAAATGGTACCTCACTTGCGTGGGTAGGCATAGTGGCTGCAACAGGAAACGGTCCAAATCGTACAGTGGAGAATTAAGTTTTCAATTTGAGAGCGTGTGATTCAAGGAAATTGTGACAGACAATTTCAAGTTTGCAGGAGATTCTGGATAAAAATCAACAATAGAATTCACCAGAAAGACATGACCATATACTTCCATGGTTTAACAATAATAACTAAATTTAGTAAGTTATTTATGGCTATAATGTACACCGTAACAGAGTTACTCAAAAGTCAAACATTCAAGGCACGGCTAACTATTCCTCAAAGACACACACATACAGGTTGGATTTGGCACGAGGGCGAGTGATGGTTCAGTACATAAAATTTAATTAACAAGATATTTCAAAAAATGAAATGCTCTGTCAATAAATAAATGCATAAAAACCGAACCAGTGACTTGCAACTCGTGAGCTGTAAAGCCACGACAAGGCACCAACCGTTTTACAGGCCATTCACGCGCCTTTCATACCTGATACAAACCAGACCATTGACACCATCCGGAAAGAACAGCAACACATTACAACAATCACAATAAGGGACAAGGTACACCCTACTTCAGAAAGAGATAAAAGACAAACATTACTGCACAGCCATCAAATCCGCAAGCACACACACATTCTGGTTGGATTTGGCACGAGGGTGAGTGATGATTCTGTACATACAATTGTATTTGCAAGTAATTTCAAAAAAATGAAATACACTGCGTATAATTGAAAGTATGATAAACTGAACCACTGACTCACAGCTCGTGAGCTGTAAAGCCACGTCAAGGCACCAACCTCTTTACAGGCCATTCATACACCTTTCGTACGTGTGACACATACAAAACATTCACACCGCCAGCCGCGGACCCATCACATTTCAACACTCACACCAGCAGACAGCGCCATTCAAGGGCCCATCACTTTCACACGCCCACATTTCTGACATTTCAACAACACAAAATGATGGACTGCGTGGAGTGTCACTCACCTAGCAGTGTGTGTAGTGACCAAAGTAACTACTCACACACCGCCAGCCGAGCGCCAGTCCACCGACACCACCACCCAAGCACCAGACCATGCACACCACTAGCCAAACACCACTCAGCGCACACCGACAGCCAAGTACCACTCCACACACACCACCAGCCAAGCAACACACCACGCACACTGCAAGCCAAGGGGCACTCCACACACAACGCCAGCCAAGCACCACTCCGTGCACAGACAGCCAAGTACCACTCCACACACACCGCCAGCCAAGCGCCACTCCACGCGCACCACCATCCAAGCACCGGACCATGCACACCGCCAGCCAAACACCACTCAGCGCACACCGACAGGCAAGTACCACTCCACACACACCACCAGACAAGCACCACTCCACGCACACCCCAAGCCAAGTGCCACTCCACAAACACCGCCAGGCAAGCACCACTCCGTGCACAGACAACCAAGTAGCACTCCACGCACACCACCAGCCAAGCGCCACTCCACACACACCACCAGCCAAGCGTCACTCCACACACACCACCAGCCAAGCGCAACTCCACACACACCGCCAGCCAAGCACCACTTCGTGCACAGACAGCCAAGTATCACTCCACGCACACCACCAGCCAAGCGCCACTCCACGCACACCACCAGCCAAGCACCACTCCACGCACACCACCAGCCAAGGACAAATCCAAACACAACACCAGGCAAGCGCAAGAGCACACACACGGCCAACAAAACACCAGACCACGCACACCGCCAGACAAGCACCAGTCCACAGACACCGCCAGACAAGCACCAGTCCACAGACACCGGCAGCCAAGCGCCAAACCATGCACACCATCAGACAATGGACACTACACGCAAACCAACATCATACTTTAGTTTTTTTTGAAAATGAAAGAAAAACAAAAACAAATTGCAAATTGATACAAATCTACTAACTCAACAACTACACTAAAAAGATTACACAAATGCAAACTTTGAAACTGAACAATAAGACCAACCAGTTCACTTTACTACTCATTGATACTCCCAAAAATTCTTTTGCGTGTGGTACAATCTATAACAAGCAGGTACACACAGCCCGGGGTTTGAAGGGCAGTTAGGGCAGTACATACGAACCTCCTTCCGCAAACCTCTTCACCAACAGACTCTACATCTCCGACTGGGAAAGTCTTTTGAGGTTGTAGGAGGAATTTGACCAGGAAAATGGCGATCTTTCAATCTGGCAATATCCTCCACCACTCCAACTCTAGGAACACTTGCCTGTTCAACTAAAACAAGGCTGCCTATTACAGACTCCTGAAACTTTTCAAAAGTAATCTTTGACTGGGGACAAGATTTCTGGAACACAACAAAAGCATTAAAGGTTGCCAAGTGGAAAAGATGGATAGCCAACTTCTTGTACCAAATGTAAGCCTTACGAAGAGCAGCATACGGTTCCAACCTCTGATCTACTCTGTCAACACCACCCATGTACTTATTGTAGTGCATTATGCACACAGGTTTGCGCACTTCTGCAACCTGACCCCAAACAGTCACCGGTTCAGTGCTTTCATCATGTATTGTAGTCAACATGTAGACATCTCTCCTGTCTGAAAACTTCACAGCTAGAAGCTCCTCACAACGCAATGCACTACACTGTCCCCGAGCAAGCTTCTGACACACAAGTTCTTTTGGGAAACCTTTACGGTTTGAGCGGATTGTGCCACAAGCAACAGTGTCCACTTTGCCCAATTCCCTGAACAACCGCACACCAGTGTAGAAGTTATCGACATACAAATGATGGCCTTTGTTAAAAAATCCACGACCAAGTTCCCACACAATTTTCTCAGTCACTCCAAAAGTCGACGGACAACCAGGGGGGTTAATCCTGGATTCCTTACCAGTGTACACCCTGAAATTAGAGACATATCCAGTCTCACTGTCACACAGCATATACAGTTTGATTCCATAGCGTGCCCTCTTACTAGGAATGTATTGCCGAAATACCAAGCGGCCTTTGAACAACAGCAAAGACTCGTCCACTGCAATTTCTTTCCCAGGATAAAAGATCTCAGAAAATCGATCAACGAAATGATCAATGACAGGCCGAATTTTGAAAAGACGGTCACAATCAGGGTGATCTCGTGGCAAAGCAAGACTATTGTCAACAAAATGCATCATCCGAAGCAGAAGCAAATACCGATCACGACTCATGACTGCCGGAAATATAGCTGTAGCCATCAAGGGACTAGTAGACCAATATGAAGCCATTGATGGTTTCCTAAGCAAGCCCATCAAAAAAGTTAAACCCAAAAACTTTTTCATCTCCTCCAAATTTGTGGGAGTCCACCGGGTAGCTCTAGCGTGGGGCTTAAGGCTGGCACTGTTCACCCTCAAAAAATTTTCAGCATACAAATTAGTCTGCTCTACAATCTCTGCCACAAACACATCATCCATAAACAACTTGAAAAAATCAATAGGCAAAAAGTTTTCTGTGTTCACCCTACACCCTGGAACACCAGTAAATTCAGGCAATGCCGGCTGCACCATGCCTGGTGCAACCCAGAGGTCAGAACTTTCAACATCAAGTCTTGCAGCCGCAGGCTGCCGCCCAGCTGCCTCTCGTCTTACTGCACCAACTGGAATACTAGCAACCCCAGGCTGCAGCCCAGATGTCTCTTGCCGCACTATTGGCACAGGAATGTCCTCCGCAACCACAGACACAACAATGTCCTCTGCAACCACAGGCGCAGCAATGTCCTCCGCAACCACAGGCACATCATCCACACCAAAAGTAGCTTCATCAGCACTCAGAGTGTCTTCATCATCAGATGAAGCCATGTGTAGAGAAAACTCACTACCTGAATCTTCACCTCCCACCTCTGGTTCAGAATCAGAGTCAGACTCTGGACCATGGTCAGAGGAAGAATCAAAAAGCAATCCAACAACTTGCTGAGCAGTAATCCGACGGCTAGCCATTATCCTTACAAATAAAGGAGTCTGCACAAACAACAACAACCCCAACACTGCGCAAAGTAAGATGAAAAATGTAAGCCTTTTTAAAAAAAAAACTAATTTAGAAAATATATACAATTCACTTACAAGACACAACTACACTCACCAGCACCTACTCTGCAAAGACACAGCAAAGGGGCAACGATATCCCACTAGAAAGAAGAAGAAAAAACACTTACATCTACAGAAGGACACATCAAAAACAAATGCAAAACATGTTTTACAATCACAACAAACAGAAACCAAACATACTCGTATTTTACTACACACTTTTCAAAAAAATACAATCACAGTACAATTGAACAAAAAAGAGGTCTCTTACCAAACACATACAACTACAGAAACAGCAGAACAACAGAACCACCAGTAACGGAACCGCACACTGCAACACTCTAAAGAGAAAAAAAAACAATACACATTAGAAGAAACAAAAACAACACACATTACAACAGGCTATGTCACAAATGGGGGGTCTGTCCCCAAGGGGGGGAGATTATAAATCATTATAAACGTGGGCCCCCTGGAAGCAACCCAACTGGAGGGCAGAGAGCCCAAATAAAGACACAGCAGAACATACTTTTGAAATGGGCACAAGGAAGCAACCCTTGGCCAAGGGGTCGCTCCCTATAAAGAAAAAACCCTGAAGTCTAGTGGGCTTTTCTATCCCCCCCCCTGGATCCATAAACGGTAAAGTTGAGGGGGGGCAGAACAGTCTACAATATTTATAATGCCCCCTGGAAGCGACCCTTCCCCAAGGGGTCGCTTCCTTTTCAAAATACAAACAAATCCCTGGTGACTAGTGGGCTTTTCTGCCCCCCCCCCCCCCCGGGTGCAGATCAGCCAAAAAATGGCCAATCTGCCCCAGGGGGGGCAGAAAAGTCTGAAAAATTATTTATCCCCCTAAGGAAGCGACCCTTGCCCAAGGGGTCGCTTCCTTTATAAATATACATTATTCCCTGGTGTCTAGTGGGCTTTTCTGCCCCCCCTGGGTCCAAATGCGGCCCAAAAAACGGCCAATCTGCCCCCAGGGGGGGCAGAAAAGTCTAAAAAAAATATTATGGCCACTAGGAAGCGACCCTTCCCCAAGGGGTCGCTTCCTTTTCAAATAAAAACAAATCCCTGGTGACTAGTGGGCTTTTCTGCTCCCCCTGGGTGCAGATCGGCCGAAAAAACGGCCAATCTGCCCCAGGGGGGGCAGAAAAGTCTGAAAAATATTGTATGCCCCTGAGGAAGCGACCCTTGCCCAAGGGGTCGCTTCCTTTATAAATAAAAATCAATCCCTGGTGTCTAGTGGGCTTTTCTGCCCCCCCCTGGGTCCAGATGCGGCCCAAAAAACGGCCGATCTGCCCCGGGGGGGGCAGAAAAGTCTGAAAAATTATTTGCCCCCAAAAGGAAGCGACCCTTGCCCAAGGGGTCACTTCCGATTTCAAAAACAAAGTAATCCCTGGCTCTAGTGGGCTTTTCTGCCCACCCTGGGTGTAGATCGGCCAAAAAAATGGCCGATCTGTCCCAGGGGGGGCAGAAAAGTCTGATAAATTATTTAGCCCCAAAAGGAAGCGACCCTTGCCCAAGGGGTCGCTTCCTGCACAAAAATATCATGCCAAAATCACTCCCTGGTGTCTAGTGGGGCATTCCTGGTGCACGATCGCGACGCTGTGCGCGATCGTGCACCAGGAATGACCTGCATTGGGACATCAGGGGAGAGGAAATACAGTTTCCTCCCCCCCGATGCCTCAAGGCACCGAAAAACGGCCCCCCCGCCCCACCGGAGCACCAAACACGTACCTTGCTCCTGGACGCGCTGGAAACAAATGGCTTCCAGCGCGTCCAGCGCTTCCTGATGACGTCGGCGCGCGCTGTGCGCGCTGACGTCACCAGGAAGCGTGGGGGGGCCAGGGGGTGGCAGCGGAAGGTCTTCCGCTGCCACCCCTGCTAAAACAACGAAGATCCCTGCACAAGGGCTGTACTGATGACGGAGCGGTTCCGTCATCAGCACAGCCCAACCGATGCTGATGACGGAACCGCTCCGTCATCAGCATCGAAGGGGTTAAAAGTGTTTCCAGTGGATTTCTTTGCAGTAGAGTGAAAGGCCCCCTTGAGACTTCTTTCCACACTACGTGCTTCACCATCTAGAGGCCCTCTGAACTATTTTCTGCAGGATTTTCTCTTCTGCCTCTTCCAATTGAGCTTTATGTACCTCAGTGTGTTGATATTACAAACATACAGAACACTATTGCTTCATGTTGTTGGAAATTCACAGGCAGGATTATAAGCACTATTTTCATCCTTAATATTTCAGTTTGTTCTTTTACTTTATCTCTTTACCAGTTATGCCTGCAAGAAACTTCTGACTTTTATTCAAAGGCATTGCCTCCTATATCAATAATACAAGCTCATGTTTTCCTTGGAGATAGTCCTGGGTGTATGATATTTCTCCTTTCTCATATGCTTCGTCCCTATTTGGAAAGCGCTTTACCTCCAGATTTAGTGCGCGTTACTCAATGTGTATTACCTTCACACTGCTACTCTAATGTCGTACCCATTTACTGTATTTCCATGCTTTGCTTATGAGGTAGTTTTGGTACGCAAGATTAATTACTCCAACACCTCATTGGTTTTGTGATTTACTATTTGCTATTTTGCGGCAATGTTGTACAAATTTTTCCGATTTCAGGCACTAGTTGTGTATTGGTCATTTTCTTGTTGCATACAATTTATTACCTCCTTGTTATTTGACAAACCCCTTGCTTCACCATTGCCTCATATTCCACTATTTCCTCTATTCGCTATTGCAGACCACCATTAAAACGGAACTTAGACATGTCTAACAATAGGAATGGTGGTCGTGGGCCTAAACAACCACTTTTTAATGAAGTGGTAAAACAACCCTCTCCTTTGGCAGTTAAAGGTAATCACTCTACGTCACCTCCTTTGTCGCAAGCTGCACTACCTCAGAGCGACAAGTTCCTGTCTGACACTATGCAACGCATTTTACAGGAACTTTCTGGGGTCAACCGACCGCTGGAGGGCCTGGATATTTCTATGACTTCATTGACTGCAGAAACCAAGTTTATCAGGTCAGAACTGACTACTTTTCACACCAGGATTGATGTCATTGATTCTAAAATTCTGGACATAGAGGGTCGACTGGATTCTGTTCAGGGTTCAGATCAACACCTACTCAGTAGGATCGTCGATTTGGAAGATCGCCGTCGTAGAGACAATATCCGTTTGTTTGGTTTTCCAGAAAATATTGAAAAGCAAGATATGAAGTCCTTTCTTTGTGATGCCCTTCCCACTCTGACTGGAATTTCTTTTACTCCTCCTCTTGAACTCCAACGTGCTCATAGACTGGGCCCTCCACGTCCTGGATCTTCTGCAAGACCTAGACCTATAATTGCTTGTTTTCTTCGCCATGAGCAAACTAGACAGATTCTATCAATGGCTCGTACACGTGGCTCCTTTCTGTTTCAGGGTCATGCCATCTACATGGCTGCAGACTTCTCTAAAGAAACGAATGAACGGAGGAAGGCGTTTCTCTCCATGCGACCCCAGTTACGTCGAATGGACATCAAATATGGATTATTTGAGCCTGCACGTTTCCGTATTACTAGGAATGGAGAGTCCAAAGACTTTTACGATCCTGCACTTCTACAGCAGTTTCTGGATGGTATCATGTCTGATGATATGGAAACTCAGTCTTCTTCCAATGCCCAATCTTCTCAATCCAAGTCCTCATCTGCGAATTTACCATCATCTCATTTGTATACCTCTCCTGAATCTAGACAGCGTGGCAGAGATCTCACTTGTCTGCCTCGCTCTCAGGATGACATGGATTCGGCTCTGCCCTCTGTCTCTTCTCACACTACTACGCAACAAAGAGACAAGTCTAGATCGCCTCTTAAGACGCTATCTGATAATGACTGAATTCTTTTAATGCTTTAATGCTTTATTACCTTTTCTTATTATATAAGCTTATAGCAGTGTTTATTGTTCACAATGCTTTTGTTGCTCGCTTAGCTCACTGAGATTTTACTGCTTTGTATAATATTTGATGCTGATTGAAGGCATATAGCAGTGTTTGTTGTTGTTCTTATATGTTGCTTCATGCTCTATTGTTATCCTTCACTCGCTGCTAGTATGGGATTTTCAGATTTGCAGTTCTTTAATCACTTTCAAGTTTTGCTTCTTATGTATTGTACAGTTCTTATCTCTCCCACACTTATTACCTGTCCCGCTTTTGTATGATGTCTTTGTGTCTTATTGCTCCCCTTGCTTAGAGTGTCTTTCGTCATTTTCTTTTGTTTCTCTTCTATTGTATAACTTTCTGGGTTTTTCCTCCTCTCCTTCTACCTACTATCTCTCTACCTCCTTTTATGTGATATTGTTGGTTTGGTTCCTCCTTGTACATCCTCTTTCGTGTTCCCCTCACTCTATTTTTCATATTCTTTTTTCTGGTATATCATGTTTTTATTTAGTCTTTTTCTTCATCTAATTTTCTTGCGCTTTCCTTTTGTGGTGTGATCACTTTGGTTCTCTGTTTCGTATTGTGACCTATGTTTCCTTGTTCTTCTATGTTTTTACACTGGATATTTGATATCCTCACAGTATTTTACTGATTGCAGACTTCTCTCCAAGTTGTTCCCTCTCTTATGGCGATTCCTTTTTCAATGCATTTTTTTCTTTTGTTTTCTTTACGATGTTGTGCTGGTTGCTACACATGACATTCTTTATCTTCTTTGTTGGACTTTCCGCTTTGGATAGTCTGCTCCTATTACTATTCATTATCATTTATACTTTCCATTTCCTTTCCACTCTTCTTTATATTGATGTGGATTTCTCATCCTCTCGTTTACCTTTCATATTTATTTCACTCTATCTTCCACACCTCCTCTATTCTATAATATGTTTTCTTTTATTTCATCCTCCTTGCTTTCATTACTCTCCTTTTGTTTGGTTCTTGTATCATACCTTTAATAATTCTTACTACTTTACTGGTCCTGATGCGATACATTGCTATATTTTTCTTCTGCTTTTTCTCTTCTACATCTTGTCTTCCTTTTGCTTCATCCTCCTTGCTTTTATTTACTCTCCCCATGTTCCTCTCATGTAATATTTAGGTTGGGAGTTTATTGATGACAGTTTCTTGGAGGGGATGAAGAGGAGTTGATTCCAATTTTGATGATGTTATTTTGTTATATTGTGCTTTATATATCTCATGTTACCATTTATCCTCTAGAACCCCACTCTTCTTTGCTCGAAGGGGGCCCGGTCTCCCTTGGCGTTGCTCTAGGTGCGCCCAGACCCGCAGTTTACAGTCCAGGTTGTTTTTCTCTTCTACTTCCCTATCTACTCTTCCTTTTACTTTTCTTTTTCCTTCTTTCTTTCGTCATTTCCCTATTTACCTTTTTTTTCCCCAGAGTAGCATTTCTATTCTTTTCTATCTCTCCTCTTCCTCACTTCTTGTTTAATTAATCCTATTCTCATGCCTTCTACCCATCCGTTGTCTGTGATTTCTTGGAATGTTCATGGCCTCACCCATTACATAAAACGCAAGAAAGTTCTTTCCTATTTACATTTTAAACATGTGGAAGTTGCTCTCTTACAGCAGACTCATTTGGACGATATTGAGTCTGGTAAACTCAGCAGGGACTGGGTTGGTAAAGTCATACATAGTTCAGTCTCTAAACCTGATTCCGCAAATCCTAATCCTATTCATAAATGCGGAGTAGCCATCCTTTTTCGTAGTCACTTCCTTTCACAATTCTAAAGTCATGGTCTGACCCGGAAGGTCGATATGTATTTGTTAAACTAAAGCTTGGCAATTCCTTCATTTGTCTTGGTTCTGTATACGCTCCGCTAGGTTCCCCCCAAACATTTTTTCTTAGACTTAATCGTCTTCTTACAGGAATAAATGCTTCTCAATTTCTCATCGGTGGTGATTAGAATTTGGCACCGGATCCTGCTCTTGGCAGAACAGGCTGCATTGACATTAACAACGCTTCGGACAGAGCCATTTTTTGTGACATCCTTACTGACACTGGTCTTGTTGACCATTGGAGACTAAGTCACCCACAGGATAAGGAGTACACTTTTTTTTCTTCTACTCACGGTACGTTTTCGCGCCTTGATTATTTTCTTCTTTCGCAACATTCAGTCCGATTGGTTACTGATTCCCAGATTTTAGAAGCAGCTATATCTGATCACTCCCCTGTTCTTCTATCTCTAGACTTGGGTCTTATGAGTCCGGGGCGCTAACCGTAGCGTTTGAATATCAACAAATATAAAACGCCAGCGGGTAAACTTCTTTTGCAATGCCACTTTCGTGATTATCTTCTCAATAATGAAGATTCGGTTTCCTCTGAAAGAATGGTCTGGGCAGCGGCTAAGGCAACCATCAGAGGTCAACTTATGCGGGACGCAGATCTTTATAATAAAAAGAACGCTGCCAAACAACTTGATCTGGAAAAGGATATTCGTCGACTCTCTCAACTATATATTTCGAAACCGACTCTCCAAAATCGTAAGTTATTGGAACAAGCACGCATGGCCCTCAATACTCTTTTTACTTCTAAGGCAGAATATGCCTTGCAAAAGATGAAAGGTCGTCATTATGAACAAGGGGAGAAGGCTGGTCGATTATTGGTTGCGCAGCTGCGTCAAAGAGAGGCCGCTATGGCGATTTCAGCAATTAAATCAAGTGGTGGCGATGTCCTTCCTCGGCCACTGGACATAGTTGAGGAGTTTGCCTCATTTTATAGATCTCTTTATTCTCCAGGCACTCAGGTAGATACGCTAGCGATGTCTAAATTTCTAGATGCAGTACATCTTCCACGACTCTCCGATGATGGAAGAGCTCTACTGGAAGGACCTATCACGATGGATGAAATCTCCTCAGCTGTATCTGCCTTGCCGTGCCACAAAGCTCCTGGTTCTTCATGCTGCCTTTGCGGAGGCCGTGGAGGAATCTTCTCTTGGTTCTATCTCTAACAAAGCCATCATAGCGATTCTGCCTAAACCTGGCAAAGATCCTCTATTGTGTGGCAGTTATCGTCCTATATCCTTCTTGAATTCTGATGTTAAGATCTTTGCTAGCATTCTTGCATCACGACTCGGCAAGATTTTACCTTCTTTAATTCATAACTCCCAAGTAGGTTTTGTCCCCTGTCGTTCCTCTCGCAATCACTTGCGTACTCTCTCCCATGCCTTGTGGTCAGCTAAGCATCTTGCCGATGATGCCCTCCTTCTCTCTTTGGATACTGAAAAAGCATTTGACCGCATCGAATGGGAATACCTTTTTACCGTCATGCAAAGATTTGGATTAGGTGATCAGTTCATAGCTAAAGTACGACTACTTTATGATAGCGCATCTGCTCAAGTTAACTGTGGCGGTTTTCTTTCTACTCCATTTCCTATCCAACGGGGTACCCACCAGGGTTGCCCACTCTCCCCTCTTCTTTTCCTTTTGGCTATGGAACCTCTAGCTGCTGCAATTTGTCAATCGGCTGATGTAGTGGGCACTCCTCTTCCAATTGGTCACTCAAAAAATGTATTTATATGCGGATGACATTCTTCTTACACTTACTGATCTTCCCCGCTCTCTTCCTGCTCTCCTCCGTGTCATTGATGATTTTTCCTCTTTCTCTGGATATAAGATAAACTGGGACAAGAGCGAAGCATTACCTATGCCCATTGGTACTACGAAGGACTCCATCTCTGGTTTTCCATTTCATTGGCAACCCTCTCGGCTTAAATTCTTAGGTATACTCCTCAATAGGGGATTGGATAATGTTGTCACGGACAATTTAACTCCTTTAATTGCGCAAATGCAAAGAGACTTCGATAAATGGAAGGCCCTAGGGACGGGTTCAGGCGATCAAGATGGTCACCTTACCACGTTTTCTCTATGTTCTGGGTATGCTCCCTTTGACCATTCCTCTGGCTACTCTTTGGTCCATTGATTCGAAAATTAAACTTTTTATATGGGGTACAGCTAAACCACGTCTCACCCTAGCCAAATTAAAGTCCCACCAATTGCATGGAGGTTTAGGTCTTCCCTCTATCGAGCATTACTCCCTTGCCCTCCATCTTTGCCATCTTCCTTTCTTTTTACCTAAGTCTAAAGACATCCCCCAATGGGTTCCACTTGAACATCACTTATTGGCTTCTGGTCCTGGTTTATCCCTTTTATATGGCAAGGGTTCCAGTTCTCTTGATCCCAAAAATCCTATATTATCCGCTATGTATAAGTCTTGGCAAAGAAGTCACTGTATCTTTAAGTCTAACTCGCCGCTTCACTTTAATGCTCCTATATGGTCTAACTCGGCTATTCGAGTGCGGGGTCGTACTGTGTCCTGGCCTCTGTGGCAGGAGGCTGGTATTCATTCCCTGGAACAACTGTTCCATGGTGACAATTTTAAAACCTTTCCCCAACTCAGTGAGGAATTCCATCTTCCGCCCTCACAATCCTGTAAATATTCCCATCTTCAACAAGCTCTCACAAAACGTCTGGGTTGCCCACCTGAGCTACTGTCCACTTCTCCTATTTTATCTTATTTGAATTTATGGGGAACTTTTAAGGGTTAATTAAAGATTTTTAACTGTGCACAGTTAAAAATCTTTAATTGTTATGACATTCCTGCTCCTTAACTGTAGCACGCAATAAGACAAATGCAGTACGACGAAATAACAAAACTAACAGAAACAAAGGCAGATACATTTGCATATTCAAATGAAGAAACCAGTAAAATCTATTCCCTTATTCGAGAGGAAACCTGTGAATACACCACTTCAAAATCTAAAGACCAACAAGTGAAACAACTTTTATATCTATCACGGAAAATCATTAATCAAAGGTTGCATGCCAGCACAATGCTCAGATATCACAAAGCGTCAAGAATCCCACGGGGATTGAGAATCTTATTGAGACCATCTTTATGCAAAAATTCAAAGAAGTTTACGGACAAATGGTACGCCATTTTAAATAAGTGTTCATTAGATCTAATTTTACTTATAATCGAGGAACTTTCTCAAATTTTGGAGGAATTAGAGAAGGATATTCTCAATGTCAAAGAGGAGTTGAGTAAATCTATGACAGCTGAGGAACTCAACACTATATTGGAAGACATCAAGTTACAATTAGCAAAACATACTGAGGAAGTAAATGAAAGAAAACTTCGCAAATACCGTCGAGATACCATCGACTATAAATTAGGCGAAGTCTATAATTGGGCGGAAGTATATGCGAGAAAGCTACAAAATCGTCCTTATACCCAACAAACGGATACATCATCATCTGATACAGATACCACATTGGAAAATAACAGAAGAGGACCCACTTCAACAAAACCTACCGCAAGCACTTCTAAGGCTGGACAGCCTTTTTTAGAAACAGGCCCCAACGCAGGGGACGACCCAGGAGGTCAAGGAGAAAAACCAACACCAGAGAAGGAGCAAGAACCGCCACAAACACGCCAGATAACAACAGAGAAGGACAAGAAAAAGAACCAGACATAGAGAATCTGGTTATCAATATTTCGAAAATTCATCTGACTACGACACAGATAAAAACATTACAAAAAGGGACTTCGCTTGTGCCTACTGCGCATACTAACCAATTGGAAGTAAACGTCAGTTTTTTTCAAATTAATGAGAAAGTTGAGACTCCGACACTTTTTTTCCAATATAGTAACAGAAAAACAGGAACAAAGGGAAGATCCCCTCAAAGGCCTCTCTATGACCAGCACGTATATGCCTCCCATCAGCCATAAGACCATAGATCTATATGAACAAATTTTTAAACAAGACTTGAATAAGATCAATTACCGAAAACAAACCAAAACCAGGAATCTCACACAAAAAGAATACGCTACATTAAAAGCAATAGCAAACAATCCCACCATTGTATGTCAAAGAGCTGATAAGGGCGGAGCCCTGGTAATCATGGATAAAGAATACTATGATTCACAAATCGCAGTACATCTTCAAGACATCCACACATATATGGAATTGAATTCAAATCCCACAAGAGAAATACAGACAGTCTTAGAAAACATCATTCGAGAAGGTGTGTCAAGAGGATGCATAGACGAAAAAGTTAAGAAATATCTTACCACTGAGTATCCAAAAACTCCAAAGTTTTACCTTACGCCAAAAATACATAAAGACCCGGTCAGGCCTCCTTGCCGACCCATAGTTTCCACATGCGGAAGTGTTCATGAACCTGTGGGAAAACTGATTGACAGATACCTACAGCCATTCGTAACCACAATGGATTTCTTTGTGAAAGACACCACTGACTTTCTTTTAAAACTGGAGGCAATGAACTTAACACCAGAAGAAAAGATGATCTTATGTACCATCGATGTCCAAGCTTTGTATACTCCATACCACATTTGATGGGAATAGAAGCAGTGGAGGAAGCGTTGCTCCACATGGAATATGATGAATCAATGAAAATCTTCTTACTGGAGTTGTTGAATTTCGTCTTGATGCATAGTTACTTTGAATGTGATAAACATTGGTATCTCCAAAAGTCGGGAACATCCATGGGGAATCCGGCTGCTCCAGCATACGCGAATATCTTTATGCATCAATATGAACAGAAACACATACTGCAAAATGACCAGTGGAAACAAGGACTGCGTATGTATCTAAGATATATCGATGATATATTTATACTATGGAAAGGTGAAAAAGAAAGTTTAATCAAAAACATCAGTCAGCTAAACACAATAGACCCTCGCATCCAATTCACATCTGAGATTCATCATAGTCAGATCAATTACTTGGATGTAACTATCATCTAAAACAACAACCGTTTGGAAACCACACTATATACCAAAAAAACAGACCGCAATAACCTATTGATATACCAGAGCTTCCACCCCAGCTCTCTTAAACAACATTTAACCTACTCTCAGTTACTGCGAGTTAAAAGAATTGTCTCAACCCCACAGGAATCAATGACGCAAATACAAAAAATGTTACAACGCTTCAAAAAGCGAGGATACCCAGAGAGTACATCCGCCTTAGAAAGGGCTCAAATAAATCAAGAGACACATTGTTGAACTCAAATCCAGACAAAAAGGAGGTGAAAATAACCTGTGTAAGTACATTTTCTACAGTAAGTCATTTAGTCAAGAAAGCAATCAAAAAGCATTGGCCAATGCTGCAAACTGAACCAGATTTTCAGCACATCTTCATGGATGAACCTGTATTTGCATACACCCGTGCAAAGAATTTGGGAGAAATAATTAAACATCCCACTATTACAGAAGACAAAAAAAACTACAAAGGGACAATTCCATGCAGAAACTGTAGCAACTGCCACAACATTATGGAAGGCAACACCATCATGCATCCAATGAAAGGCAATAAAATCAAATTAAGGGTCACTGGGACCTGCTACACCAAAAACATTATTTACCTAATCAAATGCCCTTGTGGTAAAGTGTACGTTGGTCAAATGGAGCGTAAACTAAAAACAAGACTTACAGAACATAAAAGTAACATCAGAACGAAGGTAATGAAATCGGCTGTAGCCACACATTTTTTGGAACAAAGACATCAAATAAATCAAATAAAAGCCTGCATACTTGAAATCGTTGATAAAAAAGAGGACAAAGACAACAAAAAAACTTTACTTATGCGTGAAAACCACTGGATGTTTTACCTACAGAGTTTAAACCCACATGGAATCAATGAAAGGGTTGAATACAGTTGTTATTTGTAATTGAAGGTCTTGTGCTGAGCCATGCCACCATCATTAAAATTCACTATGTTTATAATTTAACTTTTGAAATGTTTTGTGTTTCATTATCGATTCAGGTATTAGGTGTAAACGTGTTTATGCACTTACATAATTCACATCAGAATTCTATGAAATACTATCAGTGCTACTATGTTTCATACCACAGAACAGCGTACAGGTCCCTTTAAATACGTGAGAGTTCGCCAATACACACATTTCCGGTCAGCGCATCGCACGCCGCCGGCTTTAGAAGAAACGGTGCACGCCTTAGAGACACACGGGAGAAAACGCGCAAATTTATGAATACTCCGGGTAAGAACAGCGACCCCCGTATTTTAGTTGTTTTAAACATTCCACTTTAGTAACATGCGCATAAGCGGCTTGCTTCTTTGCATTAAATTTGAGCATAGATTAGTTATTCGGCAGCCCTAACAGAGCCCACAGCGACTAACGCATGAAAATGGTATCATCCAGTGCACAACAGTTTAAAACAAAATGTCTATTAATGCAAGTATAAGCATCAGGATATATCGCTAATCGAGATGGTACTCATGACGCATGCACATGGTTGGTTCAGGAATGATATGAAAGCGCGCCACGTGAAGTTAGATAACCGTTAGCACTAGAATTGTTTGTAAGCGTTCTCCATTAAGAACACATGTCAGATGTAAGAGCGGTTCGACATTTTACCTTCAGATGCTAAGGGATGATAACATCGTTTGAATCATAGTATAAAGCATCACAGTGTACGTATTATTGAATAGATTTCATTGCATTAAAATTTTAAAATACCCTTGATTTATGTTACTGAATATGCCATTTGATTACTGATTGGTGATAGATATATTTTGATGTTGTAGATTTCCCTGATGAAGCCCGAAGGGCGAAATGCATTGGAATATTTACGGATTGTTAACTTTATTTCATGATTGAAAAATGAAGAGAACATATGACATTGAAACATTACTACAATAGTAATTTACAAAAACATTGATAAAATCTCAAAGTATGAATAAAATACCTTGAAGGAAAAAACAAAAAGAAAAAAGTTTCTTTTATAATTGAAACCGTTGTTTAACAAAACTTTATTGACAAACTTTATTGAGAAATTGAGCTGAAGATTTCAGCAGTTACAGACCAGTGCCCTGAGAGTCACTCTCGCATAGTTTGCGCCAGTGCTATCCATAAAGAACTTTTAAGGGTGTCACTTCTGGCCTTTATAAGACTTTCTTACATCCTCTATTTTAGCAACCCCTTTCAAAAGCTCTTCAATTGAAGTGGCAATCACGCCTTTCTGTGACATACTCAGATGCTCAGTGGGATCTCATTTTGGAAGGATTACATAAGGGTGTTCGAGAAGCTCGCCTTAAATTCTGTATTTTTAAAATTCTCCATGAATGGCACTGGTCCCCGGTCAAATTACATTGTGCTCAGTTACTTTCCCATTCTTTGTGCTGGAGATGTCCTGCTTCCAGTTGTGATATAACGCACATTATCTGTGAATGCCCTCGTACTAGATCATTTTGGCTTTTTGTGCGAAAGACTTTGGCTTCCTCTATGTCATTGCCTTTGCCCCTTACCTCTGCAAATATAATTTTACACGATCTTCGTGGCCTTCCAAAATTTACTAAACCACAGACTCATCTCCTACATACTGCCCTAGCCACGGCAAAAATGTGCATATTGCGTCATTGGAAGTCCTCATTACCTCCTTCTCAGGAGGAATGTGTAGTATGTATGGAGACACCACACAAAGTAGCTTGTAGTCTTGGTTTAATTAGCTTAGGAGAAGCACAGCGACAGGCAGCAGGCAGAGCTATAAACTGCCAGAAGGCAACATTCTACAACAAAAGCCATGGAACATAAGAACACAGGGGTTCTAACTACAGGTGCCAGGAAGGCACAAAACAGTGAATACTACATTATCCTCTTTTCTGTAAAACAAAAGAAGAAGTGTACCTACAAGAAGAAGGAGGAAAGAGAAGAGAAGAAAAGAACAGAAGAAGCAAAAGAAAAGAGGAGAGAAGTAGCCAGGAAATTAGAACGAGAATAGGAGAAGGGAAAAAGCACAACAGGGAGTGAAGGAGAAAACAGAAGGAAAAGGTTATCTGAACCTGGCAGGAACCTTACACACTCTATGACTCCTGCGAGGTCCTGGAACAGAAGCATCAACAACATTTTTGCCATTGTCATTAATAGCAACAGTACTAGAACGTTTGTCACTTGAAACAAAGCTGGGATTGGGCTGAGAGACACCAGTGTGAGCATCATCACTACTAATTTTAACAATTTTGCAGACGTTCCACCAATCCTTATTATTTACACGTACAGCATTTCCACAGACCTTGTCAACCACAAGTGGTTGAGAGAATTTGCTCCTGCCTTTAGTGACATGAACAGGATTTTTAATCCGAACCACATCACCAACACAGATGTCATGGGCAGCAGATCTCTTCCTTTCATCAAAATAGGTTTTCTGCTTCTTCTGAGCTTCAGAGACATTGTCTCTGACCAAAACATCAATTCCATCCATAACATTCATTTTTACCCACTTGGACATCCAACCCGGACAGATTTTGGTGGAGGGTTTTCTACCCCTCAGGAGCTCAAAGGGGGAGACCCCAGTAGAAGAATGAGCTGTTGTACGATAAAACCATAACATGGAACGCACAGCATTCTCAACCACACACTTGCTAGCAATGGCCCACTGGATACAGTTGTTGAGAACGCGGTTCATCCTCTCAACGAGACCATTGGCCTGGGGGTGGTAAAGGGAACTTTTCTTATGTGTCACACCACCTTGTTTGAGGAAAGATTCAAACTCACAACTGACAAATTGGACACCATTGTCAGTCATGACAACAGAGGGAAACCCTTCTCTCAAAAAGATGTCTTTCAAAAAAGAAATTACACAAGCAGAGGATGCTTCACTGACGAAGCGAATTTCCGGCCATTTGGAGTAGTAGTCAATGGCAACAATGGCAAAACGAGAACAGGAGGGTAAAAGGTAAAAAGGACCGACCAGATCAACCCCAATCTTTTCCCACGCTCTTTCCGGAAGTTGAACGGGCTCCATAGGGGGAGACCTAACTTTGTGACTTTTATCTGAGGACTTACAAATGACACAGTTGTCAACCAGAGAATCAACACACACGTCCATCTGTGGCCACCAGAACACATCTCTCAACCTACGTTTGGTGAAAGTCTTCCCTAAATGCCCTTCATGTGCACCATCCACCAGACGCTTCCGCAAGCTCTCGGGAGGAATAAGCCTCCCACACCGCATGAGAATGCCATCTTCAACAGTGAGCTCATCAGCAACTTTGACAAAAGTTTGGAAAACCCCAGTAACATTCTTTTCTTTGGGCCAACCAGACTTCAGATAGTCGACAACCTGTAGGAGAACCGCATCCTTCAAAAACTCTCTTTTCCACTCAGCCTCACTGATTGCACACATCCCTTCAAGATCCAAACCCGCAACAAAACAATCCTCAAGATCTTCATCTTTTTCAACCTCGGGGTCATTATCGGTTAAAGGAAAACGGGAAAAATAGTCGGCTCTGACATTCTTTGGGCCTGGCAGATAAACAACCTTAAAGTCATACTGAAGAAGCTTAGTGGACAGCCTCGCAATTCTAGGGGTGTGCTCCTTAATTTTTTCCCCAGACAAAATAGAAACTAGGGGACTGTGATCAGTGCGAATAGTGAAATGACTGCCCCAGAGATAAGGATTGAACTTCCTGACCACCCACCAACAGGCCAAGAGCTCTTTCTCAATAACAGAGAAGTTAACTTCTGCTCCACGAAGTACCCTAGAAGCGTATGCGATGGTGTTGTCAACTTGACCATTCCTCTGAGTAAGAACAGCCCCAAGTCCGAACCCACTCGCATCAACAGTCACGACACACTCCTTGTTGGGATCGAATGGTTTGAGAATACTTTCCCCAACAAGCTGAGATTTGATCCACTTGAAAATTTCTTGGCAATTTTCATCCCAAACAAAAGGCACACTTTTCTTTAACATGTTAGTCAAAGGTTGAACCTTTGACGCGTAGTCTTTGATAAATCTCGAGTAAAATTCACTGAGACCAATGAAAGATTTTAGTCCAGATTTGTCAGCAGGTGGGGAAGCATCAACAATGGCTTTCACCAAACCAGGACGTGGTTCCACACCTGCATGAGAAACCACATGACCCAGAAATTCCATCTTTTCTTTGGAGAAAACGCATTTCTCTTTCTTTAAAACAATACCCTTTTCTTGCATGATTTCTAGGACCTGATTTAAGGAAAAGTCATGATCGTCCTTGTTCTTGCCAAAAATCAGAACATCATCCTGGAAGACAATCACTCCAGGTGTGTCCCTAAACATCTGACTCATCAACCTTTGGAAAACTGCGGCCGCTGACGCAAGGCCAAACGGCATCCTACAGTACTGAAAACTGCCAAAGGGGGATACAAATGCAGTCAGGTGTCTAGAAGATTGACTCAACACCACCTGGTGGTAAGCGGAGGCCAAGTCCAGCTTAGTGTACCACCTTGCCCCCCTGGTAAGGGACAACAAATCCGTTATTTTAGGTAAGGGGTGTGAATCAATCCAGATGTTCTTATTGAGACTGCGCAAATCCACACAGACGCGCAAATCCCCATTCCTTTTTCTGGCGACAACAAGAGGAGACAACCACAAGGACGACTCAATGGGTTCTATGACTCCTTTTCTGCAAAGACCCATCAACTCCTTTTCTAAATCATCCCTCACGCTGAAAGGAACACTCCTCACCTTATGTTTTACAGGAATTGCACCATCCTTAACTCTAATTTCGTGGTTGAAACCCTTAATGATGCCAAGGCCACTCCCGAAGACTCTTGGGAATTTGGAAATTAAACCCTCAATATTGTCACCTGAAACAATAACAGCTAAACTCTCTA
Source organism: Lissotriton vulgaris (assembly GCF_964263255.1). NCBI lineage: Eukaryota > Metazoa > Chordata > Amphibia > Caudata > Salamandridae > Lissotriton > Lissotriton vulgaris. The sequence continues at coordinate 1,301,231,891 of NC_141695.1, read as the reverse complement.
CATTGTCATGAGATTCCTCAATACTGATCTGTTCTTTGGAGTCTGGTCTAAGGATCATCTTGAACAAACCCTGATGAAACCAACCCTTTATGTTTAGGCCCTTCAATGAAACGTACACTTTGCCAAAGATCCTCCTTCCCTTGAACTGAATAATGTCTTCAAAAAAACCCAGAAGAGCAATTCTACGCCCTTCATAAGAAACAGGGGTCCTGTCAGGTGGTAGGAGGTTCCTTTCAGGCCAGGTTACATCAAACAATTTTTGCGTAATCATAGTTACTCTTGCTCCAGAGTCCACTAATAGGGTAATTATCTTGTCACCCACGCCAAAATCTTCGAGAGAATCAACACAGTCAGATGGATCTCCAACAATGACCCCATCGTCTCGTACAACTACAACCATGTCTCTGAGGTCATCTTGGATGCCGTTCATAGAGTCGGAGTCATCATCAGTATTACCATAGGACTCTGAGACATTCCCAATGCTGTTGACGGTACCCAGACTCTGAGACTTGTTGCTGAAAGAAGAATTTCCCTGTTTAGAGATTTGGCAAATTTTTGCGAAGTGCCCAAACTTCCCACAGTTCCGACATGTAGAGTTCCTGGCAGGGCAAAACTTGTTGTTTTTATTGTGAGAGGGGTTTCCACATCTATAACAAATGTCATTTCTAGAGAAAGCATTTCTCTCAAAACGCTGAGAACCAGGAGTGTTGTTTCTATCAGAACGTTGACTGCTCACCACTTTACTGTCTCTGTTCTCCTTGGTTCTAACTATCGAAACTCCCTCGTCGCATTTCTTTTCAAGTTCCTTTACTTCTTTTTTTGACAGCTCAATACTCTTGGCTACACGAATAGTCTCTTCAAGTGTGGGATTGCCCAAAGTCAGAAGCTTCTGCTGAATAGACTTATCGGAGCACTTACAAACGTATTGATCCCTAATTAATTGCTCTCGAAAGCCCTCAAATTCACATTCAGCACTTAGTTGTCTTAGGCAAGAAACGTACGTCTCAACATCCTCCCCAGATAATTGTTCTCTTTTGAAAAATTTGTGTCTTATAACGACAAGACTAGGCTTGACATCGAAACGTAACTCGAGCCTTAATCTAGTCTCTGTGTATTCGTCTACATCTTCTTCAGCGTTGTTCCTTACTAAGGGAGGCAAATGCTTGAAGATTTCTCTTCCCTCGAAACCCAAGGAATGCAGTAGAAGACACTTCTTCCTTTCTGCGCGATATCTGGACGCACCTATAGCCCCCAGATAAGTCTCAAAGGCATCGAACCATTTTCTCCAGATTATGGGAGGATTGCCTGGGGACTCGAGAAAAGGAGGAGGAGGAGAGACCGATTGCATACTGATTGACATGCAGTGTTCAAACTTCTATTTTTTTTTCTAACTCTGTCGCTGTGCAGGAAGGTTGAGTGTGTAAAATACGAATTTTCCTTCACATACTCTTTTTGTAATGTTCTTTCACACTCAAGTAGATAAAGGACGGTGTAATTATTTAATTCGCCACTAGATGGCAATGTCATGCAGGTGTTTAAGCAACACTAACACACCGTAATGTTTTATGAATAGAGAATGCTTCATAAACACCGCATTCAAGTAGAAGAGACTCCTATTGTTTTTTCCTTTTGTAGATGAAACGGAGTCACAATCAGGACCATACACAGTCAATGAAAACAAGACCGGGGCGTGAACAGGCTCAAAAGCGGCTCAGAGGCAGCGAGGTTACCACGGAGACGCGTTTCCTTTCACCACGGAGACGCGTTACCCTTCACCAGTAAGCGTCAGACGGTTGCTCTGGAAACCAGCGCGTCAGAGTGTAACGCTGGAAACCACACGCTCGCGCTGAAAGCAATGACGCGAGGAGGAGGCACGTAGATAAACGCTCGCGCTGGGCGTTCTGAGCCGGCAATTATTAAAAAATGTTGTTATGAGCCTTAGTTTTAGTCGAAACGCGCAAAAACAAAGCGGAACCACTTATCTTTGGATCCGTCGTCGTCGGCCTGTAGATAAGGGTTATGAAGAGGTCGGTCTTGCTGTGTACTCGATCCACGGCGCTCTTTCTTCAGGAATGCAAGGAGAAACGAGGTAAGGCAGGTTCTTTTACCTTCTCCTAAGCAGCATCGTCGCCAACAAATTTGTAGTATGTGTGGAGACACCACACAAAGTAGCTTGTAGTCTTGGTTTAATTAGCTTAGGAGAAGCACAGCGACAGGCAGCAGGCAGAGCTCTAAACTGCCAGAAGGCAACATTCTACAACAAAAGCCATGGAACATAAGAACACAGGGGTTCTAACTACAGGTGCCAGGAAGGCACAAAACAGTGAATACTACAGAATGGTTGGTGGCAATGATACAAACACCTTCTTATGAACGTATAATTTATAATTTACAGGATCAAGCTTCCATTTTTCTTCAAGTTTGGTCCCCATTCCTGGAAACCACAGTGGGTACTGACTCTGTTTCTACTCCTTCTTCTTCTACCGCTGCTCTTCCTTCTTAATTCCTTCTTAATTCCACCTTTTTCGCACTATGTTCATTCTCTTTTATTCCTCTCTCCTATGTTCCTTCTCACTCTTCTTGCTTCCATCTCATTTCACAGTTAGTTTTGTTACTCTTTTGGCTCCCTTTTTCTTTTCTTTTTTCTCTTTCTTTCTCTCTTCCTCTCTTTCTTTCTTTTTCTCTTCTCTTTTTTCTTCCCTTTTATCCTTAGTTTTGCCTTATGAATTCTAGAGGATTTGTTGTTTATGCTTCCTTTGTTATATTTTATGAATCATTTCTTCATTTATGCTATGTCTCATTTTTTCCTCTGCATATGTATCTACATTTACGCTTTATCAAATTTTATTAATAAAAAATGTCAACACAAAAAAGAAAGTCTTTATGGGTTTCTGCCATGTCATGCCATGGCACAAACCAATACAACAAGAAACTTTTGACTCATTGGGAACTTTAATCCATTGCATGGGAGAATATTTTTAATAAATCTGTCTGAGGCTGCCATAGTTTCAGTGGTGCAAATTATCTCCAAAGGGGTATCCTTCATGGGTGTCAGTTGCACCAATCCGTGTTCCATTTGGTGTGAGCAGCAGTGGTTCTTCCATCTTCAATGTCAATTTCCCCCACTAAATTGGATTGGTGCTACACTAAGCTGGGCAATGGATCTTTTTTGCCTGAGATCCCTTTCCAGCCTTCATCTAAAGAGAGAATGACCCGCACATGCAATGCGCTCTTGTGATCCTAGAGGTGCTGCTTCCAAAGGCTTATGGCCACCAGGTATAATGTTTTTACATGCAATTGGGGTCATGTTTTGGGCGCTCCAATTTGAGACACCCATCTTCACTACCTGTTGTGAAACACTTCACTAGAAAAAGGCCCTGCCTGTTCTGTATAGGAATGATACACTAGGAGAAAAAAAAAACTTTGGACTGGATCAGAAGTTGAGATTATCTTGTTATAAATAACATAAAGACCCATACAATAATTTTATACAATGACTCACATAAATACAACAGTAAAATGATGCGTGCAAAGCACTCAACTACTATCATTACTTAACATCTGGCAGCAAAACAGACAGTATTAGAAGGAAGTCTGTACAGATATGAAAATACAGCTCAGCTGCTGGTGAATTTAAGACCTTTAAGTTTGGGAAAAGATACTTGCATATGAACTGTCTGTAAAAGTTGCAAAAAAACATGAAGTGCACCATAAGGTTACATGGAACGGTTGTTACAGCGATAGCATGTAAAAAATCCATATTTGTAAAGCGCGGGTCTCAAGGCACTGGGGGCCGTTGTGGAAATTAAGTGAGCTACTGCCCAGAGTGACATGGTGCTGAGCTGCACCCAGAGCCGAGGATCGAACCGTGAGCCGTGTGCTCCGAAATTTACTGCCCTGGCCACTCCACCACACTGCTACACACAATGTACACCTAGCGTAATAAGCCAAGGCTTTCAGAAAAGATAGAGAATGATAAACCATCTTGAATCTAAACCAATCAAGGAAATCATGTCCAAAATCATTCTTATTCCATTTAAGTTGATTCCCCGGTTACCTACCAGGAATCTTCGAGTCCTGGACTTCCTTGATGCAGTCCTTAGCTTGAGCAGTAACATTGTGTTATGTTGTTGCCAACGGTTCTGTTCGTGCTAATACCTATACCACTTATACTGTGAATTCCTTTCTCAAAGACTGTCAGGCCTTGGCAGATCGCATTTCAGAAGGTTTGGATTGTCCCTATCTTCTGGCCCTAATGGAGCAGCAGGTCCATTTTCTATTTGACCTGTCTTCCGACAAATTGTGTGCATCATCAGCTACTTCAGGGGTCGCTGTTTTTGCTCGTCGATAATTGTGGACGTGCAATTTCTAAAGGACGAAGCTCAAAAAGCTACTTAAATGAAACTGTCCTTTGAGGGTCCCAAGCTATTCGGACAACAGCTTGAGTAAATGATTAAAAGGTCTGTGGAAATAAAAAAAGGATGGTGCCAGCACAGCTAATTCAAAGGGGTAGAAACTTTTCTTTTAAAAGAGCTTTTCCTTCCCTCTCGGCAAGGGGTTCTTCCCAGTCTTTTCCAGGTAGGGGTAATGGCCGAGGGACCCCCTATCCAGATAAATCCTGGTTCGAGTCTTCTTCCTTGGTTGTCAACTCCCAGCATCCCAAGGCATGACTACCTGGTCCCTCTCTAGTTCGAGGGTGCCTTCTAGATTGGCAGGGACAATGGCAGCAGGATGTATCAGATGACTGGGCATTACAGTGGTGTCCAAAGGGTATCACTTGGAATTGTCAGAGACTCCCAGGGTCATTCTTCAGGGACACTAGTCTTCTAAGGGATATGGTCCGTCAACGTACGCTTTTCAATAGAGTCCAGCAACTTCTGGACAAACGGGCAGTTGTTCATGTTCCTCAGATGGAACACGTACATTCTTTTCCTGTTGCAACAAGTGTCAGGAGACGCCTGTCCTGTGTTAGACTCAAATGCATTTAATTGTTTCCTGTACCAATAACATTATAAATGGTTACCCAACAGAGCATCTTCTCCCTGTTAACAAAGGGTGCCATTTTCCCACATCTTTGGACATGCTGGGTGGATATTTACACCACCTGATTTGTCATCTTCATCAACAGTTCCAGAGGTTTTCAGTGGATGGCCAGCATTACCAATTTTGACCTCTCCCATTCGGTTTGGCATCTGCTCCCAGAGCTTTCACCAAGCTTCTAGCTCCACTGGTAGGTATTTAGCACTTGCGAAGTATTAAGGTGTTTTCTTAACATGACAATTGGTTAATTGCCTCTTCTTCTCTTTCTAAGGTTTATCAAGACATCGAGTCGGTGTCTGTCCTGTTGCACACTCATGATTTATTCTCAACATCACCAAGTCCCACCTTCAACTGTCCCAGTCTCAGCAGTTTATAGGGGCCCTCTTCCAGATGAACTTGGGGGAGGACTTTCTGTATCTCGCATGAAGGAAAAGCAGATGTTACACATTTTAACCCTTTTATCTCTCCCATCCACTCCAGTTAGACTGCGGTTGAGTTGTCGGGGAGAAATGGCGTCCACTTTGGCTCTGGTACTGTGGAGCCGTCCGTCTGCATCTATAGCCATTGTACATCCATTCTCCATCACTGGAATCATGTGTCTAAGGATTGCAAGGCATGGGTTCCAATCATTTGCCAATGTTTGCATCTCTTACAGTTGTGGTTGAACCCTGCAGTCTCAGTAAGGGTCATTAGTTGAGTGTGTACTCTCTTGTGATCATCTCCACTGATGCCAGCGGTCCGGGTGGGGGGCAGTCATGAGGAATCTTACCACCCAGGCGGTATGGAACAGGGGGGAGTCTCTCCCTTCTTTCAACTGGAAAGAGCTGCTTACAGTATGGGCTGCTCTGTTTCATTTCTTCCCATCAATCAGGGTTCAGAGGGTGTGTATACAGGCAACCAGGTCACAAGGTCTTATGTTTCTCATCAAGGGGAGATGATTCCCTCTCTTTTAGTACAATCCCAGAAGATCGGGCTGCGGGCAGAAGAGATTCATCTCTCTCTGTCAGGAGTCTATCTTTCAGGTAAGAAGAGGCTTATGGAATAGCTCAGTCTGAGGTTCCCACCTTCAGTATCTCTATGTCTCTCCACCACGATCTATCAGGAGATAGAGGGGTCTCCTGAATTGTTTTCCTCCCATCCCCTTGACACCCAGGTTATTGTAGAAGGTAATGTCTGACCATGCTCATGTTATTCTAGTGGCACGAAAGTGGTTGATGAGGCCTTGGTTCCCTCTGCTTATTCAGTGGGTCATCCTTACGTGTTTTCTCTTTATTCGTCTCCTCTGATTCATCCACTTCTGATTCCTTCCTCCCTAGAGCATATCCATCTGGGAGTTTGGCTGCTGAGCAAATGCCTCTGTTAGATATGGGTTGTTCTGAGTCTGGTGCCACTTCCATTCAGTTTTCTGGCAACCCCTCCACTCGCAGGCCATACGATCAGCATTGGGGACACTTTGATAAGTGGTGTCATTCTGACAGGTTGATTTTGACATCATGTCCTCCTTTAAGATTTTTTTTATTTTTTTTACAGGATGACTTTACCTTGGGTTTGGAAGTTTCTATTCTTAGGGCTAAGTGGGTGGCTTTTCAAGCCTTTTGGGGGGATGATCTCTCTGAGGTTCTGCACTGCCTTTGGCCTCTCCAATCCTTAGGGAATAATTTATGCAGAGCAAATTTCCCATTTTCCTTTTCCTGCTTGCCTCTGGTTCTACAGATTTTGACTGGTTCTCCTTTTAAACTACTTGATTCGGTTTCTTCCAACTTTCTGATAGAGAAGGTGGTGTTTCTGGTTGCTATGTATTCATGGAGAATGGTGGGAGAAATGTGTGCCTTTATGTTAGTTTTTCCATTTATTTGTTTCCTTCAAGATAAGGTTCTTCTTCGGCCAGGCTCAGCTTTTCTACCTATAGTCCCTTCCCAGTTTCATTGTTTGAAGGACATTGTTCTACTGGTTTTCTTTCCTTCTTCAGCTGAGTAAGTTATTTTGCATTCTCTGGATCTTTGCAAGGCTTTGTTTGTTTATTTTTAATGTTCTTCATCCTTTTGTAAGTCAGATTTCTTTTTTGTTAACATTGGTGTTCCCAATAAGGGTTCACGTCTTCCTATTGCTACCATTTCCAGATGGATTATGTCTTCAATCATGAGGGCTTATCAGGCATCAAATCTTTCTCTCCCCCGCAGGTTCAAGTTCATTCAACTAGAGGAGTTGCTCCCTCTTAGGCAGTCTTTAGGAATGCCTCTTTGAGGGACGTGTGTGCTCCTGCTACTTGGAGTTTACATTACACTTTTCTGTACCACTATCGGTGGTCATGTCCTGTCTGCAGTGGAGGGCACTTCTGTTGATTTGGTATCATGAGAAGCTATTTCTTTTTATGTTGTAATAACATCTGTTTTGATGCAGCATAGTCTGTGGTTAACTGGTGTTTTTAGAAATAGTTTGATTGGGCATTGTCTCAAGTGTAAGGACTGCATCCAGGATGACAAGTAGGTAATGCACCGGTTATCTTCATTATTCTAAGTCCTAGTGTTCCTAGATGCAGTCCTGCCTTCTGCCCTCCTGCCTGGGCATGGAGGTAGATTATTTCCAGTTTACTGTTTGTCTTTTGGCATTTACGTGGTATGTTACAGGAAGTGCATCATTGGTTCTGCCCTTTTCCAATGGCTCCTGGATAATGGGGGCCATCTTGGAGGAACATTTTGCTTCAGCTAGGGAATTGGTTCTGTCCAAATGGAGAAGTATCTCAAGCATAAGGACTGCATCCAGGAAGACGGACGAGGAGGTAATGTTCAAGTACATATATGATTTTAACAAGAAGAAAAGACTGTATGAATTGCTTCTCATTCGCCACAAATTCCCTCAATATATTTGTTCTTTCCACATACCTTTTACCTGCCCAAATCTTGTCACTATTCTGAATAGTATGTGAGTTTGAAGGTAGCTTGGCAAAGTCCTGATCAGTACAGGAACATTTGATATATGCTAACCAAGGAATCTTTTATTCATCATTCAGCTTTCAGCAACCCTCTATAACTTCTCAGTTTCAACAAGCTGTGGGATTGGATCAGATAGAAATCCACAGCTGGGTAAGAGCCAGACAATTCTGTTGTATGAATATCCAATATCCTTTTCTTTGTGATATAAAAAATGTAGGGTGTTTGAGGGACAACTAATAGCTGTCTGCAGAGTATGTTATCTTCTGTTTTAAAACAGAGATTATTCTTAAATCCTCATACACCCATGCTCATAGGTTTCTGTAGTTAACATTTGCTTACATGAATAGTCTTGATGTAATTTTTCAGTTTATTGCTCAGCCATGATGCAAAGTCAAAGATGGCTCCCAAATACTTTATATAAGGCAAGGTCCCAGAGTTTTCAGAAGGTAAAACCAGATACGAGAAAAAAGAATCTAACTCCAATGCATGCCCCTTAATCAGGATCATTATAATTTTAGTTAATTCCGGTACAATAGTAGAAATAAAACATTTTGAAAGATAACATGGTCAAATATTTAGACAAACCTTGACAGTTGAGTTTTTTTAAATTGCTTGTACCTATTGCTCCCTTTAACAAATTTGCACAAACTTTGGCAATTTCTAAGAATGTTTAGCTTCCTCTTAGTATGTTTAAATTGAGATTTTTAAAAGGAGCATAATTAAAATGTGGGGTCAAAGAGAATTTAATTGCTAATATCTGTAGCATCATTTGATGACTCCACATGATATTTGTCAGACAAATACCATATTTTGCCTTCTGTGGGTTTGGCAAGTTTTGTACAAATCTATTAAGGTTGGCAACAAAATGGTAAAAGGGTTGTCAAAACAATTTCATGTGCTAATAACATTGTTGCTATTTGATGGAGCTGCATGACATTTTGTGTGTAACAATTATTTATGGGTTTTATGAAGCCAAAATATAACTCGGGGGTGAATGCAACCTTCAGTCATGTACCCTAAGGATTACCTTCAAAACATAGGCAAAGCATCAGCAATTAAATAAGCCCATAGAATAATAAAATGCAACGCATAAACAGAAATAAAACAAATACAAAGTGATTGATTAATTCCCCAAAGAAAAGCAAAGTTTGCTATGCGCTGCTTTGCATTACTTTGCATCAAGGGGGCTTTCATTCAGTGGTACATTGACGTTCCAATGCATCCACCCATGGATTTTGACACACACACCCTTTCTACAATCGTTAACGGGGATTTGTGTCAAAATCGTACGCCTCTTTGAGGTAGGTGCAAGTGAGACAAATTTTTGTTTCTCTTAGTTTTTTCCTACTTGGCATCCATGCTGCATTTTACAGCACACTTACGAAGCAGGAAAAGTGTTTAAGGTTACAGGTGTTAAAGGATAGTTTTTGTACTGAAAGGTTCGACTTCACTACAAAAACTATTGCTAACAACAATGCAAAGACCCTTGCACCATGCTTCAAGGGTGTGTGCATTGCGGCATGGCAGTCTAAAGCACACCAGAGCGAGGAAAGAGGAAAATAGTGTCACATCTTAGTAGATATGGGGCTGTTCTTCTCTGACTTAACAAATGAAACCATCACACTACACATATCACACTCTAAGATGCAAAGACATGCACAAAGATGACCAAAATACACTACACACATACACAATAGCTCATCGTGCAACACCCATATTTTTTTACCTTGAGAGGTGGACTTTTTGTTTAGAAATTTTCAAATTTACGGCTTTTACATCCGAACTTCACAAGGGCAATTACCTCATTGTAAGTAGAAGTTGTTGTATCATTGGGACTAAGCTGTAGTCTAGTTCACAAATTTAAGTTAACATTTGGACCAGGCAAGGTTATCATATGTCACCTACAGTGTTTGCTATTATTAATGAACCTTTAGCGATTGGGTTGAGTTTAAATGACTCCTTAAAACCAGTACTGCCTAATGCCCAAAGCTTAAACTTAATGCCGATGGTATTATCTATTTTTTTTATTACGTAGTGTTAAAAAGTAGATCTTTACACATACATTTATCAGGAGTTCCATAAAAATATACAATGATGTGTTACAATAGTGGTCTTAAATCACAGATCAATGAAAATGAAAGAGGGAAAGAGTGGCTATTGTGTTTCTCACTGGGGCAGTTTTCACAATCAGATATATGTGTTTGTCCTCAGACCCATTCACATTTTACGTTTTTTTGTACATTTTATCTGCCTCCAACGAGGCGTTTTTTATTACCCATTTTACGTAAAAACAATTTTAGCACATGTAGGGAGGCTCTTCTGTTTCTGCAGCAATTAGGTGATTCTGCCACCTGCAAAGGGGTTGGTGTTTTTTTTTTAATGTCATTTTTACTAGCAAAGCTGTGTTGTTTTAAATTTAATTCAAGTTGTATGTAACTTTTCATGACAAATGTTCTTATTATATTTTATTTATCTTTATTCATGTGTGTAAATACAAATTGTTGCCAGTGTATTCTAATAATTTACCTAGTCTACTTCTAAGATCTTCCATTGTGAAATTGAATAAAGTTTACTTTGACTTAGAAAGAGAGAGTTCAATGCATGCAATAACATTAGTAAAGACACAAATAGGCAGAAAACGGGTTTAGCTAATAGATTATGCTAACATAAACTCCTAAAAAACAATCTCATATCCTGTTTTAATATAGACAAATATTTTGGAATATGCTATTATATTTAGCCTTCTTATGTTCTAACGTAAGTTAATAAAAAAAAAAATAGGTTAATTAAAAAAACTTGTATGACTCAGAATCACAATAAGAATCATCTTTATTCAGCTACCAACAGCCATAAAAGTAATACGAAACATGTGCAGAATAGCAATAAAATACCTATAGATTCATTTACAAAAACAGGCAAGAAAATGCATAATATCATATATAATAAATCAGTCTGCCAGTGCAACAAATAAATTAGTCTAAAGCATCGATCTCCTGGACCAAACCATTGCTCGAAGAAATTGGGTCACATTGCAACAAGTTTCTTCGTCTGACAAGGCTAATAAACAGTAATAGGCTTGTAAGCAAAACATCACTCGGTCCTTGGTACCCGTGTGCAAGAAAACCAGCAGATGTACTAGCGAGGGATCCATTACCCCCAGGTCCTTCCTGGCCTCATCCCATTCCTTAACTAAGTGGAGATTACTATCTCCGCGACAGAAAAAAAGAAAAGGAACATGCTGGGATACCCAACCCACTTCCTCCCACTGGGAGTACATAAGTAGTACCATCCCAGCATGCAACCTGTTTTTTCTGTCTTCCGACATATTGGGATGTGTTTGGACGTACCTGATGGATTCTTCACTGGACGTCCTGTCGAGCTGGCGGGCTGTCCTCGCCGTCCTCTTCCGCGTTCTCCTGGCCTGCCGGGCTTGCCAGGAGCTGCGTTGTTTGCCAACGGGCCCTTTGCGGTTGGGGCACCGTTCCTCCCGGTCTCTTCCGGGTTGCAGTGCGCGTCTCGCTGTGGCTTGGCTGCTCTGGGGGAAGCGCTGCTGCAGCTGTTTGGCGGGTCCTGGGGCTCTACTGGGCATTGCTCCTTGGCCCCCTGCCTGGCGTTTGATGTCCTGCGGGCCTCCTCTACTTCCTGCCGCCCCTGCTGCTCAGTTGGGTTGGTGCGGGGCGGGCCTTGCTGTGACCTTGGAGGCCGTTTTCAGTGGGCTTCTCCACTCGGCGGGGTTCCTGGTGCTCGCCTGGGCTGGCTGTTGGGGGCAGTGGGCTTGTGGTGTGCCCTTCCTGACCCCTTGGTCAGTACCAAGTAGCAGTCCCTTTTTTCTCCTTGCTGTTTTGGGGATTTTTTGGCTGGCTCTCCTTCTGGGAGCTGCCTGGCTGGGGGGGCAGAGTCTCCTGGAGATGCTGGGGTTTGTGCCCGGGGCCACATACATGCGATGCAGGCGCTCTTCCGCTGGGCTGCTTCCCCGCTTCTGCCCTCGCCTGCGTCTCCTCTGGCCATACCTTCGTGTGTGCAAGACTTTCGAGCCTGGGACTGCAAGTTTGAGCCTGGCTTCCACTCCACATCCTGTGATTCTTAACATGATCCCATCCTTGTGTACTGTTACTCATGTTAGTGTCATGTGAGAATGTTGTGTGAAGCTGAGATACGTGTCCATTTGATGTGGCTTCAATTGCAGTGAAACGTGCTACTATTTATGGTTTGGCTGGTTCGGGCCATGGGCTGTTTGACGGGGACAGCGCTGCGGCCTATGTTCCTGTGAATTTGAGGCACGCACTTGTGGTTTCGCTACCTGCTGCAGCGTCTCTCTTTTTTTACCTGGGTTTTCCGTGTTTGTTTGGCTTCTGCTTTCCGTGGGATTCTGTTGCAGCCCTGGGTGGTGTCTCGTTCCCCTGCTCTTTTGGGGTTTTTGGGTTGCTGCCTGCTTGGCCTTCTGGTCACTTCCACAATGTATGCCTGGGCCTCTGGGTGGTGTCGGGTTTTTTTTTTCCGAGCCTCCTGCTTGCGTTTCTTGCACCCTGTGTCTTTGCACTGGGCTCCGCTGGGCTGCCTGGGCCTTGCCGTCTGGGTTCCCTGCTTCTTTTAGGTGCTGTTGGTTATGTTAATAAAAAAACTTATTGAGCGCACTATCACCGGTAGGTTTCTTGGCGCTTAAATAGACAGTGACATAACCAGGGATATGGAATGGAGGTTTATTGATATGCTTGTCTGTATAGCCAGGTCTTTAAGGCTTTCCGAAATGAGAAGAGGTCCTGACAGGTCCGAATCTCAAGAGGGAAGGTGTTTCACAGAAGAGGAGCCAGTGTGGCAAACCTGCGGCCACCAGAGCGCTTGCGTTTAAAAGAGTGTATCTGAAGGAGGCCAAGATGGGATGAGCGGAGGTTGCGAGACGGTACGTACTTTGTGATAAGTTGCTCAATGAATTTGGGGCTTTTACAGTGTAATGATTTGAAAATCATGCATCCTGTTTTAAAGGTGCAACACTGGGTCACCGGAAGCCAATAGAATTTTATAAGTAGGGGATTAGCTGGTTGCCATCTGGGTTGATTCAAAATCAATCTGGCGGCATAGTTCTGCACCATCTGGAGGCGTTTTGACAACTAGAGGGGGAGACCCAAGTAAATAGAGTTCGCATAGTCCAGATGGGACAATACGGTAGCGATCACCACCTGGGTGATTGCCTCCGAGGTGAGAAGGCGCCGAACCTTTCAGATTTTTCTTAAACACTTAGAGACCACCTGGCCCACTTGGGCTTTTAGCGAAATGTCGCAGTCCACAGTGACCCCAAGTATCTTTGCCGATAGGGAGGGGGTCGGGCCTTGACCCAAGTCTGAAGGCCAATAGTGGGGGCCCCTACTGTTTGATGCTGTCTCCAGTGAGAACTACTAGCTCAGTTTTACCCAGGTTTAATTTCAAATGGTTTTGGTCCATCCAGGTTTTGATGTTCCTCATGGTCGATTGAAAATTCAAGATAGAAGTTTCAGAATTATCAATCGTGAACAGCAGCTGTAAGTCATCTGCGTAGTTATACACCATCACCTGCTCATCTATGAGTGCCTGAATCAATGGAAGAATGTAGAGATTAAACAGGTGAGGTGACAGGGAAGAGCCCTTTGGAACTTTGCATGTAATGGACTGTTTGGTGCCGGCTAGCTCTCCAAGCTGGTTCCAGTTGTCTACGGGTCTCTCCCGGTGCTGGTGGATTCCTGTACTTGCTGGCACCTGTTTCTGGTTGCTGGCACTCTATGCTTTGCTGGTTGCCTGTGGCGTGGGTCTGCCTGCTGTCTCGGTCCTGGGCCTTTGGTGCCTCCGGCCTGGTTCTCTGACTCTGCTGCCCTCTGCTCCCAAGGTTCTGGCGGTCCTTCGGCTTTTTCGGCTGCCTGCAATGTTGGCTACCCTGCCTTCACTGTCCTGTCTTGGGACATGGTTTCCCTTGGGTCCTGCCCTTTTTGGGGGGTTCTGCCTAGGAGGGGGTCCTTCGGGGGTTCCTCCGTGGGTTGTGGGTTGCCTAGCCTTTTGCTTTTTCTCTTGCTCTGCGCTTGTTGCTGATGGGAGTCTGGGTTGGGGGTCGGTCCCTGAGGGTCTCCCGTTGGCCTGTCCCCTTGGTGCATGCTGCCTGGCGGCTTCTTGCTTGCATGTGCTGGACTATGGCCTTGGCTTCTGTTGCACCTTCTGCCCGCCCTGTGGTTTGCCGGGTCGGCCCTGGTTCCTCCCTGGGATGGTGTCTGCTTGCTGGGCCATGGCTCGCTTTGGGCGGTCTCTCCCGAGGTTTGTTGGCTTCTTCTTATGGCCTCTTTTCTCTGTCCTCTGGGTATCCGGTAGTCCTGCCCTGCGGGCTTCTGTTGTCCCTGGTTGGTACCTGGATTTGGGTTTGCCTGTTGCTGTAGCCTGTTCTGGTCAACCCTGGCTGCTTGTCGGGCATTTTGCCCTTTTTTGGGTCCTAGTGCCTTGCGGTTCTTGGGCTTCCTTTGGCTGCCTGCGGCCCTTCCGTCCGTTGGTTTCTGCCCTTCTGTGGTTTAGGGTCTGGTGCGTACCTGTCTGAGTGCGTGCCTCTCTGCCGTTTTCGCTGTTGGGCGTTTCTTGCTTCCTTCCAGGTGTTTTTAGCTTGCCCCGTGCTTGGGGTGTCTGCCTTCCATGGGTTCGCTGGGTTCTACCCCTTGTTTTTCGGGGGGGGGGGCTGTTGTGTCCTTCCTCGGTTCTGGGGGTCCCTTGGCCTTGTTGGGCTGTTGGCTCCAGGGCGGTGCTGGTTGGGGCTCTGATGGGTTCTGGCTGGTGTTGGGTGTTGGCTTGTTAGGCTTGTCTTCTCACCTGCCGCTCCTTTTGCCTCCTGTGGTGGCTGTGTGTCGTTGGTCTTTCTCTGCCTCTGCCTCTGCCTTTGGTTGCCCCTTGTTCTTTGGGTTCCTGGCTCCTGTGCCTTGCCCTGTTTGCTGTGCCATTTTGCTTCTTCTGGGTGTTGGATGTCGGCATCCCCTGGTGCCTGGGCTGCTTTGTTGCTTCCCGCTCCTCCCATTCCGCTTTTGGGTTGCGGTTGGTTTCGCCTCGGGTCTGGGGCTCTGGCTTTTTCACCTTTTGGGGCCTGTCTTTGGGCCTGTACTCCCACGTGGGCTGTTTTCAGTCTGTGGTGTCTGTGTCCCTTGCTCTCTTGTTGGCTCTGGAGGTGTTCCTTCTCCCCTTGTTTGAGTCTGTTCCCGCTCCCCTGTTGGGCGGTGCGCCTTTGGCTTCTCCGGGCTCCTCTCATTTGGTTTATGGTGCCTGGGTTGTTCCGGTGTGCTCTGGGGGCCTGGGCTCTGCCTCTGTCAGGTTTGCCCTTCTGATCCCTGTGTTTGGCCTCCTATTCGCTTGTGCATTTGGGTCACTGGTGCGCCTCTCGGTTTGGTTGTATCAGGCTTTGTGCTGTGGGGCCCTGGTTTGCCTAGGTTCCTCTGTTGTCCCCTGCTTGGGTCTTTTCCTGGCCGCTCGTTCTTTTGGACTCTGTCGTGGTCCTGGGCTGGTCTTCTGTCCTTTCCTGTGCGGCTCCTTTTTGGCTGGCTGTGGTTCTGGGTCCATTGTGGGGGCTGCTGGGTGGCCTGGCTGTTGTTGGCTGCTGTGCCTTTCCCTGTGTCCCTTCTTGGTTTGGGGTTCTTTTTGCCTCTCCTACTGGGTCCTGGTGGCGCTGTGCTGTGTGCCTCCTGGCTGGCCTACTGGTTCTCCGGCTGGCTTCTTGGGCATTTATGGGTCTCCTGCGGGGTTGGGCAGTTGGTCTCCTTGTTGGTCTTTCCTGTTTTGCCCTTCTACCTCCTGGGGTTCGCCTTCCTCCTGGCGGTTGGTCGGCTTTTGGTTGGTGTTGTTTCCTCCTTTCCGGTTCTGGGGTTTTGGTTTCCCCAGTTCCGTGTAGGTCCTCTGTTGTTGTCTTTCTTGGTTTTGCCCTGGTTTTTGCTAGGTTTGCTTCAGGGTGAGCTTCTTTGCTCTCCCCGGCCTCCGTTGGGTGGGTTGCTGGGCTTCTTGTCCCAGTGGCTCCTGTTTTGTTGGAGTGCCTCTGGCCTGGTCAATTCTTGTGCCCCAGGTTCTTTCCCGGTGGGGTGGCCTTTTGATTCCTGCGGCTCTTCAGTGTCTCGGCTGGGGTTGGCCGTTGGTTGGTCCTGCCCTGTGGCCTGGTCCTTCTGTGGGTTTCTGGCCTCCGGGTTCCCTGTTGCCTGCGGTTGTCGGCTAGGGGGGGCTTGCTTGGGTTCCCTGCCCCCTTCTCTTCCTGGCTGTTCCTCTGGGTGGGTGCCTGTTTGCTTGTCCAGTTCTGCCCTCTTTGGTCTTTGCGACTCTGCTGGTGGCTTCCCCTGGTATGTTGGGGTGGACCTGTGGTTGCTCGAGTCTTGCTTCTGCTGTGTTCTTTCCTGGGCCTTCGGCCTGCCGCCCTGTGTCGTCTGTTCTCCTCTGCTCTTAGCCATTGGGCTGGGTTGGCATGTTTGGTCCCTGGTCCGGTAGCTGCCTGGTGGTGCCTGGGTATGTCGGGTTCGCCCTTTGAGGTTCCTCCCTGGCCGGTTGCCTCTTCTGGTTCTGTTTCTCTGTTGGGGCACGCTTGCTTCTTCTTGACTCCCTTTGGTCGTTCGGGGGGCTTGGTTTTTGCTCCTCTGGTTGCTCCCTTGGGGCTTGGTTCTGCATGTGTAGCCTCCTTCTGGCTTGCCGGGGGGTTCTTGTGTTTTTCTCTGGCCGTCCCCTGCTGGTTTTGGGGTCTCAGCTCTGTCCGCTTCTTTGGGGGCTTGCTTGGTTGTGTGCTCCTTCCTCTGTTTTTCTCCTTTGTGTGGGCTCCTTTTTGCTTCTGTAGGGTGCAGTTTTTCAGTCTGGTGCCCTTGGCATTGGTGGGGTCCGAAAGGCCAGGTTCTCTGCTTTTGTATTCTCCACTTAGTTAAGGAATGGGACGAGGACAGGAGGGACCTGGGGTTAATGTCCTAATACTTACCGCTAATCTTCATTACTCCTGGTCCCATTGTCCTGGACCCATTCCTTACGCCCCTCCCTCCCTTCCTGGCGACCAGTCTTCCGGTTGGTGGCTTGTTATTTTCAAGCTGCATGCTGGGATGTGCTCCCAGTGGGAAGGAATGGGTTGGGTATCCCACCATGCTCCTTTTCTTTTTTTTGTCGCAGAGATAGTCATCTGTACTTAGTTAAGGAATGGGACGAGGACAACGGGACCAGGAGTAATGAAGATTACCAGCAAGTAATAGGACAACTTTGCCTGATTGACGCAGTCAACAGCCATTGACAAATCCATAAATGCTAAATATAATGTGGACTGTTTGTCCACAGAATATTTTCCTGTAATCAAATTTAGATTAAGGCATTCGTCGACTGTCCATATACCACTTCAGAATCATATTGACACTTTTTAAGGACATTATTTTCATAGACCCATTGTATTACTCTGTTGTACAGAACGCTACCCTGGATTTTAGTTGGGATATTTATCAGGGAAATAGGGTGGTAACACTTAGGTTCCACCCTATAACCCTTTTTAAAAATCAGAACAGTTACTGATTAAGCCCATGAGCTAGGAATCTGTGAGGGGCTCATGCTATTGTAAACATTGGTAAATAATGGAGCACAAAAAATAGTATTACACTTATTAATGTCAATTGAGATTCTATCAGGACTTATTTTTGTCTGCCAATGAGCAAAAAGTGGCACATGATTTGTCTTCCAGCACTGTAGAATAAGCAAGCATGCTGTTGACATAGCGATAACAACAAATTCTTCTCCACCCCTGAAAAGGAAACATTGTTCTTGACATCATTTTGTACTATACCAACAAACATAGTAAAAACTGCTGGTGGAAACAAACAGTGCAGTTACCCACCTATGAAGGAAAATAGTTGAGTCCAAAATGCAAAGAGCAATGAGCAAGTGGCTTTAACATGCTGCAAATCCGCTTTACTCTCCTGATTACATGTAAAACAGTAATTTGGAGTGGACAAATAGCAGCTGCGGTCCATGCAGGTAACAGCGGTGGGGCCGTGTTGGGTGGGATTTCGAGTGACGATGCAGAGGGAAAATTAATTATTTATTTAATTTCCCCTCTGCATCGTCCCTCGAAATCTTCCCCAACGTGGCCCCACTGCTGTTACCTGCACGGACCACAGCTGACCAATAGTATTTTTATAACCATTTGCATATAGTAGAAAGGTCAACAAGAAAAAAATGAAATTTTCTTAAAACTAGCTGCCCTAAATAGTTTATTACTGTATTGAGATAATTTGCCCGGTTACTTAAAAGTAACTTTAAACCTGGTTTCTTTCTCTATTCTGTCTGAATGATTTTCCTAAAGTAGAACATGCTGATTTTCGTTTGAATGGTTATACCAGTGTCCAGTGCCTCTAAGATTATGGTTAAAGAGTATCTTTAAAATCTTGGCACTTTTTTCTTCAGCATAAGCTGTATAGACTTGCAGTAGCTTTTAAATTCCCTACAGATTACATTTTTCTGAAAGACACATTTTTGAATTGACTACAACAAGATTTTTTGGGCAACATAAACAGTTTGAGAAAATATGGCTACTGTATACCTAGCTCATCCTGCATTGCACAAAATAAACAGTTATTAAACAAGCACTGGTAAATGCATTCGTTTTCGCGTATGTGATTAATAATACGTTTTTTTATTGTAAGTTGTAGGTTGCTGAGTAGTTGCACAACATAAGTTACAGAAAGTCTGTTAAAGTGTTACGACTTGATATTTTACAGAAAGGCGATATATTGTGCTGTTAGTAGTGGTATAGTGCGGGTAAGTAATAGCAAAATTTGGAAAAATTAATGAGGGAAATAATAGAATTAATTGATGTAATTGCAATAGTATGTGTTTAGAGGAGTTCTGACAACTTTTGAGCCCAGTGCCACTGCACCTGCTGTACTATTTAAATCATGCCAGAGAGCTCTCACAATAACTGCATTTATGACTGCCTGTTTAGTAGTAAAATATAATGATATTAGACGTTTCAAGAAGGTCATGACAAATTTTGGGCCCGGTGCAACTGTACCTCCTGCACCATTCAAATCATGACCCTGTTGTCTGCAAGGTAACTTCACTTGTGACTGCCTGTTTAGTAGGAAAATATAGCAATATATTAGCTGTTTAGTAGGGTGGCTAGAGCTTTTGGTCCTGGTACTACTGCATCTGCTGCACCATTCAAATTATGACCCTATTGCCTGCTTGATCAATGCACTTTTGACTGTCTTGTTTAGTAGTAAAATATAGCAATATTTTGGGTTTAGTAGGTCCATAAAGCTTTTGGACCCAGCGCCACTGCACCTGCTGCACAATTGAAATCAAGTCCCTTTTAACTGCAAGGTACCTGCAATTGTGACTGCCTGTTTATTAGTCAAAAACAGCAAATTTATGTGTTTACAGGAGTTCTAACAATAACACCACAGAGAGAAGAAGGGTCATAGGGAAGTTTAAAGACCTGCCCAGGTTCACATCTCCTAATCTACTACTATACTCAACAGAAAGAACCAGGGGTCTAGATGTCAATGCTATGGCGGGGCGAATCTCAACTCCTCACAGAGTAAGTCAAAACACCAGTCAGATGAAAGCCCAAAAGGAAAAAAACAAGCATAGAAAAGAGAACGAAAAGGTAAATGTTTAGTGGTGAGATCCAAAAACATTTAAATGGATTCCCATCAATATATCAAAATGATCAAACTTCTCATTTGATCATTCATATATCGGGATGGTGTGTCTCTTGATCATTGAGACTTATTGCCATTCCAACGGTAATGGGCTGGATCAAACCCACAAACACTTTAGACAGAAAATGTATGACTCTATAGTTGATCGCAAGGGAATATAGTGCAGTGCAAAACACAAAGAGGATGTGGTTAGGTAAAATAGGGTGATGAGGCCTAAGAAAAAAAGAAACATTTTATTGAAATACAGACTCATCCCCTAATTAAAAGCAGAACAGTGCAAGGGGCAGTTTAAAGAAATAACTGCAAACAAAAGGCCAGCATGTTTCAGCCAGTCAGGAAACAATTCTTAGGGTTTCTTCAGGGCCTCTGCTCTCAAGCTTTGCTACTGCACAACAGAGTGTTGCTAACACACAGTGCAAACATTTTGGGGGTGAAAATATATGCAAAAAATCATAATAATAATCCAGGTTGGAATGAATAGAACCTTATGTGTACTGATCCTTCGCATCAACAAATGCAGATGGCATCTAAGAGGAATAAAATAAAGTAACATGTTAATCACAAACGTTCTCTAAAGTGCTTAGTTCATATATGTAAATGCTTGTTTACAAACTATTCCATATGCTCACCCAGCTTTACCGGGGACTGGATCTCACCTCACCTGGACCAAGCTCAGGAAAAATAGGCCCGCTCTATGAAGGAAATGCAAAGGAAGACTCAAGAGTAGTGAAACAACAAACTCCACCTCGTCAGTCCATTACATACTCATACTCTGTGCCCCCTTTAACATCTAATCCTCCTCAGAATGATGTCAATTCACAACAGCCACATGGCTTCATCTTCAATCCTCCTCACACCAGGTATACGCACAATTAAAAAATGAAAAACAAAGTCTGTACATCATTCAAACAAAACTTTCCATAACACTGCCCTTCAGGGGTACATGTCTGCTGGTACAAGTTCCTTAGAAAAAATTTGATTGTACCCAAATCTAGAGTACACTTAAAAATAACTGTGCTCACTATCCTGAGTGCCATTAGTTATAAAACACAGTATAACGACTAGTCTAACCTCTTACACAACACTCCAACCAACATATTTGAAACTACAAGCCTCTCATTCAACACACGCTGTTTGCAGCTCGACTCCGCTTACTAGCCACGAACTGTTAGCTATAGATCAAACCAAATGGCCTACCTGTCCGTCGTTGCTTCAGATGGATCCCAATTATAGGGGGAGGCAACGATAGGACCAGGAAAGGCGTTTAAATGATACTCAAATGAGACTTGTCACGGACATGGTACAACCCTCCCACTCGTACCCGATGATCATGTCCATCG
Source organism: Lissotriton vulgaris (assembly GCF_964263255.1). Taxonomy (NCBI): domain Eukaryota; kingdom Metazoa; phylum Chordata; class Amphibia; order Caudata; family Salamandridae; genus Lissotriton; species Lissotriton vulgaris. Next base: position 1,301,210,918 of record NC_141695.1, on the reverse strand, counting down.
CCAAAAGTCGCCGTGACGAGACTGATTTGACCTCTTAAGTTAATATACAACATGAAAATTGGAATTCTTTACCTTATTCCCTGTCGACAAACACCGCTATACTGGGGGAATGCCTTGCTGTGTTGATTTCAATCGCGATCTCGCGAGAATGCTCAGAACTACCAAATGACGTCGTAGATGTGTCATTGGTAGTTTTTAAACGGCAGTAAGTTTACTTTACCAAATTGCCGAAAAACAGACACTCGCCACACTCATCCAAAGTGTAAAAGAAGAAAAAGACACGATTTACCAAAAAAGACATATCTTCCTGTAACAGTGACAGGACATCTATCGAAATCCTCAAATTATTAAGCTTCTTTGTAAAGCAATACTCAACCCATTGTGACTCTTACAATAAAGAAGGAACTATCCATCACTTTATGTGCATGGGGCTAAGTTCGAAAAACCACAATAAGGAGGCGTTCTGTGTCAGACTACAGGAAGGGCATTCTTAGGAAACCAAATCCCTCACAGGTCAGGCAGCACACTGTACTAAATCACCCACTAAATACCTATTGGCCTCATAGACCTAGCTTGCATTAATACAAACGCAAAGCCGGTAATGGTGGTTAGTAAGACTTTGTTGGTCTACCCTAGTAAACAAGACATGCCATTTGTTGTAATAAAACATATTAGCTACATGTCCGTCACCTGTACAGTTGTGTCAATGCCAATAGAAGATAAAAGTTATTCAATACCCACATGTGATGGTAAATACTTGAATACACCCTAATCGCGGCTTATCCTTACTTTGTGTTAAATGTGTACATGGATGATCATAAGGGGTAATAATTAGGCCAATGCTGTCCATCAGTCAATATTGTCTCCACTTCGAGGTTAAAGCCTCTACATGTGTTTGACACAAGGACTCAACCAGGTGTTACAGGTTGGTCCAAGGAATATCATCGTTAAGGCCAAAGTATGTCACTACGGAGCTTGATTATACATTTCTGCTCTTTGGTGAACAAATACTTCGAAATGTCACTAATATGTGACGGTATAAAAGGTTTTTCTAGTACAGTCCAATGGAAATTTTCTTCTCCATGATTTTTTTCTACAAAATGTTTCGTGAGTCTTGTCAGGCTCTTTTTACAACGAAAAGAGCTCTTGTGTTCATGCATGTGTGTGCGCAGTTTGCGTGTTGTCATCCCAACATATCTAATACAGCAAGGACAGGTCAAAAGGTAAATCAAGTAGGTACTGTTACAATTTGTAAACTGAATTTTTTCCCATGGGCGATCAGTGCCTATATCTATTTTCGTGGATTGTTTGGTTTGCGGACAAACAGAACAACTTCCACGCGGATGGTGTCCCACAACTGCCGGTAAATCCCAAAGGGTACCTATTGATCGTTTTGGTATTTCCTTGGGACGTGTGTGTACCAGTCGGTCACGTATGCTACTCGCCCTCTTGAATGCAAACAACGGGGGAGCAATTTTTTATCTGCTGTGATTTAAAATCCGCCAGTGATGGCAAATTATCTTCTGAATATGGTTTGCTCTCGTGCTGAAAGTACTGACGAAAGTCAAACGGTCTATCAGAGTTTTTGGTACTGAAGGCTCAAGTAGGGCTTCACGATGCTTATTCTTGGCTCGTTTGAGCTAACGCTTGATCAATGTATGTGGATAATGTCTGGCCACTAGTTTTGAGTTAAACCCTTTTGTATGATTCTGAAAAGTGTTTTCTGTGGAGAAATTTCTCTGTATCCGGAGGAATTGCCCATAGGGCAAATTATCCCAAAGGGCCTTCGGATGTTGGCTCTCATATTGTAATAGAGAGTTTCTAGCAATGGGCTCACAATAAAGCTCACTCTGCAACCCTGAAGGAGTGGCATAAATTGATAGATCAAGGAAAAGCAACCTTTCTTTGCTGATCTCTACTGTGAATTTCAAATATCGATTTCTTGCGTTAAACCATTGATGGAACCCCAAAATAGATGCATGATCTCCTCTCCACACTACCAACACTTCATCTATATAACTTTTCCACCATTGAATAGACGTGAAAAAAGGATTGGTAGGTGTCAGCACATGTTGTTGTTCAAACACATGTACATAAGGATTGGCCAGGCTCAGCGCAATAACTCTGCCCACGCCGGTCTCCGATATTTGAAGAAAGATTATCTTTTCAAAACGGAAGAAAATGTCTTTCATAGCTAGTTTTGCAAGGGGCATAATGAAATGAACTGGTGTTATGGTGTTCAGGTCAGCCTCCCCCAGGATGGATGTGATGGTCTCTAAAGTCTCATCCTGAGGGATAGAGGTGTACAGCGACTCTACATCGAAAGAGACTAGGAAGTCTCTTTCAGGATCATATTCAATCTCTGGTATCACACAAAAGTGGATAATGGTTCCAGGACCGACCCTTGACCTGAAATTATCGGTCATCCCATGGGTGGTCTCTGGGGTTTATGCACCTTTGACAGGATGTAAAAATACGGCATCACAGGATGTTTAATCTGTAGAAATTGTGCCTCCCGTGCAGTGATCCAGCCCTCATTAAGGGTCTCTTCCACCAAAGTGCTGATGTGTCCGCTCAGTTTCTCAGTTGGATCCTGTGTAAGGGGTTCATTGGCTCTCCTGTCACTCAATTGACGAAGACACTTGGCCCTATAATCAGTGGTGTCTAAAATCACAATGGAACCGCCTTTTACAAGAGTTCTGACAATGTTTGGGTCGGATGCTACTACACCTGCTGCACCATTCAAATCATGGCTAAGTATGGGCGAATTTTGCGGATTTGCGTTCTGCAAATCCCTGCAAAATTGCAAATAAATCTGCGAGTTCGCGAAAAAAATTCGCGAACTCACGGATTTGCAGTTTTGCACAAATAGACTGTACTTTCTGTACTTCTACTGGCTAATCAGTAAGTGCTTCCTCGTTGGATAAATATATAGTGCTATTCCTACACTACAGCTGCGTAAAGTGACAGAAGAGTTGTCTCCAGTGACCATGTGTGTGTTACTATGCCATCGCGGATATAGGCACAGGGGTCCCTGGAGTGAGCTGTCCATCATAGTGGGTAAATGGCGGGAAGACAGTGCACACAGCTAGTGTGTGGGCGGGGCGAAACGGGCAGGCTTCTTTGCGAGTCCACATGCCTCTTTTGTGTATAAATGCAGAGACCGATCAGAGCAGCAGATGAGGAGAGAGAAGCCCCTGGTCACAGGAACTGCACGGGGATTGCGCTTGAGAAAGTCAAGGATGCAAAGGCCTCCATCCAGCATCACAGCTAATCTTCGATGGTAGATATGGGGAGAAAGCACACCTGCCCAGCCTAGACAAAGCTCACAATTGATTTTGGGCTGATAAATGCGTTACTGAATTTGAGCTTCAACTCAGGCACCTGCTTTATTTATATCTGTAAGTGCTTTCTGTTGAGGTTTAATTTTTGTGACAGGAGCATCATGCCAGAATGAACCCTGCCCTTCATATTTATCCAAGAAGACGCCATAGTTTTGTGCGATACCTCTACTCAACTGGAGTACTTTCTACTGGCTAATCGATCAGTAAGTGCTACCTCATTGGGTAAATGTAAAGTGCTTTTCCTACACTACAGCTGCGCAAAGTGCCAGAAGAGTTGTCTCCAGTGACCATGTGTATGTTACTATGCCATCGTGCCGAAAGGCGCAGGGGTTCCTGGAGTGAGCTGTCCATCATAGTGGGTAACTATTGTGTGGGCGGGGCCAAATGGGCGGGCTTCTATGCAAGTTCACATGCCTCTTGTGGGTATAAAAGGTCAGAGACCGATCAGTGCAGCAGATGAGGAGAAAGAAGCCCCTGGTCACAGGAACTGCACAGGGATTGCGCTCGTGAAAGTCAAGGATGCAAAGGCCTCTTTCCAGCATCACAGCTAATTTTCGACGGTAGGTATAGGGAGAAAGCACACCTTCCCTGCCTTGACAAAGCTCACGATTGTTTTTGGGCTGATGAATGCGTTACTGAATTTGACCTTCAACTCGGGTACCTGCTTTATTTATATCTGTAAGTGCTTCCTGTTGAGGTTTACTTTTTGTGGCAGGAGCATCGTGCCAGAATGAACCCTGCCCTTCATATTTATCCAAGAAGACGCCACCGGTTTGTGCGATACCTCTACTCAACAACACTGCCCAAATCCGCCCGAGCGGATTTGTGAATTTTTTGACAATTTCGCAAGATTTGCGGATCGCGAAATTGCCGAAAATCCGCAAAATCCGCGAGCGGAGCGGATTTTGCGCCCACCCTTAATCATGACCCTATTGCCTGTCTGCAAGGTAACTGCATTTGTGGTTGCCTGTTTAGGAATAAAATATGGCAATATTAGATGTTTAGTTGGGTACTTGTAACTTTTGGTCCTGGTGGCACTGCACCTGCTGCACTATTGAAATCATGACCCTAGTGATTGCTAGATAACTGCACTTCTGACATATTTGACAAGATTTGAAAACAAATTCCAGTGACACTTTGCATCACAGCTATCAATTACTTACTGGAATATGTACTACACCCACTGCCCCAAAGCTCAACCCACTCTGCCCAACCCACATAATTAGCATAATTTAACTCTGCCTACCTTTCATAGTGCATATTATATGGTCTACTCAATAAACAGAGAATTGCAGGGAAATGGAGATGGGAATTTCATACTTAAGGCAAAAATAGCTGATTTGGAAAAATTCTCTCATTCAGCTGCATTGGACAATTTTTTAAAATTAGCTACTTTGGCCCAAGGTTTAAAATGTATATTGCAATTCCCTGCAATTCTCTCTTTATTGAGTAAAGTGCAATACAGGAAAAAGGGATAGTGAATTACCCAGGGCAGGCTCCAACTTGCTGATACTGTCCTGGAAAAATCTAGACAGTTGGCAGTTATGCACCACCAATTGACCTCAATACAAAATGCGGCTTGTTTTTATCAACACTAGCAAGTCATCAACAACAACAGCATTCAGTGTCTTTGTAAGTGAGAAAGCTATATTGCCTTACTGATAAAAGCACCCTGAAATTTGGAGGGAGTAGGGGATCTTGGTGTCCAGGCTACTTTCTCAACATCTTCACAGCCCATCAAGTTAGTGCTGTACTGTCCTTTCCCTGCAGCACTTTAGCAAATGCTTCCTAACCTGGATGTGGTTATCAGCAGAGAACCGGTAGCGGATATATAAACCTGTGTGACCCTGGGTACTTCTCCTTGTCTTGCTATCCCCGAAAGATGGACGGCGTTCCACTTGGAATACCAACAAAGTTGTTGTACTCTTATTTGTCTCATTAGCTTTACGATTATTATTGTGTAGAACAACAGCATTGTCAGCATACGATAAGGTGTGATTCTTGTATGCACTATTCCTCAGCCAAAACAGTATTATGTAAATGTTGAAACACTTAGTAGGAATGAATGCTACTGTGGCTTAGTGTAAGTTGCCAGTGACCACTAAAGGTAGAGCTATGTCTTTTAAGGGATTTGCTTCTAAAGATATGGCTGATTGGTCGATCCAGTGTTTTTATTGGTTACTTATGCATGCAGGTTTTCTAAAGAAGTATAGTTTTTAAAGATGTTTGCCTTATTGCTACTTTAGAGTGAAACTCTTTCTTTTTCCAGTTTCTGTATTACCTGAAGAATGTTCGGACGAGGAACCCAGTCGGCAAGGAGATCTTTTTTGATAAATTTGGAGATGCTCCAGGAATGCTCGATTTTATGAACTGGCAGGTGACTTCGAAGGATACAAGCAGGTTTCTGAAACTGGGCACCTATGAGGCTAATGCGCCAATAGGCCAGCAGCTCACCATCAACCGCGGTGTGATTGAATGGCCGGGAGGGTCTCGTGAGGTAACTGAACAAGAACTTCCAAACTGCATTTTTTACTCATCATCAGCACTTCTTAACCTTTTGAATTCTGTGGGCCCCTACTGATTAACTAGTGGAAACCAGGGCCCCTGGCATAAGCAATAAAGAAGAAATGCAGCAGGACTATTTTATTTAATTCACAAACAAAAAAAATGAAAAATCCCAATTTCAATTATTGGGAAGGTTGGGGCTTTAAAAAAAATGTCTTATTTCTAAATGAAGAAGCAATGTACTCGACAGTAGTCTATTCTTTTTTGCTCCAAATGCATGCTGTCTTTTTGTCAGAGCACATCAGTGCTCCTGTGGAGGGTACCACCGCACATATTAGATTCTGTTTGTTCTGCTTCTAATGCTCCCAGGTGTCAAGCAAAGGATTCCAACTTAGGGCCGGACTTAGAGCTTGGCGTATGGGATCTGTTTAATACAAGTGCCATAATGCATCCGACGCAAATGTGGCAGAAGGGATATCCATCACATTTGCAACAGAGTAATCTTCCAGACCCTAAATCACTCTTTTAATTTTTTTTATTTTTTTTATAGTAGACTACAATTTAAAATTTAATTTAAAAAGCATTTAAAAGTATACAATTTTATATCTTTCATTGTTATTTATTTCTACTTTATTATTCTGCTAATATTAATTTATTTTCTAAAAAATGGAATATCCCATCAGGCCCGCCACAGTCTACGTGCCCCAGGCTGAGAGCAGCTGCTCTACATTACCATCAGTTAACAACACTGTGGCAATAAGCAGTTTGTAAAAAAATGATGGTAGTACAGTATATTGTACAGGGTAAAGTAGAAGTGAAATGTTTGAAGGTATATTGTTAAAGAAGTATATCTCTAAACATAAAACACTGTTGACCATTTCTTAATAAGCTCATGTCCACAGATTTATTTTTGCATACAGCACTACTTTTCTTCTGCCATATTCACCATGTGTATTAAAGGCAGCATCATCTCATCCCTTTAATATCGCAAATCAAAAAACATCATAAAGCAGCCTTCGAGAGAAGGACTATAAAACAATCAAAAACATATCAACTTCAATAGGAATTAGATATAGCCCTTCTAACTGAATAAAATGTGTACCATACAATTGCAGATCGGTAAATTGTAATCACAAATTTATATATGACATTATTGTCCCCACCAATCTGTGCCTCTTATTCCTGAACAAATAGCAAGGTATCATAGACATCCTGGTACAACAAAGATAAAATCAGGTAACATAGAAAAACGCATTTGAGGAGGATTTATTTAAAGTGTCATAACTCACTGCTTTGGACAAAAAACACATATATTGTTCTTTAAAAGTTACATGGAACCTTTGATACACCAACTCCATTTATCTACATGTCATCTATCATCACCCAAAGTTGAACAAAACCTCTGTTGTAGAATCCATTGGGAGCATCAGCTACTCCCATGGCCTACCATTGTGATAGTAATGCCCACTGCATGGTTTAACGAAACATACCCATGCCATAAGTGAACTGGTATCCTGAGTTTTTGTTTGTCCAGCTACTGTGTTAATATAATGTAGTGTAGTTCCTAGTTTCCCACTAGGCCCTGCGCATTGGAATAACATAAACAGTAGTATCGACGTGGAACTGCGGATATTCCAGGCCTCCACTGACTATGCTAAACTTAATTGGGTTGTGTTACCAACTAGCTCAGAGGTCACTGGAAACCTTCTTCTCTGCATAGGAAGTGATCAGCTTCCTTGACACAGACAAGAAGGGATTCAGCTTTCCAACAACCGTGCAACATGACAACTTTGCTCCTCAGATCAAGAGTCAATCTCTAGGGTCGTGTGAAACAATAGACATGTATTTCACTCAGTCAGTCTAGTGCAGTTTACTTTCACGAGATGTAGAGAATAGAGAGACGGGCGTTTGTCAATAAAGGGTTAACATTTATTGAACAGTCTTTCTTCTCGTACAAGAGAAATGTATTGCCACAATTGCAATAATTGTTATTATAAAAAGTACGTACAGTAAGATAAGTATTGCGAAATAGAACTGTAAAAGCATTGATATGGTTTCTTAGCCATACAATGGTTTAAAAGTAATAAAACATATATACAGTCATATATACATTAGGCTAACATACTCAACTGGTGCTTCTAACTAAGCCTACCCCAGTGTGCCTGACCTAAGCCTTACACGTGAAAGGGGAGTAAGTAAGTAGCTTTAAGTTAAGTTGGTTTTGCCAAGGTTTGTTTCAAGAATTCTCGTCTAAGGGTTTAGTCAACACCATACCTCTGAATAGAATGATGGAGGATTGGTATCTCCTTCAGGGGTCTCTCTCGATATCCCAGTCACCCGCGAGGGTAAACCGGAAACGCCGTGGCTGGATTTCTCTGCACGAGAAAGGCAGCGGGTCTCTTCAGCGCGTCGAGGAAGGAGGGGGGACAGCGTCCGCGGGCAGCTGGATCTGCTGGATGTCTTCGCAGAGGGACGGCTGTTCAGCTCCTTAAGCGTACTGCACCATAGTTCGCACTTTAGCGGCGATAATGGTATCAGCAGCTTCACCACCACAGGATAGCAGGCTGCAGCGACAGAGTGCTAGATTTACCAACACGGGGTCGTGCAGGCAGCTGGCTTCAGTAGCTCGTACAACAGGCATTGCTTAAGGCAACGTTGGTAATATTTATACCTGACAGGTGCCGGGTTTGACGCAAGTTTGCTGGACATAAGACGTCAATTAAAGATGTCACTAGGAAGTGATAGTTATCAGTTGCTCATTAGAGTTCTATTACTAATCAAAACATAGCAAGCGGGGATTTCCAGGTTTGCTGAGTTTTTATCTTGTTGAAGAACTCGGAGTGTTATCTAGGAATATCAGATAGTGACTACTGCTCTGTCATTGCACTAATTGGTCGCAAAGGAAGTGGCAGAGGGAACTATGCTGGAATGTGGCTCTGTTCGATTGAGGCCAGAGATGACTTTTCAGAAAATCGCACTTGAACGGTTATGCCAATATAGGGAATAAATGGATTTATAGCCGAATAGGGGCATAAGGTCACAGTATCGATCAGGAACCTAGATAAACACGCAACACCCACTCCACGGGTTAATGTCCATCAAAATTACTAAAACTAAGCAATTAGATGCATGTGTAACATTGCCCACCCCAAAATACATAAATGCATTCGAAATAGGCGTACTTGTAATACATGAATTTAGGTACTGTACGTTTGTTAAAGCATAGAAATCATTCAAAAAATTATTGCATATGAAATCAATGAACGATTATGCAAAAGGAATTACACATGAAGTATCTATGACAGAAGAAAAGCGAGATAAATCATCACATAAAAATGCATTGTAATAACATGTGTGCTAGAGGCTGGTGTAATGTTGTTATGTCTCTAGATGTGTTTAGAAATAGAAGTGTGAAGCTTCTGTTCTCTAAGAATAGTTTTTACGTTAAGCAAAGAATTGTTCGTGCCAAAAAAGGTCAATATTAGAAAAATTGTCCAATTTAAAGAAAATAGATTTCCAAAGCTCTTGGCAGTTTTTGTTGATAAAAACTGAAGGCCGAATTCAGAGTTCATGGGAACGCTGTGTGTCGGAAAGCTTCTCAAAAGTTATTGTTTCTCTATGGGTGAGAACATCGTATCAGACAGGCTCTCAAAGAATTGGTCTACAAAATCAGGTGATAGTTCAACCAAATTAGATAGCGCTGTAACTTGGCAGGTGTGAAAATGATTGCTGTCATCGAAGGCAGGACCAGCAATGCTCACAGAACGTTGTACCTGGATGATGTTTCTTTTGTCACTCGCTCCACTGTTACCACTTGGCTGTAGCACAGGAGTCTCCACGAATGCCGTCATCAGGATTGGTAGCCGCTGGGGACAACACAATGCGTGAGCCGTTATTGGACTGAGCAAAGTATCGACGTCCATTGGTACTGCTGATGGAAGTGAAAGACAGATGTCCAACACGCATTCATCGCCGCAAAGCATACACCGTAGCACAGGTAAAATGCAATTTTGCCATATCGGTCTGAATGAAAGGAACCAGGTCATGTTTAGATCTCTCAGCCTGGCCAATCCAAGGACGTTAGTTATCCTGTCCCGGTAGCGCATTGCTAGGATTGTCTCTTCCATTCCCATGGGAGCTATGTCTGAGCCGAGGCTTGCCATAACGTAGCAGGAGGGTCAAAAATAGAATCCCTGCGACGAGTCCCAAAAATAATGGTATGCCGCCAAAAATGGAGTGCACAAAATTAGGAAAGATTCCCAAAATTGCCTGGAAGGGTGTTAGCAGTCCCGTAAAGACTGACTTAAATATGCCTGGGATGCTTGTTGCACTAGACATGTTAAGGAGTTGGCTGAACATTTCTACGAAATGCACGGGGCAATTTGTTGATAAAAGGTCATGAATTTCAGTAGCTGTCCTTGCAACTAGAAGATCATACGTCTCTTTAGATGACGTTATAGGCACTGTTGTCTGTAAAAGTACAGATTTCATTTTGCTTAATGTATCAATTCGTATAGAATAGAGATTCAGACGAGGCCAGATGGGAGTCACTATGTCTGGAGGCCCACTCGGAAACAATGCTTGCATACAGCATTTGACCATGGACGTTACTTCTATTAGATAACTTTTCCCTGGCGTGAGGCCACAACATCTGTGATCCGTTCTAAGAATGTAACTCCCGTTCGAAAGTTGCATAAAGAAGGGCTCTATCTGAGTTGCAGGTGTGACTAGCTGGTGGCATGAAAGGTTGTTTGAATTTCCATCACATGCTCCGTGTAAATTAATACCCTGACACAAAAGTATACCGCTTAGTGAATGTTTACAATTTTCACCACTAAGAAATACATTTTTGTCACTGTCACTATAGCAAGAATGAGTGTATGGTAATTTCCATTCGGATTTTACATATCCTTTACCCAATTGTTCATACTGGCCAGCAGGTATGTACTCAAGGCACTTTTTAAATCGGAAAGTTGTTATCGGAATTGTGATAATCCTGTGTATTATCCATTCAATGACAGGACTCTCTGACATTGTCAATGGTAATCTCTCGAGTTTTTCGATGCTCAGGATTGTATAGTCTGCTCCTTTCTGTGCCAAACTGATCTGTTTATCAGTAAGGTTAAAACTGGAAAATAATGACGTCGTGTTGATTAAACGCCAAGGCACATAGCCTGAATGAAGATTTTGCAGCGTCCAGCCTAATTCTATAATAGAGCGTAATTGAGATTGGCCATGTTGTAACATTAGCAAATCTCTGTCTATCACATCAAAGGCAGAGGATACAATATTGTCCAAAGAATATATTCTGGAAGACAGCGTCGTTAACCCATTGTCTACCACAGAAAGTGATTTCTCCAAATTAATACGATCAATTTCTCGTATTTTTTCAGCAGTTTCAATTTGCTTTACTTTCCAAGCCTCGTTATAAGCAGCATAGATACTGGTCGCTATGAAACGCTTTTGACGCTGTTTGCGTGGTCCAAGAATGAAATCGCGCAAATCAGCACCATCTTTTAGTAAAGACAAGTGTTGCTTAATTTCAGCCAGTGTGGACGAGGTTAGCCATTCAAGGCAGAGTTTCCCTACACTGTATGTTGTTATAATCCCTGGATGTTGTCTCTGGGAGTATCTAGGGTCTAATCTGGTCATTTTTAACCCCTGTGTTTTATTCAGGAATCTATCTTGACAGCTATTTGTGTCTGTAGGCCAGATTAACCACTTTTTCCGAACAGGATGTGTTCTGTTGAAATGTAAAATTTGTGACACGTCTAACTCAATATCTGTGGTTGTATTCTCAGGTATTGGCTTCGGTATAGACGGTGTTTTAAGGTCTTTGATCTTAGCTAGGCCAAGACAAGATGTTTGGTATATTGTGTCATTTAAAAATAACATTTGTTCAGGTATCATGCAGGTTCTAAATAGTGCTTCAATGCCTTGCACCTGCCAATCTTTTGTAGCCCAAATTGTTTTAGTTTCAATATTATTTTTCCAATAATCAAAACCAAATGTCATCATTTTGTCATAAAATGCTTCTGAATATATCAATTTAGAATTTGTCAGCATTGTTTTCATTCCTGTTTTATCTAACAGTTTATAATAAAACGTTTCTGCATCACTGGTGTTAAACCCTGAGAAGTATTTGAATTTCTCAAAAAATGCTTTAGAACTGCTTTTAGGTGGTGTAGAACAATGTTCCCATTGATTATACATAAAAACATTTCTAGGCTGTGCAGATTTATGCAAGTAATGATCCCCATAGTGGGTGTAACAGAATAACTGCTCATAACTAGATGAACCTTGTAAATAATCATGATCTGTGAATCTAGCTGACATTACTAAATCAGACATCATGTCATTAATACTGTTAAAGTCCCAATCATCAGAGAATGTACTAGGTGTCACAAAGTCACTTAAGGAAACCTTTAGTTGATGAGGATACTTCAGGATTTCGACCTGTCCATAGATCTCATAGTCTGTTTTCTCCCATACTACCCCACCAGGTATTGGAATTGCTGTGACATTTACTGTTGACAGTTCTCTTTTCTTCACGTGGGATGATCTGTGTGGTTTCAGGACTAGGTTGATGTTCTGACTTGCTGTGTCCATTGTAATATATTTTCCTTCAATGAATTTTCCCAAACAAAGTACCATGATGAGCCAAAGCAGGAGGAAAAATACACCTAGACCGAACCAGAACTCTAGCCAAGGGGAAATAAGGTAGATTTCCTTCAGTTGATGAAAGAGTTCCGTTGCTTTTTCTTTAAAAGACTTTTTTGTTTCTGGCATCACTTCGGGGTCGTTTAAATCTTCAGAGAAGTTGTCGAAGTTGATGAAATAACCAGAGGCAGTTCTGTCAATTGATGGGATTGTTCTTTCAATCTGTCTCTCGGTAGCACTTTCTGATGCCACATCATTGTAGACTGGTGTTGTTTCTTGACGAACTGTTTCAATCTGTGTTTCAAGAGGCACGAGTTCCATGGCATTATTGCATAGTCCTTCATTGTGCACTGCAGGCTGATCGAATGTGATTAGTCTTTCAGTTTGAACCTCTTGGATTGTTGCAAGTTTGGGTATTCTGTTGTTTCTTCGGAGTCCACTGGGCCTACTGTTGATTATAGGCCACATGCTTGTGGTTTTACCAGATCGATAGACACGACTCTGTTCTCCTTTTTACCAGCAAGGGGCGGTAGCACAACTGATCTTGTTCCGGTGACTGCCAAGACAGGTACTGCTTTTCTGTAAGAAGGCCCAAATTCCTTCTTAACCGCGATCTTTTCTCTGACTAGATCCCCAATCTTTGGAATCCAGACAGGCCTTGCTGGGGCTGTTGTGGGTGGTGCCTCGTCAGTGGTACTTGGCTGTTGCTTTAACTTTGTGTTGCTTAAGGATTTTCTTGTTTCATTCAGTTCCTGTAAAACAGCCAAACGATCCTTTACATCAAAGTGCGTTGTTTCTTCTTGTACCACTGACATCTGACTATCGAGGTCCTGAACTTGCATTCTAATTCCGAACAATAGTTCGTATGGGCTGAAACCTTTTAGAGAATTTCTTGGCATGTTGTTAAGACTAGTCTGGACACTTATTAAATGTTTGACCCACCCAGCGCCTGAACCTAATACCTTCGCTGTTATAGATTGCTTTATGTCACGGTTTTTTCTTTCTACCACACTATTCCCTTCCGGGGTATGACGGACAAGAATACCGCAACCCAATTCCCATGCTGGCCATGGCCTCCTTATAGGCTCGAGAGCTGAAAGCAGGACCCTGGTCAGAATGGAATGTGGTAATTGCGTATATGACGATATTGACTCGCAAATCTTTTATAACCGTTCTAGCGTCAGCCGAGCGCTGGAGGCCTCATTTTTTAAGTGCTTTTCGTCTTAATGGTGTACACTGGGACGCGCTTCTCTTCTTTGATTGCGCAGATAGACCGCCTTATGCTGTCTAGAAGGGATCCTGAAACTACACTGGCCTGTTCGTTTCTGCGATCTCGGTTGCAGTTTTCACAATTTTGAGCAAAACATTGAATATCTATACTCATTCCTGGCCACCAGTACTCTGATTGTAATTCTTTCAGAGAGGCTTTGATTGTTTGGTGTCTCAGACCCAACCCCATGTGTGCTTCCAGTAAGAGGAAGCCCCTCCTGCTCCTGTTTGGAATTACTCTGTCCCCCACTCCAGGGATTCGAGCAAAAGGAACGGAGTTTGCATCGATTACGTATGCATAATTGAGTGGATAGTTTACGGGTAATGCTGCACAGTCGCCTTTTACGGTCGTTTTTACTGCCAGCATGGTTTCCCCATCTATGTATTTATCTGTACGCTTTTTTGTGGCTACGGAAGCCGGTTTAGTTGCTTCCGCTGTGGCTGTATTAGCCAATGAATTCCCTGCAACGTGAACGCCATCAAGTTGAAGACTCTGTGCGTGAATCACGTGAGTCATTTGTAGTTCTTTGTGTAAAAGAGCTACCTCGTTCCAGAGCAATTTATGCTTTATTGTGGCACCTGTGTCATCTTTGTAGTCGTTTTCGATCCAACTCTGCAGTTTATTGTTGTAAGAGTTGACGCAAAAATGAGAATCGCACACTATAAGTGTCGGGAATTCACGTTCTGCATTTTCGAGCGCCATCTTTAAAGATCTGATTTCAGTTCTCTGAACCGAACAGTTTCTTACAGATTCAGTTTTTGTTACTTTCGGTCTGAATTTACCGCACAGCCAACGACCTTTAATGATCGCACATGCTGCATCGTAGGTTTTTCTCTCTACGTTGAAATGCTGTACAAAGCTATCTGTATAGATTATACAGGCGTATTGTGGGAGAGGCAGAATTTCGATTGGCAGAGGATATTCTTCTTCATATTCTAAATCATTCAGTTCTTCAAATTGCGGGGCGAAATAGTATTTCACGTCTTCCGCTCCTAGAGAATCTATACACTGTATCCATTTCGGATCCGGTGACACTGTAGGCAGGTTTACTGGGCTGAATAGCGCCTCGAAGGCGGATTCCGCTGTGAGGATATTAATCCTTTTGCCGTGTGCTAGTTCTCGTTCATTTGCTAATGCGATTTGCACTGCTTTCACAGTTCTTTCTGTGGGACTGAATGCTTTTTCTGCTTGTGTGTACAAGTGAGATTTAATTGAAATTGGTACCTTTTCTCCCTCATTAGAGGTCAGGTACGTGAATCCGCATCTTCCTTGGATGACTCGGATTACAAGATCGATCGTGTTGTCACGTGTATCTAATTTTGTTTTTGCTAACATGTCTGTTTGCAGTGATCTCAAAATTTCTGTGTGTTTTTGAGTCCAATTGATTTGTTTAAAATCAGGTTTAATTAGTTCGTAGAGAGGTTTAACCCTCTCTGCGTAATTTAGTATGTAAGTTCTTCCGAAATTCAGAAAACCTAGAATTGATTGTAAATTCTTCACCGTTTTTGGAGCTTGGAGTACAGCGCACTTCTCTAAGAAGGTGTCTGCTAGGCTTTTCCCTTCACTTGATAATTCGTACCCTAAAAATAGTACTGTCAGATGGGCAATTCGGGACTTTTTAAAGTTGAATTTGTAACCCTCTGCTGCGAACCCAAGTATAATGGTGTTCACTCTTTTCAAGTGAGTATCCAAGTCGTCGTCTGTGAGATAAATATCATCTACGTAAGACAATGCTTCATCATCATAGATTTGTAGTAACTCTGTTACCCTAGCTGAGACTAGTCCTGGGCTGTTCTTGAGCCCCTGTGGGAGACAACAGAATTTTTTCTGCAACCCAAATGCAGAGAAAGCGGTCAAATATCTGCTTTCTGGTGCAATGTTTTGACAAAAGAAACCATTAGAAATGTCTAATGTCGTTTTATATTTTTTCCTAACTATGTTATTCATTAGGGCTGCACTATGCGAGTTTTGTACTGCAAAAGTTTTGCAACATGTATTAAGATGTCTGTAGTCCAAAACTAGACGATATGAATTGTCTGGCTTGGAGACAGGAAACAAAGGATTGTTCATTTGAGAGGTGCATGTTTCAATCACCCCCTGGTACTCAAGTTGATCTAAGATCTCCCTGACTTGTTTTTTAGCTTCTTGCTTTATGGGATACTGCCGTTGGGCAGTTGGTTCACTTTTCAATTGGATTTTGTGAGGCGGTGAATCCTCATCCCATCCTACATGATTTTTATATAATGCAGGTGCCTGGGCTACTGCCCATTTCCTTGCATATGTATATTTTTTGTGAATCGGTATGTGATTCGAGAAGGCAGGCATAATCACTTCTTCGCCACGAGGGCACTCCCTGACAAACTCTGGGGGCCAATCTTTTTCAGCTAACAGAATATCATAGCCTTTTGAGAGCTTATCCCAAAATAGACCCCTAATTTTCCTAGTCTTATCACCCTCTATACGCAATGTTATTTCGTATATTTTATGGGGCTCGCTAAGTCTGGCGTCTGCAGTTTCAACCTGAATGTATTCATTCGTGTCCACTGTCTCCAGATGACTCATCAAGATCTTGCGCGCTATACTGATTTCTGCTGCACTGTCCAACATTGTCAATGCCCACTCCCCGTTTTTCAACTGTGTCCTCAGTATTCTCGGCATGGTTGATTACTCCAATACTGGCTACCTTCTTTTTCTGAAATTGAGATTTCTTATTTTGAGCAGGTTCCTTGTCTTTGGACTTGGTGTGCTCTCCTGGGTCTGACCGTCCTCTTCTTTCCGAATTCTGTGGAAGAGATCGAGAGGGACGTGTATCAATACTTTGATATCTATCAGGTTTTTTCAGATTATCCCTATTTCTAAGGTTATATCTTTTCTCAGAGGGCTCCCTCTGGGGAGACTGGCGTTCTCGAGTCGGAGTTCTTTCCCTCCGTCGAGGAGACCTTCCTCTGGACTGGAAAACTTTTTCCTTGGGAGTGGATTGTTTATTTCCATCCCAGCTCTTTTTAGGAGTATTTAAATTATTTTTAATAAATAATTTTTCAGGATTTTCGAGCAGTTGGGGCTTTACCGGTTTCCCACCCAAGCTGTCTCTACCTAATTCTTCATAGCATTTTTCTATGATTTTTGCAAGCTCAACAGGATCTTTTATATCTGTTTCCCTCAACTTCTGGCGAATCGCCACAGATGCTGCTTCTCCTCTAATGTTGGCTAATAATATAGCCGTGACCTGCTTGAAGTCTTTCAGTAATTTCATACCTAGATTTAAAGCGGGCTCTGGACCGAATTCATTTTGAATCTGTTTTAGCACTTCTGGTATTACCGCCATAGACGGAACACCGTGTGTTTTTGTGTAAATGGAAGCAAAGACTGTACCCCAAGTGTCACAGTCCTCCACGTGTGGTGCGATTCCCATAGGAAGGCAGATGGTCAAGATTCTGTGTTTCTCAATAGGGGTAGTATCAGGAAATACTGCCTCTATTTGAGTGATTTTCTGTGCTAACCAGAAAGGAATTTGTTCCCGTTTTGCGGGTGTTTTACCAAGACATGACTGTATGTTCTGTGGTGTAATTTTATTTGTGTTCCCCTGATGAGGGGTCAGCTGTGGTGTATTAACAGCTGGCTGGACTGTTGCAGTCCGCATTACATATTGGACTAATTGCCTATGTATTTTTATTAATGTGTTTAGCTGTACTAACAGCTCTTCCTTAGACATTTTTGCAATGTCAGGATGTGGTGTGTAGCTGGCTAGAACCTGCCACGTGGCTCCTGGTCTACCTAGTGGGCCGAGCCTGGTAATGTGATCATTGTGTTTTAGGGCGCCATTAAACCAGAGCAGGTGCTCTTGAAATTTAAGTGGGATTTCAATCTCCTCGAAAGGAGCGTACTCTCCCGGAGGTTCCTCTATTTTGTAATAGTGAAACTCTTTTGTTATAGCGTTTACCGCTGGAAAGTTTATCCATGAATAGAATACCTCTGTCTGCCGATACTCGTGAGCCTCTATCACGAAAATTACTGTACCACCTTGAGGTGTCAGTCCGTTCTCTATAAGTTTTAACGTTATAGATCTTCTTAAGTGGACCAGGATGATAATAGCATCCAGGTCTGTGTGTTCGGGACCTTGCTGAGTCGCATCTACTGCGGCCCCAGTGGTTCCGTTATTTTCTCCTGGCATTGTAAAAAATGCAAGGTTTGCAGAGTAGGTCTCCAAGGAGACAAAGATTAGGCCTGGGCGGAGTTCGCGGAGTGGGGCTTCGCGGAGCTACGCGAAGTGGGCGAGAAACTACGCCCACCTCCGCACTCCGCGTAGCCCCACTCCGCAAAACCACTGGCCGGCAGCCCCGCAACCCGCCTCCCTCCCGCCCTCCCTAAATACTTTACAATAAAAGAACGCAATAATTTTAAAAGCACTTACCTTGCCGCCGCTGGCCGCCGCGTTCCCCGGGGCTCGTTCTCTTCCGTCTTCCGTATTTTGCAGTAATGCGCATGCGCGGGCGGCCGCGCATGCGCATTTTCTCGTGAAAATGCGCATGCGCGGCCGTCTGCGCATGCGCATTACTGCAAAATACGGAAGGCGGAAGAGAACGAGCCCCGGGGAACGCGGCGGCCAGCGGCGGCAAGGTAAGTGCTTTTAAAATTATTGCGTTCTTTTATTGTAAAGTATTTAGGGAGGGCGGGAGGGAGGCGGGTGGCGGCCAGCTACGCTCCGTCTGCGGAGCGTGCGTAGTGCCGCCTGGCTCCGCCAGCTCCGCAAAATGCGGAGTAGGCGGAACTACGCACACTCCGCAGACGGAGCGTAGCTGGCCGCCCACGGCTAACAAAGATTAGGTGCACAATATTTTGGAACACTGTATCCTTCAACGTTGAATAAACCAGAGCTTTACATAGGAATCTCTTCCTACTAAGGTCGGGCGGATTTTAACCTTTCACCCACTCCAGACGTCTATTGGAGTATTTACGGGAGAAAGGGGTGTGAAATATGCACGACTGAGTTACTCTAACTGTCTTGCGTTAGTTTATCGCCTTACCAAACGTTTGGGCGCCATGTAGTGTAGTTCCTAGTTTCCCACTAGGCCCTGCGCATTGGAATAACATAAATAGTAGTATCGACGTGGAACTGCGGATATTCCAGGCCTCCACTGACTATGCTAAACTTAATTGGGTTGTGTTACCAACTAGCTCAGAGGTCACTGGAAACCTTCTTCTCTGCATAGGAAGTGATCAGCTTCCTTGGCACAGACAAGAAGGGATTCAGCTTTCCAACAACCGTGCAACATGACAACTTTGCTCCTCAAATCAAGAGTCAATCTCTAGGGTCGTGTGAAACAATAGACATGTATTTCACTCAGTCAGTCTAGTGCAGTTTACTTTCACGAGATGTAGAGAATAGAGAGACGGGCGTTTGTCAATAAAGGGTTAACATTTATTGAACAGTCTTTCTTCTCGTACAAGAGAAATGTATTGCCACAATTGCAATAATTGTTATTATAAAAAGTACGTACAGTAAGATAAGTATTGCGAAATAGAACTGTAAAAGCATTGATATGGTTTCTTAGCCATACAATGGTTTAAAAGTAATAAAACATATATACAGTCATATATACATTAGGCTAACATACTCAACTGGTGCTTCTAACTAAGCCTACCCCAGTGTGCCTGACCTAAGCCTAACACGTGAAAGGGGAGTAAGTAAGTAGCTTTAAGTTAAGTTGGTTTTGCCAAGGTTTGTTTCAAGAATTCTCGTCTAAGGGTTTAGTCAACACCATACCTCTGAATAGAATGATGGAGGATTGGTATCTCCTTCAGGGGTCTCTCTCGATATCCCAGTCACCCGCGAGGGTAAACCGGAAACGCCGTGGCTGGATTTCTCTGCACGAGAAAGGCAGCGGGTCTCTTCAGCGCGTCGAGGAAGGAGGGGGGACAGCGTCCGCGGGCAGCTGGATCTGCTGGATGTCTTCGCAGAGGGACGGCTGTTCAGCTCCTTAAGCGTACTGCACCATAGTTCGCGCTTTAGCGGCGATAATGGTATCAGCAGCTTCACCACCACAGGATAGCAGGCTGCAGCGACAGAGTGCTAGATTTACCAACACGGGGTCGTGCAGGCAGCTGGCTTCAGTAGCTCGTACAACAGGCATTGCTTAAGGCAACGTTGGTAATATTTATACCTGACAGGTGCCGGGTTTGACGCAAGTTTGCTGGACATAAGACGTCAATTAAAGATGTCACTAGGAAGTGATAGTTATCAGTTGCTCATTAGAGTTCTATTACTAATCAAAACATAGCAAGCGGGGATTTCCAGGTTTGCTGAGTTTTTATCTTGTTGAAGAACTCGGAGTGTTATCTAGGAATATCAGATAGTGACTACTGCTCTGTCATTGCACTAATTAGTCGCAAAGGAAGTGGCAGAGGGAACTATGCTGGAATGTGGCTCTGTTCGTGTGAGGCCAGAGATTACTTTTCAGAAAATCGCACTTGAACGGTTATGCCAATATAGGGAATAAATGGATTTATAGCCGAATAGGGGCATAAGGTCACAGTATCGATCAGGAACCTAGATAAACACGCAACAATAATGTGTGTTCTGAGGCATAGGTCTGTCCATGATAAAGTCATGGTCCAGATCCTGTCCTGTCACCTGGAGAGACGTGCCAAGTTGGACCTCATCTTCACTACTGTCCATGCCCTAGTTTGTTGACAATAATAAGTGTTGCAATGTACAGTTATTTAATGTATAATAACCCTCAGCAGAACTTTTCCCTGTTCTAGGAGTGAGTGCAACCTACTGGTCAACCTCATATACAAGTTCCACTTTAAAATAGCACTGTGCTCCTTGCACAGACATTCCTTGTGCTTATCCAGTGTGTGTAGTCATTGTGCATGCATGGTTTATACTTAATAGTGGAACTGTGTCTAGTGTATATTTGCTGGGACAAATGAGATCAATTTTGGATGGCTCTGGGTTTACCATGGCACAAGATAGAAGGTGGGTACGTTTTCTCCAGACAGTAGAAGTGCATTGTATTCATTCCTGAAGACAGAGGGTAGAGACCCAGACATTGAAGAGAAAGAAATGATGAAGGCAGGCTGTCCGTAGAAATTCTATGAGGAACTGTTAGCAAAGGGTTGCTGATTGAATTTCCGTGAGCCCTGCCATTTGATGGATGGTAGGAAAGAGGGTTGAGCCTGAATGTATTCTTATGAAGACTAAACAAATCCAATGTGATCCAATTGAGACAGCCAAAATGTACTGTAATTTTTGCTTGTTCATGTTTTTCTGTGTGTCCACCTCTGTCTGTGAAAGGTATGTGTATTGAACACATGATAGTCATAGATGAGTGCCTCCACAGGAAAGTGGAAGCATCCCTAGGTAGGGCACACCTTGGGTTCTTGGAAACAAGACTCCTTGTAAAAAAAAAATCTAGTTCGTAGGTTTATTGTTTCTCAATTGAAATTTTTCATCATGATATCAACGTAGAAATTTAAATTCATTTCCAGTAACAATCAAACTGTTGCGGAAATGTTAATTAAACGCTCCAATGCATTTCGGGCTGAAGAGCCCTTCATCTGGGAGCTCTAGAACATAAAACATGAAAGATATAGCAATCAGCTTTAATATCCACAGTTGTTTGACATCACTTAGCAACACAAAATGTAAACAAAACGAAGCAAAGTACGGCATGCGTATGTCAGAACGAGCGGTTATAGTGAAGTGACATCGACCAGATAGGAGTGTTGTGTTTGTTCATTAGAGTAGTTGTCGTTATGAGACAAGTGGATAAATGTCTAAAGAACACTTACGATTGTGTGACCGCAGATCCTTATGATATCGAACTAGAAGATCGGAAGTAAAAAGAAAATTCAGTGCGCTGTCATTAACAATGAGGTGGCGATCTTAAAAGAGGCGTAACGCCGACTTACTTTGATCGGTGGTCATCAAGCGGTAGACGCCGCTGCGTTTGTCCGTTAAGTGTTTGTACGGTGGTTCAAACCGAGAGGAGCTATATGGGTGTATCACTAAAGTGGTGTGGAAGTCTCGTGAGACGCGAGTAGTAAAGAACATAGAAAACGGACTGGCGCGACAATACGCTGAGTCGGCCATAATGGGGGAAGGCAAATGAGTGAAAATAGTGGAAAAGACAATGTAGTCTCGGACGGGGTATGTGAAAGTGAGGTGGATAAGTGAAAGTCAGCAGTACATTCAGAGTATATGCATCAGGCATACAAATACAGATAGAACATGTTAAATGAAACATGAAAATTCCAATTGATCATTAAGCCCAAAGGGCTTCATAGATTGCAGTTTGTAAATCCAGATGATTTCACGCTGTAGAAGGTATTTATTATTGTCTCTTCCCTCTCTTCTGTTTATGGTTTCAATTACCATGAATTTGAGCTGAGAAATATTGTGTCGAGCCTCATTGAAGTGGACAGCAATGTTTGATTTGGCGCTTTTGGTCCTAATATTAGACTTGTGTTCGTTTATACGGGTTTTGATTTTCCTTTCAGTTTTTCCAATGTAAATTTTGCCAAACGGGCATTTGATCAAAATTATGACATTTGTAGTATCACACGTTGCATTGGCATGTAGTTTGATGCTGAACCCTTTCATGGGGTGGGTCACAGTGTTTCCACGTATAACGTTGTTGCAGTTGCTGCAATTCATACAAGGCCTTGTTCCTTTGGCTTCTCCTATTTGCGGTGTTTCCTTAGCCAATATCTCTTTTAGGTTTGCAGTTCGAGTGTAGGCGAAGATGGGTGGATCTTTAAAGATTGTCCCAAAGTCATGTTCCATGCTTAAGATAGGCCAATATTTTAGAATGATCTTCTTGTAAGTTGGACTCATAGTAGAACATTTCGAAACCAGTACCATTCTGGTATCCTTGAGTTTGGTAGATCTTGTGAGTAATTTTTCTCTCGAAATAGGTGAGGCTCGTATTTTTGCCTGTTCGATTACAGAGTTGAGATAGCCTCTATCTATAAATCTTTTGCCTATCTCGTTGAGACGCTGATTCATTATTGTAGTGTTGAATGTGATTCTTTTAACACGTAACATTTGTGAAAATGGTAAGTGTTGTTTAAGTGAAGCCTGGTGAAAACTGGAAAAATGCAAGGTGTTGTTTCTGTTAGTCTTTTTACGATATAGATCAGTTTCAATGCCAGTGGCGGTCAGTGTTATTTGTACATCAAGAAAGTTGATAGTCTTTTCATCAATTTCCCATGTAAATTGTATACGTTCATTGATCTCATTGAGAGCAACGAGTAATCGAACAGGCAAAATTACGAGCCTCATCTACTTCAAGAGAAAAATTACTCACAAGATCTACAAAACTCAAGGATACCAGAATGGTACTGGTTTCGAAATGTTCTAATATGAGTCCAACTTACAAGAAGATCATTCTAAAATATTGGCCCATCTTATGCATAGAACCTGACTTTGGGACAATCTTTAAAGATCCACCCATCTTCGCCTACACTCGAAACGCAAACCTAAAAGAGATATTGGCTAAGGAAACACCAAAAATAGGAGAAGCCAAAGGTACAAGGCCTTGTATGAATTGCAGCTACTGCAACAACGTTATACGTGGAAACACTGTGACCCACCCCATGAAAGGGTTCAACATCAAACTACATGCCAATGCAACGTGTAATACTACTAATGTCATTTATTTGATCAAATGCCCGAGTGGCAAAATTTACATTGGAAAAACTGAAAGGAAAACCAAAACCCGTATAAACGAACACAAGTCAAATATTAGGACCAAAAGCACCAAATCAAACATTGCTGTCCACTTCAATGAGGCTCGACACAATATTTCCCAGCTCAAATTCATGGTAATTGAAACCATAAACAGAAGAGAGGGAAGAGACAATAATAAATACCTTCTACAGCGTGAAATCATCTGGATTTACAAACTGCAATCTATGAAGCCCTTTGGGCTTAATGATCAATTGGAATTTTCATGTTTTATTTAACCTCTTCGCCGCTAATGACAAGGGTAACTCGTCATGGAGTTTCCATTGATTTCAATGGAAATTACATGGAAGATCCAGAGGAGCCATAGCATCCAAGTGGTTAACATGTTCTATCTGTATTTGTATGCCTGATGCATATACTCTGTATGTATAGCTGACTTTCACTTATCCACCTCACTTTCACGTACCCCGTCCGAGACTACATTGTCTTTTCCACTATTTTCACTCATTTGCCTTCCCCCATTATGGCCGACTCAGCGTATTGTCGCGCCAGTCCGTTTTCTATGTTCTTTACTACTCGCGTCTCACGAGACTTCCTACACCACTTTAGTGATACACCCATATAGCTCCTCTCGGTTTGAACCACCGGACAAACACTTAACGGGCAAACGCAGCGGCATCTACCGCTTGATGAACACCGTTCAAAGTAAGTCGGCGTTACGCCGCGTTTTAGATCGCCACCTCGTTGTTAATGGCAGCGCACTGAATTTTCTTTTTACTTTCGTTCTTCTAGTTCGATATCATAAGGAACTGCGGTCACACAATTGTAAGTGTTTTTTAGACATTTATCCACTTGTCGCATAACGACAACTACTCTAATGAACAAACACGACACTCCTATCCAGTCGATGTCACTTCACTTTAACCGCCCGTTCTGACATACGCATGCCGTACTTTGCTTCGTTTTGTTTAAATTTTGTGTTGCTAAGTGATGTCAAACAACTGTGGATATTAAAGCTGATTGCTATATCTTTCATGTTTTATGTTCTAGAGCTCCCAGATGAAGGGCTCTTCAGCCCGAAATGCATTCGAGCGTTTAATTAACAGTTTGATTGTTACTGGAAATGAATTTAAATTTCTACGTTGCTATCAGGATGAAAAATTGAAATTGAGAAACAATAAACCTACGAATTTGATTTTTTTTTACAAGGATTCTTGTTTCCAAGAACCCAAGGTGTGCCCTACCTAGGGATGCTTCCACTTTCCTATGGAGGCACTCATCTATGACTACAGTTTTGACGTGCCTGGACGAACACGCCACCTACAGGAGCACCCAACCATTTAACCCCACTGTGGATTTTGAACTTTGACATTCACGAAATTCTTATTACCATGTAGGCTGTGCATTCCCCTTCTCCACAGTGTTAAACACATGATAGCCATCATACATAGCCCCGAACGTGAGATTTTGTGAAGTAGTAGTAAAATACCAGAAAAGGTTTTGTATCATGAAACCTTTCTGGTGTGGTACCAACACGGATACATCTTTTTAACATCTGTTATTGTAGTACTGGCATGCAATTATTGTAGTACCGGCATGCAATCTTAATGTCCCCGGAATTATCATTAGCACTAGATATGTGTTGCTAGCAACTTAAAAGTTATAAGGTAGGATAAACACAAAAGGGACCATAACTATGTGTCTAAATAGGTTATTAACAAGTCCAAAAAGAAACCCAAAAACAAAACATGCAATGATTGATAGGTGCAGGTATATGGGCGTGAGTCTGAGTGCAACATGAGATTATTACTTTGACCTGTATGATACCCCATCTGAATATAGGTCAGAATATGTAAACGGCCCATGGCTGTTCTACCTCAAAAGTACACCGGGTGAATCCTCCAGTTTAATATGATCTGTAAATTCAGGGGCAAAAGATAATACAGTTTCTCTCATCTATCATTTACTTTAAGTCATGTACATAACATTACAGTTTACATGGGATGTGTGGAATTGGTCTTTCCCTTAAATACAACAACGGTAATACCAATACCTGATCACCATTTGGTGCAAGACTGTGTGTGTCATTGTAATCTGACACCAGTTCAACTTATAACTTTTAAGTTGTTAGCAGCACAGAGTGCTGAGGATCAATCTGGTGACATTAAGATTGCATGCCAGAACCACACTAAAAGATTTTTAAAAGATTTCTCTTTGCTTGGTACCATAATGGAAGGGTATTATGATACAAAACGGTTTCTTGTATTTCACTACTACTTCTCACAATCTCACACTCGGGACTATGCAGGTCGGATATCACTTGTTTAGTACACATATGTTTCACGCACTGAGGTGGACACACTGGAATACATAAACGAGCAAAATTGATGCTTTTTTTAATATTTCAGCCTTGATAAAGCCCCAAGCTTTACAGCCTCTCAGGAAGTGAAACATGAGCAGGCTGTTTTCAGAAATCCCAAATCATGCAATGGAGTGTGGTGTAAGTAAACACAATGATATTGCAATTTATACAACAAAGGCTGAATAAAGAATGTGATGTAGTTTAAGGATACAATCCTAAGGATGACTTGAGGATGAGTTAAGGGAAATAAAAATAAACACATTCACATGAATATTAGGATATATGTGTTCTTTGTTTATATAACAGAATTGTCCATGTAACAATAACATGGGAATGACCATTTGGTTGAAGCACTCATCACTTACTAACCTTTTTGACTTGAGAAAGGAGCAGCCGGTCCACATCTCAAGTGGAGTACTTCTAGATAATAGGGTATTACTTAACAGGACAGTAATGTTGGCCCAAAAAGCTGTTGCTAATAAAAGTTCATGCCTGACGATTTTGAAAACTAACCACAATGCTGCCAGATTGTTGTGGGAGTGATTTTTTACACCCACAAAAGCATGTTGAAATTCTTGTGACCAATTAAAAGATACACCTTTCTTACAACGTGCCCACATCGGTTCAACTTTATTTCAGTAATTATTTTAACGAACCTTGAGTAAAACTCAGAAAGTCCAAGAAAGGACATAAGTTCTTCCCTACCAGACAGTTTGGATGCTTTTGTCAATGCTTCCGCCGGCTTCACCTGAGTCGTCTTAACTCCATCACAGGATAATGTGTGGGCTAAATATTCAACTGACCCTACACTCATTTAATACTTCTCTCTTTTAATTGTGGGAACTGCATTACATTTTTGTAGGCCTGAGAGATTGATTTAGAGCTTCTACTGAGAACCAGAGATAATGATGTTGCCCTGATTGTAAAGGACATTGTGCTTTCTTTAGAAGATGTTCTGCATGCTCTGTTGAAAAATGTCAGCCTCTGAAGCAAGCTTAAATAGCATTTCAATATACCTGTTTGTTCTAAGTGGAGTTATAAATGACGTCAGCAAACACAAGCCGGGATGGAATTTCACTTGGTGATATGCTGAGGATAAATCAAGTGTGCTAAAATAAGTAGCATCCTTGACAAGAATCAGCATATCTTATTTTATTGTTAAGCAATGTCTTTCCACCAATATTTGGTCATTCAGATCCCAAAGTTCAACACAGTTTGAAGTCAGAACTACCGGATGCGGATGTTATAACAACTAGAGCCAATCATTCTGAACAGTCAGTGGGTTCAGTTTAGCCGTGGGCGGCCAGCTACGCTCCGTCTGCGGAGTGTGCGTAGTTCCGCCTACTCCGCATTTTGCGGAGCTGGCGGAGCCAGGCGGCACTACGCACGCTCCGCAGACGGAGCGTAGCTGGCCGCCACCCGCCTCCCTCCCGCCCTCCCTAAATACTTTACAATAAAAGAACGCAATAATTTTAAAAGCACTTACCTTGCCGCCGCTGGCCGCCGCGTTCCCCGGGGCTCGTTCTCTTCCGCCTTCCGTATTTTGCAGTAATGCGCATGCGCAGACGGCCGCGCATGCGCATTTTCACGAGAAAATGCGCATGCGCGGCCGCCCGCGCATGCGCATTACTGCAAAATACGGAAGACGGAAGAGAACGAGCCCCGGGGAACGCGGCGGCCAGCGGCGGCAAGGTAAGTGCTTTTAAAATTATTGCGTTCTTTTATTGTAAAGTATTTAGGGAGGGCGGGAGGGAGGCGGGTTGCGGGGCTGCCGGCCAGTGGTTTTGCGGAGTGGGGCTACGCGGAGTGCGGAGGTGGGCGTAGTTTCTCGCCCACTTCGCGTAGCTCCGCGAAGCCCCACTCCGCGAACTCCGCCCAGGCCTAGTTCAGTTATGCCTTGTTGCAACAATCTGTCAATCTGAACAGTCAACGGGTTCAATTATAATTTTTTGCAACAATCTGTCAATCTCTAATCTAAGGGGTTCATACATTACATGTCGAATAGAACGAAAGGTTTGTACCACATTTCTTGCATTTTTGTGATATTGATAGCCAACAATGTGACTAGTAAGGCCAACCATAGTGGTCAAATTTTTAAACTGCTTTCTGATGTCACCCAGTAATTTAATGAAATCCAGCATTGACCAAATGTCATCCTTGCAATAATGCCTACAGATATGCTAGGAAATGTTAATCCTTTACTGACCAGGCTCGTGGCGATCATCTGAGTGTGGAAAGTAGTGGCATTTGAGACTATGAAGTCCCGGCTTTTGGCTGGTGATCTCCTCTTTGCATCTGCGCTACTTATTTCTGCTGTTGTTGACCGAGTGACATTGGTGGAGACCAGAGAGCAACCTCTCTGATTCTCCTGAAACAGAGATATGCACTTTGGGGACACTGCCTCTCAACAGGGAGGCGTCACAGAAACGTTGGTGCTAGGCATCCTTGATTGTCACTCTCCACCCTTGGCCTTGCTCCCACAAGCTTGAATTCCCCTCCATCAGGCCCAAACTTCATGGCTTGATCCCAACTGGTCCAGAGGTTGCAGAGCATATACACATGTCCCCCTCCAGAGTGGAGAGGCAACAACCTACTTGCTGCCTCTCCCTGGAGAGGCCTGACTGGACTTAGTGCGTCCTACAGTGAGCATTGAGGTGGATGTCAGATGATGGGTGCCCCACTGGGAGCGAGCCCTGATATAAGTGGCCTCATTGCAGCTGCCAGAAGAGATGTCCCAGGGTTAGCAATTGCTTCTTTAGCCAAGGCCCGCCTTTGTATCCACCAGAGCAGAACAGATGACTGACATTGCTGGTGAGTCATGTTCTCAGCTCCTTCAGCTTTGTTACTCATTAATAATGAATGTTAATTATGTGTCTATAACGTTGTTAAAACTAAAACACACCAATAAAGTTTACTTTAAAAAATACATTGTCAACTAATAGCACAGTATCACCTTGGTTGCGCTCAAGCTTGATTCCAAGATCTTTCGGGTGTTTCTAACATAGCCAGTTAGATCATTTTCTGCTACATATACTTTGGCCACTGTACACCTCCCTTTGAATTAAATGCTTATTTTAACCATCCTTTTCAGGGTGACAATTACTGCTGCTGTCACAGTTGAAAGATTGTATCACCAGTGTTAGAAGTAATAACCTGTCATGCATGTTGACTTGGAGTTAATACTTTTTCCTGGTCAAACCATATTTCTCAAACATCTCACTGATAACTGCTAGACATCATCATGCCAAAACAAGTACAATCAGGTAGAGGGAGAGGAGGGAGGAGAGAAATTATGGGACACCACCAAGTGGAGTACGAGAACAAACCATGAACATGAGATAACAGAATCACTCTCAATACCTTTTCCCAACCTATCCTTTGAGGTAAATCCCTTCTTTCATTTCATGAAGGCTGGCAGCATGTCCCAAGAGAGCCTCTTGGAGCCTTTTTCTTTATATATTCCAGGTCAATCTAGATTCTGTCTGCACCAATATGCATTTTCACCTTCAGGTTTCAGGATCATTTATCTCAACACCTATCCCGGTCATTGAAGAACTATATAAACTGGAGAAAAACTGTGATGAATTTGCTCTAAATCCATTTCAAAGCTAACAGTCTTCTCTCATAATTGGTTGGTTTCTGTGGAAGGTGGTTCAATAAAGATTAATTGGATGTCAAAGTATTACTGAGGCATGTACTGTGAAGGTGTATTTCCTAGGGTCATGAGAGCAGTGGTTAATTTGAGCGGGTGGTTTCTGGTGCTCAACACCAGCACTTAATTGTCAGCACCGGTGCATATAACAGTCTGCCACATGGTGTGGCTGTTTTTTTAATTCAGAGATGAGCACAAAAACTGTTGTTTATTAATTCAACATTCATTAAGAATGACTAATACTTGCTGCCAAAGCCATTCTTTTTACTTTGGGATCCTGGAATTGTCATACTTGTAGGAATATAACATTATTAGTTATGCTGTTAATGTAATTACCAGCGGCAATGGGCGGTGCAAGCGGAAGTGGCCTGCTGACTCAAGCCTGGCACTTATTTGTTTACAAATTAAGCACTGCATGAGAGGGTCCTTTAGGACATCTATAGAAAAGTGAAAGCAGTATCTTGATCCCTACACTACCATATGAAGGTGCTGTTTCTGAAACATTTTGAGCAGCTATTGAGAACGCATTAATTCAAGTAAATGCATGGGTGTGTTGACATATATTAGGCAAAGACCCAGTGGATGGATAAAGCGATAGGTCTGTCCATTAAAATGCCCATGGGAAAATTGGCATACAAATGTGGGCAGAATAGACACTAATGCCTGTTAGTTGTTAACAAGGTGCTATTTATTGCACCTCATAAATAATGACATCCACATTTTATTATGTATGTTATTTATTGGGTGTGATAAAGAGTAGTTATTATGAGTTATTGGGGGATAACATGTGGATTTTGGTGATTAATGTTCCAAAATCCAAATGATACAGCAAATACCACACACTTTTTCCAATTACATTTCGGGAAGGTTTGAGCTGTCGAAATTGTATGAAGGTTGACATTTTTAATGCACTTGGGGGCCGATTATGATGTCGCGTGGACATTTTCTGCCCGATACCACTCGGATCCGGGACCAACTGACTTAGGGTCGGCAGTTCCACCCAACCGATTACAAATCGACCGAACATTGATCGGTCAGATTGCCATTGACTCCTATGGGAGCCCATGTTCTGCACTCCCAAGATGGCAGTGTAGGTTAGCCTTCTAGCGTATGGATGTACGCTCGAGCACAAGTACTCCGGACCTGGAAACTGCCGTCACAGTGCCCAGAGCAAGGGTAGAATCAGAGCAACGACATGCTCTGTACTCCCCCGTCAGGCCGTAAACGTCCATACTGGGGATGATTAATTGTGATTGAATCCCTTCAACAGCCTCACTGTGGCTTTCCCTACCACAACACAAGCCCACGAGTGTGTGTACAGTATGTGTGTGCTGCGTAATTAAGTGTGTTATACGCTGCGAGGCAGCACGTTCTGGCGACCACGTAACCTGACAACTGCAGAAAGTTTTTTTTGCCGAGTGTGTATTACTGGCCCATTACATCCTGCCCGCTCTATTACCACCGCTATGAATGCATACAAACTAAACGATATACCGTAATTTTAATTGAAGTTAGTTTTACAATCGCCGCCTAATAAGAACTTTTTAGGCACAAAACCACACACGTTTTGAAGACAGGGATCACCATTTATGATGATGTTAGTACTCATTTAGCCACTACCATGAAAACTTGAGTCACAATGATGTGTCAAAGGATTCAGATATAGACACATTGGAGTTTGGGTAGCACCGTTGACTATAAGGGGCACTTTACCCCATCTCCGCAATAGCTGCTTCCATGACTGGCATCACGTGAGTATGCCTTAAATAATCACCCACATAGCACTAACATACAACAATAGTTTCTACCATCCACGCTTGCTGTGGTTTTTACCATCCATGCATGCTATGAACCAGTCACAACCTAGCCAGTTGTTAGGTCTGTACACCACTGCCATACTCAAAAGTGAAACTTCATGCTTGTCCAGGTTTTATTTAAATTTTATATTAATTTCCATTGTTGCTGTGTGTTTCTCCCCTTCCCTCCCCTACAGGTCTACAACAGCCCAGTATAAGTCTACTAGTGTTACACTTTATTGTGCCTGGCTACCATACCATTCCTAGGGAACCAGACCTCTAGTAGTGACCCATTAATTCACTTAGGTCCTGATGAAGTGCAACACGATTCGTTAGGAGTGACCAGGGCACCAAATATGTCGACCCATTTCACTGTGATAGCCCTCTAGGAACATTGCATCCATGTAGGTCTACCACACTGCTTTAGACTTATTTTATAACTCACTACCTGTGCACTACACTGTCCTTGCCCTCTTATCCGCACGCACTTCACAGCTTCTTCAAAAGATCTCTGCCAAAGAGCCCCGTTTACAGGAGCCTGTCGGGCATTGCAGCGACGGCCCGATGAGGAGCAGAGTCCAATGATGAAGCATGACATCCTTCGAGGTTTGTGAGGGCATCACAATGAAAGAGCTGCTCTTTCCCTTGTCCCTTTGTTAGGAACTGCACACCCCTTTGCAGCACAAATTTCCTACCACCCGTGCTCCTCCAGGTCTCCCCAATAAAATGGTATCTCACTTGTGTGGGTGGGCCAAGTACCCACGACGGGCAAGGGCCCAAAACATATAGTTGAGACATCAAAATTCTCTATCACAAAACAACCTGGTTTTGCAAATGGAGTCACCTGGATTTTTGGCCACAGGATCGGTGGCCATCTAGGGAAACCTACAAAACCCACACATTTTTTTAAACTAGAAACCCTGGGGAGTCCAGGGAGGTTTGTGTTGCTTTGATCCCCTAAAGTTTTACTACCCAGACATTTCTGCAAACTTCAAATTTAGCTGAAATAATCACTTTTTCCACAAAATGCTTTTGGCAAAATTGGAGGTTTTCAAGGAATTCTGGGTAACAGAACCTGATGAGAGCCACACAAGTCACCCCATCATGGATTCCTCTTGGTGCCTGGTTTTTAAAAATGTATACGTTTGCTAAGTTTTCCTAGGTGCCGGCAGAGCTAGGGTTCAAAATCCACAGCAAGCCACTTTGCAAAAAAGGGTCAGGTTTCACGGTAAAAATATGGTGTGTCTGCATTGCGTTTTGGCCCGTTTCCTATTGCGGGGCACTAGACCTACCCACACAATTGAGGTACCATTTCTATCGGGAGTCTTTGGGAAATGCGGGGTGGGTGGAATTCCAGAACTTTCCATCACAGTAATGTGAGGAAAAGTTTGAGGTTTGCAAGGGATTCAGGGTAGTAGAACCTGGCCGAGCCACACAAGTCACCCCATCCTGGACTCCCCTTGGTGTTAGGTTTTAAAATATGTATAGCTTTGCTAGGTTTCCCTAGGTGCTGGTAGAGCTAGTGTTTATAATCCACAGCAAGGCACTTTGCAAAAAAAGGGTCCGTTCTCACTGTAAAAATGTGGTATGTCCATGTTACGCTTTGGCCTGTTTTCTCTCATTGGGACTAGGCCTACCCACACAAGTAAGGTGTCATTTTTATCCGAAGACTTTGGGAAATGCAGGGTGGGTGGAACTTTGTGGATCCAACCATATTCCAGAACTTTCCATGACAGAAATGTGAGGAAAATGTATTCTTTTACACAGTTTGAGGTTTGCAAGGGATTCTAGGTAACAGAACCTTGTGAGAGCTACACAAGTCACCCCATCCTGGATTACCCTTTGTGTCTGGCTTTCAAAGAGGTATAGGTTTGCTAGGCTTCCCTTGGTGCCGGCAGAGCTAGGGTTCAAAATCCACAGCTAGGAACTTTGGAAAAAAAAGGGTCAGTTTTCACTGTAAAAATGTGGTGTAATCACTTGCATTTCGGCCCGTTTCCTGTTGCATGCTCTAGAAAAATGTGATATGTCCTTGTTGCATTTCAAGCTGTGTCCAGTCACTAGCCCAACCCACACAAGTGAGGTACCATTTTTTTGGGGAGACTTAGGGGAACCCAGAATTGTAGAGCATCTATTGACTTTCTATGCAATTCTGACTTCCAAATGTAAGACAATGTGTAAAATAGAAGTCACTGTGAAAAATGTCTTATAATTCACATGTTAGTATAGGTACCCACAATTTTAGAGATGTGATAATAACTACTGCTTCTAAATTCTATATTTAGTTTCCATTTCGGAAATATATAGGTGTGCTTAAAACATATTTTTCACTATTTATATTTTACCAAATGACTTGCTTTATATATAGTATATACCCGGTACACAACAAATAACCATTGCAAGAAGCAGCTCAGTTATTAGCTCTGGGTTCCTCAAGTTCTTAGTGAACCTACAAGTCCTGTAAATCCCCACAACCAGAAGGATCCAGAGGATGTACCATTATATTGCTTTGAAAATTCTGGCATGCGTAGAATGTGTTACAGGTGAAAACGTTGGCATAAATGAACGTTTTTTCAACTCATTTTCAATATTTATTATTTTAAACTGTTAGTTTCTATTCAAAAATCTTTAAGGATCTACACAAATGACCCATTGCTCAATACCGAATTTTGTCTACTTGTCAGAAATGTATAGCTTTCCGGGATCCATTACTGGTTTCACATCAATTTCTACCTCTAACTAGAGGGAGGTTAGAAGCACAAAAAGTATCATAAATAGGCTATGTACCGGTTAAATGCCAAAACTGTGGAGAAAATGTTGTTTTCTGGCAAAGGTCTGCATGTCCTTGAAAGCTGGGAAGATACTGATTTCAGTACCACAAACACTTTGTAGATGCCATTTGCAGGGAAAGAAACAGACACTTTCTTCTGCAGCACTTTTTCCCCATTTTTATAAAACAAATTAGCTGTTTTTGGCTTATTTCTGGTTCCCTTCCAAGAGATTCCACAAACCTTGGTTACCTTTAAAAAAGCCACGATGTGGTAAGAAAAGGAAGCAAATCTGGCATGGATACCTTATGTGGACAGAAAGTTATAGGCGCCTAAGCATGAACTACCCCAAATAGCCAAACAAAGGCTTAGCACAGAGGGGGGAAAGGCCTAACAGTAAAAGGGTTAAAGTGAAATGTCCACGCAGAATCTCAGTCACATAACATATAAAAATGCCCATCTCAGTTTAAATGAATATAAAATATCCCTAAACCCTACTAGCCCAGCCATTGTCAGGGTAAAATGTGCATTGTGCACAAGTGACTGAGGAAGTACGGAAAGAGCTTGTCTTATCACAGTCTTTCCCAAGCCATTTCATCACAGTAGATCTTGTGCAAATATATCCATTTAGGGTAATCAAATTGCCCAATGATCAGATTTTAAAAAGTGCATTGTTCTAAAGTGATTGAGCAAGTAGGAAAAGAGCTCAGAAATACTTCTACTCCATTTTCTGTCATAGTTTTTCTCTATTTACCCAGTCGAAGGCTGAGGTGAGATCCATAAAGGATGAATGGAGACAGGCTTTTTTGGCAACCGTATATGTACCATTAACAAGTTGAAACTTGAAGCATTGGTGGACTGTACCCAGATTGTGTCTAAATCCACACTGGACATTAGAAAAGCAGCTCTTCTCAGAAACCCAAGTTTCAATTCCATCCAACAAGATCCTACCCATAACTTAGCTTGTCAAATCGATAAATGAGATAGGACGCTAGCATCTTGGATCTGCTCTATTGCCCAATATAAATATGGGAACTATGGTAGAATTTGACCATGATTTTCGAAGTTCGACCAAAGTATCACATCTCAAAAACATTACTTAATATAGGTGCCCATAGTTCGATATTATCAATTAATAGATACACAAGCACTTCATCTGGGCTAGGGGCCTTATTACTGGTGCTCTGTTCTATGGCGTATTTAACTTCTTTCAAGTTGGGAGGATCTAACTTGAACCCACCCCCAGGAAGTTCACACAGTATAGTATCAGGGGTGCTCTCAGACTCAAAGTCACTACCATAAACACAGGAGAAATGCTCAACCCATCTAGACGGTAAAATAGTGACATCAATATTGGTGTTATAAGTGTCTCAAAATAGGGGGCATTAACCTTCTTCCAGAAAAGATGGTAATTGTTCATTACACTGGCTTTGTACAGTTTCTTACAATCAAATGTGGAGGGAGATGGAATGAAGATCCATTCACTTTCCAAAGTGCATATAATAATCAAAAGAGAATGGATCACTTGTCCTGCACAACCTTAGGTATGCAGGAAACTTTGGAGGAGGGGGTGTCCCGATATAAAAGACCCTCATGCACGTGATATGGGTGTTGGAATCTAAAGCGGTATATCTGAGAAACAGGTCAACGTTCCTATTTCTTCCCACCTTTATGAGCACCATATTTGTTTATCTTGTTTTCCTCACGTTATTCACCTAACGGTCCTGAAGAATGCCCATAAGTCCTAATCGAGGCAGCTAAGGCAACTTTCAGGTCTTTTTAATACCCTTATCACTGGCTCACTACTGCATCAACCTTGGGTAAGAACCTCCGGGTGGAGGCTGCATAAACTAAATCAACCTAATGATTATGCACACACTTGATCCAAGAGCGGAGAATCAAGATATATCGCTTTAGATTCCAACACCCATATCACGTGCATGAGGGTCTTTTATATCGGGACACCCCCTCCTCCAAAGTTTCCTGCATACCTAAGGTTGTGCAGGACAAGTGATCCATTCTCCTTTGATTATTATTTGTACAGTTTCTCCCAGACCTCTAGCCTAATATTGGCCTCACTATGTGTGATTACATTATGTTCAGGGGTCAAGATGTCAGCAACAGAGTTACAGATTCCAGCAAAGGCCTGTAACACATTGACAGGATCTTATTCATTGTCCAGGCATGCCATAACCTGCTCCCTGCTTTTCTCTTTTAAGTCTTTCAGCAAAAGATTGCCAGGTCAGGTATTCCTGGACCAGAAACAAGCATCCTGGGACTGGTTTCGGGGTATCACCCCTCATCAGCCAAGCTAGCTTGAATCTAGTGGCACAGCAAGCAAGGGACCAATGTCTTGGCATACCCCTTGGCCACTTAGGGTGAACATAGCAAACACTCTAGGATGATGGATGGAGGGAGGGCTGAAACTTTTCAATCACTCATCCTCAGCCAAGAGAGACCCAACTCTTGGTGCTCACTATGCCACCAGATTCAAGCTAGCCTAGCTGTTGAGGGGTGATACTTGAATCCGGTCCCAGGATGCAGTTTGGGCTTGACTGTTTCCATGAGGAGCATGGTCAAGACTGATTTGCATTTGGCTGGGTTTAAACCTGGGAGGCATGGTGAAATTTTGAAAAATGGATTTCACCAAGATCTCTTGACTGGGGGTGAATGCTTGATGTGTTCCTTATTCTGTCCATCATTTAGATGTCTTTCACTTTCTCACCCTCAGTGCGCGGGTACGCCCAGACGTGAATCCCAGACTGAACTGTTCCAATGAGGAGCAGGATCAAGACTGATTTGCATATGGCTGGATTTAAACTGGAGTGGCATGGTGAGCAAAATAATATAGCAGGCTTCCCTTGGGAAGTGCGGAGATGTTAGACTGCTACCAAACAAACATCAAACAAAACGACAGGCACTGAAGAAACAATGTTTGATGAAATGGTTATTCTAAGTAGATTTGCAACCGTCGCTGTGACTATAAACTAGAGGGCATGTTTAGGAGCCCCTAGTGCCGCCGTAGCATCACTTTTTGTGACGCTCCGTTGGGACAAGCCTTGAGGCTTCACCATATTTATAAAACCATGCAAACCTGGGGATGCTCCAAAACCTTATGCCTCTCAAGGTGAGGCGTAATGAGGAGAAAGAACTTTATTTCTAATTCATTGCTATTTCTGTGTGTGCTGCATTCTCAATGGATTGATTCTGTTCAGGAAGGTGCCCTTCCCTGCCCTTGAACAATCCTGCCGACAGCAAAGGCACCCTTGCACCATGGCGCAAGGGTACCTGCATTGGCACTAGGCTGATGAAACAGTTCCAGTGCAGGGGAAAAGACAGAAATGCACTGTATTGAATAAACACGGTGCCTTCCTGCCCTTTCACTTTCACGTGGGGAAGGGCAGCGAGGTTGGTAAGTATTCTGGGAAGAGTGGTGTCAACAATACAAATTTTGCCAGGCCCTTTCACTATATTTACATCTCAGTCTATTAAATTAGGGAATAACTAATGGAAACATGGTTTCATCAGTAATTATACAAGTATCCTACATTTCAAAGACTTACCAGGAGAAGTACAATATTACCATGATATGTCTGGGTATTAATCAATTAATCAAAATGCTATGGGGTAGCAATAGTGATAGTGCCCTCTCTTTAACCTTTGATACATCAAAGGAAGTATAATCAAATCATTTTTTACCCTGAATCTTCCCAGGATGTGATGTTGCATGGCCTTAACCCTGATGACATTATAATAGTCGACATTGCTAAAGTTCAATAATGTCTATACGATTAATGTAACAGCACAACGCAGGCAAAAGTGGGTTCTAGATGCCAGCGATATCAGGTTTTTTATACATTGTATTAGGGAAACGTTGCTCATTTAGCTTTTTATGTACATGAAAAAGTATGTCTTTGTTTGAAGAGGATATAATGCTCAAAAACATAACAGCACTGGCTATCTATATTATTTGTACCACAGACAGAGCTATCGCTGGCCCAACATGTCAAAAATTATACTCATTTGACAAGGTTCAGCATTTTGCAAGAATACTTCCACTTTATCACAAATGCACGCCAAGCCAAAATGACATGCAGTGTACCAGCTCCAGAACTTTGCCATTAGGGCCATCCATTTACTATGGGTGACGTGTATGCCAAATATTGCAGCTATTTTGTCAAGGACTAGATATTATTAGGGTTGCCACAGATGTCCTCTCTTATTCCAAGAACTGTCACTAATGTGCCAGCACCAGCATTTTTTCCACCAGTGCCCAAATGCCACATCCAGTATGCCAGTGACACCACTTTTTCATGGATGTCTCATATGGCCAGTATTACCACTAATGCACCATTTCCCATATTTAGTCACTGGTGCCTTCTATCCTTAGAATTATCTTGACCTTTTTGCAACGTGTGTTTCTATAATCCAATAGTTTTCTTCAGTATGTCTTAGTCAAGTACACTCCTGTAACCTGTAAGTCAGAACTAAAAAATTACTGACCCATTGCCAGTCTTCCGTTCATGGCCAAAGTGGTGGAAAAGGCCATGAACCAACAATTAACTGAGTATATAGAAACCCACAAGAAGCTAGACGATACTCAGTATGGATTTAGGAAATACCATGGGACTGAAACTGCCCTTATCAAAGCAACCGAAGACATACGAACAATAAGAGACCAAGGCGGAACAGCGGTGTTGGTACTGCTGGATCTCTCAGCAGCTTTCGACACGGTCGACCATGGCACTCTGGTCGGCCGTGTTGGAAAAACAGGCATCTCCTCCACGGCAAGAGATCTCCTCGCCTCCTTTCTCTCGGAGAGAACGCAGGCTGTCTCTTTGGGCCCTTATCAATCTGCCAAATTGTCACAACCGTGTGGGGTTCCTCAAGGCTCATCCCTGAGTCCGACACTCTTTAACATATATGTGTCGGACCTGGCCAATGTCATCAAGGCACACGGGATGAGCCTTACCTCCTACGCGGACGACACACAACTAGTGTTGGCTATAAGGGGTGATGGCGAGGAAGTAGCTAAAACATTCCAGAGGGGACTGACAGAACTGGGGGATTGGATGGCAGCAAACTGCCTAAAACTAAACTCGGAAAAAACCGAAGTTATGATTTTTGGGCAACTCTCACCAGAATGGCCTACCTCGTGGTGGCCCCAAACCTTTGGCGCCCCCCCGAATCCAGTGACCAAAGTAAGAAACTTAGGAATAATTTTTGACAATCATCTTAATTTTATGGACCATGCCAGCAAAGTGGCATCAGTTGCCCACCATAAACTGCGCATGATCCGAAAGATAAGTCCCTATCTTCCAACCACCGCCATTAAAACTCTGGTGAGCTCATTAGTCCTGACATCCTTAGACTATTGCAATGGGCTCTTTATCAACGCCCAAGCAAGAGTCCTAAAAAAACTGCAGACTATACAGAATGCAGCAGCACGTCTCATTCTGGGAATTCCAAAATTTGCTCCTTTATCCAATGCCATCCCCAAAGTACACTGGTTGATGATTCAGAATAGAGCCAGATTCAAATCCCAGTGCATTGTATACAAAGTCCTAAACAAACAGGGTCCACAGTTCCTTAAAGACCATCTACGACCATACCAAACCACACGCCAACTGCGCTCTACTAACAGTAACCAACTTATGGTACCTCGAACCAAAACTGTGATGTGGGGAGACCGACGGTTTGTAGTGGCGGCTTCCAAACTTTGGAATACCCTACCCCAGGACATTAGGGCATGTCCCACGCTACTCCAATTTCGCAAGAAATTAAAAACTTGGCTGTTTAATAAATAAACTTCTAAATGACTCCAGGTATAGAATAATCATCAGAGCAAGGCAGTTTCACCCAGCCGGCAAATTATTCAGCGCCAAGACACCCCAGGGTATATGCTGCGCTTTACAAATGCCAATAAATAAATAAATAAATAAATAAATAAAACCACATTCTCAATCATGCTCATGTACATTCATTTTCTCAAAATCCTTTGCGCACACTCACTGTCACTCATATATTCTCACTCATTTTCATTCACTCATGCATTCTTACTCTCTTTTATTCACTCTTTCACTCGCCTATTCTCATTTGTTCACAGTTTCTTCTACTCTCACTCACAAACATGTTCTCTAACTCCAACATCCTCCCTCCACCTCACTTATTTGGCACTCACTCTGACCATTATTTTCTCATTGTTTTTATTCACAGTCACTTACTCTCACTCACATTCATTCTCACTCACTCACTGATCCATTCTCACTCACTCTTAGTCATTTGCAGTCACTCTTACTCTCACTTATTTTGACTTAGGTTCACTCACTCTGACTCAATGTTCTCTTCTCACGGTTACACTTACTGTCACTCATTTCCACTCACACTCCTTCTCACACTCTTACTCTGCCTCACACTATCTCATCATACTCACTTACTTACTCTTACTCACGTGCCTCCATTCTTTCTCTGGTCCAGTCATTCTCACTTTCTCTGTCTCACTCAAACTAATTTACTTGGCCTAGGTTTCCCTCATTCTCACTATTTGCACTCATTACCTGACATTCACTGTCACTCCTCACTTTCATTCACACACATATACTCACACATAAAAACAGACCCACACACTCACATATATATACCCAATCACAAACATTCTCTTACCCACGAGTACATTCACACACACAGACAGCATATATTTATACGCATTTTGTTTTGCTCATCTCAAATACTAGTGAAGTTCATTTTCCTGCTCCTGGTGCTTCATGTTTTTACTACAGTAACATTGAATAATAGACTATTGTTTACTGATAATATAATAAGATTGGGAAGAAATAAAGGCATTTTGATCTCTGATACTAATGAAGGGGTAAACTTTCCCCATGTTTTTGGGACTAATTTTGTCACCTCTGCAGCTTGGGTTTATAATTTCTTTGAATAAATAAGTTGGCAAGTAGGAGCAAACATTGGTAGATGTTCGCATATCTATAGATAGTCTGCTGAAACC
The DNA here is from genome assembly GCF_964263255.1 of Lissotriton vulgaris. Classification (NCBI taxonomy): domain Eukaryota; kingdom Metazoa; phylum Chordata; class Amphibia; order Caudata; family Salamandridae; genus Lissotriton; species Lissotriton vulgaris. Next base: position 1,301,169,867 of record NC_141695.1, on the reverse strand, counting down.
TTTTGAAACCATATTGATGTAAGAAAATGGTTTTTCTTGGTCTATCTATTGTGGACAATGGGTTTCTTTTGGCGTGACAGATGCACATTGATTTAAAAGATTTTGCTGTATGTTTATATTCTTACCTTCCCAATTTCCTATTTCATTGATCGTCAGGTACCTCTCTCCATTTGCAGTGAGCCATGTCATCAAGGTTATAGAAAAGCAGCTATAGAAGGGAAGCCAAGCTGTTGCTTTGAATGCATTCTATGCTCAGAAGGGAGCATTACCAACCAAACAGGTGGGCTACAGTATAATCTTTATAAGGAAATATAAACATGTTGAATAACTACATGTCAGAAGGTCTCATTCATTAATAACAGTGGGGTGACCCTGTGTCCCTCAGTACCTGGGTATGCAACAGTATATATCAACAATGGGGTCTGTTGGGGAAAAAGTCTATAATTCATTTCTTTAATCAAATTGGATCAAACAAATCTATCTATTCGTTTTTCTTTATCAATAAATGATTGCAAACAAATATAGGTCTGGTTTGTTTCGTATATTGTCTTTTCATATATCGAAGTTTCATGAAACAAATACAAAAGAGCTGCTTCAAACAGTGACATGAGATAAGTGCTTGTGCAGTGTAATCAAGTGACTTAAAAAATAAAAACATTGTTTGCTCAAAGCTTGTTATGACCAAAATCTGTTTCATCAGTACATTGCCTGGCACTATATATGGAGATTGTCAAATTTTCGACCATTCTTATGTGTGTTTCCTAAAAACATCTGTAGTGGTCTTCATCAGGACTAAAATTGTGAAGCCTGCATAGTAGAAAACAATAAAGTGTGAGACCGTGTGAGTGGATGTAACAAATGTGATATGAGTTAAACATCTTGATTTAATCTCAACTCATCTAGAGTGAACAAGAAATGTATTGAATAGGTCCTGGTATTATCCTGAATCTGGAAGAGCAATCAAGATGTGAACGTTTGTTAGAAAGTATTACTCCTATATGAAAATATACCATTATTGATTGTTGTCTTATGAGTTAAAAAGACATACATTATCAGTGGAGTGTTTTATCATCTAACTTCCCAACTGGGATGGGGACATATGATGGTGGTGAAATATGTGGGCCCAATATGTCCCCACATTGACAGTGTGTTGCTGTCTTTCAAAAACCTAGGCTTCATACCAGTTATAGTTAGCTGGTCATTTTACTCATACAAAACCTTTGAAATTCCCCCGTTATAGTTAGTTCAGCTAACTATAACTCGCGCGCCCGCAATGCACTGCTAATGACGTCACATATTACATCACTCATGACATGGTCAGTGACATCACTCATGACATCACTGATGACATCGCAAATGACATCACTGATGACATCACTGATGACATCATCCAGTGGATGTATGTCTTTCTGAAAAATAAATATTTTTTATATATGTATATCTAAAAATTGATGGAAGAATAAATGGGCAAGTAAGTGTCTAAATGGATGACTTTTTAAAAATATGTATTGTATAACTGACTGATTAATTGTATATTAGTGAATACATGGGTTAGTGAGTAATGTTTAAATATGTAAATATCGGTATCAGCCTCACACATTTTTTGAATAAGTGGGTGCATGGGTTGGTGAGTAGCTACATGAGTGTCTATATAGGTTACTAGTTGGTGTTTTGAGTATCATTATGAGTGTCTGAGTGTTTATATGGCTTGGTGGGGGATGTTACTTAGCACATAGATGCATTAATGAGTGACTCACTGTTTATATGTGTTTTGAAGACAGCATGTGTGCAGGACTGTATGGGTGGATTAGTGTGTGTATAGGTGTGTTAGTGAGTGAATGACTGTTTCAATACTGTCTTTATGACTAAGTACATATGTGTTAAACTACTATATGTGAGTATTGGTGTATATAAGTGAGTATATATGTGAGTTAGAGATTTGAAGAGTTCCTGTATAACTAAGTATGTGTTTCTATAAGTGATCGTTTAAGAGAGTCAGTATGTGTATGTTTGTGTGTATAGCTGTATATGCAAGTAAATGGATGTTTGAGTATATGTGCAAGTAACTCTATGGATGAGTATCGGTGTGTAACAGGATGTATAGGTGTATGAGTACATATGATGATTGAGTACATGTATGAGTGACTATATAGAACTGTTGGTGAATGAGTGGATGTGGAAGAATATGTTGGAATAGGTTGTTGTAACTGGTATTGGTATCTCCATTTTCTTGAAAATGTTTGTTTCTTTTTTTGAATGTGTGTATCAAAGGTTATATTAGAGTGAGAGGAGGTCTGCCACTCTTTAACAAGGATGATATCATCAGTGATGTCATTTGAGATGTCATCAGTGATGTCATGAGTGATGTCACTGACCATGTCATGAGTGATGTAATATGTGACGTCATCAGCAGTGCATTGCGGGTGCGCAAATTATAGTTACCTGAACTAACTATAACGGGGGAATTTCAAAGGTTTTGTATGAGTAAAATGACCAGCTAACTATAACTGGTGTGAAACCTTTGGTTTTTTCAGTGAATTTCAAAGGTTTTTAAAATGCTAATTCCTAACTATAACGTGTGTGAAACCTATGGTTTTTTCAGTGAATTTGCAAGGTTTTTTAAATGCTAATTCCTAACTATAACGTGGCTGAAAACTATGTTTTTTTCAGTGAATTTCATAGGTTTTTTAAATGGTAATTCCAAACTATAACGTGGCTGAAACCTATGTTTTTTCCAATGATAATTTTTTAATGTAATATTTGTTATATTTTTTATACTGATTTACTACATTATTATAAATTATTTATTTTTAAATATATTATTTGTTAAATTACATTACATATTTTTTATACCTCTCTGCAACGCTTCCCCTGGCATGTTTGCAGAGGGGGAACTAATTCCCCTTGCATACTGGGGGTCCCTGCGGGCCAACCAGCCCACCTGGAACCTCCAGTATGCGCCAGGGGGCTGCATTGCAGAAAGGTGTAATGAGGCAACACCCTTTTTTACACCTCTCTGCAACGCAGACACCGGGCGCGTTTGCAGAGGAGGAAATAATTCCCCTTGCATTCTAGGGGTCCCTGGGGGCCAACTACCCCACCTGGAACCTCCAGTATGCGTCAGGGAGCTGCATTGCAGAGAGGTGTAATGAGGTTATGCCCCTTTTTACACCTCTCTACAACGCAGCCCCCTGGTGCATTTGCAGAGGGGGAACAAATTCCCCTTGCATACTGGGGGTCCCTGTGGGCCAACTAGCCCACCTGGAACCTCCAGTTTGCGACAGGGGGCTGCATTGCAGAGAGGTGTAATTAGGCCACACCCTTTTTTACACCTCTCTGCAACGCAGCCCCCGGGTGTGTTTGCAGAGCGGGAACTAATTCCCCTTGAATACTGGGGGTTCCTGGGGTCCAACTAGCCCACCTTGAACCTCCAGTATGCGCCAGGGGGCTGCATTGCAAAGAGGTGTAATGAGGCCACACTATTTTTTACACCTCTCTGCAACACAGACCCCTGGATCGTTTGCAGAGGGGGAGCTAATTCCCCTTGCATACTGGGGGTCCCTGTGGGCCAACTAGCCCACCTGGAACCTCCAGTATAAGCCAGTGGGCTGAATTGCAGAGAGGTGTAATGAGCTCACACCCTTTTTTATACCTCTCTGCAACGCAGCCCCCAGGCATGTTTGCAGAGGGGGAACTAATTCCCCTTGCATACTGGGGGTCCCTGGTGGCCAACTAGCCCACCTGGAACCTCCAGTATGCGCCAGTGGGCTGCATTGCAGAGAGGTGTAATGAGCTCACACCCTTTTTTACACCTCTCTGCAACGCAGACCCCGGGCGCGTTTGCAGAGGAGAAATTTATTCCCCTTGCATTCTAGGGGTCCCTGGGGGCCAACTAGCCCACCTGGAACCTCCAGTATGCGCCAGGGGGCTGCATTGCAGAGAGGTTTAATGAGGCTATGCCCCTTTTTACACCTCTCTACAACGCAGCCCCCTGGTGGGTTTGCAGAGGGGGAACAAATTCCCCTTGCATACTGGGGGTCCCTGTGGGCCAACTAGCCCACCTGGAACCTCCAGTGTGCGCCAGGGGTCTGCATTGCAGAGAGGTGTAATGAGGCCACATCTTTTTTTACACCTCTCTGCAACGCAGCCCCGGGTGTGTTTGCAAAGGGGGAACTAATTCCCATTTCATACTGGGGGTTCCTGGCGTCCAACTAGCCCACATTGAACCTCCAGTATGCACCAGGGGGCTGCATTGCAGAGAGGTGTAAGAAGGCCACACTATTTTTTACACCTCTCTGCAACACAGACCCCTGGCGCGTTTGCAGACGGGGAGCTAATTCCCCTTGCATACTGGGGGTCCCTGTGGGCCAACTAGCCAACCTGGAACCTCCAGTATAAGCCAGTGGGCTGCATTGCAGAGAGGTGTAATGAGCTCACACCCTTTTTTACACCTCTCTGCAACGCAGCCCCTGGGCATGTTTGCAGAGGGGGAACTAATTCCCTTTGCATACTGGGGGTCCCTGGGGGCCAACTAGCCCACCTGCAACTTCCAGTATGCACCGGGGGGCTGCATTGTAGAGAGGTGTAATGAGGACACACCCTTTGTTACACCTCTCTGCAACGCAGCCCCCGGGCGTGTTTGCAGAGGGGAACTATTCCCCTTGCATACTGGGAGTCCCTGTGGGCCAACTAGCCCACCTGGAACCTCCAGTATGCGCCCGTGGGCTGCATTGCAGAGAGGTGTAATGAGGCCACACCCTTTTTTACACCTCTCTGAAACGCAGCCCCCGGCCATGTTTGCAGAGGGGGAACTAATTCCCCTTGCATACTGGGGGTCCCAGGGGGCCAACTAGCCCACCTGGAAACTCCAGTATGCGCCAGGGCGCTGCAATGCAGAGAGGTGTAGTGAGGCTATACCCCTTTTTACGCCTCTCTGCAACGCAGCCCCCTGGGGCGTTTGCAGAGAGGGAACTAATTCCCCTTGCATACTGGGGGTCCCTGGGGGCCAACTAGCCCACCAGGAGCCTCCAGTATGTGCCAGGCGGCTGCGTTGCTTTGCCCCGGAGGGCGGCGGTCCCCGGGGCAGTGTGGGGGGGATTGGGCAACCCCCACACTTCTTTATCACTATGCCCCCGCGATTTGGTTCCCCGGGGGGTAATTAAAAAAAAACATACCGGGTTTAAAAATAAAAAAAATGTGGGCCTTGGGGGTCCTTGTGGGACCATCTTGGCAGGCCTAGGGGGTCAGGGTGTTTCTAGCCTGCCCTCTTTTTGTGTTCTACACGTTTGGTTTTCTGCTTTCTTGTGCCTCTGTCTACTAAGCACAAGATGGCTGCCAACACTTCCTGGTTTGGAATTTTGGCAACCAATGAGCATGCAGCTTTCTCGGAAAGGTACGCGCACCGTACGCGCACCGTATGCGTACGTACGCGGACCCGTGCTCACACAGTACGCGCAACTTGCGATTTTTCAGGAAATTATTTTTTTTGTCTTGGGGTCCTTGTGGAACCCCCTGAGCAGGCCTAGGGGGTCAGGGTGCTTCTACCCTGCCCCCGTTTGTTTTTCTGCTTTCTTGTGCCTCATTTTACAGAGGCACAAGATGGCTGCCAACAATTTCTGTTTTGGAGTGTTGACAGACATTGGCAGCCAATCAGCATGCAGCTTGCGCACGCAAAGGTCCGCATACGTACGCGTACTGTGCCCGCATGGTACGCATACGGTGCGCGCTTATTGATATATATGTGTGTTTTTAAATTCGATTTTCTCAACAAATACTGGAGGGATTTACACCATTTAAACAAATGGGCGATCTGTGAATCAGCTGTTCTGGCTGTAGCCTTGTCTAATCTTTCTATGGAAAATACCATGGGGAAAACATGTTTTGGGACCCCCCTTTTTTCTCAGCCCCCGCTTGACGAATCCCCACAAAACTTTCAGGGAAAGTTTTGTGGGGATTTCTTCTTTGAGAAATTCACGGAGATTAATCCACCGCCGCCAAAGTTATTCCCAATAGAATGTTGCGGATTTCCTATGGAAACTAGTCCTAACTATAACTACCTACTGGCGACCGCCAGTATATATATATATATATATATATATATATATATATATATATATATATATATATATATATATATATATATATATATATATAACTCAACACTTAAAAGACTGTCAGGAAGCATTTTGGGATTCGTAGTTTTTTGTAGGGTTCTTAGCGAGTACCTGGCGGCAGACATATAAACTGGGATTGCATAAGGTGTTTAATAGCCCCTTTTGTTAATTTAGAAATTTAGAAATATACAATCCCAATTCTTCTTGTCCATCTAAGTGTAAAAAGGGAGGACTCACATTTAGGCTTAATAGAATGTAATACTGTTCCCGTTGCTCAATTTACCAAATCAGTACCGGCATAACTATTTCCATTGTTATCAACAACCACCAGTCGGTCAGTCAGTCAAGAAACACTTTATTCGATTAATTAAAATCATAAAAGCAATAACAATTACAATTTTTTATCCCTTCAGTTAAAAACAAATATAGTTGCAAATTCATCATAAAGATATATAAAAGTAATAAGAATACCATAATAAGGGTTAAATACAAACTTCAGTAGAAAAAAGATCACATAGGGGGAATCACTAGCCGCTATTCTTTTTGCTTTATTACGAATAGCTGCCACCAGAAAGCTAGCCACCCCAAAAATGACTACCGGTCTATGTGGTCTCGACAGAATGCTCTGAGCGATACATACAGCGTGTTTTTATTACATATTTCACTTTTATTAGGGCAGAATTTTTTGAGGGCATGGGCACCACATGTCTTAAAATGTAGCTAAGTACACTTTGGCTCTTTAACATGACATGCATTAAAACAAACAGGCTGGTGATATACAATTTTTGCGTTAAGCGCAATTAGCTCATCACGGATAATCTTTGGCAAATGTAGGTTGGTTAAGCAATATGCCGATATGTGTACTACAATGCGCTGCACTATGCATTTATTGTATACTATGTGATTGTATGTTTTTTCAGCACACTCCTTTGGTTTTTATATCAGGATAGTGTTCCAACATAATAATGGGTCCATGTCAATGCATTGCCTTAATACTAAACTATGTCTTTTATGTCTATGTATGTCTAGAGTGGGAAGTCATATAAATACTCACATGGTTTTGGCGCCAATTAGATTGATAAAGGCTGCTGTCAGCCGAACCACGTCTCTCTGGTCGCAGGGTCGAGGGAAACCCAAGAAAATAAATTATGCCGTACCTTCCAGCCTTGTGTATGTGCCTTCTTCATTTGGAGCAGGATTGTGTGTATATATGTATATATAAATATATATACATCACAGTATTTCATCAGCAACCCCCCTTTTGAGCAGGATAGATGAACGTAGACCCAAAGTTCTTTGAGCCAAAGTGTTTTATTTAATCACCCTGCATCGCCGGCACGGCACGTTACAGCCCCACCTGGCCCTTGATCACATGACGCGTTGCCTCTATTTAATCCAGTATTTAAAGTGCTAGTGCAAATTGCAATCAGCTGTTCACACAATAGACAGTGAAAATATACTACATCAAACATGAACATAGTACATGTATTTTTGTCAATGCATATGTTTGAAATGGCTGCATCCAACTAGTGTGATAGTTGAAATGACAAACATAAATCACTGCTTAAATGCAGAAAGGGACATCTTAATGTAAAATTATTTACAAAAGGACCAGAAATATAGCAATGGCATTTAAAATCTCTAAAAACAGAAACAAGCATTTACAATGCAACGGTTTCGCCTTTGGAAAAGTTAGAGCTATTGGCATTGTAAATGAAAAAATTTGTATTTATGTGTTGGTTTTGAAAACAGATGAAACAAGCATTGGCATAGCCAATAGGTCTCGTCTTTCGGACCTTATACGTGTTTAGACATGCACACGTTGATGCTGTTGCACCAAGGATATTGTGCTGCATAACTAAATACTTATAAGGTTCCATAAGCGAGACCTATTGGCTATGCCGATGCTTGTTTAGTGTTGCACTGGTGTTTCCTTTGATACAGTGCTATACACCGTATTTTAAAATAGGGTTAATACATATAATCAAATAAACGTTGCCTGTGCAAGATCGTTTCCTACTGTTTTTGTAGTGTTGCTCTGGTGTTTCCTTTCTAATTATTAAAAAATGTTTTTGTGTCAAGGATCAGAGTGGCAGTGGAAATATACAGTGAATTATGCCCTCTAATAGTGGGTGTAAAAATGGCATCAATGTTGTGCATTGGCATGCTGAAGGCACCATCTATGCATGTTTGTATAAAGGGCAGATGAAGGTTTTTAGATTTCAATCTATTACAGGGCGCACTGCCTAAGTTGGAGCACAAGCAAACAAGATTTAAATGTGGTGCAACTGGGAGAGTGGGGAAACCATATAACCACTCAATGGTCTTGCCAGCAAGCTAGCTAGAACCCTACAGTAACTATATATGTTCCCTATACACACACTCACAGTATTGTTGTATTGGTAGATCGTCATACAAAATACATAGAGAAATAATAACAGACAGAGAAACAAGTCACATTCATATGTTTCAGATGAAGAACAAAATTATTCGTGGATGGTTCCTTTTGAGCTTTTAATCACATAAATTAGATAACAGCCAGCCGACACGTGTTTCATCGCACAACGCGATTCTTCAGGGCTGGAAATAACAAAAATGACATTCTTTGTAGACCAAACATGTAATTGGGTGGACTTAAACATCACCAAGTCCTGTTTACCAGCATTCAAGACAAGTTCAAACTATCACTAAAGGCTGTTGACCCTGAGTTGATGAACGAAAAGACATCTTGAGAGAGGTGCCGTCTATATAGTGATCAAACATATGTGCTCGTGAAATTTGTATGACATTCCATGATTCAGCCTCTTATAGTGTCTCGTTACTTCGGTCATACTGTGCATTCTCACATACCTGTGTGCACTTGCATCATGGACTCAAATAAATCTCCCATGCTGGGTGCGCAGTGCAATATAAGTGAACTATGTTTGTGTCTGGTCAGACTAGAGGTCATTAAAGTGACAGAACTTAGTGCTCAGAGCACCTCCCGTGGTTAGTGCTTACCACATACTAAAGTTCAACACATACCTTAGAGAGCTGTTTATAAGCCAAAGGTCTATGGCATGATCGCCCCGTTCGAGAAAAAAAGAGAAAGAAAAGAAAACAAGGGGAAAGAAAGAGGGGAGAAATAAACATAAGAGAAAAGCGTCAAGTCCAGTATCTTGAATTTGAGTGGTTAACGAGCACTACTGTGTGCCAGCCTGAATAGATTTCAGACTGTTGTAAAATTCAATAGAAGCAAGCTCACCGCTCTGCCGGTGATACTTCCGACCCGGCGGGGCCCAAGACCGTTAGTAGATATTCGTTCGTGGACGGGAATCTATATCACAAAGAGACATGTGGATCAAGAGCCTATCTTATGCCATGCTTAAGCAGACTTAAGACTATAGGTCTCTATATACAAAATATTTGGCTGGTCCTATTGCTGAATCCAGTCCAATTATGAGGTAATGTTCATGTGGTAAAAAAAGGATCCTGGTACCTTCTACTTATAGCCAATGTGGGAGGGAATGTCGTCTACCCCAAAATGTAGATTTTCAAGGTCCTTACCGTCTCACCACTAAAGTCCTGTAGTTCTGGACTGAAGCGAGACATCAATCGATAAAAAATTTATAATTTTGCATGATATGTACACTGTGATGGTTTCAAACTGTAACATTCTTGCACCATCACTAGTGTCAGACAGCCAACGAAAGTCCTTCACCTTCATGTATTATTTAAACTTTTGGTAGAGATTACCTTTCAAATATATATGTTCTGTTATAGAAGCCCGGGATCTCTGCAATTTCAGTGGCAAGGGAGTGGATAGCTCCCATATACTCGTCCTGTAATGACCAAAAATATGTATATCTATGAGCGTATTGCTCCGGTATTTCCATTAGTCTCACAAAAACAGGAGGTGCTAGCTATTTGTTTGGACTCGTCTCTCACCTCGCTAAGTCAAGTCGAGGTGTTCAGGATGGGAAAAGTTTTCTCCTCTTCGGTGTCACATCTGAAAAATAATTACAAAACCCCAATTAGCGGCTCAGTCACTTCCCTAATCCACGCAGCCACTCACAAAAATCTATGATGCTGGCACATGAGGCCGTTCGGTGTCTTACCAGTAAAAGTCTCTCGTAGTTCCGCGCAGTAGTATCCCGGGTCGCCGTGTTCCTTGTAGTGGACACGGGACCCGGAAACAAAAAGGGTTCTTATTGGTTGTCGGCGGCCAGACAAAAATGTAAATAAAATGGCTAGAACGCATCGCGCAAACCCATATTGCTTCCGCCGGAAGTGAGTCAATTATCTGTCGGACTTCAAAACAGTTCATCCATCAGTGCTAGCGGCGTATTTGAACCGTGAAATGTCCCTAAATCCTGTTAATAACTGCTGGTTAGCTCAGCCTCGCTCGGATATTATCCTCTTCATGTCGGTTGATTATATTAAAATTACGTTGTGAAAACCTCACAAATTTGGCATTAAGTGAAAGCCACTACCGTACGTCTCCAATTTTTTTTTTAAGTATTCGCATTGTCATGATTGGGGGGTGTACACTTACACAATAAAAATGGTCACACCCCTGATAAAGCTTCTCTAAGTGCTCACAGACTAAAGCGCTAGCCTCATTGACAAGGCCAAGGGAGAGAGGGAGGGCGAGGACAGGGGAATGAATGGATAGGGGTGGGATGGGAGTGCGTGTAGGGATTCGGGGGCAGGTTTTTCGTGCTCTCCCCTTCCCATTGGCTGGAAGGTAAAATTCCAGCCAATGGGAAGAGGAGAGGGCGGTACTTAAAAAAAGACACGGAAACGCCCCCGAATCGCGTTTTGACTGGGAAAGACTGATTGACTACGCTGTCTTCCAATGGCTAGCCTCCATTTAGGAGCTAGCCAATGGAAGAAGGGGCGGATTCAAGTCCCCCATAATGTAAACAAAAGCTTTCGCCTGGGCGTATCCCTGCTTCGCAGAGCTATGGCCAGGTCGAATCCTAAAAATGTAAAAAAGCTAAAAATGCCAAAATAAATAGCAAAATAGTATAAATATTTTACCAGATCCATAATGTCCTTATTTAATTGTTGTTAAGTCATGATATCCTGTCAATGCAGCTAGATATACTCATTTACCTGTAAGGTAAACAAAAGCAGCAAGTACGTATGCATGACAACGTTTATAGAAAATGCAGCCCAAGTTACCGCACGCCCTCCTGCACTTCCTTTCGGTGAGAAGAGAGCAACGAATATATATCAAAATATGAATATAGAACTTCCATCATGCCAGGTCAATAAAGATCATAAGGCAAACATGGGTGACTTTCTTTCTTCCTTCAAAAGGACGATCAAATCATCTCCTCACTCTTTGCATGCTCAACAATAGAAAGATGCAGCAGAAGAGTCCCACTAGATAAGCGGGAGACTTGATGCATGCATGCTAGGAAGTGCCTTCTATCAATATGGCGGCCCAGAATGTTGTAGCCCAGCCCCGCTTGGATACCTCATAGGTGGAGAAACAATGTTGTCAATTTGGATGGAGGACGGGTTCCCCCGCTGGGCCGGTGGTAGCCACTGCCGGCTTGGTGGGGCCATCTACCCGCCATCCATGCCTGAATGACACCCCGCCATATGAGGATGGCTGGGGGGTTTGCGGCAGACGGGAAGACCGTCTGCCACTTTTCCGCCCGCCCACGAGTCGACCGGGCGGAAAAGGGGCTTAACATGGTGGCAGGGTCTGCAGGCGACACTGCCATCCATGTTAGCATGCCGGCGGAGAGCAGCCTTTACATGGCGGCGTTGCAACCATGGAGCGCCATGCAGGTTTTGCTTTTGGGGGCCAGTAGCATGCCTCCAGGATGTTGGGGGGATGGGGAGTGAACATGGGGGGTACCTATGGTACCTCCCTGCATTGGCATGGACAAGGTGGCAGGCATCGCACGGTGCCTGTCACCTTGTGCATGCCAAAGCACAAGGTGCATTCGCGGCATTGTGGTGGATGGGGATGCCACTGTCACAGTGGCATCCTGATTGCAGGTGTGGGACCGCCGTACCCCTGGCAGACGGTCCTGCATACCGTTACGGTCCGCCCGTCATCATAATAGACCCCATAGTATTTAGTTTGTTCTGGTGAAACCTTGTAAAAGCAAAATAATTTCTCAAGTGTATACTCTGTCTTTTACACTTAGGATATAGCATATACATACGCAACTGGATGATCCGAGCATGCAGAGTCAACTATTGATCCTAATTTGTACTGTAAAGCCAAATCCCAGTGCAAAGTTGAGTGTGGGATTGCATGCAGATAGATATTGTCTTTTCAGTGGGATTCATACCAAACAATACACTTAACAATTTTCAATGTAATCAGGGAAAATAAACATTAAAGACACAGCACTTTGACAAAAAATAGGTACAAGTCAAATCTCAGTTGAAAACTACGATGGTGCATGAACGGATGTACATAAGTATTATCCGTTTATGAGGGGTATGCGCCAACCACTTTCCCTAACAATTGCCATTGAAGGCATGGTATAGTGTACATAAATATGCAAGGGAGTAGGATAGAAGTTGGTGCAGTCACAAGAAGTACATTGCACACCCCAAAGGCAGTCTATACATAAGTACTGCAATAGCACTTGTTGATAAAAATACAGTTTTGATATTAATTGAACAGTAAAAGATTAGACAAAATTTGGTCCAATTAAAATAAGTGAGTTGCACATCTGACTGGCAATCTATACATAGTAACCTCAAGCCCTGAGTGTGTTACATATCCATCCATTGTTCAATAGTGCCACCTGTCTGGTAAACTCCCCAAATGCATTCAATCTCTGATTGGCAGTATCAAGTACAAATAAGTGTATTGTTTTGCATTCCCTCATACTGAGTATAGTTGATACATCCCCTCCTGTGGGGTTTAGTATCTCTGTTTCTAGAACCCACCATATAAGGCTCTCTATTGGGTGTTTGGCCAGATTAAAGTGTTCAACTAATGGGGCACCCTATACTTCACAGTGTATTCTACAACAATGTTGCAGAATCCTTGCTTTGCCCTGCATACAGCTTACCATACTGGCATTTAAACACATAAGCTACATCTGTACTTTTACAGCTGGTGTGGTGTTTTAGAGTGTAGTTGTGATTCTTGTGCTTAAATAATTTGGTTTTGACTGTCAGCTCACAAGCCTTGCATCTTCCATATTTATAGTAGCCTAACAAGAGGGGTAAATTTCATTGAGACCTCAAGTTAGGGGATATGGTGCACTAAGCATGGAAGTGTAAACAAAGTTGCTGACGATTCTCTCTTTCTTAATGGCATAAAATGGTTTAACTTCTGTGTCTAGGTCGTCTGAGACCAGTCCTCAGTGTTTGTTGATGATTTTCTGAATGTTATTACAACGAGTACAGAATGTCGTAACCTAAATTAATTTATCCTCAGCAGTGTCTGATTTGTCTGGTGTCTCAAGTGGGGTGTCCCACGGGCTATATAGGACTCTTTTACGTGGTCTTTTCAAAAGGTCCATGTGGTAGCCTCATTCTTTTAACCATTGAAGAAAAAGGTCAGTTTTCTTAAAGGAATCTACACTGCGTGAACAATTCCTCCTAATTCTAAGAAATTGACTGTATTGTACATTGTCCCTTAGGTTTCTTGGATGGTGTGTCTCAATTGATTTCACTTGGTTTCCTATGTAGGGTTGTGTTAAGTTTTCCATCCTCTATTTTTACACGGAGATCCAAAAAAATGATCTCCTCTCTACTGTATGCAGCTGCAAATTTGATATCAGGAGAACTTTCATTCAACCACATGAAAAAATCAGTGAGTTCACTTTCTTCAACTGTCCATATCATCATTATATCATTGATATCCCTCTTCCATAATGTAGTATTGTCAATAAAAGGGTTGTCAGTAGTATATATGTGAGTGCTCTCTTATTTATCCGTGAAGAGGTTGGCTACATCTGGAGCGAATCTGGCCCCCATAGCAACCCTCTTTGTCTGGATATAATGGTTATTTTGAAAGACCAAACAGCGTTTGGTCATTGTTGTTCTTGACAATGCCACTATGAAGTCTGTGGGGTCCCAAGTGGGACTTTTTCTCTTGTTCAAGACCTGAGGTATTACCTCTAGATGCTGTTACGGAGAAATATTCTTATATAGTAAAGCTACATCCCAGATCACTAATAATTGATTGGATGAGACAAATGGCTGATTCTCCACAATCTTGATGGCCTCCATGTTGTCTCATATGTAGGACATAGTCATCTGTACCCTTGGCTTCAAAAATAGGTCAATGTATTTACAAAGAGGTTACAGCACAGAACCACAGCCCAACACCATTTGTCTCCCAGGGTCTTTCTCTAAACCTTTGTGTATTTTTGGGCGTGTATATATTGTGAGTATCTGTGGGTGTTTCTTATTAAGAAAATCAAATTCCATTTCACCTAGATAGCTTTCAATTAGCCCTCCTCCCTTCCTGTGGCAGTCTTTTGATCAGTTTAATAAGATCCGGTGTTGAGTATCTTTGTAGTTTACAGAAACTCTTGTGTGCACTCAATTGTGACAACATTTCAGTGCTTTAATCCCCCACTTTCTATACCACTATTGCTCCACCCTTGTCTTTTATAGTTCCAACTTGATATTGAAATGACAGGGTGCTGAGGAGAAGCAGTGGTTGGAGAACTGTTCAGTCATCCCCACAAGAGAGTCATGGGAACTTTCAAACCAGGATGCAACATTATGGATGGTAACAACACCCAATGCGGATGTTAAAAACCCTGTACTTGATTTTATCCAAAGGAATCTCCTTTGTCCCCACCTCGCACCCTGTTTTCTCAATATCAAGCTCGGTCTAAAGCAATTGTTCAGCAAGATGAGACTGAGCCATTATTTCACAAGGAATCCTAGTCCACCCACCAAAAATGTGGAGGATTACAGCACTAAAGTGCTATCACAATTGAGTGCACAACAGAGTTATTGTAAGCTACAATGAGTCCCAACACAGGATGTGATTAAACTGATTAAATGTCTGACACAGGAAGGGCTAACGGAAGGCCATCTAGATGAATTGGAATTTGATTTCCCTAATAAGAAACACCCATGAATGTTAACACAATATGCACTCCAAAAAATATACAAAAGTTTAGAGAAACCCTCTGGGAGACCAATAGTGTCGGGCTGTGGTTCTGTGTTGGGGTGGACGGTGAACTCCACTCCGCAGGTGGAGGTTGCAGTGTTTTAACTCCATGATTCCGTTGGAGCTAGGAGATTTGCAAACAAACTACATCAACCAACGGTGGAGTGGACTGAGTTTACTGGCGTGCTTGGAGGAGACAAAGTGTTGTGCTCAGAGGTTAAGGTCTCCTGACCTAGGATAATGGCGCACACAGTGTCCAGAGCTAGCCTTGTGACTAAGGATAAAATGCACCAAAAAATAAATACAGTTTTAGCACCGTAATGCAGATTACAACACATCAAATAATACACAGGATATTGTGAGACTAGGCAATGGCACTTCACACTCAATCAATTCAAAAGAGCCTCACCTCATTTAGTTAATGTGGCAATTGCCATGGCTCTGCCCCGCCTACAAACGAACAGTGCATGTGCAGTTGGATTGATTATACTCAGTCTAGAGATGGACTGCTGGTAAGCTTTAATACTAGGATCCAGCCCTAAAACAATATCAAATCCCAACATGCAGCTGGAATGACGTAAGCACAAGAGAAGGTGCAAACTATAACCCAAGTGAGAATCCGGGTGCGATGCGCAAGTGAGGCTTCACATCAGCAAGGAGGTGCTATTGACTCACCTGTTTAGAGGAGATCTGGGTGCATTGAACTGGCATGGAGTGATCCTTGTGTGGCCTACATTGGTGCAGGCAGACTGACATAGGGCATCAGGGAGGTATGGTGAGCAGCGCAAGCAGGCACCGAGGTAAGTCATCCAGTTGAGGTTACACGTGTTAGGTTTTGTGCAAGTTGAGACACAAATTAACTGGCTGTTTCGCGCATCAAGGATCATTGTTGGCAGTAACACCTAAACGCTAATTTTGCATGGCAGAAATTTGAATCACGCTTAAAACAACACTAAGACACATATTTATGCTTTGTCCATTTTTCTGAAACACCATTCTACCACTATTGAAGAACTAAGACACACTTGTTGAGACATCTTAGACTAAGTGTTACTCCATAGCGTTCCTTTTGTTTACAAGATCTGTACTATAAAATATTACCTGCCACAATAGTAGTCAGCATATTTCCGGCATAATCCCCAAGCATCTGATATAATTATAGTTGCATGCTCCCTGAACTCTGCGAATCTCAGCAGTTTTGCGCTTAATCTGTGGAATTTTGAAGAGTGAAACACCACAAGCTCTGCCCAGGCCTAGTTCTGTGCTAGCACCTCTTTGTATAGGAATTGACCAATTTTTTTAAGCCAATGTACAAATGACTAAGTCCTACATAAGAGACACCATGGAAGTCATCAAGATTGTTGAGAATTAGCCATTTGTCACATCCAATCAATTATTAGTGACCTTGGGCATAGCTTCACTATATACGAGTACTCAATGGGAGCAGGCTCTAGAGGTAATACATTAGGTCATGAACAAGAGAGAAAGTCCCACTTGGGTAGCAACGTACTCCACAATGGAGTTGTGAAGAATAGCAATGACAAAAACGTTTTTTACCTTTCAAAATGACTATTATTTTCAGACAAAGGAGGGTACTATGGGGGCCGGATTCATACCAGATGTAGCCAAACTCTTCATGTATAAAAATGAGTGCACTCATATATACACCACTGACAACCCTTTTCTAGACAATATTACATTATAGAAGAGGTATGTAGATGATATACTGATGATATAGACAGGTGAAGACCGTGAACTCACTGACGTTTTCGTATGCTTAAATATAGGATCTCCTGTTATCAAATTCACCATTGCATACAATAGAGAGGAGATCAACTTTTTGGATCTCAGTATCAAAATAGAGGATAGAAAACTTACCACAACCTTATACAGGAAGCCAAGTTGTTGTAATGCACTATTTAGATGCACCAGCTACCACCCTTAAATCTTAAGGAACAATCTATCATACAATCAATTCCTCCCACGGGGTAGATTACTTTAAGGAAGCTGACCTTTTACTTCAAAGGTAAAAAGAACGAGGCTGCCCAAAGGACCTTTTGAAAGTGCACGTAAAAGCACACAAGACACCCTACATGAGACCATGACAAATCAGACACTGCGGAGGTTAGAGTAATCTGTGTTACCACGTTTGGTACCTGTAGCAATGACAATACAAAAATAATATGGTCTCAGATGGCCTGGACAGGGAGGGTAAACCACTTTATGCCTTTAAGAAAGGGAAACTTCATTGTCAGTTCCATTTTTAGTACGCCACATTCCCCTGATTTAAGGTCCCAGTGGAATTTCGCCCCTTGAGAGGCCACTATAAATGTGGAAGATGCAAAGTTTGTGAGCTGACATTCGAAACCAAAGCATTTAAACACAAGGATCACAACTACACCACACCAACTGTAACAATACAGATTTAGTTTATGCGATTAAGTTCCCGTGTGGTAAGCTATATGTAGGGCAAACAGTTCAGAAAGTGTAGGAAACGATATTAAACATTGTAGTAGAATACACTGCGCAGTAGAGGGTACCTCATTACACTAGTTGAATACTTTAACCTGACCAAACACACACTAGAGAATCTTAGATGGTGGGTTCTGGAATAGGTCATTCCTAACCCAAGAGGAGGAGAAGTATTGACTGTACTCAGCATGAGGGAATGTAAATGGATACATGTACTTGATACTGTCAATCAGGGACTGAATACATTTGAGATTTCCAAACAGGTGGCAGTATTGAACAGTGGTTAGGTATGTAACATACTCATGGCTGTACGTTACTATGTATAGAATTGCATGTCAGATGCACAATGCACTACTTTTAATCTTCTACTGAACAATGACTATGCACTGTGTTTTTATCAACAATTGCTATTACAGTATATTTATGTATAGACTGCCCTTTGAATCCACAATGTACTTCTTCTGATTGCACCAACCTTTATCCTACTAGCTTGAATATATATGTCCACTCTACCATGTCTTCATTGACAATTGTTAAGCCGACTGATTAGCGCATAGCACTCAGAAAAAGATGATACCTATGTGCGGGCATTCTTGCACCAACACAGCTTTTAACTGAGATTTGACGTGTACCTATTGTTTGTTAAAGTGTTGTGTCTTTAATGTGCATTCTTCCACGCTTTTATTGAAAATTGTTAAGTGGATTTTTTGGTTTACATCCCTCTGAAAAGACAATATCAAAGGCGTACAAAATATTCTCAGTGTTGCACTGGTTTTAACTTTACAATACAAATGATTGGTTATTGACTCCGCAAGTTTGGATCATCTAGTTACAAATATTTATTACATTTTACCTTAAGCGTAAAAGACAGTGTACACTTGAGCAGGTATTTTCTTCTCCATGGCTTCAACAGAACAAACTATACACATTGTATTTCCTCATTCATGGAGTATCCAAGTGGGGCTTGGAACACTACACTCTGGGGTGCCATCTTGGTGGAAGGCACCCAGAGCGGCGCCTAACGTGCATGCATGATTTGAGTGCCTCATTCCGCTTAATTTAGCGGGGCTCTTCTGCCATGTCTTACTATTGCTCAGCACCCAGGGAGTGAGAAGACGATTTGATCATCTGTTTGAAGGAGGTACGTTTTTGAGTGTCACCAGTGTTTGGTCTAAGATATTTGTAAACCTGGCATGATGGAAGTTTGATATTAATATTTGGATATACATATACTTTGAGGAAGAATTTTCATTTTGAAAGACAACAAGGTAGATCGCAGTTACTGTCCAAGTGGAGAACCAGTGGACCCACAGATTTCACCGCCATCATACGACCCCATTCCGGTCGGGAGGTGAGATTTTAAAATACTCTGCTGATGATTTTGTCTATTTAATTCACATAAGACAACCATTGACAATGGTATATTTTCACACAAGAGTTGTCCTTTCTCAAGAACTTCCGCACCTTAATTGTGCATGCATATCCAGGACAATACCAGGAACTATACAATACGTTTCTTGTTGAATCCAGGTGAGTCCAGATTAATTCAAAATGTTTTAATTCACATCACATTCATTTCAGCAACAAACACAGTATCACACGTTAATGTTTTCTACTATGTAGGCTGCACAATTTTTGTGGTGATGAAGACCCAAGCATATGGAATAAGGGATGAAACATCAACAATATATATATCATACTAGATCTGATGCCTGGTGAGAAACAACAAAAACAAACTGACATAGCTGGACAATGCCTGAAATTTGGAGACTTTTTAAAAAAAGACAGGCATTATACTGATGAAACTGATTTTTGTGATAACAAGCTTTGAGCAAACACGTTTTTGTTCTTTAAGTCATTTGATTGCACTGCACGAGCACATCTCTCACGTCACTTTTTGAAGAAGCCCTTTTATATTTGCTTCAAGTAACCTTGATATATGAAAAGTCATTATATGACAGAAATCATACCTATTTGTGTAAGGAAGTTCAAATTCAGCATTTTTGGTCTGGCCTTTGAGACCGCTTAAGCGGTCTTGCCAGACTACTGGTTTTCCCAAAATCCTTACATTGTAAACACTGAGTGAACTAAGTTCATTGGTCTATTAAATTATCATTCATCTTTAGCTTTTGCCAACTTCTACATGCTGTATGTGTTATCCCTCTTTAGCTTTTGCATTCCTGTTGAGACACTGCTTAAGGCCTTTGCACATTGTTTATATTTCCTCAAAACAGTTTCTCTCTCTTCATTGACAAATCTGGTTCAACGTGTATTTTAATGTATATATTTTGTATATATTACCTTTAAGTAATTGCCAAATATTTTGCCATGAGTTTGGATGCCCATTCAAATGGCCATTTATTTCCATCTGCTTTGTAAAGTTGCTATTAAAAAGGGTTTACATGACCATGCAATGCTGTAGGTGTCTGAAATGTGAGTGTTATGTTATGTAGGAACTTATTCTTATCTTACCTTAATAAAATGTACGAACAACTGAAAGACTAATTATCTAATATCCAATACTAGTCAAACTACCACATCGGTGTATGGTTTTAATTAAATGATTATAATAACAATATGCAATGAAAGACATTAAAAAGGCAATTGCACCAGAGTGTGAAGGCAGATGTATTGGTTTCACCTATGATTGATAGTGTTTGACCATGGCACATGATATCAGTACTGGGTATTGAGATGCATAGTGGAAAAGAAGCAATTTTGATTGACAGATTTACATTAGGGCATTTATTGCTTGTCTCTTGTAAGAAATGTTTCCACCTCATTAAATGCATAGTCTGGAATTTAGTTTAAATGCTTCTTCTGCCATGCCCAATGCCCAAAGGTGGATCTAGATTGGAATCAGCTAGCTAAATATTACCCTTCTTAAAGTCATTAGCTTTCTTGATCTTTTTGGTAACTATTCCAAGCATAAGGCTTCTCATTAAAATGGAAGAAAGAACACACATAGAAGTAGGAACATTCATTGCAGTCTCCTTTTGGTCAGAAGCAGTGCTCGGTTTCATTTTTGGTGCCTGTGCAGAAACTAATAAGTAATGTGCAGTTCATTGGTTCCAGTCCTAATATGATAGCTCATCAGTTGAAGCACATTCTCAGAGACCCATGCACAACTGAAGGTCACTGAATCCAGTAGCTGTAAAATGTTTCATAGTTTTGTAGATTTGCTTCAAAGATTGAGTTCGTGGCCTGCATGCCTACATTTGAATCAACAAAGGAAAACTCATCCTTTCATTTTTCTTTTCTCTATTTGATAAAAGTAGTAACAACAATACTATTGTACAGAAATGAAGTGTGACATATGTCTGAGATATTCTTTATGTGACCGCTTTCGTAAAAATATGTAGTAGATAATGTGTCTCTGTGGAGATGTATGGACACCTGGAGATCAAAGGCTCAAAAGAGGCAGAGGTGATTAAGGGCCCGATGTAGGTAAATATGAAATACTGATTCCTAAATACCGAATTTTACCGATTCGGTATTTAGGAATCTAAAATTTCATTAAAAAATACTGAAGCTTTAAAATTCGTTATTACCGAATCGGTAATACAGATTCGGGAATAAGGAATCACCTTCCCATTTACTCCTATGGGCCTGGAATGAATGGGAAGGCATTCACTATTACCAATTTGGTTAATACTGAATCGGTAATAGGGGGAGCATATTCAAGGGTTGCAGTGTGTCACATTGACAACCTGTTGCACCCCTGATTTGTGCATGTGTGCACATGTGGCACACATGTATGCCTGCCACATGGCACTGAGAAAAAAGCAAAACATTGCTTTATTTAAGGTATTCGGTATTTACCACCAACTTGTAGTTGGTGGTAAATAATGAATCGTGAAAGCAAAAATGCACTCACTTGAGTGACACCTACATAGCTTTTAAGGATTCGGTAATTTACTGATTCCTTAAAATAAGGATTCTGTATTTTACTGATTCCTTAAAATAAGGAATCGGTAAATTACTGAGGGCCAGATGTAGGTAATCTCAATTTACCTGTTCTTAAATACAGAATTTTTGCCGATTCGGTATTTAAGAATAGGTAAATGGGATGTAGATATTATTTCAGTAACAATTACCGAATCGGTAAGATTCAGTAATTAAGAATCGGTATTTACCAAATCGGTAAATACCAATTCAGTAATTCCAATTCATTCCTATGGGCCTGGAGGCCCATAGGAATAAATGGGAATTACCTATTCAGTATTTACCGATTCGGTAAATACCGATTCGGTAAATACCGAATCGGTAATAGGGAGAACCCTTTCAAGGGTGACAGGGTGTCACATTGACACCCTGTTGCACCCCTGAATAGTGCATGGGTGCACATGTGGCACACATACATGCCCTAAGGGCATGTATGTCTGCCACATGGCACTGAATAAAAAGCACAACATTTCTATTTAAAAGGCATTCGGAATTTACCACCAACTAATAGTTGGTGGTAAATAACGAATCCTTAAATGTAAAAAGCACTCACTTGAGTGCTCTCTAGATTAAGGATTCGGTAATTTACCGAATCAGTATGTTAAGAATTCAGTAATTTACTGATTCCTTAAGTTACCTATTCAGTAAATTACCGAATCCTACAATTTGGCCATCTACATCTGAAAAGCCTAATTCCGGTCGGCAGCGGCCGAAACAAGGTGATTTCGGCCGTTACCGACAGGAATTAGGCTTCGAATCCTTAAATCCTGCCTCCTACATTAGAAAAGGCTAAATACCGGTCGGTAACGGGATAATTACCGATTTTCAGCCGTTACCGACCGGTATTTAGCTAACTACATATGGCCCTTAGCCTCCAACCATGAAGTCAAGGAACATTGAGTTATGTGAATTTGACTGCTACAAAAGAAAACTTCTCCTTATGTTGTGTCTGCAATTTAAACATTTCAATATCACTCACCTCTTCTTAACGTGTTTTTGGCAGAATATTTTGGTAGGTTAATACCCATTCTCTACGGGTAGGGATGACTCACTCTTCTGAGGAGATGTGTTCCTCAACTCAAAATCACTTCTCTGAATATCTTCGGCCTCATGCCATTTTTACTTACAAATAATATTTCTCTCAATATCAGTTGGCATAAACTACAATGATATTTGTTAACAGCAAATTGTTTCACCCTTGCATAATTGTGGGTGAGATATAAGATGGAGTCTTCAAATGCCCAGAATTAAGACCTAGCTTGTACATGTTTCTCAAGCTGATTTGATTGAATGAGTGAGTAAACATGAGTTTACATTTATGGATACAATTATATTGTCATTCATTTCCATGGATTGCCTTTGAATCTACAATTCTAACTTAATATATTCATATACTTTCTGGAGTTCCTTATTTTTTTCCCTGCGCTTATATGAAACTAAGGGGCATATTATCAAGGACAGGTGTTAAAATTATCACTGTTTTATAGGCAGGAAACTGCAGATAAAACTGCGATAATGGGGTTGATAATACGCCCTTGGTAATTCCCATAGAAGCCCATGTTAACATCAGAACATGGGCTTCTATGGGAATTAACAAGGGCGTATAATCAAGCCCATTATCGCCGTTTTATCAGCAGTTTCCTGCCAAAAAAACAGCGATAATGTTAACACCGGTCCTTGATAATATGCCCCCTTGCTCACAATAACATAAAAGATTCCACTAATGCCTGATGATAATACTCCAGCACCAGTAATCCAGCAAATCATTTGTTCTGAAGATTAACAATTTAGGATTCATGGAAACAAGGTATTTTCTTTTTGGGATACCTAGTCAGGTTGTTATACGAGTCAATATATTTACAGTGCGTACTGTAAAGAGTGTGGCTTTTAATAATTCATACATTATAACATTTCTGGAATATAGATTCAGACACTACACTCTTATCCACTGTTTGGTGCATAATATGACTATTTATTACTAGGAAGCCAGGCAATTTTAAAGACCAACACCCAAGAAGGTTCAGACTCAAAAAGAATATGTGCCCAAATTTCATGAAGAATCATAAGTGAAATCAGCATTAAAGTGGCCATTTGTATTAAAGCACTTGCCATCTATCTTGTGTCTCTTAAAGAACACAGCAAAGATTTGTTTTACCGATCTAAACTCAACCATTGTCTTACTTGGTTATCTTGACCAGACATGTGCTTTCCTTTTTTTTTGATGGACCAATAAAAGAGGCTTATTATCAGATTGATCGCTTGAGCAGGGATATGGGACACGCAAGGTTTACTCTGCCAAATGTGTGTGGGGGGTGGGTGGTTATGGCCTTTTATTTGTGCTGTCTCAGGGACTGACATACTATATACCCAGAGTAACTGGGCCAAGTACTAACCCTTTATGTCTTGACTCACAATGATAGCATGGGTCGAGTAGCATTAATTGAGAAGTACAAGGCTATTCAGGGGGAGGAAGTGCAAGGTATCCACCAGGTTGTTATCTTAGGGGAATTCCTTAAAGATGTTGAGTGACTTGAGCTCTCTGTCAGATGAGTTGCCAAGCCATGGTTTTCTGTAGTCTGTTGGAGATGTTCTCAGAAGTTAGTATCAAATTCCTTTATTTATGTTTTTATGCAGAAGTGAGCAGAAATTTGCATCATAGACTATAGTCTATGTGATGTTGTCAGCTGTTCGCTAAAATGAGCGACATTTTGTGGTTTGGTAATAAAGAACTTCCTATGTAATAATCCACGTTATGTCATCATCTGTTTGCGGAAATTAGTGTCATTTTATAGTGTGTTAATTGAGCTTCCCAGATTCCCTAATTATGCAAGATTCAGCATGACTCCCCAGGAAGAAACTTGTTGTTGTTATCCTGGTGATAAAGAGGCGCAGAGACGAATGTCCCAAAAATGCTAAAACCAGCTCAGAGGAATCAAAACAGATAATCTCATTTAATTACTTGACTTGATGCCATCTTCAACAGTGTAATCTTGCAAGGGAATTAAACCTATAATATGGGAACCATTTCTTTTATAATTCCAAGATTAATTAGATGCTTAAAAAGCATTGCAATATTTCATTCTGCTATGTGAGTACAACCAAACCGATGGAGATTGTATTCATTAAAATCTGGATTGAATATGAACAATGGTGTGCAGGAGCATCTGGATTGCTTCATAGGGTCCTGCATGTGCAAAACTATACACTGAATATATTCAGATTTAAAACAACATTTTAAGAGAATGAACTCTGCTACAAATATAGTCTGGTGTTATAAATAACAACCATAGTCTAGCTTGTCATCCATTTCACTGGGATGCACAGTGTCCAATTTCTTGATCCATAACAATACCTATTGTAATAGTTGCTTAGATCTGTTGCCCCATTAGGGGTTATCTTGCTCTGGTTATAAATATTCAAACCTATGTTATGAAACATTATGTTTTGTTCATTGACATTTTGGACTACTCCAGATTTCATGTTGGTATTTTGTATAGTGGTTTTAAATTCTCCAATATGAATCTTGATTTTCCTTATAGTTTTACCAACATGTCCAAGGCTGCATGCACAATTAAAGTAGTAGACAGAAAGGAGTATCATATGAGGATGTGTGTTCTACCAATACTTTCTCGTATGAATCGTGTGGTAAATTATATCCCTTTATTGATGTTATTTTAAGAAGTGCACTGAAAACATGGCTGTGTGCCCATTGTAATGCTTTATGCCCTCTTTGTTTTTTCATATTAAGTAGTTCATTTAAATTCTTGCTTCTGGTGTATGACATCATGAGTGGTCTTCCCTAAATACGAGTGAGGAACTAAAGTCAAGTCAAGTCAAAATACTTTATTCGGCTTTATGAATAAAGCCATAAAAGTTGCACAGCATCATAAAACAATTTTTTAGAATACAATTCATATCATTGAAAATAATAATTGATCCAATAAAATATAGTAGCGTTAGAATATCTACACCTGACACATGATTATGGAGGATAAACTGGGCACAAGCAAACATTATACAGAATACAAAAGCAGGAAATAGAGATATCATGCCATCAGTTCTCCATACAGATTCTAGATCGCAAAACAGACTTTAAAAAGCATACTACAAATGGTATACAATCTGGTTTCAACAATTGTAGGTAAAATGTGGCAGGGCGGACCTGAATAAAATTCAGCTTCCTTAAAAGTGGGATTAAAAAGTATCTACGAGGAACAATGTAAAAATTACAAAAAAACATGAAGTGCTGCAAATCCTGTGGAGACACTCCGTCACAGCCACATGGTGCTAGCACCTGTCCCCTACACATCCCCTTTGGGACAGCTAAAAGCATATGAAAATAATACAAACGAAACCTGACCAATAAAAAACGCTCATGTGTAGACAAAGGCCACAAAAGATACGGTTCCATAGAGGGAATGGTTTTGAGCATCACATATTTACGAACACTATGTTTTCCCATTTCGATGTGATCTCTATCCAGCTTTTTAATTGTCACAAAAGTCTTCTTGACATAAGCCACATCCTCCACGGTAATAGGATCAGGTTTTAAAAATAAATCAGGCCGCCCCAACTCTTTAAAACTGCCCTTAATATATTTTAACCACGAAATTCGTAGCATGAAATCCAGACTTAGAATATCCCTTAGAATCTGATGGTTAAGAGCTAGATCATCATTCAACCAGCAATTGAGCCAGATTGTTACTGATATAAGGCAGCCCCACTACTTTGTGGACCACCAGGTTGGATGTACCCCTTGGTACCCCAAGGAGGGGTTTTAAAAAATTGTTCTCCACCACGTGTAGGGCATCAGTTGTAGCATAGCTCGCAATGGCAACACTTTTCCAGTGGTATAACTTCCAAATTTACGCCACTGGGCGCTTACCCATTTTGGTGGCAAAGTTGAAGATGGCTGTGTTTGCCCTTGTAACCTCCCCTTAGTCCGCTGGATAAGAGGCCCCCAATTCAATTTATCGTCCAGCAAGACACCCAAATAAAAAAATGTTGTTGTCAGGGGCACCTTTTCATTGCCCACTTTAAATGGATATTCCTTCTTCGGACGGATCCCGACCTGCATGATGTAAGATTTAGAGTTATTAATTGCTAGGTTGCGATCCTCCATAAAGCTACGAAAGGTGTCAAGGAGGGTCTGCAAGCCTTTTGCCATTCTAGCAATGATGACAGCGTCGACCGCATAAAGCAGTACGGGCAAACCCAGACGACCCACATAAGGAAAGTCAGTCCCTGTTTTTAACAGCATCTTGTGTAGGTCATTTAAATATAGATTAAATAAAAACGGGGCCAAAATGCATCCCTGCCGTACATCCCTCTCGATTTTAAAGTCCCTAGAGACACGGAGATCCTCGGCACATCTGATGTTAGCTTTGGTAACCCTGTGCAGATCCTCCACCCCCATGGCCCTCATGGATTGCCACAATTTCCCCCGATTGACACAGTCAAAAGCGGAGGATAACTCCATGAAGGCCATGTCGAGCGTACCCTGACTGGTGATTGTATACTCCTCCAGGATCAAGTATAAATTAAGGCATTGGGCTAAAGTGGAATGCCCGATCGGAACCCATATTGAATGTATGTGATTATCACATTCTCCTCCGCCCAGTAAGCCAATCTTTTCTAGATTACCCTACCAACTACCTTGTCCACAGAATCAAGGAGGGCGATCGGTCTGTAGCACAAAGTGCTATTACGGTCCCCCTTCTTGAAAACTGGTACAGTTGTTGAAATGCCCCAGGACTCCAGTCACCCGACCCTGGCTGCCGCGTTGATCACTGCCGCCAGGACCGGTGCCCAAAAATGAGGATTAGATTTAAAAAGGTTGGGAGGGATACCATCCGGGCCTGGGTCTTTATTACCAGATAACCCTATGATGCCCAACTCCATCTCTTTCTGTTCAAATATTATCGGGACATACATATTAACCCTAGCTCAGGATTGTTCAGGTCCCCTCGCACCCTTAAAAATAGTTGTAAAATGTGCCACCCATTCATCCTCAGTTATATTTGTGCCCATTTCTCTGTCCCTTGACTTCTCGAATAGGGGGCGGTTAATAATGCCCCAAAATCAAGAACTACTTGCTAGAGTACTAGGCTCCAGTAGTTCTCGTCATGTTTCTTCCTTCAATTCTCTCTTCGTAAAAGCCAGTGCATGCTTATATATGAGACGTTGGGCACTGATCAAAGGTTGGTCTCTCAGTATAGTTTTTACTGCTTCCTTTAAGAGTCTTGCAGCCTTAGAACAGGAGGCGTCAAACCATCTAGGTTCAGAGGACAATGGTGTGTGGGAAGGGGCACTTAACAAAATCCCTATCTTGGAGATAATACCATCAAAAGCATTAAGGACTCCCCCAGGACAGGTGTCAGGAGACATACAAGATGTAATCTGGGCTGCACATTCAGCTTTCACCTCACTGTAAAAGAGATCCAGGGCGACCTGTGACCACTTTATTCTACGCCTTCCATCTGTAAATCTCATCCTGCCCGTCACCGGAACCCTGTCTTTACACAACTACAGCCCCCCCAGAAGAGCACAGATGGGATTATGATCACTAAATGTACTATCTAGAATAGCAAATATTTGTAAATTACTAGCTGAGATCAGAATATGGTCAATAAAAGAGCCCTTATACTGACCTTTAAACGAGGGTACAAGCTGTTTACTAAGCGGAGCAGAAAATGCCATTAAGGGAAGCAGGTCAAAAAAGTTAAGCAAACTGCTAAGGGCATCCCCCTGTGCAGAGTGCTCGAAATGAAACCCCTGCATCCTTGCACACCCCAGCTCTATCATGTAGGTGAATGCCAGATCACCACTAGGGTGGATGTTAAAGTCTCCCATTACCATAAGGCTGTTTGTGACAGAACCACACATCTTCCTTAGAAGGGTGCTTAACAGGGCAATTTTACACTCCCCCTGTAAAGCCGTTGTATTATAGAAATTAATGATTTCCAGGCTATTCTTTCCTCTTTTCAGGATGATTACTTGGATATCTTTGTTGAGAAAAGGGAGTTGCTGGATCTTGCAGGTCACTGCTAATGCTATAAATATGGCCAAGCCACCACTAGCTCTACCATGCACTGACGGTCATGCAGGGACAAAAAAGGCTTTATAACCCTTAAACAATACGTTGCAGTCAACCAGCCATATCTCCTGTAGACAAACCACAGAAAACTGCCTGATAAACTGCAACCACATAGGGTCCTGGATTTTTCCTGCTAGACCTGCAATATTCCACGACAGAACATTACATGTTTCCAGATAAGGCTGCCACCGATAATGATACCTGCCGCCGGGGGCTAAACCTCCCCAGGTGAGGTACTCGTCTGTTTTAATGATTTTCCACTGTATGATGTTCTGTATCTTTTTATCCTGTCGCAAATACTTGGATGTCTGTTGTTTTGATCTTGACTTTTCCACTAGTATTGAATTTCTTTCAATGCAGTGGGATGAATTGTTCAGTGTTTCCTTGGGATAGCCTATTTTTTTTAATGAATTTTTATGACATCTTCATGTTTTCATCCCAAAATTTATCAGGATTCAATGTTATTTGTTTGGCTCTAATTAAGTGTGACAAGGGAAGATTACCCTTCAGTGTTCAAGGGTGTTCAAGGGTGAAATTACTTATTGCACAGCATGATGTTGTGATTTGTACATTTGTTATGTAATTGTGTCTCATGATAATGTTAATGTAGAATTAATCAGTAACATTAAACATTCTCCATTTAGCCTATAGGAGAAGATAATATTTTACTTATTCTGATTCAATTGAGTGATATTTTCAATGAGTTCTTCCTTCAATGTTAATTGTAAACAAAAAAGTTCTCGTAAACATCATTAAAAAAGTTGTCATACAAAGTAAATTCTAACCGTTCAAAAACAACGAAGTTAATTGTAGTCTGATGCACACTAACACTCTAAAGGCCACACACACTAAGCATGTGCAGCAACACTCCCCCTTCCTTTGACACACCTGGGAAAGGGAATGAACTTCCTCTCCCAATATGCTACACATAGGAAATCACAAAACCTGAAAATGGAATAAATTGTTAACCTAAGCAGCATATTGGAAAATGCAATAACACATGGAAAACATTATAACATTCAGCAAAACTAAATATACCTACACATAAACAACGGACACAAAGGTTGAATTTTAAATTGCTCTAAATCAAAAGTAAAAAGCGACAGCAAAAATCTTCTTCCTTTGGGTATTTAAAATGAATTAAATAACGTAATCATTAAAAGTAAAGTTCGGAAGTCGGTAATAAAAAATTGTGTCCTGTAACTCTCTGTATTAGGCTCCATGCCTTATGGCTGGGATACCCGTCACCCCCTCCCAACACAATCCCCAAGAATGGGAAGACGGAAAAGGTTCTTGAACTTTTGGAAGGCGGGAGGGAGTTACCCTCCCGGCCGTATTTATTCAAATATGAAACAAAATTAAAACATTAAAATAACAGTTTCATATCATGTACAATTTCATTTACACATTACGATGTTTCTTGGCTAACCTTAACACATCTCTAATACAAAGGTTCTCCTAGCCGATTCTAAAACATCCTGTAAATGCATTTCTCAAAATTCAAATTGTACATCCTAACATTACGGGCCAACGGCAAGGTCGTAACCGGTGTCAGATCCCTAATACCAGAACTCCCCCCTCACTTGTGAGGGGCAGGCGCACAGAGGACTGTCCCTCTGTGCCAACTTCCAATTTCCCTTGTCTTAGCGGGGGCCCCATATTTACTCGACGCCATCTTAGTGGTCGTCCGAGGACTCGTGTGAGGTGTCTAGAAGGTAGCGTAGACCCCCCTCCCACCCCACACTGCTTACCACATCCGCCGTCGCGGATGTCCTGGCCCCGGGAAATTCCCAGGAGGGGTCCGTAGCCCCTCCTCCCCAGGGAGGGGCCTATGACCGCCTTCCCTTTCGGCGGCCCCATCCTTAGAGGGTACCGCCTCCCCGTTTGAGGGGCCAATGGCCGCCTCCCCCCGGGCGCTCCCATCCATAATGGGTGGCGCCCCACCTCTAGGGATCTTCCAATTACTACTCACCCATCATGACCTTACCGCCCGACCAAAAATAAATACGACATTTTTTAACCTAATGAGGACGGAATAAACAGTTAAACTGAGCAATTCAAAGTATAAACTTCTATCTAAGCAACCACCTTTTTTAACTCTGCTGCAATACTTCGCCTAAATACATGCTAAAAGAGCAACCATTTTATTGTCATATCAAAATTTCCAACTTTATTAGAAACAACCTGAAAAAGAGATAATATCTTCGTTAATCGACTTTATTGCAATACTAATCGCTGTCATCAGGGGCTGGTGGGTGGGTCAAAATTGGCTCCTTGTTCCGTCTCGGGCTCACGTGCAACGAGGAGGTGCAGCTTCCAAGCACAGGAACAAGAGGATGCTTCCTTGGATTGTTGCTCCTTTTATCCTTCCTCGGGAGGGCGTGGACCCCCCTCCAATCCGCCTACGGGACGTGGCCAACGGTGTAGGTGTCTAGGACAACCCCTCTTGGGCGGGAAAAGGCGCGCCCTGGCTACGCCGCTTCGGGCATACCAGCCGAGACTCGCCTCCCGCCCAAAATGGTTTCCCGGGGGGATCGGGGGGACCGAGTGGTCGCCCCTTTCCATATGGCTGGGATACCCGTCACCCCCTCCCAACACAATCCCCAAGAATGGGAAGACGGAAACGGTTCTTGAACTTTTGGAAGGCGGGAGGGAGTTACCCTCCCGGCCGTATTTATTAAAATATGAAACAAAATTAAAACATTAAAATAACTGTTTCATATCATGTACAATTTCATTTACACATTACGATGTTTCTTGGCTAACCTTAACACATCTCTAATACAAAGGTTCTCCTAGCCGATTCTAAAACATCCTGTAAATGCATTTCTCAAAATTCAAATTGTACATCCTAACATTACGGGCCAACGGCAAGGTCGTAACCGGTGTCAGATCCCTAATACCAGAACTCCCCCCTCACTTGTGAGGGGCGGGCACACAGAGGACTGTCCCTCTGTGCCAACTTCCAATTTCCCTTGTCTTAGCAGAGGCCCCATATTTACTTGACGCCATCTTAGTGGTCGTCCGAGGACTCGTGTGAGGTGTCTAGAAGGTAGCGTAGACCCCCCTCCCACCCCACACTGCTTACCACATCCGCCGTCGCGGATGTCCTGGCCCCGGGAAATTCCCAGGAGGGGCCCGTAGCCCCTCCTCCCCAGGGAGGGGCCTATGACCGCCTTCCCTTTCGGCGGCCCCATCCTTAGAGGGTACCGCCTCCCCGTTTGAGGGGCCGATGGCCGCCTCCCCCCGGGCGCTCCCATCCATAATGGGTGGCGCCCCACCTCTAGGGATCTTCCAATTACTGCTCACCGATCATGACCTTACCGCCACAGGCCGGATAGTTGACCGGCTATCCGGACCCCCCACAAAACTCCTACTAAAGGTCATGGCTACACAAACTCTTTAACCAAGCTACGAAGTCTCCTATGAGTAAGACATTTCCCTCCCGGGACAAATGGACCCCATCCTCCAGATACATATGGTCCCCCCGGATACATCCATGTGGAATACAATGCAATTTCCCTGTATGAAACAACCTACCCAGTTTGTTATTAACTTTCTTTACAGACTGATTCAAAGCCGACACAGAGATGGCCCCCCGCCACACCTTCCGCGGAATCATGTGTGACCATGCAATCGTGCACCCCGGGACCCTTCTCGTCAACCAACTTACTGTGGATAAAATTAACTCGAGAAGTACTTGTCGACAAATGGTCACCAAATCATTGCCCCCAAGATGCACTATGATTACAGATGGCGGTGACCTTGTCCGCCCTAACAGTCCCTCCATAAAACTTTGAAACTGGTCAATACAGAGCCCACCCCTTCCGTGGAAGGTCACCCTGTACCCGTATTCCCCAGCCATGTGAATCATGTCACCTGCTTTGAATACGTCTGCGGCGCGCCTCACGTATGAGTGGCCAACGACCCACACCACTCTTCCCTCAGCCGGTGATCTTTGACCGCTGGTCCCCAGGTGTCGGGTCAACTGCACAGTCCGCCCCGCAAAGCCTGCTTGCGAAACTGTAAACCAAACAGAAAACAAGAAGCGTGAGTGCATGACATTAGCTTCACAACATGTGCAGCCGCACATACCTTTTATAACAATTCAAGGACCAACGCCCCAACTGTTTCACTTTTTCCACACTCAGACCCCTGGCTGTAGCCTCTGTAGCAGCCCCTATCCGGAAGGAGTGGGTCCCAAAATCGCTCGGGTTCAAGCCCGCTGCCGCGATTGCCATTGTCAACACCCGCTGAAACTGAAACCTGGTCAGTGGGGTGGCGTCGGTATGTCTCAGCAAGCTTCCCCCCCATGATGCTGCCCTCTGCGCTAAATAATCCTCCACGCATTTCACTGGGCAAATGGGGGACCCTAGCAGGCGCTGAACAACCACACTGTCCCCGAACGCTCCCTGATCGGTTTTGGACCTCGCTATAGTGACTACCATCGTATCACCCTTGATCTGAATGTGTTCTCGACACAGACCTCCCCCCGTATCCTGCTTGTTCCTCGCTACCAGTTCGCTTACCCGCATAGCCCCATGGAATGCTAATGCAAAAGCGGCCCGGAACAGCACTGTCTCTGACTGAGATGAACATGTCGCAGGGAGTACGGACATTAACAGGGACAACCTTGCTAGCCCTATCGGGCGCCTCTCGTCCCCTCTACGCCCCTCAAGGCGTTGCCACCCGCGCAGCGCCTTCTTCACGAGAAAGGACGCTGTGGGGTCCTGAATGCCATGAGCCTGCGCCATGAACGCAATGGCGGCTCGGTGCCTATTGGCTGTTGCCACTGATCGGCCTGCCTGGTGTAATGATACCAGAAATTTCAGGACATACTCTTCCTGCCCCCAATGCTCCTCCCTAGCTGGACCCAAAAATGCCCAATAGGAACGGAACACTCCTTCATATGCCTTCCTTGTCCTGGGTGCTAGACTCTCTCCCACGAGGTTTTGTAATCCGGGGCACCGAGAGACCAGAGAACTTCGGGAAATGGTGCCGCAACCAAGTCCGCTGAGGGCAGATAGCCCCGGAAGGCCTGCATGTGGGAACGAGAGAGTGCATCAGCCGCCTGGTTCAGTACCCCAGGCACGTGTCTTGCTCTAAAGTGGACGTTTAATCTCATACACAGCAGGACAATTTCTTTCAGTAATCTCAATATCCATTTGCAGCGTGCTGCCTGATTATTGACACATTCAACCACGGTCATATTATCCGACCAGAACACCACAGTGCGATCACGAAACCCCTCCGGCCATGTCTTTATGGCCACTAGAATGGGGAACAGCTCAAGAAACCCAATGTTACCTGTGAGCCCACTATCGTGCCACCATGCCGGCCATGTTCGTGCCGACCATTGATTACCAAAGATGGCGCCAAAACCCACACTCCCTGCCGAGTCGGTCCACAACCCCAGTTCCTCGGAGGAACTGGTGGCTTGTTCCACACGACACGACCGTTGAAATCCGCCAGAAATGCCAACCATATGCGCATATCCTGGCGAACCTCTGCCGAGAGTCTTGTGCGGTGATGCCCTTCCCTAAGGCCAACCATGGCTTGTGCGATAGAGCGGGAAAAGGGGCGAGCCATCGGTATCACTCTAAGGGCAAAGTTAAGCTGACCCACAGCCTGCTGCAACTGATGCAAAGTTACTTTCGTCTCGCCAATACATATTTCGAGCGAGGCCTTAAATTTCATTACCTTCTCCTTGGGCAAACGGAAGCACCCCTCTTCAGAATCGAGCTCAATTCCAAGAAACTCGAGTGAAGTAGACGGCCCCACTGTCTTGCCTGGTGCCAGTGGCACGCCAAATCGTCTCATGAGATCACAAAATTCACTCAAAGCCTGTGCACATTCCGTGTCCCCAGCCGCCCCAAGAAACAGAAAATCATCAAGGTAATGCATAACCTGCGTAAAGCCTGTGGCTCTGGTGAACGCCATTGTAAAAAACTACTGAACTTCTCAAAATACGCACACGAGATGGAGCAACCCATTGGCATACATTTATCCATGTAGTAGCGTCCTTGGAACACAAAACCTAAGAGACGCTGATCCTGTGGGTGTACCGGGAGTAACCGGAACGCTGACTCGATATCAGATTTAGCCATCAGCGCTCCGGGCCCCAGGCGATTCAACATAGCAACGGCCTCGTCAAAGGATGCATACCGCACCGTACAAACTCCTGGGTCAATCGCATCGTTCACCGAAAGACCCTTAGGAGCGGACAAATTATGGATTAACGTAAACTCACCTGGGTCCCTCTTGGGGACTACTCCCAACGGTGAACAAACAAAGTTAAGAACAGGCGGGTTCGCATATGGACCCGCGACCCGACCTCGGGCCACCTCCTTTGCAATTTTTGCCTGTACTACAACCGTATTCTGTTGAACCGACAGTTGGTTCTTACACTGTGCTTCCCCCCGAAAATCCCCCGCCGGGATGCGGAAACCATATGAGAAACCGTCTCGCAACACCCCGGCGGAGACATGATCAGGGTATTCATTCAGCCAAGGGATCATTGCCATGATGTCGATGGGAGTAGTTAGCAGTGCCCCTCAGCCGATATTAGACCTGTTTGGCGCCACCTCTACCCCCTGTATCGCCATTTTTGGCTCTGCACGAACTCTCGGGGTGTGAAGACTGTCCGCACCCTGCACACTCATGCCTGAACTTGCATGTCCCCTGTGGCCTAGTGCACTTGCCTCTGTTGAAGCTCCAACAGACCCCCCTCTTACCCGAGTTCCCATTACTCTTTGTGTGCTGATCACTGCCGGCGCCCGCTCGAAAGGGCACCGCCGAAGAATGGCGGGAAGGCTCCACCCCATTCCCGCCAAACGAAGACGGCTTTGTCGTGTTTGGCATAACCTGTTTCTGCCAGGAGATGGAGTCGAAACAATCCCACGTCAGGGATGAGTCGTGCTCCTTGGCCTTACGAAATTTGTTATCATAACCCAACCATTGATTACCTTCGTACGTTTCATAAAATTCCATTATACGCGTCTGGTAACAAGCCAGTTCCTGTAACACTTCGGGCCTACGTTCCCCCATGATTGCAGTGAACATTCCAAAAGCCCTGGCCCAATTAGCGATTGTCTCATCAACTCTGAAACCCGCCATCTTTGCACGCCATGCACTCGGATGCAACAACTCTTTCTGATTTCTAACGTGTTCTATCTCATAATGATCTGTCAATAGCGAAAACATGTTCACATATTTATCAGCCCATATCATTTCCTTTGTGGCCATCGGGATATGTTGGACCACCTTTTCCCTCCTTGAGGGTAACGATCCCTCCCTCACCATTGGCAATGGATGCTTACCCGAATCAGTAGCTGCACTTGATGCTGCTGCTGTTCCAACGCCCGAAGCCGGCTGTTCCGCGGGAACCTGAGGGGAAACAAAAGGACAAGGTGCCTTCGCAGCATCTCGCGATTGCCGCAACTGCTTCATTATTAATTTGGCCTCTTCGGCCGTGTCCCCCGGAGCCATGGCACCCTCGTTGTTCTTGCCTAACCACGCCGCTAACTGGGCGGCCAACTCGGGAGGCATATCCCCCTCGTTCACAGGTGTAACTATCACAGGGATCGGCTGTCCCGCGTCCGGAATCGGAACCGGGGCCTCTACCGGACTGACCGGGCTCGCCGGAGGTGACTCGGGAACCGGGGCCTCACCCCCTGTCGCCCTATTCCTGGCCCTTTTACCTCTCCCGGCAGGGACTACTCCCGGCAATGCTGGTCCGATGACTTTCTTTGGCCTGCCCGTACGGTTCATTGCCGCCATCTGCTTCTTCATGTTTGCCATGTCCTTCACCAGCATACGAAGCATTTGGTCGGTCCCAACCTTCTTTCCGACCCTTTTGCCAGGCATATTCTCAGGATAGTCGACCGAAGGTCCTGGATCCAAAGTTCGTAAGCACTGAAAGAGAAACACAAAAATTACAAGTTCTCAAAATTGGCTCCTTGTTCCGTCTCGGGCTCACGTGCAACGAGGAGGTGCAGCTTCCAAGCACAGGAACAAGAGGATGCTTCCTTGGATTGTTGCTCCTTTTATCCTTCCTCGGGAGGGCGTGGACCCCCCTCCAATCCGCCTACGGGGCGTGGCCAATGGTGTAGGTGTCTAGGACAACCCCTCTTGGGCGGGAAAAGGCGCGCCCTGGCTACGCCACTTCGGGCATACCAGCCGAGACTCGCCTCCCGCCCAAAATGGTTTCCCGGGGGGATCGGGGCACCCCACCATACGTTCGGGGGGACCGAGTGGTCCCCCCTTTCCATTCTCTCTTCTCCACATTAGAGTGGAATACTCCTCATGGGATCTCCAGGAGCAGATGGACATGGGCAGTGCCACAGGGTTCTGGGGAGGGATGATGATGGGAATGGTGAGGGGCTGTGGTGAAAGAGCCACTTTTGTGGTTAGGCACCCTATGATGACCTTCAAGTACCACCATTTGAACTGACTTTAGTGTGTTATTTTACCCTAGCATGGATTTGTGAGATGGTCCTGGATATGCCTGCTTCTCTCTTCTCTTGTAATCTTGTCCTCTTTTAGTGGGAGCTTTCATGGAGTAGAACAGTACATTTATATTATAAGTGCTTAATATTGACTTTTACTATTGACTTTGACATAGCCTCATGTCATCTTGTTATCTGACTTTTACTATTGACTTTGTAATGGCCTCATGTCTGACTTTGCCTTTCTCGAGCATGCACAGCAGTGCTTGTGATTCATATTCAAGGTCTTTCTGCTCCTCACTTGTTTTGCGCACCTCACCGAACAGAATGAATTGGAATATGTTGCGGGAAGTGTCTGTGGAATGTGCAACACTGCCTCAAAGTCAAAATACGGGAGCTTGTCCAGCCTCCGTCTTGGCCTTGACACAGACTGGTACAGCCAGCTTGGTTCTTTCTTAAGAGAAGGGGGCAAGGTTTTCTAGAAACTTCAATAGAAAATAAGCAATGTCCCACAAAAGGACTACCTTGTATAGTCTAATTTATAATTCTATTCAAAACTGATTATTTAGGCTTATATTGTATTAGTACTTGTTAGGGACCTAAGTAAGGGAGAGGCAGGAGATGCTAGTGTTGATAGAGTAGAGACAATTTTAACAGTGCCAGAAGATTTTTTTCAATGGGAAAAAAACAAAGAGAAAAAACAAGCTGTAGCAAAGAGTTTGTTTAAAAAAGGAAAGACATACATTTTATTTCATACAGTTGTATAAGTCATTTACATATTATCAATACATTAAAATCATGAGCACAAACAAATGCAGCAATTGTTAATGAATACACAAAATGTTACAAAGTATTTTTTTTAAACAAGAGAACAAGTGTCGACGTGGCGTTTCGGTTTTGTTGGAATACAAACACCTTCTTCAGGACAGATTCTCAAAAATTTTAAAACAGGATTTCATATACTCCATTCTTTTGGAGTCATTAATACCTCGGGATCCCAGTGTGGATATGAGAGTGTCCCAACTTTTAATTGTTGTTTTAGGCATGTGTTCTTGTATGACAACTTAGATAAAACTTCAAAGGTTTAGACACTGTCCAGGTGAGCCACCGTTATAAGGTTAAATGATCTCAACCATACTTCAGTTGTAAGTCAAAACAGATAAATCGCTGTAGCCGTAGACTGTACTCCACTTTGTCTATTGGCATATAAATCTTGGGGGTTGACCTCCCGTATTTACGCAATATAGAAACACAAGAACGAAGCGGTTACGCTGTGTCAGGAG
Organism: Lissotriton vulgaris; assembly: GCF_964263255.1. NCBI lineage: Eukaryota > Metazoa > Chordata > Amphibia > Caudata > Salamandridae > Lissotriton > Lissotriton vulgaris. Next base: position 1,301,131,414 of record NC_141695.1, on the reverse strand, counting down.
GAGCAGGGAGGCCGACTACTTGATAAAGGAGTGGGTCTTATATCGCGTAAATACGGGAGGTCAACCCCCAAGATTTATATGCCAATAGACAAAGTGGAGTACAGTCTTTAGGGAAGTGCTGCTCAAAGTGTATTATTAAAGGTGCAGTGGTAAATTTGCCTCCCAGGTGGGAGTGCAGGGTTTGGGAGTATCCTTTTAGTGAAAAGCACATGCATTACAAGTGCTGGGGTACGGCAGTGTCTGGGGTTACACTTTCTATTGGGGATAGGTGGTGTAATGGGGCTGGGCTTTCAATGGAGGCTGGTGATGTGATTGGATCGCGGGCAGGAATGGAGGCAAGAGAAGGAGCAAGGGCATGTGTGTTAGAAGAACTGGTACCAGCGTAGCCAATAGCACAGTAAGCAACTCTCTGTAAGCCAGATAGAGCTGAACTCATGTGATCCAAGATGTCAGTCACTTGTAAGGGTTGCAGACCAAAACCCTGGATGGCATAAAACAATGAAGCCTGCCCAACAGAGAACAACTCCCATTGCTCCTCTGACGTCAGTGTTGCTAGGATGGAAGTGGGGGAGAGACGCCTGGGGAAAAGGATACCCCAGCTCATTTATGGACTGGATGCTGGCTTTGTAGCAAGAGGACATGAGTGCGGGTGGTGCTGGTGATTGTGGTGGTGGCAGCCACAGAAACAGTTGTAGCAGACTGTTTTGTTTGCACTGCCACCACAAGAGGCCGACCCTAGTCAGAGGCATCAGAATGAATGTGCTAGTGACCTCCTGGCCAGCCCTATAACCCTCATTTCCACTGGGTCCCTCTGTGATACTCCCAGTGGCTTTGTGACTGGAAAAAGGAGCATACATACTAGTAAATGTGAGGAGTTGGAGAAGTAGGAAGAGGAGTTTAGGGAGTATTAGGTAGTGATTTAGGCGAAACATGCACTACTCACAATAGTAATTCCATTTCTATTCACAATATGCACTGCTAAAACTTACTACAGGAAAAGGGGACACAAAACAGTGTTTATATTGCTCTTCATTTGAAATAAATGTTTAAAAATGATTTGCATTAATATTGAGCATAAAAATAACTGCTACAATTATTGTTCCCAAGTCAAATTAGCTTTTTTACTTTCCTATACATTACCATGGTGATAATCCACAATTGAGGTGGTGATCTCCGTACCGTAATGTGGACTTTATTAAACATTTTCCCAAGTCATGTTAAATATTATTATGAATTAATTGCATATGTTTTTAATGTAGAAATCTTAAAATATATATATATTTTTTTGAAAACCTTTATTTTGTAAAAAAGGGAAGTACAGTTACAGACCTACAACCACGGAGGCTGGTCGGAAGCGATCAATACCAATAGTGCAATAATACACAGCTCATCAGCCGACAGCCGACAACCCGAGGGCCCGGCAGCGATAACACACAATATTATAGAGCGCTTGTGGCGATAGGAGGATAAATGAAAGGTTTCACATTTTATATTTTTTAAATAAACAAAAAGAAAAAACACACATAAAAGGGTCGAGGAAAATTCTATACATCGTAATGACTGTCTCACACGGTAGGGGGAGCCGACTGAATAATGAGCAATGCAATAAGGGAGGAGAGATCCGGAAGGGGGAGGGGGGCCAAGAGCATACCAGTAGGTCTTACACTAAAGGAGGCAGATGACCTGAAACGCACAGTTAAGGGGATTGAGGAATGTTGGAAGCTTCTATAAAAGGGGGAGTACAAATCTCTCCTTGGTATGAATTCCATTGACCCCATATCCTGCCCCACTTTTTGGGCCTGCCACAGGAGACATATATAATTTTCTCTCTGAACATGCACCAGTTCCTGTTCTCTGTCCAAGTTGAAACCAAGGGTGCCCTCTGAGAGCCCCACAATTGGGCAATGTCCCGTTTCGCGATCATGTTGCCCTTAAAATAATTTTGATTAATTAAATTCAATAAAAATCTAATTCTGAAGTTTCATTTAAAAAATAAATTTCCACCTCAGGACAAAAAATAATATGCATTGTTAATTATTAGAAGTGATTAATAGAATTAATAAAAAGTAACTTTCTATTTTATTATTTTAGTAAAAATAATAATACATAATATACAAATTCAAAAATATTGGTAAAATATTGGATAACTTGATAAGAAATATGTGTAGATTTATGTAACATTAAATTATATTAAATTACATTTTCAACTATCTAAAATTAGTTTATTTAATTTAACAATATTTTGCTTGTAACTCCATTAATTTCCATTGGAAGGTGTTGCAGAATAAGTGGTTGTTCATGTGTGGTGCTGGAGTTTCAACTGTTTCTTATTTGGCAGTAGCAGCTCACACTCATGCATTTTTCTTCACTCCTTTTTCTGGGGGTGAAGACACGTAAGTCTACACTTTTGAATAATTTTACACTAGGATTTTGTGGAAAGCCAAAAGTAGTGAAGTCACTCGAAAGAGTAAAGAGAAAATTATATGTCTAAATTACTCACAAGGGTAAGTTACTTTTGGAAATGGCCAGTTGTTATATCGGAGGCAAGTGACCTGACAACCTCGAATAACTTGCATGTCATGGTGAAAGAAATTCTGCTAAAGGAAGGTATGATGGCGGACTATGGATTCCACCAATCACACACCATTATAACCAAAACAGGACCACAAAAGCAGGAAAAGTTGGGCAGAGACTGCATTTACTTATTTTTTGTCCATAATGGATTGATCAGTCATCCGCCATGTTTGGTCCACCAGCAAAATGCAATATTGCAGCATGGTTGTGCCTGACAATATGGTGAACTGGTAGTGCGTTACTGGCAAAAACATTCATGATGCTGCTTTACAAACAATACATCTACACCATATGTCTTGTAATCTATGCCAAGCTTGATTGATTTTTGTAAAAATAATAGAATAAAATGAAAAACTAAATACAAAAATAGTGTGACCATTCATAAGTTTTTTTTTATTTCTCAAAATGTTTGTACACTTGATAATATATATTTTGTAATGTAAAAAAATTGTAAGATATATATTTTCTTTTGGATCTGTTTTCACTAATTGTATTATATAGAATACATTAAAAAAATCATTAAAAAAACAACTATATGAAAATCAATATGCATTTGTATTTTGATATGTCACATTTTTACATTTTTGTCATATGTCCAAAAAAATGAGCATGTGCACAAGGTACATCCAAACCTCGCAACACTAAAGGCCCATCATAAAGCAGTAAAGGCTGAACTATATCACTACTGCAGCTTTAGCATAGCAATTTCAATCTCAACTTTTTGAGATAAGAATTCAGATTGCCACTCCACCTATTGTGAAAATGATGGTGTGTGACATTTCTGTGTTTCTGGCTCCTTCCAGTACATAGTTATCAGCTCCAGTGGAATGTCACAACCAACTTTTTCAGCTGTCCTCCATAGGGTCCTCAGTGTTTTGTGAAGAAATACAAATGACTACATAATCCACCTACAGATAATGATACAATGAACAATATGAAGGTCAGATTCTATAGCTTGGATGGCATAGCACATTTGGTTGTGGAGACAGATGGAACTTACATTGCATCGGTGTCACTTCATGACTTGGAGCAAGCGTACTGCAATAGTAAGCATTTTCACTCAATCAATGTGCGGGTGGTTTTCACAGCAGATCTCTACATCACCATTGTATGAGCAAGATTTCCAGTTTCCACCCATGAGTCACTAGTGCTACAAAACATGTGTGTACCACCAAAATAAAGGCAGACCTTGCACCTAGGAGGGCCTGAGTTGTTGGTAAGTATTAAAGAATGTGCAAATGTCAATTTCTGGAGGAAAGATGCGCCCTTTCACACATAGGGGGTGATTATGATTGCGGATAGATTTCAGTCCATCCACCTACAACGCGGTGGTCACACACGGGGTATTAGGATGAGACCACTACGGTGGTGGTCTCATTTGCCATGCTTTGCATTGAAGTGGGTGCTGCTGCCTGCAGCACCCACTGCAATGCATAAAAAGGCACAGTTATCTTTTGCTGCAATATGTGGCAAGTACCATGCACTGCCTGCCACTTGGTGCATGGAGATGTTGGAGGGGCACTATAGCCATAGGTGCCCCCACCCACAAACGAAAGGGCCCGGAGTCGAGGGGGGCCCACATTGGGCTCCCAATGTCCACCCCTGCCAGCCTTCCCATGGCTGGTGAAGCGCCATGGAAATGTTAGCCGTCCTGGCTGGCCCCTGACCCACTGGTTCTTCCACTGGGGACTCTTTCCCCCTCCCACTCCTCAACCAGGACTTCTGCACTCTCCACTTAGGAGCGGTACTGCCCAACACCCAGACCGCCGGAGTTCTGGTTACAGACACTCCCTGTCCTCTGGACACAGGAAGATCCTCCTCAAATGACCTGTAAGTACAGCCTAGGCCTCTGACCTAGGGCTCCCTTAGGGAACTCTCCAGGCCCTGAGACAGGGTTTCGGGCCACCGTGTGACACACCGTCCAACACTCACTCCGCCTCCACTGAGACAGGAAGTGAGCCCCTACACCCCTCCCATTCTACTGGGACCTAGCTGGGCTACACATGAACCTCTTCCCCTACACATGATCATCAGATACACAAGCCACTCCTTTTGGAATCACTCCCCAATGCCTCTGCAAGACATCTAGCACAGCGCCAGATGTCCACCTTCTCGTCCAGTGCCTCTGCAGGACCTCCTACAGACCACCAGAGGTACACCTCCCGTGCAAGCTCCTTTTATCACCCAAAAAAAAACTCACATCAACTCCTCCACACATTCCCCATCCAGACTGGTGAGACAGTTCATCACTGCCCCTGACTCTCAACCTGTACCCCTCTTACTGAGCACCAGGCACCATACTCTGGAAACTGGGAATGGGACTTTACGCACTGGACACATTTTATCTGCCACCACTGGATCCTACCATACTGGGGAATACAGACACACACACTACACTCAGGGGATAACATGCCCCCAGATGTGGGAGCCACAGGGCTCAGGAACCATTACCAAAAAATGTAGGGGATGGCCCACTGCCACTCCGGGGCCACCCTGAATGCACCCTTGCCACTTGTGGAGCTCACAAGCTCCTAAAATCATCATGCCCCATATAACGACCTGGCACCACGGTGCCTGGGGGACCCCCTTCATTGTATCCCGCCGGGCTTGGGAGATAGCTCACCAACCATTGGGGTGGCCCACTGCCATCAGGGCCATCCTAATTGACCCCCTAGCACAAGCAAGCACCCACGGGGTGCTTCGGGGCCTCGACAACAATGATGGAAGCCCTCACTCACCGGACTCTGGAGACTCGCTGAACTCCTCGTGCTCCGGTCTCGGCTCCTCTCGGGCTCTTTGTTGTGCGGCAGGGTAGCAGCTTCACGCTGCCTTCTCTTCTCTCGGTGCGACGGCTCCAGCGGGTGTCCGCCGGGGGAGTCCTCTCCTCCTCTCGGGGACTCCCGCTCTCTGCTGGATTACCGGGGCTCCCAACAGCTCACGGGAGCACCAGCCAGCATGCAGACATCTTTTTGGCCGGCTTCTTTCTCCTCACCCGGGCCCCCTCCTGGGAGCCCCAGGACTCGTCCGGCACTCAAGGAGGCGAGGAGGCTACCGATCTTCTCTCTTCAAGACTTCCTCCCTCGTGGGGCTTCCTTCCGTCCTGGAAGCCCCACCCATATCCCTCACACTCATGCCTGACTTCCTGGTTGCACTACAGCGGCCAGGAGCAGACTTCCTCGGGGCATGAAGAGGGGTAGGCTCCCTCCATAGTCGAAAATCCACAGCGGGGTGGGCACCCGCCTAGTTAAGCACCAAAACAGGGTGGGCACCCGTAATATAAATAAATAAATCGACGACGCAGGTTGGGCTCCTGCGAGGCACCAGCTGCAGGGGGGAGATTCCCACAAAGAGAAATGGCAGCCTGGCTCTGCGAATTTAAGGCAGGAGCGCTTCCCCCTGGGATAAAAACAGCGCTCTGCCAGAAAGTACAAAAATAAAGCACCAACAAGGCGCTGGGATCAAAACCCCAATGGCCCCAGGAATGACCCCTAGAGCAAGAAGGGTCCCAGCAGTCCTGGAAGAACAAAGGTAGAGCAAAACAGCCTACAGCAAAGAAAAGTCTTCTAGCAAACAGGGGAGGGCAGGGCCCAGGGAGGCATGCCTTCCCCTGGGCCCCAGCAGCAGCACGCCCCTGGTAGATTCCAGTTAAAAACAAGAATATTTTCATGGGGTCACAGCCCCCTTTTTATACAGCAAAATCCTTTGTTTAGCAGGTTGCAGGCAATGGGAGAACCAGCTACAACTGGTTATGGGAAACTCCTGAGCACTTTGTTTTGCTCTGCCCCTCTCTCCCGTTCACTGGCCAGGCTAGGGACATCAGACGCACCCCAGGGGGTGGAGCCAGCATTGTGGTGGGAAGGCCCAGCCCTATTCAGGTCCCAGGTGCAACTCCTCCCTGCCATCAACATGCATATCTCTCCATTCACCACTGGGGCAGACCCATCCTGACTCCTGAAGCCAGGCACACCAGCCAGCTCCAGCCAATCACAAGCCAGACAGCCAATTCACATTTACTGCAGAGTCATGCCAACTTCTAGAAGTGGCACTTCCACACCAGATACAATAAAGCCACATACATCATCGCGCAGCATTCAATCTCACGAGTTTGCACATACCAAACTCGACCCTGCACTCCCCACACATCTGGAACTACCATGGTCACACATATTCCCATGCATCCCTATGGGAGGGCAGGCCAGTCTCACCACACATACACAGAGAGCGCACGCACTTTACACTGGACCACAGTGAAAAAGTGCGAGAGGCCTAAAATCACCAACACCAGGTTACATAAACAGGCTAGGCAAAAGCAAAGAGTTTCGGGGGGGAACCTGCCAAAAGGGCCGGGTCCAACAATACTGAATCTCACACAGTTTGGGAAGCAATAACTTTGATGCTCAATTCACTCATTTCCACATACATATGACAACGTCACAGTGATTATTATATAGGAAGGACTATTATACAACACTACAAAATATTAATAATTTTAGCAAATACCCAATGTAATCATAAGGAATAATACAGATGATGGCCACGATACAAATATCTGCTCTGCTCACTTCCACATAAAAACATTACATTTTACAAATAACTTTTTATTTAAAAAAGAAAGAAATTTGATACTAACTTACGTGAACTTTTCACATAGACCATGCTGGCAATGCAGCTGGTTGGGAACTCAAGCAAGGTACCAACTTTGTTGTACTCCCCTCGGGCAACGGCCCTGTGCTGACCAGGTTGACTTGAGCAATTTTCGTTCATGCCGAAGGACACAGGTAGACTCGCCCAGGAGCTGAGCTCAAAGCTTCATTTCCCTATGAGACAACTGTAAGTGCATTTTTGGAATCATAGGAAGTGTAGCTACACCTTTGACAATCCTCAGATTTCAACTGCGAGGCCATAAATGTCCTAGCTTTTTGGACACTTTATTGATGTAATTTTCTGGGTTTCTATATGCACTGTGTGCCAAACATTAAATTCTATTTGGTAAATATGTATCTTGGGAATTTATGTTGCAGTGATCTCAATATGTTTCATGATTGCTATAGGTTCATAATAATTGGTGCACAGTTTTGTCCACAGTTTCAAAACATGATCTTGTCTTTATTTTCATAATCATTTTGCATCACTTGTCTTGATCTTCTCAATATCCTGAGTGAGTTATTTCAAACAGAGTTTGACCAAGTATATACATAGATATGGGTCTATTAAAAATGGACATGTTCAATCCTAACATAGCTTACAAAATATGCACCTTGAAATAGGCCAGTTTGATCTAGAAGGTTCTCCCTTTTTCTATGGTCTGTAGTTGATGCTTGTCTTCATGTCATTTAAAATGCCATCCTTCTTACCCTTGAAAGATTTTGCAATTAGCAAGAGACATTATTAGCCCAAACTTTCAATGTTTTTGAACATACATAATGTCTCATTATTGATAACTATTACCACTTACATAAAAGGGCTTAATGTATTTAATAGTTTTTTTAGATTTTAATACATACCATGAAAAATATTTTAGACAAACCTGAAATGCACTGGAGACTGTCTGATCTACACTCATGTAGAAAAGCAAAAGAAAAATAATTAAATCACTGTATGAGAAATTGGGTTGTTGGTTGTGTGGGGTATAAACACTGATCAGGCAACAGCCACAATATCCGTCAGAGTGAACTTCTAAAGTCACAAATTAACCTATATTTAGCCCTCTGGTAGCTCGGCACAAAAGCAGTCAGGCCTAGTTTAGAGGCAAAGTGTAAAGTATTTACCCAGCATGCCAACAATAATTAAATGAAAACACAACTAAAGAAAATTCCTACACCAATTTAGAAAAATAAGATAAATGTTAATACATAATTTGTCACCAAAAACAACAATAACCCAAGCAGTAAAACCAGAGTTTTTAATTTTAAATGTTTAAGGTATAAACTAATGCCTGAAAGCTCAAAGTGCTAGCCATGCTAGACCGGGTCGAAGTAAAAAATATGGCCAGAGTCGGATACCAAAAAGTGAATTGAGCCAGTCAGCTTTTACCTTGAACTTAGAAGAAATTTGAAGAAAAATGTCCTAAGAAGGTAGAAGTTCAGTAAGTCAAAGTTGCAGGCTGTGTTGGAGGAGCCCATTGAAGGCCACCACAGATGTGGTAACTGCGTGGCGTGTGATTCGACCATTGAGGGTAAAACCTTCCAACACGCCAACGTCATCTGGTCACATGGTTGCTTCTCCAACTGTAGACTAAAAATGTTGTTTATGCAATTGTTTGCCCTTGCCCCAAAGTCTATATAGCCAAGACGAATCAACAAGTTAATACTCGCATGACACAACATAGATCACGCCTTAAAAATAAAGTCCTAACTGCACCTCTGGTCCAACATTTTATTGAGAGCAATCATGCGGATAATGATTTCCAGTGGACCGTCCTATTCAGTATGAATCAAGCCAAACCAGGCATTAACACAGAACAAGTGTGATTGAGGAAGGAGGCTTACCTGATTTTAAAATTTAATAGTACACAAACAGGCTTGAATTCGTTGTCAGAGGTTTCCAGACTATGAGGAGCACCTAGCCGCAAAAACCGATTCACAAACTACAGTATCCATAATGCTTAGCGGCCGTTCAATATAGTGGAGGAGCCAAACATGGCTGCCGTAATGGTAGAAGGTTCGCTGCTCGGGCCAGTCACATCAAGAGGAAGGTGAGTGTGCGTGTTGTTGGTTAATACCACCGTGACCCCCACGCCCTGCTCCCACTAAATAATGATATCCCCATGCAGGCTTACAGCGCGACTTTGAAACGCTGTTATCGACACCGCGGAGGAACCTGAATCAATTTCCCCCGCTGCAGAATTGAAACTGTGGATGTGCGAGACACGGAGAAGCCCAAACATGATCTCCGTAGTAAACAAAAGAAACACAGGTACGTCCCGTTCCCAGATTGTAAAGCCCGTTCGTACACTTTCAAAAAATAATGGGCATTTATTAGCATGACCGATTGTGCCTTGCAGATTAATTTGGAGCCCCACTTAGAGCCTCCGTACTTGTTTGAAGTGCGAAACAAAAACAACTGAACTCCTCCAAACGCTGACTACACCATAATAGGTATGAATTTAATGCCTTTCCGTTCAAGAACCAAGCTGGCCGTTCTGTTCCCTGATGAAGTAGTAAATATTCCTTACTCTATATGCTAGGTCTACCGTTGCACTAAAAGATTCAGGATTGCACTAGCTTCGTTAGAATAATTGGACCCGCGGGACCGCGTCGCCCATTGTTAAAGGTAACTTTTTTTGTGACATCTAGCTCTTAAAGGGGGACTAATTTTTAGATAGATTTAGTTACTGAATGTTCTTCTTTTGCATTTTCTGTTCAGATTACCCACAATGAAAGAGCCCTGATGAGAATCTGAAACTTAACTCCAGATTCTAAACGCGTTGGCAGGCACTAACAAGAATTTATTGTTACTCACTTTGACTTTGTTTTCAAAGTTCGTTTTGATCTTTCTTAAAGAAATTTTGTTGCCGTTTTTGTTTCTATTTCATTCTGTGGTTATTGTAGGTGAGAGACATTTCGTAAAGATCAATTATTTGTGGACAAAAAACCGCTACATTTGAAAAGAAGATTGTGCATAAATTGTTCATATTTGTATATATGTATGTTGTGTAGTAGTTTTGTATATATGTATAAATGTTGTATATAGGTGTTTTTCTCACTCATGAAAATACATAAAAGATTTGATAAATTCCAAAAGGGTTTAAATAAAATAACCCCTACAAACAGAAGATAATTTCTTTGTTTGTGTGTTCTTAAATCTGGGGACAAGAAATCAGAGTGGGGGTTAGCAATTCTTTCTAGTTCACGTGTTAGAGGAGGAGGCATTGTTGATTATGTTTTCTACATCCCGACTAAGGCCCTTATTACAAGTACAATGGTCCATTGGACTGCAGTAATCGTGTGGATGTTCTGACCACCGGCACACTGTGGGCCCACCCGCAGTTTTTTGAGTGTGGAGGTCGGACTGCCATAGACCGTCTGCAAACACCGGGGATCCTGGATCCCACGGCAGTCTCCCAGCGGCCCGAGGCTAAAATATGCTCGCAGTGCTGCATCAGCACCACTGAGCATATTTTGAGTTGCCTCTTCACAGCCCCTTTCGTGGTGGTGAGCATGCCATCAAAAGGTTGGCAGGGAGGTCACAAAGGGGCCTCTAACAGGACCCCCTACCACCTCTCGGTCTAGGGTGTATGTGGGGAGGCACATGTAGTGCCCCACTGGATTTGCACCCACAGTATGCCACACCATGCAGGAAGATGTACGCAGTGATCTGAGAGTGGCGATCTGCATGTTAGGCTCTTTTATCAGCCTAAGAGGCCGCTGCTGTCACACCACTGCACGACCGCCCGCCAGACCAGGATTAACGTTCTAATCTGGCAGATGGCAGCACCGCTGCTTTGGCGGTCCTACAGTAGACGGTGCATTGCATCATCCACTGTAGGACCGCCAAAGTGATAATAAGGCCCTTATACTCTTTTTTGGACATTTAAAATCTCCAGCAGGACAAGGATAGAGGTAGTAGTCAATGAGGGTTCCACACGGCCACATATCTCTTCTACAAAGAACTGCTGAACAAGATTTGCTGCTGTGGAGAAAAAAAATATTGGCATCCAAATATTCAGGCCAACTATGCACTTTGAACAGAAAGACAAGCAGGTTGGTCCTGGTCTGCTCTCAGTTCTCAGATCAGTTTTTGCCAAAAACATTCAAAGTCCCAAGTTTGGGACTTTGGCTTTCTGAGCATTTCCAGAACTGCTCATAAGTGTCCAGGTCTGAGGTAGAACCACTTGGAGGGTTGTGACTCACTCAGGATCGGTCCAGGTAGGAGTTCAAGATGGTTGGAGTCTTTTCTGTTTCTGAGGCTTTGATCAGGAGGCTAGCCAACTAGGAATTGGAGTCACTCTGGTTGTCCTAGATTCAAGCAGTGGAACAGGGCTCAAGCAGCAGGGCAGGCATCTATGGGTTCCAGTCAAGCTCCATGCAGCAAAGCAGTCCTTCCAGTGGCAGCAAAGTAGTCTTCTCAACAACGCAGCAGACCACAGTAGCAGACAGTCTTCTGGGAGGCCTTCTGCAGGTATAGAAAGTGAACTGAAGAGTAGGTGGTCTGAGGGTACTATTTTTATAACTGGTGCCTTCTTTTAAAAAGAAATTTCCAGAGACCTCACTTTGAAGTGCTTGAGGTTTCCTACCTCTCTTGCCCTAGCTCCAATCTGGCTGCTTGAACAATGCAGGGGTGACAAGTACTTTGTGTGAAGGCAGGGCACAGCCATTTGATGGGGTGTGCCCTGCTCCGCCACCAACCTGCCAGTGATGGCCCATCCAGGCACACCTAATCCCTCTATTGTGTGGATGTCTAGTAGGAATAAGCAAAGACTAACTCTCAACTATGCCCAGCCATATGACCCAGGAACAAGCTGCAGGCACCTAATAGTTACAAAATTGTCTCTTAAAAAACAACATTTCTCAAACACCAAACATGACATGTTTACCTGTTCTCAATTAAAAGTCTATAATATCAACATATAGTATCCCAACTGGTATTATTAGAAGACAGTTAAAGAGGATATCTTATAAACATTATCCGAAAGAAAATAAGGAGACTCTTTCTTAGTTATAAATGTGCTCATGGCATCATATTTATCCAAAACAAGGAATGAACAAGTTACAGTTGTAGCATCACTGTAGTTAAATAAATAATACAACCCTAATTGTACTTGGTGCTCTGTTTGTGCAAGTGATTTACACGGTGGCGACGCAAGTGACAATGGGATCAGCAAAAACGGCGCAAGGTGACTGGTGCATAAATATATAGAGTGTGTCGATGAAACAATATGGTTCCAGCTGAATTGTGGTGCTTGGTTCTACTTTGGACTGGTTGTAGTTTGGTTAAACCCCCAGGTGTGTTGCACCTATGATTGCGCTGAGTGGTCGATGGCGTTTCGATCCTCATATTTTGGGATCTTCATCAGGACTGGGTTGGTTTGTCATCAGTGCTGTACATGGACGAAGAGAAAAAAAAGAGAGAGGGGGGTTCAAATGACTGAGAGATGGCCGGCGCTAGTCATGATAGCGATGTAGGCCCCGTATTAGAAGTACACAATTGTAGGGAACCAGTGTTGAGGGGCAAGCCCGGATAAAAGGAGGCTGGGTAAGGGCGGACAAGTGCTAGGAGCATGCTGGGCTCTTGTACATGACTAAGGTGAATGTGGCTTGGGGAGAAAATTTCAATTGGGTAGTGCTGTCGGTCTCATGGGTTAAATTAGGTTGCTGCCACACAAGGAGGTCCCAATGTGTACGAGGGACAATGAGGGTTGAGGTGGCGTAGTATCCGGGTGCATGGGAGTCTGGTGTATGGGTCACATCAAGGGCGGGGTAGCGTGTGGCCGCTGGAGTCGCGTGGCCAAAAGGGAGGCAGGGGATTGATATTACGATATGGGGAAGTCTATGGACAGTATCCTACTGCTAGGCTATGCCGTGCTGGGAGCACGGGCTGGTGAAGGGGGACATGGAGCGGTGTGCTAATGTTACGCAGGGAATTGCCGGGAGCGCTGAGTGGTGAGCAGGTACTGTGACAGTACCTGGTAGGAACTCCTGGCGGTGTTCGCTCTGAAGTAAGATAAATCCGGGTGATCTGTAGGATGCCTGGAAGGGCAAAAGGAGACATAAATAATGTGTCCAGAGGGGGCAGGGACGCGGCGTGGTTCAACTAGGGGCTGCCTGAAGGAGGGATAGTAAAGGAATGGTAATGGTCCACCGGACAGGTTTGCGGCTCCGATCCGAGCGTGATCTGTGGCGGGAGAATCAATCTGCAAGGAAAGGTTGAACCCGTTAGCGGGAAGACGTGGATAAAGTGAAAGTCCTTGGGGGGGCGAGCGGGGTGAACGAAGCACGTACCTCTTACAATGGAGCTGGCGGGGCTGTGTCCAAGGGAATCAGAGTTGCCAAGGAGATGCCAGGGAATATTAAGGAGAATATGGAGGCGGAGAAATGAGGACACGTGATGGACGTGGGAGGAGAAATTAGGTTTGAAGGGGTGTGGTTAGGCGGCCTGATGTGATGTGAATGGCCACAGGATAAGATGGGAGGCTTCTCTGGGAGTAATCCTGTCTATGTGTAGGTGTATGTTGTAAAACAGTACAATGTCATTTCTTCATGCAGTCCGTGGAATGCATAGAGGCAAGTACACGGCAATGGTAGAAATTAAATACAGCAATCGAGTGATTCGGACCAGGGTCTCAATATGAAGTTGCATATTGGTGAGAGCAATATGGTGGGTATGTACATGATCAGGAAGCAGTGGAGTATCAACATTGGTACAATACATGTAGTCAAGGCGGAATACAGCATGGTATTAACATCCTCTGAACAAAACAATAGTTCAAAGTTAGGGGGCACAACTTGGTAAGTGTGTACATGATCAATTTGTGGATCACAAAAAGGTTATCCGTCAACACAGAATAAAACGTATTGTTATCATCAATTTAACAATAAACACGGATTATCATGTAAATGACGGACAGTGTGCATTATGGTTTGTATATTAATACAGGAAGGGAGAGCAGAGTATATAGTACAGAGAGGAGAGTGAGAAATCAAGTCATAGAGTGAATAAGAAAGGTTGGGATCAGATGGAGATGGTACTATTCCATTTGTCTATGGTATTCAGTCCATTATTGACAGAATCACGTAATGTCATCCATTTGCGCTCACAACTGTTGAGGAGGGTTTTGATGTCTCCACCTCTTGGGGGTAGCGTGACTTGTTCTATCACCTGCCAAGTGATGTCAGAATCTTGATGTTTCTTGTCCAAGTAGTGGGAGACCAAGGGTGCAGTGGTAACTTTGCAGTTGATTCAGCACTTGTGTTGAATGATACTGTTTTTTATTGTCTGGGTAGTCTGGCCCACATAAAGGAGATCGCAACGTGGTTGATGGGTCTTAGCTCCTGTGGTTTATACAACAACTCAATTAAAAGTCAGCACTTAATTAAAATTTTTCCACCACAAAATCAAGAGCATCTACGACAACTTCGACGAAGACAACCAACACACTGAACCCTCACCAACCACCCCCGACACCCGGAAACCAGCGATTGATGACTGGACAGCCCTCACCACCAAAGACACACTGAAGACAATGAAGTCAATCCACTCAGGGGCCCCCACGGACCCCTGCCCCCACCACATCTTCAACAGAGCCGCCAACACCATCGCACCCATGCTCTGCCACACCATCAACCGCTCCCTGGCGACCGCCTCGTTCCCCGACGACTGGAAACACGCCAAGGTCAACCCCCTCCTGAAGAAACCCTCAGCGGACCCCACCGACCTCAAAAACTACAGACCCATCTCCCTGCTCCCGTTCCCAGCGAAAGTCATCGAGAAAGCCATCAACAGCCAACTCGCCACATTCATTGAAGAACACAACATCCTCGACTCCTCCCAATCCGGCTTCAGAAAAAAACACTGAACGGAAACCGCCCTCCTCGCCGCAACAGACGACATCCGCACCTTACTGGACAAAGGAGAAACAGTAGCCCTCATCCTCCTCGACCTATCAGCGGCGTTCGACACAGTCTTCCACCGCACCCTAATATGCAGACTCTATGATGCAGGAATCCAGGACAAGGCCTTCGACTGGATCTGCTCCTTCCTCTCCGGCAGGACGCAGCAGGTCAGACTCCCCACTTTCCTCTCGGACCCCACACCTACCACCTGCGGAGTCCCCCAGGGCTCCTCCCTCAACCCGACGCTCTTCAACGTCTACATGGCTCCACTTGCCCCCATCGTCAGAACCTACGGACTCAACATCGTGTCAAACGCAGACGACACCCAGCTCATCCTCTCCCTATCCAACGAGCCCAACACCGCCAGACGCAACTTTTGAGAAGGCATGGAAGCCGTCACCAAATGGATGAAAAACAGCTGCCTACAACTAAACACCAACAAAACAGAAGTACTCATCATGGGCCCCAACCCCGACGCCTGGAGCGACACCTGGTGGCCCACCGCCCTCAGAAACCCGCCAACCCCCACAGACCACGCACGCAACCTGGGAATCATCCTGGACTCCGAGCTCAAAATGGACTGCCAGATCAACTCTGTCTCATCTTCCTGCTTCCACACCCTCTGCCTCCTTCCTAAGACCTTCAAATGGATCCCCCTCGAACACCGAAAGACAGTCACTCACGCCCTGGTCACCAGCAGACTAGACTACGGCAACGCACTCTATGCCGGAATAAACAAAAACCTCATCCGCAAGCTACAGAACATCCAGAACGCCGCCGCAAGACTGGTCCTCAACCTGCCAAAACACTGCCACATCTCCCAGCACCTGTGCACACTCCACTGGCTCCCCGTCGAGGCGAGAATCACCTTTAAGATGCTCACCCACGCACACAAGGCCCTCCACGGCACCGGACCAGCATACCTGAACAGCCGACTCAAATTCCACGCACCCCAAAGGACCCTACGATCAGCCCAGCTTTCCTACGCCGTGGTCCCTCGCACCAGAAAGACCAGATCGGGAGGCCGTTCCTTCTCCTTCCTCGCGGCCAAAGCATGGAACGCCCTTCCGCTCCACCTCAGACAGACAACATCGCTCCCCATCTTCGCAAGAAACCTCAAAACCTG
Source organism: Lissotriton vulgaris (assembly GCF_964263255.1). NCBI lineage: Eukaryota > Metazoa > Chordata > Amphibia > Caudata > Salamandridae > Lissotriton > Lissotriton vulgaris. The sequence continues at coordinate 1,301,115,163 of NC_141695.1, read as the reverse complement.
GCTCTTCAACAGACCCCCTCCTTGATGGAATGGAACCTGCACCCTCCTCCCCCCCACCCTTAGCGCCTTGAGACCCTCACGGGTGAGTAGTCGCGCTTTAACAAACTCCTGATTTATTGATTGATTGATTAAATGTAATAAGGCAACCCAATGTTACCTAATGAGAGAGGTAGGCCTCAAAGGAGTGAACAATGCAAACTGCCCTTTGTGCTACCTAGGGCCTATCTTAGGGATGGATTATATGCAATAAAAGAGGAGTTTTAAGGCTTGGCAAATGAGTTATTTTGCCAAGTTGAATTGGCAGTTTAAAACTGCATTCAGGCTGAAATGGCACACATGGTATGTGTTTTAAGGGGGTACATAAGTAGGTGGCACAGTAAGTGCTGCAGATCCACTAGTAGCATTTAATTTACAGGCCCTGGGTATATGATATCCCACTTTACTATGAACATATAAGTAAATTAAATAGGCGTAACTGTGTTTTAGGGATTTAACACAAGCATATTAGTGTAAACATCCTAAAGCCAACAAAAACAAATTCAGCAAACATAGGAGGTGTGAAAACAAACAATTTGAGGGTGACCCTGCAGAGAGGGCCAAGTCCAACTACTGTGATTGAATAAATCAACACTGAAGGAATTTTAAACCTTGTGCATATATTCATCACAACATTTCACAATGAATATTTTCACACACTGATGAGTTTACAGTTGAGCATCACCTACAAACCCAAGTTCATGGTGGAGTCAATAATACAGCACTTTCAAGCTATGTCTTTTTTGTGTTTTTAGGAATTTTAGCACTAATGTTCCCCTTGCTTTACTACTGTATTGTCTGTTAATAAATCTTTGCAAAACCTTTCATTATAGTAAAGACAAAATATTTACTTTCTCTCTTTAACTCTCAAACTTGCTCTAATTCTGTTTCTTTCTCTCTTCTCCTTCCCCTTCTTGTTGCTTTTTCCCTCGTTCTTGCTTTTTGAAAATTCCCTATGGTTTCCATCCCTCTTTGTTTCTCTTTCCTTTGTTTATTACCATATACTAATCTCCCTTCCATTCTCACTCTCTCTGTCTGGTATATTTTTCTCTTAATTAAGGTTTCATTATCTCTATTCTTCTCACTTCCCTGACCTTTACTTCTTGCCCATCTAAGACACACAGCATGTATTAAAGTACTGATTTCCAAATAGGGATTCCCAAAGAGTAGGAATCGCTATTTGCAAATCACAATTAGGAAATCCCATGCCAGTCGTACCAATTGCATTTCCTAAATAGTGATTTCAAATTATGAATTGCTAAACTTGGGATTGCTCTGGGCATAACTTCCCCGTAAAGCGCCCCAAAACTAGTGGTGCACTTGTAGAGCACACATAGGCCCCATAAGCATGTGTGGCCCCTAATGCATTTTAAAATAGGCATATTGGGTAGGCCTGGGCGGCAAATATTGTACCGCTCGCGGAATTTGGGTAATTTTTGCGAATTGTTTGCTTCTTCGTACTTTCAAACTGCATGTTTGCGAGATATTTCTGCCCGAGCACGCAAACAGCGTTCACAAACAGGAAAGAAGCATCGCGAATGGGCGGAACAAGCAATTCTGCGTATTCACAGAACTTTTGCGTGCTTGCAGAGATTATTTACCATTTCGCAGAGCTTTGCGTATGGTGACTACGCAAATTCTACCCACCCATGATCTTGGGGAGCATTTTTTAAATTGCACATGATTACCATTGACTTTGAGTCGGTTGTAATAGCATTTCCTAAATGCTCCTTTTGCATTTGGTAAATGCTTTGTACATGCTTTATACATGTGCTAAGAAATCGCAAATAGGAAATCCCTGGGTAGAAATTGCATTTTGCACTTCTGTAAAGGCCTTTGTACATAGAGATAGGCTGTTTTGCATTTCTTAATGGGCCAAAATTTTTATTGAGAAATGCAAAAGTCCTTGGTATATCTGGCCCCATCCATGGAGATGTATTATACTATTAAACTGGAATCATTTTGCAAACATAAATGGCCTTGTCAATCCCTTTCTTCTCCTGCAGCACCAACACCATGTTACATGTAGTTTGACATGTTAAGGATTTTTGATTGTGACATGTTTATAGCATGAGTGGAGTCTAAGGAGAAACTCATATTAAAATTAAATGCAATGTGTTTTGAGATTTCTTGTCCTTGTATTACTTGTACTCTTTCACCATTCTGCACCATGTGCTCTCTCAAAGCCTGAATTTTTTACGCTTCTCCCTCTGAGTTTAGTGCATATTGGCCAGGTAGGAATAAAGGGCCATATGTAGGTAATCTCTATTTACCTATTCTTAAATACCGAATTTTACCGATTTGGTATTTAAGAATAGATAAATGGGATGTAGATAATTATTCGGTAACTTTTACCAAATCGGTAGGATTCGGTAATTAAGAATCGGTATTTACTGATTCGGTAATTCCCATTCATTCCTATGGGCCTGGAGGCCCATAGGAATGAATGGTAAGCCATTCACCATTACTGATTCGGTAAATACCGAATCGGTAATAGGGGGCACATTTTCAAGGGTGGCAGGGTGTCACATTGAACCCTGTTGCACCCCTGAATCGTGCATGTGTTTCCATGTGGCACACATTTCTATTTCTATTTCTATGCGGAATTTGTTAAGCGCGCGGACACCCAGGGGTTTCATGGCGCTGAAGAAAACAGATGAGAGATGGATAGAGAAGGGTCAGAAGGTGTAGTGTTCTAGCCGTACGCTTGTTTGAATAGCCAGGTCTTCAATGCTCGCCTGAACTCTGTCAGCTTGGAGCAGCTCCGGATAGACAAGGGCAGAGAGTTCCAGGTTTTTGGGGCGAGGTATGCGAAACTGGATCCGCCGAGTCGTTTCTTTTTAAATGTCGGCACCGTGAGAAGGGATAGGTGGGCAGACCGAAGCTCGCGGGTCGGGACGTGTTTGTTGATGAGTTGGTTGATGAACCTAGGGCTTTTTCCGTGAAGAGCCTTGAAAATTATGCAGCCTGTCTTAAAGGTGATCCGATGGGTGATGGGGAGCCAGTGGAGGGAGGCTAGCAGAGGTTTGGCTGACTTCCTGCGATTGCTCTTGAAGATTAATCTGGCTGCTTGATTTTGCACAATTTGCAGGCGTTTAGAGATGGTGAGGGGGAGGCCAAGGTAGGTAGAGTTAGAGAAATCTAATCGCGAGAGGACTAGTGCGAGTACTGCCTGGATGAGAGCAGAGTGGGACAGCAAATGAGCAATTTTTTTAATCTTTCTTAGTTGAAAGAAGCAGGAGGAGATCACTGTTCCGACCTGGGTTTTCAGAGAGAGATCGGCGCTGAGAGTGACCCCGAGGCTTTTAGCTGACTGGGAGGGGGATGGGGGTGTGCCCATTGAGGGTGGCCAGAAGTGAGGCCCCCAGCTGAGTGCGCTGTCGCTAGGGAGTACTAACTCAGTCTTTCCTGGGTTTAGCTTAAGGTGGTTCCGATCCATCCAGCTCTGGATATGCAGCATGGTCTTTTGGAAGTCCTCGACGGAGTCCGGGGAGTTGAGGGGGAATACCAACTGCTTAAAAAAAATAATAAAATAATAAGTTAAATATAATTACTTTTCTGTTTTTCAGGGAGTGCAGAAGGGGTTTGAGATATAGATTCAAAAGTAGGGGAGACAATGAGGAGCCCTGTGGGACACCGCAAGTGGTTGGGAGAGTGGGGGCTGTGAAGTTCTCCAGCTTTACCGCCTGGGATCTGTCCTTCAGAAAGGATTTAATCCAAGAGAGAGCCGCGCCACTGAGGCCGGCTTGTTCGACACGGTGTAATAGTATAGTATGGTCCACCGTGTCGAACGCGGCCGATAGGTCGAGTAGTACGAGGGCCTGATGAATTCCATTGTCGGCGTTGGTCCTTAGGGTGTTCTGCACGGCGAGGATCACCGCCTCAGTGGAGTGTGCCTGGCGGAATCCCGCTTGGTTGGGTTCGAAATAGTCTGACGTTTCGATGAAGTTGGATAAGTAGCTGGTTACATAGGCTTCCAGTAGTTTTGCGCAGTAGGGGAGAAGGGAGATGGGGCGATAGTTAGAGAGGTTGGAGGGATCGGCACCTGGTTTTTTGATAAGAGGGACCAGGGTGGCATTTTTGAAGGAATCGGGTACTATTCCTTGTGATAGGGAGGTGTTCAGGATGGGGAGTATGCTCTGAGGGAGTATGGTATAGACCTCTTTCAAAATATGCGGGGGGCAGGGGTCGTTGGGTGAGCCCGATTTTACTCGGTTCATTAGTTCCAATAATTTAGGTGGGTCAATGGGGGGGATGTCTTGCAGGATATTGGGGTTTCTACAGATGTCCGACTCGTCTGCTGCAGGGTGGTTGGTTTGAATGCTGTTTTTTATGTTGTCGATCTTCTCCTTAAAGAAGTCGTTGAGTTGGTTACACAGCATTTGTGATGCAGGTTGAGAGGGGGGCGGTTCTGGCGTCATTGCAAAGGTCGTTGACGACTCTGAAGATTTACCGTGATTTGTTTTTGGCGTTGGAGATTTTATCTGAAAAGAAAGTAGCTTTAGCAGATAAGATAGAGTCCTTGTAATTTTTGCGGGCTGTCTTATAGAGTGCTCTGTCTGTGGCGTGGTAGCTATGTCTCCACTTCCTTTTGAGTTGGCGGAGTTCTAGTTTCTGCTCTTTTAATTCAGCGGAAAACCATTTGTGGGCGTCCATGCGGCGGGCGCGAGAGAACTTGGTAAGGGGAGCATGTTCATTACATGCGGAGAGGAGCCACTCGGAGTGCGTTTTGTCCGTCAGATTGATGTCTGGTCCCTGGTTAGGGATGGAGTTGGTCAGGGTGGAGAGAAAGTCTTGGAGGTTTAGAGATCTCCATTTCCTGACTGATCCTCCCGGCGGCGCGTGGGCACATACATGCCCCAAGGGCATATATGTCTGCCACATCGCACTGTTGTAAAAGCAAAAAATGTGCTTTTTTTAAGGTTTTCGATATTTACCACCAACTTGTAGTTGGTGGTAAATAACGAATCCTTAACTCAGAAAAGCACTAACTACATTACGGATTCGGTAATTTACCGAATTGGTATGTTAAGAATTCGGTAATTTACCGATTACTTAAGTTACCGATTCGGTAAAATACCGAATACAACAATCATGCTACCTACATTCCAAATGCCAAATAGTGGTCGGTAACGGGCGAAATTCAGTAATTTCAGCCGTTACCGACCGGTATTGGGCGACCTACATCTGGCCCAAAGTGATTAAGGATGCAATAATGGAATTCCCAATATAATGAGGTATACATCCGAGTTGTGAAGAAATATATATCTATCTATATATCTGTAAATCTATATTTATATCCATACATGTAGCTGATACATGTGGCGTAACAATTTACTGTGGTACAAAATCAACCTTGAGGTTTTCTAGTGACATTATAAACCAAGTGGCCAAAGGTTGAGTGATTTGTAAATGTCATGTGAGCCCTGATATTATGACATATATGTATACACATATGTGTGTTTATATATATATATATATATATATATATATATTCACTGAAAAAACATAGATTTCAGGGATATTATAGTTAGAAATTAGCATTTAAAAAACCTTAGAAATTCACTGGGATGTTATAGTTAGTTGGACAATTCACTCATACAAAAACCAGAGAAATCTGGCCGTTATAGTTAGTTAAGCAAACTAAACCTCGCACCCCCGCAATGCACTGCTTATGACATCACATATCACTCATGACATGGTCAGTGACATCACTGATGATGTCACTCATGACATCTCAAATGACAACCCTGATGACATCACTGATTACATCATCCAGCGACTGAGTGTTTCGAAAAAGTTTAAATATGTTTTATATATATATATATATATATACATATATATATATATATATATATATATATATATATATATATATATATATATATATATATATATATATATATATATATATATATATATATATATATATATATATATATATATATATATATATATATATATATATATAAAAGATATATTGGCAGCACGATCTTTGAGGCAAAAAAACGCATCCTCGAGCACACAAGAGCTAACACCCATGGCGACCAGTCAAACGCAATTGCAAAACACATGAGTCTATACCATGACAACAACTGGGAAAGTCTAAAACTCTGCGTCATTGACCAACTAGCGTATTCAGAAAGGGGAGGCAACCGCAGGGAATCCCTAAGACAAAAGGAATCGCGACACATCTTCGCATTCAGGACCCTGGAGCCAAGAGGTCTAAACCAAACAGAAGAGCTACATGTGCATTTGTAAAAGGAAATATGGAGGAATAACCCACTCACCAGAGAGAGGACAAAATAAGGATTATGCATCATTTGGCATATAAAATCTCACCAGAGAGAATGAGACTAAAAGCACTTGAAACTAACTGGACAGTGATCTATAGTCCTAGAACTTTAAACATAAACATTCCTTCATGAATTGTTCACTAACGCTACAAAATTGCTATCCCGTTCCAATGTGAATTTGAACAAGAGCATTTTAACACACAGAACACAGTTGTAAACTACGTTTCCCATAATGCAGTTGCATCATACTTATTGGTTTTTCACACTGTGCACTAAACATAAAAGAAAGCTTGTGTTAGAGCTCTGTACCCGTGATCAAGCCTTCGGCTGAAGGCGTAACGTGTTGGGCTAATGACGAATGAGCGAAAAATAAAGCTAATGGTTTAAGCTTTACATCTGCCTGCTTGTGTGCCTCCTTACCCCCGGTGCTGGGCCGGACCTGTGAACATATATATATCTATATATATCTATATATATATATTTGCATATATAGTTAGATGCAATAACTATATATCGCGCACCCGCAATCCACTGCTGATGATGTCACATATTACATCATTCATGACATGGTCAGTGACATCACTGATGACATCACTGATGACATCATCCAGTGACTGTATGTTTCTGTAAAGTTAAAATATGTCTTACATATTGAAGAATGAGTGGATGTATAAGTGTCTGGATGAAGGATTTAGTAGGTGCATCACTGACTGTATGAGAGAGTGATTAAATCTGTCTCACTGAGTGCATGGGTTAGTGACTAAACTGTCTTAATTTGTGCATCATTATATCTGTTGTTCTATGAACTGCTGCATGTGTTGATCAGTAACTATATGAGTAACTATATGGGTTATTGATTGGTTGCCCAAGTATTTGTATGGGAGAGTGAGTGTGTGTGTGGGGGTGGCTGGGAGGTGTGTGACTCTGTGCATACATGTGTGAACAGTTGATTCACTGGATCTATGGGTTCAAAACTGCATGTGGAAACAGCTGTATGGGTGGTTGACTGTGTACGAGTGTATTGATGAGTGAATGGATATCTCAGTGCTACATGTCAAAGTAAGTACATATGTAAAACACAGTACATGTGAGAGTTCACATATATAAATTACTGTGTATAAGAGCCAGTGAATGTGTGAGTGGCTGAATGGATCATTGAAAACTTGTATCAGGAATTGTATAAGAGAGTAAATATGTGTTAGTATATGTTTGAATAAGTAAGGTGTGTATAAATGTATAGCTGAGGAAATGGAGGTGTGATTGATTCAGTGCATGACTGACTAGGTGTGTGAGTAACTCCATGGATGAGTGACAGTCTGTCAGTGTCTGTTTACTCTGAGTGTATCTAAGGTTATATTAGAGTCTGAAGAGGTTGATCGTATTATCACATGATTGATGTCATCAGTGATGTTGTCAGTGATGTCATTTGAGTTGTCATCAGTGATGTCATTTGAGTTGTCATCAGTGATGTCACCAGTGATGTCACTGACCATGTCATGAATGATGTAATATGTGACATCATCAGCAGTGGATTGCGGGTGCGCGATATATAGTTATTGCATCTAACTATATATGCAAATTTCAATGGTTTTGTGCGAGTAAATTAAGGTTTTGTAAATGCTAATCCCTAACTATATATGGCCTAAAACCTATGGTTTTTCAGTGAATTTCAATGGCTTTTTAGTAGCAAATATCTATATCTGTAACATATATTCCTATTCTAATTCACAAATATATTTTATATTTTATTTTTTAAGCAAAGGACCCAGATGCATTTACAGTTTATCACTAACAATGTTCCAGGCTAATGTATTTTCACGGGAAATTAACAACTGTCCTGCAAGTAAAATATTCCTATTTCGTGAAAAAGGGCGTTTCTTCGTCCCATGAGGGAGCCGTTGAGCAAAAGAGACTCGGCCTGCTGTCTTAGTCGCTGATAGGCCTGATTATCGGATTTTTATCGATCACTTTATGTTGCAACAGTGGAAAACAAAACAGCCCTTCCCCATTTATTTTTACAGCATTCCTGCGTATTATACCCTACCCCCAAACAGTATTTTGCCTGTTACCATAGTAGTAGTTTATGGAACACTTACGTCAGCACATAGGTTAAAAGTTCACCACAATATGTTGCTAATGAGTGAGCTTCAGCATTATACTTCAAATTATAAATATCATTTCTATTGATGACTGCTACCCCCACAAAAAAACAGACATATGTACTTTTTTAATTAACTTTTATTAAAACAATAACTGGAACTATAACTAAAAGATAACACTACAATAAATAACTAGAACTATAAGTAACAAAACAATATAATAAACAACATATAATATGGAGTCCAAAATAAGTATTGTAGTTAATCTGCAAAACAAAAAGAAAATTAGTGTTTAAAATTAGATTGAAGTGACTAAATGAGATCAAACATCACACGTCAAAGTAAAACTTGACAATATTTATATTTTTTTTAATCTTTGCAGTGTGCCTGAAACGCTTCCACTGGCATTGTACATGCAGACTTTGGTCCACCCTTTTTATCAATTTTTGCAGTTTGAGATATAACGTCCTACATGTGTTATTCATCTCCTACTTTCTCCTTTCAAATTCTCTTGTAAAGACCTTAACAACAAATAAAGGGAACATTTTCTGCATATTTTTAATAAAGCATTTGACACAATGCATAGTAACACCGTATTTATTGAATGTTTTGAAATTAATTTTCACAAGTCTTAAAAAAGGTGAATGCAAGAAAAGTTACTTGCCGCATATGCAAGAGTGCTTTCAAGAAGAGACCCCAATAAAAAGTACTTGTGTGGAACTGCAAGTATGCTGAAGCAGTTGCAGACTAAGAATCCGGTCAACTTTGCAAGGGAAGAGTTAAGGAGATTGAGAGCGGCTCCTTCTGCTTCATGAGAAGGCCCGAGTACCAGTGGAGCAACACCGTCAACCTCTAGAGCACAGCCTAATATTTGTCCCCAATTTGAAACCCTTTAAGAGAAAAAGTAAGAAGGTTGGGAGCTTTGTATGCCATCCTAATATCTAATTATCCATAGTTATACAGAGATCCGCCCTGTATCAGACTCATATGTACAAGTGTATATTGTAGATTATCTGCCACCGAAAACCTCTCAAGTACCTATATCTGTTACTTTTTAACTTCGTTGAGTAGTCATATTGTGAGTATTTACTTTAAAGTTGTTAATTTTTTATTGATTATTGCTCTTTGAGATATTCCCTGTCTACAAACAGAGAAGAATAGGAATATTCTGTCTCCCTTTGCAGATAGTGAAGGATAGGTAATGCGGACTTTTTTCCCCCGTTGTAATCCGTCATGCCTGTTTTTCTCCCCACTGATTGATTGGCTGGACATTTATTGTTCAAGGAATAGTTCTTTCGAGGTATTCTCTATTTGCAAATAACGTGGAATAGAAATATTCTGTCTAGTCTTTGCAAGTAGTGAAGGGTGGGTAATGCGGACCTTTGTCTCCCGTTGTAATCTGTCATGCCCATCTACTCCCCACTGATTGAGAAACTAGTACCACCCAGACCATTTATTAGAGGTACATCATCTGGCTCAACCAGAGAGTACCCCTAATAAAGAAGACATATGTAAAATACGAAGTAATCACTGTATCCTGTTAAACAGAAACTTTACAATGAAACACACTTGAAAAAGAAGGGAAAGAAATCGAACAAAATCAGTAGGCCACTGATGAGTTTTTGACTTCGCTAGAAATAAGAAACATGGAAGTGGTGAGAGAAGCAAAGCTTGACGTTACGGCAGCCACGAGATAGCTAACCTCCGCCACCCCCCCACTGCTCCAAGCATTTCTGTCCCACCGCCCGCCACGCCCAATAACGGTAACATGAAATAGATACAAATCAGCAGATACCTACCCCCATTCCGGAAACTCCCGAAGTGCAACAGGTCCACGGTTACGCCCATCCGGAAGACGAGGCCTCGACACGTGCAGGGCGGGGCCCGACTAGCCGCCATCAGCCGGAGAAGTCGTGGCATGGTCGGCCCGGAATGTGCTGGTCCTCCCTTTCTCTTCTGGCGCCCTGCAGGCCACGGGGGGGATGTCTTGCCTCTGCCTCCGACCCCCCCCCTCTTATCGCCTGGTCCGGACATCACGGATATCAACGCCAGGTGTCGGCGTGGGGTGCGCTGGGAGGGAAAGGCGGCGCGAACAAGCCTCTCCCACCCCCCCAGGTGGGGGCCCCTCAGCTGCACCCCCAACGCCCCACTCACCCATCAAAAGGGTCATTGCGTAAGGTGCACCAGGAGAGGAGCCGAGGCCGACGGGATCTTCTTCTTTCTTCAATAATGGCTGCAACAACACTGGGGGGGATGTCTTGCACATGCCACCGACCCCCCCCCCTCGTATCTCCTGGTCTGGCCCCGGCTTGGTATGAGCTCCCCGTTCGGTCCTGAAGCGGCGCCCTGCAGGCCACGGGGGGGGGATGTCTTGCCTCTGCCTCCGACCCCGCCCCTCTTATCGACTGGTCCAGACATCATGGATATCAATGCCAGGTGTCGGCGTGGGGTGCGCTGGGAGGAAGAGGGGCCCCTCAGCTGCACCCCCAACGCTCCACTCACCCGACAAGGGTTCCTCCACTCTTGCGATGCAGCGGCGCTCCACTGACCCGACAAAAGGTCTCGTCCACTATTGCAAGGCAATGATGCTCCGCTCACCCAGCGGGGGTCTCGATTACTTTTGCGGTACAACGACGCTTTTGAGTTCAGCTAGAAAATGAGTCCTGCGTCCAGAAACGTTCTCCTCAACTTTGAAGATTCTATAAGAGCCACGGGGGCCCCCGACCCCCGATGGGGAATGACTGCCATGATCACCCACGGAACGACCACGACGTAGCCGAGGGACGTCGGCGCGCTCATGCCGGCGCCGGCCTCAGTCTTGAAATGATCAAAATCCTGCAAGACTACCAACTTGATCAGTTCCGGTGGGACACCAGTATGACCCGGTAGGAGAGATTGTTGCCTCCCACCCCACTCTCACTGATGGTTCATGTCGCCAGTCCCCTCTGCTACCCTTCAACAAAAACTTTTGGACTGCCGAAAGAGGTCCCGGTCCAACCACGAGTTGGTGGAGACATTTTGACTATACTTGCACCTTCCTGACCTCACCCAAAATGGCGCCGGTACAAATGAAACTCTCAACTCCTTGTTGTGCCCCGATTGCTCAGCCTTGATATCATGAGATATGTATGCAGCTTTTAGCACATGAATTGATATGGGATAAGACTGATTACACGTTCGAACAATGAATTGATATTAAGTTCTAATGCATCATTGATTACTGTATTTATTATTGAAGGTTGGAATTGTCGACACTAATGGTACTTGCTCAGAATGAATTATCGATATGATTTTGTTGCACTTGTCGCACTTTTTACTATGAAATCAACGACCACTGACTCTGTTATATTTTCCACAAATAAATACCCCCCCCCCCCCCCCCCCCATTTACAGTTCCAGCCTGCTCCGTGGCCGGCCCACGGGGTTGTAGGCCCGTATTTGGGCACCAACATTTTTATTAAAGGTTTTTGAAAAAGCAAACGTAGTTGTAACGCGTAGATTGGTAAGTTTCGAAGAAATGGCCACTGTTTCCGATTTTTTATTTTTATTTTTTTAAAAAGCAGGTGAAATGAAGCAGCTCAAGTAGTTAAGGATTAAAAAGTATAGTACGCAGAAACATTGAAAATATGAATGTTCCAGGTTTGTTGTATGTGTTTTTCATTTTTGTACAGCATAAAGCAATTGATAAAGATCCTGGTATTTAGCCTCTACTTTATATGCTACCTGTATCAGGGAAGTTGTTTTAAATGCCCCTAAGCCACCCCGAAGGAATGTCACCTGGCCCCCCTAGTACGAACGAAAACGACTCCGTACCACTGTAGGTTATCTCTCTTCCTCAAAAATGACAAAAATTACTTTCTAGGACGTTTTGGACATTGATGATTTTCATATGATCTATTTATTAAAGTAATACTCATCTCTCCGCATGAAAATAATTTTCCACATGCTACACAAGTCAATCTCATCTGCCCAAAGTTCTTTTGCAGATTTGGGACCGTTTCCCTTGCCTCTGACTCACTTATTGCTAAGTCATTGGTGGATGTTTTTGCCGGTCGGGGGTTATCCACCAAATCTCGAAGTTGTGCTTTAGAATAATTAAGAGGGTGCCGTTCGAGCTAAAAGTGAGGCCAACCGCCCTATGGAAAAATGAATGGGAAAAACGCGTTTTGGGACCCCCCTTTTTTCTCGCCCCCCACTTGACAAACCCCCCCCCCCCAAATTTGCAGGGGCTGCTCAGAAACAAAATGTGCCATTTTCCTGAAAATTTCAGCCGATTCCGTCCACAAACACCAAAGTTATTAGACATAGAATTTTCAAAAGTTCCATAGAGAAAAAATCCTAACTATGGGGGTCATTAGGATGGAGGATTTTCCGCATCCTCCGGGCCGGCGGAAGCCACCGCCGGCCCGGAGGATGCGGAAAATCCTCTGCGGACCCACCAGGACCCACCGCCACATTAGGATGGCTGGTGGGTCATGGTTTAGGTCCGCAGCTTTTCCGCCGCGGCTGGCTTACAACCGCGGCGGAAAAGCACTAAAATGGTGAAGGTGTCTCTTAGACACCTTCAGCCAGATTAGGATGTGCATGGAAACATGCTTTTCCGCGGCGGCTTTTCCGCCGTGGAAAAGCATGTGTAACTGCACTGCAGGGGCCCATTGCGGGCCCCCTAGGTGTAGTGGGGGGTGGGGGGTGCACATGGGGGGTACCTATGGTACCCCCCTGCATTTGCGTGCACAATGCAGCAGGCACCGCGCGGTGCCTGCCGCTTTGTGCACGCAAATGCTGTGCATGCATTTTTAACATTGCTGCGGGTGCAGCTTGAAGCTCCACCCGCAGCAATGTTAAAAATAGAGGATGTGACCGCAACCCTGGCGGTCACATCCTAATCTGCACAGAGGGAACGCCGCAGCCCATGCGGACGTTCCCTCATGCTCTGGGGTCGCGGACGGACTCAAGTCCGTCCGCGATCCTAATGGCCCCCTATATATGCCTACTGGCGACCGCCAGTAGGTAATATATATATATATATATATATATATATATATATATATATATATATATATATATATATATATATATATATATATATATATATATATATATATATATATATATATATATATATATATATATATATATATATATATATATATATATATATATATATATATATATATATCTAAACAAAGAGATTCTATCAATGTGTGAACATGTATTTTATTTGTTGGTTTTTCAGTGATGAGAAGATAGTGAAGGTACTCTCTCTTAGGGTGATAAAGATGAGAGCACTATGTGCTTTTTAAAATACCCCTCACACACTAAAAAAATCCAGTAGTGTCATGCTTCATCATTGGGGTCTTCCCGTCCCTCTACGGGGCGGGGCGTGCTACGACCTGACCGACTACGCGGGAGCACTAAAGTGGTGACAGGACTATGTGATGGTGCAAGGTGTCAGTGAAAGTGTAGGGACCTAACAATGTGTGTGAGTACAAAAATTAAAAATCCTCTGGCTAGTAGAAAAAAACAATTTATTAGCTTCTCTAGCTGGGGACATTAAGAAGGGGGTTTTGGGGTTGAGCCGATCGCTACAACCTGGTCTACATGTTTCGTAGGCAGTCCCCTACTGCCTACTCATCAGGACCTTCTACTGGTCCCTACGGGAATAAGCTCAGTTGCTAAGTATTGTCAGCCTGTCTTCCTAAAAACTAACAGTAAAATTCCACTGCTAGTTTTATGCTTCAGGGCATGAGCTGGCCCCCTGGGAAGCAAAAATTATCAAAAATAGGTGACCCAAATATGGTCCCTGTAAAGAAAAAGGGAAAAAAAGGGACACAGATATTTACATTTATAGCTGTGAATTTTGCGCTTTCATTCTTGTTTGCGCCACAATTTCACTCATCAAATCCATTCACCCATTATACAGAGAATGACTTTTGAACTTTTATGGACAGAGTGATGGTTCAGTCTGCCATCCCCTGGCTGTACGTAGGTGATACCTAACAGTGGACAAAAAACACACAGATGTTCATAGTAGGAGCTGTGGTTTGTCCCTGCGCTTACATAATTATCTGCGCCACAATTCTTCATTTCAAATTTCATTAGACCATTGCCTAAAGCCCTAATACAAGACTTTATGGACAGAGTGATGATTCAATCTTCCATCCCCTGCCTGTCCGAGTAAATTCCCGAACTTGTACGCGCCCACTGTAATTTGGGCTAGTTCTATCTCCACACACACACGTCAAAGCGACTCAATGCATACAACAACATTTCACAGGATTAAAAAAGAGGAACCCGATCTTTCATATTAGTCATAAGGTTGCGGTCAATGAGACAATAAAACAATGAAAGTGCCCACAAACCAGGGCGTACCCCTGCGTTAGAATGGTAACTATACATACTGTTGTGGCAAGTACGTGGTGCCCCATGAGCTGACAATCGGTAGGATTTCACTGCGGCGCTCTGCAATGAAAGAGAGCCACGCCCTTAGCGTTTTGGTCGAACTGCTTGGGAAGTGGAAAAAAGTGTCTCAAAACCCACTCGTTTTGAGACCTGGGGTAAGGGTCTGTAACTTACTTTGTCCGCATAATCACTAAGTCTTACTTCTACCGATGTTGCCGCTCTGCTGAATGCTCGCGTGTTAGGAGCACTGGATCATTTAAGCGTCAATGCGCGCTGGTGCCGGGTGTGTCTAAACACTAGCGCGCTAACCCAAAATGGCTACCCGTGATGGAACATTGGAGGGTCAAAATGCGGAAGTCTCCCTTCTATGTCTATCGTTACCCACGGTGAAGTGAATATGATTGCTGTTCATGAATTATGGCAGGGAAGGTTGTATTTATACTGCACAATGACAATCTTAATGCAGAACAGATCACTATTCACAAATAATGACAGAGGAAATTATTCAACTGAAAAATAAAGCGGAAATCATAATATTATGAAAGGGTCACTAGTGGTGGACCTAGATTGGGAGGTATTGAAGTTCTTGCAAGATGCTGGAAACATGTATGAAGAGTAATAAAATTTAGCTTGGTATTTTTACGCAGTTCTCTACCTTGAATTATTAAAGGTGTAAAGATTAAACAGCGAAATTCGCTGTGGAATATATTTATGAAAATCATAATTATTAGGTGGGTTGAGACTTGACCCCTGTGCTAAGGTTAAGCACAGTAGTCATACACCCGTAGTGCTGTATTCCAAAGGGGGTGGGTTCCACATGCCAGTAGAGGACCTCTGTTATTATCTTTGCCACGGTTGGGGGTGCCTTAGAGAGTGGGGGTTCTTTAGGGGTACGGGGGTTCTATAACTGACCCCACGGAATTTCATCGTTCAACCCATTTTTGTTGGACTGGACACGAAAAACCCATCTCTGTTCTTTTTCAAGGAGATGTCTTTCGTTGTCAATCTGTTCAATTACAGTCCACAGTATGTCTTCAGGTTTGTGACCACTTACCAGGAAGTGGTTTGTTAATTTGGTACTGGACTTTTTGCACTTGATTGTGCTTTTATGTTCACCTATTCTTAACTTCACTGCCCTGCTCGTCATGCCAATGTATTCGAGTTTGCAGGGGCATGTGATAAGGTACACAACATTGGAACTATTGCAATTGCTAAATGTTCTTTGTTCCCATGTTGTCCCGTTGTTGAAGGTCAATTTTTTGCTTTTCCTGGTCAGGCAGCATACCTTGCATCCACCGCAGGGGTAGTGCCCTTGTACAAAGTTAGGATTACCAGTGTTGTTCACCCTGTTGGCCTTTGGCCTAGTATGGACCAAAATATCCCTGACACTCTGTGCTCTTTTGTGCGAGAACATTGGTTTTGGAATTTCCAGGCCCCCGCTGTTAAGGATCTTCCAGTTTTTGTTAATTATTTTGCTCACCTGGTCAGAGTTGGTGTTGTACGTGGTCACACATATGGGTCTCTGCTCTTCCACTTTTTTGACTTTCTCCTCCAGGAGGCTTTCTCTGCAATTGTTCCTTGCTCTCTTATAGGCTTGATCAATGATCCTTGATGGATAGTTCCTCATTTTCAATTTTTTCTTTAGCTCTTCTGACTGAGTTTTAAAATTGGCAACTTCCGTACAGTTCCTGCGAAGTCGCAAGAACTGGCCGTAGGGGAGGTTATCCCTCAGGTGTCTCGGGTGAAAGCTCTGATACATCAAGAGACAGTTCTTGGAAGTACTTTTAAAGTGAGTTGTTGTCATCAATCTGCCATTCTTGGGGAAGATGTTCAAATCCAGGAATACCAGGTTGGTTTTTGTTGTGACACTGGTGAATTTGAGGAATTCATCCTGATAGTTGAGCCATGTCAGGAACTGTTGGGCACTCTTATCATCGCCATCCCAGATGATAAGGATGTCGTCAATGTACCTCTTCCAGGTCAGAATCCTTGGCCGGAAAGGGTTAATGTTGTTTAGTATTTTTGTAACCTCCAGATGGTGAACATAGAGACCAGCTATGCTTGGAGCAAATGTGCTTCCCATGCTGGTCCCATGCTTTTGGAGGTACAAAATGCCGTTATACTCAAAGAAATTCTCCTTGAGAGCCAGGGTGCAGCATTCCATCACCACGTTTCGTGGTGTTTGGTACTCCCAGTCATCTGTGAAGAGGACATCCTCAATTATCTCCAGTGTTTCATTGTGAGGCAAGCTTGTATACAGGCTCTCTACATCACAGCTAATTAGTAGCTGTGTGTTAGGGTCAAATGACACTTCTTCGAGCAGATTAAGTACATCTTTCGTGTCTCTGAGGTATGTTGATGTGCTTTGTACCATTGGACGCAGGAATGCGTCTGCAAACCTAGAGACTGGTTCGAGGACCGACCCGATCCCCGATACAATCGGTCTGCCCGGTGGATTCACAAGGTCCTTGTGGATCTTGGGTAGGATGTACAGGTAGGGGGTCTTTGGGTTTTTTTGACACAGAAATTCCCCTTCTTTGGTGGTGATCCAGTCGTGCGACAGTGCCTCCTCAACCATGGTCTTTATCTTGATTGAGATCCTCTCAGTTGGATCTGATGAGAGTATTTCATAGTTTCTCTTGTCCTGTAATAGCCTGGTACACTCCTTGTCATATTGATCTATATTCATTAGTACCGTTGCACCCCCCTTATCTGCTGGTTTTATGACCAATTGTTTGTTGTTGCTTAAGTCACGGAGTGCCCTTCGTTCTTCATTTGATACATTTTGGAAAACGCGTTTCTGCGTTGGGTCGAGAGCTTCCAGATCTTTCATGACAGCTTTTTCGAAGGTCAGGAGTTCTATGGGGAGGGTGTTGTTCATTGGTGTGAAAGTTGATCGAGGCTTGAGTCCGGTGTCTCCTTTCTCTTGAGTGTCCACTTTGTCTTTGAAAAAGACTTGCAGTTTGAGTCTCCTCATAAATTCCTGTACTTCCTTGCATAGGTGGAATTTATCCATGTTACTAGTGGGGACATATCCCAAGCCTTTTTCCAATATCTTTTTCTGTGGTTCAGATAGTTCATTGCCCATCAGGTTAACAACCAGGCTCATTTCTGGTTCTTTTGTGCCCCTGTCATGCTCCTGGTTGATACTCTTGGAGTCACTTCGTCTTCGTTGCTCCAATGGACCGAGTTGCCTCTCCGATTCCTTCCCTTGGCTTGTCCTCGGCGCGCCCCTAAAAAAGGACCCGAGTTGTCATAATAACCGTAATCTTGTTGGAAACCCCACGGTGGAAAAGGGGCATTCGGATGTTGGAAGGGTGGTGGGCCAAACTGTTGCGGGGGGTACATCATTGGCTGGGCGTAGCTGTTCCATCCCCTCATGCCCCGGTTGTTGGGTCGTCGGAAATTCTTACGTGCACCCTGGAATCTGGGGCTTCTATTGCTGCTTGAGTTCGAGCTGTTGGATCCGGCGTCTGATGAACCGTCATTGGAAGCATTGTCGTTTGATGATTTATAATTATCCTTTATATAGGGGTAGATCTTTTCTTTACTCCACCTACTGGTGTCTTTTTGGAGTTTTTCGTATTTGCTGTCTTTTAGAGATATCTCGAAGTCATTCAATGTTTTATTTAATTCATCCAGATATTTCTTTAAGTTAGCTGGAGACTCATAGCTCTTGAGGCGTACTTCGACTGCCTGTATTTCCACCTTAAGATCACTCGCTAATCTGCTAGCTGTTTTGATGATCAAAACGATCCAGTCCCGTGTACATCTCCATGATATTTGGGACCAATCGATTTTAAAGGTTTTGTCCTCAAGGAATATGAATGGTTCATTCCGTACTACTAGACCTGATGGAGCTGTATTGACTTTAAGATACTCAGACATGAGCAGCCCATGGAGGGCTGTTTTTATTTGGGTTCTTCTTAGTTCCTCTAGTTCATCCCAATCGCTATTTTTTAAGGATGGGCATCCGGAGTTCAATCCTTCAAATGTACCTAAGGAGGCCATGAGGTTAGAGATCTCGTCCTCAGTGAATCCAAGGCCCAGATCGGCCATTATAGTACACAGAAACCAAGGGGTCCTCTGTTTATCCTGCTACGATGTCGCCGAGTGCAGAATCACAAAAAAGTGGTGTGAAGAGATGAATTCTTTGATTAACTTCCGCAGCTGCACGCTGCCAGTAATTCCAAAACAATCAGGGAAGTGCAGAGGAGTTGATAGAATCACCCTCCAAAACGATATATCTAAACAAAGAGATTCTATCAATGTGTGAACATGTATTTTATTTGTTGGTTTTTCAGTGATGAGAAGATAGTGAAGGTACTCTCTCTTAGGGTGATAAAGATGAGAGCACTATGTGCTTTTTAAAATACCCCTCACACACTAAAAAAATCCAGTAGTGTCATGCTTCATCATTGGGGTCTTCCCGTCCCTCTACGGGGCGGGGCGTGCTACGACCTGACCGACTACGCGGGAGCACTAAAGTGGTGACAGGACTATGTGATGGTGCAAGGTGTCAGTGAAAGTGTAGGGACCTAACAATGTGTGTGAGTACAAAAATTCAAAATCCTCTGGCTAGTAGAAAAAAACAATTTATTAGCTTCTCTAGCTGGGGACATTAAGAAGGGGGTTTTGGGTTTGAGCCGATCGCTACAACCTGGTCTACATGTTTCGTAGGCAGTCCCCTACTGCCTACTCATCAGGACCTTCTACTGGTCCCTACGGGAATAAGCTCAGTTGCTAAGTATTGTCAGCCTGTCTTCCTAAAAACTAACAGTAAAATTCCACTGCTAGTTTTATGCTTCAGGGCATGAGCTGGCCCCCTGGGAAGCAAAAATTATCAAAAATAGGTGACCCAAATATGGTCCCTGTAAAGAAAAAGGGAAAAAAAGGGACACAGATATTTACATTTATAGCTGTGAATTTTGCGCTTTCATTCTTGTTTGCGCCACAATTTCACTCATCAAATCCATTCACCCATTATACAGAGAATGACTTTTGAACTTTTATGGACAGAGTGATGGTTCAGTCTGCCATCCCCTGGCTGTACGTAGGTGATACCTAACAGTGGACAAAAAACACACAGATGTTCATAGTAGGAGCTGTGGTTTGTCCCTGCGCTTACATAATTATCTGCGCCACAATTCTTCATTTCAAATTTCATTAGACCATTGCCTAAAGCCCTAATACAAGACTTTATGGACAGAGTGATGATTCAATCTTCCATCCCCTGCCTGTCCGAGTAAATTCCCGAACTTGTACGCGCCCACTGTAATTTGGGCTAGTTCTATCTCCACACACACACGTCAAAGCGACTCAATGCATACAACAACATTTCACAGGATTAAAAAAGAGGAACCCGATCTTTCATATTAGTCATAAGGTTGCGGTCAATGAGACAATAAAACAATGAAAGTCCCCACAAACCAGGGCGTACCCCTGCGTTAGAATGGTAACTATACATACTGTTGTGGCAAGTACGTGGTGCCCCATGAGCTGACAATCGGTAGGATTTCACCGCGGCGCTCTGCAATGAAAGAGAGCCACGCCCTTACGTTTTGGTCGAACTGCTTGGGAAGTGGAAAAAAGTGTCTCAAAACCCACTCGTTTTGAGACCTGGGGTAAGGGTCTGTAACTTACTTTGTCCGCATAATCACTAAGTCTTACTTCTACCGATGTTGCCGCTCTGCTGAATGCTCGCGTGTTAGGAGCACTGGATCATTTAAGCGTCAATGCGCGCTGGTGCCGGGTGTGTCTAAACACTAGCGCGCTAACCCAAAATGGCTACCCGTGATGGAACATTGGAGGGTCAAAATGCGGAAGTCTCCCTTCTATGTCTATCGTTACCCACGGTGAAGTGAATATGATTGCTGTTCATGAATTATGGCAGGGAAGGTTGTATTTATACTGCACAATGACAATCTTAATGCAGAACAGATCACTATTCACAAATAATGACAGAGGAAATTATTCAACTGAAAAATAAAGCGGAAATCATAATATTATGAAAGGGTCACTAGTGGTGGACCTAGATTGGGAGGTATTGAAGTTCTTGCAAGATGCTGGAAACATGTATGAAGAGTAATAAAATTTAGCTTGGTATTTTTACGCAGTTCTCTACCTTGAATTATTAAAGGTGTAAAGATTAAACAGCGAAATTCGCTGTGGAATATATTTATGAAAATCATAATTATTAGGTGGGTTGAGACTTGACCCCTGTGCTAAGGTTAAGCACAGTAGTCATACACCCGTAGTGCTGTATTCCAAAGGGGGTGGGTTCCACATGCCAGTAGAGGACCTCTGTTATTATCTTTGCCACGGTTGGGGGTGCCTTAGAGAGTGGGGGTTCTTTAGGGGTACGGGGGTTCTATAACTGACCCCACGGAATTTCATCGTTCAACCCATTTTTGTTGGACTGGACACGAAAAACCCATCTCTGTTCTTTTTCAAGGAGATGTCTTTCGTTGTCAATCTGTTCAATTACAGTCCACAGTATGTCTTCAGGTTTGTGACCACTTACCAGGAAGTGGTTTGTTAATTTGGTACTGGACTTTTTGCACTTGATTGTGCTTTTATGTTCACCTATTCTTAACTTCACTGCCCTGCTCGTCATGCCAATGTATTCGAGTTTGCAGGGGCATGTGATAAGGTACACAACATTGGAACTATTGCAATTGCTAAATGTTCTTTGTTCCCATGTTGTCCCGTTGTTGAAGGTCAATTTTTTGCTTTTCCTGGTCAGGCAGCATACCTTGCATCCACCGCAGGGGTAGTGCCCTTGTACAAAGTTAGGATTACCAGTGTTGTTCACCCTGTTGGCCTTTGGCCTAGTATGGACCAAAATATCCCTGACACTCTGTGCTCTTTTGTGCGAGAACATTGGTTTTGGAATTTCCAGGCCCCCGCTGTTAAGGATCTTCCAGTTTTTGTTAATTATTTTGCTCACCTGGTCAGAGTTGGTGTTGTACGTGGTCACACATATGGGTCTCTGCTCTTCCACTTTTTTGACTTTCTCCTCCAGGAGGCTTTCTCTGCAATTGTTCCTTGCTCTCTTATAGGCTTGATCAATGATCCTTGATGGATAGTTCCTCATTTTCAATTTTTTCTTTAGCTCTTCTGACTGAGTTTTAAAATTGGCAACTTCCGTACAGTTCCTGCGAAGTCGCAAGAACTGGCCGTAGGGGAGGTTATCCCTCAGGTGTCTCGGGTGAAAGCTCTGATACATCAAGAGACAGTTCTTGGAAGTACTTTTAAAGTGAGTTGTTGTCATCAATCTGCCATTCTTGGGGAAGATGTTCAAATCCAGGAATACCAGGTTGGTTTTTGTTGTGACACTGGTGAATTTGAGGAATTCATCCTGATAGTTGAGCCATGTCAGGAACTGTTGGGCACTCTTATCATCGCCATCCCAGATGATAAGGATGTCGTCAATGTACCTCTTCCAGGTCAGAATCCTTGGCCGGAAAGGGTTAATGTTGTTTAGTATTTTTGTAACCTCCAGATGGTGAACATAGAGACCAGCTATGCTTGGAGCAAATGTGCTTCCCATGCTGGTCCCATGCTTTTGGAGGTACAAAATGCCGTTATACTCAAAGAAATTCTCCTTGAGAGCCAGGGTGCAGCATTCCATCACCACGTTTCGTGGTGTTTGGTACTCCCAGTCATCTGTGAAGAGGACATCCTCAATTATCGCCAGTGTTTCATTGTGAGGCAAGCTTGTATACAGGCTCTCTACATCACAGCTAATTAGTAGCTGTGTGTTAGGGTCAAATGACACTTCTTCGAGCAGATTAAGTACATCTTTCGTGTCTCTGAGGTATGTTGATGTGCTTTGTACCATTGGACGCAGGAATGCGTCTGCAAACCTAGAGACTGGTTCGAGGACCGACCCAATCCCCGATACAATCGGTCTGCCCGGTGGATTCACAAGGTCCTTGTGGATCTTGGGTAGGATGTACAGGTAGGGGGTCTTTGGGTTTTTTTGACACAGAAATTCCCCTTCTTTGGTGGTGATCCAGTCGTGCGACAGTGCCTCCTCAACCATGGTCTTTATCTTGATTGAGATCCTCTCAGTTGGATCTGATGAGAGTATTTCATAGTTTCTCTTGTCCTGTAATAGCCTGGTACACTCCTTGTCATATTGATCTATATTCATTAGTACCGTTGCACCCCCCTTATCTGCTGGTTTTATGACCAATTGTTTGTTGTTGCTTAAGTCACGGAGTGCCCTTCGTTCTTCATTTGATACATTTTGGAAAACGCGTTTCTGCGTTGGGTCAAGAGCTTCCAGATCTTTCATGACAGCTTTTTCGAAGGTCAGGAGTTCTATGGGGAGGGTGTTGTTCATTGGTGTGAAAGTTGATCGAGGCTTGAGTCCGGTGTCTCCTTTCTCTTGAGTGTCCACTTTGTCTTTGAAAAAGACTTGCAGTTTGAGTCTCCTCATAAATTCCTGTACTTCCTTGCATAGGTGGAATTTATCCATGTTACTAGTGGGGACATATCCCAAGCCTTTTTCCAATATCTTTTTCTGTGGTTCAGATAGTTCATTGCCCATCAGGTTAACAACCAGGCTCATTTCTGGTTCTTGTGTGCCCCTGTCATGCTCCTGGTTGATACTCTTGGAGTCACTTCGTCTT
This sequence comes from Lissotriton vulgaris, assembly GCF_964263255.1. Lineage (NCBI taxonomy): Eukaryota > Metazoa > Chordata > Amphibia > Caudata > Salamandridae > Lissotriton > Lissotriton vulgaris. The sequence continues at coordinate 1,301,091,691 of NC_141695.1, read as the reverse complement.
CGTTGCTCCAATGGACCGAGTTGCCTCTCCGATTCCTTCCCTTGGCTTGTCCTCGGCGCGCCCCTAAAAAAGGACCCGAGTTGTCATAATAACCGTAATCTTGTTGGAAACCCCACGGTGGAAAAGGGGCATTCGGATGTTGGAAGGGTGGTGGGCCAAACTGTTGCGGGGGGTACATCATTGGCTGGGCGTAGCTGTTCCATCCCCTCATGCCCCGGTTGTTGGGTCGTCGGAAATTCTTACGTGCACCCTGGAATCTGGGGCTTCTATTGCTGCTTGAGTTCGAGCTGTTGGATCCGGCGTCTGATGAACCGTCATTGGAAGCATTGTCGTTTGATGATTTATAATTATCCTTTATATAGGGGTAGATCTTTTCTTTACTCCACCTACTGGTGTCTTTTTGGAGTTTTTCGTATTTGCTGTCTTTTAGAGATATCTCGAAGTCATTCAATGTTTTATTTAATTCATCCAGATATTTCTTTAAGTTAGCTGGAGACTCATAGCTCTTGAGGCGTACTTCGACTGCCTGTATTTCCACCTTAAGATCACTCGCTAATCTGCTAGCTGTTTTGATGATCAAAACGATCCAGTCCCGTGTACATCTCCATGATATTTGGGACCAATCGATTTTAAAGGTTTTGTCCTCAAGGAATATGAATGGTTCATTCCGTACTACTAGACCTGATGGAGCTGTATTGACTTTAAGATACTCAGACATGAGCAGCCCATGGAGGGCTGTTTTTATTTGGGTTCTTCTTAGTTCCTCTAGTTCATCCCAATCGCTATTTTTTAAGGATGGGCATCCGGAGTTCAATCCTTCAAATGTACCTAAGGAGGCCATGAGGTTAGAGATCTCGTCCTCAGTGAATCCAAGGCCCAGATCGGCCATTATAGTACACAGAAACCAAGGGGTCCTCTGTTTATCCTGCTACGATGTCGCCGAGTGCAGAATCACAAAAAAGTGGTGTGAAGAGATGAATTCTTTGATTAACTTCCGCAGCTGCACGCTGCCAGTAATTCCAAAACAATCAGGGAAGTGCAGAGGAGTTGATAGAATCACCCTCCAAAACGATATATCTAAACAAAGAGATTCTATCAATGTGTGAACATGTATTTTATTTGTTGGTTTTTCAGTGATGAGAAGATAGTGAAGGTACTCTCTCTTAGGGTGATAAAGATGAGAGCACTATGTGCTTTTTAAAATACCCCTCACACACTAAAAAAATCCAGTAGTGTCATGCTTCATCATTGGGGTCTTCCCGTCCCTCTACGGGGCGGGGCGTGCTACGACCTGACCGACTACGCGGGAGCACTAAAGTGGTGACAGGACTATGTGATGGTGCAAGGTGTCAGTGAAAGTGTAGGGACCTAACAATGTGTGTGAGTACAAAAATTCAAAATCCTCTGGCTAGTAGAAAAAAACAATTTATTAGCTTCTCTAGCTGGGGACATTAAGAAGGGGGTTTTGGGTTTGAGCCGATCGCTACAACCTGGTCTACATGTTTCGTAGGCAGTCCCCTACTGCCTACTCATCAGGACCTTCTACTGGTCCCTACGGGAATAAGCTCAGTTGCTAAGTATTGTCAGCCTGTCTTCCTAAAAACTAACAGTAAAATTCCACTGCTAGTTTTATGCTTCAGGGCATGAGCTGGCCCCCTGGGAAGCAAAAATTATCAAAAATAGGTGACCCAAATATGGTCCCTGTAAAGAAAAAGGGAAAAAAAGGGACACAGATATTTACATTTATAGCTGTGAATTTTGCGCTTTCATTCTTGTTTGCGCCACAATTTCACTCATCAAATCCATTCACCCATTATACAGAGAATGACTTTTGAACTTTTATGGACAGAGTGATGGTTCAGTCTGCCATCCCCTGGCTGTACGTAGGTGATACCTAACAGTGGACAAAAAACACACAGATGTTCATAGTAGGAGCTGTGGTTTGTCCCTGCGCTTACATAATTATCTGCGCCACAATTCTTCATTTCAAATTTCATTAGACCATTGCCTAAAGCCCTAATACAAGACTTTATGGACAGAGTGATGATTCAATCTTCCATCCCCTGCCTGTCCGAGTAAATTCCCGAACTTGTACGCGCCCACTGTAATTTGGGCTAGTTCTATCTCCACACACACACGTCAAAGCGACTCAATGCATACAACAACATTTCACAGGATTAAAAAAGAGGAACCCGATCTTTCATATTAGTCATAAGGTTGCGGTCAATGAGACAATAAAACAATGAAAGTCCCCACAAACCAGGGCGTACCCCTGCGTTAGAATGGTAACTATACATACTGTTGTGGCAAGTACGTGGTGCCCCATGAGCTGACAATCGGTAGGATTTCACCGCGGCGCTCTGCAATGAAAGAGAGCCACGCCCTTACGTTTTGGTCGAACTGCTTGGGAAGTGGAAAAAAGTGTCTCAAAACCCACTCGTTTTGAGACCTGGGGTAAGGGTCTGTAACTTACTTTGTCCGCATAATCACTAAGTCTTACTTCTACCGATGTTGCCGCTCTGCTGAATGCTCGCGTGTTAGGAGCACTGGATCATTTAAGCGTCAATGCGCGCTGGTGCCGGGTGTGTCTAAACACTAGCGCGCTAACCCAAAATGGCTACCCGTGATGGAACATTGGAGGGTCAAAATGCGGAAGTCTCCCTTCTATGTCTATCGTTACCCACGGTGAAGTGAATATGATTGCTGTTCATGAATTATGGCAGGGAAGGTTGTATTTATACTGCACAATGACAATCTTAATGCAGAACAGATCACTATTCACAAATAATGACAGAGGAAATTATTCAACTGAAAAATAAAGCGGAAATCATAATATTATGAAAGGGTCACTAGTGGTGGACCTAGATTGGGAGGTATTGAAGTTCTTGCAAGATGCTGGAAACATGTATGAAGAGTAATAAAATTTAGCTTGGTATTTTTACGCAGTTCTCTACCTTGAATTATTAAAGGTGTAAAGATTAAACAGCGAAATTCGCTGTGGAATATATTTATGAAAATCATAATTATTAGGTGGGTTGAGACTTGACCCCTGTGCTAAGGTTAAGCACAGTAGTCATACACCCGTAGTGCTGTATTCCAAAGGGGGTGGGTTCCACATGCCAGTAGAGGACCTCTGTTATTATCTTTGCCACGGTTGGGGGTGCCTTAGAGAGTGGGGGTTCTTTAGGGGTACGGGGGTTCTATAACTGACCCCACGGAATTTCATCGTTCAACCCATTTTTGTTGGACTGGACACGAAAAACCCATCTCTGTTCTTTTTCAAGGAGATGTCTTTCGTTGTCAATCTGTTCAATTACAGTCCACAGTATGTCTTCAGGTTTGTGACCACTTACCAGGAAGTGGTTTGTTAATTTGGTACTGGACTTTTTGCACTTGATTGTGCTTTTATGTTCACCTATTCTTAACTTCACTGCCCTGCTCGTCATGCCAATGTATTCGAGTTTGCAGGGGCATGTGATAAGGTACACAACATTGGAACTATTGCAATTGCTAAATGTTCTTTGTTCCCATGTTGTCCCGTTGTTGAAGGTCAATTTTTTGCTTTTCCTGGTCAGGCAGCATACCTTGCATCCACCGCAGGGGTAGTGCCCTTGTACAAAGTTAGGATTACCAGTGTTGTTCACCCTGTTGGCCTTTGGCCTAGTATGGACCAAAATATCCCTGACACTCTGTGCTCTTTTGTGCGAGAACATTGGTTTTGGAATTTCCAGGCCCCCGCTGTTAAGGATCTTCCAGTTTTTGTTAATTATTTTGCTCACCTGGTCAGAGTTGGTGTTGTACGTGGTCACACATATGGGTCTCTGCTCTTCCACTTTTTTGACTTTCTCCTCCAGGAGGCTTTCTCTGCAATTGTTCCTTGCTCTCTTATAGGCTTGATCAATGATCCTTGATGGATAGTTCCTCATTTTCAATTTTTTCTTTAGCTCTTCTGACTGAGTTTTAAAATTGGCAACTTCCGTACAGTTCCTGCGAAGTCGCAAGAACTGGCCGTAGGGGAGGTTATCCCTCAGGTGTCTCGGGTGAAAGCTCTGATACATCAAGAGACAGTTCTTGGAAGTACTTTTAAAGTGAGTTGTTGTCATCAATCTGCCATTCTTGGGGAAGATGTTCAAATCCAGGAATACCAGGTTGGTTTTTGTTGTGACACTGGTGAATTTGAGGAATTCATCCTGATAGTTGAGCCATGTCAGGAACTGTTGGGCACTCTTATCATCGCCATCCCAGATGATAAGGATGTCGTCAATGTACCTCTTCCAGGTCAGAATCCTTGGCCGGAAAGGGTTAATGTTGTTTAGTATTTTTGTAACCTCCAGATGGTGAACATAGAGACCAGCTATGCTTGGAGCAAATGTGCTTCCCATGCTGGTCCCATGCTTTTGGAGGTACAAAATGCCGTTATACTCAAAGAAATTCTCCTTGAGAGCCAGGGTGCAGCATTCCATCACCACGTTTCGTGGTGTTTGGTACTCCCAGTCATCTGTGAAGAGGACATCCTCAATTATCGCCAGTGTTTCATTGTGAGGCAAGCTTGTATACAGGCTCTCTACATCACAGCTAATTAGTAGCTGTGTGTTAGGGTCAAATGACACTTCTTCGAGCAGATTAAGTACATCTTTCGTGTCTCTGAGGTATGTTGATGTGCTTTGTACCATTGGACGCAGGAATGCGTCTGCAAACCTAGAGACTGGTTCGAGGACCGACCCAATCCCCGATACAATCGGTCTGCCCGGTGGATTCACAAGGTCCTTGTGGATCTTGGGTAGGATGTACAGGTAGGGGGTCTTTGGGTTTTTTTGACACAGAAATTCCCCTTCTTTGGTGGTGATCCAGTCGTGCGACAGTGCCTCCTCAACCATGGTCTTTATCTTGATTGAGATCCTCTCAGTTGGATCTGATGAGAGTATTTCATAGTTTCTCTTGTCCTGTAATAGCCTGGTACACTCCTTGTCATATTGATCTATATTCATTAGTACCGTTGCACCCCCCTTATCTGCTGGTTTTATGACCAATTGTTTGTTGTTGCTTAAGTCACGGAGTGCCCTTCGTTCTTCATTTGATACATTTTGGAAAACGCGTTTCTGCGTTGGGTCAAGAGCTTCCAGATCTTTCATGACAGCTTTTTCGAAGGTCAGGAGTTCTATGGGGAGGGTGTTGTTCATTGGTGTGAAAGTTGATCGAGGCTTGAGTCCGGTGTCTCCTTTCTCTTGAGTGTCCACTTTGTCTTTGAAAAAGACTTGCAGTTTGAGTCTCCTCATAAATTCCTGTACTTCCTTGCATAGGTGGAATTTATCCATGTTACTAGTGGGGACATATCCCAAGCCTTTTTCCAATATCTTTTTCTGTGGTTCAGATAGTTCATTGCCCATCAGGTTAACAACCAGGCTCATTTCTGGTTCTTGTGTGCCCCTGTCATGCTCCTGGTTGATACTCTTGGAGTCACTTCGTCTTCGTTGCTCCAATGGACCGAGTTGCCTCTCCGATTCCTTCCCTTGGCTTGTCCTCGGCGCGCCCCTAAAAAAGGACCCGAGTTGTCATAATAACCGTAATCTTGTTGGAAACCCCACGGTGGAAAAGGGGCATTCGGATGTTGGAAGGGTGGTGGGCCAAACTGTTGCGGGGGGTACATCATTGGCTGGGCGTAGCTGTTCCATCCCCTCATGCCCCGGTTGTTGGGTCGTCGGAAATTCTTACGTGCACCCTGGAATCTGGGGCTTCTATTGCTGCTTGAGTTCGAGCTGTTGGATCCGGCGTCTGATGAACCGTCATTGGAAGCATTGTCGTTTGATGATTTATAATTATCCTTTATATAGGGGTAGATCTTTTCTTTACTCCACCTACTGGTGTCTTTTTGGAGTTTTTCGTATTTGCTGTCTTTTAGAGATATCTCGAAGTCATTCAATGTTTTATTTAATTCATCCAGATATTTCTTTAAGTTAGCTGGAGACTCATAGCTCTTGAGGCGTACTTTGACTGCCTGTATTTCCACCTTAAGATCACTCGCTAATCGGAGTAATGCTACTTTCCAACTGGTTGAAGGGAAAAATTAAATAATAAAAGCCAGTAATGTCCTAACATAAAGGTTTACAATTAAACAACCAAGAAGATAATCTGGAGAATGTATATGGCATAAATGCATGAATGTCAGTATAAATACCTGTATCATGAATACATTCTTCAAGACCTAATTGGAATACAATTCTCCTCGAATAGGAAGAAATGTCATATTTCTATGAAAAAATACTTTTGATGTAAAAATATATATGGTAAAAAAAAATATATATATATATACATTTATATAATTCATATATTTACACAATGCAAATTAGGAGTTACCGGTCATTCTGTAATACTGGCATAAATGCCATTTTAACAAGTACCCTTCTGTGTGTCGCTAAACACAAAATTTATGAACACAGTTGGATCATTCATGAAAGAAGTGAATAAAGTGCTATTTGGTGCCTAAAGTTAAGGTGAAGTGAATCCCAAATTAAATCAAAAAGTAATCCTGAGTATGCAGGATTAAGTGAGAAGCATAAGGCAGTTGCATCAGGCTAGTGGTCAATTTCTACACGTTGGTAGGGTGAAATATTGACATGTCATCTGGCACAATAATTCGATTGGAGGCAACAGATTGATAACACATTTCATGAGAACAGGAAGGAAAAGGACACAGGGGGCAGGTTATCAAAATGTGCCGGGAGAAACAGAAAGGATTCATTTATTTGTGGGGGATTATTAAGATGGAAATGATTCGGTCATAGACAAGTGTGTAAGTCTTCAGTATTGTTCAGACCTCCAGGGCTTTTACTGTTGAAGTTCAAGATGTATCTGATCTCCAACATACGCATTTTGCGTTCCCTATCACCTCCCTGTTTAGTTTTGGGAATTGTGTCGATGACATAGTATTTGAGGTCCTTCAAGTTGTTGTTGTGGACCTCAAGAAAATGTCTCGCCACTGGGTAGATTGGGTCAGAGTTGGTGATGGCCCTGATGTGTTGTAGTACCCTTACACTGGCTGGTAATTTGGTACTTCCTACGTACCGCAAGGGACAAGTACACTCCAAGATGTAGATGGCGTACTCGGTTTTGCAATGGAGGGATTTGGAAATTTTGATTTCCTTGTTACTGAAGGCTGTACGGTAACTGGTTTTGTTGATACCCCCGTGAAGTTTTCAGCCAGTCCTTAGATGGAACGACTTCTGGACAACTGGAAACCAGACTGTTGTGGAGAGAAGTAGCTCTCTTGTATGTGATACTGGGTTTGGCTGGCATTTTGTGGCCTATTATTGGGTCAGAGCGTATGAGTGACCAGTTCTGATTAATGATTTTGCTTATCGCGTCTTTTTGAATACTGTATGGCACGATAAGTCTGACAGTGTCGGGTTCTACTGGTTCGAAGGTTTCAGCAGTAGAGGGATTTCTGATGGATCTTGGAACAAGTAGGAGGTGTCAGTCTAGTTCCATAGTTTTATTGATGGCAGTTTGAATGATATGCATGGGATATCCTCTGGCGAGGAATCGCTCTTTGCATTCTTTTTGGGCCATAATCAAGTCTGAGGGGTTACTGCAAATCCTTTTTATTCTCAGCATTTCCCCATAGGGGATGCTTCGAATAAGGTGTTTTGGATGGAAGCTGGTGTAATGTAAGATGGAATTGCCAACAGTTTCCTTTCTGTAGAGCTTGGTTTCTACTGTGTTGTTGGAGATGTACAGTTCTATGTCTAGGAAGTGAATGTTTGTGTGGCTCATGGTACAGGTAAAATTCAAGTTGATGTTGTTGACATTTAGGAGGTTAACCCACTCCAGGGCCTCTTCCTTTGTGCCATCCCAGACAAAGATAAGGTCATCAATATACCTATAGTACATTCTAACATGTTTTTGAAACCACTCACCAAGGGTCCCTTTTAGGACCAGCTCCTCCCACCAGCCCATGAAGATGCAGGCATAACTGGGGGAGAAGCTGCCCCCCATAGCTACCCCCCTCACCTGTTGGTAAAAAGTTTAGTTAAAGGTGAACAGATTATGATGAAGGCAAAATGTCACCATGTCCAACAACATGATGTTATGCTCCGGGCAAGCGGGTCTGTTTTTGGTGAGAAAGTAGTCCAAAGCTCTTATACCATCCTTATGGTCAATACAAGTGTAAAGAGACGAAACATCTAAGGTAAGCAAAAGGAACCCCGGATCCCAAGGAAAGTCCCTGATTTTATCCAGAAAGTCACTGGTATCTCTGAGATAGGAAGCCAACCCAGTTACACAGTCCTGCAAAAAAAAGTCAATATAATTTGAGGTGTGTTCCAACAGGCTATTTCTTCCGGAAATGATGGGCCTTCCGGGAGGATGTAAAGGGTCCTTGTGTACTTTGGGAATAAAGTAAATGTTGGGGATGGTAGGATAATCATTCTTCATGTACAGGTATTCATCCTTGGTAATCAGGCCCGCACCTTTCCAAGGTAGGAGCTTCAGGAAAAAAGAGTTTGATGTTTCTTTGACTGCCGCAGCACTGCTTAATCTGTAGCAACTGCGGTCATTCAGCTGTCACATTGCCTCACTCATGTATTGATTTCTGTCCCAAAGTACCACGTTGCCTCCTTTGTCTGAGTTTCGAATGATGATCTGGTTATTTTGTTGCAGTTTGTCTACCAGATTGTCATACGTTCTGTTGCGTCTAGATATTTTATTCTTCATGGCGCATGTTTTAAAGTTCAATTTTTTCAGTTCATTTGTCACGTGTTCATTGTAAATGTCAATGCCGTCCCGTGGCATGATTGGGTTGAACCTGGATTTATTTTTAAAAGGAGTTGTGGTAATGGGGCCATTGGTTAGGCTTAAAGTTTGACTGCCGGAGGATGGTTGTGAGAAATCAGTGCGGTTCTGGGCATGAAGGTCCGTAAGAACAGTGAGCAAGGTTGAAGGTAATCCTGTGCAGGATGGAGTCCCCATGGTGCTCTGGCTTCCCATTTGAGTTATGGTTTCGTTGTTTGTTTGTTTTGGTGGATTGAGTGTGTGAAATTTGTTCAATTTGAGTTTACGGATGAATTGGTATACATCCATACGAGTGGTAGCATAATCAAAATTAGATTCTTTGCAATGAGAGAGTCCTAGGGAAAGAATTTGAATTTCCGCTTTAGTCAGGACTGTTTCTGTTAAATTAATAACCGTTTTTTCTGCAAGGTTATTGAGGTTCTTAGAATTGTCACTCATGTTGCATTCAATGGGAACAGGTAGGTTGCGGGCATCATTGTGGGTCATTATTGGCGTTTCCAGCGACCTCTCCCCTTACCCTTGTAGTTGGAGTTTGTTTGCGCGTTTCCTTGCTTTCCTCCTTTGGCTACGTTTGTGGTTTCTCCACTTGCGGCCTGTGTCTGCCGATTCCTTGGCCGCAGGGTTGACAGACGATCCATGGATAAAAAAATAATCTCAACGCCTGGAGTTGGAATTGCCTTGGGGTCGGTTGGCACCATTCTAGGATTGTTGCCCTCATTTTCACTCTCAGCGGCAGAGCTGAAGTCGGACAAAGTAGAATCATTAAAGGCATGTGATGTGCCCGCTTGTGCTCTATTTTTGTTCTTGCCCATTGGTTTACCACTTTTTATGGAGTCGAATTTGCGGTAATATATATATATATATATTACCTACTGGCGGTCGCCAGTACGTAGTTATAGTTAGGATTTTTTTCAATGTTAAATCTCAAAATTCTATTTGAAATACCTTTGGCGCCGGATGACGAATCTGCCTGAAAATGTCCTCAAAATGGCCTCGTCGAGCTCCGGTCTTTCCCTGAAAGTTTGGGGGTGATGCGTCAAGCGGGGGCTGAGATAAAAGGGGGGTCCCAAAACGCGTTTTCCCCATGTTAATTTCCTTAGGGCGGTCGACCTCACTTTTAGCCCGAACGGCTGAATGGATTTACACCAAACTTGCCAAAATTGTAGGGACTGGTAGCCCAATGTGCCTTTGCTATGTCTCAAGATATGTGCTCCAGTGGATTTTTAGTAATTTAGGTTAAAAAAAATATATATCTGTAAGCGCGCCCCGGTACGCGCTCCGGGGAGCACTCCGGGCGCGCCACGCGACTTGCGCACAGAAAGCTGATTGGCTCTCGGGTGTCGGTAAACATTCCAAATGGTCCGGAGCGGCCGCCATCTTGTGTCTCGGTAGGATCGAGACACAAGAGTTGGCCAAAACAAAGGGGGAAAAGACCATTAGGGGGCAGAGTAGACCCCCCTGACCCCCTATGTTTCATGTGGGGGCTATAAAAGGGCTGACAGTGATGTCATGAGTGATGTCACTGACCATGTCATGAGTGATGTAATCTGTGATGTCATCTGCAGTGCATTGTAGGCGCGCAAGTTATAGTGAGTCCAACTAACTATAATGTGGAATTTCAATGGTTTTATGTCAGTAACATTTCCAGCTAACTATAACTGGTGTGAAACCTATGGTTTTTTCAGTATATATATATATATATATATATATATATATATATATATATATATATATATATATATATATACACCAAGGTGTATTCAACAATGAGTGGGTGTGTGAGTATCTCTATGGATGTCTTTGTAGGTGCACAACTGACTGTATAAGTAAGTGAATAAACTTGTCTTACTGAATGCATGAGGTAGTGACTAAACTGTGTGATTGTCTGTATCAGTCTTTCAGTTGGTGTGTAAGCGGATGCCTTGGTTGGTGAGTAGCTACATGAGTGTCTATATGGGTTATTGATTGGTTGTCTGAGTATCTGTATGGGTGCCTAACTGTCTGTGTGGGTGGGGTGTGTGTAACTTTCTGCCTAGAAATGTGAGTGGGCGATTCACTGGGTGTATGGATTCAAGAGTGTGTCTGTGAAGGGCTGTATGGGTGGGTGAGTGTGTGAATGGGTGTGTTGATGAGTGTTTCGATGTCTCAGTGGTACATGTGTGAGTAATTACATATGTGAAAGTCAGTATATGTGAGAGTTGGACTATATAAATGACTATATGTGAGAGTGAGTGATTGTGAGAGTGGCTGTATTGAAGAGTGTGTGCTTATGTCACTGATTGTATAAGATAGTAAGTATGTGTTAGTACCTGTATGAATAAGTGAGGTGGTGTGTATAATGTTGTAAGTGAGTACATGGAAGTGGGATTTATTCTTTGCATGACTGACTATGTGTGTGAGCCACTCTATCGGTGAGTGGCGGTGCGTGAGTGTCTGTATAGGTATATGAGGTGTATGAGTGCCTATGATAGTGCCTTATTGATGAGTGACTGCATGTATGAGTGACTGTATGGGTGAATGAGTAGATGTGTGTGTAGATCTAGGAATCAGTGAGTAGGTATGAAGTAGCTGGTATTGGTGTGTCTATAGTTTCAAAAATTGTAGTCTGTATTTTAGAGTGGGTGTATCAAATGTTATATTAGGGTGTGAGGAGGTGCATCACATTATTATGTGGATGATGTCGTCAGTGATGTAATTTGAGATGTCATCAGTGATGTCACTGACCATGTCCTGTGTGATGTAATATGTGACATCATCAGCAGTGCATTGCGGGGGCGCGAGTTATAGTAAGCTCAACTAACTATAACAGCTGAGTTTCTCTGGTTTTGTACGAGTGAAATGTCCAACTCACTAAAACATCCCTGAAACCTGTGCTTTTTTCAGTGAATTTCTAAGGTTTTTTAAATGCTAATTTCTAACTATAACGTCCCTGAAATCTATGGGGTTTTTATTCAGTGAACTTCAAAGGTTTTTTTAAAGGCTGATTTCTAACTGTAACATCCCTGAGACCTATGTTTTTTTTCAGTGAATTTCTAAGGTTTTTTAAATGCTAATTTCTAACTATGCCTACATAGGTAGGACATTTCCAGAAAGAGGAAGAAAGGTGCAGAAAGAAGCAAAGGAAATGCAGAAAGAGGCAACAGAAGTCCTGAAAGAAGAAGAAAGCCAAAGAAAGAAGCAAGAGATATACAGAAATACCCAACAGAGGTGCCAACTTTTGCTGACTGGTACTGGTGCTAACTGACTCTGACTGACCCTGGTCTCTGCCTAACCAGGCCCTGAGCCAGTTCAATGCTGAAAAGCACTTAGAAAACAGCGAAAATACCTACATACACTAAGTTACACTATGGATTGGGGTACCCCTTTGATTGTCATGACCTCCCCTGTAAAGCCTTAGTACATAATAGGGTAGGGGGATTACAATTACCTCTAAGTCTCTAGCATATAATAGGGCATGACAGTTTAGAGGCCAGCAACCCTTTTATGCACTTGCATGTGTGCACTGCTGAGCCTGAGGTCAGTTTAAAAGTAGCCCTGTGTGTGTAGTAAGAGGCAAGAGAGGTGCAGAAAGAAGCAAGAGAAGTATATAAAGAGGCAAGAGGGGTGGAGAAAGAGGCAAACCTAAAGCAGAAAGAACCAAGAGATGTGCAGGAAAAGGGAAGAAGGGTGCAGAAATAAGCACGAAGGGTGCAGAAAGAAGCAAGAGAAGTACAGAAAAAAGCAAGAGAAGTGCAGAAGGAAGCGAGAGAGGTAGAGAAAGAGGGAAGAAGGATGCAGAAAGAGGCAAGAGGGAGACAGAAATGTGCAAAAGAGGTGCAGAAAGAAGCACGAGCTGGCCAGAAAAGACCAACAGAGGTTCAAAAAGAGGCGGGAGGGATGCAGAAAGGTGTAGGAGAGGTGCACAAAGAGGCAACAGGGGTACAGAAGGACGCAGGTGGGGTGCGGAAAGAAGGAAGATAAGTGCAGAAATAAGCAACAAAGGTGGTGAAAGAGGGGTGAGGGGTGCAAGAAGAGGCAAGAGAAAAGCAAAAGGAAGCAACAGAGATGCAAAAAGGGGGAACAGGGATAGAGAAACTGGCAAGAATGGTGCAGAAGGAAGCAAGAGACATGCAGAAAGAAAAAAAAAGAAGTGCTGAAACAAGGAACAGAGATACAGAAAGAGGCAGGAGGAGTGCAGAAAGGGACAAAAAGGGTGCAGAAAGAAACACGAGTGGGAAGAAAGAAGCAAGAGTGGTACAGACAGAAGCAAAAGGAGTGCAGAATGAAGCAACAGAGGTGCAGAAATTGGCACGAGGGGTGCAGAAAGAGGGAGAGGGTTTCAGAAAAAGGCACGAGTGGTGAAGAAAGAAGCAATAGATGTGCAGAAAGAAACAAAAGAAGTGCAGAAAGAAGGACCGGAGGTGCAGAGAGAGGCAAGAAGGTGCAGAAAGAGGCAAAAGGGGTGCAGAAAGAAGTGAGAGGTACATAAAAAACAAAAGAAGTACAGAAAGAAGGAACAGAGGTGCAGAGAGAGGCATGAGGGGTACAGAAAGAGAGAAAATGGGTACAAAAAGAGGTCTGAGGGGTGCAGAAAGAAGCAAGAAAAGTACAGAAAGAAGTACCAGAGATGTAGGAAGGGGTGAGAGGGGTGGAGAAAGAGGCAAGAGGGAAGCAGAAAGAGCAAGAGAGGTACAGAAAGAATAAAGAAAAGTGCAGAAAGAAGGAACAGAGGAGCAGAAAGAGGCAGGAAGAGTACATAAAAAGAAAAGAGGGGTGCGGTAAGAGGCCCAAGTGGTGCATAAAAAGTCATGAGGGTTGCAGAAAGAAGCAAGAGAGGTGCAGAAAGAAGTAACAGAGGTGCAGAAAGATTGAAGAGGGGTGCAGAAAGAGGCAAGTGAAGTACAGAATGAAGCAACAGAGATGCAGAAACAGGGAAGAGGGGTGGAGAAAGAGGCAATACAGGTGCAGAAAGAGGCAAGAGAGGTACAGAAAGAAACAAAACAAATGCAAAAGGAAGAAACAGAGGTGCAGAAAAAGGGTGAATGAGTGCAGAAAGAGGCAAGAGAGGTGCAGAAAAAAAGAAGAAGGGTGCAAAAAGAGGCAAGAGGGGAACAGAAAGAAGCAAGTGAGGTGCAGCAAGAGGCAAAAGAGGTGCAGAAAGAGGCAACGGAGATGCAGAAAGTAGAAGAGGTGCAGAAAGAGGCAAAAGTGTAGAAAGAAGCAACAGAAATGCAGAAAAAGGCAAGAGAGGTACCGAAAGAAGCAAGAGTGGCTTGCACACCATTAGTACCCATTTAACACCCACATTTAGCAATACGTACCCGGTGATCATTCTAGGTTTGCAAGGGGCCTTCCACCACGCTGTAACACTTGTTGCTGCATTTTTGGGTACGTTTGAGCCAATTAACCTAGAAACAAGGCTTTTTTATTCAAATATGCAGATTAGGTATCAGAGGATGGATTATGTGGCTAATGCGTAAATTGTATAATTGTGCGAAAGTTGGTGCTGCTAAACAGTCGCACTCCAGTGGCCCTGCTCCTACCTCTGACTAGGTCCACAAGTGCTCGTCAGTGATTCCTTCTTTTTTCATCTCACTGAGTTCATAGTTTAGCTTCAATGGAAATGAGGAAGACTAAACCTGAGGTTACCACTTCACAAAACAGACTACCATACCACATAATAACTCTCTATAACACATAATCCCACTCTACATAATTCCTATACACTAAATACCACATACTTTCTATCCACATAATTACACTGCACAACATACCACATAATTCCACTACACACAATGTACATCCACTCCAATCCAAAAACATTAGTAAACAAATGTTTACATTTACAATGCCAATAGCTCTAACTCTCACAAATGCAAAACCTATTACATTGCAAATGCTTCTTTAACCACATCGCTGCTGTGCATTTTCCCCTCCTGTGCTGAGCTATGGAGAACTCCACTATTCATGACGAGCTGAGCTCGTCATCAGCACAGCTCAACCGTGCATCATGACGAGCTCAGCTCGTCATGAGCATGGAAAGGGTTAACTAGTTTGCAGAGTGGTGGAGAAATGGTGCTGGGCCTCGGACAAGCACTCAGGAATTCCACTGTGTAGGACTTACAGGAGGTACCAGGAAAGCTTTTTGGCCCCCAAAGTCCCTCAGGAGTAAAGTGGACTTCATCCCCCATCTCATAGTCTGCCAGGAGGCACGTTTGAAGAGTGGTGGAAAAAGGGGGATGTGGCCTCCGAAGACCTCTTAGCAAGCCCACTGTGTGGGACTTACTGGAGGTAACCAGAGGGGTAGTTGGAAACCAAGGATTGCTATGTTTTCACAGCAGGCCATGCCCCCTTTGCCCACTACTCTGCAAGCGCGCTCCCTGGCACACTCTTGGAGGTCCCCTTCTTTGCTGGGGGTCCTTAGGGGCCAACTAGCCTAACTCTTACCTCCAGTAAGCCCCACACAGTGGGATTGCTGAGAGGGGGACACTGGCCAAGCCCCCTTTCTCCACCACTCTGTAAACGCGCCTCCTGTTGCTCTCTTTGTTGGAGGATGAAGTCCCCTTGCCTCCTGAGGGTCCCTGGGTGCCAACTAGCCCTCCTCTTACCTTTAATAAGCACTATACAGCCAGATTGCAGAGAGTGCTCAAAGGCCACACTCCCTGTGTAAACCACTCTGCAAACGCAGCCCCTGGCACACTGCTTTTCGGGGGATGAAGTTCACTATAGTCCTGAGTTTAGTTCTTAGGTCCAGAGAACACAAGAGTACCGCATTGCCCCACCAGCAATGTGCCAAGAGGCGCGTTTGCAGAGTGGTGCAAAAAGGGGTGTGGCCTCGGACCACCTCTCAGCAATCCCACTGTGTGGGGCTTACTTGAGGTACCTGCCAGGGTAGTTGGCCCCTAAGGGCCCATAATATTCTAGGGGACTTCATCCCCCAACCCAAAATGTGGCATGAGGTGCATTTGCAGAGTGGTACAGGCAGGGGCGGGGCCTCTGATGAGATGCCTATTTCTGTTTTCTTTTTGTTTTCATTGAAGGGGGCACTTCCCAATATTTTTGGGCCCTGGGGATCTTATCCCCCAGGTACTGTGCCATATTATTATTTTTTTATTAAAAAACAGTAAGAGGGCTGCATGACCCCCCTGCCAAGGCCACTTACCTCAGGGCATGACTACTTTTTATTTTTTTTAATCAATTTAAAGGAGGGGGCCATACGACCCCACTCCTGAGGCCATTTTTGGCCCTGGGGACCCATTCCCTGGGGCTTGCCTCCTTGTCTACAATTTAATTATTAGTCAGTCAGTCAGTCAGTCAATTATCTTTATTCGATTATTGAAAATCATAAAAGAACGAGCAAAGTTACATATCACAATTTCATCAGAGCACAAATATTAACAAATTTAAAACATACAATCATTATATTAAAAACACTAGATCTACAATAAGACATACATAAATATTAAAAAGAGATAAAAGGAAGGGCTTATTAAGACACAACTCATTCAAATGAATGAGAAAAGAGGAAATTAATTTTTCAGAGATAAAGTGCCTGTGCCTTGTTCGATGCTTATTTAAACGTGCTCCTGCGACTAGAAAACTAGCAACAGAAAAAGCTACTTTAACATTAGGGAGAAGTTGCAAAAACAACAGGGCTGGTTTTACCTGGATAAAGCCCTGGTTGCGTAAAATAGGGAGTAGATATCTTTTCCTGATCTCAATGTAATGTCCGCAAAACATGATAAAGTGCATTGTGTCGGGTGTTGAAAAGTGGTCACAGTCGCATGGTTCAGCATCATCAGGTCTAGACCAAATTCTAAAGTTGCCCAGTATGAAATGAATTAGATCAAAGCGAAATCTCGTTAAGAGAAAACAATGATAAGAATTTGTTACCAAAAGGAGATTTATTTATTTATTATATTTATTTATAAATTTATAGAGCGCCTGGTGACCCGTAGGCATCCCCGCGCTATAGAGTTGTAATATCCAGGAGGAGGGGGGACCGGAAGACTATTTGGGGAATAAAAAGTTTTTAGTTTTTTCCGGAAGAGGGCGTGGCAGGGTTCCAGACGCAAGTTGCGGGGCAGTGCGTTCCAGCCTGTGGAGGCTTTGACCGAGAAGCGACGGCCACCGGTACGAACCTTCTTAAATTTAGGGACGATGGCCAGATGTTCGTCGTCCGAGCGCAGTGACCTTGGGGCTTTATAAGGGGCGACAAGGTCTTTCAGGGCGGCCGGGCCGGCACCATTAATGAGTTTGTGACTGGTGCACATTGCTTTAAACTCAACTCGCTGGCGGACAGGGAGCCAGTGCAGGGCCTTGAGGGCTGGTTTGGCAGAGGCTCTAGGGGGGAGGTCCATTATGAGCCTTGCCGTGGCGTTTTGTGCCCGTTGGAGTTTGGCTAAGGTAAACTCCGGTGCACCGAGGTAGACGGCGTTGCTATAGTCAAGTCTGGCTAAGATGAGCCCTTGAACCAGCAGTTTCCTGGAGAGCGGAGGGAGAAGAGGGAGAATTTTGCGGGTTGACTGCAGGAGGCCAAAGCATGTTCCAGCGGTCTTGGTTGCCTGGGTCTTCATGGTGAGGCTTGGTTCCAGCCAAACGCCTAGCGTTTTGACTTCTGTCTTTGGGGTGGGTATCTCACCAAAGGTGTCCGGCCACACCGAGGCGGGGATTGAGGACCATTTGTTGCCCAGGAGCATAATTTCGGTTTTAGCACCGTTCAATTTCAGGGAGGATTCGCACATCCAGGAGTAGATGTCCTGGAGACAGTTCCGCAGGCTGTCTGGATGTTTGTCCAGCTGGGAGAGGGAGACGACAAGTTGGGTGTCGTCAGCGTAGTTTACAATTTTGATCCCATAGGGGGTCACGACGTCTTCCAGGGGGGCCATGTAAACATTAAACAGGGTGGGACTAAGCGAGGACCCCTGCGGGACTCCACATGTGAGTGGAAGGGGGTCTGAGCGAGAGTTGCCGTCCCACACCTGGAATGAACGGCCTGATAGAAAGGAGTTAATCCAAGCATGTGCTGAACCCACAATTCCTGCCCTGGCCAGGCGATGTAGAAGGACACGGTGATCCACCGTATCAAAGGCGGCACTGAGGTCCAGGAGGATCACCGCCACTGAACCTCCTGAATCCAGAATGCACCTTGATTCCTCAATGATGGAGAGGAGGGCTGTGTCCGTGCCCTGGCCGGGCCGAAAGCCGGTTTGACAAGGGCGCAGGATTTTGTTGGTCTCAAGGAATTGGGAGAGTTGAGAATTAACTAGTTTCTCCGCCATCTTGCTGATGCAGGGAAGGAGTGATATGGGTCTATAGTTAGACATGTCGTCAGGATTCAGATGGGGCTTTTTCAGCAGGGCTTTGACAACCGCGTTTTTCCAGTTGGGCGGCACTGAGCCTTGGCGTAAGGAGATGTTAATGAGATCCCTGATGGTAGTGGCTATGCTGGGGGCGACAGCTTTTAATAATCTGGCCGGGGCTGGGTCAAGAGGTGAGCCGCTTTTCATTTTGGCTAACGTGGAGGTGACCTCAATGAGGGAGGTTGCTCTAAAGGAGGACAGCTGCGGGCTGTTAGTGCAGACCTCAGTATCAGTGGAGTTGTGGGGGGTGATGATGGGGAGAGAGTCCAGTATTCGCGAGATTTTAGAGTCGAAGAAGGAGGCAAGGTCATTACTTCTGTCTGGGGGGGCGTGGGAATCGGTAGGTGCCGATGGAATGTTGAGGAGTTCTTTGACAATCAGGTAAGCTTCTTTTGTGGAATTAGTGGCGTTTTGTATTCTGTTGTCATAGAATCCTGCCTTGGCAAGTTTGAGAGCTGATTTGTAGCGTCTTACTGCACTATTGTAGAGGTCTTTGTTACTGTGGAGCCAGTCCTTTCTCCACTGCCTCTCGGCCTTTTTGCACTCTTTGCGTAGGTCCCTGAGGTCAGAAGTGTACCAGGGGGCCTGGCCCTTTATCCTGTTTTTGATCTCCCGATTTTTTATGGGGATGATATTGTCGAGAGAGGAGGATATCCAGTCTCTGACTTGGGAATCGGTGGTGGAGGGGTCCTCAGAAAGACTGGGGGTCGAAGCGTCTAGGGCTGTGGACCACTCCTCCACCGAGAGTCTGGCCCACGCTCTGTCTCTGGTGAAGGTGGGGGGTTTTTGAGGCCTTTTGAAAGCTCCAGGGAGATGGGTCGTGACCAAAAAGTGGTCCGTCCACGGGAGGGGTTGGGAATTGATGAAAAGGAGGGAGGGGATGTTGGAAAACACCGGGTCGAGAAGGTGCCCTTTCGTGTGTGTTGGATCAGAGTTGGCGAGAAGCAGACCCAATGCCGCTAGATCGTCAATAAGGTCGGCTGCCCCAGTGTCAAGGGGATCCTCGAGATGGATGTTTAGGTCGCCTGTTATAAGGAAGTTGGGTGTCAGGTGTGCCGCGGAGGAGACAGTTTCCAGAAGGGCGGCTGTGAAGGGGCCAGAGTGGCCGGGCGGCCGATACACCAGGAGGCCTGACAAGGAGTTAGTTGAAGACAGCTGAATCGTGAAGAGGCAGCTCTCTGAGTCTTGAATCGCGCAGTCTTTGGTTCGACAGGTAAAGTGGTCCCTGTGGATAATGGCTAATCCACCTCCTCTACCTAAGGGGCGTGGTTGAGACATGATAAGGAAGCCCGGGGGGAGGGCTAGGACAATGTCTGCGTTGGAATGCTCCGTAATCCAGGTTTCTGTGAGGAGAAGTATGTCCAGATTAAGGTCGACAATGAGATGGTTGATAAGCAGGGCATGTTTAGGAAGTGATCTGCAGTTAAGAGTCGAGATTTTAAGGACAGGGGGTGGGACCGGGGGTTTCGGAAGGGAGAGATTGCCTGGTTTGCATTTGTCACAGCGGAGAAAAGGGACAGTAGGGTCGTGTAATGCAAGACAGGAGCTGTTTTTAGTGGGTCTTAGGCTGAGAAGCTCTCTACGGGAGTAGCTTACCTTAGTGGCGGCTGGGACAGGCATAGAGTCTGGCCCTAGGCCCGGTCGCGCGCGGACGGGCGCAGACGGGCTTACCTTAGGCGCGCCTTCGGCGCGCAAACGGCGCTCCCGCTGCGCTCGTCCGCTGCGCTGGTATGGCCGGCACATTTGTGGTCGATGGTGTGGGCGTGGCCTCGCAGAGGGCGTGGCTTCCGCCTTCTGACCGCGCTGGTGGTGTGGGCGTTGCCCTGCAGCGGCGCTGGGGTCGCTGAGACAGGGGTGGTCTTAGGAGGGTGGTGAGAGCGCAACAACACGGCGCTTCTGTGCAGGTGAGCTCTGTGCAAGTTAAAAACCAATTACAAAGAAAAATAACAGTTTTTTTTAAAAACGAGTGTAGGCACGGCCCTCCGGCTTCCGCCTCAGAGGCTTACAACTCAATGACAGGGCGACGCGCTTGAGAGCAGCGTTAAGTAGTCTAAGGTGGGCGTGGCCTCGCAGAGAGCGTGGCTATCGCCTTCGAAGTTCTAAGGTGGGCGTGGCCTCGCAGAGGGCGTGGCTTCCGCCTTCTGACCGCGCTGGCGGTGTGGGCGTTGCCCTGCAGCGGCGCTGGGGTCGCTGAGACAGGGGTGGTCTTAGGAGGGTGGTGAGAGCGCAACAACACGGCGCTTCTGTGCAGGTGAGCTCTGTGCAAGTTAAAAACCAATTACAAAGAAAAATAACAGTTTTTTTTAAAAACGAGTGTAGGCACGGTCCTCCGGCTTCCGCCTCAGAGGCTTACAACTCAATGACAGGGCGACGCGCTTGAGAGCAGCGTTAAGTAGTCTAAGGTGGGCGTGGCCTCGCAGAGAGCGTGGCTATCGCCTTCGAAGTTCTAAGGTGGGCGTGGCCTCGCAGAGGGCGTGGCTTCCGCCTTCTGACCGCGCTGGCGGTGTGGGCGTTGCCCTGCAGCGGCGCTGGGGTCGCTGAGACAGGGGTGGTCTTAGGAGGGTGGTGAGAGCGCAACAACACGGCGCTTCTGTGCAGGTGAGCTCTGTGCAAGTTAAAAACTAATTACAAAGAAAAATAACAGTTTTTTTTAAAAACGAGTGTAGGCACGGCCCTCCGGCTTCCGCCTCAGAGGCTTACAACTCAATGAGATAGGGTTCCATTCCTGGAACAGAGGAAAGCATACAGTGTTTCCTTACCATATGTTTTTTTTTTAGCTCTGCATCTTCCCTTTCCATGACATATAAATTTGTCAAAGTATTTTTGACTGATTTTAGATCTTCATAGGTTATTCCATCCGGAGATGAGAAGAGCTCTGGGCGGCCTGCTAAAGTGAGCTGCGTTTTCACATATCTTAGTCATGGAATGTTAAGGGCTCTATCCAGGGCTAAACAGTCTTTTAAAATAATGTGGTTTAGAGTAAGCTCCTGGTTAAGCCATGTTTTTATCCAACCAATCACTGGGGCTAATTTTAAAATGTCAGTAATATAGCCCAAGCCTAACTCTGTATGCAATGCAAAGGTCGAGGTTGATTGGGGAACAGAAAGCAGAGATCTCAAAAATTTATTTTCTACATTCTGAATTTTAGCGGAGCTAGTATGTCCCCAGATAACAGAACCATACTGGGCAACTGACAAACATTTTCCTTTATAAACTTTGATGATACTTTCCATGGGACGGGCGCCCAGTTTTTTAGCGAAACCTAGCAGCCCTGCAGCCGCTCTAGCGACAGCGCTGCTTTTGGCCAAAAGCTGGGGGCTCCAAGTGCCCTTTTCGTCAAAAGTCACTCCTAAATATGGAAAAGAAGGGACTCTCTTGACCTCCTTCCCCGCACAGTAAAATGTTAATGACTTTCTTTTCCTGCCTGCGGCTCCAGCAATCATTACATGTAATTTTTCTGTATTAATTTTCATGTCCAGTGATGACATAAAAGCTCCAAAAGATGAGAGAAGTTTATTTAGCGCAACTCCAGAGCGTGCCAAAAGGACGGCATCGTCCGCGTACAGGAGGACAGGTATCTTTGTCTCACCTGCACGCGGAATGTCACTATGGGATGTTATCATTACTGCCTCAAGGTCATTAATGTATAAAGTAAAGAGGAGGGGGGCAAGTATACACCCTTGCCTAACCCCCCTCTCTGACTTAAAGTGACAAGTGCATCTTCCTTCCCTAGTGACACTGACTTAGGTCATAAGATCCTTGTGTAGCTCAGCCAGGTATTCAACCATAGGGGGGTCAAGGCCCATGGCCAGGAGGATCCTCCACAGCTTTGCCCTGTTGACCAGGTCAAAAGCTGATGAGAGGTCCATGAAGGCCATGTACAATGACCCCTCCTTGGCGATCATGTATTTATTTAAAATTAATTCTAGGTTTAGGCACTGATCTAGAGTTCCTCTTTTGGCTCTAAAGCCATATTGTGCGTTGGATAAAATGCCCTTACTTTCTAAAATCAGGGTCAGTCTACCTAAGAGGACTCTCCCCAAAATTTTAACATTCGAGTCAATAAGGGAAATTGGCCTATAACAGGCCGGATCTGTCCTCTGTCCTTTCTTAAAGATTGGCACTATGGTCGAAATTGCCCAGCTAGAGGGGAAAATAAATTCCCTTGTAGCGTTAAAAATGTTAGTTAGAAT
This sequence comes from Lissotriton vulgaris, assembly GCF_964263255.1. Lineage (NCBI taxonomy): Eukaryota > Metazoa > Chordata > Amphibia > Caudata > Salamandridae > Lissotriton > Lissotriton vulgaris. The sequence continues at coordinate 1,301,069,370 of NC_141695.1, read as the reverse complement.
CTTTGAGCTAAATTCAGGAGCGCTCTTAAAAAAGTCTGCGGGGACCCCATCAGGTCCTGGTGCCTTTTTGCAGAGTGTGTCGTTAATTGCTTTTTTCACCTCCTCCTGGGTGAAGGGAGAGATGTGATTTGACGATTGTGAAAGAGGTAATTCACATTCTGAGGTGGTATAAGTGTGACTATAAATATTACTAAAATGTGTCACCCACTGTTCATCTGGGATAATACAGTCAGCTCTTTGATTATCTAATCCCACAAAATATGGGTTATTTATAACTGCCCAAAATTTAGCACTGTCTTTCTGTGTCTCAGGCAGTAACAAATTATTCCAAGCTTCGTCTTTTATCTCAGATTTCCTCTTTCTGATAGCTAGGTTGTATTGTTTCCTTAGTGACGCTATCATCACTCTGTCTCTAGGTTTGTTCTTTAAGGCCTTAAGGAGAGTTGAATGGGCCTTGGAGCAGTTTGTATCAAACCATTTGGGGCCCTTTGGCTTATTGGACTTTGCCTTTACAGTCAAGTCTGTTTTGACTTGATGACAGATAACACTAAAGGCCTCAACCATAGTAGCGCTAGGGTTTTTATTATCTAAACAAATGGCGACTTCTCCTTCGACCTTGGCCAGTGTTTCTTGTAAAAAAGTTATTGGAGTAACTTGGTCCCATTTGAGCCTCCAATTTTGATCTCTCAACACAAGATCTGTTGCACACAATGTGTCATTCTTCCTATTTCCCAGGACTCCCTGGGCTAAAACCTCTAAAATCACAGGATTGTGATCGCTAAAAACAGAAGTTTCTACCTTATAGACGAATACTTTGGGCAGGACTCTAAAAGATACAAAAATATAATCTATAATTGTGCCTGAATCATTGCCCTCGTATGTTGGCAACCTCGGATCATTAGAGCAGGTACATGATTCATGAAGGTTGAAGGTAGCCAAGAGCAATTCTAGAGCCTCTCCGCTAGGTGTGTGTTCAAAGTGCGGAGAGGGGAAATAAGAAAAAAATTCCTCTGGTTCCCTTTGACAACCCGCCTGGCATGGATGAATGTTAAAATCTCCCATAAGGATCACCTAATACCCATGGGCACTATTCTCAGTGTGAGTGGATAAGAGGTCCTCTAAGGATACCAAATGCTCGGTAGGAAATTGACTGACTGGAGAATTATAAAAGTTTACAAGTAAAATAGGATGGGAGTTTGGTGAGGTCAATTCAACCACTAAACAATTTTTAGATTTAAACTTAATGTGTCTGGGTTTTCCTTGGACATCAAGTGAAATATATACAGCCAACCCTCCCCTCGCTCTTCCCGCTTTGCTGGGATCTGCAGGTACATAAAAATGAGAATAGCCATCTAAGGCCAAACAATCTGACGTTTCCCAAGTTTCCTGAAAAGCAAGAATATCGTAATTCCTGATTATGTCCAACCAGTTCTTGTCTTTAAGTTTGGCTCTAAGCCCAGCGATGTTCCAGCTCATAATTCTGCAGACCCTGACGCCTGCAGGAAAGTGAGCTGATGGACCAGGAGCAGGCTGTGGTCCCTCCACATCGTTGTCTCGGCCTAGCAAAAGTCAGTCGTTTTGGTCCATAAAAGATAATGGCGCAAAGCAGTTAAATAGTTCTAATGGCTGTGTAACAGGGTTAAAGATTAGAGGTTGATGACGGTGAACTGATGCGTTGTTCCTTAAATCTTGACCCCATCTGAAGTGAGAATCCCAGTTAGTATCCCACCCTGGGGCAGGGGTCCTTGGGAAGGATATGTTCTGCTGTTCCCCGTAAAAGAATTTCAAGGTAAGGGGGACCACAGTGCCTCTTCTTCGTTGGGGAGGAAAGATATTTGCAAGGATATTAGGAAGAACGTCTGGATTTGAAAAGCTCACCGCCACATAGTCCCCTTTTAGTTTTTTAGGCCGATTTCCCAGCCAAGGAACCCTTGTTGCTGATTTAATTACACTTGCTAGGTGATGCTTTCCCCCTGGTGCTAGCTGCATATTACTAGTTAACCAATGTAGGGCTTTGCTGCAGAGTGAGTTAGAACTTTCCGCTATGCCCCCTTCCAGCGGAGGGACATTTGCGAGGACCAAGACCACAGGTGTGGCTTCAACAATGAATTGCAGGGGGTCCGTAGAAAAAGTTTGAGCTTGTGCTTGTGTTTGTGTTTGTGCTGGGGGAATGTTAACCGAGGGAATTGGGTCTGTTAAAGAACGTGCTAGTATGGGACCCTCATTTATAACAGTTAAGATTGGTGGCGGTGGGTTCTCCCCAAGCAGTTCTATTCCATCTCCAACACCCATATCGCCTCCAGCTTCAGGTCCTCTAGAATTATTACCCAGATGAGTAACTAACGTGGTTATTTTTTCAATGCCACTTGCAACTGTATTTTGGAGGGCACCCAGCTTCTTAACCTCTGCTTGCAGCTTGTCGATCTTAGATATGAGAGGTTTGACAATAGTATTGATTTTAATCTCAATGAGATCTGCAATTTTATCAAAAAGAGCTTCCTCTAAAGAGCAGGTAGGATGATCCTCGACATGGATCACTTGTTTACATTTTGGGGTGGTTGCCCTCTTCCGTTTTGTCCCTGAGCGTAACCCACCCCGCTTTGGAGGATTCTTTGTACATTGTCGTTTAGGTCTGGCAGCGTGCCCTATAGGAGATTGGTCACACTCCCTTTGTAAACCACTCTGCAAACGCAGCCCCTGGCACACTGCTTTTCGGGGGATGAAGTTCACTATAGTCCTGAGTTTAGTTCTTAGGTCCAGAGAACACAAGAGTACCGCATTGCCCCACCAGCAATGTGCCAAGAGGCGCGTTTGCAGAGTGGTGCAAAAAGGGGTGTGGCCTCGGACCACCTCTCAGCAATCCCACTGTGTGAGGCTTACTTGAGGTACCTGCCGGGGTAGTTGGCCCCTAAGGACCCATAATATTCTAGGGGACTTCATCCCCAACCCAAAATGTGGCATGAGGTGCATTTGCAGAGTGGTACAGGGAGGGGGTGGGGCCTCTGATGAGATGCCTATTTCTGTTTTCTTTTTGTTTTCATTGAAGGGGGCACTTCCCAATATTTTTGGGCCCTGGGGACCTTATCCCCCAGGTACTGTGCCATATTATTATTTTTTTATTAAAAAACAGTAAGAGGGCTGCATGACCCCCCTGCCAAGGCCACTTACCTCAGGGCATGACTACTTTTTATTTTTTTTAATCAATTTAAAGGAGGGGGGCACACAACCCCACTCCTGAGGCCATTTTTGGCCCTGGGGACCCATTCCCTGGGGCTTGCCTCCTTGTCTACAATTTAATTATTAATAGGAGGGGCGCCCCAGGGTCCCCATTCCCTTGGGCACGGCCTCTTTTTAAAAAATTTCCATTTAAAGGAGGGGGCAACACGGCCTCCCTCCTGAGGCCATTTTTGGCCCCAGGCATCCCCGGAGGCTTTGCCTCTTTTTAAAAAAGTTAATTTTTATTGGGAGGGGGGCCACATGGCTCCTCTCCGGAGCCATTTTTGGTCCTAAGGACCCCATCCCCAGGGGCATGGCCTCTTTGTTGGGGACAGTGGGGAGAGCCCCAATGCCCCCATGGTCCCAACCGGCTCCCCGCCTCCTGTTGGAGTCGGCATTGCTTTTGACAAGTTAGCCAAAAATATTTTTTAAACTACTTTTTTGGGCACTGCGGGTCCTTATGGGACCCCCCTGAGCAGGCCTGGGGATCATGGTGTTTATAGCATGCCCCTTTTTCTTGTTTTTTTAATCTTTTTTTTACCTTTTTCTTGTGACTCGGTTTTACAAGTTGGCTGCCAACACATTGCAGGTTGGAGTGTTGGAAGCCAATCAGAATGAAGCTCGGGAGGGTTTGTTAATCCTCCTCGGCCCTCAGATATAGATTTTTCTCAGGAACTACTGAACGGATTTACACCATTTAAAAAGGTCGCTTTCTGAACCAACAGCTACCTTTTTGCCAAATTTGGTATAATTCCAGTCAATAGTTCAGGCTGTAGCCATGTCTAAAGTTCCCATGTAAACGAACATGGAGAAAACACGTTTTCTTAGCCCCTGCTAGATGAATCACCCAGACACTTTCAAGACAGGAGCTGACATGAGTGACACATTAGTTTTGGAAAATTTGTGAAGATTTGTTAAACAACGCCAAAGATATTGGCAAAAGAAAAAAATGCTTTTTGAAGAGAAACAAGGTCCTAACTATAACTACCTACTGGCAACCACCACTAGGTAATAGATATATATAATATATATATACAGCGACGTGGTGGGGTGCCCCGCAGCACAACCCACTGTGGATTTGTATTAACATTGGGATTTCAGCATCACTCCTCACATGAGGAATACGGGACACTACAAGCTCCATCAGGCCATGGGAGTGGCCGCGCCCACCATGGGCGGGGCTTGTTTATTTAAAGTGACACCCAAAATGAGATGTGGTTTCCCTGAATCTGCTGCCTCTGATGAAATGCTGGTGCATGAAACGCGTCAGGCCAGGACTATATCTGCTGCTGTGTGACATCCTCTGCGCTGCTGCTTCTAATAAAAATTGTGCACTATCACTCACCTTGTTCGTGGGCTTTTCCATCACAGGCAAACTCGTTGGATTTATATATATATATATATATATATATATATATATATATATATATATATATATATATATATATATATATATATATATATATATATATATATATATATATATATATATATATATATATATATATATATATATATTTCTTCCTGGTCCCCTGTTGTGTCCCTTCGGTTTCTCTGGAGTGAGGAGGTGCCGTTTCGTTGATATATATATATATATATATATATATATATATATATATATATATATATATTCACAGAAAAAACCATAGGTTATAGTGGATATATAGTTAGGAATTTGCATTTACAAAACCTTGAAAATTCAATGAAAAAACCATAGGTTATAGGCCATATATAGTTAGGAATTAGCATTTACAAAACCTTATTTTACTCGCATAAAACCATTGAAATTCCATATATAGTTAGCTAACTATAAGCGCTAACTATATATCGCGCACCCGCAATCCACTGCTGATGATGTCACATATTACATCATTCATGACATGGTCAGTGACATCACTGATGACATCACTGATCACAACATCCAGTGATTGTATGTGTCTGTAAAGTTTAAATATGTTTCACATATTGAAGAATGAGTGGATGTATAAGTGTCTGGATGAAGAATTTAGTAGGTGCATGACTGACTGTATGAGTGAGTGATTAAATGTGTCTCACTGAGTACATGGGTTAGTGACTAAACTGTCTTAATTCGTGCATCAGTATGTTTGATGTTGTGTAAGCTGCTGCATGTGTTGATCAGTAGCTATAAGAGTGGCCATATGGGTTATTGATTGGTTGCCCAAATATTTGAATGGGAGGCTGAGTGTGTGTGTGGGTGGCTGGGAGGTGCGTGACTCTGTGCATAGATGTGTAAGCAGTTGATTCACTAGGAGTATGAGTTCAAGAGTGCATGTGGAAACAGCTATATGGGCGGTTGACTGTGCATGGGTGTGTTGGTGAGTGAATGGATTTCTCATTGCTACATGTGCAAGTAAGTACGTATGTAAAACACAATACATGTGAGAGTTGAGATATATAAATAACTGAACATAAGAGCCAGTGAATGTGTGAGTGGCTGTATCGATCACTGTGAGCTTGTATCAGGGATTATATAAGAGAGTAAATATGTGTTATTATATGTTTGAATAAGTAAGATGTGTATAACTGTATAGTTGAGGAAATGGAGGTGTGATTGATTCTTTGCATGACTGACTAGGTGTGTGAGTAACTCCATGGATGAGTGACAGTCTGTGAGTGTCTGTTTATACTGAGTGTATGTAAGGTTATATTAGAGTCTGAAGAGGTTCATTGTATTATCACATGAGTGATGTGATCAGTGATGACAAATGAGATGTCATCAGTGATGTCATTTGAGTTGTCATCAGTGATGTCATTTGAGATGTCATCATTGATATCATTTGAGTTGTCATCAGTGATGTCATTTGAGATGTCATCAGTGATGTCATCAGTGATGTCACTGACCATGTCATGAATGATGTAATATGTGACATCATCAGCAGTGGATTGCGGGTGCGCGATATATAGTTAGCGCTTATAGTTAGCTAACTATATATGGAATTTCAATGGTTTTATGCGAGTAAAATAAGGTTTTGTAAATGCTAATTCCTAACTATATATGGCCTATAACCTATGGTTTTTTCATTGAATTTTCAAGGTTTTGTAAATGCAAATTCCTAACTATATATCCACTATAACCTATGGTTTTTTCTGTGAATTTCATTGGTTTTTTAATAGCAAATATGAAAAGCTTTAAAATGTCAAGTACGTGATAGATAAAAACATTTTCGTATTTATGCACGCTGATGTGCTTTGAACGCTGCCCCCCCCCTCCCCTCCGTTGTAATCCGTCGTACCTCCTTGTCTCTCCATTTGATTGATTGTTGTCCAAGCATTTACTGTTTTAGAATTGGTTCTCTTTGGATCATTCTCTATTTACAAACAAGCACAAAGTCGCAATACTCTGTTTAGTCTTTGCAGATAGTGAAAAATCGTGTAAAAAAAATAAAAGTAATCGAGCAAAATCAGTAGGCCACTAATTGGATCTCTTTTTGACCTCGCTAAAATAGAAATATTAGGAACAACCCTTCTTGAGAAATACGAAAATAGTGAGATGAACTGAGCTCCACACCATGAGGGCTGCAAGACAGCTCGGCTCCATCACCCATCCCGCACAAAATAATGACAAACCCTATGCAAATATTAAAAATATAGACAACACACCAGCAAAGAAACAGGGTAAAACATTTTATTAAAAAACTATTTACATAACGTTGGTTTATAAGATGATGTCAGTAGTGGACCGATGTGTGAATAGATCGAAAACAGCACAAGGCTCCAAGATCCGGATAACAAGCTCCTGGATGTTGGGTGCCATAGTTTAGAGTTCTGAATTTCAGCCTTTTTCAATGCCTGTGCTTTGTTGAATCAAAATGGCGGCTTGACACAAAGCTGACTCAAGCGTTGCTACTGATGCTATGCAGACCAAAACTGGTTTTCAGTTTGTACATTTTTCTAGATTTTTCAATCCAAGTTTGGTTGACTTTGTAGAACGATGGCTTCAGATTTTCAACATACGGTGTGGTGGCGCTGACTGGGAGGGGGCGCTTCGCTCCTGCCCCCTCCCCAAGTAAGATTTTCATACGTGAAAGTACGTTAATGGTTTTGGTCCCTGAGATGCTTCGATGTCACTACCATTCTCAAATAGCATAAGTTCTAGATGTTGGGTGCCATAGTTAAGAGTTCTGAGCAGCGCTTGTAACACTGTCTGAAGCTTATTTCCACCTACTGCAGCTTCACTATTCTCAAAGTAAGTGAGTGTCGTTTGTGGACCTGACTGCATTAGAAAACAATGTAATATGTTACCTTCCTAAACAGCTTGACGGAGGCCCCTGAGGGACGCTGTGATGGCCATGGACTCGGAGAAGACGCTTGGCTCCGACACCCTCCCCAAGTCTTATAGCACTGGTGTAGCCTGAGATCGCCCCCGACATAGGCGGCCGGCTCCCGGGGTCCGGCGGTACTTTTTGCCTTTTGATGACTCTTCAATTCTGGACCTTGTCCCACAATCCGTTTGACCTGAAGACAAGCTGTAGTGGGGCGCCCCTTTATCGTTTTAGTTGCCATTCCGCCCGCTTTTGCTACACTGTGCCTCTTCCGCCATTCAGCTGTTTTCCGCCCGCTCTTGCGACTACAGCGTCTCGCTCACCATGTAGTTGAGATGCGCCCGCTCTTGCGGTGCAGCGATAGGCGGCTGCCACAGGACTCTCAAAATGGCGGCCGGCTCTTCGGTTTTGGGCCTGGTCCACTAAAATGGCCCTGGGACACCTTGGAACTCGGACGCTTGTCTGCTAGGGCTTGGGTCCCATTCTCGAAAAGCGTCCCCTCAGCCGTGAAGATTCTACAAAAGTCTTGGGGGCCTCCGACTCCCGCAGGCTTCTGGTGGGGAGCGGCTGCCATGATTGCTCGTGGAATGGCCACGACGGAGCTACGAGATGGTAGTGGTCTCATGCTGACGCCAGCTTTAGTCTGAAACATCCAGAAACACTGTAGACTACCAATTCGATCAGTTCCGGTAGCGCCCCAACATGACCCGGAAGAGAAGAACTTGCCCTCCCCTCTTTGACTGATGGTTCTTGTTGCCTGTCCCCTCTGTTGTCATTTAACAGAACTTTTTGGACTGCTGAAAGGGGTTGTGTTCTGAACGCTGGTTGGTGGAGACATTTAGACTATATTCTTGACCTACGTTGTCGCGTAATGCGTTTTATGACACGCCGCGTTAGCGCACCCGGAAGTGATCCGAGGCGCGGCGCGCAGCGCGTAACGTAAGCATAACAGGTCATGTGACTTGTTAATAAAACTTTTCATTGGTTCATTTTACTTTTGTTAATTTAATGATGAAAAGCTTGGTCTTATGACCTAAAAATTACGCTTTTTATTATTTTCGAACAATATTTTTTTTTCAAACATATGTTATAATATTCCAGGCTAATGTACTTTCCCGGAAAATTTACAACTGTCTTGCAAGTAAAATATATTCCTTTTTCGAGAAAAAGGGCGTTTCTTCCTTCCATGACGGAGCCGTTGAGTAAAAGAGATTCGGCCTGCTGTCTTAGTCGCCGATACGCCTGATTATCAGATTCTTATCGATCACTTTATGTTGCAGACATGAAAAACACAACTGCCCTTGACCATTTATCTTTACTGCGTTCCTACATATTATACCTTTTATCCGTCATGTAATTGGACTGCTTTATTTCACTTGCCTTTTACTGATTCGAAAACAGTCACTAAAAGTAAAAACTTTACAAATGAAAATACTACTACCGTGTTTTGTTTTAAAAACCTTTATTGTGAAAATGTCAGTATACAAATACGGGCCTATAACCACGTGGGCCGGCCACGGAGCAAACTCAAATCGTATATGATGAGGAGACATTTACACTGTAGAAGAACGTAACGAGCGGGCCATTAGGTGACAAGAACAAAGGTGTCTAACAGTTGCGGAATCGGTGGACGTACATTTTGTAATTAAAATACGACAGGGCCACTTACAATAACATTTTCTAGATATACATTTGCGGGCAAAGAGTTACGAGTCCCATTTATACCGGCGCCATTTTGGGCGAGGCCGGGCAGGTCCAAGATATAGTCAAAATGTCTCCACCAACCATCGGCCAGACCAGAACCCCTTTCGGCCCTTTATGTTACAAGATGGTGTCTTCTATTCAGAAAATATTGGTGGCAGCATTTTGAAAGGAAACAGAAACAGCCGTTCTCCTAGTGAGTTTCACATTGTTACATTTAGGAAGAATGTTGAAGAGTAGTATGTGGAAAATCTGAAGCCATTTTTCTACAAACTCTCAATCAGACTTGGATGGAAAAAAAAACCTGAAGAATGTACAAACTGAAAACCAATTTTTGTCTGTATAGCACCAACAGTAACGCTTGAGTCAGCTTTGTGTCAAGCCGCCATTTTCATTCAATCAATAGCGTCCCCCTGCACACATTCAGGGACCTGGTCGTGTCTTCAGATGAAACGCATTGTAGGAAAAGAAGCAGAAAGGAAAAGGAAAAATGTTCCGCCGGACCTAGTGAAGCTGCAGCAGGTGCAAATAAGCTTCAGACAGTCTTACAAGCACTGCTCAGAACTCTCAACTGAGGCACTCAACATCCAGGACTTGCCATTCGGATCTTGGCGCCTTGTATTTTTGTTTTGTTTTTGATGGAGGGGAAAGAACAAAAAACAGACATTGAAAAAGGCTCAACAGTGCAGGGCGCCTTGTGCTGGTTCCGACCTATTCACACATCGGTCCGCTACTGACATCACCTCATAAACCAACGGGGCACCCCACGCCGACTTTCGGCGCAGCATTGTAGGATGGCCACACCAGTGCGGCAATTTGCTGGACACCACCTCGGTGCCATCCAGATCTCGGCGCGTTCATTCATTCAATAGCGTCCCCCTGCACACATTCAGGGACCTGGTCGTGTCTTCAGAAGAAACGCATTGTAGGAAAAGAAGCACAAAGGAAAAGGCAACAAGTTCCGCCGGACCTAGTGAAGCTGCAGCAGGTGCAAATAAGCTTCAGACAGTTCTACAAGCACTTCTCAGAAATCTCAACTGAGGCACTCAACATCCAGGACTTGCCATTCGGATCTTGGCGCCTTGTGCTGGTTCCGACCTATTGACACATCAGTCCACTACTGACATCACCTCATAAGCCAACGGGGCACCCCACGCCGACTTCCGGCGCAGCATTGTAGGATGGCCACACCAGTGCAGCCACTTGCTGGACACCACCTCGGTGCCATCCGGATCTCAGCGCGTTCGAGTCACTGTGCCGGAAGAGTAACCGGAACTCAGCTGAACACGCCGTCTTTCGGCGCAGCATTGTAGGATGGCCACACCAGTACGGCAATTTGCTGGACACCACCTCGGTGCCATCCGGATCTCGGCGCGTTGTGCTGCCTTCGGCCTATTCGCACATCGGTCCGCTACTGACGCCGCCTCACGTGCCAACGGATTTTCTACGCTTTTTGTAGCCCTATGTCGCATAACAGGTCATGTGACTTGTTTATAAAACTTTTCATTGGTTCATTTTACTTTTGGTTTCCTAAAGATGGAAGGCTTGGTCATATGACCTAAAAATAACACTTTTCATTGGTTTAGAACATTTTTTTTTCCCAAACGATGAAAGCCCCACCTTGTTTCTGGATCATTCAGACTGAAGCTGGCGTCAGCATGAGAGCACCACCATCTCGTGGCTCCGTCGTGGTCATTCCGCGAGCAATCATGGCAGCCGCTCCCCACCGGAAGCCTGCGGGAGTCGGGGGCCCCCAAGACTTTTATACAATCTTCACGGCTGAGGGGACGCTTTTCGAGAATGGAGCCCAAGCCCTAGCAGGCAAGCGTCCGACTTCCAAGGTGTCCCAGGGCCATTTCAGTGGACCAGGCCCAAAACCGAAGAGCCGTCCGCCATTTTGACAGCCATGTGGCAGCCGCCTATCGCTGCACTGCAAGAGTGGGAGCAACTCCACAACATGGTGAGCGAGACGCTGTGGCCGCAAGAGCGAGCGCAACTCAGCTAGATGGCCGCCACCTGGGGAGACCCGTTCACGCCGCCTCCCCCCCCCCCCCCCCCGGGCCGCCGCACGCCAATTTTCGGAGCAGCATTGTAGGATACCAAAACCAGTGCGGCAGTTTACTGGACATCACCTGGGTGCCTGTCGTACATGTTGTGTCAGCCATGTGACACTGGACACAGACCGCTACTGACGAGGCCTCCCCCCGCACCACCCGGGACGCCCCACGCTGTTTTTCTGTGCTGCATTGTAGGATCCCTAAACCAGTGCGGCACCCAGGCGACATCACCTGGGTGCCGTCCAGAACTCTGCACGTTGTGCTGCCTTGGGAATCGTGGGGCATATTATCAAGGGGGTTTATCTCCGCTTTTTTGGCTTTAAAAACCATGAAAGCGGAGATAAAATTATTTCCCTATTATCAAGCTGTCGCTAACACCAGTTAGTGACACCTAAAAGGAGATAGCGACCATCTTGGGCCCGGCTTTGCATGTCAGTGATACTTATCACTAATGACATGCAAAGTGGCGTGCCAAGATGTTAGCGACTGGAAACAGTCCCTAACATCGCTACCTTCTATTACCAACTTTTGGAGATATTCGCGCTAAGCGCGAATATCTCCAAAATCTAACACCTGCCCTGAGCAGTTCTTAGCCATGTTATCCAATGGGAGGTGGATAACATGGCTAAGAGCATTAGGTCGATAATACATGAATATCGCTGACTTTTCTGCGATAATAGCAAGGTTTATCTGCGATAAAAATCGCCGATGTGCGGCGATAATTTTTGTCTCTAAACAAGTTATAGACAAAAATTATCGCTAGTTGTTAGTAATATGCCCCCGGGTTTTTGCTTGCAGAAATCGGGAGGCGGGAGACTAGCACTGAAATCAGTACTCACACGCCTGAATCAGGAGGATTGCCATGTCTGAATTCTCTACAGCTGGGGCCATAAACTACATCCGCAGGGGTAGGTGATAGCCTGGGACCAGCCTGGCATCTAAAATGGCTGCCGTGCACGACAAAATTGTGGCATTCGAAAAAAGGCAAGATGGAGCAGCCGCTGGAAGAGATATATCAACATATATCAGCCTCCTCAGCCACCCTCAGGAAACATAGGGGATTAGGATATGTCTCCCGCACCCCCTTATACCTAGTACTTTAATTAACGAAGCACAAAATGGCGAATTCCCGTTTCGCTACCAGTTTGCGGCCCAGTTCGCGGCCCGTGAAGCGCTTCTACCGTGAAAAATCATTTTTTTTTTATTTTCCCCACGGGACCCTTTAATAACCCCAACAACATTCCTAGGGGGTCAAGAGAGGGATACCTTGCCCCCTTTCATTAAATTCCCCCTTAGTTTTTCACCTTTTCTTCTCTCTCGATCCTACCGAGAGACAAGATGGCGGCCGCTCCGGACTGTCACGCAGCAAAAAAAAAAAAAAAGCTCACGCACAGCCGCTGGAAGAGATGTATCAACATATATCAGCCTCCTCACCCACCCTCAGGAAACATAGGGGATTAGGATACGTCTCCCGTACCCACTTATAACTAGTAATTTAATTTACGAAGCACAAAATGGCGAATTCCCGTTTCGCTACCAGTTTGCGGCCCAGTTCGCGGCCCGTGAAGCGCTTCTACCGTGAAAAATCATTTTTTTTTTCTTTTCCCCACGGGTCCCTTTAATAACCCCAACAGCATTCCTAGGGGGTCAAAAGGGGGATACCTTGCCCCCTTTCATTAAATTCACCCTTCGTTTTTCACCTCTTCTTCTCTCTCGATCCTACCGAGAGACAAGATGGCGGCCGCTCCGGACTGTTTAGAATGTTGACAGACACCGGAGAGCCAATCAGCTTTCTGCGCGCAAAGTTCCGATAAGCGAAAAGTAAGCGGACCGGATCGCTGCCCAGAGCGCTGTTACAGATATATATCTTGATTTAAACGTTAATTTCTCAAAAACTACTGGAGCACATATATTGAGACCTAGCAAAGGCACATCGGGCTAACAGTCCCTACAATTTTGCCAAGTTTCGTGCAAATCCATTCAGCCGTTCGAGCTAAAAGTGAGTCCAACCGCCCTATGGAAAACTCAATGCAAAAAACGCGTTTTGGGACCCCCCTTTTTTCTCAGCCCCCCCTTGACGAAACCCCACCAAATTTTCAGGAGCTGCTCAGAAACAAAATGTGCCATTTTCCTGAAAATTTCAGCCGATTCCATCCACAAACGCCAAAGTTATTAGACATAGAATTTTCAGAAATCCCATAGGGAAAAAATCCTAACTATATATACCTACTGGCGAACGCCAGTAGGTAATATATATATATATATATATATATATATATATATATATATTACCTACTGGCGGTCGCCAGTAGGTATATATAGTTAGGATTTTTTCTCTATGGGATTTTTGAAAATTCTATGTTTAATAACTTTGGCGTTTGTGGACGGAATTGGCTGAAATTTTCAGGAAAATTGAACATTTTGTTTCTGAGCAGCCCCTGACAATTTGGAGGGGTTTTATCAAGGGGGGGCCGAGAAAAAAGGGGGGTCCCAAAACGCGTTTTTCCCATGTTAATTTCCATAGGGCGGTTGGCCTCACTTTTAGCTCGAACGGCTGAATGGATTTGCACGAAACTTGGGAAAATTGTAGGGACTGTTAGCCTGATGTGCCTTTGCTAGGTCTCAATATATGTGCTCCAGTGGATTTTGAGTAATTTAGGTTCAAAAAAAGATATATATCTGGGCGGAGCCTAACCACACATCTGATCTGATTGGCTGTCAGCACTTCATTCAAGAAGTGTTGGCAGCCATCTTGGGACCAATATACATGATAGCACCTCATTAAAAAGCATTGTAGTTAATAGAGGGTTTTAGGACTTTAGTTACATTATAAATCATTTGTTGATGGTACCATACTCGTTTTAGGAATTGTGGTGGGTTCTAAGGTGATTTTACCATGTGAAAAAACCTTCTGCTGTGATATCATGAATATTGTTTGAAAGAAAACTAATATCTCATGATTTTCCCACAGTGGTTTGGAAGGGGATCTATAAGCTAAACTGAAAGCATATTTTCTGTAAATTCACATTATCTTTCTCAGTCATGTGAAAATGAAGTCTGACATTCTCAGTAAAACATGTACATCCAACAAGGACAGAGACTGTCAGTTGATTCCTTTGTGTTCTACTGCAGCCTCCTAGAGTGTTCTAAAGAACAACTAGAGCGCTAACAGTCCTACTTATTACAAAGGTATGGCACACCTGAAGCCATCTTGATTGGAATAAAGTGGTAACTCTTAAAACATTTAATTTAAAAAGAAACAACATGAGGGGGTATATTTTGCCATAGAAAGTATGATTAGTGCTGCAGAATGAAAAATTAGGGCACATTTTGAGTGACTTCTCTAATCCTTTTCTATTTCATTAAAACATTCTGACATGCAGTCTCCCAAAATGGCTACCAGAGACAAAAGAGCCCAAATGTAGCCCAAATATCACCCAGATGTAGCCCAAGTATATCCCAATGGCAGAATGTCCCAGAGTGTTCTAAAGAACAACTAGAGCGCTAACAGTCCTACTTATTACAAAGGTATGGCACACCTGAAGCCATCTTGATTGGAATAAAGTGGTAACTCTTAAAACATTTAATTTAAAAAGAAACAACATGAGGGGGTATATTTTGCCATAGAAAGTATGATTAGTGCTGCAGAATGAAAAATTAGGGCACATTTTGAGTGACTTCTCTAATCCTTTTCTATTTCATTAAAACATTCTGACATGCAGTCTCCCAAAATGGCTACCAGAGACAAAAGAGCCCAAATGTAGCCCAAATATCACCCAGATGTAGCCCAAGTATATCCCAATGGCAGAATGTCCCAGAGTGTTCTAAAGAACAACTAGAGCGCTAACAGTCCTACTTATTACAAAGGTATGGCACACCTGAAGCCATCTTGATTGGAATAAAGTGGTAACTCTTAAAACATTTAATTTAAAAAGAAACAACATGAGGGGGTATATTTTGCCATAGAAAGTATGATTAGTGCTGCAGAATGAAAAATTAGGGCACATTTTGAGTGACTTCTCAAATCCTTTTCTATTTCATTAAAACATTCTGACATGCAGTCTCCCAAAATGGCCACCAGAGACAAAAGAGCCCAAATGTAGCCCAAATATCACCCAGATGTAGCCCAAGTATAGCCCAATGACAGAATGTCCCAGAGTGTTCTAAAGAACAACTAGAGCGCTAACAGTCCTACTTATTACAAAGGTATAGCACACCTGGAGCCATCGTGATGGGAATAAAGTGGTAACTCTTAAAACATTTAATTTAAAAAGGAACAAAATGAGGGGGTATATTATGCAATAGAAGGTATTATTAGTGCTGCAGAAAGAAAAATCAGGGCACATTTGGAGTGACTTTTCAAATCCTCTTCTATTTCATTGAAAAATACTGACATGCAGTCTCCCAAAATGGCCACCAGAGACAAAAGAGCCCAAATGTAGCCCAAATATCACCCAGATGTAGCCCAAGTATAGCCCAATGACAGAATGTCCCAGAGTGTTCTAAAGAACAACTAGAGCGCTAACAGTCCTACTTATTACAAAGGTATGGCACACCTGAAGACATCTTGATTAGAATAAAGTGGTAACTCTTAAAACATTTAATTTAAAAAGGAACAAAATGAGGGGGTATATTTTGCCATATGAATTATGATTAGTGCTGCAGAAAGAAAAATTAGGGCACATTTTGAGTGACTTCTCAAACCCTCTTCAATTTCATTAAAAAAATTCTGACATGCAGACTGAAACATGCACTTTGAATACCAGCAGCAGACGCCCCTGGTGAGCAGTAGCTTTACTACAGTGATCTAATGTGCAACTAGAGTGCTAACATTCAGAATTTATGGCAAATGTGTGACACATCTGAATGCCTTCTTGATGGAACCAAAGTAAACAAGCATTGAAAATGCAATAGATCTCGCCCTCGTTTAAGTTAAAGCCATTCTGTTTGTAATGAGGTGGCTTTTTAGCTTTGCTTTTATTAGTGTTTTTTCAACTTTCATGTAAATAACATGCATCTGTATGCATATAAGTATATGTATGCATGCATTTATGTTTGTATTTATATAGATATACAGATGATATATGTTTATATATGTATGTATATATATATATTCACTGAAAAAAACATAGGCTATAGACCATATATAGTTAGGAATTAGCATTTACAAAACCTTGAAAATTCACTGAAAAAACCATAGGTTATAGACCATATATAGTTAGGAATTAGCATTTACAAAACCTTGAAAATTCACTTAAAAAACCATAGGTTATAGACCATATATAGTTAGGAATTCGCATTTACAAAACCTTATTTTACTCACACAAAACCATTGAAATTCCATATATAGTTAGTTGCACTAACTATATATCGCGCACCCGCAATCCACTGCTGATGATGTCACATATTACATCATTCATGACATGGTCAGTGACATCACTGATGACATCACTGATGACATCACTGATGACATCACTGATGACATCATTGATGACAACACCCAGTGACTGTATGTTTCTGTAAAGTTAAAATATGTCTTACATATTGAAGAATGAGTGGATGTATAAGTGTCTGGATGAAGGATTTAGTAGGTGCATGACTGACTGTATGAGAGAATGATTAAATGTGTCTCACTGAGTGTATGGGTTAGTGACTAAACGGTCTTAATTTGTGCATCATTATGTCTGTTGTTCTGTAAACTGTTGCATGTGTTGATAAGTAGCTATATGAGTAACTATATGAGTTATTGATTGGTTGCCCAAGTATTTGTATGGGAGACTGAGTGTGTGTGTGGGTGGCTGGGAGGTGTATGACTCTGTGCATAGATGTGTGAGCAGTTGATTCACTAGATGTATGGTTTCAAAAGTGCATGTGGAAACAGCTGTATGGGCGGTTGACTGTGTGCATGAGTGTATTGGTGAGTGAATGGATATCTCAGTGCTACATGTCAAAGTAAGTAATATGTAAAACACAGTACATGTGAGAGTTGACATATATAAATAACTGTGCATAAGAGCCAGTGAATGTGTGAGTGGCTGTATGGATCATTGTGAACTTGTATCAGGGATTGTATAAGAGAGTAAATATGTGTTAGTATATGTTTGAATAAGTAAGGTGTGTATAACTGTATAGTTGAGGAAATGGAGATGTGATTGATTCTTTGCATGACTGACTAGGTGTGTGAGTAACTCCATGGATGTGTGACAGTCTGTGAGTGCCTGTTTACACTGAGTGTATCTAAGGTTATATTAGAGTCTGAAGATGTATTATCACATAAATGATATCATCAGTGATGTGATCAGTAATGTCAAATGAGATGTCAGTGATGTCATCAGTGATGTCATTTGAGATGTCATCAGTGATGTCATCAGTGATGTCATTTGAGATGTCATCAGTGATGTCATCAGTGATGTCACTGACCATGTCATGAATGATGTAATATGTGACATCATTAGCAGTGGATTGCGGGTCCGCGATATATAGTTAGTGCAACTAACTATATATGGAATTTCAATGGTTTTGTGCAAATAAAATAAGGTTTTTTAAATGCTAATCCCTAACTATATATGGTCTATAACCTATGGTTTTTTCAGTGAATTTTCAAGGTTTTGTAAATGCAAATTCCTAACTATATATGGTCTATAACCTATGGTTTTTTCTGTGAATTTCATTGGTTTTTTAAAAGCTAATATCTATAGCTGTAAAATATATTCTTTATTAAGTGACGTATCACGTAGCCCGTGAGACGCCTCATGATGCATCGCATAACCGTGACGTATCGTCTCTGCAGCGCAAACCAAACCCAAAACGTAAGCGCGCCAGAACACGCTTAAAGATATATATATATATTTTTTTAACCTTAATTAGACAAAATCCACACGTGCACATATCACAAACGTTCAAAAAACACAATATGTTGGACTCCCGTTACGCTGCCGGTTAGCTGCCCGGTTAACGTACCAGGAAGCACCTTTACCGCGAAAAATCGCAATTTTTTTTTCTTATGCCCCGCAGGGAACTTTAATAGCCCCCTCATCAATCCTAGGGGTTCAGGAGGGGTCTGCCTTACCCCTTTCATTCATTTACACCTTTTTTTTTTCCACCTCTTGTCTCTCGATCCTACCGAGAGACAAGATGGCGGCCGCTCCGGACTGTTTACAATGTTGACAGCCAATCAGCTACTCCTCAGACTCCCGTTACACTGCCGGTTAGCTGCCTGGTTAGCTGCCCGGTTCGCGTACCAAGACGCGTCTCTACGGCGAAAAAAATCGGATTTTTTTTTTTGGGCCCCGCGTGGCTTTATAATATCCCCCTCATCAATCCTATGGGGTCAGAAGGGGTCTACCTCGCCCTCTTTCCTTCATTTCCCCCTTTGTTTTGGTCTCCTCTTGTCTCTCGATCCTACCGAGAGACAAGATGGCGGCCGCTCCGGACTGTTTACAATGTTGACAGCCAATCAGCTACTCCTCAAACTCCCGTTACACTGCCGGTTAGCTTCCCGGTTCGCGTACCAAGACGCGTCTCTACGGCGAAAAAATCGGATTTTTTATTTTTTTTTGGGGCCCCGCGTGGCTCTATAATATCCCCCTCATCAATCCTAGGGGGTCAGAAGGGGTCTACCTTGCCCCCTTTCCTTCATTTCCCCCTTTGTTTTGGCCTCCTCTTGTCTCTCGATCCTACCGAGAGACAAGATGGCGGCCTCTCCGGACTGTTTAGAATGTTGACAGACACCGGAGAGCCAATCAGCTTCGCTTCGCAAAGTTCCGATACGCGAAAAGTACGCGAACCGGAGCGCAGCCCGGAGCGCTGTTACAGATATATATCTTGTTTTAAAAGGTTAATTTCTCAAAATCCACTGAAGCACATATATTGAGACCTAGCAAAGGCACATCGGGCTAACAGTCCCTACAATTTTGCCAAGTTTCGTGGAAATCCATTCAGCCGTTCGGGCTAAAAGTGAGGCCAACCGCCCTATGGAAATTAACATGGGAAAAACGCGTTTTGGGACCCCCCTTTTTTCTCGGCCCCCCCTTACCGAACCCCCCCCAAATTTCCAGGGGCTGCTCAGAAACAAAATGTGCCATTTTCCTGAAAATTTCAGCCGATTCCGTCCACAAACGCCAAAGTTATTAGACATAGAATTTTCAGAAATCCCATAGGGAAAAAATCCTAACTATATATACCTACTGGCGACCGCCAGTAGGTAATATATATATATATATATATATATATATATATATATATATATATATATATATATATATATATATATATATATATATATATATATATATATATATATATATATATATATATATATATATATATATATATATATAATATATATATACATATACATATATACATATATATATATATATATTCAATCAAAGGTTAAAGTAACGTTATAGTTAGGTGAATTCCTCAGTGTGAACATTAATGTTTTGAACTTGAAATACCATAGAAACTCACAGCACTAACAATAACTTGCGTCTCCGCCATACACTTCTTCTGACGTCACATATGACATCAATCATGACATGCTCTGTGACATGATATATGACATTACCGATAATAACTCAAATTATCATTGATGACATAAGTGATGACATTATCCAATGAAACTGCTCATTCGTTTTATGGTTTAGATTGTGGCAATAACTACCATATTACTTTTCTACTTAATTTTACACAGTTTGGGTCGAGCTAATAGGTGTAAGTATTTAGAAAACTCATGACCTCCTAATGCACCATAGCTGTGTAGATGTATTGAGCATCGTATAATACTTTGCATTCAAAAGTAAAGTAAAGTAGGCATGTGTGCATTGTGTTTTGCAAAAATATGTTGGTACTGCAGACAATGTTTACAGTAGGACAGAGATTCTACATACTACATAGGATGTATTTTAAGCAGCCTTCAGTTATTTAAGAGAATCATCTCAGCATGACAATTTCCACTTACTTTAGAATACTGTGTGCACCTGGTCCTATCCAATGAGCATGTGCTTGTTTTGCTTCAAAAGATAGGTTCTCTGTAAAGTTTACACCATAGTATAAACGGTGCAGGTAGTAGAATGTTTAGCTCCTTCAGATCTAGGTTATTTTTTGCAAATAGTGTCTTTCTTAACAGCTGATGCATAGAGTGTACACTGTTCTTACTAGATATTTTTTAGTAGTCTGTGGTGTATTTCTTATGAAAGTTTCAGTGTTTTCAAAAAGTGTGGCATAACAAAATTTCCTCTATAGAGTAAGCACTGTTTAATGTATTCAGATGAATTACTTAATATAGGTTTAGTGTGTGTAGGGGGCTGATACATATAAAATTAGTCCATAGTTGGTTATTTGTTTTGGAATTGCCATTCACTATTTTGGCTTCCTCTGAACAGTTATGTGCTGATTTAACACTATACTCAATGAGGATGACACATATGTCTGTGGTTGATTGTTAATGTGAACTATGCTACGAGTAAAGCTATAGCAATTTACACAGCAATATGTGGGGAAAAGAAGCTTGGATGATGTCATGAGTGAGGTCATCAATGATGAAATGTGAGATGTCATCTTTGAGTTCTTAAATTATGTCATAGAACATATCATGAGTGATGTCATATATGAGGGATGTCTTATATGAGGTCATAAGCAGTGCATGCCTGGGACTCAAGTTATAGTTATCGCTGCTATATATGATATACATAATGCAGTTCTTTTTTTCATGTATTGATTTATTTGTGATCCAAGGTTTCAATGTCTTTCTAGATTCTACAGACTGCATGAAGTGCCCTGAGGATCACTGGTCTAGTGACTTAAGAGACAAATGTATAGCAAAATCTATTGACTTTCTTTCCTTCGAGGAGCCTCTGGGTTTAATCTTAGTGTTGATATCAATTTTCTTCTTCCTTAATGCTTCCTGCATATTTGGGGTCTTCTTTTGGTATCAGGACACTCCAGTGGTGAAAGCTAACAATCGCGGCATCAGTTACCTTCTGCTTGTATCTCTCATGCTTTGTTTTCTCTGTGCCTTGAATTTCATTGGCCGGCCAATGGAAGTAACCTGCATGTTGCGACAGATCATCTTTGGAGTCATTTTCTCCCTCTGTGTTTCCTGTGTGCTTGCTAAAACCATTACAGTTGTCATTATCTTCAGAGCCACGAAGCCTAACAGCAATCTCAAGAAGTTCTTAGGTCCGAAGGTAGCCTACAACCTCGTTCTGTCCTGCACTTCAATTCAAGTGACTATTGGGATTGCTTGGCTGGCAATATCCCCTTCATATCCAGAACACAACACAAGCCCTGCCATGAAAGAGATAGTCCTTGGATGCAACGAGGGCTCCATCATCTGGTTCTACAGCATGTTGGCCTTTATGGGATTTTTGGCCAGTGTGAGCTTCATTGTTTCCTTCCTAGCCAGGAACTTACCTGACAGCTTCAACGAGACCAAGTTCATCACTTTCAGCATGCTTGTGTTTGTCAGTGTCTGGTTGACCTTTATTCCTGCGTATCTGAGCACAAAGGGAAAGTATCTGGTTGCTGTTGAAATTTTTGCTATTTTATCCTCAAGTGCTGGTCTCCTTTTTTGTATATTTGCCCCCAAAGTATTTATAATATTTTGGAGGCCAGAGAGAAATTCACGAGAATATTTAACTTCAAAAACAAAGGCAACCACAAAAGTTAAATAACATGCTAGCAATTGTACATGAACACCAATTTGGTTTCTAGTGAGTTGAAGTAGCCACAACATGATGGGGAATATGTAATACTTAGGTTATGACTCTACAACTGCAAAGGTGTTGACAAAATATTGGAGAAAAACTATTGTGTGGACAAAAAATTGTGTCAAGATTATTGAGGGCAAAAATTTTGTGAAGGTAAATTTCTATAGGTAAGCAAAGTTATCCACCAGGACACTTGCTTCCACCAGTTTGATATCCCAGCATTGCAATGCTGACAGTATAGGCATAAATTATGAGCTAAAGATCTATGAAAATTGTTAAGAGTGTGGCAAGTTGAGAGACACTACAAAAAAATATGTATTGGAACTATTGGTAGTGAACTAGTCGTAGCCCATTTATGATTATCAATGAATTAGTAAGTAATGTTGTACTGGTCACTCACTAAGGAAAGTGTATTATGTGTTATGTATCGTTTGTTATCCTATTTTCTGTACTATATGATTGACAATACATTATGGAGTACAATGTTAGTACCCACTACAAAATGGCCACTCTTTTCGGCACTTTTACTATAGTCCTTTTTGATTTTCTTTGTTTTATTGTTTAAATTGAAGGACAAAAGTATAAAAAACTGCATTTTTGTAACATGGTCAACATCGTGACCAAGGTGCACGTCGGCATTGAAATGTGTTGGCGTTTGTGCTACTGCAGATTTGCTAAATAATATAGCATTATCGCACCAAAGTGCTGTGTTCTCCTTTTTTCATGGAACAGGAACTGTTTGAATGTGTGTGTATATATATATATATATATATATATATATATATATATATATATATATGTATGTATGTATGTATATATATATATATATATATATATATATATATATATATATATATATATATATATATATATATATATATATATATATACACACACACATTCAAACTGTCCAGTCGGCGTAAAAAGGAGAGGGCCTTGCTCACAATGTAATATTACTCATGCTAAAACGCCCCCCCCCCCCGCGTCACTGAGAGACACATTTTGGCAATATGCCTTTCTCGATGTCAGTGAGACCAATTGAGAAACACCATTAGAATGTGCAAACGTGCATTACGTGAGTTAAAAACATGAAAATAGGTGATGGCTTAATACAGTTACTACTCATTATAGGAAACATAGTGGCCATCTTTAACCTTGTTCCAGACACAAGCAATTTAATGCATAATAGGTACTCCATTAATAAATATATGTATATGCAATTGATGAGTGGTTACAAACGCATTTCATATGTAAGAAAATCTAATAAATATTTAGCTTGTAATGCGAAAATTCTCCAATGAAAAGTTAATATAAAAAGCTGGCTTATAAAGAGTTGTATTTCCTCTATCTTTTTCATCTAAATTAATTGCCATTTTTTAAACCACTTGGAATGCTTGCAGATTAACACAATTGCACCCTGAATGGGCAAACCTTCATAACATAACGGATTATGTGAAGATAACAAAGGCCTATATGGAAATAATAAACATGATTGCTGGGAACTGACTTCTCGACATGGTATTCTACCGCTAAAAGAAGATCAGTAAGGGAAGACCAGGGGCAATGAGGATTAATATAATACTACAACATCATTCCAGATGGGCCCATAGATCCACATTGGTATTAAGGTCCAGCGGGGCTCTGGTTCGCAAATCATTGATGTGTTTTGATTCTAGAGCCCTCAATACTCTGGTCCTGTCCCCCCTTTCTCATTCTTGGGGACCTGGTCAATGCAAAAGAACTGTAAAAGGTTGCAATCACTAATGTGAATTTTCTCAAAATGACGAGCCACCGAATAAGTCGCGTCTTTTTTGTACTGGCTTGCATATGTTCCAGTATAAGCTTTTTATATATCTATTTATATATATTTTCAAGCTACATAGATGTGGAGTTATGAATAGTAAATCTATACTTACTTATTTGCGCTTACCTTCTCGATATTTTGGTCCTCAATATTTTCAACAATATATTCTGTCCACACGATATTTCTATTTCCGGTATTCTGTCAGTGAACCGACTGCATATTGTCATTATCAACTTATTTGAACTATGTGAAACTTAATAACAATAGCTTGGGAGTGTTTAAAGTAATATTGCATTTTGTATGCTACATAATAATAGCAAATAGACCCTTTTTTAAAGAATACTGCAATTATGTTGACATTGATGGTGTAGGTTTTTTCAGATAAAAATGTTGAATATTGTCTTCTCGTTAGAACCTGTTACAATGAGTCATGTGCATTAATTGCAAAGAAGAAACAGAGGCAAACAAATGATTAACTTAAAATACTTGCCATTAAATGTTCAAACAATTGTTATAAAATATTTGCAAAAGAAACACTGGAACTAGAAATGCCATTGCAGCTATCACCGCCTGGTCATGTGATCCACCTAATGCTCAAATAATCAGTTGATATCTGAGAAGAAGCAACATTTAGGACATTTTAAAAGGACTGGACAAATGCATGAATGTCCCCAAAGGTGAAAAAATGCATTTCACTGTACAAGTAACATTTTCACAGAAGCTCAGACCAATTAAGTGGAGTACAAAAATAAATAAGAGTCTACAAATCAGATCTCAATACTATGTTGTGCTCAAACCTATCGATACCCTTCTCAGGCTCATCAAGACAACCTCATTTGTTGTGGCACATTTAAGCATGATCTTAGAATGTAAAGTAACTTTTAAATGAACCCCAAAATTAAGCCTTGTTTTCCTGTGCTTGTTGATGGTGAACAGGTTGATTTAAATATTCTGCAGAATGTTTCCTTTTTCTAAATTATACATTGTTAGAAACAGTTGTGTAATAAAGATCCTCTCCTTTGCTAGTTTGGTATAGAAATTATTCAAAATACCAATACATTTGCTTTACAAAGTTAATTGTTGATTAACCACCATAAGTCCTACACTGGTACAGAACACTTCTCAAACATATGGGTCAAATAACAAATCAGTATGCGGTTTACCCCTAACCTTTTGCCTTCAGACTTCCTGCTTTTGCTGACTTTGTTTTTAGTGGCCTTAGGACTCAGCACATTTTACCACTGATAAAGTGTTTGTGCTCTTTCCCGAACACATGGTAGGCTTATACCCAATTGCAATATTTAATTTACATATAAGTCCCTAGTAAAGTGGCATTTACTTGTGCCCAGGGCCTGTACATTAAATTGTACTAGTGGGCCTGCAGCACTGGCTGGCCAACTGTTTAAGTAACTGTTCAAACATCTTAGGCCTACTATTGCAGAGCCTGTGTATACAGTTTAAACTGTCATGACAATCTGGCCAAATAAACCTTTTACGGTACCCACAGCTTCCTTTTTAATACATTAAGTCGCTCCTAGGGTAGGCCTTGGACAGCTTACAGGGCAGGGTGCAATGTATTTATAAAGTGGGACATGTACTTTCAACTTTTACATGTCCTTGAAATGAAAAACACTTAGGGGGTCATTAAGATGGAGGAGGGCCCGCCACCGACAGCCTGTCGGTGACAGGTGACAGGCCCTCCACCATTGTACTGTGGTTTTCTGCCCACCAGATTACAATGGCGGGCGGAAACATGGAGGTCGGAAAGACTGACCACCACAGTTCTGATGGGCAGTCATTTTACAACCGCCTGTTGCAGTAGCCACATTGCCCAGCATTGCGGCGGTGCCTGTCAGGCACTGGCGTCTGGAAAATGAAATCCCTTATCGCTGGTCTTTCGCGGCGGTTAACCGCCCACGAAACGGCAGGCGGAAATGGATTTGGGGGCCTGTAGTGGGCCCCCCTTCATCCCTGGGCCTGGGGCAAGGGAACTGGGGGGCACCATTGGCTTGTGGCTGGCACCACATGGTGCATGCCACGTAGTGCAGGGATAATCAAGTGCATTTTTTTGTTTATTTATTTATTTAAAGAGTTTTATGTGGCGCTAGCTAGACCTGGGGGGTATCAGAGCGCTAACCGCATCTCTGCCGCAAAACAGTAAATAGGCAATGCAACCGCTGCAGTGGCAGTCGCACCCTAATGCAGTCGGTGGGTAGGCCGCCTCGTAGGCAGTCGGTCCCACTACTTCAACAGTGGCCGACAAATTGAAGTCCGTTTGCTATCGTAATGACCCCCTTAATCTGTTTTTCATTACTGCAAGGCCTGTCTTTCACATAAGATACTGGTGGAGTTGTCTTATTACATTTTGTGTAATGTAAAATCCTAACTCACGGTAAAGTTGGATTTGAAATTGCAATTCTGAAGATGGCACTTTTAGAAAGTTTGGCCTCCGGGTTTACCATGTAAATGGAGGTGACTTTTTAAATTTGAGCAGCTAAACGTGTTTCGCTGCTAGTGATGAGTAGAAGTTCTTTTGCTCTTTTACTATATTTTTGAATTGGTCATATGTATTTTTTTTTAGCTATCGATCACTAATTTACAGGAACCACTTTTTGGTATCTCCATGCTTAGTGACCTTTGACATTCTTGCCAGTAATTATTAAGCTACCAATTGGATTGGGACATTACTTTTGTGCTATGCAGGTCAGTCTCGCTTAAATCAATTGTTGCAAATTGCCCTATTACTTGAAATGGCTGTCCTGGGTCTGAATTACGTATTTATATTATAGTGAATTAGAACTAGTCTGCTTTTGCATGCCCATAGATTGGTTTCAATTGTCACTTCGGTGAGCTAATACTTTTGCTTCTTCAATTTTGTTTTATTGATTAGGTTGGTCCCTTGAGCACTCATATTCTATTCACGGGCCTGCTCTTTATTGCGTTTGTTTTCTTTACCTCTTATTGGCAGATCTATATTATCTAGGTGCATTATTATCTTGATGATGACCCTCAGTAATTGGGATTGAAATGCCATTGACACTTGAAGCAATGGAAATTTGTTTATTTTGACTTACTACATGATTATATAAATTCTTTACCTCATGACTTTACTCATGTACTAAGATTTCTTTAAAATCTTTATATGTACGCTACGCTGCTTTTTTTTAATGTGTTTCACATGCACCATTCACGGACACTGGTTCACAAGCAGTGTTCACTTTGTTGTATTCACTGCATTCATTGTTGAGTAATGTTGATGCTACTTTTCATTACTTTGTGCTGTGAGACATTTATATAAACTCAGTAATATATTTGGTACTTGCTTTGGTGTTCTTATTAGTTAAGTGTATAAATGTTTTTGTACTAATTAGGGGTGGGCGGCCAGCTACGCTCCGTGCACGGAGTGTGCGTAGTGCCGCCTACTTCGCATTTTGCGGAGCGGGCGTAGCCAGGCGGCACTACGCACGCTCCGCAGACGGAGCGTAGCTGGCCGCCACCCGCCTTCCTCCTGCCCTCCCTAAATACTTTCAATTAAAGGAGTAAAATAATTAAAACGCACTTACCTTGCCTGCCGCTGCCCGCCGCGTCCCCGGGGCTCGCTATCTTCCGTCTTCCGTCTTGTTTACTAATGCGCATGCGCGGGCGGCCGCGCATGCGCATTTTCTCGTGAGAAATGCGCATGCGCGGCCGCCCGCGCATGCGCATTAGTAAACAAGATGGAAGACGGAAGATAGCGAGCCCCGGGGACGCGGCGGGCAGCGGCGGGCAAGGTAAGTGCGTTTTAATTATTTTACTCCTTTAATTGAAAGTATTTAGGGAGGGCAGGAGGGAGGCGGGTGGCGGGGCTGGCGGCCAGTGGTGTTTGCGTAGTGGGGCTACGCGGAGTGCGGAGGTGGGCGTAGTTTCTCGCCCACTTCGCGTAGCTCCGCGAATCCCTACTACGCACACTACGCCCAGGGCTAGTACTAATACCTGTTAAGACACTGTTGCGTATATTACTTTTAGAAAGTTGGCATTTTCCTGCCTTAGCCATTTGGTGCCTGCATTATGCCTTTTGTTAAATGACTGGATGTAGATGACAATTGGTCATTGTGTATTAGTCCTAGACAGCCACACACAATGGGGAGCTTAGGTGTGACTGGATGAGCCATCACTGACAGGATGGGAGGGGGGAGCTGGGCCCTGCCCCACTTACACTTGAAAAGACAGTGTCCTGTCTCCACACAAAGGGCTTCATACCCCCTGTAGTTAGTCTGGAGCCAAGGCAGGGAAGGCAGGGCATCTGAGCACTTCAAAGGCATGACCCTAGAAGCTTCTCTCCACATTGAATGCACAACTGTGTATGAAAGAAGAACCTCTGACACAAACTCTTTAGTACACTTCAGGAAATGTGGACATTCTGCCAGAAAGAAGATCTGCTGTGCTGCACATGGGCTGCCACTCTGCTGTACTGCTGCTCTAAAGGTACTGCTGCCTTACTTTACTGGCCTGCTGCCTGAAGAACGGGACCTACAAACTCATCTTAAACTCAGGCCCCAGAGTGACTCAAAGGGCTAGTCTTCTGGTTTTCTGATCTGGGCCTCGGGGACATCGCAGGCACCCCCACTAGCCCCTGAACCAAGCTGCAGTGAGCTTCTGACTCCCACGTGGTGCCTGATCCATTGACATAGCTCGCAATCTCTTGAAATGAAGTGTTGGGGCTCTTCATGACCTCAAATAAGCTTGCTTGCATAACAACTGTGCCGCACAGATTGAAATCCAGTACCAGCCCCATCTCTACGCACAGCAGAATCGACAGCCCCTGGGAGGCGCACAATACAAAGCTTCAGCCCGCCTGTCCACCCTGCCCGGCCTGCTCGTCACACCACGCCAACTGTCACCCATGACATTCTCCTTGATCCTCTAAACCCCCTCCAATGCAAATTCTACTTTTGGCACAAAACATGAGAACATAAACCTTCAGCTGGATTATTCTTGGAATTGTATATGACCCATACTTTATTGCGGCTGGCATGAACTTTTGACTTTGACCCAGTTCAGCATGACCAGATGGCCGCGGTTGGCACTTTTTGTTTTAGGCACAATTTTACAGTTTATTCTTTAGAAATTCATACCTCTAGTTCTACTGTTTGGATTCATGTCATTTTGGTCTTGTTCATTTCTTTTAATTTTCTCTAGTTTTCCAACCTGGAGTGGGATCCTTTTGTGTGGTGTTTTAACTGATTTTACTGTTTAAAGTGCTACACGGATACTTTGCCTCTGAGTTAAGCCTGACTGCTCTGTGCCAAGCTACCAGGGGATTGAGCACAGATTAATTTGGGATTTGCGTGTGCCTTATTTTGACTATAATTGTGGTTGATAGGCTCAAACCCCATTCCACCAACAAACCCATTTTTAACATTGCGGATGAGCACAGGACTTGTGTTTGTGTAGTGCAGTACAGTGATTTTGTGAACACTACCAACCCACATCCAAGAACAATTTGAGTTTCAAATTCTTCCTGATTGGCCTGTTTGTTTTAAATGTATTCTTATTCTACCTGACTGGGGGTGTCTGTGACATTACCTGCAAAGTTGGAGTTTGAGATTGTCAACCTGGAGAGCTACTCTGTGACTCAGCTGAATGAGCTTTGCCACAAAGGGGCTGTCTGCTTAAATGAGGTCCAAGAAGCTGGATCTCCCAAAGCTTTTGAGGACATGAGTAGAGGCCTACCATTTGTCAGTCAAAATAAATGATCAGGAGGAAGAGGATTATATGGAGGGATCAGAGTATGACTTAATGGAGTTTTTGGAATGCAGTCTACTGAGGAGGGTGATGGCTTACTCCTAGGATTGGAGATTCCTTCCCATGCAGGGAGCATTGTGTCCTCTCACAACCTGTCCCCAGAGCAGCTGGTGGAGGGGTTGGGGGCGAGACAGTTTAAACTTCAGATGACCCAGATGAAAATGGAAGAGCGGAAACTGATCATAGATGACAAAATTACTTGTATGGCTCATGAGAGAAGCATTAAGAAGCTGGACATCAAAGCCAGACAGACAGAGTCCAGCACTGAGGGTGCCAGCATAGCTGCAGTGTCCTCTGGAGACAAGAGGGTCCATATTCCTTAAGGTGTGATGCCTGACTTTGATGTGCTGGACAATATTGACTAGTGATTTGAGACTTATGAGATTGTCATATCGATGCACACGATCCCTGAGGAGGATTGAGAGACTAGTCTGTGGAAGGAAGTATATCCCTGGTGAAGGGAGGGACACCCTTCTGCCCTAGAGAAGGGGGACACAATGAGGTATCCATCATGAGGAAAGCCCTTGTCAGGAAATATTACCTTAACCCAGTGAAATACAGACAGAAGTTCAGGGACAGCCAGAAGCTGCCCTAGCAGTCCTGGGTCGATTTTGAGGATTCATTTTGCAAGACACTGCTTAGCTAGATGAAGGGCAGTGAGGTGAATAATTACAAAGGGCTGTATGATTTGTTTGCAATAGAGCACGTCTTCCATAATTGTCTTCAAGAGTTTTTCTACAACCAGATTGATATTAAACTCACTGACCCCAGGGAGCTTGCTAAAGTAAAGAGGCAGACCGCTGGCTCAGCACCAGGGTCCATAAGAAGTTAATGCAGCCATCACCACAAGGGTAGGCAGGGTCTCAATCAAAAGAAAGAGGGGGGCGGCAAACATAAAAACAAGGAGTTCTCTAAAGGTCCCCAAGCTAGTTCCACAGGTCAGGATTTCCTTCCCGCACCTGAGAAAAGAAGAGATGGTTTCTTGACAGTAGGTTTTCAGGGAAGGCACCCCCAAGTGCTTTGAGTGTCAAGAGGAAGGGCACTCAAGGGTAATGGCAAGGGTCCATCGGAGGGATGTCACTGGGGTTGGCTATCATAGTTCTTGGGGAGGAGATTGTCCCAGTTAGTGGGGGGAGTGTAGAGGTTACCCTAGTGTCCCTGGGTGATGGAGAGGTGGTGCAGAGAACTTACATGCCTAGTAAAACTTGACAATACAAGCAGCGTATCAGCATTAATGGGCAGGTGGTGGAGGCTCTGAGAGACACTGGAGCTAGCATGACAACCGTCAGATGTCATCTAATGACCTCACAGCGGGTAGTCCCCTAGACATTCCACCAAGTTGTTGCAGCTGACAACCGTGCAAGTCACTAACCAGTCGCTCTTGTCACCTTTGAATGAGGATTCCGGTCCCTTGAGAATAGCTGTGAGTCTTTTCATGTCTGTGGATTGGTTGCTTGCCAATGAATGACCTAGGGCATCAACTGAAACAACAACAAGGTGATAGATGGAATGCTTGAATTAATCTCAGCCACTGGCAATCGCTCAGGCTGCTTCCCAATCTATCATTTTTCACCCATCATGCAACCTCAGTTTGGACCCAGCCATATGCAAATCATTCTTGACCCTGCTCCAATGTGAACAGTCCAGCCCAATCTGCCAAGCTAGGTCCTTCCTGAACCAGAATACATTCAACCTAGAACTAGTTTCACCCTTATTATGGTCTCTTCAGCCAGATATAGCTTGATTTAAGAGGCACAGTGAGCATGGGTCCCACGTCTAGGCATGCCCATCGCACTTAGGGTTTCACCTGCAACAACAACAAGGTGATGGATGGAATGCTTGATTTAATCCAAGCCACTGGCAATCACTCGTGCTGTATTCCAACCCATCATTTTTCCTGCAAATCAGTCTTTGTTCTGCTTGAATGGGAACAGTCCATCAGAACTGCCAAACCAAATGATCCCTGAACCAGAATACATGCAACCTTGGGCCAGTTTTGCCCTTATTACGGGCTCTTCAGACAATGAGGTGGCTCGATCCTACTTGAATCACCAAGGGGCCACAAAATGTCCACATCTGAATCAGTTGGCAATCAAAATCTGTACCTACTTGGAGTTTCATTTTTCATACCTTAAGGCAGTGTACGTTCAAGCGGCTCTGAATTTTCATGCAGACTGCTTAGGGCAAAATCTGCTTTCTTCAGGACCTATCTCATCTGGCAACTGCTCTGTTCCACTAGATAATAAGCCTCTTTGGCTATCCTTGGATAGACCTATTGGCATGTCCCCGGAACTCATTGCTCCCAGTATATTGTCCATGGGCCTGTGAAAAGGATGCTCTGTCAATACCTTGGCCACACAGGCTTGTATGCCTCCCGCCTCAATTCTGTCACTTTTGACAGTTCTTCAGAAGATTTGGGGGGAGCAGGTGTATCAGTGTTCAGTTCAGTTCAGTTCAAACCACTTTATTCGATTATTTAAAATCATAAAAGTATACATATAATCACACATCATAAAATACATTTAAGACAATAGGTAATATTAAAATCACATAAAACCTAATATAATACCATTTCATATCCACTTAAAAATACCAATACAAGTGAGTACAAAAAAATTCATGGTTCAACCATAGCTGGGCATCTTAACTTTCTTGACCTTACAGCAGGCAGCTACAAAATAACTGGCAATATTAAAAATATTCAATGTGGTATCCAGTAATTGCAGGTACATTAAGGCAGGTTTAACCTGTAGGAACCCCTTGCCTCTTAAGAGTGGAATTATATACTTTTCCCTAATATCAGAGTAATGACCGCAAAAAAAATATAAAATGTGTGGTATCTTGAATTGAGCAGCTATCACAATCACAAAGTGCTGCCTTCTCTGGTTTACTCCAGCCTTGAAAGGTTCCCAATAAAAGGTGTATCTGATTGAACCGGAATCTAGTTAGCAACCAGCGATGATAAGGCCTTGTTACTATCTTTAGATAGGGCTCAATAGAGGGTGATTTAACTAACAGGAAATGAGCCCGAACCAGAGGTTTTTGTAGTTCCTCAGATTCCCGTTCCTGCGACCTTAAGGACAAAAAATGCTTTTTAACCCACCTTATATCACCTTTAACAATGCCCACTGGGGATTCAAAAATTTCTGGTCGCCCAAGTTTGGCAAACATTAATTTAACATAGGAAAGCCACTGTATTTCATTTCCCCTTTCTAAAATAATACAGTCTTTTAAAATTGGCGATTAAACGTTCATTCTTGATTAAGCCAGGTTTTTAGCCAGCAAATAAGGGGAGCCAGGCTAATCAGATCGCAAACATACCCCATTCCCAGCTCCTGGTGAGCAGCAAATGGGGGATAGACAAGAGGGAGAGAAAAAAATTATTTTCAATCGTCTGCACCTCCTCACCTTGCTTATACCCCCAAATTGCAGCACCATATAACACTATTACCAGGCATTTTGCCTTATAGATAGAAAGAATTGCCTCACATGGCCTTCCCCCTAGCCGTTGTGCGAAACTTAATAGGGCTGATGTAGATCTACCTAAAGCATTCTTTTTTGCTAAGCGCTGGGGGGCCCAGGAACATCTGTCATCAAACAGGACCCCCAGGTAGGTAAAAGCCTTCACCCTCTTCACATCTGCCCTCTTGCAATAAAAGGTTTTCACGTTATTTTTGCGTAACCCAATAGACATAACATGTGATTTGGCAATATTTACTACTAGGTCCAGAGAGTTCATGAACTCCCCAAAGGAGTTCAGCAATCTCTGTAAGCCTATCGAGGTGCGCGCTAATAGGACGGCATCGTCCGCGTATAGGAGAACCGGAATGGTACTGTTCCCTATCCGCGGGACGTCCAAATTAGCAATATCCAGGGATTTAGCTATAGCATTGATGTACAAAGTAAAAAGTAGAGGGGCCAGGACGCACCCTTGTCTGATCCCTCTACCTGATTGAAAGTGTCTTGTGTAAGTGCCTTCCTGTGTCATCCTCACGGATGCAAACAGATCCCGATGGAGATCAGCCATATAGAATACCAGATTAGCGTCAATCCCTAAATCCAATGAAAGGGACTACAGCTTTGATCTGTTAACCAGATCGAAAGCTGTGGATAGGTCCATAAAACCTAGATAAATAGACCCCTTGGAGGCTACAGTGCATTTGTTTGTTAATGGATACAAATTAAGGCACTGGTCAATGGTGCTTCTGCCCGATCTAAATCCATATTGGAATTCCGACAGAATCCTATTATCTGTGACCCACTCAGACACCTTAGTTAAAATAACTTTCCCCAGGATTTTAACAGAAGAATCAATTAAAGAAAGAGGTCTATAACACCTCGGGTCCCCTCTCTAGCCTTTTTTTAAAACAGGAATGATTATAGAGTGGGACCATGGGGCAGGAAATCCATGGGAGATAGTAGAATTAAAAACATTAGTTAAAATCTTAACCCAAAGTTTGCCATTGCCCTTATAAAGGTCGGTGGGGGCACCATCTGGGCCTGGAGCCTTGTTACTTGCAGATTCATTTATTGCTCTCTCCACATTCTCCTCTTCAAACACTAAATTGGACTCTGGCGACATATCGTTAATGGCTATAAAAGAGTTGAATACCTCGTTACTCGCATATATAGCTTCAAAGTGTTTCAGCCAATCATCCTCTGAGATATTAATTTCAAGTATATCATTCTCCTCGCCTGTAAGGAGTGGACTATTAACAATAGACCAGAACTTCAAGCTGTCCTTTAAAACTTCTTTAGAGATCGAGCTATCCCAAGCCTCTGATTTAATTTCATTTTTGCAAGTTTGCATACTTAATTTATATTCTTTTCCGAGACTAGCTATAAGGGCTTTATCCCTGGGTAGAACTTTCAGTGATTTTAATAGATTTTGATGCACCCTGGAGCATTTAGAGTCAAACCATCTTTTTTCTTGTTTACGTTTAGGTTTACCAGTAGCCGTTAGGTCTAAAGCAACCTGCTTACAGATTGTTTCAAAAGCTCTAATGATCTCCCCCTCTGAAGTGGAGCTGTCCGCACATTTTTTGATATCTTCTTACACCTTTGTACTCAGACTATCTAAAAAATGCTCCCGGACCATTTTTTCCATTTTTATCCTCCTCCCTTGATCATGAGTTCTCACACTATTAGGTCCCTTAACGTTGTCTATGGCATCAATACGGCAAAAGCCTTTTTTCTATTACCAGGTTAACCGGGTTGTGATCACTGAAGGGAGAGATAATTGCATTATAAAAAATACATGCCCTAACAGGGCGGGGGATAAAAATATATAGTCAATAATCGACTCACTTTCCCTAGCTTTAAACGTTACAACCCTCTTGTTGATCTCAAAAAAACTTGACTCGTAGAGGTCAGCACATGATAAAAGATCCTCGAGAGCCTCCCCCTTGTGAGTATGCTCAAAATGAGGTGGGGATGCAAAAGAGGGACCATGAAGTTCATTAATTGGACAGTTAAAATTACCCAAATTAATATTAAAATCCCCTTTGTGCACTTCTAAAAACTGAACCAAATGGCACAAATGTTCGTTAGAATACTCACTATCCCCAGAGGTATAGAAATTAACTAACAAAGTTTTATCATGATGTGAGGTAGTGAGCTCTGCTAATAAACAATTAGGAGAGGCAGAATCTAAGATCTTAACAGCACCCTTTAGCCTCACTGAGATGAGGAGCATCAACCCTCGCTTGGCTCTGCCCGAGTGGTTTGGACGGGCTGGCTGGAAATAAGATTTAAAGACGTCCAACCAAAAGTTATTATCCTTATCCCAGGTCTCTTGTAGGGCTACGACATCACAAGCTCTAATAATCTTTAACCAGTTTTGATCACCCCTTTTCGACCGAAGCCCTGCAATATTCCAACTCATTAGCCTAAATTTGGAGTCTACCTCTATAATAGTATCAGGCTCATCAGGAGGGAGTCGAGGGGTCACAGTTATAGGCCCTAGTCAATCGTTCTCAGTTAAACCGGACAGTGGCGAAAACCTATTTACAAGGGCTAGAGTGTCCTTACTCATTGTTACCTGGATACCTTGTGGTTTGATTGAGGAGATAGCTCCCGATTTCCCCCCACCAGAAAGATGATTCCCATTTGTGGAGTTGAAAGACAGCCTGCCTAGAATTCCATGGAAATAATGAGGATAAGGTCTTATTCCTCTGTTTAGACGACTAGGGGAAGGATAAAAGAAACACAGAGATACTGCCCGAATACTACCCTCCTTTCTCCTCAAATCAGAACCATTCCACAGCATTCGGGGTACAACATGTAGGTTGTTAAAATTAACAATGACGCAATCCCCTTTAATTCCCTTTTCCGAGCTCCCTAACCATTCAACACGCCTTGCCATTATTATATTTGAAGAAATATCAGTATCACCTGCGCAATTTTGGTCACACCATTTTTTAGTGACGGCTAGTAGGTCATCAGAAGATTCGACCTCTCCCTCCGCCCGTCGAGGTAACCTTACAAGGACTACCACCAACGGGACTGCTTCAGGGGGAAGATTGATGAAAGGTTGGATAACAGTTTGATTCCTCGACTGTTGGTCGATTTCTTCCCCCTCCCTCTATATGCAACCAGATTACTTCGCATCTCTGAGTTCCTTAATATACTGCTCTGTGGTTCACCAACCCCATTATTATAGACATCTCGTCCCCTAGGTATGACTAATCCAGTTATAGAGGTTTCAACTGGTAGGGGAACTCCTGGCCTAATCCTTTCGCATTGTTCCACATTTTTCCCGGTGCCCACTATTGGAAGCTTTATGGATTGGTCAGATAACTGGGCACGGCCAGAGACGCCCTCCTGCCGATTTAAAAACATATTGATTCGTTCACATTTTCCTAATAAATCGGCAACACAAGTGTTCAGAGTGTCAATGATGTCCTTGGCAATACTGGTTAGAGCCGACTCCAACCGGGTAGTAAATATTTCCTCCACCAGGTCGCAAACAGTGGACTCTGTAGTATTAAGAAGAGCAGGTCCAGGGTTTTGTATTGTACTTTTTGGCTCTTTGTTCCATTTATTTGTACCCTTCTGGGCTTTCTTTGGCACTGTACTCTGTTTTTTAGACTGACCTTTAGTGTTCGTAGTGTGGCCGGGGGGTATACTAGAGGCATTACTTATAGGTCGTAGAGCCCTATCCTCAGCGGCAGCAATATGTTCTTCCTGTACACCTTTTGGGGGATTGATAATTACGCGGGGCTCCAGGGGAACAGGATTTTTCAAAATGACTTCTGAGGAGAGTGATTCCGCTACTCAAGCTGCGTTTATATCCAGCCCAAGTTCTCTCTCGGCCGTTTCAATTTCTGTCATCAACACACCCACCGCCGAGGTCAGATAAGAGATAATAGACAAGGACTTCCTGGGGACTTTCGCCCCTCCCCCTGGTCTTGAGATGTATGCAATTTCCGTTAACCCATGTTGAAGTTCACTTTGAATAGGGGTGGCCCGGCCCGGCCTCTTCTGGCCCCTGAGGGCCACAGACTGTCCGCCCTCGCCCGGGCTTAGCCCGGCTCATCCCGCGCACGTCCCGCGCGCGGGGGATGTGATAAAATATATCCTTCCGGTGGTTGGAGGGAGGGGCGAGCTGGCTCCTGCAGCCCGATGTGCTCTGGGCTCTGCAGTCCTGGCCCCAAACTGCGAGTGTCTCCAGCGGAGTGGGAGACATGAGAGTTGATGTAGGTGCTGAGGGAGGGGCGAGCTGG
The DNA here is from genome assembly GCF_964263255.1 of Lissotriton vulgaris. Lineage (NCBI taxonomy): Eukaryota > Metazoa > Chordata > Amphibia > Caudata > Salamandridae > Lissotriton > Lissotriton vulgaris. The sequence goes on along the minus strand of NC_141695.1, from coordinate 1,301,032,089 downwards.
CTCCTGCAGCCCCGCTGTCCTCTGGGCTCCGCAGTCCTGGCCCCAAATTGCTTGTGTCTCCCGCAGAGTGGGAGACATGAGAGTTGATGTAGGCGCTGAGAGAGGGGCGATCTGGCTCCTGCAGCCCCACTGTCCTCTGAGCTCCGCAGTCCTGGCCCCAAATTGCTTGTGTCTCCCGCAGAGTGGGAGACATGAGAGTTGATGTAGGCGCTGAGGGAGGGGCGAGCTGGCTCCTGCAGCCCAGCTGTCCTCTGGGATCCGCAGTCCTGGCCCCAAATTGCGAGTGTCTCCTGCGAAGTGGGAGGCACGAGAGTTGATGTAGGTGCTGAGGGAGGGGCGAGCTGGCTCCTGCAGCCCCGCTGTCCTCTGGGCTCCGCAGTCCTGGCCCCAAATTGCTTGTGTCTCCCGCAGAGTGGGAGACATGAGAGTTGATGTAGGCGCTGAGAGAGGGGCGATCTGGCTCCTGCAGCCCCACTGTCCTCTGAGCTCCGCAGTCCTGGCCCCAAATTGTGAGTGTCTCCCGTGAAGCGGGAGGCACAAGAGTTGATGTAGACGCTGAGAGAGGGGCGATCTGGTTCCTGCAGCCCGCTGTCCTTTGGGCTCCGCAGTCCTGGCCCCAAATTGTGAGTGTCTCCGGTGAAGCGGGAGGCACAAGAGTTGATGTAGGCGCTGAGGGAGGGGTGAGCTGGTTCCTGCAGCCCCGCTGTCCTCTGGGCTCCGCAGTCCTGGCCCCAAATTGCGAGTGTCTCCCGCGAAGCGGGAGGCACGAGAGTTGATATAGGCGCTGAGGGAGCGGCGAGGAGGCTCCTGAAGCCCCCCTGTCCTCTGGGCTCCGCAGTCCTGGCCCCAAATTGTGAGTGTCTCCCGCAAAGCGGGAGGCACGAGAGTTGATGTAGGCACTGAGGGAGGGGCGAGATGGCTCCTGTAGCCCCGCTGTCCTCTCGGCTCCGCAGTCCTGGCCCCAAATTGCGAGTGTCTCCCGTGAAGCGGGAGGCACGAGAGTTGATGTAGGCGCTGAGGGAGGGGCGAGCTGGCTCCTGCAGCCCCGCTGTCCTCTGGGCTCCGCAGTCCTGGCCCCAAATTAAGAGTGTCTCCCACGAAGCGGGAGGCACAAGAGTTGATGTAGGCGCTGAGGGAGGGGCGAGCTGGCTCCTGCAGCCCCGCTGTCCTCTGGGCTCCGCAGTCCTAGCCCCAAATTAAGAGTGTCTCCCACGAAGCGGGAGGCACAAGAGTTGATGTAGGCTCTGAGGGAGGGGCGAGCTGGCTCCTGCAGCCCCGCTGTCCTCTGGGCTTCGCAGTCCTGGCCACAAATTGCGAGTGTCTCCACTGTGCATCAGTGATTCTGGTGGCACCTTTTTGGACCAGACACCCATGATTTTTTCTTCTGATGGCTCTATCCAAGGGTTGTTTTTTAAGAACGTGCCAGTCCCGTTCCCCTTGCAGTTTCCAGAGATGTCTCTAAATCAGTTGCTTCACCTCAGTCTAACTGCTTGGGGCTAGAGAAATTGAGTCTGATTTCCTTGGGCTGTTCTTCCCTTGTGGCAGAGCAGGTTCAGCAATCTAGGAAGGATTCTACTGGGGCTTCTTATATAAAGCATTGGAATTAGTTTTCTCATTGGTGTTCTTCGAACTCCCTTAATCCTTTTTCCATTGATCCTGTCCAGGTTTTGGATTTCTTGAGAGACCGCTTTCTGAAAAAGCTGTCCACTTCGTCTCTCTCTGCCTAGTGGGCTGCCTAATAATTATGTAGAGGCGTGGGGAGTGATTTGTCTGCTGTAACTGCTTTGGTCTAAAGGTTATTGAAAAGATTCCAGTTACAAACCCCTGTTCCCTCCATTAAATTTCCCTCTTGGGATCTGCATATTGTTTTGAGGGGTTTGCAATGTGAATCCTTTGAGCCTTTAGACTCCGCCCAGATGGTGTGGTTGACAGCTAACTTGCTGCTTCTTTTAGCCATCACAACAGCTAGCCTGATAGGCATTTTGGGTTTCTTTTAGCGATCACAACAGCTAGAGGGATCAGGAATTTTGAGTTCTATGGTCATTACTTACCCGTACGTCAGGATTTTACCAGATAGAGAGATTCTTCATCCTGATCCTGGTTTTATTCCTAAAATCAATTAAAATGTCATGCTGATCAATAGTTCATTTTGCCTGTATTACAGGGTGAGGATCTGCAGCCTGATCTTTTCTCCCTTGATGTTATAATAACTTGTCTGCGTTATTTAGATCACACTAATGAATTTAGACTTTCAAATGTTCTCTTTATTGCTTTAACCCCTTGCGTGCTGATGACAGAACGGTTCCGTCATCAGCTACGGGTGAGCTGTGCTGATGACGGAACCGTTCCGTCATGACTCCGCCCGCGCAAGGCGGAGTCAGCACAGGCGGAAAATACGCCCCGCACGCAAGGTGTTAAGGAGTGTTAACAAAGGTAAACAGATGCCTGTGTCTACTTTTAGTCAATGAATACAACAAACTATTTCTGAGGCCTGTAAGTATATTGGAGACTCCCCTTCTTCTCAGATTCAGGCCGTTCCACTAGGTCGGTCTCCTCTTCCTCGACTGAGGTTGTTGGGGAGTCTATTCAGGAGATATGCCAGGCTGCTACCTGGGTGTCCCTTCACATGTTTCTAATACATTACAGGTTGGATGTAATTGACTGACACTTCTGATCATGTTGATTTAAATGTTGTAAAAATAGCAATGCAGTAACTGTTCCTGTATTAAAAAATATTTTTTGTGACGTCCTAAGTTGGTGCAGTGGAGTTTTTACTTGGCTTGTGGCATCCTCACAATGTGATGACTGGGATGAGAGGAACCAATGAGGGGCTAAAGAAACCATTGCTTACCGGTAATCTTCAGGACCTCGAATGAGGTCCTCCTCATACCTGTCAGAGCCCCTCCCTCCCGGCTCAGTAGGTATGCATCTCCTTGCTCTTGTGTCTTTATACTCGTAGAACAGGTGGGGAGGAGGAACCTTCAAACTATGCAGGTCATGGACATAAAGGAAGGACTCTTCTTGAGAAGTGTAGTAAAGACCTATGGTGGGTGGGGTCGCTTCATTTTCGCCTAATGAACAAAAATCAATGTCTTTTTTCTTATGCATACATTTCCAAAAACAATTCTAGCTCTCATGTGTCTTCTCTTTCTTCTCATTTAAAATGACCCTTCTTTCTATCCAGGTTTTTTCTAATCGCCATTTTTTAATTCTACATCTTGAAACAGTTTTACGGCTTTGAAAAACTTTTCTTTCAAAAAGAAATAACATTTTGTGCCAAACATCTGTTTGTAAATTCCAGCCTTGACTTCTAATTGAAATCAATTCAGCAATGGTTTCACTCTTCTGAGGGTGTCTGTTTTGTATTAACATACCCCTCCTGGACCAGTCCTTAATCTACCCTTTCCCTGATATTTTTAGGTATTTATTCCCCATTTTCCCACCTCTCCTATGGCCCCTCCCACATTTACTACATAGTATCACACATGCAAGTGCAGAGATCTCCCAGTGGTGGCAGATATTTTCTCATAGGCAAGGAAAGGAGAGGCAGCAGTCGCCGGCCATGAATTTATGAATTGCACTTTGTTGCATCTGACTAGTATTACTGTAGTAGTACGTTACATGCTACAAGAATAAAAAAAATAGAGAATTCAGCACAATGATTGGCGAAGATGTGGCGCATTGATTAAAAAAGAAAAACAGCAGTTTCATGAATTATTTCTTGCTTTAATTGCAGCAAAAGTGCATTTAATTTTCTTCATAAGAGATATAAGTGCAAAGCCCGTATGTTTTTGTAAATAACAAACCACTGTCTGGTACATGGGTAAAATCAATCCATATCAGCGAAACTATAGGCAGATAATATTAATCACAGATAAAGAGCAAAAGAAAAATGATTTATCCGATCTACCTTCTTTAAAAGCCCTGGAATCCCCTTATAACTGATATGAAGGAGTGTGGTAATGTTAACTCTACCTGTGGATTCAGTAGATCTGTCACAGGTAGAATGCCGGACAGACAATTTACTGCTGTTATGTTGTAGTAAGGTGGTGTTACAACCTGCAGCAATGTTTCTACAGATAGTTCTTTCCCTAATGGTGGATTGGCCACATCTGCTGAGAATGTATAGTGATAGTTGAGCTCCATAAATTCAAATAAACCTACAAGTAGGGTTGCCACCTTTGAAATAAATACCGTCCATTTTCATCTGCCCTATTGCACACCTTTTAACCCCTTCGATGCTCATGGGTACACCTCTTGTGTGCTCATGACGAGCTGAGTTCGTCATGTAAAAGGGGATTCAGCAAATATCAGCACAGGAGTTGGATCAGCTTAGCACCCAAGGTGTTAAGTGGCCACAAGGAAGGACCTGGGAAACGTTGCAGCATCTGCTAAAAGACTTCCCCTATCAAGAGATGTATATGTGCTGTAAGCACCACCCCAATTGGACAATCTGCCAGTATTGCACATATGTTTTTATTTGAAGAAACGATTGCTCACTCATATCGAATGAGCATTTCTCATGCTCCATATATCTTTAATTTCGAGCTATGGCATATTTTCAGGTACTGGGGTTCTTATAGAGACGTCTTCACCTTTCAGGTTAAATGTTTTGTTAACAGATCTCGCTGTCACTTGTTGTCTGTTCATTAGTGCTTGCAGACAACTGATGACAGGGTTCAATGGAGTCTGGAGTGTATCTCTTTTCTCAGGTGGTGTTTGTGATAACCTAACCGCACATAACCTTCAAAACATGAAAGAGTGAGAACACCTATCCAGCTGCTCTATCCGTGCAATGTGCAGGTGGTGCAGGAGTAGTAGGGAATCAATTGAGCACGTGGTGTCTTTGCCCTCTTTTTCTTAATGATTGAAAAATGATGCTATGGGGTGAATGGAACAAGGTTGCCGTTAGCTCCTGCCGAAAAGCATCCTTACATCCATCAACTCCAAAAACCAGGAGGCATATTATCAACAACTAGCAATATTTATTGCTTAATGAGCTTGGCGCCATTTTTTTATCGCCGCGGATCGCCGGATTTTATTGCAGAGATAACGTGCTATTAGCAACGTTTATCTCCAATGCGATAAAATATCCAGCGATAGCGGCAAAATGTGTGAATATCGCTGGAAATACCGCAATATTCACACATTATCGCAAATAGGGACTTAACCAAAATATCCACCGCCCATTGAATATACAGGCTAAAAAACGGTCTGAGCAGGCATTGGGTTTTGGCGATAATCTCGCTTAGCACAAATTTTTTCATCGCTACGCATGCGCTGATAATAGCCGATAGCGATGTTAGCGACTGCTTTCAGTCGCTAACAGGTTGGGAACCCCCACTTTGCATGTCATTAGCAATAAATATCGCTAACATGCAAAGGGGGCCCCAAACCGCTCTCTATCGCCTATAAGCTGTGGCTAACTGCTGTTAGCGACAGCTTGCTAATAAGGCAATAAAATTATCGCCGCTTTGCGGCTGAAAACGGCCACTAAAGTGGCGATTATCTCATTTCGCCCGCCTTGATAATATGCCCCCAGATGCTTAACACCAAGTTTGTTACAAGAGTGGCAAAAAGGCTTACTCAATGTGAGAGCCAGTGAGCCAATAATTACTAACTAGCACTAGGCTGCTCTTATTTCATAAATATGCTAACTTGCACATTGTTCTGTACCCTTTGAAGTCGATCTGTATAATGTAAGTGGGATTGTTAGTACGTTTTTAGTAAAGACTAGAGTTCTGTACTCTCTTTTAGTATGATGTTAAAATTCAACAAATTATTATTGTCTTTTGAATGTAAAGTAATTTAGGTGGTTTTGGTTTAGAACTATGTGACGCAGTTTCACTTGAATATCATAAGCTTTTATTAACTGCTATCATACATGACACTTTTAATGACACAAGGGCTGTATTTGGGATTTCATAGATTGTGAGGAAATTATGAGGCACAAATTTAGAAATCAGTGAGTTTCTATTTTATTCTTTTTATCGTGTGTAAACATCTTAACCATTAATTGACATATGTTTTAGCATTTGTGGGTCAATATTGTAATGATTTTTATTAATTAGACAATAACGCAAACAACAAGGTAGGGACAGGAGAAATTCCCATTTCTCAATCTGTGGCAAGTGGATGGGAAACTTGTGGCAAATCTGTTGTTTCCATATGTGCCTGCCCTGGATTGAAAAGAAGGCGGAATACAGATTAAATTCCCTGCTAAACAAGAATTATTTGTTTCTGCCATTAAGAAAAGCAAGGCATTTGCCAGTCCTTTCCTGCCCAGAACCCAGCATTGTCAAGGGCTAAAAAATGAAATTTTCTTAACGCTAATTACATTCAGTTAATTCAATGGCAAAGGCCCTGGTTAGTGCTTCTCAAAGCATCTTTTCCAGCAGGAGGATTTGTGAATGGTGTCAGTCTTCCAGGACGAGCCTGTAGGCCGGCACTTCCCAGCTGAGCAGATTTCTTTGAAGCCACTCTTAGGATCCAGGCAACGTATTTACTTTATTGAAAGCCTTAAGGTAAATTTACTGTTGGGCCCCTTACAGCGCTTCTAAAAGCCGCTCTTTAACTACCATCCAATAGGTAGTGGATCAGCCCCAACTCCACCCCACAGGCAGTGCAGAAACAGGCACTGATTCCGGTTTTTTCCTTACTGCACGTGAATCTCTCCCACCTCTCATTACAGCAAACATGAGCTGCCAAGTTGCCACTAACCTCTCTTTCACCATCACGGAGGAAAAACTATGCACTCGTGATGCACTCATTCTGACCAACTCCGGACTGGCTGGTCTGGTCTTATCCTGCACAATGAAAAAGGAGGAAGTGAACCGGAAGTAAACATTCAACTGCCAGTATTAGTGGAGGCTAATCCTAAACTGTTGTTTGGATGCTGCTCAAGCGAAATCTAGAGCCCAGCATGAATGATTGTGCAAGCACTGTAGACAGAAAGTGTCTGCCACGTGATCACAGAGAAGGCAAGTCCAATGGAGCAAAAAGAGAATACCCGGCATATTACTGACGCCGAGCTTGGGTCGTGAATTACCAGTGTGTCGATAAAATACTGGCCAGGTGGTAACTGTACTTACAAGACATCAAAGTACTTAATACCACAACACTGCTTTCCAAAATATTACGGGCCTCATTTATGAAAAGTGACGCATCTCTGCGTGAAAACAGCGATGTGTCACTATTCACTGCGCCCTCCTTGCAACACTAATCATGCGTCATATTTACAGTATGACGCATCATGGTGCAAGGAGTTACAGATACGTCAGTATTTCTGACGTATCTGTATGGCGCAAAAGTGAAGCATTGCTGGAGTGTGTCACAAAAGTGACGCAACTCCAGCAATGCGTCCTTTCACATGGGGCAAGCCCCATGTGAAAGGGCCTGCGTCAGTCTTGCGCTTGCTGTGAGGCAGGCGTAAGAAATTGACGCATTTGTGTCCTAGAAGTGGCGAAGTGAAATCTTGTAGATTTCACTGCGTCACTTCCATGACCCTTTCTTGCGTCAAAACACCCTCCTTGCATACATTATACTATAATAATAATGTGGCGCACGGGTTTACAAATTGACGCATCTACCTGGATGCGTCACTTTGTAAATATGGCGCAACAAGGCGCGTTTTTTACGCCACTGGTGCGTCACAAAAAGTGACGCACCAGCAGCGTAAAAGTGACGCACAGCCTCATAAATGAGGACCTACATTTCTTATTCCCAGGTGAGAAGTCTGCCAAGGTTTTGACAGCTAATGTTACAATAGACAAGCTGGGATACATAAACCCATTTTCAGGATGTTCTACCTTTTGAATGATAAGGCAGCTACAGGACCAGAATTCCTTCGACTGATAGTGAAAATGATTATTAATAATTTTGCTCATCCGCCTTCCGTGCAATGAAAATCGGTTCCAAAAAAACTGGCTGGACATTGCTATGCTTGAACAACATAGAACAATCCTATACCCAGAATGACAACCATGGAAGAAGTGAAGGAATCCCCAGAGTCTGTGGGAAATGTAGGTACAATCTCTGTGATTGGGAGCACTTGTATGTTCACAACATTTGTTAGAGCATCTGGAACGTGTCGCACTATCCACTCAGTGTAAGCGGAGACCAGGGTGTATACAGCAGGGCGGTTGGGCTTCGCACAGCCGGAGCTAAAACTCGCAATTCCAGCCAGCACCCACGTATTTCCAAGCTGGCACACCAGAGGGCCACCAGAGTCTCCCTAGAAGAATAAGACAACCCTGTAAGGAAACACAAATGCCCAAAACACGACACAGCGCGATACAGTACGTTTCACATCAGATATCAGGCAAAGAACGTTACAAAAAAAGGACACTGCCCTAAACTTTCAAAGGAAATGTTGGATATGGTTAATATTTTTTTTTTTTAATTTGGAGTCAGGAATCTGAACATCAGTATAGGAGGCAAAGTAAAACCGTCACGATTTGACAAACCATAAATAATGCAAACAGAAATACAGGAGGCGGCGAATGCATGACAGGTGTACGTTTACAACTATAAATTACTTTATGAATCGTGTTTAATTTCGCGAAGTTGTTTGCATAAATTACAGGTGCCAATTTGGTTTCCAATTTTCTCCATCTCGGGTATCAATTAATTTTTTTAATTCCTTTTGTTTGTGTAAATAGGTCTTTTAACTAGTACAAAAGCTACATGAATCCTTCAAAACTGCACCCAGGGCTATTTCTGAAATTAAAACATTCTTCCACAGCCGTAACATACTGCGTGCGTCAGGTATATTAATTTACAGTGTGCATTCACTCTTTTCAAGTGCGTATTAATAACATATTTAAGGGTCAGATGTACAAGCAATAGAAATACCGTTTTCATAATGTATGAAACTCATTGGGTTTCATTTAGGGCCACATGCACAACCATTTTATTTTGCAAGTCCCTAATTGCTAATGTTTGCGGCATGAAACCAGAGACTCACAAAAGTAAAGCCAGATGTTCGACTGTTTTTGCGGTCGCAAATGGGAAATCGGCCCCTTTGCCACCGCAAAAAAGGGTGGTAGTATGTACAAATGCTATTTTATGATTCGGGTTTTTGCAAAAAAATATTTGCATGTAGCTATTAGGAAGGAGTGTGCCAAGGGCGGCCCTTTCTAATAGAGAGTCAGAATGGTATGTACCATAGTTTTGCGACAGCATTTGCGAGTGCAAAACACTTGCTGTTTACCGACCTACTTCAAGTTGGTAGTAAGCCACTAGCACAAGGGAAGAGGTCCCCAGGGGACCCCTTCCTCTTTGTTAATGGGGGCGAAAATATTTTTTAAGAGCAGGCAGAGGTACCAGGGACCACTGCCTGCCCATAAAAAAATTAAAAGAACATTTTTTTTTTTGTTTAAAGGCATCCCGTTTTCCTTTAAGGAAATGGGCTGCATTAAAAAAAAAGTTGCTGTATTGAAATATCAAACACAACTGTGGGGTCTGCTGTTCCCAGCAGGCTACCATTCCTGTGATTGCAGGCCATTCCCCATAGGTCACAAATTGCAACCTGCCTCATGATTAATATTGAGGCAGGTCCCTTGTGACCCATTTGAGAATCACAAAGTGTCTCAGACACTATTGCACATTCCATTTTGCGCGTCGTCAAACATCGCAATTTGCAACCTACAAAACGGAATGGTCGCACATCTGGCTCAAAATGTACTAATGTGTCTCAGACATATCCTGGGCCATATGTACGAACCATTTCACCAGTCCCAAACAGCGCATTGGGCCATTTGCAACCAGTAAAATGCATTTAACTATGTACATAACGCTAAATGCAACTCAGTAAATTGGTACCGAGTCTCATTTTGCTTTTGCGAATCGGTATTAGGAAGGGGTATGTTTAGGGCATCCCTTCCTAATACCAAACAGCACTAGTATGTAGGAATGTTTGCGATTGGAAATGAGGTCGCAAAAAATTTGCAGTTACCACGAGCTTCAAGTTGGTGGTAACCCATTAGCAAACAGAAAGGGGTCGGGACCCCTTCCTCTTTGTGCATGTGGGCGCCAACATTTTTTAAGTGCAGGCACTGGTCTCACAGACCACTGCCGACTCTTAAAAAATGAAAAGGTAGCTTTTCATTTTTATTTTTGAAATGCATCCCAGGCCGCATTACAAAACAAAACGAAAATGCTTCATTTAAAAAGAAATCACAGATATGGTGGTCTGCTGACCCCATTAGCCACCATCCCCGTGATTGTAGCCATTCACAATGGGTCACAAATTGTGACCTGCCTCATGTCTATTGATGAGGCAGTTCCATTTGCGACCTACTGAGAACTGCTAACTGTCAAACAAAAATCAAAAAAATGTGCAATTAGAAAATTGCAAACAGGAGATTTCCGAAAATCTGCCCATAGTGATTCCCAATGGGGTTGCAAATGACCTACCGCAGGAATGATGGCATGGTGGGGACAGCAGACCACCATGTCTGTGATTGCTGTTTAAATAAACCAATTTTTTAAATTGAAATGCAGCTTGTTTTCTTTAAAGGAAAACGGGATCTATTTAAAAAAGAAAAGTTTCCTTTTCTTTTTTAAGAGTAGGGAGTGGTCCGTGGGAATACTGCCTGCTCTTAAATAGTGTTAGCTCTCACATTCACAATCTATCATGCCTGCATACAATGCTACTACATTTACCTACCATGCGTAGGTTGGAAAAACATACCTACAATGCCCTCAATGCCTACCTATCATACCTAACATGCCTACTGCATGAGATCTGACATACCAGACCTATCATGAACATCAAATCCATGACCTCCACTAACTTACTATAGACATTTACCTAACATATCCATACCTACCATGACTACCATGCCTCCCTATCTCCCAGACCTACTGCACCTGCCGATCATTCCTGCTCTATTTTACCTAACATAATTATTATACCTAAACTACCATTCATACCTAACCTACCATACCAAACTGCCATGCCTACCTACATTACCTAAGCTACCAAATTACCTTAGTACCATACATTAAAAACGTACCTACCGTACCTAGCAATCCTAACTTACTCTCTCTAACAATATCTTACCTATCGTATCTTTTATACCTACTTGCAACATCTACCCTATCATATGTAACCTACCACCCATAACTAGTCAACCATATTTAAATTACCATACCGACCTGCCATACTTACCAATTATTGATGTATATCAGTTTTTGAAAAAACGAAAACCGAGAAATTACATTGGAGGAGACCAAATTAAATAAAAACACATAAACTGAAAATTTAAGAAATTTTTTAAAGGTAAGATCATTTTAGGGAAAAATCCAAAATTACTTTAAACCTGGGTGTAATTTAGGAGTTGTGATGGTTTTTTTTAGTTCAGGGATGGGCAATATTTTGGGGTGTAGAAGAGTTTTGAGGGAGTAGTGATGAGTGGAATTTAGGTGTACAAGGAGTTTTTAGGGTTCAGGGTTAGCTTTAGGGATAATGTGGTATTTTTTAGGGATCAGAAATGGACAAAGTTTATGGGTGGTGGTTTGTTTTGGGATGAGGAAAGGGGGAAGTTCAGGGGTGGTAAGGGTTTTTAGGGATCAAGAATGGAGGTGTTTAGGGCGGTGAGGGGTCTTTTGATTTCAGAGATCTGGGAGTGAAGGCGTGTTCAGGGTTTTTTAGTGTTCACAGATAGGCATTGTTTAGGGCTGATGCCAGTTTCTAAGGTTCACTGATTGATAGAGCTTAGAGGGGGTGAATCATTTTTAGGGTTTTGAGATTGGTGGAATTTAGACGTAGAAAAGGGTTGGTAGGGGTCAGGAATAAGCAGAGTTTAGGTATGGGGAGGGGTTTTAAGGGTTCAGGAATGAGTTCAGTGTCAACGTAGAATTTTATTTTTAGGGTTCAGGAATTGCTGGGGTTTAGAGAGAGAGAAGAATTTTAGGGTTCAGCGATGGGTGGAATTAAGAGGGAGAAGGACAGATGTGTTCAGTTTAGGTGTAATAATTAGTTTTCAGGGTTCAAGAATGGGTAGAGTTTAGGGGTGGAAAAGTGTTTTAGGGTTCAGGGATGGGTGGACTTTAGGTTTATTGAGCGATTTTAGGGGGGTGAGATGGATAGTGTTTAGAAATCGTGAGGGGGTCAGGGATGGATGATGCTTAGGGGTGCAGAGAGGTCGGGAATTAAAAGCATTGAAAGTAATTGTTTGACATCATAAAACATATGAATCCAAAACAATGTCCCATGAAGAAAAGCACCAAAAAAAACTCAGACAAAAAAAGTTCATGAAACTAATACTTGCAACCTTTGCATTTACACATTAAAAAATAAGCATCAAGGAAGCATCAAGATGATGGTCACACTCAAAGAGTGCTCCGGACCCCTCCGTCATTTGTTCGTATTCCGCCACCATCGGCTGCCATCCATTCCCTTAACTCACTATCGGCACCTGCCACAACCCGTGCTGTGGACCTGTGGCGACAGACACTGCCCTACCGGATGAGATATCCGGTCCGGAGCCTGGATCCCCGAGACCCACAGGCAGGAAAATGCTAGCTCCCACCAACCAGGCCCGGAGGCTGTATTCTGTATTGCGTGCCGTTTGGCGGACAGCGGTGGCACTGCTCCCTTCCCCTGACCGTGCCTCTGGGACTGAGACAGAGACCTACGCCATGAGGGCAGCACCTGGCTGATGAGCGGGACAAGAGTTAGAGGTTCGACTGATGTCTCGGGCAGCGGAGGAGGCCCTCTCCCTTCTCTTGAGCACCGTACTGTGTGGACGAGGGGCAGCCCGGGTTCTGCCCTGGTAGAGGTGCTGCCTCCTGTGTCCACCCGTTACCCGGTGAGAGCACTCCACGCGGTCCCCTGGCGTGCGGGAGGTGCCGACCGCTGGACCCGGTGGGGTGGAGGTGCAGGAGCTATCTCCAGGGTGCCCTCCTCATACTGGTGTGGGGTCTGCCCTGGCCTTAGGGCTCTGCTTTGTGGTGAGCTGGTGGCAGGTAATCGGCTACTGGAGTAACGCAGGGGGGGGCCTCAGGAGAGGCTCCCCGCCCCCTCCTCTTTCAGCTACCACTTACCTTCACGCCTGACTCTAGGGGCTGGTGGTGGGCCAATCGGCTGCCAGGGTCATGCAGCGGGGGCCTTGGGAGAGGCTCCCCACCCCCTCTCCTCTTTGAGCTGCCAGCAGCCTCCACTCCTGAACCCAGGGGCACACCCAACTGGACGCCATCCCAGCCCTGGGCCCGGGTATCTGAGATGCTATAATAGGCCTAGCCTGGAAGGCCTCCCTCCCACTTGCCTGAATGACCTGAACCCTGGGCCTGATCCCCACCTTGAAGTGTCCTGCCAGCCGGCCCACCAAGGTAGCTTGGCAAGTGCAAACAAGCGGACATAGCAAATTACCTGAGACAGTCCCGCTGCCAGCCGTGCCCTACAGGCACGCATTAACTTTAGACCCCCTGGGGAGCCACGCATGTGTTGCAGTGAGATCACACTGAGCCTTGAGGGACCCTCCGACACTGGGCCCCCCTGCTGTCCCGCCTGAGACAAGGACATGTGGAGCAGGAGAGACCTGCCTTGACTGGAGGGCGGCTGCGGCCGGCTTGGTGGGGATGCACCGCATGGAACTCCTTAGGTAGAGGGTTTGGCTGCGGGGCCGCATAGCAGTAGCCTTATGGAGGGTCCCTTACTCCACCCGAGTGGGCTCAGTGGCTCTGCGGACATGCGGACTCACATGGAAAAGAAAACTCACCCGCCCATGACGAGTCCCTGCACTGGTGCACTTCAGCCAACAAATAAGGGACAATTAGCAGCTGGGATCCAAAGTTGCCCCCCCCCGGGGCACCGCCGCACCCACATCTACCCTTGGAGGGGATGAAGAGTCATCCCCGCCTGGGGCCCTGGGTGTCGGCACACCACCATCTGAATGGGTGCATCCCCCTTTCTGTATCTACGATGGGGAGAAATTCTGTCCCTAAATCATCTACTGCCCTAACTCAAACTAAAATGGACCAATACTGTGGCCTGGCAGAAGGGGCTCTTGGAGGCTCCTCCCTACCGGGGTCTGACCTAACGGCTATCCTGCAGGCCATCGGCACCTCTCAGGCCTCGGTGGAGAACAAGATCGGCGAGGTCCGGGTGTACATGGCCCTCATTTGTCAGGACCTGCTCAACGCCACAGCTTGTATTTCGGAAGCGGAATTTCGCATTTCCACAGTTGAGGACGAGCTTGGTGAACTAAAGGAACAGATAACCCACCTGCAAACATATACTAAAGAGCTGCACCCTAGGTCACGTCGTAACAACCTCCACCTGATGGGATTTCCGAAGGCCGCCGAGCAGGGTCAAACAGCTGCCTTTGTGGAAACCTGGCTGAACTCTTGGATGCCCAAAGAAGCACTATTAACATGGTTCGCTATTGAGCTTGCCCATTGCTCCCTTGATCCTTAACCACCTCCTGGTGCTCTGCCCTGTCTTATCATAGCTAGGATCTTGAACTTTAAGGAGAGAGACGTAATCCTGAATGCAGCCTGGGTTCAGAGCACCTTGAAGTTCCAGAACCACACCATAATGTTCTTTCCTCTCTATACTAGGGAGGTTGAGGCTCAATGCCACTCATTTACAGAGGTCAAGCAGAAAATTCATAAGCTGGGTCTGCCTTTTGGACTCCTCTTCCCAGCCCATCTCTGGGTTGTCTTTCAAAACAAGATGCTCTTTTTCGAGACCCCACAGTATGCATGGACCTGGCTGACCATGGAAAGACCCCTCTGGGTCCACTCTACATCTTTGACCAGGCCGCCCAAATCGCAGAGGACTGACCCACTCTCCCACCAGCAGCAAAGGAGTCACACACGATCCTGCAGGGGCCAAGGGCCACGTGGGGAGCATCTGAGTCACCTGGTTTAGGTGCTTGTGGACCCAAAACTGCTATGATCCCTCCAACCTCATGAGATCACAGTAGAGAAAGCTCTGTGGAAGTCCTGCAACAAGACCCGGACCCCTCTGGGGCCCGGACCCTGCGGCTTCAGACTCTGACCTTTACAGGAGTCCTGCACACTAAAACATCAGCCAGCTGTACAGAAACACAGACAGGAGAAGTCCTGTCTGAATGAGGAGGGAAGGTATACCCCATAGATAATGCAGAACTTTGAGGCATGCCAATAACACTACCATATCCGATACTGTGGAGGAGTCCACCATCACCACAAAGTTCCTAGCTAAGCGTTTCAGTTTAGCTTGTTGTTGTTATTTTCTTTTTCTTTTTCAGGGCGACAGAAGCTTCAGTTCTGGAAGTGTAGGGTGGAGGGAGGTAGGGCGGGAGGGTGTAGATCATTGTCTTCTGGGTAGTTTTAGGTTTGAATTTGCCATGGTCTCCTTTTTTTACTATCTACAGCACTTTGATATTTGCTCTATGTACTTACACTACAAGAATGCACAGCACACAGCTCGCACCGTGACTATGAGTTTGCATTGAAGTGTACAAAACCCACTGGGGCCCATTCCCCCTTGGCCCACTCATTACACATACCAACCACGATACAGATGTCCACCTGGGGTAAGTCCATCCATGTTCTGTCCTGGAACATGAACGGACTACTGGACCACATCAAGTGAACGGCAGTCCTCAAATACGCCCATAGCCATGCGCCTCACATACTCCCGCTCCAAGACAGCCCCACCTCCTGGGGACCCAATGCCTGTTCCTCGCATGATACGTTTTTTTCAGTGTGTGGCACTCTGGTTTCGAGTGAGGCTCACGGGGTTGCAATCCCACTGCAGCAAGGACTCCCCTTCACCCCCGGCCACATCACAACGGATCGCCAAGGCCGGTTTGTGACCATGTCCGGGAGCTAGATGGGGAAATCCTTAACCTGGTGTCCATATATGTCCCACCGCTACGCTTACCTCCACCCTGCAGTACCTCACTGATACACTCTCCTCCCTGCCCATGGGGCAGACAGGGATTTGGGGAGACTTCAATGCAGTTATGCAACCAACACTTCAGGAGGATCTGGAATCCCCGAGGCACTCAACATACTCATACCTCAGCAGCCCACCGCACACACTCCCATTTTGACCTGAACCCCCTGCCTGTCCCCGACTGTCACAGGGTATCAACCATTGCAATCCTTCCCTGAGGAATCTCTGACCACTTGGCCCTATCTCTGCACCAGGGTGAAGCCTTATACACATCCCGGAGGTGTGGAGGCTGAAAGCGTGCTTCCTACAGGACAAAGAAGTCAAGAAGGCTACAGAGGTGGAATTGAAGCACTATTTCCTTACTAATCAGGATCAGTCCTCTCCTCGAGCACCCTCTGGGAGGCAAGTAAAGTCCCCTTCTGTGGAGTAGCCAGGGGCCAGTGCACGCAAAACATTTGGTGCAGAACGAACGCCTGACCCTTCTTGAGGCACAGGCAACACAGCTGGAAACATGCATAACTGGAACCCCTGATGTTCACCAAGACAGGCAACTTGCGTTCATTAGTGTGGAGATCAAACAGATCTCCATGGACTCGGCCAAATTGCTGTGGTGCTCCTCCGTGACCAGAGTGTATGGATGGGGCGATAAGAATGGGAGGCTGCTACACAGATTAGTCTCCTACCCCCTAGCCATCAGGATAATCCCCAAAGTCCAAGATGCTTCGGGCAGCACCAAAAACACATCACCTGCAATCGCACAGGCGTTTGCTGAGAACTACGCCCAGCTATACTCTGCTCACGTAGCGAAGGCTACCCTCCCAGGCATGCTTTGCAAGGCAAGGATCCAACTCCCTTGCCTCACCGGGGATGAGGCAGCAGACTTGAACCTCCCCTTTACCCCAGAGGAGATACACGCCGCAATATCCTTGCTGAAGGCCAGGAAAACATCAGGGCCTGACGCCTTCCAGCAAGAATACTACGCGGCTTACCAGGACTTGCTGGTTTCCCATCTCATACACTTTTACTAACATGTTGCTGAGGTTGGCTCCTTCCCTCTCGAGACTGACGTGGCGACTATTGTTGTGATTCCCAAGACCCAGCCTCCCTCTCCTGTTTGCACGGACTACTGCCCAATTTTGCTTATTAACATGGAGAGAAATGTATATGCCATAATCCTAGCCCAGCAGCTCTGTCCACTTCTCCACAAGATGGTCCAGTCGGATCAGTGCAGCTTCATACCAGCACGGAGCACCAGACACTGCCTAAGGTGCCTCCATCTGGCCCTAGCCCACCCACAGCTCCTTACACCCTACCTCAGATTCCTTTTTATCGACTTCAAAAAAGACTTTGACACAGTGGACTGGCGTTACCTGGAGGATTCACACGTTGTGTCTCTAAAGGAGCATTAGAGACATCCCCTTGGGCACTCCTTTATCTCCTCCCTTGTAGTCAGAGGATTCCACACTTTTTATATTTCATTACTTTGATATTTTATTAGGTATTTTCAATGTCTTATATTGAATTCATTCATTCATTAGATTCTCATTGTTTCAACATCAGTGACATATATTCCTTTGTATTCCAATGCATTTCGGGCGGTATCACAACGCCCTTCATCAGGGAATCAATACTTTACAACTAATTTGTTTGAAGTCATGACGGAAGTCTCAATCCCAGCAGCAACCCAGCTGAGCTCTCTGTCCCCTAGTTTCTCTCCGTGCTTGGTGATAGTCTCTAGTATTTTGGATTTAGGCGCCTAAATCCAAAATACTAGAGACTATCACCAAGCACGGAGAGAAACTAGGGGACAGAGAGCTCAGCTGGGTTGCTGCTGGGATTGAGACTTCCGTCATGACTTCAAACAAATTAGTTGTAAAGTATTGATTCCCTGATGAAGGGCGTTGTGATACCGCCCGAAATGCATTGGAATACAAAGGAATATATGTCACTGATGTTGAAACAATGAGAATCTAATGAATGAATGAATTCAATATAAGACATTGAAAATACCTAATAAAATATCAAAGTAATGAAATATAAAAAGTGTGGAATCCTCTGACTACAAGGGAGGAGATAAAGGAGTGCCCAAGGGGATGTCTCTAATGCTCCTTTAGAGACACAACGTGTGAATCTGTCAATCAGGCGCCCAGGGACGTTGGCCGCCACCCACGGAGCACCCAAAAAGAAACGAACTGTGTTATACATAGGTTGTGCACTTACTCCACAATACATATATTCAATTTAGTGAGTTACCTGGAGGATGTCATGCAGATGATGGGTCTTGGACAACAATTCCGGCGCCTTGCCCAGGTCCTCTACTCGAGAGCCAGGGTACTGACCAATGGAACCCTTTCAAAGGTGTTCCCAATTCAGAGAGGCACACAGCAGATGTCCTCTTTCGCCCCTCCAATTTGCACTGGCAAAGGAGCCCTTCGCCTGGCTCATTCGATCAGACCACTGGACCCAAGGCTGGCCTTCGGGAAGCCACCACACCGACAAAATCGCTTTATATTCAAATGATGTCCTGCTCTTCCTGGCAGACCAGGCCAGCTCTGGGCCTAAAAACCTCAAGGTTCTCCAAGCCTTCGAGAACATCTTGGGACTCTGACTCAATGCGGCAAAATCAGCTCTAGTGCCCCTCCACCTCTCTAGGCAGTGCTTTGATTGGCAGTCAACTATCACCATATCAATAACATAAATGGGTACTACTGGTCTAGTGACATGCAGCTAAAGATGGATAAGTAGTGGCACAACGTGTGTTGTAACAGCTGAATGTGTTGCTATACAAGGAATGGAAAGAAAGATGTCCTAGTGTAGATCCGCCAGTGATGAAAAAAAGGCCATGAATTTGAATCCAGTGGTGCTGAAAAATAATTATCAGTGATTAAATGTGAAAATAAATCATAAGTGTGAAGATAAGATTAACTATTATGACGCCAAAAACAATTTTATTATAGGGGGTCATCATAATGCCAAGATTAAAAACAGTGTGTTCATAGTATGAAAAAATGGTAACTATCATCTGATGATTAAGGAGGTTGACATGTTTCAGCCATGATCAGGTCGGTAGGTAGACCGATGGCTTTCTTCGGGACCAAATTTGTACACTACTGCAAAGTAAGAAAAGTGAAAAAAGTAAACCAAATACGTCCTACCATGTATCAAATTCCAAAGTGTAGGAGTAATGTCTCTGGAAATGGATTCTTTCCACAAAAGTCTTAGGATCAGACCTCACTTCTCCTGGCACTCGCTCAGGCGATGAGGCCCCACTCTGTCCGTCGGTACCCCAGGCTATTCCTAAGCTGAGGGGGAGGTGACCTCCTACACTTTGGAATTTGATACATGGTAGGACGTATTTGGTTTACTTTTTTCACACACACTTGGACAAACACCTGAGCTAGCACATACCTCTCTGGCAGGGCATGTGGTTAAGAGAGATGGCGGCACTCGCGTGTTTGGAACAATGGGACCACATAGGTGTCTCACTGCTGGGTGACGTCTGGGTGGGCAACCACATTAGGACGTTCCAAGATCTACTTGTGGGCTATACTCTCCACACCTCACAATTTTATAAATATCTGCATCTCCGTCATGCCCTCAACCCGCACAACCCAACAGGCATGTCATTCCCCTCATTCAGCCCACTAGAAGCTCAGGTCATGATGGAGAACCTGGGGAGGGGTGTCCCCAATATATCGTACCCTTGTCAACAATTGCACTGCTCCAGATCTCCTGGGAGGGTTGGGTGGGTCCACTGGAGGAGGAGGATTGGTGTGATGACCTTATGGCTCCCAAAATCATCACGATCTCAGCCAGACTCTGCCTAATTCAATTATAGTATCTGCACATGGCCTATCTCACCCCAGCATCCCTACACAGAGCAGGGTTGCATCCCTCCCCAAACTGCACACGTTACAGCAGAGAACCAGTGAATTTCTATCACATGATTTGGACATACCCTAACCTTTCCCCATATTGGTCAGCAATAGAGTCAAAACTCTTACAGGTCTTGAGATGGCCCATTCCCCATGATCCTGTGCATCTCATCCTGGGGGTGATGGACCGCCTGGATGGTTCCTGACCGGACAGACGATTCCACAGCAATTGCAGTGGCCAAACATGATATTGCAGCTACCTGGGCACAAGCTAAATCCCCAAGCATAGAAAAATGGCGTGGAGTGGACTGGTGCGCCGCACAGGAGAGACCCTTATTCGAGGCCTGGGGATGCCCAACCAAGTACAACAAGGTCTGGGGCAAATGGTTAAATCAGTTGGACTAAATGAACCAAAGCTCACGTATGTACACATTTGTAATGTTCATGCATCAAAATGGTGCTTTCAATCATTAATCTATATGTATTCAAAACTAACTGCGGTAACGACTTGTAACATCGACCAAATGTCTTGTGCTGTTAATGTGTTTGATCTTAAAATCAATAAAATTGAATGTAAAAAAAAAAATAAGCGTCAAAAGCCACTTTCAGACAAAAAGATATTTTATGAATTGGCTTTTTTGAAATTATAGATGTTATTCTTCTTGAAAATTTCTGTTAAACAGTTTAGGTGAAATGGTTTCTCAGGAATGATATTGCATGGAATTGTTTATCTATGAAATCCCATACAACCAGCAACTATACCTAAACATAGTATGCGTATCTTATAGTGAAACCTACCTACAATACCTAACTGGTCCCCAAGTGCTGCTTATGAGCCTGCTGATGCTATTAGATGTTAGTTTGCAAATAACAAAGGCTGTGAAGTTCTGGATTATCCTCAGGCCTCTTATATCTACTGCCAGACATTCTTGCCTCTTGATCCCACTCTTGCAGGTACCTGCTTTCTCCCTCATTGACATATTTTCCATCTTTCTAGTCCTCCGTCTTTCTTCTTTGTGTGTTTTTCCCTCTCTTGCACTCAGGAAATGTTTGATAAGCAAAAATAAGGGCTGATGCTCATAAAGGAGTGCTGCCAGCATACACTGACAACCATTGGCTCAAACTACACACTGTTTATGACAGAAACTTACAGGACATGAGTTAGTGGCTCCACGTTTACTTCTGGTGCATATGGTGGTGTTTGGAATAATGGTGACATTTTTTCCCACAGCTGTGAACATGTGGTAGATGGCATGGCAATTGTGGGCATCTATCAGGGGCAACTCAAATTCCTGTAGCATCTGCTGATAAGTCGTAGGCACTGTTGGTGAAAAGACCGTCACATGTGAATCCACTCAAACAACACATGCTTCTTTTACCACATGCTTTGAAACCAACATGAGAATTGTTGACAAAAGCATCAATCAAAGTTGCCACAACACCCCAAAATCATCTCATTGACAATGGGATATAGAACTTAAATATTAGATCGGGATTAGACTACAGATTACACGATTTTACATCTTGCACAATAAAAAAAAACCTATGAAACTCGCCTTTCATAGCTTTTTCCAGTTGCATTATATTTCTTGCCAGCTACCCAGAGAAGGTGAGGATGTTCTCATTACCTCCCGTCCCTCCCTCGCCTTCCTTCAGTACAAATGAGGAGGACCCGCCTCCCACCCAGACCCACCCCCAGCATAAAAACTCTGCCCGCCCCCACCTCCACCTGTTTTTTTCTGTCTCCCTAGTGGGACTTACCTTTCAGCTCCTCCCTGTGGCGGTGCCGGGGAGTCTTCGGTCTGGTTCTCTGCTACGGCGGTGCCCTCTGCAGCGTTCTCCTGGCGGTGCCTCCTCTCCTCGTCTCCCTCGTGGTGTGGGGGCGGAGCGGTGGCTCAGGAATCCTCGGCGGTGTCCGGCGGTCCTCCTGTGGCTGGGGCTGCGTTTCCGGGTCGGGCTGTGTGGCTGCCTCCTCCCGGTATGCTGTCTTCTCGGAGGCCAGGTAGGGCGGGTTTCGGCCCGTTTTTCCTATGTTGTTCCTGCTTAGGTGGTTCTCTTGCCCTGCAGTGCGGCCCTTGGTGCTGTGGCTTGGCGGCGGTTCTCGTGCCTTTGGTGGCTCGGGCTCTGGCTGCCTGGGGTGCGTCTCCGGCCGCTGCTCCATGTTTCCTTATGATGGCAGTCTAGCCTTCTGGAAAAAGCCTAGATTCAGAACAGTGACTCCTGGAGATGCCGGGGATTGAACCCGGGGCCTCATACATGCGAAGATTGCGCTCAACAAGGGTGGTGCTCTTGGCGCTTGTCTGCCCCTGGGTCGCTGGGGGTTGTTGGGGCTTGCTGCCTCTTCCCTGCTGCTGGTTCTCCGGTCCCCCTGGGGTGCCCTGACCGCATGGGCTCCGTATGGGGGTGTTCTGCCTCTCGTGTCTGCTTCTGTTGCTTGGCTTGGATGAGGCTGCTCTGTCCAGTGTTCTGGGGTTCGGCGGGTGGCTTCTGTGCCCTCCCTTCTTCATCCTGAGGCTCCTGTTCGGGGCTGTTTCCTGGGATTTGGGGGGTCCTTCTGCCGCCTTTGGCGTTGCGTAGGGCGCTGGGTTCTTGTCATGACTTTTTCGCTGACCTCCTGCACTGGTCGGGGGTTGGGGGGGCTTTGCTCTTTTCCTGCCGGGCTGGAACTGTGGGGTTCTTTCTTTGCTG
The DNA here is from genome assembly GCF_964263255.1 of Lissotriton vulgaris. Taxonomy (NCBI): domain Eukaryota; kingdom Metazoa; phylum Chordata; class Amphibia; order Caudata; family Salamandridae; genus Lissotriton; species Lissotriton vulgaris. The sequence goes on along the minus strand of NC_141695.1, from coordinate 1,301,009,634 downwards.
TTCCTGGCCCTTCTGGTTAGGGCTTGACCTTCGTGCCCGGTGTGGTGTGTGGCATGCGTTGCCCGTGCGTGGTGTTTTCCATGCTGTTCCCACTGTTGTGCGCTGCTCTGTCCACTGTGGCCTGCCCGGCTGGCGATTGCCTGTGTGTCGTGCCGTAGGGCGGTCTCTCCTCTGTCCTCTGTGTTCCTTCTGCGCTGTGTTGATCCTGGAAAGTTTTCGGGTTTCTTTGCGCGCTCGGGTGGTGTCTGGGGTTTAGCTTCTGTGCTACTCATCCCTCTCTTCCTCCAGTGGCTTTGCCTCTTGGTGGTGGTCACCCTTTTCCTCCCGTTGTGCTGCCGGACTCTGTCCTGGCCGTGCTGCTTGGTGGGTCTGATGTTCTGCTTGACTGCTGCTGTTGCGCTGGTTGGCCTGTTCTCTGCTTCTTCTGTGCCCTCCTTGATGTTGGGTTTCATGGAGTTGGCATCGGCGGCTCGTGGTGGCTGGGTGTCGCCGCCTTGGCCCTCTGTTTGCCTTGCCTGGGCTGGGGAGTTCTGCCTTTCCCGTGTGCCTTGCACTGGGGCCTTTCCGTTCTCCCCGCTGTGGGTGTCTCCTCTGGCTTTCGGGTGCTCATGGTTTTGGGCCTTTTGTTCACCCTAGCTTGCTGCCTCCTTTTCTGGGTGCCGTGCCCTGTTGGGTTCCTGTCACTGCTGTCTGGTCCGTTCCCTGTCAGTGGGTGGTCGTCTTTGGCATTTCCTCCTCTGTGTCTGCGGGACGTTTCTGTTGACGGGGTCCTATGTGCGGTGGTTCATGGGGGCTGGGTCAGCTTGGTGCCGGTTCCTCCGGTTCGTTGGGGTTCCTCTGCCGGTGCCCGTCTCCGGTTCCTGCTGGGTGGCTCTCCTGGACTGGGTGTCCTGTTTGCTTGCCTTTTGTTCCCTCTGCTGGGTTCCTGTCGGTGGGGCTAGGGTTTGGGGCCCGCTCCGTTTTATTGCTGGGGCTGTGGTGTCCGGCAGCTTTGTGCCTGTTCCGGTTCTCCTGGGGGTCTGCTCCTGGCTTCGGCCCGATTTTTTGCTGGGGCTAGGGTGTCCGGCGGCTTTGTGCCTGTTCCGGTTCTCCTGAGGGTCTGCTCCTGGCTTCGGCCGGTTCCCTTCCATGTGTTGGCCTTTCGGGCGGCTTTTCCGCGGGCTCTGCGTGTGGTACGCACGTTTCTGGGTTGCGTCCTTCCCCTTCGGCCTCGGGCCTTCGGCCTGGGTCTTCCGGCATGTCCGGTTGCTCTCGTGGCTCTCCATCTTTCGGCAGGGGTGTTCCCTCTTCCTTCTCTGGTCGGCCTCTTGCGACTTACGGCTGGAGTGTCTTTTTGCTCGGTCTGTTCAGGAGGTCCTTTGTGGTTCTTCTGGTGATCGGGTTTTTGGTGGCCCGGGGTGTGTATTCGCTGATCCCATCTCTGGGCCTGGGGTTTGTCGGGGTGCCGTCTTCGGGCTGTGCTCGGCCCCGTTCCCTTGTCCGGGTGCCTGGTCTCTCTTCCTTCGTGGGTTTGGGCCTTTTTGTCCCAGGGCTCCTTGGGCGGTCCTGTGGCTGCGGGTGCTGGGGCGCCTGGCTTCTGTGGTGTTTCTGGTTGCCTGGGCTCGTTTTCTTCTTCTCTGCCTGTCCATCTGGCTCCTGTTGGGTTGGTCTCCGGGGTCTGTTGTCCCTGCTGCCCTTGTCGGTCCGTCCCCGGGGGTGCTCTCCTGGTGGCTCGGCCGCTGTTGCCTTCTGGCCGGTTGTTCACTGGCTCCTCCGGCTCCGCTTTTGGTGGCTTCGGTCGCCAGCCTGTCCTTGGCTTTGCTGGGTTCTGTTTGGGTTCCGGTTCTGGTTCCTGCTGGTCTCCCGGGGGTCCTCTTGCTGGCATTGGTCCAGGTTCTGGTCCTTGATCCTTGGTTTCCTATGTCCTGTGTATGTGGACTCTGGTCTGGGTGCTGGGGCTGTCTGCTCTCTGCCTTTGGCGGGTGGCCTGTGTGCTGGCTGTTCTGTTGTGCTGGGTCCCTCCTTCCTCCTGGGGTTTCTCACTCCTTCCCTGTGTCCTGCCTGTTGGTGGGTCGTTGGGGCCTCCCTGTGGTGGTCCTGTTGCGGCGCCTGGGTGGCCCGATTCTGGTCTCTGGGCCAGGGGCCCGGGTCTTGGGGTGGTCGGCGGCTGGCCCTCTCCTTGGCCTCTAGGTTTTTCTGTGTGCCTTCCCCTTCCCCCTCGCTGCTTTTCTGCTGCTCTGGGCGTTTCTGGTTCGGGCCCTGTGGGTCTGTTCTCGGGGGTTGGTTGCTCCCTGTTGGCCTTGAACTCCTTGTTTTCCTCTCCTGTCCGGGTTGTGTTGGGCTCAGTGTGGGTTCCTTCCTGGGGTTCCGTGCCCTTTGATGTTCCGTGCCCTTCCCCTGGGTTCTGTGCGGGGCTTGCCCCTGCTGCCTGGCGGTTGTGCGGCTGGCCTTGGCTGGGTTGGGGGTTCTCGGCCGGCTGGCGGTGGCTTGCGGGCTTCCCGTCGGTCCTCCTCTCGGCTGTCCTATGCTTGGTGTTTGCTGGCCCTTTCGGCCCGGGGTTCTGCTCTGGTGTTGTTCCCTTGGTGCTGGCCTCCTTTTTGTGTGGCGGTTCGCTCCTTCTGGGGCTCTTCTGGGATTGTCGGTGGCTCCTCTGCGGGTGCAGGGGGGCGGCTTTCCTGCTTCTTGGTGCTGCTGGCTTCCTTGCATGTTGCCTGGGGTCTGTTGCCTGGTTTTCTTTACCGGGTCTGGTGTGTTTGATTCCCTGCCCTGTCGTGTCCTTCCCTTCGGGGTCTTTGCTGCTTGTGTTGGATGTCCTGTCCGGTCCGCCCTTTGGGCTCCTTTGGGACTTGGGTTGCGACTCTCGGCTTTTGGGCCTTGTTTTTTGGTTGCTGTCGCCCCTGCGGGGCACTTGGGGGGTGTTTGGGCCCTGTCTTGTGCGTTCCCTTCTGTCTGGTCTGTAGGGTTCTGCTGGTTTTGGGTCCGGTTCCGTCCCTTGTCCCTCCGGTGGCTCGGCGTTTTCGCTCTGTTAGGGGGTGGTTTTGCCTGTGTTCTGTCCTGCTCCTTCCTTGGCTGTGGAGTCTCGTTTGCTCTGTTTGGCTGTCCGGCCTCTTTTTGCTGTGGTGCCTGCTGGTGGTGGTGTCCTTCCGGGTGGTGGACTCTGTTTGTTCGCTTTGGTCCGACTCCGGGGTTTGCCTTCCCCCGCTCCGTGGGGTTGTTGGTTTCGGTCCGCCGTCTTGGTGGCTTTTCCTCTGGTGGGGGTTCGGGCCTCAGAGTCTTGTCCTCTTTACGAGGCCAGGGATGTTGATCTGCTGTGTTTTGGGCACTGTTTTGTGTTCTTTGTCACTCAGTTGTCCGTCCCTGTTTTCTTCTGCTTGCTATGTCCTCATTTGTACTGAAGGAAGGCGAGGGAGGGACGGGAGGTAATGCTTCCATTTCTAACGATAATGGCATTACTCCTAGTCCTACTCCCTCGCCTTCCTTCAAGGACCCTCCCTCCCTCCCGGTGCGGTTCAACTGAGTGCTAGCTCGGCTTGTTTGTGTACAGGTGGAGGTGGGGGCGGGCAGAGTTTTTATGCTGGGGGTGGGTCTGGGTGGGAGGCGGGGCCTCCTCATTTGTACTGAAGGAAGGCGAGGGAGTAGGACTAGGAGTAATGCCATTATCGTTAGAAATGGAAGCAATAGAGTATATACCACTTTTAAATCAACCAGGTCAACGGACTACGTTGCTTACCCTGCCTTTAGCACTTTACCAATAACCGTGCCATTCTAGGTATGGTATGCCTTGTTTTAAAGTCTAAGGGCCAGATATATCAAGGGTTTTCCCATTCGCAAACGGGCCGATTTGCATAATCACCCATTTTGCGAATGGGAAAAAGCCTTTTGGGATGTATTATCCCAAAAGGCCTTCGTAAAATAAGGAATTGCAAAATGTGCTATTCCCTATTTTTCGAATGCATTTAACACCTTTGATGCTCATGACAAACTTAGCTGGTCATGAGGCACGGTTGAGCTGTGCTTATGACGAGCTGAGCTCGTCATGAACAATGGGATTTCCAACAAGTCAACACCGGAGGAAAATATCTCTAGCAGCCAAGGTGTTAAGGAATCACAATTTGCAATTCCTTAAATGGAATGCAGGAAGATAAAATATTTGCGACCTGGCTTTAAAGAATCGCAAATTACCACCAACTTCAAGTTGGTGGTAATATGCGAATTTCATGAAAGATGCATTTTTTAAAAATGTTAAGGTGCCATTCGGCATACATACATGCCCTTAGGGCATGTATGTGCGCCACATGTGCACACATGCATATTTCAGAGGTGCAACAGGGGGTCCATTTGGCAACCTTACACCCTTAAAATTGCATGCACAATTTGCAAGTACCTATTGGGTACTCGCAAATTGTACATGGATTTCCCATTCATTCCTATGGGCCACTGGGCCCATAGGAATGAATGGGAAGCCAGTCCTTATTTGCTACGCGCAATTTGTGAGTCGCAAATAAGGAATATGTAGGACCCGCAAATTTTTCGGCGAAACCTACATACTTTGCATTTTGCGATTCTGTAATAGCGAATTACTAAAATTTGCTATTATAGAATCACAATTCTTGATACATCTGGCCCTAAGGGCCATATTTATCATTTTTTACATGCAACGCCACAAGACACCTTACTGCACTTTGCTACATGAAAGGGAGAGGATAGAAATGCATCATATCAATTGAGATGTGATGCTTTTCTGCGCACTGATTGCATTGGCGCACTGTTGGCTGCCTAGCGCCAATGCATGCACTCTTGCACCATGTTGATGGGTGCCTGTATTGCAGGCAGGGTTGTTTTTGCGCAGGAAGGAGCACCTTCCTGCACAAAACAGACCTTTGAAGCTTTTTCCTCTTTCTATGTGCGCTGAAGAATGCGAAGCATTTTGACATATTCCCAGGTCTACCAATCATGGTAAACTTGGGAATGCACCAAAATATACGAGTGGATACATGGACACACACATTGCACTCAAGGAACGCTTCCCTAGGTCAAAGCTCTATTGCACTTCTCTCAATTTACCAAGCATCACAGAGCCATGCCAGGTGCTCTTGCATGACTTGGTAAATCTCATCTAGGTTTTGCATTGCCTTTGCGTTACCTTGAGTGGCGCAAGGGTGACGCAAAAGTTTGGTAAATATGCCCCCAAATATGTGAAGTGTAAAAAATACAAATATGTGCTGTCTACTAGTAAACGCAGTAAGTTGGCAAGGTATTGTCGACAGATCACCTTCAACACCTCCATATTTAAGCAATCTAGTGTTAATTACTGAATATGCCACTATGTTTTCATATACAATGTTTCTGACAGAAATGCCTCATTTATAAATAAATGCGTTTAAATGTTATATCATGAGTAAAACACCCATCATGGTATCTACTGTGTCTAGATTTTACCAATTAAATGACAAAATCTAGATAGCACAACTAATTACTCCTGTGTAAGGTTACATAATTTCAATAGTTCCATATTATACTTGTAAAAATTACCCAAAGTTTGCTTTAATGCCACAGAGCGAAATTACATGCCAGGCACAGGCATAGAACATGAGCAGTTACTGATTGTGGTGCCTGTGTTTTTCACACTCTTTTCGGACGCATTCCTAAATGTAACAATACTGATAGACCTGTGAATGTGTTTAACTGCTATGCCTTCCCAGAGCAAAAGTAACAAGGGAAAATATGTTTATTTCTCCTTGTTTCTTCTTCTTTCTACATGTACTTCATTCGGTAGCACACGTAAAAAGAGGAAAAAGCCCAAAGATTGTTTTTTTGTGCAAGAAGGTGTCCCTTCCAGCACAAAAGCAGTCCTGCCTGTAACGGAGGCAGCCTTGCATCATGGTGCAAGGGCGCCTAAGTTGGCGCTAGGTAGCAGTGAGTGCAGGCAGCGACCAGCAATGCACCATATCTTCATCGATATTGTGCATTCTTGCCCACTCCCTTTCGTGGAGCAGCAAGGTGTCTTGCTGCAGTGTGTAAAATAATGATAAATAACGGATACATATTTCTTCATTTCTTTTGTCTCGCCATAGGAATCAGCGCCCATATTCTTTTGAGGAAGATAACAAGTTAGATACATGAACATAATATTGATAGATTGAGGTGGCTAGTGGCTGACGAAACGTTACATTGCAATGATCCAATGTGTTGCCTTTTCAAACTTTAGAAAGGTTGTTCATCTCTGCAATTCTATAATAATATCTTACACGAAATGTGGGGGTTTCCCCATCCGGTGACCCAGCATTTCATCCCAGTTGGAAACTGGACCGCCGCAGGCAGGCACACAGGACGAATGGTATCTGTGTAGGTCATTGGTGTTTGAAGCTCGAGGAGTGAGATATCTCCCACGGATCTGTCTCCACCTGTGTACATTGGATTGGTGATGATCCTTGACACCCTGGAAGTCACAGGTGCGGGACTCGAGTAGTAAAGCTGATTTGTTCCCAGGACAACGGTTATGGTGGATAAGCTGAAGCTGAAATACAACGAGACCTTCTTAATGGGGTAAACGTTGCTGTATAATCACAAGGGCATCAACTATTCCCCTTAGAGGCCCATGGAGGTCTATGAAAAGTATATCTTTTAACATTTGAAGCATGAGCTAATCTGTGAACATCATAGAAGTTTTCCGTTTTTTGACAGGTTTGTATAGCGCATATTCAAACCCGAAGTTATTAAAGCACTTTTACATGAGTGCCGTTATATTTGCACAAGGACGCATTCGTTTTTTCAGGCACTGGCGATTAAGTGATTTGCCCTGAGTCAAAGGATGTTGAACCGACACCGAGAAATGAATCTGGTTTCCCAGTTTCAAAGTCGGCAGTCATGGAGTCAATTCACCAAAATGCCAGGAGCAGAAGTGACATCACACGCTATTTAACCAATACTCTCACGCACATACACATGCTTGTACAAACACACATATTCACACACTCTCTCTCACAGAAGCCCACTCTCATTTGCATGCATCCACACAATATGCATTTAAAAGCATTGTTTACATATCCCAGCTGCCAATAAGGGTCGTATTATAGCTAACTGTACTCCATTATTTATATTCCAATAAGAGCGAATGGTATGATAATATTTATTATTAGTGTAATAAAAAAGGACTGAAAACAAGGAGAGTGGACGGACTGGGCAGTGAACTCTGTTCACAGAGTTTTCTGCACTCCGTGCCTCACAGGGCTTGCGGAGTGCAGAAAACTCTGCTCCAAGTAGTGCAGCAGAGGTTTTCCCCGCTCGCTCTCACGAACGTTAAGTACGCGAGCGCGAGCTGCCGCTCAGGTAGAGTCTCTATCCAAGCGGCAGGAAGACCCACCAAACAGCAGTTCGTATTGCCCTCGCCTGTTGCGGAACTCCAAGGAGTTTTTTTGTCAGTTCGCGAAGTTCCCATAGCGAAACTCTGCCAACTATGCCCAGGCCTAGAAGTAGAGCGACAACCGGCTTCCATAAGCACAAGCGGTCCTGTTTTCATGGCAATGGTTTTGCCACCTCTGAGGTCAGGAGTCGCAAAAGCAGTTCCAGGGGTAACAAAGGGTCAAGCCAAAAGTCGTAGCTGCAACCCGGAAATTATGTCTATGTCAGAAGCTCTGGGTTAGCCACATCGATTGCTTTATGGCTATCTAGACAACAGGTCATCTGGACACCAGGAAACCATCTTATATAAGGGTGACGATTTATTAGCATGTGGAGGGTTTTCTGCAGGGAATTGATTTATCATTCTGAACCAGATACCAAAGGGGGCCTCTATGGTGAACTGAAGGTCCTGTATACTACTGCTTTAGCGATTTTAAAGCAGAGTTTGATCAGATAGATCACCCTACTCTTTTGTGCAAATTGGGGGACTGGGGCATTGACCAGGGCTTATTGCATTTAATTATAAAGAGGCATGTAAACACTTGGGCCTGTGTTACGATAAGGGTGCAAGTTTCCTATTTGCGCCACAGCACACCCTAAAACAGGTGTGCCAGGTGCAAACAAGGCAAGTATGTCATATTGCAGTGAATGTGCGGCCCTCAGGGCAGTTTCAAACTTGTGCTTTCCTGGGGCACGCATTCAAGTGAAATACAGAGCGGCGGCTTTGAAACAGCCCTATGTTTCACATTGCAGGAAATAACCCACCGGCAATTTCAAGAGGGATTAGAAATCCCCTTGCAGTCAGCTGCAGTAAGTGACGGCACCCACCTACAAGGGGATGTCTGGGGGGATCCATGGGACCCACGTTCACCTAATATCATGAGGGCTGTGATCAGGGGGTGAACTGACAGTGCTCCACCTTTCGGTGGCACAATGTCAGTTTGCCTCCTAAGTGCATGCTTACCTTCATGCCCATGTCTGCAATACTGTGCGGGAGCAGAGGCAAAGTGATCCCCTCGTTTACATGGGACCCTCCCAGTGGCGAGCGACACAAACAAAAAGTAGTGGGCCGGGTGGAGGGGGTGCGGGGAGAGCACAGGAGGGGGAGCCGGGATGGGGAGCATGGGGGCGGCTTAATAAGAAAATCAATTCAAAACCTATGTGAGGCTGCCGGCCACCTTTTTCCTCCGTGGTTCTCTGTTTCCTGATCCCAGCAGACACTAGCACTGCATCTAAGGCTCCTTTTGCAATCCCTGCACTGCTCTGATGGTATTACCAAGCAGGAGAGCAGCGCTGGGATGGACCTGAGTGGGCTGGTTTACAACTCGCTGAGGCACAGGGAGTCTGTGCTGTTTCTCCAACCCAGCTGTACACTACAGCTGGATTAGAGAAAACTAACTGTGTCTGATTCCTACCATAACATACTCCCTTAAATCCCAAAAAGGCAAACAAATGGGCCTGGTGATGGGACCAACATAGTAGGCGACCCTCTCTCTCTGGGGCTCAGACAAGATCCAAAACTACACAACTTGGTTTCATAAAGTTGTGTGAAGTGGTGTGGCTCACTGGTTAGAGGCGGCAGACCCGAGAGCAGAGGACGGCCCGGGACCAGGGTTCGATTCCCGGCGCGGCAGGTTTCTGGACCAGGGTCAGCGGACTCGATAATTCTCTCGTCTCGGTGCCCACTCTGATCAGCGACCACACTTGGCAACTCTGGGCATTAGCTTGCCTCATCTTCACTAACGGCCCCACCAGACCGCCGGGGATGCCTGGTCTCACCCTGGAGATACCCATTAAGGGGCCATCTCTCGGGGAAGCCAGGAAGGGTTTCGCAGCGGTCGAAGCGCCTTGGGACCCTCCGGGTAAGTAGTGCGCTATATAAATGCCTATACATACATACATACATACATACATAAACCGTGGCATCTTCTGGACATGGAAAGACATACACTAACTGCAGAACATAAATTAGAACCCTATCAAAAAATGTATTCCCCTTTCATACGACTATTATCATCTGCATTCAATGACCTTACCTGCCCTAAAAACCTCAAACTGCTCAACTGGATTCTACCTCCCCCCAGTGGGGGCACTGCAGATAAACCAGTTGTAAATCAGGTTGGGTGAGAGGGGACACTAGGTGGGGCAAACATCCATAATTTGTAAACTGATGTTGCCACCATAACTTTCTATATAGCATGTGTGAGGAGGGAACAGAGGGAAGATTTGTTTGGGAGGGATGTTTTTCTCCTACCATTGAAAGTCAGTCTCCGGGAAGAAGGTGACAAAGCTGTAGGTTTTTTCTATGCTTGACTAAACTGATGAAAAAGAAGCAATTCATAAAGTATATAAGTATATGTTCATTTACATTAATATTTAAAAATCATATTTTATAAGATATTATTATTTTGTAGTCTAGATATACTGTCCATGTTAGTTTATTGAGATAAATATTAATGCTTATGATATTAAAGTGATTGATTATTGTGGATCTTAACTAGAGGATTTATCTAGTATTAGTCCATTTATAACGGTTCCTGGCCATCCTATAGTGGTATTGTATATCTTATAGGCTGATTATTTGTACTGTTTTAACTTATAGGCTTTTTAAAAGTTAATATGAATGATAGTAAATTATTGTATATGTTTGTGAAATTGTTTGTGCTTTTATGGTTTTCTGTAAAAACCGGATAATTATATTTCTACTTTTATTTTGTAGTTTTCGCCGTTCCCTCCACAAACCTTCAGCTGCAACAAAGTATCTCTGGCGACGCGGGACCCGCGAAGCGGGTTCCGCAAGAAGTAAAGATAAAAGCGGTCAATCCCAGACGGATAAGTCTTAAATCAGCAAAGCGTCCCACACGCCGTCACAAGGGAAAGTGCTTAAGAATCCTCGGTGGAAGGGTAGGAGGGGTCGGGGAGAGCGGCCCAGGTGTTCACAATCAGGGCTGGCGGGCGCTCCTGGGAATTGCAGTCCCAGTTGAAGCACACGCACTCGCTCGCAGCCCCAGGGAGTCACTGTCTTCGCCGTTCCCTCCACAAACCTTCAGCTGCAACAAAGTATCTCTGGCGACGCGGGACCCGCGAAGCGGGTTCCGCGAGAAGTAAAGATAAAAGCGGTCAATCCCAGATGGATAAGTCTTAAATCAGCAAAGCGTCCCCTTTTGTAGTTTTACATTTGAGATACATTACACATAATTTTATATATATATATATATACATATAAATATATATATATATATATTATATATATATATATATATATATATATATATATATATATATATATATATATATATATATATATATATATATATATATATATATATATATATATATGCACAAGAACCTCCAACGATGCCGAAGGAAGGGGCCACACGGGGAAGTTACAAGAGAAGGCCTTTAATTGGAAATGCGGTTTACAGCATAATGCATTTCGACAGTCACGTCTTCCTCAGATGCCACCGCTACATTGAAGACAGCCCCACGCCTCCGTTTAAATTCAGTCTGCAACCCTCCCTGATTAGGAAGGACACACCCCCCTATGTCATGTGCTCGTTCACCTGCTGCAATCCGGTAAGTACTACAGCTCCCAGAATCCCTCTCTGCTGGGTTGGTGGTACGAGGGGAAATATATATATCCATCATATATCAACTGTTCCGTCATGAGCACAGCCCTTCCGAGGGGCGTGACGGAACGGTTCCGTCAATAGCGTTGAAAGAGTTAATGCATGCTGGCACTGTAAGAGAGAGCCTGGTGAAAGAAATTAAGAACACATTAGTGCTACAACACGGGTACCACACTTGTGCAGCCTGCAGTATTGTCACTGAAGGGAGAGGTGTGTTCTTTGAGTTTGCAGTGGTGCTTCAGCTGACTCCCCTGAGCTGAGCTGCCGTGTCAGATTTCATAGTGAGAAATTATCACAAGGGGGCATATTTAGAAGCCCAAATCACCACCACAACGTCACTGTCAGTGGAGTTGTGATGGCGATAGTGGCCTTGCCCTACTTACAAGGCAGCGTTAAGCCACCTAACTTGTCGGAACACTGCCTTGTAAATAAGGTCCCAATTAATGCTGTGTTTAGCACGAAGGGGGAGGGCAATGGGTGTTGCAGTGGTTGTTCCACTGCAACACCTATTGATTTGGACGCTGCCCCCTATTGACAAGGGCAGCCTAAATAGGAGGCAGCACCAAAAATAAGATCAAGGAAACCTGGTCTAAAACAGGCAAAATGAGGAGAAATTCTTTATTTCTCCTCGTTTTTAATGTTTCCATGTGTGCTACCTTGGCAGCACACATAGAAGCAGCTAATTGCCTATGATTGTTTATGTCCAGGAAAGGACCCCCTTCCTGCACATAAACAATCATTTAAAATAAAATGCTGTTTTGAAAATTCTATGTGTGCTGCATTAAATTACAAAACAGCATTTAAAAATTGTTTATGTGCAGGAAGGGTGACCTTACTGCACATAAACAATCTTCCCCAGAACGAAGAGACCCTTGTACTATGGGCAAGGGTGCCAGCATTGGGGTTAGGCTGCTGAACTCAGCGCCAGCGCTGGGGGAAACGCGAGGGTGGGCCGCATTCTTGTGAATACGGCACATCCCTGCATTTTTAACCGCATCAATGCTGATGACGGCACCGCTCCGTCATCAGCCGCGGTAGCGCTGTGCTGATGACGGAGCGGTTCCGTCATGGCCCGCCCGACGCACCTGCGCGGCGCGGATTCAGCGCCTGCGCTGGGCGCTCTATTGAGCGGGCGGGGCCATGACGGAACCGCTCCGTCATCAGCACAGCTCACCCGAGACTGGTGACAGAACGGTTCCGTCACCAGCGTGTGAGCGCCACGCGCCCCCCCGCCCCCTTAGCGCTGCGACGGAATAGCCGCCGCAGCGAAGGGGTTAAACTAGGGAAGCATGGCGTTAGCAATGTTAACACCATGCTTCTCCATTCTGCTTAAATATGCACCCCTCTTCCTCGGAACGAACACATTCGCAAGCTGATATTGGTGTTTAACCTATGTGGAACGCTGTCAGTGCCCTCTTGGGTTAAGTGAGGGACAAGTCCTCAAGGAGTGAACCAGAAAAGGGGCATGGCAGCCAGCATACTCTCTCCATGTTGCTCTTCAAAAAAGATAAGCATATTAAAAAACACAATCCATTCTTTTAGTCCCTGAACCCGACTCTCCTGCACCTGTCCAACCATAACAGCAGGGTGTCAAAAAAGGTAAGAACACTTGTGCATACCCAACTGTTTAAATGACACAGATCATTTAAGTAAACCAACTCACCCCCAAAAAACAAACTTGTGCCAGAGTTGGTGCATAGTGTACAAAATGAGTTGTAAGTGTCTCTGTTCCACTTCCAGTGATAACCCAAGATAGTCCAAGCTTGGCACTTTCCCACCAGAGTCCCACAGTGGGTGATTACTTTTGGAGTACAGGTAAATGAAGCATTGAACAGCAGATTCTGCACGGAATACTGATCCTATAGCCTTGAAAACATATATTTCCTTCAGTCCCTGCACCTTAGTAAAAAAAAAATGTTTTCAGTGCAATTCACTTGTACTAGCAAAGCCAGAGCATTTCGATGTGTTGAAAGTGCTTCTAATGGATCATAGCCAGACAGGAGGAGGGATCATCACACCCTTTACAGTGTAATATCTTGCCAGTATTTCCAAATGACACAGATAACAGCCAATGGCAATTGGTAGGTGTGCTAAATGCCAAAGAAGAGATACAATAGGTATCTGGGGCTTCTATAGTTTTCAGCTGTCACTGGAAAGAGAGAGATGTGAAAAGTGAGGATATTGTCCTCGGTTTACTGCGTCTTGTGGGTGGAGTCGTACTGGAGGAAGGGGCATGCCGTTTTGTTAGTGAAAGAGCTTCTGTTTGTTGACATTTATCTCTACCTAGTACATTGATTTTCACACAGAGGGGTAAAAGTTCACTGAACAAATGAAGATAAATAAACTGTTTCGTAATATGATCAAGATTCATGATGGAAAATATGAAATATGGGCAGAGTTGTCCAATGTGGGGGGGGGCAGATGAGCATGATGAGGAGATGGACATTTCAGGCCAGAGTAAGATTGACATGGAAATCAGAGATGAACATTAGTTGGAAGATAACTCCATGAGCTGGAAATATGTTAGTCCAGACAACAAGTCCAAGGTATATGTCAGGACGAGAGGGCGGTGACTCGAACCCCGATTCATGTCAAAGATAACAAGTTCAAGTGAGTTTCAGTCATTTCTTTGAAGAGTGTTTACCCAGTTATTATAACCATGTAAACGAAAAGTTATATTGATTCTGATTTCTTTCCCTTACAGGTATTCAAACCTCCCAGCTACTTGTGTATGGAGGTGCTTCTCAAATGTTTATTTGTGTTGATATATTTTAAATTCCTTATATTAGCACATGCAAGTGTTGTCTTCACACACAATGCTCTAATGTATATTCCCTTGTTCTTTTAGGTCCTCAATGTGATATTTCATATTATAGGTTCTATGCTTGAAAAAATGGCTATGAGTGTATGCATATTTGTTAATGTGTAAAGAGGAAGTTGTGTGACATTCTGTCCACAGTCCCTGTGAATTGGCCCATGTCCTTGGAATTCTGGTGCCCCATAAATCTAAGGCAGCCTCCTAGGGAAGGCTGAGCAAAACAGCAGTTGAGACTTAGGCTGTGGCTGAGGTGTAAGCAATGCATTTTAGTTCACGCATTCTCATGTGTGGTGCTTCATTATTGAGCCTGAACTTGGATTTCACAATTATGCATTCTAATTTGTGTACATTCTGCTATTTCATTCATTTTTATAAGTTAATATATTTATGTATTTTCGGATAGTATTTAAGTGCAGTGTGCTCACAACTCTGGTTAGATACTGGCTAGATATACTTATTATTGTAACTGTGATCATGGTGTTGTACTTGTGGTATCTTCAATACGTTTCTACCTCATTAAAGTTCTAGAATAGTTTCAATTTAAATAAGTTTCTCCTATTAATATCTCGTCTGACCTCAGACAGTTGGACTAAATTGGTGGGCGCTCGATTGTTCAAATCTGAACAATCGTGGATCAGCCCTGCGACGTCACACGTGGTCCGCGAGGAGCAGCAACAGATGTGGGGGCTTCCTGCATGGGAGACCAGGAATTCAGGACTAGGAAATCTTGGATTTTCACTGCTACAACCTCTACTATCCCGGGTAAAAATTCCTGGACTCACCGATCCACAGCTCACTCACGTTCATTGACAGCCAACAGGGGATTCTGGAGCCCAAGATAAAAGTAAGAGCAGCATAGTGGCAGAGGCATTAAGCCCTGATTAGGGTCTGACTTGAACCCCAAGCCATCTGTCTCACACTCCAGGGTTAGATGGGATAGACTCTCATGCCAGTCTGGAGAGTAAGTGTGCAGACACAAATACGGAAGCCGTAGTTGGCTTCCACGGAGTGCAGGTGCAAGGTGTCTGTAGAAAGGGCTCTCCTAGATGGAGTGTGGCTTACAATCCCTCTGGGTGCCCACACTCGCAGTACTCATGAACCAATTCTACTAAATTGCACCTCATGTTAACACTAGGTGCGTTGATACAGGACTGGCAGTGCTGCAATTTGATGTGCAAGCACCAGAAGGAAACCTGTTATTTCAAAAACCGATGAGCAGCAAGTGACTGTGTGTAGCAGGTACCTGTGTGACCCTCACCCATCCTTATCCGTTATGAGCTTTGCGCTCAATATGTTAGATGATAAGCGCGGTGCAGGGTGGTGAAGTGTATAAAGAGAACAAATTCTACCCACCATTCTGAGAGCAATGCATGGCTTATCTTACTCAGACTTCCCTAAGGAGTAAAAGAGAGGCAAAGCTGAGCATTATTTTTCCCCCTCCAATATAAATCCAGCTTTTGAACAGCGCTTCAAAGAACTATCATCCCATACATTGTAACAGCTCCATTTTTTTGGGACGGGGTTGTAGAGTGCCACTACCGTGAGTGATAAAAGAGGGGTTTCAATACCGCCCACATAGCCCCAGGAGGGGTGTGTAAGTAGGCATTGTGGTTGGTACTAGATTGCTGCAGTTCCTGCCAGGAAGCAGCCAGGTCACTTCCTATAAATATTTTTTTTAAAAATCCCTCAAATTTGTAATCTACGCTATCACTATGAGGGAATTAAAAACTGCTATACACACAGACTGCTACTACAAAAACTGAGCCATGAGATCAGGGGGAGAAATGATTCCACATAATACAACTAAGATTAAGAAAAGGCTTCAAATGTTGCAATCTGCTTCAAAAGTGAAATCAACAAGGGATAAACAATTCCAAATTTTATCAGTATCCAGATCTTTAAAAGAGCTCAAAAAATTCCTCAATTTTTTGAAAGACCCAAGTAGTGTTCTGTTTTCAACGCATAGTAATTCAAATAGTCTACCTGACCCCATAGTACCAATAAAAACAATAAATTGTTAATTGCAGACCGCCAAAACAAACCAATTCATGATGGAAGATACAATGGATCAAACCTCAAAAGGGAAACTGAGAAGGAGTAAAAAACCTATCTGGGTCCAGTTAGTGATTTGGAACTCTTGTCAATTACTCAAATATATCTGAACCAGTGTAAGCAGCAACAAGAACAAACTTATACAGACCGTACAATATGCCTCTTAACAAATGAAGATCCACTTCTAATAGAAATTGAAGTTGTAGTGATCAAAGGAATTACCTCAGATGTATTAGAACCAACAACAAACGAAAGAGAAAAACAAGTAATATGGCATTGTCCGAATCCTACAGTAGCAGGGGCCATCCCTACTTCTATAGGAAAAAACAAATAAGATCTAGGAGAGTAAATGAAACAGGCGTTCCATCTCAACAGGATCCAATGAAAATGAAAAATGTAGCCCCAATATGGGACTTAATAGCTAGGTCCTCGCAGTTAACCTTAGACGCTCTAGCTTATCAATCAGAAAAAATGGATGTTGAAATACATCTACTAAACTTAATGGCAACTGCAGTATCAGGAATAGATCAGAAAATGACTGAATTTCAAATCAAATCAACAAGCTTTATTCAACTTCTATTTAAGAAAATCATAAAAACATATCATAAAAGTACATAATTATACAAAATTAACAAACATCAGCTCCTTTCCTTTTTTAAGTAATATTTAATACAGATAATCCATCACAGTACAATCAACTTTCTACATTTTATCACATTTTTCAAACACTTTGATAAGATCCATATCAATAGTTCATTATATAAAAATTGTGGAGCTAAAAACGCTGCTCAGCATCTTCTAAAAGCAAATTTCTTTAAAAGCGGTACTAACCATTTTTTTCTTTGTTGGTTGTAAAATTTACAGAAAAAGGCCACTTGAATTGTTGTTTACTCTGAACGATTATCACAGGGGCATAATTGCATCACCCTGGCCCATTTGTTCATGTTTGGGAAGCTGGTTATATGATGAAATATGGATAATATGAATCTTGTTAACAACAATCTATCGTAGAAGTCAGGCACTAAAATTAGATAAGGTTGGATACTGTAAGTTATTACTATCATCTGGTGATGCAGTACTGTGGGATTAGAGATTTCTTCTGATAATCGACATGATTCAAGTAATGATGAACATTTAGCTACCAGCTCCTTTCTTGACATCACACTCATTCTGCTTGGCTCGTTGTAAAACTCAGGATACCCTAAGTCACACAAAAAGTTCCTGACATATTTTACCCATTTAATTTTTAATACACCAGGGATTCCTAAAACATCAGTTAAAATCTCCCGGTTTTGATGGGTTTCCCTACAGCTCCATATCCTGTACCAGAGCATAATTGGTTCTGTTTTAATAAGGTCTGTTAAGAATAGAACCCACAGTTCCATGTGACAAACATACAACGATACACTACTTAGGAGTGCCATGATATATCTTAAGAACTGGTTTTCAACCGTTTATAAGGATTGAACATTACGATGTCCCTACACTCCTGCGCCATACAAGGCTGTTGATACACATTTAGCCTTATAGATTTGTAGTAGCACTTGCGGGGCCTCCTTCCTAATTTTTTTGAAAAATTAACTAGGGCTGCCATAGTTTTCATAGAGCAAGTTTTCTCATCTGCACAGCCTGAACCCATGTGGCTTTATGATCAAATAGTATTCCCAAATACCTAAATATGTTGATAGAATTTATTTTTTGTTTGTAAATAAACATATCTCTGCATTTATTTCTACCTATACCACACCTCATAATACACATTTTTGATGTATTCACTCTTAGATCTAAGTCTCGCTTAAATGCTACAAAGCCATCCAATAATCTTTGTAGGCCCACTTGGGTGCAACACATCAGGACGGATTTGTCTGCATACATTATTACCGGTATGGGTCGCCCTTTAATCTTGGGAAAATCTTGTCCCACTTTCATCAATGCTTGTTCTAAGCCATTTGTATAAAGATTAAAAAGGAAAGGGGCCAGCACACATCCTGGCCTGAACCCCTTCTTGATTGGAAAAGGTACTCTACATTCTCCATTAAGACCGTAACGGACTCTGCCCTTGGTATTCTGGCAAAGGTGTTTTAAAACATGTATACTTGTGTTGTCCACCCCCAAATCTCGAAGGACTCCCACAGCCTCTCATGTCTTATGCAGTCAAAGGCTGCGGTGAGCTCAACAAACACTAAAAATAACCTTCCTTTTTTTAAAAGCGTATATTTACCTATAAGAATCCTCAAAGTAAGACTTTGCTCTATGGTTCCCAATCCCTTACCGAATCCAAATTGCAGAACTAAGAGTATTTTTTTTCCTCGTTTCAATCTTGTCATCTTATAATCTCTCTAATACTACACGCTGCACTATTTTCACAGAGGAATCTAACAAGGACATCAGTCGGTAGCATGTGGGATCTTGTCTTTTTCCCTTTTAAAAAATGGGAACTAAAATGGATTCTGACCGGGTCTCTATGAGCTTACAAGAGCAACTGGCCCTAATTACTTGTGTGAGTATTGGGCCCCATAGCACTAAATTACTCTTATATTGATCCAAGGGGATCCCATCAGGGCAGGGTGCCTTACCTCCCTTACTTGCCATAATTGCCCTATTTACCTCATCCAAAGTAATCTGGAGGTCATTAATGATTGTTGGAAGTCATGAAGTACTTTTCATCACCTCCTTCATTTTGAGTTTCTACAGCGTTTACAGTTTCATGGTTGCCATAAACTTTCGGAAAATGCTCCACACACTGCTCTTCTGTGATTGCTATTTCAATAGTTGAGGCGTCCCCCGGCTCCAGGAAGGGTGCCCTTACAGCCCTCCAAAAGCCCGCCCCGTCCTTAGACTCAGTGGCTTTATAGAGCGTCTGCCAGAGCTCTTCTTTTAACACCCCTTTGCATTCTTTAATCGCATTATTATATACCTTCCTCGCCTCTCTTAAAGCTATCGGATTTCTGGGGATACTATGGGATATACGTTTCAGAGTTGCGTATGCCTTTGTACACTTTGTGTCGAACCATCCTTTGGGCTTTCTGATGGAACAAGACTTTTGTACCCAAAGGGCTTCATTAACTGATCTAGTAATATGTTGGAAGGCAGTCAGAACTTTTTCATGTGTTGCATTTTCATTTAAAATGGCTACCACTGCCGAATTACTTTTTGCCACGATTCTCTGTGTTTTTTCTAGTGGATCGACCATCAACCATTTCAGGGCATAGCCATTTTTTCTATTCATTTCCATATGTTGGGGGGCATGGACTGAATTAAATATTATGATAAATGAAGCTAAAAAGAATTTGCGGTCACTGCGACAATAGAATGTTCATGTGCTCCAGTGGTAAACAAACTGGCTACAATACTAGAAAAAATGCCGGTATTAATAGAAGAGATAAAAATGAACATAATAACAAATTTAAATTCCTCGTTGATCAGTAAAGCTCAGGGCCAAAACCTGCAACAAAACCATCGAATTGTAACACCTTCACACACTAAGGAGATAAAATATATTTTAAAGAAGAGAATTAAAATTAGAATCCTCATTCTAAGCAATCAAATATCTAAAACACCTACCATGGGTGATTTTTTTTCACAGAAAATAGAAAACTCTGCAGTGAAACTAAATTTGAACTATACATCACCTTCTCTCCTAAACAAAAAAAACCCAGCAAACAAATGAATCTCAACCCATTAGTCTACTCGCAGCTAATTGAAACAACAAAAAAAAACTGAAAAAATTGTAAAAATGCATGAAATAAATAAATAGTAAGCACTGATATAATACACAATTTCAACGTAACTAACCAGCAAGGGTATACAAGCACAATGAGTAAAGAGGATGTAAAATTTGAAAACAGTGATAAAATGAAGGGAAATTTTGTTAAGCCATTCCCATTATTTTAGAAAATAAAAGTATATAAAAAAATTGAGAGATATGAAATAGCGGATATGAAATAGCGGACAGTGAGATTGTAAAACATATTCAAAATTCTCAAATAAAGGATAGCACAAGAAGTTAGGATTTAGGAAAAGAAAAATAACTGAAAGTGTCAAAGCCTGAGCAGATACACCTAATAATGATAGACTGTGATATTAGAGTAGTACAAAATGAGATAAAAATGAAAACAAGGATAAAATCCTGGTTTTGTGAGGGTCATTTTACATCAAAAATGATTTTTACCCTCAAATATCAATTGAGAGGAAGACATGATATGTTGAACAGAGGTAATATCAATAAACTCTTTTATGCTCTTATTCAAAAGTCCCAATGAAACAACTCTGCTAACAATTTGCTCTTGGGATATACATAACGCTCTCCCAAAATCCCATGATATTTTATTTATGGAATTGATGGAAAATACGCATATAATATGACTACATTATACTTGGGCATTGCAACATTTCTCTATTAACAGCTAGGTAGTATTCTTTTCTCCCTTAGTAAAAACTAGGAAAGCAGGTTGCCCGAAAGGAGGTTTGAAGCACTATATAGGTAGCACCAGCCCTACAAATTGAAATAGAACCGATTAAACAAAAGATGAAAACATTTTGGTTATAAAACTTACTCAGTAGCATGAAAATGGAAAGTCTCTTCTTTTCTTGACACATTTCTATTTTTCACCAATCTTAAGAACAACAATGATCAATGAGATACTGAAATTAATCCTAGAAAGCCCAAAGGAGGATTCGCCTCCATAGGTTGGAATAATGGGGGACTTTAATATGAATCTATTAAAGACCTTTTCCCGAGACAAGACAATGACAGAGCAGGAATAAAATTTGGCAGTTCCAAAGCAGAGCACAAGAGATTCGACAAAAAAGACCTTGTGATCCCAAAGCTATTTCCTTGTTACAAGATCTGGATTCTCTTGTTTTACGAATTCTTAATGGGCGATGTCAGCAATGTTTCTCCTCCAGAATGGACTCATTACACCAAGTTTTTTAATTTCATTTTAGATTATATTCTAGTATCCCTTCCGCTCATACAGCAAGTGGTATCTTTCATAATACAGAAGACAACTAAAAGTGATCATGAACAACATATAATACAAATTAATGCACAAAATTATTTTCATCAAAAGGCGCCTTCTGTTCCCGGGGAACTTATAACAAGTAGCTATAGGAAGCTGATATGGTTGGAAGATACACAAGCAAGAATAATAGATACAGCAGAAACTATAGTCAATGACATTTTTAATAAGGACATATCAAATCCAATAGTAAAATGGTCAAATTTCCCTGAAAAGATAACTACTAATCACCAAATAACCAGGAAAGTAAAGTTGAGGGGCAATAAATCTAACTTGCATGACCAAAGGAAAATTAAAATATCTGCATATTTCAGTGCAATTAAAACAGAGCGGAATCAATTAAAAAGATTAGTTAGGAGATTTAGCGGTAAACAAGAATACTACAGAGCTTTTAATGTTATAAATGAAAACTACAGAAGGTCAGTATGGGAAGAAAGAATGAGGAAAAAGAAACTTTTGGGGCGCAAGTTCCATTTCTTTCCAAGAAACGAAATATAAGAGATTTTGGGAAATTAATTAACAGCTTAAATCGATCATCATTTTGCACAACCAGCTCAGATTTTACTGAAGATTAGTGGGCAAAATATGTGACAGATCATTTTAGATGCTCGCCTATTTCTATACAGCAATCTAATGAGAAAATAATACAACTGAACATACAAATTACAGCTCCTTATCATGTTACGGAAGATCAAATCAATAAAGTAATAGAAATAAGTAGGAATTATGGGGCACCTGGACCGAATGGGCTGCCGCAAGCACATTTTAAATCAAATGTACTATTTTGGTCAAATAAGTTATCCCAGGAATACAACTATGCATTGCAGCAAGAGATGGTTCCTGATTTGTGGCGGGGAGTGATAATAAACCCAATTTTTAAGGTGGCTAATTGGCAAAAACCGGAGAATTATCGTCTAATCACCCTGCAAAATGTTGAGGCTAAATATTTTATCAATTTGCTTCTTACTGAATTACTAGGATAGTCAAATGATAACAACATTGTTCCTTCTAACCAAACATTGTTTTCCAAATCTCAAAGTATGGAAACCAACTTACTGGTGGTATCAATAATAATGCATACAATTAAAAAAAGGACCTGCTACTTTATTAGTGCTAGGTGGACTACAAGGCTGCTTTTGACTCTGTTTTTGACTAAAATCTCCTAAGGCACAAGCTGTCCCATTGGGATATACCACCTTTTCTCTGAAAGGCAAAATAGCTACTATACATAGATACCAGGGTGAAGTTAAGACAGGGAGATGGCACTAGCCTATCAATGAAAATAGAGACACAGTGGGGCCTAACACAAGGCTGTGTAGTTACACCATACCTGTTCAATCTATTTCTAGCAGATTTCTCAACAGATTTAGATAAAATTAGTTCCCATCTCCCAAATATGAACTCTGTGCCCATATCTAATCTTTTATGTGCAGAAGTTGTGATACTATTAAGCCAGAAAAAAATTGGTTTACAGAGACTTATAAATCAACTGTTTATATATACCGCAAGAAATGGTCTGACAGTCAACTTAAAGAAAACAAAAATCATGAAAGTCAGCAGGTAAAATTAAGAAGGAGTACAAATGGTATTTTGGAAAAAAGCAGGTGGAGCATAGAACTACATATAAATATATGGGCTTTCCATTTAATCATCAGGTGACCTTTATTCCACATGAAAGGCACCTGAAAAGAAAAGCTATCTCCTTAACTCAGGCTTTTCGCATTTTACAAAGAACTCTAGAAGGTCCATAGCATGCACCACTACTGAAATTGATTTTAGCAAGGCTGGTACCAGCTATTTCATACAATAGTGAAATCCTCCATGGCATGGACGCAGCCCTCATAAATCTGATCCTCTCCAAAGTATTCAGAGCACTTTTCCATCTACCTCTGAAAGCATCACCAGCCCAGATAAGACTGGAATTCAGTCTCAACAATGAAACATGTTTCACTGGTATTATTAAAGACATTATGTAGAACGGCTGATATGTTTACATCTGTACGTTTAACGCTAATACCATTCCTCTTAGCAACCTCAATGTGGGGAGCTACCTTGGGAATTTACACATTGACTGGTCTCTAATTTCACAGTTAAAGAAAAAGGAAAATGATCACTAAAGTTAATAGGGTCCGCATAAATGGTGCCCAGAAATGTCAACCCATGTGTAGAAAGTATTATGTGGTCTAAATGTGAGCTACCCCAGTTTTCTAGGTAAATGGGCGAAGGAGTATTTTCATTATTCCTACTTTGCTCAAGGAGATCTAAAGTATACTTATGAAGTACTTCATATAGTGTATCTTCATATCTATCATGGTGAAAATGATAGTGCACATTTCCTAAAGCATCAGTGTATCCACACACCTTAGTTAAGGAATATTAAAACTTATTTATATAATATAATCCCGCACCCATTACAAAAACACAATGGGGCATATTTACAAGCATCTATCGCCACCACAACGTCACTTTCAGTGACGTTGTGATGGCGATAGGAGACCTGCATAATTAACAAGACAGCGTTAAGCCACTTAACATGGCTTAACGTTGCCTTGTACATAAGGCACACTTTCATGCTGTGTTTAGCATGAAAGGGCAGGGCAATGGGTGTTGATGTGGGCGTTTCTCCGCAAAACCCATTTATTTTGACGCTGTCTCTATTTACAAGTGACGAGAATAAAAAACAAGGGGACCCTACTCACCTTGAACCAGGGTACTAAATTGTTAACAAAAACAATGGTTCCTGTGGACAAGTGACAACAAAATTTTGATATAATGATGCTCGATGGCATTAGAACAGGTTATTGTGATGACAAAAGGAGAGAAAGCCCAACACACTTTGAATATGTAATTCAACAGTTCTTTATGTCATTTTTTAAACAAAAATACAAACAGGTATTGAAACAATTGTTTAACAGTAGTGAGTAGTGTCCCAGTGAAAAAATGTGAACATTAAAAGAAGGGTGATATATTTGTGACATATATACGTACTTAGCGGACAGACTGTAGTGACCGGATATTTTGTCCTATTTCTGAGTGATGGTGACTTTAGTCTACTACCATCTTAGTATAGTGGATAGATCCCTATTCTCGGCCTATTCTTCGGGTTAGCCTACTGACTTTGGCATAATAACATTCCATTTCATCACTTTTGGGCCAGAAGGTCTATATTAGAGGGTAGATCCTTTATTTCTGGCATCATATTACCTATAGGTAGGGCTTGCTTATGTATCTTGATAGAGCTATGCGTCTCTTTCATCTTTTTCGGGCCTACAGGGCCCAAATGAGAGAGACTCCCTTTTCTTTCCTGCCTCGGCTGCTCAAGGCACTTGTAGGTCAAGAGTGATGTTTTAGTTATGAGCTGTTGTTCACTGGAGAGGAAACGGTCGGAGCTGGCCCTTATCGGAGGAATGTAAGCAGAGCTCGGGCTTTAGACGAAACAACAGCTGGCCACTGTGGGGGCGTCGGAGGCCCAGAGCCTAGTACAGGAATCTGGTGGGCGGCAGGTTACTGTCTGGAAATTTCCTTGAATGAAGAGCTCTTTATATTATCGAGGTGTAGAGAGGAGAGGCAGGCAGTTGACAGCGGACGGTAAGCAATGAGCAGAAAGCAGTTGGCAGCTAGCAGTTGCAGATGACAGTAGGAGTTTGGAACGATCGAAGGCCAATGATCTTTTGGAGAGACTGAAGTTACATTGTGAGTCAGTCTGTTAGAGCAGTTGGAGATAATTAAACGTCAGAGTTCAAATAATCAGTGTGAAGAAGTTAGTTGAACAGATGGTTTCCAGAGCGGCTGAAACTATATCATTTGATTGAAGTCTGGAGGTGAAGACAGTTCGTGGGAGAGAGGAAGCCAGTGCAAAGTGATTGGTGCAGAGCTGAGAAATAGAGAAGAAGAAGAGAGAAGAGTTCCAGTGCTTTGAAGGAACATAGCGGTGCAGACGTGTATCCGTGGGTGGAGAGTAGAATCTGAGATGAGCCAAGGCACAGACGAGAGAGGGACCCAGATGACAGCTAGACCCAGACTCCGTAATCATAAGGTGAAGTCTGTCCTGCTTTTATAGTGCATGAAAATACTAACTCTTTCCTTTACTTTTCAGGCTATGCTTAGACTGTTAGGTAGTATTGTGACTTTATAATATAATGTTTTCTTTGTCTGTTATTGTGTAATAAAGGGACCCCAGTTTGTAACGAACATAGATATATTTGAGTATTGTTTCTATGATAAAGCTAACCTTTCTTTACAGCCACGTGCCAGTGTATGGAAGGATGGGCGATTCCCTTCCTACAGGTAACTGATGCGGGAGATTGATGTGAGTTTTATGTCAGGGAATAATTCTTAAGTGTAACAATTTGGCAGTTCTTGTGTGAGAGGATCGGATCTCCTATCTATCACATGAGGGATAATAATTCATATAAGGTAGAGGATACTCCAAGTAAATATTAGGTTCTTAGAAACTTCCCCAATAGAGAGAGAGAACAAGGTATTAATAGGACAGTGAGATCGCTCAAGATAGGGCGTTAATGAGAGCACCAATTGGGATTGGTGTGTAGTGAGATCGCTCAAGATAGGGCGTTAATGAGAGCACCGATTGGGGATGGTGTGTAATAAGATCGCTCAAGATAGGGGGTTAATGAGAGCACCAATTGTGATTGGTTTGTAGTGAGATCGCTCAAGTAGGGAGTTAATGAGAACACCAATTGTGGTTGGTGTGGTAGAGTGAGCTGCTCTCCACCATGAGAAGGAGGGTAGAATAGTCCGGGCCAGATTGTCGCGGGGCTATAAGGTAAGATCATAGGATGAGACATGGAATTCCATTGTTATTAGTGACTATTCTTAGTAATCCCTTAAATCGCCGATTGTGAAGGGCGAGGAGCTTCCTATATTAGGACGGAGAGGTTGGATTTTGTTGTATACGTACAGGCTTGTACATGAAAAGTTTGTGCAGTTGCAGCGTCAATGCAAAGAATTTCAAGATCAGTTTGTTGAAGTGCAAAATACTTGTACTCTTTTGAGATCTCAGAATAAATTGCTTGCCGACAAACTGGATACATACCAGACTATTTCAGAAAGAGCTGCAGTTCGTATTGCCAAATACAAATACAAACATTGACATGGTCGAGTCAGTAAAAGGAAAGTGCGTTTGGTTGCGGGGAAAGCAGGGCTCGATTGGAACCCTGATGAGTGGGATGGTAATATCTGGGACTCGAATGAGTCTGGCTTCTCGGCTGAGGAGAATGAGAGGCGTGAACCTTCTCGTACTGAACGTGACTGTAAATCGTGTGCTTCTTGTAAATCTGACAATCAGTGTAAATGTGATGGTCGTGCGGAAGTTTCTACACATCCTGTCTTTCGAAGAAAATTACAACAGGCTCCTGGTAATCCCAATGGGATTCCTTTGGATAGTTTGGAAGTATTTACACAACAGGAAGTTAGTGGCATTTTGGAACGATTTCGACAACGGCCTGGTGAGGCCTTACTTACATGGATGGTGCATCTTTTTGAGTTGGGTGCTGCTGGCATCATGTTGGATATGGGAGATGCGCTGAAGTTCTGTTCTTTGAGTTCCGATTCTACTGTGCAAGATCATTTTCGGAATTATAACACTGCTGGTCAGATTACTTTGCTTCAATTAGCGACCGAAGGTTGTAATCATAAATATCCTACTGAATCAGATTGACCTTTGAATGACAAGTCGTGGTATACTCTAAGAGATGCCTCGCAGAGACTTAAAGAGGAGGTGATGAAAACTGCGATTTTTCTGGGCACGTCCGACAGATTGATGGATGGCTTGTTGACTTCTTCTGTGTGGAATAGAATTATTTGTTCCGCCCCTGTTGCCTATAAGCAAGTTATGATGACATTGTTGATTAATCAAAGTGGAAGTCCTTTGTCTCTTGTGCTTGAGGCTGTGCGTCAGCTTGGTGAACTGGGTGAGTGGCTTAAACCGGACAGGCAATCCAGACCCGAGGGTCGTACTGGTGTTAATTATCGATTTACTAGATGTGACATGTTTCTCGCCTTGTTGGATGATGGTGTGAAGAGAGAAGATATTGATGGTGAGCCGAATAATCGATTGTGGGCCATGTTCCGCAAACGTGGCTTGAACAGAAAGGAAGGTGCTAGGCGAGTGCGCAAACAGGATTGTGAGCATATTCATTCTGATGACAGTGAAGATGACAATAACCTTAGTAAATTTGACAGGAATGGCAGACGATGGACCGACAGGGATGTGTCTCCCTATTGTGAACGAGAGAGAGAGGAAAAGGGGGAGAGAGAGAGAGGGGGAGAGATGAGCATTTTGAAAGCAGACATAGAGAAGAGAGGGATGAATCTCCTGTATTGAGAATGAGAGATAGACAACATAGATTTTTTGAGCAAAATTCACAATATTTTGTGGATGACAAGAATCCATTTCGTGAGGGAAATAAGTATGAATGAGAGGTGACACTACCTAAAAGATTTGAAAGTCTCTATCCTGATTTGACCTGGGCGTCGGAACGCAATAAAAACGACTAGGAAATAGGTCAAGCTCCGGTACGCAATTGGGCTCACAGAGATAATAGACCCTATGTAGATATTGAAATTTTTTGGAGACATCGTAACATACAGAGGGCCCGAGCATTGGTAGATACAGGAGCGGAGGCCACTTTAAATTATGGAAACCCAAAGAAATTTAAAGGACAATTTTTCACAATTACTGGCTTAGGTGGTAAAGAAACTCCTGCAGTGCAAGCAAATGTTGAAATGAAAATAGGTAGAATTCCCCGAAAAGAATATTCTGTATTAGTAGTACCCCTTCTTGAATATATAATTGGAATTGACATTTTAAAAGGTATGACATTATATTTAGATGACGGATATTATCGATTTGGAGACAGGAAATACATATCATCAAAGTCCGTGAGAGTTGGTCATTTGAGAATTCCTCCTGTGAAAATCCCCCAGGCTACAAAAGTAATTTCCCAGAAACAGTATCGCATTCCAGGTGGGCATGGAGAGATCAGTGCTACAATTCAGGATTTAGTGGATGCAGGAGTTATAACTCCGGTTACTTCTGCCTGGAATAATCCCGTATGGCCGGTGCGTAAAAGTGACAATTCTTGGTGCATGACAGTTGATTATCGCGAATTGAACAAACATACACCCCCTTTGACTGTCGCAGTACCTGACATTATTACTTTAATTGAGAGAATTCAAAAACATTCAGGATCTTGATATGCTTTTATTGATATTGCTAATGCTTTCTTTTCTATCACAATTGCCCCTCAGTGCCAGGAACAATTCAGTTTTACATGGAATGGACTTCAAATGACGTTCAGAAGTCTTCCCCAGGGCTATGTGCACAGTCCTACGATCTGGAATCTGGTGGGCGGCAGGTTAGTGTCTGAAAATTTCCGTGAATGAAGAGCTCTTTATATTATCAAGGTGTAGAGAGGAGAGGCAGGCAGTTGACAGCGGACGGTGAGCAGTGAGCAGTTGGCAGTTAGCAGTTGCAGATGACAGTAGGAGTTTGGAACGATCGAAGGCCAATGATCTTTTGGAGAGACTGAAGTTACATCGTGAGTCAGTCTGTTAGAACAGTTGGAGATAATTAAACGTCAAAGTTCAAATAATCAGAGTGAAGAAGTTAGTTGAACAGATGGTTTCCAGAGCGGCTGAAACTATATCATTTGATTGAAGTCTGGAGGTGAAGACAGTTCGTGGGAGAGAGGAAGCCAGTGCAAAGTGATCGGTGCAGAGCTGAGAAATAGAGAAGAAGAAGAGAGAAGGGTTCTAGTGCTTTGAAGGAGCATAGCGGTGCAGACATGTGTCCGTGGGTGCAGAGTAGAATCTGAGATGAGCCAAGGCGAAGACGAGAGAGGGACCCAGATGACAGCTAGAACCGGACTCCGTAATCATAAGGTGAAGTCTGTCCTGCTATTATAGTGCATGAATATACTAACTCTTTCCTTTACTTTTCCGGCTACGCTTAGACTGTTAGGTAGTATTGTGACTTTATAATATAATGTTTTCTTTGTCTGTTATTGTGTATTAAAGGGACCCCAGTTTGTAACGAACATATATATATTTGAGTATTGTTTCTATGATAAAGCTAACCTTTCTTTACAGCCAGGTGCCAGCGTATGGAAGGATGGGCGATTCCCTTCCTACAGGTAACTGATGCAGGAGATTGATGTGAGTTTTATGTCAGGGAATAATTCTTAAGTGTAACAATTTGGCAGTTCTTGTGTGAGAGGATCGGATCTCCTATCTATCACATGAGGGATAATAATTCATATAAGGTAGAGGAAACTCCCAGTAAATATTAGGTACTTAGAAACTTCCCCAATAGAGAGAGAGAGAAGAAGGTATTAATAGGACAGTGAGATCGCTCAAGATAGGGCGTTAATGAGAGCACCAATTGGGATTGGTGTGTAGTGAGATCGCTCAAGATAGGGCGTTAATGAGAGCCCCGATTGGGGATGGTGTGTAATGAGATCGCTCAAGATAGGGCGTTAATGAGAGCACCAATTGTGATTGGTGTGTGGTGAGATCGCTCAAGATAGGGCGTTAATGAGAACACCAATTGTGGTTGGTGTGGTAGCGTGAGCTGCTCTCCACCATGAGAAGGAGGGTAGAATAGTCCGGGCCAGATTGTCGCGGGGCTATAAGGTAAGATCATAGGATGAGACATGGAATTTCATAGTTATTAGTGACTATTCTTAGCAATCCCTTAAATCTTGGAGTGTTTTTGATGATATAAGCTTGTATATTGCGAGTGCCCCATTCCCGGGTAAGTACTCAGGAACTATTGTAAATAGGGTCCAGGAAGGGATGGCGTTACGTTTTGGTCTGGTTGGTTGTATCTAGGTGAGTGGGTGATTCTTGGTCTGAGAATCCAGTCATTACACAGACACACTGTTTTGCTATGAAGCGATGGAGGTGCAGGCCAACAGAGAATTATGATAGAGTAAGATGTCTCCACCAGATGCAAGTGACACTAATTTTCAGGGAGACGGAGCAGCCGCCCCTGATGCCAAACTGTACCATGGTGTTTCAGAATTTAATTGAGAAGCCTGCACTTCCAGCACACCGACACACCATCTAGAGTATGTGCACACACTGCACATATCCCCTACTTTCCAGATCTGTACCCATCTCGGACACTTCCCTGTTGTGCCACTCAGAACATTGCCAGTCAACCTCTACCTTTACATGGGCGCCCCCGCTGGGTCCTTTGTAAGTATTGATTCCTTCATTACACTCACTGTGCCACGCCCTTTCCACAAGGCAGCGCAAAAGAGAATTTTCAGGTGTCCCTACACTCCTAGGTCCTGAAGAGACCCTACATTGCACAAAGGGTTGAAATGCCTTCGACTTGTTACAAAAGCTAACCATTAAAAACCAGCACTTATCATTGTATAAAGTGTGGTTAATACACTGTATATTTTCCAAGGGTCGTCTTCTGATACATAGAAAACATTGTACATATGTCACAAATATGTCACCCTTGTTTTAAGGTTCCAATTTTTTCACTGGGACACTGCTCACTACTGTTAAACTATTGTTTCAATACCTGTTTGTATTTTAGTTTCAAAAATTACATAAATAACTGTTGAATTACAAATTCAAAGTGTATTGGGTTTTCTCTCCTTTTGACATCACAATAACCTGTTCTAATGCCATTGAGCATCATTATATCAAAATCCTATTTACAAGGGCAGCGTAAATAGGAGGCAGCGCCAAAATTAAGACCAGGGAAAACCTGGTCTTGAACAGGCAAAATGAGTGGAAATTATTTATTTCTCCTAGTTTTTCCTGTTCCCGTGTGTGTTGCCTTGTGCAGCACACATAGAAGCAGCAAATTGCGTATGATCCCCCTTCCTGCACATAAACAATAATTTAAAATAATGCTGTTTAACAACGTCTATGTGCGCTGCATTAAGCAGCCACATAGAAGTTACAAAAGAGCATTTTAAGATTGTTTTTGTGCAGGAAGGGGGACCTTTCTGCACATAATCAATGTTTCCCTCAACACAGGCACCCTTGCACTATGGTGCAAGGGTGCCTGCATTGGTGCTAGGTAGCTAAAGTTAGACCCAGCACAGGGGGAAATGCAGGATTGCACCATATTCTAGTAACCATGGTGCAGCCCTGCTTTCCTAAAGTGATGAAGCGTGATGTTAGCCTTATTGGCTTAACAACACGCCCTTCCACTTATTGTAAATATGCCCCTCAGTTTTTAGGCCCTTAACAAAAAATGCAATCCCTCTATCTAAATCTACAATTTTGTACCTTGAAGTACTAAAGACATTATTATAAAAATATATCAGCACAAAAGTTTGTTTTGGGTTAGTCTGTAAAAGGACCAGCTGAAAATATGGGAACTTCAGATATGATTTTATTAGTTTCACTGGCACTGTGTTTGAAATTGCCAGACTGCCCGGGGCCCGCCCAAGGGCTAATGGACTTGCTGGGGTGAAGATTGTCACAAATCCATCAACAGTAAACTTTAGGGCTTTATTTATGAGGCCCCTCGCGCCGACTACACATCACTTTTTGTGACTTTCTGCGGATCAGGAGTGTTGCTGGGGGCGTTCCCAGCAACATCCATGGCATTTTGACACTGCCCCAGATGTACGAGAAATCAAGGCGCAAAGGTGTCTGCATTGGCACATGGCAGTCCATTGCGTGCCGTTGCAGGGGAAAAGGACAGGAATGCCCTATATCTAATAGATTTCTGCCCTTTTCTTTCACCACAGGCCAGCGAAGCAGGAAGGCCTGCTGCGCTGCGCTGCCTTATGGTAAAACTTCAGAAATGAGGCCCTTGGTGTCTGCCATGTTTTTTGCAAACACAGTAGATGCTTCATATTTATGTGGTCTTGCCATTCCTTTTTATCTAACTTACGTTTGATTCCTGCTATGTTCCATTTCCTTAGGACTAGAATGTTAGTAGCCTTAATGCCTGTGCTGCACTTGTAGGCGCTACCCTATGTTCCTAGGGTCTATGAGTCCTTCTGTTGTTTTGTGATTTTTCTCCAGTCAATCCAGTTCGCTTAGGTTTAAAAGGGGTGCATATCTATTAGTACCGGTTGTAGGCATGCCTTGTCCATAAGAGCCAGGTTTACTTGTTAACAAGTAGCCCTGCAATATTCATTTTCATATGCTGCAGGTTTGTAAAAGAAATCTAAGGGCATTGCAACAATCTTCCCCACGAGATGATCTTGATGCTGGTGTCTTTGATTAAGGTTGGAAAGGAGAGATTTGACCACAGATGGGTGTTTAAAATGCATGATTTTACAGTCACCGTGACCAGTTTTGCATGAATGCTCTATACAGTTAACCCTTCTGAAAATTAGTGACACAAATATGGTCCGATATTCAGTGGACCACCTTATATTTTAAATCGAACCAATTGTCTCTGGTGTGTGCCTCTGATTTTAGTTTGTCCTTCAGTATAATAGCACCTGGCAAAATATGTTGTGTATCTCGAACAAGTACAGGGAGGCCTGGCTTTTCATTAGCTTGAAACTTTACAGTGGCCATTAAACATTCTATTGGGAGTATGTTAGGGGAAGGTATCTTATTTCATCTCTGTTTGGATGACTTGGAGAAAGTAGCATGCTTACAGGAATTGGTATGGCAGTCTGGATTTTTATTCCTGATGTGTTCACAGTAGAATAAT
The DNA here is from genome assembly GCF_964263255.1 of Lissotriton vulgaris. Lineage (NCBI taxonomy): Eukaryota > Metazoa > Chordata > Amphibia > Caudata > Salamandridae > Lissotriton > Lissotriton vulgaris. The sequence goes on along the minus strand of NC_141695.1, from coordinate 1,300,977,069 downwards.
TTGAAGTAATTTGTAAAGTACTCTGGGCATTGGCTAAGGAGATTTTATGAGCACGTTTGAGGGTTGCAACCCTCCTCTTAATTTCCCTAAGTTCGGAAAAGACTTTCTTTACTATATTATCAAGTTGTGTGTGTCATTTTTTAATGAGAGATTCCATATTCTTAGTATCGAATGCGTCCTTTTAATTATCTCATTTTTTGAAGGATTTACATTTGGAGCTTGGTTCATATTCTTGGGTATAGCACCAGGTTCTCAACTGGATGTTTAGTGCTTTTGGCTGGTGGAGAACTCATATCCTAATTGGGTGAGGGCGCAAATATATGTGGCAAAATATTAGCAGTGCTGAGTAAGTGATTGGCCACAGGGAGCTGGTCAGTTAATTTACCAACATCAATTAGCATCATGGGTACCATAGTGTAGCAGGGTTTCCGTTCTCCCACAGAACTGTGCACAGAGATCTAGAACCTGGGTGAATTAGGGTGACCCAAAACTCACCTTAGTATCAGAAATCCCCTTACCGAGCTAGCTACAGTGTCTCATTGGTCATAACAAACTCCCAATGACTTAGACAATCCAGAACATGAACTTAGGGTACCTCAGGTATCGTGGAACACATGAACACTCTTTCGCTCTATAATCATTTCAAACCACAATGGGGAGTAAAAGAAAACACGTGCAAGTTTGAAATATTTATTTTTTCAATGCAAGGTTCTCAAACGCAGTATCTTATATAATACCAACATACATATTATAAAAATCAGAGTTATCAGCATAGTCACTAGTCCATAGTAAGCGAACGGTGATAGCATATTATAATGCAAAAATCTATAGAAATCTGTATCACCTATATTTCGCGCATCCTATTTAGCATACTATATTATATCTAAGAAGGTCTCATTTGGGTTTTAGCAGGGCGGGCCCATACCTCTAAATGTCAGCAGAAGCAGATCACATTATCAGCTACCAACTCTCTGCATGCGAAGCACCATCAAGTGTGTTTTTGCATTCTCAGTAACTCTGTCTTAAACCCGCGTAGAGCCCAATGTTGGCAGCAACATTATTTGTGATATGTCTAATGTGGTGCGAGGATCAGGCCTCCCAGCAACCTTGTGTTAGGTTATTCTCAGAGGCTATAGCTCTCAGTGTGCAGACAGTGTACCAAGTGTCCCAGGCACGACTGAAATCAAAGCAATAACATATTATTCTCAATAAATCACATCTTTCGTCTAGGTTGAAAGCTACAATAATAATTATGTGCCGTGTGCAAACTGAAGCCGAAGGAAAATATGTCATTTAAACATTTAATAAGCTCATGCTAACTTAACACAATATATAGAAAAGCATTAACTATAAGACAATAGGAGAAGGCTCAGAGTTCATGATACTAGATATGGCCTTATTTGTGGTTTTGGTTGGTTGCCACCATTCTAACTTCCGCATTGATGATCCCATTTTTATTGAGACCTACTGCATCCATTAAGTAACTGGTGATAGAATTTGTCAATTTTAGACATGTAGGATTCTTTCCCGCAATATCTTTGGCAAGTTTCCATTAAATTAAGATGAAATAAACTATGCCAAGCCTTTTCCTTAAAGAATGGTATGGTCTTACTTTTGGGATGGCAGGCAGATTCTGAAAACAGGAGCCAAGAGATGCATCCTAGCCTGGCCTCAAAACAACCGCAGAAGGGCTCATCATTGGCCTTGCCCAGGCATGTCTTGCCCAGTGGGTCTCTGGCAGTCCCTTTGTAAGGTGTTAAGGAATACTGTCCCTCCTCCTCCTCCTTGGCTCTCCTGGAACATGTAGTCCTCATCGGCAGCACAACAAACAAACGTCCCATTCTGCGGGACTCTGGGAGGCACTTTATAATACTTTGAGGAATGCAGCTCCTTCTCCTCTTGTCTCCTGGGTCTTGCGGTCTTGATCAGCAGCAAAACAAACAAATGTACTGCTCTGTAGGTCTCTGGCAAGTGCTTTATAGTGCCTTGAGAAATGTGGCTCCTCCTCCAGCTCTGGTCTCCTGGGACATAAAGTCCCCAGTGGCAGCACAATAAACAAACATTTGAGTTTACAAGAATTTATGTTGCGGTGAAATACATCCCTGTGGTACGGAACATAGCTAACGGTGATCCATTAATTATAACTGAAGGTAATCCAATAGGCTGAAGGTTGAGCTTTGAAGAAGGTTTGAATTGTGACTCAGGGTGTTATTTCAGAAAAGGAGTGGAAAGGAACATTAAAGAGAGCTCAGATTTTGTCAGAATAAAACCCATGAAAAATAAAGTGTGGGGACATGGTGGTGATGGCTGGGAGAAGTTGAGGCCATTTTAGAATGTGACGGTAGAAAATGGAGGTTTCTGGTTCAGAGGCGTGAAGTTGTTCCTTCTGGTGAAGTTACGGAAAAAATTAATTGCTCAAGAACATGAGGATATTTTGGAATTTGTAAAACCAAAGGGAGATTGAGGATGGATTTTTGGTAGACAGAAATAAATGTTCAAATTGAACGAATACTAGGAGAGTGCTTTCTTTGTTGTATTAGTGATAAGGTCCTATCAACTAGAAAACCCCCCAAGCTCTTTGATGGGCCGTAGTTAGAATGTGTGATGGATATTGTGGGTTCCTTGACTGATGATTTTAATATGTGATAGTTTTGGTGGATCTTTTTTTAAGGTGGCCTTAAGTAATGTGGGTTGCAGATATAAGCCCCGAAAGAGTTGCTCAGAAGGGAGGATTTCCCCAGCTCGATCCTCATTGACAACTGGGTATGCTTCTGCTCCAAGTAAATGGAAGAATATCTAGTCAACAAAGGGATCTAACATCATAAGTATGCTATGTATCACCCAAAAAACAATGGTGTAGTAGACAGATTTAACAAAACACCAAAGAAGGGATTATTTTGGTAAAAAGCCGTAGTCTAGATTAGAGAGATGACAGAATGGAATGTTTAGTTGCATTCAGACTAACTCCACATGAAGCAACAGGCAAAACGCCATTTGAGTTGTTTAGGAGTAGTAAATTTAACTCAAAACTGTTTCCTGGTTGGATTCAATGGCAAAAAAGGCAGAGAACAAGAACACCCCCAAGATGTCTGGAGGAACAGAGAGTTAAGTTTTCAAAAAAAGAAGGACTAGTATGATAAGAAGAAAATATAAGCGTGGTAAACATTCGTATTGGTGATTGGGGGAAAGTGAGGGCTTCTACTGAAAATGTTATGTGGTCAAAATTCACTGCACTTATGAAGGTTGTGAAGTAATTCCGCAATGCAGTTAAGACACACAATGTGCGGAATTAGAATCTGGGAAGAGTAATTAAATATATAGGATGGTTGAGTAGAGATGAAGGGTGAAAGTTTGTGTATGTACTGACTAGTAGTGGTGGAGGTTTTATTGATTTGCAGCACACCATGAAGATCTAGCAACCACATTTCACGACCAATGGAAAACACTGCAAAGGTCTAGTAAATGCATTCCAAGATCCCCAGGCTTTCTGAAAGACTATGTCAAAAAATAAGGACTTTTGGTTATTATGTGAATAGTTTCAAGTTTGGTTTTTGTTCTGCCACGCCCCCTCCCACAGGTTAAAAGGGCGCGCTGATTACTAGCGCGTCCTTCTGACAAATCTCCTGAGGCGAAAAGCCGGGAGCTATGCTATCTATCTTTTATGCTTTTAACAACTGTATTTTTGCACTGCTGTGTTCTTGACAACTTACCCGGCAACTTGCTAAAGATCCTAACCTGCACAGGAGGTCCCAGACAGCCGATTTGGGCGCTGCCTTTGGGGTTCCTCCCTCGCTGCCGCCATTCACCACGAGCGACTTAGCTCCGCCCACTTGCAGGCCACGCCCCCTCCCACAGGTTAAAAGGGCGCGCTGATTACTAGCGCGACCTTCTGACAAATCTCCTGAGGCGAAAAGCCGGGAGCTATGCTATCTATCTTTTATGCTTTTAACAACTGTATTTTTGCACTGCTGTGTTCTTGACAACTTACCCGGCAACTTGCTAAAGATCCTAACCTGCACAGGAGGTCCCAGACAGCCGATTTGGGCGCTGCCTTTGGGGTTCCTCCCTCGCTGCCACCATTCACCACGAGCGACTTAGCTCCGCCCACTTGCAGGCCACGCCCCCTCCCTCTCCCCCCCCCTCTGATCCCTGCTTTAAAGGATGTGCTTGGGCCGGAGGCGCAGCGGACGGGCGCAGCGGGCGCGACGATTGCGCGCCGAAGGCGCGCCTAAGGCAAGCCCGTCTGCGCCCGTCCGCGACTGTCCGGGGCTAGGGGCGCGACACTCTGCCCCGTTCATCACCTACACCCCGGACCAACTCCACAACCTCCAGGGACCCTGGGCCATCGCCACCTCCACCTGTTCCCGCATTTTCTCTCTTGGTCTCTCCCCTGCCGCTCCCTCACTCATCCCCCTTCCTACAGCTGACCCTTCTCCCCCGGCTAGTACCATCACCCTTCCCTCAAAATCCCTCAAGGTCTTCTACCTCAACACCCGGTCAGCAGTCGCCCATGCACACGAACTTTCGGTCCTGCTGGACCTTGAAGCCCCTGATCTACTCTTCTTAACGGAGACCTGGTTTAGCGATGACTCCCTTCCCGCCCTACTTGCCGCTCTTCCGGTATCTTATTACGCTCTTCGGGATGACCGCCCTCCCGGCAGAGTTGGGGGCGGTGTAGCGGTCATCGCACGGACCGATCTCCCTTTTCAAATCCTGTCCCTACCTGCTATCGCGACAACCGAATACCTGGTTATTCGCACTACTTCCACTACTCCTCCCCTGACCTGTTTTCTTACTTACCGTCCCCCTCAATCCCCTTTACAGTTTCTCTCTGACTTCTTGGAAGTCTTGGCTACCATCACAGTCAACAATGCTTCTATCTTACTCCTTGGCGACTTCAACTTCTGGCCTTCTGACCCAGCTGAATGTCCGTCCTCCAAGGAATTCTCTGAAACCCTCCAGTCCCTCAACTTCATTCCTCATGTCCACTCCCCCACCCACATCAAAGGCCACACGCTAGACCAAATCTGGTCCTTAAACTGTCCTGTGGAATCTCTTTCCATTGCACCTTGCACATGGTCCGACCACCATCTCCTTTCATTTTCCCTACCCACCCATCCCCCAGCCAAGCCCCCTCGCCCCAAAAACATCTGGGCCCGAGCTTGGGGCCGTGTCAACCCGGAAGACCTCTCCTCCCTTCTCATCACTTCCCTCCCCTCCTTACAGGGCCTTTCTACTCTCTCCCAGGTCGAGGCCATACACCAGTGGCTCTCCGCTGGCAGTGACTCTGTAGCCCCGCTCAAACGCATTACCACCAAGCGTGAGAAGGATGCCAACCGGTGGTTCAACACAGAACTTAAGGCCACAAAACTCACTGTCCGTCGCGCAGAGCGGGCTTGGAGGAGAAGTTATTGCCCCACTCTTAGACTGGAGTATACAAACATCCTCACCCAGTATAAAAAGGACATCTTGGAGGCCAAAACCGCCTACTTCTCCTCCAAAATCCTTGCTGCAGAAAACCAGCCCAAGGAGATTTTTACAATTGTCCACAACCTGGCGTTCTCGGACAGAACAACTCTGAAGCCGGCCCCCTCTGAACAACTCTGTCATTCCCTCAATAACTATTTCATCCAAAAAATTTCCACTATCAAAGCTAACATCCCCCCCCCTTCTGCCTCCTTTGTTGACCCCCAATTTCCCCCTCCCAAGGGACAACTCATTGTCCTCCCCCCCATTACTAAGGAAGCCTTGTCTTCCTTAGTTCCTTTGGTCAAATCTGGCTCTCCACTTGATCCTTGTCCCGCTCACATCCTTCGCCATATTTTCATCACCTGCCCGGACCCTCCCCTTCTCCTCCTCAACAGTTCTCTGGCTCAAGGGGTGGTTCCATCCCCCCTGAAGTCCGCAGTTATTGTGCCAATTCTAAAAAAACCAGGGGCAGACCCTTCTGTCCCTGCCAACTTCCGCCCCATTTCCCTATTGCCTTTTCTGGCAAAGGTGCTCGAGAGCCATGTCACCTGCGCTCTGAGCTCCTTTGTTGAGACCCACGGAGCCCTTGCTCCCCGCCAGGCTGGCTTCCGCCCGCACACTCCACGGAGTCCGTTGTTATCTCGGTCTTGGACAACCTCAGGGAGGGTATGGACACCAACCAACGCCAGGCCCTAGTGCTCCTAGATCTCTCGGCCGCATTTGACACGGTAGATCATACCATCTTGCTTTCCCGTGTGAGGGCGGCCGGGATCGGGGGCACCGCTTTGGTCTGGCTATCCTCCTTCCTGAGCGACCGCACCCAGGCCGTCCGCCTGGGTCACTTCACAGCGGACTCCCGGAAAGTTCAGTGCGGGGTCCCCCAAGGTTCCTCCCTTTCCCCCCTCTTATTCAACCTCTATGTTGCCCCTCTTATCTTTTCTCTTCAACAAATGGAGGTTGCCGTATTTAATTATGCGGATGACCTCCAGCTGGTCTTTAACCTTTCCTCTTCGCCCTCTTCTCTCCTCTGAGGAAATATGAATTTTTGGTCAAGTAATGTTCCCTAACGCGTACCCCACCGTCTCCATGTACTAGCTTGAAGTGCATGTAATTTCCCTCCTGTGCCAGCTATGAAGACGCAAATACATTTGCGTCCATCTTTAACATGTCCTCTTCCAGATCCGCCATGAACGGATTGAATATTCAGTTTCTAAATATGCTATGCCAACGTCTTTTTTGTGATATACTTTACACGTTTTTCAGCTCTGGCGAAGTAGGCCCTGATTCTGCCATCGAGCCTCTTTTTCCTGCCTTCTGACTCTGAGGGCCTCAGCCCAGGCCGCCTCTGTACCAGTGACCCCTGCCTTACTTCTTGCGCGGCTCACGGCGCTTAGCTCAGCCTACTGCCTGCCAAGACTGTATTCAACCTTCGAATTATCTGTTCCACTCCTCGAAAATACATTCCTGTCTCGTCGTTCAAGTAAACATCCTCCCAGCTGCAGGAGCAATGGGCCCGGCCTTTCTGTCTCCGTGCAAGTAATTCATAGACTCCGTTGCCATGGTAGGCCCATGCCCCCTCACCTCTCATGCAGACACGTAGACACAAGACGCTTATACACGCACTCACAACCAGTATAGAATAGCCTCCGTCCGAGAGACCTTTCCCTTCCAGATACTACAGTTCCTTAAACATAAGATATCAAATACGATTTGGGATTAGGTTGGTCTGACATCCCAGACTTATGTCTACATTTACAGAGCTAAATGTCAAGTCCCCTTCACCCTCCAGTTACACGTCAGTCACACGTCATACTGCTGCGCGCGCATCTCTGCCATGAAATTCTGCTGACACTGTAGGATTCTCTTATGGATCCACCTACTTGTGACCTCATGATAAATGACGTTTCTAGTACACGCCTATTGCAACGCCTTTTCCTGTTACGTATGAGCATTTTATCTCTCTTTTCAGCTGTTACGCCTTCTGCATATGTCTTACTGTAATGCATTGACTATATATATGAATAACTGTCAATAAAATGTTGTCTGTCAGTCCCTTCCCGAACCTATGTGGTGACGGAATGGTATGCCACCTTGGCTCGAGCCAAATACCCAATTCCTTTTTAAGGAATAAAACCCTTTTGAGTAAACCTCAATATCACGGATTTTGCCTCTTATTTATCTGAGTTATTCGTATTGACTTTACTGGTTAAATTAAGCATGGGTAATTAGATTTTACCACAGAACTGGCGCCCGAATAGGGACCCCTCCCCCATCTCACGCGCCGGCGGTGCGTTGCAGGCCTGGCCCCCTGCCACAGCCGGACGGACAACTACGCGTACCCGCAGGATTTCCTGTATCTCCCTCAGGCCAACGGAGGTGACTGAGGCTGCGATCGACACCCAGACGAGGCGGTGAGGAGTGCGGAGGATCCCGACCAGAGCCTAACTGAGAGAGCAAGATCCGAGGTATACGGAGGCCCACCAGGTTCCGAAGTTCCGAAGTATCTGCGTCACGAGACGAGTCCGAATCCAGTCCGAATCCAGTCCAGTCCAGGGTTTCCGAGGCCTTCTGTTTCCGTGCTTCCCGGTGAGTACCGTTGCTAGGGACGCATCTAGACGTGCGCATTAGTTTGTGCCGGTCGAGACGGGTTTGGGTACACAAGCCTGGTCTGCACTGTTTAGCAGTGTATCTGTACTGTTTAGCAGTATATCTAGTTTGCACTGTTTACGGTGTATCTGTACCGTTTAGCGGTACATCCAGTTTTGCTCAGTTAGTAGGTTTTGTTATAATTATCGTTGTTCGTTTTGAATTGTTTTAATGTGTCATCCAAATGTCGTGGTATGAGTGAATGTTCGATCTTCTTTATTGTGATTAGTGTGTTCGTGTTCAGTGTCTTCATATCTGAGTAAGGATCAAGTAGCTAGATTCCAGAATGCCGTTATTCTCCAAATTAAGACAAATAAAAACTAGAAAAGGGGTACTAGAAGAAGCCGTCCCCATTCCACCTAGGGACACTCCAGGGTACTTTATGTACCACAAGCATGGCCTAGATGCCGTTTTATTTCTCGACTTATGGGTGGATTACACTAAAGACCTATTAGAGAATCAGAGATGGCCCGCTGCTGGGACATGGGATGCAGATTGCATCATGAGAGTAGAGGAAGCATTATGGAAAAAGAAAGCCAGGCAGTCACAGAAAGATGCCATTGAACTATGGCGTAAAGAATCGCATAGGTGCACAGAAAAAGCACACAGACTAGAAGAGAAACATAAGGAGGAGCCTGAAAAGACTCGAGAAAACGCATTAGTTGAGGACGGTATCCGAGTAAAACTAGAACAAGTAGACAGACAGCGAAACACACTCATGAATGGCATGTATCCCCTCTTGATTGAGGGTTTGCCTAAGGCCACCCCGGAAGTCCCGAAAAACCTACCACCCCCACTGCTCCCGACTAAAAAGCACCAGAAAACAGCAAAGGACGTTTTCCTTTCTTCCTATCTAGACGATGTAGCTCCTGCATATGTTAATACCGTACCGCCACGCACACCTCCGCCTGGCGGCCAAGATGGTCAGCCCCTACCTCCCCGACAAGCTACTCCTCCTCCCGCTGTTCCTCCTGGTCTTCCAATCCTCCTTCCACCTCTTCCTGGGCCTGCACCCCTTGATATGGCCCCAACTAACCCCTTCGGAGCCGGCGCCTCAGGTGGCGCGTCCGGAGGAGCGGTAGGTTTCCAGACCCCGCCACCCACCCATCGATTGACTTTTAGAGAACAAGCACAACAACGTACACCTAGAACAGGCGATATTACCATCTATGGAGAACGTCTTGCAGATTGTAGATATGATCCAGTACCTGGTAAAAAGAATGATGAAAGAATGTTGCTCGCATCAGTACGATTGCGGAGAGTCACAAACTTCCTATTAACACTACCTGGAATGATAGATCATCTAGATCGAATATATCGGTTTGTCCAGACAGGAGTAGGGCCTGAAAGTATTAAGGAGGCCATGGCCTACCAGAAAGTAGATACTCAAGCCAAGATATTACGGTTTCTTATAAACTGTTTCATAAGAGAAGTGGATAGGCCGGGTATGAACCTGGATGACGTAAAGGCACTTCACAGGTGGGGCCAGAATATAGCGGATGGGAATCATGATAAACAGGCCTGTATAGAAAATATGTACCGAAGAATAAGAACTGCAATAAATAAAATGCATGAGAAAAGACAGCCACTACCGGAAGTAGATTCAGACAAACATGAATCCACGGAGGAGGAGGAGGACGAACAAGCAGAGACACCAGAGCACACACAGACACAGGCTAGAGAAATGGTAGCTTATGTAGGTAAAGGAAGACCGTTCAATAATTCAATGCGCCCAGTGCGTCCAGAAAGTAAAAGGATTTTTCAGGAAGCCATGTGTAATCCGAGAACCCCCGAACACTTATTCCAGGCCACTGATAAAGTACTTCAAGAACGAATGGGGTACCATGTACTCGATTCTATGGACGAACAAGAATTAGCCAGGTCAGCAGTGCAATGGGCTGACAAGCCTGAGAAATATAGTGATGATGCGTTAGCACATACGTTTTTGAACCTGACACCGGGTGAACAGCGTTTAGCTGGTATATACATGATACAACACCTGCTCTTATTGTATAGAAGCCAACATTCCGATCCAGGCCCCCTTCCTGATATATTAATAGAACTGCTCATGAACAGATGGAGCGGTCTGGGTACTGATCTAATTAAAGTAATTCTAGAACATCGTCACAAGTATAGTACCTTCTTATGTCCACAGATCAACCCAACACATGTCATGGAAAGGAAAATGTATTACATGGACAGACAGAATCCGTTGCGAGAAGTGCACCCAGTACAGAACGCAGACAATACGCTTAGGCGCGTGTTTGTGTACACACCCATAACTAAAATGGAATTATTGGAGATGAAGAAATTAGTACCTAGTCATGACAAAGATCCCGCAGGTTTTCACCGTGAAATAAAGGATATGTTATTAATGGGCGATTACACTTTTCCAGACCTTATGAAAATATTGAAAGTATTACTGCCTCCAGGTATATACGAGAAACTGAAAGAAAAAGAGTGGGAGGTGGGAGACACAAAGATTGATTGGGCTGCATTAGAAGATGAAGAAAATACTCGAGTTCCAGGCCTAGGGCTTGGAGACAAAGTCAAGGCGTTACCAGGGTTGTTAGTACAGGTATTGCCACGTTTATTGAGTACGAAAAAGGAAGATTGGGGTGCAATCTCAGCCTGCAACCAGAAACCAGATGAAGACACTAGTGATTTCTACACCCGATTTGAGAAATGTTTTGGTATTAATAGCGGTCTGAAAGCAAGTAGCGAGTCATATCCACATCTTTTTGTAACAAAATTAGTCGAGAATTCCCTGCCCCAGGTTAAGAACAGAGTACTGAAAGTAGAAAGCACTTGGCAAGCTAATACTCCTTCACAAATGTTACAAATGTTACAGTACCATCAGAATAGACTTAGAGAAGAACAAGAACACGAACAAAGACGTATGAAAGATACCAAAATGAAAATGTTAGTCGCTCAGTCAGTTCCAGCTGACGGTCACGAAAAGGGTGCGACCCAACCCAGCAATTCAACGGCTCCTGTTAAGGGAACATGTAACTATTGTAAACAGCCAGGTCATTACATAAACGATTGTGCAGTTCTGAAACATAATATCGCCACTGGTAAAACCAAGGAGAGACCGCGTCCACCCAGACAAGATCAGGTTCCACAACAAGTACCCCAGAATATACAACACATTCCGCCTATGCCAGCTTCATCACAGACCGTGGCGATACCACAACAACAGCCTATCACCGCAACACAAAACACGACACAGCAGATGTACCAGTATGCACAAAACGATTACCCCGATTATCAACGATACACATGAAACAGCCTGGAGAGGGAGTTCCGCTTGCCTCTTATTGAGGATCCTGTAGATCAAAGGGGTCCTTATGTACACAGTCAAGTATTGGGAAAAGACAGAAAGTTCCTCATTGATACAGGGGCAAGCAGAACCACGATAAGTCACAATGAAGTACCAGGGGCACCCCTCTCAGGCTCACAGAACGTGTCCCTTGGATTTTCAGGAAAACCCATTATTAATGAGGTATCACAACCTCTTCCTCTTGCGGTTGGTCCTTTGACACGAACCACAGATTTATTGCTTACGAAATCATGCCCAGAAAACTTGTTAGGCATAAAGACATTGAAAGCTCTAGGTGCTATTATATGCTGTTCTCCGGAAGGAGTGCGATTGTTTTTGAGAGATTTCAAAGGCCATTATGTATTGAGAGACATGGATCGCAGGTTACAGGATGTCCCTGCACATTTGTGGGCGCAAGGCCCCACTGATGTAGGTTGTATGCACATTACACCATATCGAGTCACACTAAAAGCAGGAGTGATATTACCACGTATTCGACAATACAAGTTACCCCCAGATGCTGTAGTGGCTTTACTGAGAATCATTGACGAGCTCATTACACAAGGAGTGGTTGTGGAAACTGACTCCAATGTATGTAATTCTCCTATTATCCCAGTTCTTAAACGTACTGACCCAAATGCACCACCTGTTTATCGATTAGTTATTGATCTGCGCGAATTGAATAAATGCATTGTACCACAGTATCCTGTGGTCCCAGATATCTCTTCATTACTGACAGCTATTGATCCAGAAGCGACGTTCTTCACTGTAATTGACCTCAAGAACGCCTTCTTCAGTGTCCCGATCGATCCGGAAAGCCAATACTTGTTCGGATTCAGTTTAAATGGACGATCTTTCAAATTTGCACGCGCACCTCAAGGATTCACAGAAAGCCCCAGCATTTATAGTCAAGCATTGAAAAAACAACTCGACAGTATCCACATGCCAGTTAACACTGCCCTGCTTCAATATGTCGATGATCTGCTGATCACCGCTCGAAGCGAACCCGATTGTGAACATGCCTCACTGACTGTTTTGAACTTCTTGGCGGACAAGGGGCACAAGGTGTCCCCTTCGAAGCTGCAATTCTGTGTTCAGCAAGTTGTGTACCTGGGTCACTTGCTGTCCAAAGTGGGGAGACAGCTCACTCCTGATCGCATTCAGTTAATTGTAAACATGTCACCACCCAGAACACAAAAGGAGGTGCGGGCTTTCATAGGCCTCACTTCATACTGCAGACAATGGATTCCCCAATATGCATTCCTAGCAAAACCACTCATTCAGTTGACAACACAGGAGGCAGCAACTTCGACTGTCCTCCCTTGGACTCAGGAACATACACAAGCTTTTGAAGACTTGAAAAAAGCCTTATGTCAAGCACCTGTTTTAGCAACACCATGTTACAGTAAACCTTTCACACTTTTTGTCACAGAACGTGAAGGTACTGCCTTGTCAGTCCTCACACAGGAACAAGCAGGTTCACACAAACCGTGTGCTTACTTTTCTAGCACATTAGACCCAGTAGCCCAGGCCCTCCCGGCGTGTTTGAAATCAGTTGCAGCAACAGCTTTAGCAATCAGACAGAGTGATTCCATCGTGTTAGGACATCCATTGACAGTACAGGTTCCACATTCCGTGGAAGTCCTTTTAAATCGAACACAGACTCAACACCTGACCATAGCAAGATTGACAGGTTACGAACTGACATTGTTTCAACCACACATAGAAATCAGACGCTGCAGCACATTGAATCCTGCTACGTTATTGCCACTCAATGGAGTAGATCCATTGGCACATGATTGTATTGAAGTCATTACTATTACAACAAAACCCAGACAAGACTTGACAGATGTTCCATTATCAGATCCAGACCTGACACTTTATGTGGACGGTTCATGTATGAGAACAAAGACAGGTGAATTAGTGGCAGCCTACGCAGTCACGACAGACACCGATGTTATTGAAACCAATTGTATCAACACCTTGTCAGCTCAAGCAGCAGAGCTCATCGCTCTGACACAAGCATGTATTCAAGCCAAGAATAGGAAAGTCAATATATATACTGATTCACGTTATGCATTCGGAGTCGTACACGACTTTGGAGTCCTCTGGCGAGAGAGAGGTTACTTAACCTCTCACGGTGCCAACATCCAACATGGTCCCCTCATTCAAGCTCTGTTAGATGCAATACATCTACCCACTGAAATCTCTATCATGAAATGTAAGGCACATACAAAAGTTATCGATACCATCTCCCAGGGTAACGACCTGGCAGACCGAACAGCAAAGCAAACTGCTCAAAACCGTACCCATGTAACTGACCAGACACAAACAGTAGTACCGACACACTGCATGACAGTCAGGGATCCCGCACGTGATGTAATTGACATACAAACACATGCCACGCCAGACGAAATTAAGAAATGGACTGAATTAGGAGGGATCCAAACAGACCAGGGATGGATGACGAAGGGAAAATCTACATGGTTTCTCCCCGACTCTATGGTTCAGGTTATCATTAACACGATACATAGTCCTGCACACCTAGGAGAGAAAGCAATGCTAGACAGTATTCAACACATATGGTTCAATAATAACTTACGAGCAGCAGCCAAGCAGAAAGTGCGTACTTGCATGATTTGTGGTCAGTTTAATCCAGGTAAAGGCATCCCCGTAGAGAAAGGTGGATTTCAGCCTCCCGAACACCCTTTTGAAGTCCTCCAGATGGATTATATCCAGATGGAACGTTGTCGAGGATTCAAATATGTCCTCGTAGTCGTATGCGCTCTTTCCCGATGGACAGAAGCATACCCAGTCCCAGATTATACTGCTCCGACCACTGCCAAGCAGCTGGTTCGTGAATTCTTCCCACGGTATGGTTTGCCCCGTATCGTGTACTCAGATAACGGTCAGCCATTCTCATCCGAGCTTGTGAAACACATTACACTCCTGTTAGGCTATCAGTGGAAGTTCCACTGTGTCCGGCATCCCGAGGCAGCAGGCCTCGTGGAGCGCCATAATCAGACTCTAAAAATCCGACTTTCCAAGATCTGTAGAGAGAAGGGTGTTGACTGGATAGTTGCCCTGCCGGTTGCCCTCTTCTATATGAGGATGGTGGCCCATTCTCGAACTGGGCTATCCCCGTATGAAGTGGTCTTTGGTAGGCCACCGAATATGTGGGGGACGCCTATTCCACGTAAAATTACAGATGTTGACTGTATTATGCTGACAGATTACCTTGCCTCCTTGATGTCTGCACTACAATCTTGTCGTTCACAGGTAGCTGCAGCCTTTCCCGACAACACCGAGGTGAAACCCCACGAAGTGGTCCCGGGGGATTTTGTCTTCGTGCGCAATTTCGATCGGAGAAGTCCGTTGGAGCCCTGCTGGCAAACCCCGAAATTGGTTCTTCTAACAACGAGGACAGCTATCAAGGTAGAGGGCAGGAAAGGGTGGATGCATTCCAGCCACGTTAAGAAATTTTACGGACTTCCTTCGGACTTGGACTCTAAGCCCTGCCCTCCTACACAAACTGATTCGAAACTCCCTTTGGTTGAAAAAACCGCCTCTGAAGAATATTGACTAAAATTACGATCTAGCAAGTCAGACAGTTTAATTGTTTAAGTCCTCCCCTAGGTGAATCGGTTAAATTAGTTTCTGACATGTATCCCCTAGATCGAGATAGAGAGAGAGATAGACAAAGACAACAAAAGAAGCGTGCATATTGTAAATCACTTCGTAGTCATTGTATAGTGACGTTACTGATTATGTTTTTCCTAAGCCTTCTGATTATTGCTGCTAGTATTGTATTGCACATCTACTACCCTATATTCAAGCATGCACAATCTGCTTATAACGTCACTGCTGAACATTCCTTTAGTGAATTACCCCCTCACGAACTATCCTACAGACTTGCGCTGCGCAACAACACTTTCATTAGTATGTTACATCACTCCCATCAGACTAATAACGCTACCAATTGTTGGATATGTGGCCGACTCCCTCCCTACCAGAAATACAAGGGAGTTCTGCCCCTCTTTCCGTACCCGTTCACTCACAATGGTTCATGTGGCGCGTGGTTTAAATTGATTAATGCCCTAGATCCTGATACTGCTGTATATGAAGGAAGCTGGGTTTGGGGAAACCTGAACTTAGTCTTGCTTAAAGCCTGCTACCCTGACAAGGAGGGACTTCCCGTTGGGACAGGAACTGATTTAGAAAATGAAGTGTATGGATTAGGTAATTACACCATTAATTTCATGATCCTAACAATTGAATCTGAAGCTGCACCAGTCTTACCAGCTATGTCAGTATTACCAGTCACAGGCGAATTATGTGTCCGGAAAAATGGTTCAGTACATTTAGGTCATAGCAAATGCACTACTGTGATCGAATTCAGTGACCAAGGCAAATCTTCCTTCAGAGCTTCACGTCATTCCTATTTTGTTTGCGGCCATACCGCATACATACGCTTACCTCTAGATTGGGATGGTACCTGTTACATTGCATTCCTTTTGCCACCTGTCTTCCTAGCCCCTCCTGATTATCATAGAAATACTAATCTAGTGAACCATCGACTCCGAAGAGATCTCCCGCTTGTCGATTACACTGAAACGGCATGGGAGCAATATACAGACTTTAATAAAGGTTTCTTCCCCTATCTAGGTGCTGTTTTTAATAGTAAACTGATACGCAGATTAACCAGAACTCTCGAAGCAGTAGTGAATGAAACTACTTCAGCTCTAGGTAACCTAACGGAGGAGCAGTCCGCCATGCGGGTTGTTGTTCTTCAGAATCGTCTCGTTATTGACGTCATCTTGGCAGATAGGGGTGGAGCTTGTAAGGTCATTGGGTCAAGTTGCTGTGTTTTCATTCCAGAAAACGCGCCAACTGTATATAAAGCTATCACACGTCTTCATAAAATTGCAAGTCTGATACACCAGAATCCAGGCACCTGGACTTGGTCCGGTTGGTTTTGGACAACGTTGACCGCTTGGGGATGGAAGATCCTATCCTTCCTAGGCATTGCCCTTCTCATAGTATTCAGTTGCTGCCTGTGTCTACAATGTGGGCCGGCGATTTGTGGCCTGTGCGCCACATCATGCATTCCGCATTCAAATTCCCATTCAAAACGCGAAAGGAAGAAAGAAGAGCAAATAATGTTACGTGAACAGATTGATCGATTCATGAGGATCGATGTATCATGAAGGGTCCGTAGGGAACAAGGAGGGAATGAGGAAATATGAATTTTTGGTCAAGTAATGTTCCCTAACGCGTACCCCACCGTCTCCATGTACTAGCTTGAAGTGCATGTAATTTCCCTCCTGTGCCAGCTATGAAGACGCAAATACATTTGCGTCCATCTTTAACATGTCCTCTTCCAGATCCGCCATGAACGGATTGAATATTCAGTTTCTAAATATGCTATGCCAACGTCTTTTTTGTGATATACTTTACACGTTTTTCAGCTCTGGCGAAGTAGGCCCTGATTCTGCCATCGAGCCTCTTTTTCCTGCCTTCTGACTCTGAGGGCCTCAGCCCAGGCCGCCTCTGTACCAGTGACCCCTGCCTTACTTCTTGCGCGGCTCACGGCGCTTAGCTCAGCCTACTGCCTGCCAAGACTGTATTCAACCTTCGAATTATCTGTTCCACTCCTCGAAAATACATTCCTGTCTCGTCGTTCAAGTAAACATCCTCCCAGCTGCAGGAGCAATGGGTCCGGCCTTTCTGTCTCCGTGCAAGTAATTCATAGACTCCGTTGCCATGGTAGGCCCATGCCCCCTCACCTCTCATGCAGACACGTAGACACAAGACGCTTATACACGCACTCACAACCAGTATAGAATAGCCTCCGTCCGAGAGACCTTTCCCTTCCAGATACTACAGTTCCTTAAACATAAGATATCAAATACGATTTGGGATTAGGTTGGTCTGACATCCCAGACTTATGTCTACATTTACAGAGCTAAATGTCAAGTCCCCTTCACCCTCCAGTTACACGTCAGTCACACGTCATACTGCTGCGCGCGCATCTCTGCCATGAAATTCTGCTGACACTGTAGGATTCTCTTATGGATCCACCTACTTGTGACCTCATGATAAATGACGTTTCTAGTACACGCCTATTGCAACGCCTTTTCCTGTTACGTATGAGCATTTTATCTCTCTTTTCAGCTGTTACGCCTTCTGCATATGTCTTACTGTAATGCATTGACTATATATATGAATAACTGTCAATAAAATGTTGTCTGTCAGTCCCTTCCCGAACCTATGTGGTGACGGAATGGTATGCCACCTTGGCTCGAGCCAAATACCCAATTCCTTTTTAAGGAATAAAACCCTTTTGAGTAAACCTCAATATCACGGATTTTGCCTCTTATTTATCTGAGTTATTCGTATTGACTTTACTGGTTAAATTAAGCATGGGTAATTAGATTTTACCACACCTCACTTTTCAATCTGTCATGCTCCACATCCGGGACTGGATGAATCACAATCACCTTAAACTCAACCCAGATAAGACCGAACTGGTGCTGACGGGTGGTTCATCCAGTCCCTGGTCTTCTCTCTTCTGGCCTCCCTCTCTTGGTCCCTCTCCTGAACCCTCTACCTCCGTCAAAACCCTCGGCATAAAACTCAACTCTCAACTCACCCTTCACTCCCAGGTTAGCGCTGTGGTTTCTTCTTCTTTCCTTTCACTACGTACTATACGTAGGGTGTCCCGTTTCTTCACTTTCTCAGCTCTCAAACTTATCACCCTGGCCATGGTGGTGTCCCGCCTGGATTATGGCAACGCCCTGTATGCAGGCATCCCTGCTTACAGCCTACGGCGTTTGCAGCAGATACAAAACCAGGCGGCCCGCCTGGTCTTTAATCTTCCCAAATTCCACCGTTCCTCCCCCCTCCTGAAATCCCTACACTGGCTCCCGGTGCGAGCCCGGATTCAATTCAAGCTTGCATCCATCACCTTTTTGGCCCGCCTGGACCTGGCTCCAGCATTTATCTCTTCAGAGATCATTCCCTACGTACCCACCAGGGAACTCCGCTCGTCCTCTCAATCCCTCCTCACCATCCCACGCTACCGGACAAAGAAGTGGGGTGGCTCGAAATTCTCTACCCTCGCCCCGATACTCTGGAACTCCCTTCCTCTGGATTTGCGGACCATCACCCTGTATCCGCAATTTCGGAAACAACTCAAGGCCCATCTGTTCACAAAGTCTTTTAATTAAATCCCCATAGTCTCCCCCGCCTTTTTAGCCCTGGATCTTGTTAGTTGTAGCGCCAAGAAACCGCAGGTGTATGAGCGCTTTACAAGTATTTTAAAACTCAAACTCAAACTCAAACTGTGTTAAAAATGTGATTTGCTTCTTTGAGCTGATTTCCTCCTAATCTTGTAAAATTCATTTTTTGGTTCTGTAAAGAAGGAGATGTATGGTATCTTCCGTTAGTATGTGCATACCTCCCCCTAGCTTTTGTTCTTGGTTTCTTCTTTATCCTTTCTTCACTTGAGTGAATGATTTATGTTTAAGAGAAGAAGCTGCTTCCCTGGATGTGGTTGGGGTGTCTCTCACTAAGGCTTCACCATAAATCAACTTGGAGCCTCTGCCATTTTGTTCAACGAAGCTGCACAGTTCTGTACCATGACCTATTATACTATTGTAAGTAGACAGTTCCCTACCATCAAAGTCGCTGGCAAAAAAACAGAACCAAAGAAGTTGAGGTAAAACATTGATTATATTGGCAGTGTCAAAATGATCCTGTAAAATAATAAACAAATCTGTTTCTTCCTATGCCCCTCGCAGCCCTTTTTAGGTGTTGCCTTGGCAGCACATGCACTGCATGCGCTGTCTCAGCGAGACATAAAGTAATGTATATGTTGGGTGAAACTCCGTGCAAATAGTCATACCGATTGTGATTCGTTTAACTGTGGCATTGATGTTCTTATCTTGTTTTCTGTTGGCTGTTGATCTGATACGTAACTTCCATATAGTCCAGAAGCAGCATCGACCAACTAAAGTAAACTTACACTGCAGGGTGGTACCTTTCAATGTAAGCACTACTTTGTTGTTTTTTGAGTCTCGTGAACCTTTTGCAATGCTTTCCGCCTCAAGCTGTCTGTGCTCCCTCGCCCATCTCTCCCCTGCACTCCTCTGTCGGTGCCTTCTCAGTGCGCAGGTACTGCCACAGGCAGGCCAGACATTAGCGCTTCTTGCTCTATGTTCACCCCACACGCAGCAGCTGGAGGATCGCCATGTGAGTGTACTACGGATTGCAAATGCTTGTTTAAGCTTGCACTAAAGTGCTTACCCCCGTGTTTGTTTGTTATGCTTGCTCACGTCTTTTCAGTTCTGTCTGATGATTTGTGCGTTGTACAAAATGTCATTGCTACAAAAAGGCATTACACAGGCTTTGAGATTCAAAACATTACCAGCCACAGACCCGCGGGTGAGGACAGCCAAAGGAAGTCCTTCTGAAGTGGTTATGTGGATGACAAGACTTGTGGGAAGACAACCTGCCAAGCTTTGTTCTCAGAATGGCCCTTCTGCAGAGCAGAAAGGCCAGAGTTGTTGTCAAGAAGCGCCAGTGTTGAACCGACAGCATAATGGCACAGACTGCTTCTGTCACTCGAATGGACATTGAGAAAGCAGATGCGATAGCCTTTGTGCTGAGATGAGACGCAGCTGGTAATCACTGCAGCATTGGGGCTGTAATTTGCAGCTCAGCTGCTCTTTCTTTTGTTTCCGGCTTCACCTGGTAATTATGGCATTATGCTGTCGTTATTAAAAATTAAAATATCATTGCAAATGACCGTACCGCTGCATTCACGGATCAGCTATAATCTGCGTTTGAGGATCCAAGGGGTGGTAAAGACAGTTGTAAACAATCACCTGGAATGGGCGAGATAGATGCTCTCCTATGCACGCATCTTCCATCTCTTTACTTCCAAGCCATCATACAAGTCTGCGCAGAGTGAGACGGATTATTGGGGCAGATGTTGTGGGGGTGAAGTGGGGTTGCAGGGTTTTATCAGGACCCTTCTGTGGCGTCTCTATAGGTTATTTTTGTGACGTATACTTTGGGCCACAGATAAAACTAGTGGGGCCACCTAAAAAATTGTATGTATGTGTGTGTGTATGTGCCCGGCACCTCTCTCGATCACATCACCCTTCGTACATTTCTTGTCGACAAGATGCATCTGTTAGAAATGTAACCAAGTCAAAACGTGCCAATATTCTCTTAAAAAGGTATTTGGAGAAGGGGCGTGGTTTGCCTTGCGACCAAGATGGCTGCGCATCTTTGAGCTCCATCGGACCTTCATTGCGGGCGCTCATGAATATGCTGTACGGGTTTTTTTTCTTCATCTCGTAGCAGCTTTAAGCAGCGGAACATTTTTGGAGCCATCTAAGTCCTCTTTTATGCATTTTGGTCCTCTTAATCGGTGCCTTCTCCATTAAGAATCTTCCCCTCGGACTTGAGCTAAGATGGCGACGGGAAGAGGAACTGTACTGATACATATACTGAGCAAGAAATGTTACTAGTAAGACATTTTTGGCTCCTGTGTGCTTTTTTTCCTGATAAATGAGGTATTATTTTATTGGTCTTTTACACCTTGGAATGCTATGCGCTGCTTATGCTCATCCCGTTTTTGTCATTTTAATTTACTTTCTTTTTTTACTGTTATCCCCTGCTTTTAAACCCCCGCTCGCATTCTTGCACCATAATAGGCTCCCCAGGATTTGGTGAGCGCCATCTTGGGTGGGTGTAGGGAAACGCTGGACTCTCCCGCGCTCTAGCAGTCAGGAGGACTGGCTGGAGCTCTACTTAAACCGGTCATAATGACGCGCAGCGTGTGCGCGCAGCGTGTTCGCCGCAGCCACGCCGGAGTCACGCCAGAGTTCAGCCCGTCTGCGCCCGTCCGCGCTGAGGACGGGCTGGATGGCTGGACTGCGGGTCAGGATAAGGTAGGCTTTCACTCATTGAAATACTCCTTACAGGATGTATTACGGCTCAAACCTCCACTAGCACCTTGTTTCCATAGGTGCACCCCTGAAGACTTCCTACTACCCTTGGGGTGTGGTTGCTTTCAGGTAGACTCGGGGGGTCCCAACCTACCCTCCCCCCCCTCTCCCCTGGAGCCCTGCCCTCCGCTGGGACTTAGTGTGTCGAGTGAAAATTGTCTTCTTATTAACGCTCACTCACTCATTAAAAACAATATGGTTTTTAAAGAGCTCATATTAGAAAGGAAACCCTCCTGGGTCTTTATTACTGAAACATTGGCTAAAGACTCTTCAGGTCCAGATCTTGTTGAAGCGGTCCCTGAGGGCTACTGCTTAGCACGGCAGGACAGAATGGGCCGAGTTGGTGGTGGGCTGGCTATCCTGTATAAAGACAGGTTTCAATGCCACACTATACCTGTCTCTGACCCCAAGGATGTGTTCCAAGTACTATACTTCTCCCTGTCCGACTCTTCTAATCCTGCGTTCAATGGGATTTTGCTTTATCGTCCCCCCGGCCGCAGAGCAGATATTGGGCTGAAATTGTTTCAGGTTTTGGAACCTTATTTTGGCCGCCAAAATCTCACTATTCTAGGTGATTTCAATTTTCACTTAGAGCTGCTGGAGGCCCATGACACTATCTCCCTGCTGGAAGTTATGTCAGCCTGTGGACTCACCCAATTGGTGAAAGGACCCACCCACCGAGCGGGGCACACGCTCAATGGGATTTTTTCTAACGATCAGAGGCTGACAGTAACCGACCCCCTCCATCTTTCATGGTCGGATCATTTGGCCGTTCCCTTTAATCTGACCTATCCGATCCAGGACACTATTAGGAGGGTCCCGAGTACAATGGAAGTACGAAGGAATTTCAAAAACATCAGGGAAGACTCTTTCTATCCGTGGACATCTAGTCTGTCCACTACTCAGGAGATGGATGTTCCTTCAGCGGTTTCACAATACGAAAAGACCATCTCGGAGGCCCTGGATGAACTGGCTCCTGCTAGGTCCTGTTATTCAGCCAGGAAAAGACCTTCAGCTCCCTGGTTCTCAGAACAACTAAGGCTCCTTAGACAAGAAGTAAGGAGACAGGAGCGCCTATGGCATTCTAGCTGGGACCAAAAGGATAGAGAAGCCCATAAGATCCTGCTAAAAAGATACAAGCTGGAAGTGATTAAGACCAAACAAGAATACTTTACGGCCCTCACATCCTCACTTTCATCTCCTAGAGAGCTCTTCAGGATTGTTGAATCTCTTACTTCTCTCCAGATCCCAGACCCTGTTGTTGCATCTCAGGAGCTCTGCAACAAGATAGCCTCCTTCTTTCAGTCCAAAATTTCGGACATCTACATTGCCTTGGAGTCGCAAAGATCCTCTACCGCTGAGCCTCCGGTGCCCGCTGTCTTGGACTCTAATTTTGCAGAACTACCTCGGCTCGTGGGTCTGGAAACCTTTCCCCCTCTCTCTTGCCAGGATCTTGAGATTCTTCTTAACAAAACTAAATCTGGTTCTCCGCTAGATGTCTGCCCATTAAAGATCCTCAAGCAGTGTAGAGAATAAGCATGGGCGAATTTTGCGAATCTCGCGTTCGCGAATTTTGCGGATTTGCGAACTCGCAATCCGCAAAATCCGCTAATTCTCGCGAATTTGCGGATTTTTTTTTGTGTGTTGCGCGGGTTTCTGCCAGGTCGCGAGGGTTTTTGTACAATTTCGCAAACGCGAACTTACCTGTCGGGTCGCAAGTTTTGCGAACTTGTTGTTTCTACGTGTCCAGCCTGTTTGGGACACTCTTCTTCATCACTGCCACCCTCTGTCACCACATGCCACCCTCTGGCTCACCCATGCCACCCTCTGTTTCATCACAGCACCCTCTGGTTGTCCAGTGTACATTATTGTGGCAAAGCACACCTTCCCTGCCTCAAGTGACCTGAATTAATTTGGGGCTGATTAATGTGTCACAGAATATTTTTTTAGCTGGCACCTGCTTCCTTAGTGCTTCCTGATTAGTGATCTTTTGCACTTGCTAAGTGCTTTCATTGTTGCAAAAATTAGTTACAACACCTGCCCTGCCCCAACTGACAATAATGAATTAGGGGCTGATTAATGTGTCACTGGATTTGAACTTCCAGCCTGGCTCCTGCTTGTCTCCCTTAGCTGCAATTCAGGACCTTTGTGGCATATGTGTAACTATTCTGAGGGTCAGAGCAGGGTCACATAATAGTTGCAAGTAGGCAACTGAACTCTGGAGGGGCCCCTCAGGAAGCACTAGAGGAAATGGCTACTAATGATGAGCTTGAACTTTTGAACCTGGTAAGTAGTTTCAGTTTTGCTAAGATCGTATTTCTGCAATTTAGCGCTTATTCGCGGGGCGCGAAGTTGAACTGGGAAGCCGCGAACTCACGCGAACAGTGCGAGCAAGCCATAAAATCTGCTGCTCGCGGATTTGCGGATTTTGCGGGGAAATTCGCGAATCTCGCGGATTGCGAATTTACCGAAAATCCGCAAAATCCGCGAGCGGAATGGATTTTCCGCCCATACTTAGTAGAGAATCCCTCCTTCCCCCTTTGGTTGACATCATGAATAGGGCGATGAAGGAGGGCATTTTTCTCCAGCAGTTGAAAAATGCTGTGGTAAAACCACTGCTCAAGAAGCCCTCTCTTGACCCTGGGGTATTAAAAAAATTTCGCCCCATCTCACTGCTCCCGGCTCCCGCGAAGATGTTAGAAGCCCATTTAAATAAACATCTTGCTGCCTTCGTGGAGAGTTCGGGTTGTCTGGATCTTTCCCAGCATGGATTCAGGAGGGAACATAGCACCGAGTCTGCCCTCACCATAGTGCTTGATAACATCCGCACGCGGGTAGATGGGGGACAGACCTCCCTCCTGATCCTTTTAGACCTCACGGCTGCCTTCGATACCCTTTCTCCCTCGGTATTAACATCTTGACTGAAGGAGATTGGGGTTCGGGGGGCGGCCCAGGGGCTCCTTTACTCTTTTCTTGATCATAGAGAGCAAAGGGTGATGCTGGGTCAGTTTCTATCTCCATCCCTGTCTGTGCAATGTGGGGTCCCTCAAGGGTCAGCGCTTAGTCCTACCCTTTTTAACATTTATGTGACCCCCCTTGCCAGACTTATTAGATCTTTTGGGATGAAGGTAGTCTCCTATGCGGATGACACCCAGATCCTCGTCTCTCTCTCCCAGTTAGTTACGTCGACTGCCGCCAACTTTAGATCTTGCATGGAGGCAGTCGGCCAATGGATGATTCACAATTCATTGAAACTGAACGGGGAGAAGACTGAGGTGATGGTGTTTGGAGGAAAGGAAGAGATCTGGTCAGCTGAGTGGTGGCCGGACTCACTGGGTGCCTGCCCTGATCCTACCTCCTAAGCCAAAAACCTGGGGGTTATGATCGATCCTATCCTTAGCATGTGCCAACAGGTCAACAGGACTGTATCGACCTGTTGGGGTATCATCCATATACTAAGGAAAATCAGGCACTATCTTTCTTTGCAGGCAAGAAAGCAACTTGCCGTTGCCCTCCTGGGCTCTCGTCTGGACTATTGCAATGCGCTGTATGCTGGACTGAATAAAAGTCAGCTACAGCGCTTGCAGGTGGTCCAGAACGTAGCAGCCAGATTTGTCCTCGATCTACCCCGACGTGCCTCTGCCACCTCTGCCCGGAAGCAGCTTCATTGGCTTCCTGTTGTGGACCGTATCCTTTTTAAGACCATGTGCATGGTCTATAAGGCTTTAGCTAAAACCAGCCCTACTGGCATTGGATCTATTTTGTCCCATTATAATCCTGGCAGGAACCTTCGTTCCTCAAACAGACTTCTTCTTTCTGTTCCTCGTATCCAGAAGACCAGATGGGGGGGTAAAGCTTTTTCCAATCTGGCCCCTAAATGGTGGAATGCTCTCCCTCTTGAAGTAAGGTCTCTCCCCACTCTACAAGCTTTTAGATCTGCCCTAAAGGACCCACTTTTTTGTACGCGCATACCTGTAGTGGTGCTTTGCAATTTTGATCTTTTTTGATAGGCGCCTTGACACCTTCGGGTTTAGTTTGCGCGATACAAATTGCATAATAATAATAATAATAATAATAATATGCTGGGAAGTCATTCTGCTGATGAATTTGTTCTGCTGCACAATGGCGGCAGCTGACAGACTTTTTATTGGAAACTCTTGAACTTTATTTGCAGTCTAATACTCTGTTGGGTTTACTTTAGATGAGGTGATTCACCCAATGTCCAGCATTTAATTTACTCTTTTGAAAACCTCTAATGAATACTTTGTCTCTGGCCGGGTAGACAGAATCTCTACAGCATCCTTATCTGTAGCCAGTGTGCAGTATATGTTCCTGTTGTCAGTGGTTGCCTATTTTTTCTAGTGGTGCCTTTTTTTTTCTTCTTGTGACGCATTTGTCGGTGACCATATATTAGCTTCTCTCAGGATGCAACAAAGCTGACACATAGAAGCCTGCCTCAGGGTTAGCTCTCCTTTGAGGTACTCTACTGGTTGTAGTGTTATTCAGTACCTCAACAATAACTTTGCTCCGTTCAACTACAAAATCCACGTTCTTAATATCATTCTGCATAGCTTTTTGTGCACCATTCCAATGGCGGAAGACATGGGTGTTACCCGCAAAGACAGAGACTCAAAGGGAATCTGAAGAGCTCTAAACAGAATTCTCCTACCCCGGATATTTTGACGAAAGGCAATCCTGACTCTGCCTCAACATTTGATGCTATTTTACTTAAACCCAATTCAGTCCATGGCATCACACAAAGCACTAAAACAAACACTGATATGCTTCAGGTGGAGGTGGCGGCAATTCAAAATGATCTTAAGAACCTTTCATTACGTGTCTCCAATACAGAAAAAAGAATAAGTTCTTTTGAAGATTTCACAAATTAGCAGTCTAAACATGTTCAAATTATAAAAACGCTCCTTGGACTCCTTGAGAAGAGACCCGACTGAACAAGAAGACAGAAATCGCAGAAGTAACCTTCGCATTTTTGGTTTGCTGGAGGACTGTGAGAAATCTGCTCCTTCAGTTCCTAGATTTTTTGCTTACTTGGATTCCTTCTGTATTGAACATTTCATTTCAAAAAGACTTTGAAATTGAGTGTGCTCATAGAGTGCCCACATTTAAGCCCAAAACGCTTTTGTATCCAAGACCACTGATCTTTAAGCCTCTGCGTCATCAGCATACTGATCAAATCCTGGCCCAAATGAGGAAGATTAAAACGTTACAATGGGAAGGGCACAGCATTTCAATATCACAGGACTTTGCTAGCGACACTGTCATCCATCTCAAGGACTTTTTAAATCTATGCAGAAGGCTTATGGATATGAATATTCATTTTTCCTTTGCAGGTCCCTCACGTTTCAGAATAACATTTAGAGGTCAGCCACAGATTTTCTATGAGCCGCAGAACTTTTAACTTTTTAGCATGATCATTGCGAGTCGCAGATGGACTCTGACTCCCTTCCTGGCACCTCTCATCCCTGATGTTCTTAAATGCTGTTAGGGTTGCCTAAACTTTATGTGCCTTGTCACAAGCGTTGGTTGCTCTTTTTTGAAAATTTTCTATTAACTGTTTTCTCCCTTATAGGACTTATGGGATTCTATATTTTTATATTTTTACAGATGCCTTCTTAGATGATCACTACTTATATGTTAGCTTACTTTTGGTGCTATGTTTATTTAGTTTTTTATTTTCATTGCTAAAGCATCAGTTGTTAGTATTGTGCCTCTATTTTCTTTCTTCTTATTTTTTTCTTTCTTTATCACTTGTTCCTATCTCTGATCTATTCCAAATTTGTGTCTGTTTGCTAATTCCTGGCCTCTTCTTTCGTACGTTTTTGCCTTTTAGCATATATTCTAGTGACATGGTCTGCCCGTGTTTTTTCTTCATTACTTTTATGCCGCATGATGTATATCTTATATAATTTGCTCACTCTTTCTCTTTCTCTGTTCGTCTTTTTCCTCTATTTTTACTCCATGTAAGCTTATTCTCTTTTATGTCTGTTTGGGTTATTTTTCCTCCCTTTTTTCCTTGATTTCATGCAGATGTCCAGTTCTTTTGTGTGCTCTTTACTCTCTTTTGTCTTTGGTCATTTTTGTTGTACGTATGTTTGTTTATGCTTTGGTTGTGTAACTTTACGTATATGGATTTATCTATTTCTTTTTTTTCTTTTTTCTTGCTGGCATTATTGATATATTTAATTCATGAATTATAGTTTTGCTATAATAGGATATTCTTTTGTATTAATCTTTCTTATACCTTGGTACTGTTTTTTAATACTATCATCTCTGTAGTTTTGATATATGAATAACCTGTGATTTATTATACTTCATATAACTTCTTATATCATCTCACTTTACTGTTTTTTATGCTACTTTTCTGTATTTAGTATGCCTTAGGATGTTTCTTAAATTACTATGAATCAGTTATTCTGGTGCCTTAAATATGATAGTTATATGACACCACTGTTTTACGCTTGTATTCAGACCACTTTGTAGGGTTTCAAATATTAGTGATTTTTCAATTTTAATAAGTATATTGGACATCCTCTATCTCAACTGGCTATTTGTGTTACTTATTAGTATTTATTATGCCATAGGCTGTTATTACATTATCTAATACTGCTATTTTTATTGCTTTAATTGTTATTTATTAAATACTATTGTCACTCCTTCCTACTTAATATGATATATTGTTGATTATTCTCTATCTATGCTACATGTACTTTTTGGAGCATTTATTTGTTTTCACTGTACACATTGTTTGTAGGTGCAGTAGTCATTATTTATATCCAAGGTCCTGAAGAAAGCCAGGGTAATTCCCTAATGGGCTGAAACATGTCGACCGCCAAACAGCGCCAGTGGACAGTTTTTTCCACTTTGGCATTTTTTAATCTTTGTCACATAGACTTTGATTGGCACTTATGTCGAAGTCTGAGTAGTCAATTTTAATTCTCATTAATTCTCACAATTACGGTAGCACAGCACTGTATCCAGATTACTTTAAGATGAACTCCATAGCTATAGAACTGACATTCATCCCTATACCGGCACGACTAAGTCGGAAAGGGTTTTGACTGTTCAGCTACAACCCCCACATGACGTGAACTCCAGCAAATGGCTGGTCTGATGGGTTTGGTTTATAGCCTATGTATTTCAGCAGTATCTGTTTACACATGCGCCTACCTGGTTCACAGTTACTCCCATGGTTAGACACCATCCCAAGACCTGGTCTGCTCTGTTATGTATTTTGCATTTATTTGTATACCTGTTGATGAATTTTTGGAGAGTATTGTAGACATTAGTATTTATATATTGGTTCTGCCTCTTAATGTATTATTTATCTTTGAGCGGTTTGCATTGTAGCGGTTGGCCTCTGTGGTTGTTTCTCCACGTTTTTTCCCCATGCTTATTGTCCATTACAGACATCCCCTGGTGAGGTTTTTCTTTTTTAATGCTCTCTCTTTCTGGGGAGTTCTTTTTTTTCACTCTCTAGTCTTTCTTATATCTTCTCTATGCCTGGTCTAACTGTAGTCTCCCTTAACGTATGTGGGCTAAATCACCCTGTTAAAAGGGGCAAAATCCTGGATCATTGCAAAGGTTTATCTGGATACATTGTTCTACTTCAAGAGACCAAGATAGCCTCTAAGGAAGCTTTGTTGTTTCTAAAGGAGTGGGTCTTGATGTTGCTTGTTCTGAAGCATCCGGTAAAGAGAATGTGGTTGTGACTCTGATTTCCAAACACTCTTGGCTTTCTATTGTTACTGCTGAATATGATATAAATGGTAGATGGCTGCTTTCTCGCTTATCCAACAGTTTAGATGATCTTTATATCATGAATATTTACACCCCTAGTATTGATGACCAACTATTTTGGAGTTCCATTATTAAAAAGCTCTCTGACATTCCTCAACATGCTAGAACTACTGTGGGTGGTGATTTTAAATTGCCCTTAGACCCTATTTTCGACAGACATTCTGCCTTTAAATTTCGCCCTCCTAGGTCACATAAACAATTGCTCAACATGTGTTCTTCTCATCAGTTGGTTCATGCGTGGAGGCTGCATAACCCTACGGGTAGTGATTTTACATTTTCTCCTCTCCACATTCTAGCTTTTCTTGTATCGATTATCTACTAGTTAATGCTGCTCTTTTAAAGCATCCACAAAAGTCATGTTTCATCCAATAGTCATCTCTGACCATGCAGCAGTCTCACTAAATGTCCTTAATATCACAGATACAGGGTGTCCTCGTACTTGGAGTCTTAATACAGAGATTCCGGAGGATAATGTTTAAGTTCAAGAGCTTAATGAGGAAATTCATAACTTTTTCAATGATAATCAGTCCTCAGTGAATTCCCCAATAGTTTTATGGAATGCGTTTAAATGTACTATTCGAGGCCATATTATAAAAAAAATGTCAAGAAGGAATACTGATTAAATGCAAGGAAGTGCTTTACAGAAATTCTAACGATGAGTCTCTACTGCAAGATATCAAAAATCTGAAATACTCTGTAAACTCTATAGTCACTAAAGGAGCTCACATTGGTGTACATGCTCAAAAATCTTGTCAGTTGTTTTTCAGAAATAGAGCTGGTAAGCTTTTTGCTGCCACCCTAGAATATCAAAATACTAATAATAAGGCTTCTCAGATTCCTTACATTACTAATAAAAATCGTTCTTGTAAATTTCATACTCAAGAAATTCTTGAAGTTTTTTGTGATTTCTATGACAAATGATACACCCCTAAGGATCAATGCAGTATTTCTGTTTGTCAGAAGTTTCTGAACTCGATCCCTACCACTTCTATTTTGCATTCTGATATGATTGACTTGGGGAAACCGATTGACAATGATGAGATAATTCGGGCTATCAAGGCTACTCATTCTGGGAAGGCTCCGGGCCTGATGGTTTCCGATTATTTTATATAAAACATTTTCCTCCTCAATAATTAAATATCTTAAAGGGATTTTTGATCACTTTGTTTTTGCCGGTAAGGTATCTGGTACGGCCGCTGAGGCTACAATTGTTGTGATTCCTAAAGAAGGTAAAGATCATTCCGATCCTAAAAACTCTCGTCCAATCTCATTATTAAAAATGGAGGCAAAAATCTTTACCAAGATTTTAGCTAGACGCCTAGAGGGTCACATCTCTAATCTTATTTGTGAGTCCCAAACTGGTTTTGTTAAAGGGACACTTGCTAGAGATAATATCCAAACCTTTTGTCATATCTTAGCGAGAGCAAAATTGTCTGTTAGCATCTGTGGCGATTGGCCTTAATGCCAGATAGGCTTTTGATAAAGTTTCTTGGACTTTTTTACAAGCAGTACTTCAATCACTCAACCTTGGCGACACTTTTATCAATATGGTTATGTCTCTTTATGCATAGCCTAAAGCTAACATCGGAGTAAATGGGGCTACATCATCCTTTTTTAATCTTCGTCAGCGGACTATACAAGGGTGCCCTCTTTCACCCCTTCTTTTTTTATTATCTATAGATTCAATCCTTCGTTTATTAAACTTGAACAAAGGCATCAAAGGCTTTCAATTTGGTTCACATATGCTTTAAACTGCTGCTTATGCATATGATGTTCTTATATTTTCAGAAGACATTGCTTCTGCAATTCCTGTTATTTCTAATGCCGTTAGAGAGTTCTCGCTGGTTTCCGGCTATACTCTGAACAAAGAAAAGACCGAAATGTTCCCACTTAATTCGTTGTGCTTTCCTGCTCATATGGGTGATTCCGGATTGAAGTGGCAATCGACTCGAATTAAATACTTGGGAATTTGGTTCCGTAAAGACCCCTCTGAGACTATTTCTTGTAATAAATCCCACATCATAACTAAAATAAAGATCTTTTGTCTTCTTGGTCGCCTAAATATATTTCACAGTGGGTGACTCTTAAGATGATGATCACTATGATTATTAATTTTTTATCCTCGATGATTCCTATTATGCGTTCCTCATCTTTTTTTCATGAGATTGACTCACTCACTTCAAAATTATTGTGGAATTATAAATGTGCTAGAATTGCTTATAAGCACCTTAGAAAACCTTATGTCTTGGGCAGGTGCAAGCTTCCAGATTGGAATTTATATCAAACTACCTTTTAAGCCTCTCAAGGTGCCCTTTGGTTCCTTCCAGATTTTCAGCATACTCCCCGTGGATTTTTATTGAACGGGATTTATGTAATCCTCTCGCTACACTGTCTTTTTTCACTGCTTCTAAGCTTGCGCCTGATCATTCCCATAGTATTATTCTAGATACGATTAACATATTAAAAGGTATTGATAAGAAACTCTCTTCTCCTATTCATAAATCGAGGTGGTCCTCCTTATGGTACAATCCTTAAGTTATTATTGATATTGAGCCTACTATGATTTCTTCGTGGGCTAATAGACTGGCGCACAGATCAGAGAGCCCTGCTCAGGTGTGGTGGGCTGACTCAAATGCTGCCATGCTCGCTGCCTTTTAAAAATTGAATCGCTGCTAATTTGCTTGTTTGCACAGTGTTTGGATTATTTTTTTTAACTGATGTACTAGTTTTAAAAAGTAACATTTCATGGTGTTCTGCCATATCTTAACCCCCCACTTCACGACGCTTCCTGGTAGAAGCACTTCCGGTCGGTTACCGGTCTAGTGCTGGGAATTGACAGCCGCTGCAGAGCAGGGCTGATTGGCAGGTGGGTGTTGACTCTGCCTATTTCTTTCAAGTTGGAACAAGTGAGCAGCGGGTGAGCCGGCCGCGCGCCAAAGGCAAGCCCGTCTGCGCCCTTCCGGGCCCAGGGGCCAGAACCCCTGCCAGAGGCTTAACATACTCCTGGGCAGATCTTCACCTTCTGAAAAGCCCATCAATCACACTGGATAATAGGGTAGCGTCCCGTCTTAAATCCGAAGGGCTACTGAGCCCTTCTATCCAGAGGGCCACTGGTAAGCCGCTGAGAGCCGCTGGCCCACGAAAACCCCCGACCCTCACTTTTGCTTCACTAAACACCCGCTCACTACAAAAACACCACCTGGAGGTATTTACACTACTGCAAGACGAAACAATCGATATGCTAGGTATCACAGAGACCTGGCTCGAGGACTCATCTACCCCTGACCTTGTAGCATCCATTCCCCCCAACTACGCGGCCCTCTATCACAACAGGCCAGGCAGCAAACAAGGAGGAGGGGTGGCCACCCTGCACAAAAACTCACTGAAGGCTGAGACCTTCCTCACTGAAAGCATTGAAGGGGCGGATGCACTAGGGGCTAAATTCCACTCTTCCTCAGCATGTGTCACCATCCTGGTCGTGTACCTTCCCCTAAAAACACCACCCAAATTCATCAAGGGGTTGACGGAACTGGTACATGACCTATGCACATGCTGCCAAAGCCTCCTTATACTGGGAGATTTCATCTTCCATTGGAAAGGTTCCCCAAAGAGAGCCCAGCCAACCAATTAGATGAGGCTCTGACCACCTTGGGACTGTGTCAATACATCACCGGTCCAACCCATGCAAAAGGTCATACACTGGACCTAGTGTGATCCTCACTGCCCCTCATCGGCCCCCCAGCTATCAGATCATGCCCTTGGTCCGATCACCTAATCATCTATGGCACCATCCAACCCCCAAGCTGGGACTCTCACCACCCCCCAGCTGAAAAACAATCAGAAGCTGGAATAAAATTAGCGCGGCCGACCTCTTCTCTACCCACAGAAAATCTCGTCCGGCAGACCACCCAGCTGGGGACACCGATGCACAATATAGCGCCCTCACGAATAGATTAAACGGGAGTGGTCGCGAGAGACTTCAAGGAGGCGCGTGTGATCCCTCTCTTGAAAAAACTTGGGCCGATATTAAAAACCTGAAGAATTTTAGGCCAATATCCCAGCTCCCATTCCTTTCCAAGGTACTTGAACAGCACGTACTCGCCTCACTCTCACACCATCTAGAGACTAACCACCTCCTACAATTTAATCAGGCAGGCTTTCGGGCGCACCACAGTACAGAACTAGTGATGCTAGCAGTACTAGATGGACTGAGATTACGGGTCGACTCCAAGGATCCCCGCGCCCTGATCCTTTGAGACTTGTCCGCGGCGTTCGACACCGTAAACCACGAGCTGCTCCTGTTGCGGCTGTCTAACTTTGGGGTGCAGGGCATAGCCATGACATGGCTTACATCCTTTCTGAAAGACCGCTGTCAGAGAGTGCAGCTGGGTGATGTGGTGTCTAAGCCGGGTACTCTTCTATGTGGAGTCCCACAGGGATCGGCATTGTCTCCCCTCATGTTCAATGCATATCTCCAAACCCTGATAGCTGCACTCAACCAGCTGGAGTGCCAAGTATACAACTACGCAGATGATACCCAAATCGTCATCCAGATCGACAACTCCACATCCGCCGACTACAGAGTGCAGAACATCCTTAAACTCACAATTAACTGGATGTCGGCCAACAGCCTCAAAATCAATCCAGATAAGACTGAGGTACTGGCAGTCACCACCAACACCAACCCTTGTAATAGCCTTTTCTGGCCACCAGAGTTGAGCAAATACCCCGAGCCTGCCCCGGCAGTTAAAAGCCTGGGCAGCAATATCGATAATAAACTAACTATGGCCTTACAGGTATCTACAATAGTAGCGGTTTGCTCAAGCATTTTAAGGCAGTTGCAGAAACTGGCCATTCTCCCCACTGTCGAAACCCTTAAAAGAGTGGTAGTTGCACTGATTATATCGAGACTGGACTACGGAAACTTGCTCTACCTTGGACTCCCAGACTACCAATTGTCTAGACTCCAGATCATCATGAACAACGCGGCCCATTTAGTGTTCAAGGTTCGGCGTCACATTCATGACTCCCCCCTCCTGCACCAGCTTCACTGGCTCCCTATCAGGCAAAGAATAAAATTCAAGGGCCTCTGCATTGCTCATAAAGCCGTTTACAGCAAGGCACCAAAATACATCAAAAAGGGCTTAACCAACTATGCTGCCCCAACCAGAGCACTCCGATCCTCGGAAGCTAGGATGTTAGCCTGGCCCGCTCTCGTTTGGTATCCCTTGGAGGCAGAGCTTTCTCTACCATCATCCTACAGATCTGGAACAAACTCCCTGACAACCTCCGAAGGGAACACTCCTTGCTTCCTTTCAGGAAACAACTCAAAACCATTCTCTTTAAGGAAGCCTGGGGCACACAGCAAAGTACTGCCTCCCTACCAGTAATCCAGAGCAGGTTCCTCTCTCTCAGCGATTAGAACGCTGGTGATAACGCGCTATACAAATGCAAATTACAAATGTCCCTTCTCCACGTTGGCAAGCGACTAGAATCTTAACAATATGGATTTTTATTATTTTCTCAAATTAAATGTTGCCCTTTCTAAGGTTCCTCTATTCTCAGATTTGGTTACTGTCTCGTTACTTTCTATATGGTCTCATTCAGGTCATACTGCCTCTAAAATAAATAAGTTCCTCTCCTTTGCAGTCTACAATCACACAGGATAAATGTTCTCATCACTTTGACAAAGATATTTTTAAACACATCTCCAAGGAGACTTGGCAATTGATTGGGAAGTGATCTTTGCGCGACAAGATTGCTCCTTCCCTTATTCAATCTACATTTTTTACACTTAATAGCCTCCACTGGACCCCATCTCATTTACATAAATGAAATC
This sequence comes from Lissotriton vulgaris, assembly GCF_964263255.1. Lineage (NCBI taxonomy): Eukaryota > Metazoa > Chordata > Amphibia > Caudata > Salamandridae > Lissotriton > Lissotriton vulgaris. Next base: position 1,300,941,956 of record NC_141695.1, on the reverse strand, counting down.
TTAGCGATAGTGATCTTTGCTGGAATTGTAATGAGGTTCCTGGCAATCATCAACATATGTTTTTTGAGTGCTCTTTGTTGCAACGCTTTTGGGGTTTAATACAGAAACACTTATCATTAATCTTTAATGTTTCATTAGAACTTTCCTTGCCTATGATTCTATGGGGTCCATGGGCTACATCTATGAATATACCTCTTAATGATACGGGCTTACAATTATTGGACTTACTTATATCCATTGCTGTTAAAGTCATACTAACTGAATGGAAGTCGTTTCACCTTTTATTGTATCACACTTGGTGGGCTTGGATTTCATACCTTCATGGGGCACATACTTTTGTTGAAGAGAAACATTGTACTCTGTCCATCTCTAGCAAGGTCTGGAGGTCACTGGATGATTATATGAACCTAGCATCTCAGGGGTTGGTAGCTCAGTATCCCTTTGATTCTACTATTTAAGGTGTTCCCTATGCTGAAGCAGATTTCCCCTCTTATTTCCCTTTTTTCTCTTCTTTTCCTCCTTTTCTTCTCCTATTTCTTTTTTTCTGTCTCTTCTTTCTTCTCCCTGCTCTCTCTTTTTTGTGCAATCTTACTTACCAAGCAATATGATTACTGTAAGTTCTTGTCATGGTTTATCTGACGTCCTTATCTATTCTTCTTACTTAGATATGTATTATTTTGTGAATCATTTTTTTACTTATTTTACTTCAATAATGAACTTTTTATACTCTTGGTTGGCACTGTCTATTCATTTTTGACAGGAATGTGTCCTTATCTTTATAACTTTTACTGTGACTTATTATATATTGCATTGTGCTATGCTGTATTGCAGTGTTTTTTATGAGCCTTTAATTTCTCTTACTCAAAACAATAAAGATATTTGAACACAAAAAAAGGTGTTTGGAGAAATCAAGGGATGTTTGGGGTACACACATTTTAATTTGAACACGAATACTAAAAGATTTAGTTGACAATCTAAGGGCCATATGTTTGAAATTATATGTGGTTCCAAAACCTTTTTGCAAAATCAAAGGCTTTGTGATGACAAAACAGTGTGTTGCACTGCAGAAACGTGACACTACGAGTTGGAAAGTGCTTCTGACTCGCAGTATGCACTTTATGAGTCATACTGAATTGAATATGAAAGGGGGTGTAAAGGGAGTATAAAGGGAGTGTGTACAGGTGTCCTCCTCTCTTTTGCAGTTCAGAATGGAATTCATAAGTGGTTTGTGACCGCAAACCATTGATGCAACACCAAAAATCAGGAGGCATCCAATCGTAAAATGAAAGCTGCCCCCGCCCTCTCCCCTGTCTCGAGACAGCTGTCACATTATTAAGGATGACAGTGGGCATCAGCAGTGCAGACAAATGAAGGCAGCTGCTTTTAACAAGCATTTGCAATGCAATAGGTCTCACATTTACGTGAGTTCGAGCTATTGACATTGCAAATAACAATGCCTTTTTTTTGTTTTTTAAAAAAAGACTGCAAAACTAGATAGGGATTCTGCCCAAATCACCCTCCCATACCTTGTCAAGGTACATCCAAGGATGAAAAAGTAGAGAAAAAGGTACTGAGGGATCAATCAAGTGTTTAATTTCAAACAAGAAATAATTAATTATCCTGTTGATATACGTGTTCAAGTAGAATCCCATTCAAAAATCCATATAAGCATATATACAAGTCATCAAAAAGAGCTGTGCATAGGAACAAATACATATGAAAACATATATATATATACAAAAACACTACAGTACACAATATATACAAATCACATATAGAAACTGTACATTACAATTACTGTAATCTATCTATATGTACACGTACCCTAAGACAATGTACAAAACTTAACGTAGTATTCACTCCTAACTCCGAGTGATACACATCCCAAAGGAAGGAAGTCCCAATAAAGTGCGCCAGAGCTATCACTTCTCTGTACAATTATTGTATAGGGCACAAAAGAAAAATAGCTTGAAGTAGGTTACAAGTTTGAGGGGACTCCTTAAGAACAAGGTGTTGACGCAGTCGCGGTCGCGTTTCAGCCAGATGTCTTTAAGGCTTTATCAGGACATGGGTACTTTTGCACACGGAAATTCCAGCGGGAATGTAGGGGGAACCTATCCCACAGGGGACTGGGAGGAAATAAGTTCCACTTCAGACTCTCCGTATCTCTAAAATAAGGGACTGAGAACGCCCAAAGGTGACGTCCAATCGTAAGGTCTACGACAAAATTCCAAAGGAGTAGGTTAAATTATGTCTCCTGCCTCTATCGGGGTCAGGAAGCGCCAAACGTGGTCTCGGGGCAATTAAAGCGGCCAATGGCAAAAGTCCGTCCAGTTGTTTATTAAGCATAAATAAAAGGTATTGTTATTTACAATGCCAATAGCTTAAACTTGTATAAATGCGAGACCTAATGCAGTTCAAATGCTTGTTAATCAAATGTGCTTTATTCATGGGTATTGCTTTTTCCCCGTTGCATGCTTCTGCCCTTTTCCTTTCCCTTTTATACTCCTGCATAAATACCTCGATACTTTACCCAGTTTTTATAACCCTTAAAAGAGGGACCCCACTTTAACTTGCCATTTTTTTAATTCAAACCAACATTTCTGCTCTATGTTCTTACTTCACTTTTTTCTCATTTTTCAGTCTTCTCACCTCTTCTAAAGTTTTTTTTTAAAGACGCTGCACTCGCTGTGGTGCTGTGTACTTACTTCTCTTTTAACACACAACACCTTGCTTCTTAAAGTCCCTCCTGTTCTCTTCTATAATTGCATCTTAAAATGTGATACATTACTTTTTAGTATTGTGAACTTTTCATTTTTTCTTAATGTGTACTCAATCTTTTTGAAGAAAAAAAATGTAAGCTCTAAATTATTTTTATTACACTTTTATTCACTGCACCTTCATTTTTTTACACACCCTACGAGAGGGAAGATAGAAGTGGAACTTAGATATGACAAAAGGAGGTCCTACGATGGGAAAAGCTAAGTGGCAAATACCACCTAATCCTCTAAATACCTAAGCGCAATTTGGCCAAAAACTTCACTGCAGGTGTTAAATACACATACTACTCATGAAAGAGTGGCTAAAACTAGAATACATTCACAATTTACAAAATCAAAAAGATTAACCCTCAGACTTACTATAGGAAACACTGGGCTGCGGAAACCACCCATTTTTCAGAGATTAGGGTCCCTCCGCACATATGGATGCCATTTGCCAGGATGTTGACCTGCCAGGGCCATTCTCCAGTCTGGACCGCTTCTACGTTATCTGTATGAGTTCCACTGATTGGTTTCCCACACTCTTTAGAGAGAAAGAGAGATTTGATATCTCATATTACAAATGTTCTTGAACAATAGACAGAGATTTATCGACACAAAATGACTGGTCAGGGAAAGATTTACCTAATACAAAAATGTTCTCCATCCCCACACATGTGAAGGAGGGTGAGACAGCAATTGAAATAATAATAAGAAAATGATATAGTTTATAATAAATGTGCAGAATTAACATGTAATCTTTGATGAAAATAATACATTTTAAAATGCATAAAAGCAGTAAACTATTTTATTTACTTGTATTAGGCCCCAAATGGCTAAAGCAACACTGCTGAAAAAGCAAACTTGACTACAAATACTAAATAGCATAACGTGCTTAATTCTCAACTGTTCCATGAAATATTTTTCTTAGTAAATACTAGTTGCATAATTGATGTCCTATATTTCTGGAAAATGTTTCAATTTACGCAAAGACCACTGTTAATACGATTAGTTTTTGTCATTTAATGGTGTAATGAATAATTCAGAGATGCAGAGTTCAAAATGTGAATCAGAATTTTTTTAACATACTTGTTTTTTTAATCAATGGGATTCTGCAAAATGTTTTCTTTTCATCAATGCAGATGTTTCGATGTCTACATAGACCATTGTTTAGAGACTTGGCATTAGTGGGATAGAGATGTAGTAAATATGTGGGAAAGTAGACAACACCCAAATGAACTTATAATCGTTATAATTTAGTTGCCAACTTAATGCTGTCTGTGGACTATTGTGTCTCTTTCCTGCACAAAAACAATCAAGCTAACAACACAGACACCCTTGTACCATAGTGCAAGGGTGCCTGCATTGGCACACGTTTGCTAATTGTGCACCGGCGCTGGCTGAAAGGACAGGATTGCCCCATATCTTGTAAATACGGTGCAAAACTGCCCTTTCCTATTGGCGTAGGGCAGCGCAGCAAAATGACTTGAAGCGCTACCCTGTGCAAATTCTTTGTAAATATGCGCCTATTTACTTAAAAATGTGCACAAGGTTTAGCATCAGAAAATAGCCCCCATTTCAGATAGGTGCTGCGAAAAAGAAATGTTTTTTTCTCCTTCATTTTCTCACTTTGCTTGTGTGCTGCACTGTTCAGCACACCTAAAAAGTTTGAAAATATTTAAAGTTAGCCTGAGCATAGTATTTTGCCATGGAAGGATATCGTTCCAGTACAAAACGTAGGCTAGACTCAATGAGACACCCATGCACTATGGTGCAAAGGTGTGTCCATGGCACACACCACACATTTCTTCACCAGCATTAGGGAGAGTGCCATAATTCTGTAAATATGGTGCTCTCCTGCTCTCTCCTTCTCGCAGAGGGCAGCTCAGCATTTGCAGCTGCTGCACTGATCTGCATGAGAAGCTATTAAGTCTGGTCCCTAGACTTAGTAATGTCAACCCTTTTCCCCAGCTGGACTAGGGTGATTTTGTGTATGAAGAAAGAAGTGCAAAATACTTGTGCAGGGTTCAGATTATCTTTCTGGAGTACAGTGCAGTTTTGGAGAGGTGAACGAGGTGGTGGAGAGGGAAGAAAGCTTCTGGACCGAAGTCATGAGGATAAAAAAAATGCAGGAAGAGGAAAAATCCAACTAAGGGGGTTAGCTAGAGCTGGTTCATGTGTTGTGTTTCAAAATGGGCCAGTGTCAGGAACAAATGGCCAGATAAAACAAGGGTGGTATGCTTTTTTTGTGTGTATCTTGCTGCTACCTGGAGTAGTTTTCCTTTTTTGTTTAGCAAGGCCTCGGTCAGGCCTGCTTCATCTAGGTGGTGAACCTAGGGCTATCACAACGGGTACGCAGCCAGGCTTAATAAGAAAATAAAATGGAAGAGCTACTCTGATCCTTCTTGTTGTAGCTAATATGAATCATCAGCAGATGGCACCAATTGCTTTGATTTTTTTTTTTACCAGACTAGTTGTCTTACTATCTAAGAGCTGCATCTTGGCTCAGAGAGGCTCCACAAAAGCTGTGTCCCCAGGTCCTATGAAAGCTTTTGACATGCCTAGGCGGGCATGGAGCAGTGGCAACTGTGGACCTGAATGGGCCCATGTGTGGCAGTGCTCTCAAGTCTCTGCAGCGATTCTCAGACACAAATCATTTTTTAGAACAAGATGGAGTTCTTTCCCATAAAGTGAGCAGTGCAAGTGCTTATTTATGATACAGTCGCCGCCTTCGCTTTTGGCTCATTGCTGTCTTAAATAGGTAAAGAGCTAAAGCAGAACTATTTTATCACCATAGTCACTAGTAAATAGTTGCTTGTCATACAAGCTTTAATAGATTGTGGGGCTTTTTGCTGGTTATGTAGCAGCGGCCACTCCTCCAATAAGGCGAAGGAGTGCCACCTCACTGCTCTGTGAGCAGTAGTTAAAGGAAAACTAAAATTATGATACCCAGCGTCATCATTTTAGTTTTCTGTTTCCTGGTGTGGGGTAGGGCAAGGCGGGGCTGAACTGCCAGGGCCGGGGTCAGGATAAGAAGTGGTTGCTCCACTCTAAAGTGCACAGAACTGTTTGGCCGTCCCTATCAGGCAAGCCAAGCAGTCATGCGCAGTTTACATGTTCTGCAACCAGGCTGCATTACAGCCTGGGTGCAGAACATGCCCAGGCCCCCATTCTCAATCTCAGCACCAAACCACGGTGCTCAGACCAATCACAACCAGCAGCAGCTGGTGCAGGTAAGGGTTGTGGGGCTGGGGGGGCACTGGAGGGGGAGGTCAACAAACGACCGAATAGGGCAAAATAAATAAATAACTCCTATCCTGTCGTCCGTCGACATCCCCTTCTCACCGCCCGCCTCACCTTGCTTACCTGCAACGGCCACTGCTGAACATATGTAGTATCATTTGCAAATAACAAAATATTACACAAAAGTATAACACAAAATAGCCTAATAACAAAAATAAAACATAACAAGTCACAACAGAAATAAAGATGATAAAAAGACAAGACAACAACCATACTACAATACAACATCAGATTGCAAAACTGCTGCCAAAAACACAAAAGAACAAAAACACAAAATATCACCACCAAATCAAAATACAACACAAAAAATCATGCACAAAAATTATGGTTATATATTGGGACCGCTAGAACCCAGCCTTAGGCGATAGAAGGTGTTTGCACCTAAAACACCCTTGACTGAAATGAAATAGCGCCAGTCAAAAATGTTTTCTGATTGTCCCAGGGTCTCTTAATTGTTGTAAATTTCTTATTAATATTAACAAGATCATGAAACCATTTGGGAAGATAAGATCTGAGATCTGCTTCAGTGGCCACCATGCATGTTTTGGGATTAATTGTTGGCACATTTTTTCAAATCTGGTGATCTACTTATGACAATCCCACCTTTTAGAGCGTGTTTGCTGTCAGTTTATAAAATTCACAAAAGTTGTTGCTACTTTGGTCTTGATAAAGGTGTATGTTGAATTCCAATCCCTGTACAAACAGTTGTTTGTAGAGGATCAGAATTCCAAGCTATACCATTATTATCTAACCCTGCTTTTTTCTCCTGATTTCATTCGGGGAAGGGGCCCAGATTTATTTTTTAATAGATTCAGTGCAATACACACCGAGGTTATGTTATTTTATAGGATGCTTTACCTTCCCACCTTCACCTAGCACACCTGAGACTGGAAGAACCGTAGCAACTGCACTTGACCAAGCATTTTGGAGTTTTCAATCAGCCCAATTCTGCGAATCAGACCGTTTCAGACTGTAAAAATGGAAAGGGGCGACCACTCGGTCCCCCCGAACGTATGGCGGAGTACCACGATCCCCCCGGGAAGCCATCTTGGGCGGGAGGCGAGTCTCGGCTGGTATGCCCGAAGCGGCGTAGCCGGGGCGCGCCTTTTCCCGCCCTAGAGTGGGTTGGCCTAGACACTGACGCGGCTGGCCACGCCCTTGGGGCAGGCAGGGGCGGGTTTACGCCCGCCCTGAAGACGGATAAAAGGAGAAGCAAGATCAGAAGGCATCCTCTTGTTCCTGTGCTCTGAAGCTGCACCTCCTCGCTGCACGTGAGCTCGAGACGGAACGAAGAGCCAATTTTGAGCGTTGTAATCATTCTTGTTTGTTTTGCAGATACTCTGTTGGAGAATGCCAAAGAAGGCGGGAAAGCGCATGACTACTGACCAGATGCTGCGCGTTCTCATGAAAGAGATGACCGAACTAAAGAGGCGAATGGATGAAAACGAAGAAGGGGGACCGAAACGTCCTTTGGCGGGAGCAGCCCCGGGAGGGAAAAACAAGAGGCCCAGGAGAGGAACAGCTGGGAAAGACATCCCGGGTCCCAGTACCCCGCTCGAGGCACCCACTCCCGTGCCGGAGGAAGGGAATCCGATTCCCGTTGTGGTCACCCCCGTGTCCGGGGAAGATATGCCGCCCGAGCTGGCAGCACAATTATCAGCGTGGTTGAGTAAAGGTAGCGAGGGCGCCACGGCTGTCGACGCACAGGTGCTGATGAAGCAACTGCGTGAGTCACGGGAAGCAGCGAAGGTGTCCACGCCGGCTGCAGCTGTAGAGAAGCCACAGGGGACGGGTTCAGTGGCAGAGGCAGCGTCCGGTTCAGGTAAGCGGCCATTGCCGATTGCGAGGGATGAGTCAGCTCCCTCTCGTAGGGAAAAGTTGGGTCAGCATGTTCCTTTGGCTATTAAAGAGAAGATATGGGCAGGGGAGTACGTAAACATCTTCTCGTTGCTTACTGATCACTATGAGATGGAGCATGTTAAGGGCCAGAAGGATCTCATGCATCCGAGTGTTTGGCGCACAAAAATGGCCGCCTTTAAGGTAAATGAAAACATTGGCAATTGGGGCAAAGCGTGGGGGGTTTTTACATCGATCTTGGGGGAACGAAGTCCCGATCTGTTACCTGAATTGCCGATTTATCAGTCACGAATCATGGGGTATTCGGTATCACACGAGGGTAATCATTGGTTCTGCTATGATAACCTGTTTAGGAAGGCTAAAGAACATGATAAAAACTTAACGTGGGATTGTTATGATTCTGTGTCATGGTCCAAGATGGAGGATACTGGTATGTTAAAACTGCCATTAGTAGGGAGTAACGTTGGCGAATCCTCCCGCCAGTATGCGGGGACGCCCTTTCGATCAGGTGCGGGTACCGACAGTTACTCGAGGCCTGCCGGCAATACAGGAAAAAGGGGGGTTTGTTGGAACTTCAACAGGGGTAAATGTACTAGGCCCCAGGGATCGTGCAAATTTAGACACGAATGTAGTGGGTGTGGGCAATCGTCCCATCCTGAGTCCACGTGCAGAGCCAAAACGGGTGATAACGGGGGTAGAGGAGGCGCCAAACAGGTATAACATAGTCCGAGGGGCGCCTTTACCTACCCCGATTGATACCTTGGCAATGATTCCTTGGCTCAGTGAATACCCGGATCGTACTTCTGCTGGGGTGTTGCGGAACGGGTTTTCTTATGGTTTCCGCATCCCAGTGGGGGACTTTCAAGGTGTAGAGAAATGTAAAAATCAGCTATCGGTCTTCCAGCATACGACCGTGGTACAGGATAAGATCAGGAAGGAGGTTACTCGAGGTCGAGTCGCCGGTCCGTTTAGTGTACCACCGGTTCTTAACTTTGTTTGTTCCCCCTTAGGTGTGGTCCCAAAGAAGGACCCGGGTGAGTTTCGGCTGATACATAATTTATCAGCCCCACGTGGTCTTTCCGTAAACGAAGCGATAGACCCGGAAGTGTGTTCGGTGCGGTACGCATCCTTCGATGAGGCCGTAGCCATTTTGAATCGCCTGGGGCCCGGGGCGCTGATGGCAAAATCTGATATCGAGTCAGCATTCCGGTTGCTCCCGGTACATCCAGACGATCAGCGTCTCCTAGGTTTCATGTTTCAGGGTCATTATTACATGGATAGGTGTATGCCGATGGGGTGCTCTATATCTTGTGCCTATTTCGAAAAATTCAGTAGTTTTCTACAATGGGTTTTCACAAGGAAGACGGGTTTCCAACATGTGATGCATTACCTTGATGATTTTTTGTTCCTGGGGGCAGCCGGGGATTCGGAATGTGGGCAGGCTTTGGCGCAGTTTTGTGTCTTAATGAATCAGTTTGGCGTGCCATTGGCACCAGGTAAGACTGTGGGGCCTTCCACTTGCCTCGAGTTTCTGGGGATCGAGTTAGACTCCGGAGAGGGTTGTTTTCGTTTACCAGCTGATAAAGTGTCAAAGTTCAGGACATCCCTGCAAATGTGTATAAGTGGACCTAAGGTTAAGCTGCATCAATTACAGCAGTTAGTTGGCCAGTTGAATTTTGCCCTGAGGGTTATACCAATGGCCCGCCCCTTTTCCCGTTCGATTGCTCAAGCCATGGTCGGCCTGAAGGAGGGCCATCATCGCACAAGGCTCTCGGCAGAGGTCCGCCAGGACATGCGCATTTGGTTGGCATTTCTGGCGGATTTCAATGGTCGAGTCGTCTGGAATAAACCGGCCGTGTCCTCTGAGGAGCTGGGGCTGTGGACAGATTCAGCAGGGAGCATAGGTTTCGGTGCCATCTTCGGCACAAGATGGTCTGCACAAAAGTGGCCGACATGGTGGCATGACAGTGGACTGACAAGTAACATTGCTTTCCTGGAACTTTTCCCCATTTTAGTGGCCCTGAGAACTTGGCCCGAGGGGTTCAAAGATCACTCTGTGGTATTTTGGTCTGACAATATGACCGTGGTCGAGTGTATCAATAGTCAGGCAGCACGATGCAAATGGATTTTGAGACTGCTCAAGGAAATTGTTTTACTGTGTATGCAATTGAATGTGCTATTCAGAGCAAGACATGTCCCAGGGGTAATGAACCAGGCGGCTGATGCACTGTCTCGTTTTCGTATGCAGGCTTTCTGGGGTTTTCTTCCCACAGCGGACCCGGAGCCGGCACCCTTTCACGAAGCTCTCTGGTCTCTCGGTGCCCCGAACTTCGTAACCTCGTGGGAGAGAGCTTAGCACCCAGGACGAGGAAGGCATATGAAGGGGCGTTCCGGTCCTATTAAGCCTTTTTGGGGACTGATAGAGAGGAGCTTTGGGGCCAGGAGGAGTGGGTGGTAAATTTTCTGATGTCCTTACATTTGGTCGGGAAATCGGTGGCCACGGCTCAGAGGCATCGGGCTGCCATTTCCTTTGTTGCTAGGGCTCATGGTATCCATGACCCGACAGCGTCTTTCGTTGTACAGAAAGCGCTACGGGGGTGGCAACGCCTTGAGGGTCGCAGAGTAGACGAGAGGCGCCCGATAGGTTTGGATAGGCTGGCCCAGTTATTATCCAGACTCCCTGCTACGTGTTCATCTCAGTTTGAGACAGTGTTATTCCGAGCCGCTTTTACGCTGGCATTCCATGGGGCTATGCGGGTAAGCGAACTAGTGGCGAGGAACAAGCAGGATGTGACAGGAGGATTGTGCCAGGAGCACGTCCAGATCAGAGGGGAGACAATAACGGTCTCATTTGTCAGGTCCAAGACCGATCAAAGTGGGATGGGTGACTGCGTAATCATACGCAGGATTCCCGGGTCCTCCATGTGCCCGGTAAAGTGTTTAGAAGATTATTTAGCACGAAGGGTGGCATCATGGGGGGGGACCTTGTTGAGACACGCTGACGCCACCCCGCTGACAAAGTTTCAGTTTCAGCGGGTGCTTGCGATGTCGATTGCCGCTGCGGGCTTGAACCCGGGCGAGTTTGGGACCCATTCCTTTCGGATAGGGGCTGCTACAGAAGCTACAGCCAGGGGTCTGAATGTGGAACAAGTTAAACGGGTGGGGCGTTGGTCCTCCAATTGTTATAAAAGGTATGTGCGGTTGCACATGTTGTGAAGCTGTAACAATGTACTCACGCTTCTTGTTTTTGTTTGGTTTTCAGTTGCGCAAGCCTACGAGGCGGGGCGGACTTTGCAGTCGACCCAACACCGGGCCAGCGGTCAGACATCACCGGCTGTGAAAAAGGAGGTGTGGGTCGTGGGCCACTCATACGTGAGACGTGCCGCAGACGTATTCAAGGCAGGTGATATGATTCACGTAGCTGGGGAATACGGGTACAGTGTGTCCTTCTACGGAAGAGGCGGTCTCTGTATTGACCAGTTTCAATCATTTTTTGAGGGTTTGCTAGGGCGGACGAGGTCACCGCCGTCTGTAGTCATAGTACATCTTGGGGGTAATGATTTGGTCACCACTGGTAGACGACTTCTTCTTGAGGCGATGCTTTCCACTGTAAGTTGGTTAGCGAGGAGAGTTCCAGGGTGCACAATTGCGTGGTCCCATATGATCCCACGAAAAGTGTGGCGGGGGGCTATTTCGGTTCCTGCTTTAAATCATTCTGTTAGGAAGCTTAATAACAAAGTGAGTAGGTTGTTCCGTTCCAAGACACTGCATTCTATTTCGCATGGGTGTATTAATGATGACAGTATGTATTTGGGGGATGGAGTGCATTTGTCTCGGGTGGGGAATGAGTTACTCATAGGAGACTTCTTAGCATGGCTAAAAACGTTATACCATGACCTTTAGGTAGGAGTGTTGTGGGGGGTCCGGATAGCCGGTCAACTATCCGGCCTGTGGCGGTAAGGTCATGATCGGTGAGCACTAATTGGAAGATCCCTATGAGTGGGCGTCACCCAGCACGGATGGGAGCGCTCGGGGGAGGTGGCCATTGGCCCCTCAACGGGGAGGCGGTCCCTTCTAAGGATGGGTCGCCGAAAGAAAAGGAAAGGCGGTCAAGGCCCCTTCCTGGGTAGGAGGGGCTACAGCCCCCTCCTGGGGAATTTCCCGGGGCCAGGACGTCTGCGACGGCAGATGTGGTAAGTTGTGTGGGGTTTGGGGGGGGGTCTACGCTACCTTCTAGATACCTCACACGAGTCCTCGTACGACCTCTAAGTGGCGTCGAGTTTTATTGGGGCCCCCGTCAAGTCAAGGGAAATTGGTAATTGCACTTGAGGTACGCCTCTGGGCCGCCCCTCACAAGTGAGGGCGATACTTCTTGGTTAGGGATCTTGACACCGGTTACGACCTTGCCGTTGGCCCTTAAACGTTAGGATGTACAATTTCAAAATTTCAAGTAAATGTTTTGTAGGATGTTAGTTCGGCTAGGAGAACCTTTGTATTAGAGAATCTGTTAAGGTTAGCCAAACATCGCAATGTGGTAATGAAATTGTACATAATATGAAACTGTTTATTTAATGTTTTAATTTTGTTTCATATTTTAATAAATACGGCCGGGAGGGTTACTCCCTCCCGTCTTCCAAAAACTTCAGAACTGTTTCCGGTTTCCCATCCTTGGGGATTGTGTTGAGAGGGGGTGGCGGGTATCTCAGCCATATGGAAAGGGGCGACCACTCGGTCCCCCCGAACGTATGGCGGAGTACCACGATCCCCCCGGGAAGCCATCTTGGGCGGGAGGCGAGTCTCGGCTGGTATGCCCGAAGCGGCGTAGCCGGGGCGCGCCTTTTCCCGCCCTAGAGTGGGTTGGCCTAGACACTGACGCGGCTGGCCACGCCCTTGGGGCAGGCAGGGGCGGGTTTACGCCCGCCCTGAAGACGGATAAAAGGAGAAGCAAGATCAGAAGGCATCCTCTTGTTCCTGTGCTCTGAAGCTGCACCTCCTCGCTCCACGTGAGCTCGAGACGGAACGAAGAGCCAATTTTGACCCACCCACCAGCCCCTGAGGACAGCAAGTGGTTTTTTGAATAAAGTTGATGGATAACTCTGATTTTCGTTTACAGGTTGTGGTATTATCGTGATGATTTTGAGTATGTAATAAAGAATGGTCGATTTGTGTTACGTTTCGCAAATAAAGAAATTCTGCTTTAGTTTCATTGGTAAGCATGCTTTTAATAAAATTTTAGTTGCTACTGTCTTTTTAGTTTAATCATTTAGTTAGCATTGTCGTATTTATTTTGGTCGGGCGGTAAGGTCATGATCGGTGAGCACTAATTGGAAGATCCCTATGAGTGGGCGTCACCCAGCACGGATGGGAGCGCTCGGGGGAGGTGGCCATTGGCCCCTCAACGGGGAGGCGGTCCCTTCTAAGGATGGGTCGCCGAAAGAAAAGGAAAGGCGGTCAAGGCCCCTTCCTGGGTAGGAGGGGTTACAGCCCCCTCCTGGGGAATTTCCCGGGGCCAGGACGTCTGCGACGGCAGATGTGGTAAGTTGTGTGGGGTTTGGGGGGGGGTCTACGCTACCTTCTAGATACCTCACACGAGTCCTCGTACGACCTCTAAGTGGCGTCGAGTTTTATTGGGGCCCCCGTCAAGTCAAGGGAAATTGGTAATTGCACTTGAGGTACGCCTCTGGGCCGCCCCTCACAAGTGAGGGCGATATTTCTGGGTTAGGGATCTTGACACCGGTTACGACCTTGCCGTTGGCCCTTAAACGTTAGGATGTACAATTTCAAAATTTCAAGTAAATGTTTTGTAGGATGTTAGTTCGGCTAGGAGAACCTTTGTATTAGAGAATCTGTTAAGGTTAGCCAAACATCGCAATGTGGTAATGAAATTGTACATAATATGAAACTGTTTATTTAATGTTTTAATTTTGTTTCATATTTTAATAAATACGGCCGGGAGGGTTACTCCCTCCCGTCTTCCAAAAACTTCAGAACTGTTTCCGGTTTCCCATCCTTGGGGATTGTGTTGAGAGGGGGTGGCGGGTATCTCAGCCATATGCTTTTTCTGGTGTAAAAAGCACAATGTGAGATTTGGTAACTTGTTACCGACTCACAATTTGGGTTTTGCTATTTTGTTTTTGGAAGGGGCATGTTGAGGACATCCCTCCTAATACCGAATTGGAATGGAATGTATGAATGTTTTTCAACCAAAATGCGTCCACAAAACATTTGCAATATATCGCCAATTGAAAGTTGGTGGTGACCTATCCCGTCCTGAATGCTTGAAAAATATATTTTAAGAGCAGATAGTGTTGCAAGGGACCATTGCCTACTAATAAAAAATGAAACTTCAAAGTTAACAATTTTTTGGGAAGTGCATCCTGTTTTCCTTTAAGAAAATTGGGCTGTGGTTAAAAAAATAATTGCTTTATTTAAAAGCAATACCAGACATGATGGTCTGTTGACCCCATCAGGCCACCATCCCTGTGATGGCAGCAAATCATAGTGGGTCATATATTGTGACATACCTCATTAATACTCATGAAGTAGGTCTATTTGCAACCGATTACAAATTGCTATTGAAACCCAAAAGAGTTTCATACATTAGGAATAGCAATTTATTAATTGCAATTAGCAAAACATTTCAATTGGAAAATCGCTATTCCTAACTTTTGTACATCTAGTCCTATGTAAATTATTCTGATTTAGATTAATTTTAAATGTTTTTATCTGATATAGATATCCTAATGATTTAGCATTGTTCCAACCCTCCTTCGTTTACCAGCTCTAATTTACTGCCTGCATGATGTTTAATACTACATCATACACACAAAGTCCTTAAATAATTGTGGAACGTGCGAAATTGGGTTGTTGGTTGAGTGCAAGCAACAACCACAATCACTGGCAGGGTGAACCACAGACATCACTAAATTAATATGTGATTAACCCTATGTTTGCCGGGTACAAAAACATTCAGGCTTAACGTAGAAGCAACATGTGCAATATTTATGTAGCTCACAAACAGTAATAAAGTGAAAAGACAACACAAAAAAAAACAATTTAGAAACATAGAGTACACTTTAATAAATTATTTGACACCAAAACACAAAAAATCTGAACAATGGAACCAAAGGTGTGCGTTTTTTAAGTTTAAGGTAATACTAGCGCCTAAAAGACATCTAGTTGCCTGAGACTTGGTCAAAGTTGAAAAATGAGGCTGTCTCTGAAAAGGCACGAGTCAGATGCAAACAGTGGATTGTGCTGGTCAGCGATTAGCTTCGGACTTAGAAGAAATTTAAAGAAAAAGTCTATGAGAATGTAGAAGTTCAGAAGGGTCAGAAGGGCAAGGCTGTAGGAGGTGTCCGAGGAGGGGGTCTTTGTCAGGGAGCTACTGGACTAGGTCACAATGAAGATTTCTATGTTCGGATATCATCTCATTTTTGGAATTTGAAAATCTCTTACAAGAGTTCCAGGACGCCAGATACTCCTTTGGGGAAGGACCACTGAACAGGATTTGCTGCTGTGGAGAACAACGTAGAGTGAGCAACCGGGAAGTCAGGCCGACTGGCTATGAACCTTGGTTGAGCAGATTGGCCCTGGTCTCCTCTCAGTTCTCAGAGCAGGTTTTAGCAGAAACATTTCAAATTAACTTTGGTTTGGATTTGGGCACCTTTACCACCACCCCTAAGGGTTTAGGATAACCCTGGGCGTAGTTCGCGGAGTCGGACTCCGCGGAGCTACGCGAAGACGTAGTTGCACTCCGCGAACTACGCGTAGCTCCGCAAGCATGCGGAGTTGCTTGCTGGGCCCGTTCGCGCGCCGTTTTTCGTCTTCGGGAGCGCGGTGCGCGTGTTCGGGGCGTTGCCTGCATGCTCGGGATGGCTAGCGCGCTAAATTACCCCAGAGGTTTGTCCCGCCTGCTTGCGTTCCCTTATTTCCTGTTCCGGGTCACAATTAACGTGGTCGCGTTGTGCAAGACATGTTCGGGAACTCATCTTCTCGTTCGCACTACAAAAGTGCGTGATCGAGCTAAATATCGCGCGAACCTACCCATACATCCAAAGGTACAACTTTGAGGGGTTTTTCACTTGTTTGCTAACCAAAATGGTAATTTATTATTATGGTTTAACTTTTAACATGCTCGCGAGTTATTCTGTGCAAGATTGCAGGTTCTGCGTGTTCGGCAACTTGATCTTACCAACAAACATACTCGCGCGTCCTTATGGCTTTATCGCGCTTCCAATGACGTTATCGCGTTCGCACAGCTGCACGGAAGGGTTTACAAACATGGTGGCAGACGCGACCGGGAAAAAGCGAACGCAGAACCAAGGTAAGTCATTGCCGCGCACGCGATAATGTTATTTAGCGCGTGACAATGTTATTTAGCGCGCGACAACTACGCTCCGCACCGGATAGCGGAGTTATCGGCAGCTACGCGAACTCCGCGGAACGCGGAGTTGCCAAAACTCCGCAAACGGAGCGTAGTTCTTCGCCCAGGGTTAGTTTAGGACTGGAGGTGCACCTCTTGGGGGGATGACAAGTCACCCAGGCTGAGTCCAGGTGCACGTTCAAGATAGTTGGAGCTTTTTCTGTCCCTGAGCTTCTGATCAGGAGGCCAGTCAACTAGCTCTTGGAGTCACTCTGATAGTCCTGGGTTCAAGAAGTGGAAAGGGGCTCAAACAGCACAGCAGGCCTTTGAGGGTTCATGACAGGCTTTAGGCAGCAAAGCAGTCCTTCGAGGTGCAGCAAAGCAGTCTTCTGATGTAGACAACAGGCCACAGCAGCTAACAATCCTTCAAGTGTCATTCTAGAGGCCCAGAAATTGAACTGACCATTGGCTCTGAGGGTCCTATTTGTATGCATTATTTGAAATTTCAAGAGAATTCTTTTTGAAGTGCTTGATGATTTCTATCTCCCCTGCCCTGGCTCCAAGCTGGCTGCTTGAACAAAGCAGTGGTGAAAAGTCCTTTGTTTGAAGGCGGGTCACATCCTTTTCAGTTCAGTTAAATACCCTTTATTTTGGTAAAAGACCATAAAAGAGGCACACAAAAACCCCAGTAATAATAATAAATGATATCCAATACTTAAAACAAGATTAAAAACATCTAAATGCAGTTAATTGTCTGAGAAAACCTAAAGCTAAAAACAAGATATTGCAAAGTATCAATCAGTTTTTTAATATTATTACAAAATGGGTTAGGATCGTACAATCAAATATGCATTATTATATCAATTAATGATAGAAAAAAATTCAAGTTCATTTGGGTATGGAAACTGCACCCATTTTTCTCCTGACATCCTAAAACTGAAAATACAAAGGAGGTAGTCAAATCAGTCTATAAAATTCGACACGCCTCCTCATGCCTGTTGGTACCTAAACGTCAGCATGTTGGTCCTTGAGCTACTATATGCTGAGCAAAAAACAATACATGGGCTACTGATTCCTATGCTTTTCCATAGGACGGGCAAAGTAGCTAAAATAGATGATTTCAATAATCTTGAAGTATATATGCAAAGTGAAAAATTTCCATATTTAAAGTGCAAATTTAGTTTTCTAGCCAAATTTGGCTCGAAATCATCTATAAATGGTTTGGAACAATAAAAATCCTTGGACATTGTAAAAACACCAGTTAAAATACCAATTGCTTGTGAGGTTGAGAGCTTATTTAACCTTAAGGATCTTTGTTGGGTTTTTAAGCTCCTTTACTGAGATAGAAAAACAACTTCCCCAGGGATATTTCCACAGAGTGACTGGGCACAGTTCATGGAATGAATCTCTAATATATCTGATCCAGGGAAAATTAGCCGTAGCAGGATACCTGAATATTTCCTCCAAGCCATTACGATAAGATGTCAATTCAGGGGTAGCCCAAAGTCTCCTCCAGAAAAATGAAAGGGCTGGTCGTTGCTTTTTCCGGAATTGGTCCAAGACCTGCATCGAGCCTTAAGGGGATAAAAGTGGTACTGGACAGTGGACAGATCATCTGCCTAAGAAACCGATTTTCTACTAGTTCAAGAGTTTTAACATTTTTATGTCAGCACAGCTCAGAGCCATATTTGGCCACCCCCGGGGCCTTATAGGAGTAGAGTTGAAGGACCCGAGAGAATGGTTTGTAAAAGAGCCCCCGATAAATCCTTGTGAAACCTCCTATATGCTGCTCTAATTTTAATCTCTGTATTGAGGCATGCTGGGCCCAGTTCAACTTCTATTCAAGGTTAACACCTAAATATTCAAACCAAAGAACCTGTTCCAGTGACACCCTATTCAGTGTTGAGTTCGGTCGGGTTGTGTGACAAGAGTTTAAGATAGTATACTTCGTTCTAGACACATTCCAGCTCCCTATCATGACAAAACTGTCGTGATTGGCAGTAGCGCAAAAAATAAGAACACCACTAACCTTGTCCTGGGGCCAAGCAGAGACGATGTCTGATGCTAAGTCCCTTAATTCCTCCCTGCACGACCCCCAGCAGAGAACTCTAAATACTCTGCCTGACTTTGTGCCCCGGGGGGGAAAAAAGGGAAAAGAGGAAGAAGTATTCGCGAGAATCCTCACAGGGGCGTGGTAAACACTCTTGGCTGGGTCTGTAATACCTTCAAGGCTGCAGGTAGGGTGATAAAACACACAATTACTCATATGATCAAGGAAGCTCTGCACACTGTATATTATAAGTGCCTTTCTTCCACTCACCAAGATTCCTCAGTTCCCAACATTAATGGAAGTATTGATACTAGCTTCCAATCCTTAAATAACTTCCAGTTTAGACCCATTCTTTTTAGAGGTAATGCCAGAAAACGAACAAGTCCCAGAATGAAACTTCAGGAAGCAAATACAACAAGGTACTTCAACAGAATAAGGGTCTCATAAAGAAAAGAACGTTTCTTTTCTCTTTTTTCCTAGTGTTGTTATCGACACAACACGGAGACTTAATTAGCCACAAAAATATCCTTTGCATCCGGAAAGGAAATAGTGTCTCTTGCACTTCAAGAATTGAATGTCCAAAAAGAAGAGAGCAGGCGGTTTTCCGTATTTCTGCACCTGCATAGCTCTCCACAAAAACCCTCTCTGCAAACTAAAAGCGTTCACCCTGAACGCGTCCGTAACCCAGTCGCGTTACAAGATCAAAACGCTTTTCTTTTCTCGCCGGCTGCCAGACGCGTCTCTGCGCTTCTAAACAGACGCCGCGGCTTCTCTGACTAGCGAAGCATAAACAATTATTCAGAGTCAGGGTTAAGGTTCACTAATGAAAAAGGCGAGCCCGCACTTTTATCAAAGTAATTCAAGAAATAGTCACGAATACCCTCCGGTACTCCAGAACTCGATATCCAGGAAAAAACTCCCACGAGGCTTGAATCTTCACGCTGGGATCCGGCAGGGAACACCATCCGCCATTCCTCGCTGCACAAACAGATTAATTGACAAGCACCTTCCCCTTGCAAAGGAGGGGCTTAAGACCAATGAGAATACCCCAAGGCAGTCTGGTATTCGTAGTTTGGAGGACTTTTCCCGTTTTCTCAGCATAGCAGGAATTCAGTCCCCTGGTCCTTGTAATCTCTACAGAACCCCCTCTTGAGGACAGCCGACCCGGCAGTCGTCCAGGCTTACCAGGGTGCCTCTCATGGAATTGAGCGACCAACTCAGGACAATCCAGATTAGACACAGGCTCCCAAGTCCTCTCCTCTGGCCCATAACCCTTCCAACCCACCAAGCACTGAATCCGACCCCTAACCATACGGGAGTCAAGAATCGCCTGAACCTCATATTCCTCCTGCCCATCAATGTCTATAGGAAGAGGCCTATCCAAAAGCCTGGTACTAGCAGGACAAGGCTGGAGGAGGGAGACATGAAAAACAGGATGTATCTTCCAGGTACCAGGGAGGGACAATCTCATAGCCACAGGGTTGATAACCTCAACTATGCTGTATGGCCCCACATATTTAGGTTTCAACTTATTCTCCCCTTTCAAGTGTAAATGCCTAGTGGAAAGCCACACCCTGTCCCCCACCCCATAGTCGGGTTCAGGTGTCCTCCTCCTATCTGCAAAACGTTTCTGGGAAGACTGAGCAGTCGCCAAGCTGTTCCGTGCAGCAACCAGCACAGCCTTGAGATGGGCATGATGTTCATGTATGCTCGGTACAGAAGAGTGCACTGGCACCTCAAAGGGAAGTGCATTAGGATGATAGCCAAAAAGACAAAAAAAGGGGAACAACCTAAGGTGGAATGAATGGCATTATTATAGGCAAACTCAGCCATCCAAATCAACGTAGTCCAATCCATATCGTTTTGCAGACCAAAGCAACGAAGATACTGCTCCAACGTCTGATTCAGACGTTCCGTTTTGCCATCAGTCTGGGGGTGATAGGACGAAGAGATTCGAGCATCGACATCCATGGTCTTACAGAGAGCCTTCCAAAATCGGGAAGTGAATTGAGTTCCTCTATCTGTTATGAGCACACAAGGAATGCCATGAGCTCGAACGATATGTTGTAGAAACACCTGTGCCAGTTCAGCTGAAGTGGGTAGACCAGCCAATGGAATAAAATGTCCCATCTTTGTCAAATGGTCTACGACCACCAGGATCACAGTCTTATCATCGCAGGGTGGCATTTCAACTATAAAGTCCATGGACAGAGTGTGCCAGGGTCTTGGGGGAATAGGTAGAGGTCTCAGAAGTCCAATAGGTTTGACATGAATGGACTTCCCTTGAATGCAAACAGCACAGTTCTTTATATAATGCCGCACATCTTCTCTAAGGCTGGACCACCAAAAAACACGTTCCACACCAGCAATGGTCTTATAGATCCCCAAATGGCCACCCAAGGGGGAGTCATGTATCCATTTCAACACTTGTAGCTGCAGGATCTCAGTAGGGACATAGATAGCGGACCCATGATAGGCAAGATCATCTTTTTCCGCACGATGTTCAGGATCTTCTTGCACCCATTCTTGTACATCAGTATCTGCAAGAGCTACACGCACATCTTCCAAAAATTCCTGTGTGGACAACAAGGCTATTGAAGGTGACTGACCACCCGTTTCTTTCAGAATCAGAGGGGGTTCTTCTTCACTCACTGCACGTTGTTCCTCTGTTTCGCCTATGCGAGACAGGGCATCCGCTTTTCCGTTCTGTGGCCCAGGTTTGTATTTGATAACAAAATTGTAATCTGAAAAGAACAATGTCCATCTCAGTTGCCGAGGCGTAGGCGCCTTTGCAGTTTTCAGGAACAGCAGGTTCCTGTGATCAGTGTAGATTTCAACAGTATGAGCAGCTCCCAATAGATAATGACGCCATTCCTCACATGCCCTTTTTATTGCAAGAAGTTCCTTATCCGAGATAGTATAATTAATCTCACAAGGAGTGAGTTTTTTCCAAAAATAGGCAACAGGATGCAATTGGCCAGTTTCAGGATGGCGTTGTGATAAAATGCCACCTATTGCATATTGGGAGGCGTCCGTTTCTAGCACAAAGGGTATCTGTGGATCTGGATGGCGAAGAATTGGAGCCCGCGTGAACTGATCTTTCAAGAACTGGAAAGAACTATCTGCCTCCTGGTTCCATACAAACGGAATATTTTTTCTCAACAAGCTGGAAATAGGATGGATAATCTTGGAGAAGTCTTTAATAAACCGTCTGTAATAATTGGCAAAGCCAGGAAAACTCTGTACTGATTTGACGTTTTGAGGAGTACTCCAGCCTATGATAGCCTCTATCTTACTAGAGTCCATTTGAAATTCTTGTGCATTGATGATATAACCAAGGAATGAAACCTCAGTAACATGAAACAGGCATTTTTCGAGCTTAGCATACAATGAATTATGCTGTAATTTACTGAGTACGATTTTCACATGTTCCACATGCTCAGGAAGTGTAGACGAATAGATCAAAATGTCATCAATGTATACAATACAAAATGTCTCCAGACAACCTCTCAACACTTCATCCATAAAATACTGGAAGGCGGCAGGGGCGTTACAAAGCCCGAAGGGCATCACTCGGTATTCGAACAATCCAAATTTTGTTCGAAACGCGGTCTTCCATTCATCCCCGCTCTGAACTCTGACCAAATGGTACGCCCCTCTAAGATCGAGTTTGGTGAAAAAACGGGCTCCCTTCAATTGGTCCAAGAGCACAGGTATAAGAGGGAGAGGATATTGATTCTTAATTGTCATTCTATTGATGGCTCTATAATCGATACACGGTCTTAATTCATCGCAATCCTTCTTCGGAATGAAAAACATAGGGGATGAGGCAGGAGATGTTGAATGCCGAATAAACCCTGTCGCCAAATTCTCATCGAGGTAGTTCCTCAGGTACTGCGTCTCCTTTTCTGTTAAGGCATATACTCGACTACACGGGATGTCTGCTCCAGGAAGGAGTTCGATACGGCATTCGTATACACGATGTGGAGGTAGATCGGTTGCTTTTTGTTTATCGAACAAGGAACGATAAGACTTGTATTCTTCAGGAAGAACGATAGCACAATAATAATGTCCTCTGGAACATTCTGTCGCTAGACACACTGAAGGTGTGGTGTTGATCGCTTCAGTGTTTGGCATTTCCTGTCTACAATTCTCTTTGCAAAATTCCGACGACAGAGTGATTGTGCGAGCAGCCCAACTGACCTTAGGATCGTGAAGGGTCAACCATGGCATTCCTAGGATAAGACGGAATTGAGGTGCATCAATCAGGTCGAATTGTATATGTTCTTGGTGATTCTGGCTCGTCTGCATCAATAACGCACGGGTATGATATGACACAGGACCCGATGACAGGACGGTTCCATCTACTGCTTTCACTAGCTCCGGTTTGTCCTTCTTCTCGCATATTATTCCAATCTTCATAGCGTATTCTTGATCGATGTAATTTCCGGTGGCACCAGAATCAAGCAACGCATCTATCTCCATGGCGTCACAAGAGTTGACCCACAAGGTTACCTTCAGGTTCCTGTGTGCTACTGCTGGATGTAAGGTGTTAGCAAGCATAGGTGAGATTGTTAGTGGTTGACAACCCAAGGCAGAGACCTCTTCCTGATTTGGGCTTTCTAGTTTTCAGCCGGTCGTCCTGATTGTACCATAGCCTGGTTAGGTGGCACCGAGGGTCGTCCAGGCAGAGCATTCCTCGCTCTGCAATCCTTAATGAAATGGCCTCCTTTGCCACAATACAGGCATTGCTTCAGTCTTCGTCTCTTCTCCTTCTCTTCCTTGGAGAGGGGACCCCGTATACCTCCGATCTGCATAGGCTCTACCCCTTCAGGCATCTTTGGATGATCCTCAGTGGTACTTTTAAAACGAGGGTAGAAGAAACGACTTTCTCCTCTATTCCGATCACCCCTTCTTTCCAGGAGTCTATGATCTAATTGTACTGTCAGATCTATAAGTTCTTCGCAGGTGGTAGGTAGTTGCACTACTTGTGCCAACACGTCTTTAAGCTCTCCTCATAGTCCTTGATAGAATATGGATATTCTTTTTGCCGTAGGCCACTCTGTTTCGACCACTAGTCGATTAAACAATGTGATATACGATAGCAAGTCTTGAGACCCTTGTCGCAATGTTAACAGTTCTCTATCCAAGGACAACATGTGTAGTTTTCTATCAAATAGTCTTCGTAGTTCCGAACAAAAGTCCTCAAAACTGTACAACACAGGATCGTTTCTCTCTAGTAATGGAATAGTCCAACTTGATGCATTGCCTCCCATATACGACATCATAAACGCCGTTTTTGCAGCATCATCCTGAAACACCCCAGGTTTGCACAAAAAGTGTAACCTACACTGATTCAAAAAAGTCTCGAACTTACGGGGGTCCCCGTAAAACCTTTCTGGGGGCGCTAAAGGAATACCAGTGTTTTGTATGACATGAACAGTTGGGACGGTGTCAGAAGGGGTGGATGTAGCTGGGGAAGACAGAGAGAACCCACCCCCTTCAGCTCCAGGGGAAACAGTAGGTACAGGGGGTGGCAAGGTGGCTGGCTTTATATAAGAAACTCCTCCCGGGCTTTTACGTGCTAACCCTGCCACTTCTTTCCGAAGAACACCCACTTCCTTATATAGTACCTGATTCTCAGTTCTAGATGTATTAACCTCCTGCTGCAGAGCCGCAAGGCTCTCCACCACAGAATTCAATACACTTTCGATATTCATCGTCTAGGCCGGGCTTGTATACTTGGGCTTGTCAATCTGTCGTGATAGGCAGTAGCGCAAGAAATAAGAACACCACTAACCTTGTCCTGGGGCCAAGCAGAGATGATGTCTGATGCTAAGTCCCTTAATTCCTCCCAGCACGACCCCCAGCAGAGAACTCTAAATACTCTGCCTGACTTCGTGCCCCGGGGGGGGGGGGGGGGGAAGGGAAAAGAGGAAGAAGTATTCGCGAGAATCCTCACAGGGGCGTGGTAAACACTCTTGGCTGAGTCTGTAATACCTTCAAGGCTGCAGGTAGGGTGATAAAACACACAATTACTCATATGATCAAGGAAGCTCTGCACACTGTATATTATAAGTGCCTTTCTTCCACTCACCAAGATTCCTCAGTTCCCAACATTAATGGAAGTATTGATACTAGCTTCTAATCCTTAAATAACTTCCAGTTTAGACCCAGTTTTTTAGAGGTAATGCCAGAAAACGAACAAGTCCCAGAATGAAACTTCAGGAAGCAAATACAACAAGGTACTTCAACAGAATAAGGGTCTCATAAAGAAAAGAACGTTTCTTTTCTCTTTTTTCCTAGTGTTGTTATCGACACAACACGGAGACTTAATTAGCCACAAAAATATCCTTTGCATCCGGAAAGGAAATAGTGTCCTTGCACTTCAAGAATTGAATGTCCAAAAAGAAGAGAGCAGGTGGTTTTCCGTATTTCTGCACCTGCTTAGCTCTCCACTAAAACCCTCTCTGCAAACTAAAAGTGTTCACCCTGAACGCATCCGTAACCCAGTCGCGTTACAAGATCAAAACGCTTTTCTTTTCTCGCGGGCTGCCAGACGCGTCTCTGCGCTTCTAAACAGACACCGCAGCTTCTCTGACTAGCGAAGCATAAACAATTATTCAGTCAGGGTTAAGGTTCACCAATGAAAAAGGCGAGCCCGCACTTTTATCAAAGTAATTCAAGAAATAGTCACGAATACCCTCCGGTACTCCAGAACTCGATATCCAGGAAAAAAACTCCCACGAGGCTTGAATCTTCATGCTGGGATCCGGCGGGGAACACCATCCGCCATTCCTCGCTGCACAAACAGATTAATTGACAAGCACCTTCCCCTTGCAAAGGAGGGGCTTAAGACCAATGAGAATACCCCAAGGCAGTCTGGTATTCGTAGTTTGGAGGACTTTTCCCGTTTTCTCAGCATAGCAGGAATTCAGTCCCCTGGTCCTTGTAATCGCTACAAAAACCTGCTAAACTGGTCCACAATTCTCTGGTTCCCCATAGGTAATTTGGCCTTAGAGGAAGGTATCATCAGCAAACATGAGTGCTCGAGCCCTCCGGTTTGCAAGTTTAGGTGTTTAATTATCACATTCATTTAGATGTCTTACTAAACCATTAGGGAACAGGGTAAAAAGGGTCAGGCCACCACACAACCCTGTTATGCACCTTTACCTCACCTAGCCTCCCGCAATTAACCTGGGCATAATTGGACTCAGATAATCTTTTTATGATTTCATACAAATATGTGGGGATGCCCATCTCTAAAAGCCCCTTCCAAAGGGTTACCCTTGGCACAAAATCAATGGCCGATTTAAGATCCACGAACATAGTGTAAAGTTTGACATTATCAAATTGCTAGGGCAAAAAGATGCCAACTTTCTAAAAGTATGAACATAAAACAACACTAGGTGGCTGCTTGATTTTAACACATTTTTAATTTTGTATAAAGATTATCTAATTCAATAAACATGACCTCTGATTCTTTTTAACACATTATTATATCCCTTACAAAGCTTTAATCTCATTTAAAAGGGAGTGATACCAATAATGATTCAAAGATATGCTCATGCTAAAGGATATTGTGCTCAAAAGTAAAAAGTAAAAAACACAAATTATAATTCATACAAATAACAAGTGAAAGCATGTTGTAATCAGTGTTCAACCAGTCCTTCAATTAGAGAGCCAGAGCGCAGAGCGTAGCATCAACAACAGATGCTCTTGGTACAGAGTAGGGGTGTCCAAATATGTCTAATATGGAATTGAAGAAATTGTATTTCGCTACAACGTAATTGTATTCTTCCATATTGATGTACGTTGTAGAAGGCAATATCTTCAACAAAATTAAAATATTTTAGAAACAAAGTAAATACAAAAATATAAATATGTTGAAAAACATGTTTATTTAATTTTTGTTTTAAATAAAAAACATGTTATAATGTTAAATACAAATCACACATACCTACAAATATTATTATAAATGAAATAAAAAAAATGCTTTTCATACAAATAACATCTTTTTATTTAGAAATTATTTATTTACAAAAACAGTAATTATTACATAAATTTAGTTTAGATACTTCCCACCCTATAACAACACAAAAGTGAGAACCTGCACCTAAAACAGTATTTACTTTATTATTATAAATATTCATCAACAAATTAATTTTCATTAAATAAATATTCCTTATCAATTATTTGAAATTAATGCTCTTCCCACAATATACCCCAACAAAGCATACAACACAATTAATTAATAATTTAATAATTAATATTAACTTTCTTTAAATTATTAATTGCTGAAAATTGATTTACTTCCCACCCCATACAACTACCAAACCCAGAACCCACATCTAAAATGTAAAAAATATATATTTGCACAATCAACATCATTAATTATAATTATAAATAAAAAAATATATTATTAATTAAAAAACAAATTATAATTCATTAAGTGTATTGATTTCCCACCCTTTATCCCTATAGCCCCGACACCCAACACCTAAAATTGAACTTTAAAAACATTGATTATACAATTAAAATATGTTTTTTAACAACTAATTATAAATTAGGTCAAATTAATTTACACCCCACACGTTACCCCTGTAACCCAAAACCCACGCCCCCAAAAACATGTAAGTAAATAATTAACATAATTAATTCTCAATAAATTGATTAATTTAAATCAACTAATTAATAATTATTTAAAAATACATTTATTTCCACTTTTTACCCCTATTAACCCCACAATCTGTACCTACAAAAATACACAATTACATCATGATTTATCAATTAATTAATTAATATTATTTAACAACTAATTATTAATTAATTAAAAATACTTACTTCCCATCTTTTACCCCTATAAACCCCACAACCCGCACATAAAAAGTACCCCAAAAAATTGAGCACAATTAACACTATTAAATATCAATTAAATAAATATAATTGAATAAAAAATAATCATAATTATAATAAAGTTACTTCCCACCCTATTCCCCTATAAACACACAACCCGCTACAGAACTAAAAGACATAAAATGTAATTAAATTAAATGTAATTACTAGAAATGTAACACATATATTAAAAAACATAAACAATACTTCTATAAAATATTACATAACATGCATTTAAAATATATACTAAAACATTTTTGATAACTATATTGACTTCTATGTTTAAAATCGATATTACTTAACTTTAAATCGATATTCTTGACAACGATATTCTTGCACTCAATATTTTCATTCCACGACATTTCCAACTCAATATTGATGTACTTTGAATTTGTTGCCTTGATTTTCTGTTTCATTACCTTCCCAGGGTATGCCCAGCTCAGGAAGGTGCTCCTTTGCAGTGCCACTCAGCCCACCTCAGGGGTATGTTACCGAACTCTGTTAGTAAATTTTGAGGGTTGATTGTCACCCAAATTCGTTCAGCTCTTCAGGTGATTTTTACAGGGAATCCCTGGGTTTTGATAAGTACGCCAACAAGTCATCCACCTATAAAGAGACCACAAGCCTATTGCCCCACGTGCGTAAAGCATAATCATCAAGTGCATCATGCAGCCAACATGCCAGTGGTTCTATGGCTAGCACAAACAGAAGAGGTGACAGAAGACAACCCTGTTGAGTTTCACTCCTCCGATATCATGTCATTGGTATGGACGCTTACCAGTGGCCTAGTGTACAGCAGAGAAACCATCTTTATGAACTAGAGTTCAAAGTTAATTTTTCTAAGTGTCGCAAATAGGTTAAGGTCATGTGACTGTATCAAATGCTTTCTTTGTGTCAAGTGACACCACTGCCAGATCCTGACTTGCTGTCATTGCCACTCCAAGCACACTTGCCAGATGAAGTATGTGTAAAGCTGTTCATCATCATATAAAACCGTTTTGGTCTCTGTGTTTCAGTACGCCCATCATCTCTTTTAAACAGGAGGCAAGCATCTTGCTCAGCATTTTCTTGCCTTTATTGAGCATGGGCAATGAACAATATCATTTACGTTCATGTAGGTCTTTCCCTGGTTTGGGGAAAAGTATAATGGTGGCTTTCCTCATGGGTTTGGGTAGCTCTCCGATTTCCAAAACTTCTTGTCTCTTGTGATGCTAGGGTCCTCCTCCAAGAGTAGCCACTGCTTTTGTGTAAGGGCTGTTAAATTTGTCGGTCGGAGGATTGAGTAAAAGGAATTGTCCCTCATCTCTTGTGGAGGCATGTAAAGACGCTTATAGTAGGCTAGAAATGTGCCAACAATTAGTTATTTTGCTTCTACAATGGTTCCCATTTAGTTTCTAGCTGCTAATATGACTGCTAGCGCTCTATTGTTTTTGAATAGCTAGAATAGTAACCTGCCTCCTTTGTCTCACCCCTGCATAGCAGTTCTCAAAAGTCAGTTTCCTGCAGGCGCTCTAGTTCCTGTGTTTTCCCTAAGATGGTTGATCTGAGTTCAAGGTCAGTCACAAGGTCGAGCTGTTTTTCGACCATGGTGATCTGATCTTTAAGGACTCGCTTCCTTCAGTGCACCCCTGCCATAGCCATGCCACGTGCCACCACATTCATTGCCTCCCACTCAATCCCCTCGGAATTCGCATTGCACTCAAAATAGGACCTGATGGTGTACAGTGTTTCCTGTCAAATACAATGCATTTTTAATGATGTGTTTTAGAATAGTTTAGGATATCCTGTCCTGACTGCCATGGCAAGACCTATCCCTAATTCTGCTTCTTGGAATCCTATATTGCTAGTTCTTGAATTAGATTCTTGAACGCGTATGTCCTTTTGCCCTCAACCTTAACTAGCTTCATTTCAGACTGACACATTCTGCTTAGGATTTCCCCTTGCCATCATCAAAAGCTTTATTTAGTTTAGGGAAGTTCCTTTATGGAACTGATACTCCATTTGTTCCGCATTTTGTTACCTTATAATGATTTGCATTGCCATCTATCTGATATACATTGATGGATTGATTAATTGTGGACCTGGGGACCGTAGAGTGGTCTTCCTCAAAACATTGTGCCTTACTCCTCCATTGTTTCTGAGCTCATTTTATTGGCCTTAGGACTCTGTGTCACTGATAACCAGTGCTTAAGTGTTTGTGCTCACTCCCTTAAACATGATCAAATCGACATATCCCCAATTGGCACATTTAATGTACTTGTAAGTCCATAGTAAAGTGGTACTGCCTGTACCTATAGCCCATAAATGAAATGCTACTAGTGGTCCTGCAGCAAGTATTATGCCATTCACTTAAGTAGCCCTTTCAATATGTCAGGCTTGCCATTGCAGCCTGTGTGTGCAGGTTTAAACTGCCATTTCGACCTGGCTAAACAAACCATTTCTGAGGCCTAAACCTTCCTTTTTATCACACCAGGGCAGGCCATAAACATCCCATACGCTAGGGTGCTGTGTATTTTAGAACTACTTTTAGGTTTAAATGTCCTAGAAGTAAAAAACTCTTAAAAACGTTTTTTTATTACTGCAAGGCCTACCGCTCCCATAGAATAGCATTAGGTTACCTTATTAGGGTGTCGATTCCGATTCGGGAGAAAAAACGTCCGTATGATTTGCATCCAGAGCCCTCTCCGTACGAATCATACCCGTCCGTCCGAGTCGCGTAGTATGATCCGTATTTCGTGAATCTGTCCGAATCGTCGCGATCAGTAGGTATAGCAAGGATGAAACCATGAACCGTACGACTCGTACACATGCCGTACGACCCGACGAGTACGATCCGGACCGTGTGATGAGGACGCGATTTGTATGGTCCACATCAGGTGTCGTGATTCCTACATAAAAGCACACAATCACATACACACCGTACGGTCTGATCGGGGGTACCCCTGCTATCATGGGGTGTATGCATCGTACCCCTGCGATCACAGGGTTTATGCACCGTATACCCTGCGAACATGGGGTACGGTCCGTACGCCCCATGATCGCGGGGTACGGTGCGTACCCCCCCAAGATCGCCGGGGTATGCACCGTACCCCGGCGATCATGAGGGGTACGCACCGTACCCAGGGGGGCCGTTCCGTACCTGTTTCCAGGCCAACTCTGCTTTTATGGCTGTTTTCGGCTGTCGTAGGAAAAGGGTCATACGGTGCGTACCCGACACAAATCGTACTTGCTGGGTCAGAAAAACCAGCCACGAACCGTACGGATGTCGCGTACAGTGGGTTCCGAGGGAGAATCGTACAGAGATTTGAATCGTACGGTCTTTGTACGATTCGTACAGAGTCCTGCTCCCGGTACGAATTGTACTTCGTCGTACATGCGGGGGACGTGGCAGGGTACAAATCATACGGGAAAAACGCTCCGAACGGCTGTTCGGAGTGGTTTTTCCCAAATCAGAATCGACACCTAAATGTAATAAGTGATAACTTTCAATTGAAAGCAAGTAGAGTTTGGTGTCTAACGAATTGTAATTTAAAACTGGTAGTGGGTAGAATATTCCGTTCCTTTGGCGGAATTTTGGCGACTCCATGTTGCTCTTGTAACAAGGAGTTCCAGCCAAATTTTGCTAATCGCTGTGTGGCTGAATTATTTCTTGCACATGTGCCAAACCGGTAAGTTGGTGAGTGAGATTTGGCATCAACTAGTGTGATTTTCCATCACTGGAACATCGTCCGAGATTTTTCCAAAGCAGGCAGTCAAGCCATTTGTGGTCGGAAGTCTGCCACTCAATTTGAAAATCTACTTGAGTAGCAGCAAAACCAACTCTAGTAGTGGCACCTTGTTGTGCGTCGCATAGTGCCGTTTAGTTCTAAATCACAGCACGTTGTACCATTTTGTTTTGTAACTCCATGAAATTCTATGAAGTCAAATTCCGCAAATTCCACCCACCACCATTTACAACCATCTTTAAAGGTAAAGTCAGATTTTAAGTCACAATTCTGAAAATGCCACTTTTAGAATGCTGCGATTTTCTTCTCTCCACCATTTGGTGCCTGCATCTTGCATTCTGGGTCACATGGGTAGGTGTAGCTGGCAGTGGGTATTTGTTAAATGCTCTCATCCAGTCAGACAATGGGTGAATAGGTGTTGGCAGGATGAGTGATCTCTGACTTGATAGGGGGGCAGAACTTTCATCTACCACACTTGCACATCCCCAAGCCTCTACCTCAGCACACTGACCAATGGTTTCATACTAGGCATATGTGCCCCAACACAAGCTGGAGCCAGGGCAAATCTTTTCTGGAAAGGTGACATACTTATTATTATGGAAAGTAAAACATTTAAAGTTGTGGACTCTTTGTCTCCATACATGATACAATCCACAGTCATTCATTAGCTGTCTGATATAACCTAGGATCTTGGGGGAATTTGCTGTGTTTCTCAGGGTAGATTTATAAAGAGAGGGGCCTAGTAAGTCTCCCCCACAACTATTGACATTGAGAGATTCAGCAACTGAGAGTATAGTGCCTGAAGAGGGCCATGTTCATCAATTTTAGGACAGAAAAAACTCACGAACGCATACCATGTACAGTATATCTTGATCTTCGCTATAAACCAAAGTCCCGTAAAGTCTCATGTAGCATCTTATTGCCTAAGATATTACAGAATCTTCCATTGTCTACTTTCACTCTAAGTCTGTTCACATTCTAAAATAAAATACATAAGGGGTATTCCCTATGACGTTCTGTCATTTTACCTGGGTACCTTCCTCATATCTGCTTACATTACAGGCCAACCACCACCACTTATCATTATCTATATGTTCTGCTTCAAACATGCTGCTAATGAGGAAAGCCTTTTTTGTTTTCTCCCATATGGTCCCCACCCTGTGGTTTTTCCCTATCACCTTATTCACACTTGCCCTCTCTCCTCCCCACCCTCCCTGGGGAACCTTCTCTGTCATCTTCCTGTATATATATATATCCTTTACACCCTTTTGAACCCCTCCTCCTGTTGTATTTTAATCTGTTCTATTAAATATTTTACTTCTCCTGGGTCTCTCAGATTAAGCATGTGATTTTTCCACAGAACTTTAAGGGTTGCCGTGAACTGTGGCTCTCAATTCTTTTATTTCTTGAATGTACTTTCCCAGTTCTCAGTGTTGATCCTGCGTAGCTTTGGATTTATAAAATCTTATATGGAAGGACCAGTTGTTTTTTATTATTGCTTCCTGCTTTTAGAGACTCCAAGAGGATCTGTTCTTTAAGAGCATACGTTTTTAAATTAATCAGAATCTTCTGTGCCTTTTTCCTGCTAGAATGTTTCGATTCTTTGAATATCTAATTTATTTATTTTATTTATTTATTGACATTTGTAGAGCGCGGCGAATACCCGTGGGCGTCTCGGCGCTAGTTAAGGGATGGATCAGCAACTGGGGTAAAGAAGATATACAAGGCTATTGGTCAAATAACCACGTATTTAGCTGTTTGCGGAATGTGAACAGGGAGGGACTTGCTCGGATATGTGCAGGAAGGGTGTTCCAGAGTCTAGGGGCGGCAACCAGGAAAGCTCATTAGAGTCTATCTACGGAATAGATTATTTGATTAACTCTACTATAAACCCTTTCAAGTCCTCACCTTCAACTCTTTCAGGGATGTTTAATACTCTCAACTTATTACACCTAGCATTATTCTCTAGAGTCTTGAGTTTGTCAAGCAGTTCTTTCTCTTCATTCGCAGAGTTTTCATCTCTTTGGGATTAGCCTCTACCTCACCATTTAGCTCTTCCACTGAAGCTTCTAGCATATTCAGGCTTTCCATTCATTCATCCATTCTACCCTGCAACATGTTGAGGCCCCCTGTAATGTCCGATTTTTCTCAGAGATCGCAAATTTAAGTCTAACTTCTTCTGTTAGCCTTATTAGGAGCCCCCGTAAATCTATCTATCTACCTGTCTCAAAGTATTATATCTAGTATTATTCTCTAGGGACTTAAGTTTTGTCAAGTAGTTCTTTCTCTTCATTCTCAGAGTTTTGATCTATTCGCGATTAGCCTTTACCTCACCATTTAGCTCTTCCACTGAAGCTTCTAGCATATCCACGCTTTCCATTCATTCTTCCATTCTGCCCTGCAACATGTTGAAGCCCCCTGTATTGTCCAATTTTTCTCCGAGATCACAAATTCAAGTCTAACTTCTTCTCTTAGGCTTATTAGGAGCCCCTGCAAATCTATGTATCTGTTCTGCAGAATTATGTTTACCCCCTGCGTAGTCTGAGGTTGTAGGCATGATTGAGGTACCGCTTATGTTCGCTCATCTTGCCCAGGCCTTCTCTCCATTAATAACTGGAATCTATTTTTTTGGGCACCCATTCCTTGGATTTTCCTATACAGACAATCTCTCGCCCCCTGTCACCATATCCCTGTTCTTTTGTTTGAATTGAGATTGTGAGAGAGGAAGAGGTTTATATGGCTCTTTCATAGGCTGCATCTTGAGAAAAAATCTTAAAGAGGGAGTTATTTTAACACTCGGGCCCTATTTATTCATTTTAATTTCTCCTATCCAAGGCGACCCCATGTCAATAGCAGTGGGGGGGATACAATCTTATCACTGTTCATATGCTGTTTTTTTGGGACATTGTCTTTCCCTCCCAATGTCTTCACTGCTGCCTTGGAAAGACTCAAAGATACCTGCTACATTCTATAGTCCCCACTGATGACCGAAAGCACATTGACCTTTTTATGTTGGTATCTGCATGCAATTTCCGCTGCCATGTCGACCTGTAAAGTGCTCCCACTTGTTAGGCCCTAACCTTCCCTCTTACTACATGTAGAGGGGCTCTAAGGTAGTCCAAGGGTAGGCCCTTTGGCAAGGTGCAGTGTATGTGAAAGGTAGGACATGTAGTTATGTGTTTTACTGTTTGTCCTATAGGTTAATATGGGACCTGCCTGACGTAAATAATTAATTTACTCTCTTAATTTCTATGCAGGTAAGTACTTAATCAATAACAACTCAATCGGAATGAAAAAAGACAGAGTCCGTGGTGTTAGAGTTTCTTAGGGGTTTTATTCCTCATAAAGGAATGGTCGTGACCAGGATATCATGTTCTGACCACCACAGGGGTGTCAGAAGGGATAGAGCCAACTTTATTGACATTACATAGCTTATATACTTGATTTATACCATAGGAAGTAGTGTAAGAGGCGTAACAGCTAAGAGAAGACAAGATAACAGTATGCACGTGTTACTAGTACGTAATCAAGAGGCGTGAACTAGGCGTGAACTGGAGGTGTGTGCTAGAAACGTCACTGATAGGTGACGCAAGTGGGTGGCACCAAGGGGTGGTGCTAACAGAATTGTTGCAATGTCAGCAGAAATCGGAAGCTTGGATGCGCGCGCAGCTGCATGACGTGTGATTGGAAGGGGTGCAGGGGACTTGACATTTACACTGACGGAAAGAGACAGAAGTCTGGCATGTCAGATCAACTTGTACTTTTATCGTATCTGATATCTGATGTTTAGGAACCATACTATCTGGGCGGAAAGGTCTCTAGGGCAGAAGCTATTCTATGCTAACTGTGGATGCGTGTATAAGCGCCTAAGAGTCTGCATGAGAAGCGTGGGGGCACGAGGCCTTCCATGGAAGCATGGTAACAGAGGCTATGAATTACTTGCACTGAGACAGGTCGGCCCTTTGGCTCTGCAGCTGGAGAGGATGTTTACTGGAGCTAGTAGGCAGGAATGCATTCTCGAGGAGCGGAACAGATAACTCAAAGGTTATAGTCAGTCTTGGCAGAAAGCAGGCTGAGCTGAGCGCGAGGGGCCGCGCTGGAAGTAAGTCAGAGTTCACGGGTACAGAGGTAGGCTGGGCAGAGGCTGTCAGAGTCGAAAGCCAGAAAAGAGGCTCGATGGCAGAAATTCAGGGCCTACTCTGCCAGAGCAGGAAAACATGTAAAGTGTACTACAAAAAGACGGTGGCATAGCATACTTAGGAACGGACTATATAATCCATTCAGGGTGGATCTGAAAGAGGACAAGTTAACGTTGGACGCAAATGTATTTGCGTCTTCATAGCTGACACAGGAGGGAAGTTACATGCACTTTAAGCTGGTACATGGAGTCGGTGGGGTACGCGCTAGGGAACATAACATGACCAAAAATTTATATTTCCTCATTCCCTCCTTGTTCCCTACGGACCCTTCATGAAATATCGATCCTCATGAATCGATCAGTTTGTTCTTGTAACATCATTTGTTCTTCTTTCTTTCGTTTACGTTTTGAGAGAAAACTGGAATGTTCAATACATGACGTGGCACACAGTCCGCAAATCGCTGGCCCACACTGCAGGCACAGGCAGCAACTGAATACTAGGACTAGGCCAATGCCTAGGAAGGATAGGATCTTCCATCCCCAAGCTGTTAACGTTGTCCAGAACCAACCGGACCAAGTCCAGGTGCCTGGATTCTGATGTATCTGATTTGCAATTTTATGGAGACGGGTGATAGCTTGATATACAGATGGTGCGTTTTGTGGTATGAAAACACAGCAACTTGACCCGATGACCTTACAGGCTCCACCTCTATCTGCCAAGATGACGTCAATAACAAGACGATTCTGAAGGACAACAACCCGCATGGCGGACTGGTCTTCTGTTAAGTTACCTAAGGCGGAGGCAGTTTCATTCACTACTGCTTCAAGTGTTCTAGTTAATCTGCGTATTAATTTACTATTCTGAACAGGTCCTAAAAAGAAAAAGAATCCTTTATTAAAATCGGTGTATTGTTCCCATGCCGTTTCTGTGTAGTCGACAAGTGGGATATCTCTTCTGGGTCTATTCTTTACTAGATTGGTATTTCTATGGTAATCAGGGGGAGCTAGGAAAACAGGTGGCAGAAGGAATGCAATGTAACAGGTACCATCCCAATCTGGAGGTAGGCGTATGTAAGCGGTATGACCACAAACAAAGTAAGAATGACTAATAGCTTTAAAGGACGATTTTCCATGATCACTGAATTCGACCACAGTAGTGCATTTACTATGACCTAAGTGTACTGAACCTTTCTTCTTGATACATAATTCACCAGTGACTGGCAATACTGACATAATGGGTAGAACTGGTGCAGCTTCGGACTCGACAGTAAGAATCATAAGGCTAATTGTATAATTACCTAATCCATACACTTCATTTTCTAGATCAGTTCCTATTCTAGTGGGGAGTCCCTCCTTATCTGGGTAACAGACGTCGAGCAGGACCAAGTTCAGGTTTCCCCAAACCCAGCCCCCGTCGAAAACAGCAATATCAGGATCTAAGGAGTTAATTATTTTAAACCATGCTCCGCAGGAGCCATTGTGAGTGAATGGGTACGGAAAGAGGGGCAGAGCTCCCTTGTAATTCTGGTAGGGAGGGAGTCGGCCACATATCCAGCAATTTGAAGCATTGTTAGTTTGATGAGAATGATGTAGCATACTAATGAATGTATTGTTGCGCAGCGCAAGTCTGTAGGAAAGCTCATGTGGAGGTAACTCACTAAAAGTGTGTTCAGCAGATACATTATAGGCAGATTGTTCACGCTTGAAAATAGGGTAATAGATGGGTAATAGGATGCTAGCAACAATAATTAGAATACTTAGAATAAACATGATTAATAGGGTCACTATACAGTGACTACGAAGTGATTTACAATATGTACGTTTCTTGGCTTCTCTCTCTCTCTCTCTATCTCGATCTAGGGGATACATGTCAGAAACTATTTAACCGATTCACCTAGGGGAGGACTTAAACAATTAAACTGTCTGACTTGCTAGATCGGAGTTTCATGCGATAATTTTCTTGAGGAGTTTTTTCTCGTTCAGATTCTGTAAAGTCTTTTGGCTCGACACAGTCTTTGGTGGGGGTGGACGAGTCTCGATCAGGTTTCAGTCCAAGGAATTTTTTCACATGACTCGTGTGAACCCAC
Organism: Lissotriton vulgaris; assembly: GCF_964263255.1. Lineage (NCBI taxonomy): Eukaryota > Metazoa > Chordata > Amphibia > Caudata > Salamandridae > Lissotriton > Lissotriton vulgaris. The sequence continues at coordinate 1,300,904,777 of NC_141695.1, read as the reverse complement.
CCCTTTCTCCCTTCGATTTTCACGGCCGTCCTTGTGGTGAGAAGAACGGTCTTCAGGGACTTCCAGCGGGGCTCCAGCGGACTCTTTCTGTCGAAGTTGCGAACTAGCACAATGTCGCCAGGACGGACGTCGTGTGGCTTTACATCAGTGTTGTCAGGGAAGGCTGCGGCAACCTGTGAACGACATGATTGGAGTGCAGACATCAAGGAGGCAAGGTAATCTGTCAACATATTACAATCAACATCAGTAATCTTTTTCGGAATGGGCGTCCCCCACATATTCGGTGGTCTGCCAAAGACCACCTCGTACGGGGATAGCCCTGATCTCGAATGGGCGACCATTCTCATGTAGAATAGTGCCACTGGCAGGGCGACTATCCAGTCGACCCCTTTCTCCTGACATATTTTGGCAAGGCGGATCTTTAGTGTCTGGTTATGCCTTTCTACAAGGCCTGCGGCTTCGGGATGTCGGACACAATGGAACTTCCACTGGTATCCTAGTAATAAAGAAACTTCTTTCATTAATGCAGATGAGAATGGCTGACCGTTATCTGAGTACACGACACGAGGCAAGCCGTATCGTGGGAAGAATTCACGAACCAGCTGCTTGGCAGTGGTCGGAGCAGTGTAATCTGGGACTGGGTATGCTTCGGTCCAGCGGGACAGAGCACAGACAACTACGAGAACATATTTAAATCCTCGACAACGGTCCATCTGGATATAATCCATCTGGAGGACTTCAAAAGGGTGATCGGGAGGATGAAATCCACCTTGCTCTACAGGGACGCTTTTTCCTGGATTGAACTGACAACAGATCATGCAAGTACGCACTTTCTGTTTTGCGGCTGCTCGTAAGTGTTTATTGGTCCAAAGATTTTGTAAACTGTCTAACATCGCTTTCTCTCCTAGATGTGCAGGACTATGTGCTGTATTTATCATGACTTGAACCATAGAGTCAGGGAGAAACCATGTAGATTTTCCCTTCGTCATCCAACCTTGATCTGTCTGGATCCCTCCTAGTTCAATCCATTTCTTTATTTCTTCTGGAGTAGCATGTGTCTGAATGTCGATAACATCTAGTGTGGGATCCCTGACTGTCATACAGTTTGTCTGTTCGGTTGTCTTTGTTGTATCAGTTGTCTGAGTGTGAGTCAGTGCTGTATGTTTTGCTGTCTGATCTGCCAGGTCGTTACCCTGGGAAACAGAATCTGTGACTTTAGTATGTGCTTTACACTTCATGACGGATATGGCTGAAGGCAGATGTATTGCTTCTAACAATGCTTGAATGAGGGGACCATGTTGGATCTTGGCACCATGAGAGGTCAGAAAACCTCGTTCCTGCCATAGCATGCCGAAGTCGTGTACAACTCCGAACGCATAACGGGAATCAGTGTATATGTTGACATTTCTGTTCTTGGCTAGAATACAGGCTCGGGTCAGAGCGATGAGCTCTGCCGCTTGTGCAGATAATGTATCAATACGATGTGTTTCTTTAACTTCAGTTTCAGTGGTCACGGCATATGCGGCCACTAATTCTCCTGTACTTGTCCTCATACATGAACCATCCACATAAAGTGTCAGGTCTGGATTTGTCAATGGAACATCTGTTAAGTCTCGTCGGGGCTTTGTTACTGCATTAATGATCTCTATGCAATCATGCGGAAATGGATCTGTCATAATTGTAGGTAACAGTGTTGCTGGGTTCAAGATACTGCAGCGTCTGATTTCTATGTGTGGCTGGAATAGTGTCAATTCGTAACCTGTCAGTCGTGCTATGGTCAAGTGTTGAGTCTGGGTTCTGTTTAAAAGAACCTCTACAGAATGTGGGACTTGTACTGTTAACTGATGACCTAAAACAATTGAGTCGCTCTGTCTGATTGCTAGCGCTGTTGCTGCTACTGACTTTAAGCACGCAGGGAGTGCCTGGGCTACTGAATCCAATGTACTTGAAAAATAAGCGCAAGGCTTATGTGAACCTGCTTGATCTTGAGTGAGGACAGACAATGCTGTACCATCACGTTCTGTAACAAAAAGTGTGAACGGTTTGCTGTAACATGGTGTCGCTAAAACTGGTGCTTGGCATAATGCTTTCTTTAATTCCTCAAAGGCTTGTGTATGTTCCTGAGTCCAAGGGAGGGCAATCGAAGTTGCTGCCTCCTGCGTCGTTAACTGGATGAGTGGTTTAGCTAGAAATGCATATTGAGGAATCCATTGTCTGCAGTACGAGGTGAGGCCTATGAAGGCCCGCACTTCCTTCTGTGTCTGGGGTCGTGGCATATTTACAATTAACTGAATGCGATCGGGAGTGAGCTGTCTCCCCACTTTGGACAGCAAGTGACCCAGGTATACAACTTGCTGAACACAGAATTGTAGCTTCGAAGGAGACACCTTGTGTCCCTTGTCGGCCAGGAAATGTAAAACTGTCAATGATGCTTGTTCACATTCGGGCTCACTTCGTGCGGTGATCAGTAGATCATCGACGTATTGCAGTAAAGCGGTGTTAACTGGCATTTGAATACAATCTAGTTGTCTTTTCAGTGCTTGACTATAGATGCTGGGGCTTTCTGTGAATCCTTGAGGTGCGCGGGAAAATTTGAAACTTCGTCCATTTAAACTGAATCCGAAGAGATATTGGCTCTCCGGATCAATAGGTACACTGAAGAAAGCGTTCTTGAGATCAATTACAGTAAAGAACGTTGCTTCTGAATCAATAGCAGTCAATAGGGAAGAGATATCGGGGACCACAGGGTACTGTGGTACAATGCATTTGTTCAGTTCTCGAAGATCAATCACCAGCCGATATACTGGCGGTGCATTGGGGTCGGTACGTTTAAGAATTGGAATGATAGGTGAATTACAGACATTGGAGTCGGTCTCTACGACCACTCCCTGGGCAATAAGCTCTTCAATGATTTTCAGTAAAGCCACTACAGCATCGGGTGGTAACTTGTATTGTCTGATTCTGGGTAGAACAACTCCTGTCTTGAGTGTAACACGATATGGAGTGATATGCATACAACCTACGTCAGCTGGGCCTTTTGCCCATAGGTGATCTGGTACATTTTTCAATCTGACATCAAAATCTCGTAAAACATAATGACCCTTGAAATCCCGTAGAAAGAGTCTGACTCCCTCCGGGGAACAGCATATTATAGCTCCTAGAGCCTTCAGTGTTTTAATTCCTAACAGATTTTCTGGGCATGATTTCGTAAGTAACAAGTCTGTAACTCGGGATAATGGACCCACAGCCAATGGTACTGGTTCCGATACTTCATTTACAATAGGCTGTCCTGAAAAACCAAGGGAAACATTCTGTGAGCCTGAGTGGGGTGCCCCTGGGACTTCATTATGGCTGATTGTGGTACGGCTTGCCCCTGTGTCAATTAAAAACTTTCTGTCTTTTCCCAATACGTGACTGTGTACATAAGGACCTTCTTGATCTACAGGAATTTCAATAAGAGGCAAACCACCTTCCCTCTCTAGGCTGTTTCATGTGTATCGGGGGTAATCTGGATATGCAGATTGTGCATACTGGTACATCTGTTGCGATACTTGCTGAGTCGCGGCAATGGGCTGTGGCTGTGGTACTGCTACTGTCTGTGCTGTGTGGGATGGAGCATGCATAGGCTGTGTACTCTGCATTGGCTGTACATTTTGTGAGGTCTGTTGCTGGACCTGATCTTGTCTAGACGGATGCGGTCTTTCTTTAGTTTTACCTGTTAAGATGTTATGTTTCAGGACTGGGCATTCATGTACATAATGACCTGGCTGTTTACAATAATTACATGTCCCTTTAACGGGAGCTGTAGTGTGATTTGTCTGGGCCCCACCCTTTCTTTGACCGTCGGCGGGGACCGTCTGAGCTACTAACATTTTCATTTTCGTGTCTTTCATACGTTTCTGTTCCTGATCTTGTTCTTCTCTAATTCTGTTCTGATGATATTGTAACATTTGTAACATCTGGGATGGCGTATTTGCCTGCCAAGTACTTTCAACTTTGTACACTCTATTTTTAACTAATGGTAGGGAATTCTCGACTAATTTTGATACGAAAAGGTGTGGATATGACTCGCTGCTTGGTTGTAGGCCACTATTTATAATGAAACATTTCTCGAATCTTGAATAGAAGTCACTAGTATCTTCATCTTGTTTCTGTTTACAGGACGAGATTGCGTCCCAATCTTCCTTTCTAGTTGTCAATAATCTTGGCAAAACCTGTACTATTAATCCGGGTAATGCTTTAGTCTTGTCCCCAAGGCCTACTCCTGGGACCCGTTTGCTTTCTTCATCTTCTATTTCCGCCCATGCTATCTTTGTGTCCCCCACCTCCCAATCTTTTTCCTTTAATTTCTCGTAAATGCCCGTGGGCAACAGTACTTTTAACATTTTCATAATATCATCATACGTGTAATCCCCCATCAGTAACATGTCTTTAAGCTCTCTGTGAAAACCTGCCGGGTCTTTATCGTGACACGGAACTAGTTTCTTCATTTCTAACAGTTCTAACTTAGTCAGTGGTGTGTGAACATACACACGCTTCAAGACGTGATCCGTACCCATAACTGGGTGTACTTCTCGTAAGGGGTTCTGACTTTCAATGCCACTACCGCATTGCATGTGGTACATTTTTCTTTCTGGAGGCGGGGCGGGAACATATTCAGAGCTTATGAAGGTGTTATATTTATGTCGTTGTTCTAGAATTATTTGTATTAACTTGGTACTGAAACCTCTCCATCTATCCATGAGTAGTGCTTCTAATGTTTCGTGTAAGGGACCTGGATCGGAATGGTGGTTTCTGTACTTGATGAGGAGGTGCTGGATCATGTATACACCTGCTAATTTCTGCTCGTCTGGGGAAAGGTTCAAGAATGTCTGCGCTAACGTATCATCATGATATATGTCTGGGTTTTCGGCCCATAACACGGCTGACCGGGCTAGTTCCTGTTCATCCATAGAATTGAGTACATGGTACCCCATTCGGTCTCGAAGCCTTTTATCAGTTTCCTGGAACTGATGTTCTGAAGAATTCGGGTTTGTTAAAGCAGAGAGAAAAACTCTCTTGTTTTCCGGACGGATGCCCTTCCTAAGGTAGTTTCCCTTACCTACATACGCTATAGTATCTGTAGACCTTCCTGGTTCTGCAAGTTCTTCTTCCTCCTCGGAGGAAGCTTTTTCATTCCCTTTCTGGTGTGCCGTTATCACTGCCCTTCTAATTTTCTGGTACATACTGGCTATGCAAGCCCCCCTGTCATGTTTTCCTTCGGCTATATTTTGACCCCACTTTGTTAGTGCATCTAATTCACTTTGATCTGTCTCAGGCCTGTCTCGTTCTCTTATTAGACAATTTATGAAAAATCGTAATATCTGTGCTTGAATGTCAACTTTCTGTTTATCCATGGCATCCTTGATACTGTCAGGGTCTTTCCCTGTCTGAACAAACTCATATATTCTATCGAGACGCTCCTTCATTCCTACATAGCATAGCAAGATATCAGTGGCAGATCTTAACCGTAGTGATGCCAATATCATTAGATCGTTTCTTCCGGGTACTGGATCATATCTGCAAACTGACATGTTTTCCTTTAATGCGTCAAGGCGGGGGGACTGGAACGTAGGGAGACTCTGCGTGTCCCTGAAATTGAATCTGCGTGTTAATGGCGGGGTCCGAAGACCCGCAGTCGCACCTCCTGAAACGGATGCTTGGGCATTATCTCCCTGCGGAGTCTGGATCTGAACTTGAATTTGTCGTTTAGTAGGATCAGGTAGGACTTGTTTCGGTAGGTCAATCTTGGGTGCGGGAAGTGGCGGAGCTGGCGGAACGGGGGAGGTCTGTCGCGGTACTGGCGGAACATGATCTGGGGGCGTAGTGCCACCCCCGTCCCTGTCAGTGGGCAGGGCACGAACAGGCAGATTGGCGTAAGCTGGTGCTACATCCTCTAAATATGAATTTAGGAATATGTCTTTAGTAGTTTTATGCATTACTTTAGTTGGAACTAATGGTGGCGGTAAGTTTTTCCGTATTTCTGATAGGGCCTCAGGTGTACCTTCGGCCGCGAGATACATTCCGTTTACAAGATTGTTTCGGGCACGGTCTATTTGTTCTGTTTTTACTCGGATTCCTTCAATAACTAATTCATTTTCTTGGGCTTTTTCTGATTCTTTAAGTCTGTCCTCTCTACGGAGTGCTTTCTCAGCACGCTTATGTGATTCCTTACGCCAGAATTCTATGGCGTCTTTCTGTGATTGTCTAGCTTTCTTTTTCCATAATGCTTCTTCTACCTTCATGATGCACTCGGCATCCCATGTTCCGGTAACAGGCCATCTGTGTCTTTCGTCTAGGTGCTTGGTGTAATCGGCCCATAAATCTAGATATAATATGGCGTCTATGCCATGTTTGTGGTACATAAAGTTACCTGGAGTGTCCCTAGGGGGAATAGGAATTTCTTCCTCCAGTATCCCTTTCCTAGTTCCTATCTGCTTTAACTTGTTGAAAAACGGCATTTTGCTTACTTATTACTGAATGCTCAATCCTTATTCCTTAATACTGCTGACAGCTAGTTTATACGAGAAACACAAAAATGCACATTAAACGGTCACATTCATACCACGACATTAATCACATAAGAAGACATTTAAGACATAGATGACTACCCCCCTATACTGGATGTACTGCTCAACAGTACAGATACACTGGTGTAACAGTGCAGAAATTCGGAATACTAGATATACTGCTCAACAGTACAGATACACTGCCTAAAAACAGTGCAGACCGGACTTGTGTACCCAAACCCGTCTAGATACGACCCAGCAATGGTACTCACCGGGAAGCACGGAAACAGAAGGCCTCGGAAAACTCGACTGGACTCGACTCGGTACTTCGGAAAACTTCGGAAAACTTCGGAAAACCTCGGAAAACTTCGGAAACCTGGTGGGCCTCTTGACACCTCAGACCTTGCTTCTTTCGGCTAGGCTCTGGTCGGGATCCTCCGCACTCCTCACCGCCTCGTCTGGGCACTGATCGCAGTCTTCGTCACCTCCTTGGGTCAGAGGGAGATGCAGGAAATCCTGCCGGTACGCGTAGGTTCCGTCTAACTGACGGCAGGGGACAGAGCTTGCAACGCACCAACCGGCGCGTGAGGTGGGGGAGGAGTCCCTATTCGGGCGCCAAAATGACGTAAATAATTAATTTACTCTCTTAATTTCTATGCAGGTAAGTACTTAATCAATAACAACTCAATCGGAATGAAAAAAGACAGAGTCCGTGGTGTTAGAGTTTCTTAGGGGTTTTATTCCTCATAAAGGAATGGTCGTGACCAGGATATCATGTTCTGACCACCACAGGGGTGTCAGAAGGGATAGAGCCAACTTTATTGACATTACATAGCTTATATACTTGATTTATACCATAGGAAGTAGTGTAAGAGGCGTAACAGCTAAGAGAAGACAAGATAACAGTATGCACGTGTTACTAGTACGTAATCAAGAGGTGTGAACTAGGCGTGAACTGGAGGTGTGTGCTAGAAACGTCACTGATAGGTGACGCAAGTGGGTGGCACCAAGGGGTGGTGCTAACAGAATTGTTGCAATGTCAGCAGAAATCGGAAGCTTGGATGCGCGCGCAGCTGCATGACGTGTGATTGGAAGGGGTGCAGGGGACTTGACATTTACACTGACGGAAAGAGACAGAAGTCTGGCATGTCAGATCAACTTGTACTTTTATCGTATCTGATATCTGATGTTTAGGAACCATACTATCTGGGCGGAAAGGTCTCTAGGGCAGAAGCTATTCTATGCTAACTGTGGATGCGTGTATAAGCGCCTAAGAGTCTGCATGAGAAGCGTGGGGGCACGAGGCCTTCCATGGAAGCATGGTAACAGAGGCTATGAATTACTTGCACTGAGACAGGTCGGCCCTTTGGCTCTGCAGCTGGAGAGGATGTTTACTGGAGCTAGTAGGCAGGAATGCATTCTCGAGGAGCGGAACAGATAACTCGAAGGTTATAGTCAGTCTTGGCAGAAAGCAGGCTGAGCTGAGCGCGAGGGGCCGCGCTGGAAGTAAGTCAGAGTTCACGGGTACAGAGGTAGGCTGGGCAGAGGCTGTCAGAGTCGAAAGCCAGAAAAGAGGCTCGATGGCAGAAATTCAGGGCCTACTCTGCCAGAGCAGGAAAACATGTAAAGTGTACTACAAAAAGACGGTGGCATAGCATACTTAGGAACGGACTATATAATCCATTCAGGGTGGATCTGAAAGAGGACAAGTTAACGTTGGACGCAAATGTATTTGCGTCTTCATAGCTGACACAGGAGGGAAGTTACATGCACTTTAAGCTGGTACATGGAGTCGGTGGGGTACGCGCTAGGGAACATAACATGACCAAAAATTTATATTTCCTCATGCCTTGTAAAATCTTACAAGTGGAACGTTTCATTGGGACAAGATAGAGAAATGGAGTTTAGGCTCTCTAAATGTAGGATTTAATAACCCATCTTTTGGTAAAGGTGGTTTTTAAATTATGTGTTAGAAAATTTGAATTTTCTCACTTAACCATCCTGTGTGCCGCTGCCTTTTTGTGTATTCACCATCTGATTTTGGATTGACAGGAGCTGGGATGTGGATTCACACTAGACAGTCACAAGGGGGGTAAAGCATGTCCTGCTTTCCTGGGTAAATCATGAATAGACCTTTCTGCATTTAGAATGGTGGGAGGAATTTTCACTAGCACCTAGATATGCTGTGTCTGCTATGCACAATGATATCTCCACTTCCTGTAGTGAAGCTGGGCCAGGAAGGACAGAACTGGTCTTCACTGAGATCAGAGACTTTCTTCCTAAAACCTCAAAGGGAAAAATAGTATAAATATTGGGTTCCTGATCCCTGAACTTTAGAACGTGTTTGGACTAAGGAACCTGTCAAGAAGAAGAGCTGGAGAAGGTGTGAGAAGAAATTACCACTTTGATGTGTGCTTTGCTATGTTAGCATATAGTGGCTGCTTCTGTCTTGGGCAGTGAAAGGACTGGATTGGGCTTTCTCCAACTTATTTTTCTGAGTTTCTGCAAGAGCTTGAGGTAAAGCTTTCCCCAAGGTCAAGAAGTCTCAGGAACAGCAAAGGTCATCTGCTACCAGCACTGGGAATTGTTTTGTGCTGCAACTGATGAAAAAGCACATCAACGCCATCAACAATGCCACTGCTAGCTGTATGACCTGTTGGCATGGCAGAGAGCACTGCCCCACTTCGTAATGCAACCCTGGTCTCATTGACAACGACACCCGTTGCCACCACCGAACCGCTGCTTGCACCGTGATCTGAGGGCACCACACTCCCCACTGACTCACTTCACTTTGCTGTCCTGGTATCCCCGATGATGAGGATCTATGCCGAAATCGACGCCGCTGCTTGCACTGAGGCCCGGGGGTATCACTTGTAAGTTACTCGATGCACCCCCCGTCCCACACCGCAGCACTGACGTACAGACACCATTAACTCCATATCATCTACTGATGATATCGCTTCAGCAACGAAGATGAGTTTGCAACATGACCTGCCAGCACCGCAACAAGCCCTGTCCCACTTTGGCACTGTTGCCCTGGTCCCCCCTACACCACTGGACGCAGTCACCGAGCCGCTGCCTGCACCATGACCTGAGGGCACCTCACGCCGCACCGCTGCACTTTGCACATAGTCCCAGACACCTGCCAACACCAGCACTCGAGACTTCAACCTCACGGAGTTCAATCTCCAATGCAAATAACTACAAAAGCCCAATGACTTCTGCCCCAACCTCCGGTACCGATGCCTGCTGATGCTGCCTATTCAAATCTTATTGTAAGGCCCACAATGCCCTGCATTTGCAAGGAAGTGTTTGCCGGTCTTCTCGACACCGTAGCTGACCCTCCCTCCTGGAAGGAGCTACTGACTTCAAGGCACTGCATATTGTCTATTTTTGCAATATTCATATTTTGATTACTGCATGTTAGATTTTTATTGTTTTGGTCTTGTTTTACACAGATAAGTATTGGCTAATGTTTCTAAAAGTGATGCGGTGTCCTTTTGTAGTGTGTTCACTGTTTTACTGTGTGCTATGTGCAAGTGCTTAACACATATCCTCTGAGATATGCCTGATTACTCGTGACAAGCTACCAAGGGGGTGAGCAGAGGTTATTTTAGAAGGGTAATCCCCTTATCCTGACTAAAAGGAAGGATCCATACTTGGACAAGATGCATATCTCTGCCAATTAGAGACACCCATTTTTTTAAAAACCCCATTAGGGGGATGGCAGAATGTGAGATGGGGAAATTAGATGTGGAAGATAAAGAGATAGAACAGTCTTCCACCAAGTTCTTTCAATATCTTAATATGGGCGATTTAATGGTGTTACAAGATCAAATAAAGATGTTGTTTTAGAAACTCCTCCTTTCAATACCGAGGCTTTACCCCTAGCTGAAAGCAAAAGCTACAATAGTAGATAAGCAAAGAGGATTTAAAAATGGGGACAGCACCAGGTCATGATGATTTACCAAATGAATTATACATGACATTGACAGAACAGGTAATCCCCTTATTTGGCAAATTTCTGGCAGATATCTTTACGAAACGATGCCTGATACCACTAACTTGGGAAGAGTCTACAATCAGTAAGATACTAAAACCCAATAAGGATCTTAAATTCTGTGGGGCATATTTACAAATAAATGGCGTAGCACTGTGCTGAGCCAAATTCATCAGCACCTCGCCCGACAATTTTTAAATGCCTGCCAATTCACTGGCTTCACAAGAACAAGGTGCAACTATGTGTTTCCCCTAGCACTGGTACAAACAATCCATCTTGACCCTGTGCCTCATGAATTAAACCCAGATCTGTGGCTGGGTGTGAAAATGTTCATGGCTCCATCCATCATCTCCTTATGTTTGCTTTGTGCAACCTAAGTTGGAAGCTTATGCCCAGACGTGGGTCGCTTGCTTACTTTGCCACTGGGTTTAAGCTAGCCAGGATGATATGGGGGGTTACCCCAAAACCAGCCCCAGGGCGCTTATTTCGGATCCAGGGAAGACCTGACTTAGCACTTCAGGCTGGACTGCTCCATGAGGCACAGGGTGTGTGCTGCAGAATGCTGCACACATGAAAAGAGCTGAAAATCTCTTTTCAAACACCTGGTAATCCATGGCGTTAGAATAGCACTGTTTTTGAACTGCCTTAGCTTTTCAAATCTGGGGCAGCAGCAAAAAAAATGGGTGTTGCAGTGGGATGCCCACAGCAACACCTATTGCACGCCTTTTGCCGCGGAGAATGGCGGTAGAAAGGGGCATATTTACAAGGTGGTGTCAACCCAATGTCCATAGACACAATTGCCACTGCACCTTCCCCGAGAACTGGAAAATCAAAGAAGTCAATGCCCTACTAAAGAAACCATTGGCAAACCTCAGAAAAATCAACAACTACTGACCAATCTCCCTGCTCTCGTTCCCAGTCAAAGTATTTTAAAAATCCATCAACAAAGAAACTCTCCTCACATCTGGAATGGAACCTCCGACTCAACTATTTCCAATCCAGATTCCACAGCAAACACAGCAGGTGACAGCCCCCACTGTGGCTACAAACAATATCCAAGCACTACTCGACTGAGGAGAGACTGTGGCTCTGATCCTCCTAGACCTAGACATCTCAGCAGCCTTCAATACGGTCTCCTACCCCATACTCATCAGAAGTCCCCTCATCAAAGGTCTAGCTCTCAGATGGATTGTCTCTTTACTCACTGGGAGAATACAAAAGTCTGCCTTCCCCCTTCTCCTCTGAATTCAAGTACATTGAACTAGGCCAAGGATCCTCACTCAGCCCCACCCTCTTCAACACTTATATGACACCTCTGCCCAGCATCTCCAAAAACCATGGACTCAATATCATATCCTATGCTGATGACACAGAACTCATCTTCTCCCTCTCCAAAGATACCACCAAGACCAACTTCCACAACTAAATGACAGACATCACCAACTGGATGTAGGAAAACTATCTGAAGCGCAACTCGGACATGAAAGAGGTAATGATTTTTAGTAACAAAAGCTCCCCACCAGATACATTCTGTTAGCCATCAGAATTTGAATCAATCCCTACCCTCACTTACCACGCTAGGAACCTCAGCCTTATTCTGGACAACACGCTAGCCATGACAACACAGGTCAAGTCCATCTCCTCCAACTGCTTTTTCATCCAATGCATGCTTTGTAAGATAATGAAATCACTACCCCAAAGCTCAAGTCGTACCGTCATTCCGACCCTCACCTCCAGCCGACTGGAATACAGCAAAACTCTCTATGCAGGTATAGCAGCTCACCTCCTCCAAGGACTTTAGACCAGAAAGAAAGCCGCAGCCAGACTCATCCTAGATCTCCCTAGATTAACCCACATTACCCCCTACCTCAGGAAACTCCACTGGCTCTCAGTACAAAAAAGATGCCCGTTCAAGCTCCTGACGCATGCATACAAGGCCAAATACAACTGTGGACCCGCCTACTTATACCACCACCTAAATATCCATCTGCTGACCAGACACTCCTGCATCCCTTTCTCTAACCTGCACCCACCATATTCGAAGTAGCAGATGCAAGGATTGCTCCTTCTCCTACCTAGAAGCAAAAACATGAAATGGGCGGAATATGTGATGTTACAACGCATACCATTACAACGCATGTTTTGACAACAAGAACCATTACAACACATGTCTATAAGTATACATTGAAACGGCCATTACAATGCATACTAATATGACACATACCAATACAACGAATACCATCACAACGCATAACAATTAAACTGTTTTAAACATAGACAGATATTACGTGTGCAAAAAGTAGTGAAAAAAAAAACAACGATCAATACTTTACAAAAAGATTTTAATGAATAAATAATGTGTAGGGCTATAAATCATTTTTTTTAAATCCAATGTATTGGCAAAACAAGCATATACAACCAAAACAATGAAAACATGCCCTTACACTAGTTTCACTACAACATCGCAGCAATCATCTACTCAAAATGACCACCATTCTGAAAACAGAACATTTAAAAGAACATTTTACACATAACAAAATATATAATATTCTGGCAAGTACTAAATCATGCTGAAAATTCAATTCAATACATATTTTCTTTTAAATGTTCATTAACCGCAAACGTATAAACTGACTACTATTTTGTCCTCAGTGGCACACTGACCTCCCTGGTGATCACACGCAGCTGCAGTAGCAAGATAGTCGTGAAAGCTTCGACTTCAAACACTGCCATCTATTGACTGAAGTAAGCAAAAGTTGTAGTCGAAATCTAAAATTACTTTTCCAGATATAGTAAAATCACAAATCTTGTAGGAACAGGTACAGCAAAACAGTCCTCTTCTTCTAAATAAAGTGAGTGAATGCTTAACATAAATCAAATTTAATTTTAAGTAAGAAAAAAGCTCAAACATACATTGTACGTTTTTTCTAATACATTTATAGATTTTGAAGAGAGACATAAACATCCCAAAATTAATTTAAATCTCTCAAAAAAATCCATCAGTAAGTTTTTAAAAAAGTATTTTTTTAAGCTGAAAATAAATTAAGAAAGTTTAGCTTTTAAATAATTCATTTATATTGTGAAAAATGCTGAGCAGTAGTCTAAGGCAAAATTAGTATTATAACTCAGCCAGGCATTTGCCTCAGTGATGGCCTCAGGGAATGTGCAGGTCAGTAGTGGGGGACAAAATTACTTTTATAACTCAGCAGGTTGTTTCGCTCAGTGAAGGTGCTGGTCAGTGGTATAAGATAACATTTGTATTCTAACTCCACCCTGTGATTGCCTCAACGGAAGATGCAGGTCAGTGGTATCGGACAAAATTACTATTCTAACTCAGCAGGGTACTTGCTTCAAGAAAGGTGCTGGTCAATAGCGGGAAACAAACGTACTATTCTAACTCTACAGTGTGCTTGCCTCAGGGAAGGTGCTGGTCAGTGTTCATGGGTAAACTTACCCTTCTTACTCCACAGGGTGCGTGCCTCAGAAAATGTGCTGGTCAGTAGCGGGGGGCAAACATATTATTTTACTCCGCAGAGGACTTGCCTCAGGCAAAGTCCAGGTCAGTGGGGGGTACAAAATTACTTTTCTAACTCCACTGTGGGCTTGCATCTGGGAAGGTGCTGGTCAGTGGTGGGGGCAACATTTGTATTCTAACTCAACTGTGTGCTTGCCTCAGGGAAGGTACTGGTCAGTGGTGGGGGGCAAACTAAACTTTCTAAGTTTGCAGGTGTTTGCCTCAGGGAAGGTGCTGGTTAGTGTTGAGGGGCACACTTACGATTCTAACTCTGCAGGGTGCTTGCCTCAGAGAAGCTACTGGTCAGTGGTGGGGGACATAATTAATATTCAACCTCACAGGGTGCTTGCCTCATGTAAGGTGCTGGTCATGTTTTGATTTAACAAATATAAACAAAACAATGTAAATACATACAATCATTATCTTTTTTTAAACAGCTCGGATGAACTCCATCTAAAATCAATAAAATCAAGACCATCAAATTGACTTAAGAACATCAACTCAACCAATTGTTCAACAATCTGAAGTCCTTTCATAGGTAATACAGTTCAGAAACTTAGGCCCCCATTAGGATGACGGGCGGACTTGGTCCGCCCGCCATCCCGTCGGAAATAGGGATCGCCCGCCATAAGGGTGGGGGTCCCGATGGTGGCATTAGGATGCGCCCACCACAGTGGCGGGCGCATCCTGTATTTTCACCATTGCGGCAGGCGGTGCTGAAAGCGCCACCCACCGCAATGGTTAAAATGCACTTTGTGTATTTGAAAGCACAACATGACAAGCACCGCGCAGTGCCTGCCATGTTGCACTTTGAAAAGCAGGGGGGGGTACCTATGGTGCACCCCCATCCCCGAAGTCCCTTGGGGCCCGCAACGGGCCCCCGCAGGGATTCTCCGCATGCCTTTCCGTGGCGGCATTTCCGCCACGGAAAAACATTCAAATTGGCCGATCATAATATGGCTGGCGGTGTCTCATAGACACCGCCACCATATTATACCTTTTCCGCCCCGGTCGCCTTGCGACCAGGGCGGGAAATCGACAGACGGTCTTACCATCCGCCACGGTCCCCCCCGCCATCCTAATATGGCGTGGGGGTTTTCAGGGCAAGGATGGCGGGCGGATCGCCCCCCGCCATGACGGCGGTGGCTACCACCAGCCTCGCAGGGGCGATCTGCCTGCCATCCTAATGGGCCCCTTAATGTTGCAACCAAATCTAACACAACAAAGCAAAGTAAACATCATTTATCAAAAATACACTTTTCCTATTACACCTACTCAACATCACCCAAAAGGCAGAAATCAAGATCACTAAAAACAGCTGAAGAAACTACATCAGCAAAAGGGCAAACAAGCCAACAAAGGAACCTTACCAAGGTGAGGCATACTACTTCATCTATATAAAATGCCTCTTTATCTTTTAAAAGGAATCAACAACAACCCTATAAAAAATTACAGCTGGGGAAATCTAAATCAAACAATGTAATAAATAACCTGTTCTTAGAAACCTTACTACACAACCAATGAACTTTTAACCAATTTTTTTGCAGGTTGGAGTGAACAGAAATTTCAAATAAGAAAAGCGCAAAATAACAGCAAAACAGTGTAAAGCATATATTCTGTAATATACATTGTCAAACATGTAAAATGAGCAACATTTTGTTTACAGATCAAATGTTTATTTTTAAAAGTAAAAACTCTTTTTTCCCGTCTTTTACAGACATATACATAATGGTATTAGATAGACAAGCCATCTATGTGAAATCCCAAAGAGGTCATCGAATCCTAAAGCAAGGTGGCTAAATTTATTGTAAGGAGAGATTAAATGAGCCCTGGAGTCATTGGAGGTGTGTGCTGGTAATACTCATCCCATTGCACAGGCAGAGCAGTTACTCTTGATGACACCATTGAAAGGAACACAGAGCACAAACTCTGCAATGGAGATCAAGGTTAGGGAAAGCATTAACCAAATGAAAGAATTTGATCCACCTTCAATGAACCCCGTGGCACAGTTTTGAGGGAAGTATCCCAACACATTCCTATACATGTAGTGAGTTGTATGTCCACTATTCCAAACGTTCGCAGAATTATACACAAAAAAAAGCAAGTAACCCTCAATTTGTGACACCCCAAAGATACCCTGTTAAAATTCCTCCTGAACTAACTGGTACTATTACTAATGAGACCTTTCTTTTGCATGACAATAAAAACCCTCAGCAAAAAAATACTAATCTTAAGCACACCCTGTAATGTGAAATTGGAGACCAGTTTTATTTAGATGATGGATGGGACGTTTAAATCTACAACCCATCTAGTCACCCATAAATACACTATTCATCTCTACATTAATAACACTGTAGTTACCTCAGTATACAGTTTACTCCCTGATATGCAAACCTCAACTTACACTCAATTTTTAACAGTGCTAAAATCTAAAACACAAAATAAAAAACCTAGAAAAGTGATAGGTGATTTGAATTATCAATGATTAACAATTACATAACCAAAATGTATCCTCATACCCGAGTTCAAGGATGTTTTTGTCACTTTCACAGGTGTATTGCAGAAAAATTTAAAAACCCTTAGTTTAGGATTACATATAAGACAATAAACTGCAATTTGAGTTAAAAAAACTGCCTTGTACTTTGTTCCTCCTGACTGTGTAGATGAATACTAGCATCAATTACTAAATCTGGTTATTTTACTACAAATGAAGACAAGTTGGGCGCCCTACTAAATTACTGTGAGGACACATGGATTGGCCATATGAGCAGGTTCGGTTGCAGGGGGAATCTAAGGTTTCCTGTGAAGTGGTGGAACTGTTACACAGCCTGCTCAGAAGAATAGAAAGACCAATAATGCCATAGATGAATGGCACAACTCCTTCATTAAATCACTCTGAAAACCACCCAAACTGTTATCATTTCTTGGAATTTTTGAAGAAGAAATACAGTTTTCAAGAAATTAGAATAGCGCAATCATTGCCTGGTAGTCTGAACCCACAAATTTCCAAAAAAAGCAAAAGAAATATCATAGAGACTATTGAGACAAATTGAACAGTTTTCGTTGAAGGTAGCTCAAGATTACCTGAACAATATTATACATGTACTACATTTCTGCCTATCACTGGCACCTATTCTCACTTGCCTGTTTTTTTAATGTTTTTTTATTTAACTGCCATCTTTCAAAACATTTTTCCAAACAACCAAAAAAGTTAGGTTTCCTGCCTTCAGTTGTCTTCTTTCTTTGGCTCTTGTACTTTTGTAAAATTCAAAAATTCACCACGAGTCTGCAGCTCACTAAATATCCAAAGTATCAAATCAAAAGAGACACAGATTGGCATAAACATAATTTATAGTAAACCCACTGCTGCAAAAAATACTTTGTAAACTACAAAAAAAATGCATTCCCCCAAAAACAAAATCCTAAAAAGGAAATACGTTTGGCCAAAAAACAAAACAAGAAATCTATAGTTGCAATCCTCTCTCCCTCCATTTTCCGTCAAAAGTTTGGCAAACGTCAAAAAAGCAGACTTAAATATGGTGAAAAATACTGCTTTAAATTAAAATCTCCATTTTGCCATCTGTGCCAAAATTCCATGTGCTCGAACATCCATGAATATGCTAAACTTTTTTTTTAAAACTCAAAGCACCAAAAAGTAAAAGGAAATATTGTTACTTTTACACATTGGTTCGAAAAATGTTTTAATACATCTATCCACATACTTTGGGGGCGATTACGATGTTGTCATTAAGCCTCTGACCTTAGGTTGGAGGCTTTATGACCGACATTGCCGGTTTCACTTCTGACCGGCTGATTACGATACAGCCAGCCAGTCCAAATTGAAACCAGCGGTCATTCAGGATTGCTTCAGATGAGTTCAAGGAGCCCGTCAGCCAGTTGGAATTAGAGCGTAATCCATATGGAGGGCAGTTTATGCCATCCAGATTATGATGCATGGTTTCCGGTAGGGTTTACATGCCGGTTTTTCCGACATGGAAACCCTGTCAGAAAGCGTGTTTTAGGGCCCCTAGCATGGACCCCTTTCCCTTACAGTCTTCGGTTGGGGGCGGAGAGGGCACCTATTGTGCCCCCTGTTAATCCCTGCACCTTGTGGCAGGCACGTTGAGGTGCCTGCCACAGGGTACAGGGATTAACACAATCTCCTATTTCTCTACAGAAGCTTGTGTTACGGCAGTAACACAAGCTCTCATGGAGAAATCGAAGAAAGCAACCGCACCATGTGTGGTCGCTTATAATTAGGCAGTTGGTACCACCAACCGGAGGTCGGTCGGTCACGTTTCTGCTATGGTGTCATCGAAGGAAACTCCAACGGACATCGTAATAGACCCCTTTGTTTTTTTAAAACCAAAAGTGAAAAAAAAACAATCAACCCAACATGGGCCCACAGCCGTTACCTGTATAGGAATGAAAATGTGGTTATAAAATTTGAAACATACATCAAAATACTAACATCTATCTAAGTACCTCCCTCCTCACTCCTTACAATAAACTATGCCACCCACAATCTCTATTCAATAAATAAAATGTGTGCAGCTCTTCCTTGCTTCCGATCTTTACGCAACACTCCATCAACAGTAGAAACAAACGCACAACCGCACAAGTCATCTGTAAAAGTAAAAAGAAAAAAAGGCTATTTCACCCTTTCCTTGAATGGATAACCATAGGAAAAATCTAAAAAAACACGTTTAAAACATATTAATTTACTCCTTTGGAAAAGTTATTATTTAAAAATATAATACAGAATTGATCATGTTTATTTTAATTTAATGAGCATTTCTAATTCACTATTATATACTTTTTCAATTAAATATATCTTTCTGAGTGTACATATAACCCTTTTTACGTTAGTTTAAATGTTTTGTTAATTTATTATATATCAAGTAATATTTCTAAATATTTGTTTTTTAAATACTACACACCCCTACAAAAAAACTATTTCTGTATCATCCCATGCCAGATTGTAAATGTTAAACCCTCAAAAAAATTATTTTAATTATTAGAAATATTTTAAAATTTGTAATATCATACAATTATATTACTAAACAAGTATTAAAAAGAATATTGGGGCATTAATACACTCCCCCACCCGAAACCCTTATTTCCCATGCATCCTGTTCTAGAGAAAGGGTGTCAAACCCTCATAAGTATTATTTTTATGTATTATTAATTTACTTAAAATGAATTTTAAATTTAATATTCATTAATACCCATGTAGTAAAATTAATACCTGAGTAATAATACATTCCTCACTGAAACCCCCTAGTTCCCTTACTTTCCGTGCCATTCAAGGGGTGTCACACCCTCATAAATATTTGTATTGAATTAATATTAAATTACAAAAAATTTGCAATAAAATATTCATTAACATCCGGCTAATAAAATTAATACCTGAGTATTAAAACACGCTCCCACCCAAAACGCCTAATTCCCTTACATCCTGTGCTAGACAAAGGGTGTCACACCCTCATAAGTATTCATTGTAATTATTATTAAATTGCGGTAAGAGAATAATAATTACACCGACTAAAAATATTAAATTAATCATTTTGGAAACAATACAATACCAATAGTATTATTAAATACAGTACTACTAAAATAAAATGAATAAGTTCATAGTACTTACCTGAACAAATACCTTAATTCTCAATGTAATAGCAAGAGCTGTAATGGCACATGGGTTGTAATGACATGAGTTTTAATAGCATGCGTTGTAATGGCACATTTGTTGTATTGGCTGCATTGTTAACCCCTTCCGTGCTCATGATGAGCTCAGCTCGTCATTAGGCACGGTGCTCGTGTGCTCATGACGATCTGAGCTCGTCATGACCACACCCATTTACATTATGGTCCAGCACAGCAAAAGAATCTCCCAAGCAGCGATGGTGTTAAGGAATTACTATGTAATGCCTGCATTGTAATAGATGTTTCCCTATGAGCGACTCTTTCATCTAAAAACCTCCCCATTTATTTTTGAGTTCCAAAAGTCCATAAACACCTGGCTAGTTGGCTAACCAACTGGACCCTGCCAGCCTCTGGATACACTCATGGGTGACAAAAAGCTCTTTAAAAATCTACTCATTAATTAATTTATTGAATTTTCTGCAATCAAAAATATTGAATGTTTGCATACCTGGTAATTTCATTTACTAAATGAATAAAGCCTGTAATTTTGACTGATTTGCTAACAAACCATCTTCTTTGTCCTGGAGTCAAAAAGGTTTCCCTGTAATTTGAAATTGGTGTACTGATATTAGCTCCACGAATACACATTCAGCAAATAACCAGCAGTCCATAAGACCGTGACCAATTGGTTTGATTATTACACCAGAGCCCTAAAGTATAGGAAATTATGCTGCATCACATTCTACATCCACCATACTCAAAATAACCCTGCAGAGTGATAAAGAAAGAGGAATGGTGTCATTCGCCTTTTCTGCTTGGTCACTGTTTTCTTTTACCTTTTGCTCAACCCTGTATTTTTACTGGCTTTAAAACTCTGCACACTTAAAGCCTACTAACCAAAGGTAAAGTGTCTGTACTCCCCCTTTAAGTATGGTTACATTTGCATATTCCTAATTGGTAGATTTAATTGTGCCTTTACGGCCCTAGTATATGGCACAAAATGCACCCAGGGCCTGGAAGTTAAATGCCGCTAGTGAACTGCTACCCCTATTATGCCATCCAATACAATGGAAGTGCAAACAAGTCCTCAGGCCTTCCAATGTAGCTTGACTGTAGAAGTTTAATAACTGCAAGTTGACCTGTCCAACTAAATCTTTTTGACAGATCTTAACCCCCCTTTTTATAATGTATGTGTCCGATGTGCAGGCCTTACAGCTTACAAAGCAGGGTGTATGGTATTTAGAAGTAGTGCACATTTTATGTTATTATGTCCTCACAGTGACTAGCCCCCAAAAGCTATTTTTCATAATGGCTTGCCTATTCATCCTATGTTGAAAAGTAGAGAAACATTAAAATCCTAATGCTGTATCTCATGAATGGTAATAGCTAGAAAAACAAACATAGTTTAATATTATTTAAAAAAATCCAATTCAGTGGTGAAGTTGAACAAATATTAAAGAAAAAAAACTTTTACAAGCGTACTTTTTTCCCTGCCTGGAGCTCCTGGAGGCTAATTTGCATAAAAGGTCTTCATAGTAGTAGTCCAGAAAGGAGAGATCTAGTAGGAAATTGCAATTGGTGTGCTGTCCCAAAGCTTTAAAAAACAAATTCCAAAAACAGGACTAGTAAAGCTGCCTATGAGCGGTAGCAGTGAACAATGAGAGGGTAGGTGAGCAACAGAGTTGAGAGTTATAATAAAAGCCAAGGAATATGGGAAGAGATTGTAGAAGGAATAGATGGGGGGTCAAGAAGCAACACAGAGATCATGGGAGTAGGGATATGAAGAGGGAATCAGTACATAGAACTGAGGGGTACAGAGGAAGAAAACACATTTACTACCATGGAATTCTAAAAGCCAAAGAAAAATTGTAAGTACCTGAATTTAAATATTAGAAAAACACTAGTCGTCCAGTCAAAAGCATGGTAAAGAACCTGTGCTCCAGGCAGGGGACAAACACAAGAAATGGGGAAAAAATCATGGAATATGAAACAAGCAAATGAGTTTATAAAAAAAAACCAGTCAGTGATAAGCCGTGGTCTAACAAAAACCCCTGTAAATATTTTAGACAATAGGTCTTTTAGCAGCAGATAGGTAAAGCTGTGACTTAAAAAGGGCTCCCACAAAATAGGAAAGACAATCAATCTCAGCGAAAACGTGTGAAGACCTACACAACAGATTGCAAGTGTTATTTCGAAAGTAAAGTGGAACAAAATATAAAGGTCGAACTAAATAATTGTAATAATGAATGTTTGAAAATGTTAGACTAAGCCAATTGGTTCACTGAAGAGTTCTTCAATATATAAAAAGGAAAAACTTGAAGATAAAACTGATAAGAGGAATAAGTTAACCTTGTTTTTGGGGCATCATGCTAGTGCTGTTCTCAGTTGTAATAGTTGTCGTAATAGTAGTAGTAGCTTGTATAGTAGCAGCAGCAGTAGAAATCACTTTGGATGTAGTAGTTGTAGCAGATGCTCCTTTTGATATAGTAGTATTGGGTGTAGTGGAGACGAGATTGAGGTTTACTTCTTGTGTGACGGTTAACACTGTGAATCCAAGGTCTTTTACGTGCTGTGCTATCCAGTCTGCGTAGTAAGATGCACGGGTGTAGACTCCTGGGTATCTGGGCAGAGCACAATCTTCTCCCCAGCTCACAATTCCGGCTAGAAGCCAGATGCCGGCAAATTGGCATACCAAAGGACCACCAGTGTCTCTCTGAAACAAAAGAGATCAATTGTTACTCATTGCAATTCATTTTATTTTTTTTGAATGCAGACCAAGACATAACAACATTTTTCTCTACATATTTTGAGACAAAAAAAGTCTTTTTTCCCATTTGAATAAGGTTTCAGGAATTTGAAGCACCTAGATAATACTCGTACCAGGCCTGCCAACATAATATAAAAATTCACAGTTCGATTGCATTGTGGTGAGGTAGAAGCCATGGAAACTGGGCACAGCCAAGGACAGGAGCAGGTCTTTGAGCACCCACAATTTCTAAGTTATGACACATACCCCCCTATAACTAACTAAAAACCTACGGCCATAATTCCAAATTGTGATTTTCTAATTAAGATTCTTTGAGAATTGCAATTTAGAAGTTGCAATCCTTAATGTATGAAACCCATCGAGTTTCACTTAACAATTCCTAATGGGGTCGCAATCGACCTACCTCATGAATATTAAAGAGGTAGGTCAAAATTTGCAACCCATATGGAATTGTTGCCATCACAGGGATGATTGCCCGCTGCGGTCAGCAGACCACCACTCATGACTAATTTTTAAAAGAAGAATATCAATATCAAGAACATTTGTTGAGTGGAACACATCATCCAAAGATGTCATGGTGCTTGCGTACGACTCTACATCAGCTGAAGGTCAGAAATAAGGGATGCTATTGGTAATCAAACAGCCAAGTTTTTAGTTCCATGCGAAATCGATTGAGATCTGTAACAGCAAGCAGATGGGATGGGAGTTTATTCCAAAGAGTGGGTGCAAGAAAGGAAAACGATTTCCCGCCATTCTTGGCGGTACGAAATCTATATGGAGTAAGAAGGGATTTAGTACTTGACCTTAATGGCCTAGTTGGCTGGTACCAGTATGTTTTTTTGCAAAGTAGCTGGGCCCGCGTCCGTGCATATTCTTATGCACAAGACTAAGGATCTTGAAATGGGTTTGCTTCCTAATGGGAAGCCAATGAAGTTGCTTCAGGCTCAATGCTGATGGAGACCTGGAGGGCAGTTCAGTACCAGCCTGTCAGGCGTGTTCTGCAGGACTTGAAGCCTGGAATAAAGTTCTTCATTGATTGAGGTTAGCAGAGCAATCCCATAATCAATCCGGCTTCTAATCAGTCCCCGAACGAGTGGCATCCTCGATTAAATTGGAAACCATTCATTTTTTTTTCATAAACTATGTATGATTCCATAGCAGGTGCTGATTATTTGGGTTACATGATTTTTCATTGATAGCTGTGCGTCAATCAGTACTCCTAGATTCTGCACCACTGATTTTGGTAATGGACAAGGAGCCAGGTTATGGGGCCACCAGTCGTTTGACCACACTTTGTGTGCCCTACCAAAAAGAATAACTGCAGTCTTGCTACCATTTAGCTGAAGATGGTTGGTGCTCATCCAGCCGTCGAAGTGGGTCATGCAGGTTTTAAAGCTGGTTTTAGTGTCGATAGGGTCAGGACCTAGGGTGATCAATAGATGGATGTCATCAGCATAAAACACCACGTCGAAGCCATAGGACCCGATCACCTTGGCCAGTGGAGTCACATAAAGATTAAAGAGCACAGGGCTTGAAATTGAGCCCTGAGGGACTCCTATCTTTACTGGCCGGCTGCAGGAGACTAAGTTGCCAATCTAAATGGTGATGGTTCAGTCAGTTAGATAGCTTCAGAGCCATTTCAAAGCCTTACCTCTGACACCCATCTCTCAGAGCTATTGCTCTAATATGCTGCGGGAGATGGTGTCAATGGCGGCTGATAGATCCAACAGGAAAAGCAGGGCTGACTGCCCGTTGTCCTGCGCCAATCTGATGTTATCAATGACTTCTACCAATGCTGTTGTGGTACTATGGGCGGCCCTGAAACAGTATTGTGACGGATCTAACAAACAGTGAATCTCCAGATGGGCGGTGATTTGCCGATTAATCAGGGACTCGAGTGCCTTTCCAAAATAATGAAGCAAAGAGATTGGTGATAATTGCTTGGTGCCTGACTTGGGGTCAGCTGTATTTTTTTTTTAAATCGGCATGACTTTAGCCGCTTTCCGTACAACTGGGACTACTGATTGTACAAGAGACACATTGCATAAATCAGTGAGATCACTGACAAGCAAAGGGGCAATAGCTGAGAAAACGTGTGGTGGAACTGGGTCCACTGGAGAACCATATTTAATTTTAGCCAGGGCGATTGTCACTACATCTGGATTTACCAAAGTGAACTCCTCTAGAAGAGGAACAGTGACAACAGAATCACTGTCAAACTTTTTTATGTTTATGGTATCAGAATCCAGAAAATAATTGTGAATAGCAATAATCTTTTCCTGAAAAAACGTGGAAAGTGAATCAGCCCAGCCTTGTGAAACAGAGACGCATGGCTGGGTAGGAGAGGTGGTAAATTCCTTTAACATTTTATAAAGTTCCTTATTGGAATTGGCAGCCGTTTCAGTTCTATTTGTAAGAAAGAGTTTTTTTGCCTGTCTAATATTGACCAGATAATTTAGATGGATGAGTTTATACTTTTTTCGGTCTTCAGTACTTTTGCTCTTTCTCCATTTACATTCAGCTGTCCTACAGGAACGTTTTTCTATTTTTAGTTGTTCTGTGAAGCAGGGTGCCGTTCTGGGCTTAAATTAGACCCTTTTAAAGGGGGTCACGATATTCAGCGTTGTTGTAATTGCTGCCTCAAAAGAGGTAGCAGCCTGGTCAACACTTTCAGTGTGGAATGAAGGAGTGGGGCTGAAATGGGCAGAAAAGGTTGTGGGGCTAACTTTCCACCAAGGCCTTCTCCATGTAGATTTATTACTAAAATCATTTTTGGTGGTGACTACGGGTATAGAGAATTTTAGCAAATCATGGTCGGACCATAACAGAAGGAAAGGGAGCTCTGCTCTTATGCTAGTATTAATCTTGAACAAGAGGTCAAGCTTATGGCCAGCTGAGTGGATGGGTCCCACTACCATTTGGACCATCCCCAATGTATTTAAATTGGTGATCAATTGATTAGTGTCAGGATCGAATAGTAATTCGGCATGATAATTGAAATCACCATTAAATTCTCAGCTGCTGAAACATGGGGGGGCAATAACTATGAGCAGACTGTGTATAAAATGTGTTTTCGGGCTGAGAGGTCTATATACTAAAGTGCCTCTCCAGGTTCCCCTAGACTGTTTTTCAATCCTAAAGATGCATAGTTCTAACTGGTCAGGGGTAATAGATTCTAGCATGGTAATTTCCAGTCCTGCCGTGGTGGAAATTGCTAAACCTCCACCTCTCCTGATGTTTCTCTCTAGCCTAGTTAGATGGTACGGGGGCAGTTGCTAAATCAGGGGAGGCATGTTCATGAAGCCAGGTTTCAGTAATGAAACAAATGTCGGGATCTTCTATGTCCAAAAGACTCCATATTTCTATTGTATACTTAGGAACTGAGTGGGCGTTAAAATATAGTCCTTTTAGTTGTTTAGATATCTTAGCAGTGTCAGAATCTGTGCTACACTTCAATGGAGATTTAGGCGAAGGAACTTGTTCATTAAGGCCACTATGCACACAGGGGATAGCTATATTCTCCAGTGCAACTCGACAGCCCTCAAGAAGAGTGGGCCTATGAGGATTGTTCAGACATTTGAGCTCTTGGATTGAGTAGCAGAGTATATCCATAACTTACATTCACCAGGGTATATTAGTTATGGAGAGAGAACGGGTAGAGGTTCTGGTGGCTGGCAATGGTCGGGCGTGGATGAGTGCAGACCGTCTTGTGTGCGTCTGTGCCCTTTCCTGCCTTAAGTAGGTATGGAAAAAGTAGCCTAGCATATCTGGAGTGCTAACCTCCATTTTTGGTCAACACACCAGAAGATGAGCCAGGTAGACACGTCGCTCCGGACATTCGGCACAAGCCATGGCGGAACGAGGACTACTGACAACTACGGAATGTGAGAGTAGAAAGAAATGGTGGTAATAAGACGATGCAGCTAACAACACATACAGATTGAATAAAGAATCCATGCTTACATTGTTACATTGTGGAGGCATAGGGGATTTTGTGAAGAAATATCAAAAGAAACAAAAATTCTCTCTGAAGGGAAATGACAAGCACTACCAGTAGAAGGAGTTGCTTTTTGTGGTTATGGGTCAAGTAGCAACTCCAAAAATTCATCATATTATCAATAACTTGCAAGCATCAGCCCCTCATCTAGTGCTACATTTGACCATACGATTTAAAGAAAAGACCTTTCTGGGAGTAGTAGGGATGAAAGCCTTAGGAGTAACAGGGAGCTTGTGTGTTATCAAATATGCCCAAAGAATAGGATTAACAGGCATTCAGAAAGAAAACAGTGAGCTTGTGAGAGCTTCTTACGGAACCACTTTGTCATCTGGGCCCCTTACTAGTCATATTAAACCTACAACGTTAATATGAAGTGATGGGCAAAAATAAATGATCTACTTTAACTTGATTGATGCTCTGCAACATCAGACTATGTTATGGCTACCCTGGCTCCTACAGCATAATCCAGCTATTGCCTGGGAGAACTGAACTGTCACTAAGACCTCAAATTATTGCCTGGAGCATTGTTACATCCAATCTAAATGACAGTGTGAGGTTTCTCAAGCCACACTGCTTTCTTTTGGGGGATCTTCAACCTGTATCATCAATACAATGAAATTACCACCAGAGTATGAAGAATGTGATTAGGTGTTTAGTGAGGTGGAGACAGAGAAATGACCCCCTTGGAGTACATATGATTGCAAGACTGAATTAAAGCTAGGATTGGTTCTTCCTTGTAGTAGATTCTAAGCCCTAACTAAAGCCGAAAACAAATACCTGAAGGAATATATATACAAGTAACTGGCCAATGGAATTTATAAAACCCTCCCAAACTCCGGTTTCTTCCTTATTATTTTTTGTGCCATAAAATGTAGAAAAGCTGATGACCTACATCAATTATTGTGTCCTTTACCTGGTGCCAATTAAAATCATTATCCATTGCCCCTGATCAGTGTCCTGCTGGACCACGTCGAGTGCCCAGATATACACAAAAGTAGATATGAGAGGAGCCTGTTATCTTATAACAGTGAGATAAGGTGATGAATGGAAAATGGTCTTCCAGACAAAATATGGACACCTTAAATATCAAGTGACGCCATATAGTCTATGCAATGTACCAGCAGCCTCCCACCATTTCATAACCATTACTATGGGTGATTTGACTGACAAAATCACAGTGGTGTATCTGAATGATATCCTACGTTTCTCAAATACTTCAGAGCAACCCACAGAGTATGTAAAACTGTCTTGGAGATGTTGTATAAGATTCACTTATAAATTAAATTGAAGAAATATTCCTTCAGTCTAAAAATAGTGGCATTTCTGGGTTTTGTTCTGTCTTCTGATGGTGTCTCCATGGAAGTCAAAAAGGTTAGGGCAGTAGGTGAGTGGCCAACACTTCCAATGTCAAGGAAATGTAGAGCTTTATTGGTTGCGCCAATTTGTACAGGAGGTTTATTCATGGATTCTCCCAGGAATTAGTACCAATCACTCAACTACTACTTAAGAAGGGAGCAGCCTTTATTTGGTCAGTAGAAGCTGAACAAGTTTTAAATTTCGCGAAAAATACCTTTACCACTGCAGCAGTCCTACTACATGCAGGCCCAGCAGAACCATTTTATTTGGAAGCTGATGCTTCAGACCAAGCCATCTGAGGAGTTTAATCTCAGTGTCATAAGGTCATTGACCAGTTACACCCTGAGCCTATAGATCAAGAACATTCAACCCTTCAGAAATAAATTAAACCATAACGGAAATCAATTATAGGCTGGTAAGAGTGTTAAGGACACTTTTCAAGAATGGAGGCATTATCTGCTCAAAGGTAAAAATATAGCACAGTTTTCATAGATCACAAGAACCTCCCATTTCTCATATCAGCCAAAACATTTACTCCATGACAAAAATGTTGATCCCTTTATTTTGCTGATTTTTACTTTATGATAACCATCCGCCCAGGAAGTATGAATGGGAAGGCTCATGCATTTTGATGGATCCAGGTGGAACCACACAAAATGCAGTCAAAGTAAAACTCATAATTTCAGAAACAAGAATTGTGTGTATAGATTAATTAGTGAGTGTTGAAGATGAAGTCAGAAAAACTATGACTCCTGCTGACATTTCTATTTGAGCACAACAAGAACCTGGAATTGCTAAATAAATTACCTTATTACAATGGAGCAGTGTTTGTGCCTGCAGAATCCATTCAAGAAAAGTCTCTTTGTGAATGTCAAAATAACTGGCTGGCTGGAAATGAAGGAATCCATAAATCTACGGATATTGTTAGTGTTACTTTTAGTGGCCAGGTATGAATTTGCATGTCCAGTAATATATGAGTACCTATGATATCAGTGCATGACAGAAGCCTATTAGAGACGCCCCTCGATGATACTTAACACCTGGGGTATGGTCAAGATTGTGACCAGGCCGGTCACACACTGGAAAATTCCTTATCCGGGACAATATCCAATTATACTGCAGATGGTAGAGGAGCGCTCCCCCAGCCCGCAAAACCGCTAGCATTTTCACTGCTGGCATTGCTGCAGTGCTTTGTGAGGGCTGAGAATGCCAGGCCACACGCTACGACTGTTGGGAGCCCCAGTAGCATGTGCCACATCCCCTGGCTCCAGTGACTGGGAGAGCTGTTGTGGGCAGGGAGCCTGGTAAAGGTATAGCAGGGTGTGGAAGCAGCCCACAGGCAGGGGCTGCACCACACTGGACTATGGGTTGTGGCCTCTGCCAAGACTTTCCCTTGCTTATCCAGCTGCTGTCTGGACGCTCCAGAGGCCCAAACTGCTGGGTGTGCATGGTATACGGACCACATAGGTTGACTACTGGGGACCAGCACTGGTGGTCCCATGAGAAGAGAGTGTAAGAGAGCGTAAGGGAGAGGAGACTGGCATGCGGCAGGCATCCCGCTACCACTGGATATGAATTAAAGGGGGCATTAGTGCCGGGGGCCACATCGAATCACACACCGCCTCTATGCTGTGGAGTGTATCCACCAGTCACTATGCCCTCCCGAGCAATTAAATCACAGATCACTGATTTGAGTAGGTTCAGGTTGCCTGGGGTAGGCGCTGCTGGCACAGAGTGCTGCGAATGATGGTGAAGTCAAGGGACCCCAAGGTGGGTGGTGGATCAGAGCAGGAACCCTCGACATGCACCAATGACCAGCAGGCATTAAGCAGCACTATGGAACAAACATTGCATTCACACAGGGTTCTTGCCAAGAAACCACTTCATTGCTCACCTCCAAGGCCAGTGATAAATGCAAAAAGAACAATTGATGGACAGAATGCAGAACAATGTCATACCACCCCAGTACAGAGACATGGGCCTAAATCCATCGTTTTTTGGCTAACCTTGCCATTCCAGCTTGGACCCAGCCATGCGCAAATCAGTCTTGACCCTGCGCCCAATGTGAACAGTCGGACCCGAACTGCCAGGCCAGGTCCTCCTTGGACTGGACACAAGCATCCTAGGACCGGTTTCGACCAGTGATGGCACAGCTCTTTAAATACAGGAACAGGGCAGATATCTTGCAGATCGCCATGAGTAAAGGCTCATGGCATGTTGAAAACAGGATGGTAAACATATTTGAAGATTACACTTTGGACATTCAGAAACGCCAAGTCTCCTTCTTGTAAATCAAATGACAATCGTGCCAAATGGGCCTTAAATATTTCCTAATGTTCCTGGCTAAACATAGGTTGAGAGACTCGGTCAGTCCACCTTTTCACATCCCTGAAGGAAGCAAGCATTCAGTGGATATTTACATTCATTAAACGTCACAACACTCATGCATAACTAAAGCGTATGGGAGCGCAAATTGAATATTTACAGGAGACACATTTAACATTCACAGAACTCCAGAAAGTATCTAAGAGGTAGTAAGGACAGATGGTAGCCACTACAAATTCAGCATAGGCTAGAAGGGTGTTGATTTGGATATCACCTACAGTCCCATTAGTAATACATCATAAGGTCATAGAAAAAGAAGGCAGCTTGAGGTAGAAGAAGATACACTATATAGGGAGCCGCTGTCACTAGTGTGACTCAACCACAGTTTGTAGATGGAATATCCCTAACTACGGCACAGAATCTGACGGCTCAAGTACATGGGGAGGAGACTTAAACTGTGCTCATGACATTAAATTAGACAGATCAACACCCCCATTGAGTGCCAGATGGCCTCGCATCACTTTGCTTTATGGACCAGAGACTGACAGCTCTATGATTTATGGGAAAGAATGCACCCCGAAAATTCAGAATTCTCATAATACTCCCAAGTACATCTGCAGCACACTTGTATAGATCTATCTTTTCTTGTACAACAAAGCCATCTCCAGATGTGTGACAGACTCAGAATACACTGTCTGACAGCTGTCCACTGAAACTGAAAGTGCAATAGATTAGGCGCTGTGTGGGAATACCCACGTTGAGGATCAATATGCAGGCCCTAATGCACACGTGCCACATGCCATACAGTGAGTCTATTGGGAAATATTTTACTGAAAACACCAGCACAGTGTCAAACAGGGGGATGGAGTGGGAGGCCATTCATGTAGTGGTACATATGCTGTGCATGAAGACCTCATATGGTATAATGCGCACACTGGCCAAGGAGATAATGGCAATAGAAGACACTATGAGAGTGGTATAGGTGTCAATGGGGGGAGGCATTGGGGATGGAGGCACTATCATCAATCTGCCTTGCAAATACAAGGAGCTGGAGGAACGTCTTGGGTAGATAGACTAAAGGAAGTATGTCACCCATCAACACACAGAAGGGGATAGAGCAGGTCAACTATTAACATGCTCCTTCACATGGACACCTCCAGAATTCCCATTGGGGCAATAAAATAACCATCCAAGCTGCCATCATCCATGTATTTGCGGCATACTATTTCACGCTATATGCCCCCACAAACATGATAGACAACGCAACCTTGCACTCTTATATAGAAGTGTTACCCATGTGTAGATTAGACCCCCTGCAGAGTTCACCCTGGAAGAGCCATTTACAATAGCAGAAGTATGAGTAGCAATAGATTACCTGGCAAGTAGTAAGCTCCAAGGCACTGATGGGCTCCCAATGGAGTTCTATACGATATATCGGGGTAACTGGCCCCTAAGCAACTTCAAATATATGTAGAGGTCAAAGAGACAAGAATCTTATCCCAGACGCTAAGGGAAGTGCTGTGAGTTGTACTTCCTAAGCCGGGTTGGAATCCCCTTGATGTGCACTCCTGTCGCCCATTCTCGTTATTGCACGCAGATTGCAAAATACAAGGGAAGGTTCTAGCTAGTAGGTTGACCCAGATAATCAGCACCCTGATTCACCTAAACTAAAATTAGTTTATACCGTGGAGGAACAATTTCCTTAACATGTGGCACCTAGTCTCTGTAATGGAACTCACACCATAGGATTGTACACCTCTGTTGACTAAGTCCCTAGATATAGAGAAAGGGTTTGACATCACTGTAGTTACACCCTGTCTAATGGTGATACTATAGAGAATGGGGGTTGGCCCGGGTATTAAACAGTGGATCAGACTCTGTACTCGGAACCCACCACTGAGTCCCTATGGGTAAGGAAATGTCCAACTTTGTTTTCGATAGGCCGGAGAACCAGGCAGGGGTGCTCGCCATCCCCCTTAATATTTATTAATATGTGTGTTGGTCATGGAGCCACCTGCAGTCTGTTCAGGAGCAGAAGCCCAGACTTGGGGGTACCGAATAGTGGCACTTGGGACACCATCTCTCAATATGGAGATGATGCGCTAATTTATATTGCGACCTGCAGCAGTCCATTACACCCATGATGAAGGTGCTGGAGGGCTTTCGGATTTGCCAATTTACCCCTCCAAGATGTGATTGTTTCCACTAATGAAACGGCCTGCGAGCAGGGGTGATAGATATTGGCCTAGAGTGGAGATTTGATACGCTTGAATATTTGGGAATCCAAGTATACCACACCTCTTTAATCAGGGGAAACTAACTAAAATGGTGACTAGCACAAGGCGTTTGCCATAGTTTTGGAACCCCCCCCCCCCCGTCTCCCTCCAATGGGTAGAGTGGCTCCTGTGAAAATGCTGGTGTTGCCAAGGCTGCTATACCAGGTTTGGGCCTTAGTATTACTACTACCTGTGACATTCTTTCAGGAACTGGACAGTGTGCTGACAGACCTGGTCTGGGCAACCAGTAGGAAGGGAGTGGCACTGCATAAGTTGCACAACCCATTGGATAAGGGCGCGCTGGAAGCATTGAGTTATGAGTTATGCTACACGGAGGCCCAATTACAGTGGCCCATGAAGTGGATATCAGATGGCTACAATCCAGAGAAGACGGCCATAGCACATGGGTTGCATGGTTACCAGCTATTGAAGTGGCTGATGGGACCCTGCACCAGGGACTCCTCCATAAATAGGCTCGTGAATGTGGCAATGTTGGCATAAGTACGTGCTCTCAGGGACACCCACCAAACCATTTTCTCCATACCTGCTGCTGTGGGTGCTGCCAGCTTTCTATGCAATAACCCTCCACCACAATACAAAGCACTGGTCGGAATGCAGACTGACCACTCTGGGGGACATGTACGCACATAATATCTTGCTGATGTTTCAGGAGGTGGTTGATGCCTACAGCATAGGCCCAGTCCACTTCCTGACATATAATACACTGACGCTTACAATTAAGCAAACATGGAAACATGATCAGTTTGAACCGCAAACCTCAGACACCCTACAACATGTACTAGGTCAAGGAGAAGGCAGAAAAGTGATCAACCTGTTGTACCACACGCTGCTGGGGGACCAACTTATTGGGTAGTCCACCTTGGGTAATAAGTGCAATATTATAATAGGATAGAAACTGACAGAGAAAAGTGGGAATCCACTCAAGAACAAGGCACAACAGTGCCCAGGAGTCTGAGACTTACATACACACAAACTTAAACAACATGTACCTAACCCTTACCCGATTTGGTTGTATTTTCCCAGAAGCCATCCCAGAATACTGCAGGTTCGACTCTTGGGATGCTGATATTTAGCATATGGCCTGCCCCTAGCTTGCCTACTTTTGGGAGGCTATAGTGGCGACCATGACTGAGCTCATGGGTAAACCACTTGTGAGGCACCCAACGCAATGCTTGCTAGGAATAGTACCATGCACACAAATAACTAATAAGGGCCTGATTTAGATCTTGCTGGAACTAATCCAGTGATCACTTTTCTATCAGTGAATCCATCCGCCCACTAGGCTGTCAGCCCGCTCAATTTAGGTGCTGCCTGGGTCTATGGATGTTAGTCCATCTGAGTGCCACCATCTCTGCCAGACTTTACCTCCCGTGTTGACAGCATCATAGGCAAAAGCAGCTGTCTGAGGAGGCACAGACAATATTTCCACAGGGCCAATGATGACATTCTTCTTAGTGAAGTAACTGTGGCAGGTAAACCTCCACGCCTAAGTTAGCAGTTTTGAAGGGATTTAAGGTGGGAAAGTATGTTTTTTTCGATTTTCCACTTCCATTTCCATCATGAACTCGATCATCCAAGTGCTTCTTGTGCAGCTGCTATTTGACCACAAAGCAAATCCACCTCATCATTGCCGGAATAGAAGGTAAGGCTGTATTTTGCCTGTTTTCTTTTGAACTGTCTGTTCACATTTGCTATGGACTTGTGCATTTTTAAATTTCTCTTACAAGCAATTTTTTTCTAATGTGTAATGCATATGTGTGCAATGTTGTTGTTTAAGAAATTTAAAGAAACACACCTGTATTGACTTATTTTTTAATTTTTTCAAATTTGGAGCAAGCTTCCATCATGATAATAGACACTTAAAATTTGACATAAATCAAAATACATAATGTGTTCGTACAGATGTGTTTAATTATTTTTCGTAAACAAACAAATTAGAAATATTCATTACGCTTTTTCAATAATTAAAATTTAGTAGTTGCAATAGACAAAAACTTTTTATAAATAAATGTAAATTCAATGTTAGTTCGAAACGTAAATCCTATTTTTATTCATTTATGACATTACCCCTTGTGTAGTGCTTTTCCTGTATTTCAATATTGTTGTGTCTATTATTTCACTCATTAAGGTAAACTAAGCACACCTGTATTATCAACTAAATATAATAATTTCTATTTCAGTGCCTATTATCGTGATGAATGCTTGCACCAAAAGTTTAATGTCCATTACATTTTGTTTTTTTTTCTAATGTTTGGATTATAACCATTTTATTTAAAAATATAACAGGAATATGTATCTCACATTTTCATCATTAACATTTTCAATAATCAATGAATTCTAAATAAATTATAAGGTTAGGACAAACCTTGTATTTTTCTTCATTTATAATTGAGATGATTCTTTCATGAATGTTTTTCGATTAAAATAAATAGTAGGAAAAAACGTTTTTCAACAACCACACCTTGTAGCTTTGTTGCCTATAACTTGTCTCCTGAATATAGTCCAAAGGGTAACCTCCACAGGAAGGGGCATCTCTTGGGCACAGAGCAGGCACATCAAGGCTTTTTGTTGGGAGGTGGGGGTTTAGGTTTGGTGAGGGTCAAGGTCAGAGTAGAGAAGAATTCGGAAGGAAGAGCAATGGTAGGAGGGGTGGTAGAGGATTGGCTTTTGGAGGTAGAGGGAGCTAGAGTGGATGGTGTGCTTGCGCCTGTATGTTTGGTAGTTGCATGTCGGTCTGTGGTTTGCTGTGTATGTTTGGATGTGTGTTTTCTGGCTGGGGTTTGATACTCTGGTGAGGGTTTGCTTTTGATTGGTATGTTTGGATGTGTGTTTTCTGGCTGGGGTTTGATACTCTGGTGAGGGTTTGCTTTTGATTGGTGTAGTTATGTATGTAGGTATGCTTTTGTATGAATGTGTTGGTTTTGATGAGTGTTGTGGTGGTTGGTGTGGTTATAGTGTTTTGGGTGTGGGTGTGGTGGTGGTTGTGGGTGTGTTGGCAGTTATGGAGCTTGTGGGTGTGGTGGTGGCTGTGGTGCCTATGGTGGTGATTATAGTAGTTTTGGGGATAGAGGTGGTTGTGGGATAGGGTGATGGTTGTGGTAGTTATGGATGGGATGGTGGTTTTGAGTGTGAGTGTGGTGGAGGTAGTGGTGATAGTGGGTGTGGTGCTTGTGGGTATTGTGCTTGCGGTGCTTTTGAATGCAGTTTCAATAGTGTATATGTTGTTTTTGTGTTTGTTTGTGTTTTGCTGTATATATATGTCTTTGTGTGAGATTGTGCTGCTTGTGTCTGATGCAGTGGGTGCCTGCAAAGAGTTGAGTGTGCTTGGGATTGAAGTGGGAGTTTGCATTAGGGTTGAGGAAGGGACCTGAGTTTGAGCAGTAGGTTGGGCTGGTTTGGAGGCTGGTGTAAGTGAAGAGCCTGGTATTTTGGCAAACAATCCCAACATGCCAGATATTGAACCGTGAATGGCATCAAGAAATGCAACCATTTGTTACATTTGGCAGGTGAGCTAGTCACTATCTCAATTTGGCCTACAGAGATGCTGCGTGTAGGTCAATAATCTCCTCAATTACTGTAGCCGGAGTGACAGGGGTAGGGGGTGAGCAAAGGAGACCCTAACCGTTTTAGGGGTTCGGGTTTGGCCAACTGGAGGGAGCAAGAGGGAGGGTAGAAATGTGTCTCTGAGTGGTTGACAATGATGAGGTCTTTATAGTTTTGATAGGGACTCACACCACTAGTAACTGGTCACTTATGGAGGCATTCGATAAAAATAACAACGTGGGACCCTTCATTCCAATCGCCCAACCCTCCATGCCACTGTGTCTGTCGAAGTCCGATGCTTCACTGCCCAAAACACAGTGGCCAGCTGCATCCCTGCCTCCTAGACCAATATCCCCTTTACCAGCTCTTGAAGATGCTGTAAAGACATATACAAGTCTTATTGTATCTGTGTACATATAACTAATTATGACGTTTTTTCAAAACATTTATACTTCACCTGATACAAGGCTTTTAAACTATGGTTTATGCCTATCTTTAATACTTGCATGTAGGGAACATCTTCAAAAACCATTTGGTCACAGTTTTGTAATTTTTTATTATTGCTCCTAATTTATTTTTGATAATTTTTCTTAACTGTTTTCAATTCTCTCCAGTAACTGTTTTACACTTCTGAATAGCTCTGATTTGTTGTTTTTCATAGTGAACTTCTGTTCAATTTTTTTTATATCTAAATGAAGAATCCCTCTGTACATTGAGTGTACAAGCTGATTTGCCTTTTTTATTTTTATTTTTTTATTTTTTATTGGAACACATCAGAAAGAAAAGAACCATGAACATACAAGATACACAAGATAACCATCACATAATACATAATTCATAATTCAAAACAAATTTCCGACCTTGGCGAAATGGAAAACACAAACGCGCATACTCAGATACAACTTACAAATAAGAAAAGGAAAAAGCTACACAAATAGAGATACACGTAACTATAACCACATCATTAGTACTTAAGTCTCATAAAAATCAGAAAAAGCCCCCCAAATTTTCAATCCCAATCTTTTTTTCCTTCTTGATTCAGATAACGAAAAAAGGCTCCACTCTAACTTATACAATGTATATAACCGAGCTTGCCATTGTTGAAATAATGGAGGTTTTTCTTGAAGCCATTCTGCCGCAATACGTAATCTGGCGACTGTCATTATAACAAAAATAAACTGTCGACAACCAGTAAGTTCCTTATTTTGACCATCCTTAGGAATCTTTCCTAAAATCATCATTGAAGGAGTAATTTTTAGATTAGCCTTTAGGATAATGGAGACAAACTTTTCAATATCTTGAATGAATTTCCCTAATATAGGACAAGAGAAAAAAATATGTATACAGTCTGCATTATCCATTTTACAACGAAAACATTTACCATCATGACCTCTTCCCCACTTTAGCATTCGAACCGGTGTATAATATAAATCAAAGAGGCTTTTAAAAAATTGCGCTTTTAAATTAGCGGACATCAGTACATCTTTAGACATCAAAATCAGATTTCCCACTTCAATATCATTGTCTCCCAATAGTTCCCTCCATTTTCCTTGTACTTTGTCCAAATCATCAGTTTTTTCTTCCAAAAACATGCGATAGAGAACACCTATCTTAACTTGTTGTGTTATACCTTCTATGATTTTATGCTCCCTTAAAGAAATTTTGTGTCTGTTAAAATAATCTCGTATCTGTAAGAACTTAAAGAAAAAAATCCCTGGACAACCCAAATTCTTCACTCATTTCTGAGAACGATTTACACTCTCCTGCATTCGAAAAAAAATCTCCCAACCTGAATACCCCTTTTTTTTGCAATTTCCGAGCCACTCCATCCGAGAATATCATGGGTAAAAAACCAACCGAACAATATGGAGTGTAATATGAGACTTTCCGCACATCAATGAGACGGGCCACCCATTTCCAAACTTTATGAGCACCTATAAGAACCTTGAATTGTGTCCTTTTATAATAATTGCCGTCTATTTCATTAAAAAACACTTGTTTAGTTTGTGACCCCATCAAAATCTCAAATATAGAGGGATAATTATGCATGTCCTCCTTAGCATCTCTTATTAACAAAAATCTCATTTTTAACAAAAAACATACTACATAATACAAGAAAAAATCAGGTACCCCCATTCCGCCCCTTTCAATTGGTAAGGTAAGATGTTTCATTGCCCGCCTGGGTTTTCCAGGACTCCAAATAAATTTACCGCAAAGAGATTGTAACGCCTGTAATTTAGGTTTCGGAAAATCCAGGGGTATTGATCGGAATAAATAAAGAATTTTCGGAAGAACATTCATTTTGATGACATTAGTCCTACCAATAATAGTCAAATATAGCTGCTCCCATTTCTCCAAGGAAGTTTTGATTTTATGGAAGACAATACTCCAGTTAGCATTAACCAACTCATCCATGTCCATTTTAATACGTATTCCTAAGTATGTAACTTCATCAACCACCCTTTCATCCCCCCAAGTTATGGCACCGGAACAGAGTATTTGTGTTTTGGAAGCATTAAGTTTATATCCCGTTATCCTGCCGAATTCTTTGGCTAGCTTCTCAATTTCCAAACTGGCAGTTTCCGGGCTATCCGTCACTACTGCTATGTCGTCCGCATATGCGAAGACAGAAAAAGAAAACTCAGCAACTATAAAGGGGGGGGATCAACATATTCTGACTTAGTAACTCAATAAAAGGGTTAATATATAATGCAAATAAAAGGGGGGAACATGGGCAGCCCTGACGGGTCCCTCTTGTAATATTAATCACATCGGAGAGTCCGCCCAAAGTGGATATCTTAGCGTTGGGTTGGAGATAGAGTGTTTTAATGGCCTTAATATATCTCTGACCAAAACCCATTTTTTCCATTAAGGTCCATCGATACTCCCATGCCACCCGATCGAACGCTTTTTCCGCGTCTAATAGAAAAAGCGCTAATTTTCTTTTGTTAACCGCAGCCAAATCAAACAGGGTGATAACTTTATTGATGTGTTCAGTAGTGCTCCTTTTAGGAATAAACCCGTGTTGATATCTGGACACTAAAGATGACACTACCCCGGACAGTCGATTAGCCAATATCTTTGAGTAGATCTTACTGTCCACATTCAACAGGGATATAGGTCTATAAGACCCTACCCTATCAGTAGGTTTATCTTTTTTACAGAACACTACAATTGTTGCTTCGGCCCATGTAGCAGGGGGATTGCCACCTTGAGCAGCTAAAATTACCCGGTGTAGCTCATCCTTGATGTTATGCATAAAACGTTTATACATTTCAGCAGGCAACCTATCGGGCCCTGCAGCTTTACCCAATGCTAAACTGTTCACTGCAATTTCCACTTCCCCCAAAGTTATCGGTTGGTCTAGTTCATCGGCTATTCCAGGGTCTAATATTTTCAAGTCTATGAACATCCTATCATACCATTGATCATCAGGCGCTGTAATGTCTTCCCTCGCATAAAGTTGTGCATAATAAGTTTGGAAAATTCCCAATATTCTTTCTTGATCGTAATGTATATTGCCATGAGAATCTTCCATTGCCTTTATATATTCAGCGCAATGTTTCATTCGGATTTTTGTCGCCAAGATCCGGCCTATTCTTTCACCGAATTCATGGCTTGTCATTTTGGAGGTTAAAAACTTTCTAGCAATTTCTTTATCCCAGAATCCCAAGATATTAGACCTAGCTTTAATAACCCCATTTTCCTCTTCCGCCAAATCAACATTACCCAATGCAATTTTTCTGGTTAAAGAAATCTCCGCATTTCTCAGCACTTCATATAGCATATCCAGTTCCCGTTTTAATTTCCTGCGCTGGCCAAATGCAAAATTAATACATTCTCCCCTAAACCCTGCTTTAAATGTATCCCATACAACGGGGATGCTAGCCGTACCACGATTTTCATCAAAGAAGGTTTGGATCCAACCCTGCATGTGTGTAATAAATTCAACATTTACACCCAGTTTACGATCATATGAAAAACTAGCTTGTATCTTCCTCTTGGGTAAGTGATGTATGTCTACCATTAATGGGGAATGGTCCAAAGAAATTGGGGGGTAGATTCTAATATTATTGCCTTCAATCAAGTTTCGGGGTAGAAAAAAATAATCCAATCTTACTAATTTCTTGTGTGGATAAGAATAGAATGTATATCCAGAGTCCTTATTTCTTAGCACCCCCCAAGTATCCACCAACCCATGATCTTCTAATAAATTCTTAAGAGCAATATAAACCTTGGACTTGCGACCCTTATATATTGTTTGTGGATCTCCTAGTGCACTAGTGCTCAAATTAATATTGATATCACCACAGATCACTATCGGGTGTTGAAAATTAACAAGCTCCAAATTGATCTCTATCAAAGGCTCGGGGTCATCCAGATTTGCCCCATAAACCGAGACTAACGTAACCTGTCTGTTTCCAAACTTTAACTCAGCAATGACCCAGCATCCTTTCTTGTCTTCCAGCTTGCGCCCAACAGTGACTGAGGTGTCTCTAACCAAAATAGCCACCCCACGTATCATACTCGATTGTTTGGAGACTGATACAACTCTATAGCCTAGATCCTTCAAGAGATCCCTCTTACTCCATGGGATATGCGTCTCTTGTATGCAAACCACATCAGGTTGTATACATTTTAACTCCGCTGCCACTTTATGCCTTTTTATTACATTATTTAAACCGGATACATTCAGAGAGCAAATCCTTAAGCAATTTCCCGCCATATTAAATTCAAACGTTTTATCCAAGGTGGTTTAACCAATCTTTGTACAAAAGAAAAATTATATAATAACATGTTTAAATCCCATTTCTGATCATTGTATCTTGTGTCTATTTTTTCAGCACTCACTAGTCGTGTTCCAAATTTTTTCCCCCTTTTAATTACACCCACCGGTGCCTTTACCCCCCCAATAAAGCCCCCCGCCTCTTCCCCCCCCCGCTCCCCCATACACCCCCCCTTCGCTGAGGCTTTAGGACCAATGGTCCTGTGATGAAAGTTTGTCCCCCCTCACCTGCCGCCCCCCAACAGAGTTTTCACAATCCTATGATTAAACTACAAATCAATGCTGCCGGCGAGAGATCCCCGGAAAATCCAAATTATTTAGACATTTGTCTAATAAACTGCAAATCAATACTGCCAGTAATATAACCCCAGAAATCCAAAGTTATTTAGACATTTTGCATCTCACAGCCCAATATCAGATTGAAAGCAAAAATTCCTTGGCGGCAGACTCAGTGGTAAAAAATCTGGTGCGTTCTTTGTGTATAACTTTGAGTTTTGCAGGAAACATCAAATACACCTGAGCACCTTTGCCTTGAAACTGAGCTATAAGTTGTCTGAACTGCCACCGTAATTCAACAGACTGCTTGCACAAATCAGGTCTAACAAAGAATTCACAATCAAGACCTTTACATTTTTTATCAGGGCGAGCCTTTAAGAAAATCTCCTCCCTAGCTTGAAAACTGTTAAACGCCACTAGAATTGCACGAGGTTTTTTATCTCTAAGATTCGCCCTGAACGGAAATCGATGGGCCCTTTCAACCTCCCTGTCCCAATCCCATCTCTCAGTCTGTGGCATAGCAGATTTCAGCAATGAAACTATGAATCCTCGTGTGTCAGAGCCTTCTTTCCCTTCTTCAATTTGCAAAAATCTTAGATTGTTTCTACGGGCTCTATTTTCAATGTCTGTGAGTTTCCAATTAATATCTTCTTTAGTCGCTAGATGTGTTTCAATAGTTTTCCGTTGTTAACCCATCTCATCTTCCAATGAGGATATACGCGCTTCAGCTTCAGTTGCTCTAGTAACAAACTCATTATGTGACTTGACCAGCCTCCTGACCGAGTTTTGTAATTTCTTGCAAGAGTTTTGAACCTTAATACTGTCTTCTCGATTCTTTTCCCTATGTAGCATCATGGTCTGATATATCAGATCTAATTATATATCCTCAGAGCACTCCCCATCTTTATTTCTGTTAACTGCGCCTTCTAAATAAAGCTCTTTATCATTTTTGTCCAATCTGAGCCTCCGAACAGTGCTTGCGTCAGTAGACTCTTTATCCATATTCTCATCCGGGCTACTGTGAAGACTGCAGCCAGGTTCTTCTTCTATCTCATCGTCCGGGCCCTCATCCTCCATACTCATACGAGTCGCATACAGTTCAACCAAGCTTTCAGATGAAGACATAGAATGCTCTGATAGAGAAAAGAAATCTGCAGAATCAGTATCTCCAGCCATTGGACAAGTCAGCTCAGCACTGCCCACTTTCTCATGTATCACATCACATAGAAGCCCTTTATTCACTTGTCCTTGTATTTGTGCCTGTATTTGTGCAGTCATTTCTGTTACATTCAAGTATGTTCCAGCGCTCACAAGTGTATTAGAATCTGTCACAGACCCTTTCTCACTTCCCAAAGCTACCGCTATTGAACTCGAAGCCTGGCTGGAGTCAGAAGCCTTTTCCCCAGACACGGTCATCAGAACCTCCATTTCTACAGCAGCTGTTTGTTGAATATTAGAATCACTTGA
This sequence comes from Lissotriton vulgaris, assembly GCF_964263255.1. Taxonomy (NCBI): domain Eukaryota; kingdom Metazoa; phylum Chordata; class Amphibia; order Caudata; family Salamandridae; genus Lissotriton; species Lissotriton vulgaris. Next base: position 1,300,862,258 of record NC_141695.1, on the reverse strand, counting down.
GTCTTTTGAAACAATTGTATCCACTGCTTTCGTTTTCAAAGCGGTGAACATTCCTGGTATCTTTCTCCGCACACTTTACTCCCCCTCTCTCCCCTTTAATTTCTCTAGCGCTGCACAGCTCGTACTCACTGTGGGAGGCGGAGGGGGGGAGTTATTCCAGCAATGTCCATCTCAGCCGTTTTCACCGCCGTAGCTTCTGGCGTTTTCCCCGCCGCTTCAGCTCCGTTAACCGCTTCAGCTGTAGCGCCCTGTCCTCGCGCTCTCCTTCCCTTCAGCCGCATCTCAACCAGTCTGCTAGAAGCACCTCTCTCTGTGCTTAACGCCGCATCTCCAGGCACCGTAGTATCGAAAGCCGCTCTGTCTTGCTTCGAGCGGGAAACCACCTTCCACCAGGTGCGCTGAGTTAGGTATCTGATCAGGGGCAGTAACCGAACGTCGCGTGCTCGCTGTCCTAGCCGCTGACCAAACCGCCGCCACGCCCAGGTAAATACTATTCCTTGTATCATCCTAAGAATCCAGTGCAGCAGTAACGGATGTTTTTGACTAAAAAATTAAGAAATGTCAGTCTTCTCGCCGCATTGCCTTATCTCTATGGGGTCCGGCAGGAGCAACAAACTCACACGTCCGACTCGGACGCCATCTTGCCTCCAGCTGATTTTTTATTATTGCTCCTAATTTATTGTTGATAATTTTTCTTAACTGTTTTCAATTCTCTCCAGTAACTGTTTTACACTTCTGAATAGCTCTGATTTGTTGTTTTTCATAGTGAACTTCTGTTCAATTTTTTTATATCTAAATGAAGAATCCCTCTGTACATTGAGTGTACAAGCTGATTTGCCTTTTATGTAAAAAAATAAAAATATGAATCAATGTGTGTTAATATTTACTATAATGTTGTACCAATGTTTGTATAAACTGAGTGCTTGTGTATTTTCGGGGCATTTCACTTTGGTAAAACTTACTTTAGTTAATGTATGAATTTTTTATATGTTAAAACAATTTTATTTAATTCCGTGCCTAATTTGCTTATTAATGTATCATGCCCTATGTATTTACCTATGCTGTTGAAAAAATATTTTTTTTATTTACTTCTACATAGGGATTGATACATTTTTAATCCACTTTAGTATAGATAAAAAACATTTTAAAACTTTCTCACAAATATCTAAATTTATTTCTAGTGTTTTAGCAGTGTGAAAATTAAAACAAATTATTATCCCGGTTTGGTCAAAAATTGGTATCACATTGCAGTAAATTTTAAAACACATTGATTCATATTGATTTTTAAACTAAAAACTCGGAATGCACATTACAATTAAAAAATATTTGATCTTTGATGCATTTCAAATATTTCTAAATTGGTCAATTTCTTGTGGCTGATTTTGAGATTTGCAGATGTAATGCTCCATACGTGATGAACTTTCCATCCATCAAATTCCAAGTGCATTGCAAAATACTGCCCTTGGAATAGGTTGGACAAAGTATCTGTTTTGTTTGTGATGGTACATTCCATCTGCAAAAGTCACTTTAGGTGTTCTATTTTTTTTAATTCTTGATTTTTCATCTAGACATTACAAAGGACATAAAACTAATATTTTTTAGTATGTGTTACCCTGTCACTAATGTGTTAACATTCCTGTCTTTTCCCCAAAAAGTATGCCTGTAGAATTCATTTTTTCAATAAACATTAAGTACATTTGTGCATTAGTAAGACATCTTGCAAAATTGTCATTTTTAACTTACATCAAATTGTTGTTAACCAAAACTGTATCCTTATATTGTTATGCATTTAGTCATCGTGGATCACATGTTTAATATTGATTGTTTATAATATTAACTCACAAATATGAAGTTTGGAACATCTACTGCATCATAAGTGCATTTTATGCTATTTTACTTGTAATGGAAGAATGTAACATCCTTCACAATTGTGACGGAGTATCACACTTGACACAAATAACTGCTTTTTCCTGTTTGGTACAACTGTCCCATATAACATCTGTTAAAATCATGTTCAATTTAGCTTATGCAGTGATGTGTCTGCTAAAAACAGTCCTTTGTAAGTCATCAAAAATATAATGGTGCTGTAACAAAAAATATTCATTTAAAATAAAAAAAACGTAGCCCCTTCATGCTGCTGTCTTTCTTTCAACTGCCCATCAAGCTGGGGATAGGCCACCACAAGTATGCCGGCAATTAGGGGGAGGGAGGTCAGGGTGTGGTGCACTTTCTTGGAATGTTGGAAGGACTGCCCGAGCTAGACTTCTGCTGATTTCTTGGTCCTGCACTCCCAGCAGTAAATGCTGAGTAGGCCAAAAGACTGCTGCACTACGTGGCATTCTGCAAGCAGCAGAGAGTGCTAAGTCGTGCTGTTCCTGCTGCTGCACGCTGAGGTCGAGCAAGACCCCCTTGTCTCTGTTCTCCCAGCACGCAGCTCTGCCTCAGCTCTGTACACTTGTGCCTCTTCCTCCCCAACAGCAGAGCACAGTTCGAGGCCCCAGGACTCTCCTCTCTGCCTTTTGTCTTTTGACACCTCTACTCGCTTTTGCATTCATCCATTCCTTTTTCTTTTTCTGGTGCTTTTGCCTTCTCTTCTTTTTTATTCTTTTGTTCTGTTTATTGTGCCTTCTTTTCCCACTTCCGGCTGCTGCTGCCCCCGTGACCCCTCCCACCTTCCAGCTGTTCTCGTCCTCCACCTCACCCTACTTAATGGCAGCAGGGGCGCCAAAGGCAAGCCCATCTGCACCCATCTGCAACCCACCCATGACCAGCGCCAGGAACCCTGGGCCTCCGACCGGCCAGTGCTACAACTCAGCAACACTCCACGCACTCAACTCTGGAAGAAACAACTGCCAGCTGTCAACACCGAACACCACCTAAGGCCAGTTCTCCAGCTGACAGTGCTGCTGCATCTTAACCCACTTCCAGACGGCAGCCCACCGAACCTCTGAGCTTCATCCTTCTCAATGTTCACACCCTACACAGACACGCAGTAGAAATCTGGGACCTCCTCAGCACCTTCTCACCTGATGTTGCCTTCCTCACAGAAATTTGGGCCAACACCTCTGCCCCCAACAACGCAACCGCCATCCCCGACAGATAAAAGTCCCTGAGGAAGGATTGCCCGAACCACCCTGGAGGCAGATGCACCATCACACACAAAAACTCCCTCCCACTCACCACATTGAGCACGAACGACTCCACGTACCCCATGGAACACCTATATTTCCAGATCCAGATTAAACCCAGAACAGCTCTACTTGGCACACTAACCTACAGACCTCCCAGACCATGCACCAAGTTCGCCACTACCATCGCAGACCTCATCGCACTCCACTCCACCGCATCCACAGACTACGTATTCCTCGGAGACCTGAACTTCCACCTTAACAAACGCAGCAACCCCAACTTCACTGCCCTCCTGGACAACTTTGGCAACATCAGACTGAGACAGCTTGTCTCCACCCCCACCCACAAGGCAGAACATACCTTTGACCCCACCTTCACTGAAGGACAAAACATTCACTTCAACCACACCACACCACCCCTCCGGATGGACCACCACTGCATCCACTTCTCCTTCTCCATGTTCACATCACACAGGCCCATACCTCACCCCCGTGCAGGGTCTGGAGCAAGATCACTAAGAAGCACCTCACCTCCACCCTCAACCGAGCACCTAGCCCCACCACTACTGATTCCAACTCCATGGCTAATGGACTCCACAAATGGATTACCAACTGTGCAGACATTCTCGCCCCCCTCCAAAAACTCTTGGAGGAACAGCAAATCCCCGAAGCATGCTACGCCTACAAGACTGCCATGACATAACACTACCAACTCATCAGAACCACAAAAAACTTCACCCAGAACAGAATACTCACTAACTCCCACAACTCAAAGGAACTCTTCAGCATCATAGAAGAATTCACCAAACCCCCCAGCAAATCCTATGACATCCCTCTCTCCCAGGACTTCGGCAACAAACTTGGATCCTACTTCCATCCCAAGATCAGAAGTCTCTACAGCAACTTCAACTAGCAGTACCTAGATACAGACCCTACAACTCCAACCGACAATGCAACCTAGCCTATCATGACCGCCTAGACCCCTGTCACTACAGAAGACACTGTCAAGACCGTGAGAAGTATACACTCAGGAGCACCCACCGACCCTTGCCTGCTCCACATCTTCCACGGAGCTGCCTCCACCATCACACCCAAACTGAGATGTACCTTCAACTGTTCCCTCGAAACAAGCACTTTCCCCGATGAATGGGAATGCACAGAGGTTAAGCTCCTCCTCAAGAAGCTCACAACAGACCCAACGAACCTCAAGAATTACTGACTCATCTCTCTCCTCCTCTTTACAGCCAAAGTCCCCAAGGAGATCGTCAACAACCAGCTCACTAACTTCATAGAAGCCAACTTGATCCTCAATTCTTCCCAATCCAGATTTGCAGCAACCACAGTACTGAGACTGACCTCCTAGCTGCCACGGACGGCATTTGCACCCTCCTGGACCAGGGCCAGACGTAACCTCATCCTACTAGACCTCTCAACAGCCTTGGACACCGTCTCCCACCGCACACTAACTACCAGACTCCATGATGCCATCATCCGGGGAACCACAATCAAAAGGATTTGCTCTTTTCCTCACCGGCTGAACTCAAAGAAGCAGACTCCCACCCTTCTTTTTGGAACCCACAGAGATCAGCTGTGCAGTACCCCAAGGATCCTCACTCAGCCCCACACATTTCAACATCTACATGGCCCCTCTCGCCACCATTATCAAAAAACATGGACTCTGCAAAATACCCAATGTCGACGACATCCAGCTCATCCTCTCCCTCACCAAGGTACCCTACATCACCAGACACAGCTTCCAGGAAGGTATGAAAGATGTTGCCTCCTGAATGAGCAACAGCTGCCTAAAGCTCAACTCAGAGAAAACAGAAGTCCTTGTCCTCAGATCCACTCCCTCAGCATGGGACATCACCTGTTGGCCCACCACCCTTGGTGAACCTCCCATACCCACTGACCATGCATGCAACCTCTGCATCATACTCAACTCCTCCCTCACCATGCAAAGAAAGGTTAATGCTGTATCCTCCACATGCTTCAACACACTGCGCATCCTCCGCAAGACCTTCGAATGAATCCCCCGAATCCAGAAGGATGGTCACCCACGCACTTATAACAAGAAGACTGGACTACAGATATGCTCTGTACACTGCAATAAACAACTTTCTACTTCTCAAACTCCAAATAATCCAGAACGCCACAGTTAGACTTGTCCTTGGCATCTCATAACAACACCATATCACCCAACACCTACGAGAACTCTACTGTTTCCTGTGACCTTCAAGTTGCTCACTCATGCCTACAAATCCCTCCATAACATCAGACTCCAATACCTCAAAGAAAGAATCTCCTTCTATGCACTCAATAGAAGCATCCGATCTGCCAATCTTGCCCGAGCTGAAATCCCACACATCCACAGAGCCAGAACAGGGGGGTGGTCCTACTCCTACATCGCAACCAAGACCTGGAACGAAATCCCACTCAGACCTGGCTTTTCATATGAGACAAAGCTGTGCAAAACCCCCCTTCCCCCCCAATACCTTCAGACCCTCACAGGAGACTGGCACACATAAAAATCTCCTGATTGATTGATTGATTGATTTTTAGTGTTGGGTTTTTGTTCCGCACTGGTAAAACAGAGCAAATGGCATCATGCACAGTCTAAGAATGCACTGCTTCTTTCTGTTGCTCAAGTAGATGTTCTATTCAAGCAGCAGCTTCCTCAATGCAAACAGGTTTCTCAACGTGAGTGGTAGCAGCCAGTGGGAGGTTGTCTGGAGTAAAACTTTCCTTGCTTAACGTTGGCGAGTGAGGAAAAAACTCTGCTCCACAAGTTTTTGGAACGTGGGAAAAACTGCTAAATCCACGAGCGGAGCAGAATTTTACGCCCAGGCCTAATGCTGCACCCACACACCCAGGGTCCATACCTATGTGACCATGGCCTTCCAAATCTCATTCTTCTGATGGGAATTTACCTGCATGCATACAACATTTTTTGGTAAACTTATTTGTGTGAATTATTTTTTTTTGCTCTCAGGAGCCGAAACGGGTAATGGCGGTCATGACGATGGGAAAATAAAATAAGCATACAGCACCTTATCTGTGTGTGTGTATATATATATTACCTACTGGCAGTCGCCAGTAGGTAGTTATAGTTAAAACCTAGTTTCCATAGGAAATCCGCAACATTCTATTTGGAATAACTTTGGCGTTGGTGGACGAATCTTCGTGTATTTCTCCAAGAAAATGGCCTGCTCAGCTCCGCTCTTTCCCTGAAAGTTTGGGGGTGTTTAGTGAAGCGGGGACCGAGAAAAAAGGGGGGTCCCAAAACGGGTTTCCCCCATGCAATTTTCCATGGGACCTTTAGTCAGGGCTACAGCCCGAACGGCTGAACGGAATTACACCAAATTTGGCAAAAAGGTAGAGTTTGGTTCGCAGATCACGCTTTTTGTTAAATGGTGTAAATCCATTCAGTAGTGCCTGAGAAAATTATAAGTAAAATCATAAGTATATTTATAGGAGCTTACTGTACTCTGTACCTTCCCGAGCACGAGCTGAATGCTAACTGACAGTCAACGCTCCAAACCAGGAAGTGTTGGCAGCCATCTTGTGCCTCAGAGAAACACCCTGACCCCCCTAGGCCTGCTCAGGGGGTCCCACAAGGACCACCAAGGCCCCAAAATCGCGGGGTCAGCGTACGGTACGCGAATTCCGCAAAAAAAAAAACTTGGTCTGCTTTTTTATAAATTAGCCCCCGGGGGGACCAAATCCCGGGGGTAAAAGTATTTAAAAAGTGAGGGGGGTCCTAATCCCCCACACTGCCCCGGGGACCGCCACCCCGGGGCAAAGTAATTGTGATTGTGGGGGGGCATAGAGCCCCTCCGCAGCCCCGGGGACCGCCACCCCCCAGGGGTTTAATATTAGTGATGGGGGCCTCAAAGGCCCCCAAGCCCCGGGGACTGCCACCCCCGGGGCTTTGTTCCTAGGTATGCGGGGGGCTCACGGCCCCCCGCAGCCCCGGGGACCTGTGGGGGGCTCAAAAAAACCTGTGGGGGGCTCAACCCCCCAACACGCCCTGGCGACTGCCACCTCTCCGGGGCACTTATATGTAAAATAGGGGGGTCCATGACAGACCCCCCAGCCCCGGAGACCACCACCCCTGGGGCTTTATTGATGTTGGGAGGGGGGCCTTGCGGCCCCCTCCTGGAGCCCTCGATGGCCATGGGGACCAGCACCCCCCAGGGCTTGCTCCTGCAGTGTCCCGAGGTGCCCAATCCCGGGACACTGCTGTTTGCTGTGGTAGGGCAGAGCCTCGTGGCTCCCACCATACCACAGCATGTTAGCTGCTCTCTCTGACGAAAAGCAATGCCGGCTCCCAAAGGACGTGGGGAGCCGGCTGCGACCGTGTGGGCATTTGGTCTCTCCCTACGGTCCACAATGTTTTTTATCAGCCCCGGGGATTATAAAAAATTTGTAATAGACGCAATTTTTTTTTTACAATAGATTTACCGTGCGCGTACGGTGCGAATTACGTATGATGTACCGTGCGAAGTCCGTAAGTCGTCCCGTAAGCTTATCCAAGCAAGAAAAAGTAAAATATTTTTAGATACTTATGAAGTGTATGTGTTTAGATGTTTGGTGGCTCTAAAAAGAGCCCTTGTGTTTATTGGGAGAATTTAGTACCTACAAGTAAGTACCGATGCAGAGTCTAAGGTTCGAGAGGAAGACTCTGTTCCCCTCATCTGTAAAATGTACACCATCTCTCCTATATATGCCATGCATATTGAAGCGCAGATTGTTATGGTAAATGGACCCCATTCTATAGTCTCTGAGAAACCCAGAAATAGATTTATTCACATGCTTCCTAGCGTTCTCAATTTGTGGACAAAATTGATTGGACCAGTTCCATTTCTGCCTTTGACACATGTTAGAATAGACAAAGACAGTTTGGGGGAAAAGTGATATCAGTTCTGTAAAGGTGTTCTTCAAAAACATTTCCAGTCCTACCCCAGTCAAGGTGCCTAGGTCATTGCCACCACAGTGCACAATTATGAGGTCAGGGTGTTGGAGATGCATAAAGGATTTCACCAATGGCATCAATTGATGCCACTTTAAACCTCACTGTCCAATCCATTTAATGTCCACATTTGGTAAACCTAGGTCTTTGTGAATTTCTTTCTGTTGTGAGTACCTTTCACTCCAGAAAATATAGCTGTGTCCTACAATCCACACTGTAAGCATCTTGAAGAGAGGTCTTGATGCACTCAGATGGTCTCTGTAAATGAAAGGGCAGTTTGAAGTTTTTTTTCTCCAAAATGGTGGATAAGTGGAGTTTTGAAAAAAAGCAAAGAAGTGATTGGTTGTTTGAAATGTTAATAGCTACAAAAGTAGGGTGCAATTTTCTGTTTTTTAAAAGCCTGTTATTTATTGGTTAAGAAAAAGTGATAGAAAAGAACATTACTTAAGATAAGCTGGTATATAGACAAGTCAAGCACACTTGCTGTTTTGATTTGCAACAATGTATGATGAACTTTTCACCGGTGTTGTCAGTTAGGTGTTCCCTGAAGTGTTTCTATGGTAACTGGCAGAATGTGGTTGGGGGAAGGGTTGAAAGTGTTGTCAGTTGGAAAGGGTTCAAAAGTTCAAGTAATTTAAAAGTGTGTTTCATTTTAATTTAATGTGAAAATAAATATGATTTGTAGTTTATTTGTATATGTGTGTGGATTGAATGTGTAGATTGACAGGAAATGTTTGCTGTTTGCTATAGGAGTTCCTGACTCCCTTGGGTTAGTTAGGGGTTTTTACAATGATCCCCAATGTTCATTTTTTTAAAAAAAAACTAGTTTTGTACTCTTACGGGACGAGTTACGTAAATCGCACTGTACGCGTACGGTAAATCTATTGTAAAAAAAATAGCCTCTATTAATAATTTGTTATAACCCCCGGGGACCCAATCCCCCAGGGCTTATTGTATATGTTTGCGGGGGGGGGCAGTTTGCCCCCTGCAGCCCCGGGGACTGCAACCCCCTGGGGCTTTCTTTTGAAAAAAAAAAATCATGTGGGGGGCTCCTTGCCCCCCCACTTGCCCCGGGGACCGCCACCTCCCCGGGGCTGTAATATTTAATATAGGGGGTTCCGCGACGGACCCCACAGCCCCGGGGACCACCACCCCCTGGGGCTTTGTTGATGTTGGGAGGGGGGCCACGCAGACCCCCTCCTGGAGCCCTCGATGGCCCTGGGGACCGCCACCCCCGAGGGCCCGCTCCTGCAGTGTCCCGGGGTGCCCAATCCCGGGACACTGCTGTTTGCTGTGGTAGGGCAGAGCCTCGCAGCTCCCACCCTACCACAGCAAACTGCTTTTCATCAGAGACACCAGCATGTTAGCTCTTCTCTCTGACAAAAAGCAATGCCGGCTTCCAAAGGACGTGGGGAGCCGCTGGGACCGTGGGGGCATTTGGGCTCCCCCCCCCAGGTCCCCAGCGTTTTTTATTGGCCCCGGTGTATGGGGTCCCTTGGGATTATAAAAAAATTGTAATAGAAGCTTTTTTTTACGATAGATTTACTGTGCACGTACGGTGCGAATTACGTAGGACGTATGGTGCGAAGTCCGTAAGTCGTCCCGTAAGCTTACCCTAGCATTAAAAAAATTATTTGAAAAAACTATATTTTAGAGATATGTTTTTGAGGTTTATGTGTTGGTTGGTTCTAATTAGAGCTTTTCTTTTGATTGGGACTTATAAGTAAGTACTTATGTATAGTCTTAATATGTTAAGAAGCAGTGTTTTATAGATTGGTGAACTTTTGACCTCTGGTGGCAGTTTACAGTAAGGGGTAGGGTGGGAAGTTATGTCAGTTGGCAAGATTTGAACTGTTGAACCAATAGAAATATGTCTTTGGTTTTCAATTATTGTGTGAAGGAATTTGATTTGTTAGTAATGTGTATATATGTGTAAATTGAGAGGGAAAATGTGCCATTCCTTTGGTTCTGCTGCAAGCACTGGAGCAGAGACATTCTGTATAAGGCTATCTGCTGTGTGATTGGCATTCTTCTTAATCTACCAATCAGTTTGAGAGGTGAGTTTAAAAGTTGTAAGGGAATGTATGTGGTGCATTTTATTTTTAGTAAAAGTAATGTGTTTAATCTTGAAAAGTTTGTATTGTGATAAAATCATTTGGTAAATTAATGTGGTTAGTGAGTCAGGTTTCTGCAATAAAGTGCAGTACTAAAAAATATAGAATGTGTGCAGTCAGTTAAATGTTTTAGTTTGGTAAATGTGTTTTGGTAAAACGTATGGTTTTAAATAATTTAACTAGAATCACACTGATCATCTGTGTAAATTAAGGATTTATAGTTGCACCTTTTTCCATAATCTCCGCCGTTTTTCCTGACAGTCTACCTCTCTCTGCTTATACTGTCTGCTTTCTTGTGATATTTTCTCTTTTTCTTTATTTTACTTGTCTTTCCTTATAGTGCTGCTTGTTGCCATAGTCCCTTCTGTACTCTTAGTGTCTCTCTGTCATTATTGTCTCCTTTGTTTTCTAATAGTCTCCATTCTTTTTATACTGGCTTCTCTGACCTTTTAATCCACCGACCCTCATCATATCTCCCTGTTAAGAATTCCTCAGTCAGTATACATAGACTGCTGCATACAGTTTTAGGTAGATTTACAAGCCCCTTGGGCCTGTTTCTTGTTTTATTGTGTCTCACCTTTGGGAGTAATGTTGGTAAAAAAATAATGCAGAAAATTGGAAATGTATTTGGAAAATGTGTCAGCATTGTCAACTGAAATGTAGTGGTTATATACATAGAATGTTTTCAGTCAGTTAAACATTTTAGTGTGAAATGTGTTTTGCTAAAATGTATGGTTTTAAATTATTTGTCTAGAATCACACCGAGCATCTGTGTAAATTAAGGATTTATAGTTGCACCTTTTTCCATAATCTTCAAAGTTTCTGCATGTACCATCTCCCCTCTGCCTGCATCATCTCTCCTTTTGTTCACACTATCTCTCCTCTGCATGCACCATCTCTGCCTCTGCCGGCAATGACTCTGTATGTCTGCACTATCTCTCCCTCCGAATGCACCATTTCCCTCTCTGCCTTTAGCATCTCATTCTCTGTCTGTACCATCTTCCTGTCTGTCTGCACCATCTCTCCCTTTGTGTGCTCCATCTCCCCTCTGCATGTAACATTTCTCCATCTGTTTTGCTCCATTTCCTCTCTGCTGCACCATTTCATCCTCTGTGTGTACCATTTCTCTCTCTGCCTGTCCCATCTGTGTCTTTGCCTGAACCAGCTCACCCTCTCTCTGCAACATCATCCCTCTGCCTGCACCATCTCTCCCTCTGCCTGCAGCCCTGCACCATCTATCCTCCGCCTGCACCATCTCACTCTCTGCCTGCACCATCTCCCTCTCTGTCTGCACCATCCTTCTCCCTCTGCCTGCACTCCCTCGTCCACCTGCTGCTATTTTTACTCTTTTCTCTTCACCTTCTACCCCCCTCCTACCCCATGGTTTGTCACTCAAAGTTCTCGGCTTTTCTAAAAGTCACTGAAATAAACATATGAAATGTGCTTTGAATTTGTGCGTGCGCTTCTGAAATAAGTTTAAATAGACACAGAGCAGAGGCGAGGCTGGAGAGCTGTGTTACATACATAGGGCCTCATTTATGACCGTCACTTTTACGCCGCCGGTGCGTCGCTTTTTGTGACGCACCAGTGGCGTAAAAAATGCGCCTTGTTGCGTCATATTTACAAAGTGACGTATCTAGGTAGATGCGTCACTTTGTAAACCCCTGCACCACATTTTACCTGCGCCAGGTATAATGTATGCAAGGGGGGCGTATTGACGCAGGGAACGGTCGTAGAAGTGACGCAGTGAAATCTATGAGATTTCACTGCGTCACTTTTAGGACACCGTTGCGTCAAAATCCTGCGCCTGCCTCACAGCAGGCGTAAGACTGACGCAGGCCCTTTCACATGGGGCTTGCCCCATGTGAAAGGACGCATTGCTGGAGTTGCGTCACTTTTGTGACACACTCCAACAATGCGTCACTTTTGCGCTTACAGATACGTCAGAAATACTGACGTATCTGTAACTCCTTGCGACATGATGCGTCATATTATAAATATGACGCATCAATCATGTCGCAAGGAGTGCGCACTGAGAAGTGACGCATCGCTGCTTTCACGCAGCGATGCGTCATTTCTCATAAATGAGGCCCCTAGTGTAAGCTGATGGTGTCACCGTATGCCTGTACCATCTCCCTCTCTGTCTGCACTATCTCCCCCTCTGTGTGCTCCATCTCCCCTCTGCATGAAAGATTTCTCCCTCTGATAGCACAATTTCCTCTCTGCTGCACCATCTCACCCCCTGTGTGCATCATCTCTCTCCCTGCCTGCACCATCTGTCTCTCTGCCTGAACCATCTCACCCTGTCTCTGCTCCATCTCCCCTCTGCCTGCACTATCTCTCCTTCTGCCTGCAGCCCTGCACCATCTATCCTCTGCCTGCACCATCTTGCTCTCTACCTGCACCATCTCCCACTCTGTCTGCACCATATGTCCCCCTCCGCCTGCACCCCCTCCTCCGCCTATTTTAACTGTTTTCTCGTCACATTGTCCCCCTCCTACCCCATGGTTTGTTCCTCACAGTTCTCTACCTTTTTTAAAGTCACTGAAATAAACAAATGAAATGTGCTTTGAATTTGTGCGTGCGCTGTTGAAATAAGTTTAAATAGACACAGAGCAGAGGTGAGGCTGCAGAGCTGTGTTATATACATAGCGTACGCAGATGGTGTCACCCCATGTGAGGGTATCACCCGGTGCGGTCTGCACCCTCTCCAACCCTCTAGTGACGCCACTGACAAGCCCCTTGGGCCTGTTTCTTGTACTATTGTGTCTCACAATAGTACAAGAAACAATAAAATAATGCAGTAGATTTGAAATGTATTTGAAATTTGAGTCAGGATTGTCCACTGAAATATAGTCGTCATGTACATGTAATGTGTTTAGTCACTTAAACGTTTTAGTGTGGGAAATGTGTTTTGCTAAAATGTATGGTTGTAAGTAATTTGTCTAGAATCACACTGAGCATCTGTGTAAATTAAGGAATTATAGTTGCAGCTTTTTCCATAATCTTCACAGTTTCTGCTGACAGTCTACCTCTCTCTGATAATACTGTCTCCTCTCTTGTGATATTTTCCTTCTTTCTTTATATTCACTTGTCTTTCGTTATAGTGCTGCTTGTTCTCACAGTCTCTTCTGTACTCTTAGTGTGTTTCTGTGCTCATTGTCTCCTCTGTCCCTTAATAGTACCCCTTCTTTTTATAATCCGTTGTCTGATCTTTTAATCCTCTCTCTCTCATTATACCTCCCTCTGCCTGCACGTTCTCTCCTCCGTCTGCACTATCTCTCTCTTTGTCCACACCATCTCCCTTCCGCCTGCATCATCTCTCTCTCTACCTGCACCATCTCTCCTTGTGCCTGCACCATATCCCCTCTGCCTGCACCATCTCCCCCTCAACCTGCACCATCTCACCCTCTGCCTTTACCATGTCCCTCTCTGCCTGCACTATCTGACCCTCTGCCTGCACCATCTTTGTCTTTGCCTGCATCATCTCCCCCTCTGTCTGCACCATCTCCCCTCCTCCTGTAACATCACTAACTCTGTCATCATCATCTCCTCTTTGTGTATGTGAATGCTGGGAGATGCCACAGGTTCCTCTTATGTGCACTGTCAATTACACTTTTACTCTGGGGGCGTACAAGGGGCCCACACAGTAAAGACCACATGCATTTCCTTGACGGTATTGCTGCTACAGAAAGGCATCTGCAGAGGCCCATTATGATATGGCTGGCGGTGTGTATTAGACACCACTACCATGTTAAACCCTTTCCGCGCCGGTCGTAAGGGGACCGGGGTAGAAAAGCAGTGGATGGTCTTTGCCACTGCTTTGGAGCTATCAGCCACGGAGGGGGGTCATTCTGTTTGGGGGTCATTCTGGTTGGGATTGCAGGTGGATTGCCCTCACCAGGCTGGCGGTGGGTATTGCAGCCTGGCGGGGGCAATCTGCCCGCCATCACAATGGGCCCGTTAGTGTCTCTCTGTCCTCATTGTCTCGTCTGTCTCCTAATAGTCACACTTCTTTTTATACTCCCTTGTCTAACCTCTTTTTATACTGTCCCCCTGTCTTCTCATACTCTGTATCTTTCTTCTTATACTCACCCTTCTCTCCTCATACTGCTACCTTTCTCCTCATAATCCTCATTATCTCTTCAAATTTTCCAGTCTTTTCATACTCTATTTATCCCCTTCTACTGCATTGTCTGCTTATATCATCTTTTCTATTCATATTTCATATTGTCTTGCAGTCTTCTTTCTCTTGTTGTAAGTCCTTCTATTTTCATATTCTTATGTTTGCTGTTATAATATCTCCTGTCTTCTTATAAGTAATATAATAGTGTATTTGATATAATTTATTTTTCTGAAGTGATATATATTTTTTATAATAGATTCATTTGGTCACCACTGAAAAAAAATCATCATGCCTTCTAAAACAGAGAAGAAGAAAGGACGAAAGAAAGCAGTTCATTTAAAGAGGACTCATCTACAGCATTTACCTGAAGATCAATGTAGTAACAAAAAGAAAAAAAGTCCTGGTAAGAAAACTAAGACTTTTCTGGGAAGATTGACAACCTCTAACAGTAGTTTGCGCAAAGTAAACAATACTGTGACTGTTTCTGCAACTAAGAGAAAAAACAAGAGTCATGGAACAACTTCAGAAAAAAATGTAAATAGTAAAAGGAGGTTCAATCAATTTAATGACATAAGAAGGAAGATGTTTTGTAATAGAGTTTTGTTCAATTTGACCAAGTTAATAAAGAATTGTAAGATGAAAACCACATTTTATAAGAAGAGGAAATGTATTGAAAATGTAGTTGAGAAAGCTTTTGAATTAAAAAAAAACTTTTTGTTTTAGTAATCAATAGAATTCAATCACTAGATAAGCCAATCCAATTAATGAAGAGCAAAAGTAAGTGAAGAGTAATTAACAGAACTATTTTTTTCTGAAGTTTTTTGGGTGAATGGCAACATAGTTCACGTTCTGAGCCTTTTTTTAATGAGGAGAGTTATCTTCAGAGTAATGACTTGTTGCATGCAGTTGACACTACAGGTCGTGCTTATGAGTTTAAAAATGGTTGTCCTATTGAGAAAGAAAAAAATGGTTCCTAGAAATGCAGAAGAGGTGTTAGCTGATGAGGTATTAGGGAGAAGGCCTAAAGCTCCAGTGTACACTTAGAATTGCCGTAGTATTTGTAGTGTACACAATTTCGTACGTAGGTTTACTAAGAAAGTGTTAAACAAATGATTAAGATGTTGCAAGGATTAGACCCTTGCAGAGTGAGAGAAAATACTGGTTTGCAAGGACTTTCTTTGGCTTGCCTTTCTAAAAAAGTTTGTAGAAGTATTTTTCACCATTTTAGGATGTTGCCAGTACATCATACTAAAATGAGAAAATTAGTCAGAACGTTGTATTATGCAAAAAGTCCAGTTCTAATGTTGAAGAAGTTGAACAGTGCTCTTTTGCATGGATCTGTGTCAGATGTAAAGAACGTTTGTGATGAAATTCAGGTTAGTTACTTTGGTGCCAAAGAAGATAGTGCAGAAATTGATACGTTAGTAGAAGGAAATGTAGAAGAAAATGTACAACATTGCAGTACAGAAAAATTTGAGCAAGAAATTACAAAGTTCAAGGTGGTTTCAGGTGAAACACCAAAATATTCTTGTATTTGTTGTCGATGTGCTCATTATCAGACTAGGACTGTTGATCTGTATTTTGAAAAGGAAAATAATTTTAATGTTAATGTTAATGTTATGGGTGTCTTATATAGCGCTCGGCTACTCCGAGGAGTGTCCCGGCGCTTTCTGACCCACAGCAAAACTACAAAAGGAGGCAAGAGAGAAGGCGAAGGAAAAAAGACCGATCACTGTCCATAGAGCCACGTTTTCAGACCTTTCCTGATAATAAAGAGTGGATGGAATTTGTAACTTATTTGTTGGTCGAGAATACTTTTGATTTGGGGTGTGATCAGCATATTTGTAAATATTGTTATACCAAATTAGACGAGAATAAAATGCCTGCTAGAGCTGTGCATAATGGTTTTGAGTTGGTAAATATTCCTTCTGAATGGATGTATTTAAATACTTATGAGTCTATTCTCATTCAATGTGTGCATCCTTTTCAGGCTATAGTTCGTATGGAGCCTAAGACAGGGAAATGCCCTCCTTCAGATTTACAGAGAGGATTCAGGGGAAGAGTTTGGGTATTTTCCATTAGATTTTAAGAAAAATATTGAAACAGTTGGTGTAGAAAATGTAGAAGATCAACCTTTAGTTATTCTTGTTAATGGCGTTCCTACTAAGAGTAAGAAAATCTGGCAGGAATAAGTGGATGTTAGAAAAGTGAAAAAGGCAACGTTGTATCTGATAGAAAATATTCAATATTATAAAGATGTGTTTATGAGTGAAGAAGAAATAACTGTTGAAGAAGATAATGACTTGCAATCTGGAGAAAAATAGAAAAAGTGGATGTGTCCAGAACTGAAGAAATCTACGAACATTACAGTGTTCATCCACTGCATTCCAAAGAAGTGATGGGGAATACTATAGAGTTATTCCAAATGAAAGAAGCAAAGGGAAGTCCCATTAGTTTATGGGAAAAAAACTTGGAAGTTCGTTGTTTCCCTCATTTGTTTCCCACAGGAAAAGGAGGACGATATGATGACCGACCTGTGCAGATTCCTGCATTTGAATACCGGACATTAAGATTGTATGCAGAAGATCCAAGATTTCGACATTGTATTCCGTATTTGTTTCATCTTTTGCTTGAGAGTGATTTGTCTGGACTTTCTTATTCAGTAAACCATATATTGAAAGCAGGTGTACATCTGCAAAACGTTTCGGCAAAGGAATTTATGGATAAAGTACACCAGAAAGATAATGTTTTGGAATCTCAGCTAATTAATCTCATGGCTTGTCAGCGTGGTACTAATGAGTACTGGTATCGTCATCATGGAGAACTTAAATGTATGCTAAGGAATTTAGAAACTCCTACATGGTTCCTTACTCTAACCTGTGCTGAATATGCTTGGGAATGTTGTAATCGAATCTAGGCCCCTAGTGTACTTTTCCCGATTCATGCCCTTATATAGGTATACTTTATCATATCCTTATATAGGCATAGAAATCACTACCCTATTTGGTCTAAACCATACAGCCCAAATACGGCATGGCTCCTTCCACTAGGTTCAGAGAATTAACAACGATTTCTTGGAAAAACCCGCCTTCAGCAGCTAGGAACTGCCCCCTGCTTGAATATTAGGTTCTCCAAGAACTCCTGGCGTTTTCCAAGAATTTTGCCTTTGAGTGACGATATTAAGTCCAAATATGCGTCAAACTTGGCACCTTCAAAGTATAAATATGCTCAGGTTTGCCCAGTCAAACACACAGTGGTTTGGAGCAGATCGACTATCTTCTTGCCCGACGCCCTGTAGCAGCAAATGCCGAAGGAAGCCGACCCTCCAGCTGACGCACTGAGAAAGACGCTGTCTTTTCTCTTGCAGAGAATTCCAGCCCCAGTGTTTCCAGGCTGCCCTTGCGGGTATCTGGGAAATCGTGTTCTGAGAGAGAGATACAAGACCTCCTTCATTCTAAACCAAGGTACGGAGCTGATTAGACCTCTTAGAGAATTCTTGGAATAGATTCCTGGCAGAGAACTACTAAACTTAGGCTACTTCTCACTTACTTCCTCCCTAGTACTAAACTCAGGTTAGGTACACCGGGGTAGGCGTATTTTAGAAGCACCCGTTTAGTACTTTTAGTCATTATATATTACTGTATGTATTTTATACGTTTTATGCACTTTATGGCTTAGAAACCATATCATGCTTTTACAGTACTACTTTATAATACTGTTCGTATTATATGCATTGTACTTTAAAACCAGTATTACGATTGTAGCAGTTAATTTCCAATGCTTGAGAAAGAAGACTGTTCAATAAATACTTTTATTGGAAACACCCGTCTCTCTATTTCTCTGCATCTCTGTTGAAACGAAGCATGCACAATTGACTGAGAAAAATAGGTATCTATTGTTTCCGTGACTCTAGAGATTTGATTTCTTATTCTTGGGAAACAAAGTTGTCATGTTAATGCGGTTGTCAGAAACTAATCCCTTCTTGTGAATTCGAGAAAGATTCTAGTGACCTCTGAGCTAGCTGGCACTCACTATTAAGTTTAATATATTCGGTAGAGACCTAGTAGACCTCATTCCTACGTCTAATCTACAGTATATATTATTCCAATGCGGAGAGCCATTTGGGAATATAGGAACTACACTACAGGATGATTTACTTCAATTTCTTCCAGAGGCAAATCTAAATATACTAAATATTGAATACAAGACACCTGGAGAATTGTGCTCTTTGGATCCAGTTAATGTATGCAGATATTTCAATCATAGATTGGAAGCTATGGTGTCTTTTATCGCCAATAAAAAAAATCCTCCTCTTGGAGAGGTTGTGGACTTCTTTTGGAGAAAGGAGTATCAAGCAAGAGGTGCTCCACACATACACATGCTAATATGGATCAAAGATGCTCCCAAATTTGGAACAGATTCAGATAATACTGTTTTGTCTTTTATTGAAGAATACGCTACATGTGGTATACCGAAAAGTACACAGGATAAGGACTTAAGACAACAAGTCTTACGATTCCAAAGCCATTGTTGTGGGAAATACTATTGTCGAAAGTACAAATCTAAGGTCAAATTCTACACCAAATGTCGATTTGGATTTCCACGTCCAGTAATATCGAAAGGAAGAGTGAACAGTTTTATGTTATTTTTGCGACATACTATCACAAGAAAGTCTCCTAAAAATACCTACAATTTAAGAAGAAATGAAGATTCAAAATACATAAATGACTATAACCCAGTCATTTTGTCCGTGTGGAATGCTAACATGGATATTCAGAATGTTGCAGACAATTCCTTTGCTGTTGCTCAATATGTAATATCGTACATAACGAAATCAGAAAATACAGAATTTAAGGAAATGTGGGAAGAGATTTCCCACAAGAAGAGTCTAAGTAAGAAATTATATACTTACAGTTTAAAGATGTTATCTCATTGAGAAATTGGAGCGTATGAATGCTCGGATCGATTATCATCTGCAAGTCTATACTCCAAATCTAGAAGAATCATTTGGGTGAGTCTAGGTCTTGCTGCAACACGAAACCGAGTACTTAAACCTGTACAAGAAATTGAATATTTAGCTGAAAAGGAGCCAGAAAGTACAGATATTGTGAAAACAAATATGTTGGATACATATTATCCAAACAGAAGTCATCATCTTGAGAACATTTGTCTCTATGAAGTGCTGCAAAACTATATTTTTAAACGGAATAATACAGAAAACATCAATAATGGTATATATGCTGTGTTTGGTTCTGAAGGATGTCTGGTGAAACAAAGAAGAGGACATTTGATTAATCACCGTAAACTGAGTTGAGAAACACCTGACAAAAGGGAATTTTACTATTTAACTCTTTTGCAACTTTTCAAGCCATGGCATTCAGAATTAGAATTACTTGGAGATTTCGAGAGCTATGAAGATTCCTTCAATGCAATAAAGATACTATAGAATGTCCTTTTTCTGCAAATTATGTGAAAATGTTGAACGATGAAATTGAGCAAGAAGCTACAATTGCAGCTGAGATTGCTGGAGATAGTTCTCAAGACAGTCAAACTTTTGCTTCGTTGAGTCAGGACCTACTAGGAGAACCAATTGTTCAAAATGAAGCAGCAACTGCTATTGAAGAGGTGGAAACAGCAATGTATCAAGCTCAAGAAGATGTAAGAAACTTAGGAAACTCAGAAGAACAATTAAATGTTGAGCAGAAACAAAAATATGAGCAAGTGAGAGAGCGCTCTTGCTCATCGTTTCAACCTATTCGATTGTACGTGAGCGGTAAGCTGGGACAGGAAAAAGTTTTTTAATTAAAGTAATTTCAACATATCTACAGAAAACAACTGACTCGTATTTGTCTTGTATTGTCACTGCTCCAACTGGGTTGGCAGCACACAATATTAAAGGAATTACTTTACATTGTTTAATAATGCTATCAGTGGAGCATGAAAGTAAATTAGAATACGACAAGCTATCTGGAGAAGCTTGTTTTGAAGTTTCAAGAGTCTTGAAGAAAATTAAACTTCTCATTATTGATGTGGTAAGCATGGTATCAAACTTAATGCTTGTCTTTGTGAATTTGAGAATGCAGCAAATTCTTAAAACAGAGTATGACGTATTATTTGGAGGAAAACACGTCATAGTTTTTGGAGATCTACTACAACTTACTTCTGTAAAAGGACAACCAGTGTTTAAAACACTGGCACATGAAGATACCAGAAAGTATTTGGGAAGTATTGGAAATGTTAACATTTGGTCATTTTTTCAATATAATGAACTTATTACAAATATGCGACAGGCAAATGATGCTGATTATGGAACTATTCTTCAAGATATAAGAATAGGAAAAGTGACAGAACATGGCAAACAAGCTTTTTAGAGACGATTACTTCCCAATTTGTTTCCAAATGAAAATATTGTTGCTGAGAAAATATATATGAAACTTGCAGAAAACAAGTCTATAATTTGCTTAATGCCAACACTGCGTGAATGTTCTCTATTCAATGAAGAAATTTTAAAATTGGAAAATGAAGAAATTATGAAATTGGAAGCTATTGACAAAATTGAACATGAAGGAATCACTATTATTTTGACTGAAAAGTTGAAGAAGAAATTGGATTCTTTAGAGAAGTCGAAAAGTAAAACTGCTGGTTTAGAAATTAATTTGTATGCATGTGTAAACTGTAGGGTAATTTTACGCCATAGTTTGAATGTGGAAAAAGGTTTAGTAAATGGAGCAATGGGTAAAATTGTTGATTTTGTTAATTATGTAAATAGAGATGGGATTGAATTCTTGAAGATCAAATTTGATGAAATTGCAGAAATACAACAATTTAGTCAATGTTCATCTCGGTTCTTGCTTGTAAAAGATTTGTATGTATGCAGAAAAAAGTTTCCTATTTATTTGGCATATGCGGTGACCATTCATAAATCTCAAGGTTTAAGTGTAGATAGTGCTTTAGTAAATATTGGAAGTACTGTGTTTAAAGAGGGTATGGCATATGTTGCTTTGTCATGAGTCAGAACATTATCTGGATTGCACTTGATTGATTTTGATGAGAAAAAGGTTAGTGCAGATGCAAATTGTGTCAAAGAGTATAATAGATTAAGAAGAGAATATGCTCCAAATTTCGTTCAATATCCAGTATTTGAAAAGCGTGTTGTAGGTAGAAAATGAAGATTTGAGAATATCTGTAGTGAAACTGTAGAGAAAGAAAAAATACAAGATGAAGCTGTGTCTGCAAGCAAAAAAAAAGGACAATGTTAAAGAGAATGGTGGTTATGCAGCAGCAAATTGTTGAAAATCGGGACGAAAGATTCTGTTTATTGTTGTATTCTGTTTATGATAAATGTAGTAGTGATAAAAGTAAAATACAAAGTGTTTCTGATATTCGAAATGTTTTGGACATATGTTCTGGTTCTAGCTTAATGTACTGGAAGATGAAGGTATAGATATTGAACATATTTTTGGCCTTTCTTATAAATGGCAACATGACCGTCAAACTTGTTTGTTTGTTTACATGTAGCACTAACATAGACACTGAAAGATTCATATATTTGACTTTACCAGACTGTGAATCAGTGTCTTTTAACAATCTAGTTAGAGGAGCTAGTCAAAACATGGAGTGTAGAAATGTAAATCAGAAATGTCATCAACATTATTTATACAAAGATATGGACAGTATGTTATTTTAATGCTGCAACGTTGTAGAGCTGATGGAAGAAAATTGGAAACTTTAATTAAAAATTTTATAGCTGGTCAAGTTTCAATATCAGGAAGAACTTTTGTAGCTGTTGCAATTATTTTTCATGATGGACCTTCCAAAACATCTGAACATTACACTGTTTATTTAGAATGTCTGAAAGGTTGGATACATTATAATGAAAGTCAATTAGTTTTTAAGCAACGTCTGCTTAAAGAGTTACCAAATTCTTACCTAATATTTTTAAAGCCAACATTTTAAGATCAAAATTTGGCCTTTCAGGATTACTGCTGTAAAGCTAGATTAGTCTGGTGTTGCAGAGTATTTTGTAACTGAGGGTGAAGAGCTTGAAAAAATCCTCTTGTTGATGTTGAGGCAGTGTAGCTGTATCATTTTGTGGTTGATGTGGCTGTAGCGGGGGACTTTGAAGATCAGTCAGGTGGAGGTAGTTTGGATTGGTTGTAGTCGTTATAGTTGTTTGGCTGGAATTCTTGTGCTGAGTGTGTTGCCACGGAGTAGTCTATTTCTTCTTGTTTTCTTTAGGATGTACTTATGTGCAGAATGTGGAAGGTGTTAAAGCAGTATGACGAAATGCTATAGACTTGTTTACACCTGTACAGGGAGGAGTTGAGGAGGAATTGTAGGTTGTGTATATGGACAGTAGGTGTTGGTACTGTTTACAATGTAGTTGGCCAGCAGGAGTCATCTGAAGCTGAGGGGGTGGGTCTAGGTGTTGGTACTGTTTACAATGTAGTTGGCCAGCATGAGTCATCTGAAGCTGAGGGGGTGGGTCTGAGGATGAGTATCTTCATGTTGTGCGAGTTCAGATTTAGAGAGCTGCTCTTTATCCATTCGGTGATGTCCTTAATTACATTGTGGAGGTTGTTTTTTATGGTATGTGGCTCCTTGGTGAGAAAGAGGATGAGCTAGTTGTCGTCGACGTAAGAGATGATGTTGAGATGATGTTGTGGTTGAGATGGCGGGCTATTAGTGTGAGGGTGGTCATGAAGATGTTGAATAGCGTTGGGCTGAGAGGACGGTGCAAATGATATCAGTGGTTTTGGATCAGAAGGCTGGAAGGCAGAAGTTCAGAATTAGTATTGAACAACTTTCAAACTAAGAATTTCACACATACTATTTGGCAATGGGGAAAAGTATGTGTAACCTTTAATAACTTTTTGTTCCAAACTTTATCAGCATATATTTGTAAGTAACATTATGTATAATGGAATAAAATTAATGATGGTGTTTTATTATTTCAGGATTGTTTGACATACCTCATAGTTACGTAAGAAATTGGTGTTAGAAAAAAACATTTAAGATATGTTTGATTTCTATTTTTTAGTTTTTATTGAGATTGTTGTTTGGGTATTTTTAAGATAATCTTCTTGATTGTCTTTTTTTTCCCCCCTGTTATGTGATGAGTACTGTTGAACTCACTGTTCCTAGTGAAATTCAATATATTCTGAGAACAGCAAAAAGGCAAATGAAATGCTTTAGAAATGATTTTGTGTTCTAAAAGATAAATTGTAACTCTATTTTTTTGTCTTCTACAGATGCTAAAATTGTAATAATTTTTTTTAATTTGTTATTTTGAAGGTAAGTATAACTAACTGTCAAAAATAATCGATGGAATGTACTTCTACAGAGGTGAAGTAACAGAACGTCCATGGTGTACAAAAGTTTGTAAAGACGATTTGTATCTTTGAAACACATTTGAAGAAATTAAAAAATATATATACTGAGTGTACCTGTATTCTTTGTATTTTACTACAACACATCAACTGCTTTGGAACAGGTAAGCAGAATAGATATTTTCTACTTTTTTTAGTACTGCATTTTATTATAATGGCCTTCGTTTTTTTTATAGTGATAAAGAGTGACTAGTTTGAAAATGTAAGGGCATTTTATCACTAAAAATTCATAGAAGCAAATTTTATAGATATAATCATATAAAGTAGTTGAGAATTGGTTTCGCATAATATTTTTTAAAGAGCAAAATAGTTGATAAAGCTAATTTTGTATTATGTATTAGGGAAAATGATAAAATGAAGTGTTTATGTTTTTCTGCAAGGAACAACAACATAATAAAATTCACTATGGAAGAGGAGCAGAAGAATATGGAACAGAGTTTTGAAATTACTAACACTCTGATAGAGAAGTTAAATATACCTTTGCTGGAGAGTGAGAATGAAGAAGAAATTATTGGTGCAGGAGATATTACCTGCGATTTTTTAGATGAAACTTTAGACGAGAACTTTCTTGAAGCTTTAAACGACATTGAGTTTCATGATATGACTTTTGAAATTCATGATAAACAAAACGAAATTTCAGACGAAATCTTGCTGGAAGTTCTATTAAATTATGAAATGTTACAAAAATAAATTTATGATTAAAAAAAAAAAATTGTTTGAGACTCTTCTTGCAGAATTGTAATCATTCAGCTAGTATGCAAGTTCTCATGGTACAAACTGGGTCTTAGGGCATAGACTGCTTCAAACCTTTATAAAATACTAGCAGCCCGTCCCGACGTTGTCCGGGTATGAATTGCTGCCGGCCAGTAGTATATTTTTTTGTAGGATTTTGTTTGGATAGCATTTCTTATCTGTGACAGGCCTGTGAAATGCTCCAATTCACAGTGCACTGCTGATGCACTTAAAAGTGCGCGTTCAGTAGTGTGTGAACTCGAGTTTCCCTACTTTATTTTTCCTTGCAATATTATATAGCACGAACTCGACAACATGGCATGAGCACAATTTACATTACAGAAGAACACATTCATTTGTGGTAGGCACGGGGAGACAAAGCGATTTGCCTGGAATCACAGGATGTTGAGTTGATGCCGAGATTCGAACGTAGCTCCCCAGCTCTAAAGTTCACAATTGTAGAACTTTTGGCGGGAGGTGTGTCTAAAAGTGTATGTCGGTGCTGGCCATCAATGAGAGAGACCTGTGCACTTTTCAAATGGGTGGTGAAAAAATCTGAGTATCTTGCTGGAGATGTGGGCCGCTATGCCACCAATGTACTTACCGGGGGAGGGTAAACACCCATTATTCCGCAACTTTCTTTCCACATACCATCACTTCGCATACTTTCATTATGAAAGTACCATGACTCCGCAATGCCATTATAACGCATGGCATTACATTATTTATGCTTTTACCACGCATACATTTACAATGAAATTCGTTGTAAATGCATGAATGGTTAAAGTGCGTTTTTTTATCTTTGGATGAGGTAAGTATGGGTATAGGGGTATATGTTTTGGGGTACTGAGGTGTATGTTTTGGGGTGTTAGGGTGTTTTAAAGGTTAAGATATCGTTTTGGGTTATGGGGTACACGGGTAGTTTTAGGGTTTAGGGATAGGTATGGGTTTTGGGGTACATGGGTATTTTTAGGGATCAGGGCTAGGTTTGGGTTTTGGGGTATAGGGGTATTTTTAGTGTTATGAGGTAGGTTTGGGTTTTGGGGTACAAAGGTATTTTTAGGGTTCAGGGCTAGATTTGGGTTTTGGGGTACAGAGGTATTTTAAGGGTTATGGGGTAGGTATGGATTTTGGGGTACAGGGGTATTTTTAGGGTTCAGGGCTAGGTTTGGGTTTTGGGGTATAGGGGTATTTTAAGGGTTCGGGGCTAGGTTTGGGTTTTGGGGTACAGGGGTAGTTTTAGGGTTCAGGGCTAAGTTTGGGTTTTGGGGTACAGGGGTATTTTGGGGTCCAGGGGTAGGTTTGGGTTTTGGGGTACAGGGTTATTTTTAGGGTTCATGGCTAGGTTTGGGTTTTGGGGTACAGGGCTATTTTTAGGGTTCAGTGGTAGGTTTGGGTTTTGGGGTACAGGGGTATTTTAAGGGTTATGGGGTAGGTTTGGGTTTTGGGGTACAGGGGTATTTTAGGGTTCAGGGGTAGGTTTGGGTTTTGGGGTAGAGTGGTATTTTTAGGGTTCAGGGCTAGGTTTTGGTTTAGGGTACAGTGGTATTTTTAGGGTTCAGGGGTAGGTTTGGGTTTTGAGGTACAGGGGTATTTATAGGGTTCAGGGCTAGGTTTGGGTTTTGGGGTACAGGGGTATTTTCAGGGTTTAGGGATAGGTTTGGGTTTTGGGGTACAGGGTATATTTATAGGGTTAGGATGGGTTAGTGTTTAAGGGTGTTGGGGTATTTTAAGGAGTAAGGGTGGGTTATGATTATGGGGTGCAGGGGTATTTAAAGGGAGCAGAGTGGGATTAGCACACGCTATGAGACATGGCATGAAGGGCGGAACGTACCACACGCCCTCAGCGTTTGTCACACCCCCAGCACACACCCACAGCACAACGGAGATACGCCCACAAGGGACTAATTTGCTGGCACGGTTCTTTTACCTTTTAAATGTATATGGTGGGCGTCTGCATAGCCTATGTCCTTCAGCTGCAACTGCCCTTTCCAACGCTGTATTGGGTGTTGTGATTGGTGCTGTGGTTCCTGAGATTACCCGCCTCAAAGGTTTGGGCTCTCTCTTTATTATATTAGTATGGATGTCTGCACTGTTCTATGCACCAGCAAACTTGTGTTTTATAATTTTTATTTCCAGGTATATATCCTTTGACTTACAGCAAAGTCTCTGTGATTGGTGATTCCGTATTGTGCTGAGCTATTCAACAGAATATCCTTCAGTTTGCACTGTGCTAAAAATGAAGCTATTTAAAATTTAGTAGGCAGTCTGCTTGAAGAACTGTAATCATCTAGTCAGTATCCAAATATTCATGGAGGACAGTACGTCTTAGGCTGTGGACTGCTTTAAACCTCCATAGACTATCCTTACAGTCTTCTATTTACCTACAAACTATTTTTTTTATGTTGAATTCTTCAGTCTGTATTATTACACTTTCATCAATCACTCTCACTCTACTGTTTCAGTATTGTATTGAGCCATATGGCACTATGTGCTTATCTATAAACTATTAGAACATTGGAATGGTGGGAGCTCCACTGTGACAATGGAGTGCTCTTGGCTTATAATGACTGGTATAAGCCTGGAGCTCCAACATTCCAATGATACTTTGTTCACTGCTCTGGCTGTGAATAAAAGCTTCTGGGAGCCTGAGGGGATTCCAATCCACTCGCACTCCCTGAAGGCTTTGTTCTTTTTTGTTAGAGCATTCTGCCTTCTAATGGTAGAATGTTCTAATAGCCCTATAGCCCTTTGTAGCTGGGCTATACTGGCTATTAAAGTCCCTCTCTCTTGTTAAAGGCCCTCACCTTCGACTCGGGCATTTAATGCTGGAGAGGGCCTTTAATAGCCGGTATAGTCCTCTATGGTGAGCTATAAGGCTATATTCTAAAAGTGAAGATGCTATATATTCAACCAGACAGTTGACATCCAATCAGCATGCAGCTTGTGCTCGGGAAGGTACGTGTAGTGTACGCGTACTGTACAGAGTACAGCACAGAGTACGGTAAGCTTCTATAGATATACTTATGATTTTACTTATGATTTTCTAAGGAAGGTTTCTAGTCACTTTTTGTGATGTTCTGTGGCACAACTGTCAGCGTAATATTTATCAGGCAGCACTAATGCACTTTTTTTGGTGTACTGTTGCCTGATAAATATCAGACCTTTTTATGACGTATTTTGTGTTAAAGGGGTGTGCAATGGGTGTTGCTGGGGGTGTTTCCAGCAACACCCATGGCCTTTTGACACTGCTCTACATTTACAAGAAATTGTAAATCTGAAGCACTGCGAAAAACGTATGCCTCCCCAGGAGAGGCATAAGGAAGGTTCAATGGGGAAAAATAGTTTTATTTCTCCCCGTTTTTTTCTTTTCTCTATGTGTGCTGCATTCTGCATCATATGTAGAAAAAGGAAACGTCTCTTGAGATTATTTTTGTACAGAAAGGTTTGCCTACCTCTACAAAAATAATCTTCCTTGCAACACAGACACCCTTGCTCCATTGTGCTAAGGTTTGTGCATTTGTGCAGGCAGACCATTGTGCACTGGCGCAAGGGAAAAGGATAGAAATATGCTGCATCTGATAGATATGGTCCTGCCTTCTATTTGAGGACTGCCTGAATATGTTTGAGAAACAACAGTGCAGCATGGTATTTGTATTTTTAATTAAAGGCATGTGATGCAGCGAACTTTAAAAGCACGGAGAAACGCACTTTGCAATTGATTTTCATTACTTCCACCTGTGAGCAAGGCCGACAGGGGCCGAAACGTTAGGATATTGGACGGTTACTACATGCTATGAGGTTGCAAGGCTTTGAATAAACGAAGAATCCTGTGCAGTATTGGGCCTCCAGTGTGTGCTGTAATTTGACTGATGGGCTCTCTCCGTGCTCATTGTTCAGGAGGCCACCTTGAAGGGGCGGGGCTCCGTGAACGAAGGACTTTGTATGGACATTAAAGAGGAGCATGACCTACTCACGCCCCCCAGCCTATGAAGGATTGCCACTAAGGTGAATAAAGAGGTGCACGTGTTTGGAAAGGGTTCGTGGATATGTTATTACTAACGGTCGTGCTGACAGGAAGACGCTTTTATTAAGCCATGTGGATAGACTCTGCAACCTGCAATATACTCACCTGCCTACTTTAATGATTTCCACTAATAATGCTGCACTGTCATAAGAACTAATTACAAATGCACTTCTGCCTTCTATTTGAGGACTGCCTGAATATGTTTGAGAAACAACGGTGCAGCATGGGATTTGTATTTTTACTTAAAGGCACGTGATGCAGCGAACTTTAAAAGCACGCAGAAAAGCACTTTGCAGTTGATTTTCATTCGTTCCACCTGTGAGCAAGGCCGATAGGGGCCGAAACATTAGGATATTGGAAGGTTACTACGTGCTATGAGGTTTCAAGGCTTTGAATAAACGAAGAATCCTGTGCAGTATTGGGCCTCCAGTGTGTGCTGTAATATATGTGCGGGTCCTTACCGCGTCAGGATGCACCGTCTCCAGTCACCAAAAATGGGAAATGGACAGGAGAGGCTACGGATCAGAATGCTGCTGATCTGCTATAGCGTGTGAAGCCGGATTGAACAAAACTCTCCACAATTCACGGTATCCCACTTAGGGACTCTAACCACCACTCTAAACGAATATGTGATTCAGAGACTCCCAAGGAAAAAATACATTTCCCAGCATGCAATATAGACAAAACGAACTGGCAACCAATAGGAGGCATGCTTTTAAATTACAAATAAAACGGAGCCTTTGTACAGCGCATAACGAGTGGCCTATGAATAGGGGGCAGGTGGCCCCGAAACGCGTTAGGCACCACAACACACCTGTGCAATTTTGGGGAGCAGTATCCTTACAGGCCGGATGGCAGGCTGAACACGAGTGTGCCCTGAAAGAGCTTAAGGACATTTGTGGTTTCTTATTTGCAGCGCGGGGTCCTTACCACGTCAGGATGCACCGTCTCCAGTCACCAAAAATGGGAAATGGACAGGAGAGGCTACGGATCAGAATGCTGCTGATCTGCTATAGCGTGTGAAGCCGGATTGAACAAAACTCTCCACAATTCACGGTATCCCACTTAGGGACTCTAACAACCACTCTAAACGAATATGTGATTCAGAGACTCCCAAGGAAAAAATACATTTCCCAGCATGCAATATAGGCAAAACGAACTGGCAACCAATAGGAGGCATGCTTTTAAATTACAAATAAAACGAAGCCTTTGTACAGTGCATAACGAGTGGCCTATGAATAGGGGGCAGGTGGCCCCGAAACGCGTTAGGCACCACAACACACCTGTGCAATTTTGGGGAGCAGTATCCTTACAGGCCGGATGGCAGGCTGAACACGAGTGTGTCCTGGAAGAGCTTAAGGACATTTGTGGTTTCTTATTTGCAGCGCGGGGTCCTTACCGCGTCAGGATGCACCGTCTCCAGTCACCAAACATGGGAAATGGACAGGAGAGGCTACGGATCAGAATGCTGCTGATCTGCTATAGCGTGTGAAGCCGGATTGAACAAAACTCTCCACAATTCACGGTATCCCACTTAGGGACTCTAACAACCACTCTAAACGAATATGTGATTCAGAGACTCCCAAGGAAAAAATACATTTCCCAGCATGCAATATAGGCAAAACGAACTGGCAACCAATAGGAGGCATGCTTTTAAATTACAAATAAAACGGAGCCTTTGTACAGCGCATAACGAGTGGCCTATGAATAGGGGGCAGGTGGCCCCGAAACGCGTTAGGCACCACAACACACCTGTGCAATTTTGGGGAGCAGTATCCTTACAGGCCGGATGGCAGGCTGAACACGAGTGTGTCCTGGAAGAGCTTAAGGACATTTGTGGTTTCTTATTTGCAGCGCGGGGTCCTTACCGCGTCAGGATGCACCGTCTCCAGTCACCAAAAATGGGAAATGGACAGGAGAGGCTACGGATCAGAATGCTGCTGATCTGCTATAGCGTGTGAAGCCGGATTGAACAAAACTCTCCACAATTCACGGTATCCCACTTAGGGACTCTAACAACCACTCTAAACGAATATGTGATTCAGAGACTCCCAAGGAAAAAATACATTTCCCAGCATGCAATATAGGCAAAACGAACTGGCAACCAATAGGAGGCATGCTTTTAAATTACAAATAAAACGAAGCCTTTGTACAGCGCATAACGAGTGGCCTATGAATAGGGGGCAGGTGGCCCCGAAACGCGTTAGGCACCACAACACACCTGTGCAATTTTGGGGAGCAGTATCCTTACAGGCCGGATGGCAGGCTGAACACGAGTGTGTCCTGGAAGAGCTTAAGGACATTTGTGGTTTCTTATTTGCAGCGCGGGGTCCTTACCGCGTCAGGATGCACCGTCTCCAGTCACCAAACATGGGAAATGGACAGGAGAGGCTACGGATCAGAATGCTGCTGATCTGCTATAGCGTGTGAAGCCGGATTGAACAAAACTCTCCACAATTCACGGTATCCCACTTAGGGACTCTAACAACCACTCTAAACGAATATGTGATTCAGAGACTCCCAAGGAAAAAATACATTTCCCAGCATGCAATATAGGCAAAACGAACTGGCAACCAATAGGAGGCATGCTTTTAAATTACAAATAAAACGGAGCCTTTGTACAGCGCATAACGAGTGGCCTATGAATAGGGGGCAGGTGGCCCAGAAACGCGTTAGGCACCACAACACACCTGTACAATTTTGGGGAGCAGTATCCTTACAGGCCGGATGGCAGGCTGAACACGAGTGTGTCCTGGAAGAGCTTAAGGACATTTGTGGTTTCTTATTTGCAGCGCGGGGTCCTTACCGCGTCAGGATGCACCGTCTCCAGTCACCAAAAATGGGAAATGGACAGGAGAGGCTACGGATCAGAATGCTGCTGATCTGCTATAGCGTGTGAAGCCGGATTGAACAAAACTCTCCACAATTCACGGTATCCCACTTAGGGACTCTAACAACTACTCTAAACGAATATGTGATTCAGAGACTCCCAAGGAAAAAATACATTTCCCAGCATGCAATATAGGCAAAACAAACTGGCAACCAATAGGAGGCATGCTTTTAAATTACAAATAAAACGGAGCCTTTGTACAGCACATAACGAGTGGCCTATGAATAGGGGGCAGGTGGCCCCGAAACGCGTTAGGCACCACAACACACCTGTGCAATTTTGGGGAGCAGTATCCTTACAGGCCGGATGGCAGGCTGAACACGAGTGTGTCCTGGAAGAGCTTAAGGACATTTGTGGTTTCTTATTTGCAGTGCGGGGTCCTTACCGCGTCAGGATGCACCGTCTCCAGTCACCAAAAATGGGAAATGGACAGGAGAGGCTACGGATCAGAATGCTGCTGATCTGCTATAGCGTGTGAAGCCGGATTGAACAAAACTCTCCACAATTCACGGTATCCCACTTAGGGACTCTAACAACCACTCTAAACGAATATGTGATTCAGAGACTCCCAAGGAAAAAATACATTTCCCAGCATGCAATATAGGCAAAACGAACTGGCATTTAAAAGCATGCCTCCTATTGAGGAGGCATGCTTTTAAATTACAAATAAAACGGAGCCTTTGTACAGCGCATAACGAGTGGCCTATGAATAGGGGGCAGGTGGCCCGGAAACGCGTTAGGCACCACAACACACCTGTGCAATTTTGGGGAGCAGTATCCTTACAGGCCGGATGGCAGGCTGAACACGAGTGTGTCCTGGACGAGCTTAAGGACATTTGTGGTAAGCATGAGCGAATTTTGCGGATCTCGCGTTCGCGAATTTTGCGGATTTGCGGATTCGCAATCCGCAAAATCCGCGAATTCCCGCGAATTTGCGGATTTTTTTTTTTGTGTTCGCCCGTGTTTCTGCCAGTTCGCGAGGGTTTTGTACACTTTCGCAAATTGCGAACTTACCTGTCGGGTCGCAAGTTTCGCGAACTTGTTGTTTCTACGTGTCCAGCCTGTTTGGGACACTCTTCTTCATCACTGCCACTCTCTGTCACCACTGCCACTCTCTGACTACTCATGCCACCCTCTGGCCCACCCATGCCACCCTCTGTTTCATCACCACACCCTCTGGTTGTCCAGTGTACATTATTTTCGGCAAAGCAAAGCACACCTTCCCTGCCTCAAGTGACCTGAATTAATTTGGGGCTGATTCATGTGTCACAGAATATTTTTTTAGCTGGCACCTGCTTCCTTAGTGCGCCCTGATTAGTGATCTTTTGCACTTGCTAAGTGCTTTCATTGTTGCAAAATTAGTTACAACACCTGCCCTGCCCCAACTGACAATAATGAATTAGGGGCTGATTAATGGATTTTAACTTCCAGCCTGGCTCCTGCTTGTCTCCCTTAGCTGTAATTCAGGACCTTTGTGGCATATGTGTAACTATTCTGAGGTTCAGAGCAGGGTCACATAATAGTTTCAACTGGCAACTGAACTCTGGAGGGGCCCCTCAGGAAGCACTCCAGGAAATGGCTACTAATGATGAGCCTGAACTTTTGAACCTGGTAAGTAGTTACTTTCAGTTTTGCTAAGATCGTATTTCTGCAATTTTGCACTTATTCGCGGGGCGCGAACTCACGCGAACAGTGCGAGCAGTGCGAGCAAAATCCGCTGCTCGCGGATTTGCGGATTTTGCGGGAAATTCGCAAATCTCGCGGATTGCGGATTTCCCGAAAATCCGCAAAATCCGCGAGCAGAACGGATTTTCCGCCCACGCCTAATTTGAGGTTTCATATATGTATATATATATATATATATATATTCACTTAAAAAACCATAGGTTTCAGGCCTTATATAGTTAGGAATTAGCATTTAAAAAACCATTGAAATTGCTCCTATATAGTTAGTTGTACTAACTATATTTCGATAACCCGCAATCCACTGCTGATGATGTCCCATATTACATCATTCATGACATGGTCAGTGACATCACTGATGACATCTCAAATGACATCACTGATGACATCACTGATGGCATCTCATTTGACATCACTGATGACATCACTGATGACATCATCCAGTGACTGTGTGTTTCTGTAAAGTTTAAATATGTTTTACATATTGAAGAATGAGTGGATGTATAAGTGTCTGGATGAAGGATTTAGTAGGTGCGTGACTGACTGTATGAGTGAGTGATTAAATGTGTCTTACTAAATGCATGGGTTAGTGACTAAACTGTCTGAATGTGTGTATCAGTATGTCTGTTGTTGAGTAACCTGCTGCATGTGTTGATCAGTAGCTATATGAGTGGCTATATGGGTTATTGATTGGTTGCCCAAGTATTTGAATGGGAGACTGAGTGTGTGTGTAGGTGGCTGGGAGGTGTTCGACTCAGTGCATAGATGTGTGAGCAGTTGATTCACTAGGTTTATGAGTTCAAGAGTGCATGTGGAAACAGCTATATGGGCGGTTGACTGTGTGCATGGGTGTGTTGGTGAGTGAATGAATATCTCAGTGCTACATGTCCAAGTATGTACATATGTAAAACACAGTCATGTGAGAGTTGGCATATATAAATGACTATACATGAGAGCCAGTGAATGTGCGAGTGGCTGTATGGATCATTGTGTACTTGTATCAGTGATTGTATAAGAGAGTAAGTATGTGTTAGGATATGTTTGAATAAGTAAGGTGTTGTGTGTATAACTGTATAGTTGAGGAAATGGAAGTGTGATTGATTCTTTGCATGACTGACTAGGTATGTGAGTAACTCCATGGATGAGTGGAAGTGTGGGAGTGTCTGTATAGGTGTATGAGTTCATATGATAGTGTTGTATTGATCAGTGACTGTATGTATGAGTGATTCTATGGGTGAATGAGTAAATGTGTGTGTAGACCTAGAAATCAGTGACTGCGTATGTAGTAACTGGTATTGGTGTGTCAATGGTTTCAAGAATGGTTGTCTGTATTTAACACTGGGTGTATCAAATTCAAAAATTCAAAATAATCTTTATTTCGATAAGGATTTTCATATCATAAAAGCATACATTTGTTAAAAATACATACAAATCACAATACACATACAAATATAAGTCACAAAAAGCCAGTACCATTTTATAAAAATAGAGGAAATGTTGAATTCATTCATAAATAAAAATACAATGAGGTTTAAAAAATTTTGTTCAGTTCTCCGAACCCTAAGAATTAAAAAACTATTTATAAAATATGTAGTCAATTTATTTATTTACATTAAATCACTAAATTTTACCAATAATTTCCAAAATTTGATTAGAGTATAAATCACTTCCGGGGTTTCCATCCTTTGTAGTCTAAAAAACGCATCTCTACTAGATCGGAGACCCCACTCCTTAAGAATTGGTTTAAGCAAAAATTTTCTGGGAACATAATAAAATTTACAGAATAAAGTGCAGTGCAAGTTTGATTGAAGGGCTACATCATCAAAGGGACATGGCAATGTGTGTCTCGACCAATCATTACAAGATGGAAATGTAATTAGCCGGAAAAAGGAGCCCATCTGAATCTAGAAAGAAGCGTTCTAGCATAGCAATTTATATCACTACTAAGATATAATTGGAGTCCCCGTTCTGATGTAATGTTTTGATAGGCTAGAACAGAATTTTTTGTTTTCTCCAATTCCCATCTTTTATTCTCTAGATGGTCCATAACCATTTTACGTAGCCCTTTCCTTGAGATTGTTTCCATGCTGAGTGGGTTTTTAAAAAAACTCCGGGTGACCAATGTCAATCATCATTTTTTCTACCACAGACAGCCATTTAATTCGTTTTACACCATCTAGGTGTAAACAGTCGGATATGATGTTACGATTAAGGGCTGTTTCAGGGGTTAACCACAGCTTGTGCCATAATAAGATCGGTTCGGTTGTTATAATATCCGAAATATATGGCAAACCGAGTTAAATATGTATAAAATAGTTAGGAGTTGATTTTGAAACCCCTAAAAGGTACCGGAGGAAACGGTTCTCAGTAGGTTGTATACAAATTGCTGAGTCGATCCCCCATACCCCTGAGCCATAAGTGGCCGTGGTCACACATTTAGCCTTATAGATGGCAATCAGCTCCTTGACAGGTCAGCCCCCAATTTTAATGGCGAAATTCTGCAGTGCTCCGATCGCTTTGGAGAAGGCTAGTATTCTAGCTAAGATAGTATTTTTCCAAGCAGATTTTCTATGAAAACAAATCCCAAGGTAAGGGAATTGGTCTGTTATCTCTATTTATCTGCCTTCTATAAAAATGGGGCAGGGTACTTTCTTCACTCCCTGACGGTAGGACATAGAGAAGGTTTTTGTAGGCCCAAGCTGGTCCGAGATAAAATTGCGGCATCATCCGCATATAAAAGGATGGGAACAGGGCGGCTCTGAACTACAGGATAATCATAGGAGAAGGTATTCAGAAGATCGCCAATTTTGTTTATATAGAGCGAGAAGAGTAGGGGTGCCAAAATGCACCCCTGTCTTACTCCCCTCCAAATAGGAAATCTTGATGAACACTCACCTCTTTGTCCAAAGCGCACCCTCGCATCAGCATCCCTATATAACTCTCTAATAAAATTAAGAATTAAGGGACCCAGACCAAGAGTTTCTAGAGTAGCCCACAACTGCTTGTGTACAACACAGTCCAAAGCTGAACTTAAATCTATAAAAGTAATAAAAAGGTTCCCTTTTTTTGCTATAGTGCATTTCGAAATTAAAAAATGTAAATTAAGACTCTGCTCAACCCTCCCCAAACCTTGCTGAAAACCATACTGGAAGATCGAGAGGATATTAAATTCCTCGATCCAATTTTGCACACGTTTTAGGATAATACGTCCCGCTACCTTCATTAAGGCATCAATAAGAGAAATTGGACGGTAGCAGGAGGGATCATGCCTGTCCCCGTTTTTGAAAATGGGGACCACTATTGCTTCTGGCCAGGTTTGTATTAAACTGTGAGTATTTGCATAGTTAATCACTAGGGTTAATAAAGGATCCCAGAAATCTAATTTGGCCTTAAAAACATCTATTGGTATTGAGTCTGGGCCCGGTGCCTTCCCGGACGGACTTTCTCTGATGGCCAGACTCACCTCCTCGCACGAGAAAACAATATCCAGCGGGACAATTTTCACGGGAAAACCAGAATTTTCAGAAGATTTGCTGCAACCCTGAAGAGGGATACATTCTGACTCTGGGCTATCATACACATTTTTAAAATGGGCAACCCAAGTGTCACCATCTATAGCAATATCTAACATTTCTGGTTGTTTTCCTTGTACGAAGGGGGCGTTTACTGCCTTCCAAAAGGCAGTAACATCTTTATTTTTTGAGGAGGAGACTAAGGCTTCCCAAGCCTTTTGTTTCAAGGCTTTCTTTCTATTCTTAATAGCCTCACGGTATTGACCTCTGGCCTGTCTAATAGCATCTAACGATCTTGGGGTTGTATGTAAAATCTTTTTTAAGGTTTTTAAAGCAGAGGTACAATATTTATCAAACCAGGCTCTATTTTTATTGAGACTGGGTTTGAATTGGCGGGACAATCAAGATTTTAGGGGCATATTTTGCTTGGTTAGCATGAAAAAATTAATGCTGAGCTGCGGCGATTTTTATCGCAGATAAACCTTAGTACTACCAAGGTTTATCGCAAATGCGATAAAAATTGGCCGCAATGCATGAATATCGCTGAAAAGTCAGTGATATTCATGCATTAGCGAGCTAATGCTCCTAGCCATGTTATCCACCTCCCATTGGATAACATGGCTAAGAACTGCTCAGGGCAGGTGTTAGCGTTTGGAGATATTCGCGCTTAGCGGGAAAATCTCCAAAAGATGGTAATAGGAGATAGCGATGTTAGCGACTGTTTTCAGTCGCTAACATCTTGGCACGCCCACTTTGCATGTCATCAGTGATAAATATCACTGACATGCAAAGTGGGGCCCAAGATGGTCGCTATCTCCTACTAGCTGTCGCTAACTGGTGTTAGCGACAGCTAGGTAATAGGTGGATAATTTTATCTCCGCTTTCTTGGCTTTTAAAGCCAAAAAAGCGGAGATAAACCCCCTTGATAATATGCCCCTTAGTGTTTCCTGTATTTTGGTGAAAGAACATTGGGGCATATTACCAAGCAATAGCGATAATTATTGCTATTGCTTGGTTAGCGAGAAAAATTTATCGCCGAACTGCGGCGATTTTTATCGCAGATAAACCTTGGTATTACCAAGGTTTATCGCAAATGCGATAAAAATCGGAAATAATGTATGAATATTGCTAAAAAATCAGCGATATTCAGGCATTAACGAGCTAATGCTTTTAGCCATGTTATCCACCTCCCATTGGATAACATGGCTAAGAACTGCTCCTGGGCAGGTGTTAGCTTTTGGAGATATTTACGCTTAGCGCGAATATCTCCATAAGTTGGTAATAGGAGATAGCAATGTTAGTGACTGTTTCCAGTCGCTGACATCTTGGCACGCCCACTTTGCATGTCATTAGTGATAAATTTTTCTGACATGCAAAGCGGGGCCCAAGATGGCCGCTATCTCCTACTAGCTGTCGCTAACTGGTGTTAGCGACAGCTAGGTAATAGGGAGATAATTTTATCTCCGCTTTCTTGGCTTTTAAAGCCAAAAAAGCGGAGATAAATCCCTTGATAATATGCCCCCTAGTATTTTTAAAGGGTCTTCAGATGGAGTCAGACAAATGTCCACTTCCATTCTTCTTTCAGATAATACATTTTTTTAAAATATTTCAGGATCCACTTTATCCCATTTAAGGGTGTAACCATTTGTCCGTCCCATGGAGATGTTTGATTGGTGACTAGTAATATTTTCCTTGGTTTGTGACCTCTCTATTTGCTTAATTATATTAAACATTAAGCCATAGTGGGGGGGCGGAGCTAGCCGGCGTCGATGGCGGACGCATGAGCTCTCGGCTCCTCGCCTTAGCCCCGGAATAATCCTGTTAATTTATCCTAAAACGTGTCCAATCTACTATAGCGGGCTCTCCTGCACCCTCCGACATCCCTAGATTCTGTTGGGTGCCTTTTGGACATTGGCTGGCGAGCCTCTCCGAGTGGTTTGGAGAGCGGCTCCTTGCGACTCGGTGGAGGAGAACTGGGCCTGAAGCCACGTGCTATCCTGGAGAGAAGGCCGGGCGACGTCACCTGACGTGCGGCCTCAGAGTCGGGCGTGGGCGGACTGGTCTCCGGCCGGACTAACACTTGGATTTTTCCTTCGCCGGAGCGTCCCCCTTTTGTCTGCTATTGCCCCACATCAGATCGACCTGTCCTCCCAAGCGGGGGGCCACCAACAGAGCAGAAACTGAGCACCCGAACCACGAGGCGGAGCAGACGCAATTTCGGGACGGTCACGGGATCGGATTCTCCCTGCGGCGCCCTGCTGTCCCCGTGTCCCCACGCCACAGATGCACGACGATGCCCGGTGCTGACATTGTAGAACTAATAATACCCAGTGTCTAGTGATTGTGGGTAGTGCCGGAGTGATTGAAGACTGTTCGTCCGCCATAACGGACGCCATCTTGGCCGCACCGGGCCTCTGGCACAGACCCAGTGCCTAGTGGCTGTGGATCACTGACTGGTGTGTCTCCCGTACTACCCTTGCGGCCTGCGGACAACGAGGCGCCTCTTGGTCCTGAGTCCCACTGCGGCAGGAGCAGAGAATGGGGAAAAACGACGCCACTCAGGCGAAGCTCTCCTTTGATCGGCGCAGAACGAAGGGACCTGATGCGACGGCCCCGGAGACGTCCCCGAAAGGGGCCACTGCAACTGCCCCAGCGCCTACAGAGCTCCGGGACATGCTGGCAGCCATGGAGAAGGGCATCCAGGACAGCATTGCGTCTGAGGGCTCTAAAATAGACGCTCTGTCTTACCGCATGGACCGCATGGCGGAGCGAGTGGATAAACATGCGGAGCGCCTGGACATGGTGGAACGTCGACTCACCGAAGCTGAGGAAGCCCAGACCGAGTGGGACAAAAATAGGAAGCAGTTTGGTAGACTTTTGCAGGTTATCCGTGATAAAACAGAGGATTTGGAGGCGCGCTCACGCAGGTCCAACATCCGTATAACAGGTGTGGCGGAAACGACGCAAACTGGAAAGATGGAGCTCTACGTCGAAAAACTGCTGAAATTACTACTCGGGAGGAGGCTTTTTCCCCCATGTTCATCGTGAAACGGGCTCACCGTACGTTGGGCCCACAACAGCAGCCAGGCGCGCCGCCTCGCCCCATCATCGCGAAGCTCCTTAATTACCGCGACAGGGACATTGCTTTACGCTTGGCGAGGGAGAAGGGTACGCTCCAACATGATGGTATGGACATCTCCCTCTACCCGGACTTTACGGCCAAAGTGCAAGAGGAGAGACGACAGTTCGCGCCGTATAAAAAACAACTGCGTACTCTGGGCCTTGACTACGCGATGCTGTACCCTGCCAAGCTTCGCATTAACACAGGAGGGCGATCATATTTCTTCACGGATCCCAAAGAACTCCAAAAATCCCTGAAGGTATGGACACGGGAGCGAAAGGAGGCTAGGCAGAGTCAGGAGGACGACGCTGGCTCAGCATCAAACCTGGAAGAACAAGACTAGAGGGGCTCTGCCGGAACATTTGGCTCTTCCTACCGAGGATGGACACGTTCCTGCTATTTGGTAACGCTGCACCACCCCACTAGGGGTGGTAAGTCTGGCTTACATGAGTGCTGCCAGTACTATTTGGAGGGGCAGCGGTCACTATGTTCGGACATGTGCTTAATGGATTGGTGGGGAGGTCGTGGAGTACTGGTAGGGGGGGGGATCTGGACACTGTTGCATTGTTGGGGGATTGGTAGGGTTGGGGGGGGCTGTTATACTTGCTTCCCGATGGGCACTGGACCACATGTGGGGCAGGGACGGGGTGCCGATCTGAACAATATCATTGGGACAGTTTGTGGTGTTGTACTATTCTGGCGCGCTTTGCCCCGGTGACTTTGGTTGTGCGACTCTCCAGGGAGTTGAGTATCGAACTGACGAACACTCTGCTGTTTTGGGTTTGATGGGGGGAATTTTGGGTCCTGTCTGACCTGGTTGGGGGTGGTCGGCTGTGGGTGGGCGGGGGAATGGGGGGTGGGGTCTGGGGATTGGGCTGTTGGGGGGGGGGTTTGCCTTGGGGTGTTTGAGGGGTTTGTGTGTACTGAGTGTGGACTGCCTCGTGGTACTGTACCTGTTAGGGAAAGCCGGCTGGTAATATGGGGGCAAGTGTACTGCTGTGTTCTGTTTTGCCCATCCCTGATGTTAAAATGGTTCATAAGCTCATGCAATGTCTAATGATGCACTGAATGTTCCCACACGTACCCCACATAAACTTAAATTGTTGACCTGGAATGTTCGGGGCCTGAACGACTTTCGTAAGTTGAGGAAGGTCCTCGGCTACCTCCATAGACATCATGTCGATCTGGCCTTGTTGCAGGAAACACATTTGCCACTCAACAGCAGGATGTTGCAATCTAGGGGGTTGGCGGGGAATATAGTTGCAGCAGGCTTCACGACACACGCCCGGGGGGTGTTAACCTGGGTCAATCCTACATCACAACTGAAATGGATCCCGGTACATGCAGACACTGAGGGCAGATACGTCCTAGCTAGATGTGTGGGTAAGGGACTTGACCTGCTGGTAGTAAATGTTTATGGCCCCAATTATGATCACCCTGAATTCTATGCGACTCTGTCCGCCCATTGCAGGTCACACGCTCAGCCTGGAATGTTGTGGGGAGGGGATTTTAATTTTGTGTTTGACCCCTCCAGGGACCGCTCCGCGGGCCCTGCTCGGCGCCCGGTGGCTTCAGCCACATATATGAAAGCCGGATTGACCAAATTAGACTTAGTGGATGTCTGGAGAGACAAGCACCCCACGAAAGGCGGCTTCACGCACTACTCGGCCTTTCACAACGTGCACACTAGGATAGATTATTGGTTAGCATCTCCTCCGGTCCTTGGTGGTATCAGCGCGTGCGAGGTTCTCCCACGCACACTATCGGACCATTCCCCCATTCTATTACACCTCTCCACTGCCAGGAAGGGGATACCAGCCTTCACCTGGAGGTTCCCTCCTTTCGCTCTGCTAGACGATGCCTTCCGGGGGGAGCTTGCGGAAGACATAGAACAATATTTCGCTACGAACCTAGGCTCGGTTGAAGACTTTTTTACGGTCTGGGAGGCGTTCAAAGTGTTCATCAGAGGAATGGCTATGTCTAAGCACTCCAGTGTGTTACGCTCCATCAGGCGGGAACTCACTGATCTTGAGACCAGGATGGCGGAACTGGAGAATCGACAATTATTGACTCTTAGTACTGCAGATTGCCCGGCGCTCACCCAACTCCTGTCGGAGTATCAGACTCTGGCGGATAGAGAGATTCTCTATATGGGCAAATATGCAACTGCCCGAGTGTATGGTGAGGGGGATAGGCCAGGTGCCTTGCTGGCCCGCATGGTCCGGGGCTCTTGGAGGCCTCTGGTTGTTGAGGAGCTAAGGACCCCGGAGGGTGATACAGTCACGGAAGAGGAGCAGATACTAGGGACCTTTAGACGCTATTATTCCGAACTGTATCAGTCCAGGACGCAGGGTGTGGAGAGCGAAATGGACGATTATTTGGATCACATTGCCATGCCATTCCTCAAGAACTCGGATAGGGAGTTTTTGATGGCCCCCTTCCATGAGGACGAAATCCTAGAGGCTCTTGCGAGCATGAAATCGGGGAGCGCGCCGGGTTCCGACGGACTCACGGTTGGCTTTTATAAAGCCTTCAAAGATATTCTGCTCCCGCACTTGGTCGCCCTCTTTGATGTTATCTGCGAGGATGGTGAGATGCCACTCACCATGCGTGAGGCGCTGCTGATCACTATACCTAAGCCAGGGAAACCTCCGGACCTTTGCGGCTCGTACAGGCCACTAAGTCTGCTGAACGTAGATGCAAAGATCTATGCCAAAGTCTTAGCCAACCGGCTGGCTTTGTTGGTAGCAGAGCTTGACTCCCCAGAGCAGTCCGGATTTGTCCCATGCAGGAATTTAACCTACAATATACGCACGGTGCTGGGCACGATGCAGCATGTCAAACAGGAGAACAGTGCGTTGGCTATATTCCTTGACATGGAAAAGGCGTTCGACTCGGTCGAGTGGCCTTTCATGGTTAGAGTACTGCGAAAGCTGGGCCTGGGCGAACCGTTTCTGCAGAGAATTGGGGCGCTGTACCATCGGCCGTCTGCCAGACTGCGGTTGGGAGACAGAGTGTCGGAGCCGATATACATTGGCAGGGGCACTCGGCAGGGTTGCCCTCTGTCGCTGTTGCTCTATGCACTGGTCGCGGAACCCCTCGCTTGTGCTATACGGGAGTACCACAGTCTGGAGGGTATAAGCTTTCCCACCTATAAAATAGGGATTTCGACGTATGCTGACGACACCTTACTGTACGTTCGGAACCCGGAAGCTAACCTGTCGGCGGTTCTTCGGGAGGTGGTCCGTTTTCGATCGCTCTCGGGCTTGAAGGTGAACTGGGACAAGTCCATCGCTTTTCCTCTCACCCCAGTGACACAACCCTTTGATGTGGAGTACCCACTACAGTGGTCCACCGACTCAGTCCGGTACTTGGGTATCCGCCTGCATACTGATCCTGAGGTCCTGGTTAGGGATAACTACGGAGTTGCATACAATAAATTGGTTGACGATGTCGATGCCTGGGTCAAACTCCCGCTTTCTCTTCTGGGCAGGATCGCTATTATGAAAATGGTAGTGCTTCCCCGATTCCTGTTCCTTTTCCTTAATTTACCTGTGGTTCTGTCGAGATCATTTTTTCGACAACTTACGCAAGTCATGATCCGACTGGCCTGGGGCGACAAGCAACCACGAGTACGATGGGCGACTCTGACTCTCCCCTGTGAGATGGGGGGCTTGGGGGCTCCGGATCTAGAGCGCTACTATCAAGTTGCGCAGGCTTCACACCTGCACTCGTGGATTCACGGTGACACACGTACGCCGCACCTCATTCTGGAACGGTTGTTTGCAGACCCACTCCCTCTGCCTGCCACTATCTGCCTTCCAACAGATCGATCGATCGGCCGGATGGAATCTCTTAAAGCGACCAATCATGCCAGGCATTCCCTGATGCGTTCTCGCGGCTGCGCCCTTTTGTACTCCCCATTGATGCCTGTAGAATGGGCCCTCTGGCTGGACCCATTGGGCGAGAGAGGAGTGGTCGAGGCCTTGCGTGCTATCGGCATAGTGAAGATGGAGGATTTGTTCTCCGACGGCACTTTGAAAACCTGGGATCAGCTTCCTCCCACAGAACCGGGCCCTTCCTTGCTGCAGAAATTCCAATTTCACAGACTCCGCTCTGCGTTCCGGGAGGTCCTGGGTCCTTCCATGGAGGAGCCTGAGGAGATCCCGGAACTGACCCATATCATTAAATCCAAATCACCTGCAAAGCTGATTTCACAGGTCAACAGGTTGGGAGTGGCGCATCAGCGCCCACAACCCTCTAAAGCTAGAGCGGCCTGGCAGGACGATTTGCAAACCCCCATAGACGACGCCATGTGGCGATACTGCTGCTCCAGCACGCGCAAGATCTCCCTGAATGGCAGGCACAGGCTGGTGCATTTCAAATTTCTCCAGCGGGTGTACTTTACCCCCGAACGACTGCACCGCTATGGCCTCTGCCCCTCTGCGGAGTGTGAACGCTGCCGAACATTGGTTGCTGACTTCTTCCACTTGGCGTGGCTTTGCCCCGGTGTACAAGCTTTCTGGGGGGAGGTGTTTGCGGAACTTGACCAGATTTTGGGGGAGACCCT
The DNA here is from genome assembly GCF_964263255.1 of Lissotriton vulgaris. Lineage (NCBI taxonomy): Eukaryota > Metazoa > Chordata > Amphibia > Caudata > Salamandridae > Lissotriton > Lissotriton vulgaris. Next base: position 1,300,817,994 of record NC_141695.1, on the reverse strand, counting down.
GCCACGCACTCCTGCGCTGGCGCTCCTTGGTTACTCTAAGCCGTTGGCCCCTTCTCTGCGCCGGCTGGTCGATATGGCCCTACTGTTGGCCAGGAGAGTGGTTGCGGCCTGTTGGATGCGTGGACCCCTACCTGCCAAAACGAGATGGCTGAGAGACCTACAATATTGTTGCACTCAAACAGAACTGTACAGCGACTTATTACCGCCAAGGAGTAGGCCAAAGAATTTCTGGGACCTTTACAAGGAACACCTGCAAAAGGGGGAGGATGGTGACTCTGACACCTCCGAAGTAGTTGATCTCCATGACCGGGTGTTGGAATAGTGATTTGAGTGCATGTGACTCTTTCCCCGAAGGGAGTGGGATGGGGCGTGAGACGGGACGGGAGGGGGCCACACTGAGGTTCTTGACTCTTGGGTTCGGTTGGGGGTAGCTCTGGGGGGGGAAATTCACTTACGATGGGATGACACGGGACACATGGCAGGCTCACCTTGAGGTATTCATGACTGGAAGGGGTTAGTAGTTCCACAGCCACACTCAGGGGGGAGGGAGTTGGGATGTAGTTGGGGTAGTTCCTTAGACCTTATTTCGACACAAGACCTTCTTGCCGCGATTACTGTTAGGGATTGCCAGTTGACACACTGTTCTAATAAACTGCACAAGAAGGAGCATCGCACTTGGTTATACTGGAATAATGGCATTTTACATCGCCGCCGGGCCTCCAGGATGCCGGCAACAAGGCTGTGTACAGTTCTACTTGATTATTGCTCACATGTTCCTTGCGTTGTGTGGTACAGTGCGATGTGAAACTGTTGAGACTTGGTGATGTCCATGGCTTTGCTTTCAATAAAGGTCTTTTAAATAAAAAAAAAACATTAAGCCATAGTGGTCCCCATAAACATCATCCAGGGTTTTCCATGAGGAAAGCAAAGAGGCATTTGATTTAGAAAATAAGGTAAAATCAATCACAGTGTTCGAGCCTCTCCCATGAAAGGTAGTATGGAAGGGTACGGGTGGTGAACATAGATCATTTACATAGTCCAAATTAAAATAAAAAAGAAAACTGTTTAAAATATCCCCTATTTTTGAATGAATAAAGTGGTTCAAAGTGTCATCCATTGAGGAGTCTAAACCACATAATTCTTTTGGTCCATACTGGCAAATGTTGCAATTAAAATCACCCACCCAAGCGAGCATACATTCCTTGGGGGTGGATTCTTTTAATTTAACAACGGTATGACTTAGGTCATTTAATGTTTGACTCAATGCTTCTGGGGGTAGATTATTATAAAAATTAACTATGATGAGATTAAGGGTATTTCCCCACCCAATCACAACTATCTGGAAAAACTCTTTAGGTATACGTGTCAGCACAGTTAGTCCACTGGAAATATCAATATATATAGCTAAACCGCCCTTATTTCTTCCCTGATTGCTCACTTGGGCCGCTGCGTGAAAGGTCTGGTACCCTAATAAATGTACTGGGTTTAATGCCCAAGTTTCTTGGAAACATAGGATCGAATAACTATTTACCAGCTCAAGCCATGATTGTAAAACAGTTTTTGATGCAAGACCAGCTACGTTCCAAGTAAGTACAGAATTTAATGTGTACATGGGTATAGGATTAAGATTTTTTGACAAGACCCCAATTTCGTCTTGCACCTTAGGGACACACTTGGCAGATAAGGGTACAGAAACAACACTTTCTGCAGACCCACCCTGTCCCTCTAAATTAAGTTCCAGGTGTTTTATAGGTGAACTTAGAGAATTTGCAATATCTGGGTTAGTACAGTGTATCAAAGGTTATATTAGAATGTGAGGAGGTGCATCGTATTATCACTTGAATTATATCATCAATGATGTGATCAGTGATGTCAAATGAGATGTCATCAGTGATGTGATCAGTGATGTCATTCGAGATGTCATCAGTGATGTCATCAGTGATGTCACTGACCATGTCATGAATGATGTAATATGTGACATCATCAGCAGTGGATTGCGGGTGCGCGAAATATAGTTACTACAACTAACTTTATAGGAGCAATTTCAATGGTTTTTTAAATGCTAATTCCTAACTATATAGAAGGCCTGAAACCTATGGTTTTTTAAGTGAATTTGCAAGGTTTTTAAAATGCTAATTCCTAACTATATAAGGCCTGAAACCTATGGTTTTTTGGGTGAATTTGCAAGGTTTTTTAAATGCTAATTCCTAACTATATAAGGCTTGAAACCTATGTTTTTTTCAGTGAATTTGCAAGGTTTTTTAAATGCTAATTCCTAACTATATCAGGCATGAAACCTATATTTTTTTTCAATAAAATTCAAAGGTTTTGTAAATGCTAACGTTTATATATGTTATTATCCTTCTGGGAGCACCTGAGCAGCCATCTTGTTTCTCAGGAGAAGTGAGGCACAAGAGAGCACAAAACAAGAGTGGAAAACGCGAAAAGGGGGCAGGGTTGAGACCCCCTGACCCCCTAGCCCTTCTCAGGGGGTCCCAGAAGGACCACCAAGTGCAAAAAAAATAATAATTATTTTTTTAAATCGCGGGGTACGCGCACGGTACGCGTACCGTACGCGTAGGGTGCGCGTACTCCGTGATTTTTTTAGAATTTTTCTTTTTTTTTGCCCTTGGGGGTCCTTTTGGGACCCCCTGAGAAGGGCTAGAGGGTTGGGGGGTCTCTACCCTTCCCCCTTTTCGTGTTTTCCACTCTTGTTTTGGGCTCTCTTGTGCCTCAGTTCTCCTGAAAAACAAGATGGTGGCCAACACTTCCTGGTTTGGACAGTTTGGAATGTTGACAGTCGACTGCAGCCAATCAGAAATCGCTCGCGCACGTAAGGGTACGCACACGTATGCGTACGGTACGCGTACTGTGCCCGTACGGTGAGCGCATATAGATATATATTTTGCTCAAATTCAATTTTCTCAACAACTACTGAAGGGATTTTCACCAAATATAGAGAAGGCAGTACTGCATTCCTGTCCCTACAATTTTGCCAAGTTTGGTGTAATTCCGTTCAGCCGTTCGGGCTGTAGCCGTGTCTAAAGGTTCTTATGGAAATGAACATGGGTAAAACACGTTTTGGGACCTCCCTTTCGGCCCCCGCTTGACGAATTCCCCCGAAACTTTAAGGGAAGGAGCGGAGCGGAGCTGGCCAAAATTCTGGAAAATTACACACAGATTCCTCAATCGACGCCAAAGTTATTCCCAATAGAATATTGAGCGCATATAGATATATAATTTGCTCAAATTCAATTTTCTTAACAACTACGGGAGAGATTTTCACTAAATATAGAAAAGGCACTACTGCATACCTGTCCCTACCATTTTGCCAAGTTTGGTGTAATTTCGTTCAGCCGTTCGGGCTGTAGCCGTGTCTAAAGGTCCCATAGGAAATGCCATTTGAAAAATTTCAAATTCAATTTTCTCAAGAGCTATGTTAGGGATTTTCACCAAACATACAAAAGGCACTGCTGCATACCAGTCCCTACCATTTTGCCAAATCTGGTGTAATTCCGTTCAGCCGTTCGAGCTGTAGCCTTGTCAGAATGCACCTATGGAAATTAACATGGGGAAAAACACGGTTTGGGACCCCCCTTTTTTCTCAGCCCCGCTTGACGAATCCCCCCGAAACTTTCAGGGAAGGAGCAGAGAGCAGCGAGGCAAATTTAGGGAAAATTACAGGCAGATCCCTCAATCGGCGCCAAAGTTATTCCCAATAGAATGTTCGGAATTTCCTATGGTAACTAGGTCCTAGCTATATATACCTACTGGCGACCGCCAGTAGGTAATATATATATATTACCTACTGGCGATAGCCAGTAGGTATATATAGTTAGGATTTTTTTCCTATGGGACTTTTGAAAATTCTATGTCTAATAACTTTGGCGTTTGTGGACGGAATCGGCTGAAATTTTCAGGAAAATGGCACATTTTGTTTCTGAGCAGCTCCTGAAAATTTGGGGGGGGTTCGTCAAGGGGGGGCCGAGAAAAAAGGGGGGTCCCAAAACGCGTTTTTCCCATGTTAATTTCCATAGGGCGGTTGGACTCACTTTTAGCCCGAACGGCTGAATGGATTTCCACGAAACTTGGCAAAATTGTAGGGACTGTTAGCCCGATGTGCCTTTGCTAGGTCTCAATATATGTGCTTCAGTGGATTTTGAGAAAATAACGTTTAAATCAAGATATATATCTGTAACAGCGCTCCGGGCAGCTATCCGGTTAGCGAACCTTTCGCGTATCGGAACTTTGCAAAGCGAAGGTGATTGGCTCTCCGGTGTCTGTCAACATTCTAAACAGTCCGGTGCGGCCGCCATCTTGTCTCTCTGTAGGATCGAGAGACAAGAGGAGGCCAAAACAAAGGGGGAAATGAAGGAAAGGGGGCAAGGTAGACCCCTCCTGACCCCCTAGGATTGATGAGGGGGATATTATAGAGCCACGCCGGGCCCAAAAAAAAAAAAAAAAAATCCGATTTTTTCGCCGTAGAGACGCGTCTTGGTAAGCGAACCGGGCAGCTAACTGGGCAGCTAACCGGGAAGCTAACCGGCAGTGTAACGGGAGTCTGAGGAGTAGCTGATTGGCTGTCAACATTGTAAACAGTCCGGAGCGGCCGCCATCTTGTCTCTCGGTAGGATCAAGAGACAAGAGGAGACCAAAACAAAGGGGGAAATGAAGGAAAGAGGGCAAGGTAGACCCCTTCTGACCCCATAGGATTGATGAGGGGGATATTATAAAACCACGCGGGGCCCAAAAAAAAAAAAATCCTGAGGAGTAGCTGATTGGCTGTCAACATTGTAAACAGTCCAGAGCGGCCGCCATCTTGTCTCTCGGTAGGATCGAGAGACAAGAGGTGGAAAAAAAAAGGTGTAAATGAATGAAAGGGGTAAGGCAGACCCCTCCTGAACCCCTAGGATTGATGAGGGGGCTATTAAAGTTCCCTGCGGGGCAAAAGAAAAAAAAATTGCGATTTTTCGCGGTAAAGGTGCTTCCTTGTACGTTAACCGGGCAGCTAACCGGCAGCGTAACGGGAGTCCGACATATTGTGTTTTTTGAACGTTTGTGATATGTGCACGTGTGGATTTTGTCTAATTAAGGTTAAAAAAATATATATATATCTTTAAGCGTGTTCTGGCACGCTTACGTTTTGGGTTTGGTTTGCGCTGCAGAGACGATACGTCACGGTTATGCGATGCATCATGAGGCGTCTCACGGGCTACGTGATACGTCACTTAATAAAGAATATATTTTACAGCTATAGATATTAGCTTTTAAAAAACCAATGAAATTCACAGAAAAAACCATAGGTTATAGACCATATATAGTTAGGAATTTGCATTTACAAAACCTTGAAAATTCACTGAAAAAACCATAGGTTATAGACCATATATAGTTAGGGATTAGCATTTAAAAAACCTTATTTTATTTGCACAAAACCATTGAAATTCCATATATAGTTAGTTGCACTAACTATATATCGCGGACCCGCAATCCACTGCTAATGATGTCACATATTACATCATTCATGGCATGGTCAGTGACATCACTGATGACATCACTGATGACATCTCAAATGACATCACTGATGACATCACTGATGACATCTCAAATGACATCACTGATGACATCACTGACATCTCATTTGACATTACTGATTACATCACTGATGATATCATTTATGTGATAATACATCTTCAGACTCTAATATAACCTTAGATACACTCAGTGTAAACAGGCACTCACAGACTGTCACACATCCATGGAGTTACTCACACACCTAGTCAGTCATGCAAAGAATCAATCACATCTCCATTTCCTCAACTATACAGTTATACACACCTTACTTATTCAAACATATAGTAACACATATTTACTCTCTTATACAATCCTTGATACAAGTTCACAATGATTCATACAGCCACTCACACATTCACTGGCTCTTATGTTCAGTTATTTATATATGTCAACTCTCACATGGAGTGTGTTTTACATATGTACTTACTTTGACATGTAGCACTGAGATATCCATTCACTCACCAATATACTCATGCACACAGTCAACTGTCCATACAGCTGTTTCTACATGCACTTTTGAACCCATACACCTAGGGAATCAACTGCTCACACATCTATGCACAGAGTTATACACCTCCCAGCCACCCACACACATACTCAGTCTCCCATACAAATACTTGGGCAACCATTCAATAACCCATATAGTTACTGATATAGCTACTGATTTAAACATGCAGCAGTTTACAGAACAACATAAATAATGATTGCCAAATTAAGACACTTTAATCACTAACCCATACACTCAGTGAGACACATTTAATCATTCTCTCATACAGTCAGTCATGCACCTACTAAATCCTTCATCCAGACACTTATACATCCACTCATTCTTCAATATGTAAGACATATTTTAACTTTACAGAAACATACAGTCACTGGGTGTTGTCATCAGTGATGTCATCAGTGATGTCATCAGTGATGTCATTTGAGATGTCATCAGTGATGTCATCAGTGATGTCACTGACCATGTCATGAATGATGTAATATGTGACATCATTAGCAGTGGATTGCGGGTCCGCGATATATAGTTAGTGCAACTAACTATATATGGAATTTCAATGGTTTTGTGCAAATAAAATAAGGTTTTTTAAATGCTAATCCCTAACTATATATGGTCTATAACCTATGGTTTTTTCAGTGAATATATATATATATATATATATATATATATATATATATATATATATATATATATATATATATATATATATATATATATATATATATATATATATATATATATATACATCACAAGGATGGTGTCATCAGTGTTGTCATGAGTGATGTCACTGACCATGTCATGAGTAATGTAATATGTGACGTCATCAGCAGTGCATTGCAGGCGCGCAAGTTATAGTGAGTCCAACTAGCTATAACATGGGAATTTCAATGGTTTTATGTCAGTAAAATTTCCAGCTAACTATAACTGGTGTGAAACCTATGGTTTTTTCAGTGAATTTAATAGGTTTTTTAAATGCTAATTCCTAACTATAACTGGTGTGAAACCTATGTTTTTTTCAGTGAATATATATATACATATATATACACTACAGACCAGATCCGGGAAACAGCAGCATTTTATTCATGAAATAGCACTTGCTGCAGCTACCAACATTCAATCCTGACGCGTTTCGGCAAGAATATCTTGTTCACTGGTGAGTAATGAATCTGTCAAGGCTCAGGTGCTTATAAATCGAATGTGATGTGCTTGTGTAGTCACATACTACAATTCCCATAGTTCTGTTCATGCTTTAGTGTAACACACATCATGCCAACATAGCGTCTTTTCCACACTGAAATACTGGTCCAAAATTATACAAAACAGTTTTAATGTGGAAATAAAAGGGCTTGCGCAGTTAATTCATTCATTTGTGCTGCTGTAAAAAACTTAACGTTTATTCAGGCACAGAGTCCAGGTATATACTTTACTTGTCTCCCTTTTGCACCTCCAAAGTTGAAATATCAGGCAAATCCATTGATCCATAGGGAGGCATGCCCCCCATTTCAATACTCCAAACAACAGTCTCCATTGTCGGGCGCCCCAACCCTGCAGAATGACCGTGGTTACGGGGAAGGATATTCCAAAGGTACAAACCAAAGAAAAAGAACAATGTCACAGCACGGATCTGGAAAACAGCAGCATTTTATTCTCAAAATAGCACTGGCTGAAGCAACCAATATTCAACCCTACAGCTTGCTCAACAGACACATCTGCTGAGAATTCGAGGCCCTGTCTCCTGCTTTGCCAGGCAATGTAGATCCAGAGGTAGGAAACAGCAGCAACAGTTAAGGAGGTGTTCTTGGTGACACTATTAGGTGGCAAGTGAGCTTTCTTTTTACGCAGCATACATCTTCACAACGTGTGAGAACGTCCATGGAAATGGACACCTCTATCAGCTTTCGTACATTGCTTTCACACACGTTAGCTCATGGCTGTGTCCATCAGGGGGTTGTACACCCACTATCCCATCATCTTTCGCTGACCATCCTACTTGCAAATGTCCTGACAGTGAGGTCAGGCTTCCACCTTTGTATATTGTTAAACAGTGTGTTTGTGAATGTTAAGTGCGTCACCCCCACTAAAAATGGTGGCTAGTGTGTATGAATATACAACATTTTAATATTATTTCTTTGTTTTGTTCAAAAATATAATATGTAGTGTGTAACTGTGGTAAATGTGATAGTCATGTGGTTTTGTTTATTCTTCGGTTGACAGCACATTAGATATAAATGTGTTTATAAAAAAGAACGTGTAAATATTACATTTAAGATGTATTATTTGCACATTTTTTCATTTAAAAAATAGACATCAAAAAATGTATCAAACAAATGTATCACAAATAAATGTTGTGTCAAATTATGTTCAAAAAACACTTTAAAAAAAAGGGACTTTTTGCGTATTTCCAAAATATGTTTGCAAAATTTGCATCAATTTTTTAACTTGTAAATACAGACATATGAACTCAAGAAGAGTGAGAAGATGATGTCCTCAAGTTTTGAGACCAATTCCAGACCTTGCCACCATGCAAGAACGGGGTATAATAAAAAGAAATCAGATTAAGTAGGCATATTATTGATTTATGTCATCAGCTGGGGCCAAATCTTCTGCCTCACAATAGGAATTCCACATCAATAACACAAGTAATGATCCACTGTTGCAGTACCTGATGGAATGCCATAACCAACTTTCAGAAGTCTGCTACAAGACCTTCTTTCTTCAATGATGAGTCACATCTACAGCCTCATACAGTTTTCACAAAATGAGGATTTTGCCAATGTGAAGGGCGATTTGTATGCTTTGGGTCGATTACCACAAGTGATTGGAGCAAAAAAATAAAAACTATTGCAATCAAAAACACTTTGATTCAATCAATTTGCAAGCTGTGTGCTTACCAGATTTGTTCGTCACAAAGATGTGTTTGCATTTTTCAGGATCAACACATGATTCCTATGTACTGAGCACCATACCCCTTCAAATGTCACAACTTGGACCTGAGAAGACCTGGCTTGTTGGTAAGTACAATCTGTCAATACATATTTGTGTTAATTTCAAGTTTATTGATCAAAAATATTATTACATTTTCTGCTCTATTTTTTTCATATAGGAGACTCAGCTTAACCTAACTGACCATGGTTGTTAGCACCACTGAGAATACAACACCAGGAGAAGTACACATCAATGAGGCCCATGGAAGAACACAGAGGCCAGTGGAGTGGGTGTTTAGGCCCCTGAAGGCCAGATTGCGATGTCTAGATAAGACTGGTGGAGCCCTCCTCTACTTACCCGCTAAAGTGTGCAAAACTACCATGGCATGCTGGATGTTACATAACATAGACCTGTGACAGAACATTCCATAAATTGCAGAGGAAGGTACCTATGAAGAGCCACCGGGTGAGAATGTTGAAATGCCAAATGAAGATAATAGTGGTGAAGGGGAAGGAATAGACTTATCTCAACTCCTTCATATGAGTATAGTTATATATTTACATAGTATTACATTACATTTTAAACCAACTTTTAATCTAGTGAGTATGAAAGTCTGTGCTAGACATTTTTTAGAAAGGACCAGTTAAGATAAATACAGGGCAAAGATGTTTGTTGTTCTAAGTTTGGGCACCTCGATTACTGTGTTTATTTAAATTGTTTTATCTTTGATTTTTCATAGAAAATGTGTCCTCAAAATTTGTCAGTTGCAATGTGTCTATTTTATAATGTGCTAAAAAAGAAATTATTTTTGTTTTAATCTGTTTTAGGTTCCTTCACCATTTCATTTTCTTTTGGACAATGCAAAGTTGTGACATTTGCAGTTATATACTGCAGTTGCGACGTACAAAGGGAACATGGGTTGATCGTGTGAAAGACACACACACACTTTGAATGCACATATCTTGCTTGTACAAAGACAACTTGCACAGTGTTTGAACTGTAGTTTTTAAGATTGCAATAAACTTGTTTATTGTTGAGTGCTGCCACCAAGGCAATATGTGCTGCAAAAAGGTACCAAACCCAAAGCATAAATCTCTATTCTCATTTTGTGTAACTGTATGAAGCTGTTGCTGACATATCCCATCATTGAAGCAAGAACTTCCAGTACCAACCCACTGAAAATTGGATGCGACATTTCACCAGATACTGCAACGGAGTATTGGAATGATGTTTGGGCAAAAAATGGAGTACTGCCATTTTTTTCACTAATGGTGTCGTTCATGTTGGATTCCTATTGTGAGGCAGAAGTTCCTGCTCCAGCTCCAGCTGATGACATTAATCAATAATAGTTTGCCTATTAAATCTGATATTTATAATTATATTCTGTTCTTCAATGGTGGCAAAGTCTGCAACTGTAATGAATATATAACATTATTCATGGGTCTAATGTATTTGAAAAATATTGAAACATTTATTTCAATTCAATAAAATAATACATTTTGATTTGTCGTTTTGTTCTTTTTTGTCATTTTTTAACAATGTGAAACTCATTACCTACATGTTAATTATTTATAAATAGATAGTCTTTTTGTTTTTAACTTTTTTAATTGTATGATGAAACAAAACACTTGAACAAATTGGGAAAAAGAAATACCGCACCAGTCGTTTAAAATTTTTGATTTAATTCGACAAAACTACATTTAAAAAAACAAGATGAAATAACACTAGAAAATAGTCCACAGAGTGAATGCTACTCACACACGCTGTTGGTAATTAAGTTCTGTGTCTCTTGTTGGTGGTGGTGGAGGTCTTGCCATGCTCTCTGGCTGGTCCAGTTCAACCTTACCTCCTAAGGGGGACTGGTGGATTCACAGTTGCAGTGACTGGTGGTGGGTGCATGTGTTTCCTCTTGTGACAGGGCCTCCTTTCTGTAGCTGAAGGAGATATAGTAGGCCCAGATGCTATTGGACCACAGAAAACGGAAGGTGTGGCTGGAAAAGCCCTGCACATATGGGTCAAACAATTATTCAGCAACCCAACCAGAGAGTCTAAATTAGAGTTTAGATTGTCCATCTGAACATTGTGCTCCCTCTGCAACCTGTTTCATCTACCAGAGCTCTGTAAGGACCTGGCCCATCATGTCTTTGGACTGATTGAGGGATCCCAAGACTTGGTCAATGGTGTCCTAGGTGACAATGGACCCAGTGGCCTCACTTTGCTAGCCCACAGATTCCCTCCCATGAGCCCACACTACCCACACTGTGACCTTGACCCGGTATGGCCCATCCCTTTGGTTCCTGACTGTACTGGAGTGATGGTGGTGTTGGATCGACAACAGCCGGGACTGGGTAAGGCACAAAATTGGCGTGGTGTTCCTTTGAACACTGAAAGTGGAGGTATCCAGAGGCTGAGGTATGGTAACAGCTAGTGTGGGAGGTGTAGGTATGGTCCGAGTGAGACTCAATTGAGCTGTCTGCCGAGGATGATGAGGGCCAGTCTGCTCCTTATCAACCAGACTTGCAAGAATAGTTCCCTTGCTGAAGGCGTCTGGTATGGAGTGGAGGTAACATCAGTAGTATTGGCAGATAGTTGTCCACATACTCTGGGCATTGGACATATAATAAATTTAAAAATACATATACTTTTTAAAAGTCAGGTTTATATATCAAATGAGCTTGAAGCGCAAAAAACGTATCATTCGTGCCATGAGGGGAACTGCTGTCTTACCTTTTTGCACACCATTATACCCTGGTTTCTCCTCGCCGTGAGGGGAACGGCAGTCTGACCTTCACCAGCGCTACTTTGCTACTGGCTCCAGCCGTGAGGGAAATTGCCAGCGCACAACAACTACATCCCCCAGCAGGCATTGCGTGGCGCCAGCGGAAGGTGTCATCACAGGGCGCCTGAGGACCTCAAATTTGGTGCGTCCCTCCCGCAGCACGGGACACGTGCGTGCGGGCCCGTCAGAGCATGGAAGAGACTGGGCTGGGCCACCTCCCTAAAGCTCATCAAATGGGTAAGCGCAAACATGTGGGCAATCTGGAAGAGGAGGTTTTAAAAGCTAAAGTCCCCAGAAAGACTCCTTCAATAATATCATATCTGATTTCGGCTGTGGGTGCCTTGAACAAAGAGATAGCCAATGCTGAAAAGGAACTGGGCCTGGGCACAAGTCAAGTCTACGGAGAAGGGCCTGTGGCAGTTGAACACCCACCACATATCCCTGTATCACTGGAACCGGTGGTATTGATTAGTGTCCCAAAAATAAGGAGAGAAGCTCAGTCCCTTGAGACTGCATTGCCAGAGGTTGCAACTTCGGAAGCTCCCATTTTCTTTAATAAAAGACCTACACAGGGCATAAAGGGGGATCTTGATGAGAGAAAAGGCTTTTACAGAAAAGCTAGTAAATGGCAAAAAGGCAAAAGAAGCTGGATGAAAATATTCAATTGTTATTACGGAACCTGATAGAGGAGATTTTTAGTGAGTGGTTTGAGTCCATATTAACTGGTATTGCCAAAGACGTTATTGACACTCTTAACACATGTGTTGTGAACCTTAAGAAGAAATGTGAGAGGCTGGACATAAAGAATACCCCGCAAGTCACTTCTAAAGCAGGATTGTTACCTAATCCTCTTATAGAGAGTGAGTCCAATTAGCAAGGGAAACATCTAGGCAATCAATTACTTCAAATTCCAGGTGGAGAGGTAAAATCTAATTTTGCAGTTAGATTGGCGGATAATCAAAACTTAGGAGCACTAGGGGTGAAGTCTTGTCAAAGTGTCCCAAACCTAGATCATTTGCAATCCACCGGTCATTTGCTAACAGTTATTGAGAACTATGTCCCCCCAAGCCGATAAAATAAGCCATAATGGCGGTAGAATTAATCTCCCTCCTGAAGCCACCCCTTTGGTTGCGGTCCTTATTGGGGTTCCCCCTTTCAGGGTCCCAGACAATGAATCAATGGAGGCCTTGATATGTAAGTCTAAACATTGGTGTGACCATTATTGTATCAGTCAATCTGAGATTTCTGAACATATTATAACGGCTAGAAGGGTGGCCTGGGTTGGAAATGGACCCAAACAGGTACCTGGTGACTGCATCTAAGTTATTGTCAACAAGCGGGATGTTGTCGACAGGCTGTTTTGGGATGCTTCTACAGTATATGGGGGCGACAGTAGGGCACTACTATTGAGTTTCTTCTATCCCCCGGCAAGCACTAAAAGAGCCAGTGATGGAGTAAGGGTGGCAGACTCAACCGGTTGTTTTGAGCCCCTAAGATGCCCCCCTTGCAGAAGAAGCTCTACATTAGGTTCTGAGAATATAAATAGGGAGGTAGGAACATCTTTAAATCTGGTACCCCGGATGCCCGGGCCTGTGGAGGGAGACTTACCCTTTTCAAATAGATTCTCGCCTCTTGCTCAATTGGATGGGAATGATTGACTGAATGGGAAAGAGGGTTGTACTCCTGCACCATGCCCTAAGGGTTCTGCCATAATTCATCCAGGAGGCGAAACCTCACCGAACTGTAGTATAATTAGCTGGAATATTGTGGGTCTTAGGTCAAAAAGAGATGACCCAATATGGCTGGATTCTATCAAATTGTATGATATAATAGCGCTAGAGGAAAGTTGGGATACAGGGGCTAATTTTTGGTTGGATGGGTTTAGGTCATTTTTCCAACCTGCTCGTCCTGCCTCGGCAGGAAGAGCAATAGGTGGTTTAGTGTTCCTCCTTTCACTTAAGCAGAATAGCTCTTTAAAAAGGGTAGAGGTTGATTATTTGAACTGCTTGGTAGTAGAAGTAACTTCCCATAATCACTCAAAGCTACTGTTGGTAAACTTTTATATCTGATTTTAGGAACCAACAATTGTGTTTTCTTAAATTGTTTTTAGAAGAATATAGGTTAAAGCAATCCACTTCTTTTACATATTATTAATGGGCTATTTTAATATACACTTGTATGAATTGAATTGTTTACTTGTTGATCATTTAGGTCATAGTCACTCAGTCACACCTCATTTTGAACATTCATCTCGGGTGGGGGGGGGGCCCTAGATGACCTTTTGGCCAAAGCTGATCTTTCCAAACTGTTTTTTTTAGTCAATCAGTGCGGTGTCCCACCTTCAAATCTAAGAGTAAAGACAGTATTATTGACTAGATATTTTTGTCCCCCAGGTGGTTAGACAAAGAGGTATTTTAGGATGCTAGGTTGTCGCCTTGCAGCGGCCATAACCCTGTCATATTAGTACTGGACAATGGTGTTGGCATCTTGGGGGAGGCACGAGAATGGCGTGCCGTTCCTTTGAACACAGAAAGTGGAGGTATCCAGAGGCTGAGGTATGGTAACAGCTAGTGTGGGAGGTGTAGGTATGTTCCAAGTGAAACCCAATGGAGCTGTCTGCCAAGGATGATGAGAGTCAGCCTGCTCCTTATCATCCAGACTTGCAAGCATAGATTTCTTGCTGAAGGCTTATGGTATGGAGTGAAGGTATCATCAGTAGTTTTGGCAGATAGTTGTCCACATACTCTGGGTGTTGGACATATAATATATTTAAAAATACATATATTTTTTAAAAGTCAGGTTTGTATATCAAATAAGTTTAAAGCAAAAAATGAATTACTCTTTGAAACTGGGTCTCCAGTTGGCAGTGGTTTGCACCTTGTCCATGTAGTGACCCACAATCTAGTCAGGTTAAGGTACAGAATAACCTCTGCTCACCCCCTTGGTAGCTTGGAAAGAGCAGTCAGGCATATCCTCAGAGGCAACGCAATGAAAACAAAGGTACTCCACAACAGTTTAGACAAATAGCCAATATTTATCTGAGTAAACCAAAAGCAGAATATTAACATTCTAACATACAAAAATCAGGTAATGGATTTTTCAAAGTTAACAAAAGTTCTAGTTCTTTAGATAACAATAGCTCCAAATGGGGCTTTTGGGTCATGCTTGACCGGTGCAAATCCACAAGTTCAATCTGACCGTAAGTGAACATCTGCCACATCTGCCAAATACAAGAGTCATGCAGACCCTAGTACAGTATCTTGAATGTGTCTAAATTCAAAGATGATGTTTGGTGCAGGGGAGGTGAGGCCTAGGAAAAGCAGGTAATACATCAGTTTCTTACTGCTGGGCAGGGTCGTTGGCACATTACCGCTTGAGGACTGTGCGCTGCGCAAGCAAGGAGAGCCATCACTATAGTAAGTGAGGTGTTGGATCCTGGAGGTGGTCCAGGGTCCTTGAGCTGCTAACACCCAGGCACAAGGTGAGGCTTAGGGGAGGTGATGAGTAAGTTGCAAGGTTTGGTACCTTGGTTCCTTACTTCTGTGCAGTATCTATGATGATATTGGAGATCAAGCCGCAAGGCTTTGGTTTCACAGCATTGAGTTCAAACCACTGGACCACAGCTGGGGCATCAGAGCAGGGCATCACGAGAGTCAGTGGCGCCATGCTCGGGTCTCCCACAGTGGCGGTTCTTTATGGGTGCTTCTACATCATCGGAGCCTGCATTGTAAGTCGTCCCCGTTATTTTAAGGATGGACATGGCTTCGGTGAAGGCAGTGGCACTGCATGAAAGTTTCAGACTGGTGCAGATTCTGAAGTCGCTGGATGTCCGTTTCTTCCTGTGGCACTGAAACTCATTTACCAGGGCCCAGGAACTAGATTTGACACTACTTGGCAGGTAGGGCTCTCAGCAGACGAGTCCAGGTACTACAGGTGAAGTCTTTAATGGGTCTGAGACTTTCAACTGTTCATTGATGGGTTATCTGTGGAAGAACAGGAAACAGGGGTAAAACCCTCTGGGGCAGTGGTAGTAACAGCCTAAAGTGACGTGCTTTCGGAATAACCAGACAACAAGTTTTTCAAACTTCGTTTATCCTACCACCACTGTACAGCAGAACACCAGAAGGTGGGGAGAGCGAGGCTTCCCAATGTACAGTACACCCGTCATGAACAAAGACTTATTTGAGCTACCCAAGTGCATAGGAAATGTAAAGTGTTCCGCATACACTGGGGGGTGGGAACCTATCACAGTAAAATACCCCAGGGGATCACCTGGCTGAGGAGGCTGCTTGTGGAGCGGTCAGACCTATGCACATACCCACATACAGAGCATGGCAGAGACCATGAAGTCACATAACAGATTTCCTGAGTAGAATGAGGGAATGATGGGGACAAAAGTCAGGACAGCCATGGACTGATACAAGTCCACAAATTGCATTTTTCTACAATATCCTTAAAAACAGGTTACACACCAAGTTACAGCGCAATCTGGACAGCGCAGTTGGTTTGGATACTAAACCCTTGTCGGAGGTACAAGCCCACATATTACACTAACATAAAAATAAAGCAAGAAAAGGATGGAGAAAAACTGAGACACTGTGTAGAACTTGGCCTTTTTGGCTAAAGTTCCCTAAAGTTTTTGCTTTTCACTTAGACTTTTTTCATGAGATAGAGTTGCAAATTTAGATGCTTTGGGTACTTTGCCACTGCTGATCAGTGTCAAAGTACATGTGTTCCCTGTGTAAAGTGTAATGGTAATTGGTTGGCCATGATTGGTAGGTTTGCCTTACTAGTAAAGTTCCTAGTGATGTGCGCTGTGTGTGCCAGGGCTAGTAATACAAAGGTGCGCGGAGACGGGAACACAGGCCTGCAGGATAAATTAGCATGTTATCCTGACAAGTGCAACCACTTGTCAGGTATTACTTTCCCTTTTGCAAACACATAGGGCGCCCCTGTGGTAGGTCCCCGGTAACCCCTGGGTAGGGTGCAGTGTAAGTAAAAGGCAGGACATATACTGAGGAGTGTGCTAGGTCCTGACAGTGAAAAAACACTCCATTTCGTTTTCACTG
This sequence comes from Lissotriton vulgaris, assembly GCF_964263255.1. NCBI lineage: Eukaryota > Metazoa > Chordata > Amphibia > Caudata > Salamandridae > Lissotriton > Lissotriton vulgaris. Next base: position 1,300,801,148 of record NC_141695.1, on the reverse strand, counting down.
GTGAAAGGCCATTCTGCCCATAGGACAGAATGGTGAGGCTGGGTATTGTGTTTTGTTAGCCTAGTTTCCTTTAAGTTTGAAATGGAGAGGGACAGTTTAGTATGTATGAACTCACAGTGTCATAACACATCCTTCTATGAAAGTGGTTTTGTCACTGTGTGTTCAAAAACCATTATTTTAGAAAGTAGCTGAGTTTTGTTCTTTAAGCATTTCTGTGTATATCTGCTGAATGTAGATTGACTGTCTGGATCTAAGAGTGAGAGGAGCTGGGGGAGGTATTGACCCAGGGAGGAGGTTGAGATGCCACCAGGCTGACATGCAGCTGGAGTGTAGGCAAGGAGAAGCCCTGGTAGGTGTAGAGGCCTGGGTTGCTGCTATAAAACAATTGATCCATATCCTGTTGAGTGATTAAGGATCCAGACCCCCAGTATTAAAGGAAGAAAGGTGACACTGGGAGGGAGATGCCCAGAACTGATTTAGGCAGGTGTCAGGGACCCATGAACACAACGAACTTAAAAGACATTTAGGGGTATATCTATGACAGCTGAGACCCCTGAACGGGGGAATGAAACAGAAATGGATTGAGACTGAAAAGGCTTGGATCTATTTCATGGTCAAGAGGAACCTCTGCTAAGGAAGGAACAGCTGAAGAGACTGCTGGGGAAAGACCAACCCTTGGTTCCTGATCTTGGGACGGTCTGCAGTTTGCTGTATTAACCAAGGAAGAGGCTGTTGGGACTGTGCTTGGTGCGCTGGGTTCCCCTGCTTGACGAAGACTGTGCTTTTGTGCTGTGTCTTATAACCCCAAGGGCCCGAGGTGAGCTGTCTCCCTGTTTGGAAACACAGGAACATAAAAGTTCCTGGAGAAGTTGAAAACGAAGCGGTGAGCGCGTGTTGTTGCGGCTTGAGGCCCTAGGAAGGTGTGCCCTGTGATCTTGGACACACAGAGGAGAAGCGAGACTTGGACGTGCTGGGTGTGTATCGTGGTGCACAGACGTCTGTTCAACGTGTGCCCCGAAGGTGAAGTGAGTCTTGGACGTGCTGGGTGTATGTCATGGTGCACAGGAGGCATTGGTGAAGAGCATCTGTTCAACGTCTGCATCGAAGGTGAAGTGAGACTCGTATATGCAGAGTGTGTGTTGTGGTGCACTGCAGGTGCTGGTGAACAGCGTCTGGTCGGAATGTGCACCAAAGGTGAAGTGATTCTCGGACATTCAGGGTGCTTGTCATGGTGCACACGAGGCATTGTTGAGGAGCGCCTGGAAAACGTGTGCATCGGAAGTGGAGGGAGCCTCGGACACGCAGGGTGCATGTCAGGGTGCACCGGAGACACTGGTAAAGAGCACCTGGTCATCGAGTGCACCGGAGGAGAAGTGAGGCTCTGACACTGTGAGTGTGCGTGCTTTATTGGAACCTGGGACTGTGGATGTGATTGGCTGATCATTGTGTGCACCGGAAGAAAGTGAGTCTCTGCAGCGTGGTGCACATGTCTTGGTGCCAACTGAGACTGCGCAAAGGAATGCCTGGTGAACGTGCACTTAAAGTCGACGTGAAGACTCATCAGCGTTGTGTGTGTGGCTTCGTGCCCGAGGAGACCCGGAGGGTGCTGTGGTGAACTTGCACCAGAAGTAAAGTCAGCTCAGAGGCGTGGGGTATGTCTGCCCTGCGGCCGCCTGAGACCTTCATAACAGTCACGGCCCAGACCGGCAGCCCCAGAGGAGCCGAGCTGCCAGGCCAAGCTGCTGATGCCCATTGAGGAAGTTCTACACGGAAGGCCCAGTTCGCTGAAGGAGGAGAGGAGAGTGGGGTGGCGCTCCCAGGTAATGTGGATCACTACCTGGGTGGGGTGCAGGCTCAGAAAGACACTCTCTTGGCCTCTTAGTCCTTCTGACGACTTGAGCCTTTTCTTCGGCTCAGAATGGGGCCCGTACTGTCCAGAGGAGTGGCAGTACTGGGGCCAGAGTGAGAAGCGGTACTGTACATCATCATTGATACGTGTGTGGGGGCAACTGTTATCGAAGAGGGTGATTGTCGTAATACACATTGCCAATATTGCTGCTAACGAACTACGGGACTGTCTTATGACTCCTGACATTATTTCTGCTTAATGATGTACACAATTGTAGCACTGCGCATTGCATTATTTCTCCGTTACACAGTACAGGAGTGTAGCGGTCCGCATTGCATTATTTCTTCAGTGCAAAGTACCTGATTGTAGCTACTCATTGCATTATTCCTTAATTGCAAAGTACATGATTGTAGCGGTGCGCATTGCATTATTTCTTCATTGCAAAGAACGTGATTGGGGTGTGACGCATTGCATCATTCCTTCATTGCGCAGTACAAGATTGTAGCGGTACGCATTGCATTATTTCTCCCATTGCAAGGTACAGGGGTGTATCGTTACGCATTGTATTATTTCTCCATTGCCGAGCACAGGATTGTATTGTTAAGCAGGGCATTATTGTTTGTCCATTGCAACATGTGTGATTCTAGCATTGCAACCAGCATAGCATTTTGAAATCGGTGGTTGGGATTTAAACCTACAGCCAGCCGAAACGAATATTAGCCTTTATTATATGTTGGCTTTTGTATTGTGGGGTCTGATCGTGTATCTTTTTATATAAAGTTTATACTTGTTTTATCAAACTCGTGTGGAGTCCATTTATGGTGTCATCAGTGGGTTGCTGTGGGCGTGGTTGCACATACTGTACACTCGTGCCTTGGAGATAGGCCTCACTGCTCGTGCCAAGCTACTGAGGCGGTCAGCAAGGGCTATCTCAGACGGTGTCCTTACTTAGCCTAACATTGAGTGAGGAGTCCTGGGTCTCGCACTTAGTGACAGTGGTGCAAGACGGCGACTTCGGCTTCCAACACACCGCTAATTTGGTTCAACACAAATTGAAAAAGACCAGCCTTGAAGGGACCGCATTGGGTGCAATCATGCAAATGGTACCAGTTTTAGAGGGGTCTCCACCACAAAACCCCAGAAGGTTTCAACCCAGCTATGGGAGTAGAGGCAAGGGAGGTTGGCAGCAATCAGACCCTAGGGAGTGCTACTATTGCCACAGGCTGGTCCACTTGGCAGCTAGATGCCAGTTAAAGGCATACCGTAAGCAGAGATTGATGAGCCGGGGCCAGCCACCTCAAAAATCCATGACTGTCCATCTGCAAAACCAAGCATTGGGGAATTAGAATGCCCCCTACACTCAGCCTCAGGGAGGTCCACCATTTGCTGCACCCCCCCAGCAGGGATGTAACTGGACAAACACATGGCAGCTGCAACCACAGATGGGAAACTCAGCCCAACAGAGACCCAGGAATGGGGAGGTAACGCCTTCATGCAATCACAGAGCCAAAATACATAGTTAGATAAACCCTCAACATAAGTAGGAACTACCCCAACAACTTAAATCTACCCCTTTTCCCAAAAAAAGGTACCAAACCAAAAGAAAATACAAATGAGACAACAGTGGGAATTCTGAGCCGTTGAATAAGAGGAGGTACTAGTTCCTAGGGAAAGAAGAATAAATCAAATGCAGCCTCCTGTGGTTGCATGAAGGAGTGTCTCCAAAAAGAGATGCGAAAATGGGTGGGTAGAATGATCCTCCTCACACACCCTTGCGCGTGTAAAGCATCATCATTCGGCACTGCTCCGCTTGGGGGTGGTGCTGCAGTCTCTCACGGGCCCTCATAGAGGGCACTTTGGTGGAGATCTTTTAGGAGGTGTCGCAGTTGTGCATGTGGGTGTGTGGGGCCAGGTGATGAAAGTGAGGGTAGGTAAAATAACCAGTTGTTACCCTAACATGTTTATTGGAGGGTACAAATGGTTAAGCTAAAATCAAGACACGGGTGGAGATGCTGATTCTGCTAGTAGAGTGGGGATAGAAACAAATAGATTCCCACTTCTCTTAACCTGTGTGTGAAACGTGCTGTTGTGTCTGGTGGTGTGGGGTCGACATGTTTTGCGCTATCTAGTGGTCCCTAGTCGATCCTTGTCAGGACCAAAAACAAGGCAACAAAAGGAGAGGAAATAGGGAAGAGACACCCTATAATCCTCCTATACCTTCAATGAGGAATGACTGCTAATAGCAAGACACACGTAGTGTTCGTGTATGTCTTTGGCAAACCCTGATCTGGTATGCGTAGGGCAGCTTTGGTGGGAGGTAGACTTAAGCAGGAGCCGTATTCCTGCTCTCCGCTGCTGTCCGGGCGACCTATCAGCCTGCCCAGTCCGCCAGCTGGCAAGATGGCTGCATTTGAGTTAGGCTCCTGCTATCCGAGGCTCTAATTTGACATTATCCTCCCCAAATGTCACCATCACTGCAGATTTAGGTTATTTATCAAGTCTCTACAATGTGGAGAGATGATCGCTATCATTTGTTAAAGTAAATAAAGGACAGGTTGGCGGATTCTGAGCCCGTGGTCTGGTGGTGAGACCTTCGGCACACTACGCCTGTAATTGCTGACGATTGTCTGTACCTGGCGGGGGTAGGAGTGTGCAGCAAAGGGGGACAAAAAACTCACTGACAGCTGCTCTGGAGAAATGCCATAAGTGATTGGTGCTGAAGAAGGGGCCTCCCTGCGATTCTTGCAGCCTCGGCTGCACTCACGGAGCCTGCAGCCCTACTGACACTGTGGTGTATGGCCGGTACCCGATCCCTCCCCCTGAAACTGAATTTTGTCCCGGCTGGTGTCTGACGGGCTATGGCCCACCATGAGGTGAGGGGAGAGGAGGCCTGTTCGGCATGACCGGGACGGCACTGCAGGTACCGGGCAGCGCATTGTGGAACGACACAGTGCCGGCTGGGGGAAGTTTTGGGGGGATTGCCTGGACATAGCTTACTGTCCCCCCTACTATGAAACCTGCTGCATCTGAATATTGCATTGCATTTGATATCATGTCTAGCTGCTGGGAAGAGACAATCAATTCTCGCCTACGAATTCTGGCGGGCCTTGGGCCTATTTATTAATTTATTTATTAATTAAGCTTATAGAGCGCAACAGCTACCCAAAAGGGTTTCTCGGCGCTAAAGAGTCAGTATTCTGGATGACCGAAAGTTAATACCGTGAAAGAGAAGACGTTTATTGGTTGAACAGCCAGGTCTTGATGGCTCTACGAAAGCAAACATAGCTTGTTTCGGTACGGATAGTCAAGGGGAGACAATTCCACAGTTTGGGGCCAAAGAAAGAAAATGACCTACCGCCCATTCTGGAGAGTCTGACTTTAGGCTAACTGAAGAAGCCTTGAGATGAGGAACGGAGGCAACGTGCAGGAGTGTAAGAATGCACGATAGATTGCAGGTATCTGGGGGCAGTAACCCGTTTTATTTTGTACATGTAGCTCAGAGTTTTGAATTTGACTCTACTCTCCACCCTGAGCCAATGTAAGTCTCGGAGGTGCCCGGAAATGTGTTTTCCGTTCTGTGACTTTTACATAACAATCTCGCAGCGGCATTTTGGACTAACTGTAGGCGTCTAATGACTTCCTTTGTAGCCCCTAAATAGAGGATATTGCCATAGTCTAACCTAGAGGTTATAAGAGCATTGATCACAGACTTCTGTGTATCACAAGGCAACATCCATATGATTTTCTTTAGCCATCGCAAAATGGAGAAGCAGATGGCCGTTAGTTTCCTAACCTGCGTCTGCATATTTAAACCTTTGTCGATGGTATCCCCCAAGTTTCGTACATGGTCAGATGGAAGAGGGAGGGCATCCATCTCTGATGGCCAGTGCTTAGTACTCCAAAGGTCGTGCTTTGGACCCAGGATTAGGACTTCAGTTTTTCCTCCATTTAATTTAAGCAAGTTATCATTCATCCAGTTGGCAATTTTCCTGAGGCCTGATTGAAGGAGAGAGGTGGAGGCCTGGTCCAAATTCGAGAGATAAAAGGTGATCTGAGAGTCATCAGCATAGGTGAACAGAGTTAGACCTTCCTGTTCAGCAATATGGGCCAATGGTCTTACATATAAGTTAAACAAGAGAGGGCTGAGTACCAAACCATGAGGTACTCCATCAGGAGATGCATGGATGTTAGAAGTGGCAGTATTTGAAAAGATTTGGAAAGTGTGGTGAGTTAGGAAGGATGCCAACCAAACCAGAGCCTGCCCGCCGATGCCCATTGACTTGAGGGACTTTATCAGTATGGTATGAGAGATACTGTCAAATGCTGTGCTGAGATTAAGTAAAGTCAGCGCAGCTCTGTCACCTCTATCCAAAAGAAGGCGTAGGTTTTCTGTAACGCCTAACAAAGTTGTTTCTGTGGAAAACCCAGGGCGGAAACCTGATTGGGAAGGGTGCAGTAAGTCGTTAGCCACAATGAACTGGGCGAGATGAAAAAGAACGTGTCTCTCCAAGATTTTGTAAAAATCGGGCAGAAGAGAGATGGGACGAAAATTAGCAAGGATTTTCGGGTCGGCCGTGGGCTTTTTCAAAAGCAGTGTCACCATGGCATGTTTCCAATTTGCCGGGACAGTGGAATTTTTAAAGATAAATTGAGGATTCTACAGATCACAGAAAGCTGAGGATTTTCAAGTTGTTTCAGTATAGAAATTGGAAGGGGGTCAGCTGGTGAGCCTGATTTCAGTTTGCCTAGGATATCCTTAAGGCCTTTTACGTTGATATCTGGCCAAGCATTTAAGGCATCATAAGTATGGGATGGATGAGCGGCAGTAAAATGATTGGTATTATTTAGGCCAGACCCCAGAAGCTGCTGGAGACTATTACCATGCTGTTTCGATATATCCAGATAGATGTTATCTATCTTGTTAGTGAAAAACTGTGCAAGTTCTTCACATTGGTTACTGCTCAAAGGGGGTGGTTTGGCAATGGTTAGGGAGCCCGCTAGTTCTTTAACTAGACCAAAAAGTATTTTGGATTCATTTGTTGCCTCTGCAACAGTCCTAGCTACATAACTGGCTCTAGTTGTGGTACAGGCCTTGTGATATAACTTTAATTCTTTTTTATATGCAAGCCCTGCTGCTAGGGAGTAGTCTTTCCTCCAGATGCGTTCCAACCGTTTGCATTTGGATTTGTCTGCTTAAAGCAATTCATTAAACCAAAGAGCTGGTGATTTGTGGGCTTTCACTTTTTTTATGCGACAGGGGAAGACAAGTATCAATAGCATCCGTGAGCCAAATGTTTACCTTAGTCGACACATCTTCCATATCGTCTGTATCTTCAAAATCACAAGGGAGCTGAGAATCCAAGACATGCTTAAGGCGTGTGCTTAAGGCCTATGCATTTTTAGCCTGCTGCGATGCCTCACAGCCCAATAATACCACTCTGATGCCAAATCACATTAAACTCCAACATACACAAATCAGATTACAAATTCTTCAAGGTTAACAAAAGTTCTAGTTCTTTAGAAAACTGGGGCTATTTGGTCGCACTTGACCAGGGCAAATACACAAATTCAGTCAGACCACAAGGGAATGCGAACCGGATACAGGAGTCACACAGACACCAGTACAGTACCTTGGATGTGTCTAAAATCAAAGATGATGCGCAAGGCAGGGGAGGTGAAACATAGCAAAAGCAGGTAATGTGGCAGTTCCTTACTGCTGGGAAGGTTCATTGGCACAATGGCACATTTGGGGACAGTGCATTGTGCAAAGAAGGTGAGGCCTCACTGTAGCAAGTGAGGCGCTGGTTCCTGCCGGCGGTACAGGGTCATTGACTCACTAATGCCCAGGGACTATGAGAGGCACAGAGGAGGTGATGCACCGTTACAGCTGTGGTACCACACTTCCTTACTGCTCAGCAGTATCAATGATGAAGGAGGTCAAGCCTCGAGGCTTTGGACTCGCAGCATTGAGGTTGAACCACTTGGCCACAGCTGTGGCATCAAAGCGGTATGTCATGGACGTCGGTGGCGAGGTGTTCGGGACTCTTGCCGTGGCAGTTCTTCAGATGTACTACAGCATTGTTGGTTTCTTCTTGTACCACTGAAACTCAGTTCCAAGGGCCCTGGAACTGGATTTGGCACGACTTGGCAAGAAGGGCTCTCAGTAGACAAGCCCGGATGCTACAGGTGAATTCTTTAATGGCCCTAATTTCAACAGGAAGCAAGCTCAACTAAGGCCTTGGAGAAACTTTTGAAAGCAGGATGTAGAGAGCCAAGTGTATTCTTCTAACTCCCAGGACAGAAGCAGCAGGCAGCAGGTCAGCATAGCTAAGCAAAAAGCACAGTGGCAGGTCCCCCTGGCCACACAACAGCTCTTCTTCCTGGCAGAATGTCCTCAGTCCCAAAGTGTTCCAAGCATATGGTGTCAGAGGTTTAGTACGTATACCCATTTTTCACTTTGAAGTAGGGAGCCTTCAAAGAAAGGTCTTTGTAGTGCACAAGAACCTGCCCTTTCTTGCCCTGACTCCAGACACACTACGGGGGGGTATGCAGATCTTTGTGTGGGGACAGGCAAAGCCCTATTTAGGTGTAAGTGTCAGCTCCTCCCACCACTTTGGTTCGGGAAGGCTCTTTAGCCTGGTGATAGGCCATCAGGATATGCAGGACAAACCTCAACTCCCTTTGTGTGTCACTGTCTTGAGTGAATTCACAAATCCCAACTGTGATCCAACCCAGACGTGTATTCTAGGGACAGGCAGAGGCACAGAATGGTTAAGTAAGAAAATGCTAACCTTCTAAAAGTTGCATTTTCATGCCTGCAACTTAAAAACAGCTTTACTAACAGATGTGTTTTCAAATTGTGAGTCAAGATACACTTGTAAGATGTTACAAGGCAGCTACAATGCTAACCTATAGCAGAGATAGGCCTTGCTGTAGTGAAAAATGAATGTAACAGTTTTCCACAACCACGATATGGAAGACTCACAAGTACATGTCCTACCTTTAAAATACACTGCACACTGCCCATGGGGTTATCTAGGGTCCACCTTAGGTGTGCCTTACATGTAATAAAAGGGAAGGTTTGGGCCTGGCAAGTAGGTGAATTTGCCAGGTCGAAATGGCACTTTAGAATTGCACACACAGGCTCTGCAGTGGAAGGCCTGAGACATATTTGAAGGGCTACTCATGTAGTTTGCATAATCAGTGCTACCCCTTTTGTACCGCTTTTGGCCGCCATAAGTGTGGCAGGGTATGCTCAGACGTGAGTCCCTTGCTCACTTTGCCACTGGATTCAAGCAAGCCGGGCTGAAGAAGGCTGGAATGCCAGAAACTGGTCCTCGGAAGCTTGTTTCCGGTCCAGGGAAGACATGGCTTGGCAGTTCGGGCTGAACTGTTCCCATGAGGCACAGGGTCTGACTGATTTGCATATAGCCATGTCTGAACTGGGGTGGCAGAGTGGGCTAAAGAACGGTGATGGATTAAACCCAGATCTTTTGACTGTGTGTGAGTGTTTGATTGATTCAGATGCTCCCTCCATTACCACCCCCTTTTGTACCGCTTTTGGCCGTCATAAATGTGGCAGGGTATGCTCAGACGTGAGTCTCTTGCTCCCTTTGCCACTGGATTCAAGCAAGCCGGGCTGAAGACGGCTGGAATGCCAGAAACCGGTCCTCGGAAGCTTGTTTCCGGTCCAGGTAAGACATGGCTTGGCAGTTCGGGCTGGACTGTTCCCATGAGGCACAGGGTCAGACTGATTTGCATATATCCATGTCTGAACTGGGGTGGCAGAGTGGGCTAAAGAACGGTGATGGATTAAACCCAGATCTTTTGACTGGGTGTGAGTGTTTGATTGATTCAGATGCTCCGTCCATTACCACCCCCTTTTGTACCGCTTTTGGCCGCCATAAGTGTGGCAGGGTATGCTCAGACGTGAGTCCCTTGCTCAGTTTGCCACTGGATTCAAGCAAGCTGGGCTGAAGACCGCTGGAATGCTGGAAACCGGTCCTCGGAAGCTTGTTTCCGGTCCAGGGAAGACATGGCTTGGCAGTTCGGGCTGGACTGTTCCCATGAGGCACAGGGTCAGACTGATTTGCATATAGCCATGTCTGAACTGGGGTGGCAGAGCGGGCTAAATAACGGTGATGGATTAAACCCAGATCTTTTGACTGGTTGTGAGTGTTTGCTTGATTCAGATGCTCTGTCCATTACCACCCCCTTTTGTACCGCTTTTGGCCACCATAAGTGTGGCAGGGTATGCTCAGACGTGAGTCCCTTGCTCACTTTGCCACTGGATTCAAGAAAACCGGGCTGAAGACGGCTGGAATGCCAGAAACCGGTCCTCGGAAGCTTGTTTCCGGTCCAGGGAAGACATGGCTTGGCAGTTCGGGCTGGACTGTTCCCATGAGGCACAGGGTCTGACTGATTTGCATATAGCCATGTCTGAACTGGGGTGGCAGAGTGGGCTAAAGAACGGTGATGGATTAAACCCAGATCTTTTGACTGTGTGTGAGTGTTTGATTGATTCAGATGCTCCCTCCATTACCACCCCCTTTTGTACCGCTTTTGGCCGCCATAAATGTGGCAGGGTATGCTCAGACGTGAGTCCCTTGCTCCCTTTGCCACTGGATTCAAGCAAGCCGGGCTGAAGACAGCTGGAATGCCAGAAACGGGTCCTCGGAAGCTTGTTTCCGGTCCAGGTAAGACATGGCTTGGCAGTTCGGGCTGGACTGTTCCCATGAGGCACAGGGTCAGACTGATTTGCATATAGCCATGTCTGAACTGGGGTGGCAGAGTGTGCTAAAGAACGGTGATCGATTAAACCCAGATCTTTTGACTGGGTTTGAGTGTTTGATTGATTCAGATGCTCCGTCCATTACCACCCCCTTTTGTACCGCTTTTGGCCTCCAGAAGTGTGGCAGGGTGTGCTCGGACGTGAGTCCCTTGCTCACTTTGCCACTGGATTCAAGCAAGCCGGGCTGAAGAAGGCTGGAATGCCAGAAACCGGTCCTCGGAAGCTTGTTTCCGGTCCAGGGAAGACATGGCTTGGCAGTTCGGGCTGGACTGTTCCCATGAGGCAAAGGGTCTGACTGATTTCCATATAGCCATGTCTGAACTGGGGTGGCAGAGTGGGCTAAAGCACGGTGATGGATTAAACCCAGATCTTTTGACTGTGTGTGAGTGTTTGATTGATTCAGATGCACCTTCCATTACCACTCCCTTTTGTACCGCTTTTGGCCGCCATAAATGTGGCAGGGTATGCTCAGACGTGAGTCCCTTGCTCCCTTTGCCACTGGATTCAAGCAAGCCTGGCTGAAGACGGCTGGAATGCCAGAAACCGGTCCTCGGAAGCTTGTTTCCGGTCCAGGTAAGACATGGCTTGGCAGTTCGGGCTGGACTGTTCCCATGAGGCACAGGGTCAGACTGATGTGCATATAGCCATGTCTGAACTGGGGTGGCAGAGTGGGCTAAAGAACGGTGATGGATTAAACCCAGATCTTTTGACTGGGTGTGAGTGTTTGATTGATTCAGATGCTCCGTCCATTACCACCCCCTTTTGTACCGCTTTTGACCTCCATAAATGTGGCAGGGTGTGCTCAGACGTGAGTCCCTTGCTCACTTTGCCACTGGATTCAAGCAAGCCGGGCTGAAGAAGGCTGGAATGCCAGAAACCGGTCCTCAGAAGCTTGTTTCCGGTCCAGGGAAGACATGGCTTGGCAGTTCGGGCTGGACTGTTCCCATTAGGCACAGGGTCTGACTGATTTGCATATAGCCATGTCTGAACTGGGGTGGCCGAGTGGGCTAAAGAACGGTGATGGATTAAACCCAGATCTTTTGACTGTGTGTGAGTGTTTGATTGATTCAGATGCTCCCTCCATTACCACCCCCTTTTGTACCGCTTTTGGCCGCCATAAATGTGGCAGGGTATGCTCAGACGTGAGTCCCTTGCTCCCTTTGCCACTGGATTCAAGCAAGCCGGGCTGAAGACGGCTGGAATGCCAGAAACCGGTCCTCGGAAGCTTGTTTCCAGTCCAGGGAAGACATGGCTTGGCAGTTCAGGCTGGACTGTTCCCATGAGGCACAGGGTCAGACTGATTTGCATATAGCCATGTCCGAACTGGGGCGGCAGAGTGGGCTAAAAAACGGTGATGGATTAAACCCAGATCTTTTGACTGGGTGTGAGTGTTTGATTGATTCAGATGCTCCGTCCAGTACCACCCCCTTTTGTACCGCTTTTGGCCGCCATAAGTGTGGCAGGGTATGCTCAGACGTGAGTCTCTTGCTCACTTTGCCACTGGATTCAAGCAAGCTGGGCTGAAGACCGCTGGAATGCTGGAAACCGGTCCTCGGAAGCTTGTTTCCGGTCCAGGGAAGACATGGCTTGGCAGTTCGGGCTGGACTGTTCCCATGAGGCACAGGGCAGACTGATTTGGATATAGCCATGTCTGAACTGGGGTGGCAGAGTGGGCTAAATAACGGTGATGGATTAAACCCAGATCTTTTGACTGGTTGTGAGTGTTTGATTGATTCAGATGCTCCGTCCATTACCACCCCCTTTTGTACCGCTTTTGGCCGCCATAAGTGTGGCAGGGTATGCTCAGACGTGAGTCCCTTGCTCACTTTGCCACTAGATTCAAGCAAACCTGGGCTGAAGACGGCTGGAATGCCAGAAACCGGTCCTCGGAAGCTTGTTTCCGGTCCAGGGAAGACATGGCTTGGCAGTTCGGGCTGGACTGTTCCCATGAGGCACAGGGTCTGACTGATTTGCATATAGCCATGTCTGAACTGGGGTGGCAGAGTGGGCTAAAGAACGGTGATGGATTAAACTCAGATCTTTTGACTGTGTGTGAGTGTTTGATTGACTCAGATGCTCCCTCCATTACCACCCCCTTTTGTACCGCTTTTGGCCGCCATAAATGTGGCAGGGAATGCTCAGACGTGAGTCCCTTGCTCCCTTTGCCACTGGATTCAAGCAAGCCGGGCTGAAGACGGCTGAAATGCCAGAAACCGGTCCTCGGAAGCTTGTTCCCGGTCCAGGTAAGACATGGCTTTGCAGTTCGGGCTGGACTGTTCCCATGAGGCACAGGGTCAGTCTGATTTGCTTATAGCCATGTCTGAACTGGGGTGGCAGAGTGGGCTAAAGAACGGTGATGGATTAAACCCAGATCTTTTGACTGGGTGTGAGTGTTTGATTGATTCAGATGCTCCGTCCATTACCACCCCCTTTTGTACCGCTTTTGGCCTCCATAAGTATGGCAGGGTGTGCTCAGACGTGGGCCCCTTGCTCACTTTGCCACTGGATTCAAGCAAGCCGGGCTGAAGAAGGCTGGAATGCCAGAAACTGGTCCTCGGAAGCTTGTTTCTGGTCCAGGGAAGACATGGCTTGGCAGTTCGGGCTGGACTGTTCCCATGAGGCACAGGGTCTGACTGATTTGCATATAGCCATGTCTGAACTGGGGTGGCAGAGTGGGCTAACGAACGGTGATGGATTAAACCCAGATCTTTTGACTGTGTGTGAGTGTTTCATTGATTCAGATGCTCCCTCCATTACCACCCCCTTTTGTACCGCTTTTGGCTGCCATAAATGTGGCAGGGTATGCTCAGACGTGAGTCCCTTGCTCCCTTTGCCACTGGATTCAAGCAAGCCGGGCTGAAGACGGCTGGAATGCCAGAAACCGGTCCTGGGAAGCTTGTTTCCGGTCCAGGTAAGACTATGGCTTGGCAGTTCGGGCAGGACTGTTCCCATGAGGCACAGGGTCAGACTGATTTGCATATAGCCATGTCTGAACTGGGGTGGCAGAGTGGGCTAAAGAACGGTGATGGATTAAACCCAGATCTTTTGACTGGGTGTGAGTGTTTGATTGATTCAGATGCTCCGTCCATTACCACCCCCTTTTGTACCACTTTTGGCCGCCATAAGTGTGGCAGGGTATGCTCAGACGTGAGTCCCTTGCTCAGTTTGCCACTGGATTCAAGCAAGCTGGGCTGAAGACCACTGGAATGCTGGAAACCGGTCCTCGGAAGCTTGTTTCCGGTCCAGGGAAGACATGGCTTGGCAGTTCGGGCTGGACTGTTCCCATGAGGCACAGGGTCAGACTGATTTGCATATAGCCATGTCTGAACTGGGGTGGCAGAGTGGGCTAAATAACGGTGATGGATTAAACCCAGATCTTTTGACTGGTTGTGAGTGTTTGATTGATTCAGATGCTCCGTCCATTACCACCCTCTTTTGTACCGCTTTTGGCCGCCATAAGTGTGGCAGGGTATGCTCAGACGTGAGTCCCTTGCTCACTTTGCCACTGGATTCAAGCAAAGCGGGCTGAAGACGGCTGGAATGCCAGAAACCGGTCCTCGGAAGCTTGTTTCCGGTCCAGGGAAGACATGGCTTGGCAGTTCGGGCTGGACTGTTCCCATGAGGCGCAGGGTCCGACTGATTTGCATATGGCCATGTCTGAACTGGGGTGGCAGAGTTGGCTAAAGAACGGTGATGGATTAAACCCAGATCTTTGGACTGGGTGTGAGTGTTTGATTGATTCAGATGCTCCGTCCATTACCACCCCCTTTTGTACCGCTTTTGGCTGCCATAAGTGTGGCAGGGTATGCTCAGACGTGAGTCTCTTGCTCACTTTGCCACTGGATTCAAGCAAGCGGGCTGAAGTCGGCTAGAATGCCAGAAACCGGTCCTCGGAAGCTTGTTTCCGGTCCAGGGAAGAAATGGCTTGGCAGCTCAGGCTGGACTGTTCCCATGAGGCACAGGGTCAGACTGATTTGCATATAACCATGTCTGAACTGGGGTGGCAGAGTGGGCTAAAGAACGGTGATGGATTAAACCCAGATCTTTTGACTGGGTGTGAGTGTTTGAGTGATTCAGATGCACCCTCCTTTACCACCCCCTTTTGTACCGCTTTTGGCCACCATAAATGTGGCAGGGTATGCTCAGACGTGAGTCCCTTGCTCCCTTTGCCACTGGATTCAAGCAAGCCGGGCTGAAGACGGCTGGAATGCCAGAAACGGGTCCTTGGAAGCTTGTTTCCGGTCCAGGTAAGACATGGCTTGGCAGTTCGGGCTGGACTGTTCCCATGAGGCACAGGGTCAGACTGATTTGCATATAGCCATGTCTGAACTGGGGTGGCAGAGTGTGCTAAAGAACGGTGATCGATTAAACCCAGATCTTTTGACTGGGTTTGAGTGTTTGATTGATTCAGATGCTCCGTCCATTACCACCCCCTTTTGTAGCGCTTTTGGCCTCCATAAGTGTGGCAGGGTGTGCTCCGACGTGAGTCCCTTGCTCACTTTGCCACTGGATTCAAGCAAGCCGGGCTGAAGAAGGCTGGAATGCCAGAAACCGGTCCTCGGAAGCTTGTTTCCGGTCCAGGGAAGACATGGCTTGGCAGTTCGGGCTGGACTGTTCCCATGAGGCAAAGGGTCTGACAGATTTGCATATAGCCATGTCTGAACTGGGGTGGCAGAGTGGGCTAAAGCACGGTGATGGATTAAACCCAGATCGTTTGACTGTGTGTGAGTGTTTGATTGATTCAGATGCTCCCTCCATTACCACTCCCTTTTGTACCGCTTTTGGCCGCCATAAATGTGGCAGGGTATGCTCAGACGTGAGTCAATTGCTCCCTTTGCCACTGGATTTAAGCAAGCCGGGCTGAAGACGGCTGGAATGCCAGAAACCGGTCCTCGGAAGCTTATTTCCGGTCCAGGTAAGACATGGCTTGGCAGTTCGGGCTGGACTGTTCCCATGAGGCACAGGGTCAGACTGATTTGCATATAGCCATGTCCGAACTGGGGCGGCAGAGTGGGCTAAAGAATGGTGATGGATTAAACCCAGATCTTTTGACTGGGTGTGAGTGTTTGATTGATTCAGATGCTCCGTCCATTACCACCCCCTTTTGTACCGCTTTTGGCCGCCATAAGTATGGCAGGGTATGCTCAGACGTGAGTCCCTTGCTCACTTTGCCACTGGATTCAAGCAAGCTGGGCGAAGACCGCTGGAATGCTGGAAACCGGTCCTCGGAAGCTTGTTTCCGGTCCAGGGAAGACTATGGCTTGGCAGTTCGGGCTGGACTGTTCCCATGAGGCACAGGGCAGACTGATTTGCATATAGCCATGTCTGAACTGCGGTGGCAGAGTGGGCTAAATAACGGTGATGGATTAAACCCAGATCTTTTGACTGGTTGTGAGTGTTTGATTGATTCAGATGCTCCGTCCATTACCACCCCCTTTTGTACCGCTTTTGGCCGCCATAAGTGTGGCAGGGTATGCTCAGACGTGAGTCCCTTGCTCACTTTGCCACTGGATTCAAGCAAACCCGGGCTGAAGACGGCTGGAATGCCAGAAACCGGTCCTCGGAAGCTTGTTTTCTGGTCCAGGGAAGACATGGCTTGGCAGTTCGGGCTGGACTGTTCCCATGAGGCACAGGGTCTGACTGATTTGCATATAGCCATGTCTGAACTGGGGTGGCAGAGTGGGCTAAAGAACGGTGATGGATTAAACCCAGATCTTTTGACTGTGTGTGAGTGTTTGATTGATTCAGATGCTCCCTCCATTACCACCCCCTTTTGTACCGCTTTTGGCCGCCATAAATGTGGCAGGGAATGCTCAGACGTGAGTCCCTTGCTCCCTTTGCCACTGGATTCAAGCAAGCCGGGCTGAAGACGGCTGGAATGCCAGAAACCGGTCCTCGGAAGCTTGTTCCCAGTCCAGGTAAGACATGGCTTTGCAGTTCGGGCTGGACTGTTCCCATGAGGCACAGGGTCAGACTGATTTGCTTATAGCCATGTCTGAACTGGGGTGGCAGAGTGGGCTAAAGAACGGTGATGGATTAAACCCAGATCTTTTGACTGGGTGTGAGTGTTTGATTGATTCAGATGCTCCGTCCATTACCACCCCCTTTTGTACCGCTTTTGGCCTCCATAAGTATGGCAGGGTGTGCTCAGACGTGAGCCACTTGCTCACTTTGCCACTGGATTCAAGCAAGCCGGGCTGAAGACGGCTGGAATGCCAGAAACTGGTCCTGGGAAGCTTGTTTCCGGTCCAGGTAAGACTATGGCTTGGCAGTTCGGGCTGGACTGTTCCCATGAGGCACAGGGTCAGACTGATTTGCATATAGCCATGTCTGAACTGGGGTGGCAGAGTGGGCTAAAGAACGGTGATGGATTAAACCCAGATCTTTTGACTGGGTGTGAGTGTTTGATTGATTCAGATGCTCCGTCCATTACCACCCCCTTTTGTACCGCTTTTGGCCGCCATAAGTGTGGCAGGGTATGCTCAGACGTGAGTCCCTTGCTCAGTTTGCCACTGGATTCAAGCAAGCTGGGCTGAAGACCACTGGAATGCTGGAAACCGGTCCTCGGAAGATTGTTTCCGGTCCAGGGAAGACATGGCTTGGCAGTTCGGGCTGGACTGTTCCCATGAGGCACAGGGTCAGACTGATTTGCATATAGCCATGTCTGAACTGGGGTGGCAGAGTGGGCTAAATAACGGTGATGAATTAAACCCAGATCTTTTGACTGGTTGTGAGTGTTTGATTGATTCAGATGCTCCGTCCATTACCACCCTCTTTTGTACCGCTTTTGGCCGCCATAAGTGTGGCAGGGTATGCTCAGACGTGAGTCCCTTGCTCACTTTGCCACTGGATTCAAGCAAACCGGGCTGAAGACGGCTGGAATGCCAGAAACCGGTCCTCGGAAGCTTGTTTCCGGTCCAGGGAAGACATGGCTTGGCAGTTCGGGCTGGACTGTTCCCATGAGGCGCAGGGTCCGACTGATTTGCATATAGCCATGTCTGAACTGGGGTGGCAGAGTTGGCTAAAGAACGGTGATGGATTAAACCCAGATCTTTGGACTGGGTGTGAGTGTTTGATTGATTCAGATGCTCCGTCCATTACCACCCCCTTTTGTACCGCTTTTGGCCGCCATAAGTGTGGCAGGGTATGCTCAGACGTGAGTCCCTTGCTCACTTTGCCACTGGATTCAAGCAAGCGGGCTGAAGTCGGCTAGAATGCCAGAAACCGGTCCTCGGAAGCTTGTTTCCGGTCCAGGGAAGAAATGGCTTGGCAGCTCAGGCTGGACTGTTCCCATGAGGCACAGGGTCAGACTGATTTGCATATAACCATGTCTGAACTGGGGTGGCAGAGTGGGCTAAAGAACGGTGATGGATTAAACCCAGATCTTTTGACTGGGTGTGAGTGTTTGAGTGATTCAGATGCACCCTCCTTTACCACCCCCTTTTGTACCGCTTTTGGCCGCCATAAATGTGGCAGGGTATGCTCAGACGTGAGTCCCTTGCTCTCTTTGCCACTGGATTCAAGCAAGCCGGGCTGAAGACGGCTGGAATGCCAGAAACGGGTCCTTGGAAGCTTGTTTCCGGTCCAGGTAAGACATGGCTTGGCAGTTCGGGCTGGACTGTTCCCATGAGGCACAGGGTAAGACTGATTTGCATATAGCCATGTCTGAACTGGGGTGGCAGAGTGTGCTAAAGAACGGTGATCGATTAAACCCAGATCTTTTGACTGGGTTTGAGTGTTTGATTGATTCAGATGCTCCGTCCATTACCACCCCCTTTTGTACCGCTTTTGGCCTCCATAAGTGTGGCAGGGTGTGCTCCGACGTGAGTCCCTTGCTCACTTTGCCACTGGATTCAAGCAAGCCGGGCTGAAGAAGGCTGGAATGCCAGAAACCGGTCCTCGGAAGCTTGTTTCCGGTCCAGGGAAGACATGGCTTGGCAGTTCGGGCTGGACTGTTCCCATGAGGCACAGGGTCAGACTGATTTGCATATAGCCATGTCTGAACTGGGGTGGCAGAGTGGGCTAAAGAACGGTGATGGATTAAACCCAGATCTTTTGACTGGGTGTGAGTGTTTGATTGATTCAGATGCTCCGTCCATTACCACCCCCTTTTGTACCGCTTTTGGCCTCCATAAGTGTGGCAGGGTGTGCTCAGACGTGAGTCCCTTGCTCACTTTGCCACTGGATTCAAGCAAGCCGGGCTGAAGAAGGCTGGAATGCCAGAAACCGGTCCTCGGAATCTTGTTTCCGGTCCAGGGAAGACATGGCTTGGCAGTTCGGGCTGGACTGTTCCCATGAGGCACAGGGTCTGACTGATTTGCATATAGCCATGTCTGAACTGGGGTGGCAGAGTGGGCTAAAGAACGGTGATGGATTCAACCCAGATCTTTTGACTGTGTGTGAGTGTTTGATTGATTCAGATGCTCCCTCCATTACCACCCCCTTTTGTACCGCTTTTGGCCGCCATAAATGTGGCAGGGTATGCTCAGACGTGAGTCCCTTGCTCCCTTTGCCACTGGATTCAAGCAATCCGGGCTGAAGACGGCTGGAATGCCAGAAACCGGTCCTCGGAAGCTTGTTCCCGGTCCAGGTAAGACATGGCTTTGCAGTTCGGGCTGGACTGTTCCCATGAGGCACAGGGTCAGACTGATTTGCTTATAGCCATGTCTGAACTGGGGTGGCAGAGTGGGCTACAGAACGGTGATGGATTAAACCCAGATCTTTTGACTGGGTGTGAGTGTTTGATTGATTCAGATGCTCCGTCCATTACCACCCCCTTTTGTACCGCTTTTTGCCTCCATAAGTGTGGCAGGGTGTGCTCAGACGTGAGTCCCGTGCTCACTTTGCCACTGGATTCAAGCAAGCCGGGCTGAATAAGGCTGGAATGCCAGAAACCGGTCCTCGGAAGCTTGTTTCTGGTCCAGGGAAGACATGGCTTGGCAGTTCGGGCTGGACTGTTCCCATGAGGCACAGGGTCTGACTGATTTGCATATAGCCATGTCTGAACTGGGGTGGCAGAGTGGGCTAAAGAACGGTGATGGATTAAACCCAGATCTTTTGACTGTGTGTGAGTGTTTCATTGATTCAGATTCTCCCTCCATTACCACCCCCTTTTGTACCGCTTTTGGCTGCCATAAATGTGGCAGGGTATGCTCAGACGTGTGTCCCTTGCTCCCTTTGCCACTGGATTCAAGCAAGCCGGGCTGAAGACGGCTGGAATGCCAGAAACCGGTCCTCGGAAGCTTGTTTCCGGTCCAGGTAAGACATGGCTTGGCAGTTCGGGCTGGACTGTTCCCATGAGGCACAGGGTCAGACTGATTTGCATATAGCCATGTCTGAACTGGGGTGGCAGAGTGGGCTAAAGAACGGTGATGGATTAAACCCAGATCTTTTGACTAGGTGTGAGTGTTTGATTGATTCAGATGCTCCGTCCATTACCACCCCCTTTTGTACCGCTTTTGGCCGCCATAAGTGTGGCAGGGTATGCTCAGACGTGAGTCCCTTGCTCAGTTTGCCACTGGATTCAAGCAAGCTGGGCTAAAGACCGCTGGAATGCTGGAAACCGGTCCTCGGAAGCTTGTTTCCGGTCCAGGGAAGACATGGCTTGGCAGTTCGGTCTGGACTGTTCCCATGAGGCACAGGGTCAGACTGATTTGCATATAGCCATGTCTGAACTGGGGTGGCAGAGTGGGCTAAATAACGGTGATGGATTAAACCCAGATCTTTTGACTGGTTGTGAGTATTTGATTGATTCAGATGCTCCGTCCATTACCACCCCCTTTTGTACCGCTTTTGGCCGCCATAAGTGTGGCAGGGTATGCTCAGACGTGAGTCCCTTGCTCACTTTGCCACTGGATTCAAGCAAGCCGGGCTGAAGACGGCTGGAATGCCAGAAACCGGTCCTCGGAAGCTTGTTTCCAGTCCAGGGAAGACATGGCTTGGCAGTTCAGGCTGGACTGTTTCCATGAGGCACAGGGTCAGACTGATTTGCATATAGCCATGTCCGAACTGGGGCGGCAGAGTGGGCTAAAGAACGGTGATGGATTAAACCCAGATCTTTTGACTGGGTGTGAGTGTTTGATTGATTCAGATGCTTCGTCCATTACCACCCCCTTTTGTACCGCTTTTGGCGGCCATAAGTGTGGCAGGGTATGCTCAGACGTGAGTCCCTTGCTCACTTTGCCACTGGATTCAAGCAAGCCGGGCTGAAGACGGCTGGAATGCCAGAAACCGGTCCTCGGAAGCTTGTTTCCGGTCCAGGGAAGACATGGCTTGGCAGTTCGGGCTGGACTGTTCCCATGAGGTACAGGGTCAGACTGATTTGCATATAGCCATGTCTGAACTGGGGTGGCAGAGTGGGCTAAAGAACGGTGATGGATTAAACCCAGATCTTTTGACTGGGTGTGAGTGTTTGATTGATTAAGATTACCACCCCCTTTTGTACCACAGGCCCTCTAGCAGCATTTGATTTTACAGGCTCTGGTCACACACAGTACACTGTTCTAGGAATGTATTAGTAAATCAAATATGCCAATCATGGAGCAACTAATCTTACTATGTTTTAGAGGGGAGAGCATATGCACGTTAGCACTGAATAGCAAAGATATAGGGCCATATGTATCAAGGTACCAATTTGTGATTCTGTGATAGCGATTTTTAAGAAATCGCTATTTCAGAATCGCAAATTGGTATGTATCGAGAAAATCGCAATTTTTTAGCGATTTCTTGATATTCCTTAATTGTGCAATTACGGAATACTTTCCCATTCATTTCTATGGGCCAGGAGGCCCATAGGAATGAATGGGAAGTTATTCTCAATTTGCGATTCGCAATTTGCTAATCGCAAATTGAGAATAATTTCAAGGGTGCAGGGGTGTCCAAAGGACACCATGTTGCACCCCTGAAATATGCATGGGTGCACATGTGGCGCACATACATGCTCTAAGGGCATGTATGTGCGTCACATGGCACTTTGAAAAATGCAAAAATTTGCATTTTTCAAGGAATTCACAACTTACCACCAACTAGAAGTTGGTGGTAATTTGCGATTCCTTACAGGAATTTTGCTAATTTGTTTGGCTACATACATTGCATTTAAGGAATCGCAAAATTTGCGATTCCTCAAATGCAATCGCAAAATAAGGAAATCGCAAATTGTGTGATTCCTTATTTTGCATGAAGATTTAGGTGATACATACCATTTTGCGAAAATGCGTTCGCAAATGCCGAAATTCAGTGAATTTCGGCGAACGCATTTGGGCATGATACATATGGCCCAAAGTGACCAGAGTACTTAAGCCAACACAAAGGTCATAAAAATAGAAGGAAGAAGGAAAATCATTTGGGGTAACCCTACAAAAAGGCCAGGTAAAAAAATTGCAAAAACAGTTTAAATTCCACACAAAACTACATCAAAATAGCAGTTAAAATGATGTCCTGAAATGGAAATAAATGAGAACGTATACATAAAGTATACCAAAATATTCAATAACTTAGAATGATAAATAGCTTTAGTCATCATATAAACATTGTAAGGTACATTTATTTAAAAAAAAGTTATATTCAGCATCCAAATGAACTTGCATAAAAAAATGTAAGTCAACAAACTTTGATTCCGAAACACATAACATCCATTCAATAAAAGAACCAGTAAATGACAACATACAAAATTTAACAAAAAAACTTTTCAAAACATTGCATAAAATAGAGATTGAGATATGCATAACACTTTAACATATGTGAAAATGTGAAAGAAAAGAGAGAATGGCCAAAATAGCATTGCAATATTATTTTAACAAAAAAGAAGGCATCATGGTAGTTGTGGTCAT
This sequence comes from Lissotriton vulgaris, assembly GCF_964263255.1. Classification (NCBI taxonomy): domain Eukaryota; kingdom Metazoa; phylum Chordata; class Amphibia; order Caudata; family Salamandridae; genus Lissotriton; species Lissotriton vulgaris. The sequence goes on along the minus strand of NC_141695.1, from coordinate 1,300,778,680 downwards.
AACTATTACACATTAACATCACTTGCAAAACTGTAACTTAAACATAAACACACATATACAATATAAAACACATATATGAATTATGTTTACTGAATGAAAAAACACTTACAACTTCCATAACATCATGTCAAATTTAATGGGGATTGAAACCTATTATCTTAAATTCAACAAAAGACATTCAAACAAACAAAGAATGCAAAAACACACAAGGAGAAAAACCCACATGTTGAAAGTGAGTAAAATATGACAAACAACAATAATGTTAACATTTCTAAACACCCGCAAGATTATTTATAGGTTTGTATGCTTAGAAAATGCGCATATCACATTACCAAAAGCTAAATGAAAACAAAAATTAAATTTAGGTTTAGTGACATATTCAAAAGTATAATTTAGCAGTCTCAACTCCACAGGGGATTCCTGTCAAGCCTTCAGGATGTAGGATCTGCAAGACTTTCTCCACCCAGCGATATAGTTACAAGGGGGTTCTGGGAGAAGTACTCCCAGTCCTCTGGGCCTCCAGGTGACACTTGGAGGCCAGGGAATGCACTTTCCCCGCAGGTTGCTCCACCTCTTCCTAATTTCCTACTGTGTGTGCAGGTTGCTTGCTACAGCATTCCCTCTGTCAACTATGCTGGCTGACACTTGCCTTTTCTGGGCTATAGTTTTATTTTGTACTCGGGCTCCAAACAATTGGGACTCTACCCTAATAACTTCATCCACCATGACTGACAGTTCTCCCTCAACAAAACAGGCATTTCTCCTCCCTGCCATTATCAAATAATAGACGTAAATACATTTTATAACACAAAAGAAAAAAAATTAAATAGAAAAAATGAACATGAAACAGAAAATGCAAAAGAAACCTGACTTCACTGAAAAATTTCTCATCAACAGTGGTCTGCTGCAGTAAAATGGCAAAGGATCATAGTCTGAAATGGAATTTGTTTTATAGTGTGATATGCAGGTGAAAACGATTAGCCAAAACACATCAGGTGTGTGATGCTAGCATCCATCCAAAAGCCGCAAGAATAGTACAATGTTGAACGCATCCTTCAATGGAATCTTGCCATCATGAATCCGCTGTTGGGACAATGCCAGCACAACTGAGTGGTCAAAATAGGCTCAGCAACGGCATAATGTTAACCAGCAGAGGACTCCGCCAAGTTGTCGGAGGTGAGCCGCTTACGCAATGGAAAACACTCTGCCGACACGGATGAAAGTTCAGACAGACACATCTAAATAGTGCAGGTGGAAATCCATCAGCTTCACGGAGTACTTCTAAACGCTGCCACGGAGGGATGATTGGAGTCCAATCAAGATCCTAATCTGGGCCAAAATATGTAGCATGATTTATATCCTTGGCCTATATCTTAGCTAAGAGACAGATCAACATGCTGTGGAAGTCATTGACTATACCCCTCATGTGACAGTGGTTGCGGGATCTCCGTAAATGGGCTACAACAGAAAGTGACACTTGTGCAAACTGCACGTGAAGGATTTTGGGTGGGCTGCAGAGTGATACATGGGGCACTTATCTAAAAGAACTAGCATCCAGAATGGATGGCTAACCCGCTGATGCATGATCCCTTCTTAGACGGCGGCTTTACTGGTGATTAGCGATTGCCGCACCGCTTAATTTTTTGGACATATGAAATTTGAAGTTTGCTTATCCACTGACTACAATGAGAATACATGGAATGCAAATGGCTTGTTCTTGATCAACATACTGTGCCACAGTATAGTAGTGCATTTAGTCATCACATGGCCTAGACTATCCACCGAGTACTCATGTTCATGGTTGTTACGTTTTTTTTATCGAGTAAGAGTGGTGAGCCCTACTTTTTCATGCTGTCTTCCTCTGTTTAATTTCCTTTCTCTTCCAACGGTTCCCGGCATGATGTATGTGGATTGTGTTGGAAACTTTCTATTATACATCTTCTATTAACTAATACGTAACATGATTGTAAATCAATTTATATATCCTAAGCAAGTTTTGGCAAGTGATTATATGTCATGTGTGCATTCTTATGCAACATTTCCATTTCTGTATCATTGCCCAGCTCGATGTAACAAATACCAATAAAGAGATACTGGGGGAAAAAAGGTACCTAAAACATTTGCTAGTAGCCCTTCACCTATGGCATACTGTAACAGTGGAGTTGATTGTTGACTTACCTTCTAGACAAGGTTATTTTATGAGCCTAGTATTCATGGATACCTTCACCAAAGTAAGTCACTTAATTTATCTAAAAAGGATTCCCAGTGCCAGAGTGTTAACACAATTGTTCAGTCAAAACATAGTTAGGGCTCATGGTATCATGCAGGTGGTAATTTATGACATAGGGTTACAATTCCTTTCATGTTTTTGGAGCGCCTTAATGAAGGAATTGGGAATTTAGGTTAGCCATTCAACCAGTTACTGTTCTAAAATGAAAGTGCAAATCGAAAGAACAAACTAAACCAAGGACAAGATCAATATTTGCGGTTCTCCTAGATAATGAAGGTGTTAATGGGCAGAACTAATATGAGCACGAGATGTGCATACAATAATAACATTAAAAATGTTTTCACCATTTTTCATGAATTATGGAAATCATCCTGGCCCCTTTATTGGTAAACGAAATTGGGAGGTACCAATATTTAAGTAATTTATCTAATACCTATATTTCATCCAAAATCAGCTAAGACAAACGCAGAAAAGTCTAAGGAAATTTATAAGACACAGGCTGACAGGAAAATGAAAGGAGCCATATAGTACACAGTAGGAGATAATTTTGGTTATCCTTCCATCACCTACGCTTAAAGGAAAATAGGAAATTTCAGCCACACTTTGTGGGCCGTTAGCCAGTACAGCAAATTGTGTTCAGTAACTGTGTTGAAAAATGCCTCAAAACTCTAGAATCCACGCAGTATTTCATGCTTCCCTTCCTAAAAAGAGTCTACCCAACTCCTCTATGATGGTAATACAGAATACGAAGTCAAGAGAATACTTGAATATAAGTAAGTCAAAGAAAGATTCTATTACCTAACAGATTTGAAGGGTTATGGGCCCAAAGACAGTTCCTGGGAGCCCTCTGATAATGTTCATGTCCCCAGACTAAATAGATATTATTATAAGTTAAAATAATCAAACCCACAGCCTGTGGACTGGCCTTTGAAAGGGGGTACTGTCAGGAATGAGAGTAACATTGCGGTAGTGTTATTGATCATTTTGAGTTCCTTTCTAAGTTACATATTTGGATTCAGATGTCCTTTTCAAACCAATGGAAACATCTGTGAAGAAGATGACACCATGAGACCTTCAGAGTTAGCTGCCAATTTACACCTTAGGAAACCGTGAGCAGTCTGCATTAATGGGGATGGCATTGGGAGCTAGCGTTAATCTGCTCCTGTGGAAAATATTGGCATTTGACAACTGTGAACTAGAGGCCTTGCTTCCCTCAGAGTACTTTAATCAATGTCAGTTGCAATGCTGTTAAAAGGACTGTCTTGCAACACTTACTGAGCAGGAATCCTTTCCACCTTCAAGATACCCCGCACACAGCATGTCATTTTGTATGCCACTGTTTGCTCCAACCAAGTACAGGACGCTGCAGACCGACTGATCAATGATGGGGACTTGCACTTCCTGGAGTGTCTTGGGGTCTGGCAGATCCTCTAAATACAGAAAAAATGCAAATTAGTGTAAATGAGCTTACATTCTTACTATGTCATTCTCTTTATAGACTTCATATTGAAACCCTGTGTATGGCAATGGCTTTTCTGTTTATCTTTGCATGTTTATTTAAATATCACAGTTCATTGAAGCGCATTTTTCTTCCTCGTGTGAGAAACAAATTGCATTTGTATTTGTTGAATAACAGAGTAAGTGGGTGAATGAACTACGTGAAGTCCAGCACTTGGTTATATCACTTTACTGCCAATAGTGTCTTCCTAAAAGGCCGGTCTTCAACTTTTGCTGAAAGATATTTAGGATAAGAATAGGGATAACAAGATGTTCATAGGTCATTGTGCAAGATTTTGCTGCACTATAAAATATGTTTCACCACATTCAACTCCCCCCCCCCCCCCCCCCCCCCCCCCACGTCCCTCTGAGACCGGCGCATAATCTTCTAGAGGTCAGAAGATTTTGCTCATTAAACAGAAGGAAAACTAATGGCATCACTTTTTGTTGAGTACAGTCGCCACTCTGTGCAGACATTTACAATTTAAATAGCTAAAAAGCTATTTGGGCTTGCCTATTCTCTCCAGGGCTTTTTATGGTGAGTGGAGTGGGCAGGCAAAAGACTGGACTGTCTATTTTCCACGGGGTAGGGGATTGGTTAGCCACAAATTAAGGGTTTTTTTGTGTCTAGGGGAGGGCTTATGCGTTCTTGCCTTTGTTTGTGCACCTAATTGGCTGCAAAAAGTTAAGGTCCTGAGGTAAGCTGGAGTAAGAAGAAAGGCGAGTATGTTGGAGAAGTATCAAGTGGTTAGTCTAGTATGGGGCAGGTGTTAAGTTAGTCAGGTAAAGGCAAGAGGCATTGCAGTGGTTAGGGATCTAGTGAAGCAAGCCTTGAGAGAGGTGAGGGAGGCTTTGGGGTGGGGAGGTGTTAACCGGTCGGTGCTAGGAGTAGGTGTGGATAGGTGGTAGCAGGTTCTGGAAGTCCATTTAGTAATTTTTCTATTGGTCTGGCAAAGGAAATATTAGCTTGTTCTTGCACATGAGACTTAGCAGTTTACCTGGAGGCTGATGTTCAGAGCAAGGGAGGTGACAGGGGGTAAGAGGCAGGCTGGCAGTCTAGACCTCTGTCGTGAACCCACAGAAGGAAGTGGTATCAGTCTTTCCCTTAGGCTGGGAGCGAGCCCATCAGGGTGGGTGCCACCTTGGCCAAATTGACCACAGGGAAGAAGAAGCAAGGTCAGGTGACAGCTTGAAAGACCAAGCCTTTGCAAACTTTGTAAAGGGCAGCACTTCTCATCAGCCATTGAAGTGGCAGGAGGGCAGCAAGGAAAGGAAAGATAGGACTATGACAGAATCGAGAAGGGGACCATGGTCAGAAGATTGCAGGAGCTGTGGGGGAGTCATTGCAGAGATTGTGCTGCTGTCATTTGACCAGCAGGTTGTACTGCAAGGAAGCACTGGGCACTCTGGAGCTATGTTATGTTATGTTATGTTAAATGGCTCTTTATAGAGCACACAGCTACTCAATTTAGTGTGCCGGCGCTGAAGCAGGATGAAGGCCCAGCTAAGCAGGGTAACCCCCGCACTGGATATTTAAAGCTTAAACAGCCAAGTTTTCAGTGATTTCCTAAATGCAAGGAAATCCTGTGTCAACCTTAAGTCCACCTGTAGATTGTTCCACAATTAGGCTGCTTGCACCTGGAAGCAGTGACCCCTGATACGTGCCTGGAGGTATCCGGGGGGTTAGAGCCAGCTGAAGTGCTGCATACTATACACGTGCAGTACACGGCAAGAGTGGTAAAATTGGACTCTCTTCGCAATGTACCCAGTCCCTATGCTCTGGAGAGCCTTAAAAGCCTAAACCATGGCCTTGAAATGGATCCTTTTGCGGACAGGGAGCCAATGCAAGGATTTCAGCTGTGTGGACATACGAGCTCTGGGCCAAACATGAGTATTGCTCTTGCTGCAGCGTTCTGGATCACCTGCAGTCTCGCCAGTAGATACTCAGGCAGCCCCAGGTAGAGTACATTCAAGTAGTCCAACCTGGAGATTATTAATGCCTGGACCACCGTTTTTCTTTGGGTGATAGACAGGAGGGGCAGGAACCATTCAGAAAAGGGGGTGGTGATGAACAGAGGGTCTGAATTAAGCAGACCACTCTTACCCAGTCCAAAGATCAGGGCTTGATCCATCACCGTTATTTATCTCACTGCACCATCCCAGTTCAGAACCTGGCTATATGCAAATCAGTCTGTCCCTGGCCCAGTGCATCATGGGAGCAGGGCAGACTAAACTACCAAGCCAATTCTTCACCAGAAAGGAGACAAGCTACCGGGGACCGGTTTCTGGCATTTCAGCCGTCGTCGGCCCGGCTTGCTTGAATCCTGATGGTGCAGTGAGAAAGGGACTCATGTCTGAGTATACCCTGCCACACCTATAGTGGCCAAAAACGATTCAGAAAAGGGGGTGGTGATGAACAGAGTGTCTGAATTAGGCAGACCACTCTTACCCAGTCCAAAGATCAGGGCTTGATCCATCACCGTTATTTATCTCACTGCACCATCCCAGTTTAGAACCTGGCTATATGCAAATCAGTCTGTCCCTGGCCCAGTGCATCATGGGAACAGGGCAGACTAAACTACCAAGCCAATTTTTCACCAGAAAGGAGACAAGCTACCGGAGACCGGTTTCTGGCATTTCAGCCGTCATCAGCCCGGCTTGCTTGAATCCTGATGGTGCAGTGAGAAAGGAACTCATGTCTGAGTATACCCTGCCACACCTATAGTGGCCAAAAACGATTCAGAAAAGGGGGTGGTGATGAACAGAGTGTCTGAATTAAGCAGACCACTCTTACCCAGTCCAAAGATCAGGGCTTGATCCATCACCGTTATTTGAGCTAAAAAACGGTGATGGATCAAGCCCTGATCTTTGGACTGGGTAAGAGTGGTCTGCTTAATTCAGACACTCTGTTCATCACCACCCCCTTTTCTGAATCATTTTGTCCACCATAAGCGTGGAAGGGTATACTCAGATGTGAGTCCCTTGCTCATTGCACCATCAGGATTCAAGCAAGCCGGGCCGAAGATGGCTGAAATGCCAGAAACCGGTCCCCGGAAGCTTGTTTCCTTCCCAGTATAAGAATTGGCTTGGTAGTCTGGTCCGCCCTGTTCCCATGATGCACTGGGCCAGGGACAGACTAATTTGCATGTAGCCAGGTTCTGAGCTGGGATGGTGCAGTGAGCTAAAAAACGGTGATGGATCAAGCCCTGATGTTTGGACTGGGTAAGAGTGGTCTGCTTAATTCAGACACTCTGTTCATCACCACCCCCTTTTCTGAATTATTTTGTCCACCATAAGCGTGGAAGGGTATACTCAGATGTGAGTCCCTTGCTCATTGCACCATCAGGATTCAAGCAAGCCGGGCCGAAGATGGCTGAAATGCCAGAAACCGGTCCCCGGAAGCTTGTTTCCTTCCCAGTATAAGAATTGGCTTGGTAGTCTGGTCTGCCCTGTTCCCATGATGCACTGGGCCAGGGACAGACTAATTTGCATGTAGCCAGGTTCTGAGCTGGGATGGTGCAGTGAGCTAAAAAACGGTTATGGATCAAGCCCTGATCTTTGGACTGGGTAAGAGTGGTCTGCTTAATTCAGACACTCTGTTCATCACCACCCCCTTTTCTGAATCATTTTGTCCACCATAAGCGTGGAAGGGTATACTCAGATGTGAGTCCCTTGCTCATTGCACCATCAGGATTCAAGCAAGCCGGGCCGAAGACGGCTGAAATGCCAGAAACCGGTCCCCGGAAGCTTGTTTCCTTCCCAGTATAAGAATTGGCTTGGTAGTCTGGTCTGCCCTGTTCCCATGATGCACTGGGCCAGGGACAGACTAATTTGCATGTAGCCTGGTTCTGAGCTGGGATGGTGCAGTGAGCTAAAAAACGGTGATGGATCAAGCCCTGATCTTTGGACTGGGTAAGAGTGGTCTGCTTAATTCAGACACTCTGTTCATCACCACCCCCTTTTCTGAATCATTTTGTCCACCATAAGCGTGGAAGGGTATACTCAGATGTGAGTCCCTTGCTCATTGCACCATCAGGATTCAAGCAAGCCGGGCCGAAGACGGCTGAAATGCCAGAAACCGGTCCCCGGAAGCTTGTTTCCTTCCCAGTATAAGAATTGGCTTGGTAGTCTGGTCTGCCCTGTTCCCATGATGCACTGGGCCAGGGACAGACTAATTTGCATGTAGCCAGGTTCTGAGCTGGGATGGTGCAGTGAGCTAAAAAACGGTGATGGATCAAGCCCTGATCTTTGGACTGGGTAAGAGTGGTCTGCTTAATTCAGACACTCTGTTCATCACCACCCCCTTTTCTGAATCAAAGCAAGAACCAGCCACTGATTGGATCCGTGCCTGCATGGAAAGATTTTCATCCAGCTTCACCCCCAAATTTTTCTCTATCTTTACGGGGGACTTTGGCAGGTACATGTCAGCAGGCCACCAACTCCGCCAGAGGTTGCTGGGGCCGTGGACAAAGAAGATTGTAGGAGAGTAGGGTCTGCTATCCTATGGTCACCCCAAATTTTTGCTTTTTGCTTCACTGGTTTCTGACTTAATGTGGCTGTGGGCCTGCTAATCAGACCCACAGCCTGCTGTTCTCTCTCTAAATTGATGCCAATGCACTTTAGGTGTATTACGAATTGGAACTGGTTCACCTTATGAGCCCCTGTAATAGTGCACCCTAGGTGCCCAGGGCATAGGTGTATCCAAGGCCTACCAGGGGCTGCAGCACGTATTGTGCCACCCCTGGCCTGGCCACCATCCTTGACACAACTGGCTGATCACTCAGCTGGGGTAAGTCGGTGTAACCACCTCTTACTTAGGTGCAGTATGTCTGTGCCTAACCCTAAACTGGACACATATGTTCCTATCAGCCACTCCTATGGAAGGCCTCATCAATCCTGGAGGCAGAGTGCTTGGAAATATGTGAGATGGTGCTCTGGCATGAGCTGAGCCTGTCTGCAGCTGTCGGGAACAACTCCCTAAGCTGTTCCGGGATATTGCCATACCATATACTCTTAAGTGCATTATAATCCTCGCGGTTAAATGCTATCTTTGGTTTGGCTTTATCAAAACATGTCGAGTAAGGTGTCATACGAATTGGAATACTATCCCCTCGCCAATTCTGGCGACGGGGATAGCATTCCACCCTTCTAGAGGGACACGACATGTGCGTAGCCTTAACCCCGGTTAAAGTTAAACAGAGCCTCAGCTTCACAAAATGGACGCTGCCACCACAGACACAAGTCTGGCCTCCTGCTGCTGACCGAAACTCGGCAGATGGTGGCCTGGACAAAGGGTTTCCTGCCTTGGGAGGTGCGAGCACCACCCCAGACAGGATTTTGTGTATTAGGTAGGACAGGGCTGAAAAGAATCAGACATGCCCGGGGCACACAAGGTGTCCCCGTGCATAGGCCAGTCCAAACCGGTTCTGGGGCCTTCCAGCCCCAGTCCTGGCGCGGAGCTGGACAAAGGAAAGGGGGTGTAACCGCCCCCCTTCCTGGTTCCTCCCAGAGGAGGGACCTAGTAGGTGATCCACCCCCCGTTTGGGAATAAGAGGGGGAGCAGTGCCATTGCACAGCAGATCATCCCGAAATCAACTTAAAACTAAGAAGAAGACTGGACTTCGACATTCTGCTGCACAGAAGACTGAAGAAGAATCTCCCTTGTGGCCAAGGAGTGACCACCCTGTGAACACAGGTACCAACCAGCGACTCGACGTCTGCTTTGCCGCCGCCTCCCGCCGGAGACCGAGCCCAGAGCCCGACAAGAACCAGACTCCCAGACCTCTCAGAGCCCGATCCACAGTCCCTGCGAAGAAGGGACCCGTGGAGGCACCGAGCGACGTGGGACCGGACCTCTTGAAAGACACCCGACAAGTTGACTGCGCAGCTTCTGAGGCATCCTCGACGTTGTGCTTTGGGGATTGAGAACCCCCACCACCGAGCAGCCCTTGCACCGAAGATCAGCCCTCCAGCATCTCCACGATCTGCGTGGGGCCCTTTTGCATTGTGCCACTCGACGCGCCATCCCGGCCACTAGCCACGCGGCCAGCGGCCATCTTGGCGACGAACCCGAAGATTTAAACAGCAGGTCTGGTTGCTCCAGACCTACCCAAGCTCCTGTGAAAAGGAGCACTCGCTCTGACCTTGCTGGTCCGAGTGAACAGCATCTTTCAACTCCTGCGTGGCTTGCATTTGCCAAGGCCTGTTTGCTCCGATCAGGTCGCCGACACCGCCAACAGCGAGAAGCCTACGTGGGACAGCTCGTGACCGACTCCTGGACGTCCTCGACCCCGGGTATCCACGTGGCTGCAGAAAGAAGCTACCCGACAACGCCTGTTTGCACCCGACATCGCCTGGTTCCACTCTGGTTCCACGGTAGTCACTGGCTAGTGACTTTGAACACTGTCCCCTCTGCTTTCAGGTCTTCAACTCTTCAGATCCACCCTTGGATCCACCGGAACTCTTCTCATCGAGCCGCCTGCAGCATCTTCAGCTCCAAGCACCATCGACCAGCGTGACGAAACCCGACACATCTTCGACCCTGTGCACCCGCTTCCTGTGGGTGAGGTAACTCAGCTCCGCCGGTGCTCCTGCACTGGTACACATCCCAAGGGCCTGTGTTTTAAGTTTCAACTCCGTAGGTCACTCGGAAGGTTCCTAACTTTCTAACTTTGTGCTTTTTACGCACCATAGACTTTGTATTGAGAAGTGCGTGCACTTTGAACACTGCACCCGAGTCCCGTGGGCCTTTCCCGACTTAGTTAACTCCAGTCTCGAATAGCTCCAGCGATTCCCAAGGCCCTAGGCCTCTTCACTTTCCTTTAGGTATCTCTTATACCACTTATTTAGTATATGGTTTAGGTGGCCCCTAGGGCTCATCCATATTGTGCAACTTTTGTGTATTTTAAACTGTCTTGTGATTTTACGCTTGTGCTTCTGTGCTCATAAAGAGTCCAGGGGATTTTAATAGTTAATAAATCAATATATATTTTCAATATATATCTGTGTGGTGTCCCTTTCATTTGGTATTCAAGGGGGTTGTGTATGGTATAACAGCTGGCTTCACATGCCTTTCAGAGTTTAGCCTAAGACTGCTTTGTCCACGTTACCACTAGGATAACTGGTCTACAAGGTTGAATTACAACCATCATCATAAGGGTTGCTTGGCATGGTACAAAGTGATCACTAGAATTAGTGAGCATTATATACCAGGCCAACTTCTCACATTGGTGGCAGCGGATTGGGATCTGAGCTTGCTGTTGTTTTACCATTACAATCTTTGAGATTATCATTTGAAAGATCATACAGGTACCTGCTAGGTACATATAAAACAAGACTAGTATACATAAGTTCTACTGAACTTAGTTGTTGTAGAGCAAAGGGAGTAGCACACCCTAGCTACAACTACTAGATAGGTTTAGTAGGTAAACACCAGTGTAGGTAGATTGCAACACATCCACCCACACTAGAGCAATGTCTGGAGCAGAGGGGTCCAGTGGACTTACTCCTGTTGAGAGTGACCCTCCAAGGGCACCATCCAAATTTGCTATTTTTTCCTTTAAGGAATTAAGACAGCTTTGTGTCTTAAGGGGTCTGAAGACAGGGCCTTCCCCTACTACAGACCACCTAAGAGAGCTCTTAGACCAGTCTGAGACTCTAAAGCCCTCCAAGGCAAACCCCACAGGGGATGCTGAAGGAGGCCATCCTTCAGAGGATGACACTGTAGACACCCCTACCCCTATCATCCTAGTAGATGAGGAAGCCTCCACCACTGGAGCTCCTCAAGTAGATGTAGAGGAAGAGGAAGAAGAAGAGGAGGAGGAGGTGGAAAGCAGTGAGTCAGATGATGACAGAGATAGTCAGGTGCTGGTCAGTAGACTGAACCAGGCTAACTTAAGTCAACTTGGGAATGAATCAGGTAACAACCCATTCAGACCCCCAGGTGGACTTAACCAGGGCCATAGGAGGAGAAGGCATCACTCAGGTGAATCCAATACCTCCCATGTCTCTAGAGGCTCTCATGGTCACTCCAGAAAGGAGATGACTAGCCCTCAGAGAAGGGAACATGAGGCCAAGATGAGAGAGGCTGAGCTTAGGATCCAGAGGCAAGAGTTAGAGGTTGCCCTGGCTAAGGAGAAACTTGCTAGAGCAAGACAGCCTAGAGAGAGTGGGGTAATAGAACCCACTGGTGGCAGCAATATCCACAAGGATAAAGACAGGTCTTTTGATAATAGAAACCTGAGTAAGATTGTGCCCCCCTACAAAGCTGGGGATGACATCCATAAATGGATTACTGCAATGGAGAGAGCCTGCAGAGTACAGCAGATCCCTCAGGAGCAGTGGGCAGCAATCTTGTGGCTCTCCTTTGAAGGTAGAGGCCGAGACAGACTCCTCACAGTTAGTGATGGGGATTCTAGAAACTACCTGGTCCTGAAGAGTGCTCTGATTGATGGGTTAGGCTTAACCACTGAACAGTACAGGTTAATGTTCAGAGATACCCAGAAGACACAGACTCAGGACTGGTCTGAATTTGTTGAGTGTGCCACTAAGGCTCTGGAGGGATGGTTGCTGGGAAGCAAGGTTACAGACTATGAAGGATTGTACAATTTGCTGATGAGAGAACAAATTTTAAATAATTGTCAGAACCAGCAGTTGCATCAACATTTGGTTGACTCAGATTTGACCTCTCCCCAAGAATTGGGAAAGAGGGCAGATAAATGGGTAAGAACCAGAGTTAAGCAAAAGAACCAGAACCAGAACCAGGGTGGTGACCAGAAGAAAACAGACCAGAAGGGTGGGGAGCAGAAAGCTAAAGACCAGAAGTCTTCAACAGGGCCCCAAACTGAGACAGAGGGTGGGTCCCAAACTTCCAAGAAGAAGAAGAAAGAAGGTCAGAAGAAACCCTGGTGTAAAACTTGTAAGAACACCTCTCACTGGACAAGTGAGTGTAAAAAGGGTGGAGCCCCCAGCACTGCAGCCCCTAAGGCACCTGCACCCACTAGTACAGTTAGCAGTGTTGGTCCTCAAGCCAAGGGTTTAGTGGGAATCACTTTGGGAACTGAAGGAGATTCTGACCTAGTCAGAACCCTTACACAGGCTGTTCTGGTTTGTGAAGGGGACATAGATTTGACCCCTGACATAAGTCCCAGTAACCTGGGCAAATACAGACAGACACCTTTGATTAACAACAAAGTGGCTCAAGCTTACAGGGACACATGTGCCAGTGTCACTATGGTGACACCTAACTTTGTGGACCCTGGACAATACATGCCAGGCGATGATTACCTGGTGACCAATGCCAGCAATGTCACTACTACACATAGTGTGGCACTTGTTAACTTTTCCTGGGGAGGGGTAACTGGCCTGAAGAAAGTTGTGGTTAGTGCTGATCTCCCAGTAGAATGTTTGTTGGGCAATGACCTGGAGAACTCTCTATGGTCAGAAGTTGAGTACAGGACTCATGCAGAGATGTTAGGGATATCATCACATGTCCTTGCTGTGACCAGGTCACAGGCCAAAAAGTGCCTCTCTGAACCTCAGGTCTTGGATCCTGGAACAATGGACCAAGTACCTCCCAAGAAGAAGAACCGGAGGGTTAAGGCTGCGCCTTCCCAACTGCCTACAAGTGAGGATCAGGCTTCACAGGAAACTGATCTTGAGACCCCTGAAGGAACTGTCCCTGAAGAACTTGAACCTGATCAGGTTGAGTTTCTGGGGACAGGGGGACCTTCTAGGGCAGACTTGGGGCAGGCTCAGTTAACCTGTCCTTCTCTTGAACCCCTCAGACAGCAGGCTGCTGCTGAGGCTGCTGGGAATGCTCAAGGTGCCCATAAAGTATATTGGGACGATGGACTCCTTTATTCAGAGGCTAGAGACCCCAAGCCTGGTGCTACCAGGAGGTTGGTTATACCTCTGCAATTTAGGGGCTTCCTACTCACCTTGGCCCATGATATTCCTTTAGCAGGACACCTAGGCCAGAACAAGACTTGGGACAGGCTTGTCCCTCACTTTCACTGGCCTCACATGTCTGAAGACACCAAGGAGTTTTGTCGCTCCTGTGAAACCTGCCAAGCCAGTGGTAAAGCAGGTGGAACAACAAAGGCCCCCCTGATACCACTACCTGTGGTGGGGGTTCCCTTTGAGAGAGTGGGGATTGATATTGTTGGTCCAATGGATCCCCCTACAGCATCTGGGCACAGATTCATACTGGTGGTAGTGGATCATGCCACCAGGTACCCAGAGGCAATTCCCCTTAGGACCACAACAGCTCCTGTTGTGGCCAGGGCCTTACTTGGAGTTTTCTCCAGAGTGGGGTTTCCTAAGGAGGTAATATCCGATAGAGGTACTAACTTCATGTCTGGATATTTGACAGCTATGTGGAAGGAATGTGGTGTAAACTACAAGTTCACCACTCCTTATCACCCACAATGCAATGGGCTTGTTGAGAGATTTAACAAGACCCTAAAGGGCATGATTAAAGGATTACCTGAAAAGCTCAGGCGAAGATGGGACATCCTTCTGCCCTGCCTTTTGTTCGCTTACAGAGAGGTCCCTCAAAAGGGGGTTGGCTTCAGCCCCTTTGAATTGTTGTTTGGGCACCCTGTAAGAGGACCCCTGTGTCTTGTGAAGGAAGGATGGGAGTTACCTCTCAAAAAGCCTAAACAGGACATAGTGGACTATGTACTTGGTCTCCGCTCCAGGATGGCAGAGTACATGGAAAAGGCATCCAAAAACCTTGAGGCTAGCCAAGAATTACAAAAAGCTTGGCATGACCAAAAGGCTGTCCTTGTTGAGTTTCAGCCTGGACAGAAGGTATGGGTGTTGGAGCCAGTGGCCCCAGCAGCACTCCAAGACAAATGGTCTGGACCCCATACAATTCTGGAAAAGAAGGGAGAGGTTACCTACTTGGTGGACCTAGGAACTCCCAGGAGCCCCCACAGGGTGCTCCATGTGAACAGATTGAAGGCATATGTCAGCAGGGCAGACATGGGCTTGCTCATGGCTACAGATGAGGGACAGGAGGAAGAGAGTGACCCTCTCCCAGACCTGCTCACTCAGAACCCTGAGGATGGCTCAGTTGATGGTGTGGCCTTAGGTGGCAGCCTCACTGAACATCAGCAACATGACTGCAGACAAGTTCTACAGGCATACAGGCATATGTTCTCATTGACACCCAGTCAGACTAACTGGTGTACACATGTGGTGGACACTGGTGACAGTCTTCCTGTAAAGAGCAAAATTTACAGGCAACCTGACCACGTCAGGGACTGTATAAAGACTGAGGTGCAAAAGATGCTGGAATTAGGTGTCATTGAGCCTTCAGAGAGCCCCTGGGCTAGCCCAGTGGTTCTGGTCCCCAAACCTCACACCAAAGATGGCAAGAGAGAGATGAGGTTCTGTGTGGATTACAGAGGACTCAATGCTGTCACCAGGACAGATGCACACCCTATTCCAAGGGCAGATGAGCTCATTGACAAGTTGGCTTCTGCCAAATATTTGAGCACATTTGACTTGACAGCTGGCTACTGGCAAATCAGGTTAGCTGAGGAGTCTAAAGCCAAGACAGCATTTTCTACCCCTAGTGGGCATTATCAGTTTGTGGTGATGCCCTTTGGTTTGAAAAATGCACCTGCCACCTTCCAAAGGTTGGTGAACCAAGTCCTCACGGGGTTGGATGACTTTTGTGCAGCTTATCTGGACGATATTGCTGTCTTTAGCTCCACCTGGGAGGATCACCTGATCCACCTGAAGGAAGTGCTTGAGGCTCTGCAGAAGGCAGGCCTCACTATCAAGGCAACAAAGTGCCAGATAGGGCAGAGCAAGGTTGTATACCTGGGCCACCTTGTAGGTGGAGGCCAAGTTCAACCACTGGAGAGTAAGATCCAGACCATCAAGGACTGGTCCCCTCCAACTACCCAGACTCAGGTCAGAGCTTTCTTGGGCCTGACTGGGTACTACAGGAAGTTTGTTAAGAACTATGGGTCCATTGTGACTCCTCTTAATGATCTGACATCCAAGAAGATGCCCAAAAAGGTTCAGTGGACAGAAATCTGTCAAAAGGCATTTGATGACCTGAAGAAGGCCATGTGCTCTGCACCTATCCTGAAGAGTCCTGACTACTCAAGAGAGTTCATTGTCCAAACAGATGCTTCTGAGTTGGGAGTGGGAGCAGTGCTTTCACAGCTTAATGTAGATGGCCAGGACCAGCCCATTGCTTTCATTAGCAGAAGGCTGACCCCCAGAGAGAAACGTTGGTCAGCTATAGAGAGGGAGGCCTTTGCTGTGGTGTGGGCCCTGAAGAAGTTGAGACCATACTTATTTGGCACTCACTTCAAGATTCAGACCGACCATAAGCCCCTCCTATGGCTTAATCAGATGAAGGGTGAAAACCCCAAACTACTCAGGTGGTCCATTTCCCTACAGGGGATGGACTTTACAGTGGAGCACCGCCCAGGGACTGACCATGGCAACGCAGATGGTCTCTCCAGGTACTTCCACTTAGAACATGAAGACACAACTGGTCAAGGTTAGTCTAATGTCCCTGCGTTTGGGGGGGGGTTATGTAGGAGAGTAGGGTCTGCTATCCTATGGTCACCCCAAATTTTTGCTTTTTGCTTCACTGGTTTCTGACTTAATGTGGCTGTGGGCCTGCTAATCAGACCCACAGCCTGCTGTTCTCTCTCTAAATTGATGCCAATGCACTTTAGGTGTATTACGAATTGGAACTGGTTCACCTTATGAGCCCCTGTAATAGTGCACCCTAGGTGCCCAGGGCATAGGTGTATCCAAGGCCTACCAGGGGCTGCAGCACGTATTGTGCCACCCCTGGCCTGGCCACCATCCTTGACACAACTGGCTGATCACTCAGCTGGGGTAAGTCGGTGTAACCACCTCTTACTTAGGTGCAGTATGTCTGTGCCTAACCCTAAACTGGACACATATGTTCCTATCAGCCACTCCTATGGAAGGCCTCATCAATCCTGGAGGCAGAGTGCTTGGAAATATGTGAGATGGTGCTCTGGCATGAGCTGAGCCTGTCTGCAGCTGTCGGGAACAACTCCCTAAGCTGTTCCGGGATATTGCCATACCATATACTCTTAAGTGCATTATAATCCTCGCGGTTAAATGCTATCTTTGGTTTGGCTTTATCAAAACATGTCGAGTAAGGTGTCATACGAATTGGAATACTATCCCCTCGCCAATTCTGGCGACGGGGATAGCATTCCACCCTTCTAGAGGGACACGACATGTGCGTAGCCTTAACCCCGGTTAAAGTTAAACAGAGCCTCAGCTTCACAAAATGGACGCTGCCACCACAGACACAAGTCTGGCCTCCTGCTGCTGACCGAAACTCGGCAGATGGTGGCCTGGACAAAGGGTTTCCTGCCTTGGGAGGTGCGAGCACCACCCCAGACAGGATTTTGTGTATTAGGTAGGACAGGGCTGAAAAGAATCAGACATGCCCGGGGCACACAAGGTGTCCCCGTGCATAGGCCAGTCCAAACCGGTTCTGGGGCCTTCCAGCCCCAGTCCTGGCGCGGAGCTGGACAAAGGAAAGGGGGTGTAACCGCCCCCCTTCCTGGTTCCTCCCAGAGGAGGGACCTAGTAGGTGATCCACCCCCCGTTTGGGAATAAGAGGGGGAGCAGTGCCATTGCACAGCAGATCATCCCGAAATCAACTTAAAACTAAGAAGAAGACTGGACTTCGACATTCTGCTGCACAGAAGACTGAAGAAGAATCTCCCTTGTGGCCAAGGAGTGACCACCCTGTGAACACAGGTACCAACCAGCGACTCGACGTCTGCTTTGCCGCCGCCTCCCGCCGGAGACCGAGCCCAGAGCCCGACAAGAACCAGACTCCCAGACCTCTCAGAGCCCGATCCACAGTCCCTGCGAAGAAGGGACCCGTGGAGGCACCGAGCGACGTGGGACCGGACCTCTTGAAAGACACCCGACAAGTTGACTGCGCAGCTTCTGAGGCATCCTCGACGTTGTGCTTTGGGGATTGAGAACCCCCACCACCGAGCAGCCCTTGCACCGAAGATCAGCCCTCCAGCATCTCCACGATCTGCGTGGGGCCCTTTTGCATTGTGCCACTCGACGCGCCATCCCGGCCACTAGCCACGCGGCCAGCGGCCATCTTGGCGACGAACCCGAAGATTTAAACAGCAGGTCTGGTTGCTCCAGACCTACCCAAGCTCCTGTGAAAAGGAGCACTCGCTCTGACCTTGCTGGTCCGAGTGAACAGCATCTTTCAACTCCTGCGTGGCTTGCATTTGCCAAGGCCTGTTTGCTCCGATCAGGTCGCCGACACCGCCAACAGCGAGAAGCCTACGTGGGACAGCTCGTGACCGACTCCTGGACGTCCTCGACCCCGGGTATCCACGTGGCTGCAGAAAGAAGCTACCCGACAACGCCTGTTTGCACCCGACATCGCCTGGTTCCACTCTGGTTCCACGGTAGTCACTGGCTAGTGACTTTGAACACTGTCCCCTCTGCTTTCAGGTCTTCAACTCTTCAGATCCACCCTTGGATCCACCGGAACTCTTCTCATCGAGCCGCCTGCAGCATCTTCAGCTCCAAGCACCATCGACCAGCGTGACGAAACCCGACACATCTTCGACCCTGTGCACCCGCTTCCTGTGGGTGAGGTAACTCAGCTCCGCCGGTGCTCCTGCACTGGTACACATCCCAAGGGCCTGTGTTTTAAGTTTCAACTCCGTAGGTCACTCGGAAGGTTCCTAACTTTCTAACTTTGTGCTTTTTACGCACCATAGACTTTGTATTGAGAAGTGCGTGCACTTTGAACACTGCACCCGAGTCCCGTGGGCCTTTCCCGACTTAGTTAACTCCAGTCTCGAATAGCTCCAGCGATTCCCAAGGCCCTAGGCCTCTTCACTTTCCTTTAGGTATCTCTTATACCACTTATTTAGTATATGGTTTAGGTGGCCCCTAGGGCTCATCCATATTGTGCAACTTTTGTGTATTTTAAACTGTCTTGTGATTTTACGCTTGTGCTTCTGTGCTCATAAAGAGTCCAGGGGATTTTAATAGTTAATAAATCAATATATATTTTCAATATATATCTGTGTGGTGTCCCTTTCATTTGGTATTCAAGGGGGTTGTGTATGGTATAACAGCTGGCTTCACATGCCTTTCAGAGTTTAGCCTAAGACTGCTTTGTCCACGTTACCACTAGGATAACTGGTCTACAAGGTTGAATTACAACCATCATCATAAGGGTTGCTTGGCATGGTACAAAGTGATCACTAGAATTAGTGAGCATTATATACCAGGCCAACTTCTCACAAAGATGATCTCCGTTTTACCAGGATTACATGTAAGCTGGTTGCGCTGGAGCCAGGAGAATACTTCTGTTAGACAGCTGTTAATCATGTCTCCCTTGAAATCCGTGTCTTTGTTGCAGGTAAAGAGCAGCTGCGTATTGTCTACGTACAATACAATTTTTACACCATGGTTCTCAGCCAGAGTTGCTAGAGGTGTCATATATAGATTAAAAAGGATGGGGCTCAGAATAGAGCCATGGGGCACACCCACCTCTAGAGGGGGGTTAGGGGCAGCAAAAGGTGGGGCCCACACTGTTTGCTGACGGTCCTTTAAAAAGGCGGTAAACCAATTGAGTACTGTACCCCCATACCCACACTCCCTACATCTCAGCAGGAGGTGGTCGTGGGGGACGATATCAAAAGTCGCAGACAAATCCAGCAGTATCAGTATGGCTTTGCTACCTCTATCCACTACCTCCTTTATCGCTGCAGATACTTCCAGGAGTGCTGTCTCTGTGCTGAAGTAAGCCCTGAAACCAGACTGACTCTGGTGAAGGAGAGAGTTAGTTTAAAAAAATGCAGTGGGGACATTGTTCATCACTTTTTCCAGGGCCTTAGAGAAGAAGGAGAGCAGAGATATAGGCCTATAGTTGGAGGCTAGTTCAGGATCAAGAGTTGATTTTTTTAGTAGGGGCAGAATTTTGGCTCTCTTCCACCTGTCAGGGAGCTGACCCGCCTTCGGGGAGAAATTCAGGATCTGGTTGACCACAGGATTAATGATATCCGCGATTGATTCAAGAGTAGGGGCCGGGCAAGGGTCGGAGGGTGGGGGCGCTAGGTGGCTCGCATGCAAAATGGCTGCACTGTCGTGAGGCTCCTGCAGCCCTGTGCACATATCCTTATTTTATCCTGCTCAGAGGCCCTGCCCACTATTTCTAGATATGCCCAGAGGGTGATGTAGACTAGAAGAAGACTCAGCGAAAAAATTGACTGCATTGGGCCATCCCTGCTCCAACGGAAGCGTCTTAAAGATTCGGCCGGAGTGAGGGGTGGAGTGCAATGGAACCCTGACTTGGCCTGCGGCGCTGCGCAAATCCGCGGCTGACCACAAGGCGTACAGGCCTCGAAACGCGGACTAAGTGGAAACGTTGAAACCGCAGCGTCTTACAAACGAACACTTTTTCTGAACATGGATTAACACCCGAACCGGGTTAGAATTATCACCGGTTCAGTGGGATTGTTCCACTTGCTTCCATTGGAAGTAAGCCCTAAAGAGTCCAAGTGTATGTGTACTCAGACAAAACATGCGTCGGCTGCGCTGTCTTGTTTCGAGTATTAAAGCATCAAGACCTACAAGGCTTCACCTTTTATTCCTCTTCTTATTAATTGTGAATGATCTGAAATTGTACTTATTATACGTATGTTTACTTGTGTGTGCACAGGGACTGTGTTTTTGAATTAAGGTCCTTTCGAGGTGATTGCATGACCTCTTACTTTCTTTAAGGGCAGTGGTGAACCAAGGGGCAGACAACCTGACCGTCTTTCCAGAATGTGGGACAGGAGGAGCAAGTTCCCTGGCCCGAAGCAGGAGCCAGTTATCCAGATCCTCAACATCAGCCTCAAGGTCCCCCTAAGAGAAATCGGATGCTTATTAATGGCCTTAAGTAGTGCCTCAGGTATAATAAAATGGATGGGGCTGAAATTAATGCTTATAGCTTGTAGCTAGCGCTAGCTTATAGCTAGCGACAGGATAAGGATTCTTAGTGAAAACCTGGCTGTGGAATAAGTCTTAGCATGGCTCTATAGCTAGAGGACTAGGGGAGCATGGTAAACTTAGGAGCAAAGGAAGGCTGAAGGGAAGTAGGAGTAATCAATCAATCAATCAATCAATCAGTGGTTTATAAAGCGCTCTACTCACCGTTGTGAGTCTCAAGGCGCTGAGGGGGGGAGCAGCTCTGGGTCAGTCGAAGAGCCAGGTCTTGAGGTCCTTCCTGAATGTGTCGAGGGTTGGGGAACATCTGAAGTTGACCGGGAGCATGTTCCAGGTTTTGGCCGCGATGTGGCAGAAAGCTCTCCCGCCGGTTCTGCTTCTGCGGAAGCGGGTGCCTCTGCCAGGGCAAGGTTAGTGGAGCGGAGGTTCCTTTTGGATTCGTGGATACATACTCGGTCGTTGAGGTATTTGGGTCCGATTTTGTTGAGGGAAATGTAGGCGTGGGTGAGGAGTTTATAGGTAATCCTCTTCTCAACGGGGAGCCAGTGAAGGCTTCGGAGGTGTTGGGTTATATGTTTGTGGCGTGGTGTCCCTAGGACGAGTCAGGCGGCAGCATTCTGGATGGTCTGGAGCTTGCTTAGAAGAGTTTTGTTAATTCCAGCGTAGAGGGCGTTGCCGTAGTCAAGTCTGCTGGTGATGAGTGCTTGGGTGACGGTCTTTCCGCAGTCGGGGGAATCCATGTGAAAGTCTTGCGGAGGATGCGGAGCCAGTTGAAACTGGTGGAGGAGACGGGTAGTAATAGTGGGGCGGTATTAGTAGAGGCAGTAGGCAGAGGAGTTGACTATGGGCGTGTGAGGAAGGAGCTTGGTTGGGGCATGGGAAAGACTGGGGGAAGGTAGGGAGTCTGACTGGGGAATGAAGGGGGAGCAAAAGGAAAGCAGGTGGTTATAGATTGAGGCTGATGAGTTAACCTTTTTATTTGGCAGCTAGAGGGTCTTGACCAATTGGACAACGCGGACCTTGGTGGCCAGTTCCATGGTGCATGACAACAGGAGGGGGCATTTTGACGTTTTATAGTGTATAAAAGAAGCTGGAGCACATAGAGGGCTGAAAGAGCAGAATTAGGTGAAGCCTAATGGTGCAGAGAAGGGCAGGGCTATTAACAGATTTTTGGTCTAATTAGACTCTTTCACTGGCTCATTTCTACCACATGCTGCTGAAGTGCACGTTGAAAGAAGAGGCTTCCTTTATTGACAGCAGTTTATTTTTCCACATTCTTTTTTTGCTTTGTTTTTTCGAAAGAAATTAAGTAAAACACCTATTTGTGGTCACCACACCAACATGATGTAGAGCTCAGAATATTGAGTCTAAAAATATCACACTAAAATTTTTTATAGCCAAAATACAATTTAACAAAATATTGCGACAATAAGTATATCTATCAATCATAGGTTTATGCTTAGCTCCACATCCACATACCACAAAGATGCATAGATCATCAAGGTTTGCATATACATGGAATTATGAATTGGAAATATGTACTGTAGATACTTAACTTCACAATGTTTTTGTAGTCAATGTTCTGGCTAGGATATTTTTGTAGCACAATATATAAAACGTGATACTCTGGTAGCATACCAAGTAGACATTGCAGCACTCTGTCTCACACCTGTCACACTGTTTACTATGCAACATTTTTTTCATAACAAAACATCTGCCTCCCTCAACTAGAACGATTTAACTATAGGAGTTCCTGTTTTTTTTATCCTTTGCAGTATCAACTGATTCTAAAGAAAACTAAAGCAGTTATCAAATCTTCCAATTTTAATATGTTCAAAGTTAGTGGTTGCTTGTTGCTAAAGCTCCTCAAGTCCCTCTATACCAACATATTGGTCATGATTAGTTTAAGTATGGGAGGGCCATGTTCTAGGAAGATTTTCACTGATAATGGTTTAAAGAAGGAGTGTGTCAATGCCCCAACCTTTTTTCAATTTGTGTAAGGCCTTCCATGTCTCATTTTATATGTTATTCCCAAAAGTGAGTAATAGATGTACATCACTTCTATACATACTGGCAACCAGATTCTTGTAGGACAGGCGCCAACGGGGCTATTGTGTCTATTTTCAGTACTTTGTGCATACAACAGCAGCAATTTCCTTCAGAGTAAGGTGCTTTAATTTATACAGTGGAGGATATATTTGGTTGTTCCACTGCAAGAAGCCTTCCAAATTGAAATACCCCCAATTAAGTCATATGATGCAGTTGTGTTTATTGGGGCTACATACAATATTTTGAATACCACATAATGTAACCATCTATGTTCACTCTTTGTTGTGGGTAAATCACCAGCTCAAGTATGTGTTAGGTTAGAGATGGGGAGTATCCCAAAGGGCATGGCAGCTCATAATGTATCAATGTACATTTTATTTTAATTTAAAGATTCTGTTCCAGGCTCACTGGGTGCACTTTTTTGACAACATAAGGTTCAGTCAGAAGGTAGTTCAGCTCATTAAAAGAAAAGATCCCTAGGTGTGCCCTAGCCACTGCCTTCAAAGTCTACTACTCAGATTTATCACCACTGGATGCCTGGTGGCATGATCCACCACACCCCAGAGATATTGCTTATTTGCCTATAAGGGGAGGTAAACAGACCAACAATTTCAATGCTCAAATGCTCAAATAGAAATCTTACTAGTGACAGTGACACTAACAATCTTGTGGTCTCAGTTCCTAACTTGCCACTCAGTTTGCAAGTATTACAGGTCCTGGAGATTCTCTCTGTGACTCTGTACTTCCCTTGCCAATAAAACAAAGAGTCAAACTTACCTGGCTCATTTTTATATCCAAGTGGGCTTCTAGGGTACCTTGTGAGCCAGTGACAACCAGAAATGTCTGTACAACAGGGGAAGCATTTGCATTCCTGGCCCAGGATTCACAGGCTCATTATACAGCAGTTCAATCTCCCACCCAACATAACACCTCCCAACTGTTCACTAGATGACCTGTTTCTGGGCTATGTTCTGAACCCCACAATAGTAGGAAATTCAAATTGTGCCCTTTAAAATTTCTCCTGGGTAGGTACTCTAGTCACTGATATACCCTGCATCTCTGGCAGTGATTTTGACCCTTACACCTCACCTGTTTTGCGTGTCTTCTAATCCTTTCCCTTTGCAATAGTGGTGATGGATGCCACAGACTATGCCTTCTCAGAGTCTGCCATGATCCACTCACTACCTTTCTCTGGTCCTTGCAAATCTGAGATAGCCCTAGTCATTTCCTAAGATAGACATGCAGTTTGTGCTCTTGTTAACATAGATGATGTGGTCCAACTCATGTATGCTCCTGGTACTAAATCAGAGGCAATCAAACCATTGCCCAGGAGTCGACCAGCTCCTTGATTCTATCTTACCCCTACATCAACCTTGCCATCCTTACCACTGATTTCTACTTCAACTCAGGCAATCTGGGACCCCACATTATCTTTATTGGGCAGTAAGCCTGTTGCATTGGCACAAAGGGGAACCTCTTCTGGTTTGAGATACTTCTTCTTGATAATAGTCCAGTAAGCTCCTGTATCCCTCAGATAGGAACATTCCTGCCATTGAAAGTAGCCTCTAAAATAACCACATTTATTGGATGGATGTGCTTAAGAGTATTTGAATCACTTTCCTAAATTTCCATTGCAATAAGGTTTAGTGTAACAGGGATCTCTTAGGTTAGAGTCAATATCAATCAGGGGAATTGTAATCAATCAATCATGGAAATTGTAAGTGCACTACTCACCTGTGAGGCTTTCAAGGCACTGGGGGTATAAGTAGCTCTGTTCAGTCGAAGATCCAGGGTTTGAGTGTCTTCCTGAAGATGTTATGGGATGGGGGGCATCTGATGTCAATCAGGAGCTCGTTCCAGGTCTTAGCAGAGATGCTGGAGAAGGTTCTTGCACCTGTTCTGGTTCTGCGGATGCATGGGGTTTCGGCGAGGGTGAGGCTGGGGAATCAGATGTTCCTCTTGGGTTGGTGGAAGGAGATTCTTTCGTTGAGGTATTGGGGTCCGGTGTTGTGCAGGCATTTGTAGGCGAGGGTAAGCATCTTGAAATTAACTCTCTTCTCATGAGATGAGATGGATGTTGTTGGCATAAGATACTATACTTAGTCCGTGCTTTCTGACGATGGCGGTGAGGGGAGCCATGTATATAATGAAGTGCATGGGGCTGAGGGATAATCCTTGGGGTACTCCGGAATTGATTTCCGTAATTTTGGAGAGGAAGGGTGGTAGTCTATTTCTTTGGGTTCTGCCGGTGAGGAATGAGCAGATCCAGTCGAGAGCAGTTCCTTGTATGGCAGTGTAGTTGGTGGTATTCCTTCATGGCATTTTTGTAGGTACTGCAGTCTTCTGACGTTTTGCTGTTCCTCCAGATCTTCTCGAGGTGTCTGCAGGTGGGCAGGATTCTTGGAGGTCGGTGGTGAACCAGGTGGCCTTCCTGGGGCTCTGTCAGTGTTGCATAGGGGTGCAAGCTTGTCTGTGCTGTTGGAGATCCATCTGTGTAGTTATTTGGCTGCAAGGTTAGTGTCAGTCGAGGTGTTTGGGGCATCGTGGTTGAGGGAGGAGATGAACTGCTCCTCAGTGACTAAGCTCCAGTTCCTTTGTGGAGCGCATAAGACAGGCTTGGTCGTATAGGTTTGTCAATGTAAAAGTTTCATAGTGGTGGTACGTTAATGGGGTTGTGTGGTGTGGCTGAAATGGATATTGTTACTTCCTGTGAAGATGGGGTCAAGGGTGTGTCCTGCCATGTAGGTAGGCGTGGCGACCAGCTTCTTTCAGTCCAATGTTGGTGAGGTTCTCCAGGAGGGTGGTGGAGTTGGGGTTGTTGGTGTTGTGGAGGTGGAAGTTCAGGTCTCTGACGAGTAAGTAGTCTATGGAGGCGATGGCGTGGGATGAGATGAGGTAGGCATTGGTAATGTGGGGAACGAAGCATGGGGTCCGGGGGGTCTGTAGACGGGAATGCTGTGAAGTGTGGTTCTGGGGTTGGTCAAGACCTGGAAGTGGAGGTGGAGAAAGAGTTGCTCATGGTGGAGAGTCGGAGGGAGCTCTTGTGTGTGATGGCGAGTCCCCCTCCTTGGTAATAGAGCTATACATCCTCTGGATCTTGTATCTGTAAGGGATAGCAAGGCGATATTGGGTGGGGAGGAGGCATTGGTCCAGGTTTCTGTTAAGAAGGTGTTACTGGTGAGAGGGTGCCGAGGTGGTCCCAGATCTCTATGCGTGTCTGTTCAGGGAGCGCACATTGCGGAGGATGCAGTTTGGGTCTATGGAGGTGTTGTTCCGTCTTGGGGGCAGTATTCATGGGGGGGGGGTCAGAGGTGAAGGTCCGGTGGTAGTGGTGGCAAGAGAACTGGCTGTGGGTGGTGTTCGGCGGGGACAGCTGGCAGTTATTGTTCCACCCTGGTTGGAGTGCAAGGAGGGCAGCGGGGTTGTAGCGGTGCATGGTCAGAGATCCAGGGTTCTGGGGCTGGCCACGGATGGGATTGACTTTGGTGCAGCATTGGCACGCCACTGGTGTGCCCACTGGACGCAGCCCCCATTAAATAGGGGAGGTGGGATAGAAGCTCAGCTCAGAGGTGGGAGCGGCAGGGTGAGGGGCCGCGAGGGAGCTGCGGCTGGAAAACACACAAAACACACAAAAACAAGACACAGAATTAACAATGACAGAATTAACAGAGTTAACAATACCTACACACCTATTATAAAACAAAGGAAAATAGAAGGATGACACAGTCAAAGCGGGCACAAGGCAGGTGGTAGCAGAGGCTGGCTCGAACCCTACAAGATCCTTATCAGCGGCACACCAGTGGAGCTACTGGAGGAGAGAGCAGGTCCCTGACTAGAGGTCAGAGGTCTTGCTTTCTTGATGACACAGAGGCCGCCATTAAATAGGGGCAGGCGGCTGTGGCCTCTCCTCGTGATATGGCCATCTCCTCCAGGCTCCGGCTGGTTCAACTTAAACTGCTTCATAGATCCTATCTGTCGTGGCCTCTGTTGGTTTGCCTAGGATATATACAGGATGGTTGCTGTGTGAGAAACAGTGGGCAAGATGGCACCTTTATACATGTTATCTGGGAATGTGCAGTGATCCAGGGAATGGATGGTGGGCCGCATGGAAGAGGCACTGAGGCAGGGTATTCATTGCAACATCAAGCTGGCATTGTTAAACATTTGGGACCCGACAGACCTGGAGTCTAGGGATCAAATTTAGGTGATGCTTGGGTTCATGATTCCAAAAAGGAACATTGCAGGGTTTTGGAGGGCTCCAAATCCGCCGACAATAGTGGATTGGTCCAATGACTGTTGCATGGTAACTGAAAATCCATCTACGAGGCCAGGGGATGCCCGAGCAAGTGGGCACATGGCTGGGGTCTGTGGAACACCTATAGAGGGGGATATCTGTGCACCCCCATGGAACAGAGATAATGCCACAGAGGATCTTGTTGTTGTTTAAACAAGTGGGCTGTCTGATTATTGTCACATGTATTCTCGGGCTGAGGTGCGAATGTCCACTGTGTGCCGACCTGACATCAAATTTGTTATGTATCTAACATGCCTTTTTCATTAATAAAACTTTTAATAAAATGGGGGAGAAGGGAGGGAAGCTTATCAGGGAGGCGGGAGCATGAGCGGCAGGGGGGAGGGGATGCGGGGGAGCAGCAGCTGGAAAACAAGGAAAACATGCAAAAGCGAAACACAGAATTAACAGAGTTAACAATACCTACACACCTACAATAAAACAAAAGAAGAGAGAAGGATGACATAGGCAAAGCTGGCCCAATGAGGCAGGTTGCAGCAGAAGATCCCTATCAGCGGCAGTGGCACAACAGCAGAGCTACTGGGGAAGAGAGCAGATCCCTGACCAGAGGTCAGAGGTCCTGCTTGCTCATCCCCTCAGCGGCCACCATTAAATAGAGGGGCAGAGAGGGAAGCTCAGTTGAGAGGCGGGTGCATAAACAGCAGGGAGGAGGGGCCGTGGGGAGCAGCAACAGGAAAACGAGCAAAACGCAAAAAAACGAGACACAGAATTAACAGTGACAGAATTAACAGAATTAATAATACCTACACACCTACAATAAAACAAAAGAAGAGAGAAGGATGACACAAACAAAGCGGGCACAACGATGCAGGTGGCAGCAGAGGCTGGCTTAAACCCTACCAGATCCCTATCAGTGGCAGCGGCACAATGATGGAGCTACTGGGGGAGAGAGCAGGTCCCTGACCAGATGTCAATACACTTGCTGCGCTGGGTGCAACTGGTGTGGACTTATTCACCTGACAGTCCCTTTTAAAGTACCCCTATTTGTGACAGCTGTAACAAGCAATCACTTTGAGCTTGAAGGAACCTTTTTGCCCTGGCTTTTTCTTGTGTTCCCGACTTGTAACCCAATTCCATTTTTGCCTGTGGACTTTCTTAGACCCCTGAGAATTGACCTAGCACATAGCTCCAATTTGAAACCAGTCTGCTGAGAGTCCCTTTATCTCTTTGATTTGGAGCCATGTTGTTTCAGCCCTTTTTTAATCCTATTAGTTAATGACATGTTGGCCAACACTGCAAGTTTCTCTGGATCATTTTCAATTACAACAGACCGGCATTGCATAATTAGGGAAGAGCTCAGTCACCATCAACTGGTTAAGGGCGTGAACTTCTTTAGCCTCCATCACTCTAACCCACTGATTCCAATAATGTAAATCATTATGAGAATCCAGATTTGAAATGAAACATCTGCCTTCTTGCTTTCTATGAATTTCTGAAGATACTGTTCTATCTCAAAAACATACTTCCGGGTCAGAGCTTCCCTCTTAGTTTATTTGATCAACTAAAGACATCCTCCAACTGACATTTGTTCTTTCTATGGGCAAGCAACTCAGTAAAGTAGTTGGCTGAGACACACCTGACCACTGTTTTTTAAAGAAACTGATCAAAACCTGGATATTTGCTTCAATCTAGCTTCACCCCCCTGGTCTCCGGTCCGCCAGCGCTGGGACGCTCTGTTGCTGGGGCAGACATGCGCTATACAAATCCATCTAACATAACAAAACATCATTCAAAGTCTACAAGCCATCTTGAAACTCACAAATCATTTTCTAAAAATCCTGGCCTTCCGCATACATGTGTACATGCTCTTTTGGAATATTTACAGGTACACCTCTAGAGGTGGAAGTGGGATCACCTTTTCACATGTCCTTGTCTCTGCTAGCATCCTGAGGTTTTCCATCTCTAAGGCTGCCCTTTCTCTGTCTACAATTTCCTCTATTTCTCCTTTTCCTAATTTACATTTAGTTTTAATGCCTTTCCTTCCCTTTTCCCTCAGTTCCCTCTCCTTTGTTCATTCCTCACTGGTTCATTCCTCCTATCTCTCTCATCTCCTTTTCTTTTGCTCCTTCCAAGCTAATATCACCTTCTTCCTCTCAAACTCTTTGCCCTTCTCCACTTCCTCAGTCTTAGTTTCTTGGAGTACTAGCTACAAATTTAGGACAGTTTAGTCATACTAAACTCCGCAAGGGACTAACTTCTTGAATCTTTGTAAGTGGTACACTTCCATTTGTGGAGGGAGGGGTGGACTGTTTCAGGCAAACACTGGAAAGGGAATTTGGGAATACACTTGAGGGGTATTTGGGGAAATCTGTGCTGAGAGGCTAAGAGAGTCTAGTATTATAGAATTCCATCCCTGGGTTCCTTAAAAGGTTCCCTCACCAGAGTCCATCACAGTTTCTTCCCTATTGTCTGGTTTGCCTAACACGCCCATAAGTTACAGTCCCATCAATTAGCGATTTTGGGGAAACATATATTTTTTTTATTTTTTTCAGTATAATACCTAATAAACACTGCAATATTTCCTTCGACCTTTTTCTGCCATGGTTTTACTTACATTGTGACTGGCAAAGTCCTCATCTGAAGCTCCGCCAAGTGATTCGCACCACATATAATGACTTCTCAATTCTCTCAAAACATCGTAGCGATCAGGGAAGGGAACAAACAACTCATCCCTTTCTTAATTCCCAGTCCTGACATTCCAAGGAAAAATAATTTCCAGGGCATCCATGATATTTGACACATTCCTTGATCTACAACATGCTGTACACTTGGGAATGAATCAAAAACCTACACCTCTGAGAGGTGGCATAAGGGTTGCTTTTGTGAGAGAAGGTGACCCTTTCCCAACAAAAACAACCTGATTTCAACTCAGGCACCGTTGCACCTTGGTACAAGGGTGCCTGCATTGGCGCATGTTAGCCATTTGTGCACCATCGCTCTGAAAGAGCACAGGAATACTCTGTATCTCACAGATATGGTGCATTCCTTCCCTTTACTTTTGATATAGGGCAGCTCAGCTGGAAGGCTTGCGATTCTGCCCTACGCCCAAATATTGTAAATGAGGGCCTCAGTGCCTCCCTCATCAAAGGCTGTCTCCAAGACTCCTTTCAAATCTGACGTTATCACCATTGAATAGAGAAACCTGATGAAGATCATAAACTCCTTTGAAATAATTGCCCAATTACAAGCTTTCCGTTCAGGTTGAACATGATGGCAAGGTGTGTTGAAACCTAGCTTAAGAACTGCCATGCACTCACTCCTGAATATCCAGGAATCTGGTTTGAGGCAGGACCACAGCATTGAAAACACCATGGTCAAAGTAATGGGTGATACTATTGGATATGTTTGACCAGTGGATAGGCTGTCTTCTTCAGCTACTTGACCTTTCATCTGCCCTTGCAACAGTGTTGATCACAATACTCGGCATTGGAGAGACCGTGCTAAACTGTTTTGGGTTATGGGAGAGGTCCAAAGGCCTATGCAGGTGAAGAAAGGTAACGCTGCACCTACTCTGATCCATTCTGGACCTGTAATCTTCGTTTTCGATTTTGAAACCTTGGGTGAGCTGAAGAAAGGCACAGGTGATTTTCATGAGTATTCAAACCGCTTCTGCATGTAACTCAGGGCACACTTAGTGCACAGCATTAATACCCTCAAAACATGCCTCAGGGAATGCAATCTAAAATGGACAAAAAGACAGTGATTTTTAATCTCCAGGAATCTGCGTTTCACAAATGTCTACCAAATGTGAATGGTCCACTTGAACTGAGATATTCACCTCTCTCGTAGAGATTGGTATCACTCCAGAGATAAGGACCATGGCGAAATTACTCGAGATGCATTGCTGCGATTAAACTCACACACGTCTTGCTCTCTAGAGGACCATTTTAGACTCCATAGAAAATGTAAACACCAACCTCTAGATGTATTATCATATGTGTTCTATGACAGCTCTTCTTGTGATTGGCTTTCCTTGATCACATAGCAGCCTGATACGCTTTGGGCCTGATATAGAGGTTAGTGGGCAGTTGCTGCGCCGCAAACATGATGGAATACCGTGTCCACTAAAATGATGGTACACCTCACTCTTTAGATTGTGGAAGACCTTCCTCTTGCTCTCTGGCTCTGCCAGCAGAAACCCTACATTAAGGGCTTGATGGAGTTAAGGATTTTGGTGTCGGTGCTTCAGGCTGTCCTCTCTATTTAGAATGGACAGTGTAATGTATTGTTCTATCAGTTTGAGAATGCCAGTGAAACTTGAAAATATTCAAAATGAGCCCCACTACTGGGAGAAAATTTCCAGGTTATCACGGTTGTTAGGTTTTTTGCTCTACAAAAATAAACTTCCTCTTTGGGGGAGTGTGCTAAGCAGCTCAGCAACAAGCTTTCAGGACCATTAGAGGAACCTCATCGATACCCACGAACAGGAATCTCCACTGGACTGGCACAGATCTCTAAATATGATGGTGGTAGTCTGGCCAGAGTGGCAGAGCGAATTACTTCAGATGGGGGGCTGTCGGCCATGCTCTAAATGAAACCCTCTGATTACTATTGCACAGTATTGCACGGAATACAAATATCCGACTGCTTTTTATAAATTTCCGTCTGAGTGAAACTGGACTAAAAAAACACCCATATTGACTTCAGAGTGTGAACCTGAGAAATGGGGTAATTCACTTCTGCTCAATTGTTTTGGCAAATGATCCCATAATTGCCAAGGTTTAAGATTGCTTATGTGTGGCATTTCTGTGGTTTAAGTTGGGTGTCATTTTACTTTCAAATGTGTGACACTTTTGTGTGAAATCAAAGCAATGACTAGTATTTGAGTGCTTCTTGGGAAGGGTTCTGTTATAGTATCCAGACATATCACACAACCATAAACATATGCCTACAACAAGCCAGAACTATTGGTGTTGCCTGTGCTTGATAGAAGTATCAAATGAATTTACAATAACAATGACTGTGATGTGGAGAATTAAAATTGAAAATATTTAAATTTTGAGAATATTAGACAGTGAATTGAACATTACTAGGTCTGTGGAAGGGGTAATGGTCATCAGGGTGCCTAAATAATTGCTATTTGCCCCTTCACACCATGTTACTCTGCAGTTTCTATTTTTTTTAGCCATGGATGCTCTTTTTATCTTCAATTCCTAATCAAATCCTCCACCTGCATTTCTCATGCATAATGTCCTTCTCCACTATCTTCTCACCTCATCTTCCTGCATGTACTTCATTGAGTCACGCTCTTGGAAAAGCTTTCTCTCACGTACAGACTCACAGCCAGCCACTTTCTCTCTCCTCACCAATAAAAAGAGCACTTTCTTTTCCCTTGGTTGGGGCTGTCAGTGTTTCATTAGCTGTGGATCTCTGCACAGAAAACGATAATTGCAATTGGCACAAATGTGACTATTGCTCTGCCGCATTTGACTGTGTAATCTACAGCAAATTATGGGAGATCATGGAAACCATGGGAGCAGATCCACCTGTTATTACATTTATAAGGCAGTTATATTCAGGTACAACTGCGTATGTCCATTATCGCAGAGAAGGGGAGTGTACAAGATCGTTTAATTTTGAAAGAGGTGTGAGACAGGGATGTGTCCTTGCTCCCTTTTTGTTCTCTCGCTATACAAATAGGTTAGATGTTTTACTGAGAGAGTGTCGTGGATGTTCCATATGTCAAGGCATCCCCTCTCCCAATACTCCTCTATGCAGATGATGCAGTGCTTTTGGCCAAGATTCTTTTGCCACTGCAGAAACTCATAGAGGAGTATACAAGTGTTATGGCCAAATACGTTTTGTAAGACAGGTTCATCATGGCCCAGTACATGAGTGAATTATATTGACCACAGTAAATTGGGTTTCTACCACATCTTGTGGATTTGATTAGATTGGCCCCATTGTTATATGGCACTCAATATGGAAAAGAGATAGTGTACAGCTGAACCAAGCGACAGTTGAGGGTTGTTTTGAAAATTCTCTATGTCCACAAGATACCATGGTTGAAATATATAGTAACTAATCTGCCTGATTTAGGCCTTAGACCCATGTTTGACTCCTTGTCGATGAGTAACTTCTAAGAGGATTACCCTCAGTAACACCAGAACTCGCCGCAGAGCTTCGCTCCCATTGCTGCAGTCTGGACATCATGCCCTCTGAGACCCTTCCCCGGTTATTTCGAGCGTGGGACTTCAACAAGCCCATCTCGTTTCAAATCCCTTTAATTTTAAGCCATGTCCTCCTGGGCCCGCCAGGGGCTCTTCAAGTTGGGTCACTGTGCCCCTTTCTGAAGCGCCATCAATCCCGCATTGGCTACACCTTCCAGAGGACCCTCGCAGCAAGGTTCTACCCCAGAGACCACCATATTAGTCAATCAACCAGGCTCGGCCTTACATCAGTATCCGATTCTCATCGGCCGGTGGGTGAAAGCCACCCTATCCTATCATACCTTTGTGTGCTCCTGGTCATTACTTCCCACCCTGCTACCATGTGGGACCGTCCTTCTGTAGCGTAATCTGAGCAACTTCCCAGGCATTTGAATTATGCTTTAGTCCTGATGATGATCCCATAACGTGGTTAGGGATCGAAACGTTGTCAGCACTTACATCTTAAACTCATAACTATTAATTAAAGTAATTTTTGAGTACTAGGTGTTTTTCGTGTTGTGACTTATACTAATTTGCATTTCACTTCGCAAGTCACTTTTAAGTCACCTGCCTGTGGTAAGGAAATCGGCTGATTTCTCATTACCCTTTCACGCCCTGCTCACTCACTGTTTGTATATTGTTTTGTTGTTATATTTTTGTGTCTATCTAATATGAAATAATGTCTATTCAGACAAAAGCAGACCCAATCTTGATTGTAATTTTGTGGCTATTTAAGTTAACTGATGTTATAAGAGACCACTGTCTCTTAGAAGTTACTACTACCCTTGGTCTCTTTTGATTACAAGGGTTTTCTTGTCTTCTTTTTCTGTCCTTGTTGATGAGTGTCAGCTTCCCAACGGCTAAGTTAAAAAAAATCTTCTTGACAAAGGCTACTTTGGTTAGATGAGAGTAAAACAAAAATAAAAAGCACTAGCGATTTGTATCACATGTTTCCCTTTGTGAAGAAGGAAAAGCAGGCTTATCTGACTTTTGTACAGAATCCCTAGCACCGCAATATTTTGATAAGGTTTTGTTTAAATCATATTCTGCTTATGTTTGGTTTTGTTGCTAATATTTATTCTATGAATGAGCTACCCCCTTGCCCACTTGGTGGGAGGGCAGCCCTATCAAATGTGCATATTTTAGTCTTCTGTTATTTTTATGCCCCTCAAAGAAAAGGTTTTATAGTGCCTCTTTTGCGAAAATGTAATTTTAGGCGATGTGGGCCGACTCTATGTTTTATCTAAGAGCTGGGAGGGCCATATGTGTGTAATGCACTTGAATCCTTTATGTGGGCTGTGTCAAAGAGTAGATGACTGTTTCATGAGCTGTGACTTCAATTCTGTCCCCTAGGTGATTTGTCACCTTTTTCAGCGTCAATGGTGCCTCTTTCAACACCTGCACTTCTTGTTGCAGTTCTGGCACAGTCCCATTTAGAGCCGTAACCCTGTCAGCGACTTTTCGAAGGTATGTTCTCAGAGGGTTTACTTCAATTGCTGGGGTCGCAAACCAGCACTGGCAAATATGCCCGACTGGCACCCGGGGGGACCTTGGGTAGGGGGGTGGTGAGCATACTGCGCTGCGCTTTTGTTACAAGGGGCCGATTTTGCAGTACTGCTGCAAAACGGCCCACAGTAACAAAATCGGTCCCCACCAGTACAAAGCTGGTCCCCAAGTTCCGGCCCACCAGGGATGCTCCAATTGACTGTTATGGCCAGTACGGCCCTGAGCACAACACTGTCTGGCCCAAAGACCCTGCATTTCCTGGCTGGCTGTGTCTTCCCTCACTCAGCTCTCACTACCGTTGCAGCACGGCCTGATCAGCTATGATAGCACTCTGAATCGTCCTGTGCAGCATTCTAGCATACTTACCTGTAGAATGTTGACAAGATGGAGGATTGCCAGCAGCAGCTCTGCTAGGAGCGTCTACTCAGCCCTCTTGCTTGGCCACACCCCCTCCCGCAAATGACTTGTTGCATCCTGGATCGTTTGAAAGTAGTAGATAAGATGATGACTTTGGAAATAATAAATGAGAATGACTGACAGGTTTATATCAATGACAGTTCGTGATCACATTGTCCATTACACAAATCCTTTCAATTAGGGATGTGTGTAGCACAAATTAAATCTTGCTAAAGAAGGATACTGTCTGAGAGTAGGATGTGCTTACTATGGTTACCCCCACTTTCTGCTGGTATTTCACTGTTTCTTGACTTTAGTCTGGCTGGGGCCCTGCTATCCAGGACCCCAGCCTAGCCGCATCCTCTCTAAAATGATTGCATGTACTTTAGGTACACTCCAGATTGGTTACTGGGGTACCCTTGTGAGTCCCTTATATATGGTACCTTAGGTACTAAGGCCATAGGTATCCGAGAAGCCTACCAGGGGCTGCAGAATGTATTATGCCACCCCTGGAAAGCCTCCCAAAATAGCACCACAGGACTGCTACTGCAGCCTGGGTAAGGTGGTGCATGCACCCCTTACTAAGATATAGGTTACCTATATCTACCTTTAATTACTGACACATATAAACCTATCAGTCACTCCTATGGCAGGCCTAAACAATCCTGAAGGCAGAGGGCCTGGTTTTGTGTGAGAGGGTGCCCATGCATGAGCAGGACCCCTCTGCAGCTTTCAGAATCTATTCTCTGAAGCTGTTCTGTGAGGCAGCCAGACCATATACTCTTAAGTGCATTATAACCTCGCTGTAAATGCTAACTTTGGAATGGCTGCATGGAAACATGTTTTGTTTCATGTCAAACACTTTGGAATCCTCCCCCCTCCCCCCCCCCCCCCCTGGCGGCTGGTTTACAATTCCACCCTTCTAGAGGGAGAAGATATGTACACACTGACCTAACCGGTAATAGTTTAAAAGAACCCTAGCATCACAAAATGGATGCTGCAGCCACAGACACAAGTCTGACCTCCTGCTGATGGATGAAACTCCGGCAGGGGAGGCCTGGACAACAGGTTGGGAGGTGTAACCATCTTCCAGACAAGCTTTAGTGTATTGGAGCTGGGTGGGTGCATTCAGAGAATGCTTTTCAGACAGTGCTGGGGCCACACTTGGTGTCCCTGTGCATACCCCAGTTCAAACCGGTTGCAGTGGCACTCAGCCCCTGCTCTGGTGCGAAACTGGGCAAAGGGAAAGGGGTATAATCACCCCTCTCCCTAGACACTCCCATAGGTGGGTTCCCAGAGTATGTCCAACCCCTTTCTTGAGTATAAGTAAGGGACCCCTGGCAACAGGATTTTAGATTATACCTGGACGAAACTCTGAAGCTGAATCCTTGAATTTTGACACACTACTAAAGACGAGAAGACTGAAGAATCTCCCTTTGGGTCAAGGAATGACTCCCCTGCTCAAGCAGGCATCAAAGAAGCATCTTGCTGCTTTGCATTTCTGAGGCTCCTGCCGGACCCCTAAGTATTTGTCACTCAGGACACAGACTTCCAGACTTCTCAGAGGCTGACACGAGATCCCAGCAAAGCAGAGAACAGCCCTCACGAGTGACTTGGGACCGGAACTCCTGAACACAGTGCACATTTGCAAGTGCATCAACTTCCCGAGCTTTCTCAAAGTTGTGCATTGCTCTAATTAATTGTAGTCCAAGCCACATGCAAAATCTGCATCAAAGATTGTGGACCTACACTCCACGAGTGTTCCGTGTGCCCGCTTCTATCATTTCTGCTCGAGGCCCCTTCACGATCCCCAGTCCGTCAACTGGTGAGTCCCCACAAAGGTAACACTACTTTCCTTTGGACTTCCCTGGTTGCTCAAGATATGCCCTGTCTCTCCACTAACTGGTGAGTCCCTCAGACCTTGCTGGTCTGCACAAAAGCCAATCTCTGCTTTCTGCGTGGGTTGCTCCTGCCAAGGCTTGTTCGGTCCAACCCGGAAACCGGCACTCGACATCCTTTGGGGGACAGCTCAAATCCAGCTCCTGGTTGTCCTCAATGCCTCCTGGTCTTCGTGGCTGAAGAAACAAGCTTCACCTTCTTCACCTGAGTTCACCCGACATCAGTAGGCATCCGCTCTTCGCCTTCCTGGTCACTGGCAAGTGACCCAGACTCTGTCCCCTCTGCTTTCAGGTTCCTCTCATCCTTGATCCAGGCTTGGATCCCTCCGGACACTTTCCACTTGGACACCAGCAGCACATTGCAGCAGATCGCCTTTGAAATCGTCAACGAAACCCGACACCAAAAGACACCTATGCACCCTGCTTCCCTAGGTGAGGTAACTTGAGTACTCATGTGCTCCCATGGGTATTGACTCTTCAACTGTCTAGTTCTAAAGGGGTTTGCTCCAAGTCCTCTTCTAAGTGTCGTTTATCTTTAAAATTCCAACCGCGACGTTCCCCATAGAAGTTAATAGTGATTCGCAGCTGTGTTTAGACACTGCAAGCGTCCCCCGTGGGTCCACTTTGTCACTACCTTGGATGGTTCCTGGAGGGCCCAGCAGTTCTACATGCTCTAGGCCTTGTCTCTATGTCAGTCCTGGTTCTTATACCACTTTCTTAATATATGGTTTGGTACGCTCCTAGGGCTCAACGTATATTGTGCTAATTTACTGTCTGCTAAATACATTTACTGAAAGTACTTTTGCCTCTAGCTTCAAAAAGAGACTAGAGGGATGTGTTTAGAATAAATACATATATTTTATATATATACCTGGTGTGGTTCTCCTTTCATTTGATCATTCATGAGATTACAGACTATTAAAACAAGCTGCTTTACATTCCTTCAAGACTTATCTTGAAGGCTGCTCTCCACAACTACCACTAGGATAGCTTTCTATGAGGTTGTCTTTAAACTTACCATCAAAAAGGGTTGTTTGGACTGGTGCAAGGTGCCCACAAGAATAGTGGACAGCATATACCAGGCCAACTTGAGGTTCCGTGACAATTGTAAGCGGTGTTTTTCCGACTCATACGAATATGGTCGAGTCTGGTATCTATGAACCGCAAATGACGAGTTTAGTAAGTGTGCGCAGTTTCGCTGTGCTAACTTAAACCGTTCGTTTGTTATGTGGGTTTTCATCTGTACCCACGGGTTCCATCTTAGATACGGCATCCATTTTGTCTCTTGCCCTCAAGTAGCCAGCGAACGGATGTTGTCCGCTTCGCGACCCTGGGACTCCCAAGATATTTTGCGGAAGACACATGTTCTTTGTGAGTGTCTTTATGACGAGGGGGATGCTACTGTAAAGCAGATGGCGCCGCTCGAGGCTCATCTTGCCGCACGGACTTATTGTCT
Organism: Lissotriton vulgaris; assembly: GCF_964263255.1. Classification (NCBI taxonomy): domain Eukaryota; kingdom Metazoa; phylum Chordata; class Amphibia; order Caudata; family Salamandridae; genus Lissotriton; species Lissotriton vulgaris. The sequence continues at coordinate 1,300,740,189 of NC_141695.1, read as the reverse complement.
CAGCCGTGCATCTCATTAGGCGCGTCCCTTTGATGCCTGTATCTCGTGTTTCCCGATACCTCCCCTTTTACACCCTTTCCGATCTCCCCACTGTCTCCGTCTTCCTCTGCACCTGTCTTTGTTCCTATTTCGATCTGTTTTACTGCTGATTGGAATTCGCTAATGTTGGGAAGATGGGTTTTTACAGTTGGGAACCGCCAAATGTTTCCGCACTTATGTTCCGGACCTGATGTGTTTCAAAGTGACCAAAGCGACCCCTCTGGGGGATAATGGTGGGAACCGGGTTGTAAACTTTCGTGTTCAATGTAACTCTATGGGTAAAAACTGTATAAAAGGAGCGATCCACAGAACCAATTTGAAGCAGTCTCCCCAAGTTGCACGTGGTGTACTTGTCGTGACTTCTGTGTTCCCTGCAGCAAATAAACCTTGAATCTTTGACGCCGAAGGAAGTGTCCCGTGTCTCTGTGATTCGTACGCCGGAGCAGGTTACCCACGAAGGTTTCAGGTGTTGTGCCCTGGCACCGCTGGGTCTTAAAGAACCCAGTCCTTCAGTTGGCGCCCAACGTGGGGCTGCATCAGTGGTACCGGTCCAAGCCCGACGATCGTGAGGAACTTCGTGTGAAATCTCCGAGGGAAGGTGCACTCCGCTTCATCAATCCTGTTGTCGAAATAAGTGGCCCGAAGACTTTTCCCGCGAAGATTCCCGCCTCCTGACGGCTGCGACGGACTGCTGCCCTGACTGTAGACCTGTTTTGGCGCCTGGCGTAGACCTTGGTAGAGCGAGACGATTGACGGGCCTTCCTGGTGACGCCATTGATCTTTGAGTTAAGTATTTGTGGGTCGCTCCCAGAGTTCTTGGTTGTTGACACTTTAGCGAGTGTTTTTGTTGTTAACGCTGTGTGAGTGTTTTTGTCGGTGACACTTTGCTAGCGTACTTTGTTGTGTTGTTTGACGACTGCAGCCGCCAAAAACCGAGGGTTTTGTTTTTTTGCTGGGACTTGGTAAATCCCGTAACCCTTGAAGTTTGTGAAACTCGGCTAGTGTGCAAGATGCCTGGTCGCAGTACTTTGTTTAGTTGTTTCAGACCTTGTGGAACGGATTCCCGACTGGAGGACTCGTGTCCGATACCTCCGGTTGGAACTCCCACTTATGAGCTCTATAGTAAACATGGGCTAGGCCCAATTACCTTTAACGATTATTGGATTAAATACACGAAAAAGGACGGCGACCTTCGTTGGCCACCTCATGGTAGCTTCGAGGCCCCGATCTTAGATAATCTAGAGATTAAATTGTTTGAAAGAAAGTCAAGGCCGGCCATGTTTGATGCCTTTCGGTTGTGGCGTAAAGAAGCCCGACAGAAAGAAATCAGACAGAATAAACGTATTCAGCGAGATAATGTTGCTACCATAGTGAAGAAAGCGGAGCAGTTCCAGCATGATAAGGAGGTTAAGGATAAGGAAGTGTTTGACAGATTACAGCGTATGACCGTAGATAAATGTTATCCCGCTTTGCCTACGGAGCCGGAAAAGAAGGAAGAGCCAGTTGAGGATCCTTTAATGTCTTATCTTATGAAGTCGCCACCTCCGTACGTACAGGGTACCGCAGCTCCTGTGGTCCCTGCCGTTCCTATTCTTCCGCCTATTCTTCCTCCGCCTGTTCCTCAACCTGCACCTGCCCTTCCGATTGTTCCTGCTCCTTTGCCTGTTGCTATCCCTACTGCTCCTCCGCTTCCACATACTCCTGCTCCCGCTACTGCTCCAGCTACTGCTCCTGTTTTGTTAACTCCTGCTGTTGCTACTGTTTCTACTCCTTCTCTTGTTAATCCTGTGTCTTATTCTTCTCCCTCTACTCGTAGTCGTAATTCTCCTCTTGCGGCAAGCTTCTTTCATTCGCTCGGACCTGTTCATGGGTCCGCTGGTTCCGATGGTCCTCAGAGACGTAGTCAGCTTCCTGGAAATAGAGAACGCGTTGCGCTATATAATATGGCGATGGGTTGGATGGTAAATCCTCTTAGATGTCCACCCCGTGTCGTACTCGATACATTTTGTCAATTTAATATACCGACCCAGAGATATGTGTTCAACGAAATGTGTAAGTTCCTTCATGATCAGATAGCGGCCGATGCGCCTGACGAGGTGCTCGCCGCTCTGTCTGATCTTCAGCTTCAGTTCGCAAATGGGCTGATAGTGGATACCAACGTTCGACGTGCTGTCGAGCGGTTGCTATCTCTTCGTCCCGCTCCAATCCCTCATGCATTGTTTGTTGAAGATATTGAAAAACAGCCAGACGAGTCTGGCCAATATCCCATGCGGGAAGTTCCACCAGTGTGGATGCCAGGCGATGCTGCTGCTATTCCTATTGTTCCGCCGCATTTCCAGAGAGTATGGATACATCTCCCGTGGAAGCGATCGGAAGTGTTGCAGGTAAAGCAATCTTTGCCTGACCCTCGCAAAAATCCTGCAGGGTATTACAAAGAATTATCGCAGCTCGTAGATGCTACGATAATGAATCTTGCCGATATTGACATGCTGTTTGGCAATGTTGTACCGCAACCGGTATGGGCTAAGATTCGTCAGGAAAACCATCCGAATGAATTAGGTGGTGATTGGGCTGCCATTGTGGCGGCGGATGGTTTACAAACTGGTGGAGCTAAACCTGAACAGTTGATTGCTGCTCTCCCTCAAAGAATAATAACATTAATGAAAACTCTTATGCCAGCTATGAGGGTAAATTGGGACAAATTGTCAGCCTGTAAGCAGAAGAAAGATGAGAGTGTTTCCGACTTCTTTACGAGGTTCGAGGAGGCATTCATTGACCATAGTGGACAGGATATGGGTACTGAGGGTGGTCAAAGATTGTTTGTGGATAAATTTGTTTCAAACTTATTGCCCGATTTGAGCAGTAAATTGAAGAATTCGGAAAGTGCATGGGCCGTTTCTACTTCGGCTCAGATATTGGCTACGGCGCAATATTATGAGAATAGAGAGAAAGAAGAGAACGACCGTGCTGACAAAAAGACGAAAGAGCTCAAAACTAAAGTGTTGCTTCCGCAAGCGTATCCTCCACGTTCGAATCAGAATAATTCGCAACAGAATAGATTGCAGCCGCAATCGAATAGATCCCAAACTCGTAATGACTCCTCCTCCCAAAGATCCTCGTTAGGGTACAATCAATGTGCTTATTGTAGACAGGAGGGACACATTAAATTCAATTGTCCTGTTTTGAGCGAACGTAACAGTGGTAACTCGTCTAGAGGAGGTCGTGGTGGTTCTCAGCAGGCATCACGTGGTAGAGGTCGTGGTGCTCAGAATGATCGCTCAGACAACTCATCCAATTCTAATAATTGTTTCGATCAACGTGGATCATCGCAAGGACGATCTGCGCAGTACAATGTAGACGATTATTACGTCGATCAGGGAACTGACGACAGTAATTACTAGGACAGCCAAAGACAAGGAGAGGGAGTGGTATCAGTTCCGGTTGATCAGAGAGGGCCTTACGTCGCAGTTGCTACATCGGGCGTCGTTGAGCCTTTTCTGTTGGACACTGGTGCAGCGAAAAGTTCTATCATGCATTCGAAACTCCCTGGCGCACCTTTGTCTGGCTTAACAAATGTTTCCGTTGGATTCTCTGGCGCCCCTGTTAGCAATCCAGTTTCACGCCCTTTGCCCCTCAAAATTGGGCCACGTGAGCTAGAAGCTCCGTTGATTTTGACTACGGGTTGTGGTGAAAATCTTTTGGGCCTGGATTTGCTTAAACGTTTGTACGCGACTTTGTATTGTTCTCCTGCGGGTGTAAAGCTTACGTTAGGAGAGAGGGTTGTCTCTCCTATGTATTTGTCCCTCGATAAGCTCCCACCGGAATTGAGTTCTCTTCCTGCGTCTTTGTGGGCAACGGGTCCAAATGACGTGGGCCTACTTGATATCTCCCCTTACGTTGTACAGTTGAAATCTAATGTGCGACTGCCACGTATTCCCCAATATCGTATCTCCCTTGATGGTGAACGTGCACTGTTGGCGATCATTTACGATTTGATCGAGAAAGATGTTATTGAAGAGACTAGGGGAAACGTGTGCAACAGCCCTGTGCTGCCCATTCTTAAACGTACTGATCCTTCAAAACCGCCTGTTTATCGCTTTGTTATCGATTTACGGGAGGTGAATAAAATTGTGGTTCCTCAATTCCCCGTTGTGCCTGACATCACGGCGCTACTGACTCTGATTCCAGCTTCTGCATCATGGTTTTCGGTGATTGACTTGAAAAATGCGTTTTTCAGCATCCCGATTGCCGAGGAGAGCAGAGACCTTTTCGGTTTCTCTCTTGGTGGACGTAGTTTCCGGTTCAAACGCGCTCCTCAGGGCTACTGTGAAAGTCCATCTATTTACAGCCAAGCCTTGAAGGGTCAACTGGATGCGTTTAGGTTGCCGGTTGGTGCGGCCTTGATCCAATACGTCGACGACTTAATGGTGGCTGCTGATACTCAGGACATTTGCAAAATTGCTACGGTATCGTTGCTGCAACATCTCTGTGAGTTAAATCACAAGGTGTCACCTTCTAAACTCCAATATTGTTGTCAAGAAGTAACCTATCTAGGTCACTTATTGTCAAAGGAGGGAAGGAGGTTGACCCCAGAGAGAATTGCGGCAGTTGCGCGAATGGCTGTGCCAAAAACCCAAAGAGATGTGCGTGCCTTTCTAGGTATCACGTCGTACTGCAGGCAATGGATTCCTAATTTTTCATTGCTAGCGAAACCATTGGTGGCACTTACGTGCAAGGATGTTTCGACTCCTTTACCATGGACGGAAGAATGCCAGAAAAGTTTTTCTGAACTGCGTGTTTCATTGTGTTCGGCTCCTGTGTTGGGTACCCCTGACTACAGTAAGCCGTTTACGTTATATGTTCACGAGAGGGAAGGTTGTGCTTTGAGTGTCTTAACGCAACCTTTTGGTGGTAAGCAACGTCCATGCGCATATTTTTCCTCGACTTTGGACCCGGTAGCTAGAGCATTGCCGAGTTGTTTGAGAGCAACTGCGGCAGCCGCGGTCTCCATCCGACAATCAGCAGGATTGGTCATGGATAATATGCTCACGGTGATGGTTCCGCATGCAGTCGATACTCTTTTGAATCGAACGAAAACTCAACACTTGACGAGTGCGAGGTTGTCTGGGTACGAGTTGACATTATTGGCAAGCCACATTCAAATAAAACGTTGTAATGTTCTAAACCCGGCAACTTTGTTACCAATTAGCACAGAGTCAGATGAAGTAGCAGAACATGATTGCTACTTGAGGACTGAAGAGGAAACAAAAGGTCGAGTGGACCTTAAAAACACCCCATTGGAAGATCCGGATGGTACATTGTATGTGGATGGGTCATGTTTTAAGTTGCCGAATGGCGATGTGACTACTGCTTATGCTGTTGTAACATTGAATACTGTTGTTGAGACTGCAAGGTTGAATCAGAATTCTGCCCAAGCTGCAGAGCTGATTGCTCTTACTAGAGCGTGTGCGTTAGCGAAAGGGAAACGTGTGAATGTGTTTACCGACAGCCAATACGCGTTTGGCGTCGCTCACAGTTTTGGACGATTGTGGAGAGAGAGAGGTTTCTTGACGTCGCACGGTACGCAGATACAGCATGGCCAGCTTGTGAATGATCTTTTGGATGCATTGACTTTGCCTACGCAAGTTGCGATTGTTAAATGTAGTGCGCATCGTAAGGTGACGGATGATGTTGGTCGTGGTAATGCGTTTGCGGATGAGACTGCTAAGGAGACTGCCCGGAACCTTAGCACTCGGATGTATGTGACGAGTTCGGTTAGGTGGCCTACAGAATCGAGTATGTGTGAGGACACTATCGAGAGTGTGAAAGCAATTCAGAATGAGGCCACCGAGACTGAAAAGACGAAGTGGAAAGAAAGTACGGGAAAGTTGGATGCGAGTGGTTGTTGGATTGATTTGACTGATCAGAAAAGATGGATGTTGCCTGATGCGTATGTGCTGGCCGTTGTGACAATGGCGCATGGGTTAGCACATATTAGCGCTAAAGGTATTTGTAAATTGTTGTCCCCTGTATGGAAGAATGATGGCATTACGAAATGTGCTGAACGTCTGGTGAAGAATTGTATGGTGTGTATGATGTACAATCCTGGCAAAGGAACCCCAACTCCTCCTGGCAGTTTTGCTCCTCCTTCATGTCCCTTTGAGGTGATTCAATTGGACTTCATCCATATGGAGCGATGCAATAACCTGAAATACGTTTTAGTTGTGGTTTGCGCATTCTCCCGATGGATCGAGGCCTATCCTCTCAAAGACAATACTGCTTTGTCTACTGCGAAAATCCTACTGAAGGAATATTTCCCTCGGTATGGAATGCCTAGAGTCGTGTGGTCAGATAACGGAAGTGAGTTTGTTGGTAGTGTAATGAAGAGTGTGTGTAAGGGCCTTGGAATTAATCAAAAATTCCACAGCGCCAATCATCCTCAGTCAGCTGGATTGGTTGAAGGGTACAACGGCACCCTTAAACTAAAGTTAACAAAGATTCAGGCTACGACTGGTCTTTCGTGGCCTGACGCTTTACCTTTGGCATTACTGTCAACTAGAGCGACTGTACACTCCCGAGTAGGGCTTAGTCCCTATGAAATAGTGTTCGGCCGTCCTGCGAATGTGTGGGGGGTTCCTAGGCCAGGAATGTTCTCTGATCTTGAGTACCCAATGTTGATCGATTATCTACATGACTTGACTGCTAAACTGAGGTTAATTCACCAACAGGTCTACGACGCATTGCCGACGCAGACGGAGGGTCCAGGCCACCAGCTCCAGCCCGGAGACTGGGTGGTGACGAGAAATTTTTCACGCAAGAATAACCTGGACCCGAGGTTTACCGGACCCTATCAAGTGCTCCTGGCCACGAGGACTGCCGTCCGTCTCGAGGGACGTAAGAATTGGGTGCATGCCACCCACACCAAAAGAGTCCCCATCCCTTTGCCGGCAGATCCGTGGGTAAGGAGAGGCATTGCGTCATCTGAAACAGAAACATTGCCGGCGTTTGTGCCTTTTAGCGACGCACAGCCTGTTGGAGAATCCTCAGCGCAGCAGAGAGACACTGTCGAACAATTAGCATCAAAAGACTCAAGACCAGAACACTCAACCGATCAGCAGGACGCTGTCTCTTCAACTGATCCTTTGTTTGACGAGCAGACACGTCCTGGGAAAACCCGATACTTTTTGCGATCTCGCACTAAGGACAAATAAAAAGATCTTGCCTTGCTGTATTGACAACTGCATTATTCCGTTTTCCGTGATCAGTTTTGAACTTTCGTATTACTGTAATTATTCCTGTACATATATTGAGCTTCATTCCTTATACTTTTGCTTTTACAGCTGAGAGACTTTGTTTTTGCATATATACATACTGTGCATTGAAGGCGGTAGGGCCGCGCGCGTACTTCCTTCTGAATAGTAGGTCTTGACGCTAGGTTAAAGGCCGTCGGTTCCTGGGAACTCCTGGGGATTGACTATTGCTACACAGAACGAAGTGCGTCAAGAAACGTTGCGGACGGTCGTAGGGAATGGCATTCTCGAAGCTGAATGATTTGGAGGGAGCTCAGGTTCACAGGTTCAAGCTGCAGCAACTCAGTCGTACCAAATGTTTTATATTCCAACTGTTTGTATTGTTCTTGACTGCTTCTGCATTATTGGCGGGTGGGGTGTATTATACGATGTCTTACTTCTTACCTTCTGCTACACCTACTCCTACTCCTGACCCTACACTTACCTCTACTGTTTCTCCCCATTCCTTCCACATGTTACCCGAACACGAACAGGCTAGACGTGTAGAATTCCGCAACAATTCCTTTATTCAGCTCCTTCATCAGCATCAGTTAGTGGTTAACACTACTAATTGTTGGGTGTGTGGGTTGATGCCACATACTACGGATAAGGGAATTCCATATCTGGTGTTACCGTATAGTTCCCAAGGGTCAGCTCGAGCATTTCAAACAATGTTTCGAAGCGCACTGGGTTTCCACCCCATCCGAGAACCACGTTCCCCCTACTCTGGTCCTACCTCGTATCAAAAACCTTTGTCGATAGCAATAGAGGATTTAGATAGCGATATCTATGATCCCTCGCTTATTCCCGAAGAAGAGATACAGGCCTATAGGGTCCTAAGTAGAGGTGAATATAGTGCGTTCACTAACGAAAAGCAGCTTAAAAGCTCGCCTCCGATATGGGTCGTACCCCACACTGGTAATTTTTGTCTTATGGGTCGTGGCCGAAGATCGCAAGCCCGACTTGGAGCAAGTGCTTGCACTGAAAATTACATACTGCCGATGGTCTCGTCCCCTGTGTTTCTGGCTGCCAAGGGTACATACTTTATCTGCTATGATCGTGCATATGCATGGTTGCCCGCTGACTTCATGGGCTCATGTTTCATTGCAAATCTGTTGCCTCCGACGTTCACTGTAGATGCCGATTATCATAAGACTAGAGTTGTACGAGGCGTAATTAGCGAAGAGGATACTGCCGGTCAAGAGGCAGGAGACTTTTTCAAGGGTTTCCTCCCGTTTTGGGGACCTATGGTTAATAGTAGGAACCTGAGACAGTTGACTCGAGTGGTAGAATCGACAGCTAATATTACTGCCAGTGCCCTTGGTAATATCACCACTGAACTTCAGGCGGAGAGACTTATGACGTTACAAAACCGTATGGTTTTAGATGTCATCTTAGCAGATCGAGGTGGGGTATGTAAGGTGATCCATTCGAGCTGCTGCATTTTTATTCCAGATAATGCTCCTTCTGTCTATCAAGCCATCTCGAGGTTGCATAAGATCTCCGAATCCATACACGTGGATGTAGGGGATTGGACGCTACTTGGGTGGTTTTGGGGCCTGATGTCGACTTGGGGTTGGAAGATTCTGATGATCATCGGAGTCGTTGTAGTGTTCCTGTTCACGTGTTGCCTTTGCGTACAGTGTGGTCCTGCCTTATGTGGCCTCTGTGCTACAACGTGTATAAGACAACCACCTGTTACCAAGGGGACTCGGTTGGACAGAGCTATGCTACAGCAACATCTCGATGGTTTGATGAATATCGAATATGATTCCGACTAGTGCTTGCCTACATGAGGGCAAAAGGAGCGTCTGAGGTTCCGTGACAATTGTAAGCGGTGTTTTTCCGACTCATACGAATATGGTCGAGTCTGGTATCTATGAACCGCAAATGACGAGTTTAGTAAGTGTGCGCAGTTTCGCTGTGCTAACTTAAACCGTTCGTTTGTTATGTGGGTTTTCATCTGTACCCACGGGTTCCATCTTAGATACGGCATCCATTTTGTCTCTTGCCCTCAAGTAGCCAGCGAACGGATGTTGTCCGCTTCGCGACCCTGGGACTCCCAAGATATTTTGCGGAAGACACATGTTCTTTGTGAGTGTCTTTATGACGAGGGGGATGCTACTGTAAAGCAGATGGCGCCGCTCGAGGCTCATCTTGCCGCACGGACTTATTGTCTCAGCCGTGCATCTCATTAGGCGCGTCCCTTTGATGCCTGTATCTCGTGTTTCCCGATACCTCCCCTTTTACACCCTTTCCGATCTCCCCACTGTCTCCGTCTTCCTCTGCACCTGTCTTTGTTCCTATTTCGATCTGTTTTACTGCTGATTGGAATTCGCTAATGTTGGGAAGATGGGTTTTTACGGTTGGGAACCGCCAAATGTTTCCGCACTTATGTTCCGGACCTGATGTGTTTCAAAGTGACCAAAGCGACCCCTCTGGGGGATAATGGTGGGAACCGGGTTGTAAACTTTCGTGTTCAATGTAACTCTATGGGTAAAAACTGTATAAAAGGAGCGATCCACAGAACCAATTTGAAGCAGTCTCCCCAAGTTGCACGTGGTGTACTTGTCGTGACTTCTGTGTTCCCTGCAGCAAATAAACCTTGAATCTTTGACGCCGAAGGAAGTGTCCCGTGTCTCTGTGATTCGTACGCCGGAGCAGGTTACCCACGAAGGTTTCAGGTGTTGTGCCCTGGCACCGCTGGGTCTTAAAGAACCCAGTCCTTCAAACTTCTCACAGATACTTATGAAAAACACTGAAATTCTTATTAAGGACACATTCCACATCTGCACCCACTGTTTTTGTCTACTCACGTAAAATCTCAGGATGGCTGGGGGTCTCAGAGAGAGTATTACAATTGTCTGCAATTCACCATATTCCTGCCTTTTGGCGATCTAGGGCAGGGGTCCCCAAACTTTTCTGTAACAAGAGCTATTTATTTTCAATGAAAATTATCCTGAGCTACTAATATTATTAGTGTTATAATAGTGACAACATCAAGCCAAATTATATTAGCGGCCATCCTTTGCAGGATTACCAGCAGTATTCAGCTAAGTGCGTCAGGAAGTGTAACTAGCAACAATGTAAAAAAATTGGCTGCTAATTTGGAAGGCCTTTACATAGGTACTACTTAACAGCCATAGCTGCAATGCTCATGGATCAAGGTCATTCTAGTAATAAATCTCCCCAACACCACATGATTTATCACTCATATATCAGCTTTAAAATTATTTTGGAAATTCAACTATTTTTCTTCAGACATGCATACTTTACAATTTTGTTATAAATATATAAATTCTGTCTAGCAAAACCTTTAATTTATTAGACTGGGCCACTCACAGGAGACCTACACAAAGGTAGCTGGAGAGCTACTAGTAGCTCTCAAGCTACTCGTTAGAGAAGCCTCATATGGGGTATGTGAATTTTGGCAAGAGCCTGCAAGAAAGAACTTTAAAAGAAACATGCTGTTAGAACTGGGGTTCTTTAGTTGGCAATGGTATGCACCTTTGTCCAAATAGGGACGCTTGCTTTTAAGTCAGTATAAGGGGAATGCACTCCTAGATAACCCCTGCTCACCCCCTAGGTAGCTAGGCACGAGCAGGCAGGCTTATCCCAGAGGCAGTATGTTAAACATTTGTGAATATACACAGTAATACAGTGAAAACACTACAGATAGACACAACGCACGTTTTATAAAAATAAGAATTCTTTATATAGACTTAATACAAGACCACAAACGACAAAAATCCACAATACAGTACTTAAGATTGACTTAAAGATGGTAGAGGTTACTTAGATCAAGTTAGTGATAAATGTGACACAGTTCTCTCAAAAGTACCTGGATGCATAACGCAAAAGAAGCAAAAGGCTCGCAGAGTGGGAGATGTGTCGGTTCCGTGCTCCGACGGAGATGATGCATTGCGCCTCAATGCCGGCGGAGAGTAGGGAACGGGACATGATCCTTACCAGGGCATGCGTGATGCGTACGTTCTCGGCCTGCGGGCCGGTTGCGATGAGCAAGATGGAGCCTCGATGCAATGGGACAACCCTGATGCGAGAAGATGGCGCAGCCCTTGATGCGACGATGCGAAGAGGATGCGTACACGCCCTGGCAGCCTTGCGATGACTCTGTACTTAGGAGCTGCGACTGTCCTTGCAACACGCTTCTCTGGTGATGCAACATACTCACCCTTCTCGATGGCGTCACGCTTCTCCAGTGATGCAACAACAGACAGCTGCGACGAAGACACGCTTCTGGGGAGATGCGGCGGAGGCACGCTTCTCAGGTGATGCGACTACTACAACTGCGGCACACTTCTTCTCATTGTGTCCGCTTCCTGCTCCCAGCGACACACAGGCTTCTGCAGATTGAATTCCCAGCAAGGAAATTCAAAGGGGAGCTGGTGGTGAAGTCTTTTATCCCTGAGATTTCAGCAGGAGGCAAGCACAAGTTCAAGCCCTTGGAGAAATATTCTGTAAGATGATGAAAGTTTTTTAAAAGTTCCTTCTCCTTTCCTTGGCAATAGGAAACCACAGCAGGTCAACCCAGCAAACAGCACACAGGCAGAGGGGCAGTCCAAATTCCTGCAGCTTCCTTAGTTCTTCTCCTTGGCAAAAGGTTCATCTTGTTCCCAGAAGTGATCTACATTCTTGGGATCAGGGTCTCAATATGTATACCCCAAAATCCTTTGTCCTCTGAAGCAGACGGGCCTTTGCCCAGTCCAAACCAGTCTGGAACAGTCTGTTGACATGACTCCTTCTTTCCTTTCACAGTGTAGGGCAGAAACATCGGACGCCCCACAGGAGGTGGAGCCAGCAATTTGGAGGGAAAGCAGAGCCCTGGAGCACTTTGTTGACATGATTCCTTCTCTGCTTTCACAGTGCAGGGCAGAGACATCAGCTACCTCCCAGGCGGTGGAGACAGCATTGTGGAGGGAAGGCACAGCCCTATTCAGGTACCTGGTGCAACTCCTCCCTCCCATCTAGATGCAGATCTCCCTATTTACCACTGGCTGACTCATTCTGTCCCCGGGAATCCCCCAGCCCTGTCACTCAAACTCCAGACAAAGAATACAAAACCTAGCAGAGGCAGGCTTGGATAGTTAGACAAGAACATACCTATTTTCTAAAAGTGGTATTTTCAAACACAGAATGTTAAAAACAACTTCACTTAAAGATTTATTTTATCATTCTGAGTTCAGGCATACTAAACTCGAATTTCTACCATGTTTACTGAGTCAGTTAGGATTATAAGATGTAATAATCTAACTGTCCATTCTGGCCTATGGAGAACAGTGAGCCTTGCAATAGTGAAAAACGAAAATGGCTGTAATTCACTATTAGGACATGCCACACACACCAGGGCATGTCCTACCTTATACTTACAATGCACCCTGCCCTTGGGCCTACCATATGGGTGTCTTATATGAAAAAAAGGGAAGCTTTAGAAACTGGCAAGTCGGTGCACTGGCCAAGTCGACATGGCAGTACTAGACTGCACATAGACTCTTCAATGGCAGTCCTGAGACACACTTTACAAGCTGCTTCTTATGTGGGTGTCACAACCAATGCTGCAAGCCCACCAGCAGCATTTGATTTACAAGCCCTGGGCACACATGGTGCACTGTACTAGGATCTGACAAGCAAATCAAATAACCCAATCATGGAGTCACTAATCAATACATCAATTTAACATAGGGAGCACTTGCACTGTGGCATTGAATAGCAGTGGCACAGTGCCCAAAGCATATAACCAGCAACACATATCAAAAACAGAGGAGGCAATCAGTAGAAAAATAGAAGGGAGACTCACACCAATGATGTCAGGTCTTACACATGCGCCGAAGAGGAGGACTGTGGCAGGCCACCGTAGCAGCAGGTTTGTGGAGTCAGAGCTCAACCCATCACATTTCTATGACATTGAAAATACTGCTTACCTCCTAATTGTATATCGCCCCAGCCGGTCACCCAACACAATGTCCCAGAGGTTATTTGGACCGAGGAGGCGGGGAGGCATATTGGGAGAATGTAATCAGTAAAGTTGACTGTGCTCTGCAGCTGCAGGAGGGAGATATCACCCAAGGAGCCACTAGAATAGGTGTAGTTAGAATTGACTGTTATATTCTTCACATTGATGTAAATGTCACGGGAGCCCGGAAGAGAAAGTTGAAAGGCTCCAAGGTGCACACGATATTTGGAGATTACAACTGGCCTAGAAAAAAACAAAGAAACATGTATAAACCAACTCGCAGGCCTTAAGCAAAAATAGACTGACTGATATAAAAAGAACTCTAACACAATAAGGAAACAAAGAAATCAAAATGTTGATACCTTTCATTACAATTGAAAAATATTATTATTGTAATTATTATCATTAATATTATTATTATTATTATTAGTATTATTATTATTATTATTATTATTATTATTATTATTAGTAGTAGTAGTAGTAGTAGTAGTAGTAGTAGTATTATTATTATTATTATTATTATTATTATTATTATTATTATTATTATTAGTAGTAGTAGTAGTAGTAGTATTATTATTATTATTATTATTATTATTATTATTATTATTATTATTATTATTATTATTATTATTATTTTTATTATTTTTATTATGTCTGGCATTTGTGATAGCTTTAGCTGTATCATCAGACTGTATACCAAATAAATCATCCATAATATAGATACATTAAGGGGCCTTAGGCAGCACACTTCATCCATTGAACTTTAAAATTGTCATTTACGTTTTGCCTCCACCCACCACAGCATACAGCATAGCCAGCCCACTTTACCCATTGGTTCCCTTAACTCTGAGTGTTCACAAAGTTGTTTCTTTCTCTGCATTGATAAACCTATGTCCAAGTAAGCTTTTTCATCATGTTAGCTATTTTTAAATAGTTTACCAGCAGGTTTGCAAGCCAGGTTAGCTGGTGCTTTATTTTCTGTATTTTTTTAAAGTTATAAAGTGTTTGGGTAATATTGTAACATTGTATCTGCCTGCAATGAATGCTCAGTTTGCTGGTGATTCATGCTTGTCTACTTCACAAAAAGAATAATATTCATTGCACAACTGAAAATAGTTTATATAAAAACATTAGTAAAACAGCTACATCAGTGCATCTGTTTTAAATTTCAAGTATCGTAGCAGCACTTAGATAACGTCTTTTTTTCTTCTTTTTTTGTGATAAAAAATGAAAAACTAAATGAATTAACTATCCCACCAGCCTCCTAAAGCTAGGCCTATTTACTTTGCTAATGCTTGTATTTTGTGGAAAAAGATTACATAAATTTAAAATAACTCTATTACACTAAAGAATTACATTAAAGAGAAAAACAGAAGGATGAAGCATGAAAGTGTAACTGAGTGAGGCTGAGTAGCCGATGGTCACTTAAAAAGTCCAGCCTGACAGACAGCACATCTGGTCAAATCTTTACCATCGGCAAGAAACTGGACACAACTCCACAATCCTCATTGCGTTCTCCATGTTTGCACTCCATTCGTCATTGGGCAATGTGCACTCAGATCTCAAGTGCTTACTTCCTATTGACTTGACCACTAATGAGCTCATGGAAACCAATAGCATTTCTGAGTTGTGGTGTCCTCTGCTGCCCCTTTGCAGGACAATCTCTCATTTTAGGTTAATTCCTGAATTAGGAATGTGGTGAAAAACTGGAATATTCAGACCTAGGCTATCCAAAATATACTTGTCAGTGTTCTAATGTTTCATTTTTAGGTTGATACGGCCTGTCTTCTAGATGTCTCTTTGGTACATTCCTGTGGCTCCTCCAACAATTGTTCTTTGCTGTGCATATGGTGGATACTTCCACCACTGAACAGTTACGCATAGCACATGAATATTGTTCTTTGCCCACCCTACCAAGTCTGGCATTTATAAATATTCCCATGGTGTAATTGTTGAAGCCGCATCCATGTTCTTGCTGAATGCTGTACCAGTGCTACCAAGTTGCGAATGCCTCTGACATTTAAAACGTCACTCTGATGTCCGGATTCAGCAAAGAGAATTCTTGAATAGATTGCTTCGATCCGAAGGTTTACATTCTTATATTAGCTTGAAGGTTGAGTGTGTACTATCCAATGATTTCAGTATCTGCAACTATTTGGGGGCAGATTTACAAGCCCCTTGCGCCTCTTTTACGTAGCCGTTGTGTCACTTTTGTGACGCAGCACGGCGCAAAAGAAGCGCCATGGTGCCGGGTATTTACAACGTGAAACGTGATGCATCTGGGAGTTGCGTCACGTTGTAAAGCCCTGCGCCATAAGGAGGCGTTCTGGCGCAGGGGGGGGGGGGCGTTCCTGCGCAGGAACGCCTCCCAAAAGTGGCTGAGTGAAATCTACAAGATTTCACTCAGTCACTTTTAGGCCAATGCTGCGTCAAAACCCTGCACCTGCTTGAAGCAGGCGTAAGGCTTGACGCAGCATTGGACAGATAGGGCCCCCTAGAGCATTGCTGGAGCTGCGACGCAACTCCAGCAATGCGCCGCCTTTACGGCAGAGATGCGTCACGCACCTGTGCCGTTTTTGCCCCATGGTGAGCAGCATTATAAATGCAGCGCACCATGGGTGGTGGAGCTGCGGCGTACAATAACTGGCGCATCCCTGGGGATGCGCCAGTTATTGTAAATCTGCCCCATAGTCTTTTGTTTCAGGTTTGTCAGGACGAAGCTCATAAATCTGCCTTCTGCACTTGAGTGCTCTTAGCTCTGTGCTTAAGGGGTGCGCGGGATCCCTTTGTTACCCGAATCTTTGATTCACTGACCATTTTTCTTTCGGGTAATAAATGTTTCCAGACTACTGAAATCAGATTGAGGGCAAATTTCTTTCACAAAGGCACTCATTATCTACATTAGAACATTGGAATGTTGGGAGCTCCATTGAAGACAATGGAGTGCTCCCTGCTTCTACTGGCCGGTAAAGGCCTGCAGAGCAACATTCCAATGTTCTACAAAGGCTTCTCGAAGCTCGAGGGGATTTATAACCCCTCTAGCTTCGAGAACCCTTTGTTTAATTTGTTAGAACTTCTGCCCTCTAGTGGCAGAATGTTCTAATAGCCTTGTAGCCCTTCGTAGCAGGGCTACACCAGCAATTAAAGTCCCGCTGTCTCGTCAAAGTCCCTCGCCTTCGGCTCGGGCCTTTAACAATTCAGCGGGCCTTTAATAGCCGGTATAGCCCGCTACGGCGGGCTATAAGACTATAATATAAGCTGGATGTATCAGCTTTCGGGTAATGGTGGCCGACACAGAAAAAAGTGGTGGGTTGGGTGGGCAGTGATGCGGGGGGAACACAAGGGGGTTGTTAATTAAAAAAACAAGACTTGCCTGAAGGTGCCGGCCGCCTTGCGCCTCACTGTTCCTCTTCAGAGACTCCCTGCACAATCCCTGTGCTACTCTCATGCTATGAGAGCAGGTCAGGGATAGGCCTGAGTGGGCTGGTTTATTGTTTTCTCAGGCACCGGGACTCTCTTGTTTCCCCAAACCGGCTATGTAATACAGCTGGGTTGGAGAAACAGAACTGCGCATGTCTGCTTGGCCTGCCTAAGTCAGGGGCCACACAAACATGTACACTTAGAAGTGTACTCCACTCCTCCCTACTCTGGTCCCCGCCCGACCCCTCCCTGCACACAGATTGTTTTATTTTTTATCTGCTGGCTGAGCCAGTGGGGTGAAGTTCCTCTTTCATTGAGGAGGAGCCGCCACTGCTTTTGGGACACACTGCCACCTTACCATGGGCTGTGGAGACATTTTATGTTTCTACTTTGGCAGATGCATCTAGGCTAATGATTAACAATAGAGCAGTTATGTACAACGGTAGAAAACCTGTGTGTTCTTTGACAGTTGTAGTAGTGCAGCCAAATAGCATCTCTCAGGAAGGTTGTGCAGAATGTATCCCACTGAAACCATCCACAGCACATGCTTTTAATAAAATGCAGTCTCCAAACCCATGCGTCTGGTTTCTTTCACTGTTCCACCTGTTTTATGACCTCTGTAAGTTGTCAAGCAAGAAGCTGCTTAAATCTTTCTTCCACACCACTTAGGTCCCTCTTATAAGTTTGGTCTTAAAATTGCTGTGAGTTCATATCTGGTGGTTTCCAATTGATTTCCAGGCACAAATCCTCCAGGAACTCTTCAGTTCTCTACAGGCAGATGAAGATATAAGAGGTATGGCTATCCCCAGTCCACCTGTTCCTTTTATTGTTCAGTTGAATTGAGAATTCCAAATTATTAATTTATTTTGATATGTTGCACTATAGCAAATGTTCTACTTACCTTTGAATGCACTGAGCTGCCGACACCACCCACTGGCTGCTTATCAGAGAGCCTCCACAGATGTGCACCCCATTTCGCTCTATGCTGACCTGCCAGGGCCACTGTCCAGGCTGGGCATCCTGCCCACCAATAATTCGATTCATTAGAGGTTGCTGTCCACAAACTAGAGACAAAAGAAAATATGATACATATTAATTTCTTGCCACTTACACACTTACAAAGCTCTTGCTGCATCTGACAAATCCGCGGGGCATCACAACACTGAGGGTGAAGTTAGAGCATATGCAGAATGAGTATAAGGCTATGTTTGAACAAAAAATACAAGCTAAGTGGAAAGCCAGTAAACTTCAGCACTTTGAATATCGCGAGAATAGTGGTATGCTGTTTTTAGCATGGAAGACCAAGGTAGATGCAACTAGGAATCATAAAGACTTGCTGGTAGAATCGGGCACAGGAAAGATCTTCGAATGAACATGAGAATATAAACTTGGAAGACTTAAACATCAGCAGTGCAGTTTATAGATAAAATATTAACCTGGACCAACATAAAATCCAAGGCTGGCTCTCAAATATGGAATTTCCCCCTCTCACTGAAGAACAAAGAACCTTTCTTCAGGAACAGATCATGGAGGAGGAAACCATGATTCAAGTTAAGGGGCCGAAAAATAGGAAAGCGGCAGGCCCAGATGGGATTCCCCCAGAACTGTACAAGCGGGTAATTGGTGAACTGGTCTAATTTTGGAAAACTTTATTCAATGCTATATACCTGCATAACGAAGAGATTCCCCCCGTCTTGGTACGAGGCAACCCTGGTTATGATTTTAGAACCAGGTAAAGACCCAAACAACACATACTCCTACAGACCTATCTCCCTATTGAATTCTGATGATAAGATCTCTGAAGGAATCATAGGTAAAAGATTCGCCTTTGCGAATCAAACAGTTCTCCATCATGATCGGAAGGTTTTTTAAAGCAGGCAGATATCTATATGTGCTAACAGATCTTCTTATTGGATCTATAGAGTTGACTGTGACCCACAATTCTTCCCAACCAGTAGTAACTATAGATGCTGCAAAAGCATTTGATTGGATTAACTGGGTGTATTTGTGGGAAGGGTTGAGGAGCTTCAGCATTAGTGATAATCTAATAAGGCAATACCGGCATTGTATAGAACCCCCTTGGCAAGCGTGTTGATTAATAGCAACCTCACTCAACCTTTTCTGATCAAAGAGACGCTAGGCAGGGGTGTCCACTCTCACCATTATTGTTTGACCTATACATAGAGCCATTAGCACAGAAGATTTGGTTAGATCGATCCATGCTGCCCTCTGAATCTTCATGCTTTTTAATTAAGATTGCTTTATAAACAGATGACTTAACCCAAACATCACAAATCCAGAATAGGCTATATCCAGGTTTGAGCAGCATGTGGAAGAGTTTAGGAAAATATCTGATTCAAAATTAACAGAGAAAAACAGAGCTAATAGCTTTGCCAAATGTCAGTTCTGCCTAGCATCTTAAGGGCCAGATTAGATGTTTGTGGATCTTAATAACACAAAATCTAAATGATCGTCTGAGGAATTGAGCAAAGAGGTTCAGCGAACTGTAAGGAGATGGAAGAATCTCCCAATGGGTATTTATGACATTAACCTGATGATTCTTACACAACTGAGCACCTGATGTACAACGCTTTTTAGCGTACGCACACGGGTCTTAGCCCCGTATGTGCACGCTAAAAAGCATGGGCCCATGCTTAAACAGCGTTATGGGACCCGCAAATACATTGTGAATCGCAAAATACTCTTTTGCGGCTCACTAATAGGAAGGGGCGTTCTCTTCCTAATAGCAACTGCAAAGCTATGTACCCAGCTATCTGCAAAGCTATGTCCCCAGGGGACCCCTTCCCCTTTGCAAATGCATGCAATATTATTTTTTAAGGGCATGCAGTTGACCCAGGGACCACTGCTTACCCTTAAAAAAATGAAACAAAAACATTTAATTTTTTTGAAAAATACATCCCATTTCCTTTAAAGAAAATAGGTTGCATTTAAAAAGAAAGCTGCTTTATTTAAAAGCAGTACTAGACATGGTGGTCTGCTGTGCCTAGCAGGCCACCATCCATGGGAGGGCCTGTCATTCCCAATGGGCTCACAAATTGCGCGAGGCTCATAAATATTCATGAGCCTCAAAATTTGGGACGGTGCACAGTCAAAATATTGATTTTTTTATATCGACCTACACTAATATCGAATTTTTTATATCCAATGGACAGAATATCGGTGTCAAGAATATCGTTGACCAGAATATCGACCTTAAGGTAAGTAATATAGTTTTTTTTAATATCTAAGTAAGTAATATTAAAGTAAGTAATATCGAAGTAAATAATAACGTTAGCAAAAATATTGTTAATAATATCAATATTTATATTAGTGTTAAGTAATTTAGTATGAATTTTATGTGTATGTTTAACATTTTTTGTAATGTATTTTATTATTTTTAAATATATGTATTAAATGTTTAGAAATTAGTAATTTAAAAAAAAATGTTGCTTTTTAGTATCAGAGTGTGTTGTGGGTTTATAGGGGAATAGGGTGGGAAGTAATTTAATTATAATTAGTTAATAAATATGTTTTTATTTATTGTTATTGAATATAAATGTATTGCTAATTAATTATTAATTGCTAACTAACTTTTATTGATTGAATAATTCATAATTATATAACTTATAATTAAGGTATTATTCTTTTTTTATTTAATGTTAATTAATTTATTGTACATTAATATTAATAAGAAATACATTTTAATTAATTAATAATTGATTAAATGATAATTAAATTAATTGAGTTATTTTTTATGTGTAGTGGTTTGTGGGTTTATAGGGTAATAGGATGGAAAGTAATTTATTATAATCAAGTAATTTTGAATTTTTCTTAATCGGTATTGATTATTCATTTTTTTGTTAATTAATTATTAATATGTCATCTTTTGATGTATTCCACTTGTTCCCCACGTGTGTACAGTTAGGGGTGTGTGGCTGTTAGTGCCGCTCGACTGCTTTTGTTAGTGGTTCGTTCAGCAATTCCCCTTAAATTACTGAACCCGACACTCTGATGCGTGAGGAGATACCGCTACACTTACTGTGGAAAGCACAATTTAACCCCTTCCAGGCTGATGACGAGCTGGGCTCGTCATGGTGTAGCCTCCTCGCACGCTGATGACGAGCCCAGCTCGTCATGTTACATGGGTTTTTTAAAATCTCAGCATACGACCAGAATAACAATAGCGCGCATGAGGTTAAGGACTGACACAAACAGGTTTAATATTGATTGTATCAATATATTAACTGTGGTGTTTTTGAGTCTAATTGAATGTGCATTTGTATTTGACAAGGGTTGGGTCTTACTTTTGTTTTTCTCTATTATGCTGGTCATAATTGCAAACTGCTCAATAATTTACCAGTGATTTCTATGTACTGTATGTTTTTCAATTAAGGAAGAATTTATTTTATGATGCTACAATTGTAAAGTTTTATGTGATTTGATTCTATGTGCAAGGAATGTGAACGAGAAAAAAACTTTTTTTAATAAAGTGTTATGATAATGCATTGGATATAAGATTCAATATTTTAACATATTGTTAACAATTATATTTGAATAATTGGGTCAAGGGAATTCTTCTTGTTTTAAATAATGTACCCACCTGTCTACTAAGTCAAGCCTGCCTGCTCACAGTAAGTTACCAATGGTTGAGCAAGGGAATACTTTATTTAGACCGTGACTGAACATTTTATTGCGATTATGGCCTTATTACTAGTGGTAGTTACCTACTTACCCCTATCAATAAACCATAATCCATCACATATGTTTGACGATTGTCCCACGCTGGTACAATATTGGAATAATGTAAGTGGCTGTGTAAAGGAAATCATAGGCCACTCTTTAATATTATTTGGGTGGACACAGCATTGAACAATTTGAAAAAAGTTACGGGGCCTATGTAGGAAGCCGTTTGCGATTCGCAAATGCTGGAATTCTGGCGTTTGCGAATCGCAAAAGGCGTTTTGGTATGTATGGGCCACATAGCAAAATAAGGAATCATTAAACTTGCGATTCCTTATTTTGCTCAAGCATTTAAGGAATCGCAATTTTGTGATTCCTTAAATGCTATGTAGGGGTGCCTTGAAAATTGTGATTTTGGCTTAAGAAATCGCAAAATACCACCTCTCCAAGTAGATGGTATTTTGTGATTTCCAGTCAAAATGCATATTTTTTTATTCAAAGTGCCATGTGGCGCACAGAAATGCCCTAAGGGCATGTGTGTGCGCCACATGTACTTACATGCGCATTCCAGGGGTGCAACAGGTGTCCTTTGGAGACCCTGGCACCCTTGGAATTGTGATTCTCAAATTGCGATTTTCTCATAGAAAATCGCAATTTGAGAATGTATCCCCATTCATTCCTATGGGCCAAGAGGCCCATAGGAATGAATGGGACACTCATTCCTTAATTGCCATTCGCAACTTGCTAATTGCAATTATGGAATTTTAGCAATTCGCAAAAAAATTGCGAATTTTTACCTACATTCCATTTTGCAATTCCTTAAAAATCGCTATTTGAGGATCACAAAATGGAAATTACCGACATATGCCCCTACATTTCTTTTTATCTTCGTCTTACTTGCAAGAAGAGAAATATGCCAGACGTGGATTTCATCTGTCCTGCCCTCTGTACTATACTGGATTAAGGACCTTATTATGAGTTTGGCGATCCAATGGACCGCCAAACCCAACATGGCAGTACGGCAACCACCGTACAGTAATCTGCCTGCACTATTACGATGATGGTGGTCAAACCACCTTAGGACCGCAACAAACACTAGGTCTCCAGGATTCTGGCAGTGTTGCAGTGGTCATGGGCTCGCAATATGCTGGTGGTGCCTATGCGGCACAGCCAAGTATATTATGAGTTTCTTCACTGACTTAGGTTGAATTTTACTTCCAAAAAACATAGATATACTTACTACATTATTGAAATCTTTTAACTATATTATTTCTTAGAACAGTATTTACATATAAATGAAAAGCAATTTACCAACATAACTAAATGTTCCCTTCAACTCACCTTGCATTATCCATTACCTGTTTTTTTAAGGAAAGGAATAATTTGGGAGGGCAGATGTGAGCCTAAGTATTTTAATGCAATCTATATTTCTGTATCACTAAAACATAACCCAAGACTATTATTATGTGCAAGCTCAACGCCCCTGTACCACCACTGATTATGCATCAAAAATACGCTTCAAATACACACTAGTAAAGAGATATTGGACACATCCATAGATTTCAAAGTGTTCTCAAACCTTTTGGAAATTATAGGGAGAATGGATGGAAGTCCAAAATTGAGACATAGATGGCACAAATCTCCTGGTGTACCAAGGAATATTCACATGTCAAATGTTATGACTTTTATCAGGGTCCAGGTAGAACAAGAATAGCTGTGCTGAACTACCACACTAAAACCAATAATAAACGTACATCAGACCTGCCAACTCACACAGCGCCACCCTGTTTCACATGTTATCACCTTCTTTCACACAGTTACCTAGTGAGGAGCCAATATTGCATATTGACAGGGAAAGCAAGGTGGTGGAAACTACTGCAAGGAGTGAGTTTGCAGCTCGCCTTTCACGGCTTTCAAATGCTGATGTCCATTAAGGTTTGTGAAAACACCACAGAACATCAGCAACAGCCTCAGCAAGATTTTTGTTTTTTGTTGGAGGGGGGAGGTGTGGTGGAGAGAGCAAAAGTGCCTTTTAGGGACATATCCCCAAGATACTGTACCCTCTCAATGCCACTTCCCTCTCTCCGCACTGTGATTTTGTTTTTAGTTGGCCGGTCTGATGCTAGTTCTATGCTTTTTTTTCACTCATTTCACCGTCTCTCTCTGCCAATCTTTAGTTGCTCTATTAGGTGGGCTGGAAATCTCTTTCCTCTAGTAGTGTCTGCATGTCTTGCTGGATATTTAATATAAGAAATGGTCCGGTCTCAACTCAGCACATATGTGGTGTAATCATTGGACTACTATGATTTACTTGACAGGCCAAAAAGAAGAAACACAGCTTTGCAGCTTCGTTGTTGTTTCACACTATATCTAGTTGACTCGCATGCCTTACTGACTGAGGGCCTGTTTATCAGGTTCATGGTGTGGGAGCAGGATGTCATGACACTCCCCACTCCCACAAAACCAAACTTCACCATCAACCACCCGCAGGATTACAAGTTGTAATCCGGGCAGGTGGTCATACGGCGGCTGCCCCACGTTGCTCCCCTTCAAAGCTCATAGAAGAGCCTTTGAAAGGCAGCTTCATGGAACTGCCACAGCATGTTCCAGCATGGTATGGACTGTAAAGTCCATGCCCTGCTTGAAAGGGGGTGCAGGCACACAGGGGGCAACACCTTCTGCTCCCCTTCTTGCATCCCCAGGCCCTGAGGTAACAGGGGGCCCTATAGGGCCCTCTTTGTTGCCTCAATGCCACACTTTTCATGGCGGTTACACCACCATTCAAATGACTTGGTTGTTTATAATGATTGCAATTTCATCAGTAATATGTTTCAAAAGGAGATATAGGGGCATATTCTCAAGGACTTATCGCTGTGTTATCAGCACTTTATCACAGCCCAAGCTGTGATGAAATTATCTCCCTATTCACAAGCTGGTGTTAACAGCTGATATCACCAGTTTTCCTGTGATGGCAGCCGAAAAAACATCGCCATAGATAACACAGCCAACTAGTGCTAATGAGAAGCAGAGTAGGCATTACCGTGCAAAAAGCCATGACAACACCACTTCACAACATTCTCAATGACCAGCCAGATTGGCGATAAGATCACAAAACATGAAATAAGGCGCGTTAGCAGCAGGAATTTAACACCTGCTCCTACCTGGTGAGCCCAGCCCAGAGACATATGCCATGGAGCGACTGATCATGCAGCTCGGACACTCAAGAAGGCCACAACACCCACCGTCCCTCACCCCCCGGACTGCCACAGAGGCAGTGCAGACAAAGTCAGTGGGCCTTCAAAAATGCACCAGTCTCACATACCTACCACCGGAGGATATCATTGCCCACCACAGGCTCAAAAGGACAACTATCCTCCACATCATGACCATCATTGCCCACAGGCTGACGTCACCAACACAGCGGACAACCAACATCCCTCTGCAGACAAAGCTGCTGGCTGTGCTGCACCTGATGGCCTCTGGTACCTTCCAACCAATAACTGCCAGAGTCGGAGGAGTCTCACAGCAAAGCCCTATGAAAGTTCCTCACACCTCTCTTGGATGCCATCATCATCTTGGTACCCCAGCACCTTCACTTCCCACACACTGCGCAGGAACTGCTGGATACCAAGCAAGGCTTCTACACCATAGCTGGCTTCCTCCAGATGTTGGGAGCAATCGACTGCACACATGTCCTACTTGTGCCCCCTGCCGACACTGCACACAATTACCGCAACAGAAAGCACACGCACTCCATCAATGTGCAGGCTATAGTAACCACTGGGGACTCTTCACCAATGTTGCCGCCAACTACCCATGCAGGGTGCACCTTACGACAGTCCATCATCAATCAGCGTTTTGAGGCTGGCACCTAAGGAAATGCATTGCTCGTTGGTAAGTACCAAATGAAAACACCACAATCCTCAACTCCACAATCATGCAACTCACAACTCTGTGAATGCACACGTTACAAACTCACATACAACATGCCAAACAACATGCCCACCTACCAGACACGACAGCACAACTTACTGTGGTAACCTGGGATAGCCTTGTACATTAGCCATCAACGGCATGGGCAATCAGCCACACAATAGCATATTGTGGGGAGAGGTGGGAATCAGGCATGTGCGAAGGAGGCAAGTGACCCATGAATGTGAATGTACACAATTACAAATGTGGTGTTGATGTGCTAGATAGACTGCAGTATGCAGACCACAGACATATCCATGTCGACATACACTGCTGGTGTTTGGAGTGTAGTGGACAGTGGACACAACCCTGTTACCTCAGCCAGTGGGGAAGATCGCGGAAATGTAGCTTGTTACGTCCCCCCTGTAAGCATAAGCAGAGTGGGCAGCCGGAGAACGCCATGCTAGTGTAGGGGTGTGAATAAAAAGCATGTAGCCCTGGGCATGGTTCTCTTCAGGAATGGGCAACGTGTCTGCCAGGGCGGCGCCTCTCACCCCACCACAAGGCCGACGCCGTGAGCGGTGTTGCCTGTAAACCTTTGCGCATGTTGCACCCCAGGCCGCTGGTCCCCAAACTTGTCTTGGCCACCACTGTGCACCCAGGCCTCACTGCCCACCTGCTGACACCGGCGTGTGTCAAAGAGAGCCCACCACATGCCGGTGCAAGCTCCAAGCCCGAGGCCCGTGACCTCGGCAGCCTCCTTAGACCATTGCTGGCCTCCGTGACACCGGCCCCCAGCATTCCTCTCTCGTTGATGTACTCCACTGCTGCCTCCAGCCTACACTGCGGTCTAGTAGGTCACACATTTGGAACTGAGTCTTGATATCATGATGGCCGAGTTCATATGTCAATGGCAGCCTTTATATCCCTATAATCCCTTTGATGTGGTGTCACCAACGCTGTGCATAGAATTCCAACGACACCTGTCTGTGGTCCCTTGCTGACTACTGCCTTCAGCCTACACTGCGGTCGAATAGGTAAAACATTTGGAAGTGAGCCTTGATTTATTTATGACAGAGTTTATATCATTGTACAGGCCTCATCGCAGACTGCATCTCCTTCCAGCTCTGGTGCCTATAACTCTGTGCCCCGAAATTCATGGACACTCTCTGGTTGAACTTTGGTGGCGTCTGAGTATATGGCCTGGAGGTTGTCTTCATCATCATGTAGCTGATACTGACTTGGTGTTAAGAAGGAGTCTGTAGCATTCATCTCCTCCATATTGCCTGTTTCTGCTTGGTTCTACCCTCTACATCATGCCCTGGAAGAACACCTTCCACTGTCCCTCGAAACACTCCGCGACATTCACCTTGAATATTGACGAGGACCCGCTCAGCTCTCGTGGCCCTACCTCAGTGCACCTCAAGTCAGCGTCTTGTGGTAGTGCGCCTGTGCCAGCTGCATTGCATCCGGGGCCATTAACTCTGTGCAGCTCAAGTCATAGGCCCGGTCAGGTTGAATATTGGATGGCCTCTGGGTTGATGACCTGGGGGTCATCAACGCGTTGTGTCTGTGGCCCTGTGCTGACCGCTGCCTCCGGCCTCAACTGCAATCCACCAGGGCTCACCCATCAAATCGAGTCCTAACCTGCCCGGCTGATGCATCACTGCATGATGCACACACCACCACCGCCAGGACCACCTGCAACCAACAACTGCCAGAGTCGAAAGAGTCTTCCAGCCAGACTATCAGAGTTGCTCACACCTGTTTTGGATGCCATCATCAGCTTGCTAAACCTGCTCAGCTCTTCAGGTGCCAATAACTCAGTGCACCACAACTCATGGACCCTTTCTGATTGAGTTTTGTCCTGTGGACACCTCATGCAGCAGTCACCTGAGGCAGTGGGGAAGACCTGGGATGATGATGAGGAATAGGATGCGGGTGTAACACACCCCACTGCAGCTGCAGCAGGAATATCCCGAAGGGACACACTCCTAGACAATTTCTTCACATTGAGCACATTCAGCTCAGGTGCCCCTACCTCAGTGCACTGCAACTCATGGGCCCTTCTGATTGCATATTAGGTGACCTTTGTACTTGCTCCGGCTACCACCATGATGCTTCGCAGTTTGTGTTATGTTGGTATTTTCTGTTTCCACATTCATAGTGAACACTGTTCAAGTTGTTGCCAGTCCACGAGGGCTGGCTTACACTTACAAGTCAAAAAGAAATCCCTGGGGTGTGTAAGTTAGCCGTGATATCTATACCCGTACAGTTACACCATAGTACTTGAATTACAAGTTACTATGGATCACTGTCCAAAGGGAAAAGATTTGTATAATGATTCCCACAAAGAAAAATATTTGTTAACAATCTATTTTTTATTAAAATAAAGCATTGGTTTACAATAAAAATACATATATTTAAAATTTCAAAGGAACTTTCCCTGAAAAGTAAAAGTTAATCAACACAATATCAATGAACAATATGAGACTTTAAAAAAAATTTTTATATTTACATTACATTGCACATCATAGACACAAGGATTTCGTTATTAAAGACAATACATGGAATAAAGAAACAAGAAAAAAGACCCCTTTAAAACGGTGGTACTCAGATGTTTTTACCACTATTGATTCCTAGATCCACTAGCTAAAGGTAACATATATACTGTACTGTAACACACATGTGACAATAATGCCTGTGCATCCGGTGTGTTTAAGCTAGGAGTGGATTCTCTCGTGAAAAAATGCGTCGACGCGTTTCGGTGCTTTGCACTTGATAATGTCGCACCTTCCTCAGGACTTCTTAGTAGGGGTTTTCCGTACAAGAAAGAATTCACTTTCCCTGGATAAGGGGCAAAATAATATCATATCAGGATCTGTTTACTATAGACACTTGTTCGTATTCTCTATATTTTTTTATCTCCTATGTCTCAGTGATGCTCAGGACGTATTTATATTCACAGTTTGCATTAGCCAAATATATGACCATCTCCTAGTTATACTTTCGGAATATGCCCTATATAATAACCCCAGACAAGGGAACTCTTTGATTGGTTGATGCAACAGTGATGTACAAATAATGCTTTAAGCAATCATTCTTTTCCCATTTGGAAATTACACAAGTCACTTCATATCCTCCAAACATCGTTCAATGTGGAAATCATTGCTAAAAGAGGACCATGGCATAAGAGGAGGGGACTAAAGAATATACGTGTAATAGATGAAACCCACACTCTCACCTCAACATAAGTGACACGATCCTTTAAGAGTTGGTACTGGAGGCCAATAGCATCATTCCAGAATATTCTCAGAGGTCACTGGTTGTTTAGGCCTAAAGGTAGATATATATACAATGGGTGTTTCTACAAGGGCATAATGATTGTTCTGCATTATAGGTTATGGACTGATGACCATTCATTACCTCTGTGTTACCTTTAAGGCTCCTATTGGTGGTGTTCTTTTATCTTCAGGATAGTCTGATCTTTTTTTCTTTTTTCCTCTTATTTTAAAACATGGTATCTGATTGGAAGGAGGCAATGTATTTCTATTACTCTCTAATCATGCATATCTAATCAATTTTATATGGTCCCTATTCATTGGTTCTTACCTGCGATGGTTTTAAAACTTGCTTCAAACGGGCATATGTTAGGGGCCTCGCCGGAACTGGATATGTTCTGGTGGGGTCAGAAGGATATATGGTTGGTGGAATAAAAACATCTCTACATTTAAGCTCATTTTTTATTGCTTTCGAGTATGATTGGATTAACAGGCAGTATTGTTATATACTTGCCAGGTTTAGTACATAGTGATCTTAATTAGGTCCCCACTGCTTTAAGCTTGTCCGGGTTCGGGCTCAACCCTTGTTTTAAAAGCGCGTCTCATTCTTTAGAATTTTGCACTTGCCCCAGTGTACCCTTCTTTTAGAGACCCGCAATGAAGACAAAAATCCCTGCATACATTTTAGTCTAGTACTATTAGTTCCATTTGTACCCTCAGAATGTTGCGTGCTCTTTTTAATCTCTAAGTCTAGGTGGATGCCTCGCCTCCCCAACTGATATTTGGGACGTCCTTTGCATCTGCTACAGGGATACCGACTCCCCCCTTCCCCACACCTAGTACCCAATTTACTAGGTCCTTACCTCTAAGCTTGTAGCGCCGCGTTTCTGCCTCGTTCGATTCTGCACTCTGGCGTGTGTGTTCCACGGACCGCTATTTATGTTTGGCTGATGACCTGAAATGACTTTCAGCTGGCTAGTTTGCTCGTGTAGGTGGGCGTGATCTATGTATGCGGTGTCGCCATCTTGGAGTGGTGACTCGTTTGGCTACATGCCGAGTGCATTCCCTATGTTATAACCCGATATTAGTTGGATTAATAGGCTGGGTTGTTGCCATTTAATCGGTATACTTGTTATAGTATATCTGGTTTGGGACCGTTTTTGTTTTAACCAGATTGTTTTTATATTCTTTCATACTGTTCCAGCCCTCCGATCCCTGTTTTAATTATACTTGCTCGCGCTGTCTTGATTTTATATTATCGTGCCGGATATTATGAAAGATCTATTCATGTCTTTAGTGTGGATAATTCATGTTATATTTACGAGGGGCGCATGGTAGAAGTCATGCCCCTTTTGGTGACCGGTGTTTGCAGCAAACGTCTAATGTATACGGGGGTTTGTTTGGGAGTTTGTTTACTTACCTCGCTTTGGGAGGAGTGTAGTATATGAAATTTGTGTAGGCCCCGTGACTGCTAGACCCGTTGGTATAGAGGGTACTTACTTCATCATATTATTTACTACGGCATGGAAATGTTGGTGCAAAAATTCTGCATTTTGGTTAATGCCGACTGGTGTGGAGGGTACTTATCGCATCATATTATTTACTATGGCATGGAAATATAGTTATAAAAATTCCGCATTTTGAATTATGCCGAGCGCCGCCCGCTTGCTGCAATTAACTGATGTGTATTGGTAGCTGACTAGGCATATCTGTTATGTTTATTATGACATCTGGCTGGTTAGCATGTCTATACGAAAATTATCGTCATAACTCTTTTGATTGATATGAAACACTACGTTATTGAGGTGTTTTGATCACAAACAGGGTTACTCTAATCGCCTGGTACAGAATGGTAGATAGCCGAGCTGTCTACATGCTCTTTGTCTTTATATGTGCCCTGTCATTACCTTTATGTCGGTCTTCTTTTATGTTGGTCATTTAACGAAGGGGGTCTATCTTTTCACTTCAGATAAGGGCTTCCCATTCCTCCCTCGAATTGAGGCCTTTTTTGATGGTATTGAACTTACACTTACCCCACACCCATCCAGCACAGGCGCCACTGTAAATGTGACTGTGGCAATAAAGGGGCTGGGTCCACGTGCCATTAGCCAGTTGCACAAACTATCTCAGTGTATCCGTGTGGTCATAATATATGCATGAGGGCCCAAGCCCTACCACAATACATTGTGCTGTGTAAAGCGGACGCAACCATGTCACCTCAGGCAGTGGAGACCTTGGACATGTAGCTTTGTTGTCCCCCACTCAATACGCAAGAGGAGTGGACTGGGCCGGCATACGCCAGTCCAGCATAGTGGTGTGAATGATTATCCTGGGGCTCTGGGCGTGTTTCAGCACTGGAAATGTGCAAATGCGGGTGTCTCTGTCGCAGTGTGGGTGCCCATTGGGGAGTGTAAGTAGTTCCTGATGGGAATTAGACACACACGTATGTGATCTAGTTTGGCTGCCATGAGGTCGAACCCCACCCACACCTGTCCAGAGACCTTCTTCTGGCAGTCTAACACCTGGCCTTGGAATGTGATGTGTGCTTCGGTGAGGTGCTGGGAGCCAGCCGTGGTGGTGGGTGCTTCCTGCTTTGTGGTCTGTGCAGGGGGTAGGGTCTCCTCGATGCAGCTGGGCTACCCTGCTCCTGGAGGTGGGTTGCCTAGGATGTCCATGAGCTGTTGTAGGGCATCGGTGTCGAAGGTGTGGAGGTCCTCTTCATCATTACTGATGAGTTGTCAGGTCTGCTCTGCAGGAGGTGTGGATTGTCCCTCTGCAATGTGAATGGCAGATGCATTTTAACATTGTCTTGACATGTATGTTGACGCATTGTTCAAGTACATACAGACTGCATGACAATGTACATTGTGACTGTTTGGGAGAAGCTGACTATTTGATGCCGAACAGTGGACATTTTATCTACATCACGGATGTGAGATTGTACATGTACATTTTCATCTCACTCTTTCCTACTATACCAGATGTGATTGGCCAGTTTCTACGCACAAGCGGATCCAAATGTGTCCTCTTTTCTGTGGAGAAAGTGTTGAACTTTGTACCACATTGTCATCAATGTGGATGTGCTGTTATTGCTATTCATTTGTACTGCATTGTGGGAGAGTTGCCCCTGCAGCTGTGATTTTGCTGCCCCTTATCCCTTTGAGGCAGTGTGTCTTTAACTTCTGTGCTTCTACAGTGCTTAGATGTTGCAGACTTGGCTGATTGTGGCTCTTGTTCGTATTTTTGACTCTTGGGCATGGTTTATCCGCAGATGTATTGTTGACGTCAGGGGTTGTTTGTGCAGGTGGATGTGTCAGAGTGTGACCTGCTCCTTTCCGGTTGTGGCCCACACTTAGCCACCTCAGTGTTGTGGCGTGCACAATATCATGATTATTTAACTGCAGCCATGCTTATCGTCATTGAGTGTCACATGCAATGTCAGTGTGGGTCACAAATAAGCATCTTTGCTGGGTTTCGCACATGTGCATGTGTTGGTTGTGAGATTGGTGATGTGTGGGGTGGGACCCCTTTGGGCATATGGTGAATGGGGGCCTACTTGGTGTTTGTATGTGTGCTGCAGTGTGCCACGGGGATCAGGGACATGATCCTGAGTCATTGTGCATGTGTGCCATTGTGCCCATCTCCCCCGTCCCCCCCTGTCCCCTGGTTGTTACTCACCCTGTTGCTGTTGGGTCAGGTCATTTCGAGCAGTGTCCAGAATCCCAACTCCTTGCACCGTCCCAACACTGAAGACTGTGGCTACCAATTCCTCCAGCTCATCCAGCTCCTCCTGTGGCACAGGACTTCCAACTACAGTCGCTGTTGCTGCCTTCCTGTAGGCAGCAAGTTTCTGCTTGGTTTGGCTTTTCACATCATGTCAGCGCCTCTTGACCTCCTCCATTGACCTTGTCGACACTCCGACTGCATTCACCTTGTTCACGATGGACTGCCATATTTCCGTTTGTGTTGCCAATGACACAGTGGAGGTGATGAAGAGTTGTTGGTAGTGTTCTATCACCTCTGTGATTATGATCCGGTTTGCCTGCGGTCTGAACCCTGTCTTCCTTTACCTCTTCTCCTTGCCCTTCCCCAAACACGGGGTTCCTGGATGGTTCTCCCTGGGGCTTGTGGGGTTTGGGTTGTCCTCTGCACTCGGTCCGGGTACATCCATTGTGCTATTGAGTTTATTTTGGTTTTGGTGTGTTCTTTTGTTCTGCTTTTATAGTGCATTTTCCCCCATGACGCCTGGGAATTGAAGGCCTGTCTCTGGTTATCGCTGATTTTTGTATCACGATTGGCCACATTGCACATTTTTTCACATTCATGTTTTGTGTTTTTTTCAGTGTCTTGTTTGTTTTAATGCGGTCATTTGAAGCGTTATCGTGAGACTATTGCATGGTGTCGCCGTGATGAGAATACAACGTTAACACAGTGTTATTTTCCCGCAATAGACTGCGATGGGCAAAGTTGTGCTAAGTTAATTTTGCAATAATTGTAACTCGTTCTTGGGAATATCCCCCATAGTGTTACTGTTTTGCAAGTACAGAAAATATTTTAGTTGCTTTCCTTGATGTGCAGCTATAAAAAAAAAAACATTCTAGTACCTCATGGGTTTAAAAGGAAGTGTTTGGGTTTGAAAGTTCTCCTTGTCATGAAAACAGATTTTCCATTGTCAAGCTAATAAGAATTTGCCTTTTCCACATTTTCATCACTTTTTTACACATTTTAGATAGCAGTGACTGACCACATTATATTAAAATATTCCCAGCAAACCCAAGTAGATGAGGTCCCCCCGAAGGAAAACTAAAAGTGAAAGTCAGAGCACCTGCTCTATTTATCAAGCATGCATGGCCTGCAGCTAAGATCTTACTGTGTAAAAATCAATTTCTGATAAACACAAATCCCAGAAGGACATTATTAATAAAGACTAAACCACACGTAAGCTGATTCACAAATGCCTATTAGAAAACATGTATTAAAAAGCATAACAAACAATCAAGAATATTTTTGCCACAATCTTCAGCAAATTTATAAACCTGAAAAGTCTGCATTTTCTCACTTACAATATTAATATTTAGACCTGTTGTCTTCTTTTGAAACAATAATATACCTGCATGCCTAAGTAAACGCATCTAAGTAACAAAGAAAAGCAAAAGATCTTACAAGCTGGCAGAAAATTGCTCAGAGTTGTGTTTGAAAGAATTGCTCCTGACTCTTGCGCCTAAAATCACAAAGGTCCTTATATTAATGTTCCATGAGTGATCAGACTCTTATGCAACTTGGACCTTTTCCTCCATTCTAATGTTATCTCACACTGTCAGTCTCCATAATATATTAAATTATGCAAACTACTCAATGTCCCCTACTCAGGCTTCAGATCTTTAAGAAGAACTCAAACCACAAATGTAAAAACCAAGAAGCAGCCCTTGGATGAAACCCACATGGCAGTCTTTTGCTACCTATGATATAGCAAATTAAGATATACAGCTAAAAATACTGTAAAAATAGATAGGAATTGCTTTGTGACAGTGAAAACATGAGGATAAAAATCTACCAATCTACCAGAGAAGGGGTACCACAGGAATTCTCACCTAGACCCTTATTTTGTAAGAATTACCTGTACACTCTACCAGGTGTATGCCAACAACACTCAAATGTATCACTGACTAGAGAATAGTGTCTACACAAACACTAAAGTATGTCTAGATGGCATATATCACTAGATGAAGGAAAGCACTTTCTGTGGCGAGAGATTTAAACCTGTGGGGCTGCCGTCTGACAAACTAGAAGGAGGCATCCCAATCTTTATCTAGCCACATCACCGGGGCCGGATTTGGTGTCAGCCTAAAAATCAAATTAGTATAAACTATGATTTACCCAGTTGAAAGACACATGTTTGAAGATGTCACAGGCTCTAATGAACATATTACCTACAGCCTTCTAGCCTACAACTAAGTAGAGCCTGTCAGATGTTAGCATCAATGGGATGGAAAGCGATTCGGCCTCATCGTTTTTGAGGTACTTCACTGGACAAACATATCCACTGAAGAAATCATCTTCTTACCTGTTGATCAAAGGTCCAACTCAACCTCTCGTCCTTTGGAACAGGGATCAGAATGTTCCTCAATACTCAAGTTCAATACTAGAATACCAATACTAGAATTCAGGGACTAATTCATTCATCATTCATGACCTCAACTGATTTTAGCTGTGAGTTGTGTAATACTTAATTTGTATTTTTAGGTTCTTAAAGCCACTGAGATTTTTTGTATGCACCATATGTATAGTCAACATCACAATTTATGTGTGCCTTCCCAAAACCTCACCAGCATGCTACAATTGAAGCCTCAATGAAGTCAAACACACAAACGCTGATTGAACATATCACCTACCAGAGGTGCCCATACCTTAATTCCTGATGGTATGCTTCTGTATCTCTTAAAATATTTTTCACAACTATAACTTATTTGCTGTTGTATACTTATTTTATTTACCTCAGTGAATTGTGTTTTAAAAGTGACATGTTGGTGTCACATAAAAGAAATACCATGAATACATAAATAAATGTCCTGGAGCTATAAGGTCTTGGCCAAACTCCTCATTACCTCTTCCTTATTGCATATGAAACACCTACAAAAACAATTTAGTTTGATTACAGCTACTATTCCCAAGTTTCCTACTATGAAACTGTTCCCTATTATGAACCTTCTTTGATCATTCTCAGTAAGTCTCAGTAAGTCTCTAACAACGGTACTAGGACTTTGCTTGATTTTAATGCTAAATTGATGAATTTACTGGATTAAATGAGGTATGTTTGCAGGTTTCTTCACATTCGTATCACATCCTAGATGTCATTGCCTAAAGAAACTCTACAGGGTTCCTTGCTTCAAGCCTTCCTTCATACCATCCAAGATACCAGAAAGAAATCCTTCTGATATCCTCTATCAATTTCACACAAAATGATCAACTTTTAGAATTTTTACACTAACAAGGATCTGAAACATCAAAATCCTTAATTTCCATGTGATATTCATTTCCTAGGATCTTGATTACCAGTACTGAATATTAAGGGGTGATATTTTCCTCACCTGGTAAATACTGCTGCTTTGCGGGGAGAAACTTTCTGGTTGTGGTAAATACCACTTATTATTATTTTTCCATGCACCAATGAGGCATGAAATACAGAAACAGTATATAAAGTAACAAATTCTGCATGTTTTATCATTTTGGCATACTTTTCCCCCAATAAAATGAATCAGGTTTTTCTGGGTGAATTCTGTCAGGGGGAAATTGTGTGAGGGTGCTAATTGCCAATATACTTAGAATGACACAGTGGCGGTGTATCCATTAGGGCGCTGGGGTGTTGACCCACAAACTGTCCGCGCCCTAAACTCCCTCTGCGGCTGTGACTTGAGTAAACTGACAATGCATGTCAGTCATCATGAGGCCGACCCCCTTCAGAGTCTGAAGGGGGTCTGGCGTTATTCTGACTGTCCTGACTGACAGGCATTGTCAGGCCAGGGGGTGGCGCAGAGCGCACAGCAAGCAGCAGCACAAGTGTGCATGCTGGGTTTGGCTCGGAGAATTTTTATGACCAGCCCACGCATGCACACTAGTGTTGAGTCTGGCTGGCAGCTGCGCATTCGGAGAGTGAGGGTTGATCAACGCCGCAACCCTTGGTCTCCTAATGTTGAGGCGGGCGGCGAGTATCCCTGCTAAGCCAATCCTGGTGCTGCTGGAGCAGTGTCAGTATTGGCTGAGAGGGTTTGCCACTCCAGTGACGCAGCTGTTCCTGTAGAAGTAGAGGTAACGTTGAAGGCGCCAACGCAGGACCCCGTCCCAGGAGCAGTCAGAGGCGGACCCGGTCAGGTAAGTTTTCCTTATTTTTTATTTTATTTTTAACTCTCCAGGCTCCCCCCCCCCCGTGCGTATTGCGAGCGTAAGCTGCTAATGTTTACTTCTTGTCTCAAGTAACAGATGATCATCTAAGGCCAGGACAGCGCGTGCCCTGGTTAGCTGATCATGACTGTGGCATTCCCCAGCTTTCTTCAATATTCATGTGCAACAGCAACAAAGAGAACTTCCGGATTTTCGTAGACGGCATCCAGTAGCTACCAGTGTAGCCAGTAATTGGAAAAAGGGACCTTGCGCAAATGCCTAAATTACTTCTTGGGTTGCAATACAGGGGTTCGTTGGATACACAATCTATGAGGGATACAAAATTGTAAACATCTGGTGCGAGGGTGAACGTCAAGATCTTAGGTAAACACCAGAATCTAAGTGGGACTTTTGACTCTCGGATTCCCAGCAATCCAAGAAATCCGTGACAGTTTAGCAAACCAGTCCTGCCCACCTGATGCTCAGGCACCCCCCCCCATGTACGTCCCAGCCCCCACAGGTTTAAGGAGGTCCCTTGCAATAACCCACCGAGTAGGGGCGCTAGACTCGGTCCATGGGCTCCCGCTGCTAAAGGCCTCTGTGCCAACCAGAAAACCCACTGGAACCTTCTGGGGTTCCGCCGCTCCAGACGCAAGTCAAAGACAAATGCGTGGGAAGCAGCGCAGGAACTGAGGGGAGCCTTTCCAACCAGGTCCTAGGGGCCTGTCCGCCACCAAATCTCGACTCTGTTCACCCCCCTACTATCGTCCGCAACTGGTGATGCGTTATGTTTATGGTGAGATTGTGGTGAAAAAAACAGGTTTGAGGCCTTGTTGACAGTGAGTATTTAACTGTTCATTTATCTAGGCTTGAGTTTTATTTACTGCTACTTCGATATGCTACTCCTGCTGAAGCTGTGGTATGTTTACAGAATGGCGCAGTTAGGTTTGAAACCTCCACGTGACAGGTTGTTAGGGAGAACGAAGAATATAAATACGTCGATTTTTGAGAAGAACACATATATATCTTTTTTTTATAGCAAACAGCGTGACACACTTTGATGTCTTTAAAACTTTTCAGAACAGCTGAATCACAGCTTTTTCAAATGCCATTCTGTGGCAGCAAGAACGTAACTAGGAAGACCAAAGCCAACAGTCTCATCAGAGTTTAAACGCAGCGAGTGCCTTGAAGCATTCCCGCTGGTAAGTAGTGCTGAGTATGAGCTTGCATGCGCCCATTCCCTGACTGCTAGAAACATTTGCGGCACTGTTTGACATGGGAATCCATAAAAATAACAAAGGCAATTACGAGAGAAGAAAGTGAATGGATAACATCAAAAGCTGATGAGTTCAAATGCCTGGGCTAGAAGGACTACCTCCTACCCACTTTTAAAAACGATGGAAAATCCAAAACAAAGCAGTTTATTCTTCACAACAGATTTCTGACAATTTTAAGGCCACCAAAATGCAAGAGCTGCATTATATCTTTTCTAGACAGCTCAGATCTTGTCCTGTGAATATGTTACAGCCAATTGAGGATGTGAAGTCTTAACCCCTTTTATTGCAACAGCACGAGGACATCAAGTATTCGAGCTCACATGCTAACAGAAAAATTATAGTTTAAAAACATGAATGGACCAGTCTATTTACTGTGTTACTGTGGTCGCCAGTATATGATAGACATACAGACTCAAAAACTGTGCCTCGCTCTTTTCACTCTTATGTCTCTAAACTGGTGTGATACTGAATATGACATTACTGTAAAGATATGAAATTAATTTCACCAGGAATAATTTACCAATTTAAATATATGTACGATATGACTCATTGCTTTACCCTTATGCTTGTATTTCCTGATTGCAAGAGCTATGATTTTTCCAATGGTCCTGTTAAGGCAGATGAGCGGAAGATAAGATGCGAGTCCAGCATTTCAACCCCCATAGTGCTGTTAAAGCAGATGAGTGTAAGAGAGGTATGAGAGAAGCGTTTCATGTGCGCTACAGTATCCAGAAGGCATACAGTCAAATTCAAGCTTTTCAACCCAAACTGTGCTTTTAAGCAAACGAGAGTAAGAGGGGAGTGAGACAAGCTTTTGACAGTAGGTAAGAGGTTACGTTGCAGTGATATAATTTGCCTACCAGGGGTTTGTGATGCCACTAGTCAATTTTAATAAATAATTACAGGGGGTAGTGTTTTTTGTTTATTAAAAAGGAATTCAATATGAATTTTCTGAATACTAATATGGTGTAGTACGTTAATATGGTGGATTGTGTTTTCTATTAAGAGTTTTCTTGAGAAATTGGAGGTTTCCAATTCCTTAAAAAAAAAAAATAGGGCCCAAAATGCCCTTCATAGAAAGGCTTGTGTCACTGTTTTTTGTGTCACTAGTTGTAGGTCTGCTGATCATGGATATTGCTATTTTACAGTGTTAGAAGTGTCTGAGTGTCTGATTCTACATGAGAACAGCTGCTGCCATCTACTCGGTCCACCAGTTTACTAGTGTGGATTCTGCTCCATAGGTGGGCCCTCGTTGGTAAAAATGTGACTGGTTGATGTGTGAGGGCTTGATGAATTTAAGCTCTTTGATGCTTTTTAATAATTAAATATTTTCATGATTCACTTCTGTGTGTGAAGGGCCTTAAGTGGGATGAAAAAACTGGGGGGGGGGTCTCTTGTAGGAGCAGCCAATGTAATTATGAACGTGGCTTAAAACTGTTAAGCTAGAAATCTGTACTTAGCATAGTGTGCTGCCCCACTGGTATTGTGCTTCTTCTGTCATTGCCGTCAGATATATAATACGAGTGACATTAAACCTACAGCCAGCCATGACTATAGGTTTTGTCAATGTTTGTAAGTTGCATGAGATAAATAAGACAAATAAGAACAAACTGCAGCATTTTCATTACTATATACAATGAAAACATAGGTGGTTGAGAGATGTGTTTCCATTGGTTGAATGTGCTTGACTTGGGGGTCATTTTGCAAGCAGACCAGTTTGAGGATTGGGCACATTTTTTATTTGATTCTATTGTTTTCTTCACACTTGTGCTTCAAAATGCTATATTTGGATTCAACAATTTGCAGTAAATATGTAGTTTGTAAAACACACTATTTAAACCCACTTTTTTCAAACTATTCTTGCGGGGGAGAACTCCCCCGCACCCTCCTTTTGCAATTTGTGCTCCCTTGCTTCTCTTGCTCGCTTATTACATTAGGGTACAACTTTTTTCGCCACACCACTTTCAAAATCCACCTGTCGCCACTGGAATTACACATCCCATTTAAGTCAGCAATTTCTATTTTCCCCGCTTCTTGTAATCAGGGACATAGTGATTCATTAGCTCAACTCATTACTGTTGACATTCCTGTGCAACACAAGAACCCTGTCTGGTACATCCCTTGCAATAACTCTTTTAGTGATATCTATGTGTTTGCACTGCATTTTTTCTGCCAAATCTGCTGTGCTTTGTCTCCTTTTTACCTTTGAAAAGGACCAAGAACTGGAACTTTGATGTCTTATATTATGATTATGATTGTGTTCATAATAACAATAACAACAACAATATTGCATAATCATTTTTTAATAAGCAACAACTTGTAGAGAGATAACTGGGGGGGTGGCCAGGATGGGTGTAACAGTGAACGGACTCTTTGCGCTGAGGCTAGACTCCTCCTTAGGCCCAGCAAGTTTAATCCTATACCCATCCTTTGGCTGGTGCCTCCTGCAACTGTCCCAGCTTGCCATGTGTGCTGCGGGGCTCCACTGGATGTCACGCCAGGACTGCAGTGAAAGAGGGAACCACCGGTGGTTGTGAGGTGGAGGCCACAACCTGCACGTCGTGTAAGGAAAGTGCCGCGGCCATGGGCCCCAATGACATCTGGGGCCCGAAACTTGGTGATCCTTGCGGTCATTGGTGATTGGCGGACTGTCCGGCTGTTGCTGTGCCCTCGTAGGCGCTTTACCCTACATTGGCCGTGAAGCGCTTTGCGGTTGCAGCCACTGGGACTGAGGACATTTGCTGGGGTTCTGCCATAGGCGCTGCTGACTTCAACTGCACCTGCAGAGCCTGATGGCATCCGAGGGCCTGCTCCACTGTGCAGCAGCCTTGAGAGCTGTGGCCTCTAAGCAGACTTTTGGAGCACCCTTGGTGGGCTATTAGCCCTTACAGTAAAGGAGAGGCAGCATCAGACTGGGTAGAGTGAGCCACTGCTTCCTGGGACCCTACTACCGACACCGTGATGACAGTGGGTGCGGTCCTCCTGCTGGCTATGCTGCTGCTCCCATTCTGGGCTGCGGGGGTCCTCTGAGGGCTGAAGAGGCTGCCTGAGGATTTGGCTTGTGGAACATGCAGTGCCAGTGACCCCCACCTTGGAGTCTGCAGGTGCACCCAAGGAGGGGGGCCCGATAAAACTTCTGGGACACTGAGGACCTGGTGTTGCAGGGGGTGACAAGGGAAGAGCTGTGGCGGCTGTGCGTCATCCACTGGATGCCCATTGTCTCTGGACACTCTGAAGCACCTGAAGGGGCATACTGAAGCACAGTAAATGCCCAACAAAGACTATTACCAAGGACGCCTCCCTCTAGAGTGGCACGGCTGCTGTTGCTGGAGATGTGGTAGCTACACATTTCCTCAATGATTAGTCCTAGCACAGCGGGCCTGGGTGGACATCATCCGGTGAACCCTATTCCCACTCTTATGCTCTCACAGCTGCCCACCCTGTGCAGCTCCCGAGACTGTCAAGAGTGTTGCCTGGAGGAATGAGGACATATGCCCTATTGACTAAGGTTCGTCCTAAGGTTGCAAGGCCTCCCCCTCAGAAGTGCATCATGGCTATGTTGGGGGCTGTGCCAACCCGGAAGGACCCAATCAAACATCTGAAAACCATGTTGGAGTAGTATACTAGCATGTTTGATAAAATACTGCAGGTGATCCAGGACTTCAAGATGGCAATGGAAGCCCATTTGGGTGCTATATGGGTCGAGACTGAATTGATATGGGTGGACCATGCTAAGCTGGTGGAATAAGTGGATGTGGCTAAATCTCGTCTTGCCTCTCTTACACCTTCAGTGAAGACAGTCCAGGAACAGCTAAAAGCCCTCCTGGCTGAGATGCAGAAATACCAGGCCACGGCCGAAAATGTGGAAGGATGCTCTCACCGCAATGACATCCGCTTATTAAGTTTCCCAGAAATTGCTGAGGGCCTGAATAGTGAGTTGTTCTTCAAAGACTAGCTTATGAATACAGTCGTGGCCAATTCTCTATTGAGAGAGCGCACTGGGTCCCTGGCCGCCATCCGGCGCCAGGGGCCTCCCAGTGCCCGATAATAGCACAGTTACATCATTTTCAGGACAGAGACCTACTCCTCCAATCATACCAAGACAAATGTCCTTGGACTTTTGAAGGTAATAATACTTCCATGGCATACCCAGACTATACTGCAGAGGTCCAGAAGTGGCACAGCACCTTTGCAGCAGTTAAGGCCCAACTTTGTACCATGAATCTTCTATATATCTTTTTGTTTCTGGCCCACCTGCATGTGGTGGATGCTGGTACCACACACTTCTGCACATCACCGGTAAATGCCTGGTTATGGCTTCTCTCCAAGGGGCTACCTGAACGCCGGAGGCCCATGAGGCTGACCATATGTGCTGGTCCGAAAATAAGTCCAAGCACCAACGCTGGTACCCCGGTGGGTCGTGGTCTCAACGTTCTGTAGAACATGCTGCCTTGGAGTGGCCGATGGCAGGAATCTCTACCCACACCACGAACAGTTACTGGGCACTAGCTCCAGACACTGAGCAAGACTCTGAGCCATGGACTCTTGGCTTGGGTGCATCTGGGCTGGGATCGCTGCTGGCACTGGTGGGTTCTACCAGATGGGACCCTCCGGATTTCTGAAGTGCTGCAGGTGGAAAATCAATGATGT
Organism: Lissotriton vulgaris; assembly: GCF_964263255.1. Taxonomy (NCBI): domain Eukaryota; kingdom Metazoa; phylum Chordata; class Amphibia; order Caudata; family Salamandridae; genus Lissotriton; species Lissotriton vulgaris. The sequence goes on along the minus strand of NC_141695.1, from coordinate 1,300,697,792 downwards.
TCTGGGTGGCTGTCAAGATGTTCTTGGCTGTCTGGACATGTACTTTTGAGGCCACAGAGGCAATATTGGCTTTAGACATGAGACACTGTATCTTCTGGTTATATGCCTGGGCCTCCTGTAGGTAGAGAAAGCTGCGGCTCCTGGATAAGTATGCTGCCTTGTCTACTCCTGATAGACTATTCCACATGGACACGTTCTTGTTGCAGACTAATAGTTTATGTCAACACGACTGTTTGGAGTGCTGTGGCATGAGGCCAGAAGACGTTAATGCCTAGGATAGCGGAGTTGTTCATTATATTTGTTTCACTGGGTTTTTTTTGCTCGATTTCTTTACCCTTTTGCTGGTGGGATGGGCAGTGGGGTGGTTGAGGTGGGGTGAGAGGAGGGTGCTGATGATATTGGCAACTTTGGAATTCTTTGACCGATTAAAATTGCTGTTACTTTTACCACATTGACTTGGAACGTACGAGGTACGCCGACCCCTGCCAGGAGATACAGAATACCTGCTTTCCACAGTAGCCAGCATGTCCACTTTACATGTCTCCAGGAGCCGCATCTGACTGCAGGGAGCTTGATAAAGTTGGTAAACAATTGAGCGGTCAGGTGCATGGTGCTGGATTTCCTACATATGTCCGGAGGGTTCTGATTTGGGCTGCCCCAAGGGTTTCTTTTGTGATGTGCAGGATCCTGATTGACAACGAGGGCAGATATGTGGCCCAAGAGGCAACCCTAGATGAACACCTGTTTTTTGTAGTATCCCTTTATACACTCAACACCTCACAGGGCGAGTTTCTAGACTCTCTCTCCCGGTCATGTTACTTGATCCACAGGCTCCGGCGGTGATTTTTACTGCGTACATGATACAGACTTGGACCCTTCCGTCTCCCTGCTCCCGGGCACAGAAGGTTGACAATCCATGAATCACTTTTAATTCTGGACTCGCCTCTCAACCTGCATGATGTTTGGCACCTGGGACATCCCGGGGAAGCGGAGTACTCTTACCATGCACCGGGGCACATCGTGCACACTAGGCTAGATTACTTCTATAGCAACACCGACTGTTGTCCCCTTATATGTGGCTCTGATTATGTGGCTTCACTCTGTCTGATTCCAATCCACTGTAGACCGTGTTCCGGTGGGGGAGGACAAGGATCATCAATAAGACTTGGTGGCTCTGCATGGAGGCACTACAGCACATGGTGTATAGGGACACCATCATCACGCACCTCACCCAGCACTTCGCAGATAATGCGGGCACAGTGGACTTTCGAGGGCTTGAATGGACTCCCTAATGGTGGTCCTGAGGGGAAACTGTGTTAGTCTGACACTGGGAGTCCGGACAGCACTTACATGCAACATGCTGGACAGAGAGATATGTATTCGAAGAACTGAGATGGAGGTCTTGGCAACACCTGCCACCTTTACCAGCATTACGGCCTTGCGACATCAGTATTAGGAGGAGGTTGGAAAATTGTGCTCTGGATTAAAAGACCTCCTTGGCCAGCCTCCATCTGGATGACAATAAGCCAAGGCACACACTGGTGTGGTTGATGCGCTCTGAGGACCCCAGGAACCTGATTGGTGCCTTGCAGAACAGTGCAGACTGTGTGGTGGACAGAACCTGCAAACTGAGACTGATGAAGTATTCACACAATATTCTGAACAGTTGTATTCCCCACACCCCCCAGAGCTGGCTCTGCCACAGTTACAGGATTATCTTTGCGCAGTGGCACTTGCTCGCCTGGCACCGATACAGCTGTGGGAATTAAAGCAACCCCTTCAGCTGGAGGAGATTCATCTAGCTATTAGTCAGATGGCTCGAAGTAGGTCTTGATTGACCTTTTTGGTGGCATGACAGGCCTCAGGGTATTTTGGGGAAAGACCTGTATTTTTCCAAAGTCCGGAATTGCACCTGAATGTCGCTGGGCACCGCTGGAGGGCTGTCTCTCCTGGAGGTTTGAAACCTGCCGTTATTTAGGTATGAATGCCTATCATACAGACAGAGAATCGATCAACTGGAATTATGGCAGTACCATGACCTCGCTGCATCAATCACTACAATTATGGGTTAGACTGCCTCTTTCAGCTATGGATAGAGCCTCAAGAGCAAAGATGTTTATCTTCCCAAGGCTTTTATATTTGTTGCTACCTTACCAGTGATTCCCCCAAGATCATATTTTGCTACTTTATGAAGTTTAGAATCTGAGCTTTTGTAGGTACTTGCTCAGGAACGACTTTTGCTTCCATTCATTCGACATCTGATGCTTGAGGGAGGGCTCTGGATCCCTGACCTGTTGATATATTTTGCAGAAGGCCAGTTACAATGGCCCATGTGCTGGCTGGTGAAGAGGCTGAGAAGGGTAGACTCATTCGAGCAGATTTAAAGGATGTGAATACATTAGACTGGTGGTTATCTCAGTGAGGTCCTGCTAGGGGATTGGGGAGGCTTCCCTGTGTAGCCAAGCTGGTCTGGGTTTTTTACATGTGCCTTTGCCACATACTGGTCCATTATGCACAGCAATTACCAACATGTGGAGTGTTCTTGCTCTCAAGGCCTTGCATGAGGCACATGACCCTTCCCCCTGGTGGGAGGCGGGAATTCCTCAACTGGGGACCTGCACGAAGAGGGTGCTCTGTTCTCCTTTCAAGGCCTAAGGGAACTCTATGGATTGGGGGCTGGTCCCTTCGTTGCCCATAATACAATTGTGGCCATGCTCAGGGATACATGGTCAACAGGACAGGACAAACCTTCATTGCATTTAGGATTGCAATGCTTCTTGACACACGGCCCGGGCCGCTGGGATGTATCAGCTCAATACATTGCACTGCACGCGGGTCGCACGGATCTCCAGACTCGAGACAAGCCCAGATGAGATCAGTGATTATGGAAGGACTTGAAGACCAAACATTAGGCCACGACCTTGGTGCAGGTGAAACTCATTTCCTGCAATGCCGTCTGAAATTTACACAATTCAACTACCAGCATCAGACCTACCTTAAACCGCACTGCCTCCATAGAATGTTCCTGGGAGTGTCACCTGCTTCTCCGCTTTGTGGACATGAAGACGCTACATTTATGCATGTGGTGTGGGATAATCATCCATTGCTCCATGTGTGGACCCAGGCGATGGAGCAGGTGTCAGTGGTGATTGTTGTGCGGGTACCACCAGACCCACTCCTATGACTGTTGGGGATAACTAACCATGCCACATGCAACAAGCACTATCTTGGTCGGCACTCCGAACACAGAGACCCGGGAGATTACAAGAAGGATAAGACGTCCACAAGACACCGAGTCCGGACGCGGCCATTGAGCAAATCTTAATACTCGTGAGACACGAAAGAATTTAGAAACTAAGTGATTGACTGCCACACCTTCTCCCGGGCAACCCATATAGAAGCGCATTACGCTTGAAAGCCAATTTAATTCATTTCGAAATTGAGATACGACGGTTTTTGGGCCCTTCCGGGTCGGAATTATCACCGGAAGAGCGACCGCTTGGTGCAAACACAACCATTTGAGCCCTGAAGATTCGCGAGATGCGATGAAACACGTGTCGGCTGGTTGTTCACAATCTATGATTGATTAAAACAAGGAGACCAAGAACTCTACACAAATACTCGTCTATTCATTTACACCGACTAGCATATTATTGTGGTTTCTCTGCACTGTATTGAACTTTGTATTTGAACATATTGTGCCAATTATTTGTACTTTTGAAGTGTGTGCATAGGGTATGTCTCTATAAGCACTATCTCAAGCTGGTGAACCTGGCGCAAGTCCTTTTTAAATGCTAAATCACTGTGGCTTGGAAGGCTCCACAGCTGCTCACACTCAGATCCTGGCATCAAGTAACTCACAAATGGGCTCAAGTTGAGACAGACTCCAATATACGGGATCATTGACCATGGGGGGGGTGGTGCCACTATGGTTTGGGACACATATATTCTTAAATTATTTGACAAACTACATGAGCCCCCAACTAGGTGATAGACTTCTATATACTGCCACCGGAGAAAATCGGAGTGCTTTAGGTGCCACATGTCTCAACGGTCATGCATGGGTGCTGGGTGGCGCTGTGACCGATGTAGATCTCCGGAGGGGTAGCTGTGGAGATACACGTTTGTTTCCTCCTCCCCTTCCGCTCACCCACTCGTGAATAAATGTCGACACATAGTGTTGGCAAGGAGCTCCTGAGTAATACCCTGTTGCTTCCCAACATGATGCCACTGAGCAGCATTGAGCAAAGAGTTTTGTTGGTTGTTTGTTTGTTCTTATTTTCCAATTGGCAATTTGACTGCTTCTTTGTTGGATTAGGTGCACTATGTTAACATGGGTGTATTCTAACTGTCTCACGGGTCACATTTCTTTGTTTTCATTGAATGATCTGCTCGCAGGATACTCTACTCTATACGAGATGGCCCATATTTGAGAACTCCTTCCTGAATGATACCTTCTGTTTTCATTTGCTCTACTGTACTCTGTTTCATATATAAATGCAGATAAAGATTTTTTTAAATGTACCTCATTAGCACATAGATCACAATCAAATTAAATCTTTGCTTTTTAATCCTTTAACAAGGGAATATGATGTAATGTCATGCTGGTACAAATTCTAGCTTTTCTCAAGCATGATATATTTGCTTAGTCACAAAGGATTAATCCAATGGCAAGTCATCAATATAGATAAAGCCCTAAAAGATTTCCTTTTCAGAACATGGGATGGCATTTTTACATCTTTTAACTAAATCTGCCAGGTTCCTACCCAACCGAAAATTATCAACAATGAATTGAACTATGGCTATATTAAAATGACTATTCAAATGACTTCTGCACAGGATGCCTATCTGGGGTAGGAGGAGGTGACCCTTGCACTCGACCTTTATGCCAATTTGGAATTCACATATTCCTCATTCCTCCTAAAATTCTGATAGATGCATAAAATACCAACAGGCAAGCTGACATGAATATGTGGAGAGCAAAGATATGGCCTAGAAGCTTCAGATGAGAGCAGATTTTCAAATCAAGCAAGTTGCACACACAATGGAAACCACATACTAGGAACACTGACAGGAGGATATCAAGAGAGCAAAACACTTGATCAAATAAAGAGGGCTCCAGACCTGGTGATGGAAACAACTCTGCATCACCAGCCCAAAAAGTTCAGATAGAGTCCAACAGTGCTGGATTGTAGGATGGACTTTTGACCATGTTGTAAGGCAGGAGCACAGTAGTGCTAAAGATGCATACACTGGTAATCGGAAAAGGGGCTAAAGTGTCATTAGTGAGGGGTGAAGCCACCAAAGTGAGGAGAGAGCACTGTGTTTCTCAAATATCTCAAACCTAGCCTAGTATAAGGATTATTCAGAGAAGGACAGCAGAAAATCAGGTACAGGGCATAGAGGTGCCCGGGAAGTGGTCTTGCCATAACAATATATGTCAGATGGCCAGGGTGTAAAATGAAGAAGAAGTTGAGCATAAGTCGAAGTATGCAGCCTTTACAAAGAGATTTAATTGAAGTTTATTTTGGATGAAATAAGTCTGAGGCACAACCAGAGCACAAGGAAAACATATGATGCTGATGGACAATGTGCAAGGGAAAAAGTAGGAGTATAAATGCACACTGTATTTCTCGAGTAGATGGAAACAACCCAAGTGTAAGATGTACAGTGAGCAAACCAGGGCACGGAGGTGCCATTAGAGCACAATGGGTATAACTATATATGGTGAATGAACTGTGGGCATAATGGAGACATTGAGCACAAGCCAAGTATAATGGTTTTACAAAAAGGTGTAAGTGGGGTCTGTTATGGAGAAAACAAGTCTGGAACGTATCAACAAGGGCATAAAGAATGGATCTGAGGCAGATGGACGCATGCAATGACATGGTGGTGTGAAGGAGCTGCATGGAGAGAGTTGGAGCATAAAAGCATTGCAGCAAAGCCTGTTGGAATGATTGAGGGGCTCCAGAGAACTGTGGGCTACATGCACAACATAAAATAGTAGTAGGACTGTTGGACCCTGAGTCTTGTGCAGAGGATTTAAGGAAATCTATACATGGAGTTACTTTTGATGTCACAGCTCCAAAAGAATTAAAGAACTGGGGAGATTGAAATGTTTTTCAGCACTGTACTCATCCACTGCCCACATGCAGCATGGTCTTCAAAATAAATCAAACTCTGACTAAGAACAATCTAAAAGAATGCTTTTGGAGTTAAAGCAACATCTAGAAAATCCTTCACACCAAACATAAACACCCTGAGAGTGGATAGTAGTAGATGAGATCAGTGTGTTTAAATTGATATGTAACCAATGGACAAGTGATTGCAGTTAGAGGAAATCCAAATGGCAGTAACCACTAGGAACGGTTGGAGTAAGCATACACTGGTAGCATAGTTTGAGAACCAAAGTAAGCTGCTTTTTGACTAAATTGAAGACCTGGAGAATGAGTCCTAAAGGGATAATGTCAGGGTGATTAATCTGAAAGTAGAAGCAGGTGGGATGGACATTTTGTCCAGTTTAACAGAAATATTTCAAGACATACTGAAAACAGGGCTTGAAAATCACATAACTATAAGAACCCATAGGGTCGTAAGTTGTGTCAAAGATTTGAACACGAGGCTCAGGGATATAGTGGATAAAATGGGTAATCATCACATCAAAGAAAGGCCCCTTGAGGAAGCCCACAAGCAGTCAGTACACTATTAAAAAGACAGTCAAATAAACCTGCATCATGCCTTGTCAGCAACAATTTTCCTATTACAGATGCCAGTTTCATCCAGCCAGATAAGAACCTGCAACTAAGGAAATTCACTATTGATTCCAGCACCCATTCTAACTGCAATTTCACTGGCAAGGGAAGGAACTAACTATCCTGTCAGAGGAAGAATGGAACGTGATTCTAAATTTGAAAGATGTTTCAGATGACTCAAATGCATGCTCAGAGGCCAAAGGCAATGGAGATATATTAAGACTGGTAGGAGAACTAGAGACCAAAGCAACAGGAAAAGTTTATTGAAAAAGCTAGACAAAAAACCAAGCCAATAACTGTAGACTAGTCCACGGACAGTTAGGTGAATGATTGTAACATGAGAGGATTTGGAATTAGTGAGTAGTAGGTGGAAAGGAAGCCAGAACTTGAAGGCAATTAACCTTTATAATCCAGGAGTCCACCAATCCTAGAGATCGGATAGTCAATGACAGACCTTTTACTGAAGTTACATTGGGGCTCGGGTAAGATGGCTCCTTTTAAAGTTAAGAGGCAGGACTGAAGGGGGCCAGCCACACAATATAAGAGACGTTTAGTGAAAGGAATGGAACACAATAAACATTTCATAATATAAATTCAAACTTGAATCAATGACTTAAAGTGAGAGGTCTTCAATCTCCTAATCAAAGGAAAGGACTGTTGTGTTATATTACAAACCATGATGCAGTTATACTTATAATACAAGTTGTTCTGCAATCCCTAGTTAAAAACTCATCTCCAGTGGCTTGTGACACACTCAGTCACCTAAAAGAAAGAAATTACATAAAAACTCAAATGTTATAACTTATTACCATCAGACTTTGACATCACAGTGCCTGCTGCTAGAGCCACCAGCCGAGGAGATAAGCAGGTCAAGTCATGGAGCAAAATTAAAGCAGCTGTTTAAGGAACAAAATGAAACATTGTTTTTCTTTCTTCTGCTCTGTTTTTCTAGCTGTACAGTGACAAACAGGAAAGACACATGTACGGCAATATGTTTCTCTTTTGTAATCCTTAGGTACTTATTGCATAGGTAATAATCTTTCTGAATGTTTCTACACATTCTGAGCTACTGTGCCTTTAACAAACACACTCATATTGAACTAATTCTAATATCTTCTTGCAACAAATATCTAACAGCTTTTGTTATGGATGTAAATTTGCACTCTAGATACTATTTGTATTGTTCGTGATAGCACACATGCTCTCTCGTTCATATAAAAAAGCAATTTCCCACGGATTTAAGGGGTTTGTTGGAAAGGTGATGGTGTGACAATGTATGATATGGGATAAAGTACCCCCTGCTGTACATGATAATGGTATTACACCTCACCTTGCAGTTCCACAATCTTGCCTTGTCCCACTACATGGTCATGGAACTCCTTGGTGACATTCAATATCCTCAAAATGGGGTACTTTATCACATATATCTAACAAGAAACACATTGAGAGAGAAAAGACCAACATTGTCTGAAACACAAGAAATATCCTTTTCAAATCTAGGCATAAGCCCACTCAGAAAATGGATGGGGTTGCTGTTTTGCATAGGGAATATTAGAGGTATAGGGGGACAAAATGAAAGTAAAGAGAGATCGGGAAAGCTAATATACAAGGGTTGAGATGCATTATTAGGCTGAAATGTAACATTCATTCGTTTTCAGAGAGCAATCCTGGGAGAACTAGTGAACCTGACTCTAGGGCAGGTGGTCCTGGGAGGAGACAGATATGGCATGGGATCGAGAATGGGTTAAGAAAGTCCCAGGGTATAATGCAACAGGAGCGATTAATTAAGAGGTGAAAGTAACATTTAGGACGTAGAGAACCCATTTGGCATATGCTCTATCCTGGTGAGGATTATTCTTTCTACTCCCCTATCCACAAATCATACTTCTGAATAGATCATATAGCCTAATGGAGGAGTTAGACAGGTGAAGATATCTGAAATATCTGTATCAGACCGTATGCACTGGGAAAAACAATACATTGAAGACCTGTAACTTCAACATATTTATTGACCAAGCACACAAAGCCAAATTGGTCACTTGAGTCACCAACTTCTTCAGAAAAAGAAGGAGGGGGCCATCTCAGTGTTACTAAGATTAATTGGATTTAAGACGATGATGAGGGGGTAAACATTGAGCTTAGGAAGCAGTAGAGAGAGAAGGCTAGTGGTGGAAAACATAACAGCAGAGATAAAAGTGCTAGAGACACTTGATAAGTTCCATCAAGAACAGGTCATAGAAAACTAATAGTTAAGTGCCCAACTGTCACTAATTTCAACAAACACATTTGAAAGGCTGGTGCTTAAACTGTTGCAAATATTCAAAGACAAAGGTGATACATTAAGCCTTCTGCTAGCTAGGGGACTCAGGTACCAGAAGGTAAAGGCACATATGGGATGTGGAGATAGCTCATCTAAGACGGATAGCTCTTAGTGTTGATATTAAAGTTAGTGGGGAAATTCCTCAAATTTTTTAAGCTGCCCTTAAACATCCATTAAGGTATCTTGCTTCATCAAAGGGTGTTTTTGCTCCTCATGGTGTTGGCGCTGCAGCCCCCCACGGGGCCGGCAAGAATGTTCTTTAGCGAAGATCTTTTAAAAGAAGAATGCCGTAGTGTGGGTGTGTAGGGTAACTGCAAGGGTGGGTTATAAATACTGTTATGGTGTCCCACAAGGTGGTTTATTCCTGGGTCCATCCGGAATAGTTAGAAACAGAAAAGCAAACTTTGACCTTCCACCAATGAGGAAGTCTAGTCTGGTTTTAAGAGAGTGAGTAGTGATAAAGGTCATAAGGACGACATGTTTCACTCCCTGGTGGTCCAGACAGATTCTTAGGTGTTTCATCAGGACCGAATAGAGTTTAAAATAGCAGTAGCAGACGCAGGTAGGTGTGATTGCCACACACTACCTAGCGTCACTGTAACCCTCAGGTACTCCTGCTATACCCCGCAGAGGCCCCCCCCTACATCTTTTGGGGTTGGATAATTAATTTAAGGTGTATATGGAACACTACCTCTCGACAACATCACAATGAGTTTAATTAAGGCTTGTCTCACAGGGTACATATTTCTCCTCTACCCCTGTCTGTTTCTATTTTTTGAAGCACATTTACTATATTTTAAACTCTATTCTGTCCAAACGGATGGACCCTGAAATAAATGACCTTTTGAGGCACTGCTAAGGAGCTCTCTTGCTGGCCCGTGGGGGACTGCAGTGCCGACTCCACGGGGAGCAAAAACACCCTATGAGGAAGCGTGACACCTTAACGAGTATGTGAGGGCAACTCTTCAAATTTGAGGAATTTCCCCACTCACAATAATATCCATCCTGCAACCTATCTATCTTAAATGAGCCATCTCCACTCATCTATCTTTCCTCCAGTGCAATCTGTAGCCTAATGGGCCGGCTTCCTTACATAGGAACAGTTGCCCTTCAGTGTGTTTCATATGTGTTCTTGGGAGCACAGGAACTAGACCTTCCTTTTCTGCACCCTGTCCCTCTTTTTGTGAAATGAACATATGGGATGTCTCTCATTACCCACAGAGGGCTGAGCAATACAGGAACACGACATGAAGGCAATTTTCAGAGTACCATATATATGACGGGGCATAACAATAATAATAAGATTAATGATTTCCTGTGGACGAGTGAAGTTCCAGCTCATCCTTGAGACTCTATTGAGGGACTAGAGGCCCCTATCACATTTGTCGACATCGGTCCAGCACCTCATGCAAACAAAACTCAAATTGTACCCTGATGAGCTTGTAAAAAATGCTCCTTTTAAAGCTACAGCTGATTTAATACATGTAACACATTTTAATGAGAAAAGGATGTCACACCATCAATGCTGGTAACAGATAAAAAATTTACCACAAATACCTGGAAAAATGCTGAGGAATGGGTAACCTTTGAGTCTATAGCTGCACTAAACACTGATATTAGTGTATTTACCAAACTATTGACAGCATGGATCAATGATCTTATGCAAATACTTTAGTGGAGACAGATCAAGTGGGCTTCACTGGATGCAGTCCATGATGGGTTCACCTCAGAAGCTTAGCTCCTGTGGTTGAAAAGGAAGAAACAATAATGTCCCCAGTGATTCTAATATCACTACATGCTGAAAGAGCATTTGATCATGAGAGCAGGGAGTTTTTGCTGGCTGAACAACGGAACATAGCTGTAAGTACTAAGATGACGGGTTGGGTTATGCCCAACTGCTAATCTCTGAAAGCAAGAATATGGGTAAATGGTAGCAACCTAGAGCGTTTTGAGTTTGAGCAAGGGACAAGTTAGGGTTATCCACTAACACCCCTGCTGTTTGCACTCATATTTGATCCCCGGACCATACCAGAACGTATACTAGGATAGTGGGGTTCAAATTTGGGTTGAGGAATGCAAGAGCTGCCTCTTCGCAGACTACCCAGTACTAATAACGACTGAACCTAAAACATCTATCCCAGCACTACTGTCTTTGCTGGAGGACTTTGAAGAGATTTCGAGCTTCATATTAACCTAACAGAAGTCATGGATATGAAATATTACCAATTCACTGGAGCATGTTCCAAATCTTAAAGACCAATGCACATTACAATTTGTGTCTACCAAGATTAAATACCTGGGGCTTCACATCACAATACAGTAGGGGAATAGTATTTGGTGAACAGGTCGGCCCTGAAGCATCAAATTGTAGAACACCTGACATGAAAGTGAGATTTTCACATCTCATGGATGGGCAGTATAATCATGCTTAAGATGATTGTTTTGCCACGTCTTGGCATACCTCTTTCTGTCACTTGTGCTGTTAATTCCAAAAATATGAGCTACTCAGCTTTCAAGCCAAATTGTGAAATGTATTTGGGCAGGCAGCAAACCAGAGTAGAGAGGCAGAATTTTGAGGGCTTTAAGGGGAAGGGAGTGCTGGATTGTCCAGACCTGCTGAAGTGTTATCATCAGGCAGGATACCTTCAAGTCATAGCAGAATGGACTGGGAAGGAATTAGAGATCGGAGAAGTTGTGAATATCCTTTAATATTCTTATTAAGCAGCAGCAGAAGGTTACATTGAGGGGGCGTGGCTTGAACGCCGTTCAGGATGGCGGCTTAGCTGCGGAGCTCCGCCAGTCGTCCACCGGAGCCAGCGACTTTCTTCGTCCATACCGGACCTACGGATGCGCAAATGATACCTACTGTCGTCGGAACGTGAGGTGAGCGGAATTAGCTGTCCTGCGCTCCTCTGTTCCGACGATATGTGCAGTTTTCGCCGGTGACGCGTTTCACCACTAGGCGGCCGCCATTTTCATACGCACCTCAGCGGACCTCTCAGTCACCGGGCGCCGCTCTCATGCTTCTGCGTCTGCGTGTGTAACACGGTAATTGCACGCATAAGCTACACGCTTTAATGAACCCAGCTCCTGCAGCAATACCCTTATAATGTGACTTTGTTTAGCGGTTTTTATGCGAATTTACCGCTCTTTGTCTCTTCACTTTCCTCAGCATTGTCCCTCATGCCTCAAGCATTTCTCCCCACACGTTGGAAGTACGCTATTCTATATATAGCCTCTTGAATCCTGTCAAGCTACTTTCAATATTTCAATCATTTGAGGACATGTGGTGATAATTATACTTACACAGACATTATGGCTAATTCTCCTTGAGGAAATGTTATCTGTTTTGTAACTGCTATTAGGTCACTTCTCAAAACCCCTTGTTGCAGTTACTTACGCTTCTTATCATTTTTCTTCATAAACCGTACCTCCTACTGCATATTTGTCACAGCTTCCTCTTCCTGAATTTGTGGAGTCTTTGCTATTCTGTACTTTGCCATCTATGGGGAAGCTTCGCACCCTTAAACTTACAGCATCCAAAAACAAGCCACAAGCTTCTTCAGACTCGGACTCCACAACACCTAATACAATGGAGGAACCTGCTCTCCTCAAACCAAACGCCGCCCACGGCGCAATTCCCAAAACTACGCCACCCAGTAAACTTCTACAACCTGGTTCAACGAAGCGTTTGAAAAAAGACCCCCCATCTCCAGGCTCCTCATCACACTCTGCCTCAATGGATCTTATTCTAGAGGAACTCCGTGCACTCAAACCCTTCATGGCTGAAACCACTAAAACCTTACAATTTCTCCATGACAAGTGGTCTACGCTGGAATCAAGGGTCCTTTTGGTAGAACAATCTACAGAGAATCTTCATGCCTCATGTGCAAAAATCTCGCTCTTGGAAAAAGATGTCTCTCTTCTCAAACGTCAGGCGGAGGAGTTGGAAAATCGCAACCGGAGGAACAACCTTCGCCTTTATAATCTTCCGGAACTTACAGAAGGATCCAACCCAACAACATTCTTCCAAACCTTTCTACCAAAAATCTTGGACCTTCCTTCTTCCACAACTCTGAATATCCAGCGTGCACATAGACTTGGCCCGAAAGTTTCCAACAAGCCTCGCGGAGTCATCATGCTGTTCCTTCAATACACGGATCTCCTCCAAGTTCTTTCGGCAGTGAAGGCTAAAAAACAAGTTATGTGGGAGGGCCGCAGATTATACCTCTCTCAAGATGTTGCTAAGGTCACAGCCGACCATCGGAAGCAGTTCCTGGATTTGAGACCGCGTTTGAGAGCACTTGACGCCAGATATGGACTACTACATCCCTGCCTCTTCAAAGTGACATATAAAGACAGGACAACTACATTTGAAGATCCACTCGTCCTTGAAGAGTTCCTGCGTCGCCATGAAGCCGAAAACATGGACACTGCAAGATCCGTCTAACCGTTTTGTTTGTTTATGATTGACGTGTTTCCTCATTTGTCTGCTTATACGTTTCTCTATCATTCTTTGTTTCTGATCCCTGTATATGACCACATGCCCTCCACCCCTGTATATCTTACCTCTTTTTATATGATGTTCTAGTGCTATTTTTTGTCTCATTTACCATATGTATTTTTAATGTTCTTATCTACTTATCTACTTTTTTACCTTTTCACAGATCCTTTTCCCCGTGTTTCTTCATCCCGGTGTATCCGTACTTCCCTCCATCCCGTTTCTTCGCTGGTTCCCCAGGTGTTCGACGATGTGAGTCTCCGTTGTTGATGTCGTCTTCTTCTGGCGTCGTCATCCCTCAGTTCTTTTTGATCTCTCTTATCTGTTATGATATTCCTACTCTCTACATGCTTTGTTCTCTCTTTTCTACTGTTCTCTTTCTCTATCCCTTTCTTCAACTCTCTCACTTCTATCTCTTTACTACACTCTTTTTATTCACTTTTGATCTCTTCCCTTTTACATTTCTTATTTCTTGCATTTCTTATTACTTTTATCTCTTTTTTCCTATTCACTTTTCAATATATACTCTCTCATATCATTCTACTGACCTTCCAAATTCCGAGTAGTTACTTGGAATGTTAAAGGGTTAAATAACCCTATTAAACGTCAACGTGTCTTAACCCACTTGACGCGACTCAAAGCTGATGTAGCTCTCCTCCAAGAATCCCACCTTTCAGACAAGGAGGCTAGCAAACTTAAACGTTGCTGGGTGGGACATGTATTTCATTCTCCTGCTTTGGGTAAGAAAAATGGTACTGTTATTTTATGTCATAAAAAGTTAAATGTTTCAGTTGTATCCCATGAAAATGATGATAATGGTCGTTGGGTTATTACTAATCTTCTTATTGATAAAATTCCTATTGTTATCTTCAATGTTTATGCTCCTACAGGTATTGATAAATTATTTTGGCCTGCTATTTCTGACAAATTAGTTACAATTAATGAGAAATATGTTATTTTTGGTGGTGATTGCAATCAAGTTCTAGACCCCTTTCTTGACAGGAATTCCAAGGTTAAGTTTATTCCCTCCAAAATGCACTCCCAGTTTATTACTTCTATTCGAAATTATGCTGTAGTAGACATTTGGAGACTATGTAACCCTGACCTTAAAGAATACACGTTCTATTCCCCCACCCATCACTCCCAATCTCGAATTGATTACCTTTTCCTTAGCAAACCCTTAGCACAATTAGCCACTCATTCAGACATCGGTTCCATTTTAATCTCAGATCATGCCCCCGTTTTTGTTGACATTGACCTTATTCCCTTCTCTCCTCATTCAGGGCGTTGGAGATTTAATAACTCTTTACTCCTAGATCCCATATTCTCCACTAAATTTACAGCTTTCACTTCTGAATTCTTTACACTAAATCATCTCCCTGGATCTTCCTTTGTCATGGTGTGGGATTCCTTCAAAGCAGCTGCTAGAGGTTTTATCATTGACTTTGTTTCCCAAAAGAAAAAACAATCAATCACCAAATCAACTCAATTATTGGATAAAATAAAGAAACTTGAATATACATACTATAACTCTTCCTCTGAATCCTCTCTTCGCGACCTTATTTCAGCCAAAATTGAGTTCAATAAATTTACCACTAACGCAGCATCAAACTCTCTCCTTAAGTGTAATTCCCGTTATTATGGAGGACAAAACAAAATGGGCAAGCTTCTAGCTAATTATCTTAAAATACGCAAAGAGAAAACAAAGGTTCGAATCGTTACAAGGTCCAACTGGTATTTCCCTCTTCAAAGATAAAGATATATTAGCTCAATTTGTCTCTTTCTACCAAACCCTATACACTCCCGAATCTATCCCGGATCCTGATGATCTTCTTGCTTATTTTCGAGATATTCCTTCCCCGCAATCTTCACATGTAGATTTTCAAACGCTGAATTTAGATATTTCCCCCTCTGAAATCTCTCATGCCGTCTCAATCCTACGTAAAGGAAAAGCCCCTGGACCAGACGGTTTCACCATTGAATTCTATAATCATTTCTCTTCCCTTCTCCTCCCTAAACTTTTCCTGTTATTTCAGTCCTTTGTTGATTCTGGTTCCTCTCGGGGGACCTTCCAAGAAGCATTAATCAGCTTAATACCCAAACCAGACAAAGATCATACTTTATGTAAAAACTATCGCCCGATCTCCCTGGTCAATACAGATTATAAAATTTTTGCCAAAATTATAGCTCTTAGATTAGACCCTCTACTACCAGACCTTATCGGTCAGGAACAATCTGGTTTCGTTAAAGGTCGTTTGTCATCAGATAATTGTCGTGTTTTCTTTAACATTTTGAGTAGAGCCTCTTCTCTTACTTCCCCATTAGCCGCCATTTCTCTCGATGCCGAGAAGGCTTTTGATAGAATAGGCTGGGATTTTATGTTCCAAGCTCTTCGTTGGTTCGGTTTCCCACCTAAATTCATTTCCCTTATCTCTCTACTTTACTCTAGTCCCCATGCTTCTATTTTTGCTAACGGCATCACTTCTGATTATTTCCCCCTCCAAAGAGGAGTTTGTCAAGGTTGTCCTCTATCTCCCCTTTTGTTTATTTTGGCTTTAGAACCCTTTTTAACCAAAATTAGACGCGACGAAAATATTTCCGGTTTCAATATGGTTCCCAACAACAACAAGTAAAATTATCGGTATACGCTGACGATATTTTATTTTACTGCTCAGACCCTCAAATAACCCTTCCTTCCTTCCTAAACCAAGTCTCCGCTTTTTCTAATGTCTCTGGGTACAGACTTAACACGGACAAATGTGAAATACTACCCCTGAATTCCCTTTGTCTAAAGCATCTATTCGACTCCTCTGGATTCTCCTGGCAACCCTCTAAGATTAAATATCTAGGGGTTTGGTTTGCCCCTCGTCTCTATGACACCCTCAAATTTAACTTTGAATCCCTTTCCACTAAGCTCACTTCTTCCATCAACCGCTGGAACCCTCTCTTTCTTTCCTGGTGGGGTCGCCTGGACTCCATAAAAATGATGCTAGCTCCTTTGGTTCTATACACTATTTCTATGATTCCCATTCGTATCCCCAATCATCATTTCAAATCAATAGATTCTATTTTATTGAAGTTTTTATGGAAAAACAAGAAATCCAGAATAGCCCTCTCTGCTTTAAAGAAGGAAAAATCTCTGGGTGGAGTTAAATTTCCTAATTTTCAATCTTATCATAATGCCTTCTCTTTAAAACAAGCCTTACGTTGGATTTCTTCGGATCTTCCGTACTATCCTCCACTTTGGCTCACACTCGAATCATCTTTCCTTCACCCTTATGAATTCAATGAAGTTCTCTCCTTCTCCTCTAACGTCACCTCTCTCCGTTCTCCCATCATCTCCCACTCACGTTCTCTTCTTCAACCATACTTAATATCCACTTACCCTTCTGCATCTTCTACTTCTACCCAACCCATCTGGCATAATAAACTCATTAAAATTCGAAATCGTTCAATCTATTGGAAATCCTGGCATTCCCGTGGTTTAAAATGGGTTTCTCAACTTGTTACTGACTCTTGTCCTCTCCCATTCCACCTACTCCAAACCCAATTCTCGTTACCCTCCTCTTCCCGCAAACAATACTTATCTCTACTTCCCTCCCTTACTCAATATCTTTCCTCTCTCCCTGCCACCAACACTATTCCTACACTTCACCTTTCCATCTCAAATGCTCTTGACCAATCCCCTTCTGCATCTTTTCTTTATAAATCCCTTCAAACATCTATTGAGCGTACTAAATATAAAATTGAGTTGGCTTGGGAGGATGATTTGTCTCAAAATTGGCCTTCTATGTTTTGGGATAAAATTTGGTCTAAAATTCAAAATACATCTAGAGCTGCCAACACTACGCAAACCTTATTTTTTCTATATAACCGTACGCTATACACCCCCGCAACCTTATCCTCTTTTTCTCCAGACACTTTTCCCACCTGTTGGTCCTGTCCCTGCCCACTAGCTGACTTGAAACATATGCTCTTTGAATGTCCTCCCATTCTTCATTTCTGGCATTTAGTTTGGTCTCAAATACAAAAACTCTTTATTCTCACTCTCCCCTTGACATTCCTTCATGTTTTCCTAGGCTCCCTTTCCCCTGATCTTTCTGGACCCCACCATAAACACAAACTACTTGATCTCCTGATAGCCATTGCTTTCCATCACATTACTTCACATTGGAAACAGGCCAAAGATGTTTCTTTTTCTGCATGGTGGAATGCGGTTTGTTTCAATCACCGTCTAGACACCAATTTTGTCTCCCCTATTTCTCTAGCAATTAAACGCGACCTTCTATGGCTTCCCCTCACCGAATATTTATCTAGAATTGCCAGGCCATCTCCCAATCCTCCACCACGTACTGTTGAAGTTCAAAAACCACCGTGAATTGTTTTATCTTAGTATATGTAAAATTATTAATGCATCCTAATTTTAACTTCCAATGTTTTTACTTCACATTATTTATTTAATCAATACCATTCTGTCGTAAGTGATTTTTTGTTTCTATAACTGCTGATTGTTTCTTCATGCTCTGTCTTTTCTTCTTTATGCCTTAATAAACTTCAAACTTAAAAAAAAAAAGAAGGTTACATTGAGACTTGGCCTGTCTGAAAAGGAAATATCCAAAAAGTTCATAAATTGCTATCCTTGTGAAAACAACTTTTGGACAGAGTAGCCAATTGTTGATGCCTAGGAACGTTTTCTTCTTACAACTTGTCCATACATAGTAAACCTCAGTTATCCCCAGAACATGATCAGCAGTGAATATGGGAATACGCTGGGAATATGGTGAATACAGAACACTTCAAGACAGAGGGTAGATCAAATAATTTAAATAATGAAAAAAGACCTTTGAGGTTGGGGAGCAATACATGTTGCAGTATTTACAACTGGGACATTGAGACATGTTCCTCACATGCAGAGGCCACAACTAGGCAAAAATAAAATTTGAACTCTACATCAGACAATACAAAATATTCTCATGGTTAATGTCCAGATTTACGAGATACTACATGCTAGTATTCTTGGAGAAAAAGGAAATACCAAGATTGGTAAAAGAAATAGTAGGACTTAAAAGCAAATGACTGGATAAGGCTGCGAGAAGTAATTGAGGATTTAACTACAGTAAAGTGTAACAGAAGTACCTGCACCCTAGCACCTACATAAGATATACCATGGTGGCTCTGAAAAATGCTTGAGATGCTCTGAAAGAGATATATAATACACACATTTCAGGTTTGAACGCATCGGAGGGCAAACATTCTGGAAAGAAATAACAATCCACATTAAATAAAAACAAATAAAATATCACTGGTACTGCTGTGAATGAGACATCAACAATTGGAGGGGATGATCCAAGCTGCATGTCTTACGATATTGGAAATGCTGTGTGCAACCTGTGGCGATAACCCTCCACTGGAAATCTAGCGCGAAACTGGATCTTGTATGATGGTTCTGCAAGATTTGCCTGTTGATGGCTGTGGAGAGCGCACAATCTGACTGTCACTAACAAACAAATTTATAAAAAACATGGGGCCTCATTTATGAGGCCGTGCGTCACTTTTACGCTGACGGTGCATCACTTTTTGTGAAGCACCAGCAGCGTCAAAAATGTGCCTTGTTGCACCATATTTACAAAGTGACACATCTAGGTAGATGCGTCACTTTGTAAACCCCTGCGCTACATTATACCTACGCCAGGTATAATGTATGCAGGGGGGGGGCGTTTTGACGCAAGAAATGGTCATAGAAGTGATGCAGTCAAATCTATAAGATTTCACTGCGCCACTTCTAGGACACAAATGCGTCAATTTCTTACGCCTGCCTCACAGCAGGCGCAAGACTGACACAGGCCCTTTCACATGGGGTTTGCACCATGTGAAAGGACACATTGCTGGAGTTGCGTCACTTTTGTGACACACTCCAGCAATGCGTCACTTTTGCGCCATACGGATACGTCAGAAATACTGACGTATCTGTAACTCCTTGCGCCATGATGCGTCATACTGTAAATATGACGCATCACTGGTTTCGCAAGGAGGGCGCAGTGAAAAGTGACGCATCGCTGTTTTCATGCAGCGATGCGTCACTTTTCATAAATGAGGCCCATGGAGCCCAGTGCTGAACTTTTTTAAGCGAGTGGAACGTTAGTGATTTTGCCCCAATTGCCTCAGATCTCTGCAATTGTTTGAGAAGGAGACAAGCTGAAAATGTAACTATAAGCCTTCGGGGAACCCAATTGCCATTGTATAATATTAATGTAATTGGGAGAGAAGAGACACGCCTACAAAATTATTGGATTGACACTTATTGACCCTGGGGCGGTTTCTGCTTCTGGGCTCTGGGTCTGTGCCCCTCAGAAATTTCTACATCTTCTCTGTGGATACTATTCAATACATCGAGTCATTTAGACATGCAATCTCAGTTCGTATCTCTAAATAAATCAATGCATTTAAGTGTGTGCTGCTTGTCTGAGGCTGCCTTCCCTGCCTCGGCCTTAACAAGCAGCCAGGGAGTAAATCAACTTTCTGCAATGCAACAACCAAAGTAGAGCGCTTACGTTTCTAAAGCCCTTCAGTGCCATTGGAGTCTTTGTTTATATTCATAGCAGGCCAGTGACATTACAGGTGTTTCAGATATTGCAGGCTGCATCTCTGCATGAAGTCAGACGTGATTCACATGCATAGATCCCACCCTTTTCCATTCGTCACAGGGTAGGATTGGCTGCAAGTGCGGTACGTGAGATTCAGTGCCTTTTCACAATGATAGTGTCAGTGCTGAATTTGTATTAGGTATACTGTGCTGAGACTCCTGGTCAAGCTAACCTCCCCCACTGTAACATCCCAGGCCTTGTTGTAAATGTAAATTGTAAATGTAAGTTGAGACTTGTATAGCGCACTACTCACCCGCAAGGGTCTCAAGGCACTTGTACGAATACCACTGTGGAACCCATCCTGGCTTTCCCTGTGAGGCATCCACTCCTGGGAACCCCCAAGGTGGAGGCCAGGCATCCTTAGCATTGTGGGGGCCGTTGTGAATATTAAGCAAGCTATTGCCCAGAGTTGCAGAGCGGGACTGCATGATTGGAATTGGCACCGAGGCGAGAATTATCAGGTCCGTGGAATTTTGAGCCCAAGACCCACCGACACAGGGAATTGAACCCTGGTCCAGGGCTAGACCTCTGCATCAGGGTCTGCCGATCTAATCATTGAGCCACACTTCTCCACACTGCTCTTGTAGGTCTCTGGCCCCTTTTAAAGTGAAGCTGCTGTATTTGTTTCCAGGCAAAGTTGATCGAAAATTTCACACAGATTTTTTGCTCCCTGGTGACGTTGATCCAAATATCCTCAGCTTTTGAGGGAGTCAAGCACGAAGGGAGAAATACATGCATACAGTGTCTTTCTTTGTGAAATACTGGAAAAGTGTCAATAACCAATACATTCTATCAGTCTGCATGACTAGAATATGGCGCCCACACTTGGTGCTTATTAACGTGTTCATTTATTAAGATTGAACAGCGCAATGGTTCTCAAATGTTTTATCCCCAATCTGGTATTTTGATTTTAAAGACAGTAAAACTTTGTAGCTTGTTAGATGTTCGTGGTTGCTTCGTTCTGGGGATCTGGTTATGTCATATGGCATTAAAACAGCATTTGAAACAGGTTTCTGTTGGGCTCTATATTCATGCTGTTAACACTAATACCAAAAACACCAATTGGTTTCCGAACAATGATATTAAAAAACATTAGGGTAATGCATGTCAGCGATTTCGTTCTTGTTTTTATTTTTCATGTTTTATTAATCTTGCATTAAAAGTGGTAGCTCTTTCTATCATGTTCTCTTTCTTTGATTTTTGTGTATTGTATTACTCTAGTGTATACATTGACCTGAGGTGTGGTAAGTGGGTATGACGGCCCGCGATTGGGAGCTTTGACGCTGAGGCTGAAGCCACCAGGCCCGGACTGGCCATAGCGGGCACCGGGCAATCCCCCAGTGCGCCGACAGGGTGGGGGCCAGTTTTGGGCCCCTGAGGGCCGTTTTTGTTACAGGGCCGTTTTTGCAGCATACCGGCCCCGGCAAAGAGCTCAGCGGCACCTCCAACCCCCCTGAGTGGGGAGGGGGCGAGCACTTTGCCTGGGCCGATTTTGGTTCCCAGTCCGGCCCTGGAAGCCACTATGAGTTTCTCGCAGTGCCTGTGAGTGGCCACTATGCAGAGCACACAGAGCAATGGTTACATATTCCAGATGCAATTGAAATTCTGTGTAACTCTGTGTGAAGGGGTTACATAATTGTCAAAACATTGGCGAGGCAAAATTAAAAGAAAATAAAGTGCTTACATGTGAGTGAGTGCAGTGTATGCTTGAGGGAGGTGAAGATAGGAGATGCAGGGAAATGCATTGAGAAAAAAGTGACAAGAAGGTGCAGAAGAGGAAAACAATGAGATTTAAGATATGCAGATGGCTGAGTTGCAGAGAGGAAAAGAGAATGCATGTCATACATTAAAATTCACATACGTGAAGTCCAATACTCCTACCACAGGTCTCAATAATATTTAATTTACAGTCTCACAATTTCAGAAATTAAACATTTGTAATATTAATTATTTACAGCAAAATCATAGTTGTTACTCATTTATCTTAAACAGCTAACAGCCAATAGTCCTGGCAGGTTTTTACATGTATGTCCATCTGGACACAATACCAGAAAGCTCAGAGGGAAATTGAAATACCAGTCGAGGTTGCCTGCATGGTCGGTTGATGTTGGTGTATGTCTGAGTTCTGCAGGCCACAAGCTGTGGTCCCATGCAGAGGCATTCTTCCCGAAGATCAGTACTTCAGTTTTGCTGGAGTTGAGTCGGAGGCAGTTGTGTCTCACCCATTTGGGTACATTGGTCATGGGTTCGTGAAAGTTGGTTTTGGCATTGGAGGGGTCATTGGTGAGCGAGAGGATCAGTTGAGTGTCGTCTGTGCAGGCGATTATGTTGAGTTCATGAGATTTGATGATGTCTGCATGGGGGTCAAGTAGATATTGAACAGGGCTGGGCTGAGGGAGGATCCTTCTAGTATGCCATATATGATGTCTTTGGGTGCAGAGGTGAAGGAAGGCAATCAAATGCTCTGTGTGCATCCTGTAAGGAAGGAGACGGTCCGTTTGAGGGCATTTTACTGTATGCCTATGATGTAGAGTCTGTTGATGAGGGTGATGTGGGAGATGGTGTTGAATGCTACGGTGTGGTCAAGCAGGATCAGGGCCACAGTTTCTCCACAGTCAAGGAGTGCTCTGGTTTCAGTGGCAGCGACCAGCACTGTCTCAGTGCTGTGATTGGCTTAGAATGATTGCCACAGATTGATTTTGTGCAAGAAGGGACACCTTATACAACCCAAGAGCCAGAAATAACAGTTGTCTCTGGCCAGCCACGTGGTACAATTCGTGCTCATTTTACAGTGGCGAAAAAGTTTCTGGTGCTAAAAATCAGCGTGAACAGTTTGACGTGCTAAATTCAACCCACTCGCAGAACTCCGTGGAATCTCACAGAGTTTTTATGTAACTCCATGGAATTCCACAGAGTGAAACAACTTGAGTTTCTCCAACCCCTACTCGAAAACACGGAATTGATTTGTATTGATTACTTAAATCCAATCCCTTATAAATCTCGCTTTTTCTTTAAGGGGAAATGGGAATTGTATGGAATGTGCATAATCAGAACTACTGAGGAGCTTAAAAATCCAAGTGACAAAGTTTGAAGAAAATGATTGCATACTTTCTTACAACTTCTTATCATGTTATGTTATGTTATAGCATTTATTGAGCGCACTGTTACCAGTAGGTGTCCTGGCGCTATCTGAAACTTCCTGAGGAATGAAAACCCGAGTCAAGCCAGTCCACAAACAACCAAGTTTTTAAGGCTTTTCGAAAAGCCAAAAGGTTTAACATACCTCTCAGATACAGAGGAAGCTGATTCCAGGCTCTAGCTGCATTAACTACAAAGCTTTTGCCACTCCATGTGGCTTTTTTAAAAATGGCACATGAACCAATTGGGCACCAGTTGAACGTAGCGGTCTATTTGGAGTGTACCAGTACAGTCGCTCTTTTAGATATGCCGGTCCTTTTCCGTAAAGTGCCTTATGAACATGACACAGAGCCTTGAACCGGGTATGCTTCCTAACTGGCAGATAGTGCAGCTTCTGTATCTCTTTCGCTATTGGGAGCTATTTTGGAATGCCCAACACCAGTCTGGTAGCGGCATTCTGCAGAAGCTACAATCTCTGCAATAATCCTTCCTGAATGTTAAAATACAGACTATTGCAGTAGTCTAGCCTCGACATGGAGAGGGAGGTGATAACTGTTTTTTGGCATTCTGTGGGTAAAAATGACAGAATTTTCTTGCAGGACCTGAGCACAAAGGACGTGGCCGAGGTCACTGCGTTTATCTGGTCTTTAAAATTGAGCTTCTGGTTCCCCCATACACCTAGGTTTTTAACCTTCCTGTTTGGGGCAGGAAAGGGGCCCAGGGTGTCTGGCCACCATTCTGGTGTCCAGAAATTAGGGTCATTGCCAAACCATAACACATCCGTCTTGCTAGAGTTTAATTTTAGGCAGTTTCGGGCCATCCAAGACCCTACGGCGTTCATACACTCTTTAAAACGGCAAGCTGGGCCTCTTGCCTCAGATTGAAGAAGAGACACCACAATTTGCCTGTCATCCACATATGTAGTCAAACTAAAACCAAATGATCAAATAAGGGGCGCCAGTGAAGATACATATATATTAAATTTGACGTGCTAAATTCAACCCACTCCGGGACCCCACATGGCAAAGAAAAAGGGTCTGATACAAATTCCCCCAACGCCACCTGCTGACTCCTGTTCAACAGGAATGATCCGAGGAGACTCCCTGCTGCCCCCGTATAACAATCTCCTGCAACCGGTCCATCAGCAAAACGTGATGGACTGTGTCGAATTCTGCACAGTGATCTATCATAATCAGAGCTGCCTTAAAACTTGATCTAAAATAGTCCGAAACTCTTCGGTGGATTTCAAATGTGCCGCTTCAGTACTGTGGCCCCCTCGAAAGCCCTACAGCGTTTGGTCAAGAGCTTGTGTGAATTCCAGAAATTGGCTTAGCTGCATATTTATGTGTCTCGCGACAATTTTCGCTGGTATCGGAAGTCTGGATATTGGCCTGAAATTATTAGGATCTTTAATGTCGAGGTTTGGTTTCTTTAATAGGGGCAGAATTGAGGTTTTTTCCCAGTCCAACGGGTCATAGCCTTCTCTATACATCGCATTGAAAATGGGTGTCAAGACTCGAGCGACAGCCTCTGCTGCTACCTTTAGGATCGCTATCTGACAGGGATCCAAAGGGGAGCCCGATTTCACCTGCATCAGTAGGTTAGCGGTTTCTATAGTGGTAAGTTGAACAAAATTGTCCAACGACCCTTTCTTTTCTAGATGCAGGTTATCTGCTTGGTTCGCCATGGTTTTTGGAATTACATAGGTGAAAGCAGAAAAGATGGTATTCACTTTCGCATAAAAGAAGCTGGCCAGATTTCACAGAGCGCCAGACTGGGTATGATTGTAATAGCCACTGGATTGGCCAGACTTGTGACTGTATTGAAAAATTGTCTAGCAGAGTTAGTAGCTCTATTGATCTTCATTGAAAAAAACAGAAGCTTTGCCTGATGGATCTGCTGTTTGTATATGGCAAGACTTCATTTATACTCTTCCTTGTCGCTATCATTGTACTCCGTTCTCCATCTTCTCTCCAGATGTTTACAACTCCCTTCCTTTTCCCTAAGTTCCCGTATGTACCAAGGAGCGGAGGGTTGCCTTCTAGTGGGATAGAACTATTTTATAGGAGCAAGCTTGTTCCCTGCTTTTTCTAGCCAGCAATTGTAGGAACATGTAGCTAATTCTAAAGTTGCTGGCAGCGTAGTTATGGTCTTATTAAGTGTGTCACGCAAATCCTCTGCCATTACTTTATTCCATGCTCTTTTCTCCAGTTTCCTTTTTTTCACTGGTTTTTGCGGGTGGCGCTCAGGAATGTTAAGATTAAATACCACAGCTTTGTGATCCGACCATGGTAACAGAATATTATCCGTCATACATAAATGTGGATTATTAGAAAAAATGCCATCCAGTATGTGTCCTGGCTGGTGAGCCGCCTCTGTCACCCGTTGCTCTAAATTGCTACACTTCATCAAGTCTAGCAATTTGGCTGTGTCTGGGTCTGCTGTGATTTCCAAATGGAAATTAAAATCCCCTAAGATGATATAGGAGCACGCCATAATACCTATTTCCATCATTTTGCCCACCTTCTGGATGAAGTGGGCTCTGGGGCCTGGTGGTCTAAAGACAAGTGACCCTTGGAAGGCTGCCCATCAAGAAGAGAATTTGTTTTAAATCACTCTGCATTGTATATAGGGCAGCATTTGGACAGGGTCCTATTCCCTTGCAAGAAATGTGAACTTGGTATAACCCAAGGAGGCAGCTCCGATCGTCAAATACCAATTTGATTACAACTACCAGATTTAGGAGATCCCGGAAGAGGGCTAGAGCCTTCGGAGTACTTGCCTCACATATTTGGATTGCGCTGCCTCTGACTCTCGGGATCAGGAAGAGTCTGAAAAGCTGGCTTTTTCCAAGGAATGTTTCTTAGTTTTCTTGCTACTGACAACTGACTCTGGTATTTGATGTTCTGTCTCTGATCCAAGCCCCAGGATACCCATAGGGTGGCAGTTTTGCGATCTATAAATTCCTATTCCATTCATATTCCATACTGGGGAAATAAACAGAAGGTGAAGACTAATGCCTCGCAGCCTTCCACCTCTTCCGGGCTAAAGGAGGAGATAATGGAAGAGTGGTAGATCGCAGCTACTCCAGCCCCTCTTTCTTTTGACCTGTTCAAAGTATAACAAACAAAATAAAACAAAGTCGCCTTGATCAGGTCAGGACCCGAAGCATTGTCTGTCCAGGATTCCGTAATGAACTCTATCTTAATGTCTTCAGCTTCTATGGAATGTCTGACATAATATCGACAGACAGAATATCGAAATACAAAAATAACGGAGCAAAAATATCGACATCAAAAATATCGGAATCCTATCTTCATAAAGGTAAGTACAAAAATATCGAAAAAATAATATCGTAGTACAAAAATATCGGAATCAAAAATATCGTTTTTTTAAATTAATTAATAATAATGTAAAAACAATTTTAAAATACATATAATTTTACAAATATTAAATAAAAATATTAAAACAAAATTAAAACTAATACATATACATTTAAAATAAATAAAACACTTAATAATTTAATGTAATTTTTTTTAATGTTATTTATTTGATTTAATGTAATATTTTTTTGTTTTTACCCTGTACCCCAAAAACCCAAAACTGACCCTGAACCCTAAAAATATCCCTGTACCCCAAAAACCCAAAACTGACCCTGAACCCTAAAAATACCCCTTTACCCATGAACTGAAAACTGACCCTTATCCCTAAAAATACCCCTTTACCCAAAAACTGAAAACTGACCCTGAACCCTAAAAATACCCCTTTACCCAAAAACTGAAAAGTGACCCTGAACCCTAAAAATACCCCTTTACCCAAAAACTGAAAACTGACCCTGAACCCTAAAAATACCCCTTTACCCATGAACTGAAAACTGACACTGAACCCTAAAAATACCCCTTTACCCAAAAACTGAAAACTGACCCAGAACCCTAAAAATACCCCTTTACCCAAAAACGGAAAACTGACCCTGAACCCTAAAAATACCCCTTTACCCAAAAACTGAAAACTGACCCTGAACCCTAAAAATACTCCTTTATCCAAAATTAATTAATATTATTTAATTACCAATTAATTATTAATTAACAATAACAATAAAGTAAATATATTAGCACATTAGCTGTAATTAATTTAATTTAATAATTAATATTATTTTTCCCAATTAATTAATTAAGAATAACAAAAAATTATATATATAAAACATTACTATAATTAATGTAATTAAATAATTAATATTAATTAATTACCAACTAATTAATAATTATAAATATGTACAAATTTATATTAATTAATTAACTAATTAATATAAATTATTTACCAATTAATTATTAATTAAAATATGTACAAACATATATTAATTAATTAATTATTATTAAATTACTTCCCACCCTATTCCCCTATAAACCCATAACCCGCTACAGAACATATTTATCATTTGATCAATTAATTAAAATTAATTAAAAATTATTTCTCAATTAATTAATTAATAATTCCTACTAATTAATAATTAATTTAACATAATTAAATTACTTCCCACCCTATTCCCCTATAAACCCACAACCCGCTACAGAAGTAAAAGACAATATTTAATTAAATTACATTAAAAATAAATAATAAAACATTAAAAATACTATATAATATACACTAAATGTATTTAAAAATTGATATTAGTAACATCGAAGTTATTTATTTCGATATTATTGACATCGATATTTAAAACTTCGATATTACTGATATCATACTAATATCGATATTAAGACTGTCGATATTACTTACCTTCGATATTTTGTCCCATCGATATTTAAACTTCGATATTTTTGTATATCGATATTTAAAAATCGATATTTTGTCTGTGTACCCTTCTATGAATAAAGCACTCTCTGTGCTATGTTGGATCAGCGATCTGACATTCTTCAGGGCACATTTCCAGGTAACAATATATGTGTCAAGCCCCATTTTTGCCCGTTGATTTCTCACCATCACTAATGTGTGAAACAACAACTTTGGAATTGTGCTCCCACACCCTGGACACGTTTTTTAGAGCTCCTGGGGCTGAGAATCAGGGCTGATACAGAGGCATCAATGTGAGTTGATGTTGGGATTAAGTTTCCTTAATAACAGACCATCGTAACACCTTTTTGACTGAATACCTGTGCTCCCCGGACCAGGGAGGCTGGTGCTGAGCACGTGCCGATCACTGACAGGCTACAAATCTGTAATTAATTAACTTCCTCATCTTGTCCTAGGGAACAATCAACAACAAATGATCTAAAAATGTGAGCAGTTCTCTCCCTGTTTGTTGGGGATATTCTCGATTTTCCCTATCCTGTCTGACAAGCCTTGCATGGCAAACAAAGGGAGGAAAAGTTGGTGACAGTCACTGCACTTTCGAGTTGGTGGGTGACAGTCACTATGACCTGGTTGTTCTGCGGCAGTCAGACCACTAAGTCAGGGGTTAACGTAGACGGAGCCAGCTGAGCTTCAAGATGGCAATCCTGTTGTCAGTCACCTCTAGATTGGCTGGCCTTGAGGACTGCTGCTTAATAGAGTTACTCGAGTTCTTGCAAACACCAAATGAGTTCCTTTCTTACTGGTGCACTTGTTCCACGCTCAAACATGCCAACCCTCCCACTACAAGCGGAGACTACTGATTTCAATGCTTGTCTCCCACCTCCCAATTCCTGCGGGCAGAGACCTGAGTCCTTGGCGGGCTTCAGATGACAGGGGCTGGTCTTGTGTGAATTGGATTGTGCTCTGCCAGTGACGCGCTCCGGCAAGCAAGCGCTCAAAATTTTTGTCACGCTTTCTCTGCCTGCCATGGCGATTTCTCTGTGCTCCTGACAGGTATAGAAAAAAACGTAGATTTGAATTTCTAGTATCCGATTCGGCAGCAGCTCACTTGTAAGTCCCACATACGCCAATAGACCCAAAGCAGGCTGCAGTAGAAGTCAATAGAAGAAATGCTTTCTCCCGATTATGTTTTAAAAATCTCCCACTTTCCTCTTCCAAAATGTTGGCATGTATGCATCCTTGCGTTAAATATGCTCTTTGATTATGGACAATTTATACTGCATTATGCGTGCATAAGCAATGATATTTCTAGTGTTCAAGGTCAATTAACATCTCCACATATATCTACAGTTCTCACATATATTGGCAGAGAGAATGTTACATTTCAAAGAAATTGGGGGCTAATAAAATTGTAGGTTTTATACTTCATCACCCTGCATAAAATCTATGTTACAGCGTGGTAACCTATTTAAATGTACCATTGTATAACGAGTATTGACAAAGCCAATAGGTATTCTGTTGTCTGTGAGCCCTCTGTTGTTGTCAATGCTAATTTTGTTTTGTCATGTT
Organism: Lissotriton vulgaris; assembly: GCF_964263255.1. Lineage (NCBI taxonomy): Eukaryota > Metazoa > Chordata > Amphibia > Caudata > Salamandridae > Lissotriton > Lissotriton vulgaris. Next base: position 1,300,668,077 of record NC_141695.1, on the reverse strand, counting down.
TTTGTAGAACTTAGTTGCAGGAGAAGCTGCTAGGCACCCCTCGATCTAAAAAAAAAAAATCCTTGGCTCAAAGCAAAAATATGTTTGGTCTCAAAAAGCCCACATTGGTATAGCACTTGCAGGCACTGAGTGATCTAATTTGTGTGTGAGTAAAGTAAGCCAATGGCTGAAGTGGGCTTGCCATTTGCCCATGCTGTATGCTGTAGTGGGTGGAAGAAATATATGAATCACACACAGACCAATGGATGAAGTGTGGAGACTCAAAGTGCGTATAAGTATATTATACATATAATATTAGCAAATTGAAAAGGTTTTGGCTAATGTCATGCCTAAAATTCAGTGAGGTGGTTGCAGTCAGTTCTAGTGCACTGTGATACTCTTTAACAGCAGTTATCTGTCTAGAAACTAATTTGATGAAATTCAAGCTTGCTGCCAAAGTGTGTTTTTACCCATACTAACCACTGAGATGTCCAGTAATGTAGAGAATCTATAGCTTTCCTAGGCCAAGACGCAGTAAAGTGCATGGTGTGCCCTCCAGGCCCACAACTACAAATACATTGCTCTTAGATAGATTCAGGAACCAAAGTTGGGCTTTTAGAAACATGGTTCAAATTCATATTAATACTGATGAAATGATTCTCTCTGATGTAAATACAACTTGTGTGAACATGAATTAAAAAAGGCTATTCAGACACACACAATTTATTACAAAATGTAGAATAAATGAAAATTGACATTTCATACCTTTACCTGCTGCAGAAGTTTGACCAGCAACATTTTCTGAAAAGTAAGCGAAAAAGAGATGCTTAAATTGGATATACCTAGGGAGTGCAGCATATCCTGTTTATAAAAGTGCTCTTTAACTGAAAGCAATATGTGAGACTGGGCTTCACAATTTGGAGTAAATGCCAACAGCACCAAAGCTGCTGCAACAAAGACCAGCCAGGAAGAACTCTGGGGCTTAGTTACAAGTCCCTTGCGCCACCGGTACATCACTTTTTCACATTTTCCGATTTTCTTCAGTGTGCAGATTGTAGTGCTCGCAATAGCCTTATGGATAGTGCAAAGTGCAATTTTTCTGTAATACTTGAAATTTTTGCAAACATCTTTGCTTGTTTGTTGTGCTTGAGCGATTGTCTGCATGAAAACGGTAGTTGAGATATTGCTTTGTATAAAAGGCAAGCGGAAGCTCGTCATACTCTACACAAAGAGTATACAGTCAATGAATAGAAGTCACTACTGCAGACAACGCAGGCATGGAACACATCTAAAAACACAGTTTTGCCATGCCTTCATCACACAAACATTTAGGTCAATCTCAGGGGCATATTTACAATGGAAGTGGCAAAGTGAGGCGTTAGCCTTCCTGGCTTAACGGCTCACCCCACCAGTTCAGAAACGCAGGGCTGTACCATATTTACAAGAATATGGTGAAGCCTTTCATTTCCTCCGGGCACTGGTGCTACACTTAGCAGCCTAGCGCCAGCCCCCTTCCTGCATATAAAAAATCTTTAATGCTATTTTGTAACTTCTATTTGTGTAGCTTAATGCAGCACACACAGAAGTTGCAAAACATCATCTTTTTTAAATTATTGTTTATGTGCAGGAAGGGGGACCTTGGCGCAAGACAGCACATATAAAAAACAGTAAAAATGAGGAAAAATTTAACATTTCTCCTCGTTGCGCCAGAGTAAGACCATGTTTTCCCTGGTCTTAATTCTGGCACTGCCTCCTATTTACACCTCCCTTGTAAAAAGGGGGCAGCGTCAGGATCAATGGGTGTTGCAGTGGCATGCCTACAGCCACACCCATTGTGCTCCCCTTTCACACTAAGCATAGCGCGAAAGGGGGCCTTATTTACAAGGCAGCATTAAGCCATGGTAAGTGGCTTAATGCTGCCTTGTGAATCAGGCGACGCCCCTGCTGTCTGAGGAGCACAGGCGGATCACTGTGCAGGCTCTCGTGAGCTCAAGGCTAGACTATGCTAATGCCCTCTTTCTCGGCCTCCCTGATTACCTAGTTCAGCGCCTACAGGTGGTACAGAACTCTGCCGCCCGGGCTATTTTTGGCCTGCGCAGACGCGCCCGAGCCTTCGGGCTGCTACAGGCGCTACACTGGCTGCCGATCCGGAAGCGGATCCAGTTCAAATCCCTGACTCTGATGCACAAAGCCTTGTTTGGATCAGGGGCTGGATACCTGCGGCAGAGACTGGCCTTCTATCGACCAGTCCGCTCTTTGCGTTCGGAATCTCTTTATAAAGCGGTGGTCCCGCGGGTGAGGAAGGCCCGCGCGGGAGGGCGTTCTTTCAGCTGCAAAGCTCCCCAGCTCTGGAATTCGCTTTCTCTTTCGCTTCGCAGGACTGCCAATTTGTTCCAGTTCAGGAAGAGCCTGAAGACCTGGCTTTTTAATCTTTAGGCTGTTTTTACTGTTTTCTGTTTTAGTTCTGCTCTTGTTTTCGCTGTGTTGTGTTATTTTTACTCTGAGTTGCAGGTGGAAAGCGCCGGGACACTCTTTTCGAGTAGCCGTGCGCTATATAAAAGTGTCATAACATAACATAACTATCACCACAGGAAGGTCGTAAAAAGTGACGTTCCCATGGCAATAGGTGCTTGTAAATATGACCCACAGTTTGCTAAAAGTACAATGTGCAGCTCAGGCACACCCAGGTTAATTCATATATGTTTGTCAGCCTAGATTTTACTCTGTTTTATGTCCAGGTTATCCGAATAAATGACTTGTTGATAATCAGTGGGAAAGGAAAAACATTTAGGATTTTTGGATCCAAGTTGTGGAACTGAATTGGCTTGAAAATTAGGTCAACTGAAATTACTTGTGTCCTGAAAAATGTATGTGCAATTATACCTATCTATGAGCGTAGAAGATTCTTGCTGCCTGCCACATCGCAGCAGGCCTGAAATTAGTTGCAGTTTATGGAATATAGAGCACTCATGCTCCCTCTTGTGCAAAGGTGTGAGGCCTTCTGTGTGAATGGAACCAAGGTCTGTAAGGAGTAGACAAGCAGTAAGGTCTCAGATGCCTGGTCATGTAGATGAGGAGCTGTAGTTCACAAGCATCAGGACAGATGAGCTTGCTATGGGAATCCTGTTGCAAGTTTGATAAAATGCAGAAAATTGATTAAGATCTCACTGACCATTGGCAATAATGCATTGACTCGCTGATGGGGGTTTGCAAGACCTTGGAGAGTCTACAGTGCATGTGTACCTGAGAAACACCAGTCATGATGGGGCAATTTATGATTGACAACTACGCAAAAAAGGGACCACAGAACACTTTGCCTTATAGTGTGGACACAGTACTTCTGAGTTGGCTTTGACACTTAAATATATGCTGGACATTTGAGTGTTTCATGAGCATCCATGTCCCTCTGGTACCAGAGCACCATAGATGACCTTCCACAAAACGCTCAATTCAACTATTCACTTCCAAAACCTCATTGATAATAGGATCACCCTTAGGTAGCTATGGCAGAACTCGTGCCTCAACGCCATCAGGGGTGCTTAGTGATTAAGGCATCAACCATCATAATTCAACAAAGTTATGACATAAGTCACATTAGGCGCTGACAAACCCTGATACAAGAATTAGGAAAGTCAATACGTCTGTTATTAATTGGCTGACAAATTTAAAAATTTGGCATGCAGAAATGTTGTTTAGCACATTAAAGCCACACCTATTGGCATTGCCAATCAAGTGAACAAAGTAGCAAAAAAGGATTGGATTCTGCAGAATGTGTACATGAGAAGTGAACATGTGTAGGAGGTACTGATGAAGCATATAAATGTATAAACATAATACACAATGAGATGCAGAACTGAGAACATGAATTTGCAAATGTCACATTGCACATATACATATGTGAAAGACACAAGAGTAGCACATGGACCGGAAAAAGTGCTTTTAAACATGATATATAAAAAAAAGGAGTTTGAGTTTATTGTGATGATTATTTAAAATCTTACAATATTACACATCTAAAAGAAACAAATTTAAATATTTATTCCAGGATAAAATCATATAAAATGTCATTTGGTGACCTTTACAAACAATTAAGTATTTGCAATAATTACGTCTCCGAGTTTCCTTTTAACTAACAGTAGGAACTTTAGAAAGGAAGCGTTTAAAAAAATATCATTTGAGACCATACACTTAATCACGGCCTGCCTGCATGCCCGTATGCGGCGTGATTTGAGAGGACCCTTAAGCAATGTTTTTCTCTCTTGTAGGAGTTCAGGACAGGTACACAGAAGATGTTGAATGTCTTCCTCGCCCGTATTACATAGTCTACATTACATTTGGGTTTCTTGAAATTCCCATGGGGGGAGATGACATAGCCCTGGCATGGATCCAAATCTCGCTTTAAGGAGCACCTGCTTGTTTTTTTCCGTCCACTGGGTTTTTAGATATTGTTGTATCTCCTTCTTTTTATAGCCATTTAGCACCATCCAGGCATGTTTTCTCTTGATAAGGGTAGCCTTATCCTTTAGAATGGATAGGTGGTCTGCGGTTTTATTAATAATTTTCTTAAATGATGACTTGGTTATATTCGTTTCCCATAAAGACATGACCCCAAACTCATGAATTGCATCTCTAAGGTAAAGAGCTGCACTAGAGTTAGTGTCCTTCTTTATTTCTCTCCATAGGAGCATGAATATCTCATTTTGGTGGTCACTTTTTATTTGGTTCCAGACTTTAATGAAATGGCCTTGCCTTGCGAACTGTTGATTTGGTAGGCCAAACTCCAACTTTACTTGTGCCGGGGAAGCGTTCACTGGGAGATGGAAAAGCGCTCGGTATACTCTGGTTATGATTTTGTTCAAAGTATCACTGTCTTTACCCATTAAAGCTTCACTACCATATGTAATAGTTGGTAAGAGTTTTGCACCAACAATGCTCAGGAGAGGACCATAGGTCAGGCTGGGAAGAGACTTCTGCACAGTTCTAAATGCAGCAGTTAGTGCGTTCCCTTTTCTTTGAGCATCAGTTTTTTGTAGATGGTAATTGCCCTTTGCATCGAATAATACGCCTAGGTATTTATAGACCTCGACTTGTTCAAGTTACATTTTATCCATGAACCATTTGCTTTTATATTTCATCTTAGCTTTTTTGGCAACTACCATAATCTTAGTTTTGGTCTCGTTTATAACCATTCCATTCTGTTTTGAGTAGGTATAGGTCCTTCTCATTAAGCGCTGGAGGCCCACTTTTGTGTGGCTCATAAGTATGACGTCATCCGCATACATCAAGTTTGTGAGCCACTTGTCAGCTAGTTTCGGCGGATGTGCATTTTCTTTCTCCAATATTCCTGGTAGGTCAGCAAGAAACAAATTAAAAAGAAGAGGGGCTAAAACGCAGCCCTTCTTCAAACCTTCATTTGCTGGAATTTCCCTGGATAGTGTATGCCTATCACCCATCCTCACCCTCACCCATGTCTCTGAGTATATAAGGCGAATTAGCTTAAGTAGGGGAACTGGAATTCTCATTTTTTCTAGCTTTTCCCAGAGTAGTTTTCGGTTGACGCAATTGAAAGCAGATTTAAAATCTATAAAACAAAGATACAAGGGTTGCTTTAATCTAAGCGATTTGTTCATAAGTAGGGCGAGAACCAGTATATTAGTGGTAGTTCCTAATCCTCGTATAAAGCCTGTTTTATTTAAAGGCATTCTTTTTTCTTCCGTCACCCAGTCAGTTAGTTTAGTTAATATTATTCTGGCAAATAGCTTGGCATCAGAGTCTTGCAGTGTGATCAATCTGTAGTTTTCTGACAGTGCCCAATTTCCTTTTTTAAAGATTGGGGTTATTAGGGATCCGCGCCATGACTTGGGTACCTTTCCTGTCAGCGCGACTTCTAAATACAATTTCTGTAGGATTGTTCCCCATAATTCTGAGTTTTCTTTCAAGAGGGCTAACGGAATCCCATTTGGTCCCGGGGCACCTTACTTCTGATGTTTTATAAGATTAATTATCTCTTCTTTTTCTATGGGAAATTGCATATCCGTATCACTATCTTGATAAGTAATGTCATTCTCGTTGTCGGATTTACGCCCCTGTTGCATTTCCAGTGAAGATATGTGTATAGAGTCTTGATTCAAATGTCTCTTCAGGAACTTGTCCCATTCCTGCTCAGTTAGAGGTGATGAGAATGCTTGCCTGTTGGGTCTAGCAAGGCCATTGATAATGTACCAGAAGTCTCTTGAAATCTTCTGTTTACTGGCATGGAATATTTTTGCCCAAATAGCTTGTTTCGCTTTGTTTTTCTCACCCCATATTAATTTTTTCAAATTCTGATTTAATAACTTTAGGTTTCCAAGGTTTTCTGCTTTTACATCCGGTTTCTTCCTTAGTCTGATAATCCTATTTCGTTCTTTCTTCAGTGTCCTTATTGTATGCAGCAGGTTTAAATTCGCTTCATTTTCCTTTTTAGGTTCATTCCCGTATTTAAGCTTTTTGGTTTTTGTTTGCCCTTGTGTTTTAGTCAACATCCCAGTCAGATTTTCCCATTGTTCAATTGCTGTTTTTGATGCAGTATCTTGTAGGCATTTTTCCAAGATCTTTTCCACTTGATCATTCATTACATCTTTGTTACCAATGTTCCTAATCAGTTTTTTATAATTAATAGTACCAAAATGCCCTTGGACCATCTGGTAAGTCTTTTTCATAGTCATTCCAATATCCATTAGTATTGGCTGCTGGGCATGATCACTTTCGTTTACTTTCATTAGTTAGTATGAGGTGATGTTATGGAACATATATAATGTTGTCATGGTTTAATCAATCCTGGATTTTGCCTTGTGCCCGAAGTAACTATATCTTGGCGGAACATCCGTTTTTACTCTACCATTCAGTATTCGAAGACCCATAGCTTCCATATCCTTTACGAATTTCTGTCCCATTTTATTTTTGTTGTAGTTATTATCAATCCCTAGATCCTGCTCAGGTATTAACCATTGGTGGTTTTGAAGTTGCGTGGTTTGATCTCTTAAGTGTGATGACATTAGATTGAGATTGAAATCGCTGGTAATCAGAAAATCTGCTATTGGATCCTCGAGCATTCTATCAATTAGAACATTGTTCATGGTTCCACATATTGTCTCCCTACTCTAGTTAGTGGGCAGTATGTAAACAGTAGTCAAATATAGTGTTCTAGGATTTTGGTTGTTTATTTTGTAGCTAAGTTTAACCATCAGAATGTTCGAATCATCTATCTCCACTTGCTCGTGGTCGATGTGCAACGCATTAGAAATGAATATTGCATGCCCCCCACTGGCTCGCCCAAACCTTTGCTCTTTTTTTGCGTTTTCATAGTAGCCGGCATAGCCGTGTAGCATAAATGGATTAAGTTCCCATGTTTCCTGCAACACTTCGATGTCTGGGTTCCCCCCTATAGAGTCTATATGAGCATTATGAATTTTCCCCCTCAAACCAAAAATGTTCCATGAGCATAGTCTTATTGTTTCTTTCTTTTTGTCATGAGCCCCTATTTGTAATGGACTACCATATCATTGTGTCTGGTTACTATGGAGTGCCATGTTGATCCATTTTTCGTTTATTTCTAGATTTCTTTCTACAGCGTTTTGCGAAGTGGGACATATATTTTTTACTGGTGATCTACCAAGTGCATTTTTTAGGACTGATACAATCTCTGTCCCTACCATTTTTTGTTTCAGTGATGTATCAACTTCTATAAAAGGGGTAGGGATTTGTTTGGTAAGTATTATGCCCCATGTTTCAAATGTCTTTTGCTCCTTCATTATCTGTTCAGCTATGGATAGTGATGTTAGTGAGATTAAGGTTGGAGTCTGGCTACTCTGGTCGTCCTCCATAAATTGTACAGATATAATGCCATTACTTACAATGTTATTCAATGCGGGTATGAATTTAAAGAGTCGAAGTCAATTCCCTCGATTAAGAATGTCGTGTCTACCTCTAGAGCGGAATTCTGGTGTAAATGTAAGTTTCTCACTAATTTTAGGACTGTGTCGATAGATTATTATTTTTTTTTTAACTTGAAACTTTGCAGATTAATACTAGAGATTATGTTTTTTATAAATATTACCAAACGATTTTATTTCTCTTAAACGTAGAAAATGTGCACTTATATGAAAGCAATCAATTTTGCACTAGTAAGGTATTACTAATGATAACTACTGTAATATAATAATAATTTGTAAATATGAAATGTAATTTTTCATGGTTATTATGATTTTATTTAATTTAACAGTGTTTTAGAATGGATAAAGCAAACAAAAAGTGAAGTAAACTTAAGGGCTTCCAGTTGAGACGTGTATGTGGTATTTACCTTTTCCACAATTTTAACAATGGCTCAAGGATTTAGTATGTTGTTGCATTCCCGGTACCACAATTGTAGACTGAGAATCATGATTTCTACTGTCCTGTGCATTGCTATTATGTTTCCTTTTCCTATCAATCACTGATGTGGACTTGTGAACTTAACAGTTCTCATAATAAGCATTGGAATCTAGGTGACTTAATGCACATCCTGAACACATGATGGTCTTCAATGGTGGTGTCATGTCACATCACTCAGACATTTTATCAATAACTTATGAATGAAGAAACCCTGAAGGAGGGGCGCATTTTTGCCGTGCATCACACTCAATTTATTTCGCTTGTTGAGCGCACTTGTTTTGATTTCCTTTCCCCTTTCTCATAACAATTTTATTTATTTGGAATTTTGATGCCTGCACCTTGTGTGATGCCGATAACCATTCGTTTGGACTGAGAGTGCAGGAGTATCGCACAGTTGACCTCACTGTTCTATGACTAAAGACTGCCTTTAGTCCATCGAGGGCCTGACTACAAAATGAATTAGAGTGGACACTTCACACTCTCCAGTGATGGGGTAAGCCAAGCAGGCACAGCAGCTCTGTTTTTGGAGGGAAGGGTATATTTGCCAAGAGGATAGTCCCAATGTAGTCAGTGGAAGAACCATAGTGGGAGGGGAGTGAGGGGGCAGACATAGGACCCCCTCTAGAGTGGGAGACTCCAAGTCAGTGCCCAAATGTTATGAATTCATACCAGGAACGAAAGAGTGAACCACGTCCTTCAGTCACACCATCCTGTGATCAGGTACTGGTGACAAGATGGCTCAGCAAGTTAAGCATACAATGATGACAACTGCTCATGATATGTAATGTGCCTTTGTATAGTTCTTGAATAACATAAGTATGGTCTCACAGCACTTTCAAAATTTAGGGACTCTCTGTGGTTCTGGGGTACTAGTTTACGTGGGTCAAAGCAGCATGTTGACCTCGTATTTGGGTCTGTTTCGTACTGTTTGCCGGAGAGTCATATTGGATCAGGACTAGTAGGGTGAGAATAACATAACTTGTGCATTTGAAACATACAGCCTTGGGGCTCTTGGTGCTGAAATAACAGTTGTTTTCTTGTCACCCAACTCAATAGAACTCATTTTCTCGACATTGAAAGGATGAGAGGCTAAGTGGGCCTGCGAAGATAAGAATTTAAGGGACCATTATGTGAAGCATAGATTCATGGAGTGGATGTATTAGTCGACTGAGCCACTGTCCCAGTTTATAGAACAGACTACTTGATTATTTAGTGATGGATTGTATCAGGCAGTGGCCGATGGACCCTTCTATGGATCTGTGAAGCGTATAATTGTGTTTGTGTGGACAGATGTGCATGTCCAAGCGCACTTCCATGTGTTGTGTTCCACTTCATGATTTGAGGCATTTTCACTCATTTTACAAGTATGATGAATTTAAAGTTTAAACCGTAGGTGACAAGTTCAAATCACAGCAAGACCAACTCGGCATCCTCCCAGTGTTAATAAATGCAGTACTTTATTGGGCAATAGTAGCATATCTTCTTCAACATTGTCAATAAAACAAGGCTCTTAAATACTATATATAAAAAAATATTCCTCTTTGATGTCACCTACTCAAGCCTATGATTATCACAGGTTGTATTTCCTACTATTTCATAATAATCAGCTTCTCAGTGTTGAGCAGATTTGGTCTGCAGCCAGTTTCAGTCTTTGAAGCTAGAGGATCATGAGTTGAATCCTGGCTTCCCTGTACCCAAACTCTATGATTCTGGACATAACATCTTTCCTCTTGTGCCTTGTATACTTTGCAAATCAGCGATTAATGTGTGGAACCACTTCTTGTAGCACCATGGAGAGGTGGCAGGTACAATGTTCGCTTTAAGGATAGCAATGAGATTATTTGTGTAGACTGCTCCTCAGATAGTGCAGCACTGCCAAATACCACGCGTTAGACGTTAGACTAACGAATTTCAGTGTGATGGTTCACACCACAGTACTGAAATGCAAAGTCATGCATTATAGGACTTCCTCAGCTGTCAAGCCTGGAGCAGCTATATAATAATGCACAATACATGCTGCAGGGGCAGCGCGTGGTGTGTGCTGCTCCCGGCAGGCTTGGGGGCTCTGGCACAGATCCTAGAGCTTCCCAGTGCGACAATGCAAATCTTTGGCACCAGACACTGCGTGCCATTAGAATTCACTGATTCAGGATGTCTAATGAGACATTGATCATTGAGTCATATGATTTTACATGTGGCGCCGCTCTTGCCTCCTGCGACATGAGTGGGGGCAGTTCCCATCAGTTTTCAATGATATGCACTAAGTGCTGCTGGGGAATGGCAGCACAGCTCACACCAGAAGTGGGTATCCTGCGACTGACCCATCCCCGCATGTGGTTCCATGTGTACCTGCTGGCACACACTGTTGCCACTGGCAATATTGCAGCGACCTCGCCGCTGCAGCGCTCACACTTGTATCTCATGACCTGACCTCACCAGCAGTGCCGGCAGCTGAGATAGATGTATGTGTGTGCTCATGGCTGAGCCAAAATCATGCAGTGTGAGGAGTCGTCTTGGTCACTGGGCCAGCCCGCCAATTGCCGCTGTGCCGGCTCGCCACCTTTGAATGAAGTAAATGTGCATGAGTCCAGTTGCTAATGGCTGTGTCCATAATAAAAAAATGTTGTGACTGCATGTTCAAATTGAGCTGCCGGCCCCTGTACTGGCTAGAACTGTGCACTGCAGCCACTGTCTGCTCTGTTTAGTTTTCTCAGCTGCTGCCTTAGCGCTCAACTCATTTTGGGTTGGGGTGTGTCTGTTAGTTAAAGCCACTGTACAAATCATCTTATAGCAGTATGGGTGGCTATCTCCCCAGTTAGGCAGGAAGCTCATGTCCATGTAGCTTACCTACATGTGTTTAATAACATGATTCTAAAGACCATTTTGAAGCTCAAATGGGTATAATTTCTCATATTTATATGTGTTCCTCGTCGTCATTGCTTGATTTTGCTCGTGAGAAAGTGTCACTCCTATTCGTTGAAATGTCACTCATAATTACATTGAAATTATGAAAACGTCACTCATACAAATCTGAAACCTTGGCAGCTATGGAAGTGGTTAAAGTGCACATGGTTAAAGTCCATGTATGATTGTAGCGCTTTGAGCAAGGTTCAAGTTGTATTCAGGGCCGCCTTGGCCTAAAATCTCAAGATATTTGTCTACGGGTTGTTTCAGTGAAGAAGACACTGAGTAAGCTGTCTGCTGGTTTGTGATGTATGTCATGAGACGTCGTCAACCACACCTTGGTAAGGGATTCTTGTATGTTAGAGGTAAATGATTGGTATTGTTGATCTTCAGTGCATGAGGAATAACAATACCAATTAAGGGTGAAATGCCCCTGGTCAAGATTTCATTGCAATAAATTATTAGAGAAAACTTAGTTACTTTGTGAGAGTGGATATACTTTAGTGGAGCAAACAGTTTATTTGTTGCTTGCATTGTATTTTCATTTTGCCTTGAGAAAAGCATGCAAGGTGCAAATTATGAAGGAGGGTGAGCTTCTGTGAGTACTGGGATTGACTCCACGGTGTAACGTTCTGTGATTGCTAGGTTGATGTATAGCTGTGCTGGGATTGGTTGAGTATGTCATTTGGTTATCAGGTTCATGCTGCTATTGATGGATATTGCCGAAAAAAGCGAATTGTGGGAGAACATTTCTTGAGTTTACAGAAATCATGTGTGAACACAGAATATAGACAAAATGAAGCTCTGTCAGACATTATGAAAACTAGTCAAAAAGGAGGATACAGATATGATTAACACAAAGGTGGAAGTACCCGCTGAGGTCCGCCAGGATACATTGTCATGACGGAGAAAGGATTACATCCATGTCTGTGGCTCGAGTATTGGTACACACTCAATGAGAAAGATGAGGCTTTACAGGTCCCTTGTTACTGAACATTTAATTTGAGAATTTTAGAAAAGTTAAGTAAAAAGATATATGAAATGATAATAATAATAATAATCGCTGTATTGCATGATTAATTAAAACCTTTGCAAACAAGTAAAACATGTATTCACAAAAAGCAGCTTGATTAAATATTGTTAAAAGTGATTGCAGATGTGCAGTGGTTCTATAAAATTGCGGAGGAATAACAACTAATAGGTGAGGCAGTTCATCAAAACACTTGTTCTCGTGATTAGTTAAGCCCGTGAAGAAATGTTTATTAAAACATTTTGGGTCGATGAACTGGCAGCCGGCCCAGAATGGCTGCTGACAACTTGGGGACCATGGCAGTAGGCATAAATCCGGTCTGACTCCTAATGGTCGGTGTAATTGTGCTTGTCTCATAAACCGATTAGCTTGGCCTGAAGGCCGGTATCTTGTGGTCCTTCCAGGCTTAATTTTGTATTTGCTCCTCTCATACCCCGGACGAGGCTGCACGCAAGGCGGATGTTGCTGCCCTCAAAACAGGCCTTTACCGCCTCCCTGCATGATCAAATCTGACTTGCGATCAGGAGCAGCTTTAGAAACTGTCTTCTTTCCGCTCCCAAGCCGTTGCAGATGCATAGTAGATGTGTTACATCTTCATTTTGGTCTCCACACAATCTACAACAGTTTGAAGTATCTGATATATGAAATGAAAGATCCTATAAGTCCTACAGTTCTTGAAGCTTTAAATGTTTGGAAACATCAGAAAGATAGAGAGAACTACCAAGGACATTATGAAAGGACAATGAATCATTATGTAGAAGATAAGTGGGACACTCAGCAGAAATTATGGAGAGTAGACAATATACATGGTACATGGGTATATCCAGTATTAGCAGTTAGTGAAGAAACAAAGGGCAAGATAAAAGAGAAAAAAATGCACTTAAACTCAGTCAAAGTAGATAAAGAAAAAGGAGAAGAGAGTGATATAGATGATACTCTTTTGAATGAATTGTTATTAAATCACCCACCACCTTAAAATGAAGCCTCAAGTAAGGATGGGGTACCAACAAGAACACCTACAAGACCTAATCCTCCAATGATGCCTGAGGCACTGATAGAAGCGAGAACGTTTCCTCTCGTAATTGGGAGAACGTAGACGGCAGCTTCTTTACATTTGACTGATTCAGATAAGTCAGATGCTTTGTCTGTCCCTGGGATGATCGGGCCTTTTGTACCTCTTTATGAGTCTGGATTACTTGTGAATGCTGTTCATATTTTGACTGTACCTTCTGGAATAAAAACACTACATGGAAATATTCCACATTTCAAAGCGAAACATATGATTCATGCACCTATGGTCTCGGTATTGATCAGAATCAAAATTCTACTGAGCAGATCGAAAGAATTATGCCTATGCTTCCATCATTTTTCTGTCCTAAGCGAATGGAACTACTTGAAATGGGCAATAATGCTAATGAACTGACAATGCAAATAAGTTTCACAGCTTCAGAAGCATCTATATTGAATGTTCAACCCAGTATGAATGCACATTTTGTGATTGGGACTCTAAATTTAAATAATGCTGTAGTGAGTTCAGAGATAACTCCTCCAGAATTTGATTATTGGCTCAAAGGGTATGTTACTACAAATAATCAAAATTCTGATTCACTTCCTATTTCAGTTCCTAGTTCAGTTTTTCCTTCAGATTTGATTACAGGTCTCAGTTCAGTTCAGAATTAACTTCAGGAATATAGACTGAACCTGGATGAGAGCAGATTAAAGGTGGAGTTAGAAGAATGAATTCAAGAGAATCCTTCAAAATTAAAGGTCTACAAAAAAGAGGAACTATTTTTCTTTGCAAAGACATTAACAGAAAAGCAAGATTATCACACGTAAGTTTGATGGAATTGGCACAGAAATAAGATTTAGACATGCTAACTTCAAAGAGTTTGCACAGATCATGTATAGTGGATTTTACTGACAAAGTCATTGAAAACATTAGGGCATTAGGGAAGAAACAATAAATAAAAGAGCTATTGGGATTATTTAGAAAATGGGAAGAACAAGAGAAATGGGTAGGCAGGTGGACAAAACAGAAGATGGGTGCAAAGAAAGCTCAAGAGCAGCCATCACAAATTGGGTTTGATGGTTGTATAAGGGATGTACAGATGCTCCCTATGAGAGAGGTACCAGGAGGAGACTATGTCGATGTTCCATGGAATAGTCACAATATTTTGCCCTTTATGAACGATTTCCCTAAACAGATAGAAAAGCCAATGTAATTGTATTGGCACGTTGAAGATTTGTAAAAATTACAAAGGTTTTGTTGATTGATTTAAATACTTTATTTGAAATGGTGGTACCTGCAAATTTGTGGTCTAAGTGCAGAATTTCTGTGGAATGGCAGGAGGCAGAGCCTCCAAGGGATCCAAGAACAGGAGCACCTGAATGCCTTTTATAAAAGATTGGTGCAGATTTTCAAACAGTATAGTGGCTGCGATAATATTGCAGAAAGAGATGTAGGACAGTTTGTTTACACATTTGTCATGGGATTGACAACAGAGATTTCTTAAAGCATTCAGCTACAGATTCTTTGTTGGCAGAGCAAATCAGTGGATGAAATTCCGTATTTGCGAAATATTGAGCATATTACATAGACAGGAGTCAAAAGAAACTTAAGGAGAAGCTGATGATTGCTCAGATAAAGTTGATGCAGAAGGGTCCGAACCTGATGGCGTTTGAGAATATGGGACAGGACAACATTTATAGTCAGGTGCCAATGATGTAGGGCGTTAATGGATTTTAGCAGCGGAATTTTGTGCTGCAAGGTAGAGGACAAGGTGGTCCTATATATCCTTGAACCGGTGTTGATGTGTCACTTTTGAAAAAGACAATACCATGTCACACATGTTTAAAGCTCGGATATTGGAGGTGCAAGTGCAAGGCTGTTATACATAGCATGGGGAACCAGATCCAGATTGAAGATTATGCACAGTTTCAAGGGAACAACTTGGGTCAGACTCAGCATGTACAAGGACAGAGAATACAAAATGTGAATAGATTGTGGCAAAATGCAAATGCTGCAAGCTCCAGTGCCCCAACAGAACGTTCAAGTGCAAAGGTACAGTGGAAATCTGAATTCTTATCAGAACTAGAATGTAGCACAGCAATAATTAATAAATCTGAATGACAGTGATCAGGACCCGCTAGCATAACGGTGCTTGAATGGGGAGGACTGCTTGCTTGGCACAGCTCTAGAGGTAGACCAGAGGGGTCCCTATGTGGATTGAGAGGTGGATGGGAATACTACCTCATTCCTTATCAACACTGGTACTACCTGCTCCACTATAAGAACAGTAGAGGTCCCTAACTTGCCTCTCTTGGGGGAAAAGAATCCAAGGTGTCAGATTGACACATAAAAATATATACCACCCGCTGATTCCAAGGAGTCTTGGGCCGGGCACACAAAATCAAAGAGGACGCAGTGATCCTGTCACTTGACGCACACATGGCCTTTGATACCGTGGAATGGCCGTATCTTTTTGCTGTGCTCTGTCATATGGGCGTTGTCCCTACATTTTTATCCTGGCTACAACTACTATACTCACTGCCCTTAGCGTGAGTGGTAGTGACCGGTAGGGTGTCAGAGTTCTTTTTCCCTCCGTTGAGGAACACAACAGGGCTTCCCTCTTTCTCCCCTACTTTTTGCATTTATCCTCGAACCTCTGGCCGCGTGGGTCAGAGGAGACCCCATGACCAGGGGCCTGTGCTGGACAGAGGACTGGGATGACATAATATCGCTGTATGTCGATGACATTCTCCTCTATATCGCCATCCCCAGACTAATGAGTACCCTGTCGATCTTTGGGGAATACTCCACATACCTAATTAACTGGTCTAAGTCGCTGATATTTATCCTCCATCGCCCGACGCCCCACCTCCCAACTGGATGTGAAGACTGTGTCTTCACAGAGAGTTTTTCAATCTTAGACATCCACACTACTACTGATCCCAAGTGTTTTATAGCTAAAAATTGGTCTCTTGGCTCGCCTTAAAAGTGATGCGCGACGTTGGAGATCTCTCCCACTCTCTTTATGGGAAGAGCAGCACTATTCAAGATGATGGCATTGCCCCGTCTTCTCTACATGTTGCAGAATTTCCCCTTCCTGTTGCCTGACACATATTTCAAAGCAATAAATAGTGAAATTAAGACCCTGCTGTGGGATGATCTCCACACATTGCCTGGGTAAAACTGATCCGAGGTTGGTGCGATGGAGGGATAGCCTACATGATTTTCAATAATACTATACAGCAGTCCAGCTAAAGAGTATTACCTATTGGGCCCACTAGCTCAGAGAGGATCGAGTCTACCAAATGGACCACTTGTTCTCCAGGCGATACCTTCAAGCTCTTTACACCGATCCAAGTCATCTCTCTCTAGAGGTACCGGCAGCTCTAACAGTCACCCTTTGGCACTCAACCCTACTTAAATTGGGGTGGGAAAAGAAGTTTATGCTGGCCATGCCTTCATGGGATGTGAAACTTCTGGGCACAATGGCAAAGAGGCAGGGGTTTGATAAATGGGACATGATAGGGATCTCTATAGTGGGGGACATATGTGTAACCAGAGGGGTGATTCCATTTGCTGATGTACAAAAGACGTTCAAATTAGCCCCTTCCGGTATCTACAAATCCGACACGCCCTTCAGGAAGCACTTCCCCTGTTGAAGCCCTACCAGAATCGTCTCCTCTAGATGATAGACTGCTGGAGGAACACCTTTTCACCAAGGCGATTTCACTTACATACCGAAAACTCATAAATAACTCCCCTGACACTCTCACCCAGCTCTGAAAATACAGGACGAAGACTACAGAAAGAGACAACAGGGGTAAAGAAAGAAGCAAATGTGGTGCAGAAAGAGACAAAAGAAGTGCAGAGAGAGGAAAGAAAATGGCAGAAAAAGGCAGGAAAAGTGCAGAAACAGGCAAAAGAGGTATATAAAGAAACAACAGGGGTCCATAAAGAAGCAAGACAGGTGCAGAAAGAAGCAGGGAAAGTGCAGAATGGAGTAACAGGGGTGCAGAAAGAGGCAAGCGAAGTGTAGAAAGGAGCAAGTGAGGTGCAAAAAGAGCCAACAGATGTGCAAAAAGAGGCAATAGAGGTACAGAAATAGACACGAGATGTGCACAAATAGGCAAGAGAATTGCTGAAAGAAGCAACAGAGGTGTAGAAAGAAGCAAAAAAAGGGCAGAAGAGACAAGTGAGATGCAAATCAGGCATGAAAGGTACAGGAAAGGGAAGACAAGTGCAGAAAGAGAAACCAGGGCTGCACAAAGAAGCAAATGAGGTGCAGAAAGAGGCAACAGACATGCCGAAAGAAGGAAGAAAACGCCAGAAAAAGGCAAGAAAAGTACAGAAAGAGGCAAAAGAGGTAAAGTAAGAGACAACAGGGGTGCAGAAAGAAGCAAGACAGGTGCAGAAAGAAGCATTGAAAGTGAAGAATGAAGCAACAGTGGTACAGAAAGAGGCAAGAGAGTGTAGGAAAGAGCAAGTGAGGTGAGGAAAGAACCAACAGAGATGCACAAAGAGGCAAGAGAGGTGCAGAAACAGGCAAGAGAAGTGCACAAATAGGCAAGAGAATTGTTGAAAGAAGCAACAGAGGTGTAGTAAGAAGCAAGAAAAGTGCAGCAAGAGGCAAGTGAGATGCAAAAACAAGTACAGAAAGAGACAACAGGGGTGCAGAAAGAAGCAAATGAGGTGCAGAAAGAGGCAACAGATGTGCAGAAAGAGGGAAGAGAGGTGCAGAAGTACAGGAGATTTGAAGAATGAGTTCAAAAGAAGTCAAGAAAAAGAAAGAAAAATGTATAAAGAAGCAACAGAAATGCAGTAAGAGGCTAGAGAGGTGCAGAGGGAAGCAAGAGTGTCTTGCACACCATTAGTACCAATTCAACACCAACATTTAAGTAACAGGTGACCATTCTAGGTGTGCAAAGGGCCTTCCACTACACTGTAACACTTTTCGCTGCATTTTTGGTAATGTGTGACCCGTTTCAGCTAGAAACAAAGCTTATTTTGTTCAAATCTGCAGATGATGCTGCAGATGATGAAATATGTGGCTAATGCAGAAAATGTATAATTGTGCAAAAGTCGGTGCAGCCAAACAGTCACATAATTTCAGTGGCCCTACTCATACCTCTGACTAGGTCCACAAGTGCTCCTCAGTGATTCCATCTTTTTGTCTCACTGAGTTCATAGTTGAGCTTCTATGGAAACGAGGAAGACTAAACCTGAGCTTACCACTCCACAATACAGACTACCATTCCACATAAATACTCTCCATAACACATACTCCCACTCTACATAATTCCCATACACTAAATACCACATACTTTCTATCCACATAATTTCACTGCACAAGATACCACATAATTCCACTACACACAACGTACATCCACTCCACTCCAAAAACATTAGTAAAAAACGTTTGCATTTACAAAGCCTATAGCTCTAATTATCGCAAATGCGAAACCGATCACAAACACTTCTTTAACTAGTAGTCACATTTGCAGAGTGGTGGAGAAAAGGTGCTGGGCCTCCGACCAGCGCTCAGGAATTCTGGTGCATGGGGCTTATAGGAGGTACCAGTAGGGCTTCTTGGCCCCCAAAATCCCCCAGGAGTAAATTGGACTTTATCCTCCAGCCCGTAGTCTGCCAGTAGACGCGTTTGCAGAATGGTGGAGAAAGGGGGGCATGGCCTCCAAAGACGTCTTAGCAATCCCTCTGTGCTGGACTTACTGGAGATAACAAGAGGGGTAGTTGGCTCCCAAGGGCATCCTTGGGGGGAGTGGTGGAGAAAGGGGGCGTGGCCTCCGACGAGATGCTAGTTTTTTTTGTAATTTTTTTTTACAAGGGGGGCTGTGTGGCCCCACTTTTTTTAAAAACTTTTTTAAAGCCCTGAGGACCCCATCCCCCAGGGCCGGCCCCATTTATTTTTTTAATTGTTTTTAAATCGGTATGGGTGCCGCTTGGCCCCTTTCCTGAGGCCAATTTTGGGCGGGGACCCCATCCCCGGGCTATGACCAGCCTTTTATTTTTATTTATTGAAAACTTATTAGGCTGTCCGTGTAGCCCCACTCCTCAGGCCAATTATGGCCCTGGACCCATCTCCCGAGGCCGGCCTTTCCTTTTCTTTTCCTTTTATTTTGGGGGGGGGGGGGCAACATGGCCCTCCTCCCAGGCCACTTCTGGCCCTGGGGATCGCATCCCCGGGGCCTGGCCTCGCTTCCAAAATCCAAAGCAGTGTTTGCTGTGGCAGGGTGGGAGCCCTGCTCCCGCCCTGCCATAGCAAACAGCAATGTCCTGGGGGGGTGGGCACCCAGGGACATTGCAGGAGCTGGCCCTGGGGGGTGGCGGTCATCAGGGTCATCAAGGGCTACAGGAAGGGGGACAGGCAGCCCCCCTCCCTTCATTTACATAGCCCCAGGGAGGTAGTGGTACCCGGGGCTGGGGGTCCGTAATGGACACCCATATTATTATAAGCAATGCTGCGGGAGGTGGTGTCCTTGGGGCAGTGGGGGGGGGGGCTCGAGCCCCCCACACTAATTATTTTTTTTTTACAAGGGGGGCTGTGTGACCCCACTTCTTTTAAAACCTTTTTTAAAGCCCTGAGGACCCCATCCCCCAGGGCCTGCCCCAATTTTCTAAAAATAAATTGTTTTCAAATCGGTATGGGTGCCGCTAGGCCCCTTTCCTGAGGCCAATTTTGGCCGGGGACCCCATCCCCGGGCCATGGCCAGCCTTTTATTTTTATTTATTGAAAACGTATTAGGCTGTCCGTGTAGCCCCACTCCTCAGGCCAATTATGGCCCTGGACCCATCTCCCGAGGCCGGCCTTTCCTTTTCTTTTCCTTTTATTTTGGGGGGGGGGGCAACATGGCCCTCCTCCCAGGCCACTTCTGGCCCTGGGGATCCCATCCCCCGGGGTCTGGCCTCGCTTCCAAAAACCAGAGCAGTGTTTGCTGTGGCAGGGTGGGAGCCCTGCTCCCACCCTGCCATAGCAAACAGCAATGTCCCGGGGGAGGGCACCCAGGGACATTGCAGGAGCCGGCCCTGGGGGGTGGCGGTCATCAGGGCCATCAAGGGCTACAGGAAGGGGGACAGGCAGCCCCCTCCCTTCATTTACATAGGGAGGTGGTGGTACCCGGGGTTGGGGGTCCTTAATGGACACCCATATAACTATAAGCAATGCTGCGGGGAGGTGGTGTCCTTGGGGCAGTGTGGGGGGGCTCGAGCCCCCCATACTAATTACTTTCAAAGCCCCAGGGAGGTGGCGGTCCCCAGGGCTTGGGGGGGCGTGAGGTCCCCCTCCCTAATTTGAAGAAAGCCCTGGGGTGGTGGCGGTGTTCGGGGTATGAGGGAGCCTGCGAGGCCCCCCACCCTTATTTGTTTATGCCCTGGGAAGGCAGCGGTCCACGGGGCTGGGGGAGGCACGTGGCCCCCGCCCATCATAAATAAAGCCCCAGGGAGCTGGTGGTTCCGGGGAGCTGAGGAGCCCCCACAGGCCCGCAACATAATTAGGCATGACCCTGGATTACGGTGTGGACCAGCAAGGTCCAGGGTACTCTCCAAGCAATGAGGTGACAGGGCACATATGGAGCAACCAGGAAAGCCTAACAACAAATGAGGTGACCCTTGCCAGGACCCACAGGCTAACGGACCGGGGATAGCGAGGAGACCTCAAGCAAGTTTGCAAGGCATCAGCCCAGGGAGCACTCATTATGAGGAGGCCAGCTATCTTCAATGCAAAAACTGCTTGGGGTCAGGACTACTGAGAATCCAAAGCACAAGCTTAGAAATTGCCAACAAGCATATGCAATTGCAAATGTATGTGGTGCACATGGGTTCAGGTTACACGGCCCCCATAAGGGCTACTGGTCTCAGAATTGCTGAGAGGTCAGATCAACCTCAGGGACCATTGGAAACCTACTATTTGTGTCGCTGAAATCTTCTGGGTCCTCAGGAGCTTGGGAGAAGTAAACCAGTCAGATGCATTTAGGTACCTGCTTCTTCAGGGGAGTAACTCCTTTACTACAAGGGAGATTTTTCAGTCGTCCAGTGTCGTGCAGACAGTTGAAGTACTTGGTTTCTTCTTAGAAGAATCTTGTCCAGGTAAAATCTAAAGTCCTGTAGCCAGGTATCCCAAGGGTTGGACAGATTCAGGGGACCCTCCTAAGGGAGGGGCAGGACAGAGGGGTGGCTACACCCATGTTCTTTGTCCAGTTTCACACAAGAGCAGGAGCAAATGGCTCTCAGAACTGGTTTGAGCTGGACTATGCACAGGGACACCAAATGTGCCCCCAGTGCAGACTTTCTGGCACTCTCAGAACTCACCCACCCAGCCCCAGTACACTAAACCCTGTCTGGGAGGTGGTCACACCTCCCTGTGACAGGATGCCTATTGTCATGCCTTACTCTGCTCAAGCTTGGCTCAGCAGCAGAAGAGCAGAATCGTATCTGTGGCTGGCAGCGCCCATTTTGTGCTGCCCAGGTTGAGAAAGCTGGTACTGGGTAGACCGGTGACCCACACAAGTCCCCTTTGAAAGAGTGGAATCATACCTCCCACAATAGTTACTGGTGTGGAGGTATGATTCCAGGGTGTTTGACACCAAACACAACATGTTTCTAAGCATCCGTTTTAAAGTTAGCATTTACCGCAAGGTTATAATGCATTAGACCTATATCTCTGGCTGCATCACAGACAACCCCAAAGAATGGTCTCTGAAGGCTGCAGAGGGGCTCTGCTCATGCAGAGGCACCCTCTCATGTAAAACCCAGCACCCTGCCTTCAGGATTGATAAGGCCTGCCAGAGGGATAAATGATAGGTTTTTTAGGTATAGTGATTTAGATAGATATAGTGAACCTATATCTAAGTAAGTGGTGTAAGAACCAGCTTACATAGGCTGCTGTAGCAGGCCTGTTGTGTCTTTTTGAATGGCCTCTCAAGGGTGGCATAATACATGCTTCAGCCCATGGGAGACCTCTGGAGTACCTATGCCCTGGGTTTACCATATACTAGGGACTGATAAGGGTACCCCAGTATCCAATCTAGAGTGTACCTAAAGTACATGTATAAAAATTTAAGGGAGGAAGCAGATAGACTGGGGTTCTGGATAGCAGGATCCCAGTCAGACTAGTCCAAAAACAGTGAGGCATCAGCAAAAAGTGGGGGTAACCATAAGACGCAGATACTACTGTCCTACACCCTTGACCCCTTCTTGCAGCAGGAAACAGCGTACACTTCAGCCACACCACGCAGCACCCATAGACCGACCATCACTGCATACACTTAATTGGCAATAAAACCAAGGCGGACACGCCCACACATCGCGCAACACAAAGGAACAGGAGCTGAGTCACTGATGAGCAGATGTAATCAACCCTCAACTGCAACTTCCCCAGCACTGCAGCAGATGCCAAACGCACTTTCATGAAAACGGATACATGGATCCCCAAATGCGTAAACAAACTCACCCCACCACACAACTCCGACAGGCAGCACAGCAGCGATTCCGCTTATTTCACCATCAAACTCAAATATTCCAGACACACCTGCAGACCCCTGGAGAAAAACTGCAGAAACAGCAAGACACACATTAACTTCTAGACTTACAAGAGCACCATGTCAAATACCACCAACGCATCGGTATCACTGATAGGTGCTTCATCCACCACATAATAGTTGCACACTCAGCCAACTCCAAAGACCTCTTCATCGTCATCCATGAATTCACCAAGGATCACCAGATAAGCCACAGACAACGCCATCCTGGACACATGTCTGTCTGGATTTCTAAGCAACCACAGCACTGATACTGCCCTACTCGCTGCCATTGACAACATCCATGCCCTCCTCGGCCAAGACAACAACGCAGCCCTGATTCCACTTGACCTGTCATCAGCATTCCACTCCGGCTCCCACCGCACACTAGCGGGAAGACTACATGACGCAGGCATACAAGGAACCACCCTTGACTGTATCCGATCATTCATCACCGGCAGCAGCCAAGGGACCAGACTGCCGCCCTTTCTCTCTGAACCCATGAATATTCACATGCAGAGTGGCCCAGGGATCATTTCTCAGCCCAGCACTCTTCAACATCCACATGTCCCCCCTCCTCTCCATCGTCCAACAGCACAGACTCAGCACAGTATCCTTCGCCAAGGACACACAGCTCATCTTCTCCCTCACCAAGGAGCCCACCACCACCAGACTCAACTTCCAGGAAGGAATGCAGGTAGTAGCAAACTGGATGAGCAACATCTGCATGAGACTCAATGCAGAGAGAACATGAGTTGTCATCCTTGGAAACACCCCAGCTGCATGTAACAGCGCCTGGTGGCACACCACCCTTGGCAGTCCCACAACTCACATGGACCACACCAGAGACCTGGGCCTTGTACTCAAATCCTCCCTCTCCATCTACCAACAGGTCACCGTTGTCACATCCAGGTACTTCAACACCCTCTGCATCTCCTGTAAGAGCTTCAAATAGATCTCCCCCAAATCCAAGAATACAGCCACCAACACACTAATTTACAACAGACTGGGATGCAGACACCCCCTCTGCACCAGCATGGGACAGTCTCTGCTCCGCAAGCTCATGACTATGCAGGACACCACTACCACCATACTTGGGCTTGTGTTCACCCTTTACTTATAGGTCCTGACTCACCATCACACCTACTTGGTTCCAACATCTCCCAGCATTTGCAGCTGTGTGAAGGAAGGGCAGGACTTTGGATGGAAGTATGTCTACAAGGCTATCCCCAAGGACTGCAGTCCCTTGGGTTCTTGTGTATGGGGGTAGACATATTTCAAGGCATGTTGTTTGACATTTGCCACATTGCATTCTCATATTTGTGTGCTACATGATTATGAACTTGCCGTGTGTGGTGTGTACTTTCCAACAAGCAGTCCATTTCCATACGTGCAATTCTCAAACCGCTGGTTGATGATGGACTGTCAGAAGATGTAGGAGTCATACACACTCCCTGGAAACTTGGCAACGACATTGGTGAACAAGCCATGGTGTTCCACGTTTGCCTGCATTTTCATGGAGTGTGTGCTTCCTGTTATGGTAAATGTGTGCAGTGTCCGCAGGAGGCACAAGTAGGACATGGGTGAAGTCGATTGACTCAAACACAAGGGGAAAGCCAGCAATGGCATGGAAGCCTTGTTTGGTGTCAAGCTGTTCTTGAGCAATGTTGGGGAAGCTCAGGTGCTGTGGTGTCAGGCTGACGATGGTATCCAAGACAGTTGAGAGGAACCTTGAAAAGGATGACTGTGAGACTCCTCCAACTCTGGCAGTGGTTGGTTGGAAGTTACCAGAAGTGGCGGACGGAAAAACGTACGAGATCGCCAGAATGCTGTCGCTAACCGTGGTTATATATATATATACATATATATACATATATATATATATATATATACATATATATATATATATATATATATATACATATATATATATACATATATATATATATATATATATATATATATATATATATATATATATATAAGAATATCTCCGAATCCCCTCTGCAGTGCCCAGCCGGAACGCTCTCTTCCTCCACACTCAGAAGCGTGTCATCTTGAAGCTGCAATCCATTCAGAACGCGGCTGCCAGGATTCTTCTTAATATCCCTCGCCGCAAATCTACCACCTCTGCTATTCGCCAGCTGCACTGGCTGAGAGTTGAGAGCCGTGTCAAATTTAAGGCCCTCTGTATTGCCTATAAGGCCATACATGGCACAGGACCCAGATTCTTGATCGAAGCCTTTCAGCTCTACACCCCCAGAAGGCACCTCAGATCGGCCAATTCCAGTCTTTTGCCGGTGCCACGTACAAGGTCAGTTACCTGGGGTGATAGGCGCTTTCTTGTGGCCACTCCAAAACTTTGGAACCTTCTGCCAATTGCCATAAAAGCCGCTCCGAATCTGATTAGCTTCCGTAGGCTTCTGAAAACATGGTTGTTCAACCAGTGAAGAAGACGGTAGGATGATGAACTCTTGTTGCTCCACAGCGCCGAGACACCTTCGGGTATTTGTTGCGCTATAAAAGTTGCGTAAATAAATAAATAAATAAATAAACACAGCCAAAGGAACGTAATACAGACTCCAATTCACGTGGATTTAGCAGGTCTTATTTATATATATATATATATATATATATATATATATATATATATATATATATATATATATATATATATATATATATATATATATATATATATATATATTCCTTTCCTCAGAACCTGAGAGCACGATTTATTGGAATCAGGTTGGATATATATATATATCATTAAATCCAATGACATCCTCAACCTCCATTCGGCGATGAAGAGACACACGAACACCACTTCCTGTGATTCAAGGTTATTTTTTATTTATCATTTTCGTATGCAGTGCTCCCGAAACCTGCCATTACGCGTTTCTACCAGCCAAGCTGGCCTTGATCACATGTAAGCTCCACGCGAGATTTTTACATATAAATACACACCCCATTAGTGTCACATGGTTTTACTTATGGAAATGGAAAAAATACTGTAACACAATTTACATGTAACCATACCATGGAAAGAAAATATATATAATAAACTAGCAGCCCGCCCCAGTGTTGCCCATGGCAGAAGGGGGCTGGGGTCAGCATTTCAGGCTTGCGTGCACTCCCGCCCCTGCCCCCGCCCACCACTACATTTCTACTCCTCCCAGCACTTCACTGAGCCGCACACGTTCCGCCTCCTCCCAGTGCTCCCGCGCTTTACCTACCTCAGCCCGACTTCACCGCTCCTCGTTCCGCCTCCTCACATCAGCCCGACTTCACCGCTGCTCATTCCGCCTCCTCCCATCAGCCCGACTTCACCGCTCCTCGTTCCGCCTCCTCCCATCAGCCCGACTTCACCGCTCCTCGTTCTGCCTCCTCCCATCGCTTCTCTGAGCCGCACACATTCCGCTCCTCCCCGCGCTTCATGTATCTCAGCCCGACTTCACCGCTGCTGTCCGCCGCTCCTCCCCGGGCTAGATGATGTCAGCACGCACGTCCACGTTGTTAGCGCACACGGCCAGAGCTACTTCTTGGGGACTACTTTTTTTTATTGTTTATTTTTTAAATAACATTTATTTTTATTTTTTTTATAGCCTATGTCCATCTACAGGACCCTCTCTTTCCAACGCTGTATTCTGTGTTGTGATTGGTGGTGTACTTTTCGAGTTTACCTGGCTCAAAGGACACAGTTCTCTCTTTAAAATAGTAGTATAGATATACAAAACTAGCAGCCCGTCCCGACGTTGTCCGAGTATGAATTGCTGCCGGCCAGTAGTATATTGTTTTGTAGGATTTCGTTTTGATAGCATTTCTTATCTGTGACAGGCCTGTGTAACGCTCCAATTCACAGTGCACTACTGATGCACGTAAGAGTGCGCGTTCAGTAGTGTGTGAACTCGAGTTTCCCTACTTTTTTTTCCTTGCAATATTATATAGTGCGAACTCGACAACATGGCATGAGCACAATTTACATTACAGAAGTACACATTCATTTGAGGTAGGCACGGGGAGATTAAGCGATTTGCCAGGAATTAGAGGATGTTGAGTTGATACCGAGATTCGAATGTAGCTCCCCAACTCTAAAGTTCGTAATTCTAGAACTTGTGGCGAGAGGTGTGTCTAAAAGTGTATGTCGGTGCTGGCCATCAATGAGAGAGACCTGTGCATTTTTCAAAAAATATGAGTATGTTGCTGTGCCACCAATGTACTTACTGGGGGTAATGGGTAAACACCCATTATTCCCTAACTTTCTTTCCTCATACCATCACTCCGCACACTTTCATTACGAAAGTAACATGACTCCGCAATGCCATTATAACGCATGAAATTACATTTTATATGCTTTTACCACACATACATTTACAACGAAATTCGTTGTAAATGCATTATTGGTAAAAGCATGTTTTTTTAATGTTTGGATAAGGTAAGTATGGGTATAGGGGTAAATGTTTTGGGCTACTGAGGTATATGTTTAGGGGTGTTTGAGTATTTTAAGGGTTCAGATATAGTTTTGGGTTAAGGGGTACAGGGGTAGTTTTTGGGTTTAGGGATAGGTATGGGTTTTGGGGTACAGAGTTTTTTTTAGGGTTCAGGGCTAGGTTTGGGTTTTGTGCTATAGGGGTATTTTTAGGGTTATGGGGTAGGTTTGGGTTTTGGGGTACAGGGGTATTTTAGGGTTCAGGGTAGGTTGGGGTTTTGAGGTACAGGGTTATTTTTAGGGTTCAGGGCTAGGTTTGGGCTTTGGGGTACATGGGTATTTTTAGGGTTCAGGGGTAGGTTTGAGTTTTGGGGTACAGGGGTATTTTAAGGGTTCAGGGCTAGGTTTGGCTTTTGAGGTACAGGGGTATTTTAGGGTTCAGGGGTAGGTTTGGGTGTTGGGGTACAGTGGTAATTTTAGGGTTAAGGGCTAGGTTTTGGTTTGGGGTACAGGGGTATTTTTAGGGTTATGGGGTAAGTTTGGGTTTTGAGGAACAGGGATATTTATAGGATTCAGGGCTAGGTTTGGGTTTTGGGGTACAGGGGTATTTTTAGGGTTTAGGGATTGGTTTGGGTTTTGGGGTACAGAGTATATTTATAGGGTTAAGATGGGTTAGTGTTTAAGGGTGTTGGGGTATTTTAAGGAGTAAGGGTGGTTTATGATTATGGGGTGCAGGGGTATTTAAAGGGAGCAGGGTGGGATTAGCACACAATATGAGACATGGCATGAAGGGCACAACGTACCACACGCCCCTAGCGTTTGTCACGCCCCCAGCACACGCCCACAGCACAACGCAGACACGCCCACAAGGGACTACTTTGCTGGCACGGTTCTTTTACCTTTTAAATGTATATGGTGGGCGTCTTCATAGCCTATGTCCTTCTGCTGCAACTGCCCTTTCCAAAGCTGTATTGGGTGTTGTGATTGGTGCTGTGGTTCCTGAGATTACCCGCCTCAAAGGGTTGGGCTCTCTCTTTATTATATTAGTATGGATATGCAATTTCATTGCAAGCAATTTAAATAGATATTCTATGTATACAAAAAATACCTTCAACATAACAATTGGTATTTGTAAATGAAGTATGGTATACCCAGTACAAAATACTGCAAATCTTCTTAACTTATGATATCCGTCATGCTCCTGATAAACCAAAGATTCCAAGACACATGTCTTATGTGTAAATTTAGCGAAATTGTGCAAAATACGCTAACAAAGTGCATAGCGTGGTACTACCCAAATTCTAGCTTGAGTTGCTAAATGTTGACTTCCAGTGCAAAATACTGTTTAACCAGTGCAAAATGCATTGTGTGCAAAACATTGTAAATGTGCAAAACATCGCAAACGTGCAAAACATCGCAAATGTGCAAAATACGCAATCCTGAGTTTGCCACCTACACTTGGGGCCTTAGTGATGGTACATGGTTATGAGTCATGATGGAAATTACAGTACACAAGAGAAATATTAGTCCATAAAAACCATGTTAAAAATTATTTGTGATATAAAGTGCAAATAGTTACTATATTAACAAAAAATAATTCAATATAATTGGAACTGTCGGAGGTCTGGTAGGCTGTTCTAAGATTCAACTTCAATTAGACCATGAAAGAAGTATCTGTCTGAAGACATATTTCATATTATTCAGAGACAGCATCCATGGACTGGACATCATATCTACAAGAGAGCAAATAAGGTTTGGATATGTCACAATATGTGTCTAAAAAATATATGTATATATATATATATATATATATATATATATATATATATACATGAACATATGCACTAATCTACTGGATTGGTAAAAGTTAAATAGAAGATGCAGGTTAAAATATGTACAACCCCTGTGGATGGAAACAAGGACACAGATGGCCGGCCTTAAAATGCTGCATTGGGACAGAGAGGACATACATTAATTAAAAACTAATAAATTGCACTACAAATGTCTTTTAAAAAGTTGTGTAGGTCTTCCGTATTTTTAAGACCATTCGGGGCCTTGCTGTTGAATTCCCAGATGTCTGTTGACTCTAGCTGCCTAAAAAGTTTTTCTCTGTTTCCACCTCTATGCAGAGGGGGAACTGCATCAATAACAAAATAATTGAGACACTTCAGGTCAATGGCATGTGTCTTTTTAAAATTTTGTGCCACCGGATAGCTAGAGTCACTGTTGACAATGGCCCGAAGGTGCTGAAAAATAGGGGCATGTGCCTGCAATTTCGTGCCCCCAATGTATGAGAGACCACATGTGCAAGTTAAAACATATATTGCAAATTCAGTGCGACATGTAAAGTGTCCTGTAAGTGGTCCCTCATTAGGGCTGAATGGAACTTTATATTTTGTTTTGTTCACCCCACTTTTGCAGGATATATATATATATATATATATATATATATATATATATATATATATATATATTGTCGCTCAAACTCTCCTTCACTTTGCACAAGGAAGAGGCAGCACTCGCAGACCAAGGTTAAACCAGAGTTTTAATCAGAGGGAACTGAAAAGCACAGACGCGTTTCGGCGTGAGCCTTCGTCAGTGTGTCATTCATCAATATCATGCGACCCATTAAATAAACAAACAATTCGTGAGCATTGTCATCGACATAGGACTATACCCCTTGTGGCCACTTTGGGCGCCATCTTGGAATGGTGTTCTATCCAGATAGGGGTCTTTAAGTGATTTATACGTGAAGTTTTCACGTCAAAAAATAAAGCCATGGATCGGCTAATGTCCTATGGCATTACGTGCAATGCTAACATAATCAAAATAGTGCAAAAAACATAGGAAATTAGAAGAGATCATCAGGCACATGAAAAAGGTGTTCCTATCCTTCAAACAAAGATAAACCAAAATGTTTCGTCATAAATTGTCATAATCATTATACATTGCTATTTCATGGGATATATAGCAGAAGGATACTCATTTAGTTCAAGGAACCCACAGAGGAAAGAAGTATGTACAGTGTTCAAAAAAAGTCAGATGAAACTGAGCTACCATATATATATATATATATATCCAACCAAAACCTTCTCCAGTCAAAAAAAGAGATCCGGGCAACTTGGAAGTGCAAAGCGTATTTTATTTACTGGCTTTCTCGATGCGTTTCGCAGGTGAAACCTGCTTTTTCACGAGCATCAGTAGTGCACGGTGAATCGGAGCGTTACACAGGCCTGTCACAGATAAGAAATGCTATCAAAACGAAATCCTACAAAACAATATACTACTGGCCGGCAGCAATTCATACTCGGACAACGTCGGGACGGGCTGCTAGATTTGTATATCTATACTACTATTTTAAAGAGAGAACCGTGTCCTTTGAGCCAGGTAAACTCGAAAAGTACACCACCAATCGCAACACAGAATACAGCGTTGGAAAGGGAGGGTCCTGTAGATGGACATAGGCTATAAAAAAAATAAAAATAAACGTTATTTAAAAAATAAACAATAAAAAAAGTATTCCCCAAGAAGTAGCGCTGGCCGTGTGCGCTAACAACGTGGACGTGCGTGCTGACATCATCTAGCCCGGGGAGGAGCGGCGGACAGCAGCGGTGAAGTCGGGCTGAGATACATGAAGCGCGGGGAGGAGCGGAATGTGTGCGGCTCAGAGAAGCGATGGGAGGAGGCGGAACGAGGAGCGGTGAAGTGGGGCTGATGGGAGGAGGCGGAACGAGGAGCGGTGAAGTCGGGCTGATGGGAGTAGGCGGAACGAGGAGCGGTGAAGTCGGGCTGATGTGAGGAGGCGGAACGAGGAGCGGTGAAGTCGGGCTGAGGTAGGTAAAGCGCGGGAGCACTGGGAGGAGGCGGAACGTGTGCGGCTCAGTGAAGTGCTGGGAGGAGTAGAAATGTCGTGGTGGGCGGGGGCAGGGGCGGGAGTGCACGCAAGCCTGAAATGCGGCCCCCAGCCCCCTTCTGCCACAAGCAACACTGGGGCGGGCTGCTAGTTTATTATATATATTTTCTTTTCATGGTATGGTTACATGTAAATTGCGTTACAGTATTTTTTCCATTTCCATAAGTAAAACCATGTGACACTAATGGGGTGTGTATTTATATGTCAAAATCTCGCGTGGAGCTTACATGTGATCAAGACCAGCTTGGCTGGTAGAAACGCGTAATGGCAGGTTTCTGGAGCACTGCATACGAAAATGATAAATAAAAAATAACCTTGAATCACAGGAAGTGGTGTTCGTGTGTCTCTTCATCGCCGAATGGAGGTTGAGGATGTCATTGGATTTAATGATAGATATATATATCCAACCTGATTCCAATAAATCGTGCTCTCAGGTTCTGAGGAAAGGAATATATATATATATATATATATATATATATATATATATATATATATATATATATATATATATATATATATATATATATATATATATATATATATATATATATATTCACTGAAAAAAACATAGGTTTCAGGGGTATTTTAGTTAGCTGGACATTTCACTCGTACAAAACCATAGAAATTCCTCTGTTATAGTTAGTTCTGCTAACTATAACCCGCACACCCGCAATGCACTGCTGATGATGTCACATATTATATCATTCATGACATGGTCAGTGACATCCCTGATGACGTTTCAAATTACATCACTGATGACACCATCCAGTGAATGTGGTTTAGTTTGAAATTTAAATATGTATTATACATATATATATATATATATATATATATATATATATATATATATATATATATATATATATATATATATATATATATATATATAAATATATATATATATAGCAATCTATATTATAGATTGAGTGGATATATACCTGTCTGGATGGAGGATGTAGTAGCTGTCTTACTGTCTGTTTAAGTGAGTAATTAAAAGTGTCTCACTTAATACTTGGATTAGTAACTAAACTATGTGAATGTGTGCATTACTGTCTCTGTTGTATAACATGCTGCATCAGTTGGTCACTAACTACACGAGTGTGTATATTAGTTATTGATTAGTTGGGTGAGTATTTGTATGGGACACTGAGTTTGTGTGTGGTTGGATGGGGTGTGTGTAACTCTATGCATAGGTTTGTGAATGGTTGATTAACTAGGTGTATAGGTTTAAGAGTGCATGTGGAAACAGTTGTTTGGGGGACTGAGTGTTTTTATTTGTGTGTTGGTGAACGAATATATGTTTTAGTTGTACATCTTCAACAAAGTAAAAAAATAAAAGGCATTATATGTAAGAGTCAGCGATTGTGAGAGTAACTATATGAATAAGTGTATAATTGTAACGGTCATTTTTTAACATATTAACTATGAGTTACTATGTGTTTGAATAAATGAGGTGTTGTGTGTATAATTGTGTGAGTAAATGTAAGTGTGATTAATTATTTTCATGAGTGAGTAGGATGACTGCATAACGGACTAAGATGACTGTGACTGCTGATGTGTCAATGTTTATATATGTGTATAAGTGCATATGATAGTGTTCTATTAATAAGTGACTGCATGTATAAGTGATTCTGTTGTTGAATGGGTATCAGTGAGTGGGTATGTAGTAACTGGTATTGGTGTGTCGATGATTTCAAATATGGTACTCTGTATTTTAAAGTGAGTGGTGAAAGATTATACTAGTGTATGATGAGGTGTATCAGAGTATCACATGTATGATGTAATCAGTGATTTTATCAGTGATGTCATTTGAGATGTCATCAGTGACGTCATCAGTAATGTCACTGACCATGTCATGAATGATTTAATATGTGATATCATCAGCAGTGCATTGCGGGTGCATGAGTAATAGTTAGCAGAACTAACTATAACAGAGGAATTTCTATGGTGTTGTACGAGTGAAATGTCCAGCTAACTATAACACTCCTGAAACCTATGGTTTTTCCTGTGAATTTCTCAGTTTTTTTAAATGCTAATTTCTAATTATAACGTCTTTGAAACCTATGGTTTTTTCTGTGATTTTCCAAGCTTTTTTTAATGCTAATTTTTAAGTGTAAAAGTAATTATACCTTTTTTTGTACTGATTTTTTACAGTTTTTTACCTGTTTATTTATAAATATTTTATTCAATAAAAACATTATACATTTTTCTGAAGATTGCAAAAAATAAAAAAATAAAAAATTGAAATATTGTTTAATTTTTTTGTTTTATTTTAATATACTTATATTATTTTCTTTTTTTCAACATTTCTTCGGAGTCGTGCACCCAAAGTGTACACATCATGGTGGGTGCGCAGATTCTAGCCACCATCTGAGGAAAAGTTATGAAGGATCCGCGTACAGTGTGCGACAGCTGCGTGTTTTTCACTTACATCATATACATTTACTATTACGTGATGTGCGTGATTGGTGTGCGACCAGTCAGCGACTCCTGCTCCCACGCATTCACGGCACATGCGCATTATGGTACGCGTCACTTGCGCGGTGGTGGGTCCTGTGTGACGTCATATACGTGCTGGGGCGTGCTGGGTGCGCAACTCCCGCAAAAAATATTTATGTTCTAAAATGATAAATATGTGTCTTTAATATACATATTAGGGCAAGAGATTATCTAAGATATTCATAAAAATAATATATTTGAACTTATAATAAACTTTTATTATTTCTAAATATATTTTCGCAAAGTTGCTTTGGGTGCGTGCTTCGTGAGTGCAGAGTGCAGAGATCCCATGTGACCTAAAAAAAAAGATTTCATTGATTCATAACATTTCCCACTGTAACTATTGAAGGACCCCACCTATTTTAATCATTCTTGTTGGAGAATCTTTAGAGAGACATCTCTTTTCCTACAAGAACCATTTTTTCTTATTTTTTGTTGGTGTTTTTCAAAAAATATCAGACAAAATGGCACCTGACAGCAGCAGCAGCAGGAGGAAGTATATTCTGAAGAAGAATTCTTGCAGGAGGCAACACGTCCAAAGAGGACGGAATCTGTTGTGTGGAAATCCTTCACTTTTCCAGCTGGAGAGAAGAAAGTAAATGGCGACATGCAAAATTTGTGACCGAGTTCTGTCAAGAGTCAGTGAAAAAAAAATACTCTTGTGGCACTGCTTCTATGTACAAGCATCTCTGAACCGCATATCCTCTCATCTTGTTCGGGAGGAAATGAGGCGAGCTGCTTTGAACCCCTCACCTGCTGTGGCAAGTACCTCTGGAGTGTCCTCAGGAACACCTGCAATGGACATTAGGCCAGAATTTGCCTTTCTTGAGCAACACTGCGTGAAGTGTAAGAAACGTATATGCTTCGGTGAGCAGTCGTGCATGCGGTTTGTGCTGCGCAACGTAACCATTGTTGTTAATTTTTTTGTTTTCTTGTTTTTGGAATGATAACTAATTACAAAAGTTTCCTGTTGTATTTGTTCTTTTTTTGTTAATTTTTTGAAAAAACACCAAAAAAAATACAAATTTGTTCAAAAAAATAAAAAATATACAAAAGAAAAACATTTTTTTTTTATCCGAACTACCTTCTCTGGTTAAAGAAAGAACTATAATTGCAAGATAATGTGTGAAAGTTTGGTTGAATATATGTATACAGCATGATTGACTGAAAGAATGCATTAGTAGTGTATGGTGATATTATAGATGAAGATAGGAGGAAGTACTGCAGTGTGACATTGCAAGCTCTTTAGCTGCACTGCACTGCACTGTGGCACTTTCGAAAGCACAGGGATGTGACTTATGTACATGAATATGTTGCAAATCTGCACTGCTGCACAAACTGCAGCCATGGGTTGACACATGCACCCTTGCACAATGGTGCAAGGATGTCTGTGTCGTGAGGAGATTTTTTTTCTGCAGGAAGGGACACCTTCCTGCACAAAAACAATCAGTGAAGACAATTTCCTCTTTCAATGTATGCTGTGGAATACAGCATGCATTGAAAGAGGAAAAACATTTGGAGAAATGAAAAAATTCTCCTTGTTGCGCCTTGCTACACCAACTCTAGGATGGCGCAGCATCCACACACATCTCCAGATTTACGATTTCTCATAAATCTGGAGATGTGTCTTGTTCTATGGGTATTGCGTGGGAACACCCAGAGCAACACCAATGGAACGCCCCTTCAAAGCAAAGTTCTGTATATGAAGGGGTTGTATTTACAAGGAGAGGAAAAACCATGCAGCGTGGCTTTTCCTCTCCTTGTAAATATGAAGGAGTGCCTGGCGCCATTACTACGTTACAAAAAGTGATGTACTGGTGGCGCAGGGTGCTTTTGAATCTGCCCCATAAGTGCTTAGGTATTGGCAGACTGATACAATAAGAACATAGTGCTGAATGGGTAATTGAAGAATTGCATAAAACTGACAGGAGGTATCCTACGCTGCATGGGTACTACTTCAGTATTTAATGGAGTAGACCAATAGTATGTATCTGCTTAGAGATTTGTAGGGATTATGCACAGAATATTTTATGCGTACTTGTGTTGGTGCCTAGGTCATTTTATAAGAGTACCACTAGTAACTGGAATGATGACAATGCTGCAAACAGAGTGAACACTTAATTTATAAGTGCTTACGTATTGGTGGAGTGATAGGATAAGTAGATAGTAGTAGATAAGTGAAAAAAGAAGTGCACGGGACAGACGGGATGATTCCTACACTGCATGAGTACTAACTGGGTATTTCGAAGCGTGTATCAATAGAATGTAGCTAGTTAGAGGTCTGCTTGGACAGTGCACAAAATATTAAAGCTGTACTTGTGTTAGTAGCTAGGCCATTCCATAAGTTCATGACTAGTAACTAGAATAATTACAGTATTACAAACAGAGTGTATAGTGAATTTATAAGTGCTTAGGTATTGGTGGAGTAATAGGATAAGTACATAGGGCTGGATGGGTGATTGGAGAAATGCATGGGACAGCATTTCCTGATTTTATCCAAGTGTGCACTTTCTTTCTGACAGATCTTTTCTAATATGTACCATTGCATGTCTTCGTCGGAATGATCGTTCTCTATATAATGATTCACCATAGGTGCTGTCAATTTTTTAGTTCTGATGGCAGATCTATGTTCAGTGAGGCGCACATTGAGCAATCTACCTGTCTCCCCTACATAGCCCAGTTTACATGCATGGGGCAGACAGAAGGATTCCTAGACTGCATAGGTATTAACTGGGTATTTAGAAGATCGTATCAATAGTATGTAGCTGGTTAGAGGTCTGCATGCATAGTGTACAGATTAATGTAGTTGTACTAGTATTGGTGTGTCTATGGTTTAGAGAATGGTAGTCTGTATTTTAGGGTGTGAGGTGGTGCATCAGATGATCACGCATGTGGATGATGTCATCAGTGATGTCATTTTAGATGTCATCAGTGATGTCATCAGTGATGTCACTGACCATGTCATGAGTGATGTAATATGTGACGTCATCAGCAGTGCATTACGGGGGCCCAAAATATAGTTAGCACAACTAACTATAACGGCCGAATTTCTCTTGTTTTTTATGAGTGAAATGTCCAACTAACTATGACGTCCATGAAACCTGTGTTTTTTTCAGTGAATTTCTGATGTTTTTTAAATGCTAATTTCTAACTATAATGTCCCTGAAACTTGTGTTTTTTGTTCAGTGATATTTACTCTCATCTCACTCTTACAAGGAAAGAATCAGCACTCATGTTGTATTTTGGAAGTATTTATTCTGCAAAGGACGTAATCCACGTGTTTCGGCTCATCCGAACCTTGATAACGATACAAGACGTCATTGTAGCACCCTTATTTAAATGTACAAATGACTAAAGTTGCCAACATTAACAAAGGACTACATATTACTTTAATCCAAAAAGCTAGCGGCCATATTGGCCTGGTCACGATGTGAAACTTCAGTAATTGATACAATAAAGAAAAGAAAACAAGTGTTAATATGCACACAATGTCATTTCAGCATATCTTGCCCCGTGACGGCCATACCTGTATGTTCGTCAACGTGACTTGTTCATAATCAACATACTTAGGATTGCAAATATAAACAATGGACTACACATAACTTTAAAGTGAAAGGCTATTGGCCATATTAACCTGGGCATGTTGCGTATTATAATGGTTCTTAAACGAAAGAAAAGAAAAAAAGGGGTATTAATATACACACACTATCCCTAAATAAAGTTCTAGTGATTATAGTTCCATTCCATTCACAGCTCATTTGAGATGTCATAAGTGATGTCATGAGTGATTTAACTGACCATGTCATGAATGATGTAATGTCTGCGGTCGTTTTCAGAACATTGCGGGGGTGTAAGTTATAGTTAGCTCAGGTAACTATAACTGCTGAATTTTACTGGTTGTGTATGAGTGAAATCTGAGTCTAACTATACCGTTTTTGTAATCTTTTTTTTTCAGCAAATTTCTAGTTTTTTTTTAACGTTAAGTAAGATGCATATCACAATGGAGGGTAGGGGGGTTTGAAGCAGGGCCTAGCATTGTACTGCCCCACCCAAGCTTGCTGCTCCTGCCTTCCCTCCTCCTAGTCATCTATAGTTCAAGTCCATGTCCTTGCTTCCTTATTACAACCCTGTGTGGCCGTTGTTCCGCCACTGGCCTTGCCGCCTTCTCTGAACAGGTAGCTTGCTGCCCAATCCACCTTCTCTCTTTCCTCTGTTGTTTGAATCCATGGATAGCCTCCTCCCTCCTGCCATGCATGGTCTGATGTGCTGCCACTGCCCTCCATTTAGCATGATGTACCAGTCTACTCCTCCTGCCCTCCATTGCCCAATTCTATGCCCCATCATTGACCTCCTGCTTAGTCTCTGTGCTTAGTTTGCTGCACCTATTCACCTTCCCCCTGCCCTCCGTTGTCTGTGTGCATGCCCCTGCTCCATCCATTTTGCCCACCATGTTCCATGGACCTGCCACTACTATCTACTCTGAGTGTTCTGTTGAGCTGCCACTCCCCTCCAACCTGCCTAGCATTGTCAGGTGACTGTAACCTGTCCCTGCCACCTTCACCCTGCCTGTCCACATTCCATGCCCCAATCCCCTTCCTCCTGTCCTCCATAGTCCATTTTACTGCCACACCCTTCTGCCCTCCCTGGTCTGTTGTGCTGTAACAGCTCCTCCTGCCAGCCCCGCATGGTCCGTTGTAAGGCCCCTTCCCCTGAACTCTCTTGTCTGTGCCCAGGTCCTGACCCTCCCTTCTATCTTCCATGGTCCTTTGTGCATGCCCCTGAACTCTACTTCTTGCCCATCATAGCCCTTGTGCTGCCACTAACAATCCTGCTTGCCATGCATGGTCTTCTGTGCTGCCACAGCCCCTCCCAGCTTCCCTGTGTGGTCAGCTAGCTGCCCCTGACCCCCTCCCACCTTCCTTCCATGGTCTGTGTGTATGCCATTATAGTCTAACTGTCGCTCTCCATGGTGTGTCTTGCTTCTAGTTCCAATCCTGCCTGACATCCATCGTCATCTTGCTGCTCCTGTCCTGCCCTCTTGCCCCCAGGCCTCTGTTTCCATGTGCAGACCCCTATTCCCTCCCTCCTGGCTTGTCTGTTCCATTGTAATGCCCCTGATCCATCCCTCCTGCCCTTTATGGTCCGTTATGCTGCAGCTTTGTTTCCTGCCTGTCCATTATGGCCAGCTAGCTACCATTGCCTCTTTCACCTCTGTTCTCTGTTGCCCAGGTGCATAGTCCTGTCTCCTCACTATTTCTTTCTATGGATTGTTGTGCTGCACTCCCATCCTGCATGCCCTGTGTGGTGTATTGTGCTGCTGCAAACCCTGATGCCCGCATTGTAGGGTCAGTTTGATGCACCTCTCCATGTCCCTCCGGTCCTCTGTTATCCGAGTCCATGTCTCTACCCCAATTCCTCCTGCCTTCCATGATCCAATGTACCATACTTGCTATCATTTTGAACTTGGTAAGAGGGAGATTAAAAAAAACACTGGGGTATTGATTTTCCCCTTTGACTTACATTGAAAAAGAGGAGATTGTAGACAGGAGACAGATCAAATAAAGCCCATTTGGGCTTAAAAACATTGGACGTTTCCTGGCTGAATCGGGTCTGTTGGCATGTATGGTTGTACCACCACTGCCTCTTCCTTCTTCACACAATGGTCTATTATATTGCCACAGCCTCTCTTGCCAGTCCTGTATTGTTGGTTTGTTGCCCCTGTCCTCCTTTCCACTGCCCTGCATAGTCTGTTGTGCTGCCACTGCCCTTCCTGCCTGCTCAGTGTGGTTAAATTGTTGCCTCTGTACCCTCCTACCTGCCTTCAATTTTCAGAGTCCGTGCCCTTAGCCTCTGCCTCTCAACAGTATCCTAAAGAACAACTAGATTGCTAACATTCTATATTTATTACAAAAGTGTGGAACGCCTGACGTCATCTTGATGTAATCTAAACTGTAATACCTAGAGCATTTCCTTTAGAAATTACATATGTGAGAGGGTCTTATTTGCATCAAAATTATGGTTAGTGCTCTAAACAACTAAAATGAGGACATATTTTCTGAGTTTTCAATTAGCGACAAAGTACTTTTAAATTATTTGTTATCTTTATGTTTTTTTCATCCAGTTGACCACTTGATTTAATGTTGCACTTAGGGGAGAGGATGTGGTGTTACTTCCAGAGCTGCAGACTTTGCATCTGGGGAACCAGGTTGGAGTTTCTGCTTCAGCTCGACATTCTGTGATTCTGGTCAAATCACTTAATCTCCCCATTTCTAAAACCAAAATGAATTTGTTCTTGTGTGATGTAACCAATGCTCATGTAAAGCACTCCAATACTTGACAAGTCTGCACTATATAATACTGCAAAAACACAAAACATGAAAAGTGGTTTGCACACTTCTGTCATTGGGCTAAATGTGGGCTACATCTGGGTGATATTTGTGCTTCATTTGGGCTCTTTTGTCTCTGGTGGCCATCTTGGGAGCTTTATTTCTCACGAAGTTTCCTCATTTCCTGCAGTCTCCTCAGTAGGAAATGCTTTCCGTTTTTTACTTTGAGTTCATCAAGAAGGTATTCAGATATTTCACACATTTGCCATAAATTCTGAATGTTAGCACTCTAATTGGGCATTAGATCACTGTAGTAAAGCTACTGCTCCCCGCGGAAGTCTGCTGCTGGTATTAAAAGTGCATGTTTCAGTCTGCATGTCAGGATTTTTTAATGAAATAGAAGAGGATTTGAGAAGTCACTCAAAATGTGCCCTAATTTTTCTTTCTGCAGCACTAATCATACTTTCTATGACAAAATGAACCCCCGTACTTTGTTCATTTTTAAACTAAATGTTTTAAGAGTTACCACTTTATTCCAATCGAGATGGCTTCAGGTGTGCAATAAGTTTTTCATAAGTAGGACTGTTAGTGCTCTAGTTGTTCTTTACAACACTCTGGGAATCTGCTGTATAACACATAGGAATCAACTGACAGTCTCTGGCATTTTTGGATGTACATGTTTTACTGAGAATGTCAGACTTCATTCTCACATGACTGAGAAAGATAATGTGAATTTACAGAAAATATGCTCTCAGTTTAGCTTATAAATCACCTTCCAAACCTCTATGGGAAAAGCATGAGAATATAGTTTTCTCTCAAACATGATTCATGATATCCCAGCAGAAGGATGTTTCACATGATAAAATCACCTTAGAACACACCACAATTCCTAAAATGAGTATGGTACCATCAACAAATTTATAATGTAACTAAAGTCTTATAACCATTAACTGCAACGCTTTTTAATGAGGTGCTATCATGTATATTTGTCCCAAGATGGCTGCCAACACTTCTTGGATGATGTGCTGACAGCCAATCAGATCTCACGATGAGATGTGTGGTTAGGCTCAGCCAAGATATATAAATGTATTTTTCCATTAAAATTGTAAAAACTACTGAACGGAGTTACACCATTTAACAAAAAGGGCTCTTTCTGAACCAAGGGCTACCTTTTTGCCAAATATGGTGTAATTCCGTTCAGCAGTTTGGGCTGCAGCCGTGTCTAAAGTTCCCTATGGAAAATTGCATGGGACCCCCCTTTTTTCTCGGCCCCAGCTTGCCGAACCATTCCCCCAAAAACTTCCTAGATAGGAGCTTGCCTGTAGGGCCCCACTAGTTTTGAAAATTTTGCTAAGATTCGTCAAACGGCGCCAAAAATATTGACAAAAGAGAAACGCTATTTGAATAGAAGCGAGGTCCTAACTATAACTACCTACTGGCGACCGCAAGTAGGTAAAATATATATATATATATATATATATATTGTTTTGAATCCAAGAGTCCTGCTGCTTGGGAGCGCACACGACCTCGCTCTGCCTTTTGGCTATTAAAGATGCAGCCTGCCTCCGTGTGTCACTTAATTAATCCTGCTGCCAACGCGTTTCAAGGTTAGACAACCCCTTCTTCCTGGGCTTAAAAACAACACATTAGGGCGCAGCTGCTTCATTACCATCTTTTATTTCGATTTTAAGGGCACCCAGTGGGCGTGTGCAAAGTATTCATTGATTTGCATGATGGGACTTGCAGTTTTCAAAATGCAGCTACACATTTCCAATGTTTGTTTTTAAAGTCGTTATTTCATTTTAAAAGCGACCTTAGTAGGTCTGACTCACTCTGGCAGGCTCAAATTTGCATATGGAGCGACGTGCTGATCCAGTGGTGAAGAGTTCAGTACCGGCAGCCTTGTAGCTGGTTAACATCCCCCAGCTTTCAATGGTGCAGCTCCCCACGGTCGGACACCGTGTAAATTGTTTTCGCTCCATATGCAAATTTGAGCCTGCCAGAGTGAGTCAGACCTACTAAGGTCCCTTTTAAAATGAAATAATGACTTTAAAAACGAACATTGGAAATGTGTAGCTGCATTTTGAAAACTGCAAGTCCCATCATGCAAATCAATGAATACTTTGCACACGCCCACTGGGTGCCCTTAAAATCGAAATAAAAGATGGTAATGAAGCAGCTGCGCCCTAATGTGTTGTTTTTAAGCCCAGGAAGAAGGGGTTGTCTAACCTTGAAACGCGTTGGCAGCAGGATTAATTAAGTGACACACGGAGGCAGGCTGCATCTTTAATAGCCAAAAGGCAGAGCGAGGTCGTGTGCGCTCCCAAGCAGCAGGACTCTTGGATTCAAAACAATTTACACGGTGTCCGACCGTGGGGAGCTGCACCATTGAAAGCTGGGGGATGTTAACCAGCTACAAGGCTGCCGGTACTGAACTCTTCACCACTGGATCAGCACGTCGCTCCATATGCAAATTTGAGCCTGCCAGAGTGAGTCAGACCTACTAAGGTCCCTTTTGAAATGAAATAATGACTTTAAAAACGAACATTGGAAATGTGTAGCTGCATTTTGAAAACTGCAAGTCCCATCATGCAAATCAATGAATACTTTGCACACGCCCACTGGGTGCCCTTAAAATCGAAATAAA
The DNA here is from genome assembly GCF_964263255.1 of Lissotriton vulgaris. Classification (NCBI taxonomy): domain Eukaryota; kingdom Metazoa; phylum Chordata; class Amphibia; order Caudata; family Salamandridae; genus Lissotriton; species Lissotriton vulgaris. The sequence goes on along the minus strand of NC_141695.1, from coordinate 1,300,625,402 downwards.
AGATGGTAATGAAGCAGCTGCGCCCTAATGTGTTGTTTTTAAGCCCAGGAAGAAGGGGTTGTCTAACCTTGAAACGCGTTGGCAGCAGGATTAATTAAGTGACACACGGAGGCAGGCTGCATCTTTAATAGCCAAAAGGCAGAGCGAGGTCGTGTGCGCTCCCAAGCAGCAGGACTCTTGGATTCAAAATATATATATATATAGTCATCACACCACAAAGGAGAAAAACAGGAAAATGCCCCAGTTAAATGGCTTTTATCCTTGCGGTAGATGCAAGGCTTGCAAAATCAGTAACCACACTTTAACATACAAGATACCAGGTCTGAGTACACCCAAAAAGATCAATAAATTCCTCACCTGTACAACGCCATATGCAATATACTGTCTGATATGCCACTGTGGGCTGAGATATATCGGCAGTACTAATAATCCTGTCAAACTGCGTATTTTAGAGCAGATGCGGGCTATTAATAGCATTGATGAGGCATACCCTGTCGTGAGACATTTTAACAAAGTTCATGGGCACAACAGGGACCTCTTGTCCTACTTCTGTCTCGACAATGTACCTATACACCCTAGAGGTGGGGATCAGCTTTCTAAATTGAGATGGCTGGAATCCCATTATATAATAGACCTCCACACAAAGAGCCCGACAGGTCTGAACAGCAATGAGGAACTGGCAGTACATCTGGGATAAGAGTATACATGAATGAAATGAAATGTGTATAGTACAAGATTTAATCATGAAATTCTCGTTTTAAGTAGATTTGTAACAATGACTTGAAATATAGACCTGTGAATTTGACCCTGTACGCTGTTAACAAAAAATGTGAGATTAACATCTGGGAAAAGGGTAATACTAAGCCCATTCAGGGCGGGATAATGAAAAATGCGTGGATCACAGTTGAGAATTGCCCATTCAGTGCTTGATTGTATGGACGAATAGGTCTTATACTGTTGACATTGCAGATGATTATAATGATTTACGATCGCCGAATAATATTAAAGTACATATTTACGAGAACATGTACAATTTGCATGCTACAAAATGGCGATGGTTATGGATAGTGGAATAGTCCTCTTTCTATGATGTTGATTTCCATACACGTTTCGCGCTGCATGAGAATATAAAAAACGGCGAGATCGCCATGGGCTTTGTTTCACAACTGACAAAGGCTAATTGCCGAAACCCGTCTTGTGTGCGAAGGGTTTCAATAAAAAACTGGATTGAACCCCCCCTTGTGAGTGCTGTTTCTTTACCGGATGAGCGAGATCTGGTGAAACTTGGGAGCAGTGATTGTCGAGCGGCACACCCCCGCTGAACGAGCACCCGCTATCAGAGTGCAGCATACTGGGGTTTCTGGGAGCAAAGATATATATATATATATATATATATATATATATATATATATATATATATATATATATATTCAATGAAAAAACCATAGGTTATAGTCCATATATAGTTAGGAATTAGCATTTACAAAACCTTATTTTACTCGCATAAAACCATTGAAATTCCATATATAGTTAGAAGCGCTAACTATATATCGCGCACCCGCAATCCACTGCTGATGATGTCACATATTACATCATTCATGACATGGTCAGTGACATCACTGATGACATCACTGATGACATCTCAAATGACATCACTGATGACATCACTGATCACAACATCCAGTGATTGTATGTGTCTGTAAAGTTTAAATATGTTTCACATATTGAAGAATGAGTGGATGTATAAGTGTCTGGCTGAAGAATTTAGTAGGTGCATGACTGACTGTATGAGTGAGTGATTAAATGTGTCTCACTGAGTGCATGGGTTAGTGACTAAACTGTCTTAATTTGTGCATCAGTATGTTTGTTGTTGTGTAAGCTGCTGCATGTGTTGATCAGTAGCTATAAGAGTGGCCATATGGGTTATTGATTGGTTGCCCAAGTATTTGAATGGGAGGCTGAGTGTGTGTGTGGGTGGCTGGGAGGTGCGTGACTCTGTGCATAGATGTGTAAGCAGTTGATTCACTAGGAGTATGAGTTCAAGAGTGCATGTGGAAACAGCTATATGGGCGGTTGACTATGCATGGGTGTGTTGGTGAGTGAATGGATTTCTCATTGCTACATGTGCAAGTAAGTACGTATGTAAAACAGAATACATGTGAGAGTTGAGATATATAAATAACTGAACATAAGAGCCAGTGAATGTGTGAGTGGCTGTATCGATCACTGTGAGCTTGTATCAGGGATTATATAAGAGAATAAATATGTGTTATTATATGTTTGAATAAGTAAGATGTGTATAACTTTATAGTTGAGGAAATGGAGGTGTGATTGATTCTTTGCATGACTGACTAGGTGTGTGAGTAACTCCATGGATGAGTGACAGTCTGTGAGTGTCTGTTTATACTGAGTGTATGTAAGGTTATATTAGAGTCTGAAGAGGTTCATTGTATTATCACATGAGTGATGTGATCAGTGATGACAAATGAGATGTCATCAGTGATGTCATTTGAGTTGTCATCAGTGATGTCATTTGAGATGTCATCAGTGATGTCATTTGAGTTGTCATCAGTGATGTCATTTGAGATGTCATCAGTGATGTCATCAGTGATGTCACTGACCATGTCATGAATGATGTAATATGTGACATCATCAGCAGTGGATTGCGGGTGCGCGATATATAGTTAGCGCTTCTAACTATATATGGAATTTCAATGGTTTTATGCGAGTAAAATAAGGTTTTGTAAATGCTAATTCCTAACTATATATGGACTATAACCTATGGTTTTTTCATTGAATTTTCAAGGTTTTGTAAATGCAAATTCCTAACTAAATATCCACTATAACCCATGGTTTTTTCTGTGAATTTCATTGGTTTTTTAATAGCAAATATGAAAAGCTTTAAAATGTCAAGTACGTGATAGATAAAAACATTTTCGTATTTATGCACGCTGATGTGCTTTGAACGCTGCACCCCCCCCCCTCCCCTCTTTTGTCTTAGTAGTACTCTCTCTTTGCAGATACTGAAGGGTAGTTAACGCAGGCCTTTACCCCCGTTGTAATCCGTCGTGCCTCCTTGTCTCTCCATTTGATTGATTGTTGTCCAAGCATTTACTGTTTTAGAATTGGTTCTCTTTGGATCATTCTCTATTTACAAACAAGCACAAAGGCGCAATACTCTGTTTAGTCTTTGCAGATAGTGAAAAATCGTGTAAAAAAATAAAAGTAATCGAGCAAAATCAGTAGGCCACTAATTGGATCTCTTTTTGACCTCGCTAAAATAGAAATATTAGGAACAACCCTTCATGAGAAATACGAAAATAGTGAGATGAACTGAGCTCCACACCATGAGGGCTGCAAGACAGCTCGGCTCCATCACCCATCCCGCACAAAATAACGACAAACCCTATGCAAATATTAAAAATATAGACAACACACCAGCAAAGAAACAGGGTAAAACATTTTATTAAAAAACTATTTACATAACGTTGGTTTATAAGATGATGTCAGTAGTGGACCGATGTGTGAATAGAACGAAAACAGCACAAGGCTCCAAGATCCGGATGGCAAGCTCCTGGATGTTGGGTGCCATAGTTTAGAGTTCTGAATTTCAGCCTTTTTCAATGCCTGTGCTTTGTTGAATCAAAATGGCGGCTTGACACAAAGCTGACTCAAGCGTTGCTACTGATGCTATGCAGACCAAAACTGGTTTTCAGTTTGTACATTTTTCTAGATTTTTCAATCCAAGTTTGGTTGACTTTGTAGAACGATGGCTTCAGATTATCAACATACGGTGTGGTGGCGCTGACTGGGAGGGGGCGCTTCGCTCCTGCCCCCTCCCCAAGTAAGATTTTCATACGTGAAAGTACGTTAATGGTTTTGGTCCCTGAGATGCTTCGATGTCACTACCATTCTCAAATAGCATAAGTTCTGGATGTTGGGTGCCATAGTTAAGAGTTCTGAGCAGTGCTTGTAACACTGTCTGAAGCTTATTTCCACCTACTGCAGCTTCACTATTCTCAAAGTAAGTGAGTGTCGTTTGTGGACCTGACTGCATTAGAAAACAATGTGATATGTTACCTTCCTAAACAGCTTGACGGAGGCCCCTGAGGGGCGGTGTGATGGCCATGGACTCGGAGAAGACGCTTGGCTCCGACACCCTCCCCAAGTCTTATAGCACTGGTGTAGCCTGAGATCGCCCCCGACATAGGCGGCCGGCTCCCGGGGTCCGGCGGAACTTTTTTCCTTTTGATGACTCTTCAATTCTGGACCTTGTCCCACAATCCGTTTGACATGAAGACAAGCTGTAGTGGGGCGCCCCTTTATCGTTTTAGTTGCCATTCCGCCCGCTTTTGCTACACTGTGCCTCTTCCGCCATTCAGCTGTTTACCGCCCGCTCTTGCGACTACAGCGTCTCGCTCACCATGTAGTTGAGATGCGCCCGCTCTTGCGGTGCAGCGATAGGCGGCTGCCACAGGACTCTCAAAATGGCGGCCGGCTCTTCGGTTTTGGGCCTGGTCCACTAAAATGGCCCTGGGACACCTTGGAACTCGGACGCTTGTCTGCTAGGGCTTGGGTCCCATTCTCGAAAAGCGTCCCCTCAGCCGTGAAGATTCTACAAAAGTCTTGGGGGCCTCCGACTCCCGCAGGCTTCTGGTGGGGAGCGGCTGCCATGATTGCTCGTAGAATGGCCACGACGGAGCTACGAGATGGTAGTGGTCTCATGCTGACGCCAGCTTTAGTCTGAAACATCCAGAAACACTATAGACTACCAATTCGATCAGTTCCGGTAGCGCCCCAACATGAACCGGAAGAGAAGAACTTGCCCTCCCCTCTTTGACTGATGGTTCTTGTTGCCTGTCCCCTCTGTTGTCATTTAACAGAACTTTTTGGACTGCTGAAAGGGGTTGTGTTCTGAACGCTGGTTGGTGGAGACATTTAGACTATATTCTTGACCTACGTTGTCGCGTAATGCGTTTTATGACACGCCGCGTTAGCGCACCCGGAAGTGATCCGAGGCGCGGCGCGCAGCGCGTAACGTAAGCATAACAGGTCATGTGACTTGTTAATAAAACTTTTCATTGGTTCATTTTACTTTTGTTAATTTAATGATGAAAAGCTTGGTCATATGACCTAAAAATTACGCTTTTTATTATTTTCAAACAATATTTTTTTTTCAAACATATGTTATAATATTCCAGGCTAATGTACTTTCCCGGAAAATTTACAACTGTCTTGCAAGTAAAATATATTCCTTTTTCGAGAAAAAGGGCGTTTCTTCCTTCCATGACGGAGCCGTTGAGTAAAAGAGATTCGGCCTGCTGTCTTAGTCGCCGATACGCCTGATTATCAGATTCTTATCGATCACTTTATGTTGCAGACATGAAAAACACAACTGCCCTTGACCATTTATCTTTACTGCGTTCCTACATATTATACCTTTTATCCGTCATGTAATTGGACTGCTTTATTTCACTTGCCTTTTACTGATTCGAAAACAGTCACTAAAAGTAAAAACTTTACAAATGTAAATACTACTACCGTGTTTTGTTTTAAAAACCTTTATTGTGAAAATGTCAGTATACAAATACGGGCCTATAACCACGTGGGCCGGCCACGGAGCAAACTGAAATCGTATATGATGAGGAGACATTTACACTGTAGAAGAACGTAACGAGCGGGCCATTAGGTGACAAGAACAAAGGTGTCTAACAGTTGCGGAATCGGTGGACGTACATTTTGTAATTAAAATACGACAGGGCCACTTACAATAACATTTTCTAGATATACATTTGCGGGCAAGGAGTTACGAGTCCCATTTATACCGGCGCCATTTTGGGCGAGGCCGGGCAGGTCCAAGATATAGTCAAAATGTCTCCACCAACCATCGGCCAGACCAGAACCCCTTTCGGCCCTTTATGCTACAAGATGGTGTCTTCCATTCAGAAAATATTGGTGGCAGCATTTTGAAAGGAAACAGAAACAGCCGTTCTCCTAGTGAGTTTCACATTGTTACATTTAGGAAGAATGTTGAAGAGTAGTATGTGGAAAATCTGAAGCCATTTTTCTACAAACTCTCAATCAGACTTGGATGGAAAAAAAAAACCTGAAGAATGTACAAACTGAAAAACAATTTTTGTCTGTATAGCACCAACAGTAACGCTTGAGTCAGCTTTGTGTCAAGCCGCCATTTTCATTCAATCAATAGCGTCCCCCTGCACACATTCAGGGACCTGGTCGTGTCTTCAGATGAAACGCATTGTAGGAAAAGAAGCAGAAAGGAAAAGGAAAAAAGTTCCGCCGGACCTAGTGAAGCTGCAGCAGGTGCAAATAAGCTTCAGACAGTCTTACAAGCACTGCTCAGAACTCTCAACTGAGGCACTCAACATCCAGGACTTGCCATTCGGATCTTGGTGCCTTGTGCTGGTTCCGACCTATTCACACATCGGTCCACTACTGACATCACCTCATAAGCCAACGGGGCACCCCACGCCGACTTTCGGCGCAGCATTGTAGGATGGCCACACCAGTGCGGCAACTTGCTGGACACAACATCGGGGCCATCCAGATCTCGGCGCGTTCGACTCACTGTACCGCAACAGTGACCGCAACTCAGCTGGACACGCCGTCTTTCGGCGCAGCATTGTAGGATGGCCACACCAGTGCGGCAATTTGCTGGACACCACCTCGGTGCCATCCGGATCTCGGCGCGTTCGAGTCACTGTACCGCAACAGTGACCGCAATTCAGCTGGACACGCCGTCTTTCGGCGCAGCATTGTAGGATGGCCACACCAGTGCGGCAATTTGCTGGACACCACCTCGGTACCATCCGGATCTCGGCCCGTTGTGCTGCCTTCGGCCTATTCGCACATCGGTCCGCTACTGACGCCGCCTCACGTGCCAACGGATTTTCTACGCTTTTTGTAGCCCTATGCCGCATAACAGGTCATGTGACTTGTTTATAAAACTTTTCATTGGTTCATTTTACTTTTGGTTTCCTAAAGATGGAAGGCTTGGTCATATGACCTAAAAATAACACTTTTCATTGGTTTAGAACATTTTTTTTTCCCAAACGATGAAAGCCCCACCTTGTTTCTGGATCATTCAGACTGAAGCTGGCGTCAGCATGAGAGCACCACCATCTCGTGGCTCCGTCGTGGTCATTCCGCGAGCAATCATGGCAGCCGCTCCCCACCGGAAGCCTGCAGGAGTCGGGGGCCCCCAAGACTTTTATACAATCTTCACGGCTGAGGGGATGCTTTTCGAGAATGGAGCCCAAGCCCTAGCAGGCAAGCGTCCGAGTTCCAAAGTGTCCCAGGGCCATTTCAGTGGACCAGGCCTAAAACCGAGGAGCTGTCCGCCATTTTAAGAGCCATGTGGCAGCCGCCTATCGCTGCACTGCAAGAGTGGGAGCAACTCAACAACATGGTGAGCGAGACGCTGTGGCCGCAAGAGCGAGCGCAACTCAGCTAGATGGCCGCCACCTGGGGAGGCCCGTTCACGCCGGCTCCCCCACGCCCCCCCCCCCGGGCCGCCGCACGCCAATTTTCGGAGCAGCATTGTAGGATACCAAAACCAGTGCGGCAGTTTACTGGACATCACCTGGGTGCCTGTCGTACATGTTGTGTCAGCCATGTGACACTGGACACAGACCGCTACTGACGAGGCCTCCCCCCGCACCACCCGGGACGCCCCACGCTGTTTTTCTGTGCTGCATTGTAGGATCCCTAAACCAGTGCGGCACCCAGGCGACATCACCTGGGTGCCGTCCAGAACTCTGCACGTTGTGCTGCCTTGGGACTATTCGCACAACAGACCGCTACTGACGAGGCCTCCCCCCGCCCCACCCGGGACGCCCCACGCCAATTTTCGGAGCAGCATTGTAGGATCCCTAAACCAGTGCGGCACCCAGGCGACATCACCTGGGTGCCGTCCAGAACTCTGCACGTTGTGCTGCCTTGGGACTATTCGCACAAAAGACAGCTTCTAACCATTGTTGCTTTTTGTGTTGAGAAATGTTTAAATGTTTTTAGTTTTTGTTCCGTTCGTTAAAGTTAGTAGTTAATAAAGTTTTATAACCTTACTTTGTTGGAGTGTTATCTATTTTTTTAAAAACGGGTGAATGGGGCCTTGAATCGGGTTATTGTCATGTGTGGGCTTTGGAAGTGTGCTGCTGCAGGATCGGACATTTCAAACTCAAATGCACGTTCTTTTTCTTACCTTTCCGAAGCATGGAGCGCAATAGCAGGCAGAGAAAGGGTGATGCACGTGTTGAACACTACCTGACCTGGCAAGTTGCTGGCAGTGCCCCCCCGCCCGCTCCTAAAAGAGGGCACACACACACCGCCGCCCCGAGTACTTCACAAATCTTTAAAGACCATGCGCTTGTTCATGAGGCTTAAATGGTTTATCACCTCTTCTAGAACCCCTGCATCGACCCTCTGACGTTTCATGGAAAAATTACCATGTAACACAATACCAAGCCCTGTCAGCTGAAACCCCAAGGAATCGTGGGGCATATTATCAAGGGGGTTTATCTCCGCTTTTTTGGCTTTAAAAGCCATGAAAGCGGAGATAAAATTATTTCCCTATTACCAAGCTGTCGCTAACACCAGTTAGTGACAGCTAAAAGGAGATAGCGACCATCTTGGGCCCCGCTTTGCATGTCAGTGATACTTATCACTAATGACATGCAAAGTGGCGTGCCAAGATGTTAGCGACTGGAAACAGTCCCTAACATCGCTACCTTCTATTACCAACTTTTGGAGATATTCACGCTAAGCGCGAATATCTCCAAAATCTAACACCTGCCCTGAGCAGTTCTTAGCCATGTTATCCAATGGGAGGTGGATAACATGGCTAAGAGCATTAGGTCGATAATACATGAATATCGCTGACTTTTCTGCGATAATAGCAAGGTTTATCTGCGATAAAAATCGCCGATGTGCGGCGATAATTTTTGTCTCTAAACAAGTTAGAGACAAAAATTATCGCTAGTTGTTCGTAATATGCCCCCGGGTTTTTGCTTGCAGAAATCGGGAGGCGGGAGACAAGCACTGAAATCAGTAGTCACACGCCTGAATCAGGAGGATTTGCATGTCTGAATTCTCTACAGCTGGGGCCATAAACTACATCCGCAGGGTTAGGTGATAGCCTGGGACCAGCCTGGCATCTAAAATGGCTGCCGTGCACGACAAAATTGTGGCATTCGAAAAAAGGCAAGATGGCGCAGCCGCTGGAAGAGATGTATCAACATATATCAGCCTCCTCAGCCACCCTCAGGAAACATAGGGGATTAGGATACGTCTCCCGCACCCCCTTATACCTAGTACTTTAATTAACGAAGCACAAAATGGCGAATTCCCGTTTCGCTACCAGTTTGCGGCCCAGTTCGCGGCCCGTGAAGCGCTTCTACCGTGAAAAATCATTTTTTTTTTATTTTCCCCACGGGACCCTTTAATAACCCCAACAACATTCCTAGGGGGTCAAGAGGGGGATACCTTGCCCCCTTTCATTAAATTCCCCCTTAGTTTTTCACCTTTTCTTCTCTCTCGATCCTACCGAGAGACAAGATGGCGGCCGCTCCGGACTGTCACGCAGCAAAAAAAAAAAAAAGCTCACGCACAGCCGCTGGAAGAGATGTATCAACATATATCAGCCTCCTCAGCCACCCTCAGAAAACATAGGGGATTAGGATACGTCTCCCGCACCCACTTATAACTAGTAATTTAATTAACGAAGCACAAAATGGCGAATTCCCGTTTCGCTACCAGTTCGCGGCCGCGCTTCTACCGTGAAAAATCATTTTTTTTTTATTTTCCCCACGGGACCCTTTAATAACCCCAACAACATTCCTAGGGGGTCAAGAGGGGGATACCTTGCCCCCTTTCATTAAATCCCCCTTTCGTTTTCCACCTCTTCTTCTCTCTCGATCCTACCGAGAGACAAGATGGCGTCCGCTCCGGACTGTTTAGAATGTTGACAGACACCGGAGAGCCAATCAGCTTTCTGCGCGCAAAGTTCCGATAAGCGAAAAGTAAGCGGACCGGATCGCTGCCCAGAGCGCTGTTACAGATATATATCTTGGTTTGAACGTTAATTTCTCAAAAACTACTGGAGCACATATATTGAGACCTAGCAAAGGCACATCGGGCTAACAGTCCCTACAATTTTGCCAAGTTTCGTGCAAATCCATTCAGCCGTTCGAGCTAAAAGTGAGTCCAACCGCCCTATGGAAATTAACATGGGAAAAACGCGTTTTGGGACCCCCCTTTTTTCTCGGCCCCCCCTTGACGAAACCCCCCCAAATTTTTAGGGGCTGCTCAGAAACAAACTGTGCCATTTTCCTGAAAATTTCAGCCGATTCCGTCCACAAACGCCAAAGTTATTAGACATAGAATTTTCAAAAGTCCCATAGAGAAAAAATTCTAACTATATATACCTACTGGCTATCGCCAGTAGGTCATATATATATATATATTTTCTCTCCACAAAGGTATCCTTCGACTCCGTGCGCTCAACTATACCTGGTTTACCCCTATCGGATTCCATATCACGCTGCACTGGTTACACATAACCTGAATTTTAAGATTTTACCACATTTGGTTTTGTCTGCACATACAGTTTTACTTACATTTTTGTTTTGTTTATCACACCAGTACAAATATTTGGCTAAGGAGTTTACTAAACGAGAAATGTATAAACCCAATGTATAAGATTTGTACAGGTGGTATTATAATTGCATAACATCAGCATAACTATCATCATGGGTTCAAAGTGCAGAAACAAACATTAAGAGTGATTGTGTATTTAAACACAGTATTTTGAGGTCTGATGTGCCAAACCTAATCAAATCCAATATAACATATGTATATATATTTTTGCTTTTTAAAAATATGAATAATCTATTTATTGTATTTTATCGTGGTATTGTACTTTATACGATAAAGTTTTGGCAGGCGACTGGATGCCAATGTATTTATACAGTGAATGCCAAAAATACTGTGAGATTACCCTCTTTCAGCACTTTATACAAGATGTCTTCTATCTTGACTGTTATAAGACATCCCCCTCTCAGTGTATTAGCCAATCAAATGTACTGTCACTTTAGCATCAGCACTTTAAATTTAGCTCACTTCCCTCAGTGCGTCATGTGACCAAGGCCTCTGTGTAGGCCGAAACGTTATGCTGACGAGGTGTGCCTAAAATAAAAAAACTCACCTGCACTCTGGGTCTTCTGTTTCTTCTTCTGCTGCGGTTCCAGATGGTGGGCGTGTTGCTGAGTGGAAACAAAGGGATAATCACTTAAACCGGTTGAGTGTTTCTCCGGTGCTGGAAGACCCCTTCTCCACAAGCGGCGGAGCAGCAGAAAACCGTGACCTCCGGTCAATCGGAAGTCGTTTACTTCTCCTGTTGGGGAGATACTGCCCCAGCTCCTGGACACCGAACAAGCTCGCTGCTTCAGAGACCGGGTCAGGTATGGTGGAACGGCTGTCCTAACACCGTGCCGAGTACCCGCTGCTAAGCGGTGATTTAAGGACTGTTCCGGTGGAGAAGTTGTGCGCATACGAAGGTTTGACAGCTATTGTAGCTGTATCCCCGTATCGAGTGAGCTAAATATCTATATCGCTAATTTGGCAAACACCATGTCGGCAGACGCATGCAAAGGGAGAGAGGTGGCGGCTCTCGAAGCTTTTGACGACTCCCCGGCTGGCGGGTCGGTGGTGAGCCTTTCTGAGGAACCAGGTGCTACGGGAGGTTCCGGCATCTGCGATAAGTTCAAAACCTTGGAAAAACTCCTCAAACGAGAACAGTCCAAATGGTGGGAACACCGTTCCCTGAGCAGATATCTAGAGGTGAATCGGATACGTCGGTGGTTGAGAGTTATGTTGGCCCCGAGCTACGAATATATGGACCCTGCAATGCTCAAGGACTGGGCCGAATGGAGCTGGGACTCATCCCGTCGCTTGGTTGTGATGTTGGTGCGATATGCAGAGAGTGACAGATTGAAAATTCAAGTGCAGATTGACGAGATTGAAGCTGAAATTGTAAGTCTGTGCGTGGATAATGCGGACATATCCCTGGGATGTAAAAAATATAGAGAGATAATGCAGCAAAGAGTCCAAAAATAGGAGGACGTTATCAGAAAACGCAATGCGTTTAAATTCCAGCGCGATAAGTCTGATTACAATGAGGGTCGCTTTTTCACATTTGCTCGCAAGTACGACGCCATCAAAGCAACAAAAGCTTCAAGTTCTCGTATAGCGCAAACTACCATCCCAACAACTGCTCTGACACTCTCCAAGTCACCAGACAATTCCACCAACACAAACCTCAGTTCGAATATGGACAGCGGGTCTGAATCTGATGTGGCTAGAGGTTCGGCACGGTTGCTGTTTACCCGGCTCACCCTGGAACAGGAGCTGGAATGTATCCGCCAGGACTGACGCGATACACTGCGCCCCAGAAACCTAGCACCAGTAAAAGCCCAAACACCAAGCGATGAGAACGTAGAAAACGCAACACAAAGCTTAAAGCCCAAGAAAAGAAACTACAAGCGGTGGAACACCAACAAAAAGAAGTAAGCAATATATCTCATAAACTAGACAATGGTTTATCTGTGATTAATCTAACTCCTACTGCTTTTACTGACTCAGAGATTCGTATTTTGTCGATGGGATTGTCGTTTAGTCCCCCTAGCAACTTCAATTATGCGGACACAAGAATAGATCTTTTTAAATTCACGCGCAAGCTTAAGTTGCAAAAACACTTTGCCAGTAGTAAATCACGTAACACTGTCAGAAGATCAACGGTTACGTCAACTACTGCGGGGTTGGTTGTGAATGATATCCCGCTGATGCAGGACTTGGAAGCATTGAGACTGGAAGTATCTCCCTCACAGAACACACAGGGGGATTCAACTGCCCAAATTGGCAGGTTAACAAAGTTCAAACCGCATTCCACATTCACTCCAGTAACGCCTTATGACAACATCGACATTTTCCATGATGCCATTATTACACAAGTCAAGACATTGCATGTAAATACATTGAAATCTAAAGAACATAACCAAAGGTGTAACAATGAATACCAGGAACTGGTCAAAAAAATACAAAAGGATGGTAACTTGATAGTCAGGCAATCTGACAAGGGCGGAAACGTCGTGCTCTGGCCCAGGAACCTTTATATGGAGGAGGCGTACTTGCACCTGAATGACTCAAGTTGTTACAAACATAGTGATGTTTGTGCATTGAGAAAAGCGCAATCTGATTTCCACTCCATGTTGATGGGCTGGCGCTCGAGTGGGCTCATCAGCATGGATGAGCTGAAATTTCTAAAGAATGACCACCCAATCACCCCTGTGTTGTACTTAATCCCCAAAGTGCATAAAAATTCTGTTAAAACACTTGGAAGACCTATAATTTCAGCGTGTGGGGGGTTACTAGAGAATGCTATAACGTATATTGACTCATTCCTTCAGGAATGTGTTGCAGCACTCCCATCCTACATCCAGGACTCAAGTGACCTTTTAAGAAAAATGAAAGAAGTGCAATGGGAGAAAGACTACTGGCTAATCACACTTGATGTAACATCACTCTATACCAGTATTGTACACACAGACGGAATAAGAGCCACCCAATTTTACCTGGGCCAGCGCCCGATTGAGCTCGCTGAGCATAACAAAATGTTACTCACTATGACCAGTTTCTGTTTAAACCACAATTATTTCATGTTCCTCAACCAGTACTATCAGCAGGTTAGGGGTGTTGCCATGGGGGCCTGTTTCTCTCCCAGTTATGCCTGTTTGCACATGGGCTACTGGGAGAGGCAGGTCCTCCATGGTGATCACCTTGAAATCTGCTCCCGCCACATCGTACGATGGTGTAGGTACATCGATGATGTCCTTATGATCTGGCGTGGGACACGTGAGGAAGCAAATATCTTCATTGAAACCCTGAACAGCAATGCATATAATCTGGCTTTTACATCACATCTCAGCCAGACACAAGCACACTTTCTGGACATCACAATAGAGGTCAGTCAGGATAGGTTGGACACTAGGCTTTACAGAAAGCCCACTGCGGGCAATACTGTGCTGCATGCTGACAGCCAGCACCCTCCGCACCTAATTAGAAGCATCCCCTACAGGGAGATGCTTAGAATTAGGCGCATTTGCAGCACAGACAACCATGGCAAAATAGCGCAGGGAGCCAGTAAGCAAAGGTTTCTGGCTAGAGGGTACAAAGAAAGCCTAATTGACATAGCTATTAACAAAGCGAATGCCCTGTCCCGTAATGATGCATTGACCCATAAAAAAGTCCAGAGACTCACAGATTCCAGGGCATCACAACCAACAAGACTCATTTGGACCTACAATAGACAACACGGTGCACTAAGGAAAATAGTCAATAAACACTGGAACCTGATTAGGTTAGACCCAGTAATTGGCGAACATATGCCTAGTAAGCCAGCTATCACCTTCAGGAAGGCGTACTCCTTGCAGGATGCCTTGGTTAAATCCAGTCCTGAGGTGATCCCTTCTAAAAACTGGATGGCCACAAGTAAAGGATTTAGAAAATGCTCGAGCTGCAAGGCTTGTTCGCATGTACTCAACAAAACCGAGTTCCTTACTGCATTTTCCACAGTGCCCCACAAAATCAAAAAACAACTTACGTGCAAAAGTGAATACGTGGTATATGTGCTGGAGTGTCCGTGTGGCCTGCAATATATTGGTAGCACCAAATTGCAGGTCCACAAGAGGATACTTCAGCATATAAGGGCCATCAATACTAACGATGCCACGTATCCTGTTGCTAGGCATTTCAAGGAATACCACAATAACAACAGTGGACACCTTAGGTATTATTCCATAGATGCTGTAGGTCCCTTGAGGAGAGGTGGCAACAGATAAGGCATTTTAAGAGCATTGGAGACCAGATACATTTTAGAAATGGACAGCAAGACCCCGCATGGCCTAAATTCCACAGAGGATTTTTATACATGTCTCTAACCAATTCTTAATGTCACCCAATAACCTGCGACCTCTATAACCATCTGTGATGCCCATATCAATTGCTCACTACCAGAATTGTTGTACCTTTTCACTATTACAACTATATATGTATTAACAGCTAGGTTGAATAGTGTGGTACTCATTCAACGACTATACCTGGTTTACCCCTATCGGAACCCGTATCACGCTGCACTGGTTACACATAACCTGAATTTTAAGATTTTACCACATTTGGTTTTGTCTGCACATACAATTTTACTTACATTTTTGTTTTGTTAATCACACCAGTACAAATATTTGGCTATGGAGTTTACTGAACGAGAAATGTATAAACCCAATGTATAAGATTTGTACAGGTGGTATTATAATTGCATAACATCAACATAACTATTGTCATGGGTTCAAAGTGCAGAAACAAACATTAAGAGTGATTGTGTATTTAAACACAGTATTTTGAGGTCTGATGTGCCAAACCTAATCAAATCCAATATAACATATGTATATATATTTTTGCTTTTTAAAAATATGAACTATCTATTTATTGTATTTTATCGTGGTATTGTACTTTATACGAGAAAGGTTTGGCAGGTGACTGGATGCCAATGTATTTATACAGTGAATGCCAAAAATACTGTGAGATTACCCTCTTTCAGCACTTTATACAAGATGGCTTCTATGTTGACTGTTATAAGACATCCCCCTCTCACTGTATTAGCCAATCAAATGTACTGTCACTTTAGCATCAGCACTTTAAATTTAGCTCCCTTCCCTCAGTGCGTCATGTGACCAAGGCCTCTGTGTAGGCCGAAACGTTATGCTGACGAGGTGTGCCTAACATAAAAAAACTCACCCTGCACTCTGGGTCTTCTGTTTCTTCTTCTGCTGCGGTTCCAGATGGTGGGCGTGTTGCTGAGTGGAAACGAACGGATAAAAAAAAAAAAAAAATATATATATATATATATATATATATATATATAAATATATGTTCCAACAAGTTGCTCTACAAACTGCATATGGCCAGGGAGGTGGTGCAAACTCCGGCCAAGCGTGCCGGTCGAATAATATCAAAACCAAATTCCAAACAGATTACTTGCGCTCTCAGCAACTCAGTACGACAAGTAGATGGTATTCACGGGTGTTTATTCACCTTCTCAACATGTTGAGTAAGTCAAAAAAGCACCCGTGAATACCATCTACCTGTCGTACTGAGTTGCTGAGAGCGCAAGTAATCTGTTTGGAATTTGGTTTCAATATATATATATATCACCAAAGTCTTAAAGAATTTGAATGCGCATTCAGAAAGAGGGTAGATAAACACCAAATTTTAATCCTGGTAGCCAGGATTAAAATTTGGTGTTTATCTACCCTCTTTCTGAGTGCACATTCGAATTCTTTAGGACTTTGGTGACATTTTTACCGGCATATGCGCCACCTGACAATGGGTTGTTATAGGGGTGGGTAACCCAATAAACCCTTGCGGGCTTGGGCAGTCAAAGTGTTTGAGGAAAAAGTTGCCAGCAAGGGATTTGTTTAATACTTAAAGTTTAACAGTGTCGTGAAGTCTGTATTATTTGGACTTATCAGCTGAGTAGAACAGCAACTGTTCAACGTATTCTCAATCTGTTTCAAAATTCTATAGAAGCTACCACACTAGCCCTATACCAGTACAACAACTTGAACAGATTCACAGTAACTTTTATGGTTGTACACAATAAATGAAATATTGAACACAAGAACAAAAGTAGAGCAACACGGAAAGGTTTGTTCTTCAAAAAAATTATTGTTTATATTCTTCCAAATGTAAATTATCAAAAAATCAAGGGTATACAGTTAATGGTGATTGCATGTATATCTTAAGTAAATGGAGCTGACAAAACTTAATTAAAAAATTAATGGATTGTTTTGTCAGCTCCATTTACTTAAGATATACATGCAATCACCATTAACTCTATACCCTTGATTTTTTGATAATTTACATTTGGAAGAATATAAACAATAATTTTTTTGAAGAACAAACCTTTCCGTGTTGCTCTACTTTTGTTCTTGTGTTCAATATTTCATTTAGTGTGTATAACCATAAAAGTTACTGTGAATCTGTTCAGGTTGTTGTACTGGTATAGGGCTAGTGTGGTAGCTTCTATAGAATTTTGAAACAGATGTGAGAATACGTTGAACAGTTGCTGTTCTACTCAGCTGATAAGTCCAAATAATACAGACTTCACGACACTGTTAAACTTTAAGTATTAAACAAATCCCTTGCTGGCAACTTTTTCCTCAAACACCCGACAATGGGAGCAAAACAGGAAGAACCCTCTTTGTTTGGAAATATATATATATATATATATATATATATATATATATATGTATATATGTATTTTTATCGCTATATATATATATATTTTGTTTGTGAAAGATAGCGATAGATAGAGCAAGATAGAAATAGACCAACAGACAAAGGTAGCTAAGACATACATAGTAGCATGGATTGAAAAGCGCCATTCACATGCTAGGCTCCATCTGGAGTCGTGCCTGTAAGATGCTGTAAGCAGAACCCACATGAGTCATATCATAACGAAAGGACTACGTGTCCCAGAAGCCCAAGTATAAGGAAATGCATTAGAGGGTGATATAAATGGTAATTAGTGACAGGAGCCTTCGTATCTGCCTACTGCAAGTTTCCTGTGAGCAAGGAGCAACGGCTCAGAAACGCGTAGGGAAGATTTTAGGAAGTTGCATATTTGCCGCTTTTCTGCTGAATAAAGAACTCTCCTGTAAGTGAAAGCCCGCCTGTCATTGTGTGCGATCCTGCTTGAGAACAAGACTTTGGATGTTATATTAAACTGGCCCGTTCTGGTTGGGGGAGCAGTGCCACCACTATGGATTGTGGACTGTGGTTCTGACAACTGAACCGTTATGCAGGATGACAGGAGCATGGATTGAAAAGCGCCATTCACATGCAAGGCTCCATCGGGAGTCGTGCCTGTAAGATGCTGAAAGCAGAACCCACATGGGTCATATCGTAACGAAAGGACTACGTGTCCCAGAAGCCCATGGATAAGGAAACCCATTGGAGGATGATATAATTGGTAATTAGTGACACCAGCCTTCATATCTACCGACTGCAATTTTCCCGTGAGCAAGGAGCAACAGCTCCAAAACGCGTAGGGAAGATTTTAGGGATTTGCATGTTTGCCGCTTTTCTGCTGAATAAATGACTTTTCTGTAAGTGAAAGCTCGCCTGTCATTGTGTGCGCTCCTGCTTGAGAACAAGACTTTGGATGTTACATATAGTTATGTAAGTATATTTTTTTGTGAAAGAGAGAGACAGATAGAGCAAGATAGAAATAGGCCAATAGGCAAAGATAGCTACATCTAGACATACACAGAAACCAAAACTTCCAGCAGCAAATTAAGAGAGCCGAGGTCAGGCGCACCCTTAAAAATGTTTCTTAAATATTAACAGAAGAATTCAGTAGCAAAGAAACAGCCTAAATAATTTTGTAGAAACACAAATTAAAAACTGTTTTGCCGAAACATTTGAATATCAGTTGAAAACAAAATGTAAACATCACAAAAACAATGACTATCAGTGGTCCAAGGTCTATAGGCAAAAACACGAATCCTCACCAGCAATAAAATACATCTCTTGTAAGCAGATGCTTAACTGACAATGTACCTAACGGCTCTTTGTTAGCAAAAAAGAAATGAAGGCGATATTGCTTATACGGCCTCCTGCTAACGAGGGCTGACCCATATCCGCATTATATAGTACTTGTGGTTTGGCTGGAATTTGTATTGACTGTCATGCTAACTAATTGAAAAAAAAGGCTTGGAAAAAAGCCCATTTTCAATTTGCCCCATTATGCATTTTTGGACAGAAAGAATAAAGCTGATAGACAGCTGATGCTTTCACCGCCGACAGACCTAAACCGCTGTTTCATTGAAGCAACCTTGCAAATGCCTTTAATGTCGGACTGAAATAATGCACTGACGCGAGCTATGTTTACGCAGCTTTATTCCAGCGCTTACATCTCCAAACTGACGCGCACTCGCACCGCCTCTCCCCTTCCGATTAAGGCCATGCCTGATCCGGAAGACCTGGACATGGTCAGGCATGGCAACATGACATCTCCACCTTTTGTACATTGTCATTTACCTTAAGTCGTTATTCTTTAAAGTTCATCAAAAAGTCGGACAGGCCTTCGAGTAGTCTTCTGTGGCCGGCGAGGAGGATGTTTTTCTCTGGATTCATCCGTGCTAATTACGTGAAGGCGTTCTTCGACGCTGTCCGCTCCTAGGGCTGAGGTGTCTGTGCCTGTTTCATCTTCTCGACTGTAGCTGCTGGATTCCACTTCTTGAAGTGCGATATGTTTCTTGTGGTTCTCTTTGTTGTGGAGGCTGCTGTGACCATTGTTCCTTTGGTCTTCACTACTTGTAGTGGGTGGGCATGATATCGGCTGTCGGCTTTAGTTTTCTGTTCCTGCTTTACTAATACCCAATCTCTTTCTTGGATGCTGGACGTCTTCACATGGCGATTAATGTAAGCGTAGACTTTCATCTTTACTTTCTTGTCTCTATAAATGTTCATCAGTGTCTCATGTAATGTATGTAATGTATGTAATGTAATGTAATGTATGTGGTCTTGTAAAGCGCACTGCTGCCCTGAGGCGTCGTGGCGCTGTAGACCGCTGGGGAACCCGTCCTGGCTATCCCTGTGAGATGGTCCCTACTGGGTATCTCCAAGGTGAAACCAGGTATCCCCGGCGAATATGGGGGGCCGTTGTAGAGATGAGGCAAGCTAATGCCCAGAGTTGCCGAGTGTGATCCCTGGTTAGAGTAGGCACAGAGGCGAGAATTATCGAGTCCGCTGACCCTGGTCCACGACCCTGCCGCGTCGGGAATTGAACCCTGGTCCCAAGCCGTTCTCTGCTTCCGGGTCTGCCGCCTCTAACCAGTGAGCCACACCACTGATCTGAGGTCGGGAGTCTGGAGTGTATGACTGCATCCGACGTCAGGATCCTGGTGCACGGGGTTCTCCTGAGCATCAGGGTATTGGGGGCACCTGTTGGTGGTGCTGTGTGGTGTGGTTCTGTATGCTCTCAGTACTTCGTTGAGAGCAGGTTGGATGTCTTGCTGTGACAGTTCAGCTTGTTGTATTGTTTTCTTCAGGGTGGCCATGAAGTGCTCAACCATCCCATCGGCTTGGGAATTCTAGGAACTCACGTCCATTGAATGGGTGTCCATTGTCTGTCTTCACTATCTTGGGAATTTCCCATGCTGCGAACACTTCGTCAAGGAAGGGTATGACGGCAGATGCTCTTGTGGATGATAATTGGTGCAAAGAACAATTGAGGAAGTGTAGAGGTAGTGGTGATAGAATCACCCTCCAAAACGATATGAGAAAACAATGAGATTCTATCAATGTGAAGTGATCGAAATATTTTTATGTATATTTTCAACTTTGCAGTGAAGGGAAGTGGGAACGGCTCTCTTCGCAAGTGGCAGAAAGAGAGCACTATGTGCTTTTAAAATACCCCTCACACACTAAGAATCCCTTAGTGTCATGCTTCATCATAGGGTTCTTCACGTCTCTCTATGGGGCGGGCGTGCTACGACCTATTAGCTACGCGGGAGCACTAATATAACTGATGATAGGCTATGTGTGGTGTAGGACAGTGATAAGTGATAGGAGTGTAGGGACCTAAATACGTGAATGTAAAAAAATTTAAAAATCCCCTGGCTAATGGAAAAAATTGATTTAATGACTTCCCTAGCTAGGAACAGTAAAAAGGGGTTTGAGAGGTAGAACAGAATACGTTAACTACCTAGTCGACATGACATGTTTCGTAAGCAGTCCCCTGCTGCTTACTCATCAGGACCTCTGATGGTCCCTACTAGTAATACTCAATTTCTAAATACAGTTTGCCTAAAGTCCTAAAACCTAATAGCAAAAATCGGCTACTTGGTTAGGCTTCTAGGCTTGAGTGGGCCCTCAGTGAAGCGAAAAAATGTGTTGATCTGTTGTGGTCCCTGTAAAGGAAAAAGGAAAAAGAAAGTACAGTATTGTAAATGCACAAAAAAGATCAGCAATTTGCGTGAGTCACATTGTGGCATAGTATCCATGTCTTGGTTGGAGGCTAATGCCTCATAGGCCAACTAAACATATAGACAGATGGTGATATATTTTTCTGCCCCTGATGTCGTGGGTATAATAACCCTCCAAAGTTTCACACACTCGAATGCGGCAGAACCCACCACATCACACGCACACATTCTGCAGCGTTCCCTTAAAATGCGAATTGAGATAAATGGCGTAGCTGTTTGGAAAGGTTCCATGATAAAACCACAGAGACTCAATGTTCAGTAAGAAAAGACAATCCGTTATCTGAGAAGGCGTAAACTACACCTTGTCGTAAATGCATTCACATGACATATAGTGTATACATACAGTTCTTTTATATGCTGTGTGCCCCATGTGACTGCATGCTGGGGATCGCTATCTTGCGGTCTACTGTAAAAATACAAAACAAGGTCGGTCTCACGAGGTGATCACTGAGAAGCGTGGCCCATTACTTTGCGTCTGAGCAGGTTTTTAGTGACCCATGGACAGGGTCTTACTTACGAAACCGCTGCAGATATTCTGGCTTTAATCCTACCCCTCAGCAGCTCTGTGGCATCAAAGGATGGCCACCCGGGCTCGGTATTTATGCCGGAAATACTTCCCTCGGCAAATGCTGTGTCATCCCAGGTGTAGCCGGAGAGCTAGGATGCTGACAAAAATGGCCGTTCGTCGTGGTACGGTCGGGGCGGGTCACCCGACTGTGAAGTCTTTCTCCCATCCTAATGCTTTATTTTCGTGTGGGAAATATGTATATCATAATTCAATGAGCACAAGAGTTCGCTCGAAAAATAGAATTAGATTGGCCATATCAGTGTTGTGCCCCTATTGGTAAAGCAGAGCGCAATCTTGCAGAGGAACTCATAGACTAGTGAGCTAACAAAAAAGGCCGCCTGATCTGGCAGGGTCTCAAAAGAGAGTCCGGAGTTACAGTCTTTCTTCTATCCCTACACATGCTAATGTGCAAAAGGAGAAATTAGATAAGAAAAAATGTTAGATAAGAAAAAATGGTGCAATGATGATTGGTATATACTATATTAGTAAGTAAAAAGCGGATTGCGAAAAGGGGATAGTCCTTTTGTAGAACTACCACGAATGTCTATCCCTCCGTGCAACGGATGTTATGGATGTTGTATGGTGTTCCAGTGGGTTGGCATTAATGTCTAGTGATTGCAGTTGGATTATGACATGCACAGACACAAAGTCATATCTATTCTGACTGGTATCGCTGAGACACATGGTAATTAGTCATATATACCCATCCACGACGCGGCAAGTTGGTTCTGCGTCTACCAGCAGATGCACTGTGATGGTCATATGGGTGCTGTAGCAAGGCCATATAGGGGCATTTCTGGTGTCCGGATGCGGTTCATACCCGCCCACCAGTCTTACTCTCTTAGATGTTTGGCAACAGTTTGGAACGTTTTTTCAGAGCTGGCCCCACGGAATCTCGTCATTCAAGCCAGTGTTATTTGTATCCAGGCGAAACACCCATCTTTGTTCTTTTTCCAACAAGTGTTCTTCCCTTGCCACCTGTTCAATTATGGTCGAGGAGATGTCTTCCGGTTTATGGTCTTTGTCCAAGAAGTGGGTTGTTAATTTGTTACTGGCTCTGTGACATTTAATGGTACTCTTGTGTTCTGCTATCCTGGTTTTTATTGCCCTGCTGGTCATGCCTACATACTCTAGAAGGCAAGGGCATGTGATAAGATATACAACGTTGTTGCTGTTGCAAGTCGTGAAACATCTTTGTTCCCAGCTTGTACCATTGCGGAAAGTCAGTTTTTTGCTCTTTTTTGTCAGGCAACAGACCTTACATTTGCTACATGGATGGTGGCCTTGGACGAAATCAGTGTTCCTCTTGGGGTTGTCGTTCGGGTTTTTTGGTCGGGTGTGCACCAGAATGTCTCGTATGTTCCTCCTCCTTCTGTGGGAAAACATGGGTTTTTGTAGCTGCAGGTCACCACTATTGAGAATTGTCCAGTGTTTATTTATGATCTTGGTGACTTGGTTAGAACTCGTATTATATGTAGTGATACATATTGGTCTTTTCTATTCCTCTCTGGGTATACTTTCCTCCAGGAGGTTCTCCCTGCAGTTGTTGTGGGCCCTTTTGAATGCTTGATTGATTATTCGATCTGGGTACTGGCGGGCTTCCAATTTCTTCCGCAGATCATTGGATTGAACTTTGAAGTTCTCAATTTCAGTGCAGTTACGCCTTAGGCAGAAGAATTGCCCGTAAGGCAGGTTGTCCCGTAAATGTTTGGGATGGAAGCTCTGGTACATGAGTAAACAATTCTTGGAGGTACTTTTGAAATATGTGGTGGTCATTAGTCGGCCATCTTTGGGAAATATATTGAGGTCCAGAAAGACAAGGCTGCTGTTAGAGCACGTGCTCGTGAACTTTAAGAAATTGTCCCATAGGTTCAGCCACGTCAGGAATTGTTGTGATGTACGTTCATCACCATCCCAGATTATGAGGATGTCGTTGATATACCTCTTCCAAGTTCTTATGTTCTGTTTGAATGGGTTGCTGGGGTGGAGTATCCTGGTGGTTTCCAGATTGTGCACGTAAAGACCAGCTATACTGGGAGCAAATGTGCTCCCCATGCTGGTCCTGTGCTTCTGTAGGTAGAGGGTGCCATCATATTCGAAGAAATTCTCTTTCAACGTTAGTGAGCAGCATTCCCTGATCACATTCCTCAGTGTTTGGTAATCCCAATCGTCCTCAAATAAGACGTACTCAATAATGCTGAGGGTCTCGTTGTGTGGGAGGCTGGTGTATAGACTCTCCACGTCACAGCTTATCAATAGTTGGGTGTTGGGGTCAAATGTTAATTCCTCTAAAAGGTTCAGTACGTCCTTGGTATCTCTTAGATAAGTAGACGACCGTTGGACCATGGGTCGTAGGTAGGCGTCAGCGAATTTGGAAACAGGTTCCAAAACCGATCCAATTCCAGAAACAATTAGACGGCCAGGTGGGTTTTCCAACCGTTTATGTATCTTTGGTAAGGTGTATAGATATGGGGTTTTTGGATTCTTTTGGCAAAGGAATTCACCTTCTTTTTTGGTTATCCAGTTGTGGGCCAGTGCGTCCTCCACCATTGTGCCAATTTTCACTTGTACTCTTTCCGTTGGGTCAAAGCCGAGCACCTCGTAGTTCCGTCGGTCCTGTAGGAGTCTCACGCATTCATTCTCATATTGTTGTTTACTTTGTATGACCGTCGCGCCACCCTTGTCCGCTGGTTTTATAACAAGACCAGCGTTCCCACTCAGTTCTTGTAGTGCTTTTCATTCATCACTGGAGATGTTCTGAAACTCCCTCCTGTCCATTGGATTCAAATCGGTCAGGTCCTTCATAACAGCTTTTTCGAAGGTTAGAAGTTCGATAGGTAGGGTGTTGTCCATTGGTGTGAAAGTGGACTTTGGTCTTAGTCCAGTGTCGCATTCAGTGGTACCTGTTTCTTTGTCTTTGAAGAAGACTTGGATCTTCAAGCGTCTCGTAAACTCCTGCACTTCTTTGCACAGAAGGAATTTGTCCATATTGGCTGTAGGAACATAGCCTAGACCCTTTTCTAGTACTTTTTTCTGTGCCTCTGATAGGTTAAAATTGGTTAGGTTCACTATGAGGCTCCCTTCCAGTTCTTTGATGCACCTGTCATGCTTCTTGTTGCCATTCTTAGTGGCTCCTCTTCTCCAGTAGTCCAGTGGACGGTTGTGCCCCATCCGATTGCGTCCCTTGTTCCTGCCTTGACGCACCCCTAAAAAAGGATTCTGATCATAGTAGCCATAGTCTTGTTGTTGGTATGCCCAAGGGGGGTAGGGTCCTTGTGGGTGCTGGAATGGAGGGGGTCCATACTGTTGAGGTGGATACATCATTGGTGGTGGGTAGTTGTTCCATCCTCTCGCCCCATGGTAGTTGGGTCGCCGATAGTTAGGGCGTATTCCCTGGTACCTAGGGCTCCATTGTACAGAAGTCAACCACTTACCTGCAAGACACAAAGAGCTTATTAAATCTACTACAAGACGTGGAAGTTGATGAGAACACTGTGCTACTAAGTTTTGATATTGAAAGCCTATACACGAGCATACCCCAGGACGATACCATCCGAGTCCTGGGGAACACCTTAGAGAACGCAGACTGGCCTTTTCATACTCCCAGGGCCTTCATTCTGGAATGCGCCACCCTGGCCCTCAAACGTAATTACTTCGAGTTTGAGGGAACACTTTTCTTACAGACCGGGGGCACTTCAATGGGCAGCGTTTTTGCCCCCAGCATAGCTGGTATGTACGTGTATGACTTCGAGAATAAATTCATTCTGAACGACATGAATCCATATCGTGAACATCTGACCTTCTGGAGGCGATACATTGATGACGTCCTTGCCATTTGGCAAGGACCAACTGAACTTCTTGAACAATTTATCGCTTGGATTAGCACCTGTGATAGAAACCTCAGGTTCACGAGTTGCTACGACAAAGGAGAAATTGTTTTTCTCGATGTAGTAATAAACAAGGAAGGCAATCGTCTGGAAACCAAAAGCCATTACAAACCAACCTCAAAAAACAACCTCTTAAGGTTTGAAAGTTTCCACCCTCGACCTCTTAGGTAAAACCTACCCTACGGGCAATTTTTAAGACTGCGTAGAAATTGCAGCAAATTATCTGACTATAAAAAACAAGCAGATGACCTATCTGTAAAACTAGGCAATCGTGGATACCCTAAGAAGATAGTGAAAAAATGCCAAAAGAGGGCCAGGAACCAGCCCAGAGAGGCACTCCTTGAAGAAAAAACCAGAACAGATGAAGAAATACCACCGACCTGTGTGACTACGTTCAACTCGATATCAAACCAAGTAACTAAGAGTATAAACAGACATTGGAATATCATAAACACTGGAAATCTTCATTGGGAAAAACCGTTGTTTTCCTTTAAGAAGTCTCAAAGCTTGAAAGACACTCTTGTAAATACCAGACCGAGAACAAAAATGACTCCTACCACACCATCCATTACCAGGGCCTGGGGCCTACCTGATGTAACTGGACACTTTCGCTGCGGAGATTGCAGTGTGTGCCATTTAACCAGGAATACAAAGACTCTAGATCTAGAAGCTGGGAAGACCTGGAGGCAAATTGTGCATACTAACTGCAACAGCGAAAATGTAGTCTATCTGATCGAATGTACTTGCAAAAAACGATACATTGGGATGACAACCCGAAAGGTCAAACAGAGAATTTGTGAACATCGCAGCACCATACGTTGCAAGAAAAATGCGACCCGATTGACAGACCATTTCCTTGAAAAAGGCCACACTCCAAATGATATGTTCTGGACTGTCATTGAGCAAATCACTCCAGGACCAAACATACAAAAATGCCTGTATGAGAAGGAGCAGAGATGGGTGTATAGACTGTCCACCAACAAATATGGTCTGAATGACAATATTCCTTGGGCCTCTTTACTTTCCTAAGTACCTCATCCTCACTACTTGTATATTCCCAACCAGCGTCTACCCCACTGTGATGAGGCTTTTAGTACACATTATCTGCCAGGCAAAGGGTTTTATAGCCTTTTGTCCCTCTACCCCTATGAATCTTTTTGTTTAATAAAAGGAATATATTTCCCTCATTATATCTCCTTCTAATGATACATATTCACAAAATCCAAGGAGTACGTATGAATATCTGATACCTAATTCTGCTCTGCCATGAACCCCCCCCCCCCCCCCCCCTTTTTTGATCCCAACAACCGGCTCGTTCCGACTCCGATTATGGAGCCTTCTGTCCCTCAATCCCTATGAATCTTTGAGTTTGAAAGAAAGAATATATTTCCTTCCTTTTAATGATACATATCCTAGGAGTGCGTACGAACATTCAAAACCTTATTCCTCTTATTCGTTCTGACTCCGTTTACGGAGGCTTTGTTTACACAACATTCCCCTGGCAACCTAGTACGCGTATGACGAGCACGTGATTACGTGACGTCATCACGCGACGACAACCACGCCCTCCGCGCCCGCAATGGCGGCCGCCTTTAACTTCGGCGCTGCTTTTCTCTCCCGCACGGGTGCGCGGAGGGGCGGATTAGGTTATTAGCCGATTTCCAAGCTGAGAAACTGTAAGTAGAGTCTGTACTTATGGAAACGCTTCAGTTTCCGGATCGTTTCATCCAAAGAGAAGGAGAACATACGGTATTTGATACTGTCTCTTGACCTTACGATGTTCCCATTTCTCTTTGACTCCACAGAATACGTTTTGAGCTTTGTAGCCTCTCCCCTCAATCCCCGTGCAGCAAGCATTTCTCCATTGAGGAGTGAGCGTTTTTTAATATTCTGGCAATGTGTGTTTAGTGTGTTGTTTGTCTTGTGTTAAATGTAATTTTGGATCAAGTTGGTATATTTTCACGTCGGTAATTCCTGGCACTAATCATACAGAGTCATGACTTAGGCACGCACAATCTAGCTTGTGTTAGACTGGTTTAATATATAGAATTATATGTGCGTGTTCACCTTCACACCCATATTGATAGGTGTGTCCTCTTAGGAACAAATAGTTCCCATTTAGAAACTATGCTGATACACCGCACTATTGATAATTCGCATTAACAGAATGTGGAATGACTCACAGATAGAGAGGACTACGTCACTTCACTACGTTACAGGCATGTAAACAGCCTTTATGACTTATGATCCTCTCTCTTTTCACAGGTTTTTGCAATTTTGATTGTAACCACTTTTGGGTTGCAATTACCTTCACCAACTTAGCAATTTGCTATTTAGGGTCCTGAAAGGGTTGCAGGTATGGCAGGGTGTTAGTGTACCCTGACCACCCAACTCCTTTTATATCGTTTTGGTCCTGAAGAAAAACCGGTAACTCCGATTTTGGTTTGAAACATGTAGACCTAACACATACCACAGATACACTAGGTCCTATTAAAGCCTTTATTGTATCAACATACACTGTTTTTAATATTGTCCAGTAGTCTTAGAATAAATAATGTTTGGATAAGTCATACCAGGACAATTTTTAACTCACTGACTTTTTTTCTTTTTCACATTCATCACTCACATACCCGCTCCACTGTATCTCAGGTGTCGCAGCACACCTTGACGGCACTCGGCTGTCAAGGTGGCCCCGATGATGAAGCATGTCACCGACCAGGTCGGTGAGTGAGGGGTTCCTTAAAAACAAAGAAGGACTTCTTCTTTTCCACTATTGTCTCATTCCACCAATATTGGCTGTCTAGCCTCATCTTTGGTGGTACTCCTTAATTTTGTTATATAGTATTATGATCAGAATCCTTTTTTAGGGGTGCGCCAAGGCAGGAACAAGGGACGCAATCGGAAATACGAGGTGCTCCGCTTTGACCCAACGGAAAGAGTACAAGTGAAAATTGGCACAATGGTGGAGGAAGCACTGGCCCACAACTGGCTCACCAAAAAAGAAGGTGAATTCCTTTGCCAAAAGAATCAAAGAACCCCATATCTATACAGCTTACCAAAGATACATAAAGTGTTGGAAAACCAACCTGGCCGTCCAATTGTTTCTGGAATTGGATCGGTTTTGGAACCTGTTTCCAAATTCGCTGACGCCTTCCTACGACCCATGGTCCAACGGATGTCCACTTATCTAAGAGATACCTAGGACGTACTGAACCTTTTAGAGGAATTAACATTTGACCCCAACACCCAACTATTGATAAGCTGTGATGTGGAGTCTATACACCAGCCTCCCACACAACGAGACTCTCAGCATTATTGAGGACGTCCTATTTGAGGACGATTGGGATTACCAAACACCGAGGAATGTGATCATGGAATGCTGCTCACTAGCGTTGAAAGAGAATTTCTTCAAATATGACGGCACCCTCTATGAACAGAAGCACGGGACCAGCCTGGGGAGCACATTTGCTCCCAGTATAGCTGGTCTCTACGTGCACAATCTGGAAACCACCAGGATACTCCACCCCAGCAACCCCTTCAGACAGAACATAAGAACTTGGAAGAGGTATATCGACGATATCCTCATAATCTGGGATGGTGATGAACGAACATCACAACAATTCCTGACGTGGCCGAACCTACAGGATGATTTCTTAAAGTTCACGAGCACGTGCTCTAACAGCAGCCTTGTCTTTCTGGACCTCAATATATTTCCCAAAGATGGCCGACTAATGACCACCACACAATTCAAAAGTACATCCAAAAATTGTTTACTCATGTACCAGAGCTTCCATCCCAAACATTTACGGGACAACCTGCCTTACGAGCAATTCCTCCGCCTAAGGCGTAACTGCACTGAGACTGAGAACTTCAAAGTTCAGTCCAAAGATATGCGGAAGAAATTGGAAGCCCGCCAGTACCCATATAGAATAATCAATCAAGCGTTCAAAAGGGCCCGCAACAACTGCAGGAAGAGCCTTCCGGAGGAAAGAATACCCAGAGAGGAAGAGAAAAGACCAATATGTATCACTACAAATAATACGAGTTCTAATCAAGTCACCGAGATCATAAATAGTGGTGCCCTGCAGCTACAAAAACCAATGTTTTCACACAGAAGGGGTAGGAACATACGAGACATTCTGGTGCACACCCGACCGAGAAACCCGAACGACAACCCCAAGAGGAACACTGATTTTGTCCAAGGCCACCATCCATGTGGCAAATGTAAGGTCTGTTGCCTGACAAAAAATAGCAAAAAACGGACTTTCCGCAATGGTACAAGCTGGGAACAAAGATGTTTCACGACTTGCAACAGCAACAACGTTGTATATCTTATCACATGCCCTTGCCTTCTAGAGTATGTAGGCATGACCAGCAGGGCAATAAAAACCAGGATAGCAGAACACAAGGGTACCATTAAATGTCACAGAGCCAGTACCAAATTAACAACCCACTTCTTGGACAAAGACTATAAACCGGAAGACATCTCCTGGACCATAATTGAACAGGTGGCAAGGGAAGAACACTTGTTGGAAAAAGAACAAAGATGGGTGTTTCGCATGAATAGAAATAACACTGGCTTGAACGACGAGATTCCGTGGGGCCAGCTCTGAAAAAACGTTCCAAACTGTTGCCAACCATCTAAAAGAGTAAGACTGGTGGGCGGGTATGAACCGCATCCGGACACAAGAAATGCCCCTATATGGCCTTGCTACAGCACCCATATGACCATCACAGTGCATCTGCCAGTAGACGCAGAACCAACTAGCCGCAACGTGGATGGGTATATATGACTAATTACCATGTGTCTCAGTGATACCAGTCTGAAAAGATATGACTTTGTGTCTGTGCATGTCATCATCCAACTGAAATCACTAGACATTAATGCCAACCCACTGGAACACCATGCAACATCCATAACATCCGTTGCACGGAGGGACAGACATTTGTGGTAGTTTCACAAAAGGACTATCCCCTTTTAGCAATCCACTTTTTACTTACTAATATAGTATATACCAAGCATCATTGTACCATTTTTTCTTATCTAACATTTTTTCTTATCTAATTTCTCCTTTTGCACACTAGCATGTATAGGGATAGAAGAAAGACTGTAACTCCGGACTCTCTTCTGAGACCCTGCCAGTTTGGGCGGCCATTTTTGTTAGCACACTAGTCTATGAGTTCCTCTGCAAGATCGCACTCTGCTTTACCAATAGGGGCACACCACTGATATGGCCAATCTAATTCTATTTTTCGAGCGAACTCTTGTGCTAATTGAATCATGGTATACATATCTCCCACACGAAAATAAAGCATAAAGATGGGAGAAAGACTTCACAGTCGGGTGACCGGCCCGGAATGTGCCACGACAAACGGTCATTTTTGTCAGCATTCTAGCTCTCCGGCTACACCTGGGATGACACAGCATTTGCCGTGGGAAGTATTTCCAGCATAAATACTGAGCCCGGATGGCCATCCTTTGATGCCACAGAGCTGCTGAGGGGTAGGATTAAAGCCAGAATATCTGCAGCGGTTTCGTAAGTAAGACCCTGTCCATGGGTCACTAAAAACCTGGTCAGACGCAAAGTAACGGCCCACGCTTCTCAGTGATCACCTCGTGAGAACCGACCTTGTTTTGTATTTTTACAGTAGACCGCAAGATAGGGATCCCCAGGATGCAGTCTCATGGGGCACACAGCATATAAAAGAACTGTATGTATACACTATATGTCATTTGCATGCACTTACGACAAGGTGTAGTTCACGCCTTCTCAGATAACGGATTGTCTTTTCTTATTGAACATTGAGTCTCTGTGGTTTTATCATGGAACCTTTCCAAGCAGCTACACCATTTTTATCAATTCACATTTTATGGGAATGCTGCAGAATGTGTGCATGTGATGTGGTGGGTTCTGCCGCATTCGAGTGTGTGAAACTTTTGAGGGTTATTATACCCACAACATCTGGGGCAAAAAAATATATCACCATCTGTCTATATGTTTAGTTGACCTACGAGGCATTAGCCTCCAACCAAGACATGGGTACTATGCCACAATGTGACTCACGCAAATTGCGGACTATAAGGAATATGTGCTGATCTTTTTTGTGCATTTACAATACTGTACTTTCTTTTTCCTTTTTCCTTTACAGGGACCACAACAGGTCAACACATTTTTTCGCTTCACTGAGGGCCCACCCAAGCCCAGAAGCCTAACCAAGTAGCCGATTTTTGCTACTAGGTTTTAGGACTTTAGGCATACTGTATTTAGAAATTAAGTATTACTAGTAGGGACCATCAGAGATCCTGATGAGTAAGCAGCAGGGGACTTCTTACGAAACATGTCATGTCGACTAGGTAGTTAACATATTCTGTTCTACCTCTCAAACCCCTTTTTACTGTTCCCAGCTAGGGAAGTCATTAAATCAATTTTTTCCATTAGCCAGGGGATTTTTAAATTTTTTTACATTCACGTATTTAGGTCCCTACACTCCTATCACTTATCACTGTCCTACACCACACATAGCCTATCATCAGTTATATTAGTGCTCCCGCGTAGCTAATAGGTCGTAGCACGCCCGCCCCATAGAGAGACGTGAAGAACCCTATGATGAAGCATGACACTAAGGGATTCTTAGTGTGTGAGGGGTATTTTAAAAGCACATAGTGCTCTCTTTCTGCCACTTGCGAAGAGAGATGCTCCCACTTCCCTTCACTGCAAAGTTGAATATATACATAAAAATATTTTGATGATAATTGGTGTGCAATGGAAAAGCAAGAGTATTCGTCCATGATGACGATGACATTTTTTCCTAATTTTAGTGGGCCAAAGAAGTCAGCAGCTACTTGGTGCCATACACTGTCCGGAAGATTAGACATCTGCAGTGGGGCATGTGGTTCTTCTCGCCCTACTAGTTGGCATTGTGGGCAATCTTGAAGCGTGGCTTCTACCATTTGGTCAAGGGACAGGAACCAGAGCCGCTCTCTCAGTGATTTCTTCGTGACTACGACACCTCTGTGGCCTTGGTGGGCTAGATTAACAGTCCCTTGTCGAATGTTGGTGAGGAATGACAATCCTCCTGTCTCTCAGTAGCAACCCATCTGCAGTGATTGTGAGGTCACCTTGACTTGTCTGAAGGATGAAAGTTCATGCATGTTGATAGCACTTGTAGTTTGGGAGGTCTTCAGATGTCTCCATGAGCCCGCTCGAATGGGCTGCATGACGTCTTAGAGTGTGGCATCATTGGCAGTGGCTTCTATTATGGCATCCAGTGGGACGGCAGTTGGGCGCACTTGGTCGATAACGAAGTGCAGGTATTCTTTGACTAGCGAAGTGCGTGTCTGTGTCAATATTTGGGGATGGCGTGGGATGTAGTCCGCTGGCTTTTCTGCCTTTCCTGGTTTGTGAATAATGGTGTAAGTGTAGTCCTGCAAGCGGATTCCCAATCTCTTGATCCTTGGAGGCATCTTTGCTCGTGGGCTGCCGAAGATGGTAATTAAGGCCTGGTGGTCGGTAATAAGTGTGAAGTTCTTCCTGTAGACTAATTAATGGAAATTCTTGCATGCCCATCCGACAGCCAGACTTTCCTTCTCCGGTTGCGAGTATGCCTTCTCCGTTTCAGTGAGACTGCGGCTGGCATAAGCCATGATGTGACGCTGGTCCCTTTCATCATCGTACTGAGCAAGAATGGGGCCAAGGCCCACGGGGCTGGCGTCGACGATGACTTCCATTTTCCGTTTGGGATTGAAGTAGGCCATGTGGGTGGCAGAGCTTGGGGGGGCCCTGGATCTTGTGGAAAGCATGTTCGCATGCCTTGGACCAGTGGAATGGTTGGCCTTTTCTCATTAGCTCCCACTGTGGATAGCTTATGGTTGCATAGTCTTTAATGTATCTGGCACAATAGCTGGCCATGCCTAGGAATGACTGAATGTCAATGACATCGCGAGGTTGTGGGGTGTCAGCGAGCGCTGAAACTTTGTCAGGGTCTGGTCTCATGCCATCTTCAGAGAAGAACTGTCGTAGAACTTGAGAGTTGACTTGTGAAATTCACACTTGTCTCTGTTGAGTGTGAGGTTGGCTTTGAGAAGGGCATGGCACATGCAGTCCTGGGCTTTGTCATGGTCTTCGCGTGTCGTACCAAATACAAGTATGTCCTCACTGTAGTTGAATGAGTTAGGAATGTGGTGGATCACTCGACAACGGGTTCTTGAAAGATTTTTGCCGCTGATAAAAATGCCAAAATTAAGGCATGTATCTGAAGAGTCCTTGATGAGTGGTAAACGTGGAAATATACCTCGACTTCTCATGGAGTTCGAGCTGGTGGTATCCTTTGTTAAGGTCTAATTTTGAAAAGACCGTCGCTCCATTCAGGCGAGTAATCATGTCGCTGATATGGGATCCGGGATGTCTTTCCTGTTCTATGGCCGTATTTGGGGTGTGCATGTCTACGCACAGGCGCACCTTGTTTTCCTGACCTCGTTTGGCCACAACTACCTCCAGCGACACCCAGGGAGAGGGTCCAGAGTATCGCTCTATGATATCCGTTCTCAGCAGGTCTTGAAGTTCATCATCAACTGCTTGTTGGAGGTGGAACAGTACTTTCCTGTGGTGTTGGGCCACTTGCATTATTTGCTCATTGATGTGGAGTTAAACTTTGACGTTGGCTAATTTTCTTAGGCCTGAGAACAGCTTCGGGAATTTGTTGATCATGTCAGGTGAGTCGTCCACTTTGAATAGGAGCTCTACTATCCTCAGTCGTTCCTCTGTGGGTACGCTGAGTAGACAGTCAGCAGCTTCAGGGCCTTCTATGACATGAATTTGGGCCTGGATTGTCCTGTCCTTGTAGGTTAGTGTTGTGGGAAAACGTTCTAGACATGGCAGTGGCTCTTTGGACATCCATGTGTAGACGTGCACTGCAGCCGGTTCTAGCTTCGGTTTTGGGCACATCTTTTCATATTCCTTTGTGCAGATATAGTTCAGTGACGTTACCGTGTCCAGAACAAACTTAGTGGAATAATTTCCCATTTGAATGTCTAATCTGGGGTATTTCTTCAACCGGTCTGTGTCTGCCACCATGCATACATACTTGTCACTGACTTGTGATATGGGAGTGAGTGCAGACAATTCTCTCGATATTGACCGGTGAGATCGATACTAGGCCTGGGTTCTGGACCTGGATGAGCTGGTTGAACATTCTCTTCTCCCGTGCACCGCCTTTGCTTGGTGGCGTGTCCCATTGCTTCATCCTACTGGTCTTGTTTCTTTACGCCAGGTTTGGCACATTGCTTCAAAGTGATTGTCTCGCCCGCATCATTGGCATTGTTGACCCAGGACTAGGCAGGTACCGGTGTGTGGATAGTCCAGGCCACAGCGGTAGCAGTGCAGCGGTTGTTTCTGGGTTTTATTGGTTCTGGCCCCACCGCGAGATGAACTTGTCGATTTCTCAGGCCTCCGATGATCTGCCCGACTTCATGATTCTGTCTGGGACTGAACTCAGAAGGCTTGTTTACGTTTTTCTGGCTTCCATTTTCTTAGTGTGTTCTTCAGCTTGATCATTTATGCATGTGAGTTTTACAATGTAATTGAGCGAGTAGTGTTTTTTGAGTAGTCAACTTCGCAGTGACTCTGACTGGCATCCTTTGATGATGCATAAGCGATGCGCATCTTCAGTGTTAAAATTGTCAAACTCGCAGTATCGTGGCACACACTTTAGTCGCTAAATGAATTCGCACCTAGATTCATCAATCAATCACTCAATCAATCATAGCATTTATAAAGAGCACTACTTACCCATGAGGATCTCAAGGCGCTAGGGGCTGCTACTGCTCGAAAAGCCAGATCTTGAGGAGTTTTTTGAAGGTCAGCAGGTCTTGGGTCTGTCGTAGGTGTCTGGGGAAGGTGTTCCAGATTTTGGTGGCAAGGTGGGAGAACGATCTTCCACTGGAGGACGTTCTTCAGATGTGGGGGACTGTGGCGAGGGTAAGGTCGACGGAGGGGAGCTGGCGGGTGGGGGTGTAGAAGCCGAGTCGACTGTTGAGGTATGCTGGTCCGGTGTTGTGGAGTGCCTTGTGTGCGTGAGTGAGGAGCTTGAAGGTTATCCTCTTGTTGACGGGGAGCCAGTGCAGGTCTCTCTGATGGGGTGTGATGTGGCAGCGGCAAGGGATGGTGTGGATCAGGCGTGCAGAGACGTTCTCGATGCGTTGAAGCCGTTTCAGGAGTTTGGCCCATGGTCCTGCGTTGAGGGCGTTTCCATAGTCCAACTTGCTGTTGACGAGGGCCTGGGTGACCGTTCTTCTCATTTTGGTGGGGATCCACTTGTAGATCTTGCAGAGCATACGGAGGATGTTGAAGCAGGAGGAAGAGACAGCATTGACCTGCTTAGTGATGGAGTCTAGGATGACCCCTTGGTTGCGTGGGTGGTGGAGCTGTTCCTCGGCCACCAGGAGTCATCCCAGGCCAAGGGGGTGGATCTGAGGATGAGGACCTCCGTCTTGTCTGAGTTAAGCTTCAGCTGGCTTTTCCTCATACATTCAGCGATGGCCTTCATTCCTTCATGGAGGTTGGTTTTGGCTGTGTGGGGGTCCTTGGTGAGGGAGAGGATCAGCTGGGTGTCATCGGCGTAGGAGATGATGTTGAGGTTGTGCAGTCGGGCGATGTGGGTGAGCGGTGCCATGTAGATGTTAAACAGCGTTGGGCTGAGGGATGAGCCCTGGGGTACGCTGCAGATGATCTCGGTGGCTTTGGAGCAGAAGGGGGGAGGTGGACGCTCTGTCTTCTGCTGGAGAGGAAGGAGGTGGTCCAGTCTAGGGCCTTCTTTTGCATCCCAACGTCGTGGAGGCATGTAAGTAGTGTGCCATGGCAGACCATGTTGAAGGCAGTTGACAGGTCCAGGAGGAAGAGGGCTCGGTTTCTCTGTTTTCTAGCAGGGTCCTGATGTCATCGGTGGTGGCAATGAGGGCGGTGTCGGTGCTGTTGTTGCTGCGGAACCCGGACAGTGACGGGCCCAGGATGCTGTTTTCCTCGAGGAAGTGGGACAGTTCTTTGTTGACGGTCTTCTCAATGACCTTTGCCAGGAACTGGAGCAGGGAGATGGGCCGAAGGTTCTTGAGATCATTGGGGTCCACCTTGGGTTTTTTGAGTAAGGTGGTGATCTTGGCATGCTTGAAGCTCTCTGGGAAGGTTGCTGTCTTGAAGGAAAAGTGTATGGCCTTCCAGAGATGGGGTGCGATGGCGGTGCTGGCTCTGTTGAAGATGTGGTGTGGGCATGGGTCTGACGGAGAGCCGGAGTGGACGATGTTCATGATCTTGATGGTGTCATCATTTATGTTGGTCCAGGAGAGAAGGCGGTTGGTGTGGATGGTGGTCATTGGGGTGGAGGTCCCAGTGGTTGTTGGGGCGGTCATGGCATTGAAGCTGTCGTGGATGTCTGCGATCTTGTGATGGAAGAAGGTGGCCAGCAAGTCGCAGACGTCTTGCGAAGGTGGGAAGTTGTTGGTGTTGGAGCTGGGGTTGGAGAGTTCCTTCACGATGTTGAAGAGCTGTTTCTGTTGTGTGCCTTGTTGTCTAGACGGTCTTTAATGAGGTGATGGTGTATGCGGGTGGCATCCTTTTGGGCTGCCTAGCTGTCCAATTTTTGTTCATGGTTCCAGTTCATCTCTAACTTTTGGCAGGTTTGCTTGGAGGCCTGTAGGTCTTCAGTGAACCAGCTGGCTTTCTTGCTGGTGTGGCTGTTGGAGGGTTTCTTGAGTGGGGCGAGGGTGTTGGCGCAGTCATTGATCCACTGACTGAGGCTGTGGGTGGTGGAGTCGGGGTCACTGGGGTCGGCGGGTGGGCTCTGGGCGAGGGTCTTGGCTGGTCTTCGGTGACTTTGCTCCAGCAGCGGCGAGGCATCTGCTGGGTGTGGTCGTGCGTGGTGCGAGGTGGGTTTCCGAAAGGTGAAGTGGATGCACTGATGGTTGGTCCAGTGGAGCTAGGTTGTGTGGCTGAAGGCGACTTAGGGGCTTGTGGGGAAGATGGGTGCAAGCGTGTGTCCTGCGGAGTGGTTGGGTGTTGTGATGAGTTGTCTGAGTCCGATGTTGGCAAGGTTGTCAATCAGGGTGGTGGAATTGGTGTTGTTTTTGTTCTCGAGGTGGAAGTTCAGGTTCAGGAGTATGTAGTCCGTGGAGGCAAGGGCGTGTGAGCTGACGGGCGATGGAGTCACTGAACTGTGGTCAGGGTCCGGGCCGTCTGTAGACGAGGGTTCCTCTGAGATTGGTGTTGGGGTCAGTGTGGATCTGGAAGTGCAGGTGTTTGGCGGTGCTGAGGGTGTCATCGGTGTTGGTCGAGACTCTGAGAGTGTTTCTGTGGATGATGGCGATTCCTCCTCCTACTCCATTGGTGTGGTCCCTACGGGTGATCTTGTAGCCTTCTGCGATGGCTATGGCGATGTCAGGTGCTGAGGAGGGATTCAGCCAGGTCTCCGTCAGGAAGGCGTCGTCTGGAGAGGTCGAGTCGAGTAGGTCCCAGAGTTCAACGGGCGGAGCCGGTGTTGAGAAGAATGCATCTGGGGTAGTTGGGTTCTTTCCTGGTTGGAAGGTTGGCGAGTCGGATGCTGGTGAAGCTTCAGTTCTGGCAGGAGAAGGGTCCTTGGGTGCTCTTCGGGGCAGCCAGGCAGCAGGTGCGTCATTGTCTGGTGTTGAGTGCGAGGAGGGTGCTGGAGGGTGCTGGAGTCATAGCGGTGCCGGGTGATGTGGGCTTCACGGGGGCCAGGGGTTCTGCCGCTGGGCACGGTCCAGGTGCAGATGGGCTGGCCTTAGGCATTCCCCCTGCATGCAGCTGGACAGCATTTCCTGTTCAGAGCATCCTTCACGTCTGTATACGACACCACAGTGTTTGCCAGGGGCAATTCTTTGATTATTTGTCCAATATCTTTGCCCACCAAGTTTCTCAGTTCTATAAGTTGATGGTCAAGGTCATCTTCTCTTGAACCTTTCATAAAATCTTCGAAATCTTCTATCCAGCTCTTCCACTTGGGGCCCATGCTGTTTCCTGAAGTCAGTACTAGAGGTTCGGGGGAACGCAGGAACGATACCCCCATTAGTACGGGCCTGTGTCGCGCGGCTGAAGCTGGTCCTAGTGATGACCCTTCTCTAGCCTGACTATCTCCCCTTTGTGACTGACAGCAACATAACCAGAGCAACAGCAGTCCACTATTTCATATCTGCTCACTTAGTCAATCTCTTGGCATGTGCTTGCAACATGGCAGCCTGGTTTTCAGAAGTGTATTTGCTTTTATCGGATTGGAACAATGAGTGACATTTTGCAAATGAGCACAAAGAGCGCTTTGCAGAATGCAATTTTTGGGGCGAGCTGTGGTTCAGAGAGAATTCTCTGAGGAATCTGTAGTTCCCACTGAAGCTGAGACAGCGTTTCAACGCATTTCAATAACGCAAAGAACATTTGGCTCAAAAATGGAAAGCAGAGAGTGGTTAATTTCAAACTATGAAGGTTTCTTAAAGGATTTGCAAATTTACAAACTCAAATCATCAGCATTAGTTGTAATAATCAATACATGAATGCAATAGTCAATGTAGAGTTCAATGCAATTCAAAGTCTTAAAAGCCAAAACAAACTGTTGTAATCTTGTCTCAAGACGAGTTACGCGAAATCAATCTTCCCATAGAGAGTGCACTCTACTAAGTCAGGAAAAAATGCTAAGGAGTCAGGAAAAAGCATTCTGCCATAAAGGCAAGTGAAAGGGAATATGTTCTTCACTCGTCTGCTGCTAAATAAGGATAAAAGGAAGTTGTCTGAGGGTCAGGCAAAAAAGCTCCTGAAGTCAAGTGTGAAAGCCAACTGCTCTAAAAGGCTAGTGGAAAGGTTTCTGAATGTGCACATACATTGCATTAGCCTAAATCATAGTTCTAGCATTTGTTACACATACACATGGTTTACCTTGCACATGGTTGCCAGACTGAGAACCAATCAGGTTAAGGCACAAGCAGATAGATAACTTCATTATTTTTGTCCAGGTGCTACACAAAGAAGCAAATATAATATCTTTCGGATTTGCAGCTATCTGTAACAGAATACATACATTCGTCCAAGGCTGGGCTTTGCAGGTTCTCGGCAACAGCTTGTTAACGCATTCTATGAGAATTACATAAAATAAATATTTTCACATGAACCAGTTACCACAGAGACATCAATAATATACAGGGAATCAACCTCTTCCTAAATAATGAGACACATTAGGAAAGCAAGATAGCAACCAGGCATTAATCATGATAAAAAGCCACCTACATTGGCTATGGTCAATCTCAGCATAATTACATGACCACATGTTAATGTCAATAAATATTTTTCAAAATATATATACAAAATATCTCCAATACCTGCGGACATTTTGTGTGAGTCACTACGTGTGCGTTTTAATTAACATTGCAAACCGTCTGAAAGACGGAAAATGTTCTCCTTTGGCATTGTGTGAAGTAATTGCAACACTGACCGGTTCATGTTTTTTTAAATTGGTCTTGACTTTGAGAAATTCCAGACTTGCGTGAGTTTCAGCAGCTACGTCAATGAACTCACCCGACCCACTTCCACCTTTTCGTGACATAACAATCTCAACTTTGACAGGAATGGATGCTTACGAGTGCGGAACCGGTTTAGCCAGTAAAATTCACTACCCTTGGCCTTCAGAAGCAAAATAATTTGAATCACCCTTATGAAATAACCAAGAGATAGTGTGCACATTATGCAGTGGATGAGTGTCTTTCATCATCAAGGGAAAGAAAAAGGGGCCATATTACAATCTGGCCCTTAATTCTGGGTGGCATTACCAGACCCATGAGTACCAATATCTGGGTTATTATTGCTGTGTATTATCAGAGGATACAATATATGCCCACACAGAAGAGTTAGGTTTGTATGTCAGAATATCGCAGTGGGAACTGTACATCTAGAGCAGAGGTCTTCAAACTTTTGGATGCTGAGACCCCCCTGTCAAAAAATCTCAGGTATGAGTACCCCCTCCTTACAAAAATGTCTAGAACTTAGTACTCCTCATAATTGGTGCTCCCTGTTTTCCGTTTTTACAGATTTTTACAGATAACTACAGACAGAAAACATTGTCTGTATCTACTTTTAAAAGTGGAAAAATGCAGATAATTGGCTTCTTTTGGGTGACTCTATGCTGTGTTTATTGACTTTCAGGACAGTACCTGTACATATTGCCAGCATAGGGAGTTATAAAGCTCATTGAGATTTTCTTAAATTAATTGTTGCATTTCTCGACAGGTATTTGTGCTATTATGCTAATTGGTTTATGTGCATATTATATTTTTTGGGCAGTGTAATTTGCTAAAAAGCGACAGGCATCAAAGTATGAGTGAACCACTATCTGTTAAGTAAATGTGGAAATATATGAGTTATCACATCATCTATTTACAAAACAAAATAAATATGGATAAATACAGACAGCAAAAGACTGGTTTGAGTAAAAAATGTTTCTCAGCAATTCTTTTTAAGCATGGCCCACTCTCCTACTACCCTCCTTTAGCCTCACTGCTGCAAGTGAAACCTGCCTCCTAGTCCTTACTTTCTCTGTCTCAGGGTTGCTACCCTCAGAGATCAGGACCTGGGCCACAGCCCACAAGGCAACCACCGGCAATGCAGTATCTAGGATAGACTCACCTACCCATCTCTGTTTCTCAGGGTCCATGCCAACTGCCACTGCTTCTTGCCCTCCCCCAGGTTTCATTCTGCCCCATCAATAAAAAGTTGGACGCAAACCACCACCTGCTTACTCCTCATGGACAACCTCCATACTACCAGGGGGTGCTATGGAGCACACCACCCAGTCCTGCCTCTTCAGGGTCACACCTTACTTACCTTTTCCGGGGAACAACATAGCATCCCTCTTTACCAAGAGGCCAGGCTCTGAAGCCAGTCTTAGAGCTCGGCACAGAACCCTAGTTTGCATAGGGACGCTAAATTACACTATGCTACCAGGTCACTATGGATCTAGATCTCAGAATGAAGGCCAAAAACCATGGCATTTATTTACTAAAGTATATATTGGAGGGTGCATAACACAATGCAATAAAGCATACAGGCCTTTAAAAAGTAAGTAGATAGACACTAACTTTTGTGTAGCCTTTCAGGGTGCAAGCGCCCTTACAAAACATTAGTAAAAGAGGGTCCATGCATTCATTCTCAGGGTTTCATTTTTACAAATGATTGTTATCAGGTGCAGCAATCCAACTCATCTTAAACATTGGAGGACTACAATTCCCAGAAAGCAATACTTTGCTCAAATAAACAGTCATAACAGGAAACACAGTGTTCCTCTCTACAGAGAGACCAGGTTCTACAGGAAGTTTGAGGCAAATTAAAAAATTGTTCATTCCACTTGTTCTCCAGAAAACCATTAATGTCAAAACATGATTTCCCTGGTTAATATGTTGGATAATATTGGAAGAGAGACCTTGTAGAAAAGGGCATGGCAGTCCCACTGGAGGGGTGAGAGGACAGCACTCACCCAAGAGAGACCCAGTGTGGGAGAGACACTCCTTATTGACACCAGAGGGAGACCGTGTTGCACAGAGCACAAGGTCTTGCCATGCCAGATGGAGGATGAGAGGACAGGACCCACCGAGAGACCCCAACTTTGGAAGACACCAGAGGGAGACCTTGTGGAATAGAGAGTTAGGCCCTTGCAGACCCACTGGAGGGGTGAGAGGGCAGTGTTAAATATTGGATGTATTTGTTAGCATGAGCTGAAAGCCATTTTGTATTTCTGGCAGACATTTTAGTTAGCCATGTGCTGCCACATGCTTGCCATGTGCTCTGTCCTCCCTTAGTGTTGACTGCTCTTGTAATCTGCCTAGAAACGAACTATATTCAGCATCTTCCACCTTCGCACATGCTCAGTTGAGCTTGTAGCTGTCCTTGCAACTGTTCCTAGTATGTAAATGTCAGGATGTGTTTGCCTGAAACAGACACTGTTAGCTCCTCCCACTTTGTTGAGCAAGCAGAGCTTGTATTCCCATATTAGTCATTTTGCATGCTTACATGAGCCAGGACTGCCCCTTGGTCTTATGCTGACTATGTAACCCTAAGCATATATAAGGCCCCAGCTTTCTGTACTCCTCAGACTGCCTCATGAAGCTGTATATGTCTGGAATGAGCTCAATGTGTGTGTTTGTGTTTTTTTGCTGTCATCAGTCTGTTATGCAAAATGTCATTTAATTAATATGAAATAAAAATCCAGAAATGAACCATATGAAATGCTAAATATTTATATGTTACTATTTAATTTATAGAGTAAGCAATTATGCACATGTACAAACTGACAAAGCTTAAAATATAAAATTAGAATTCACATTAAATAGGAATAAAATAGGCCTCAAAAACGAAATTGTGTGTTTTGCAATAAATGAACAATGATAAAAATGTTACACAATTTCCCTTAGGTACATTGTTTTAGATATTAACAGGCAAATACATCATCTGAGTAAATTATTGCTGAACTAAAACACATATTATAGAACATGCGTTGAAATGCCTGTTTTAAATAGACTGTGCCCAAGCTTACATTTCAACACTAAAAAAAGCTTTACGACAGCTGTGTTTTAACTGCCGCTAAGCAAGCAGCTGTTGTTTTGATTGTAGGCCACGGAGAGACGGATGTTGACTCAGCCAGGATTTTGTCAGTTAAACACGGGGTAAAACCCTGCATTTCAGACTGCTGTTTTAAAAAGTTACAAAAATCAGGTTCATTATTTTAGATACCAGGAAAACATTTAAGGTAGGAATTTCCATTCTTAAAGCCTTTTACATAAGCACATTCTTGGTTCTGTTGTTAAATAATACCTGTCCTTTTATAAAACTGGTACAAAAATGTGTCATGTTTCAAGTTAGGCTTCTGTGCTTAGGCTTGTGAATGAATGCATCTAAATATGATAGGCAAGAAATGAAGCTTGCTTTTCCTATGTGGAATTATCAAAATGATTGGTTTTATTATAAAAAAAGAAAAAATTTATAATTATGAAAAATTATTTTAAAAAGTAAGTGCTTTTAAATTCGTTTTTTAATATTTATAACGCTTAATACTCATACTGTGACCTCCTAGCATCAACATTACAATCAAGTTGTGTTGTATGAGGATATTTGCATATGAAATTTCACTCATCGCAGGCGTAAAAAACTCATTTTTATAAAGGTAAACATGAGATATCACTGATGTCTAATCCCTGGAACATTTAGAGAACATTTTGAAAATGAATATTATGCAAATAAAGTATAGGATATTAATTTTTAAGTGCCCCAAATATCAAAGTCGAAATAGAGTAAAATTCACTATTTAAACGGCATTCATTGCCAATTAGAGCAGCTTTTAAAGTGCCTTAGGCTTCAGTAAATGCATACATTTAGATATAATACAAACAGCTGACTTCTATATTATTACACAAGTATATTGCATACTGCTTATAATTGAAAATATGTATAAAAAACCAGCATAAGTTATTACACTGGCAAACAGGGGAATGGGTCAGCTTTCTGTTTTCAGGGTGACTTTGAATAGGGAAAGCTGCATGGAATACTTTGCACATAGGATAGGACAGCTGAGAAGAGTTTATTTAGAATGCCTGGCAGGGCTCCCAGAGCAAGTCTGCGTTGCCATTTTGACCCCTGAAACTTTTTGAAAGAAAAGATGGCAGCCCAGGAGAAAAGGAGAAGTTTTACTCTTTTTTGGCAAAAAAAACAAGCACTTCATGCACTCATGTGATAGAAAATGATAAAATGGTATATGTGAACTTTGATTAACAGATAAGCTTTGCCATATTTATACAGCACTAATGCTTAAAAGCTGAGGCAATGAAATGTAGTTTGACTTCATGTGCCCTCATGTTACATTTGTACATTTGCTAAAAAGGATTGGGGTGTGGGTATTCATGTTTTTCTTAGCCCTCTCAAAAGTGATATGTACTTCCTATAACTTTGTT
Source organism: Lissotriton vulgaris (assembly GCF_964263255.1). Classification (NCBI taxonomy): domain Eukaryota; kingdom Metazoa; phylum Chordata; class Amphibia; order Caudata; family Salamandridae; genus Lissotriton; species Lissotriton vulgaris. The sequence goes on along the minus strand of NC_141695.1, from coordinate 1,300,580,843 downwards.
TATGCCCAGTTGCTACAAATAGGGGTTGATAGTGTTGACAGAAGTGAAACCTGTTTCAGGTTTCCTACTGTCAAAATGGGGGAAAGAGGCTAGTTCCTCTACAAATTAGGTCTAGTTAATATGTATGTTGCTCTCTCCTTTTCTCAATTTTTTTAGCCTGTCTAAACTGTCTGTGAAATGGCAATAAGATATTGAATTGGCTGTTAAGTAATACTGTTTTAAACATTGTTAGCATTAATAAATTGAATAAATATATGTTATGTTACTGCCCATCCTGTTTGATGAAATTGTGACAGGATCAGTAGTCTAGATTGTTGTTCCCTTATTTGGCCTTTAAGGGGAGCTAGATGTGGGTAGTTTTTGTTCTAAAAGTCTTAGGTGATAACTCCATTATTGTATGTTATTCCATGCTACATTGTTTTGCAAGGGCATTGCTTATTTTTTATTAGCTAGTCCATGCAAATAAACTGACAGTCCTTATAAGAGCTGAATGTTGCATAGTCTGGATCATGAAAAGTAGAATGCAGGGAAGATGCCCTTGTGAACCTTAGCAAAAATGTTTTGAAGAAAATGTTGTTTTATAGATAAAAAAAACCCTGCTAAATTAGCAGTTTTAGATTTTCCTGCTGCTCCTATCACATGCAAGCATGGTCCTAAGCGCACAATGTAGGTATATCCCACAAATCTGTCAACCTATCTCAGTTCTGAGCACTGAAGCTGACTATGGTTGTAATCATTTACATGTAGGAGTAAGGGTAAGATGTGTTAGTATTTCTCTGCATTTTATGTTGGTTTGTAGACCTTGTATACCCTGCAAAAGCGCTCTGATACCCTCACAGGTCAAGTTTGCGCTCTATAAGGCACTAAAATAAATAAATAAATAAGAAGAATCATTTTAGAAGTGTCTGCAGTCCTGTACAAGTAATGTAAAATGTATGAGCAAAAGTGTAGAAAATTTCATTTTTTTGAGGGTTTTCAGATTAGCACACAGGGATACACCAATGTAAGTTTTTAGGGTATGTATGTGTTGTTTTTCTCTTTTCCTCTGAGTTTAGTAAATTAATACAGACTTCCTTGGCTGCTTGGGATTGGGTGATATTCCTTTTATACTTGCCAATAGGTCCAGGCTGTTGTTTTTTTTTTACTCTCACCTAGATAGATGGAAGTGGTTCGTGGGCGCCTTGCTAATATATGGGGCATCCCAAGACTAGGAAATATTTTGAGACTATCCTCTCTGTTGATAGACTGTTTATGTGCCTTGTCTAAAGACCTTTTGTTCTGTCCACCAATAGATATTTGCTGCTTTACAACCATTGCCAGAGGGGCCCGGACATCAGATTCAGCCTGGGGAGTCAGCGTCACCACCAGTCCAGTTTTGAAGCCAAAGTGAAGGTAACCAGCACAGGCATTGCTGGCAACTAGGACCTCAGTGACGGCAGAAGCCCTGTGATCAAGTGTGTACCCCTGCTACTGTCTTGGGCGAAAGACGGGGTCACAAATCAGAAAGAAGAAATCATGGATCATGCCCAGCTGAGAGTCATGGACCCACCAGAATGGCGAGGAGGCTTTCCTTGAGGTGACCCCTTTTGAAACAAGGGTTGCTTCAGAGATCCTAGCATCAGGCCTCTGAATCCTGGTCCCAAAGTGAATGCAAGTTTGCTCTTTTGTTTGTTGGTCAAGACATACCTGGTACACTGGATGCAATGTGTGGCCCCAACTAATGAGCAGTGTGCCAGCAGACCAATACAGGAGTTAGGGAAGGACTTGAGATTAGGGTACATGTGCTGTTTCTCTGGTGTCTGTTACATTGTAGTGAAGAAAACTGGTGCACTGCCTGAAACACTGGACAGAATCGCTCAGAGCATTTGCCTGGTGAGTGACTGCCCTATCCTGAAAGAAGAGACTTTTTCCTTGAAACTGGGGCTGTAATTCTTGAGTTGCAAGTTGTGCAGCTCCACTGTAGAAACAACAAGAGCCTGCCTGTGAGGCTCAAACGGACAAAGGGAGAAGACTACCCTCTGGTTGGTTGTACAGCAGCTTCAATTTCCCCAAGGACTTCTTCTTTGTGTCAATAATGTACCCCTTTAGTAGTCCCATTTTTGAGGAGGAGTAGCCCTTTGCAGCTCTTCGTCCTAATTCCTATGGCCCTTTGTGGTCCTCCTGGTCCCAGATATGATTGATGTTCTAGCCCTCATAAAAGGAAAATGTAAAAGTCAATTGGAAGATGTGTTTATTAGATATATGCTGTTGACTATTCTGAAATTAAAATGATTAGTCACTGAAATGCATAGGAACCCTGAACATGTTTACTAGATGATTCTAGGATTTGCTTAGAACAATTCTATTTGTAATAGTGGTCATCACTCTCTCCTGCAATCTGTATGTTAATTTTGACCTGATGCTCCGTTCCCTTTGTATTCCTGCTTATACCTGCTTAATGAAATGTTTAGAATGGAAAATGCCCACCTAGCAATGAATTAGGATATTGATAAATTTGTGAAAGCTAATGTGCAAATATTTTCTATGTTCCTACTAGATCATAGGAATGTCTTCAGCTCATGCTAAAAGGAGCATCTGTTAAATATTGGACGGATTTGTTAGCATGAGCTGAAAGCTAATTTTGTATTTCAGGCAGCCATTTTAGTTAGCCATGTGCTGCCACATGCTCGCCATGTGCTCTGTCCTCCCTCAGTGTTGACTGCTCTTGTAATCTGCCTAGAAACGAACTATATTCAGCATCTTGCACCTTCGCACATGCTCAGTTGAGCTTGTAGCTGTCCTTGCAACTGTTCCTAGTATGTAAATATCAAGATGTGTTTGCCAAAAACAGCCACTGTTAGCTCCTCCCACTTTGTTGACCAAGCAGAGCATGTATTCCCATATTAGTCATTTTGCATGCTTACATGAGCAAGGCTGCCCCTTGGTCTTATGCTGACTATGTAACCCTAAGCATATGTAAGGCCCCAGTTTTCTGCACTCCTTAGACTGCCTCATTCAGTTGCTAAGGCTTCTGAGTGACGTAGTCTACCTCTTCTGAGGTGAATAAATGTATTCTTTTTATATTACAGCTTCTGTGCCAATTTCTTCTGTGTTGGCTTAAAAGGAGCAAGTATCAGTGGGACCCCTGAGAAGGTTTGTTGCTTTCTTCAGCAGGACCCACCTGAGAGAGCCCCAGTGTGGGAGAGACACTCCTTACTCAGAACAGAAGGATAGACCTTATGTAAGACAGAGTTAGGTCTTGACCACTTGAGTTATGAGGGGACAGGACCCACAAGATCCTGATGGTGGGAAATGCACTTATATAGCAAACCAGAGAGCCATGCCTGCCCTGGTCATGATGGCAGTGGGGGGCGTGGGAGGACAGGTGTAGAGAAAACAAAACCAGATGTGAAGAAGCCACCTGAAAGATTTTAAGAGAGAGGAGATAGGAAGAGAGACATGAAGTTTGACAAGGAGGTGAGGGCGTAATACATCCCCCACGCCCCAGCCATGGACAATCTTCCCAACAGAAATACAGTGAAGGGACCACCCGCGCTTTCTATGGTGAAGCTGCACATTTGACAACATTATATGGGTGAAGTCAGCAGCAGGACAAAAGTGAAAGAAAAGAAATTAGAATAAAAGACAAAGATGTGTGGAAGGAGAGACGAGGTTTCAAGCACAGGATGGAAGTGAATGGGAATGTGTGAAAATTGTACTTTAATACAGAAACACAGTATCTGCTCATGTACTAATAACATATTTAGAGAATGTTTAAATAGTCATAAAACACTGTGCAGAGTTTTGGTGATATCAAGCAAAGTATAAAAGATTTGAAAACACAGCCAAGCCGTGTCAGCAGGTGCCTGGCTGAAGCTATAAGAAATGCTCTCCAGCCTGCGTTCACTATTCCAGACTTGTGTTATTGTTGTGTGACTTACTTTAGTAGAGGAATCCCAAAACAGCAGTGGGGAAAGGGTGGGTGTGAATTTTTGGAGTTAAGAATGTGTATATGTGCATGCGTGTATGCTAGTGTGTGGGTCTGAAGATTAAAAAACCAGGGAATGGTGGAGGAGGTGGGGCAGAGGCAGCCTACTTACAAGTTCTGGTTGCCGCTGAAACCAGGAAACAGACAACGGTTTGTATTTCATAGGCAGCCACGAAGAAGAAGCACGAAAAGGACACCAGATTGCAGCTTCAGGCAGTTCCAGGTAAAAGTGCGATGGGAATGCACTACCCCCTTTCTAGGACTCCACGCTGCTCCTGGGGGTCGCGCCTCACAGATTGGAGCCCCCTGCTCTAAAGGTACTCAGAAAGAGATATATCCACTTTTTCATTATTTGAGAGTCAGCACATGGATTAATTTCGTGAAAGAGAAGATAATGGCTTCCTTTGTTACACTTGGAGCGTGGCCTTTGAAATACATGTTGTACAGGACCAAATACAGAAGAGAAGAATAGGTTTTCAGAGATTCCAGTGTGTGTAGAAAAATTGCAATTCCTTATTTGAATTTTCTGCCCATTTCCTCCTCTCTGTCCTAACATTCCCTCCAAATGTACCCCATTATTGTCGATCTTGGCCTTCTCCCACATTCTCTCCCACACTGCGTCCTGCCCTGCCATTATGAAAACAGGACTACCACCTATCCTCCACCTCAGGCACTCTACACTTTCTCCCATGCTCACTTTTCTCTTCTGCTATCCCTCTCTTTCCATGTCCTTATCACGCCTCCTGCATTCTCTCTCCATCCCTGGTTTTGTATTCCTTTGTCCTGATTGATCTCCCTGTTTCCTCTCACCTTCAGTCACCCTCTCTCTTTCTCTCCGTTTCTCTTCCTCCGACTCTTTCATTCATAAAACACTTGGGCCTAAAATATCTTTGCGGTTAATACAAGAAGAAATTGAAATACAAGGTAATGAAGAAAGAGATTAGATGGAAACAAGAACGGGAAGAGAAAGTAAGAATGGCCTTGATTTAGGGGAGAGAAAAACTATTTAATAGCAAAGGACACGAAATATGATCCAAAAACACTGGCAGCGTTGCTTGCTTGTGAGACACCAGATCTCACTAAAACATATGCTTTCAATAGTTATGTATTTTTCAAGGTTTTACTGTAACTACTGGCAGTGTACGTGCCATAGAAATCCTGTTTGTTAGTGCCTACAAATCAAATAAATGCGAAAGAGAAACTTTGTTCTCTAAAGAAAATCCTATTATCAAATACGAACAAGGTCCAGGTGCCGCTGAAACCAGGAAACAGCCACAGGATCGTATTTCAAAGGCAGCCACGAAGAAGCACGAAAAGGACACCAGCTGCTGGAAAAACACACCAGCAGCAAGGACACAAGGAAGTCCAGGAAATGCAGCAGGGGTGCAAGGCAGCAGCAATAACAATAACATTGAAGCACTCCAGACGCTTCACCAGAGCATATTCATGGTCCCGGTTCCCGGCATTTCCTGATGTTAAATCTGCAATTTCTCCGATTGGAGGACAGTCACCGATGATGTTGTGTGCTTTCACGATGTCCTTCAATCAGAGAGCGCCTGAAGATGCCACTAATCGGAATCCAAAATGAAGAGCAAACGTTTTTGTTTGCAGCTTCAGGCAGGCAAAAGTACGATAGGAATTTGCGACCCCCTTCCTAGGACTCCCCGCTCCCCCCCCCCCTGAGGGTCGCGCCCCACAGATTGAAGACCCCTAGTCTAGAGATATGTGTCCTAAATAACCATTAGTAAGATACTATCCCACTGGGTGTAGATTTTTTTCTTATTAACTCAAACGGGCAATACTTATGTATACCATATTTAGTGCACAGGAATTATTCAAGCAGTATTTTGACTATGATGTTGTAGCACTACATCATAGGTTGTAACATACTGAAACAGTGTTACTGGCCCTGTTCCCACAATGGTTTTCACACATTCCAGTATATTTGCAAATGCTTTGAGCAGGTGTAGCCGGAAATACCACAAACTTGTAATTAGAGTTTCAACTAAAAGAAATCCTGCTTTCTTCTGAAATGGGAATTACAAGAACAGGATTGTAGCCAGATCATAATCAGGACCTGTGAGTCCAACAAATCTAAGTAACTATATTTTCAAAACAAAGAGAACAAGTCTAGATGCAATATTGGAAGATGTTCCTGTGGTATCTGGAGCTTGATGACTCACTGAGCTGTTGCCTTTATGTTCCTAGAGGGTAATGGGTGCAGAGAGATAGCCACGTATTGGACCTGGCCAGCTCCACAGAGTCATCCCCAAACATTCTGCCTCAACTCCTCTTGTTTTAAGCACCCATTTTGTTGACTTTTGGGACTATCTCCTCTTTACCATTGCTGACCAGTACTAAAGGACTTGTGCTCTTTCCTTTACTCGTAGTAACATTGGACCACGCCCAGTCGCTACACTTAATTTCCATATAATTTGCTAGTAATGGTTCTACGTCCTGACTCTATCAGAAGCGGTCGCTCCCCACGCTCTCTGGTCTCCATTGGGTATCGTTGTGCCTCGCTCGTATTGCTTTGTGCTCTTAAAGAATTGGTGCCTGCTTGGATCTCATAGCGCTCTATTGCTTATTTGTGCTGCTTGAATTTCATAGCGCTCTATTGCTCATTTGTGCTGCTTAGATTTCATTGGGCTCTACTGCTCAGTTGTGCATTGCTCGTTTATTCAGTTTGTACCGTAGCGCTCGCATTGCATAATAGTAATTAATTATCAGTGCCTGACTGTGCCCGTGCCACTGCCCACAGCGTAGTCACACTCTGTGCCCCAACCTGTTTCGGTTTTGCTTGGCTGCCATTTTGTTGTTGTGCCTCGAAGCCCGTCCTCTCCACCCCGCTCCCGCCTCCCAGCTGCTCCTCCCTCGCTCCGCCCCCCCCACTTTCCACTTATATCTGAACAGCTTACGCGCAGCGTTCACGCACTGCGGGCGCGCCCCATGCGCGCCGAAGTTGCGCCACATGTTAGCCCGTCTATGCCCGTCTGCGCCTGGACCGCGCCCAGCACCAGACCCCCTAGCCCCCGCAAAATCCTCTCCACCCGCATATCGTACGACGCAACCACCCTCTCAGCAATCAACCCCGGCCGTCTCCCAGACTGCTACCAAGCCGTCCCAGGACACACCCATGGACCCTTCACCTGCCACTCCTGCAAATTCGACTGCATCAGGACCCGCACCAAATCCACAAACTCCAAACATAGCTCCGACACTAACCACCTGAAATGCATCCTGCTCAACACCCGCTTGGTCAACAGACACGCCATTGAACTCTGGAACCTAATCGACACCACATCGCCGGACGTCGCCTTTCTCACAGAAACCTGGATGAACGCACCATCAATGCCCGACATCGCCATAGCCATCCCGGAGGGCTACAAAATCATCTGAAAGGACCGCATCAACCAAACAGGAGGAGGCATCGCCATCGTCCATAAAAACACCATCCGCATCACGACCAGTTCCGACGATAACCTCGCAGCCGCAGAACACCTCCACTTCCAGATCCACACCGACCCCAAGACCACACTCAGAGGCATCCTCATCTACAGACCACCAGGACCCCGCACACAATTCAGCGAAGACATCACTGACTTCATCAGCCCACACACCCTCCCCTCCGAGGACTACATTCTACTGGTAGACCTCAACTTCCACCTGGAAAAGAACAACGACAGCAACACCACCACCCTTCTGGACAACCTCGCCAATCTCAGACTCAAACAACTTGTGGACACCCCCACCCACTATGCCGGGCACACGCTCGACCCAATCTTCACCTCCAGCAAGCACATCTACTTCAATCACACCGCAGCTCTCCATTGGACGGACCACAGCTGCGTTCACTTCAACTACAAAAAAACCACGAGCCACAACCACCCACAACCAATTCCCCGCAGAAACTGGAACAAAAAAACCACCGACCAGCTCTTCATATCACTTCACCAAAACCCTCCTGCCTAATCATCAGACCCAAACCAAGCAGCCACCAACCTCACACAATGGATCACCCACAGTGCTAATGAACTAGCACCTCTGAAAAACCATCAAATCAAGCAAGGTAGCAAAAAAGCCCCCTGGTTCAATGATGACCTTAAGAAATTCAAGAAGATCTGTTGCACCCTCGAGAAAGCCTGCCGAAAAAACCCAACCACTGACAACCTGGCCACCTTCAAGAACGCCACCCGCAAACACCACCAACTAATCCGATCCACCAAGAAATCAGCATTCAAGGATCGACTCGACAACAACGCCTATAACAGCAAGGAACTATTCAACATCGTCAAAGAGTTTACCAACCCCACCGCCAGCACCAACGACATCACTCCCTCCCAAGACCTCTGCGACTCTCTAGCCTTGTTCTTCCACAACAAAATCGTTGACATACATAACAGCTTTGGAGACCAGTCCACCCCACCCTCCTCCGAACTAAAACCCCCCTCTAACAACCTTAGAGCCTGGAACCCAATCACCACTGAAGATACCATCCGCCTGATGAACTCCATCCACTCAGGATCGCCAACCGACCCTTGTCCCCACCACATTTTCAACAAAGCAGACTCCACTATCGCACCCCATCTCCGAGACGTCATCAACTGCTCCTTCAACTCCGCTACCTTCCCGGAAAGCTGGAAACATGCTGAACTCAGCGCCCTCCTGAAGAAACCCACAGCAGACCCCACTGAACTTAAGAACTACCACCCCATTTTGCTCCTCCCATTCCCTGCCAAAGTCATTGAGAAAGCCGTCAACAATCAGCTCGCCGCCTTCCTCGAATCCAATAAATCCCTCAACCCTTCACAGTCCGGCTTCCGAGCCAAACACAGCACCGAGACCGCCCTCATCACAGCAACAGACGACATTCGAACTCTACTGGACAACGGAGATACAGCCGCCCTCATCCTACTTGACCTCTCCGCAGCCTTCGACACAGTCTGTCATAGGACCCTTACACAATGCCTCAGCAACGTCGGAATACAAGGAAAAGCATTGGACTGGATCATCTCATTCCTCGTCGGAAGAACCCAGAGAGTCCGCCTCCCCCCTTTTTAGATCAGAGGCCACCAAAGTCATCTGCGGCATACCACAAGGATCATCACTCAGTCCAACCCTCTTCAATGTATACATGAGTCCCCTCGCATCCATCGCGCGCCAACACAACCTCAACATCCTCTCCTACGCAGACGACACCCAGCTGATCCTCTCCCTCACCAAAGACCCAAACACTGCCAAAACCAACCTACACGAAGGAATGAAAGAAGTAGCCGAGTGGATGAAGAACCGCCGTCTAAAACTGAACTCGGACAAAACGGAAGTCCTCATCTTAGGATCATCCCCCTCCGCCTGGGACGACTCATGGTAGCCACCTGGCCTGGGAAACGCACCCATACCAATGGACCACGCACGTAACCTGGGCTTCATCCTGGACTCCTCCCTCTCGATGACCAGACAAGTCAACGCCGTCTCATCATCACGCTTCAACATCCTATGTATGCTCAAAAAAATCTTCTGTTGGATCCCCACCGAAACAAGAAAGACGGTCATGCATGCACTGGTCACAAGCCGACTGGATTACGGAAACACCCTTTACGCCGGAACCACAGCCGAACTACAGAAAAAACTGCAACGCATCCAGAAAGCTTCAGCCAGACTCATCCTAGACATCCCCCGCCATGCTCACATTTCCGGTCACCTGAAAGACCTCCACTGGCTCCCTGTCAACAAGAGAATAACGTTCCGTCTCCTCACCCACGCACACAAAGCCCTTTATGACCTAGGACCCGAATACCTCAACTCGCTCCTGTCCTTTTACACTCCCACCCGCCACCTACGATCGTCCAATCAAGCCCTCGCCGCAATTACACGCATCCATAGATCCACCTTGGGGGGAGGATCCTTCTCCTACTTAGCGGCCAAGACCTGGAATTCTCTCCCCACTTACCTACGCCTTACACAGAACCACCTCTCCTTCAGAAAACAACTTAAAACTTGGATATTCGATGAGTAAAGTTCCCCACTCCCACAAGCGCCTTGAGACCCTCTTAGGGTGACCAACTGGCATTGGTGCAAATTCAGGACGGTGAGTGTAAAATTCAGGACAAAGGGTCAAAATTCAGGACAAAACTTCAGGACAATAGGTACGTTTTACAGACACATCAGAGGTCGCGCAATAGTATATAAGTAAGCCCAGCCATTTCCAAACATATTCAACCGTTTGCAAACCTATCCATCATGTATCCTTCCATCTATCATTTCACTTATCCATCTCTTAATCCATCCCCTCGTCCATCCTTTCACTCATCTCCAATATCCATCCATCCATCCATCCATCCATCCATCCACCATTTCACCCTATCCATCTGTACACTTATCCATCCACTCTTTATCCCATCCATCCATTCACTCATCCATTCAGCCATTTACCCTTTCACCAATCCAGCCATCCTTTCACTTACTAATCCTTCCACCCATCCACTATTTTAGTCCTTCATCCATCCTCCCTTTCTCTCTCCATCAACCCTTTCACTTAGCCATCCTTCATTCCATCCATCCATCCACCCACCCATCCATCCATCTACTCATCCACTCATGAATCCATCCATTGATCCTATCACTCATCCATCTATCATTTCACTCCTTCACACATCTATTCATCCTTTTGTCCATCTACCCTCCCTTTCACTCACTCATCCATCCTTACATCCACCCTTTCACTCATACGTTCATTCATTCACCCTTGCACTTATCAATACATCAATCCATCCATCATTTCACTCATCCACCTACCCACCCATCATCCACCCAACCATCTACCCGCCCACCATCCACCCACCCACTCATCCATCCTTTCACCCACCCACCATCCAATCCACTGATCCATCCTTTCACCCACCCACTATCCACCCACCCACTCATCCATCCACCCATCCTTTCACCCACCCACTCATCCCTCCATCCATCCTTTCACCCACCCACTCATCATCCATCCATCCTTTCACCCACCCACTCATCATCCATCCATCCTTTCACCCACCGACTCTCCATCCATCCTTTCACCCACCCATCATCCATCCATTCATCCATCCATCCATCTACCCACCCACTCATCATCCATCCATCCTTCCCCTCATCATCCATGCATCCTTCCCCTCATCATCCATCCATCCTTTTACTCACCCCCTCATCATCCATCCATTCCCTAATCATCCATCCATCCATCTTTTCACGCACCCCCTCATCATCCATCCATCCACCCTTCCCCTCATCATCCATCCATCCACCCTTCCCCTCATCATCCATCCTTTCACCCACCCCCTCATCATCCATCCATCCATCCTTTCACCCACCACCTCATCATCCATCCATCCTTCCCCTCATCATCCATCCTTCCTCTCATCATCCATCCATCCATCCTTTCACCCACCCATCCATCCATCCTTCCCCTCTATCCATCCCCTCATCCATCCATCCCCTCATCCATACATCCATCCTCTCATCCATCCATCCATCCCCTCACCCACCCCCTCATCCATCCATCCATCCCCTCACCCATCCATCCTTCCCCTCATCCATCCATCCCCTCATCCATCCGTCCTTCCCCTCATCCATCCATCCTTCCCCTCATCCATCCATCCTTCCATTCATACATCCTTCCTTTCATCCATCCTTCCCCTCACCCATCCATCCATCCCATCCATTTATCCTTTCCCTCATCCATCCATCCATCCATGCATCCACTCCATCCATCCATCCATCCATCCATCCATCCATCCATCCATCCATCCATCCCCTCATCCATCCATCCTTCCCCTCCATCCATCCATCTTCTCATTCATTATCCTTCCCCTCATCCATCTTTCCCCTCATCCATCATCCAGCTACCCTTCCACCCATACATCCAGCTATTTACATTTTCTCCCCATCCTTCCCCTCACTCATCAATCCATCCATCCTCTCTCATTAGCCATTTATTCAATCTTTCATTCATCCATTCACCCTTTCACTAATTCATCCAGCCATTCACCCATCCCTTCACTTACTTACTCGCCGACCTTTCCATATTAATTTTGAGCTGAGCCCTTTTGAGAAGAGGCCCATCAAGAACTTCACCCTCGCTACAGGGGCCGTTCCAGGACTGGGACAGAAGCCACCTGGGGAGGAGACAGGATCCACCACAGCGGGGGACAAGAGCCACCACAGGTGGGGGTGGACTGGAGCCACAACATGGGGGGTCAGGTGCCATCACTGAGGGGAGGGCAGGAGCCATCACAGGAGAGGGAACACAGGGGTGGGCATGCAGTATTCTAGTATCATCTTGGGCTCCTCTCCTGCACAAGACAACGAGAAGACAGGCTCTGTCCAAAAATGTACAGTACTTACAGGAGATACTCTAAGAGAACTGATTGTCCTCCATACTTTGTTAATCAGTGTGGGTGCGATTGTGCCATTTCTTTATTTTCTTACATTATAGACTGCGTGTTTGAAGAATCGAGGTTTGCTTACAATTTAGTGACAGTAATTAAGCTCTGTGAAGAGAACCACATGCTGCCTCGGTGTAATCAGGGGTGTAATCTGGCCGAGTCTCGGATGTTTGGGGCCCTGGGTAGAAATGGAATGTGTGAGCCCCCCTCTAAATAGCAGAGACATGACACATTCAGGGCTGTTTGCATGTGAATAGATGTCGCTGCTCCTGAACCGGCAGCCCCCCCCCCTCTCAGTCACCTTCGAAGCACCTCTTAACAGGTCATCAAGGGCTGGAGGTGTGAGGGTAGCCATCCCGCTGTGCCTCTCCAATGCTGCGGGGCATCTGAGGAGCTTTGGTGCAGCATCGGAGTGAAGAAAAGAGGTGGGTGCAAGCTGTGCCGGCTTTAGGGTGGAGCAACCGGTGCCTTGTTAAAATGAGGACAAATGGCGTCCGTTAAAGATTCCTTCACGGACAACGGACAGACGGCCGAAATTACGGACTGTCCGTGAAATTTACGGACGGTTGGTCACCCTAGACCCTCTGGGTGAGTAGTGCGCTATACAAATTGAAAACTTCAACTTGAACGGTTACCTAGAGCCTATAAATGAAATGCTGCAGTAGGCCTGTAGAACTTATTGGCTCCATGGAATGTGGCAGTAAAAAGCCTAGGCATCCATGTGGATGATAAACTATCCATGCGGAAGCAAGTCACCACGGTGGTAGGAACTTGTGTTGGCCTGCTCCGTCAACTCAGAAAAATTGTGCCACTATTGTCCTATTCCACCTTGAGACGGGCGGTCTCCGCAATGATATTAGCAAGGTTGGACTACGGCAATTCGCTTTATTTAGGATTGCCCCAAAAACTCTTGGACAAACTTCAGGTGGTGATGAATGATGCCGCTAGGCTTATTCATAAGAAACCCAGGAGCACGCATGTGTCCCCACTTATGCGCGAGCTGCACTGGCTCCCAGTAAGGCAGAGGGTGCTCTTCAAAGGGTTATGTATTGAACATAAATCGCTCTATGGCAAGGCGCCAAGATACATTAAGACCCGCCTGATTCCATACAAACCGGGTAGGGTGCTAAGATCTGCTGAAGCAACCCTTCTTACCCAACCACGTTTCAGATTGGCGACAGTGGGTGGTCGTGCCATCTCTAATACCCTCCCAGCAGTCTGGAATAATCTATCGGCGGATCTGCGTAAGGAACCTAATCTGTTGTCCTTCCGGAAGAAGTTGAAAACTGTTCTTTTCCAGAAGGCCTGGGGTGGGCTATAACTCCTGGGAAGGGCCCTTTCAGGATTTCTGCTGTGCTTACCGGACAAGCGCTTAGAGACCCCTGGGTTATAACGCGCTATATAAATCGAATAAAATAAATAAATAAATAAATAAATAATGAGATGATGACAAATTTCAGAGAAAGTGGAGATTCAGATGATAGCAAATATACATTTACAATGACTTTTGAAATCCTTGAGAAAACTGGAAAGATAAGATTCTACAAAATATTTTATTTTACTTATTCTTCCCCATAGTCTATAAAGTGAAAAGATTACACATATAGCCGTTAAACAAAGGAAATTAAGAAAGGAGTATTCCATATTAGGGGAAATTATTAAAATAATAATTAATTAGAGGTGCACATAAGGTGGCTGGAGTTGTAGAACCTATTGGTATAATCTAACAAAGTAGCAATACACAAACTACACTGAAAACAACGCAGCAAGGTACATTCTGACAGTACTTAATCTACTAAACAGATACACAGCATAAAAACAATGCTGAGAAAACATGTGATATATCTGTTTAAATGCCCTTGTAGTAAAAGCATGTTGAAAAAACATCCGATATGTTGAAAATCTAAATTAAAGGACTTAAACTTAACTTACATCACAGAGACGTATTGTTGAGTGTGGCAAAACATTAAATGTAGCCTGGGCATTTGGTAGAACAATTGTGGGTACAGTTATGTGCTGTAATTTAAAAGATGATGAAGGGGGCAAGATATGAAACACACTACTTTAAATAGAATGTTGGTGGATCCACATAATCATGTTATCAATGAGCAACAATTAATTTGATTTTTTTTGTGACATGAGTGATTCTAAAAAAGAATTGTATTTGTTATAGTACTACTTATTGTGACAAGAATTATCGTTTAGATTTTTATTATTGTGATCTGTGGACTAAATACACTTTCGGGGATATTCTCAAGAACGTGTGATACTTTCGCAAAATTTGCTTAACGCAACTTTGCGCATCGCAGTCTATCGCAGGAAAATAACACTGTGTTAACATAGTATTCTGAACCCTGCGGCACCATGCGATAGGGAAACGATAATGCACCAAATGACCACGTTAAAATGGACGCAACGCCATAAAAATGCGAAACAGGAACACGAAAAATGTTGCGATGTGGTTAATTGCGTTACAAAAACCAGCGATAACCAGCGACAGGCCTGCAATTCCCACGCCTCATGCGGGAAAATGCACTATAAAAGAAGAACAAAAAAAAGGCGAAAGAAAATAAACTGCGTAGCACCATGGATTCACCCAGACCGAGTGCAGAGGACAATGTGAACCCCACATGCCCCACAGACGACCAGCAAGGAACCCCGGGCTCGGGGAAGGCCAGAGAAGAGGAAGAGGAAGACGCGGTCAAGTCTGCAGGAAAACAGGCTCATCGTTACGGAGGTGATAGTACACTACCAACTACTGTTCCGCACCGCAAACGTGTCATTGGCAACACAAACTGAAATATGGCAGTCCATCGTGAACAACATGAATGCAGTCGGAAGGAGAGGTCAAGAGTCGCTGGCATGACATGAAGGGCCAAACTAAGCAGAAAGTCACTGCCAACAGGAAGGCAGGAATGACGACTGGAGGTGGGAGTCCTGCGCCACAGGAGGAGCTGGATGATCTGGAGGAAATGGTGGCCACAGTCATCAGTGTGGAGATGGTGCAAGGAGTTGGGGGGCCGAACACTGCTCGATATGACCTGACCCAACAGCAACAGGGTCAGTAACGACTAGGGACTGTGGGGACTGAGGGAGATGGACACAATGGCAGACATGCACAATCGTGTGTAGCACACTGCGCACCCACAATGAGTGTGGAACTTGTCCATAATACCCTTGAAACACTGCAGCTCACAGAGAAACACCAAGTAGGCCCTCCTCCACTATGT
The DNA here is from genome assembly GCF_964263255.1 of Lissotriton vulgaris. Lineage (NCBI taxonomy): Eukaryota > Metazoa > Chordata > Amphibia > Caudata > Salamandridae > Lissotriton > Lissotriton vulgaris. The sequence goes on along the minus strand of NC_141695.1, from coordinate 1,300,565,217 downwards.
GCCCAAAGGAGCCCTGCTCCCTATCACCAATTACACAACCTACTCATGCACATGTGCTGAATCCAGCTAATCTGTGGCTTTGTGAGCCACACTGACAATCCAAGTGACACTGCATGTCCAATAACATGGCTTCAGTCAAAATACATGACATGGTGCAAGCCACAACACTGAGGTTGTCCAATGCGGATCACACCCTCCGATGAGCAGGTCCCACTCTAACACATCCACGTGCACATGCAACTCCTGACGTCAACAACAAAACTGCAGACAAACAATGCACACAAGTACAAAAACCGTCCAAGAGCGCAAATGACCCAAGTCGCCAACATCTTTGCACAATAAACGCACACAAGTCAAAGGCACACCTCCTCAAAGGGATAAGCGGCTGCTAAATTAGAGCTGCAGGGGCGACTCTCTCTCACAATGCAGCACACACACATAGCAATCACAGCACATCAATATTGACAACAATGTGGTACAAGGTGCAACACTTTCACTAAAGAACAAAGGGGCATATTACCAAGGGGGGGGTGATAGGCAATTATTGCCGATTTAGGGGCCGTTTTCGGCCGCTAAGCGGCGATAATTCTATTGCCCTATTAGCAAGCTGTCGCAAACTGATGTTAGCGACAGCTTTCAGGCGAAAGCAAGCGGTTTGGGGCCCGCTTTGCATGTCAGTGATGTTTATCGCTAATGACATGCAAAGTGGGCTTACCCAATCAGTTAGCGACTGAAAGCAGTCTCTAACGTCGCTATCACCTATTAGCAAGTCAGGCGTAGCGTTGGAAATATTTGCGCTAAGCACCTGTCCAGACCAGTTCTTAGCCATGTTATCCAATGGGAGGTGGATAACATGGCTAAGAGCATTTCGTCGCTAATGCGTGAATATCACTGTATTCTCAGAGATATTCATGCATTTCGCCGCTATCGCTGGATATTTTAGCACAATGGAGAAAAACGTTGCTAATAGTATGTTTTCTCCGCTAGCATATCCACTGATAGGCAGCAATAAAAAAATCGTCGCTGAGCCTATTTAGCGATAAATATCACTACTTGTTGGTAATATGCCCCAGAGTACTCAACTGGTGCAGCATGTGTATAGAAACTGGCCAATCACATCTGGCATAGCAGGACACTATGAGAGGGAAATGTACGAGTACATCCTCACATCCGTGATGTAGTCCAAATTTCCACTGTCTCCCATCAAATAGCTAGCTCCTCCAAAACAGTCACAATGTACATTGTCATGCAGTCTCTATGTAAACATCTACAATGTGTCAACAGACATTGGACACACTGTTAACCTGCATCACCCCTTAACATTGCAGAGGGACAATCAACACCTCCTGCAGAGCAGACTAGACATTTCTTCAATGATGATGAAGAGGATACCCTGGACATTTGCTCAGACACCCTCCAACGGCTCATGGACAGCCTCCGCACCCCACCCCCAAGTGCAGAGCAGCCCAGCTGCATCGAGGTGACCCCACCCCTGGCACAGACCACATAGCAAGAAGCACCCTCCACCACGGCTGGCACCCAGCACCTGAAAAACACATGACGTTCCAACGCCATGTGGTAGACTGCCAGAAGGAGCTGACTGAACATGTGCATCTGGGGTTCGAAATCATGGCAGCCAAACTGGATGCCATATGTGGGTGTCTAAGTCCCATCCGGGACCACTTATAGTCCATTACGGACACCCAGAGTCCATTGCATGCTCTACAACAATCCTTGGATGACCTCGCTGGAGCCATTACTCGAATGCAAGAACTGTATAGTCAGACAGTATGGAGTTGGAAAAGCTGCGGAGGACAATGGAGAACATAGAGTGGATGCAGGCTGGAAGGACGGCTGCCACAGCTGAACACCAGCGAGATGTATCTGGAATAGTCCATGCCCTGCAGATCCTCATCATGCCGTTGTTGCCACAGAGCCTGTCCCCGATGACTGCTGCAGAAACTTCAACACACACATATCCACCCCCTGATGTGTCAGTGGCACACAGTGAGGCAGGGATACCACCTTCACCCCCTGATGTGTCAGTGGCACACAGTGAGGTAGCTATACCACCTCCGCCCTCTGATGTGCCAGTGGCACACAGTGAGGCAGCCATAGCACCAGCACAGACAACTGGAACACCTGACATAGAAGACATATCAGAGGAAGAAGATGTGGATGGTAATGACACTGTGTCAAAAAGGAGGTTGTAGCATTCTTTCCCGCCATATGGCCTGTTCCTGCTTGGTTCAACCCTCTGCATCATGCCCTGGAACAACACCTTCCACTGTCTCCCTCGAACACTCTGCAACATTCACCTGGACCCCGACAGGGACTACCATAACTGCACTTGTTACCAATGACACTGCAATCAGGCTGCGGACTGGACTCTTCCGACTAACTTGTTATTCCCCAAAGAACTCTGGTTGGCACTCTACTGTGCAACCATGTATTGCGGGGTGTCCATGGCCATGTACTTCTCCAGCTCCGGCACTCCACAGAATGTGAATAAAACATTCCAAATCACACAGATGTGTCTTGTCCATGTTCAGTCAAGAATAAAAGCATGGATGAATGTAGAGACATCGATTGCACAAAAGGGTACACCCGGGGAAATTACATCAATGCGCATGTTTGACCATGACACACATGACTTATCATTGTCTGTGAAGGTGGGAACTAGCTGTGGCCTCATTGCTCATTAACAACAATCTTGCAATCCCCCAACATCGCCCCACGTCCATGCATGAAGTATGCTGTGTGTGTAAATGTCAAAGTCGGTAGCAGGACCAAAGTAGTGTCCCCATCACAAGTGACAACAGTACATCTCTTTGCATATCTACACATACTCAACCGTGTGGACACAGCCTGCTTTAATGGATCACATTGATCCACATGACAAGAAGTTGGATACCATACTCACATTGCTGAAGACACCTAAGCGCACAGGTCTACCAGCAACTTTACCAACCCCAATGTCTGGCTCACAGACGTGGAGCTACCAATGGGGACTCACCACTAAGTGAAATGCGTCCGTCGGTCCCTCCCTGTGTATGGACAATGCTCATTGAGGCACACGATTTGGCATTCTAATCAACACTCATCACAATTGAACATTAGTGAAGTTGCGTCCACTTTATATGTGTGTGTCAGTATGGGCAAGACAAGGGCCACAACATGCAGACCAATGCATCATATACTAACAGGCAGCACAAGAACATGTAGAGGTGCAAGACATGGGTATGCAAATATGGACAGAAATCATCACAAATGGCAACGGTCTCAGGTCACCTTTTCTTGCTGGACGAGTCATGTGATGTTTGGCGTACGCTCAATGCACCGTGTCAGGGGACACCACTCACAACCCATGGGATCTGCGTAGTCCTGACCCCACCGGACTGAGTGGACTGTCTGCTCTGCTGACAGTGAGCAGGTGACAGAGCCCAAAAGGGTCACATGTAGATCTACATTGCCATGTGTGTACACTCTCTCCAGCAGGGTGTCAGATTGATGAACGCTGCCATACACCGCTGTCCACTCACCTTGCACAGGTGTCGGTCAACCCGCAGTGGTGCTCACATATGCATGCTGAGTCCAGGCGAATGCAGCCATGTCCACTGTAATGGTCGGATATGTGGCCATTTCTCCAAGATGCAAAGGGTGTTGGGACTTGTGCTACGGGTCACAATCAGTTTTGGCTGCAGGAACATAGTTACTCATCCATGAAAGCGAGCGCAGCTTCATAGGTAATCAGTTCCAGGAGTAGATCGTTGTCAACTTCAACGAACACGAGGGCGAACCAATCCATTAGCTGGTCTGGACAGATGTGCTCCATCCATTCAGATTCACCAATCTGCAACACAGCCCAATAGGGGAGCGCCTCAATGTGGTCACTGTACACGAGGAATTGTGCAATACCCCATGCCCAACTGCCAGTACATACGCCAAATATTAAGACATCCCATGAACGGGTATCACCGTTACACTCCTGGTCGTGGGCCAACAGGGAGAGCACACACATGTCATAATCTAGTTAAGCTACAGTTGTGTGGGATAGGCAGACATCCATGGGCCATTCAAATATGCATGATCGACAGTGGAACCAGGGATGGACGCAGATTACATACGCAAGTTGGAAGCTCAAACAGTAATCAATCCGCAGCACAGCAAATGGCAGTGTCCCCAACAGATGCAGCAGACGGTCACAATACAGTTTCACGTGACACAGGCTGTGCATATGCCTGGGATGTCCTGCCATTGCGTTGTTGGGTCTAGAAGAACCTGCGGTTGTTGTGTGGATGATATTCCACAGCTAGGAGCAATGAGTCGTATGGGTGTGCAAAGTTTGGACGTATGGGTTTTGCTGTGCTTAAGTGTCAAAGGCATTCCATGCAGGACTATCTCGGGCAAGGTCTTCTGTGTGTGGGGTGTGGATACGTTGTTCTTTCATTAGCGCTGTGTGGAGTGTGAGAGTCGTCATCTGGTATGGTGTATCTTTCTTGGGGGGCCCACCGCAAGCACTTCCAAGGTCGTAGGTGCAGATGTCCTTCCGACTTCTGTATTGTGATAAAGGAGCTTTCATCCACAATGTCAGCCTGGCTACTGCTTGCATTCTTGAAATGTGATGTGACTTTCGCATTGCAAATAGAGCTTGGCCTTAGGCTTATGGTGCACCAAGAGCGATACACACACAACAGTTGGCATGTATCAGCCAAGACCCCGAGCGGCCTAGCGCTCCTTGTACAATACCTTCCTGCGCGGCCGCCCTCCGTGTACATGCAACTGGGTGACATTGTTAGTTGTGGTCCCTGTGGCGCCGACACTGCAACAAAGACACACATCCGTTGGTTTCCTGTCCAGCCCAGAAATGAACCATGCACAGGGCCCACAGATGTTTATCTCTCTTTCTCTCTCTCCCTATCTTCCTTTCACTGTCTCTCTCTTCTTCTGTTTCTCTCTCTCTTCTTCTCCCTCACTCCCCCTTTCTTTCTCTTTCTCTCTCTCTGTCCTTTGATGAGCGCATGACACACCTTCTTATCTTGAATTTTGTCTTGCAGGCTGTGACTTACGGAATGTCCTTGGAAGGCACGCCATGACTCTTCCAAATAGTAGTATTGAGTTACATTTGAATTAATCATTCTTTTTGAGAAATTCAAAGATGAATGCATGATTTACCTTTGTCTGTACACACATGAATGTTAATGGTTGTTCTTGTGCGGCTTCAGGTGAATGGTTTGGTTCAGGAATTTGTAAAGTTGATGTGATTTATCTTCGCCTGGGGGTTGGGTAGGGCCCAGGGAGAGGGGGAGATTCCTGGGGGTGGTGGCAGTGGGTGTTGGTGCCCTCTTGGGTGTCCGAGCAGACTGATCAGTGGCTCCATGGCATGTGTTGTTCTTCAGGTGTGGCTGTGTGATGGGTTCCCTTTCATGGTGCAGGTTGTCGTCCAACTTAACACCAGGTAGGAGCAGGTGTTAAATTTCTGCGGCTAACGCGCCTTATCTCATGTTTTGGGGTCTTATCGCAGATTGGGCTGGTTGTTGAGAATGTTGTGAAGTGGTGTTGTTATGGCTTCTTGCACAGCAACGCCTACTCTGCATCTCATTAGCGTTAGTTACCAGTGTCATCCATGGCCTCGTATTTTGCGGGTACTTTCGCATGAAAATTGGTGATATCAGCTGTTAGCACCAGCTTGTGAATGGTGCGATGAATTTATCACCACTTGGCTGTGATAAAGTGCCCCTAACTCGGAAATAGGTCCTTGAGAATATACCCCCATGAGTTTTTGGGAGTAAGCAGACTATACACACAGTTACGATGATGAGAATAGTTACCTGGCACAAGTAATAAAAAAAAATTTAGGAACATATTTTCAATTTGATTGATAATTAGACCTCCTTTATAATTGACAATTTTTCTAACTGAAATAGGTCAAATGCAATATTCCTGAAGCTACCCATCCACTTTGCTGGGTGAATTTAAATTCTAACTCCAAGGCATTGAACATTCATGGATATACATCAGAGGCAGAATTAGAACCTGTCCCTGACAAATATCCTGGGCAGAGCGATTTCATAAGGACCAAGAGAAGCTACTTGAATATGCTTCTTTAAAATCTTTGGTATTCTTTTTTTAACAGTAAGTTCTGCCTGTGCTTGATTTAAAAAATCATTTAAGATTCATCTAGCCAGCACTACAAAATTGCTACAGTAATTTGCTCCTATTTAAGGGTTTAAGTTTATGATTCAAAGAAATACCTGGGTGTGCCCATTTTTCCATTTTCTTTTACCTCTTACCGCTTTTAACATACGAATTCCGCAGTCAGTAAAACAAAGATCAAAGGGAGCTACTTTGACTAACACATCACACAAAATCTTTTGCCCAGACACTTAACAACAAACTGTTATAATAATTCATCAAATATTTTAGCTGAAATCATAGTAGGTGGGATTCTTCAGAGCCTATATCTTGAGACTCAGCCTTCTCATGAGTAACGCAAAACTACATGCCTCAGGTTGGTAAAAAATACAATTTATTAAAAATTCAATATAAGTTGAGAAATGGTTAAAATGGAATGCACATTAATATTTTGGCTCTATGGCCCTGATTATGATGTCGGGCGGATATGACTGTTGCGGCATGGGAACCGACCGTCTTCAGGTCGACGGTTCCCACCGCATCTTTTCAATGCAACCTCACACAGTGCAGTTGGAAACATCAATTTTTCTATGTGAGATTGTGCAGAGGGAGCTCGCACAGAAGAATGGATGTTTCCAAACATCCCTGCACCATACACATGGTGCAGGGATGTTGAAGGGGCACCTTAGGTCCAGTGTAGCCTCTCTGATTGACCATTCATGACCATCAAAGCAGTAAGTACTACTCCCGAGCCAATACTGGGTGCACAACTGTGAAAGGAAGCCATTCACCAATTTGGCAAGGGTCGACACACTATCTCTCAGATGTACAGAGCTATCAGACAGGACACTGCCTCCAAATTATAGAAGGCAAAGGGGACCAATTCCCTGAAAGATTATAGGACGCCACCTGCGCACAGATCAGGGAGGTTTCCAGTAATGCACAATTCAAATTTATGCAAAATTAATTCTATTCATCGCACATATATGACCTAATTTATATTGAGAAAGCTATATCCTGACAGAAATGCCAATTTTCCCCAGATGTATGGTATCCACGGTCACCTTCTTTCACTTTATATGTTGACAGTATTCCCGACATTATCAACAGCCACAGGTTTGGTACTGGAAATCGGTGTGGTACAAAGCATTCTTAGTGTGATTCCTAGAGCCAAAGGTAAAAAGATGTATCATAAATTCCTTAGAATGGCATTAGTGCTAGTGAGTAGGCGAGTGACAATGGGGTGGATCAATACTCGCACCCCTCAACTGTCCAGGTGGTGCAGAGATGTTCTGGATTGAGCCACTGTAGAGGTAAATCACATGAAATGAGCTAGGAGGGATGAAAAAGCACAGTATGGTTTGCAAATGTGGGGATGCAGAACTAGACATGAGCCCCTAAAGAGGGAGGAGAAGCAGAGTATGGTTGAGAACATATATCTGTATTAGAACTCAACATGTGCAGTGGTAAGCTGGGGGTGAGGAGGGAAGGGAAGATCTTAAGATGCTTTCCTCATTCAATATTTTAAAAAGTACGCTATAATGGGGGGCATGACTAGCGGGGCCAAGACGAGGACGCATCTTAGGGAAGCTCTGCAATGCTTCTCCTTTATTCAGGGTTATTTCCTGGATACTCCTACCCATCCAAAACTTTGGAGCACGCTACTTTGCCCCAGGGAGGGCCCTGTGTCTTCAGCTGTCTCTGCTGTGCCATTTGGGGCCTGTGAGCAGAGTGTCATTGAGGGCCAGATCGAGACCTCTCACCACGTGCAGACTGATTGGGAGCGACTGCTGGGAATGAGTAGATGTGGAAGCCTGTGAACCCGGCTGGCACTGTGTTGGGCTGTGCAGACTCCCGCTGACCAAAGTTGAGAAGCAGTGAGTGGTGGGTGCTGCAGTGAGGCTCTCTCCTATGACTCAAGTGCAGTAGAGGCCCATGCCCTCTGATACACACATCACAGGTGGGCCGTGGAGTGAGTGCGGGAAATGCCGACTGTGACTGTTGTCTCCTTGATTTAACCCTTAAAGAGCGAAGGGGAGGCTGCAGCTTCACAGGATCATTGCCTCCCTCTCCCTTCCGTTTTAAATATTATAGTTGTGGGGGCTTGTAAGCCTTCTAAGGCCTGTAGGTACTCAGATCTGGGGATGGGCACGAGCAGTACTGTAACTGATGGGGGTGGTCCGGGAGAGTTGTGATGGTCCCAGACCCCTCATGGGGGTCCCCAATTCGGGAGGTAGAGGTTGTGCCGTGCCACTACCGGATTGTCTGTAGCAGATCACAGCCTTGTTGAGGTTTAGAAGCTGTGCTGCACCTGGGCCGCACTGCACATCTAACCTACACCATCCTTTGCTAAAACAGCCAGCACTGGCTCTCCTATGCTGTTTCCACTGGAGGCTGATTCCGCCTTGCTGGCTCCTTGTACAGCGATAACTGGAATGATGATGAAGCCTCGAAGTCAAATTGAACCTAGGCTCCACCCCTGATGCTGTCAAGGGCTTTGACATGCCCCCCAGGGAGAGCAGCCGTCTGGGGACACAAGAGTAGATCTGCCACAACTGGGCAGGATGCGTGATGGTGGCACAGCCTGGGACCAAAACATCACAGGGCTGCTCATGCTGCAACACCTGAATATATCTATAGGTGTCAGTAAGCTTCTCCAAATGGGAGACACCTTACAGGCATGGTCAAAGCATCAGCCAGTCCCACTCATTGGTTCCTGGGTAGGCCTGGGAGGTGAACTTTGCTCCGTTCGAGGAGTTTGCAGAGTGTTCTGCACTCCATGCTCCAAAGAGGACATGGAGTTCTGAAAAACTCCAGTCCATGAATTGTAACAACGTTTTTTCCTTGCTCGTCATTGTTAAGCTGGCAAGCGTGGAAAATCCAAAGCTAGGCCACCTCTCAGTGAAATTTCTCAGCGCGGGCGGTCGCGGTTGGTTGTGACCGCTCGCATTGAGGAAGCTGCCACTCAAGTAGAACATCTAATTGATCCGCAGAAAGAAGCAGCGCCCTCTTGTGCTGCTTATGGTGCCGTTTGTGCTTATTTTCCAGTGCGGGACAAACACCTGGCGCTCTGGAATGCGTGAGACCTAATGCACTCCGCAACTTGCAGAACTCTGCATAGTGTGGTGGGGTTTTTTGGTCACTTTGCATAGTTCCGCATAGTGGAACTCTGCGAACTCCACCCAGCCCTATTACTGAGTCCTTGCTCTACTGCCGTAGTCGACTGTATGGCCGGGGCTGCTTGTGCTGCAGTGCCATTAACCTCGCCCTGGCGCATGTAAGGGGGCCCCATATTCTGCAGCTCCTCCTCCCCTCTTCAGTGTGAGTGCTTCCCTGGTGCCTCCCTGGGCTGCTCGTGCTGCAGAGCCCCATCCCACACTAAGGTGCAAGCTAGTGGGCCCTCTATGGTGGTGCTATCTTTGGGACACCGAAATCCCCAGTGGGCGTAGGCAAGAAGCCTCTCTCAATTCTGACTTCGGTCCCTGGTGAGTGACACACACCATACCGCCAGCATCCCTCCTATTCACTGCGCGACAGGTAGGAACACAGGAGCCCCAAGTGTGCCTTGCACAACCTGGGCACCTCTGATGCTCAACACACACCAGTTGGCCATGAAAAGCCTACACTTGGGTACCCAGCCTGTAACACCACAACTGACATCAGCTATGGAGTGGGCTCCTGGAACTAGTGGCAGGGAGACCACCCACCTCAGTTGTGTCCCTTTGCACTAAGTTGGACACTGTGCTACAGGCTGTGAGGAAGATCAGAGCAACTCGCGAACAGACGCAGATGTCACTTGAAAGCAAAATTGATAAAGTGACAGTGGACTTCACCCTATCACATGCAGACCAACACAAGCTGGTGGACAAGGTGCATGGTGTTGAGCACACATTGGTGGAACTCCAACTGACAACTCATAAATCAGCATTTCTGGTGCAGGCATTGGTAGAGTGTGTACAAACACTGTAATGCAGAGCAGAGGATGCTGAGGGTGGCTCTAGGAGAAACAACATACAGGGGTTAGTCTTCCTGAAGGAGTGGAGGGACTAGAAGCAACAGCCTATTCTTCCTGAAGGTGTGGAGGAACTAGAAGCGGTGGCCTACACCTAGGCAGGAATCTGCAGCCTTGCTCCCCATCACAATGCTCTCTCCCTTCTGCTCTGATGTATGAGTCCACTGTGTGCCGGCCCACTGACCCCTACCGAGCACCAACCCTAGGCCTTTTATTTTCCATGTGCTTCATTACAGGGATCATGACTCCATCTTGTGCAAGATGCACAAGTTGCAAAATATATAAAAGTGGATAGCGCCTCTGTCATGATATTTCCTGACTAAACTATGGCGCGGCAGTGACAGCGGAGCTCCTTTATAGGTTTCAAGAGGTGTATATGAGTACTGGACACACAATATTTGCTCCTGTTCCCTGCATGTCTCCGCGTGATGGCAGATGGGACCTCACACTTCTTCGAATCTGCTGAGGAGGCATGGGACTGAATGGAGTCAACTGGACTTGTGGCTTCGCGCCCTCCTCCCACTGAAGCAGTGCAATCTCAGGGATTTGGTAGTCGGCTGCCGTCATGGACACCACAGGAGACAACTCCGCCATACACAACCCGGCTCTCCACTAAACGTAGAGCAAGTAATCGTAGAGAGGCGCCATGCCATAAAAATGGCATCCACGATGCAGAATCACTCTCAGAGCCCAGACGCAAGCACTATGAAATCCTTCTGTGATGATGGCCCCTCTCTAACACATGGCCTTCTAGAGCAGTCTCGTTGGCCCCACCTGATGTGACTTCCCAGACTGTTCATGACATTATATGATTCATCAATTACTGTCACTCCTGAAGTCCTGCCTGCTTCCTTCCTAGCTGTTTTATTCTTGTATAGTATTGTTTATACATGAGCTAACCTCTCTTATATTGCAGCTGACGTTGACCCTGTCCACGGAGATGTCCTGCCAATTTGACACGCAAGTAGTCTATACTCTATAGTATAATACTGTTGCATGTAAACTCATCACTATAGCTGGTATTTCTGCATCCTTCATACACAGGACAATCTATCTTTGGCAATCATACTGTCCCCCATAATTCCTTTAACCAGCCTGTAAAGCCGGTACTTGCCACTGGTAGTTTGCCAGTTTGGGCGGACACCTGTCATCCCCCCGCTCTGATGATAATACTTGGTTTGCTTTACCTTCTTTCCCCAGTTACGATTGACTGCCCAGGAGTACCCAGCCCCCCGATTGCCCTCACTCATGAGTACCACTGCACACTGCAGGGACCCCTGCCCTACGTGTGCCAGCCACATACGGGGCATTAACACATTTGACGCTTGACCCACACTAATAGCATCACCTGGAATGTGAGGGGCATGCATACATCCTCGTCCACTCACATAGTGTTATTGCAGAAGACACACTTAACACTGGCTGAAGCACGCAGACTTCAATGTCAGAGACGAGGCCAAGTATTGGCTACTGACTACTCCTCCTATGCCAGAGGAGTGCTGGTCTAGTTGAAACCAGGGATCTCTTTTGTAGAGGATGAGGTTATGGTAGATGCTGTTGGTTGGTATTTGTTAACACAAGGTCGTCTAGATGGCCGTTGACTTCTGTAGGGGGAAATATATGCCACCAACACGGACTAGGCCTCGCTCCTGCACACACTATTTAACAAAATGTCCTGCTGGAGTGGGATCCAGTGGATCTTAGGGGGTGATATAATCTATGACCTCAATACAGCTACGGACCGCCCCTTACCCCCAGCATGCATGTTAGCCACATCCAATGCCCAAGTGCTAAATGACTGGCTCCTGCCCTGGCAACTTGCAGACATATATTGTGCCTGCAACCCTACCTCGTGCATCTACTTCTTCTACTCCTCGCAACATAACTTATCTGACCAAATCTTAGAGTCGGCCAGTCTCTTCCCAACTATCCAGCAAACTGATTACCTAAGGCGCACCCAGTCCGACCGCAACCCTCAATTCCTACAAGTTGCGTCGGAAGATGGCATACCTACTAAACCCACATGGTGCCTTCAACTGATGGCACTAGAGGACCCGACTTTCTGTTCATCTCTTGCCACAGTGGATCACTTTGAGTTTAACAACAACTCTGCCACTGACAGGCTGACTGAATGGGACGCTTTTAACTGATGCGATGTCTGAATTATACTACGCACTCATCTTGCACCCATGCAATGTCAGATCCTGTACGCTGACTTCTGGCATGGCTGATACTCCAGGATCAGCTTAGGCAACCCGTTCTCTTGCTACATTCCTCACCAGGATTTAGAAAAGGGGGTGGTGATGGACAGAGTATCTGAATTAAACAGAACACTCCTACCCAGTCCAAAGATCAGGGCTTGATCCATCACCGTTTTTTAGCTCACTGCACCATCCCAGCTCAGAACCTGGTTACATGCAAATTAGTCTGTCCCTGGCCCAGTGCATCATGGGAACAGGGCACACCAAACTACCAAGCCAATTCTTTTACTGGAAAGGAAACAAGCTTCCGGGGAACGGTTTCTGGCATTACAACCGTCTTCGGCCCGGCTTGCTTGAAGCCTGATGGTGCAGTGAGCAAGGGACTCACATCTGAGCATACCCTTCCACGCTTATGGTGGACAAAACGATTCAGAAAAGGGGGTGGTGATGGACAGAGTATCTGAATTAAACAGAACACTCCTACCCAGTCCAAAGATCAGGGCTTGATCCATCACCGTTTTTTAGCTCACTGCACCATCCCAGCTCAGAACCTGGCTACATGCAAATTAGTCTGTCCCTGGCCCAGTGCATCATGGGAACAGGGCAGACCAAACTACCGAGCCAATTCTTTTACTGGAAAGGAAACAAGCTTCCGGTGGACGGTTTCTGGCATTACAGCCGTCTTCGGCCCGGCTTGCTTGAATCCTGATGGTGCAGTGAGCAAGGGACTCACATCTGAGCATACCCTTCCACGCTTATGGTGGACAAAACGATTCAGAAAAGGGGGTGGTGATGGACAGAGTATCTGAATTAAACAGAACACTCCTACCCAGTCCAAAGATCAGGGCTTGATCCATCACCATTTTATAACGGTGATGGATCAAGCCCTGATCTTTGGACAGGGTAAGAGTGGTCTGCATAATTCAGACACTCTGTTCATCACCACTCCCTTTTCTGAATCGCATTCCTCACCAGGGCATCTTCTGCACACCCAAAAAGAAATACATGTGGAATTGACGTGACACTATGCCTATCTCTACACATCGGTCACGGAAACTAGTCCAGACTGCCTGGAGACAATCTTCTCCACAATCTGCCAGCCCACCATCATGCTTGAACATCATGTGGAATTAGACGAGTACATTACTCATTAGGGCACTGATGGCAGGTTGGTCCCAAAAGCCAGATGGCCTACTGGCTGAGTACTACAAAGCCTCTTCCCCTGTATTGGCCCCTCAACTGTTTGCCCTATATAAAGCTGCTCTCTCAGCTTCCTCTCTCACTGAGTCATTGCGTGAGGCCTTGGTCATCTCCCTACCTTAACCTGACAGATACCCACTGCTCTGGTGTTCTACCGACCCCTGACTTTACTTAACACTGACTATAAGGTCTTAGCTAAAGTCCTAGCAGACTGCCTGATGCTCTTGGTCTCATCTCTAAGTTTGTTCCAGCCTGCAACACCTCGTTCAATTTGCAATGCTTCTTCCAGGTCTCAAAATATTCAGCACTTCGATGACCCAATGCTTGGTTTTGGTACTAGATTTCAGGACAGCCTTTGATTCACTAGAATGGGTTTTTCTGTTTGATACGTTGCATTGGTACGGTGTTGGGAGTCACTTTATTTGCCTGATTAGACTACTTTACACCACTCCGTTGAGTGATGACGGTCTCTTACATATCAGACCCTATATGCAGGGGTACCCTCCAAGGATGCCCACAATCCCTGTTATTCTTCTCTTTAACCATAGAACCGCTTGCCACAGATATCCGGACCCCTGGGAGATGAAATCCACATGATCTCCCTATATGCTGATGACCTTCTCCTGTACATTCAGGACACACGATCGAATCCTAATATGCTAGCCCGGACACTCAATGGATCTGCTGCCCTTTCTCATCTGCAGGTTCACTGAGCAAAGTCATGTTTGTACCCGTTTAACCCTTCATACACAGACCCTGTCTTTATCCTCAGTGGTGTTCCCAGATTGTGGCAACCCAACATGTTTCCCTATCTATGGGTCAGAATGTATCATCAGCCAGATGACTTGTTAGAAGGTAATCTTGTGATTGTGACAACTGCTATCAGATCCCAGATGCCCTTCTGGCGCACACTCCTGTTGTCTGTCAAGGTCCCCAGAGCTCCACTCAAAATGGGAGTCCTACCTCTGCTAACTCTATTTTTTCACTAACCTGCATCTGTATGTCCCACCTCCCTTCTTCCGCTCTCTTGCGGGAACCATGAGAGGGTTCATTTCGAACAAGTCCCACTGTAGGGTGGCACTATTAAACTGCATTTACCTAAAGATCCGAACGTACTTGCAGTACCAAACATAGATCAGTATTATCTTGCCTCTCAGCTCCAATGAGTAGCTAAGTTGATGGTGGGGATGCAGCTTCCAGGCACTGCCACGTTGTCACCAGCCTGGACCCTCTCATTGATCTCCAACATTTTCATCCCTGTACTCTCGGAAAACCACAGTAGTTACTGCTTCTTGGAGTCATGTATCAGTGCTACCATTGAAGCCTGTACCTCACACAATGTACTATCACATATCAGCCACAGTTCGTGTAGGTAACAGCAGTGGGGTGGTGGGGCCTCGTTGGAGGGGGTTTTGAGGGACGATGCAGAAGGAAAAATTAATTATTTATTTAATTTTCCCTCTGCATCGTCCCTCGAAATACCCCCAATGCAGCCTCAACACCCCATGGCTGTTACCGGCATGCCCTGTGGCTGTCCCATATGCACCTGCACTACCACTGCTAGGCACACCTAGGGGTTGTAACACCACCTCGCCCACGAAGCTCTCCACCTTGATAGAAGCTGACTTTCACACCCTGGGGGACTTCTACTGAGACGGTGCACAAGTATTTCATGACACATTAATGGAAGAAGAGGGTCTATGTCCAGGCAAATTTCTTCTACACTCTTCGTAGCCTGGGGTACCGGGCGGCAAATGGGGAGACATGATCAGAGAACATCCAACACACCTTATTGTCCAATATCTACACACATTGGGACAGGCAGGCCCCTGACAAGATGGTGTGTGGCTTCACTGCGCCAGCACCCGGCAACGCCACTCATATCTTTGAAGTGCCATTGGGAGCAAGACCTGGCCCATCTGTGTACAGATACAGAGCGGGCTGCCATATTAGAGAGACTAGTCAGTTTCTCTTGTAATGTTCACTTCCACCTCATCCAATACAACATTACACTAAGGACTTACCTGAACCCTGTTAAGGTAAACCAATACTTTCATCGTGCTGACGCCCATTGCCCCTGATGTCACCTACTAGATGTCGACCCCCTTCACATGTTATGAGCTTGTCAACTTCTCACTACTTAATGGCAAAACATCATGACCCAATTGACGGCCTGCATAGGATGCACAGTATTACACATATGGAAGACATGCATCTTGGATCTATTTCATAGAAGTAAGAGACAGAAGGTCACCTCCCGCTTTCTCAATCTGGGTTTGCTGACAGCTAAGCATTTATCACAAGAGGCTGGAAGTCACCCGAGCCTCCTCCTCCTGAGTGCATAATTGCTGATATCTCATCCTCCTCTGTGGCACCTTCACCCAGGGCGATTGGTCCAGCGGGTCAATGACATCACAAAGCTAAAGCATGATGTCATCTGACATGAGGGCCATTTAGTTGCCTAGCAAGCAATAGGATACATTTATATTGGTATTCAAATGAGGTGCAGGATAGACTGGATGCCCAAAGAAAAACTAAGATGTAAGTTAAAAGAAATTAGGTCATTTTTTGAGATTTCTAAATTTGTATGAACGAAAGTTTGAGCATGAGAGTCTCGACTTCACTATTGCTAAACCTGTAGTATTTGGCTAAATGGAAGATAGTAAATATGCCCTTCATCGTTTTTATTATTCCCACTAACTGTAGCATAACCCTTCCTCTCAACTTATTAGCTGACATAATTGCTACTGGTGTACCATATCCTAAAAGAAATGAATGAGAAGGGGATGCTACCACTTGGCTGCGAACAAGACCTATTTATCTATGTCCTATTGTACGTGCTACAGTAGTTGAGAGAGCGTTAGCAAATGAGGCATGGGATTCAGAGAAGCATGCAAGGTTATAAAGACAAATTGAGATTTGAAGTTCTAAGGAGCTGTTGATTTTCACAATAATACAGGCTCCATAGTACTGATCTGTTTATGCTTTATAAAAATCAAGATATTTTTGGATTGCTTAAAATGTGTGTATTATTGATTCATTTGAGGGGTTGGGTGGGACAGTGGAGGGCTGGGGACACCCAAGTTGGGCTAGACTGTTCCTTTGTTCCCTCTTTTGATCTTTTAGTCTTTATCTTGATGTCTCCTTGTGTCAAGGATTTTGTAAAAGATTTTCACCTCTACCAATGCCACATATCATAGGCCCTGCAGTAGGAAACCCACAAGCACTCAGTAACAACCTTTGAGCACTGAGATGTCCATGCCCTCTGTCCTTTGAGAGGTACCCAATACTTGTTCATTGCTGTATGCAACATTTTTGTGTGCCTCATACTCTGTGCTCTTATGCTGCCTCCATATGTCTTGCATACGATGTTGAGGTATAATTGGCTATGCAACTTGTCATCCTGACATGTTGATCCATTAATCATGTTTATTCTTTGACAAATATTAAAAAAGATTCAAACAAACAAAAGCACAACATGAAATTTTAGCTTTACTGTGTTTTTAGGTCGAGCCTAGTTAGCGTGCATGAGCAAGACCTTTTGTATTCAATAAAATGACTTTATTCCCACCTGCTGCCTACCGTTGGTTGACCCCCATGTTGCTCTTCTTTGGTGCCTCCTAACTGGTTCCAAAAGCCTATACATAACTTCTTTTGAAGGCTAAGGATCACCGGTAAAGTACTGTTTCCTTACGCCTTCAGTGTTCATCTGTGTTTGTGGGAACTCTACACCCCAGATCTCCCTGATCAGGCACATTAAGACATGTGTTTTCATTATTCCGATCGTATGTGTTGTGCCAATGCACCGGCACACAACCCCCTCCCAAATTGCAGCTTGTTTTAATTACGTATGGTTTGCTACCTGAGATGTCTTGATGACTGCACTGCATTCCTTGGCGTGCAGCATTGCTCTTCTCCCAGGACGGACCAGTATACCCTTACACATGATGACATATATAGAGAGAGCAATTAATGATAGGTGATGATGAAAGGTGAGTCACGGTTACTCAGAGCTGCAGTAAATAAAGTATTTTGAAATAGACATGAGGAAAATGTCATCCCAGTAGTGAATGATTTTGAGGAAGACTGTGTGAAAGGAAGTATATCACAATGACACCAGTGTGTATGTTTATGTACCGCTTCCTGCACTATCCAAGACTATTCCACTGCAAGGGTAAATGGGTTGCGAAGAGAGCGACTTGCACCTCATGCAGTGTGTGAAGAAGAGGCTCAGGTGGAAGCCAGTCAGAGCATTCTTCCTACCAGGAATTATACACATTTTGCACATTGGTAATGTAGTGGTTGTGGTTTCGTACAATACACACTGATTTGATAAAAATGAAGTGATTTTTTAACAGAAATGTGTCTTTTAGGAGTTTAACCTCTCTAACCAGTCTTTCAAAAATGGTGTTCTTAGCTGACATATCTGGGGCAATTTGGCACTCAGATGCTAAGGCAGAATGAACCTTTTCTTAATTCTAACATTGTATTGCTCTAACTATCTTCTGACACCATTTGCACTCCTCGAATGATAAAAAATGAATGCTAAACCGTCTAGCATCATTAATAGCACTTTCTGACTGCAATGCAAATGTGTTCTTCTGATGAGAACCTCTCAAGTGGCACTGGATTGTTCCAGGGCTAGGTACATTCTTCCTGGGAGTGACACTATACGGTAGCGGCCTGCATGTTTGGCGGGTGGGGAGGCGGGCACAGGGGGGGGGTTGTGCAGGGAGGGGGTGTCGTGGGTGAGATCACAATTGAAAAGAACAGTTTAAACCTGCCTTTCCACCGGGTCACGTGTCCCGTGTTTTCACTGCTCCTGCTCTCCTGCCTCAGGAACAGTAAGCAGGCAGCCAGGCTCCCTACCCTCAGCCAATAAAAACACTGTGATTGGTTGGACGAAACCCTGCCAGGGGCTAATGGCATGGCCATGTGCACATGACTGGTTTGGGTGGCCCGAGAGGGACAACCAAACAGTCTTTGCGCATTAAGGAGTGGGCAAACCACTTCTCCCCTGCCCTGCTCAAAGAGCAGAGCAGCCAAACCCACCCGCTCATCCGCAATGCAAACCAAACATAAAATGTTAATAACTTTAAATTATTACCATTTTATGTTTTGGCTTTCTCACACTGCAAGAAAGCAGTGGGGTGACGCTCCTCTGTCCTAATGGGGGAGCCGCCCCATACCCTATGAATGACCCACTTCTTAAAATGTGTATGATGGCTAACAGGCAACAATCGATGTAACGCAGGTAAGTGGTAAACCCTATTCTTGAGTGAAAATAACAGGCAACCGATTTCATGCTAGAAAGTTGCATTCACGTGAAACGTTCCAGCAGCAATAGAGCACTCTCATATATAACTGAATAATAGACGGAAGAACAAGAAGGACATTTGCGACATAATTATGTACGTGTGTCAAAAGGGCTGAGCCGAGTACACATTTCCCCAGGCTCTGAAGGTAGGATCTTGAAAGTTGAGCAGTCAATAAGGGTTGAACTCATAGGCCCTGGTTCCAAGTGACGCAGCAAAGAAAATTATGCATTTATCACTCAAAAATCCGCTTTGAAGCCGCCTGACAAGACGTTCACGCAGCTTGCGAATTTCGCACATGCCGGGCATTTTTCTTTTTTTACTAGTCTTGAACTAAACATCCTAACCTATTGCCGCCGTTGCCTTTGTTTGGTCTACAATGAATTATTTCACACTGTTGACTGCAAGCACGAGGCATTTCATGGTCTATACTGTCATTTGTTTCACCTCGCTTTAGAGGTGGGCGAGCAAATAAATTGACGGGGCTAGCCGATTAAAGCGTCTGGCTTAACTCTTAGAACCCCAGCCAGGAGCCTAGCTCTAAAAATGTTTGCTATGTAAATCATACAACTAACCACGTAAAATATGATAGTCTTCAGAATTCGGAAAGGAGTCGTTATTTAAAATCTCAAGTACATTCTAGTACTGCACTAAGGTGTACTTATTAAAAGTGATAGGGGCAGATTTACAAGGCCCTTGCGCCACTTTTGCATCATTTTTAACATAGGAAGCGTGACGCAAAAGTGGCGCAAGGGCCTTGTAAATAAGCAATGAAAGATGCGGATCACGCACTCCAGACGAACAAACATACAAGAAGCCTCTACAAACGCTGAGTCATCCACCTCCACTGCGATCCCTTTTTTAGTGGAAGGAGAAGAACAAAGAGAAGACCCAGGAGGAGCCAGGCCAAAAGAAAAGGAAAAGGAAAAAGAAAAGGAGACGGAAAGGGACCTCAGGAAACGGGTGGAGAAACCGAAGAAGAGACAAAACTAGTGGTAAACATTTCCTCTTACACTCTTTCAGAACAAGAAGAGAAAGTATTACAGAGAGGAACGTCTTTCATTCCGACCAGCCACACTAATGAATTGGAATTCGAAATTAGCTTGTTCAAATTTATGCGCACGTTGCGCTTAAGACATTTCTTTGAGAACATCGCACCAACATTGGATAGCAATCAAACTGACCAACTGAAAGGCCTTCGCACTAGAAGCACATTCACAGCACCAATCAGTCATAAGTCTCTAGATATTTTTGAAAATTTAGTCAAAAATGATATATCGAAGTTCAACTACACCAGGAAGAAAAAATTCATCAACATGTCCAACAAAGAGTATGCTATTCTGAACAATCTAGCTAAGAGAGAGGAAATCACATACCAATCTGCAGACAAAGGGGGTGCCCTAGTCCTGATGGACACTGCCTTTTATCGAGAACAAGTACAAGAACATCTTTCCGACACCAACACTTACAGTTTGATGCAACACAATCCCACTCGGCAATACATGGAAATATTGATCAACATCTTAATTACAGCACACAGTAATGGCATTATTACTCAAAAAACCAAGCAGTTTTTGACTCCGAGCAATCCAAAGACTCCAAGCATGTACATGCTACCAAAAATTCATAAAGACTTAAGACACCCACCATTTAGACCAATTGTATCAACCCGAGGGAGCATCCATGAGAACACCGGGAAGTTAATAGACAAATATTTACAACCGTTGATTCAACTTTCCCGTACTTATGTGAAAGACACAACCGATTTCTTACATCAGATAAAAGACATCACTTTTGATGACAATGAATCTATCTTGCTATGTTCTATTGACGTGAAAGCGTTATACACCAGCATACCACACGATCTGGGCCTAGAGGCCATTGAGAACATCTTGTTGAACTCAGATCTGGAGACTGATTTTCAGCTATTCTTAATGCAACTGATACACTTCACGTTGTATCAAAGCTACTTTTCATGGGAGGGCCAATGTTACGCACAGTTGTCCGGAACTTCCATGGGCAATTGTGCGGCACCGGTCTACGCAAATGCATTCATGAAACACTTTGAAGAGATGAATATCTTGAGCCGTCATCCATGGAATACCCATGCCAGGATTTTCTTGAGATACATTGATGATATCTTTGTCCTATGGCAAGGTGATCAAACAACTTTGGAACCAGCACTTGAACAACTCAATCAAATCCATGATCGAATTCAATTTACCTTTGAATGGAGTGAAAACAGCATACATTTTCTAGATGTCAGTGTTGCAAGAGTGAAGAACCATTTGGAAACCAATATATACAGGAAAAAGACGGACAAGAACAACATATTACACTATACGTCTTTTCATCAAAAGCCTCTAAAAAATCATTTGCCATTTTCTCAATTGTTACGAGTGAAAAGGATCGTATCTGATCCGGAGAAGTATGAGGGGCAAGCCACCAACATGATGGAACGTTTCAAACAAAGAGGATATCCAGAATCAATTTTAACTAACGCCAAAGAACGATGTGACAAAATCACCCGTCAGGACGCTTTGGCGACCAGAAGAAAAGAGAATATGAGGAGACCAGTGGTTGTGTCGAAATTTTCAGTAGTTTCAAAAGCCTACAAAACATCAATATTGAAGCATTGGCCAATTGTCAGTACTGAACAAGATTTTAATCAAATCTTTAATGAACAACCGCTATTTGCTTACACTAGGGCAAATAATCTCAAAGAAATCATTAAAAAACCCAAACAAACCTCATCCATGAACTTTAGAGGCAATCAACCGTGCATGAACTGTAAAAATTGCAACAACTTAATAAAAGGATCATCCATGAAACATCCAATGAAAGGCACTAACATCAATCTAAGGTTTAACGCAACATGTGACACTGAGAACGTTATCTACATAATAAAATGTCCCTGTGGACTTGTTTATACTGGGAAAACTTCAAGAAAATTGAAAATACGCATCAATGAACACAAGAGCAATATAAGAACAGAGAACGCTAAGTCTGTGTTGGCTGCACACTTTAAAGAGAACAAACACAGCATCAGCCAACTTAGATTTGCCGCTGTAGAAGTCGTGGAAAAGCGAGATGACAGGGACAACAACAATTTCTTACTCAAACGTGAAAACCATTGGATCAAGTTTTTGCAGTCTTTAAAACCTTTCGGTTTAAATGACCGGATGGAATTTCTATGCTACCTTTGAACACTATATGTCGGAAACAGAGCATTTTGGATACACAAAATCGATTTATTTTGATGCATATATGTTTAGATCATTTTCAAATATTATATTTTAAATATCATGTTTAAATATCATGTTTGTATTTGAATTGTTGCTTTTGGGTTTTTGACACCACTTTATGATGGCCGCTAGTTACATAGTACACTGTCCTCTCTCTATGCTGTTGCACGGGTAACTTCCACTTCCTTATATATGTTTGAATTCACGGCAGTTAGGAGCGAAGGGCGTAGGAGATAGACGCGTGCGTCTAAACTACTTCACTAGTAAGTTTGTAAATGTTTGCATGTTAGTTCGTTTCGTTTAGGGTTCATTCTTTGATTTAAATCATACTTTATCCGCTTTTGGCTTTTGCACAATTATGTTTAGTTAGGTGGTCAGGTCACCGACACGATGGGCTATATCTTCTGAGGTACAGGCATGCTATATAAACTTTCTGGTTACTCTCATTTGATTATTTCCGTTTGTACGATGATTATACACGTGGTTACAGAACTCTTTTCACACTTTGGGATATATTTGGTCAACTTTTTAATAATACTTGTATCACTCCCATTATGATGTTCTTTAAGGTCATTAGACAGTTACGGAGGATTATATACATGGAATGTTTATCTTGTTTGCAGAATACCCCTGATGAAGGACAGACCGTCCGAAATGCATTGGGTCGTGTTGTATCTACATGTGTTTCATCAACTGTAATGAACGAATTTTGTGGATTATAACTACTTGAGAAGCTGATCCCATTTCGTGTGAAAACAACATGAAATAAAACAAGAGAAATCTAACTTCTTCTTGTGGAGTAAATCATTGAAAATTATGGAATAAATTGTGGAAACCAAGTTCTAATAGGTTGTGCCCAAGGAGTTGGCACTTACACTAAGTGCCACAGACAGACCCTTGTAAATAAGCCCCATAGTTTTTTAACACAAACTCGAAGGAGCCATTCCCGACAGTGCCATGAATGGACTAACCGCCAAGACAGTTATGTTAACCCTGTTAACTTCGTTATTATAGAGCAACCTTAGTCTAAGTCAAACACTATATCGTTTTTTTTGTATAGCTGACAATTCAGAATTTATATTTTTGAAGGTGCTTTCATATGCAATAGTGAAGAAAAAGGAGAGTCGGTCAAATACTATTATTTGCCTCAAATCACAGAATTTAGTTAAGCCAGATTGATCTGGTTCACTTTGTACAAGCAGCTGCTTAACCTGTATCTCGTTGCCTCACCTTTTTGCATCAGATGTTTATGTTTTGTTTTTATAACCTCTTTGTTCATGAGGGTAGGGACCAGGGACCAGCAGTTTTGCGCTGCTGATGCGTCACTTTTTGTGACGCATCGGCGACGTAAAACATGCGCCTTGTTGCGCCATATTTAAAAAGTGATGCCTCTAGGTAGATGCGTCACTTTTTAAACCCTTGCGCCACATTATACCTGTGTCAGGTATAATGTATGCCGAGGGGGCGTTCCACCGCAAAAAGCCTCGTAATAGTGACGCAGTGAAATCTATGAGATTTCACTGCGTCACTTTTAGGACGCTGTTGCGTCAAAATCTTGCGCCTGCCTCACAGCAGGCGTAAGACTGACGCAAGCCCTTTCACATGGGGCTTTCCCCATTTGAAAGGACGCATTGCTGGAGTTGCGTCACTTTTGTGACACACTCCAGCAATGCGTCACTTTTGCGCTTACAGATACGTCAGAAATACTGACGTATCTGTAACTCCTTGCGACATGATGCGCCATACATTAAATATGACGCATCATTGATGTCGCAAGGAGTGCGCAGTGAAAAGTGACGCATCGCTGTTTTCACGCAGCGATGCGTCACTTTTCATAAATAAGGCCCCAGGTTGGTAGGCAGAAGCCACGCAAAAGCTCTTATCGTTTTATGCTCGAGATTCCAACAGGACCTCAAGCTGAGTCCGATCCAGGCTTCAGGCACAAGCTTTCAGGGGCACGCCCGCCTCTGCCTTGCCTGAACTAGACACTCGTTACCAGCACGATTTATATCCCTAAACTGGTAGGTTTGCTTGGTAACTAGCACAGTCTTGCTAATTGTCAATTATCTACAGACCTCTGCCTGGCGGGAGTTGAGTGCTTAAATCTTACATGCTGCAGTTCTTGATAACCCCCGAATGTGCCCATTCCATGTTTGCCCAATCGTAACTCACCCCGTCGTTCCAACCCCCCGCCTTACTTCCCATTTGTACTTCCTGCAATCATGACAGCCAACAATGCAGGTTAAAGTAGTGGTCGTTGTTGGCCGCAGTTTATTAATATTGAAATTGCAATATTAAAATTACAATATTCAATTTTAATATTACACACAAATACTGGTTATGCAATTTCTTCATTTACGAGCTGTCCTCATCAATCATATATGAATATTAATAGACACATGACACCGTCTTGTGAGCAAAAGGTGTCAGTTTTCTTCAGTTCGTAAATGGCACTTTGCAACCAGTTCCTTGTGCATCCTTGTTGTCCCATTGGTTGGTTGCCCACGCCGTCCGCGTGTCGTGGAGGGGAGCTTTTTTCTCACGGGAGTTAGGTCCCCAGCTCGCTACCATTTGCGCCCTGCCGTCCGGCTGGGTCTGGGCCGCGAGTGCCGTCTCCTCTTGGTACTCCCCTCCTTGCTGCGGCCACGTCACCCTGCTGTGCGGCATTAAAAAGTGTGTGGCTCTCTTCCTACACACCGCCCGCAGGTGTGTATCCTTACCAACCATTGTAGGATTTCCGCATACACCCGTGCCCTTGTCCAGCACTGCGACTTCGCTGTTCCTTAGGTGTGGGTGGGTGGGTCTGCAGATCTTCTTGTCGCGCCGCTCTCCCAGCTCCACGAAGAAGTTGTGGCCTAGCTGGGAGAGTCGGCGACTTAAATCCCCCTGGCTCTCCTTAGGGGGGCTTCAATGTCTCCTCCGATTGGGGGATTTGAATGAGGTGGGGGGGTGCCATTGGGCGCCTCTTAGGGGCGCCCCGGCCAAAGGTTACTTCCGGCCGGGCAGGCTGGTGCGCTGCCCGCTTCCGCTGGTCCCCGGGCGCTTTGGGGCGCCCGGAACCAGTTTCACCACTGGTTGGGGCACCACGTGGGTTATGGCGCCGGCCTTCTATCCTCCCCCCCCCTGCAGGAGGGTGCGGCGGCCTCTGCCATAACCCCCGAATGTGCCCATTCCGTGTTTGCCCAATCGTAACTCACCCCGTCGTTCCACCCCCCCCGCCTTACTTCCCATTTGTACTTCCTGCAATCATGACAGCCAACAATGCCGGTTAAAGTAGTGGTCGTTGTTGGGCGCAGTTTATTAATATTAAAATTGCAATATTGAAATTACAATACACAAATACTGGTTATGCAATTTCTTCATTTACGAGCTGTCCTCATCAATCATATATGAATATTAATAGACACATGACACCGTCTTGTGAGCAAAAGGTGTCAGTTTTCTTCAGTTCGTAAATGGCACTTTGCAACCAGTTCCTTGTGCACCCTTGTTGTCCCGTTGGTTGGTTGCCCACTCCGTCTGCGTGTCGTGGAGGGGAGCTTTTTTCTCACGGGAGTTAGGTCCTCAGCTCGCTACCATTTGCGCCCTGCCGTCCGGCTGGGTCTGGGCCGCGAGTGCCTCTCCTCTTGGTACTCCCCTCCTTGCTGCGGCCACGTCACCCTGCCGTGCGGCATTAAAAAGTGTGTGTCCCTCTTCCTACACACCGCCCGCCGGTGTGTATCCTTACCAACCATTGTAGGATTTCCGCCACACCGCAGGGAGGCTTACGTCTTTCTGCGGCTCCCCCCTTTCTGTTTTCTTTTTTTTTTTTACTTACAGCCCACCATCGCCAGTGTACCCCAAAGGTTATCCCAGAAGACTTGCATTCCTCTTTCGGAGAGGTGCACCCCGTCCTGGCCGTACAGCTCTGGACGTCCTGGGTGAATGAGGCCGTGGCGGACTGAGTCCATGCCGTTCGTGGCACAGAACTTGTGCATTGCAATGTTCAGTTTCCTCCTTGCGTTATCCACCGCTTTGTGTGAGTCAGTACCTCTCCAATGTTTTCTGCTGATCATCTCCGACCATATCACCGACGTGGGACCCAACCACGTTGTTGTCGTCGTGAGATCCTTCTGGATGGCCTGCCCCAATGCTTTGCACCCCAGCTTCGTCAGGTTGTTGCCACCGAGGTGGATGATCAGCGCGTCGGGATGCCACGCCGAATCTGCCAGTAGGCTGTCCAGGGTTGGCAGCAGCTGCTCCCATCTCATCCCTGGTTGTCCCACCCACCGGATGCACGTCGCCTTGGGTCTGGCTGCCGCTTTGAGCCCCGACCGTCGCCACCATGATTCCATCCTGGACACGAATGAATGCCCCACCACCCAAACGAGCAGCGGGCGTCCCCCTGCCAAGAAAAAGGAGTCTGTTAAGGTGGCCCTCTGCGCACCCCGATCTGTCGTTCTTGATGCGGTTAATCATACTTTTCTTTCGTCTTTTGTTTTCTTTTTTTTTTTTTTGAATTAGTTATTAAGGGGTTCCGGTGGCCTTCTGCGCACTGGAGTATTGGCGTGTCGGCGGAAAGTGGGCATTGCCACAGCACCCTGCCGTGCGGCATCCCAAGGTGACTCCCTTCTTGTGCTCACTTTTTTTTTTTTTTTTTGGGAACGTTTCTTCCCCCCCCTTTTTTTTTTTTATATCAGGTGTGTCCGTATGTACGACTTGTAGGCCCTGGATCGCCATCTTCCCACAGCCTGTATCCGATCCTCTGGCATGCCATATTACGATGCCGTGGTTGCTGCCCCGATCCTGAAGGAGTGCGGGGCGAAGGCTGCTGGGCGGAAGCCCGCTTTTCCGAGGCATTGGCACATCACAGCCGTGAATTGGAACCTGCTCAGATTGCTCCCGTCGCGATGCCTGAACAGGGGGCCGTCGCCCCCTTTGCGGGTTGTCATGTATTTGAACAGGCAACATACTGCGCATAGCCCTGTCTCGGGGATGCAATGCAACCTAATTGTTACCCCCTTTCGTGCCTGGTCTGTCTTAGACTGCCTTAAGGTAATCTCCACCGCTCTTGCTAAAGCTTTAATGTCCCTGGCCTGGAGGCATCGCTGTGCCGGGTCCATCCTGTTGGGCGCCACTAGCTCGCTTATGCGAAAAGCGCCAAAGAAAGCTGTGGTGAATGCGGCTCTAAATAGCAGGAGCTCGTAACTGTCTGAGACAATTCCATCTAAAGCTCTCAGGAGGGGGCCCAGCTTACCAAAATCAATGGGGCGCCTTACATCTGTCTTTTTCCCTTCTACTCTCCTCCACCCCTTCAGGGCTGACTTGAGATATGGAGAGGCCGTGGGGTCATCTCCCGTATGGAGCCTGGCAAAATGGGCAATGGCTGACAGGTGTGCCTGTGCCCATGACCTCGATTTTTTGGCATCGAATGTCCACTGCACAAACTTCTCAACGGCTGTCCGCGTTCTTACTTTGTCCTCCAGTGTGCTTATGCCGCCCACGGTCATTACAGTACTTGTGCATCTCTTGTACCTTCTGGTGGCTTCAGGGGTTAGGGAATGGCCCACCAGTTTGGATAGATCTACCCCCCCAGGTCCCACAGGTATTTTGGGAAAGGGGTCATATCTTGGTCGGCCCGAGGGACCAGGTCTCTGAATCGTTCCATCTGTGACCGGGACAATGCGTCCGCTGCCATGTTCTCTGCCCCTGGGACGTGGCGTGCTTTCAGCTCCAGATTCCCTTCCAGCTGCAATTTAATGAACTGCCTCATTAGCCTTAATCTATCTGGGCATCGCGCTGCTCCCCGGTTAATGGCTTGCACCACCCCCTTGTTATCTGACCACAGTGTCAGCTTCATGTTCCTCAACTCTTGCTTCCAGATGGTCAATGCCACGATTATAGGAAAAAGCTCCAGGAACGTGATGTTCCTGGTTACTCCCTGAGCGTGCCATTTGTCTGGCCAACGGCTCGCGCACCATTGATTTCCAAGGATGGCTCCAAACCCCAGGCTCCCTGTTGCATCTGTGAATAGGGCTATCTGCCTGGCTGTCACCCAACCCTCTCTCCAGATCAGTACCCCGTTAAATTCCTGCAGGAACTCGTCCCACATCTGGAGGTCCTGCTTCATCCCCAAACTCAACCGAATGCGGTAATGTCTGTGGGTGACTCCAGCTGTAAGCTGTGTCAGGCGCCTGGAGAAGACCCTGGCCGCGGGTATGACCCTGGCCGCGAAGTTCAGTTTGCCTATCACCCCTTGTATGTTCCGGAGGGTGGCCTTGTTCCGCCTGCGCAACCTGCTAACATCCTCCCTGAATTCTTTCACCTTTTCCGGGGGCAGCCTGGCTGTCCCTGCCACGGAATCCATTTCTATCCCCAGAAAAGTTAGTCTCGTGATAGGACCTGTTGTTTTATCGGCTGCCAGGGGGACTCCTAAGGTCCTGGCTAGCTTTTCAAATGCCGCCAGAGTGTTGCTGCACGTGGGGGATCCCGCTGGACCCGTGAATAGGAAATCGTCGAGGTAGTGTAGTTTGCCGCCTTCCTGATGGTAATCATGAAGGGCCCATTCCAAGAAGGTTGCGAATTGTTCGAAGTATGCGCACGATATGGCGCAGCCCATGGGCATTGCCTTATCGACAAACAGGTCACCCTCCCACTGAAAACCCAGCAAGTGAAAACGGGATGGGTGGACGGGCAGTAAGCGGAACGCGGATTCGATGTCGGCCTTGGCCATGAGGGCTCCCTTCCCCGCTGCCTTTACTAGCTCTATTGCGTCATCAACCGTCGCATAACCAACTGAGCATGCTTCCGGGGAAATACCATTGTTCACTGATGCCCCTTCGGGGAATGAAAGGTGGTGTATTAACCTAAACTGACCCTGTTCTTTCTTGGGGACCACCCGTAGTGGGGACACCACTATGCCTCCGCGTAGTTCCTTCGGTAGTGGCCCCTCAATCCTACCCAGGGCCTTCTATTTTGCCAGCTTGGTGCATACCACGTGTGGGTGCTGCACCGCCGATTTTAGGTTCCTTGCCCCCTCGAGTGGTAAGGTGCCTTTGAATGGAATGACAAATCCCTTGTCAAAACCTTCTACCAGCACCCTGGCGTCCGCCCTGTTCGGGTACTTATTCGCCAACCTGCGCAGCTGTTGTCTGTCGATAGGAGACCTGGCCAGCTGGCAATCTTGAATGTCTACCAGGTCACCTCGCATACTAGGCCTGGGGCTAGTGCTTTTTGCTTTTCTCTTTCTTGTCCCCTTTGGATTCGCGCTTGCTTCCCCTGCACGCCACTGCCGCGTGGTTGCCCCCACAGCTCGAGCAAGCGTGCTGGAATTTACACGATGAGCCCCACGAGCAATCCCCTGCGTCGTATCTCCAACAAATGGCCTTGGCTTTGTTCGGGGAATGGGATCTCCCTGCGCTCTGCTTCTGGTAAGTTCCGCTCCTGCCCTTCTGGCGGGAACTACGAAAGGACTGATCATATTTGCCCGCCCAGGATTTCACCTCCTTCGCTGTGAGCATTTTACGGATGAAACCAGATACATCCTCCTCGTTCCATTCTATCTCTGGATGCTTCTGCATTTTGAGCCTAAAACCCTTATCGTATTCAAGCCATGCTTCCCCTGAGAACTGCCTATGCGCAAGGTCAATATTAGCCTCATAAAGCCAAAGGCCTGCTGCACAGTGGGGGAATTTCTCTACAATAATGCAGGCCAATATTCTGAAAGCATCCAACCAATTTTCAAAGTTGCGCTCTTTTCTGTTTCCGCGCCTCTCTCTCCTATCCTCCTCTTTCCTGTCACGGGTGGTGAGGTCCAGCCCCTCGAGTTGAATTTTGAGCAGAGAGAATATATCTATAAATTCCTTCCGCCATATTCTTTCTTTAACGGCTAGTGGGATAAGGCACGCTAGGCCTGTGGCCTTTGTTGTCAAAGATGCCGGGCCAGGGGATGGCCTACCGTATGGATCGGAGGTTATGCCTCCCAGCGCTGGGCTCGCTGACGCGGATCCGTAACCCCAACCCATGACCGGAGAAATGTGCTCGCCCTGTGCCGGCAGAACCACGTGTTCCTGCCCCCTAGCATGGCGCGCCCAACCTGGGTCGACCATGTGCCAAGATATGCCTGCCACCTCCTCTGCGCGCTGCTCCCTTGGCCCGCCTGATCCCCCCTGTCCCGTATTGTTAAGCAGCGCTGGCGCCAGTGATTTTAAGCATTCCTTAACTATCTCGCTGATATGCTCACCATTCGTGTTGGCCGATGTTCCGCTCTGATCACCGTCGTCGCGCCGCGGAGAGGGGGTTTTTTGGCGCTCCTTCCTCGGGGGGTTCTTCCTGGCGGACTTCCTTATCGATGTCTTTTTGCGCCTTTTGGGATCCGATGGGCCTGCTCCCTCCTCCGCTTAGTCGATCGGTCTGTTTTCTTTCCCACTGACGATGTGAGGCTGGAGCCACTCGCTCCCGTGGATGGCCGTGGCTTCCCGGATCCTCTTCAGCAACTCGGCCACTTCCCCAGGCTGGCCTTCTGCCATGGCTCCTAGCGTAGCTGACGACGGTTTCTCCGCTCCGCCCGCCGCGTGGCTCCGCTTCGGCTGCGTGACTCCGCCGTAGAACTTCTTGGTGAGCTTTGTCGCAACTTCGGCCCCGTAGTGGCACGCTGCGCACCGCGGGACGGCTGGTCGCTGGTGCAGAGAGAGGGCTTCGGCGCGTCGGTTCTCCCTCTCGAGGTCCGGTGTTCCGCAAGGTCCCGTCCAAGCAAGGCTTCGCCGTTGATTCTGCAGATCTTCTTGTCGGCCGCTCTCCAAGCTCCACAAAGAAGTTGTGGCCTATCTGGGAGAGTCGGCGACTTAAATCCCCCTGGCTCTCCTTAGGGGGGCTTCGATGTCTCCCCCGATTGGGGGATTTGAATGAGGCGGGCTGCCATTGGGCGCCTCTTAGGGGCGCCCCGGCCAAAGGTTACTTCCGGCCGGGCAGGCTGGTGCGCTGCCCGCTTCCGCTGCTCCCCATGCACTTTGGGGCACCCGGAACCAGTTTCACCACTGGTTGGGGCACCACGTGGGTTATGGCGCCGGCCTTCTAGCCTCCCCCCCCTGCGGGAGGGTGCGGCGGCCTCTGCGATAAAGCACGTTTTATAAGGCTCATCTAAAAGAGCTACAATCGCAGGTAATCGTAAATATTTAACTATTGTTTTGCTGAATTGACCTCTGAATAAGATAAACATGCTCTCAAAAAGGGAATCTGCAATGTTCTATGAGGGTTAACCATGAGGGTTAACCGTGTTCTGTTAAGTACTTTTATTTGATCATTTTTTAGTAATTAAAGGCTCCGAAGTGCTGAGAATACCAAACAAGCATTTGCAATGCAACAGGCCTCGCATTTGTTAAAATTAGAGCTGTTGGCATTAAAAATGACAAGGTTTTTTACTTTTGTTTTTTTATTTGCAGTGGAGTAGTTGTATTTGCATACCGCTAATGCCATTGGTATAAAAAAGTAAAAGTAAACAACATTGTCATTTTCAACGCCAACATCTCTAACTTTAACAGATACGAGACCTATTGCATTGCAAATGCTTGTTGTGATTTGCAGCTGCTTGGATGAGCTATCCAGCAAATCTGTAGCATTTGGTGGAAAGTTGCAATGTCCCATGTGTGTTCCGATTGGGTTTTGGTGATGGAGAGCCAAGTAGTCCTTTTATAAGACTGCACATGAGACATGAGGTGTAATTTAAAGCCTGTGGGGTCATATGTACAAGGAGTTAACGCCGCATTAGCGGCACTTTTTCGACAGTTTTGTGGCAAGATTTTCATCGCTTTATGTACAAGCTGCTGCTAACCTCTGTTAGCGGCAGTTTTCCAGTGAAAACGTCCATTATAAAGATCGCAACTTCTGTTAGCTATAATGACATGCGAGGGAGACGTTCCCGGGCAAAAAACGGCTGCTAACCCCACTTGGCGAAATTTACAAGGAGATTCTTGAAGCTTGGAGGACCACAAAAAAAAATTTCACTAACTGCAGTCAGATGCAGTTTTTTAAGACCTGAAAATAGATTGTCTTAAAAATGGAGTTAATGGAGTTAACCCTTGGGGCCTCATTCCGGCAGGTTTTGGTGCTGGAAAGCGCTGCAAGCAATGTTGCTGCACTGCCCTGCGACAAAACTACAGGGCAGGACTATGCACCATAGATAAGATAGTGCAAAATACTGAGTCTCACTTATGAAAAGTGTTGCAGCACTGCGACAAGACGCGTTGCAACATTTTTCACTACCCGCTTCTTGCGACACCACAGATGTGCTGTATTCACTGGACAGCGCTCCATGATGCAAGGAATGACAGATACGTCTGGAATCCTGACGTATCTGTGTGCGCTTGAGTCATGCATTGCTGCAGTTGTGTAACAACCATGGCACAACTCCAGCAATGCATGTGGCCAACTTATCCCTGTGGCACTGATCCACCCTTACGCCTGCCATCTTCTTTAAGCGTTGGCGTAGTGGTGGTGCTAAGGGAGCTGACGAGACTTACTTCGGTGGCCTTGATCCAGCTGCGAGGGTGGAGATGATGGCAGTGGTGTACAGTGGGCATGGTGAAGACGTGATGTATACAATGATGGTCAGCCCAGGAGAGTCCGGTGGTGTGGCTGTAGTTGAAGGTCCCGCTGGTGGAGGAGACATGCTCGACCGTGTGTCTTGGTATGTGGCTTGCTGCGGTAACTAGCTGCTTGAATCTGATATTGGAGAGCTTCCCCAGGAGGGGGTGGTGTTCTAATCAGTGGGGTTGTCTAGGTGGAACTTGAGTTCCCCTAGGAGGGTGTCGTTGGTGGATGGGAGAGCCTGGTGTGCAATGAGGTCTACAATGGTATCAGAGAATGGGTGTCCCTGGCCCGGGGGGCCTGCAGATGAGGGTGCAGTGGAGGATGGGGTTGGGGTTGGTCCGGGTCTGGAAGTTGAGGTGTTCCATGGTTTCCGTTGGGTCATTAGAGTGCATGGTCAGTCGGAGGGGGCTTCTGTAGGTGATAGCAATGCCTCGTCCTGGACGGTCGGGGTGGTCCTTGCAGGTGAGTTGGTAGCCATCAGTGATGGTGATATTCAGTCCGGAGCAGAAGTTGGTCAAGGCAGGTGATGTGATGTCCAGGGTTGATGGCGAGGAGGGTGCTGGCACAGTAGGGGTGGAGTGTACAAAAGGAAGGGTCCTTGGTGCTGAGCCCGGTCCAGAGGCAGACGATTGAGCTTTGAAACACTTCAAAATTACTTTAAATAGTGTTACCGCCAAGAGTTTAAAAAACTCAAATCATGATTTTCCAAAAAGACACTTGTAAAAATCAACCAAAACCAGAGTAATCTACAGGGAAGGCAATGAACCTGCAGCCAAATTAACCTACACTGAAAGACCATTTAGGTCTTTTAGTAAGTTCATGCACACCATAAAGTGCCGATCAACTAAGTGCATTTGTACCTTTAATGGCAATAATGGAAAACTTCAGCATATGAACTCCCCGGCAAAAACTCTGGAGCCATCTGTTCGGTGGAGCTGTGTAACCAACTCCACTTTATTGTACCAGAGCTCGGGGACCTGCCTACACCGATGACTACACTATAAAGAATAGAGGCTTCAACTCGACATCGAAATATTTACTGCAAAGTTCTAGCCACTCTTCTTGCATACAAGTAATACTTTTGATTTTAAGCCCAAGAGTGAAGCAATAATCAGTATAGTAGCCAGGGATGAGCACCAAGCTGCAGAGTGCGAAATAAGCATTTGTCTGAAACAAGAGATTGAACCTAGAACTGCACACCCTGAACTGACTAAGAAAAACAAGCTGAACAGCCAAATGGCCATGGGAAAACCAGATACAGGCACAAAGTTAATACAATGCCACATAATACTAAAATAGACAATAGAGTCTAGAGGAATAACTTGTCATAGTATACACCAACAAATGAATGTAACTGGTGTGAGGCAAAAGGTCCAGCAGCTCGTCATGAGGTAGCCTGGAGCTGTGCTCATGACGAGCTGAGCTCGTCATGACACCAGCAAAATGGCAATTCCCAGCACAGGAGGGGAATTGCCTTAGCAGCCATAGTGTTAAGAGACTTGGAAAGCAAACCCAGACTGCGTTTGTCAACAGTATGAAATTAATCTTGCAGAAAACAAGGCTCATGTCTTCATACACTGCAACATGTATGCCAAAGAACATAGGGCCCACCGACATCCAGCTGAGCAGTTGGACTGCAGAATAATGATGTGGTCGATCGGACCACATCAATCCGAGGGATGGACCAATACTTCCGATAAGCTCTACAAGCCCGTTGGACCATCGGTCGGATCGTAGTCCCTACAAACAGAGCCGTGCCTGCTCAGGCACCGCAGTATGCATTACGATGTCCCCTTTCCGACAGCCTGTCTATGGTGGTCCAAATGCTATAGAAAGGCTGTTGGAAAGGAGCTTTGGATACCCCCAGCAGGGCCCGTCCCCCTTGGATATCCGCGATGAAGCCCAGGGCACCTGTGGTGCTGCCCCCAACATCCATGCCCCATGTGCCAGTCACCGTGTGGTGCAGAGATGTTTGTAAACATGCCTGTTGCCATTGGGGTTTGTGCTGCAGCCCTTTTCCAGGCGGCAGCACAAGCCTCAATGGCAAAAGGCATGTTTCTGACCACCTACACGGTGATCAGATCGTAATTTGGTGACCTGGACCACCGACTCCCTGTCGGCCGGTCCCGTTACGCAGTGATGCTGGTCGGACACTCGTCTGACTGCCATCGTAATTAGGCCCTAAGTGTATATTATGAAATATTTGCACACAGGATCTCCAAATTCACAATGCTTGACAAACACCTGATGTACATTCTTCCGGAGAAACTTTTAGGGCTAAGATGAAAAGACATAGATAAACACTATCATAGACACATTCCTCTCCTCTCTGTACTTTCTCTATTTCTTATTTCTCTTCCTCCTCTTACTTTTAGCCCACCATCCACGCACCCTTGAACCCATTCACACGACTTTCTGATATAGCTGCTCAGTTTCATCTTCTTCATTGACTGTCTTCCTCCTCTCTCCCTCCGTTTATATTCCACAGCATTTTCTCTCTCCTGCCCATACTTCTCTTTTTCTCCTTTTCTTCTGTCTCTTTTCCTCAAACGCCACTTTTTTATGTTTGTCTATTGTCATTATTGTTTCCTCTTTCCCTGCTCGTTCTCTCAGATTTACTTTCCACTCTATTCACTCTATCTTATTTTATTTATTATTTGTTCAAAACCTGTCCTTCGTGTGAATTTAATTGGAATTTCCACAACCCTTCAGAATGTTAGATCCACAATCTTAAACATGCAATCTCATGATAGCACATCCTGGCACGAAAGTTCAGCATGGTAAATCAGGCACCATCCTAGGCATTGATAGTTTGAATTAACCCCTTTTACCCTCACGCCTCCCCAACAAACACACCTCCGTTCTTCTTCTGTTCATTTGGAAGCCGCAAAAGCACACAACACTTGGCTGGCCAAATGGGACTTGGTGGCTTAGAAACGTGCCTTACGTAACATAAAACACCGTAAAATGGCTAAACATGCTAACATGTAAACGTTTCAGCTCTTGTCATGCCACAACACTACTATATAGAGCTCCTCGCCCGCCTACGACTTGAAGACTTACCCAGTATGAAGAGAAGCAAGGCCGCGCATAGTTTGGCACAGAGCATTTTGGACATCTTATATTCCGTCTCCGACGCCCCGGTTTCCGTCCTCACTTTAACGGCCCCCCGTGGTCTGTTTGCAGCTGCTGCCTTCAAGAAGGGACCAGTTATGAGGAGTACACTGAGCTAAGGTGCAGCAGGGCCGAGCTGAGACAGCTGCGGAATGTACCATTCAGAATGTCGACTGACCTGTTGAACACACGTTGCTTTTTTACTGACCCTATAATTAATTCGGCCACACCTTTTGGTATTTCTGGTAAATTTGCGAGTATGGACGACAGAATAGTGATCGACAGAACCTACAAAACCTCTGACTGAGATGGAGCAGAATGCCACCTGAGGCATAATGGCACCAGGTGACTCCATGCCCTCAGAACACCACTCTAAATGTAAAAATTGATACTTGTATAGCGCACAAACCTTTACAATAATTAAATCCACTCAAAATGGTATAGAAAGCTGTGTATGCGTGTTATCGATTATTCCGTTTTTAAAATTGTCTTGTTTAATCCTGTAAATGTGATCTTTTAATACATTGTTTCCACTCTTGGTGACAGCAGTGCTTTCAATAACATTTATGAAATAATAAGATTGACACATGAAGCGAATGAGAGGTGACATCTGGTAACCTTAGTTAATCCTGTAAATGTGATCTTTTAATACATTGTTTCCACTCTTGGTGACAGCAGTGCTTTCAATAACATTTATGAAATAATAAGATTGACACATGAAGCGAATGAGAGGTGACATCTGGTAACCTTAGTTTTGATACCAGCATTCCGACCCTGGCTATGGTATGAGCATACCAGACAGAATACTGGTGGACTGTGGAGTGACGATAATTTATTCCTCTATCATTCTATACTCTTACCACTCCCCTCTTCTTTCTACATTGCACATCCTTCCGTTTAAGGTTGCCAGTCTGTCCCCATGCCATTAGGGAAAAACAATTAATTAGGTACGGTGCTTTAATTCATCTCAGTCACTGATAATTGATCTCTAAGTGAAATGCCTTATTTTCGACGGGTATGGCCAGACTTGGGATCAATGCTCACTGTTCCTTTGGGCTGAATTTACACCACACCTCGCAGAAGAAGTCCATATACACTAGTCTACAGTCTTTCTATTGCCGACCCCACCACCTCCGTGTGTGGAAAAATTAATCAGGGACTCGCAGAATGCTAAAACATTTTCTCACAATTATTCTGTTGAGTATATTTAAAAAGTCAAACATTGCATTACGTTCAGTTATCCCTTTTACACATTGAATCAAATACAAATAAAAACTTTTAAATCTAAAAAAAAAAAAAAAAAAAGTGTAACAGTATCCAGTGTGAGATATGTTTCTTTAAATATGGGTCAGGAAATTTGAGGGTGTTTTGGCCCCACCCACCACCCAACACATGGTACCCAGTCCGAGTCAGGACCAGGATTGGGCAGTGAACTGCGCTCCTTTTGTGGAGAGTTCCACACTCCATGGAGCATACAGAGTTCCCAAAAACTCCGCACCGCAGAGTTTTTCCTTGCTTGCGCTCGCCAACGTCAAGTTGGCAAGCGCGAGCCTGGAAAATCCACCACCCGGCAAGATTTCTCAACGCGGGCGAGTTTTTCAACACAGGAAGTTGCAAATGGCCGCGACTGCTCACAGTGAGAAACCTTTCATTTGCGTTGAGAAAACTGCAGATCGAGTTGAAAATCTATTGGAGTGGCAGAAAAGAAGCAGCTCCCTCTTGCGGTGTGCATAGTGCAGTTCATGCTGATTTTACAGTGCGGCACAAACAACTGGCGCTGAAAATCAATTCGAATGGCGTGACCAAATGCACTCCGCCGCTTGCGGAACTCTATGTAGCGCATCAGAGTATTTTGATCACTTTGCGGAGTTCGGAGTAGCAGAACTCTGCAAACTCCACCTGGGTGACAACAAAAATCGGCAATGCCAATAGGTCTGGTATGCCTTATGAATGAAGATACCCTTTGTGTCACTGATGATCTTTTGCACTCTTTTTAACTTTAAAACTTTATTCGATCTTTATAAATTAGAATCATAAAAGTACATAAAAGCAAATCAATCAAGCCGGATACAATGATCAACAGTACATCCTCATTTAAGTATCAAAGCCAAGAACATTTTGGAATCAAAATTAAAAACAGAACAACATAGGAACAATCAAATAGATTTGATTAAATATAGTGGTTAGCTAAAAAATATAAAAAAGATCATCCCAGATCAAGCCCCAACTGTTTCCTTTTACCCATGAATGTCCACCAATAGCGTGCGACCACATAGCAAACAAGAGGATCGGGAAATGGCTTTAGCAAAAAATATAGTGCGACCCACACTGTGTAATTCCTCTCCCTTCTAAGGTATTGGGCACCACTTAATAAAAATATCCACCAATTTTTCCCAAGAAATTCTTTTGCAAATTGTTGGGTCTTTGAATAGTTCTTTTTTACCTAAATTTGTCAGTTCCCGCTCAACATAACATAGCCATTTCATTTTGCAGTTTAAGGCAGTCTCTAATAATATTTTGAGTTAAAATCAACAAATCTCACCTCCATATGGAGCGCCACAGGAGTATCGGGGCCAAGCTAATTGAGTTGGCAATATAAGGTAAATCCAACTCAATATGTAAGATGTAATTCAAGTAGGATTCCGGTAAGGATAACATAGACTTAAAGAACTTACTTTCAGTAACTTGCAATGGATTAAGAGGGGCCATTTCCCAGACCCCTGCCCCGTACGTCACTGCAGACTTTGCTTCGGACTGATACATCTTCCTAATGGTGTCTAATGGCTTTGAGCCAAATTTTAGGAGAAGGCCTTAATCGCGGTTAAACTTCTCTCAAGTCTCAACACTCGACTCAGCAATTGCTGCCACGTTGTTTTTTTTTATCAAAAAGGACCCCCAGATAAGGGAAGGAATCCACTATCCCTATTTACCCCGAGTCCACCTAAAAGCATGCTGCTTGTGCTCCTTTTCCTGCCCAACCGCAATTACAAACAGTTTAGCTTGATTAACTTGGATGTCCAATGATGCCATAAAGGACGTGTAGGCTGAAATGAGGGTCAATATGGCATCATTAGCATAAGCCAAGATGGGTACTGGGAGAGAATCAACCACAGGGACATCCAAGGTCGTACTCACAAACTCCTTTTCTACTCAGTTCATATGGACCGAAAAGAGGAATGAGCCAGGACACAGCTGTGCCTTACCTCCCCTTAAGATCCTAAAAGGGCAGGTACATTCCCCATCTTTCCCAGACAGTAGCAGTAGCATCTGAATATAATTGGCAGATAAAGTTGATAACAGGTAGATCACAGCCCATCCCCTCCATTATGTGCCAGAGCTTGGAGTGGGAAACAAAATCAAATGCTTGCGAAAGATCCACAAATGCAAGATATATTTTCCCACCCTTCGCTCTGGAGTATTTATCCATAATTAGAGAGAGATTCAGACAGTGGTCAACTGTACCTCTTTCCCGATTGAATCTGTACTTTGCTAGCATTAAGATGTTCTTCTCTTTCACCCATAATTCCAGCCTAGATAGGAGGAGTCGACCCATTAATTTTAGTGTAGTATCTAAGACAGAAGTTGGCCTATAATTCTTAGGACTCCCCCTATCACCCTTCTTATATATTGGGACAATTATGCTAGTTTTCCAAGACAGTCGAGGGCCTGCCGGTGCTATATTATTGAAGACATTGGTGAGTAAAGGTACCTAAAGATCTAAATTATCATGAAAGAAGTCTATCGGGACCCCATCAGTGCCTGGTGCCTTCCTTCGGGTACAGGCTGCCAGCCCAGCCCTCACCTCACTGAGTGAGAAGGAACATCTGTCTTGGTCACTAGTGTGCATTATAGAAGAGGGTAGCATGGGTAGATTATTGGGAGAGAAGATACTCATAAAGTGGACCACCCAATCTTCTTCCCCCACATTGGTACCCAAGGAGGGCTCCCCCTTAGCTTTAAAATGAGGTGAATTAATTAATTCCCCAAACTCTCGACTGTTGTCCGTTTTAGAAGCTTGTTTGTGCAAGGCCCGACTTTCTACCCTTAAAAGTCTCTCCCTTTTCTTTCTTGCTTCTTTGTACTCCATCCGAGCTAAGGAGATTTGAAGCCTATTTCTAGGATGTTTTTTAAGGCTTTGAAAAGTGCCGTCCTTGATTTTGTACATGAAGAATAAAACCAACCTTTAGTTTTCACAGAATTAGTTGATATCGGACAAGGGACTGGCCTTTTTGTTTGAGCTAATAGATGTTCAAAGAGGAAATTAGATTTGATGGGGATAATTTTGGGTCTAGACAGTTAATAATAGTTGGTTGCAAAATTCCTTATCACCCCTGGTACCATTTTATGTTTATTTATTTGGGTCCCCTTTAGCTTACAGCCGTTTTTCATGGCCAATATAGGGGTCGAGTTTTCAGTTGATCTTCCTTCTTTTTTAGATGGTAAAAAGTACCCCACATATTAATATGGCTTGATCACTTAGGGGCATAAACCGAACGTCCAGGTCGGTGACCCTACTATTAAGGGAATTAGAAATCATTATAAAATCGATAGTTGATTCGTAAAGTTCCGGACAGAAAGTTTTCTGTGGAGAATTTTTAGGACCTTCTGAGTTACTAACTAAATGTAAAATGTAAATTGATACTTGTATAGTGCACTATTCACCGCAAGGGTCTCAAGGCGCTTGTACGAATACTGCTGTGGAACCCATCCTGGCTTTCCCTGTGAGGCGTCCACTCCTGGGCACCCCCAAGGTGGAGGCCAGGCATCCTTAGCATTGTGGGGGCCGTTGTGGAGATTAAGCAAGCTATTGCCCAGAGTTGCAGAGTGGGACTCCATGATTGGAATAGGCACCGAGTCAAGAATTATCAGGTCCGTGGAATTTTGAGCCCAAGACCCGCCGAGGCAGGGAATTGAACCCTGGTCCCGTGCTAGACCTCTACATCAGGGTCTGCCGCTCTAATCATTGAGCCGCACTTCTTCACTAAGGTCATACCTCTAGTAACTAGGAGCCTATTTGGGGGGCAACCATATTTGCTATGTGAGAAATTGTAGAAAGGAGATCCTGCCAGATCAACTGGTCCACAAATTCGATGTTGGCTAAGCTTACAAGGGTGGACATTAAAATCACCCTTCCAGACAATACATGGGGATTTATATTTCCCTATCTCTTTGGAGGCCTCATACATTGCCCTGTTTACCTCTTCTACTGTTAGCTGCATATTTGGTCCAAAGTTAATATTATAGTAGGTAATTAGGATCCATACCCCTTCATTTCCCAATTCTATATAATTAAAAGGTGGAAATACTGGCTGACAGCTTCAAATTTCTTTACTTTCATTTCCACAGTATTGGGAATTAGTGTTAAAAGTCCCCCCTTGGCCCTCCCTGATGCTGAAGGTACTGCCTTAGTTTGAAATGAGCGGTACCCATTTATAAAAATGGGCTCACTTGCCCATGTCTCATGGAAACTGGTAATGTCATTGGATTACCACACTTTTAACCAGTTGGGGTTAAGCAATTTATTCATAATCCCTGTCGTGTTCCAAAACGATATTTTACATATTTTATTTGAACCCTTCTCATTAGCATTGATTCCCGGAAGTAGGTGGCAGTCGATTAGCTTTGCTTTTAGGGCGTGGTTTGTCGTTGGTTTTGCTTTTGATATACCTAGGGGCTGGTTTGCCGTTGGATTTAGTCAATCACATTGTTCCAAGTCGCTAAGCGGGGCAAACCTATTCTCAAGGGTTACTCCTGAATTACCCAACTCAGTTAGTGCAACAGTCCCCATTTGCTCCCCAACCCGACGGGGTCTGAACTCCTTTAACATTGTCAAAGATCGCTTAAAAAAGAACTCATAAGATAGTACTCTAATTTGTGTGCCCTTTGGAGGAACCCTGCAAAAAAAATCAAGAATAGCTCTTGGAGCGGGATGGTTGTTAAAATTGACAATTACACAATTGCCCTCCATTGATTTATGGTCGGACCCAGCCTTTCCATCCTTCTAGCCATAATGATTTGTTTGGCTAGTGGGAAGTCCCTATTTCCCCTTCTGGGAGCTTGATGAGACAGCCAATGCAAAGATGTATCCATTAGTTGGATTGAACTTTCCATTTGGTCCTCCCTTAAAGTTTTGAACATTAGCTAGAATCAGGACAAAGGGGACAGAGGCCTGTGAGAGGTACAGAGATTGATGAGCATCAGCAGGTCTACCCATAAGCGGTCTAGTTTGACTAAAGCAAGAAGCCCTCCCTCCATTCTCCAGTGTAGTTATTAGAGCGTTACTACCTCGGTCATTCAAGGTAGTAGAAGAGTACGGGGGGTTATCCCAACCTGCATCGGGTAATATTGCCCTGGATGCGGTGAGTGAGAGGGTGGCAATTGAGGATCACCATAAGGGGTGGCTGCCATGTTGCTCCCATTGCTAGCTCTATTCAAATTACCCTCCATGGTAATAGGATCCCTTAGCCCCACCTCTCTCTCCTGAGTTGATTGGACCCCAACACCAGCTCCAAGAAATGAGCATGGTGTGGGTCCTGCAAGTTGGTGGGGGAGTGGTCTACCCAGCCTCTCAATGTGTGACAATCGCTCCTCTATTCTCGATAATTGGACTAACAGTGGGTTGAGAAGTGCAGTTACTAATGCCTCTAATCTCTTCCAAATATCGTCTGGCCTTCCTTGAGCAAATAGAGAGGGAGAATCCTTTATAGGCATAGGACATACAGTGAATTTTGATCCAAGTTCAATCCCATCATTTCCTCTTTGTTTGTTAGATCGGGTCTGCTGCTTTACCGGGGCGCTGGCCTTTCTTTGTTTCTCTGGCGGCTCACTATTCTTATCCAGTGAGACAGTTGGAACCCGGCCTCTTGTCGTCTTCTTCGATCTAGTTGTGGGTTCAGCAGATGGGGAGGAGGATGCAGCCGGGGCCACAGTAGGTACAAGCAACACTAAGAGGGGAGGCGGTGATGCTAAGGGTACTAAGGGAGGAATTAGTAGTGTGCTACCCCCCAAAATACAGCCAAGTGAAGAGCGCTTCTGGGCAACCAAGGAGTTCAAGGAGAGGCGTCTCTCCGTTAATTTGATTTCATGAGTAAATACCGATTCTGCCCTCATCAGGAATGCATCTTTTGCATTCAATAAGTAATCAAAGGCAAGGCACTAATTCACTCATTTCAGTAATCATGCATCCATTTATCCATCTACTCACTCATTTTTCCATTTACTCACTGACACTTTCACATTGAAACACACACAAACTCATTAACATCTGACAGACCAATGAAGCGCATACAAGCAGAAAAAAGTTGCAGTCTAAACACGGCTAGCATATACTTGAAATAGCAAAGCTAAACATAGCAACAGTGATATTGTACGTGATTAAGTGCTGTATTACAGTTATTGCATGGCCACCACATTTAGGAGCAAGGTGTTGGCTATCTTGTGTTGATGGAAAAAATATAAACTATGAACAACAGCAATCCATGGTTTAGAGGGAATGGGCCTGTGGAATGTGATGCACTGCAGATGAAATGAATAGAAAGCAAGCAGCTTGTTAGCACTATCTTGAGAGCTCTAATATGCTCTTAAAATATTTTGAATCAAAAGAGGTGAAAATAGGAATTGAAAGGAGAAGTATAAAAGGAAAAAAACTGAAAACTAAAGGACAGGCAAAGCTGCCCTGACACCAAGGCGCACTCATTCTCAGGTGGATGGGCACATGTGATCAGAAACTGCTGTCATTCACAGGTCAAGAGAGCGAATGACTGATGTACACTGAAACCATACAATACACGGATATGGATTGAAACAAAGGTAAACAACACTCAGACAGACACATGGCAGAAGAGGGCTGACTCAAAGGTCCTCTATGTATCTATGGTTATATAGCTATATTACATATGGAGGTAGGCAGTTATGTATTGATTTTCTAATTACAATATTCAAATCAGACCTACTGGTTTCATAATGAACAAATCAAACCTATGGAACCTGTAATACCCTTTTCCAATGTACTGATAAGGACTATAGAATTTGCCATTAGTTTGACACTATAGCCAACACAGGCCTGTTCTAGTTCTCATAAACTTGCAACCATCATGTATACAGTTAAAACAAAAAGTTTTTAAAACAAAAAAGTATTTAAAACAATATACATAACAGGAATTATCACAGTTAAAACCCTAAAGGTTTGTCTGAGTGGGTGGCCAATTCTAAAATCCTTGTCTACTACGGCAATCTGTTAAAGTACATGTCATTAAATATATGTCTATAAACTCTAAATTAATGTGATCACTACCCACTCTTTCAGACCTACTGGTTTAACAAATGCTTTTCACAATAAATAAAGTAAGCCTACTGTCTTTGTCATAACGTTTCATAATACACAGATCAAACTTATAGCATTAGACATAACTTTTTGTAGTGCACCAATCAAGCCTATAGACAGTCACCATAACCAATTTAGACCTATTGTTTTGAACATAACCTTCCTGCACAAAACCAACACTGGGCGGCATATTCCTCTTCCTATGTGTGCTGCAGAATGGACTAGAATAGAAAACGAAAGAGACAAGGAGAAATAGAAATGTTCTCTTCGTTTTCCCGTTACCTGGGAAGGTGCAAGACATTAGTGCATTCCAAGGTTTTCAAGTTCTTGTAAATCTGGGAATGCGTCAAAACCTATAGGAGCTCTGTGGGAACACCCATGCAATGCCCATGGAATGCCTTCCCATAGCAGATTAATGCAAGAAAGCTATTTGTGTGGCATTGCCATACTCCAGATTTTTTGAGCCACTCAGAGTCCCGCAAAGTGGCTTTGTGTGGCTTCAAAAATCTGTCTTAAGATTTATGATGCTCCTGCACCATGTTGTGTGATCACACGTCCTGATCGTGTTGTTGGAAACTGGGGATAGGAGGTAGAAGTCTCTGTGATTTGCATTGGTGCTGTCCAAACAGCAGCAGTCATGGGCTTTTCAGTTGTCCTCTCAGAACTAGTCTCTACATTGACATCAATGCCTGATGAGCGATGAGCCACATATCAGAAATGCAAGGAATCTTGCGTAATGGGCTTCCCAGGACATTGGGCAGTCACTATGTGTTCTTTGGTGTTCACAGCACTGAAATGGCTCAGCGTCGAAGGGAGCATTAGTCTTTCATTTCATAGACTGACAG
This sequence comes from Lissotriton vulgaris, assembly GCF_964263255.1. Taxonomy (NCBI): domain Eukaryota; kingdom Metazoa; phylum Chordata; class Amphibia; order Caudata; family Salamandridae; genus Lissotriton; species Lissotriton vulgaris. The sequence continues at coordinate 1,300,520,261 of NC_141695.1, read as the reverse complement.
AGAAGCACTTGATCTACTCTAGTGAAAGTAATGTCTTTTTCACGTCGGTGAATGTCTGGCGTAGGCCTTCATTTTCGTTTTGAGAATCAAGTCTCTATATAAGGATTTCTTCCACAGTCCTTGATCTTCTATTGGTCAACTGAGGTCACTTAGTCGTCATGGCTCTCCCGAACATCAAGGTTGCAGGGCTTTCACCAGTGGTTGAGTGAAGTGTCGAACAGTAAGCTCGAAGAGTAGAAATCAAGACTGTTTTAAGATCAAGCTTTTCCAATACTGCAAGCTGAAAAGCTTTCTTAAGATTACTCATGAAACATTTGACAAGGCTATTGGCCTGTGGCTAAAGAGGTGTGCTCTTTTGATGCTTCACATTAAGATAACTGAGAAAGTCTCTGAATTCTCAACTGTTGAAAGTTGGGACATTATCAGATTTTAAGATCGAAGGAACACCCCATGTTGTGATGATGCCATCTAATCTCTTAATGACTCTTTCTTGAGGGATGGATGAGAGATATTCTATCACTGGAAAATGTAATTATCCTTCAACAATCACCATCAGGTGATGTCCATTGTCAAGAGGACCGAAGAAGTCAACAGCAATTCTTTCTCATACATGCTTTGGCAATTCTGATATGTTTAAGGTGTGTTGACTGTCTGTTGTTCACTAGGACCTGCTTCAGCCATGCCATCTCTAAGGCCCTGTGCTGTGTTGGCCTCTGGGTCATCTTGGACAGTCTGTGAAACATTGACCTCCCTCTTGGTCTCTATGGGAGCCCTTCATTTTCCTGAAGACCTTTGGAGTTGTTCTGAGCAGCGACCTGAAAGCTTTGGCGGTGGGCCACTTCATGTAAGGAAGGCTTTGTCAGAACATTCCGAGCACTTCTTCACCCAGTGCTGTGATATTCTGACTCACTTCACTGATTTTACTGACCTTAGAATCCATTGCTTCTGGACCTTAGAGTACTGTGTTATGTTCTTATAGCCATCTTCTAATAATTGCTCATCTTGGATGTAATATGAAATGTTTTTATTTCTTTGGATGTACAATCCTATGATAGATTGCTTTTTTATGCACCTTATAATCTTTACTGATAAACCTTGAGCATTGAGATTCTATGAGATGTATTTTTAACCTATTAACTGTACAAGATATAATATTATATGTTGTATGTTTTATCTATGCACGTATGATTCTTTTAATGTGTTGTACTTTTCACTTGCTGTACCTTTATGCCATAGAAATGTGGCAAAATAAAGGTCTTTTGACTTGACTCGACATAACTCTCTTCACTCTGTTCTGGTAAGCAGATTACCTTTTCTTAAATTTGAATTGCTTTCCTGTTAGGCATCTCTTTGTACTGTCTGACACATGGTAGATCTCTGCCACGCCTCACTTTTGATTGCAGAGTTATCTTGCAAATTGCTGTTGCCATGTGCTGCTATTTCAAAACGTGGTTTTATCCACCTTTAACGTTATCACTCCGTATGATGTATAGTTTTAGGTTGCGTAGTAGTGCGGTACCTCTCTTTACGGCCTTACCAGAAATTTCTTCGCCAACAATGTGTATACAGCTCAGTGAAGCTTTCTTTATCTTCAAAAACTGGTGGAGTTATGCTGTGACTCCACGTACGGCAAACAGCAATTCAGCACTTCAACTGAAGCCCGCGTGGAACACACAATGAGTTTGCCTGACCATGGCAAACTCACTGGGAGAGAACTGTCAAACTTTGGGTTACTTATCCCCTATATCGTCACTAGTTGTAGTCTTCTCCTCAGCCTGGATATCCACCAATGATTACGCCACATATGGAGGTTAGTATTGCACGTCTTTATTTGTCTGTGAGTATCCGCAAACTCAACATTCTAAACCTGCTTTCACTTAATCAGTGCCTTTGGTTTTTTTTTTAAAAAAGTAACAAGTCTGTGATATTGTATGTGTTCTATGTTTCATGTTGTCCATGTAAGTGAGTGATTTGTCTTGAATGTTGTCCAACATGAACCTCTGACAGAATATCGAGAGACAGGATATCGACAGACAAAATATCGACGCTGGAATATCGAAGGCAAGTATATCGACACCCTATCTACAACATGGTAAGTACAAAAATATCGAAACTTAATTATCGATGTTAAAAATATCGTAATAAAATATATCGGTTTTTTTGTTATTAAAAAAAGAAATATGAAGTAAATCAATCAATCAATCAATGCATTTATATAGCGCACTACTCACCCGGAGGGTCTCAAGGCGCTTGGGGGGGGAGGGGTCCGCTACTGCTCTAACAGCCAGGTCTTGAGCTGCTTCCTGAAGGCGAGGTGGTCTTGGGTCAGGCGGAGGTGGGTCGGGAGGGAGTTCCAAGTCTTGGCGGCCAGATAGGAGAAGGACCTTCCTCCTGTGGTGGCTCTTCGGATGCGGGGGACGGCGGCGATGGCGTGGCTGGTCTATCGAAGCTGGCGTGTGGGAGTGTAGAAGTTGAGGCGGCTGTTGAGGTATCTTGGGCCTTGGTTGTGTAAGGCTTTGTGTGCGTGGGTGAGGAGACGGAAGGTGATTCTCTTGTTGACCGGGAGCCAGTGCTGGTCTCTCAGGTGTCCGGAAATGTGGCTGTGTCGGGGGATGTCGAGGATGAGTCTTGCTGAGGCGTTCTGGATCCGCTAGAGTCTCTTCTGGAGTTTGGCAGTGGTTCCGGCGTAGAGGGAGTTGCCGTAGTCCAGTCGGCTGGTGACGAGGGCCTGGGTGACCGTCTTCCTGGTCTCGGTGGGGATCCACCGGAAGATCTTACGTAGCATGCGCAGGATGTTGAAGCATGACGAGGAGACGGCGTTGACTTGTCTGTTCATGTAGAGGGAGGAGTCCAGGATGAAGCCCAGGTTACGTGCGTGGTCTGTTGGTTTGGGTGCGCTGCCCAGGGCGGGGGGCCACCAGGAGTCGTCCCAGGCGGAGGGTGAGGAACCCAGGATGAGGACTTCCGTCTTGTCTGAGTTCAGTTTCAGGCGGCTGTTCATCATCCACTTGGCTACGTCTGTCATCCCTTCATGTAGGTTGGCTCTGGCGGTGGCAGGGTCGTTGGTGAGGGAGAGGATCAGCTGGGTGTCGTCGGCGTAAGAGATGATGTTGAGGTTGTGTTGGCGTGCGATGGCCGCAAGGGGGCTCATGTAGACGTTGAAGAGGGTGGGGCTGAGTGATGATGATTGTGGTACGCCGCAGATGACTTCGGTAGCCTCGGATCTGAACTGAGGGAGGCGGACTCTCTGTGTCCTTCCGGCGAGGAAGGAGACGATCCATTCTAGTGCCTTCTCTTTGATGCCGACGTTGCTTAGTCGCTGCACTAGGGTGCGATGGCAGACCGTGTCGAATGCCGCGGAGAGGTCCAGGAGGATGAGGGCCGCAGTTTCCCTGTTGTCGAGCAGGGCTCGGATGTCATCGGTGGCTGCGATGAGGGCGGTCTCGGTGCTGTGGTTGGCCCGGAAGCCAGACTGCGAGAGGTCGAGGGATCCGTTCGTCTCGAGGAAGGCGGCCAGCTGCTTGTTGACGGTCTTCTCGATGACTTTGGCTGGAAATGGGAGGAGCGAGATGGGGCGGTAGTTTTTGAGTTCGTGGGGTCCGCTGATGGTTTCTTCAGTAGAGCGCTGAGTTCGGCGTGCTTCCAGCTCTCTGGGAAGGTAGTGGTGTCGAAGGAGGTGTTGATGATGTCCCGCAGGTGGGGTGCGATGACAGCATCGGACTTGTTGAAGACGTGGTGAGGGCAGGGGCCGGTTGGAGATCCGGAGTGGATGGAGTTCATCGTGCGTCTGGTTTCTTCAGTGTTGATCGGGGTCCAGGCGCGGAGGGTGGTGGTGGGGGGTGCAGGTGCAGTCGTGGGGTGCGTTGGCTATGTGATGAAGCTGTTGTGTATGTCTGCGATCTTGTTGTGGAAGTAGGAGGCGAGGGAGTTGCAGAGGTCTTGTGATGGCGTGATGTCGTTGTTTCCAGCGTTGGGGTTGGAGAGCTCTTTGACGATGTTGAAGAGTTCCTTGCTGTTGTGTGCGTTGTTGTCCAGTCGTTCCTTGAATGCGGTTTTCTTGGTGGTGTGGATCAGTTGGTGGTGTTTTCGAGTGGCGAGCTTGAGGGTGGTCATGTTGTCTGGTGTTGGGTCTCTGCGCCAGGCTCTCTCGAGGGCTCGGCAGTTCTTCTTGGAGTTCTTGAGTTCGTCGGTGAACCAAGGTGCTTTCTTACTGTCGGGTCTGTTAGGCGGGGTCCTCAGAGGGGCGAGGTCGTCTGCGCAGTTGCTGATCCATTTCGTGAGGTTGTTGGCGGCCTGGCTAGGGTTCGCTGCTTGTATATAATGTAAACTTATGTAAAAATATTTTAGAATGTTTAAAATGAATAAATAATGCATATTTAATGTTAAACATTTAATTAAAATTAAACATACAATATGTAATATATATTTATTTAATTATAATATTTATTATTGTTTTAATTAATTTAAAAATATTAACAAATACTATAAATTACAAATACATCAACACACATAAAATAATAACATACATAATAATAAATATGTATATTTAATACATAAAAACAAAGAAATATACTTTCAATATTTAAAAAATTAATTAAACACAACATTATGTAACATAATAAAAATATTATAAAATACATAAATAAATATAAATTATATTGGATAGCGTAAGGCTAAAAATTACTATTCAAACTCCATAGGGTGCAACAGTAGGGAAAGTGTTGGATAGCGGATAGGTAAAAATTACTATTCCCACTCCAATGAGTGCAACATTAGGGAAAGCGTTGGATAGCGTAAGGGTAAAAATTACTATTCCAACTCCAAAGGGTGCAACAGTAGGGAAAGCGTTGGATAGTGTATGGGGTAAAATTACTATTCCCACTCCAGAGAGTGCAACAGTAGGGAAAGCGTTGGATAGCGGGTGGGTAAAAATTACTATTCCCATTCCAGTGAGTGCAACAGTAGGGAAAGCGTTGGATAGCGGGTAGGTAAAAATTACTATTCCCACTCCAATGAGTGCAACATTAAGGAAAGCGTTGGATAGCGTAAGGGTAAAAATTACTATTCCAACTCCAAAGAGTGCAACAGTAGGGAAAGCATTGGATAGTGTAGGGAGAACAATTACTATTCACACTCCAAAGGGTGCAACAGTAGGGAAAGCGTTGGCTAGTGTAGGGAGTAAAATTACAGTAGGGAAAGCGCAGGATAGCGGGTGGGTAAAAATTACTATTCCCACTCCAGTGAGTGCAACAGTAGGGAATGTGTTGGATAGTGTAGGGGGTAAAATTACTATTCCAACTCCAGAGAGTGCAACAGTAGGGAAAGCTTTGGATAGCGTAGGGGGGGAAATTACTATTCCAACTCCAAAGGGTGCAACAGTAGGGAAAGCTTTGGATAGCGTAGGGGGAAACATTACTATTCCAACTCCAAAGGGTGAAACAGTAGGGAAAGCATTTAATAACATAGATTTTTATTTTAACATACTTCTAAATAATTTTTATATTTGAAATAATGTATAAATAATGTTTCAAATACATCAACATTAATAAAACCAATTAATTTTGAATATTTAATTGACTATACATTAACAACAAACACAAATAAATAATATTTATTAAATATTACTCACCAAATAAATATTAAAAAATAAATTGTTTATCATAACAATAAAATATTATTTAAATTTAAATCAATATTAAAAATTAAAATACATTATACAAAATATATTTTTTTTAATGTTTAACATTTAATGAATTAATTTTTCTAGTTATTAAAAAAAGTTTACAAATTACAAATATTAATTGACAATTCTGATTTTATTCTGATGATGTGTATAATAATCCCTGCTGAAGTATGTTTGTTAAATAGGTACTTTTTTGTATTTCTTGCACTGACCTCTGCTCTGCTCAATAAAAAAAAAAAAAAAAAAAAAAAAAAAAAAGTTTACAAATTACAAATATTAATTGACAATTTTAAAAACTAATTATCTATTAAAATAATTAATTACCAATTAATAATTATTTTATACATTAATTATCCATAACTAAAAAATTATAAATAATTCAATATTTACTGTAAAATTACTTTCCACCCAATACCCCAATAAAGCCAAAACACGCTCAGGTACTAAAACATAACATTTAATTAAAATTAACATTAATTACCAATTAAATAATGTATTTATCAATTAAAATAATTATTTGCCAATTACCAATTAATTACAAAATAAATTATACATAAAATAATATTTTATTAATTAAAATTAAATTACTTCCCACCCTATTCCCCTATAAACCCACAACCCGCTCCGGTACTAAAACATAACATTTAATCAACAAAATTAACATTAATTACCAATTAAATAATTAATTTATCAAATAAAATAATTAATTGCCAATTAATAATTAATTACAAAATAAATTATACATAAAAAATATTTTATTAAGTAAAATTAAATTACTTCCCACCCTATTCCCCAATACACCCACAACCTGCTCCGGTACTAAAACATAACATTTAATTAAAATTAACATTAATTACCAATTAAATAATTAATTTATCAATTTAAATAATTAATTGCCAATAAATAATTAATTACAAAATACATTATACATAAATAAATATTTTATTAATTACAAATAAATTACTTCCCATCCTATTCCCCTATAAACCCACAACCCTCTCCGGTACTAAAACATATAATTTACTTATAAATAAATGTATTAATATATAAAATTAATACACATATAATATAATTTATTTTAAATACTTAACTAAAACGTATAACACATACATAAAAAAACAAAAAAATAATACAAATATCGATATTAGTGTCATCGAAATTAGTTACATCGATATATATGCTATGGATATTACTAACTTCGATATTACTTACATCGATATAAAGAATTTCGATATTACTTACCTTAGGGTCGATATTCTGTCCAACGATATTCTTGACATCACCTTCGAAATTTTAAACACGATATTTTGGTAGGTCGAAATTTAAAACTCGATATTTTGACTGTGTACCGTCCAGCATTTGTGCATTTTTTCGAGTCATTCATGGCTCTTAAAGTAAAATTGCTGTTGTTGGTTTTGTGGTATAATGTGTAAATATGTTCAAATATATGAGAATTTGTAGAACTAAAAGAAGTTTTTGAAATAACATCAATATATGTTTCTCGAATTGAATTCGAAAGGTAGTCATTATTTAATTATGATGACGCCTTTTCCTTTGAGGTATTAAATAAGTATCAGCCTTGGCTATCTCGTTGTTGTTTGTTGATTAAAGGCTCAGCCTTGCTGATTAGAGCCAGACCCTGTGTTGTTCTACAACTATATTTTACCCAAAGCATGTGAAGGACAATGTTAGGGAGTCCATTCGCAAAGTAGATCAGGGGAACCTAAAATGGATGAGAGTATATTATAAATCGTACATCAAGACGTATCTGTGGCCAAAGACCATGTGAGTAGAAGGAGCACAACCTGAAGCTTTTTCAAACGAAGGCTTCAAAAATGTGTCTTGAAGTACTAATGTAAGCCATTAAAATAGCACCCAGATCGAAACTACAGGTACTCAGCCCACTGAGCTATTTTACTGGCTTATAAAGTTACCTGAACTCACAAAAGAATGGCGTTTTGCCAGACTAGCTTGGAATTTACTTGCCACGGGCTGGGTTATTGGTCCATCCTTCAGGCATGACCTGGCAGGCTGTGGGCCTCCAATGGGAGCAGGTGAATTGTTGGGAGATGGGTTTAAGCCGCATGAGCCCCTGAGGCATCACCCAGTCTGGCCCTCGCGCCTCCCTTTAGATGGACGGGTTTGCACGCCGAGTGAAGGAGGCATCCGTTTTGCACAGTGGGATGATATCTACATCTGAACTTGTGAATTTACGCTGTTCATTGATCAGCAATATGCTCATACCAGCATAAACTCACCTGAGTAACGGCATGCTGGGGGTACGTGCACATGTGCATAAGCAGGAGTTCAACATTTAGAAGGGAAAGCATGAGCCAGAATGCCTGAAAGGGGTATGAAGGGTGGAATGGTAGGTTCATGCTCATGCTAGAGATCGTAAAAGGGTGCAATCCATGCAAGATCGCACAGTGGGACATGCTACTTAATCTCTCGGTTAAAGGTCAGATGCTAGTCAGATCGATCAGTGCTTTAAGGTGCCTGCTGCGGAGATCTGTGTGCAACCTATGGCTCGCAAGATCCAATGCAATCAAAACGAAACCGTAGGCTAATGCGCCAGATTACATACAACACATTGCAGGATGAAAAAGAAAATAAGACACTATGGGGCAGATTTACAAGCCCCTTGCGCCACGTTTACGCCGTCCTGCGTGACGCAACAGCTGCGTAAATGTGGCTCATCCCTGCGAGGCATTCACAACGTGACACATCTAGGGAGATGCGTCACATTTTAAAGCCCAGCGCCACAATGGGGGAGTTCCCACGCAGGGTGAGCGTTCCGGCGCCTGTGCGCCTCGCAAAAGTGCCTGCATGAAATCTACAAGATTTTACGCAGGCACTTCTGCGACGCTGCTACGTCAATTCCTTACGCCTGCTTGAAGCAGGCGTAATGACTGATGCAGCATGTTAAGTATTAGGCGGCCCTGAGCATTGCTGGAGTTGCGTTTCGCTTGCGACGTGACTCCAGCGATGAGCCGTCCTTACGTCACAAGATGCATCACGCATCTGCCTACCCTTGCGCCACGGCGCACCGCATTGTAAATGCGGCACATCTGCCGTGACGCAAGGGTAGTTTTGCGTGACGCATATGTTCTGGCGTATATCTGCTGATATGCAGAGATGCGCAAGAACTCGTAAATATGCCCCTATAAATTTACATTGACAAGGCAAAACAAAAGCAATTATCACCAGGAGAACAATTACAAAATAAATTGAGGCTGGTATCTTAAAACAAGAGATTAGTCACTGATTACAAACGCGATTGGAACGGGCTGTTGACAGGACTGTATGGAAGTGCGTTAGCTGCTGTCCGGCCAGATCTCCTGCGTGGCTTGTGGGTGAGGGCACAGAGGGAGCTGCATCAAATTTATTTATCCACACGTTCAGCACTCTCTGGTTCCCACACAGAGCAGCAGCGGACACGATGCCCGCACTCCTGCCAGGGATGAAAGTTTATGGGCAGCGCTTACGAGTTAGGCCCACAGCAAGCAGCCATTTTTAGGTCTCAGCCTGAACCAGCGCATTCGCTGATCTCGGCCGAGATATTTAGTGGGTGCTCTGGAAATTCTTCTTTGTGGCGATCAGCTTGCTAGAACGCACACAAGAGAGCGCGCGCATGCGTGTTATAGCAAGCTGATCGCCAAAGTAGCACTTGTGGTGACGCGTGTGCGCACCACTCGCGGGTTTTTTGTTTTTTTTCCTTCATTTTGTGGTCGCCTATGCATGTTGCCTTCAGCTGTTCCCGCATGGCACCATCATTTTTGGCTCGTGGGCTAAGGCACGTCTCACAAAATGTTCTCTTAAAACATCTGTCCTCTTGACCCACCCCACCCCCTCCATGTAGTTATTTCTGGAAGGTGCACACGTCCCTTTATTAACAAAATCAAGCAAAGGGTAGTTATTCCTGCAACCAACACTCCATCCTGCCAATCAACTCTCCCCGTTCAAAATAGGCCCCGCCGTTCACCCTTTCCTCAAATGCTGACTCCTAACTGACTGGGGGCACTAATCAAACCGCCACCTACCCGAGAGGTCTTGCTGGCTGCCACGCTCCTTTGCTTCGCTCTCCCCCGCCGCCGCACCTGCCATAGCGGCCGCCGAGAGGGGGGAGCGTTTACCGCTACAGTCTTCAGTCTGCCTACAAATCCCAGTGTCCCCTGCGGGGTCCCGGGGACGCCGCCTGCAGCGTCACTTGCCAGGGCCCGGAGGCGCTGAAAGAAGAGCCGCTCCTGCTGGGGAGCAGGGGCCCCAAACAGACTGGGGGCACTAATCAAACGGCCACCTACCTGAGAGGTCTTGCTGGCTGCCATGCTCCTTTGCCTCGCTCTCCCCCGCCGCCGCACCTGCCATAGCGGCCGCCGAGAGGGGGGAGCGTTTACCGCTACAGTCTTCAGTCTGCCTACAATTCCCAGCGTCCCCTGTGAGGTCCCGGGGACGCCGCCTGCAGCGTCACTTGCCAGCGCCCGGAGGCGCATAAAGAAGAGCCGGTTCTGCTGGGGAGCGGGGGCCACAAACTGACTGGGGGCACTAATCAAACCGCCACCTACCCGAAAGGTCTTGCTGGCGGCCACGCTCCTTTGCTTCGCTCTCCCCCGCCGCCGCACCTGCCATAGCGGCCACCGAGAGGGGCGAGCGTTTACCGCTACAGTCTTCAGTCTGCCTACAATTCCCAGCGTCCCCTGCGAGGTCCTGGGAACGCCGCCTGCAGCGTCACTTGCCAGCGCCCGGAGTCGCATAAAGAAGATTCGCTCCTGCTGGGGAGCGGGGGCCACAAACTGACTGGGGGCACTAATCAAACCGCCACCTACCCAAGAGGTCTTGCTGGCTGCCACGCTTTTTTGCCTCGCTCTCCCCGCCGCCGCCCCTGCCATAGCGGCCGCCAAGAGGGGGGAGCATTTACCGCTACAGTCTTCAGTCTGCCTACAATGCCCAGCGTCCCTTGCGAGGTCCCGGGGACGCCGCCTACAGCGTCACTTGCCAGCGCCCGGAGGCGCATAAAGAAGAGCCGCTCCTGCTGGGGAGCGGGGGCCACAAACTGACTGGGGGCACTAATCAAACCGCCACCTACCCGAGAGGTCTTGCTGGCTGCCACGCTCCTTTGCTTCGCTCTCCCCCGCCGCCGCACCTGCCATAGCGGCCGCCGAGAGGGGGGAGCGTTTACCGCTACAGTCTTCCGTCTGCCTACAATTCCCAGCGTCCCCTGCGAGGTCCCAGGGACGCCGCCTGCAGCGTCACTTGCCAGCGCCCGGAGGCGCATAAAAAAGAACCGCACCTCCCGCGTCGCGGGACGCGCACGGGCGACGCTGGGCGGAGCCCGGGCAGAGGGCGGGCCGTCTGTGACCATCCGGGGACGACCAGGGACGGGAAGGGCCACCCCCCTTGACTCTGACTATTGTGACAGGTACTGCTAAATCGGACCAGCCGTCTGTGCTTGACGGGGCTACTGAACATACTGATAATTAACTGCTTTGGACGGAGAAGGGGGTGAGGGGCAAACATAGCGTATTATAGGCCTACGTAGTCACCCATAAGAAGGAAGCTAGGATTGCACATAGGGGGGAAAAGAGCTATTCCAATAAACTTTTACTATGTCCAATCCCCCTAAAACACGCTCGGTTACGAGCAGAGCACACCTAGCTGAAACTCCTAAACAAACCAAGGCCGAAACAAACATTGCACCTCCCAATAAAGTAAAAAAAAACACCGCGATTGATTTGATGTTGAGGAAGGTATCTGGGGAGATAGAACGTATGGAAAGGAGTCTTCCGCTTCACCCATTCCTATAGTAGCTACCCCTACGCAATCCAGGGATCAAACATTAGCTGACAGCCCCAATATGATTGAAAATATGGTGTCAGCAAGTAACCCATTAGAGGACGCTCCCTGTGCTCAACATACACTACTTTCTGGGGCAGAAAATTCAGGGCACAGTGACCCTACCACTCACAGTAAACCCAAACAACGGGGAAGGAGCAAGGGACAACAGAGGAAAAACAAATCACTTATAGGAGCTGGTCGATCCAAAAATAGACAAGAGGTTACCCTGGTAGACAATAGAGTGCACACAAACGTAAATCCACCAGGGTGGATTGAAGAGGTTATAGGAGAACTCAAGAAACACATGGAAACTTTTATTATCGCCCAGTTGAAACCGATCGTAAGCAGGGTGGATAAAATAGCCAATGAACTGACTAAACAAGGCAAGACAATGGACCTGACAAGTAAGAAACCCCCTCCAGGTGCTAATCAACCCATAAGTGTGGCCACTGATAATATAGTGACTAATAACAATTGTGTTAGTAACATCCAACACACGATCGCCCAGGTACATGACCCCCCGAAAGCTCCCCAAGACCCTGGAAGGGGATTAAATCAAAAGACGAGCACCAAAAATATCGATAAAGGCCCCCAGCAACCATTCATACAAAGGGGCCAGGAAGACCACCACTTAAGCAATGGCCCTTCTAGCTCATCCTATATGGACTTCGATCCATTTTATTGCCCAGAAAGCCTCCCCCCCTCATATAAATCTACCACCAGAATCCAGCCCCTATGTAATAGTATTCGCAGGGGTACCGGAACGTAGGGCATCAGATAAAGAATCGCACTCTCAACTACATTCAAAAATCGCAAAGTGGCTGGACATCCATAGGCCATTGAATAACGGGGAAAAGGGGAAGGTATTGTATGTAAGAAGAGCTAACTGGCTAGGAGGCAGGAAAAAAGATAAAAGAGGGGATTGCATTGTGGCAAACTTCAGAGATGTCAGACTGGTGGAATACATATTGAGAAACTCTAACAGAAATCACACCAGCACAATTTGCGCGCTCCCCCTGGGGTACTTTTACCCGAGGAGGCGGAGCAGTAACAATTTTGATAATTCAATGTGGAACTCTGGAAGGTTACAATATACCCAAAGGGACAGAGCCATGAACTACCCCGACCAGCTCTTACCTCCCCAAGACTATCCCCAGTGGAGAAACAGATTTGCCCCCTGCAGTCGCTCGATGAAAATGATTGACTACCCCCTATAGATATCGAGCAAGTGAGCACTGTAATAGGGGAGCAAGTAAGTCCTGTAATAGAGGAAGGAATTGTTCATAGCATGAATGGGTTAGCAATGAGGACAGAGGACCCCCCAAAGCAGAGGGAGGAGACCGACAGTGCATTAAAGACTTGTAAAAAAGGAGTGTGCAGACTAAACGACCACAGCACAGAGGGAAAGAAAGCAAATAGGGCAGGGTTAGCCTTTTTGTCTTGGAATATAGCAGGCCTGGGGGGCACATTCGAAAACAAGGAGTGGAGGGAGTACATAAGGGGCTTCCACATTATAGCCTTACAAGAGACATGGGCACCAGACCCCGACTCCTGTCAACTGGAGGGCTACAAATGTTTCTTTAGGCCAGCTCAGGAAGTGAGATCTGGGAGGGCGAAGGGAGAGCTAGTTATATATGTGGACTTAGATTTAAAAGGCATGTGGTCACAACCCACATGGGTATCAGATACCATACAAGCAGTGGTGGGAAACATCACTTACAACGCATTTATTACAACGCACTACCATTACAACGCAACCATTACAACGCAAACCATTACAACGCATTGCGCTGGGGGGCGCTCTAGGATAGGGAAAATTTAATTTACTATCCAACACCTTCCCTACTATCCACGGGGACTGGAGTTGGAATAGTAAATTAAATAAATCACTATCCAGCGCTTAAAAGCACTATGCGTTGTAGTGGTATGCGATGTAAAAACCGCATTGTAACAGCAGGCGTTGTAATAGCCTGCGTTGTAACGACACCAATACGCAGTGGTATTCCAGGGACAAGGACAGAGATTTCTAATTCTACATTTTTATAACTCAGGCCCAATTGAGGGAAATTTCCCAGTATTACAAGAGTTAGAGAGTAGATTATACGATGAAACAGACCTAAGGCAGGGGGGCCCGAACCAATTGTTTTGCTGATGGGTGACTTTAATTGTCACTTGTGCCCAAAACTACTCCCCATGTCCCCTGATTGGTCATCCTGCCCTGAAGAAAGTGGACCACACTTTGAAGATAACAGAGAAGGTACACTGCTTATGAAGTTACTTGATACCTTCGCCCTCACTCATACAATGGACCTGTTGCCACTGAAAAAAGGGGACACTCTCATACCAACATTTAAAGGAAGAGGCTGCTCTTCAATCATAGACTTTATAGTAATATCTGCCTTTGCTAAAGAGCAGATTAAAGAGGTAAGAACGGAGTGGAGCCCCTTTAGCAATCACAACCCCCTAACCCTCGAAATAGCATATAACGATCTACCTGTAGAACACCTCAGGGAAGACATTGTAATTCGCCCAACTGATCAGGGGAGGCGCCTAAGATGTGCAAGGATTAATCCACAAGAATTCTGTAGCACCCTAGTGGAAAGAGGGAAAGAACACATAGAAATTTGCCTCGATCTTGCAATAGAGGGTAGAGAAGTGGTCCTGGCATTTGAGTCCTTAACTAGGGTGGTCGAGGGATTATTAAAAACTAAGCAGCCCATAAAGAAATTGACAACCCCAAGATGGTTAGACTCTAACTGCTCACGGGCACTGAGAGAACTAAAACAGAGCCTTAAGAAGTCCCCGAGAGAAAAGAATGAAATCGCCCTCTGCAGACGTAATTACAAAATGCAGGTTAAGCTAAGAAAGAGCACACTCCAAAAGGAAGTTTGGGCAGACCTAAGAGAAGCAGGAGAAAACAGGGACTATACCCAATTCTGGAGAATTATAAATAGACCCTGTTATCAAGACTCTAGGTCCCCTGTAATTAGTACCAACATACTTCCCGAACAATGGATTAACCACTTCAAAAGTCTATATAATCAACAGGATGAAGAAGTCAGGGATGGAGTGTGGGAGGGCCCCAGAGCAACCAAATTAGAATTCTCTTTACTGAAAGTCTCAAAGGCAATTCAAGGCCTGACGCGTAATAAGGCACCAGGCCCGGATGGCACCCCCCCCAGACCTCTTTTTAAGCAACACTGACTTATGGGCACCGATTATGACCAGAGAACTTAACGCTGTAATTAAATCTGGACTCCTGCGATCTTGGTAAACTGCATTGATTGTCCCTATATACAAGAAAGGCTGTAGGGATAATCCACAATGCTACAGACCAATCTCGCTGATTGACGTCTCAGCTAAACTACTAGGCAGGGCAATTTTAAATCGCCTTGCTGAGGGGACTGAAGTACGCCACACCCTAGCAGACACCCAGTACGGGTTTAGAGCAGGCAAGTCAACTAGTGACCAATGCCTTAACCTATATTTACTAGTTGCCAAATAGACTAAATCTGATAAAGGAACAATGTATATGGGGTTTATGAACCTGGCAGCTGCATTCGATAACGTAAATAGAACTAAACTCTGGGCACTTATGTTTAAATTGGGAATTGATCCAGATCTTATAAATATCCTAAAGGAGCTTCACCGGAACACCACTGCCAAAGTCCGCTATAGCGCGGGAGGGGTGAGTACCGATCCCTTCTTGTGCACTGGCGGGGTGAGGCAGGGGTGTATCCTGGCCCCCTTCCTATTCTCCCTTTACATAAATGACTTCGAGAGCTTACTGACGACATTGGGGACTGATTGCCCAAGAGTAGGTTCGCGTCACATACCGGTACTCTTGTACGCGGATGACGCGGTCCTGCTCGCACGAACAGCAGTGAGCCTGCAGCAGCTAATTAGTGGCTTTGTTAGGTTCATGGAGAATCTAGATCTCTCGGTAAACCTGACCAAGTCATCTGTCATGGTGGCAGGGAAAAAAACGACCAAGAGATTTGTGTTCAAAATAGGAACACATGCCTTAGAAACTGTAAATAGATTTTCATACCTGGATCTCCTGTTTGACGAAAATATTAGGTTTGCCCCATTGATGGAGGAAAGGTGCAGGAAACTTGTTTCAGCAAACGGTGCCATTTTAAATTTCGCACGCAGGTTGGGCCGTTGGTCACCAGAACAAGTAATGACGCTGTACAGAGCAGTTAGTACTACCAAAGCCACGTACGGGGCAGCGGTGTGGGGCTTTAGGGATGTACACCAGATACAAGCAGAGGAAGACAAATTCCTAAGGAAATTGCTGAAGTTACCACAGAGCATTCCGGCAGCAATCACACATAAGGAGCTTGGTACCCCGTACATTTCTGACCTGATTAAAGCGAGACCAATCCGGACCTGGCTTCGAATCTGGTTAAATCCAAATGCTAAACTCAGTAAACAAATAATTAAAGATTGCCTCCTGAGAGATAGGTGCCTACAAATCCCATGGCTTAAATACTTTAAAGAAACCTTAGAGTGTATAGACCATCAAATATTATTTACTAACCCGTCAATGATTGACACCTCTTGTAAACATCGCATCCACAAGCAGCTACTTGACAAATATGATTGTAGTAGGAAACAACTTGACTCTATTAAAACATCTGTAGCAGCGCACTCTCTAGTGAGCAACAAAATGGGTATGGAACCATATCTATTTTTAATGCATAGCCAACAAGAGAGGTTTTTAATGTGTCGTTTTAGGCTCAATTTGCTACCCAATATTTTAGCTTACCAGTCTGGTTTTACTTTAATAATTGAGCAGAAGGGTGCCTGCGGCTGCGACAATAGGTCTCCGCAGGACACCCTTCGTTTTGTATTATTATGTTCCTTTTATAGAACCCCGCGCCGAAGATTTCTTGTGGATATTTTAAAGGAGTCAAAAATCTATCATGCTAAATCTCCTTTATAATTTTTGCAAAGAGCAACTGATATGCGTACTCTGTGTTCTATCATGAGTTTTTTAAAAATTGTTGTCATATTACGAAACACTAGGGGCTGATGTAGGATGAAATGAATTAAATGCTTTTTCCTTTTTAACTAATAATAATTTAAAATTGTAAACATTGTAAAGTTCAGAAATATAACGTACATTGTTGATTGTGGATTTGTATTATGTATGTTTATGATGGTTTTTAATCATCGAAAAAAAGATTAACTGAACTAACTGAACTGACTCCTAACGTATTATATTTAGCGTGCACAAGTGGTAGTTGCCTGGGACCCAGACGCAGGAGGTCTCATCTGCTTCTGATCCCCATTCTCTGGCGAGCACGGAGCACCGGCTCCAATGCTCCGCGCAAGCAGCCTCCCCGCTCCACTGTGCCGGCTGTCCAGCCCCGCTCCTCCGCAGGTCACAGGAGCCAGGCGCACTGACTCTCCGCCTCTCCCGCTGAGACTCTTATCCTGGAGCTGGAAGAGGAGGCAGAGCGGAGCCATGGAGAACAGAGCGCAGCCAGAAAGCCGAGCCTGGTCCCTTTTCATTAGAGTGCCTCAGAGAAGGATGAACCAGCGTGCCTTGTTTGTATCTGCAGGTTCCTTGCTTTGTATTCTGTGATCATTTCAATCGACACAGCTGCATGCATCAATATATCTCTCCTCTGGGTCTACACCTTGTGGCTAAAATGGGACTGCAAAGGCCTTCTATGTCAATACCTACTTAGAGTAATTCGATTAAGAGATTTCAAACACCTTTTCTCTGTGTTTTCTATGCAAATAAACTACCTCCTCCTTCATACCCATGTAGCCCTGCAAGCCTGACAGGGTGAGAGGGCCTTTGGGAACCTGGTGTCCACTGTGGCCCCAGCACACCACTGCTCCTCATTTTAATTCTGCTCTGAAGTCCGGCGGGATGTACTGACTGCCTCTGTAGGTCCTCCAATCCTCCCCTTCACTCACCGTAATTTTTGCGGGCGAGGTCTACCAACATCTTCCTTCGTCCGGTCAGCAGCCCATCGAGCGACGGCATCTCGCACTGATAGTTTGCCTCTAGATTCTTAGGCCTGCTAGGCTCCCAGCCTAACCCCAATATTCTGGGTAGGTATAATGACATCCCAGGCCACACTCCTACATAGCTCATCAGGCCTGAACGGGATGGGGGCACTTCTCCCATGCCACTTTGACCTCTTAGGGTGCGGGTGCGATCCATGCCACTGTCATCGATTTAAGAAAACTAAGGAGCCAGGATTCAAGGGAGCCTCATCAGAACATACCTAACCTTCCATCTTCCGTAGCCATGCTTCCCATATTTGTCACCCGTGTTATCCTGAGGCACACAAATCGTTTTGTAACTTACCATTGGAGGTTAAACTTTAGGCCATTTGTGTGGCATTTTCAACTTCCAGAGTTACCTTGAACAAGTTGAGACGCCTTTTGAAGAAAAATGTGCTCACACCGTGCAGAAGGTAAAGCTGGCAGCCAATTATAGTTAACTCACGGACAGTAGAAAATCAAATGATAGGATAGAGGGACATCGCTGTGAATTTTCTGGAATGGGGATGCCCTACTGAGTTCCGTGCAGTTTCTTTTACCCTTGCCCTCCCAAGATTGAGTTTGGAGTCTCACCTACTTACAGAGGTACTGTAGCCCCTGCATTAGTGCTGAGGGTGATGTTTGGACCTGCTTGCCTCCCTGTTCACTGGGGTGAAAAATGGTAGTACCCATATGGAGAGACGGCAGGTCCCTAGACAGTGGCCGGCGAGAGTGCAAGGTCACACGAGCTACTTATAGCTGGTGAGCTGCAGTAGATATTCAGGCCTTAATCCTGGCTGGCGATGGTGAGAGTAACACTGGACTGCGAGAGAGAATTTGTAGTTCTGTGCAGATTGTTTTAAGCAGCAAGGTGTATTTAAAAAATTGAGTTCTCCTGTAAATGCAGCTAGATGAACCAGAAGCGTACCAACACCCTGACAATCAGACCAAGCAAAAATGCTAAGGAGGTCTCTTGAAATACATTTCAATGCATGGGTGCCGGCAGGCATGTTAGGTGCTAGAAACCGTCTGGGACTCTTGATACAAGTGTTACTACAGTGTCACCCTATGGGGCTAATGCATACCCCATTTCGGGATGACCAATGTGTCAACCAGTGTATGGAAGTCTGCATGAGTGGGTGTTTGTCTTGAAATGTTTACGATGTGGAGCCTCCATTTCATTCCCATCATATTGTTTGGGCATATTTGTGGTCTATACACACAACCACACACACAACACACACACACACACGCACACACACACACACACAACCACACACACACAACCACACACACAACTACACCATCAGTGCACACTTTCACCAGGTACAAACACCATCAGTTGTCAGTGCACACTTTCACCGGGCACAAACACCACCACCGGTCAGTGCACGCTTCCACCAGGCACACACCACCAGACATCAGTGCACGCTTTTACCATGCACACACACACCACCAGCCATCAGTGCAGGCTTTCACCAGGCACACACACACCACCAGCCGTCAGTGCACGCTTTCACCAGGCACACACACACCACCAGCCGTCAGTCCACGCTTTCACCAGGCACACACACCACCAGCCGTCAATGCATGCTTTCACCAGGCACACACACACCACCAGCCGTCAGTGCATGCTTTCACCAGGCACACACCACCAGCCATCAGTGCACTCTTTCACCAGGCACACACACAACCAGCTGTCAGTGCACGCTTCCACCAGGCACACACACCACCAGCCGGCAGTGCACACTTCCACCAGGCACACACACCACCAGCCATCAGTGCACAATTTCTACAGGCATACACACCACCAGCTATCAGTGCACACATCAATTGTTAACGCATCCACAATTAACTATTGTAGCAATCACAGTATGGCGCACTTCACTTTTAAACATATTCATCTAAAGCGCAGCATGCCACCATTGCTACAAAAATAAATACAACATTTCTTGGCCTACAATTTATAGACTTTTGTTGCAATTGGTGTTGCAATATTTAGCAATGCCAATAGCTCAAACTTAATTAATGCGAGACCTATTGCATTGCAAATGCTTGTTAGCATTTGGTTCTGCAGCCAGCTTAAGCGGGCTGGGCAATGGGTGGGCTATGAAGAGACTGGAGAAAGCAGTAGGCAAAGAGTCGGAGGTCAAGGGAGCGGGGAAATAGTGGTGGAAAAGTGGAGGCTGGACAAGGGGTGGGGGGTAGGCGTAGGGGAGGGCCAGGGCGGGTTTGAGATTTTCAGTCTGCGTTTTCTCATGTGCACGGAGGCATGCAGGCACTGTGAACAGGGCTGGACTAGTAACACAAGCCAGGCAGGACGCAAAGCGGGCGCAGTGCCAAAATATAAAGTGTGGCGCCTGTGCAATGGTGATATTAAAAAAATGAACACAAGGCAGAAAACAATAAATATAAAATAAGAAGACGCCGTGTTAAAATATAAAGCTCGGTGCCATGCATATTTATGTTATGTGAATGGTGGCCTGGAGATAGCAAACAAAACGCAAAACCAGACACCATGTTGGCACACTAAAATATAAAAGCAGTAGTCCCTAAACAGAACATAAAAAATTTACAGAGTAACAAAACTGTAGTTGGTCGGTGCTACTTGCGATACAATGAAAGTGATGTATCGAAGGAAACAAACCAATAAGAAGCCAGCAAAGAAGACTGACGCTGGAGTCAGACTATGGTAAGCAGCAGGCGGGATTACACACCGTATACCTACTACAACAGGTCCTGCAGACAGCTTGTGCGTGCTGACGGTTGAACTAAAAAGGGGGCAGGAAAAGTGTTTCCCTAATGCCATGTCATTGTCTCGCAATATTGCAGCAAGTCTGCACCAAGTAGATTCAATAGCCTGCTTTCCATGCACTTCAGTTAATCTTCAATTATAGCGAACAAACGTCAGGGTTTGGTAAATAGAAAGCATGTGATAAAACAGTTACTGCTGGGTGGCATGGAAAAGATGGATTTATCGATAACTCCAAAGCACCACAGAGCCCACTAGAATGCTATTCATTTATTTCATCAATACATTTAGTGTAGATTTCATATTTGAATATAGTTATCAAATATAGGATTATGGTATGTTTTATACTGTGATTCAGTTAACTGCTTCAGTTATATAGTTACAATTGCTCTTTTGTATATATTAAGATCAAATAAAACTATTATACTGAAAATGAATAAAATCAAAAGCATTATCAACATTCAAATGAATTTGCTGGGTACAGAAATGATCTAGAGACAGTAGAGCCAGCATAAGCTACAGCCTCACAACTCAGTTCTTCACAGCAACTACAGAATGCAATTCAAAACAAAACTACTCTAGTTCCAACCCAGAACGTTAACAGGACTGCTAACTCGATGGTGCCATTATGTGATACATAGATTCATACCTCATCATACAGCGAACCAGAAAATAGCAAACTATGAGACAGTGAAATCTTGCAGAACATTGGGCGTGTCTCTAGATAATTCTTGCTTTGCGGAGAATGCTGCAGGGGGTTAGGTGGGGGCTCATTAGGCAGAGCAGGGTGTTAAATGCCCAACTCAGTATGTCACAACCCCCTTGCCAAGGCCACAACTCTACTCTGGATGATCACATGGGGAAAGTTGTCTTAAGGCTGACAGAGCAATGACATGTTATCATCCTACTCACAACACAACAAATATCTCCATGATAAATGAACTAAAGAAGACATGGAGGAATTAAAAGTAAATGAAGAAAAACTAAGATTGAAGTCCAACAATGAAATGTGAAATATGCAGATGCGGCCAGAGATGCTCAAAACTCCAGAGCACATTAGATGCAATCCCTAATTACGCTGACTAATTCTATTAATTAAGTTTACAGCAGAGTTCTGAGCCAATACTTCTCATGTATGGTGTGTTGGTGTATACCACTTAGGTCTTGATTGGCCAAAACAATACTCTTAGCCTCCATCTGGTGCCAATCTCTTCTTAGGTCCATCCACTTGAAACTCCCTGAACTTCTTCCCCTGCCATACGTCTTGCACTGACTAGGTACATGGCTAGTGTAAAAGTGCTGGAGCTTAACAACTCATTTGACAGCACAATGTTTCTGAAAATATTTCACCCACAGATGTCTGATCTTTCATGTGTGAGTACCCCTTTTCATCTCACCCCTCCACCCTGCTACCTTCCCCTTCATTAGGGGGGACATGGAAGAGTCACACCCCACTAATATTATTGACAAAGATATCCCCTATGTCAATGACAATAATTGTGTAAGCATGGGGTGAGCCAAATGGTGTCTTTTGGGAACAAATTCAAAGAAAAAAGAAACATCATTCACAAGTGGGATACAGCCCAGCAGGGGCAGGTGCTGTAGGCATAGGTGAGCACCAGGAAGCTGGACATGGCACCAGCCCACTTCACCCCCTACTAGGAGCCATGAAGCTTCAAATGACTTCATCAAAAATGTAACACACTGGCTCCTAAGTAGCCTTTATAATGCGCAATAACTTATTGCGCAAAATTTCATTTCAGTACAAGACTCTTCATTCTCTTACACCCTCATGCAACTCAATTTCGTTAGTAACCATTCAGAAATTGTGGGGCATATTATCAAGGGGGTTTATTTCCGCTTTTTTGGCTTTAAAAGCCAAGAAAGCGGAGATAAAATTATCTCCCTATTACCTAGCTGTTGCTAATACCAGTTAGCGACAGCTAGTAGGAGATAGCGACCATCTTGGGCCCGCTTTGCATGTCAGTGATATTTATCACTATTGACATGCAAAGTGGGTGTGCCAAGATGTTAGCGACTGGAAACAGTCGCTAACATCGCTATCTCCAATTACCAACTTTTGGAGATATTCGCGCTAAGCGCGAATATCTCCAAAAGCTAACACCTGCCCCTGAGCAGTTCTTAGCCATGTTATCCAATGGTAGCTGGATAACATGGCTAAGAGCATTAGCTCGGTAATGCATGAATATCGCTGACTTTACAGCGATATTCATGCATTTCGGCTGATTTTTATCGCTTAGGAGATAAACCTTGATAATAGCAAGGTTCCTAAGCGATAAAAATCGCCGCAGCTCGGCGATAAAAATATCGCCGCTAAACCAACATAGCGATAATTATCGCTAGTTGTTGGTAATATGCCCCAGTGTTTTTTTAGGGATGGGATGCAAACGCCACTCCTTTGGCTAGTTTTGTGGAGTTTTATCCACTATGCGCTCCAAGGAAGTGCGGACGTTCAGAAAAAGTCCGCTAATGGCTACATGGCAGTTTCTTTACACATGCATCTCTCCAACAGTAAGTCGGCGAGCACAAAAATCAGTAGCTATACAGCCTCACAGCGGGATTTCTCAATGTGGGCGGTCGTGCCAGGTCACTACCGCTCGCATTGAGAAAGCTGCAGCTCAC
Organism: Lissotriton vulgaris; assembly: GCF_964263255.1. Lineage (NCBI taxonomy): Eukaryota > Metazoa > Chordata > Amphibia > Caudata > Salamandridae > Lissotriton > Lissotriton vulgaris. The sequence goes on along the minus strand of NC_141695.1, from coordinate 1,300,497,345 downwards.
AGTGAGAAAGCTGCTGGTCGAGTGAAAAACCTGTTTGAGTGGCAGAAAGAAGCTGGACCATCTGGTTCGCCACGTGGTACTGTTTGCACTGATTTTACAGCATGGGACAAGCTCCTGGTGCTAGAAATCAGTGAGAGTAGTACAACGTGTCCAGCTCCTCCACTCGCAGAACACTGTGGAGTCTCGCTGACTATATAAGTAACTCTGCAGAACTCCGTGGAGTAAAACTTTGCAAGTTCCGCCCACCCCTAATTTTTTTCAAAGAAAACCTATATGAAAAATAAAAAATGTTGGGAACAATATTCCTATTAGGTCCACTGTTGCCTCCACTTTTGACGCAGAAAAACAATACTGAACCTGTGCCATGTCTCTTATCCCCTCATCAAGGGAGCTTACAATTGCTCAAACGGGGTCTGTTGTCTAAGTGGTCTTTACTGGCTCTATTTCAGCTTCTCATTGTGTGCTTCACAATGCTCTTTAACTTCAATACCCATTTGAGTCCAATTCCTGTTACCCTCTTAATTGCTGTTAATGTGTCTAAAGATAGGAATGTATCCTTAATTGCTCCATCATTTGCATACTGCTTAATTCAAGATGCTAGTGCTCTCTAACTGCTACTGATTTATCACACGTCCTCCTATTTCAAAAAAGTTCAATAATATTCTTCAAATCACAAATATTCTTCAAATCACAAAAGGGAGACAAGTATCAGGATGTACATTATATGACACTTCAGTGGATTTATAATTAATCATACAAGGCCTCACCTGCAAGAAGAATAAACAATGCGTTGGATGCTGTGAACCTGCCTCCCCATGACTAGCTCAAGGAGTTACTTGCATAGATGTCAACTGGCTCTCTGGACCGCCTTGTGGGGCATGGTTATCCCATGTAAGGAAAACAGATCTCGATCCCCAGGGAGAAAAACAAACCTACCTGTCAGCGTCATTGTTCTTTTATTTCAAATACAGAAACTCCTGATTTGCAAACCAAACATCTCTAACAAGCGGATAGGAACATGTTGGTTTCACTCAGGAACATTCAGTGCCTATGGTGGAACAGCAGCAGTAGTGCCTCTACTGAAGGCAAAGAGATGTCTGCCTGCCTGACGTGTATCTCTAAATATGGCGGGTGGTGTATTGCTAGGAGAGCAGAGGCCATGACCGCTGCTGACCTAGCCAGTCAAAAGGCTGCCCATCAGATTTTAAAGGAGACTGTAAGAAATAGGGACTAGCAGAAGACCACCTTTCTTGTATGAGGGTTACTGAATGCAGTATAATTGGATGGAGGCAAAGCAATCAGGGGTCAAATGGTTACTGTTAATTTCATTATGCTGTTCATTTCCACATATAACAACTAATCCTTGATGAAATAACCTGACACTTGCAACCATATCTTCTTTTTCAAAAGCAGACAAGGAGTTTAAGTAGGAATAAGTGATACTCAAATTTAGATCATGTTTCTATTAGGTTTATTGAGCAATTTGTCCATGAATAAAAAATTAGGCAAAGCCGACAGGATGATTCAGTGAGTCGAATGATCACCGCTGAACCATGAAGAGAGCTGCAGGTCATGAGTTTGAATCCTGAGATACCCGACTCAGTCTTCGAATCCTGGTGAGTTGGGTGAATTGAGTATCTTTAATTGGGTAATAGCACAACTGTCATATACAGCACAGAGAAAACATCAGTAGAATATGAAGATCTGTGTCAAAGAACAAGTTATTACACTTATTACCAGTGGGACACTGGCAGGCTCTCAGTTAGGTTGGCATCTGGCTGTCCAATCAGTTCTAGGTTCCATCATTCTCCCAGGTGGCTGTGGGTCAAGCTGGTATTTGACTGGATGGTAGTGGCCTTAGGGGCCCAGCCTATGCTTGCCTACCGGTGTGAAGCACCGATTGGGTCAGATTGGTCACTCTTAGTTGAAGCTGCTGGGGTTTCTGCAAGGTCTGGCTCAAGCTTTCATTGGGAGCTGTTGCTGAGTCTTCCAGTCACATGTTCTCTTCCATGTGGCATGCAAAGGGGCTCTTCACAGGCCTTTCTACTAAGATCATAGCAGGACTACACTGTAGTGCAGTAGTGGGTTTCAGTCCGAACCCTGACCAGAAGCTATACAACCCTTTAAACATTTTTAAATTGAGGTTGGCCTATTACGCCAAGCACCTGGGGGCTTCCACTATGATCTTGATTATGTTGTTACTTCAGTCGCTGTTGCAGATGGGCCATCAGCAGTGGAAGCAGAGTCGTCATTTTGTTGGAGCATTTCCTTGTATTGCCGTTTAAAGAACCCAGCCTGCGAATGAAAGCAAAGTAGTAAACATAAAAGAAGGAATCAAGGAATAATATAGTGAGTCTAACTGCATAAACAAGGTAGATGACTAGTCTTCTGCACTTTGGGAAAGCGAAAAAACCTTTCTATGCTGGCTTATTGTTTCTATAGGCAACTCATTTCACAGTGTGCACTTTATACACTACAGGCAGATTTACTAAGATTTGTATTGGGGTTGCATCACTTTTGTGGCACACCCAGACGGAAAGTTATTTTAGGGATTTACTAAGGCATGCAAAGCCACTTTGTGTTACTTTGCATGGGTAAGTATAAACAAAGTATAGCAACGCAATGTATACCACTTCCTTCCGTTACTTTGCATTGAGTAGACTTGACATGGGTGGAGCTTAGGCGATCCTATTCATTCACCCATATATTCTTATGCAATCCATATTTGCAGACTTGTAAATCTGGGTTTGCATAAAAATGGTGTGCTTACTCGACAGAAGCGTAAAGAGGAGAATATGTTTATTTCTCCTCGTTACTTCCTCTTTCTATGTATATTGCAATCTGCAGCACAAATAGAGAAAGCAATATACCTCTATGGATTGTTTTTGTGCAGGAATGTGTGCCTTCCGGCCCAAAATCAATCCAGCCAGTAAAACAGGCACCCTTGCAATATAGTGCAAAGGTATCTGTGTTGGCACTAGGTAGCACTAAGTGAGCCAGCGCAAGGAGAGGACAGAAATGTAAACCATGCACCACAATGCAACTTATTTACAACATGAAGCATCTAGGCAGATGTGTCACGTTGTAAAGCTCTGCGCCAAATGAAACCTGCGTCAGGTTTCATGTGGGCGTTCTGTCGCAGGGTGGGCGTTCCGTCGCAGGAAAGCCTCGTAAAACTGACACAGTGAAATCTACAGGATTTCATTGAGTCAGTTTTACGACAGCGCTGCGTCAAACCCTTACGCCTGCTTGAAGCAGGCTTAAGGAGTGACACACCACGTTAAGTATGGCCGGCCCATGTGCATTGCTGGAGTTGCGTCGCGCTTGCGACTACTCCAGCAATGTGCCGCCCTTACGCCACAAGCTGCAACACGCATCTGCCTATCCTTGCACCCCGGTGCTCCGCATTGTAAATGCGACGAATCAGTGGTGACGCAAGGGAGTATTGTGTGTCGCATCTATTCTGGAGCATGCCTGCTGATTTGCAGAGATGCGCCAGACATTGTAAATATGCCTCTGGATGGTTGAAAAATCAGTAAGGGAAGTTTAAAAAAACGCTATAACACAGCCATCACTAACCGTGTCATAGTTTTATTTCCCAACTTTTTGACTTCGCCTTGGAGAACCCTGTAAAACAAGTGCCCTGGTCATATGTTTTGAAAAGTTTATGTCCTGGAGAGGTGAAAATAACTTTGCTTGTTGTAAAATCGTTCTATTTAGAATGGAAAGATATATTAATATTGACAGGAATTCCCTCTCTCTCTCTGTCCATGAACATGTATAGGGTAATTAAAACAGCCACAAGGTGGTGCTGCTGACTAAAAATTGAAATCCCTTGAGGACCGCTTTGGTTGTGATGAAAATGTCCCGATTCGAATTTGTGCTGTAGTCTACGTAACTCATGGAATCATGTGATGGAGCAGCACCTTAATATGATGCAAAGACTCGTAGGAGTGCCGCAATGAAGAGAAATACTTTTATTTCTCCTCATTTTTTGCTCTTCCTATGTGTGCAGCATTCTGCAGTACACATAGAAGGAGCAAAATGCCATTAATTGTTTTTGTGCAAGTATATGTCTCTTCTGCACGACAACAATCATCACTGTATCGCAGGCACCCTTGCACCATAGCGCAAGGATGTCTGCATTGGCGCAAGACTGCTGTTTGTGCGCCAGCACAGTGGAGAAGGACAGGAATTCTCGACCAGGGCACAATACCCAGGGACAGCTTCAGTAGCAGAGCTGAGGCCCTTTGGGGCCGGGAGGCATGCACCTGTGGGCCTCATCATGCAACGAGGAGGTAGCCCAGGGGTGCTGATTGTAGAGGCGGACGGGAAGGTGGGGGCTGGGATGCACCCCCAGGTCTTGCTTCCCCCAACGATACCCAAAGAGCTAGGGCACCAGCAGCTGGCAGGGATTGCCTTCTTCCTTCCCCCTGCACTCTCTAACTGCAGCCCAGTGCTTCCAGCGCATAAAGCATGGACCAGCAGCCAACGGCCCGTTGTCCCAAAGTCTGCGCAGGAGCAATTGTAGCCAAGAACAATTGCAATAGAGAAGGCACTTGATGGCAGGAGTGGCGTAGCATGGGCGGTGATGGCCCCCGTAGCAGGGGTTGACGTGGGGTCCTCTTTCCCCCTCAGCCAAAGGCTACACCGCACACTTCACATCATAATCTGGTGAGGAGCAGAAGATTGCTCCCCCTTTACACATAGGACTGTCACTTAGCAGGTGCGTCTTCTCACACAGCGGGATAATCCCCCAGAGGCCCAGCCCGACTGCTGTAACCCCCATTGTGGCAGCTGATGGACAGAAGGCAGCTGGGGGGACGGAACAGAGCTCCTAACCGGTAAACAGCCCGTACTACGAATCCGTCACCTCGTGTTAGAACCCGGAGCTCTTAGGGAGGGCCTAGGTCTTTAGTGCCTGTTCGGAGTGTGTTGTAGTGTGCTTTCAGCCTAATCGGGACTCCAAGTCCCAGGATGCCTTGAGGCCTTCTAGGGAGACCATGCTCCTTTCTGCACCAATCAGATACAGACTGGGAGGTTCATATGCCTCCTCCCTCTCCCTAGCGGCGCTTGGTTTTCTTGTTTGGATTCCTGCCTATGTCCCGACCCGAGTATCATCGATACTTTCCTTCTGTTCCTTTGGATTGTGTTCCTGTTTCTCCTCCGCCCTGAGCGAAAGCTAACCGAGACCGTGTGTGTTCTTGCGGTGAACTCTAAGGACTTTCACATTTTGGCATTGAGAGTCTGAATCCCTTGCCGCTGCAAACGCCGGATTTGAATCTGTTTCCTCTCTTGTTTATTTTTTTGCTCCAAAGTAAGCCGGGTGAGATTAGCCGGTTTTACTTAAACCTTTATGGAAACGCCTCCGTCTGTGATCAGACTTTCTTGAGTGACCTTCGTTTTTGGTTTTACCTGCACAGCGAGGATTATCGCTTACCTGCAATACTATTTGTTGGACTCTTATTTGGGAGGTGTTTCAAGACTATTTACCAGAAAAAACTTTCAATTGGAACTATTTAATTTGTCTGGAGAGACCGAAGTATCAACCCTTCTTTTGGTTCGTATATTACTTTTATACCATGGATTCCTTTTGGGTTTGATACGATCTTTGGGCAGGTAAGAGCATTACAGCACACTCGGTACAGAGATATAGATAAGCTCCTTCTTGTTACCATTCTGATTCTATTAAGGTGTGTTGCGTGTTCTGTTTTCTTCTCTCCTGTGCAGGATACTGCGTCCTTTCCATTTGGCCCTCCTGCTTGCCCTGTCTTCATTTCAGGAGACCTAGGGGTTTTGGTCTCTCTCTTTTTTGGCGACCACGCAGACCTGAGTGTGTATACTATTCGCTGGGTGTGTGGTGTCGTTTGAAACAGAGAGAGACACTGTCTACACTTCTGAGGAAGCTGGTTTCTGCCTGGAGCTTGTTCATCGCCCGACACCTCGCATGCAATTACAACGTGCTTGTTATAACGACCGCGTTGTAACAACGCATACCATTACCACGCAAAATCCAACACCTTCCCTACTGTCCGCACAGACTGGAGTTGAAATTGTAAATTATGCTATTCTAACAACCAGCGCCACCCTCCGCAAGTCATTGTTACGACTTGCGGGGTCTTGGTATGATTTGTTACAACAGGGTTGTTGTAACGATCGCATTGTAACAGCATGCAGGGTGACAGCAAGCGTAATAAAGAGACATAGTCCTCCTAACCACCTTCCCATAGGGCCAGCATACCCTGTCTATACCCAGAGGGGGCTGCCATTGGACGACTGACGAGCAGCAACAGAGGCCCGTTGTTGCCCGGCCTTGCCTACGCTGGCCTGTGAACACTGCCGCCCTGCCTTAGCTGCCCATGCTGGACCACTATGATAGCCTGTATGCCCCGTGTGGCTAGCTGTGGGTGCTGGGCCTCCTAGGGGCAGATGTCGACCTGCTGAACCCTCATTACAGTGGATTCCAGGGTTGAACAATCCTTTGGACCCCAACTTGAGCAATGAAGGTCAGACTGGGGTTGTCAGCCTCAACACAGGTATCTCTGCCCACCATCCCAACGAATGTTGTGCCGGACATCTCGGTTTCAGGGGTCCCACAGCGCACCTTGCCTCCTGGCACGGACAAACTGGATGCGGTCCTGGCAGCCATTGAAAGCACCTTGAACTCTATGGAAACCAAGTGCTCCCTTGTGGCTGAGCTTGGATTCCTCAGTTACTTATGGACACGGAAAAGGTGCTGTTCACACAGTAACCACAAACTATGGACAATCACTGTGCCATCCAAGACCTGCATGACAGAGTGCTCACTCTCGAGGAGAGAAAAGAGGAAGCTAAGGGGTGATCCTGGAGAAGCAACATCCAGATCCTTGGCATGCCGGAGAGGATTGAAGGCCGCAATCTGCTGACAATCTTGGAGAACAGGTTTTTATACTTTGTTGACCCCTCAGACTTCACCCCTTGTTCTCGTTACAAAGGGCATGTGAGTTACAGCACACCAGCCCCCCTCGGGATGCAACCCCATCCGATGTTAGCCAAGCTTCTCTATTTCAGAGACCCAGGCGCTATCCTGAAGGCGGCTAGGGAGAAGGGACCATTGAAACTTGAAGACAAAACCATCATGCTACCCCAGACTGCACCCAGGCGAAACAACGGCAATGGGTCTCCTTCCTGGAAGTTAAGATTTTTTTTTTCAGGAACTAGGGGCTAGATGTAGGTAAATCTAATTTACAGAATTTTACAGATTCGGTATTTATGAATCGGTAAATTAGAAGGAGGCAGATGTAGGTAAAAAAAAAACTAAATTACCGAATCTGTAACATTCGGTATTTACCGATTCGGTAAATACCGAATCGGTATTGCCCATTGATTCCTATGGGCCTTGAAGCCCATGAGAATCAATGGGAAATAACGATTCGGTATTTACCGAATCGGTAAATGCCGAATCCTGCAAGGGTGCAGGGGGTGTCACTTTGACACCCTCTAGCACCCCAAGTACAGGCTTGTGTGCCATGTGGCACACATACATGCCCTAAGGGTATGTCTGTGTGTCACATGGCACAGGTGTGCATGCACTGATGTGCATGCACACCTGAATTCGGTATTTTACCACACAATAGGATTGTGTGGTAAAATACCGACTCTTAAGGGCCTGTGGCACTCTTAGGAGTGCCAGCTACATATGGATTTACTGAATCGCTAAATATACGATTCAGTATTTTACCGATTCTGTAAATTTACAGATTCAGTAAATTTACAGAATCGGTAAAATATAGGCCCCTACATCAGAAAACCCTAATACCGGTCGGTAATGGCCGAATTCGGCCGTTACCGACCGGTATTAGGGCTCCTACATCTGGCCCTAGATACCCTCTTGAAAGAGCTCATTTGAGTTGACAAATTCCACTGCATCATGTTAAAAAAGCTGCAGCTGCTCGTCGGCAGGGGCGGCCTTGGCAACCCTCCTATTGAAGTATACTACTGAGCAGCCCAGCTGCAGTGGGTGTCGCATTACTGGCTGGGCAAAAACTGGGCGAGAACTGTCAGGGTACTGGCCCCCCTTGTGCTGGCCACAATCAGAGGCTTTTTACTTCCCCGGAGAACGGCCTCCTCATGAGCTCTGCAGACAGCTATAGCCTGGAAATGCATGGCTAGGGTTCCTTTAAGCACCACATTCACTCATATGCTCCAGCACTCCCCCTACATGCTCCTCATGGCTCCCTCGCTCCTACTCTACTACAGACCTGAGGTGCTGACATGAATGATCTTTAAACATGATTGGTGGCCTCTTTGCCTACGGCCACCTACTTACATTCGATTAACTAATCACTGACTATGACCTGCCACCAGAACAGTTTCTCACCTACAGACAACTACGCAACATGTCAGAGACCCTCTAGTCCAAATTGGATGGTCAATCCCAAACCCATTAGATCCTACAACTGCTACTTCAAATGGGGGAAGGACGGCATCGGATTACATGGATTTACAAAGTGATCCGAGAGCACACTAGGCTCCCATTGACCATGAGAATGACATAAGGAAGGTATTGTACAAAAAGGATTTGGAGCGGGCCTTGAAGTTCCCTCAGCGGACTTGGAACACCTGATTAAAAAAATAACATTTCCATCTCCATTCCGCCTACCTAACCCCAAATCAACTCATTTGCTACTTCCCAAATGCGCACATGCAATGTTCACCCGTTCAAGCGGTAACCGCCAATACAGCACATGTTATGTCGTGTGCAGCCCTTTCCATGTGTTGGCTCTCAGTACACAAGGTCTTGCGGGAAGTTGAAGAACTCTGTGATATATAAGCATGGGAGGTATATTTAAATGCAGAAAAAGCCACAAGGTGAGGACACATTTTGCCCACATGGCCCTCTTGCTAGCTAAGAGAACCGTGACCATGCACTCAAGGGTGACATCAACCACATCTATAGTGGCTTGGCATGGGCTGTGTGCAAATGGGGCAGAAGCTGAAGGGGATGCTCTCACATATGATGAGGCCTGCCACCTTCGCAAACACCCACATTCCAAGGCATGGGATACTCTCCTCAACCAGTTTCGACAGCTCACACAGAACGCTCGCTAAGTCCCATAACTACAGTGGGACACCAAATGCTCTCAGCCAGACCTTACCCGGACCCAACCCGAGCAGAGTTCTGTTCCACTGCCTGCCCTCATCCTCCCGCTGCGGTGCCGACTACGCTACAGCCCGCAATACCCCCAAAACAGCCTAACTCATTAACAGCTCCACATCAGCAGCAAGGTCTTGGCTGGTGCTCTGCTACAGCATCAAGCTGACATTATTCCCAGCCGTGGACCTGCATGCCTTCATACCTGGCCCAATTTGTCCCCTCTCTCCCAGTTCAGGGGGAAGTACCTCAATTTGATGGGTAGCTTTATATATGTACGGCAGCTCCACACTGACACCCTCACCATTTTTCAGAGAATAGAATACTATCAGGGACTGCCTGCTTTAGCTGCGATATTGTATACTTGTCAATGTATTTAAAATGGACTATACAGTGTTTAAGTGCCACTCTGTAAATCCCGTATTCAGAGGATTTGTACTGCTATATCGCAATTTTTTATGAAAACCCCAACAAAAACAGTTTATTATGTTCTTGGTCTGAAACCAATCCCCGTGGATACAGTAAAAAATATCTCAGTTATCTGACATGCAGGAATTTGTGATCCCGCAACTCTATGGACCTCATTTGGAGGAGGAAACTTCATTGCGGTTAGCCTTAAACTGTCAAATGCCCTCCCTAATCATCTGGTTCCAAAGGACAGCAATCTAGCCTTCACAATGACTTTGAAACATTTATCCACCACCAAATCCTTTGTAGCCTAACCGAGCCAGCCATTCTACCCATGTGCTGGTAAGTCAAGCATCATAATGCAAGCAAGCACTGTAAGTGCAGAAACAATAAAGGCTAAGTATTTCACTCACCTTATAAAGTCCAGCAGAGATCAAAGCCAGCAATACCAAACCTCCCACACTGCTCCCAATGATTATGGGTAAGTAATTATATTCCTTGTACACCTCGATTCTTGTTGACACCTAGACAGCAAGAGAAAATGTGGGTGTTAGATTGAAAAAGGGGCATCGACTGGTACTGGATCTAAATGCAAGTGCTAGACCAATTTACACATCTGCCTCCAAGATACATGGATGTCAGGATTTCCAGTTACAAGTAATTACAACAGATGCAGAACAAATTTTACTTTCTACCATTGCTTCATTTGAGACGCAGTCCTAGTGCAACTCATGCAACACAAAGAGTAAGGAAACTTATTGCTCCCCACCTCCACCCACCACTTACACATGCTTTTATAGGATCACAAGATGTGATGTCATCAATGACTGTAGCAAGGTTCAACTTGGTGAATCTGAGAGTTGAGCTGGGAATGTTAGCAAAGGAGGGAGTAAAACTCGTAGATAATATCAAGGCGTTGTGGGAAAGGAATTTTGAAGACCCGGGGCAAATTGAAGCGATTGAGTCTATGGACAGTGCTGCAGGTCCTGGGTGAAAGAGTTTGGTGGGACTATAAACAGCATCGAGACACACTGTATAATACTTAGTAATGGGGCATACAATCCCCAGTGGCTGTGAGTCTCCACTAAACTGAGCAACAGGAGCATATATAAACACAGGCGATAGTGGGATCTCCTGCACAATGCTGGTAGCAGGGGAGCTGCATACTTATGGTGTAAGGCAGCTCACAAACATTATTGGTTCACGAGATGAGGCAAACATCTGAAGAATATCAGATATTTCTGAAATTCCATTGGAAATTGGTATTGAGCTAGTAAGTTCTGCGCCTCACACTATCAATTTACCGTCCCAACCATAAATACTAAAGTGGTGTACCTCCCTCATTACTGGACTGCAGTTGATTTATTTTCATGAAAAATAAATCTCAATCTGCACTGAATAAACAAAACTAGTCTGTTCTGCTAAACGCATGATGTACATCTAAGTGAAAGGCACTCATCTTCGGTCTGAATGGAAACATTTATTTATAAAGTTTTATATAGCGCAACCATGATCCCAAAGGATATCAGAGCGCTTTACAGTTTCAGGGAACGGAAGGTAATAGTTGCAGTACAGGCATCAAGGGGAATACCAACCCAAACAAATCAAATAGGCATTCCAAACAAAAAGGTTACAATCGAAAGGGAACAACAAAGAGTAGGGTAGTAACTGGTATAGCAAACTAGGAGAGGAGCCAATGATTATTAAAGAAGAGGAACACCCAGTGTGGGCTTAGAGTGTAGGTCCAAAGCATTAGAGCAGACGATCCAAGAATCTTTTAAGGTAAGAACTTGTTCATGAGGAATCTTTTTACTTCCAATTTGAAGGCACCCTTGGAGAAGATTTTGCATATTTCATTGTGCGAAATACTAGCCATAAGATAAAACAACAACCAATTTGTATTCATAAAACTTTAATATGGATAGAATAACCCTGAATATTAATACAATGGCCTTTTCTGTGTACATAAAGTTTTTCACGGGTGTCATTTAAAGGTCATCACAAAGGTTCTGCTTGACACTGGACTTTTGCGACCCCAGGCGAGCTGAGGCCAGGGAAGGGAGGCAGGACGTTCCAAATTCCTTTGTGCGTGAAAACATACCTCTGGGGGCGGAAACCTAAAGAACCTTTTCCTTCTTCAAAGCTGGCACCAGGTATAAATATTGGACCCTCAGACCCAACTCTTCAGTATACCTGTGGAAGACTCAGAAGGGCTGTTCTGCTGCTCTGCCAGAAGGACTGCTACTCTGTTGTCCTGCTGCCTGAGTGAAAGACTGGACCTGCTTCTTGAACTCAGGACTACCAGAGTGACTCCAGGGCCTCCTGATCAGAAGTCTGAGTGGGAGAATCATCTTGAACCCAGCACCTTAATTCAGCCTGATGTGAGTCTTGTTCTCCCAAATGGTGCCACCCTTGTCCTGGACCCTTGGATGTGGGCTCTGCCAGCCCAGCTGTGTGCCTGTGGGCAGAACCATCCTAGTGTGATTCATATCCTTGAGGCTCCACTGTGAAACCACAGCTGTGTGACATATCCCCAATGTAGGACTCCTTGTAACTGCCGCTGCGTGATGCATCCTCGACACAAGCCTACACATCGCAAGCTCCTCATGGACAATTTTCCTCAATTTCCTCAACGAAGATGTAAGACTCTGGATCGCAAGACCCGCAACTTATTCACAAGAAGCTGGTGCCCGACAGATCTGTGATGTAGGACTTCGCATCACAAGCTCCTCGTTGACATGAGGATGCAGGATCTTGCATCGTAGCGACACAGCTCCTCAGAACCGCTGCTGCGTTACACTTCCTCAGTGGGAAGAAGAAACGCTCTGCACTCAGTATTTAAGGAACTCTTGTTCAGTGGGCCAAACTGGGTCTCTGTATCCAGTCTGCTTTCCATCATGGCTGACCTGAACTATTGACTTTGTCCTGGTCCAGCACATCCAGACAACAACAGTTGGCGCATTACGCTTTTAGGGACAATTTCCATCTAAATCTTTAAAATTGCATATCTCTGGTTCTACTGATTGGATGTTTGTTATTTTGGTCTTAAATGATTGATTCAAAATCGCTCTCTTTTTCTAAATTGGGGTGGGATTTTTGTCTTGTGTTGTGTTTTTACTTTTCACTGTTTGAAGTGCTGCATAAATACTTTACACTATTCCTCTAAGTTAAGCCTGGCTGCTTTGTTCCAAGCTACCAGAGGGTTAAGCACAGGTTAATTTGGGGTCTGTTTGTGTCCTGCCCTGGCAGGGTTTGGGATTGCTGCTTGAGTAGGGTTTGACCCCCTCCTCAACCAGTAACCCATTTTCCAACATGACACCTCACTTCATGAGACCTGTTTGGTTCGGTCAGCCTATGGCCTGCAAACACCTTAACGAAGAATATGGCTAAGACATGGTCTTTGGCAATATATAAACATAAGTGATGAACTGACTGCCCAGCTCCTGTGGTCAGCTCTGGCAGGAGAGAATCAAAGCCCAGGGACAGTCCCTTACTAGCTGGAGAAAGGTCTACACATTTCCTGGTGCATTATGAAATGTTTGTCTTCAAAATGGAATCATATACACAGAGAATATTAAGGAATGTTCAATACATAGAAACATACATGTAGCCTGAGAAGGTTGCATTTGACCCCTCTTGATACCCCACAAAATGTAACGTATTGAGCCAGTTCTGAGTGGCAGACTGGTTTTACCCACAACAGCTATAGTATTCATGTTAACCTTTAACTTCAAGTGGAAGCGTTGTACACCAGCCATAGAAAGGTTGGAGCCAGGACAGGATGCCATGCTGTCCTTTTATGGAGTCAGCGTCAGATCTGAAGGACTGAGTGCTTTGATCTAAAAGCCAAGCTGGTAGATTCCACTCTGCTCTGAGAACGTTCGTTAAACTAGCTCGATCCATTACTAAAACACCTAAGATACTTCACCTACTTGTGTTGCTAGTGCACACCTTCTCCCCTGAACATAGAATGGAGCAAATCTGCATATTACATTAATTGAAAACAATTTACAAGAAGGCCTTCACTGCTTGGCCTCATAACCTCAAAAACATGAGCAGCCAAGAAAGCTTTCCTTCTAGTAATCAGTCTCAGAGAAGCAATTGTTCACAAATACAACATCAAGACTCTCTTATTTGTAAGCAAACAAATGTCACTCATTATATCGCATACCAATACCATGCGTGCCATTACAACGTGGGTATTACTACGCAATGTCAATGACATGCCATTACAACGCAAACTTTTTACCACAACTATGCCTTTACCTTGCATGCCTTTACAACGCAAAGGCATGAGTGGTAAAGGTATACTCATGGTAAAGGTTTGAAAGGTGAGTGACCCTACCCTGCCCTACCCTAATGTAGTACCCCTGCATGACCCTTCCCAACCCCCAGTCCTCTCCCTACATCTACACTACTCAGCATGACACCCCAACACTACCCTAAACCCTAAAACACTACCCTGCACTGCACACACACCACAACATTACCCTAACCTCTAAAAGACTACCCCCAGCAATACCCTCCCCTGACTCCCAGTCCGGTCCCTACACTCAAACACTACCCTGCACGACCCCCAACACTACCCTAAACCCTAAAACACTACCCTACACTACAGAAACACAACTACACTACCCTAAACTCTAAAAAATTACCCTCGGCACGACCCTACCCCTACCCCCAGTCCAGTCCATACACTCAAACACCACCCTGCACAACCCAGACACAACCCTAAACCCTAAAACACGACCCTACCCTACACTACACAAACACCACAACACTATCCTCAACTCGTAAAAACACTACTCCCTGCACAACCCCCTGACTCCCATTCCGGTCTCTACACTCAAACACTACTCTGCACAACTCCAGACACTACCCTAAACCCTAAAACACTACCCTACACTACACAAACACCACAACACTACCATATACCTTAAAACACTACCCCCAGCATGACCCACCTGGCCCCCAATTCGGTCCCTACACTCAAACACTACTCTGCGCAACCCCAAACACTACCTTAAACCCTAATAAAGTAACCCCCACCCCGGCCCAATCCCCCTTACCTCTCTCTCCTCGTGGTTCCTCTCTCCTGGTTCCTTTGTTAGCTGAGGGGCGGTGCACTGTGCAAGTCATTGTGAGGAAACAAAAGAGCCTCTGTTTCCTCACAACGAGCTGGATCTCCATTACATCCCATGCATTGCAAAAGCGCATCTAATGTAAAAACATGTGTAGTAATGGCTACGCCTTGTTACATCGCATGTGCTGTAACGTTTGCGATATAATGGCATGCGGGGAAACAGCTGCGTTGTGATGGCTGTTTCTCAAGCAAGGTCTTTCTGTGGAGTGCCCAAAATCCTTCTGTCCTCTATTCTATCTGCCCATCGGGGGATTCACTGCCTAAGTATTTAGTTCCTCCTGAATTTCTGGAGGTAGCAGAGTTGATTCAAACCAATATTTGTTTTTCCCATTTAGCTACAACTTTATACGTTAGCCAATTTCTGTTTTCAAACACAATGCTCCTTTCCCTGTCTCTTCATCTGTAGAGCTGTGGTATGTTCAATTTGTGCGCTGCGTTGCATGACAGGGAAAGAGCAGGAATGCGCCATGGTGCAAGGGCGCCTGCAGTATTGTCAGTATTGTTTTTTTTGTGCAGGAAGGAAAACCTTCCAGCTTAAACACACTCCTCTGGGGCTTTTTCTTCTTTCTATGTGTGCTGCAGAATGCAGCACATGTAAAAAGAGGCTAAAACTAGAAGAAATAATCATATTTCTCCTTAAACCTCACCTAGAAAGACAAAGCATGTTGATGCACTTCCAGCTTTGCTCGTCTTCGCAAACCTGGGAATTCACCAAAGTCCATAAGCGCTCCACCTAGGGAACCCCTTCCCAGAGCAGAATATTGCAAGGCAGCGAATTGCCTTGCGTTACTCCAGATTTACTAAATAGCTTTGCATGGGTTAGTAAATTTCACTGAAACCCTTGTGCCACCTTGCATGACATAATGGCCATTCAGATGTACTAAGATTTGGTACAAAACTGCAAAATACCCTGCTGCGCTGCGCCAAAAATGCGAGGGCAGGAGTGTCCCATAATTACTAACATATGGGCATTCCTGCTCTCTCTTGCTACTGGCTCCCTTGTGCCACCACAGGCACCCTTGCGCCATGGTACATGGCTACTTGCATTGCAGGCAGGATTGTTTTTGTGCAGGAGGGACACATTCCTGTACACAAATGTTTGTCAGAGGCATTTTCCTATTTCTGTGTGTGCTACATAAAGAGTAAATAAAGAGGAGAACCAAACATATTTCCCCCAGTTACACCTCACCTGGGAAGGCGTGCCATTTTGACACATTCTCAAGTTCACTAGTATTAATACATCTGGGATTGCACCAAAAACCATGGTGGATGCATGGGAACACCCACACCCCACCCAAGGCAGCGACTTGCCGAGCATTGTGTTACTCCAAATTTTCTAAGCCATGCAGATGCAGGCAAGGTGGCTCTGATTGGCTTAGTAAATCTCACTGAAGCCCTTCTGTTGACTTGAGCCACCTTGTCTGACACAATGGCAATGCAAGGTCTTCATAAATCTTTTGGTACAGGAACCTACAATTTGTCTAATAATAGTCTTCCAAATGACTTCTCTAGAGATGAGCAAAATTATTATGATTTTTTTTATTTTCATGGATCATGTGTATTATGCAAAATAGGTTTAGCAAGTCACCTGCATGAAAACGTCTGTGACAGCATACCCCTCATACAAACGTCATACAAAGTACAGTAGACTGGTTTGCGTAGAAAATATAATACTATCTGTTCACATGTGAATTACACAAGATGTTGCTCATGTAGCAAACATGTTTACCAAACCATTCTTTTCAGTAAGTCTTATCTTTCTGTTAACTTAATTTATCTCTTTTTTTCATCCACTCCTCCCTACCCATGTCCCATTGTCTCCCAAAATCCAGATATTTCATTTTCTCTACTTTGGCCGACATTTATCAGGCTCACATTTCCAATTCTCTTTAGTCTTCTGTGATCTTTTGAGGATTCTCAAGCTACCTTGTCAATCGAAAAACCAAAACACAATAAAACAACGAGGACAATGTACCATACCTGACTCATCACAAATGTGTCCTTAGGGTCGATCAAGTGAGCATATTTGGTCTCATCATACGTGATCTCTGCAGAGCTGACCAGGGTCACCTTCTGCTGGGTAGTCTACCAGAGAAATATCAAATGCAATAGCATTAGAGAATAGCATTATAAAAGGAGAAGGTCAAAGAGGTTGGTGTGTCCTAGTTTGACATCAGTGAAGTGAGAAACCCCTAAGAACTTTAGTAGCGGAGAGCTTGCAGATTAGTGTCAATACGTTTCAGATGAATGTATGAATCATGGCATGGCAGGGAGCTGAAGGGATTCCAGTGTATAATAAAGGAAATAAGTCCTTACCTGTATACAAAAGGTTTTCTGTCGCATGATCTTAGTTAAAATTCAAGCATGAATATCCGAAAGGGATATTATAAGCCCACTTCAAGCAGGAATCAGAGTTAAACAATCTACAGTAGGCTAGGTCTTCTGGTTTGTTTTATCTACTGGAAGATAGTTTTGATCGGCAAAGGTAACTTGTTTCTTGCCTTGTTCTATCTTATATCTACACTTTCGACCTGGTCCCAAGGTTAAGGCTGTGGCAGGTTCTGCAGGAGACGGGCTTGCTCCATGAAATCATAGCTTTACTGATCAGGTTTCTTGAGAACAACTAGGCCAGGATTAGGTGGGGATCCCTTGGCCAACTGACAGGCAAGATCCTGGTGTTGTAATGTGTAAGGCAAGGGTGTGCATTGGCCTCTACTCTTTTTTCTTTATGCTTGAATGGGATGCTAGTCTAACTTTTTGAGTGTTCTGTGGATGTCCCAACCATAGCAAATATTAAGATCCCCATACTGTTGTTTGCGGGCAACCCTCTTTTAATCCAAAAAACTCAGAGCAGCCTCCAAACACTTCTGAAAAATGTAGTGCCTTTTGCCAGGATCGTGGCCTGGAAATAAATGCAGCAAAATCAAAATTAACAGTGTATAGTACTTCGAAAAAGGCCAAGAGTAACTTGAGGTTAGGAGGCAGGTTCCTAGAGAGTGCCAACTTATTTGAATATCTAGGAATCAAACTTTCATCCAACATGGCCTGGTCCCAACACATTGAATGGGCTTGATTGAAGCACAGACCTATTAATGGAGTCATTCTAAAAGAACTTCATGTATCCTTCACCAAACCAGTGGAGCCATCCCTTCAGGTGTATGAGGCCAAGGCTGTAGGTGCATCGCTCAATATGGCGCAGAGCTTTGTGGTTTTGGCGATGTTTCTGCTTGGAGTGGTCAGAGAATGTTTTTTTAAGAGTTTTGATCTCCCTAATATTTTGTAACCCTCTTGTACCCCCATTTCTGGACATGGGTGTCATGACTCAGACGTGGGTCCCTTGCTCACTTTGCCACTGGATTCAAGCAAGCCCGGCTGAAGACGGCTGCAATGCCAGAAACCGGTCCTGGGAAGCTTGATTCTGGTCCAGGGAAGACATGGCTTGGCAGTTCGGGCTGGACTGTTCCCATGAGGCACAGGGTCAGACTGATTTGCATATGGCCATGTCTGAACTGGGGTGGCGGAGTGAGCTAACCAACAGTGATGGCTTAAACCCAGATCAGTTGACTGGGGGTGAGTGTTTGTATTGTCAACACTCCATCCATCTTCCCATTTGGTTTTTCTTTGTCAAAAAGGTTGCCCTTAAAGCCCCCGTATGCTCCCTATTGTTTTGGTAAAGACAATGGGCTACCCCAGAGATGGGCCATTATGCTGCTGCCCTACAATATATCATCAAGGCTTGCAGATTCTAAAAAATATTTTGGCTCTGTTGGATTAAGAAGCCACTCATCTTGCTTGCTCATGGTGATCTTTGGCACAATTCCGCTATGGGTCCATTTACATCTAAGGGGGCACAGAAACAACAGTATTGGACACTGGTAATACAGAGAGGAGCACAAAGTGGTAGGCACCTCACTGACGGGGAAATGTCAGAATTTTAAAGAAGTGCTTGGGTAAGAGAAGTACTGGGACCTAATCACAGTCCAGTTAGATATGAAGCTATATCATCAATTTAGAGTATGTACGCTCCCATTAAAGTCTTTTACTGCAAAGTGAGTAGCCTCTAATACTGGTAATTGACCATATTGTGTTGATCAGGAGGAGATCGTGCCACATGTGCTGCTTGCATGTCGGGACTATGCTCAGAGTCACTCAGCTTGGCTGGCACCTGTGTGTAGACTAATGGGGACTTTGTGTTACTGCTCTGACTGGAGGATACTAAGAATGGACCCTTCTACCTTGCATGTTAGTGCAATTGAACATTTTTTGGGGGGATGTGGACGAAAAGAAGACTAGTTACCCAATGGTGGTGTTCTTTATTAGTTAAAATCATGACTGTCAAGTGCTGGTTTTATCAATTGTATTATAATGAATGCTAATTTTTCTCTTTTTAAAACACATTTTTAACTTTTTGTAATACTTTGTATAAATATAAGATGTGAAATTGTATTTATGGCAAACTTTTATGGCTTTGATGAAATAAAGTATATTTGACTGACTGACTATGGGAGTGCTCACCACAGTTTCAAGGTGTTGTTACCACAGTGTAAACACACGTGAAATATATGACACAGCTAGATTATTCCTATATTGGTTGATATAAGTTTACACGCAGTTGCATAACTTTGGTAAATCATAACAGCTATTTCTTTAGTTCTAAACCCCCACTTTAGCAAGTGGCTGGGATTTTCAAGCTCAATGCCTGAAGAAGTGTCATGTTGTTCTGTTTATTTATTTGTTTAGCACAAACATTCGCCAAAAGGCATTGTGCTGCTAGAACACAATTTGGAATTGTAATGTTCTAGTCATACGGTGCTAATAGGCATTAGGGTCGATCTTCAGCGCTGGAGGAGGAAAGGGGATTGGTAGAAAGGTGTCGGAGCCTCAGTGCTATGAAACAAGACAGACTGATGATGCTGCAGTCCACAGTCCTTCAGAGCAGTGAATGCTAACTGTCACTGTCTGACTGTGTCCCTGAAATCTGATCTGGTGTGACACAGCTCGGTATTGGAAACCGGCAAGAATAGAGCAGAGCAATCAATGAAGGAAGTATGAATTAAAAGATGGAGAAAACAAATGAAGGATGAATGGAGCTGGTTTGCCCAAGTCTTGCTAGTGGCACTTGCATGATGAGGGTCATTTGAGAGAGGCTACAAAGTGGGAAGTATTTTATTTTTCAGGGTACTCTCTAGCAAAATGTTGTCACTTTCTGCAGGACTGCGGAATCACAAGAGCACTCACATTGGCATCAGTGCATGGGAGAAACAAGCCACTGTAGCGTAGCACTACCAAAGACAGAGAAGGTATCAGGTGATCTCAACTAGGTCCATGCTCTACAAATGCCAACAAACACGTACATCTGTGTCACCAAACAGAAATTTTTGCAGATGTCCCCCTACTTTTTGCCCCCATTTGGACTACCAGATGCTGGTTTTCGAATCTGACAGTGCACTGAAGCCTGTCAACCAGGCGTCAGTGTCAGTGCTCTTGCCCTAACAGTAAGATGTGTAATTGGCATCCCCAATTGACTAAGACCATACCCTCCTTTTAAGTCCATGGTAAGTGGTGCTGTGGTACCCAGGGCATGGGTGGTAAAGGGGTACACAAGGAATGCGGTGCTGGTCGTGCCACCCTGAGTGACTCAGGTAAGCAGGTGACAGCAGGCCTGCCATTGCAGACTGCAGGTAAAAAATTAATTGCTCCATTTCAACTGTGTCCTCACCATGTGTGACAAAGTCCCAGCACTGCTCTAGGTATATGTCAGTCACCCCTAGAAAAGATCTCTTGAGCCCAAGAGTCAGGGTGCAATATATTTATAGTGCAGACATTTAAGTGAAAGCTGTTTTGCCTCTATAGTGACTTTACCATTAAAGTACACTATAAGGATAGCATAGGACCCCATTGAATAACATGGGACTTGCACCCAGGAAGACCTGAGCTGCTAGCTCCCTTATGCCACCACCTATATATGTTGAGTTTAGTGTCAAACAACATGCCTTCTCTTCCCTGGAATGAATTTGGTGTCAAGGGATGACTGGCATGCACCTAGGTGGCTACCTAGTTGTTGCCCCCCTGGTTAACCTAGCTGATATGTGCTTTGGCTGGCGGGCTTAGGTTTTCCCACCTGAGCTGCCGAGGTGTGGTTTATGACCTCTTGCCAGGCAGTGTGCTCATTTCCACGAGTCAGAAAAAAAGCCTGGGCAGGAAAGAGGTTACAGCCCCGGCCCCAAGTAGGCTAGTGAAGTGACACATCAAAGTGCTGAGCTTCAAAGGCTTCACCAACTTTGATATGCATCTGGACACATCCCTCCCCTTTCCTCAGGTGCTCTTGGACCCCTAGCAAGGAGGGAAATTTGGTATGCAGGAGGTGTACACCTCCAGGAATGCTGGCCACAACTTCAGGGTGAGCAACCTGATCTGTACACCTACAGCTGATTTCTGCCATCTTTAGGAGGGCAGAAATAGTAGACTCGGGCTAGAAAAGGTATCCTACACCCCCAAATGTGGTCACCTCAGCATTAAGGGAGTAGCTGCCCATTGACTAATAGCTCCCAGACCCCTAAATCCCCTAAATCCAGGATGTATGGAACCCCCTGACACCAGAACCTCAGCTGCGATAAAGATAATGCAAAAAAGGACACCAAGAAGAGAGTTTTCACTGACAACAAGACTCTGCCCCTCTAGCACAGCAAAAGAGAGCTACTGGATCTCTCTTGCAAAACTGCTTGGAACTGCGTGATCAACTTTTGTCCTTGGCCAAAACTTTGCACTCCCTAGCAGAGGGACTCCTGTAGAAGCCAGAAGCACCCTCAGACTCCCCTGGATTGGATTGACCAGTCCTCTGCAAAGTGCAGGTAAAATGATGTTCAGAGACCAAAGAATCACTGGACATTGGACCTTCTGAGGGATTGCCCAGAAGTAAATGGTGAAGTACTGTTAGACCTGTCAGCCCTAGGGTGGTCTTACCCCCTTTTTTTTGTTGTTTTTGCCTTATTTTTGCCACCGTCTTTTGTTGGACCTAGGTCTCTGGGTGCCAAACAGTGCTGAGGTGCAGGTGCTCTCTCCCAATACCATGGCTGCCACAAGCCCCTGCTACTGCAGAGTGGCCATTGAATACATGCACTAGTAGTTAGGAGCATGCTGGGACATCCAGATACTGTATCTCTGCCATCCCGCCTTTTTGTTCCATAGCCCAACATGTGGAAGCTCCTGGAACCTTACAGCCCTGGGAGGGGTTATGCTTTGCCGCCTTTACAGGAGGGTCACCTGACCTAGGGGTATCAGAGGAAAGGAGGGAAACTGAGCTAGTCAGTTGGGGCATCACTGGACATGGGGTAACCTCTGCCGGAGTATAGGCGGTTGGGCCTAGGGGAGGAACCTACACTACTGGGACTGACTGAGCTTAGATCCTGCTGTACCCAAGTTAGATGAGGGACTCTGCCAGCCTGCTGATCTTGCCCAGTGAGGGGGAACCCAGGGGACTAACTCCAGTGTGCTACAAGGATCCATCCTGCCTCTGATGCCTGCCAACACAAGCCCCCTTCTTCCCCCCAAGAACCTTCGCCTGATACCTGCTGTGTAATCTTCCCCCCAAGACAAGCGTTGTAAGGAAGAAGTGGACTGCCTGTTCTGAGCACTGCTGGGGGAACAACCAGGTAATCAGCGCTGTGCCAACTAAGTGCTTTACTGAGAGAACTGTGCCCCCCTACGCTTTGCTCCTAAAGTGCTGTGCCCCTGAAGCGCTGTGACACTCCTAAGCGCTATTTTGCCCAGGACTTTGAAGAACTGCTGCTGCCAAAACTGTGCTCCCTGCGCTGTGCTCATGAAGCGCTGTGTCACCTCTAAGCGGTATTTGGCCCACTAACCACTGCTGTCGCCTGGGACCTGGCTGAACTGTTGTCAAGCCCTGCGCGCTGTATCTACTGTGCGCTGGGGCCTCTCAGCCTTGATTGTCCCATCACCACAGCGGCCCCGGTACCAGAGAGGTAGCGCTGTGCTGGTGTGCCTGGTTGACGACAGTCCCAGTGAGGCCTGGGCTGCTGTGGGCCTACTAGTCGCCGCTGTGGCTCCCGATGTGGAGGGTGGGGCACCAGAGAAGGAGCGCCAGGTCTTAGGTTGCTGCCGTGGCTCCCGATGTGAAGGGAGGGCCGCCGCGGTGTTGGAGAGGGCTGCAGAGGTTTTGCAAAGGCCCGCGCAGGGCGGACGAAGCCAGCGCAGCCTTCGTCATGTGATGGGGTGCCGGCCGAGTCATAGGCCGCGCCCCCTCTGATGCCGCGCAGCCATTGGCTGGGGCTGCCACACCCGCAAGCCACGCTAGGATTGGCGGTTACAGGCGCACCTCCGTCACGCCGTACCCTGATTGACCCCGAGAGGCGGAAGGAGCATGGAAGCCCGAGACCGGTCCAGGTCTTGGCGTGTGGGCTCCGAGAGGAGCGGGAGCCCCCCCTGTCTCTCCAAGCCCGGCCGGACATGTGAGGAGCCCGGAGGGGGAAGAGAGGAGCTGCTGAGAGCCCGCTTAGCCTGCGCGGGCTCCTGAATAAAGATAGAAGCCTACAGCACCAGGTAAACCCCCCTGAGGGAGGGCAGAGAGTCTGCTGGGGAAACGGGGCTGCTGAGGAGCCTCCCAACATCGGAGAGGGTGCCCCGTGACTGCCCCTCCCATCAGGAGACTGCAACTGAGCCCTGTAGGCCCTATTAAACCCTGCAATGGCCCTGTGGGCCCTGAAGGCCTAGAGTAAGAGAGAACTGGGCACAATACTCCTCTGGCTACTAATGTACTGTGCTTGAGTTAACCCCCTGATATGCAAGATTAAACAGGAAGCATAAAACAGAAAGAAATGGTGATACCTGAGAGATCCACCTGGAAAACACGTCTCCTTTTATGACAAAATCCAGCTTCTGGTCTACCTTCAGTAATGTCACATTACACTGGATCCGTTTACAGCGGGCAACACTGCAATCCTGCATGCCAGGAGGAAACGAAAAAGATACATCGAGAATTAATTAGGTTATGTTTATGGACACAGTGAAAATAAATGAGAGCATGTAATGTTAATTAGACCAACATAGACAAAATACTTTCAAAATTGTGAAATAGCAGTTTTAAAGGTCAAACATCACAAAAGATCTGCAATGTTCAGCAAAATAAAAACGGCAACTTACAGTATTTATTGCAGTCAAAATCAAGTTGAAATGTAATGCCTTAACCGCTGAGGTTTTTCCGCAGCAGTGCGGGCGTTCTACAGGGTGCGAGGGGCTCCGTCGGCTGTTGGCCGACGGCAGCACCCGCAAGGTAGTTGGCCGACGGGGGCACGTAACAGGTTAAATGTGATTTGCTCTGTTGACATCCAATAATTAAAGATTTCGTAAATATTCATGTTGTTCCTTCAAAATTGACTGCTCATAAACTCAATTTTTCACTTGGATGTCCATATACATTTACATCCAATAAAATGTATGACTGCACAATACTACTGTATCCTTTAAACAGATGCTCTATGAAAAATTTTCACAGTTTTACGCTTCCTTCAGTCTGCAAAATTGCCATTGTGACCCAGCTCTGTACACCGCAAAATCCATGGAATGAAGGGCATTCCGAATATGGAAAGTCCCTGCCTATTTCATTGGATTAGAATGTATATGGACATCCAAGTGAAAAATTTAATTTATCAGCAGTCAATTTTGAAGGAACTACATGAATTGAAATTTGTAATTTTAATTTATAATTGCATGCGATATTTGTGACTACGACGCAACCGCTAGCGTGCCCCCCTGACCTCCTCCTGCGTACCATTGCTGGGATGTCGCGACTACCAACGTCATCGCAAATATTATATATATATCGAATAGCTAACTATAACTGCTAAATTTCTCTGGTTTTGAAAGAGTGAAATATCAGCCTAACTATAATGTCCCTTTAACCTTTGTTTTTTTCAGTGAATTTCTAAGGATTTTTGAAAAATTCTATTTCCTAACTATAACGTCCCTGTGACCTTTGTTTTTTTCAGTGAATTTCTAAGGATTTTTGGAAAATTCTATTTCCTAACTATAACATCCCTGTGACCTTTGTTTTTTTCAGTGAAAATATATATATATCAGATTGAGAAAGGCTGCGAAACAGCCGAAGCGTATCTCGGAATGTTCTTTTAACCTGCAGGTTTGTGAAAGGACCTAAGCATTAAAGAAAAGTGAACACTTTCAGTCTTAGTGTGCATGTTCTTTGTTGAATTATGGGAGTTGACTTTGCATTAAAAAAAAAAATATATATATATATATATATATATGGAAAGAAAGAGTTGCCTCGGAAAAAGGAGCCACACACGTCGAGTTGTCACCTTTTAATCTAGGGATTGCACAAGCATTACACCAGCACTCCAACATCGGTAAATGTGCCATACGCGTTTCGAGCGAAATGCTCTGCAGGGTCATGAATATCTGGATGCCTGCAGAGCATCAAGGCAAATCTGGGGATGCAATGTTGCCGAGAATGAAACCGAGCTACTTTTCAACACCCCACTTGGGAAAAATAACTTTGTTGTGGTATGGTGGCGCCCATTGCGGAAAGTATTTTAAGTGGACTGCATCACCCAGGGTGCACTAGCTGACACGCCTACTGGGACTGAACATTTAAACCTTGGTGCAGTGCGCTTACTCCATGCTGCCATGCTTCCGGTACGCCAGTGAATAAGAGCATTTCGCTCGAAACTCGTATGGCACATTTACCGATGTTGGAGTGCTGGTGTAATGCTTGTGCAATACTGAGACTCAACGTGTGTGGCTCCTTTTTCTGAGGCAACTCTTTCTTTATATATATATATATATATATATATATATATATATATATATATATATATATATATATATATATATATATATATATATATATTACCTACTGGCGGTCGCCAGTAGGTATATATAGTTAGGATTTTTTCTCTATGGGATTTTTGAAAATTCTATGTCTAATAACTTTGGCGTTTGTGGACGGAATTGGCTGGAATTTTCAGGAAAATGGAACATTTTGTTTATGAGCAGCCCCTGACAATTTGGCGGGGTTTCATCAAGGGGGGGCCGAGAAAAAAGGGGGGTCCCAAAACGCGATTTTCCCATGTTAATTTCCATAGGGCGGTTGGCCTCACTTTTAGCTCGAACGGCTGAATGGATTTGCACGAAACTTGGCAAAATTGTAGGGACTGTGAGCCCGATGTGCCTTTGCTAGGTCTCAATATATGTGCTCCAGTGGATTTTGAGTAATTTAGGTTCAAAAAAAGATATATATCTTGGCGGAGCCTAACCACACATCTGATCTGATTGGCTGTCAGCACTTCATCCAAGAAGTGTCGGCAGCCATATTGGGACCAATATACATGATAGCACCTCATTAAAAAGCATTGTAGTTAATAGAGGGTTTTAGGACTTAAGTTACATTATAAATCATTTGTTGATGGTACCATACTCGTTTTAGGAATTGTGGTGGGTTCTAAGGTGCTTTTACCATGTGAAAAAACCTTCTGCTGTGATATCATGAATATTGTTTGAAAGAAAACTAATATCTCATGATTTTCCCACAGCGGTTTGGAAGGGGATCTATAAGCTAAACTGAAAGCATATTTTCTGTAAATTCACATTATCTTTCTCAGTCATGTGAAAATGAAGTCTGACATTCTCAGTAAAACATGTACATCCAACAAGGACAGAGACTGTCAGTTGATTCCTTTGTGTTCTACTGCAGCCTCCTAGAGTGTTCTAAAGAACAACTAGAGCGCTAACAGTCCTACTTATTACAAAGGTATGGCACACCTGAAGCCATCTTGATTGGAATAAAGTGGTAACTCTTAAAACATTTAATTTAAAAAGAAACAACATGAGGGGGTATATTTTGCCATAGAAAGTATGATTAGTGCTGCAGAATGAAAAATGAGGGCACATTTTGAGTGACTTCTCAAATCCTTTTCTATTTCATTAAAACATTCTGACATGCAGTCTCCCAAAATGGCCACCAGAGACAAAAGAGCCCATATGTAGCCCAAATATCACCCAGATGTAGCCCAAGTATAGCCCAATGACAGAATGTCCCAGAGTGTTCTAAAGAACAACTAGAGCGCTAACAGTCCTACTTATTACAAAGGTATGGCACACCTGAAGCCATCTTGATTGGAATAAAGTGGTAACTCTTAAAACATTTAATTTAAAAAGAAACAACATGAGGGGGTATATTTTGCCATAGAAAGTATGATTAGTGCTGCAGAATGAAAAATTAGGGCACATTTTGAGTGACTTCTCAAATCCTTTTCTATTTCATTAAAACATTCTGACATGCAGTCTCCCAAAATGGCCACCAGAGACAAAAGAGCCCAAATGTAGCCCAAATATCACCCAGATGTAGCCCAAGTATAGCCCAATGACAGAATGTCCCAGAGTGTTCTAAGGAACAACTAGAGCGCTAACAGTCCTACTTATTACAAAGGTATAGCACACCTGGAGCCATCGTGATGGGAATAAAGTGGTAACTCTTAAAACATTTAATTTAAAAAGGAACAAAATGAGGGGGTATATTATGCAATAGAAGGTATTATTAGTGCTGCAGAAAGAAAAATTAGGGCACATTTTGAGTGACTTCTCAAACCCTCTTCAATTTCATTAAAAAATTCTGACATACAGTCTCCCAAGATGGCCACCAGAGACAAAAGAGCCTAAATGTAGCCCAAATATCACCCAGATGTACCCCAAGTATAGCCCAATGACAGAATGTCCCAGAGTGTTCTAAAGAACAACTAGAGCGCTAACAGTCTTACTTATGACAAAAGTATGGCACACCAGAAGCCATCTTGATTGGAATGAAGTGGTAAGTCTAAAAAGACTCAATTTAAAAAGGAACAGCATGAGGGGGTTAATTTTGCCATAGAAAGTATGATTAGTGCTTCAGAAAGAAAAATTAGGGATCATTTTGAGTGACTTCTCAAATCCTCTTCTATTTCATTAAAAAAATTCTGACATGCAGACTGAAACATGCACTTTGAATACCAGCAGCAGACGTCCCTGATGAGCAGTAGCTTTACTACAGTGATCTAATGTGCAACTAGAGTGCTAACATTCAGAATTTATGGCAAATGTGTGACACATATGAATGCCTTCTTGATGGAACCAAAGTAAACAAGCATTGAAAATGCAATAGATCTCGCCCTCGTTTAAGTTAAAGCCATTCTGTTTGTAATGAGGTGGCTTTTTACCTTTGCTTTTATTAGTGTTTTTTCAACTTTCATGTAAATAACATGCATCTGTATGCATATAAGTATATGTATGCATGCATTTATGTTTGTATTTATATAGATATACAGATGATATATGTTTATATATGTATGTATATATATATATATTCACTGAAAAAACCATAGGCTATAGACCATATATAGTTAGGAATTAGCATTTACAAAACCATGAAAATTCACTGAAAAAACCATAGGTTATAGACCATATATAGTTAGGAATTAGCATTTACAAAACCTTGAAAATTCACTGAAAAAACCATAGGTTATAGACCATATATAGTTAGGAATTCGCATTTACAAAACCTTATTTTACTCACACAAAACCATTGAAATTCCATATATAGTTAGTTGCACTAACTATATATCGCGCACCCGCAATCCACTGCTGATGATGTCACATATTACATCATTCATGACATGGTCAGTGACATCACTGATGACATCACTGATGACATCTCAAATGACATCACTGATGACATCACTGATGACAACATCCAGTGACTGTATGTTTCTGTAAAGTTAAAATATGTCTTACATATTGAAGAATGAGTGGATGTATAAGTGTCTGGATGAAGGATTTAGTAGGTGCATGACTGACTGTATGAGTGAGTGATTAAATGTGTCTCACTGAGTGCATGGGTTAGTGACTAAACCTGTCTTAATTTGTGCATCATTATATCTGTTGTTCTGTAAACTATTGCATGTGTTGATAAGTAGCTATATGAGTAACTATATGGGTTATTGATTGGTTGCCCAAGTATTTGTATGGGAGACTGAGTGTGTGTGTGGGTGGCTGGGAGGTGTATGACTCTGTGCATAGATGTGTGAGCAGTTGATTCACTAGATGTATGGTTTCAAAAGTGCATGTGGAAACAGCTGTATGGGCGGTTGACTGTGTGCATGAGTGTATTGGTGAGTAAATGGATATCTCAGTGCTACATGTCAAAGTAAGTACATATGTAAAACACAGTACATGTGAGAGTTGACATATATAAATAACTGTGCATAAGAGCCAGTGAATGTGTGAGTGGCTGTATGGATCATTGTGAACTTGTATCAGGGATTGTATAAGAGAGTAAATATGTGTTAGTATATGTTTGAATAAGTAAAGTTTGTATAACTGTATAGTTGAGGAAATGGAGGTGTGATTGATTCTTTGCATGACTGACTAGGTGTGTGAGTAACTCCATGGATGAGTGACAGTCTGTGAGTGTCTGTTTACACTGATTGTATCTAAGGTTATATTAGAGTCTGAAGAGGTTCATCGTATTATCACATGAATGATATAATTAGTGATGTGATCAGTAATGTCAAATGAGATGTCATCAGTGATGTCATCAGTGATGTCATTTGAGATGTCATCAGTGATGTCATTTGAGATGTCATCAGTGATGTCATCAGTGATGTCACTGACCATGTCATGAATGATGTAATATGTGACATCATCAGCAGTGGATTGCGGGTGCGCGATATATAGTTAGTGCAACTAACTATATATGGAATTTCAATGGTTTTGTGTGAGTAAAATAAGGTTTTGTAAATGCGAATTCCTAACTATATATGGTCTATAACCTATGGTTTTTTCAGTGAATATATATATATATATAGATATATATATATATATATATATATATATATTTATTTATTTATATATATTTATATATTTATTCAAAGTCTTTCCTCACAGAAAGGAGTCGAGGCGCACACACTGCAGGAAAGGAAACGTCCTTTAATTACACCGATTAGAACCACTCCATTGTCCTTTTTCCTGATGCATTTCGGCCACATCGGCCTTCTTCGGAGGGAGGAGGGAGGGAGGGTTTTTCAACATCCATTCGCCTTCAGAAACGCACGCAGGCTCTTCATAGTGCTTCCATGATTACCCTCAGGTGGGTGCTTTTTTCGAACTTGCCTGAAGAGCATGCCGGTCGTTGTAGTGCGTTCACTGGCTGATAATTCAAAATGAATGTAAGGTGATTCCTGTGTCCCTCTGAGTACTATTTTCGAGTTGTCATGGGGCCCATTCCAAGGTCAGGTCCCTGGTGGCTACCGCTGCCCCGCTTAGGTTTACACCGTCTGTCGAATTGGTCCCGTGTGTGGGCAGAGCCGGCGCGCTTTGCTGGGGGTGCGTTTCCTCTCGGCCAGGACCCAGGCCGTGTTAATTTATTCAAAGTCTTTCCTCACAGAAAGGAGTCGAGGCGCACACACTGCAGGAAAGGAAACGTCCTTTAATTACACCGATTAGAACCACTCCATTGTCCTGTTTCCTGATGCATTTCGGCCGCATCGGCCTTCTTCAGAGGGAGGAGGGAGGGAGGGTTTTTCAACATCCATTCGCCTTCAGAAACGCACGCAGGCTCTTCATAGTGCTTCCATGATTACCCTCAGGTGGGTGCTTTTTTCGAACTTGCCTGAAGAGCATGCCGGTCGTTGTAGTGCGTTCACTGGCTGATAATTCAAAATTAAGGTAAGGTGATTCCTGTGTCCCCTTGAGTACTATTTTCGAGTTGTCATGGGGCCCATTCCAAGGTCAGGTCCCTGGTGGCTACCGCTGCCCCGCTTAGGTTTACACCGTCTGTCGAATTGGTCCCGTGTGTGGGCAGAGCCAGCGCGCTTTGCTGGGGGTGCGTTTCCTCTCGGCCAGGACCCAGGCCGTGTTAATTTATTCAAAGTCTTTCCTCACAGAAAGGAGTCGAGGCGCACACACTGCAGGAAAGGAAACGTCCTTTAATTACACTGATTAGAACCACTCCATTGTCCTGTTTCCTGATGTATTTATATATATATATGTAGTATATTGCCTCGTGTGCCCCTGCGGCCTACGTTATTTCGGAAGAACCATTCATCCAGCCAAGATCAGGATTTTGGAGCACATGAGAGCAATAGCGAAGGGTGATGCGGCATACCCGTTCGCACGTCATTTCGACAAAGTACATCACTGTAACAGAGATTTATTGAGCTATTTCTGTCTGGACCAGGTTCCATTGAATCCCTGGGGAGGTGACAGGGTCCTTAGATTGAGGAGATTGGAGTCCAGGTTTATAGTGGACCTTTCAAACAAAGGTACCACTGGGCCTCAACAGTAGTGAGGAGTTAGCCATACATTTAGGAGGATGAGAATCTTGGCATGTGGCACGATCTTTTAATGTATATGGCAGTGTAAATTTGAAAAGTAGTATATTTGTAAATAGGACATCTATATATCTATTGGATCATGAACCTTCTTCTTTTCTTCCTCCATTTTCGTTTTTTGGATGATGTAAATGTATATAAAGTAAGCCCATCAAGATAATTAAGTGGAACCTGCAACGTATTAGTGGAATGGGAGGTAGCCCATACAGGGCTAGATTGATTTGAGTACAGAGCGCGGAATAGCCCATCTGTGGGCATTATTATTGGTGTATAATAATACTATTATTATTTACCTTTACAAAGTATGTATTTTGTTTATGGGATGTTTCCCACAGTTGTGCTCTGTTTATATCTTATGTTCAATTAGGAATTTTAAGATGGCGTCTCATTTGCAAGCAGAATTGTAAATAGCCAGTCCGTTTTCTATGTTGTTGCAGGCAATGTAATGTTTAAAAACATGGCAGCCAGACGCTTCGGTAAACATCGAGAAAGGTTGGTACCGAAACACGTCTGTTGGTTGTGCGAGTTTTCTGTGAAAACTAAACAACAGAAACGTCCCCAGGAGTGCTTTTCTTCTTTACATGTGATCGTGGTTTTAGAAGGCATACTGGGAGTAATATTCTGAGGTCGGTGATTAAAGAAGTTAACACGCACCTGTGTGTGGCGTTTTCATTGCTGGGCAATGTTGTGATGAATTTTAGCAGTTAGCCTATACCGCGAAACCGCGAAAACACCCTGCTGTGACTCTGCAGATCCAGCAATTTGTACTACAAATTCGCATTGGGAACGGTGAGGTTTGTGTCGCCTGACAAAATATGGACAACAAGGGAGTTTCTTCTGATCCCCATCATCCCACTGGGGTAACAATGTGAACATTATTTGGGGCAAGCGCAGCAACCACTGGGCAAAACACGAAGGAACTTCAAGTCCCAGGATGCAAGTATAGACACGCCCATTGTGGCGGGACTATGGAGTACAATTATCAGGTGTTCCTTCGTATGACTGCTCCTGCTTCTGTTCTTCCATGCCCGAGAACAAGGACACACGCTGTCTGAAATGCGTAGGGCGCATTTGGATTTAATTTGGCTGTGGTGACGAAGCCTGCAACTTTGTGATTGGTGATTAAAGAAGTTAACACTCACCTGTGTGTGGCGTTTTTATTGCTGGGCAATGTTTGTTGTGATGAATATATATATATATATTCACTGAAAAAAACATAGGTTATAGACCATATATAGTTAGGAATCAGCATTTACAAATCCTTGAAAATTCACTGAAAAAACCATAGGTTATAGACCATATATAGTTAGGAATTAGCATTTACAAAACCTTAATTTACTCGCACAAAACCATAGAAATTCGCATATATAGTTAATTGCAATAACTATATATCGCGCACCCGCAATCCACTGCTGATGATGTCACATATTACATCATTCATGACATGGTTAGTGACATCACTGATGACATCACTGATGACGTCATCCAGTGACTGTATGATTCTGTAAAGTTAAAATATGTCTTACATATTGAAGAATGAGTGGATGTATAAGTGTCTGGATGAAGGATTTAGTAGGTGCATGACTGACTGTATGAGTGAGTGATTAAATGTGTCTCACTGAGTGCATGGGTTAGTGACTAAACTGTCTTAATTTGTGCATCATTATATCTGTTTTTCTGTAAACTGCTGCATGTGTTGATAAGTAGCTATATGAGTAACTATATGGGTTATTGATTGGTTGCCCACGTATTTGTATGGGAGAGTGAGTGTGTGTGTGTGGGTGTCTGGGAGGTGTGTGACTCTGTGCATAGATGTGTGAGCAGTTGATTCACTAGATGTATAGGTTCAAAACTGCATGTGGAAACAGCTGTATGGGTGGTTGACTGTGTGCATGAGTGTATTGGTGAGTGAATGGATATCTCAGTGCTACATGTCAAAGTAAGTACATATGTAAAACACAGTACATGTGAGAGTTCACATATATAAATTACTGTGTATAAGAGCTAGTGAATGTGTGAGTGGCTGCATGGATCATTGAAAACTTGTATCAGTGATTGTATAAGAGAGTAAATATGTGTTAGAATATGTTTGAATAAGTAAGGTGTGTATAACTGTATAGTTGAGCAAATGGAGGTGTGATTGATTCTTTGCATGACTGACTAGGTGTGTGAGTAACTCCATGGATGAGTGACAGTATGTGAGTGTCTGTTTACACTGAGTGTATCTAAGGTTATATTAGAGTCTGAAGAGGTTCATCGTATTATCACATGAATGATGTCATCAGTGATGTGATCAGTAATGTCAAATGAGATGTCATCAGTGATGTTATCAGTGATATCATTTGAGATGTCATCAGTGATGTCATTTGAGATGTCATCAGTGATGTCATCAGTGATGTCATTTGAGATGTCATCAGTGATGTCATCAGTGATGTCACTGACCATGTCATGAATGATGTAATATGTGACATCATCAGCAGTGGATTGCGGGTGGGCGATATATAGTTATTGCAATTAACTATATATGCGAATTTCTATGGTTTTGTGTGAGTAAATTAAGGTTTTGTAAATGCTAATTCCTAACTATATATGGTCTATAACCTATGGTTTTTTCAGTGAATATATATATATATACGTGACACGTGATCAAGGGCTTACGGGCTTGAAACGCGTTGTGTTTGGGTCACTAAAATAAAATACTGCCCACTTGAAAAAGCTCCGGAGGTCTGCGTCTCTTTCCTCGCCTGACTGCCGCTGGGAGAACTCAGGAAGTGGTTTGAGGGTTTCCAGATATATATATATATATATATATATATATATATATATATATATATATATATATATATATATATATATATATATATATATATATATATATATATATATATATATATATATATGAAGAAAGCAGACTCCCAACTGCTGTGATCGCAGTATTGGCGAGCGCGGACCTCAGGAAATCTCCTCAATCCTCAGTCAAACAAATAGATAAGCCAGACACCAACGCTGTAAGTTGAAGCAGTGCATTTAATAAGCAGTAAAATGTGCAGAGCAAGTGCCCTCCATGACGCGTTTCGCCCCGCGAACGGGGCTTGGTCACATGACGCGCCAGGAGTGGGCGGTGGATTAAATACAATTTAAAAGCCCAAACACCTA
The DNA here is from genome assembly GCF_964263255.1 of Lissotriton vulgaris. Taxonomy (NCBI): domain Eukaryota; kingdom Metazoa; phylum Chordata; class Amphibia; order Caudata; family Salamandridae; genus Lissotriton; species Lissotriton vulgaris. The sequence continues at coordinate 1,300,463,111 of NC_141695.1, read as the reverse complement.
AAGAAACAGGTTGTAAGGGTAAAATAACGACATTAATTGGCAATGTAATATGCGAGATGTTCTATACATACACAAACAACTTCCACAAATCAATGGAACGTTCGCAACAAAATCAGAGCATAGTGCTCATAGGTGACTACAAATCATATAACATAATTACTTTAAGGAAAAGTTGCAAATTATCCACAAAGGAAATCAAATCATTAAATCACTGTACAAATACAAAAGAAGTGAGATAATTTTCCTTAAAGATATGTAAATTCATCATATTCTTCGCCATCATCAACAGTTCATCTCACGTTGCCAATATATACAAGTCAAAATGAATTTAGACCAAAAGAAATTCTTCAAGATGTTATATACAAGGGGACACATAGGGCGGCAAAGACTTCCATTCATGGAAGTTTGACACAAAGCACACTTCAGAATTCTTGACTATAATAAGCCCAGCTGTTATTTCATTTTAAGAATATCTGAAAAAACTAAAAAGAACTGCAAACAACACTCCCTCTTCCAAGATAACCAAAATTACATATTTCATAAAATGAATCAAAGAAAAACATACTGAAAATTATAGGTAATGGTGCAATTCATCAAAAGCATTCAAACCATTAGGGGACCTGGTATCAAGCAGGGCAATGAAATAGGCCTCTCTTTGTCGGAGAAGTCTCTCTCGATCACCCCCCCTAACTGGATTAGCCACAGAACACAACAAGGTGTAAGTCAGATCTTTCAATTTCTTGTCATGAACAGATTTAAAATGGCGAGCCACCGGGTAATTCATGTCCGAATTCACTATTGCCCGGATGTGTTGTAAGATACGTTGATTTGCTTGCAACTTTGTGCTCCCTATGTATGATAATGCGCATGTGCAGGTTAGTTTGTATACAACGAAATCACTGCGACATGTCAAGTGTTCCCTGATTGGTATAGGTCGATTACTGAATGCAGATGTATATTCAGTGCTATTGACTGCAAATGTGCAGGCACGACATGAAGTGCATCTGAAGAAACCAGGTTTATGAAACCAAGGTGGTTTAGATTGGATTTCTGGTTGTGCACGGTCCAGGGAATCTTTCATAGAGGGAGCCCTCCTAAAAGTTATTGCAGGAGATTTAGGCAAAAAGGGAGCTAGAATCACATCGGTTAAGACAATCGGCCATTCAGATCTAATAATCTGGCTGAGCTTGGAGCTTTGAGCACAAAAAGTGGTGATGAATCTAGCAGTTGTGGATCTATTAACATCAATGTCAACTGTTATCTTAGGTGTCAGCAGTGATTCCCGTGTACGTATTGACACTGAATTAAGAGCCCTATCTAAGACTGCTTTTTTGTAACCCCTACGAAGGAATCTATCTCTAGATTCTGTAAGACATTGGTCAGTGACAACTGGATCACTACAAATGCGCTTGATCCTGATAAATTCACCCAGGGGTATGCTGTTGATCGTGTGGCGGGGGTGAGCACTACGGGCATGTAAGATGGAATTGCCCGCAGTGCTCTTCCTGAATAACTTGGATTGAATTTTGTTATCCTCAATATAAACTACCACATCCAAAAATTCAGCAGATGTCTCGGTGATTGTGGCAGTGAATTTGAGGTTTCTGGTGTTCACATTGATCTCATTAACAAATTCAGCAGCCAAGGTTTGCGATCCTTTCCAGACGATAAAAATATCGTCTATGAACCGCCAATATGCCAGCAAATGAGGAAGCCAGTGAGCATGGGTGCCGCCGAGCACATGCTCCTCCCACCAGCCAACATGCAAGCATGAGTAACTGGGGGAGAAACATGAACCCATTGCCACCCCACGCTCCTGGTGATATATCTCCCTACCGAATTGGAAATAGTTGTTATGAAGGCATATGCGTATCATATCCAATAACATTTGGTTGTGTTCCCTCATGATTGCCTCACGGGAATCCAAAAAGTACTGGACTGCTTCCAAACCCTGATGGTGATTAATGCTAGTATACAGTGATTCAATGTCCATCACCAGAAAACATAAATCAGGACCCCAAGTGATACAACTCAACTTCCCCAAAAAATCAGTAGTGTCTTTCAAAAAGGAAGGGAGAGAACTCATGTGGGGCTGTAAAAAGAAGTCAACATACTTAGAAATATTCTCGTTCATGCTTCCCTGTGCCGAAATAATAGGACGACCCGGAACTGGGGTAGTGCATTTGTGTATTTTAGGCAACAAATAAAACAAAGGCGTGATAGGGTGCAAAACATTTAAGAATTTAGATTCTTCTTTGGTTAGAAGACCATTTTTGGACCAGGTGTTAATGTCCTTTCTTGTTCTAGCATGACTGTTCTGCATCACAAATTTAGTTGATTTAGAATAACATAGGGGGTCATTTAACTGACGATTCGCTTCTGTCACATAGTCCTCTTTCGACCAAAGAACTGTATTTCCCCCTTTGTCCGCACTTTTCACAATTATCTGGTTGTTGCCTTGGATTTTTTTCACCAGTTTGGTGTATTGGGAATTGTTGTAGTCGCACTGTTTTTTCTTTCCCAATATATTTATGTTTAAAGTTTTGAGCTCCGTGGTGACCCTATCGCTGAATACATCAACAGCGTCTTTCGGCATCAGGGGCATGAACGTAGACTTTCCCCGAAATTCTGTGGGTGGTGAGCGGTTCACTGTGACAACCTGACTGACTGTAGGTTCCTCTTGTGAGCTGTCTTCATGAGCCAGAGAAATGAGGGTTTGTAGCCCCTGCAAGTTCCTGACTGAAAGAGCCGTAGTTGTTAAAGGATCAGCTTGTTGTTTCGTGTCCCCTGGTTTCTCAGGATGTAAAAGGAAATATTTCTGTAACTTGATTTTCCTTATAAATTTGAATACATCAATTCTTGCCTGCACATAAGAGAAGTTATTCGGTGGGCAATACGAGAGACCTAAGGATAAAAGTTGCTCTTCTGCTTTAGTCAATACAAAGTCAGTCAGATTAATCACGGTATTATCTTGGTTTTCAATTACTTGTTCCAATTCCTGCGCGTTTTGCCCCTCCCTCCACCGCTTTTTGGCAGCTCTTTTTCTTCGCCGACGTTTTTGGCTGCTGGTTTGCCTGCTTGGGGAGGGTTGGACCGTGGGCGCAGGGAATACCTCCGGTCCTCGCTCACAAAATTCAGTTCATCAATTACTGTGAAGGATGTTGGAACATTTGATCCAGTGTCGATAGACAGCGTACTATCTTCGGATCCAGTGAAAGAGGAAACAGATGCATTGTCCTCACCTACACCGGCAGTGGCAGCCATTTGTGCAGTAGAACCAGGAGCAGCACTTGATTTATGCTGAAGAGACATAGCCTTTCTCTTATAAGAGTCGTACTTACGAGAGAAGGTGAAAATGCGCCCTGTGGCGTAGTCCTGTTTGTCCCTTGCGAACTTATGAATTTTGCGCTCTTGAATAGTCTGTTCCAGTCTTGCTAGACGTAGATCTATTTCCTTCCTGGTAGCAGTGATTAAATCCGTTTCACCAGTGGCTTCCAGTAAGTTGTTGATTCTATCAATTTCCAACAGTAACGCTTCTCTGTCTGTGTGGGCGTATTTTATCAGGATTTCTAGCATCTTTTTTGATGATTCTAGGCTGTTGTCTGCCCATTCCTGAAGCATTTTGGGGTTTGGGTTTTCGTAGGTAGGAACAATCAAAATTCTCAAACCACGAGGAACTCGGTTAGCCTCAACATACTTCTCCAGTGACTTCTTTTCCCACCACTTTGATAATTCACTTCTAAGCAGTTTTTCTAGCGTCTTTAATAGTTCTTTGGTATTGCTGTTAGTGCTTGCAATACGAGTCTCTTGGGCGGTTTCTTTGGAAGTGGTCGGCAAATTGCCATAAAGAGCCTCTGCCGCTGACTCCCTACTCCTCAGCGCCTCCGTGGAAAACATAATTATCTGCAAGGTTATTTCGCGGTCAAAGCAATATGCCGCGTATACTGCTAGCTGGCTTCAATGAAAGGAGAGATGGCCCCAACCCGCTAAAAGTTCAGTCTTTCCGAATAGGTAAACAAACGCACCACTGGTGCCCTACCAGTTTCCACTTCCAAACCACGGAAAGTCCTCCGACCTCCCAGGTTGCGAAGCTCCTCGCCGGAACGGGACACCAGGAACGCGTTGATCAATACCAGAATCTCCTGGATAGCGGGGGGCACAGCAAGAACTACTGAACACAGTGAAAGTTCCAAACGCCGACGGCGTAGTCGGATTGCAAACGCTGTGCCTCTCAACAGGGGCGGGTCCACGAAACCGGAAGCAATCCACTCCCGGTGTAATGAATGAAGAAAGCAGACTCCCAACTGCTGTGATCGCAGTATTGGCGAGCGCGGACCTCAGGAAATCTCCTCAATCCTCAGTCAAACAAATAGATAAGCCAGACACCAACGCTGTAAGTTGAAGCAGTGCATTTAATAAGCAGTAAAATGTGCAGAGCAAGTGCCCTCCATGACGCGTTTCGCCCCGCGAACGGGGCTTGGTCACATGACGCGCCAGGAGTGGGCGGTGGATTAAATACAATTTAAAAGCCCAAACACCTAAAGAAACAGGTTGTAAGGGTAAAATAACGACATTAATTGGCAATGTAATATGCGAGATGTTCTATACATACACAAACAACTTCCACAAATCAATGGAACGTTCGCAACACATAAAATATGTCTTACATATTGAAGAATGAGTGGATGTATAAGTGTCTGGATGAAGGATTTAGTAGGTGCATGACTGACTGTATGAGTGAGTGATTAAATGTGTCTCACTGAGTGCATGGGTTAGTGACTAAACTGTCTTAATTTGTGCATCATTATATCTGTTTTTCTGTAAACTGCTGCATGTGTTGATAAGTAGCTATATGAGTAACTATATGGGTTATTGATTGGTTGCCCACGTATTTGTATGGGAGAGTGAGTGTGTGTGTGTGGGTGTCTGGGAGGTGTGTGACTCTGTGCATAGATGTGTGAGCAGTTGATTCACTAGATGTATAGGTTCAAAACTGCATGTGGAAACAGCTGTATGGGTGGTTGACTGTGTGCATGAGTGTATTGGTGAGTGAATGGATATCTCAGTGCTACATGTCAAAGTAAGTACATATGTAAAACACAGTACATGTGAGAGTTCACATATATAAATTACTGTGTATAAGAGCTAGTGAATGTGTGAGTGGCTGCATGGATCATTGAAAACTTGTATCAGTGATTGTATAAGAGAGTAAATATGTGTTAGAATATGTTTGAATAAGTAAGGTGTGTATAACTGTATAGTTGAGCAAATGGAGGTGTGATTGATTCTTTGCATGACTGACTAGGTGTGTGAGTAACTCCATGGATGAGTGACAGTATGTGAGTGTCTGTTTACACTGAGTGTATCTAAGGTTATATTAGAGTCTGAAGAGGTTCATCGTATTATCACATGAATGATGTCATCAGTGATGTGATCAGTAATGTCAAATGAGATGTCATCAGTGATGTTATCAGTGATATCATTTGAGATGTCATCAGTGATGTCATTTGAGATGTCATCAGTGATGTCATCAGTGATGTCATTTGAGATGTCATCAGTGATGTCATCAGTGATGTCACTGACCATGTCATGAATGATGTAATATGTGACATCATCAGCAGTGGATTGCGGGTGGGCGATATATAGTTATTGCAATTAACTATATATGCGAATTTCTATGGTTTTGTGTGAGTAAATTAAGGTTTTGTAAATGCTAATTCCTAACTATATATGGTCTATAACCTATGGTTTTTTCAGTGAATATATATATATATACGTGACACGTGATCAAGGGCTTACGGGCTTGAAACGCGTTGTGTTTGGGTCACTAAAATAAAATACTGCCCACTTGAAAAAGCTCCGGAGGTCTGCGTCTCTTTCCTCGCCTGACTGCCGCTGGGAGAACTCAGGAAGTGGTTTGAGGGTTTCCAGATATATATATATATATATATATATATATATATATATATATATATATATATATATATATATATATATATATATATATATATATATATATATATATATATATATATATATATATATATATATATATTCAAGGGACGTAGATGTGGAGTTAAGAATAGTATATCTATACTTACCGATTTGCATTTACTGCCTTGATATTTTGCCCCTCAATATTTTTGGCACAATATTCTTTCCACAGAATATTTTTCTTTCTGATAATCTGTCAGTAATCTGCCCTGTGGTAGGATGGTTATTCAAAATGCCAGGTCTTCAGCTTCTTGTAGAATTCAAGAAGAGAGGAGGAAGCTCTGAAGGGGAGTGGGAGGCCTGTCAATGCTTAAGGAGTGATGTAAGAGAATGCCTGTCCTTCCGATCTTTTTTGTGCATGTGTGGGATGTGTATGAGTCCTGCAGAGTGGAGGTATCTGGGTGGTTGATAGAAGGAGATGTGGCTATTCAGTTAAGTGGTGCCTAAAGATTGCAGTGCTTCGAATGTGTGTGAAGAGAGTTTTAAATAAGCATGTTTGGGAGCTCCTTACGGTGATGTGTCATGGGAGAGTTCTGTGATGGAGGTTGTGGATGAGTCTGGTTGCTGAGTTCAGGATGGTTTATCGTTATTTTGGGAGCTGCTTTGTGATGTTATTTTCTAATCTCATATCGCCTAGTAGACTTGTGGCCTTATTTATGCCTTCCCAGGCAACCCACGATCCTGCCGGGAGGCTGGAGGTCCACTCCGGCAGAGGTCTAGCCTTTGGAATGTAGAACTCTATGCCTACTTATCCCACTGGTACAAAGCGCGGTGCCATCACAGGGTCTCCATCCAAAGCGGAGAAATTTGCCAAGCGGGTGCCATGTTTAAGTGCCAACTCTGCAAAGTGAAAAGGTCCCAGGGTGCATGGAGCTATTTCTCTGTGGGAGCTATTTAAAATTTTCTCTCAATGGTTCCATCATATGGACTGACATGAGCTTGGAAAATGGGCTATGGTCACACCGCCCTCAATCAGGGACAACCAACTCTGTGACCCAGCTGTCCGAGTGGCGGGCAGACTGCTAAAACAAGGATTACTGATGGTAGAGCCAGCCGAGGCTCCACAATGGTTTCCCAATGGTTTCACCCTACACAGAATAGAGCATGGAAACCACAAATCTAGCAGGGTAGGACACCCCCCTGTTTAAGGCCTTCTTAACACTCCATCTAAACCCTGCAAAAAGGCACTTCATGTACAAAATAGGTTTTTCCCCAAAAACTCAGTATCAGAGGGACACTCTGTGATTATAAAAATGATAATCAGTTAGTCATTCACAAAATCGCAAAGGTAGGAAATGCCACCTGGGTTTGCATGTGAGCATTTTATGAACATCGCAGGAAAAGATCCCCTTCTCCTGAGCCTCCCTTTGATATTCTACCTGCAAAGGACACTTCTCAGCCTTTATGTGTGTGAGGAACAATCATGCTTACCAGAATAGGACGAGTCTTCATCTTCTCTGCAAAATCTGGAACACCTGGAGTTTCTCCAACAGCTTTACACATAACTGACTCATTCTGTGGAAAGTAATGACAGAAGTAAGAATTTGTCCCAGCGAAACACTTACAATGTCAGTGATCTGGAAGTACAATGCATGATCAAGGGTATACTGACCTGAAAAACTCTGGGTGCTCTAAATGTATACTAATTAGCTTTTCTAGTATTGCGGTAGATTTATCAAGCAAGAACACGTTCCTCATGGGTAGCTGAGCAGTTTCCTTCTTGATTGAGTCCCAACCTGCAGCAGGGGTCTAAGTGTGCCTTAATATGGAAGGGTAGAACGTTTTTATGTGTGCTATAAGAGGCAAGGCTTAGCCAAGAAACAAATTTAGTTTAAAGGCGCAACAAATTCAGGGCAAGACCAGCCTTTAATCCTTAAGGCATAGTTTTGTACTGGAAGGGGTACCCTCCAGTACCAATCCTTTTCTTCGGAGAACACACAGACCATTGCCCTATGGAGCAAGGGTATGTGCATTAGTGCATGGCTCCCCAAAAATGCACTAGTACATGGGGGAGAAAAACAGCACCATATCACCAGACATTTCCCTACTGGACTGGAGCCCCTAGAGGCTCATGCTTAGCACCCGGAGTTGCTCCTTGTGCCTCTTTCACTTTTCCCAGCTTCCCAAGGTTAATTGTAGCAGCAGTGGAGGAATCAAGCGAGAGAGAAAGAGAGGGAGGACAGGGAATGGTAAAGAGAAAATCACCAGAAGGGGAGAAGAGAGAGATGAGAGATGGGGAGAGGGGGAATGGATGGAAAAAGAGACATTACAGTAGATGAAGGGAGCGGGTCTGGTTTGAATATTTTTGACAGGGCTGCTATGGTTCCCAAGTTCAGCCCTGTGCAAACGTTTTACAGACTAGTAGTCACATAAAGGAGAGAGCACCTGGCTTTGGAAACTACTTGCTGGTTAATTTGGGGGAGTGAGTAGCGACTGGTTTGAAACATGAGTATAGCATACCAGGGACAGTCTTCATGTCTGATAATTTTTTAAAAGCAGGGGTTGGAGAATCTTAAAAACAGCATGATGGGCTGGGCTTCATTGGAATGATGTTATAGGGCCAGATGTAGGTAAATAGTATTTACCGATTCGAAAATACCGAATTTTACCGATTCGGTATTTTCGAATCGGTAAATGCTATGTAGCAAAATATTCGGTAAAAATTACCGAATCGTTAAGATTCGGTATTTACCGAATCGGTATTTACCGATTCGGTAATTGCCATTCATTCCTATGGGCCTGGAGGCCCATAGGAATGAATGTCAATTACTGAATCGGTAAATACCGATTCGGTAAAAGGGGGAAAACATTGAAGGGTGGCTGGGTGTCACTTTGACACCCTGTTGCACCACTCAATTGTGTATGGGTGCACATGTGGCACAATGTATGTCTACAACATGGCACTGAAGGAATTTGCATTAAAATGCTTTTTTGGGGTTTTCATTACTTACCACCAACTTGTAGTTGGTGGTAAATAACGAACCCTAACATGAGATAAGCACTCATTTAAGTGCTCCCTACATTAGGAATTCGGCAATTTACCAAATCGGTATTTAAGAATTCGGTAATTTACCGATTCCTTAAATTACCGATTCAGTAAATTACCGAATCCTTAATTTAGGCCCCCACATCAGAAAAGCCTATTACCGGTCGGTAACGGCCGAAATTCGTTAATTTCGGCCGTTACCGACCGGTAATAGGCTTCCTACATCTGGCCCTTAGTTCCTAATAGTACCTTTGAGAAAGAATTACTTCATTTTTGCTTATTTTTGATGATCAATTCCTAAGATTCTGATAGGTAAACAGTGAAATCAATAAGCGTAGGTACTGGGGGTTCATGCATTTGTGTTCTATGTGGCTGGAGGTTCAATGTAATTTTCAAAGAACGAATTCTGTTTTTCTTGTTGTCCTTTCATATCTGGTTCCTTTGTCTGATTCGAGATTTGAACTAGGCCTGTGCAAACACGTGCAAGAGGCATTTTCTGCCTGAACCAGTCTCCTGTTGGTATTTTGTGTAACTTTGTGCCTTTTTTTTTAATTTCAGGAGAGAATCTGGCAATCCATGTTTTCTGCCACTCATGCAATTTTGCATAACTTTCAGAAAATTTCTCACACCCATAGTTGCAACATCTCTATGTTATCTGTGTTCCATATGTTGTGCGAAGTTAACTGAGATGTCATGCACGAAGATGGTGTTTCATAATTTGTTTTCGATTATTAGCTACTGATGTGCTGTGGCAAAGGCCTTGTTGCTTTGGTGGTCACAGGCTTGGTTATAGGAAAGCCTGCTAAGCTGTCTATTTTGCAGCAGTGTACATCAGACTGGAAATATGTTTTCGTTTTTATCTTTCTCCTGCTATTGGCTATAACCTTTACATGGTAGAGACAGAATTAAACCACTTCAAGAATTTAATACAGCAGGTCTTATTCTTGGTAATTCAACAGTAAGTCAGACCAGGAGTAAGACACAACAACTCATAAAAAAGCTTTCAATATCGGATCAAGAATGCCTTATCCCATGCCAATATTTTCCATTGCCAGTGGATGGTTTAACTAGAAGCATATCTTGCCAGGTTTCCAGGGTTAGCTTTTTGAATTGTTGTTGCACCGGATATGATGTTAGTATGTTAGTGGGTCTGCTCTATTTATGCTGGTAGATATGTTTTTCTTATTGATGAGACTGACTCCATGTTTGGGCTCAGTCCTAATGAGACTGGCCTAAAGTTATCTACAGGACACTTAATGTGTGGGTGTTGGGAGGCATCAATCTCATGGAACTCATTTAAGGGGTGCCAGGGGCAATATCATTGAGAGGAACACAGTGGTGACTCAGAATTCCTTATTTGATGACCATTTTTCGTTATACAAATATTGAATAATGTTATATTAATCCCTAATAGTATAAGAAAAAAAATGGAGCACACATAGCTGTAACAGGACCTTCGGTGGCAGCTGTGGTAAGTAAACATGTTTTAAATGTATGTTGTGTATGTGCTTGGGGTGAGAGTGTGTTTATGTGAGAGAGAATGCATGTATGTGTAGGCTGGTGTATGTGACTGAAAGTGAATGAGGATCAGTGACAAGTAGTGAGTGAGATTGTGTGAGATTTACTATTCTTTGACACAAAGCCACAATGCACCAAAGTAGCTGTCTGCTGCCTCGAACCAAATGGAGAGAAAAAAAGAAAGTGTTATATCAACTAATGTATGGTGCAGTTTCTCTCCCCCATGTGCTAGTGAAACCCTTGGGAGCCAATGCACATACCCTTGGCCCATAGTTCAGGTGTGTGTGCTCTCCGAAGCATAGGTTTTGTACTGGAAGGTGCCCGTTCCAGTGCAAAACTATGCTTTACGGATTTCCCCACTTTGTATATATGTTGCACAATACAACACACATGTAAAGTTGGAAAAACAGGAAGAAAAATTAAACCACTTCTCCTCGTTAAGCCTGGCTGAAGGAGGAGTAAAGGTTTGATGCAAATTCATGTCTTGCAATGGTTGTAGATAGGGATTTGAATCAAACTCAATGGGTGGTTGCATGAGAATGCCGATGCACCACCCAAGGAATGCTCCCTTGATGCAAAGTATGCAAAGAAGCGCATAGCACAACTGTTTATTGCTTTGGACTGGATTGCAATACAACCAAGTCCTGACTTGAGTTGGATAGTAAATATCATTGCAAAACTTTGTGTTTTCATCTCAAATGTGACACAAACCCAGTGCAAAGCAGTAGTAAGCCTTGCCCTGAGTGTCAGGAAGTACGAGTGTGTGAAATTAGGAGGGAATGCAAGTCAGTGAGTGAGAATGAATACAAATTAGTTTAAGGGGTTGTAAGATAGTGTGAATGAGAGAATGAGTAAGAGTGAGCGGATGTGAGTATTAGCAAGAATGTAATGTGATGATTACTAGTTTGTCGCTGGCCCTGGCATACTGAAGGTAGTTATTGTCTTATAGAGACACCCAGGACCAAATACTGGTGCTTGCATACTGATGTAATATTTAGCACAACAGACACCTGTGACAAAATAAGGCACTGGCATACTTCGGCTAGCCTTTGGCATTAAGGGCACTGTGGTTAAAATACTGCTACTAGCATACTAGAGGTAATTCATGGCACATAGAGGATCGTAGAAAAATACTGGAAACATTGAGGAACGTCTTGGCATGTGGACCACAATGGAAACATGCTACTGCTAGCACTATGGAGGTAATTCTTGGCATAAAGGTGCATATGGGAGGGTAGCAGCAATACGGAAGTAATTTTGATCACCTATTGTATATGGACAGCATAAATTGCAAAATGATGGCACAGTCATAGTTGATGTAATTTTTTAAATAAGGGAGTACCCATACAATATGGGGCCCCCTATGATGAAGTCCTGGCCCTAGCATAACATAGGTAATTTATGATGTATACATCAGCTCCTGTGGAACAATTGGTTTTTATTGGAGTGTCACGCCATAAAAGTATTTTAATATTTAACCCATTCAGCTGCTCTGGCATTTTAGAAAATGTATGAAAAAATTGTGCATTAAAGAATTGTGCATTCTTTTAAAACATTTCTTGGGTGGGGGGACTCTGTAGAAGCGTCTTGTTTACTTGTTTTGCTCAAGCATTACAATTCAGGGCAAGTATTATGCCTCAGAACTTTCAAAGATCAAGGGCCTGATTCACAAATGTAAACTTAAGCTTTCGTGTAAGGTTACGATTGTTTATTATTCACAAAGTTATTTTACTAGAGGTTTCTTTAGGACTGTGGAGTCTCCACTCATAGAAAAGCAGGACATTTTATGTGTTATGCTGCTATATTAATCATGCAGTTATTATGGAACGTCATCAGTCTCAATTATTGGGATGTAAAAGTCATATAACATGCACGCTAGGCAAAAAGTAGGGTCAAGGGTCATAATACGTCAGTTCCTGTGATGTCATTGAGGTCAAACAGTATGTGATCTCACTGTCACTACCCCAGGCATTTTGGTTAATTAACGCCCCTGATCAGTTTGTGTTGCTTTGAGATAGTTGTGGAGGGCTCGCCAGTGGTTGCTGGGACATGGCTTTATCACGTTGACTTCATCTATTATAAGGGAGAGTTGTTTCCATCACTCAAACACAAAAGGCAGAAGGCCCATTCTGGTGCCCGACCAACAATTTCATACATACATCAACAATGGGTATTATATTGTCAGGCTGTAGCAAAAAGCTATGGTTTGTGAAACCCAAATCATATGTCAATACTGAGTGACACTGTTCTTCTCTGAAAATAGCAAATTAAGCAAGTCACCAGTCTCAGTAACTAGCCTTTTCAATAGGAGTAATTTGTTCTAATTTGTTGTGCCCATAAACATCTTTTCTAACTTCTTTTAACTATTTTACATTTTTTTTATCAATATGTTGTAATATTGTCCTTTTACACAGTGACAGTATGTTTATTGAATGCAAATCGTGGTCTATATCTGATAGCATGCCCCACACCTCTCATTAACACACATCAGTACCTTCCACAGGAGAACGTCTTCGGTCTTCCAGACCTGGGCAGTTCCAAGCTCCACTGGGTACTGCAGGGTGACTATGACAGGGAGATCTCGCTGACCTAAATTATTTACCTAAAAGACAAAATAGATGTTGCGGCCTATGATGTAGGGTGACCAACTGGCATGGTTGCAAATTCAGGACGGTAAGTGTAAAAATTCAGGACAAAGGGTCAAAATTCAGGGCGAAAATTCAGTACATAAGGTCAAAATTCAGGACAAATCTTCGGAACAAAAGGTACGTTTTAGAGACACATCAGAGGAAGTTGTGCGATACTATAAATGTAAGTAAATAGACACCCACTTAAGTACAAGTTATATTAGGTTGAGACAATTGTGCACTTCATGGTTTTTCAGTATGCGCACAGCTTTGAGCAACTGTTCAGGTCTTTTTGAGGTATTTCATATGATAATAATCTATTTATATGTTTACTGCACTGGTTTGTCCAGTCTGATAGTTTGTTTACAACTCATGGTCGTGAGCAGACATGTATGGTGAGAGAAGTGCTCTGGAAGATCTGCTCGGATAGAATTTTGTTACTAGTATCTCATGTCTGAGTGCCATTGTGAGATGTAAAGCGGCAAGCATAGGTGAACTAAAGGGAGGATTGCTGTGATGAACCCACTATAGGGAACGTATTATTGGTGTTTCAGCAAGTGGAACTTAAAATATGGAATCTGACTTTGCTTATGGGGTCTTCGCAGAGAGTTGCACTAGCTGACGGAAGTCTCAAATGTGCTTTGCTCTTCAGCTTTCTTAAAGAAGGCACTTTCAGTACACTATTACATAGTTTATTTTTGACGCCTTGCCTATTGTTGCAAACACAATATACATCTCAAGCACAGCTCATGGCACTATGAGGCTCTCCCTAAAACCTTACACCTAAAACAAAGCATGCAAACATTTACAATTACTAGTATAACATTCAAGTAGCAGTTGGGTGTCACTCAAAATGTCATGTGCATGATGTATAGATCGCATGCATAAGCACACAGCAAATACAGAATATTAATACATAGGCAAGGGAGTAGCAAGAAAATGTAAATACCTCCCACTTTGAACTAAAGCTCTTATGGCACCAAGAAAGCAAAGTCAGTAATCACAACCCTCCCCAGAAGAGCTCTCTTGTCCAAGGATCGAGTCATTTATCCTTCCATCAAACCCCTGACATCCACCCTTTCAAATGTACTTTCTGTCATATATTAATTCTTTCATCCACCATTCAGTCTTTCACCATTCATTCTGTCCTTCCATCTGTGTTCCCATCCATATCCAAACCTTTTCAACCTATCCATTGTCTATCCTTCCATCCATCATTTCACTCATCCATCCCTACATCCACCCTTTCACTCATCTATCCATCATCCATCCACCCTTTCACTCAATCCATCCTTTCACTTATACATCCACTCTTCCACCCATCCATCCATTCACTCATCTATCCAACCATTTACCCTTTCACACAAGCCATCCTTTCACTCATCCATCCACCCTACCACCCACCCATCTATTCACTCATCCACCCAACCACTTACCCTTTCAGCCATTTAGCCACCCTTTCACTTATCCATCTATCATCCATCCACCCTTTCACTAAATCTATCCTTTCACTCATCCATCATCCATCCATCCATCCACCCTTCCACCCAATCCATCCTTTCACTCATCCACCAACTCATCCATTCATTCACTCATCCATCCAACCATTTACCCTTTCACCCAAGCCATCCTTTTACTCATCCATCAACTCTTCCACCCATCCATCCATTCACTCATCCATCAATTCATCCACCCTTTCACTTATAAATTCATCAATCCATCCATCATTTATCTCATCCATCTACCCATTCACTTGCCCATCATCCACCCTTTCACTCATCAATCCATCCTTTTACTGATCCATCTTTCATAATTGGTGGTGTGAAGGGTGGGAGCCCCCAGGACAGCACACACATGTGCACACTACTGTTCTTTTTCATCCCCTACTGCTCATCTTTACTGGCACAATTACATATTTTCTACTGCTGCCTGCAGTCAGTATGGTATTTTTCTAAATGGCTCTTGGATTTTTATTGGTTTGTGTTTATTCTTGTATACAGACAGACATGCTCAAACATTTCTATATCTCTCTCTTTCATTGCAGACAATAAAAACAACAGATTGATTTGAACAGTTTCATGGCGAGATAAAGCGTTGTCTGTTCCTTTCATACTACAAAATGAAATGGCACCGGAAAGTAACAAGACCTCACAATTGATCTAACACATGCAAGTACATTTGTTAGAAGATACACGTCATCTTATGAGAGAAGGTCGAGATTATGCTTTCACCTGCATGGATCCCCTACTTGCATTTTTCCAGGACTCAACCCCCCCAGGGTACCCCCACTGCCTTCACTGTGCGCCCCAACTGCAAGAGGAGATTTCTTTTAACCCCTCAGTGCGTTTCTGCTTCGCTTACCATGTGTGCCATATTTAAGCTTCAACTTTACCTTCGGCTCCTCAGTGATTTTAATCTAAGGCGCTTTAGAGGTTCTGGGAGGGAAGTACGCTTTACCAGCTGAAACTGGCTATTGTTACTCTGTATGTGACAATCAGCCACAGACAGAATGACAATGGGTGGGGTGGGGCTTCTCCGAGGAGGAGTGCGAAGCGACCCTTCAGGGAGTTGAGGCCTCTCGCAGGGAACAGCACTGCTCCCTGCAGGGCCCAGAATTATGGACAAAAGGTGTCTGTAAAAGGGATCCTCATGGACAATGGACGCGAGGTCCAAATTAAGGACGATCTGTGAAATTTATGGACGGTTGATCACCCTACTATGATGATCGTGTTAGTTTGAGTACCACGCTACACTTCGTACAACGAAATAGGCCAGTATTCACGCACCCTATTTTCCAGTGCATGGGAACACAGGAGCTGACAATCGCATGAGACTTTGGCTGTAACAGCAATGTCGCCTCGGTCCATGTCCTTGTCTGAGTATTATTTGATGGCAAGGCAGAAGCATGTAATGCTCCCTATGCTAGGGCACCTTTTTCTGCTTCCTTTCACTTCCCTACCAACCTCCCTCCCTCCTTCCAGCACCTGCTGCCCAGCTCGCATTTACCACCTGCCCAGAGCAGGACGTAAATGTCAGTTTTAATTCCCCAGAAGATTAAAAACTGTGAAGAATGTTGCTCAGTAAAACTGGCTCTCCACAGTTATTTACCATTTTGAAGACACAAACAACATCCAGCATGGGGAATTAATTAACAATAATATCAATAGTGGAAAGACCAATCCGATAACGTAATCATTGCAACATATATTGCACAACAGTGAGCATTCCATGCACAAGGAAAAACAGATAAACAATAAAACCCATGTTTAAAGCAAGTATACCCCGTTAGCGAGGTAATTGTGCCTGGCAGCCCCCTACTGTTCATGGTGCTGCAAGGAAGTATGAAATGGTTGCCAGATGCCCTGTGGGTGAGAGAAGGAGGGTTCTTGGAGGCATAGATTTCTCTAGTAACATCAAAAAAGGTAAGGCTCCTGAGCCAACCATCCACGGTCAGAATACACCTGCTGTCCCAATACAAAGCTATCTCACAGTTGGCCAGTAGTAGAGCCATTGCTGTGAACCTATGAGCCTCTTTAGGAACATTGTGCACAATGTCCAACAATGCAAGGAGTAGGTCAGGTGTAATAGTGAGAGCTGAGCGAAAACAACAGTCCAAAAGCCCGAAAAGAGGGTGCAGGTCCAACTCATGTGAGCAAAATTGGCGTTTACTACAGGGCACAATTTGAGGACCGGACAGGATCCAATTTAACCAGGAAACCTGGGGTGATGTAGGCATGCCTGAAGATTTTAAAGTATATCAATATTTGTTTATGATTGGGCAAGACCAGTTTGGTTTGTTGACACCAAAAATACCAAATTTAATCCTGCAAAGACCGTTGTAACTCACGTTCCTACAGCTCCATGAGACTGCTGTCCTCAACATGCAGCAAGGCCATGCAGGTATGATAAAGTGCAGAGGCAAGGTGTCCACCATATGTGTGGTCTATGTATGTAGTCAGAGGGGTGAATTCTGTTGGGGCGAGGGGATATGTGGTGACCTCAGTGCAAAGTGCGCTATACAAGCTCTGCAGGATGAAATGATCAATAGGGGTGGCGGCATCAAAGTGTATACCATCATTGTGCGAAAGAACATGACCATCTAGGAACAAATCCCCAAATGTGTAGTGCAAGTCACAACAGTGTTATTTTGACAAGGGTTTCTAAGGTAGGAGGTCCCCATCGATTATCTGCAAACGGTAGGGACAGGGAAGAGGTCATCCCCAGTTGCTTAAAAAGTCTACTCCATGCCCAACAAGTGGCAGATAGGGTCTGAATATCAGTTGGGTCCAGCAGGAATCTTCATGGGAGGAGTTTATGCAGGGTACCTCCCAAGCTTGGTTGAGGTCTGATCTACCATAGGCAATGGGTGTATTCCTGTAGTACCCGTGGTATGCATAGTGACACTGGGTGGCTAGGTAATAGAGTTAAAAGTGGGGCAATACAAAGCCACAGCATTCATGAGGTAGAACTAGCGTGTTCCTCCCCACCTAGGGACAGCGACCAGCCCACATCTTCCGCAGTAAGAGGCATTAGTAAGAGGAATCAGGATATTGAGGTATAGATATAAAAAATAGGGAAGGATCACCATTTTAATAAAAGTGATACTGTCCGCCATGGATAGGGGCAGGTGAATCAAATTATCAATCTGCTTCATCAAGCGGTCAACCGCCAGATTGTAGTTGAGCTGCAGAACCTGATCTTTGACTCGTGAACGATGCCTAGTTATTTTAGGGTATCCTCACTCCATTGCAGGGGATGTTCACATGGTGGAGATGTTGTAGCTGTGTTAGGAAGGAATAGTTCAGATTTTCCCAAGTTTCTGTGGAGTCCCAGGGTATCTGCGGGATGGCACACAAATAACAAATTGTCATAAGCATTTAATGAGAGGAGCAAGTAGCAAGTCAGAAGTTGTAGCCTGAGGTGGAGGTGCCTCTCCCGAAGGTGCCAGATAAAGGGATCAATGGCCATGATGAATAGGAGCAGTGATAATGGACAGCTCTGCCTTGTCCCCCTTAAAATTGAAAAAGGAGTGGTGAGTGAAGCATTAACTCATATGCAAGCTGCCAGCTTAGTATAGAGGAGCATTATGAGGAAGGTGAACCCTTGCAGTAGGTCCATCTTAGCAACCAAGAAAAGCCACTCGAGTGAGTCAATGGCCTTCTCCGCGTCAAGAAGCGCCATTGCTGCTGGAATGCTCGCGGAAACTCTGTGCAATACCGAAAATGTGGTGCGTTGGTTGAGTGATCTCGAGCGGTGTGCGAAAAACCAGACTGCAAAGGCAAGATAATGGGTTCTAGTAGGAGAGAAAGCTGGGTTGCAAAGCATCTTAGCTAAAAACTTATTTTCCAAATCAGCAGAGAAAGGAGTTGATAAGATTGAGTGTATAGTGGGTAGTTGCCAGGCTTAATAAGGAGGGTGATCATAGCTTTGTTTAACAAAGGGGGTAGGGTCCAATAGGTGTGGCACAAGGAGGCACGTATATGCCTTAGAACCATCTGAGGAATCGATAGTGCATATTGCCTCTTCCTCAGTGATTGGCTTGCTAAAGAACTGTTGCTGTGGGGTAGTAAGCCAAACCATGGCAGCCTCTGATAATTGACCACAGCTACACCATCCCCCATACACGAGAGGAGTATAGGCAGGTATAATTATGGAGGTGTTCTGCGAGGACAGCACCGTTATCTGTGGTCTGTGTCCCGTCTGCTAGCAGCAGTTCAGGAATGTAGCCAATACCCCTTAGTTGGCAAAAGCACCAGTGCCAGCATACAATCAGGTCACTCGCCATAGCACCAGGCCTGGCGTACTTCCCCATATGTGCAACTTCACGCTCAGCCAATGCTCTGAATTCCTCCAATCAGAGTTGGGCACTGCAGGAGCTGCAGAGTGTCCACCCGCTGTGCGTCTGAGGCATCGAGATCACGCAGTGCAGTCTCTACCAACAAGAGGTTGTTACCTATATCACGCAGTATGCCATCATGTTTGGAGATACAATCCCCTGAATATAAGCCTAAAGTTTTCCCGGAGGGTAGCCTGTGTTTTTATTGATCCAACATTGAGTTTGAATTATTCCACAATGGCAGATCGAAGTTCTTCCCTGAATACGTCGTCATGAAGAGCATTTCAGGGGACGCGCCAACCGCACTCCGCTCCACCACCATAGGGCTTTGTCAGCACCATACGCACCAGGGCATGGTCCAAAAGCGTGCGTGGGAGGGCAGGCATGTCGCGGATGCTGTAGAGTCCCGGTGGGTGTCCAGGAAAATGTGAAGACCATCCCCCATGATTACATGATCAGTGTCTACCCTCCCTATTAAGGACTGTAGCTCTTGTAAGAATTGACAGTGAGTATAGATTTGGTGCATATACATTAAGCAGCAGCATGCTATGTCCAGCCAAAAGTCCAGTGAATGCAACATACCTGCCCTCTTTATCAGTGAATCCGTCCCTTGGAGTGAAGGGGACGATGCAATGTATTAAAATGCCCATGCCGCAGGAATATGTACTATAGGTGGAAAGGTACCTATGTAGGCCCCTGGATGATGCATAAGTGTGTGTAGTGCTGGGGAGGAGAGGGGTCTCCTATAGGAATGCTACCTTCACATCATTACTGTAGAACTTGCTTACTCTTACATGGCTTATTAATGCCTCGTATGTTTCAAGTGAGAAATGGTATCTCGACCCGTGGGTTGATAGTGCTACGTGACACAGTTATGTAGTGAGGTGTGGAGATGACTGTCAGCATGTAATCAATTTTTCCGGGTTATCTGCGGAAACAAACAAATCAACAGAATCCAATGAGAAAAGCATCCCCCCTACGGCCCCCAACCGACACCAGACCCCTTAACGCCCAGCATATCCCCACAGAAATAAACAACATATCATCAACTAGGACAACTAAAGAGAAATAGGACCAATTGGTGTACACCACTGTGAGTGGGCTACACTTCAGCCTCCAATACCCTATGCAATAGGAGAAGGGAATGATGTATTCAGGATTATATGGCAACAATAAGTGAAAACATATATAGCCATCTGGAGTGTGACAATCGGAAAGGTGCTAAGACAAGTGCTGCTATTATTCAAAATCAAAAGAGACTAGCTAGGTTTAAACAAAAAGGACTCAAAGGAGTACGTATGTCAATGGAAACCAGTAGGTTTTATTTGAAAGCCCTCACCCACCAACCTAGTTGGTGGCATGCTTCATCATCGGGCCCCACCGCAGTGGCACCTAGCGTGCCCCGGGTGTGCTTCGACGCCAGGTTACTGCGGAGCTGGTATGATTGCTGAGTGTGCAATGTGGTGAGTATGAAGGTGAAAAATTAAAAAGCCATACAGAAGTCCCAGCACCCGAGGGTAAAACTATTTTAATAAAACTGGGTATCTGTTGGCACATTAAAAAGGCAGACGGACACAGTGGAGTATGGATTATGACCTCCAGTGTCCTGTGTGGTCTACATGTTTCAGCCTGGCCTTTCTTAATTTGAAACAGGCTTTCCTCAGGACCAAGTGAGTATGTGTGGGGGTATTAAAAATAAATTACAGTGAGTGTGTTAGAGGTTCTATGTGTAGCACACACTAAGGTGCTATATGGGTGAGAAGGGGGTTCCCTCTCGCTTTGCTACATATAACATAGAGGGGGAGACATACAGACGTACAGGGTAGAGTCATATTAGCATATTATTGCAAAGGACACAGTCGTCATTCCACCGTCTTATAAGGTGAGTGAGCGAACTATATATGGCTAGAGTGTGGTCTTGTCAGTGGCAAGACTCAGGTGAAGGTTATCTAGAAGCCGGTTGTAGTGGTGATCTAGAAAACGAACATGTCAATGTGAGGTTCAGGTAAGTGAAGGAAAAAACAAGTATTGTCCTCACACAGTGTTTTGCTGATCAAAGCCTCCTTGGGTCGCCTGGCAGAGAAAGAGACCCTAAAGGAAGGCAGTATTGGTATTATATAGATATCCGACCTGCAAGGGAAAAACCTCAACACCTTACCCCAACAGTAGCTGTAGTGCGCAGCCTCATTTACTCACGAAACTGTCGGTCTAGTTCCTCCCTGGACCTGTAATCCTTCTGCGGCGCCCGGATGTGAATGAGGGTCGGCCGAGCTTGTGTATTTAAAGGTTCAGTCATTGGTTACACCTGGGTTAAGGTAGAAACAGAGGGAGGGGTTGCCGCGCTGAAAGCGCCATGTCATGTGCGTTCTGCGCATGCGTTAGGAGAATAGTATTCCCTATCCGGTGCGTGCGCTCGCTGGTAAAGCCTGTCTGCGCATGAGCGGGTAGATAGTGGCTACCGCGCATGCGTGGAAGGAGCCGCGCAAGCGAGGAAGGGTGTTTTAGCGCTCGTGGTAGCGCTAGTATGTAACAAAACTTTAAATGAAGGCCAAGGAGTGTCGAAAAAAGATATTGACACTGAGAGGCAGCAACTGGGTGGTGTATTAACCAGAAAACGATTAGTTTATATACAACAGGGGGAAGAGGAAGGAAGTCTCAGTCATTGAGTGTGGGAAATGCACAGAATGAGAAGGAGAAGAGAGGCCCAATCATTGAGTGTTAAGCGAATTCCAAGGTATGGAATCGTTAAGCCCCTCAATATGAGTGGATAGGCGATAAATCCAGCGTTGTTCTTTTTGGAAGAGAAAACTTTCATTGTTTTGAGTTACAGGGAATTGTTCAATCACAGTCCAAGTAAAATCGTTGGGGGTGTGATTGTGGGACAAGAAATGGTCAGTAAGTCTGCTTATGTTTTTGCCGCATCGGATGGTACTACGGTGTTCTGTCATTCTGGTCCGTACCTTCCGGGTGGTCATACCCACGTACCGTAGACCGCATCTGCATGTCATCAGGTACACCAGGTTAGAGGAGTTACAATTGGTAAACTGGCGTTGTGTCCATACCTTGCCCGCTTCTAGGTCCAGGGTCTTTGAGGGGGATGTAAGGTGGCACACGCAGGACGCCACATTGGCAGTACTGGAGGAAGTCCTAACTGGAACTGTTTGGAACCATCACACCCCACGCAGCTTCATAATGGATTGTGCCACTCTGGCATTAAAAGACAATTACTTTGAGTATGAGGGCAAACTGTACCTACAGACTAACGGCACGAGCATGGGGAGCGTTTTCGCTCCCAGTATAGCTGGTCTCTATGTAGCCCACTTCGAAAAAACACATATACAATCTGCGAACAATCCCTACGCAACCAACATCAATGTATGGCGTCGTTATATCGACGACATTCTGGTAATCTGGGAAGGAAATCAAGAATCCCTGGATCAATTTCTCATGTGGCTCAATACCCGTGACAACTACCTGAGGTTTACCTGCACCAGCAGTGCTTCTGAATTAGCCTTCCTAGACCTCACCATTAAGGCAGGTGTGGATGGCTTGACAACCACAACTTACCAAAAACCAACATCAAGGAACTCACTTTTGAGGTTCGATAGCTTCCACCCCAGACCTCTACGGGAGAATCTCCCTTATGGTCAATTTTTGCGACTGAGACGCAACTGCAGCCGAATTCAGGATTATAAACAACAATCAGCCACCTTGATCCACAAATTGGAAGACAGGGGATACCCCACCAGGATTCTGAACACCACCTGCAAGAGGGCTCGAAACCAAAATAGAGAGTCCCTGCTTGAGGCAACAACAAAGCCCCCCGAAGAACCCACGTTGACATGCGTAACCACTTACAATACCGTGTCTAATCAGGTCTCCAACATAATCAATAAGAACTGGAAGATTATTAATTCAGGCAACCGAAATTGGGAAAAACCCAGATTCGCATACAGAAGGGCTAAGAATCTGAAAGACTCCCTAGTACACACCAGACCTAGACCGAACTGTGCCACTAATGACCCCACCATCCTCAATGCTTGGGGTTTACCAAAACTTACGGGACACCAACCGTGCAACAACTGCAGCGTGTGCCACCTTACATCCCCCTCAAAGACCCTGGACCTAGAAGCGGGCAAGGTATGGACACAACGCCAGTTTACCAATTGTAACTCCTCTAACCTGGTGTACCTGATGACATGCAGATGCGGTCTACGGTACGTGGGTATGACCACCCGGAAGGTACGGACCAGAATGACAGAACACCGTAGTACCATCCGATGCGGCAAAAACATAAGCAGACTTACTGACCATTTCTTGTCCCACAATCACACCCCCAACGATTTTACTTGGACTGTGATTGAACAATTCCCTGTAACTCAAAACAATGAAAGTTTTCTCTTCCAAAAAGAACAACGCTGGATTTATCGCCTATCCACTCATATTGAGGGGCTTAACGATTCCATACCTTGGAATTCGCTTAACACTCAATGATTGGGCCTCTCTTCTCCTTCTCATTCTGTGCATTTCCCACACTCAATGACTGAGACTTCCTTCCTCTTCCCCCTGTTGTATATAAACTAATCGTTTTCTGGTTAATACACCACCCAGTTGCTGCCTCTCAGTGTCAATATCTTTTTTCGACACTCCTTGGCCTTCATTTAAAGTTTTGTTACATACTAGCGCTACCACGAGCGCTAAAACACCCTTCCTCGCTTGCGCGGCTCCTTCCACGCATGCGCGGTAGCCACTATCTACCCGCTCATGCGCAGACAGGCTTTACCAGCGAGCGCACGCACCGGATAGGGAATACTATTCTCCTAACGCATGCGCAGAACGCACATGACATGGCGCTTTCAGCGCGGCAACCCCTCCCTCTGTTTCTACCTTAACCCAGGTGTAACCAATGACTGAACCTTTAAATACACAAGCTCGGCCGACCCTCATTCACATCCGGGCGCCGCAGAAGGATTACAGGTCCAGGGAGGAACTAGACCGACAGTTTCGTGAGTAAATGAGGCTGCGCACTACAGCTACTGTTGGGGTAAGGTGTTGAGGTTTTTCCCTTGCAGGTCGGATATCTATATAATACCAATACTGCCTTCCTTTAGGGTCTCTTTCTCTGCCAGGCGACCCAAGGAGGCTTTGATCAGCAAAACACTGTGTGAGGACAATACTTGTTTTTTCCTTCACTTACCTGAACCTCACATTGACATGTTCGTTTTCTAGATCACCACTACAACCGGCTTCTAGATAACCTTCACCTGAGTCTTGCCACTGACAAGACCACACTCTAGCCATATATAGTTCGCTCACTCACCTTATAAGACGGTGGAATGACGACTGTGTCCTTTGCAATAATATGCTAATATGACTCTACCCTGTACGTCTGTATGTCTCCCCCTCTATGTTATATGTAGCAAAGCGAGAGGGAACCCCCTTCTCACCCATATAGCACCTTAGTGTGTGCTACACATAGAACCTCTAACACACTCACTGTAATTTATTTTTAATACCCCCACACATACTCACTTGGTCCTGAGGAAAGCCTGTTTCAAATTAAGAAAGGCCAGGCTGAAACATGTAGACCACACAGGACACTGGAGGTCATAATCCATACTCCACTGTGTCCGTCTGCCTTTTTAATGTGCCAACAGATACCCAGTTTTATTAAAATAGTTTTACCCTCGGGTGCTGGGACTTCTGTATGGCTTTTTAATTTTTCACCTTCATACTCACCACATTGCACACTCAGCAATCATACCAGCTCCGCAGTAACCTGGCGTCGAAGCACACCCGGGGCACGCTAGGTGCCACTGCGGTGGGGCCCGATGATGAAGCATGCCACCAACTAGGTTGGTGGGTGAGGGCTTTCAAATAAAACCTACTGGTTTCCATTGACATACGTACTCCTTTGAGTCCTTTTTGTTTAAACCTAGCTAGTCTCTTTTGATTTTGAATATATAATATTGGGGATCCAGACTAGCTTACCTAGTCCTCCCTCTCTCCTTTGATTAAGTGATATTCAGGCAGCGCACAGCTGTGAGAGTTTAATTTTCCTTAACTCAACATGGCAGAAAATACTGGCCTAACTTACACTGAAGATGACATCAGTGAGATCTTATCCGACCCGTCCCTTGCGGCAGACTTCAATGTCTCCACAACTATTGCACAGTCCTCTGACTGGGATGCACTGACTGAGAAGAAGAGGAACAAAATACGAACCATCCTACATGGCGTAATTCTAGCACAGTACTTACGCACTAACACTGCTCCGAGAGGTCTCATAGTCACCAATGCGCCTAGGATTTTCCTAGATGACGCCACTTTCAGAAAGGACTGGGCCCAGATCGCCTGGCACTGCACCAGGGACTGGCTCGTCCTCATCATTAAAACCGCCAAGCGACTCTCCGATGCCATCCTGATTGAAATCCAGGCCACTGAGAACCATTTCAAGACCACCCTAACTGGTTTTAAGAAAAAACTAGAAGACCAAAACCGTGAGATGGCTGACTACAAAGAATACTTAACCCAGACAAAAATCAAAAATTTTGAGAAAGACTTGAAGAGATTCAACTTCACTAAGACATACCCTTATTCGGATGATGCCTATACTCCAGCCAGAAAAGACTCCGATAGCTCCGGGGACAACAGCTCGGTCTCTAGCAATTCCAGCACCGGATCCAATCAATCCAATCAATCGAGAGGAAGAGGGCGACGAGGCCAACACTGGCAGCAACCCTGGCAGGGTCCACCACAGAACCACAACTTTGGGCCACCACAATTTGGACCCATACCACCTCCTTTCTATGGTTTCCCCCCAATGTACGCACCAGGACAAATGCCATACTTTCAAGGGAATCCAAACCAAAGATATCCTTTTTTATCACAGGGCCGCAGGAATCGCGGAAAAAGAAGAAATGCACCACAGGTCCACTGGACACCAGAGGCGGAACCAGTGAGTTCGAACACGAGGAACAAAACCAAGGAACAGGCGGGACCGAGCAAACAGTAACAGAGATAAGAACAAAAGACCAGCTGGTGTTCAACGTCTCCAGCACAGAATTGACAGAAGAAGAGACAGCAGTCCTGAACAAGGGCCTATCCTTCGTCCCCACAGCCAGACTGGACCATTTCAAACTGCACATGGAACTGGCGGAGTTCTTTCGAAAACTGAAATTAAAAGCCTTCTTTGAAAAGAAAACTGAGTCCATTGATCCTCAGGAGGAAGTCCCCAACGAGACAGGCCTCAGATTAAAATCCACTTTCATCCCCCCTCCCGCAAGCATACCTGTTGAGATCGCTGCTTTCGAACAGGCGGTCTACACTGAGGTTGAGAACATACAAGAAAGAAATACCTTCAATAATCTGTCCTACCGTGAGCGTGAAACTTTAAGACGCCTGCAGGCCAACCCTGCCCTTGTCATAAAACCCGCCGACAAAGGGGGAGGCATCGTACTCATGGATAAGACAGACTATGACACTGAATGTCTTAGACTACTTAGTGACAACAGGAATTACAGACCACTTAGAAAAGACCCCACCGAGGAGCTAAGCCAGAGGATACAGATCCTGGTGAAAAATGCCCGGGACGCAGAACATATCTCAAAACAGGAGGCCGACTACCTGTGCTGCAAAAATGCAAGAATCCCATACTTCTACACCCTCCCAAAGATACACAAAGGAATAACACCACCACCGGGAAGACCTATTGTGTCTGGGAATCAGTCACTCCTAGAGCCCCTGTCACGCTTTTGCGACTTTTTCTTGAACCCATTGGTACAACTCACACCTTCCTACATCAAGGATACGAAACATCTCCTAAATGTAATCAAGGAAACCGACTACAACCCAGATACCCAGCTCCTTGTCGGATTAGATATTGAGAGCCTCTACACTAGCTTACCGCAGGACGCCACATTGGCAGTACTGGAGGAAGTCCTAACTGGAACTGTTTGGAACCATCACACCCCACGCAGCTTCATAATGGATTGTGCCACTCTGGCATTAAAAGACAATTACTTTGAGTATGAGGGCAAACTGTACCTACAGACTAACGGCACGAGCATGGGGAGCGTTTTCGCTCCCAGTATAGCTGGTCTCTATGTAGCCCACTTCGAAAAAACACATATACAATCTGCGAACAATCCCTACGCAACCAACATCAATGTATGGCGTCGTTATATCGACGACATTCTGGTAATCTGGGAAGGAAATCAAGAATCCCTGGATCAATTTCTCATGTGGCTCAATACCCGTGACAACTACCTGAGGTTTACCTGCACCAGCAGTGCTTCTGAATTAGCCTTCCTAGACCTCACCATTAAGGCAGGTGTGGATGGCTTGACAACCACAACTTACCAAAAACCAACATCAAGGAACTCACTTTTGAGGTTCGATAGCTTCCACCCCAGACCTCTACGGGAGAATCTCCCTTATGGTCAATTTTTGCGACTGAGACGCAACTGCAGCCGAATTCAGGATTATAAACAACAATCAGCCACCTTGATCCACAAATTGGAAGACAGGGGATACCCCACCAGGATTCTGAACACCACCTGCAAGAGGGCTCGAAACCAAAATAGAGAGTCCCTGCTTGAGGCAACAACAAAGCCCCCCGAAGAACCCACGTTGACATGCGTAACCACTTACAATACCGTGTCTAATCAGGTCTCCAACATAATCAATAAGAACTGGAAGATTATTAATTCAGGCAACCGAAATTGGGAAAAACCCAGATTCGCATACAGAAGGGCTAAGAATCTGAAAGACTCCCTAGTACACACCAGACCTAGACCGAACTGTGCCACTAATGACCCCACCATCCTCAATGCTTGGGGTTTACCAAAACTTACGGGACACCAACCGTGCAACAACTGCAGCGTGTGCCACCTTACATCCCCCTCAAAGACCCTGGACCTAGAAGCGGGCAAGGTATGGACACAACGCCAGTTTACCAATTGTAACTCCTCTAACCTGGTGTACCTGATGACATGCAGATGCGGTCTACGGTACGTGGGTATGACCACCCGGACGGTACGGACCAGAATGACAGAACACCGTAGTACCATCCGATGCGGCAAAAACATAAGCAGACTTACTGACCATTTCTTGTCCCACAATCACACCCCCAACGATTTTACTTGGACTGTGATTGAACAATTCCCTGTAACTCAAAACAATGAAAGTTTTCTCTTCCAAAAAGAACAACGCTGGATTTATCGCCTATCCACTCATATTGAGGGGCTTAACGATTCCATACCTTGGAATTCGCTTAACACTCAATGATTGGGCCTCTCTTCTCCTTCTCATTCTGTGCATTTCCCACACTCAATGACTGAGACTTCCTTCCTCTTCCCCCTGTTGTATATAAACTAATCGTTTTCTGGTTAATACACCACCCAGTTGCTGCCTCTCAGTGTCAATATCTTTTTTCGACACTCCTTGGCCTTCATTTAAAGTTTTGTTACATACTAGCGCTACCACGAGCGCTAAAACACCCTTCCTCGCTTGCGCGGCTCCTTCCACGCATGCGCGGTAGCCACTATCTACCCGCTCATGCGCAGACAGGCTTTACCAGCGAGCGCACGCACCGGATAGGGAATACTATTCTCCTAACGCATGCGCAGAACGCACATGACATGGCGCTTTCAGCGCGGCAACCCCTCCCTCTGTTTCTACCTTAACCCAGGTGTAACCAATGACTGAACCTTTAAATACACAAGCTCGGCCGACCCTCATTCACATCCGGGCGCCGCAGAAGGATTACAGGTCCAGGGAGGAACTAGACCGACAGTTTCGTGAGTAAATGAGGCTGCGCACTACAGCTACTGTTGGGGTAAGGTGTTGAGGTTTTTCCCTTGCAGGTCGGATATCTATATAATACCAATACTGCCTTCCTTTAGGGTCTCTTTCTCTGCCAGGCGACCCAAGGAGGCTTTGATCAGCAAAACACTGTGTGAGGACAATACTTGTTTTTTCCTTCACTTACCTGAACCTCACATTGACATGTTCGTTTTCTAGATCACCACTACAACCGGCTTCTAGATAACCTTCACCTGAGTCTTGCCACTGACAAGACCACACTCTAGCCATATA
The DNA here is from genome assembly GCF_964263255.1 of Lissotriton vulgaris. Lineage (NCBI taxonomy): Eukaryota > Metazoa > Chordata > Amphibia > Caudata > Salamandridae > Lissotriton > Lissotriton vulgaris. The sequence continues at coordinate 1,300,434,052 of NC_141695.1, read as the reverse complement.
TAGTTCGCTCACTCACCTTATAAGACGGTGGAATGACGACTGTGTCCTTTGCAATAATATGCTAATATGACTCTACCCTGTACGTCTGTATGTCTCCCCCTCTATGTTATATGTAGCAAAGCGAGAGGGAACCCCCTTCTCACCCATATAGCACCTTAGTGTGTGCTACACATAGAACCTCTAACACACTCACTGTAATTTATTTTTAATACCCCCACACATACTCACTTGGTCCTGAGGAAAGCCTGTTTCAAATTAAGAAAGGCCAGGCTGAAACATGTAGACCACACAGGACACTGGAGGTCATAATCCATACTCCACTGTGTCCGTCTGCCTTTTTAATGTGCCAACAGATACCCAGTTTTATTAAAATAGTTTTACCCTCGGGTGCTGGGACTTCTGTATGGCTTTTTAATTTTTCACCTTCATACTCACCACATTGCACACTCAGCAATCATACCAGCTCCGCAGTAACCTGGCGTCGAAGCACACCCGGGGCACGCTAGGTGCCACTGCGGTGGGGCCCGATGATGAAGCATGCCACCAACTAGGTTGGTGGGTGAGGGCTTTCAAATAAAACCTACTGGTTTCCATTGACATACGTACTCCTTTGAGTCCTTTTTGTTTAAACCTAGCTAGTCTCTTTTGATTTTGAATATATAATATTGGGGATCCAGACTAGCTTACCTAGTCCTCCCTCTCTCCTTTGATTAAGTGAAGTGCTGCTATTAGCCAGGCCACTGAAATGGATAGCAGAGGGACAGGTAAATAACCACAGGAGGTAGTTCAATCCAGTAGAAACAAATCAGAGCTGCTTGTGGCAATGAAACTCTGGTCGGGAGCACTCCGGAGTGTTGCAGCCTCTGATGGGTGGACTTTAGTATGTTGTTTGCAAAAGGCCAGTACATCAGCAGGAGTATCAAAAAATGGTACCTTACCATCAACGTCGACATGCAAGTGAGCAAGGTAGAGCATGCCATAACGGGGCCCCAATTCCCTGAGTGAGGATTTGGCAATGGAGAATTTGCAGCATGCCTCCTGCACCATCAGCATGAAGTCCGGTAAGAGGTTTAGATCCATGGTATTGTATCTGGCCCTACTTGTGGGCCAATTGGACCGCAGTGTCATGCTCCCTGAAATTTAGTAAAGGGCCAGTTATAGGATGTGGGAGCCCCAGGTGGGGGCCAAGGACTGAGGATGCAATGGGCTTGCTCAACTACAAAGGTTGAAGTGAAAGGATGAAGGTCAAAAACGTTTTTAGTAGGTGCTCCACAAAATGATCCATCCTGTTAATGGCCATGGACTACACTACACCAGCTATACGTAAGTTGTTACAGCGTGACCTGGCCTCCAAAGCTTCACTTTTTATGGCAACAGTTTTAAAGAGGCGCTCGAACTTGTCAAGCCTTTTCGCCATTTTTGCCGCACCATCTTCCAGGGTGGAGAGATGTTCTTTGCTACCATCGAGGTGGTTCTGGTTGTGGTCCAGGCACTCCCCTATTGTGTCCAATATACCCAAAAGGGCCTTGAAACGCGTATCCGTGGCATGGAACCCAGACTGGATCTCGGCTAGTAGGACATCTGTAGTGTGCGGTTGCTCTGGGTCAGTGGGGCCAGTCACACCATCCGCAAAGCACGCAGGCGCCTCAGATATATCTGGCAACTTTACTCGCTCAAACAGCAGTTTCTTCAGGCACGATTCATCAAGCTCCATGCTATTTGGAGCTCGGAGGTTGGACAGCGGGCTTTGGGGTGTGGGGAGGTCTAGGTGGCAGGCAGCAACAAGACAAAGATTTGTGTTGTGGACCACAGGTAATGTACTATGACATGGGGGTACTTCAGGTAAGCAGCCACACAGCCTCCGCCTAGGGTTCTATGGTTCTATGCAGTCAGACTCAGGTGATGATGCAGTGAAGATCTGGTGGGCCACACCCAGGGCCCAGCCAATGGCCAGCCACACAGCAGACTGTAAAGCTGTTAGAAGCGGACGGTAGCCTCCACTGCAGAGTTCTTGTCATTACGGCACCCTGTGGAGCCAGACTCCCAATCTTGCCAGCTAGCCTCAAGCATGAAAAAGGGGCTGACGGGTCCAGTCCAGGCTGGGGGGCTACAGTCCTCAGAGGCAATAAGGAGCAAGCAGCAGGTTTTTCACTCACTGGGTCTCAGCTGATGGCTCTGATGATGGTAGCCACAGCGGTAGCAAAGCAGCACAGGGCTTTGTGTAACAAAGAGGGAATGGTGGCAGCCTGCCTAGGCCACCGTACATAAGGGGGCCCGGGCAGGCAGAAGGCAAGACCCCATTCAGTCCTCAGGGTGAGGAGAGGAGCTAGGAGAGCAGCATTGCACCAAAACAAGGGACAATGGGGAAGGCATAGAGGCTGACAAAGCAGGCATACCGTCATAACCAGGGATGTTTAGCGACACTGGAGGCTGGCTCTACCGAACAGTGCAGCCACCAAAGGAGCACGTTGGTTGTCAATCAGCCTGCCGGTGGGCCTCCGCCTATTACTGTGTTCCACTGTTTTAAGATTTATCACACCTTCTGGAGTGAGTTTTGACAGCTCATCCAAGCTACAATTCATGAGTCAGGGAAAAGGGGGAGTGTATCATTATCCACATGGTATGCAGGTGTCATCCATCATATTCATGGAGAACGAGGCAGATAAGGTGGCTTCAAGCCCAGAATATGGATCCTCTTATCTGTCTCAAAATATAGGTTAGTGTTCAAGAAAGTGCAAGAGAAGAACAAGCACCAATGAAACTCTTATTCCTAAAGCTAGAACTCTGCTATCTTATAATTCAGATTGCTTCACTTGTGAGATATTAAGGGCCTCATTTATGGCATTTTGGCATAGGGCAGCCCAGCAAGGCATCTACGCTAAAGTGAAAGGGCAGGAATGCACTGTATTTAAGCAATAAAGTGCATTCCTATCCTTTATGCCTGCGCTGGCACTGTTGGGCAGCCTAGCACCAACGTGGGCACCTTTGCACCATGGTGAAAGGGTGCCTCCGTTAGAGGCAGGTTCTTTTCTCGTGCAGGAAGGATTACCTTCCTGCACTAAAACAATCCTATGAGGCGTTTTCTTCTTTCTATGTATGCTGCAGAAAGAAAGACCCATGGAAAGTGGAAAAAAACAGGAGAAAATAACATATTTCTCATTGTTACCCCTCATCTCGGGAGGTGTACAGATCTGATGCTTTCCCAGGTTTACATTACATTGTAAATCTGGGGAAGCATCAAATTCCATGGGTGTTGTGAGGGAAAACCCACCACAATGCCCATGAAAGGCGTCTTGGGCGCAGAGTAAGGAGACGCAGTGATTTGCGCTGTGTCTCCTCACTCGTGATTTATTAGGCCACTCAAAGCCAGGTTGACTATGTGTGGCTTCATAAATCTTCATGGGAGCCCTGCATCACTCATGTACCACTTTATGCAGTGCAAAAGTGAAACAAGGCTCTCATAAAGCGGATAAATGCAAATATTGATGACAAAACTTGTTAGTAAATATAGGTGTAGATCAGAGCAAGCACACAGTACTAGTGATGCATTTAGGCTTTAAAATTGTACAAGAAGACATACTTCTTCTCACTTAACAAAACCGATGGGGGCCCACTGGATACTGAAATATTTCCCGATTCTGAAACCAGGGGCAAGGGAGTGATATTCTCTCCTGTGCTAGTGCCCATGGGCAATATTCGAATTTCAATATTCGAATTTTAGGGTTTTTGTGGGAACTGCACCCTGGCTACTATTTGGCTTCTCTGGTGTGAGTCACCAGTACCTGGGTGCCTTCATGGCCAAGTAGCCTGGAAGACAAAGGAGAATGAGTAAGACAAATAGACAGTCACTCCAGTAAACCTAAATCCTGTTTGCTCTTTTTCTTGTGGCCGGCTACGTATTGATAACCCGAGACATTAAATTGAAATTCCTGCCTGATTTTTGGAAATAAGTCTATAAACAGTACACGAGCTGTATAGTACATAGCATAGAAAAGGTTTCGACTTATATTAGAAGGATAGGCCAAAACGTACCCACTGATGTGGAAAGAACTCAACAGACTGGCCAGCTCCATCACCTTCCCCCAGTGAAAGCCTCTGCACTTTTACAAACCTCTCCATCACAGGTTCCTTCAAGCCATATTCAAGGCTGTGGAATTCTTCTGGTCTGAGCCTCCTCCTTCAGCTCATCAGGGAGGAAGAAAAGGGCTGAAACTTTCCTGAAAGCTGCAGTAACTGTGAAAACCTTTCCACTTTTTGAATGAATGAATAACTTTATTGTGTGGTTACTTAAAACCATTACATTAAGAACAAAGTATAAAATTACAAAAGTTAAAACCGAAAAAGTTTCTGCAGACAAGCATTTCTAGAAGTTCCCAGAGTTCACAGGGGTACACGCAGTCGGGGACCTGGGAGGGCCACCCAGTGTCCCGCAACAAAGTTTCTATTCCTGCGAGCCCTTGGCTGCCATCAGCTCGGACCGGGTCTGTTGTATAAACTTTCCAAAAGAGGCCATCTATTTTACTATGCTCAAGGTGTATAAATGATGGATTGCCTCCTTAGCTGTGCGTGCCCCAGCGTCCCTAAGAATGGGCCTGAGGGAGAGGGTGCGGGGTGCGCGTAGGGCAGGGCAGCAGAATAGTAAGTGGGCCAATGACTCACGTTTGTAATTACAGAGTCTGCATTCCCGAACTCCCGTACCTGCATTTCCCAGATGATATAGTTCTTTGAGCGGGAGGGGTGCAGTCTGTAGGCTAGAATCTTGTGGAGGGCTGGGAGGCCCACGGCCTGCGTGAGATGGTTTCGAGGGTTATAAGCGGTGTGCGGCAAGCATAGGGACTCATGAAAGGCTCTTTTCACGAGAGACTCCAGGTCCAAGTCCCGAGAGCAGGCACGCACTTGCTTTTTTATCCCCTGTTTGATGGTCGTGTAGTTGACAAGGTCTGGATTCATCGACTCGATCGCAAGGTTAAGTTGGGTCATTGCTGATGCAATGGTAGCTGACCAGGGATTCCCTGGTTCCATAAAGATGTGTTTCAAGGCGGCCTTCAGTGTGTTGTCACGTGCCGCTGTTGTGAGGTAGTAATATTTACTTAGGGCTGCCATCTCTTCTAGATTTTGTTGGTTGAGGGAGAATTCCAGGCGAATTAGAGTGTTTCTCGTACATTTTGGTAAATGGTACAGTCTCTTGTATGCCCCACAGTGAATTTTTTCCAACTCCTTGTTCAGTTTGCCTGGATACGCCTGTTGTGCGTAATTAAGGGCCGGCATTAACTTGGCCTTGAGGACTCTTTGAATAGCAGTTGCTGATGGACTATATAAGGAGGCTTGTAGTTTACATAGGGCGAAGGTGATGGTCTTCCCTTTGCCCTGTATTTTCATTAGGTGGGAGCCACACGACCCTGATTCGTGGAAGGAGACCCCCAGGTATGTGTATTTCTGTGTGCTGTCCAAAGTCAAATGGCCGAGGCTCCATTTTGCTCTTTTTTTTTGGGGTAGTGCCCAAAGATGACTATTTTTGACTTAGTCGGGTTTGCTACCAGCCTGTTTTTGTTGTTATATGTTGCCAGGGCGGTAAGTGCCTTTTAAAGTCCTATTTTTGTGTGATCCAGGATTACGAGGTCATCCGTGTATTGCATAAAATGAATTTTGGTTGCCCCGATCTTTGGCGTTGCTAAGGCAGCCCCCGACAGGGCTATCTCCATGTCTGCTGTGTATAAATTAAACAGCAGGGGCGCCAACACGCACCCTTGTTTTAAGCCACGGTTCGTGTCAATCTTGTCGGTTGCAGAGTCACTTGAGAGTTTAATTCTTACCCAGGTGTTTTGATACAGAGATTGTATCGCTCTTAGCAAGGAGGGGTCGATGTTCCAATAGACCAGCTTTCTCCATAGGATAGTACGGTCTACTCCATCGAACGCAGCTGAGTAATCGATGAAGCAGGCGAATAATGGGAGACTTTTGTGCAGCCGCGCACGATTAGCTAGGTAAGAAAGCGCTGTGATGTTGTCTACAGTCGAGGACCCTGGTCTGAAGCCGGTTTGACAGAATGGCAGGAGATTTTCTTCGCTTGCCCAGTCTGTAAGGTCCTTCAGGATGGCACTGGCGTCGGCTTTGCCCTCGATGTCCAAGAGGGCGATCATGCGGTAGTTTGTTGGATCTGATTTGGTCCCTTTCTTATGAATTGGGTGCAAAAGCGAGCCTCGCCATGAGTCAGGCACATCCCCCGTTAGCCAGCAGTCAGTGAATAAGTAGGTCAGATTTACGGACCAGAATTCAATATTTGATTTGAACAAGTGGCCTGGGAGGCCGTTGGGGCCCGGTGCACCGTTTGTTCTGATTTTTTTTAATATTTTGGACACTAGAGTTTTTCCGGGAGGGGGCATTGTATCGATGATTAAAGCCGGATTCACTCTTAATGAGGGCATGTTGTGTGGCTGGGTGATTGGTCGTTCTTCGTTGTAGAGCGCTTTTACGTGAGAGACCCAGACTGATGCCTCGAGGGAGTTTTCTCTGTGGTTTGTGCCTCGACCATGGTGACTTATGTAACTCCAGAACTCTTGTGATTTCCCGGGGCTCAACAAATCGAAGATTTTCAGCCACTGAGCCTCGCAGTGGTTACGCTTTGCAGCCCACACTTTTTTGGAGTGGCTCTTTGTGGCCTCCTGCAGTTGTATTTTGTTTGTGATTGTGCGGTTTTTGCTGAGGGCTTTCCGTTTTTTGTTTAAGTCCTTTGCACTTGTTTTAATTTCTGCGTTAAATCCGAAGGCCGTCGGAGGATGCCAGTGGGTTGTCCTTTGTTTGTCCCGCATCCCCGGAGTTTTGCCGCTAAAGTCACAGTGATTCCGTCCCATATTGCTATTGCGTCCTGGCTGTGTTTGGGCAGAGGCCAGCCTGCCCACGAGTTTGCCCAGTTGTTAAAAGTTGCGGTGGCTCCCTGTCCCCATTTAATTCTTCGAGGCAGCTTTGTTAATTCTTGACCGCCCGTTGCCCCGATGCATGCGGGCCTATATCGTGATTTCACTGATAAGTTCATAGTGATTGTTAGGGCTGCATGGTCGCTGTCGTTGCGTAGGTGAACCGTGAAGTTTGTCATTTGGGCTTGCAGTTTGTCGCTTAGGATGATATAATCGATCGTCGTTTGATTGTTGTACGTGTGACCGACCAAGGCTCCCGGGGTGTTCTTTAAGAGCACTGTGTGGGCCGTCGCCAGTTTGTAAGATTTTAAGAGTTCATTCAGTACTTTGTCGGCCCCGCGCTGTTGATTTTGCTCAGTAGAGGCCCCTATGTTGTGAGTGTTGAAGTCACCGAGGATAATGCAGTCTAATGATGAATGGCATAGCAGTAAAGTTTCTAATTAGTTTGCAAGTGTAAGCGAGTTAGTTGAGTTCTCCTGCAAGTTATGGTAGATGTTGATTAGTAGTATTGGAGCAGTGCCGTTGGTGGAATGGGGGAATTTCAGAATGCCCGCCTGAAGGGTGTCTGGTTGGTTATGAAATTCCGTGAATTCTATATTCAATGAGTGTTTTATGTAGACGCAAGTCCCCCCTGAGGGTCTTCCGAATATGTTGTTCTTTTTTGCTGCTTTGCTATATTCTGCATATCCTCTTAGCGACAGCGGTTGGGTCAGCCAGGATTCCTGTATGCATATAATGTCTGCTTCCTCCAAGAATTTCACCGCGGCTTGATTTAGTAGCAGCTTTTTGAGGCCTGAGACGTTCCACGTTAATATTTTTAAGCTCTCTGTAATTCTCTTTTTTTTTTAAGTTTGTGCTCGCTCAATGGGAGTGTGTTGATAAGATCGGGCTAAATTTGCAGGACAGAGTGTGTTAGGAGCTGGAATTTAGTGCTGATGACTGCCAGGACCAGTCATTGCTTGCGTGACCCCTGGTTATGCACAATCAATTTCCTTGGCTGGGGTTAGTTGTAATCTTGATTGGGGTTCCGTTGATTGAACTGGTGTTTATGCTGCCTTTACATCCCTAGAGGACGGACACAACTTTTGGCCGATAGATAGAAGAAGCATTTATGCGTGTAATGCCAGCCACGCCCTGTTCCTGGTTGTCCAGTTTAGAGTATGACATCAAGGTTTTTAAAATTGAGGGGTATTTTTGTGCCGGCTTTGCCTTTATCTTTATGCCCCAACTTTCCAGTAGAGAATGTTGGCTCCTCAGTACCTCCTCCAGGTCTGGGCTGATGAAAGTTAGTTCCCCGGTTTCGTTTTTTTCCTCCGCATCCGGGGGCAGGAAAGAGATGGTTTCGATGTCTGTGGTTTTTATGCCTTCCAGTCCCGGGATGTTTGCGCAGAGTGTTAAGAGATTACTGCGGTTGAGGATGTCCCATTTTCCTTGCGAGGTATATTCTGGATGTAATAGTATTTTCCGATCCTTCGCGCTTGCTTGACTTGCAGAGCTTGCGCTGGCCTCATTGAGCCAAATTTTTCCCTGAGTCCCGATTGGAGGTAGCAATATCGAACCGGGCTGGTAAGAGTTTGTCTGCTGATTTGGCCCAGTTGTAAGTTGAGGCCCCTCCGTGAGCATTGAGCTGGGTGGGCTGTTCTTCCATAGCCTATTCACGGCGTGCTCCAGTTTGAGGCATGTTGACCCAGGGGGGGGCGCTCTGGAAGTCTCCAATGGTGTCATTGGTAGTTTTTGAGTTGTCGCAGTCTGATGCTCCGCTCGATGTAGACTTAGTTTGCGCAGGGTGCTGGGGGCTTGTTTGACGGGACTCCTGCTCGTGTGGCGTGGCTTTGTTTGCTTCATCGTGGCTGTATACCTGCGATTCATGCGCGTGTTTTTGTATTATTAGAGCTGTAGCTGGTTGAGGGGCCGCAAGGAGGGCTGGCAAGCTTGGGTCCGGAGCTGAAGTGACTCTGTGTGGATTTCCAGTAGTTGGTTCGATTACTTCTGCGGTATGCATGGTGGCTGCCAGGTTGGGTGTTTCATCTGTTATGATGTTATCGGGAGGCTGCTTATTGGGCCGTAACCAATTGTGAATAACACTGGTGGCATATGCATTATTTTTCTTCCCCTTGTTGAGTTTTCTTAGTTTTTTCTTGTTTTTCCTTGACAGATTTTGTGGCTCTGGGCTGGGCGGTTTGAGGGTTTGTTGAGGGACATGGTTTTCAGCCTTGGTCAGGGTAATTCTTGTTCCACAAGCGGTGGATGTTGTAGGCAAGGCCATGGAAGCAGGCTTTTCCGAGCTGCTTGGGCAGGGAATTACTGGGCCATTATCCATAAAATGTGTCTGGGCGGAGCCCTGTGTAATTAAAGGCATGCTCTTCTGGCAGTTTTTTTTATTTGCTTCACCCTTGAGGTCCTCTATTAATGTGGTCATGATGTTTGGAAGTTTCTCTAAACTGTGCAGGATCGGGCTGCAACTACATGACTCTGGCTTGAATTGTGTGCTGTCCTTCGCTCTGCGTATCAGAGCGTTCAAGTTGTCCAGTTTTGAGTCTATCCCCGAGATCAAGTTTGCCATTACTTGTAGGATATTGATCTGGACATCAAGCTTGTCCGCGTGCATAATCGCTGCTCCTGTCATTGAGAGAAGGGCTTCACTGATTAGTGATAGATGGTTTGTATATGCAAGGCCGCTATCAGAGAGCGGGGGCAGGGCCGTTTTATCGTGTTCCGGGGGGGCCGGTCTTGGTGAGCTCAATAGATGAATTAGGGTCCTGTTGAATGTTTTTTTTGCACAAGATGACCCTGCACACCCCAACAATTAGTTAATACAATATAAATGCTAATTATGCATATGTTCACAAAAGATCCAATTGTTCTCCCAAGAATATCCAAAGTCAGATTTCTTCTTTAAGCAATCCTTTTATTCACAATTGAAGATAAAAACCAATAGCCAATGCGTTTCGTCCGTGACCGGACTTCTTCAGGACTTAATTTAAATATATCTGCATGGCACAGCTTCAGATTGGTCTTCAAATTTGTGTTTTCAAAGATAGTTTTCAGTATCAGTGTGCACACCAGACGACCGTATGAACTACGAGACGCCGGTATCCTACATACGGCACTTACTTCATTTCTTTACTTTCATTGAAAATATTGGACCTTTGGCACATCTCGAACATATGATCTCCCCTTTTTTACTGAAAACTATCTTTGACAACACAACGGGTTGCTCCTTCCTTTGTAGCGGGGGAGCCGTTGCCCAGACCTGTGTGCATCGCTATGATGGGGGAAGTTATTCCTCCTTTCTTGTCGACATAAGTGCTGTCTGAAGTGTCGTACATATTCGCTTTGATTGAAGGAGGGGTGCTCCGTTGGCAGTCCTCTGGTGGGGGAAAAGTCAGGGCCATGGTGTTTGGTTGGATGGGCTCGAGCCCCTCCCTATCTGGTGTCGTAGGTTTGAGGGGTATTCCGCTCTGGAGAGTAAGTATTGTTGGTGAGAGGGGGATCCTATTGGCCCGAGGACTTGCGAGTGTTGGACTCGGCCCTTTCTCCTTTGCTTTAGTAGTAAGTGAACTGTCCAAAGTCCTGGGACAGGCGGGGGGGGAGGTTGTTTTGGGGCTCAAAAAGCTTCTTATGTCTCCGATTCCAGCGGAGCAGTTTGAGCGTTCTTTAGTGCTGGGCCTAGGCTTGTGCGCGTTTAACTTCGGGGGGCTATAAGGCTTCCCCATGATGTCAATTGGGGGATGAGCTGTGGGGAAATGAGCCGGCAGTTCCACAGTGAAATCGATGTGAGGTCCCGGAAAGGTTGGAGTTGCTCCAGTCGCTCCCGCTGACCCTGAGTGTTCCCCATCCTAAGGCCCTGGGCCTTGGTAGGTCCCCCCTAGTTCTAATACTGGAGGGTAAAATAGCTTCGCCTTCCGTCTCTTGGTAGAGCTGTGTGGCCGGGGCCTCTCCTGGGATTGGATTAGGGTAGAGTTTCTGGTCCTCATTTTAGGATTGGTTTGAGTGACTTGCCGGCTCCTAGGCTGCTGCTACTCGGTTGGTGGAACCCACGTGGTAGATGGAATCTGTGGGATCTCCTGGAATCTCTTGCTGGGTTGAACGGTGCCCTGGCCTCCCTGCTGCTGCAAGTCCAGTGCTTGTACTGGTGGGCAAGCACAAGTTGCCCGGGGGAAGTACCAAGCTGTGTGCCGAAAACTGTGGGCGACCCCCTGGTCGCAGGGAATACGTTGTTCAACTTCGCCTAGGTGATGAGCTCTAGACTCTCGGTGTGGGTCTGCTGTATACCGGCCGCTGCTGTGCAGGGAGTTGTAGTTTTAGGGCTTAGGGCTCTGGCTCTGGCCTGCTGCTGGGTGCTGCTGGGTGCTGCTGGGTGCTACGCACCCGTCGCGCTCTTGACCGCGTTTATGCGGGGAGCGCTAGGCTTGGTGCCCCCTGGCCCTGGCCTGCTGGACTCCTGGCCTCCTGGCCCTGTGGAGGGTTGTGGGGAGTTGTGGGGAATTGTGGGGGTGGCGCCAGCAGAGTCCGTCCCGTGCCTAGGCAACCCTGGCCTCTGAGAGCGGTCCTGGCCCCCCCAGCCGCACTTCCCCCTGATGCTCCCAGCCACCCCCCTGCACCCAGGTCCCCGGCAAAGTCCACTGCTCCGGCAGCTCACTCTGGGGCGGAGGGGGGCGGGAGAGTGCCGGCAATGAGGTGGCTGCGATGCTTTGCTTGGCGGCTTGCTTGCCTGCCGCTTGCTTGCCTCTTTTTTACGGCGTCCGCTGGCTGCAGGTGGAGCCTTTCGCCGATTGTCCGCTTGGCGCTGTGGCAGGCTGTGGCAGGTGAGCGTCCGCCGGCTGCGGGTGTGAGCCTTTCGCCGATTTTACGCCGCTTGTCCGCTTGGCGCTGTGGCGCTGTGGCAGGTGAGCGGCCGCGGCTGACCGTTAGCGGTAGGGTGGTGGCGGCGGGAATGGCTGGTGTTGCTTTCTCCGCTAACCGCTTACCGCTTCTGCTTTACCATCGGGCCGTGGCGGGCTGCGGCGGCGGCTCCGGCTCTTGGCTCTGTCCGCAGCGGCTCGCGTCACTGGCGTCCTGCTCGCTGGCGTGCTGCTTGCTGCTCTCTGGCTGCCGCTCTCTGGCTCTGGCTCGGCTCGGGTTGCTGCTCACTAGCGCCCTCTCACAGTGTACAGTGAGTGTGTACACATTACCACTTATCAGAAGTCTTCATTTGGAGAACCTCCCAATTAGGACCTGATTATAAGGTAGGAGAAACGTTTGCTGGATGGCCAGAACTACTGAGTCTCCCCGGTGTCTCTTGCACGTTTAGTCCTGTTATGATTTAAACAAATCAGACCCCTGTTTAACTGGCATAAAACTGAATGAAATTCCTAACTCCATGCAGTTTAACTCACCCATTTTCCATTGTTAATGGGAGCCAAGATTCCTGTGGAAAGTAGGGGTGGAAAGAGGGGGGTGGGAGAGGAGAGGGGGAAAAGGGAAGATTAGTTCTGGCAGAGGGGAACATTAAATGTTCTGCTCTTGCTGTAGAAAAAACTCTGGGTGGAGTGTGGGATGAATTTGCCGACTAGTCATACTCAGTGACCAGGCACAGCGTTATTCCACCCGGAGATACTGTTCCGGTTCACTCGTAATCAGGTCCTAAGGAGTGATTTTCCCTGGCTGGAGATTTTTCATCTTCTCTCTTCAATTTCACAGTAAAGTCCATAGCACAATATCCGAGCATGTGACGCACCACCACACCAAACCTCAAGACCCATGGCACTGAAAAAGACCCGAACAGAGGCTAGACTTAAAAGTTAATTTGTCCAGAATCCTAAAGCACTAAACCAAATATTGTTCAGCCCCATACAAGTTGAAACTCTTTTGGGCCAGGTGCCACTGAATAGTCCCATCAAGACACATACTCATTTTTCATACTTAATAATTTTTCTGACTGACATCAATTAAGTTCCATGGAATCTTATACTAATAAGTGCTCCTATTGACTTCCATTCGAATACAAACTCTCCCTCTGTGCCTTCATTGCGTTTCTTCAAGTTGTTTAGTGGATACTTATATAATATTGTTTCCCATGAATGGATTTGTCCTTGAACTCTTTAACCCAAAATTTGGGTGTTGATTATTGCACCCTAACATCCCACCCTCAAGGTAAGGGCATAGAGTACTAGGGCCTGAATATGAGTGACTGTTAAATTGTGATCCCTGTGAATACACTTGTTTGTACAGAGATTGCAAATGAGAGGGTTGCAATGGAGTGACAGCCAGTAATTTTAGCAAGCAAGGGGACGCACACACACACACTCACTCACACACATTCATTCACACACACCCATTTGTAACACTCACTCACAAATACACATATTTACATACATTCATACATAATTGCATGCATGCAGCACATATATAAAAACATCAAACTTACCTTTACTGCAGCTTTCCATGAGGGATGCTTCAGGGGTTCCAGGAGGTTTGGGGCTGCTGCCTTCTCTCATTGGCTGACCTTAGATAATCAAATGAGGGAAGGCAGCTGTCCCTCACTCTTCATCAAGTTTGATGGGGTCAGTGAGACTGCTGACCCCACCATACTCTGTGACAAGGTGTCCCTAACTGACACTCAGCCCTGGGCACTTCAGGGCCAAAACTGGGGCGCCAGGTCCAAGGCTATCAGAATTGCTCCTCCTCATCACAACAGGGAGGGCCTGAAGGCACTTTTGGCAGGCTGAGGAGGTCACAACCACAAGGCTGTGAAATCCTCGGCCTGGCAAAGTCCAGCTTAGGTAGTCCGTTGCCAGTACATTTAGTGCTTGTCTTGCTCCTGACTGCATGACCTGAACATGACACGAAGAGTGTCTATCAGGCTGACCTTTGTTCAACCTGACAGACACTTCTTTGCCGGGTAAAAAGGTAGGGACATGGTCCCTCTGCCAATATGGATGTGATGAAGAATAGTTGGCCGGGAAAACATGCAGGACTCTAACCACTGAAAAAGTGCCCAGAAAATTCAATAACATGCAGATTGTATAGTCGCAAATGCACACCTCCTCATGCCTCATTTTCAGAGTAAAACTCGAAATATGAGATAATTATCATACACAATGAAATCTAAACACCTTAGTTTCAGATTTTATTAAATGTGAACATTTTTGCAACTAAATCTTGGGAACTACTAAGGCCCTAACAGCAAAGACAAATGACCATGTTTAGAGTTTGGCACACTGGGTACTCTGCTGTCAGAAAACTTACTTCAATGGCCTGATAAAGCAGAGGTCATCTGAGTTAGGCCATCAGACCGCTCGCCCTATTTCAACTCAAACGTAGTTTTTCTTTTTTTCTATTTGTCACCATCAGGAAAAAACCTGGTGGTCTTGATCAGAAACAAAAGAAAAATGACCCCCACCCCATGGGTATTTTCGAAAAACAAAACAAAATAGTTTGGTGGGTGTCTGCCTGAATTAAAGAGGACATGCACCTAGCTTGTAGTGCCTTCAGTGGAACCACTGTAATGGTGGTTCCGCTGAAGGCACGGGGACACTGCTGGGCCAGCAGTGATCCCCAGATATAGCAGGAGATGGTATGTCAGGGTGGTGGATGTAACAGCCTCTGCCATTGTGACAGATGGCAGGTCACCTGTCAATCCATAAATCGTCCCAAAGTTACTTTAAATTAGTCTCTGGTCAGAATCCTGAGGATCCATCTGATATCTTTGCTAAGGGAGCTTAATTATAGCACATTTATCACAACACACACATACACACACACAAACACACACACACACCTACACACACACATTAGAACAACCATCTATAATATTTACTTGTCCACTTGGAGACTGGAGTAAGGTGTGAAGAGTATGATAGTAAATGCATTAACACATTTGAAATATATGCCATGTAAAGTACTAAACATGAAAAATGGTTATGTGTACTGGTCCACGCAGTGCACTCAGATTCATAGAGATGTTGTGAGTCTGTTGGAACTGACATTCTTGGTGTGGTTTTCCCCAACGTTTTGCTTTCAATCCTCCTGTTTTTGCTGCCTTCGTTCTCCTGGCCAAAAGACTCTGCACCCTTTATCCCTGCTAACCAGTGGTAAGGAGCCTGTGCTCTCTCTAAAACATGGTAACATTGGCTTCAACTAAACAGGCACACTTAATTTACATGCAGGTTCATTGTAAAGTTGTACTACATGTGGCCAGGGTCTGTAAATCAAATGATACTAGTGGGCCTACAGCACTGATTGTACCAACAACTTAAACAGCCCTTTTAAACATACCTCAGGTAGCCATTGCAATTTGTATGTGCAGTTTTAAACTGCCATTTCCAGCTGGCAAAATGAACCTTTTGCCTGGCCTAAACCTTCCTTCTGAATACATATAAATCACCCCTAGGGTGTGCCCTTAACAGCCCAGATGACAGGGTTCAGTGTATTTAAAAGGTTGGACATGTACTTTTATGTTTTATACGTCCTGGTCTTGAAAATCTCTTAAATTTGCTTTTAACTACTGCAAGGCCTACCTCTCCCATAGGAAAACATTGGGTTGCTGTATTACATGTGTAACTAAAAACCTACAATTGGGAGAAGGAAGGAATGTTGAATTTGGTGACTTAAGAATTTAATTAAAAACTCCTTTGAGTCTGAAAATGCCGACTTTAGAAAGTTGGCGTTTTCTTGTTCTAACAATTTGGCCCTGCAGCCTGTATCCCGGGTCACATGAATAGGTATAGCTTTTGTTTTTTGTGTGTATAACTCCCAGAAAGAGAGACAAAGGGGGAATGAGTGATGGCAGATGGTCCATCTCTGACTTGATGAGGGTGCCGAGCTGTCACCTAGCACACTTGCACATCAAAAAGATTCTATCTCAGCCAACACACAAGGACACTAGTCTTTTGTTCCCCAGAGAAGCTGAGGCCAGGGCAGTTAGGCAGCAAATTCCAGACACTTCTGTGAGGGGAACGACACCAATAGCCTCTCCTTTTTCAAAGGGGGCACCAGGTATAAATAATAGAGCCTTAGACCCAACTATTCGGTACACATCTGGACCTGTGGAAGACTCAGAAGGACTGCTGTGTTACTATGCCACAAGAAAGGCTGCTTCTTCATTTCTATGCTGCCTGTGTGAGAAGGACCAGACCTGCATCGTGAACCCTGAGCCACCAGAGTGACTCCAAGGACTAATTGGCTGACCTCCAGGTCAGAGCCTCAGGGACAGAAAAGGCTCCAACCACCTTAAACACTGCACCTGTACCCTGCATGATGTGAGTCCTGCCCCTGAAGTTGTGCAATCCCAGACCCTTGGAAGGAGGCCTGAAGGTGCTCTTCCAGCCCAGCTGTAGTTTGGCAGAATTTACACAGCATGATGCATCCCCTCACAGCTCCAGATCAGAACTCCCGCTGCACAACAGATCCCCGACACCGAACCTCCCAGCTCCCCAGAACCACCACTCTGCCATGCATCCTCAATGCAGGACCTTAAATCTCAGCCCCGCAGCTCCTTGGAACCGTCACTGTGTGACGCATTCTCAACACTGGACCTTGCATTGCTCTGCAACCAGAATTTATGGTACTTTGTTCAGCGGGCCTAACTTGGTCCCTGATTCCAGCCAGTTCTTCATCGCGGGCGACCTGAACGTGTGACTTTGTCCTGGTCCGGCGTGAACACAAAACCACAGTTTTCACATTTTGTGCTTTTAGGCACTATTTTTATCTAAAGCTTTAAAATAGCACATCTCTGATTCTACTATTTGGATTTTTGTTGTTTTCGTGTGAAATCTTTTATTAAAATGTACTTTATTTTTCTTAATTGGTATGGTGTTGTGTTTTTACTTTTTTCTGTTTGTTTGCTGAGTATATACTTTACACATTGCATCTAAGTTCAGCCTGAATGCTTTTCTACCAAGCTACCATGAGGGTTGGACACAGGTTAATTTGGGGTTTGCTTGTTTTCCCTTTGGCAAGAATTGTGGTTACTGCTTGAGTTGGGTTTTACCCCCACAAAGAGTAACACAATTAGCTGCAGAGTCTATCCCAGTCATATGCATGCATGAATGGACACATGCACAAGCATACACATTGGACTACCTAGTCATAGATGGGTCCTCGATGACACCAGTGGACTCACAGTTATCAGGGAAGTCTTAATACCTTCTGCTGTTGATGTTATCTTTTCCAAAGGTGCACATGGATAATAAACTCTTGCCTATAACCTCAGAGAAACTAGTAAGTTCTTCTAGTGGAGTCTGTCAGAATACTACATCCTTATTTCTCCACCAGATATCACAGGTATAGTGGGTATCAGTAATTGTGGGATGCATGAATGATGTTCCCTAAGAAACTGGGAAATACTGTGGGCAAATGAACACTGCACTAATTCTTTGGGAATTCCTCAGTTTTCAGCTTGATCCCTCAGCTTTATGCTAGTAAAATAAATGTCTTGTGGCAGAGGCAGCAGAAATTAGGTATTCCGATTCTTGTTTCTAAACACCGCTTCTGGGTGATTCAGTAATTGCACAGACTTTGTATATACGGTATAATAGAAAAACCAAGGACAAACTGAGAATTTATCATTTACATGTTACGTTATCTACAAGCTCATATAATGCAATTAAGAAGGTTTACTGCATTTAACTTTATAGACCACAGCAGATCGTGTACAAAATAACTCATGGGTCTAGCTCTTAAAGTTGCAATTATCTTGGTCGGAAACCAGGGCGTTTGGAGGTCACGCTCCAAGGTTCCTGACAAGAAAAGCAGCTGGTAATGCATGGAAGCTATAGCGGCACAATCAAGGTCATCGCAGGTTTGGGAGCAGCTGGGTGCTTTTTGCCCACGAGCCCACTCGATTGAGGGCAACCTCTGTTAAATATAAGCAATCTGTAAATTATACAGGTTTTATGTGTAAACTGTAGATTATCATTACTTATTTATCTATCACAAAAGCAGGCTTCTCCAACTTTTGTGATATATTTTTTATAAGACAGGCAACATCAGCTGCCACTGCTTCATGACATATGCTGGAGCTACCTCAAAGTGCGTCCTAAGACATTCTTTCAATTTTGAATGAGGTGCTCTTGGTGCTAGAAATGCACAGAGAGAAGCCTGCACTATATTTGTGGCCCAAGTCCCACAAAGGGTTTGAACAGGCCTAGGTGCAATCTGGCATTTTGCATTTTGGTCACAAATGCGTAGCACAAATGCTGTAGCGTATGCAAGTGAGTTTATTTGTCATGCAAGAGTGCAATATTTAACCTTTTCCCTCATCAGCCTTTCAGTCTCTCCTGGGTGAACCTACCCAGTAGCTGTCGAAGTGAAAAGTAGTCAGAATCATGCTCACCTGGAACATGTGTTGCACACTCTTCCTCATCTCTTGGTCACTCTCTGAGAAATTTATGTATTTCGTGGATTCATCTAAGCTGAAAAAGACAACAAAAAGCCCGAAGCATATTAAGCAGAGAATTGCAGGGTTATGATAGCTTATCCACGTGCCACGTCTTACTAGTTCTGATTTTCAAGATAATCAGGCCAAGATTTACTAAGGCCTTACACTGTCCTTGCGTCATGCAAGTCAACGCAAGTCCTTAAGTGATATGTACTAAGCCACACACATGAGGATTTGAACTGCCTTGCATGACTTTGTAAAGAAATGTAACAAAAAGCAGTGCCTGGTGCTTTGTTCCATATTGTAGTGGGACACAGTCCCACCCATGGAATTTGATGTACTCCCAAATTTACTAAAATCAGTAAACCTGGAATTGCGCCGAAATTGTATGCCTCCCGAGGACGCTTAACGAGAAGCATTTTTATTTCTCCTTCTTACTTCCTCTTTCCATGTGTGATGCATTCCACATCACACATAGAATGAGGAATGTGCCTCTTTGGATTTTTATTTTTTGCAGAAAGGTGCCTGCAATGGCGCCTGGCAGCACATAGTGCACCAGCGTAAGGAGGGAGCAGAAGTGAGACATATCTCAGTAGATATGGCACCTCTCTGCTCTCTCTATTTAACACAGGCAGCAAGCTGCATGAAACGTTAGTAAATCTTGGCCTCAGTGTACTAAAGACTGCGCACACCTAATCAAACATAAGCATGTATAATCTTTATGTAGTATTCACTTATTCTGGAGAGCACCCAGTTCTTAGTGCTCCAGTTACAAACAGTGGACTGTGTCTGCAAAGTACTTTCTTTCAGTTTGTGACATAGACCTGAGGAATAAATTATGTGCTGAATTTCCTGGAGTAAGTTACAAGTGTGTATCTAATAAAATGTGTCTGAATCACTCAGCCTCCTCATTATTAGAGAATAAATAAGTGCATTAATAAATTAACAAGTACATAGATCTAAATACATCCAGCAACTATGCCATTCAGAGAATGCAAACCTTGGACTTAGGGCCATATGTATCAACAAACTATTTTGCATTTCCTAAATAGCGATTTTTAAGGAATCGCTATTTAGGAATTGCAAAATGGTATGTATGAAAATAATCGCTATTTTTTAGCGATTCCTTAAGCTTCCTTATTTGCGAATTCGCAATTTGCTAATCGCAATTTGAGAATTATTGCAAGGGTGCAGGGGTGGCTCAAAGACACCCTGCTGCTCCCCTGAAATGTACATGTGTGTGCATATGGCGCACATACATGCCCTATGGGCATGTGTGTGCATCACATGCCACCTTAAAAAATGCCAAAATATGCATTTTTGGAAGAATTCGCAAGTTACCATCAACTACAAGTTGCTGGTAATTTGCGAATTCTTAACCATAATTCGCTAGCCAAAAATACTACATACATAGCATTTGAGGAATCGCAAAATTGCGATTCCCTAAATGCAATGGCAAAATAAGGAATTGTACAACTTTGCAATTCCTTATTTTGGGAATGTTTCATACATCCCAAAACATGCAAAACGGACGTTTGCGATTCAAAAACGGCTTGATACATATGGCCCTAGATGAATAAAAGGGCCAATGCACATGATGTGTAACTTGTTGCAAAAAAATTCTTGAAGAAAAGGAGAAGTCAGGTATGAGCACAATTCCTTCATGTTGGAGTAACTAATGGCGCCTCGCCTCCAGGTTGCAAGGTGCTTGGCCCAGGAGAGACTCGTTAATTGTATACTCTTTACTTTGCGCACAACTGTGCCACGCACAGAGACGTACCTTCTTGCAATCACGTTCACTGCGTAGCGCACGGGCAGCGCAGCCTGGAATGAGGATTCATTGGCGATTGTGCCTCCGTTATCACTGTGGAGAAAAGCAGTGTTATTAACTGTTCCCATCTCTTCCTAATACTGGCATCCACAATACAATAAAGAGAAGAACAACAACGCTACTGTTTAGTTTCACTTGTGGACAAAGAAGCTATAAATACCATAAAGTGACTGTGTTGCATGTGAACGATGGCAGTAAATACCTATTACAAGGTTATCTAAAAGGTGGGAAGGACCTTCCTATTTCATTTACAATCATATCTGAAGTGAATATTTATACTAGCAGCAATAAAGCAATCCCTCATGACATGTTAAATGAAATCATTAAAAACATTTTTAACATAAGTGTGGCAGGGTATGCTCAGACGTGCTCAGACCATGTCATGAATGATGTAATATGTGACATCATCAGCAGTGGATTGCGGGTGCGCGATATATAGTTAGCGCAACTAACTATATATGCGAATTTCAATGGTTTTGTGCGAGTAAATTAAGGTTTTGTAAATGCTAATCCCTAACTATATATGGTCTATAACCTATGGTTTTTTCAGTGAATTTTCAAGGTTTTGTAAATGCTAATTCCTAACTATATATGGTCTATAACCTATGGTTTTTTCAGTGAATTTCAATGGTTTTGTAAATGCTAATTCCTAACTATATATGGTCTATAACCTATGGTTTTTTCAGTGAATTTCAATGGTTTTTTAATAGCAAATATCAAAAGCTGTAAAATGTATTCTTCTTTTAAAGGAAAAATATATTTTATATGTATTTAATATAATTTTTTTATGTATATACATTTTTTGAGGGAGCGAATTTATCAACTATCATGCTGAAGAAGAGTGTGGGGAAAAAAAAACAAAGAGGAGGACTAAGAGGAAAGAACAATCAGTTCAAAAATACAATTGCTTTAAAGCATGAAGTGCTTTTCCACACATTTACATTTACATAACCCATATTAGAACATACAAAATATCTACAGAGGAGACGGTGTACATTGAATTTTAGACTCTTCATTGGTACCTACATGTTGGTACTTACATCACCCACACAACACAATAGCTCTATTCAGAGCTACCCTACCTCAAAGCACTATAACATATTTTTTTACTATTTCCCTTGGTTTTCCCCTTGTTACGCTTTCCGGAACGCTACCCGGTGCGCGGACCGGGCGCTAACCGTGAGAAAATTTGAAAAAAAAAAGCTTGGTTTTTTTTCCCATATATGGGCCTCCTCAGCCACCCTCATAAAACCTAGGGGGTCAGGATATGTCTCCCGTGCCCCCTTATACCCATTCCCAACATTGTTTATCCTCCATCTTGTGACTAAATTTGTCCGAAACACAAGATGGCGGACTCCCGTTACGCTACCGGTGAGCTACCTGGTACGCATACCGGGTAGCGCTTCCACCGCGAAAAATCGAAATAAAAATTATTTTATTTTTTTGCCAAGCGGGGCCCTTTAATAGCCCCCACATCAATCCTAGGGGGTCAGGAGGGGTCTACCTTGCCCCCTTTCATTCATTTCCCCCTTCCTTTATTTCCACCTCTTGTCTCTCGATCCTACCGAGAAACAAGATGGCGGCTGCTCCGGACTGTTTAGAATATTGACAGTAACCGGAGAGCCAATCCGCTTCTCCTCACGAAGTTCCGTTACGCGTCTGGTACGCGAACCGGGGCGCTAACTGGGACGCTGTCACAGATATATATATTTTTTGGAACGTTAATTTCTCAAAATCCACTGGAGCACATATCTTGAGACCTAGCAAAGGCACATCGGGCAAACAGTCTCTACAATTTTGCCAAGTTTCATAGAAATCCATTCAGCCGTTCGAGCTAAAAGTGAGTCCAACCGCCCTATGGAAAACTCAATGTTAAAAACACGTTTTGGGACCCCCCTTTTTTCTCGGCCCCCGCTTGACGAAACCCCCCCAAACTTTCAGGGGACGCTCAGAAACAAAATGTGCCATTTTCCTGAAAAACGCCAAAGTTATTCAACATAGAATTTTCAGAAATCCCTATTCGAAAAAATCCCTATATTGTATATTATGATAATATTTTTGTTTAAATATAGTTTTTTTTTCATTTTTGACTTTTGTGCGCTCCCGGTGCGCGTACCCGTACACGCCCCGGTGCGCGTACCGTGCGCTCCCCCCGCGAAAAAAAAAAAATGTTGAGACCCCGCGGGGCCCTTTAATGGCCCCCATATCAAACCTAGGGGGTCAGGGGGGGTCTACCCTGCCCCCTTATGGTCAATTCCCCCCTTTGTTTTTGCCACCTCTTATGACTAGATTTTACCGACAGACAAGATGGCGGCCGCTTCTGACTGTTTCGAATGTGCACCGCTTTTGGCCGCCATAAGTGTGGCAGGGTATGCTCAGACGTGAGTCCCTTGCTCACTTTGCCACTGGATTCAAGCAAGCCGGGCTGAAGACGGCTGAATGCCAGAAACCGGTCCACGGAGGCTTGTTTCCGGTCCAGGGAAGACATGGCTTGGCAGTTCGGGCTGAACTGTTCCCATGAGGCACAGGGTCAGACTGATTTGCATATAGCCATGTCTGAACTGGGGTGGCAGAGTGGGCTAAAGAACGGTGATGGATTAAACCCAGATCCTTTGACTGCGTGTGAGTGTTTGATTGATTCAGATGCTCCGTCCATCACCACCCCCTTTTGTACCGCTTTTGGCCGCCATAAGTGTGGCAGGGTATGCTCAGACGTGAGTCCCTTGCTCACTTTGCCACTGGATTCAAGCAAGCCGGACTGAAGACGGCTGGAATGCCAGAAACCGGTCCTCGGAAGCTTGTTTCCGGTCCAGGGAAGGCATGGCTTGGCAGTTCGGGCTGAACTGTTCCCATGAGGCACAGGGTCAGACTGATTTGCATATAGCCATGTCTGAACTGGGGTGGCAGAGTGGGCTAAAGAACGGTGATGGATTAAACCCAGATCCTTTGACTGGGTGTGAGTATTTGATTGATTCAGATGCTCCGTCCATCACCACCCCCTTTTGTACCGCTTTTGGCCGCCATAAGTGTGGCAGGGTATGCTCAGACGTGAGTCCCTTGCTCACTTTGCCACTGGATTCAAGCAAGCCGGGCTGAAGATGGCTGGAATGCCAGAAACCGGTCTTTGGAAGCTTGTTTCCGGTCCAGGGAAGACATGGCTTGGCAGTTCGGGCTGAACTGTTCCCATGAGGCACAGGGTCAGACGGATTTGCATATAGCCATGTCTGAACTGGGGTGGCAGAGTGGGCTAAAGAACGGTGATGGATTAAACCCAGATCCTTTGACTGGGTGCGAGTGTTTGATTGATTCAGATGCTCCGTCCATCACCACCCCCTTTTGTACTGCTTTTGGCCGCCATAAGTGTGGCAGGGTATGCTCAGACATGAGTCCCTTGTTCACTTTGCCACTGGATTCAAGCAAGCCGGGCTGAAGACGGCTGGAATGCCAGAAACCGGTCCTCGGAAGCTTGTTTCCGGTCCAGGGAAGACATGGCTTGGCAGTTCGGGCTGAACTGTTCCCATGAGGCACAGGGTCAGACTGATTTGCATATAGCCATGTCTGAACTGGGGTGGCAGAGTGGGCTAAAGAACGGTGATGGATTAAACCCAGATCCTTTGACTGGGTGTGAGTGTTTGATTGATTCAGATGCTCCGTCCATCACCACCCCCTTTTGTACCGCAATAAATATCTGAGGCACAGCTACTCATGGCAGCAGACAATATTCAATCTAGGGGCACATGATCTCTTGCCCTCTTTGTTAACTCACCCAAGCAAAAAACTACCACCCATTGAGTCCTTCTCCTTTTGAAGGAAGCCAAGCAGCAACTATGTCTGTCAGTCTCTTGATTCCCAACCATCAAAGTACAACTTGACACACATTAGACTCTTCTCATTAATGCAGCATCAGTGTGGCAGCTAATATCTTTTTCTATGTGAGTAACATCTGCCTCTCTACCGGCTGTGCCACCCATAAACTGAAGCCAATATCACCCCACTCAATCTCGGTCACCTTTTCTTAACATGCTAAAATATTGTCAGTACAGTAAAAGGGCAACAAGCACACTATTGATTGACACAAGTACTCTACTGGTAATGTGCACTTTCACCTGTAGAAGAAACTATTTGTTGTAAAGCTGGGAAGACACCATGGCTATTAACCTGGGTAAACTACATATACTATGTGTATACTGGAATAAAAGGTAGCTGGGAGAACATGGCCTGCATGGAATAGCACTGTGTGACCAACTTTCCAAGAGTGAGCATTCATAACATGGTTCTGTTCGAATCTCTTTTTAAAAAAAGACCTCTTGTAAAATTTTAGCTGCACACGCTTGCTGCATTGAGTCCACCTCACTCCTAGTTCCCCCTCACTTCCGCTTTGGAGCACTTCCGTTTTTGTGTCAATGTCTAGTGTTTCAGGAGAGCCAGCCGCTGCACAGCAGGGCTGAGTGTTGGGTGGGAGGAGTTACTCGCTTAACAGCCACACTGGAGCAAGAGCGCAGCGCGCGCGCAGCGGGTGCGCCGAAGGCAAGCCCGTCTGCACCCGTCCGCGCCCGACCGGGACCAGGGGCCAGGACCCCTGGCCCCTGCCTCCCATATTACATAAAGGACCTGTGGCTCCTGAACAAAGGTACAACTCAACTCAACAATGTTGTAGCCACTAAACCGAGGTCTTTAGGACTATTAAGACCCCACTCTGACTGCCTGACTCACAAAATTCACCATCTGAGACTGATGCGGACTGATAGTCCTCAGGAACTCAGGATTGCTACCCTTAACACCCGTTCACTACAAAAACACAATCTTGAGGTTTTTTCGCTACTGCAAGACGACACTTTGGATATCTTAGGCATTACGGAAACTTAGCTTGAAGAATCTTCAACCCCAGGTCTAGTTGCAGCCCTACCCCCCAACTATGCAGCACTCTGCCACAATCGACCCGGTAGCTCCAGAGGGGGTGGAGTAGCGCTGCTGTATAACCACCAACTAAAAGCACAGACTCTTTGCGCTGAAAGCATTGAAGGGGCAGAGGTTCTAGGGGTCAAGTTTCACTTCCAAACAGCTTGCCTAGCCATCCTGGTAGTCTACCGTCCGTCACAAATGCCACCTAGGTTCATTGAATGGTTCACAGAGCTAGCCAACGACATCCGCTCTGGGTACCAATGTGTGGTGGGGATGCAGGGTTTCAACCTGCATTGGGACCAAACACCCAACGAAAGCCAGGCTGAACCGTTAGAGGAGGCACTAACTGCCCTAGAATTCCAACAACTAGTACATGGGTCCACTCACAACAAAGGCCACACATTGGACCTGGTCTGGTCCTCCCGCCCTTTCAGCAGCCCTATAACTATTAGTCCCTGCCCCTGGTCTGACTACTCCTTACTTAGCGGCTGGCTCCCACTCTCTAAGCAAACAGCTAGTCCATCCCCAGACTGGAAAGTGCTGCGGAGCTGGAACAAACTGCGCCAATGACCTGGTCACTACTTTACAGGAATCAGCTACTCCCACACAGGAAATCTCGATGCAGGAAGTGTGGCCCTGACAGAAAGGCTACAGAATGCTATTGATAAGGTAGCTCCAACGCGCAGAGTCAGAATTATGGACAAGGGTAAGGGGGCCCTCTGGTTCAACGACGCCTTAAGAATCCTGAAACAAACCCTCCGCCAAAGTGAAAGAGCCTGGCGGAAAGCGTACGACCCATACGCCTGGCGAGAATACTGTATGGCGTTCGTAACTTATAAAAAAGCAATTCTATCACGTAAAGCAGAACGTAAAGCAGAATTCTATGAAGCTAAAATCACTGCCGTGGACAATGAACAAAAAGAGACCTTTCGAATCCGGAAAGAATTGAGACAAATCAAGGAACAGAAACCTCCCTTCTGTCCAGAAGACTGTAATAACTTCCAGTCTTTCTTTGCAATGAAAGTTAACGGAAATCCACTCCACCCCTAAGTTCCCATGCACTTTGGCACCTACACCACCGCCCCTTACTTTCACTGAACCCCTCACCACTTTCCCTATTCCTATGCACGACTCCCTGTCCCACCTTATAGGGAGGGTGAAATCAGGGACTCCGGCCGACCTCTGCCCGCCCAGGATCTTCAAGATAGCGCTTCCGGGAATAGAAAACAAGGTACTCTCACTCCTCAATCAATCCCTTGCTACAGGACATGTCCCCTCCAACTTCAAGGAAGCGCGTGTCATCCTGCTTTTGAAAAAGCCTGGGGACAGTATGAAAAACATAAAAAATTTCAGGACAATTTCACAACTCCTGTTTCTGGCAAAGGTACTAGAACAACATGTGCTAAAAACCCTGACCACCACATTGAAAATAACCATCTCCTACAACCTAACCAGGCAGGGTTCAGGGCGCACCACAGCAAGGAACTGGTGATGCTGTCTGTTCTAGACAAACTCAGATTGAGGGCCGACAAGAAAAAACCATGTGCCCTGGTCCTACTGGACCTATCTGCGGCATTTGACACAGTCAATCATGTAACCCACTAGTGTTGCGGATTTCGGAGCTAAGGATCCAAGGCACGGCTCTTGCATGGCTGATCTCTTTCCTCAAAGGCTGTTCACAGAGAACACAACTGAATGATCATGTGTCCGATTCAGGACTACTTTCATGCGGGGTACCGCAGGGATCGGCATTATCACCACTTCTTTTTAATGCCTACCTCCAGCCCCTGATAGCGGCACTGAACTATATGGAGTGTAAAATCAAACAACTACGCCAATGACACTCAAATTGTCATTCAGATAGACTATTCCCCGTCAGCCCAGACAAGATTACAAAACATCTTGAAATTTACTGTTAACTCGATGATGGCCAACTCCTTTAAAATCAACCCGGACAAAACGGAAGTATTTGCCATCACCTCCGACTCCAGCCCTTGGAAGGAGCTTTTTTGCCACAAGAGCTGGGCACATACCAGGAGCCGGCCATGGCTGTAAAAAGCCTGGGTATCAAAATTGATCTCAAGCTCACTATGACCTAGCAGGTATCGACTGTTGTGGGAACATGCACAGGCATGCTGAGACAGCTGCGTAAGCTCGCCCCTCTACTCACATTCAATACACTCAGAATGGCAGTATCTGCTCTGATACTATCAAGCCGTGACTACGGTAACTCCCTTTACATCGGCCTCCCGGGTCACCTTCTGACCAGACTGCAGGTGAATATGAACGATGGTGCTAGGCTTATCTTCAGAGCACCTAGGCGAGCATATGCGTCATCTCTCCTTAAACAGTTGCACTGGCTCCCGGTCGGACAGAGAGCAAAATTCAAAGGCCTCTGTATCGCACATAAGGCCAGCTACAGCCGATCCCCCGGCTACATCAAGGACCGTCTTGCCAAATATACTCCCAGCAGGGCACTACGGTCCTCTGATGCCAGCCTTCTGGCTTGCCTGCGATTTAACATTTCCTCGAAAGGTGGAAGAGCATTCTCCTCATTCATCCCCCACATGTTGAACTATCTGCCGGAGAATATTCGCAAGGAACACGCCCTTCTTCTATTTAGGGAGAAATTAAAAACAGTACTTTTTGCGGAGGCCTGGGATGTAATCTAACCCCCTCTTGCGAAGGTTGGATCCCTCTGACAGCGCTTAGAGACCTCCTGGTGATAACGTGCTTAAAAAATAAAAATTAACAATAACAATACCAATAACAATAAAACAGATAGCAAAATTAACGTGTGCCACTTATTGTATGCCTATCAACCTTCTCATTATAGAACACTTATTTGATATTGACTGATTTGACCCACATATTTTCCACTGTTGTACAATATTTAAAAGGTTCTGAAATTATGCTGCATTTCCTCAACACTGTATCTAAAGATATTGTCTGATCCTTACAATGTATGTGGAAGTGTTTCAAGAGGATTTGAATACAACATTTTTGTTTATAAATTACTTCATAGAGTGTCTACTAGAGATTTGACAGCCTCTTTGTTTGGTGTAAGTAACCAACGGTCAAATACATCATAAGCATTGAGTCAAAACACTGTTGGATGTCTCTTCCTTCAAAGTCATGAGGTCAATGGTAACCTGATGTCACTTCCTGTAATGTCACCAGGTCAAAGGGCATGTGATGTCACCTTGGCTACACTTGGCATTTTGAGGAATTGACTTCCATGGATTGGTCAGTTTAAGATAACTTCTCATCCAAACATGGACTTCATTTAGAGGTCGCCAGAGGTAGCAGCTGTCACCCCTGGCACTGCTCTTGCGTCCCCAGGCACAGCCTTTGCAAACTTCGTCTCATGGGCTGCAGTGTTAGGAAGCAAGGGAAAACAGGAATCCTAAGCCCTGTTTACATTTTACAGTGCCTAAGTTCAATTTTTGATCTCCGTAAACAGGTGCATGCCTTTGGTAGGAACAGTGACCTGCTGAACTTGTGTTGCACAGGTTACAGACATGCCTTTCCCCGTCAGCGTCTGTTATATATCCCCCCAGTGCATCTAACAAACACAATATTTTAGTACAGTGACCTGGGATTCTAAAGTCAGGAAAACTCGCGTTCAGGGGTGGACTTTCTTTATTGCAACATGTGCAGTGGCACATAACCCAGCCCTGCATCCCAAGTAAGGCTCTAATTTACATTACTACCTAAGAGGTGCAGCTGACCTGCACAGAGGCACATATTCCCCTGAAACCTCTCTGCAATGTGAGGGACACTTAGGAATTGGCATAGGGGACTCGAATGGATGCAGAAAGGCACAATCAGTATGGTGAGAAACAGAGGACAGTTCAACCTGCTTGTCTGGAAGAGCAAGGGGGGCTGAGAAGTAGAGAAAAAAAACAAATGGAGAACATTGGAAGAAGGGTTGTGATAAAAATGTAGGGTGTAGACCATAGACCAGGAAAACAAGGTAGGAGGACTAAGGGAAAGAAAAGTTGAGAGAGAACTTAAAGGAATTAAATGAAAGGGAAGCAGGGAAGAAGAGCAGAGGGGAGGAAAAAGAGACACAGTAGTTGTGTAAAAGGAAATGAAGTTGAAGAGGTAAAAAGACAACGCATGGAGAACAGATGAAACGAAGAAAAGTAATTATAACATTTGACGAGACACAGGATTGACAAGACGACTTATAAATAGAAGAAGGTATGAACGAAATTGTAGGAATGAGAAGGGATGATTAAAAAGGGTGCAAGGCTGCAGAAGAAATGATGAGGGGAAGATCATGGTCCACTGGGGGTAGTGCGGAGAGGTTGGTAGGTAGGGTAAATAAAATATATTGGAGATCATAATAATAATGTGATTATCATAACCTGATGAGCATGTAGAATCTGTATGTAACCCACTTTCTCCCTGCACGGCTTTGATGCAGCTGCCAGCAGCCTGCAGATATTTGCAGCATACAGAAAATTAACATCAAACTTATAAAAATACAAGATACCAATGAATGCTTGCTTACCTGGTAATGTTAGCGGTGACCAAAAGTTTGTCTCCCAGTGTGGCTTTGGAAGAAACATCAAACGTCGCTACAAAAACAGCCTGAGAGGGATGAAAATACCAGTAAGTCAGTTTATACACATAATTAAGGTTAACTATGAAGTGCAGTTAAATCTTGTCTGTTAGGGCGAAATGTAGGTGCAAATCAGTAACAGGAATGGAGAACAACACAAAATATGCAACTTTATAAAAGCTGTCTTTAGAATTCAGGTGAATTATAATTGAGAAAATATCACCACTAGTACAAAACTTACCAGTTCATGCACCCACAAGTTAATATGCTATTTTTATCACCTCTCACAAAAGGATAATATAGTGTTTGGCGACTCCCCTTCCTTAGAAGTCATTTAATGTACCCTAGATGGCATGTGAAGTCATTTTGCCAAATTTTATTTCTAATCTTACTTTCTCCACCATAATGTGCATATTTTGTGAATTTTACTCACAATCTTTCCACATTTGAGGGTTCTTCTCGTACATTTCTATATTGGCGGGCAGGGCAGAAAAGCACTGGATAGGAGGCACTCATGTTGGTTATTTAAATGGAAAAAAATAGTTTGCTTATGTGAGGAAGACACAGACCTGTTGGCGAGGACCGCAAATGAGATTCAGGGATTACCTGATGACTTCGCGTCTCATAAAGGATCCAGATCTGAATATAAATGTAACAAAATCATTTACCATGATAAAATAATTTTACTTAGTAGGGGATCCCATCTGATTCACCTCTTGTTTGTGGGCATTAACGTAGTGTAAGCCAACAGCAATTTTCTAGTTTTACTGTGGTCATACATAGGTTTGCGGTAAAGTTGGGTCACAAACAATTTATAAGAGGAAATGTATATCAGTCGCTCCGTATGGAGCTGGTTTGTGGGGTTACTAAGATACTGGAATCCTGCAGAAGGATGAGAGTCATTTTGGGAAAAGATTCTTGGCGGTCCCTCAGGGTTGCGCCACCCATGTCTGCCACACTATGCTGGGGTTACCCTATATGGATGATTTAATTATAAGGCATCCACTATTAATGTGGATTTCATTATGGGTAAAACCAGAGGCTCGTTTTATAAGGGTAGTAGTACAGAAATGCTTGTTCTTGGACGATATGTTATCCATTCCATGGCTTCTCTATATAAAACGGGGCTTTTTGGCACACAGGTTGGGCACATTTACTATTATTTTATACAACTCAGTGGAACAAGTGAACTTCTTTTCATGAAAGGGAGAGAGCAGAAATGCTCCATATTTACAAAGTATGGAGCATTTCTGCTCTCTCTGCGTTGGCACACTCTGTGCTGCCAAGCGCCAATGCAACCATAGTGTAATGGTGCCTCTGCTATGGGCAGGATTATTTTTGTGCAGGAAGAAATACCTTCCAACACAAAATCAATCCTTAGAAGAATAATTCCCTTTATATATGTGCTTCACAATGCAGAACAAATGTAAAGAGGAAGCAATGAGGAGAAATATAGTTCTCCGTGTTACGCCTCTTCAGGTAGGTGCATCATATTGGTGCAAACCCATGTTTACAAGTTTTTGTACATCTGGGGTTATCATCAAAATACATGGGTGGATGCATGAGAACTCCCATGCCCACCGACGGAACGCCTACCTGATGCAAACTAGGGCAAGGCAGTGATTAAGTTCACATTAATTTCACTATTATTCAAATTAATATAAGCTTTATATACAGTTTTCTTCCAAAATTAAAATAATATTATGTATGTATCATCCCAACTCTCTAATGTATCCGGCCACGGCTGGTGCAGGTAGGAGTGGTGGGGCGTGGGAAAATAAAAAAGAAAACCTCTTACATTGCACTCGCCACATCGCCGACTGGTCAATGCGGTGAGCAGAAGGTACGTGGCTTTCTTTTTTTTAATTTTATTTTCCATCCTCGTCGTCTGTTGACTCCCTCCCCACCCGCCTCACCGTTCTAAGCTGCACAGGCCGCTGCTGATTTATCACTGTTATTCCAAGGACTGCTACAGGCACATTCCCTCTCATACAGTCCCATAAACTAGTTCCCATAAGATAGAGTAGTGCCCCTGTTTTGGTGAAACAGGCTATATCATTTCTTGATGACTTGATATGAACTGGAGAATAACTTTGTGGATGTTTTTTCTAGCTAAAAGAAATTGCAGTGTTGATAATGAATATGAAAAGGAAGCTGTTAATATCATTGAGAGATTCGGTCAGAGGGGCTATGTTAGGAAGAAGAGATAAGATTCATACCAACATATAGCAATGCGATTTATTTCATTTATACTAGTCTCACAACAAAATTGGGAGATACTCTATCTCTACCCAGAGATCTGCAAACTTCTTCTGATACTCAACGAAATGTTGGTATAACTGTGGTAAATGTATTTGTTGTAAATCTGTTATGGAGAATATATTTTAAGGAATTTTACAGAAAAAAACGAGTTTTTCGATTACATCCTTTATGATTGTAACAGTACAAACTGCATGTGTTTGTATAAATACAATATATTGGCTTTACAACTAGAAGGTTAAAGGATGATGGAAGGAGCCTATTAGAGCCTTCAACATTTTTGACCCGAAGTATCCCATGCCAATTTATTTTCAAATAACAACATTTAATTGAGATGGGTAAAATTACTTTTGTGGGTATCGAAGGTGATACATAATTGTGGTTGAATGCATTGGTGTTTAATCAGGTAAAACAGAATGAGATACTTTGTATTGCTAGGAGTCAAGTTTAACATCATGTTGGGGAAATGAATAAAGTCTGAGAATATTATTATGAAAGGTTCCACACTGGACTCCTATTGATGCTCACTCTATGTCAGGGTTTAATCAGAATAAGGATGACTTTTTTGATTGATTATTATTAATGGATTCATGCTTATATGTGCTAATTTTCCCCAAAAATATGTTTTAGCTAGATGATTGTCATTGGGATGTTGAGGCTTGAGGTATATAAGGATAATACTTTGTCACTTCATTATCATCACAGTGGTCCATTGATTTAGTGGATACTTATAGTCTGATAAGTGGTGTTTCAATCCTGGTGCAGGGACAAATTAGTACTAACATTTTATTTATTTATTTATTTATTTATTTTTTTGCTTGCAAGCAATGTTGTTCCTTTGTAGACTGGTTGTTAATCTACTTATATTTATCATATTAGAATCATTTAACTGACTTAAATAATATTCAGTAAGTCCTCTACATTTGATAAGGTTAGATTCTGAACAAGTTATTTCATAATATATGTGTGGATGAACTCAGACAGGCATTTTTGCATATCCGATGTCTGACCACATGTTGGTAACTTTTTGTGCTTCTTGAATACAATGTCAATAGCCATCCAATAAGTTGGACTCTTAATAATAAGTCAGGGTCATATCAGGACCTGTTTTCCTATCGCTCGTATTTAGCAGGTTAGTAGGAATCTTGCAGAGAGGTAGCGGATGAATCTGATGTGCAATTTGAACATATGAAAAAGAGGGTATTGTTTATAATTATCTGTTGTTGTTCTTAGATTACCTTATCGTAGAACTATGATATAAACTTTATAACTAAATTGAGTCTCCTGGTTTAAATTAAGATCATTCCTATGCCTCCAGCAATTACAACTTCCACTTCTAAATTTAGATATTAATAAAGACTAATCGGGTTACTATAATACCAGTCATTTACTTTTTTATTAAGCGAAAATGTGTTAAGAAAGGAGACAATCTGTGAAGGGTGTAATGATATTAACACTTCATAGGTGAGTTAATGTGTGTATAGAGTTCCTGTATATCCTTTTCGATTATAAGTCAGTTTGACTAACACTAATGTAGTCCTTAAATCAATGCATGCCTTATGAAACTAAGGAATGAAACTCGAAGAAACATGTTTGAACACATATTTTCATGTATTAGAATTTAAGGATGTAACGGAATACTTGAAGTATTCATTTTTTTGCTGATTCAATTTATATAATACCTGTAATCATTACAAAAAACTTTGGATGATAGGCAGATTAGTTTTGCACCATTTGTTTTCTCATTATGTACACTGAGATGGCTTGCTTTATAAGAGTGAGAATGTTGAATCTTAAACCATGTATAGTTATTGATGGACCACTTTGTTATCAGTATATACGCAATTAACAGTACTATATTAAGGAATTCATGTTGGAACAACTAGTCAAAAAAAAACCTGCAGAAATGTAGGGATTTGTCTACTGTATTGTGGTACATATATGTGGTATTAATAATCATTGTGGTAAATTTATAATATAAATGTACTGATTAGCTATTATCAAGTGCGTATCTTATATTACTATTATTATCCATCAGCCCTGAAGAAGTGATTGCTTTGGCTAAACACTTACTGGCTGATATTCTAATATTCAATTGTCTGTTACATTGGCATTGAGACTGGTGATGTAATGAGAATATTACTAAGACATTTACGTATTGAAGATGAAGGATGGACTGACTTAGTTTTTATACAGCTGTGGATTTTTCTTTTGTTCAGTAAAAGTGGATCTGTTATCATATGGGGGAAACATCATTTACTACGAAGCAAATAACACGCATAACGTTTACCACGCGTCACTCACCACGCAAAGGTCTTTCCCACGCGTAAGCCTTCAACGACCGTCTTTACCACGCGAGTGGTATTCCTTCCTGTCGTTGTTCTGCAAGTACGATCTGCGTTGGCTTTGGGGGGCTGGGCGGGGGGGGGGGAATTAAGGGGCTGGGGGGAGGCTAGGGGGGGTTGGGGGGGTCTCCCCCCCCCAAAAAAAGCCAAGCGGATATTAATAAATAAATAAGAAGAAAACGTAAAAAAAAAAAACGCTCTACAATGCCTCAAAACGCTGAAGGAAAAGAGCACGTCATAATAGAAGTCCGTTATCAGTTTTGATAGACGTGTTTTGACGCTTGTTTCCGTGGTCGGTGGAAGAAAGGACTGATGGTGAAAGACGTACAGGGGTAAGATATGAATCAAAACTTTGTAAATTAGGGTATTAATTAAGCGCATTATGAAAAAAATAAAAATATAATGTAAGGGAATCTGTTTATTATTGTTTAAAACATCGATCTTTTCCTTCGTACTGCATGTAGCCTATCAGTATCATTATGTAAATTTAAATGGGACGTCAGATGTTTCGTAACGTTATGATTGCGGAGTAAAAACATGCGTTGTCAAATGCTGCGTGCAAAAGACACATGCGAAGTAAAATTCGCGTGGTAAAGGCATGCGTGGAACTTGAAATCGTTGAATAATCATATATTCATCATATGGCCATATATATATATATATATATATACTATTTTCACTGAAAAAACAGAGGTTACAGGGACGTTATAGTTAGGAAATAGAATTTAAAAAACTTAAAAATTCACAGAATAAAAGAAAGGTTACAGGGACATTACAGGTCGGCTCAGAAATTAAGTGAAATTCAGAAGTTAAATGTCAATGAGGAAATGTCTCCAGTGACCTTATATGCATTTTGCCAATGCGATTGTTTCTCATGTGTCTTCATCCAGAAATCTATGATAACATGTATCCTTCTATAGAGAAGACAACAAGACTACAAAAAGGTAAATCTCCAACAAATAAGGGTCCTTCCTCTTAACTATATGAAGTAAGTGCTTCTTTGTTTGGTGGAGATGTCCGCAGCACCAAAATCGGCGGGAAAAGCGCTAGCGTTCGGTAAGCTTCCCATCCTCCTTGCAAAAGGCGGGAAGACCACTGCATACCACTAAGTGAACTCAGCACGGCCAAACGGGCAGAGCTGCAGGTGATTTTGCACATTTGCGTACTCGTAGTCATTTAAAGAGAGAACCGTGTTGTGTACTCTGCTCTCATCAGGTAAGGACAAGAAAGAACCCTCTTGGCACAGTCACTACAGATTGTGCTTCAATATATCCCTGAGGCCCTGCTGAGGAAACACACTTTCTTTGCCTTCATCAATCACGGGAGGTCAGGATCATTTGTCCTTTACAGAAGTGGAGCTTCAATTAGGGCAGCTGCAATGATTATATCTGTAAGTGCTTCCTGTTGAGGATTAATTTCCATGAAATCAACATCAGGACCAGAACGGCCCTGTGAAAACTTAATGGGGGAAGGAGGCTGTATGGGCCCAAGGACCCCATCCCCCAGGTGCCTGGCCAAAATACAAGGGGGGGGACAGCGGCTACACGGCCCTTCTCCTTGGGTTGATTTCAGACACAGGGATGCCATCTCCTGGGGCCCAGCCATGTCTACCTGGGTACCTCCCAAATCTCCCGCAAACTCTAAAGGGCCTATTAGGATCGCGGGTGGACTTACGGCTGCCAGCCACCCTAGCCGTGCTGGGACCAGCCGCCAGTAGTGAGGCGGTCCCGCACCGGCAATTAGGATGCCACTGCCACAGTGGCAGTGGCATCCCCTATTCCCAGCATTATGGCGGGCGGTGCTCACAGCACCTCCCATCAAAATGCTGTGGATGCTGTGGATGCACCTTGTGCATTTGCATGCACAACGTGGCAGCCACCACGCAGTGCCTGCCACGTTGTGCATGCAAATGCGGGGGGTACCATATTGGAAATGTTTTCTGCCTGTTCGACGAGTTGACCGGCAGAAAAGCGGCGGACAGTCTTTCCGTCCGCCGCGGACCCCTCCACCATCGTAATATGGCGAGGGAAATGGGATTCGGGCGGAGGGAAATGTCAGGCGGATCGCCACCGCCATGCGGGCAGTGGCAATTCGCCTGACATCCTAATAGACCGTAACTCTGCTCCCAGACTGCGGGAGCTCTAAAAATGCTCCCGCCGGCTGGTAGTAGACGTGTGCTCTGTTTCATGTCATGCACTGATGCAGGTAGGGAAACAGAAGCCATATTGCTCCTGCCCGGGGTACGCAGCATTATTAGCCCTCTGGGTGGGAGCAAAGCCAACTCCCGCCCCATGCTGGGAGTGGGCTGGGGCTGCATGGGTTTTGGGGGGTGTCTCTTTGACTCCCAATGTGTTGGTCAGTGGGTGCCCCAGGTGGGTACCAGGTCACCCACTTTTAATGGTGTCAGCCCCAAGACACCCCTCTTTAAAACAGACTATGGGCCCAGGGGAAAGGGGTCCCCGGTGCCTATCAAGGATTGATGCGGGAGGCTACATGGCTCCCTCCCCTTTTATTTACATTTTTGGGGCCTAATCGGGCTCAAGGAGGGGGGCCGCACACCCTCCTCCCTTTACAAATTACTTGGCCCAAGGGGATCTCATAAAGCTTGGGGAAGGGGGCCGCACTTTTCTTCTCATTTTTAGGTAGCGTTGACCCCAGGGGACAGGGTCCCAGGAGACCTGATAAGGCTCAGGGGGGCATGCAGCCCCCTCCCCTTTTAAACAAAAAACTGGTCTGCATGGCCAATGAAGGATCGGGAAGGTGGGCAACACAACCCCTTTTCCTTTTTTATTGGTTTAGCCCCGGGGGATGGGATCCCTGAGGCTCTCAATTCAATTCTTTATTTATGATTGGAGCTCAAAAGAGGCCCACAAAAAATCATAATACAATAAATGGCATGCTATAAAATTACAATTCAAACACAATAGAGGAATAAGCACAACTATAAAACATGTGTGCACATGATCTCATTTCTGTAGCAGCCACATGAATACAAATTGGATAAGTTCATGAAGCCCTAAACTATTAAAGTTATGTGCAAATTACTCTATTATGAGCTTCTAAAAAAATCCCTGAGGCCTAATAAGGCTCAGGGACGGGGGCTGCACTCCTTCCCCCTAAATGTTTGCTCCATGGGATGGGGTCCCCAGGGCCTAGGAAGGCTTGTGGAGGGGGGCCTCATGCCACCCTCCCTTTGTTATTTGTGTTTGTAGTATATAACCCCAGGGGATGTGATACGCGGGGCCTATTAAGGCTCTGGGAGGGGGGGGCTGTACGCCATGTTTAAATGTATTTGGTCCTGGGAGACCAAGTCCCCAGGGCCTTTTGGCTGTGTGGCCTCCCACCCCTTTTTATTGGAACTGGCCCCAAGGATGTGGTCCTAGGGACCAATTAAGGGTTTGGAAGGGGCTGCACAACCCCATCCAGTTAATAAATGTGTTTTGGTTCCAGGGGATGTGGTTCCAGGGGTCCGAAGGCCAACCCTACACTGCGCATTACTAAAGACTGGCACAGTGTGGTTGGCAGCCAGCTGGGGGTTTGGCTACATGGCCTGATGGCAGGGGTTGGCTACCTGTGGGGAGTTGGGAGCCGAACCTGACTGAAAAATATGTTATATATGCCTACATTTTTTGCACCGTTTGACAAAACTTCACCAGAGTTTCCCAAATAAGTGTCAAGTTGGGTCTTGCTGTGATGAAAAGCTACGGGGTGATCCATCAAGCAGTGGCTGAGAAAAAAGGGGGGGTCAATTAAGTCCTTTTTCCATTTTAATTCTCTTAGTGATTTTAGACATCGTGTTGCAACTTATGGAGGCAGGATGTCTTGTAAAAATTATAGCCAAATTTCTGAAGTTTTGTATGAGACATAGGACAAATTTAGAAAAGGATTGGTGCTGTATACATTGTTTTAGGCTATAATTGCCTTCTAGACTTGTACTCCCACGATTCATTTGAATGTTTTTAATAATATGTCTGAATTTTAGTATATTTTATTGCTGGTATATTTGTCATCTATTTAAGATATGTAATTTATTATTATCAGAGGATGTGATTTTCATCATGAACTTATATGGTTTTTCTAATTATGAAAACCGAATAAAGGAATTTTTGATTTGATTTGATTTGATCTGATTTTAGACACAACTGAACAGAATTACACCAAATTTAGCAGAAAGCTAGATGTTGGTCCAAAAAGCGACCTTTCGTGAGTTGGTGTAAATCTGTTCAGTAGTTTTAAAAGAAAACCAAATGTATATATCCACAATTGCTCCCGATCTCGTGCAGAGATCTGATTGGCTACTAACCCTTCAACCAGAAAGTATTGGCAGCCTTCTTGGAACTCAGTAAAGTCCCTAAAAATGTTTTTATAATAAAGGGAGCAGAGTAGGAATACCCAGATCCTCTAGCCCTAGTGCTGGGGTCCCCATAAGGCAAAAAATCATGCTTTAAAAAAAGATGTTGTTGCGTAATCACAAGCATTCATGAATTTGCTGCAAATACTGAAAAAAAGTGTGGGAGACCTTTTTCTTTCAGTCCCTGGGTGGGCCAGGTCCAGGGGGCATTTATTTTATTAACAAATTGGGAGGGGGCTCATGCGGCCTCCCTTCCCAAGTACATTTTGAAGCCCATGGACCGCCACCTCTCTGGGGCTTTATCTATCAATTAGTAGGGGGCGCGCATATTTCCTCTCCTCAGGCCTTTAAAGGCCCCAGAGATTTCCACTTCCCCGGGGTTTACAAATTACTACTACTTTGTAATTGCCCTGGAGACTGTCACCTCCCCGGGTTACAAAATTACTGAAAAGAAGGGAAGGGGGCCCCCCTCCTGGGACATATTCCACTCCAGTGACCACCACCTCCCTAGGGCCGGCCCATTGAAAGTGAAGGAGGGGTAAACATGGCCCCCGTGGCCATTAATGGCCCTGGGAACTACCACCCCCCAGGGTTGCCCCCTATGTCCCAGTGTACCCACCTCTGGGACATAGCTGTTTTCTCTTGCTTGGCAGGAGCAATGCCAGGTCCCGCCAAGTGAGAGCAAACACGAATTCCGCTCCCAGCATGCGGGAGCTGTCACCCACTGACAGATTGCTCCTGCACACATGGAGCTGCATATTTAGAAGCTCCCTGCATGTGGTACCAATTCTGGCTCCTGCACGAGGCCGCAGCTGGCAAGGACCACAAGGTCTTTAAGGCTCCCCCTGCGATCTCCTTCAAAGCACACTGGGTGCTTTGAAGGAGATCGCAGGGGGAGCCTGTCCCCGAGGACACAGTAAGTGAGCCGACCCAGCGTCAATATATTTTTTCTTCTTTTTATTTTTTTTACCCCAGGGGGTCCCTCTGTGTCCCCCAGGGGGCCTAATTGGGCAAGTTGTACCTAATCTGCCCCTTTATATCATTTTTGTTTTGAGATTCAGGATAGAGGACTAAATACCTGAGTACTGTAATGGCTGCCAGCAACATTTTTCTCATGTAGCTGGCAGCCAATCAGAGCACCACCTCAGGCAAGATTGCCCAAACGAAAAAGCTCCCTGGGCCTATCAGAATGCTTTAAATTTAAATTGGCACTTCCACAAGACTCTCACAAGCACCTCGTCGACCATGTGCAAATGTGGATCTCGGTTTGAAATCACTAGGACAGCTTGAACCAACATCTATGTCCATTTTCATCAAATTCTAAAAAGGATCTACATGACAAGTATGTACATCATCAAGCGTGAGCATAGTATGCAGTAATTCTACATCACTAATGCACAATTTGCTTATAGTTGGTGTGCTGAGAGTATCAATTTTCCTAGTTGGTCTAGTAAGATACCACTTTTTAAATTTTAATTATACCTTGCGATCAATTACACAAATCGTTATTTATCTTTGTTTGTATAGCACATATTTATGTTACTCTTATTTTTGCTTGCTTTGTCGATTCTGAATCACAACTATGCTATTTTTATAATGGTGGCTGTTTTCATTTGGATTGTTTTTTGTATTTTATGGTAAACTGACAATGTCTAAAAAAAAATTAATTCATTTAAATTTGATAAATTACAATTATTTTTTCAATAATGTATTAAAAAAACATGTAAACCAAAATGTTTTTATGTATTAATTATGCAATAAAAATGATTTCAAGTTATGTACAGAATTAATTTACACTTAACTGATTGGTAATAAGTGTATGTTATTTTTAACAACTATATATATTTACAAAAAAATATAGGGTTAAAGGAATTTTATAGTTGGGAACAGATTTCACATGCACAAAACTATAGAAAATCAGCAGTTATAGTTTCCTGATCTAACTATAACTCACGCCCCAGCAATACACTGCTTATGACATCACATATTACATCACTCATGACATTGTCAGTGACTGAGGGAGGCAAGATGGCGACCGCGTAGGAGGTCAACAGTAGCACTAAAGAACTGGTCAGGTTCTTGAGTGTAAAAGACCCATATTGGACTCCATGAAGTAATTAAAAACATTGAGAGAAACTGGAGTAAAAAGGGAAGAGTAACAAAAGAAGAAGAAAAGGAAAAAAAACCACCTCGTATCCTAGTCCCATATGCAGGGCAGACGGAGATCGCATCACAGACTCTGGGCAATCTGCCTGAGGATTGCTGAGCGTGCCGTTAGGGAGCATCTTTCTTGCCTGGTGACTCACCTGATCGGAGCAGGAATGGCTCCAAAGCTTGCAGCGAACGCAAACGCCGGATCAAAGGCTGCCCCGGCGGCGGCAGCTCGGAGACTGCGGGGGGAGACCACTATGGAGCGAAGCGTTTTGGAGCAGGCATCCGCTGAACCCCGGCGAATGCCAGTCCTGGACCCGGTGAGGAGAGACAAGGGCGGCAATGCGAGAAAAAATCGGGTGAACGGCCCGTCGGTTGCAGACAAGCTGAGACGCGGCAAAGACCCACGGTTTGAGACAGCTGGGGACGCGGAGGGTGAGGAGGCAGCGTCCAGCACAGCGAAAGGGCTGAAAGAAAACCAAATTGCAGAGCTGAGCCCGGCGTGGCATCAAGAGCACGAGCAAGGGGAAAAGTCGTCCCTGGAACAGCAGACAAGGTACCTGCAGATAACCCCTCTCTATGAATGAATGAATGAATGACTGGGGTTTTTTTGTATAGCGCGATGTTCACTCCAAGGAGCATCTTGGCGCTTTCGGAACCTCAGCAGAAGTATTTGCAGGGGGGAGAAGGGAGGAGAAAAAGAGAGGGGGGGCGGGCAGCAAGAGGATGGTAAGGGGGTCATATTAGTGACAGTATTTGATTGTCCGGGGTGCCAAAGATCCAGGTTTTTAGGAGTTTCCTGAAAGTGGGTTCGTTACGGGTGTGCCTAAGTTGTGAAGGCAAGATGTTCCAGGCCTTTGTACCAAGTGCAGCCAAGGTTTTGCCTCCCCGGGTTTTCAATTTAAAGTTGGGGATGGTGAGAAGATTTTCTGTTCGTTTCGTTTTGTAGGGCCTGATATTGCCTCTCAGGTATTGTATGCCGGTTTCATTTATGGCTTCATGTGTAATGGTTAGGACTTTGTACAGGATCCTTTTATGGATAGGTAGCCACTGGAGAGTCTTTAGTGCCTCAGCTGAAGGGGCGCGCTTTGGGAGCCCAAGTACAACCTTGCGGGGGAGTTCTGGACTACTTGCAGTCTTTTTACCACCGTCTTTTTCGTTCCTGCATATAAGCTGTTGCAGTAGTCCAAGCGCGACAGGACCAGTGCCTCTGTCACGGTCTTCCTAGCATGCAGGGGGAGTAGATCGAAGAATTTTCTTAGAGTTTTTATGGTTTGAAAGCACACACCTGCCACAGTAAGTGCTTGTTTGTAAAAGGAAAGTGTGGGGTCGAATTTAATGCCTAGGTTTTTTGCGCTGTCTACTGTGGTGGGCGGGGGGTCTGAATTTGAGGGCCACCAGAGGGTGGGATTAAAATCATTTGATTTTTCAAACAGCATGATTTCTGTTTTAGAGCTGTTGCATCGGAGATGATTTGCTTCCATCCACTTCATAACTGCGGTAAGGCAGAGATGGAATTTTTCTTCTGCTGCGGTGGAATGTTTATCTAGGGTGAGGATCAATTGAGTATCATCTGCATACAAATTGCTTCAATATTGAAGGAATCAATTAGTAAAAGAAGAGGAGACATGTATAGGTTGAAGAGGGTCGGTCTCAGGGAGGAGCCCTGAGGGACCCCCCGAAGAAAGCAGTTTACCCTCAGATTTGTAACTGCCCATTGTGACAATCTGGTTTCTTTGTTCCAAGAAAGATGTTATCCAGGAGAGGGCTTTGCTGTTCATACCGACGTGCTTCAGTGTATCCAACAAGATGTGATGGGAGACAGTATCGAAGGCCGCGGACAAATCCAACAGAATCAGTACTGCCTCCCTGCCCTGATCCAGTGCGAGCTTGAGGGTGTCTGAGGTATGGAGCAGCACTGACTCTGT
Source organism: Lissotriton vulgaris (assembly GCF_964263255.1). NCBI lineage: Eukaryota > Metazoa > Chordata > Amphibia > Caudata > Salamandridae > Lissotriton > Lissotriton vulgaris. The sequence continues at coordinate 1,300,391,439 of NC_141695.1, read as the reverse complement.
TGAAAGTCCCGGCCTGAAACCAGATTGTTTGGGGTGTAGGATGTTTGAGCTTTCCAGAAACTCATTCAGTTGAGTGTTAACTATTTTCTCTGCAATTTTGCTCAGACAGGGGAGGAGGAAGATGGATCCCAGATTGGAGAGAGTGGTGGGGTCCGAGAATTTTTTTGGAGGGGTTTGACAGCAGCCGTTTTCCAAAGGTCAGGGATTTTAGCGAGTTTGAAAGTAGTGTTGATAATTTGGTTAATGACGGGGTTTACTATGTCGACTAATGAATGTAGGATTTTGGGCGGGCATGGATCAAAAGGGTAGCCCGATTTGCAAGAGAGGATGGCCTTCCTGGATATTTCTAGGCTGATTTCTTTGAAATCCTTGAGTTCCTCTTTCGTTCCTGAGTCTGGGGCTTTGTGGTGTTGGGGTGAATTGTCGATGAAGTCTTTTTTGAGGTCCCTGATTTTGTTTTCAAAGAACACTGCAATGTCATCGCACAGATTTTGTGACGGAGGTATTTTACATTCTAGGCTGGCCGGGTTTGTGAAGGATTTAACTATTTTAAAGATAGTTTTTTGGTTGTCTTCAGCTACCTTGATGAGATTAGTAAAGTGAATTTTCTTCTCGGTTTTGATTTGTAGGTGATAAGTATTGAGGGCTGTTTTTAAGCATTTCATATCTTCGACCTTATATTGTTTCCTCCATAGCTTTTCTAGTTGTCTGCACTGGGCTTTCATGGCTTTCAGTTGGGAGGTGAACCATAGGGCTGATTTGTGTCTTATGATCTTAGCTTTTTTCATAGGGGCTAGGGTATTAGCTATGGAGAGTATCCAATTGTTGAAGAGGTCGTTATCGATGTCAGGGTCGCCTGTCAGGGTTGGTTTAGTAGAATTTGCCAGGGTCTGAAGGTCGGGATTGGCAAGCATATTTTTCCAATTACGTGTGGGTACCTTGATGGTGGGCTTTTCCCTAGTATGTCCGTTATCATAAATGAATCTAAAGGGAATAAGTTTATGGTCAGTCCAGGTGAGAGTACCTGGAGAGGTCGTTATTATGTTGGTGGCATTGGTACATATCCCGTCAAGGGTATGTCCTGCTGTGTGTGTGGATCCTTTGTTTTGGATTACCAGGCCTAGGGAGTTGGTGATTTCCTTAAAAGTTTTAGTGTTAGGGCATTCGTCTACCTCTAAATGTAGGTTGAAGTCTCCCAAGATCGTGAAATGTGAGTAGCGCACCACCAGAGGGCTCAGAAAGTCTCCAACGGTGTCTAGAAAATTTCTGGTAGGTCCAGGGGGCCTGTAAACAAGTACTCCGGCGAATTTTGTGAGGTTATCTATTTTGAATTTGAAGCAGAGGTTTTCTGCATCTTTTAATTCAGTGGAGTGCGATGTGGAACATTTCAGATAATCTCTGTAGATAATGGCTATCCCTCTTCCCTTTTTCCCTTTTCTGTCTAGCCTGGAAATGGTATAGCCTATCTAGCACTAATCCCGAGGAAGAAAGCTATCCCCTGGAGAAAGGAAATGTAGAGGAGCCCGGGGGTCAAAGTACACTTGAAGGGAGAATGACACCCACCCAACAAAGTCAAAATGTGGAAAGTAGTAGGGAAAATACCGGAAGTGAAAAGGCCTCTGATATATCTAAAGTAGTGGAAAAGGAGACAAGATCGCTTCAGATGGCAGCCAAGGCAAGGGCTTGCGACTTAATGGCGGCTCCACATCTCCCAGCTGGGGATAAGGAAAGCTCAGACCTGGATAAGGACAAAGAGAAGGAGCCCAGTGATTGCTTCGTCTCTGTTTCAGAAGGGGCAGAGTGGTCTGATGATCTGAGCTCATCCCCAGGTGTTAGTGATTTGGACTCAGACCTGGAAGGGAGTGATCTGGACCCCCCTAATACCACCAAGAAATCTAATCCCCAGGTAGATCTACAGAACCGTAATAGAAAGAATTTAAAATGGGACTACTCTTTGGCCACCCCGCTAGCCGGTAAAACTTCATCAGAATCTACCACGCCTACCACAACGCTGGATGTCATACACCCGGCTATCCTCCCAATTGGGAGGAGACACGCCAGGACAGCCGCAAGGCACAGGCTGCAATGAGGAAGATACAGGGGGTAGTGAGAAAACTATCTAAGGCTTGCACAAATATTGGAGAGAGGGTGACCAACTTAGAGGAAAGGATAGTCGCAACACAACTGAAGCTGAGGCGACTAATGCTTTTACCTAAGCAGAGGCCCAAAGTGCTCAAATTAAGGACTTCCAGTGAAAGCTGGAAGAGTTAAAAAACAGGCAGAGAAGGAACAATCTTAGAGTGCTGGGGATCCCCGAAGGGGTAGTGGGGTCAGACACAAGAATGTATACAATGGAACTGTTTAGATCCGCTTTCCCCGAGATGCCTGATTGGAACTGGTCAGCTGAAATACAAAGGGTACACCGTACCCCGTTTAAGATTCAAGACTCTGCAAGAGGAGGGTGCGAACCTCGAGGGATTCTGGTGTTTTTAGGAAATGTCCTACTGAGACAGGCAATTGCATAGAAGGCCAGACCCGAGTCAAAGAGATCAAGTGGGGCGGTCTCATTCTTCATCCGCCCTGATTTTTGCCACCCAAAGGTGGAGAGGCGCTGGAGACTAAGGCAGCTAATCAAGCTGTTCCAGGAGAAGAATGTCCAGGTCTACCTTATCAACCCGGACCAATTAAAAGTGATACATGAGGGACATACCAGATATTTTTCTTTGGAGATAAAGGGCAAATAATTTTTGGGGACTGTAGGCACCTAAGAGGACTTTATGTTTTTTTTGTCGATCGTAAGAAGCTATAGGTTTTGGCTAGGTTTCGCGTAGGGTGGGTGCTTGGTGTCGGGGAGATCGGTTAATATTGGGGAAGATTGTGTGATACATTGCTAAGGACATTTTAAGATATATAAAGAGCTGAATATTGTCTCTCTTTACTTCTTGTTTTTTTTTCTTCTTTTGGATCAGTTGTGCTCTCTTTATATGTTTTTCTAATTTGTCATGATGTGTGGGACTTGAAAATGTTTTTTTATAATGATTTGTTAGGACCCAGATCATTATTGCTACACTCATCACATGCACAGACCTAGGTCTGATCGCTTCCTGAGGGTGGTGGGAGCAAGGGGATGGGGAGGAGGAAGGAGGGGAGATTGTGGGAGGTGGAGGGATGGTAGGGGGAGGAAAAAATATTTTTAAAAAACAAGTACCTGGTGCTATGGAGCGTTTTATGATAAAATGCTAGCTATATCTAAATATCAGAAAAGATGGTTCTATAAAGGTTATGTCCAGAAGGGGATAAATGGGGAAACTTAATATTTGTTCAATACATATTGGGGGTCTTAATGCTAGGAGAAAAAGGCCAAGGCTGAGACACTTTGTTTGTTCAAATAATATAGACATATTATGCTTGCAGGAGACCCATTTATCATGGGAGAAGAGACATTTGCTCAACATTAGGGGTTTCGATTTGCTGGCCTGCTCTTCACAGATGTCGACAGTCAGGGGGGTGGCAGTACTAGCCAAAGCCATGCTGGGAGGCGTAAAGCGATATGGGGCAGATACTTTGGGGAGATGGGCACTGGTTGAGCTAGGGGTGGGTTGCACAATTTGTGTGATATATGGCTTTAATCAGGATGACCCAGAGGTTTATGATTTTCTTGAATTGGAACTAGCAAACTGGCATAAACCCATCATCGTTTGCGGAGAACTGAACATCTCTGCTGATTTTACTAACAATCCTTTCTGCACAGGGCTGAAGCCAAGGGTATATCGGGCACTTAGTTCTCTAGTTACGTCGCACGGGTTAACTGATGTATGGGGTGCTTAAGAACATAAGGACCCTGGGTACACCTATTTTACATGCCCATTCTAGAAATATACCAAGCTGGACTACTTTCTGATATCCTGTTATGGAGTTGGAAAAGGTTAATATTAAAAAGCTCCCGAAAATGTTGTCTGGCCATAGTCCATTAATTTAGCAATATGAATTAGAGACTGTCAGTGCCAACAAAAAGCAATCCCAGTGGACTTTTGAGAGGAAGCTATTAACAGACTCTAGATACATAGAACATTTAAGGAGATGGGCGCAAGATTACTTCAATATGAACCGCTTTAGTGCAACCAGGAATTGCGTCCTGGATGCATTTAAGGCGGCTCTGAGCTGCAAAACAATCAGTTTTGCGGCCAGGCTCCGAGATGAGAAGAAGGGGGAGGAGAGTCAGCAGAGTATTCTCATAATTAAAACAGAGCTGCATAAATGGATAGCCCAGAGGGCTCCCAGGGACTATCAGACTCAAAGGAGTAAACTTTACTAAACAGGGGAAGAGGCGGGTAAACTGTTGGCCCTTCGGATCAGGCAAAAGGGAAGCAAGAATGTAATATCAAGCATTCGGGATGGGTTCCAGGATTATACAAAGCCAAGGGATATTTTGAGGACTTTCAAGAACTTCTATCAAGGATTATAGAAAGAGGAGAAAGGAATTGAGGGTGGAAGCCCTGTGTTTGAGGATATAGGTCCCCAGCTAAGTAATCAAGATAAAGAAATATTAGACAAAGACATAGTAATAGATGAGGTATTGGAGGCGATCCAGGAGCTAGCAGCAGGAGAGGCAGCAGGGCCGGATGGTATCCCGCTGGAAGTTTATAAATATATATTCAGGGCGAGATAGCATTAATATTGCTGGATGTATTTGGCGGGATAATGTGTACTGGTGTAATTCCTGATTCTTGGAAAGAGACAAATATTGTGGTATTCCACAAAAAAGAAAAACCAAAAATGTATCCTGGCTCATACCGCCCAATATCCCTCATTAATGCGGATACCAAGATATACGCAAAGGTTCTTGCAAAAAGGTTGGAAAGGATCATTGGCGGTCCAGTCTCCCCGTGGCAGCACGGGTTTATTCCAGGCCGCAGAACAACGGATCACATTAGGCGCGCTATTACCCTTTTTGACGCGCAGGCTGCCACTGGGGGGAGGTTGGCTATGATCCTTCTCGATGAGGAAAAGGCCTTTGACCGTGTTACATGGAGGTATCTATGAGGAATATTGGAGCGTAGATGGTATGGCCCAAAAATCATGGGGCCATTAAGGCTATGTACTGTGAACCCAAGGCTAGAGTGCAGATAATGGGGAAAAGTTCAGAAAGGATCTATATCTCCAGGCGGACGTGTCAGGTTTGTCACTGCTCACCTATCCTTTTCGCCCTGTATATAGATCCTCTGGTCTGCAGGATATTGGGGTGCGATGATATCATGCCAGTGGTCTTGAACGGGTATGAGACCAAACTACTGGCTTATGCCGACGATCACCCCTGAACCAACTGGGGCTATGGTGGCACTCACACGAATAGCAGGTGAATTCGGTCACTGTTCAGGGTATCTCCTGAACGAGAGCAAGAGTCAAATAATTTGTACCGACAATATAAGCAGAGTTGATAGTAGATATTCGGGTTCAGCAATATATCCTGGAGTCAGGGTCAGCTCAGCAATAGACACAATTGTTGAAGAAAATGTTACCCCACTGCTAAAGTCGATGGCGACAGATTTGAAAAGAATTGACGCTTTACATCTGTCCCTGATAGGCAGGGTAAATGTATTGAAAATGACCATGTTTCCTAAGATTCTATACCTCTTTCGCTCTATCCCATTCTTAGTAGAGGAAAGTTTAATGAAGTCTTTGGAGGCAATCTTTATGAGTTTTGTTTGGCAATATGGCAAAACTAGGCGGTCAATTAAATATCTGTCCTTACCATAGGAAAGGGGAGGGTTGGCAGTCCCGAATCTAAGATTCTACCACTGAGCCTGTATGCTTACTCAGATGGCAATACTATTTGTTCCGGTCACAAATTTAGCGGATACTCCTTGTGGCAACCAGAACCCCCCCTCTATCTATGAACTTCCATTGGGTAGGGAAACTTTGGGACTCCTACTGTGGAAAACGGAGCGGCGCTATTTCAGAAAAAGGTGCTACAAGGTCTTGAATAGTGCCTGGGGGGTCTGGAAAATGGCGCAAAGATTAATGGTAATATTGAAAACTAATTATTATCTACCCCTTTGGAAATCCAGTATTTTTCCACAATTTAGCAATGATAGAAGGGGACAGATTAGGGAACATCAAGGAATCAAAAGAGTGGGCGATATTTTTGAGGGGGATTTCCTTATGACGTTTGATAAGATACAACAAAAATGTGATATCCCGGCTAACCAAGCATTTAAATTCTTTCAGATTTATAAAACGTTAACATCTATACAACTCCGTGTTTCTCCAGGCGGCAGAATTAGTATGATGGAATATCTGTTAAATGGTGGCACAAAGATCAAAATGGTATATAGGTCCTTATTGTGAGAGATCCAAGATGATTTAAAAAAATGTGAAGCTGCCTGGACATCGAAATTGGGTGACCCGGATGTCGATGTTGATAAAGCCTTGCAACTAGATTGGAAACTTTTTCGTTCCATGAATCTGAGGGTGCACCACTATAAAACCCTTTTTAACTTATACTTCACACCAACCAAACTGAATCAATGGGGTAAAAGGTAAGATGACAAGTGCCCTAGATGTCATGAAGGGCCTGCAAATGTATTGCATATGTTTCAATAAATCAATCAATCATATCATTTGTAAAGCGCACTACTCACCCGTGAGGGTCTCAAGGCGCTGGGGTGGGGAATGCTGCTACTGCTCGAAAAGCCAGTTCTTGAGGAGTTTTCTGAAGGTCAGCAGGTCTTGGGTCTGCCGTAGGTAGATGGGGAGGGTGTTCCAGGTCTTTGCGGCGAGGTGGGAGAACGATCTACTGCCTAAGGTCACTCTTCGGAAGCGGGGGACTGTAGCGAGGGCGAGGTCGGCGGAACGGAGCTGGCGGGTGGGGGTGTAGAAGCAGAGTCGTCTGTTGTGGTACGTTGGTCCGGTGTTGTGGAGTGCCTTGTGTGCGTGGGTGAGGAGCTTGAAGGTTATCCTCTTGTTGACTGGGAGCCAGTGCAGGTCTCTCAGGTGGGGTGTGATGTGGCTGCGGCGAGGAATGTCGAGGATCAGGCGTGCAGAGGCGTTCTGGATGCGTTGGAGCCGTCCCATGAGTTTGGCTCCTGCGTAGAGGGCATTTCCATATTCCAACCCACTGATGACAAGGGCCTGGGTGACTTTTCTTCTCGTTTCAGTGGGGATCCACTTGTAGATCCTACGGAGCATGCGGAGGGTGTTGAAGCAGGAGGAGGAGACGGCGTTGGCCTGTTTAGTCATGGAGAGGGTGGAGTCGAGGATGACCCCTAGGTTGCGTGCGTGGTCGGCGGGTGTTGGAGCAGTTCCCAATGTGGTCGGCAACCAGGAGTCGTCCCAGGCCGAAGGGTTGGATCCGAGGATGAGGACCTCCTTCTTGTCCGAGTTCAGCTTCAGTCGGCTGTTCCTCATCCATTCAGCAACGGCCTTCATTCCTTCGTGAAGGTTGGTTTTGGCGGTGTGGGGGTCCTTGGTGAGGGAGAGTATCAGCTGGGTGTCATCAGCGTAGGAGAGGATGTTGAGGTCGTACCGATGGGCGACGTGGGCGAGCGTCACCATGTAGATGTTAAACAGAGTTGGGCTGAGGGATGAGCCCTGGGGTACGCCGCAGATGATCTCAGTGGCTTCGGAGCGGAAGGGGGAAGGCGGACGCTCTGTGTTCTGCCGGAGAGGAAGGCGGTGGTCCAGTACAGGGCCTTCTCTTGGATCCCAGCATTGTGGAGGCGTGTTCGTAGTGTGTGGTGACAGACCGTGTCGAACGCGGCTGACAGGTCCAGGAGGATGAGGGCCGCCATTTCTCAGTTGTCCAGCAGTTTCTGTGGTGAGATTGAGAAGTTCTGGGAGGGGCTGCTAGGTGTGAAGATCAACCTATCCCCTACCCTAATGATAATACGTAGTGATAGTAATCTGGGGCTAAGTAAAGAGGATGAAGCCCTTGTTTTTATTTCTGTTGCGGTCCTTCGAATTCTTATTTCGGTAGGCTGGAAAGATACAGTAGTACCCTCCTTTCAGATGTGGTTGGCCAGACTCCTGGGGATACATAATATTGAATCTTCCCTATACGAGCATAAGGGTAGGAAAACGCATGAAATGGGGCTGAGCATCTGGGCCCCCATCAAGAGATGGAGGGAGTCCCATGTCTAAACTGTTTAAAATGTTTATTTAATAATTTGTATATATGTATATATAATATTTGTAATATGTATATATGTATATATAATATGTGTATATGTTCTGAAATAATGAAGTGTGATTCCCTGTTTGTATCGCCTTTTATCATCCTTTAGATAGCCTGTTGTCTCAACTGATTCTTCGAAAATTTGTACCTGCTTTAAAACGATGTATGTCGGATTTTTCAATAATATTATAATATTAAAATGTATTTATTGAGATCTGTACCAGTTATTTAATAGAAAAAAGAAAAAAAAGACATGGCCAGTAACATTAGTAACCTTTGGTTTTTCAAGGAATCTCTATGCTTTTTTAAAATTAATTCCCAACAATAATGTCCCTGTTACCTTTGTTTTATGGGGTAATTTTTTAGAAGAAAAAACCTACTCGTCATAGTCACTACAGAGGAGAATACGCTCCAATAGACTATTGATGCATTTGCCTACATCAAGGATTTAAGATTGTTTTTCAAGGTGCATTTGCCAAGAAAACACTCTTGCTTTGCCTTCATTAAGCCAAACAAATTAGGAACATTTGTCGTTTACAAAAGTGGAGCTTCAACTAGGGCCCCTGCTAGGTTTTTATTTGTAAGTGCTTCCCGTTGAAGTTTAAGAAATGAGCACCAGTGCCAGAACTGAAACTCACCTACCTGTTTATCTACAGAAGTTTGCAATTTTGCAAAAAATGTCTACCCACCTGGAGTACTTTTTACTGGTTTATTAGTAAGTGCTACTTTTTTAGGTTAATGTCTTGTGCATATTCTGTGCTACAGCTGCATAATGGATTACGAGGAAATATGTCCAGTTACCTTGTGTGAGTTTACTTTTTACCTTATGTGAGTTTACTTTTTACAATAATATTGTTACTTGAGCGTCTTCTTCCAGAAATCAGTGATAACATGAATTCTTGCATAGAGAAGATAAAGTGACTAAAATGAGGTGAATCTCCACCAAACAACACAACAATACTTCCTTTTAAATATATGAAGTAAGTGCTTCTTTGTTTAGTGGAGATGTCCTCATATTCATCTGCATCAAGAATGTGTCACAAAAAATGGCTGGAAACATGCTCAGGGATAAAATGTCCCTCATTCTGGGACAAGGCGGGAAGACTTTTGCCCACTACTAAGGTGGGCGCGGAGGGGCATTTCTCCTGCTCCCGCCTGGTGGGAGATTTAAATTGCTCCCACCAAGCAAGAGCAAAACAGAGGTTTCCCTGCCTGAACCAGTGCTAACAGGGAAACAGCTATGTTCCGGGGATAGGTACCCCAGGACAAAGCCGGAGCCCGGGCCATGGGACCCCAGGGACATTAAAGGCCCCGTTAGGAGAACCGTGCTGGTAATGGGTATTTTAACTCAGAAGCAACCTTAATGTGTTGTCCGACTTTATCATTGGCCTTCATGCACACCTAGCTCCTCTGCATAAAGGTTTTCAAATTATTCTAGGCGGTGATTTTAATGCCAAACTTGGTCTGACCCAGGTGGAAAATTTGCACTCAGTATTTGACTGACTTAGCATTGGAGGCAATAGGTGCCTGAGGGATAAGGGAGGGGGGGAGGCTCGCTACCAAATCATTCAACTGTTCTTCTTAATGTTACTGATTTTCATGATCCTCTCTGCAGAACTAAAGCTACCTTCAAGAGGAGGGAGTCCATCTCAGTAATAGACGGTGTCCTTGAAAGTTGGGATTTTTCCACTAGAGTATCAAGGGCTGCAATTAATGAAAGTCTACACAGTGATCAGTACCCCTTAAGTGTTACCCTATGTATACCTAGGTGTGTGGGGAGCTCCTAAGACCATATCTCCTGGATTGCTAGTTGTCAAGTTCCAGGGATCACGCTTGGATGGAGCCCCATGACTCCCTGAGTGGGTCTGTGAGTGAGTGCATGAGTTTCTCTGTGGGTCTGTCTGCTGCGAGTGCATGCATGAGTATCTGAATGAGTCTGTGAGTAGGTGTGTGAGTCTCAGTGTCTCTGTAAGTGATACGTGAGTCTCTGAGTGGGTTAGTGAGTGGATACATGTTGGTCTAAGTGGGTCTGTGAGTGGGTGTGTAAGTGTCTGAGTGGGTCTGTTAGTGGTGTGAGAGTGCCTTAGTGGGTCTGTGAGTGGGTGTGTGGATGTGTGAGTGGGTCTGTGAGTGGGTGTGTGAGTGTATGTGTGGGTCTCTGAGCAGCTAGGTGAGTCTGTGAGTGGTGTTTGAGTGGCTAAGCCACATTTGGATGGGTTACCTCCTTAGGCTGTTGTCGTACCCCACAGACCCTATCCCCCAGCCACATTTGAATTCGGGAGGGAAGCCATGCAGCCCCTCTTCCCAGGTCGTTTTCAGCCCCAAGGGCCCCATTCCTCAGGGGTCTTCCTTAGTGTAATATATATATATATATATATATATATATATATATATATATATATATATATTTTTTTTTTTTCTCTCTCCTCCAGTGCCGGTATGTGCATATGGGGCTGTCGCGGCGCGGTCCCGGTTAGGCCACCGACAGGCCTATAATATTTACCAATTCCCTCCAAGGTTATGAAGGAAGCCAGGACACACGGAGTTCGTTGCAAAATATTTAATGGCAGCAGAAAAAAATGCGACGCGTTTCGCCGATAAGGCTTGCTCGCGAGCGTGAGCAAGCCTTATCGGCGAAACGCGTCGCATTTTTTTCTGCTGCCATTAAATATTTTGCAACGAACTCCGTGTGTCCTGGCTTCCTTCATAACCTTGGAGGGAATTGGTAATATATATATATATATATATATATATATATATATATATATATATATATATATATATATTGTTCGAGTGAACAAGCGGCTGAGGCTGCGAAACGCGTCTTGACGTTACCAGAATAAAGAACTTTTGAAGCACTTACTCTGGGTCCGTGTCCGGATTTTTTAAAGGAGCTAGCGCTAGTCACAATTTGGAACTTTTGATATATATATAAGGGAAGGGTGCCATGCCGCCCTGCTCTATCGGCCAATTTTGGCTCCAGGGACCTGAATCCATAGGACCCCGACGACAAATAATGGGGAGGGGGGTCACACAGTTCCCCCTTCCTGGACCGATTTCAGCCCGGGGATCCCATCCCCTTGGGCCCAGCCAACACACAATAGGGGAGGGGGCCTAACACCCCGTCTCCCAGGGCAGATTTAGGAACAATAATCGCATACTGCATCTATTTTTATTCTAGAATGTGTTGAACTGGGCCATTTTAGACTTTATGCAGGTTATGTTCAGGTTATGTTATCAGCTTTTTTTTAAAGCGCTGTTCTTGTATTAGCAAGTCCTCAGACCTCCCTAAATGGTGTGTTTCCGCATGATTGAGGGCTTTCTGCCTGGTTGGAGTCCAGAGGATGAATTACGATGCAGTGTTATCTGGTGTGGGGCATGTGACGTCTTACACATTAGGTACAAGTTATAAGAATTGTTTGACACTCAAACACCCACTCACACACCCATTCTGCTACTCTCCCATCTACTCACAGACCATCACAGCACTCACAAACTCACTCACACACCCATACAGATACTCACAAACCCACTCTTAAGGGCTACCTGTTAAAGTTGGGTGCAAGGTCTTTATAGTTAGGAAACCGGATTTTTAATTGCACCATACACCATACAAGTGTGATGCGGCAAACAAGCTTAAAATTATGTAATGGTATTGGGTCAGAAAATAATCATTGTTTTGAACTGACAAGCATTGTAATCATCACTGCAGTGGTAATGCATCACATGAACACAATGCACTTGGTAGCTTTACTTATGAAACACTAATTTTAAGAGCTAAGAGTTAATGAAAATGACATGAAGTAGAACTTACCCTCGAGCTCTCCCTAAAGATGGGATGGTTAATGTTGCAGGTGCTTTTCCTCGCAGCAGCTTCCTCTGGGCCCACATCTGTATTGCAATTAATGGACATTAAACGCCTGTTGGACTAGACAAATAAAATTCCATGAAAAAGTGAATTAGAGAGAAAATAATACATGAGTGAACAAAATACAATAGATAAATAATATGTTAGTAAAGTACATTGGAACACACTGAGGGCTCACCCTCAAGATGGTTATATCAGCAGACAGTTTTCCAGTTGGTGTTTCTAATCAAAATTGTAAACTCTTGATTTCCCTATGAATTTACACAACACCCTGACAAACACCAACAAACAAAACAATATATTTTAGGCTCAAACAAAGCCCATTGTCACCATTAGTTTCTTTAACATAGAAAAAAGTGGCTGGTAATTTAAAAACATGTCATAAATCAGTAGTTTCAAACTTAGTTCAAACTGGTCCTGTTACATGCCAGACTTTTAAGATTTAAAAAAATGAGAGGAGGAATGCATATTCTCAGCCAAAAGTAATTACCATTGACAGCATTTATGTAGATTGTATTTTACTCCTTTTTCCGCTACAGATATGGGCCAACCTTATGTAAGTCTTTTTTGACCAAGCTCATATAAGAGCAGTGCGGTCCAACTACCAGGCCATGCTCCCTATAGATCAGCGATAGAATGGTTTCAGTATATTTGTGTCTCTTCAGTGAGGTGCAGTGTGATTCTTATAGCAGGTGAGCATGGGAACTAGGTCTGGATATAACCATTGCATTTACGGCATCCCACTGAGAAAAACAGAAAAACAAACAAATAACAAGCATTGGCAAAGCCCATGGCTATTGGCTTTGTTAATGTCTTTTTAAAGATGTTGCACGGCAAAGTTAATGCAAACAAGGCACTGTGATGCTGTCAGCGTTGACCACTTCATAGCACTTTTTGGAAATGTACTTTTAGACATGTCGCACAGTAACATCTTATTAAAACATCAGTAAATCCTTCAGCCAAGATCTAAAGCACTTTATTCACATCAATAAGGAGCCTTGCAGCTCTCTTGACCACCTGATTCATCTCACAAGCCCAATCTGCCATGGTGATAGAAATTAGTCTCTCTGCCAACCTATAAATCTGCCCCTAAGTGATTTGCGAAGAATCACATCATGTTGATTCGACGCAAGGACTTGAACCTGGTTTTCCCAGTTCCATTGTCGGCAGCTCTTGCTGTTAGGCACATCTCCTCCCTTTATACATCGTTTTCCTGTCCCCGAAAAATTTCAAAATTATGACATGAGAGAAGTACATACAAATACTTCGAGCTAATAATTTAATAATCACCTATATTTTCATCTACAGTTGTTCTATTTTTAATCTTTTAAAATGGCCAACACTTATTACATCCATACATTTGAGGTGTTTGTCCTTTTTAAATTGAACAGCATTCTACCATTACAAGTAGATCTGAGATGCAATTTATTATGCAGCGAAGAGTACACTACCTGTTGCCATAAAGGGTGTACTTGTTTCGCCAAGAAAATAAGTTATCTGTCCCAATAGTGGTGAGCAGCATTCTATTTAATATAGAGGAGCAAGTAGCACCCCTTTTATCCTGCATATTCACTTGTTTGTCCCCGTGACTTGAGGTGAGGGTGACCTACCAACACCTCTGAGCAGAAAAGCTACAAATCTCAAGGACAGGCAAAGCAGCATCATTTTGGGTATTTGTGCGATATAATTAATTCATTTATAATTCAATTATTTAATTTTGCCCATTGAAAATTAGTGAAAAATGAATGGTGTAATAGTTATACTGGGCATCAGTGAAGCTCTTCGGGGGGCCACAAAGCAACAGAAGTGACTCAGTTTTGCAACCTTACTGGTTGGAAAGATGTGCCATAAGGAGTGCACATATTTCCATTCACATGAACAGGCCCACTATTTCACATCTGTCAGGTGGTAAAGCGATCACTCTGAACAACCTCAGGCACAGTGATATACTCTCAGGGAAATACAATGTCAAGCTGCAGGGCAGAAATTGCCACCACTCAGAAGATTGTGCTAAAACAGAACTATTGAAATACAGAAAACCCCAGCAAACAGACCACCCATCTTGCACATTTCCTTGTTATTCCTAACACAACCAGGCAGAGCATGCTTTCCAGCTTTAACCATCAAGATCTCTGAGAGATTAGGGTTAGTTAACGTGTCCCATGCAGATTCATTGCTCCTTGATCCCTTCTAAATCTGTTATGAGTAAAAAACACAGACACCTCACAGACAGCCTACAGAAGAAGAAAAGTTATGTTATTACCTCCAGAAGTGTGACTTTGCGGTATGACAGGCCTGCAGGATAGAAGAGTTGTACAAGAGTATTGTAGGAATCCTCCAGGTCATTCCGAATGGAGACTGTAATGTTGAGCTCGAGGGAGAGACCCACAACCACAGAGCTCAATCTGAAATGGGAGTGAAAGGAGTGGAAAGTTAGGAGGTACAGATATGCAAGTTGTACAAACACATGGCACGTGTTTTGCTCTGGCATATAGCCTCCATGCTCTTTACCAAGGCAGGTAGAATTATCAGCAGTTCAACAAAAGGAAAGTCAAATGAAGATAACAAGTGGCTTTTACAGTCTACGTACTGACTATAGATCCAATCTTTTGCCTACAGTTCACAGCACCTACCATTGTGCCTTCCCCTATTCTGATGAAAGATGCAGCCTGTGTAATTCTGCTTAATCTCCTATGAAGGTATATCCCGCAGCAGGGAATGGCGAGTGGCAAGATGAGACAACTACTTTGCTCCATCTCCCCATTCGCCATTTCCTTCTTCAGGATGTCCGTGATCAGGACTGCAATCATGCAGGAAATGGCAATTACAGTTTGCACCCCCAATCAGAACAACAGTAGGTTCTGAGGAGGGGAACCAGGAAAGTCTGAATGGTTACATCAATGATGCAAGTGGACCGAGCTGATGTTCATAGTGTCGCTACGTGAGACAAAAAGAGCAGCAGACTATGCCAGACCACAAGTTGTGGTGGGTTTAGACAGGCCAGAGACAATATTCGTAGAGCTCTGGGGAGGTGGATCGCAGGGTGAATGACAAAAATATAATTCTCACCATTTTCTGTGACATGAACATGGTGTCAAAAATATTGGCTCAACAAAAATATAGCGACAACATATAAAAGGTAAGAATATTGTTTTTAATGTATATAATATTGTTTTCAACAATACTTTTGTATAGAATATTGTTTACTTTAATTGTGTTCTAGTAAATCACGTTTTAATTACTGTAATATATTAGTTATATTACTTTAATGTGCTATTATTAATGTCATTGTTTAAAAATGTTTCAAATGAAGTTTGACATTTTAATGTGTAATTAACTTTTGCTAAATTATTAGTCATTTATAATTTATTAGTGGGTTGTGGGTATGTAGGTGGATAAGGGGTGAAGTTATTGTTTTATTTTAAATGTTAATTAAATGAATTTTTGGGATTAATTATGTAAATCAATTAATTGTTATTTTAATACGTTGAGATATTTTGTGATTTTTAAACTATATATATTTTAGCATAGTTACATTAGTCATATATATTTTAGTCGTACGCTTTTGGGTTTGTAGGGGTATTGGGTGGGAAGGCATTCAAATTATAATTGTTTTAATTATATTAATATTTTATTTAATATTTAATTGTTAATTATGTCAATGTTTAATTGATTTTTTTTAAATGTATATTTTTGTTATTCTTTAAATAGTTGCTAATTTATTAATTAGTGTATTCATTATTAAAAATTGGAAAATGTATTTTACAATCATCATCATCATCAAATAACTTTATTTTCAATCACAAAGATCTTGCAAAGTGCATGGTGCAACATGAATATAAAACAATACAGGGAATAAAAATCATTTTACAAAGTACAAGATGCAACGATTGTTAAACAATGCAAAATTAAAAGATCCTTGTTCAAGATGTGAGCCCAAGTTTGACGTGAGAAAATCGTGAATTAAAAGAAAAAAAACAGCTCATATATTCCATTTAAAACTTTTGATCCAAAATACATGCCAGAATCTGGCCAGACCAAGAACTACCACCCTGCAGAAAAAGAGAAATAAGGAAAAAAAGCTCATATAATACATTTAAAATGTTTGATCCATAATGCATGCCAGAATCAGGCCAGACCAAAAACTACCACCCGACGGGTGTCGGTGGCTAGGATTCTCAAAACCTCGAAAGAATGACCAGGACCAATTAATTTACAAAGCGGAACAATCCACTTGCCCCTCAAAGTTGTATAGTGGGGGCAAAAAAATAGCAAGTGGACTATTGTTTCGGGCTAGCCTTGCATGCTGGACACTGATCGTCAGAGGGAACATTACTATACGTTTTACAGAACAATTTAGTTGGTAGAGTTTTAAAACTAAATTGTAGGAATACTTTACATGCAAAGGTGGGAACAATTTTAATCAACCGTTTCCTCATAAAATGGGATGAATTTAAAACTCAGAAAATCCTGAGTCAATGTACGCACTGATTTGGCCATCTCCTTCACCATAATATTATCCCAGTATACCTTCTTGACCCCATATTTTGGAATGTGAGACAGTCTTTTAGGAGCAGACCAATACTCCTCAATCCCAAGTCTCTTAAGTACATTTTTCAGGGAGCAAAACCATGGAACGGAGTTCACCTGGGTTCCCATCAGATCAGTTGCCACAGATCTGTAGGGGGAAAGCTCATTAACCGACCACAGATAGTACCAAAACATTCGCTGCTTATAGGCCAGCTTATGAGCTAGCGATTTTTGGCCCAAATCCAAAAACATAGGAGCCAAAGGGGTACTACTAGGAAGGTTTAAAAGTGATGGGAAAAAACGGTTTTTTACAAAGGTGAGAGAGTCTGTATTCCCAACGCCCCACAATTTTACCTATAAAGAGCCCCCTGCACGAATATTTTGGCATTTTAAATTTCCAGTGTTGGGGGCACTTTCCTAGACACAGTATTTTCTTGTATTTTACTTAAATGAGCAGTTTGTTGGGTTAGTGGCAGCTGTGCTTTTTCAATGTGTGATGCCCAATTTAGCTTAGGAGTTAAATGGATACCCAGATAATCAAATGCAGAGACTTGCTTTAGGGGGTACTTCCTAGGAACATGGGCCTTTTAGATGTTTTGGTACTCCCCTTAGAGAAGATGTTATATTTTGTTTTAGCCTCATTTAGTGCCAAGCCATACTCCTTACAGAACCCAGTAAAATCGTTCAACAATTATTGCAATCCAAAGCAGGATTTAGGGATAAATAGTGTGTCATCCGCAAAGAGTAGGACTGGGGCTCTTCTCTCCCCTACTTTCGGGGCATCCAATCCATCCCTGTCTAGATAGTCTACCACCCCATTTATATAGAGGGAGAATAGTGTGGGCACCAAAACGCACCCTTGTCTCACTCCACATTGAACAGGGAATTTCTAGTAAATTATGAGGCATGCCCATTAAGCAGTGCACAATCTTACCTTTGTATGCTTGCCCATTTCTGCCACCACTCTCCACAACTTGGCTCTTGGTACTAGATCCAAAGCAGTGCGTAAGTCCACGAAAGAAACATTTAGCTTGGGCCCGCTGATACTGACCTCCCTCCAGTAGATATACATAAAACGGAAGACCAGGTCCTATGTGCTAATGTTAGTATGGAAGCCTGCTTGGAAGTCACACAGGATATGATGCTTTGATATCCACTCCTGGACCTGTACCAACATGTGCTTGCAGAAACTTTTTTGCAGTGAGTAAATTAAACTTATCGGTCTATAACTGGCTGGTTTACCTCTGTCACCATTCTTGAAAATAGGGATTATTTCCAATATATTTCACGAGGGGGGATATTCATGCCTGTTGCCATGACATTTGTTATCATGTTAATATAAAGAGCCCAGACAGTTAAATCTTCTTTGTACAGGTCACTTGGATTTGGTCAGGTCCGGGTGCCCTGGCTGGGATGCTAGAGTGAATTGCCGCCCGGGTTTGTTCCATGAAGAACACCAGGCCGTCCATGGCATTGTGCGACTTTCCCCCCCATGCTCCAGATGGAGCCTCAGTCTCAGTACTACCTAGAGGATAGAGACCCCCAAAGTGGGTCACCCACTCCTCTGGCTGAAACGTAAACTCAAATTTTGGCTTCCTACCATTTAACCAGTAAGCTGCTTGTTTCCAGAAAGTTTTGAAATCTTTGGTTGTTAGTGCCTTTTGTCTGGAGGACAGAGTGAGCTTTCCAAATTCTTCTTTGCTAACTCTAGTGCTTTCCTATACCCTTTTCTACAAGCCACCAGGTCCGAGTGATCATTAGATTTTGCTGCCTGAACAAGGTCAGCCTTGGCTTTCCTGCAGTCCTGATTATGTCAGCCTACCTGAGGTTCTTTCTTAGGCTGAATCTGACTATACTCCGATTTCTTGTCCCTACATGGTTTGGCTAACAGATCCCCAATATCATTGAACAATGTTTCATGCTGGGTAGTAAATATTTAAACTATTGTATCTTTAGGGAGTTTTGACATCTTTTCCGTATCCAGGCGTACATTATCTTTTACTATTTCCAGGGTCTCTGGATGTAACTCCACCCAATGCCATCTAATTGCTCTCAAGTTGTTTGCGATGGCCAGTTCTACCAGAGTCTTCTTTCTCCTATTGACCATTCCAGTTGCAATGTCACCCTGGTTTATTAGGAGTGGATCAGGGCATTATGGTAGCTGTCTAGATGATTGACCACTGCCATATCATCAATCAATGGCCAAAGTCTAAGTGCAACCAGACAGTAATCGATCCGGCTGGCATACTCAGGTCTATTAAAGATTAGCTCCCCTTTTTTTTATCTGATTTGTTCTTCCATCGGTGGCTCTCAGGTCATGTTGCAATGTAAGGGCCAACACCTGGCTACCTTTCTTCGTCCACCTGACTGGGGGGAGATCTAACTGTGGGACCTGCCACACACTGTCCCACTCCTCTGTCAGGTCTTGGGGGGTCAGGGCATAAGGTTCAAATGTACAGTTGAAATCCCCCGCTACCAGAACAAGGGGCACTATGAATGGATTCGGATAATACATGACCTAGGACTTTGATAGTGTTAGTGTCTTCAAAGCCCCGGACAATTCTATTATAGACATTATGGATCGCTACATGATTCCAGGTTTATAGCTAAAATATGAAGGGAATCTACGTAAACCAACTTTATTTTTAGGCCAAGAGCAATTTTGACCTGTATCGCCAAGCCTCATCATGGTCGCCCTTTCTCTTTTCTTGTGGCATTTAGGCCATAGGTGGAAAACCCACTCCTATAGGGGGTATGCAGACTCCACGTTCCTTGGAAAAGTAATCCATCATGTGAGTCCACAAAAGTGCCCCAGCCAGGGTCAGCTAATAGTTTGATAATCCCTGCCACATTCCATACCAGAACTTTTAAGTGTCTGGGTTCAACATTGGTATGGGTGTATTTAATACTACTCTCAACAGTAACTCCCCCTTGGTCAATATTGGGGAGACGTCCAGCCCCCTCTTCTTCTCGGTCCAAAATCAGGTGATCACAATTTTCCCTAATGTTTACAGGCAGCCCCATCCCTATGGGTACTTGTGCTGAGGATCCAATCTGGTTTGTATCAGAAGGGGTTACATATTGGTCTAAGTGTGACAAAAGTGGCAAACCTCCTGTGTCTGCGGTCATACCTGAGCTCCTACTCCACTCATTTTAGTTGGAGGTCACCGTCTCGTTATAGACCTAAGGGGCCTTGATAGCTCTTTGTATTCCTGCCAGTGGTCTATATCTAATTGTAATGGAGGTTTTAGCAATGGGGATGTGAGAGAATCAATAGACAATAAACCATCAACAGCGGCTATGCAAAAGTACAACACTTTAATGATATCCAATTACGACCCCAGAACCATTACTCGTTTGACATACTTGATATCGTGTCTTATGATTGAGTAGCGGTGCCAGGTATTCCTGAACCAATGGGTGACCTTATTTTTGAGTGAGTCACATTCTTCATAACCATCCTTTAGGAGTTTAAGTACCGCTGTCAGATATACTACTGAGTTAGTGTCCTGAGGCTGGGATCTAAAGTACAGTCCATCCATTACTGTCCCCCTCCCCAGTGGTCTGCCAACCCCAAACAAAGTAGGTTGCCCTTGTAGTGGAACGGTTTTACCCTTAGCTGCCACACCCACCTCCCCCTTCCCTGGAATATACACTGGGGGGTCATCAGCTTAATTAAGTATGGATTACTTAGAAGGCTGTTTTTCAGGTAAATAGGGCGATTTGGAGTGGTCCTGGAGGGTGGGGCGTAATGAGTCGTGTTTAAAGTAGAAGAGGCGAATCTGCCTCCCTCCACCCTCGATGACCCCAGACATAAAGATGCTGGGCTCTTAATGATGGTAGATGGGAGGGCTGGCCGGCTTCAAGGGCAGTCCCCATGTCGATCTTACCCCTCTCCTATAGTTCTTTAACTTCCATCCTCAAAAGGGCCACCTCGTCTCTCGAGGACTCAATGGTTATTTTTAAGGTTTGCAATAAGCCAACCAGTACATTTTTTCTGTCACTTTTGCCAACATACCACCCACCAGTTATCCATTAGCCCCCACTGTAAGGACCTCAAATCTGTTGTGACACTCTATTTGGGGTACATAAACCTCGACACTGGGATCCTGCGAATCACAGATGGGTATGGTTGAAATTAATTGAGGCGTAAAACTAGGGCAACTGCTTCTAGCCCTCTTTCCTTTCTGAGGATTTTTAAACATCAAAGGAATTTGTATGCCCAACTTTTTTATGGAAGGAGGCATGAAAGATGATTCCGTCAGTGTTTCTGGGTTGGTGTTGGTATCAGAGCTGATAGAATTTAGTAGTTGGGAGGGAGAAAAAATAGTTTCAGAGCTAGCTATTTCATCACATTCAGTGAGAAGGGACTTAATCCTGTCCATTGACTCATGGCAGACTGCACCTGTACCCCTTTTTTTAGAGCGGGCACACCCTGGGCTTTATCCTTTCCCTTCCTTTTGCCCATAGCCTTAAAACCCTCTGGGGACACCACTTGTTACACCGAAAGGGAGTTTAAAGGTGAGTTAATAAGAAAAGGGAGAGGAGGACAGAAAGTGCTTCCAATATGTACCCAGTAAACTCAGTATCACAGTGTCTCAATGCGTGCCCTCATGGTACTCGTGTCCTCCCTCCACAAATTCCTCCAATTTCCAGTCAAACCAACAACAGGAGCGGGTTGAGTGGAACAGAAGCTTAAATGGGGAATAGGGAACAGTTGGTCAGCAGCAAAGTCTATGAGAATAAAACCGTATCATATTAGCACTCGACTCAATGGTAATGGACAAAACAATGAAGTTCCACGACAGCCAAGGGGTGTGGCCCTGCCCTGCCTCCTCCTGGCTCTGATGGGCACAGACAGGCCCGCTTTTGGGTTGAATGCAGCAGGGCCCAGCTGCTAAATCTAAGCGTCTCCGGGCGCACACAGCAAGCTTGTGGCAAGTGGTGGCAGCGACTGCCACTGAGGATGCTGGGGATTGTGGTCCTGCCCCTCTCCCCTACACGGAAATGGGCTCCCATGCAGCAGGGGTCCAGCCAGTAGAAATACATGCCTCTGGGCGCAAATAGCAAGCGTGTGGCGTTTGGTGACGGCGATGGCCACTGAGGATGCTGGGGCTTGTGGTCCTGCCCATCTCTCCTACACAGAAATGTTCTCCCGCGCAGCGGGGGCCCAGCCTGTAGATATATGCACCTCCGGGTGCAAACAGCAAGCATGTGGCTTGTGGTGGCGGCAAGGGCTGCTGAAGATGCCGGGCTTGTTGTCCTGCCCCTCTCTCCTACATAGAAATTTGATTGTATTTATTTATTTGTTTTAATTAATGAATAATTTAATGTTACTCTTTTATTCATCAGTCAGTCTCATGTGTTTATGGAGATTGAGTTTTTTGGCAGTAGGAAGGGAACTGCAATTTATTCATTATCTTTTTTATTTATGATGATATGGTTGTATTATTAGTGGCTTCTTGCATTGAATGTTATTTATGTGTTAACATGTTTTGATAATGTTATGTTTTAGGTATTTAAATGTTTGTTTAAATGTTATTAGGATTGGGAATGCTAAATCTAACCATTCCTAAGAACAACACTCGTCCTTACCTCATAGTGGGAAAAAGTAAATGTAACCTGTTAGAAATGTATCATTTCTGCAGGATCCCAAAGAATTTTTCCCTTTTAGTTGGACCCTATTTTTGCTGGCTATGTGCACTTTACCCTTGCTAACTTGTGGTGAAGGGTGGTGCTTCTTCTTTCAACATGTTAACATTGTCATATGCCTGACTGGCATATTTACCCTATCTTTAAGTCCCTAGTGTATGGTACCACTGCGTACCAGGGCCTGTAAGTTAAATGGCACAAGTGGACTTCAGTACTCGCTGTGCCAATCACTATAGGGGCAATGCACACATGACTGTAGGGCTGCCACCAGTACCCTAGCTGTGCAGGTTTAAACTGAAAATCTCGAGCTGTCACAATAACCCCTTTTGAAAGGCCTGAATCCTCCTTTTAAATTAGAATGAGTAACCTGTGTATTTGTCTTGCATGTCTGTATGACAAGGCGTATGGTATTAAAATGTAGGGCTTTTAAAAGTTTAATGTTAAACATGTCCGTACTGTGTAAAAGTCCTCAGAGCTATTATCAATGTAGCAGGGGTAGCAGTTCCATAGGAAAGCCTTGGGATAAACAGAGAATTTATTATTGTCTATCTCTGCATTGGAAGCAGCTACAGAGTTCATATCTGGATTATTTTAAATGATTTATTACATGCCTAATTCATTGCTAAAGTCAGATTTCTAATAAAAAAAAGTAAGCAGGTATTTTTAGAAAAGTTACCTGTTGCCTGCCCGTCTAAACCTCTACAAGTGTATCTACATGAGCTACTAACTGTTACCCAGGAGCCACATGGCTCCCCTGCTAGACTTGCCCACAGAGCTAAGATAAATACCTTAGGAGTTAGGAAGTGTTCTGATTCTCTGACAAGTTGACCATCTGGGCTATGCCTAAAAACTGTTTTAACTTCAAAGGGACATACCCTCTCACAGGCAGATGTAGCCAATATCTGGGCCTGCCCCCTTCCTTTGCCCACCTAGCCAGTTAGGCACCAGGTCCAGTGGGAAATGAGCTGCCCCAGAACTGGTTTGAGTGACCACAGAGGAGGGGCTGCTCAGTCCCCTGACCCCACCACTAGGGTAAGACAGGAGCTCCGTGGAAGGGATGAAAGGTTCTGCCATGTTGGCTTTCGTCAGAGAGGAGCACTGATGATTGATTACAATATAACACACAGGAAGTGCTGCAAAAGTAGATGGGCCACCCCTGAGAACATTCAACCCACTGGTTAAGGAGTGGCCAGGAGTTTCCGCTACCCACAGACTGCCATTGTGCGGAAATGTCGTATCAACAGCAATCTCCTCAAATCACTTATTGACGAGTGGAAGAACAGAAGTGGAATGATACTGCTTTTTCTGCCCTGAGAAGAATCCTGAATACTAGAACTGCTCTCCGTCTTGTACCCATGAGAAAGAAGGGGGTACCAAGAGTCAGTTGGCTGACCTCCTGTTTGACCTACAGGGCTACAGCAAGCTTCAAGAGGCCTTTTTCCTGCTTCTCCAGCTGACCAGTTCTAACTGGGCTTACCATAGGCCCCACTGCTTACCTCTGCTGGAGTGAGTGTTGACTCCTCAAGTGCTGTCTCTAGGATTTTAGGCACTTGGCTAGTGTCAAAGTGTACTCTTCCTAACAAATCCTGAAACCAGGGACTTAGAAATGTTTCTCAGATTTTTTGCTCTGAGAACTGGCAGGGGAGGTGGACCAAACTGCCAACCTGATTCGATGAAGATGCTCTGTGCCAAAGATTCAGATTGCTGGCGCTGCGTTGTTCTCTGCAGAAACAAATCTGATTCAGCAGGACCTCACAGAGCTACAAGTTGCAGCATTGATCCCCTGGAATGATCTGGGCTCCAAAAAAGTCATATGGTAGAAATCTTTGCCGGGAGAAGGCAAGAAAAGTATCTGGCTGAAAAGGGACCTTCTCTGGCCACCAAATTTAAATTTCTACCACACTGACATTTCCCAGCAAAAGTCGATGGCTTTACCAAGACCTCATCCAACAGCTATCTGACGACGTGCAGCACTCTTCGCCACAGCGTGCTTCCTTGCCCCACTTAAGATTTTTGGCTTCCTTTCCCGAGATTAAGGACCTGATTTAGACCTTGGTGGATGGGTTACTCCATCACAATGGTGACAGATTTATCGTCCGCCAAAATATAAGTCCAATTATATCATCATCACTAACTAGTTCTGTTTCGAGAAGTAGCTATGGGTCGCGCTATATTATTGAGTTAAATTAAAAAACTCCAGAAGGGCTGAATGTAGAAGAGGATTTTTATACACATTTATAGAATTGGAAAATGATGTGATAAAGTGAGTCCTCCATGACTGCAAGTAATGATTTTAATGTCATTTGTAAGTTTAGCTTAGTTTTACTTTTATGTTTTGAGCACTGTACAGAAAGAAAGTTAGTAGGATTTTGATTTAAAATACGCATCATGCTTGTAAATGCCCACTTGGGCTCAATCACATAATAACAGGCAGCGATATGGTGCATCTATACGAGTTAGCGCTACTGCGCAAAATTACAATGTAAATATCTGTGTTGAAAACGGTATACATACCCACAAATGCCCACTTGGGCTTAATTACACAATATTAAGTAATGTTATGGTGCATTTGTAAGAATTTGTGATACTGTAAACAAAAGTAAATTGTGAAAATACATACGCGAGACACTGGTCCCAACATTAACATGTACAATTGCACTATGCGCGATGTAATGAATTAACATTTGGTGAATGTGCACGCAGTAGTAAAAGTACAATAATTTACTATGTGTAAGATTACAGAAATCCATTAATCTCAAATGAATTGGGGTGCGTTTTGATACTAAAAGAAGAGAAGAAAAAAATTTATAATCACTATGATTGTAATGATCGTAATTTGTGTAAAAACTACAAGTCTTTCTTCACTATCACTCAGGGTGGTAGTTGTCACATGATTGCACACAAAGAGAACTTTAAATGGTGATTGTTTGTATGCCTCTGCATTGGTGAACAAGGCTACTGCGCAGCTGCAACGTGTTCAATGGTGGCTGATTAAAGGCTTTCAAAGAGCAACTTCACATGGCGTCGTCATCCCTGCCAAAGGGAATAATACTTTGATTGTATGGACCCTCTCCCACGGGGTACCTTGAGGTGACGCGTCCTTTGATTGGGAGGCAGCGGATATTCACGGGAGACATATGTATTCACATTTGTATATAAAGGGATGCAGATCCTCCAGGCCTCTTGGCCCGCAAGGGCAAAAAAGAGTTTTTAAAATGTTTGCTGCAAATGTGAAACAGGGTTTCTAATCTGCGGTAAAAAAAAAAAGTGCAGTTTTCTTTTCCTGCGCTTGTATTTATTAGAGCCCCAGGGTGGGCCAAGACTTGGTGGAATACTACAAAAATAGGAGCGGGGAGCCTGGGCCCCCATGGGCCCCCACTCCTGGGGCATATAAAAGCCTCAGGGACCTCCAACTCCCTGGGGCTAATGTGTATTAATGAATGTGGCGAGGCTTGAGCGGCCTGCCACGTCCCCAGGGCATTCTAAAATATGTATGTGGGTGGGCTCGGTGGACCCACCAGCAAACAAGGGGCCGCCACCACCCTGGGGAAAAATCACGGTGAAATAATGCATGAAGGGCCCATGGGCCCCATCGCAGCCCCAGGGACCGTCACCTCTCCAGGGCACTTGAAAATATGTATGTAGGCAGGCCCAGCCTCAGGGACTAGCAGCTCCCCGGAGCAAACCACAGCAGCCCACCACAATCCCAAGGACTGCTACATCCCTGGGGCAGATTACAGTAAAGTACTGGGGGCCTGTACAGCTCACCTGCAGCACCGGGGACCGCCCCTCCTTGGGGGTGAAATAAATTAATGTTGGGGGCCAGTCGCAGGGGTTTTGAGGTTCCCACTGTGGTCCCATTGCACACTAGTGCCCTGGGGGAACCCATGAAACATGGCCGGTCCCGGGACATGGGTCCCCGGATTCGAAATCAGCCGGGGGTGCTGCATGCTCCCTCCCCTATTCAATGAAGGCCTGACCCCGGGTAATAGGGTCCCGAGGCGGAAATCGGCCCAAGGAGTGGGGCTGCGCAGCCCCCCTCATCCATTTATATTGTATATATTTAAAGGTCAGGCCCTGGGAGATGGGGCATGGGGCCAAAATCAGTCCATAGATCGGGGGCCACGTGGCTCCTTCCCATCGAGTTATGGCTGGGCCTCGGGTAATGGGATCCTTGGGGCCATACGTGGCCAGGGAGGGGGGCTGCTCGACCCCTCTTTCAATTAATATATTTGGCCTTGGGGATGTGGTGGTCGATGAGGCCTCAGGGGTCCACACTGCCCTCCTCAAAAATGTTTAAATAAAGCACCGGGCAGGTGGCGGTCCCCAGGGCCTAGGAGGGTCCACATGGCCCACCCACATTCAAACAAATATAAGCCCCAAAGATGTGGTGGTCCTTGGGGCATACCAATGTACAGGGAGGAGGGGCCGTGCACCCCCTCCTTCAATTTTAAGATAAATTAACATGCCCCCAGGATTTCTCTCGTCTTGGGGCTTTTCTCTAAACAAGCGAATAAGCCAGTGCTTGGTTTTTTTCTTTCATTTTTGCCACGACACCCACGCATCCACTCACAGACCCACTGAGACACACAACCATTCACAGACATATGCAGAGACTCATGCACTCACTCACAGACCCAGTGAGACACTTATACAGCCACGTTCAGGCTATTTCAGACACACACACACTGTGACACTCATCCACTCACTCAGACACCCACTGAGACTTACTCTAAAAGGTTACAGTTAGGAAATAAAATTAAACATTTTTAGAAATTCACCTAAAAAAAACAAAGTTTACAGGGACGTTATAATTAGGAAATATAAGTTTAAAATTCCCTGAAAAATCAAAGGTTACCTGGGCATTATAGTTAGGCTCAGATTTCACTTGCATATGCATTCTGTACATGGACCTCTTTAAGCTGTGCAACAGTGATGTCACCTTTTTGGCTGGACACTGGATTCTCTGAGTCACCATTTAGATAGACGTGGACCCACAGCAGACAGGGCTATCTGTGTATCTGACAGGCTACTAAACTGGTGGTTAGTATATACATTATTATTACGTTTCCTTTCTGTATTCTCTGCAGAGTAACTATTTACTTGGTCCTGATGAATGCCCCAGAGCACCTGGTTGTTGACGTCTTGAACTAGACTGCACTTGTGACTGGCAAAGAAATGCCTGAATTGTCCACTATAGCAAAAGATGTCCCCGAGCCCTACACCGAGGCGGTGACTATAAGAGCCAGTTGGATGACTCTCTGATACAGCCACAGGGCCATAACAACTGAAGAAGCCTGTAGTGCAACCTGGGTGACTGAGTCTTCACCTTCAAATGTTGCACCCAAGACTGCTGAACCCAGGAGAGTAATTAGAGTGCAGTTTGGTCACCCACCAAGGATGTTAAAGCCAGTTAAAGGGAACTACTGGTTTTGCTGTAACCAGAGACCAGTACACCGGTGACATCTGTTTTTTCGCTGGACTTCATCCGGACTTCCAGGAACATCAACCCCTGAGATCAAAGTCAAGCCAGCAAGTTTGTGGACTCAACGGTGACCACAAGAACACTTCGACACCGGGTCAGCATCCTTGAGCATCTTCAGCGTCCTGCATCCCTTTCATCAGGACTACTCCATTGATTCCTATGGTGGTTTGCCCATAGACCCTGGAACTGGACTGGAGACTGCTTTAACTGCAAGTTATCTGTTCAACTGGATATTACAGATCCCAGTGACTGGCTCCATGATGAAGTTGGTCACTCCAAGATTATCTTTATAGCTGTTTTCAAATTACTTGCAGTGGCTAACCTTAAACTACAAGTCGCAGTAGATTACAACAATTTATTGTGCTGAATGAAAATCTGTGATCTACTGTTTAAAAAAAAGAAATTCACTGGAAACCTATGGTGAATTTTTGTTATTGAGGTGTCTATTTGAATATAACAATACAACTTCTTTTTTTTGGTATTTGATTTTTATTGTCAGGGCCTGGCTGCCTGACCTAACCTTGGTCTGGCTAAAGATGTCATAGCCTTGTAGGTGTGACCTCCTCAGCCTAGGAAAGTGATTGGTGGTCTTGACCCACATGACAAGGGCGAGCACCACTGATAGCCTCAGACCAGGGTGCTTCAGTTTTAAGGGCTTCCATCAGTGATGCTTATCACAGAGTGAGGTAGGGTCAGCAGACTCAGTGACCCCATCACACTCTCTGACGAGTAAGGGACTGCTGCCTCCTCTAATTGTCTAACCCATAACAAGGTCAGCCACCTAGAGGATGTAGAAGTACCAATCATCCTGAAATCACCAAGGCCTCCCTTCCACAACTCAAGATCACCGCCAACGGCCCGTTAAGATGTATTTTTTTAACCTTTGCTGTGTGCGTGCGTGTGTATAGGTATGAATATATGTATTTGTGAGTGTGTTCTGTGAATGGGTGTGTGTATTTGTATATGTTTGGGTGTGAATACATGACTTTGAGTCAGTGAGTGTGCATGTGTGCACGGTGGGCCTGCCCCCAACACCTGCTCGAATTTCCGGCCCCAACTGCTAGATTCTGAAGGCCATTCATGTCTTTTGACCAACAAAGACATCAGATATAAAATATCTACTCCTACTACATGAGTAGCTAGCATTCTTAAGTATCACACAAACGCCACTGTGCATGTTCCACCAAATCAATGGTATTATACAGTTAGAGTGCGAAAAAGGTAATATTCCATCTACTTTATTTTCAAACATTTCCAGCACACCTGTCCTCTGTATGTACACATTCTAATAGTGATGTTGACAGTAGATATAGACATGAAGCAAGGATGATTTTGATGTAAGGATACATCTATGGATTCAGAAGGACATATATAGTTTCCTGAGGAGCCTAGCATTGCTCTGTAAACTAAACCAAAAAGGACAACCTTTTATTTTCATCAATATATCTTATTGTCAAGCAGTCCAGTAGATTAGTAAGTAAGTATTTTATTTGGAAAAGGAAACGGAACACAAAACAAATGATTGTACCTGTTTAACTTATGTTTTGCTAACTTACACACATAGACGTGCTTGCCTTACCCAGAGTAATTAAAGGCGATCTTCAAGTAATCTTGACAGACTCCATCACTGCCACAATTCTTTTCAAATAAAAGCTGCATAAACAGAGAAACCAGTTTATTAGTGTTGAAGTAGTTAGCTTGGCACAAAATGACAGAACCTGGCAATATATGCCTGTAAAGGCATGATGAATGTATCATGGCAATTCATAATGTATGTAGGAATATCATCCTAAGCTGGTAACACCTAATCATAACATTGTTGTATATTGTATGTGAAGAATTGAATGAATGAATGTATGACCTGTATAGCGCACTATCACACACCATTGAGAATCCTGGTGCTATGCTGGAAAGTATCATGACTTTCTGTGTGAGAATATAAGGATATAGCCTGGGAAAGACATTGATTTAGATGAGGTAGGGACATAGTGGATCGGGGAGAGAAAAATACAGGATTTAAGGCATTTTCTAAGGCATTTTTAAAATGTTGCTTTGGTGTTGATGAACTGGAGAGAGATGGGGAGTAGGCTCCAGAGTTTTGACCCCAGCATCATGAGTTATTTCCTTCCCTGAAATTTGAGTCTATAGAATGAGTTCCTTAGAAGGCTGGTGTCGGAGGACCTCAAAGTTCTTTGTGTCCTATGGTGGCAGAACTTGGCGGTAAAATATTTGGGTCCAGAGTTGTTAAATGGTCAAAGACTAGTGGGGGGGGTTTTAAAAAGGATTCTTTTGTGGATGGGTAACCAATGCAATTTCTTCAGGGCTGTGGAGGTAGAGCTATGTTTGGAGAGTTGCAGCACCAGTCTTGCTGTGGCATGTCAGATCATCTAGAGCTTGTGTATAAGTTGTTGGGAGGAGCTAGCCTAGAGGCTATTGCTATGATCAAGTCTGGAAGTGATTAGAGCAAATACAACGGTTCCTGGTGGGGAGGGGAAGAAAGTTATTCCATTTTTGTAGGGACTTGACTAGATTGAAACCCGTGCCTCCCACTGCTACAACGTGTGGGAAGAATGATAGGGCGGTATCAAATTTTACCCCCTCTTTTTTGCTACTGTGGCCTGGGGGAGGGTGGGTGGAACGGGACAAAGTTAGGCCATCATTGGGGGAGGGAATAAATTGGATTTACCGAAGAGTAAAAATTGTTTACTTAGTATTGCATTTGAGGTGGTTGTTTTGCAATCAGCGAATGATATCGGAGAGACAGTTTTGAAAATTCTGTTCGGAGGTCAGTGACTTTTTTTCCAGATAGACAACCAGCTATGTGTCGTCACCATAGGAGGTGGTCTTGATTCCGTATGATGTGATCAGGGAGATGAGGGGTGCCATATAGATGTTAAAAAGGGCGGAACTGAGGGAAGATCCCTGTGGAACTTCCATAGATACTGATATTTCATTAGGGGATAATTGTCCCAGGATGACTGTTTGCCTCCTATCAGAAATGATTCGATCCAAGATAAAGGCATATGCAAAATCCCTATGTCTTAAATACACTTTAGAAAGATGTGGTGGGAGATGGTGTTGAACTCTGTGTAGAGATCCAACAGTACCAACACCACATTGTTCCCTAAAGTAATTTTTTGAGGTTTCAGGGATGTCAAGTATAGCTAACTCAGTGAAATGCTGAGGTCTGAAACCAGATTGACTGAGATGAACTGCATTAGAATGTTCAAGGAAAGTGATGAGTTTATGGTTTACTAGTTTCTTGGCTAGTTTTGTTAAAAAGTGGAAGGAGGGAAATTGGCCTGAGATTTGTGAGGGTGGTAGGATCTGCTACGGGCTTTTTATAAGAAGTTTATAAGAAGTTTTACAACTGTGAGTTTCCAGGTGGTGGGCACTTCAGCTGTGGCTAGGAATCGATTGAGAATCTGGTTGATAACTGGGTTGACGTTGTCTATGGCTGCATGCAGTATGAGAGGAGGGCAGGGGTCTTGTATTAAGGGGGATTTCCTGAATATATGTCAGACTGACCTGTGAGATGTTAATGATGTTGCTGGAGCGGGGTTTGACTGAATGGTCAATTGTGGAGGAAGGGGTAAATCTCTGTTGTATGGCCTAGATCTTGCCCTCAAAGAAGGCGGAAGTCTGGACACATTGGGCCAGGTCATCAGAGTTGTGGGCTGGACGACACTTGTTTCCTAACTGCTTGCAGTATAGTTTTTGTTTCACTAGGGCAGCAGATAACAAGGGAGCAGTGTTTTGGCCTGCGCGAGTTGGTGACAACAGAAGGTGCGATGTTCATGGGTGTACAGGTATGCCATGAATGGAAGGAATTAAGGTCATCATCAATTAACCTCCCAGTAGTGGTGGGAGTGGTGATAAAGAGATGGCTGCAAAGGTTAGGATTGGTCTATATGGTTCCCCAAATTCGTATAGGCGGTGGGGGATTCGACTTTTGCCCGGGAGGGGGATTCTAGAGGTTGATTGTAAGATTAAAAGAAATCAAGAAGTGATCTGATCATGATTGAATGATGGGGTCCCCAAGTGTTAAGCATGGGTTGTTGGTACAGATTCCATCAAGAGTGTGCCTCAGCAAGTGGTTAGGGGTGGCGAAAAGTTGAGGGAGACCTATTATCTTT
This sequence comes from Lissotriton vulgaris, assembly GCF_964263255.1. Lineage (NCBI taxonomy): Eukaryota > Metazoa > Chordata > Amphibia > Caudata > Salamandridae > Lissotriton > Lissotriton vulgaris. The sequence continues at coordinate 1,300,359,595 of NC_141695.1, read as the reverse complement.
AGAATGTCTGTGAAATTTGCAGCTTCCGGGCTTTCCGGGCTATCAAAATGGTAATTGACTTTGCCCAGAACAGTACAATTAGTGTAGTGTATGAGAAGGGGGAAAGTGCCTCTCCAAATGAGGCTAGGAAGGTGGGTCCCAGGCCTGGGGGGGGCGATAGAGTAAGCAGCCAGCAAAAAAAATAAAAAAGGATTGATTTTAAAGCAGAAGCCTAAGCTCTTGCTCCTTTAAGGGAGTCAATCTCGAAAGAGCTGCATTGGAAATTATCTCTGAAAATGATAGCAAAGCCACCACCTTGACCCTCCTCTCTATCCTGTGCCAGAATTGTATATCCGGGGTAGGAGTGTGGCTACAACAGGGTTGCACCCAGGTTCGAGTCAGGATTCAGTGATGAAGAATACATCCAGTTTGTGGTCAATGATTAGCTCATGGAGTATTTGTGCATGTTTATAAAGTGACTGGGTGTTTAAAAGACCACCAAAAATAGATATGTGCGAAGCCAAGTGACTATGTAGGGAAGAATGCAAGGGAGCAAGGAGCAGCTCATATGGAAGACCAAACTCGCCCCTGCAACCAATGCAAGCAACTGGTCCCAGCAAGTATCTAGTATTGTAAATATGGCAATCACGCAAGAGCTTATTTCTAAAGGATTTTAAAAAGACGGCAGTAAGTGACTTACCAACTTTGGGTTGAAAATAGTGGCCAGCGCTGGCCGCGGAACGGATGTAGAGAAGTGCAGACAGGCTTGCCTTTAATGTTCCAGCAGCTGCAGTGTGTGCCTGCATATAAGGGAAGCTTCAGCTAGGCCCTGTCTCCTGGACTCCTCCTGGGCCCAACAACTAGTGCAGCACCCTCAGGGTTGCAAGGGGGAGGGAAGCGTTTCCAGTGTCGACCGGTAGCGTTACCAGAGCTTTTTGAGTGCTGTCTAAGGTATTGTGAAAACTAAATGGTGGTGCAGTGATTAAAATGCAAAAAACGTGTGCATTTTAGCCTTAGTCAGATTAATTTTAGACTCAAACTGCTTCCCTCCCACCAGCCAGCACCCACCTAAACATTTGATCTGCTTTCACCTCCAGCCAACATCCTCCCTTCCCACTGGGGGATTCCAACTAGCATGTGGAGCCTGTATAAATAAATATGTTTAAGAGAAATCGAAGTATGCATGATTTAATAGATTTTCTTCAAAAATATGGTAGTTGATTAACTGAACAAGGTGGAGGGCTTTTCAATTTTGACGATTTCAATTCCTCACTCTTTTACACTCCTCTTAGATACATATTTAAATCTGTTTATGTCCCCAGTCCCAAGCCCTTCAAGGGGTCCCCTGAACTGCAAGCTCAACATAGCTATTTATTGGTTCCCATGTTCCACATGAGGAGAGATAGACAGTGGCCTTCTGGTTTTGACAGAACTCCAACCTCGCCCATGTTGGTCAGGGAGTGAATTTTATTGTGCAAATCTTTGACATATACATAATGGCTTTATATGTGGTTTTAATGTTACTTATGACACAGGCCTTGCTGCATGTTAACTTGGGCATTGTTCGTCTATGAATTGAATGAACTGCATGGTTGAGGTAAAGCCTAGAAAACAGGCCTTATTTTTTTTTACAGACTAAAATGATGGGCTAAACTGTCATGTTTTCTGAAGCTCATGTTGAAGGGAAACGACATTCCGATTCAGTGAGGCTCTTTCAGAAACAGGGTGGCTGAAATGCATCTTTAAGAAGATATGACATTGCCAGTTCTGTCTTGAATGAAGGAGAAGAGATACCATAGCAGAAGGGTTCTCTGTGCTCTCTACAGTCTAAACAAAAGTATTGTTCACTGTTCTGTGTAGCAAAACAGAAGCTAAGCACAAACTCACTCCTCCTCACTCCAATAGATTCTCCTTAGATCAATATATGTATTAGAAACTTACAGAAGATGCCAGAGGTTGGGATGGGTTTCATGAAGAGACACAGGGGGCTTTACATGACGTATCAAAAATAAAATGACACAACTATGTTGTTAATAGTTATAATTTAGGTAAGGATTTGGGTAATGGTTTAGGGAGGTGTGATGAACTATGTGTGAGGCATATCTAGCAATTGTTTTTTGAACATAGCATTCGCTGCATTTTTATAATTTTATGATCATTCCTATTTATGTTAAATGCAGAAGAGTAGAGCGTAATAAGTGATCATCTATACTACTATTATAAAGAGAGAACTTGCACCTTTTGGCAAGGTAAACTCGGGAACCACAGCGCCAATCCACACACCCAATATATTGTTGTAATCCTCAGGGTGTGTAGATGGACATAGGCTGTATAAAATTTAAAAAAAACGTAAATTAAAAAATGTAAGTTTCAAAACAAAGTAGTCCCCTAAAACAAGCGCCAGCCACGACGTAGCGCTAACCGTGACCTACACCTGCGTGATGACGACAGGCGGGGAGGAGCGGTGACGAGCGGCGACGTGCGGCGAGGAGTGACGTGCGGCGAAGAGTGGCGCGGCGGCTCAGCTAAGGCGAGGCGGGAGCCGGTCCGGGCAATGTCGGTGCGGGCGGGGGCCCGGGAGTGGGGGCTAAGTCCGGTTGAGGTAAGGCAGAGGCGGGAGGCGGGCAGGAGGCGGGCGGGAGGCAGGCAGGCGGGCAGCGGTATACGCAATGCCGGGGCGGGCGGCGGGGGGCGGGGGGGCGGGCGGCCCGGCCGGGACTAAGCAAATGCTGAAAATGCAGCCCCCAGCCCCCTTCTGCCCCGTGGAACGCCGGGGCAGGCTGGGTATACTTGGCCTGTCATGTTTCCAAAGTTGATCAAATTACTGATTGAATGTCACTGCAATCAATAGAAGTGACAGGTGTTGGTCTCGGCGCAACTAACCGTGCAGCCCCCAGCCCCCTTCTGCCCCCGGGCAACGCCGGGGCGGGCTGGGTATACGCAATGTCGGGGCGGGCGGCGGGGGGCGGGGGGCCCGGCCGGGACTAAGCAAATGCTGAAAATGCAGCCCCCAGCCCCCTTCTGCCCCCGGGCAACGCCGGGGCGGGCTGCTAGTTTAATATAAAATAGAAATATTTGTGTTTGTGTATTGATTTTGAAAATCAGGTGGGGGGCTCTACCACATCACCTGTTTCTCTAATCTGCTCTAGTCCATCCCCATGCACAGTAAACAATCATAAATTGTGGGAGGGGGCAAGATCCATGTTGGCAAATCAAATTGTGTGCACACACACACACGCACACACATAGAGATATTACATTTCAATCATTCTCTGTTATGTTCATTTACCCATGCACAAAGTGGGCTTTTTACCAGTCTGCATGAATCGGGCCCACCTTCTTTCAAAGCCCAGAGGCATGCAGATCCAACATTGCTTTTGACTCCTTCGAAGACATATTGTCGTACCTGTTGAGCTACCCTCCTTGGAGAGCCCTCGCTGAGAATGCCATTGATGTTGTTTGCAGCTGGGATTGGATCACCGTTAAAAGAAAAGTTCAAAGCTAGAGTTATAGGCAAAAGAGAGTCTTCCACACACACCTAGAGGAAAACAGAAGGAACACATTAAATTGTTGCAGGCCTAGCAGGCAAAGACATGCCTCTGTATTGCTTCACTATATAACATCTCTAGTTACATTCTGCACACGCCCCATACCCCCCACCAATCTTTCATCATACCATCACCATGATTTATTACATGCCCTCAAACTGAACATTTCATTCAGCCTCTGTAAACATAGATTTATGTACAGTCGACCCACCCAAAAAAACCGACTCCTGTTAACTATATTGGACAAAATCATTATAACAGGAACTCGAACACTTGCACCCCTAATCATAAACTGCACCCTCTTCTCCCAAGTCTCACGGGTCTACTTCCTGCTATAAGACACACTCAAGGTCGCCTCCTCATAAGTCAATGTCATTCTCTCCTTATTTGAACATGTAACAATTAGCATCCCTCCCACCCTCCACCTGTACTGTCTCCCATGAGGCCCAACATGACCATTCTTTGATGATCTTTTGACAGCACAGCACCACCAAAGAAAAAGCGAAATCCCTCAAAGCACGCTGTAGTGCATAATGACATGGACAGATTCCTGTGACAAATAAGTCCTCTTGATCTAACCGACATGGGATTTATGCCTCTTTTGTAGCTGTTCTTTTGTGCTTAGGAAAAATATTGCATGTTTTACTGTTTCATTATTTCAGTATGGGGCTATGGGGAAAAAAAATCTTTATGTTGCACTTACCAAAGTTCCATTTGGGAAACCAATGTCCAGCGCCACTTTACATTTGTGTAAATACCATAAACTATATCTTCCAGCGTTAAAAGTAAAAAATAATCACCAAGGCATAGTTATACTTTCCATTTAATTAATATAATGAAGTAAGCCTGTATAAATAAACAATGGTAACACATATTTTGTAGGCTTTCCTGATTATATGGGGGAGCAATATTGCTTTGTCACACGATCCTTGTTATTTCTTCTATTGCTTGCAATGCTATGCAAATTTGTTGCTTGTCTCCTTGCTGCTTTGAATTATGTGAGTCTTTTGGCAATTATCTTTAGGTATTCAACCCTTGTATTATAATGTATAACTCGCGGGGATCATACACGAATAACAGGTGCAAACTGCAACCAGTATCTTGGGGACAATAAAAAATTTTAGGAAGAAACCGGTTTGTAGACAGGTATAGTCTTGGAACAGGCTCACTTAGTTCGCGATCTTGATTTTCTGTAGAATCGACAGTTGCTGTCAGGCAAACGAACAGACCAGATAATTCTCCGAAGGTGAGTGTAGCTTCCTTGAAGTTTCAGTTGTTTGGAGTATATTTTGTTTTTTCACTAATTTGATGTTGGTCTTCAATATTCATTTTCCGTGTTTTAGAGCAATACTGAGCATCGCTACGTGGAGGGTAAGCGCCATTGTTAGTTCCATGAACCACGTGGAAAAAGGTGGAGGTTCTGTCACCACTTTTAATGCACATCATTTGAGTTTGAGCACCATAACACATTTAATTTTATAACTTTTGGCCCCGTATCTGCCGGACTGTTTTTTAAAACATATGTCTCATTTGTTCAGATTTCAGGCCCCGGAAGAAGAGCCATGTCTGGCTCGAAATGCATCTGGCATTCAATTGAAAACATGTATTAAGAATAGAAATGTTGGATAATCTGTCATGTTTGCTTTCAGTTAATTGGCTCAAAACAATAATTCTGCTGTTAAATGTGTAAACAGTTAAAATAATTCAGAATAATGAATTCAATGTATTGACAGGTTAAAAAATTTGTATATGCTATATTTGATTTCGAAAACAGAAAGTTAAACCAGAATTGAAGAATAAAACTAAAATAGTTTTGCAACAGTGCACAGTGGTCGGGTGTGATTTCACTCGAGGTAGGAAGGTATGTGCAGGAAGGGACATCTTCCTGGACATGAACAATCATTTATGGCGATTTGCTGTTTGCAATGCAGCACACATAGAAACAGCAAAAACAAGGAGAAATTAAGCATTTCTCTTCTTTTCACCATGTTATTAGCAGGTTTTCCTTGGTCTTAATTTTGGTGCTGCCTCCTATTTATAGCACCCTTGTAAATGGAGGTCAGCATCAAAATCAATGGGTGTTGTGGTGGAACGCCCACCATAACACCCATTGTATGTTCCTTTCACACTGAGTGTAGCGTGCAAGGGGGCCTTATTTACAAGGCGGCTTTAAGCAACTTTAAGTGGCTTAACGCCGCCTTGTAAATAAAGCGAAGGGTTTATCGCCATAGGAAATCATAAAAAGTGACGTTCCCGTGGCAATAGATGCTTGTAAATATGCCTCTTTGTTTTTAAAGGAAACAGATGAGCCATTAAAAAATAAAAAAAAGCTTTTTGTTAGTTTGTTTGAGAGATGGCACTGGTCTCCTGGACCACTGGCTATTCCCCAACAACTTTTTTAACTCACAAAAGGGAAAAGGTCCAAGGGAACCCCTTCCCTCCTGCAAATGAGTACCCATCTATTTTGACTTCACTGTAACTTTTAAATGTTTTGCTACCAGATTTTGGTAGCAAAATATTGATACAAGGCATATGGATCCAGTACTTGGATGACAATCCTACAACACACTGCATCTAGGTGAAGAATCAGTAGCCATTAGCAATCCCATTTTAGGGGTTGGGAAAACGTTTTCAACTCCGAAATTGGGATTAGTACCTCTGAAGAAAGAGCCTTCGGTAAGGCTCTTTCTGGTGTATACTTTTTCAACCTGCAAACTCCTCACCTTAGAAGACTCCTGAGTAACCCTGGGGGAAGCACTACGCTACGCTCGCGGAGTTTGCGAAGTTTGCGCAACTTTGCACTCCGTGAGCTGCACGTAGCACAGTGCGAACACGCGTAGTGCAGCGTAGCGTAGTGCAGCGGTCATTTTTTGCTTGTTCGCGGTCCTCAACGTCATGTTCGCGACCGCGAGCAAGCAAAATAACATCCCGGCGAGATTCTCAACGCGGGGAGGTCAGGTTTCTCATTGTGAGTGGTTGCGCATGCCCGCGACCGCTCTCAATGAAAAACTACCAGTTCGCGTTGAGAAAGCTGCCGCTCGAGTAATAATCTACTCGAGCAGCAGAAAACTACAGCTCGCACTGTGCAAGATGCCGTTTTCAATGATTGCACAGTGCCGGATGCTTGTCCGCACTGTGCAATCATTGAAAACGCATCTTGCACAGTGCGAACATGCTACTACGCAGCTCGCGTAGTGCTACGTGAAGTTTGCGTAGTGCGAAGTGCACTTCGCGTAGCTTCGCGTAGCGCTACTTCGCGAACTACGCCCACCCTTACTCCTGAGGTGCCGGACAGGATCACAAAACCTTTCTTCAGCAGTGCTCTTGCATGCTGCTAGGTTTGACCTTGCAGATCCCTGTTGGTTCTGAACTGCTAAAGAAGTTACAAAGCTGCAGCCTGTGTGAGCTGACATCAGTTTCTTATTTTTTAGTATCCATCGTATCAGATGTGGAGCATGATCAAACGTTGGTAACTGTGTGCTGAATACTAACATGGGGCCATTTTAGATTCTAAAAAGAAAACACTCCACTTTCACTGAATGGGGAGGTGGAAGGCAGTGAGTTAGAGTATACGCCATAATGAGCTTTACTGAATGTAAGTAACTTGTCATTCTGATGGAAACATATAAACACAGATTCTTCACTGTAGAATAGATACCATAGCAGTAACTCCACAAGTTGAGAGTCTCTGGAGTAGACTCAGACAAAACAGTTCAGCAGGAAAAGTGATCCTCACACAGACCTAACTGTCAATGCCTTAGTGCTTCATACATGCAATGACACCCATGTTACAGCTTAAAAGATGTCAAGGCAAGCAACTCCACCAGCCAATATAGTGGTAGGAGCCTTAGCCCTGACAGAATGGGCTCTGAGACCTTCTGTGGGTTGCTTCCTGGTCATTTTGATAGGTCTTGATGAAGAGGACTATCCACCTCAACAGGGTTCAATTCTGGACTGACATCCCCCTTTCTACTACTCGAGAATCCGACAAAAATCTAATGGTCCTCAGTGTTCCTTGGTGTGATCAATATAAATGCTCAAAGCCCTTTTGGGCTCCATCCGATGGAGCTTCTTCTTCTGTTTTGAATTGTGAGCGGGAGCAAAGAACACTCATGTAATGATGCACTGCACAACATGGAAGGGAGTCATGACATTTTGCAAGAATGCTGCCTGAGACCAACTTGTCTGTAAAAAAGGTGGTGTAACTTGGTTGCACTGAATGTACCTGGAGAACACTCGCTTAACTAGCTAATGTAATCGCAATCAGAAAGATGGTCCTTTCGGTAGGAAAATGAAGCAAGCAGCTATGCATTGGCTCAAAGGGCGTGAACATGAGAAATGACAAGGCCAAGTTAAGTTCCTACTTTGGCATCACAAATGGCTTGGAATGGTGTGTGTCAAACCTTTAATAACTCTCACTGGTATATGTGATTTAAACATGGTCGGTTTGAAAGGTAGAACGTCTAAAAAGCTTATAAATAACTTTTGAGGGTGACCACCTCAAGAGCTTGAAAGCCAAAGATAAAACAAACAAAAAGACATCTTACAGCTTTGATTGTAAAGAATCAGTCTTACAAGTGCCACATTGGGCCCCAAATTTTTCCCAGTGCCTGGCATAAATGGATTTCGTGGAAGGCGTCTGGCATAAATGATGACATCCACCACTTCAGGTGACGAATAAATTGGAGTCAGCTGCCACCATTCAATCTCCACGCACATAGGTGTAGACAGCACAGATCCTGGTGGAAGACCTTGCAATGTGGCTGCAACAGTAGATCCTCATAAAGTGGTACAATGATCAAAGGACAGGTGCTCAGGCCTAGAAGTTCCTGGTAAAACACTCTGTTGACAAAATCATGTGAGACTAGGATGTCTTTGTTCTTGATCTTTTTTTGGAACCTGGGGCAGGAGAGGCAGGGAGAGGAAGCATATCGGAGTCTTGATGCAGCATCAAAGCATCACCTAAACAGTGCTCTTGTGTAAACTCTAGCATACAAAACATTTTGCCAATGCACATTCTGGATGGTGGCAACAAGATCTAGCCAAGATTCTTCCTCTTGTGCCAATTTGGGATGTAGACATCACTTATGATCTACTGCATGCCACCTGCTCAGTGTGTCCACTCTGGTATTCAGTGACACTGCCAGGTGGTTCTCTAGGGCAATGCCTTGATGTTACAACCAACCACAGAGCCGTTGAGCCTAATAGCATGGGGCACAGGACCTCATGCTGCTCGGCTTATTGCAATACCACATGGCAGTGGTGTAGTGCATGAGAACCTGCACCAGCCTTCCCTTAATGGATGACAGGAAGGCCTTCAGAGGCAGACAAATGGCTCGCAATTTCATCAGACTGATGTGGAACCAGGCTTCTGATAGAAACCGGAGTTCTCTGATCTCCACCTTCCCCAGATTATCTACGCAGCCCATCAGGGACACAACCAACATTGATGTCAGCTCTGCATGAAAAAAGGGACACACCCATCATTAATGTCAGCTCTGCTGCAGGGACAATTCTAGTTTAACTGCCACCACTGCAGATCATGAAGCGTTTCCTTTGAGATCTGGATGACATTTATCAGGTTTCCTTGATATTGGGCCCACTGGAACTTTAGATTACATTGTAGAGCCCACATGTGCGAACTGGTGTAACTAATAAATACGATGTAGAACATATGTGACTCAGCACTCAAAACTACTTTCCAATTATATTGTGCACATGCAACTAGACCTGACAATCATTTCAGAATTAATTCCAACAAAGTCACACAATTCACAGACTCATAGTGTTGTAGCCATAGCCAAAACATTTCATCCCATTCGAGACTTCTTCAGGGCTTTTATTTTCAAAATTCAGCAGATGCTGCATGAAATGCCCAGTGTGAGTGCCCCAGCTCACTGCACTTTGAAGGGTCACACCCTACATAGGATGAAATGATTTTTACCCAGATTCATTAAGGAAGGAAACCAAAGGATTCAGAGTTTATGGTATCTTTCAAGTTCTCATGCAAAAAAGACTACTGTATTCTGTGCTACATACAGAATCAATAACGTAACAAGCCTTGAAGAAGTCCCGTATGGGATGAAATGCGATGGCTTTGGCTACAGAGAAAAGACATTTTAAAAAAAGAAAAGATTATGAATAAAGGAATTAATTTTTGAAGAAAAACAACACCTTGTGTCTGTGCATTATGTGACTTTGTTGAAATAATTCTGAAATTATTGTCTGATCTGGTTTCATGTTCTCAATATAATTGGAAAATAGTTTTGTGCTGAGTCATATATGTGCTACATGTTACTATGGAGTTTATCCTGTGGGGAAGGTTAAAATGACTGATCCTACAAACTCGTGCACCTTTTTCTTTAACTTCAATATAACCTACTTCTGTGATAAGGGTAATAATGATTGCCTCAGTCTCTTTAGTAAATTACTAATATATATGATGCAGAAGGCTAAGAAACCTTAGCACTGCTCTATCCATGATCTAGGTATGAGGCTGAAACATCGGGCTCATGACTCAAATGTCCTGGACTCATTACTGTGGAGGGAAGGCCTGGAACTGCACTGTGTCCAAGACCGCTTCAATGAATTGAAGGAGTCAGGCATGACTTTGACTTGTTGATATTGAACACCAGCAGTTTCAGGAGGTTCACTGTTGCCTTAAGGTGGTCCACGACTTACTATGGTAAGCCTGTCTTCAACAGCTAGGCATTGAGATAGGAGACAACGCACATCCTCGACCTGTGAAGGGGGTAGAGACCCCATTATCGCTTTTGTGAACATCCAATGGGTACTGGTGATGCAAAAAGGGAGAGCAGCAAACTGAAAATGTTCCTAGTCTACTCTTAACCTCAGTTAACATCTGGGAGGCTGCAGGTGGGGTATAAGAAAATACACCTTCTGCAGGTTCATGGATACCATTTAATCACCTGGGTCCAGGGCAGATAGGATCTCAGCCAGCTTGAGCACTTTGAATTTGTCCTTCTGCAGGAAGGCATTCTGAGGCCAAATAGCCAATACAGGCCTAACACCCTTGTCCTTCTTTGAGGCAAGGACATAGCAGGAGTAACAACCCTTTCCTCATTTTGACTTTAGGTACCCTCTTGATAGCACCATTAGAGAGTAACAATTGCACATCTTGCAGTAAAATGGACAGGTGTTCAACTGAAATTTGCTCTTATGGAGAAGGAATATTCGTTAAGGCAAAAAGAAAAGGCAGGTCATAGCCATGTTGCATGATTTATAAGACCCATCTGTTGGATATGTTGGATCACCATCCTGGGAGTAAATAATGGATCCAGCCCATGTGGAAGGCTTGTACATTGTCAGGAAACACTGTGGAACACATCCACATGTGTAGACGAATTATAACACTGGTACTGACTGCCCTCCAAGGCAAACAGTAGCATCTAGATCAGCACTTATAACATATTTATCTGCATTTTGCCCATCATGAACTGCCTGAGCCAAAGATCTTCTAAGGTCTTCTGGGAGAGCTGCAAGAACTCACTGGCCACGTCCCCAAGACATTTGTATAGAAAACCAGTAAGCAGACAGCATTTGCTAAATGCAATGCTAGACTGACTGAGGACAACATACATATGTCAAAAACCTTAATCCAATTGGATTCCCTATCCCAGAGAAGTGATGGGGAATCAGTTGGGATTCACCTGACTGGTTGAGGCTTGAACAACAAAGATCGTTGAGGTAGCATACTGTTTGGTGAGAAAATATTGGTCACCAGTTGCTGGTCAGTGACATCTGGACCCTTGCCTTTTTACAGGTGGGCAGGAACAAGGCTTCTTCCAAGTGGCCATCAAGGTATCAGTGAGGGCCTCATTGAAAGAGAGCAAGGGCTCAGTGGTGGCTGGCCCTGACTGCAAGATTTCTGTCAAGCATTTTGTTTTGGTCTCAAACTGAAGGCAGCTGAAAATACATAACCTCAACTGCCCCCAGAACCACTACTACAAAGGAGGAATTTTCTTCTATTGGTGGCTTAAGTGGTGAGTGAAGCCCTACCTTTGCGGAGAAGTATGAAGCTCATTGGCATCTTGCAAATCTGTGTAGAAGTCATCATCTGTTTAGTGAGGGGTGGAGGAATTCTTCTGCATCCCCACCATCATCATCCACATCCTGAGGTGTTTCTTGCCCTGAGTTACAGCCATAAAGATAATAGGACCTCTGCTGACATATATGTCCTGGTAGAGGCCCTGGGTCAGAGTAGGGTACATGATGACCAGTTGTGCTTTTGTGATTTTATAGCATGACAACAGTAGAGACCACTACAAATTTGGTTTGGTGACTGAAATTTGTTTCAGTACCATATCCTCTTGCACCACTGGTGGCACCAGTACCAGTTTAAATGTGGAAGGGACCAACACAGGTCTTGGAGCTGGAAAGGAAGTATGTACCAGTGTTGGTACATTGCCTATATTGGACTCCATGGGGGTCAGATGGTGCATAAGATGGATTTGCTGGTGGTAACTCGACTGGAGGACCCTGTTGTTTGAGCCTGAAGGTGGACCAGAGGGAATTGAAAATGCTCAGAAAAAATATGCTGCATGGTCTCCTTGAAGGCTTCATTCTCCTGAAGGCTTCGCTGATGTCCAGAGAAACTTGGGGCACACCGGGATCAATTGTGGAATCAGCTCAGCTACTGGTGACCGTGAAGGTGAATGTCATACATTGCGGCACCCTTGTGCCTTCTCTTTAGGTTTAGAGTGGCAGGAATGGGTCGAATCCTACCTCACTGTTTTAAGCTGTGAGCTGGACTTTTGATTTTGACTTACCGGAGGACTGCTGGTGGGAATGGCCTCAGGCGCAGGACCAAGTGTGTGCCCATGACTTGGAGTGGGAGCGGGTCATACACAAAGGCTGCAAGCTTTTGTGTTCAGGGACATACAGCTTCCCCTCTCAGTCCCAGACTGTCTTTGGGTGCATGAAGACCAATTTAACACACAACTTCCAGTCTTGGCCCAAACCTAGACACCAGAGACACACTCACGTGGGTCCGTAACCAAAGTCTGCTTTCTGCAGTACCAGCATAGTTCAAAACTACTATCTTGGGTGGGGTCATTGTCTCCTAGCAGACAGGAATTTGTTTTAGAACTAATACTGACAAGATTGGGAGTGCTGCTCCAGGTGTGTGTCGGAAGGAATAGAAAGAAAGGAACTTATGTCAGCACACATGGATGGCGCTTACATGTGACCGCGCTCCATCACTTGACGGAAAGTATGGAGCCAACATGGAGATACATTGTGCCACTAAGAGGCATGTGGGAGCACTACTGAGAGAAGCTTCTGGATCTAGTCTGTCACCTGGGAAGTATTCTAAGGTAAGTAATCTGCAATCAGAAGTATCCGTCAGAAAAAGCATTTTTACACCTGCCAACGCTAAATTGTAGCATTTGTGATCGTAAAAATGCTTAGTATCTCTCGCCCTAAGTGAGGTACCACAATGCAAAACTTAACTTCTACCTTATTTTCCTGATTATGAACAAGGGACCTTAACAAGCATGCATTTTCTTTAATGATTCCTGAAATCAAAAACTCCTTCACATCCTAAATTAAAACAAAGTTGACAAAGATGTGTTTTTAACTTTGATAAACGCTCATTCCATTGTCTACTTCTTATTATTAATTGTAGTAGGGATAGAAGTAGTATTAATCATAGGAACATTATTGTTATTCTTTTTTTATTGCAGTTGCATTGTTATTCTTCTCATTCTTAAAATTCTTAATAATAATTGTATTATTAGTAGTTGCAATACTGTTTCATGTGTGAGAAATTTAGATTAACTATCAAAAGATGTTAAAATGGTAATATGTCTAAAAGAAACAGACTGTCTATTAATATTACTAGTAAGCAAATATAAAATAAAAAATAAAAAACATAGAACCATTAGGTATAATAGTAAAGATTGTATAAATTAAAGGTAGAAGAAAAATGTTAGAAACAATTAAAACAAAAGGAAAATTAGACAACTACTGTAAAAAATATTGGAATATTGGTCTGTAGGAACAACAACAAATTTAAACAAAACAATGTGTTGTTAATTTGAAATTAAGGGGGCTTAGAACCCTCCTGGACAAAATAGGACCAGGAGAACTGTTATGACTTTTTTTTTATAAATACTCAAGCAGTATTGTCTTTTGAATTACAAATCTACAAAAGCTGGGTAAAAGAAAGATAGTCATTAATTAAATGGTCAATATACAAAGGGATGATTAACCTAATTATTTATTTCTCAGCGGTTCTTAACCATTTGACTTCTGTGAACACTCACTGAATCATCACTGGAATTCAAAGCCCAGCACTAAGTCCTCATTGGAAGGCGGGGATTCCCTGCCTATGCAAATTCTACAGTTTGAACTAGGGGTGGGTGACAAATTATGCTCTTCGGGCAGAGGTTGTGGAGTTATGGTCACACTGCGTTATGCTTGTACTGCAGAGTTCCAGGCAAACTCCGCCAACCACTGCATGGCAAAGTTTTTTCTCTTTCGTGGCTCACCAATGGTAAGATGGCAATCGCGAGCAAGAAATTGCGTCCCCGAACACAGATTATGGGCACTAGCAGGCCCAGATCTCTGTACTGGGGTGAAGGTATGACATTGTTCTGCATTCTGTCCATCAATTGTTCTTTTTGCATTTGTCACCCCGAGTGGGATGGGTATGCCGAGACATGGGTCCTGTACTCTCCCTGCCACTGGAGTCAAGCTATTCTGGCTGACGAGGGCTGAAAGCCCGAAACCGATCCTAGGATGATTATTTCCAGTCCAGGGAGAACCTGGCCTGGCAGTTTGGGCTGGACTGTTCCCATTGGGCGCAGGGTCAAGACTGATTTGCATATGGCTGGGTCCAAACTGGAATGGCATGGAGAGCAAAAAAACGGTCGATTCAGGCCCAGATCTCTGTACTGGGGTGAATGTATGACATTGTTCTGCATTCTGTCCATCAATTCTTCTTTTTGCATTTGTCATCCCCACTAGGAGGGCACCCAGTGTTTTTTCTCAATGCGGGCGGTTGCGACCGTTCGTGGTGTGAAAGCTGCAGATCGAGTAGAAAATCTACTCAAGTGCAGCAAAGAAGCAGCGCCGTCTGGTGCCCCACGCAATGTGGTACATGCTAATTTTGCAATGTGAAACAATCTCCTGGCACCAACAATTTGTGCGAGCATCGCAGCATACTGATTTCTGCCTGTTTGCAGAACTCTGCAGGATCTCAGAGTTTTCAGGTAACTCCACAAAATTCAACTTTGTGAATTCTGCCCACCCCTAATTTGAACCTCAAAACAATACACAAACATACAAAAAACAAGTATACACCAAACAAATTCTCAGATATTATATTTTCTATAATTCACAATCAAATATAGAACAAGTTTACAATTTAGCTTGTGTATTTGTGCATATTTTATTATTTTAATAGCTAAGATTTAATATTATTTAATTTTGTAAACCGGTTGTCGACCTCTTGGGTAGCCCTTGCATCCCCAGGGTACCTCAGACCAGAGCTCAAGAAACACTGCCTTACAATATTAAATTGTATTGGTCCCCCAAGTTTGCGGATTTACTCAGTATTATAATTACCTTCCTGTCTCTTCTTTGAACCTCAGTGATGATTTGCTTTACAATTGTATATCAAGACTTGCTGTTAATTGATAACTGAGGGCAATCTTTCCAAGACTTCGTAACTTTTAGAGAATATGTAGAAGTCACAATGTAGTTCAAATCCTTATACTCCATGCATTCTATGTGTCTTCTGATAATACAATTCCAGGTATGATTGGTTCTGTTTTCATTACCTTATGAACATGATACAAATTTGTTATCCTCTTCCTCTCTATTTTCTCTCCCCCCGTTCCTACAAATGGGCTAGCTTTCTTATCCTCCTCTGTCCCACGTGTTTGTCATATTGGATTTCCCAGTACTCTGATGTAGCCTCTTCATTGCATTGTAGAAGTAAATGATTAAAATAATAGTTCCAAATATTCCATCAACTTCTGTCCACCCTCGGAAGAAGGCAAAACAATAAGTTAACGTATTTGTCAATGTCCCTTCAAGAGAACATATGAAACAAATTGAAGGAAATCTGAGTTGATATTTTTGGAAGGAGAGAAGCAACATCTGAACAGAATAAAGAATTACATTTTCTGTTGATTATCAGGTTAGTGAGTAGATAGTTTTATTATGCTCTTCTTTGAGCTACGCTCAACCTCTTGTATTAAGTTCTTATCCGATACTATGTGCATGTGCAACCCTATTCATCTGATCCTGAATCTGAATAATGCAGCTACTTTCTTAGAAAAGCAGTATTCACCAATAAGGAACGTGTCTTTAGATCGAGCTCCTCACTCACACATGCTGTTTCAACAAGTTGGATATATTGAGGTATCAATTGGCACCGTGCAAGAGAACTCAAGATCTGGGTTTTGCTTTGAGTCAAAAATGCAAGGTAATCCAATATTTATTTTTACATACCTAATGTTACTAACTTTTGGTCCAGATGAAACTGTACATTATTAAAAGCTAGGTAAGCAGTTATGCAGGTCAGGTAGGCTTCTGTTAAAAGCTAGTAAACGTTTCCAGTGCATTTGTTATATGCAGTAGTTTCCACACACCCAGTATTTGCCTTTCAGTAGTCTGAAGACCTTTCTTCCAAGAAACAAGTGTCATTCTTAGAAGGGAGTACCAGTCCTAGATAAACTGATTGGATGTGAATCACAAAAATAAAGCTAGTTCTCCCCTATTTTGAATAGTACTTTTGCATAGTTGCTCCATCTTGAGGTTAGGAAAAACCTAGTGGCTTCCCCTGTGCAGGCCACAAGGACCTTAAATTCTAAAGGCCATCTCTCTCTTGATCAGTTCTGCAGTAGTTAATATTCTCCATGCAATGTTACCTTCATTGAGGCTATTGAATGCTACATTGACTAGTGCATGGCTTGCATTCTCTAATAAATTCTTCTCTACAGCATACTCAAGTCTCAATATTTTAAAGCTCAAATATAAACATGAAAAATGAAGAAAAGGAAATGCTCACTCACAGGCAGGTACACATCATAGTCCTCACAACGCCTTTCGATGCCGATCCTCATTGTCTTGTTTAGAAATTGATTCTTGGTGTTAAACACAGCTCGACTGTTCAAACGCACCGAGTCCAGATGCAGGCGGTAGTCGATGGTGGAAGAGAAACCTCCTAAAATATTTCAAAAAGAAAACGCTATGCAGTGAGGCAGTGTCCGATTAATTGCAATTTATGTCAATATGTTTGTCAGTGAGGAATCTGCATTTTGTGTGCAGTGAACAGCAAATATCTTTGTCCTTGATGTACTCAAACTATCGAAATGAGCTAAAGAAATACAGACATTCATGTACATGCCACCTTTGAAGTATTGCCATTCATAGACTAGGAGCAAGGAAACGTTTCCTTGCAGTAGATATCTATTTTTTCCCTCATGCACGTCCTGTCTTTTTGCATAAAATTAATCACTTGAGGGTAATGTCAACAGCACTATGTGATACACGAGCCATACCCTTAAACTCTCATTTCCAAATCAACACAAAATACAGTAACAGACCTCCATACCAACATGACAAATACCTAGACTTCTCATGACCTCAAATAAGTAGACATAGGATTGGAGCTCCAGCCTTTGCATTTGGAGGCACTAGAGCTAGATCAATATCATGGTAAGTCATTTCATTGTCATGGTTGGTGAAACAGATTTTTCAGTGTGAAGTGTGGTCGCTGTAACGACAGTCAAATAGAAAGGGATGCACTTTTGCCGCATCATGAACACAGCTGGCCTTTGCCGCATTATTGCCAGTAACCTCGAAACTGTAAGCAACAATAATCAGTCATAATCCACTAGTACCTGGGAGCTATATGTACAAACCGATGTCTGTATTTTAGATCTAATAAAAAATCAGCAATGTCAAGTTTGGTGCTCAAAAGGCACCGATGCAAAGAACTTTTAATGATACAGACAGTATTCTCCTGTCTTTCCCAATAAAATCACAGAACTATCATCCAAAATACCAAAATAAATAATCCCAAAGGGAATGACACCAGTAATTTCTTATTCTATATACCTTCTATTTTATGTACTTTAGGAATTACGTCTGAGGTGCTCCCATAAGAGTGGACAATTGTTACCAACATACATGTTGAACATTCACTTACCATCCTGAAAATCCGATCAATTGCATCATTGTAACGTATATGTGAGAGAATAGTCACATATTATAGTCACCTTTTACATGCCAAAACCTATGCTCTGTTGGCATCTGCAGAAATGTGTTTATTACTACATCCGTAGAAATTCTCAATAGATACCACAACCTCTCAATCCTAAGAATTCACACAATATGCTGGTTGTTCCTCATTTAGAAACTGTGGGTCTCATTTACAAGAAATGATGCATCGATTCACCAAGGCAGCAATGGGTCAAAATTTCTTGCACCTGCGTGAAAAATCCTTGCGAACGCCATAGATGTACCCTATTTACAATACGGGGCTCCATGGCGCAAAGTCCCAAGGAAGCGTCAGAAATTCTAAGGTATCCCTGGGAAGGATGCGGCACGGCATCCGGCCCAAAAGTGGTGCATTGCTATAGATGGTCGTAAAATGGACTCAACTACAGCAAAAATGAGGAGATGTGTCAGTTTTGACTCACACAAGTAGCCTACTGTATGAGGACCAGTGTAAAGATTGTCAAAAGGTGAAAAATTCATCCAAGACTTTGAATCGCAAGCTCTTTCACCAATTTAGAGCTGGTTCTTTGCCCGTAAGGGGTTTAACCAAGTCTTGGGGAAGTGGGGGCAGTAGTAACTGCTTGTTCTGCTTGGATCAGGAGGAAACGTTACATCATTTCCTCTTTGTTTGCCCCCAGTATCGTGCCCCGAGGCAGAAGTGGTTGCGCCCAGTTTGTAGTCTGCTGGGCACAAGATCTGCCCAAATAGCTAGTAGAATTTTGAAAACTGATACTTCTAACCTAGTAGTGACTGGGGTAGCCAAATTTATTAGCTGGGCTTGAATTATTCGGGGTAGGAGTTCCCCGTGTCTGGCCCCATTGTCCGTTGTATAGCTATGTGGAAGTGGGAAGACCATCACTCCCTAGTCTTTCGGGAGGAGTACATGCCCCTATTTATCATTATTGTCTCCTATTTCTTTTTTTTATTATTATACTGTATAAATTGTCAAGTCTTTTCATTGTATTTAATACCTTTTTAAAACTATGAATATATATTTATTAATTTTAGTAATATGTACATTCCTAGCATCGAATTTTATTGTATGGATTTTATGGTGATATTATGACCGTATTGATTCACTTGATGTTGGTTTTATATGGCTGCTAGCATGTCTTTTATGATGTAAATCGAAATAAAGACTTTTTGACATATTGACATATTGAAAAATTAATCTTGCACTCTATTACATTGTTCCAGGATATCACACATACAAGTGGGCATAATGTACTTATGCGTACCATTATGCCCAGGTATGTGTGACATACGTCATTATTGTTGTGTGATGTGTGATTTACTGTATTACTTACCTTATTTGTGCACTTTCCTGTTTAGGGTATGGAACTTAATTGCAGGTTACATTGTTTAAAGTCACTTGAGCTGGTCAAATTCATCTGAAACAGCCAAATCATCATTCCTACGCCTGGGATTTAGAGGCATAGGAATTTTGATGTAACTCTAGCTCAGCGACCCGCCTTTCTACGCTACGTCACTTTGGGAAAAAGTCATAAATACCACTGTGTCAGTTTTACAGGGGATTTTAAGTGGGCACGCCTATTGGGCATATATTAAAACTAACGTCATGCAGCCGATTCTGACAAAGAAAGTAAATGATGCAGGCTGATGAAAAGTGACACATCATCCTGGATGCTTCACCTTGTAAATATAGAGCAATGAAAGCTGTGTAAAAAAAAAATGACACAGCGGCAGAGTAAGCTCCCTGTAAGAAAGTCCTATGGGTCTTACTTACAGGAGCTTGTGCAGCTGCTGCATAATTTGTTGAAAGCAAGAAGGATCTGCGATCAGTCATTGCTTGTAAATGAGGCCCTGTCTTTCCACAGAATAGCACTGGAGCTCGATAAGTACAAGAGAAATTTTGTATATCATATTATAGAGTGACAAATTATTGACACTACTAAAATTGAGTGCAGAGTATAGACTATTGCTATATCATCAAGGTCACTACACCTAGCAATGAGTAATATGAACTTCACAAAAACATATTTATCATTAAATGTAGGTACATCAAAAGTGTGCTTAAGTACTTGTTGAGAAATGAAGGTTCAAAATGTATGTATATCTGGATGGTTGGGTACTCGTGACTCTGGCAGGAGTCCCATGGGCATGCAACTTTAAATAAAAGAGCAATCTGATTTTCTGGCGGGTGGAGGGCTTTTTTCCCATTTGCTGCCTCTCCCATGAACCCCATGGAAGCTCACACTCTAATTAGTTGACTGCAACAGGAAGAGAAATGTTGCAGTCACCATTACAGGATTCGGTGATGCCAGCCATGCACAGTGTTTTTATCAAAGATGTAATTTCAGATTGATATTATCAATGATGTCATAGAAAATGTCATTAATGATGTATTATGTGTGGTAATAAACAGTGCATAGATAGGGGGAAGGCTATAGTTACTTCAGTTAAATATAATTAGGAATTTTCAAAGTATTTTGTGTTTAAACATTACGTATTAACTGACATTTTCACCTAACTATAGCTTCACTTTAACCTTTGGTATCTTTGTTGAATCTTTAGGATTTTTTTAATGTAAAGTAAGATATTATTACCCTACCTAACTATAATATAAAGCCTCACTTTAACCTTTGTTTTTTCAGTGAGTTTCTAGGCTTTTTAACATAAAGTTATATTTTATTACCATACCTAATTAGGCCTATCCCTCGCCACGCACAGCCTTTGGTCATTGTACCGTGGGGTTAGCTGCAAGCCCTGGTCTGCTGCCAGGTACTGCACCTAACCCCTGTGGGCAGTCAACCCCATATTTTGGTCATACACAGAGTGGGATGGGATGGAGGGCCTGACCTGTGGACTGCCAAATCCTGCCACACTTGCACTTTCTTTTTAATTTGACAGCAGGGGATGTTTCCCTGGCACCCCAGCATGGATCAGTGGGACAGGAACCCATACCCATTGCCCTTATTCTTTATTTTTATTTATTCATACACACAAATGGACCGAGTCCCTGAGTCATAAAATGGTCTGCAAAACTTTCTCTTCATGTTACAGCCAGCCAATCAAATTGCATGTTTGGACTTTTAAGGAAGTAGCATGCCAGCTAATCAGATTGTGTGTTCTGAGCCACTGAACTCTTTGCACTCCACTGTGTGGTATTCTACTCTACGAAAAACGAAGGAGTGCAAGGGTGGCTTGCACTGTTTCCGAGGGCACTCCGGTTGGAGGGTGAGCTCCTAAATTATAATTTCATCAGTAAGTTTCATGTAGTTCAAACAAGTGTAGTCGTGGTAATCTTTTTTGAAAGTTCATTTATTTAGTGGGTCACATATTAAATCTTCATAGTAACTCCTTTGTGAAACGAAGCATTAAGGAAAGCGATTAAACAACATCCATAGATCTATGCATCATCCCTATGCATTTCGGGCGGGGCCCTTCGTCAGGGGATAGCAAAGAATCTGCAAGTAAATGAATCGATGTCAGGAAGGAGAGCTCGCAACCACGGGTTAAAAAAACGTTCAGTGTGGGTGAAATGAAAAATACATGCGTTAATTAGCGATAGAGAGAAAGGACCACCGTGTAAAAAAAGTGTAGAAAATGAACCAAAATTGACCATGCCGTGCCGTCCAAAGTTAAAGATAACCTCAGAGTGAATAAGAGAGAACCACCGTGTCACAGGGGAAAACGGAAAAGACCTGGTAGACCCGAAACCCATTACGTGCATACAGAACTTGTTTTAAAAAACAAATAGAAATACTGGAATCAAAAATGGTCGAGTGAACAATCTTAACAAGGCACATGCTAAAGAAACAACCTTACGAATGGGGGTGAAACGGGTGTAAGCTTACCGATGGGTCAGTTTAGCAACGCGCGTAATGCCGAGTTGCCGGAGGTTAGTAAACGAGCAAGAGTAATGCGGAAGTAAATATACAGCCGTAAAAATAAACAACGGACTCACGGGTGAAAATATCTTATCAGTAAATTCTCAATCGTGTTAGAAACCTCATGAAATACACAGTGTGATATTATAAAACATAGGATAAGCTTGCGCTTCAAATAAAGAGTGAATTAAATATTAGCGTGTGAATACAAAACACTCGAACTCAACAGTGGCGGCCATCTTAGAGTGGGCTCAAAATGGTATACGTACACAGTAGTGGCATCACTAACATGACAATAAATGAATGAAGGCAAACAGGAGGGTAAAAAGAGGTGGTCAATGGGGAAGAAAAGAAAGGTAAAATGGGTAAAGAGAGTGTCAAAAAACCAGGGGTTGGGGAAAATAGTACCAAAAAGATTATGGATCAAGAGAGAGCTGAGTGTAAAAAATCAGGTAAATAACAGAAGCATGGAGTTGCAGCAAGAGAACAGCGTGGATAGAAAAAGTGAAAGGTATAGGGATGGTGGAGACACGAAAAAACAGAAAATTGGCATGTAGCTTCAGACAAAATTAAGGTGAATGCATGTATGTTAGAACAACGATTATCTATAAGAAACAACTGTATTCAAGTCTGTCGTTAAGCCCCTTGGGCTGGCAGGCATCAAGTCTCTTGATCCACACTGTTTCCCTTTGGCGTAGTAGTTTCTTGTTATCAACGCCTGCTTTCAGTGGGACAACCTCCAAAACAAGGAACTTCAGTTGGCTCACGTTGTGGTGGTTTGTAATGAAGTGAGCGGCCAAAGGTGCTTTTGTTGATCTGTTCCTGATAGTACTTTTGTGTTCGGTTAAGCGAACTTTGATCTTTCGTTCGGTTTTGCCTACATAAGGCAGTCCGCACGGGCATTTGAGTAGATACACTAGATTCATGGAGTCACAGGTAGCGTTGGTTCTCAATTTGATGGCTTTTCCTGATGATGGATGGTTGAAGGTGTTGCCTGGAATTATATTGTGACAATGACTGCAGTTGTGGCACGGTATAGTGCCAGAGTAGTTAGTGGAAATATCAATGGGTTCAGTCTCAAGAATGTTCTTTATGTTTTTGGCTCTCTGGTATGCAAAGAGTTGTCTGGTGTTGAAAATGCCCTGAAAGTCTGGTTCAAAACGAATCATATCCCAACTCTTAAGAATGATGTTCTTGATGGCCTTACTTCTGGTAGAGTACTTGGAAACGAAAACCGGTCTTTGTTCGCCAGTTAATCTGATGTTGGTTCTTAGGAGTTCCGCCCGGGTTTTGGTGGCCACTCGGGTTTTTGCTGCTTGTAATGTAACCTCAGGGTATTTTCTGTCTCTGTACTTCTGTAGTATCTTTTCTTCTGATCTTTCATAGGCTTCTGATTCTGAACAGATTCTTTTGGCCCTTAAAAGCTGAGAGTACGGCAAATGTGTCTTGAGTGGTGTTGGATGGCAGCTGGTGAACATTAAAGCGTTGTTCCTGTCCGTGGCTTTGACGAATAGATTGGTTGTCAGTTTGTTGTCGTGTAATGTGACCAGGACATTCAGAAAAGGCAAACTGTGTGGACTGATGGTGTGAGTAAACTTTATGTGGTCATCCAGAGAGTTTATGTGTTTCAAAAATTCCAAAATTTCATTAGGTTGACCAATCCAGATAAGGAAAATGTCATCTATGTACCTCCATAGGGTAAGGATGTTGTTGATCCATTTATTGTGACTCAAGATGTGGTCTAGTTCCATCCGGTGCATAAACAGGTTGGCATAGCTGGGAGCAGCACAATTTCCCATTGATGTTTCAACGAGTTGAAGATAAAATTCATTGTTGTATGAAAAGTAACTGTGGTACAAAGTAAACTGTAGGAGTTCAAGTATCAGAACTTTCAAAGTGTCATCGATGGGGTGGTGGAGTAGAAAGGATTCTATGGCTTCCAAGCCCCTGTTGTGCGGAATCGATGTGTACAGAGCACATACGTCAATGGTTACCAGAGTATGTACTTTATCCGGTTCAATGGTGACCTGTTGGAGGCGGTTCAGAAAGTCAGTTGTGTCACGTAGGTAAGTAGACATAGATGTAACAATGTCTTGTAGGTAAAGGTCAATGAACTTGCCAGTGGGCTCATGGATGGAGTTTTTCGTTGAAACGATGGGACGAAACGGTGGCTTGTGTAAATCCTTGTGGATTTTGGGGAGCATATGAATGCTAGGGCATTTGGGATGAGGTTGAGTAAGGTATTTGTGGTCCTTGTCCGTAATCGTTCCCATAGTGAGTGCCTTATCCAGAATGACTTTGAGCGTATTGGCAAAAACTCCAGTTGGATCATTGGGTAATTTCATGTAAAGATTCTTGTCACTGACATGTTCGCTTACACTAGTGTGGTAGAGGTCACTGTCCATGACAACAAGTGTGCCGCCTTTATCAGCTTTACAGCACGTAATATCCGGATTGTTGACAATTTGGTTGAGTGCTCTAGATTCCTTAAGTTTGAAGTTGTTATACTTAGAGTGGGGTTTTTTGAAGTTGTCTCTGATGGAATTCAAAGTGATGGTTTCAAAAGAGTCAAGTATTTTGTGACTAACAGGAGCCACAAATGTGCTTTTACTTCTTAACTCTTTACACGCATGTCGTATGGGTGTACTTGTTGGAGGACACACATTAGAAAAAAAGTGTCGGAGTCTCAAGGTCCGCATGAATTTATATAAACTTATCTCAGTTTCCAATTCTGAGGTATTGTATGTTGGGACAAAAGAAGTCCCACGTTCAAGGGTGGACAATTGTAATTGAGATAAGTTCGTTTTAGATATGTTGATCACGAGGGTTTTTTGCTCCTGGTTGCTTGAGCGATTGGAGTTGTTTTTTCTCTTGGAGCTTCTGCTCCGCCTGGTTCGACGTTGACGGTTTGGCCTGTTTCTAAAAAAGAAACACCAGAAGTCGAAGCTGCGGTTTGGGGGACGTTGTCAGATGGTTTCGGTGGTATGGTACTCCTGGGTGGTCTTCCATAGTTGGTATTCCCTCTTTGTGAAGTCGAACCATCTGTAGAGCTCCCTTCGTCCGAGGACGGATTATTATACGGTTTTTGTTGTCTGCGTTGGGCATAGACTTCTGCCCAACTATAAACCTCACCCAGTTTATAGTCCATGGTGTCACGTCTATATTTTCTGATTTTTCTATCATTTATCTCTTTCGTATACTTGTCCAATTGAATGTTGATGTCGGCGAGAGATTTGTCAAGGTCTTCTTTGGACATGTTGTTCTCTAGGTTACGTGAGATTTGTGTGATTTCTTTGTCTAAATCATCGATGACTTTTGAGAGTTCTTCAACTATGAGAAGAATCAAATCCAGTGAACAACGGTTGAGGATGGTGTACCATCGTTCCGTGAATTTCGGGTTGTTCCGACAGAGGGTAGGCTTCAAGGCAATTCGTAATCCTCTAGGGATACGTTGATCTTTGTGGTATCTAATTAGAGTTCCAGCGTGTAGGCGTTGGTTGATGCTTCTCTTAGAGGTATATAATAGTTGTCTCAACATACTGGGGTTGGAGAAAGCGCTCGTGGATGAGGGGTCTGCTTCCTGAATCAAAGCGTAAATGCGGGTAGTTTCGTCTTGGGAAAACCCAAATGTATCAGCCCGATTGGCTGTGGTGCTTGCAATTTCTTCATAAGACATGGTTCAACAGTCGGTGCCCGCCAAACGTGGCCAGAGGTACGTTGATAATCAAAAGTAATGGGAGATGGCGGCACTCGTGGTATAAAATGTTCATCAAGATAATGGAGTAAACAGATTGTAAGTATTTTAGGGTGCCAGGAAATAGTCCCTTCCGGCCGGTGAGGACTGAAGCTTGAACGAAAAACGAAGGAGTGCAAGGGTGGCTTGCACTGTTTCCGAGGGCACTCCGGTTGGAGGGTGAGCTCCTAAATTATAATTTCATCAGTAAGTTTCATGTAGTTCAAACAAGTGTAGTCGTGGTAATCTTTTTTGAAAGTTCATTTATTTAGTGGGTCACATATTAAATCTTCATAGTAACTCCTTTGTGAAACGAAGCATTAAGGAAAGCGATTAAACAACATCCAAAGATCTATGCATCATCCCTATGCATTTCGGGCGGGGCCCTTCGTCAGGGGATAGCAAAGAATCTGCAAGTAAATGAATCGATGTCAGGAAGGAGAGCTCGCAACCACGGGTTAAAAAAACGTTCAGTGTGGGTGAAATGAAAAATACATGCGTTAATTAGCGATAGAGAGAAAGGACCACTGTGTAAAAAAAGTGTAGAAAATGAACCAAAATCGATCATGCCGTGCCGTCCAAAGTTAAAGATAACCTCAGAGTGAATAAGAGAGAACCACCGTGTCACAGGGGAAAACGGAAAAGACCTGGTAGACCTGAAACCCATTAGGTGCATACAGAACTTGTTTTAAAAAACAAATGGAAATACTGGAATCAAAAATGGTCAAGTGAACCATCTTAACAAGGCACATGCTAAAGAAACAACCTTACGAATGGGGGTGAAACGGGTGTAAGCTTACCGATGGGTCAGTGTAGCAACGCACGTAATGCCGAGTTGCCGGAGGTTAGTAAACGAGCAAGAGTAATGCGGAAGTAAATATACAGCCGTAAAAATAAACAACGGACTCACGGGTGAAAATATCTTATCAGTAAATTCTCAATTGTGTTAGAAACCTCATGAAATACACAGTGTGATATTATAAAACATAGGATACGCTTGCGCTTCAAATAAAGAGTGAATTAAATATTAGCGTGTGAATACAAAACACTCGAACTCAACAGTGGCGGCCATCTTAGAGTGGGCTCAAAATGGTATACGTACACAGTAGTGGCATCACTAACATGACAATAAATGAATGAAGGCAAACAGGAGGGTAAAAAGAGGTGGTCAATGGGGAAGAAAAGAAAGGTAAAACGGGTAAAGAGAGTGTCAAAAAACCAGGGGTTGGGGAAAATAGTACCAAAAAGATTATGGATCAAGAGAGAGCTGAGTGTAAAAAATCAGGTAAATAACAGAAGCATGGAGTTGCAGCAAGAGAACAGCGTGGAAAGAAAAAGTGAAAGGTATAGGGATGGTGGAGACACGAAAAAACAGAAAATTGGCATGTAGCTTCAGACAAAATTAAGGTGAATGCATGTATGTTAGAACAACGATTATCTATAAGAAACAACTGTATTCAAGTCTTTCGTTAAGCCCCTTGGGTTGGCAGGCATCAAGTCTCTTGATCCACACTGTTTCCCTTTGGAGTAGTAGTTTCTTGTTATCAACTCCTGCTTTCAGTGGGACAACCTCCAAAACAAGGAACTTCAGTTGGCTCACGTTGTGGTGGTTTGTAATGAAGTGAGCGGCCAAAGGTGCTTTTGTTGATCTGTTCCTGATAGTACTTTTGTGTTCGGTTAAGCGAATTTTGATCTTTCGTTCGGTTTTGCCTACATAAGGCAGTCCGCACGGGCATTTGAGTAGATACACTAGATTCATGGAGTCACAGGTGGCGTTGGTTCTCAATTTGATGGCTTTTCCTGATGATGGATGGTTGAAGGTGTTGCCTGGAATTATATTGTGACAATGACTGCAGTTGTGGCACGGTATAGTGCCAGAGTAATTAGCGGAAATATCAATGGGTTCAGTCTCAAGAATGTTCTTTATGTTTTTGGCTCTCTGGTATGCAAAGAGTGGTCTGGTGTTGAAAATGCCCTGAAAGTCTGGTTCAAAACGAATCATATCCCAACTCTTAAGAATGATGTTCTTGATGGCCTTACTTCTGGTAGAGTACTTGGAAACGAAAACCGGTCTTTGTTCGCCAGTTAATCTGATGTTGGTTCTTAGGAGTTCCGCCCGGGTTTTGGTGGCCACTCGGGTTTTTGCTGCTTGTAATGTAACCTCAGGGTATTTTCTGTCTCTGTACTTCTGTAGTATCTTTTCTTCTGATCTTTCATAGGCTTCTGATTCTGAACAGATTCTTTTGGCCCTTAAAAGCTGAGAGTACGGCAAATGTGTCTTGAGTGGTGTTGGATGGCAGCTGGTGAACATTAAAGCGTTGTTCCTGTCCGTGGCTTTGACGAATAGATTGGTTGTCAGTTTGTTGTCGTGTAATGTGACCAGGACATCCAGAAAAGGCAAACGGTGTGGACTGATGGTGTGAGTAAACTTTATGTGGTCATCCAGAGAGTTTATGTGTTTCAAAAATTCCAAAATGTCATTAGGTTGACCAATCCAGATAAGGAAAATGTCATCTATGTACCTCCATAGGGTAAGGATGTTGTTGATCCATTTATTGTGACTCAAGATGTGGTCTAGTTCCATCCGGTGCATAAACAGGTTGGCATAGCTGGGAGCAGCACAATTTCCCATTGATGTTCCAACGAGTTGAAGATAAAATTCATTGTTGTATGAAAAGTAACTGTGGTACAAAGTAAACTGTAGGAGTTCAAGTATCAGAACTTTCAAAGTGTCATCGATGGGGTGGTGGAGTAGAAAGGATTCTATGGCTTCCAAGCCCCTGTTGTGCGGAATCGATGTGTACAGAGCACATACGTCAATGGTTACCAGAGTATGTACTTTATCCGGTTCAATGGTGACCTGTTGGAGGCGGTTCAGAAAGTCAGTTGTGTCACGTAGGTAAGTAGACATAGATGTAACAATGTCTTGTAGGTAAAGGTCAATGAACTTGCCAGTGGGCTCATGGATGGAGTTTTTCGTTGAAACGATGGGACGAAACGGTGGCTTGTGTAAATCCTTGTGGATTTTGGGGAGCATATGAATGCTAGGGCATTTGGGATGAGGTTGAGTAAGGTATTTGTGGTCCTTGTCCGTAATCGTTCCCATAGTGAGTGCCTTATCCAGAATGACTTTGAGCGTATTGGCAAAAACTCCAGTTGGATCATTGGGTAATTTCATGTAAAGATTCTTGTCACTGACATGTTCGCTTACACTAGTGTGGTAGAGGTCACTGTCCATGACAACAAGTGCGCCGCCTTTATCAGCTTTACAGCACGTAATATCCGGATTGTTGACAATTTGGTTGAGTGCTCTAGATTCCTTAAGTTTGAAGTTGTTATACTTAGAGTGGGGTTTTTTGAAGTTGTCTCTGATGGAATTCAAAGTGATGGTTTCAAAAGAGTCAAGTATTTTGTGACTAACAGGAGCCACAAATGTGCTTTTACTTCTTAACTCTTTACACGCATGTCGTATGGGTGTACTTGTTGGAGGACACACATTAGAAAAAAAGTGTCGGAGTCTCAAGGTCTGCATGAATTTATATAAACTTATCTCAGTTTCCAATTCGGAGGTATTGTATGTTGGGACAAAAGAAGTCCCACGTTCAAGGGTGGACAATTGTAATTGAGATAAGTTCGTTTTAGATATGTTGATCACGACGGTTTTTTGCTCCTGGTTGCTTGAGCGATTGGAGTTGTTTTTTCTCTTGGAGCTTCTGCTCCGCCTGGTTCGACGTTGACGGTTTGGCCTGTTTCTAAAAAAGAAACACCAGAAGTCGAAGCTGCGGTTTGGGGGACGTTGTCAGATGGTTTCGGTGGTATGGTACTCCTGGGTGGTCTTCCATAGTTGGTATTCCCTCTTTGTGAAGTCGAACCATCTGTAGAGCTCCCTTCGTCCGAGGACGGATTATTATACGGTTTTTGTTGTCTGCGTTGGGCATAGACTTCTGCCCAACTATAAACCTCACCCAGTTTATAGTCCATGGTGTCACGTCTATATTTTCTGATTTTTCTATCATTTATCTCTTTCGTATACTTGTCCAATTGAATGTTGATGTCGGCGAGAGATTTGTCAAGGTCTTCTTTGGACATGTTATTCTCTAGGTTACGTGAGATTTGTGTGATTTCTTTGTCTAAATCATCGATGACTTTTGAGAGTTCTTCAACTATGAGAAGAATCAAATCCAGTGAACAACGGTTGAGGATGGTGTACCATCGTTCCGTGAATTTCGGGTTGTTCCGACAGAGGGTAGGCTTCAAGGCAATTCGTAATCCTCTAGGGATACGTTGATCTTTGTGGTATCTAATTAGAGTTCCAGCGTGTAGGCGTTGGTTGATGATTCTCTTAGAGGTATATAATAGTTGTCTCAACATGCTGGGGTTGGAGAAAGCGCTCGTGGATGAGGGGTCTGCTTCCTGAATCAAAGCGTAAATGCGGGTAGTTTCGTCTTGGGAAAACCCAAATGTATCAGCCCGATTGGCTGTGGTGCTTGCAATTTCTTCATAAGACATGGTTCAACAGTCGGTGCCCGCCAAACGTGGCCAGAGGTACGTTGATAATCAAAAGTAATGGGAGATGGCGGCACTCGTGGTATAAAATGTTCATCAAGATAATGGAGTAAACAGATTGTAGGTATTTTAGGGTGCCAGGAAATAGTCCCTTCCGGCCGGTGAGGACTGAAGCTTGAACGAAAAACGAAGGAGTGCAAGGGTGGCTTGCACTGTTTCCGAGGGCACTCCGGTTGGAGGGTGAGCTCCTAAATTATAATTTCATCAGTAAGTTTCATGTAGTTCAAACAAGTGTAGTCGTGGTAATCTTTTTTGAAAGTTCATTTATTTAGTGGGTCACATATTAAATCTTCATAGTAACTCCTTTGTGAAACGAAGCATTAAGGAAAGCGATTAAACAACATCCATAGATCTATGCATCATCCCTATGCATTTCGGGCGGGGCCCTTCGTCAGGGGATAGCGAAGAATCTGCAAGTAAATGAATCGATGTCAGGAAGGAGAGCTCGCAACCACGGGTTAAAAAAACGTTCAGTGTGGGTGAAATGAAAAATACATGCGTTAATTAGCGATAGAGAGAAAGGACCACCGTGTAAAAAAAGTGTAGAAAATGAACCAAAATCGATCATGCCGTGCCGTCCAAAGTTAAAGATAACCTCAGAGTGAATAAGAGAGAACCACCGTGTCACAGAGGAAAACGGAAAAGACCTGGTAGACCCGAAACCCATTACGTGCATACAGAACTTGTTTTAAAAAACAAATGGAAATACTGGAATCAAAAATGGTCAAGTGAACCATCTTAACAAGGCACATGCTAAAGAAACAACCTTACGAATGGGGGTGAAACGGGTGTAAGCTTACCGATGGGTCAGTGTAGCAACGCACGTAATGCCGAGTTGCCGGAGGTTAGTAAACGAGCAAGAGTAATGCGGAAGTAAATATACAGCCGTAAAAATAAACAACGGACTCACGGGTGAAAATATCTTATCAGTAAATTCTCAATCGTGTTAGAAACCTCATGAAATACACAGTGTGATATTATAAAACATAGGATACGCTTGCGCTTCAAATAAAGAGTGAATTAAATATTAGCGTGTGAATACAAAACACTCGAACTCAACAGTGGCGGCCATCTTAGAGTGGGCTCAAAATGGTATACGTACACAGTAGTGGCATCACTAACATGACAATAAATGAATGAAGGCAAACAGGAGGGTAAAAAGAGGTGGTCAATGGGGAAGAAAAGAAAGGTAAAACGGGTAAAGAGAGTGTCAAAAAACCAGGGGTTGGGGAAAATAGTACCAAAAAGATTATGGATCAAGAGAGAGCTGAGTGTAAAAAATCAGGTAAATAACAGAAGCATGGAGTTGCAGCAAGAGAACAGCGTGGACAGAAAAAGTGAAAGGTATAGGGATGGTGGAGACACGAAAAAACAGAAAATTGGCATGTAGCTTCAGACAAAATTAAGGTGAATGCATGTATGTTAGAACAACGATTATCTATAAGAAACAACTGTATTCAAGTCTGTCGTTAAGCCCCTTGGGCTGGCAGGCATCAAGTCTCTTGATCCACACTGTTTCCCTTTGGAGTAGTAGTTTCTTGTTATCAACGCCTGCTTTCAGTGGGACAACCTCCAAAACAAGGAACTTCAGTTGGCTCACGTTGTGGTGGTTTGTAATGAAGTGAGCGGCCAAAGGTGCTTTTGTTGATCTGTTCCTGATAGTACTTTTGTGTTCGGTTAAGCGAACTTTGATCTTTCGTTCGGTTTTGCCTACATAAGGCAGTCCGCACGGGCATTTGAGTAGATACACTAGATTCATGGAGTCACAGGTAGCGTTGGTTCTCAATTTGATGGCTTTTCCTGATGATGGATGGTTGAAGGTGTTGCCTGGAATTATATTGTGACAATGACTGCAGTTGTGGCACGGTATAGTGCCAGAGTAATTAGTGGAAATATCAATGGGTTCAGTCTCAAGAATGTTCTTTATGTTTTTGGCTCTCTGGTATGCAAAGAGTGGTCTGGTGTTGAAAATGCCCTGAAAGTCTGGTTCAAAACGAATCATATCCCAACTCTTAAGAATGATGTTCTTGATGGCCTTACTGAAATTATAATTTAGGAGCTCACCCTCCAACCGGAGTGCCCTCGGAAACAGTGCAAGCCACCCTTGCACTCCTTCGTTTTTCGTTCAAGCTTCAGTCCTCACCGGCCGGAAGGGACTATTTCCTGGCACCCTAAAATACTTACAATCTGTTTACTCCATTATCTTGATGAACATTTTATACCACGAGTGCCGCCATCTCCCATTACTTTTGATTATCAACGTACCTCTGGCCACGTTTGGCGGGCACCGACTGTTGAACCATGTCTTATGAAGAAATTGCAAGCACCACAGCCAATCGGGCTGATACATTTGGGTTTTCCCAAGACGAAACTACCCGCATTTACGCTTTGATTCAGGAAGCAGACCCCTCATCCACGAGCGCTTTCTCCAACCCCAGTATGTTGAGACAACTATTATATACCTCTAAGAGAATCATCAACCAACGCCTACACGCTGGAACTCTAATTAGATACCACAAAGATCAACGTATCGCTAGAGGATTACGAATTGCCTTGAAGCCTACCTTCTGTCGGAACAACCCGAAATTCACGGAACGATGGTACGCCATCCTCAACCGTTGTTCACTGGATTTGATTCTTCTCATAGTTGAAGAACTCTCAAAAGTCATCGATGATTTAGACAAAGAAATCACACAAATCTCACGTAACCTAGAGAACAACATGTCCGAAGAAGACCTTGACAAATCTCTCGCCGACATCAACATTCAATTGGACAAGTATACGAAAGAGATAAATGATAGAAAAATCAGAAAATATAGACGTGACACCATGGACTATAAACTGGGTGAGGTTTATAGTTGGGCAGAAGTCTATGCCCAACGCAGACAACAAAAACCGTATAATAATCCGTCCTCGGACGAAGGGAGCTCTACAGATGGTTCGACTTCACAAAGAGGGAATACCAACTATGGAAGACCACCCAGGAGTACCATACCACCGAAACCATCTGACAACGTCCCCCAAACCGCAGCTTCGACTTCTGGTGTTCCTTTTTTAGAAACAGGCCAAACCGTCAACGTCGAACCAGGCGGAGCAGAAGCTCCAAGAGAAAAAACAACTCCAATCGCTCAAGCAACCAGGAGCAAAAAACCGTCGTGATCAACATATCTAAACCGAACTTATCTCAATTACAATTGTCCACCCTTGAACGTGGGACTTCTTTTGTCCCAACATACAATACCTCCGAATTGGAAACTGAGATAAGTTTATATAAATTCATGCGGACCTTGAGACTCCGACACTTTTTTTCTAATGTGTGTCCTCCAACAAGTACACCCATACGACATGCGTGTAAAGAGTTAAGAAGTAAAAGCACATTTGTGGCTCCTGTTAGTCACAAAATACTTGACTCTTTTGAAACCATCACTTTGAATTCCATCAGAGACAACTTCAAAAAACCCCAATCTAAGTATAACAACTTCAAACTTAAGGAATCTAGAGCACTCAACCAAATTGTCAACAATCCGGATATTACGTGCTGTAAAGCTGATAAAGGCGGCGCACTTGTTGTCATGGACAGTGACCTCTACCACACTAGTGTAAGCGAACATGTCAGTGACAAGAATCTTTACATGAAATTACCCAATGATCCAACTGGAGTTTTTGCCAATACGCTCAAAGTCATTCTGGATAAGGCACTCACTATGGGAACGATTACGGACAAGGACCACAAATACCTTACTCAACCTCATCCCAAATGCCCTAGCATTCATATGCTCCCCAAAATCCACAAGGATTTACACAAGCCACCGTTTCGTCCCATCGTTTCAACGAAAAACTCCATCCATGAGCCCACTGACAAGTTCATTGACCTTTACCTACAAGACATTGTTACATCTATGTCTACTTACCTACGTGACACAACTGACTTTCTGAACCGCCTCCAACAGGTCACCATTGAACCGGATAAAGTACATACTCTGGTAACCATTGACGTATGTGCTCTGTACACATCGATTCCGCACAACAGGGGCTTGGAAGCCATAGAATCCTTTCTACTCCACCACCCCATCGATGACACTTTGAAAGTTCTGATACTTGAACTCCTACAGTTTACTTTGTACCACAGTTACTTTTCATACAACAATGAATTTTATCTTCAACTCGTTGGAACATTAATGGGAAATTGTGCTGCTCCCAGCTATGCCAACCTGTTTATGCACCGGATGGAACTAGACCACATCTTGAGTCACAATAAATGGATCAACAACATCCTTACCCTATGGAGGTACATAGATGACATTTTCCTTATCTGGATTGGTCAACCTGATGAAATTTTGGAATTTTTGAAACACATAAACTCTCTGGATGACCACATAAAGTTTACTCACACCATCAGTCCACACAGTTTGCCTTTTCTGGATGTCCTGGTCACATTACACGACAACAAACTGACAACCAATCTATTCGTCAAAGCCACGGACAGGAACAACGCTTTAATGTTCACCAGCTGCCATCCAACACCACTCAAGACACATTTGCCGTACTCTCAGCTTTTAAGGGCCAAAAGAATCTGTTCAGAATCAGAAGCCTATGAAAGATCGGAAGAAAAGATACTACAGAAGTACAGAGACAGAAAATACCCTGAGGTTACATTACAAGCAGCAAAAACCCGAGTGGCCACCAAAACCCGGGCGGAACTCCTAAGAACCAACATCAGATTAACTGGCGAACAAAGACCGGTTTTCGTTTCCAAGTACTCTACCAGAAGTAAGGCCACCAAGAACATCATTCTTAAGAGTTGGGATATGATTCGTTTTGAACCAGACTTTCAGGGCATTTTCAACACCAGACCACTCTTTGCATACCAGAGAGCCAAAAACATACAGAACATTCTTGAGACTGAACCCATTGATATTTCCACTAACTACTCTGGCACTATACCGTGCCACAACTGCAGTCATTGTCACAATATAATTCCAGGCAACACCTTCAACCATCCATCATCAGGAAAAGCCATCAAATTGAGAACCAACGCTACCTGTGACTCCATGAATCTAGTGTATCTACTCAAATGCCCGTGCGGACTGCCTTATGTAGGCAAAACCGAACGAAAGATCAAAGTTCGCTTAACCGAACACAAAAGTACTATCAGGAACAGATCAACAAAAGCACCTTTGGCCGCTCACTTCATTACAAACCACCACAACGTGAGCCAACTGAAGTTCCTTGTTTTGGAGGTTGTCCCACTGAAAGCAGGCGTTGATAACAAGAAACTACTACTCCAAAGGGAAACAGTGTGGATCAAGAGACTTGATGCCTGCCAGCCCAAGGGGCTTAACGACAGACTTGAATACAGTTGTTTCTTATAGATAATCGTTGTTCTAACATACATGCATTCACCTTAATTTTGTCTGAAGCTACATGCCAATTTTCTGTTTTTTTCGTGTCTCCACCATCCCTATACCTTTCACTTTTTCTGTCCACGCTGTTCTCTTGCTGCAACTCCATGCTTCTGTTATTTACCTGATTTTTTACACTCAGCTCTCTCTTGATCCATAATCTTTTTGGTACTATTTTCCCCAACCCCTGGTTTTTTGACACTCTCTTTACCCGTTTTACCTTTCTTTTCTTCCCCATTGACCACCTCTTTTTACCCTCCTGTTTGCCTTCATTCATTTATTGTCATGTTAGTGATGCCACTACTGTGTACGTATACCATTTTGAGCCCACTCTAAGATGGCCGCCACTGTTGAGTTCGAGTGTTTTGTATTCACACGCTAATATTTAATTCACTCTTTATTTGAAGCGCAAGCTTATCCTATGTTTTATAATATCACACTGTGTATTTCATGAGGTTTGTAACACGATTGAGAATTTACTGATAAGATATTTTCACCCGTGAGTCCGTTGTTTATTTTTACGGCTGTATATTTACTTCCGCATTACTCTTGCTCGTTTACTAACCTCCGGCAACTCGGCATTACGCGCGTTGCTACACTGACCCATCGGTAAGCTTACACCCGTTTCACCCCCATTCGTAAGGTTGTTTCTTTAGCATGTGCCTTGTTAAGATTGTTCACTCGACCATTTTTGATTCCAGTATTTCCATTTGTTTTTTAAAAC
Source organism: Lissotriton vulgaris (assembly GCF_964263255.1). Taxonomy (NCBI): domain Eukaryota; kingdom Metazoa; phylum Chordata; class Amphibia; order Caudata; family Salamandridae; genus Lissotriton; species Lissotriton vulgaris. Next base: position 1,300,323,539 of record NC_141695.1, on the reverse strand, counting down.
AAGTTCTGTATGCACGTAATGGGTTTCGGGTCTACCAGGTCTTTTCCGTTTTCCCCTGTGACACGGTGGTTCTCTCTTATTCACTCTGAGGTTATCTTTAACTTTGGACGGCACGGCATGGTCGATTTTGGTTCATTTTCTACACTTTTTTTACACGGTGGTCCTTTCCCTCTATCGCTAATTAACGCATGTATTTTTCATTTCACCCACACTGAACGTTTTTTTAACCCGTGGTTGCGAGCTCTCCTTCCTGACATCGATTCATTTACTTGCAGATTCTTTGCTATCCCCTGACGAAGGGCCCCGCCCGAAATGCATAGGGATGATGCATAGATCTATGGATGTTGTTTAATCGCTTTCCTTAATGCTTCGTTTCACAAAGGAGTTACTATGAAGATTTAATATGTGACCCACTAAATAAATGAACTTTCAAAAAAGATTACCACGACTACACTTGTTGGAACTACATGAAACTTACTGATGAAATTATAATTTAGGAGCTCACCCTCCAACCGGAGTGCCCTCGGAAACAGTGCAAGCCACCCTTGCACTCCTTCGTTTTTCGTTCAAGCTTCAGTCCTCACCGGCCGGAAGGGACTATTTCCTGGCACCCTAAAATACTTACAATCTGTTTACTCCATTATCTTGATGAACATTTTATACCACGAGTGCCGCCATCTCCCGTTACTTTTGGTATTCTGCTCTACACCACTCCACTCTACAGTTTTCTACTCTGCGGCATGCCTCTCTACTGTACGACACGCTACTCAACTCTAAGGTACTCCAGTCCTCTCCACTCCACTGTATCCCATCCACTCTAGACTACAACATGTAACTCCACTCTGCACCACCTCACTCTACTCTACAACATGCCACTACATTTTATGACACTTTACTCAAATCTATGCTAAGTCACTCTATCCCACTGCACTCCACACCACTCTACTCTATGACATGGCGCTCCAATATATGACACTTTACTCCACTCTACACTAAGCCACTTGAATCTCTACTCTACTCCACGCCATTATACTCAGCTCTACTCAACAACATGCCATTACAATTGATGACACTTTACTCAACTGTAGGCTAAACCACTCCATTCTAGTGCACTCCATGTCACTCTACTTTACGACATGCCACTCCACTCTAAGACACTTTACGCCACTTAACCCAAAGCCACTCCACTCTACTCCACTCCACTATACTCAACTGTAGAACACTTTACCACACTCTATATAACTGGGCGACACTCCAGTCTACAACACACAACTCTACTCTATAGCACACCACTCCAGTCTACGACACACCATTGCACTCTACAACACAACACTCCACTGTATGCTACTCCACTCTACACCACTCCAATGTATGCCATCCACTGCACTCTGCACTATTCCACTGTACCCTACTCCACTGTGTGCCACTCCACTCTGTGATGATCCACTCTATGCCACTCCACAACACTCTATGGAACTCTACTCCACTATATGACACACCACTCTACGCCGCTTCACTATTCGACACTCCACTCAGCTCCACTCTATGCAGCTCTACTCTATGCCATTCCAGTCTATGCAACCCCACTCTACACCACTCCATTCAATGCTGCTCCTCTCTATGCCACTACACTCTAGTATAGAACGTGCAGCTCTACTCTACACCAATCCACTCTATGCCACTCCACTTTACACTATTCTATTGTATACTACTCCACTCTACGCCACTCCACTCTATGGTACGCCACTCCACTCTATGGTATTCCACTCTATGCCAGTCCACTCTACACCACTCCAGTCTACAGCACTCCACTGTATTCCACTCCACTCTACACCACTCCACTCTACGCTATTCTTCACTATGCCACTTTACTTTATGCCACTCCACTATATACCACTCCACTGTATGCCTTTTAATTGTACACCAATCTACGCCACTCCACTCTACACTATTCCACACTACACCACTCCACTGTACAGCAATTCACTCTATGCTATTCCACTCTACGAGACTCCACTTTATGCCACTCAAATCTATACCACACAACTCTATGCCACTCAAGACTATGCCACTTCACTCTACGCCACTTCACTCTGTACTATTAGACTCTATGCCACTCCACTGTATGCCACTGCACTATTTGCCACTGCAGTCTCTGCTATCCCGCTCTACAACTCTCAACTTTACACACTCTTTGTCACTCCACTCTATGCCACTCCACTCTACGCTATTGCACTTCATGCCACTCCACGCCACTGCACTCTTTGCCATTCCAGTCCACTCTATTCAGCTCTATAACACTCTATGCCACTCCACTCTACACTAGTCCATTCTATGCTACTCCACTACGCCACTGCACCCGTTTCCACTGTAAGACACTCCACTCAACAACACTTCACTCACCGATTTCAGACATTTTTATAGTAAAAAATCTAAACTATTGAAATTAACTGTAAACACCAAAGGTTAAATCTGAATTATAGTTCGGGAAAGATTATTCTTTCTATACAAACCAAACTTAAACGTCACAAACACTAGAAATTCTAAAGGTATAGTTATACCTTAGATCTATAATGTACGCACCACCATCAAATTGCAATAACTTGCGCACCTCCGTACACAGTGTTGGCAACTCGCTAGCCATACTACATTAACTAATACTCGCCACTCTAACAAACACAATGTTTTATAAATGATGTCAAGAGTCTTGTTAGGAATGCAATTATTTAGTATGCTGTAAGTAATTGAATATGAAAAGGTAGAAGCGGTGTAGGAGATGCACAAGTTATAGTTAATGTTAATTGAGACAGTCTTTCTCTGTAAGTACATCCAAGATCTAAAAATCTAACCCATCTGCAATCAGAATTATATCTTCCTACTAGAACTTCAAAAGAGAGATAAAACTGTTCCAACGATACCTCACCCAATAAAAGATGCTCTATCAATTTTGTAAAGTGCTCTGTTACCTTGTTTCGTCTTGTTCAAGCTAAATATAATTACTACTAATACATTTCTACTAAAGAATAAATGTAGACAATATCGTAGGGTCAATACATGTTCAGGTCAAAATTTAAAACTCAATATGTCGGTACCATGCTATCAAAAGTAGGTAACACTTGTGGAGGGTACGGTCTCAGGGAAGAATCCAAGGATCACATAACAGAAACATATTCTTGTGTAAAAACATAAAAAAATCCATTTCATACTGTTTTGCTTTTGCTGCTTGTGTCCATAGGAAATAGAGCAAACAAATGTTGCTGCTGTCCACATTGATGAAAGGGCATGGATTGAATAGTACTATAGTTTTGGAACATTTTGGCTGACAAATCTTTGGCAAAGCAAATGGTAAAGGGTTTGGTGGAAAACTATGTAAGTGATTAGACCATGGGTGTCATGCAAATAATTTGGTATCCCTCTTCTTGAGATTGGAATCTACAATTACTAAGGCACATTTGTGGATGCACTTGTTATCTTATAGTATCCCACTGTCAGAGCTACCATATACTGGTGTTGGAAATACCAAGGCAGTCTAGTTTTCATTCAACTTTAAGCCTCTTTTGTCTAGCACTGTGTATCATTGCTCCTTGTCTTATTCTTGTAGGTATATTAACACCTTATATATTTGTTAAATGGAATGTAACCAAGCAGAAAATAGTGCACTATGTAATCCCAATATTTTATATAAGTATTTACTAATGCTTTTACTTTTCAGTAACGAGTTCCAGATTATATGCATTTATATGAAAACATTTTGCTTTGATATATAATGGCCCATGTATTCACATAATGTCAATTGAAATCCTGATTTTCTTATCTTATCCAGAGGCCTTAAGCACTGGATTTTGCAATGCTTAACCATTAATGTGAATGTTTTCTTGATTGCAGCGTACTTCTATCCTCTCCAGGTGCCTGGTACAATGACCTAATGGATGAAGAGGAACTCTTATTTGTGAACTGATAAGGAGCATGAAGGGAGTCAAGAGCCCATGCAATCAATGGCCAAGGGGGAGGTCTGCTGCCTGTGTGAAATGAGGATCGAGACTCAAGGTAGACTACAAGAATGTGGATCAAAGAAAAGAGCTATGAAGCTGTTTTTCAAATGTACTTCAAAGAGAGAATTAATGGTCCAGTTGCCAAACAGAATGTTGTTTGAAGTAGAGTTTTAATTGGGACTTTGGTCCTGATTTAGGAGAGTATCTGAGGGTATAACTAGGTGTTGTTGTATATCTCAGGATAGATTCAGAGCAGATTTCAAAGTAGATTGAGGAGCAGACCTTAACACAGACGTAGATGCAGATTCCTTCTGAGACGCTTTAGGCTAGCAGATGTTTGGACGTTTGCGTTCTATGCTTTATTTCATTGTGTGGCTACATGATATGCAACACTTTGCTTTATAAAACTTCTACTGAAGTTTTCATGCTGACACCTTTCTTTACTTTATAACTCTAAACTAAAATTAGTTTAGTATTCTTTAGTGTAAAAACAATATATCTTAATGCATCATAGACAAGAAGGTCGTCATTTTCAAACTCTTCATCGTGCTGTTTCCTTACTGATTTGTACTATCGTAACTGAGATTCTCGTTGGTAACTTGGTATTGAGAATTAACTTAGAGACATAGTGATAATTTTGTATTGTTATGCGATGTTCTTGAGACTGATTTATATTATGCTGGCTTTAAATTTGTAATACATCTATTCTTAACCTGATTTCCGACTCAAAGCTTTACTGTGTAGGCAAATGGGTTCCAATGTAATTGTGATCTTGAACTGATACCTAACTCCTTTATCTCTCAAGCTCCCTAAAAAGATCAGCCTGAAGGGACAGAAAAAATTGCCCAAATCCCCTCCGCTCCAGCACCATAGAGGTATAGGTTAATCTGTAATATGAAGCTTGGTATACTTTAGCTGCACTTGGAAAGATGGAACTGCTTTTAGTTTCAAAGCTGCGGGGCATTGCTGTCTTAGATTCCTATCACAGAAAGATTGAAAGAAGTCTGCTTGCTGGCCCCATTTATAGGTCCGGTGTTAACTAAGAACTGCTGATTTGACTAAATATACATAATATACTTATATATGGGCGTTCAGCTAAAGCTCTTCATCCATTGGTCTCTCATTGTGTCATTCACATTCTGCTTCTGCCTACTCTTGCATTTAGCACGGGACGGTGGGTCAGCCTACTGTAGCCCCTGACTTATGCTTCACTTTTAGTGACTGCATTCAGAGACAGCCTTCAGAAGCACTGTCTTAAGGTCTTTACTTTCATTCTTGACAAGAGAAGCAGGTTTGGCATGACTATAATAAATGTATTCTCTATAGATGCCAACCTTGATGACATATTCTTAGTTGATATTTGGGAGTCATTATATACTCAGGTAAATATTTATATAGTTGGCATTTTAACATACAACCACCCTGATGAACACCAATCTTACTCATATAGAGCGAAAACAAACACATATATTTCTACGCTTTGATTGATTAAGAGACTGGAATGGAAACCGGATCTTTGGGCTCCAGTTTTATTGAATGTTTTTAATAGCCTCCCAGAAGCTCCTATGCCTGATTCATGGGCAACAAGTGTAATTGTCCCAATATATAAAAAGGGCGACCGGTCAGAACCAGCCAACTATAGACGGATCTCCCTGTTGGACAACACCCTTAAGATCTTGGGTTGTATTATTTATAATTAAGGCTCCCGGTTTTCCGTTTAAACTGATTTTTACATATAAATACAGACAGAAAGCTTTTTGGTTTTTGTCTGTATTTATATATAAAAACGGGAAAATACTAACAAAACCAATGCTCCTCCTGCCTCTGTGCGCTGTAAAATCCGAGTCAGAGGTGCACAGGGGCAGCCAAAAGAAATGGGAAACTGCTGCCCTGAAACTGCCCCAAAGACGGGGGAATTGGCAGTGCTGTGTCTGCAGAGACACTGCACCGCCCAGCACCCCTCACAGCGGTAGTTCACACAATCCAATTGTTGTTGCAGTGCAAGCAGCCGATGTCCATTAAGAGGTGTGAAAACACCACAGGACATCGGCTGCAGCTCAAGCAACCATTTGTTTTTTTAGGTCTCACGTGTGGTGTCACTGTTGTGCTGTAAACATCCCATGCCACCTTAATCCCACAACCTTCTAGGCTGAGAACATTTTCGGGTAGTGTTGACAGGACATATTTCCAGTCTGAGTGATTTTAGACACATTGAACTGTTGCTGCTGGCATTGTTGGTAAATGATGCACATTGCAGGCTTCCTGAAGAGTGTTATAGGAGCCGATTAACAGTGAGAGCATCAAATGTATCTGCAAAGGATGTCTGCCCTCTCCCCCACTGGGCTTAGTTTGCATTTCCCAGCATGCCTCTTTCTTAGGACCAAGGAATCATCATTTTTTTCCCCTTCAAAACACCAGTTGGTGCATTGCGGGCATGTAGATTTGCTGTTAACAGTTTTAGAATAGGCTCCAAACCCCAGCATACAAAGTGGGCTTGCTGTTGACTAAAATCCGAGAATTGCCCACTTCTCGGCTACGTTTTAAAATTTTACAAAGTCAGCTACTCCATAAAAAAAATGCTTGTTTCACACGTAAATTAAATAAACTCGGCTGTCACTTTTATTCACATCCAGCATTTAAACAACCATTGGAAATATGAATCTTTTTTTCATTTGCGTAGCTTTACAACACAATAAATAACCGCCTCCCCCTTCCCCGGGTGAACCCCCCCCCCCCCCAGTCATGCAGCTGATTGTATCAGACAAGCATTTGTATGTGACCGGAAGTGTTATTTTATGAGATTTCAGGCTAGCTGTGGTGTTGGGCTTAGCTTAAATTGGGATGGGCTGCGGGAGGGGGTTAGAATTAAGGTAGAGACTCGCAGAAACAAGTGGTTCGGTGGTGGGGGGCAGTCTTTGCGAAGCCCACCCACCATCGCTGTCGGCTCAGCTGGTGCAAGGAAGTTGTCAGACGCACCGGCCTTAAACTGTGCCGATTCTGCTCAGTGTGGACTGATACCATAGAAATATGCACATTTTATGGCACAGACTACGTAAGCAGTACTAAGCAAAAGGCGCGCTGCTTTTAAAATGCACAAACAAAGGATTCTTGTGCCACTGTGCAAGAGGCCACCGCATCATATAAAATACTCAATAATAATAAAACAATACACAATTTTGATGTCACTTCGAAGAGGCTCATTATATTTCTTTCACATTCTCACCATTTCAGAGCTGATGCATTTTCAAAATATGCAACAAAGCCATAGTTAATGCTTAGTTATTTTATGCAACTAACTACCATTGACAAAGCAAATAGTCCTGGCTTGTTACTTGTATTATGTAACTGGATGCGATGACAGAAGCAGTAAAACACCAGGCGGAGGGCACACTATGCTAAGCACAGCTTTTTAGTTTCGTTTTCGCTTCACCACTTTCAAAAGTCACCAGCCGGCACTGTGTGTGGGGGATTGAGGGCACAACTGGAATTGGGAGTATTTTGCCGGTGAGAAGGGTGGGTTGCTTAATGAAAGGCAGGACGTTTTTTGAAAGAGGCGGCCGTGTGTGTAGTCCATGTGATCTAAACTGTAGCTAGGGAGGGGTACTGCATTTAAACATAAGGAGGATCACGTGTAAACGAAGGCCTGGGGACATAAGCAAAGTGTTGTGGTACATAGGGAATAGAGGCAGGGAAGAGCAAAGTTAGGTCATCGCCGTTTGACGCAGAGATTGGGAGCTAGTCAAGTCAAGTCAAGTCAATAAATTTATATAGCGCGCTACATACCCAGAGGGTCTCAAGGCGCTTGAAGAAGGGTGGGGAATTACTTGTCAAATATCCACGTTTTAAGTTGCTTTCTGAATGCTAGGTGGTTCTGAGTAAGGCGATGGTGAGTGGGAAGTGAGTTCCAGGTTTTAGCTGCCAGGTAGGAGAAGGATCTACCTCCCATGGTGGTTTTGTTGATGCGAGGTACAGTGGCAAGGGCTTGGTTGGATGATCGTAGCTGGCGGGAGGGGGTGTAGAAGGACAGTCGTGTGTTGAGGCATTCGGGTCCGATTTCGTAGAGTGCTTTGTGTGCGTGGGTTAGGAGCCGGAAAGTAATCCTCTTATTGACGGGGAGCCAGTGGAGGTTTTTCAGGTGACCAGAGATATGTTCTTTACGCGGGATGTCTAATATGAGCCTGGCTGAAGCGTTCTGGATTCGTTGGAGTTTTTTCTGGAGTTTAGCGGTAGTACCGGCGTAGAGGGTGTTTCCGTAGTCCAGTCGGCTCGTGACCAGAGCGTGGGTGACCGTTTTCCTAGTTTCGGTGGGGATCCAACGGAATGTTTTTTTGAGCATGCGAAGAATGTTGAAGCAAGATGAAGAAACGGCGTTGACTTGTCTGTTCATCGAAAGTGAGGAATCCAGGATGACGCCCAGGTTCCGTGCGTGGTCCGTCGGGATGGGTGCTTTTCCAAGGGCCTCTGGCCACCAAGAGTCGTCCCAGGCAGAGGGGGAGGTACCTAAGATAAGGACTTCTGTTTTGTCTGAGTTCAGTTTCAGACGGCTGTGTTTCATCCACTCGGCTACTTCTTTCATTCCTTCGTGTAGGTTAGTTTTGGCGGTGCTAGGGTCATTGGTGAGTGATAGGATCAGTTGAGTGTCATCCGCGTAGGAGATGATGTTGAGGTTGTGTTGGCGTGCGATGGCCGCGAGGGGGCTCATGTATACGGTGAGGGTGGGACTGAGTGAGGACCCTTGAGGTATGCCGCAGATTACTTCAGTGGCCTCTGAGATGAATGGTGGGAGGCGGACTCTCTGGGTTCTTCCGGTGAGGAACGAGGTGATCCATTCCAGTGCTTTTCCTTGTATTCCGATGTTTCTGAGGCGCTGTAGAAGGGTGCTATGGCAGACTGTGTCGAAGGCTGCGCAGAGGTCAAGGAAGATGAGGGCGACTGTGTCTCCATTGTCCAGGAGAGTTCGAATGTCGTCTGTTGCTGCGATGAGGGCGGTTTCAGTGCTGTGCTTGGCTCGGAAGCCGGATTGTGAGGAGTCGAGGGATTTGTTTGTTTCGAGGAAGGCGGCGAGCTGGTTGTTGACCGCCTTCTCGATGACTTTGGCCGGGAATGGAAGGAGTGAGATGGGGCGGTAGTTTTTGAGTTCGGTGGGGTCAGCTGTGGGTTTCTTCAGGAGGGCGCTGAGTTCGGCATGTTTCCAGCTTTCCGGGAAGGTTGCGGAGTTGAGGGAGCAGTTGATGACGTCTCGGAGGTGCGGTGCTATGATGGAGTCTGCTTTGTTAAAGATGTGGTGAGGGCATTGGTCTGTGGGGGATCCTGAGTGGATAGAGTTCATCAGACGGATGGCGTCCTCAGTGGAGATTGGCTTCCAGTCATTGAGGGTGTTCAAGGGGTGTGGGGGTCCTGCAGGGGGATGGGTGGGTTGGTCTTCGGGTTGGTTGTCGAAGCTGTTGTGGATGTCTGCAATTTTGTTGTGGAAGAATGAGGCTAGGGAGTCGCAGAGGGCTTGAGAGGGGGTGATGTCGTTGGAGTTGGCCGAGGGATTGGTAAATTCCTTGACGATGTTGAATAATTCCTTGCTGTTGTGGGCGTTATTATCTAGTCGGTCCTTGAAAGCGGCTTTCTTGGCATTCCGGATCAGTTGGTGGTGTATGCGGGTGGCGTTTTTGAAGGCGTCCTTGGTGCTGGTGGTTGGGTCTTTTTTCCAGGCCTTCTCAAGGGAGCGGCAGAGTTTCTTGGATTTCTTAAGATCATCGTTGAACCAGGAGGCCTTCTTGCTGCCTAGTTTGATTTGTCGTTTTTTCAGTGGTGCTAGGATGTCGGCGCTGTTGGATAACCATTGGGTGAGGTTGGTGGCGGCTTGGTCGGGGTTTGAGGAGTGGGTTGGGGGGTTTAGAAGAAGCGATGAGGAGATCTGGTCGATGGTGATTTTGTTCCAGTTTCTTTGCAGAGTGGGTTGGGGGTGGTTGTTGGGTGTGGGCTTGTTGTAGGTTAAGTGAACGCAGCTGTGGTCAGTCCAAAGGAGAGCCGTGGTGTGGCCGAAGGAGACATGATTGCTGGAGGTGAAGATAGGGTCGAGTGTGTAACCTGCGATGTGGGTGGGGGAAGTGACAAGTTGTTTAAGTCCGAGGTTGGCGAGGTTGTCCAAAAGGGTGGTGGTGTTGCGGTCGTTGTTCTTTTCAAGGTGAAAGTTGAGGTCTCCCAGAAGGATGTAATCTTTGGAGGGGAGCGCGTGTGGAGTGATGAAGTCCGTGATGTCTTCACTAAATTGTGCGCGGGGTCCTGGAGGCCTGTAAAGGAGGGTGCCTCTGAGTGTGGTCTTGGGGTCGATGTGGATCTGGAAGTGAAGGTGTTCAGAGTTGGCGAGATTGACGTCTGAGCTGGTTGAGATGCGGATGGATTTCTTATGGACGATAGAGATTTCTCCTCCTGTGTGTTCGGTACGATCCTTGCGAATGATCTTATAGCCTTCCGGGATGGCAATGGTGATGTCTGGGGCTGATGTGGCGTTCATCCAAGTTTCTGTTAGGAAGGCGTCGTCCGGAGATATGGTGTCTAGTAGATTCCAGAGGTCAAAGGCGTGCCTGTGGACTGAGCGGGTGTTGAGCAGGATGCATTGTAGGTGGTTGGGGTCGGATATCTGTTGTGTGTTCGTAGGTGAGGAGTTGTTATTGGTGCCGTCGAACTTGCAGGAATTGCAGGAGAAGGGTCCATGGGTGTGTCCAGGAGCGGCTTGGACGCAGTAGGGGGAACGGCCGGGGTTAAGGGCTAGGAGGGTAGTGGCATCGTAAGTAATGCGGGAGGGGTGGGCATTACGAGGACCAGGGGGTCTGGCGCTGGGTGCGGTCCAGGCGCGGACGGGCGTAGACGGGCTTACCTTTGGCGCACCTTCGGCGCGGCCGTACCGCGTGGACGCTGCACGTGGGACCATCTGATATAAATGGACAGTGGAGGGGGCGGAGCGTGGGAGGGGCAGCAGGGAGGCGGTAGTGTGGCTGTGGGGCGGGCCTGGGGAGATCAACAACAACAAAATGGAGGGTCCGAGGGGAAGGCAGACAGGGGTAACAATTACAGAAATACAGCGAGTAAGCACAATATGAACAAAAGCGCTATACAAATACAGCAATACTGATCTCAATAGCGCTGAGAGAGGCAGGTAATCAGCAGTGGCGCTACGCGTGTGAGGCGCCAAAATGCAAATACAGCAATAATGATCCCAATAGCGCTGAGAGAGGCAGGTAATCAGCAGTGGCGCTACGCGTGTGAGGCGCCAAAATACAAATACAGCAGCAGTTCAGTGTTCAGCGCCCTACAACGATACCAGGGAGCGTCGCAGCTGAAGCACAGGAGGAGCGTGGTGGAGCGGCCGTACTGGAGCTGGTCCAGGTGGTCACAGTCAGGCTGGGGAGAGGAAGGCTCGATGAACGTGGGTGGGAGGGGCAGCAGGGAGGCGGTAGTGTGGCTGAGGGGCGGGCCTGGGGAGATCAACAACAACAAAATGGAGGGTCCGAGGGGAAGGCAGACAGGGGTAACAATTACAGAAATACAGCGAGTAAGCACAATCTGAACAAAAGCGCTATACAAATACAGCAATACTGATCTCAATAGCGCTGAGAGAGGCAGGTAATCAGCAGTGGCGCTACGCGTGTGAGGCGCCAAAATGCAAATACAGCAATAATGATCCCAATAGCGCTGAGAGAGGCAGGTAATCAGCAGTGGCGCTACGCGTGTGAGGCGCCAAAATACAAATACAGCAGCAGTTCAGTGTTCAGCGCGCTACAACGATACCAGGGAGCGTCGCAGCTGAAGCACAGGAGGAGCGTGGTGGTCCACAGGGGTTTACATATGCCGTAGGAAAGTGATTCTTAGGAACTGCGATGTGCACTGGGAGCAATTTGCTAAATATGTCCTGGGAAATATGCAATGTTGTGCTAAATAGTTGGAGAGAGTTGTGCAAGGTGAATATGACACGAGAGCGAGCTCTAAAACAGTGATAGGATTGGGGGAGGGTCGTTCAGAGACAGCAATTTGCTCCTTGGGGGAGGATGGAGGGGCTGGTATGGGAGAAAGCTGCAGGCGGTTTTGTGCTCCTTGGAGGAGTGAGAGACATGCTTGCTGGTATGTGGGCAGAGATAGAGAACTGCATGTATGAGGTGACTTGGTAGAAACATCTGCTGGCTAGAATGTCCCCAGATGCTGGGTTTGTTACAAGCAATGGGAGAGAGAGGTGCAGTGGGTGAAGTGCAATGGGAGAGAAAGCATCAGGGAGTATTGTTCCAAAAGTGAAACAGCTGCAGAGGAAGTGCGGTGCCATGGAGACAGAGAGAGGTCCAATGAGATACAATTTTGCAAGGTTGATGTGCTTTAACAAGCTATAACAACCTAGTGCAAGTGTGCATGCCAACTTAAATAAATGTGGAAAAATACTAGCTTTAGCGTGTTTTTTTTTTGCGTCAAAAATAAATGTGGATAAATACAGATAAAATGACCAAAAAATAAATATGGATAAATACAGACGGAAATGTGAAAAAAATAAATACCATAAAACCGGGAGCCCTATTTATAATAGGATCTTGACATGGTCAGAGGAATGTGGTATCTTATCACCATGTCAACTGGGCTTTAGAAACAGGGTTGGCACAGTAGAACAGTGTCTGAATTTAAATCTGATTATTAATAAATATAATATTGCCCGCTCTTCCCCCATTTATTTAGCATTTATGGATCTATCATCCGCATTTGATTTGGTAAATAGGTCCAAACTTTGGTCTATTTTATTAAATTATGGTTTGGACGAATCCTTAGTCCATTTTTTAGCATTCCTGCATACTGACCTCAAGGCACAGGTACAGATAGGCCAAGGTGGGGAATTGTCAGGTGCCATCAAGATAGGAAGGGGAGTTAGACAGGGGTGCGTTTTAGCACCCCTCCTTTTTATTATTTATATCAATGGATTAAGCGGCCACTTGAAGAATGCAACTTTAGACGTCCCCTTAATTAATGGCAAACCGCTGCCTGTACTCCTCTACGCTGACGATGCGGTCCTAATGGCCCGCACCCCAAATGCCTTGCGCTCCTTGACCCAAAGATTTGTGGACTAAATGGACAGGTTAGATTTATGTGTTAATTATAAAATGTCATTTATCATGTCTGTGGCCCTGGGAAACGACAATTTAATTCTATCCACGTAGGGAGTAACAGACTTACCTCTACCCAGAATTTCCCATACTTGGGGATGATCTTTGCTGCGAATGGCTCGTGGACTGGGCACGTTGCCCAGTCCACGGGCAAATTCTCAAAGGTCATTAACTCCATTTTGAGCCTCCCTCGACCAAGGAAAATAGGTGCCACTGAGGCTATTTTAAGGATTTTTAAATTGCAGTGTGTCCCCGTTGCTACTTACGGGGCAGAAATATGGGGTTTGGAGGAGACCAGGTGTATCCAGCAGGAGGAAAACCGGTTCTGCAGAAAGCTGCTGGGCACACCTATCTCTACCTCCCAATATATTTCCCACAGAGAATTATGCTTGTCTTTTATTAGTGATTTTATTAGGACTCGTCCCGCGCTATCCTGGCATTCAGTCTGGAGGAACGACGCAGCCACCCTGACCCAAGACATTATAAAAGACTGTCTTGGTTGTGAAAGAGGGCTGGAGATCCCCTAGCTATCAGGGGTGTATAAAAGTTTGTGCAGTATCAACAAAGGGGACATCTTTTTGGATCCGGGTACATCTAGATCCGTACATAAGAATGATTTGAAGAATGCACTTTATTCACTTTACGATACGGGCAGGATCAGGGAAGAATCCAAGAAATCAATGGTCCTTATTTACATGGGCAGGGAAACATCTAGTTGTACTTTGTTGTTATACCTTACGCTGCCCATAACAAACTGGGAATAAAGTTTACTGTTTAGATTGAGGTCTGGGTCTGTAAAATTCTTGTTGAACTTTCCTTTAGGTTATTCATCAATGGGTGATAACCTAAAATGCCCTTGTGATGGAGTAAGCGCACAAACGGACTTGCACTTTCTTTTTACTTGTGAATACTAGTTAAAATATATTCCTCTTTTTAAAAAATACAGACCATTTACCATGGGGGAATCTTATCAATTATTGCTCTCTTTGGGAAATGAGGAAATAATCTGTTGCACTAGCACTTTCCTGAAGATTTTGGTACGTGCTCGAAAAATGATGGACAATCTTTGACTATTCTCTATTTCATAATTGGAAAGGTTGTTTCGCCTGATTTAAATCTGTATGTTCGTATTAGGTATTGTGTATATATTGTTGGTTTGTATGTACTTTTATGAATTCATGGAATTCGAATAAAGAATCCTGAACTGAACTGAACTGATTCAGAGACTGTTTACTTAGAGTATATCCACAAACTTTGGTGGTGTTTGCAGCAACACAAGGCTCTTCATTGAAAGAGTTTCCACTAAGATGCTTCAACATTGATATATTTCAAGACTCAGGTGGACAACCAGTGTTTTTCTCAGTTAGGTAATCCAAAATGACTTATCTACAACTCTTTTACAAACAAACTCAGCAATGAGTAAACCTCACTCGCAAAAATTCCCACCAGAGTTTCTCAAGTAACATTCTCTGCCTTTGAGAGTACATGCATTTTCTTACCTAGAGTGTCGGTAGTGAGTTTGGAGACTGTGAAGCATACCCTGGCTGTGCTAGCTTTTCGGTCTTTGACCTCTTGTCCAGAGCAGTCAAATACAGCCAGTGGAATTTCCCTAGGCTGGAACGCGATGGACACAGCTACATCCAAAACAGGCTGTGATCTGGAGAATACAAATAACAAGCAAAATATATTGGCCCTTGCTTGTAAGGATGAACATTTAGGATTCATTATATCCTAGTTATGATTTCATTTTTTACGGGTTTCTATCTGAACAGTGTATGATACTAGGCAGTTCCTTTACATGGGCTAAATACTGAAGACTAAACAATGGCCCTTGAGCCAAGAATTTTTTTTAGCAAAATCATACAGCAACACTAAATGTCATAACAATTCATAGAGATATTTTATACTAGGATACTATACGGTGATACATATTGTTATTTATTCATGCAAGACTCCTTAGAGCGAAAAATTCAGAGATGTGTGTGCCTATGAAGAATGCAAGTGATGGTATGTGCTCGTAGCTAGCGTTATTAGCACAACATACTGAACAGTTATAACAACCATACGACCAAAATAAAGCATTGTTCTTTCCTGCAGTTTTTTTACAATGCTCTAAGGCTGTGCGAGCACCTTGAACCTATGTAGCTGAAGCCCAGTCTGAAGCGTTTGTCGCCAACAAATGTATCAGAACGTTCATTACTTGAAGGCCTAATGGGATAATGTCAGCCTTTTGTCACTCTGTCATCAATGAAGTGTGCAATTGAGTGTGAACCCATTTCTTACAATACTTTTCTCATTTACATTATAGGGAAGAAGGAGCATTGGTATTGGAAATAATCTTTTATGTGGAGCTATCATTTTCAGTCATAATGTCTGTCTACAAAAGGTAATGAAATTAAGGTCAGTCTAGCAGGGGAGCTGTAATACAATGACGCATAAACAAACCTTGTAAACAACGCTTATGCAAAAGGCTGTATATGGTACAATGGATCACCAAAATAAATTACCATGGAACCCAAGATAAATACATAAGATAGAGCAATGGTTCCTGAGACAGGATATCTTTTGAAAAATCATACACCAATGTTGAATGTAGTAGCAATTCAAACAGATATTTTATACTAGAATACTATGATGCAATAGATATTATATTTATTCATGCAATCTTATATTATTAATTTTCCTGCTCTATGGTTTGTTTTTGTGTGTCTTACCCTCAACATAGTAATACAGTTCTGTTATTTTCTACCTTAATTGATTGTTTCCTTGTCTTCTCTCATTTTACTGTAGCACTATGGAACAGTGGCCTTCCTGTCTCATAAGTTAGTTTTCTTCCCTCTGGTCCATCTGTTTACTGATTCCTTGATTCTGTATCTCCATTGCTTTTCTCTTCTTCTTTCTCTTTTCTTTAGCTTCCTTTTTGACCTTCAGAAATCGTATTCCTGATGATGACCACACAGTCTCACTGGCTTGAAACGTTGTCAACCACTCCCATATTAACTTTTCTTTTTCATTAAGTCCTGTTTCGGCTGTAATTGCTTATTTTGTTGGAATATAAGCATAAGCACCTAGGCCCAAATTTATCAAAATTACATGCAACGGAACGCAGCAAGACACCTTGCTGCACTGCGATGGGTGAAAGCTATAGGGTAGGAATGAGTCATATTTAACATTATACTGGACATTCCTCTCCTTTCCTAGTGCTGGCACACAATGTGCTGCCTTGCATCAATGCAGGCACTACTGCAAGGGATTCTACATTGTAGGCAGGATTTTTGTGCTCAGAAAGGGACACCCTCCTGCACAAAAAAACCCTCTAAGGTGTTTCCTCTTCGTGTGCTGCATAATGCAGCACACATATAAAGAGGAAACATTAAAATAAATAAATACATTTCTCCTCATTATGCCTCACCTGACTAGGGATGATTGGAAAAATCAAGGTGGTGTAGACCAATCCCACAGCAACCATCAGAGTCAATGGACGGGGCACAGGACTCATCTCTCTAACGAGGGAGACCAGACAGGGTTGCCCATGGTCAGCCCTCCGCTTCGCACTAGCAGTCAAACCTCCAGCTCTTAAAATCCAATCAGAAACCTCAATCATGGCCATCTTGTTTGGAGGCCTTGACCACTAGAAACGTCTCCTCCCTGATGATGTCCTACTTACCTTAACTAACCCCTCAAGATCCCTTCCAGAGCTCATTTCCATCAAAGAAGAATTTAAGGCAGCCTTGAGTTTTAAAGTTAACAACATGAAGTCACACATTCTAAATGACTTGATGCCGCAAGAGGACGTCCGCACCCTCCAGAAGCCCTTTCAGTGGGCTAACATCACCATAAAATGCTTAGGAATTAATGTCAGGCACCACTTGGAGCGCTGGACCAAACTAACTGGCATCCCCTCAGCAGGAGCATACTTGAAGAATTGTGGCACTGACAGCCCATATATCTCCTGGCTAGGACGCATCAACGTCATCTAAATGAATGTACTACCTATAGCATTGGGCCTATTTAAATCAGTTCTGACTCTCATTCTGGCAAAATATTATTTGCATAATAATGTTAGCCAGGAAATCATAGAGAATATCTAATAAAGTCCTTATGCTCACTAAAGATAGGGGAGGACTAGCTTGCACCTACTTACTGGAATACTATGGGGAAGTCCATCTTCGCTTTCTCTCGGAATGGGTGGTTTGAGAGGGTGAAAAACACTGGCTCCACATGGACCGGGTAGTTGCCTGCCGCACTTTATGGAATTTTGCTTGGTTGACGAAGCTCATACAGCCCGAAAGTCCATTTATAGCTACCCCTAGTAAGATGGTCCTAGATATATGGGAACGCATTGTGGTTGGAAAAGGGCTCACCACCTTGCCCTTCTCCAATACACCTATTCCCAGGAACCCTGACTACATGCCAGCACTGATCCCTGCAGTGTTTCCGTAATAGGAGATGGGTGAGAGCAAAACCCTGCAAAAGCTCTTCAAGGTAGACACAATAAAATCATTTGAGCGATGTAAGAGGAACTTTCATGTCTCAGAGAAAATGCCCCTACGGTGCTGCCAGCTCCGACCCTGGGCCCTGCACCCCTCCAAAATAGCATCGACCAACAGATCAATAATGTTTTTTGAGAGATTGTTAGGGAATTCGATGGTGCAAAAGAACTAATATCTGAGCCCTACAGGATTCCAAACTTCGAACCGCATACTCCTACCAACAACGGTGGGCTGTACCTTTGGGGAGAGACTTAACAAGAAAGGAATGAGAACTTATATGATGGGACATAACTGAAACTTTTCGTAGCATTTCACAGAGAGAGTCGGCATACAAAATAATGTACCAATGGTACCTCACCCTGACTCGACTCAATGCAACCGGGTGCAGGGAACCTTCCTACATGTTTGGTGGGACTATGCACTCATATAGACCTAAAGAAAGGAAATTCAGATACACATCAGGGAACTTTGGCATACAAATACACATCTAAAAGATATGGCTATTTATGGTCTCCTTTCCATTTCACTCATACAGAGTTATTCATGGGAATTGCAAGGCCCTCACCCACATAAAAATGTGCCATTCTTCTCATCAGGCTTTCTGCACCCTGGACTCAATTGAGTCCAAGGTGGACTTTACTACTGTGAGTAAGAGCAAGGGTTTTTTGTTGGCAATTGTGGAATATGCGCTCTACCCTATCTAACCAGAGATAAATAAATCAACTCGTAAAACTAGTACTATCCTGAATCTATTTTATTATCAGATGTTCTGCTAGAATTAAAAACAATAAGGGATGATGAAGAGGGATACTGTTCGACCTGACAGCCTTAAGGTGGTCTTCCCCCAACTTTTTGACTACCTCCCTCCATGTTCTGAACTTGATTTTGTTGTTTTAGGACTCTGCACACTTTACCATTGCCGACCAGTGCTAAACAACTTGTGTGCTCACCCCTAAACATGCTAACACTGGCTTAGCCCCAACTGGCATATTTAATTAACACATAAGTCCTGGTGAATTGCAATACATTTGCCTAGGACCTATAACTTAAATGTTATTAGTGAGCCTGCAGCACTCATGTGCCATCAACTTTAGTAGCCCTCTACCCATGGCTCAGACCTGCCATTACAGAGCCTTCAAGTACAATTTACAATGCCACTTCGACCTGGTAAGATAACCTCTTACCAAGCCTTAACCGTACCTTTTTATACATATAAGTAACCCCTAATGTAGGCCCTGTATGACCCATGGGGCAGGATGGAATGTTTTTAAAAGGCAGGACATGTACTTTTAAGTTTTACATGTCTAGGTAGTCTAAAGTCATAAAATAGTTTTTTCACTACTGCAAGGCCTATCTCTCTCATAGGCTACAATACAATTGCTTTATTACATCTTTTAAGTGTTATACCCAGTTGTGAAAAGATGGACTTTTCAAGTTTGGTGTCACTGGACTAAAAATGCAAAATCACAAGTTATAGTGAAGTTGGAATTTAAATTACAGTTTAGCAAAACAGCACTTTTAGAAAGGTGGAATTTACCTACCTCAGTCATTAGGAGCCTGGTGCCTGTCGTCTCTGTTCAGTCTGGGTTAGGTGACAGTTGGGCTTTGAGTATTCCCTAGGGCCAGTGACACACAAAGGGAGCCTAGGTGTGTCTGATGATTCAGAAAAGGGGGTGGTGATGGACAGAGTATCTGAATTAAACAGAACACTCCTGCCCAGTCAACAGATCAGGGCTTGATCCATCACCGTTTTTTAGCTCACTGCACCATCCCAGCTCAGAACCTGGCTACATGCAAATTAGTCTGTCCCAGGCCCAATGCATCATGGGAACAGGGCAGACCAAACTACCGAGCCAATTCTTTACTGGAAAGGAAACAAGCTTCCGGGGACCGGTTTCTGGCATTACAGCCGTCTTCGGCCCGGCTTGCTTGAATCCTGATGGTGCAGTGAGCAAGGGACTCACATCTGAGCATACCCTACCACGCTTATGGTGGCCAAAATGATTCAGAAAAGGGGGCGGTGATGGACAGAGTATCTGAATTAAGCAGAACACTCCTACCCAGTCAACAGATCAGGGCTTGATCCATCACCATTTTTTAGCTCACTGCACCATCCCAGCTCAGAACCTGGCTACATGCAAATTAGTCTGTCCCTGGCCCAATGCATCATGGGAACAGGGCAGACCAAACTACCGAGCCAATTCTTTACTGGAAAGGAAACAAGCTTCCGGGGACCGGTTTCTGGCATTACAGCCGTCTTCGGCCCGGCTTGCTTGAATCCTGATGGTACAGTGAGCAAGGGACTCACATCTGAGCATACCCTACCACACTTATGGTGGGCAAAACGATTCAGAAAAGGGGGTGGTGATGGACAGAGTATCTGAATTAAGCAGAACACTCCTACCCAGTCAACAGATCAGGGCTTGATCCATCACCGTTTTTTAGCTCACTGCACCATCCCAGCTCAGAACCTGGCTACATGCAAATTAGTCTGTCCCTGGCCCAATGCATCATAGGAACAGGGCAGACCAAACTACCGAGCCAATTCTTTACTGGAAAGGAAACAAGCTTCCGGGGACCGGTTTCTGGCATTACAGCCGTCTTCGGCCCGGCTTGCTTGAATCCTGATGGTGCAGTGAGCAAGAGACTCACATCTGAGCATACCCTACCACGCTTATGGTGGCCAAAACGATTCAGAAAAGGGGGTGGTAATGGACAGAGTATCTGAATTAAGCAGAACACTCCTACCCAGTCAACAGATCAGGGCTTGATCCATCACCGTTTTTTAGCTCACTGCACCATCCCAGCTCAGAACCTGGCTACATGCAACTTAGTCTGTCCCTGGCCCAATGCATCATGGGAACAGGGCAGACCAAACTACTGAGCCAATTCTTTACTGGAAAGGAAACAAGCTTCCAGGGACCGGTTTCTGGCATTAAAGCTGTCTTCGGCCCGGCTTGCTTGAATCCTGATGGTGCAGTGAGCAAGGGACTCACATCTGAGCATACCCTACCACGCTTATGGTGGCCAAAACGATTCAGAAAAGGGGGTGGTGATGGACAGAGTATCTGAATTAAGCAGAACACTCCTACCCAGTCAATAGATCAGGGCTTGATCCATCACCGATTTTTAGCTCACTGGTATGACTTGCCCTGAATGGGTGCTTGTAAGGAACATGACTAAGCAGACGATCGTGTTGTATTGGAAAATGACAGGACCGCCTCTTGCCTCACAATGGTCTCACAGACTGTGGAAAGTGCATGCATTGGAGCACATAACACACACTACTTATGGCAACTGGTCAATGATTATATGACGAGACTCGATCATAGGAACTTCACTCCGCAAAAACTCAGACACTGCAACTCTTCGACAGCACGCCAGCATAGGACTTTACATCACAGGCTATCCTCCCCACCCCGCAGTGGTGACATTTCGAGGTCTCCCCCACACTTCCTGCTTCGCCACGTTGCCTCTCCTACCTCTCGCATGCCTTTTTCATCTCAAAATGCTTTCTCGGGGTGGAGGAAAGTTTATTCGCGTTTTTTATTGTTGATGTTCACAATATTCTACTAATGGACTACAGAGACAGGCATAGTCCTGAGATGTTGCTCACATTGGTTATTGTAAACAGCAAGCTCGATGCATTCAGATTCTGTTTTATAAAGCTTTATCGAAAAATTCTAATAAAAAGATTAGTGAAAAAAAGGAAAGAAAAAGGCTTGCAATAAACAATCATTAGTTGTCGAAAAACTGTAGAAACATTGGGGCATATTATCAAGCAGGACGTTAAAAATTATCCCAGTTTTAGTGGCAGAAAACTGCTGCTAAAGCGGCGATAATGGGCTTGATAATATGGCCTTGTGAATTCCAATAGAAACCTATGTTCTTGTGTGAACATGGGCTTCTAATGGAATTCTCCAGGGCATATTATCAAGCCCATTATCGCCACTTTATCTGCAGTTTTCTGCCGCTAAAACTGCGATAATTTTAACACCCTGTTTGATAATATACCCCTTTGTTTTTACAAAAATAGGCAGGTACATTGGTTACTCGATATATGGCACTACGATTAATAATTGTAATGCTCTACAGCTTCAACTTTGAGATAAACTTCTTTGCTGCAGGATTTTATAGTAACACCACACCCCTCTGTTTATATATTATGCTGCCCCTAGAAAGGCCACTTTCATAAAAAAGTAGCTGTGCTTCAGTTTTTGAAATACGCATTTTCTTTTTTGTACTGTATGTTTTCAAAGTTACTGAAAATATTTTTAGTATTATCGATCTTGGTGAGTGGGAGTATTTCTCCCTTTTTCTTCTCACCCTTTTACACTACTTTTGTGCTGAAGTCACATTATTTTAATTTGCCTGATCAATTTTTGGTCTCTGTGTAGAGAGCACTACCAGTGGGAAGTAACAGGAAGTATGTTTCTTTTGTCTTTTCGATGCTTGTTCTCTCTTCCTGAATACAGTGCCGGATATAAGTTACCATCAATTGCCAAGATGGTTTTAAATCGGTTGCAATTGTTTATCTGTATCGTAATATAACCAAAAGGGTCAAATAGCAATGTTGGTGGTAGTACTTTTAGCATAACATGAAATACAATGATATCTTTTCAGACTCAGATGACCACACTCTACAGAGCAAATAGTACAACTAAAAATTGGAATGAGTCAGCAAGACTCAATAGATGATTCAGTATTATAGGTGTAATGAACAACAGTGACACCCCTTTGACTTCAAGACTGATTTGCAGATGTAGTGGCACTTCTAGGTAAACAAATACATTTCAGGCGTGGGTACACTGCACCTTTCAGGGACAAAGACAAAATGTGTGATTCTCTGGCAATGAAAAGCCATGTAGCAAATGTACATAATCTTCCTGAGGTTCAATCATGAGGACTCAAAATCAAGTTCCTTGAAGCATCATTTTCAACCCAAAAATCAATTTTGTGGTTTCTTCAGGTTAGTCAGTTTTGGGGATGTATTTGTAGAAATGAGGTTAGAGGAAAGATAAAAATAGAAGTGGTAGAGGGTGATCTTACCTTAGCAAATACACTTTCCCCGCGGAGCCCACTGCAATATCAACAAGTCCGTCTCTAGTAAGGTCCATCATCCCACTTATTGATTGACCAAAGAACTTCAGTCCAGGAGAAACACTCGATCCATCAATTCTCTGCCAGGATCAAATCAGGAATCAATTTCACAAGAGAACAGACACCTATATTAGAGATACTGGCAGATTTTCTGCACTCCAGTACTGGAGATAAGCCAGTGGTCATGAATAGACTAGCCCCTCAAATATCTCAAAAAATTATCTATTCCATTAAGAATAGGACTTGACAAATAAAGCAATTGAAGTATAACATTAATAACAATATTTTAAAAATGAATTCCCTTTAATTACGAGATGTGATTACTTACCAATTTTTAAAAATATATTTGTATTTTATTTTATAAAACACAGCAATTAATAACTTTAATTTCCTTTTGCTCACACTTTACATCCAATCTATTTAACGTGCACATTTGAGAGGAAACCAATAGTGTCAATTGTGTTGGGCAACATTGCATGTGGGCCTCAGCCCGAGCTCATACACCCGCACATATACATGGCAGATCCCCCCTCCCCAAATCTTTGGTACTGACGGAGTCTAATGTCCACATTCTAATTACATGCCCTCCAAGGGCCACATATCTGCTCATATTTTGGGGGCCTCCTCTGGCTTTGTACACCTCCCCTCCATCAGGGCACGGCAACTAATTCCCATATTCTACATTTTAAGGGTAGAAGGCTCGCTAGTAATCCACATTTGGGCAATGTCTAACCGTAGCAATATTTAATACCAACTGGATGTCTAGTGTCTAGAGGTGGGGCGGGTCATCATATCATGGTGAAAATATTGACCTGCAATAGTATTAACATCTCAAAAGAAACTACACTACACATCGTCAAGGCAAGTAGATGTGGATATACGAATAGTATCTGGAGTCCCCAAAATATACTCATGTCGGATCACTGACATGATATCGAGGGACATAATATCGACTACCAAAAATATCGGCGACAAAATATCGACAGACAGAATATCGACTTTGTATCTACAAACAGGTAAGTACAAAAATATTGAGTAAAAAATATCGTTTACAAAAATATAGTTTGTAAAAATATCGACTTTATTAAAAAAAATGTTAAATTAACTTAATATTCAAAATTATTTACTAACATATACTTAAAAATACTTAAATTACCTTATAATAATTACATAATTATTTAAGGTTATAAAAAAAAATTTACAATCATATTTGTTAAAACATATATATATAGTGACATAATATAATTAAAAAATATCCAATATTATTACCGTAGGATGGCGGAAGTGTAAAATTACTATTCCCACTCCAGAGAGTGCAACAGTAGATAAGTCGTTGGATAGCATAGAGGTAAAAATTACTATTTCCACTCCAGAGAGTGCAACAGTAGGGAAAGCGTTGGATAACGTAGGGGTATGAATTACTATTCCCACTCCAGAGAGTGCAACAGTAGGGAAAGGGTTGGATAGCGTAGGGGTAAAACTTACTATTCCCACTCCAGAGAGTGCAACAGTAGGGCAAGCGTTGTATAGCGTAGGGGTAAAAATTACTATTCCCACTCCGGAGAGTGTAACAGTAGGGAAAGCGTTGGATAGCGTAGGGGTAAAAATTACTATTCCCACTCCAGAGAGTGCAACAGTAGGGAAAGCGTTGGATAGCGTAGGGGTAAAAATTACTATTCCCACTCCATAGAGTGCAACAGTAGGGAAAGGGTTGGATAGCGTAGGGGTAAAAATTACTATTCCCACTCCAGAGAGTGCAACAGTAGGGAAAGCGTTGTATAGCGTAGGGGTAAAAATTACTATTCCCACTCTAGAGAGTGCAACAGTAGGGAAAGCGTTGGATAACGTAGGGGTAAAAATTACTATTCCCACTCCAGAGAGTGCAACAGTAGGGAAAGGGTTGGATAGCGTAGGGGTAAAAATTACTATTCCCACTCCAGAGAGTGAAACAGTAGGGAAAGTGTTGGATAGCGTAGGGGTAAAAATTATTATTCCCACTCCAGAGAGTGCAACAGTAGGGAAAGCGTTGGATAGCGTAGGGGTAAAAATTACTATTCCCACTCCAGAGAGTGCAACAGTAGGGAAAGCGTTGGATAGCGTAGGGGTAAAAATTACTATTCCCACTCCAGAGAGTGCAACAGTAGGGAAAGCGTTGGATAGCGTAGGGGTAAAAATTACTATTCCCACTCCAGAGAGTGCAACAGTAGGGAAAGCGTTGGATAGCGTAGGGGTAAAAATTACTATTCCCACTCCATAGAGTGCAACAGTAGGGAAAGGGTTGGATAGCGTAGGGGTAATAATTACTATTCCCACTCTAGAGAGTGCAACAGTAGGGAAAGCGTTGTATAGCGTAGGGTTAAAAATTACTATTCCCACTCTAGAGAGTGCAACAGTAGGGAAAGCGTTGGATAACGTAGGGGTAAAAATTACTATTCCCACTCCAGAGAGTGCAACAGTAGGGAAAGGGTTGGATAGCGTAGGGGTAAAAATTACTATTCCCACTCCAGAGAGTGCAACAGTAGGGAAAGCGTTGGATAGCGTAGGGGTAAAAATTACTATTCCCACTCCAGAGAGTGCAACAGTAGGGAAAGCGTTGGATAGCGTAGGGGTAAAAATTACTATTCCCACTCCAGAGAGTGCAACAGTAGGGAAAGCGTTGGATAGCGTAGGGGTAAAAATTACTATTCCCACTCCAGAGAGTGCAACAGTAGGGAAAGTGTTGGATAGCGTAGGGGTAAAAATTACTATTCCCACTCCAGAGAGTGCAACAGTAAGGAAAGCGTTGGATAGCGTAGGGGTAAAACTTACTATTCCCACTCCAGAGAGTGCAACAGTAGGGAAAGTAGATACTTCATATATTATTTAAAATAGATATATATATTAATATCTATAATAAATAAATTAAAAGTAATTACCACTTAAATATAATATAATAATTAATTAATTACAAATACTAATTTAATTTAATCATTACAATTAGTTATCTATTAACACTAATTAATTACAAATTAACAATTAATTAATTAGTAATTAAACAATTACTTAACAATTAAAATCTAATAAATACAAAAAAAATTAACATATGTAATTAGTTATAATTAAATTACTTCCCACCCTATTCCCCTATGAACCCACAACCCGCTACAGAAATTAAATTACTTAAATTAACATAATTATCAATTAATCAATTAAATCAAATTAATTGGCAATTAAAATTTAATTATTTACCAAATAAAAATAATGTAACTATTAATTATAAACAAATACCAATAAATAAATGTACATATTTAATTAATTATAATTAAATTACACTACATAAATTTACATATTTAATTCATTATAATTAAATTACTTCCCACCGTACTCCCCTATAAACCCACAACCCGCTACAGAAATTAAATTAGTTAAATTAACACAATTATTAATGAATCAATTCAATAAAATTAATTGGCAATTAAAATGTAATTAATTACTAAATAAAAATTAATTAACAATTAATTCTAAACAAATACCAATAAATAAATGTACATATTTAATTAATTATAATTAAATTACACTACATAAATTAACATATTTATGTAATTATAAATAAATTACTTCCCACCCTACTCCCCTATAAACCCACAATCCGCTACAGAAATTAAATTAGTTAAATTAACATAATTATCAATTAATCAATTAAATAAAATTAATTGGCAATTAAAATGTAATTAATTACAAAATAAAAATGTATTAACAATTAATTATAAACAAATACCAATAAACAAATTTACATATTTAATTATTTATAATTAAATTACTTCCCACCCTATTCCCCTATCAACCCACAACCCGCTACAGAATTAAATTACGCAAAATTTAAATAACATTAAATTCATTAATTAAATTACATTATAACATAAATAAACACTTTTAACACATAAAATACACTATGAAAAAATCGATAATATTAAAAGCTCGATATTTTTCCTAACTTATAATATGTACTTCTATATTTTGACTATCTATATTTTAAAATTCGATAACACATTACTTACCTTCAAAACGATATTTTTGATGTCTATATTCTGTCCATTCGATCTTCTGTCCAGCCTATATTTTGTACTCGATATTATGTCCATTCGATATTTTGTAGTCGATATTTTGTCTGTTTACCCTTATGTCAACTGTGAAGTTGACATTTTTGAAGGATGATATTTCGACTCTGATATTGTGAAATACATATTTCGAAAAGACTTACATTCACTATGACTGCAATAATGTTTAAATTATTTCATTGTGATGTGTTTGTTGTCTAAGTATATTTTGGTGTTTCTACGTTAACATGATGAGGAAGAGATTGAAACCTGTGCTATGAGTTTGGGAGGCTGGAAGTCATGCTACCTGCAAGTGGTGCTACGAGATTATCGCCTCATTCGGTTTATAGTAAGTTTCTACGATGGGCTACTGTGTTAAATACCTTCTTCTTCATGCTATAAGGGCAGTTTCTTCCAGGGCATCCATGTCATTTGAGTCAAGCACTTAGCCGGTATATAATGCTTTGTCCCCAGTCCACTGGAAGGGTATCTAATTCCAAGTCCCCATTATGGGACATGTTTCTCTACCAGTCGGAACGCTGCTGTCACATAGCAGTCACTCAATCAGTAACTGCTTTTACCCTGGCCTACCAACAATTATTATCCATATAGATTTACTAGCTCTTTGGTGCGCACCATCCCTACCCAGCATGCATGTCTTCGACGTGGGTATATTTAAAGGCACAATTACATGTGTATATTCTACACTTTTCCAAAACACCCCTTTGAAACAAAAGGTCATCATTTAAAAGACTTTGCAAGTAGAAGAGAAAATAAAAATAACGACTTTGAAAAACTTCCTTGCTCTAAAGTAACAGCTTGACTGTACACTGCTTGTGTGTGGCCTGAGGGTATGCTTCATGACTGTTCCCCCACCCCCGGGGCATGAGTCAGGTGACTGGCACACACACACATGATGGGGGAGCAACATATTCAGACTGTGGCATCTCAGTATCCTCAAAAGTTGATTCAGGGTCCCAGATGTCTGGACTCTGGCAACCTCTTCTGGAGCCGAGCTGGTTATGGAGAATAAAGTCAAGAGACTTACACATCAAGGGGAAAGTTGTGAAATAAGTGTTTTGCAATCACCCTATTTACTATGTATACTAGCAGGAACTATATTGAAAACTGAAAAGTTTCTGTTTGCAATGTTGACAAGCACGCATTTTCAGAGAACGATTTAAAAGGGAGTTATATAAGAATATTGATAACAAAAATATTATCTTGCAGAGTATGCCACAGCCTGGTAGCATGCAAAGGACCAAACCACACACGGAGCTCTGTAATGCACCCCTTTATTCTTCAGAAAGCAACTGTTAACTGCACACACTGCGTCATAAACGTTATTGCCCACCCCCAATCGATTGTGTCATTCTCCTATGGAGTCCATCAGGGCCAGAAGGGTACTGCTATTCATATTCACAAGGCACTACAGTCTAACTTAAATATTGTGGCCTCAAAATTAACTGCAAATGATAATTATATTTGTAAATGATATTTAGGACACATTATTTTTGTCAGATGATATTTATGCCATAGTATTCTGGTACCACACCATCTTGATAGGTTGAGCAGTTTTACACTGACAGTGTATCTCCAAGGTTAAAACAGACAGAGATCACTCTTATCTTACTACTTGTGCGCTCATTTCTTTACATTCAAATTACTTTAGCCAATTGACTTGGTCTTTTCAGGGGTCCAGGATACATGAGTTGGGATGGTGGATTAAAAAGGGTAACCACAGAGCATAGTTGAAGTGAACAACTTGAGGTTCATTTAGAAATAGGCGGAACTGAATCATTACTGTAAATTGGCAGTGCTCTATCCAGCCAAACTCCACTGTCCTATTTTTAGATACGGAAACACTAGGATTTTATCGGTGGAGGCTCATCCATCTTCACCAGCAGAAACCCTTCACCTAGAAGTCCATTCACCATTGGGCCACCAGATCATAGTGACAGTAATCTGCCAAATTTATGTTAGGGCGTCACCACGCTTTTTCCCTGCCCTGAACTGCCATGCGAGGCATGGCGATTCCAGGCAAGAAAATTGCTTAGTTGAACCCGGGTATTGTAGTCTTTAAAGACAAAAACTGCTGCTTTGGGAGTTTAATCTAGAAAAACACAGAAGTTTACAATATGGGCACAACAAAAATGACTCCATATTGGCACACTCTTCGGCCTTCAGAACAACTGCCACGGCGGTGGTTGTTAAGAAAGCTTTAGAGATCCCCATCCAGAAGGCATGGGCCTCGAAATAGGTTAATGATCCAGGGCCAGGTAAACGGAGGTCAGAGCCTCCACTTGTCTGTCAGGATGGCAGATGCTGTTACCCACCTTGATCTGAATGACACCCTTAACCTGGTATAGAACTGCTATTGTTGCAAATTTCTTGATCCACACAATAAAGACTGCATGTTGGTGGTAGCTAAAATGCCAGTGAAGACCAGATGGTCTCACCACATGCACTGAACAGCAGATTATGAATGCCTGTGATTTCTTAGGAACATGCTGAAATGAGTTTACTACACCTGAGGTTCATAATGCAGGATTCCTTTAATCTGGAAACTTGCTTTCAATTCTTAGCACATAAAATTTAGTTTGCTAATACATACTGTTAACTATGATGTGGATTCATTTCTGAATTTCAACAACTTTGTAACTTATATGGGGTACTGACGAAATAATTACACATTTTATAGAACTGAGATCCAACCAGTCACCTTTATTTACTTTACATTGTGTTAATGTATATGACTAAGCCATGTTTATGAGCGAGCTCTTGTATGCTTTCACTGGGAATGGTGTGAACATATTCTGCTCTGTAAAGAAGACCAGTGAAAGTAGATTGACAGTGTTTTTCATTTTTGTAGGGTAAGGTATAGCAGGGAAGTACTTGATATAAATAAACAAGTACTTGATTCCACAATGTCTGGCAAATTGAACCTGAGGCCAAAATAATCATCAACTATTATCAAAAATAATATTTTACAGTTATTTCCTCTTCTGAAATAGTGTAAATATCCTGGCATTTCTAGGAATTGTTGTTTTGCTAATATGCTTAATGCCTACTGTACAATTCCAGTGAATTCCCAGGTTAGTTATAGTACTATATGGGAGCAGTTCTCACCTGACTGTAGGCTTGCCCGATGCTGTTCCGCATTCCATGGAAAATGTACACAGATCCTTGGTTGTTGTTCTCCACCGGGGCCCCAATGGCAATGTCTGTGAGTCCATCTCCATTGATGTCTGTGATATCAGCTATGCAAGCCCCAAACTGGCTGAATAATTGACCTGTCTCACCCATGAGAGTCTGACTGCAACTCATCTGGCCCTGGAGAAAAAGTGATTGTTTTAAAATGTTGATGAATCACTAATTGTTGGTCAATTAATTGACTGTCGTCAGCATTCCTAACATGTTTAAGGCAACTAACAAACCTGGAACTAGGACACGGAGCTGTGACGAGTGTTTCCTTTTGTCCTTTTCCCTGCGTCCATTTTTTTGTAACTTACAAACAGGTTCTTCTAACGTATGGGCCTCCATAGATTTTTTTGACCCGGCCATGCAAAAACATGCTGGTCTCTGGTTTCTATGTGACTGAGTGAAGTAAGAAAAACATTTCTCTGATCTTGAACAGAAACTATAAGAAAACAGGATCCAGATTTTTTCATAGGCATGAGAACCAGTTTGAATTCTGTCAACAAGTGTGCATTAATGTTCAAAATGATGAGTGGGTTGTCCAGGATCCAAATCTATTCAAAAGTAGATTCCTCTACTGAGTCCACCTTAAACAGAAACAACTTGAAATGCTGACTTTTATGTCAAGTGGGCTTCTAACCACTGAAAACTAGTTTGCTGCCTTCAAATAATGACACACAAAATACCAAACTCACTATACTATCATGGCATTAACTTGTCTATAAACAGAAGCACACCTTCTCAATCTAGTAATGGGATCCCTTTATGCAGCGTTCAGAAAAGTCAGATTTCACCATAATGCTGACTCTGGCGCTAACACTGGGAATCCCATAATGCATGGGAATATATATACTTACAAAGTCCCCTGATATAAAAAAAAATCATAAACCAGGGATATTCATTTTGAAAGAAGACAATATAAACAATAAGTGCTCCGATTTATATTTTTCTTCATTTAAACAAATGCCACATAGTGCCATTCCGCATAACTTTACATTATATTATGTTACACCCTCCGAGCATTACAGGTTATAAAGCACTAGGCACTTTGAAGCCATTTTTAACCAGTTGGTTGGTTTAAATTTGAAGATTTTCATCTATCAGCGCTAGCAGCAAATCCCCAATTAGGAGTCAAGTGCGGTTTGTGATAATTACTTTTTTATTATGTTTGATTAGTGGAATACAAAAAGAAATTTTTGACCTTAGTCAAACCACCCTGTATTTAAAAAAAAATTATTATGTACCAATTATGTTTTTCTATGTGATACCATGGTTTTATTGGGAAACATGTTTTATGCTATTTTGTAATGATTTTAAATGATCACGCAATAAACTATTATTTACTATATTATGTTACAAACCGCATTTTATTAAGATATCTTTAAAAAAGGGAGGAGATAAGCAAGTACTAAGAGGAAGAAGGAAGGGGAAGCAGATGGCCATCCTGGAAGAGAGGGAAGTAATATATACAGGCCTTACTTACAATATGGCAGACTGCATACTCCATCACAGATGAGGCGGACATCCCACCCACCTCATTACAAGTGCATTGCAGCCTATGGCACTTGAAATAAGTAAACAGGATGTTTGTCACCTTGTAATGGAGTATCCCATCGGCCAAACTGTAAATAAGGTCCATAATCTCCAGGCTGAAAACAGGATTTTTGTGTTACATGTGATAGACGAATGTGAATGCTTTAGAATTTTACTGAATTACTTGTGGTCTGAGATTTGTGAGAGACAAAGGTCCATGAAATTCCACAACACAGTGCGGTTAAATGTGAAAAGTAGTATTTTTCTGATTGTTCCACATGAACTAATTAAGGTTTGTTAGAAGGTGGTTCTGACACTATGGGCTGCCCGCATTTTTCGCTTTTTGAGCACCGAATTGTGAAGCTTTTACTGTGGGGGAGCCTCATAAGTGGGTACTCACCCACAGTGAACTCATAATGAAAGAATGCATGGGGATTTTACTGGTGTCCCCCTGGCTTGACCAGGCCACTGCACAGCAGCTGGAGTAAGAGACAAAGGGCTGGTTACATGCAGATACATGTGTACATGTGCGTGCACATGTGTAGGGGCTGCGCAGGGTAGAATCCTGGTGAGCCAAGTCCAGGAGCAGCTACAAAGTGAATGGTGTGGCAGGACTTATGCAGAATTGGGTGGTGACATGGAATAGGCTTTATACACTGGGAAGAAACATGCCAGGGAAAGTCAGTGTGTTTTACTGTTTTTCACTTCATTATTCCCCTATAGAGATGTGGAGCCCATGGGCTAGATTAACTTTCCCAAGGCCTACAGATTCCAGACATGTACTAAAGTCCTCTGTAACGGGTGTGAGAAGAAGTGTTCTGCAGAGTCCAAAGTCATATTTGTCATGCTTTTGGGTCATCCAGAAATGTCACATTTCTCTGAGTCAGCCATAACCAGGGCCCGGCTGAGGGCTGACATCAGCAGACTGGATTGATAACCTTTCTTCCACAAGCTAAGGCCTCCTCTCCATGAAGAGAAGATGGGTGGGGCTACAGGCTCATCCATCAGCAGCTATCACTGGGTGCCAGGCACCAGGCTGCACGAGGGAGGGAAAGCAGCATGGGGGGAAGGGGCTTTCAGAGACCATGTGGCAGGAGACCCTGGACGATGCCATTTTGAACAAACCCAGAGGCTGGGCAGGAAGGAGGGAGGAGAGGCAGTGAAGTGATGTGTCGCTGTTTGATAGGACAAACAGAGACTTCCTGCCAGCCCCCTCCCAAACTTCCTAAAAGAACTTGCACAGGAAGAGAAGCTCTCTCTGATGTGTGGTCTGCTAAGGCAGAAGGTGCTGGAGCCTGGTGCAATGGGCAGTTGGAAGGAAGAACTCCCTGACTGCCCCCAAGATCCTGAACAGTGCCAGGAGAAGAGTCCATGACCAGTGCGCAGAAGCAAGGGCTTCTGGGCAGCAAGAAGAGATGCCCAGGAGGAGAGCAGGCCAAAAGCTGGCGCAGGGACCCAGTGAAGACAGCTCCCTGCTGAATGCCCCCTCCCAGAGGTCCAAAGGGCAAAGGAGAGTGCTCCCAGTGGCTGGGGAGCACCACCAGGAGCAAGATGAGGCCAAAATCAGGACGATCGGACCCCTGGGGGCTGAGAAATGTCCCCAAAAGGCGAGAAACCTTTGACCAGTGGCCAACCAACAACGAGGCGCGTGGGGCTCTGCCACCAGTTCAGAGAATGCCCTCGGGGTGGGTCAGGTCCCAGGGGCTACCCCCACATAAAGAAAAGTCAGGGAGCGGCATTGCGCCCCTGTGAAAAAATGCCCTCCTCAGGGTGCCAGGAGCCCACCCTGGCCCCAGCCGAAACCGGAAGCAGGGGAGCGCAGTCGCGCCCCCCTGGGAAAGGGAGAAGAGGCCCGGGACCCCATCCCTGGGCCCTGAAGAAGACGAGGAGCTGGGTCGAGGAGAGCCGTCACGCCCCCCTGCAGAGAGGTCTTGAGGGGCCCGGGACCCCATCCCCAAGCCCCGAAGCGAAGTCAGGGAGTGCTGTTGTGAAAAATGCCCCTGGAGAGCTGCCGAAGGTCTGTGCGTCTGCCCGCCAGAGCGGGCAGACCAGAAGAGGAGTGCTGTCTCCCATGGCAGCACGCGGGGTAATAGCCAAGTGGGAAGAATGCGGGGGCAGCCAGAGTGGGCTCCTTGAGCTGCCCTCCACTGTGCGGTCAGAACAAGGAAGTGCAGCCAGGGGTTCGGGTGGGACAGGGCCCCCGAAAATGGGCATAGGTGGCTGGGGGTGGGCTCCACCGAGCCGTTTCACTCACCTGGGGGTCCGAATGGGACCGGACCCTCCAACGTGGGATGCCATGACCGGAGGCCCACATTGCGGCACTGCCCGACGCAGCTGGAGAGCCGCTGTTATAATATTCACGGAAAGGAGCCTGAAGCACCCCATAATACCTAGCAAGGCATGGGGAAATCCTCCGTTTTTGGTGCCTCGTGGCCCCCAGAGGAGGGGGTCACCCTCATTTGTGAAAGAGGTGCAGAGGGAGCTGCAGGAGCAACGCAGCCTCCCTGATCACGAAGAAGAAAAGTCCTACCCTAAGTGTCCTGGGGACTTCCAAGAAATAACCCCTCAAGGGCTCAGCCAGCATTTTAACACCTTCTGGGCTGGAACTTTTGTTTTAGAGATGAGAGTGTATGGAGAAATGCACCAAGGAGTGAAGGGCTGAGTTGGGGATGTCTGGAGAAAGGCATCGCCTTGAGGTGAAGAGGTGTAATTGCAACCATAGTGCATTTACTGATGTTATTTATTTTAGAGGGACTGAAGGTCACATGTGTAATGTGAAACACCTGTGTAAGGTGATAAACGCGGGAAACTCTGACCAGAATTTAAAAAAGCATGTTGCAAGTAATCCAGCCTAAAAATACTTCACAGGACTAGTTGTATGTATTTAAAAGAAAATAATAGCTATCTGAGCAAGTGTCAGGGAAACACTAGCAATTTACTTTGACTAGGAACTCGAGCAAATACTCAAGCTAGTTGGTCCTCTGCAGCAACAATGGGCGCAGGTTTACAGAGCTCCAGGAGAAGATCTATCTTCCAGTCACTCCTCAGCCTCAAATGCAGGCTTAGTGAATGCAGCATCCTGCCCCTCACCTGTGCCATAAATGTTGCCTTTGTATGCCAAGACTAAGGTTTTCATATAACATGTAGAGGGCGGAAGATACAAGAAAACCAATACAAGAAAGTTTGATCATTAATCAAACCTACCAAGAATCAAACTTGGCAAATGTCAAACAGCTGAACATTTGAGAGTGTGCAAGACGACTCAGTCACTCCCATTTAGTCCTCAGACAAAAAGAAACATGTGGTTCCGTGAATGTAAACAGTGGAAGGATACAAGTCATCCAATCAAAAGAATTGTAAAAAAGTTGAACACCACAGAAGAGGAAGCACAAGAGGTGGAGGGAAAGCCACTAAATAAAAAGTAAGCAAATGAGATACAATGTGCTAGACCAAAGCCCATTTTCAGAATCGGTATTGGCTAAAAGCTGTCTTTCAGTGAGTACAATCTGCCCACATCCACATTCTCCCACCTCCTTTATTTTGGGGAGGAGGGGGTAAAGGGGTATTTGTGATTACGTAGCAACTCCAGAAATACCATCTGGATCACTATTAGATTTTTGTGATTCTGCAGAAAATTGTGTGACCAACTGCCCTATTTCCAAATACGGCCCTGCCTCCATATTCAATAGCTTCATCAATATCCTGAACGCTTTTGGGACAAAAGTTATTGCATGTCAAATTTGGTATTTGTGGGAACTAGAAATATGGCCCACTTTCAAGGTACCTTTCCAAGACCCACATTTTTATACCAATACCTAAGGTGTCCAGACGTCCTGGATTTGCCTGGACAGTCCCGGTTTTTGAAAGGCTGTTCCGACTTTCTTTAAAAACAAATACATCTCCCAGTTTTGTTTAGTGGCGGGTGAACGTGCAGATTAAGCACAGTGTTGTGCAGGTTCAGATTTCAATCGGTGCTCTCATCACACCAGGGACACAACTTAATTTAATGATAGTGTCCTAATGTACTGCCTCTCCTCATTCAAGCATCACAGCCAAATATAATGAGGGGGAATCAACCCTGCAGCTCTAAGCCAAGGCCGGGTTCAATTGCATCCCGACCCTAGAGATCTTCACAGCAAAGGATGGATAGTTTATTCATATATATGAAGCCCTTACTAAGATGTCATGATAGAACATTTAATCCTTTTTCTATGTCTGTCCCAATCCCTGTTTTTCGAAATGAAAGTCTGTCCACCCTACCAATTGCGCAATGCTGGATAGAGATGGTGCAGTTGGCGTGACTGTGCCAATGGGAGTTATTGCCATGGCCAGAAGATTTGAATGTGGCAGGTAACACTCTACTGCTGTGGCAGAGGTATTTCCTGCTCCACGAAGCGGGAAACCTTTACAACGCAACTTTTACAACGCACTACCATTACAACGAAACTTTTACAACGCAACATCCATTACAACGCATGCCATTACAACGCAACCATTACAACGCATGACACTACAACGCATACCACTACAACGCATGTCATTACAACGCAGTCATTACAACGCATACCTTTACAACGCATACCATCACAACGCATAGTACCCTTACACTATCCAACACTTACCCTACTGTTGCACCCCCTGGAGTTACAATAGTAATTTTTACCCCTACACTATCCAACACTTACCCTACTGTTGCACCCCCTGGAGTTAGAATGGTAATTTTTACCCCTACACTATCCAACACTTACCCTACTGTTGCACCCCCTTGGAGTTAGAATATTATTGTTACCCCTACACTATCCAATAGTTACCATACATGCAATGTAATGGTATGCGTTGTAATGGTATGTGTTGTAAAGGTAGTATGCATTGTAATGGAATGCGTTGTAAAGGTAGTTTTTAAAAATTTGTTGTAATGGCATGCGTTGTAATGGAATGCGTTGTAATGGATGTTGTGTTGTAAAAAATGAGATGTAAAGGTATGTGTTGTAAAAGTATGCGTTGTAACGTCATACATTCCCACAAAGCACCTTGCATGAGCTCCCGTTCTCTCTCAAGTGCTGAGTCCTCGCTTTGAAAGTGTAACGCAATGTCCATGCGTGAATCTGAAGATGCCACACTAGCATGGAAATCTGGATCCCCTATGGACCTTAATACCAATTACATTTTGACATTTGCTATCAATTTAATCAATCCTATCCTCAATTAACTTTAAACACTTCTTTTTCGACTGCCACTGCTCTGTAGATTTGGAAATAGCACGTCCTCCACTTGTTTACAAAACCTTCTGTGGACTCAGCTGTATTTTCCAATTAAATGCTTCTACTCCCTATTGCAACTAAAATATTGAACAAAGATCGTCTCGCAGCTATCTAGCTACTTAAAATCCTATTCTTGTCTCCAAGCTTCTTAATCAGGTTTTAGACAACAACATAGTATAGAAACAGCCTTGCTGGCAGAGCCATTAATAACTATCTTTGACCAAGAAAGCTCCGTTGCCTTAGCGCTACTTAATTTGTCAGCAGCATTCGATATGGTGTCTCACATTATATTGCTTCAAATACTTGCCGTGCTAGGTGTCAGTGGTCTGCACTTAGATGGTTGCGTTCTTTTCTTTAAAATAGTTCTCAGTCAGTCTCCCCATTTTCCTCTTCTTCGAAAGCACTTAAATATGGTGTTCCACAAGGCTCATCATTGAGCCTCATCTTATTTATTGTGTATTTGACCACTCTGGCAGACTATGTTCAGCCTTAGATCTGAAGAATATTTCCTAGTCAGATGACTCACAACTAATCATGTCTGTTGCATAGAACTCCTCACTGGAGCATGACTCTCTCACAATACCGGCCCATACCCTGCCAACGTGGTGGGCGGGCGGGAGGAAGGTTTGGGACCATTTTTTTTTAATAACTTACCTGAACCCCACCGCTGCGTTTCACTCATTTTCTGGGCACAGGCTCCCAGACTGCACTGCGGCCAATCCTGAAGCTGCATTAAAGCAGCATCAGGATTGGCCTGAGCACTGTCAATGTGCACTACCAGGTAGACTAGGAGCCTGTGCCTTCTGTCCCCAGCCTCAGCAACACAGCCCAACACTTCCGCACCAGCAATGTCATCCCCCTGGACCCACCCCAAGACTTGTCAGGGAGATTAAAATAAACAATAATAAAATGGGATTAAAACCTGTTATTATCGTTTTATTTATTTCAGGGTGAAGGCGGGCTGATGGCGCTCCTCCCCCCTAATAGAGGGGCCACCGCTACTCTCTCAAATCATGCCTTTCTTCTGTAGTCACTTGCATGAAAGACAGCTGACTTCAACTGAATTCCCAAAAAACTGAGATCCTTATGTTTGGCTCCTTAACTCTTTATGGTCTCATTCTCAGTGGCTGTCTGAACTAGGCTCGCCTTCAGCCCAAACCTCAGTTGTCAGGCACCTGTGGGCATATCATCGAGGCGCTGCAATAAAATTATCACCGCTTTAGCGTTGGTTTTTGGGCGAAAAGTGGAGATAATTTTATCGCAATATCAGCAAGGCCACGCTATTACATGAATCCATGACTCAGCGCCTGTTTCCTGAACACCCAGCATTGCATCTCTAATGAGATGCAAAGTGGGCGTTTCTTCCCAAAATAACGTGAGAAATGTCGCTAACCGACATTTCTCCAATTATCTAGCTTCACGCTAACCTGCAGAGTGATAAGAAAAGTAGCGCTAACCGAGCTTTTCGCTACTTTTCTTACTCCTGCTTTTAATCTGACTTAGCCATTTATATCCAATAGAAGGTGGATATTATGGCTGAGTCTGCCCTGCCCTATCACCAAGCTATCACCAATGGCTGTGCGAATATCGCTGGATTTACAGCGATAATCGCACATTCATCAGCTATCGCTTGGATTTTGATCACTTTGGAGATAAGCGCCGCTGATAGCGCGCTATCGCAGCAATAAAATCCAGCGATAGCCGGCGATAATGATCCTCACGCTAAAAGCACTTAGCGATAATTATCGCCAGCTGTTGCTGATATGCCCCCTGGTGGTCAATTTCTATACAGATCATACCTTCAACTCCAAATTTCAGTTGTTGTTTCCTGATGCTTCGCACTTCTGCATCCCTTAAGAAACAGTATGGCTAGCCTTCCCTTTGACACTTTTAGGACGAATGCAGAAGCCAGACTCTTTTTTTCAACATTCCCCATCCCCAGTCAATCTTCAAGCACTTAAGGGATGTTCATTGACTTCATGTTAAGAAACTAACTCATTTAAAAACCTTTCTAATTACCCACAAAGCATTCTACAAGAAAGTGCATGCCTCTCTTTGGGACTGGTTTAGCTCTTGCTGCCCCTCTTGTACTCTAAGATCTTCTTCAAAACCCCTAGATTTCTTCGTGCCACAAAAGGTTCACATGTTTTTGCTCACCTCTATGCAAAACTCTGTACCAAAGGTTCACCTGATTTAGACCAACTGCCTTCAGTGTAATGCTTTTGTAAGATGTTGAAAACCTTTCTAATCACTGTTGTCTGAATTCTCAGCTAGCCCTGGCTGCCGACTCATTGTCTTACAGCACTCATTTATGGACACCTATTTCCTCTTTATAAATCATCTCATTGATTTATTCCACCCACATGTCCTTAGATCCTTAAATCAATCCTGAAGTCATTAAGGTAATGCATGCCATCTATGCTGTGCAAGTGTACTACTTGGAAGTATATGAATCAGGTAAAAAAATCGAACAGTATATACATGCAGGAGCATAACGTGTATTGTGTGCTTCATGCAGCTGTTGCATTTATTCTAAATTGCAGAGTAAATCAGTAGTAATTTCCACACCCGCAAAATACCATTACCCTCAGGTGTAATATTACTAGGTTTTTTTAATTATCACCTGGTCAGAGTTACGCCATGTGTGAATAAGGCCTTACATGCTCTTTTGATATTCCCAGGGTGCATGAGCACCCTGGGACTAGCCCAACTGCTAACAGGGCCCACACACAACGCTGGTCACACGCTTGACCTACTGTTAACTAATTCCACAGAGATCAAGGTTGAGTCACCATTACCATTATTATGGGATGACCATGACCAAATAAAAATCGTCATCCCGATAGACTCCATCAAAACGGTCCTCAGGAAAGAACAAATCTGGTGAAGATCATAGCACAAAGTCACCCTACCCCTTTTTACGACCCTTTTCTGTTCCACCCTATTTAGTCTAACAGACAACATTGATCAGAAGCAATCTCCATCGAAAAAGCAATAACCAATGCATTTGATAAAATAGCCCCCTTTACTAGGCTAATAATTAAATCCAGAGCCGCTCCCTGGTTCACGGAGCAATTGAAGTCAGCAAAACTCTCCTGTAGGACAGTGGAAATGGAGAAAACCCAAAGATCCAATAGATCGTGAAACATACAGATGTATATATCACAACTATATGGAAAACATTTGACAAACGAAAAAAATGAATTCTCCTAAATCAGATTGAGAAGGCAGCCAATTCCAATAAGGAGCTTCTTCAAATCCTAAAATAAATCACAATTCCACCTGTTCAGACACAAGGCCCCATCTCACAATACTGGACAGATTCTCTCTCAAAATTCTTTGACGACAAAATAATAGCAATCCACAATACCTTTTGCCCACAAGACATCACTAATATATCAAGAAATCCTCCTACGATACTTTCAGAGTCACCCCACATTTTGGAGGAATTTACCCAATGTTGTTCAGAAGAAGTGACAAGAGTTATGTTTATAATAAAATCTGGCTTGCCACCGAAATGTCTTTCAATCATAGCCCCAGCGTTGCTAGACAATCTTACAGATCTATTCAACAAGTCACTGTCACAATCAAAAGTCCCTATTATATGGAAAACCGCCAGAGTTAGACCAATACTAAAAAATTCTACAGCTGACCCTAAACTTCTTTCCAACTAATGCCCAATATCGCTGCTCGCTCATTTTGGGAAGATGTTAGAGTCGCTGGTTAATCAACAGCTCGTCGTCCACCTCGAAAGCCAGGGACTGCTAGACCCCTCACAATCAGGTTTCAGGGCAGCCCATAGTACAGAAATAGCTCTGCTGGAAGTAACAGACAATATCAGACTGACATTGGACAGAGGGCAGTAATCTATCCTCGTCCTGCTAGATCTATCAGCAGCGTTTGACACCATCTCCCACAACATTCTTGGACGGCGGCTCTGGGAGATTGGTGTCAAGCAGAAGGCCTTAAAGTGGCTCAGAAGCTCTCTAACTGATCGAACCACGATAGTACAGGCGGGAAAAAACCATTTTGTGTAGCCGACCAGTCAGGATGGGAGTGCCACAGGGCTCTATTTTGAGCCCAACACTCTTTAACCTATACGTGACTCCACTGGCCAGAGTGATCAGATCCTATGGTTTGGATGTTGTGTCATATGCCAATGACACGCAGATCCTGATCACTCTTGGCCCAGACCCAATGGAAACAAAGTCACATTTTAAGGACTGCATGTCCCACATTGAAAAATGGATGAGCACTAACCATCTGCAATTGAACGGAGGCAAAACTGAGATCATGCTCTACAGCAAGGCTCATGAGTACTGGTCACATGATTGGTGGCCCTCAAGTCTCGGCCCCTGCCCGACCCCAACACATATGGTCCGGAATCTAGGCTTCCAAATGGATAATAAATTATCAATGAAAAACCAGATAAATAAGACAATCAGCTCTTGCTTCAGCATCATGCGTAATCTCCGCAAAGTCTTTAAATGGATTCCATCGGAGGCAAGAAAACCCCTAGTCCAGGGACTGATTATTAATCGTATGGACTATGGAAACGCCCTGCTGGCATCAATAAATGAAAACCTCTTTTTAAGGCTGCAGGTCCTACAGAGCACTGCAGCCAAGCTGGTACTTAATCTTCCACCAAGATCCCCGTCGGCACCAAATGTGAAACTCTTACACTGGCTGCCCGTAAGAAAACGAATACGCTTTAAGATTCTATGCCTCAAGAACATGTACGGAAGAGTCCTTGGTTTTTGGGCAAAAAAATTAAACTGGCACCAACCTGGCAGAACTTTGAGATCCAGTCACCAATCACTCCTAGCATCTCCCAGAATTCGCACTAGCACAAACGGAGGCAGGACCTTCTCCTTCCTTGCTCCAGCTCTCTAGAACAAACTACCCCTGTATCTACGCATCAGCAATGACCATAATTGCTTCCACAGGAGGTTAAAGACTTGGCTGTTTGACAACTGACTGTATTAAATCTAGCTTATCTTTAGAGTCATCCACGAGTGCCATAAGACTTTCGAGTGATATGTGCGCTAAATAAATACCCCATGATTTGATTTGATTGGATTTACACCCCCATTGTCATAAGTTTCATATTTTTGGGGAATTTTACCCCAGTCTGTGTCTGGGGGCATATCTTGCCAATTAGTTCCACACAGTTTGGGGCAGATTTACCAATATTTTGCACAAAGCAACACATCGCAGCAAGACAATTTGCTATTCTGAAAAAAGGGAGAGGCACAAATGCACCCTAACTACTAAGATATGGCGTATTCCTGCTCTCCTGCTGCACTGGTGTCCTTATTGCTGCCAAGAGCCAATGCAGGACCCCTTGCGCCATGGTGCTGGGGCACCTGCATTACAATCAGGATTGTTTCTGTGCAGGCAGGGAGACCTTCCTGCACAAAAGCAATCCGCTGAGGTTTTTTCATTTTTCTATGTGGGTTGCAGAATGCAGCACATGTAGAAAGAAGAAATAATGAAGAGAAATAAACATATTTTAACTGTTACGCCTCTCCTGGCCTCAACTTGAAAAAAGAAATATTCACAATGAGACAATGCTTGTTGGGTCCACACCATGGTCGGTTGGAGGTCCCTGACTTTCCCCATTACTATGCTGCAGGCCAACTTTGATTTCTGATCCATTGGACACAGCGGGTGACCGAGAAGGGAGAGTGTATGATGGAACACAATGTTGACAGGGCTACCTTGGGAACTGCCTTGCTGGCGGCTAGTTTCTTAGGGGAAAAGGGCCTGCCCCCCTTCTTAATTCCTACCTCCTTCTTTATTTTTCAATACTTGCAGGTACCGACCTTTTTAGACCTTCTGGCCTTTGATCTGTGCAAGAGTCAGGATTATGTGCTAATGAGCATGTGTCTGTCATCGCAGGTTTCAAGGGCTTACCTGAATTCGGTCCTGACCCTATGTGCCCTGTAATGCTGTAAGGCCACTGCCTTCTATGATGTACTACTGCCTTGCTGATTGAAAAGTCCCTGGGTGCTTTCAGCTTTCAGCTTAAGCACTGGGGGCCATATTATCAAGAAAGGGCGATACATTATCGACGCTTTAATCGGCAGGAAACTGCTGCTAAAGCGGCGATAATGGGCTTGATAATATGCCCTTGTGAATTCCCATAGCAGCCCAGGTTCTGGTGTTAACCTGGGCTGCTATGGGAATTCACAGGAGCATATTATCAAGCCCATTATCGCCGCATTAGCGGCAGTTTGCTGCCGATAAAAGTGGCGATAATGTATCGCCCTTTCTTGATAATATGGCCCCGGGTTTCACAAGGCTGTTTCTCAATCAGCGACGGTGCACTGCACCCCACCCATTTCCAAACTTGTCACAGGGTGGGGTGGGACAAGCAGCCTCCATGGCCCAACCGTATCTTGGGAAGAGTTGGGAAATGTGTGAGATGCACACAAGCCTTGCTGTTCACAATGGGATATCTTGTAAATGTGTCTGGTAAGGAGGGAATTTTCAGGGGTTTTGTACTGAGATACAAATGAAGAATATGATTTCCATTTTCCGACGCAGGGAGTCTCACAGGTGAGGTCTAGGTGAAGACAATCTGCCATAATGTGGTAAGCCTTGACCCCTTGGTCACTTGCTCCCGTCATCCATTACTGCCGGGTGGGAGGCAGCCACACATTAAAAAGTTGTTGATTTCATTATTTGGGACTATATTGTTCCCTCAAATATTTTGAATGCGTCAAACGCCTGCGCCTCCCCATGAGAGGCGTAAGGGAGACACAAAAGGAGAAATACCTTTATTTCTCAACGGTTTTCCTTTTTCTATATGTGCTGCATTCTGAAGCACACATATAAAGAGGAAAACACTTCTCGTGATTGTTTTTGTGCAGGAACGTGTCCCTTCCGGCACAAAACAATCATCCCCACAATGCTTTACTTTCATATGTAAGTAAGTAAGTAGCTTTATTTCGATATAATTCATATCAGAAAAAGCAATACATGTAGATTAAAAAACAATAAAAACCAGTGCAAAGCAAAACATGTATGTTAAAAGACAGTAAAACCAGTGCATAGGTGATAACATACAATTCGAACAGCAAATTACATAAAAATTGCATAAAAACAATCTAAGATACATATCAAGCAATGTATGAAAGCCTGTTAGATCTAATGCGCCATGCCCAGCCTAAGAATTTTGCCAGTCCACATGCAAACAGGGGCCGAGGGTCCGTTTTTAGAATTCTTAAGGCCTCCTTGTGGGATCTAGTCCCAAGTTCTCTGCAGAGTGGCTTCAGCCATCTGCGGCGAGGGGCTGCATAGGCCGGGCATTCAAACAATAAGTGCGGAACTGTTTCTATACTGTTCAGGCAACAAGGGCAAAAGGGAGTTGTCTGCACCGGGACCTTCCAACTGGCAGTGCGTTTCCCCACTGGGAGTACGCCCACCCTAAATTTAAAATATAGAGCCCTGTCCCAAGTAGTTAAGATAGTATCCAGATATGGTTCGCAGAAATGCACCTCCTTGACCAAGAGAAATTCCACTGTGGACCTGCACAAGTTGGCGTTACTATTCCTGCCATCAATCACCCAGCTCCAAAA
Organism: Lissotriton vulgaris; assembly: GCF_964263255.1. Lineage (NCBI taxonomy): Eukaryota > Metazoa > Chordata > Amphibia > Caudata > Salamandridae > Lissotriton > Lissotriton vulgaris. Next base: position 1,300,279,172 of record NC_141695.1, on the reverse strand, counting down.
AAGTTTCTTCAAAATTGACTTGGGCGGGGTGGTTCTGGTAATCCAGGCGTCTTCAAGGCCCAGGTCAATGAGAAGGCGCTTGACTTCCCTTAGACAATGGACCTTAGCCCAACCAGGCATCAGGAGGATCTCTTTTAAACCTTCTGCGTAGCTGGACATTTCCGGGACTCTCCAGATTCGTGCCCACAAGAGGAGTGGGCGCAGCCTCACCAGATCACTAATAGGACGGGTGCCCATATCTAAAAGAAGAGGAAGAGTTGGAGTGCTGTAAGGGAGGCCCAATAAGTCCTTATGGAATTTACTTTCTGAGCAGGCCAACTGGTCCACATTCTGAACACCCCATAATTCTGCCCCATAGAGAGCCGCACTGACACCTCGTGCCATATAGATATCGAGAACCGGAGCAATTGGTTTGAGGGCAGAGGCACGTTGTTCCTTGAGGAGGGCCCCCACCACCCTCTTATGGGTCAGCAGCATCTTTTGATGGTGGGATTTCCAACTCATAGAGTTGCGGAGACGAATACCAAGGTAATTGAACTCCTTGACCCTCTCGAGTGGAACTGAATCTAGGGTAGGTGGTTTAACTGTCTTCTTCGGGGGATTCAAGACCAGGAACTTTGTCTTCTCTGTGTTTATAACTAATCCCCTTGAGTCACAGAAGGCCTTAAAGCTGGTTAGGAGACTCTGCAGACCCGCTGGTGATTTAGAGAACAGGAGGGTGTTGTCTGCAAATAGGAGGGTAGGTATTCTCCTGCCAGCCAGGGATGGTGCGTCTGCAGGATGTTGAAGCAGATGGTCCACCACTCCGTTAACATATAATGAAAACAGAGTGGGGGCTAGCACACAACCCTGGCGGACACCTCTATTTACAGGTATTCGTGTTGTTTTGTGTCCCTGCTTACCCCACCTGATCTGTGCAAAGTTGTCTGCATGAAACTTTATTAGCATGCTCAGTAAGTATGGGGGAATACTCCAGAAGTGGTTACGTGGTACCAGGTCAAAGGCAGTCCTTAGATCTATAAATGCAAGGTACAGACTGCCTTTGCCCAGTACAACCACTTTCCAAAAGAGCATCATTAGCCGAAATGCTTGCTCGATCGTCCCCATACCAGTTCTAAAACCCGCCTGAAAGTCTGAAAGAATATCATTCTCCTCGGCCCACTGCAAGACCCTTCCTAGAACCACTTTCCCTGCCACCTTCTGCGTGGAATCCAAGAGGCTTATAGGTCGATAATTAGCAGGGTCATCCCGTCTCCCTTTCTTAAAGATCGGGACGACCTCTGCGCCCTTCCATGAGTCCGGTAGTGCTGCGCCAGCCAAGCCAGCATTCAATAAGGAGGCAATAAGTCTCCCCCACTCGGCTGGGTTGACGCGGAGCAAGTCTCCCGGGGGGCCATCAGGGCCCGCTGCCTTATTAGGGACAAGGCACTTAATAGCCCCTTCTACTTCCTTAGAAGTAAATAAAAATACTTCTTCGGGCTCTGTGCGAACCGTGGGGTACTGTTCCGTCGGGGTAGACTCGGAGCCCTTAACCATTGTATAAAGCTTGGAGAAGTGATCAAACCACACTCCCTCAGTTATGTTGCACATAATAAGGGAGTCCACGGATCTGTCCCTAGCTCTTATTAGGTCCCAGAAACCCTTAGAGTCCTTCCTTGAGCTGGCCACCTTCAAATCGTGCCAAAACTGGTTCTCATGCTCGGCCCTTGCCTTTGATAAAGTCCTTCTATAGTTACACCTAGCAAGACTAATCTGGGCCCCATCCTTAGCCTTCACTGCTTTTATTAACTCCCTTTTGGCAACACGGCAGGCAGAGGAAAACCACCCCGCATTACCCAAGGGTCTACCTCTTGCATTGCCCCTTGTGCCTGAGGAGCGGACCATAAACAGTTTGCCTAGTGCGTTTATTGTTTCAGTGAACAAAATTGGAACCTCAAGCGTGCTAGCTTCAATGGAGTCTAAACGCAACGCTGTATTAGACATTATGTGTTTAACACCCATTATCTTTTCCTCGTTTGCAGCAACAACATTCCATTTTAGGCGCCTACCACAATTAGAGGGCAATACTTCATGCGTTGATTCACACACTTGTGGGGTTTGGGCTAGGGTCACACCCGTCCACAGGGAAGACAGGGACAAAGATAGAGGGTTATGGTCGCTAGCAGAGGACTGTAAAACCACCATATCTATCAGGTGGGCCCAGAGACTATAGTTCAAAAGAATGAAGTCGATTCGCGAGGAATGACCCACTCTATTAAACGTATGTGCTCCTGTGGAATCTGAATTTGATCTTCCATTGGTTGCCCTCAGGCCATATTCCAAACAGAGAGCATTAAGATCAATGGCGTTTTGTGTCCACTTCCTGATAGGAACCAAAGTAAGAGGGGGAATACCTCTCTTAACATCATCCTCCCTAGTGCTCAATATATCCTCTCTAGCCAGAGGTTCAAATGTGCAATTGAAGTCCCCGGCCAGTAAGACAAAGGAGTCGGAACCACAGGAACTGAGGCCCTCCTCAATGCCCGTAAGGGACAATGTGGAGGACCCACCCCTTGATCCTCTAACATAGATGTTAAAAAATTCGAGCTTCCTCCCCCCACATGGCCCTCTAACTAAGATTCTCTGCAGATCAGGCGATTTAGTGGCAATGGACCTAATAGAGAGACCCAGTGAGATGCTCGCCCAGATTAATAGGCCGCCAGAGGGGTGGCCCTTCCCTCCGGGTGGTTGTAACGCAGGCACAAAGTAGGTGGTAAAGCCCACCTTGTGTTGTGGTTCCAAGCACCAGGTTTCCTGGAATAGACAAATCCCGAAGGACTCTACAAATAGATTCCAATCGGGTATGTCAATATTCCGTGCAAGGCCTGCTATATTCCAACTAAGCACTTTTAGCGCTTCGCCACCAACTCCCTCCAACCCTGACACACAATCAGTCGCATGAGGGTCGGGGGCAATACTAGGGGCCACATCCGGAAACAAGGATAGAACTCCCCCCCCCCAGGGACCTCCACAGGGGACCGGACAGACACACCCCCCTTAGTCAACAACGATAACGGGTTGGGACTGCTGTCCGGGGATCCATCATCTCGGGTGGCTACATCCAGCAGGGGTAGCACCGGAAAAGTCATTACATCGTGGGACAACCTACATGATTCATACACCTCCCTTTGGGAGGGAGTACCCTTCCCACTGTGTTCAATTGCAACTACCAGGCTTGTCTTTACGCTGGAGAGCTTGGGGATTACATCAACGTCTGGGCGATTGGAACCTCCCCCCCCTGTGATCAAGGCCATACTAGCCGGAAGAATACTATTTTCAAGGAAGCGTGGAGATGACGTGAGCTTAGGGCAAGATGTAGAGAGTGTATTGTCGAAACAAGTTGAACAATCAATCCCAGGAGAAAGTCAATCTACATCTTCAAGGCAACTGTATCTGTTGTAAGTGGGTGCCCCATTCCACCAGTTTTGGGTGTCCTGCCAACTGTCTCCAGTCCCACCCCGAACATAGTTTCTAGCCGATGCCCATTTCCCCCCGTAGTTAGAACATATTTGCGGGGGATAAAAGTAAGTAAGTGGTTTAACTTCAATGGGCGAATTCCCCCCATAGTTGTTCCATGAGCATATATGATGTACTGTATTTGGGTCATTTCATATGTGTAATGAACACCAGCAAGGACAACTAAGATTCCTTCCATATTAGGGGGTTCTTATGCACCAGTCACTTGAACAAAAATAGTAAGGGAGAACAAGCAGCTGGAAGTATTTGATAGGTTCTTAGGACTATAAGGGAATACATTTTTCACGTGAGAATGATAAAGAAGTTTTTGGATCTGGCAAAATAATTCTGAGTATGCAGCTATTGCATAGAGGATTGTGGATCTGAACAGTTGATGATAGAACATACTGCAGTTCGGTGTTATGTTGTATGATAAAAAGGAGTCCAAAGACTGATTAGCACATTAAAGAAATAACTACTGGATTTTGTAATCCTTTTTTTTAAAATTTCCAATCAAAGTACCTCCCAACAATAACCCTTTATTGACTGGGTGAGGCAGTGTTATCAAACAGGCATATTTTGATGCTAAAAACTTTGAAGGGACATTCCACCTACATACTTTGGTGCCAGTGACCTACCTCTGGTGATATGGGGCAGACTTGCACAATGCCCCCGGTCGTGGGTCTGTGGTGCATTGGGGCACCAATAAGAACCAGATCTGTGTTGGAATCCCGGTCTAGGTCCACAGTGCACAGCTCTGCTCCAAAGTATGATCCGATCTGAAACACAGAGGATGTGAAAGAGTTCAGTGCACAACGTATTAAAGTGCACCTTGCTTCACAGGAGTCCCAATCCTTTGTAATGAACACACACATGACAGTTGGACAGGGACACAAAGGGTACAATGAACACAACATAAGTGTGCACGATCTTTAGTTTATGTTGGCATATTTGCTGTAAGATTGGTCTATTTACACAGTATTACCTTCTAAAGCAAAGACAATCTGTTTTTGCTCCATAACAAAGATGCACATACAATTATAGCTCGCTAGCTATCAGTAACATGGGTCTCTAGTAAATGCCATGGTAAAAAACACCCCCTTTTTGAGAGCTATGCATCTACAATTTATGCTATTAGTAGCATGGGCTGTTCCTCCGTAATGGCAGACGAGTTGTCGCCCCACAGTCCGTGCCAGCAGACAATGAATAAAATTATATGAACGCAATGTTATTATCATTTTATTTATGCTGTCTGAGCCCAATACAAAAATATAGGGCGGGCGGGCCGAGCATGGAAGGGAGGAGTAAAGTGCACTCATAAGTGCGCATGTGTGTTTGGCCGGTCGTCAGAGGTTGACCAGACACACATGTGCACTTATGTTTCTCCAACCAGGCTGTGTTACAAAGCTGGGATGGAGAAACAGTACAGACTCCAATGCACCATCTGAGTGGCAAACAAAGCCGCTCATACCAATCCTGGCACTGCTCTCGTGTGGGAGCAGTGTCTGGATTGGATACGGAGCCTGTGCTCGGAGGGCCCATTCCGTTCCGGCCGTCGGTTACCGAGGCAGCGATGCAGGCATCAGCTGGAGCAGACCGGAGCAGTGCAGCAGGTAAGTCTTTTTTTTAAATTATTTTTCTTTTTTTTCTCCCCCAACCCAACGCCCTCTCCACCCACAGCCGCCCTACCACTTTAGGTCAAGCACAAGGACAACACAAAGGCTTCAGTAATATTTACAAAACCAAGCAAGGCCTGATTTGTGTGGCCTTGCATGACTTTGTAAAGAAATCTAACCCAAGGCAGCTGTTTGTGCTGCGCTACGTTACATTTCAACTTGGGAGGCATTCCATAGATTGAGCAAGGGCACTCCCATCCATGAATTGTGTGCACATTTACAGATTTACGACGAATTGTAGACCTGGGAATACTTCAAAATGCTATGCCTTCCAAGGTGATGCTTTCGAGTTGAGAATCTTTATTTCTTTTCGTTATTATCTCTTGCCACCTGTACTGCATTCTGCAGTATACACAGAAAGAGGAACATATATCTAAGGATTATTTTTGGGCAGGGAGGTGTCCTTTCCTGCACAAAAAAATCCTACCCATTATGCAGGCATCTGTGCATTATTATGCAACGGTGCCTGTGCTGGTGCTAGGCTGCACAGAGCGCGCTAGCACAAGGAGAGAGCAGAAATGGTCCATATCTTTGTAAATATGGAGCAATTCTGCTCTCTCCCTTTCAAGCAATGCAGTGCAGCCACTGTGCTTGCTACCCTGTAATGCATGACAGTTAGTAAATTTGTCCCTGTTGAGGATCAACATTAAAGGTATATTATACTGGGGGTGAGCACCTGATAGTGGCATCCATTCGGTCAATTTCCCTGCACCTACCTCCTCCCTGGTCTCCAGCACCCCCTTGTTTCGTCGCTACTCTTGCTCTGAGTCTGTCCAAGATGTTTATTGAAATTACTTTCGCAAGCCAGAAGTGCTGGCACGATCACACATTCCATTAACTGCGATATTACAGCATAGCTTAGTAGCGTGCATTGCACAAACTATAGATCACTATAGATTACGCTGTGCTGCGTCAGTGATATTTCTCACTTAATTGAGCAATTTGGGCTGCAGCAAGTGCTTTAATGTATGTGTGTCAAATCTAAAGAAGTGAAACCAAAATGCTCCCAAAGCCCTCTGAGATGTCAGAAGCAACTGGCAAAATTAAAGCAGCTGCTGTCACTGATGAATGAAAACTAAAGAAATGAAAGTGATGAGGAAGGCAACCAATAGTAAATAATCATTAGGTTCTAAGTCCTTTTTCGATTTTATTAAGGAGCAATAGATTTTGTGGTAAAAGTGTGGGCACTGTCTAAGGCGAGACCTAAAAATGCTCTCCATCACCACTTCCCATCAGGCCCGGACTCTTTGCCCCCACTAGATTTCTCCTTTCTATCCACAAATATAAAAAAAATATCTGGTGTCTTGCCATCTTCTCCCACCTTTTTCTGGCCATCCATTTATCCTTCATATAAAATATTTGCAAAAAAAGACATATGTAGGGGGTCCACTTCTTAGTTTCAACCAAACAAGAAACAACAGAAACCCTCCAGGTTGAAATCTTCCTTTCTCTGCTGAAACGTTAAAACGCCAATTTACTCACTAAATAGCAGAATTACCATATCTATTCTCGAAGTGGCCTCACATGTGATATTAACTATAATATAGTTACTTTCGATAACCCCTTATCTGGTAGAGACTCTATCTAGCTGTAGATTCCTTACCTTGGAATTCTTCATGAGCAGTACCCCCTGCACGGCAGAAGGTGGCATTGTTTTGCTCACAGTGGCGTGGTCGGCATTGTCCATGCCAAAAGTGACATGCATAGTGCACCACTAGTCTCCAGAGCACGCTGCCATCAGTTTATTTTCTTGACTTTCCATGCCAGGACTGCAGAGCCATGAAGAACACTGACCACTGGTGTGAAAAACTAGGGTCCTGAAAGAGGTGCAGCCCTGTCCCCAGAAATCAGTTTGCAGAGTTGGGAGGATTGGTTGGTCGGCAAGGAACCTGTAGTCAGATAGCATCTCTACCAGATAAGACATTACTGAAGGTAAGTAACTTGTGCACCTGACTTCTACCTCAAATTCCTTACCTTGGATTGCATACCCAAGCAATACCTCCCCAGAGGTTGGTCTGCAAAACAATTTCACACCAAAAAGTCCTGCAGGAATCAAATGGATAAAGAGTCCGATCCGACAGACCTGATCATTCAGGCAGTAGTGTTTTTTGAAAATGTGCAGGGAGGCCCGGTTACTGCCTGACAGATGTCCAGGACCGAAATTACACATGGTAATGCAATGATCGCAGCCTTGGCTTTGGGGAAATCAGCACGCAATACCTCAGGAGGTTGCTTGTTGGCCAATGCCCAGCAGATTTTAAAGAACATGATCCATTTGGAGATGGTTCATTTCTGCACAGCCTTTCCCTTATTCACTTCGGCATACCACATAAAAAGTTGGTCATCCACCTGGAACTCTTTGGTGCGGTCAAGGTAGAACTGCAATGCTCTTTTTTGGTTTACGTGTGGAGTTACTCCTCCTTCTTAGAGGGATGTGGCAGAGCGTAAAAGGTAGGCAGGGTGATGGACTGGCTTACAGGAAAGGGAGTAACAACTTTCGACAGGAAGAAAGCTAGTGTGCACAGAACCAGCTTGTCTGAGAAGATGCTCAGGTATGGAGGCTTAGATGACAAAGCGTGAATCTCACTGACCCTCCGGGCAGATGTTACTACCACTACAAAAACCATCTTGATGGTAAGGAGCCCTAGAGGACAGTTGTGCAGTGGCTGAAAGGAAGTGAACATCAAAAAGTTGAGTACTACATTAAGGTCCCACTGAGGCATGATTAAGGGCGAAGGTGTAAACATGTGTTGCAGACCATTCAAAAACCTATTCACAAGAGGGGATTTGAATAGGGAGGCTAATCTAGCAACCATAGAATGACTGAGATAGCAGAAAGATAGTCCTTTAAGGTACCCAAAACAGAGCCTTGCTGCGCAAAAAAAATGATAACTAGAAGGGCATGAGAGAGTGGAGCAGAATGAGGTTTCAACCTGTCTCTCTGCACACCATGCCACAAAGTTGCTACAACAACAGGCGTAAACTTTCTTGGCACAGAGATGTCTGGCTGGTAAGATAACATTGCAGACTTTGGGCAGGAGGTCAAATACTGACAACACTTGCTGCTCAATCGCAGAGCATTTACAGGTTCGGTTGTGAACCCTATCCTTCTGCTGTGATGGACGATCTTCCTGAAGGGGCAGTCTTATCGGGGGACCGATGGCCATGCTTAACAGCTCGGGATAATAATCTTTCCAAACCCAGTCTGGAGTCATAATGATGACCTGTGCCGGTCATTCCTGATCTTCTTGAGAACTCTGGGCAGGAGTGGCATGGGCAGAAAGGTATAGAGGACGCCTGGGCTCCACTGAAGACAAAAAACATCTATGAGAGAGAGCCGCCTTCAAACCACCAGTATTTAAAACTGCAGACATTGCTCATTCTCAGAGGTGGCCAACAGATTCAATAAAGGCACAACACCCACTTGAAAGAGACCTTGCACCAACTCTGGATGAAGACGCCATTTGTGATCTGCTAGGCATATTTCGCTGAGTTTGTCCCCCCTGGTGTTCAGAGAACCCGCCAGGAGTTGAACCACTAGGAACATTCCCTGCTGCTCCAGCTATATCCAGAATCACAGGGCCTCCTGAGTAAGGGTCCACAACCCCACTGTTCCCTGTTTGTTGCATTACCACATGGTAGTGGTGTTGTCCACATTAGCCTTCCCTTGATGGAGGGTAGAAAGGTATCCAATGACAGCTGAATCACCCAGATTTCCAGTAGATTGAGTTGGAGTCCAGATTCTGTCGGAGGCCAGAGGCCTCTGATTTCTACCTCTCCCAGATGGCCACCCCATCCCAAGAGTGGTGCATCAGTCACTACTGTCAGCTCTGGTTGGGGGAAATGAGAGGGTTCTATTGCTGACCCAGTCGCTGTTCCTCTGCCACCACTGCAGGCCTTTCGCAGTCCCTTCAAGATCTGAACCATGTTGGAGCGATCACCCTGATGATGCACCCACTGGAACTTTAGATTTCACTGCAGAGCCTGTAAATGCCAGCAGGTATGTATCACAAGCAGGATACAGGAGGAAATGAGGCCCAGCAGCCTTAATGAGAACCAGGATGAAGGCTGAATCATTGGTATAATAGCTTGAATATCCTGAACTCCCCATTTGGGAGGAAAAGCCCAAAACTGCATTGTGTCCAGAAAGGCTCCGATGATAGGCAGCATCTGAGATGGAGTCAGGTGTGACTTTGGCATGTTGATAGTGAACCCCAGCAAGTTCTGGAGGTCCACCATAGTCTGAAGGTGGGAGACAACTGCCTGGGATGAACCTGCCTTTAGCACCATTGAGATAGTGGAAGACTGACACCTGTTATCTCCCCAGATGAACTGCAACCACCCATATCACCTTGGTGAACACCTGAGGGGAGCTGATACAGCCAAAAGGGAGTACAGCTACTGAAAGTACTTGTGGCCTACCTTGAATCACAGGTAACATCGGTGGGCAGGCAAGACGGAGGAGCAAAAATATGCAACCTACAAGTCCAATCCTATCATTCAGTCTCCCGGGTCCAGGGCAGACAGGATTCGAGCGAGCATGAGCATATCTTTTCTTGAGGAAGAAAATCGGAGGGTGCAGGTCTAGAATGAGGCAAAGGCCTCCATCCTTTTTGAGTACCAGAAAGTAGTGGGAATAACAACCTTGACCTACTTCTGGCATCAGCACCTTCTCTATGCCTCTCTTGGCCAAGAAAGCCACCACTTCCTGTCAGAGTAAGGAAAGATGGTGGCCACGAAAGGAGCGAAAGGTGGACTAAGGCTACCGGGGGTCATGGATGGGTCCAAGGAAGCTGCGGTTTATTGGATGTTTGAAAATTCACAACTCCAGAACCCTTTGGTGTATTTTCGTCATTGAGGTGTCTTTTTAAATATAAAAATACAACTTATCTTTATTAATTGGTGTTGGAGTCTTCATGTGTTGCCTTTTATTCTTATTCAACTGTGTTGGTGCTTCTTTATGCTTTACACTTTTTCCTTTCATAAAGCCTGACTGCTCAGAGCCCTAGCTACCCAAAACTGAGCTATGGTTTTAACAAAAAAACCTGTCTGAACCTGATACAGAATTGTGTCTTTATCACAAAGTGAGATCTCACAACCAGATCATATAATAAGCCACTTTCCTCACAGTGATGGAGATGATTGCTGGTGTTTTTATTCTGTTGTAATTTAATGCTCCCGAATTGCAATGTGGCATTGTGATGTAAAGTGGTTGTTGTGTTGAGTTCTGTACTACTTTGCTGTCCTGTCCTCTGTTATCTTTTAACAGTTTTGTTATGTTACTTTGGGTTTGTTATTATGTTGTGTTTGGCTCTTCCAGCCAAAACTGTGGCAGAGCTCTTGACTTAAATTAGCACTTAAAGTATCAGTTTATATAATAATGCCTATGGCCTCTGCTACAGTTTGGGCTGACTGATGTCTTTATTAGTGGAAGGGCTGGAACAGTCCAGAAGTATTTTATCCCCTTATGTAGTGGTAAATAGTTGCTTGTCACAGGAACTTGACAGGCATGCGCTGCTTTTGGCTTTTGTTGACATCTCTAAAGTAATTAACAGGGCGCAGTATCATAACATAATGTGAAGGAAAATAACACCAAAACATAACAGGTCACACCGCAATAAAACATTAAAAACAGTACATCTCACCAACAAAATGCAATAAAGTAGTGCAAAAAACAACAGAACAAAATCCTCCTCACGGCACCAAAGTGCAGCACAAAAAATAGACACAAATGTTCTTGTCACACATTACAACATCCAGCAAATCTGCTTTCACAGTACAGTGATAAAAGGTACATAGATAAAGCACCTGCTTACCTTTGAATAAGAAAATGAGAAAATGTAAAAGCTCGATGTGAAAACATTTTATGATAACACGTGGGAAGTGTTGCATAAGAGGTTCATGTACAAAGAAAGGGGGAGAAGGAGGTACTTAAGAACAGGTCATCCTCCTAAAGAGATTAATGTAGCAAAAAAGAGCCCAATATCTGGGTTCAGGGACCTGTCTTGTGTGGTGGCTAACTTCCAGATACTATCTTAAGTGTAGCCCAACAAGAAAGAAAGAAAGAAAGAAAGAAAAAAGAAAGACATTTTTTCTTTCTTGTTGGGCTACACTTAAGATAGTATCTGGAAGTTAGCCACCACACAAGACAGGTCCCTGAACCCAGATATTGGGCTCTTTTTTGCTGCATAAGAGGTTCACCATCTATATTTGTATGCACATCTGTGGTCAACATCATACATGGTTTTAAACAAATTATGCTTATCTGGGAGCTGTTGCAGACAGTATTTATCACATATTTTTCTGTAGGTTCATGCAAGAAAGAGTCAACAAGTGCTATTAAACAGTATATGCTATATGTATATATATATTTTTGTTTATTAAAAAAACACTGTTTTCTATATAAACCAGATACAATATAATGGTACCTATATGTGCTAAAATGGCAATTTAGCTAACAAACTGTGTTGAAAAAAAGGCCTTTTATCACATTTTATTGTTTGTGTTTTGCTTTTTTCTGGTAAGTGTCGGTAAACACATTGCAGCTTCTTCCCAGTGGCCTTCAAAATAGAAACCTCAGTCCACTAGACTACAGAGCGCAATACCGTGAACTATAAAAACACGACCATATGCTAATTTGTTAGTCGTAAAAATCCTCCAATTTGTGCACCACAGCTCAGAGGCGTAAGGTCCATCTGCAGCTTGATGCCAGAATTGGGCTTGACATCGAAGGACAGGCAAAGTCCAGTGGTCTAGTGAAAAGCCTTGGTTCTCAATGGTATTCGAAGCTATCCACATACCAGCAAGTAGCAGGAGTCTATGAGCCTCAGACTCTGTGCCAAAAAAGCTGCAGTTCTTTGGGCATAAAAAGTATTCATTCTAGCGCTAGCAAATGGTCCACCACCTGAGAGGCACCTCTTGGGGGCTAGGACTCAATCTCTCAGTGTCACCAGCGGTGTCCAGGGCATGTCCAGTGGAAACTGGTCAACTGGACACTTTGCAGGCACAGGTTTTTTAGTTTTAGTCCTGTCTTGGTTCAGCAGGTGCAACTTTTCTTGGTCCATGTGTTCAGTAGGTACATTCTTTCTTCTGTTCTTCCTGAGGTCAACAGTGTTCTGGGGCTGGAATCCACTAGTTTAACTTTTAAGCCAAATTCGAGTTTGTGGGTGAAGAGGACTCCCTAGCCAATGGATTTACTATCTCCGTGGGGCATCTCTACCCATTCTTACAGCATTTCCTGTGTGGCTGCACTAAACTATCCCGTAGTGCATCTCTCTGCCCCAAATCCAAGAAGTTGGGACCCTTCTTACTTGGGTCAGAATCATGGGCACAATCCTCAGGTGTGTCCAGTATAGTGAGCACCTCTCCCTAAAAAACTGTTCTGCAATGGGTTCCCTGGTTGGAAGTGATGCCAGCCTATCTACCTTCACAGTGGGAAGGGTTGGCTGCTGCATGACTTGCATTTGCCTATCAGAAACACTAACTCCTTTAAAGTTGGACCATCTGTGGCCACAGCTTTCTGGCCATCCTGACACCAAAAGTCATCTTGTTACCCATTCTGCGAATATAGAACACCTCTTGGCAGGAGGACATCAGACTGCCTCTGGTGACATCTGCTGTAGTAATCAGAAACAGCCACTAGAACTTTTAAACTTTCTAAAGGCACTTTTGCATTAAATGCTGCTTTAAATTCGAATTCAGCAATAAGTCAGGTTTAATGTAACAAATAATTTGATACATTGAAGTACTATATTTTGAATGGAAGTTAACAACTAACAATTGGCTGGTGTAACCCATTTTACACAATGGGAGCAACGACCTGGCTACAGTCAAAATGGAAAGGGGCGACCACTCGGTCCCCCCGAACGTATGGTTGGGTGCCCCGATCCCCCCGGGAAACCATTTTGGGCGGGGGGCGTGGCCCGGCTGGTATGCCCGAAGTGGCGTAGCCGGGGCGCGCCTTCTCCCGCTCAAGAGGGGTTGTCCTAGACACCTCCATAGAAGACCACGCCCCGTAGGCGTACAGGACGAGGCTACACGCCCTCCCGCAGAAGAATAAATAGAGCGGGAATCCGAAGAAGCAACCTCTTGTTCCTCGGCTCTGAAGGCTGCACCAACTCGTTGCTCGTGAGCCCTCGACGGAACAAGCAGCCATTTTTGAGAACGTGTAATCTTGTCTTTTTCTCTTTCAGTTATCCGGAGTTCGTAGATCTCAGGACCTCGTAGATCGACCGAGGGCGGAATACTCGAAACCATGACCGGCAAGAAAGCAGGAAAGGGTTCCGAGATGGAGAAGGTTTTACGCCTGTTGACGAACCGGATGGCTTGCATGGATCGAAAACTCGGACAAGTCCAATCGATCGGTCGAGGTTTGGCAGAGGTGAAGAAACAAGTGGCCGCATTGAGCGACCCGGGGCATCCAAAAAAGGTAATAGGCCCGGCCTTGCCGGGAGTTGTCCCCAGGGGTAGAGGGAAATGGGTTAAGGTGAGGGCGGTTTCGGGGGAGGTTCCGGTTACAGAGGTACCCCCAGTCACCCCCCTCATGCCAGCAGGTAACCAGGCACCGAATCCTGATTTAGGCCAGCCGATCCCGGTGGTGATCACTCCTACCGAGGATGATGAAATGCCTCCAGAATTGGCCACCCAGTTGGCAGCATGGCTGAAGAAAAAGGCGGGGAGCACAGCGACCCCGGGTGATACGGCCGAAGAGGCCAGATTATTAATCGAGCAGTTGCGGCAGTCGAGAGATGCCGCAAAGGCGAACGTTCCTCTTGTTTCCCCGCAGGTGGCGCCGGTAGGACCAGCAGTGGGTCAAGAAAAGACGGCAGGGGCTACGGCCGATTCGGGTAAGCTCGCATTGCCAATGGCGGGGGAGGGTTCAATACCCTCGAGGCGGGAAAAGGTTGCACAGCACATTCCCATGGCCACGAAAGAGTTGATATGGGGGGACAAGTATGTAAATATGTTTTCTTTGTTAACTGACCATCGCGAGATGGAGTATGCGAAAACACAGAAAGATTTGTGGCACCCTAGCGTCTGGCGCGCCAAGATGGCGGAGTTTAGGGTGGATGAGACAGTAACAAACTGGGTTAAGGCCTTCTCTATATTTCTGGGAGAACGTAAACCCGAGGTAATGACTGAGTTGACTTGTTATCAGAATCGCATTATGGATTTTTATTCAATGTATGAGGGAGAGGAATGGAAAGGTTATGACATGAAATTCCGTAAAGCTAAGGAATATGACGCCACGTTGACTTGGGATTGTCTGGACTCTGTGTCATGGCACAAGCAGCTCCTGCCAGGGGCGGCAGGTACGTCCTCGCCAGGCGGGAGCGGGTCGGGAGTGGTACGCCAAAAACCCGTGGTGCCCTTTCGAGCAGGCAACAGTGGTGACTACCAGCCGAAGATCGGCGGGAATGTCGGTAAAAGGGGGGTCTGTTGGGGGTCCAATCGAGGCAACTGTTACAGACCGCAGGGATCATGTAGGTTTAAGCATGTGTGTGCCGGCTGTGGGAATTCCTCACATCCGGAAAGTTCATGTAGATCAAAGAATAGCGGGACGGGAGGAAAAGGGGGGTCTAAGCAGGAGTGAGTTGGACCATTGTACCCGATTGCCCACACCCGTTGATCTCATGGCTATGACTCCTTGGTTAAGCAAATACCCTGATCATGTCTCCGCTGGGGTGTTGAGGAAGGGATTCTTACAAGGCTTCCACATCCCGGCGGGGGATTTTCGGGGGGACTCCTTTTGTAAAAACCAGTTATCGGTACTGCACAACCCAGGTGTGGCAGAGGCAAAAATAGCAAAAGAAGTCAATTTGGGGCGTGTAGCAGGGCCTTTTCACCGCCCGCCGGTGGCGGAGTTTATCTGTTCCCCGTTGGGGGTTGTCCCGAAGAAAGATCCAGGAGAGTTTAGACTCATACATAACCTCTCTGCCCCAAGGGGTTCCTCGGTAAATGATGCTATTGACCCAGAAGTTTGTACAGTACGGTATGCATCGTTCGATGATGCCGTGACCATGTTAAACCACCTAGGCCCCGGGGCGCTGATGGCGAAATCAGATATCGAATCGGCGTTCCGGGTGCTTCCGGTGCACCCACAGGATCAGCGCTTGCTAGGTTTCGCATTTCAGGGAAGTTATTACATGGATAGATGCATGCCTATGGGTTGCTCCATTTCTTGTGCTTATTTTGAAATGTTTAGCTGTTTTTTGGAATGGGCATTCACCGAGTTCACAGGGCATAGACATGTTATGCATTATCTGGATGACTTCCTGTTCTTGGGGGCAGCCGGTGATACGAGCTGTTCGCAGGCGCTGTACGACTTCTGCATCCTCATGAAGGAGTTTGGAGTCCCGTTGGCACCAGGTAAGACGGTGGGGCCATCTACTTCACTGGAGTTTCTGGGTATTGAGCTCGATTCTGTGGAGGGGTGTTTCCGTTTACCGATGGACAAGGTGACCAAGTTTAGGGTTTCCTTGACGCAATGCCTTGGCAGGGAGAAAGTAACCTTGCACCAGCTACAACAAACAGTGGGTCAGCTTAATTTTGCTTTGAGGGTAATGCCTATGGCCTGCCCCTTCTCGCGCTCTATTGCGCAAGCTATGGTTGGTCTTAAGGAGGGTCACCACCGTACGAGACTGTCGGCAGAGGTTCGCCAGGACATGCGCATTTGGTTGGCATTTCTGGCGGACTTCAACGGTCGAGTCATGTGGAACTCCCCGCCAGTGTCTTCGGATGAACTAGGTCTATGGACTGACGCAGCGGGGAGCGTGGGATTTGGCGCCATCTTAGGTAACCGATGGTCGGCACAGACATGGCCGACGTGGTGGCATTCCAACGGTCTCACAAGTAACATTGGGTTCTTGGAGTTATTCCCCATTTGGGTCGCTCTGATGGCATGGCCTGGCGACTTCAGGGACCGCTCAGTGGTGTTTTGGTCGGATAATATGACTGTTGTCGAATGTATTAACCAACAGGCAGCACGCTGCAAATGGATCTTGAGAGTATTGAAAGAAATTGTGTTACTTTGCATGAGGTTGAATGTACAGTTCAGGGCAAAACATGTGCCAGGCGTACAGAATCATGCTGCTGATGCGCTCTCTCGTTCACATATGCAGGCATTCAGGGGTTATTTACCCACAGCGGACCTAGAGGCAGCCCCATTCCCCGAAGCACTATGGCTCGTCGGTGCCCAGGATTACAGGACCTCGTGGCAGCGAGCTTAGCCCCCAGGACACGGAAGGCATACGAAGGAGCGTTTCGTTCCTATTGCACGTTTTTGGGTCCCACAGGGAGTCAGAACTGGGGTCAGGAGGAATCCTTCCTGGGGTTCCTGGTAGCACTGCACATGGAGGGCCGATCAGCGGCAACGGCCTGTAGGCATAGAGCGGCCATTTCATTCATGGCCCAGGTGCAGGGCATAAAAGACCCGACGGGTTCCTGTTTGGTTAAGAGAGCCCTTCGCGGCTGGCAGCGCCTCGAGGGTCGCAAGCAAGACACAAGGCGCCAGATTGGCCTGGACAGGCTGTCTCTGCTTTTAGCAAAGCTGGATGAGATGTGTTCCTCCCATTTTGAAGCAGTGTTGTTCCGGGCAGCTTTCGCATTGGCATTCCATGGGGCTATGCGGGTGAGCGAACTGGTCGCAAGGAACAAGAAAGATATGGAGGGAGGCCTGTGCAGGGATCACGTCCAAATAAGGGGTGATTCGATGGTAATCTCGATAGCCAGGTCCAAGACTGACCCTGGGGCTATGGGAAATAGTGTGATCGTGCAGCACGCGCGAGGGTCCCCCATCTGCCCGTTGAAATGCGTAGAAGACTATTTGGCGCTACGGGCAGCTGCATGGGGGGGGAGTTTGCTTCGGCACGAGGATGGCACCCCACTGACGAGATTTCAGTTTCAGAGGGTGCTGGCACTATCAATCGCTGCCGCGGGCATGGACCCGTGCGATTTTGGGACCCACTCCTTTAAGATAGGGGCTGCTACTGAGGCTACAGCCAGGGGTCAGAGTGCGGAGGAAGTGAAACAGTTGGGCCGTTGGTCCTCGAATTGCTTCAAGAGGTATGTGCGATTGCACATGTTGTAGAAATCAACTGACATTCACTTATGCTTCTTGTCTTTTGTTTTCTTGCAGTTTCGCGAGCCTGTCACGCGGGGCGGAATTTGAAGTCGACCCACCATTGTGAGGCCAGCGGTCAAGGACCACCGACTGGAGAGAGGATGGTATGGGTCGTGGGCCACTCATACGTGAGGCGTGCCGGGGACGTATTCAAAGCAGGTGACGCGATTCACGCACCTGGGGAATACGGGTGCAGAGTGGCCTTCCATGGGAAGGGCGGGCTCTGTTTTGACCAATTCGAATCATATTTTGAGGGCTTGTTAGGGCGGCAGAGGTCACCGCCATCTATAGTCATAGTACACCTGGGGGGCAACGACTTGGTGACACTGGGTAGACGGGTGTTATTGGAATACATTTTGTCGGCTGTTAGCTGGTTGGCTAAGAGAGTCCCGGGGTGCACGATTGCCTGGTCCCACATGATTCCGAGGAAAGTGTGGCGGGGGGGCCTATCGGTATCAGCACTGAACCGTTCAGTGAAACGTGTCAATAATAAGATTGGTAAGTTGTTCCGCTCTGCGCAGTTGCATAGCATTCCTCATGGCTGTATTCGGGGTGATCAAATGTATCTGAACGATGGTGTTCACCTGTCCAGGGAGGGGAATGACTTACTCATAGGAGACTTCATAGCATGGCTAAGGGGTTTGAGGAAGCATGACCTTTAGGAGGATGTGGGGGGACCGGATAGTCGGTCAACTATCCGGTCTGTGGCGGTAAGGTCATGATCGGTGAGCAGTAATTTCAAGGTCCCTAGAGGGGGGCGCCACCCAGAATGGATGGGAGCGCCCGAGGGGAGGCGGCCATTGGCCCCTCCCACGGGGAGGCGGCACCCACTAAGGATGGGTCGCCTAAGGGGAGACGGCCATAGGCCCCTCCCAAAGGGGGGGAGGCAGTTAGATGCCCCTCCTGCTAATTTCCCGGGGGCCGGATATCCGCGATGGCGGATAGAGAGTGTGGGGATGGGGGGGAGTCCACGCTGCCCTTCCTACAGATACCTCACATGGGAACTCGGACGACCTTTAAGATGGCGTCGAGTAGTAAGAGGGCCCCCACCACGACAAGGGAAGTTACAGTTGGCGATGAGGGTAGAGTCCTCTGCGCATGCGCCGCTCACACCGTGAGGGCGAGAGTCTGGTAGTATGGATCTGACACCGGTTAAGACCTTGCCGTTGGCCCCTAATGCTAGGATGTACAATTTTAATTTAGAATGTATGATGCAGTTGCAGGATGTTAGACTCGGCTAGGAAACCTTTGTATTAGAGATCTGTTAAGGTTAGCCAAAAGTACATGTCTACATCGGAATGTAATAAATGTAAAATTGTACATAATGCATAATGATGAAACTTTTATTTAATGTTTTAAATTTTGTTTCATATTTTAATAAATACGGCCGGAAGGGTGACTCCCTCCCGCCTTCCAAAAGTTCAACCAGTGTCCGACTTCCCATCCTTGGGGATAGGTGTTGGGAGGGGGTGGCGGGCATCCCGGCCATATGGAAAGGGGCGACCACTCGGTCCCCCCGAACGTATGGTTGGGTGCCCCGATCCCCCCGGGAAACCATTTTGGGCGGGGGGCGTGGGCCGGCTGGTATGCCCGAAGTGGCGTAGCCGGGGCGCGCCTTCTCCCGCTCAAGAGGGGTTGTCCTAGACACCTCCATAGAAGACCACGCCCGTAGGCGTACAGGACGAGGGTACACGCCCTCCCGCAGAAGAATAAATAGAGCGGGAATCCGAAGAAGCAACCTCTTGTTCCTCGGCTCTGAAGGCTGCACCCACTCGTTGCTCGTGAGCCCTCGACGGAACAAGCAGCCATTTTTGACCCACCCACCAGCCCCTTATGGCAGATGTTTGTGTGAATAAAGTCTTGTTGAAGTAATAAAGGTAGAGACTGTTTTTCAATTGAGTAAAGAATAAAGGAATGTCTAGAAGTATTTGACTTTTGCATTGCAGGAGCTGTTTTAAAGGAGAGAGCAGTTGATGATACATCAAGGCTATGTCAGAATTTTCTTTCCTTAGTAGGTAAACAAATGTCGTATTTATTTTGGTCGGGCGGTAAGGTCATGATCGGTGAGCAGTAATTTCAAGGTCCCTAGAGGGGGGCGCCACCCAGAATGGATGGGAGCGCCCGAGGGGAGGCGGCCATTGGCCCCTCCCACGGGGAGGCGGTACCCACTAAGGATGGGTCCCCTAAGGGGAGACGGCCATAGGCCCCTCCCAAAGGGGGGGAGGCGGTTAGATGCCCCTCCTGCTAATTTCCCGGGGGGCGGATATCCGCGACGGCGGATAGAGAGTGTGGGGATGGGGGGGGAGTCCACGCTGCCCTTCCTACAGATACCTCACATGGGAACTCGGACGACCTTTAAGATGGCGTCGAGTAGTAAGAGGGCCCCCACCACGACAAGGGAAGTTACAGTTGGCGATGAGGGTAGAGTCCTCTGCGCATGCGCCGCTCACACCGTGAGGGCGAGAGTCTGGTAGTAGGGATCTGACACCAGTTAAGACCTTGCCGTTGGCCCTTAATGCTAGGATGTACAATTTTAATTTAGAATGTATGATGCAGTTGCAGGATGTTAGACTCGGCTAGGAAACCTTTGTATTAGAGATATGTTAAGGTTAGCCAAAAGTACATGTCTACATCGGAATGTAATAAATGTAAAATTGTACATAATGCATAATGATGAAACTTTTATTTAATGTTTTAAATTTTGTTTCATATTTTAATAAATACGGCCGGGAGGGTGACTCCCTCCCACCTTCCAAAAGTTCAACCAGTGTCCGACTTCCCATCCTTGGGGATAGGTGTTGGGAGGGGGTGGCGGGCATCCCGGCCATATTATAATTGCAAGCTGTCCGGACACGTAAAACAGAAAATAAACATTTCCATTCTTTTTAATGTTTAGTAGCCTGCCTTATCGCTTCTAAGGTCTTCTCTAAGGGTGACTTATAAATAATATATTGGCAGGATTGGATCTTGTGAAAAGGTTTACTTTGCCAGTTGAGCTGTCACTTTAAATGCTGACTGAATAGGCTGAGATGGCAAACCTAGAGCCATGTTTCACTTTGTCACAGCAGACTTGGCACAATCAGTGTTGCAGCGCACTAATGGCATGTAACTTACATGTCCTAGGGACACCTTGTACCACATCACTTTATATGCCTTATGTCAATCTGGTATTAGCCAATGCACAAACACTTTGAGGGGTCAGAGAGCATGCGCTGGGGCCTGGTCAGCAGGGCCCAGTGTACTTCAGAGTCTGAAAACCAGCAGCCTCAGTTCAAAGACTTGGGGGATGATCATGCAAAAAGATCCTATTCTTTACAATATGAAGCATATATTTGCTGTACATGTATTTTCTACACATTCCCACCACTGTGCACCGCAAATAAATGTGAAAAACATAAAATGATGCTGTAATACTGTTAGCACAGTCAAGTCACTAGTTATTTGTGCATAATGCTACACCTGGAAGTCATACTAAAAAGTGATGTTCTTATGGAACCTAAATGAGTGTTTGCTTCCTCTGCTCTGATACATGTGGAACTGTCAGAATAGATAGGCGTTGGTGCTCCATTCTGACATGGCTTTTTAAGACTCGTTTGTTGTGCTTCTGAAGAAATTGAGGCTTTATGCCTCAATGCATTTATGCCTTTATGGCTGTAAAGTCTACATGCAGCCAATGGGTGGGTATGACATATGTAATTGATGTGATGGTAGATGGGTGTTCCCTCAATCTACTCACTGCACTCAACTCCACCTCTAATTTCTGAGAGTCAACAAATCATTCATGTGTCTGAGAAAGGATCAACCAATTGAATAATTACCTGCTCGCCTTTAATATCCGCAGTCTGCTGCCACTGTCCCCCTCCGGAACCAGGACTGAACACCAGCACTCTCCCCTGGTGGTTATACCTGGGAGCTCCAATAACATAGCGGTTCGTGCCACCCTGCTTTACCAGCTGAATGGAATATCCTAAGGCAAAAGAAATTAGGGCAGAATTATGGGGGTTCTTGGTTCAATTGTTAGGCTCTTTGGCAACAGAAATCTGAATCACCAGAAAGCCAATTAATTGAACGCGTTCAAAATAAAAAATCATTGCGTTAGTGGTAACATTATTCTTGACCCAAGTTAATACAGTTATAGTCCTACTGATTTATTAATTGAAAAGGCCTAGCCCTAGCAAACACACCCAGTGGCAGAGGGTGATCTGTGAAAGGAGTGAGGCTTAATACTTGCCTAAAACAACCTGGGGCCAAATAGCACATTGAGTCCCAGTTTTCACAAAAACCTGTTAAAAATCAAGATTGTCCATGGGTCACCCCCCGTATGTTAGGAAGTACCTCTTGTGTGCCATCTCCACCATTCTCTCCAGGGCCGGAATGGCGGTTGCGGGCACCAGGCGTTACCCCCGGTGGGTTGCCATGGTGGGGGAGCTGGTTTTGGGCTCCGTTTTTGTTCCCGGGGTCCAGTAATATCGGCACCCCGTAACAAAATTGGCCAAAACTGGCCCTAGCAAACAGCTCGGCCGCACACCCCTCCCCCCAGGGGAGCCGGTCAAGCAGTTTGCAGGGGCCAGTTTTGGTTCCCAGTCCGGCCCTGATTTTGCCACAGTCACCATACACATACCACCCCATTATGTAAAAATGATGTATAATATTCCAGTACCAGAATTTTGCCGCCATTGATGCTACCTTATAACAAAGGTAACCCATAGGTCACAAATCAACTCCAAAATGCCAGCACAATCATTTTGGTGTAAGTGCCCCACATCCTGAGAATTGGATCCAGTATGCTAGGGCCTGCATTTTGCTGGATGGAATGCTGAACAATGTCACTCACCCCCAGTACAGAGACCTTGGCCTAAATCAATCGGTTTTCTGCTCACCAAGCCACCACAGTTTGGATAGAGCGGTATACAAATCCTTCTTGAAGCTGCTCTCCGTGGGAATAGTCCAGCCAAAGCTGCTAGGTCTAGTCCTCCCTGGACCAGGAACAAGCATCGTAGGATTGGTGTTAGGGTATCACCCCTCATCAGGCAGGGAAGCTTGCTTGCATCCAGTCAGATGGTGAGCAGGTGACTCACGTCCGGGCATCCCTGTCCCACTTGGGGTGACAAAAGCAAAAATATCAATTGATGGATGGAATGCTGAACAAAGTCAAACACTTACCCCATACAAAGATCTGGGCCTAAGTCCAACTTCTTTTGCTCACCACACCAACCCATTTGTGACCCAGCCATATGCAAATCAGTCTTGGCCTTGCTCCCCCTGGGAACAGTCCAGCCGGAACTGACTAGCCAGGTCATTCCTGGACCAGAAACAAGCATCCCTGTAACACTTGGGGTGTCAAATACAAAAAGAACAATTGATGGACAGAATGTGGTACAATGTCAAACACTCACTCATGTGTTTGACATTGTTCATCATTCCATCCGTCATCTGTTCTTTTTCCATTTGTTGCCCTAAGTGGACGGGTATGGGGTCCCATGCTTGCCATGCAACCAGAGTCAAGCTAGGTATGATATCCTGAAACTGGGCCTACAATGCTTGTGTCTGGTCCATGGAGGACATGGCCTGCTAGTTTGGGCTGGACTGTTCCAATGGGGAGCAGGGTCAAGACTGATTTGCATATGGCTTGTTTCAATCAAGAATGGTGTGGTGAGCACAAAAAAGATGTATTTAGGCCCGGATCTGTAAGTGTTTGGCATTGTTAAGCATTCTGTCCATCAACTTTTCTTTTTCCATATCTTGCCCTTAGTGGGTCATGTTTGCCCAGACATGGGTCACGTGCCTGCCATGATACTGTAGTCAAGCCATCATGGCTGATGAGGGCTGATACCTCAAAACTGGTCCTAGGATGCTTGTTTCCAGTACAGGGATGATGTTGTCTGGCAGTTTGGGCTGGACTGTTCCCATGGAGAGCAGGGTCAAGACTGATTCGCATCTGGCTGGGTCCAAACTGGAGTGGCATTGTGAGCAAAAAACGTTGGATTTAGTCCCAGATCTCTGACCGGAGGTGGGTGTTTGACATTGTTCAGCATTCAGTCCATCAATTGTTCTTTTTTGCATTTGCCACCGCAATCTAGGGCCCTGTTGTCCCAACCTATTTTGCACTCTCAAATGTCATTCACACAATCAAAGTGCTTACAGTCACAAAATATTTTCCCCTTTATATGAATCCCACTATACTAGCTCCTAAAATGGGATTCCAAATGGTACAGCATTGCAATTTAGAAGGGGCATGTAGTGGCATCCCTTTCAAATTGTGCTTCTGTAACATATAATTCAGTGGTTTGCAATCCATTTTCTTTAGAGAGATAGGGTTGCTTTAAGAAACATATTTCAATGTAATCACAGGCCTGGGGATTTGTTCATCTTTGCAGACCCCCATTCCTGTGCTTGTTTCTAGTCAGAGGGAGTCACAATGTGTGCCCTACCTAATGAATATTAATTAGGTAGGCTGAATTGCGATCTATCCCATTAAGAATTTTTCAAACTGACCTATTAGTCCATTGGTTCACAAATGTAAGCACAAGTCATAAAAGTGCTGGTCACAAATGGCAACCAGTTATAATGATACATCTAGCCCCTTTATTCTCCAGTGGGCAATGTTCAAACTTCCCCTTCACATTTTATAATTGAAAGGGAAATTCTTCATTTCTCTTTTCCGGAGCCTCACTGTATAACTTGAGAATATCTACCCGTTTGGCAATCACTGGAGAGTGTGAGGCCTCCTAACATACAACTTGGTACATCACTTCCATCATCTACGGAAGAAAGGCCACAGCTCTGCTCTTCATTTCTAACGCCATCACAACACCACCTTGATTTACTAAATGTGTGTTAACACTGGCTATAAACATCTTTATGAAATAGTAACTACAGTAAGTACTCAAACCTTCAACTGAAAAATGACGTTTAGGTAATCATTACATAGACTCTTGACTTGACAAACTTTATCCCATCTGAATTAGAAACATAGATCATAAAAGTATACATAAAAACAGTAAATCATCTTTCTTGATACAATACAATTAATTAAAAACCAGTGGGTAAAAAACGGGTTTTACAAAGCCCGGGTCAGAGCAACTTGTTTCACAAGGTCACTCTCAAGTAATTAATGCAAAATATGTAATAATGGGACCAAGTAAGGCGCAACACACACCCCATTAGTAAGTTGATTATAAGATAGCTACAAATTAAATAAAAATAAAAAGCCTTCCCTCAGATTATATTACAAGTCATTGAAAATGTATTAATACCTGTACAAATCCTATGTAATATCGTGCCTGATTCAGTTAAGTGATTTCTTAAGAGGTTAAAAACTCAGTTGACGGGACACTTGTAGAGTCACATCATTATTTGTTTGATGAAATGCCTCCTATGCTTACAGTCCCAAAGAAATGAGGCTACACCAAAACAAACTCATCTTCACTTTTTCTAATACTTTAAGGGCCTGATACCCCAAACTATTTGGCAGCAGCAATACCTAGGATTCACAAAATCACATGGATTGTGACTGTACGCGTGTAATGAAACCTACAAAGCCACTTTTATGATAAAGAAAATATTTTTTATGCGTGTGAAGTCGTAATAGGATATAGCAATATTTTGCAACCACAACAGCTGTAGCAAATTGTCAGCTTCCTCTTTGGTAATCAAGCACTGTCTGCTCTCCTGATGGATTCCTAAATGGCAAACCTATTTATTAAGCATGGGCGAATTTTGGGAATTCGCGATCCGCGAATGTGCGGATTTGCAAACTTGCAATCTGCAAAATTCGCGAATTCGTGTGAATTTGCGGATTTTTTTATTTTTGATTGTTCGCGGGTGTTTTCGGGGCGCTTTGCGTGTTCGCGGGTTTTTTTTTTGCCTGGTTAATCACTGCCACCCTCTCGTTTTTTATGCCCTTCTGCCCTCTGTACCACTCGTTTCTGTGCCCTTCTGTCCTCTGCCCTACGCATTTTTTGTCCCCTTCTGCCCTCTGTCCCACTTTTGTGCCCTTCTGCCCTCAGCCCCACTTAGAATGGCGCCGGCAAGCTGCCAGCGCCATTCTAAAATAGCTACAAAGAGCTTCAACAGGAAGCACTAATAGATAAAGTAAAGCAGGTGTTCGAGTTGAAGGTCAAATTAAGTTACACAATCATTAATCACCCCAAGTTTGGGGTGATTAATGATTGTGTAACTGAATTTGAGCTCAAGCACCTGCTTTACTTTATCTATTAGAGCTTCCTGTTGAAGCTGACTTTTGTAACTATTTTGAATGGCTCTGGCAGCTTGCAGGTGCCATTCTAAAAGAGTTACAAAAGTCAGCTTGAACTTTTGACCCAATCGTTCCGCTCGCGGATTTTGCGGGAAATTCGCGAATCTCGCGGATTGCGAATTAACCGAAAATCCGCAAAATCCGCGAGCGGAACGGATTTTCCGCCCATACTTACTATTTTTTTAAAGCAGTAACTGTCCATTTAATTTGCCAAGGCTGTGTTTTATTTCGTACTAATTTCTTTTTTGGAAACCAAATGGAAAGATGGTGGTCTGCAGTCCCAGCATTCACAACGTTCACTGGCGTTGCAAATTGTGAGCTGATTATTTAATATTCTTTGGACATGTATTTTCTGACCCCCTGAGATAGTACACTTTGCTATGTCATCTATTAGTGGATAAATTGCATCTCAAAACCCATTCACATGCCAGTCAGTGTACCAACTGCAAATCCTGTTCTTCAAATGAGTCTTCAGTTAACATGTGTAAAAGAAAAGCTGAGCGCCCGAGCGAATTTTTTTTTAACAGAGAACACGCTGTACCTTTATACTTTCCATCAACTGAGATTAATTTTACCCACCACCATTTCTATAATGGACAGTGCTCACAATACAGCCATAGGGCCTGGTTACGATGGCGGTCGGATGAGCGTCCGACCCCCATTGCCACGAGCATGAGACCGACTCATTGCCACGATTAATGAGTTAGCGGTCCCACCTGTCCTATTATGATAGGACCACCATGCAGGCGGTCAAAAGTGCCTTTTTCTACTACGGTTTGCGCTGCGGCCCAGGAAAATGGCTGCAGCACAAGTTGCAGTAGTAAAAGGCACTTTCTGCACATCCATGCACTGTGTACCAGGCACCATGTGGTGCCTGGCACATGGTGCACAGATGTGTGGTAGGACTCTACATGCGCCCCCGGACCACGTAGCAGTGCCCCATGGGGGACCACCTTGGGGCCCCAAAGAATGTTTCCTTCTGCCTTTTCATGGCAGTCGGATCGCCATGAAAAGGCATTTAGAAACGGACATCCTAAGCCCTATGGTGGTGCCTGTGCAGACACCACCTCCATTGCAGGGATAGGTATGCCCCCCATGTGCCCCAGGATCTTTGACCTCTGCGGTCCCACTGGCTGCATTGAAATGGTCAGACCGATGCCCTGGATGGTGGGCAGACCACCACCGTCGGCCTGTCGGTGGCGGTCTGCCCGCCATCGCCATAGTCTTTCACAGAAAATGAATGGGGCCTCCCATTGAGTCTGTTATTTCTCTTACAACAAATACTAAATTTCCCATTCAAGGGCCTCCATAAAAATGTTGTTGTTATTTTGATGGTGCTCAGTGGCGTAACAAAACTTGAGGGGGCCCCCCTGCAAACTACATGGAGGGGCCCCCCTTCGGATTCCCTTAGGAGCTCTCATGCCAGATTACAGTGCTGAGGCGCACTGCAGAGGCTGCAGGGGCATTTGTTAACCCACTGGGTGTTCTTTAAAGGCACTTACTAGGCTTCTTCTGAATTACAATATCTGTGGGAACACCGTGTTTTTAGAGTATTTCAAACAAAATGTGTGGAGACATTAGGAATAACAACAGAATCGGTAAAGTATTCCTCCTGGAAATTCCTCAGGGACACCACGTTATAATGCCCAATATTATATGCTCTAATCTCCAGAAATTATCAGTGCTCCTAGTATTGGTAACTATGGAGAAGGGGCCGACCAGGCTTGATATCGGGGCACTGATATTGGGCCCTAAAATCTAAATCAGAAAAGCTACCCTGCCCTTTATAAAACTAGGGACAGATGCCCAGGCTGGCAGCTCAATTCACCAGATGGCAAAATGTCACCTATTAGAGATATGACAAAGGCAACTTTTTACATCTGAAGAACATAGATGCTTACCAAGATACGAATCCTGCATTTCTCTAGATGTAGATGATGTGTTAATGAACTTGCTCGGCTGACCATCAGTATACTTGAACATCCCTCCAGACCAGTCATACGCTCCAACAGCTCCTAAGATGCTGCCATCCTAAACGACAAAAGGGTTTTGTGAAATATAAGACTAGGGTCAACAAGTTTGTGAATGAAAGTATCAGTGAGCGGATGGATGGATGGATGGATGGATGGATGGATGGATGGATAGACATAATACCTGAGCAGCTGACATTTTTGTATAGCACGTAACATTGATAATATAGCTAGGGTCACTTGAAGATCAATGGTGCAATATAGTAATATCTAACGACTATTAGGCTATGACTGAGATTGACCTAAGGAGCTAGAAAGAGTGTATGCGGGGAACATCAATACCTAAATATCAATGGGACAGAAAATCGTTAAAACAATATCAGAGGATAAAATATTGATAGGCAAGTTTCACAACATTTTCATCACTATGCTCCACATAGACTGACCACAATAATATATATATATATATATATCTTCAAGGTACATAGGTGTGGCATTAAGAATAGTAAACCCTTACCTTAGTGTGCACCTACCGCTCGATATTTTGTTCTTCAATATTTTGGGAACATTATACTGTCCCTTCAATATTGGAGATTCAAAATTCCCTACTAGAATCTCTAGAAAGAGCAAAGATTGTTTATTTTACATTTTTCAAAAGTGAAATTGGCTTGGCTTGATAGCCATGGCCATCTAGACTGTTCAGCTGTACTGGACAATAGATCACTTGAGTGACTAATAAAAAACTTCAGAAAGGGGATGAAATTGTCATCGAATAACAGAGAATGGGGACATTTGGTAATAGCTCAAAGTTATCACTGAACTTGATAAGTGGCATTGCGGGACATCTCCGTCTGGCAAGGTAAAGTCACCTATGGCCATATTTATCAAATGCCTATACAGTACAACGCAACATCTTGTTGTGCTGCTTGAAAGAGGGAGGAAAAATGCGCCATATCTATCAAGAGATGGGGCAATCCTGTCCTCTGCCTGTGCTGGCGTGCAATCAGCAGCCTAGTGCCCACGCAGGCACCCTTGCATCATGGTTCAAGGGTGCCTATGTTGTAGGCAGGATTGCTTTTGTGCAGAAAGGGACACCTTCTGCACAACAACAATCCTCAGAGGCATTCCCCTCTTTCTTTGTGAGCTGCAGAATGCAACACACTAAGGAGGAGGGAAAAAACGAGGAGAAATAAACATTTCTCCTCGTTACGCCTCAACCGGGAAAACTTAGCATTTTTATGCATTTCCAGGTATACCACTAATGGTAAATCTGGAAATGCGCCAGAAGCAATGGGTGGACGCTTAGGAATCCCCACACGCCACCCATGGAACGCCTCCCTGGAGCAGAGTAACGCAAGGCAGCGATTTGCGCTGCCTTGCGTTATTCTAGATTTATCAAGCTGTGCAAGGCCACACAGGGTGGCCTTGCGTGGCCTGATACATCTCACTTAGGTTTTATGCCACCCTTTCACCCCTTTGCGTGGCGCCAGGGCAACGCAAGACCTTGATAAATCTAGCCCCCAGAGTGCAGCTCCATATAGTGAATGCACACAAAATCCAAGGCCAAAAGAAACGCTGTCCCCGAATTAAAAAAATGTGAAACTTCATAGAAGCAAACGATGCAGACAAAGCAACCAATGAAGACTCCGCAGAACATACTCCTGCACTGCAAATGCTTTCCTGTGTCCTCTGTATGAAAATATAAATAGGCTAGCTGTCAACTTTCCACAGTCCTGAAAGTAGGGCCTGCCTCCCTGCTGCTCTAACAGCAACATTAGGTGCTTACAGGTTGTGCTTCAAAGCCCTCTTTGGAGGTTTCGACAAATTCTTGCAGACAAGCGTGTGCTTTACCAGCCTTCTGTCAACCTATGGTCAGCTAAGAGCTGCTTCTGTGGGGCTTATTTACAAGCCCCTTGCGCCGCTGGTGCGTCACTTTTTATATGTCTCTACATTCCACAGACTTAAGAAATGAGGCCTTTTTTTATTGAATGCAGATTGCAGTGTGGCCAGCGTTGTGCGTTTCTGATGCATCATTCATGACACCAGTTTCGCTACCTTCACTTGGGCAGAGTACGGGAAGGGAGCTTGCTGGGAGCTTTTCCCATGCAGATTACAGGGAGCCAAGGAGCTGAGAAGACCCAACTGGCCTCGCCTCCTGCAATTGGGCCATCTGTACATGGTGACCAAAGCAATCAGTCCCTATTTAGAGCTCATAAAGCTGTTCCTGCCGACTTGTATGTGCTATTCTTGTTAGCATTACCCTGTTAGTACACTGAGCCCATACTCTTGATTTTCTTTCCTTTTCCATTGGGTGTAAACCTAATTTTTGCAAGCGGCTAAAATGTAATTGTTTTTTTCTGTTGAATCCATTAGCTTGTCAGTTAACACCACTTCGCAATTTAATACCGATTGTTAAATGGTTCATCCTCAGCATCACAATAATGAAGGTTCAGGGTGAATATAGACCCATTGGTACAGCTCGTTTGACTGCCACACGGATTCACCTGCTAAAAATGTGCTCTTCAGCTAAGATGAACACGAGAGGGAAAAAGCTTCTCTTATTCAGAGTCCTGTAAGGTATTCCCTATGTATTACCTCGGAAAATATATGCTTCTCTCGCCATATGTTTGATATACATGAAAATATAATAAGGTATTCGTGGCCTATAGTCAGATTACACGTTTGTGCATTTTGAAAGAAACCTCCTGAACTTGCAAAGAAGGATAATGGGTCGGTGTCCAAAATAATTCGTTTTACATTTGTATGAATTAATCTTTCCCTACATTAAAGGCTGGTACAAAGATTGCTCTTTGTTTATCTGAAGGAAATATGATGTTGCTTGCGGACAATGCTATCCTCAATGGAAAAGCTAAGAATGCACGTCGGAAGGTAGAGGCAGATTTCCACCTTTATATAGTTGATATGCCTTTTAACATTTAAAATAGGAAAATTGATTCTTAAGTGCTTTTGGCAGCAGTAAAAATGATTTGGAGCAAAAGCATCCTCCAAACAGAGCTTTCTGAAGGGGCGGTAAGAGAAGGGATTGTAATCCACAGATCCCATTCTTTTCCCGGCTGCAAATAGTATTTATGGATTTTGTAGCAAGACTGCCTGTGTTTTCATGGCAGCGTGCATGGTTTTAACCATTAGATGGTACAAGATACTGACATGCGGACCCAGCAAGATGGTTCTGTCCCGGATCCTAAAATCCCTTCCTACATGACAGGTGCACAGAAAACATTGGTGCAACATTTAGGACATCATTCATGTCATTTTCAAACATGGATAAGGGCCTTTAGTATGCACATACCTTGGGGCAGTGCATAGCTCTATGAAGAGAAAATGTATGATGTTGCAGTCGCATGACTAATTGGGGGGCATCGGTTCTACTCTGGGACGACCACGCACAGGCAAAATGGGTTATTGACTGTCATTGTGGGTTATTAGTTGAAGACGAATGAGCGCTATACAGTTTGATTACTAAAGGCTCAGTGCAAATAGTACACCATAGTATTTATGAATGGTATGGTACAAAACTTCTTTTTTTTGCCGCAGTCAACTCACAATGCAAGAGTTCACCAGGACGCTGTGATCCAATGCTATGGTGCACTGGGACTGTGGGGTTTATGCCAGCTATCCTCAAGGACAGGCAACTTAAATCCAGTGTACTGATACTGACAGACAGTTTAAAACCTTTCTTGTGTATGAAAGCTCCTTGCACGTCTAGCTTCGAACAGAAATGAAATAATTGGGTTAAGGATCATTTCAAAGTCTACTAGGGTCACAGGAATAGGAGGCTAAGTAGTTTTAAAGTTGCAAATAGTGTGTTTTGGAATTTGCAACTGCACAAATGCTTTATAGGTCTCACCTACACAGTGCATGTGCTGTGCTGTGCTGCAAGAAGTATTGTTTAAATTTCAGTGGGCTTACAACCCGCCCCCAGCACACCATTGGTTGTTTCCGTCGTCACCCTCATTAGCAATCTTTCAATTGCTTAGCATCCGTAGGATTCCCTTCCTTTCTTGTGTTAGCTCCTCCCTGGACCATGGACCTAGTACACCTGTGCTTCATCATCTTTGTTTTTCCTCGTCTTTTTGCAATGCACTTTTTTTTTTTATTTTGTGGGCATTTGAGTAATATTTCTGAATGTGCAAAGTGCTTTCCTACTTTTGAAACAGGCATTTAGCTTTGTATTTATGTTGCCTTCACCCTTTCTGCATTCTCTATTAACGCTTGTACCCACAACTGCACTGCTCCATGCCAGTCTACACTATGTTACTCTACTCTATGCCAGTCCTCTCTACTCCTCTCCACTCTAGGCCACTCTACTCTACTCTACGCTATACTACTTCACTCTAATCTATTTTACGCCTCTCCATTCTGCTCCACACCACTCTTCACTGCTTCACTTTATGACTGTCCACTTTACATCACTCTACTTTACTGCACTCTACTTTAAGCCACGCCACTCTAAACCAATCTACTTTATTCCACTCTGTTCCATGCCAATCTACCCACACCACTCCAACCCACTCTATGCCATTCCACTCTAATCTAAGTCAATCTATTCTACACCACTCAATGCTATGCCACTCTACCCTACACAACACCACTCTGCGCCACTCTACCCCACTCTACTCCACTCTATATCTCTACGCCACTCTACTCCATTCTATGCCACTCTACTCTACCCTATGCCACTCTACGCCACACCACTCAAAATCACTCCCCATAATGCCAGTCCACGGAGCACTATGCTGCTCCACTTAACGCTACTCTGCTCCACACCACTCTAGTCTATGCCCCATATACTTCACTCTATGGCACTCTACTCTACGCCAGTCTCCTCTACAGGACTCAATGCTATGCCACTCTACTCCACCCACTCTATGACACTCCATCCCACTCTATGACACTCTACTCTACACCACTCTATGCTACTCCACTCTACAGCATTCTCCTCTACTCCACATCTCTACTCTATGCTACTCCACTCTTCCCTGTCTCACTCAATGCTACTACACTCTACAGCACTCTACTCTAAGCCACTCCACTCAACTTTATTCCACTCTGCTCTACGCCACTCTACTCCACGACACTCAATGCTTTGCCACTCCACTCTATGCCACTCCACTGTACTCTATGCCTTTCTACTCTACAGCACTCAATGCTATGCCACTCTACCCTATGCCACCCCATTCTACACTAGTCTATCCCACTATATTCCACTTTACACCACTCTAAACCGCTCCAGACTACTCTAAGCCACTCTACACCACTCTACTCCACTCTATGCCACTCAACATAACACTGCTCAATACCACTCTACACCACTCCCCATAATGCCAGTCCACGGCACACTATGCGACTCTGCTCTATGCCACTCATCTTCACTCTATGCCACTCTACTCTACACCACTCAGTGCTATGCCACTCTATGCTACATCACTCAACTCAATGCCACTCCATTCTACTCCACTCCACGCCACGCCACTCTACTCCATCCCACTCTTTGCCACTCCATCCCACTCCATGTCACTCTACTCTATGCTACTCTAATCAATGCTACTCTCCTCTATGCCACTCCACTCTATCCTATGCCACTCAAAGTGACTCCACATAACTCTACATCACTCGACTCTACACCATTCTATGCCACTTCCCTCTACTGGACTCTACATTACTCCTCTCTATTCTACACCACTCAAGTCTACACCACTCTACTCTACCACTTCACATCCCTCTACTCTAGGCCACTCTACTCTATGCCATTCCATACCACTCCCTTCTACACTACTCCACTCCTCACAGTCACTCTATGGTACTTTACAACACTGCCCTTAACACATCTCTAGTCTATGCTATGGTAGGCCACTTTACTGCACTCTATGCCACTACCCTCTATGTATGGAAAACAGAGGGGGGTTGTGCCCTATTAAGTCCTGGGTAGGACACAATACTATTGTAAGTAATAATTGAGAACCCAGTCGCTTTTTAGTTCTGCCACTTTTTTATTTTGAGCAGATTTTTTGTACACCACCGTATTTAATCAGTGGGTGTTATAATTGATTTTTTTCAATGTACAAGTTGCGTCACTTGTGTGGATTATTCTGATTGTCTGGGGACTTGCCTTGTCATACACAAGTGGGTATATCCTATGTACAATACTTACATTAAACACCATAAACAAACACTTATGTTACAAATATACAAAAACATTTAAACTATACAATTCTCACAATGTACATTTACAAGAGGGAAATGTGAGCTGTACCCTACTAACTAGTTTCAACACTAGACCTTCATCTTGACACCTTTATATGTTTGAGGTCTAGTAGCGCAAAGGTAAAATTTGCAACTGTTAGTTTTTCACCATAGCTTGCAGCGTAATGTTCAAAAGACTTTGCGCTAATTATAGTTCATTTATTCTGGTGAACCAAAGAACGCCGGCGCGTTTCCAAGCCTGTGTGTTTACTCGTCAGGCTCTTCTTCAGGGCGTTTGTTAGGTGGGTACCTTTTCGCAGAAGGCAGTTTGTCTGTCTGTCTGTGAAAGCGCTTCTGGCTAGCAAGTCGTTCTATTTTATCTGTCAGTGCGGGTCTTCGATTGGAATTCTATTTTTCTTTATTCTTTGACCACACTTCATTTGGTGCAAAAACGGCAGGGTTTCGGATTTCAGCCCGCAGGCTGGCCGCTGCTCGTGCACTATTGGCGGCGTCTTTTTATATTCTGTTAGAGTTTTCTCGCGTATAGCTGAGGGGTTGTTCCAGGTTTCCAATATCTTCCTGCCTGCTTCTGTGTTGAACAATTAGTTACACAGTGCAAGTCACATGACTGTTTGGTTTTATACTTGTCATGTGATTCAGGGGTTATGGGATACACATATCCCATAACCCCTGAATCACATGACAAGAATAAAACCAAACAGTCATGTGACTTGCACTGTGTAACTAATCGTTCAACACAGAAGCAGGCAGGAAGATATTGGAAACCTGGAACAACCCCTCAGCTATACGCGAGAAAACTCTAACAGAATACAAAAAGACGCCGCCAATAGTGCACGAGCAGCGGCCAGCCTGCGGGCTGAAATCCGAAACCCTGACGTTTTTGCACCAAATGAAGTGTGGTCAAAGAATAAAGAAAAATAGAATTCCAATCGAAGACCTGCACTGACAGATAAAATAGAACAACTTACTAGCCAGAAGCGCTTTCACAGACAGACAGATGCTGCCTTCTGCGAAAAGGTACCCACCTAACCAACGCCCTGAAGAAGAGCCTGACGAGTAAACACACAGGCTTGGAAACGCGTCGGCGTTCTTTGGTTCACCGGAATAAATGAACTTTAATTAGCGCAAAGTCTTTTGAACATTACGCTGCAAGCTATGGTGAAAAACTAACAGTTGCAAATTTTACCTTTGCGCTACTAGACCTCAAACATATAAAGGTGTCATGATGAAGGTCTAGTGTTGAAACTAGTTAGTAGGGTACAGCTCACATTTCCCTCATGTAAATGTACATTGTGAGAATTGTATAGTTTAAATGTTTTTGTATATTTGTAACATAAGTGTTTGCTTATGGTGTTTAATGTAAGTATTGTACATAGGATATACCCACTTGTGTATGACAAGGCAAGTCCCCAGACAATCAGAATAATCCATACAAGTGACGCAACTTGTACATTGAAAAAAATCAATTATAACACCCACTGATTAAATACGGTGGTGTACAAAAAATCTGCTCAAAATAAAAAAGTGGCAGAACTAAAAAGTGACTGGGTTCTCAATTATTACTTACTACCCTCTATGTGACATCACTCTGCGCCACTCCACTCTACGCTACTCCGTGCCACTCTATGCCACTCTACAGCATTCTACTCTATGGCACACCACCCTTTGCCATGCCACTCTGCTGTATACCACTCCATGCCACGATATGCCACTCAACACTACCCCACTCTACTCCATGTCACTCTACTCCACGTCACCCCACTGTATGCCACCTCGCTCTATGCCACTCTACACCTCCTCTAATCTACACCACTCCGCTGTACACCACTCCACTCAAAGTAATGCCACTCTACTCCACACCATGGTGCTCCACACGGATCACTGAAATAATATCGACTGACAAAATATCGACTTGCCAAAATATCGTGGACAAAATATCGACAGTCAAAATATCGAGTTTGTATCTACAAACAGGTAAGTACAAAAATATCGAGTACAAAATATCGTTAACAAAAATATAGATGTAAAAAATATCGACTTTATTAAAAACAGTGTTAAATTAAATTAATATTAAATTTTAATTACTAAAATATACTTAAAACGACTTAAATAAAATTATAATAATTAAATAATAAATGAAAATAATAAAAATAATTTTTTTAAATCTTATTTGTTGACACTGAACCCTAAAAATACCCCTTTACCCAAAAACCCAAAACTGACCCTGAACCCTAAAAATACCCCTTTACCCAAAAACCCAAAACTGACCCTGAACCCTAAAAATACCCCTTTACCCAAAAACTGAAAACTGACCCTGAACCCTAAAAATGCCCCTTTACCCAAAAACTGAAAACTGACCCTGAACCCTAAAAATACCCCTTTACCCAAAAACTGAAAACTGACCCTGAACCCTAAAAATACCCCTTTACCCATGAACTGAAAACTGACCCTGAACCCTAAAAATACCCCTTTACCCATGAACTGAAAACTAACCCTGAACCCTAAAAATACCCCTTTACCCATGAACTGAAAACTGACCCTGAACCCTAAAAATACCCCTTTACCCATAAACTGAAAACTGACCCTGAACCCTAAAAATACCCCTTTACCCATGAACTGAAAACTGACCCTGAACCCTAAAAATACCCCTTTACCCAAAATTTATCAATATTATTTAATTACAATTAATTAATTAACAATTATTTACTAATACAAAATATGTTCAAAATTATATTAATTAATTAACTAATTAATATTAATTAATTATCAATTAATTATTAATTAAAAATATTAACAAACATATATTAATTAATTATTTATTATTAAATTACTTCCCACCCTATTCCCCTATAAACCCACAACCCGCTACAGAATTACATTACGCAATTATTATAAAAACAAAATTCATTTAATAAAATATTTTATAACATTAATACACACTATTCACACATATTATTACATAAAAATACACTATAAAATATTATATATTATTAAAAAATCGATATTTTTGCTATCTATATTTTATACAGTCGATATTACTTCACTTACCTGAAAAACGATATTTTTGTAGTCGATATTATGTCCAGTCGATATTTTGTCCAGTCTATATTTAAAACTCAATATTATGTCCAGTCGATATTTTGGAGTCGATATTTTGTCTCTATACCGCTCCACACCACACCACTCTACTCCACAGTATGCCACTCTAATCCACTCTATGCCAATCTACCCTACTCCGCTCTTCTCTATTCTACACCAGCCCTCTCCACACAATGTCACTCCACCCCACTGTACACCACTCCACTACTCTTCATCACTCTGCGCCACTCCACCCTATGCCACTCTTCTCCACTCTACACCACTCCACTCCACTCAATGCTACTCCAAATCATTCTATGCCACTCCACTCTACACCACACCCCTCTACACCACTCTACTCTGCACCACTCTATGCTACTCCACACCACTTTACTTCACTCCACCCCACTCTATGCCACTCTGCTCTACCCCACTCTATATCAATCTACTCTATGCTATTCTACTCTATGCCACTTTATGCCACTCTATTCCACACATTGCCACTAAATGGCAATCTACACCACTCTACTCTATGCCACTTTACCCCACACCACTCTATGGCACTCCCCTCTACGTCACTGTACTCTACACCACTCCATTCCACTCTGTCACTCTACTATATGCCCATTTACTCTAGGTCACTCCACTCTACACCATTTCACAGTACGCCACTCCCCTCTACACAACTCCACTTTTTGCCACTCTACTCTATGCAAATCTACTTTATCCCACTGTACTGTATACCACTCAATTTTAGGAGGCCACTCTAATTTACACCATTCCATCCTATGCCACTCCATCCTACACCGCTCTACTTTCCACGACTCCACTGTACTCTATGCCACTCTATGGCACTGTACTGTACACCATTCTACTGTATGCCACTCTACTGTACACCATTCCATCTACCCGACTCTACCCTATGTTACTCTATGCCATTCCACTCCATGCCTATCCGCTCCATGCCACTTTACTCTACTCTCCTCTACGCCACTCTCATCTATGCCACTCTACTCTATGCCACATCACTAACTTTCAGACTTACTGAAATGTTTGTCATGCTGAACTTCAGCCACGCAGCTGTACAACATGGTTAAAAGACATTGGCAAAGCATATATTTCTCACATAAGTGAGACCTATAAGCTTCATCAGTGGTTGTTTCAATGTACTAATGCGATTTTAGGAATCAGTAAACTTTTACCAACTCCTAAAATGGGATTGCAGCTCCAACCAGATCCAGTATTTGGTATGGATGTGTTGTATGTTGTGTCAATGGCCAACACCCTAACTTCCTCCCCAGGGTGTCTGGTAGTCATTGGCGAAGAGATATATAAAGGCCCCTCTGGGGGAGTCCTTTCTTATATTTGTAGGTTGGGCTCCTAGGGAAAACACCTTCAGAGCTGCTTGATTGTTTTTATCTTTTACTGCAAAGATGATCAGTGCGGAGGGTTCGCTGATATCATGGCAGTAAAAGTGAAAGTAAAATGAGCCGATGAGCTCTGAATCCGTGCTGGGGAGTATCGAAGCCCTCCAATCCCTGATTCTCTTGGGAGAGGAATCACTGGAAAGGGAATGATCTCTCCTTTTAAATGGCACCTCTGCACAGTGGATCCCTGATAGGGGATCACCACAAGAGTGTGATCCCCAGGCAGTGAACTACCTACTTGGCACCAGGGACAGAGGAGCGGTGCCTTACGCAAGGGCTTGTGTTCCTTCAGTGGAGGAATATAAAATATCAGTCTTTCTGCCCCACCCGTGGAAGTGATGGAGATAGATACTTCCAAGCTGTCCCCCTCAGGGGGGCAGACAGCCCACTAGACACCAGGGTTAGTTAAACATAAATATAGAGGTGGAGCTGTTAGATTCCAGAACTTTCAATGCATAAAATTAGCTAGTGAGAGCCATGCAAGTCATCCAACCCTGGATCCCCCCAGGTGTCTAGTTTTTAAAAATGATTAAGTTTGCTAGGTTTCAGTAGATGCTAGGTGACCTACTCACTTTGCAAAAAAAGGGTGAGGTTTGAGTGTGAAAATGTTTTGTATCCATGTTGCATTTTCAGCCATTTCTTGCTGGGAGCACTAAGCCTACCAATGCAAATGAGGTTCCATTTTTATAGGGAGACTTTGGGAAATGCTGGGTGGAAGTATATTTTTGTGTCCCTCTGCAGATTCCAGAACTTTTCATCACAGAAATGTGAGGAAAATTAGTTTTTTTTAGCCAAAGTTTGAGCTTTGCAATGGATTCCTTGTGAAAAAAAAACAGTGAGCCACATAAGGCACCCCGACATGGATTTCTTCAGTTGTCTACTTTTCAAAAATGTTCAGGTTTGCCAGGTTTCCCTAGGTGCTGGCTGAGCTATGACCCAAAATCCACAGCTGGTCAGTTTTGAGTGGAAAAAAGTGATTATCCATGTTGCATTTTGGCCATTCCCTGCCGTAGGCACACTGTCTACCCACACAAGTGAGGTACCATTTTTATCAGGAGACCTGGGGGAATTCTGGGTGGGAGGAAGTTTGTCACTTGCCTAGGTGCCAGCTGACCTAAAGCCCAAAATCCACAGCTACTCAAAATGGAAAAATGGTCAGTTTTTAGTGGAAATATATGCTGTTTCCATGTTGAGTTTTGGGCTGTTTCCTGTTGTGGCCACTTGGCCTATCCTTACAAGTGATGTACCATTTTTATCAAAAGATATGTGGGAACATAGAACAATATAACATGAATTATTATTACCAATTGGATTTCACTGAATTTGTGCCTTCCAACTGTAAGCCAGCGTGTAACAAAGATGTTTTGAAAAGTACACACTAAATCACATGCTTGTACAGGTATCCAAAAATTCAGACATGTACCCAAAAATTCAGAGATGCACAAATAACCATAGCTCTTTACCTCCATATCCTGTGAACATTTCAGAAATACATAGGTTTTCTTGATACTCATCTTTCACCCAACACATTTCACCATAAGAATTGGTCTATACTCGGTACACAAAGAAATAACATTGTATTGTGCAGCTCAGTTGTTGGTTCCAGGTACCTTGGGTTATTGGAAAGCCTACAAACCCTATATATTGCAGCAAACAGAAGGGTCTAGCTAGTAATGGTATATTGCTATAGTAAATCACCCTTTGTTACAAAAATTTACAGATGAAAACTTAGCCACAAATGGCTGTTTTTTCCTACTTATTTTCAATATTTTTTTATTTCACTATTTAGTTTCTTTGGCAAAATCCTAAGGGATCTAAACACATGAACCCTTGTGTATTTGATTTAGAGTTTTGTCTACTTTTTAGAAATCTATAGCTTTCTTGGATCACCCATAAGTTTCAAACTGATTTCCACCACAAACCGGTTGAGGGTATAAACATAGGAAAAATTTACTTCCTCTTTGAAAAATACCAAAACTGTGATAAAAATATAGTTTTTTTTATTCAGCTCTGCATGTTCCTAAAAGCTGGGAAGATGGTGACTTTAGCACAGCAAACTATTTGCTGATGCGCTTTTTGGGGGAAACAATAATGGAAACTTTTATTCAGAGCACTTTATTCTCTCCCAAAATTAAAATAAATAGCTAGTTTTTTGCCTATTTTCACACATTGGGTGTTTTTAGAATCCCCAGTATGTTGGAAAAAACGGAAACAAATGTACCATGAATAACTTATGTGGAAAAAAGTTATAGAGCCCTAAGCACGAACTACCCCAAATATCAAAAAAAGAGCTCAGTACTGGTGAAAGACAGCCCAGCAGTTAAGGGGTTAAGGAAAATGGGCTGCCTCTAAAAATAGGTTAACTTATTTTTTAAGGGTATCACAAACATGATGGTCTGCCGACCCAAGGAGGCCACCATCCCTGTGATGGCCTCCAATCGGAGTGAGTGGGAATTTGCAACTTACTTCAATGCCATTCATAAGGTAAGTTGACAACCCACTCCAAATCAGAATTTTAGAAACTGACCAACAAGCATATAATCGGGTTCATAAAATATTTTACTGGACCCAAAGTACTGATTGATATTTGCAATCAAATTATTGAGAACACTTTTTCATACACCTGGCCCTAGATGTCTAAGTCACAGGCCCTTGCTAAATATGTACAAAATACATTGTTCGTCCTACATACATTGAATCAGTAACAGATTAACCAGATTGAGTATAGTTCCTGCTTTCGTATATATTCAAAAATTGTAACTGAACCTACTGGTGTGATCAGTGCACTGAATCCATCCTGGGACATTTCGAGTTGGAATGAACTGCCACTTTGAGACTGGGTGCCTAGGCAGGTATGACAGAAGTTGTGATTAGTGACAGCAAATACAGTGTACATTCTATGCACCTATGCGTGAGGTAAAATCTAGAGAAGATATTGATATTACTTTAGCTGCAATTGCTCCTCCTACTAGAAAGTGGGCAACAGTACTGAAACTCAGAAGCTATATTCACCTGCTCTCTGATCACTCTGGATGCTTTCAGTAATTAGGACAATAAAAATATATGGAAAGCTCTACTAGGGAATTCAAAACTTCATTTTCATTTGCATTTTCATGTGAAAATAAAGACTGCCCCCATAGTTTCACCACATGAAAAGTTCAGAAAATACTTCAGAATTTAAAACGTTAACTTCTGCAAAAATACTACATTAAAGCCTACATTTTAAGATTAATACACAAATTGTTTAAAAGTTAAATATATATTTTTTAAAAGACTCATATTTAAGTTTTATATTTTGATTTTTAGATTGGTTTAGCTGGTAAAACCCATTAGTAATTTGATATCAATTCATCAAGCAGGTTCATAATTCTTTAAATGATATGCACGTGTGTGCCTTTTTTTATCTATAAACATTATTGTGTTAGCAGTTGCGTCTGTTTCTTAACATACCATACTTGGATTTTCAAATGCTTTAGGAAAATAGGCAAAAGTAAAACTATTACAACTTTTTAACAAACCATACTATTTAAAAAAAATTGCCTGAATGAAATGTAAAAACGTTTTCTTAAATTGAACTTTTCAAATAAATGTTTTTGAGAGCTTTACATGTTATGACCAGAGAACAATAACACATTTTAACATGCCTAAACCACTTCATATCTTTAAAGATGCAGTTGCTTGTGAAATAATAACTTAAAAGAAAATTAAACCTTCTAGAAGAAGGAAGGGGAGATGTTTTTAAAAGTTAAAGAAAAATATTATGCCTTTTTTGGGAGTCCTGAGGGAATGCCCGAGGGCTTGGCACGTATTCCTTCTATATAGGTGAGGCATTGAAAGAACTGCATTGTATTACTTCGTATTTACTAAATCATGAAAAACCATGCAAAGTGGCGTTGATTGACTTAGTAAATGAACAAATTATTTTGCGTCAGGGCTGTGCAACAAGTGACAAACCCTGATGCAAAACCATAGTAAATCTGCGACTGAGTCCTTATATATTAATGGAGAATATAAAGTTAGTCTTGTGGCCTGGTTCTCAAAGGAAGGCACACACACTTGTGTCATTTTATAATTGTTTGCTATTCACAAAAGTATTTTATGAGTGGTATCTTTACGACTGCTGAGTATCTGCACATAAAAAGATAGGACTGCCTTTAACGATTTCGCAATCATAAAGATACTACTCGTAAAATATTTTTGTGTATAGCAAATGATTGTAAACTTACACAAGTTTACTTTTGTGTATCAGGCCCTTGGTGTCAACATTCAGAGAAATGGTTTTCCCTCTCTACAACTACAGAAATAGGGTTTGTCTGGGCAACTAGAAACCTTACCTTCAATTGCAAAGATTTTGTCCTGTAGTTCCCTCTGAATGTTGTTGAGGGCTTGGAAGTTGTCGACTTGGAAGACATTGCTTGGTGGGGCAATGGTTTGTAGCTCATCCAGGGCTTTCTGTTTTGAAAATGCTGCGCCCACCTTTGAGAGAGGGGAAAAACAGAACCAGTGAAACAATTGCCCGGTGCGAACATACATAATCTTCTACACTGCGGTTGCTACTATGTAGTATTTTCATATGAAGTATATCATACATTTTGGCACCCTCTCTATATACAAAGAGTCATGAGAAATAAAAATTACAATTCTAGAATTATATTCTTTTGGTTAGCAGAACATACTACACCACTGAGTTGCATTGTTGTACCGTTATCCCCTATCTAGGGTATTTATTTCACAGGAATTTATAGTGTGAAGAATCACCACTGAGCTCGGAGAATTAGAAAAGAATA
The DNA here is from genome assembly GCF_964263255.1 of Lissotriton vulgaris. Classification (NCBI taxonomy): domain Eukaryota; kingdom Metazoa; phylum Chordata; class Amphibia; order Caudata; family Salamandridae; genus Lissotriton; species Lissotriton vulgaris. The sequence goes on along the minus strand of NC_141695.1, from coordinate 1,300,236,136 downwards.
AAAACACTTAGAACCTTATTTATGAGAAGTGTTGCATCGCCGCGACAAAGCAGCGATGCAACACTTTTTAGTGCGCCCTTCTTGCAACACCATCGATGCATCATATTTATTGTATGACGTATCATGTTGCAAGGAATGAGATACGTCAGTATTATTGACGTATCTGTCGGCGCAAAACTGACGCATTGCTGGACTTGTGTCGGAAGCATGGCGCAACTCCAGCAATGCAGGGGGTAGGGCTCTGAATATAGCACTGTGTCACCCCTACACCTGCTATGAGGCAGGAGTAAGGATTTGACGCAGTGGCGTCCTAGAAGTGGTGCACTGAAATCCTATAGATTGCAATGCGCCACTTCTAGGAGGCTTTGAAGCGGGGGAATGCATACCCTGCATACAATATACCTGTCGCAGGTATAATGTAGCGCAGAGCTTTACAAAGTGACGTATCTGCCTAGATGCGTCACTTCGTAAATATGGAGCAACGTGGCACATTATTTACACCACCACAGCGTCACAAACAGTGATGCAACGGCGGCGTGAATGTGATGCAGGGGCTCATAAATAAGTCCCTTAAACTCTGATTACAAATGTAGGGCTAAATTCAGATCCCTGCACAAACATGTTTACACACAGATCTGTGTGATGATTATCACACCCTAGCAGTTTCAGGGGGAAAGGCTGTAAAAAAGGCAAAAAAGGCAAAATACATGAAATTCAGAAAAAGAGGTATTTACCACACATTGTTAATACTTCACTTCAGGATAATCACATGTGGTGTAATGTGGACCTTTTCCTAACTTTAAGCATAACCTTTTCTGCATTCAAGGAATACAGAAACACTCTCGCCATATGTACAAAGAAGTGGCAGAGCGAGGAGTTAGCCATCATGGCTTAACACCTCACTCCAACACTTCAGAAACTCAATGCTGCACGATATTTACAAGGATATGGTGCAGTCTTGCGTTTCCCCCTGTGCTGGTTCTACGCTTAGCAGTGTAGCCCCAACTGAGGCACCCTTGCAGCATAGTGCTAGGGTGTCTGTGTGCAGGGGAGGATGTTTATGTATAGGAAGGTGTCCCTTCCTGCACATAAACAACCCTGAAATGGCATTTTGTCACTTCTATTGGTGCACACATGGAAGTTACAAAATGTCTTTTTTTTACAGATTGTTTATGTGCAGGAAGGGTCACCTTCCTACACGTAAGCAATCCAAGGCGTTTTTCTTTTTCCACGTGTGTTGCACAAGGCAGCGCACATGGAAAAAGCAAAAACGAGGAGACATAAAGCATTCTCCTCATTTTGCCAAGTTAAGACCAGGTTTACCCTGGTTTTTATTTTGGCGCTGCCTCCTAATTACGCTGCCCTAGTAAATAAAATGATGGATTTAGGCCCAGATCTCTGTACCTGGGGTGAATGCATGACATTGTTCTGCATTCTGTCCACCAACTGTTGTTTTTGCATTTGTCACCCCGAGTGGGACGGGTATGCGAAGACATTAGTCCCGTGCTCTCCACGCCACTGGAGTCAAGCTATCCTGGCTGATGACGGCAGATAGCCAGAAACCGGTCCTAGGATGCTTGATTCCGATCCAGGGAAGACATGGCTTGGCAGTTCGGGCTGGACTGTTCCCATGAGGCACAGGGTCAAGGCTGATTTGCATATGGCCATGTCTGAACTGGGGTGGTGTGGTGAGCAAAAAAACGATGGATTTAGGCCCAGATCTCCGTACTGGGGTGAATGCATGACATTGTTTGGCATTCTGTCCGTCAACTGTTGTTTTTGCATTTGTCATCCCGAGTGGGACGGGCATGCTCAGACGTGAGTCCCGTGCTCCCCATGCCACTGGAGTCAAGCTATCCTGGCTGATGACAGCTGATAGCCAAAAACCGGTCCTAGGATGCTTGATTTCGGTCCAGGGAAGACATGGCTTGGCAGTTAGGGCTGGACTGTTCCTGTGGGTCAAGGCTGATTTGCATCTGGCCATGTCTGAACTGGGGTGTTGTAGTGAGCAATAAAACGATGGATTTAGGCCCAGATCTCTGTACTGGGGTGAATGCATGACATTGTTCTGCATTCTGTCCATCAACTGTTGTTTTTCATTTGTCACCCGAGTGGGACGGGTATGCTCAGACGTGAGTCCCATGCTCTCCACGCCACTGGAGTCAAGCTATCCTGGCTGAAGATAGCTGATAGCCAGAAACCGGTCCTAGAATGCTTGATTCCGGTCCAGGGAAGACATGGCTTGGCAGTCCGGGCTGGACTGTTCCCATGAGGCACAGGGTCAAGGCTGATTTGCATATTGCCATGTCTGAACTGGGGTGGTGTGGTGAGCAACAAAACAATGGATTTAGGCCTAGATCTCTGTACTGGGGTGAATGCATGACATTGTTCTGCATTCTGTCCATCAACTGTTGTTTTGGCACTAATAAATAGGGGGCAGCATCAAAATCAATGGGTGTTGCTGTGTATTGCCTGCCGCAACACCCACTGCCCACCCCTTTCACGCTAAGCATAGCTATAAAGGGGGCCTTATTTTCAAGACAGCATTAAGCCATGTTAAGTGGCTTAACGCCTTGTAAATAAAGCGAAGCCCCTATCACCAAGGAAAAATCACAAAAAGTGACATTCCAGTGGCGATAAGGGCTTGTACATATGCCCCTCTAATTCGAGGTAGTGAGGAACAGAGTGAGGTAATTACCACACCAAAAATACCATTATTTCTTATTGAAGTTTAATGATAAATGACTCGTATTACGAGTTTTCAACTTGGAAATGAGGCTTAACACTCAGAATCGCATTTATCACACTGAAGATTAATGTTTCAAGTTTTTTCTGCCAATATATTTCAGCAGGTTTGACCTGCTGGAATGTTTGAGTGGATATCTGCCAGGGTCTAATAATTTTCAAGTAACCTTTAATTCTGACCAGATCAATGTGCACACTCTTGTTTGCAGAGGGATGGGAATTCAGATGTGAACTTGTAATGAAGGTCAAAGTAGTTTGAATAGCTCGAATACAAAACAGCAGAAGTGTGATTAGTTTGTTATATTAGATTTCATGTCGAGACTGGAGGCTCTGAATATGTAAAGTCTGCTTTAAAGCAGTTCTCTTCAAGCAGCACAATTCCATAGTGTTAGACCGGTCTGCATTAGGGAGTCTTCCCCAAACATTTTTCCCTCACCCTTCTGTTTTCCTGAATTCATTTTTGCTGGCCTAAGGACTCTGTACTCTTTACGACTACTAACCAGTTCTGAAGTGCTTCTGCTCACTCCCTAAAGCATGGTAAAATGGCTTACACCTGTTTGGCTTATTTAATTTACTAATAGGTCCCTAGTAAAATGGTCTACCATATACCAAGGACTTGTAAATTAAATTCTACTAGTTCGCCTGCCGCTGGTATTGCGCCACCCAGTTAAGTAACCCCTTAGAAAATGTCTCCCATTATCAATTCAACTTGGCAAAATAGCCCCCTGGCTAGTAGCAGCTGGCAGTGAATGGCGGTGGATGGGCAGGGGCAGGGGTGGCGGGGGGTCAGTGGGGAAGACAAAATAAAAAATAAAAAAATAAAACAAACACTTTCCTTTTCGCCGGTCTCCGCCTCTCCTCTGTCCACCACCACCATTCAATCTTTATTTCGGCATAAATGCCATAAGAGAACAATTGTATACATACAATAAAACATGTTTATAAATAGACAACATGATACATAAATTCATTTTTTTTAAAACATTTGTTTGTATTAAAAGGCAAGGAACATGAAACCATTCTTTAAAGGACAATTCGTTCTTATTGGAGACGGTTATAAACAACAGGAATGGAGTTTCATCAGTTATCCCCCTATTATATGATTGAACCGCAACTTTGACATTTCTACTTAATTACAATCTATAGCCCAGTTTTCTTCTTTGGAAAAAAATACAATGCAAGAATCTGCTTACACTAAATACAATAGGTTGGCTTGTGTTGGTCGAAAGAATTCTCAAAGCCTGAAAACAGGATCTTACACCTAATGCTAGGCATATTGGTTTGATCCATCTTTTCCTAGCCTGAGCATATACTGGGCAGAAAAAGAGGATATGTAACTCGTTTTCTTTTTGGTTACTTCCACACATGGGACAAGGTTCATCTTCCACGTGGTTTGAAACATTTGCACCTCCAGTCCAGCGAGCCAATGTGGAGCCTGTTTGGAGGTTGCCATATCTAAATTTCAGAAATAGAGTCTTTGCTAAATGTGGTTCTATTTCGTCCAAAAAGGTCTCAAAGGTTGGTTCGTCTTTGAAGGTAAGGAACCTTGTTAATAATGTCCCACTGGATGAAGCACTTTTGATCATGTCTATAATATAAGACCAAAAGGCCTTTTTTACTTTTTTACCATAGTTTTTGAATTAGGTGGTAATAGATCTGGGTTTTCCCAGTAGTGTGACAGACCTAGATTGTTAAGCCAGAATTTAACATGTTTGAACCAAGATATTACTTTGAAGCTATCAAGCTCCATAATTTCTTTAAGCCCATCTCTATAATCTTGCAACTCAGGTACCTGCCATAGCCTAATCCATAGCAGTAGAGGGCGTAAAATAATATGATGGTCCGTTCTACGAAAGTTTAAATCCAATTGAAGGGGCACCAGAAGAGTACTTCTGGGGACTCTGACCAGACTTCTCAGGAAGTTGTTATCTAGGACGCTAAAAGTGTCTTTCGACCCAGGGCCCCAGATTTCTGAGCCATATAGCACTGCTGGCTGGACTTTAAACTTGAAAAGTTCAACTGCAGGAGATACGGCTTTGCTGGTGCTCAGACCTTGCTCCCTAAGAATGGGTTTTGTATTCTGACAGAAGGTCATCTTGCTTTTTTCCAGTTGGGCTTTCCATGTAAAATTGGAATCCAGTGTCACCCCTAAGTATGCAAAGTAGGGAACCGATTCCAATTTTAATCCGTTTAAAGTTAAGCAGCCTTTGTCAGATTTGGTAGGATTTAGGGCCATACACTTAGTCTTTTTCCCATTTATCTCCAATCCTTTCTTATTACAATATTCATTGAAAGAATTTAAGAGAGCTTGGAGACCTTTTTTTGTCTGGGAAATCAAGATGGTGTCGTCCGCGAATAGTAGGGAAGTTACTTTTACCCCGTTTAGCTTGGGGGAATCGTTTTTGCATCCCTCTAGATGTAAAGGAATGTCATTCACAAAAATTGAAAAAAGTGTAGGTGCCAATACGCACCCCTGGCACACACCACGCTCAATAGGAATTTTGGGGGTTAGTTCTCCTTTTGGGCCCCATCGAACTCTCGCGAAGTTGCCTCTGTGGAGCTCTTTAATTTGCGCTATCAAGGTGGGTGGCATCCCTGCTAAACTCAGTGCTTCCCATAATAGTTTACGTGGGACTAGATCGAATGCTGCCCTTAGATCGACGAACGCAACATATAGTTGGCCCTTTTTGATCTTAACATATTTCCAGTAAAGGCAGCAGAAACGGAAAATTTGATCGATTGTACTAACTTTGGGTCTGAATCCCGCTTGGTATCTAGTCAAAATTGCCTTTTCATCCAGCCAATCATTAACACGAAATAGGATATGTCGCGCATAGATTTTCTGAAGTATATCCATTAAGCTTATCGGCCGGTAATTTGAGGGGTCCATCCTGTCTCCTTTTTTGAAAATTAAAACAATTTCAGCCCCCTTCCAACTCTCTGGGAAGTCTAGATTTCGGGATAACTCATTACACAGATGATTAATGTAAGGAGCCCATATTTTTAGGTCGTGTTTATACAAGTCTCCCGGAATCTTGTCTAACCCAGGGGCTTTACCAGATTTAATTTGGCTTATTGCCAATTCTGTCTCTCCTAGAGTAAAGTCCAGATTGTCTGTTGGGAAAGCATCACTTGGGATGACCGTATCTGTGGGGGATTCCTCATATTCCTTATAGAGGCTAGTGAAATGGTTTATCCAGGTCTGTTCGTCCAAATAGACGTCCTTGACCACTCTCCCTTGGTGGTTCCCATTCGCTATTAACCTCCAAAAGACTACATTATCACGTGCTTTTGCTGCGTGCAGCAACTCCGCCCATTTCTCTTCCTCCCAAGCTATTTTGGATGCCTTTTGCACCAGTTTATAATTGTTCCTAGCTAGCTTAATATCCGAAAGTGCCTTAGATTTAATCGCAATTAAAAGTGCCCTCTTGGACTCCCTACAGGCTTTGTTGTACCAGGGTTTACTATGAGACAAATTATGAGTCTTCTGCTGCCCTTTCTTAGGCATTTTAGTGACTAGCAACTTTAGAGCATCAAAAAAATTTTGGTGTAACACCTTAAAGTGGCTGTTATTTCCCTCCTCTAATGTATTGTTTAAATATGGGCCAAAGGTGCATGCGAACAGTGTGTATATTTCTGCGATAATTTCGCCATTATCCAGTATAAGTGGCCATTTGAGAGAACGTCTGTTGTTACTAATGTGGATCTCGTTATTGTCACCATTAATTGCTTCTTTGGTCATGGAAGAAGCTATATCTCCAAATAGGGAAGCCTCAATTTTGAGATCTAGGGGGAAGTGATCACTTTCTAATCTTTCTATTACCTCGAAGTCAAGGAGATATTCCCATGACGACATTGAGGCAATGATAAAATCTATATTACTTTTATAATTCCCCCTAAAGAAGGTAGGCTTCTTCAAGCTATCCGACGTTAGCCGTCCATTGCAGGCCCTAATGCAATGTTCTGCACATAATTTCGTCATTTGGAGGGCCAGGGGCGAACATTTAACTGGTTTGGTATTATCTAAAGCAGGGATTCTATTAGCCTCATCTTCTTCTAAGAAGATGTCGCTGAGTCCCACAATCGGCTCAAAATTGCAATTAAAATCTCCTGCCACGATAACAAAGTTCTCCCTGGTATCCAGATTACCCAAAAGGAGATCTAGGTGAGTTAGTATAGGTGATTCTCTTGTGGTAGGTATCGGCCTATTGTATACATTTACTAGATAGAGTTTTTTCCCTTCACGTGCGGTAATTTTCAAAACCAATATATCTGGGGAATTGGCATCCACCACTTCAATATCCACTCTTAGATTGACTTTCACCCAGGTTATCAAACCGCCCGAGGGTCTTCCACATCTAGAAGGAATGGCACTAATGCCATACGATTTGTACCCTAGTCTGTGTGTAATTTCGACTGACCAGGTCTCTTGCAACATACAAAAGTCAAAAGAGTCAATAAAACTTGCCCATTCTGGATCCCTTAGGTTTTTTAATACCCCGGCTATGTTCCAAGAGACCAGTTTTAAGGATTGGCTTGTTTCCGGGGCCTTTTCCAACAATACATTTCCCACCTCCCCAAGCTCTACTATAGGCCATTCTGATCTAATTGCATCAGATTGTAAGGACAGCAGATCATTATGGTTTCTAACACTTCCATTTGGTATAAAACTATCCCCAGTTGTGGATACCACCACAGGAAGAGGGCATACATCCCACAGAAATTTTGTTTCATTAGAAGTACCACCAACTTTCAAAAGGCATAATTCACTTCCCATTCCCCCTCCCCCCAGCAAGTTGTCATTTTCTGAATCATTTCCCACTGTCCCCTCAGACATTTGGCATCATTCACAATCATCTAGACCACTAAATATATCGAATCTATTGGTGGTTTCCAGAGGAGTGAAAGGCTTTAGATGGTCCATTCTTCTGTTGTTAGATTTGAAATGTCTATAAGGAACACAGTTCCAGCCAAAGGGATCAGGTGCAGGTACGGGGTTTGGTGGGTAGTAGAGCTCCATAGGATTTTGTCTGGTAGGTGGTTGCAGTGTATAATGAGTGTTGCCAGCCCTCTGTATAAATGGTGGATAAGGACCGGGAAGGGTTTGAGATGTTATATGCGAGGGTGGTTGGTGCTGGGAGGGAAATACCACGGACCTAGGGTAGAAATATGTCAATGGTCTAGGAATTATGCAATTACTTGTGGTACCTGGAGGCCAATTTAATATAAATTGGACTGCGTTGGGGTCCCCGAAATTCACAACCACTACATCGCCCTCAATATTTTTTGGTCTACTTCCCAGCCATTGGAGGCGACGGACGTGCACAATTTCACCATTTACATGGTTTGCTATTGGCCTGTAAAGACTTAGCCAATGCATGATCTTGTTTTTAAGTTGTGCAAAGCCCTCCCGCTTGCTGGATTGTAACACGGGGACCCCTGTTAGAACTACCACAAAGGGCACTGCCTCTGGTGGTAATTCTGGGATGGGAGCCTGTTTGGGTCTCTCCCAACTAGGCTTTTGTCCCCTCAACTCGGTCGCTAGGCTTTCCTGTGGAGTAATAGCCGTACCATTAGGTGGTTTGCTTGTAATGGTAACTGGCGTGAAGGCTGTTTGCTTGTGTGAATTTTTAGGAGGTGGGATTAATTGAACAGTTGTTGTTTTGTTCCCTTTTGGCGCAGAAGTAGAGGGGTTCCCCAGCAAGGTAGATTTAGCTGGTGGAGCTGAGGCAACTGGGATAAGTTTGGCCTCGATAGCAGTTTTATGCGTTACTGTGTTGGGTATTTTTGTGTTATCTTCACCCTTATTTCCCAGTGCACGCTCAATTGAGCTTAGTCTAAGTTCCACTTCGATCAGCCTCTCCAAGATCGATGAAGAATAGGTTTTAATTAAACTTTCTATGGAATCAAGGGTGACAGAATCACAGTCAGTAAGGGGCGCTTTGGCCGTCATAGAGGCTTCCATATTATCCTCTATATCTGTAGGCAAATTGGGGGGTGACGAAAATGTAATAATAGACCCTGCCGTAGCCACTAAAGGATTATCAGTGCTAACTACAGGAGTCTTCGCCTTTTTCCCAAAGTCAGAATGACTTAGTTTTGGTTGTTGTAGATTCCCCCCTTTTCGCCTCTTCTTGCATGGAGGTGGCCCATGTATCCTTGGGGCTGGCATAATTTTCTTGGCTCTACTACGCGCTGTTTTAGATGGTATAAGGGCAGGGGGCTTTGAGACATTAGGTGTACTCATGTGCGTAATTACAAGAGTATCATTCATAACCAATTGAGGGGAGGTGATTATGGATGGTGTAGTGGTGTTTACTTCTACTAGCTGACTGTCAGATATGTGTACAATAACGTCAGCTAACTGGGAGTTTTCACTTGTGTGAGGCGGAGCTAGGGATAATGGCAACAAGGGCCGATTTTTTAAGCTTTCCACAGAGCGGCGGCGTTCAGCACGGCGCTCTGCCAAAGCAGTTTCCAAGGGAATGTCTGGGCAAGCCTTAGTGAAATAATTATCAAGAGTTTTGTTTAACAATCCTCCCTGCTTCTCAGACATGATGGATACACTAAACAGAAGGCACTAAGCGAGGGTTACAGAAGCACAACAATATGTTACCAATGACTAAATATTAAAAAAAAGTACCAGGGGTTAATGTCCAGTCCGGTCTCTTCGGTTCTCTGAGGGCCTCAGAGGGCCTGCCCTTTGCCCGGGCTTCGCTTGGGCGTCCCGCTCGCGTCCCGCTACGCGTTGGGGCGTTGCTATGTAGGGAGAGTAGGAGGAGTAGGGGGCGGGAAGAGACTCCAGGTGCGCTGGATTGCAAGGCGCTGAACCCTGGGTCTCGCAGTCCTGGCCCCCTGTGCTGTGCTCGTCAAACAATCCCAGGCGAGTATTTCCCTTCACAGGCAGCTGGCTCCCAAAAGCGGCAGAGATGCAAAGGACACTTTCCCTTGTCCGAGTCAAATGTAAAAAACTGCGAGTGGCACCCGCGAAGCGGGGGCCACGAGAAGTTGTAGACGCTGAAGGAGGGAGGAGCAGGGGGCGGGAAGAGACTCCAGGTGCGCTGGATTGCAATGCGCTGAACCCTGGGTCTCGCAGTCCTGGCCCCCTGTGCTGTGCTCGTCAAACAATCCCAGGCGAGTATTTCCCTTCACAGGCAGCTGGCTCCCAAAAGCGGCAGAGATGCAAAGGACACTTTCCCTTGTCCGAGTCAAATGTAAAAAACTGCGAGTGGCTCCCGCAAAGCGGGGGCCACGAGAAGTTGTAGACGCTGAAGGAGGGAGGAGCAGGGGGCGGGAAGAGACTCCAGGTGCGCTGGATTGCAATGCGCTGAACCCTGGGTCTCGCAGTCCTGGCCCCCTGTGCTGTGCTCGTCAAACAATCCCAGGCGAGTATTTCCCTTCACAGGCAGCTGGCTCCCAAAAGCGGCAGAGATGCAAAGGACACTTTCCCTTGTCCGAGTCAAATGTATAAAACTGCGAGTGGCCCCCGCGAAGCGGGGGCCACGAGAAGTTGTAGACGCTGAAGGAGGGAGGAGCAGGGGGCGGGAAGAGACTCCAGGTGCGCTGGATTGCAATGCGCTGAACCCTGGGTCTCGCAGTCCTGGCCCCCTGTGCTGTGCTCGTCAAACAATCCCAGGCGAGTATTTCCCTTCACAGGCAGCTGGCTCCCAAAAGCGGCAGAGATGCAAAGGACACTTTCCCTTGTCCGAGTCAAATGTAAAAAACTGCGAGTGGCTCCCGCGAAGCGGGGGCCACGAGAAGTTGTAGACGCTGAAGGAGGGAGGAGCAGGGGGCGGGAAGAGACTCCAGGTGTGCTGGATTGCAATGCGCTGAACCCTGGGTCTCGCAGTCCTGGCCCCCTGTGCTGTGCTCGTCAAACAATCCCAGGCGAGTATTTCCCTTCACAGGCAGCTGGCTCCCAAAAGCGGCAGAGATGCAAAGGACACTTTCCCTTGTCCGAGTCAAATGTAAAAAACTGCGAGTGGCTCCCGCGAAGCGGGGGCCACGAGAAGTTGTAGAGGCTGAAGGAGGGAGGAGCAGGGGGCGGGAAGAGACTCCAGGTGCGCTGGATTGCAATGCGCTGAACCCTGGGTCTCGCAGTCCTGGCCCCCTGTGCTGTGCTCGTCAAACAATCCCAGGCGAGTATTTCCCTTCACAGGCAGCTGGCTCCCAAAAGCGGCAGAGATGCAAAGGACACTTTCCCTTGTCCGAGTCAAATGTAAAAAACTGCGAGTGGCTCCCGCGAAGCGGGGGCCACGAGAAGTTGTAGACGCTGAAGGAGGGAGGAGCAGGGGGCGGGAAGAGACTCCAGGTGCGCTGGATTGCAATGCGCTGAACCCTGGGTCTCGCAGTCCTGGCCCCCTGTGCTGTGCTCGTCAAACAATCCCAGGCGAGTATTTCCCTTCACAGGCAGCTGGCTCCCAAAAGCGGCAGAGATGCAAAGGACACTTTCCCTTGTCCGAGTCAAATGTAAAAAACTGCGAGTGGCTCCCGCGAAGCGGGGGCCACGAGAAGTTGTAGACGCTGAAGGAGGGAGGAGCAGGGGGCGGGAAGAGACTCCAGGTGCGCTGGATTGCAATGCGCTGAACCCTGGGTCTCGCAGTCCTGGCCCCCTGTGCTGTGCTCGTCAAACAATCCTAGGCGAGTATTTCCCTTCACAGGCAGCTGGCTCCCAAAAGCGGCAGAGATGCAAAGGACACTTTCCCTTGTCCGAGTCAAATGTAAAAAACTGCGAGTGGCACCCCTCCTCTGTCCTTATCCTCTTCCTGCAGTCCTGGCAGCAGGAAGCACTTGGCTCCCAGGCTCCCCTTAGCCAATCACAATGCTGCAATGCAGCGTTGAGATTGGTCTGAGCACCGGGGTTTGGTGCTCAGACGGGGACAGGGAGGCTTTGCATGTTCCTCACCAGGCTGTGTATTGCAGCCTAGTGGGGAACATGCAAAGTGTGCATGAGCTGTTTGGTCGGCCCAAGGCTCTCACAAATTCTGATGCATAACCTTCACATTCCTATGCTATGTGGATAGATCTGTCCCATTCCTGGCTGAGGTGGTGCAAGGAACCCAAGACTGGTTGGACCACTGGACACTTGGGAACATATGGAGAGAGCTAAACTCAGGTAGGGCTGAATTTTCATTCCACTTCTCAGTACGACTTGCATGTGCGGCTCAATAAGATGCTGATGGTACGGTGCACATTGTCAGACCATAACCCACTGCAGTTAGTGCTCCACTGGGGATGGTGAATGCGCCCATCCCCACCTGGAGACTATCGCCAAAGCCACTTATATTAGCCTACCCTTTAGGACTCCCTTGGTGACAGGATAGTGGAATAATTAAACAGAAGCACACACAGCATCTCATACTAATGTGGAGTGGGATGCCTTTATGGCAGTATTCAGAAGATACTGCTTTAGTCAGCCAGTGGAGGTGGACAGCTCGCTCTGCGTAGTCTACCCTAGAGGACAATATAAGATGTGTATAGAACTAGGTCCCTGGCCACCTAGAGGCTTAGCTTGCCCTCTGTGAGGTACGAGGGAGGTACATTAAATGCTCCACTCTATGAGTAGATAGGACTATCTTACAACAGTGTATCCTTAGGGTGGACATACTTACCTGCTACTCGCAGGGCGACTCAGTCCTAGTATAGGGGGACCCCATCACACATTAGGGGAGCCTACAGGAGACATGCTTTACACTCAAAAGGAAATGCATGCCATTTTCACAGCTGACTTCCGGACCCTATAAAAGCCGGACACTCCTTTACCAAGAGAAGCCAGAGACAAGATAACCGGTACGGCTGGCTAGCTGGCCGAATTCTACCAACCCTCTCAACTGGTACAGAGGCTGGCCGTTATCTATGCAGATGCCTTGAAGTGCAGTAGCCTTCCTGACACCACCAGGGAAACCTTGATAGTGTCCATTTCTAAGACCTCAGGTGATGCCACAGACACATCAACAAATCAGCCCTTGTCTATGTTAAATCTAATACTCAGTAAGGTCCTGTTAAATCATTGCCAACCAAATTTGTGTGAGCTAATACACGAAGAACAAAATGGCTTTATTCCTAACCGCAATACCTCCTACAACATCAAGCTATTAGTCCATGTCCTTAAGGCCGTAGCTGGGACACAGTTGTCTTCTTATTAGATAGACACAAAGCCTTTGACGCACTTCAGTTGGAATATCTGGAGGCAAGAAATGACAAAGTTGTCCCTGGGCGATAACTGGACCAAATGGGTCAATTTACTGTATGTGGGGGCAAGGGCGCGAGTGTGCACAGGTGGGTGCATCTCCGAGCCCTTTGAGATTGGCTGAGGCACACGTCAGGGCAGCCCGCTTTCCCCCATGTTTCGTACTCTGGCCATAGAGTAATTTGCCTGTGTGCACTCTGCAACAAGGAGCACGTGGACTCACTGTTTGCGGACAACAGGCTTGTCTATTTGAGTGAGGCCTCGTTGGGATCCCTTTGAGGTTGGCCCTTACAAAGGACTTCCAAGAGTCCATTGACTGACTCTTTGGAGGTAGCTATAGCTGAGGACGTGTGGGTCAGTTATTTTACGGCATTATACAAAAATGATGAATTACCTGTGGTAAACTGCCCCGCGATACTATCACACATCGCCACTGCCCCCCAGTCTGAAGTCTCTCACATCATAGACACCTTTCCACTGAACATAATCTTTTCTCCACTAGAGGTTGAGCAGGCTATACGAGAGAGCGCTAATTCCAAAGCCCCAGGGCCAGATGGCATCCCTATTGACGTATTTAAGGAAAACATGGATCTTTGGGCCCCGCTCCTCACAAACGTTTTAAATGCCTATAGTCAAACAGGCTTCCCAGCCACATGGCAGGAAGCCATTGTAATTCCTATCTTCAAAAAAGGAGATAGACAGGACCCTAAATGCTATAGGCCAATCTCTCTGCTCGACTCCTTGATGAAAGTAGCAGGAAGAGTTTTACTTACTAAACTACAATCCTGGGCCAAAACGGAAGGGGTTCTTTCTAAGTTTCAATATGGATTCAAGTGTGGGTTGGGCACAGTCGAGCAGGGACTCAACCTGGCACTAATAACTAGTAAATATATGGTGGTCAAAAAAGGGAATTTATACATGACGTTTGTCGATTTAAGCTCGGCTTTCGATTGCTTAAACCACAAAGTGTTATGGAATACCCTGACCAAGATGGGGATAGACCCATCTGTGTTGAATTTTATAAAGGAACTCTACAGAGGTGCAGGAGCAACGGTCCGCTATGGTAAAAATGGAGAACGCACCAAGAAGTTTCCAATAGAAAAGGGCGTTCGACAGGGCTGCATCCTCGCACCTTTTCTTTTTAACCTATACATTAACGAAGTGGCAGACTTTTTGACAAATTTGAAAGTTGACTATCCCAAAATTAACGGTTCGGCGGTATCAATACTACTCTATGCCGATGACGCTGTAATGATGTCACGAACCCAGGTGGGCCTTCAAAAGACATTAACCGGCTTTTCAACTTTTATGGGCTCTAGAGGTTTGAAGATAAACGTGGGAAAAACCTTCACCATGTGTTGCACGTCAAAAAATAATTCCAAAATAGACTGCAAAACTTTCGTCAATCAGACAAAGATAGGCTTGACCAAAACTTTCTCTTATTTAGGTATCACTTTTAATAATAGAGGAACTTGGACCACAGCCATCGCTACACGCAACCTGGCTTTCTCCCGCACCATTAGCGCAGTAAAACAATTCGCTAAGAGACTGGGCGGAAAACCCATAGACATTCTGCTTAAGATCTATGCAGCTAAATGTGTCTCCACTGCGATCTATGGGGCTGGTATTTGGGGGATGGCCGATTGCACACAAATTCAACTAGCGGAAAATGCCTTTTTCAGGTACTTGTTAGCTGTCCCAAGATCAATCTCTACAACCATATGTCATAACGAACTAGATCAGGATCCTATTACAGACCTAATTAAGATAAGACCTGTCATGTTGTGGCATAAGATATGGTCCTCTAAGGACACAGCTTTTAGCAGGGATGTGATTCAAGACTGTATGAACCAATCAGCGGCTAGGAAGTTTACCTGGCTTTATTATGTTAAAAAATTCCTGAATTTCATTGGCCACCCAGAACTATATGTAACCCCCAGCTCATGTGTATTGATTTCGAAAAAAGTACTAAAGGAAACCTGCCTTGAGCTGTTAGAAGATAGGCGGCGGTATCTGGATGGAAATAAGTCTACAATCATTTCCCATTGTTGCATTCTACATGGTCCAGGTTTACATCCATACCTGGCCCCGGCACTTTCCAGTTACCCTAGAATGCTACTAACAAGGATGAGGACTGATTGTTTTTACAGGATGATAACCTTTCCCGCTCCAAATGACTGGTCTCCCATGCTAATAAATTGTCCTTGTGATGACCTATCTACTCAGACAAATATCCACTGCATCTTTTTTTGCAAATACTATGAGTGGGGCAGAAAAAGGTATCTGTTGCACCTACTAAAGATGTGGGGATTGAGACAATGTAAACCAGCTTTGATCAGACTATATATGCTACAAGACGAACTTACCATGGTCGCAGCTGTTAAATTCCTGAAATATGTAGTAAGATGTAGATGTTCGATGGCATAATGATTGTATGATTGCACTGTATACCAACACATTTAATAGTATATATTAATTATCCTGGTTTTTTTCAGTGTTTTTAAAGAAGGTTTAATGTCCTCTTTTAAAATCTTTTTATGTAAAATAACGTATCAAATCATACTATTGTATCTTGTGGATGAAATGTTTTCTTTTTTAAATTCTTTTATGTGCTTTTATGGTCTTTTAACAAATACCGAATAAAGCTATCTTTGACTTGACTTGACTTGACTTCCAACACGAATCGGGCCTATCCATGATTTGGCAAAGTTGTGTGCATTCCCTGCTTTGGCGGAGCTGGAAAGGCCACTGGCTTAGGTAACTAATTCTGGAATCCATTGGGAATCCACAGTTTTTTAAATATTTAAGAATTAAAATATATCATACTGATGCATACTTACTGGGTGTCAACTTTGGGAAAGGGATGCATGGCCTGAGAAGTAGTGTGTCCTTTCGGGGGCACCTTGGAGCTCCCTATCATGGCCCAATGGCATTGACTAAAATGGTGGTGCTCTTCAGAGTCTTATACGACCTTGTAAACGTTCCAATCTAGGTACCACAACCTTGGTTCTGGTCCCTTGAAGTCCTAATCATGGAAATGATATGGAATGGGCAAGGCCCCTGGGTGTCACTGCGTACCCTGCAGAGGCTCTCATCAAGCGGAGGCCTGGGGTTCCCAGATTAGAAATGATATTACCTTGCAGCCCAGCTGAAGTTGATGGCCCGGGGGCTGGGGGGGAGGGGCACAACCGGGAGGAGCTAGTGGAATTTGGATACCCAAGCAGGGAAAGAGCATTGCTGGCTATACAAATGATGGGAGTGAACCTCGCTCCGGCCCAAAAGCCTAGATGTTTATGTGTGCCACTAAGGTGTTGGACAGGTGCTTACTGCCGGATGGGTTCAGCTGATCTTTATGCCCCTGCAGCACCGCTGATGGTTTGTCCAACAGCTTGAAAGGGTTAGTTTACTGCTGGACGAATGGCACTGTGGACAGCAGCGGGTGTGGAAACTGTGGTAGACTATTATTTAGAGTGCTTCCTTTGGACCTTGGAGACACTAATGATGGAAGACAGCCTACCTGGTACCCAGTTTTGGCTTTTGGGTGTTAACCTGAGCCCTGGGACACTGGTTTTGGGCAAGGGGGTCGGAGCCACCTTTGCATGGCCTCTTCCAGAGCACGTTAAAATTGATGGGGGCAGACACTTGGTCTCCTGGTTATATATTCAGCAATGTCAATGCGGATGGGTGAATTACTGTGCCTCAAGGCTAGATGAGAGGCCAATATTGGCAGGCCTTTCTATAGAAAGAAATCGACAGGAACGTTGGAACACACTTACTCCTCCACCTGCAACACTATATTTAAATATGTGCAATATAACTATATACACTGCACATACCTCACTCCTCATGTTGCAGAGTGCCCACCTGAGTTGCCCTTGATGCGCCCATGTTGACAAAGATTTTCTCCACATTGTTTGGAATTGCCTGATCAAGCACATTTCTTGTTGTAGGTCACTATGAATTTAGAGTGCACTTTCAACTGCGAGTGAGCGCATACAGTGTAGATCTGTCTCCTTGGGTTGTGCAAAAATCAGCATGCACAGAAGGCTACACGGACTCCTAGATCCTGGGAAAGGGTGTAGAGATATCGCACGTCACTGGGAGTCCCCACATGGCCCCCCTCATAACAGATGGCGAGCTGATCTGAGAAGCTGGGCGGTAGCTGAAGGAATGGTGCTCCACCCTGAGGATTACAGAGACCAGAATTGTGGAGAGATGTAGTTGCTAGCTTCCTAGAGCTGGATTAGTAGCCTTCAGTTTACAATAGAATAGGTACCTCCCTGCTCCCCCCGTTGCTTTGTGGAAAACGATAATGTTAATATACATAAGCGGCGTTCATTTGCTTTTCATCATACCCCTCACTGTAAGCAGAACGAATACCGTGAAGCGTGGACCGTATCCTTCCGCCAGTATAGGTCCATGCACGTACATACGCAGCAGCCATTTTAGACACCATGGCCTCTCTGCCTGTTTGTTAGACTCCCCGGCTTCCCTCCTGCGCGCATTGAACACCCCCCCCCTCTCACATGCGTAGACCATAAAACGCTCTCCCTCTGCGCGACCCTGCTCTGAAAAGTGACACTCCTGCTTGACCCACGCACCCCCCCATTTCCTCCCAGGAACACCCTTCCCTTCTGCTGACGAGAATTCCCCAGCTGTACCTGACTGCCTCCGCTCTCTCATGCATGGGTCATAAGACCTCTCTTTCTGTGCGACTCTGCCCCTGGGAATCACGCCCCGCGCCTGACCAACACCTCCCTTCCCTACATGAATACCCCTCCTTTTGATGACCCCTTCCACTGAGCCAGATTGTCCACGCGGAACGCTGGTCATCCCTTAGCCTGAGGATACAGTTTATTGCCCACTACTGTATGTACTCGCCCCTCTCCAAAGAAGCTACTATTGATCATGGCCTCCCCGCCCCCCGAGATCCGATCAGGCGCACACATTCCAAAGGAATCAGCGGAACACTTTACTGCGTGATAGCCCCTTCCCCGTGTATGAAGGGTGAGGACCTCTATTGTAGCCACGTGTTGAAATGAGCCGGAACAGGGAGGTTTCGGGGATGTCTTTTCCTGGCTTCACAATGCTTTTTTTGTAATAAAGAATGTTCATGCATCATAAACTTATGTATAAAAGGCGATGTCTCAGAGAACTTGTTAGAGCACCTCCCGAAAGACACCGTGTTTCGTGTCCGAAATGACAGGCTCTCCTCATGAGTAATAAAACTCTGTTCTTGTCTCCCTGCTTCCAGGCCCGTCTCTTTATTTTTGTAACTATACAAAATGGGAACTAAGAGGCGCTTTGCGCCAGCAGCCAGGGCATCGGTTGTACTATGGGCTGACTTTTCCACAGCTTCTGACTGGAAACTGCGGAAGGGATGGGGGTGGAGCAACCGGGAGGTAGGTGGAGAAGACTTGAACTGGTTGGGAGCCGAAAACGACCACCAAAGACACGTCCCTGTTCCACCCTGACCTCATCTGTCACATACCCTGGTTGAAGAGGTCCTGGACCGCTTGAGTAGTAAACTAGGCAGAACTGCAATGAGAGGCAATAAACACTGGGTAAAGTTAAGTTATGAGTTATATTGTAACTGTTACTCCGTCGCTGTCACTAAGCTCTGATAGGACAGGTCCACTTTGTTATCCCACATGTGGCAGCAGGTCTCACACGACTCCCTTACCCCTTCTTCAATTAAGTTGTCCTCATTTTGTTGTACCCTATTTCCACAGTTTGGCCTAGGCTATACCGTGCCCGAAATACCTAGACTGGTCAATGGTGAGACTCTTCGGTATTGTTACGCTCTCTATACTGAAACTGTCATGAGTCTTCTCTCAGTATCCTGTTCAATAACTCACTTGTTTACAAGGTGCTGTACTGGATATTGCAATTCAGAAAAGGGGGTGGTGATGGACAGAGTATCTGAATTAAGCAGAACACTCCTACCCAGTCAACAGATCAGGGCTTGATCCATCACCGTTTTTTAGCTCACTGCACCATCCCAGAACCTGGCTATATGCAAATTAGTCTGTCCCTGGCCCAGTGCATCATGGGAACAGGGCAGACCAAACTACCAAGCCAATTCTTTACTGGAAAGGGAACAAGCTTCCGGGGACCGGTTTCTGGCATTTCAGCCGTCGTCGGCCCGGCTTGCTAGAATCCTGATGGTGCAGTGAGCAAGGGACTCATGTCTGAGCCAGAAACTGGTCCCTGGAAGCTTGTTTTCTTTCCAGTAAAGAATTGGCTCGGTAGTTTGGTCTGCCCTGTTCCCATGATGCACTGGGCCAGGGACAGACTGATTTGCATGTAGCCAGGTTCTGAACTGGGATGGTGCAGTGAGCTAAAAAACGGTGATGGATCAAGCCCTGATCTGTTGACTGGGTAGGAGTGTTCTGCTTAATTCAGATACTCTGTCCATCACCACCCCCTTTTCTGAATCGTTTTGGCCACCACAAGCGTGGTAGGGTATGCTCAGATGTGAGTCCCTTGCTCACTGCACCATCAGGATTCAAGCAAGCCGGGCCGAAGACGGCTGCAATGCCAGAAACCGGTCCCCGGAAGCTTGTTTCCTTTCCAGTAAAGAATTGGCTCGGTAGTTTGGTCTGCCCTGTTCCCATGATGCACTGGGCCAGGGACAGACTAATTTGCATGTAGCCAGGTTCTGAACTGGGATGGTGCAGTGAGCTAAAAAACGGTGATGGATCAAGCCCTGATCTGTTGACTGGGTAGGAGTGTTCTGCTTAATTCAGATACTCTGTCCATCACCACCCCCTTTTCTGAATCGTTTTGGCCACCACAAGCGTGGTAGGGTATGCTCAGATGTGAGTCCCTTGCTCACTGCACCATCAGAATTCAAGCAAGCTGGGCCGAAGACGGCTGTAATGCCAGAAACCGGTCCCCGGAAGCTTGTTTCCTTTCCAGTAAAGAATTGGCTCGGTAGTTTGGTCTGCCCTGTTCCCATGATGCACTGGGCCAGGGACAGACTAATTTGCATGTAGCCAGGTTCTGAACTGGGATGGTGCAGTGAGCTAAAAAACGGTGATGGATCAAGCCCTGATCTGTTGACTGGGTAGGAGTGTTCTGCTTAATTCAGATACTCTGTCCATCACCACCCCCTTTTCTGAATCGTTTTGGCCACCACAAGCATGGTAGGGTATGCTCAGATGCGAGTCCCTTGCTCCCTGCACCATCAGGATTCAAGCAAGCCGGGCCGAAGGCGGCTGTAATGCCAGAAACCGGTCCCCGGAAGCTTGTTTCCTTTCCAGTAAAGAATTGGCTCGGTAGTTTGGTCTGCCCTGTTTCCATGATGCACTGGGCCAGGGACAGACTAATTTGCATGTAGCCAGGTTCTGAGCTGGGATGGGGCAGTGAGCTAAAAAACGGTGATGGATCAAGCCCTGATCTGTTGACTCGGTAGGAGTGTTCTGCTTAATTCAGATACTCTGTCCATCACCACCCCCTTTTCTAAATCGTACTGGATATTGCGGCACTGGAAAGTATCTATACATGGTATCTATGCCTTCTTCATGTTGTTTGATTAAAATGTGAAACGGTCAATAAAAAGATTTAAACATAAAATAATGTTGGTGTTACTGGTCTTTGTGGGATTTAGGCGAGGCAGGCATAGGCAATTATATTGGGAGGGAGGGCTTGCACGCGCAGCCAAATGTGACTGCATGGAAAATTATTGTGACGACATCAGTTATGATCAGGCCGTATGTCACTGTTACCACGTGCAATAACAGAAGGCAGCTCAATCATCACTAGCCATGTAATGAATAGGATCTAAAAAAGCTTCATCTTTGAAACGCATATACCTTCTTGCTTCTAAAACCAATAAAGATATTTTAAAAAATGTGGAATGTAGGGTTGGGTGTACACGCCTGAGTTTGAAAATCCAATATTCATATTCCAGATAGACACTTGACCCGCTAAAGAGCGAGAGCTGCAGGTTTCGGCCATCATTTAAGCATGAATGGCCTGTTAATTCCGATGGGCCCGGTAACAAGCGTTACTAGACGCCCTGGAAGGACCAGGTCTGTGTTTTGTACACAGAGATTTCGTCTATTTAAAACGAAAGAACTCTCATTTTGAGTCCCTGGGGAATCAAATGTGCGACTTGATGAGGCAGCACTGATTTCCACATGCTATTCCCCAAACACGTGTAATACACATAAAGAAGGAATAAAATGTAAGCGAGATTAGGGTCTTCTATACCTATTTCACTGTGTGGCCACCGTCTGATTTTTGGCCTTGTCCAACATTTTACTAAGCGCTCCTCACGTTTCAAAGGGGAAGGAAGGGTGCTCTCGAGTTTAGATTTCTGCATATCAGCGATCTGCCACAATTACAAATCTTTTGGTGAGTTAAAAAAACAAGAGCCTGCAACCAGAAACACATTTTCTAAGTCGTCATGTGGCACAGACCCAAGGCTTTCCAAGACATGTAGGTATATTTTTCCCAGTTTGATGGCTCTGTGAAAAAGGAGAGGCTAATTACGTAGAATAAGCTCTCCGCAGCTCTACTAGTGAATAACTGAATGGATGCTCACAATACACCAAGAATTGCCACCATAAAGTCAGAGACAGCATGGTGCCGGAAGTCAGTAATATCATCTCAGGGACACATTATGGCAATGGCGATTACCATAATTCCAAGAATGAGCACAATATGCGATGTACTGCCACCCGAACCAGCATCAATCGGAATTGGGTACCATTATACTACAGACGCAAACATGCCAGTAACTAACAGAATCATGCCGGAACCAAGAGTGCACCAACGGTGGGATACAGCATCACATGAAAATGGGAGAATTACCAACATTATGGCAGATCCAGCATTATGCCTCTAGGGAGTGCCAGCATGCCTTGGGTACAAGCAGTAGGCCAGAAATTACCAGCATTATGCCAGGACCAACACTGTGCTAGAGATGGGCACCATCCTACCACAGATAAAAAAACATTGTGCCAGAAGTTACCACCATTATTCCAAGAATCATTACAATAATGACAGCGGTGGGGCCAATCACATCTGAGAGGAATTCAGTTTGCAGAGGAGAAAAATGGGCGCTAGGTGTCATGAAGCCCCTGATAAAAGAGCTAGATCCCTGATGATGGGGAACCTCGACTATACAGAGTACATTTGGGGTTTGTGCACCTCAGAATGCTGGAAACATTCTGAGGACGGAAGCTGCGTGGTGCGGTAACTGCATCCCTGCTAATTAGCACACCATGCAGTATTGCAGGCTGTAGGTGTGCAAGTACTACACCTCTTTAGGGTAGCCGTTTAACATTGTCCTACCACATGATGCTCCAGATCATCCTTCATGAATAGACTTTCCACACTGTAGAGTGGTGAAGGGCCCTAGGCCCGCATGTCGCAGGAGCAGCAATAACGTGGACACAGACACCAGTTAGGGGTAGTGGGAATGGCCACGAGCACGTGCGCTCGGCCTCTTTTATTGGCAGCGTCATGTGACACCATGACGTCTGTGGTGGGTGTGTGTAAAGTGTCTTACATCACTTCTGAACACTAGAACGTGTCCATGCTCGGACACTACATCCCTCCCTTTTTTTAATTGCAAAGACCCACATTCAGAAATCAACCTGTGGGGAAAATAACATGTATCAGGATGCAGTAAAGTGTTCAGCTTCCGCAGTGTCTTTATATCCGCCGCTGCTTGGAATCGCAGATGATGTTCAATCTGTTGCGGGGAACATCAGTTCACAGTGGCACCGGTTTGTGGTGCTCGATGGAAGCAGTCTGTTGACGACTCTGCAACCAAGTTGTCCTCACAGTCTTTCTTTTGTTGACTTCCGTGGCAACGGGTGCAGTTAGAGTTCTTGTTGCTCGCCGTGGAATGGTATTCGCATGCCGGTCTCGGTCTTGGTCTCACTTGTGGTCTTTGTCTTACTTAGCAAAAGTCAGATCTGTTGAAAGGCATCCCTCTCACTAGGATGACCTCTCTCGTTGGTGTTCCCCTGCCACGGGATATCCTTGAGGTCCTTTTTTCTCAGACTCGCACTGGGCTGGATGTGCCACATCAGTTGCTCTAACGCCGCCGTCAGTGGGGGTATGGAGGAGACGATGTGCCTCACCTCAGATTCCGCAGCCTCGTCTCAAGGTAGCTGTTGGTTTCTGTCTTTGCTTGCGATGTCTTCGCCCTCCCCTGACCTTTCGGATGGGCGTTGGATGACCATCTCTCGTCGCGGGGACTGTTGTCCCGGAGGCCTCTGCCCCTGGGCCACCACGGCTGGCATTGTGCAGTGTCCGTGTGACCCCAGAGGTGGATCTCACAAACGGTCTCGCTTGCTCCTCTCCTCAGATCCTGGGTGTGCGGAAACATCGTCGTTCAGATCAGCTGGTCTTTGCCACTGGTGTTCTTCCGGCCTGGTCTTTTTTGCCACTGGTGTTCTTCCGGCCTTGTGCTCGTTGCACCGTTGTCCTGGCACTTGTCGCCTTCCTTCTCTTCGGGAGTGTGAAAGGTCTTCCTGCACTCCTCTCCCTTTCCTTGGTTGGGTCACTGTGGGGGACGTTGCTTCGCACTGACTTCTCCTTCCACTCTTAACTGTGGCAACAGGCCAACGTGGGTATACTTCCTTCCACTCTGACAGTGGCAGACGTGCCACTCTGATCTCTCCTTTTCCACTTTCCATTTCACGGTGGCAGACGTGCCACTCAGATCTCTCCATTTCTTCCTTCCTTTTCGCGGTGGCAGACGTGCCACTCCGATCTCTCCTTTTCTTCCTTCCTTTTTGCGGTGGCAGACATGCCACTCAGATCTCTCCTTTTCCTCCTTCCTGCTTCGCGACATCACTTGGTCCGATCTTGTAACTTCTCTCCTGACCTGGCTCCTTCATGCAGGGCGCGCCCGCTGCATGTGTACCCCAGGTCTTGTCCCCGTCGGAGACACTTTCTCCTTCTTCCTCAGCAACCAGAGTTGGTGTCGCGAACTCTCTTCTCTTGGTTCTGGTTGGTGACGTTCGTGGTCCACGTCCGTAGACCTTGTCTTGGTTGAACGTCCTGGACCGTTTGGCGGTCCACTTCTGCCGATGCCGGCCAGGTTATCTTCGGTCGTCCTGTCGGACTTTGCGCTTTAACGATTTCTTTGTTTGGGGACCCATCGGGGGTCAGCACTTGATGGACGATCATTTTTGCGGATCAGCTTCTGGGAGGCGCCACGTCGTGTGGTCGTGCGTGATAATTGTTCTGCGCGGTGGCGCGGCTTGCACTCTTCTTTCTCCTTGCGGTGGCCGTGCGTTGCCACGTGGCGCGATATCTGCGCACTTACTGTTCAGGGCTCTTGGGCACCTGTTGCGAGTCTTTGGGTGCTTGCTGCTTTGGCTGACGTCGGGTACTTGCTGCTTTGGCTGTCTTTTGGGTACTTGCTGCTTTGGCTGACGTCGGGTGCTTGCTGCTTTGGACCGTTGGCGGGAGTAGTTGATGCTGCGGTGAGCGCCTGTGGCCACAAGGCGTCGCTGCTCTCTCCGTCCTTTGATCGCGGCAGTCTTTTACCTGGACGTTCTTCCAGTGCTTTGCTTTGCAGTCCTTTCCTCCAGACGTCAGTGTTTGGATGTTGAGTGAGACGTTCGCGTCTTTCCCCACGTCGCGTTGGAAGTGGCAGCCGCCGCCTCCTTGCTGGTGTGTGCGGGTGTCTTCTGCGCTGTTGCGCACTTTCTTGCTGCGGGAGTTCAGATGCTTTTGCTGCGGGAGTTCAGATGCTTTCCCTGGGGGCGCTACTCAGTCTGTTGCCTCTGGATGCTGCTAATTTCTCTTGCGTTGTACAATGCTTGTTTTAGTACTGGTGAATGTGAGTGCACTTTTGCTTTTGGCCACTGGGTGGCAGTGTTACTGGATTTGTTGGCAGCCTGTGTTGTGACTCTTGTCTTCCCCTGGTGTGCACTCTACTGTCTCTTCCTCTCTCAGTGCACAGGGGGCTGGGGCTGGAGCTGCTGCTGGGAACCTGTTTCAAACTGTCCTCCCAGTGAGTCTCTTTCTTTTCCACTTTTGGGGGCAGAAAGGCATAGGCGCCTCACAGTTGATTGTTTGCTGCAGAGGGGCACAAGTTCAGGTTCTTGCCGGGTGCACCGGCACTTTCAATTGTTTGAGTGTGCTGGTGGGGCTCGTTTAAACTTTTGGCGGCGCTGGCCGCTTAACAGGCACTTTGTTCCTGCCCACGAGGTGGGGGCACAGTAGATGGCGGCGGCGCTGGCCGCATGCAGGCGCTTCCTCCTTCTCCTGCTTACCCCTCCCCGCCCGCGGCAGCCTCGGCAGTCCTCACGCGGGGGGGGGGTGTTGATGAGGCTTCCCTCCGGCGGGGAGCGCGGCGCTCCAGTCACTCCTCCCTGGGCAGGGGCGTGCTTGAGGCAGGCCGCGGGTAGGCTCCGCCGGCTCTGCTTATTTAAATGCTGTCTTTCTCCGGCGGCGCGGCAGGCTTCACATTTCCCCGGTCTCCCGCCGCAGCAGCTTCACTTTGCACACGCTGCGCGGCGGAGACCTGCCATGATTCTCGCAGGCCGCGGGTAGGCTCCGCTGGCTCTGCAGTGTCCTCACACGCTGGGGTGCCGCCGGCAGGCCGCGGGTGGGCTCCGCTGGTGCTGCTGAGACTTCCTGTTGCTGGGGCGCTACCGGCGGGCCACGGGTGGGCTCCGCTGGCCCGGATCACACTGCGAGGGGGGGTCGGGAGGCGGTTAGCTACTCCGCTCCCTCCCCCTCGTTGATTCTGTTAGTTGCGGGCCCGGCCGCTCTCTCTCACGCCGTCTTCAGTCTCTGTGCCCCGCCGCTTCTAAGCACACACGCGGTGGGGGCAGGGGACGACTCGGGCAGGCCGCGGGTAGGCTCCGCTGGTCCTGCTTATACTTGGGCACAGTTCATGGCGGGCACTTCGCCCCTGGGGCTCACCTTCGGCCGGCCGGCCAGATGCTTTGTCGCGGTCGTGGCGGGTGGGCTCCGCCCGGCCCGTGCACCTCTCCGGTGGGGGTATCGGCCACGCGGCCATCGCAGGTGGGCTCTGGGCGGTCCGCTGTTGCTTGGTGGCACTCGTTGGTGGCGGTCGACACGGGTGGGCTCCGGTCGGCTTGCTGTGTGGCTCCCGGTCACTGCGGGGCTCCGACGTGCCCACCGGCTTCTCGGCGCACTGCGCCCTGCTGCAGGGGATGCCCTCTAGGCGGGCAGCTCTCTTCCCCTTTTTCTTATTTTCTGGGTAGTGGCACGCATGGGCTGCACTACCGACCTCGTCGCCATTGTAGAGTGGTGAAGGGCCCTAGGCCCGCATGTCGCAGGAGCAGCAATAACGTGGACACAGACACCAGTTAGGGGTAGTGGGAATGGCCACGAGCACGTGCGCTCGGCCTCTTTTATTGGCAGCGTCATGTGACACCATGACGTCTGTGGTGGGTGTGTGTAAAGTGTCTTACATCACTTCTGAACACTAGAACGTGTCCATGCTCGGACACTACACACACCACTGCAATCGCAAAGTCTGCCAGAGCAGTAGCAGTCCGCACCGCATGTTCATCAGGAATGTTTGGCCAGGGTGTCGACTTGCTCGAATTGGCAGTGGTGTCAAGGAGGCGCTACAAATGAGTGGCCTTGCATTTTAGTGCAGTGATGAAAACCACCGCACAAAAATGCGTTAGTATCACGCCTTATGCGTGGTTCTTAGCAGGGCTGGATAACAGGGCACTTTCATTAATCCATATGGACAGTCTCATTTGCACGTGGATCTGCCCTTGATGAAAAACTGCAGCTCACACTCAGTTCACGCCCTTCACAAAGATAGCAATGATTTTGTTACCCCAATGGCGTAGCGTACGATGCCTCGGCGCTCCACCTCCTTGATCACGGGGGGCAGTGGGGTGCTGTCTCCAAAAGTCTCCCCGTCTGTAATCACGATGAGAAGTTTGGTGGCATCGTTCCTAGCGCCACTTCTTTCTACAAACAAGTCACTCCTGGAATAAAAAAACAAATTGTATTAAAAATAACCACAACTTAAATAATGACAATCTAAAAAATGTATGAAAGTGGTTTACAGTAAAAATGTAAATTTGTTCCGTTATAGAGGAGCATTGTGTTTTCCGTACCACTGATTTGCATGCATAAGTCATTTAGAAATCCTGAGATTCATTATTCTTTTAAATTGTGTTTTCATGACAGCACAGTTTCTCTCTAAAATCGTTGTGCTCAACCCCCCTCAAAGCTCATCATACATTCGCTTTCACAACAGAAATTTAAGACAAAACTCAGTCTATCAGAAGAGTTAACACATATGCACACCTTTGCCAACTCATGCCTTTCTTTCACAGCGGGAAAAGGGCATGTTTCCAGAAATTCTTTTACAGAATTGTCTAGATTGCCTGTGACACTGGTTTTGTCCTCTCTCATTTCAGCTATGTCTTCTGCTGTTTTCCATTAAATAAATATCCATCCCCACGAATCATTCTGCATTATTTATTTTCTATTTCTATCTCTCATTCATCCTTTTTTGAACATGTCTTTCTCAGCCTATCACCTTCCTTTTGTGTTCCATTGTCAGTAGTACATCTTTTTGGTTACAGCCACAATGAGTTATTAGAAAATACTTGCATGACTCTCAATAACGCCGTTGGTGTGTGTGTTGCTCCGCGCTGATGAACAATGCCTCTTAGAAGTGTATCCGGATTTCTGATGCTCCTAAATCTGTTGAAATCAAAGTGTATCTCGAATCGATCGGAGTACTGCATTAATGCAAACTAGAAGAAAATATAAAAATAGAAATAGTCATAATAGAGCAGTATCTCAGGATATTCGCCAAGCAGTATTATATATCGTCAACTTGACCCGAAGGGATCGGGTATCAGAGCGCTTTACATGGCACCAGTTACGGACATGAGAAACATTCATTTTTGTTAGGCACGGGGAGAATACGTGATGTGTTTAGAATCACGGGATGTTCAGCATCATAGGCAAAACTCGAACACAATTTCACCAGATTCGAGGTCGACCGCCCTAGCAGTTAGGCCAATGTTAGTACTTCCAAAAGACATGAGCCAGGCAACAGAAAGTTGGTTGTTAGCAGTTAAAAATATCATATAAAGACCCAAACCCTTGAGAGAAAACTGATTTTAACACTGGGACTAAGCGGAGCTTTCAAGTTGAACAGGCAGGTGGTTTAGTAGCTCATTCAGTCCAGAATTTGTTTGTTGCATGCTAGTATTTGTAGCCCAGTATAGCCCAATGTAAAAATAGGAGTACATGTCCCAGAATTCAAAGAAATATTTCTGGAATAGAGGAGATACTTGTGCATGGAACTGGGAAACTTGAGAGTTCAGACAATGCATTTCTGGAAATACAAAATACAAATTTCGAAAAAGAGAATAAATAGCTTGCCAATTATACATTTAATACACCACTATAACGTTCACTCTAAGGATAGCAACTCGTGCCTGTATGATAAGATTGTTTCCAATTTTTCACACAGGAATCATTACGCAAAATTAACTTGTTCTGACTTTCTACTGAGGAAACCTTGCTGTTCAATACCCATATTTCAACCCTAGGTTCCTGCATATCCTTGGGTTTGTCTTTGACTGAGATATAAACCACAAATATTAGTAATATTGTTCGCTGATGTTTGCGTGTAAAACAGAAGTACACTGATAACATTTTACCAGATTGCATAAGTATGTGCATAAAGGTTTTTTAAATAACTATCTTTTCTAGGAATGTTTTTGTGATTCCCCCATAACACACTAGAAACCTCTCTTTCTAAAAGTTTACTTTAACTGTATTTCTTTCATAACCTTTAGTTGTACTTATCTCCCATACACCTAAGTTCAACATATAACCACTATATAATTTGCTTAATAAGTACAGCTAGCTCCAGGCGATTGTCTCAGCACTTGCTTTTAGGGCCAGTAACTCTTTTTTATCATCGGGATTTGACCCAGAACAAGATAGAAAAAGGCAGACAGAGGTGGAAAAGAGAAGAAAAAGAACATGCAACAGTGAGAAAATTTGACGAGAAATATAGAGTGGCGGTATAAAGAGAGTATGGTACTAGAATACCGTAGCCACAATATCTCTGGCATTATTTGCTTGTCCTAAATATTGCTTGCGAAATGTTTTTACCCATTAGAGCTAATAGACATGATATTCCTAATGAGGTGATACTTTGGTAGACAATATTTAGGTCATGACAACCAGCCACACAATATGTTTGCTAAAAATGTTCTGGCATACAACCAAGAAAAAGGTATGAGGTGGAATACAGCTTAGGTAGCCTTGGCGTTTTGCAACTCAAACCTTTGGTGGGCTCCTACGAAAAACATGGGTATCCTCCACCTAGTATTTTACAAATTAAGAGCTGACTATATAGGAGTCCTTCCTCTGTTGCACCTTAATAATGTCAGCTATCACCAAAGCACGTTCTCTAAACTGTCTACTAAAAAAATGCACGATCGCTCTTTAAAAACAAACATCACATCTACGATCCAGGGTAAAGAGTGCTATACAGTGGTCCAATTATTACAAAGCCATCTGGCACTTGCCAATATTTTGGTGAGGACTACAGCCTCCTCATATATTTACCCATACTTTACACGTTTAGATACCTTAGATATCTTAGATAGCCACTGCCAATAATTCTGAGATCTATTCAAATATACATATGCATACATCTGATTTCAATTTTCTTTTATTTTTACTAACCACCCACCCCCGCCCCAGCTTCCCTTTATTTTCATCCTCACTTCCCCCCTTCCGTGACCCCACTCAACACCTCCCACCCCCTCCACCTCCTGTTATTTCCCACCCCCTCTCCCATCCACCCTACCCCCAACTTCAAAGAAAAAAGGGTTTATGACCCTAGCGATGGGGAGAGACTTCACTCCAGTCTCCTCTCTGTTCACTTGCCAACATTTTCATCCCTTACTGTCTCTTTGGATGTCTCCTTATCGGTGTTGCACCTTCTACGTTTGCAAATTCTCTAACAGTGCTATCTTATATACACGCAAACCTAAATCTAATAAATGTATTCTAAACTCATACTTTTGTCTATATTGCTTATATATATTGAATTTCCATACAGTTCCAAAACACATTCAAAAGGTATTCAAAATATATGATCTGTTCATCAAATGTTGGTGGTTTAAATGATGAAGTAAAACGGGCAAAGGCCTTCGAGATAATTACTATGCTGAACCCGAACGTCCTGTGTTTACAAGAGACGCACATTGCATGGGGTATCAAATCATCCCTTGAGTTCAGAGTGTATAATCTAGCTGTGTGCTCCTCCCAAACGTCTACAACGAGAGGAGTGACTATATATATATCAAGCATCGTAGTGGGATGGCTCGTCGAACAAAATCAGATCGATGGGGCCGATGGGCCATAATGGAGCTATCCCTGGGTTTAACTGTGGTCAATGTATACGGGTCAAATTTGGATGATCCAGCTATTTGGGAAGAGCTGGAGGTTGAGCTTGCCCACTGGACATGTCCACTGATTATATGTGGTGATTTTAATTTACATATGGATGGAAATAGAGCTTTAGGTCCTTATGTAGGAAGGAAGCCTAAAGTTTTTAAAGCACTCTTTTATCTTAAATATAGTCATGGGCTAGCTGATGTCTGGTTAGAAAAACAGCAAAATGATCCAGGCTTCACATACTATTCGCATCCTCATAAAAAATGTGTTCGTTTAGATTACTTCTTCGTCCCCTCTCAAATCATGGATAATTTGGATATAAAAAAACTCCCTCAGTTGTACTCGGATCATAATCCGTTAGTGTTGGAAATTAAGGAGGTTCAGGGTTTGAACAGACAAACTCCTTGGATAATAAAAAAAAAGAGCACTACAGCCACCTCAGTGTCACCAAAGACCTCATCCATTTAAACTTTCTGAAAAAGGCATAAGTGGTGTGTTAGGGGAGGCAACCCATGAAGATATCAGACCAGGCATTGTGCTAGTTCATAATGTGCATTGCAGCGCTGTGCAGATGCAACAACTGGAGTAGCTACACACAGAGCTTTGGGGCAGAAGTATTATAAAGGGGAGGAAATAACTCTGAATTGGCATCAGAGGATGAGACGGAGCTTAAGCACAGATGATGTATGGGGATACACGGGTGATAGATAGGCAGAAGATGAGACAGAGCATGGGGGAGGCAGCACAGTGAGGAGGAAAGGATCTCCAAATGGACAGCATAGGATAAGATAGAGCCCAGAAGCACAGGCAGGGGCATAGGGATCCACCCAATTAAGCAGCTGCAGAAGATCCAATGGTACAGCAGGGAGAGTCACAGTCAAAATATAATTACTACTTTATGAGCCCCAAACTATAATTACTGCTTTATGGGCCCGCATTTGTCTGTTATTAATGAGAAAGCACATAATTAAAGATAAAAGTCCCCCTGAATGCAGTGACAGTGCTAAGAGGTGGGCAAACAGAGCAATGAGGGGTCTGAGGGCTGTCAATTGAGTTATGGGGATTGTTTCAGGGAAAGACAAATGATGAAAACTGGGAAGGAAAGAGAACAGCTTTAGGGGAGCGCAGATCATCATGCACCCAATGTGGTCTGATATATCGCCCTTGCCTGCCAACCCCGTGTGCATTGTGGATAAATACTCCTGGTTTCAGCTACTTTTGAAGTAGAAAATTGCTACTTCGGTTACCTCTTCAGACGATGGTGAGGTTGGTCGCAACACTCAGAGCTATGCAATCCCCTCCTGTATAGCAGAGGTGAGAGGCTAGGTATGTGTGTAGCTCCTTAACTTTGAGCAGGGAGCTAAGGGCTGTTGCTTGCTGTCTCATGTTTGGCGGAAGGGGTTATTGTTTTGAAAATGATTTGATGTATGAGAATACTATATTATGAGCATTTATTTTGTATTGAGTATCCCTGCTGATTCTCTCCACGCCCACTTGAAGATGGAGGAACTTTGTACATGCAATTTATGCAGATGTGCAGCAGGAGGGCAACTTTCCAAGGAGTACTTCCAACATCAAACCATCCAAACCATAGCATGCCCATCTCGTATTCATGAGCGGCATCAATACCGACATAGCCTTTGAAGTGTTAAGACAGGACATTACACTGGTCGACTGAGGGTATTATGCTGACTTCAGTTAGTTATTGAAATGAAAACGAATAGTGCTCAAAACATGTATAAGACCACGAAGTTCCATGAAGATTATCTGAGCCTGTATCGCCCTTCCTGCTTCTCAAAGGTCTATTTTGTGATTCTTTTGACTTACCACGTTATGCAGGGTGCACAATTCCCATGCAGACAATACACCCTCACAAGTTCTTCAAAGCCCCCAACAAGTTTGACATGTTTCTTACCGCGGCTTCTGTATCTTTAAATGTGCCAATCACTTGTTTCACAAAGTTCAGCATCAGAGGGAATTCAAATGTTTTAATACTGCCGGAGCCATCAATGAGGAACACAATGTCAATACCAGAGGAGCATTCTGGAAAAGGACACAGGAACATTAAAACATTGCAATCTGTAACACTGACATTTAACACAGTGAATACAAGTCATGTTTGATGTTCTACTTGAGGTAAACATGTGTTTGATCTCATTAATTCATTTCTGGAGCAGACAGTGTGCACAGAAAATAAGGTAAGGTGGAGCAGCAGGTATAAGTAATTTTAGCCAGAGGCTAGAAAACATGATTCACGAGCATCAGTAAATGTTCATATCTGTTTCATTCCACTTCTTGTCACAGTCCCTACTTCATGAGGTGTGTCTGCACCATGAAGATTCTGGGGACAAGCTGAATGCTGCTCTGATCCTGAAAAAACACTTATATCAAGACTCGGTGATAAATTTATCACTGCTTTATCTGCAGGAAACTGCTGCTAATGTGGCGATAAGGGGCTTGATAATATGCTCTATAGAATTCCCATAAAAACCCAGGTTAGACTAACCTGGGTTTCTATGGGAATTCTATAGATCATATTACCAAGCCCCTTATCGCTACTTTAGCGGCAGTTTCCTGCTGATAAAGCGGCGATAGATTTATCGCCGAGTATTGATAATATGCTCCCTAGTTATGTGTGCATTTCTGTTAAATACACCACTCCCAGTGAGTCACCGTCGCCTACCTCTAAGACCCAGAGCCCCCCTGATCTTTTTCTGGTTGGTTGACTACCATTTACTTCATTTTTATGGACCCTGATCTCTTCATTGTTTTCTGCTGGGTCTCTTACCTGACATTAGGCTTTATGTTTTGGCACAGTCTAATACTTTCTCTGCTTCTCAAACATTTAGTATGGGCGGTAAGCGGGAAAAATAATTTCACCTTAACTCTATGACTGAACAATATTTTTATCATGCCCACAAAATCTGTGAAATTCTTACATTTGTGCAAGTTTGTTTTCTGTGAGTGAATAGTTGGGGCACAAAATGCCTCAACGGACACTGTTTCAAAAATAAAATATTCTGGTGCAGACTTTTTCTCCTCGAGCCAATATCCTTGCTGGTATCTCATTTCACTTGCGAACAAGAGGTTTGCACTTATGTTAAATTTCACACGACGCTGAAAAGTGACTTCACAAAAATCGCATTTTTGCAAATCCCGATATCTCCCTGACCTCTTCAGTGCTGGTGATAGGGACTGTCTATGTGGTAATTATTTACAGCTCTATTAGATTCTGCAGTGCTGAATAGCAGGCATTGTATATTTGAATTGTATATTTTATGATTTCTTTGGCAGCTCCCCTGAAGAAGGAATTTGCACATCCCGAAATGCATTGGGAATGGAATATTCTTGTGAGAGTTAACTGTTGTGAAATGTGAAATATCACAAAATTACATATTATGATTTCTTTGTAAACAGTTGATTTTGAAGTTCTTGCACCACGCAAGATGAATGTGCATGTAATGCTGACATTTTCTATATATTTTGTCTGCAATAAACCAAAGCAAGAAGTATTGATAACCTTGGTTATAGATGTTTATAAAAATTGAGATTTAACTCGTTCCTTGCTCGCATTGGCCAACGGTTGACGCGAGCACTACTTCCTTTGTGCTGTGCACAACCGTAGGCCGATGCAGCCCCGCCCACCTAATAGAACGCCCACACCGCGGCGGAATGTGCGCTGCGGTAAACGGGTTGACGTGCAAATTAAATTGAATTCAGTGATTAACATTTAATACAAGCAGTGCGGGGGGGGACAAGTGCATCTTCATTTGCTATTACTAATATTGTTGTTCTATGAGGCAGTCTACCTCGTCCCCAACCAGCGCACTAAAATAAGTGGAACTTTCATATACTAGGCAACTTTTAGCCAATATATGTTGATAAATAGTAGTGCACAACTGTCTACATTTAACCATACGAGACCTTGTGAAACATTGCCAAGCACCACAAATAGTTGTATGAGCACAGTCCATAGGGTGCACAATAACGCAATACCTTATGTTTATTTTTTTATATCCGGCATTCAAGTGTCAATGGACATAGCATTTTAGTCCAGTTTTGGTCCTGCTATAGAATCTGGTGGTTTTATCTTCTAGGTATGTTTCTGAATTATATTTCTCCCAATCTTTTGCATACTTATTCATCACCCTGCGTTTGAAGGATGCCGTGGCTCTGGTTATGAGTTAGGTGCAATTCCATGCATGGACGAAATTACCATTACCATTTGTTATATCTGCATAGAATTCTGCCTATTATGAGTTAAAAACCCTGGAATAAGTAAGAATAGTTCTGACACTAAACTACGATCATGCTCCTACCTTTGAATGGATGGCGCTGTGTTAATAAAACAAAAATTTTAAATTTGCAAATTTGGAGTGTTGGTGGTGGTGTAGTGTGTTCCAAAGGAACTGCTCTCCACCTAAAATTTTCGAACTACCCAGGGTTCTCTTCTTCCATTTTTGCATATTTTATTCAGCCGTCTAAGCCTGACAATGGCAATATTTCGACTTATAGTGGGTGTTCCCTTGTGCCTGCACAAAGATACGTCTTTCTGACAAGCTCTAATAAGAATGAAACTCGTTTCAGGGGCTACTTTAATTAATTCAAATCCAGAGCTTTAATACTACGCTTTTTCAGCTCTGCGTGGATGGCAATTGCTAAATCTATGCTTAAAGACTGTGCTGCAAAAATGGCATACAAAGGAATTGCTCTCCACCTAGGGCTTTTTGCTTTCATTTTTTAATACTATGCATCACTTTAAGTAAGTTCTATTTTAAATTATAATACTAATTACAATGATTTATACAAATATAAATATTCACTCAAAAAAACAAAGGTTTTAGTAACCTTATAGTAGGTGTGATAAAAAGATCTATTTTTGATTTTTAAAAAACCTTACAAATTTCTGACTTAAACAAAGTTTAATGTGATGTTATAGTTAGGTAAATGTCTCAGTCACACCAATAATGTTTTGAACTCAAAATACCACGGAAATTCACCAGTTATAGTTAGCAGAGCTAACTATAACTGGCGCCCCCGCTATGCACTCCTTATGACGTCACATATTACATCAATCATGACATGTTCTATGACATAATTTATGATGTTTTTAACATAAAAATAATATTTTATTACAATATATAAAGCTAACCGCCGCCCCTGTGGTGGCCAACTACCCACATGGAGCCAATCCCAAGCTGTGAACAGCGGGTGGGTTGGCCACATGGCTTGGCCTATCTCCAGGCCCTGTAGTCAAACACCCAGCAGGCTGCCAA
The DNA here is from genome assembly GCF_964263255.1 of Lissotriton vulgaris. NCBI lineage: Eukaryota > Metazoa > Chordata > Amphibia > Caudata > Salamandridae > Lissotriton > Lissotriton vulgaris. The sequence goes on along the minus strand of NC_141695.1, from coordinate 1,300,200,520 downwards.
CCCCACGGCTTTGGCGTGCACAGCGTAGGATTGGCCTTCCAAACACCGTGGACCCGATCCCTTGAGGATAAATACAATTAAACAGGAAAGAGGGGCATGTTGCCTCCCCCACCCTGGACCTTCTAGGATACCGAGGACCCCATCTCACAAAGCCAAAATATAAGGAAAGGGGGGTATCCAGCCCACCAGAGCTTTAATAGACCCTATGGACCACATTGCGGGTGCCTAATGCACTTAAAAAGAGGGGGATGATGACCCCTTTCCGATCCTTCGTGGGCACGAGGGACCCCATCCCCAGGGGCATAATCTAAGAGGAAGGAGCCAAATACAATATAAAAAGAGGAGGGATCACATGCGCCCCCAACCCAAGCCTTATTAGGTCCTAGGACCAATCATTTCTTGAAAGGGGAGTGGGCCACACGATCCTCTCCCTGAGCCTTTCCAGCCCCCGTGACCCCATGCCCTGGGGCCAGCCATTTTTTAAAAGGGAAGGGGGGCCTCTACAAAACTGTTTTGTATGCCACTGAATTCTGCAACACTCTACTGCACTCTATGCCACTTGACTGTGCTCTACTATATCACACTCTAAAACACGCCAGTCAACTCCAATTTACCACAGAGCAGTCCACTCTATCACACTTTACTACACTGCATGCTATACTAGGCCACTTTACTCCACTGCATGCCATTCTACTGTGCAACATAACCCTCCACTATATTATCGTTTACGACACAGTATGCTATGTGACTCCATTTGACTCCACTACACTTTGCTTCACTGTATGATACTTTGTCCTACTCTACACCACTGTTCAGCACTCCAGTCTACACCATTCTATTATATCACAACGTAGTCGAATCCATGCAATTTCACTCTACAAAACTCTAGTTCACTCTATGCCACCATAAGACACTTTTTACTACTCTAGACCCATCCACTCTTCACCACTCTACTACACTATATGACACTATAGCACATGCCACTCAAATATGGTATGGCCCTCAACTCTGAAACACTCTACACTATACAACATTGTATCAATGTCCACTGTACGACACACACACACTACTCTATGACATTCCAATGTGCTAGACTACACTGTACTATACTCTCCGCCACTCTAATAGATGACACTACACTCCACAACACTGAACTGTACCACTTTACTGTGCTGTACTCTATTCTACACCATTAAATTGTACAGCATTCTATGCTACTATAAAATACTATACTTAATGACACTCCACTCCTTGACACTGCAGTTGACGAGACTCGACTATCCGACACTCAATGGTACTGAATTTCATGTACTTTACAATATACCATTCCACTCTACAACACTCCACTCCAAAATACAACACACCACACCACTCGACTGTATAACACTTTACTCATTTATCCGCAATGCCACTACACTCTACTCCACTCCACTGTATTACACTCTACAGCACTAGACTCTATAACATTAGACTGTACAACACTGTCTTTCACTATACTCTACAACACTGCACTACAGAACACTCAATTAAAGGACACTCCAGACGAAGATTTCAAACACATTGAGTGAGGAGACTAAGGTGGCAAGACTGTGTAAGGAGGTGCACGACTTATAGTAAATTGGAGGTGGTATGTAAATTCTAAGTTTAAGTTATAACTTTAACTTTATAAGTTTATAAGTTTATAAGTTTAACTGTGCCCTATGTAACCCGGCCACTACTACTTCAGATAACCATGGCCTACAGATGGGCCTTCTTAATTGTCGGTCCCTCCCCAAACACGCTCATGAAATCAATCTTCTGCTACAGGATCACGAGTTTGATGTCTTGTTCCTCACAGAAACTTGGCTGACTTCCTGGTCGGATTCTGATGTCATTAACGCTCTACCCCCAGGCTATCTAATCCAATCCCAAAACAGACCCCTCGGTAGAGGAGGTGGCCTTGCGATAATCTACAGAGAACAATTCACGTGTAGAACTAGCAACGCCAATATCGATGAGTGCGAAAGCTGCCAGTTTGCTTTACAAATATCCCCCGCGCACTCCCTCTCGGGGCTGTTGATATACCGCCCGCCGGGAACCCCAGGGAAATTCGCAAGCGCTCTTGTCGACACTGTCACTCAGATAGCAACCACTTCTCCCAATTTTCTTATCTTGGGAGACCTCAATCTCCATCTTTTAGACCCCAAGGACCTTACTGCGTCCGAACTTCTCCTGGACCTTACGTCTTTTGACATCCAATTAGTTAATTCAGAACCCACCCATGACAAAGGACACCTTTTGGACCCCGTTCTCACCAACATTACGGGCCTCACCACCTGTACCCCCCTCCCCCTCCCTTGGACAGACTATTTCTTAATATCTATCGTTTGGAATCTCTTTATTCCACCCACCCAACAGGCCAAAATCCGGGTCACCGACCGACGCTGGCACAAACTCTCGTCAGACGAATGGGCCTCTAATCTCAGGGCCACTCTTTCCCCCCCACTCTCTGACCCAGTCAGCGCTGATAATCAGTTCAATTCTTGGCTCACTTCATCATTAGACAAACTTCTCCCTAAAACTTCCACCCTCAGGCAAATAAAAGAGTGAACCCTGCCCCTTGGTACACTCCTGAACTTAACCTCCTCCGGAAGGAGTGCAAAAGAACAGAGCGCTCGTGGAGGAAGGATAAATCGATAGTCAAGAAAGACGCCTTCCGGACCTCCTTAAAAAACTACAAGACCGCCCTCCGCAACACCAAAAGTACATTCTTTCAGGAAAGGATAGAAAACTCCTCCTGCTCCAGTAAGGAAACTTTCATCATTTTAAAAGAATTACTTAAAGCCCCAGACCCTGCCCCAAAGAATCTGCCAGACCCCAAGGCAGCTGAAGAGAAATGCCTTAAATTGGCCAAATTCTTCGAGGAGAAGATTCAGAAAATCCTTGCCTCTCTTCCACCTATCGACTTTAGCGAGGAAGACTGCATGAACTCTAACCCTACCACTCCCCGTTTATTCTCTCTCGGACCAGTTACTGCTGAAGAGGTCACAACCACGCTAGATTCTATCAAAAGCGGATCCCCCAGGGACTCAGTCCCCCTACGCATCCTTAAGAAAGTGGCCCCCACCATCGTCCCCCACTCACTCATCTCATCAATACCTCACTGCTCCAGGGAGTAGTTCCCCCCAGCTGGAAGGCGGCTGTCGTCAAGGCGCTACTCAAAAAACCTTCTCTCGACCCTTCGGACTTGGCCAACTACAGGCCAATTTCTCTCCTCCCCGGAACCAGTAAAATTGCCGAAAAACTAGTTAATAAAAAACTTTCACAGTATCTGGAGACCAACAACCTGCTCAGATGCTCGCAAACTGGATTCCGCCCAGGGCAAGGCACCGACATCGCCTTGCTTGCAGCAGTGGAGGAGGCCAGAGCCCTTTTGGACGCAGGAGGATCAGTGGCAGTGATCTTCCTGGACCTCAGTGCGGCCTTCGACACCGTCAACCACCGGGTCTTAATCCAGCGACTCAAGAACATCGGTGTTGAGGGCATTGCTCTGACTTGGTTCAAATCCTTCCTCAGCCACCGCTCCTTTCAGGTCTGGGAGAATGACACCCGCTCTCCCGAAACCCCCCTCCATTGTGGCGTGCCCCAAGGCTCATCTCTAAGCCCGACATTATTCAATGTCTACATGTCCCCACTGGAGGAGTTTGTCAACCCATTTGGAGTGAAAATCATCAGCTACGCTGATGACACTCAATTAGTGGTGTCTCTATCCCACCCTAACCAAAAACCCTCGGACCTCTATAATTGTCTGGCAGAAATTCAAGGATGGATGAACAGCTCGTCCTTGAAGCTTAATGGCTCAAAGACGGACATTCTCCTCCTTGGTCAGAAGGGGCTTTCCCTCTCGCAGAACCTCTGGCCACCCTGCTTGGGTGAACCTCCGGCCCCCAAGTCTGAGATTAAGAGCCTGGGAATCTGGCTTGAAAAAGATCTTTCGTTTAAGACGCAAGCCAAGAAAATCGCTGGAACCTGCTTCGGGCTCCTCAAATCTATCAGGAAGATTCTGCCCCTACTCCCTCCTGTTTCCCAGAAACTGCTAATCCAAGGCCTTATTATGTCGAGGCTGGATTACAGCAATACCATCTATCTGGGCGCTCCCGAGGCAACCCTCAATAAACTGCAAAGGATCCAGAATGCGGCGGCCCGGATTCTCACCAATACCCCGGCGAGATCCTCGGCCAAACCAGCCCTGAAACACCTACATTGGCTCCCTGTGAGAGAGCGAGTGAAGTTCAAAGCTCTCTGTTTTTCACACAAACTCCTACAGGACAAAGGCCCCCCGTCCTAAAAAAATTCATAAAGCCCTATAAAGCCTCAAGATCCCTCCGATCCGACCATAAATACCTCATCACTATCCCCAGAGTGAAGTAGGTTCGCAGGGGTGGACGGCGTTTCTCTGTCAACACAGCCCGCCTTTGGAATTCCCTTCCCCGTGATCTCAGGATGGAACCCGATTATCTCCGATTTAGGAAGCGGCTGAAAACTCACCTGTTCCCCTGAGCTACCTTTTCCTCCCTATGCCCCCTGTTACCCTCTAGCTTGTTAGGATCTTAGCGCTGGGATACTTACGGGTGACTACGCGCTTTACAAAACCCAATAATAATAATAATAACTAGTGATGTGTGAATGACAAATTTAAATTGTAACTGTAAGTTTAGAATTTGTAATGTTTTTATAGTTTAATGTGTGTTTCTATAGAAAGAATAAATAAATTTTTCCTTGCAATAACTTTATTTTGACCAGCGGAGTTCCTGCTACCCGCTATGAGCTGGCTGCCTCACTCTAAAGTGCTGAGGATTCCCTGGTGCTGGGCACCGTGCAACATTGTTGCTTGATGGTGAGGATTCACGGCTGTGATACTGTTGGTGACTGTGCCTCCATGCTCGGTATTAGACTTCATTAGCTCCTCTCCTGCTAAATAACACGTCACATGTGACAACTTGTTCCTTTGCTGCGACTGGCATTTGGTGTTCTCGGAGAACTTTGCATCTTAATGGCAACAATGTGACAACATTATGTTACTTTCAATTCGACTTTATTCGGTTAAAATCAGATAACCATAAAAGTACACATAAAAATTCATCATTCAAATACATGGAAAGTACATTACAGGTGAAACATCAAGACAACTAAAATTAATGTATATACAGTGTAGTTAGATGCGAATTGATTTACGTAATCTAAAAGTAATTTTAAGAAATTCAGTAATAGAAGCCACAATTAAAATTACATCTAATTTCTGCAATGCTAAAAAAGCAGGGTGACATCGGTTAACTCCTGTTTCCTTTAAAATAGGTACAATCAGTCTCTTACGTGATGCTTTGTAAAACGTACAGAAAAATAGGATATGGATGTCAGATTTAACAGATAAATCATCGCAGGGTAATTTAATTAAGTCATGTGACCAGGAGTTCATAACGGGGAAGCTTAAGTCTCTAAAAAAAATATTCAACCTAAAACGAGTTAAAATGAACCGCTCTTGTTCTTTCATCGTGAGGGTTAGGTATGGTTGGATTTTCCCCTGAACCAATACTAGTTGGTGAGCAGCAACAGACTTTTTCTTTACTTCCTCAATAGCTCTAGTGTTTTCCAAATATTTCATGCATTGCACTTTCAATATTTTCTTAGAAATATTGCACATTGAGGGGGGATCATCATAGTAATTCTGGCAGCCCAGTTTTAGAAGAAAATCTTTTACATACGAGAACCACCTGATCCTACATACATAATCTAGATTTAATGCGTCTTTTATAATGGCGCGGTTCAGTACACATTCATTATTGGTCCAAACCCTGTGCCATAATAAAATTGGCTGGACCCTAATTGTGTCTTGGATGTAAGGTTGACCAAGTTCCATGTGACAGATATAGCTTGAGACACTCTCAGGTACAGCTAAGATACATATTTTCTGCGACCTGGATTGGTCTTACGTTTTCATATCCCCATATCCCAGCACCGTAGACAGCAATTGAAATACATGTTGCATTAAAAAATGTTAAAAGTTCAACAGTTGTTTTTTTCCCCATTTTTGTAGCAAAGTTTTTAGGGCCATAATTGATTTACAAAAAAGCAATTTCCTAGCTTTTATTGCACTTGCCCATGTGCCTGCTTCATGAAATAGAATCCCTAAATATGAAAAAGTTGGGGTGAAATCTAAGGGACTAGCATCAATGTAAATAACCTTTTTCTTCTTATTAGTGCCAGAACCGCAATTCATAGAGAATGTTTTTGTACAATTAATGTGCAGGTCTAGATCTGACATAAAGGTGTTAAAAGATGTTATAGGACCTTGTAATGCTAGAGGCGTCCGGGCCATAATAACTGCATCATCTGCGTAAAGAAGCGCAGGGATCGGTCTTCTAGCTATAATAGGCATATCCTTTGAAGATTTTAGTAAGGCTTCCTCCAGGCCGTTAATATACACAAAAAATAAGAAGGGTGCGAGGACGCACCCCTGGCGTACCCCGCGCCCTATGCCAAATGATCTAGTACATTCCCCATTTTTCCCATAATGCACTGTTGCGGTGGCACCTGAATATAGTTCCATAAGAAAGTGAATTATATTTTCTTCAACACCCGGATTTCCCAGAATGGCCCATAGCTGGCTATGTGAAACACAGTCAAACGCTGACGTCAAGTCAACGAAGGCAAAGAAAATACGCTCCCGCCTTGCCCTGATGTATTTTTGCTGTAGGATAAATAAATGTAACCCTTGCTCAATCGTTCCTACCCCTTTTTGAAACCCAAACTGGAGATCGCTAATGATACAGTTATCTTCTGCCCAAGTTTGTAATCTGCTTAAGATAACTCTCCCTGAAATTTTCACAGAACAATCCAATAGGGAAATTTGTCGGTAACACATGGGGTTCTGTCTGTCTCCTTTTTTAAATTTGGGCACAATGGCAGATGTAAATCATGAGGGTAAAATGCCCTTCTCCGCGGTGGCATTAAATAATTGCACTAAGAGAGGCCCCCAAAGGTCAACGTTGTTTTTAAACAGATCTGATGGAATTCCATCTGGTCCCGGGGCTTTCCCTCCCCGGGTTGCCTTTAGGCTCACAATTGCTCCTTCTAGTGTAACATCCAATTTAAAAACCTTTGCACCTCCCTCCCTCGAAAATTTTTTGGGGGTCGTTGGCCACCTTCAAGGGTACTATAGAATTTGGAATAGTGGTTTACCCACACATCTTCGGAGATGGCGGTTTCAATGCGTGCTTTAGTATTATCACCAAAGAAGGGAACATTCACGGCTTTCCAAAACGCGGTGACGTCCCTTCTCTGAGAAGCCTCGCACAGCGCCTCCCAGGCCTCCCTTTTAATTGTTATTTTCCTATTATTCATTGTCTGATTGTACCTTCTCCGAAGATCCCTAACCAATATAGGGTCACGGGGAACGGCATGTAGTGCATGTTTAAGATTTGTGTGGGCCTTTGTGCATGCAGAATCAAACCAGCTACTAGTCTTTCCTTCGCGTTTTTTTCGGTCCACCCATAGGTTCTCCTTAATTTGACGGACAATATTATTAAATTGTTCTATAATATCCTGGCTATTAGGATTCTCATCAAGTATAGCCAGGAAACTAGGTAGGCACTTAGATATTAAATTAGCCAAAAAATCGCCAGGGACCACCTGGTTCTACTTAAGAGAGTAGCCATTTTGTCTTATCATGCTTACATCAGAGACGTTCTGTCTGGGTGGTTGTCCACAGCTCATTTGCCGAAGAGGGATTAGAATCTCCAGGATTAGGGGATAATGGTCACTTAATGCACTGCCCAGGGTTTGACAGGTTTTGATTAAGTGTCCAAGGCTAGCAGAGACTAGGATAAAATCTATCGTGGAGGATGCGCCCCTGCCTAAGAATGTTGGCTCAAAGGGGAACTCAGAGTGGCCAACTTCATTAGCGTACCCCAGGTCCCCTGAGAACATGATATCGTTTAACAAATCTCTGCATGTAGAGTGCTCAAAATGTATTAAATCGCTATCATGGTCAAGCATGATACCACAGACTCCCTGTCTACCCCTTTTGCAAATAGTACAATTAAAATCACCTCCCCAGATGACTGATATGTCCATACGATTATTATCTATTTCTTTATTTAAATAATTGCCCATTTTTTTTTAATGTGACTTCCATATCCATAGGAGAAATATTATTATAAAAGTTAATAATTAAAATGCAGGCCTGCTTAGTTATATATATCTTCACCAGCTGATAATAAGTACTACCAGAAAGTAATTGTACTTTCTGGTATTGAAGCTGGTTTGATAAAAATGTGCACAGGCCACCTTTAGCCCTGCCATGTGCAACCTCCACTGCCGGTGGTAAACATGGTTTTGTAGCCGGGAAGATGCAGTGGCGCTATTAACCATGTCTCCTGGAACACAGGATATCAAACTCATTTATGGTATCTACCCAAATTGGGTTTGCTATTTTAGGTCTGAGTCCTGCCACGTTCCAAAACATTATGCGGCTTAAATCCCCATTATGTTACTTACAGTGATTCACGCTTAGAGCTTCAATGCAGAGGAACTATGAGGTGTTTGTGGAACTCCCATTAGGTGTTTCACTTAACAGGAAACAGAAACATTTTTAGAAGGAGCGCCAAAGTTATGTATTTAATACCTTGTTTTAATTTTGCTGGAACACCCGACTTGAACAGACTGCTGTGGACTGATTTTTCCGTTTGCATTCATACAGATCATTGGACTGGAATATTGGCAGGATGTAGTGTATTCCAATTGTGCAACGCGTTAGACATCGGTATCCTATTGAAAGGTCAATATGACTCGAGAATAATTCTACTATATGCTACATGGCCAAAATGTGGTTTACACACGCGATTACAAAACATGTGTGTATATATATTTTTAAACTTCCTGCTCATGATTTTCTTTCGGTAAAATCTATGTCAGTACTGTTTCTATGTTTATGATGGGGTGGTTTTAAAGCAGGCTGTAATCTGATGACTCACTGATTGAGAAAGGCTGTCCGTAGTAGGAACGCGTCTCAGTGATCTTTCTGCCAAGTGTGGAGGGACCTTACCTCATTAAACTGGCTGTAATGACAAATCCTTGTGTGCGTGTCCCCTTTTCTCATGGTGGAGTTGGGATTTGCTGATATATATATATATATATATCAAAGCTCCTGCTTGGTTCGGTCAGTTTGAGGAGCACTCACACACCGACACAGGGCTTCAAGCATAGCCCCAATAAACAGTACAGGAACGCCTTCCAGTCGATCCCCTTTCACAGTCCTGACAACATTTTCACTGACGCGTTTCGAGATAACACTCTTCTTCAAATGCTAATGAAGGCAGGAAATCAGCACCGCCCAGGTAAAGTCTCCATTTATGCGTCATGGCGCGCCCTCTGATGGGCTGATCTGTATGATGCTGCACTGGGCATTATGGGAGTTGCAGTCTTGGGCAGAAATTTGAATGCTTGTAAGTGCTTCAATAGACTGTTGGTACATTAAAAGCTCACAGATGAGCCTCCGCTGGCATGTGTTCCATCATACAGATCAGCCCATCAGAGGGCGTGACATGATGCATAAATGGCCGAACCAAGCAGGAGCTTCGATGTATTGGCGGAGTTCGTGCCGCCGAGGGGCACCATCCCATGAACCTGGGGGCCACAGGGGTGTGTATACAACAGCCCCTACCGTGGTACATCGTCACTGGATAAAGGAACGCATGCCAGCTAAGCATGGGCGAATTTTGCGAATCTCGCGTTCGCGAATTTTGCGGATTTGCGAACTCGCAATCCGCAAAATCCGCGAATTCTCGCGAATTTGCGGATTTTTTTTTTTTGTGTTTGCGCGGGTTTCTGCCAGTTCGCGAGGGTTTTGTACACTTTCGCAAATTGCGAACTTACCTGTCGGGTTGCAAGTTTCGCGAACTTGTTGTTTCTACGTGTCCAGCCTGTTTGGGACACTCTTCTTCATCACTGCCACTCTCTGTCACCACTGCCACTCTCTGACTACTCATGCCACCCTCTGGCCCACCCATGCCACCCTCTGTTTCATCACAGCACCCTCTGGTTGTCCAGTCAGTGTACATTATTGTGGCAACGCAAGCACACCTTCCCTGCCTCAAGTGACCTGAATTAATTTGGGGCTGATTAATGTGTCACAGAATATTTTTTTAGCTGGCACCTGCTTCCTTAGTGCTTCCTGATTAGTGATCTTTTGTACTTGCTAAGTGCTTTCATTGTTGCAAAATTAGTTACAACACCTGCCCTGCCCCAACTGACAATAATGAATTAGGGGCTGATTAATGGATTTGAACTTCCAGCCTGGCTCCTGCTTGTCTCCCTTAGCTGTAATTCAGGACCTTTGTGGCATATGTGTAACTATTCTGAGGTTCAGAGCAGGGTCACATAATAGTTGCAACTGGCAACTGAACTCTGGAGGGGCCCCTCAGGAAGCACTACAGGAAATGGCTACTAATGATGAGCCTGAACTTTTGAACCTGGTAAGTAGTTTCAGTTTTGCTAAAATCGTATTTCTGCAATTTTGCACTTATTCGCGGGGCGCGAAGTTGTACTGGGAAGCCGCGAACTCACGCGAACAGTGCGAGCAGTGCGAGCAAAATCCGCTGCTCGCGGATTTGCGGATTTTGCGGGAGATTCGCGAATCTCGCGGATTGCGAATTTACCGAAAATCCGCAAAATCCGCGAGCGAAACGGATTTTCCGCCCATGCTTAATGCCAGCGGAGGCTCATCTGAGAGCTTTTAATGTACCAACAGTCTATTGAAGCACTTACAAGCATTCAAATTTCTGCCCAAGACTGCAACTCCCATAATGCCCAGCGCAGCATCATACAGATCAGCCCATCAGAGGGCGCGCCATGACGCAAAATAAATATATTGCACAATAATACCAGTCTATTACTACTATTGCAAACAGATACGGGAAGGAGATAATGACTGTTTAAATACTCTATCGCAGCCTCCCCCATGAATACTGTGGTAGAATGTACTAGACTATTCTATCCATGGAACTTGTGATATTGCAACACTAGTGACAGTGAACAAGTGATGAGTGAATCTCAATATTTTTTTCTCTTTTTCTCTTTTCTGTCATTCATTATATGTAACACATAGCCTAGGCCTAGGCTATGGAAAATAACTGTATTGTCCGCAATGCATATCAGAACTGGGGCCTATGATTTTAAAACAGTATATAACCCCATCGGTGCACAGTCTTCTTTTCCTCTTTTTCATTTTTACAACAAACAGGCAGTAGGTTATTGAATCCTAGCTATGATGTAATCGCTGTTGAGAGGATTCAAAAGAGGGATTTAGAGGCAGGTGTAAAAATCCTCTGTGGAGTTAAGACCACCCGGAGATCTGCTGTCCATCTCCAAGATATATCTTGTCTCCAGTTTTCTCAATGTCCCCTCCCTATCACCTCCTCTTCTCAATGGACCTACAGAATCTATGGCATAATATTTCAACAGAGCACTATTGCTATTATGGCACTCTTTGAAATGGCGCGCCACTGGATACGCGGAGTCGTTGGTGTTAATGGCCCGTATGTGCTGGAGTATCCTTTTATGAACCTGCAGTTTGGTACTCCCAATATACCGCAGGCTACAAGGACACTCCAGCACATACACCACGTATTCACTTTTGCAAGTCAATTGCGTGCAGCTGTAGAAAAGGGATCTGTATATTTCGATTTGTTAACCCCATGGAGACAGGCCTTACAGCTGGCACATTTCCTAAAGCCTTTACTTTTATCCAACCAGTTTTTCTGTGTAACCACTTCAGGACTGGACTTAACCAGGGCATCCTGCATAGAGTAAGCTTTCCTGAAAGTGATTAACGGTTTGGCCGGAATTTTGTCTCCTATGATAGGGTCACATTTGATTAAGTTCCAGCGCTTAGATATGATCTTTCTGAGTGCGCCATGTTGCCTATTATAGGCTCAAATCAGTCTACCTGATTGATCTTGAGTGGCTGAGGGTCTAGGTTTTACTTTGCGTTACAGGGTCTGATTGCGAGGCAAAGCATTAGCTTTTCATATAGCCTTATCAATCTGACCCAGCTTATATCCTCTGGCAAGGAATCTGATTTTACTGGCCTCCTGCGCCGATTGGCACTGAAAGTCTGTGCTGCTTAGCCGTCTTATACGCAGCATCTCCCCATAGGGGATGCTGCGTATAAGATGGGCGGGATGATGGCTGCTGGCGTGGAGTACCGTATTTCCTGCCGTGGGCTTCCTGTACAACCTAGTCTCTAGCTTGCCCTGGCAAATCTCGATGGTCATATCGAGGAAATGTACCTGCTCCTGACTGATATCTGAGGTAAACGCTAGATTAAAATTATTGCAATTCAGAGTCTCAATAAAATGCTCAGCTTCTGTGCGTGTACCACTCCAGATAAAAAACACATCGTCAATATAACGATACCAACGTACAATTGACCGTGTGGCAACGTCAGAGTGTTCACCATAGAGGACCTGTCTCTCCCAGTAGCCCATATGCAAACAGGCATAACTGGGGGAGAAACAGGCCCCCATGGCTACACCCCTGACCTCCGGGTAGTATTGATTGTTAAACATAAAAAAGTTATGATTCAAACAAAAAGCAATCATAGATAGAAGCATGCGATTGTGTTCTACCATCATAACCGGTCTATGTCCCAAATAAAATTCAATGGCTCTCATGCCATCTTGGTGGACTATACTGGTGTACAAAGATGCAACGTCCAACGCTACTACATGCCAACTGGGATCCCAATCAATGTCTTTGATTTTCCAAAGGAAATCACTGGAATCCTGGACAAACGATGGTAAACTTTGTACATGTTCTTGTAAGAAAGAGTCCACATATACTGTTGTTTTTTCCAGTAATCCCCCACATGCTGCAATGATAGGTCTTCCCGGGGGGTTCGCTGGATTCTTATGAATTTTTGGGTTCAGGTATAAAACCGGCATGATAGGATGGTCATTTTTCAAAAACTTTAGTTCGTCCATGCTAATAAGACCATAAGACCTCCATCCCATCAATAATGAGTAGAAATCTGTCTGGGCTTTTCTAACTGAACTAACATCACTATGTCTATAGCATTCAGAATTATTCAGTTGAGAGAGGGCTTCCTCCAAGTATAGTTGTCTCGGCCATAAAACTATATTGCCCCCTTTATCCGATTGCCTGACAATGATGTTGTCATTTTGCTGAATCTTCTTGATTAGTTTCTGATATTGATCATTTTGCAGGTATTTCTGTTGTTTGGTACTGAGCATTTTAGAGTAAAGCACCTTGATTTCTTTGACTGCCGCCTCATGAAAAATGTCAATGTTGTTATATAACATTACAGGAGTATATGTTGAACGTGGTTTGAAGGAGGTTAGGCCCCCTAGGTTGGCATTAGCTTGTGTCGGCATGCTCTGTGACACTGATTGTTCCAATCTGAGTGACTCCATATCTTGCATCAGCGGAGCATCACGCACCAGGAGCCCCTGGTTGTCCATTTCTGCTCGCGCCATTAATGTGCGTGTTTTACTCCCTGCAAAATGTTTCCGAAGTTTCAACTTGTGGACAAATTTGTATAAATCTATCCTGGTGTTGGCATAGTTGAAATCACTGGGAGGACAGAAGGTAAGTCCCATTGATAGGATACGTAGTTCAGACTCAGAAAAAACAATATCAGTGAGATTCAGCACAGAGAGGGCAGTACCTGATATAGCCGACAAATTACTTAATTCTTGTTCCACTTCCTGTTGTGTTTCTTCTTTTTTGGCAGATTTTTTCCTTGACTTGGCTCTTCGGCGTTGGTAGCGTTTAGCGTTGCGGATTTTGTTTCTGTTGGCACCCGGGTCCTGGGACGTAGAGTCTCGCGTCTGTCTTGCCGTAGACACTCCAGCTCCTGGCCCGGTGTTAGCTTTGTAAACCCCAACTGTGATTCCACCTGTGAGGTATTGGAATCCGAGTCGCTATTCACACTGGAGCTTAAATTAGATTCAGATGTATTATCAAGTTGTGCCGATCCCGGCATGGTTTTAGGCATGGAGGAACCAGGAATAACAGCAGGCCTGAACGTTTTGCTGGCTTTGATCGCTGCATATTTTTTAGCAAATGTAAAAATTCGCCCCTCAGCATAGTCTGCCTTGTCTCTTTGAAATTTAAAAGTTTTTCTCTTCCTTATTGTTTCTTCCTCCTTTTGTAGTCTTGCCATCATTTCGCCTCTCAACTTGATGCATTCAGCTGTTTCTTCACCGCATGCAGTTTCTATCTCCACGTTAAGCTCCTCAATTTTGGCTTGGGTTTTTTCTCGATCGCTCTCTGCATATCGCACTAGGATCTCCACTAGACGACGTGAGGAGTCAAGATTGCACTCCGCCCACTCCCTGAGCATATCTGGGTCAGGGTCTTCATAGCTGGGGGCTAACATCACTCGCAGCCCCCTTGATATCCTATTGACCTCCAGATAGCGGCTCAGGGAGCGGTGCTCCCACCACTTAGACTGTTCGCGCCTCATTAGTTTTTCCAGTCTTTTAAACTTGTCACAGGTGCTTGCAATTTCATTTGTTGGCGTTTCTTGCATTGTGGACACAGTTGGCCCCCCAGCCGGGGAGTCATTAAATGCATTAAGGGCTGCCAATTCCCTCGCTCATATTGCGTCTGCCGACATGCTGCCTTCCGTGATATCCACACGCACAATGCGTTCTCACAGTCACAGGAGCTGTTTTGATAAAATATACCCCGCTTGTTAACTCGGCACGTACTTCCTTACCGGCTCTTTCTGCAATCTAGATCGCTACTTGAAACCCGACTTCAGGTGCAACTGGAGACCACCGTCCCCGCTCTCCTCGCCTGGCTCGCGTTGTCGTCTCAGTCAGCAGTATCCGGGTGCTGGAGCAGTTTCTCCCCAACGGGAGGCACTAAACGACTTCCGGGTCACCAGAGGTCTTGGCTTCCTGCTGCTCCTCCGCTTGGAAAGGAAGGGGTCATCCAGAACGGGAGAAGCACTATACCGGTTGTAGAGATAAACACAATCTCAGCATTCTCTCGCCTAGAGCCCAGATTCCGGATACCAGCGGCTCAGAAGAAGAGATGGAGACCCAGGTGCAGGTGAGCAATGATTTATTCAATCAAGTGGAAGGCACACCTCGGCATAACGTTTCGGCCTACACAGAGGCCATGGTCACATGACGCATGGAGAGGGAAGGCAGAATTTAAAGTGCAAGTGCAATTAAGTTTAAGTTGTGATTGATTGCCACAAGTCACATGCTATTCACAAAAAGTAATAGACATAGAAAATTCATAGCACAGCTATTTCAAAAATGTTATATATATATATCCTCCAACTGTTTTTTTTTTGCTTTGGAGACGCAACTCAATGAAGCAAGCAGGACCCCATCATTGATAACGGAGTCCTTTATTAAAGCACAAACGGGCAATCCCCTTCAATTTTTCGGTGCTCCTGGAGACTTGGCGTCCTCACGAACCTGCCGAAACCTGTTGTGCCAGCCCGTGATCAAGATGCAGGAGCACCGAAACGCGTAGGGCCTTTTATACAAAATTGAAGGGGATTGCCAGTTTGTGCTTTAATAAAGGACTCCGTTATCAATGATGGGGTCCTACTTGCTTCATTGAGTTGCGTCTCCAAAGCAAAAGGAAAACAGTTGGGGGATATAAAAATAGCCAGTCCTTGGCCGTGGAGATTGCACCGCCGTTAAAAGGTGACGGGCTGCTGCGAGGTACTGGAACCTCAGTAAGGAGCAGAATGACAAGTGTTAGCGGTAACGAAAACTGGATTCCTCTTCAAAGACCCACTGGAGGGTATTAATATGCATAAAATGAACTGGGGACGGCGGAACCGACTGGAGGGGAAAATTACACGAGGGAACACTTCAAGTTCCAGCATGCCTTACTATTGACAGCACCAGAGCCCCGCCCACCAGGGGGAAGGTAATTGGCATTTAAAGGTGGAGACTTGGCGTCCTCGCGAATCTGCCGAAACCTGTTGTGCCAGCCCGTGATCAAGGTGCAGGAGCACCGAAACGCGTAGGGCCTTTTATACAAAATTGAAGGGGATTGCCATTTTGAGCTTTAATAAAGGACTCCGTTATCAATGATGGGGTCCTGCTTGCTTCATTGAGTTGCGTCTCCAAAGCAAAAGGAAAACAGTTGGAGGATATAAAAACAGCCAGTCCTTGGCCGTGGAGATTGCACCGCCATTAAAAGGTGACGGGCTGCTGCGAGGTACTGGAACCTCAGCAAGGAGCAGAATGACAAGTGTTAGTGGTAACAAAAAATGGATTCCTCTTCAAAGAACCTCTGGAGGGTATTATATGCATAAAATGAACTGGGGACGGTGGAACCGACTGGAGGGGAAAATCACACGAGGGAACACTTCAAGTTCCAGCATGCCTTACTATTGACAGCAACAGAGCCCCGCCCACCAGGGGGAAGGTAATTGGCATTTAAAGGCGGAGACTTGGTGTCCTCGCAAATCTGCCAAAACCTGTTGTGCCAGCCTGTGATCAAGGTGCAGGAGCACCGAAACGCGTAGGACCTTTTATACAAAATTGAAGGGGATTGCCAGTTTGTGCTTTAATAAAGGACTCCGTTATCAATGATGGGGTCCTGCTTGCTTCATTGAGTTGCGTCTCCAAAGCAAAAGGAAAACAGTTGGAGGATATAAAAATGGCCAGTCCTTGGCCATGGAGATTGCACCGCCGTTAAAAGGTGACGGGCTGCTGAGAGGTACTGGAACCTCAGCAAGGAGCAGAATGACAAGTGTTAGCGGTAACGAAAACTGGATTCCTCTTCAAAGACCCACTGGAGGGTATTAATATGCATAAAATGAACTGGGGATGGCGGAAATTACTGGAGGGGAAAATCACACAAGGGAACACTTCAAGTTCCAGCATGCCTTAATATTGACAGCAACAGAGCCCTGCCCACCAGGGGGGAGGTAATTGGCATTTAAAAATGGCAACTTGGCGTCCTCACGAATCTGCCAAAACCTGTTGTGCCAGCCCGTGATCAAGGTGCAGGAGCACCGAAATGCGTAGGGCCTTTTATACAAAATTGAAGGGGATTGCCAGTTTGTGCTTTAACAAAGGACTCCGTTATCAATGATGGGGTCCTGCTTGCTTCATTAAGTTGCGTCTCCAAAGCAAAAGGAAAACAGTTGGAGGATATAAAAATGGCCAGTCCTTGGCCGTGAAGATTGCACCGCCGTTAAAAGGTGACGGGCTGCTGCGAGGTACTGGAACCTCAGCAAGGAGCAGAATGACAAGTGTTAGCAGTAACGAAAACTGGATTCCTCTTGAAAGACCCACTAGAGGGTATTAATATGCATAAAATGAACTGGGGACTGCGGAACCGACTGGAGGGGAAAATCGCACGAGGGAACACTTCAAGTTCCAGCATGCCTTACTATTGACAGCACCAGAGTCCCCCCCACCAGGGGGAAGGTAATTGGCATTTAAAGATGGAGACTTGGTGTCCTCGCGAATCTGCCGAAACCTGTTGTGCCAGCCTGTGATCAAGGTGCAGGAGCACTGAAACGAGTAGGGCCTTTTATACAAAATTGAAGAGGATTGCCAGTTTGTGCTTTAATAAAGGACTCTGTTATCAATGATGGGGTCCTGCTTGCTTCATTGACTTGCGTCTCCAAAGCAAAAGGAAAACAGTTGGAGGATGTAAAAACGGCCAGTCCTTGGTCGTGGCGATTGCACCGCTGTTAAAAGGTGGCGGGCTGCTGCGAGGTACTGGAACCTCAGCAAGGAGCAGAATGACAAGTGTTAGTGGTAACGAAAAATGGATTCCTCTTCAAAGACCAACTGGAGGATATTAATATGCATAAAATGAACTGGGGATGGCGGAACTGACTGGAGGGGAAAATCACACGAGGGAACACTTCAAGTTCCAGCATGCCTTACTATTGACAGCAACAGAGCCCCGCCCACCAGGGGGAAGGTAATTGGCATTTAAAGAATGAGACTTGGCGTCCTCGCGAATCTGCCGAAACCTGTTGTGCCAGCCCGTGATCAAGGTGCAGGAGCACCGAAACGTGTAGGGCCTTTTATACAAAATTGAAGGGGATTGCCAGTTTGTGCTTTAATAAAGGACTCCGTTATCAATGATGGGGTCCTGCTTGCTTCATTGAGTTGCGTCTCCAAAGCAAAAGGAAAACAGTTGGAGGATATAAAAATGGCCAGTCCTTGGCCGTGGAGATTGCACCGCCGTTAAAAGGTGACGGGCTGCTGCGAGGTACTGGAACCTCAGCAAGGAGCAGAATGACAAGTGTTAGCGGTAACGAAAACTGTATTCCTCTTCAAAGACCCACTGGAAGGTATTAATATGCATAAAATGAACTGGGGACGGCGGAACCGACTGGAGGGGAAAATCACATGAGGGAACACTTCAAGTTCCAGCATGCCTTACTAGTGACAGCACCAGAGCCCCGCTCACCAGGGGGAAGGTAATTGGCATTTAAAGACGGAGACTTGGCGCCCTCACAAATCTGCCGAAACCTGTTGTGCCAGCCCGTGATCAAGGTGCAGGAGCACCGAAACGCGTAGGGCCTTTTATACAAAATTGTAGGGGATTGCCAGTTTGTGCTTTAATAAAGGACTCCGTTATCAATGATGGGGTCCTGCTTGCTTCATTGAGTTGCGTCTCCAAAGCAAAAGGAAAACAGTTGGAGGAGATATATATATATATATATATATATATATATATATATATATATATATATATATATATATATATATATATATATATATTCCGCTCCGTGGGGTTGTCCAAGTAGCGGGTAGCACCCGAGCCTGCGTGCGCCATCCCCAAGGCGTTAGTTGGTATGGGCAGTTGCATGCTTGTAATAGGCCCGACGCGTTTTCGGAAATTTATTTTCCTCATCAGGGGCCAGCAGTAAAGTGCACGACGTCTACCATCTCCCTGTATGAAAACACGCATTGTGCTTATGGGAGATGTAGTCCATATATCCTGGATGGATGCACTTTCAAATTACTGCTCGTTCCAAAGGCTCTAACATGAGCCCCCAAACATCACTCCTGTCCTCATCCATCGCGCAGCTCCACATACGAGACTCCTTGGATAGAGGGTCTCGTGGCCCCCGTTTCTTCGGGGTGGTGCTACCCAGCGGCAGGACCGCCGCTAATATATTCCGCTCCGTGGGGTTGTCCAAGTAGCGGGTAGCACCCGAGCCTGCGTGCGCCATCCCCAAGGCGTTAGTTGGTATGGGCAGTTGCGTGCTTGTAATAGGCCCGACGTGTTTCGGAAATTTATTTTCCTCATCAGGGGCCAGCAGTAAAGTGCACGACGTCTACCATCTCCCTGTATGAAAACACGCATTGTGCTTATGGGAGATGTAGTCCATATATCCTGGATGGATGCACTTTCAAATTACTGCTCGTTCCAAAGGCTCTAACATGAGCCCCCAAACATCACTCCTGTCCTCATCCATCGCGCAGCTCCACATACGAGACTCCTTGGATAGAGGGTCTCGTGGCCCCCGTTTCTTCTGGGTGGTGCTACCCAGCGGCAGGACCGCCGCTAATATATTCCGCTCCGTGGGGTTGTCCAAGTAGCGGGTAGCACCCGAGCCTGCGTGCGCCATCCCCAAGGCGTTAGTTGGTATTGGCAGTTGCGTGCTTGTAATAGGCCCGACGCATTTCGGAAATTTATTTTCCTCATCAGGGGCCAGCAGTAAAGTGCACGACGTCTACCATCTCCCTGTATGAAAACACGCATTGTGCTTATGGGAGATGTAGTCCATATATCCTGGATGGATGCACTTTCAAATTACTGCTCGTTCAAACGGCTCTAACATGAGCCCCCAAACATCACTCCTGTCCTCATCCATCGCGCAGCTCCACATACGAGACTCCTTGGATAGAGGGTCTCGTGGCCCCCGTTTCTTCGGGGTGGTGCTACCCAGCGGCTGGACCGCAGCTAATATATTCCGCTCCGTGGGGTTGTCCAAGTAGCGGGTAGCACCCGAGCCTGCGTGCGCCATCCCCAAGGCGTTAGTTGGTATGGGCAGTTGCGTGCTTGTAATAGGCCCGACGCGTTTCGGAAATTTATTTTCCTCATCAGGGGCCAGCAGTAAAGTGCACGACGTCTACCATCTCCCTGTATGAAAACACGCATTGTGCTTATGGGAGATGTAGTCCATATATCCTGGATGGATGCACTTTCAAATTACTGCTCGTTCCAAAGGCTCTAACATGAGCCCCCAAACATCACTCCTGTCCTCATCCATCGCGCAGCTCCACATACGAGACTCCTCGTATGTGGAGTCTCGTATGAAACGGGGGCCACGAGACCCTCTATCCAAGGAGTCTCGTATGTGGAGCTGCGCGATGGATGAGGACAGGAGTGATGTTTGGGGGCTCATGTTAGAGCCTTTGGAACGAGCAGTAATTTGAAAGTGCATCCATCCAGGATATATGGACTACATCTCCCATAAGCACAATGCGTGTTTTCATACAGGGAGATGGTAGACGTCGTGCACTTTACTGCTGGCCCCTGATGAGGAAAATAAATTTCCGAAACGCGTCGGGCCTATTACAAGCACGCAACTGCCCATACCAACTAACGCCTTGGGGATGGCGCACGCAGGCTCGAGTGCTACCCGCTACTTGGACAACCCCACGGAGCGGAATATATTAGCGGCGGTCCTGCCGCTGGGTGGCACCACCCCGAAGAAATGGGGGCCACGAGACCCTCTATCCAAGGAGTCTCGTATGTGGAGCTGCGCGATGGATGAGGACAGGAGTGATGTGTGGGGGCTCATGTTAGAGCCTTTGGAACGAGCAGTAATTTGAAAGTGCATCCATCCAGGATATATGGACTACATCTCCCATAAGCACAATGCGTGTTTTCATACAGGGAGATGGTACACGTCGTGCACTTTACTGCTGGCCCCTGATGAGGAAAATAAATTTCCGAAACGCGTCGGGCCTATTACAAGCACGCAACTGCCCATACCAACTAACGCCTTGGGGATGGCGCACGCAGGCTCGAGTGCTACCCGCTACTTGGACAACCCCACGGAGCGGAATATATTAGCGGCGGTCCTGCCGCTGGGTGGCACCACCCCGAAGAAATGGGGGCCACGAGACCCTCTATCCAAGGAGTCTCGTATGTGGAGCTGCGCGATGGATGAGGACAGGAGTGATGTGTGGGGGCTCATGTTAGAGCCTTTGGAACGAGCAGTAATTTGAAAGTGCATCCATCCAGGATATATGGACTACATCTCCCATAAGCACAATGCGTGTTTTCATACAGGGAGATGGTAGACGTCGTGCACTTTACTGCTGGCCCCTGATGAGGAAAATAAATTTCCGAAACGCGTCGGGCCTATTACAAGCACGCAACTGCCCATACCAACTAACGCCTTGGGGATGGCGCACGCAGGCTCGAGTGCTACCCGCTACTTGGATAACCCCACGGAGCGGAATATATTAGCGGCGGTCCTGCCGCTGGGTGGCACCACCCCGAAGAAACGGGGGCCACGAGACCCTCTATCCAAGGAGTCTCGTATGTGGAGCTGCACGATGGATGAGGACAGGAGTGATGTTTGGGGGCTCATGTTAGAGCCTTTGGAACGAGCAGTAATTTGAAAGTGCATCCATCCAGGATATATGGACTACATCTCCCATAAGCACAATGCGTGTTTTCATACAGGGAGATGGTAGACGTCGTGCACTTTACTGCTGGCCCCTGATGAGGAAAATAAATTTCCGAAACGCGTCGGGCCTATTACAAGCACGCAACTGCCCATACCAACTAACGCCTTGGGGATGGCGCACGCAGGCTCGAGTGCTACCCGCTACTTGGACAACCCCACGGAGCGGAATATATTAGCGGCGGTCCTGCCGCTGGGTGGCACCACCCCGAAGAAACGGGGGCCACGAGACCCTCTATCCAAGGAGTCTCATATGTGGAGCTGCGCAATGGATGAGGACAGGAGTGATGTTTGGGGGCTCATGTTAGAGCCTTTGGAACGAGCAGTAATTTGAAAGTGCATCCATCCAGGATATATGGACTACATCTCCCATAAGCACAATGTGTGTCTTCATACAGGGAGATGGTAGACGTCGTGCACTTTACTGCTGGCCCCTGATGAGGAAAATAAATTTCCGAAACGCGTCGGGCCTATTACAAGCACGCAACTGCCCATACCAACTAACGCCTTGGGGATGGCGCACGCAGGCTCGAGTGCTAACCGCTACTTGGACAACCCCACGGAGCGGAATATATTAGCGGCGGTCCTGCCGCTGGGTGGCACCACCCCGAAGAAACGGGGGCCACGAGACCCTCTATCCAAGGAGTCTCGTATGTGGAGCTGCGCGATGGATGAGGACAGGAGTGATGTTTGGGGGCTCATGTTAGAGCCTTTGGAACGAGCAGTAATTTGAAAGTGCATCCATCCAGGATATATGGACTATATCTCCCATAAGCACAATGCGTGTTTTCATACAGGGAGATGGTAGACGTCGTGCACTTTACTGCTGGCCCCTGATAAGGAAAATAAATTTCCGAAACGCGTCGGGCCTATTACAAGCACGCAACTGCCCATACCAACTAACGCCTTGGGGATGGCGCACGCAGGCTCGAGTGCTACCCGCTACTTGGACAACCCCACGGAGCGGAATATATATATATATATATATATATATATATATATATATATATATATATATATATATATATATATATATATATATATATATACATATACATATATATATATATATATATATATATATATATATTCACTGAAAAAACCATAGGTTATAGACCATATATAGTTAGGAATTCGCATTTACAAAACCTTATTTTACTCACACAAAACCATTGAAATTCCATATATAGTTAGTTGCACTAACTATATATCGCGCACCCGCAATCCACTGCTGATGATGTCACATATTACATCATTCATGACATGGTCAGTGACATCACTGATGACATCACTGATGACATCTCAAATGACATCACTGATGACATCTCAAATTACATCACTGATGACATCACTGATGACATCTCATTTGACATTACTGATCACATCACTGATGATATCATTCATGTGATAATACGATGAACCTCTTCAGACTCTAATATAACCTTAGATACAATCAGTGTAAACAGACACTCACAGACTGTCACTCATCCATGGAGTTACTCACACACCTAGTCAGTCATGCAAAGAATCAATCACACCTCCATTTCCTCAACTATACAGTTATACAAACTTTACTTATTCAAACATATACTAACACATATTTACTCTCTTATACAATCCCTGATACAAGTTCACAATGATCCATACAGCCACTCACACATTCACTGGCTCTTATGCACAGTTATTTATATATGTCAACTCTCACATGTACTGTGTTTTACATATGTACTTACTTTGACATGTAGCACTGAGATATCCATTCACTCACCAATACACTCATGCACACAGTCAACCGCCCATACAGCTGTTTCCACATGCACTTTTAAAACCATACATCTAGTGAATCAACTGCTCACACATCTATGCACAGAGGCATACACCTCCCAGCCACCCACACACACACTCAGTCTCCCATACAAATACTTGGGCAACCAATCAATAACCCATATAGTTACTCATATAGCTACTTATCAACACATGCAACAGTTTACAGAACAACAGACATAATGATGCACAAATTAAGACAGTTTAGTCACTAACCCATGCACTCAGTGAGACACATTTAATCACTCACTCATACAGTCAGTCATGCACCTACTAAATCCTTCATCCAGACACTTATACATCCACTCATTCTTCAATATGTAAGACATATTTTAACTTTACAGAAACATATAGTCACTGGATGTTGTCATCAGTGATGTCATCAGTGATGTCATTTGAGATGTCATCAGTGATGTCATCAGTGATGTCACTGACCATGTCATGAATGATGTAATATGTGACATCATCAGCAGTGGATTGCGGGTGCGCGATATATAGTTAGTGCAACTAACTATATATGGAATTTCAATGGTTTTGTGTGAGTAAAATAAGGTTTTGTAAATGCGAATTCCTAACTATATATGGTCTATAACCTATGGTTTTTTCAGTGAATTTTCAAGGTTTTGTAAATGCTAATTCCTAACTATATATGGTCCATAACCTATGGTTTTTTCAGTGAATTTTCAAGGTTTTGTAAATGCTAATTCCTAACTATATATGGTCTATAACCTATGGTTTTTTCAGTGAATATATATATATACATACATATATAAACATATATCATCTGTATATCTATATAAATACAAACATAAATGCATGCATACATATACTTATATGCATACAGATGCATGTTATTTACATGAAAGTTGAAAAAACACTAATAAAAGCAAAGCTAAAAAGCCACCTCATTACAAACAGAATGGCTTTAACTTAAACGAGGGCGAGATCAATTGCATTTTCAATGCTTGTTTACTTTGGTTCCATCAAGAAGGCATTCAGATGTGTCACACATTTGCCATAAATTCTGAATGTTAGCACTCTAGTTGCACATTAGATCACTGTAGTAAAGCTACTGCTCACCAGGGACGTCTGCTGCTGGTATTCAAAGTGCATGTTTCAGTCTGCATGTCAGAATTTTTTTAATGAAATAGAAGAGGATTTGAGAAGTCACTCAAAATGATCCCTAATTTTTCTTTCTGAAGCACTAATCATACTTTCTTTGGCAAAATTAACCCCCTCATGTTGTTCCTTTTTAAATTGAGTGTTTTCAGACTTACCACTTCATTCCAATCAAGATGGCTTCTGGTGTGCCATACTTTTGTCATAAGTAAGACTGTTAGCGCTCTAGTTGTTCTTTAGAACACTCTGGGACATTCTGTCATTGGGCTATACTTGGGGTACATCTGGGTGATATTTGGGCTACATTTAGGCTCTTTTGTCTCTGGTGGCCATCTTGGGAGACTGTATGTCAGAATTTTTTAATGAAATTGAAGAGGGTTTGAGAAGTCACTCAAAATGTGCCCTAATTTTTCTTTCTGCAGCACTAATCATAATTCATATGGCAAAATATACCCCCTCATTTTGTTCCCTTTTAAATTAAATGTTTTAAGAGTTATCACTTTATTCCAATCAAGATGGCTTCAGGTGTGCCATACCTTTGTAATAAGTAGGACTGTTAGCGCTCTAGTTGTTCTTTAGAACACTCTGGGACATTCTGTCATTGGGCTATACTTAGGCTACATCTGGGTGATATTTGGGCTACATTTGGGCTCTTTTGTCTCTGGTGGCCATTTTGGGAGACTGCATGTCAGAATTTTTTAATGAAATAGAAGAGGATTTGAAAAGTCACTCAAAATGTGCCCTAATTTTTCTTTCTGCAGCACTAATAATACCTTCTATTGCATAATATACCCCCTCATTTTGTTCCTTTTTAAATTAAATGTTTTAAGAGTCACCACTTTATTCCCATCACGATGGCTCCAGGTGTGCTATACCTTTGTAATACGTAGGACTGTTAGCGCTCTAGTTGTTCTTTAGAACACTTTAGGAGGCTGCAGTAGAGCACAAAGGAATCAACTGACAGTCTCTGTCCTTGTTGGATGTACATGTTTTACTGAGAATGTCAGACTTCATTTTCACATGACTGAGAAAGATAATGTGAATTTACAGAAAATATGCTTTCAGTTTAGCTTATAGTTCCCCTTCCAAACCACTGTGGGAAAATCATGAGATATTAGTTTTCTTTCAAACAATATTCATGATATCACAGCAGAAGGTTTTTTCACATGGTAAAATCACCTTAGAACCCACCACAATTCCTAAAACGAGTATGGTACCATCAACAAATGATTTATAATGTAACTAAAGTCCTAAAACCCTCTATTAACTACAATGCTTTTTAATGAGGTGCTATCATGTATATTGGTCCCAAGATGGCTGCCAACACTTCTTGGATGAAGTGCTGACAGCCAATCAGATCAGATGTGTGGTTAGGCTCCGCCCAGATATATATCTTTTTTTGAACCTAAATTACTCAAAATCCACTGGAGCACATATATTGAGACCTAGCAAAGGCACATCGGGCTAACAGTCCCTACAATTTTGCCAAGTTTCGTGCAAATCCATTCAGCCGTTTGAGCTAAAAGTGAGGCCAACCGCCCTATGGAAATTAACATGGGAAAAACGCGTTTTGGGACCCCCCTTTTTTCTCGGCCCCCCCTTGATGAAACCCAACCAAATTGTCAGGGGCTGCTCAGAAACAAAATGTTCCATTTTCCTGAAAATTTCAGCCAATTCCGTCCACAAACGCCAAAGTTATTAGACATAGAATTTTCAAAAATCCCATAGAGAAAAAATCCTAACTATATATACCTACTGGCGACCGCCAGTAGGTAATATATATATATATATACATATACTTGGAAAAGAAACAGAAAAAGAGACTAAACTGTAACAACAAAAAAAAGAAAAAAAGAGATAAAAAGTTAATTCATCTGTAAAAAGCCTCCTTGCATATATATATATAGACATATATATATATATTTTAACATAGTTATGTAGTATTCACTATTATGAGCACCATATATATTTTCTTATTTATATAAAAAAACTGTTCCTTTTTCAGGAGTTGAAGTGAGCTGGGTGTCTGACAACTGGGACCAGTTGTTAAAGGGTAAAACGTGAAATAACTGAATATTATTGGCACATAGATATATAAAAACCTGGAATAGTGTTTACAGATAGCTATTTTGCAAATATGCGACTGCATTGAAGCAGTAAATTTGCACAAAGGGTTACACCCTATAAAACTAGATAATGGTAATTAGAAATAGAGGAAGCATGTTTACAGATTGGCATCTTTTGCACATACATTCGAAGCATTGAAGCTGCAATAATTTTGAAACAGAAAAAGAGACTAAACTGTAACAACAAAAAAAAGAAAAAAAGAGATAAAAAGTTAATTCATCTGTAAAAAGCCTCCTTGCATATATATATATAGACATATATATATATTTTAACATAGTTATGTAGTATTCACTATTATGAGCACCATATATATTTTCTTATTTATATAAAAAAACTGTTCCTTTTTCAGGAGTTGAAGTGAGCTGGGTGTCTGACAACTGGGACCAGTTGTTAAAGGGTAAAACGTGAAATAACTGAATATTATTGGCACATAGATATATAAAAACCTGGAATAGTGTTTACAGATAGCTATTTTGCAAATATGCGACTGCATTGAAGCAGTAAATTTGCACAAAGGGTTACACCCTATAAAACTAGATAACGGTAATTAGAAATAGAGGAAGCATGTTTACAGATTGGCATCTTTTGCACATACATTCGAAGCATTGAAGCTGCAATAATTTTTTTAATTGGATGTATTGTAAATTAATTGAATGCACTGTGTATATAGTAATTAGTGTTTTTAAAGAAACTAAACTTGTTTGAAAACTTTTTTACATTACATTTTATTATATGCCATATTTATTAATCATTGTAAATTTGCACAAATTCAGTCTTTGTTTACCATTAACGCATTTATGCTGCTATAAACTGTAAATACTATGAAAAGAATACTTAAAAGGTTAAATGCTTTTTAAATGTACCGTACCAGCATTGTACAAGCCACTGACCCTGTATTACACAAGTATTTTTTCACTTTCTATGAATCACGTGGTTTGCGCGATAAAAGGCCAAACAAGAAAAATGGTATACTGAGGCTCTCAGGAAAGAGAAACAGGAGTGCAGGAGGATAGAAAAGAGATGGCGGCGATCACACACGGAGGAGAACAACAAGGCACATCGAGCAGCTCAAACCAATTACTACAAACACATTAAAGCTGCCCGCAAAAATAACATTGCCCAACAGCTCATTGAAGCCGGAAATTCTCCTAAAGAACTGTATAGGATTTTGGAAACATTCGTAAAACCTATGGCTTGTATAAGTCCAGATGACTTCTCACAAAGCCTATGTGATGAAGTATCATTATACTTTGAAAACAAAATAGAGACTATCCATGAAAATTTTTTAGTATCCCAATTAAATAGCGATACTTTGAATGTTTCCTTCCCCAGCAGAAATACCAACCTTACATTAACCACATTTCCTCCTATTAACACTGATGAGCTCCACACCATAATGATCCAAATAAAATCTGGATCGCCGGATGATCTCATCCCTGTTAAAATCTTAACCTCTCTCCCTACCCTGTTAGCTCCCTACATTCAGGATGTAATCAATCAGTCTCTTAAAGAGGGAAAAGTACCAACTGAATGGAAAACTGCAGTGGTGAACCCTATTCGCAAGAATGCGGCTCTCCCGTGGACGGAACTTTCCAACCTCCGTCCCATCTCCCTTCTGCCGTATTACAGCAAGGTGGTCGAGAAACATGTAAATGCACACCTGTCGAATTACATCGAGGCAGCGGGCGGCCTAGGCCACTCGCAATCTGGTTTTAGGCCCAACCATAGCACCGAATCAGCCCTCCTGTCAGTGACAGATAACATCAGAATGTCACTGGACAGGGGGAGCTCAGTGATTCTGGTGCTATTGGATTTGTCCGCTGCCTTCGACACGGTGTCACACAAAATTCTTCTCGACCGTCTGAAGGGAGTGGGAGTAAGGGGGACCGCTCTTGCATGGCTTGAAAGCTTTCTTGAAGGTAGACAACAAGGAGTCAAATTA
The DNA here is from genome assembly GCF_964263255.1 of Lissotriton vulgaris. Classification (NCBI taxonomy): domain Eukaryota; kingdom Metazoa; phylum Chordata; class Amphibia; order Caudata; family Salamandridae; genus Lissotriton; species Lissotriton vulgaris. The sequence goes on along the minus strand of NC_141695.1, from coordinate 1,300,171,796 downwards.
GGCTCCCATAAATCTGTCTGCAGGAAGCTTACCAAAGGTGTGCCACAGGGCTCATGTTTGAGCCCCACGTTGTTTAACGTATATGTGGCCCCTCTGGCTGAGATTATTAGATCTTATGGGTTCTCACCAATTTCCTACGCTGACGATACCCAGCTGTTGTTTCCCTTTCAAACCATCACACCTGCAGTCATGCAATCTTTTCAAAACGGCATGAGAGCGGTGGCTGGTTGGATGGCCCAGAACTTCCTCCAGTGCAATGTGACCAAAACGGAGGTCATGTTGTTTGGAGGGGCCACCTTGCTATGGTCGCCGGATTGGTGGCCATCTGAGCTAGGACCTGTCCCATCACCCAAACAGACCATCAAAAATTTGGGGGTACGCCTGGACCAAAATCTGATTATGAAAGATCATGTCAGCCAGGTCGCGGGAACGTGTTTCCGCACAATTGGTCTCCTACGGCGTATCTTCCCTTTCCTACCGAACATCCATAGGAAAACGCTGGTTCAGGCCCTAATCCTTGGACGGGTAGACTACTGTAATAGTCTACTTAGCTCCGCCAACCATGAACAACTACGCAGACTGCAGGTGGTACAGAACACCGCGGCAAGACTCATCCTGAATGTTCCTCCCCGTACCCCCTCTCGTCCCCTCCTTTGCCACCTTCACTGGCTCCCAGTGCAACAGAGGGTGAGTTTTAAACTCTGCTGCATTATGCATAAGTGCATATATGGGTCTGGTCCCAAATATCTAAAAGATATTTTTTTCCTCTACTCTCCCGGACGTGCTCTGCGATCTAGCAACACTATGCTGCTACATATACCGAAAGTTACCAGAGCAAGGCAGGGTGGCCGAGCACCCTCCCTAAAAGGCCCCCTGCTGTGGAACTCTCTACCACCGCAGCTGAGACAAATCTCCAATCTTTGTTCCTTTAGGAAGAAACTAAAAACTTTCCTATTCACATCTGGTTAACCTGACCTCTTTCTCTGTCATCCCCTTAATATGATTTATCCCTCTCATTCAGGAGCCACGCGCGGAGATAACCTTTCGGGGCTGATTCAGGCGCGTTATAAGAATATAAATAAATAAATAAAATAAAGGTCTCTGGTACCACTGATCCGTTATGTGAACAAGGGTAGTCCATACCCGAAACGCGTCAGGCCAGTGAGAAACAAGGGGATAATAAACTTGAACCTTTGTACTGGACGAGCTGTAAGGTGGTCCTTGTGTTCTGCGTGCCGTGCGAGCAGCGTGGAGATGCAGGAGGAGAATTATATATATATATATATATATATATACCTATTTACGTTACATTGATGACCTATTCTTTGTTTGGAGAGGGACGGAGGAGGCAGCAAGGCAATTTGTTGAAAGGCTAAATGTAAATAGTTTGAATCTGCATTTTACATCTTGCATTGATGCTAAAAGAGTCTGTTTTCTGGATATGGAAATATATATCAGTGAAAACTGTATGCAAACTAGACTATACAGAAAGCCGACGGCAGGTAACACCATCCTGCACGCAGCCAGCCACCACCCTGGCCATTTGATACGCAGCATTCCCTATGGGGAAATGTTGCGTATCAAACGCATTTGTAGCAGCGAGGAGGAATGCACCTCAGCTCAGGAAGCTTGTAAAAATAGATTCCTTGCAAGGGGATACTCTAGATCCTTGGTTGAGTCCGCACAGAGGAGGACCCAACAGATATCCCGTGAATCTGCCCTGATCCCGAGAAATAGGGAGGCAGAAACAACTGCGGTGGGAGGGGTCAGCAGTCCTCGTATGATTGTTACATATAGCCGGCAGCATTCAGCCTTAAGAAAGATATTTTGTGATAACTGGTACCTCATATTGGGGGATCCGGTTATTGGCAACAAGGTATCGAAAAAACCACTCCTGACCTTCAGGAAATCTAAATCCATGGCTAATGCCTTAGTCCAAAATGCCCTGGAACCACAGATGTCATCAACGTGGAAGGCACTGGGAGGGGGTTTCAAGAAATGCATACAATGTAAGGCATGTAAACATGGGATCAACAAATCCAGCTATGTTGTCCCATTCTCCAGTACCCCTAGGAGCATTACTAAACGCCTTACATGTAAGACAGATTACGCGGTTTATGTGCTGGAGTGCACATGTGGTCTTAGGTATGTGGGGAGCACCCGCCTGCCGGTCCACAAACGTGTGCTTCAGCACATTAGAGCTATCTCTAACAAAGATCAGGCCTATCCTGTTGCTAGGCATTTTGAACAACAGCATAGTTCCAACCCCGTACATCTCTTTTATTTTGTCATCGATGCAGTATGGCCCATGAAAAGAGGGGGTGATCGGGAGGCAAAACTACGCCTCCTTGAGACTAGATACATCCTAGAATTAGACAGCAAGCAGCCACAGGGTCTTAATGCGACGGAAGATTTATACACTTGTTTATAGTTTGATGGGAGCATTTGTATATTGAAATTCCTTCGCGACAGCTATTTCAGGATGGATTCTTTAATTATTGTGATTTGCATATGTTGCCATATGGGTACTTGGTTTTTAAGTAGTAACAATGTTGTTGTTATATTTGACCATCTGACGCCTCCTCACAATCTGTGTTAAGAGCTTCTTTCAAATAGGAGGAGGATAAGCCCATGGGGTATGACCAGGGGTTAAACACAACATGTTTTTTTGACCAAGTATTGATTTCTTTTTTGTATATATTTTAAGCACTAAGCACGAGCACTTTTAGAAATCTCATTTACTTAACACTCAATTTGTGCCAATGTCAGAATGAAATGTGTAGTATTGTAGTGCAATTTGACAAGGTTCTGTGCCCACTGGGGCTTTATTTCTTCTGCTCAGTGCCTTGTACATTTGGGGAGAGAGTAATTATGTGAACAGCTTAACCTTGTGAATCTATGATCAATTCTTGTTGGTTCACGTTCACTTTGTAAATAACCTGTATTTATACAGTTATTTAAATTTCTGTGGTTTTTAAGGTGTAAATATATATTTATATATTTTATAAATAAAGCCACTTGTACTTTTAACATAGTATGTTTATAACTTCGCATACAAATGTTAGCACATGTGGATGAAGTATTTTTTCTATGTTGTTGAATACTTTGTAAGAATTGAGCGCGCACTTGCACTTTAAATGTATGGCATTGGCTCTCAGCAACTGGCCATGTGATCAAGCTGTGAAAGGCGAAACGCGTTATGGCGGCGGCAGGCTTGCTGGAAATAAAACACCACGATTAAAGCACCTAAAACTGGGTCTGTTCCTTCGTCAGTGTTGGAGTGTTGGGCTGAGGCGGCTGCTTTGGCTAGTGACGAATTTTCGTGCATATATATATATATATATATATATATATTCATTGAAAAAACCATAGGTTTCACACATGTTATAGTTAGCTGGACATTTCACTCATACAAAACCTTTGAAATTCCCCCGTTATAGTTAGTTCAGCTAACTGTAACTCGCGCGCCCGCAATGCACTGCTGATGACGTCACATATTACATCACTCATGACATGGTCAGTGACATCACTCATGACATCACTGATGACATCTCAAATGACATCCCTGATGACATCACTGATGACATCATCCAGTGAAAGTGTGTCTTTCTGAAAAATATTTTTTTTTATATATGTATATCTAAAGGTCGATGTTAGAATAAATGGGTAAATAAGTGTCTAAATGGATGTTTTTTTGTAAATTGATTGTATAACTGACTTATTAAGTATATCTAAGTGAATAGGTGTACTAGCGAGTAATCTTTAAATATTTAAATGTCTGTATCAGTGTCTCACTTTGTATATAAGTGGCTGCATGGGTTGGTGAGTAGCTACATGAGTGTGTATATGGGTTATTAGTTTGTTTTTTGAGTACCAAAATGAGTGTTTGTACGGTTCGCTGGGGAGTATTACTTAGCGCACAGATGCATGAATTACTGACTCACTGTTTGTATGTGTTTTGAAGACAGCAGGTGTGCAGGACTGTATGGGTGGATGAGTGTGTGTATGGGTGTGTTACTGAGTGAATGACTGTCTCAATAGTATCTTTATGAGTAACTACATATGTTTTAAACTAGTATATGTGAGTATTGATGTATATAAGTGAGTATATCTGAGAGCGACAGATTCTAAGACCTCCTGTATAAATAAGTATGTGTTTCTATTAGTGATTGTTTAAGAGAGTAAGTATGTCTACGATTCTGTCGAAGTTAGTGTAGTGGTGGGTGTATAGCTGTATATGCAAGTAAATAGATATTTGATAGTTTATTTGCGTCTGTGAGTATGTGTGTGACTAACTCTATAGATGAGTGTCGGTGTATAACAGGATATATAGGTGTATGAGTTCATATGATGAGTCAGTATATGTATGAGTGACTATATAGAACTTTTGGTGAATGAGTGGATGTGTATGTAGATTGTGGGATTACTCAATAGGTTGTTCTAACTGGAATTGGTATCTCCATTTTTTTGAAAAGTTTAGTTTCTATTTTTGATCGTGTGTATCAAAGGTTATATTACAGTAAGAGGAGGTGTGCCACAAGGATGTTGTCATCCGCGATGTCATCAGTGATGTCATTTGAGATGTCATCAGTGATGTCATGAGTGATGTCACTGACCATGTCATGAGTGATGTAATATGTGACGTCATCAGCAGTGCATTGCGGGTGCGCGAGTTCCTATGGTTTTTTCAATGAATTTGCAAGGTTTTTTAAGTGCTAATTCCTAACTATAACGTGTGTGAAACCTATGGTTTTTTTCAGTGAATTTCAAAGGTTTTGTAAATGATAATTATTAAATGTATTAATCGTTATATTTTTTTATACCGATTTACTACATTATTTTAAACTATTTATTTTTAGATATTTTATTTTTTAAATTACATTACATATTTTTAATTTAAATTGAAAAAAATGTTTAAAAATTACTTTTCAGGAATAGTAGTGAGCTAGATTGGGGAATTAATTCCTCTTCAATACTGAGGTCCCCTGTGAGTAAACTAGCCCACCAGGTACCTCCAGTATGCGCCAGGCAGCCGTGTTGAAGAGAGGTGTTCAAAGGGCACACCCCCTTTTTACAACACTCTGCAACACAGCTCCGTGGCGCTTACTGGAGATACCTGTTGGACTAGTTGCCCCCTAGGGGACCTCTGAATTGAACAGGAATTAATTCCCCAACTTAAAACGCGCCTAAGGGCATGTTTGCACTCACATCACCTCAAGCCCCGCCCCCTACCTTCACCACTGTGCTAACGCGCCCTGTAGAGTGTTTCTAAGTTGGGAGATTAAGTCCCCTTACATATTGGGGGTCCCTGGGGGCCAACTAGCCCACCTTGAACCTCCAGTATATGCCAGGAGGCTACGTTGCAGAGAGATGTAATGAGGCCACGCCCCTTTTTACACCTCTCTGCAACGCAGCCCCCGGGCACGTTTGCAGAGGGGGAACTAATTCCCCTTGCATACTGGGGGTCCCTGGGGGCCAACTAGCCCACCAGGAATCTCCAGTATGCGCCAGGGGACTGCATTGCAGAGAGGTGTAATGAGGCCATGTCCCTTTTTACACCTCTCTGCAACGCAGCCCCTGGACGCGTTTGCAGAGGGGGACCTAATTCCCCTTGCATACTGGGGGGTCAATGGGGGCCAACTATCCCACCAGGAACCTCCAGTATGCGCCCGAGGTCTGTATTGCAGAGAGCTGTAAAGAGGCCACGCCCCTTTTTACACCTCTCTGCAACGCAGCTCCCTGGCGCGTTTGCAGAGGGGAACCAATTCCCCTTGGAACCTCCAGTATGCGCCAGGGGGCTGCGTTGCTTTGCCCCAGGGGTGGCGGTCCCCGGGGCAGTGTGGGGGGGGGGTTGGGGCCCCCCCACACTTCTTTTTCACTATGCCCCCGGGATTTGGTCCCCCGAGGGGGTAATTTGAAAAAAAGCACACCGGGTTTAAAAAAAAAAAATTGGGGGCCTTGGGGATCCGTGTAGGACCACCTGAGCAGGCCTAGGGGGTCAGGGTGTTTCTACCCTGCCTCCTTTTTGCCTTCTACCCGTTTGTTTTTCTGCTTTCCTGTGCCTTGGTCTACCGAGCACAAGATGGCTGCCAACACTTCCTGGTTTGGAGTGTTGAAAGCCAATGAGCATGCAGCTCGTGCTCGGAAAGGTTTAGAACTCAAAAAGGGGCCAGGGTAGAAGCACCCTGACCCCCTAGGCCTGCTCAGGGGGTCCCACAAGGACCCCCCCAAAAAATATTTTTTTCAAAAATCACGGGGTACGCGTACCGTACGCGCACCCCGCGATTTATTTTTTTTGGGGGGCCTTTGGGGTTCTTGTGGGACCCCCTGAGCAGGCCTAGGGGGCCAGGGTGCTTCTACCCTGCCCCCTTTTTGAGTTCTACACATTTGTTTTTCTGCTTTCTTGTGCCTCAGTCTACCGAGGCACAAGATGGCTGCCAACAATTTCTGTTTTGGAGTGTTGACAGACAGTGGCAGCCAATCAGCATGCAGCTCGTGCACGGGAAGGTACGCGTACCGTATGCATACGGTACGCGTACGGTGCGCGCACGGTGCACGCTTATAGATATATATTTTTTTTCTCAGGAACTACTGGAGGGATGTACACCATTTAAGCAAAAGCGTGATCTGCGAATAAGACTCTACCATTTTGCCAAATTTCTTGTAATTCCGTTCATCCGTTCGGGCTGTAGCCGTGTCTAATCGTCCTATGGAAAATAACATGGGGAAAACACGTTTTGGGACCCCCATTTTTTCTCAGCCCCTACTGGACGAATCCCTCCAAAACTTTCAGGGAAGGAACGGAGCGGAGCGGAGCGGGCCAACTCCTTTGAGAAATTCGCAAAGATTCATCAACCGGCGCTAAAGTTATTCCCAATAGAATGTTGCGGATTCCCTATGGAAACTAGGTCGTAACTATAACTACCTATTGGGGACCGCCAGTAGGTAATATATATATATATATATATATATATATATATATATATATATATATATATATATATATATATATATATATATATATATATATACACATATATATATATATATATATACATATATATATATATATATATATATATATATATATATATATATATATAAATATATATATATATATATATAGCCCGAACTTCTGGACAGAATTACTCCAAATTTGTCTGGAAGGTAGCTTTTAGTTTGCAGATTACACTCTCAGTTATTAGGTGTAAATCTGTTCAGTAGTTTAAGAGTAATTAAAGGAAATCCAAATTTGCATATCTACCGCTGCAAATCCTTTGTGAATAATGCGGACAAGCTCATGCAGAGATGTGCAACGCTCTGTTTGGCTGCCCGCACTTCAACCAGGAAGTGTTGGCACCCATCTTGGGACTCAGCTTCAGCCGAGTCCCCGCAAAATAACACAAAAAAAGAAGAAAAAGGGTCAGGGTACAAATACCCTAACCCTGTAGCCTTGGTCCTGGGGGCAGGCAACACAGCATTTTGTTTAATACATGGCAAAATTTGTGAATATTCACAAATATCGCTGTGAATCAAGCAAGTGCAGTCTCTTGTACTTGCTTTTAATATACTGCCAGGTGCCAGGTCCTGGGTGCATGCTGATTTTAATGAATAAGCGGGGCGCATAGTGACCCCCCCATCTAGGGCTTATTTCTGTCCCAGGACCCACTACCTCCCCAGGACTATAAAAAAAAATTAATAGGGGGACACACTGAACCCCCCTCCTCGAGCCCTGTGGACCACCACCCGAGGCTACATTTAACATTAGAGAGGGGGTCTGCTCGAACTCCCGTCCCTGAGGACAACCACCTCCCCTGGGCCAACCTGTGCATAAGAAAAGAGGAGGGCCACGCAGCCTCCTCCTGGAACCAATTATGGCCCTGGGGACCGCCACCCCTCAAGCTCCTGTTATGTCCCATGCTGCCCACCCCCAGGAAATAGCTGTTCGCATGCAAACGCAAACACTCTACTTCCAGCATGCAGGAGTTGTCAAACTGCTCCCAATTGTTGGAAGCAGAGGTTTAATCTCTTTCCCTGTGCACAGACATGCAGGTAGGGAAAGAGATGAAAGTATTGCTATTGCATGCAGGGAGCTACATTTTCAGCAGCTCCCTGTATGCAAGAGGAATGGTGTCTGCCGCAGCTGTCTTGAGGCTCCTCCCACAGTCCCCTATGTGCACACTGGTGCCCTGGGCATAACCAGGGCACCCAGTGAGTCATGGCTGGGCCCCAAAATTAGGGGCCACTAGGCCCCCCTCCCCATTGGTTTGTGGCCAGACCTCGGGGTTATGGACCCTGGGGCTGTGTGACCCCCTCCCCATTACATTTCAGCCAACTGCGTTACGGTCCCTTTAGCCAAAATTGGCCCAGGAGGGGGTTCACATGCCCCCCATTACATTTTGGCGAGCCCCAGGGGGATGTGGTCCTGTGTCCGAAATCAGCCTGGGGAAGAGGGCCACGCAGCCACCTCCCTCATTAGGCCATTCTAGCCCTGGTGCTCGTTTCAAAGAAATTAAACCTCAAGGGGAGGCACTTACAAATATAAACATAGAAGGTGCACCCATTGTAGCTCCACTTCGGTAAAGGACAAATTATCCTAACTCCTGGGCTTGGCGAAGGCAAGGCAAGCACTGGTCGCGGTAAGCAATCTGAAATCCTTTATGGCGGTGACTGCATTGTTGATCTACTGAAGCGCAATCCGTATATAACTGTGACAAGTGGGTTCTTTGTTGTTCTCACCTAAGGAAAGTAGAGTTCATGTTTCTCCCTCTGAATTGCTAGGAGTATGCAAATGTGGAAATCACTTGGATGCTTCCCCGTTTGGCCTCACCCACCTTAGTAGTACCCAAAGGCCATCCAGCCTTTTGCCTTAGAAACCCCCATGCATTTCCAGTCAAATTTGGTGAGTTCTTGATGATGTGGAATATGAGAACATCTCCACTAAACAAAGAAGCCCTTACTTCATATAGTTAAGAGAAATGACCCTTATTTTGTGGCGATTTACCACTTTGTATTCTTGTTGTCTCCTCTATAGGAGGATTCATGTTTTCACAAATTTCTGGAGCAACACGCACCAGGAACAATCACATTGCCAAAATGCACAAAAGGTCACTAGTGACATTGCCTAGTGCTCCGTTATACAGCTGTAGTGTTGAATACTTGTAGGACATTTACCCAAGGTGGTAGCACTTAATAATTAACCAGTAGAAAGTACTCCACCTGGGCTCATGTTGGATAAAAGGACAGCTGGGGTTGCCTTGTGGCTGAGTCACTTACAGAGCTACTTAAACACCCACATAGACACTTAGACGCCCACTCACACACTCAGGCACTAACATACCAGGCACTCACATACCCAGGGACTCACACACCCACTAACTGGCTCACTCAGACATTCAACACACACTCACAGGCATGCTCAGACACTTATGCAGCCACTCAAAGACCCTAACAGCCTCACACACAGCCACTCACAGACCCTTACAGCCACTTATGCATCCACTCACAGGCCCACTCAGACACTCATGCACTCACTCATTCACAGACTGACACAAACGTATGGAGGTACTCACAAACCTACAGAGACAGTTTTATCCCTACTCACAAACCCACTTAGTTACTCACTCAGACACTCAGGCACCAACTCAGATACCCACTAAGACACTCATGCACCCACTCACAGACCCACTCAGACACTTACACCACCAACACACACCTAGTGAGACACTTTTGCATCCACTTACAAACCCATGCAGACACTTACACATCTACTCACACACCCATTAAGACACTCATGCACTCCCTCACACACCCACTGAGACACTAATGCACTCACTCACACACTCACTTTCAAAAGTTACAGGTTACAGCTAGGAAATAGAATTTAAAAAACCTTAGACATTTCCTGAAATTCCCTGAAAAAACAAAGATTACAGGGACAATATAGCTAGGAAATACAATTAGAAAACACCTTCACAGATAAAACCAGATGTTATTGAGATGTTATAGTTAAGCTCACATTTTTTTCCGCACAAAACCATTGAAATTCAGCAGGTATTGTTACATGAGCTAACTATAACTTACGCCCCCGATAATGCACTACTTATTACATCACTCATGACATGGTCAGTGACATCACTCATGACATCTCAAATTACATCATAGCTGGCATCATCCACAAAACCACTCACACCCCCATAGAATGTCTCATACACAGACTCCCACACAACCTCTCACATACCCATTCACAGACCTATACAAGCACTCACACACCTACTCACTGATCCATAGAGCCACGCACACATCCACCTACTTATACAGCCACTCACACATTGAGTCAGTCAACTATACAGCTCCTCAGACACTCTGTGGAGGCTGTCATCAGTGATGTCACTTGAGATATAATCAGTGATGTGACTGACCATGTCATGAGTGATGTATTATGTGAGGTCATAAGCAGTGCATTGGGGGGCATAAGTCATAGTTAGCTCAGGTAACTATAACTGCTGAATTTCAATGGTTTTGTACAAGTGAAATGGGAGCCTAACTATAACGTCCCTGTAACCTTTGGTTTTGTCAGTGATTTTCTAAGGTTTTTTTTAAATTATTTTTCCTGTAAATAAAATCACTGGAGGTTTACAGAGACAATCTGGGTAATGTATTTTATTGTTGGACACTATACTTATCTATTTCAGGATGAATGAGTTACATGGTATGCTGCAACTTTCTGGTCCGAGAATGCACCATTCAGAAAGTCACCAGGACGCTCACAGGAGCTCAATTAATATCATGCAAATGAGGTACTTGAAATGCACAGCATCTATAAATGGCTCGTGAGCAAGGACTGTAAGAGTTCAAAATGCAATGGGCCCAAGTACACAAATGGAATCTGGATTGCTGAGATTTTTTAAATAAAAGACCCTGTGAAAGGGAGTGCATCTCCATTCTCTGTGACAGAGTGTGGGTCTTAATATTTCGGTCTGTCAGATGGGAGACAGTACCACCGCAGATTGAAGTTGTCTGTGGGGATTTGAATTGGAGCCCTTGATGGAACCTCCAGTGATTTTATTTACAGAGACAATCTGGGTATATGCTTTATTGTTGGACAGTATATTTACCTATTCCTGTATGAATCAATTACTTGGTATGCTGCAAACTTCTGGTTCCAGAATGCCCTATACAGAAAGTCACAAGGATGCTCAGTGAAGCTCAATTGATATAATGCAAATGAGGGGCTTGAAAAGCACTGCAGTTTTAAAGTGTAGATAAATGGGCCATGAGCAAGGTCTGTAAGAGTTTGAAACGTGTTGCGCGTGAGTACATGAATGGGATCTGGATTGCAGAGATATTTTAAATAAGATATGCTGTGGAGGGGAGTGTATCTCCATTCTCTGTGACAGAGTTGTGAATCTTTATTTATATATATATATATATATATATATATATATATACATACATACATATATATATATATATATATATATATATATATATATATATATATATATATATATATATATATATATAAAAAACTGATACACTTAGAGTAACACATAAATTATGCAAGTAAAGAAGCAGAGAACTCTGGGTAATTCCCAAGTTTAGGTGGAGAGTAGCTCACTTATATAGAAACACCTTACAGCAACGGCAAATCCCTGGAACACTGCACCGCCTACAAGAACGCCATGACAGAATACCACCAATGCATCAGATCCACCAAAAGGACATTCATCCAGACCAAGATCCTCACCAACTTCAGCAACTCTAAGGAACTCTTCAGCATCATCTAGGAATTCACCAAACCCCCCAGTGAAAAAAACAGACATCACCCTTTCCCAGGACCTCTGTAACAAGATTGGCTCCTACTTCCATATGAAAATCAAGGGCCTCTACATCAGCTTCAATGACCAGACACCTGACTCCAAAACCACTCCCTCCTCCAGCAACACCTGCCATCCCACCATCTACTCCTTGACCCCAGTCACTACCGAAGACAACACATTGACCATGAAAGGCATCCACTCAGGAGCCCCCAATGACCCCTGCCCCCACACATCTTCCACAGAGCCGCCACCATATCACCGTACCTACGACGCACCATCAACACCCCCTTTGAAACAGCCATCTTTCCTGACAACTGGAAACGTGCTGAAGTCAGACCCCTACTCAAGAAGCCCTCAGCAGATCCCACGGACCTCAAGAACTACTGACCTATCTCCCTCCAAACCTTGGTGGCCAAAAGTCACAGAGAAGACCGTCAACGTCCAGCTAACGAAATTCATTGAAGAAAACTCCATCCTTGACCCCTCCCAATCCGGATTCTGCAGTAACCACAGCACTGAGAGTGCTCTACTCGCTGCCACAGATGACATCCGCATCCTTTCAACCAAGGACACACCTCAGCCCTGATCCTTCTCGACCTCTCTGCAGCCTTCGACACCGACTCCCAATGCACACTCACCAGACTCCACAATGCCTGCATACAGGGAACCGCCCTCGACTGGCTCTCCTCCTTCCTCACCAACAGAACCCAAAGAATCAGACTTCCACCCTTCCTCTCCGAGCCCACAGAGATCAACTGCAGAGTACTCATCACTCAGCCCCAAGCTCTTCAACATCTACATGGCCCTCCTCACTGCCATCATCAGACAGCAGAGACTCAGCATAGTATCCTATGCAGATGACACCCAGCTCATCCTCTCCCTCACCAAGGACCCCCTCACCACCAGACTCAACTTTCAGGAAGGAATGAAGGACGTAGCATCCTGGATGAGAAGCAGCTGCTTGAAGCTCAACTCCGAGAAGACAGAGGCCTCATCCTCGGACCCTTCCACTCTCCATGGGACAACACCTGGTGGCCCTTTGTCCTCGGCATCCCCCTTCCCCCAAGGACTGTGCCCGAAACCTCGGCATCACACTTGACTCCTCCCCCTCCATGACCCAACAGGTCAACGCTGTCGCCTCCACCTGCTTCCACACCTTCCGCATCCTCCGCAAGACCTTCAAATGTATCTCCCTCAGTCAAGAAAGACCATCACCCATGCACTCATAATCAGCAGATTGCACTACGATAACGCCCTCTACACCTGGATCAAGAAGTATCTGCTCAGCAAACTCCAGACCATACAGAACACCGCAGCCAGACTTGTACTTGGCATCCCTCGACACAAACACATCTCCCAACACCTGTGTAACCTCCACTGGCTCCCCATTGAGAAGAAAGTAACTTTAAATATACTCACCCACGCCTACAAATGCCTCCACAACATGGGACCCCAATATCTCAACCATAAAATCTCCTTCCACATACCCAAGAGGAACCTCTGATCCCCCTTCCTCGCCTTTGCCGAACACCTGCGCATCCGCAGAGCAAGAACCTTCTCCTAAATCTCGGTCAAGATCTGGAACGAGCTCCAGATCGACATCCGATGCGCCCCCACCCTGCACATCTTCAGAAAGACCCTCAAGACCTGGCTCTTTGACTGACCGGAGCTGCCCCCCAGCTCCTTGAGACCCTCACGGAGGATTAGTGCGCTTAAAACCCCCTGATTGATTGATTGACCTATATATATAGGATTTTGAAACACTTGATTTGCATATCACAAAATGTTTTTTTTTTAATTGTTAGAAGAACTACATACCCCACAATTCTTCATTACTAGCAAAGCGGGCTTTTCTGTATATAGTGAAATGAAAGTAGGACTCCAACCGTGATCAAGACTCCGTAGTCGAAACACATGATTGTTGGTGGTGTAATTAAAGAATTTCAACCAACGCTGTTTTACCTTGTAGCAATAACAGCATGGCACGGACACAAAATGCTTTCAAGACGGGTGTTTATTCAGCAAAGGTTAGACCAGCTCGACGCGTTTCGGGAAACAGTCCCTTGATCACGAGTATCTATATATATATATATATATATATATATATATATATATATATATATATATATTATATATATATATATATATATATATATATATATATATATATATATTCACTGAAAAAAACATAGGTTATAGACCATATATAGTTAGGAATTCGCATTTACAAAACCTTATTTTACTCACACAAAACCATTGAAATTCCATATATAGTTAGTTGCACTAACTATATATCGCGCACCCGCAATCCACTGCTGATGATGTCACATATTACATCATTCATGACATGGTCAGTGACATCACTGATGACATCACTGATGACATCTCAGATGACATCACTGATGACATCTCAAATGACATCACTGGTGACATCACTGATGACATCTCATTTGACATTACTGATCACATCACTGATGATATCATTCATGTGATAATACGATGAACCTCTTCAGACTCTAATATAACCTTAGATACAATCAGTGTAAACAGACACTCACAGACTGTCACTCATCCATGGAGTTACTCACACACCTAGTCAGTCATGCAAAGAATCAATCACACCCCCATTTCCTCAACTATACAGTTATACAAACTTTACTTATTCAAACATATACAAACACATATTTACTCTCTTATACAATCCCTGATACAAGTTCACAATGATCCATACAGCCACTCACACATTCACTGGCTCTTATGCACAGTTATTTATATATGTCAACTCTCACATGTACTGTGTTTTACATATGTACTTACTTTGACATGTAGCACTGAGATATCCATTCACTCACCAATACACTCCTGCACACAGTCAACCGCCCATACAGCGGTTTCCACATGCACTTTTGAAACCATACATCTAGTGAATCAACTGCTCACACATCTATGCACAGAGTCATACACCTCCCAGCCACCCACACACACACTCAGTCTCCCATACAAATACTTGGGCAACCAATCAATAACCCATATAGTTACTCATATAGCTACTTATCAACACATGCAACAGTTTACAGAACAACAGACATAATGATGCACAAATTAAGACAGTTTAGTCACTAACCCATGCACTCAGTGAGACACATTTAATCACTCACTCATACAGTCAGTCATGCACCTACTAAATCCTTCATCTAGACACTTATACATCCACTCATTCTTCAAAATGTAAGACATATTTTAACTTTACAGAAACATACAGTCACTGGATGTTGTCATCAGTGATGTCATCAGTGATGTCATTTGAGATGTCATCAGTGATGTCATCAGTGATGTCACTGACCATGTCATGAATGATGTAATATGTGACATCATCAGCAGTGGATTGCGGGTGCGCGATATATAGTTAGTGCAACTAACTATATATGGAATTTCAATGGTTTTGTGTGAGTAAAATAAGGTTTTGTAAATGCGAATTCCTAACTATATATGGTCTATAACCTATGGTTTTTTCAGTGAATTTTCAAGGTTTTGTAAATGCTAATTCCTAACTATATATGGTCTATAACCTATGGTTTTTTCAGTGAATTTTCAAGGTTTTGTAAATGCTAATTCCTAACTATATATGGTCTATAACCTATGGATTTTTCAGTGAATATATATATATACATACATATATAAACATATATCATCTGTATATCTATATAAATACAAACATAAATGCATGCATACATATACTTATATGCATACAGATGCATGTTATTTACATGAAAGTTGAAAAAACACTAATAAAAGCAAAGCTAAAAAGCCACCTCATTACAAACAGAATGGCTTTAACTTAAACGAGGGCGAGATCTATTGCATTTTCAATGCTTGTTTACTTAGGTTCCATCAAGAAGGCATTCAGATGTGTCACACATTTGCCATAAATTCTGAATGTTAGCACTCTAGTTGCACATTAGATCACTGTAGTAAAGCTACTGCTCACCAGGGACGTCTGCTGCTGGTATTCAAAGTGCATGTTTCAGTCTGCATGTCAGAATTTTTTTAATGAAATAGAAGAGGATTTGAGAAGTCACTCAAAATGATCCCTAATTTTTCTTTCTGAAGCACTAATCATACTTTCTATGGCAAAATTAACCCCCTCATGTTGTTCCTTTTTAAATTGAGTGTTTTCAGACTTACCACTTCATTCCAATCAAGATGGCTTCTGGTGTGCCATACTTTTGTCATAAGTAAGACTGTTAGCGCTCTAGTTGTTCTTTAGAACACTCTGGGACATTCTGTCATTGGGCTATACTTGGGGTACATCTGGGTGATATTTGGGCTACATTTAGGCTCTTTTGTCTCTGGTGGCCATCTTGGGAGACTGTATGTCAGAATTTTTTAATGAAATTGAAGAGGGTTTGAGAAGTCACTCAAAATGTGCCCTAATTTTTCTTTCTGCAGCACTAATCATAATTCATATGGCAAAATATACCCCCTCATTTTGTTCCTTTTTAAATTAAATGTTTTAAGAGTTACCACTTTATTCCCATCACGATGGCTCCAGGTGTGCTATACCTTTGTAATAAGTAGGACTGTTAGCGCTCTAGTTGTTCTTTAGAACACTCTGGGACATTCTGTCATTGGGCTATACTTGGGCTACATCTGGGTGATATTTGGGCTACATTTGGGCTCTTTTGTCTCTGGTGGCCATTTTGGGAGACTGCATGTCAGAATGTTTTAATGAAATAGAAAAGGATTTGAGAAGTCACTCAAAATGTGCCCTAATTTTTCATTCTGCAGCACTAATCATACTTTCTATGGCAAAATATACCCCCTCATGTTGTTTCTTTTTAAATTAAATGTTTTAAGAGTTACCACTTTATTCCAATCAAGATGCCTTCAGGTGTGCCATACCTTTGTAATAAGTAGGACTGTTAGCGCTCTAGTTGTTCTTTAGAACACTCTGGGACATTCTGTCATTGGGCTATACTTGGCCCACATCTGGGTGATATTTGGGCTACATTTGGGCTCTTTTGTCTCTGGTGGCCATTTTGGGAGACTGCATGTCAGAATGTTTTAATGAAATAGAAAAGGATTTGAGAAGTCACTCAAAATGTGCCCTAATTTTTCATTCTGCAGCACTAATCATACTTTCTATGGCAAAATATACCCCCTCATGTTTCTTTTTAAATTAAATGTTTTAAGAGTTACCACTTTATTCCAATCAAGATGGCTTCAGGTGTGCCATACCTTTGTAATAAGTAGGACTGTTAGCGCTCTAGTTGTTCTTTAGAACACTCTAGGAGGCTGCAGTAGAACACAAAGGAATCAACTGACAGTCTCTGTCCTTGTTGGATGTACATGTTTTACTGAGAATGTCAGACTTCATTTTCACATGACTGAGAAAGATAATGTGAATTTACAGAAAATATGCTTTCAGTTTAGCTTATAGATCCCCTTCCAAACCACTGTGGGAAAATCATGAGATATTAGTTTTCTTTCAAACAATATTCATGATATCACAGCAGACGGTTTTTTCACATGGTAAAATCACCTTAGAACCCACCACAATTCCTAAAACGAGTATGGTACCATCAACAAATGATTTATAATGTAACTAAAGTCCTAAAACCCTCTATTAACTACAATGCTTTTTAATGAGGTGCTATCATGTATATTGGTCCCAAGATGGCTGCCAACACTTCTTGGATGAAGTGCTGACAGCCAATCAGATCAGATGTGTGGTTAGGCTCCGCCCAGATATATATCTTTTTTTGAACCTAAATTACTCAAAATCCACTGGAGCACATATATTGAGACCTAGCAAAGGCACATCGGGCTAACAGTCCCTACAATTTTGCCAAGTTTCGTGCAAATCCATTCAGCCGTTCAAGCTAAAAGTGAGGCCAACCGCCCTATGGAAATTAACATGGGAAAAACGTGTTTTGGGACCCCCCTTTTTTCTCGGCCCCCCCTTGATGAAACCCCCCCAAATTGTCAGGGGCTGCTCAGAAACAAAATGTTCCATTTTCCTGAAAATTTCAGCCAATTCCGTCCACAAACGCCAAAGTTATTAGACATAGAATTTTCAAAAATCCCATAGAGAAAAAATCCTAACTATATATACCTACTGGCGACCGCCAGTAGGTAATATATATATATATATATATACATATCCATATATATAATTGTAAGCAATATATTGCAATTTAAAACAAAACGTATGGCCTAATTAAACATTTTCGGACGGGTTTCTCTATGATAATGGTGACGGATATCCTGTCTGCAAAAATATAAATCCCTTAGGATATTATGAGATTTATAATTCGGTGGACAGGATATCCATCACTGTTGCCAAAATCTAAGTCAGGCCCTTAGAATAAAGAACTTTTTAAACTCTGTATAGTTAATAAAATTTTACAAATAAACAATAAATCATGAATCCAGTACATTTATAATACAATTAAAAATAATATTTAAAAAAAAATGGAAGTTATGTTAAAGAATCAAACAAACATATAAATAATAACTAAGATAAAGAAATAGATAAAGATTAAAACATATATTAAGTGTGCTGAAATATTATGAATAACATGTATATTTATGTAGTAGTAGTAGCAGGTTTTATTCGATTTCTATTTAAGAAACTCATAAAAGCACATAAAAACAAACCATGCAAGTTACATAATCATCATCTCACTTTTCATAAGCTCTTTTAAAAAACATTTAGATCAATTGCTATTACCCCCATTATAAAAGCAGGCTTATTAAACCATTTGGCCATCATACAATTATCGATTTTCTGCATTTTACAATACTTTTCAAAAACATTGATAAAATCCCTATCATAAACTTGTTTTCTAAAAATTACAGTGCTAAAAACGTGGGTCGACATCTTTTTTTTAAAGTTTGATTTTATTGGAGAAAAAAGGGGTGGGAAGGGGGGGGGAGGAAGAAACAGGAAAATAGATATGACAATAAAATACAACTTAAGGGAGAACATTAGCCAGTGTAAAATACATAAAGATAATAAGCAATGCATTAAAATCTCATAAAAGGCAAGTAGAAACGAGCATGAAATGACATGAACAAAATAAAAATAAATAAAAAGCAAATGTACTGTGTGAAAACATTGGAAATAAAATTTGAAGAAAAGGCAAAAGGGAGAGTCATGGAGGCTTGCGGACCTCAACTGCGTCAGGATCCAGGGAGGAATGTACTGAAGCCGAGGAGGAGAGATAAGTTACCAAAGGAAGCCAAATGAGATCTCCTTTAATTGCCAGGGAGATAGGGGATACATAGTTGGTGTCTAATCGATGGTGGAAACAGACTGCATTCCACCAAGACGATAGGAAACATTCGAAGCTTCTTTCCAATTGGAGGGTCGACATCTTTTAAAATCAAGCTTCTTTAAAAGAGGTAATAATCATTTTTTCCTTTGTGTATTATAAAATTTACAGAAGAAAACTGCATGGAGAGTCGTTTGCTCTGAACTATCATCACAGGGACATAATTGCATCACCCTGGCCCAGTCATTCATGTTTGGGAGACTGATTATTCTGTGCAAAATATCCAATCTAAAACTTGTCAGCAATAGTCTGTATTAGATCACACAAACTAAAATAAGGTATGGTTGGATACTATAGGTTGTTAATATCTGTTGATGATGCAGTACTGTAGGCTTGGAAATGTCCTCTTCTAGTGTGAGTGATTCAAGTAGGGACATACCTTTGGCTTTCAGATCTTTTCTTGAAATGGTACTCATTGTGCTTTGTTCGTTGTAAAACTCTGGATAACCTAAGTCATACAGGAAATCCTGTACATACTTTTAACCATTTCATTCTTAAAACACCAGCCATACTTAAAACATCAGGTAAAATATCCTGATTTAGATTAGTTTCTGGACATAACTATATCCTATACCAGAGCATGATTGGTTCCATTTTTTATTAAATCTGTAATGAATGCGACCCCCAATTCCAAATGGCAAACGTGTGACGATGCGCAGCCTTGGAGTGCCAAAATATATCTTAAAAATTGATTTTCAACAGTTTTTAAAAATTGAACATTACAATGTCCCCAAACTCCGGCACCATACATGGCCATCAAGACACACTTAGCCCTATAAATTTGTAATAACACTTGCGGGGGTCTCCTACCTAATTTTTTTGAGAAGTTAACTAGAGCTGCAGTGGTTTTCATAAAACAAGTTTTCTTGCTTGCACCGCTTGAACCCATGTAGATTTGTGGTCAAATAGAATTCCCAGATAACTAAAACTGTTAATAAAATCTATTTTATGTTCAGCAATATACATATCTCTACATTTATTGCTGCCTGAGCCGCACCCCATAACAATGGTTTTTGTTGTATTCACTCTTAACCCCTTCAGCGCGGCGCGAATTCTTGCGCTGTGCTGAAGGTTCTATTGAGCCAACGGACTCATGGCGGAACGGTTCCGTCATGAGCACAGGCCAACCGACGCTCATGACGGAACCGTTCTGTCATGAGCTCTGAAGGGGTTAATCCTAAATCAAGCATAAAATCTGCAAAACAATCCAAAAGTCTTTGTAGACCCACTTGTGTGCGCCACATCAGGACAACGTCATCCACATACAATAATGCCAGTATGGTCCGTCCTCTGACCGTAGTGAAATCTTGGCAGGCATTCGTCAAAGCTTGACCTAGCCCATTTATATCGAGATTAAAAAGTAAGGGAGCCAACACGCATCCTTGTCTAACCCTCTCTTAATTTGAAATGGGGCTGTACATTCTCCATTAGGACCGTGACGTACCCTGGCCTTGGCATTCTCATAAAGTTGTTTTAAAAAGTGTTTGATGGTATGAGCTACTTCTAAATCCTGGGTCACTCTCCAAAGCCTGTCATGCCTTACACAGTAAAAGGCTGCGGTGAGGTCAACAAATGCTAAAAACAGCCTTTTTAAAAATAGTATATTTACCAATTAAAATGCTCAGATTTAAACTTTGTACGGTGGTTCCCAGTTCCTTGCGAAATCCGAATTTTCAGGTTTGAGAGTATCTTGTTCTCCTTGGCCCACTCTTGTAGTCTCTCTAATACGATACGTCCAACTATTTTTGCCAAGGAGTCTAACAAGGATATTGGGCGTTAACAGGTGGGATCTTGTCTATTGCCTTTTTTAAAAATGGGAACTAACATAGATTCCGTCCACGTCTCTATAAGCTTGGTGGAGCAGCTAGCTGTGATTACTTGTGTAAGTAGCGGGCCCCATAATGCTATATTATTTTTAAATAAATCGACGGGGATCCCTTGCTGGCCAAAATCACCCTCATTACTTCATCCAGAGTAACCTGGAGGTCAGTTGATTTTGTTGGACATAGCATTGTCATTTCATCATCATCCTTCAAGTGGGTTTCCGCAGCATTGGTGCAGTCATCATTTTTGAATATTTTTGAGAAATGCTTCACCCATTGCACTTCTGTTATTACAATTTCAATGGAAGGAGCATCCCCGACTCCAGGAAGGGCGCCCTCACTGCCCTCCAAAGGCCTACACCATCCTTGGACATTGTGGTCTCTTGCAGGGTTTGCCAGAGCTCTTCTCTTAGTTCCTCCTTATCTACTTTAGTCGCATTTTTATAATCCCTCCTTGCTTCTCTTAGTGCTATCGGGTTTCTGGGTATTTTATGGGTCAGTTTTTTCAAGTTTGCATATGCCAGCATGCACTTAGTATCAAACCATCATTTAGTCATTCTAGAGGATTTAGTCTTTTGTACCCGAAGAGCTTCTTTAATGGCCCTTGTAATATGCCGAAAGACGATTAGAACCGTTTTGTGTGTACGTTCCAGGCTAATCAAGACAAGTCCTGATGTCCTGAGTCCTGAAATTTGGGACTCAAGGATTAGGTCAAACCAGGGTATAGGTATGCGGCAAAGAAGGGGGCGCTGTGAGGCCAGTCTGTGCGCAATGTGTTCCGGATAAAGACACCAAATCCGGAACACAGTGATCGGCCGTGAAACTTTCTTAGCACACACGCTTCAGATCTGTTGTTTGACTCCTGCGAACATCGCGCACAGACTGGCTTCACCGCGCCCCCTTCTTTGACGCATACCTACACCCTGGTTTGACTTACTCCTTGAGTCCCAAATTGCAGGACTATTCTGGAAAAGCCGGAACGTATTGTCTACCGGCTGCGCAGCACAGATTGATTGCAGCTGCAACTTCTAATTTCTGCGGCCGCCTCACACTTTATGGCCTCACGGAGCCCCCTTTGTGACTCTAATTTGTAACATTGCCGAGCTTCAAACTATTGCTTCCAGTCCTTGACATCAGGGCTTGTCTCGATTAGCCGGAGCGTACCGTTCACCGGTAGCGTGAATATTTCGAATAGTCCATTACTGCTGGACTCTGTTTTGACTAGCCAAAGTGGCATCCACACCGGCAGCTGGACGCTTTAATTGAGGTTGTACTACTATCCATACACGAGAATAGCCCAGCCGGGTTGGAATTATTACCAGCAACGCGATTACAAAGACCTCTTGTTCACCATTCAGCCCTGAAGAAGGCACAGAACTATTTCCACATGCGACAAAACACGTGTCTGCTGGTTTCTGTTATGGCTTAACAACACCCGAATTAAAGACGAAGCAACAACTTGCCTACATGTTTATTGATTTTTTGTTTTGAGGACTTGTGAAACTTTGTAGCAAATATACATACTGTGGATTTACTTTAAAGTGTGCCTAGGTTTTGGATATAATTCAGTAAGTTTGAGGTCCTGTATCCACACGTCATTGAGGGGTTATAGGGCTCATCCCCTCTCCTAGCAGCACCTTTTGACCTTTGTGACACATATACAGTTACATTACACAGCAGTGCGCCTATCATCCCTTTTACTAAAAACCCTTACAATAGAGAGGCATCTTCTTTCTTTTACCTATAAGTGTCTCTGGAAGTTGTTTCATCCTCTGTAAATTCTGGTCAAGCAGGAAACATAAGCCATTAATGTATGTGTTCGTTCCACATTCTCTTTTCAGTGTTGGACCACATGCCTAAAACCAACAGAACAGAAGACATATATGAGGCAATTAGCACAATGCTTTGTTCCAAAGGAGTGGATACAGTGTCTTCACCAAGTAAACCACAGGAAATGATCGCTAAATTGTCAACTATCATTCTGCTTTACTTTTTAGTTTTCAATGATTACATTTTTCTACATTGTGTGATCCTGTGCAATTCACCTTATCTCACTGGCACATAGGCCCTATATCTGCCAAAACTGATGGTGTTTAGCACCAGTTACTATCAGAATTATAAAAGAGAGCTAAGCTTTTTCACAAACATCTATATAACTGGCTTCTTAGTGTATCTAAGGTGACAGGTTGAACTTCCAATGTTACATTCGCTATGTCCCAAAAACGTTCATCTGCTCAAATCAACCTCTATATTCGACTACAAGAGGAAGTGAGTTAGAATGTGCCAGATGCGATTAAAATCACCACCATCGAAAGCCCTGTGAGTGTCTCTTCATCTTTACACAGTTTAGGGAATCCAACTGGCAGGCTGTGGGCAGAGAGATCAAATTCTTGATTTAACTGAGCTGCCTCATTGCGAGCAGAGGAAGCCACAAAGGTACACCTGTGTTCTCTGTGCACGGTGGCTTACCTTCATTGGCCGGGCCTGAGCTGGAAGATATGTGTAAGGTATGTGAAGTAAAGCAGAACTGTATCACACATTAAAAGAAATGAAGTACTTAATTGCCCACACCAATCTCTGTAAAAAGGATGAATGCCATAATGAATTTGAGACAAAGAAGAATAATTTTGATAAGGATTTCTGGCAGTAACACATTTCAAACTCCTATTCCATATGGTGAATGCAAAATGACATTTTTGCAGCCAAGTTATGAAGCAAGGCCATGCAATGCACTTACAACGGCTGCACCTTTGAGAGGATTTGGAAGCTTTTGAAGGTCCAATGTACACTATCAGGGAACTATATCTGATTAAGACTCTATGTGGTAGGGACGTACTTCTTAAAGCTCACATTGAACTAAGAAGTTACAGATTCTCAAATTTGGACAAGACAGTTCATCTATTCAGCAAGATAAAGACAATAGTAAAAGAAATAGTTGCTTGTATAACTTCAGAACTCTTTCGAGCAAGCCTAATCCACTACGGGCAACATGTATGCGAGCCCCACAAAGAATACAACTTGTCCCATTGTTCTATTAGCATTTCTACGGCTAACTGGAACTCCTTCCAGTGGACAGCAAGCTTCTTCTGTATAAGAACATTTCAGTTTCTAGGAACATGCACTCTCACAAGGCAGACACATCCTTTATTGCAGGCTGTTGTGACAGGAAAGGTGACTCTGCTGTACAAGTCCCAGATCTATTAGCATTACCTTCAGCTAGTGAAGTAGATATTTTTCAAGCTACCCTTTTACTTAATCTTAAAATTATGATTAATGTGTCTAAGTATGGGATTTTAAAGATGGCATGTAGTAATACATTGGAAGTAAAGTCCTAGAGGACAGGAGCTCTTCTTTTGGTTAATAGAGTCACAGAATACAGATAATCTCCAGTGGACAAAAAGTAGCTTGGACCAGTGTTCACACGTGCAAGGCAGGCTCCAGGAAAGTCTCACCACCTCCTTACTGTGATCTTGCTCTTTATTATGTGAAGCTGGGTAAGGCAGAACATTAAAAAAGTGCTCATATGCATTTATTACTGAAATATGATCCTAAGGGGGGAATTAGATATTATTCACTTCAGAATCTATGAAATCATAGAATTAGCCTCATTACTTTGATCATATTGATATACCTGACATCTGATTTAAGATGTGGTAGTTTATTGTACAAACCTCTCAGAAATATTTCAAAAGCCATCGTTAAGCCAGAGATAACATATAATTTTAGAACCGTACCATGTTAAAAGAGGTTGCACGGGGTGAAGCAAAAAGCATTCTAAGGGCTAGTCCCTGGTCAGTAGGCTTTAAACCACAAAAAGCACAATTCCTATGTGCTCCTCTATCACAGGCTCATTACTTTCAAGAACTAAATGTTGATCCGCCTCTTCACCTTCAGGAAAGGTTTCACGCTGGTCAGTCAAGCGGGGGGGCAAGAAAAACAATGTGGGGGGTAAAAAGTCTAATTTCTCGTATTAATTCCGATAGGAAACTTTGATATTCAATGCAGAAAAAATAGCCAAACTGAATTAAACCAAATTTGGCAAAAAGTTAGAAATGTACTCAGAAAGCATGCGTCTGTGATGTGTGTAAATATAGTCTGCCATTTTCCTTAAATTATCAGTTAAAGTGCTGCTCGGGTTGGGAATGAAGGAGTTAAAAGTTAGCTATTTCCAGACCATTGGTATACAGGAATGCTCCGATTGACCAATTTATATTGGATTAGCCACTTCTGATTGACTGGCCACAGAATGAACAATATATTGTGGCAGCCATTACAGGACTCAGGGAGATGGTCTGTGTGTCCTGAACATGAATAAAAAAAAATATGTGGAAAGCTCCCTAAGGATCCCCTTCCCCCTTGATTTGCCGACCAGAACATGGACAACATGTTTTTTCAGCCATTACAGGAATTGGGGGCATGACCCTCACAAAAATGCACTGTAGCAAAAACAGGGTGGATAAGTCTATTAATGCTGTGAACGGGAGGGGGGTGCACGTTTTTTTTCATTGCTGCTTCCGACAGGGATGTCATTGCCATCAGATTATCATCGGTCCTGCATCCTTTTTAGAAGCCCATCTGGGTACACAGAATGAGCTCAATGACCATTGCCCAATGTTCCAACTCTTAAAGAAGTACTTTCACAAATGCTTTACCATCGACGTCTAGCAAAGTGGTAAGCCTATGGTTTTCTGGTTGCTCTCTAAGGCCCTTCTTATGGATGGGTATCAGAAGGGAACATGTCCAACCTTCTGGAATTGTGTCAAAAAGTAGACAGTTCTTACCTAATGGGAACAGAACGTCCACACAGTCACAACAAGCGGTCTTAAAAAAAATAGCTGGAAGGCCATTTGGACCCGGAGCTCCTGCAGCATGCATTGACTTGATTTTTGTTAGAATTGTATTGTACTTTAGAATTACTGCATTGTGCTTGGTGGTATGACTGCCCTCTGTTTTATTGGCTCTATGCTCCTCTTCAGCTACTGCCTCATTCGCCGTATACAGGGAAGCAATGTATCTAGACTATGATGCAACTGAGATGCTGCTATGCGGTGGAGGTTGGTTTGGACTAAATAGTCGATGGACAAGGAGCCAAATGTGGTGATCTTGATGTCTTAAACAGTTTTAGCCATTGTTTCTCCTGCCACTTTTGTTTCAGCTCTCAAAGTTTTCTCCTATACTGCCTCCTAATTTAAAGGAGGGAAGATCTTGCATGTTTATTGGTTAAATCTCAAGCTAGTTATCTTACTGTGGTGTTCAACTTTTCTATCAGGTGTTGGGCTTCATCAGCCATTTGGGGGCAATTGCGGAGAAACTTTATTATGCCTATGCAGGCTCTTGACAACTGAAAATTGTCTTAAATTGACCTAATGGCTGTATGCCAGGAATCTTTAAACTCAGTTTTCATCTTCCGAAGACACCTTATTAGTTGTTCATACCTCTTGTCCTGGTGCTGTACTTTAAACCTGATTTTCTTAACTGGAATGACTTCCTCCTGAGAACCGATTAAACTTGAAGGTTCTTTGGAGTAACCTCCATTTGCAAACTGACTTGTTAGGACCGTGTGATTTCTAACCCCCGTATGATGCACAGAGAAAGATTTGATTTTTGAGAAGTGCTGCTCTGAAAACCAAATATAGTCCAGGGTTGACTTCTGGCATCCGCAAATTCGGGTGAATGAGGCCGGTTGGTCTGGGGAAATACTTCCATTGATACAGCGAAGGCCTAGATCGTTCTTGAAAGTTGCAACTGCAATGCCAGCCTTGTCGGGTTTGTCATTAGTCTACTTTATTGGCAGGATTCCCCATTCGTCATCATCTATTTGTTTCCAAATTTGGTATACTAACCCCATCCAGTAGGCTTGAGTTGAAATCGCCTGCCAAAATCCACCCAGCTTCTGCTAGTCTCACCCACTGATCGCTCACTATGGCGACTATGTTTTTATATTGTGTTTTCTTCTTTGCCAATAGTCGATTGACATATGCATTAGCTATGATCGTGTTAACTTGAGATATGTTGTAGGAGGTTTAAAATCTGGTTTAGCTAGAACAAGATCACCTGTACCTATGTGGAGAGGGGTTATATTGGCCTCCAAGAGTTTGCTTACATGTATAGCCACTTCATCCGAGGGGTGACCGCCTTTTAATGATAGCTGTGCTGGTGAGAATATTTCATAAAAGTCTTGCCAGCCATTACCCGTTATGTGTCAGGTCTTCTGTAGGCAAACTGTTTCATTCTGATATAAGGACAGCATTACATCAGGTTTAATGAACACATTATTAAGTCCTCTGATGATTCAAGAGCATACTGTGAGATCTGGATCTAGCTTGGAAGTCAGTAATCGGTGGGATCCCAAGGACCTTCTTTTCAGTGCACTAGTTCCTATCAGTTTGGAGGATCCCTTTGAAAGTTGCTGTTCCCCACATCTAAGCAAACTTGCAAGGTTTTATTAATGATGGTTTTTGATACTGATATCCCTTGAAAGGGATTACTTTTGAGCTCTGCTCCTCTGGCGTTTTTAGGACCAGATCTTTTCTCTGCCTGAACTTCCATTGTCAGATATTTCTCGGATTTTCTTTAACCCATTTCTTTAACTCTTCCAAGGTGCCTTTATATGACATATTTGTTTCCTTAATTTCACTGCTCCTAAAGACAATCCTTGTCCATGAGTTCACTTTTAGTTTTGACCTGCAGTGAAGGCCACTGAATCTATGTCCACTGTGGAGATTCTCTCTAGACTTGGCAGCTTTGAGAGCAGTAGTAGCAAATTACCTCTGTTTGAATAACAAGCCTGCCTCTTGAATCATATTCTGGGTATTAAATGTGGACAGACTGGGCTTCATTGTCATGCTGCATATTCAGGCATAGCTTGAGTGAGGTTCTTGTTTGTATAACCTTTTCATGAGATTGCAAGTGCTCTGTAGCTGGAACTGGACTAACTAATCCTTCAGTTGTGTTCAATGGTATTTCAACAGGCATTATGCTCCAATCAGGCTGGAACTTAGAGTATACAGTGGAGTTGCTTACTTGTTCTACTACAATGGAGCAGGACTGACTTGGTTAATGCTCTTGTCGACGGCTTCAGAAATGACTGGCAGATCGTCTGCAGCCCAAGAGGCAATTTTTTCCAATGCTTTGCTTCAACATTCAAAGGAGGATGTGGTATTTCTTCTCGGGTGGAAACCACTTGTAGGTTCGAGGAGAAAGTATTCTTTACTTTTGAATTACTCTCAACTGGTCCCTGCCTCCCCTCTAGCATGGGACTTGCCTGCTCAAACCATGGTAATAGATAAAACCCTACTAAAGAGGGCATGATGATGGGTGCTTCAACCCGAGAGGTCAAATTTACTGGACCCTTTATGATTGTGTGATCCTCACCATCAAAAGACTTCGGAATTAGTTTGTGGACCTCCTTTGGTTTGTTGGTAGTAATCTTAACTACAGGTGACAAAGGATACAGTGGTTTTGCTATTTGAACATCCAAAAAAGATGATTCTAAATTGTTCATAGGGCTTATGTTTGATTGTTGTAAGAGCAGTTGGCCCTCTCGTACCAACAAGAGCTTTTGTTCTTCTTGGACAATTTTGTCCGCTCACAAAAGGTCATCATATGTGTTATCCATTGCCTCTGTATCAATGTGGAGGGAAGAAGGAATTTGTGATCCTACCAATTTCCTTTGGTTAACTATACTTATCAGGGGAGGGGGGAAGGATCACTTGTCCTGCATAACTCTGGGTATGCTGTGACTGTTCCGAATCGTCCCAATATTAACCCTCATGCACGTGCTGGTAAAGGTGTGGTATAAAGCGGTATATCTTTTTGTCCGCCGTCCCTCGCACGTGAGTGCATAATCATTGGGTTGTTTTTTGTCATGCAACCTCCATCCAGGAGGCATTACCCATTGTTAAAAACAGTAGTGATTAGTGATTGTGAAAAAGTGATGGCTAAAATTGTCTCTCTTAATCAGAAAAATTATTTATTCGTTCTGTATATGGAGGCAATGGCTAAAAAATTAAGGAGGTGAACACGAGTTATTATGACTCGTACACACTAAGTGAAATACAAGGTCGACATGTTTCAGCCCTTCTTTATGCCTACTAGGTCAAGTGGGCTTTCTTCAGGACCGTGGAGTGAACTAGAGACCTCTCACGTCTCTAGTGGTGATCAGAGAATTCAATGGAGCATAGCTTTATGTTGCTCCATAAGAGGTCAAAAAGTACCTGCAGGAAAACAACATAGAGGACAAGGGTAAGGGTAAGGGAAAACATATAAGACTTTCACACTGGTTGGATGGACCAGGAACATATAAAACGCATAGTATGCGCAGCAACTAAAAAATGGCAATACTTAGCACTGACTTCCCCACTCTAAGAATAGGGTCAACTCACTCATAATTGGCAATATGGTTCTAATATTTCACTGATTTTCATGATTGGTAGACATTTAGATTCAGTTGTTTCAGAGTGTCATACTTCACATGCATTCAGACAATTATTTTAAAGGTGTAATTTTCATTCACGTATTCCTTTTGTAGCAGGCATTATGTCTCCTTCGACTGCCTGCCAATGGTATTTCACTGATTTTCATGATTGGTAGACATTTAGATTCAGTTGTTTCAGAGTGTCATACTTCACATGCATTCAGACAATTATTTTAAAGGTGTAATTTTCATTCACGCATTCCTTTTGCAGCAGGCATTATGTCTCCTTCGACTGCCTGCCAATGGTATCATTGATCATAAAGATGGTAAGTATTTAGACGTTTACTATGGGGTGACACGAGGTTGAAGAGTGTCTAGTATCTTTTGTATGATTAATTGTGTGGCGTTCATTTGCATTCTTTTTCCACACGCGTTCGTTTCTCAGCAGGCATTCTGTTAACTTCAACAGCGTTTTACTATTGTGCTGTAAGCCGCCTTCTAGAGTTCAGATAACAGACTCGGCAATCTTATAGATGTTTTCTATGGAGTGACACGTGGTCGAAAAGTGTCTTAGTTCAGACGCATTAGTGTAATTACTTAAACCGCATTCATTCGCATACTTATTTCCCACGCGTTTATTTGCATACTTGTTTCCCACGCGTTTATTTTCCAACAGGCATTCTGTTTCAATTAACAGCGTTTTTATATTGCGCTGCAAGCCGACTTCTGAAGTTCGCCCTCGGGAATAGACTTCCATATCTGTACATGGTTTATCAACATACCTCCGTTCTTGACTACAATGAGCCTCATCGGTTTCAGGGTGGGTCAGGGAGGCACACTAAAACAGTAAACATACTATCAGAACTTTATGTTCTAGATCTGTTATACTTTACAGTTTCACCGCGTTGTGCTCCTCGTGGTACCTCTGGCTCTCCATACACTGCGTGTGCTGACTCTGCCACCTCTGTCCCGGGTTACCAGAGGCAATTCCGGGTTAGTGATTTTGTAGGTGGTGGTGCAATGGAGGTAGAGGAAAGACCATAGTTGTTTCTTTCCAGTGGAGTTGTCATTAAATCTTTAGAATGATTGTTGGAGATTTAATAATGCGAGGTAACCATTTATAGCCTCAAGGATGATTTAAAAAAAGGGGTTCTGCTAAAGGTTAAATAGAAATTGGAAAACCTTAATAAAAATTGGCATTATCCATTATAAATTGAGCCCCATGGGATATTATCGTTCAGACCGTTAACATCAGTGTGGAGTCTATTCACCCACCGTTGCTCTTTTTCAAAGAGAATTCTCTCTGCATTGTGGTCTTTATTGTGTAGTGTCTCTAGAATAACCCACTGCAGATCTTTCACAGTGTGGCCGGCTTCTAGGTAGTGACTTGACATCTTTGTGGTCGCCTTTTTACATTTCACATTGCTGCGATGCTCACACAGTCGTTGCTTTACTTTCCTGCAGGTCATGCCTATATAGTTTTTTTTACAAGGGCAAGTAATCATATATATGGCATGACTTGTGTTGCAGTTAGTGTGATGTAAAATTCTCCAATTGAAATCAGGGAGTAGTTGTATGTCTTTGGTCACTTTTGTAAGGGGACATACAGAACAGGTTCCACAAGGGTAATGGCCAATTACTGGGCTCATGTCCAGTGGTGATTTCACTATGGTTAGTTGTTTACTGAGCCGGGGTCTGGTATGGACCAGAATATCTTTGAGATTGTGGGTTCTTTTGTTGGCAAAACGGGGTTTGGGCCAATGAATGTCGGCTGAAGTTAAAATCCTCCAGTTCTTATTGATTATCTTTTTTAGTCTGTTACTTGCTGGGCTATATGTGGTCACGCAGGTGGTGATATCAACTTCTGGTTCATTAGGTATAGACACCATGAGATTTTCTCTTTGTTGATTACGGGCTCTTTTTTTGCATTTATCAACAATTCTCTTAGGGTAATATCTTTCTACCAATTTCTCGCTTAACTCATTGGCTTGTTCTTGGTACTCCTTTAGCTTGCTACAATTTCGTCGTAGTCTCAAAAATTGGCTGAATGGAAGGTTTTCCCTCAGGGGTTTCGGATGAAAACTCTGGTAGGAGAGTAAGCTGTTTTTAGAAGTCGGTTTTGAGTATGTTTTAGTTTGCAAGGTCGAACCTTCAGAGTAGATGGTAATGTCCAGAAAATCGAGTTGTTTTTTATTTGCTGTGTAGGTAAATTTTAACCATTGGTCCCGGGTATTGATCCATGTATGGAAGTTGATCAGACTGGACATGTCTCCTTGCCAGATGAGTATAACATCATCGATATATCGACGCCAAAACAAAATGTGTTGTTGAAAAGGGTTGACTGGATTATTTACATGTGTTTCTTCAAATTGGCTCACGTAGAGCCCCGCCACACTCGGCGCAAACGTACTTCCCATGGAAGTTCCATGACATTGTTGAAACAGGGTGTCTTCATATTTAAAATAATTCTCAGTCAAGGCAAGCCTACAGCATTCGAGAACAAAATGTCTGGGGGTCTTATGTTCCCAGTCAATGTTAAAGACTATGGTCTCGAGTGTTTCCAATGTTTTTTCTTGAGGTAGGCTCGTGTAGAGACTTTCTACATCCATTCCTACAAGTATCATGTTGTCTTCCGAGTATGAAAAGTCTTGGAGTAGATTCAGGAGGTCCCTTGTGTCCTTCAGGTAGGTAGGGGTCCTTTGAACTATGGGTTTGAGATAGTAATCGGCAAACTGTGATAGTGGTTCAAGGACCGAACCTATTCCTGAAACGATGGGCCTTCCAGGTGGTGGTGTACGTGGTTTATGTATTTTAGGGAGCGAGTAGGAATAGGGTGTTCTAGGGTTATTAGTCTCTAGGAATTGTGCTTCTTTTGTTGAGATCCAATTATTCGTCTCTGCTTCTGCCACCATTAATGATATTGTTTTCTGTATTCTGGGTGTTGGATCTACATCTATTTTCTTGTAGAACTTCTGGTCCGAAAGTAGTTCTTTGCATTGTTGATCGTACCCTTCTTTTGAGAGGAGTACTACTCCACCCCCTTTGTCTGCTTGTTTTATGACGAGATTATCATCGTCTTTTAGTTCTCTCAATGCCTGTTGTTCTGCTCGAGAAAGGTTTTGAAATGGTTTCTTTGTGTTCTCTTTAAGTCCGTCTATTTCCTTCATGACGGCCTGTTCAAACGTCACAATTTCTATGGGTACTTGTGTGTTTAAAGGACAGAAAGTGGATTTCTTCCTTAAGGTAGTATCTCCATCTGAGGGTTGTATAGGTTGGTTACTGAAGAAGGCTTTGAGTTTCAGCTTTCTGCAAAATTCAGCAATTTCGCATTTCATCTTGAAGGTGTCCAAATTGGGTGTTGGGACGTACCCCAGACCTTTATTAAGTACTTCCTCTTGGTCTTTTGTCAGTACCTTATCTGTAAGGTTTATGATGAGGGAGTTGTGTTGGTTCCTGCTTTCCCCCGAGTTACGCTCCTGGTCTGGACCTGGCGTGTTTGGTCCTGCCAAGTTATTCCTTTCTGTTTTGGGCCTCAACTGTTCTGGCCTCTCCCTAAAAAAGGCTGCCCCTGTTGGTAATTGCCCCTCGCCTGTTGTTGCATTTGGTGTGGAGGACCTTGATAGTATGGGTCTACCCAACCTTGGAAGTGAGGATTGAACGGGGGGAATGGCATCATTGGTGGGTTCATTGCAAACTGCGGTGTACGCCAGTAGTTGCGGCCACGACGATTCCCTCTTTTGTTACGAAACCTCCCTCGATGATTATTGGAGAAATCATCACCACTCCAGTCAGAGCCATCTGTTGAAGATTCACTATTGGTACTGTTATTGGACGCACTATCGTTAGGCTTATAGTCTTTGTGGCTGTAAGGATGTATGCGTTCTAAAGAGAACTTTTTCAGTTCTTTACCTAGTTTTTGTAATTTCTGCTGGGTCAGAAACTCCTGAGATTGACTCATCTCTTTGTTGATCTCTTCCAGTCGTTGTTTATACACGGTTACGTGTACCATGTTGTTAAGCTTGGTCTCGATGATCTGGATTTTGATAGTTAGCTCATCATCTGTGATCTTGGTTGCTGTTTTTATTATCAACACAAGATAATCCCTTGTGCACTTCCAAGAAATTGCTGACCAGTCTTTCCGAAATGCTAGATCTTTTAAGAAGATACGTGGTGCGTTTGTCACCCATAATCCTTTAGGTGCGGCATTCACTCTGAGGTACTCGGTCATTATGATCCCATGCACAGCTGTTCTCACTTGCTCTTTTTTCAGTTCTGAAAGTTATCCATTGCCTCACCACTTATTGAGGTGATGCTTTCCGAAGGGGGTGAGCACATAGCTATTTCATGGATATTAAAGTAGATTCAAACATCCTTGGATCAACTGGGAATTTGTGTACTTGGCATTTTTAGGTCACTTTGAACAGTACAATTATGTGACCAATTAAAAGAAGAGGAGCTCTTAAGGATGTTTGGTGTTAGGAGGGCACTGTTTTGTGCACAGGTTATTTTTCACATAGCATTAGTGCTCATTTCCTTAAAGACTTTTTAACTGTTTTTCTTTTCTTTTTTCTTGAAGGGATCCATAACAAAAGGTGGCTGCGAGTTCTGATTGCCTGTCCTGGGATTTCTCACAAGTGGTTGCCAGAATCGGTTTTGGCTTATTTATTCACTTTATCATTGATCCCATGTCAGTGTTTTTTCTGTGCCGTTAGGGCTCTGGCTCTCACTACTGGAGGTGGGATGCTGGGGAGTTCACCAGGGGAAGCAAGCTGCACCAATACCTAGGGCAGCCACCTCTGCATTACCTGGGTTCTAATCTTTGGAGCGGCACACTAGTGTTGTACCACGCTACCATTAACAACTCCTCTTGATCAAGGTGGCTTCTTCACTCTTGTGTAGATGTACTTCCTCCTATTTTTCACCAGCAAACAAGCCCAACTATGGAGCAGCCAAGCTACCTCCAAACACTTCCAGAAAAGAAGGCAAGTAGGGCACAGCTCGCTGCGGGGCAGCAAGGCAGTGAGACAGTACAGGAGCAGCAGAACCGCAAATGAGCAGATGAACAAGCTTGCAGGCATGTGGGTGAGCGTGCAATGAGCAGACTCTCCTAAAAGGCACAAACCGTACCAACCTAATGCAGGCCACCTTCATGCCACTAGAGGAGCCAGCAGCCTAAAGCTCTAACCAGCAAGCCGCAAATTGATGGATGCCAGTCTGCCTCTCTGGACCTACTCCCTCAAGGTGGGATGTTTTTTGCTGCACTCCACACTGGGCCGCTTGCTTGCCTCTTGTCCTCCAGTCCAGTCGGGTACAAAAACTGCAGCACCGGTGGGTCGGAAGAACCTGCCTAGTAGTGCTACCAGTACTGAAAATTACTGCTTATAGAACTGCTTGTGGCTGCACTGAGACACTTCTGCTGCTGAAGGCTACTTTCACCAGGAGCCTGGCCAATACTAAAAGACGATGTTGAAGCCTCAAAAGCTGGGACCGGAGCCATGGGATACCAGACACCAGCTTCATGTGATCTCCCCGTCCTCAGCCGTGCCCCCTCTGTGCACTTGTGCGTGATTCTCTTGTCTCTCTGCTCTCAGCATCTCTAAACTATCCCTTGGTTCCTTGGGAACCTCGGAGGGAGAGCATGGAAAGGGAGCCTGTGACCCCATGCCTTGCAGCAGAACCAGAATAAATGAACTGAAGAATCACATAACAGCCAGCAGCTAAATGAAACTCAGCTCTATGAAATGGCCTCAAGTAGACCAAGGGGAGTAGAGGCTATTGGAGAAGCAGGTGCAGAGGCAAGGCCCAGAGGCCCAAAGAGCTCATTGAACCTATTTTTTGTAATCAAATTTATAGTGAAATATGTCAGCAGTACAATAACGTATCCAGAAAGCCAAAATTCCAGAATTCACAGTACACCTGCTTAGTGCAATATACAATGCATAAAGTCGGGGATAGAGAAATAGAAATGGCAGGGAGTAGAAAATCTACCTCATGCTAAAATTGGACCACACACCAGATGTCCCAGGGGTTAGAGGGCAAGAGGTACCACAACAATTCAACACCAAAGGATGAACCAGAGCAGGCAAGAAGACATAATCAAAGGTAGAAAGTAAGCTATAACAACTCACTGGTCAAGGGAGGTCAGGACGTCCCGAGTGCAATACCCGAGGAGAATACGCTTTCCGACAGTGATGCCTCTCACATGATGCAGGTCACAAGGATGTGGGCTTTTAGAATGAGGACAGGCAATGGGGGACCCATGCATCCCAACGGAGGTCTCCCAGAGGGGGAGGTGGCCAGAATGAATAAGAAAGAGCATGCAGAGTAGGGTGGAGACAAGGGAGGCCTATGGGATCATGAAAATGAGTGTAAAAAAAGAGCTATGTAGCATGGAACAGTGAGTTCCAGGACATCCGAGAAGGGGGAGAAACAAGAGCTGCTCATCGCCACATGGTCAAGCGGGTCAAGGGCAACACTATCACTCAGCACTGTAGTGTGTCCTCTCCCAGGTTCAAGAAGGGGGACCAGCTTCGTTCAAACGTCTCTCCCTTGTCTTAGAGCTGGTAACCTACCCTTTCGTAGGATGCCACTTTATACATCTTGGTCAGCCGCTCATCATGGGTGGGCTAAGGGATTGTTCGCCACTTCGCTGTGGTCAAGGCTGTCGAAAGTAACTGTCTGGCATGCATCGAGAGGTAAGGGATGTCAGCAAAATTGTGTAATATAATCAGGGTTTTCAGCAGGGGGGAGGGAAGTAATCAAGAGGTCCAGGGCAGCTCCTATACAAGCCTAGAGGCGGGAGATGCCCAGACAATCCCATGTGATATGCATGATGTTGCAGTCCGGCAGAGCACATCTCCAGCAGAGGGTATGGTGGAGCAGGCCAGAGGCTGAAAGTTTTTAAGGGGTCCAATACCATTGTTGCACCATTTTGAAGAGGCAGGATTTCTTTTGCGCTTCCCGTGTACCACTGCCCAGATCAGTCATCACCTCCCTCCAGTCTTCATCTGTGTACTGAACATGTAAGATGTGCTTCCAGTGTGTGCAGAGGTGTATATGTAGTGGTTGTGATTGGAGATGTTGGATTATCAAATTATAGATGCCTGACATCACTCCCTTATATGTTCCCCAGGTCGTCAAATAGTGATGCATGGGAGAAGGGGAGACCTGCCATGGTCTGGGTTCGAGAGTGCCATGTAAGCAGTGATGTAGTTGGGTGTGGCAGCACGTCTGTGATGCCGGCAAGCAGAATTCCACTTATAGGGAGGGGAAGGATTTCAGCTTGCCATCCTGTATAACATTGCGGAAGTCAAGATCCCAGCCGTTTCACAAACTCTCCATAATATCGGGTGGCAGCCCGCCTGGATGCCAGCATTATTCCATGGGAGTCATTAAATGTAGTTGGGCTGAGCTACGCAGAATTGTATGGCCATGGTTCCAGGTCTGTACCATCATTTGTACTATAGGATTACGGGTCAGTGCTGCAGGTGTTTTGTGATGGTAGAGAATATCCTAACCAGTGGCACAAAGGGTCATTGCACCTTAATATTTATTTATTTTATTTTCCTACCTTAACATTAGTAAAAGTGGTGGTTTTTCTTGCTTGCACCTGGACCCACAGCATCCTTGCTATGCTACTGAGCAGTCATATTAGTGGTACACTAAGATTCATGAAAAAAAATACAGAAGCATACAAACAAAGACATGCATGCACACATCTGACTTAGGCTTGTTCTCTGATTTGAACGAAATTGGCTCAATTACTTAACAATAATCTCCTCATTTCAGTTCAGACCTCTTTGTCTCAGTTCATATAGATAGTGAGTTGACTACTACACCAGCTAGACCCACCCCTTTCACCTCACCAATGCTGAAGCCAGGTCTCCAGTTTCCCTTTATTACAGTTAGAATAACTTGGTGTACCCCATAAGTAGAAAGGGGTTGCAATTAGTCGCTTTACCACAAGGGGAGACCTCCTCTCTGTAAACAGTCATGACTTCTGCTCCACCACTTCAATTCTTGTATTTTCCTGCCAGCAGTACTTTGCAAGCATGAAATTCCAGTGGGAGACAATCAAGGAATAGCGACTGAATGACATCATCATTGGGTGTCAGGAAAGGGTATATTTTCAACACAGGAGGCTGGGGGAAATCTTCCTCTATATTCCCGTTTTTGATCACCACCTCTTCATGGACTGATAGGGTTTTGCACACACATCCACCAACCCAGGACTCTAATTTGTGACAGAGGAGGTAATAATAGAAAAAGATAACTAGATAACCTTAGCCAACTTTCATCTTTATACTTTTTACTGTCTGCATAGGAACATAAGAAGATGGAAATGGTGTTGGCTGAAGGAGAGCCTGACCCACTGGTGGTCCTGGCCTTTTAGCTGCTGTTTCCTCATTTATAAACTGAGACAAAGGTCAAAGGCTGGGTGCTGCAAGGCTGGCTGCTGCCTAGCAGCGGATTTGGCATAAGACCTGGCCACAGGCCCTGCACCCAAACCCCGCTGGGTATCATTGAAAGACATTCACAGAGGGGATGGTTGGCGGAAGTGGGTTGGGCTCAAAGGCTGTATGCTTAACCCTCACTGCACAGAGCCATGGACCCTGTACCGCAGGGGTGCACTGCTCATGGAAGTTAGGCCTAGTGCTCAATGAGGATATGAAGTTCCATACATCATTAACAATGCAATGAAATTAACTGAAAAATTAAATAGTAATTTATTTAACTAACTATAGTAGCTATAACTTGTGCCCTAGAGTAACTATAACTTGCATCCTTGGCTTGCACTGCTATTTACTTCACATATTATTAAGTCCCTCATGACAGATTCTATGACATCATTGATAACATCACTGCCACATCTGAAATTAGATCATTGATAACAACACGGTGCATGGTGGGGGGTGCAAGTCATAGTTACCTTAGGTCACAACTTGTAGTTTCTTGAGATAACTATAACAGTTGAATTTCAGTGCTTTTTCATTTAAAACATTATGTTTTAACTGACATTTTCACTTAACTATAACATCCCTGTAACCTTTTGATTTATCAGTGAATTAATACGTTTTTGTTAATTTAATTATATAATTTTCTATAGGATGCCCCTGCATTTATTATTTTCTATGGGAGCCTGTGAGCATTTGAGTGGCCATATGTAGTTCTTGCTCTACTCCAAGGGGAGGGCTCAGGTATATTTACTACTTTTTTATCACCTTTAGAGCTACAGTAATGTTCAAATGTTTGTTTGTGAATAGCAATTTGCGTAGCCATTTGTGGGTGGGTGTTTGTAGTATTCCTCAATGTTCCCCAACTCTCCATTGTCCGTTTGACATTTGCTACTAAAATGCAGGCTTACAAGTACAGAGCTCCCTGTCACTGTAATGGAGATTTCCACACCAAATTGACAGGAAAGGCCGATGTCTCTGCCTGAATGTACCGAATAGCATTTTGAATACAGGAGTAGCACTAGTCCAGTAATACTCCCTGTTCCACAAAATGTGGTTTGTAAATAGGGCCCTTTCTTTGGTGTCAGTAATGTTTGGGGGGTTGGTGTGTGTGTGGGTGTGTGTGGGTGTGTGTGGGTGTGTGTGTGTGTGTGTTTGTATGCATCTATGCAGGCTGTGTGGTATGCATTATATGGTAATGTTTTGTAGAGAATAAATGTTTTTTAAAGTGCACTGTTCACGAAAAAGTGGTATCTTGGCATTACAGTTAACAGCCCTAACCACGAAGTGAACAGGCCATGAATGCTTATCAGTTAAATAGCCGCGTCTTTAGCAGTTTACGAACTGAAAGTGGGGTTCTGAGCAGAAGGAAGAGTGCGCCCACAGATCGGTTGCCTGATAGGATGATCGCCCAAAAAGTGTTAAATGACGCTAACATGTACCATCTGCCAGTTCATGTGGGCAAAGCACAAAGCCTGCCACCAAGCTGGGTTTTTGTTATAGAAGGCTTCCTGAAAAAGAAACAATTCTCTGAACTGCATGAGTTTCCCTTCCAAAAAGACAACCTAACTGCGTCAGCACCTAAAACATGAGAGAGAAAGAAAGCAAGAGACTCTTGGTCGGTACACGGGCCACAGCATTTCAAAGACCCTGAAGTCTTTCCATCAGATGTCTGAGTGTGGTGCCCAAATTAATGCCAGTTCAATTTAAATAGAATCAAAGTGATAGATCAAAGGGTGGAGTTGCTGGGTGCCTTCTAATTACGGAAAGATTATAATTTAGGACTTCAAGAACAAAAACCCTTGCGATCTGTATTAGCTGCTTCCGCGGCTAAATACATAGGTATTCTTTATATAGACTTAACACAAGACCACAAACGACAAAAATCCACAATCCTATACTAAAAGTTGACTTAAAGATTATAAATGTTGCTTAGTTCAAGTTGATGGTAAATGCGACAAAGTTCTCAACAAAGTCCTGGATGCGTAACGCAAAGTAAACAAAAGCCTCGCAAAAGGGGATATGTGTCGGTTCCATGATCCGGGGGAATGGTTGCGTCCTGCCTCAATGCTTACGCAGAGTAGGGGATGCGTCATGAGCCTTACCGGGGCAGAAAGATGCATAGATTCTCGGCCTGCGGGCCCATTGCGGTGCGCAAGATGGCGCCTTGATGCGATGCGATGATCTGGTTGGGATGCGAGAAGATGGCGCCCTTGACGCAGCGATGCAATGACGATGCAATGACGTCCTGGCAGCCTTGCGACGACTCTGTACTTTGGAGCCGCGACAGGCCCTGCGACACGCTTCTCCGGTTTATGCGATGGCGACTCTCTCGATGGCGTCACGCTTCGCTGATGCGACAGCAGGCAGCTTCGATGAACACACGCTTCCAGGGAGATTCAGCAGCGGCACGCTTCTCTGGCGATGCGACGATCTCAGCTGCGGCGGCAACACGCTTCCTCTCGATGCGTCGTGATTCCAGCTCCCAGCGACACGCAAATGTCTGTAGATAGAATTCCCAGTAAGGAGATTCACAGGGGGAGCTGGAGGTGAAGTCTTTTGTCCCTGAGACTTCAGCAGGAGGTAAGCACAGTTCAAGACCTTGGAGAATATTCTGTAGATGATGAAAGTCCTTAAAAAGTTCCCTCTCCTTTCCCTTGGCAATGAAGCAACCACTGCAGGCCAACCCAGCAAACAGCACACTGGCAGAGGGGTAGTCCAAACTCTTGCAGATTCCTTGGTTCTTCTCCTTGGCAGAAAAGGTTCTTGTTCCAAAAGTAATCTAATTTCTTGGGATCAGGGTCCCAATATTCATACACCAAAATCCTTTGTTCTCTGAAGGCAGAGGGGCCCCTGCCTAGTCCAAACCAGTTCCTGAGCACTTTGTTTACATGATTCCTTCCTTCTATTCACTGTGCAGGGCAGAGACATCAGCCGCCCCACAGGAGGTGAAGCCAGCACAGGGGAAGGAAGGTACAGCTCTGGAGCACTTTGTTGACAAGATTCCTTCTCTCCTTTCACAGTGCAGGGCAGAGAGATCAGA
Source organism: Lissotriton vulgaris (assembly GCF_964263255.1). Lineage (NCBI taxonomy): Eukaryota > Metazoa > Chordata > Amphibia > Caudata > Salamandridae > Lissotriton > Lissotriton vulgaris. The sequence goes on along the minus strand of NC_141695.1, from coordinate 1,300,130,902 downwards.
CAAGCCACAGGGGGTGGAGCCAGCATTGTAGAGGGAAGGCCCATCCCTATTCAGGTCCCAGGTGCAACTCCTCCCTCCCATCTAGATGCAGATCTCTCTATTTACCACTGGGCTGCCCCAGCCTGTCTCCCGGAATCCCCCAGCCCTGTCACTCACAAACCCAGAAAAGGAATACACAACTTAGCAGAGGCAGGCCTGGATAGTTAGACAAGAAAATACCTACTTTCTAAAAGTGATATTTTCAAACACAGAATATTAAAAACAACTTTACTAAAAGATGTATTTTATTATTCTGAATTCAGGCATTCTAAATTCGAATTTCTACCATGTTCCCTGACTCAGTTAGGATTATAAGAATGTAATAAGCTAACTGCCTATTCTGGCCTATGGGGAACAGGTAGCCTTCAATAGTGAAAAACAAACATGGCTGTAATTCACTATTAGGACATGCTACACACATCAGGGCATGTCCTACCTTATACTTACAACGCACCCTGCCCTTGGGCCTACCATAGGGGTGTCTAATATGAAGCAAAGGGAAGGTTTAGGGACAGGTAAGTGGTGGCACTGGCCAAGTCGACATGGCAGTCACAGACTGCACACAGGCCTTGCAATGGCAAGCCTTGAGACACACTTTACAAGCTGCTTCTGTGGGAGGCACAACCAGTGCTGCAAGCCCACCAGCAGCAATTGATTTACAAGCCCTGGGCACACATGGTGCACTGTACTAAGGTCTGACAGTAGATCAAATAACCCAATCATGGAATCACTAATCAGTGCATTAATTTAACATAGGGAGCACTTGCACTGTGGCACTGATTAGCAGTGGCACAGTGCCCAAAACATATAACCAGCAAAAACATATCAAAACAAAGGAGGCAAGCACTCAAAAATGGAAGGGAGACTCACGCCAATAATGTCAGGTCTAACACCACTGTACTGTTTAGTATTTTCCAGACCCACAACTATAGTATAACAAAAGCATCAGCACATATTTGTTGTATAAGTATATTTTAATTGAGCGGCATCTTTGCTATATGGGAGTTAGTAGTAAGATGGAGTATCTTATACTTGTTGTTCGGTGCATCTGTCTGTGCCCTGGTCTGTGACAGGAACATCACTTCCACTATAAGACAATCATCCATTTAGAGTTTTCTTATACACACCAACAGCTGAAAGTAAACATCAGCTACAGTTACACGCTTACCCTACTTAAGCTTTGGATTTTAATGTAGCAAACAGCAGAACAACTACATCACCAAAGGAATCGACAAAAGCAGGCCAGGGACAATGATTTATTTGTATTTTTTTTAATGCTGTTTATTTTGAGGCTTTGTTTAATTTTGTCGCCTCACTTGATTTTTCAATCCAAACACTCTCATCTTGATGCTTTTTCTCGAGCTATCTAAAAAAGGTACATGCTTTTAGGCACAACGCCTTGTTTTTATCATATACTTTTGAGCAACTCAATATATAATGTTGAGTGTTATTAGGAATCAAACTGTTAATCAAATTTGTTGCTGTTTCTTTTCTGCTATATTGGAATTAAAATTTTAAAAGTGAGGGACTGCTGACCATGCTACTGTATAGTATTTATACTGTTAGAGAGCAGCACTGCAATATTTCCTCCTTAAAAATATAATTTAGTATAGTTTGTGTTTTTCAAAACTTCCCTTTTTTTATAAGTACATGACACAACTTTGCATAGAAGTCCTATTATTTTTCAGAAGGCATAGGGCCAGATTCTAGCCGAAATCAAAATGGGGTATGTACAAGCAAAGAATGTTGGTGTTCAGCAAATGGTGGATGGATATCCAATACTTATAATGAGATGTGTTTTTCACAATAGTGACCAGAATGCATGTGTTAGCACTTGCTGATATTGCATTAACAATATTATTCTTTCATGGGTGTCCGGTAAATGAGACTCGCTGCTGTATGTCCAAAAATCCTTATGAGTCCAAGTGTAAATACCTAGGGATTAATTTCCCAAATTCCTCTTTATTCTTCCTTTGTCTATTTGCACCATCCTTTAGAGATGGAGTGGAAACTTTACTCATCCATTTACCATTTTTCAGAAACATAAGATGCTACTAACTTCGAAATATTTCCTTCACAATACTGCTCAAAGTTAAAATCAACAGAGAAGATATTTGTCTGCTGTCTTCCAACATAAACACTTGTATTCCTGCAGGGAAAACAGACATACTCCAGAAGCTACGTAGCTTTGTAGGTAGTTGTGAGAAGCAAGCCATGTGTTAATGAAAGCAGTCTACTGTGTGGGGCTGGAATGATGACCTTTTCTTGAAACATCGGATCTCATTATGTTCAAAGTTGATGAGCAGCCACTGTCTTGTGCTGCGAGTATTTTCATTTAGTACCGAGCTGCACAGTTGTCGTGATCACTAGTGGCCATCAATGCTCTTGTCACTTCCCTGAGTGGCTTTGGACTCTTCTGTTTATTTACAAGAGGAATGAAGTATCGAATAACAGATCAAGATTTTAATTTCTTTATTAAAATGCTTGTCTTTACAAATGGCGGATGGTTTCAGGCTATGAGTTACGGAGATGGTCCCTGCTCTGAACTGCTGATGTATTGTCCTTTGTGTTGATTTTTTTTTTTAAATGTGGCTTACTGAAGAACTAATAGCGTTCCAAACATTAGGTTGGAAACATGAATCTCATTGAGTAGAGAGAGGAATGCATTGATGGGTGTTTTGTAAATAGGATTTCTTTGTCATGACAGCTGTGGCATTTGGAGGAGAGTAACACATGTTTCCCCATTTTAAGATCCTAGCTCCATTGAGAATGATTTGTCTGAAGACCCCTTAGTGAGAAGACATGTGGGATATGAAACTCCAGTAGCCAACTCTCCTGTCATTCTGGTGGTAGGGCCCAAGCTCAGGCATAAACTCGTTTTTTCTTCCAAGACAGACCCTTACAAATCACAGGGCTCATCGGGAATGTCTGTGAACATTAATTTAGAGACTGTTAAAAATTCTTGCCAACTGTAACTGGGGTGTTGGCTTTCACTGCACAGAGATGTTGAACCTGCTGTCCATCACAAACATAGTGGCCATGTGCCATGACCCATATGTCCCTCCTTTGGAGCTGTTCATGCCATGTCTATGTACCCTTGTAGAGAGTCTTGCTAGAAGTCTTCTGCCCCCACCTTCATGCATAAAGGAAAACTGTAGTGTCTGAATTCACCCTTTCACTGCGGCAGCTATTCCACCGCAGTGCTGAGGGGCGGGGAAGGCCGAGCGGCACTACCGCGCTCGGGACGGAACCGCTCCGTCACGCCCCTCGGGTGAGCTGTGCTTGTGACGGAACGGTTCCATCACGGCCCCGCCCGCTCAAGAGAACGTGCCACACAGGCGCGAAATCAGCGCCCCACAGGTGCGGCGAGCGGGCCGTGACGGAACCGTTCTGTCACCAGCACAGCCCACCCAAGGGGCGTGACGGAACGGTTCCATCACAAGCGTGGGGGGGTTAATTCATCAGGAAAACCCATCCTTCTGTGTGTGGACGTTAATTGGAAGAGGAGGAAGAACTTCTACATTGTGCCAATGCAAGCATTTTATAGGAACATTTTTCCCAGTGTGCTTTCTTGATTAGCCTGATCTCTGAAGTGACACCTGTTTCTCCCTCTTCTTATGTCCTTTTTAGGTCGAGCCTGGCCAGCACATGAGCTACTCTGTGAGGCATGCTGTGTTCAGGTATGGACTTGAAGCTCCACACATATTTTTCATTGGCTTGCGTCATTGTCCGTTGTAAACTGTGTCTTTTCATTGGTCAATAGGCTCCTTAGTACCGCCTTGTCTACTCTTGTAACCTCCCATAAGGGCTGGCACTCTTAAATGTGTTGTTACTCGGTGGGTTTTAATTACAGGCTTCGAGCACAATTTCCCTAAATTGTTTTCACCTGCCTGCTGTTGCAGGCAAGATACGTTCCCTCCTAATGCTTTATTTATTTATTTTATAGCACGCCGCAGTGGAGCCGTGTCTTTGGTTTGTTTGAGGTGCCAAACGTGGCTTTTTTTTACAATTTATTCACTTTATTTTGTTATTGTTTACAGGCACCCAAAACCGTACTTTCACTTAATAAAGGCCATGCCTCTTTCTTTAGATGAGGTGCGTTTAAAGAAAGGTTGCGTATGCCATTAAAGTGAAAATGTGGTTATGGTGTTACAAAAAAAAAGCATTTGTTTGTCAACTTGACAAACAAAACTTTTTTTTCTAAAAGCGCCCCATGCCTTACTTTCACTTTAATGGCAGCTGCGCCCCTTTCTTTAGCTGCGGCTCATCTAACGAAAGGGGAATTTCCTCTATTAACATGAAAGCGCAGCATGGAGTGCTCGTAAACAAAAAATATTTGCAATGCAAAAGTTCTCGCATTTGCAAGATTTTAAGCTATTGTCATTTACAATGCCAATAGCTCAAAATCTCGTAAATGTGAGACCTATTGCATTGTAGATGCTTGTTTAATGCTGCTTCTAGTTCAGGTATTTTTGATGCATGTTGTCGCTATTGTTCCAAAGACACTTTTCACAGGGTGAAAGATGCATTGGAAAAACCAACAGTTTTGTACATGCAAAATGGAAAACTAATTGTGTAAGTCTGTTACTCAATATTTACAATGTGATGAACTTTCATGTATTTGCAGTGGGGGGCTAGAATGTTAAGATTAGTCTTTTTAGAGAAATGTTATCACAAATTATAAAACTAACATAATATAACATAGCATAGCATAACATGACATGACATAACATAACTCACCAGCAGGCGGCCCGGGGAGAGCTGTGCAGCAAGGGATAAGCCAAGGTGGATGTCTACTGCTTCTGGCGGCACTGATGGAAAACAAAAATCAGAGTGAAATGAAATTGCTCTCGAGTGGCAATGAACGCCCACATGTTGAGGTGGAGAAGGTCACAGTGACCGCACAAACCCACAACAATACCTTGAAATGCAACAACAATGCTGTCACGGATGCAAGGCTAGGCTTGCAGTATGGGACTGCACTCTGGCATCATTGGTAGGCGGGGGTCAGGAACAGACTATTCAAAGGGGTTTGATTCAACACTTGGCTATATACAATTAAAAGTTAGCAGTCATTAATGTCTATTTGTCCATTAGCACTATCAAAAGCAGCATTACATCAACAGACCAGCAATGTGGCACATGGTGGCTCCCAACCCTTCAGGGGCCAGCCAACCCTTCAAGATGGGCCAGTTTAGCCTGAGGTCAATGAATATCTGTGGGATATGTGAGACTCAGGACCCCACATCACATTCTACAGGGAGCTCCATCCTTTTGTGTTACACCACTGCTTTAATGGTCAGTAGTTTACGTATTAGCATTGCCTCAGTAAAAGCCCTATCATTTATTTGGCTTCAAAGAGCACAAGCAAGGGCATAAGAAGTGGCACGGTTGGTGTGGAGAGAAGAATGATTTTTCATTCAAAGACACCAGCAGAAAAAGCCTTATCCAGGAAACAGTGAAAGACAACTTTATTGAAATCCAAACTATGGTCACACCAAACAACATTATAGTAAAGAGGCAAAAATAAAATGCTAAAACCCTGCTTTACATCAGGAATATGACAAGGACAGTGGGCTGGGGACTGCCTCTACTGGGCAATGCAGACAGGCTTAACTTAGGGCAATATGTAAAGTATTTATGCAGTACCTAAAAATGTAACAAAGTCAAAACACCAAGCGATTAAAAGCCCAAAGCAAATTCGAAAAATAGAGTAAACTTTAATAAACAACATGCCACCACGATGACAAAAAAACAATAAGGGAAACTGGAGATATATACATTTTTTAAGATTTAAGTACAAATATCCCCAAAATGCACCAAGCGCCAATGATAGTCCATGGAAGCAGTAGCCCTGGACCTAGACATGATTTAAGGCCAAGTTCATTGGAGCCCGGTTAGATACAGCAAGTGGATCACTCCTGGTAAAAGTGTGTGTGCCAAAATGTTCAAAACATTTTTTGCATCCCACTTCAGAAAGGAACTTGGTTATTTTTGTAAGGGAAAATGATCAAATTTCTTCTAAGTCCCAATGCAGAATGGAACTTGATCATTTTTGCAGAACACATTTCCTTGAGCTGGACAAAGCTGAAATTCAAACTGACATTGTGGAACTGCCAGTCGGATACTTTTTCTGGCAGGTCCTGCTGAAGTTCTGCAGTTCTACAGGAAATGTTTTCAAAAGTTTACAAACTTTTTTCCGGTGCCCAAACAAACATAAGAGTACACTTCTAAGGCCCCCAAGACCTCATGGAGGGCACTTTGAAACTCTCAGGGTGTCAGGCAGAGGCCAAAAGTAATGTCCAGTCCAGGTTCAGTTGCCACTGGTCAGTGTTCAGCTGGGCACTTCAGGGAAAATCATTGAGCATCTTACTGTAACCAAGTAGCCACACAAGAGGTACGCAGACTGACCCTTGGAGTCCACTTCTATGTCCTGGAACAAGAAGGAGCAGGTGCAGTCTGCGAGAGCTGCTCTCAGTTCATAGAGAGCGGGCCCAGTCCTATCCTGATTTACTGCAGGTCCAAAAAGTGTTTTAAGATGGTGCCTTGGGGTACTGCACTTATGCTTGCCACCAGCTAGTGGGTAGGGTGACTCCAGGCTCTTCCAAAACCAATTGGGTAAAAGTTCCCAGGAGCAACCCTTCCCACTTCTGCAGCAGTTCCTGGTTGCTCTACTGCAGAAAATCTCACAGTGCACCCTCTTCCCAAAATCCAGGATGAGAAAACTCTTCCTCCCTGTGCAGACCCAATGTGCTTACTCGGAGGAGTGGTCAGGGTAATGAGCAGTCCCCGCCTCTATGGGCACACAAAACTAGTTTTGGGGGTAGCTTTCCTTCCACAGGGTTTTGTGCTAGCCTGAATAGGGAGGAAAGGCTGGGCCCTTTCTAGGTGTCCTCTGACATTTACTTGTGATAGGGCAGATTCCTTTGAAATTAAGTTCCTGGGTCCACCAGAATTGATCTTCCTGGCAGGGAAGAAAAACACATTCTCATACTCAGGGGCAGTCTTAACACCTCATTAAGGTAAAGCACTTGATTGACAACTGCTGGAGAGCTAATGTAAATTAGCCTCCAGGAGCTTTAGGCAGGGAAACGGTACCATCCTAAAAGTTATGTTTCCTACATGTTTATTAAAAATGTGACTTCACAAATGAATAGGGATTTTAATAAATGTTTAATACATATTAAAAAGAGCATTTGAATGGCTTTTGCAGCCGGTTCCTGTCAAAAGTCACAGATTAAAGTTTATAATTGGTACTTTGACATTTTCAAGCTGCAACTCTGTGATTTTTGGCTACAGCCCTGCCTGTGAAAATGGCTTTAGGGGCTTAGTCACTGGAGAAGCATTCCAAATGTAATTTTGCACATGTTCCACTTTTGAATATCAGGCATCCTACCTTATAGGCAACAAGGTGGGCTTAAGGGTGAGTTATTGCTATATAAAAACTGGGTTTCTTGCCTGTCAAAAAGGGTTATTTTGACTGGGTTGAAAGCAGATTTTTAGGCTGCTGAAGTCAGGCTACACAGAGTAGGCCCAGAGTAATGTTTTGAAGGCCTACCCCGACAATAGGTACTGCAATCCACAGGTTGGCGTTAAATTTCCAGGCTATGGGTGCATTTTCTATATCATATCCTAGGGACGTATCTGCAAGATAAATGTGTCAATCAGGCGTAAGCCAATTTAGCCATGTTTAAAGGGGGAGAGCAGGCACTTTATGTCCCTTTCACTTAAGGTGAATGAGAGAGATGGAGTGATTTCAAACTGGCTCCTGAAAGTGGATGATTCTGTAGTACCAATGAGGACCACTAGGAAGGGATGCAAGGCTCACTCTGCCCAATGGTTCTCCCAGGAGCAGTTCCTGGACAGAGCTGCTTGTAAAAAGCTAGCGAGAGTGTGGTATCGCCACTATCTGGAGGATGACAAAGTATGTTATAAACGGGCCCTTAATACGTACAATAGACATATAAAAAAGCATGTTGCTCTTTCTATACTCAATGCTTTTGAGAGACCAACAATGATGACAAGGAGATTTTTAAAATTGTCTCCAGTTTTGTTGACCCTGAAAGAAAAGCTCCACTGAAACTCTATGCACAGGACTAAGTGACTTTTTCGAAGATAAGATCTTTAAAATCCAGGCTAAATTTGGGAGTCCTAATTTACAGGTTAATGCCTCAGAACCCAGTGACATTACAGACCCATCAGCTGAAACTAAGTTGACACTCTTTGTACCACCTACAATAGAGGACCCTGAAGAAGCAGTTTGCTACCTAAAAATCAGGATCACCTGAGGATCCATTCCCACCTCATATTTTGGTGGCTGTTGCTGATAATATTGCGCTGATTTATCAGGAACTATTCTTTGTTTCATATCAGTTGTGGGTTAGCCCTGGCTCCTGGAAGACAGCAACTGTTGTCCCTGTTCTTAAAAAGGCCAATTCAGGCCCAGAAGTGCCAGCTAATTTTCGGCTGGTCTCCTTATTGCCTGCAGCTGGCAAATTCTTAGATAAATTAGTATACCACCAGCTCTCTCAGTTTTTGGCCGATAATAAGGTGCTACACCCATCACAATCCAGCTTTCGCACTCAACAAAGCATCGAGACAGAATTGCTAGAAATCACTGAATCGATTAAGATTACTTTGGATGCTGTTCTTAACGTGGCATGGGTGCTGTTGGGACCTCAAAAATCAAGAAAGACTAGCTAGGTTTATACAGGTAAGACTCAATGGAGTACGTATGTCAAGGGAAATCAGTAGGTTTTATTCGAAAGCCCTCACCCACCAACCTAGTTGGTGGCATGCTTCATCATCGGGCCCACCACAGTGGCACCTAACGTGCCCCGGGTGTGCTTCGACGCCAGATTACTGCGGAGCTGGTATAATTACTGAGTGTGCAATGTGGTGAGTATGAAGGTGAAGATTAAAAAGCCATACAAAAATCCCAGCACCCGAGGGTAAAAACTATTTTAATAAAACTGGGTATCTGTTGGCACGTTAAAAAGGCAAACGGACACGGTGGAGTATGGATTATGACCTCCAGTGTCCTGTGTGGTCTACATGTTTCAGCCTGGCCTTTCTTAATTTGAAACAGGCTTTCCTCAGGACCAAGTGAGTATGTGTGGGGTTATAAAAATAATTTACAGTGAGTGTTTTTGGATTTTATGTGTAGCACGCACTAAGGTGCTATATGGGTGAGAAGGGGATTCCCTCTCGCTTTGACAGTATTTAGCTGTTCAAAGCCTCCTTGGGTCGCCTGGCAGAGAAAAAGACCGAAACTGTCGATCTGGTTCCTCCTTGGACCTGTAATCCTTCTGCGGCGCCCGGTTGCTGTTGGGACCTGTCAGCAGTATTTGACACAGTAGACCAAAGTATCTTGCTAAAAAGACTGGAATATCTCTGTGTGGCAGACTTAGTACTTGGTTGGTAGGGATCCTTATCTGGAGGAAAGAGAACAGGTAGTATGGATGAAACCATACCCTCCCAAAGCCAAACAGTAGAGACATGGGGTGCCTCAGGGATCTGCTCTGAGCCCTACCCTTTTCAACACTTATCTGCCCTGTCTGGCTTATTTGGTCGAATCGTTCGGCATTAAAATTATTTCTTTTGCAAAGGATACATAGCTCCTGCTAACCTATGAAGGGGATTCAGCTAGCACTAAAGAGTTGTTTGCTCTTTTTTTAAGGAACTACTGGACTGGCTAAGGAAGAACAAACTTCAGTGCAACCCAGACAAGACCGAGGTCCTTCTGTTTGGGACAAATCCCCTCTTGGGATGAAGAGGGGCATGGCCAAATAATGTTCCTTCTCCACCATCCCCTACGGAGGTGGCACGAAACCTGGGCGCTGCGTTCAATGCGCATGTTTCCTTTAATGCCCAGATTTGATTGGTTGTAAAATCTTGTCTCTGGATTCTTCACCTATTCAGGAAATGTCTCCACCTGATCCCTCAGGAAGCGCAGGTCACAAAAGATATGACTTTGATACTATTGTGGACAGACTATGTTAATGGTTTATAACTGGATATACCAGAGTATTTAATCCAGTGTTTACATGTGGTGCAAAATATGTCGGCCCGCCGATTCAACAAGCGACCTAAGCACTGATCTGTATCGCTTTACCGCAAGAAGCTTCATTGGCCTCCAGTGCATATGCAAATAATGTTTAAAGCGTTAACTCTGACATACCAAGCCCTCTATAGCAAGGGTTCTTCATATCACAATGAAAGGATTAAGGCCCACAGATGAGGGAGACTGCTTCGCGCCAGTGAGGCTGGGGCCTTAACAGTGTCTGCTTTAAATAGCAGCAGAGAGAGGGTTCCTCTTTTACGGTCCTGGCTGCGGGCATGTGGAACAAGCTTTCTGGGAATTTGTGAATAACGATAGAGGAAGTATGTTTTTAAAAAGCACTGAAAACATACCTCTTTAGACTTTAGGATATTTTTGATTACCAGCTGGGTTCTGTTTCTCTGTATCTGCCTTTTGATGCTGAGTGGCGTCACTAGGGTTGGTGTCTCCCGGTACGGGTCTCCCGGTACGGGTAACTCATGGTGTCACTCATGGAGTCACCCCCTCACGACTTACCGCATGGACCTCCTCCGTTCCGAGTCCGCCAGTGGACACAGATGGCAAATAACGGGACCATACAGAATCCTTAGTAACGTTTGTAAATTTAGTTCCTATATTTACAAAGGCCATAGAAGAAAAATGTAATTCAACAAGGTCGGAGGTAAAAGATTGTAAGAAGTTAAGAACTGTCTCTTTCACTTTAAAATCTAGTTCCTCTCTTCGCTTTGTGGGCACTTGAAAGGCGCAGCATGAATGCGCTATTTTCTAACTGGTAACCCCATAACGCTGATTTTACCTCCAACAGACCAGAAACCCAAAAGAGAAATGGCACAGCCAGTGTACCCAGAGAAGCAGGGCCCCAACCGAGGGAATGACCAAAATAACAAATCACAAGTCAGCAGAAACACAAATCCACAGCCAAAAGTACAGGGACATAAAAGCTGCCACTGCCAGGATGGACAATAAGGCAGCAGGATGAAGACCGGCCAGCAAAGCAGGCATATTTCAGCCAAAGCAGTTCACTTCATAGTATACGTATTAAGTGAACTAACTGTGAAGTGAACCACCTGCAAGTGAAGTGACGAGTTCAAGGAAAGGCCTGGCCTGCTCCCTGCCTTGAGCAATGAATCATGCAGCCGCCGTGTGCAACTGTAAGCACAATGCACCGCCCGGGTCAGGACTAGCCTAGGAGACTGGAAGGGCGGGCTGGACAGGGTCTTCTATTTATTTATGCGTTTTTTTATAGCGCAGACTTTACCCAAAGGCGTCAGAGCGCTTCACAATAGGAACAGTAATGAAACATGAGGAGAAAATTACAAGTGAACAAATTACAAAAGCAAACGTTAAGTTACAAGAGGCAAAAGTGACAATTGTGAGCAAACAAAATACATGAGGTTGCAAACGGTGCATTACAGGAGGAAAAAGTGACATGTGTGCAGGTTACAAGTGCTTAAAAGATAAACTGGGACTGAAGGCAGGTTTTGAATTTTCCAATCCCTGAATGTAAGAGCTTCACATCCACTGTCTGAATGCCAGATGCATTATCTACACGAGTAATTGAACTAATAACAGTGTATAAAAGCAATTACTAATGCGTCTTTATTACTAAAGGAACACTTTTGTGAAACATTTGAATAATGAGATACTGAGCAAAAAGCACTGTTTCTAAACTTATACCTTGCAGTTAGCATGCAATTCCTTAAAATTAGTTCATAATTCATTATGGTATATATTACAAGGATGGTAACCTGAGAGTCTGAGACCGATCTCACTCAAGAATGTCTGCAATGAAAGTAGTGAAGTGAAGTGAAGTGAAGTGAAAAAATGCTTGTATAGCGCACTACCACTCCAAGGAGTATCTTGGCGCTTAGATTCCTTAAAGACAGAAAGGTTGTATGAAAAGATGGAAAAGGAAGACTACACCTGGCTACGCAGCGTATCCTAGGAGCCTCATGCATTCAGAGTTGGGCAATGAGTAAATCCAAGTCTTTAGAAGCTTTCTGAATTTAGGTTCGGTAGTGGCTTGACGCAGACAAGGAGGTGCCTTGTTCCAGGCTTTCGCTCCAATGACCGCAATGGATTTGCCTCCTTTTGTTATCATTTTGAACATGGGAACATGCAGCAGGTTCGCATTAGAGGACCTAAGAGATCGTAATGGTGTGTATTGTCTAAAATATTTGCGCAGATAGAGTGGACCATGATGGTAAAAGGCTCTGTAAGTGATGGTAAGAACTTTGAACAGTATGCGCTTATGTATCGGAAGCCAATGCAGTGTGTTCAGGGCTGCAGAGGCTGAGGATTTCCTAGGTAATCTGAGGACCAGTCTGGCAGCTGCATGTTGGACCATTTGAAGCTTATGCAGGGCAGTTTTATTGAGTCCTGCATAGAGGCTGTTGCAATAGTCCAACCTTGATGTTATGAGGGCTACAGCTACCGTGCGTCTGGCACTCAGAGGGAGAAAGTCGAAGAATGTTCTCAGGCTTCTAATGATACCGAAGCATGTTCCTGCTACTTCCTTAGCCTGCTGATTGAAAGTGAGGGAACTATTAAATTTTATGCCAAGATTTCGGGCAGCAGTGATAGTGTTAGGGGGGGTTCAGCTTTATCGGGCCACCAATCTTGGGGCGAAAAGGAATTATTGTGACCAAAGGGAATAATCTCGGTCTTAGATGAGTTACATTTTAGATGGTTAAGAGACATCCATTTGAAGGTTGCTGACAGACAGTCTTTAAGTACTTGCTCTGCGTTGGAATGATTTTTATCGAGAGTCAGAACAAGCTGGGCGTCGTCAGCGTAAGCGACAGTACTAATGTTGAAAGATGTATTTAATTTTAGTAGAGGAACCATGTAAAAGTTAAACAGGGTAGGGCTTAGACTAGAGCCCTGAGGAACTCCTGTTTTAATCATTTATTCTTCTGAAGAAAAATCGCCCAGCCTGACAATCTGGCGCCTGTGAGCAAGGTAATTTTTAAACCATTCGAACACGGTTCCTGCTATGCCAGCATCGGTAAGGCGATGTAAAAGGATAGCGTGGTATACCGTGTCAAATGCTGCAGAGAGATCTAAAAGGATCAGGACAGACAGTTTGCCCTGATCCAAAGCAGCACGTATGGTTTCGGTAGATGACAGGAGTGCTGATTCAGTAGAGTGGTGAGTCCTGAAACCTGCTTGACAAGGATGGAGAATGTCGTTATTTTCAAGGAATGCCATCAGTTGTTTATTGGCATAAGTTTCAGTGATTTTGCAGATGGCAGGGAGAAGAGAGATGGGGCGTAGATTAGATAAGATGGTGGGGTCTTGTAATGTCTTTTTCTGTAAAGGTTTCACTGTCGCTACCTTCCACTGGGCAGGGATCTCCCCTGATTGAAAAGAGGAATTGATGATAGCGTTGATGTAGGGATTGACCTCCTGTATTATAGATTTAAGAAAAGTAAGGGGACAGGGGTCGGAAGGGGAACCTGATTTAAGTGCAGAGATTCCCTGTAGTGAATCTTCAAGACTAATGTGATTGAATTTTTCCCATCTGGGATGTTGAGAGTTAGATACCGTCTCAATATCAGGTTCTACTATTGAAGGATGAGGGAAATCATTAATGAGCGTGTCAATTTTGTGTGTGAAGTAATTGGCTATGCTGTCACATAAAGTTTGGGACGGAGGAATTTCTTGGGTTGCTATTTTAGGTTTCGTGAAGGTATTAACGATTTTAAAAAATTCTTTTTGTTTATTATTGGCTGCTTCAATTTGAGAGGTGAAATAGTTGGTTTTAGCAACTTTAATGGAGATGTGATACGATTTCCGAGCTGTTTTATAGATAACTTTGGAGTCAAAATCATAGTTTCGTCTCCATTTAAGTTCTAGCATTTTGACTACAGCCAATTGATCTTTTAGGGTATCTAGAAACCAAGGAGCAGAATTTTTACGTTTTACTGAGGGAAGTTTTGTTTTTTGTGAATGTCTAAGTTTACTGCCGATCTCTGTCATCCAACCTACAAAGTTTTGATAATCTATGGAGGTATTGCCTGATAAAGAGGGTTTGCTATCATTGGCCCAGCTAATGAGATCTGGATGATTCATAATTTTGCCCCAGTTGGGTGAGGGGATTCCTTTATTTGCTATTCTCTTGGACATAATTTGACTTCTTGTGAGTTCTATATTGAATTCAATGAAGTAGTGATCAGTCCAGATCAAAGGTAAGGGATTTTTTACCACCAATGTGTCCAGATTAGAACTAATGCAATCAAGGGAGTGCCCAGCTTTGTGGGTTGCTCCAGAGGTCTTAAGTGTCAGTCCTAGGATTTGAAGGGTTTCTTTAAAGCAGGAGGCATAATTACCAGTAAAATTATCTAAGTGAAGGTTGAGGTCGCCCAGTATAGTAAAATTGGCGTATCTAAGAGTCATATCACTCAGTACTTCCCCTACACTAGTAAGAAACTGTAGGGGATTTCGGGGGGGGGCGGTAGAGCAGTGCTCCCGAAAAGGTGAAAGTATCATGTACTTGAATGCAAAAGAACATACTTTCGGCTTCTTCAATGTCAGGAAGCTCTCCGAAGGTGCATTTGAGGGTATCTCTATAAATGATTGCTAGACCCTCACCACGCTGTTCTGCGCGGTCTTGTCTGCAGATAGCGTAGCCGGGGGGGACAGCATGAACTAGGTGTGGATTGGACCAATCCCGGAGCCAGGTTTCTGTTATAAATAAACAGTCCAGTTCATTTTCACTAATCAGGTCAAATATGTGAAGCGCATTTTAACACATGGAGCGGGCATTTATCAGCCCACTTTTGAGGAAGTTGGCTGACCGACAATTGTCTGCAGGGTCATAAGGTTGTAAGCATTTCTTACATGAAATACAGCAGACGGAGCCAGCCCATTTGTCGACATTAGGAGAATGGTAGCAGTTGGTGGAGTTAGAGTTCAAAGACAAGATGAAATCACTAGAAAAATGCATCACCTGGGTATTATGGGTGGCCCTGGGCCCGGCCTCGGCGCGGACGAGCGCAGACGAGCTAGACTCAGGCGTGACTCCGGCGCGGCTACGGCGCGCTCGCTGCTCGCGTTCGCTGCGCGAATTGATGACCATCTCTTTTTGTAGTCCCTTCAAGAGCGCAAGGGCACTGGGACTTGTAGTTTCTGGATCCTAAAACCTGTGGGGGGCTGATCGCGCGTCTCCAGCCACAGACCTTAATCGTCTGTGAGCAAGAGGAGTGAGGCGCTTATCAGGCGGTATGTGTTTTAAAATAAAGGACAAGTTGAAAAACACACAAATGCGGCGCAAATTAGATTTAGCAAATACAGTGCAGTTTAAAAATTGTTACAGGCTATCACCCGGCTTCCGCCTCAGGTGTGAATGAGTGCTACTGCTGCAGATGTCAGAGGCAGATTAGATAGGATTAGTGGCCAGGCTTCTGCCGCCGTTCGTAAGAGGAATCTCGCAACCGAGGCGCGACTCCTCCTTTTGTAGTCCCTTCAAGAGCGCAAGGGTGCTGGGACTTGTACTTTCTGGATCCTAAAACCTGTGGGGGGCTGATCGCGCATCATCAACCACAGACCTTAATCGTCTGTGAGCAAGAGGAGTGAGGCGCTTATCAGGCGGTATGTGTTTTAAAATAAAGGACAAGTTGAAAAACACACAAATGCGGCGCAAATTAGATTTAGCAAATACAGTGCAGTTTAAAAATTGTTACAGGCTATCACCCGGCTTCCGCCTCAGGTGTGAATGAGTGCTACTGCTGCAGATGTCAGAGGCAGATTAGATAGGATTAGTGGCCAGGCTTCTGCCGCCGTTCGTAAGAGGAATCTCGCAACCGAGGCGCGACTCCTCCTTTTGTAGTCCCTTCAAGAGCGCAAGGGCGCTGGGACTTGTAGTTTCTGGATCCTAAAACCTGTGGGGGGCTGATCGCGCGTCTCCAGCCACAGACCTTAATCGTCTGTGAGCAAGAGGAGTGAGGCGCTTATCAGGCAGTATGTGTTTTAAAATAAAGGACAAGTTGAAAAACACACAAATGCGGCGCAAATTAGATTTAGCAAATACAGTGCAGTTCAAAAATTGTTACAGGCTATCACCCGGCTTCCGCCTCAGGTGTGAATGAGTGCTACTGCTGCAGATGTCAGAGGGAGATTAGATAGGATTAGTGGCCAGGCTCGCTGAGCTTCCTACGTAAAATACAAATCTGTGACCTGCATGGTGCATGCTCCACTTTGCAGCTGGGACATTAACTCTTTATACTTTGTATGAGCCAGGCCTGTAACTAGACTGCACACAGATCTCGCCAGCAAGTGTATTCACCACCAAAGTTATCTTACAGCTACAATGCTTTGGAATTTGTTGGGTACACAAAGATCTCTGCACCAGGTGTCTAATCCCAATAAACTATTTTAAAGTGAAGTCTGCTCGAGAGAAAACAAAGTACAATTAGAAGAGGCATAATACTGCAATAAATGGTAGACACACAAGCACAAGAACAAACGTTACGTAGGCAATGGTGGCACTTGTGCAAGTATCAAAAAGCAAACAAAATGCCATTACCGCAGTCCCCAGGCCTATCGTGACTGCCCAAGGAAGGAAGAAAGCTTTAGCCTGGTGCACTAGACCCGCCTGAAGAGGGCCTTGTTTTCGTTTGCGCGAATGTGCGCCCAAGAAAAAAGCATTGTTTGTACTGAATCTGATTCATTTGTGTGCCACTGCACAGCCACATTTTACCTTAGTTCATGATTCATATTAATTTATAAATAAATGATATTATTTCTCTCACTCCGTCCGACTGCCTCCGAGTCTGGACCCAGCAAGAAGAAGTCAGTGAGTCCCAAATTTGAAGGGGAGACCACGACGGCGCTCGACATCAAAGAACAGAAGATGGTGGTGTGATCTGATGTCGTTGGTATTAATTCTTTATTCTAGTAGCACGACGCACGCACTCCCCTGCGCTGCAGTCTCCTCCCTGGTGGGCACGCGCGGGGGCTGTCCCAGGGCCGTCATTGGTAGCGCTAAAGATTGACAGCCCTGGGACCCACAAACTGCTGGGTATACGCCGCGCATCCGCATCGCACCAGTGACCAGTATCATCACATGATGCATCTAGTGCGTGCGTGCGTGGCGACCAGTGTGCTGCTGCAGTGAGTGCACACACTCACTGCACTGACTGCAGTAGTAGCAGACAGTATTTTAATTTTTTGTAAGAAGGTGCGCAACTGCGCACAGCGCACCCTGGTGGCGTGGGCTTGCCCTAAAGCAGCACTAGTGGCCAGCTAACTAAGTAGATTGGTGTCACCCCAGATGGGGGTGACACCCGGTGCGGTCTGCACCCCCTGCACCCCCCTAGTGACGCCACGGGCACCAGCTACTCTTGGAGGAGCCCAGCACTATACAAATTCATTCATTAAGAACATACTGGAGAATTAAATCCTAGTGTGGGGACTCTCCGAATGGAGTAACCAGGGGCTTTATGCATTTCCTATTATTATTAGTTCATCAGAACGCCTCCCTTTGTCTTTATGGTGGGCGCATTTCTCTTAACCATAGAGTTGCTGGTCTGTGCTAATACACAGAGGTGCAAAGGTACAAACCAAATAAAAACAAACATTCATCTTAACAGTTCTGACCAAGCTTATAAGCCCTATCACCTGTGAAGGGGAACAAAAACAACACCACATCGATTTCACCTTTCTAGGCATCATCTAGAACACCAAGATGCAAATGGTTAGGGATTCAAGTTTGAGTAAACCCACACTTAATGAATCACTTACACAGCAAAAAGGTGAGGGGTGGAAATACTTGAATATATCTGATCTACAGGCAATTTTTCTTGATCATTCCATTCCATTTAGTTTATCCATGCCACTCACTACAACACGGGATGAATAATCTGCTTTCAGCCCAACCTCGCCTCTTAAGGGACAGATCCTAAACTACTAAGCCACGCCCCCTCTAAATGAGAAGGCAAGCAGCCTGATTACCAGACTTTATCCATGCTGCACGGGAGATCAAGTAACCTCAGATATGTTTCACCCCTATTTAGTTCTATCAGTAAAGTGTAGATTGGGGTTCATGGCAGGGCAATCATAGTTTAGCCAAATATTTCTATCTATTTCACGGACTTTGAGTAACATGGTTAGTTCAGGTTTGGTGCTGAAGCTTTGTACTACGCTAACGTCATTATCGCTTTGTGTATTTAAAACTGGCTTTGCTGCTTCGACCTTCTAACTGAGCCACATTGTTGTCATAAGGGATTGTTCTGTCACTTTTTGAACATAGCAAAGATGCTCTGAGTGCGGGGCAAGGATTTCCCCCCTATCCTGACATTGGTGCTATATGTCCTCCTTTTAGGGTGAATGGGTTGTTGAAGCATGGACCAACCTCCCAGTATTGCTGTGCACTAGAACGCTTATACAGCTTGTATTCATAAGTGCAAAACGACCCAATTTGCAAATACAGTCCATCATTTTTAGCTTTCTAAATCACTAATGAGTGTCACTTTAATTTTGGTGCCTGGGCCTATTTTCTGTCCCAGTCTGACCATGCTTAAGTAGCTACTTGCTAGATCCCAGTCAGCTCTCCCATTCTCTCTACTGCAAAAGGACAGAACAGGTATACAATAGAATTGGTCCTCGGAAGTTGCCAATGGACTCTCCTGTCCCACCCAAACCAGTCGTGCATGGCTTTTGCCCACAAGCGTTCACCTCTGGGAGCAGGTCCCCAAATATGGCCAAGTTTAAAGGTTTTTATCTGCTAACAACCCTCAAAAGAATGCGGGTGATTGAGGACATCTGTAAGTTGCCTTGGCACCATTTTCACAATTCCAAACAACAGACTGGGGCAGCTGTCAGTTTCCCTATTCCTTCTCACCCTCATAATGTAAAGGTAAAGGAAGCAAGCAGGTGTCTTGTTTGCAATTGTGAGCAAAGCGCCACATGTGTCAGCTGTTCCTGCCCTCTTTTCCTTTCTTTTTAATGCATATGGAAGACCAAGACGGTTGGCAGCTGCCATGATGATGAACATCAACAGCCACATACAGTGATGAACAATACTGGAACCAAGAATTTTTTTGCCTCTGGAAGTGGGTATTTAGAGCCCCTTTCCCCCCAAATCTAGGTAAAGGGAAATGGGGGCGTTTGTACCCCTTTGGCCTGGCTACACTGTCTAAATAGCGGAGGAAGTTGCCTTTTTCTACCCCTCCACCTTGCACAAGGGCAGGGTGATTTTAATGTTCACTACCCCCACTTTCTACAGGGTTGGAGGAATATTTTTTCGCTCTTCCCATTAACAGATTGTAGGGTGATATTTTCCTGGGGGGGATATGCGCCTAGGCTGCTGTTAGTATTGCTGTGTTTGCCATTGCCTCAGGATTTTTTTTTAGGTACAGCTATACATTCACTTTTCATGGGTAAGCACATACAAGCATGCCAGCCCTTTGAGGAGGCTAGAAGTGTGTATCAACCATAACACATCGGCTTTAAAAATTGAAAATAGCTAAACAACAAAATATAATGCTTCATGGTGTGGTGCTCCCACAGCGCAAGGAAACGTTAAAAGAGTACCCTAAAAAGGTGTATTTTTTAAATCTCTCCTGTGTACGTGAATATTGGAAGAAAAGGCCCAATGCATTTGAAGAGCAACAGTACGCCACGTTTGCCAAAGTGGGATTTTGCTGCACTATTACTTAATCTCTTCCATCGTTCGAGCTCCTGGTCCATTCCCTATAGGAGCACTATGGTGTTGACAGTCCAGTCAGGTTTTTCTCTTACGTAGTAAGCATTTCCTCCAGCAAGTGCACAATTACACATTACCTTAAAACTCCAACTAGAGGAGATGACTGGCATCCATGTTTAGAAGTCTGGTGGGCATTATTAACCCCTTTCCTCAGTGGCATGTTAGTTCTTCAGAATTCAGAAAACCTTATTCGTATGTAACGTGCATCCATAAATGTAACATAGTAATACATAACAGTTAAAACACATGATATTAAAATACCGGTTATCACGTTGAAACAATGTACATAGCAGCAAGCAGGTAGCAGCCCTACATTAAAACAGTAATAGCAGCATGAATGTTAAAACAGTAGAAACCACACAATATAAAATATGTATAGCAACATTCTACAAACATCCCTAAAAATGAGGCAATATGAGTAGCAGAGTTAGGGGAGCATAGTGTTACGTGCCCTCACAGCGGATTTTAAAAACGAACCCAGATGCAGAAAGTTTCTAGGTTGGATAATTGCATTAGAAGAATACAAGCTGGTCTCATCTGCCTACTATCCCAGCATTTACTTTTTAAGCCTGAATTGAAAAAGGTTTTGTGTATCTTTCATAAAATTTACAAAAAAATAAAAGGGCAACATAGATTGTCCTGACTTGCCATCACAGGTATATGCAGTGTTGTCTAGATTAGGCGCATCCCCTAACAGGGGTGAGAGGTGTGGCACAGTGGCCAGAGCGACTGACTACGGAGAGCGGTGCTAACTGTTTGATCGCCGGCGGCAGCTCAGCATCCTGTGACTCTGGGCAATAGCTCACTTAACCCCTTCGGTGCTCATGACGAGCTCAGCTCGTCATGAGGCACAGTGCTCGTGTGCTCATGTGCACAATAGTGAGCGTTCCCATTGCCCACACGCATACCAGATGTAGTTGGTGGTACTGTTTGGCACAATCTTACCCTGGTAAGCTATAACGCTTGATTTCTTTATTACCCTGTTAATTTGTTGGGAATACTCATAGATATGCATGGCTTGACTAATATGCTTTTCGCTGAGGGTGTTACAAAATTCAGGCTCCACAAGAGCACGCAGCTGCCCAATCCTAGAATATGCAGTTTTTACATCGACTAACCAGGGAATGCTCATACCTCTTTCACAGGAGAAACAGTCCAAAAGAATCCCCCCTCTTAAACTAGCCTCCACGTTTCTCCATACAGCCACCCACAATAGTGCCGGTCACACACAAAGGCAATCTTCCAGGAAGGGCAAACAAAACTCTTTGTGGCAGATGAATCTAGGAGAAAGGTGGCCTTCATTGGGCTGATTAGCCGCACAGTTTGATATGCCCCATACTTCAGCCCCGTATATTGCGATGGAAATAAATTGGGACTTATAAATATGCAAAAGCTGGCTGAGTGAGCTACCTCCAAAGAGCTGTGGAAGGCTGCATAGTGAAACAATTGCACATGACAGTTTTGCTCTGCACAAGGTGATGGCAGTGAAGGTAACCCCCATACAGGGAAACGTGCTTGTGCTACTCTGGTGATTTGTTCCAATAGAGATGGTAGCGAGCTCAATAATATGTGATTTCATGAAGTTAGGGAGTAAATCTAGAGTGGCCATGAAGTCCACAAAAGCAAGCACCAGGAGATGCAGTGCCTTAGGTGCTACTCTGGTGATTTGTTCCAATAGAGATGGTAGCGAGCTGCTTGTGCTTTGGGCGGCGCACAATAATATGTGATTTCATGAAGTTAGGGAGTAAATCTAGAGTGGCCATGAAGTCCACAAAAGCAAGCACCAGGAGATGCAGTGCCTTAGGTGTATGTGCAATAAGCACTGTGTCATCCGCATACAAGAGAGTAGGTAACAGCATACCTTTGATTTTGGATACATGCTGCATAACAGTGCATAAAAATGTAAAAAGTTAATTGAAAGATAAGATAAATAGAGTGGCCAACATGCACCCTTGTCTCACCCCGATTCACATTTATATCCCTGGATACCTCTTGTACACTTATCCCGATTCTTGCCTTCATGTCAGTGTGTAAGTAGGCCAAAAAGTAAACTAAAACGTCATCCATCCCATGCAAGATAAGTGTATGCCAAAGCTTGAAGCAGTTAGCACAATCAAATGCTGAGGATAGGTCCATAAATGCCAGATATAGAGGGGTTTGTTTGGCAATAGCGTATTTTCTGATCACCAAATTCAAATTCAGACACTGCTCGATTCTTTGCAGTTTGTTTCTAAACCCATACTGACACAAATAAAGGACCAATACATTTTGGACCCACTCCTTGATTCTTTTGTATAAAACCCACTCACGTGGATCCAAGGGTTCTAAGGTGCTAAGATTTAAAGGTGAACAAGTCTCTGATGGTATTCTTAAAGCAGTGGTGTGGAGTGCAAAAAAAACGATGGATTTAGGCCCAGATCCTTGTACTGGGGTGAATGTATGACATTGTTCTACATTCTGTCCATCAACTGTGTTTTTTGCAATTCTTAAAGCAGTGCCATTGCACAAAGAAAAACTGTGCTCGGCAAGAGCGATTTCAGTGGAGATTATCCCGACTGCCCTCTCAAGCATGCTGTTGATCATCACTGTTGGATAGAAGCAGAGGCAGTACCTGCAGTTTTTTGTTTGCACAAGATTACAAAGAACAGTGAGAGCTCTCACCGGTTGGCACGCACCAATGCAGAGACCACCTGTGATATGCTTAAAGGGGAGTCAGCAGCCCAGGCCCTTCCTGTAGGCAGTGTGGATGAGGCAGGACCGAGTTTCACACCAGTAGGGCCTCTGTGAACAAAACTGCAAGCAGAAGTAGAATCTTGGTGTAAGCCTAGAATGGCTGTGTGAATATCCCGCTCTGCAGGAGTCCGTGGATGCTTATGTTGTGCCAGCGGCCAAGGCCCCTCCTGTGGGCAGGGTAGATACAGGGGGAACGAGTCACACCACTGTAGGGCCTCTGTGAGCAACAATGGGGGCAAAAGCAGCAGGTCGGTGCGAGCCTAGACCGGCCCATGTGAGTATCCTGTTAGTTCTTACTTCAAATGCAATGCCCTCAGTCTTGGCTCCGATGCTTGGAGCTGTATGGTAACCAGGTGTAAATCTGTGTTTCAACTTGAGTTGGAGGGAAAGGAAGTTTAGAAGGGGACTCCTTGTTGGCACTTATGAAGCACTGGCCTTCTCTTCTTTATAATGATAGGAACACAGACAGATCATGATCCCCTCCTAGAAAGGAATGCTCTGGCCTTACAAGGAAAATAAAACATCACCGGAGATTAAAAGTTCAGTGTATTAATCTACATGGTTTTCTGATCTTAAGCAAAGACATCCGGCTCTCCAGGCATCACACTCACAAAAACTATCCCCCTCACAAAAAATAGACTGAACCATAGGGTTGGGTATTGTAAATCATGTAAATCTCTGAATAAGGAACAGTTATCCTCTGGAGAATAAATATAGTTATTCATTGGCTGGTTAGACTTCCCAGGTGCCTGTAATCACAAATGCCAACCAAAGATCTATACCCAAAGAGTCTCAGATGGGCATCAAAAGTCGCGGCCGGTGCAGGTAAGCACGGTGGGGCAGGCCGGGAGGGGGAAGTTGACAGACGACAGATTAGGTTTTATTTATTTATTTAATTTTACCCATTCATTCTGTTGAATACCCCCCTCCCACCCACCCCCTGCCCCATCACGCTTACCTGTCCTGGCCGCCGTTGGCCATCAATCTGCAAAGTATGCAGAGTCCACTCCACAGCCAACACTCCAATAGGCCTTAGGAAATGCGGAGTTGCAATATGGGTTAAACAGCTCCCGGAATTCTTAGCTTTTATTAATTCAGAAATAGGAAGAGAATGAGGAAGAGAAAGGAGAAAACAAACATCCTCACAAGAGGGAGAATCTGAGACATTGGATTAGACCTGAGCAGAGAACTCTGCTCTGTTCGCAGAGTTTGCAGAGTTTTCTGCACTCCCTGTAGCACAACGGAGTTTTTTCTCTGCTCACGCTCACGTACGTTAAGTTGGTGAGTGCGAGCTGCTGCTCGGGTAAAATTTCTACCCTACTGGCAGGAAGATCAGCGTGAACGGCAGTTCGCACAGCACTCCCCTGCTTGCGGAACTCCGAAGAGTTTTTTTATCGCTTCAGGGAGTTCAGCGTAGCGAAACTCCACTAACAACCGCCAGCCCTGCATAGGATGCAGTTAGCGCCAAGAAGATGCTAGGCAGGATTTTCAAACTGCACCCAGTGCTCAGCAGCTGTCCTCCATACAAACTTGGAGAGCCCCACTCTCTCACCTTCTTACCTGCACGGGCCGTGACTGACCTCGAGACAATGATGCTCCAACTTTAAGAGGGTTAAATATTCCAAGCTATGATCTGGTGCTCACCATGCAGTGACATGTTAAGGATTTGTGGAGCTCCAGGCGCGATATATTTTGAGGCCCCCTTTTGGAACAACTTAAAAATGATTATCCCTTTTCGGCTCATTCAAACCCTAGTAGTGCCAAACAATATAGAATTATATATTAAACCTTCAGAAACGGGAACACACAAACACAGCTGAAAGCTCAGATTGTCTGGTGTCCACGACTTTCGTTATTGCTGCAATAGTTAAAATCAAAGCGCTGCACTGAGGAGTTTCACATTCGATTGGTTAAAATCCAAAGTTGTTTTTCTATTTTCTCTTTTTCTGCCTTGTCTCTCTCCTCTTAAAATACTTCTCTGGCTAGACAGTTACCCGTGATCCTGCTCAATGAGAGTAACGGGACAAGGTAAGATACAGAAGATGGACAGAGATATAAAGAGAACGCTACAGTCAGAGGCTTGAAGTAGAGGGAAAAGGGGATAGAGATAGAGATGATGCAGAAAGAGTTGTGCAGTATGGAGAGAACTAAAGTAAATAGGGAATGCTGAGGAATCCAGCAGGAAAGATAAAGGGACGCATAAAGAAGATATAGATAGAGAATGGGTAGTTAGTGAAATAGGTTACGATTTAGAGTGAGGAAGAGAGAGACAGAGGTAGACTGAGATGTGGAGGAGTGCAGTATTCTAAGGGGTGAGGAAGAGAGAGATAATGTAAAAAAAGAGGCGAATTAAACAAAGGTAAATGCAACAAGAGGTAGCTGTAGACAGAAAGACAGGAGGAAAAACATAGCAATGTAAGGTGGAAAGAGCAAAAGGAGAAATGTATAGCAAAAAGGGTCAGACAAAGAGAGTAGTGGGGAATAGAGAAAGGGAGAGAGAGGGGTGAAGGGTAGAAAAAGAAACCTGTAGAGTGAAAAGAGGAAGCCAAAAGACATACGTGTAATAGAGAAAGAGGTGGGGTTTATACAGAGGTAGAAGATTTGAGAGGAAGAGAGAGCTACAAAGAAAGAGGTTGACAGAGATAATTACGGTAGAGGGGTGAGTTGAAATGGAGAAGGAGATCCTGAAGAGAGAGATTTGCTTGTGTGTCAGAGAGAGAGCGAGAGAGGATATGTGGCTAGAGAAAAGGGGTAGAGATAGAGAAACAGGTAACCTGAAAAAAACAAGATATTTAGAGAGGTGAATGAAAGGTAACAGAGGCAGAACAAGAGAAAGGGGGTAGGAGAGTTGAAATAGTGACCTAATGTTGAGGTGAATGTAGAGTTTTGCTCATGGAAGAAAGAGGAGGCGGGTAGAGGGAGGTGAGGTGCTCAGAGAGCTATGATGTAGAGAGAGAAATGAGTTAAAGAGGTAAGGAGAAGTGATGCACAGAAAGGGGTGAGAGAGAGAGGTAGACAGAGCTACGGTAGCATAGAAATGGAGAGCGGTGAGGTAAAGACAGAAATGAGGTTGTGTGAGAAGTGAAGCATGCGAAAGGGAGATACAAGGAGGCTAAAAATGAGTAATGAGATAAAGATAAAGAGAGAGAGGTGAGTTAGAGAGTGTTGAGTAAGAGAGAAGGGGCCAAGAGTGATAGTTATAGATGTTGGCACAGTGAGTGATATAGAGAGGGGTAACATCATGAGAGAGAGGTAGAGAAAGATGAAGCAGAGTGAGGTAAGTTGGGTATATTAACCCCTTGCCCGCGGCCAGAATTCCGCTCCTGTGCGGCACATTCCGATCACGGGCGTGGTCATGACGGCTGGGAGCCTCAGCATGGAAGGGGTTAAGAGAGGTGAGGTAAGCAAGGGACGGATAGTATGAGAAGTTAGCCTGGCATATGATGCCCACTAGTTCTAGTGGGCACCTTGCACCAGTCTAATCGCCCCTTTTTTGATGGTGGTTGTAAAGTCAACCTTATAGAAAGCTATCCTAGTGGTAGCATGGACCAGCAGTCATCCGGCTAAGACTTCAGAGAGCGTATTAAGCAAGTTGTTTTACCAATTATAATCCCTTGAGTACCAAATAAGAGGATACCACACAAGGTATATATCAAATATATATGTATTTATTCTAAACACAACCCCTCTGCACTGTTTATGAGGTCAGAGGTAAAAGTACAATACAAGTTACTCAATTAGCATACGATAAGTTGCACAGTATACGTTATGCCCTAGGGGCCTCACAAACCATATACTAAAATAGTGGTATAAGAACCATGTGAGAATTAGAAAGCAGGCCTGGGGCCTGTGGAATCGCTGGGGCTACTCTAAACAACCAAAGGTTAGGAAGTAGGAGGCCTACGGGAGACGCGTGCAGTGTCTAAACACAGCTGCGGGTTACCATTGACTTTCTAGGGGAAACAAACAAGTTACAAATTTACAATTTAAGGGCACTTCCAGATGGACTACGATGGAACCCTTTTAAACTAGGACACATCGAGAGTCAAGACCCACGGGAGCACCGGAGTACTCGTGTTACCTCACCCAGGAAAGCTGGGTGCATAGGTTTCTTTTCGTGTCGGGTTTCGTCGTCGTTTTCAATGGAGAGCTGCAAAGAAGTGCTGCAGGCGACCAGAGGAAAAGTATCTGGTGGATCCAAGGGTGGATCGAAGATCTATAGAACCTGAAAGCAGAAGGGACAGAGTCTGGGTCACTTGCCAGTGAACAGGGCAGCGATAGAAAGATGCCACCAGATGTCAGGGGATTCCAGGTGAAGATGTGAAGTTTGTCTCTTCAGCCACGAGGACCAGGAGGCGTTGACGACAACCAGGAGCTGGATTCGCGCTGTCCCATGAAGAATCTAGTTGACTGCGGTGTTGGTATTTGGATTGGACCCAACAAGCCTTGGTAAACGCAACCCACGCAGGATGTCGAGATTGGCTTTGGTGCAGACCAGCAAGATCTGAGGAACTTCTCCTATGCAGGGAAGTTGGAACAAGCCTGGAGCAACCAGGAAAGCAAGTTTGATTTAAAAGGAAGTCTTTGGGGGGCTCAATAGCCAATGGACTAGGAACCGCAAAGATGTGTCAAGCTGAAATGCAAAAGCAGGGCCCACGGGTCACTCGTGGAGTGGGGGCCTCTGAGCTTCGGTGCAAATGGTGCTCGGGCCTGGGGCTTCAAGCACCCCAATGCATAACTTCGAGTTACTTCGTGAAGTAGGTGCAGCTTGCAAAATGCAGGATGTCCAGGAGTTCCTGTCCCACGTCTCTCGTGTCCGGCATGGGTCTCAGCTTTGCTGGGAGCGAAGGTCGGGGTCAGAAATGTCTATAAGTCTATGTCCTATGTCGCCGATTCATCGGGATCCGGCGGGAACCTCGAAAATGCAGACAGGCAAAGTTGCTGTTGGTGCCTGTTTGAACAGGTTGGTCACTCCTTGACCACAAGGGAGATGTCCTCCGTCTTTCAGTCGAAATGGAATGTCGAAGGTCCAGTATATATGTTTCAAAGTTTCATCCAGGATAATCTAAAATCCTAGGGACTGGGTTCCTATACTTATACAAAGTTTAGGGGCTGGACTACCTTTAAGGTCCCTCCAATGGGTGGACCTGGGAAGGGGGTGGTTACACCCCTTTCCCTTTGTCCAGTTTCGGGCCAGAGCTGGGGCAGAGTGCCCCAGCAACTGGTTTGAACTGGGAAATGCATGGAGCACCTTGTGTGCCCCGGGCATTGTCTGGAAAGCATTCACTGAATGCAGCCCTCCCTGCCCCAATACTCAAAAGCCTGTCTGGGGAGGTGCCAGCGCCTCCTTAGACAGAAAACCTATTGTCCAGGCCTCCCCTGCCAGAGTTTCGTCCAGCACCAGGAGGTCAGACTTGTGTCTCTGACAGCAGCATCCATTTTGTGACGCTGAGGCTCTGTAATTACATGTCTTCTCCCTCTAGAAGGATTGAATGCTACCCCCGCCGCCAGAATTGGCGGGGGGTAGTATTCCAAAGTGTTTGACACCTTACACGACATGTTTTGAGAAAGCCAAACGAAAGTTAGCATTAACCGCGAGGATTATAATGCACTTAAGAGTATATGGTATGGCCATATCATAGAACAGCTATAAGGAGATGGTTCCGAAAGCTGCAGAGGGGGTCAGCTCATGCTAAGGCACCCTCTCACATAAAACCAAGCACTCTGCCTTCAGGATTGTCAAGGCCTGCCATAGGAGTGACGTATAGATGCATATGTGTCTATGTGTCTATATGTATATATTGATATAGGTATACTATAGCTAAGTAAGGGGTGATTACACCACCTTACCCAGTCTGTGTGAGCAGGCCTGTGGTGTCAGTTTGGAAGGCAAACCAGGGGTGGCACAATACATGCTGCAGCCCCTGGTAGGCCTAGGGTGCACCTATGCCCTGGGTACCTATGGTACACTATACAGGGGCTCATAAGGGTGACCCAGTAACTAATCTGGTATGTACCTAAAGTACATGGTATCCATTTTATAGAGAAAGCAGATAGACTGGGGCCCTGAATAGCAGAGTCCCAGGCCAACTAAGTCGAAAACCAGCAAAACACCAGGAAAAAAGTGGGGTAACCATATAGTTGGATATCCACCTTCCTATACAACCACCCCCCCCCCCCCCCCAAACGAAAGGAAATAAGGCTATCCTTCTCCAGGTAAGCTTATATCGACTAAGTGGCCATATAAGGAAGTACCTGCACTAGCATGGTTACCCCCTGTCGTATGGTCCACTAAGCAATCCATCACCATAAGGGTATCAGAGGGTCTCCACCATAGGGAATCTGTACCTGTGGGGTGTTTTAGCAAAGTAAACGTCTGGTGCTGGGATGGAGTACTGAAGTGAGGCCCTACTAAGGGTAGGCCCAGCTTCCTTCAATCACTATCCTCATTGCATGCCTTTCTTTCCAGGACTGAGTTGCACTGTGCTTTCAGGGTCAACCTCTGGCTGCCTACAACTGAAGGCTGGGTCCCTTTGGTTGGACCACTGGAGGGACAGGTCAGGTTTGGGGCCACTGGGTTCCAGGTTTGCCTGTGCCCAGCAGAGTTCATCTGGGGGAGGGTCCTACACAAGGGTAAGGGAGATCCCCCAGAGGGTTGAGGAATTTTCACCTGGCTAGGGCTACTACACTGGGTGCCCCTAATCTGCCCATGGGGGGGTTCCTCTGGACAGGGGGGCCCTTGGGGTCCACTGGCCTCCCTGACCTCTGCAGCCCAGGGCTGACTGAGGCAGGGTAGAGAGGGGCAGGTTACCTGCCCCACACTGGGTATCACTTTGGAAGGGTCCACCTATATCAGGGGCTCTGCCAGGCCAGGCCTGACTACCTCTGGGGCAGTTCCTTCACAAGGGGTAGGGCCAGTTCCCTGAGGAGGCTGACCCTCATCTAAAGTCTGGTGGGAGGGAGACTTTTCTTCCTCCCCAATGCTCTCTGTCTGAGTGGGGTGATCCATAGTTTCAGGCTTCACAACACTAAAATCTGTCTGGGTTTGGGCTGTGGCCATCACATCCCTACCAACCTTTTCAGGAAGGCCTTCCATTTTGGAATGGGTTTCTTTTTCTATCTCATCCCAGGCTGAGATCTCAAGATCATTGCCCAGTAAACAATCTACAGGCAAGTTTATAGACACTGCCACTCTCTTTGGGCCAGTGACACCTCCCCAGCTGAGATTTATTACTGCCATAGCATTATCTGACCTGACTCCATCAATATTGGTCACATGGTATGTGAACCCAGGTAAAAGCTGTTCTGAGGGCACTGGTTTCTCTGTCACCATGGTGATACTAGCCCCTGTGTCCCTATAGGCCACAGCTTTCTGACCATTGATGTGGGACTCCTGTCTGTACTTGCCCAAGGTATTGGGACAAGCAGTGAAGTTGGCAAACCCCATGCCACCATCACAGACTAGAGTTGCTGTTGTAGGGAACCTGGTTAGGCCAGAGTCCACCTGAGTTCCCCAAAAATACCCAACCACATTTTTGGGGGCATTCCCACCACCTGGAGGATTACTACTAGTAGTAACAGGAGGTGTTGGAGTATTACTTGGAGGAATATTTTCCTTATTGCTGGCTTTTGGGCAACTGCTGACAGTTTTCCAGTGGCCAGGTTGCTTACATACATGGCAATAAGGTTTCTTAACAGAAGAGGAAGGAGTTTGGGACCCACCCCCTCAGAGGATTTTTGGGGCCCTGTTGTGGATTTATCTTTAGATTTATCCCCACCTTTCTCTTGTGGTTTGGTAGAATCTTTCTTCTGGTCACCACCCTGATTTTTAAGCCTCACCCTGGTTCTGACCCATTTGTCTGCCTTCCTTCCCAATTCTTGGGGAGAGGTCAGATCAGAGTCCACCAGTTGCTGGTGTAGAAGCTGGTTTTGACAATTATTAGGATCTGCTCCCTCATAATCAAATTATACAATCCTGTAAATTCTTGTACTTTGCTGCCCAGTAACCAGCCCTCCAGGGCCTTAGTAGCACAATCTACAAAATCAGTCCAGTCCTGAGCCTGTGTCTTCTGGGAGTCTCTGAACAGCAACCTATGCTGCTCAGTGGTTAAGCCAAACCCATCTATCAGAGCACTCTTCAGAACTGTGTAGTTGTCAGCATCCTCTTCTATGACAGTGAGGAGCATATCTCTACCTTTGGCTGCTAAGGAGAGTTACAAGATTGCTGCCCACTGCTCCTTGGGTACCTTCTGTACTTTGCAGGCCCTCTCCAAAGCAATTATCCACTTGTGGATGTTATCCCCAATCTGATAGGGAGGGACAATCTTGTTTAGGTTTCTATGGTCATAAGACCTTTCCCTATCACTAGGGATATTGCTGCCACCAGTGGGCTCTAGCCCACACAATGTTTCTCTCTTTCAAGAGATAGGGTCTCTTTAGCCAGGGCAACTTCTTGCCTTCTGATCCTAAGATTGACTTCTGTCATTCTTGCTTCATGCTCTCTTCTCTGAGGGGATGTTCTCACTCTCCTCCAATGAGATGAAGCAGTTGACCTTATTGATGAAACAGAATGGTGAGATTCACCTGAGTTAGATCTCTGTCTTCTAGGACCACCAGTAGGCCTACCTGGGGGAATGAAGGAGTGACCCTCATGGCCATCTCCTTCTCCAGTTAGTCCTGTTACTCCCAGGCCTGGGTCATCACCCAGTGCCTGGTCTTCATCCTCATCCTCTTCAGAGTCCTGGTGGGGAGCCCCACTAGGATCCTCCTCTGATGATGGATGGCCCCCCTCCCCACTACCTAGGGTATCTGGATCTGATACATTTTCTACGTCATCTGCCACTAAAAGATTTACTAGGTGCTGAGTGGTTGGACTCTGTCCTTGTCTTAATTTTCTGAGTACTCATGTTACCTCACCCAGGGAAGCCGGGTGAATAGGTGTCTTTTCATGTCGGGTTTCGTCGTCGTTTTCATTGGAGAGCTGCAAAGAAGTGCTGCACATGACCAGAGGAAATGTGTCCGGGTGGATCCAAGGCTGGATCAAAGATCTGTAGAACCTGAAAGCAGAAGGGGCAGAGTCTGGGTCACTTGCCAGTGACCAGGGCGGCGATAGAAAGATGCCACCAGATGTTGGGTGATTTCAGGTGAAGATGTGAAGTTTGTCTCTTCAGCCACGAGGACCAGGAGGCGTCAAGGACAACCAGGAGCTGGATTTGAGCTGTCCCATGAAGGATCTAGTTGACTGCAGTGTTGGTACCCAGATTGGACCCAACAAGCCTTGGCAAACGCAACCCACGCAGGATGTCGAGATTGGCTTTGGTGCAGACCAGAAAGGTCTGAGGAACTTCTCTTTTGCAGGGAAGTTGGAACAAACCTGAAGCAATCAAGAAAGCAAGTTAGATTTGAAAGGAAGTCTTCGGGGGGCTCACTAGCCAATGGACTAAGAGCCGCAAAGACGCATCAAGCTGAGATGCAAAAGCAGGGCCCACGGGTCACTCGTGGAGTGGGGGGCTCTGAGCTTTGGTGCAAATGGTGCTCGGGTCTGGGGCTTCAAGCACCCCAATGCACAACTTCGAGTTACCTCGTGAAGTAGGTGCAGCTTGCAAAATGTAGGATGTCCAGAAGTTCCGGTCTCACGTCTCGTGTCCGCCACGGGTCTCAGCTTTGCTTGGAGGGAAGGTCGGGGTCAGAGATGTCTGGAAGTCCATGTCCTGTGTCGCAGATTCTTCGGGATCCGGCGGGAGCCTCGAAAATGCAGACCAGCAACGTTGCTGTTGGTGCCTGTTTGAACAGGGTGGTCACTCCTTGACCACAAGAGAGATGTCTTCCGTCTTTCAGTCGAAATGGAATGTTGAAGGTCCAGGATATATGTTTTAAAGTTTCGTCCAGGGTAATCTAAAATCCTAGGGACTGGGTTCCAATACTTATACTAAGTTTAGGGGCTGGACTACCTTTAAGGTCCCTCCTATGGGTGGACCTGGGAAGGGGGTGGTTACACCCTTTCCCTTTGTCCAGTTTCACGCCAGAGCTGGGGCAGAGTGCCCCAGCAACCGGTTTGAACTGGGAAATGCATGGAGCACCTTGTGTGCCCCAGGCAGTGTCTAGAACTTATTCACTGAATGCTTCCCTCCCTGCCCCAATACACAAAAGACTGTCTGGGGAGGTGCCAGCACCTCCTTGGACAGGAAATCTATTGTCCAGGCCTCCCCTGCTGGAGTTTCGTCCAGCAACAGGAGGTCAGACTCGTGTCTGTGGCAGCAGCATCCATTTTGTGATGCTGAGGCTCTGTTTATCTTTAACCGGGTAAACGAGTAACTACATGTCTTCTCCATCTAGAAGGGTTGAATGCTACCCCCGCCACCAGAACTGGCGGGGGGTAGTATTCCAAAGTGTTTGACACCTTACATGACAATGTTTTGATAAAGCCAAACCAAAGTTAGTATTAACCGCGAGGATTATAATGCACTTAAGAGTATATGGTATGGCTATATCATAGAACAGCTGTAAGGAGATGGTTCCGAAAGCTGCAGAGGAGCTCAGCTCATGCTAGGGCACCCTCTCACATAAAACCAAGCACTCTTCCTTCAGGATTGTCAAGGCCTGCCATAGGAGTGACTTATAGGTGTATATGTGTCTATATGTATAGATAGATATAGGTATAGTATATCTAAGTTTGGGGTGATTACACCACCTTACCCAGGCTGTGTGAACAGGCCTGTGGTGTCAATTTGGAAGGCAAACCAGGGGTGGCACAATACATGCTGCAGCCCCTGGTAGGCCTAGGGTGCACCTATGCCCTGGGTACCTATGGTACACTATACAGGGGCTCACAAGGGTGACCCAGTAACCAATCTGGTATGTACCTAAAGAACATGGTATCCATTTTATTAAAAAATCAGATAGACTGGGGCCCTGAATAGCAGGGTCCCAGGCCAACTAAGTCGAAATCCAGCAAAACACCAGGAAAAAAGTGGGGGTAACCATATAGTCAGATATCCACCTTCCTGCAGATAGCGCAAGCTTAGAGAGAGGAAGAAGCTACATAGAGAAGTGGAGGGTTAAGATAGAATAGGTAAGGTGAAGTACAGAGAGAGAAAGGACACAGAAAGATTATTTTTCAATGTAATTGCCACCAACTGTCTGAGAAGTTTGAGTCTGGGCAGACCGGTCATGCACACTAATGATTTATTACTTCTTATTTTGAGTAAAACCCAGCACAAGGGGAGAAAGCAGCATAGAGGCATATATGGCTTGCTGTCGGTCACTACTCATTCAATGGCCAGAAACAGGCCCGCTGGGGTAATGCACAACTTTTGCTCCATGGTGTAGAGTTGTATGCATGCTGTCTAGCATAGGATTTGTACTGGAAGCCTACCCTCCCAATACAAAATTCTATGACTAGATACATGTCTAAACGTTCAACACATTGTATTATGCTGTAGATTGCAGCACACATGCAATGTGTAGAATGTTTAGAGAAATGAAAACATTTCTCCATGGAAGTGCCTGCTTCAAGGGGTATTATTTTTTTACACCAAGCCTTGTTTAGCTGTCTTAGTAGATCGGGCTTCAAGTCCAAAACAAAAGGTGCTTGCACTAATCCGCCCATCGCACTCCCAAATAATGCCCCACTGACTCAAAGAGGCACAAAGCCGTGCACAGTGCTATCTGCACTGAGAAATTGACACCTTTACATCGAAAAATTACCGTTTGCGCAGTAAAGTAAATACCTTAGCAAGAATTTGTGCTGCTTGGAGTCACTTTGCATGACTTTGTCCAGCACAAACCCTTAGTAAATGTGGCCCAAAGTTTATGTTACGCATGCTCGGCTTCCAAATTAGAAAAAGAAACTTGTTTTTTATGAGCAATCTTCCATGTCAAAAATGTCGACTGTCCAACACGATATGAACCAACACTGTCCATCACTACCGGCACAAACCACTATTCACGTGGGCACGCCACTCATAACTGGTATTTCTAAACAACAGATTTTTTGGGCTTCCCAACCTAAAAGTGTTATGATTGGTAAACATTTTATTTTACTTACGTGGTATATTGAGGGACTGGCATCTCCCCGAAGAAGGATTACACTGGTACAGCAGTCCTGTTTCATTGGCACCGCTTTTCTGAAATGGGGCGCTAACGATGACCCTGAGAACGAGAACAGGGAAGTGATGTCATTTCACAAGCAATGAAGTCACATTTTCTACCTTGCTAAGGGGATATATTTCACAAGGTGTAGGTGAAAGAGCTTACCTTTTTGTGCGAGTACAGTAGCTATTACACTCCAGTGAGATTTTACCTCGCTTTGATTATCTATGCAACGCAGTCAAGGAGAAGGTCACATTGGAGGAACAAAACACAGGATGCAAACCCCGAGGGTTTGCTGCATTTTGCAGATGTATGTTCATAATTTCACATTACCACTGTATCTCTTCATAAAATGCGATGAAACACAAAATTCTTCATGATTTCACATTTTTGAATAATTCGCAACCACGGGAGGTTCCCACCGAAAAAAAATATATATAAGGCATACTGTTGCGTTAAAAAGGTCACGCAAAATACCGGCAGTGCATATTTTGTGCTGTAGGTGTAATTTCGAAATATTTTCATAACTGTTCACGCAGTTTTACGAATAGTAGTTTCAAACAGAGGGTTGCCCCATCCTCGCAGATAAACACGCCACTGGCCTACAAAACTTCCGATATCTCCCATTATCCTAAACTATATGACCCCATCCCGCCTCCTGCTGTTTGCTTGAATTTTGGAGAGCAGTAGGGAATTATAATGCAAGCGTTTCTGGGGGAATTTGGGCCTGATGTGTTATATGCATTACTTTTTCAGATACGGATGGCCTTTGGGAGAGACTATTTCCACAGACCATTCTTTGGTGGTCTGTGGGGAATGCAACATTGCTGATCCAAAACTGTAAGGTACTTGCTGAAGCAGCGGTGAATGTTCTGGGAACAGAGAGTTTGACACCAGACTGTAGCAGCCACATTCACTTGCCTCATGTTCACACATGAGCAAACTCCCTGGGTGGGGCACATGGAAATCAAAATACGTCCAGCAAAGCAGTCCTAGACAAGAGCCCCACACAGCAGGGGCGAGAAACTACAGCGACTAGAGTGGTGTAATAGGAACTTTCATTGTTTGCTCATGGCAGCTAATCCATCTCTGAAAGCAGCACCCTAGTGTGAGAACCCACCAGGAGCACGTGAAAATATCATAATGGCCATTATTGCCCTAAACAGGGCGTTAAACAGCTCTCTAGTGAATTCCCAACAGGTTGCTCTTTTCTTTACAGCTGTGAGAAATGAAGCTTAGAAAATCAAATTCATACACTTACGGATATTTGAGAAGGATGCTTCCTCGTACAAGTGGTTTTGAACCTGAAAGCAGTAGCGTGAGTTTGGCATTATGAGCTAGCAAAGAATGAAGAGGCATCCTTCTAGAGGGGTTCTCCTCATCTCCAGAAGCATATTCTCCCTCAGTCAGTAGCTTCTGAGGAAGCATGCTAATCATTGCAGGTGAAGAGATGTGGTTGTCTGGTCTGTCCTGCTCAGTTGCAGGAGAATACAGAGTCTTCCTTTTGGAATATCACCAGTCCTCGAGAGCGATATCCCTACTAACACCGACCAGAAATTTGAGGATGAGATGTAACATTGTAACTGCAGAAATTTATATAGGAAGAGTAGCAGGAGGTGATCCCTCATTTGGGAAGGCACCTGGGCTTTGGTAATATTAAACAGCCTTTCACCTTTGATGGGAGTCAGATTTTATCAATATGAAGCCACTGTGTGCCTTGTTTACCATTTGTTGAGTCTGAAGAGAAGGTCATATGAAAATAATAAGCACAGGACCAGACTGCAATTTGACGTTTCCTTAGCAGGATGTACCCTATTCAAGGTTCAGATTTCTGCTGTTATCTTGGTTTTTCCATATATCCACCAACAGTAGCAGTAATAATGACTATAGCACAGGTTCATTGGTTGTTAAGGACAATTGCCAATTTGAGGGGTGAATTCAGCTACTTCATGCCGTCAGGCCTGGATCTAATATTGACCAATTGTTTCAGAATGTGTTTATTTGTGTGTGTGTCTGTCTGTGAGTGTGTGTGTGTGTGTGAATGTGTGTGTGTGTGACTGTGTGCCAGAATCATGTCTACTCTGTAGAGTTTTCACGTTCCTCAGAAATCAGCCATCTTGTTACTCTGAGTGCAAGGGAGCAACAAATGGATGCCAAGTCCTAACAAACAGGTCTATTGCTTCATCCACAAGGAATGCATCTTCATCCAACACAATACTAGTCTACAAAGTGATCTACCACATATAGAGTTTGGACCTTATTCTACCACCGACCACATATTAAATACAATATGGCTGAGTCTCATCACTTCATACATTGGCCAGGCACTGGCAGGGCAAGTGTGGAAAAAAGTATGTCATTGCAATTAAGCAGTGTCTTTCTAACACACCCAGAGCCATCTTCCCCACCTCAACCCTGTAGTATATCAAGCAAAGTAGGGCAGAAGCAATAATAATATAGCAAAACCAAGCAACACTTTCATAGGTCTTTTCAAAACATGATCATTATGACAAATACACTTCCCAACTGAACATGCATTAATTTGAGAAATATTGTCCAGCTCCCAGATGAAGACGCCTTAAGAAGATACAAGTAATTGACTGGTGAGCATAATACTGCATAACGTGTGTGCATTGCTTACAAATAAAGATAGGCTAGTCATTGGAAACCAGAGACTTTCTGTCAATTGTCAGCTACACACAGTAGGGATAGTCATTGTGAATCAACGACAGAGTGTGCAAGTATACCTACCAAACAAATGTATCGTCCATGGCGGCAATATAATATATCTTCTACAAGCAAATTGTTTCTGTACCTATGCATTCGGATTTTGAAGAATGAAATCCATCCTAAAAACATTCTTTTCAGGAAGTTCCCAAGGATTCACAACTCAGGTCTGCATAGAACCTACCTGAGTGTTTTCAAAAGAGGCCTAAAAAATCATCTATTGCAAAAACAAAAAAACGGCTCTTGAATGTTGCATGTTAGGCGGACAAGAGCATACACCAGAAATTATATACTCTCTGACGCCCAAATAACATTAGACGTCACAATGATGCTACCACTTTATATAATGATTTCCACATAATGGCTTACATGGTCTTAAAGGTAGGTGAAAGACTCAATTCATTTTCAGTCCTAATTGTCTATGGTATACCATATGGGTTTGTTCCTGATGCACCACATCTGGCTTGCTACTTTGACTATTTCCATCAAGCTCTCTGCAGGGCAGGGATCTGGAACATCTTATGTATACGAATATTTAAATATATATATATATATATATATATATATATATATATATATACACCTCAGCAAAGCGGGGCAGATGTAAGAAAGAAATTGCCTCTCTCCACTTGGATTTTACCCCGAGACTATCTAGAAGGAATTCAAGCCACCCCACAAGGGCAAAACTATTGCTGCACTACAATGACCAGATGGCTGTGCAATAAGCCACGCCCACTTGGACAGGACATTGAAATTTAAAACACGTGCGCAACAAACAGGGCTCTTCATTCCTTGCTACAAGCCACTGATGAAAGGATGTTTTATCCCGAAACGCGTATGGCTGTTCATTTGCAACTTTGAAGACTTTTCCTTTTGTATCGTCTGCTGGCATGCGGTGAAAATAAATCATCAGTGTAATTCTGCCTTCCTGTGGTTTCATTCCGAAGGGCCTTCCTGAGTGTGTTTAATATATATATTACCTACTGGCGTTCGCCAGTAGGTATATATAGTTAGGATTAATTCCCTATGGGATTTTTGAAAATTCTATGTCTAATAACTTTGGCGTTTGTGGACGGAATCGGCTGAAATTTTCAGGAAAATGGCACATTTTGTTTCTGAGCAGCCCCTGAAAATTTGGTGGGGTT
This sequence comes from Lissotriton vulgaris, assembly GCF_964263255.1. Classification (NCBI taxonomy): domain Eukaryota; kingdom Metazoa; phylum Chordata; class Amphibia; order Caudata; family Salamandridae; genus Lissotriton; species Lissotriton vulgaris. The sequence continues at coordinate 1,300,092,402 of NC_141695.1, read as the reverse complement.
TCGTCAAGGGGGGGCTGAGAAAAAAGGGGGGTCCCAAAACGCGTTTTTCCCATTCATTTTTCCATAGGGCGGTTGGACTCACTTTTAGCTCGAACGGCTGAATGGATTTGCACGAAACTTGGCAAAATTGTAGGGACTGTTAGCCCGATGTGCCTTTGCTAGGTCTCAATATATGTGCTCCAGTAGTTTTTGAGAAATTAACGTTCAAAACAGACTTGAGCCATCCACTGACCTGGGAGGTCGCTTTCTTTTGGGGGGCTGAGGACGCCTGCAGTCGAGTGCTGCTTTGCCCTGACACCGGACCCTGGTGAGGCTCACATCCCGATCACCGCGGAGAGGCGGCAGATCGGGAACTACATATCCCAGCAACATCAGCGCCCAGGAAGGCGCGCATCCAGCATCCTGCCCCGCCCCCGGAGGTGCGCTTAAGGACAGCGCGAGCCCCGGGGGAGCGGGGGACTTGAGCCATCCACTGACCTGGGAGGTCGCTTTCTTTTGGGGGGCTGAGGACGCCTGCAGTCGAGTGCTGCTTTGCCCTGACACCGGACCCTGGTGAGGCTCACATCCCGATCACCGCGGAGAGGCGGCAGATCGGGAACTACATATCCCAGCAACATCAGCGCCCAGGAAGGCGCGCATCCAGCATCCTGCCCCGCCCCCGGAGGTGCGCTTAAGGACAGCGCGAGCCCCCGCGTCGCGGGATCGCGCGCGGGTCGGCGCCCGGGGCTAAGCCCGGGCAAAGGGCGGGCCCTCTGTGGCCCTCAGAGGACCTGAGGAGGACGGGGCGGGCCACCCCACTTGGTCCCAACATAAGAGGTACTGACTCATTCTTCTCTACACACACCTATGTTCAGCTGTCCAGTGACTAATCAGGCCCTACGTACTCCTCCTATGATGTCCATTTGGGATGAGCTTAATGCCGTGTGCGGCACAAACTATGTCCCAGATTTATTAACCCCCCCCAGAGTGGGGAAAGACACTGATCTTATCAACTGTACCAACCAGGATGTACCCGCATCCCCTGACTTAATCCGGTTGAACAACGAGGAAACTCCACTAAATGTCGATCTAATGTGCTGTAGCTCCCCATCCTTCCCTGTAAACCCAATTGTATTAACGCCATTTAAAGCAGTGACTACCTTAAATAACCCTGTTCCCCCCCTCCAACCGACCCTATTGGCCCAATTTGAGCAATTGTTGAATGCTGCTCTGTTACCCTTGGTCACTAAAATTAAGGAGTTGGGAGATAGGGTGACCAGTGTTGAACAAATAATAAAAAGGATTCTCCCACCAACTGTCAATTCTGCTGTTTCCCAAGGTTCCACGCCCCCTATAAACCCTGACAAGCCTATTCCCATTGAACACTGGAAACCACGAACAATTGACCCTGCCCTGAGCATACCCTTCCCAAGGGGTCGTAATAATACCCCTAAACCTGCTAGCGCCCCTTTTAAAGCCTGTAGATATCCTCAGGCAAGAAGGCACCGATTTAACCTACCCCCTGAGGCTGCCCCCTACGTGTCCGTTCTTTCCGGGGTGCCTGAACTTGGCCAGGGCAACTACGAAACAAGCGAGGATCTGTTAAATAAGACCATCTTTTGGCTTAATAAAAACAGACCGCTGCCGCCCGCCTTAGATGGCGGAATTTTGAGCGTCAGGAGGGTGGGGTGGCTAGGCAGATTGCCTAAAGACATCGCGGGAGACCTGATATTAATCAGATTTAAACACAGGAATATTGTCCCCTACTTAAGACTTTCTCAACCAAAACCAGGAGATGGCCCTATTTCTACTTGGGACTTGTTTGACTTTTATCCGGGACCCAGAGTAATGAACAATAACACTTGGTGAATAGAACAGTTTTTAAAACTAGTGATATTGTCATTTTGTTAAAGCGCACTTTTTAATAGTTCTCTTACCAATGATTTTAACTTCCTACTGAGTATCGGATCGTTTTTTTAATTGAAATCTCTCGTTTTTTAATGTTTTATAAATTCTGTATAACAATGTACGCTTATATGATATTTTTATGAATATCGAATAAAGCTTATTTTGAACCTTTGAACCTTTGAACGTTCAAAACAAGATATATATCTGTAACAGCGCTCCGGGCAGCGATCCGGTCCGCTTACTTTTCGCGAAACGGAACTTTGCGCGCAGAAAGCTGATTGGCTCTCCGGTGTCTGTCAACATTCTAAACAGTCCGGAGCGGCCGCCATCTTATCTCTCGGTAGGATCGAGAGAGAAGAAGAGGTGAAAAACGAAGGGGAAATTTATTGAAAGGGGGCAAGGTATACCCCTCTTGACCCCCTAGGAATGTTGTTGGGGTTATTAAAGGGTCCCGTGGGGAAAATAAAAAAAAATGATTTTTCACGGTAGAAGCGCTTCACGGGCCGCGAACTGGGCCGCAAACTGGTAGCGAAACGGGAATTCGCCATTTTGTGCTTCGTTTTAATTGTTTAGAGACAAAAATTATCGCCGCACATCAGCCACAATGCATGAATATCGCTGAAAAGTCAGCGATATTCATGCATTACCCAGCAAATGCTCTTAGCCATGTTATCCACCTTCCATTGGATAACATGGCTAAAAACTGCTCTGTGCGTGAGCTTTTTTTTTTTTTTTGCTGCGTGACGTTTGTTAACGTTCGATTCGATGGAAATCAGGAAGTGTTGACCACCATTTTGTCACTGCGAGTAAATATTTTGTTATAAATGAATCCTTATTGATAAACATTGTCTGCGCCATCTTGCGTTTTTGTCCAATGCCACAATTTTGTCGTGCACGGCAGCCATTTTAGATGCCTTGACCAGGGCCACTCTCTGCACGCCGCCGATCCTCAGCATGGCTCCCCACCCTCGCAAGCATCTCCCCCACGCACTGGTCACCCCCGCTCTTTCTCTCATGCATGGGCCATATACTTCCCCCCATCTGCGCTGCTCTTCTCTGAGAATCACACCCTGTGCCCGCCCGACACCTCCCTTTCACCCTATTCACTACCGCACCCTCTGACACTCCTCTTCCTCTGTGTCCGATTGTCCAGGCCGGACCTAGGCTATCACCTAGCCCTGCGGATGTAGTTTATGGCCCCAGCTGTAGAGTATCCAGACATGCCAACCCTCCCGATTCAGGCGTGAGACTACTGATTTCAGTGCTAGTCTTTCGCTTCCCGATTCCTGCAAGGAAAAACCCGGGGGCATATTACCAACAACTAGCGATAATTTTTGTCTCTAACTTGTTTAGAGACAAAAATTATCGCCGCACATCGGCGAATTTTATCGCACATAAACCTTGCTATTAGCAAGGTTTATCGCAAATGCGATAAAAAACGGCCGCAATGCATGAATATCGTTGAAAAGTCAGAGATATTCATGCATTATCCAGCAAATGCTCTTAGCCATGTTATCCACTTCCCATTGGATAACATGGCTAAAACTGCTCAGGGCAGGTGTTAGGTTTTGGAGATATTCGCGCTTAGCGCGAATATCTCCAAAAGTTGGTAATAGGAGATAGCGATGGTTAGGGACTGTTTCCAGTCGCTAAAATCTTGGCACACCCACTTTGCATGTCATTAGTGATAAATATCACTGATATGCAAAGCGGGGCCCAAGATGGTCGCTATCTCCTTTTAGCTGTCACTAACTGGTGTTAGCGACAGCTTGGTAATAGGGAGATAATTTTATCTCTTTTTTTTTGGCTTTTAAAGCCAAAAAAGCGGAAATAAACCCCCTTGATAATATGCCCCATGATTTCTCGGGGGTTTCAGCTGACAGGGCTTGGTATTGTGTTACGTGCTAATTCTTCCAGGAAACGTCAGAGGGTCGATGCAGGGGTTCTAGAAGGGGTGATAAACCATTTAAGCCTCATGAACAAGCGCATGGTCTTTTAAAGATTTGTGAAGTACTCGGGGCGGCGGTGTGTGTGTGCCCTCTTTCAGGAGCGGGCGGGGGGGGCACTGCCAGCAACTTGCCAGGCCAGGCAGTGTTCAACACGTGCATCACCCTTTCTCTGCCTGCTATTGCGCTCCATGCTTCGGAAAGGTAAGAAAAAGAACGTGCATTTGAGTTTGAAATGTCCGATCTTGTAGCAGTACACTTGCAAAGCCCACACATGACAATAACCCGATTCGAGGCCCCATTCACCCGATTTTTTAAACATATATAGCACTCCAACAAAGTTAGATTTTAAAACTTTATTAACTTTTAACTATAATGAACGGAACAAAAACTGTAAAAACATTTAAAAAATTTTCACCCAAAAAAGCAACAATGGTCAGAAGCTGTCTTTTGTGCGAATAGTCCCAAGGCAGCACAACGTGCAGAGTTCTGGACGGCACCCAGGTGATGTCGCCTGCGTGCCGCACTGGTTTTGGGATCCTACAATGCTGCACCGAAAATTGGCGTGGGGCGTCCTGGGTGGTGCGGGGGGAGGCCTCGTCAGTAGCGGTCTGTTGTGCGAATAGTCCCAAGGCAGCAGAACGCGCTGAGATGTTGATGGCACCCAGGTGATGTCCAGTAAACTGCCGCACTGGTTTTGGTATCCTACAATGCTGCTCCGAAAATTAGCGTGCGGCAGCCCGGGGGGGGGGCGTGGGGGAGGCGGCGTGAACGGGCCTCCCCAGGTGGCGGCCATCCAGCTGAGTTGCGCCTGCTCTTGCGACTACAGCGTCTCGCTCACCATGTTGTTGAGTTGCTCCCACTCTTGCAGTGCAGCGATAGGCGGCTGCCACATGACTCTTAAAATGGCGGACGGCTCTTCGGTTTTGGGCCTGGTCCACTGAAATGGCCCTGGGACACCTTGGAACTCGGATGCTTGCCTGCTAGGGCTTGGGCTCCATTCTCGAAAAGCGTCCCCTCAGCCGTGAAGATTCTACAAAAGTCTTGGGGGCCCCCGACTCCCGCAGGCTTCCGGTGGGGAGCGGCTGCCATGATTGCTCGCGGAATGACCACGACGGAGCCACGAGATGGTGGTGCTCTCATGCTGACGCCAGCTTCAGTCTGAATGATCCAGAAACAAGGTGGGGCTTTCATCGTTTGGGAAAAAAAAATGTTCTAAACCAATGAAAAGTGTTATTTTTAGGTCATATGACCAAGCCTTCCATCTTTAGGAAACCAAAAGTAAAATGAACCAATGAAAAGTTTTATAAACAAGTCACATGACCTGTTATGCGGCATAGGGCTAGAAAAAGTGTAGAAAATCCGTTGGCACGTGAGGCGGCGTCAGTAGCGGACCGATGTGCGAATAGGCCGAAGGCAGCACAACGTGTCGAGATCCGGATGGCACCGAGGTGGTGTCCAGCAAATTGCCGCACTGGTGTGGCCATCCTACAATGCTGCGCCGAAAGACGGCGTGTCCAGCTGAGTTGCGGTCACTCTTGCGGTACAGTGACTCGAACGCGCCGAGATCCGGATGGCACCGAGGTGGTGTCCAGCAAATTGCCGCACTGGTGTGGCCATCCTACAATGCTGCGCCGAAAGACGGCGTGTCCAGCTGAGTTGCGGTCACTCTTGCGGTACAGTGACTCGAACGCGCCGAGATCCGGATGGCACCGAGGTGGTGTCCAGCAAATTGCCGCACTGGTGTGGCCATCCTACAATGCTGCGCCAAAAGACGGCGTGTCCAGCTGAGTTGTGGTCACTCTTGCGGTACAGTGAGTCGAACGCGCCGAGATCCAGATGGCACCGAGGTTGTGCCCAGCAAGTTGCCGCACTGGTGTGGCCATCCTACAATGCTGCGTCGAAAGTCAGCGTGGGGTGCCCCGTTGGCTTATGAGGTGATGTCAGTAGTGGACCGATGTGTGAATAGGTCGGAACCAGCACAAGGCGCCAAGATCCGAATGGCAAGTCCTGGATGTTGAGTGCCATAGTTGAGAGTTCTGAGCAGTGCTTGTAAGACTGTCTGAAGCTTATTTGCACCTGCTGCAGCTTCACTATTGCCCTGGTGTGGCCAAAGGTCGCACATGACATAGGCGGCCGGCTCCCGAGGTCCGGCGGAACTTTTTTCCTTTTCCTTTCTGCTTCTTTTCCTACAATCCGTTTCATCTGAAGACACGGCCAGGTCCCTGAATGTGTGCAGGGGGACGCTATTGATTGAATGAAAATGGCGGCTTGACACAAAGCTGACTCAAGCGTTGCTGTTGATGCTATACAGACAAAAATTGTACATTCTTCAGGATTTTTTTTCCATCCAAGTCTGATTGAGAGTTTGTAGAAAAATGGCTTCAGATTTTCCACATACTACTCTTCAACATTCTTCCTAAATGTAACAATGTGAAACTCACTAGGAGAACGGCTGTTTCTGTTTCCTTTCAAAATGCTGCCAACAATATTTTCTGAATGGAAGACACCATCTTGTAGCATAAAGGGCCGAAAGGGGTTCTGGTCTGGCCGATGGTTGGTGGAGACATTTTGACTATATCTTGGACCTGCCCGGCCTCGCCCAAAATGGCGCCGGTATAAATGGGACTCGTAACTCCTTGCCCGCAAATGTATATCTAGAAAATGTTATTGTAAGTGGCCCTGTCTTATTTTAATTACAAAATGTATGTCCACCGATTCCGCAACTGTTAGACACCTTAGTTCTTGCAACCTAATGGCCCGCTCGTTACGTTCCTCTACAGTGTAAATGTCTCCTCATCATATACGATTTCAGTTTGCTCCGTGGCCGGCCCACGTGGTTATAGGCCCGTATTTGTATACTGACATTTTCACAATAAAGGTTTTTAAAACAAAACACGGTAGTAGTATTTACATTGATAAAGTTTTTACTTTTAGTCACTGTTTTCGAATCAGTAAAAGGCAAGTGAAATAAAGCAGTCCAATTACATGACGGATAAAAGGTATAATATGTAGGAACGCAGTAAAGATAAATTGTCAAGGGCAGTTGTGTTTTCCACTCCTGCAACATAAAGTGATCGATAAGAATCTGATAATCAGGCGTATCGGCGACTAAGACAGCAGGCCGAGTATCTTTTACTCAACGGCTCCGTCATGGAACGAAGAAACGCCCTTTTTCTCGAAAAAGGAATATATTTTACTTGCAGGACAGTTGTACATTTTCCGGGAAAGTACATTAGCCTGGAATATTATAACATATGTTTTAAAAAAAATAATGTTCGAAAACAATAAAAAGCGTAATTTTTAGGTCATATGACCAAGCTTTTCATCATTAAAATAACAAAAGTAAAATGAACCAATGAAAAGTTTTATTAACAAGTCACATGACCTGTTATGCTTACGTTACGCGCTGCACGCCGCGCCTCGGATCACTTCCGGGTGCGCTAACGCGGCGTGTCATATAATGCATTACGTGACAACGTAGGTCAAGAATATAGTCAAAATGTCTCCACCAACCAGCGTTCGGAATACAACCCCTTTCAGCAGTCCAAAAAGTTCTGTTTAATGACAACAGAGGGGACAGGCAACAAGAACCATCAGTCAAAGAGGGGTGGGCAAGTTCTTCTCTTCCGGGTCATGTTGGGGCGCTACCTGAACTGATCGAATTGGTAGTCTACAGTGTTTCTGGATGTTTCAGACTAAAGCTGGCGTCTGCATGAGAGCACTTCCATCTCGTAGCTCCGTCGTGGCCATTCCACAAGCAGACATGGCAGCCGCTCCCCACCAGAAGCCTGCGGGAGTCGGAGGCCCCCAAGACTTTTGTAGAATCTTCATGGCTGAGGGGACGCTTTCGAGAATGGGACCCAAGCCCTATCAGGGAAGCGTCCGAGTTCAAAGGTGTCCCAGGGCCATTTTAGTGGACCAGGCCCAAAACTGAAGATCCGGCCGCCATTTTGAGAGTCCTGTGGCAGCCGCCTATCGCTGCACCGCAAGAGCGGGAGCAACTCAACTACATGATGAGCGAGACGCTGTAGTCGCAAGAGCGGGCGGTAAACAGCTGAATGGCGGAAGAGGCACAGTGTAGCAAAAGCAGGCGGAATGGCAACTGAAACGGTAAAGGGGCGCCCCACTACAGCGTGTCTTCAGGTCAAACGGATTGTGGGACAAGCTCCAGAATTGAAGAGTCATCAAAAGGCAAAAAGTTCCGCCAGACCCCGGGAGCCGGCCGCCTATGTCGGGGGCGATCTCAGGCTACACCAGTGCTATAAGACTTGGGGAGGGTGTCGGAGCCAAGCGTCTTCTCCGAGTCCATGGCCATCACACCGCCCCTCAGGGGCCTCCGTCAAGCTGTTTAGGAAGGTAACATATCACATTGTTTTCAAATGCAGTCAGGTCCACAAACGACACTCACTTACTTTGAGAATAGTGAAGCTGCAGTAGGTGGAAATAAGCTTCAGACAGTGTTACAAGCACTGCTCAGAACTCTTAACTATGGCACCCAAAATCCAGAACTTATGCCATTTGAGAATGGCAGTGACATTGAAGCAACTCAGGGACCAAAACCATTAACGTACTTTCACGTATGAAAATCTTACTTGGGGAGGGGGCAGGAGCGAAGCGCCCCCTCCCAGTCCGCGCCACCACACCGTATGTTGAAAATCTGAAGCCATCGTTCTACAAAGTCAACCAACCTTGGATTGAAAAATCTAGAAAAATGTACAAACTGAAAACCAGTTTTGGTCTGCATAGCATCAGTAGCAACGCTTGCTATCAGAGTGCATGAGTTTCATGCTCGATCGATTGAGCTAGCCGGATCGGGCAATAAAAAGTATAAAATAGTTATGTAAATAGTTATTTAATAAAATGTTTTACCCTGTTTCTTTGCTGGTGTGTTTTCTATATTTTTAATATTTGCATAGGGTTTGTCGTTATTTTGGGCGGGGTGGGTGACGGAGTCGAGCTGTCTTGCAGCCCTCATGGTGTGGAGCTCAGTTCATCTCACTATTTTCGTATTTCTCATGAAGGGTTGTTCCTAATATTTCTATTTTAGCGAGGTCAAAAAGAGATCGAATTAGTGGCCTACTGATTTTGCTTGATTACTTTTATTTTTTTACACGATTTTTCACTATCTGCAAAGACTAAACAGAGTATTGCGACTTTGTGCTTGTTTGTAAATAGAGAATGATCCAAAGAGAACCAATTCTAAAACAGTAAATGCTTGGATAACAATCAATCAAATGGAGAGACAAGCAGGCACGACGGATTACAACGGGGGCAAAGGCCTGCGTTAACTACCGTTCACTATCTGCAAAGAGAGAGTACTACTAAGAGAAAAGAGGGGGGGGGGGGGGTGCAGCGTTCAAAGCACATCAGCGTGCATAAATACGAAAATGTTTTTATCTATCACGTACTTGACATTTTAAAGCTTTTCATAATTGCTATTAAAAAACCAATGAAATTCACAGAAAAAACCATAGGTTATAGTGGATATATAGTTAGGAATTTGCATTTACAAAACCTTGAAAATTCAATGAAAAAACCATTGGTTTTAGGCCATATATAGTTAGGGATTTGCATTTACAAAACCTTATTTTACTCGCATAAAACCATTGAAATTCCATATGTAGTTAGATGCGCTAACTATATATCGCGCACCCGCAATCCACTGCTGATGATGTCACATATTACATCATTCATGACATGGTCAGTGACATCACTGATGACATCACTGATGACAACTCAAATGACATCACTGATGACATCTCAAATGACATCACTGATGACATCACTGATGACAACTCAAATGACATCACTGACAACATCACAGATGACATCATTCATGTGTTAATACGATGAACCTCTACAGACTCGGATATATCCTTAGATACACTCAGTGAAAACAGACACTCACAGACTGTCACTCATCCATGGAGTTACTCATACACCTAGACAGTCTGAAGGACTGGGTTCTTTAAAACCCAGCGGTGCCAGGGCACAACACCTGAAACCTTCGTGGGTAACCTGCTCCGGCGTACAAGTCACAGAGACACGGGACACTTCCTTCGGCGTCAAAGATTCAAGGTTTATTTGCTGCAGGGAACACAGAAGTCACGACAAGTACAACATGTGCAACTTGGGGAGACTGCTTCAAATTGGTTCTGTGGATCGCTCCTTTTATACAGTTTTTACCCATAGGATTACATTGAACACAGAAGTTTACAACCCGGTTCCCACAATTATCCCCCAGAGGGGTCACTTTGGTCACTTTGAAACACACGAGGTCCGGAACATAAGTGCGGAAACATTTGGTGGTTCCCAACTGTAAAAACCATCTTCCCACCATTAGCAAATTCCAATCAGCAGTAAAATAGATCGAAATAGGAACGAAGACAGGTGCAGAGGAAGACGGAGACAGTGGGGAGATCGGAAAGGGTGTAAAAGGGGAGGTATCGGGAAACACGAGATACAGGCATCAAAGGGACGTGCCTAATGAGATGCACGGCTGAGACAATAAGTCCGTGCGGCAAGATGAGCCTCGAGCGGCGCCATCTGCCTTACAGTAGCAACCCCCTCGTCTTGGGAGTCCCAGGGTCGCGAAGCGGACAACGTCCGTTCGCTGGCTACTTGAGGGCAAGAGACAAAATGGATGCCGTATCTAAGATGGAACCCGTGGGTACAGATGAAAAACCCACATAACAAACGAACGGTTTAAGTTAGCACAGCGAAACTGCGCACACTTACTAAACTCGTCATTTGCGGTTCATAGATACCGGACTCGACCATATTCGTGCGAGTCAAAAACACCACTTACAATCGTCACGGAACCTCAGACGCTCCTTTTGCCCTCATGTAGGCAAGCACTAGTCGGATTCGATATTCATCAGACCATCGAGATGTTGCTGTAGCATAGCTCTGTCCAACCGAGTCCCCTTGGTAACAGATGGTTGTCTCATACACGTTGTAGCACAGAGGCCACATAAGGCAGGACCACACTGCACACAAAGGCAACACGTGAACAGGAACACTACCACAACTCCAATGATCATCAGAATTTTCCAACCCCAAGTCGACATCAGGCCCCAAAACCATCCAAGTAGCGTCCAATCCCCTACATCCACATGTATGGATTCGGAGATCTTATGCAACCTCGAGATGGCTTGATAGACAGTAGGAGCATTATCTGGAATGAAAATGCAGCAGCTCGAATGGATCACCTTACATACCCCACCGCGATCTGCTAAAATGACATCTAGAACCATACGGTTTTGTAACGTCATAAGTCTCTCCGCCTGAAGTTCTGTGGTGATATTACCAAGGGCACTGGCAGTAATATTAGCCGTCGATTCTACCACTCGAGTCAACTGTCTCAGGTTCCTACTATTGACCATAGGTCCCCAAAACGGGAGGAAACCCTTGAAAAAGTCTCCTGCCTCTTGACCGGCAGTGTCCTCTTCACTAATTACGCCTCGCACAACTCTAGTCTTATGATAATCGGCATCTACAGTGAACGTCGGAGGCAACAGATTTGCAATAAAACATGAGCCCATGAAGTCAGCGGGCAACCATGTGTATGCACGATCATAACAGATAAAGTATGTACCCTTGGCAGCCAGAAACACAGGGGACGAGGACATCGGCAGAATGTAATTTTCAGTGCAAGCACTTGCTCCAAGTCGGGCTTGCGATCTTCGGCCACGACCCATAAGACAAAAATTACCAGTGTGGGGTACGACCCATATAGGAGGTGAGCTTTTAAGCTGCTTTTCACTAGTGAACACACTATATTCACCTCTACTTAGGACCTTATAGGCCTGTACCTCTTCTTCGGGAATAAGCGAAGGATCATAGATCTCACTATCTAAATCCTCTATTGCTATCGACAAAGGTTTTTGGTACGAGGTAGGACCAGAGTAGGGGGAACGTGGTTCTCGAATGGGGTGGAAACCCAGTGCGCTTCGAAACATTGTTTGAAATGCTCGAGCTGACCCTTGGGAACTATACGGTAACACCAGATATGGAATTCCCTTATCCGTAGTATGTGGCATCAACCCACACACCCAACAATTAGTAGTGTTAACCACTAACTGATGCTGATGGAGGAGCTGAATAAAGGAATTGTTGCGGAATTCTACACGTCTAGCCTGCTCGTGTTCCGGTAACATGTGAAAGGAATGGGGAGAAGCAGTAGAGGTAAGATTAGGGTAAGGAGTAGGAGTAGGTGTAGCAGGTAAGAAATAAGACATCGTGTAATACACCCCACCCGCCAATAATGCAGAAGCAGTCAAAAACAATACAAACAATTGGAATATGAAGCATTTGGTACGACTGAGTTGCTGCAGCTTAAGTCTGTGCGCCTTAGCTCCCTCCAAATCATTCAGCTTCGAGAATGCCATTCCCTACGACCGTCCGCAACGTTTCTTGACGCACTTCGTTCTGTGTAGCAATAGTCAATCCCTAGGAGTTCCTAGGAACCGACGGCCTTTAACCTAGCGTCAAGACCTACTATCCAGAAGGAAGTACGCGCGCGGCCCTACGGCCTTCAATACACAATATGTATATACAAGCACAAAGTCTCTCGGCTGTGGAAGTAAAAAGATACAAGGGAGGAAACTCAATATCTATATGTACACAAATAATTACAGTGATACGAAAGTTCAAAACTGATCACGGGAAACGGGGATAATGCAGTTGTGAATTTCAGCAAAGCAAGAAAAATTTTATTTGTCCTTAGTGCGAGATCGCAAAGAATATCGGTGTTTCCCGGGACGTGTCTGCTCGTCGAACAAAGGGTCCGTCGAAGGGACAGCGTCCTGCTGATCAGTTGATTGTTCTGGTCTTGAGTCTTTTGCTGACAATTTTTCAACAGTGGCTTTCTGCTGCGCTGAGGATTCTCCAACAGGCTGTGCGTCGCTGAAAGGCACAAACGCCGGCAATGTTTCTGTTTCTGTTGACGCAATGCCTTTCCTTACCCACGGGTCTGCCGGCAAAGGGATAGGGACTCGCTTAGTATGGGTGGCATGCACCCAGTTTTTACACCCCTCAAGACGAACGGCAGTCCTCGTGGCCAGGAGCACCTGGTAAGGTCCGGTGAACCTCGGGTCCAGATTATTCTTGCGTGAAAAGTTTTGTGTTACCACCCAGTCTCCGGGCTGGAGCTGGTGGCCTGGACCCTCCGTCTGCGTCGGCAATGCGTCGTAAACCTGTTGGTGAATTAACCTCAGTTTAGCAGTCAAGTCATGTAAATAGTCAATCAACATTGGATACTCAAGATCAGAAAACATTCCTGGCCTAGGAACCCCCCACACATTCGCAGGACGGCCGAACACTATTTCATAGGGACTAAGCCCTACTCGGGAGTGTACAGTCGCCCTAGTTGACAGTAATGCTAGAGGTAAAGCGTCAGGCCACGAAAGACCAGTCGTAGCCTGAATCTTTGCTAGCTTTAGTTTAAGGGTGCCGTTATACCCCTCAACTAATCCAGCTGACTGGGGATGATTGGCGCTGTGGAATTTTTGATTTATTCCAAGGCCCTTACACACACTCTTCATCACACTTCCAACAAACTCACTTCCGTTATCTGACCACACGACCCTAGGCATTCCATACCGAGGAAAATATTCCTTCAGTAGGATTTTCGCAGTAGACAAAGCAGTATTGTCTTTGAGGGGATAGGCCTCGATCCATCGGGAGAATGCGCAAACCACAACTAAAACGTATTTCAGGTTATTGCATCGCTCCATATGGATGAAGTCCAATTGAATCACCTCAAAGGGATACGAAGGAGGAGCAAAACTGCCAGGGGGAGTTGGGGTTCCTTTGCCAGGATTGTACATTATACACACCATACAATTCTTCACCAGACGTTCAGCACATTTCGTAATGCCATCATTCTTCCATACAGCAGCCAGCAACTTACAAATACCTTTCGCGCTAATATGTGCTAACCCATGTGCCATTGTCACAACGGCCAGCACATACGCATCAGGCAACATCCATCTTTTCTGATCCGACAAATCAATCCAACAACCATTCGCATCCAACTTTCCCGTACTTTCTTTCCACTTCGTCTTTTCAATCTCAGTGGCCTCATTCTGAATTGCTTTCACGCTCTCGATAGTATCTTCACACATACTCGATTCTGTGGGCCACCTAACCGAACTCGTCACATACATTCGAGTGCTAAGGTTCCGGGCAGTCTCCTTAGCAGTCTCGTCCGCAAACGCATTACCACGACCAACATCATCCGTCACTTTACGATGCGCGCTACACTTAACAATCGCAACTTGCGTAGGCAAAGTCAATGCATCCAAAAGATCATTCACAAGCTGGCCATGCTGTATCTTCGTACCGTGCGACGTCAAGAAACCTCTCTCTCGCCACAATCGTCCAAAACTATGCGCTACACCAAAAGCGTATTGACTATCGGTGTACACATTCACACGTTTCCCTTTTGCTAACACACATGCTCTAGTGAGAGCAATCAATTCCGCAGCTTGGGCAGAATTCTGATTCAATCTTGCAGTCTCAACAACAGTATTCAATGTTACAACAGCATAAGCAGTAGTTACATCGCCATTCGGCAACTTAAAACATGACCCATCCACATACAAGGTGCCATCCGGATCTTCCAATGGGGTGTTTTTAAGGTCCACTCGACCTTTCGTTTCCTCTTCAGTCCTCAAGTAGCAGTCATGTTCTGCTACTTCATCTGACTCCGTGCTAATTGGTAACAAAGTTGCCGGGTTCAGAACGTTACAACGTTTTATCTGAATGTGGCTTGCCAAGAGCGTCAATTCGTACCCAGACAACCTCGCACTCGTCAAGTGCTGAGTTTTCGTTCGATTCAAAAGAGTATCGACTGCATGCGGAACCATCACCGTAAGCATATTATCCATGACCAATCCTGCTGATTGTCGGATGGAGACCGCAGCTGCCGCTGTTGCTCTCAAACAACTCGGCAATGCTCTAGCTACTGGGTCTAAGGTCGAGGAAAAATATGCACATGGACGTTGCTTACCACCAAAAGGTTGCGTTAAAACACTCAAAGCACAACCTTCCCTCTCGTGAACATATAACGTGAACGGCTTACCGTAGTCAGGGGTACCTAACACAGGAGCCGAACACAATGAATCACGCAGTTCAGAAAAACTTTTCTGACATTCTTCCGTCCATGGTAAAGGAGTTGAAACATCCTTGCACGTAAGAGCCACCAATGGTTTCGCTAGCAATGAAAAATTAGGAATCCATTGCCTGCAGTACGACGTGATACCTAGAAAGGCACGCACATCTCTTTGGGTTTTTGGCACAGCCATTCGCGCAATCGCTGCAATTCTCTCTGGGGTCAATCTCCTTCCCTCCTTTGACAATAAGTGACCTAGATAGGTTACTTCTTGACAACAATATTGGAGTTTAGAAGGTGACACCTTGTGATTTAACTCACAGAGATGTTGCAGCAATGACACCGTAGCAATTTTGCAAATGTCCTGAGTATCAGCAGCCACCAATAAGTCGTCGACGTATTGGATCAAAGCCGCGCCAACCGGCAACCTAAATGCATCCAGTTGACCCTTCAAGGCTTGACTGTAAATAGATGGACTTTCACAGTAGCCCTGAGGAGCGCGTTTGAACCGGAAGCTGCGTCCACCGAGAGAGAAACCGAAAAGGTCCCTGCTCTCTTCGGCAATCGGGATGCTGAAAAACGCGTTTTTCAAATCAATCACCGAAAACCATGATGCAGTAGCTGGAATCAGAGTCAGTAGCGCCGTGATGTCAGGCACAACAGGAAATTGAGGAACCACAATTTTATTTACCTCCCGTAAATCGATAACAAAGCGATAAACAGGCTGTTTTGAAGGATCAGTACGTTTAAGAATGGGCAGCACAGGGCTGTTGCACACGTTTCCCCGAGTCTCTTCAATAACATCTTTCTCGATCAGATCATAAATGATCGCTAACAAAGCTCGTTCACCATCAAGGGAGATACGATATTGGGGAATACGCGGCAATCGCACATTAGCTTTCAACTGAACAACATAAGGGGAGATATCAAGCAGGCCCACGTCATTTGGACCTGTTGCCCACAAAGACGCAGGAAGAGAACTCAATTCCGGTGGGAGCTTATCGAGGGACAAATACATGGGAGAGACTACCCTCTCTCCTAACGTAAGCTTTACACCCGCAGGAGAACAATACAAAGTTGCGTACAAACGTTTAAGCAAATCCAGACCCAAAAGATTTTCACCACAACCAGTAGTCAAAATCAACGGAGCTTGGAGCTCACGTGGCCCAATTTGAAGGGGCAAAGGGCGCGAAACTGGATTGCTAACAGGGGCGCCAGAGAATCCAACGGAAACATTTGTTAAGCCAGACAAAGGTGCGCCAGGGAGTTTCGAATGCATGATAGAACTTTTCGCTGCACCAGTGTCCAACAGAAAAGGCTCAACGACGCCCGATGTAGCAACTGCGACGTAAGGCCCTCTCTGATCAACCGGAACTGATACCACTCCCTCTCCTTGTCTTTGGCTGTCCTAGTAATTGCTGTCGTCAGTTCCCTGATCGACGTAATAATCGTCTACATTGTACTGCGCAGATCGTCCTTGCGATGATCCACGTTGATCGAAACAGTTATTAGAATTAGATGAGTTGTCTGAGCGATCGTTTTGAGCACCACGACCTCTACCACGCGATGCCTGCTGTGAACCACCACGGCCTCCTTTAGACGAATTACCACTATTACGTTCATTTAAAACAGGGCAGTTGAATTTAATGTGTCCTTCCTGTCTACAATAAGCACATTGATTGTACCCTAACGAGGATCTTTGGGAGGAGGAGTCATTACGCGGCTGCGATCGATTCGATTGCGACTGCGATCTATTCTGTTGGGGCGCATTCTGAGTAGAACGCGGCGGATACGCTTGTTGCAACAACACTTTAGTTTTCAGTTCTTTCGTCTTTTTGTCAGCACGGTCATTCTCCTCTTTCTCCCTATTCTCATAATATTGTGCCGTAGCCAATATCTGAGCTGAGGTAGAAACGGCCCATGCACTCTCTGAATTCTTTAATTTATTGCTCAAATCGGGCAACAAATTTGACACAAATTTATCCACAAACAACCTTTGTCCACCCTCGGTACCCATATCCTGTCCACTGTGGTCAATGAACGCTTCCTCAAACCTCGTAAAGAAGTCGGAAACACTCTCGTCTTTCTTTTGTTTGCAAGCTGACAATTTGTCCCAATTGACCCTCATAGCTGGCATAAGAGTCTTCATTAATGTTATTATTCGCTGAGGAAGAGCAGTAATCAATTGGTCGGGTTTAGTATAGGCGTGGGCGGAAAATCCGTTCCGCTCGCGGATTTTGCGGATTTTCGGGAAATCCGCAATCCGCGAGATTTGCGAATTTCCCGCAAAATCCGCAAATCCGCGAGCAGCGGATTTTGCTCGCACTGCTCGCACTGTTCGCGTGAGTTCGCGCCCCGCGAATAAGTGCAAAATTGCAGAAATACGATCTTAGCAAAACTGAAAGTAACTACTTACCAGGTTCAAAAGTTCAGGCTCATCATTAGTAGCCATTTCCTGGAGTGCTTCCTGAGGGGCCCCTCCAGAGTTCAGTTGCCAGTTGAAACTAGTATGTGACCCTGCTCTGAACCTCAGAATAGTTACACATATGCCACAAAGGTCCTGAATTACAGCTAAGGGAGACAAGCAGGAGCCAGGCTGGAAGTTAAAATCCATTAATCAGCCCCTAATTCATTATTGTCAGTTGGGGCAGGGCAGGTGTTGTAACTAATTTTGCAACAATGAAAGCACTTAGCAAGTGCAAAAGATCACTAATCAGGGCGCACTAAGGAAGCAGGTGCCAGCTAAAAAAATATTCTGTGACACATGAATCAGCCCCAAATTAATTCAGGTCACTTGAGGCAGGGAAGGTGTGCTTTGCTTTGCCGAAAATAATGTACACTGGACAACCAGAGGGTGTGGTGATGAAACAGAGGGTGGCATGGGTGGGCCAGAGGGTGGCATGAGTAGTCAGAGAGTGGCAGTGGTGACAGAGAGTGGCAGTGATGAAGAAGAGTGTCCCAAACAGGCTGGACACGTAGAAACAACAAGTTCGCGAAACTTGCGACCCGACAGGTAAGTTCGCAATTTGCGAAAGTGTACAAAACCCTCGCGAACTGGCAGAAACACGGGCGAACACAAAAAAAAAAAAAATCCGCAAATTCGCGGGAATTCGCGGATTTTGCGGATTGCGAATCCGCAAATCCGCAAAATTCGCGAACGCGAGATCCGCAAAATTCGCTCATGCTTAGTTTAGTAGCAGCCACTTGTCCAGCATCTGCCGCTATAATGGCAGCCCAATCACCGCCTAATTCATTTGCGTGATCTTGCTGGCGAATCTTAGCCCATACCGGTTGCGGTACGATGTTGCCAAACAACATGTCGATATCGGCAAGATTCATTACCGTAGCATCTACGAGCTGCGATAATTCCTTGTAATACCCTGTAGGATTTTTGCGTGGATCAGGCAAAGATTGCTTCACCTGTAGCACTTCCGATCGTTTCCATGGGAGATGTATCCACACTTTCTGAAAATGCGCCAATACCGGGGGTTGAGCATTAGGATCAGCTGGTATCCAAACCGGCGGAACTTCACGCATAGGATATTGGCCAGACTCGTCTGGTTGTTTTTCAATATCCTCAACAAACAATGCATGAGGGATCGGAGCGGGACGGAAAGATAGTAACCGCTCAATAGCACGTCGGACGTTAGTATCTACTATCAGTCCAGTTGCGAACTGAAGTCGAAGCTCGGACAGGGCGGTCAGCACCTCGTCTGGCGCATCGGCCGCTATCTGATCATGAAGGAACTTGCACATTTCATCAAACACGTATCTCTGGGTTGGTATATTAAATTGACAAAACGTTTCGAGGACAACACGGGGTGGATTTCTAAGAGGGTTTACCATCCAACCCATCGCCATATTATACAGCGCAACACGTTCTCTGTTTCCAGGAAGCTGACTACGTCTCTGAGGACCATCGGAACCAGCAGACCCATGAACAGGTCCGAGCGACTGAAAGAAGCTAGCCGCAAGAGGAGAATTGCGACTACGAACAGAAGGAGAAGCATACGATACAGGACTAACAAGAGAAGGAGTAGAAACAGTAGCAACAGCAGGGGTTAACAAAACAGGAGCAGTAGCAGGAGCAGTAGCGGGAACAGGAGTATGTGGAAGCGGAGGAGCAGTAGGAATAGCAACAGACAAAGGAGCAGGAACAGTCGGAAGAACAGGTGCAGGTTGAGGAACAGGCGGAGGAACAATAGGTGGAAGAACAGGTACGGCAGGGACCACAGGAACTGCGGTACCCTGTACGTACGGAGGTGGCGACTTCATAAGATAGGACATTAAAGGATCCTCAACTGCCTCTTCCTTCTTATCCGACTCCGTAGGCAAAGCAGGATAACATTTATCTATGGTCATACGCTGTAGTCTTCCAAACACTTCCTTATCCTTATCCTCCTTATCACGCTGGAACTGCTCAGCTTTCTTCACTATGGTAGCAACATTATCTCGCTGACTACGTTTATTCTGTCTGATCTCTTTCTGTCGGGCTTCTTTGCGCCACAACCGAAAGGCATCAAACATGGCCGGCCTTGATTTACGTTCGAACAACTTCATTTCTAGATTATCTAAGATCGACGCCTCGAAGCTACCGTGAGGTGGCCAACGAAGGTCGCCGTCTTTCTTTGTATATTTAATCCAATAATCGTTAAAGGTAATCGGGCCTAGCCCATGTTTGCTATACAGGTCATAAGTAGGAGTTCCAACCGGAGGTATCGGACACGAGTCCTCCAGTCGGGAATCCGCACCACAAGGCCTAAAACAACTGAACAAAGTACTGCGACCAGGCATCTTGCACACTAGCCGAGTTTCACAAACTTCAAGGGTTACGGGATTTACCAAGTCCCAGCAAAGAACAAAACCCTCGGTTTTTGGCGGCTGCAGTCGTCAAACAACACAACAAAGTACCAAGAACCACAAATGCAATGGAACCATGCAACCACTAAGTAACCACAACCAAGAACTCTGGGAGCGACCCACAAATACTTAACTCAAAAATCGATGGCGTCACCAGGAAGGCCCGTCAATCGTCTCGCTATACCAAGGTCTACGCCAGGCGCCAAAACAGGTCTACAGTCAGGGCAGCAGTCCGTCGCAGCCGTCAGGAGGCGGGAATCTTCGCGGGAAAAGTCTTCGGGCCACTTATTTCGACAACAGGATCGATGAAGCGGAGTGCACCTTCCCTCGGAGATTTCACACGAAGTTCCTCACGATCGTCGGGCTTGGACCGGTACCACTGATGCAGCCCCACGTTGGGCGCCAACTGAAGGACTGGGTTCTTTAAAACCCAGCGGTGCCAGGGCACAACACCTGAAACCTTCGTGGGTAACCTGCTCCGGCGTACAAGTCACAGAGACACGGGACACTTCCTTCGGCGTCAAAGATTCAAGGTTTATTTGCTGCAGGGAACACAGAAGTCACGACAAGTACAACATGTGCAACTTGGGGAGACTGCTTCAAATTGGTTCTGTGGATCGCTCCTTTTATACAGTTTTTACCCATAGGATTACATTGAACACAGAAGTTTACAACCCGGTTCCCACAATTATCCCCCAGAGGGGTCACTTTGGTCACTTTGAAACACACGAGGTCCGGAACATAAGTGCGGAAACATTTGGCGGTTCCCAACTGTAAAAACCATCTTCCCACCATTAGCAAATTCCAATCAGCAGTAAAATAGATCGAAATAGGAACGAAGACAGGTGCAGAGGAAGACGGAGACAGTTGGGAGATCGGAAAGGGTGTAAAAGGGGAGGTATCGGGAAACACGAGATACAGGCATCAAAGGGACGTGCCTAATGAGATGCACGGCTGAGACAATAAGTCCGTGCGGCAAGATGAGCCTCGAGCGGCGCCATCTGCCTTACAGTAGCAACCCCCTCGTCTTGGGAGTCCCAGGGTCGCGAAGCGGACAACGTCCGTTCGCTGGCTACTTGAGGGCAAGAGACAAAATGGATGCCGTATCTAAGATGGAACCCGTGGGTACAGATGAAAAACCCACATAACAAACGAACGGTTTAAGTTAGCACAGCGAAACTGCGCACACTTACTAAACTCGTCATTTGCGGTTCATAGATACCAGACTCGACCATATTCGTGCGAGTCAAAAACACCACTTACAATCGTCACGGAACCTCAAGTCATGCAAAGAATCAAACACACCTCCAATTCCTCAACTATACAGTTATACACACCTTACTTATTGAAACATATTCTAACACATATTTACTCTCTCATACAATCCTTGATACATGTTCACAATGATCCATACAGCCACTCACACATTCACTGGCTCTTATGCACAGTTATTTATATATGTTAACTCTCACATGTACTGTGTTTTACATATGTACTTACTTTGACATGTAGCACTGAGATATCCATTCACTCACCAATACACTCATGCACACAGTCAACCGCCCATATAGCTGTTTCCACATGCACTCTTGAACTCATACACCTAGTGAATCAACTGCTTACACATCTATGCACAGAGTCACACACCTCCCAGCCACCCACACACATACTCAGTCTCCCATACAAATACTTGAGCAACCAATCAATAACCCATATAGTTATTCATATAGCTACTGATCAACACATGCAGCAGTTTACAGAACAACAGATATAATGATGCACAAATTAATACAGTTTAATCACTAACCCATGCACTCAGTGAGACACATTTAATCACTCCCTCATACAATCAGTCATGCACCTACTAAATCCTTCATCCAGACACTTATACATCCACTCATTCTTCAATATGTAAGACATATTTTAACTTTACAGAAACATACAGTCACTGGATGTTGTCATCAGTGATGTCATTTGAGTTGTCATCAGTGATGTCATCAGTGATGTCACTGACCATGTCATGAATGATGTAATATGTGACATCATCAGCAGTGGATTGCGGGTGCGCGATATATAGTTAGCGCATCTAACTATATATGGAATTTCAATGGTTTTATGCGAGTAAAATAAGGTTTTGTAAATGCAAATCCCTAACTATATATGGCCTAAAACCAATGGTTTTTTCATTGAAATATATATATATATATATATATATATACATACTCTGTACCACTCAGAGCGTGGCGGGACATTGTAAACCAGTACCATAGTGAAACGGTGAGCCTTTTGTATTGATGCACAGTGCCTTGAACGGCTGTACACACTAAACTTTGTTACTGAGGGTAGCATGTAAGCAAGTCTAGAGGAGTGCACTCAGAGAGAGCTGCAAGAGCCTGAAGATCCGAGACGGTTCAGCTGTTCGCCAGGGGTACCGACGGAGAGGCTTGGGAACATGTGACCTTTTCTGCACTACAAATCACGAGGTGAATTTCGACCATGTCATGTGATCAAGGGCTCCAGGGCCCGAAACGCGTCATGCCGGACAAGAGGGTGCACAAAAATAAATAAGCGCTGAAATCTACCTGTTTGAGTCCGTTTCATTATTCTGGTTCCAGTTTCCTTGGGGCGGACAACGAAGTTCTGGGCATATGTATATATATATATATATATATATATATATATATATATATATATTGCAGCTCCGAGTTTCTCTCAAAATTAACGGAAAGAAATTCCGGCACTCGCAGGGAAAGTGTTCAATATGTTTTAATCAGAACCACTCAGCAGACAAACGCGTTTCGGTTTTCCTTCGTCAGTGTCTACCATTGACACGGAAGGAAGCAAGTTTAAAAGCTCTTCATCACATTTTTGCATGTACATAGAAAGAGGACTGACGTTCGCCCCCGTGAGAAACAGTATTACATAGTGAATTACTTTTTACTTTAGCATTCAAGAATCACATTCAAAAAGGCACTATGAAATACGTTTTCAAACAATAATTTTGGGCGCTTTACATTTCCTATTTCCGAAATTATTTACATTATGTGTCAAGTTTGTTTGCCTTTATTGTGTGGTGTGTGTTATTGAGCCGTGGATCGGCATTGCTCACGGGGTGTGATAAATCTCATTAAGGTTAATTACAGAGTTTATGCTTTTCCTAAATGGGAAGCTAATTCCTCATTCCTGTTTAATCCCAAAGGGGCCTTTGTTTGGAGGTCTATTATGTAGCGGGATTCAAGTCTTCTTAATTTCCGCAACCTGTCTCCACCCCTTGGGTCCACTGGTATGTGATCTAGCGCAAAAAATTGCAAAGTTCTCTATTGCTGTTGTGCCTAAGGGCAAAGTGTTTTGCTACGGGATAGTTGAAATCCTTATTCATGATAGCACGTTGGTGCTCCAGTACACGTAACTTGACATGTTTTACTGTACTGCCTATGTACTTCAGTCCACATGGGCACAATAGGCAGTAAACAACATGGGTGGTATTACAAGTGAGAAACTTAGATATTTTCTTGCTATGCCCTGACCCTGGTATTTCGAATGTTGTTTTCTTCTTGCTCCTCTCACAGGCTTTGCATTTGCCGCAAGGGTAAAATCCTGGCATGTCCCTAATTCTGCCTGTCATTGTGATTTTGTCTGGCAGGTGGCTGTGTACAATTTTGTCCCTAATGGATCTTCCTTTTCTAAAGGTGATTAAGGGAAAAGCTGGGATCTCTTTTCCTATGATCTGATCCGTTTTAAGGATGTGCCAGGTCCTCTTTAGGATGTTTCTCAGATGGTTAGAGTCTTCTGAGAAAGTGGTTATCAATCTGAATTTTCCTTCATTTTTATTTTATTCTGATTTCCTAATTTGTTCTTTTAGAAGTTGGTCTCGGGGGATTCTTTCAACTCTTTTCAGAGTATTTTCCAGAAGTGTTTTATTGTATCCTCTGGCTTGGAATCTATCCATGCTTTCTCTTGCGGCTTTTGCAAAGTCTACATCTCTAGAGCAATTTCTCTTTATCCTGAGAAGTTCTCCGTAAGGGATACTTCTGATTAGGGTCGGGGGATGACTGCTTCCGGCATGTAAAACCGAGTTGCCGGCTGTTATTTTTCTAAACAGTTCCGTCTCAATTTTAGCACCAGTCAAGTTAACTCTCAGATCCAGATAGTTCACTGTTGATACGTTAATATCTGCAGTGAAATTCAGATTTAATTCGTTAAGGTTTAGGTATGCCACAAACTCTTTGGCTGAAGTTACAGACCCCTCCCATACTAGAAAGAGGTCATCAATGTACCTATACCAGACTTTCAGGTTTCCTGCCCATTTCTGGAAACCAGGGCTTTGGGTAACCTGCTCCTCCCACCAGCCCACAAATAAATTCGCGTAGCTGGGGGCAAAGCAGGTTCCCATCGCCGTCCCAGTGACCTGCCTGTACAGTTGTCCTTGAAACAAGAAAATGTTATTAAAAAGACAGTATTCAATGAATTCAAGCAACATTTGACTATGTTTAGTGAATTTCATAGGTCTCTTGTCAAGGTAATATTTCATTGCCAATAGTCCCTGGTTGTGATCAATGCTCGTGTATAAGCTGGTAATGTCCATGGTTATTAATATGCACGAGGAATTACATTTCACCTTTTCAATCTTGTTCACAAAGTCTTTAGTGTCCCTAATATAAGATTGTAGTTGTAAGACACTCTGAAAGAGAAAGTGGTCAATATAAATGGACATATTTTCAGATACACTTCCTATCGAGGAAACTATTGGTCTGCCAGGCGGGTTACTGCTGTCTTTATGTATCTTAGGCAACTGATAGAAGGTGGGCACAGTCGGGTTATTGTTTTTCAAAAAGAAATACTCATCAGTGTCCAGCATATCATTGCTGTGCCATTTATTTTACAAGTGCTTGGAATTTGGCAATGCTTTCATCATTCGTCTTTCTGGTCGTTTTTTCGTATGATGTTGAATCCTCCAATTGCCTGTATGCTTCTTGGCAATACTGTGCTCTTGACATCACCACAATGTTGCCACCTTTATCTGATGGCTTGCAAATAATGTCTGGGTCGTTGTCTAAAGTTTTGAGGATTTCTCTTTGTTCCTTTGACATATTCGGTATTTTTCGTGTCATTTTTCTTTGTCGAGCTCTGAATTTCACCAGGTCTTTTGTCACAGCCTCCGAAAAGGCATCAATAGCATCATAAGGCATGATTGGTACGAATGTCGAGGGAGGTCTGAAATTTGTTGTTGTTGGTGCTTCTTGTTCAACACCAATCCTTCTGGTTCGTTGGGTGATAGATTCTGTGTTTTCTATGTCACCACTTTCCTCAGTTCTTAGTTCTTCCAGGATCTCCCAGGTTGTGATATCGTTTGTTGTCAGGATATCAGTCTCTCGTGTTCTTAATTGTCACGTTTGCTTAGACGATGGTTTTAGTTTGAAATATTTGTGTAATTTCATTTTCCGCACAAAGGTGAACAGATCGATTCTGGTTTGTGTGAATTCGAGTCTCTCGTTGGGGCAGAATGATAAGCCCAGTTTTAAAGTTTTCTCTTCCAATGGTGACAGGACTTTGTCGGTCAGATTTACGATTGTTAGACTGTCCTGATTCTCTACCATTTTGCTCCTCTTTTGCTCCTCGTGATCCTCGGCGTGAAGTTGCCTTGATTTCTGCCTCTGCCTCGGCCCCTTCCAGCCCCCTCTTTGGGTTCTTCTGTTGCTTCCGGGGGTCTGCTTTTTCCCCCTCAAGGCAACTTCACGCCGAGAATCACGAGGAGCAAAAGAGGAGCAAAATGGTAGAGAATCAGGACAGTCTAACAATCGTAAATCTGACCGACAAAGTCCTGTCACCATTGGAAGAGAAAACTTTAAAACTGGGCTTATCATTCTGCCCCAACGAGAGACTCGAATTCACACAAACCAGAATCGATCTGTTCACCTTTGTGCGGAAAATGAAATTACACAAATATTTCAAACTAAAACCATCGTCTAAAGAAACGAGACAATTAAGAACACGAGAGACTGATATCCTGACAACAAACGATATCACAACCTGGGAGATCCTGGAAGAACTAAGAACTGAGGAAAGTGGTGACATAGAAAACACAGAATCTATCACCCAACGAACCAGAAGGATTGGTGTTGAACAAGAAGCACCAACAACAAATTTCAGACCTCCCTCGACATTCGTACCAATCATGCCTTATGATGCTATTGATGCCTTTTCGGAGGCTGTGACAAAAGACCTGGTGAAATTCAGAGCTTGACAAAGAAAAATGACACGAAAAATACCGAATATGTCAAAGGAACAAAGAGAAATCCTCAAAACTTTAGACAACGACCCAGACATTATTTGCAAGCCATCAGATAAAGGTGGCAACATTTTGGTGATGTCAAGAGCACAGTATTGCCAAGAAGCATACAGGCAATTGGAGGATTCAACATCATACGAAAAAACGACCAGAAAGACGTATGATGAAAGCATTGCCAAATTCCAAGCACTTGTAAATAAATGGCACAGCAATGATATGCTGGACACTGATGAGTATTTCTTTTTGAAAAACAATAACCCGACTGTGCCCACCTTCTATCAGTTGCCTAAGATACATAAAGACAGCAGTAACCCACCTGGCAGACCAATAGTTTCCTCGATAGGAAGTGTATCTGAAAATATGTCCATTTATATTGACCACTTTCTCTTTCAGAGTGTCTTACAACTACAATCTTATATTAGGGACACTAAAGACTTTGTGAACAATATTGAAAAGGTGAAATGTAATTCCTCGTGCATATTAATAACCATGGACATTACCAGCTTATACACGAGCATTGATCACAACCAGGGACTATTGGCAATGAAATATTACCTTGACAAGAGACCTATGAAATTCACTAAACATAGTCAAATGTTGCTTGAATTCATTGAATACTGTCTTTTTAATAACATTTTCTTGTTTCAAGGACAACTGTACAGGCAGGTCACTGGGACGGCGATGGGAACCTGCTTTGCCCCTCAGCTACGCGAATTTATTCGTGGGCTGGTGGGAGGAGCAGGTTACCCAAAGCCCTGGTTTCCAGAAATGGGCAGGAAACCTGAAAGTCTGGTATAGGTACATTGATGACCTCTTTCTAGTATGGGAGGGGTCTGTAACTTCAGCCGAAGAGTTTGTGGCATACCTAAACCTTAACGAATTAAATCTGAATTTCACTGCAGATATTAACGTATCAACAGTGAACTATCTGGATCTGAGAGTTAACTTGACTGGTGCTAAAATTGAGACCGAACTGTTTAGAAAAATAACAGCCGGCAACTCGGTTTTACATGCCGGAAGCAGTCATCCCCCGAACCTAATCAGAAGTATCCCTTACGGAGAACTTCTCAGGATAAAGAGAAATTGCTCTAGAGATGTAGACTTTGCAAAAGCCGCAAGAGAAAGCATGGATAGATTCCAAGCCAGAGGATACAATAAAACACTTCTGGAAAATACTCTGAAAAGAGTTGAAAGAATCCCCCGAGACCAACTTCTAAAAGAACAAATTAGGAAATCAGAATCAAATAAAAATGAAGGAAAATTCAGATTGATAACCACTTTCTCAGAAGACTCTAACCATCTGAGAAACATCCTAAAGAGGACCTGGCACATCCTTAAAACGGATCAGATCATAGGAAAAGAGATCCCAGCTTTTCCCTTAATCACCTTTAGAAAAGGAAGATCCATTAGGGACAAAATTGTACACAGCCACCTGCCAGACAAAATCACAATGACAGGCAGATTTAGGGACATGCCAGGATTTTACCCTTGCGGAAAAAGCAAAGCCTGTGAGAGGAGCAAGAAGAAAACAACATTCGAACTACCAGGGTCAGGGCATAGCAAGAAAATATCTAAGTTTCTCACTTGTAATACCACCCATGTTGTTTACTGCCTATTGTGCCCATGTGGGCTGAAGTACATAGGCAGTACAGTAAAAAATGTCAAGTTACGTGTACTGGAGCACCAACGTGCTATCATGAATAAGGATTTCAACTATCCTGTAGCAAAACACTTTGCCCTTAGGCACAACAGCAATAGAGAACTTTTGCAATTTTTTGCGCTAGATCACATACCAGTGGACCCAAGGGGTGGAGAGAGGTTGCGGAAATTAAGAAGACTTGAATCCCGCTACATAATAGACCTCCAAACAAAGGCCCCTTTGGGATTAAACAGGAATGAAGAATTAGCTTCCCATTTAGGAAAAGCATAAACTCTGTAATTAACCTTAATGAGATTTATCACACCCCATGAGCAATGCCGATCCACGGCTCAATAACACACACCACACAATAAAGGCAAACAAACTTGACACATAATGTAAATAATTTCGGAAATAGGAAATGTAAAGCGCCCGAAATTATTGTTTGAAAACGTATTTCACAGTGCCTTTTTGAATGTGATTCTTGAATGCTAAAGTAAAAAGTAATTCACTATGTAATACTGTTTCTCACGGGGGCGAACGTCAGTCCTCTTTCTATGTACATGCAAAAATGTGATGAAGAGCTTTTAAACTTGCTTCCTTCCGTGTCAATGGTAGACACTGACGAAGGAAAACCGAAACGCGTTTGTCTGCTGAGTGGTTCTGATTAAAAACATATTGAACACTTTCCCTGCGAGTGCCGGAATTTCTTTCTGTTAATTTTGAGAGAAACTCGGAGCTGCAATTTACTCACGTGGGGCGCCACCACGAGAGGCACCCGTCTGCGAGTGACCTGGATATTGGTTCAACGGAGCTGGAATATATATATATATATATATATATATATATATATATATATATATATATATATATATATATATATATATATATATATATATATATATATATATATATATCAGCTCCAACAGTCCCTCCCCGCAATACTCGGGAATCAGGAGGCAGCACTCCAAAGATAGGTTAGCACAAGAATTTAATCTTGTGCTAACCTATCTTTGGAGTGCTGCCTCCTGATTCCCGAGTATTGCGGGGAGGGACTGTTGGAGCTGATATTGTTGTCGGGTGCACCCCCGACTGGCAGGCACCCGCCTTGGAGTGCAACAGGCTGGTGCGAGTGGAGCTTTCATATATATATATATATATATATATACTCTGTACCACTCAGAGCGTGGCGGGACATTGTAAACCAGTACCATAGTGAAACGGTGAGCCTTTTGTATTGATGCACAGTGCTTTGAACGGCTGTACACACTAAACTTTGTTACTGAGGGTAGCATGTAAGCAAGTCTAGAGTAGTGCACTCAGAGAGAGCTGCAAGAGCCTGAAGATCTTGCAGTACATAACTGGGAGATACATACTGGGTACTAGTGTAAGAGTCGAGCAATATGATGCAGACACTGAAAATAGTACAGGAGGTTCTCCGTTAGGGCCTCCCTTACTTTATCACTGCCTAATGACAGGCTACTCAGTACGGTCAACATAAGCCTTGTCTTGAATATTGAAATCTGATACTTAACCTAACATGTCTCTCTGTTTGCTTTTGTATCTCTGTCTCTTTCTCTTCTTTCATTCTCTCTCTCTACTCATATCCTCCTTTCCCTCCCTCAACGTTTACAATCACACCTCACATTTCACAGCAGTGTTTCAGTATCAATAACGTACATGACAATCAACATTTGGTATCACTAACAAGGGGGGAGTGAGAGATATATATCGAAATGGATTCGTTCTCCCTGGTCAAATGTACATAAACAGAAAGAATCCACTCCTTGAGTGTAGAGCGTATCCTCCAAATGTGGGGAACACCCTTGTTGTTTTTGGTCCACTTACACACCAACAGGCCCCTTGGTGTCATACTTCATCATCGGGGTCATCATACCCCTTTACGCAAACAATGTGCACTACCTCCTCTCTGTGTGCGTCGACATGTATCGACCCCCCTCCGTGGCTCCGGTGATCCACAATCACCGGAGCCACGGAGGGGTCGGTCGGGAGGAATTTCCTCGCTGAAATTGTGCTAAATAGCAGAAGGGACCCTGACGTTGGGCTCATGAGGCATTTCTACCCCTACAAAACAGTCGACCATTAAGCGACGTTTTGTTAGGTACATTATTACCTGCACTATAATTCTCACTTTTATTAAAAAACCTGATACAAGATAGAGAAACGTGAGTAAGGTGGGGATTTGTGTAGCCCGTCCTGAAGAAGGTGTTTTACACCGAAACATGTTGACGCATACAGAGAGGGGGTAGTGCACATTGTTTGCGTTATTAACCTCCCACACTCTATTTTAATAGCACCAGCCTGGGGGCCCATTAAAAGTTTTTTTGCCATCCCACGGGCCAGGTTCTTTTTAAACTTCACTCACTTAGATCTAAACCCAACCATACACTCACATTTAAATACCTCCCCCACACCACACATAGTCATCTTAAGTGCTCCCGCTTATCCGTAGGTCGCAGCACGCCATACCCCGTAGAGGGGTGCGATGACCCCGATGATGAAGCATGACACCAAGGGCCCTGTTGGTGTGTGAGGGGACCAAAAACAACAAGGGTGTTCCACACATTTGGAGGATACGCTCCACACTCAAGGAGTGGGTTATTTTTGTTTACGATCAACATTAT
The DNA here is from genome assembly GCF_964263255.1 of Lissotriton vulgaris. Taxonomy (NCBI): domain Eukaryota; kingdom Metazoa; phylum Chordata; class Amphibia; order Caudata; family Salamandridae; genus Lissotriton; species Lissotriton vulgaris. The sequence goes on along the minus strand of NC_141695.1, from coordinate 1,300,062,017 downwards.
GGGTCAGATCGGTTGTATGACAGAGGCGCTCATGGCTGAACCACACGTGCCTCTACAACGCTGTCCTAACCACGAATGAGCCTAAACCACGCATTCCTTTACTACGCATTCTTTTACCACCCATGCCTTTACCACACAAATTTGTGGTGAATGTATGATTGGTAAAGGGATATGCATGGTAATGATTGCCACTACCCCAACCTCCACCTCCCCGCCCTAGGCCCTAAAATCCTATCCCACTACCTCGCCCCCTCACCATGAGGCCTAAATCCTACCCCACCCTGCCCTTCAAATTACCCTTTCCTCTCCCCCTGTCCTGAGGCCTTTAACCCTGCCCCCTACCCAAAATGATCCTGACTCCCGGCCTCTACTCTGAACCCTAAATCTTACCCTGTCACTTTCCTTAAAACTACCCCTACCCCTTTCACTGCCCTGAGGCCTAAAACCATGCCCCATTATATAAACTACTCCTAACGCCCCTGCCCTGAGCCCTAAAACTGACCCCCACCCCTAAAAATTCCCCCCAAACCCACCCCAGCCCCACTTACCTGTTCGTGGCAAGAGCTTCCTGTTATAACGCTGCAGCGCTTCCTGTTATAACGGTTCAGCACTGGGGTGGGGGGAGGGCAGCAGTTAAGGAGTAAAGCTCCCTTCCTTTGCTGAAAGGCCTTACGTATTTTAAAAAATTGACAACAGTATTGTATAGATTCAGGTCAATTGTTTAGGACAGTGATGAGGTAGAGTTGGAATGATTACTGGTAAGTTATAAGGCATCACCAGTGCTATATCTGTGCAAGTGGTCTGAGGTGGCTAGCAGCACCTATCCTTTTTAGAGAATTGAGACCAGATGGCCCAAAAAGATTTCAATTTCACGCTGACAGACCTTTTAGGACCAGAATCTGATTTTATGAACTAGCTTATGTACTATTGGGTTGGGTCACAAAATCCCTATTCACATGGTGTTGCAGAAGGGCTTGCATGATGAATATTAATCAGATAGGTTCCAATTTGAGACCCCCCCCTGCAAATGACTACTAATGCAGGGATGGTGATATGCAAGGGACAGCTGACCACCATTCCTGTATTTGTATTTTCAAAGAAAATGTTTCTTTTTCAAGCAGCCGCTGTTCCTTAAAGGAATCGGTGGTATTTTTCTGACTGGAAAATATTGACGTGAACAGGCAATGGTGCCTAAGCCCACTGGATATTACCCCTGAGGCTGCCACCACGATTGACAACATATCCACGATTCTTTGCAAAGTGGTTACCACATCCTGTAAGATTTCGGAAACTGATGAGTGGTTTTCGACTAAAGCTGCGGTCACCAACCACTAATGCATTGCATACTGAGCAGCAATGTGAAAGGAACAGCATCCCTTCCAAACTGTGATTCGGTATGGGTCCCAAAACTCTTTTTCAAACTCCTATAAGGGGGTATGTATATTATTGAAAAGGATTTAGGAGTTGCAAAGCTAGTAATTTTCTCAAAATCCTTTAGTACATCTAGCCCTGGGGAGAGGGGGTCCATCAGACTCTGGACCAGAGAAAGAGAGCAAAATGAAGAGAAAGCAGAAAAAAAGGAGGAGGGGAAAGATAAGAAAACAGAGGTCGAATCAAACAGTAGACAGCCCTGGTATTAGGCAACCCTAGCAAAACGTCTGCCCTGACAGAGGCAGACCCCAATTAACTTTATGTTACTTTCTCCCAAATTGCTTCGGGGTTGGAGACGATCTGTTTTGCTGTCAAAATGGAAAACACTCCTAATGAAAGCTGAACAATTAACAAATCCGCCATTCTCACTGACCAGACCAACTGAGCCTGATAAAGAGATGCCATCTGTTTCACTTAGCAACATAAACTTTTTTTATTAGCAGAAGCACTTATAAAATAAATTAAAACAAAGGGAATAAATGAGTTGTTTCCTGGTGCAAGTAAATGGATGTACATGATTCTTCTCCACACTGTGCTATAATGGGGGCTGGGGGGGAGTGGCTGACAGAGGAGGTCTCCCCCCACCCCCCACCCCTGGGGTTATTTGGGTGGGTTGGTACGGCTGTGGGGACAGAGAAATAGTGGGTGGTAGGTTTTTGGGGCAGCGGGTGGGGATAGGATTGGGCACTGGGCTAAGCCCACCATTTTCGATTGAGGCAGCATTGTGGCTGGTGGCCCTTAGTGGGACAAGTTTGTTTTCCTACCCGTACACTATGGGGAGAGGAGACACAATTCGGGGCTGTCCAGTGTGGAACAGGTGCATCCAGGGTACAAATATATGGGGGGTTGTGCTTTTGCGGCCGGTCTGACATCAGGTTTTCTCAAAGTTTGAAGAACTTTGTTGTGTTAGGGTGGGGGGATTTATTTTGAACAGATGGAGAGAAGAAGTTTAAATTGCAGGGGCCAGGAAGGCAAAGGTTACAGTTGAGTAGTTAATAGTTTTAGGTAGGCTACGATACAAATGTAGATAGTGCAGATAAGGGAAAGGTCTTGGGGGACATTTAAGAGTGGGAGGGGATGGTAGAGTTAGGATGTTAGTGATGCCAGAAGTTTGTAAGGCGGTTCGCCTAGGAATAGTTGCATGTTATTATTGTGCACCTGCTTCATTAAAGAGGCCTTTTCAACACTACAATTTGTCTTGATCATCCCAGGTACCCTCTCACCAAATATACCTTTTGTTGAGAAGTTTGTTTTCCGTCGTGGGTGGATGCTTTGCATCACAGTTTTGTAAAAATCATATGATCCTTTACCAAGGATTAAATAAAGCACAAGCTGACGTGTGAGAGACGAGGAAGGATGTGTGTCATCGTGACTTTGCGGGATAGCGCAATGTATCATCTTCAGTTTTTGAAAAGGTTGCGAGACTGATTTGTCTGTGGCTGTCTACTTTATGTGGCGCAGAGCAGTTAAAAATATAATGAAGTTACACTCAGTGGCAGGGGTACTACCTTATATGGTTTACGTTGTATTTCACTGAAAAGGTCGAAAAACGAATCAGTTTCTAAGGTATTAATATTCTTGTTCATTGGGGATTGGACAACGACTGAATTTCACGTGGCACAGATTAGCAAAAAATAAAGAAATGCAAAGTGCCCTTTGAAGCTACCAGTACCTCATACTGAAACAACTATTTCAATTGTGAACTTTTTTGTCTCCTAAACAAATTTTGTCTCCTAAACAGATTGGCATAAGATGCCCATTGTCACATCACAGTAATTAATACCCTGTCTATCAGGAACTACTGATACTGTGGGCAACATTTTCTCCTGGGGTGCAATTATTCCCCATTAAGGTGCGGGAGCTGGGTATCCCACAGCAACTTCTGCATGTTTCGCCTTTTTCCTGTGCCCAGGCATTTCAACTGATTTTAGCAGGTGAAGTAACGAGGTGAAAATCTCATAGATACACGGTGAACTGTAGTTCTCGATGGGGATGATAACTCCAGATACCTGTCCCATCAGGAATTACAGGGCACTCATAGTAAGGCGCTGAGTGAGGTTACAGCTTGTGACCATAAGTATATCAAGTATGCTAGTAGTTACTGCTTTATCTAAAAGTACCTTTATCTCCCAGCTGCCGTGTTGTGCAGCCACCCTCTTTGTCTGTTGCATTGATTTTCAGACCTGAGAGTACAAAAATGCCCTTAGACCAAATTGTGGGAGGAGCAAAATATGAATTTGTACAAGCAGTGATATATTTGAGTAAAGGGTTCCATCTCCTACTTACAGACTACTTGAAGTGAAGTTTCGATGCAACAACACCCTTGACCGGTGAAAAGTAGCTCGTAACAGCTTATCAATAATGTAATATCTGCACGTCTGAGGATATGTTCAGCTTCTGGCAACTCCCCAAATTCTGTCAACTCATTAAATCTAGTTTACAAATTAAGTACTGGTTATCAAGCCTCTATATGGTAATCGGTACAGTAGCTGAGAGGCACAAAGACCCTAGTTCTTGGAGAGACACAGGGTCTGACACCTTCAGTGTTTGAGGTGAGCTGATTCTTGTCACTGTGTAGCTGTCAAGGATCCCTAGAACAGGACCCTTCCTAGGCCCCACACTGGGACCTGGATCCTTCCTTTAAAAAGACATATGGGTCCTAAAGTAAGGATGGTAGGAGAACGCTGTTCCCTACAGAAGTGTAAGAATTGAAAAAAAGCTTCCAGAGTTTAAGGTGCAAAATCTCTTGTTAGGGCTCTTTGTATTTTCACACGGCCAATTTATCGCTTTGTGATTATTCATTGGTGAATATTTACAATGTGATTAGAGGTTAACCTGGGATCCTTATTCTTTCATTTTTTGTCATTTTTGTCGTTGGATGGGGGGGTAGCAACCATCCTTAAGGTAATGCTTTATCCCTTAAATTTAACATTTCTCCGGCCCTTTTAGCCGTAACCTTTTCATTATACTCTGTCTTACCCTTCACTCTTAAAGGGCCATCCTGTTGATGTTCCCACAACTGATCTCAACCCCCACTGACATCATCAAACAAATCAACATTCTGGAAGGGCCTTATGTTGGTGATTGTTAGAGATGCAGGCGTGGCCAAAGTGAAAATGTTTTTCTCTACTCTGGATGCTTCCTTTAATATTTACATACCCACTTTCTAAATAAATGTAAGCCTATGTTGTGTTCTTCTGCTTTTATTAACCTGAGATGTTTGTATCGCAAGATAACTGACACAGAAAGCCATGTCACCTTGGTGTATAGGTGTTCTCACCTCAAGTATGAGTTTGAGCTCGGGATCATAACTCAATCTTAGATCATTTAATGATTTATACCAAACAACAACACTTTAAGGCAACCAGCGAACATCCATGCAGCCAGCGTTGGGGGTTCAATTACATGCACCTCATTCAAGATCATGGCTATATAGTGCGTAATCTTCTAAATTGAAAGAAATATTATACATTTGCAATAACTTTTCATCGTTCATTGATAATAACAAGTGGCTGCAAACCTACAGTAAAAACCTCTTAACCATATCCCTTTACCACCATAGTCTCTAATCCTTTGAAACACGTTTATCATCCTCACCCAGAAAAAGCAACAGCAGCCTAACAGATTATAGCTGAATAAAAACCATCTCGAACCTACTGTATGCAAATGAAATCCTTATGAGAATAAATTAAAAAACATTGTTAGGATATGCAAAACAATGCAGCCTATTTCATATCTACCAGATATTTTTCATTCTAGCAGAAGGAAGGCAGAATGCATTAGCAGACATCATGTGCCATATTACAAAGAGGGGGCATTTTCCCTATTTGTACCTTGGCGCACCTACATTTAGTTGAATTTCATTAGGTGCCAGCAACAACAATGTCTTGGTTTGTTTGCTGCTTTGTGAGGGAGCACATATTTTTAAGGGCGTTTGAGGCACCCTATGACAGAGGTACTCTGGCATCTAAGACATGTGATGGGTCGGTGTAATGTCCGATGGTTGATTAATCGCCAGTATTCACCTTAACCACACTCTGTTTTAAGCCGATTGCACACATTTCACTGCAAATTGTGCAAGGGCTTGCATATAAAGTGAGATTGTGATCTTGCTATAACGTGCCAAGTTTCCAAGCATTAGCATGAAGAAAAGGAGGACTCTATTAGCCCGTTTGGGAGCTCAGATTATCCCTTGCGGCATTGCCCCCTCCTTTTATGGTTTGGTTCATGGTTGTTAATGGTTACAGATATTTAAATTCAGATTTTTTTTTTCTTCAGTATAAAGTCAAGGTTTAATTTTGTAACGGTTATAGTTGTAGGCGTTTGTATGATGTGCATGTTCTTAAATAGCTTACTATTTAATTTGTTTGGTATGTTAATGGGCATGGGTGGCCAAACTTGATGGTCTGTTGGTTGGATGTGAGAATTTATCTTGCCCACATTAGGGGGCTGATTATGATGCCAGACGGACCCGAGTCCGTCCGGCATCGTTCTGGAAATGGAACCGAACTACCTCCAGTCGTCGGTTCCATTCCAGGAATTAGGATCGGACCGAACCCTGTTTCGTTGCAATCCTATTTTTTGCTATGAGAGCATGCATTCCGAATGGAATGCATGCTCTCATAGTAAAATGCTAAGGTGGTGGCCTTGTACCGATGGGGGCCCTGTAGGGGGCCCCAAAGCTGTTTCCCACTGCTTTTTTGTGCCAGAAAGGCCAATACAATAGTAATCCCTCAGCCGGAAAGAGCCAGTCGAGGGATTACTGTGGGCCTTCCAAATTGAGGATGGGCTTTCTGAGCCCATAGTAAGCCATTGAGAAGACTGGTTTGACTTCCCTTCTGACCAAGCCTATCGAACTGGGTCCGTCGGAAGGGAATCTGAACCAGTGATTGCGATACAGGCAGGAGAGTTCCGACCGACGGTCGGAGCCCTTCCTGCCCGCATCCTAATCGGCCCCTAAGTGTTTTCTGAAGAGATTGGTCTTCAGCTCCCTTCAGAAATGTAGATGGGTTGTTGCTGCTCTGATGTTGATGTGGTTACGGCTCTTCACCCTCTGAGCACAGGCGGCAAAGGCTTTACTTCTGTTTTTCTGGTTTTTCTTTTCAATCTGAATGACGTCTTGAGATTATCTACACCATGGATACTCACAAACTTTCTCTCTGGGGCCAAATTTACAGTGTGGTTTGTGTCCGAGGGCCGCACCGGCGGGGGCGGGGTCAGGGGGGGGCGGGTCTAGAGCAACAAAAAAAACTGTGACCATGAGGTTGAACACAGGTCCCTGCAGCAGACACCTTCGTCCACTGAGCTACCAGACCCGGCATACACACCTCTCTCTCTCTCTTTCTCTCTCTCTCTCTCTCTCTCTCTACCTCTCTCTGACTCCCTCCCTCTATCTATCTCTCTCTGCCTCCCTCCCTCCATCCCTCTATCTCCCTCTCTCCCTCCCCGGTCTCCCTCTGTCTCACTCACTCTGACTGTCTCACTCCCTCTCCCTCTCTCCTTCCCACTCCCTTCATCTCCATCCCTCTCCCTCCCCTTCCTTCTCCCTCCCTCTTCTCCCTCTTCCTCCCTCTCCCTTCCCTCTCCATTCCTCTCCTTCCCTCCCTCACCCTCACTCCCCTTCCCTTCCCCTCACTCCCCTTCCCCCATTCCCCCTCTCCCTCCCTCCCTCCCTCCCCTTCCCTCACCGTCACTCTCTCCCCTTCCCTCTCTCTGTCCCTCACTCCCCTTTCCTCACTCCCTCCCTCACTCCCCTTCCCTCACTCCCCTTCCCTCACTCTCCTTCCCTCACTCTCCTCCCCTATTCCCCCTCTCCCTCCCTTACTCCCCTTCCCTCACTCCCCTTCCCTCACTCCCTCCCCTTCCCTCACACCCTCACTCCCTTCCCTCAGTCCCCTTCCCGCACTTCCTTCCCTCATTCCCTTCCCTCATTCCCTTCCCTCATTCCCCTTCCCTCATTCCCCTTCCCTCAATCCCTTCCCTCACTCCCTTCCTTCACTCCCCTTCCCTCACTCCCTCACTCCCCTTCCCTCCCTCCCTCCCTCATTCCCCTTCCCTCACTCCCCCTTCCCTCACTCCCCCTTCCCTCATTCCCCCTTCCCTCACTCCCTTCCCTCACTCCCCTTCCCTTACTCCCCTTCCCTCACTCCCTCACTTCCCTTCCCTCACTCCCTCACTCCCCATCCCTCACTCCCTCCCTCATTCCCCTTCCCTCACTCCCCTTCCCTCAATGTGCCTCCTGCACTCCGTCACCCTCATCCCTCTGTCACCCTCATTCCTCTATCGCCCTCCTCCGTCTGTCTGTCTGTCTCCCTTTTTCTGTCTCCATTTCTCTGTCTCCATTTCCCTCCCTCTGTCTCTGTCCCTCTACCTCCCTCTGTCACCCCACCCTGCCTGTGTCACCCGGGCTGAGACAGCTTCCCCAGCCTGCTTTCCCAGTGCGCACAGACACACAGCCCCACCCGAGCATTTCACAGGTCTTCAAAAAGACCATTTGCTTGTGAATGGCGCATGGCTGTATTTCACACCCTCTTGGCGCCCCTGCAGCTCCACTCTGGCTTCGCCGGAATAAATTGCCCGACCCCCACAGAGCAGCAGAGTGTTTGCAGACAGTCTTTGTAAACACGGGTACTATGTCTCATGGTCCGCGGGCCGCCACTGAAGGCTTGCCGGGCGGCTGCCGGCCCACAGACCGTACTAATAGTACCCGTGATCTACACCAATCACATATGAATCAAATTTGAGAAGTCTAAGGTCTCTGGATTTGGGAAAAAGGTCAGAACGCTGCAGGGCTAGTTATACCCACTAAATAAATTAAAACGAGTAAAGAAGTTTGGACAGAGTCAGTACATGTAAAAAAAAAACGTTTTTAGAACAAGGCCCCTAGGTTCTGTTTCAGTAAACACTGGGGCTGTGAAAGCATGAATGCTGCCCTAGCTTACTCAGCAAGACTAATGTAAATGTAAATGTACAGGAATTTATATAGCGCAAATCACCGATCGGTTTCTAAGCGCTTGCTTAGGGAACCCGTCCTGGTATTCCCCTGTGAGATAACCCAGGCAGGGTATCCGCAAGGTGAAAGCCAGGCATCCCGCGGTGAGGGGCCGTTGTGGAGATTAAGCAAGCTATTGCCCAGAGTCGCAGAGTGTGAACCCGTGAATCAAGTAGGCACTGGAGCAAGAATTATCGAGTCCATGGACATTTTAGGACGCAAGACCCCGCTGAGCCGGGAATTGAACCCTGGTCCCGGGCTGACCTCTGCTTCCAGGTCTGCCTCCTCTAACCAGTGAGCCACACTTCTCCACTAATAATACAAAAATTTGTTTTACAATATTCAGCATGTAATTGGTATGGACTCAAGCGACTGAATCCTGGAAGTCTGCATATTTGTAGAAATCTTCCTGATGGAAAGCATTTTTTAAAGAATATTTTCCCTTTCAACACATTCCATTTGATATTACAGTTTTGAATATCGTTGAACAGCCCACTTTTTTGCAGGAATTACGCTTGTATCATTCTGGTGCAAGAATAGAAGTCCTTGTAAGCATGAATTACACTTATGCCTGGAAAACGCTTTGTGAAGTAGACCCTATGGGACTATGCCTAAGTTCATATCTTTTTTAGTAGATAGAATTGTGTTGATTTGTATGAAAGGATTGCACTAGTCGTAATTTCTTCCCATGAGTGTGTGGTTATTACCTTTGAATAATTATGTGAGTGTATATAACTTTATTGTGTCAAGCATATGAAAGACAAAATAAATTACTTCTCTTGATAGTAGCTGTGGTTAGAGAAGTGTATTTCTTCATCGGACATACATTAATTTTAATGGTATCTGTCCAATTTTTCTACCGAACTTTTTAATGTTGTCAAAAGGTTTTCAAATGTCAGTAAAAATTGACATAAAACGTGCAATAAAATACAATTTTTAATGTAATAATTAGAAAGAAGACAAGGAAGAAAGTAAGATGTTTAATACACTTATATTGTTTAGTAATATTTGAGAAACAGACTTATCAAACAAAAATAGTATCTTTGGTATTTACGAACCATCTACAAAAGTGTTTTAAATCAAGCTTTGGTGGATCGAAGGGTATGCTGACATTGGGTTCTAAGAGCTATAGGGCTTTTGCTCCTTTTTTAAAGTTTGTCATTTGGCTACATTCCGTTTGATGTGTTTTCATTTTGACCTGATGGCTTTCTATAAACGTCTAAGACATTTAACTCTTTTTAGAACAAACAGTGTTTTTGAATAAAAAAAAACAGAAAAAGACTGCTTTAGTCCATCAAAAGACATACATCCAAAGCCGAATCATCACAGGAGCAGACTGGAATGTGGTCCGATTAGCAAAAGCATTTATGAGTACAAGAAGTAGTCCTATGTTAGTACTCTTTTACATGTCTTTGTTAATCTGCCATAAAACAACCAGCTCCCTATGAGAAAGAGTGCAGCAGTCCTTTCTACAAGCACTAATAATATATGAATAACCCATGAATATTACCATTTCATATGTCTTCTGTCCAATTTACAAAGGCACGTAAGAGTACATAAAAGAGTACTAAAGGAATATTAATTTCATACTCCAAATTGTGCTTATTACTAGGCCCCTATGTGAGATGGTGAAGCACTTGGCATCAATAGCATTGTAAAATGATTTGGCTAATGCGACCTTTAAATAATCAATTTGATTGTTTTTAAATGCTGATTTCTAGTGATACTAATCAATTATGTGCATTAATATGAATCAAGTTACTTACAAGTTGTCTCTGTCTGTTTTGAACTGCACAACGCTCTGTCCAAATCCCTTGGCAGGATCTTCAAAGGTAGTTGGATGCTTTATGTCCACGTTAAAACTTTGGCATGGCACTAGAGCTGTGGCAAAAAGAAATTGCTATGAGACGAAACATATTCAAAAGTCTTGTGCAAATGATGTTTACATGTTTTAGAGTTTTGGTCCCTCAATTTTTCTTTTTCCAATTTGGCAAATATTTCTAACTTTTAATCTTGTACCAACATTTTGGTGCACATTTAATGCAAATGTTTTTATTAATGTAATTTATGTTTAGGTATTGATTTATTTGGAAAGCGCAGCTTATGCCCAGGAGCCTCTTGGCACTTGTATAGGTGGTGGATACATACATAGGACAAAGGAAAGTAAAAAATGGAAAATTAAGTGAACAGGTATTTTTTAAATCTTTCCTTAACAGAAGCTCAAAGGGAAGGTTATTCCACAGTGTTAATGTTAATGTTAATGTTAATGTTAATATGGATTTGTTAAGAGCTCGTACGCCCGGGGGCTTCATGGCGCTGTAGGAAGGAACATAGCGTGTCGGTCACAGTAGAAATGAGGCAGCTCAGCAATGCGCCTGAGAGAAGAGCCAGGTTTTCAGGGAGTGTCTAAAACTGAGGATATTGTCGCTCAGTTTTAGTTGAAGGGGGAGAGAGTTCCAGAAGGCAGCTGCAAGATGGTCAAAACAGCTGCCTCCGAGGCGCTTCCTCTTGTAGGGAGGGACGATCAGAAGGGATTTGTGGATGGACCGGAGATTGCGGGAAGGGTTGTATCTCTTGAATAAATCTCTAATGAATAGAGGGCCAGAGTCGTGCAGAGACTTGAATAGGATGCACCCGGCTTTAAAAGCTACACGCTGCTCGACAGGTAGCTAGTGGAGCTGTTTCAAGCCAAGTCTAACAGACTGCCTCTTAGAGAGATTCAAAAGAAGTCTGGCTGCCTGATTCTGAATCAGCTGGAGGCGCTTTAGCTCTCCAGTTTGAAGCCCAAAATAGAGGCTGTTGGAAAAATCTACTCTGGACAGGACCAGGGAGATGACGATCTGTGTAAGGGCAGCCGGAGAGAAGAAGCAGGCAATTTTCTTAATTTTTGACAGCTGGAAAAAGCTAGATGACACAACTGCTCCTACCTGTTTTTTTAGGGAGAGGTCCTCGCTGATAAAGATTCCCAAGCTCTTAACCGAGGATGACTTAGATGGAGGGGCTCCCATGCTAGAAGGCCAAAAGCTGGGGTTCCAACTAAGTGCACTCTGTCCAGGCAAGACCAGTTTGGTCTTGCCTAGGTTAAGCTTCAAATGATTGCAGTTCATCCAGCTCAGAATGTGGGACATGGTGTTTTGGAATTCTACCACTGAGTCCTTGGTGTTTAAAGGGAAGATGAGCTGCAAATCATCTGCATAGTTGAAGATGGTAACTTTCGCTTTCCTAAGAGAGTACAGAAGGGGGCGTAGGTACAAGTTAAAAAGCAAAGGTGACAAAGAAGAGCCCTGAGGTACTCCACAGATGGTGGGTATAGTAGGGGCAGTGAAGGAACCCAGTCTGACAGATTGAGTACGGCCAGTGATGAATGAGCGGATCCAACTCAGCGCAGGGCCCCTAAGACCTGCCTGCTCGACACGGTCGATCAAGATGGTATAGTCGACCGTGGGGCAGAAAACTGAAAGAACCCGCTTTAAACACTGAGAGGTCTGCAGGAATAGCACAAAATCTGATGTGAGTATTCTGATCGGGATGTGGTGGCAAAGTCAGGAAGATATTCATCTGGGAGTGCCGGTGCAGAGGGCTTGATGTACAATACAGAGAGCCTGGATCTGATGTCTGCTCTTGAGCAGCAGCCGGTGGAGGATTCAGCGTGCTGCCGAAACATTGACAAATGTACTGAGGCCAGTCACTAAACTAACTGCTAGGTTTTGCAATCTGAGTTTTGGCAATTTGGTTTTCTGGGAGGCTGAAGTGCAGGGCATTGCCGCAGTCAAGCTGAAATAGTATAGTAGCATTGACCTGGGGAGCCCAACTATGCCGAGCGGGAAAGAGAGGTACATTTCACCCGTTTATTGACTCTTAATCGTTACTCTAGTGATGGGACGTGCTTGGAGTGATACAAATCAACCAAGCATATAATTCAATAAATTATAAATAGTGCAAGGAAACCAAGAACAGCACAATAGTCTCACTTGCATTTTGAGCAAAAACTATCTCCTATGCCAATGACATCAGGCCATAGACCAGAGGCAGAATGAGAAGGAGCCAATGGACATATTGTGCGGCAGCAGCTGCTACATAACATTCTACCACCAGTCACGCTGAAGAGCAGCAGCGGGCTGGCACGCAGAGCCCTGCTGGAGATTGGGCCATTAGCAAGAACAATGAACAAGAGCAGGGACTCCTTTTCATATTGCTGCCAGTTATGCTGAAGGACATCAGATGCTTGACCACAGAATGAAAAGGAGCTGCTGACTGTGAAAACCATGTTGAACATGAGACAGTCCAACCCCATGATGCATGCCAAAAGTCTTGCAAAGCTGAGCCTAATCTTGCTAATCTTGCTAGATGTTGGCACCAAGTAGTCCTGATATAAAAAGTGGTCATGGCCTGACTATCCTAGGGTCAAGTTCCAATGCGAGCACTGATAAAAGCTTCTGAAAAATAGGTACTACAGTGAGACAAAAAGAAGGATTATTTTATAAATATAAATGTATATGTTATGTAAGTAATTGAATGGGATTCAAATTGTGATGCTTGACCATACATTATATTTGCAGCCCAATGACAGCGAAATGAAACACCCTAACAGCCAATAGAAAAACAGGGAGACTAAAATACTCCAGTGGGCGGATCCTAGGTGAGACTGACAGTGTCTCATGCCTGTGTCTAAAGGGTCATGAACCAAAGGAGCCAATGGCTGAAGGGGCCTGACCAAAAGCCAACTATATTATATACATTTTTTATGTAAACAAAAGGTATTGCCATATGATACACCTAAAAAGAAAGAAAATTAAAATGTCAGGGCAACCTGTACTAAGACTACATCCTCTGCTCCTTCTTTGTCCTGCGCATAACTAGGAAGGATAGAACTTTACCTCCTGAAAGAGGCACACTACTTCCTAAGAACAAAATAACCATGGTTTGTGACCCATAGACTTACTGTGTGCTTCTGACATAGTTGGAACAAAGATGGGTCCCTATGCCTTGGGGGAGAACTGTAAGAAAGGAAGTAGGGTCACACTGACCCCAGATAAGCTGCTACTTTCTTAATATTTAGGACGTTGCCATGTTGCACAGTGAGGCACCTGCTTTTTTATAGCCTTGTCGTCACATGACCAAGAAAAGCTACAAAAAGGTTTTGCCGAAACCATGACAAAACAAAACAAGAATTGCAAGAAAGCTGGCGGCTCATGCCAGACGTCATGGCTTTGCTAATGCTTGTTTGTTTTTGTGCCTCATTGACAATATGTCTAGGGAAGGGTTTTGGAAGCCTTCTTCTTCTCAATATGTTTAGCCATATGGACTTCCAGACACTATAATAAACATATACAATCCACTAGGATTCTACATGGCCAGTCATGGATGAATGCAACAGTAACTAATTTGCTGTCCAAACCTTGGATTTTAATTCATCCCTCCTACAAGCCAATGCAATTTTGTGAGTCCATCTGCAGGCTGCGAATTCAGAACCAACTCTGATGGGTGTGTTCAGTTCCACCTTAAGTGAGGGCTGTGGTGCACTTTAAGTCACTCCAGCCTTTGTGCCTCTCACTGGACTGGGGAGTTGTACATATCAGCCTCTCTTTGACATATCTAGCAATTCCCAAGCACGCATTCTTAATATCCCCCACCTCAGCAATACAAGCAAGGCAAATCTTCACTAAGGTATATGTGTTGCAGACGAGATTTAAAAGAAAAACATCAGGAATAACTCTGTTCCACTTCAAACGAATGTAGTTTGTACAGGTAACTTCAATTTCACATATACGTTCAACTCCTTTAGTCTTTTGGTAAATACCTGGGCAAATATTTAGTATGGTCTGGGCATTATGGTCACTTTACCGAGTAGGATATGTTTTAAAATTCAGAATCCAAGATCTCAAAGTATTTGTACCTGGAATAATATCAGTGTCAATTCTAGACTCTCTACCTAGAGAGGTATAATTGAAAGAAGCTTATGGTACATTAACCTCACTGACAAAAAAACAGCCAGATTATAATTAAAAAGTAAATTGTTTAATCTTTCACCCAAACCCATCATGTCCAAAATGATTTATGCCTTCATGAGCATGATCCACATAGCCAAACACTTCTCTTGCTGGGGATGAGCAAAGATGGATAGGATATTGATATCATCCAACCCCGTATCACAAATATAACACCTTCTGCTAAAAAATATATTGCCTTCAGATCTTTTGTTAAGCTTTCAATAACAGATCCTTTTCCCCAAATGAAGATATTGTTATAGAAACAAAATATACAAAGGCATGTATTTCTCAACATGTTAAGGCCAATAAACTGGTAATAAAAAGGAGAGACCAACTTCTAACGGCATACTCCCTATGGAATCAGAGTGGAGACATAAGTAACAAGCCCCCTTTTGCCCTGCCCGTCTTAGAAGGTGACAAAGGAGTATGGAATGGGATGTGGTATAACTAATGATATGGGGACAATCGATGGCCCACATCTCTTGAAGACAGAGGACCGTAAACTGTTTTGCAAAGGATAGCCAATTATCATCATGTATCTTGCTCGTGAAAACTTCTATATTCCAAAAAGAAGGCTAAACTTGGGAACCTATTTAATAGTATTATCAGGGTTACTTGAGATGAAAGACATTATAGTGCAAGACCAAGTGGTAACAGGATCCCTGCATTTGGCAACATTTGAGTCAGTACTGAGTACTCTGTCTGGGGCTAAGAAACTCTGGATTATTTATCACGTGACATTTTCTAATTTCACCCCTAGGAGGCAAAGCATTAAAACCGGCATTGGTACTATGAGCCAGTTTTCGATCATTATCATTCATTATCCTTAGTACAGAGAAATGCTTCACAGTAGGAAAATTGAAAACATGACTGCTGTGAATACTCCCTAAATCAGGTACTCAAGTATTAATAACGTCTCCGCATTCTATGGGCTTATAAAAATAACCTAGTGGGACAGCATTAAAAGTAGACTGACCAAATTAGAACGACCTAAAATTCATAACACTACAGCACTCAGGGTGCTTTATTGTACTCCTGCATATACAACTTACCTAGAAAACCAACCTGAGATCATTAAAGAGCTCGATGGTCAGATCTGTTTTCTGCCAAATCCAACAAATGGATCTATTCTTAAGTTTCTCTTAGAAGTCTATCTGATTGTTTTCTAGGGGCAGAACATATTGTAATACAATAACATATGGCATGGCCTCAGGTGGCACATCTATTCTAAAATATTGTATTGGCTAATAAGAGACTGCTCAAACTGAGAAGAATTTGATGATGGGGTCTGAGTAACTCCTGGATGTTTGTCGTTACAATTTATACCCCCCTTTCAGCAGACACTCTCACCCCAACCGTAGACCCCTCCTTGGGAATAGATGGAATGCCCCCAACTAAATCATTATTTTGACAATAGGGGTGGTGTCCACCTGGATGGCCATCAAAGTTTTTACTTTCTGCATCATATTGAGACAATAGCAAAAGCAATAGTTTAACCACCTGCAATCTAGATATCAATGAGGAAATGTTCAACCAATGCTTCCACCCCTCATTATGGCACCCATAAATATATTTTTATTTGAGCCAGGATAACCTATGGCATTTTAGGGTTCTTTTTGTCAGTTCTGATGTGCTGTGAATACTTATCCTCCCCCAGTATTTCAGACTATTTACTTACATTTTTAGCAATTGCTTTCCTTTTCCTTTTTGGTGTGGGCTGGTCTCAAAGGCAAGTCTTAAAGGGACTTCACTCATTAGAACTTCATGGTACACACACAGTGTTAAAATTGCATTGCCCCTTTCAGGCTTTTGGATGATTTGATAATGGAATTTGGGGAAAAAACTTCTTTCAATGATTGTTGTGCAGTTGACAGTCTTTTCTCACCATTACTGATTTCCCTTTCAGTAGTACTCATAAGCATTAATATAGTATGGTGTTTTGCGGGGATAGCTGTCAGGATGTGTGTTCAGCTTCTTAAAAGCCATTTTAGGGCCAATATAGAAAGTGGACGGACAATTTTCTAAGGTAGGAAATATCAATGTCAAAAATATCTATGTTATGAATATTGTTTACAAAAATATCTGTTGTTAATATCACTTACAAAAATATCCATTTTGTTCATATCGATGTTATATATATCTATGTTGTTAATATTGTTAAAAAGAATATTGGTATTATTAATATTGTTTTTTCATTTTTTTGCATTTGAGTATATGCTTTAGTTTTTTATGTTATACATTGTATGATTGTTAATGTGTTTTATTATAGTTTGTAAATTTGTAGATGTTTTTTAATTTATTTTCATTTGTTATTGTACTATTTTGTTTTGTAGTGGGTTGGGGGTTTTGTAGGAGCATGTTCATTGTGTTATACTTTTTTTTAATTACATTTTAATTGGCAGCTTTTATTTCTAGTGGTAATATAGTGTGGTATTTTATTTATATTAATAACATTTGTGTTAATCAATAATAATAATTTAAATTTGTAATATGTAAGTTATTTTATAAGTGTTTGTTACAATTCAGACATTTAATTTTTATATTTAGAATTTTATGTTTTGGAGTATTTAATAGCGTTGTTATAATATGTTATTTGTTTGAAGTGAAGTGCTCTCTCTGTACTGTACCAGTAAATGTAGAGGGAATAGGAAATGCTAACCCTTCTGAGTCCAACCCTTTCTCTACTGTTGCAGAGGCTGGAGTGGGAATAGTAAGTTTTATCCCTTCAGTGTCCATGTTTTTCCTACTTTTGCACAAACTGCAGTGAGAATAGTATATTTATTATTCTTGGAGTTTGTTAGTTTTTTTACTATTGTTTACATATTTAATATTATGTGTTTATGTATTTAATTTATATTTTTGTATATATAAATTGACGTTTTTTGATATATTGTTTACTTTTTATGCATAATTAAATTAGAAATGTTTTTATTGTTTTTGCATGTATTTGTTATATTTATTAATTATTTTTACATCTGTATTTAATAATACATATATATATAGATATAGATATATTTAAAAACGTTTACTATATTTAAATATAGGTTATCATTAATATTTAAAATAGTTTTATAATGTATCTGTGTTTGTTCATATATATCCAAGAAAGTTTCCAAAAACAACCCCATTCCAGTTCAACTCCACACGAGGCAAGGAAACAGCAGCATAGCCAGATATCAGTACCTTGCAAGCTTTTTTTTTTTATTTAATTATCACCATTGTTGCGGACATAGGACCAACGCATTTCAGTCGTAGTCTTCAACAGGGTACATTCATATATATGTGTATGTCTTTGTTTAAATAGGTTTGTAGTTATATAAATGTTTCAATATTACTCAAACATATTTAATTTGCATATTATTATTGTTTTATGTTTTAATATTTAATGTTAAGGGAAGGGAGATGACTGTGAAATCCAGTATAGATTGGGCCCTTGGTCCGTGATAGGTATGTTTTTGTCAGGTTGTCTTCTGCTGATCTGCTGTTCATCACGCGCATACCCTGATATTCCAATGCCTTTGCTAACAGATGGCCTATGTAGTCTGAGCGATTCATCCTAATTTGATGTTGTAGTTTAACATTCCATAAAATATTCTCAGCTGACAATATTTCATCTTCATCTGGAGTATAGATTAGATTGGAGTTAAAATCTCCTGTCAATACAATGTTCGAGGCAGATTGGGCACATAGCATGTCCAAAATGATTTTAATTAAAAGTGCGCTATTATCTTTTTTTTATGTACTGTTGTTTGAGTATAGTGATTGATCAGTAGCACTGTCCTCTTTTTGTCCGAGTGCTGGTCGGTGATGTTTAGTGCTGTCAATATAGACTGCCAGACCTTTAGCGCGACCGTAGTACTTACATTTTTCTACGACTACTGTATAATGAATAAAGCCAGATAGGGGAAGGTCTTTCAGTACCCATGTCTCTTGAAGGGCTATTATAGCACATGTGGCACAGTCGAAAAGAGGGGTGCCTTCTTCAAGCAGTTTTTTTGCACTGGTTATATTCCATGATATCATATGGATGATGCTATTCTGGGAGTTGCTTGCTTTACTTTTTATTGGTCAGTCGCCCATCTTAGTGTTAAGAATGCCTGAGAGCCAACTCCATTGATTTTGGTCTGCTCAGAGTTTGCTTTCTGGTCATTGGTAGACCATAATTGTTCAGTACGGCTTATTCCTTTGGCATTCTGCTGAACTGAATAGACATGTGTTGTTTCTGTTATTTTGTTTTGGCTCTTGATTGGTTTTGTACATTCGGTATTCCTTAAGAGGACAAGGATAGCGTGGCGCAAGATTCCACTAAATATAGCTTGAAAACACTCTTTAATGATTAACAACATAGTGTGGTAAAAAGTGAGCCACAGGCACTCACATAATAGGTTGGCACCAACTGGGAATGTTGGCACTTTTGAAATCAAAATCTGTAACCACTTTGGCTCAGGAACTGCAAGTTATAACAAATGGTTCTTAAGCTGCTGAAATCATTGTGACTGACCCATTAAGCTGGAAGGTACCCTGAGTTACATGCTGAACCCTAAGTCTCTTTTGAGACTCAAAGTGAACAACGCATGCAGGGAGCTCCCCCTCTATTATTACCCACTTCCCTGTGGTAAAGCCTGCATTATCAACTAATCTGGGGGGAACCATCCATTAGTACCCCCCAAGTCCCCTCTATAGAAGCAGAACCACAAACTCCGTGGGACATGCAGGAAACGGGTCAAGTCCAGGCCCACGATTCTTTGTAAAACGGCGGAGAGGGGGACAATCGGCCGCCGCCGCAACCTAATCCAAACACTGCGTCAAGCGTAGCACCTGATCAGGGGCCCAGTGAGGTAATCGGGGGCAATTCTGGGGTGCTTCAACCCCAAACACTAGATCCTAGCATGGAAAACTTTTACTCGGTGACAGATAGATCACTATCTGACTCTGGCTCCGGCAAAGAAGGATTCACATCCATAGAGGATGGGCAATCGGACGAAAACGTCACTGAGGAGGAGGATCCCCTAAACAAAGCTACTGACACTGTTATGAGGAAGAGACAATCTAGGCGTAAACGGAACCAGTTAAAGCGGGACTACAATAACTCTTTGAGCCTTCTCACACTTGGGAATACCTCCAGTATACCCCGTCCCGGGAAAGGCGATGCAGCACCCAAGGGCAACAGTGAAGCAGAATTGCCCACCCTGGTATCCATTCTAAACTCCATTAAAGCTTTTCAAGAAGAAGTGCGGTCAGACAATCTCTCCGCTAAGAATGCTTCTAAGAAACTGCAAAGCGGGATGAGGAAACTCAATAAAGCCTGTACAGATATCGGTGCAGCAAAGGTGACAGGAGACCCTATTGCTTTAATATTACTAGACGCTGAAAAAGCGTTTGATCGTGTCTTCTGGATATTTTTATGGGAAGTGCTAAAAAGAGCTGGCTTCGGCCTCAATATGCTACAGGCAATTCAGGTGCTGTACAAAAACCCTAGGGCTCAAATTATGATTAATGAAAACTTGACCGAACCTATAAATATTTCACGTGGAACCAGGCAGGGTTGCCCCTGCTCCCCGCTTTTGTTTGCGCTTTACATCAACCCACTAATTTCCAAGATAATAGCAAACCCTGAAATAAGTGTGGATGTTAGACACGGGGTAAACACCAAGATTATGGCGTATGCCGATGACTTGGCAATTGTTACACCAGACCCCGAAAGTGCCATTAAGGCCCTGGAAAACAAAGCACAGGAATTTGGGAAAATATCTGGTTATGCTCTGAATAAGACAAAGACACAGATAATTCAAAATGAAAATAAAAATTGGACTAACCCTCTAGTAGTTTCTAAAGCAAAATATTTGAGGGTGAGCATCATTGCTAATCTAGATTCAATAGTGAGAGAAAATCTGAACCCATTAGCGACAGATACAAAAAAAGCATTGAAAGAAATTGACAACCTACACCTAACTATAATCGGACGGAGCACGTGATAAAGATTACTTATTTTCCAAAACTATTATACTTCTTCAGAACAATTCCTCTAGAATACAGCGATGCAGTCCTTCAGATATTTGAGCAAATATTTTGTCAGTTCATTTGGTCATACTCAAATACAAGAAGAACATATAAATGGCTGTCCCTACCTAAGAAAGAGGAGGCTGGGCGATACCAAATCTTAAACTGTATTACTGGGCAATGGCTCTACAGTATAGCACCTTCTTAATACACAATTGTAATAGCCAGACACACTCTGGACTACCTTCTCCTTATATGACTCTATTAGGGGAAAAAACTAGGGGAAGCCTTTGGAGACAGCTTGAGTTTGGGTACTTTAAGCGGGTGCGGTTCAAGTCCTTGATAAATATTTATCGGGTTTTCAATAAAGTACGGAAACTTTTTGGGTTAGGTAGACTGAACTATTACACTCCTACTAGAGATAACCCAACGCTGCCCCCAATCTTTAATGATTCATACCTACAGAAATGGTACAATGCAGGGGTAACTAAACTGGGTGACCTGATTAATCAAGATGGGATCCGGTCCTTTCTGGATCTTAAAACTCAGTTCCCAATCGAGGAAAATCAGTTATATCAGTACAACGCGATTAAGAATTTCTTAGTTCATAAGACCGGTGGTCTGGCTGGATTCAAGAAAATTGAAAGCATGGACAGATTACGGGCAACTAAACAGCCTCGGATCGGATTAATTTACTCCAGTCTGAACGATAAAATGCCTGATGATCTCGAAAAGGTAGATCTGAAGTGGCAAACAAAATTGAACATTAAACAGAATGTTTTTTGCTCTGCATTAAACTTAGCTCATAAATTTCTACTATCCACTAAACTGCAGGCACAGTTTTATAAGACGGGTTTTTTCCTTTATATTACTTCTAGCAGAATAGCAAAATGGGGAACCGGGAGCGGGACTTTATGCCCGAGATGTTTAGAATATTCAGCGGATCAGGTACATATGTTTGCTACTTGCCCAAAATTAAAACTACTCATCGAAGAAATCCAACTCTTTATTGGGGTGGTTTTAGGACAAGGGGTACAACTTACTCCGGCTGACATATTACTAGGCCTGGATGATTGTAACCTTGCGTGGAGCCCTTTCATTTTTGTAGCAATCACTATTTTTAGGATTTGCATTGCAGCCCACTGGAAAGATCCAAACCCGTCCTCATTCACACAATGGCAGGCCAGGCTACTTGCGACGTGTAAGCTAGAAAAGGCAATCTATGCAAAAAAAGGCAAACGCGCCAGGAAGAATGGTCTGGTGGTATGGGAAAAGCTAGGAAATTTGATAGAGGGGGTACAAAATTGAAGATTGCAGGCCCAAAGTAGTTCTGTTTTTCGGTAGTGCCTTGTCCTATTCCATTACGTTGAAAGACTTTCTTTGTGTCTGATTCTTCTGTATGCTTTCTTTTGTGGCATGCCCACTCTAAATGTTTAAAGTAAATACTGCTGATTGTAGCTTTTCCTCCTCTTGAGGATTCATTTTTGCTTTTTTTATTTTTTTCTCTCTTCTCTCTTCTTTCTTCTCTCGTAAAAATATCCTCTGTTCTTTTTTCTTTTTCTCTCAGTTTTGAATTGAAGTAGGAAGAGTGCATAAATGTCTACAGTATGGTGCCAGGGAGGGGGGGGGGGGGGGGCGAGAGAATGATTTGATGTATATACTGTAATTGGACTTTCTTTGTGACGAAAAAACAAATAACATTTTTTTTTTTTTAAATGAGACTCAAGGTGTCAGATACAGCCTCATCACCTTCCTGTAGTAAAATAAAGCTTATGTTCTTCACCACAAATACAAACTTTGGTAGCACTCAGAAAAAAGAACACAGAACTACTCTCAGTTGTTCAATTTATGCATGTTAAATCCAGATCATCTGGTGGCTCTGGGGAGGGTTCTCTACTTACCCAATTCAACATGTAAATCTCAGTCATCGTTCTTGAGCGTGGTTCATTCCTCTCTCAGTTACAGTGAATTGCAGCAAATCTGCGCAGACCAGCCTTTTTAGCTGCTACAGCTTTGCCATCTGGCCCAACATTTAGCCGACGAAAAAAGTAAACAACGTTTAACGCAAATTTTTCTCCCCCCAGGGAATAACAACGCGGTCGTTACAATGACCGCATTGTGATTCCGCATACCATTACTCCGCAAGTTGGAACAACGACTTGTGGAGGGGGGGAAGGAGTTGGATTTAAAATCCAACACCTTCCCTAGTGTCCGCAATGACTGGAGTTGGAAAAGTAAATTATACTATTCCAACATCCAGCGCCCCCCCCTGCAAGTCGTTCTTCCGAGTAATGGTATGCGGAATCACAACGCGGTCGTTGTAACGACCACAATCTGATTCCCTGTGGGGAGAAATACATCGGCATTACATCACACATCCGACGAAAACAGTAATAGAATCAATCAATCAATCGGGTGATTGTTAAGCGCGACTACTCACCCGTAAGAGTCTCATTGCGCTGGGGGTGGGAGGGGTTGCAGGTTCCAGCCCATAAAGGAGGGGGTCTGTCGAAGAGCCAGGTTTTGAGGTTTCTTGCTAAGATGGGGAGCAATGCTATCTGTCTGAGGTGGAGCAGAAGGTTGTTCCAGGCTCTGGCCGCGCGGAAGGAGAAGGAGTGGCCTCCCGATCTGGTCTTTCTGGTGCGGGGGACCAATGCGTAGGAGAGCTGGACTGATATTAGGGTCCTTTGGGGTGCGCAGAATGCCATGTCTCTGACACAATGTTTCTGTCAGCTGATGTTACAGAGCTTAATCTAAAATCCCAAAAGAGTGTGGCGTATTGGTAATAGCACTCTAGTACTTATGGCAAACCAGGCACCCATGGCATGAATTTTATACCCAATTATAGTCATTTTCCACTGCTAACCAGGAAAGGATACATTTTGGAGGCCTCTTGCCAGTCTTTCTATAAGTGCGGGAGGGTTAGTAGCGAACGCAATGTGATATGTTGTAAGAGGCTACGTGCCAGGTGTCCTCTGTAGGGCCTGGATGTAGCCGGACAGGACAGGCTTACTTTACAGTAGTTAGGTTCTACTGAACATATCGCTGGACTGAGTCTATACTGGAGAACAGAAAAAAGACTTGAGAAAACCACAGCGGGGGCCCCAAGTTGTAGGCTGCAGAGATGACTCTACACACAGTGAAGCCAAAAAACATTGACCTCTAATGAAGGAGGTCTGAGGACACTCTCAACAGCACCACTGTGAGGCAGCACGCTGTTCTAGTTACTCCCATTACAGAATTCCTTCCGGAGGCTAGGGGCAACAACATACCGGGTAAAGGACTATAAGATGTGTATGCATCATCGGTAATTTAGAAAGAACTGAGACATGGAACAGAATATAAAGCCTTGAACACTTACTGGTATCTCCATTACACTGATTCTTTCTTCCTAGTTCCAGCTCTCATGCCACCCCAGTCTACCTCTTTAGCCACCCCTATTCCTAGAGTTTCAGTCACAACACAGGATCCACTGTGGGAGAAAGAGCCATATTAGGCTTACATAAATAGAGTGAAGGCCTATCAGCCTTAGAGAAATGGCCATCTAGTATGTAGGTCAAAGGAATGCTGTCTCAAGAGGTATGCTGCACCTCAGTGAGCTAGTGAGGCTTAAGGGTGAGGAAGAGAGATTCATGGATATGGAGATCACTGCTAAGTAACAAAGACTTTACATAAGCTAACATTAAGGACAGACTTCCAATTCAGATGGTTAGAGTCTCTGTATTGCACGAATCTCTAATTCCACAGAAGGATATGAGTCATAAAAACACATTTTTATAGAACTTGAGAAAGGTCAAGCATGATTTCAGTATCGAAAGAAGAACCCAAACCCCTCACTGCAAAGTACAAAATGAGGAAGAGGAATGGCAATGCAATATCCTACTATTGTCAAATGTGCCAGAGTCTATGATGGCTTAATTGCCACACAATCGTACGTTTTCACAAGAGCTTTTTTGTGTTTAAATCCATCCAGTTCATCGCGCTATAGACAGATGTGCTGCAAGGAAATAGCTCGGCTACAATTCAATAGGTAAGGTTGTTTCAACAAGTTGTTTCTTCCCAGAAGAACATATGAAAAACATACAGCACAAAATAGAAATCAAGTATGTATGTTGACGCAACCGGCTTAACAGAGTGCAAACCTACCACTAAACATCTGGACACTTTACAGAAAAGAGGGCCTACCAGCACTTAATCTGTGCTGGTGGTTGCAGGTGGTAAGCACCTGCAGTCATTTTTGGAGACCCAGACTTATATTTCAGCTTCAGACTTTGACCCAGGGCAAGGGTCAGAAGGCAGAAAAGGAAGAAAGAAGGAGGAAGATAAAGGAAAACAGGGTCAAAGGGAGAAAGCAGAGGGGAACAAGAACCAAGTGTGGGATGAAGAGACAGGAAGTGTAGGGTGGTGAAAGAAGGTGAAAACAAGACTAGGCAGTCGGGGTATTCCACAATTCAAGCATTTGGCAACCCAAGCATTATTCATTGCAGGTGTCAGGCTATTAGAAAAACTTTTAGGGCCCTGCACTTATTGTTTAAAATACAGAGAGGTAGATATCAATGTGTAGCCAGCATCCACTGGTTACTAGGCATGTTTTGTAGTTTACTGGAGTTACATGCTGCATGACATTGTGAATTAGTTCTGCTAAACTCGTGAAATCAAGTAAATTTTCAGGAGGTTCAGGAGCCTATAAAAATTTAAGAAACTTGATAGTTACTTTCTAACCTTCACAAGTAAAGCAAACCTGACAGGCTGGACGTTTTCCCTGGAATGTTGTGTTCATGAAAAAAATAATCCTGAACTCAAGTGGAAGGTCGCGACTACTTTTAATGACATGAATCGCATTCTGTGCTATTAGAACCACTTCTATTGCCTGACAAGTGCAAGCCTTGAGAGGAGCTACAAATAACAAGTTAGGAGCTTTACAGTTGCCTTTTTGGTAGGCTTAAAAGTAGGTCTGTCTAGAATTTCGAGTTTGCAGCCTACTTGTAATCACAACAACATCGACTTACAAAAATATTGAGCCAAAAATCTATCCTAGAAAATTACTGAGTTGACATACTCTGCATGTAAACTACCAAACTATTTTGTAACAAATGTTGTAGGACAGAATGTCATTCAAAAAAGCTAAGTATATTGGAATGGTAATATAGGGAAGCTTTTTACCGGTCGCAAACGGGCCGATTCGCAGAATTGGCCCGTTTGCGACTGGTAAAAAGCCATTTCCAATGCATTTCCAATGCATCAACCCAAAATGCATTGGCAAAATAAGTAATCACAATTTTTGCGATTACCTATTTTGCGAATGCACCCTAAATGCAATGCAAGAAGCATTTTCAAAATGCGACTTTGCATTATGAAATTGCAAATTACCATCAACTTCAAGTTGATGGTAATTTGCAAATCCTAAGAAAAATGCACAAAATTGCATTTTTCTAAGTGTCATGTGGCGCAATGCATGAGTGTGCACCACGTGTGCACACTTACCTTTTTTGGGACTGCATCAGGAGTGACTTAGGCCCCTAGCTCCCTTGCAATTACATTCGCAATTTGCGCTTACCTAGTTGGTAATCACAAATTGCGAATGCTTTCCCATTCATTCCTATGGCCCTCTAGGCCGCCCGCCCTGTTACAGTCAGCCTCCAAAATACAAATGCAAATAAAACGACAGATATAAAATACAAAATATACACACTGGAAGAAAAACCAAAACCAATGTCTTTAAAAGCCAAATTGCCTGCACAGGAGTCATTTGCCCTGCCGGGTGGAGCCCCAAAAGATCGGTTTTAGGTGCCCCTGTCACTTTCCCCAGCTCCTCAAGTTTAACTGCAGCAGGCATGGGAGAGAGAGAGAAAAAGAGAGGGAGGGGGAAGGTAGAGAAAAAGCGATAAGAGATGGAGGAGACAGAGAGAGGTGAATGGGTGGATAGAATGAGAGAGATTGTCCAAGGAGATGAAGGGAGCCTGCTGGTTTGATCATTTTTCCCAGGGCTACTTTGGTTCAAACGTTCGGCTGTGCCCCTATTCAACATTCTATCCTTTCGACGCTTTTCTCCTACTCTTTGTTTATCATTTCACCTGAGAATGATATTGTAGAATGGAAGCTGCCAGCTCGTAATGTACGGTTTCAGGAGAATGGTGTTGGACAGTATGAGCGTCTACCGCTCTGCTCTAGGCGCTCCTGGGGTCTTATTTATGAAGGCCTTGCGCCACCGGTGCGTCACTTTTTCCCATTTTAAAAGTGACGCACCGGCGGCGCAAGGCCTTCATAAATAAGGCTCCTGATGTTTGCCATCTTCACTGAACAGAGCTTGTGAAAATGGATGAAGTTCGTTTTTTAAATATTTTCTTTGCTAAACACACCTTTTCCGGACCCATTCAGTACTGCTTGCATCCCAAATTGTAAATCTGTGGAAGTGTATTTTAACATAGTGTGCGAGATTGAACATTTCACTTCCACACATGTCATGAATTGGCGCCCAAAATTACAGGAATAATATGAAATGTGGAATTTTTCAAATTCATGTAATGCACTGAGATTAACGTGCCGTAACTGGATTTTTGGCATCACCAAATAAAAATGAAAAACACAAATGTGTTAGCATGACATAGCTATTAAAGAACTTGGTATTTTAGGTTCTCCTGTAAATTACATTTTTATTTTAAAAGTGTAGTGACAGTGTTTGAGCAGGGCTCTGAGTCGGTGATACGTGATTCCCCAGCACAACCTAACTGCCCCATAGATTTGCCTTTTGCCCCCATGCCCTCCTGTTCTGACAAAGAGGAAATATGCTGCAGCGAGGGGAATCTTATTTGCCCCAACAACTTGGTAGTTTTCAGACAGTGAGCACAGTGATACTACTGCCACAGCTGTGAAAAATGGTAATCAGACAAAATATCGAAATTAAAATGTCGATATACAATAATATCGATGTTTTAATATCGATGGTATAGTATATCGATGTGCCATAATATCGATAGACAGAATATCGATATTAAGGTATGTATGTTAGTAATATCGAAATTTTGTTGTTTAGTGTTCTGTATTTTATTATTTTGTTTATATGTTTGCTAAATATGTTTAGAAATGTATGTTTGAAATTAGTAATTTTGTTTACATTTTGCGTTTTAGTATTAGAGCGGGTTGTGGGTTTATAGGGGAATAGGGTGGGAAGTAATTTAATAATAATTAATTGATTAATATAAATATGAGCCAGTTTTTGATCATTATCATTCATTATCCTTAGTACAGAGAAATGCTTCACAGTAGGAAAATTGAAAACATGACTGCTGTGAATACTCCCTAAATCAGGTACTCAAGTATTAATAACGTCTCCGCATTCTATGGGCTTATAAAAATAACCTAGTGGGACAGCATTAAAAGTAGACTGACCAAATTAGAACGACCTAAAATTCATAACACCACAGCACTCAGGGTGCTTTATTGTACTCCTGCATATACAACTTACCTAGAAAACCAAACTGAGATCATGAAAGAGCTCGATGGTCAGATCTGTTTTCTGCCAAATCCAACAAATGGATCTATTCTTAAGTTTCTCTTAGAAGTCTATCTGATTGTTTTCTAGGGGCAGAACATATTGTAATACAATAACATATGGCATGGCCTCAGGTGGCACGTCTATTCTAAAATATTGTATTGGCTAATAAGAGACTGCTCAAACTGAGAAGAATTTGATGATGGGGTCTGAGTAACTCCTGGATGTTTGTCGTTACAATTCATACCCCCCTTTCAGCAGACACTCTCACACCCAACTTTAGACCGCTCCTTGGGAATAGATGGAATGCCCCCAACTAAATCATTATTATGACAATAGGGGTGGTGTCCACCTGGATGGCCATCAAAGTTTTTACTTTCTGCATCATATTGAGACAATAGCAAAAGCAATAGTTTAACCACCTGCAATCTAGATATCAATGAGGAAATGTTCAACCAATGCTTCCACCCCTCATTATGGCACCCATAAATATATTTTTATTTGAGCCAGGATAACCTATGGCATTTTAGGGTTCTTTTTGTCAGTTCTGATGTGCTGTGAATACTTATCCTCCCCCAGTATTTCAGACTATTTACTTACATTTTTAGCAATTGCTTTCCTTTTCCTTTTTGGTGTGGGCTGGTCTCAAAGGCAAGTCGTAAAGGGACTTCCCTCATTAGAACTTCATGGTACACACAAAGTGTTAAAATTGCATTGCCCCTTTCAGGCTTTTGGATGATTTGATAATGGAATTTGGGGAAAAAACTTCTTTCAATGATTGTTGTGCAGTTGACAGTATTTTCTCACCATTACTGATTTCCCTTTCAGTAGTACTCATAAGCATTAATATAGTATGGTGTTTTGCGGGGACAGCTGTCAGGATGTGTGTTCAGCTTCTTAAAAGCCGTTTTAGGGCCAATATAGAAGGTGGACGGACAATTTTCTAAGGTAGGAAATATCAATGTCAAAAATATCTATGTTATGAATATTGTTTACAAAAATATCTGTTGTTAATATCACTTACAAAAATATCCATTTTGTTCATATTGATGTTATATAGATCTATGTTGTTAATATTGTTAAAAAGAATATTGGTATTATTAATATTGTTTTTTCATTTTTTTTGCATTTGAGTATATGCTTTAATTTTTTATGTTATACATTGTATGATTGTTAATGTGTTTTATTATAGTTTGTAAATTTGTAGATGCTTTTTAATTTATTTTCATTTGTTATTGTACTATTTTGTTTTGTAGTGGGTTGGGGGTTTTGTAGGAGCATGTTCATTGTGTTATACTTTTTTTATTTTTATTACATTTTAATTGGCAGCTTTTATTCTAGTGGTAATATAGTGTGGTATTTTATTTATATTAATAAAATTTGTATTAATCGATAATAATAATTTACATTTGTAATATGTAAGTTATTTTATAAGTGTTTGTTACAATTCAGACATTTAATTTTTATATTTCGAATTTTATGTTTTGGAGTATTTAATAGCGTTGTTATAATATGTTATTTGTTTGAAGTGAAGTGCTCTCTCTGTACTGTACCAGTAAATGTAGAGGGAATAGTAAATGCTACCCCTTCTGAGTCCAACCCTTTCTCTACTGTTGCAGAGGCTGGAGTGGGAATAGTAAGTTTTATCCCTTCAGTGTCCATGTTTTTCCTACTTTTGCACAAACTGCAGTGAGAATAGTATATTTATTATTCTTGGAGTTTGTTAGTTTTTTTACTATTGTTTACATATTCAATATTATGTGTTTATGTATTTAATTTATATTTTTGTATATATAAATTTACGTATTTTGATATATTGTTTACTTTTTATGCATAATTAAATTAGAAATGTTTTTATTGTTTTTGCATGTATTTGTTATATTTATTAATTATTTTTACATCTGTATTTAATAATACATATATATATAGATATAGATATATTTAAAAACGTTTACTATAATTAAATATAGATGATCATTAATATTTAAAATAGTTTTATAATGTATCTGTGTTTGTTCATATATATCCAAGAATGTTTCCAAAAACAACCCCATTCGCATTTCAGTCGTAGTCTTCAACAGGGTACATTCATATATATGTGTATGTCTTTGTTTAAATAGGTTTGTATTTATATAAATGTTTCAATATTACTCAAACATATTTAATTTGCATATTATTATTGTTTTATGTTATAATATTTAATGTTAAGGGAAGGGAGATGACTGTGAAATCCAGTATAGATTGGGCCCTTGGTCCGTGATAGGTATGTTTTTGTCAGGTTGTCTTCTGCTGATCTGCTGTTCATCACGCGCATACCCTGATATTCCAATGCCTTTGCTAACAGATGGCCTATGTAGTCTGAGCAATTCATCCTAATTTGATGTTGTGGTTTAACATTCCATAAAATATTCTCAGCTGACAATATTTCATCTTCATCTGGAGTATAGATTAGATTGGAGTTAAAATTGCCTGTCAATACAATGTTCGAGGCAGATTGGGCACATCGCATGTCCAAAATGATTTTAATTAAAAGTGCGCTATTATCTTTTTTTTATGTACTGTTGGTTGAGTATAGTGATTGATCAGTAGCACTGTCCTCTTTTTGTCCGAGTGCTGGTCGGTGATGTTTAGTGCTCTCAATATAGACTGCCAGACCTTTAGCGCGACCGTAGTACTTACATTTTTCTACGACTACTGTATAATGAATAAAGCCAGATAGGGGAAGGTCTTTCAGTACCCATGTCTCTTGAAGGGCTATTATAGCACATGTGGCCCAGTCGAAAAGAGGGGTGCCTTCTTTAAGCAGTTTTTTTGCACTGGTTATATTCCATGATATCATATGGATGATGCTATTCTGGGAGTTGCTTGCTTTACTTTTTATTGGTCAGTCGCCCATCTTAGTGTTAAGAATGCCTGAGAGCCAACTCCATTGATTTTGGTCTGCTCAGAGTTTGCTTTCTGGTCTTTGGTAGACCATAATTGTTCAGTACGGCTTATTCCTTTGGCATTCTGCTGAACTGAATAGACATGTGTTGTTTCTGGTATTTTGTTTTGGCTCTAGATTAGTTTTGTACATTCGGTATTCCTTAAGAGGACAAGGATAGCGTGGCGCAAGATTCCACTAAATATAGCTTGAAAACACTCTTTAATGGTCATGATTAACAACATAGGGCCAGATGTAGGTCGGTCGGTAACGGCCGAAAATCAGTATTTTCGGCCGTTACCGACCGGTATTACAGAAATGGTATGTAGGGGCATTATTTTACAGAATCGGTAAATTTACCGATTCGGTAAATTTACCGATTCTGTAAAATACCGAATCAGTATTTTTACCGATTCGGTAAATCTCAGATGTAGGTGGGACTCTTCTGAGTCCCAAAGGCCCTACAAATTCGGTATTTTAACACCCAATCCAATTGGGTGTTAAAATACCGAATTCAGGTGTGCATGCACTTGTGTACATGCACACCTAGCCATGTGACAGACAGACATGCCCTTAGGACATGTCTGTGTGCCACATGGCGCACATGCCTATTTGTGGGGTGCCAGAGGGTGTCAAAGTGACACCCCTTGCACCCTTGCAAAAGTCGGTATTTACCGATTCGGTAATTACCGAATCGGTATTTCCCAATCATTCCTATGGGCTTCACAGCCCAAAGGAATCAATAGGGAATACCGATTCGGTAATTACCGAATCGGTAAATACCGAATTCAAACGATTCGGTATTTCCACATCTGGAAATACCTACATCTCCCCCCTTCATATTTACCGACTATGAAATACCGAATCGGTAAAATTCGGTATTTCAAAGTCGGTAAATATGATTTACCTACATCTGGCCCTTAGTGTGGTAAAAAGTGAGCCACAGGCACTCACATAATAGGTTGGTACCAACTGGGAATCTTGCCACTTTTGAAATCAAAATCTGTAACCACTTTGGCTCAGGAACTGCAAGTTATAACAAATGGTTCTTAAGCTGCTGAAATCATTGTGACTGACCCAGTACCCTGAGTTATATGCTGAACCCTAAGTCTCTTTTGAGACTCAAAGTGCACAACGCATGCAGGGAGCTCCCCCTCTATTATTACCCACTTCCCTGTGGTAAAGCCTGCATTATCAACTAATCTGGGGGGAACCATCCATTAGTACCCCCCAAGTCCCCTCTATAGAAGCAGAACCCCAAACTCCGTGGGACATGCAGAAAACGGGTCAAGTCCAGGCCCACGATTCTTTGTAAAACGGCGGAGAGGGGGACAATCGGCCGCCGCCGCAACCTAATCCCAACACTGCGTCAAGTGTAGCACCTGATCAGGGGCCCAGTGAGGTAATCGGGGGCAATTCTGGGGTGCTTCAACCCCAAACACTAGATCCTAGCATGGAAAACTTTTACTCGGTGACAGATAGATCACTATCTGACTCTGGCTCCGGCAAAGAAGGATTCACATCCGTAGAGGATGGGCAATCGGACGAAAACGTCACTGAGGAGGAGGATCCCCTAAACAAAGCTACTGACACTGTTATGAGGAAGAGACAATCTAGGTGTAAACGGAACCAGTTAAAGCGGGACTACAATAACTCTTTGAGCCTTCTCACACTTGGGAATACCTCCATTATACCCCGTCCCGGGAAAGGCGATGCAGCACCCAAGGGCAGCAGTGAAGCAGAATTGCCCACCCTGGTATCCATTCTAAACTCCATTAAAGCTTTTCAAGAAGAAGTGCGGTCAGACAATCTCTCCGCTAAGAATGCTTCTAAGAAACTGAAAGCGGGATGAGGAAACTCAATAAAGCCTGTACAGATATCGGTGCAGCAAAGGTGACAGGAGACCCTATTGCTTTAATATTACTAGACGCTGAAAAAGCGTTTGATCGTGTCTCCTGGATATTTTTATGGGAAGTGCTAAAAAGAGCTGGCTTCGGCCTCAATATGCTACAGGCAATTCAGGTGCTGTACAAAAACCCTAGGGCTCAAATTATGATTAATGAAAACTTGACCGAACCTATAAATATTTCACGTGGAACCAGGCAGGGTTGCCCCTGCTCCCCGCTTTTGTTTGCGCTTTACATCAAAGCACTAATTTCCAAGATAATAGCAAACCCTGAAATAAGTGTGGATGTTAGACGCGGGGTAAACACCAAGATTATGGCGTATGCCGATGACTTGGCAATTGTTACACCAGACCCCGAAAGTGCCATTAAGGCCCTGGAAAACAAAGCACAGGAATTTGGGAAAATATCTGGTTATGCTCTGAATAAGACAAAGACACAGATAATTCAAAATGAAAATATAAATTGGACTAACCCTCTAGTAGTTTCTAAAGCAAAATATCTGAGGGTGAGCATCATTGCTAATCTAGATTCAATAGTGAGAGAAAATCTGAACCCATTAGCCACAGATATAAAAAAAGCATTGAAAGAAATTGACAACCTACACCTAACTATAATCGGATGGAGCACGTGATAAAGATTACTTATTTTCCAAAACTATTATACTTCTTGAGAACAATTCCTCTAGAATACAGCGATGCAGTCCTTCAGATATTTGAGCAAATATTTTGTCAGTTCATTTGGTCATACTCAAATACAAGAAGAACATATAAATGGCTGTCCCTACCTAAGAAAGAGGAGGCTGGGCGCTACAAAATCTTAAACTGTATTACTGGGCAACGGCTCTACAGTATAGCACCTTCTTAATACATGATTGTAATAGCCAGACACACTCTGGACTACCTTCTCCTTATATGACTCTATTAGGGGAAAAAACTAGGGGATGCCTTTGGAGACAGCTTGAGTTTGAGTACTTTAAGCGGGTGCGGTTCAAGTCCTTGATAAACATTTATCGGGTTTTCAATAAATTACGGAAACTTTTTGGATTCGGTAGACTGAACTATTACACTCCTACTAGAGATAACCCAACGCTGTCCTCAATCTTTAATGATTCATACCTACAGAAATGGTACAATGCAGGGGTAACTAAACTGGGTGACCTGATTAATAAAGATGGGATCCGGTCCTTTCTGGATCTTAAAACTCAGTTCCCAATCGAGGAAAATCAGTTATATCAGTACAATGCGATTAAGAATTTCTTAGTTCATAAGACCGGTGGTCTGGCTGGATTCAAGAAAATTGAAAGCATGGACAGATTACGGGCAACTAACCCGCCTCGGATCGGATTAATTTACTCCAGTCTGAACGATAAAATGCCTGATGATCTCGAAAAGGTAGATCTGAAGTGGCAAACAAAATTGAACATTAACAGAATGTTTTTTGCTCTGCATTAAACTTAGCTCATAAATTTCTACTATCCACTAAACTGCAGGCACAGTTTTATAAGACGGGTTTTTTCCTTTATATTACTTCTAGCAGAATAGCAAAATGGGGAACCGGGAGCGGGACTTTATGCCCTCGATGTTTAGAATATTCAGCGGATCAGGTACATATGTTTGCTACTTGCCCAAAATTAAAACTACTCATTGAAGAAATCCAACTCTTTATTGGGGTGGTTTTAGGACAAGGGGTACAACTTACTCCGGCTGACATATTACTGGGCCTGGATGATCGTAACCTTGCTTGGAGCCCTTTCATTTTTGTAGCAATCACTATTTTTAGGATTTGCATTGCAGCCCACTGGAAAGATCCAAACCCGTCCTCATTCACACAATGGCAGGCCAGGATACTTGTGACGTGTAAGCTAGAAAAGGCAATCTATGCAAAAAAAGGCAAACGCGCCAGGAAGAATGGTCTGGTGGTATGGGAAAAGCTAGGAAATTTGATAGAGGGGGGTACAAAATTGAAGATTGCAGGCCCAAAGTAGTTCTGTTTTTCGGTAGTGCCTTGTCCTATTCCATTACGTTGAAAGACTTTCTTTGTGTCTGATTCTTATGTATGCTTTCTTTTGTGACATGCCCACTCTAAATGTTTAAAGTAAATACTGCTGATTGTAGCTTTTCCTCCTCTTGAGGATTCATTTTTGCTTTTTTTATTTTTTTCTCTCTTCTCTCTTCTCTCGTAAAAATGTCCTCTGTTCTTTTTTCTTTTTCTCTCAGTTTTGAATTGAAGTAGGAAGAGTGCATAAATGTCTACAGTATGGCGCCAGGGAGGGGGGAGGGGCGCGAGAGAATGATTTGATGTATATACTGTAATTGGACTTTCTTTGTGACGAAAAAACAAATAACATTTTTTTTTTTTTAAATGAGACTCAAGGTGTCAGATACATCCTCACCACCCTCCTGTAGTAAAATAAAGCTTATGTTCTTCAGCACAAATACAAACTTTGGTAGCACTCAGAAAAAAGAACACAGAACTACTCTCAGTTGTTCAATTTATGCATGTTAAATCCAGATCATCTGGTGGCTCTAGGGAGGGTTCTCTACTTACCCAATTCAACATGTAAATCTCAGTCATCGTTCTTGACCGTGGTTCATTCCTCTCTCAGTTACAGTGAATTGCAGCAAATCTGGGCAGTCCAGCCTTTTTTTCTCTGAATGTAGGTAGCTGCTACAGCTTTGCCATCTGGCCCAACATTTAGCCGACGAAAACGGTGAACGTTTACCGCAAATTTCTCTCCCCCCAGGGAATAACAACGCGGTCGTTACAATGACCGCGTTGTGATTCCGCATACCATTACTCCGCAAGTCGGAACAACGACTTGTGGAGGGGGGGAAGGTGTTGGATTTAAAATTCAACACCTTCCCTAGTGTCCGCAATGACTGGAGTTGGAAAAGTAAATTATACTATTCCAACATCCAGCGGCCCCCCTCTGCAAGTCGTTCTTCCGAATAATGGTATGCGGAATCACAACGCGGTCGTTGTAATGACCACATTCTGATTCCCTGTGGGGAGAAATACATCGGCATTACATCACACATCCGACGAAAACAGTAATAGAATCAATCAATCAATCGGGTGATTGTTAAGCGCGACTACTCACCCGTAAGGGTCTCATTGCGCTAGGGGTGGGAGGGGTTGCAGGTTCCAGTCCATAAAGGAGGGGGTCTGTCGAAGAGCCAGGTTTTGAGGTTTCTTGCTTAGATGGGGAGCAATGTTATCTGTCTGAGGTGGAGCGGAAGGTTGTTCCAGGCTCTGGCCGCGCGGAAGGAGAAGGAGTGGCCTCCCGATCTGGTCTTTCTGGTGCGGGGGACCAATGCGTAGGAGAGCTGGACTGATATTAGGGTCCTTTGGGGTGCGCAGAATTCCATGTCTCTGACACAATGTTTCTGTCAGCCGATGTTACAGAGCTTAATCTAAAATCCCAAAAGAGTGTGGCGTATTGGTAATAGCACTCTAGTACTTATGGCAAACCAGGCACCCATGGCATGAATTTTATACCCAATTGTAGTCATTTTCCACTGCTAACCAGGAAAGGATACATTTTGGAGGCCTCTTGACAGTCTTTCCATAAGTGCCGGAGGGGTAGTAGCGAACGCAATGTGATATGTTGTAAGAGGCTACGTGCCAGGTGTCCTCTGTAGGGCCTGGATGTAGCCGGACAGGACAGGCTTACTTCACAGTAGTTAGGTTCTACTGAACATATCGCTGGACTGAATCTATACTGGAGAACAGAAAAAAGACTTGAGAAAACCACAGCGGGGGCCCCAAGTTGTAGGCTGCAGAGATGACTCTACACACAGTGAAGCCAAAAAACATTGACCTCTAATGAAGGAGGTCTGAGGACACTCTCAACAGCACCACTGTGAGGCAGCACGCTGTTCTAGTTACTCCCATTACAGAATTCCTTCAGGAGGCTAGGGGCAACAACATACCGGGTAAAGGACTATAAGATGTGCATGCATCATCGGTAATTTAGAAAGAACTGAGACATGGAACAGAATATAAAGCCTTGAACACTTACTGGTATCTCCATTACACTTATTCTTTCTTCCTAGTTCCAGCTCTCATGCCACCCCAGTCTACCTCTTTAGCCACCCCTATTCCTAGAGTTTCAGTCACAACACAGGATCCACTGTGGGAGAAAGAGCCATATTAGGCCTTACATAAATAGAGTGAAGGCCTATCAGCCTTTGAGAAATGGCCATCTAGTATGTAGGTAAAAGGAATGCTGTCTCAAGAGGTATGCTGCACCTCAGTGAGCTAGTGAGGCTTAAGGGTGAGGAAGAGAGATTCATGGATATGGAGATCACTGCTAAGTAACAAAGACTTTACATAAGCTAACATTAAGGACAGACTCCCACTTCAGATGGTTAGAGTCTCTGTATTGCACGAATCTCTAATTCCACAAAAGGATATGAGTCATAAAAACACATTTTTATAGAACTTGAGAAAGGTCAAGCATGATTTCTGTATCGAAAGAAGAACCCAACCCCCTCACTGCAAAGTACAAAATGAGGAAGAGGAATGGCAATGCAATATCCTACTATTGTCAAATGTGCCAGAGTCTATGATGGCTTAATTGCCACACAATCGTACGTTTTCACAAGAGCTTTTTTGTGTTTAAATCCATCCAGCTCATCGCGCTATAGACAGATGTGCTGCAAGGAAATGGCTCGGCTACAATTCAATAGGTAAGGTTGTTTCAACAAGTTGTTTCTTCCCAGAAGAACATATGAAAAACATACAGCACAAAATTGAAATCAAGTATGTATGTTGACGCAACCGGCTTAACAGAGTGCAAACCTACCACTAAACATCTGGACACTTTACAGAAAAGAGGGCCTACCAGCACTTAATTTGTGCTGGTGGTTGCAGGTGGTAAGCACCTGCAGTCATTTTTGGAGACCCAGACTTATTTTTCAGCTTCAGACTTTGACCCAGGGCAAGGGTCTGAAGGCAGAAAAGGAAGAAAGAAGGAGGAAGATAAAGGAAAACAGGGTCAAAGGGAGAAAGCAGAGAGGAACAAGAACCAAGTGTGGGATGAAGAGACAGGAAGTGTAGGGTGGTGAAAGAAGGTGAAAACAAGACTAGGCAGTCGGGGTATTCCACAATTCAAGCATTTGGCAACCCAAGCATTATTTATCGCATGTGTCAGGCTCTTAGAAAAACTTTTAGGGCCCTGCACGTATTGTTTAAAATACAGAAAGGTAGATATCAATGTGTAGCCAGCATCCACTGGTTACTAGGCATGTTTTGTAGTTTACCGGAGTTACATGCTGCATGACATTGTGAATTAGTTCTGCTAAACTCGTGAAATCAAGTAAATTTTCAGGAGGTTCAGGAGCCGATAAAAATTTAAGAAACTTGATAGTTACTTTCTAACCTTCACAAGTAAAGCAAACCTGACAGGCTGGACGTTTTCCGTGGAATGTTGTGTTCATGAAAAAAATAATCCTGAACTCAAGTGGAAGGTCGCGACTACTTTTAATGACATGAATCGCATTCTGTGCTATTAGAACCACTTCTATTGCCTGACAAGTGCAAGCCTTGAGAGGAGCTACAAATAACAAGTTAGGAGCTTTACAGTTGCCTTTTTGGTAGGCTTAAAAGTAGGTCTGTCTAGAATTTCGAGTTTGCAGCCTACTTGTAATCACAACAACATCGACTTACAAAAATATTGAGCCAAAAATCTATCCTAGAAAATTACTGAGTTGACATACTCTGCATGTAAACTACCAAACTATTTTGTATCAAATGTTGTAGGACAGAATGTCATTCAAAAAAGCTAAGTATATTGGAATGGTAATATAGGGAAGCTTTTTACCGGTCGCAAACGGGCCGATTCGCAGAATTGGCCCGTTTGCGACTGGTAAAAAGCCATTTCCAATGCATTTCCAATGCATCAACCCAAAATGCATTGGCAAAATAAGTAATCACAATTTTTGCGATTACCTATTTTGCGAATGCACCCTAAATGCAATGCAAGAAGCATTTTCAAAATGCGACTTTGCATTATGAAATTGCAAATTACCATCAACTTCAAGTTGATGGTAATTTGCAAATCCTAAGAAAAATGCACAAAATTGCATTTTTCTAAGTGCCATGTGGAGCAATGCATGAGTGTGCACCACGTGTGCACACTTACCTTTTTTAGGACTGCATCAGGGGTGACTTAGGCCCCTAGCTCCCTTGCAAATACATTCGCAATTTGCGCTTACCTAGTTGGTAAACACAAATTGCGAATGCTTTCCCATTCATTCCTATGGCCCTCTAGGCCGCCCGCCCCGTTACAGTCAGCCTCCAAAATACAAATGCAAATAAAACTAAAGATATAAAATACAAAATATACACACTGGAAGAAAAACCAATACCAATGTCTTTAAAAGCCAAATTGCCTGCACAGGAGTCATTTGCCCTGCCGGGTGGAGCCCCAAAAGATCGGTTTTAGGTGCCCCTGTCACTTTCCCCAGCTCCTCAAGTTTAACTGCAGCAGGCATGGGAGAGAGAGAGAAAAAGAGAGGGAGGGGGAAGGTAGAGAAAAAGCGATAAGAGATGGAGGAGACAGAGAGAGGGAATGGGTGGATAGAATGAGAGAGATTGTCCAAGGAGATGAAGGGAGCCTGCTGGTTTGATCATTTTTCCCAGGGCTACTTTGGTTCAAACGTTCGGCTGTGCCCCTATTCA
Source organism: Lissotriton vulgaris (assembly GCF_964263255.1). Classification (NCBI taxonomy): domain Eukaryota; kingdom Metazoa; phylum Chordata; class Amphibia; order Caudata; family Salamandridae; genus Lissotriton; species Lissotriton vulgaris. The sequence continues at coordinate 1,300,022,599 of NC_141695.1, read as the reverse complement.
ACATTCTATCCTTTCGATGCTTTTCTCCTACTCTTTGTTTATCATTTCACCTGACAATGATATTGTAGAATGGAAGCTGCCAGCTCGTAATGTACGGTTTCAGGAGAATGGTGTTGGACAGTATGAGCGTCTACTGCTCTGCTCTAGGCGCTCCTGGGGTCTTATTTATGAAGGCCTTGCGCCACCGGTGCGTCACTTTTTCCCATTTTAAAAGTGACGCACCGGCGGCGCAAGGCCTTCATAAATAAGGCCCCTGATGTTTGCCATCTTCACTGAACAGAGCTTGTGAAAATGGATGAAGTTCGTTTTTTAAATATTTTCTTTGCTAAACACACCTTTTCCGGACCCATTCAGTACTGCTTGCATCCCAAATTGTAAATCTGTGGAAGTTTATTTTAACATAGTGTGCGAGATTGAACATTTCACTTCCACACATTTCATGAATTGGCGCCCAAAATTACAGGAATAACATGAAATGTGGAATTTTTCAAATTCATGTAATGCACTGAGATTAACGTGCCGTAACTGGATTTTTGGCATCACCAAATAAAAATGAAAAACACAAATGTGTTAGCATGACATAGCTATTAAAGAACTTGGTATTTTAGCTTCTCCTGTAAATGACATTTTTATTTTAAAAGTGTAGTGACAGTGTTTGAGCAGGGCTCTGAGTCGGTGATACGTGATTCCCAAGCACAACCTAACTGCCCCATAGATTTGCCTTTCGCCCCCATGCCCTCCTGTTCTGACAAAGAGGAAATATGCTGCAGCGAGGGGAATCTTATTTGCCCCAACAACTTGGTAGTTTTCAGACAGTGAGCACAGTGATACTACTGCCACAGCTGTGAAAAATGGTAATCAGACAAAATATCGAAATTAAAATATCGATATACAATAATATCGATGTTTTAATATCGATGGTATAGTATATCGATGTGCCATAATATCGATAGACAGAATATCGATATTGAGGTATGTATGTTAGTAATATCGAAATTGTGTTGTTTAGTGTTATGTATTTTATTATGTTGTTTATATGTTTGCTAAATATGTTTAGAAATGTATGTTTGAAATTAGTAATTTTGTTTACATTTTGCGTTTTAGTATTAGAGCGGGTTGTGGGTTTATAGGGGAATAGGGTGGGAAGTAATTTAATAATAATTAATTAATCAATATATATTTGTAAATATTTTTAATTAATAATTAATTGGTAATTAATTAAGACTAATTAGTTAATTACATTAATTAGATTTAATGTGCTAATATATTTAATTTAGTGTTATTGTTAATTAATAATTAATTGGTAATTAATTAATATTAATTAGCTAATTAAATTAATTAGATTTAATGTGCTAAGATATTTATGTTATTGTTATTGTTAAATAATAATTAATTGGTAATTAATTATTATTAATTAGTTAATTAAATTAATTCGATTTATTGTGCTAATATATTTAAATTAGTGTTATTGTTAATTAATAATTAATTTGTAATTAAATAATATTAAGTAGTAAATTACATTACTTAGAGTTAATGTGTTAATATTTTTAATTTGTAATTTTTTGTTATTGTTAAATAATAATTAATTGGTACTTAATAATTATTAAGTGATTAAATGATGTGATTTATTCATGTGTAGTGGGTTGTGTGTTTATAGGGGAATAGGGTGTTATATAATTACATGTAATAAATTAAGGAGATTGTATTTATTTATTGGTATTTATTGTTAATTAATTCGTAATTAATAAGTGTTAATTAGTTCATTTATACTTACATCAATTTAATAATATTTATTGTTATTAATTGATTAATTGAAACTTTTATTAATTGTGTTTTTTTTAAATGTTTAGTGTGTTGTGTGTTACAGGGGGAGTAGTGTGGGAAGTAATTTAAACCCTACGCAATCCAACGCTTTCCCTACTTTTGCACCCTCTGGAGTGGGAATAGTAATTTGTACCCCTACGCTATCCAACGCTTTCCCTACTGTTGCACCCTCTGGAGTGGGAATAGTAATTTTTACCCCTACACTATCCAACGCTTTCCCTACTGTTGCACCCTCTGGAGTGGGAATAGTAAATTTTACCCCTACGCTATCCAACGCTTTCCCTACTGTTGCACCCTCTGGAGTGGGAATAGTAATTTTTACCCGTACGCTATCCAACGCTTTCCCTACTGTTGCACCCTCTGGAGTGGGAATAGTAATTTAAACCCCTACGCTATCCAACGCTTTCCCTACTGTTGCACTCTCTGGAGTGGGAATAGTAATTTTTACCCCTACGCTATCCAACGCTTTCCCTACTGTTACACCCCCTGGAGTGGGAATAGTAATTTTCACCCCTACGCTATCCAACGCTTTCCCTACTGTTGCACCCTCTGGAGTGGGAATAGTAATTTAAACCCCTACGCTATCCAACATTTCCCCTACTGTTGCACTCTCTGGAGTGGGAATAGTAATTAAAACCCCTACGCTATCCAACGCTTTCCCTACTGTTGCACCCTCTGGAGTAGGAATAGTAATGTTTACCCCTATGCTATCCAACGCTTTCCCTACTTTTGCACTGTCTGGAGTGGGAATAGTAATTTAAAGCCCTACGCTATCCTACGCTTTCCCTACTGTTGCACTCTCTGGAGTGGGAATAGTAATTTAAACACCTACGCTATCCAACGCTTTTTATACTGTTGTAATATGTGGAGTAAGTATATTTATAAATGTATATGTAGAATTTCAAATTTATTTTAAATGTATATGTATTAGTTATAATTTTTTTAATACGTTTTAATGTTTTCATTTAATATTTGTAAAATTATATGTATTTTTAAATTAATTTTAAATTATTATTAATACATTTATAAAAACGATATTTTTAATTTCGATATTTTTGTACTACGATATTAATTTTTCGATATTTTTGTACTTACCATTATGTAGATATAACTTCGATATTTTTGATTTCTATATGTTTGTGTCGATATTTTTGTATGTAGATATTCTGTCTGCCGATATTATGTCATAGATTCGTGAAAAATAGAGGGTTCAGGCATGGGGACACAAGACATTCGAGGAGATATCTTGTGCATCTACGTCAATCCATCATCCTGGAATTGGGCAGCAGGGTGAACAGCAAGCAGATGGCATCTGGTTTGTACAGGTTGTGAACGTAGGCACGCTGATAGAGGTCTAAGAGGAAGACAAGACTGAATCCATCACCAAACCCTCATGGGAGTCTGTAAGTGGACAGCCTGAGAAGAACCTGCAGTGTAGAGTGAACCATATCCCATAGATGAAGATAATGCTGAGGAGAATATGGAAGTAACACTGGTAACTTACCTGCTGCAGGAAAATTAAGAAGTAGGCGCCTTGGAGGCTCAAATAAATGTCAAAGCCTGCAAGTGGGTGAACCCCCCCCCTCAGCCCCCCCACCCATATAGACCCACACACACAATTACAGTAAATGGTCTAGAAGGCCTTCCCTGAAAACAAACTTAGCAAAACAGTTAATCGTTGTAAGACACATGTGGTGAAGCGGCTAGAGCTGCTGACTCAGGAGTACGGGGCTCTTGGTTCGATCGTCGGCGGCATCTGAGGTCAGTATCATGTGATTCTGGGCAATAGCTCACTTAATCTCCCCTATGGCCCCCAGCGCCTTGAAACCTAAAGGGGTGATATATTTGCACTTTACAAAAAATTATTATTCTTTTATATATGCCTTGTGCATCAGTGAGGCTAACTCCTAAAGTTTGCATAGGTGACTCAAATCAATGGGAGGAGCATCATGTGCTCCTTACAAGCTCGTGTGGAAAGGCCTTTTTGAGATATACTTTTTAAAAACACAAAAGAGTACTTTGGCAGTTCCTTTGAGGAAGTCCCAATGTCATCGAATTCCAATTTAGATGCATCTGAAGCAATTCGTTCGGATTTCAAACACCAATCCTGACCTCCCTGTCTCATTCTGTCAAATCAACAAGTTAAGCAAGACACTGACCCCCAAATCTCCAGGATCAACCTACAAGTTCGATGCCTCATGCAGATGACACAGGCCTAACTTAGACGGACTTCCTATATTGCCTTTTTGATGGTATATACTTTTTTAAACCCTGATAGACAGCTAACCTCAGCTTCATACAAATCTAAGCAGACATATCACAGAATTTCACAAAGATGTTCAGGGATAAATCAGATATAGATGCAACATACAAGCCTTGGGAGATGTTGTGCAGAGAAGGAGGAAGGGTGTTGTTGCATTTAAAAAACCCTCAAGGATACGTTCAATGCGGAACCCTGCAGGCATCTAAGATGGATAACATGGTTAAATGACTGGAAGGATAGGTCAAACAAAAGAGGTATAAGCAATAGGCCTTCAAGATTTATGTTGAACGAGCGCTCAGAGTGCAGGTTTCTCCTTTTGGCACAAAAGAAATCGTTTCAGCAGATGGTGTGATCATAAAGGAAATGCAAGTGATAGCTCCCATACGCATAAGCAATGTGGTGGTTCTGTTTTTTCAAGACTGGTTTGCTAATCAAGGCTTTCAGATCAAGTGGCGGTTACCACGGAATAGTACGGGTGGGAGTTATAGAAAAAAAATCACCTACCACTGCTCCTCTGTCCTCTTCTGTTGACGCACAGAATCACAAAGGCTCCCAGACTCTCCTAAACCAATCACGATGCTGCAGTCACCAGTATGACAGTAGCGTCGTGATTGGTCTAAGCAGCCTGGTTTGACAATCACACAGGGAGAGGGAGCCTGTACATGTTCTCCACTCAACTTTGCAATACAGCTGGTTGTAGAAATGCTAAGTGCCTGTGTCTCTTGGAAGGGCCCAAGATGGCTGGCCAAATCATCATGCGCACTTAAGTGCACCAACCACTCCTCCCCCTGTTGGCTATGACGACTGTCCAGCCCCGTCTCGTAATGTAAAATAAACTGTCTCAGTACAGAAAAATTAAATGACAATAACATTGTGTTATTATCATTTTATTTTTCCTTTTTGCACTGCTCACAGGGCAATGGAGCCACCGCTAGTCAGATCAACTTAAAATGAGACTTGTGAGGCCTCTTCTCTGGGACATGGTGCAGTCCATTATAGTAGGCAGTATGCGTGATGAATGCTGTCAGTAACCACCGGTATGTCATGGCTTCCGATACAGATTTAGTTAGATTAATGTTCTACTTTTTATTCTCTAGGGTTAACGTGTGGGCTGGCTGAATTTAATTTTTCAATACATAGAATGGCCAATGTAAATTATGGATAAAATTAGCATTTTCTGTTGCATTCGCATCCATATCCCATCTTTGATTAAAAAGAGGAAAAGGGTGAAGGATCACAGTCCTCCATCTTGTAATTACGAATGTAGAACGTTACAGCGCATACATTTACAATGTATGCCTTTACATTGCAGTTTATACATTGCAACATCCTTTACAACGCATACATTTACATTGCATGCCACTACAGCGATTTTTTAAAAACTTCATTTACAACACATTACATTACATCGCATTATACATTTACAAGTCATACCATTACATTGCAGTTAAGGTAAGTGTTGGATAATGTAGGGGTAAAAAGTACTATTCTAACTCCACGGGGGTGCAACAGTACGGTAAGTGTTGGATAGTGTGGGGGTAAAAATTACTATTCAGACTTCACAGAATGCAACAGTAGGGTAATTGTAGAATAGTGTAGGGGTACAAATTACTATTCTAACTCCAGGGGTGCAACAGTAGGGTAAGTGTTGGATAGTGTAGGGGTACTATGCGTTGTAATGGTATGCATTGTAATGACATGTGATGTAATTCCTGCGTTGTAGTGTCATGCGTTGTAGTGACATGTAATGTAATATCTGCGTTGTAGTGAAATGCGATGTAAAGGATGTTGAGATGTAATGACTGTGTTGTAAATGCAGTTGATGTAATGACTGTGTTGTAAAGGTTGTTTCCCTGTAATTACTGTGGCCCAAACCCTATACCAGGGACCCGGCAGTGATAACAATAGAACAGAGGTCCCACCAATACGTCCTCGGTGGCAGATTTTTTTCAATGCAGCTACTCAGGGATCAAATGGTAAGCTCTCTGGTCCCAATGGCGTCACTTACTAAACAAACTGCTATAAGGAGGATTAGCCAATATGAATATTTTCGTTCTCGAAAGTTCATGGCAAATCTGCTGATTCCCAGCCCCACTCCTACACCAGTCACTGGAAACTGGTAGTGGGGTCTGCCACTGATCTTTTACCACTGCTCTTGGTCCAAGAAACTTAATGCTAAATCTGCCCTGTCTTGAAAATCACCCGTGGAGCAAAGTCCAATCCAGGTTTTGCTCTTCCAGAGAACTTTAATAAAAGGTGAAGTAAAGTCTTTTTTCTCAGCTGCTTTTTTTTTTAACCCAGTCCCACTAGTTAGTAGTGAAGCTTTACCTCAGGGGGTGGAAGTATGTTTTAAATCATGCAGGATTGAAGGGTATTACATATCACACCTGTATGAACAATGTTTGAAACGAGGAGTGTGCATTAATGAAGCAACACATGAAGTAATACATTTCACACAAAAATTCAACCTGAAGTGATTTTTGGAAACACGCTTCTATACCCACTCACAAACTGTATATCACCCTTTGCCACCTTGATGAAGGGTACCCACTGTCCCCTAATTTACTGTAACCAGTCCTCAGTCAGCCAGTTCCCTCGTAAGCACAGCAACCACTTTTTACCTTAGGCATAAGACATAAAGGGGAATATGAATCAAGGTATTTTGCAATTGCAAACAGTGCAATTTGTAAAAATCTGCCATTTGCGATCGCAAAATGTCCTTCACTAATGCATGACAGTTATTTGGATTTGCAATACAGGTAATCGCAATGTCTTCCAATTACCTAAATTGCGAATGCAAATAGGGGATTGCAGTTTACAATTCCCTAAAGCATATGCAAAAAGCCTTTCCTAACTGTGAAATGTGCATTTAGGAAATGCTAATTACCATCAACTTCAAGTTGATGCTAATGTGTGTATATTTTGAAAAATGCACAAAACTGCATTTGTGAAGTGCCATGTGGCACCTTCCATATGCTCCTGTTTTGTGTTAGGGACACCGTAATGGGGGGTTAGGCCCCCAACACCCTTGCCTTTGCATTACCTAATTTGTGATTACCAATTGTAAGACCATTCCCACCGATGGGCCTGGAGGCCCATAGGAAAAAGTCGCAAAAGCAAATAGCGATTCCCTAATTGGGATTGCGATTCTTAAGGAATGGCAATTAGAGGATTGCTATTTGCATCCTTTTTTAATGCTTTGCATGTTGTGATTACCAAATAGCGATTTCCTAAAAATCTCTGTTTGGTAATCGCAAAAACAAACTTTGACGCATGCGCCCCAATGCTCCCTGAGGTACAAGGCCGGGTTTGCCGTGGGCAAGCTGCGCTCAGGAGGAGGTACAGAGCTGGCCGCCTTAAGGTCAGGCAAACAGCAGCCACCTTCTCACTTGGCTCCAGCGATTCAGTGTAAAGATCTTTCTTTCATTATTAAACTTGCCACAGTCCCTTTCCTTGCCCTCCCATCTCCCTCTCTCCCCAGCTGCCACACACCAACAGTCTCCCAACAAACAACTTGGCACCAGCATCATGGCGCTGTGCTGAGCGTGATTCAGGTGAGCTGAGGGAGGTGGGGAGATGTTTGAGCTGCGAGGCCAGTCACTGCTCTGATGCCATCAGCCAGGGACAGACCTGTGAACATAAATGGAGCTCCCTGCTGCCTCTTTTTTTTCACAAGCAGTAGCGAGGGTGCTACATTTCTTTCTGACCAGGGAGCTATCTAGCAAATGCCGACTGTGCTGAGATGCATCAATGTTTCCCTGTGGTGCATCACCAGTGCTTCCTCTGTGCATTTCACTTTGTGTTCCCCTGGTGCATAACATCCAGTGTTCATCACAGGCAGCTTAACTGAGCGTCCACTTAGGTGCATTACATATGCGATTTAAATATCCATGGACTTGTACACCCATGGTGTACATCATTCTGCACTCCCTTGCTGCACTTCTTCTTGTTCCCCTTAGTGCACTTCATTTTTGTTTTACTACTGCACACTGTCCTATGCGTCATCCTACATAATCGTATGTTTAACTCTACGTGTGTGTGCATTGATGCCTTTATGTTTCTTAATATGTGTGTTAGGGTGACCATATTTGTTGGACTTTGTGAAATATCTTAATTGCATGTGCCAATTCCGTATCTGCCTATATGTGCATGCTCTATCCAAGAGCCAAGCAGATTGACTTTGTAAGTGCTTGTCACATTTTTGATGTGCTCAGAAAATAAAGAGTACCCCATTATACACCTTTCACGCATTACGCATTGAAATTTCACCAATCATCTACCAACGACAGAGATTTTTGAATTTTCCCACGCTTATTCTCTCAAAATGTCTTTCATTTTTGTTTCACTATTTTTCACTACTTATGGCTTTTTCTCTTTTTATCATTTTAGTAAGTGCAATACTCTGAAAGGCCGTGAGCGAGTAGGCAGAGGGTTGTTAGAAATGGGATTTCTGGTTGGCTGAGGCTTGCACCAAAGCCAGGCAGAAATCACCACTCTAGTCAGGGTAAGGGGGAAACACACACTGTTGATAACCCCTGCTCACCCCCTTGGTAGCTTCGCACAAGCAGACATGCTTATCCCAAAGCAATGTGTAAAGTATTTGCACCAACACCCACGCTAAGACTATGAAACACCACAAATGGACTATACACAGGTAGCTATAAAAATAGATATCTTTATATGAATGTAGGCAACACCAAAATAACGTAAAACCAACAAACATAATCAGCTCTTCTTTAGGAATGTCTTTGAGAAGGTTTCAATAGTAATCTGTGTTCCATCAAGCACAGTTTCGAAGTCACGTTCCTTTTCTAGATTATATGAATAAATCAGGCTAGACAGTGATCTTAATACCACAGCCTCTTGGATCACTGCTCACCTCCTTGTGCGGTAGAAGCGGGACTAGGAGGCTCAAGGGGCAGGGAGCCTGCCTTGCCGATGCGCACCTCTCAGGGACTCCCAACACGTGTATTCCACACATGCCGCCGCTGCGCTGCTCGCGGCGCCCTCTCCCCGCGTTTGCTTCGATTTCCAAAACAGAAGTCAGTTACCTTGTGCATGCAGGGAAGGGAGGTCGCCACTTTGTTGGTTGCTCCGGGCGGGTCAGATCCCCTGGCTTCTCCGGCTCTGATTGCAGTGCTAAGGGCTGGGCCAATCCCAGCGTGGCTCAGCTGGTCAAGCCCCTAGTCACAAGGCACCTCTTCCTCCCGCTGGGCCAATCCCAGTGCGGCGGCTGGGTGACATCGCAGGGTTTCTAGGCCTGCGGCAGTGAACTCGGGAAAAGCTTCCTTGGTTGTCTAGCCGCCTCTCCCGCTAGGACCAATCCCAGTGTGGCAAGTACGATGACGTGGTAAGACTCCTGGTCCGCTGCGGTGATGTCAGGATTTCCACGATTTTGTACCTCCCAGGCCGGCGGTGGTGATCCCAACCTTGCCACGAGTCTTTGGGCAAGACGGGGGGCTGGCGAGAACAAGGTCCTGGCCCTCCACACTTCTACGCTGGCACACAGATGACCATGCATGTCAGGCAGGTAGCACGAAGGGCCCACGCCAGGTCAGGAATTACCGTGCACGTCAAGCAGGCGGCACGAAGCTGGCAAATTTTCTTCTGGGAACTTTTACAACCCTATGTTCCCTAAACAGGAGGCCAGCTCTACTCGGGCCCTTGGAGACTTGGTTTCAGAGACAGTACACAGCAAAGTCTGGTATTCAAGCAGGTGGGGGGAGCACAGGACACAGCAAAGTCCCCTTTCCTCTTGATGGTAGACGTCTTCTTCTGCAAACTTTTGTGTTCCTGAGTTTTAACAGGAGGCCAGCTCTCTTCTTTTTCTTGGAGACTCTCAGGACACAGCACACAGCAAAGTCCTTGGTTTTCTAGCCGGAGGGGGAACACAGCACACAGCAAAGTCCCTTGTCCTCACCCTTAGTCGATTCAGCAAACTGCAGGTCAGCCCGAGAACACACAGCAAGGGCAGTCTTCCTTTTCTAGTCCCTTCAGTTTATTTTCTTGGGTAGAGGTTCCTCCTTGGTTCCAACATAGTTTAATTGTACTGGGGTTTCAGGTCTTACTTTTATACCCCAAAAGTCTTTTTTCTTCATGTGTGAGGGGTCCAGGATCCAGCCCCAACCAGTTCTGGGTGCCCTCTGCCAGGGCATGTCTTCTTCCTTTGTGAGTGTGGGCCAGGGCTATTAGACGCACCGCAGAAGGTGGAGCCTGCATTGTGGAAGGCAGGCACAGTCCTATTCAGGCCCAGGTGCAGCTCCTCCCACCACTCTGAGTGTAGATAGGTCTATTTAGCCTAGTGCTGACTTCCCAGCCTTCTGCAACCACCCCAAGCCCCTGTCACTCACAAACCAGAGAGTCAATACACAAACAGGCAGAGGCACACAGAAAGGTTGAACAGAAAAATAGCCACTTTCTAAAAGTGCTATTGTCAAATGCAGAATTTAAAAACCATCTTTACTAAAAGATGAGTTATCAAATTCCGAGTTGAAGGATACCAGACTTTAGGTTCCCATCTTGATCCTATGGGGAGATATGCAGGTACACATGGGAAACATCATTCCCCATTTTAACCTATGGGCAAGATGGCTGTTCAATAGTGAAAAAACAGAATTGGAAGTATTTCACTATCAGTACATGTCACCCACACTAGTACATGTCCTACCTTTCACATACACTGCAACCTGACCGGGAGGTACCTTGGACCTACCATAGGGGTGTCCAATGTGTAAGAAAAGGGAAGGGTCAGGCCTAGTCAGTGTGTACACTGACCAGGACAACGTGGCAGTTCACAGACTGCGCACAGGCACTGGGGTGGCAGGCCTGAGACACCATTTTGGGCTACTCATGTGGGTGGCACAATCAGTGCTGCAGGTCCACTAGTAGCATTTGAATTACCAGCCCTGGCACAATCAGTGCCCTGTACTAGGGACTTTACAGGTAAAACAAATATGCCAATCATAGATAACCGATCACAATAACAATTTACAGGGAGAGCATATGCACTTTAGCACTGATCAGCAGTGGTAAAATGCCCAGAGTCCTTTTGCCAACAACCACAGGTCAGGAAAAACAAGGAAGGAAGAAGCAAAAAGTTTGGGGATAACCCTGCAAAAAGGGCCATTTCCAACAAGGGTGGATGAGTGAACATTTATAAAGCACCAACTCATGGGCTATCTGTTTCTTTGGCACTTATCATTTTATCACTTCCTTAACTCAGAGATCAAATTGGGAAGGCATTTTCTGAAAGTACACTTTGTTTTGCACAAACCCTTCAGATACTTAAAAAAGATATTCTGAATAACTGTGTTTCAGAATATCACGGTTATAAGATCATGCTGCCATAATATTGTATTGTAGCAAAAATATTGACAACAAAATACTGAGATGGTAACTATATATGGTTGAGCAAAGACTTATGGTCTGATTCCGCGCCTGGCGGAGAGGACCGCCAGACTCGAGGAGGATTGTGGTAGCAGTTCAGCCACAACAGCACAGCGATCTGACGGCCATATTACAACTTTGGCTGCCATTGCGCCTCCGCAACTGCCAGGGAACCATGTTCCCTGGCGGTCCCAAGCCAGTCAGGGGTTCACAATATGCCGGCGGTGCCGCTTGGGTACCGTCATGCATATTAAGGGTTTCTGGACTGCCACCTGTGTCAATGAGGTTCTTCCTACAGGGCCCCCTTATGACCTATGCACAGTGGTACGTGTGCATTCACCCCCAGGTACAGCATGGCATGGACTTCACTGTTCATGCTGTGCTGGAATGACTGTGGTGGTCTTATGGTAGAACCGTTCTACCACCCACCCACCAGACCACGAAAAACTCATAATCTGGGTGGCAGGAGGTGGCCGTTTGGTGGTCCAGGAACGGGGTGTGGCAGCCTGCTCCAGGACCGCCAAACTCACAATCAGGCCCTTACTGTCTGTTTATGAGTCTGGCAGTTGACTTATGGTGGCACGGTGGTGGCTGTCCAGCCACCACTGCACTTGCGGTCCGACTGCCCTCTTACAAGTTGGGTGGTTGGATTGCCATTGCATCACTGCAAAACTGCCAGGCATCAGAGATCTCTGGCAGTGGTGCAGCAATCTTGAGACCGCAATATGCATGGTGGGAAAGCGGGGGTAATGCCAAGCATATTACAAGCTTTCTCTCTGCCATGGTTTTCATGGCGGATCCTCCTCCATGAATCCCGTGGCGAAGAAGAAACAAAGGGGGCCCTACAGGGACCACTGATGCCTCAGGACCATGGGGGGCACATGCTGTGTCACCCTGTGGGCAAACACCCCAGTACCTGCACAACATGCGATGCACTGGTCCATGCCATGCAGGTACTGTCTTTGATGTTCTTTCTTATTGCAGTGCCTATTTTTTAGTCAGAGCCATGGGAACGCCAAAGAACCGCCCGCCAGTCATTAAAAAAGTCATAATCTGTTGGGCGATGCGCACACTTGTTTGTCAGTGCGGTAGCAGGTAAGTGGCATGGTGGTCCTGCTCCGGCACTGTCATACTTGTAATCAAGCCCTTATTTTTCTTTATTCCACTTCTCTATACCATGAAGGGGCATATAGCAGCACAGCACAAATATGGGGAATTAAGTATAGTAAGCCTATACTTTCCTATAGGTGCGGACCTTGTCGATATTTTGGACATCAATGTTCTTACTATGATTTTATGGTAACATGATATCAAAATTCTAGTGCCATGCTGTTCTGAACAGGTAATTCTGCCAAAGATAAGGAAGAAGGCAGAGTGAATCTGACAGATGGCTAAAACATAAAGATGCAGAAGGGAAGCCCTTTCATCTCTTACTATCCGAGAGGCCTCTTTTGTGTGTGAGACATACATTTGTTGAACCCCTGCTGCAAAGGGTGCTTGACAGAAACTGGGTGGCTTCAATTTGCTGTAATTGCATCTTCTAGTCATATGGAGAGATTATGTAACAAAGTACCATCACTTTTGCTGCACAGAGAACCTTCTGGTTACCAAGTGAATGAGGGACTTTGTTGAAAATGTTTTAAGGTTTTGTTGCTTGAGTCACGTCGGATTTGTACTATCCATGTGGGCCCACGTGTGTGTGTGGGCGCACGCGTGGGTGTGTGAGTGTGTGTGTCTGTGTTTGTGAGGGGGAATGCTTGACTTACAACATGTGAAGTTGCTTCAGAAGACTTTTTGTGGCACTTCTACGTGTGATGGTGTGCAGTTTTGTTTGTTGTCAGGATACATCTTGAGAGCAGTGAAGAAAGCATACTGTAATAAGATGTATTTTCCTTTACCAGATGTAGAGGGTGCTCAACTTTATGTTTGGATGCATGAATGAATCAGAAATAACTTTATACGATCTAAATAAATAGACCATAAAAGTTCATGACAAAATTAGCCACTGCATTAAAAAACAATTAATATTCACAAGTACATTATAAAACTGTCAAGGTGGGAGAACAAAAACATTAGGAAAAAAAAAAGGTCTGCTATGCACTTCTTTCAACATGATTAACAGTCAACAATATCTGAAATATACTGAACGGGTGCCAATGAGCCAGATATACATCGATGTAAAGTCAAGCAGAAATAAGGACAAGGCATAATCATGATGGCTACCTTCTAGCAGAATTGGTACAGGAGCTGCGACGCCAGAACCAGAGCCTCAAACTCACACCTCAAACATAGAAGAAGTGGGATTAAAGGCTGCAAGGGGGCGGCTAACTGCATTGCTAAAAAGGACAATACATAAAAATGCAAAAATACATATTTAAGGTCATCGATTGACAGACCACAGCTCTGAGAGCCTTAAAAAGTATGTGAAAGTGCAAATAAAACAATCAAATCTCCCTAGACAAAGATTCCCACCCACTTTTTCAATGGTGTTCACAAGCAAGGAGGGGAATGGGCCAAAAACTTGGCCAGCATGGAGATACATCATCGCAATGTCCAAAGTCATTGTCGAAGCAGAGTCTGGAGGTGGCTTGCCGTGTAGGCCCCAAACTCCTTTTGGTCCTTATTACCACCCTAAGGTAAGCATGGGCGAATTTTGCGAATCTCGCGTTCGCGAATTTTGCGGATTTGCGAACTCGCAATCCGCAAAATCCGCGAATTCTCACGAATTTGCGGATTTTTTTTTTGTGTTCGCACAGGTTTCTGCCAGCTCGCGAGGGTTTTGTACAATTTCGCAAACGCGAACTTACCTGTCGGGTCGCAAGTTTTGCAAACTTGTTGTTTCTACGTGTCCAGCCTGTTTGGGAGACTCTTCTTCATCACTGCCACTCTCTGTCACCACTGCCACTCTCTGACTACTCATGCCACCCTCTGGCCCACCCATGCCACCCTCTGTTTCATCACAGCACCCTCTGGTTGTCCAGTCAGTGTACATTATTGTGGCAAAGCAAAGCACACCTTCCCTGCCTCAAGTGACCTGAATTAATTTGGGGCTGATTAATGTGTCACAGAATATTTTTTTAGCTGGCACCTGCTTCCTTAGTGCTTCCTGATTAGTGATCTTTTGCACTTGCTAAGTGCTTTCATTGTTGCAAAATTAGTTACAACACCTGCCCTGCCCCAACTGACAATAATGAATTAGGGGCTGATTAATGGATTTGAACTTCCAACCTGGCTCCTGCTTGTCTCCCTTAGCTGTAATTCAGGACCTTTGTGGCATATGTGTAACTATTCTGAGGTTCAGAGCAGGGTCACATAATAGTTGCAACTGGCAACTGAACTCTGGAGGGGCCCCTCAGGAAGCACTACAGGAAATGGCTACTAATGATGAGCATGAACTTTTGAACCTGGTAAGTAGTTTCAGTTTTGCTAAGATCGTATTTCTGCAATTTAGCGCTTATTCGCGGGGCGCAAAGTTGTACTGGGAAGCCGCGAACTCACGCGAACAGTGCGAGCAAGCCATAAAATCCGCTGCTCGCGGATTTGCGGATTTTGCGGGAGATTCGCGAATCTCGCGTATTGCGAATTTACCGAAAATCCGCAAAATCCGCGAGCGAAACGGATTTTCCGCTCATGCTTACCCAAATGTAAGTGTAAACGGTTGCTATAATATCAGCAGAAGCTAGACATTGAAGAAAAGGCAGTGCCTGCATGCAATATCTTAGAGAGAGTTTCTTTAAAAGAACTGTAATAGTGTGTGATCTTGGCAGAGCTTAAAAAACCTAAAGAAAACATTACATGTAAGGTACTTTGGGGTACATGCATCAAAGTTACCATTTACGATTACCAAATAGTGATTATTAAGGAATTGCTATTTGGTAATCGCAAATGCCTATGCATGTAGGAATCGCCGAAAAATCTGCGATTCCATAACATTAGCTAATAGCGATTCAGAAATTGCAAATCGCTATTAGCTAATGTCACTCCATTCATTCCTATGAGACTACAGGCCCATAGGAATGAATGGTATTGCATTCGCTAAATGCATTACCAACTGGTAATCACAAATAGCAAATGCAAATCCAAAGGTGCCCAAAGCACCCCACAAAAAATGACAAGTGTGCACATGTAAAGTACTTGAGCTCTAGGGTGAATGATCCATTATCAGGGGAACAAATTTATAAAGCATGCCAATGATATGGCGGGAAAGGTAAAGTTACAGAGATTTGTGCTTGATCCCTGTCCGTGTATGTTCAGAAGAATTTTTACTATTCTATTTTCTTAAACCCGTGAAGATGCCCAAAGATTATAGCCTCACTGTATCGTCAATTCATACACACACATTGAAACAACAGTTTTTTAGTGATACCCACAATGAATCACAGAGGAAAAGAATATACAATATCAATATTTTTAAAAAAAGGAAAATTTACCACACCATGAGTTACTCTGTTGCACATTTATTATACATACAAATTTTAAAATTTGTATGTATAATAAATGTGCAACAGAGTAACTCATGGTGTGGTAAATTTTCCTTTTTAAAAAAATATTGATATTGTATATTCTTTTCCTCTGTGATTCATTGTGGGTATCACTAAAAAACTGTCGTTTCAATGTGTGTGTATGAATTGACGATACAGTGAGGCTATAATCTTTGGGCATCTTCACGGGTTTAAGAAAATAGAATAGTAAAAATTCTTCTGAACATACACGGACAGGGATCAAGCACAAATCTCTGTAACTTTACCTTTCCCGCCATATCATTGGCATGCTTTATAAATTTGTTCCCCTGATAATGGATCATTCAACCTAGAGCTCAAGTACTAGGTGTGTAACACAGTCCCAGACTGTCTTCTCGTGGGGACACCCTTGTCTCTCATTTTGAAGATTCACTATCCCCCCAGTCCCCTATTAGTCTGTGCGGGGTCCTCCTTTACTTTTTAAACACATGTAAAGTACACACATGCCCTAAGGCCATGTGTGCACTACATGGCACTTTTAAAAGGGCATTTTGGGGCATTTTTCAAAAAATTCACATATTAGCATCAACTTGAAGTTGATGGTAATTAGCTTTTCCTAAATGCACAGTGTGCATTTAGGGAAGGCTACATGCATCGGCATTAGGGAATCGCAAATTGATATTCTCTAAATGCATTTGCAATATAGGTAATCGCGAAAAATTGCGATTAACTAAATTGCGAATAATAAAACCTATATGCATTGGAAAAGGCCTTTTTCCATTCACAAATGGGCCTATTCTGCGAATTGGCACATTTGCGAACAGAAAAAAGCTTGATGCATGTGCCCCTCAGTTAGAAAATCTAATCACAGGAACAGGTTTCCAAATTATCCTTACAGTTAATACAATAAGGGAATGCCACCAACCGGTGCAATAAATTGAGTTGGAACCTCAACAGGATAAAGTTCTGGTGGTGTTGTACGTTGAGTATCAAAAATAGCTGAAGGCTATCAGACGGGGCCAGGGACATATAACATAGGACCTTTCTGTCCCATACTTAATCTTGTGCTTATACCTCAGAGTCATTTTGTTGAGGGAGGAGAGGGATGAAGGATTGTTGAACAGCTCTGGTCTGGGCAGAGCCAGGGTTGTATCTCTAATCTCCCTCAGCCTTGCAATTTCAAGGTCCCGGTCCAATGTCAAGCAATCTTAAATGATTTCTCTATTTAATGTCAATGCCTCATTGGTCTAGACTTGTGGCCACATCATCAAGAGTCGGGTCCATATTTTATCCTCCAAAGGAATTAACCCCAACTCATTTAGGCAGATAAAAGTGACAGGAAATGAGCGGAGCTATTTTCAGTTAGCTTAGCCCTATTGCTTTTTTCAGGCTCAAGACTCCAGCCCTGTAAGTAGCCACACCAAAGCATTTTGCCTGGTATCTCCCTAATATATGATGTGCAGATCTCCTTCCTAGTTTGACAGAAAATTGGAAGTGTGTGTTGATACTCCGCACAAACTCACTATTTCTGACCAATAGCTGCTGGTGCCAAGACCCAGAGTTGTTAAAAACAAGACCGAGGTAGCTACAATTATTCTGGTGTTAAATGGGTTTAGAGTGCAGAGAATCTTTTGATTTAACTGCACGGATAGGACTCCATGACATAACAAAAGAGTTGTTAATATTTACTTTGAAGTACAGCCCTTCCATAAAGGTTGAGGATTGGTCTAAAAGATGCTGCAAAGCTAGGGGTGTGTGCACCATAAAGACAGTGTCATCTGCATACAGCAGATCTGGAATGGGTCACTTCATGCATAAATTAAACAATACTATCAAGTCTATTGGTGCTTTTGGACACCTTGAAACTTAACTAAAATGGGTACTTTTTAAGTATCTTCAAAAGTAGATAAGATGGATGAATTATTGCTATTGGAAGAAAACATGTTCCGAAACTTAAACCTTACAACGCAGAAAGACCCCCACTCTACATTTGAGCTTACATTGTTGAGTGATCAGCAGCATCTTTTTTTAATGTCTCAGGATCAGAAGAGGAGAGCATAAAGAAAACATGTTGGGCAGTTATTCCAAGGCCACATTGTTGATGTATTTAAGCCCCATAACACTTAGGTAAAGCAAGCACAAACTTTTACTCAGTGATCTCCTAGCTTAAAAATGACGGTCCTTATTCCTAAAACCAGCGATTAGATGGATCATGGCATTGTAGGCTAAATGCAAATGTGAAATCCTAGAGATGAGGAGGCCTGTTTAATGGCCGTAACAGTGGTTAAGTCCAGAAGTAACAGCTGTGGCCGCCAACACGCCTTATGAGCAGTAGAAGGTTACGAGGAAAATTAGTATAAACTTACTCAGTGAGGAAAAGCAACTAGCAACACACCTTTTTCAGAGTGTAATATCATAGACACAAAAAGGTGCTTGTTAAGATGGCAAATAATGAAGTGAGATAAACATTAAACCACAGCAGTGACAGAGGTGAGCTATGTGGGACTCCATATAGACAAAAGCTTCTTGAGATAGATATAGATTGAGGCATACTTCCTGATATACTACCTCATTGTTTGAGTTAATAGATGTATACCCGGATGGGACACATCATAAGGCATCAAGTAGTTACGGATGTTTTTATCTGTTGTTCATTTTGTCTCTGGTTCCCAGGTTCCCATCAGGAACACTGTTTCATCATGCAGCTGTAACCTTAATATAGGTATAGTGGTTACCGCTCCGCCCTGTTTGGTTTAGAGGGTCCAATTTTTATTATCACATGCACTTTTTTCTATTATAGCTCTGGTCCTGACGAAGTGCCAACAACCCTTATGGCGACGCAGGCGAGAAACATGTTGACCTATGACCTTTAGACACCCGGGCATAGTGAGCCTCTGGGGCATTATTTTATTCAGCAGTTTATCTGCAAAGGGTTTACACAATACAGATACCCGCTGCATATTTACCCTTTATTAATTATTTTTACTACACTTGCACGCACTTTTAGTACCTTCACTGGACCCACACCCCACACACCCACATGCACCATCCGGCAGTCCTGAAAAGATCTCCGACAAAGAGACCCTTCAGGGGACCCATAGGGGATTGCAGCGCCGGCCCTACGAAGAGCAACGCCCGATGATGAAGCATGACACCTTTCGGGGTGTGTGAGGGCAACACAGGACAACACATGGTTGTCCCACTTTATTAGTGGGTCACATGTACCTGGGACACTCTTCTTTTTATTTCACCTTTCTATCTTGTGTGCACGGGTGACTATTTGCACCCCAAGGCGTGGGTAACTGTTTGCACCCCGTTTGTAGGAACAGTATCCCCCCTTTTTTGATAGTATGTAAGACATTAGGAGCATGGACACTGGACCTTGATTAGCTCCTTGGCCCCCCCTTCTCTCCCTTTTTTGTAATATACTTCCTGATATCTCTGAAAGAAAAAGCATGAATCATTTAATGATGTTTTCTTTAGCATGTGACACTGACAACAGCCTACTAATTGGCTTAGGTGAGGTCTTGGAGGACTTCAAGAGTTTCAGATGCAAAGCATGGTGACATAGGAGAGCATACCTCACTGGGACAGTCACTGCATCCCTTAGTTTTTATTTTGTTGCTTGGTAGATGTGGGTGAACGTTGTGTGCATGGATATGGATGTGTGGTTGTAAAGAAACGTACATTGCTATATAGAAACTTGCATACATAAGTGGTGTGTTTCGCTCAGTTTGTGCCCAGCGTTGGCTAGGGAGTTATCCCTTTGGGTAAAGCATATGATAATATAGGAGGCAAAGTAACATCATTGCATAGTGCCAGTGCTGCTCTCTCTGTGCCTAGCAGAAAGATTGGCACATGTTTTTGTGGTGAAGTTACATCAATGCATAGTGCCAGTGCTGCTCTGTCCGTGCTCAGCCGGAAGATTGGCACACGTTTCTGTGGTAAAGTTACATCATTGCATGGCTCATATCTGGTCTGTGGTCCTTGTTCCCTTCTTCGAACATTAGGAAAGATAGGCATGGGTATCTGGTGCTGGTTGGTTGGAGCTCCATGATATTGAAAAAAGGGTGTGCATGATTCTTATCTTTATTCTTTTTTTTACTATTTTCTCTTGCTTCACTTGTATTTTTTTATTCTTGTCTAGCTCTTTCTTCCCTTCTGCATCTGATCATTTCTCAAAATTTTTGTTTTCTGTATTTAATCAGCTCTAGGACTTGTCTGCTTTCGCCTAGGGACTTTTTTTCTGTTCAGCTGCGTCTATTCATCTGTCTTGATAAAAAACGACCAGTAGATGTCAGTAAAATACCAGAACACCTCCTTCGACACCGCTACCTTCCCGGAGAGCTGGAAGCACGCCGAACTCAGCGCCCTACTCAAGAAGCCATCAGCCGACCCCACCGACCTCAAGAACTACCGCCCCATCTCGCTGCTCCCGTTTCCTGCAAAAGTCATCGGGAAGACCGTCAACAAGCAGCTGGCTGCCTTCCTCGAGACAAACGGATCCCTCGACCTCTCACAGTCTGGCTTTCGGGCCAACCACAGCACCGAGACCGCCCTGATCGCAGCCACCGATGACATCTGAGCTCTGCTTGACAACGGAGAAACAGCGGCCCTCATCCTCCTAGACCTCTCCGCGGCCTTCGACACTGTCTGCCACCGTACACTAGTGCAGCGACTCAGCATCGTCGGAATCCAGGAGAAGGCACTGGAGTGGATCATCTCCTTCCTCGCCGGAAGGACACAGAGAGTCCGCCTCCCCCCATTCAGATCTGAAGCCACCGAAGTCATCTGCGGCGTTCCTCAAGGCTCCTCGCACAGTCCAACCCTCTTCAACGTCTATATGAGCCCCCTCTCAGACAACGCATGCCAGCACAACCTCAACATCATCCCCTACGCCGACGACACCCAGCTGATTCTCTCCCTCACCAACGACCCCGCCACTGCCAGAGCCAACCTTCACGAAGGGATAAAAGAGGTAGCCGAATGGATGAAGAACAGCTGCCTAAAACTGAACTCGGACAAGACGGAAGTCCTCATCCTGGGATCCTCACCCTCTGCCTGGGACAACTCCTGGTGGCCCCCCGCCCTGGGCAGCGCACCCAAACCAACAGACCACGCACGCAACCTGGGCTTCATCCTGGACTCCTCCCTCTCCATGAACAGACAAGTCAACGCCGTCTCCTCGTCGTGCTTCAACATCCTGCGCATGCTACGTAAGATCCTCCGGTGGATCCCCACCGAGACCAGTAAGACGGTCACCCAGGCCCTCGTCACCAGCCGTCTGGACTACGGCAACTCCCTCTATGCCAGAACCACCGCCAAACTCCAGAAGAGACTCCAGCGGATCCAGAACGCCTCAGCACGACTCATCCTGGACATCCCCCGTCGCAGCCACATCTCCGGACAACTGAGATACCTGCACTGGCTCTCGGTCAACAAGAGAATCACCTTCCGACTCCTCACCCACGCACACAAAGCCCTACACACCCAAGGCCCAGGATACCTCAACAGCCGCCTCAACTTCTACGCTCCCAATCGCCAGCTTCGATCGACCGGCCACGCCCTCGCCGCAGTCCCCCGCATCCGAAGAGCCACCACAGGGGGACGGTCCTTCTCCTACCTCGCCGCCAAGACATGGAACTCCCTCCCGACCCACCTCCGCCTGACCCAGGACCACCTCGCCTTCAGGAAGCAACTCAAGACCTGGCTGTTCGAGCAGTAGCGGACCCCCCTCCCCTAGCGCCTTGAGACCCTCTGGGTGAGTAGTGTGCTATATAAATGCTTTGATTGATTGATTGATTGATTGATTGAACTGCTTTCTGCTGAGGGATTTCCTTTCTTTTCTGGCAACTGCCTCTATTTAACTTTCTTGATAGAAAACGAACAGCAGAGGTCAGTAAAATATCAGAATCATTTTAGCATTCTCTAGATTCAAGTCCATAGACATTGCTTTCCCTGAACACCTGTAGACAATAATATTTTTTCAAATCTTGTATTTTCAGTGATATGACCACCGAAGGCCCTGATTTTATATTAAAAACAAAGCTTAGGACTATACCATTTCCAGCTGAAATGCAATATTTCTCTCCATGTGCTCCCATACCTGGTGTGTCATTCAGTTTGGTGCTTACTTTCCCTCCATGTTACAGAACAGTAGATGTTTCAGCACCCAGGATACTGTGCTGCATAGCTAAATACATATAAGGTCCCAAAGGCGAGACCGTTTGCATTGCAAATGCTTTTTATCTTCTATCATTGTGTGCTTTTCAGATGTTTTTAAGTGTCAAAAAGCTGTGCTTTGGAAATTAAAGAAATATTTTTTTTTAACTTTCCGAAAAGTGTGTAGTTGGACCAAATATTTGATAAGCAGCTACCTGTAGGCGAAATTCCAATTAAATAATTGCAGGATATTTTTGACGTTGTACGATGCTTTTGACCCCGTGCCCACCCCTCCTTCTTCCAGTATCCCCCGACATTGCATCAGGATCATATAACCTATTTATCTTTTTACACCTTATCACTGTCTTTTCCGAATTTTCTGTCCACCCACTCAAAAGTGTGCTGAGTGGGAGAGAGTTGTGATCTAGTTTTGATGTACTTGGCAGGCGACCCACGACACCTAAGAGATGTGCCAGAGTTTCAGTTTAACGAAGTTGTGTAATCCTGGTCGCATGCCTCTGTTTCCTGAACTGAAAAATTGGCAGTGTGCACAGAACAAAGGCCGAGGTGGGTGGGATCTGTGTTAATCGAACATAAACAGTTCTCTTTCTTTTTTATAAATAGACAACCATCCGGGAAGTTGCTAGGCTTATGCTGAAAGTGAAACGGAAGGGGTCTCCTGGTGTGTAAAGCCAAGAGAGAGGCAGGTAGGGAAAAAATAACCAAGCCTGCTCAACAGGATGCCTGCTGCTTGAAAAATGTAACTGTGGCCATGTGTTTAACCTACAAATGTGGAGGCTGTCTGGAAGCCAATATATTCGCTGTAATTGATGGAGTTTCTTGAAGCTTTACGAGGACACAGATTTATTGTTTTTGAGATATAATGTAAGTTTGTTACCAGCTTAGTTCTTGAGTGCGGTTTTTAATGGGCACTTGTAACAAAATGTTTGCAGTAGTTACAGGTTGGTTTCATAATACTCAATATTTTAAAAAGACTTTTTATCCTAAACATAAACCTTTTTGCTCGTGTTGTGGCCGCCTACCTAAGGCTGTGTTTAGTAGTGCATTTCCTAATGATAAGTTTACCTTGTGTTTCTTATTTCATTTACTATGTGTAAGTCGTTTTAAATGACAGTGAAAGACCAACAAAACATTCTTTTTCTTTTTAGCCACACCTTTGAACCCTCACCTCAACAATCACAGTATGTTGCCCTCACAGGACTCAGAAACTCCTTTATCTCACTGAAGATTGATGAATCACTTTCCTCACTCCAGAGAGCCTTCAGTAATCAGATGGGTTTTGCACGATACGTAACCTTCAAGCTGACATATTCTGCAATTTGTTTTTCTTTTTTAACCAGTATTCACATTTTAATTATAATGCGTTTGATGGAACAAATCAAGCATGTTATTGCAGACAAGTACATTGTGAGCATGTACACTTGGGTGCATTTCAGTACATATTTTCTTTTTCTATGAACACGGTTGTGAATCCCCAGAGCCATAACACAAATCAGCCAATTCAAACCATTGAGAGTGTAAAAAAAAATCTGAGTTAAAGCAAATAATGAAGGGTCTATAACCTATATAAAGAGTATCAGATTTACATTATGGTTGTCAGATCTGTAATAGGAAAAAATGTACTCCGGTAACCCATAAATTGGTGGTGAAAGTGTGGCAGAGAAAAGAGAGTAGAGTCACTAGGGCGGGAGTTTGAAACACAGAATGACAGTCAATGTATGTATTAAAAATATGCTGCAAAAAATTGGCCACAAAAAGGGTGCGTTTTTAAGTTTTGCCTGGCGTCCGCTGCGCAGCAGCGTTCGCGCAGGCAAAATCTAATGTTAGAAAGGTACTGGCTTTGGTCCCGCCTTCTCTTCCATTGGCTAGCTCCATAAATGGAGGCTAGCCATTGGAAGAGCGATCTGTCCGTCATTGCCGGAGCAGATTCGTGGGCGTTCCGGACATTTTTACTCATCCCGCCCCTTTGCGATCGGCATTTTGGCAGTGGGCGGGTTGTTTTTGGTTTTTTTTAGGTTGTTTTCTTCATTCCAGACCGACTGCCGCCGGAAGAAGTCCTGGTGAGTGCTCCCCTCCCGCTGTCCGTGCCTTTCCTGCCCCCCTCCCGCTGTCCGTGCCTTTCCCGCCCCCCTCCCACTGTCCGTGCCTTTCCCGCCCCCCCTCCCGCTGTCCGTGCCTTTCCCGTCCGACCTCACGCTGTCCGTGCCTTTCCCACCCCCCCTCAAAGGCGTCTTTTTCCCCCTCTCGCTGGCCACAGACTTGGGAAAGCACTGCGAGCAGCCCTGCAGCTGCACGGCTCTTTAATTCAACAACAACAGAGTGTCTGTTTTCAGACTCTGCAGTCACACACACTCCCTCTCGATGCTGCTTAGAAAACGGGGTTTTCAGCGTTTGTTGCGCACACTTTTAAACTCCTTGGCAAAGTGTTGAGCAGCAGAATACTCTGACATCGGGCAAGCTAAATTAAGTGCCGTCTTGTTTTCTTTCACTCTGACGCCAGTTGAATTATATATGTGCAAGGATGAGCTGCTTTACACGATGGTTTCTAAGATGGAGTCACTCTGCACAAAGAAGAACTCTTCATTCTGCTTTCACCTTTCCACATTCAGGCTGCAGGTGGCAGCCTTCTCGGAAATTCAGTGATCCATTCCAGCCGGATGTAGAAAGGCAAAATTGCAAAACAGAGAGCGTGCACCGCCATATTAAAACAGCTTCTACTTCATTGTCTAACGAGGTACAGCTGCTATTCCCGTTGTTGGCCAGCAGTGATGTTAAAGGCTATCCGTGTAGGGATGGGCTGTGATGGAGCCGGCGAGAAAGGGAGGTATGCGGTTTAAAGGGGTGTAGGTGTGCGGTCTCATGTCTGCCAGACCAGCGTGCACTGAGTGGCCCTCAGCCCCGCGTCTCGGCACACGTGGATTTTGTAACCAGGTCTTTCCCAGGGCGGCTTCCATTGCCTCCAGTGCTGCCGGCTTTTTATTCTACTTTGGCGGTAGTGCGCCCTGGGCTCTTCTCCCAGCCCGACCAGTGGCCCAGGCCCCCAGACCTTATTTCCAAAGCAAGCCTGAATGGGAAGACCCGGTGGCTGGGCACAGCCTGCTGCAGAACTGAACGTGGGTGAGCCGGGGACAAAGGGGCCAGCGGCATCCAGTAAGTAAGTAGTTCTTTATTGTTGGTTAATTAAAACCATTACAATATATACAATTCCACAATGTTTAAAATGAACATTTAAGTAAATAAAAAGAGAAAAGGTATGTATTCTAAGTGTCCAAAAGACTGACGTGAGTTTCAGTGAAATTATTCAAGACACAAATTTTCTTTGGAAACAGGGTTCTTAAGTCAAGATGAAGGTCGGACCTGTGACAATAGGTCTTGTTTTTTCACGAAACTGTCCAGGAATTTAACTGATCTACAAATCAGTTGAGGATCCGCAGTGCATAAGATTTGGATTATCGCAGTCCGGCAGGTACGAACTCCTTGCTCGTTGAGCTTGTCCTTTAACCAATACCGCCGACCTTGATACATAGCCGGACAGATGCAAACTATATGAATAATGTCTTGTTTACCTGCGCCACAAAGGTCACATTCCGTTGATTCTTGTGGTTTCCATTTTGGTTCATCAAATCTTGTCGGGAGGTTACCCAGCCTTAATTGAAGAAATTTACATTTGATAAAGAACGAGAAGGCCATGTCTAAATAAGCTGCTGGTATGGGCTTTATGTATGATTTGATGGTCATCCAGGCGTGGGTCCGGGCGCTGAAGGTTATTTTATCGTTGAGAAGCGAGTGTTTCTTGGCGATCCTCACGACCGCTTGTTTGAACGAAGAAACTGGCAGTTTTGTTCCCCACATTGGTCCCAGCTCGGTTGTATCCAGTGAGAGTTTTAGGTACTTTGCGTGCTCGGAGCTCGGGTTTGTGTGGATTGCTTCCCACAATGCCCCATTCATTTTGTTCTCCTTGTTCCTCCAAACGTTGCACCAGAATTTGATAGCCTCATATTTTTTCAGTAGTACTTGTGATTGTAATCCAAATTCAAGTCTTACTTGCGCTGGTGAAGAGCTGTTCGGTAGGGAAAAGACCCGTTTATAGACTTTAGTTTGTATTTTGTCTATGAGAGTAGCACTTTTCCCATGATGTAATACACTCCCATATGCTATTGTGGGTAACAGCTTTGATTTCATTGCGGTTAGCAAGGGGGAGACAAGAGGACCTTTTAGCTCTGCTGCCAAACTAGTGAAAGCGTGCAGTAAGGTGGACCCTTTTTTTTCCATGTCCTTAAAATGCACTTGGAAATTGAGACGGTTGTCTAAATGTACCCCCAGGTACTTGTAGCTGTTTACCACTTCCAGTTGATCATTGTTTATTCGGAAGCTTGGTGAAGTTTTGCGTCGTCGCGTTATGAGCATTACCTTTGTTTTCCTGATGTTTATGGTTAACAGGTTCTTTTGTGTGTAGACGGACATGTCATGCAGTAGGCGTTGGAGGCCAATTTTTGTTTGGCTCAGCAATACCACGTCGTCCGCGTATGATAAGTGCGTTACACGGAGGCTACTTAACCGGGGAGGATGTGCGTTGACCTTGTCCAGGCTTTCTGTCAGATCACCCATAAATAGATTAAATAGATGTGGGGCCAAAACACATCCTTGCTTTAGACCATCGGCAGTGTTGATCTTCCGGGTTAGGCAGTGCCCGTTGTCAATTTTTACCTGCATCCAGGTGTCAGTGTACAGGTTAATGATGGGCAAGAGAATTGAGTCCGGTAGGCCCAGTTTTTTTAGTTTTGCCCAAAGCAATTGCCTGTTGACGCGGTCAAATGCCGCCTTGAAGTCCACAAAACAGGTGTAGAGCTCCTGGCGGTTCTGTAGGCTTTTCTCTGCGATCAGGCATAGGGGCATAGCATTCGTCATTGTTCCCATGCCACGGCGGAACCCAGACTGATTCAGTGGTATTTTGTTGTTCTTATCTGACCATTGGGCCAGGTCTGCTAGTATCATTGACGCGTAGTATTTTGCTTCAGCGTCGATGAGGGCGATCAGACGGTAGTTATTTGGATCTTTACGGTCTCCACCTTTATAGATTGGAGTTATGATCGCCCCCCTCCAGCTCTCAGGGATACCACCTGTGTTGTTTACTGTTCGGAAGAGCAAATCGAATTTACTGGCCCAGTACTGTGGGTCCTCCTTGTAAATGGCTTGCGGAACGCCGTTTGGACCAGGGGCGCTTTCTTGCCTACTTTTCTTGATTATTTTTAATATGCTTTGCTCTTCGTCTTGCCTGGTGTGTGGTGCCAAGTTTTCCACAGTTTTTAGGCGGTCCCCTTGATGGACTTGGACAATGTGTTCTCCCACTGATTTAACTGTTACTTTGCTAAGCAAAGTTGCCGGTGTCATCCAATTATTTATTGAAAATGTATCCATTATATGTTGGGTCCATTCCGGTTCGGTTATACAGGTCATACTTATTGGTTGAGCTGTCTGGTTTACGGAGTTAACTTGTAACCAGAACGCCCTCGAGTCTGCTCTCTTTATATTATGCAGTAATTTAGACCAGAATTCATTTACAAGATTTTGCTTTTCAGTCCATATTAATTTCTTATATTGTTTCCTGGCCTTACGTACTGCTTCCCAAACGCTGGAATTTTGGGTTTGACCATGTACTAGGTATGGGCGGAAAATCCGTTTCGCTCGCGGATTTTGCGGATTTTCGGGAAATTCGCAATCCGCGAGATTCGCGAATCTCCCGCAAAATCCGCATATCCGCGAGCAGCGGATTTTGCTCGCACTGCTCGCACTGTTCGCGTGAGTTCGCGGCTTCCCAGTACAACTTCGCGCCCCGCGAATAAGTGCTAAATTGCAGAAATACGATCTTAGCAAAACTGAAACTACTTGCCAGGTTCAAAAGTTCAGGCTCATCATTAGTAGCCATTTCCTGTAGTGCTTCCTGAGGGCCCCTCCAGAGTTCAGTTGCCAGTTGCAACTATTATGTAACCCTGCTCTGAACCTCAGAATAGTTACACATATGCCACAAAGGTCCTGAATTACAGCTAAGGGAGACAAGCAGGAGCCAGGCTGGAAGTTAAAATCCATTAATCAGCCCCTAATTCATTATTGTCAGTTGGGGCAGGGCAGGTGTTGTAACTAATTTTGCAACAATGAAAGCACTTAGCAAGTGCAAAAGATCACTAATCAGGGCGCACTAAGGAAGCAGGTGCCAGCTAAAAAAATATTCTGTGACACATTAATCAGCCCCAAATTAATTCAGGTCACTTGAGGCAGGGAAGGTGTGCTTTGCTTTGCCGAAAATAATGTACACTGGACAACCAGAGGGTGTGGTGATGAAACAGAGGGTGGCATGGGTGGGCCAGAGGGTGGCATGAGTAGTCAGAGAGTGGCAGTGGTGACAGAGAGTGGCAGTGATGAAGAAGAGTGTCCCAAACAGGCTGGACACGTAGAAACAACAAGTTCGCAAAACTTGCGACCCGACAGGTAAGTTCGCAAATTGCAAAATTGTAAAAACCCTCGCGAACTGGCAGAAACACGGGCGAACACAAAAAAAAAAAAAATCCGCAAATTCGCGGGAATTCGCGGATTTTGCGGATTGCGAGTTTGCAAATCCGCAAAATTCGCGAACGCGAGATCCGCAAAATTCGCCCATGCTTACCATGTACTCGATGCGTTAATTTTTTCAAGTGCCTCCTTAATGATCGTGCTGAGCTATCGAATCTGATGTTAAATTTGAGAGGAGTTTTGGTTTTGTTGTTTGTACTGGTCCTCGGGAGTTGTTTCAAATAGTCACTCCAAATTTCTGGGCTCAGAACGTTCTCTATAAGGAGCGCTTGTAATAAGTTCTTAGCATCATTGGCTATTTGAGGGAGGGATTTGCTCGTCCACTTAAGCCGCTTCAAATTAATAGTAGTGGTGCTGCCTGGTAGCATGGGCGCTGGTGCGTGTTTGGTTATGCTCGTCCTAATCTCAAGATGTTGCATTGAATGGTCACTGTCCAAGGAACAAATTATGTGAAAGTCTTGTACTTGACTTAACAGGGGTAATGTGACTAACGTGTAGTCCAGAATGGAGCTTGTGTTGCGACCTGGGTAGGTCATGGAGGGGGGGTTGTCTTGGTTAGATCTTCCATTTAGTACCCTAAGGCCAAGATTTTCTAGATCCCACATGAATTGTTTGCCCTCCTTGTCCCTCTTCCTGACTTGAGGAATCACCTGCGGCACAACATTCCAAAATTCATTAGCTGTGTTGATGTTAGTTTCATCTTCTGATTCTTGAAGCAGATTAGAGTTAAAATCACCAGTGAGAATTATCTCCCAGTTAGGGTGTTCCAAACGCAGGTTTGAGACCACTGTTATTATACGTTGGAAGAGTGCTTTGTTGGGAGTTTTTTTTGGATTAACATAAGTGTTTATTAAAATTAAAGTTCTGTTTATGGCCCTTATCGTGCTTTCCAGTTTTAGAATTTGCATGTCCGCCGTTGTTGCAGCCAGTTGTGATGCTTTGATGTTTAAGGCTGTTAAAATATAGATGGAGAGGCCCCCACTAACTCGCCCGAAGCGTTGGGAGCGGGTCGCACTTACATGGTAGCATAGCCGGCCTGGTATGTCAATTGGCTCGATTAGCCACGTTTCTTGTAGGGCTATTATTGCGTATGGAGCCCAGGTGGCAGCTTTGCCGTTTTTGGTTACAATGTCTTTTGCGCCTGCAATATTCCAAGAGAGTACCTTTATGACTTGTCTTTCAGTGTTAGTTGACTTGCAGGAGATTCAATTGGGGGATGTCGATTGCGGCCATAGGTGCTCAAACTCGGTTACTTCGGGTCCCCTAGCACCATGAAGGACTGAGCGCGTTGGTCGGTTCGTCTGTACTTGATTTACGATCTCGTGGCTCCTTTTTAGGAGCGGGGGCGGATACGCTGCCTTGGCCACTTCCTTCAGAACGATTCCCCATTTCTTAAATTTAGCCATCTCTGACAGAATGTGGGTCACTATACTTGCGTCCCTCCATGTTGTAACCGTGCATTCTTTTTTTGCCTCGTCATTCATTGTTGTAAACTCAACCGAGAGAAGATCTGCTGAGGTGAGGTGACCAAGGCTTGGGATTGCTGATGTTAAACGAAGTATGTTCCCTCGGTTTAGGTAATCTTGTGAGCCTTGTAGTTCATATTCGGGGATAAAGAGAAGTTTCCCTATGTTAGTGGTTTCCTCCTTTATCATTTGCAAATTGTCACAAGTTTTAACGGTTTGACGTTGTTTCGTTTGCATGCGACTTCCAGTGTCTATTATGTTAACGGTGTGATGGTTTTTGAGTAAACTAAGTGCACCATTCTGGAGTCGTATTTGTGGTATAGTTAATGTTTTTGCTTCTTGTTCCACACTTGTTGTTTGCCTCATTGCTGCTAAGCACTCATTTGCGTCAACCGGATTCTCAGGGTGGTCTCTTCCCCTTACTTTGTTTGTTGTTTCAGCATTAGCTGCCTTTATGTCAGTGGGGAAGGTAACTTTGATGAGTTCCAAATTTTTCCTATTAACGTTTGTTACCAGTTGCCTGTCAGTTTCTATGTCCGCACTGGTGGTGGTGGTTAAAATTGTGGATGCCATGCCGTTATTGATTGATTTTTTGGTAACCTGACTGTAAAGCCTGTAATTACCAGATTTGCCATTGTTTTGCTCTTTCTCTAATATTAGGTGCCGCTTATTTGTA
Source organism: Lissotriton vulgaris (assembly GCF_964263255.1). Taxonomy (NCBI): domain Eukaryota; kingdom Metazoa; phylum Chordata; class Amphibia; order Caudata; family Salamandridae; genus Lissotriton; species Lissotriton vulgaris. Next base: position 1,299,991,774 of record NC_141695.1, on the reverse strand, counting down.
CTCTGCAGACTAGGACTTTGTGTTGAGGCAAGATCAGGTTTATCTAGTTTGAATTGACAAGTCATTAATGGCATACTTGATTGATCTTCAAGGCTGACTCCTTGTTCAAAGGAGGAACTTGATCCAATAGAATTACATTGGTCAGTAATTGGAAGGTTCCCTGTATCCAAGACTTTTGGGGAGGTGACTACTGCTGCATGTAGGGGTCTGCTGGACAGATTTTTCTGTGCTTGTTTGCTAAGAGTTTCTGTCCTGCAGTCAGGTTCATTCTTCTGATCGTTATATTTTTTGTCTTTCATTATCGTCAATTGTGGTGAATCATTTTTGGTGACACTCCAGTTTATTATTTTTGATTTGGCTTGATCAAAAATGGGAAAGTTTGCTATGCTCTGTTTATTTTCAGGTTCGCATCTAGGTTGTTGATTTCTGTTTTTTCTGACCCTTTTTTTCTGGCGTTTGGTGAGTCTTGTCCCATTGTCAATATTGGTAGTTTGAACGATTGTGGGGTTTTTAGTGGTGGTGGGTTGACCTGTCAAAAGAATGTTGGATTTTACATTTGTGGTACCCATTCCTTCGTCTATTATTATGCCTGAGTTGATTTGATTATCATTTCCTTCTGTCGGCTGTTGTAGAGGAACAGCTTTGTGAGCTGCCTCTACGTTCCTAGACTTGCTTGCGTCGCTTGGTTGGGTCACTTGATGGTCAAAGGAGATCAAATCGCCACTTAGTTGAATATTGTTAGTAGGTTGACTTGCCTGCTTGCATTCCTTCAGGATATCCTTTAGTAGGTGCCGCAAGTCCTGCAGTTTGTCTAGTATTGGATAACAGGTGCAAGGCTGGGTTGGCATACTTGGGCAAACTTGCTCCATGAAGCTGTTAAATGTGCCAGCCATAGTGCCAAGTTTTTTATTTATGCCAGCTATATGTTCAGCTATTGAGCCCATTAAGTGTATTTGTATGTCAAGTTTATCTGATTGCATATTGAGGGTTTTTATGGACGTTTCCAATATGCACCCCAGCGCGCTATGGAGAGTCAAAATGGCGTCTAGATTGCTTTTTACGTCCTGTTCAACTTCTGGTTGGTTGCTGTGGTTTTTATTTTGGCTAGTACAGATATCCAGGTGTGCCTGTTCGCAGAACAATGTTTCTTGTTTCATTGCCTGGATTCGATTTTGTTCAAGTTTTGGGTTGCTTACTTTTGATGCAGTGTCTGATGAGGATAAGCTTGATATTTCTAGTATGGATGCTTTCTTTGGACCATCCTTGTCACAAGGTCTTGCATATGTAAGCATTTCGTTATCTGATGCCGGTTTTGATCTACTGAGGGTCTTTACTATGCTTTTGTTCATTCGACCTGTATTTAATGAAACTTCTGACTGTGAGTCATGAATCGTTATTACTTGGTCCTCCAGTGCCGCAAGGAGTAGTTTGTCGCTTGTACTGGTTTGGTCCATATCACTTCTGGTTGCATTAATGGAAGAACAGCTCCTGTGCCTTGCAATGTTTTCGTTGTTATTCATTATTATGTGTGGTTTACTTACCAGATTTTGGTCTTTTGTTTTTGCTGCACTAGATTTTAGTTCTTTGTTTGGGCGTGGAACCGGTCTTGGAGTTGAATGGTTATTAGGATGAGCCTTGTCCAGGGAGTCACTCCAATTGATTTTGTGAGGGCTATTCCTCTCGCATGGACTATCCCTTGTGCTTACTGAACACTTACTTTCAATCATGGGTAAGTTTGTTCCACTGTTGTTAGGTATTACTTTGCTTGTGTGTCCTTCCAGAGAGGTGTCGAGGGGTCTTTTTGATGCTGGTATTGTTGTTAATGAATTCTCATCGTCAAGTCCTTTTGGCGGGTTGGATGTAGTGTTATTCCTGTGGACGTGGGCTTGACATTGCATCATGTGTATATTTGTGTCATGGGTTAGATCCACGCAATTGTGCTTCAATTCAACTCCGTTCGGCGTTGTGCTTGAGGCTGGTTTAGGAACCGTCATGTTTGTATTCTCTGACTTTGCTTTACAAGTGTTTGGCGTCATAGGTTTTTGTAGACCATTTGGGGTTGCCGACATAGAGTAAATCACCGACATTGGGTCCTTCATGAATGCAAACTTCCCGGAATGTTTCAGTGTTCCAAAAATTGGGTAGGTAGGGGATGTTAGACTGGGAAGTGGGCCAGCTTGTTGAAGGTGAGTGGGCGATTTGGTCTTGACTTTCTTCCTGGTGGTTCTAAGTGGAGTTGTTCTCAGCTTCCCAGATCTCATCTTTTTGTTTCCCAGGTGGTTTACTTTGTTAGATTTTTAATTAGTTGGTGTTTTCTGAGATTTCCTGGTACTGGCTTGGGTGCTTACAGCCTCGCACCTTGTTTAACACTGAGGACCTTGAGAGGGCACGCAGCTATCTACAGCGGCATCCTTATTTCCTGGTCCTGCCGACACCTCCCGGCAGTGTTTGCCCAAGTCCCGGCCACCCAGCTGACTCAAGGTCTCAACGGAGACACGAGGACAAGCCTGGGCGAGCGCACTGCACCCTCGAAACGTAAGGGAAGGTGCGATGCAAGGGCACGGCGGTGCTTTAACCGGAAACCGTTCCACCTATGTATGAAGCGAGTCAGAAACTGAAGCAAGTTTGTTTTAGTTCCTTCTCTTCTCGAATATTCTCGCTGAGACCGCGATATATTAGTCCATCTGAGAATGTACTGGGGCCAAAGTCGTAGCTCTAAGGGGGTGGTGTTACACCCCTGCTAAAACATTTACTATGTAGTAAATAACTTGAGTACAAATGTTTTCTGTCGGATATCGTGCGGTCTGTTGGATTTCACCTGGAACTTTTGCAGGCTCAAAGTGGCACAAACACACTCTTGTATGTCTGAGTACATAGTGTGCCCCTAACAATACGCACTCCTCTCTTTCCACTGTCCCTTAAGGCCCCCTCTTACTTCTCGTGTGATGTAACAAGTTGGCCACCGTGATTATTGGGAAAGCTGAAGCTCACCCCCTAATCATACAGACGCCCCTGCTACCAGCCCTGCATTTTGCATTTACCGTGTGTGTGCATTTGCATTGCTCATGCCTATTCTGTGGCAAAAACATTAGCCCGCCTGCGCACGATGTACTTTTCTTTCGAGCAGAGGTTGCAGGGCTCAGAGTGCGATTTTCTACCTGTGCTGGATCTGTTTCTGAGAGGGGAGCGGAGACTGAAGCTGAACATTTGGTAAATGCTTTGCACAGATGCATGCTCCGGTCCTTGGCTCGGAACTAGGCTGTCGCGTTTTATGAAGGGATGTTTCCAGTACCAAGCCAAAAGGGGGTGCTGCAAGAGCAGTGCTGGCTGGTGCTACAGCTCAAATCACCTTAGGGTACTTTTTAGATCTGTGGTTCTTCAGGTTTTGCCAACTATGTCTGAGATACATCTACAGTTCTCTTGATGCATTGGTACTGACTCTGGACACCCAACCAACCCAACTCCACTGTGTCATCAGGCAGACAGTCCCTCCGTTTGGACAAATCTGGGCAGGTGTGAAGCTCCTGTTTCTCTCATACTGAAAGTGAAAATGCTGGTTCAAAGTTTGTTTCGGCTTCCACAAATTCACGAGTCGGATGGCTCATCGGCTTTGCCACGTAGGCTTTGAATATTGTCTTGTGTTTTACGGTTTCTGGGCGTATCATTATAAGCTCTATTTGTTCAGCGACTTTGGAAATTACATTTTTTTTAGGTACTTTTAGAGGCACTGGCACAAATTCTAGCAGTAGCTGGTGAGGGAGTGCGAGGGAGTGCAGAGTGACTAAGGAGTGCCGAGTGACTAGGGAGTGCTAGGGAGTGCAGAGTGCTAGGGAGTGCAGAGTGCTAGGGAGTGCAGAGTGACTAGGGAGTGCTATGGAGTGATAGGGACTGCAGAGTGACTGCAGAGATTAAGCTAATGGCAATGTAAATGACAATGCCATTTATTTATCTGTTTTCAAAACTAACACGTAAATACAAATTTTGTCATTTACAATGCCAATAGCTCTAACTTTTCCAAAGGCGAAACCATTGCATTGTAAATGCTTGTTAAATATCTAACAGGGTTAAGACACTTGCTTCTGAGATCATTGTGTGCCCAGCAATTTGACGGGTTTATAATAGTGGTAAGAAAACTAATAGTTAACATAGTTCTAGTTGAGTTCGGTGTTTTGTCCAGTCACAGTTTTCACTCAAAAAGTAACATAGAACTTTGCTGTAAAGCACATTGTGTAACAAGAAGATCACATATTCGTTTTTTTTATTTATATAGACAACTGGGCTACTGTGTTTGACACTCAGATCATGTTGTTACTACCAGTTCATAAGTAGCAAGCCTTCTAATACAGCACAGTGAAATATTTACAGACGCCAAGGAGCTGCACGCAAACTGTAAGTCATGGGTTTAGAGCCTTATTATTTTTTCTCAAACTGTTGTCTTTATTAATATTGAAAAGAAGTGTTTTTTTGGGAAGTAATAAAGTTTTACTAGTATCTTATTAGTACAGACAACCACAAGCCATTTTAAAGTTTTATATCTTGACTTTGTGTTTCGACCATTCACTCTTAACATTTAATCTCTACAAGTGTGGATGATATGTGATTCCTACACCTTATAAATTATAACCCTCGTTGTCGTATGTAACATTTCATGTACGTTGAATTACACATGTATAATTTATTGTGCCTCTGTGTGTGATAAAAAGCGCAGTGACACCATAAACTGGGATAAGCAGCACTATAAAAAAAAATTAAAAAGTAGGTGCCATTTACATCAATATTTGTATAATTATTCATACAGAAAGACAATCCTTGCAATCTTCGAGTGCAAGCACATCTCTTGCATAGGGAGTTGAACAAAGTTAAAAATCTACATTCAAATCAGTTTCTCTCGAGTCCTTGTGAAGTGACAACACACAGTAAGCCTTTGTTTTCTTCCTTTGCTTTGTCTAGGTGTTAGTGTACAGTTATCCCCCATCCAGTATTAAACTCAAACAAAACGAGGGATTGATATCCCTTTAAATAAGATCTTTGTTCTGGACCCAGCTGAAAGTGTAAATAAGAGCGTTGCTGCTCCAACGGAATGGCACTTACCCAGAGAGAGAGCCGCTGTGAGAAGCAGGAGCGCCATCCTCCTCCCAGGAACGGCAGCAGGCGCGAGCAGGCTGCGGAGCAGGGCACGTCTCTGGCTGCAGAACGCTGACTGCGCTCTAGGAGGCGGGAAATGTCTTAATACAGCAGCCGTCGGATAGCTGCAGGTGCCACTTCTGCTTTCTGCCATTACGGACTCAACCGAAGCCAGGCGGAAGTGGCGGCAGCCCACTCAGCTGCACCACATCTTCCTCGTGCTGAGCGGTGCTCTGTAATAACGGTTTCCTCATGGAAAGTCGTGTCTTTAAGGTCGTGCTTATAGGAATTCCCTGAACTGATTAGGAAAAAAATTGTGTACCCATCGTTCACCGCCCCTTTACCTCGCCTTTGTTTGTATCCCGCCATACTTTCGCTCTTTTGCTTTTCTCACCTCTCTACCTTTCCTCTCTTTTCATAAACCCGAGAACTGCCGTTTTCTCATGATCACACTCTGAGCCATCCCTTCCCACTGTTTCTTCCTCTTCGCTCCTCGTAACCCGCTCACGCGTTTCTTTTTGCAACTTCTTAATTGCCTTATTTCTATCTTCTTTCCCTCAGCCCCTCTCCCTTTCTCCTCTTCTTCCGTATATTTCATCTCAACCACCTGTTGCTCCAGCTTTTTGCGTACTTTCCTATAGATGTTCTGCCTCCTCCTCTTCTTTCCGTTTCCTACTTACTCATTCTTTCTCTCGTCCTCTCTTTCCACTTGCACACACCTCTTCGAAGGAACACCACTATAATCTCTCGTATTTCTCCTCTGGCCGTTGTACACAATTCCTGTTTCATTTTTAACCCCTTGGCTGCCATCAAGTTAGCCCACACCAGTGGCGATATTTTATCTAATGCTCGCCCAGTCTTCAAGTAAGCAAAGGAAAAGCACATGTGAAAATGTGACACGTCCCATGACGACCACCGACGTCACAAGGGTGTGCTGAGACACTATTTATGACGTATATATATACGTCAGGCGAGGAGTGACACCTCGGGCTCAGAGCGTCTTTGCTCTGCGCCTCCAGAAAGCCAGGCTGCTGATTTTTTTTAACTGTGATACTTTTGATACATAAATAAATTAATATTGTATATAAATACACATAGTATACGTAGGGTTTCCTTAAAATGTTAGTTATGTTTTTCTCTTCATAAATGTTTTATACCTGGAAAGTAAGACTGTCGATATAACCTATACTCGATGCTATTGAGTACATACCATTTTTTATTCTTTATATATATGGTCCAGCAAGGGCAGATTTGTGCTTTTATTGAGTAATTTTAATAAAAAACAAAAATAACTAATTTTATATCACATGGGCGGCTTGCCGCGGCTTTCTTTTTGTACCAACTCCGAATAAAATAAAATCCCCTCGAGGCCTGTGGCTGTTTGTAGGGACTGGAGGAGAGCACTTCCCTTCATAGCAGAGTACAAGAGCTTCACAGGAGCCATTGGTCTGTGATTCGTGCTCCTTAATGGTCTCAGTTCGTAATGCCTGTTTCGGACTGCCTCTGACTGTGCCCACTCTTCATTACAGCTTGGTGCACACCCCTTGAACAAGGTCTACCCTTTCTCTATCACTGTCAATGGTTCCGTTCCCATCAAAGCCAAATGTTCACCCCCCCCCCCCCCCCATTCCCCCTTACGACCACCACAAGCCTTGATGTATCCCTTCCCAGCACAGTGCATCCCTTGATCCATGGCACTACAGCTGAGGTCTTCACACTTTTTTATGCCGCACTACCCTTTGTAACAACATTTCCCTCGATCCCCCCCCCCCCCCTGGAATGAGAACATATTTTTTTCACAATTCATCGATAAAATTGCCAGCTCTAAACATGATTAACAATTTAAACTTTGCAGTTATGTTTTCTGGATACCGGCTTCCAAAAGCTACACAATTGACCTCTGAGTTTGGTTGAGGTCCCTATTTCAGTTTCTTTATGAGGACGGTTTCAGGTTGGATATGTTTTTTAGGTGACTGATCATCAATGCATTTCTCGTGCACCTAACATACTAGTGTCTCCCCGACTAAGACACAGGTGGGTAATCTATTGACACCGGAAGTTTATGGACGCGAACCGGGGATGACGCTTCTCTAGAAATCGCATGATTCTGGACACATACCCGTGTCTTTTCCTTACCATCCCTTTATTACGTGGAATGGACGTGAGCCACGGGAATTAGTTATGCTACACTGACCCAAATCGTTTACCAATATACACACACCAGTGTGCACATCCGTGGCTCTTATTGACTCCTAACACCACTAAAACGAGTTACAGATCGACTCATAAACTGAATTCGTTTCCACACACCCTGCAATACAGACCTGCTGGGTTGGAATTATCACCGTCATCTCGATTACGCTGCTTTGCTTTCATAATCAGAGCCTGGAGAAGTCATGAGAGTATTCTCCTAGACGAAACACATGTTGTCTGGTTGTTTTTTGCTGATTGCTTTTCGACTCAAAGAAAATTAAAAGAAACAAGAAACAATTCTTCTGCAAACTTTATTGAAATAGAATTTTCTAATGGACTTACATTATAGAGATCCTTTTCTAAACACACCATTGTATGAGTGCCCAGGATTTGGTAGTACTATGTTGTTGTAGATTTTCCCTACACGCATATAGGGGTTACAGGGTCTCCCCTACTAGCTAGCACCATATTCACTTGAACTTTACTTAACACGTACGCAAATATAGCTGAGCGCCACCACTTCCTACTCACTGAAAACCCTCCCTCTTGACTGTACCAATCTTTTGACACCCACTACCTAAATTTCCTGCTCCAAATTCTGGGCAGGGACAGATTTTCCTCCTTTAAATAACTTTCTCGTTATACTTGGCCCTCATGAAACGCCAAGGATCCCTTCTGGACCAATAGGGCATGAACCATGTCGACCCAATCCACTTCACCGGCACTCTTGACCAAACTACATTTACTCATTATTGGAAAGTAACAGTTTGGCCTCTGTTTTTACTTTACCCGGTGGACCTTCCTTTATTGGGTATTACTGTGGTATTTGAAACCCACTTACTCACTAGCGCCATACACCTACACTCACCATCATTGTGTCTTGCCCTTGGAATCTGAACCAGAGTATCCTGCTCACCCTCAGAGCGGAGCAGGACAGAGCTTAGAAGAGCTGTGTGGACTGGTGAGGCGGCGGCCCTTTCGAATCTTCAACTCTTCAGCTTGCGGGCTTGCAGGACGGCTCCTCATCGCCCCTCGTTACCCGATACCCACTGCTTCCTGCATCTTCCCGCAGCTTCAAACAGCCACCTGAACAATGGAGCGCGCAGGAGCGGGGGCGACACAGGTTAGAGGGATCCACAAGACTGTTTCCCCCATGCTGCCGTCACCCACAGAGGCAGATCTAACAGCCCCCAGACCAACTGGGCGCGCGGGGGCAGCAGAGCCTGGATTGGGACTGGTGACGGCCCTTCTGCTGTTGCCCAGCAAGCCTGAGCCACGCCTGTGCCTGCCAACAGTCAACTGTGGGGGAGCTGGGGCGCCAGGAACCTGGTGCGGTTGCTTCCCAATCTCACAGTTTCCCATATCTACCTAACCTGCAAGCCCGCCACCCTGCAGAAGCGGCCAGGGGCCTCTGAAAACGGGAACGGTCAACAGCTCGAACTGCTGTGTTCATCCGAACGCATCATCAAAGCCGTCAAAATCCGGACCTGACACAGGCGATTCGCGGCCGACTCCGTGTTTTGAAGAACAGCCCATCACCAACAAGGGAGGTGTTGGACCCGGCCCTTTTGGCAGGTTCACCCCAAGACTTTTTGCTTTTTCCTAGCCTGTTTCTGTGACCTGGTGTTGGTGTTTTTAGGCCTCTGCGCACTTTTTCACTGTGGTACAGTGTAAAGTGCTTGAGCTCTCTGTGTATGTGTGGCGAGTGACCTGCCCTCCCATAGGAATGAATGGGGAATATGTATGCCCATGGTAGTTCCTGATGTGTGGGGAGTGCAGGGTCGAATTTGATATGTACGAACTCGTGAGATTGAATGCTGCGTAATGATATATGCGGAATGGCTGTGTCTAGTGTAGAAGTGCCACTTTTAGAAGTTGGCATATTTGTGTAATTTGTGTCTGGCATGTGATTGGCTGGTGAGCCTGGTCCAGGAGAGCCTGGGCCTGCTTGTGGATTGACTGTCTGGGTTGAGGGTGACAGGGGCTGGGGAGCCCCAGGAGGTTGTCTGAGTTAGCCCGTGGATGAAAGGCTGCATCTGCTGCCAGGGAAGTGGGAGGAGATGGCACCTGGGAGTGAAGAGGGCTGTGGCCGCCTGCCACAATGCTGGCTCCACCTCCTGCTGGGCGACTGTCGCCTCTGCCCCTTACACTGAAAGGAGTTCCCTATAACCAGTTCTAGCTGGTTCTCACACTGCCTGCACCCTTTAGACAAAGGATTTTACGGTATTAAGATAGAATATCGACGGGAAAATATCGACTAGCATTAATATCGTGGTAAGAATATCGAAAGAAAAAAATATCGTCTTAGTAAATATCGTTGTAAAAAATATCGTTTTGTTAGAATGACATAAATATCGTCAAACAAAAATATCGATGCATAGAATATCGTTGACTAAAAAATCGTTGTATATAATATCGACAAAAATAAATAATGTTTTTAAAAAATAAAAAAAATATTTATTAATTTTTAAAAAAAATTAGAAAAATTCTTTTAATAATAATAATTATAAAAAAATATTTTTTACAAAAGATTTGTTAAAATTTTAGTAGCGGGTTATTGGCATTATAGGGGATAAGGGTGGGTAGTAATTTAAATTAAATATAAAAAATGAACAAATTAGGAATTTAATCAGAATTCGAAATTTAAAATTTCTAAATAGATTTTTTCACGAAATTTTATTTGTATCATTAATTAATAATTCATATTTAAATTTTAGTAGTTGTTCATTGGTATTTTAGGGGCTAAGGGTGGGTATTAATTTGAAAATTAATAAAAAATAAAGACAAAAAATCGAAAATAAATCAGAAATAGAAATTTAACAATAAAAATTAGAAATTTTAACGAAATTATTTTTGTAATGATAGTGAAAATTTTCATATTATTATTTTAGTAGCGGGTTATTGGTATAATAGGGGATAAGGGTGGGTAGTAAATTAGATAATATGTTTTAAAAAAATCGAAAATTAAGAACAAATTAGAAATTTAATCAGAATTCGAAATTTACAAATCAAAATTTGAAATTGTCACGAAATTTTAATTGTAATATGTATATTGTTTACTATCCAGCACTTTCCCTGACTTATGTTGGATTGGAGTTAGAATAGTAATTTATTATGGTTCACTATCCAGCACTTTCCCTGACTTATGTTGGATTGGAGTTAGAATAGTAATTTATTATGGTTTACTATCCAGCACTTTCCCTGACTTATGTTGGATTGGAGTTAGAATAGTAAATTATTATGGTTTATTATCCAGCACTTTCCCTGACTTATGTTGGATTGGAGTTAGAATAGTAATTTATTATGGTTTATTATCAAGCACTTTCCCTGACTTATGTAGGATTGGAGTTAGAATAGTAAATTATTATGGTTTATTATCCAGCACTTTCCCTGACTTATGTTGGATTGGAGTTAGAATAGTAATTTATTATGGTTTACTATCCAGCACTTTCCCTGACTTATGTTGGATTGGAGTTAGAATAGTAAATTATTATGGTTTATTAGCCAGCACTTTCCCAGACTTATGTTGGATTGGAGTTAGAATAGTAATTTATTATGGTTTACTATCCAGCACTTTCCCTGACTTATGTAGGATTGGAGTTAGAATAGTAAATTATTATAGTTTATTATCCAGCACTTTCCCTGACTTATGTTGGATTGGAGTTAGAATAGTAATTTATTATGGTTTACTATCCAGCACTTTCCCTGACTTATGTTGGATTGGAGTTAGAATAGTAATTTATTATGGTTCACTATCCAGCACTTTCCCTGACTTATGTTGGATTGGAGTTAGAATAGTAATTTATTATGGTTTAATATCCAGCACTTTCCATGACTTATGTTGGATTGGAGTTAGAATAGTAAATTATTATGGTTTATTATCCAGCACTTTCCATGACTTATGTTGGATTGGAGTTAGAATAGTAAATTATTATGGTTTACTATCCAGCACTTTCCCTGACTTATGTTGGATTGGAGTTAGAATAGTAATTTATTATGGTTTACTATCCAGCACTTTCCCTGACTTATGTTGGATTGGAGTTAGAATAGTAATTTATTATGGTTTACTATCCAGCACTTTCCCTGACTTATGTTGGATTGGAGTTAGAATAGTAAATTATTATGGTTTATTATCCAGCACTTTCCCTGACTTATGTTGGATTGGAGTTAGAATAGTAAATTATTATGGTTTACTATCCAGCACTTTCCCTGACTTATTTTGGATTGGAGTTAGAATAGTAAATTATTATTGTTTATTATCCAGCACTTTCCCTGAATTATGTTGGATTGGAGTTAGAATAGTAAATTATTATGGTTTATTATCCAGCACTTTCCCTGACTTATGTTGGATTGGAGTTAGAATAGTAATTTATTATGGTTTATTATCCAGCACTTTCCCTGACTTATGTTGGATTGGAGTTAGAATAGTAATTTATTATGCTTTACTATCCAGCACTTTCCCTGAGTTATGTTGGATTGGAGTTAGAATAGTAAATTATTATGGTTTATTATCCAGCACTTTCCCTGACTTATGTTGGATTGGAGTTAGAATAGTAAATTATTATGGTTTATTATCCAGCACTTTCCCTGACTTATGTTGGATTGGAGTTAGAATAGTAATTTATTATGGTTTACTGTCCAGCAGAATTATTATTATTTTTAATTCAGCAGTATCTATTCATTATTTTTAATAAGAATCATATATGTTATGTAGTAATATTAATTTCATAAATATACATTAAAAACAGTTTTATAACATTTTTACATTAATATGACAAGTCAAAATTAAGAAACAAATTTTAAATTTTTTTTTTTTATTGAGAGTTTAATTTGGTATTGCAAAGATATTACAATTTTTCTAAAAACATTTTACATAATTTTTGGTCACAAATTATATAGCATTTCTTTACATAAATACTGTTTGTATTGTACATAAATTATTATATTAAATTTTAATAATTATTATTAAAATTTAATATATTACATATTTATTATGGCATTGTTTTTATCAAGATATGTATATAACATAAATTTACATTTTGTAATATCTGAGAAAAATATTTAACAATGAAATACATTTTTTTAATAAAAAACAATTAATACATAACTCTTTTAAACATATTAATGTCTCTTTTACAATATTCATATGTTTTTTAACAAGAAAAAAAATGTTTTAATACATATTACATATATTATGCTATTTAATACAATTTATTTTTTAGTTAAAGGGTATTTTGTCCTATTTTAGTTTTTATTATGCAGCCATTTTACTTTTTGGAACTTCACTTTTTAGTCTATTAACATCGTTGTTTGGGTCATTTTAGAAAATGGAAGCTCGCGGTTGGGAGCTGTTTCTTGTTGGTGAAGGTAAGTTTGTTTCACTTTACTTTTAAACATATTTAACTTAAGTTTAGTGATAGTTGTAGTGTGTACGTGTACATATGTGTAGTACTTTACATATTATGTGCGAATTACGTGTTATTTTGCGTCGTTATGGAGAGCGTACTTTGTGAGGTAGTTCGAACAAAAGTAACGTTTACTGTTGTATTAATGGATGAATGCAGATAGTTTTTATGTGTTATATGCTATGTGTAGGCTATAAGTATTTCCAATGTTTTGAGGTTTGTTATTTTTTCGATAATTTACAGGTCTTCGTTTTGGTGAGCAGATGGACTGTGACGTTTTTTTTTTTAAGCAGGTACATATTTTTGAAAATGTCCTGCGTTTTCGGGGTCTCTACTTTTTTTACTCATGAAGATTTATCTACTTTTTTATGGTTTCCAATTCGAGAGGATTGCAACGGGAGTATTATCAAACAGTTTTATTTTTTACATTTTGTTGGGATTTTTCGATATTGGATATGGATAGCTTTTGGTATTATTCCTGTGGAAATCATCACCATGGAACCTATTCTACAGCAGCAGAACCGTAAGTAAAAGTGATATTTACTTTTGGGTTGCATTGTGGTATAGTCTACTGTTTAGTTAAATGTTATATTATTATGCCTTGTAAAAATATATTATTTATTATTTTACATGACATAATATTACAATATTTAACTACATATTATTTTTAATTGTCCTTTGCTCACTTTTTGGGAATTTATATTTAAAGGATTGATTTAGCTATTAGATCTAAGTATGCTAGACCTTCTATACTTGGGTACATTCTAGTTTTTTGCTGGAGATATTCGTACATGTTTAATGTTTGTTTACTTAGTTTAGGGCCAATTTTTGAAAGTGATTGCTCTATTCTGAGTTCTTGGTAGCTTTGCTCTTTTTTAATGCTTTGGATCAGTTTGTGAAGTGTTGGTTGACTTCTTCCTAAAGTCGCTTGGAAGGCATTATGCCATCCTTCAACTGCGTTATTAGTTTTAGCTTTTTGGGCTATTGTACTAGCATAGACATTCCACCATGGAATTTGAAATTTAGGTTGTCTACGGTGGCCTGAACGATGTAATCTTCCAACCCATGTATCTTCAAAGTAGTCTAAGAAGGGAGTAAGCTTTTTTTCATTGGTGCGGTAGAAAGGGCTGTCAATTAATAAATTGTAGTAGTTAGCTACTTCTGTTGTTGGTACATATGCTAATGCTATCAACTTTTTTATTTGATAAGCAAAGTTACTGTTTGTACAATATTCAATGCTTAAAGTTGATTTTTGTAAGTGCCTCCATATGCTTTGGTTGTAGAGATAATAACAACCTTGTATGGAGGTATGGGGATATATTTTAAGGATAGCTTGAATCATGGCCATTTCAAAGTCAATTACAATTCTTTGAGGATAGTAATTATCAGTTAATTCTTTGATCGTTGTTAAAATTTCAACGTAGGTAGTATTTGTTTTGTTTGGCAGCAGAGTATAAATTAGAGGTATATTTGTATCTTGGTATTCCCCATGAATGGTGTAAAGTTGATAGAAAGGTTTGGGACAAACTTTAAAAGTCCCGTCCATCATCCATGTTTCACATGATTTAAGCTTTTGCAAATTACTATTAGTAGCAAAAAGTAAAATTCTTTTGTCATGACTGTTGTTGTCATACATTAAGAATTTATCCTCATTATGTGTAATGGTATATTCTGGATATATTTTTATATCCTGAAAACTTTCTGGTGTTGGTGGAGTTGGATCAGAAGCACGTTTAGTTTTAGCAATTAATCTCTTTAAGTTGGGAATAGAAGGTAGCTGTCCTGTTACATGTTCAGGCACTTTGCTTAATACATTTTTCAAAATGCTAGTGCTTGTTTCTTGTGATCCTGTACTAGCATCTTTTAATGTTTCTAGTGCTTCTCTCACTTCCACTTCAGTTACATTTGGTGGGTGGTTATGCTCACGTACATTTACCACATTGTTATCAACAGTTGTTGCTCTACCATAGCATGCATTTGAGTAATATTTACTACATTTCCAATGGGTCTTATTAGCTTTCACTCTTTCTTGGGTGTAGGTGTAACCCATGTAGCTCAGCATTAGTTTTCCTTTTTGCGAAGTAATGAAAGTAGCTCCAGTTGCCATGTCTAAGGTAGATCTGTGGAAATATATATATGTCTTTTTTAGAACATTGAACACAATTTTAGAGGTGTGTATAAGACTAGGCAAAAGTGTAAACATATACTTACTATGTGGCTTCACTGGTAAACCTTTTATTCTTATTTCTTTTTCAGAATTGTCTCACTTTTACGTTCTGTAGTAGTGTTAAAGAATAATAGAAAGAAATACTTTAGTGTAATAGGTGTATCATTTTACTTTCTGAATTGTTATAGATATACTGACTATACTTACTTGATGTAGTAGAGGATGTTGGTAGTGTAGTTGTAGATAGGCAAATAATTTTGTAGAGTCTGTGGAAAAAATTATCATTGTGTTACTTGTAGTATTTGGATGATAATAGTTGGATACATATTATTTACATTGTACATTTACTTAGCAAGTTTAAATAATTTTTATCAGCTATCTAAATAGACATGGATAAGGTAGTTTATAAATGTTTTTACATGTAACTGTATTGTCGTTGTTGATAAGTTCAACATGTTTAGTTTTCACTCTAAAGATCAACAGTTTTAAAAATAGGGACTTTATCTACTTATAGTAACTTCGAAGAAAAAATGGTATTTAACTTACTTGAAGTGTAGTGTGATGTATTGTAGTTGTAGTCGTTGGTTTGTATTCTCTTCTCTCAGCAAGGTAACCGTTTTTCTCCAAGGTTGGGCCAAAAATGGTAAATTACGTTAAGTGTGTCATTGTATTTATATTAGTGAGTTAATTAATGGTACTTTTTGATTGGTTCAATTAGTGAAAATTCAAATTCATTGGTTGAGAACGTTATTTGGCATGGGAAAACCGTTATTTTCGTAAGACTATGTTGTTTCACTGTTTGTTTGTAAAAGAATATTTTAAAATGTGTTATAAGTTACATTTTTGTGTAATATTTAAATCGTTTATATGTTGAAAATAAAGAAATGTTTATCATATTTAGGCCATCGGAGTGTAATATAGTATCAGTAAAATTAAAAAAAAATTCACTATATTAATATTTTATGTTACAAATAAGTAATAGGAAAACAAAAAAATAATATGTGTTCATAGTTGTGTGAAAAAAATATCAAAAAAATGAGTAAAATCAAGAATAGTGCATTTCGAGTTATAAACAAAACGACGATATTTTTTGTATATTTTTAGAGCACATAGGTCGTCGATGTTAGTGTAGTTGATATATATGTCAAAGGGAATGTTATTTAAAATAAAGTCGATAATGTAGTAGTCGATATTTAAGTAGTCGATATTAGTGTGAACGATATTAGGGTTGTCGATAAAAAAATATCGATATTTGTGTGAATTGTAGTTTAAGTATAGGATGACGATATTTATGTAAACGATGTTTTAGTGACGATATTTTTATCAGACGATATTTATGTTAACGATATTTGAACATGGAACCGGATTTTACAGTATAAAAATGGGCCGTGTCCCCTTAGAATTTGTTCTTGTTTCTTACTTGAATCCTGCCAGGGGCGTGCTGCTGCTTGGGCCCAGGGGAATCCCTGGGCCCTGCCCAGCCCCTGGATGCCTGGAGGACTCCTGGGGGACCCCTCTGCCTTGCCTGGGCTGATTGGGGGACTTTGCTTTTGTCCTGGGATCCTTTGGACCTTCTTCTTATCCCCCCAGGACTTTGCTGCATCTCCTGAAGGACTTTGCCTGGACTTTGCTGACTTCCAGTGCCTGATAGCGCTGCATCTTGACCCTTAGTGCCTGAGAGCGCTTTATTCTGCTCCCATCGCTTAAGAGCGTTTTATTTTTGCTTATGGCGCTTGGAGCGCTTTACTTTTAATTTTCTGGCATCGCGCCGTGGTTATCCTGTGTGGGAAGCGCTCCTGCCCTTTGTGTGCCGAGTGCGCAGGTGTCACCCTGCGTCTTGATCGGTATTGGATTTCCGTTATGGACGGGTGGCACCCAGTTTATTGAATTATCTTGCGAGTGCCTACCTCGCTTTGTTGATTTAAAGGGAGCCTACCCCTTGATGTTGTCCGCAAACCTCTCCGTCCACAGCCTTGCCGTGGACGAAGCACCGAAGGGGCCGCGCTGGGATTGGGCCGCTGTTGGGGGGCTCGTCCCGGTGGGCCGCGCTGCCATTGGCTGGCCAGCCCAGGATTCCTGGGTGACGTTTCCCCAGGCCGCGCCATGATTGGCTGCCGGCCCAAGGAGGAGAAGGAGGAAGCCGGCCGATTAATGGCTGCCCGGGGCTCCCGTGAGCTGGAGAGAGAGCCCCGGGCCGCCAACGAAGGAGAGCCCGAGCCAGTGAAGGCCCGGTCCCGAGATGGGGGACCGGGTGTAGAGCGAAGCGGGCGTTTCGTAAAGGCGGGGCTCCCATGAGGAGAGAGAGCCCCGCCGAGGAGAGATGCCTGCCTGCCTGCCGCCTGCAGCCGCAGGGCGAAAAGGAATCCCGCAACCCAGCCGCCGAGAGGAGTAGCCGCTGCACCGGGAGAGCGGGTGAGTGTAAAGGGCGGGGGAGAGCACTGGGCTGGTTCAGCGTGCCGGCCCGGAGAGAGGCTCCGACGTCGGAGCGCCTGCGAGATGCGGGGAGGGGGGGCTGTCGAGGCACGTTGCCGGTGCCCGCCCCTCCCCCCCCAGGTGGTGCTAGCTTCTTTTTGGAGGGGCACTGAGAGGCTCCAGCGAGGCCTCAGTGTTTAGAGCCCCCGAGGCTCCGGGGGCATATTTGGTTTTAGAGCCCAGAGAGGCTCAGGGTGCCATATTGTATTTGCGAGCCCAGAGAGGCTCATGGGCATTTTTTTAACTTGCTGAGAGCCTGAGAGAGGCTCTGGGGGCATGCTTTGTTTAGAGCCCCGTGGCTCCAACGTTGGACACCCTTGTTTAGAGAAGGGCCAGTGAGTTTGTGGCCAGAGCCTGAGAGCTCCAACGTTTGGGGCATATGTTTTCAGAGCCTGTGTGGCTCCAGAAGTGGGCGCAGTTTGCGCCTAAGGGTCAGTGAGGACCCTGTCGCAGTTTTGAAGTTCCCAGCTGCCCAGCAATTAGTGGGCAGCTGCACCGTTTAGGCGCTTGGGATTGTCCTCAGGTGCCCAGCAAGTTGTGGGCACCTGCAATGTTTAGGTTTTATGACTGGCGCTGCTTGGCAGCGCGCCCTGACATTTGGACACAGGGCGTCTGAGCCCCAACAAGGCCTGTTGGCCTAGGGACTGCCACAGGTGGTGGCTTATGTAAGTTCTGCGCAATGTGGTTACCTGCTATGTTTAGGATGGTAATTGCCTACTGTGTGTTTTTGCGCTATTGAGTTGTGTTGGGGCACCTCTGAATGTTTTTGTGATGCATCATGTGCCTTGTACTCAACACCGCTGAATGTGTAGGTTTATGCATCATGTGTTTACCTTTACTACTCCTCTGAATGTATATTTATGCATCATGGGTAATGTGTTCTTTCCTAGACCCCTAAACGCTGTGTGATACTTAGGTGGTTGTCCATACACCTCTGAATGTTTTTAGGTATCATGTGTTTTTCCTTTACTACTCCTCTGAATGTGTTTCATGCATCATGGGTAATGTGTTCTTGCCTTTACCCCTAAATGTATTTTATTCTTAGGTGGTTGTTCTTTCCAGTACAGGTGGTCCTAGTGAGGTCCTGGTTCCTGTTACCAGTGGTTACTGGTTGTGTGCCATAGTTGCTAATTTGTGCTACTATGATTTTTATTCTTTATTATTCTTTATTCTAGAAGTGCTATTTCTAAAAGTGTTGATTCTGACAGTGGCTCATGTGGCCCTGTCCTGTAAATAATCCCTTGTGAATATTGCCCGTGCCAGTTGGCACAATGTACATGTGTGACTTCTATCTGATGTGCTTTGACAATACAAAAGTTATTTTAATATAACCTTGTGTGGAGTTCCTTTTGTGATGTGCCTAGTATGTTGTTGCTGTTGTGTGCTGGCGCAAATGCTTTACACATTGCCTCAGAGTTTAGCCTTACTGCTCGTGCCAAGCTACCAGGGGGTGAGCAGGGGTTATCTTGGTGTGTGACTCCCTTGCCCTGACTAGAATGGTAGTTTCTACCTGGCTTTGGCGCCAGCCTTAGCCTACCAGAAATAGCCAGTTCTAACAGGAGGCATAAGGTAGGCGACAGCAAGCGCGGCTATTAGCAGGTGGGTGGTAAGAAAGTGCCCTCGAGGTACTCCTTGCAGGTTCTGCCTTGTGAGCCCCACTCGCTGTGTATCCCTGCCTATTCCTGAATTTATCCCATAGGGGGAATAGAAGCCGGAATCCCCCCCACCCCTTTGGACCCCTTGGAGCCTGGAAAAGCAGCGAGGTAACTGGTGGTGGGGGTGAGAGGAGGAGTAAGGAGGAACCCACAAACCAACTTATCAACTTGTTCCTTGCCCTTGGTATCAACCACCTTCCCACCCGGACTGTCACAAGGTCTGGTAGGGTAAGAAGATCCTTAATAAGGCCATCACCTAAATGGAAAAAAAAGGAAGTTGCAGGAGAAGACCACGGAAATATTGAGGCCCTAGATAACAACATCATTAGAGAAACCAACATCAAGGAGAAGCAGTGGCGTCACTAGGGTTGGTGTCACCCAGTGCGGTAACTCATGGTGTCACCCCCTCACGACTTACCCCATGGACCTCCTTCGAGTCCGCAAGTGTGAGAGAGTTTGGAGCTTTATTGCTCTCATAAATCGGAAGGTGGGCTACGGCACTGAGCACCTTTCAATAAACAGCTGATGGAAGGGATTTTCATATCCCGGCCTACTCGGCGGTACAATTCCTGCGCCCACCATGGGGCCCCTGATCTTTGAGCTGTTCTGCGGAGAGATAATCAAGTAGACAGCTCAGAAAAATAAATGCTGAAAATTTGCAGAGCTGGGATGCGCTCGCAACAAAAAGCTGCTCCAGACATTTCACTGCGAGCTTTACAGCTAGCTACGGTCTTTGGCCTAATTTGTCGGCATTTAACTTCCATAAACTCTGGTGGAATACAGTACTTCCATGTGTCTCAAGTCACTGCACTTTGCCCTCTTTCTGTATGGTGACCTTGCCTGTGTCTTGAGATTACTATATGCTCGAAACTCATTCTCAAACTACATAATATATTTACATGCCACAATCAAAGCCCTTGTATGATCGCGCATGTATTACATTTTGTGTTATTGCATTGCTTGCCGCCTACTCAATGTCACATGAATACAAGGGACCGCTAAAGAGAAAAGTGCCGCATTTGGGTAACATTAGAAAGGTTGAACAGGTACTGTTACAGCGGTGCAATTTTTCACTTCATGTGTACTCCAGAGCGGTAAAAATATATATTTTCGCGCTCATGGCAATACATGTATGCTGGTTCTTAATAGAAAGGGTTTAGAAGGTGGATTGTTGGGGGGGTGCAGTGGGGGTGGAAAATATTTTGTGAAGAACGTATCTTTTAGTGGTCACTCTGATGACGTTCTAATGTAAGAAGCTGTAGCATTAGATAATAGTTTAGGTTGGCGGGGGAGAAAAGTACTTTAACACGAGTGCTCAGTTTCTCAACATAAATCAGAAACAGTTGAAAAAAGATGTGGATCGAACTTTAGGCACAAAATAAAAATGGCAACTTGCAAGTACTGGAATTAAAAACATTTCACTTGTGCACCTTAACAAATGATGCAGTATGCGGTTATACGAGACAGTGGCAATGGAAGTAGGCGTATTTTTTTTTGCAATTTATTCTCACCGGTGACACTTCTCTGTTCTATTCTATTAAATTCTATTCTATTAAAATTATTTGTACCGCGCACTATCACCATAGGTTTCTTGGCGCTCTGTTCCCAGCAAAGGGCCGCCTCTGCGCAGGCCCGCGCCACACAAAGTCCCGCAAGGCCTCCAGTCACCAGGAATGACGCTGCTGCTGGCTTGTGTCAATTGCTGGGCCCGTTCCGCCGGTTGAACTAATAGCACCGGGAAAGAAGGGACGGGAGTGCAGAGCGCCAGCCCAGGGACAGCTTTATGTGACATCATGACATGCACTGCACAGTTTCAGTTTGTGCCCTTCCTTTGGAGCGAGAGTGCCAGGCGGTGCCAAGAGTTTAACTCGTGCTGTCCTCGCGCAGTCGCGCTGAATACATGGACTCCGGAAATCCCAGAATGCAATGGGCCCACGACGAAGAGTTGCAATAGCATTCTGTGCTGTTATTCGAGGCCAGTTCTATCAATAGTGAGGGAATAAAAGACTGCTTTTAAAGTCTGGCCCTTGAGGACATTTTTGGGTAAAATTTAACATGTGGGCTTTTCGGCAGATTAGAACGCTTTAGTAATGGGAATGGTAATATTTTGCATTTTGGTGTCACCCCCGTGATGGTGTCACCCGGTGCGGTCCGCACCCCCCGCACCCCCCGCACCCCTCTAGTGACGCCGCTGAGGTGAAGGAAAGTATCAGTAAGAGTAACTCCAAAGACTCCAAAAACATAGGCATCTGTTTAACTGTTGGTTTAGAAACCAGTAAGGATAGCAGGCACACCAGCCATAAAGGAGAAAAAAATGTAAATCACCCAAACACAATATCTAAGAGGGACAAAAGAGACAGAATGGATGAACTTATAAAGATAGAAGTACAACCTCCAAGGAAGATCTCAAGTTCCTACCAGCCCAAAATTTACACAAAATTTACCTTTCTAAAAGACCCAGGCAAAGCAATTTATTCAAACAACAAAACCATTGAGGGTTTACAAACCCCGCTGCAACCGGGGGGAATAGAATACTCTTTGCTCCAAACACTAGGAATGACAATGTACACAGCTGCAGAAATACATACAGATAGAAGTCATATGGTGACCACCATAAATCGCTTGAGAAGTATATATCGGGGGACGGAGCTAAAGGAGGTCAAACTGAAGAAACTGCTGAAGTGATTGAGTGGGTCAGCAGCCCGATAAGCAACTCACTAAAATGCTTAGAGAACCAGGAAAAAATTCCTAGGGGCCCAAGAATGAGAATGACAGCAAGAGGGTCACAGAATTAGAAAGAAACGTAGAGCATCAGGGAACCAATGTCTTGAGTGATCAGTTAAGTTTCCTCCCCCACCAGAATTTACTGAACGAACTAGATGAAGGGATTATAACATCTCAGCCAAAAAACTGTTCTCCACTCAAACAATTGATTGCACAAGAAGATACCCTGATAATCGAGAAACTCGCTACGGACTCGTGCACTACAGATAACGACATGACCTTTTTGGTGTCACAAGAATTGGAGGACCTAGTGGTGATGGAGCAAGGTTTTGCAGGTAAAGAGACTTGCTTGTACTCAGCCCTCTCAAAATAAATCGTAATGCACTAATAAACATGTTTTGCCTTACTAACAATGCACCACACGACATTTCTAGTAAGCTAGGGAAGCTTACAATGTGCTTCTTACTAACCGTAACCCGAGTGACCTAATGTGGCCACCACAACGTGGGTACTTTTCTCTGCATGTGTCTGTCACACTCACATGTAATGTAATGTAATGTATGTGTTCTTATAAAGCGCACTGCTGCCCTGAGGCATCGTGGCACTGTAGACCGCTGGGGAACCTGTCCTGGCTATCCCTGTGAGATGGTCCGTACTGGGCATCTCCAAGGTGAAACCAGGCATCCCCGGCAAATGTGGGGGGCCGTTGTAGAGATGAGGCAAGCTAATGCCCAGAGTTGCCGAGTGTGATCCCTGGTTAGAGTAGGCACCGAGAAGAGAATTATCGAGTCGACTGACCCTGGTCCACGACCCTGCCGCGTCGGGAATTGAACCCTGGTCCTGGGCCGTTCTCTGCTTCCGGGTCTGCCGCCTCTAACCTGTGAGCCACACCACTCCACATGACATGACGTACTGTCTGCTTTGGTGGGAAAACTTTTCTTCTGCGCACTAGAAGTAAAGATGGCTGCTCTATGTTTTCATGTGCTAACGCTTGCATTGCAGCTTTACTAAATTGTTTGTTTCGCTTAATTTCTAAATGCTGTATTTAAAGTAAAGTAATGGGAATAGAGTAGAGATAAGTGGTATACAGTCCATTCATTTATTCTTTGTTCTAAAACTGTTTGGCTTTGACTTTGCTACTAGCTCGTATTTGGGCCTGATGTCTCATTGCTGAACTCCATCTTGAGACTCTCAATGCGCATGTTCTGATTTCTCCCGAGTCCACAAGCCATGGTATTGAATCTATGCCATTGACAGTCTTGCCTGCGATGCGCCTGGGAAAATCAACTATTGACCCACGGAAAGGAAGACAACTTACCAATCTTCGTATACATTGTATTTGTTATTGAAACATCCATTGTTGGGAGGAATAAAAGTGCATGGGAAAATAAAACCATGGGAGGGAACATTAATTTGAATATATGAATCAAGTGACCTCATAATTGGTATGGTGTGATGACCTATCCTCGTCTTTTGACCAATCAAATTGAGGGAATACACACATTTGCAACATTGGGGGGTGGTACCCTGCCCTGGAAAATGGTATATCTAAGGTGGGCTTAGTTAGTTAGTTTGTCCAACTTGTCCAAATAGCTGACCTGTCACTGACCCAACGCACTTAATAGGCGATTAAGAACAGAGGTGCTGGCGGAGCACTCTGTCAGAAGATTCGGGAGCAGAGGTGCTGGCGGAGCACTCTCTCACAAGAATCGATAACCCAATCCGGGTTCTGGGAAGGAGTTCGATTATCCAATCGGGGTTCATGAGGGAGAAGCTTTGCTAACCCAATCAGGGTCCAACCGTTAGCCGTAGTGAGGGTTGTAACGCTGTCGTTGCACTTAGCTGAGGGTACCTGGTTCCAACCTCAATCCATCCTAATTTGGTCTTCACTGGTCCTGATCTACACCGGTGCCATCTTACTGGCATCTGAACTACAAGAAGTCCTGTCTTTTATCCCTGCCAGTGGCCGAGGGTTGATCTTCACACCATTCTAGGTAAATATAAAGTACACGTGGGTATGTCATTGAGCTTTTTCCCTTTTCTTACCCTTCCTATGTTTCAATGCTTAAAGAAAATTTCATAATATTTTTGCATCATCTTGCTTTGATTATATTCTTTCTAATTGAATGCACTTTAATTGAATTGGTATGGACTCTGACATTTAAGAAGTTACATAGATAAAGTGTTTAAATCTTTCCTGAGTCTGTGGTTATTTTATGAGTGCAAATGTTTATTTACAGCCTATTTTCTTGCTAACTCCCTTGATTCCTTGGGACTCTAGGTACCGGTGACTAGGATTGGTAAGTCAAAGGTATAGGTCCTAAAAGGTTAAATTAAATTGCTGATTAAGCGTAGGTTTACCTGTTCAAAGTGTGTATGTTTTTATGGGCCCAGGTGAGTATTGTAAAATCCTGAGCAGGTGAGCCTGTGCTCTATCAGTATTCCTTTGGTAGCAGTAAGATGTTTAGGGTTTAGTTAAGATAGGTAGTTTGTCGTGTATTGATCAATTGATTGTATTTGATTTTATGTATTAACCAAAACTCGTTTGTATTATTCTATGTTTGTTTTGGAATCCCCTGGGGCAGAATAGCGGGTGGTAAATGAAAGCCACACTGCAGTGAGGTCACTTGCCTAAGGAAGTAAGGGCATGGTTAGGTAAAGCTGAAAGCACTGTTTAGGGATTCTCTGTATAAATGTGTGAATAAATGATAGCAAAGGAGTTCGTTGGTGAAACTTTGGCCTTATATCACCTAGAAAGGGTAAGCCTGAGGGAGTAACAGGTTTTATAATGCTTGTATGAAGAGTAGGCGGAAGGGATCTACTTGCAGTGTATGAAGAGTAAGCAGAAACGGTTTTACTCGCAGTAGGTGCAAATCATCTATTCTTTGAATTTAGTCACTTAGGCCAGTGGCGAATGTTTCTACGTTGTTAATTAATGAATATTGCAATTTAAAAGTAAAAATAAATAAGTTCTTGTATTACCTTGCAAAGAAGGAAGTCAGTTGCTGTGCTGCGCTGACGTCACCACGAGCCGCGCTGTTATTGGTTGAGACAGCGGGTGTGTAGCTGAGATAATAATTGTAAACGAGGGGTGTGTGCAGGAGCGTGGGAACTTGTCTCATGAGAAAAAGCAGCGCAATAATTGGTCAGAAAGTTATTTGAATTCAAATCACTGATTGGTTCTCAAAAATAAGAAACTCGCTGGTATTGGTGATGCATTTAGTAAACAATTGAGTGTAGCTGCATATTAAATTTGACTGTGCAAAGTATATGTGGCATTTAGATCCAACAGTTATAGGAAATAGACCCGATAGGAGGTACTTAGGTTTTGCGCAAGAACAATACACAAGAGGAAGGCCTCATATCATGTACGGAGGAGAGAGAAAAATGTCGCTAATTAAGAAATTTAAGAATTTATTTATGAACGATAGAACGATTAAAACTACAGAAGGAATTACTATTCCTAAACAAATAAGATGATGGACGGAATGTTACACATTGGCAAAGCATTCGCCCCCAGTCACAGATCTGGGTTTAATCCATCGTTATTTTGGTCACCAAGCCACCCCATTTCAGACATGGCCATATGTAAATCAGTCCTGACCCTGTGCCTCATGGGAACAGTCCAGCCCGAACTGCTAAGCCATGTCTTCCCTGGACCGGAATCAAGCATCCCAGGACCGGTTTCTGGCTATCAGCCTTTATCAGCCAGGACAGCTTGACTCCAGTGGTGTAGTGAGCACGGGACCAACGTCTGGGCATACCCTTCCCACATAGGGTGAACAGTAAAACAAACAAGAGGAGGGACGGAATGTTGCACATTGGCAAAACATTCACCCCCAGTCACAGATCTGGGTTTAATCCATCGTTATTTTGCTCGCCAAGCAACCCCAGTTCAGACATGGCCATCTGCAAATCAGTCTTGACCCTGTGCCTCATGGAACAGTCCAGCCCGAACTGCTAAACCATGTCTTCCCTGGACCGGAATCAAGCATCCTAGGACCGGTTTTTGGCTATCAGCCTTCATCAGCCAGGATAGCTTGACTCCAGTGGCGTAGTGAGCACCAGACCCACGTCTGGGCGTACCCTTCCCACATAGGGTGAACAGCAATAAAAAAACAAGAGGATGGACGGAATGTTGCAGATTGGCAAAACATTCACCCCCAGTCACAAATCTGGGTTTAATCCATCGTTATTTTGCTCACCAAGCCACCCCAGTTCAGACATGGCCATATGCAAATCAGTCTTAATCCTGTGCCTCATGGGAACAGTCCAGCCCGAACTGCCAAGCCATGTCTTCCCTGGACCGGAATCAAGGATCCTAGGACCGGTTTTTGGCTATCAGCCTTCCTCAGCCAGGATAGCTTGACTCCAGTGGCGTAGTGAGGTCGGAACCCAATTATTATTCCACCACAAAATACGCCCGCATCATACATGATGGTAGAAAGGGGCTATCACATGTGTGTGGTTAGAGAACTGGACAGAGTACAAAAAGGATGATGGTGTTTTGGCATTTCCAGAGTATGGTACCTTTAATGGTAGAATTTTGCACAATTTGAGAACACGCAAGAATGAATTAGATCCTAGAACTAGATTAACTCAGTATGAAGCATTAGAAGAATGGGAAACCGAGGCTTTCGAGCGAGATAGACCTAGAAGCGACAGAAATTGGATACATTTTATCCCAGATTTTCTAAGACACAAGAGATAAACAAATGAAGAAATGGAGACAGTCTATGTTGGTAGGATTATATCCTGTACTGACTTTAGAGGAACCATCTGGAAACAAGTGCACAGAGAAAATTAGAAATGTAATGACTAGTGGTGAATCGGATGATGACTACTTGGAGGATTTGTTAATGAAAAGTCTGCCACCTTATCATAAAGAAGCAAATAGAGTTAACCCTAGTGCCCCATTCTTAAAACCACCTTTGGTTCTGCAAGTAGTACATGAAACTCCGTTAGAAAAAGTGCTACAGGAGAGGGAACGAGAAGCAATAAAAAAAACAGAGAAATTAATTCTTTCAGAAAAGTTCACAGTTAAATACAAGTCCTGAAGCCTTGACCAGTCCGGCAACAGTAGGTCCCATTGTTCGGTTATATGGAGAAAAACAGTCCTGTCCTTAACCTCTCATTCTATCTACATCTGTAGTGCAATCTAGAAAGGAACCCTTGATAATGTATGATCAAGCAAATGAATGCGAGTCAGTGATTTCCCTGATGGATTTACCTATAAGGGAGCGGGTGGGTGACTCGATCAGGAAAAATACTCCTGGAAGCTCTAGAGAGGTACGGATGGAAACATCCTCAGGTACAAGAAGTGCTACTGTTGTATCCCCAGAAGAAATAGAGAGATGGTCCCGAGAAATAAAAAAGCCAAAATCACAGCCAAAGATATTGGATATTTTTAAATTAAGAGTTGAAATAGAAGAAATGATTGATGGAAATGTGGGATTGGACAGGTTAAATACTTTCAGTGAAGACAAATTGTTGTTTATATGTCAAAGAATCAGTCGAAATACTAACACATTTCATGAAAAGTTAATGAGTTTGGCTTTTGAAATGGGACTTGATATTGGAAAATCTAAAGTTTTACAGAAACGTTACCAAGCAAAATTTTCTGACAAAGATTTAGAAAACGTGAATGTGTCAGGGCGTAAAGTGCAGTTCAAGGAGTTACTATTGCTGTTGCAGAAGTGGGGTAATTTAGACAAATGGAAAGCTAGATGGGCAAAGAAAAAGGAGGAATCCCAAGCAAAAATTACTGCAAATGAATATTTATTAAAAGAACCATGGTAACCTAGTTTAATATCCGTTTTGATGATGTTGTCTTCATTCTTGCTCTTTGTAATATTAACTTTGTTTCTCCTAATAAAATTCTACTTGAACTTAAAAAAGAACCAGAAAACGTGGAAAGGTTGTGCCCGATGAGAGAAGTGCCTGGAGGAGGTTATGTGCATGTCAAATGGTCCCTACAGGATATTTTATCATTTACAAATGATTTCCCGAAACTCAGAGAGAAATCGATTTGTGTCAGGGTTAAAACCAGAAATTTCACAAATGACTAAAGATCATAAAATCTGTTGGCAGGCCAAACTGGTAGATGAAATACTTAAGTATGCAAAATATTGTGGGGATAAAATTGACAATAAACGAAAGAATCTAGAAGAAAAAGTAATGTGGGCACAGGTAAAATTAGCAGAGCAGCAGGAACTCCAGTTAAATCAATTGAAAAATAATCAGAATCAAGGAGATGGAAATGGGGGTAAACCAAGAGGTAGAATGAATAAAGAGGAGGCCTAGAAAAGGTTTCCTTGTCATGGGTGCGGAAAAATGGGGCATTGGAGGAACAAGTGTAGTGCTGTATTGAGTAACAATGTGCAAAACGACAATTTGAATCCACAGGCACAGAATAGGGTGTCAAGGAAGCCACAGCAACAGGTAACACAGAACCAGTTACCACTTGCACCTAT
This sequence comes from Lissotriton vulgaris, assembly GCF_964263255.1. Classification (NCBI taxonomy): domain Eukaryota; kingdom Metazoa; phylum Chordata; class Amphibia; order Caudata; family Salamandridae; genus Lissotriton; species Lissotriton vulgaris. Next base: position 1,299,963,561 of record NC_141695.1, on the reverse strand, counting down.
GCCAGATTCTGGGAGCCAAGCAAATCACAAAGTGGATACCACAATATGGGAGGGAAGTGGAAGGAGAGACGCAGACATCACAATTTCTTTAGAGTGACACATTTTTTAAGTTAGTTACTGACAGTGCCTGAGAGGGGAGGACGAGGAGTGCGTGCTTGGCGCATCCTTGCCGGTAGATCAGTCAGGTTCATACATTGAGGGAAAAGTTGAAGGAAATGATTTTACCTTTTTGTTGAATACTGGCGCTACCCGTTCTTATGTGAGAACAGCAGACGTTCCAAACCTACCCCTCTGAGGAGAAGCAATTCAAGTAGGGGGCGTTTCTAATAAACAAATTAGTACCCCTGTTACATAACCTATGGAAATCAGAATAGGTAATTTTAAAGAAATGCACAAGTTTGTAGTGTGCGACTTCAGTCCAGTAAACCTACTAGGTAGGGACGTACTGTGCAAAATGAATTGCACAATCCTCTGTACCCCGAGTGGTGTTGAAATTCAAACCCCAGATAAAGATGGAGTTTATAAATTAATGTTGGCCAAACAAGAAACTGAAAGTATTAAGATGTTAGTGGAAGACCTCCCAAAAGAATTGCAGTATACAGTGACTCCTGAAGTGTGGGATTTCACTGGAAAAGATGTAGGATTAATGGCAAATGTTGACTCAGTAAAAGTGACAGTGAAAGAAGGTGCAGTTTACCGAAATATTCGACAATTCAAAATGAGACCAGAAATTAAAGCAGGTGTTGCATCAGAAATAAAGCGTTTGGTGGAACAAGGCATTTTACAGGAAATAATGAGCAGTCCATGTAATTCAACTATAATTGGCATAAAGAAACCGAGCGGGAAATATAGGGTCGTACAAGACCTCTGCAAAGTTAATAAAATTTTTGTCACATGTTGTCCAGTTGTGCCAAATCCTGCAGTGATCCTGTATCAGATACCGTGGGGAGCCGGATGGTTTACGGTAATTGATTTGTGCCATACACTTTTCTCCATACCATTACATCCAGATAGCAAATATCTTTTCTCATTCAAATTCGACGACCATGTTTACGTTTGTAATCGTGTTCCTCAGGGGTACACAGAGGGTCCATCGACTTTTAATCAGATTTTGAAAAAGTGCCTTGAATCTCTGGTCTTGCCCGGACAGTCTGTTCTGGTGCAGTACATAGACGACTTGTTGGTGGCATCTAAAACTCGAAATGACCATGTTGTTGATACCATTGCATTGCTTTATCATTTGGCAGAAGGAGGGCAAAAAGTGCCACCTGAAAAGTTACAATTATTTACCACATCGGTAAAATATTTGGGGCACCAGATAGAAAGAGGGGTCAGAAGAGTTATCTCTGAAAGAATCAAAATAATCAGAAACATGAATCTACCTCAGACACAGAAAGAAATCGGAATGTTTCTTAGAGTTGTAGGTTGCTGCAGGGAGTGGATTGTGGGATTCGCAGTCCTAGTTATACCTCTGAAACAAATGACAACAAAAAGAACAAATGACCCAGTAGAGTGGGATGACGAAAGCATGACTGCCTTCTTGAAGCTGCAAGACTGCCTCTGCTGAGCTCCAGCCTTAGGGATGCCTGATTATTCAAAGGAAATTGCACTGTTCTGTGATGCACGCGACAATTGTGCATTGTCTGCTCTGACCCAAACTCATGGTTTAATGAGACGTCCTGTGGCATATTTTTCATCCAGACTGCATCCAGTGGCATCTGCATTGCCAGGATGTCTGAAAGCAGTAGCTGCAACCTGCATGAGTCTTGAGCAAAGTGAATCCATCATTATGGGACACCCTGTAACAGTGTATGTTCAGCACTCAGTGGTGATTCTGTTAACCAGAAAACGTACTCGGTATTTGACTCCTAGTCGGCGGACTAAGTATGAGCGAATTCGTCTAGGTGCAAGAAATGTGACCATTGCTAGATGCACTGTATTAAATCCAGCTACACTGTTACCTGATTCACACTTCGCAGAAGTGAAAGGGGAAGTCGAGCATAATTGCATCGACCTTACAGAATACAGTGCAGAGCCCCGACCAGACATAAAAGAAGAGCCATTGTTGACATTTGAATATGAGCTGTTTGTGGATGGCTCATGCATGAGACATGAGGAAGGAGGATTAAGTGCTTCTAATGCTGTGTGTACTTTGTGGGGTCCAGTGGAAGCCTCCTATTTACCTGGAGTCAAGTCTGCACAAGTAGCCAAATTAGTTGCATTGACAATGGCCTGCACATTTGGGAAAAATTTGAAAGTAACCATATACACTGACAGTCAGTATGGGTATGGGGTTGTGCATGACTTTGGCCAACTATGGATGCAAAGGGAGTTTCTGACTTCTTCGGGTACTCCTATTAAGAATGGACATTATGTAAAAGACTTGCTGGAATCAATTTAATTGCAAAAATAAGTGGTTGTGTTGAAGTATGCTGCTCATCAATCTGAAAATCACAGAGGGACAGCAGGTAACAGATATGCTGACCAACTAGCCCAGCATTGTGCCAAACATAAGATGGCAATAAATAAGAAAATTGATGCACATGGAAACAGTTGCCAACTTATGTTGCTTGAAAGAGTGAAAACATGAGAAGAAGTGAGATATTTGCAAAATGAGGCAGAAATGAGGGAAAAGCAAGAATGGGAGAAAATAGCATGTCGAAGAAGGGTTGAAGATGGTTTTATTGTTTACCTTGATGGGAGACCTGGTTTCGAGATTGTATGCTTGCTCCTATGGCTAGGATGTATCATGGAAGTTCTCACATAGGTAGGGACGCAATAATTAGGCTGTTCAGACGGAGTTGGTTCAATGCAAGATTCAGGAATGTCGCAGAGAGTCTTTGCCAGAGGTGCATAACATGCCAAAGAATGAATCCTGGTAAGAGAACTGTAGTATTACCAGGAGAGATTGGAAAGGCTGAAGGTCCCTTCATACGACTACATATTGATTTCATCTAGTTGTCCCCTTGCCGAGAACTGAAGTACCTCCTCGTCATTGTCTGCCTTTTCAAAATGGGTGGAAGCCTACCCTACCCGCAGACATTATAGCATCACTGTACCTAAATTACTACTGAGAGAACTCATACCACGTTTCGGTTTTCCAGTAATGATTGAATCAGACTGGGGGTCTCATTTTAATAATGAAATAATTCATCTGATCTGTGAAGCATTTCAAATTGAGCAAAAGTTGCACTGTGCATACCACCCAGAGGCTTCTGGAGTGGTAGAACAACCAAATGGCACACTCAAGTCAAGATTGGGGAATATGTATGAATCTACCTGATTGGAGTGGTCTGATGCTTTACCTCTTGTTCTAATGGGACTCAAAAGCATTCCAGACAGAAATACAGGCTTGAGTCCCCATGAAATACTCATGGGAAGAGCAATGAGGCAGGCATGGGTACCAGGACACAAGCTGATAAATATATCTGTTGATTTAGTGCTCTAGTACTGCAAAGAACTGGCTGTCCAAGTGCGTTCTATCTCTCACCAGGTTGGAGAAGACGCTGTCGCCAGACAATCAACTCCAGCATATGACCTGAATCCAGGTGAATGGGTAGTGATAAAGAAACATACTCGAGAATCTTGCCTAGCACCAAGGTGGGGAGAGCCACAGCAAGTGATATTGGTTATTACCACAGCTGTAAAGTGCAGGGGAATTCCAAACTGGATCCACGCGAGTCATACCAAGAGGGTGACCGAACCTGATGAAGTAAAACCTGAAGGTTGTGCAGCTGAGGGGTCTCAAGAAGTTGATCCCGAAGTAGTTGATGAGGAACAACCGAGCACCAGTCAGGATGAATGGATTCCAGTAGTCGACATACCTGCAGAATTTGTGAGAACCAGACGTCAAACCTATCTAGATAGACAGAGTGAAAATGAGGATGAGTCAGGAATAGAAGAATGTACTCCGATTACAGAAATCCAAGTCAAAAGTAATTCTGAGGAGGACCAGATAAGGAAAGATCGGTGTACTCAGACATTTGAAACTCCAGCCAGAACTTCAGAGTTCGAGGAGGAAAAGATAGGTATTAGGGCGAAAGCTCAGGCAGAAGACAATCCAGAAATCCAAAGACCTAAGCAGGACCAGATAGGTGTAGAAAAGTGTGTTCAGGAAGAAGAAGGCGAACAAAGTCAAAGTCAAAATCAAAGTCAAATACAGCAAAATCCTGAACAAGGCCAGATTAGTATCCAGGCAGAAGAAATACAATTAAGCCCTGGACCAAGTCAGGTAGAGAGGAATTCAGAAGTTAATGAAGAACATGTAGTGCCACAACTGAATGAAAATAAAAGAGCTTCTGAAGAAAGTCAAAGCACAGTGCCAGCTAAATGACCCAGAAAAGGACATAAGTGGCCTGGTTTTGTTAAAAGATTGAAATTTTGCCTTAAAACAATAAATGAAGAACCAGAGCAAGTAAATGAAATATCAAGTCAAGCTGGACTGCCACAGAGCAACCCAGAAGAAGAAGTCCATGTCTAAAAAGACTAAATAACAAGTTCAAAGAACCTGAGTGGACCTACGTCATACTTGAAGATTTTGAAAATCTAGAACTGAGTGATGACAAACTGATTGATGATTAGACTGACAAAGAAGTGAGACCAACTTGAGAAAAGAATCACAGGTTAAAGTCTGTGGAAAAGTTACAAAGAGGGGATAAAATCTCCTTAGTCAGAAATGGCTGATTATAATGTTAACAGAAGACCGAAAAGAAATTGTCTAAAGACATATTGTAGAATATGCACATGTAGTATATTAATAGCAGTTATAGTATGGTTTGGGTTGACATTAGCTATACCTTACTTAATGAGCGAGAAATACAGAATAACACTAATATACCTGAGCTAGTAGATTCACCTAAGAAAGTAGATACACATACACCTGAGAAAGCAGTTAGTCTTAAGCAACCTGAAGTAGGTTTAGAAGCACCAGATGAGGGAGACTTATATTGTAGAAGAGCTAGAAATAGAACTCATTTAAATGTATTTGCTGACTTGTTAGTACATTATGTAGAAGCTATGGAAATCAGTGATTTCTACGTGTGCATGAAGTTGCCCACATCAGTAGCTGAAGGGCTCATTTACCATCACATACCTCTGGCCTATGGTATTTCATGTAGCATTTTAGCTAGTTTATTTTATAGAACTGGAAAATTATGGTTTTATTATTCCAATTTTGATGTAATCTTTTCTGAAGTTCCTTTACGTAGAAATTTAAATCGTATTTCTAGTACTAGAGATTCTACACACTTCCTGGGTGATTATTTTCTAACAGTAGGATCAATAGATATAGCCAAGAGTCACAAAGATAATCTAACATGCATATTACAAGAGAAAGAAAATATGTTTTTAGATTTAGTAGAGAAAAGAAGACAGGATTTCCATAAGAAAGCATCTGATCACAAACGAAAGATTCCTAAATGGGCTGAAAATAAAGAGTTTACCTCTAATGGCAAGACTCAAGCTGCTATGTTGTTGGATTACAAAAAGAAAGGGAAACTCTGTCTCCATAGTGAGAAAGCAGATTATTATACAATATATTAATTGTTTCCAGTGAATGTGAACATAATTTCAACGTTATTGGGGGTTGGGGTTTCAAAGATGGAACTGAATCAGTTTATCCAGGAATTTATTACATTTGTGGGAACAAGGCCTATTATAAATTGCCTGATCATTGGTATGGGAGTTGTTATTTTGGAATAGTATTCCCAAAGGTATACCATGTAGAGAAAATCACTGAAGCAATGAAGAGACTAATGGATTAGCTTGTAGTAAAAGAGCATCATTTGCTGAAATTGTAGGTGACATATTAAGTGCAATAATACCTTCAGTGGGAGTAGTTCTGAACACTCAAAGAATTAGCAAATTGTCAACAGTGGTGGATCGCTTATCGACTGACAGTGCTAGTGGATTTTTGATGATCAATACCAAATTAGTTGCAGTAAGATCAATGGTTTTACAAAATCGACATGCTCTTGAAATATTATTGGCAAAAGAGGGTGGAGTCTGTAGAATGCTGAAGACGCAACATTGTTGCACTTACATTCCAGACGAAAACGTAGAAATTAAGAAGTATGCAAAAAATACTACCCATTTTAGAGAAGAATTAAAACCACTGGAGGTTGACAGTGCATGGAAGAGACTAATTAGTGGTCTTTCTTCAATAGGTAGTTGGTTCACTAATGAAGGAAAGAGTTTTGTAGGTAGAATACTGATGCCAATGGTGGGAGTAGCATTAATGATTTTAGGGATAATCATTTGTTGCAAATGTCGCAAACTTAAAAAGACAAATAAAGTAAATCAGAAAGGGAAGAAAAGAAACTTCAGTGAAATCAAGCTTGAAGAATTAAATGGGGATTTGTATAAAAAGATGAAAAACTTCCACACAAATAATGGTGAAAAATCTAAAAGAGTGTTTGAAGAAATAGAAATAAGTAAATGTTGAAAAGTTGTCATCTGTTTCTGTAATATGTGATGATATAAAATATCATCAAAGAGGGGATTGATGGAGCAAGGTTTCGCATGTAAAGAGACTTGCTTGTACTCAACCCTCTCAAAATAAACCGTAATGTACTAATAAACATGTTTTGTCTTACTAACAATGCACCACACAACATTTCAAGTAATCTGGGGAAGCTTAACAATGTGCTTCTTACTAACAGTAACCTGAGTGACCTAATATGGTTGCAGCAACGCAGGAACTTTTCTGCGCATGCGTCTGTCACACTCACATGACATGACGTACTTTCTTCTTTGGTGGGAAAACTTTGCTTCTCCGCACTAGAACTAAAGATGGCTGCTCTATGTTTTCATGTGCTAATGCTTGCATTACAGCTTTACTAAATTGTTCGTCCCTCTTAACTCCTAAACGCTGTAGTTAAAGTAAAGTAATGGGAACAGGGTAAAGATAAGTGGTATACAGTGCATTCATTTATTCTTTGTTGTAAAACAGTTTCTCTTTGACTTTGCTACTAGCTCGTATTTGGGCCTGATGTGTCATTGCTGAACTCCATCTTGAGACTCTCAATGCGCATGTTCTGATTCTTCCCAAGTCCACAAGCCATGGCATTGAATCTATGCCAACGACAGTCTTGCCTGCGAGGCGCCTGGGAAAATGAACTATTGATCCACGGAAAGGAAGACACCTTACCAATCTCTGTATACATTGTATTTGGTATTGAAACCTCCATTGTTGGAAGGAATAAAAGTCCATTGGAAAATAAAACCATGGGAGGGAACTTTAATTTGAATATATGAATCAAGTGACCTCATAACTGGTATGGTGTGATGACCTCTCCTTGTCTTTTGACCAATCAAATTGAGGGAATACACACATTTGCAACATTGGGGGGGGTGGTACACTGCCCTGGAAAATGTTATATCTAAGGTAGGCTTAGCTAGTTAGTTTGTCCGACTTGTCTGAATAGCTGACCTGTCACTGACCCAAGGCACTCAATAGGCGATTGAGAACAGAGGTGCTGGCGGAGCACTCTGTCAGAAGATTCGGGAGCAGAGGTGCTGGCGGAGCACTCTGTCAGAAGAATCGATAACCCAATCGGGGTTATGGGAAGGAGTTTGATTACCCAATCGGGGTTCATGAGGGAGAAGATTTGCCAACCCAATCGGAGTCCAACCGTTAGCCACAGTGAGGAGTGTAACGCTGGTGTTGCACTTAGCTGAGGGTACCTGGTTCCAACCTGAATCGATCCTAATTTGGTCTTCACTGGTCCTGCTTTACACCTGTTCCGTCTTACTGGCATCTGAACTACAAGAAGTCCTGTATTTTATCCCAGCCCGTGGACGAGGCTTGGTCTTCACACCATTCTAGGTAAATATAAAGTAAATGTGGGTATGTCATTGTGCTGTTTCCCTTTTCTTATCCTTCCTATGTTTCAAGGCTTAAAGAAAGTTTCATAATATTTTTGCATCATCTTGCTTTGATTATATTCTTTCTAATTGAATGCGATTTAATCAAATTGGTATGGACTCTGACATTTAACAATTTACATAGATAAAGTGTTTATATCTTTCCATAGTCTGTGGTTATTTTATGAGTGCAAATGTTTATTTACTGCCTATTTTCTTGCTAGCTCCCTTGATCCCTTGTGACTCTAGGTACCAGTGACTAGGATTGGTAAGTCAAAGGTATAGGTCCTAAAAGGTTAAATTAAATTGCTGATTAAGCGTAGGTTTACCTGTTCAAAGTGTGTATGTTTTTATGGGCCCAGGTGAGTAATGTAAAATCCTGAGCAGGTGAGCCTGCGCTCTATCAGTGGCATCATATAATGTAAAACCCACTTTAAACAGCTCCACTGAAGAACTGATCAACCTGCACAGTGAAGGGAGCAGAGGTTCCTCTTACACCTTCTGGGTAACTCTACTTAACACAATCCAGCTATCTGCAACAGCACTGCAGTATCAATCAGATAAACTAGATATGCAGCTAACTGTCCTCCGCATGCAAGCGGACGCCACTTCTGGGACAGAACGAAAACTCGCTGACTTTAATGGCCTCATAAAAAGGGGACAAGAAGCAGCAAAACTCTCTCAAATAGTAACAACTGACTGCATCTGTACCCCAATAATTGACACGCTATCAACACTACCGACGATGCTAGGGAACCTCCTGGTTGACCTAAAATTAAATACAACATCGCATCTTACAACGAAGGCTAAGTCAGGAGGTACAGACCTCAATGAAAAACCAACAGGAGCTGGTAACAACTATCAAAGATGGGGACTCATCACCCAATCCCAAAAAACACATCAGAAGAGTCCATTTTATACATCTCAACCAATGAAAGGGTCAGTGCAGAACATCGACAAATGCGCGAGCCAGCCGCAACCAAAAAAGGAAGGGCTGGAATGAGAAAATAACAGGAGCAAGTCATATTGATGAGAACCAATCAGTGGTAGCCCCCGGGGAAAAAGAGCAAACAAGGAAAACCACGATGTACATTCAAGACAAACAAGAACCAACCTTAGACAACAGACCAAAAGTTATAAGGCACTCAGGAACAGCGGAAATTCTAACATTGACAGCGTCAAAGGAGATAACAAGCGAACAGACAGGGCTGAAGGATAATTAACCAGTAACAAGCAAGCAGCAACGTAAAACACCTGAATTGGAAAGTGGTACACGGAGCAGAGGAAGGAGAATGGCAGAAAACTTGCCAACGGAAAATGCACAAAGCGGAACCCAGGTCATAGAACAGACCCCAGAGGAGTCCAACAGAATCATCACAGAAGCTATAAACGACAATCAACCCTCAAGTACTGTCAAATACCACAAGGTAATCACAACTCAGGAAAATCAGTCGATGGTAAACGCACAAAGTATGAACAAGCAGGCCGATGAGCAGGCAAAAGGGGTTAACTACGGAGTCTGTACAGTAACCTATGAAGCCATAAACAATAATCTGCCCCCATATGGGGTAAACCAATGCAAGGTAACCACACACCAGCAAACCCTAATGACTGCATCAAAAGAGACAGACAGCATTCTATTCATCCCAGAATATAAATCGAGGTAAGAGTGGACACCCTAAAAAGGGGTAACATATTAAGACTTGTCCATTCAATCCAAAATCTGAAACACATTGACACAACAGACTTGCTTTCAATTGAATTTCTTTCTTCATTAGACCCACAAGGCCCTGTAGTGACTAAGACAACATGGAAAACAAATGATTTAGCAGGCCAAATTTTGAAGGAAGGGAACAGATTCAGTGGGGGATAAAGATGGAACCAGGAAAAAGACCAGCTTACCCCACCCCCCTCCTAGAACAAAGTAACAAAGATAACCCACAAACAGTTAAGTCAATTTTAAAAGGTCCATGTAGTCACTCAGGGTCCAACAGTAGTCTCTCACATACAAACTAAACAACTCAGCAATCAGCTTCTAGCTGGGCAAACATACCGGGAACAATAACAACAGGGGACACAAAGTGACAAAGGGCACCAGGCCAGACTTCAACAAAAGTTGGCTCCACAAACATCAAAATATGCATCTGGAATATAAACGGTCTGGCAAGCAAACTGGAAGATACAGAAACATCAAATGACATAAAATCGTTTGACCTGATATTACTCCAAGAAACCTGGGAAGAGAAAGAGGTAGCTTACAAGGATATACAACACAAGTCCACCCAGCTACCAGAGGCTTAACATTAGGCCATTGCTCAGGAGGCCTGGTGACACTCGCCTCAATACTAACAATAGGAACAATGGAAGAGATCAAGGTAAAAATTACTCCCCCAAGTGCCATACAGGCAATAGTTATAACAATTAAAAACAATCATGTGGATCAATCATTACTCAATTACAATTACAATTTTATAACTTTATTCGGTTAATCAGCAATAACCATAAAAGTACACAACATAAAAATTCATTACAAGGAAGTATCCAACATAATACATAAAAAGGCAATTTTAAACTTAAAAAGTTATTAAAATTCATCCATACAGATTGATTTTCGTAAAAAAAAAACCTTAAAAAAAAATTAGAAATAGATGCAACAGTTAATACTGTGTCCATTCTCTGCAATTCTAAGAATGCTGGGCGGCATCGATTTAAATTCATTTCCTTTAAAATTGGGATAATCAATTTCCTACGAGGCAGTGTATTAAATTTACAGAAAAATAAAATATGAATGTCCGATTGGGCCGAAGAGTCATCACATGGACACTCTACTAAATCATGGGACCAGGTGTTCATAACAGGGAAACTCAAAAGTCTAAAAAGAATATTTAACCTGAAACGTGTCAGGACAAACCTCTCATAGTTGGTCATATATTAGGTTAAATATGGCTGTAGTTTGTCCTGAGTTAATATAAATTGGTGTGAACATACAGTCTTTCTTTACTTCCTCATTAGCTCTCTTCTCTTCAAGATACTCCATACATTGTTTTTTCAATATCTTTCTCGGGATATTAGCCATTGTGAGAGGATCATCATAACAAATTCGGCAATCAACTTCAACAAGGAAGTGCTTAACATAGACAAGCTATTTGATCCTATTCACGTGTTCTAAGTTTAGAGCGTCCATCAAAATAGCGCGATTCAATAGACACTCATTGGTTGTCCAAACCCTATGCCAGAGAAGTATAGGCTGGATTTTGATTGTATCTTTAATGTGTGGCTGGCCAAGTTCTGTGTGGCAAATATAACTTGAGAAACTCTCAGGTACAGCTAAGATGTGTCTCAGAAACATATTTTCCACTATTTGGATGGATTTTGTGTTGGTATATCTCCAGAGTCCTGAACTGTAAAGAGCAACTGATATACAGGTCGCATTACAAATTGTTAAAATTTCCCTGATCATTTTTTTTCCCCATTATTTTAATAAAGTTTTTTAAGGCCATTATTGATTTGGAAAACAAAAGGCTTCTTACTTTTACAGCACTTGCCCATGTACCAGACTCGTGGAACAGGCAGGATACCTAAATAAGGGTAGGTAGGGGTGAAATCCAAGGCACTATCATTTATATACATAGTTTTACTCGGTCTACTGCTACCTGTGCCACAGTTCATGGAGAACGTTTTTGTACAGTTTATTTTTAGATCCAATTTTAGCATAAAGTTATTAAAGGATGTTATCATGCCCTCTAGGGCAAGGGGCGTCCGTGCCATTATGACCGCATCGTCTGCATACAAGAGTGCAGGGATTGATCTTTTACCTACCATGGGCATATCCCTGCACTCTTGAAGCAGAATTCTTTCAAGGCCATTAATGTAGAGTAAGACTAAAAAGGGGGCCAGGACGCACCCCTGGCGTACCCCGTGGCCTATCCCAAAGGATCTAGTGCATTCTCCATCCTTCCCGTAACGGACAACTGCTGTAGCACCTGAATATAGTTCCCTTAGGAAACAAATGATAGTTTCTTCAACCCCTAAACTTTCTAATATTGCCCAAAGTTTGCTGTGGGAGACGCAATCGAATGCTGATGTTAGGTCAACAAATGTAAAATATATACATTCCCCCTTTGCCCTGGTGTGTTTTTGGTGCATAATAAATTGGTTTAGGCCCTGCTCTACTGTTCCAACTCCCTTCTGGAAGCCGTATTGCAGGTCACTGATTATCCCATTATCCTCTGCCCATCTTTGAAGTCTCCCTAAAATGATTCTCCCAAGGATCTTTATGGATGAATCTAAAAGGAAAATGGGTCGGTAGCATGCGCAATTTTGCCCATCTCCCTTCTTAAATATTGGCACAATTACCGAAGTGAACCATGAGGCATTTAGACCCCTCGCAAAGGCAGCATTAAAAAGTTGTACTAACATAGGCCCTCAGAGCTCAATATTGTGTTTGAACAAATCCGCTGGGATGCCATCTGGGCCTGCAGCTTTTCCGCCCTTGGTTGTTCTAAGGCTCGCTTTAACTTCTTTCAGGGTTACAGCCAATTTCATGTCCTTAACCCTTTCTTCCCCAGATATATCAGGTAGCAATTGATATGCCCCTTGTGTAGGACTATACAACTTGGAGAAATGAGTTACACATTCGTCCTCAGTGATCACTATTTCTATGCGTGCTTTTGTATCATTTAGAGAAAGGGGGCATTTACCGCTTTCCAGAAGGCGGTTGGGTCTCTGGAAAGCGAAGCCTCACAAAGGGATTCCCAGGTATCCCTTTTTATTGCAGCTTTCCGTTTTTTCAATGCCTCATTATAGGTTTTCTTCAGCGCTCTAACCAATAAAAGGTCGCGAGGATTCCCATTTAGGGCATTTTTAAGATCAGAAAGTGCCTTTGTGCATGCTGAATCAAACCATCTCCGATTAGTTTTCCCCCGATACTTTGATTCAACCCACAAACTCTCCTCGATAGAGGATGCGATAAAATTAAAATGTTTAATTATACACTGACTGTCTGCGTGCTCATCCACACAAATCATAAAACTTTCTGAACATTTAGTTACTAATTTATACAAAAATGTATCTGGGGCCAGTTTACTCCATTTAAGTGAGTAACCATTTTACCTTCCAAGTATCACGTCTGGAACTAACTGCCTAATTGACTGTTCCCTATCCAAATCCCGAAATGGGTTTTCGATCTCCATAGCTAACGGTCGGTTATCGCTCAGCACAACATCAAGGGTCTTAGATATTTTAATCTGGTGTCCATACCTAGTAGGGAATAAAATAAAATAAATTGTGGTGGACGCTCCCCTACCAATAAAGGTCGGGGCAAAGGGGGATCCTGTTTGACCAATTTCATTCACAAACCCCAGATCGCAAGAGAACAATATTTCATTTAGTAAGTCCCCACACGTGGTATGCTCAAAATGAGTAAGGCTAGTGTCCTGGTCCAGCATAAGACCACAAATGCCTTGTCGGCCCTGTTTGCAAAGAGCACAATTAAACCCCCCCCCCCCCCCCCCAAATAACCGATACTTCTTTTGTGTCCATTTGACGTTTTAAATAAACATCCAAAATTTTTATATTCGGCACAATATCAATAATCGGGATGTTGTTATAAAAATGTATGATAATAACACTGGCAGCCTTGTTAATATCTATCTTCACCAGCCGATAGTAGCTAATATGGGATAATAATTGTACTTTCTCATATTTGAGCTGGTTGGACAGGTACATAGACAGACTACCCTTAGCCCTGCCATGTGATCCCCCCCACTGCTGGTGTAAACAGGGTTTTATATTCGCAAATATGTATGGGCTCTATTGACCATGTTTCCTGTATACCTATGATATCATAACTATTTACGATGCTTCCCCATATAGTATTATTTCTTTTGGATTTCAGTCCTGCCACTTTCCAGAAAATGACGGAACATGTTTCCTTCTTTTCAATGGTACTGATAGAATTCCTAGACACAGTACACACAGTTTGGGACCCAACCCTCACCATGTCACTGGTTACAACTAGGCCTCTAGATGTTCCACAGTCTCCTACATTAGCTATTTCGGTTTCAGAAATGGACATGGTTAGTTCCCCCTCTTGGGAGGTGCCTCTGTCTGGGGAGACAAGGTCTAAGTAATTTGAATCAGCCATCCCCTCGCAAGGCATAAGTGCTTCCATATTCACCTTGTCTATCTCACTGTCTTGTTGAATGGGTTTTACATTGAGGCTGGGGATGTCACTGGTAAGTCAATCGACCGCTTCAAGGCTTGAAAGTAGATCAAACCGGTTAAATGTTGGGATATTATAACCATTTAAACCGGGACCTACAGTACTCCCAAAATAGGTGTTTCCTGTTTGGCGTCTTTCAAAGGTCATGTGTGGTGGTCTGGGATAGAAATGGCCTAGTTCCCACGTGACTATTCCTCAATCACCTATTTGAGGTGGCCAACTTTGGAGGTAGAGAAACACACGTTTGTCCCTGAAATTCACTATAACCAGATCTCCCTCTATATCCTTAGTCATATGTCCTAACCACCCCACCCTTCTGACGTGTAGAATTTTCCCGTCAATGTTAGGTGGAAGTGGTCTATTTTTACTTAGCCAAAAGGCTACTTTGTTTTTTAATTCCTGATACCCTTCAATGTTCCCAATTACAAGCTCAGGCACCCCTGACAGGACGCTCACGAAGGGTGCCGTCTCTGGTGGTAAATCAATACGAGTGGTAGTTCTATTTAATCTGCCGATGTTAGTGCCTTGCCTGTCTGAGGTTATCTGTTTATTAATCTGCCCTTCTTTAATTGCAGCAGTATTTGGTAGGGTAGGTCTAGGGGTTAATGTTGGATCCTGCGCATTGGGAGATGGTGCTGTCAGCGGGGTCGGTTGACTTGGGATAATACTTTTCACCGCCCCGTTTTTTTTAACCCAGGTTAGTTTGAATAGAGTTCTGGGTTTGCGGGTTATCCGACAATTTTTTAATAATTACAGCATTTGACTTTATTACCTCCTCTATGGTCCCCACCTTCGCCCCTATTCTCTTAACTCTTTCGACTAGTGGTAAGAGCAAGGATTTCACTAATATTTCAATTTCTACCAGTAGATCTGAGGATAGGTTTTGTGCGGGCAATTGTAGTCCTAAGTAATCCTTCATATTTCTGGGGGCACAGCTGCTAGCCTTCGGGGGACTTAAATGCAGTTTTGCTGATTTCGCTAATCTCCCCCTATGCTTAACTCCCCCCGCTTCCTTTTAGAGGATAGGCCCTGTCCAGGTGCAATACGTTGCAACTTATCTTTAACCATTGGAATAGGTGGAGAGCCTAGAAGACTGTCATCCGATATAATTTGCATACAGGGCTAAATACTTAGATTGCCCATGGTCGAATTGCAGCTTGCGGCCCTAATAGATCCGCAGTCCAACCTCTACCGGGGTACCAGTAATGTCGCTTGGGTCATTTACCACCCCTGATGTTGGTGGGGTTCGAGATGAATCAGTTAGTCCCAGGGAAGAGCGTTCATTACATATTGTTTCTAAGGATAAGCGACTCTCAGCCCTCATAATTTCGCGTTCTACGGCTGTTGTTGCCCGCATGAAAAAATGATCCAAAGTCCCCTTAAGGGATCCGCCTTGCGAAATAATCGTTTTAGGGACCCCTTTTGCAGTCATCTTATATACAGTATGAATACATTTATCAGGTTAGCAATAGGTACAGAGAAACACCACCAGGAAATAAAACAGTCCTTTAGCTAAGTCTATAGAGTACAGTACTATGTCCATTTATCAGGAACTTACTTTCTTATTTCTTAGTCCAAGGCCTCCTTCGGCCAACGACAGCCACAGATGGCCCGCCCTTTGCCCGGGCTTAGCCCGGCGCGTCCCCCGCGCGTCCTCGCGGGACGTGGGACCTGCCACAGCTTTATGCGCCTCCTGGCGCTGTCACTCGTCAGCGTTGCCCCAAGGGATCCTGGGGGTTGTAGGCAGGAGGTGAGAGGTGGACCGGCGGAGCGAAGCCCGGCCGGTCGTTCACAGTGCAGGGGGGGCGGAGCCAAGCCCGGCCGTGAGGAAAGGAACAGCGGGCACAGCTAACAGCAGGTAGAGCCCCAAATTCTGCGTGAGAAGAGCACCAGGGGACTCGGCCCCTGCTGCGGCTTTATGCGCCTCCTGGTGCAGTCACTCATCAGCGTTGCCCCAAGGGATCCTGGGGGTTGTATGCAGGTGGTGAGAGCTGGACCTGCGGAGCGAAGTCCGGCCGGTCGTTCACAGTGCAGGGGGGGCGGAGCCAAGCCCGGCCATGAGGAAAGGAACAGCAGGCACAGCTAACAGCAGGTAGAGCCCCAAATTCTGCGTGAGAAGAGCACCAGGGGACTCGGCCCCTGCCGCGGCTTTATGCGCCTCCTGGTGTGGTCACTCGTGTGCGTTGCCCCAAGGGATCCTGGGGGTTGTAGGCAGGAGTTGAGAGGTGGACTGGCGGAGCGAAGCCCGGCCGGTTGTTCACAGTGCAGGGGGGGCGGAGCCAAGCCCGGCCGTGAGGAAAGGAACAGCGGGCACAGCTAACAGCAGGTAGAGCCCCAAATTCTGCGTGAGAAGAGCACCAGGGGACTCGGCCCCTGCCGCGGCTTTATGCGCATCCTGGCGCGGTCACTCGTCAGCGTTGCCCCAAGGGATCCTGGGGGTTGTAGGCAGGAGGTGAGAGGTGTACCATCATTATTCATAATCAATACATACATACACCTGAGGCATAGACTTAAAGGGGCAAGAGAATTGGTCAGCGAACTGGTAAGACTTATGGAAGAAAGGGAAGTGGAGAATCTAATTCTGGCAGGTGACATCAATCTTCATCTCTTTGTAACAATATCAGAAGATGAAATAGCACAGGAACGTAATACAGCATGGAGAATACCAAACCAAGCCCATGCACTCCTAAACAACCAAACAAGAAGCTCTAGTCAACTATTGAAAGACCTGGAGCACATAAATCTGAGGGTATTGAATGGTCGATTTAAAGAGGACACCCTGCCAGCATTAACATATTTCTCTTCAACCACTTCTTCTTACCTCGACTTTACCCTGGCAACTCTTTCACTGTTTGATATTTTAGGTTCATTCACGATCGGTGAAAATGGTCAAAGCGACCATCTACCACAAGAAGTGGAACTAAATGTCAGCTGAGGGAACAACACGGAAGCAAGGGAAAGCGCTGACACAGAGTATACCTCAAACTTCAGACAGGTAAGGTGCAAGACCAACAAAATAGAAGAACTATCAACTAACGCTTGATAAGGAACCCACTAGAGGCTTGGGAGGATTTGTAATGGACCTCAGAACAACATATACTACAGAACCAAAAATCGGCAAAGGGAATACTTTGAGCAACCTATTAGGAAAGGCAACTACACCGAGATAAAAAATCTAAAACCTAAAATAAACCAAACCTTAAGACAGCTCAGTAAACAATCTTATAATGAAGCCCTGCAAAAGGAGTTACGTAAGTTAAAGGCATTGCAAAAAAAGAAGACTTGGGAAAAGAAAAGGCAAATGAATGAGGAACTCTGGGCGAAAATAATGCATGACTCAAAACAGAGGAACAGCGCCAGGATCTGGAATACAATCCATAGCCTTCAACGGCCAGGCCATAATGGAGTAAACTCACATATATCAGAATACAACTGCACACTTTACTTATCTAATCATTTCAATTATAAAAATCCAGAGGGAGACTCACCTAGAGGAAAAACACGGATAATCAAGATCAATACGAGCGATAATAACATAGGAAAAACAAACAAGTAAAATGTGAAGACATAAATCGGATTGAGACCCAGGGTAAACATGCTAACCAGGAGGAGGAAGGAACAACAAGCTTTAAACTACCATCAGACAGGAAGGTAAAAAAACAATGAAGTAACAGTGGCTAGGATTAAGCTACAAATTTCAAAAGGGAAATTGGAAGGAGCTCCTGGCCCCAAGGGAATTCCTCCAATAATGTACAAGCATGATGCTGATTTCTGGAGTGACACATTGGTATCAGTCTTCCAGGAAATGAAGGAATCAGTTATATGTCCATTGTCCTGCAGAGGATCGATAATAAGCCCAATCTATAAGCAGGGTGAAAGGAGTAATCCTAGTAATCATCGACTTATCGCCCTAATTAACACAGACACAAGGAATGCAAGGAAACCCTACTCACAGAGGAACCAGGGCAGTTGCTTTATCACGAAAACAGTGGTTCCTGTAGTTAATACATGTACATTCATGAATCAGTGCAAAGCATAATAGCAGTTTATAGTGTAGAGGGATTAGAGAGGGATGTCAGAAGGAGAAACAAAAGCTCAATATACCAAGTTTTTATCATCGTCTTTGTATTTCAAAGCAGGAGAAATAAATCATTTATATACATTGCACACATAGTATTTTAAGAAAGGTGCATAGTGTCCCATGTGCTTAGTGAGAACCAAGGAGCAGTTAAGTGACAGTAAGTGAATATATACAGGTTTCTACTAGGGATATTTACAGGGAAAAGGAAAGCGACCAAAACATTAATTTAAACAATAATTAGACAGTGGCTATCTTCAGTCATAGGCACTGTTTATGTAGTTCATTTCCATATGGCGTAGACGGCGTTTTGACCCGAGGGGTGAGAGGTTCCATCAGGACAGTTCAATGTGGGACATCTAAGGGAATGGAGACAGTCGTGAGGGAATGATACTAAGTGTCTAAGATTGTACAGGATAATAGCGGACTGTTAAGGTATCTGAATTACCTTGAGGTGTGCTGGATATTCAAGGGGAGCAACCTATGCGTGAATAATAATCGTGGAAAGTTACTTACAGTGAACCCTGCCGGCCACTGTGGCATAGTGAAGGGAGAAAAGGAAGAAGGAGGTAAGAACATAGAACATTGCGCGTGGCACGGATGATTACCTGACCTGGCTGTTAACGTACCATTGTGGGTGGTAGGTGGGGCGATGAAGAGATGTCCCGTTCCGGTATAAGGGCTGGGTCTCGGGCCCCCAGGGGGCTGTTGTGAGTACAAGCGGTCAATGCTGCAACCGTTTGATTCAGGCAGAATGATGTCTAACAGGAAAATGCCTGATGAGGAAAAGGACGATTTAGATCGGTGTATAGTGAGGTAGGGCTGGTAGGTTCACAGTCAGACCCCCAAGGGGTAACATACCTGTGGGTTTAGACAGCAGCGCTCAATCGCGTCTCTCAGTCTGCCTTGGTCCGCTGAGAATTCGGTGCAGTACGTGTGTTAGCGTCCTTGATGTTGTACCGAAATACACGTAATACGTATGCAGGCCTGACAAGGAGAGCGAGGCGCTCAATCCTCATCAGTGATCAATGGATAGGGAGTGGTGATGTAAGCGGGGCCTCAATGTGGGCAATGAATACAGTGTGTCAGCGGGAGCATGCCCTGTGGCTGGGCAACGGGGGCAGAACAGCTCAAGTGGGTCATGAGTTAATCTACGCTGTGTCAGTCTGGACAGTTATTGTACAGCGGTGTACAGCGAGATAAAAACACAATAGCTCACTTGTTGGTGCAGATTATACATAGAGTAACATCCATGATACAGCGATCTGGAGAGAAACAATTGCATGATAGTTGGCATGTGCATTGTGCATAGAGTAACATCCATGATACAGCGATGTGGAGCGGAGGACATAAAATGCGTTACAATTTTGCATGTCATATGGAAAACGGTAATGTAATTACCCCGTTATATTTGGCATGCGGACAACAATAGTTAACCCCCTATAAAATGGTACGATAACAAGACATTGTGTCGTTCATAGAGAGTCACATACATACATATACTGGACTTGTGTTATATGGCAACCCTTTTAATAGGTGGTGTACATGGTGCCGTGTAGGTTGACAAGGCACTGGTACAATGAAGGGTAGATATGTTGAACATTATTAGACAACACAGTACTTATAGTTAAGCTTGCGAGAATTACATAGCTAATGAGAAGTTGGTGTTGTGTGCTTCTAATAGATGTATGTATAGGGGTTGTTGTGCGCAGTCAGAGGTGGCTAATGTCTGTAGCTAGTTGGCAAGGGTAGAAACAAAGCCTCTCCATTCTTTGGCGTAGTTCAGACCCTCACCGATCGAATTGATTCTGTCAATCCAGTGACACTCACGGCATTGTAGTATCTGTGCAATGTCACTGCCTCTTTCTGGTATTCTGGCAATATCTACAACTTTCCATTCAATCTCGTCAGCTGAGTGATTTTTTTCTTTGTAGTGTGGCACTAGTAGAGCGGTCATAACTGACCTTCTAATGCGGCTCCGGTGTCCTATCCTGGCTTTGATAGGTTGTTGTGTCTGTCCGATGTACGGAAGTCCACAAGTGCACCAAATGTAGTACACGACATTGCGCGTATTGCAATTGGAAAAGAATTCTAATGTGTGTTCAAGGTTACCATGTTTAAAAATGGTGGTCTTTTCTGTTAGGGTACATATCACACAGTTACCACATGGGTGGTGCCCCAGGATGGGTGGCAAACCCCAAGTGGATTCTAACGTACCATTTTTCTTTTTGGACGTTTCTGTGGATGATCTCACAAGGTGATCTTTTAGATTTTTTGCTCATTTATAGGCAAAAAGAGGTACTTCCATCAGAGGATCAATACTTTTAATGATATGCCAATGCTTGGTAATCATGCTGCGGATCTTGTTGGTGTGTGTGCCAAACATGGTCACACATACAATTTTCTGCATTTCTTTTTTGAGTCTGGTGACAAGGAGTTCTTTTCTGGGGCAGTACCATGCCCGTATGAGGGACCTTTTCACTATTCTGTTAGGATAGCCTCTTAGTAGGAGTTTCCTTTTTAAGATTTCAGCTTCTCTCATATAGTCTTCCCTATGGGCACAATTGTGGCGGATTCGCAAAAACTGCCCAAAAGGGAGGCCATCTCTGCTCAACATGATTCATATTGAGCAGACCTATGTACTAAGTGACCTTAACCCTTACCATTCCAGCATCAAATGCTGGTATCAATACAATATATAGATGACATCTTCCTACTGTGGAGTGGCACGAAGAGGTTTTCAATACATTTGTCACATTTTTGAATCAAGTTCAAACACATCTTACCTTCACGTCCACCCTGCGCAAATCTACTATCGCGTTTCTGGATTTAAATATCCAAAAAGAAGAGGACAAATTGTTTACCTCACTCCATAGAATACCAACAGAGAGGAACACATTACTGTCATATAAAAGTCAACATCCTAGAGCACAGTCGGGCTGGACTGTTCCCATGAGGCACAGGGTCAGACTGATTTGCATATAGCCATGTCTGAACTGGGGTGGCAGAGTGGGTTAAAGAACGGTGATGGATTAAACCCAGATCTTTTGACTGGGTGTGAGTGTTTGATTGATTCAGATGCTCCGTCTATCATCACCCCCTTTTGTACCGCTTTTGCCCGCCATAAGTGTGACAGGGTATATTCAGATGTGAGTCCCTTGCTCACTTTGCCACTGGATTCAAGCAAGCCGGGCTGAAGACGGCTGGAATGCCAGAAACCGGTCCTCGGAAGATTGTTTCCGGTCCAGGGAAGACATGGCTTGGCAGTTCGGGCTCGACTGTTCCCATGAGGCACAGGGTCAGACTGATTTGCATATAGTCATGTCTGAACTGGGGTGGCAGAGTGGGTTAAAGAACGGTGATGGATTAAACCCAGATCTTTGGACTGGTGTGAGTGTTTGATTGATTCAGATGCTCCGCCCATCACCACCCCCTTTTGTACCGCTTTTGGCCGCCACAAGTGTGGCAGGGTATGCTCAGGCCTGAGTCCCTTGCTCACTTTGCCACTGGATTCAAGCAAGCCGGGCTGAAGACGGCTGGAATGCCAGAAACCGGTCCTCGGAAGCTTGTTTCCGGTCCAGGGAAGACATGGCTTGGCAGTTCGGGCTGGACTGTTCCCATGAGGCACAGGGTCAGACTGATTTGCATATAGCCATGTCTGAACTGGGGTGGCAGAGTGGGCTATTGAACAGTGATGGATTAAACCCAGATCTTTTGACTGGGTGTGAGTGTTTGATTGATTCAGATGCTCCATCCATCACCACCCCCTTTTGTACCGTTTTTAGCCGCCATAAGTGTGGCAGGGTATGCTCAGACGTGAGTTCCTTGCTCACTTTGCCACTGGATTCAAGCAAGCCGGGGTGAAGACGGCTGGAATGCCAGAAACCGGTCCTCAGAAGCTTCTTTCCGGTCCAGGGAAGACATGGCTTGGCAGTTCGGGCTGGACTGTTCCCATGATGCACAGGGTCATACTGATTTGCATATAGCCATGTCTGAACAGGGGTGGTAGAGTGGGCTAAAGAACGGTGATGGATTAAACCCAGATCTTTTGACTGGGTGTGAGTGTTTAATTGATTCAGATGCTCCGTCCATCACCACCCCCTTTTGTACCGCTTTTGGCTGCCATAAGTGTGGCAGGGTATGCTCAGACGTGAGTCCCTTGCTCACTTTGCCACTGGATTCAAGCAGGTTGGGCCGAAGACGGCTGGAATGCCAGAAACCGGTCCTCGGAAGCTTGTTTCCGGCCCAGGGAAGAAATGGCTTGGCAGTTCGGGCTGGACTGTTCCCATGAGGCACAGGGTCAGACTGATTTGCATATAGCCATGTCTGAGCTGGGGTGGCAGAGTGGGACAAAGAACGGTGATGGATTAAACCCAGATCTTTTGACTGGGTGTGAGTGTTTGATTGATTCAGATGCTCCGTCCATCACCACCCCCATTTGTCCCATATTTACAGTATGACGCATCATTGCGCAAAGAGTTACAGATACGTCAGTATTTCTGACGTATCTGTATGGTGCAAAAGTGACGCATTGCTGGAGTGTGACACAAAAGTGAGGCAACTCCAGCAATGTGTCCTTTCACATGGGGCAAGCCCCATGTAAAAGGGCCTGCATCAGTCATACGCTGGCTGTGAGGAAGGCGTAAGAAATTGACGCATTTGTGTCCTAGAAGTGGCGCGGTGAAATCTTATAGATTTCACTGCGTCACTTCCATGAACCTTTCTTGTGTCAAAACGACCCCCCCTTGCATACATTATACCTGGCGCAGGTATAATGTGGCACAGGGGCTTACAAAGTGACGCATCTACCTAGATGTGTCACTTTGCAAATATGGCGCAACAAGGTGCATTTTTTACGCCACTGGTGCATCACAAAAAGTGACGCACCAGCGACGTAAAAGTGATGTGTTGAGAACCGTGTACTAATCCATTCACTGTTCCAAAATGCAACCATTTATAAATTAATTCAGGTACTCTTCTTGCAGATGTAGTTTTTGAAACTCATATGCAGTGTGTATGCACTTCTGTTATCAGTTACGCATTTGTTTTTTATACTTAGTCATTGTAGATTGTATTTGTTTAGTAATAGAATAGTATATTTTATAGATTTATTTTTATAACATTATATATAATTTTTATAACAGATTCTATTTATCAACACTAAGAGAAATTCTTCATGCCTAGATAAAGTGAAAAGAGGAAAAGCCGTAATAAAGCTTAATATTTCAAGAGAAGTCATCCACAAGATTTACCTGTTCAACAGTCTGTGGTGAAAAAGAAAAAATCTCCTGGTAAGAGAAGTAAGGATTTTTAAAAAAAATTATTAAACACTAGGAGTAGTGTGCAGAATGTGAAAAAATAAAAACACTGTATCTGCAACAAAAAAGAAAAACAAGACAAAAAACAAAAATGATGGGAAATCATGTTCTAAAGAAACAATGTATAGCAAAAGGAGGAAGAATCCATTTCAGGAAATTAGAAAAAGAATGTTTTACAATAGAGTTGTTGTAAACTTAATGAAGGATATGAAGAAATGTAAAAGAAAATCAGCATTTTACAAGAAAAAGAAATATATTGAAAGTATTGTTGAGAAGGCTTTTGAATTAAAGGAAAAATGATTTATTTTAGTAATCTATAGAATTTGATCACTAGATAAACCAATCCATTTAATGAATGCCAAAAGTAAGTGGAGAAGACTAGTTAACAGAACTAATTTCTCTGATGTTTTTTTGGGTGAATAGAAACACAGTTCAAGTTTTGAGCCTTTTTTTAATGAAGAGAGTTATCTTCAGAGTAATGATTTGTTGCATGCAGTTGACACCAGTGGTCAAGCTTATGAGGTTAGAAATGGTTGTCCTATTGAGAAAGAGAAAACTGTTCCCAGAAATTCAGAAGAGGTGTTAGCTGATGAAGTTTTAGTGAGACGCCCTGAAGCTCCAGTGTACACTTGGAATTGTAGTAGTATTTGTAGTGTACAACAGGAATCTATTGATTTTGTACGGAATTTCCTACGTGATTATACTAAGAAAAGTGTTAAACAAAAGATTACGATGTTGCAAGGACTAGACCCTTGCAGAGTGAGAGAAAATACTGGTTCACAAGGTCATTCTCTGGCTTGTCTTTCTAAAAAAGTATGTTCAACTGTTTTTCATCATTTCAGGATGTTAGCAGTACATCATACTCAAATGAGGAAATTAGTGAGCACATTGTATTATGCAAAAAGTCCAGCAGTAATGTTAAAAAAGTTGAACAGTGCTCTTTTGCGTGGATCTGTATCAGATGTAATGAACGTTTGTGAAGAAATTGAGGTTAGTTACTTTGGTCCTGAGGAAGATAGTGCAGAAACTGATACATTATTAGAAGGAAATGTGGAAGAGAATGTACAACATTCTGGTACAGAACATTTTGAGCAAGAAATTACGAAGTTTAAGGTAATTTCAGGTGAAAGGTCAAATTATTCTTGTATTTGTTGTCGACGAACTCATTATAAAAATCAGACCAGGACTGTTGATCTGTATTTAAAAAGTGAAAGAGAAAATAATAATGAGTGGAAGGAATTTGCAAATTATTTGTTGGCACAGAATTGTTTTGATTTGGGCTCTGCTCAACGTATTTGTAAATATTGTTATAACAAATTAGACGAGAACAAAATGCCTGCTAGAGCTGGGCATAATAATCTTGAGTTGGTAAATATTCCTTCTGAACTGATGGATTTAAATACCTATGAGTCTATTCTTATTCAATGTGTGCATCCAGTTCAGGCTATTGTTCGTATGGAGCCTAAGACAGGGAAATTGCCTCCCTCAGATTTACAGAGAGGATTAAAGGGAAGAGATGTATATTTGCCTCTAGATTTAAAGAAAAATATTGAAAGAATTGGTGTAAAAAATGTAGAAGATGAACCTCTAGTTATTCTTGTTAATGGCGTAGCTACTAAGAGTAAGAAAATCTGGCAAGAATTAGTGGATGTTAGGAAAGTGAAAAAAGGCAACGTTGTATCTGGTAAAAAATAATCAGTGCTATAAAAATGTGTATGTGGGAGAAAAATAACAAATTGAAAGAGTGGACATATCCGGACTGAAGAAATGTATGAACATTACAGTGTTCATCCACTTTATTCCAAAGAAGTGATGGGGAATACAATTGAGTTATTCCAAATGAAAGAAGCAAAGGGAAATTCCATGAGTGTATGGGAAGAAAGCTTGGAAGCTCGTTGTTTCCCTCAGTTGTTTCCAACAGAAAAGGGAGGACGATATGATGAACGGCCTGTGCAGATTCCTGCATCTGAATATCAGACATCAAGATTGTATGCAGAAGATCCAAGATTTCGACAATGTATTTCGTATTTCTTTCATCTTTTGTTTGAGAGTGACTTGTCTAACTTTCTTATGCAGTCAACTATACATTGAAAACAGGTGTACATCTGCAAACTTTTCGGCAAAAGAATTTATGGATAAAGTACACCAGAAAGATAATGTTTTGGAATCTCAGCTGATTAATCTCATGGCATGTCAGCGTGGTACTAACGCGTACTAGTACCATTGTCATGGAGAACTTAAATGTATGTTAACAAACGTAGGAACTCCTACATGGTTCCTTACTCTAAGCTGTGCTGAATATGCTTGGGATGATTTACTTGAATTCCCTCGGGAGGCAAATCAAAATATAGTAAATATTGAATACAAGACACCTTGAGAATTGTGCTCTTTGGATCCAGTTAATGTATGCAGATATTTCAATCATAGATTTGAAGCTATGATGTCTTTCATCACCAATAAAAAAAATCCTCCTCTTGGAGAGGTTGGGGATTTCTTTTGGAGAAAGGAGTATCAAGCAAGAGGTGCTCCTCACATACATATGCTAATATGGATCAAAGATGCTCCCAAATTCGGAACAGATTCGGATTATACTGTGATGTCTTTTATTGAAGAATATGCTACATGTGCTATACCCAAAAAGCACAGAAGAAAAGGACTTATGATAACAAGTCTTATGATTCAAAAGCCATCGTTGTGGAAAATACTGTTGTCGAAAGTACAAGTCAAAGGAAATGTTTTATACCAAATGTTGTTTTGGTTTTCCACATCCTGTAATATCCACTGGAAGAGTAAACAGTTTTATGTCAGCTATGAGGCATACCATCAGAATAAAGTTTCCAAAGAATACCTATTATTTGAGAAGAAGTACAGAGTCAAAATACATAAATTACTACGACCCAGTTATTTTGTCCATGTGGAATGCTAACATGGAAATTCAATATGTTGCAGACAATTCCATTGCTGTTGCTTGATATGGAACATCGTACATAACAAAATCAGAAACTTTGGAATTGAAGGAAATGTGGGAAGAGATTTCCCATGAGAAGAGTCTAAGTAAGAAATTATACAGTTACAGTTTGAAAATGTTTTCTCATCGAGAAATCCGAATGTATGAATGCTCAGATCGCTTATCATCTGCAAGTCTATATTACAAATCTAGAAGAATCATTTGGGTGAGTCTAGGTCTTGCTGCACGACATTGAGTACTTAAAACTGTACAAGAAATCTAATATTTAGCTGAAAAAGAGCCAGAAAGTACAGATATTGTGAAAACAAATATGTTGGATACATATTATCCAATTAGAAGTAATCATCTTGAGAACAATTGTCTATATGAAGTGCTGCAAAAATATACTTTTAAACGGAATATTACAGAAAACATCAGTAATGGAATATTTGCTGTGATCGGTTCTGAAGTATGTTTGGTGAAACAAAGAAAAGGACATTTGATTAATCATCGAAAACTGAGTTGTGATACTCCTGACAAAAGGGAATTTTACTATTTCACTCTTTTGCAACTCTTCAAGCTGTGGCGTTCAGAATTGGAATTACTTGGAGATTTCCAGAGCTACGAAGATTCGTTCAAAGCTACTAAAGATACTATAGAATGTCCTGTTTTTGCTAATTATGTGAAAATGTGTCGACGAAATTGAACAACGGTCCTTAGGATTAGAAATTCAAAACAATACAATGGAATATAGACTCGAATCAGTACTATATCAGAAAGTTTTTCAGTACCCAGCCGGGCCTGAATCTTTTTAATCAAAATATAAAAACCAAGGTAGGAGAGACAACCCGAGGGGTCTGATTCAGAAGCTGATAGGGTACAAGCCTGTACCTATCCAGAGCACACTTGAACAAGGTTCAGAGGTGAGAGAAATAGGAAAGAGAAAAGAATTAAAGAATATCAGGCAAAAAGAAAGTGGGAGCCAACTGTCCCTTGCATCATTAACACAATTGTAAAGCAAGTTCAGACAAACAATTACTGTAACAATATTGACACAATCAGAAGAGATTACAGAATTGTTAAAATGTCGACGACGTTTCGATCCCTGGCTCCTAGTGAACTGGGATCATCATCAGGACTTTATAATAGATTGCCTGTTTGTACTTTTGTCAAAGCCTGTTCAAAGTGGGAAAAATGAGAAGAAAAAAAGAAAGAAGGTTCTTGTTTAGATACAGCACTTGTGTCAGGTAATATATACAGGGATACGCATTTCATCCATCCGTGGCATGCCAGGGTGCTTGACGGTAGATTGTGCAGCCATTCTCATAAACATCACATTTATGGTGTTTCAATTCCACTCCATGCTTTCTAATAAAGTGCACGCGGATTTGAGAACCGAATCGATCGAATACACTAGGTGATTGTCGACAATATCGTGACTGTGGCTATGGTGTCGATGTCGAGTCGGAAACTGGTGTTGACGCTGATTGTGCATGCAGATCATGAGGGTTGATTAGACCAAGGTAGCAAGACTAACTTAGTGCCTATTGTGATTTAGCCAGTGTTATGGTGAGCAGCGAACAAACCTTTCAGAGCATGATGCTCCAATAAGACGGCAGAAAGTGGGGTTCGGTAGATAGAGGACAAGGCGCCTATAAAGGAGAAGGGCAATTAAAAATGTGCCAGGTGACAAGCAAGGCAGGCAGTTTTTGCCAAGACACATAATTACCTCGGGATTGTTATTTGGTGAACAAGTTACTGTCAACCGCTCGTGGTAATGCTTTCAAATGGAAATTACGCATTAGATTCCCCAACCTAGGGATAGGTGCTCGAAATAACTCAAGGTCTGGAAAATAACGAGAATCTAATTAAATGACAACAGTGACTACCTGTGAATGGAGACGGAAGGGGCCACCTTTTTAACCCTTACCTTTGAAAAACAGTCGTTGCTGCCTTGCGCGAAGTCGGAGCAGAATTCACTCGGCGTGCTCAATGGCCCGTGCCGACTATGCGAGAGTCCGGAAGTGATTACCGGCCGTCATGGTGCATTTAAGTGCGCAGGGAAAGGGGAGTGAGGATATGTGTCATAATGGCGGCCATCTTAGAGAGGTGTCTTTTATGTGATTCGTTAGCCAAAAACGGGTGATTCAGTGCTTGAATTTATACATTTGACAATTGTTTTAAAACATATACAAACAATGAACAATGCGCTCAATTGGGAATTACTTGGACCAATCTTTTGACCAGCATATATACATTATTTGAAACCATCTTTGAAACATTATTTGAAACCATCTTTGAAACAATCCTCGGTTGTCATAATTGGAGATTATTTAAAAAAAAGTCTTTTGGTCTGTGTTTGAACAGTCTTTAGAACAACCCTCAGATGCGTTAAAGAAGTCCAGCCCAATCTTCAGTGCGATTCAAACCATTCTGTATAGTATCCAGAAGTATAATACATTTCAGTTCCTCTTTATTAAGAAGCTGGCTCATGCTTCCTCCTCTAGGTGGAAGCTTTAATGCCTTCAAGACGGTCCAACGTAACTCATCCTCCTTGTGCTTGGCATTGGTGAAATGTTCAACAAGTGGGGCATTGGGAGTTTGACAGCGAATCCGACTCTTGTGCTGGCAGATCCTTGTTTTTACCTTCTGTGATGTTTGACCTACATACATTTTGTTACACGGACATTGAACCATATATATAAAATTACAGGTGTTACAGTTTGAAAGGGAAGAACTTGTAAAAGTAATGTTGTTAAATACTCTTGTCTTTCCTTCAATGGTCATATCACACACACTGCAGTTGCCGCATTTGACATGTCCGACAACGGGGGACAGACCCCATATGGCTTCAAGTGTGGAAGATTGATTGGGACTTGGTAGTGCTGCTCGGACTAAATGGTCATTCAAAATTCTACTTTTTTAAAAGCAAATAAAGGACGTTCAATTTCCAGTGCACCTGCATTAATGATAGGCCAGTGGTGGAGTACCATTTTCCTCATTTTATTAGACACTGGGGAAAAAGTTGTGACACAAGCAAGTCTTTCTTGTGGTGTCTTTGGGGTAGGTGTAAGCAAGGTTTCCCTAGGTCTGTACCATGCTCTCTTGAGTGCGTTTTTCACAATTCTCCTTGGATAGCCCCTATTTTTAAGTTTGTCTGCTAGAATGGCACTTTCTTCGAAGTAGTCCTGCCTGCAAGAACAATTTCTCCTGGTTCTCAAGAACTGGGAGAATGGTAGTGAATCACGCAGAGCTCTCGGATGATTACTAGAATAATCTAGCAATGTGTTACGCTCTGTAGGTTTTCTAAACAGACGGGTCAGGAGGACTCCATCCTGGTGAAAAATGGTAAGATCCAGAAAGTCAATAGAGGATTTATTGGATGTCAAGGTAAAATGAAGGCCACAACAATTGTCATCCATCCAATGCAGGAAGTAGCGTAGATCATTGACTTCACATTTCCAAATCAAGAAGATGTCGTCAATGTATCTACGCCACATACTGATTCCTGAATGAAAGGGGTTAGATGGGGACAATATCACCTCATTTTCAATCTCGTTCATAAACAATATGGACAAATTTGGAGCAAAAATTGCGCCCATACTCGTGCCCTTTATCTGCTGATAAAAGTGACCATTAAATGCAAAAAAGTTCTTGGTCAAACAGATTTCAAGGAGTTGTAAAATGAAGGAAGTCGGTATTGCATGTGGTCGTGGGCGTGTGTCCAAGGTCTTCTGAATAACCCTAAGGGCAGTCACCTTAGGGATATTTGTATAAAGGGACTCCACGTCCATAGTGCAGAGAGTGTCTGTTACTGGATCAAAAGGGAGATTTTCAATCAATGAAATCATAGACATGGGGTAGAAGGGACAAATTCCTTTATGAAAAAATCAATGAAGGCTCCTAGTGGCTCGAGGATTGATCCACAGGCTGAAACAATAGGGCGGCCAGGTGGAGAAGTTAAACTCTTATGAATTTTTGGGAGAGTGTATATCACTGGTGTCCTAGGGCTTTTGATATTTAGGTAATTAAATTCTTTCTTGGTTAAGAAGCCTTTTGTTACCGCATCTGTGGTGATTTTATTTATCAGTCCCTGAATTTCTTTTGTGGGGTTGGACGCTAACCTTTGGTAATGTTCCCTATTGTCTAGCTGTCTCTGTATTTCCGTGGTGTAGGAATCAAGATCTTGGAGAACGATACCACCGCCCTTATCGGCACTTTTGATGATCAAAGAGTGGTTCATTTTTAGTGTGGTAATGGCCTGTTTCTCTTTCAATGTAATATTGTAAGGAGTGAAACTGCGTTTGTTTTGCACGATGGAAAGGTCTTTTAATACCATTTTCTCAAAGGTTGACAGTAACTTGTCCACCAAATAACAATCCCGAGGTAATTATGTGTCTTGGCAAAAACTGCCTGCCTTGCTTGTCACCTGGCACATTTTTAATTGCCCTTCTCCTTTATAGGCCCCTTGTCCTCTATCTACCAAACCCCACTTTCTGCCGTCTTATTGGAGCATCATGCTCTGAAAGGTTTGTTTGCTGCTCACCATAACACTGGCTAAATCACAATAGGCACTAAGTTAGTCTTGCTACCTTGGTCTAATCAACCCTCATGATCTGCATGCACAATCAGCGTCAACACCAGCTTCCGACTCGACATCGACACCATAGCCACAGTCACGATATTGTCGACAGTCACCTAGTGTATTCGATCGATTCGGTTCTCAAATCCGCGTGCACTTTATTAGAAAGCATGGAGTGGAATTGAAACACCAAAAATGTGATGTTTATGAGAATGGCTGCACAATCTACCGTCAAGCACCCTGGCATGCCACGGATGGATGAAATGTGTATCCCTGTATATATTACCTGACACAAGTGCTGTATCTAAACAAGAACCTTCTTTCTTTTTTTCTTCTCATTTTTCCCACTTTGAACAGGCTTTGACAAAAGTACAAACAGGCAATCTATTATAAAGTCCTGATGATGATCCCAGTTCACTAGGAGCCAGGGATCGAAACGTCGTCGACATTTTAACAATTCTGTAATCTCTTCCGATTGTGTCAATATTGTTACAGTAATTGTTTGTCTGCACTTGCTTTACAATTTTGTTAATGATGCAAGGGACAGTTGGCTCCCACATTCTTTTTGCCTGATATTCTTTAATTCTTTTCTCTTTCCTATTTCTCTCACCTCTGAACCTTGTTCAAGTGTGCTCTAGATAGGTACAGGCTTGTATCCTATCAGCTTCTGAATCAGACCCCTCGGGTGGTCTCTCCTACCTTGGTTTTTATATTTTGATTAAAAAGATTCAGGCCCGGCTGGGTACTGAAAAACTTTCTGATATAGTACTGATTCGAGTCTATATTCCATTGTATTGTTTTGAATTTCTAATCCTAAGGACCGTTGTTATCCTTAATAATCGATTACCCATGGTCCCTAGCTACCTATTGGGTTCCCTTGTTTTTTTGAAAAGAACTACGAAATTGAGCAAGAAGCTACAACTACAGCTCAGATTGCTAGAGACAGTTCTCAAGACAGTCAAACTTCTGCTCCGTTGAGTCAGGATCCACTAGGAGAACCCATTGTTCAAATTGAAGCAGCAATTGCCATGGATGAGGTGGAAACAGCAATGTATCAAGCTCAAGATGATGTAAAAAACGTAGGAAACTTGGAAGACCAAGTAATGTTGAGCAAAAACAAATATACGAGCAAGTCAGAGAACAGATTGACCATGGATAACTTCATGAAAAGAAAGAGTGCTCATGCACGTCATTTCAACCTATTCGAATGTACGTGAGTGGACAAGATGGAGCAAGCTTGTCCACAAAGTAATTACAACTTTTCTACAGAAAAGAACCGAGTCGCATTTGTCTTGTGTTGTCACTGCTCCAACTGGGTTGGCAGCTCACAATATTAAAGGAATTACTTTACATTGTTTACTAATGCTACCAGTAGAGCATGAAAACAAATTGGAATACCACAAGCTATCTGGAGAAGCTTGTTGTGAAGTTTCAAGAGTCTTAAAGAAAATAAAACTTCTCATTATTGATGAGGTAAGCATGGTATCAAACGTAATGCTTGCCTTTGTGCATTTAAGAATGCAGCAAATTCTTAAAACAGAGTGCGACATGTTATTTGGAGGAAAGCACATCATAGTTTTTGGAGATCTACTACAACTTACTCCTGTAAAAGGACAACCAGTATTTGAAACACTTGCACATGAAGATACGAGAAAGTCTTTGGGTAGCATTGGAAATGTTAACATTTGGTCATATTTTGAATATAAGGAATTTATTACAAATATGCGACAGGCAAGTGATGTTGATTATGGAACTATTCTTCAAAATATAAGAATTGGAAAAGTGACTGAACATGGCAAACAAGCTTTACAGAGACGCTTACTTTCCAATTTATTTCCAAATGAAAATATTATTCCTGAGACAATATATATGAGAACTGCAGAAAACAGATATGTAATCTGCTTAATGCAAACACTACGTGGATATTCTATATTTAATGAAGAAATGTTAAGGTTGGAAAATGAAGAAATTATAAAATTGGAAGCTATTGATAAAATCGAGCATGAAGAAATCACTATTATTTTGACAGAAAAGTTGAAGAGGAAATTGGATTCTTTAGAGAAATCGATATCTAAAACTGCTGGTTTAGAAAAGAATCGATATGCATGTATAAACTGTCTGGTAATTTTATGACGTAATTTAAATGTGGAAAAAGGTTTAGTAAATGGAGCAATGGGTAACATTGTTGATTTTGTTAATTATCCAAATAGAGATAATATTGAATTTTTGAAAATCTAATTTGATCAAATTGAAGAAGTACAACCATTCAGTCGTTGTTCAGCTCGGTTTTTGCTTGTAAAAGATTTATATGTTCGCAGAAAACAGTTTCCTGTTTCTTTGGCGTATGCACTGCAGTGACCATTCATAAATCTCATGGTTTAGGTGTAGATAGTGCTTTAGTGAATATTGGAAGTACCGTGTTTAAAGAGGGTATTGCATATGTTGCTTTGTCTCGGGTCAAACCTTTATCTGGAAGGTACTTGATTGATTTTGATGAGAAAATATTAGTGCAGATGCAAATTGTGTGAAAGAGTATAATAGGTGAAGAGGAGAATATGCTCCCAATTTAGGCCAATATCCAGTATTTGAAAAGCGTGTGGTAGGTCAAAAAAGAAGATATGAGAATATCTGCAGTGAAGGTAGAGAGAAAGAAAAAAAACAAGATAAAGTTGTGATTGCAAGCAAAAAGAAAAAGGACACTGTTAAAGAGATTGTTGGTTATGAATTTGAAAATAGTTCTGGTGTCAATTGCTATGCCAATGTAGTTGTTAATGTTGTTCTTTTTATTGAAAGTTTGCAAAAGCAAATTGTTGAAAATCGGGAAAATAAATTTTGTTTGATGTTGTATTCTGTTTATGAGAAATGTAATAGTGATAAAAGTGAAATACAAACTGTTTCTGATATTCGAAATCTATTGGACATATGTTCTGGTTGTACTCAATTTACTCAGAATATTCAGCAAGATTCTCAGGAATTTTTAATGCAAATGCTTGTTGTATTAGAAAATGAAGGTATAGATTTAGAAAATCTTTTTGGCCTTTCTTATAAATGGGAACATTATTGTGAAAATTGTTTGTTTACATGTAGCACTAACATAGACAATGAAAGATGTATTTGACTTTACCAGACCGTGAATCAGTTTCTTTTAACAACCTAGTTAGAGGAGCAAGTCAAAACATGGAGTGTGACCAATGTAAATCAGAAATGTCATCAAGATTATTTATACAAAGATATGGACAGTATATAAATTTAATGATGCAACGTTGTACAGCTGTTGGAAGAAAATTGGAAACTTTAATTAAACATGTTGTAGCTACTCAAGTATCAATATCAGGAAGAACTTTTGTAGCTGTAGCAATTATTTTTCATGATGGTCCTTCTACAACATCTGGACATTACACTGCTTATTTAAAATGTGAGAAAGGTTGGATACATTGCAATGATAGTCAATTGTTTTTAAACAATGTTTGCCTAAAGAATTACCAAATTCTTACCTAATATTCTTAAAGCCAAAGTTTTAGGAACAACATTTGACCTTTCAGGATTACTGCTGTTAAGGTAGGCTGGTCTGGTGTTGTGGAGTGCTTTGTGAGCGTGGTTGAGGAGCTTGAAGGTGATCCTCTTGTCGACATGGAGCCAGTGGAGGTCTCTCAGGTGGGGGGTGATGTGGCTTCGGCAGGGCACATTGACGATCAGTCGGGCGTAGGTGTTTTGGATTTGTTGCAGTCGTTGTAGGTGTTTGGCTGGGATTCCTGCATAGAGTGTGTTGCCATAGTCCAGTCTGCTGCTAACGAGGGCCTGTGTCACTATTTTTCTTCATTCGGTCAGGATCCACTTGTAAATCCTGCAGAGCATAAGGAGGGTGTTGTAGCATTAGGAGGAGATGGCGTTGACTTGCTTACACATGGAGAGGGAGGAGTTGAAGATGAATCCTAGGTTGTGTGCATGGTCGGTGGGTGTTGGTACTGTTCCCAGTGTAGTCAGCCACCAGAAGTCGTCCCATGATGAGGGGATGGGTCCGAGGATGAGTACCTCTGTCTTGCCTGAGTTCAGCTTCAGATAGCTGCTCCTTATGCAGTCGGCGACGGCCTTCATTCCCTCGTGGAGGTTGGTTTTGACGGTGTGTAGCTCCTTGGTGAGGGAGAGGATGAGCTGGGTGTCGTCGGCATAGGAGATGATGTTGAGGTTGTGATGGTGGGCCACTTGTGTGAGGGTGGCCATGTAGATGTTGAATAGCATCGGGCTGAGGGATGAGCCCTGGGGGACGTCGCAGATGATGTTGGTGGTTTCGGATCAGAAGGCTGGGAGGCGGACGCTCAGGATTGCTAATGGACAACTTTTAAACAAAGGA
This sequence comes from Lissotriton vulgaris, assembly GCF_964263255.1. Classification (NCBI taxonomy): domain Eukaryota; kingdom Metazoa; phylum Chordata; class Amphibia; order Caudata; family Salamandridae; genus Lissotriton; species Lissotriton vulgaris. Next base: position 1,299,928,199 of record NC_141695.1, on the reverse strand, counting down.
TTTGATGCATACTATTTGGCCATGAGGAAAAGTATCTAAAACAATTAAGGACTTTTTATTGTATATTTTGTCAGTCTATATTTGTAAATATCAATTTTTACAGTGTATGAAAATGTATAATAATGTTTTGTTATTTTATGATTGTTTGAGATGTCTCATATTTACGTAAGAAATTGCTCTTAGAAAAAAACATTTAACATATGTTTTATTTCTATTTTTTAGATTGTTATTGAGAATGTTGAATGGTTTTTTTAAGATAATCTTATTGATTGTCTTTTTTTGCCCGCTGTTATGTGATGAGTACAATTGAACTCACTGTTTCTAGTGAAATTCAATATATTCTGAGAACAGCAAAAAAGACAAATTAAATGTTTTACAAATTATTCTGTGTTGTAAAATATATATTGTAACTGTATTTTTTCTTGTCTTCCACAGATGCAAATTTTCTAATATATACTTTTTTATTATTTATTATTTTTAAGGTAAGTATAACTAACTATAAAAAATGGTGAATGTGCTGTGCTGCTACACAGCTGAAGAAACAAGAGATGGACGTAGTACATATCTGTGCAAAGATGGTTTGTATCTTTTAAAGATATATGAGAAAGTTAATATACATACTGAGTGTCCCTGGGGACCTCCTGTCTTTGACGATATATTGAAAAAGTACCACAGAGTTTTATTATAGAGATGTATAGAATGGGACATGGCTTCAGAACAGCTTTCTGCAACCCACCAGTCTGGTATTGAATAGAAAGACATGCTTGGCTAGTAGAGACCAGGGAGTTTCAGGATTAAACGAGACCAAATTGCTCAACATAAAATATGTCACACTCTTTACAATATTCTATTGATTCAAAGTATGGAAAGTAGGTCTCAGGGTGTGCAGTGCTTGAAATCCCTATGCACAATGCATCAAGTTTTGTATCTACCTGCACAATTGTCTTTATACCTTCAATTCCCCAGTCTGTATCCTTACACTTCCACTAAACACTCTGTCACTGCTGTTTCAGTATTGTAGTGTGCTAAAACTGAAGCGGTTATAAATTCAGTCAGGCACTCTCCTTGCGGAACTGTAATCATTCAGTCAGAACCCAAGTACTTATGCAGCAAAGTAGGCCTTAGGGCATGGACTACTTCAAATCCCTATACACTAGGCATGCAGTCTTCTATGCACCTGCAAACTTGTCTTTTATACATTTAATTCCCCAGTCTGTATCCTTACACTTCCACCAAACACTCTGTCACTGCTGTTTCAGTATTGTAGTGAGCCATATATGGCTTTCATGGACCTGTCCGCAGCCTTTGACTCAGTGGCCCATGAAAAGCTATGGGCAATAATGAGGGAGATGAGGGTCGACCCAGTCATATTAAACTTTATTAGACAATTGTACTCCAATGCAACCACCTCTGTCCGATACACTAAAAATGGGAACTGCACACGCTTGTTTAAAATCGCCAGAGATGTGAGGCAGGGATGCGTCCTTGCCCCATTCCTCTTTTCCATCTACACAAATGGAGTAGAAAAAGCTCTCTCTAAGGTTACAAAAGACATTCCCATATTCAATTCCCAACTCTTACCAATTTTAGCATACGCAGATGACGCGGTGCTGATCGCAAGGACAGGCCACGGACCACAACATTTGATAGCTTTTATGGATTCAATAGATCTAAGAGTAAACCATTTCAAGATCTTTGCAGTAATAGTGGGAGCAAGAAAAAGAGATAGAACTCCTCATTTACATGTGGAGAGGAAGAGAATAGAGGTGGTTGACTCCTTCCCTTATTTGGGGGTTCTCTTCGATAAAGACTTATCATGGTCAAGGCTACCTGAAGGATGAAATGGGGTAATGGAAAGAACACTTTCTGCCGTAAAATCATTCGCAAAAAAATTAGGGGATTGGCCGCTTGTGCTGATAAGAAATATTATTTACCAGGCGAAAGTCAAAGCAGCAGTTACTTATGGGGCAGGGGTGTGGGGCATTGCAAATACTAGAGTATTACAACCCATTGAAAATAAGTTTTTTAAATCTTTAGTGGGCCTCTCAGCATCCACCTCTAATTACCTTTTACACATAGAACTGGGTCTCCCTTATATATCAGACACACTGCAGCTGGCCCCTATCCTTCTGTGGCACTCAGTATGGAGGAGAGACACCGTGCCACTGACTCAAATTATAATAAAGAGCTGTTTAAACATGGACAACTCGAGGTTGGCCTATGTTGAAACACTCTTGAACAAATTGGTCTTCCACAACTGTTTAACGATCCACCTACATGTAATAAAGTCTCCAAACAAAAGATTAAAGGCATGTTTCAGGAAATGGTGGAGGATGAGAGAATGGAGCAACACAGAAATAAGCAGGCAATCGTAATATACGGGTCAAACCCCCTAATCTCTAAGAGAGGCTTTTTTTATGTGGCAGATGTCCCTAATTCACAGCATAGATTTATACTCCTAAGGTTTTGACTAAATATGATTCCACTTATGCTAGGTTATCCTAATAAAACATGTAAACATACAGACTTAATCCAATGTCCATGTGACAAACTGTCCAAACAAACGGATTTGCATTTAATTTTGTTCTGTAGCCTCTATGAGAAGGAAAAGGATATGTATTTGAAGCCGTTGCTAAAGAAAATGAATTTTAACCAATGTCGAGTGGCACTACACTTTTTAAAAAGTCAATCAGATCCACTGACATGTTTTTCACTAGCTCTGTTTCTGTGGGCCAGTGTAAAAAAAAAGAAATACGAGGACGATGTCAATAATAAGTGGTCCTGTACTTTTAAAATTATTAATAACTCGTTGGGGTCTGATAATGATAAAATAGATCAGTTGAAATTAATTATATTAGGCATTATAAAGTAAAGTGAATATTGTATTTGGGTTTATCTTAATATATATAAATACATTTTTTACTTGAATTGTATTTTATGCTGTAAATTTTATTCTGTACTTTTATCATAAATTTCTATTTGATCGAATAAAGTTTATGACTGACTGACTAGTGAGCCATTCAGCAGTATGTGCTTATCTATTCACTGTGCTAAAAGTGAAGCACTTATAAATTCAGTGAGACACTCTCCTTGCTGAACTGTCATCATTTACTCAGTACCCAAGTACTTATGCATCAAAGTAGGCCTTAGGACTTGAACTGCTTCAAACCCCTATGCCGTATGCTTGCAGTCTTCTCTCTACCTGCTCACTTGTCTTTCACATCTTCAATTCCGTAGTCTGTATCCTTACACTTTCATCAAGCAATCTGTCACTGCTGTTGCACTGTTGTAGTGACCCATTCAGTGGTATGTACTAATCCATTCACTGCATTAAAGCACTAACACTTACAAATTCACCCAGGCAGTTTCACCTTCAGGGGAGAGGGAAGGATAGACTTGTAACATATTTATGTACATATGTTACATTCATGTGCTTCAGAAGTACTACAGTATACTGTAAGTAAACACCTTATAGAGTTATGCTGTAGCATCTCCTTATAGTTCTGCACTTTACATTCACCATACACTATTAATGTATTATTTCATTTATTTATACACTACATATTCATTCAAAAAATCTTTTACACACTATCATATTATTGTAGCTCTTTTTTGAGCAGTGAAGTTAGTTCTTAAAATAACAATTTTTTTGTCTTTTTTGTTGCTTTGTATTCTTTTCTTGATTTTTTGAACAGTTTAAATTTTGTTTTGTTTTTTTTTCAACTGAAAAAAGGAACTGTGCAAACAAAACAGTCTGCAACCGAAACAAATAAACAAAAAACAAATTACCGGCGGGAGCAACGGTGATGCTGTTTGCGCCTGCAAATCAAATCAATAGACTGTTCTCCATAACACAATATGGCTTTGCAAAATTTGCATGAAATAATGAGGTCTGCAAAATTGGGCCGGATGTCCGGATGTGGACTAGATGGTGCTGTGGAAGTGCTGGCTACAGCTGGTGGAAGGTCTTCCCGCAGCCTGTCGCATGCAGCTCTTGCATAATTGCGGGAATGAAGAGTCTTCCCATGTCGTACTATGCTAGCGGTTCCAAATGAACATTTTTTATCCGGATCAGCTCTAGAAAGCATGGTCCCACACACCTTGCAGGTGACCTTGGCTGCATTCACTTTCATCTCTCTGTCTGGAATTGTAAAAATATTCCAGATCAGAGCTTCCTTGCTTTTTGGCTGTGCATCCTCAGCAAAAAATTCTTCTTCTGAAGATTGTTCAGATGTATCTTCATCCTGGCATGCAGCTATATTAAAGATGTCTTCAAAAACAAAGAAGCTTCATGAAAGAGATGGTTCTTCAGTGAAAGTCAAAGAAGGATGATTAAAATCGGTGGGGTCCTTCAACAGTTAGAATAGGAAGTATTATGAACCAATTAAATCTCTTGTTTTGTAGTCACGTGGGGTGTGCATACGATGCGAGTACGTACAACGTACCCTGCGATTTGCGTAGTTGCTTTTAAAAGTAATATATGCTTATTAAAAGTAAATAAATACTATTTTCATGATTATCTCACATAATGTCTTCCCTTAATATTTACATTAAATACATAGATATATCTTTTTAAAAATTAAGAAATTTTCGCGCAGTAAGCATATGGTGCGCCGTACAAACGTACATGACGTGACGCGGAAGAGCTGATGTAACTCGAAACGTCAAAACATATTAGTAACGTATGAGCGTGTACGCATACAGTACGATTGAAGATACAAAGGATAGTGGGTGGATGGTACGCGTACGGTACGTTTGCCGCAAAAAATGCAAAAAAATATATACAAATTATTTCTAATATATTGAAAATAAAAAATATATATATTTTTGATTTTTGTTTTTTATTACTTTACATTACAAATATGTAATGTCATTTTAAAAAAAAGCTAAAAATAATTATTATAAAAAATGTTGTAATCAGTATCAAAAAAAATAAATATATCAATTAGTACATTTAAAAAATGGCATTTACAAAACCTATGAAAGTCACTGAATAAACCATAGGTTTCAGCCACGTTATAGTTAGGAATTAGCATTTAAAAAACCTTAGAAATTCACTAAAAAAAACATAGGTTTCACATGTTATAGTTAGCTGGACATTTCACTCATACAAAACCATTCAAATTCCCCCGTTATAGTTAGTTCGGCTAACTATAACTCCGCGCCCGCAATCCACTGCTGATGACGTGACATATTACATCACTCATGACATGGTCAGTGACATCACTCATGACATCACTGATGACATCTCAAATGACATGACTGATGACTTCACTGATGACAACATCCAGTGAAGGAGTGTTATTGTTGTTTGATGGAGGGCATGCATCAATTTTGTTTTATCTTTGTTATTTTATCTAAAAAAAATTATTTTGTTCTGGATGGCCTGGAGTTGCCTGAGGGGCCTATTTTGCATTAACTATTTTAGTTGTTTCTAAGAGAAAATATTTGCACATTTTTGCGAGGGCTGGGGGCCTGAGCCTAAAGTAATTTTTCTCAATGTTCCTGTGTGCTTTTGGAAGCATGAGCAGCGCGATGTGCATTTTCCCCTCATTGGTGAAACTCCATGGATTCTTTCTGAGCTTTTATGTAAATTCGTGTAATTCCGCAGAGTGAAAATCCATGAGTTCCGCACAGGCCTACTGTTTAGATTGATTCTTGGCTGAGTCAAGAAGGGATATTAAGTGATTGAATTTCTCATGAAATATATGCTTTTGATATAGTTTACTTTCATTACGGTGTCATGACAGATTAGTGGTGGAAGGTGTCTGTCTCCATTTCTTGTGTAGAGATCCCAAGGCTTTTCTTTCCGCGTAAAAGGCTTTATTAAACCATGGAGCGGATGGTGCTGGCCTTTTCTTTTTCCTTAGATGTGGAGCTGCCTCATCAAGCAAAACAGAGAGAGTATTGAAGTAGAGTGCAGTTGAGATGTTTACGCCTGTTTAATGACTAATGGGGGTAGTACTTTCACTGCGGATTTGCTGAGTGTATTGATGTCAATGTTCTTGATGTCATGAAATCAAGAAGGCACACATTTCGGTTGGCTTTTGGTTACAGAGTGAAAGAGCTGTAATTAGAAAGGAATGAGGAAGTGGTTAACCAGTCTACCGGAATGGGTTTATCGACTGAGAGTAGGTTGTCACTGGAGATTATTCGATTGATTACAGAGCCTTTCTTGTGCGTTTGTTCATAATTGTGTTGTATCAGATTGCTTGTGGAGAGAAAGGTGGAAACCTGGTTGACTGCTACATTTTCTGTGTTGCCCCTATAAAGATTAAAATCACTTAGAAAAATCATTTTGTCTGTGTGTCTCATAGCAAGATCAATATCTTCCTTGATAAAGGAAGAGTTGTCACCTGGTGACTGATAGAGGACATTAACTCTGAAGGGGGAGCTGTGTTGCACTCATATTTCCAAAGGTAGACATTGGAGTGTGACGAAAGGACCATTCGAAAGCTCCTTGCATTGTGGGGAGCCTCTGAAGAAGGCAGCAACACCTCACCCAACTCTCCCTACAAAGGGGCATATTATCAGGAATGGCGTTAAATATTATCCCCGGATTAGCGGCAGAAAACTGCCGCTAAAGCGGAGATTACGGGTTTGATAATATGCCCTGGAGGTTTCCAATAGAAGGCCATGTTCTCGTGTGAACATGGGCATCTATTGGAATTCTCCAGGGCATATTATCAAGCCCCTTATCGCCACTTTAGCAGCAGTTTTCTGCGGCTAAACAGGCGATCATTTTAAAGCCTTCCTTGATAATATGCCCCGAAGTTGTTTCTGATGATGGAGTAGTTCAGAGAAAGAAGAAGATGAAGGAGTGAGCAAGTTGGTGAGAACCTACCAATCGCTCTTAAGTGCCAACTTACGGGAGGAACTTCCTATACATACACTTTTTCTCACATTTAGTATTCGCAGTGAGGCATGGGACCTGGTTTTCATTAAATACACACAAGGGGCAGTTCATAGATATGTACAAGAACCTTTTTACTGCTGGAAATTGAACAAGAAAAGGGGAACCCTAAAAGTATCCATTATATGTGTGACGAGTAACACAGGCTTTTGTTGTATTGCTGCAAAATTAATCTGCAAACTTGTAGAATGCCCCCACAATGTATTGATTTACTGATATTGAAGTTCTTATCAAGTGGAATGTCACCTACGGGGGGTGTCTTTGCTGTGACTGTTTGTTACTGAACTGTGTCCCATTTTTGTCCAGCAATGACTCCGCGTAGTCTGTAGGAGTGGGCTTTGCTAATTGCAGAAGTGGAGGGCTCCGTGGCACGTGCTTCTGGGTCGCTGACACTAGATTTATATCACCTGCATTCAAATGATGGATCCCCTCTGGAAACATAAGTCTATAGACCTTATTGTGTTGATGCACAGAAACAATGGGCCTTGCATTACCAATACATCATGCAAGGTGACTCAATACAATACAATGGCTTAAGTCACACAAAGCCAACTTGCATGGCTTGGTAAATCCAAAGTATCACAAGGCAGCACAACTTGCTGCCTTGCGTTACTGTGCACCCGCAGGGTGTTACATGGGTGGAGAGTGGGTGTTCCCATGCATCCATCCATGCTTTTTGGGACATTCCCAGATTTGTTAAGATTAGTAATCTTGGGAATGCATCATAATTGTACCTCTTCCCACTAGAGCTGCAATGAGAATAAATATCTTTATTTCTTCTAGTTTTTATCCTCTTTGTAAGCATGCTATATTATGCAGCCCACATAGAAAGAGGAAAACATCTATAAAGGATTGTTTGAGGAAAACATCTATGGGTGTCCCTTCCTGCAGAAAAACAATCCTGCCTGTAATGCAGTCACGCTTGCACCACGGTGCAAAGGTGCCTGTGTTGGCGCTAGGCAGCACACAACACGCCAGCACATAGAGGTGGTAGGAATACATGCACCCGACATTAGTAAATATTACATTCCTTATTTCCCCCTTTCACGCAGTAAGTTGCCTTGCTTTGCTGCTTTGCGTGAAAGGTTTTTAATCTGCCCCAATGTTTTACAATGTCATTAGAAGGCGCAGGACAATACCATACACAACACAATAACTCCCACGCTCCACGCTGTGAACTGCATCTCTCATATTTTACTGCAAGGTGTGAAATTTGGCAAATTAAATTAGGTTTCTCACATTATAACTGAAAAGGCGCATACAGAAACTAGCTAACCACAAAACATGTTCGGGACTCCTAAGAAAGAAACGTTTCAGTTCTGTTTGGAACTGAACGGGTGGTTTAGTGTGCTCTTTGTATGTCATAAGTGAAACGTGTTTGCAAATACACCCCTGACCCTGCTCACAGGAGCGTGGAATAATACTTGAAAAAAGTCATTTTTATCACGTCTGCTCGATCCCCTGCATGATTCGTAATCTGTAAAAATGCCATGTGACTTTCCCTTCGAAATTATGACTTCCATCAGATATATTGAAAAGAAACACATGAAAAATGACAGCCCCATAAACGCCAGTAAGCGTTTTAGAGGCACTGGTGAACCATGACATATGCAAAGTGAATTTGTGAAATCTCATAAACTGAAACTATATTCATAGGAAGCAGATGCTGAAACTGTGGAATTTTTCTCACGAAATCTCGAGGGATATTATACACTTTGTCAAACTTGCTGCACAATTTACAAATGTTTAATTAGATCCACTTTTAGAACTGCAGATACAGTTTGCAAATGTATTAAATAAAAAACAGGACACAGAAATAGGGAGGCACAGATGAAAGCAGATTGCTTTGAGACACTGCTACAATAGCCTTTGCTCTTGCCAGCGTTTGCTTGAGTTGGCTCATTAAAGCCACATATATTGCCTTTAGCAGTGCTTGTTTTTATAAATCAGCACCACTATATCACCTTTTCAGACCAAGAGTAACTGCCTCCCCCTATCACGATTGTAATGAAAAGTTTAAGAATATAGGGGCATATTATCAACCACGGCGTTACCATTATCGCCGCTATAGCGGCAGAAAACTGCTGCTAAAGCGGCGATAGTGGGCTTGATAATACGTCGTAGAGAATTACCATAGAAGTCCATGTTCACACCAGAACATGGGCTTCTATGTGAATTCACAAGGGCGTATTATCAAGCCCATTATCCCCGCTTTAGCGACAGTTTTCTGCCGCTAAAGCGGCGATAACGTTAACGCCGTTTCTTAAAAATATGGCCCACAGGGACCATGTACCTGATAAGGTAAAGAAAAGGGTACGTAGTAAGGTGCTCAGAAACAGAGCCCTATTAAACTCCCTGTCCAAGAATTACTATTATCTAGGACCTATTAATTGCAGAGGAAGGGAAATAACAGAGATTACGAGTTTTTGGGAACAACATGGGAACAAACAACAAGGGATTTCTGCATGTTTTCCCCAGAGTTTAACACAGCACGGAAATCTCTGTGTGAAAAATGTTTTTATACTTCCAATGCTGCCGGTTTCTTATTTTATGTCCTGTTTCTTATCTGTGCTTGCCTTCTTGTGAAGAATCAAGTGCAGCCTGCCCAGAAGGACAGGTTTGCAAGTTTCTTTAAAGAAAGCACTCAAGCAGATTGTTTCAGTGGGTGACTCTGAAGTTTAAGAAGCCGATGACGCACATCCTGAGGTTTGACGCTCGCCTTTTTGTGGACCACCGTGTTAATGACCCAAGATTCAACAAACTACGGGTGTATGTGAACAAGAAAGTGTTTATGCGCAGCAGAAATAAAAAACACACACATTTTCTAAATAAGAATTAACAGTCCTTTCAAAGGCTTTGCTGACATGGTTTTTGTGGAATAGCACGGTTCATAACGTTTTCCTTACCCTCCGGTTTATTTCCAACTTTCCTTTACTTTTTCTCCTTATCTCTACTCTTATACCGAAATATAGCTAGAAAGGGGAGAACCACACAACATGTAATGTACTAATGTAACAATGCCAAAGGTGGTATCCCAGACAACAGCTTTTTGCTTCTTGTATATAGCTTTATATAATAAAAAATATAAGAAAATAAGCAAGGAACCTTCATTTTCATTATTGGTATCCATGGTGCATGTACGTAAGAGAAACATGCTTATATTTCAGACTCTTGTTTCTGAAGGCGAGGCAGTGGAATAAAGGACACAACAATAAAGTAAGATTTTGGGGTAAGATGCACAAGGGTTTTAGCGTTTGCAAACCCACTGATAAGCAAACAAGAGGGTTTGCGAACTCTAAAACCCTTTTTTCAAATGTACAAGCCGATTTAACGATTGTTAAATGGGTTTTGAAACCAATACAGAATTGGTATTTGGAAGCAGTGTGTTTAGGACGACCCTTCCAAATACCTAGGGCCATATGTATCATAGTTCCGTTTTGCGATTTCTAAATAGCGATTTTTAAGGAATCGCTATTTAGAAATCGCAAAACGGTATGTATGAAAAATATCGCATTTTTTTGCGATTCCTTAATCTTCCTTATTTGCGAATTCGCAAGTTGCGAATTCGCAAATATGGAATAATTTCCTATTCATTCCTATGGGCCAGGAGGCCCATAGGAATGATTGTGAAATGCATTTCATTTTGCGATTCGCAATTTGCAAATTGCAACATGAGATTGATTTCAAGGGTGCAGGGGTGTCTCAAGGACACCCTGCTGCACCCCTGAAATCAGCATGTGTGTGCATATGGCGCACATAAATGCCCTATGGGCATGTATGTGCATCACATGCCACATTAAAAAATGCCAATTTGTGCTTTTTTACAAGAAATCGCAAGTTGGTGGTAAATTGCGATTTCTTAAGCATCATTCGCTATAGAAAAATGCTTCATACATAGCATTTAAGGAATCGCAAATTTGCAATTCGTTAAATGCTATAGCAAAATAAGGAATCACAAATGTATACTATTCCTTATGATGCGATTTTTTCATACATATCAAAAAATGCAAAACAGCCTTTTGCGATTCGCAAAGGCCGGAATTCGCCGAATTTCGGCCTTTGCGAATCGAAAAAGGCTTGATACATATGGCACCTATTCTTTATGTTATGTTCCAATGTTTTGCAACCAAAATCTTGTTGCAAACCTTTAAGAATTTACCAACGACTCAAAGGGGGTGGTAGCCCATTCACAAAATGGAAGAGCTTCCCAAGGGAACACTTCCCTTTTATGATTGCTGACTAAAAACATTTTTAGGAGGAGGCACTGGTCCATTAACGCACCCCTTTTTCCTTTAAGGAAAACTGCTGCATTATGATTGTTTCATTTAAAGGCAATCACAGACATGGTGGTCGACTGACCTTAGCAAGCCACCATTCCTGTTATGTCAGCAAATCATAGTGGGTCCCAATTTGTGACCAACCACATCAATATTCATGAGGTAGGTCGAATTGCGACCTATTACAAGTTGGTATTTTGTGAACCAACCTATTAATATACAGGTTGGCGTGCAAATTACCAGTACATTCGATAAAAGTCGGCATGCAAATTGTGACCACTTTTACCGCGTGCATTGTACGTACATCTGGACTTTAGTGAGGAACAACTTGTATCTCTGGTTGTTTGTAAAGATGAAGAAAGAACTATCATTGACAAAACTAGTAGGCTTGAATTTAATGTGGTGATACCTTATAAACTGCATTTGTGTCTTCCTGTGTTTTCAAGTATTAACCTGTTAAACCTTCTGCTGCCTCATCGAACAGGGCTGGGTGAAGTTTCATGAGTTAAAGTTGCAGTTAAAGTTTCATGAGTTAAAGTGTATATACTTGGCTTTTGTATAATGCATGCACAGCAGCTCATGCCAAACCTGGCATGCTTCTACAAACAACAAGTTGCACAAAGCCTAACAAACATGGAGGCGCCCATGCACAGGAAACATCATACAAGCATAAATGTTCAGACCAATAGTTATACATACCAATGTGCAATGGGAGCACAGAGTGATGTGCATGACTAGATCACAGAACTTTCAGCGACAAGGAGCACAATGTGAAGTGCAGCAGACCGCATCAGGTGATGTGCATCAGCGTAGTACAATTTATACACCTCGGGGAGGATAGGGTGATAAGCTAAAGGAAGCACTGAGCAAATGTCTCACAAAGCTCTAGGTGACCTGCTCCATGGGAGCACTGAGTGCTGTGCCTCATGAAGGCACTGGGTTGTTAGACCTGTCAGCCTTAGGATGGTCTTCCCCCAAACTGTTTGACTGCTTGCCTCCAATTTTGCTGAAGTTGTTTTGTTGGCCATAGGACTTTGTGGACTTTACCACTGCAAGTCAGTGCCTACATGCATGTGCTCTCTCCCCAAACATGGTTTGATTGACCTATCTAAAATTGGCAGATAGTATTTACTTAGAAGTCCCCAGTATAGTGCACTACATGTGCCCAGGGCCTGTACATTAAATGCTACTAGTGGGCCTGCAGCACTGATTGTGCCACCCACATAAGAAGCCATTTAAAACATGTCTCAGGCGTTGTTTCATTTAAAATCTTTATTCGATCTGATTACAAATAGATCATAAAGCACAATTTCATCATATCACCCACATATTATGAAAAGCCATTATAAAAACAGTATAAAACCCTGCTTGAGCTTAGATGCCCCTTATGATTCTTTAAGACAGCGCACCCAACGACTTTCTTTTTCTCATACAGGCCCAGAGAAATTATGCGACCGAGAGGCAAACGTAGGGATTAGGAAAGGACTTTAAAAAGTACAGTGCCACCCTGCATTGTTTAAAATGATGACGCCTTAAAATAGGGAGAATAAGCGTTTCTCTTTCACTTACAAAACAGTAGCAAGTGTAAATCAGACTGGGGCGATGAGTTGCTACAGGGACATAGACTTAGGTCAGCATGCTTGAACTTCCTTTCTGGAAACTCGAGCATCAATGGAATGAAGTTCAAACGAAAACGTAGCAAAATAAATGTATGCTGGGCTATAGTGACACGTGAGAGGTAAGAATAGGCTTCCCTAGATCTTGGCGGAACGAGAGCGTAGGCAGTGGGCGCTTTTAGCTGTCAATTCTTTTCCTTGCGAGAATAGCAGGTCCTCTGCATATATAGCTCAATTACTTCCTGTTTGGAGGTCTTTCTACATGAGGCAGGGTCCCTGAACAGGTCTTCCTGTCCAATGCCAGTGAGTTCTGCTTCAACGTATCTGAGCCATCCAATCCTGCTGCGACCCTCCAGCTTCATGCAGTCACCAATTATACTTTGGGTTCAGTTAACCGTCGACCCCCCAGTAAATAGAGAGCCACAGCAGGATCTGCACCAGTCTAATAGAGTCGGACAGATAGGGAAGCCCTAGTTCAAGATGTAAAATATAATGGGAGGATGAGGATGGTAATGAACTCTACACTTAAAAAGGTATATTCCATTTGCTGCAGTTGTTCAATCTGGGCCATCCCCCAAACGCCCGCCTCATAGGTTACAGCCGCCTTTTGTTTTAGCTTGGTAAATGTTTTTATTTGTGTCCACAGGACTGGCTCCCAGTTTCTTAGTGAAACCTTTTATAGCTTGCAGTCTTCTTTCCATGCCCAGGACTCTTGCTGCCACCAAGTTTGACCAAGATTGTTTGCTGTCAAATAAAACTCCCAGGTATGCGAAAAAGTCAAGCACTTCAATTTTCTTTGAGGCCAGATGGAATTAAGGAGGTTTTGCTCCTCTGGCAGCTCCAGCTATGATGATGAATGATTTGGTTTCATTAACTCGAAGGTCTAGGGAGTCCATAAATTAGGCATATGCTGTTATGAGGCTCTGGAGGGCTAGACCTGTCGTAGCAATCAACACTGCAATCTTAGCATAAGCCAGTATTGGAAGGGAGGTTGTCAAATATAGGCACATCTGGGGTCGAGCCAGACAGGGCTGCCTCCACCCCATTAGTATAGATGGAAAAAAAAAATGGGGCGAGGACACATCCCTGCCTGACATCTTTCTCGATTTTAAACAAGCGAGTGCACTCCCCAATTACGCCATACCTCACATAGGCAGTAGGATTAGCATACAGCTGACCGATGAAGCAGATGACCGAAGGATCAATCTTCATTTCCTTCATCATCAGCCATAACTACTGGTGCGGCTCACAGTCGACGGCAGCTGACAAGTCCATAAAAGCCATGCATAGCTTCCCTCTTTTGGCTTTCGTATATTTATCTGTGCAAAGCGAGAGGTTGAGACATTGGTCCACTATCTCCTTCCCTTCTGGAAACCATATTGTGCCGGCATTAAAATATTTTGTTCCAGTGCCCAATCCTCCAGCCTGGCTTGTAACAGCCAGCTCATTAATTTGGCAGTTGTGTCCAGAAGGGAGATGGGTATATAGTTCTTCGGACTGCCCCTATCTCCCTTCTTGAAGATTGGTATTATGACACTATGTTTCCAGGATGGGGGGGCCTCTACCGCCATGCTAATGAAGACATTTGTTAATAGGGGGACCCACATATCATAATTGGCCTGAAAAAGATCAATTGGAATGCCTTCAGGTCCCACGGTCATTCCCAAAATACAAGCTTCCAACCCTATTCTGACTTCGTGTAACGTAAATATCAGGATTCTAGGGGGAGGGGGCAATAAAACAGATTGAGGGGACTCCACAATAGATTTTCACCCGAAAATGCCTTCAAAGTACTCTATCCATGCCTCTCCCTCTACGTGCATCTCCAGGGACGGGTCTTTTGTATCTTTAAAAAAAGAGACATTTATAACTTTCCAGAACTCGCTACTATTTCCTGAGTTGGCAGCTTCTTCCAGGTCATCCCAGGCCTTCACCCTTATATTTTGTACTCATTTGTTTCTAGCCTGCTTGTACTCATTTCCCAGTGATCTTACCAAAGCCACATCTCTGGGCTGGGATTTTAGAGCACTAACAAGGGATCTCTGCTAGGGAGCATGATGTGTCAAACCAGCGGCTCGGTTGTAAATCAGTTACTGGCTTATGTCGAGTAAGTACGAATTTTATTTTTGTTAGTAGGGTTCTAAACTAGGTGACTTGTAGTGGGGGAGAGGACTCCTCAGCCAGACAGCATAGGATATCACTGTGTGTAAAATGGAGGAGGGGTTGCCCTGAGAGTCATCCAGCCCGCACACCCTAGCCTCATTGTACTTATAAAGTTTGTATTAAAGTCACCCATCCAAATTAGGTTAAATGGGCTCTTATTTGAATGTGAGTTAAATGAACATAACTCATTATTTAGGTCAACTGCCACTTGTTTCATGTTTCACCCAAATTCGTTGTTGTAGAAATGTATTTTTAAAAAACCTGGGACCATCATTTATGAGCTCCAATTGAAACATTTGGAAGTGATAATTCTGGGCACCTAGCTGGTTTACTTGAAAAGGTAAGGTATTAGAAATTAGAGTTAATAAACCCCCTTTGGCCCTGCCTGACACTGAAGGTGTTGCTGGTGTATGAAATATATGGTACCCTGCAAAAAATGCTGGCTACTTAGCCCATGTTTCCTGGAGGCAGATAATATCCAACCCTTAACCAGTAACTCTGACACTCAGCATTTCCTGCCTTGGAGGCAATCCCTGCCACATTCCATGATGCCAGGCTGATCTTGTTATGGACCACTAATCCTGGTGTTTTGGGGAACATGGAAGTTTGGGGGGCATTGGGGACACCTGTGATCCAGGGACAAATTTGTCTGGCGGGGTAACCGGAGGGGAGGTGGATATTGATGGTCAGCCACAAGCTTCCAGATCTGCAAGGGGAGTAAATCTGTTAGATAACCCAACCCCCAAGGTAGTGCTTGCGCAATTCAGATAACGTGGCATGTATGTGGCTCGCCTTAACCCACCCCTCTGGACGAATCCTTGCAGGGGACCCTGCTTACAGAAGAACTCCAGTTCTAAGGTAGTAATCTGCGTGCTCCTAAGGGATGTTCTATGGAGATTTTCAAGAAGGGCAGTGCCAAGGTGGGGTTTATTGAAATGTATCAACATGCAATCTTCTGCAATGGATTTAGTAGAGTTACCAACCCACCACACTCTCCTTGTCATTATGATCTTATTAGCTAGCTGATAACTCCCCATGCCCCAGTCCATAAGATGATTTGATAACCAGTGCAGGCATTTGTCCATTAGCTGTGTGGTGGATTCGTACTGCTGGTTCGCAGAGGGAAAACATTTGCCAGGACCAGGGGGGAAACAGCCAGTGGAAGATGGAGGACTTGCTGTAGTTGGGTTGCCCCCGATGCCACGGGGGTCCTTGAGTTCCTGCTGGAAGAGAACCCAAACTTGATTTGCTCAGTCCTCGCACTACCTGGTGATCATTGTCCCTTGTGGCCAAGGGCGTCGGAGATCGAAACTCCAGTTGTTCAGTAGGTTGAGCTCGGAGAAGAGGGCCCAAACCACCCCATGCAGAAGACTGCATTATAAAGTCCCTGGACAGTGGGGGATTTACACCCTGACCAGAGAGCGCAGCAGATTCTGGCTTCTCCGTAGTTGCAGATGGTAGGTCGACAGAGTGTGTCACGTTTAAGAGGGGGGCTGATATCTTTTGGGCCTCTAAACCAGCTAGTCTTTCTTCAATTTTAAATAGCTTCAGCATGATGGGGTCAAGTAAGGTGGAAATAAATTTAGTTTCTTCATCCCAGAAAGCTTAATCGAAGACTGGCTCACAAGGTGGGGCATTAGCAGTTAGAGGCAAAAATGTTGCGGAAATATTTGAAGTGACTGTCTTAGTGCGGGTGGCCCGGGGTTTAGTTGCTCGTGTGGGTTTGAGTGGTTTTGACTTATCAGCCCCAGCGCCCCTGCTTCACTTTGCTGGGGGGTCAATTACTAATTCGGTGAGGGATGGTAAATCAACATTTCTCCTATTGAGGTGACCAATTAGAAAAGAGAAGTGGTTCCATGGATAAGCGTCTCTCTGTCAGTTCAATTTCAAGTGTGAAAACGCTTGCTGCTCTTGACAGAAATGTGTTGAGTTTTGCTACCTTACCGCCCCCTGTTTTCTCCACCAGAACCTCCCTTCTCCCCATATTTTTAAATTACCAGAACAACAATACAGCAGGAAAACAAAGTGCCTTACGTCCGAGGCAAGACGTTAGAGAGGGTGCCCAGCCTAGCCCAGCCTCTTCCGGGCTCGGACAGTTGTGGAAGGGCCCGCCCTTTGCCTGGGCTTTTCCCAGGCACTTCCCTGCACACATCCCATGCCACGGGTTGGTGACGTGCTGTTGTAGCGCTTCCGTGCGCTAAGCGTCCTGGGAGCTGTAGTCCTCCTGCACCAAACTGTGGGATGCGTGGGAGAGGCAAAGCAACCCCCGCAGTGAAGAGCGGCTACATGTGCCACAAGATGTCAGCCTGCTGTTGTAGCACTTCCGTGCGCTAAGCGTCCTGGGAGCTGCAGTACTCCTGCACCAAACCATGGGATAGCATGGGCAAGGCAAAGCAACACCCTCAGTGAAGTGTCTCAGGCCTTCCACTGCAGAGCCTGTGTGTGCAGTTACACTGCCATGTCGATGTGGCTTTTAAATCTCCCTGCTAAGCCTTAAACTCCCCTTTTATTACATCTGTTATCCGTAAGGTAGGCCCTAGGTAGTCCATAGGGCAAGGTGCAGTGTAATTAAGCAGTAGGGCATGTACTGTTAAGTTTTACGTGTTGTGGTAGTAAAAAATCCGAATTTTGTCTTTCACTACTATGAGGCCTACATCTCTAATAGGTTAAAATTGGGGATCCTTGTTACATCTGCCAAGTGTAATTCCCAATTGGAAGGAGGTAAAGCTGTAATGTTCAGTACCTATTGAATTGTAATGATAAATCCTCTTTAATGGTAAAGTTGAATTTCAAATTACAATTTAAAAAATACTACTTTTAGAAAGATAAAAACACACAATTGATGGACGGAAGGAATGAAGAATAAATCAAAACCTTCACCCCCAGTCAAGAGATCTGGGTTAAATCCATCACTCTTTTGCTCACCATGCCACCCCAGTTTAGACCTGGCCATATGGAAATAAGTCTTGACCCTGTGCCTCATGGGAACAGTCCAGCCTGAACTGCCAAGCCAGGTCCTCCTTAGACTGTAAACAAGCACCCTAGGACCGGTTTTGGGGTTTCACCCCTCATCAGCCAGATAGCTGGAATCCAGTGGCACATGTTTTAGAAATATGGTATTTTGTGTGCCTGCTGCTTGCCTCTAATACAAGTCTGGAATGGGTGACAGCTGGGCTTTGTGCATTCCCTCTACACAGCCACAGGCAAAGATAGCTTAGGTGTGACTTGATGGGCCATCCGCATCCTGATGGGAAACCCTGGGCAGGATGGGTGGGAGGAGCTGAACACAGCCTCAGATTTACACCTGAAAAGGCTGTATCCCTTCCCCAACACAAAGGACTGCTTAAGCCCCTGTAGTGAGTCTGAAGCCAGGACAGGAAGGGAGGACCTCTGTACTTCAATGCCCCTCTTTGAAGTCTCCCCCACTTCAAAGGCACCCCTGAGTATAAGAACTGGACTTCTGACCCTACCAACTCCTTACACTTCTGGACAAGTGGCTACTCTGCGTGTAAGAAGGACTGCTGTGCAGCTGAAGGACTGCCACTTTGCTGGACTGCTGCTCTCGAAGAACTGCTTTCTTGCTGTGCTGAACTGCTGCCTGCTGACCTCCTTGCCTCGGTGAGAAGGACTGTACCCACATCATTTAAACTCAGAATCAGAGTGACTCCAAGGACTTGCTGGCTTGCCTCCTGTTTTGAAGTCTCAGGGACATCAAAGACTTCCAACCCACCTGCCTCAGCACTAGGACGCTACCATCTGTGAGTCTGCCCTGCCGTGTGGTGCCAATCTAGTCCTTGGCCCTTGAAAGTGGGTTAATATGCTGCTTCAGCAGAATCCATGCATCGCCATCAACGCAGCAGCTCAGAACCAACGCATCTCTACATTTGTGGACGCACAGCTGCCTTTGCGAGGATTGAATCTGATGGATCGCCGACTGCGCAGCAAAAACCATTTCTGACATAACTTCAACTTTGCATGGTTTGAAGCCGACGCATCACCTTCACTCTACAGATCAATGGTGACGCATCGCCTCCACTTCACTCCGCATCTCGGGGTGTTTTCACTGTTTTACTTTTTGAAGTTTTGCACAAATGTTTTACACATTGCCTTTTGAGGTCATTATGACTGCTCTGTGCCAAGCTACCAGGGGGGAGCACAAGTAAATTTAGGGTGTGTTAGTGACTTACCCTGACTAGGATTGTGGTTCCTGCTTGGACAGGGTGCACACTTCTGCCAACCAGAAACCCACTTTCTAACATGGGTGCATCACAAGTCATTCACACTGAGTTTTGGTCATCATCAAATCTGTGGATAATGTGCAATGGGTGCATTTAATTATGTCCAGGAGCAGAATAGGGCTCATTTGATGTGTTTCACCTACAGCTCGTGTCTATTTTTTTGACTAGCACTCGTTTGCATGCTGTGATGTTTATGCCTGCACTTGTACCAGAAAATCAAAACCACAGTCTCAGAAAGCAAAGTTCAAATGGCTAAAAAAAGAATACTTTTTTCGTATTTTCAGATGTTAAGTTTTAGATAGTGTTCCCATTGTAAGTCATGTTTTTATTGCCTGTAATTGTTCACCCCATGGATGGAAGTGCATAAAACTTCGCATTTTACTAGCTCAGTCAGTTAAGGTCGGTCCACCCAAATAAAGGGTAAGAGGGAGGTGAAAAAGTGTATCATTTCCCATTCTGGCTCCCGTAAATAACTTTGGAGACAGATAGAGAAAAAAAGTTGAACAAATTTAAAGTAAAGTTGGCAGGAACGTAGATATTTACTCAGAAAATCAGCTCTTTTTTATTTGGCATAAATATGTTCAGTAGTTTTTGAAATATAAGCATTTGAAAAAAAATATGTGTGGGCTTGAAAGGTAACTATTTTGCATATATTGTCAGTTGACAGGCCATTTGTTAATTTTCTTATAACTTTGGCATTGTTTGACAAATATTCCTGAAATTTGGCAGCCACTTAGTTTTTTCAGATTACTATTGGTATATTCTAATGTGTGGATATCAATTAAGGGGGAACCCAGTTAAAAAGGCTGGGGTAAATGGTAATTTGTGAGCGAATATATTTGGTGTTGTGTGATGAATATACACAACATTTGACAAAAGCTCGGAATGCTTATGTTTCTATTTATCTCGTTTTGTGAAACTCCATTGAAAGAGCCAAAACAACAAGGTGATGGAAAGATTGCTTGAACTGATCTCTGACAGAGCAGACACTCTGGGCCACACTCTGACCATCATTAATAGCCCACTGTCACATTCTAGACAGAGGTCCACCTTAGGCAAATCAGTCTTGATCCTGCTCAAATGAAAAAATGCAAGCCCGGACTGCCAGGCCAGATCCCCTCCACATGACAACTAAAGCAACCTCAACCCGGGTTTGACCTAATTAGATCTCATCAGTGATGTATAATTTTAGTCCTGGGGCAGAGTGAGCAATGGGCCCACATCTAAGCATACAAAAGCAGTTTGAGCATCTTCTCCAAAAAATCAAGGCAATGGATGGAATACTCCAATTAAATCCAGCGACTAGCAATTGCTTTGTGTTTATTTCAGTGTGATGTCTTATAGGTATGCCCAGATGTCGGTCTTATTCTTCCTGTGTCACTGCAGCCAAGCTGCACTTGACAAAAGAGCCATAATTATATTGATGCGGTCTATGGTTGCTTGTTATCTGGTTCAGAGAGAACCTTACTAGCCAGCTCAGGCTGGACTGTTCCTAGAGCAGGAACTAGGCTGCTTTGAAGATGACTGCATCTATTCTGAAGTGGCATGGTAGGAAAAAAACGATAGACTGGGATACAGCCCTGAATAATTACCAGTGGTTGAGATTAATTTGAGCCTTCAATTAGTTGTTTTTTTCAGTGCAATGCCCTAAGGGAATTGGGTATGCCCAAACATTAGTCTAATGCTCACTGTGCCACTGGAACCCAACCCCAACTAGGGTGAAACTGGCCTTGGATTGCTTGTGTTTCGGTTCAGCGAATACCTGACTTAGCAGTTTGGGCTGGACTGTTCCTATTGGAGCAGGACCAAGGCTGATAGTTGGGTCAAATCAGAGGTGGCATGGTGGCTAATAAACGATGGCCTGCGATGCAGTCCTAAGTAGTTTTGAGTGGCTAAGATTAATTCAAGCATTCCATCCATCATTTGTTGGGTATATCTGTGCAAATTCATAAGGAGGGGGTTCTTTAGAATTTTAATTTGCTTATACCTGTTTAAGTAATCTGTATCAAAAGTGGCAGATAATTAGCCCCAGAGCAGGTGCTTATACCCAGAGCAGGTATATCAGGTTTTGTGTAGATCCAATGGGGGATAAGTTTAAGAAGGAGCCAAACGCTTTTGATTGACTAATAACTTTGCCACCATCTGATGGATCTGATTTAAATTTGCCAGAGGCTTAGCATACTTTTGGCTTTCTCAGTTTCATGCTGGCTCATCAGAGGGTTCAAGGGAGGAGTAAAAAAAAGTGTTTAGCAGCTAATAAACTGTTTAATGAATCCACTGAAAATTTAGCAGACGTTTAGCGGGTTTCATTAACTAACGGCTATGTCAATTTTTTAGCATATCCATCGGGGGTCAAATATAAATGGGAGGGCAGAGTTTGAGTTTCATTCACTAATAACTTAGAAACTGTTTTATTAATCTGCATGAAATTTGGCAGGTAGCAAATGAAGCCTGGTGCAAGACCAATCAATCACTACAACCAATCCCTGCTGCACACATCCAAAGGTGGTTGGACATATGACTTTTTCGAAGTCTGTGCACATCACATAATGGATACATAGTAGGCCGTTCACTTCAGGGGTTGGACCACCCAATCAGCTTGGGCACAGGACCTGGCCCTGCAGCCAACCCCTGCAGTGCACTGGTGAAGACCATGTGCTGAATGGGTGGGTGTCCACAGTGTATTAGAAGCAGGGTCTAGTGCAAACCCCACTGCACATGTCCAAAGACTGTGTTAAGCAGTGGACAAAAAAATAAAAACATCATAAAAAAATGTAATTCATTAAAACAACAACAGTTGAAGATTTATTATATTTGAGACTAGATGTGTAAAACCACTAATATTTGCTAGTTATGTTAAAAAAACACACACAACACACCACAGAACTCTGACATGTTATTCTATAATTAGTTCTTCTTGGTTTTTGATAGAGATGGCCTTCCAAGTCTGGGGCCAAAAGTTCTCCAGTTGAGTCCCACCTCTCAGCCTCTACTGGATGCTATCATTACCACAGCCTTATCAAAAATTCAGAGAGACCGGGTAGAAGTGATTCTAGTTACTCTTGATTGGCCAAGAAGACTAAGATTCCATCTCGTCAAGGTCTTGACAGTGTCAAAAGAATGGATGCCACCTTTATTCTCCATCCTAGTGCATCAGCCAGTATTTCTGATGTTGATAGTCAGTCATTTAAATCAATCTGTTTGGAGTTTCAAAGGTGATGAGTTTTGAGTTTAGATCTTTTCCTTCCAGCTTGTCTTTAAATTCAAGTTACTAAAAAACAGTTCACAATAAAATCCCACAATCATCATTGGAAATCTTTTAATGTGTCAGCATAGTTCAATGCCTCAGTCATGTATTTGCATGAGAATATCCCACCATTTTTACAGGAGGGTTTCAATTAGAATTTGTCATATCAATCTTAGAATTGCAATGGGCTTCAAATAAGCTCCTTCTTGTGATTTGTCTTAAATAGAATCCCCTACTTATTTATTTAATTGGTTGGCAGTACTACAACAAAGAACAACAAAATGATTTCTAGCTTGGGACCTTCCTTTAATCGTGATATATTTGCAGAGCCTAAGGTGCGTGCGCTACGTGGGTACGTGGGCGCATCCCTGTGTATTAGGCACACTTATTAAAGTTCAGATTAACTGACTCAGATACAGTTCAATCACAAGTAGTTCAAATGAAAAGTTCAGTGGTGAAGTTTCATTATTTGTTGTATTTGGTAAATTTCACAAATATTTGAAAATGCGTTACATCACGCTGTATTCAAAGTAATTCATCGATGATTCAACAAATGCTCCAATGCATTTCGGACTGGGATAGTCCTTTATCAAGGAGCGCTGCGGGAGGATACAAAAGATGCAACTTAGATCAACGGTAACTAGGTGTAATAAGTTACAGTGGAAACGTGCTGAGTGACGTGATTATCATGCGGGTTTGAGGGCAGTGCGGGTTTTGACGTGTGTTACGAAAAAATGAAAAAACTGTGTTGGAAGGTGAAATGCGGGTTGTGATGGGAAAATAATAAATAAAAAATGGTGAAAGTCGATGGTAGGAAGGTGAGGGTTGTGACGGGGTTAGGGAAGGTTTAGGAAAGTGTTTTTGCTAAATCTTACGCTTCGAACATCAGTGCTGTGCTCACGTTGGTGCTGCAAAGAGAAAAGCGGTGAACGGTCATAAGGCGTACCGAACGAGAGAGCGTTCGGTTAAAAGGTGAAGCGCATGCGGTTGGAGTTTACTTACTAGGAGTGGTTCAAGCAGTGCACCGGGTGTCACGAACTTCGCGGAGTTACTGCGGAGTTCCGGGAGGGTGAACAGAGTGTAGGAATGGATAGAAATAGATAAAGGACCCGGGGTAAATGGGGAAATGGAAGCGGCCATCTTGTAGTGGAGTGGAGTAATCGGAAAGTGCTGTACAAATATGATAATATGCAGAACGAGGGTACAAAGCATCAAACAGAGTAATTAAAAATAACAACTTAATTCAGTTCGATCATTGAGGCCAAATGGCTTCAAAGATTGGAGTCTGTAAATCCACGAGGTCTCCCGTTGTAGGAGAATTTTGTTGTTGTCTTTTCCTTCTGTGTGGGTAACCATTTCAAGTACAAGGTATTTAAGTTGAGCCACGCTGTGATGGGCTTCATTGAAGTGCATTGCCACATTGGATTTTGTGTTTTTGGTTCGAATGTTCGATTTATGTTCGTTTAAACGGGTTTTGATTTTTCTGCTGGTTTTTCCCACGTAGATCTTCCCACATGGACATTTGAGTAAGTAGATCAGATTAGCTGAATCACATGTAGCATCTACTTGAAGATTGATCACAAAACCTCTCATGGGGTGGTTGATCGTGTTCCCTGTGATCACATTGTTACAGTTGTTGCAGTGATGACACGGACGTGTGCCCGTGTGTATTCTTGGAGTGGCAGTTGTTTTAGACAATATTTCTCTGATGTTCATGGGTCTGCTGTAAGCGAAGATGGGGGGTTCTTTGAAAAGACCTTCAAAATCCGGTTCTGACGATAAGATTCTCCAATGTTTGAGTATGATCTTTTTGTAGGTCTTGCTTGAAGTGGAGTATCTGGAGACCAGTGCCATTCTTTGGTTTGGATCTTTTTGTTTGCTTTTTAAAGCTTCAGATCGAGGGATGGTGTTTACTCTGTCTGTGGCCTCTTTGATAATAGCTTGGGGGTACCCCCTGTTGGAAAATCTGGTAGCCATAGATTGTATTTGGGAGTTCCTTATATCATTGTTGGATGCTATTCGGGTAACTCTCAACATTTGGCTGAAGGGTAGATGTTTCTTAAGTGAATCTTGATGAAAACTGCTATATAACAATGTATTGTTGCGGTCTGTGGGTTTTCGATAGAGGTCAGTTTCGATGCCGTCAGGGGTGATTTTCACGAGTACGTCCAGGAACGTAAGGGCTTTGTCAGAGATGTTCCATGTGAATTCAATGCGGTCATCTTTAGAATTCAAGGTGGTTAGTGCTGATTCCAGGTGGGTGCGGGAGTCTTTCCAAATGAAAAATAAATTGTCGATGTATCGTACTTATAATTTTAGATTGTCTCTCCAGTTGGCGTTGGTCAGGATGTGGTTTAATCGAAGTTGCCCATATATATATTTGCGTACGTCGGCGCGGCGCAATTGCCCATTGCCATCCCGGACATTTGAAGGTACCAACGTTCTTCAAAAGAGAAGTAGCTGTGGTATAGGGTGAAAACCATAAGTTCCATAATGAAACTCTTCATGGGGTCTGTCAAATCAGTTTTCAGAAGTGCCAATTCGATCGCTTCAATTCCACCGCCATGGGGAATGGAGGTGTACAAACTCTTAACATCAGCGGTGCACAATAGTATTTGTTCGTCCTTGTTGAATTGTATAGAGTTTAGCTTGTTGATAAAGTCAGTGGTGTCTCTGATGTAGCTCTCTAGATTGGTGACTGAAGGCTGTAAGTAGCGATCGATAAATTTACCGATCGGTTCATGGATAGATCCTCTCGTAGAAACGATGGGACGGAAAGGTGGATTCATTAAGTCTTTATGAATCTTAGGAAGCATTGTGATGGTGGGGCTTCTTGGATGGTCCACTATAAGGTAACGCTTGGTTCTGTCGTCAATGGTGTCATTTTCTATGGCTTTATGCAGGATGTTGCGTAAGATGGATCCGTATTCCTTGGTGGGGTTCCCATCAAGTGGCATGTAGGTATCGGTGTCGAAGACATGTTCTCTGGCCCTCCGGTTGTAGAGGTCAGTGTTGAGGATGACTAAAGCGCCTCCCTTATCGGCTTTAAGACATTTGATTGCCTTGTTGTTGGCGATGTTTTTCAGTGTGTCTTGGTCTTTGTTAGTGATGTTCCTACGTGTCTTTTTCTTGAAATTGATCTTGGCAATGTCTTGACGTACTAAGGTCTCGAAAGTATCAATGCTTTTATGGCTACTTGAGGGCATGTAATTGCTGGATGGACGTAATCCAAGTAACAAGTCAGGCTTGGTTTCTACAGGAGGTTCCAGTACTTTCTCAAAGAAGTGTTTCAGTCGCAACTTTCTGGTGAGTTTGAAAGTGCTGACCTCAAGTTCAAGTAAGTTGGTGTTGCTGGTGGGGATGAATGACATACCCTTCTGAAGGATGTTGGTTTCATGCATGGTGAGGTTGGTGTCTGATATGTTAATGACTAACGATTCCTCTTCGATTTTGGTTTGGTCTGAGGTGGTTGTTGGGTTTTTTCGTTGTTTTTTGTTTGTCCTTTTGCTCCGTCTGGGTCGTCGGTTCTGTCTGGGCGTGATTCTAAAAAAGGCACGTTGGTAGTTGTGTCTGTGAGGGAAGTGGATGGAATCACAGCTTGGTCTGACCGGTCTGTGGAACTTGTGCGTTCGGTAGGTTGACGTCTTGGGCGACGGTTGGTAGTGTCGCTATCTGAAGATGAAGTATCTGTGTTTTGGGTGTACGGTTTGTTTCTGCGACGCTGGGCGTAGACCTCCGCCCAGGTGTACACTTCACCAAGTTTATAGTCTAAGGTGTCACGCCGAAATTTGCGCAACTTCCGTTCATTAATCTCACTGGTGTGACGGTCGATTTGTTTGTTAATTTCTTCCAAGGTCGTATTCAATTCTTCCACGGTTAGGAGAGCTTTTAATTCACTTTCGGCAGTGGTAATTTCAAGGGTAAGTTCTTGAAGAATTCCTGACAGTTCCTCAATAATTAGAAGTATCAAGTCCAGACTGCATTTATTTAGTATGGCGTACCATCTCTCTAAGAAGGCTTTGGAATTTTTGCATAAAGAAGGCTTAAGGGCAATCCGGAGGCCACGGGGAATGTGGAGCGCCTTGTGGTATTTAATAAGCGTGCTCGCGTGAAGTTTCTGGTTAACACGGCGTTTGGAGAGATAAAGGAGTTGTTTGACACATTGTTCCTTCGTTTTGCTAGATGATGTTTGGGTCACTTCCTCGTCGATCAGTGCATAGATCCTTTCCATTGCATCATGGTCAAATGCTAGAGTTTCTGCGTGAGCTTCGGTGGATTTGGAGATCTCGTCGTATTGCATCTTTAAATGGGGTTGGAGAGGCGTGCTGCCAGCCTAATGGACAGTAAGCAACGTGTATGTGGTAGGAGGAGTAGGCACAGGCGCACAGCGTAGGGTTAATGGAATAGTTCAGGAGAATTTGATGAGCGGTTGAAGGTGGGTAAAGGTGCTCTAACAGGCGACGCAACCGTCCGTGTGCGTCAAACTATTATCCCAAGGTGCGTGCGCTACGTGGGTACGTGGGCGCATCCCTGTGTATTAGGCACACTTATTAAAGTTCAGATTAACTGACTCAGATACAGTTCAATCACAAGTAGTTCAAATGAAAAGTTCAATGGTGAAGTTTCATTATTTGTTGTATTTGGTAAATTTCACAAATATTTGAAAATGCGTTACATCACGCTGTATTCAAAGTAATTCAACGATGATTCAACAAATGCTCCAATGCATTTCGGACTGGGATAGTCCTTTATCAAGGAGCGCTGCGGGAGGATACAAAAGATGCAACTTAGATCAACGGTAACTAGGTGTAATAAGTTACAGTGGAAACGTGCTAAGTGACGTGATTATCATGCGGGTTTGAGGGCAGTGCGGGTTTTGACGTGTGTTACGAAAAAATGAAAAAACTGTGTTGGAAGGTGAAATGCGGGTTGTGATGGGAAAATAATAAATAAAAAATGGTGAAAGTCGATGGTAGGAAGGTGAGGGTTGTGACGGGGTTAGGGAAGGTTTAGGAAAGTGTTTTTGCTAAATCTTACGCTTCGAACATCAGTGCTGTGCTCACGTTGGTGCTGCAAAGAGAAAAGCGGTGAACGGTCATAAGGCGTACCGAACGAGAGAGCGTTCGGTTAAACCAGTGAGATTAATGAACGGAAGTTGCGCACATTTCGGCGTGACACCTTAGACTATAAACTTGGTGAAGTGTACACCTGGGCGGAGGTCTACGCCCAGCGTCGCAGAAACAAACCGTACACCCAAAACACCGATACTTCATCTTCAGATAGCGACACTACCAACCGTCGCCCAAGACGTCAACCTACCGAACGCACAAGTTCCACAGACCGGTCAGACCAAGCTGTGATTCCATCCACTTCCCTCACAGACACAACTACCAACGTGCCTTTTTTAGAATCACGCCCAGACAGAACCGACGACCCAGACGGAGCAAAAGGACAAACAAAAAACAACGAAAAAACCCAACAACCACCTCAGACCAAACCAAAATCGAAGAGGAATCGTTAGTCATTAACATATCAGACACCAACCTCACCATGCATGAAACCAACATCCTTCAGAAGGGTATGTCATTCATCCCCACCAGCAACACCAACTTACTTGAACTTGAGGTCAGCACTTTCAAACTCACCAGAAAGTTGCGACTGAAACACTTCTTTGAGAAAGTACTGGAACCTCCCATAGAAACCAAGCCTGACTTGTTACTTGGATTACGTCCATCCAGCAATTACATGCCCTCAAGTAGCCATAAAAGCATTGATACTTTCGAGACCTTAGTACGTCAAGACATTGCCAAGATCAATTTCAAGAAAAAGACACGTAGGAACATCACTAACAAAGACCAAGACACACTGAAAAACATCGCCAACAACAAGGCAATCAAATGTCTTAAAGCCGATAAGGGAGGCGCTTTAGTCATCCTCAACACTGACCTCTACAACCGGAGGGCCAGAGAACATGTCTTCGACACCGATACCTACATGCCACTTGATGGGAACACCACCAAGGAATACGGATCCATCTTACGCAACATCCTGGATAAAGCCATAGAAAATGACACCATTGACGACAGAACCAAGCGTTACCTTATAGTGGACCATCCAAGAAGCCCCACCATCACAATGCTTCCTAAGATTCATAAAGACTTAATGAATCCACCTTTCCGTCCCATCGTTTCTACGAGAGGATCTATCCATGAACCGATCGGTAAATTTATCGATCGCTACTTACAGCCTTCAGTCACCAATCTAGAGAGCTACATCAGAGACACCACTGACTTTATCAACAAGCTAAACTCTATACAATTCAACAAGGACGAACAAATACTATTGTGCACCGCTGATGTTAAGAGTTTGTACACCTCCATTCCCCATGGCGGTGGAATTGAAGCGATCGAATTGGCACTTCTGAAAACTGATTTGACAGACCCCATGAAGAGTTTCATTATGGAACTTATGGTTTTCACCCTATACCACAGCTACTTCTCTTTTGAAGAACGTTGGTACCTTCAAATGTCCGGGATGGCAATGGGCAATTGCGCCGCGCCGACGTACGCAAATATATATATGGGCAACTTCGAATTAAACCACATCCTGACCAACGCCAACTGGAGAGACAATCTAAAATTATACGTACGATACATCGACGATTTATTTTTCATTTGGAAAGACTCCCGCACCCACCTGGAATCAGCACTAACCACCTTGAATTCTAAAGATGACCGCATTGAATTCACATGGAACATCTCTGACAAAGCCCTTACGTTCCTGGACGTACTCGTGAAAATCACCCCTGACGGCATCGAAACTGACCTCTATCGAAAACCCACAGACCGCAACAATACATTGTTATATAGCAGTTTTCATCAAGATTCACTTAAGAAACATCTACCCTTCAGCCAAATGTTGAGAGTTACCCGAATAGCATCCAACAATGATATAAGGAACTCCCAAATACAATCTATGGCTACCAGATTTTCCAACAGGGGGTACCCCCAAGCTATTATCAAAGAGGCCACAGACAGAGTAAACACCATCCCTCGATCTGAAGCTTTAAAAAGCAAACAAAAAGATCCAAACCAAAGAATGGCACTGGTCTCCAGATACTCCACTTCAAGCAAGACCTACAAAAAGATCATACTCAAACATTGGAGAATCTTATCGTCAGAACCGGATTTTGAAGGTCTTTTCAAAGAACCCCCCATCTTCGCTTACAGCAGACCCATGAACATCAGAGAAATATTGTCTAAAACAACTGCCACTCCAAGAATACACACGGGCACACGTCCGTGTCATCACTGCAACAACTGTAACAATGTGATCACAGGGAACACGATCAACCACCCCATGAGAGGTTTTGTGATCAATCTTCAAGTAGATGCTACATGTGATTCAGCTAATCTGATCTACTTACTCAAATGTCCATGTGGGAAGATCTACGTGGGAAAAACCAGCAGAAAAATCAAAACCCGTTTAAACAAACATAAATCGAACATTCGAACCAAAAACACAAAATCCAATGTGGCAATGCACTTCAATGAAGCCCATCACAGCGTGGCTCAACTTAAATACCTTGTACTTGAAATGGTTACCCACACAGAAGGAAAAGACAACAACAAAATTCTCCTACAACGGGAGACCTCGTGGATTTACAGACTCCAATCTTTGAAGTCATTTGGCCTCAATGATCGAACTGAATTAAGTTGTTATTTGTAATTACTCTGTTTGATGCTTTGTACCCTCGTTCTGCATATTATCATATTTGTACAGCACTTTCCGATTACTCCACTCCACTACAAGATGGCCGCTTCCATTTCTCCATTTACCCCGGGTCCTTTATCTATTTCTATCCATTCCTACACTCTGTTCACCCTCCCGGAACTCCGCAGTAACTCCGCGAAGTTCGTGACACCCGGTGCACTGCTTGAACCACTCCTAGTAAGTAAACTCCAACCGCATGCGCTTCACCTTTTAACCGAACGCTCTCTCGTTCGGTACGCCTTATGACCGTTCACCGCTTTTCTCTTTGCAGCACCAACGTGAGCACAGCACTGATGTTCGAAGCGTAAGATTTAGCAAAAACACTTTCCTAAACCTTCCCTAACCCGTCACAACCCTCACCTTCCTACCATCGACTTTCACCATTTTTTATTTATTATTTTCCCATCACAACCCGCATTTCACCTTCCAACACAGTTTTTTCATTTTTTCGTAACACACGTCAAAACCCGCACTGCCCTCAAACCCGCATGATAATCACGTCACTTAGCACGTTTCCACTGTAACTTATTACACCTAGTTACCGTTGATCTAAGTTGCATCTTTTGTATCCTCCCGCAGCGCTCCTTGATAAAGGACTATCCCAGTCCGAAATGCATTGGAGCATTTGTTGAATCATCGTTGAATTACTTTGAATACAGCGTGATGTAACGCATTTTCAAATATTTGTGAAATTTACCAAATACAACAAATAATGAAACTTCACCATTGAACTTTTCATTTGAACTACTTGTGATTGAACTGTATCTGAGTCAGTTAATCTGAACTTTAATAAGTGTGCCTAATACACAGGGATGCGCCCACGTACCCACGTAGCGCACGCACCTTAGGATAATAGTTTGACGCACACGGACGGTTGCGTCGCCTGTTAGAGCACCTTTACCCACCTTCAACCGCTCATCAAATTCTCCTGAACTATTCCATTAACCCTACGCTGTGCGCCTGTGCCTACTCCTCCTACCACATATTTGCAGAGCCCTCATTTTGAGCCCCTAGATGTGATAGCAGAATAATATTTGACCCTAAGTTGTGTTTTCTGATATCTGTCACCATAGCGAGAATTGGGGAGTTCGTTTCTTTGTTCTCAGCCCTATCAGAGTTTTTGAGGACAGAATTGTGTTAATATTGGAAGAAAGCTTTAATCCTAAAGTCAGATCAGCCTTTCTTGGGAACAGGAGGTAATTTCACCCTCAAAGCAATCTTGAGTCACTAGATCATGACTGATATCTTGTGCATACCAAAAGGCAGAAAATGTTTCTCACAGGTCAGTTCCGGCTATAGTAACATCATGGGTTGAGTGGGCCAGAATTTCATTTGTGGATATTTGTCAGGGGGCAACATGGGCCTCTTATTCTACTTTATTTCCCATTATAGGCTGGATTTAGCAGATGATATTGATTAATTATTTAACTCAATTATTTTAAAAGGAGCATGTTAAAGAAGATTGTATTATGCAGTTTCTCTAATCAAGAAGTATTAATAATAATATATTTTGCTTGCAGCACTTCTGTGCAGAAGTGATGTATCTGACTGTTTTCTTCCAAGTCGTGATGAGGTCAAACCTCTTAGCTGTATCCTTACAAAGCAAGGATTGGAACGAGGAAGAAGATGAGGAGGCAATTTTTCCTTCCTCATACCAGTTTCTGCCACTCATCCAACCTCCAACCCTGTTGCCCTTACCACCTAACTGTTAACAGCTTGCCTATGCAAAGGAAGCGAGAGAGGTGGGTCGGGTATTCATGGGAAGATTAATGAATGTCTCTTTGACATTCACAGACAGTGAAAATGGCTTTGGAAGGGGTGTTGATGATGGCTGTAGGCAAAGTCTAAACTCAATACATCACTAACTTAGAAATGGGATGAGGAAGGAAGAAATGGAGTATAGAAGATTACTGATAAGTAGTCCTAACATTGCTGATGTCCTGCATACTTTTGCACCTTAGAATGCAAGGGTGCATTTCCGAGCAGTTTACCTTCATCACATATTTTTGAAAGTTTTTTTAACATTTAACAGCTTATAAGGTATGTTGCTTAAGGTAATTGAAAAACTTGAAAAAATGTGAACCCGTGGAAAGCAGGTGATACTGGTTCCATTCCCAGCAAAGCTCCTGGGTGATTATTTCACACAGACTTGCTTTTCCATTTCTGTATCTTGGACCTCCTGCTGGTGAATCCTCCTTAACTGCATCCATATCTCAAGGTGTTGCTCTCTTTTTTAAGTCACTCCATCTCCAATATGTTCACTGGAGCTTCAAGATTAGTGCCTCCTTCGGCCTACCAAATTGACCATGGTGAAGGGACATTTCCATGGATAGGCAGCCAGACTCTTCTAGATGCCAAAATTCTTCATGCGTGAACCTAGCCCTGAAGGTACCACTTTTGCTGCCATCTTGAATAATGTTTCACAGTTGTCGAGCCTAACTGTTGGGACACAGTCAATTGTTTAGAAAATGTGGGTACCCCTAGACTTATTTTGCAAAGTGGAATACATCCTGGCAGGGACAACAAACTTTCAGACATTTTTACTGTCCTAGAGTCCTGGACCCTCGTTTCTGAATATTAATTTCTACAGGAATAATTTTGAGTAACTTTGAGGGTGGTCGAGCTAAGTTTTTTCTTCATTTAACAGAGGCTTTTGATTATTCAACTGGTCCTCTCTTTGTGTGATTTCATCTCATGTTCACTATTGAATGGGTCATCTCAAAAATAAAATAGGACTTTGAGTGGAACCTTTCACCTTAGACTGCAAGTTAGAAAGGCAACATTGATATCCATGTCATTATATTAACAGCAGGGTTGGATATGCAAGGATGAGTGCTTAGAGATCTTTCTTTTCCTTTGGATTTTTGAGTTTTATTGGGAGGTTTCCGCCTGAGCGACCAGTTCAATAAACACAGAAGGGGTGCAGATATTTATAACCTTAATAGGAAGTCCTTGAAAACAAAATCCTAACCCCAGTGTGGGTCCCATGGCCTGGAACAAGGACAATCCAGGACTGTGGGTGCACTAGTTAACCAGAGTTTGGCCCTCCTCGACTCTTGCCGATTAGCCATTAGCATCAACCTTTTTGATTCCTCACTTGAGCTTTTGGTGAGTATTGTCATGGGACGCCTTCACAACGGAACTAAAAAGAATAATTTCATTTCTGAGGTCTACCTTGGCTTCCAGGAAGGGTTGGTTATTAGGGAACAAAGTTTGAATCTTTATCCCCCCTTAAGTAAGTATGCCATCCTCAAAAATGGGGTTGGGTGTGTGGTTTCTACAGAGCTGTCCTCCTCTTTTAACATATTCCACAAACAGGAGTGTAGTTATAGAAAGTACAGCAGGTACAGTGACACCAGAACTCAGGGCTGTGAGTGTACTACTTCAACCCAATTAATGGCTATTATTTTTACTATCAAAAGAGGACCCAATTTCCTTTCTTGCTTTAGGGCATTGGCAACCTTACTACACCACTGGGAACTGATCTTGCTAGCTTGGAGGGTGGATCCTGATATGGTAGTTCTCTTGCAGCTCCTTCATGACCATCAATGGGCTACACTGAGAAACAGAAGCCCCCTGTAGCTCCAACAGGATCAGCAAATGTTCTTTGCTCTCTTCCTGTTCACCCTATATATTGCTAGTCTGGATGAAAATATCACAATCATTATCTTCGATTGTTATTGGTCAGTCTCACTAATATGTTGTGAGAATGAAACAGTTGTCATGCCCTATACTGAAGGTCAGAGGGGCTAGTCTTTAAACATGCGGGTCCTAATATACTATAAAACTGGTCGCAAAAGCTGTTGCAATTTGCTACAAATCCATTTGCAGCCCATTTTCAAATCTACGAACCAACTTATGTCCTTATAGGGCGGTTCTTAAAATGGTGAATCTGAGTAAGATGAGGTCAGACCTATCTCAATAATAATCGTGAGGTAGGTCACAAATTTCGACTCACTTCAATTGGACACAATCGCAGAGCTGGGGGCCTCCATGGGTCATCAAACCACCACGTCTGTGACTGGTTTCAATTAAAAAAACGTTTTAATGAAACCGGTTTTCCTTAACAGAAAATGTACTTCTTTCAACAACAAATATATTTTTTTAAAGTTTTTCTGAGAGTTGTCAGTAGGCCCCTGTGCATCAGCCTATTCCCACCATAACCTTTGCAAACATTCACAAGAGGGAATGAGTCCAAAGGGGATTCCTTCCCCTTCGCCAATGTATTATCGCCCAAATCGGGAGTGAGCACCATTACAATAATTTGCGACTGCTACAATGCTCATAAACCAATGATATATTGAATCAGTCCTAATTTATCCATTGGTAAAACTTTACTGACTCCTATAACGAGATTTGAATACAATAAAAAGCTATGGGACAGAGTCACAAAATTCTCATGCAATGCAGTGCAGCAGCCAGAAATGAGCAGACACATGTCTCTCTCCTCCTCTCTTCCTAGCTCCATCACAGAATTTTGCTGCTGAGCACCATGCACACCTTTACACAATAATGCATGGGTGGGTACATGAGTCTAGTGTAGGTTTATTTCCATTACAAAATACTATGCTTAGACTACATTTGAAATGTTTCCTACTTTGTATGTGTGCTGTACAGTGCAGCACGCATGCAAAGTCCGAAAAAAGGGGAAATTAAAATATTTCTCCTTTTAACACCTGATTTCAAATGGTGTTCTTTTTTTTACACAAAACACTGTCTCAAATGTGTGGTAGATAGGGTTTTGCCTCAAAAACCAGGGGTGGTTGCATGGGAATGTCTAGATGCTTCTTTATGTTACTTTTAGGCAAATTCCAGCACAAAATAAGTTTGTACCGAAAACTAAATAACAAAAAAAACATTTTGAGCTGCTTTGCATCACTTTAACACCTTGGCTGCTATGGGTTTTCCCCCTGGGTGCTGCGATTCCATAAATCCCACTTTTCATGACAAAGCCAGCTCGTCATAAGCACAGGGCAGGTAAAGCCCATGACGAGCTGGCTTTGTCATCAGCACTGAAGGGGTTTAATTATGAAAATCCAGCGCAAAAACATTAGTAAATCTATCCCTATATGTTCTCACATCCGGCCTATGGTGTTTATGAACTCCCTGGAATTAAGTACCATACTGGCCAAATCAGGAGCTGTGACAATGGCAGTAGAGGTAAGAGCCAGGGAGTAGTGTTCTCCTAGAAAGAGTGAATCCTTCTAAGCAGTTATTTTTTATCAAAAAATGTATTACTTGCATTCAGCTGGGAGCAGCACAAAATGGCTAGAAGATACAGAATGTGCTGCGATGTCAAAACAATTACTTTATCTATTGAATGAATATACCGCTTTGGCCGCCATAAGTTGGCAGGGTATGCTCAGACGTGAGTCCCTTGCTCACTTTGCCACTGGATTCAAGCAAGCCTGGCTGAAGACGGCTGTAATGCAAAAATAAAATTTAAAAAATAAATAAATAAAAACGGTCCTAGGAAGCTTGAATCCGGTCCAGGCAAGGCATGGCTTGGAATTTCGGGCTGGACTGTTCCCATGAGGCACAGGGTCAGACTAATTTCCATATGGCCATGTCTGAACTGGGGTGGTAGAGTGGGCTAAAGAACGGTGATGGATTAAACCCAGGTCTGTTGACTGGGTGTGAGTGTTTGATTGGTTCAGATGCTCCGTCCATCACCACCCCCTTTTGTACCGCTATAGCGCAGACAGTGCCAGACTGGCCGTAGCAGGCACTGGGCGTTTCCCCTGTGGGCGGCTGGGGGGGCGGTTTTGGGCCCCCTGGGGGGCCGTTTTTATTACAAGAGGTCGGCAATATCGCCCTCCTGTAACAAAATCGCCAAAACCGGCCCTGGCAAACTGCTCCGCTGCACCCCCCTCATCCCAGAGGATCAAACAGTTTGCCAGGGCCAGTTTCAGTTCCCAGTCCGGTCCTGAGCGCAGACCGGGCGCTCAAAAACACTTTACCAAAGAAAAGTCATGCAATCAATGGTCCCAACACATATCATGCAGGGGTGAGAAAATTATTCTGGTGGGCCACAAGTTGGAAGCAAAGGAGCCAGGCCTTGAGCCATGTAGCTTACATAGCACTATGCTCTCCCTCCTTCACTACTCAGAATGGAGGCCATACCTCTTGTAGTGGACTGCATCTAGGGGGCGTAGCTTCCATTGATGCAGCAGATGCAGTGCATTGGAGCCCAGAGGCCACAGAATTCTGCTTATTGCTGTATTTTAAAATTCAAACAGCAGCCAGGGGGCTCATTCCTAGCTTGTACTAGGGCCTATAAGCACTGCCTGTATCCACTTTCAAAAGTGCAAGCTGCTGCTGAGAAAGTGCTAGAACTGGACACAAGCAAATATTCTACACGTAGCAGGCAAGGCCCCTCACCCAAGTAGGGAGAGTTTCCCCTATATTCATGGCAGTGCAGACGCATCTCAAGTACTCATGCACGTACATTTCCTGATGAGTTGCTACCTAAAATTGCCACCTTCAGCGATCTGAAGGGCCCTCACATTGGTATGCAACATCCTCAAACAACTAAAATAAAATAAAATAAAAAATGATATGTAAAATCTGGCCTCCGTTTACTTTACTCCGTAGCAGCTTCTGAATGTGTCTTCAGTACTTCTCTTTGGCTAAGGACCAGGTCTAGGTGCTGGCTTTATGACACAATGGATTGCCAAACAAAGGACACTTATTCGTGTAATCAGAGCCTTGGGCTCTAAGAAAAAAACATAAGATTATCTTGCGAAAAGGACCATTCATGGAAAATTGGATGAGTTTCTGCGTTTGTTTTAAAATCAACCACGATGACGTGATAGAGCTTGAATGCAAAAGGGTAGATAATTAATTGTAATCCATATAAAAACATGATGATTTTCTCCTAAGGTAAATATTAATGCAAAGAGAGTAAATTGGTGTTTGTAGCTGCCACTTACAGACGTGCCAGCTCCCTCTGAGTCACTGCGTGACTCACCATATCCGATCCCTTTACACAGTAACCTGGTGAATAGCTAATATCACATGGTGGCAGGAAAAATGAGCTCATCTCCTTCACTGCTAGGTCTTTTCCCCCTTGTGCTAAGCCTTTTTTTGACTATATGAAGTAGCTCACGTTTAGGCCCCCATAACGTTTTGTCCACATACGGTATCCATGCCAAATTTATATATTTTCTGTTCAACATACTGAGGATTCTAAAGGTATCCAGGGCTTGTGGATCCCCCTGGAGGAGACTGAGAGATTAGCCAAAAAACAGATATATTTTATTTTGGGTTGGAGAGAAATGGGAAAAAAGTGCTGCAGAAGAAAGTGTCTGGTTTTTCCCTGCAAAGTGTATCAACAAAGAGTTTGTGGTGCTAAAATCACCATCTCTCCAGCTTTCAGGAACAGGCAGACTTTTGTCAGAAAACCACAATTCATTTCACAGGTTTGGCATTTTAATGGCACATAGCCTACATTTCCTTTTTTTTGTGCTATCAACCTCCGCCCAGTTAGTGGTAGAAATGGGTCTGAAACCAAAAATGGACCCCAGAGAGCTATTCATTTCTAAAAATTAGATATGTATTTCTGAAATGGACTTTAGAAGCAGTGGTTATTTGCACAGCTCTGAATTTGTGGGTACCCTTACTAATATGTGAATTAGAAGGAATTTATCGGGATGGCTTATTTTTTCTACTGTCTTACATTTGGAATGCAGAAATGCATAGAAAGACAATTGGTAATAGCACTTTCTCTACTATACTGTGTCCCCCTAAGTATACCAATAAAAAATGGTACCTCACTTGTGTGGGTAGGCCTAGTTCCCATGACAGGAAACGGCCCAAAATGCAACATGGACACATTTAATTTTTCCACTGAAAACTGACCCTTTTTTTTGCAATGTTCCCAAGCT
This sequence comes from Lissotriton vulgaris, assembly GCF_964263255.1. Taxonomy (NCBI): domain Eukaryota; kingdom Metazoa; phylum Chordata; class Amphibia; order Caudata; family Salamandridae; genus Lissotriton; species Lissotriton vulgaris. The sequence goes on along the minus strand of NC_141695.1, from coordinate 1,299,890,086 downwards.
GGGGATTTTGGGCCTTAGCTCAGCTGGTACCTAGTGAAACCTAGCAAACCAGTATGTTAATTTAAAGCTAGACACCCAGGAGGATCGAGGATGGGATGACCTGTGTGGCTCTTACCAGGTTAGGATCTGTTACCCAGAATCCCATGCAAAATTCAAAAATGTTCTAAAAAAGCACATTTTCATCACATTTTAGTGATGGAAAGATCTTAAATCTGAGGGGAGCCACAAACTTCCACCAACTAAGCATTCCCCCAAGTCTCTTGATATAAATGGTGCCTCACCTGTGTGGGTAGTCCTACTGCCCCTGTCAGGAAACCACCCAAAACGCATTGTGGACACATGACATTTTTCCACTGAAAACCGACCCTTTTTGCAATGTGCCTCGCTGTTGATTTTGGCGCCTAGCTCAGCTGGCACCTAGGGAAACCAAGCAAACCTGCACATTTCTGAAAACTAGACATCCAGAGAAATCCAGGATGGGGTGACTTGTGTAGCTCTCACTAGGATCTGTTACAGAGAATACCTTGCAAAGCTCAAACTTTGTAATAAGAAAAAACATGTTTTCTTCAAATGAATATGATGGAGAGTTGTGGAATCTGTGGAGAGCTCCAAACTTCCATGCACCCAGAATTTAACCAAGTCTCCCAGTAAAAATGTTACCTCGCTTGTGTGGGTAGACCTAGTGCCCACAACAGGAAATGGCCCAAAACGCAATGTGGACACATCACATTTTGCTACTGAAAACTGACCCTTTTTTTGCAATGTGCCTAGCTGTGGACTTTTGGCTCTAGCTTAGCCAGCATCTAGGGAAACATAGCAAACCTCTACATTTTTTTTAAACTAGACCTCCAGCGAAATCCAGGATGAGGTATGATTTCTTAGCGCTTTACAGTGACATTACTATTCTGCCTCTGCATGGCTAGCGCCTCCTCTTCAAAAGTGGCTCTGGAAGTGGAGAGAGTCTAGTGCTCCAGGGACAGGTGCAGGTTTTGGCTGCCATGGATGTTTCAAGATTCTGCAAAGTCCCGGACACCGTTCTTAAGTAGAACGGTATGTAGCTCTCACCATAATCTGTTACTGAGAATACCTTGCAAACCTCAAACTAAGTAAAAAGAAAAAACATGTTTTCCTCAAAGTAATATGATGGAGAGTTCTGGAATCTGTGGAGAGCTACAAACTTCCGTGCACCCAGAATTTAACAAAGTCTCCCAATAAACATTTTACCTCGCTTGTGTGGGTAGGCCTAGTGCCCACAACATGAAATGGCCCAAAACGCAATGTGGTCACATCACATTTTGCTACTGAAAACTGACCTTTTATTTGCAATGTACCTAGCTGTGGACTTTTGACTGTAGCTCTGTCAGCATCTAGGGAAACCTAGCAAAACTATCTAAAACCCAATTCCATCATCATGGCTTTCAATCTTTAAATTCATTTTTCCATAAAAATCATTTTTACTGCATTCATATATCTCCCAATAGCTATTGCAATGTCAAGGTTTGGCATATCTACAAGAAGTTCTACAGCTGGTGCACTGGATTTAGTACCATATTATAAAAAGATGGGGTGTAAAAACAATTTCTGCAGAGCTGATACTTTTGAGCAATCCACTACTATATGCAAAATATCACATTTTGTGCCTATCATAAATGTACATTTGCCATCGGGTTCATTTCACTTACACGTTCAATGGAATGACTTGAGCACGCTGTGTGCACCAACCATCATTACACTGAAAAACAAATGCCTCAGGAGGTTTGGATAGCTCTTACCTACCTACCGAGGCTCAAAAACAGAAAATGAAGTAAACAGCAGAGAGATTTGGTTGTTTTGTGCAGAGGACAGAACGGCTCCATCCTCAGCACACAAGCACCGTGGCTGAGCCCGAAACCATTCCATCCACAGCATGGGAAGGGTTAAGACCACTGAAAATAGTTGATCGCCAGATTGTTTTTGGAGGCTTTGAACTGTCGATGTCCATTAAGGGGTGTGAAAACGAATATATCTCTTTACAATGAATGCGCTACAACGAATTCCATTACAACACGGTTGTTACAATGACCACATTGTTACGACACGAACCATTAAATCGCAAGTCATTACAACAACTTGCTGTAGGGGAGGCGCTGGACTTAGGAATAGTATAATTTACTATTCCTACTCAGTTTGTGCAACAACAGGGAACGTGTTGGATTGTAAATCCAACACCTTCTGCCCCCTACAGCAAGTTGCTGTAACAATTTGCGATGTAATGGTTCCCGAGTAACAAAGCGGTTGCTGTAATGGAATGCATTGTAGCGCATTTGTTGTAAACATTGTCTCCCGCGAAAACACCCCAGGACTTGTGCACGAGGCTTAGAAAGCTTTTTTCTTCTTTTGGAGCAGGGATTTTGGGGGTATGGCAGGGGCAAAAGTGCCTCTTAAGTACTTAGTGGCACTAGGTCCCGCCCACTCCAAGGCCTCGCTTTTATGGCTAGTACTTTGTTAATGTTCAGTACTGGAACAGTTGTACAATGTCTGATTCAATTACTCAAGCATTTTGTTGGAGCACAGTTTGCTGCGGGCAGAGGAACCATGAGGACCTTTTTAGTTGTCTGGAGCATTGTGCAATAAAGACAAACTTGTTTACATCCTGCTTATGAGTCCTGCCTTTGTTTGTGTTACGGATGTGCACACAACAATTTGGCTACGAGCCAAACACTAATCATGTGAAGACTGCTTTTGAGGTGTAGCAGTACACATTTCCAAGACCACTGTGGAAGTGCAGTGCAGTGTATACATTTAAGCAGAAAAACTACAACAGAAAGAGAATTTGACACCTTTTACAGCTGTGTCAGCAAGGGAGAGCGACCCGAGTCCTAAGAATTTCATATTTCAGCACTCGGTTGGGCAGAATGTCCAAATACGGGAACCAGCCATCATTAACCCATGACTTTTTTAACCACTGCATTATTCAGGTGCAGCACTTTCCAGCAACTGCTTCTGCGCAGCGCATTCTACGAACTGCATCGGCACCCACCAAGCCTTCCAATTCTTATGCACACGTCGGTATTCTGACATTAGTTTGGAAACAGATGAACAAAGGAGTCTGCGAGGAATTCACAGACTCTGCATTGCTGAGCGTCAGGTCATGTTGCTTGGCCTTAAATGGGGGCCATATGGGATTCAACAAGTCGGATAACATGGGCATACAATGAAGAAGTGTGCATGTCATAAACACGATTCATAATGTTCAAGTTGCACAGTCACAGAGTGAAGGAGTGATCGAACCGGAGGGGAACAAAGGAAACATGTGAGGGTTACCAACCCTAATTACAGGAGGGTAACTCATTTGGAACTGGGGTGTAAGTACTGTAAAGAAAGTTATATAAAACTGCACAAAGGAACATTGATAGTGACTATGAAAAGAGCACAAAAAATGACCATGGCACAACAACATTTCGCCATAAGCCCACCGCATGCATTTTGGGTTTCTGGAGCTGAACCTTTACTAAGGTGGGTGGAAGGACTATTTTGTTAATTACATTAATGTAGTTGATGAATCCGACAAGAATCAGTAGAACAGAAAAAAAAGATTCTTCTTTATTTTTTAGGCCCTGTGGGTTTGAAAACATATAGTCTCATGCCAAAAGCAACATTTATTGGTGATGTAAATGTTTTTGGAGCTGCTTTACATGATTTAGACAAATATTGTGTGCCACAAGTCTACATAGGCATTACAAGGTATACATTTTTTACCAGTATTAACAAAGAAAACGAGAACTTGTGGATAACTATTGTAGTAGAATTTTGAAAGAATTGGTGATAGACTGCAAATTTGATGCCCTGAATGATGACTTAATAAGGGATCAACTAGTCATGCATGCAACCAATCATACTTTTGAGGAGTGGTTGTGGTTCAGCTGAGAATCTCCCTCAAGGGAGGTTTTGGCCTTTGTGTGCAAGTTTAAAATCTTAAAAGGTATGCCACAATGTTAAAACAAGCAGACAAAGAGTTTGATTGTGTATGCAAAGTGAGTACTCACAAAGCAGGGAGGGAACAAAAGAGTAGTTCAAATGAAAAAACTGTTGGGAAGGAAAGGAAATGTTACCGTTGTTATAATAGTGATCACCTTGCACATAGTAAAAATGTTCCCACTCTCAAACAAAAGGGCAGCAATTGCAGGATTGTGGGACGTTTTGCGAGAGTCTGCGGGAAATAGAAGAGTTGTGTCAAGTGCATATATGAAATAAAAAACCCTGGGGACCGTGACACTGATGAGAAAACAGCGAAAACAAAATATGGTTTCCATACTTGTCTGCCCTATTTAATGCCGTCTTGAAGGGCTGGGTTCCCGCCGATACCTGGCGTGGGGCGGAGATAGTTCCCATATTTAAAAAAGGCTCCAACTACAGGCAGATTAGTTTAATTGATATTTCCCAAAAACTCTTCAGCAGGGTGCTTTTGGACTGTCTTCAGGGTTGGCTGGAACAAAAACAAATATTAAGCCCCTATCAGGCCAGATTCAGAACAAACATGTTAACCGTAGACCAGATATTCAGGCTTTAACTACTCTTCTGAAAAACTGTGACTATAGAGCAGAGGTCTTCAAACTGTGGGGCGCAACCCCCAGGGGGGCCCTGGAGTCCTGGCAAGGGGGTCGCGCATTCCCCAGCTTCACTTGTCTCTGCAATTCAAAACGTGCGCTTTCCTTTAGAAAAAAGAAAGCCCTCCCGGGACGGTAATTTAGATCGTTATCAGCTGCTCTCTGAATGAAATGTAAATGTAAAAGTGTAAACGATGCTTGGGAGTAGTTCTGGCTTAATTCTCTTGTTGTTAATTTGTTACTTCATTTAAATCTATTTTCATTTATAAGCCCCGGGCTAAAAGAGGAAGCCTTCCTGGCAATTAGGCATAAGGACAGACGGCGAGCCACACTAGATGGTAGGGACTGCCACAAGAATTCATTCAGTAAGATCTGGCTTTAATTAATCAAATCACTCCAAGCTTTGTGATAACAAAGATTTGGTTTTTGTGAGTGAAGTGCAAAGCGTTACCAACTGGGCCTGAGAAGTGCTTGCTTTAATTTTAACTGCATTTAGACAGCCCTTAGTACCCCTGAAGAGGTGTTGAAGGGACAGCTATGGAAAAAAATTGCATTACAAACTTTGGCATTATTAAAGTCTACGCTTTGAAGGCACCATTTTATCGTAAAACCATTTCCACCTTTTACAGCATTCTATCTGACACTGCGTAATATAAGTATAAAATAATGACTTACATATTCGCAAGGCTTTCTGTCACAGGCTGTGACCTTGTAGCACTAATAATGCACATCACTAGTCTCCACTGAACCAACCAATATGTAATTCTGTGGCTCTCTGGTTACATGCAGAACTCTGTAGTGCTTTAACTAATGGAGGTTTCATAATGTACTGCAGTGCATTTCCCAAAGAGTAACAACTTTTTTATTTATTTTCCATTTACTACGCTATTTTTATGTCGATACCTAATGCTAAAATACCTCAAAAACGTAAAGAGGGCCTTATTTATGAAAATTGTTGCATCACTGTGACAAAACAGTGAAGCAACAGCTGTTGATAGTTGTCGATAATGAAGAGTACAAATTTTTGTCCGAAGGGGGTCCTTATGCCTAAAAAAGTTTAACAAGTGGGTCTCGACATCAAAAAGTTTCAAGACCTCTGCTATAGAGGGTGGCAGCCTCTATCTTATATTTGTCGATCTGAAGTTGGCTTTTGATCTTGTACCCCGGGAGGAACTTTGGAAGGTGCTGAGTGACCTTGAGATTTCTCCCTACCTTCTTAATGTTATTGAGAGGCTCACTTGGAAAATTTGCCCAAGTACAATGTGAGAAATATGGGAATTTACCTCCCGTTTTCCTGCCCCAAAGGGGGTACGGCAGGGGTGTGTTTTGGCTCCTACTTTAGTCTGTCTTTTTAGCAACGGTCTTATTGACCATCTTAAAAAAGATAGAGGACAATGATGCGCCCAAGTTAGTCTCAGGGAAGGTCCCTGCGCTGATGTTTGCCGGCGATACCCTTCTACTCACAAAAACACAAATAGGTATTGTTGGACCTAGGGTATCCTAGACTACATAGGGTAGCCTGGCACAGTAGTGGATACAGCTAAACTCAAGGCGTTGGTTAAGTGCTTACAAGTCCCACTCACAGTAACCCAGTGATTAACCACTAAAATAAAAGACACAACACCAGTCTTAGGAAAATACCAATACCTTTTATAAAAATAATGTTCTTTCTTGTTCTTGTTTTAAATAAAAGCAGTATACAAATAATTTACACAGTTCTCATAGATCTCCAATCACATTTGATACTTTCCCCAGTCAGCACATAAGAATCAAAGGTACACCACTTTTGAGATAAGTTGTTGCCAATGTTACAATATACTTCTACAAATTACAATTACAGAAGGGAAAACTCACATTTCAGGTGTACTTTGCCACTTTACACAACCTTGGCGTGTGTCTTACCCATTCATCTTCAGAGCCTAGTTCAGCCCGTCAGACTCTCACCCCTAGAAGCGCTGTTCTCAGAGCCCACAGCCAGTTATTGGACTACAAGGAAAACAAGGTGCATTAATATGATTCCCTTTAGTTTATACAAGCTACACCACTCTGATAGGGGAACTGCTTCTAGGTAATTCACTGCCTGCCGAGGTCTTTGTCAAAAGAGCTCTAATTATTGCTGGCGCTCTCTAGTCCAGCTCCTACATATCTGGTACAAACACCTGAATCAAGCGTTACACTCCCCTTCACGCTCCCTCCCTTCATCAACCCCTACCCACAGTCAGGGGTTACTCAGTCACAGTTTTCCGTGGAATCTCTATGACGAGACGGCACTTCGCAAATGCTGCGCGTGTTGCTCTCTTTCGGCACAGCCGCCTCCCGTTTTCCCCCTTCCCGGCTTACTTTATTTATAGGAACCTCCGCTGGTGTTGCTCGTTTCAGTTCCAGCCTTCGGCGCCGCCAGTGAGTGTTTCGTGGGCAGGAACTGAAGAACGGGGGGGGGGCCGCCCGGATCTCCGCGGCCTCACCGGCGAGTCTGTTGATGCTTTTGCGGTTCCGCCGACGAGGTGGACGGCGCTCTCGCTTCTTCGCTGTGAGGCGACCGGCACTTCCTCTCTTGGGCACCGCCTCTTCCGACCGGCGGGGTTGGCCTCCAGGCGCGCCTCCTGTGACGCCGCTGGCTTCTTCACAGCTTCCGGACTCCGCCTAGGCACACCTCTTCCGACGCGCCGAGTCCTCCTTCTCAGCTCCAGTCGCCGCCTCTCCTTACGCGGTGTTTCCTCACCACAACAGTCGGGTCAGCTGGGCACTACTCATGCGTGTGGGACAGACGCGCTGTCGGCGGTCGGCGCTCCACACAGGTAGGGAATCACTGCCTTTCTTCAGAAACTGGAGGTCAGTCACAAGGGTAATGAATGGAACTGACGTCCCTCAGCCGGGTGGCACCGCGCTGATTCGATGTATCACTTAGGATGCCCCCAGCATTCAGGGCAGGCGCGCAGGACGCGCTCAAGGGTTGGTTTGATGTAGTTTAAGAGGGTCTTCTTGCCACACGACCCGGTGCTTTGCAATCAGCCCACAATGTCTCTGGTCACACTGCTTGGATGTCGTGACAGTGGGGTTCGGTCAGCCTGAAAGGGGGCACTTCCCAATACGCGACAGCCGGCCTACAGGTCGATCTGGTCACCACTGGTGCGCAATCCTCCTCCACAAGTCGCCTCTCTCCTCACTGGTCACTCCTGAAAACTGCACAAAATGGCTGCTGGTCACTGGCCTTATATAGGGTGGCCTGAGACCTGCAGAAGTCACTGGATGCTTCTAGAAAATTCCTCATGTTATCCTATGGCCTGTTCTCCAGTGTTGTCCGTTATGGCAGTTGGTGGACACCATCTTAGGTGTCTGGATGTCCCTAGATTTTCAAGGGCTTGAACTAGGCCTCACAGGTTATGAGGGAAAAATGGCGTCATAACCAAGGAACACCTAGCCCCCTGACAGCACTGAAATATCCTGGTGGACGTGTATAAAAAATAAAAACAGAAACTCTGGGAGGCTAAGGGGGACAAAAATAAATAATAATGGTTAGAACATCCCCAGAAGCAGACAGGTCTAACACGCGTCCCCCCCAGCTGAAAGTGGGGAGAACTACCCAACCCCTTGGGAGTCCTCATCACTAAGGCGGAAATACCTGGATAGACCGTCTGCATTGGCATGGTCCGTCCCAGGTCGGTGTTCCACCCTAAAGTCCATTCCCTGTAGGGAGATGGACCACGTTAGCAATTTGGGATTCTCCCCCTTCATTTGCATCAGCCAACGAAGGGGGCGGTGGTCAGTCTGAACCAGGAAGTGCGAGCCAAACAAGTATGGCCGCAGCTTCTTCAGAGCCCAAACCACCGCAAAGGCTTCTCTCTCAATTGTACTCCACCTCCTTTCCCTGGGGAGTAGTCTCCTGGACAGGAAGACCACGGGTTGATCCAAGCCCTCATCATTTAGCTGCGATAACACTGCCCCAATGCCATGTTCTGACGCATCTGTTTGGACAATGAATTCTCTAGCAAAATCAGGGGCCTTGAGAATGGGAGCGGAACACAATGCTTGTTTCAAGGTCATGAAGGCTCGCTGGCAAGCCTCCGTCCAGACTACCCGTCGGGGTTGTTTCTTGGAAGTAAGTTCAGTGAGGGGTGCCACAATGGTGCCATACCCCTTCACGAAGCGACGGTAGTATCCAGTGAGGCCCAGGAAAGCTCGGACCTCAGTTTGAGTCTTGGGGGGCTCCCATGCGATGATAGCCTCAATCTTTGCCTGGAGGGGCTGCACCGTCCCTCTGCCCACCAAGTGACCTAGGTACACCACCGACCCCTGTCCGATCTGGCACTTGCTGGCCTTGATTGTCAAGCCAGCCTGTTGCAGGGCATGAAGAACAGCTTGCAGGTGCTGCAAATGGTCCTCCCAGCTGCTACTGAAGACAGCAATGTCGTCCAGGTAAGCAGCAGAAAAAGCTTCCATTCCAGAAAGGACCCTGTTCACCAGCCGCTGAAAAGTGGCAGGGGCGTTCTTGAGCCCAAAGGGCATCACACGAAATTGGTAGTGTCCCTGAGGTGTAGAGAAGGCTGACCTTTCCTTCGCCTCCTCAGTAAGGGAAATCTGCCAGTACCCCGAAGTTAGGTCAAAGGTACTTAAGTATTGGGCAGCTCCCAGCCGGTCAATAAGCTCATCCGCCCGTGGGATGGGATGTGCGTCAGTCTTGGTTACTGAATTTAAGCCTCGGTAGTCCACACAGAATCTCAATTCAGGTGTGGTGCCTGGTGGGGCAGCTTTTGGTACCAAAACCACCGGGCTAGACCAAGGGCTACCAGAAGGTTCAATCACTCCCAGCTCCAGCATCTTGGCGACTTCACTTTTGATGCTGGCCTTCACCTTGTCCGACAGCCGGTAGATTTTAGACTTCACAGGTGGGCTGTCTCCTGTATCCACGTCATGGGTACACAGGTGGGTCCTACCCGGGACAAGGGAGAACAGAGAAGAAAATTGCTCCAGGATCTGGCGGCAATCACTCTGCTGTTCAGGAGTCAGGTATGGCGAGAGAATCACTCCATCCACCGACCCATCCTTTTCTTGGGACGAGAGAAGATCAGGGAGAGGTTCGCTTTCCTCTTCCTCTGCTCCATCGGTCACCATAATTAAGACAACCTCGGGCCTCTCATGATGTGGCTCGAGGCGATTGGCATGCAGCACCCTGTGGGGCTGCCTCGGGGTCTTAAGATCCACCAGGTAGGTGGACTTACCCTTTTTCTCCAAAACCTCAAAGGGGCCTGTCCAACGGTCCTGGAGGGCATTCAGCTCTCCAGGTTCCATTACCCACACTTTCTGTCCAGGCTCCAGTTCCACTGGGTGAGCGTTGTGGTCATACCACTCCTTCATCACTGCTTGGCTGGCCTCCAAGTTGTCTGAAGCTTGCTTCCACAACTTAGCCATTTGGCTCCGGAAGGCCAGCATGTAGCTCACCACGTCCTGGGGAAGCTTCCTGGGAGTCTGTTCCCATCCGTCTTTCACCAGGCTGAGAGGTCCCCGTACAGGGTGCCCGTACAAAAGTTCGAAGGGGCTGAAGCCCACTCCCTTCTGTGGCACTTCCCTGTAGGAAAACAAGAGACAGGGTAGGAGGACGTCCCATTTCCTCCGCAGGCTCTCAGGTAGACTCCGTATCATACCTTTCAAGGTTTTGTTAAACCTTTCCACAAGACCATTGGTTTGTGGGTGATAAGGAGTGGTAAACCGATAGGTAACGCCGCACTCCTTCCACATAGCCCGCATGTATGCTGAAAGGAAGTTAGTCCCCCTGTCGGACACAACCTCCTTGGGGAAACCCACTCGGGTGAAGATCCCCATCAGGGCCCTGGCCACTGCAGGTGCAGTGATGGTCCTCAGAGGTATTGCCTCCGGGTACCGTGTGGCATGATCCACCAAAACCAGTATGAACCGGTGACCAGCTGAAGTTGGTGGATCCAATGGCCCTACAATGTCGATGCCCACCCTCTCAAAGGGGGTGCTAATGACAGGTAGTGGTTCCAGAGGAGCTTTTAGCTTCACCCCTGTTTTCCCACTGGCTTGGCAAGACACACACGTCTGACAATATGTATCAGACGCCACTTTCATTCGAGGCCAGTAGAAGTGGGGGACAAGCCGGGCAAAGGTCTTGTCCTGTCCTAGGTGTCCTGCCAATGGAATCTCATGAGCCAGTTCCAGAAGGAAGGCTCTAAAGCATTGAGGGACCACCAAGGCCCTGGATGAACCATGTCCCGGTGCCTTGGGCTCACTGTAGAGGAGTCCATCCTCCCAGTAAATCTGGTAGCTCCCTTCAATGTTCCCTGCTGCCTGAGCTTTGGCCTGTTGCCGCAGCCCCTCGAGAGTAGGACGCTCCTTCTGAGCTTTGCAGAACTCTTCCCGGGAAGGACCTCCCTCCACATGCCATTCAGTAGGGATGGGTAGGTTCTCCAGGGAAGCAACATTCTCCCCTGTGGACTCCAGATCCACCTCCGCAGGTGGCCCGTCTGTCTCACGAGGTGGAGATGTCGAGGCAGGGTCCTCCGGCCTCCTGTCCTTCTCCTCTCTGGCAGCCGGCTGGGCCATTGTTCCAGGCTCCAGCGTAAGTGAACTCCCCCTTCGGGTAGTCATGGACCTTGTGCTGACACAAGTCCAGTCAGGGGGTCCCAGCATCTCAGAGTGAGTCTGGTACTCCACCCTCCTCCAAGCATTGTGCTCCATATCATTCCCTAACAGGCAGTCAACAGGCACGGCAGGGCTTACGGCAACTCGAAGTGGACCTGCAACCCCTCCCCACTCAAAGGGAACCTCAGCCACAGGGTAGTGGCCCAATCTGCCGTCAGCCATTACGGCGGGATGGAGTACATCTGGGATGACCTGCTCTGGAGACACCAGCTGACTCCTTACCATAGTCATGCTGGCTCCTGTATCTCTCAGAGCCTCCCCTCTACGGCCGTTGATGGTGACCCACTGCTCATACTTAATAGTATTAGAGGGCAGTTGGGTCTTTGGAACCATCTCCTTATCTCCCAGGGACACTAAAGTGACACCCGCCCGCTCCCCTCCGTTACCCAAAGGCATCTCCTCCCCGAGCATTACACTAGTTATTCCCCTGGCTTTTCCTCCAGTGGGAGGGGGTGGTCTTTTTGGGCATCTCACGTCTCCTTTATAGTGTCCCACACCACCACACTCAAAACAATGAACAACCCTTGGCTGCTGGCTTTGGCCAGGGGTAGGGTTGCGAGGGGGGTTACTCTTAGGGATGAATCCTCTGCCCCTTCCTTGCGAAGTATTTTGTGGACCTTTTGAGAACTCCCTCTTATTATCCCCTCCCTCTTTCTTCTGGGGGGCGCCCTGTCCATGCTTCTGGGAATCCCCTCCAGTCCCCTTAGTTGACACCCGGGTACTAACCCAGATGTCCGCCTCCTCAGCAAGCTTCCTGGGGCTGGTCAGCTTGCTGTCCACCAGATGCTGTCGTAGTTCGGGAAGACATTTCTCGAGTAGGTGTTCCTTGAGTATGAGGTCATAGAGGCCCTCATAGTCCCCTACCTCGCTGCCTCTCACCCAACCCTCCAGGGCCTTCCTGGCGTAATCCAAAAAGTCTACCCAGTTCTGCGTGCCTAGTTTATAGCTGCCCCGGAACTTTTGCCTACACTTCTCAGGGGTCAACCCAAACTTTCTTAACAGCGCTGACTTCATAGCAGGGTAGTAGGTCTGTTCACTTTGATCTAGGGCCAACAAGGTATCCATGCCAGTGGGGGGCATGTATTTATTTAACCCACCCCCCCAGTGGACTTCCAAGACCCCATGGGCCCTCAGTGAGACCTCGTAGGCGGCAGCCATTTTGCAATATCGTCACTGGGTACATAGCATGCCATAACATCTTTTGGTAAGTAAGGTCTGGGTTCTCTGATGTTGGTCTGGGTATCGCTGCCACCATTCTCTGATTTGGGGGTTCTTAGGTTTAGGGCTTGTAAATCCATCTCTTTGATGGTCCGCTCATGCGCCAACCTCTTGTCCTCCCTTTCCATGTCCATCCTGGCTAGTTCTATTCTCATCCTCCTCTCCTCCCTCCTATCCTCTAACTCGGCGTCGGTCAAACCCCTCTCCGAGACACTACTGCCCACTCTGGAAGGTGTCCTAGGACCTGTTAAAAGGTTCCCCCCTCCTGCCTGGTACAGTGTTGCGGTCTCCAGGACAGTGTCCCTGTCACTCCCCTCAGGATCTACTTCCTCCCCAGAATGAGCCTCCACCCATGCCCGGATACTGGTCAGCAGCTCAACTTTTCTGGCGCCTTTCTTAAAAAACACCCCCTGCTGCTGACACCATTCCTTCAATTGGGTCACGGTATAGTTTTCCAGCTCTTCCACATTTATCTCCATTTCTATCTAGAGTATAAACTTTTACACAGGAGAAATCCAAAAAGGTGACCTGGGGTCAACCTCCACCCACCACCAGTAGTTAATTTAGAAAAAGCAAAATTTAGATTAGGAGGGCCGCAGGGAGAAAACTCCAGGTGAGGTCCCGTGGTAGGCACTGCGTTACTACTAAGTGAGTGTAAGCACAAATCCGTGATCCCACCGCTGAAACACCAATTATGTTGGACCTAGGGTATCCTAGACTACATAGGGTAGCCTGGCACAGTATTGGATACAGCTAAACTCAAGGCGTTGGTTAAGTGCTTACAAGTCCCACTCACAGTAACCCAGTGATTAACCACTAAAATAAAAGACACAACACCAGTCTTAGGAAAATACCAGTACCTTTTATAAAAATAATGTTCTTTCTTGTTCTTGTTTTAAATAAAAGCAGTATACAAATAATTTACACAGTTCTCATAGATCTCCAATCACATTTGATACTTTCCCCAGTCAGCACATAAGAATCAAAGGTACACCACTTTTGAGATAAGTTGTTGCCAATGTTACAATATACTTCTACAAATTACAATTACAGAAGGGAAAACTCACATTTCAGGTGTACTTTGCCACTTTACACAACCTTGGCGTGTGTCTTACCCATTCATCTTCAGAGCCTAGTTCAGCCCGTCAGACTCTCACCCCTAGAAGCGCTGTTCTCAGAGCCCACAGCCAGTTATTGGACTACAAGGAAAACAAGGTGCATTAATATGATTCCCTTTAGTTTATACAAGCTACACCACTCTGATAGGGGAACTGCTTCTAGGTAATTCACTGCCTGCCGAGGTCTTTGTCAAAAGAGCTCTAATTATTGCTGGCGCTCTCTAGTCCAGCTCCTACATATCTGGTACAAACACCTGAATCAAGCGTTACACTCCCCTTCACGCTCCCTCCCTTCATCAACCCCTACCCACAGTCAGGGGTTACTCAGTCACAGTTTTCCGTGGAATCTCTATGACGAGACGGCACTTCGCAAATGCTGCGCGTGTTGCTCTCTTTCGGCACAGCCGCCTCCCGTTTTCCCCCTTCCCGGCTTACTTTATTTATAGGAACCTCCGCTGGTGTTGCTCGTTTCAGTTCCAGCCTTCGGCGCCGCCGGTGAGTGTTTCGTGGGCGGGAACTGAAGAACGGGGGGGGGGGCGCCCGGATCTCCGCGGCCTTACCGGCGAGTCTGTTAATGCTTTTGCGGTTCCGCCGACGAGGTGGACGGCGCTCTCGCTTCTTCGCTGTGAGGCGACCGGCACTTCCTCTCTTGGGCACCGCCTCTTCCGACCGGCGGGGTTGGCCTCCAGGCGCGCCTCCGGTGACGCCGCTGGCTTCTTCACAGCTTCCGGACTCCGCCTAGGCACACCTCTTCCGACGCGCCGATTCCTCCTTCTCAGCTCCAGTCGCCGCCTCTCCTTACGCGGTGTTTCCTCACCACAACAGTCGGGTCAGCTGGGCACTACTCATGCGTGTGGGACAGACGCGCTGTCGGCGGTCGGCGGTCGGCGCTCCACACAGGTAGGGAATCACTGCCTTTCTTCAGAAACTGGAGGTCAGTCACAAGGGTAATGAATGGAACTGACGTCCCTCAGCCGGGTGGCACCGCGCTGATTCGATGTATGACTTAGGATGCCCCTAGCATTCAGGGCAGGCGCGCAGGACGCGCTCAAGGGTTGGTTTGATGTAGTTTAAGAGGGTCTTCTTGCCACACGACCCGGTGCTTTGCAATCAGCCCACAATGTCTCTGGTCACACTGCTTGGATGTCGTGACAGTGGGGTTCGGTCAGCCTGAAAGGGGGAACTTCCCAATACGCGACAGCCGGCCTACAGGTCGATCTGGTCACCACTGGTGCGCAATCCTCCTCCACAAGTCACCTCTCTCCTCACTGGTCACTCCTGAAAACTGCACAAAATGGCTGCTGGTCACTGGCCTTATATAGGGTGGCCTGAGACCTGCAGAAGTCACTGGATGCTTCTAGAAAATTCCTCATGTTATCCTATGGCCTGTTCTCCAGTGTTGTCCGTTATGGCAGTTGGTGGACACCATCTTAGGTGTCTGGATGTCCCTAGATTTTCAAGGGCTTGAACTAGGCCTCACAGGTTATGAGGGAAAAATGGCGTCATAACCAAGGAACACCTAGCCCCCTGACAGCACTGAAAAATCCTGGTGGACGTGTATAAAAAATAAAAACAGAAACTCTGGGAGGCTAAGGGGGACAAAAATAAATAATAATGGTTAGAACATCCCCAGAAGCAGACAGGTCTAACAGGTATCAAGCGCATTCTTGATGGCTTTGCCAAAAGTTGCGAGGGCTGGAGATCAATTTAAAAAAGACTAAATATATGTCTTCAACCTCCCCAACATGACTCATTCAAACCCTTCACTACTTGGCACTCCTTTGGAACAAGTGAATATATTTAACCATGTGGGAGTTACCTTGTCACAGCACTTTGAATGGGGGCCTCAGGTGAACAAAGCAAGACTCAGGCTGACCCAGACAGTGGGTGGCATAATGAACTACATAGAAGCTGTTTTTAAACCAGCTGCCCCTGTGGTAGAAATCTACAAAGCACAAGCAAGTGGTGCCACATTACACGGGGTGGAGTTGTGGGGGCATTGCTCTATCACCAACTTTGACGAAGGTGGAGAATAATTTTATGCGGCAGCTTGTAGGCCTACCCCGTAGTACTCCCCTTACACCTCTCCCTATGGGCCTGGGTATTAGGCCCCTTGATGAAGAGATTGCCCTGAGACCTTTAACATTTTGGCGGACGTTATAGGTGACCCCAGAGTTGTCTGTCTACAGGGCTGAGCTAAACGAGATCCTGACCATCTGTGCTACCAAGAAAATTACTTGGTTTTGGCACATAAGGGACCTCGCCCTTGAGTTAGGCAAGCTGGACCTCTGGAGAACATCCGAGAACATCATGTGCCACGATTAACAAGTTGGAATTAGTTAAATGCTACAGATTAACAAAATGAATGTCCATACAAGGAAGTGCCTCATGTGGTCGTATGACAGCAGAGCTTCTGCTAGTAAAAGAGGTGTATGGCAAGGAACACTTTTTGGATTTTATTCAATCCCCATTCGCCACGAAACTGTATGTGCAATTCAGACTAGGGACTCTTCCACTGCTAGTGAATACAAGCAAATGGGTGAAAGACCAAATGGGTAAATGTCCTGCATGTAATTATAAGGTGGAGTCTGAAATTCATGTTCTGCTTCTCTGCCCCGCCTACCGGCTGTCGCATAAGCGTTGGTTAATCCAACTATGCAAGCATTTGGGCTTCTTGCGCTGTGTAGAGGCCAACAGAGTTTTAAAGTATGACACTCACCCATCCATAGTCTTTGCTGTATCTCGATTTTTAAACTGTATGTGGTAAATAACGTATGCACTGAATTTGCACAGGTATATTAACTGTGTATCCATGTTCTGGGTCTAGGTTTTATTTTCGTTTTTTCATTTTTGTAAATTTTTTTAGAGCACAGCTTATTGCTAGATGACTGCTTTTATTCTGTATTTAACGGATTGAAAACAGTATCAAGTGTATTTTTATATCACTGATGAAATTGAGCTGCTCAAATTTTTTCATCACAAGCGTTCACCATCTGTTTTACTACTGTTTGTACTTTCATGGCCCTAGTGGCCTAAATAAAGTTATTATAATGGTAATAATGGTTATTAGTTTGATTGACATCTGTGTGCAGTAAGGTTAACTTGAAGAAGCAGCCCCCAAAGGAACTTGACATTGGTGGAGTGCCCATTAAGATATATGCGGAATTCAGGATTATTATGTTTGAACTTGTAAAGCGCACTGTTACCCGGAGGTTTCCTGGCGCTGTGCAACACTGGGGAACCCGTCCTGGCTTTCCCTGTGGGATGGTCCCTGCTGGGAGTCCCCAGGGTGGAGCCAGGCATCCCCGGCGTTGGGGGGGTCCGTTGTGGAGATTAGGCAAACTAATGCCCAGAGTTGCCGAGTGAGACCCCAGATTAGAGTAGGCACCAAAGCGAGAATTATCAAGTCCGCTGACCCAAGTCCACGACCCTGCCGCGTCGGGAATTGAACCCTGGTCCCAGCCGACTTCTGCTCCCGGGTTTGCCGCCTCTAACTGGTGAGCCACACTACTCCACACCACATCACCTTTCACTATTGTTAAGGAGGTTGTGAAGAGGTTTAGAGATACAGATTTAATGGCAGGATTGGCACACATTTATTGTTGTCTGATATACATCCTGAGAATTCCGCTGGAGAAAAGGTAGATACATTAGGTTTCTGATGGTGGACCTTCTTTAAAAATAGACACACGGGGGAAATTATATGTAGCAAAAAAAGGACAATCGGTGCTAGTCTGGTTTGATCAAAGGAATCTATATTTTATCTTGGACCCTAATAGTGCTGGGAAAGTGTTGGTGATAGATGAGAGGAGTTCGATGGGCAAGCGTATTTGGTAAAATTCCGGGGAAATTGAGAGGGTTTGAGTAGAATTTTGTACTCAAAACAAATGCCAATATAAAAATTTCTGCTTCTTCAAGTTAACCTTACTGCACACAGATGTCAATCAAACTAATAACCATTATTACCATTATAATAACTTTATTTAGGCCAATATAAAAATGCATAAGTTAAGAAATGTACCAATGATGGTAAGGGATGACGCTTCAAAGGAATTGGAAAAACTGTTGTCAATGGATGTGACTGAACCTAGAGCAGTCTCAGAATGGATTTCTCCTGAAATGGTGTCATGTAGCTGAAGTGGAAAAAGTGCTTGTGTGTGGATTTACGGCATCTAAATAATAATATAGTTATTGACCGGTTCCCCTTGCCAAAACATTACTGGGATGTGTCATACCTGACAGGAGCTAAGTAGTTATTAACCATAAACCTATCATCTGCATACCACCAGATCTCATTGACACCTACTTCCAGGAAATTCACTGCATTTATTACACTCATCCGGTGTGTCCAGTTCAAAAGGATGCCATTTGGATTGTCGGCTTCCATTTTTCAATGGCTGATGTACAGGTTGTTTGGGAAGGAAAGTGGGGTGATTTTCTTCCAAGACAACATTTTATTTTTTGAGATCATAATAGATTAATCCATGATGAGTGATTGCAGAAGATATTGGAGGACAAGGGGCTGACAGTGGACTTTGCCAAATACAGCTTTGCACAAAGGAGTGTGGAGTAAAGCTGAAACCTAAATTAATCAATGCAATCATTGGGGCCCCTTTGCGTGTTAGTAAGGTTGAAGTGCGATCATTTTTATTCATGACTGAGTAGTGTGCTATTCCAAATTTCACAGATAAAATGTCCAGCATCAGACAACTGTTGAAAAAGTCACAACATTTGTATGGAGCCCACAATGTGAGGCTGAGTTTTGCAGGATCAAACAGGATAGGGCGAATGTACCTTTGTTTGGTAGTTTTGATCCTGGTTTGGATTGTTTCATATTCACAGATGCCAGCGATAAAGGATTTGGGGCGGTGTTAGACAATTTCGGAGATTTTGTCTGTGGCAAACATTTTACTCTTCAATGTGACCACAAGTACTTATTGAAATTGCTAACTACAGAGGAGAGTGTGACCGCTTCTGCGAGGATTGCAAGATTTTCCATGCTCATGAAATGCTACATTTACAGTATTGCATATGGACCTGGTAGGGACAATATCGTAGCGATGGTCTATATAGGATACCTTATCCATTGAAGGAATGTTGAAGAAGATCCATCAAATGATTTCCATACTGCATTGGTGCATGATTGTTGTACGCCTACTATAAAAAAATAAAGAATGTTGGATGAAGGAGCATAAAAATTATGTTGTCCTACAAGTGGTATTGAAGAACATGTGTGAGGGTTGGCCAAGGAACTAATACCTTGATGGGACTTTAGACAATTTTGGGAAATTAGGTCAGAACGTTAGGTAGAAAAATACTTGATTCTTAGATTAGGCAAAATAGTTCCTCCAAGTGGGTTGCATGAATTGATTATAGATCTTTGTGATGAGGTGCATTTTGGAGTGGTAAGAACAAAATCTGTGGTTGAGGAATTATTTTGCTGGCTGGGGCAGACTTGGCAGTAGCAAGGTTTTATAGAGCATCTGCTAGTTGTTACTCTGCTTTACACATGCTAAGAGCACCTGTGAGCTAATGCCTTATTTCTAAGCAGCCTTGGGAGTGTGTTGCTGTGGATTTGGTAGGTTTAGTTGGGGAATTGCAAGAGTACGTAATTGTGCTCATTGATCTTTTCTCTATATGAATGGTAGAGGACATAGTGGACAGAGCTGACACTTCTAAAGTGTTGGAACTTTTGGATAAAACATTTCTGTCAGAAGGAACTGCTGCAATACTGTTAAGCGATAACTGTGTGAAATTTGTCACTAATGCGTCAAAAACATAATTTGGGAGAGTAGGTATCATACAAAAGACCACTTCCCTTTACAACCCAAGTGGAAACTGTATGATGAAGAAGTTTAACCGTGTGATGAAGGATGTAATTCATTCTGCAGTAGAGAGACACTGTGATTGGTGGAATGAAGTGAGGAATTCGGGATGTGCTTATTGAGTGACTGCAAATGAATCCTCTGAGTTGTTGTCATTTTTTATAATGAAGGGAAGGATTTCCAAGAGTAAATACAGTCCAGCATGGCTATATAACAGTAAGGTGAAACAGTGGTCACCATATTTGGTGAGGAATATTTATCTGAGTGACCCAAGAGAGGAGTAAATCTTACTATGGTGACAAACATGGAGGTAAACCCTCTCAAGTGAATGTTGGTGATTGGGTACATGTAAAAGAAAAAAAAAGGTTCCCAAAGGGGAGAGTCAATTTTTACACCAGAAGAAGTTGTGGAAGTTTTACAAAATGATGTTAGGGTGAGTAGTGGAAAACTGAGGCTCCCAAAAGGCTGGCGTTGGGTTCAAAAGAGTTGTGGAAGGATTGTAAAAAAGTTGTGTTTGATGGTAAAGATTTTCAGTAGTTGGATGATGATGATAAATTGCTGAATGCAGCTGGAAGTACACAGTCAGCACCGTTAGAAATTGACAATGGAAATTTGCAGTTTAATTCTGGTGTTTCACTTGAAGAATGTGGAGAGGAGGTGAGGAATAACACTTGATGTGGTGTACTGGGATATATTGCCAGCAAAGAAGGTACAGGAAACACTGGATTTGATATGCAGGTGTCTAATGTCAGCCAAGAAGCTTTGGAAACGACTGGCTGTGATAAAAGAAGAAGGCAATTACCTGGGTGGTTGAAGGATTGCTTAGTAGGTTAGTGCGTTTTTTTTCTTTTTTTTTTCTTCAAACACCTTCATTATAAGTTAGCACTGTTGAACACGGCATGATGCCTATCCCTGGCAAAACTGAAGGGGATGATGGACAAATTGTTGACTGTCAACTGATCTGGGTTTAATCCATCATCATTCTTTAACTCACTCCACCACCCCAGTTCAGATATGGCCATGTGCTAATCAGTCTGGCCCTGTGCCTCAGGGCAACAGTCCAGCCCGAACTGCAAATCCATGTCTTTCAAGAACTGGAACAAAGCATCCTGGACCGGTTTCTGGCTAATCAGCCGTCATCAGCCAGGCTAGCTTGAATCCAGTGGCAAAGTGAGCAAGGAATCCACGTCTGGGCATACCCTGCCAACTTAGGGCGAACAAAGCAAAACCAAAGGGGATGATGGACAGAGTGTTGAACAATGCAAGCACTCACACCCAGTCAACTGATCTGGGTTTATTCTATCATCATTCTTTAGCTCACTCCGCTACCCCAGTTCAGACATGGCCATGCAAATCAGTCTGACCCTGTGCCTCATGGGAACAGTCCAGCCAGAACTGCCAAGCCATGTCTTCCCTGGACCGGAAACAAGCATCCTGGGACCGGTTTCTGGTTAATCTGCTGTCATCAGCCAAGCTAGCTTGAATCCAGTGGCAAAGTGAGCAAGGGACCCACATCTGGGCATTAACTGCCAACTTAGGGCAAACAAAGTAAAACCAAAGGGGATGATGGACAGAGTGTTGAACAATGCAAGCACTCCCCCCTAGTCAACTGATCTGGGTTTAATCCATCATCATTCATTTTCTCACTCCGCCACCTCAGTTCAGACATGGCCTTATGCACATCAGTCTCGCCCTGTGCGTCATGGGAACAGTCCAGCCCAAACTGCCAAGCCATGTCTTCCCCGGACTGGAAACAAGCATCCTGGGATGGGTTTCTGGCTAATCAGACGCCATCAGCCAGGCTAGGGCATACCCTGCCAACTTAGGGCGAACAAAGCAAAACCAAAGGGGATGACGGACGGAGTGTTGAATAATGCAAGCACTCACCCCCAGTCAACGGAGCTGGGTTTAATCCATCATCATTCTTTAGCTCCAGTCCAGGGAGTACCTGGTTTGGCAGTTTGGGCTGGACTGTCCCCATGAGGCACAGGGTCAAGACTGATTTGCATATGGCTGATTTCAAACTGGAATGGCATCTGTCCATCAACTGTTGTTTTTGCATGTCACCTCGAGTGGAGCGGGTATGCCCAGACGTGGGTCTCGTGCTCACCATGCCACTGGAATCATGCTATCCTGGCTGAAGAGGGGTGCAACCCTGAAACCGGTCCTAGGATGCTTGTTTCCAGTCTAGGAAGGACCTGGCTTGGCAGTTCGGGCTGGACTGATCCCATGAGGCACAGGGTCAAGACTGATTTGCTTATGACTGAGTTCAAACTGGAATGCCATGGTGAGCAAAAACACGATGGATTCAGGCCCAGATCTCTGTACTGGGGTGAATGTATGACATTGTTCTGCATTCCTTCCATCAATTGTTGTTCTTGCATTTGTCACCCTGAGTGGGACGGGTATGCCTAGATGTGGGTCCCGTGCTTACCATGCCACTGGAATCAAGCTATCCTGGTTGAAGAGCGGTGAAATCCCGAAACCAGTCTCCTAGGATGCTTGTTTCCAGTCCAGGGAGGACCTGGCTTGGCATTCGGGCTGGACTGTTCCCATGAGGCACAGGGTCAAGACTGATTTGCATATGGCTGAGCTCAAACTGGAATGGCTTGGTGAGCAAAAAAACGATGGATTCAGGCCCAGATCTCTGTACTGGGTGAATGTATGACATTGTTCTGCATTCTGTCCATCAACTGTAATTTTTGCATTTGTCACCCAGAGTGGGACGTGTCTACCCAGACGTGGGACCCCTTCCTTATCATACCACTGGAATCAAGCTATCCTGGCTGAAGAGGGGTGTAACCTCGAAACCAGTCCTAGGATGCTTGTTTCCAGTCCAGGGAGGACCTTGCCTGGCCGTTCGGGCTGGATTGATCCCTTGAGGCACAGAGTCAAGACTGATTTGCATATGGCTGAGGTCAAATTGGAATGGCATGGTGAGCAAAAAACGATGGATTCAGGCCCAGATCTCTGTACTGGGTTGAATGTTTGACATTGTTTTGTATTCTGTCCATCAACTGGTGTTTTTGCATTTGTCATCCCGAGTGGGACGGGTATGCCCAGACGTGGGTCTGTGCTCACCATGCCACTGGAATCAAGCTATCCTGGCTGAAGAGGGGTGAAATCCCGAAACCAGTCCTAGGATGCTTGTTTCCAGTCCAGGGAGGACCTGGCTTGGCAGTTCGGGCTGGACTGTTCCCATGAGGCACAGGGTCAAGACTGATTTGCATATGGCTGAGTTCAAACTAGAATGGCATGCTGAGGTGAGCAAAAACACGATGACTTCAGGCCCAGGTCTCTGTACTGGGGTGAATATATGACATTGTTCTGCATTCTGTCCGTCAACCGTTGTTTTGGCATTTGTCAACCCTGGTCGGGTCGGCAGCGTTTAAGGATGACAAGCACAGCAGTTTTACCAGTTTACGAATACACAGTAAGCAGCCTACAACCTATTCTGACGAGATTGTAGAGAGGTCCAGTGGCTGGGGATGGGAGCCTGGTGAGGTTGGCGGTGGTGGCGTAGTGTAGGCAGGTACTTACTAAATTGGTAGCCCAGGGTCCCCAAGGGATGTAGTTAGTGTATGAGACCACAGTCTGTGGGCTGTGTCCCTCAGGGACAGCAAGTATCCGTTCACCCATGGAAGCTCAAATGCCCTTTGCAAGCAGTGTTCTATGAGGGTGTACACGCAAGGAGAAGCGTGACCAAGGTGGTTTATTTTGTGGGTTGTATTAATGGGCGGAAATGTCGCTTTTTGTGTTTATTAGGGTGGTGTGTGTGATGGTTTGTACTTTGTTTAGGTTCTGTAGTAGGACAAGATTACAACGACTGATTCCAATGTCTCAATCGTTCTGTTGGCCCACAGTTTGTTGCGTCAGAGGAACCTTGAGGACCTATTGTGTGTGTGGAGCATTTCTGCAATATAGACAAACTCGTTTACATCCTGCCTATGTGTCCTGTGTTTGTGTGCATTACGGATGTGCACACAACCCCGCCCCTTCCTCACGCAGTGTGTTTTTCTTTTCTTTTTCACACCTTTCGCTCTCGGAAAGTGATGGCTGAAGTGAGGCTCTTTAGCTTGTAGTTCGATGCAAGAACTGCGGTGCGATGAATATTGGCACTGGTGCTGTGTGAGCGTGTGTACCTGATGTTGACAGGGACGGAGAAGATGGCAAACTAGACAATGGTTCTAAGGGCTCTGTGTACATTATTACCACATTTCACATTTTCAGTCTTTGTTAGCACTGCGTAAAAGGTGATGTTAACAGAAAACGATATTAAATAGCATGTGTGTCTGTTCCTACCGTTGTACCTCCCTCCAAGTGAGGAAGAGAGCGGGAAATGCACAAACCGGGGTCAGAACTAGTGTGGCCTGTTGCTATCAGGCCCATGGCCTTTAAGGGCCCTGATCTATGCGGACCCACATTTCTTTCCCTAGCTCTTAATACATCGTAACCATACTATGGGTACATTATTTTCATTGTGCCAGCCTACCGAGTGTGAGGGCAGCAGAGTGATCATTTGGGGGCAGTTTTCTAGGATTGTGGCAATCGCTAGGACACAGTCTTCTCAAGTGAGAGCGTTAAGAGAGGGAAGGAGGTGTGTGTGTATGGCTCCCAATAACCCTATATATAGTGCCTGATAATGAGTGCCCTGGAGAGTTATTTTGTGGTCAATTAACTCAATAAAACCTGACCCCAGGGGCTGGAATTTAATTGGTGCAATAAATAGTACCCACTTTATCTTTTATCCCCAGTAATGGGGAATATCATGCAGAGTTTGGTGCTTACCATACCTAAATTCTCATGTCAGAGTAACCTTTCGGCCCTTTTCCCCTGTTATAGTCATAAAAACACCTGTGGTCCTATTCTAGTTGGAGTGTGGAGATTTGTTTGCCCTGTTTTGCCAGGGCTGAGCTAGGATTCCTGTTTGGGCTTGGTAGGCTAGATTTGTACCCAGCACAGCTAATGACGTAAATATAACTTCTTACGTTCTCGCACACAGCAATGCCCTCTATTTTATAATGATAAGATGTTGGTGGAAACACTGAGGCTGACAGCAGCTTTTCGATCAATGCATATTTCTTTAAACTGCTTAGCAAATAGCAGCTGTTTACCTGTTTAGCACAAAGATATGAACGAATTCCAGACAGTGTCTGTTGGGAAAATAAACAATTCCTGTAAAACGTAGCTAATTAATTGCAGAGGAGTAGTCTTGCTGGTTTCCCCTCTAGAATACAAAGGCCCAATTCAATGAACACTTCCACCTCTGTGCCCTAGGGCATAACTAAATCCTCACCAGTGTAAGTGAGTAAAGAAGGGGTTGGGAACGTGCAACTTGTTGTGGAATTTCCAGGCAACATGATCATGGAACCAAAGTATGCACAGAATAACTCTTTAAGCTGATGTTTTTAAGGACAGCTGGAAAGGTGTACCTTTTCACATTCCGGAACAGCTATCTTTGTGCAACAATCAATCATTTCTTATGGAGCAAAAGCATTCGAATATTTAGAATTCATGAAGTGGACAACAGCACATTAAGATTAGACACTTTTGAAGGAAATCTGCATTTTCTACATGGTCCCCCAATTTTTCGTCTTTGCTGAACCCTATTTTTGTTTGCTGTCTTTTGAACTGTGTGCACTTTAACACATGGTTGAATTGGCCTATCACTAATTGGTGTTTTTAACTTGCCTGTAAGTCTCTAGCATATTGTGTAAAAAGTGCTCCGAGGGCCTTGAATGTCACCTGTGAACTGTAGCTTTTACTGTGCAATCCACTAGAGTGACAAGGAAAACATGGCTTTAGGCCTATAATTGTAGCCTGACGGATGCAGTTTGAATCTGCATTAAGCCTTATTAAAACATAAACTTTTGGACAGGTGAAAATCTCCTTTGAAATATTAATAAATCACCCCTACGTGTGCTTTGAAACTCACAAGGTAGGGTGCATGTATTTGAAAGTGGAAAATGTTGAAAATTAATAATACCATGTCCGTACAGTAACAAGGACCTAAAGGCTGTTTCACTGTGGCAGGCGTAGCTGTCCTATGTAGAAAAACAGAACACAGATTAAAATACTAATACTGTATCTCAGGAATGGGACCAGATACAAAAATAATCAAACCACTATCTTGAATAAAAGTCCAATTAAATAGTGAAGTCAGATTTGTAATAAATATGAAGGAAAATAAACTTTTAGAGTTACCCTTTTCCTACCTGAACTGTCAGAAGGCTATTTGGCATAATCAGATACGTGTGGAAATGATGTGGTGCCACCCAGGAGCAAACAATAGGCTGTCCTGGATGGACAAAGATGCTTCCTCTGAACTTCACAGAAAAAGTATGGTGTGGCTGTGGGCCTCTTTCTTACAGCACAATGTGAAATCTTTATTGACAGGAATCATGAGCTACACGTAACACCTGGGCTACTTGAAAGGGAAAGGATAAAATGCCAATTCTTGTAGATTCCATGTCTGGTTATTGAAGGACCTCTCATTTGTCCTACCAGATGTCTGCCTCTGGGTTTGTTGTAGGTTCAATGAATGCCTCGAACTAGATAAAACTGTTAGATGTGGGAGAACTGTATGATTAATATATTGCACTCATCACGCACCCCCCAAGCACTGAGAGCCAAATTGTGTGTGTCCAAAGACTTTTGCCATATGGGATTTTCCCTAACACACAGCATTTAGGGTCTGTTTGTTGTAAGGCAACCAGCAATTACTGCAAATGTAGGTAGGCCCAGGCCTGGGAACCTTTACCACATTGGTTAGGGAGGAGCAGGGAGTCACCCTAGACTTCAGCTAATGCCAGGCATGGCATATCCTGGCATAATGTTCAGAATAATTTCTGGAAGATCAGAAGAGGACTGACCGGATGTCTGTGACCTCAGTTTTGCCCTGAAGGACTGGACCTGCTCCCTCTTATACCCAGGACAAAGACGTTGACTCCAAGGGTCAATTGCATGACCTCATGTGTTGCTTTAGGGGGATAACAAACCACAAGAGGCCTTTCCTGGAAGTACCAAACTGACCCCGTGCCAAATGAACTTAGACTGAACCCTGCTGTTGGCCTCGGCCTGGTACAATGTGTTAGAAGCCGGCGTTCCCGCGTGCAGCATTGTTGTCAAGTGCGTGACCCGGACCACCCTGCTCCCACATTAGGTCAAGAAAGGACACCATCTGAGATAGCCCTGCTCACCCCCTTAGTAGCTTGACACGAGCAGCCAGGCTTATCTCCAAGGCACAAGTCCTCAGTATGTGCAACCACGCCCACAGCAATCCCAATGATGTCACTACAAATGGACTCCACACGAGTTTGTATAAAACGAGTACGCTTTATATAAAAATATATATGAAATCACCACATGATACAACTCCCACATATATACAATAGGTAATATTGTTTCCGGTTGGTTGGGCGGTCCTAATCCCCAACCACCGCTTCTAACCAACAGTTACGCTGACTTTTATCCGTTCTCAAAAGGTTAGGTGTGTCATATCACTAGATTCCCACATGTTGCAAAATACAAGGAATACTGTCCTACTTAACGATGGGTTCCTGTACAGTGTCACAGTGAAACAATGCAATGCGAAGCGCCGAGATAATGTATTGAATCAACACAATGCAACTCAGTTCACTACCAGCATGCCCTATTCAAGGAAGAAATACAGCAATGCGTCAAGCTGCAATTAAGTACAGTGCGATAGAAAGACAATACAATACGTATCACCACCAGCATGCCCTGTGCAAGGAAGGAATAAGGGAATGCGTCACAGTGCAATTCAGTACAGTGCAGTAAACAATAAATGCAGTGCGCTACGCTATGATCCTGTATCCTGCAAGAGAAACATAACGTAGTGCGTAGCGCACTAACCCCTGATTTCGTTAAGCACCTCTAGTGTCAGACATGGTCCAATAGTTCGATAGTTCATTAGCAGCAAATATGCAAAGTGTTATATAACTGTGTTCAGTAGTTGTGCGACTGGTTACCCCCAACAACGATCAACAATGACACCCAAGTTCCACTCCTGGCCCTGTCCCCTGTACTGCCAGGTCCGGGACCAGCATGGACCAAGATCTGGGCCAAAGCAACAGGAGCACACAGCTGCCAGCAGCGAGAGGCCAAGAGAGTGTCCCTCTGAGCCCGCACCCCGGGTGATGATCCACTTTACCTGGGGGGGGGGGGGCGCAACCTCACTCTCCTCTCCTGCAGCAGTGGCTTGGCCTCACTCCAGAACCTTGTCACAACGGGCAAGGCGTGCTTGGGCTGGTAGTTCAGCTCCTGCGGGGCTGCTGGTCTGGGCGGCCAACGTTCAGCACCAACTCCTTCCACAAAGCCTTCGACCCAAAGCTGGTGTCACCTCACGTGCCTTTGAGGGCCCAATCACCTGGCCCTCCTCTCCAGAGTTGTTAGGACTTCTTCGCTCCCTGGTGCTCACCGCTCCCTGGTACTCCTCACCAGCACCTCTGGTGGCACCTTAGACACGCAACCCCGACGAGTCCGAGACTCACTCCTCCGCTGACCACTGATGACCAAGCGCACCTCACTACGCCTCGGCTGGCACCTTGACACGCACCCTGCGCGTCTGAGTCTCGCTCAATCTTCTGGTGCACACGGTTTTCAGGCACTCTCCACTAATGCCCTGGCTGCACCACCACACACTGACCAGCATATCGAAGACTCACTCCTCCTTAGTGCCCACGATGTCCCGGCACTCTTCACTTGTGCCTGGACTGCACTGCGCTACGCACCCCATGCGTGTCCCGAATCTCGGTTCTCTTCCACGATGCCCACAATCCACAGGTGCTCCAACACTTGTAACCACATCAAGACACGCTCCCTGGGCGTCAGTCTTAATTCTCTCCGGGTGCTCACAATCACCTTAGGCACCCCTTCAGAGGTCTCAGGCTGCCACAACACGGTCCCACTACTGCGCCACTTGAGACTTCCTGGAAACGTTTATGCTCCTGAGTTTTCAAACAGGGAGCCAGCTCACCTCGGGCCCTTGGGGTACAGGACGCAGCACACAGCAAAGTCCTGCTCAGGAAGAAAGGGGGACATGACCCACTGTCGCACCCCATTCAGTCTCTCCTCGGTCAAGAGCTACAAACTGCCCACAAGCCCCAGATCATGAAGTAAGGGTCAAGTGTCTCCCGCAGCCTATTCAGCAACTCTTCCTGAAGCAGAGGTTTTCTTTCCGATCGCGGACAGGTCAAAGCCGAGACTTGACCAGTCCATGGCGTCCTCAAAACGCTCCCAGCACTTCTCTGAATGATACCGAGACCGTTCTTGACAACATCGTCAACATCACCAAAAGGATACCAAAGTCTTGGGGTTACAGCTCTTTCAGTTATACCCCTCATTGTCTTTGAAGTGTTCTTGTGCTCAGGGGTCCCGACCCCTCCCTAAATCAGTCTTGCGTATCTTCCCCCAGTGTAACCGTCCACTCCTTGATACTGGGGGCCGGGACCTTTAATCACTTGGAGGGAAATGCGTCTATTGTTTAATGGCTCTAACCCAGGCCTCTTCACCTTGCAAACCCTCTCCTTCTCCTCGCTCCAGGTGCAGGACAGCCTGGTGCCTTCTCCACCCCTCCCCCGGGGTATGACCTCCCTCAGCCTTTCTCACCTCTCTAAGATCCAGGCAGGCAATTCACATTCTGCTGAGACACACAAAAAAGGTCTAAAGCACAAACTCGGCCATTTTCTCAAACAGCAGTTTGTGGACACACAGCGACAAAACCATCTACCTAAGCTGTGAGTTCAAACATACCAAATTTCACTGTTCCATTTACAATTCTTGGGAAACTAGGCTAACAGTACTTCACCCAGTCTCCACCATTCTGTC
Source organism: Lissotriton vulgaris (assembly GCF_964263255.1). Lineage (NCBI taxonomy): Eukaryota > Metazoa > Chordata > Amphibia > Caudata > Salamandridae > Lissotriton > Lissotriton vulgaris. Next base: position 1,299,860,830 of record NC_141695.1, on the reverse strand, counting down.
CAATGGGCAGGATGGCCTTTCACCAGGGAAAATTAAATGGAGTATTTTCCACTGTTAGGACCTAGCACCCACACTGGACCCTGCCTAGGGGTTACCCAGAACGTCCTACAGGGGCGCCCCATGTGTATGCAAAAGGGAAAGTAAGACCTGAAAAGTGGTAGCACTTGTCAGGACAACATGCAATTTGGCACCATGCGCGCAGGCCCTATACTGAAGACCTATATTCCCTCTCTGCACATTTCTTTTAGTACTAGCCCTGGCGCACACAGTGTACATCACTTTTGGATCTGGCTAGTAAGGCAAACATACCAATCAGAGACAACCAATCACCACTACAATTTATACTGGGAACATCTGTATTTGCACACTGATTAACAGTGGCAAGTACCTACAGCATCTAACTTCACAGGAGGCTAAGGCAAAACGTCAGGGATCATCACGCCAAGCTATGCCAGGTCTAACACAATGTGATTCTCTAAGTGCTGACATGAGATCCTGGGAGTTTTAGAAGTGTACTCTTTTGGTGGATTGGGACGAAAAGACTAAGTCAGAATGTAACATTTTTGACAGGGACAATCCTGGTAGTATATCCAACCCACACTCCATTACAGTCAGCTTAAATTGCGCCAATGTCCCGCTCCCCTGCAATCCTTAGCTTTTATTGGCCCCTTGTAGTTTTTGTTGCTATTTCTACATAGAAATTCAAATTTACTCTGGTTCTCCCTATTGGATTTTTGTCTCTTTGGTGTCATATTGTTTATTATTTTCAACTATTTTTTTGTATTTTGGTATGAGATATTTATTGTTTTGCATTTGAACTTTTCTATTGTTTTGTTTCAGCATAAGTACTTTAAGCCCTAGGTTAAGCCTGAGTGCTCTGTTCCATAACTATCAGGGGGTTTAACTCAAGTTAACACCTTCGCTGCTAAGGCAATTCCCCTCCTGTGCTGGAAATTGCTTATTTTCATTGTTTTATGACGAGCTGGGCTCGTCATCAGCACACGACCACTGTGCACCATGACGAGCCCAGCTCGTCATCAGCATCGAAAGGGTTAATTTAGTGACATACAGATTAAACTGAAAGGGATTGTGAATATTCTCTGAAGGAGACATTCACCCACCCCAAATATTAATCCCATTTCTTACATATTTGTACTGTTTCTTAACTGTTCTTTTCATTTTATTATTGTCATTATATTATATTGTGAGAGGCAACTCACTTATGAGAAAATCCATCTGCCCGCCATTGAAACTTGCATTATTTTGTTGAGATGTGCATTTGTTCTGACTTCCAGTTAGGAGCTGTTCTCCTGAATTACCTTGGTGCCTTTCTTCTACCAGTCCTTAAGTAGTACCATCAAGGCCAGAACTAGGCTGAGGCTTGGAGAGTTGCCTATGCTGCTGCATCCTCACCTAGAAAAGGATGAAGGTTGCCTGTGTTGGGAAAGGACCGGCTCTGATGACCAACTGACAGATATCTTATGTGAAGACCTTCCTGAGGAGAAAGATCCTACCAAAGGGACAAATGCAAACACACCTGTTAGGTTTGAAGGATTACCTGCCCAAATACACTGTGTGATCAAGAAGCACAATAATAACAATCAGGGCAGAAGTGCCACAGGATCCTTCAGCAAAATATCCTTTCTTATTGAGGCAGTTATCTGGCTCTTTTGGCTTGAACACCCGCCTCTATCAATTCTGCATTTGGAAATCTAACCTTTATATCTTTTACTTTCTGCTCCTTGACAAGATAAGTACTTTACTTTTTCGGTAAGTAGGCAATTACCCCTCTAAATTTATGGTTAGGTTTTTCCATTTTTTTTTTTGTATTCCTTTGTCTGGAGGTAAGTATATGTTTTGTCTGTAGGCTGTGCCTCTAAAAGGCTTTCCAGGCTTTCTCAGTGGGTCTGTAGCACTCCCAGAGTACACTCCTTGGCCTGCAGCATCTTTTGAAAGACACACGGGCGCTGATAGCAATCTGCCTTGCAGTCAGCTTTCAAATTGCACTCCCCCGCTTTTCGGAGGTTACAGGGGAGAGCAGGTATACCTGCAGCAGCTGACTGAGGTTTACTTTTCCTTACCTGCACACCGAGACCTCAATGATGATACAAAGAGGACTCTGAGTTTTTGGCTGCCATTTTATTTTGGGCTTCAAGACCTTTGTCAGGCACATTCAGCACGTGTGAGCTGTTTCCAAAAAAATGAGTGTTGCCATACAAATGCGAAAAACCTTGCAACTGTTGTTGTTTTGTTGCCATTTTGTTCCCAGTGAAGCGGCAGGCAGGAATCCATGACCTTAGTGCCTTAGAGATAGACGGAATATACAAGGAGGAGACAAGGGTTTTTACCCTTCAGTTTGCTTTAGGAGTCTTGTAAGCCCTCAAATATTATGGATAATGAATCCGCTCTCAAGGGGCTCCCTTCCTCTACCTTCAGTGAAGATATTGTTAAAAGATTCTTATACAGGGAGCTTAAGACTTCCCTAAAAGAGGCTGTGGAAGCCGTTTTTGCTATAAGGCAGAGAGATCCTCCCTCTGAGGAGAACTTTTTCCCCCTCTCCGAGGAGGAGTCTTTTGTTATTATTAAGAAAGCAGGTAAGGCCTCTAAGAAGTCTAAACATTTGTCAAGGAACAAATTAAGAGACAGGGAGGACCTGAGATTGGATAGCCTAAGAGCTACAACAGACGGTGGTGTCCATGGTGGCACAATTAGCAAAAAAGACCATGTTAGCGCAATAGCGTTGGGTGTCCTTCGCGGCACAAGTAGAATGAGTCGCCTTCATGGCATAAAACATGGAAAATACTCATGCAGTACTGACACTGATGATATATTACATGACTATAAGTTTGAGACCTAGTTGGACGAATATGTGTTTGATCCACAATAGATTTTTGAAACTGATTTCCTTGATGAAGATTTGGAGAAGCCTTCAACATGAACACCGGAGTCAATTACTGCTGCCTCGTATTGCTTCAAGGTGCCATGATTTTTTGGCATTGGAAATGTTGCACCTGCGTGATGAAATTATTTTTCATGAGCTTTTAAATCATTGATCTAGGGCTCTTGGATCTTCATATAAATTGCTTTGTCCTGAAGATGGTCTCATAGCTGTACCACAAGAGAGACAGAAACTTCGATACCATTACCCAGTTTTCCTTTTAGTTTTTGTTAAGACACAAGTGGGGGGATCTAGAGCCTATGTAAAGGACAGACTCATTACTTGTCATTAATTGAAATGGGTTATTTTACATTGATGACCAGTGAAATTTAACCTAGAAGGATTTCAAGTTCTGTTATCAATGTATTGAAATACTTTCTGGTTTTGAACCGAGAATGAAATAAGCATTTTTCTTGATATAATGATTAACAGATGCACCCGGTGTTGCTAGTTGGTTTCTTATGTTGAATAACGTATACAAGTATGGTCATAACTGATTTCTTGATGTCATGGTCAGACATCTGATAAAATGCATGGAATTCAACAAAGTAGATCATGAAATATATCATATCCCTTGTTGGCCCTATTACCTGATATTTAATTACACAAGGCCACAAGGGTGTATTTGGTTTCCCCTATTTTAGACAAAGGATAGATTATTGGGCCCTGGGACTGCTGGCCAGAATCTTAGTCATGACTGAGGAGGCTTCTTTTAACAACATGCCCCTGGATATTGAGCTTTTCGGGGTGGAGCCCATGATCCTTAAGCTTGCTTGGGAACGCCAAAGCTGGGCTAATTGTGGGAAGGAGAGCATTCTTTATGAGGACTGATCGTAAGTTGGGCGATTTAGCCAACATGGAAACTCCAGGTGACCCAAATGGTCTTCTTTGTTTAAACATTAAGCAAGTACTTTTTAACGTTTACTGCCTTTAGTAAGGCATAATTCAACATGCGTTGCATGTTTAATACTAAAGTTTTTAAAAGGACTGATTGGAGGGGGCTAGATGTCAGCCGTGGGTCACAAAGGTTCCAATACTTTTGACAAGAACAGCGGGGCTATGGAAGAAAGGTCCAGTGCAACATTGGCTTCTTTCTTTCCACAGAAAGGACATACCCCTCGCTCTCATGGCCGAAGGGGTAGATGCCAAAGTGCTAGATATCAAGGTAAGCCTCAACCCTTTACTTGGTTCTTCCCACACAAAGGAAGGAGGAACGTTTATTTTTTTCTTCCAAAACTGGTCTTGCATAACAAAGGATTCATGAGTGTTGCAAACCGTGAACTGTTTCAAACTAGAGTTTTGGGACACCCCTTACCTCCTGTAACCTGGTGCCCATGGTTCGCCCAATAGATTCTCAGTCTCTTCCAAAAGGCCAGGGTATCTACTAGAACCCCTGAAATCCTCCAAAGAAGATGGTTCAAGTTTCTTTCTAGTACTAAAGGATGCTACTATACCCCTGGTCCTTCCTAAAGGCCTGCTCTCATTGGCATCAAAAGATAACTTATACTGCTGGTTCCATTACCCTAGGAATCCAAACCTGATGGGTCCAAAATGGATTTACTGGAACCTTTGTATGGGAACAACCAAGTAAAGGGCTCAAGCTTACCTGATCTCTTGATCATTGAGATCTACTCCTGCTGACACAGGAGTGATGGGTTCATCCTCTTTGCTGGAAGAAGCCCATGTTCGAATGGAACTTCATTCCGTAGCTCCACTGATCTTGGCAGTAGTATTAGGACCTTTGCGACCCACGACTGACAGCTAGATCCCTCCTGTCAGTCTTTCCAAAAGTTCTAGTGTTAAATATGTGTCGCATATTGGATTGGAAGGCAGTAAACGTAGACATCTTCTTGCCTAGTGTTTTGACTAAATGTTTACCAAAAAGTAACCCATTTGGTTCACCTGGTGGTTCCTTGCTGGCTTGATCACCCAATTTAGGGTTCATCCTAAAAAAAATGGCTCATCTCCTCTCTGCAATTAGCCTGGCATTGGCATTCCTAAGCAAGCATAAAACCTGATTGCTCCAACCTCTGAGTCATTCAATGTCCATAAGCATGCCCTTATACCTTTCTTTTCCAGGCACATCTAAGATCCAAGCCAGCAGACCCAGGATGTCTAATAGCTTATCCTTGCACTGCTTAAGCAGTACTCCAGGCCTTTCCTAGGGTCTTTCCCTGATTTAAAAAGAAAAGTAATTATTTTGGGTCCATGTTTTTTCTGATTCCTGATTTGTTATCCAGGTATAGTCTTGGACATTCAGCCTTCATAAGGTTGTCCTTGTCAAGAGACTCCCATATCCTTACTCAATATTAAAGATGGTCACATGGTCCATAGGCCACCGGTCTGAACCTCATGGGAGTGTAATGAGGGCAGGATCAACATATCTACTCCTAGTGGGTCTTTGATATCCTTCGATGTTGAAGGTTGTTCCAAATCCTCATCCAGAAACTCAGTTTGCGGATCGAATATGTATTTGTCCATCACATCTATATAATTGTCAAATAAAATGTGATCAGTATCTTCCCCCTTTACCCTCATAGAGGAGAAACCCTTAGGGCTCATGAGTCCATCCATCTGACCCCAATCAGCACTAAGGCAACCCCCATGCACTCTGGTGCCTTGGGTACATCCATTTTGCAGCATGCCCAGCAGACCTTTTAGAAAATTAGAAAAGAACAATAGTAATCTGTTGGCTTAAGACTACTTTTCCCCCATATCCATTTGGGTTCTTACAAGCCTAAAGAAAGTGGATTTATTTATTCCTTGGTTCACAGGCTTAGGGAGGTTGCAAACATAGAGTTCTGCTGCACTGAGTTTGGGTGCATTTCCACGTAGCTACAATGTGTCCTGGGATGCCTTCCACCAATGTTGTAGCAATTGTCATTTTTAAGTGAAGAACGCTAAGAAATCTGATCCTTGTATTTCAAGTGACTCTAAGACAGTCCACCCCTGGGACAATACAAGATACATTTTTCCTCTAAATATTGTGGGACATAGGGGAAAGGCTGCAGTGTTGGTAGCACCTAGCCATGGTGAAACAACAATAACATGTTGTGTTGCATTTTAGCCCCAGTGGAGTGGCATGGAGTGAAGTATAGTGAGGTGGAATAGGGTGAGTTGGATGGGTTGAGGTAGTGGGGCAGATTGGACAGGGGTAGCTTTGAGAGGATTGGATTGGGGTAAAGTGGATTTTATTGAGCGGAGAGGAATGGATTGGATTGGAGTGGGTGGACTGCATGGGGTGGCTTTAATTGGAGTGGGGTGGATTGAAATGGGGTGAGGTGGATTGGACTGGGGTGTATTGGAGTGGAGTGGGGTGGATTAGATTGGTTTGGGGTGGGGTGTATTGGACCGGTGTAGTGGACTGGATTAGAGTATGGTGGTTTGGAGTGGAATGAATCAGAGTGGAGGGGGTACATTGCACTGGACTAGAGGGTGGTGGATTAGATTGGAGTGGTGTGAGGTGGGTTGGAGTGGGGTTGATTGGAGTGGGGTGGATTGGGCTGCATGGCCTGGATTGCGTGGGGTGTCCTTAACTGGGGTGCAGTGTATTGGATTGGGGTAGAGTAGGGTGGATTGGAGTAGAGTGGGTGGATTAGACTGCAGTGAAGTGGGGTGGATTGGAGTTGGGTAGACCGGATGGGGTGGACTAGATTGAAGTGAGGTGGATTGAAATGGGGTGAGATGGAGTGGGGTGGAATAGAGGTGGTGATTTGGATTGGAGTGGGGTATAGTGGACTGGGGTGGATTGCAGTGGGGTGGGGTGAGTTGGAATGGATTAGAGTGGGGTGGGCTGGGTTGGGGTGGACTTGAGTGGTGTGAAATGGAGTGTGGTGAAATGGAGTGGGGTGAATTGGAGAAGTTGAATATGGGTGGCGTGATTGTTATGGCATGGGATGAGATGAATTGGAGTGGAGTAGATTGGATTGCAGTGGGGTGGATTGATTGGATTAGATTGAGGTGGATTGGATTGGGGTGAGGTGAAGTGGATTAGAATGTGGTGGAGTGGATTGGATTGAACTGAATTGGATTGGGTTGGGTAGATTGGATTTGGTTGGTTTGAGTGTATTGAATTGGAGCAGGGTGGATTTGAATGGAGTGGAGTAGATTGGATTGGGGTGAGGTGGATTTTACTGGGGTGAGGAAGGTTGGATTGGATTGGAGTGGAGTGGATATTGGAGTGGGGCACATTGTTTTGGACTGGAGTGGGCAGATTGGATTGGAGTGGGGTGGATTGTTTTGGATTGGGGTGGGGCAGATTGTTTGGGATTGAAGTGGGGCAGTTTGGAGTAGCGTGGGTTGGGAGGATAGGAGTGTTGTGGATTGGAGTGGATTCATTCGGGTGTGTGGTCTGGATTTGAGTGAGGTGGATTAAATTGGTCTGGGGTGGACTCTATTGAGTGGGATGGATTGTTGTGGGGGTGAGGTTGGGTGAATTGGTGTTGATTGGAGTGGAGTGAATTGGGTGCACTATTATCATTAGCATCATTTCAGAAATAACACATATGAAAGAAACAATGTCGCTTTGCAATACCATAATCCTCATCTAGAACATTGCACACGATCAAAAGCAAAAGAAAACATGAGTGAACTGTGAGGAAAGAAGACTAGCCAAACAAAGTGAAAGTTAACTATAGAGAATAAGTCTTTACAATTTTGTTTGTCCCGTTGGGCACATTTTTACCAGTCACACACCTTCTGTTTGCACGGGACTAAAAGTTAAAAAGAACAAAACAATACCTCAATCATGGCGGGAGCAGCAGGCGGGAACTGATTAAGTTGAGTCAATCAGTGCTTGGTTCCTGCTCCATACAGAGAAAGAGAAATGATGCTAGGTCTGCCTTGACAAAGTACGAGGCTGTAAAGAAGAGTGCCACGCAAGCCAACAAATCGTAAAACAACAGGAGGGCTTCAAGCCATTTTCTGTATAGAAGAGTGTCTTGCAAGTGAGACGCATGTGCTAGCACATGCTCTCACAGGTTCAACCCTAAAACTTGAGCTATGAACAGTGTAACAAATGAAGACCTTATACTTCCTAAAAGAAGATGGTAGAGATCACTGTCATGTCATGGCATGTGGATTTTGTAAAGCTCATTGTCATCCATGAGCAGAGTCTCCTTGCACCATAGAGAAACAGAGTGGCAGGATGTCAAGCGTTTAATATTGCCAGGTTGAACTATGCTAGAGAGGGAGAAGCAAGCAAGTGCTACTTTAAGTGTGAGCATGAGTGAAGGAGAATTGCAGAGCCTTGTGCTTTCTACTCAGAAACCGCACTCAATGGATTTGGACCACAATTCAATATCAGTCAGCACTAGCACCCAGCGACTCCAAACAGCACTTCACTAATGTGAAGTGGCACAAGCATTGTTGGTCAACTTTATGATGGAAAACGTATTTTGCGCTGAAAAATGGATGCATGTGCATCACAAAATGAATTTGCACCAGAAAGTGCAATCCCATCCGCTCTCAGGAGTTACACAAAGGATGTTTTGCACTGAACCCTCTTACAGTCTTTATTTTACCCTTACACATTGTATAATATACATTTATATATTAAATGAAAATGCAACCAAAAGACGTTTGACACAATGTAGAACAGGGGTGGATTTGCATGAAATGCAGCTTAGCTGTAGAATTTATAATGTCTTTCTTATCATTAATAAAATGATTAGGTCAGAAAGAAAAGAAATTCAAAGTATTCACAGACTTGAAATACAGATTAGAAAGGTAACCAAAGTAGAGAATTACCCAAAGCTAAGTATTTATGGTATGGAAGAAAATTATCTGTTGGTATAAAAAGGATATCCAGGACCATGAAGCTAAACTTTATAGAAGTTGGGGGCAGTGAGTTCAACTACTAAATAAATTATTAAATCAAATAATTTAGGACCTGTTTGCAAGTGTAGCAGATGTTGTAAACTGGAAGATATCCTGCTCCATCACATGTATGTTTTCCAATCCAATTTTGACACAAGAGGGCTGCTTGGTTTTCAGTGGCAGAGCAGTGCTTAATTTATAAAATATTAAGTCTAGGTGCTCCAATGTTTGTAGGAGGCCACACTAACTTGCCCCAGCTCCACCCATTTCCTGCACTGGCTCCACCCACTTACTCAGTTGGATCCACCCACATCCTCAAATGAGACTCTTGAACGCCAAATGTAATACCCCATCAGAATTTCAGCAAGGGAGCCTTCCTCAAGTAAAGTTTTGATAGGAGGTTTCCCTCCCCCGCGAAAAGTTTGAAAGAAATTAAATACAAAAGTGCCTATAAAACACGATTTTATAACAAATTGGCAAAAATAACAATGACAAAAATAACAGTTGATGGACAGAATGCAGAACAATGTCATACATTCACCCCAGTACAGAGATCTGGGACTCACTGAAGTCATAGGATTGTGAAAAATCCAAGCATCACCCATAGAACAAGTATAGCAAATGAGCCTTGCCCATTCCGGCAGAGGTGGTAAGGGTGTTGTATGTATACATTGGAGCATTTTGAAAACCACTGTTGCAAACATATTACTAAAGCATGCTGTGGTAGTACTCTGTCATTTGCTGACTGCACATTTTCCATTGAAAATGACAAAATCCTATTGACATGCAGTTTTACTGATAAAACTGTGTATCATTCAAATAATAATGAGTGGAAATTGGGCTTCAGAAATTTTTTACAATTTGACATCACCAAGAAAGGTGTCTTGATTTATTTTGATCCTATTTAAATTTAAAAAAATGTCATCACACTTCAGAATTACAAAATAATGTCCTTCACTTTTCTAAATGCTGACATACTTTGAAATATTTGTGCAGTTTCCTTAAAGTCCCAGACATAAAGTAAGCACCACTCTCCATTTAAAAAGAATAAAGAGCGATTTGTCAAAGGACATAGCCCGCCGTTTGACTTGTCTTTGAACCCACAGCAAATGTGACAAGATGCAAAGAATAAACGTAAAGGCATTTTAATGCCACTTCCCCTTTTTAACTCTACCCTGATTGTTTTAGGGGTGCTGCAGCAGCACCCACACCCCTATTTCCAGCCCCTATGGCCCAGGCCAGAAATCATGGAAATTGCATACATTAAGGTCAAACAATGCAAACTTAGCAGGTCATACTCACCCCCATCAGTCCGCTCTACTTGTGCCACCCTCTATGCTCGTGGCTCGACGACACTGGAGAAAGCCCCACACAGTCTTGTTCCAAAATTCTTGGTCACTCTGCCTCAGAACAGAAGCACTGAGGGAACCCTGTGCACGTGTGCAAGGCAAGGGGCAGCCAGTGAGGCACTACATATCAGAAGGGCGGGGCTCCAGCATATTACAGAGACAAACTACTACGAAGTCCGGGCATGCATTTGCATATTATGTAAAGCTTATACTCTGCACCCCCCAGAGCATAAGTATTTATTAATACGTAAGACGCACTAAGAAGACAGTGAGGTAGGGATGACATGCAGGGTGGGCGCTGGGCATGGGCAGTGTGGGCTGATGCCCAGAGCCCCGCAGTCAGCCCTCCAACTTGGGGCCTCGCACCAATGCAACAAAGTCAGGCCACGGCATGAAAGGAGCCACCTAGCAAGGGCACCAGCTTATGGGGCCCCCTCCCCTGGCCTCACTCTATAGTGTAGCGAGGCGAATCCGGGTGTGTGGAGGCAGTCCCAGTTTCAAGAAATACATTCCTCAGTTTTGTCCTGCAATTAGGCCTCCTCCCCCCATCCATGCAGTGGCACAGAAGCAGGACTATTGCCTGGCTGTTTAGCTGCCTGGCAGTCTTAACCCTCTCTGGAGATAAGCAACCCTCACACCTTCAGCCCTTTAAAGAGCACAGACTCATCGTGTGCATGCTTCACACGTACTGAAGCCTGCACTGCTTTTTAAATGTTTTTAAAATAAACATCACTCCACCCCCAGGGCCATCATTTAATATAGTAGCACAAAAGCGCCCCCCACCCCCACCCCCCCACCCCCTCCCCCCCAAACAGGGGCCCGCTCCTGGCTGAATAAACACAAGGGCTGCACCACGACCCCTCACTCCTGCACTCAAAACTCTTTTCAAGCTAGCAAAGTAATCGTCCAAGCAATTTTCTAAATTTGTAAACCACCAACCTTAAACCTTGGGACACAATATCATAAAAAGAGAAACTCTTGAGTCTGCTGGTTAAGCATCATATAAATATATGACTTGGTAGGTATATTGACATATTAATTTCTACAGACTTAACTCCCAGAAGCAATTTACATGCCTCCTACCCGATCACGGATTGGTCTCTCTGTTAATTTAAAGAGATACACATACAAAATTAAATAAACTGTTTTGGAGGAGAACACAGTGGCAAAGAGTTAAGTCATTGTTGCAAGATAAAACGTAATACAAATGTGAGGTGATGGAAAGCATGCACATTAATCCACAGAGCTAACCACACTATATTAACGTAATGTAATGTTTTTCTGCAAAACTTGGTTTCGAACATCAGAAGCCAAAAAAGAATAAGGTAAAATAAAATCCTAAGTAGAGCCAGGAAGTGAAGGATCAGTTAGAGGGTCATCTATAGGGTGGGGCAAACCTAACTTTCTTCGAGGAAATCACCCATATGCGGTCTCAAATTTCCCCTTAGCAGCTATGAATGGCGGGTTATCCTTCCCAATGGGCACGAGGTGGCCCTGCTGTGCAGCACACTCAAGAAAAAGCAGCATAACACACTGCTGCTTGCTTCACCTGAACTGACTGAATAGTGCTGGTGAGTCGTGAGTGTGTGCCTCAAGATCAGGTGGGTGACAGCTAATTTAAAAAAAGTTACACTTACACTGCCGCATCCGCGCACAGGACCAAATCCAGTCCAGTCAGTGCCCCCCCCCCCCCCCACCACAACACTGACTGAAGGCATGGATTTATTTTACAGTGTGATATATATTGCCTGGCTCTTCACCAGAGACAGTGTGAAGTGCTGATATTGACACACATTGTCACCATCTGAGTTGGCACTCAGGCAAGTCTAGACCAAGCACGGTAGCAGAGCATCTGTTGGCTTCTCCATCGGAAATGATACACCCTCGCAGTCTATCTAAAAGAGGGCCATCAACCTATTTTGGAACTGCCTTCTGAAACTGATTGTTCCTACCCTGTTCTACCTATAAGGGAGAGTGATCCTGGGCCAGGCAAATCAGCAGTGATCCACCACAAACTGGGAGAATACTCCATACTCACTGGGCAGTTCCTGTTTTGCAGAAGAGACCTCAATGATCTAGCAACCACCCTTGGATTGGATGTTTGTCAAAAATGCTCCCGCTTTGTCGGTGGCAATACTTTCAGTGAAATCTTCTCAACAGTGCATTACAACAAAACTTTAGGTACTAGCAGGCAGTCAATCTAAAGGGATATCAGAGGCAAAGTCTGATCGGTGTTCCTACTTTTTTGCCTTGAGGGGCACTTTCATGGTAGCACTTCCTGCAATTAAAACATTACAACTTTTCACCACAATTGTAAACTACTTGGAGAATTTAAAATTTTACCCAGAATATTCCAGGACTGGAGCTTGAATAGTAAGTAACTCACTGGACTTTTGGGGGGAAAGTTGAACTTTCCTCGGATATCCTAGGGACGGAAGTTAGACTAGTAAATTTGCCTTCACAGCATCTGCACTACCCTCTGCTGCCCTGAGGGCACAACTCAAGGCAGTGGCTCAGTTGCCAGGGTCTAGATGAGCCTCTTGGTTTGGAAATGCTGGAAATTTGATTTCATATTGCATAACGTGTTAATATGAATAATGAGTTCTTGAAATAACAGAGAACTGCATACGATGTTTGCAAGGAACTAGTGATAGCAAAAGTGAAAAAGGAACAACCCTCTTCTATAGTATCTCTAAAATATCTGCCACAAAAGGGAGAAAAATGCTAATCATGGATTAAAAATGCAAGCTTTTTACAATAGATGCAAATGGTTTTTCGAAATGTAGACAAATGATGAAATCTGAAGACATTCTCACAAACACTTTGGTCAATATTACGACTTTGGCCATCTTCCAATATGACAGTCCCTGTGACTGTCCCAGTAAAACTGCCAAGGCTGTGGCGAGCCCACCCACCAGTTAATGAGTTGAATTTAGGTCAGGCAGGCGGTGCAGCAGCGGCCTCTTGGCGGTGGCTGTGTTAGGCTCATAGGAGAGCTTTAAGAGCATACCGCCACAATGAGAGTGCCTGCAGCACATTCCTTCATGGTCTAGCTTGTACTATTTTCTGCATGTGACACCATGCAGGAACTAGGGTGCCATACTAGGGGGGTCACCATGCCCCCCCCCCCATATGCACCCCAGGCCCAGGACAGGCCGGGGGCTCAGATAGGGCCCCCTAACCTGCAAGTCTGACATGAAAAGTGCTGTGGAAATGCAGGTCATAATATGCTTGGCGGTGCTAGCATAGGCACCACCAGCATATTAGGGGCACTTTTTGCGCACCACCACTGCCATGGGATCCTGGATCCTGTCGGAGGCAGGAGTCCTGTGGCAGTCCCACCACCACCATCATAATATGGTGGGTAGACCTTCAGTGTTGGTGGTGGTCGAACTGTCACCACGAGTACAGGGGGTCCCAGGACTGTTGTAATGAGTCCCTTTATTACCATCAGTGAAATGAGACCTTTAGTATAATCATAGTAATTAGAAGAATAAAACATGTTACATCTGCTTTGTGTACTTGTAATGCCCTAACTTGAGTGCATGATGAAGCATTTAGGCCTAGAAAATGGGCCTTCTACTGAGGGAGGCTCAGACTCGGGCAAGCCGCCGAGTATGGCGGTCGCGCAGGTTCTCCGCAGGCAGGCGAGGGGCAGGGCTGCGACACGCACAGTAGTGATGCTTGCATCCTCCACCCTTGCCTGCAGCTGATTGGATGGCTAGGCATTTGACCTGGAGGCGCAAGAAGCGCTTCCGCGTCCTACATGGTGGAAACGTCCGGAAGCTGGTTCCAACCGGCTCCCGGCCAAAATTGAGCATAAAAGGATGTGGAGCTGCGGATCGGTCTCTTTCTTTGCTGCTCCATAGCCTGAAGGGACGCAAGGGCCTCGAGCGAAGGCTCCAACTTGTATTGTTTTTCCCCACCAACCATCTCCTGAGGCAGAAGTTTTTGTGAATGTTTGGTTTTGCTTCTCTTTTATTTTAATAGGTAATGTAACAAAGCAATTGTTTGATGTGTTAGCCGACTTTTCCTTTCAGGGCCGCATCTTGTCGTATTTTATGTAGGATAATTTGTGTTATTCCTTGGTGAGGCGGTAAGGTCATGATTGGTGAGCATAATTTACGGTCCTTTGGAAACATCACCATTGTCAAATGAGGGGGGAACCGATGGCCTCCCATGGAACTCCAGGGGCAGTTACAGCTGGAAGGCTGGAAGTGTGCGGGCGTAGGGGAAGTTCCGCTTCCGCTAGGCTGTTTGGCCAACACTCGCACACGCGCAATGGCGCAAGTAAGCTGGGCATAACTGCACAGCCCCTTATGGAGATAATGTTTAGGGCGAAGGGTTTGCCCGGGATGAGATAACCTTCCGGTGAACTGGGTCCCCTGCGTAAGGTCACTCCGGTCTAGTCATTGACCTTACCGTAGGCTCAAACTGGGATACGCAGAAAGATAATGTTCTTGGTCATTTAGCTTATGATAGGAGATGCTATGTATTAGAAACATATTAAGATTAGCCAAATGATGCACTTTACATATCAATGTAAGGGCCCGGACTTTCTGCATATTGTGTAAATGATATATATATTGTTTTTCAATGTTTGTTTATTGTTATGAAATAAAATACGGCCGGGGTTTACAACCCTTAATGCAAGCTGGTGTGTTGTTTACGTTATTACCTTAGGGGAGGAGGATTAAGAAAAGGGGGTGGTGATGGACAGAGTATCTGAATTAAACAGAACACTCCTACCCAGTCAACAGATCAGGGCTTGATCCATCACCATTTTTTAGCTCACTGCACCATCCCAGCTCAGAACCTGGCTACATGCAAATTAGTCTGTCCCTGGCCCAGTGCATCATGGGAACAGGGCAGACAAAACTACCAAGCCAATTCTTAAACTGGAAAGGAAACAAGCTTCCGGGGACCGGTTTCTGGCATTACAGCCGTCTTCAGCCCGGCTTGCTTGAATCCTGATGGTGCAGTGAGCAAGGGACTCACATCTGAGTATAGCCTTCCACGCTTATGGTGGACAAAACGATTCAGAAAAGGGGGTGGTGATGGACAGAGTATCTGAATTAAACAGAACACTCCTACCCAGTCAACAGATCAGGGCTTGATCCATCACCGTTTTCTAGCTCACTGCACCATTCCAACTCAGAACCTGGCTACATGGAGGGGCAGTGGATCGCACTGGAGCTAGGAGGGCCCCCGTCAAAGGTTGGAGTAAAAGCTTAAAAATGATTGCTTAATGGCGTAAGGGAGGGGAACTGAGCTGTACCTGACCATAATCATTATGGGCTTTTTTGCTTTCTGACAGCTCACAAGTTGTATGTGGCCCAGTTGTGACATCATTTGCTGTTCCACGCAATAAGATTTAGAGAAAGGAGTGTTCCATTCTCTGAAGCACTTTAGATTTCAGGCTGACTAGTGATATGCATAGTGAACTTATGCTCGAGGAACTGAACAAAATGCAAAAGATATAAAATATCCTGCCAATGAGGCAGAGCGAGGCAAAAGGACTGGTTGCTAAGGAGGGCAGAACAAAATATTTGAATATCGTTATGCTAAAATTAAGCTGTAATCCAATTAAATATAATAAAGGGATGGATAGAAACTAATTTGTTTGTGATTTGTGAGGAGCGATGTTTGTATCTGACGTTCACTGCTTTCTTCGTTTTATTTTCTTAACTGATAAAAGTATTGTGATAATTCTTACTCACATTACATGTAAAGAAAATAGCACATAAATATACCAATTTAATGTAAAGTACTAACATGTTTGTTTGCTGATTTTTGTGGTTTGAACTAAGATTCTAGATTTTGGAAACATGAAAATCAAGTATGGTGCCTGGTATCTAAATGAGCAAAAAATCGAGTTCATTCAATACAATAATTGGGGGTTTGGCTGAATAGGCGTGGCCAGTTAACCTCACATATTGAATAACTGACATTAGTGGAGAATTCTTTCACTTTTGCTTTTCAGCGCCTTCATAGCTGCTTTTCCGTTCCAGATCTGTCTGTAATTTGCCTAGTCATTGAAAGTAAACTGATGCATACATTGATGTACTGATCGTTTGTATATAAGAATCGATCATTCCACTGGCTTGGTCGTGCACAGTTCTGTAGCTATAGCTGCATCTTCACCCCTCCGAAGTGCATGGCGCGGGCACATATGCATCATGAGTTCAACTTGACACAGCAAGATTTTTCCTTAGAGTTGTCTTCCCTCATCTTTTTGGCTGCCTCTCTCCATTTTCAGACTTAGTTTTTGATGGTTTCAGGACTCTGCACACTTTACCACTGCTTACCACTGCTAATGTGCTTGTGCTCTCTCCCCTAAACATGGTAACATTGGCTTAACCCCGGGGGGCATGGCCAAGCCGGCGGGGAAGATGGCCGCCAGCTAGAGAAGCTCACAACATCAGCCTGGTCCAGCGGCGATTCTCCCCGGAACCTGCGACGTAACCCACACTAATTTCGGCGTCACGGACAGCGGGGGAGGCGCTGGCTCGGCAGACCCGATTATGGCGCTCCAACTCCAGCCTGACCCGGAGTACCGCCGAACAACGGGAAGACCGGGCCTCCCGGCACAGTTGCATTGAGAGCCTGGGCAGGCCCGCACAACGCAGCACCCCGCGGGCGCTTGCTGAGGCCGAAACCTGCACCAGTGCGACACCAGGTAATTCAGGCAGCGCACTAGAGGTCCCTGTCCCCCCCCCCAGTTACCAGTGTACATGGTCTTAGCCCGGACCGGCTGCCCTGCCCCGCGGTCACAGCGTGACGTAGTCCGGCGCCATAGGGAAAGGGCCCAAACACCGGTGGCATTGGGGGCTGGGGCACCGGCATGGGGCTGTGTGCAGGCCCGGTGGGGGGAGTAGTGCGTCCGCTTGCTGCCCACTGCAGTGCCATTGTCGCGCACCCGCGGGTGACTTGCTGGGGTGCCACAACATTGCCACAAGGAATGCGCTGGACAAGGAGGGTGGGACCCCACAGGCTACGGGCTCGACGCCAGCGCCGCCAGGAACACAGAACAGCTCGGCATTTCCATCCTGACAGGGATTTAGGTGCGGCCTACCGGCCCTGTTGCCCATAGACTGTTTTTGCAGGCCACTTGTTCTACTCCATTGCTGGGGCCATTGTTTATATGAACTGCACACAACGGACGCCTCTTGCCCCGGTGTTCCCACGTTGCTCGCAAGCGTGTACAACCAGTTTCTTTGGACCACACAGCTCGCAGAGCTCACTGAATTACCGGGGCCCACTTTATGAAAGGCGTCCCCTCGGAGGCATGGGACGTAAGGACCCAATACAGAGCACTCTACCTCTCTGGAAGGCGACTGAGGGAACTGCGTCACCCCCCCCCCCCCTTCCCGAGATGGCGGAAAAGGCACCCACTGCGGAGGCGCCGGAACCTCCTGAGGCTTCGGTTGCGTCGCTACTGCTTGAGATGAGGGCGGGCTTTAAGGCGCTGGACTCCCGCTTTGACTATCTGGACCAAACTATCGCGTCCTTGGGCGCCAAAGTCCAGGCCCACGACCGCCGTCTGGATGTGGTGGAAGCACGTGTATCAGACTTGGAAGATGGGACTGCCCAATCTCTGAAACGACTAGAATGGATGGAACGCCTGCTAAAAGAGGTAGCCATCAAGAACGAGGACTTGGAGGCACGTGGGCAAGGCAACAACGTTCGCATAATGGGAGTCCCGGAGACAGGCCGTATGGACCTCTTTATAGAGAAACTACTTACAGACCTGTTTGGCAGCGGATCTTTCACTCCTGGCTTTGTTGTAGAAAGAGCGCACTGATCACTTGGCCACAGACGGAACCCTGGCCATCCCCCGATACTTATCATTGCCAGACTCCTAAAGTTCAGAGTCCACGACACAGTGCTGAGGCTGGCGAGAGAGCGTGGAGTAATTGAGTGGCACAGCTCAAAACTGTCTTTCTATCCAGATTTCACTCCAATGGTCCAGGAGGCAAGACAGAAATTTCAGGGGGTGAAGGCCACACTGCGTAACCTTGGAGCTTAAATACGGAATGTTATATCCAGCGAGACTGAAAGTTGACTTCGGCTGAAGGTCCAGAATATTTGACACTTCTGCGGAGGCTCAAGAATTCTGCTGCACACAAAACACGTGGAATACGCAGAACTCAGCGGGGGCGCGCTCGCCTCCCTGCCCCACAGCGGATCAGATGCTAGTGTGGCCCGTTTTTCAAACTTGGGAACTGGATGATGGTCTGATTGTGTTTGATTGCATTAATACTTTGTTCTGGGGACTTCGTACTGGTTAATGTTATTAGCTGATATATCACTTGGTCGGGCTGATTGTGGGCTACAACCCCCCCCCCCCCCTGTGTTTTGTTTACTGCATTCTTGGGGTCCACTTCTTGGTCCTTGATTGTTAGCCTGATGGTCCCTATGACCTACGGGTGGGAGAACTTAGTAGGGCTTGGCCACCTTTGGGTTGGAAGGCGGCTGGGTGGGGGCAGGGGACAGAACTACACATAGTTTTGGTTGTTATTCACACTTTATGTTAGCATAGCTTGTCACATCACCATGGCGCACATGTCCTTACAGACGAAGGTTTACTCACTGGTTAAATGTAACGGTTAGGTAACATACAGGGGCCCTCAGCTTTCACCTTCATATCCTGGAATGTCAGAGCACTCAATAACACCTGTAAGAGGAGACAGGTGATCCATTATCTTATTGGACATAAGGTCGATATAGCATACCTACAAGAGACTCACCTCCCCATTACAGATTCGGCCCGTTTTGGCACTAGCTGGGGCCGCGCACAGATTATTTGCCAATTACAGCAACTACGCTAGGGGCACAGCTATTTTGGTCCACAGGAGAATCCCTTTTACAGTCATAGATACGGCCCAGGACCCTGAGGGCAGATATGTTATAGTAACGGGTAATCTCTATGGCCACAAAGTCAACGTAGTAAATGTATTTGCTCCTAAAGTAGATGACCGTGAATTTTTCCACGACCTGAATGCACTGATCCTGAAACACCGCCCTCACGCACTGCATCTGGGAGGAGACCTCAAATTATTAACACACCCGGTCCTGGACAGCACTTCTAAGGCACCGGACGCCAAGTCACGGGCGCGGCGCACCTTGAGGGACCTTTGTGAGCAACATATATTAATCGACATTTGGAGGTGACACAATCCCACCCTCACCAAATACACCCACCACTCTGGCCCACACGAAACATGGTCCAGGATAGATTATTGGCTGATCTCTCCCATGGTTGTGAACTGGTTTAACTCCCACACTACGCTCCCTTGCACATACTCTGACCACTCGCCGATAGTCTTACATTTAATGCTCCCCCAACTGGAAAGGTACGGGAGGCAGTGGCATTTCCCTGGTAGAGCCCTCCAAGACGAACTGTTTGAAGCTGCAGTTTTGGACACAATAGAGGACTATTTTAAACTTAATCCTGGCTCAGTGGACACCGTGGCGGCACTGTGTGAAGGTTTTAAGGCCGTTATCAGGGGAGTATGCATCTCCACGCAGGCGGGGGTTCCTAGAGGTCTCAGACAGATGATGACCCGCATCGAGTGAGAAATAGCTGCATTAGACTCCCAACTGGCGATCCTCCCTGACACAGCGACTCAGACTGCGAGACTTGCCCTGCTGACTGAATACAGAGACACATCGGATCGTGAGACTCTGTACATGGGGAAATACCAAAGGCAAGGAGATATGGGGAGGGCGAGTTCAAGGAACTTTTGGCACCCCAGTTAATTGAGGTATATACGGAGGCATTGGAAAAGCACAGTCTCCCCCCCACAATGCAGGATGCTGTGATTATTCTGCTTCCGAAGCCGGGGAAAGATTACAAACAATGCGGCTCTTACCGGCCACTGTCCTTATTGAACTTGGACTATAACATTTTGGTGAAAGTACTCACCAACAAGCTTTTACAGCTGATGGGGTATATCATTTCCCCAGTACAGTCTGGCTTTGTCCCCAAATGCTCGACATCCTTGAACCTCCGAACAATGTTTACCGTGCTGCACAGAATCCAAACTGATGTTCCACTGCGGCGGTGTTGCTTGACACAGAGAAAGCGTTTGACTCTTTAGAGTGGCCATTCCTAGTACAAGTGATGCAGTGCATGGGTCTTCCTTCTGGCTTCATTGCAACAGTCTCCTTACTATACAGCGGCCCATCGGCACGACTCCACCTGAATGGCACTCTGTCCACGCCAGTTTGTTTGCACCATGGGACTAGACAGGGATGCCCTCTGCCCCCCCTATTGTTCATTCTAGCAATGGACCTGCTAATTAGACACTTCCAAGAGCGACATTTGCATAGAGGGATACAATAAAAAAGGGGCCCGCTTTTAGCCTCCCTGTACACGGACGATACCATCCTGTATGTCCAGGAGCCCCACTTAAACCTGGCCCCCTTGACTCAGGAAATTATCCATTTTGGTAGGTGCTCGGGACTGAGCATCAACTGGCACAAATCCATCATATTCCAGCTAACAGAGTGCACAGTCAAGTGGGATTGCCAATTCCCTCTTGAATGGGGGAAAGGCACTGTGAAATATCTTGGAATTCATATCCACTTGGAGACCATTCAGATCATACGCTGAAACCATGGGAAGACCGTTCAAAAACTGGAGGAACAGGTGGACAGATGGCTGAAATTACCCTTGTCACTAGCGGGCAGGGTGGCTATGTTACAAATTGTGGTTTTCCCCAAATTCTTATATCTTTTTAATAATATCCCTGTGCCCCTGTTGGACGGTTACTTTCGCACTCTGCGGACACTCATGATCTGACTGATATGGGGTGGAAATCGGCCCCGCATTCGCAGGTCCATACGACAGAGGGGATTTCAATTTCCCAGACTTCCAATTGTACTACATGGTGGCACAATGCTGTTACGTGCACGCTCGGTTTCACCCTGACTCCCGAATCCTGTTTTTAAGGCCAGAGGTTCTCCCGGACAAATTGGGTGAGGTGCTGCCAGGTGGTTTCCCACAGGACAGGCGTGACATTCAGACAGTATCCACGACTGCTTGGGCATGGGAAAAGCTGAGAAAGCGTACGGGTGCCACACTCATATACTCCTCTGCACTACCATTACCCAACACTAGATGGTTTCCAGTCACTAGAGAAGTAATAGTCCAGTGTACATTGACAGCATCAGACATAGTGAAGATGGGCAATCTGTTCCCTGGGGGTCATATTTTCTCCATAGAAATACAGGTTTTCTGACTGCAGCCTTATGACCCGCTTCATCATGAGCAGAATGAAATCTGCATTATGTGCAGTGTTCCCCACATACCCGATTGAACCGGAATCATTCCCCCCCCGCTTACTTTGGTCCTGGAGAGCACAAGTGGCGCATGCCTAATTTCCAAAATGAACAAGACCTGCGCTCAGGCGCTCCCTGTAGATAACTCCAAGATTAGACGGGACTGGGAAGCAGACACGGGAGGGGTATTTTCAGACGAGCAATGGGAGCAGTGTTGTGTGGCCACCAGGGACATTTTGCTTAACAGCAGCCACAACTTACTACATTTCAAATGTCTCCGCCATGCCTATTTTACGCCTGCCATGGCCCACAAGATTGATGCTACTAAGTCACATAATTGTTTAAAATGAGCTTCCCTATATGCTTACTTTCTGCATCTGGCTTGGTCCTGCCCTTGTTTGCAGACCTACTGGTCAGCGGTGCATGAGACACTAGTTAAAGTAATCGGGATTTCACTTGTCCCCCTCCCCGAAATTGCCCTTTTGGGATATACAGTTCAGATTCCCAAGAAAATTAGGAGATTGACGTTCCTGGGGCTATTGCTGGCAAAAAGGGAAGGGGCCTTTCACTGGGGCAGGAAGACGGCCCCAAACTACAGGATTGGCTGAACAGCCTGGCATATTGCAACATCAACGCAGAGATATATGCAAGTCTTATGCCGCCGACATCACGCCCCAAAGACATATGGGGACCGCTGAGGGCACATCTAGACGCATATAAGCAGGCTTCTAGCTTGGAGGCAGGCAGCGGTATAGTGCCGGAGGGAGTGGGCTGAGGGGGTGGTTTCTGGCTATACAGTTGCACTGCATGGTGCGGTGGGCCCATGGTGTGAGACAGTGGTTCAGAGCGATTGCAATACATTGACAGCCTTGAGCATTACAGCTTGGAATGGGGTCGTGGGAGGGGGTGGTGGGGTAGGGTTGGGAACCAGTGTCTGCTGAGTGTTGCCATTGTACTGGTTGATAATATGTGCACTATTGTACCACAAAATGTCAGGCACGATTTGTTTTGGTTGCGATGAGACTACATGCAATGCAATGTGAATGTGCTCCTTTATTTGAAAAATAAAGTGTTTAAAAAAAACAACAATTGGCTTAACCCCAATTGGCATATTTAATTTACTTATAAGTTCCTGGTAAAGTACACTGCGTTTGCCCAGGGCCTGTATTTAAATGCTTCTAGTGGGCCAGTAGCTCTCAATGTGCCACCCACTTAAGTAGCCCTCTAACCATGGATCAGGCCTGCCACTTGTGAGCCTGTATGTTCAGTATTGTAATACTACTTAAACCTGGCAAGATAAACCTGTTGCTATGCCTAAACCTTCCCTTTTTATATATACAACTCACCTCTAAGGTAGGCCCAATATGACCCACAGGGCAGAGAGTAATGTATTTAAAAGGCAAGATATGTACTTTTAAGTTGCACACTTTGGTAGTGAAAAACATCCAAGTTTGTTTTTCACTACTGCAAGGACTGTCTCTTTCATTGCATAACATTTGGATTACCTTATTAGATGTTTTTAGTGTAATTCTTTTGAAGAGATAGACTTTTCAAGTTTGTTGTCACTGGACTCACAACTGAAAATCACAACTTAGGAGGAAGTGGGATTTTAAATTACAGTTTAGCAAGTGCTATTTTAGAAAGTTGGCATTTACTCATGTTGGCCATCTGGTGCCTGCTGCCTGTTTATATTCAGTCTGGCTGGGTGACAGCTGGGCTTTGTGTATTCCCTCTAGACAGCCACACACAAAGGAAACTTAGGTGTGTCTTTATGGGCCATGCTGGGTTGTGGGAGGGAGGAGCTGGTCACAGCCTCACACTTACACCGGAATAGGCTGTGTCCTGTCAATATGCAAAGGGCTGCATACCCCCAAGTTGTGAGCCTGGAGCCAGGGTAGGATGGGAGGAGCTCTGTGCACTTCAAAGCTTTTGTTGACGTTTCCACACTTCAAAGGCACAACTTGGTATAAGTACAGAACCCCTGACACCATGACCTTAGTACACTTCTGGACCTGTGACCACACTCCCAGGAAGAAGAGCTGCTGTCCTGCTGGAAGGGCTGCCATTCTGCCGGACTGCTGCTTTGCTGGACTCTTGCCTTGCCGTACTCTTGCCTTGCTGAGCTGTCCTGTTGCCTACTGCTCTCCTGCCTGGGTGAGAATGACTGGACCTACATCACTTAAACCCAGAGTGACTCGAAGGGCTTGCTGGCTTACCTCCTTTTCTAAGTCTCAGGGACAGCAAAGGCTTCAACTTATCCTACAAGATCATCAGGTCTTTGTATGCTGCAAGTTTTGCTCAGCCAAGTGGTGCCAACCCAGTCCTGGGCCCTTGGGAGTGTTGATAAAGTGTTGCTTTAACCAGAACCAAAGGATCTTCTTCAGAACTGGCATATCTCCTCCTTTAAGTGAGTCTGAGCAAGCACATCCTCATTGTTGAGTGGAGTGGACCCAGGGCATTACCTCCGGAACCAAACAATCACCTTCAGAATCGACACATCGCCTACTGCAGGAGCAGCAACTCATATCGCATAAGGAACCAGTGCCTCGCAATCGGAACAGATGCATCTCTTCAGATGCATGGAGGAAATCCATGCATCTCATTCACAGCGTGGCTTGACACCTATGCATTGCTTCCGCTGCACCTCACATCTTCGTTGAAAACAGCGTATCTCGCATCAAGGTACTTTCATTCAGCGGGCCCAAGTAGGTCCCTGTATCTGGATTTGGCTCCATCGTGATCAGCCGTAACTTTTGGCTTTGCCCTGGTCCTGCGTGACCAGATATCCATTTAAGCACTTATTAATTCTAAGCTCTATTTTTACATTTATTCTTTGAAAATTCATATCTTGACCTCTACTTGTTAGATTTTTGTGGTTAGGGCTTGTTTTATTTATGAAATCATAATCTATTTACTAACTGGTGTGGAGTCTTCTTGTGTTGTTTACACTGTGTTACTGTTTGAGGTATTGCACAAATACTTTACACATTACCTCATATGTTAAGCTTGCCTGCTCCGTGCCAAGCTACCAGAGGGTGAGCACAGTTTAATGATGGGTGTGTACATGCCTTACCCTGACTAGGACTTTGGTTCCTGCTTGGACAGGGTGAATTCCTCTTCCAACTAGAAACAAAGAGTCTGACAACTACCGTTTGGGGTTGATTTCACTTAACACCATCGCTGCTGATGGTATTCCCCTCCTGTGCTGGTCCCGAGTTATTCCCATTGTTCATGACGAGCTCAGCTCGTCATGAGTGTACGAGAGGTGTACCTCATGACGAGCTGAGCTCGTCATGAGCATCGAAGGGGTTAAAGCATAAAATATTGCTGGCTCACAGGCACTCAGGAAACCCTATGTAGGGGTTGTGGTGCAGCATTGGTACCTCTCCAGCACAGTGGGCATTATTAGTAAGCCTGGGTACTATTTGCAGAACTCCCCCAAATGATAAAAAATGTCCACCGTGCTACGCGGAGTTCTGCAAGTGGCGGACTGCGTTTGGTCATATTGTTCTAATTGATTTTCAGTCCAGGGTGCTTGTCCTGTGCTTTAAAATCTGTGTGAATGGCAACATGCACAGTGCAAGAGGGCGCTGCTTCTTTTCCTGCCACTTAAGTAGATTTCCTACCCGAGCAGCAGCTTTCTCAACGTGAGGAGTCGCGACCATCTCCGACCACCTGCATTGAGAAATCTGACCGCCCACTTTGAGAAATCTCGCCGGGAGGTGGCTTTTCCTCGCTTGCATTCACCAACACGAGTGGGGGAAAAACACTGCTCCGCGAGTTTTTCAGAACTCTGCGTGCTTTGTGGAGTGCGAAAAACTCCACAAGCTCCGCAAACATAGTGGAGTTCACTGCCCAGGCCTAGTTATTGTCTGGTACCAATTTTTAGACAGCTAAATATTAGATCCTGCCAAGTTGCGGTGGAGGAATGCCTAAAAGAGGAATCGGGCCAATTGACTGGAAGCTTTATAAAATACATGAAGGTGGTGGTATCAATGCCGAATGCAGTGGCTAAACATCATTAGTATTTATTTCTAGCATTTGCCTCTGCTCAGAATAGCCGTACATTTGCTGATGATGACGGCCCCTGCAAGTACTTTCAAGGTCAATAGACATGCACTTTGATTGTGGAGATTTAATAACATACACTTTAAATAGATGGCATGATATGTTGAGCCTACATGACCATTTTCTTAGCCGCCAAAGCAGTTTGCTTCGATATATTTTGTTTACATTTGAATGTAGAGTTCTCTGAAGATTTTTACATTGATGATAAGCTAGACGAGACTAAATGTTGAGGCAGCAAGTCGCCGAGATGGGATTGCTTTAGTGTTCACTTTCTAAGTATGGAAAAGCGTCTTGGGGGAACATATTAGCATCTACTGTTTTAAGTGTTTATCTATTTATTGGATCATGATGTGTCCGGGTTCTTAACTGTTGATATATACCACACTGGTTTTATGGCATTTTCTGTTTTCATACCTTCAGTTTGTTATGCCTATTGATTTCACTACGATGATTTGTTGAAATAAATAAAGAACATGAACTTGAACTTTTACTAATAAAGAACATGAACTTGAACGTTTACTAATTAAACACGCGTTGACCTAACAGGTCCATTGAAAGAATTCGTTTTTCACTTCATGTTCAGAGGTTCAAATCCCCAGTGGGCCCATTGAGCCTTTCAGCGTTCTAAGGTCGATAACATGAGGACCATAATGGGTTGAATTGGAATTGAAAATCGTCCCGGGCACGCAAAAAGAAATCGGCCCACATTTGCATAATCACTCCTCAAATCATTGCTTTGACGTAATCTTATAAAAAAACTTGTATGAGGGGGGTAAAAAAAAATGCACGTGTTAGTTCACAGTGGTGAAACAAGTTAGGCCACTTCTACTCAGGCCCCCTACCACCACTCAGTATGTGCACACATTAATGGTCCGGCCAGCGAGACAAAGGAAGTGACACCACTTGCTAAACGGAGGTAATGAGCGCCCATCTTTGTCTAGAAAGGCCACTCAGACACCTACTGGGACGCTGGCTGTATTCAAACAATAGAGACAGCGCCCAAATGCCACCCAGACTGCTAAAAAAAAGAGGCCCACAGCAGCACTCAGACACCAGCCCCTCTATCATTGCCCGAATGCCCTCGTTATCAATCCGACGCTGGACCATATGGTGAGGTGATAGTTAACATCCATTATTCACTCATTATACAGTGTCAAGATGCGCCAAGGCGTGAACGTGCGTTTACTAAGTTCTGTGCTGCTCTCACAAGTCATGAATCAGGCGTTTTCGGTCTTAACAAAGTAACCTCACCACCTACACTTTAATTACACTTCGCCACTCACAGCTTGACACCTCTGCCCCTCAGCATTCATCACGATACATGTGGTGTGGAAATCGCTGCCCCCGCCCATTAGCACGGAAGTGAAGAGGATGTGACGCCACCCCACGGACTCTGTGGCAAAGCCTTTGGTTGCGTACGGGTGGCTTGGGTAAGAGTATTCAGACAGGAAAGGCTAAAAGTTCATTGGCGGAGGCAGACTTTGAGAGACAGAAAACGACACTATGGCCGCAGAGACGTTTTAAGGCATAAGTGGGCAATTGCCCAGGGACCCCACATTCCAAGGGGCCCATGGGAAAAAGGACGTGTGCTCTTTGTACTTCTGCCTGTTTCTGTATCTCAGCCTTTGACTTATAATTCAATATTGTTTGGCATCATTTGGCGTCAATAAGGAGAAAATGAGCAATACAATTCAAATTTGTTCTAAACAGGTGCAGCCGATATATATCTTAATATATCCTTAAGAAGGCACTGCTATGGCCGTCACATTGTGTTGAGTGTTGAAATGCCATCCTTCGCAGCTACAAGTTTGGTGCCTGCGCATCAGCTCGCAGTTTCCACCATATGGGAAAATGGTTCAGCATGCTGGATATATGTGTTAAGCAGCCCAGTAATTTCAGAATCTGCTCGTTATTCCCCATACTTGCCCTCAAGTCAATAATGGCCAGTAAACTGCGTTAATGTGAGCCAGTAACAGTAATACCAGGCCCGGTATTAACACGCCATTTTACAGCAAAAAAGAGCGCCCCATCTATTCAAAAACGAAGCGCCTTGAGTGGCAGCATTTCTCTCAGGCTGGGGTGAAAAAATAGAAAAACACAGTACCTTCGCCATTTTGAGTTCATAGATGGACCTGCAAATGGCCCGATGTCGTCAACGTCGCACGCAGGGTCGCCAGGGCACAAGTCCTAAAAAAAGAAGTGGGGGGACTCTCCAAGGTAGGCGTGGTCACAGGAAGTGACATCACGGCAGGAAGTGACAGCACGACGGGAAGTGACATCACGACAGGAAGTGACATCACGACAGGAAGTGACATCACAACAGGAAGTGGCATCACATGACATCACGTGACATCACTCTGTTTTGATAATTAACACACAAATAAAATTCATTGTCATTTGCCTACTTGGGGCGGATTTGCTGAGGCAGACCACTCAGTGTCTGCCATGCCCGGCAGGAAAAAATAACACTGCCCACCATTTGTAGGGGAAAATCTCCCTGTGGGTAGGAGACATTTTTATTTTTCCGAAACAAACCCTTACTATGGTAAGATGGCTAGTGTACAAGACTGAAAGCCTTAAACAAAATGTGCTGTGGTCCCGGATGGCAGTGTAGCCTTAATTGAGCGAAGGTGACATGAACACATTTTCAAAATGCTACAGGAAAGTTTGACTGCAAGATTTTTAATACATTACAGGTTCCCAGAGAGGCTGCTTCCCACACTCGACAATGACTATTACACACAGTAGGGCTCCATATTCACGTTATTTTATCGATGAGTGTTATATGTTATCTCCCCACCTATTGTAAACTAGCGACTCTGTATTAAATAGTTTTGTCCCAGCTGCCTCTCTCTAGCTGTGGCTAGATTTATTTATTTTATTTATAAAGTTTTATATAGCGCAAACTTGATTCCGAAGGATATCAGAGCGCTTTACAATTTGCAGCAAAGGTAACAAATCAGAACATAAATCTAACATTGGGAATCTTGGCTGAAGACAATGGAGCTGCTGGGCATTAACTTGGGTCAACAAGATACATCTTTCGCCAGGCAAAACCTAAAAAAGTTCTCGTTTTTAGTAGGACTGTTCTCTCCGTCCCGGGATGCTTTTTTCAAAGAAAGAAGTAGGGGAACGGGCTGAAATTATTTTTAGAAGTAGGGGCACGCCGTGCCCTTCCGTCCCCGCCCACTTCTACCGCTGCCTACCAGTCCTGGCTGTTTAGTGAACAGCAGGTTGCAATGTGGGACTTGTAGTTTAGATGGTTTGGTTTTTTGGTTAGTATTAACTCAGAGATCCACAATGCAAAGTGCTGTTACCAGGGCATTAAGTGGGATGAAAAAGGTGGAGGGTCTTTACAAGGCGTTTGGCCAATAGAAGAGGCGTGGCCTATGTAAACTAAAATCCTCTGAATCGCACAGCATGGTCTCTGTTTGGTGCCCGAGTGCCTCTCTGTCAAGGCCACCGGAATTATGCGATTATTTGGTGAGTTGAAGGTGGCTGGGATTTCAGACCATTTTAAGTGCTGCCTTCAAAAAAATCACTTTCCTGTTCTATGTTATGTTATGAATAAGCCCTCAGTGGCCTCAGACAAAGCAGCCCTGTGGAAAAACTCACCCGCTTGGATGCTTCTAAACAGCTATAAAGAGGGCCACTGGAAATATGCGGAAGGAGAGGGCAAAATTAGGCGGCAGGGAGGGAAACATTATGTGACAAGAATCGGCAAATTATGCAGTGTAACGCGGCACATTTTCTGATAGTATTTTTTCATTATTTTGTCATTTTTACACTTGTTTACACTGTATGGGCATAGGCTGCACCTCATTAGTACCCAGTTTAACACCCAAACATAGCAATAGGCAACAGAAAGACGACCAGCCCAGCTTTGCAAAGGGCCTTTCACCGCGCAGCAACACGTGTCCCTTCATTTTAGTAACTTTTGAACTGTGTTAGCTAGATTTTTTTTCTTGTTAAAATCTACAGATTATGCAGCAGTTGCTGAATTATGTGGCAAATGCGGCAGATCCATACATATGCAAAAAACATCGTGGCCGTACAACCGCATAATTCCAGTGGCCCTCCCTTGAGACGGGTTACTCTCTGTGTAGGAATCAGAGGTTCGTGGGCTCTGCTTTCGACCTCACCCTGCCCCTGCACAGCTAGGGTGACCAACTGGCATGGGTGCAAATTCAGGACGGTAAGTGTAAAAATTCAGGACAAAGGGTCAAAATTCAGGACAAAAATTCAGGACACAAGGTCAAAATTCAGGACAAAACTTCAGGAAAAAAGGCACGTTTTACAGACACATCAGAGGAAGTTGCACAATAGTATAAAAGTGAGTAAATAGACAACCATTTAAGTACAAGTCAAAATAAGTTTAGATTAGATCGTGCACTTTATGGTTTTTCGGTATGCGTGCAGCTTTGAGCAACTGTGCCGTTTTTTGGTTGTACTTCATATGATAGTAATCTATTTATATGGTTACTGCACTGGGTTGTCCAGTCTGATATTTTGTTTACAACTCATGGTCCTCAGCAGGCATGTTTGGTGAGAGAAGTGGTCAGGAAGATCTGCCTGGATAGTCTCTGTTACTAGCATCTCATATCTAAGTGCCATTGTAAGATGTAATGCGGCACGCATAGGCCAACTAAAGGGAGGATTGCTGTGATGAACCCGCTATAGGGAACGCATTATGGGTGTTTCAGCAAGTTGAAATTAAAATATGGAATTTGACTTTGCTTATGTAGGCTTCCAGAGAGTTGCATTAGCTGACGAAGTCACAAAGGTGCTTTTCCCTGCAGCTTTCTTAAAGAAGGCACTGTTGATACACTATTACTTCGTTTATTTTTGACGCTTTGCCTTTTGCTACAAGCACAATATACATCTCAAGCACAGCTCATGGCACTATGAGGCTTTCCCTAAAACAAAACATGCAAACATTTACAATTATTAGTGTAACATTCAAGTAGCAGTTGGGTGTCACTCAAAATGTGACATGTATGATGTATAGATCCCACACATAAGCACAGAGCAAATACTGAATAGTAACATATAAGCAAGGGAGTAGCCAGAAAATTAAAATACCTCCCACTTTGAACTAAAGCTCCTATGGCACCAAGAAAGCAAATAAATCATCACAGCCCTCCCCAGAAGAGCTCTCTTGTCCAAGGATCTAGCCATTCATCCTTCCATCTATCTCCTGATATCCACCATTTCAAATTTATAGTCTGTCATCTATTAATTCTTTCATCCATAATTCAGTCTTTCACCATTCATTCTGTCCTTCCATCTGTGTGCCCATCCATATCCAAACATTTGCAAACTTATCCATCATCTATCCTTCCATCCATTATTTCACTCATCCATCCCTCCATCCACCCTTTCACTCATCCATCCACCATCCACCCTTTCACCCAATCTATCCTTTCACTCATCCATCCACTTTTCCACCCATCCATCCACTCATCCATCCAGCCATTTACCCTTTCATCCAAGCCAACCTTTCACTCATCCTTCCACTCTTCCATCCATCCACTCACTCATCCATCCATCCACCCATTTGCCCTTTCAGCCATCCTTTCACTTACTTATCCATCAACCAGTCACTCATCCATATACCCATTCAACTTTACACTCATCCATCCATCCATCCTTTCTCCCAGTTCTCCACCCCCCTTTCACTCATGTATGCATTCTTTCACACATACATCTTTACATTCTTCCTTTCACTCATCCAGACACCCATTCCCCCCATCCATTCTGCCAATCATTCATCCATGCTTTAACTCATCCGTCCATATATCCTACCTTTCTCGCTCCATTATGGTTTCACTCACTATGTATAAATTCATGTTTATGATAAACTTTTGAGAAAGCATGAGTTGGGCCAAACCTAAAACTAACGCATCATTTAACGCGCAAGAGACAGCCAAGTCCAACAAAGGTGTTTACCAACTACAGCGTCCCGCAGAAGCACCAACTTCACCCCAAAGCTTCCAATTGCCTTTAAGACAATACACTTCAAGAAAGTTAGGGAGCATCCGTCATTAGGGTTTATTAACTACGAGCCATTGATAGATTAATTATTAAGCATCTGTGTATTGAAACTGGTGAGCACGGGGTTAACTGTTTACAGATCGAAAGTGTGGAACAGTTTGGAGGGGCAGGGAAGTATGAATTAACATCTCCTAAAAAATAACCATGAGACCACAGATCACATCAGGCTTAAGGTGGTTTCCGTTGATTATAAAGTTATTAAAGCTAAAAACATGAGCGCATAATCTTCAAAGGAAAGAACTGCCGTTTTGGGATCGAGAAAGCGTGTTGGAGGCAAATCTGGACGTGGGTGACCTGGTGAATCTGCAGCAGGCATTAATTGTGCGGGAGCAGGGTTTGTCAAATTATTTGATCAGCGCTGCTCCTGCCGCCCTGGCAAGCATGGGTCAACTGGTGTGAAACACTGGGCATTTAACAGATTGCTCCAGGGCAGTCTTCACAGCATGTGCCTAATGACCGTAATCACGACACTCACAGGAAGAAGACCAAGGCAGACCAATGGGGGCAAAAGGACAGCTAAAGAGAGCAGGGTGTAACAGCTCAGTTAAACTGGCCCATTGTCATTCTGTATGGGGCAATCAGCCGCAGACAGAATGACAATGGGCGGGGTGGGCTGCTCTTATCCTCGAGGAAGAGTTCGAGGCGCCCCATCAGGGGGCAGAGGCTTCTCACATTCTGCGTTATAACTTTTCAAGTTTCCAGCGCACTGGACTCGGTTTCCTCCCGGCCTTACTTTTAAACATAGGCGCAATGCTTTGTGCATTCCAGTATTTGCAGATCGCACGTAGCATCTTTGGCTAGAAACGGATTTAATGCTTTCGTGTGCCCCTGTCTCAGCATACCAAGCCGGTGGCTGACGCGGTTTTGATTTAGCAGGGTGGACGGCGTCCACCCTGAAAAACCCTCGGAAATAAGTGGGGGGATGCCGTCCACCCGCGTGGTACCCCGACTCGTGCCCTGAGGGTCGCGCCATATAACCATCCTCGTCGCCAACATGTCTGTAGTGAACGAGGCGTGAACCAAAGGTTTCGAAGAAAGAATGTATTCACAGGCTACTTGGTGGTAGAGCCCACACGGCACAGGCTGAACGAAACACAGCTCCAACTCCAGCTGCTCCACTTCGAGTGGGTTCCAACCTCCAAGGTAACCAGAGACATTCCATGTGATGACGTACAATTCCTCATGAGAACATCCAGGCATTAAGAATCCAACAAGGGTAGGGAAAGATGGAGAAGCAACCTCAAACGCATTATTACATCATACAACCCAGAATTAGGCGATGTACGACTTCCTACTGAACATATATTATCATGCAGTATCAAGCAGTGCCTAGAAACCAGACAAAGAGCGCGAACATGGAGAGTACAGGCTCAGACTTCAGTATCTAATTCATCAAAGCTGGGAGAATTACAACAGCCAGAGAAGCAGCAACAGGCCCCGAAAAGGGTGGCGCACAGGACACGCTCTTGAGAACAGTAATATAATCCAATTATCTGTTATAATAATCAATTTAAATTCACCCTTGCAATTTTATTGCTCTGTAAAATTAGATGCTTCTATCTCCCAACCCACTGGCGCGCTATGTCGTAGCTCCATAAATAATAGGACAGATAGTAAGACCTTGTCTTCCTATTAGCAGAACAGGCTTGCCAGAAGCTTTAGGGAGACATGGGCAAAATGGTGCCGACCTTCATTGGTTAATTATCCCACCTCGCAATTAGAGGAACATGTTTGCTGTGGAGATGAAACAGTATCTGGCGCCACCTACCGACCACGTTAGCTTTGAGTAAGCCTACGACGTCAGCTCATCGAATTCAATCCAATTTTACTTGGTTGTTTTTATCTTTCCGTGCTTGTAATGATTTTAATTAATCAACAAATAAATAAATACTTACTTAATTACAATCCATGAATAGAATACCTAAGGGGTATACAAAGGGTCACATTCAGCCACTCACGTGAATTTGCTCCCAGGTCAATGGGGATCCTCTTGCTGTCAGATGGGCAGTAAGGGCAGGGCAACAACTGTTTCTTCCTCCTCCGCTTCTCCCGCCATTGTTGGTAAAGGCTCAGTTTTGGCACTGGAGAATCAGCCAAATCCCAAAACTGTTAGGCACTGTGCAAACCTCCGTTGGGTGGGCTATCACTCCGAGTACTAAGGAGGATCATAAAATACCCCCAGATGTCTTTGTTTAGGGTTTTGGGTGTAACTTATTTTTTGAGTCCTGGGCCCTGAATGGTCACCAGGGACCAGGAGACCCATGTTGGGCATCATGCTGTGTTATCCCAAAATGTGTTGTGTTCGGATCCGATAGATCCCATAATTCCCTCTTCAGAGAAAAGGAGACCCGGAAGGTGCCTCTCGCTCAGAGACGCAACTAGAGCCAAATTTCGGGGGGGGGGGGGGCGGGGGGGGGGGGCTAAGAAAAAATTTCGGGTGGGGCTGAACCTTTAATCAGTAGGCAGAGTGGAGCTGCAGGGGCTCTTAGAAGGGGTGAAACAACTGCAAGGTCTAATTAACATTCAAATGGTCTTTAAAAAAGACCTGTAAAACGTTTGGGTGCGGCTCTGTGTGTGCGAGGGGGTGGGGGGGGCTGAAGCCCGGTGAGTCCAATGGGTGTTGCGCGCCTGCTCTCGCCCCACCACTGCTGAGTTATGCTATGGTTGCGAGGAGCCTTAGGAGTCGGACAGACCTGTCACAAATCTCTTATCTGCAGGTGATATGCACACAGCCCTACCACCATGCTTCAGAATCAGTACACACACAGTACATGGTACTTTTTACTGATGATTATGTAGTATGTGGTATTCATTGGCAAATCATGGCCATTAGAATGATTGTACACGTTCAATCAATCAATCAGGAGTTTGTTAAAGCGCGACTACTCACCCGTGAGGGTCTCATGGCGCTAGGGGGGGGGGGGGGGGAGGGGGGGTGCATGTTCCATTCCATCAAGGAGGGGGTCTGTCGAAGAGCCAGGTTTTGAGGTTTCTTGCGAAGATGGGGAGTGATGTTGTCTGTCTGAGGTGGAGCGGAAGGGCGTTCCATGCTTTGGCCGCGAGGAAGGAGAAGGAGCGGCCTCCTGATCTGGTCTTTCTGGTGCGAGGGACCACGGCGTAGGAAAGCTGGGCTGATCATAGGGTCCTTTGGAGTGCGTGGAATTTGAGTCGGCTGTTCAGGTATGCTGGTCCGGTGCCGTGGAGGGCCCTGTGTGCGTGGGTGAGCATCTTAAAGGTGATTCTCGCCTCGACGGGGAGCCAGTGGAGTGTGCGCAGGTGCTGGGAGATGTGGCAGTGTTTTGGCAGGATGAGGACCAGTCTTGCGGCGGCGTTCTGGATGTTCTGTAGCTTGCGGACGAGGTTTTTGTTTATTCCGGCGTAGAGTGCGTTGCCGTAGTCGAGTCTGCTGGTGACCAGGGCGTGAGTGACTTTCTTTCGGTGTTCGAGGGGGATCCATTTGACCTGGAGGCGCAAGAAGCGCTTCCGCGTCCTACATGGTGGAAACGTCCGGAAGCTGGTTCCAACCGGCTCCCGGCCAAAATTGAGCATAAAAGGATGTGGAGCTGCGGATCGGTCTCTTTCTTTGCTGCTCCATAGCCTGAAGGGACGCAAGGGCCTCGAGCGAAGGCTCCAACTTGTATTGTTTTTCCCCACCAACCATCTCCTGAGGCAGAAGTTTTTGTGAATGTTTGGTTTTGCTTCTCTTTTATTTTAATAGGTAATGTAACAAAGCAATTGTTTGATGTGTTAGCCGACTTTTCCTTTCAGGGCCGCATCTTGTCGTATTTTATGTAGGATAATTTGTGTTATTCCTTGGTGAGGCGGTAAGGTCATGATTGGTGAGCATAATTTACGGTCCTTTGGAAACATCACCATTGTCAAATGAGGGGGGAACAGATGGCCTCCCATGGAACTCCAGGGGCAGTTACAGCTGGAAGGCTGGAAGTGTGCGGGCGTAGGGGAAGTTCCGCTTCCGCTAGGCTGTTTGGCCAACACTCGCACACGCGCAATGGCGCAAGTAAGCTGGGCATAACTGCACAGCCCCTTATGGAGATAATGTTTAGGGCGAAGGGTTTGCCCGGGATGAGATAACCTTCCGGTGAACTGGGTCCCCTGCGTAAGGTCACTCCGGTCTAGTCATTGACCTTACCGTAGGCTCAAACTGGGATACGCAGAAAGATAATGTTCTTGGTCATTTAGCTTATGATAGGAGTTGCTATGTATTAGAAACATATTAAGATTAGCCAAATGATGCACTTTACATATCAATGTAAGGGCCCGGACTTTCTGCATATTGTGTAAATGATATATATATTGTTTTTCAATGTTTGTTTATTGTTATGAAATAAAATACGGCCGGGGTTTACAACCCTTAATGCAAGCTGGTGTGTTGTTTACGTTATTACCTTAGGGGAGGAGGATTAAGAAAAGGGGGTGGTGATGGACAGAGTATCTGAATTAAACAGAACACTCCTACCCAGTCAACAGATCAGGGCTTGATCCATCACCATTTTTTAGCTCACTGCACCATCCCAGCTCAGAACCTGGCTACATGCAAATTAGTCTGTCCCTGGCCCAGTGCATCATGGGAACAGGGCAGACAAAACTACCAAGCCAATTCTTAAACTGGAAAGGAAACAAGCTTCCGGGGACCGGTTTCTGGCATTACAGCCGTCTTCAGCCCGGCTTGCTTGAATCCTGATGGTGCAGTGAGCAAGGGACTCACATCTGAGTATAGCCTTCCACGCTTATGGTGGACAAAACGATTCAGAAAAGGGGGTGGTGATGGACAGAGTATCTGAATTAAACAGAACACTCCTACCCAGTCAACAGATCAGGGCTTGATCCATCACCGTTTTCTAGCTCACTGCACCATTCCAACTCAGAACCTGGCTACATGGAGGGGCAGTGGATCGCACTGGAGCTAGGAGGGCCCCCGTCAAAGGTTGGAGTAAAAGCTTAAAAATGATTGCTTAATGGCGTAAGGGAGGGGAACTGAGCTGTACCTGACCATAATCATTATGGGCTTTTTTGCTTTCTGACAGCTCACAAGTTGTATGTGGCCCAGTTGTGACATCATTTGCTGTTCCACGCAATAAGATTTAGAGAAAGGAGTGTTCCATTCTCTGAAGCACTTTAGATTTCAGGCTGACTAGTGATATGCATAGTGAACTTATGCTCGAGGAACTGAACAAAATGCAAAAGATATAAAATATCCTGCCAATGAGGCAGAGCGAGGCAAAAGGACTGGTTGCTAAGGAGGGCAGAACAAAATATTTGAATATCGTTATGCTAAAATTAAGCTGTAATCCAATTAAATATAATAAAGGGATGGATAGAAACTAATTTGTTTGTGATTTGTGAGGAGCGATGTTTGTATCTGACGTTCACTGCTTTCTTCGTTTTATTTTCTTAACTGATAAAAGTATTGTGATAATTCTTACTCACATTACATGTAAAGAAAATAGCACATAAATATACCAATTTAATGTAAAGTACTAACATGTTTGTTTGCTGATTTTTGTGGTTTGAACTAAGATTCTAGATTTTGGAAACATGAAAATCAAGTATGGTGCCTGGTATCTAAATGAGCAAAAAATCGAGTTCATTCAATACAATAATTGGGGGTTTGGCTGAATAGGCGTGGCCAGTTAACCTCACATATTGAATAACTGACATTAGTGGAGAATTCTTTCACTTTTGCTTTTCAGCGCCTTCATAGCTGCTTTTCCGTTCCAGATCTGTCTGTAATTTGCCTAGTCATTGAAAGTAAACTGATGCATACATTGATGTACTGATCGTTTGTATATAAGAATCGATCATTCCACTGGCTTGGTCGTGCACAGTTCTGTAGCTATAGCTGCATCTTCACCCCTCCGAAGTGCATGGCGCGGGCACATATGCATCATGAGTTCAACTTGACACAGCAAGATTTTTCCTTAGAGTTGTCTTCCCTCATCTTTTTGGCTGCCTCTCTCCATTTTCAGACTTAGTTTTTGATGGTTTCAGGACTCTGCACACTTTACCACTGCTTACCACTGCTAATGTGCTTGTGCTCTCTCCCCTAAACATGGTAACATTGGCTTAACCCCGGGGGGCATGGCCAAGCCGGCGGCGAAGATGGCCGCCAGCTAGAGAAGCTCACAACATCAGCCTGGTCCAGTGGCGATTCTCCCCGGAACCTGCGACGTAACCCACACTAATTTCGGCGTCACGGACAGCGGGGGAGGCGCTGGCTCGGCAGACCCGATTATGGCGCTCCAACTCCAGCCTGACCCGGAGTACCGCCGAACAACGGGAAGACCGGGCCTCCCGGCACAGTTGCATTGAGAGCCTGGGCAGGCCCGCACAACGCAGCACCCCGCGGGCGCTTGCTGAGGCCGAAACCTGCACCAGTGCGACACCAGGTAATTCAGGCAGCGCACTAGAGGTCCCTGTCCCCCCCCCCAGTTACC
This sequence comes from Lissotriton vulgaris, assembly GCF_964263255.1. Classification (NCBI taxonomy): domain Eukaryota; kingdom Metazoa; phylum Chordata; class Amphibia; order Caudata; family Salamandridae; genus Lissotriton; species Lissotriton vulgaris. The sequence goes on along the minus strand of NC_141695.1, from coordinate 1,299,822,863 downwards.
AGTGTACATGGTCTTAGCCCGGACCGGCTGCCCTGCCCCGCGGTCACAGCGTGACGTAGTCCGGCGCCATAGGGAAAGGGCCCAAACACCGGTGGCATTGGGGGCTGGGGCACCGGCATGGGGCTGTGTGCAGGCCCGGTGGGGGGAGTAGTGCGTCCGCTTGCTGCCCACTGCAGTGCCATTGTCGCGCACCCGCGGGTGACTTGCTGGGGTGCCACAACATTGCCACAAGGAATGCGCTGGACGAGGGTGGGACCCCACAGGCTACGGGCTCGACGCCAGCGCCGCCAGGAACACAGAACAGCTCGGCATTTCCATCCTGACAGGGATTTAGGTGCGGCCTACCGGCCCTGTTGCCCATAGACTGTTTTTGCAGGCCACTTGTTCTACTCCATTGCTGGGGCCATTGTTTATATGAACTGCACACAACGGACGCCTCTTGCCCCGGTGTTCCCACGTTGCTCGCAAGCGTGTACAACCAGTTTCTTTGGACCACACAGCTCGCAGAGCTCACTGAATTACCGGGGCCCACTTTATGAAAGGCGTCACCTCGGAGGCATGGGACGTAAGGACCCAATACAGAGCACTCTACCTCTCTGGAAGGCGACTGAGGGAACTGCGTCACCCCCCCCCCCCCCTTCCCGAGATGGCGGAAAAGGCACCCACTGCGGAGGCGCCGGAACCTCCTGAGGCTTCGGTTGTGTCGCTACTGCTTGAGATGAGGGCGGGCTTTAAGGCGCTGGACTCCCGCTTTGACTATCTGGACCAAACTATCGCGTCCTTGGGCGCCAAAGTCCAGGCCCACGACCGCCGTCTGGATGTGGTGGAAGCACGTGTATCAGACTTGGAAGATGGGACTGCCCAATCTCTGAAACGACTAGAATGGATGGAACGCCTGCTAAAAGAGGTAGCCATCAAGAACGAGGACTTGGAGGCACGTGGGCAAGGCAACAACGTTCGCATAATGGGAGTCCCGGAGACAGGCCGTATGGACCTCTTTATAGAGAAACTACTTACAGACCTGTTTGGCAGCGGATCTTTCACTCCTGGCTTTGTTGTAGAAAGAGCGCACTGATCACTTGGCCACAGACGGAACCCTGGCCATCCCCCGATACTTATCATTGCCAGACTCCTAAAGTTCAGAGTCCACGACACAGTGCTGAGGCTGGCGAGAGAGCGTGGAGTAATTGAGTGGCACAGCTCAAAACTGTCTTTCTATCCAGATTTCACTCCAATGGTCCAGGAGGCAAGACAGAAATTTCAGGGGGTGAAGGCCACACTGCGTAACCTTGGAGCTTAAATACGGAATGTTATATCCAGCGAGACTGAAAGTTGACTTCGGCTGAAGGTCCAGAATATTTGACACTTCTGCGGAGGCTCAAGAATTCTGCTGCACACAAAACACGTGGAATACGCAGAACTCAGCGGGGGCGCGCTCGCCTCCCTGCCCCACAGCGGATCAGATGCTAGTGTGGCCCGTTTTTCAAACTTGGGAACTGGATGATGGTCTGATTGTGTTTGATTGCATTAATACTTTGTTCTGGGGACTTCGTACTGGTTAATGTTATTAGCTGATATATCACTTGGTCGGGCTGATTGTGGGCTACAACCCCCCCCCCCCTGTGTTTTGTTTACTGCATTCTTGGGGTCCACTTCTTGGTCCTTGATTGTTAGCCTGATGGTCCCTATGACCTACGGGTGGGAGAACTTAGTAGGGCTTGGCCACCTTTGGGTTGGAAGGCGGCTGGGTGGGGGCAGGGGACAGAACTACACATAGTTTTGGTTGTTATTCACACTTTATGTTAGCATAGCTTGTCACATCACCATGGCGCACATGTCCTTACAGACGAAGGTTTACTCACTGGTTAAATGTAACGGTTAGGTAACATACAGGGGCCCTCAGCTTTCACCTTCATATCCTGGAATGTCAGAGCACTCAATAACACCTGTAAGAGGAGACAGGTGATCCATTATCTTATTGGACATAAGGTCGATATAGCATACCTACAAGAGACTCACCTCCCCATTACAGATTCGGCCCGTTTTGGCACTAGCTGGGGCCGCGCACAGATTATTTGCCAATTACAGCAACTACGCTAGGGGCACAGCTATTTTGGTCCACAGTAGAATCCCTTTTACAGTCATAGATACGGCCCAGGACCCTGAGGGCAGATATGTTATAGTAACGGGTAATCTCTATGGCCACAAAGTCAACGTAGTAAATGTATTTGCTCCTAAAGTAGATGACCGTGAATTTTTCCACGACCTGAATGCACTGATCCTGAAACACCGCCCTCACGCACTGCATCTGGGAGGAGACCTCAAATTATTAACACACCCGGTCCTGGACAGCACTTCTAAGGCACCGGACGCCAAGTCACGGGCGCGGCGCACCTTGAGGGACCTCTGTGAGCAACATATATTAATCGACATTTGGAGGTGACACAATCCCACCCTCACCAAATATACCCACCACTCTGGCCCACACGAAACATGGTCCAGGATAGATTATTGGCTGATCTCTCCCATGGTTGTGAACTGGTTTAACTCCCACACTACGCTCCCTTGCACATACTCTGACCACTCGCCGATAGTCTTACATTTAATGCTCCCCCAACTGGAAAGGTACGGGAGGCAGTGGCATTTCCCTGGTAGAGCCCTCCAAGACGAACTGTTTGAAGCTGCAGTTTTGGACACAATAGAGGACTATTTTAAACTTAATCCTGGCTCAGTGGACACCGTGGCGGCACTGTGTGAAGGTTTTAAGGCCGTTATCAGGGGAGTATGCATCTCCACGCAGGCGGGGGTTCCTAGAGGTCTCAGACAGATGATGGCCCGCATCGAGTGAGAAATAGCTGCATTAGACTCCCAACTGGCGATCCTCCCTGACACAGCGACTCAGACTGCGAGACTTGCCCTGCTGACTGAATACAGAGACACATCGGATCGTGAGACTCTGTACATGGGGAAATACCAAAGGCAAGGAGATATGGGGAGGGCGAGTTCAAGGAACTTTTGGCACCCCAGTTAATTGAGGTATATACGGAGGCATTGGAAAAGCACAGTCTCCCCCCCACAATGCAGGATGCTGTGATTATTCTGCTTCCGAAGCCGGGGAAAGATTACAAACAATGCGGCTCTTACCGGCCACTGTCCTTATTGAACTTGGACTATAACATTTTGGTGAAAGTACTCACCAACAAGCTTTTACAGCTGATGGGGTATATCATTTCCCCAGTACAGTCTGGCTTTGTCCCCAAATGCTCGACATCCTTGAACCTCCGAACAATGTTTACCGTGCTGCACAGAATCCAAACTGATGTTCCACTGCGGCGGTGTTGCTTGACACAGAGAAAGCGTTTGACTCTTTAGAGTGGCCATTCCTAGTACAAGTGATGCAGTGCATGGGTCTTCCTTCTGGCTTCATTGCAACAGTCTCCTTACTATACAGCGGCCCATCGGCACGACTCCACCTGAATGGCACTCTGTCCACGCCAGTTTGTTTGCACCATGGGACTAGACAGGGATGCCCTCTGCCCCCCCTATTGTTCATTCTAGCAATGGACCTGCTAATTAGACACTTCCAAGAGCGACATTTGCATAGAGGGATACAATAAAAAAGGGGCCCGCTTTTAGCCTCCCTGTACACGGACGATACCATCCTGTATGTCCAGGAGCCCCACTTAAACCTGGCCCCCTTGACTCAGGAAATTATCCATTTTGGTAGGTGCTCGGGACTGAGCATCAACTGGCACAAATCCATCATATTCCAGCTAACAGAGTGCACAGTCAAGTGGGATTGCCAATTCCCTCTTGAATGGGGGAAAGGCACTGTGAAATATCTTGGAATTCATATCCACTTGGAGACCATTCAGATCATACGCTGAAACCATGGGAAGACCGTTCAAAAACTGGAGGAACAGGTGGACAGATGGCTGAAATTACCCTTGTCACTAGCGGGCAGGGTGGCTATGTTACAAATTGTGGTTTTCCCCAAATTCTTATATCTTTTTAATAATATCCCTGTGCCCCTGTTGGACGGTTACTTTCGCACTCTGCGGACACTCATGATCTGACTGATATGGGGTGGAAATCGGCCCCGCATTCGCAGGTCCATACGACAGAGGGGATTTCAATTTCCCAGACTTCCAATTGTACTACATGGTGGCACAATGCTGTTACGTGCACGCTCGGTTTCACCCTGACTCCCGAATCCTGTTTTTAAGGCCAGAGGTTCTCCCGGACAAATTGGGTGAGGTGCTGCCAGGTGGTTTCCCACAGGACAGGCGTGACATTCAGACAGTATCCACGACTGCTTGGGCATGGGAAAAGCTGAGAAAGCGTACGGGTGCCACACTCATATACTCCTCTGCACTACCATTACCCAACACTAGATGGTTTCCAGTCACTAGAGAAGTAATAGTCCAGTGTACATTGACAGCATCAGACATAGTGAAGATGGGCAATCTGTTCCCTGGGGGTCATATTTTCTCCATAGAAATACAGGTTTTCTGACTGCAGCCTTATGACCCGCTTCATCATGAGCAGAATGAAATCTGCATTATGTGCAGTGTTCCCCACATACCCGATTGAACCGGAATCATTCCCCCCCCCCGCTTACTTTGGTCCTGGAGAGCACAAGTGGCGCATGCCTAATTTCCAAAATGAACAAGACCTGCGCTCAGGCACTCCCTGTAGATAACTCCAAGATTAGACGGGACTGGGAAGCAGACACGGGAGGGGTATTTTCAGACGAGCAATGGGAGCAGTGTTGTGTGGCCACCAGGGACATTTTGCTTAACAGCAGCCACAACTTACTACATTTCAAATGTCTCCGCCATGCCTATTTTACGCCTGCCATGGCCCACAAGATTGATGCTACTAAGTCACATAATTGTTTAAAATGAGCTTCCCTATATGCTTACTTTCTGCATCTGGCTTGGTCCTGCCCTTGTTTGCAGACCTACTGGTCAGCGGTGCATGAGACACTAGTTAAAGTAATCGGGATTTCACTTGTCCCCCTCCCCGAAATTGCCCTTTTGGGATATACAGTTCAGATTCCCAAGAAAATTAGGAGATTGACGTTCCTGGGGCTATTGCTGGCAAAAAGGGAAGGGGCCTTTCACTGGGGCAGGAAGACGGCCCCAAACTACAGGATTGGCTGAACAGCCTGGCATATTGCAACATCAACGCAGAGATATATGCAAGTCTTATGCCGCCGACATCACGCCCCAAAGACATATGGGGACCGCTGAGGGCACATCTAGACGCATATAAGCAGGCTTCTAGCTTGGAGGCAGGCAGCGGTATAGTGCCGGAGGGAGTGGGCTGAGGGGGTGGTTTCTGGCTATACAGTTGCACTGCATGGTGCGGTGGGCCCATGGTGTGAGACAGTGGTTCAGAGCGATTGCAATACATTGACAGCCTTGAGCATTACAGCTTGGAATGGGGTCGTGGGAGGGGGTGGTGGGGTAGGGTTGGGAACCAGTGTCTGCTGAGTGTTGCCATTGTACTGGTTGATAATATGTGCACTATTGTACCACAAAATGTCAGGCACGATTTGTTTTGGTTGCGATGAGACTACATGCAATGCAATGTGAATGTGCTCCTTTATTTGAAAAATAAAGTGTTTAAAAAAAACAACAATTGGCTTAACCCCAATTGGCATATTTAATTTACTTATAAGTTCCTGGTAAAGTACACTGCGTTTGCCCAGGGCCTGTATTTAAATGCTTCTAGTGGGCCAGTAGCTCTCAATGTGCCACCCACTTAAGTAGCCCTCTAACCATGGATCAGGCCTGCCACTTGTGAGCCTGTATGTTCAGTATTGTAATACTACTTAAACCTGGCAAGATAAACCTGTTGCTATGCCTAAACCTTCCCTTTTTATATATACAACTCACCTCTAAGGTAGGCCCAATATGACCCACAGGGCAGAGAGTAATGTATTTAAAAGGCAAGATATGTACTTTTAAGTTGCACACTTTGGTAGTGAAAAACATCCAAGTTTGTTTTTCACTACTGCAAGGACTGTCTCTTTCATTGCATAACATTTGGATTACCTTATTAGATGTTTTTAGTGTAATTCTTTTGAAGAGATAGACTTTTCAAGTTTGTTGTCACTGGACTCACAACTGAAAATCACAACTTAGGAGGAAGTGGGATTTTAAATTACAGTTTAGCAAGTGCTATTTTAGAAAGTTGGCATTTACTCATGTTGGCCATCTGGTGCCTGCTGCCTGTTTATATTCAGTCTGGCTGGGTGACAGCTGGGCTTTGTGTATTCCCTCTAGACAGCCACACACAAAGGAAACTTAGGTGTGTCTTTATGGGCCATGCTGGGTTGTGGGAGGGAGGAGCTGGTCACAGCCTCACACTTACACCGGAATAGGCTGTGTCCTGTCAATATGCAAAGGGCTGCATACCCCCAAGTTGTGAGCCTGGAGCCAGGGTAGGATGGGAGGAGCTCTGTGCACTTCAAAGCTTTTGTTGACGTTTCCACACTTCAAAGGCACAACTTGGTATAAGTACAGAACCCCTGACACCATGACCTTAGTACACTTCTGGACCTGTGACCACACTCCCAGGAAGAAGAGCTGCTGTCCTGCTGGAAGGGCTGCCATTCTGCCGGACTGCTGCTTTGCTGGACTCTTGCCTTGCCGTACTCTTGCCTTGCTGAGCTGTCCTGTTGCCTACTGCTCTCCTGCCTGGGTGAGAATGACTGGACCTACATCACTTAAACCCAGAGTGACTCGAAGGGCTTGCTGGCTTACCTCCTTTTCTAAGTCTCAGGGACAGCAAAGGCTTCAACTTATCCTACAAGATCATCAGGTCTTTGTATGCTGCAAGTTTTGCTCAGCCAAGTGGTGCCAACCCAGTCCTGGGCCCTTGGGAGTGTTGATAAAGTGTTGCTTTAACCAGAACCAAAGGATCTTCTTCAGAACTGGCATATCTCCTCCTTTGCGTGAGTCTGAGCAAGCACATCCTCATTGTTGAGTGGAGTGGACCCAGGGCATTACCTCCGGAACCAAACAATCACCTTCAGAATCGACACATCGCCTACTGCAGGAGCAGCAACTCATATCGCATAAGGAACCAGTGCCTCGCAATCGGAACAGATGCATCTCTTCAGATGCATGGAGGAAATCCATGCATCTCATTCACAGCGTGGCTTGACACCTATGCATTGCTTCTGCTGCACCTCACATCTTCGTTGAAAACAGCGTATCTCGCATCAAGGTACTTTCATTCAGCGGGCCCAAGTAGGTCCCTGTATCTGGATTTTGCTCCATCGTGATCAGCCGTAACTTTTGGCTTTGCCCTGGTCCTGCGTGACCAGATATCCATTTAAGCACTTATTAATTCTAAGCTCTATTTTTACATTTATTCTTTGAAAATTCATATCTTGACCTCTACTTGTTAGATTTTTGTGGTTAGGGCTTTTACATTACATTACATAATCTATTTACTAACTGGTGTGGAGTCTTCTTGTGTTGTTTACACTGTGTTACTGTTTGAGGTATTGCACAAATACTTTACACATTACCTCATATGTTAAGCTTGCCTGCTCCGTGCCAAGCTACCAGAGGGTGAGCACAGTTTAATGATGGGTGTGTACATGCCTTACCCTGACTAGGACTTTGGTTCCTGCTTGGACAGGGTGAATTCCTCTTCCAACTAGAAACAAAGAGTCTGACAACTACCGTTTGGGGTTGATTTCACTTAACACCATCGCTGCTGATGGTATTCCCCTCCTGTGCTGGTCCCGAGTTATTCCCATTGTTCATGACGAGCTCAGCTCGTCATGAGTGTACGAGAGGTGTACCTCATGACGAGCTGAGCTCGTCATGAGCATCGAAGGGGTTAAAGCATAAAATATTGCTGGCTCACAGGCACTCAGGAAACCCTATGTAGGGGTTGTGGTGCAGCATTGGTACCTCTCCAGCACAGTGGGCATTATTAGTAAGCCTGGGTACTATTTGCAGAACTCCCCCAAATGATAAAAAATGTCCACCGTGCTACGCGGAGTTCTGCAAGTGGCGGAGTGCGTTTGGTCATATTGTTCTAATTGATTTTCAGTCCAGGGTGCTTGTCCTGTGCTTTAAAATCTGTGTGAATGGCAACATGCACAGTGCAAGAGGGCGCTGCTTCTTTTCCTGCCACTTAAGTAGATTTCCTAGCCGAGCAGCAGCTTTCTCAACGTGAGGAGTCGCGACCATCTCCGACCACCTGCATTGAGATATCTGACCGCCCACTTTGAGAAATCTCGCCGGGAGGTGGCTTTTCCTCGCTTGCATTCACCAGCACGAGTGGGGAAAAAACACTGCTCCGCGAGTTTTTCAGAACTCGGTGTGCTTTGTGGAGGGCGAAAAACTCCACAAGCTCCGCAAACAGAGTTCACTGCCCAGGCCTAGTTATTGTGTGGTACCAATTTTTAGACAGCTAAATATTAGATCCTGCCAAGTTGCGGTGGAGGAATGCCAAAAAGAGGAATCGGGCCAATTGACTGGAAGCTTTATAAAATACATGAAGGGGGTGGTATCAATGCCGAATGCAGTGGCTAAACATCATTAGTATTTATTTCTAGCATTTGCCTCTGCTCAGAATAGCCGTACATTTGCTGATGATGACGGCCCCTGCAAGTACTTTCAAGGTCAATAGTCAATGCACTTTGATTGTGGAGATTTAATAACACATACACTTTAAATAGATGGCATGATATGTTGAGCCTAAATGACCATTTTCTTAGCCGCCAAAGCAGTTTGCTTCAATATATTTTGTTTACATTTGAATGTAGAGTTCTCTGAAGATTTTTACATTGATGATAAGCTAGACGAGACTAAATGTTGAGGCAGCAAGTCGCCGAGATGGGATTGCTTTAGTGTTCACTTTCTAAGTATGGAAAAGCGGCTTGGGGGAACATATTAGCATCTACTGTTTTAAGTGTTTATCTATTTATTGGATCATGATGTGTCCTGGGTCTTAAATGTTGATATATACCACACTAGTTTTATGGCATTTTCTGTTTTCATACCTTCAGTTTGTTATGCCCTATTGATTTCACTACGATGATTTGTTGAAATAAATAAAGAACATGAACTTGAACGTTTACTAATTAAACACGCGTTGACCTAACAGGTCCATTGAAAGAATTCGTTTTTCACTTCATGTTCAGAGGTTCAAATCCAGAGTGGGCCCATTGAGCCTTTCAGCGTTCTAAGGTCGATAACATGAGGACCATAATGGGTTGTTTTGGAATTGAAAATCGGCCCTGGCACTCAAAAAAAAAAATCGGCCCACATTTGCATAATCACTCCTCAAATCATTGCTTTGACGTAATCTTATAAAAAAACTTTTATGAGGGGGGTAAAAAAAAATGCACGTGTTAGTTCACAGTGGTGAAACAAGTTAGGCCACTTCTACTCAGGCCCCCCTGCCACCACTCAGTATGTGCACACATTAATGGTCCGGCCAGCGAGACAAAGGGAGTGACACCTCTTGCTAAACGGAGGTAATGAGCGCCCATCTGCCTCTAGAAAGGCCACTCAGACACCTACTGGGATGCTGGCTGTATTCGAACAATAGAGACAGCGCCCAAATGCCCCCCCATTCCCCATCCCCCCCCCCCCCACCCCCAAGCTTGCTAAAAAAAGAGGCCCACAACAGCACTCAGACACCGGCCACTCGGGCATTGCCCGAATGTCCGCGTTACCAATCCGACGCTGGACCATATAGTGAGATGATAGTTAATATCCATTATTCACTCATTATACAGTGTCAAGATGCGCCAAGGCGTGTGCGTGCGTTTACTAAATTCCGTGCTGCTCTCATAAGTCATGAATTAGGCGTTTTCGGTCTTAACAAAGTAACCTCACCACCTACACTTTAATTACACTTCGCCACTCACAGCTTGACACCTCTGCCCCTCAGCATTCATCACGATACATGTGGTGTGGAAATCACTGCCCCCGCCCATTAGCACGGAAGTGAAGAGGATGTGACGCCACCCCACGGACTCTGTGGCAAAGCCTTTGGTTGCGTACGCGTGGCTTGGGTAAGAGTATTCAGACAGGAAAGGCTAAAAGTTCATTGGCGGAGGCAGACTTTGAGAGACAGAAAACGACACTATGGCCGCAGAGACGTTTTAAGGCATAAGTGAGCAATTGACCTGGGCCCCCACATTCCAAGGGGCCCGTGGGAAAATTCGCGTGTGCTCTTTGTACTTCTGCCTGTTTCTGTATCTCAGCCTTTGACATATAATTCAATATTGTTTGGCATCATGTGGCGTCAATAAGGAGAAAATGAGCAATAACATTGCAAAGTTGTTCTAAACAGGTGCAGTCAATATATTTCTTAATATATCCTTAAGATGGCACTGCTATGGCCGTCCCATTGGGTTGAGTGGGGGGTTTGTGTTGAAATGCCATCCTACGCAGCTACAAGTTTGGTGCCTGCGCATCAGCTCGCAGTTTCCACCATATGGGAAAATGGTTCCGCATTCTGGATATATGTGTTAAGCAGCCCAGTAATTCCAGAATCTGCTCGTTATTCCCCATACTTGCCCTCAAGCCAATAATGGCCAGTAAACTGCGTTAATGTGAGCCAGTAACAGTAATACCAGGCCCGGTATTAAAACGCCATTTTACAACAAAAAAAGAGCGCCCCACATATAAAAACGAAGCGCCTTGAGTGGCAGCATTTCTCTCAGGCTGGGGTGAAAAAATAGAAAAACACAGTACCTTCGCCATTTTGAGTTCATAGATGGACCTGCAGATGGCCCGATGTCGTCAACGTCGCACGCAGGGTCGCGCCATATAACCATCCTCGTCGCCAACATGTCTGTAGTGAACGAGGCGTGAACCAAAGGTTTCGAAGAAAGAATGTATTCACAGGCTACTTGGTGGTATCGCCCACACTGCACAGGCTGAACGAAACACAGCTCCAACTCCAGCTGCTCCACTTCAAGTGGGTTCCAACCTCCAAGGTAACCAGTGACATTCCATGTGATGACGTACAATTCCTCATGAGAACATCCAGGCATTAAGAATCCAACAAGGGTAGGGAAAGATGGAGAAGCAACCGCAAACGCATTATTACATCATACAACCCAGAATTAGGCGATGTACGACTTCCCACTGAACATATATTATCATGCAGTATCAAGCAGTGCCTAGAAACCAGACAAAGAGCGCGAACATGGAGAGTACAGGCTCAGACCTCAGTATCTAATTCATCAAAGCTGGGAGAATTACAACAGCCAGAGAAGCAGCAACAGGCCCCGAAAGGGGATGCGCACAGGGCACGCTCTTGAGAACAGTAATATAATACAATTATCTGTTATAATAATCAATTTAAATTCACACTTGCAATTTTATTGCTCTGCATATTAGATGCTACTATCTCCCAACCTATTGGCGCGCTGTGTCGTAGCTCCATAAATAATAGAACAGATGGTAAGACCTTGTCTTCCTATTATCAGAACAGGCTTGCCAGAAGCTTTAGGGTGACATGGGCAAAATGGTGCTGACCCTCATTGGTTAATTATCCCACCTCGCAATTAGAGGAACATGTTTGCTGTGGAGATGAAACAGTATCTGGCGCCACCTACCGACCACATTAGCTTTGAGTAAGCCTACGACGCCGGTTGCGAGGAGCCTTAGGAGTCAGACAGACCTGTCACAAATCTCTTATCTGCAGGTGATATGCGCACAGCCCTACCACCATGCTTCAGAATCACTACACACACAGTAAATGGTACTTTTTACTGATGATTATGTATTATGTGGTATTCATTGGCAAATCATGGCCATTAGAATGATTGTACGCGTTAAATGCAACTCAGCAGTTGCTATATAAATTAGGGCAACGGTTATATAAGACCCAATCATATTTCATCACATACCCCTATCCTATTAGTCTATGACATACTAAAGTAGTTACCAACTTTCTAAAAGTAAGGTATATAAGCATTGTAAAGTGTGCCACATTATTTAAAGGATCCTCGGGTAAGATGCTGCGCCGTCAGGCCTGAAATCAGCACTCCATGTTACTGCATTCTCTCCAGCCACCATCCTTTGTCTAACGCCACCTTAACACCAGTATCTTATTTATCTTTCAAATGCATGGTGCTTTGTGAAGCGAAGAGGGGTCGATACATGCTCGGCTCCTGTAGCCATTTGCCCAAATGTCTGTGGAAGCTCTCTGCCACCTTACTTTCTTCTTCATGTTATGTTATGCTATGTTACGTGGGTATTTGTATAGCGCACGTACACCGACAGGTTTCTTGGCACTGGTGAGTCTCAGGTGGGAGCAGTTAAGCAGAATAGCAGCTAATTATAGGCCACGGTGGACAGCAAGGTCTTGAGTTGTTTCCTGAACCGTAGATAGTCGACCTCAAGCCTGAGGAAGGCAGGAAATGCGTTACAGATCTTAGGACCTAAAAAAAGAGAACCAGGTTCCACCAATGCGTTTACTTCTGATTCTAAGCACCGTCAGAAGGTTCTGATGCATGGATCTCAGAGTGCGCTTGGGTGAGTGTTTGCTGATGAGCGAGACAATAAATCTAGGGCCAGTATCTTGTATAGCTTTAAAAAGTATGCATCCCGTTTTAAACAAGGCTCATTGCCCCACTGGGAGCCCATGTGAGATCTTTAAGCAAGGGGGTGATATGGCAGCGTCTATCCTTGAGGTAGATGATTCTTGCTGCTTGATTTTGGATCATCTGAAGACGATGTCTCTGGAATTGTGGGAGACCTACGTAAAGGGCGTTACCATAATCAATTTTGTATAGGATAAGGGCTTTTGCAATTTGGGTAGTAGCCTCTTTACTAAAAAAATGTCTAATCTTGCGCAGTTTGCGAAGTTGGACAAAGCAGGCCGATGTAACAGAGACAATTTGGGCACTCATAGAGAGATCTGCATTGTTATTAAGGCCCAGACTCTTTATCACTGGCTTTTGGAGTGGGTGCCACACCCAATTCAGGGGGCCAGTAGGAAGGAGTCCAGGGAGCTAGTTTGCTATTGGGGACAATTATCTTGGTCTTTTCAGAGTTTAACTTTAATTGGTTGCTTTCCATCCAGGTTTTAACATGTATCATAGACCTCCTGACGAAGTCTTTGGATTCCGTGGAGTTCTCTAGGGCAAAGATTAGCTGCATGTCATCAGCATAGTTGAAAATCTTAACCCCCCTCTGCCGAAGACTAGAAATCAAGGGTCGTATATATATATATATATATATATATATATATATATATATATATATATATATATATATATATATATATATATATTCACTAAAAAAACATAGGTTTTAGGCCTTATATAGTTAGGAATTAACATATAAAAACCATTGAAATTCCTCCTATATAGTTAGCTGGACATTTTATTGATATAAAACCAATGAAATTCGACATATAGTTAGTTGCACTAACTATATATTTCGCACATCCACAATCCAATGCTGATGATGTCACATATTACATCATTCATGACATGGTCAGTGACATCACGGATGACATCACTGATGACATAATCCAGTGTCTGTGTGTTTTTGTAAAGTTTAAATATGTTTTACATATTGAAGAATGAGAGGATGTATAAGAGTATGGATGAAGGATTTGATTGTATAAGTGAGTAAGTATGTGTTAGTACATCTGTGAAAATGTAAGCTGTTCTGTGTTTAACTGTATAGATGAAGAAATCAAAGTGTGATTGATTCTTTACAGGAATGAGTAGGTGTGTAAGTAACTCCATGGATGAGTGGCAGTGTGTGAGTGTCTGCATAGCTGTATGAGTGCATATGATAGTGTTGCAATGATGAGTGACAGTATGTGCGAATGACCTTATGGGTGAATGAATGAATGTGCATGTAGACGTAGGAATCAGTGAGTGGGTATGTAGTAAATGGTATTGGTGTGTCAATAGTTTCAAAAATGATACTCTGTATTTTACACTAGGTGTATTAGAGTGTAAGGAGGTGCATTGTATTATCACATGAAGTATATCATCAGTGGTGTGATTATTGATGTTAAATGAGCTGTCATCAGTGATGTCATCAGTGATGTCACTGACCATGTCATGAATGATGTAATATGTGACATCATCAGCATTGGATTGCGGATGCGCGAAATATATAGTTAGTGCAACTAACTATATGTCGAATTTCATTGGTTTTATATCAATAAAATGTCCAGCTAACTATATAGGAGGAATTTCAATGGTTTTTTATATGTTAATTCCTAACTATATAAGGCCTAAAACCTATGTTTTTTTTAGTGAATTTCATTGGTTTTTTAAAGGCTAATTCCTAACTATAGTGTATAACCTATGGTTTTTTCAGTGAATTTCATTGGTTTTTTAAAAGCTAATATATATATATATATATATAAGGCCAGAAACCTATGGTTTTTTCAGTGAATTTGCAAGGTTTTGAAAATGCTAATTCTATTAGCGGATAACGTTTAAATATGTTAATATCCTTGTGGGACCACCTGAGCAGCCCTAGGGATCCGATTTTCGATGCATGATCGATGGTTGGATGCATGATGGATGAATGATTGTTGGGTGGATGCATGGATGGATGCATGCATGATAGATGGGTGAATGGATGCATGAATGATGGATGGATGCAGGATGGATGGATGGGTGGGTGGGTGGATGGATGGGGTGCATGAATGGTGGGTGGGAGGGTGGCTGGGTGTTGGATGGATGCATGATTGTTGGCTGGAAGATGGATGGATGGCTGGTGGATGCATGATGGATGAATGATTGTTGGGTGGATGCATGATGGGTGAATACATGATGGGTGGGTGGATGAATGAATGCTGGGTGGATGCATGATGGTTGGATGCAGGGTGGATGGATGGATGCATGGGTGGATGCATGTTGGGTGGATAGCTGGATGGATGGGGAATGCATGCATGCATGAATGAATGAATAATGGATGGATGTATGATGGCTGGATGGGTGGCTGGATGGATGGTGGATGGATGGGTGGCTGGATGGTGGACTGTGTGAGTGGTGGGTGAGCAGTATCAGACTGCCTGCACAATGTCAGGGTGACTGTGCGTAGTAAATGGTGGGTGAGTGTGCAGGGTGAGCAGTGTTTGAGGATAGGTGAAAGGTATGCAAGTAATTTGTAGCAGAATACATTGAATAAAAATAGGTGGATCGATAGGTGAATGGTTGTGTGGATGGATGGTAGGGTGCGGATGGATGAAGGATGGGTCAATGGATGGATGAATGGATGGATGGGTTGATAGGGTAGTATGTTTGCCATTCTTCTTATTAATATTCCCCATCATTTCTTAAATTCATCATAATACAGCCACAGTTTTATGTCGGACCCTGGGACTGTATCGAAATCATGGCCATAGATTCATCTGCTATATAACTGCCCTTTCCGCCCCTTTCTAAAATGCCTGCAAACACCACATGTTGGACCGGATCACTAAAGAAATCTATTCCTTTTCCAAGCTGCTATTCCTGATCAAGTATCAACATTGCCATACAACACATGAGACACACTACACTTCTAATACAGCGTCATTCTTTAATCCATAAATTTGATCACCCTTACTTGCAAAGCACTCTTCAGCAAACAAAATGCAGCTGCTTTATCTATCCCTTAAGATCAGTTGAGCTAAAATGTTAAAAGTCTGAATCAGCCAGAAGATGGTAAACAACCGCATCTAACCCAAGTGATACAAAGCTACTTGGAGAGAATATGACAAAATCATCTTTACCTAAATGGTCAGTTCACTGCCAAGCTCACCAATATCTCAAACTGTTCCACAGGGTTAGCTTAAACAACCTAGACTACATAATTCCGTTATGAATAAGAGGAGCATTGTACACCTCTATCCAGACTCGCATACATCCTCTGTCTGACCCATTTCAGTGACCTAAACAGGGACCCTTCCCATGCTACTGCGTTCAGTTCTAAAGTGGAGCTTCACTTGTATCTTCTGAGATGAGCTGTTCCAGCATGAATTCTAGTGAGACCTTTTACCTTCCTCATGCATGCAAGAGGCTAACATAACTTTCTCATTACAGGCATGAAAATCATTCCTATTACCCATAGAAACACTGCATCCATGGGATGACACATCGCTGCTGCAGCTTGAATGAGTCAAGGCAGACCCACATAACCTTCCTCTCTCCCCCACCCCTTCTTCCTGTTATTCTGCGTCATCTCATCTTCCCTCTCTCCAAGCCTTCAAACATTTCTCCTTCCTTTTCTCCTATCTTGTCTGTCTTTCTCGCCGGTCAGCCACGCCTCGGCTGCCTCACCCCGGGGCTCTAGCCATGGACACGGGGTACCGCGGGCGGGGCTCCTCCTCTCCGGAGCCTCGACGGTCAGCCGCGCCTCGGCTGCCTCACCCCGGGGCTCTAACCATGCACACGGGATACCGCGGGCGGGGCTCCTCCTCTCCAGAGCCTTGCCAGTCAGCCGCGCCTCGGCTGCCTCACCCCGGGGCTCTAGGTTTGGTCGGCAACATCACCCGGTCTCCCCTCGGCACGGGAGACTGGACGGGCACAGCAAAGGCTTCCTCCAGACAGGGGGAAGCGGAAACCACGTCCTCCCGGCCCCGCCCACAACCAGGCGGCGGCCATCTTAAGGCAGCTCGGGCGGCGGTGGTGATCTCGGGGGCCAAAACGAGGGGTGGGCACCCTCGAAATTAAAATAAAAACATTAAAATGAAAGAGAGAAGCCCCCCAAGCCCCCCCCCAAAAAAAAATCGCAAAAAATCACGGGGTGCGCGCACCCGTGCGCGCTTATAGATATATAATTGATTTCTCTTCTAATTTTCTCAGGAACTACTGGAGGGATTTACACTATTTAACAAAAAGCGTGATCTGCGTACCAGACACTACCATTTTGACAAGTTTGGTGTAATTCCCTTCAGCGGTTCAAGCTGTAGCTGAGTCTAAAGGTCCTATTGAAATTAACATGGGGAAAACACGTTTTGGGACCCCCCTTTTTTCTCAGCCCCCACTTGACGAATCCCCCCCAAACTTTCAGGGAAGGAGCGGAGTGGAGCGAGCCATCTTCTTTAAGAAATTTGCGAAGATTCATCAACCAGCGCCAACGTTATTCCCAATAGAATGTTGGGGATTTCCTATGGAAACTAGGTCCTAACTATATATACCTACTGGCTACCGCCAGTAGGTAATATATATATATATATATATATATATATAGACATATTGAAAAGAATCAGCGAGAGGGAGGAACGCTGTGGGACGCCACAACTCAACACTACCGTTTTGGATTTGGAGCACAGTAACACTTTACCTGTGGAGGCTTTGGGCGCTGACGAAGGCACAACAACAGCCAGAAATGCATCCGCCACAATCCACAAAAAAGCCTCCAAATGTTTCCCCTTGGGTCTCTGTTCTCTTTTTCTGGAAGGACTTCTCTCTGCACATATCCACGCGTCAGCCTGAGATGCCATCACAGAGTACCCCGCCTCATCTTGGGTCCGGACATCACATGCTCGGACTGTTCACAGTTCTGCGTTGTACCAAAGTGATTTGGATGGTCCGGAATCCGCCACAGAGCACAGGAAGAAAACCGGCAGTGGCAAGGTTAACTCAACCTTGTTGTGGGCTTCAAGCAATGTCTTTGTCGTCCCTGCCTTATGGACACCTGCAATCTGAGGCTGAGGCGTACCAGGGGAGCAGAGGAGGCTTATTTGCGGACTACCAAGCTGCAGAACAGAACATCGCATTTTGTTTTGTTTTGTGGACCCACTCGGCTTCACTCCGGCACCCACGCACATGACTTTAATTTTACTCCATCCCCCCAGCACTTACCCCCACGGTCCACTCACAAGGGACTCTGGGACCTGTAGTTTTCCAAGATGCACGGGAAATTACACAGGTGTGCTGCCCCAAGTCTTTCTGGGGGAGGTGCGGACTCGTCACATCGAGTTCAAAAGAGAGACGGGACCTGGAGCACAGTAACACTTTACCTGTGGAGGCTTTGGGCGCTGACGAAGGCACAACAACAGCCAGAAATGCATCCGCCACTATCCACAATAAAGCCTCCAAATGTTTCCCCTTGGGTCTCTGTTCTCTTTTTCCGGAAGGAGTTCTCTCTGCATATATATATATATATATATATATATATATATATATATATATATATATATATATATATATATATATATATATATATATATATGCATATATATATATGAGCGCAGGAAAGTCGACACCTTAAGGAATTCGAAGGACGACAGTGGACCCAAAATTTTGAAGGTGCAATTTTTTATTTGTGCAAGTAACCCCGCACCTTAGCCATGACGCGTTTCGGGCCTCCTTGGCCCTTGATCACATGACACGCTATGGAGTGAACTTCAAATATTTAAAGTGGCAGTGCAAGTTGCAATCTACAACGTCATCATAGACATAAACGAAAATGTAAAATGTAATGTCAAACAGCTCGTCATTTGTTAAAAAAGCCCCAATAAAATAATGCTTTTTTAAGAATGCAGCAACATATTTACACGAATAAACGGTAAACATTCATTAATGTACGAGTTAGTAAAATTACTGCTAAAATAGCAATTTGAAAATCGTTTTTCACACTAACTCCTGTATAAATAACATACCTTATACAGTTGTTGCTAGGAATAATAATTGTAAAATACACTTACTACAGATATAAAAATCTAATAGATATTCCTCAATACATTAAATCAAAGGCCATGACACTGCTAAAAAATATTATTGATATCAAAGACAACTTACAGAGCTGTGCAAAACATTCATACTAGAAAAACCTGTGCAAACCACAAATGTGCTAAAAAAGATATATATACAAGCCACTATTTAAAACCCAATAAATAGTAAAATTGCTTATATAAAATAATTCAGTGTTGAATAAAATTGATTATAACGATAAAATCAATTGATCCAGAAGTAGATAAAACCAGAAATTTCATTGCATTTATGTTAATAACTTAGACAAAATATCAAATACGTTACTAACAATACCTTAAAGACAGAACAATACTTTGAAGACTGATTTGGCATTGTTCTATAAACAAGTATAAAGATCCTCCCATGCATTCAAACCATTAGGATGTTTACTATCAAGGTTAAGAATGTAATAGGTTTCTAATTTACGGAGGATCCCTTCCCTGTCGCCTCCTCTTCTTAGGGGCATGACTGCATCTACCACATAGTATTGTAGTAATTGAAGATCTCTGTTGTGGCAGTCATTAAAATGTCTTGCGACAGGGTAAGCTTCATCACAATGCGTGATGGCTCTCATGTGCTGTAATACTCTCTTGTGGACAGGCAGTTTAGTGCTTCCTATGTACCTAAGACCGCATGGGCACTCCAAAACGTAAATCGCAAATTCAGTCTTACAGGTTAAATATTTTGAAATGGAAATCTGTCTATCTGAAAACGGGGAAGTGTAGAATTTTTTGTTAACCCCATGTTTGCAGGCTTTGCATGCCATGCATTTATAGAAGCCTGTACGGCTACTAAGCCAGTCAGTCTTAGCCAAGAACTCCGGGCTACTACTAACCAGGCTATTCTGCATAGATCCTGCCTTTCTATAGGTGATGGTAAAACAGAAAACAATGGCCAGCCTGGGTATTTTGATTGTGAATTAGGACTCACACAGCCCGAAAGGTACTGCGTGACCACGCCATTTACTTAGCAACACATTTATTTAAATTCTTAAAACAGGTTTAAAGCTCATATAAGCATGACAACAAAAGAAAGCCACTGTCAACAGCAATTGGATCACAAACCAAAAACAGACAGTTGTGTGCACAATCAATACACTATATACAAACATGAATACTTGATATTCAGAACAGTCACATGACACCAAAAACATTTTAGAATGTGATACATATAGCCTAAATTAATTCCATTCAAAAGACATATATATACAGCATAAATGAAAAAAGGAAACCAGTCCTTAAACTAAGATACCAGGGGACAGGCGGAATCAGAGATGGAGAACAATTGCCTGCCTGTCACACGAGGCCTGTGACTAAATGTTCAGTCTGGTTGCACGACAGGGCCCACACAAGTGGAATCAATTAATCCCTGGCTGCACTCTTCCTTGTTGTCACAGGCTGGGAGTCAACGCGTTTCGAACCTGAATCAATTATAGGTTCTCCTCAGGACGGGGACTGGGTACAGTCTTAACTGCACTGCGGCAACAGGAATTGCGAGAGTGGAGGTGGACTGCAAAGCAGGACAGTTTATTCTGATGGAATGAGTGGTGGTGTCACTTCACACGGTGCGCCCGCCAAGCGGTGCGCTATAGAGGAGTCACAGGGTTCACATCCCTTGAGCACGCTGCACGCCGTAAATAAATGAAACCGGCAGGAAGCAGTGGCGGGTTTAAGTTTTCTTTTCGCTGGCGGCGGGGATTCAATCTGCCACAAGGCACCAATGCAAAAATGTGGAATGAATCCAGGCGAGGGCTGAGTGTGTACAAATTGTCCTCGTTTCTATAGGTGATGGTAGGTGACTTAATGGACCCCATTTTGAGCACCGGATCATTCTGAATGAGTGACCAATGTCTACCCATGATTTTTCTAATCGCCTGATGTTGTTTACTGTAAGTAACAATTAGGCGAATAGTATTGTCTTCAGTCACTGGCTGGTTACTTTGTCGCATGGTCTTTGTGATTAGACCTTCATTTCTAGGTAAGGCTCGTGTGTGCTTAATAGCTGCCATGATGGTTTTATCGCTGTAGCCCCTTGCTAGAAAGCGCAATCGGCAAGCCGATTGTGCCTCCTCCATGTCCTGTGTTCGGCTGCAAATGCGTTTGATACGCAGCATCTCCCCATAGGGGATGCTGTGGATCAAATGGCGGGGATGGTGGCTAGTCGCATGCAGTAATGTATTGCCTGCCGTGGCCTTACGATGCAATCTAGTTTGTATTGTTTGTTGGTCAATAAAAACTTCAACATCTAGAAAGTTAACTGTGGACTTACTCACATTGGAGGTAAATTTAAGGTTTAAAGAGTTGACATTCAGATTATCAATAAATACATTGGCCAAACTCTCCTCCCCTCTCCAAATCAAAAACAGATCATCTATGTATCTATATATGCAAACAATGTTATTGCACATGATTTCAGCAAACTGAACTCCGAGAACCTGCTTCTCCCACAGTCCCATATGCAGACAAGCATAACTGGGGGAGAAGCAGGAACCCATCGCTACTCCTCTGGTCTGCTGGAAGCACATTTGCTGAAACATAAAAAATGATTATACAGACACATTTCAATCATGTTTACGATCATATTGTTATGGGCATGGCAGTGTAGTGGCCGATTGTCCAAAAAGTGTTTTAGAGCTTTGAGGCTGTGAATATGATTGATGCTAGTATATAGCGATGTCACGTCTAGTGTGATAAGTAGGTAGTCCTCCTGCCATGTAATAGCTTTTAATTTCCTAAGGAAATCTCCAGTGTCTTGAATAAACGTGGGTAAGTTATTCATGTGTTCCTGAAGGAAAAAATCAATGTATTTGGAAGTATTCTCTAGAAGGCTACCACAAGCTGAAATAATGGGCCTTCCTGGAGGGTTCAAAGGGTGTTTATGTATTTTAGGTATGAAATAAATACATGGTATGATTGGGTGATTGTTCTTTAAAAATTTAATCTCATCAGAGCTCAACAATCCCAAACCTTTCCAGGCCACCAATTTCATGTAGAAATTATTCCAAAATACCTTAATGGTGGCTACATCCACCCTTTTGTAGCAATCTTTGTCATTGAGATGTTGCCACGCTTCCTCCATGTATTTTTCCCTTGGCCAAATGATCATATTGCCACCTTTATCCGCCTGGCGAATAATCACAGATTTGTTTGCTTGTAGTTTATTAACAAGATCATGATATTGTTGGTCACATTTGGAATGATTAAATTTACTTCGTGCCACCGTGTACTGTAACTTTTTGATGTCTGTAGTAACCAAATCATGATAATAGTCAATATTGTCCTTGACCATTATCCATCCCCCCAGCATTTACCCCCACGGTCCACTCACAAGGGACTCTGGGACCTGTAGTTTTCCAAGATGCACGAGAAATTACACAGGTGTGCTGCCCCAAGTCTTTCTGGGGGAGGTGCGGACTCGTCACATCGAGTTCAAAAGAGAGGCGGGACCTGGAGCACAGTAACACTTTACCTGTGGAGGCTTTGGGCGCTGACGAAGGAACAACAACAGCCAGAAATGCATCCGTCACTATCCACAATAAAGCCTCCAAGGAGTTCTCCCTGTATATATATATATATATATATATATATATATATATATATATATATATATATATATATATATATATATATATATAAATATATATTACCTACTGGCGGTCGCCAGTAGGTATAGACAGTTAGGATTTTTTCTCTATGGGACTTTTGAAAATTCCTAGTCTAATAACTTTGGCGTTTGTGGACGGAATCGGCTGAAATTTTTAGGAAAATGGCACATTTTGTTTCTGAGCAGCCCCTGAAAATTTGGGGGGGTTTCGTCAAGGGGGGGCCGAGAAAAAAGGGGGGTCCCAAAACACGTTTTTCCCATTCATTTTTCCATAGGGCGGTTGGCCTCGCTTTTAGCTCGAACGCCTGAATGGATTTGCACAAAACTTGGCAAAATTGTAGGGACTGTTAGCCCGATGTGCCTTTGCTAGGTCTCAATATATGTGCTCCAGTGGATTTTGAGAAATTAACGTTTTAAAAAACAGATATATCTGTGACAGCGTCCCGGGTAGCGCTCCGGTTTGCGTACTTTTCGCGTAACGGAACTTTGCGAAGCGAAGCTGATTGGCTCACTGGTGTCTGTCAACATTCTAAACAGTCCAGGACGGCCGCCATCTTGTCTCTCAGTAGGATCGAGAGACAAGAGGAGGAGAAAAACGAAGGGGGAATTTAATGAAAGGGGGCAAGGTAGACCCCTCTTGACCCCCTAGGAATGATGTTGGGGTTATTAAAGGGTCCCGTGGGGCAAATAAAAAAAATTAGATTTTTCGCGGTAGAAGCGCTTCCCGGTTCGCGAACCGGGTCGCGAACCGGTAGGGAAACGGGAATTCGCCATTTTGTGTTTCGTTTTAATTAAATTACAAGATGGAGGAAAAACAATGTGAGAAATGGGTATAAGGGGGTACGGGAGACGTATCCTGACCCCCTAGGTTTTCTGAGGGTGGCTGAGGATGCTCATATATGTTGATACATGTCTTCCAGCGGCTGCGAGTGAGCGGATTTTTTTTTTTTGCTGCGTGACGTCTGTTAACATTCGATTCGAAGGAAATCAGGAAGTGTTGACCGCCATTTTCTCACTGCGAGTAAATATATTGTTAAAAATAATTGTTATAAATTAATCCGTATTGATAAACATTGTCTGCGCCATCTTGCCTTTTTTTCCAATGCCACACTTTTGTCGTGCATGGCAGCCATTTTTGATGCCTTGACCAGACCCACTCTCTGCACGCCGCCGATCCTCAGCATGGCTCCCCACCCTCGCAAGCATCTCCCCCACGCACTGGTCACCCCGCTCTCTCTCTCATGCATGGGCCATAAACCTCCCCCCATCTGCGCTGCTCTTCCCTGAGAATCACACCCTGTGCCCGCCCGACACCTCCCTTTCACCCTATTCACTACCGCACCCTCTGACACTCCTCTTCCTCTGTGTCCGATTGTAGTTTATGGCCCCAACTGTAAAGAATCACCCCTCTTCAAAGGAGTTACAGTAGATCAAGGCCCCCACCCCATGAGATCCGTCACACCACACGCGTTCCTACTATCTGATAACGATCCTGTATTGTGATTGGGGAGGGGATTCTCACTGTAAGGGTGTGTGGGACCGAGCCTGAAGCGGAAGATTCCAGGGATGCCTTTTTGTACATCAAAGTCTTCACAATTATGTGTCACATTAAAAATATATAGCACTCCAACAAAGTAGTAGGATTATAACACTTTAATAACTTATAAATATATACAACGCTCCAACAAAGTAAACACGTTAAAAAAAAACATTTTAAACAACTATTTACATGGCAGCCTGCTGCAACATCCATCTCAAAGCAAAAATGGGCTGCTTTGGTCTGTCTTTTAGTCGGCAAAATCCGTCGGCCTGTGAGGTGGCGTCAGTAGCGGTCCGTTGTGCGAATTGGCCGAAGGCAGCACAATGCGCCGAGATCCGGACGGCACCCTGGTGGTGTCCAGCAAGTTGCCGCACTGGTCTGGCCATCCTACAATGCTGCGCCGAAAGACGGCGTGGGGCGCCCCGGGGGGGGGGAGGTGGCGCGAACGGCCTCCCCCGCCTCCCCAGGTGGAGGCTCCTCAGCTGCAGTGGGGCGCCCCTTAGCGTTTCAGTCGCCATTCAGCTGAATTGCGCCCGCTCTTGCGGCACTGTGCCTCATCCGCCATTCAGCTGAGTTGCGCCCGCTCTTGCGGCTACAGCGTCCCGCCCACCATCCTGTTGAATTGCGCCCACTCTTGCGGTGCAGCGATAGGCGGCTGCCACAGGACTCTTAAAATGGCGGCCGACTCTTCGGATTTGGGCCTGGTCCAC
Source organism: Lissotriton vulgaris (assembly GCF_964263255.1). NCBI lineage: Eukaryota > Metazoa > Chordata > Amphibia > Caudata > Salamandridae > Lissotriton > Lissotriton vulgaris. The sequence goes on along the minus strand of NC_141695.1, from coordinate 1,299,798,301 downwards.
TAAAATGGCCCTGGGACACATTTGAACTCGGACATTTGCCTGCTAGGGCTTGGGCCCCATTCCCGAAAGCGTCCCCTCAGCCTTGAAGATTCTACAAAAGTCATCGGGGCCCCCGACTCCCGCAGGCTTCCGGTGGGGAGCGGCTGCCACGATTGCTTGCGGAATGGCCACGAAGGAGCCACGAGATGGTGGTGCTCTCATGCTGACGCCAGCTTCAGTCTGAAACATCCAGAAACACTGTAGACTACCAATTCGATGATTTCCGGTGGAGCCCCAACGTGACCCAGTAGGGAAGAACTTGCCCTCCCCTCTTTTGACTGATAGTTCTTGTTGCCTGTCCCCTCTGTTGTCATCTAACGGAACCTTTTTGGACTGCCGAGTGAGAAAAAAAAGGTGGGGCTTTCATCATTTGGGAAAAAAAAATGTTTCAATCCAATGAAAAGTGTTATTTTTAGGTTATATGATCAAGCCTTCCATCATTAGGAAACCAAAAGTAAAATGAACCAATGAAAAGTTTTATAAACAAGTCACATGACCTGTTATGCAGCTTTGGGCTATAAAAAGCCTACAAAATCTGTTGGCCTGTGAGGCGGCGTCAGTAGCGGACCGATGTGCGAATAGGCCGAAGGCAGCACAACGCGCCAAGATACGGATGGCACCGAGGTGGTGTCCAGCAAGTTGCCGCACTGGTGTGGCCATCCTACAATGCTGTGCCAAAAGACGGCGTGGGGTGCCCGGGGGGGGGGAGGCGGCGCGAACGGGCCTCTCCCACCTCCCGAGGTGGAGGCACCTCATCTGCAGTGGGGCGCCCCTTAGCGTTTCACTCGCTGTCCAGCTGAGTTGCGCCCGCACTTGATGCTACAGTAGGCCAAAGGCAGCACAACGCACCGAGATCCGGATGGCACCGAGGTGGTGTCCAGCAAGTTGTCGCACTGGTGTGGCCATCCTACAATGCTGCGCCGAAAGATGGCGTGGGGTGCTTGGGGGGGGAGGCGGCGCGAACGGGCCTCTCCCGCCTCCCCAGGTGGAGGCACCTCATCTGCAGTGGGGCGCCCCTTAGCGTTTCACTCGCTGTCCAGCTGAGTTGCGCCTGCACTTGCTGCTACAGTAGGCCGAAGGCAGCACAACGCGCCGAGATCCGGATGGCACCGAGGTGGTGTCCAACAAGTTGCCGCACTGGTGTGTTCACTTGCTATCCAGCTGAGTTCCGCCCGCTCTTGCGGCACAGTGCCTCACCCGCCATCCAGCTGAGTTCCGCCCGCTCTTGCGGCACAGTGCCTCACCCGTCATCCAGCTGAGTTGCGCCCGCTCTTGCGGCACAGCGTCTCGCCCGCCATCCAGCTGAATTGCGCCCACTCTTGCGGTGCAGCGATAGGCGGCTGCAACAGGACTCTCAAAATGGCGGCCGGCTCTTTGGATTTGGGCCTGGTCCACTAAAATGGCCCTGGGACACCTTGGAACTCGGACGCTTGCCTGCTAGGGCATGGGCCCCATTCCCGAAAGCGTCCCCTCTTTTGACTGATTGTTCTTGTTGCCTATCTATTCTGTTGTCATTTAACGGCACCTTTTTGGACTACCGGAAGGGGTTCTGGTCCGACCGCTGGTTGGTGGAGACATTTTGACTATATCCTGGACCTGCCCGGCCTCGCCCAAAATGGCGCAGGTATAAATGGGACTCGTAACTCCTTGTTGTGTACTGGTTGCCCAACCTTGATATCACGAGATATGTATGCAGTTTTGAAGCACATGGCGGGCGGGGACGAGTACTGATTGAACATTTGGACATTCCTATTGATATTAAGTTCAGATGTGTTATTGATTACTGTACTATTGAAAGTTCGAATTAACGTCACCCATGGTACTTGCCCGCAAATGTATATCTAGATAATTTTATTGTAACTGGCCCTGTCGTACTTTAATTATAAAATGTACGTCCACCGATTCCGCAACTGTTAGACACCTTAGTTCTTGCAACCTAATGGCCCGCCCGTTACGTTCTTCTACAGTGTAAATGTCCCCTCATCATATACGATTACAGTTTGCTCCGTGGCGGGCCCACGTGGTTATAGGCCCGTATTTGTATACTGACATTTTCACAATAAAGGTTTTTAAAACAAAACATGGTAGTAGTACCTAGATTGGTAAAGTTTTGAATAATAGCCACTGTTTTCGAATCAGTAAAAGGCAAGTGAAATAAAGCAGCCCGATTACATGACGGTTAAAAGGTATAATACGCAGGAAAGCAGTAAAGGTAAATGGTCAAGGGCTGTTGTGTTTTCCACTCCTGCAACATAAAGTGATCAATAAGAATCCGATATTCATGCCTATCAGCGACTAAGACAGCAGGTCGAGCCTCTTTTGTTCAACGGCTCCCTCATGGGACGAAGAAACGCCCTTTTTCTCGAAATAGGAATATTTTACTTGCAGGACAGTTGTAAATTTCCCGGGAAAATACATTAGCCTGGAACATTGTTAGTGATAAACTGTAAATGCATCTGGGTCCTTTGCTTTACAAGTCAGAGTGAGAAAAAAAAAGGTGGGGCTTTCATCATTTGGGAAAAAAAAATGTTCGAAACCAATGAAAAGTGTTATTTTTAGGTCATATGACCAAGCCTTCCACATTAGAAAAACAAAAGTAAAATGAACCAATGAAAAGTTTTATTAACAAGTCACATGACCTGCTATGCTTACGTTACGCGCCGCGTGCCGCGCCCTGGATCGCTTCCGGGAAGCTGCGCCTCGCGCACCGGAGCACTTCCGGGTGCGCTAACGCGGCGCGGCATATGACGCATTACGCGACAACGCAGGTCCAGAATATACTCAAAATGTCTCCACCAACCAGCGGTCGGAACACAACCCCTTTCAGCAGTCCAAAAAGTTCTGTTAAATGACAACAGAAGGGACAGGCAACAAGAACCATCAGTCAAAGAGGGGAGGGCAAGTTCTTCTCTACCGGGTCACGTTGGGGCTCCACCGGAACTGATTGAATTGGTAGTCTACAGTGTTTCTGGATGTTTCAGACTGAAGCTGGCGCCAGCATGAGAGCACCACCATCTCGTGGCTACGTCGTGGCCATTCCGCGAGCAATCATGGCAGTCGCTCCCCACCGGAAGTCTACGGGAGTCGGGGGTCCCGGTGACTGTTGTAGAATCTTCAAGGCTGAGGGGACTCTTTTCGGAATGGGGCCCATGCCCTAGCAGTCAAGCGTCCGAGTTCCACGGTTGCCCAGAGCCATCCTTGCAGGCCAGGCCCAAGTCTGTGGAGCCGACCGCCATTTCGTGAGCTCCGTAGCAGCCGCCTGTCGCTGTACCGCAAGATTGGGTGCAATTCCGTTGGATGGCGGGTGAGACGTTGTAATAGCAAGAGCAGGCGCAATTCAGCTGGCCGAGCGAGGCACTGTGTCGCAAGAGCGGGCGCAAGTCAGCTGGTCGAGTGAAGCACTGGGCTGTAGCTGAGAAACCTCCACCTGGGGAGGTGGGGGAGGCTCGTTCGCGCCGCCTCTCCCTTCTAGTGCACCCCACGCCGTTTCCTGGCGCAGGAATATGTGATGGTCGGACCAGGGCACCGCAGGACATGTCTTCAGGTCAAACAAATTGTGGGACAAGGTGTGGAGCAGGCGCAATTATCTCGGGGGCCTCCGTCAAGCGGTTCAGGGAGGCACTGCATCACATTGTTTTCCAATGCAGTCAGGTCCACAAACAGCCCCCACTTACTTTGAGAATAGTGAAGCTGCAGCAGGTGCAAATAAGCTTCAGACAGTGTTACAAGCGCTGCTCGGAACCCTCAACTATGGCACCCAACATCCAGGACTTATGCCATTTGTGCAAGGCAGTGACATCGAAGCATCTCAGGGACCAAGCATCATACCATATCCAGAGTCCTTCCCACAACCTCTGCCTTCCTTCTTACCTAGTTATTGTTCTTTCACTCCCACTCCAGGCTTTTAGTCTGTGGATGGAAAACCATGAACCTACACTCACTTATGAAAATCTTACTATTGATGGTTGATTTTGAGCCACAAACACAAAGGCTTGTTTGGATCCATGTTGCAGCAGGCTGCCATGTAAATAGATATTTAATAAAACGTTTTACCCTGTTACTTGTTGATTTTGAGCCCCAAATACAAAGGCTTGTTTGGATCGATGTTGCAGCAGGCTGCCATGTAAATAGTTATTTAATAAAACGTTTTACCCTGTTACTTTGCTGGTGTGTTGTATATATTTATAATATTTGCATAGAGTTTGTCGTTATTTTGGGTGGGGTGGGCGGCGGAGCCGAGCTGTCTTGCAGCCATCATGGTGTTGAGCTCAGTTCCTCTCACTAGTTTAGTATTTCTCATGAGGGGTTGTTCATAATGTTTCTATTTTAGCGAGGTCAAAAAGAGATCCCATTAGTGGCCTACTGATTTTGCTTGATTCCTTTTGTTTTTTTAACGATTTTTCACTATCTGCAAAGACTAAACAGAGTATTGCGACTCTGTGCTTGTTTGTAAATAGAGAATGAACCAAAGAGAACAATTCCAAAACAATAAATGCTAGGATAACAATCAATCAAATGGAGAGGGAAGCAGGCACGACGGATTACAACGGGGGCAAAGGCCTGCGTTACCTACCCATCACTATCTGCAAAGAGAGAATACTCCTAAAAGAAAAGAGGAGGGGGGGGCAGCGTTCAAAGCACATCAGCGTGCATAAACACGAAAATGTTTTTACCTACCACGTACTTGACATTTTAAAGCTTTTGATATTTGCTATTAGAAAACCATTGAAATTCACTGAAAAAAACATAGGTTATAGACCATATATAGTTAGGAATTAGCATTTACAAAACCTTGAAAATTCACTGAAAAAACCATGGGTTATAGACCATATATAGTTAGGAATTAGCATTTACAAAACCTTATTTTACTCACACAAAACCATTGAAATTTCATATATAGTTAGGTGCACTAACTATATATGGCGCACCCGCAATCCACTGCTGATCATGTCACATATTACATCATTCATGACATGATCAGTGACATCACTGATGACATCACTGATGACCTCACTGATGACATCTCAAATGACATCACTGATGACATCACTGATGACATCTCATTTGACATTACTGATCACATCATTGATGACATCATTCATGTGATAATACGGTGAACCTCTTCAGACTCTAATATAATCTTAGATACACTCAGAGTAAATAGACACTCACAGACTGTCACTCATCCATGGAGTTACTCACACACCTAGTCAGTCATGCAAAGAATCAATCACACTTCCATTTCCTCAACTATACAGTCATACACACCTTACTTATTCAAACATATATTAACACATATTTACTCTCTTTTACAATCCCTGATACAAGTTCACAATGATCCATACAGCCACTCACAAATTCACTGGCTCTTATGCACAGTTATTTATATATGTCAACTCTCACATGTACTGTGTTTTACATATGTACTTACTTTGACATGTAGCACTGAGATATCCATTCACTCACCAATACACTCATGCACACAGTCAACCGCCTATACAGCTGTTTCCACATGCAGTTTTGAACCCATACATCTAGTGAATCAACTGCTCACACATCTATGCACTGAGTCATACACCTCCCAGCCACCCACACACACACTCAGTCTCCCATACAAATACTTGGGCAACCAATCAATAACCCATATACTTAATCATAAAGCTACTGATCAACACATGCAGCAGTTTACAGAACAACAGACATAAAGATGCACAAATTAAGACAGTTTAGTCACTAACCCATGCACTCAGTGAGACACATTTAATCACTCACTCATACAGTCAGTCATGCACCTACTAAATCCTTCACCCAGACACTTATACATCCACTCATTCTTCAATATGTAAGACATATTTTGAAATTTCAGAAACATACAGTCACTGGATGTTGTCATCAGTGATGTCATCAGTGATGTCATTTGAGATGTCATCAGTGATGTCATCAGTGATGTCATCAGTGATGTCACTGACCATGTCATGAATGATGTAATATGTGACATGATCAGCAGTGGATTGCGGGTGCGCGATATATAGTTAGTGCAACTAACTATATATGAAATTTCAATGGTTTTGTGTGAGTAAAATAAGGTTTTGTAAATGCTAATTCCTAACTATATATGGTCTATAACTCATGTTTTTTTCAGTGAATTTTCAAGGTTTTGTAAATGCTAATTCCTAACTATATATGGTCTATAACCTATGTTTTTTTCAGTGAATATATATATATATATATATATATATATATATATATATATATATATATATATATATATATATATATACTGAAAAGAATCAGCGAGAGGGAGGAACGCTGTGGGACGCCACAACTCAACACTACCGTTTTGGATTTAAAAGGCGAGAGCCACAACGACTGTTTGCAGTCCTCTAAAAAGGATCTGAACCAGTCAAGTGTCGAACCCCCAAGACCCGCTGCGGCAATGTGAGGCAACACAATTTTGTGGTTCATGGTGTCAAATGCCGCAGACAGGTCAAGGAGGATCAGGGCCTGAGTGCAATCAGTGTCAGCCTGTCCTTTGAGGTCATCCAGAACCAATAAAATCACAGATTCGGTGGAGTGCGCTGGATGAAAGCCTGCCTGGAAAGTGTCCAGGAACTTGGTGGTTTCCAAGAAGGAACTGAGACAAGTGGCAACATGAGTCTCCAGTAATTTAGCCGGGAATGAGAGAAGAGAGATAGGTCTATAGTACTCCAGTTTTTTGGGGATCTATGCCTTGCTTTTTTTGAAGTGGGATGACTACCGCTTCTCTGAAAGCTATTGGTACAATGCCATGGGACAGTGAGAGATTCAGAAACATAAGAAAAATGTCCGGGAAGGACCGATAGATTGCTTTCAGAATGTTCATGGGGCAGTCCTTCTTGGGGGAGCCTGATTTGTCCTTTGCTACGAGTTCCAAAAGGGGTTGCTTATCTAGCATAGGGAAGATGTTAAGGGAGTATGAGTTGGAGTGGACCCAATTGTCTATTGTTCTTCAGTTGTTGGGAACAATGGAATTTAGATTTTTTTAAAACAATTCTACGAAAAAGGAGTTCAGGTCATTACAGAGTTCCTGGCTAGACGCAAAGGATGGGGTCACGCGACTCGGATTGCATAGTTCTTTCACTATCCTAAATATGTATTTAGAGCCATTGTCGGAGTTAAGTACCCTAATGGTGAAAAAAGCTCCCTTAGCCTCCAAAATAGCTGCTTTATAAATGTGCAAATTTGTGGCAAAATTTAGTTTAACTTCCGCTATAAAGGTTTTGCGCCATTTTCCCTCGGCTTGGCGTACTTAAAGTTTAAGTGTTTTTAAGTCCTTATTAAACCATTTAGATGCTTTGTGCTGCCTAGAGCGGTAAATTTTGGTCTGCAAAGGAGCATGGAGGCTAAAGGACTTCCTTTGCCAGTCAGTGATCTCTATTTCCCAGTTGTCCGGATCTCCTTCAGGGACCGGCTGCTCACAGGACAGGGTATCCACTAGTTTTCCAAGATCAATCCGGTTCCAATTTCTTAAGGTACTTTTGGAGTGAGAGGGATTGATAATCAATGGTAGAGCATGCAGATTAAAACTGATGGTAAAAGGATCTGACCATGCCCAAGGTTGAACTACCAAAGTTGAGCAAATTGACAGTGATGGACCACACTTGATCAAGAGTATGGCCTTTAATGCGTGTGGGGGTGTGAATATGTTGGGTGAGGTTAAGGCAGGCAAGGGACTCCGTGAGTTCCTTGGACGGCTTTCCCCCTTCAGTCTCATTGGCCAAGTAGTTCAGGTCTCCTATGACCATCACTTTGTCATAGTCAGTAGTTAAAGACGCAATGTAGTTCGCTATGACTTTGGGAAAATCAGGCATCATTATAGGAGGTCTCTGTAGTACCACACATATCAGGGTGCTATGGTGCAGGTTTTGTTTGACTACAAGAGAGTCAACTAATGGAATTTCGAAGTGTGGTAGAGTAGAGGCAGATAGTTCTTTTTTGATGACGGCAGCCACTCCTCCCCCTCTTTTCCCTGGCGGTCTGTCAGTACATAAAAGAAAGTATTTGTCAGGAAGGGCTACCAGAATATCAGGGGAGGACTCCTCTGTGAGCCAAGTTTCAGTCAGTAGTAGCAAATCAGGTGCATGAGTAGCTAATATATTGTATATATCTAACTGATGTTTAACCCGGGAACGTGTGTTTAAGTACATCACATTAAGGTCTATAACAGGGCATTTGTCCGTGACGATGGTGGGTGGTGCTAACAGGCTCATAGAAAGTTTACCTACATTTAGGGTATCAATAAAAGCCAAAGGATTGGGATTTAAAAGCTCCAAAAATTGCAATTTTTTTGTCAGTCGCCTTTAAAGTGATCGTACCTTCTTTGGTGCCATAAGGCTGGCTGCTGAGTAGATGTACTTTTGGGCAGAGTAACATGCCCCATGCCCCGTCCTGGTGCGGACAGGCGCAGACCGGCTTGCCAATGGTGCGCCGCTGGCGCGCCCGCTGCGCGTCCGTCCCAGCATCTAATTAAGTAACTGGCCGGCGCAGGAGAGCCTCAGCGCTCCGCCCACCAGGCCGGAAGTCAACCAGCCAGGCAGGGAGGTGTGTCCGCTACCCTCTGAGCAAACGGCAGTGCCGCATCAGACCGGGGAAGCAGAGACAAAATAAAATAAAAGCAGTACAGCAGTAGGTTCAGAAACCGCAATAACAGTTTACAAAGTGTGCAAAATACAAAGTGCAGAGCAAGCAGTATCAAATAATGGGAGGGAAGGGAATGCAGGTTTAAAACTAGTACATTTTAAAACTAAGAAGGTGAGGAGATAGAGCATAGAATGGTATCTCCCCTTGGAACCACATCTCAGCTGCCACGTCCATAAACAGTGCGTGTATCAGAAACTGGACATTTTCATTCTCTACTTTGCTAGCATATATTCTATAGGCTTCACAAAAAATATATGTCCTGCACTTGCACCACACACTATATGTGTGGTGCATAAACAGTGACCAAGTTAGCATACAGCCTGGACAGCAATGTAGTCTGTGTAACATTAAGATACATATAAAACGCCTTGCTAAAGGATGAGAAGAGATCATTTACTCCTTCCAGGCCTTGCCTAAGGGATAGACATGGATGTATCCAGACTAACCTTTCTGCCTTGTAAAAGGGGGGAAGAATAATATCATAAAACACCCCAGAACATGTGTAAAGAGCATGGGGGCATATTGGTACCTTCACCATCTGCCTTGCCCAATGGTAGGTACTATCAACTTTACAGGGAGCATTTATTTATTTCCTGCCCAACCTTGCATAAAGGCAGGGGTGGCTTAGAAATGCTCTCGCTCTCCATCCTTGCCAGAGGGCAGGAGTAAAATATAAAAGTGCACCTGCTCAGGCTTGTCAACCCATCCCCTTGCATTGACAAACTACTGGGTCGACTCCAGACTCCTTGCATTGTCCAAGTGTGGAGCGGTTTCAGTCACCCCCTTGCCTTATCTAAGAGCAAAGTGGCATATCCCCCTCCACCTTCATTTTCCCCTTTGCAGAGTGCCAAGAAGGAGAGATGGAGTGCCCAGATCACCTGTAGAGGAGAAGGCAAGCTGATAACTCCAAAATTACTTCAAGCATTGTGTGGGCCATGGAGGTTTGGGTCAGCTTTCACCTGCTGCTGTTCCCTAATCACTAATAGCAACAAGACAGGGAAGCAAATGCCCCATGACTTGCTTCTTCATATCACAAAGTAGCAAGTCAGCTGGGACCTGCTCCTGAGCCCTGTTCCTAATTGGGAACAGTACACATCAGCAAAAGCCTGTGACTTGTACAATGTGGCTCTAAGAGTAAGCTTTGTTCTTGTTAAAGTCCCCTTCCATTGGACAAGACTTGAAGGGATATGGTGGTGGATACTACCTCCACCCTCTTGTAATGTGTGTGTAGTAATTAAAATGCCACCGCACCACACTACCCCAGGGACTTCATATTAACTTCTCACCCCAGACATTTTTTAATTGTTTCCCAATGTTTACCAACTTAGAGAGAGAAATGTAAAAAGAATGAGAGGAGATTGAAGGAGTACAATAAACACCACATTGATTACAGGGCTCAATTTGTTTTAAACATCTCCTGAAGTTTGTCAGGTAAAATTTTTAAAAAACTACTGGCAAAGCCAAAAGATTTGGCTTGCATGTATAGTTACAAGCCTGGCCTATTGATTTTGCCAATTTCGCTCATCGGGGACATACAGACAGGATCAGGGGTATCGCATGTTGGCACACAAGGACTGCAGCAGGGACTGGACACACAGAAGGTCTGCAGGATGTCAGAGGACCTGAAGGAGAGGCATGGTGCATGCAGTGCCTTGCTGTTCGCAGTAACGGTAACCGCATGGTAAACGCACTAAGGGCGGTAATGGCGGAATAGGCGGGTAATGGCGGGGGAGTGCTGCTTTCGTTTGCCCCCCACGTTACCCGCTCGCTTCAGCTTCAGCTTCAACGCCCCCTCGCCTCCTCGCCTCGCTGTCTCACTGTCTCTCACTGAGCACCTGCAGAAACTCACGGCCACTGCTCACACACCAGCCTTCCGCAGCCTTCCGCAGCCTTCCGCAGCTTTTCCACAGCCCTCCACAACTCTGGAGCAGTCCGTAACCCTAGACTGCCACTCCGTTTAGGCGCCTGCGTTTGCCACTGGTCTCGGCATGCTCCGCTCCGTGCTCCGTGCTCCGCTCACTCGCTGCTCACTCAGCTCGTGCTCGTGCTCAGAGCCCAAGACTCGTACTCCAGCTAATTGGTGTCCTGGCTGCCAGGAAAGTCCCTACTCAGCATATTTCTCTTTGCATGCAGTGGGTCTGCAGCGGTGGAGCAGCATGGCTCCCAACGGCTGCAAAGATGAGGCAGTGGGACAGACAGGGAAGCTTTAGGGTGGAGTAGGGGCAGATAGCGGGGCTTCGGAGATGGACAGTGCAGCTTCAGGGCCGGGGCTAGGCATGGGCAGTGTGGGCAGCTGCCCAGGGACTCGCACTTTGCCTGCCAGGATGGGGGCCCGCACAATGGCAACACCCCACCAGTCCTCGTGTACCCCTGCCGATCAGAGTGAAAGAAAAGCGTCTCTTTACAATTGGGCTCTTGGGAGGGAGGGCCCCCTCCTGGGGCCTCTAAGAGATGGTGTGGGAAGGCCTAGGGTAGGGGGACACCTCTCGGGCTGAGCATTCAGAGAATACGCAGGGCGCCCATTGTCAGCACTTTAGCCCACACAGGTTTAACTCAGCCCCCAAGCAATTCTCACACCTTCAGTTCCAAATGGGATGTACAAGAGGTTCTTGGGGTGGCTGAGAGGAGGAGCTGTGGCCCAGGTGGAGTCTGCACAAAGCAGCTTCCCCGAGATCAGAAGGTATCACTTATGTAAATTTCAGGGGCCTCGCTCATTCCCTTTTGCCCAGGGCCCTGAAAATCCTAGGACCGGCCCTGTGCAGCATTTAGGGACTGCAGGGGAGTAGAGGTGCACACAGGGGCAGATCGGGATGAGTAAGACTTGCAATGGAACAAGGCACACATAGAGAATGGTGACACAAAAAATGGTATTAGCCAGTACATATAGGGGCTGCTTCATACAGAAGGACTGCAAGGAGATTGTGTAATACCAGAGCGATTGCAAAGATGCAGATGGAAAACAGATGGCGTAGATAGGTGGGCAGGTCAGTGAGCGTGAGTATAATTTCACCTTTATATAGGAGAATTTTGGAGTTGTCTCTGAGTCTGGGGATACCTGCAATCACTCTGTTTTGTTTCCTTCTTCATTTTGTCACCTGTTAGAAGAGCTTGTCCTGTGTCATGAAGACTAGGGAGCATGAATCTACAAAAGAATATACATTCTTTGGAATCGTCATGTCCAACGTCAGCACTATACTGTCTCTTATAGTAATCTGCAAACGCCTTGGCTATTACCTCTGGATCTATATGCACTCACCCTTTAGGAGTGTACATGTCAGGGATGGCTGCAAGCGCCCGTTTTTGTTTTAATTGTGCCATCAGTAAGTAGGACTCCAAATTCTATTGTGACATTATATGTGGGATTCCACTTGGGCAGACAAGTGGGTCGCTCCCTCCCTGTACTCCATGTCGAGTAGGGGGTTCCTGTTAGGTGGAAAGGTTGCATCCGAGTAGGCACCGGGTTTTGGGGGAAGTATGGCCAAGGCTTTGAGTGGGCCGGGTCCTGTCCTTGTTCAGCACTGGTAGTTTCTCATAGCAGGTGCTGAGACGGGTCCCAATCAAGCTCTCTATTTTTTCCCTCAGAGTGAAAAAAAAACCTTAACCCCGCAATAGTGCAACCCGTCAGTGCCTTTGAATTTAACTTCGAAGAGATTCCTTTTTCAGTTTTATATAGCAGACGCGTGGAGCTGGAGCGCTTCACATAAGCGCCAGTTAGATTACAGAAGAGAATATACATTTTTTGATGCATGGGTACTGTTGGACCCGGCCCTTTTTGGCAGGTTCACCCCGAAACTTTTTGATTTTTCCTAGCCTGTTTCTGTAACCTGGTGTTGGTGATTTTAGGCCTCTGCGCACTTTTTCACTGTGGTACAGTGTAAAGTGCGTGAGCTCTATGTGTATTTGTGGTGATTGACCTGCCCTCCCATAGGAAGGCATGGGGAATATGTGTGACCATGGTAGTTCCTGATGTGTGGGGAGTGCAGGGTCGAGTTTAGTATGTGCGAACTCGTGAGATCGAATGCTGCATAATGATGTATGAGGCATGAATGTGTCTATTGTGGAAGTGCCACTTCTAGACATGGGTGTGCGCGTGTAGTGAGTCTGCCGGCACGTGATTGGCTGGAGCCTGGCTCCAGGAGTGTGCCTGGGCCTGCTTGTGAATTTACTATCTAGTTTGAGGGTGACAGGGGCTGGTGAGCCCCCATGAGGTTGTATGAGTCAGCCCTTGGTTGAATGACTGCATCTGCAACTAGAGTGGTGGGAGGAGATAGCACCTGGGAGTGAATGATGCTGGGTTTTCCCCACACAATGCTGGCTCCACACCCTGTGGTGCGTCTGATATCCCTAGCCTGGCCAGTGAAAAGAGGACCCTATAACCAGTTCTAGATGGTTCTCACACTGCCTGCACCCTGCTAGACAAAGAATTTTACAGTATAAAAAGGGGCTGTGTCCCCTTACAAAATGTTCTTGTTTTTTACTTGAATCCTGCCAGGGGCGTGCTGCTGCTTGGGCCCAGGGGAAGGCTTGCCTCCCTGGGCCCTGCCCAGCCCCTGGATACTGATGGACTGCTGATGTCCTGGACTCTGGAGATCTTTTGCTGGGTCCCCTCTGCTTCACTTTGCTGCTGGACCTTGCTTATAGCGCTGAAGGAGCGCTTTGTTTTTGACAGAGACCTTCTTTTGCCTGCTAGCGCTTGGGAGCACTTGATTTGTCTTTCATAGCACTTGGGAGAGCTTTGTGCTTTATTTGGAGCTTTTCTCCGCCCCGCATTTTGCGTGAGGAATTGCAGGTGCCCACCCTGCATTAGGCCGTATTTGCCTATTTTAATTATTGCAGGTTATTCCCAGCCTCGAGGGAGCCTACCCCTCTTTGAGCCTGCCGAGGATTGCCGCTGCAGTCTCACCGCCCCAGAAGTCAGGCCAGCTTGCCTGTGATGTGGGCGGGGCCGCGACGGGAACGGAAGCAGGAAGCGGCAGCCTGGAGCCTCGCAGCCCCACATCCCGAGTCCCGGTCCCGAGATGGGGGACCGGGTGAAGTCTGGCACTGCGAAGGCGGGGCTCTCCTGAGAAGTGAGAGCCCCGCAGGTGCCACCGAGAGCTGCAGAGATGCGGAGGGGCCCGAGGCACATTGCCGGTGCAGTCCAGCAGCGTAGGCCACAGATCATCCCCCGCCTCGCACATGGAGCAGCCCGGTGAGTGAGGGCTGGAGCAGGGCTCTTTTCAGTGTAGGGCGGCCCCGGATGCTAGCAGGCCGCCCCAACGGTGCCTAAAAAGCTTCTTACCCCTCGTGTGGCTCCGTGGGGGCATGGCGCATTCTTAGAGCCTACCCCGCTGCTACCTCTTGGGGATGTTTGTTTCGAGCGCCAGTGCGCTCCGTGGGGGCATATGCATTTTAGAGCCCGTGCTGGCTCTCCCCCTGGCTATGGTTGGTTGACCCAGATGGTTCCAACATCCAACAGTGATGGCATATTTCTTTTAAGAGCCAGATGGTTCCAAACACGTGGCTGATTGTTTCCCGAGCCACATTATTGTGCCCTGAGCATTTAAAGGGCCAGAGGGGCCCATGTCCTTTCCCCAGTGCTTGGGACATGCCTATTTCTAGAGCCAGATGGCTCCAACGTTGGTACATTTATTTCAAGGGCCAGTGAGGACCCTGTCCCAGTTTTGATTCCCAGCTGCCCAGCAATTAGTGGGCAGCTGCACCGTTTAGGCGCTTGGGATTGTCCTCAGCTGCCCAGCAATTAGTGGACAGCTGCAACGTTTAGGTTTGTGCGCCCATGGCGCACCGCTGACTGGCGCTGCATTTGGCAGCGTGCCCCGACATTCTGGACACATGGCTCTTTAGTACCTTTATTGTACGGCCAGTTGGCCTGGGGGGCTGATAGGTGAATAGGGCGTAAGGCCCTAAGGTGATTTTGCGCAATGTGGCTACCTGCGATGTTTATGATGGTAATTGCCTAATGTGAGTTTTGCGCGATGTGATGTGGTGCTAGGAAATGTAATGCATTTAATATGATTATGCACCTTGATCTTACACCTCTGAATGTTTTTAGGTATCATGTGTTTTTGCGCTATTGAGTTGTGGTCTGGCACCTCTGAATGTTCTTATGCATCATGTGTCTTCCGTGTTCTTACACCTCTGAATGTGTTGGTTTATGCATCATGTGTCTTGTTCTTACACCGCTGAATGTATGTTTTATGCATCATGTGTTTTCCTTCCCTACACCTCTGAATGTTGTGATGCATCATGTGTAATGTGTTCTTGCTTATACCCCTAATTGTATTGTGATACTTAGGTGGTTGTTCTTTCCAGTACAGGTGGTCCTAGTGAGGTCCTGGTTCCCTGCGTGACATTCTCCTAAGGTGGTTAGGGTTGCGTAGGTGGTACTTACCTGTTACCAGTTGTTACTGGTTGTGATCTATAATTGTTATTTTGTGCTATACTTATTCTAAGTTCTAGAAGTGCTATTTCTACTAAGTGCTGATTCTGACAGTGGCCCATGTGGCCCTGTCCTGGTGTAACTAATCCCTTGTGAATATTGCCCATACCAGTTGACACCATGTATATTGTGTGATATTATCTGATGTGTTTTGACAATACAAAAGTTATTTTTATATAACCTTGTGTGGAGTTCCTTTTGTGGTGTGCCTAGGATGTTGTTGCTGTTGTGTGCGTGCGCAAATGCTTTACACATTGCCTCCGGGATAAGCCGGTCTGCTCGTACCAAGCTATCAAGGGGCTGAGCAGGGGTTATCTTGGCGTGCGACTCCCTTGCCCTGACCAGAATGGTGGTTTCTGCCTAGCTTTGGCGTCAGCCTTAGCAACCAGAAATAGCCAGTTCTAACAGGTACGTTTGTGTGTGCTTGGGGCAGGGAGGGTATTTGGGAGTGTGGAGATGGAAGAGGCAGGAGGGAGAGGGACTGCTCGAGTTGGGACACTGCTGCCGCCAGGCTTGAACCTGCTTTCTCAGCTGGAATTTTCAATATTATATACAACAAAGTGATAATTGTTGCCTATTTATCTTATGCAATTTACAGCCATGACAATGCCAACAGTCCTGGCTTGTTGTAGGTGTAATGCTACTTGCATTATATATCTGGATGCAATGACAGAAGCAGCACAATACCACTCAGGCGGCACACTATGCAAATCACAGATTTTTAGCTTAAGTGTATTAAGCCACGCCCTGAATTACAGAAGCCACGCCCCTATGAGAGACTCCCCCACCCTCCCCAGGGTTTTCATCCCGTTTAAAGCCCTGAGTGTGGCTGCACACCTGAGGGCGCACACGCCTAGATGGTCAGGATAATCCAAGGTCGGGCCGGTGTGATTCCTGTAGCAGTCACAAGATTTAGCAGCTTTCTCTTGTCAATCTCCCAAAGGCTGCTCCATGCTATGCTGTATCAGCCTTGTCATCCTTCAGGGAGTGTATACAGAGTTGGACCCAGAGGCACCCGACTGACAGCCGCGTCTTCCTCCTGGGTTGAGAGAGAGCTCCCGGCAATAAGGGGAAGTGTCCACATAAGCTGACAGCCGTTGGCTCAGCGCCTGACTAGCTGCCGAGACACTCAAGGACACGGCTCTACCCCGAGGGCAATGGGTGATCTCTAGTGAACGATGGGTGGAGATGGTGTAGTCGGCAGGGGATCCCCCAATACCACACGCTGTGGGTGGTCGCATTCTCTCAGCAGAGACCAATAGTTTCGTCAGTGTCATTGGATGTGCTTCATTTTTCCCCATAGGTCTGTGGAGCTCTATGCAAAGGCAGCCATATCAGCCGGTGGCCAGAATCGATCCTTTGATCCATGATTTTCAAGTGTGTGCTTGCATTGTTTGGTGTGCCATAAGGTGATCTCTTACCGAGAGCAAAGGCAATGAAAGATCAAGTGTTCTTCCCTAGATGACATGTGACCCCTCCCTTCTGTTCCCATTGTTCGCCTTGGATTTTGGTTTTTCTCCCCCAAAAAGTAAAACCACAAGAAAAAACATTTTGAATCAAATGTATTGGTTTAAGCAAAGATTATATGTGATGTTTGTGCGATGGCAGTTTGTGAAAGTGCTGGGTAGGAGATGAGTGAATAAAATAGTAAGTGAAAGGAAGTGAGACAATGAGTGAAAATAAGGAACTGAGTGAATGGTATTGAGCCGCAGGGTTAACTGAAGGGCCTGTCTTCTGGTTAGGCCCTATGGCCAACATGCAGCAGGCAGCTGCTTCCTGCTGTTCATGGCCTTTGGCTTCTGCAGAGAGGCTGGGAGCAGGACAACATTTCTGGCTAATTCTTGTGCTGAAGATGTTATGGTTGGCTAATCTTCACTGCATACAGCTTTCAGACATGTGCAATGGGGTTAGCCACAAGGCCTGGCCTCTGGCTAATCCATCCTGTCCACCAGCCATAGGCAACCAACCCAGCTACACACGAACGTAAGCCATGCCAAATGGGGTTTGGCCATAGGTAGCCAGGGGTGGCTGTAGGGGGTACAAAAGGGGGTGGAGATGGATGGAGCATCTGAATCAATCAAACACTCACACCCAGTCAAAAGATCTGGATTTAATCCATCCCCGTTCTTTAGCCCACTCTGCCACCCCAGTTCAGACATGGCTATGTGCAAATCAGTCTGACCCTGTGCCTCATGGGAACAGTCCCGCCCGAACTGCCAAGCCATGTCTTCCCTGGACCGGAAACAAGCTTCCGAGGACCAGTTTCTGGCATTCCAGCCGTCTTCAGCCCGGCTTGCTTGAATCCAGTGGCAAAGTGAGCAAGGGACTCACGTCTGAGCATATCCTGCCACACTTATGGCAGCCAAAAGAGGTACAAAAGGGGGTGGAGATGGACGGAGCATCTGAATTAATCAAACACTCACACCCAGTCAAAAGATCTGGATTTAATCCATCCCCGTTGGCTATGGTGCGTGAAAAAAAAAAGGTGGAAGGCGCGCCTGTGGGTTACAGGCACCTTCTGGGGAGCGAAAAAATCATCGCTACTTATGAAGGTCCAGAGAATCGGGGCACAGGGGGGGAGTCACTCCTGTCCCAGCCGGGCCACGGAGGACTACTGAATAGGATCAAAGCGGAGCACTCTGCATACACAAATAGTGAGAGGAGTCACTTAGCGCGTGTGCAGGAGATTAAAACACGTGGCCTTTCCTTTTGCCACTCACTCACCCTGGTCCTGAAGAAAGTCCCGCCTAGACTCTACAGGGACTGAAACATGTAGACCAATATCAAGTCAACTAAGTAATCATATTTTTTTACTATTAGTTGCAGCACATAGTTTTTAATTGACACCTTGGGCAGCCACGAATAAATTACCAGGCAAGGATTCCCAGAGGTGCATTTTAACATCCACCTTCATCCACTTCACAATATTGCACGACACCCGCTCCGCTGTAGTCAGGCGTTGAAGCACAACCAGGTGGCACTCGGCTGCCTGGTTGGACCCCGATGATGAAGCATGACACCAACCAGGTTGGTGTGTGAGGGGTTTTTAAACAAAGACTGCTTGTGCCCAGCTGACACAGCTACATTTACAGGTGACATGGGATACTAACAGGATTCCATCAGTCCAACACAGTGGTCCAGTCCTCGTTGTTTACTTAGTTTACAAAGCAGCCATGATCATCAACTTCTCTGATCTTGTGGGCAAACTCACCGTCTTGGATGACTGTCACCATGCCTGCATACCCTCCACCATCACTCTGTAGACCGAGAAGTGTACAAAAAAAAGAAAATAAGGCAGCAGACCTTTTCCATCTATGCACCCAGGATTAGGAATCAGGAACAACATCCAAGTATCCATGAGGACCGCTCCAGGGTTGCTGAAGTTTAGGAAGGTGATTAAGACACACCTCATTAACCCGTTGACCGCGGCTGGAATTCCGCCGTGGTGCGGGTGATTTATGACTGGGCGTGGTCACACGCCCACCGTGACGTCGGCTGACGCACGCAAAGGGTTAAAGAACAACATATCACAATGAAGCAATAATCCAATAACTATCTACCTCTCCTATCTACCCAGCAGTCTCCCCATTTCCCAAGTATATATTAGCAGACAAACAAATAATGGAACTCCACTATAACGAACATGTTAATAATTTTTTCGAAAGTGTATGCACACTTCAAATTACTCTAATCATAACTGTATGGTCTGCAAGCATACACAACATGTGCCTCCTCCAGATCTCTTCCTTGGCTCTTTCCTCACACTACCGAACCACAGAAAACACCCTTGTACTCCAATTATCCTTTATTGTGTCCACTAAAGAGTATTGCTGCTTGGTAAAATATTACACATCAACTCAAGGGCAGGCCAGAAAACCACATGCCTTGCACTGCAAAAATATAGGTAACCGAGGTGTAATAGGTGATATGTAGAGTATATGAAACCCAGCATCTGAAGTC
Organism: Lissotriton vulgaris; assembly: GCF_964263255.1. NCBI lineage: Eukaryota > Metazoa > Chordata > Amphibia > Caudata > Salamandridae > Lissotriton > Lissotriton vulgaris. The sequence continues at coordinate 1,299,779,184 of NC_141695.1, read as the reverse complement.
CCAAAGTGAACATGAATATCTATGCCAATAAAGTTATATATACCCCATATCTTCATCCTACCCACATTATCCCCTGACAGCATCACTCTCAATGCCATTCCTATACATTGTAAATTGAATGATAGACTTTGATTAAAAAGGTTAACACAGCAACATATAGAAATCTGTAATCATATATGGCAAAAATTATACCTTTATCATCATATCCCAACCCAAATCACCAACCAAAAAAACTCATAGGTTCGAGTTTAACACATTATAATTGAAACAAAGAAACTCAACAAAAATATACTTCCTCTGTTTATTCAAAGATGGGAGTGCAAAATCCAAAGAAATCAATGCGGTTCAAATGAGGGAAAATCCATTAGGGAGTGGGCGAATGGAAATGTCCTATCACAGTTCCTTTGTTCGCAAGACTCCAGCCCGTGAATTTACCACCCAACTACTCATCTGAACATCTTTGCAAGTTGATGTTATTCTGGTAACCTTTGGTTGAACGGTGGTGACGTTTGCAAAATGTAGGTGCAAGGGACAGGACCATTTATTAAAGAATACTCGGGGAACACGACCTTTGGTCCAATGTCCCGAATGCACTGGTGCCTGAAGAGCCTCTCACCCCTCAGGATCAGGGGAAGATACCCAGAACAAATACACCCAAGGATGTCAATTAACTGATCCAGTCTCTGATTGTTGCCCTGGAGGAAAACCAAAAATGCTGTTTGCCCCACTGAGATGTCCCATAACAACTGCAGTGCCTCCTCAGACACTAACACTTGTTTGATGGGAGCAGGGGAAGAGTGTCCATGGCAAAGGAGACCCCAGTCCTAGGTCTTTGGACAGGGAGCTGGCTCTGTGTTTGTCGATGCCAAAAGGAGTTGCCCAAAGTCTGAGCCCTCAGAGTCAGACTCCAAGGAGGGATCCGAGCCAGACCACTCACCCTCAGTGCCATTGCAGCCCTCAGTGTTAGTGTGGGAACGGTCGATGACTTATGGCCCTCTTGTTGGTCCCCCAAAGAATGAACAGCATCTCGCTTGCATGTTCTAGAGGTAGCTAAATGCACACATATGAAAATATCATGTATAAAGTACAGGGAGAAATATCAAAATGGGACAACAAAAATATGTCACCTAAAAGTTAACAAGTCAATCTACTGATTAAAAAATTTGCAGAATTGAGCCAAACAGAAAACACTGTGTCTTCTTGTAATGGGAATACAAGATGCACTGAAGAGCACACAATCCCAGTGTATTCTTGGAAGGGGAGTATTGTACTACCTCTATATAAGAAGGGACCTAAAACCTCTCTATCTAGTTTTAGACAGATTACTTTGTTGGACACCTCTGACAAATTATTTGCAAAGAGCATTCTTCACCATTTACACCAATGAGTTCAGGACCAGAATATCATACCCGCAGAACAAGCTGGTTTCAGAACTAGGTATAGCACTTTAGATAATATTGCAGTCCTCCAGACTATCATAGAGAAATATGTTTTCCTTCGGGGTATACTAACCTATGCAGTGTTTATTGATTTCTCCTCAGCGTTTAATAAAGTGGAACGTCAAACTCCATAGAGAAAGTTTCTTCTTTGGGTGTCCCTCACCAAATTCTGGGTCTCATTAAGGAGTTGCACTTGGATACCTGGTGCCAAGTCCTGAAGGGAGGATCGCAGGGATTATCCTGTAGGATTAGAACACCTAATGTGCGCATGCTCCCCAGAATTGGAACAATGGATGTTGGCTCTCTATTATACGCTGATGATGTTTCCATTTTCTATTTAACACCAATAGGTTTACAATGGCGCTTAGAAGCCCTTGCTAAATATGCAGACGCCCACTCCCTGAAAATAAATATTAATAAAAGTAATATCTTGATATTTCGTAAGAAAAGGTTTCCGACAGGGGATTGACCTCTTATATTTAAGGAGAAAGATAACAGCCTATACACCTGCGCACTCACTAAGATCTGGTAACCGGAATCTGCTCCGCCCATGCAAAATCAAGAAAACTAAAACGGGAGGACGTGCATTCTCGCATCAAGCCCCTCTCCATTGGAATTGTTTGCCGGATGAGTTGTGCGCCTGCCCTAGTCTGGAACAATTTAAGAAGCTATTAAAAACTTGACTGTTTTAAAGTCGTAATTCCTGTCCTAGCCGCCTGCACTGTACCGCTAAAAGCGTCAAGAGATTCCTGTTGAGATGATTTGTTTGCGCAATACAAGTCTTAAAAAAAAATAAAACATAAAAAAAATAAAGAGGTGTTTTTCAGTGGTGGTTGGTTCCTGAAAAGCATGAACTGGTCGATTCTTATCTGTACACTGGAAAGGTCTTTTCAAAAACTGGGCGAGATACAGAAAATATAAAGCTCTGTGCAAGCAGGGCTATTTCCGAAGCTAGTGCACTGCACAGATTCTATAGAATCTGTGAGAGATACCACTTTGGGCATGTTTTGTCGGATCACTGACATAATATTGAATTCACAAATATAGAATTACCAAAATATCGAAGAAAAAATATAGAATGCAAAAATATCGAATTCCTATCTACAAACAGGTAAGTACAAAAATATCGAATCAAAAATATAGTTTTAAAAAATATAGTTAGTCAAAATATCGAATTTTTTTAAATGTCTTAAAAGTAATTTAAAATTAATGAAATAATAAATGTAACATTTACTATTACCACCCCAGTGAGTGCAACAGTAGGGAAAGCGTTGGATAGCGTAGGGGTAAAAATTACTATTCCCACTCCAGAGAGTGCAACAGTAGGGAAAACGTTGGATAGCGTAGGGGTAAAAATTACTATTACCACTCTAGAGAGTGCAACAGTAGGGAAAGCGTTGGATAGCATAGGGGTAAAAATTACTATTCCCACTCCAGAGAGTGCAACAGTAGGGAAAGCGTTGGATAGCGTAGGGGTCAAAATTACTATTCAATATTAAATTTCTTACCTTCAATTCGATATTTTTCACCACTATATTCTGTCCATTCGATATTTTGTCCATTCTATATTTTGACTTCGATATTTTGGTAATTCTATATTTTGAATTCGATATTTTGTCTTGTTACCGTTTTGTCAATATATAATGTCAAATTTCCTCCCTCCCTGACCTATGCTTCTGATGTTCTGGATATGAGCTATTGGCTTTCCTTTGATAATCCTGAAGGTCGAATTTGGCGCCACATTTGCAATCTAAACACTTTGGCTGCTCCCCATGTTTTGCGCCTTGAATTTGGTTTAGTTTCCTCATATATCTTGTCCTTGGCAGCAGTGTTGAGGCGGGGCAATTCTCTTCTCCGGGGGGGATGAAGAACACTTAGGCCCACCTTGAGAGTCGCCATTTTCTTTAGGCTGAAAGAGCAGTTGACATTTTTAGATCCTTTAAACAAGCAAATTATAAATTTGGGCTTAGGTCGAACAACAATTCCCCCATGTGAAAGCCTGCGTTGAAGAGGTATGCAAAGAGTTTTGTGTCTACCATCTGTTTGGCTAGAGACGTTGCCTTAAGTCAGACCAAGTCGCATAATGAGGTGGTCTGTGGGAGTTAGCTTGGAGAACAAACCAAAGTCTTATTTAACTTGGAACTTGCCTCATGGGGTGAGAATACTGATGCTCTTGTTGAGACTGCATTTGCTGCACTTAAATAAATTACTGGTATCTGGGACAAAATACTGAAAAAGGAGTGAATTTGTGAGATGTGTTATCTACAAGTAGAAGATATTAATCATGTGCTATTGGTGTGTCTGGGGTATTAAAGGCTAGGCCCTCTTTTTAGCGGCCTTTATTCTTTAAATTTAACATGCACTCTTACATTGAGGCCAGTTCATTTATTTTGTCCCCCCAAATGAAATGATTTGTAACAGGATTTAAAAAAAAACTTTTCTAGTTGTTTACTAGGAACTATAATGTTATTTTTTATGTAGATATATTTTTATTCTTACTCATTTCGGAATGTGTCCATTGTAATATTCCCTGGAATGCTCTTTTTCTACTTGCACTTTGTATATTGCACTCTGCGCTTTGCTGTTTTATAAGATTGTTTTTTGTTTTTCTTATATGTGATATAGTATGTAGGGTAAAATGTCTTTAAGAGGTATGTCTATGTATAGGAAATGTATTTATCGGCGGAATTGAATTTTTCAACTTATCTGTAGTATATGATTATGTGGACCTCCGTAGGAGTTCCGTATCATAAAAATAAAATAAATGAAATGAAATGACAGTGTATACTAAGCTTCATTTTTACATGTGTTTAACAGGTGAAGATGGTGCAGTTAACACTGGATATTTTTGTGTCTTTCATGTGTTCTGGATTCTGAGGCCTTTTGGACATTGCAAGCCAACTGATTATCTTACTACCCATTGTCCATACATACAGACAAGGATGTTGTATTTGATGCTTGGGCAATGGCCTTACCCCACATCTTGCAGATTATGAACTTGGCCTACATATATCTGATAGTATGTCAATGGGACAAAGATACCATGTTCAAACGCAGACAAATTTGCCAAAGTGGTAGGTAAGCATGTCGACTCTACATGCAGAACTTGGATACAGGCCTATCACAGTGTAACTGGGATCCTTTGAAACATTGCCAAAGTGAGATATGTCAAAGTACACCTGGTTAGGGCATGTGCCAGGACAGTCACAGATAGTATTGCCAAACCACACTATTCAAGGAACACAGGAGGCATGTGACAATGGGGACTGCTAGTCATACATGTAGACATTTTAGATGTATCTAAAGGCATGGGAAACAGACAAGGCTCAATATGGACATACATTTAATCCAGTCTCCAATGCTGACATGTACACACATATGCCCTTTTAGTCAGGAAGCAGTATCAACAGAGTAACAAGTATCTCAGATCTTTCTAAGAGCATTCTGAGATGCGGAAAAGTTCAATGCCTAACATATCAGCACACAGATGGTATTGCTGAGTCTAATATTTGATAAGCAAAAAGCTGTAGGTTCAATTGAAAATAAGATTTTCCTGGATCTATCAGTGTCCTACAGAATTTCTTTGAGGCCTAGAGAGCGAAAGGATCTGGCAAATGTTTCCTTTTTCTGAAAGTCAGTATATACATTGTACTCCAAACATAAACAACACAAAACCAGCTAATGGCATGGTCAACAACCGAACAACTACACAGAAGATACATTTTCAGCAAGAGTGTTAGATAACATCAGCAGACACATATTAGTTCTCCTTGCCAGGGCCACTGACATTTTGAGGCAGGAGGTGTAAAATGATGTGGCATTGTTGGCTTAGTTAAGCAACAAGAAAAGGCAAAGTATGCAGCATATTGCAGCACATTTGTGATAGAATTGTTTAACTATTTTAGCATTTTTACACTTAAGGACAAAATTGGGGCATATATTGCATCTCATTAGTACCAGTTTAATACCTTGATATAGCAATAAGCAACAGAAAGGTGACCATTCAACGTTTTCAAAGGGCTGTCCATTGTGGGTCAATGTGTTTCGCAGCATTAATGCTAATTTTTGAAACGTTTGAGATTACACAGAAGATTAGGAATTCTGTGGGAAATCTTGCAAATCCATAACTTTGCAAAAAATGCAGTGCCGGCACAATCACACAATCCAGTGGCCCTTCTCATAGCATTGTAACACTACATTGGTATTCCCACACATTCAATCAATCAATCTATCAATCAATCAATCAAACATTTGCAAAGTGCGCTACTCACCGTGAGGGCTGGGGGGGGAGAGAAGCAGCTACTGATCAAACAGCCAGGTCTTGAGAATTCTCCTGAAGGTCAGCAGGACCTGGGTTTGTCACAGGTGGGTGGGAAGGGTGTTCCATGTCTTGGTGGTGAGGTGGGAGAATGATCTGCCACCAGTGGTTGTTCAGCGGATGAGTGGGACGGTGGCGAGGGTGAAGTTAGCAGAGCGAAGCTGGCGGTTTGGGGTGTAGAAGGTGAGTCGTTCATTGAGGTTTGCTGGTCCGGCGTTGTGGAGTGCTTTGTGAGCGTGGGTGAGGAGCTTGAAGGTGATCCTCTTGTTGATCGGGAGCCAGTGCAGGTCTCTCAGGTGGGCGGTGATGTAGCTGTGGCGAGGGATTTCGAGGATGAGGCATGCGGAGGCTTTTGTATGCCTTGAAGTATTTTCTGGAGTTTGGCTGTGGTTCCCGCGTAGAGGGCATTGCCGTAGTCCAGCCTGCTGCTGCAGAGGGCTTGGGTGACTGTCCTTCTGGTTTCGGTGGGGATCCATCTGTAGATCTTGGTTAGCATGCGGAGGGTGTTGAAGCAGGAGGAGACCGCATTGACTTGCTGGGTCATAGAGAGCGTTGAGTCCAGGATGAACCCCTGGTTGCGAGCATGATTGGTGGGTGTCGGGGAAGTTCCCAGAACGGCCGGCCACCAGGAGTCATCCCATGGATTGGGAGCAGTCAAGGATGTTGTTTTCCACAAGGAAGTGGATCAGTTATCTGTTGGCGGTCTTCTCAATGAGTTTCGCCGGTAATGGGAGCAAGGAGATGGGTCGAAAGTTCTTGAGGTCCTTTGGGTCTGCCTTGGGTTTCCTGAGTAGGGCGTTGATCTCAGCGTGGGTCCAGCTCTCTGGGTAGGTAGCGGTCTCAAAGCTGACTCCCAAGGCCCCAAATGCCAGGACGGACACACCACTTGAAGGCAACCACCCCCAAAAACCAGGCAGATAACGCAAGCCCAAACTGGCATCGAGGCCACAGAAACAGAGGTGAGCCAACACAGACAAGAAGAAGCACAGCCCAGAAACTGTACCCATGCTTAAAAAGCAACAGCTGGGAAACAACACAAAAAATCCCAACAGGTAAAAAAGGCAGCAAGCACCACCATACAGAGGCCACCAACCATGTCCGGACTCCATGAGAGACAGGCGACCAGCACCCAACTGGCTGACACCCCCGCACTGCAGTAATGCCAGCCAGCGCAGGATAAGTCTGGCCTCCAGACACACAACACCAAAATTACGACCTCAGACACATCCCCACCAGCGTATAGCGACAGACCCCCGGAATCACAAGAGGCACCTAAACTGCGGCGGCAGGGAAAAAAGACCACGCATAGACTGGATCACAAACTACAGAGAGAGAGCATGTGAGAGCCCGACCACAAGCACCCCGTGTGGTCAGGAAGACCAGGCATCCCTCCGGTTGACACCCCCACCCCACTGGAATGGTGGCCAATGCAGAGAAAGGATGGCCACTCAGTGTCATTAGCAGCCAATGCAAAGTCCAAGATGAAAAGGACAAATACACAACCCTATGCCTATACATGGAGCAACAGAACCCCCCGCAGAAGGGAAGCCAGAAACCCCAATGTCTATGTCCTGGCCAAAACAAGCACACCTGTTGCAAAACAAGCAAACAGCATGTAGACAGTACAACCGCTATATGGTACTTACCCCCGGGGCTGTCAGGCTCCCAAGACACCAACTCCCAAAAATGCCCCCAAAACCAGCCCAGGTGCACTGGCAGCCACCCACACCATTAGCCAGACAGCCAAAGACACATCCAGCCCCAGGACAGAGACATACCGCTGCAGAGCGTCTTCCCCTAGCTTAGCCATCAGGAAGGGCCGGCTGGAAACCTCCACTCCTCCCGACAACCCCAACAAGCCGGGAGGCACACGAAAAACCCAATGGAGGACAGCCCAGCCTTCAGACTGGGAAATCAAGACCACCACTCTGACCAGCATGAGCAGCCCTTTTCCAGCACAATCTTGTCCCTTTCTGTCAGCAGACAGCAAAAAGAACAGGAGGAATGGTGGGTAAGTATTGGTTAAGTATTACCAGTGGGAGGGGTTGGGTAGGGGTCCCAGCATTCCTCTGTTCTATTTTCTGGCTGGGAGATGGTTATCTCTGTAAGTCATGAATGAGACGAGGACTGGTGGGACCTGGACGTAAAGGGGCACATCATAGGGGCCATGAAGTGCTAAACCAATTTTGTTAATCTTTGTGACAACCAGGGATGAAGTCTAATCACTCCTACACAAATAACGTGAAGTTCCAAGAGTGCTAAACTTCAAATGAATATTGTAGTGAAGAATAGAACTGGATAATATTGTTTGCATTACAGTATTATAAGCACAACAATCATGTGTTAAAGCATTTTCTGTGATTTAAATACAGCTTACTGCATGCTGAAAACAATTTCATGCAGTTTTAACAAGAAATATTTGACTTTAAGGGTAGAATAGGTTACACATGATGCCCAGCCTTGACATTTTTGCATTTTGTTATTTTTTATTTTCTACTTTTTGTCCCAGTTGAAGTATCTGTTGGGCCATAGAGCCAGTTGTACTGGGGGTGGATCCCCTCTGGCAGAATTTCCAGTTCTTCTAAGGTGAAATTTGAGGGGTCCTGCAACAGGGCCGGACTGGGAACCAAAACCGGCCCCGGCAAAGTGCTCGGCCGGCCCCCGGGGTGGAGGTCTGAGCTCTTTGCGGGGCCGGTTTTCTGCCGATTTTGTTGCAGGGCCGATTTTGCAGTTATGCTGCATAATCGGCCCCGTAACAAAACCGGCCCCCAAGGGCCCAAAACCGGCCCCCACCCTTGCGGCGCACCGGGAGATTGCCTGGTGCCCGCAGCGGCCAGTCCGGGCCTGCCCTGCAACCAATTGTGTCTATCATGATTGTTCCCAGTTGAATTTTTAGAGCAGCAACAATGGAGGAAGGTGTGCCCTAATGGAGGTTGGGATGCAATTTACCTTATATAGTGGAGAAGTGGGGCTCACTGGTTAGAGAGGCAGACTCTGAAGCAGAGATCAGGCCCGGGACCAGGGTTCAAGTCCCGACGCGGCAGGGTCTTGGGCTCAATGTCCGCGGACTCGATAATTCTCGCCTCAGCGCCTCCTCTAATCATGGGTCCCACTCAGCAACTCTGGGCAATAGCTTGCTTAATCTCCACAACGGCCCCTACAACACTGCGATGCCTGGATTCACCTTGGGGGTGCCCAGGAGGGGCATCTCACAGGGAGAGCCAGGAAGGGTTCCACAGTGTTAACAGCACCTGGACGCCCAGTTGGGGCAGCTGTGCGCTTTACAAAACACACTACTACTACTACATATGCAGGAAAGTCATGTACATCAACATGCCTGAAATTTAATTGGCAGACACTTACATGGCAGACAACAGTCTGACATAAATTATATACTTCTCAAATTGCTGAAAGGTTGTGTTCATCATTTACAGACTAGAACGTCTACCATGGCGGTTAAATCAGTCATCCCCTCTATTGTTCTGTCTATCAAAATAGTTGTCTGCATAGTGAATTTCTGAAAATATGGTGGATAAGTCTGTCATTAACCGAAATATCCATCATTGGTGTCGCTGCTTCCATCAATGTCAACAGAACACTCAGGCCATAAAACCCATCAACATTTCATCTTCTCCCTCTTTTGGCAAAGCTCTCCTTTCATCCAGCTTGTTCTCCTTTGCAACCGTCTAACATTGTTTATTGATTGTCTATAAAATAAAACCATTCACATCATTTAAAGAAATCTTGTCTAGATATACAACCTTATTTTTTTAAGTAAGGAAATTGTAGCTAATGCTAGTTTCATTTTTTATAACAATACATTATAATATGAAAAGAACATATTTTCTCCCTTTAATTTAAACTTTTATTTCTTTTTTTTAATACTCGGGAAGTGGAGGTAGGAATAATGTTAGCCTCCTTGTCTTTAATAGAATCGAAATTCTATATTCACTACAGCTTTAAGAATCAGCATTGTATGGCAAGACAGGGAGCAAGCATTATGCATATTCAAAGCCTCAAAAAGTTAAATCTGAAACATGCTCAGCAGGATTAAAATAACATTTCCTGAAAACTACAGCATGGGGAAACATGGCGGCCGCGAGCTAGAGCGGTTCGCACGCTCCAATCAGCCTCCCGGGACCCGCACCTCTGCGTTGCTGACATTAAAACTATGCCGACGAATTTGACTCGCGGAGAGGCTCTATGACAGAGCGTGCTTGAATTGGTTTAATTTCTAAGGATTTTGAAGGATTCTGAAGGAGACTTACATCGCGGAACCGCAGGTCCGGCGAATGTGTTTGCAGGCGGCACCTCCCTCTCCTGCCTCCGCCTCTCTCCCGTGTTGGAGACGAGCAGCCGTGGAGTTTAAGCGCGGCCATGCGGCTGCTGCTCAGAGGTCTCATACCACGATTTCAATCAGCAGAGGAAGAGGAAAAATAACCCAGAGGGACACAGCATTGTATAGTTCTCCTTTCACTGGAGAAACAGTCGGAGCGCCAGCGGCAGCCGATTCAGAGGAGCCAGAAGACCGGGGCGTTTTTGCTTCAACTGAAAGTAAGGTGTTTGATTTGTTTTGGGACGGATCGAAGGCAGGCAGTGACAAAAATAAGGACCTGCAAGTGAGGATTACAAGGAGTAAGACCAGGAATCTAGGTAAGGAGCTTGGGTTGGAAGAAAGCAGACTACAGCTCCCAGAGTGCACCTTGGGGCTGGCTCCAAAGACAGATCAAGAGCATAAAAAACGGTTAGTTGAGACCAAGGGAGAGACTGTGAAGGGGGGAAATATCAGGCAAAAACAGACCAAAAACAAAAAACTGAAATCCCCGGGTGGTATAACTTCATCACTGCGCTCTTATTTTAGAGCTCTGCCCCAAGTGTTACAGATCACGCAGGATATGGCAGCAGCCATGGGAGAAATCCTGCAGCAGGATAAGCAAGAAGGGCAGGGTATATCTACTGCTATCTCCAGGTCAGTCCCTTCCTCTATTTCGTCCCTTGAAGTGGTAGTGTCCGAAGCACCTATAGTACCTATCCCGCCTTACTCAATGACGGTCATAGAGAATGTTACTGCTAGCAAAACATCTACTCAACAAGATGAAATGCTAGATGAAGAGACACTAGCAGCAGGAAAGGAGAAAAAGCGGGATGCAGTAGACCAGGGTCAGGAAGATTTGGGAGTAGGTAATGCACTTGAGGCCCTAGTCAGCTCTATTGCTGCAATGAGGGAGGAGATAAGACACGATTTTGCAGTTTCTAAAACTAATCAGAGTGAAATAAGAGCAACATGTGAGGTATTAGGCCAAAAGATGGATGGCCTATGTGAGAGAACTGAAATATTAGAAAGCTCAGTAGGTTTTTTGACCACAAATTTAGAGACTGCTAGATCTAAAATACACACCCTCCAAAGAGATGGAGAGAACATGAGAGAGAGAATCGAAGTGTTGGAAAATTATTCAAGACGCAACAACATTCGACTCCTGAAAATCCCAGAAGGCAAGGAAGGTGGTGACCTTAAAGGCTTTATAATACAGCTATTAAAAGAATCCCTTAATCTTGATGAAACAATTGAAGAATTAGACAAGGATATTCAGCGAATACATAGAGATCCGTTTCGCATGAACCCGGCAAGATCTAAACCCAGAAAGGCGTTAATCAATTTTTTGACTTACGCACTTAAAGAAAAGATTCTAAATCTTGCTCTGAAAGCTGGAACAATGAAAGGCCTGGATTTCTCTTTTGAGATACGTTCAGATCTTTCCAAAACTACACTGGATAAACAGTGGGAGCTGGGGCAGCGCATGGACAAATTTAGGTCATTGGGAGCCACGGTGCAGATGAGATTTCCAGCATTTCTACGGATCATGTACAACAACAAGATGCACAACATCCGCTCTATACATGATGCTGATGACCTATTAGAATCCATCCGAGAACACGCCCAGGCCCAGAGTACAAAATAACTTAGGCATGACTAGTAGTATAGAGGTTCCTTTGGGTCCTTATAGGTCCCTATATGTCATATAGGAAAGCTATCTCAACTTCCTGCACTAATCTGAATGGAAGGATATAATAAAAGGGGAAAAAAAAAAACTAACTAAATAAATAAATAAATAAATAAATAAATAAAATATAACAAATAAATAACACAACTAAATGTATACAAAAAAAATGTATATAATGCTATCTAAAAAAAAAAAATATATATATATATATATATATATATATATATATATATATATATATATATATATATATATATATATATATATATATATATATATATATATATATATATAATAATACAAAAAATATATACTAACCTAAAAGAAAGAAGAGCCCAAACATCCTTTTTCAGGTAATAGTACATTTTTATTTTGCGTCCATACTAGTCGGCAATGGTAACTTCTTACCTATAGACATTGTAGCAGCGGGGGGTCGAAGGGTAAGGCTGTAGGTGGGCGTAAATCTAGCCAGATAACAAGCCAGAGTAAGTAAGGGTGGGCTTCCCAGGGGGTGGGGAGGGGGGGAAGGAAGGTTAATATAGCAAAAAATCCTCATCTTTCTGCCCTTTTTAGTTTTTCAGCTTGTCTTTTTTTCCAAAATCAAACTTTCAACATGCTAAAATTAAGATGTCATCAAACAGGGTATAAAATAGTGAAGGAGTTAGGGATTGTATCTATAGCATGACATTTATTTGTTATATGTCCTGGAACGTTAATGGTCTGCGTGTGAGAGGTAGACGAGATCGTATTTTACAATACTTGAGAGACTCACAGGCGCAGATCATGGCTCTCCAGGAAACACATCTCCTTAAAACAGAGGCCACTACCCTACTTAGAAAACAGAGGTGGATCGATAAATTCTGTTCCACAGACCATAATGCTAACATCAGGGGGGTAATATTCATTTTTATCTGCAAAAGCGCAAATTCTGGACTGCAAAGAAAACCACACAGGGAGATGGCTAATAGTGAGAGTCTCGCTGGATGGTCAGATCCGCACCTTAGTGGGTTACTACGGTCCCAACCCAGATGATCCCTCGCACTTGGACGCTGTTAGGAACCAATTAGTATCAGTCCAGGATCCAGTAATCTGGATAGGGGACTTCAACATCGTCCTTAACCCCAGGCTGGATAAATCTACAAAATCTAGAACTTGTAGCTCCGCCAAATCTAGACAAACCCTCATTACAATTATGACATAACTTGGTTTGGCGGATTTGTGGAGAGAAAGAGTTGGCAACAAGTTAGGGGTGCCCTTCCGGAATAGTCGCTTCAAACACAAATCCAGAATTGACTATGCTCTTTCCAGCTATTGCTTAAAGGACACTCTGACAATGATAGATTATCTACCATCACACTTGTCAGACCACTCCGCATTAATATTCAGTTTGAGATCTGAAAATTTCATTAAACATCCATCCTGGTCTTTTGACCGGACACTCTTGCTCGAAGATGAAGAGGTTACATTTCTGGTAGAGGAGTGCTCAGCATTTTTTGATATAAATAGAGACTCCGCAGGCTTGGCTGTTGTTTGGGAGTCATTCAATGCCTTTTTAAGAGGTCAGATCACTATCAGAGCCTCTTATAGGCGAACAATATATGCAGAAAGGGTAGCTAGCCTAGAACAAGATATGAAACTTCTAGAGTTAAAGATCGACCGTCCTCAGGAACATCAGAGGAACAGGAAAAACTGGTGGAGTTAAAATCACAGCTGGAAAATATCCTACAGGAGAGAGTAAATAAAAGGTGGGAAGCGAGCAAGATTTCTCAATTTGAATTCGGAGAAGCTGCAGAGAAAGTGTTAGCATGGAAAGTAAAATCTGACCAAGCTCTGAAATATATTAAGGAAATCAGGATAGAGGGAGAGGCCACGGCAAGATCCACTAACCTAGATATAGGTAGAGCCTTCTTTGAATTCTTTGAGGCGATCTATAGGGAAGATCTTCCCAATGACCAGCAGGCAAGGGATAGATGGCTGGAAGCTATCACGCTTCCAACCCTCTCAACAACACAGAGTAAATATTTAGAGACTGAGATAACAGAGGCTGAGGTGAAAAAAGCCATTTGTCAATCCAAAAAAGGGAAAGCGGCGCAAGGTCCAGATGGTCTGCCGGGAGAGATTTATAGATCATTGGAAAATATCATCGCCCCGTGCTGACAGCCTTATTTAATGGCATCCTAATAGAAGGAGATTTACCCCCTAAATCTTGGGGGGAGGCTACAATCGTACTTATCCCGAAACCAGGGAAATCTTCCCTTGAGTGCGGGTCATATAGACCAATATCATTACTAAATAATGATTATAAAATTTTTACAACAATTATTTCAACAAGATTGGCTAGTGCTATTGGTACTATAGTCCATTCAGATCAAAAAGGATTCATTAAAGGTTGACAACTATTAGACTTAACACATGAATTGAGAGGGGCCATAGACATCGCCACAGCCTTTTCCCTACTCTTAGCTACCCTAACCTTAGACGCAAATAAGGCGTTTGATAGAGTCAACTGGCTCTATCTAAATGATGTACTTAAAAAATTCAACTGTGGGGAAGGTTTTCGCAGAACTATAAACCAGCTGTACTGTGCCCCTTCGGCCAGGTTGTTGGTCAATGGGGTTTTGACGGAAGCCTTTAATATAACCAGAGGTACAAGGCAGGGCTGCCCACTTTCCCCCCTCCTCTTCAATCTATATATCGAACCGTTTGCCCAGGTTTTGCGGGAGGAGGCTAACATTCCATCTTTCACCTTCAGAGAATGGGAAAGGCGGGTAGCACTCTATGCAGATGACATCCTGGTTTTTACATCTGACCCAGTAAATGCATTTCCAGTCATCATTCAGCGGGCTGAAGGATCTGGTCACATTTCGGGTTAAGACATTAACTCGAGCAAAAGCGAAATAATGGCAAGGAACCTACCAAATATACAGCTTGGGGTAAATATTTCAACCTCCATGCGCTATCTAGGGATAAGAGTTACCCAAGAAGTGGGCAGCATAGGACAAACCAACTTGGATAGAATATACAGTGAGAGTAAAAGACTTTTAAAATCCTGGACTCACTTGCCACTTTCTATAATAGGCAGGGTAAATCTAGTCAAAATGTGTATTCTTCCAAAGTTCACGTTTATTTTTAATGCTATCCCCATGGCATTTGACCCTAAAATGATTGAAAAATGTCAGCAAGAAATTAACTCCTTCATTTGGAACTACAAATCCACCAGAATAGCATTGAAAAAGTTGAGAAGAAGGAGAGAGGAGGGTGGTCTTGCATTGCCGGATCTATTGTACTATGCATGGGCCTTCCAGATGTCACACTCTAGGATGCTTTTAAAAATGCCATCTAATCTTCCTACTGGGTCAATATAGAGAGCTATGCTAATGGGGGCGAATCTAGCAGTAGACGGATTCATGTTCAAATTTAAGAATCAGAAATTCTTTAAAAAAATCAAACTTAAAATCCTACAGTCATGGGCTAAAGCCTGGCTTATTATTCGGAAAAAAATGGGGTTGTCTTACTATTCCAATTTCTCTCCAATCTGGGACTCCCCTGGTCTACCACCATGTTTGAGAGATAGTCTGTCTTCCATAATAGAACAAGCCGGCATCACAAGATGGGGTCAGCTATTTAAGGAAGGATCACTAATAGCCTGGGATGAGTTACACGATCACGTTGGCCTTGGGCTTTCTAGATTTAAATACATTCAACTGGAAAGCTGGATGAGATCCCAGCGCCGCATAGACGCCCACATTGGGAAGGCTAGCATACTGGAGGAACGGTTAGTGGAACAACCAATGGGAGGGAAAGAAGTAGCCATATGGTATTGACAGCTGTTGGAGGAAATCGATGGGGAGTTTCTTCCTCCAGATGAGTTATGGGGGGAGGTGACTGGTCTTCAATGTGAAGAGATGTGGCTAAACTCCTTCGGTCTTCTTCATAAAATCGTGAAACCATCATGGCTAAGACAAAATCATCTCTTCTCAGCTCATCGTGCATATATAACACCGTTGAAACTTTCTAAATTTCTCCCCGACAAAAAGTGCAATAAATGTAACTTTATTGCAGCTTGTGATGTTCACATGTTCCTGGATTGCCCTGACATTGCCAGATTTTGGGAAGAAGTGAAGAATACTTTAAACTCTATTCTAAAGGTACCTTTGTCAATAACTCTACCACTTGTCATCTTTGGGCTGAAAGACAACATCACTGGCAAAGCAAGGTCTTTCCTCTTCTATGCAATTTTACTGACAAGAAGATAAATCTGTATACATTGGGTAGAGAAACCAGCCCCATCACACTCTGGGTGGCTTTTGTCTCTATATGAAACATCTAAAGCTGACCTCAAAAGATCATGTAGTAAATGTAACTTGGCTTTCTGGGATCTGTTGATTACATGGAGATAGTTCAGAGGTTTTTTTTTCCCCAGGTCCTATGATTATGCCATGAACACTCCTTGGACCGGGTTTAGCCTTGTTACAATAATGGTCCTGCAGGTTGGAATATACCTAGATGGAGTCAAAGAAAGCCCCTTTGGTTTTGGGACATCTCTGCCACCAATATAACAACTCGCGTCCTTGTGTCGTGCAAGGTGGTTGGTATTTCCTATATTGAGGGTAAGGCAAATGAGGACAAAAAAAAAAGAAAACTTCGGCATCTGATCAATCTACTGCCATCATTACCTCTTGCAGTCATTTCCCAGCAGAAAAAACCTCTTGCTCCCCTCAAACAATGTGATTAAAATCTACCAATATCTACTGCTGACTCTTCCATAACTGCCTGGGCCCATCTAGCGATAGTAGCCTCTGAAACAGATTTATAAGGTTTTGTGTGTGAAATGAACAACTGATTCACACTGTTGTTTTTTGATTTCCTGAACCCTTGATTCATTCTCCTTAACACAACCTACCACGCAAAATTAAAATCTCTGATAGGGGATTTTTCCATAGTCTTGGTCGTTCTCAATATCTAAAAAAAATCCCATCTATTTGATAAAACCTACTGATAATATCCATGGATGTACATAAGAAAACCTTCCAGTCTCTAACTTCTGTGTTAACTCCATTAACGGTAAGTACTTCTTCATTGGCCAAGCTTCAAACATCCTTAAAACCAAATTCACATCCCAAACATTCACATAAGATAATCTTGGTGGTCTCTTCAAATGAATCCCTTTACGCACTCTACAAATCAAATGGTTTCTTCCAATCAATAAAACATTCAATAATGAACGACCCGCTGCAATTCACAACTTATAACAATTCACCCTCCTACAGGAAAAATCCATAGTTAACAACTCTGCAAAGAAATTTGCAACCTCTACTTCATCAGCCTTCACAGGATCCAACGTCCTTTCTAAGAACCAACTAATGAACCCAGTCTTTCATGCACCTTTACATCTCTTTCTGGTTCCTGGTGCCCAAGATTCATTGAGAAGCTCTGAAGCCTCATTTGAAAGACCAACTAATCTTCCTGAATTCCTGAAATCATACAAACTAGAAGGTTTAGCAAACTTGGAGGCATAGTTACAAGCCCCAATCACCACAGGAACGTCACTTTTTATGATGTTCCTGTGGCGATGCAGGCTTTGCATTATTGACAATGGGGTGTTAAGCCACTTAATGTGGCCTAACGCCGGCTTGTAAATAAGGCACCCTTTCACACTAAACTTAGCTTGAAAGGGTTAGGCAATGGGTGTTATTCTGGGTGTTTTACCGCAACACCCATTGATTTTGATGCTACACAATATTTACAAGGGGGGCATAAGTAATAACTAATGCCAAAATTAGGACCAGGGAAAACCTGGACTTAGACTGGTGAAACAAGGAGAAATGCTTTATTTCTCCTTGTTTTTGGCTGTTGCTATGTGTGCTGCATTGTGCAGCACACATAGAAACAGCAAAATTGCATGAATGTTTATGTGCAGGAAGGTGTCCCTTCCTGCACATAAACAATCATTAGAAAAATGACAATTTGCAACTTCTATGTGTGCTGCACAATGCAGCACACATAGGAGTTAAACATTGCCATTTGTGAGTGTTTATATGCAGGAAAGGACACCTTAATGTACATAAACAATAATTCCCCACGACTCAGGAACCCTTGCACTATGGTGCAAGGGTGCCTGTGTTGGCGCTTGGCAGCTTAATTTAGCACCAGCACTAGAGGAAACGCAGGGTGCACTCTTATCTTTGTAAATATGGTACATATCTGCATTTTCAGAATGGCTGAGAGTGGTGTTAGCAAATTTTGCTTAATGCCACGCTGCGTCATTCTGTTGTACATATACCCCTTGGTTCCACCAGAGGATGCTTCTCCCCCTTCACAGCCAATTCCATCACTGACAGAAAGCATATATGAGTTACCCAAAAGGACATTACTAACACTGTTTCACATCTCAGTCTCCAACACTGTCTTTTCAGAAAAGTAGGAAACCGTAATATTTCAGACCTAGCCAACTTTGAATAAACAAATCTACTTCTATTGTTCCCACATCTGGACACCAAATAAAATACTTCCTCTTCTGAAAAATCAAATGGGAAACAAATAAATCCTCCTCTATTTGACCCAGACTTTACTTTATCTTCTGAAAATGTCCCTTCTCACTCACTGCAATCCTTCAAATTGTTAGAAATTCCAATCAGCCGATATATTCTGCTTCACTGGCAAATATTGAGCTGTTACACATGTCCAGTACACCTGGCAAACCTCCCATAACTCTTTTGCAATATTTGACAATTTCTTTGACCTGCTTCTATAAGTCATTGCTGTCATATTGTCTATTCTCAGTAATACTGATCTTCCTTGTGAATGACTACTGAAACTGCAAAGGGCAAAAAGACCTGCAGTCATTTCAACAAACTCATATGCTCATCCTGTGGCATCTGCTTGCACCTGTGGCATCTTACTGAAGTCATGGTTACTGAAGAATGTAATGTCACAATGCCTTTGCTATAGCTTGCTTAGCATGAGTTAGAATGTTACCTTTTGAAAATGAACTGGAGTATGGATTGACCTGTTGCCCTGCCTGGATGAGATCTTCTTACTCTGCAATAAACCTGCATCTTTCTACCTGCCTTGTGTGATCCTTCAGTCTGAATCACAGGATCTTACACATCCATTTCTTACTAATTTCATATTTTCCCAGTTTTCTGACCGAAACACATGTGTTTTGGGCTAATATTGCTTTAAACCTCTTCCAACTTTCATCGGAAAAAAACACACCTCAGCGCATTCCGAATTCAGTCAGAAATGCCCCCAGGCTAAAGAGTCCACTCATTTTAAAAACTAGTGTTTCATCTTGTTGAAACATCCTTTCCTCAAGTAACAAGGATGCGTCTATAGGGGGTGGGGAAGATGGCGGCCGGACGCTAACGCCGGTCGTGAGCTCCGCACCTTTCTCTCGGAGAGGCCATGGGAGGAAGCTGCTACGAACGGAGCTGAGTCTCTGCAATGCAATGCTAAGGCTTAATTTCTTAATGTAACTATATACGACTACATCATTGTGCCTAAAGTAAAGATTAAAGGAACTTTGCAAGTATCGGCCAGCCGGTGGGGAAAAAAAGAAGAAAAAAAAAAGATACAGACCTCACAGCATCCCTCCGACTCAGTGAACGAGCATTTTACCCTTACAGCCCACACCTGCGGCGGTTTCCCAACGGCTCCTGGGCGGGTTTGAATCGTGTTTTGAATCGTCTGACCTTACCGGAGCTTACTGGGAAATGAGATGGTGGTCAGGGAGCAGCCTGGAAACTTGGCGTGGGCTGACACCGATCTAGATGGCATTCGGTGCGGTAACGGAGGAGGCGGCATATCCTGAGGAGGGAGTGGGAGTGGGAGTGAATCCGGCAAAGCAAGGTTGCCGCGGAACCAGTACCTCGTCCCACTCAGCTGTTAACTGGTGGGAGCGGCTTCAGAGGCTCACCGGTGCTGTCGGAGGGCTGCGAGCTGTGTTGCTGTCTACTTGCAAGGAAAGGCTGGGAGATCTGCAAGAGGCTACTCTGCTCCACGCTTAGTTGTACGAAGAGAAGGTATTTGTTCGGAAACAGAAAAAGGAACAGTTTCAGGAGAAATAATAGTACTGCCTGACGTATTACAGAGGGGCTCAAATTTTGAAATAATAAAGGGCTTGAACTGTTTTATCTTAGACAAAATCACAAAAGACCTGCTAATAGCCCAGTTTTCTTTACATACGTTTTCCTATCAGAGAAAAGAAAGGGAAGTGAGTGTCCCCTCAGCAAAAGTGGAGGGGTTAAACTTGAGTTTTGATGAGGCAGTCTTCCCTTTGCCAGCAGCTAGTGTTTGTATTGCGGCACCGGTAGGGGCGGCTCTAACCCAGAAGAAAGGGGTAAGGTCTGGTCTGACTCCCCCGGGGGAGGTGGAGAAAAAAGCTAAGGAGACCCAGAAAAAGGCTATAATTAAAAAAGACTTAGGTTTGGCCCCAATCCCAGGTAATTCTGATGATAAGGGTAGGTCTGCTCATTGCCTTAGAAACAGACAATTCCTTAAGGCAAGCCTCCCGTCAGTCACTAAACAACCGCTGGTTCCTAAAATCACCAGGAGAATCACTCATAAAGCTCTTAAGCCTCTAGTAAATAAATCTAACAATAAAAAAGGACAATTAAGGGTTAACAAAGAGGCAGGCATAGAGGGTAAAGCTCCCAAGGTTAAAGTTACCCCGTCACTGAGGTCTTACTTTAAGATCCAAAATAGTAGCTGGGAAGAAAGCTGCGAAAAAAGCAACCACACATCTGTTGCGTCTGAAGGCGAAGTGGGAGTGGAAATGGAAATGGAAAACAGCCTAGATACCGACCTAGGGGTCGATTAGGATCGCGGACGGACTTGCGTCCGTCCGCGACCCCAGAGCAGGAGGGAACCTCCGCATGGCATGCGGAGTTCCCTCCTGTGCAATTAGGATGTGACCGCCACCCTGGCGGTCACATCCTCTATTTTTAACATTGCGGCGGGTGCAGCTTCAAGCTGCACCCGCGGCAATGTTAATAATGCACGCATTGCATTTGCATGCATAAAGAGGCAGGCACCGCGCGGTGCCTGCCGCTTTCTGCATGCAAATGCAGGGGGGTACCATAGGTACCCCCCATGTGCACCCCCCACCCCCCCTTCACCTAGGGGGCCCGCAACGGGCCCCCGCAGTGAAGTTCCGTATGCTTTTCCACGGCGGAAAACCCGCTGCGGAAAAGCATAACTCACTGGCCATCCTAATATGGTGGACGGTGTCTGGAAGACACCGTCACCATATTAGAGTTTTTCCGCCGCGGTTGTAATCCGACCGCGGCGGAAAAGCTGCGGACGGAAACCAGGACCCACCAGCCATCCTAATGTGGCGGTGGGTCTTTGGTCAGTCCGCTGCGGTTTTTCCGCATCCTCGGGGCCGGCGGTGGCTTCCGCCGGCCCCGAGGATGTGGAAAAACCGCAATCATAATGACCCCCTTAGTACCTGACCTAGTAAGCTCGGGAGGGGTGACAACTGAACAGGACATTTGTTTCATCCAGGAACCAGTCCCAGCTCACTCTCCGAGTCGGGTATCCTCGCCCAGTCCAGAGCTTCCCAGTCCTGGGTATAATAAAGGCACTAGTCAAAAAGCTAATTTGGTCCCTAGCCCAACCTCGAGCCCACTCCAAAGTCCGACACAAAGTCCTGGTAACAACTCTTTTAAAAATCTGCCTAACTCTGCTTCCTGGAACCAGGTTACTGATTTAGAATCTGCACAGGCTACTCCTAGTAACAGCACAGAGATTCTCTTAGAAAAAATGATGGAAGAGATGAGAGCAAGATTTGAGATTTCGGAAAGTAACCAAAACAAGATGCATGAAAAGTTCGAGAGGTTGGATGTTAAGCTTAACGCCCTGGGAGAGAGAGTCACTACAGTGGAAGTAATGGTGGAGGGACTGAACAAAAAGATGGAAACAACTGAGAAGGAAATTAGGTCCCTGAAAGCCAAGGACAGAAATATTGAGGAGAAGCTGAAGGCTTTAGAAAACCAATCTCGAAGATGCAACCTCAGACTTCTTAATGTTCCGGAAGGCCAAGAGGGCTCAGATGTAAAAAAATCTGTGGTCGCATTGTTGGAAGAACATTTTCCATGGAGTAAATCACTTGGGCTAGGAGACGACATCCAACGGGTACACCGAGACCCCTTTGGCAAAACAAAAGAGAGAAAGAACCCGAGGAAAATTCTAGTGAATTTTAAGACATATACTCTTAGAGAAAGGTTCCTGAGTGAGGCATTGAAAGGAGGAGATATCAGCAAAGACAATTGGTCGTTTAAAATTCGATCTGACATCGCAAAAGTTACCCAGGACAGGCAGTGGGAACTAGGACAGTTGATGCCAGAACTAAAATCATTAGGCGCAACTGTCCAGATGAAATTTCCTGCCTCTCTTAGAATAATGTGGAGGAATAAAATGCATAATATCAAAGACCCCAAGGAAGTGGAAGCACTCATGGAGCTTATGCGTGACCAGATAAAGATTCAGTCTGCAACACAAATTTAAATGCAGAGCAGATAGTTATCTCCGTAATCTAAAGAGTAGTAGCGTACTTCAAGAAATATGAACTAATTTAAGGAGCTCAAAAGGGGCCAGAAATAGAGCCCAAAGGAGGAAAGGGAGGCTTCCCCAGGGAGGGTGGGTGTGTCTCCCCACTTTTGTTGTTTCTTTTTTTTCACTATTACTTAAGTTTTAATATTCACATTCTAAAAAAAAGAAAGGGAGGGGGGAACAAAAAGGGGTGGAAACACACAGGGGTGGGGAGCAAGATAGGGTAAAAATAAAAACAAAAAAATGTCCTCGTAAAAACTTTTGAAAAAAAAAAGAATGAGAAATCCGGGGGGTGGCGATACAGAAAAAAAGAAATGATTCAGAAGGTGAAAGAAGTAAATATAACCTCCTGGAACGTAAATGGGCTGCGTACGAAGAGTAGACGGAGAAAGATCTTCGAATACTTAAAATCAATAGATAGTGAGATAATAATACTACAGGAAAAACACCTTTTGAAGAAAGAGTGGGAGGAGATTGCGAAAAACTTAAGGTGGGTGGACTCATATGTATGCACTAATCAAGATTGTGTCACAAAGGGAGTTGCTATTTTATTTAAGAATTCCTTGAAAGTTAGGTTAGAATCCGTAGAAACAGACCCTAAAGGAAGGTGGGCGATAGCTAACATCAGAGTGCTCAATCAATCTCTGTCGGTGGTGGGCTACTACGGCCCGAACCTAGATGACCCTTTTCCTCTGCAGATTTTGTTTAATCATTTAATCTCTGTACCAGGCTAGATTATTATGGGAGGGGATTTTAATATCATCCCGGACCCGAAAGCTGACCGGTATCCAAGGGGAAACAAGCAAACCTGCCAAAATGAGAGAATGGCTGAAAATGTATAAAAGGGATCTAAATCTAATTGACATTTGGAAAGAAAAGGGAGATAAGATAGAGAACTTCACGTTCAAGAACAAACAGTTAGGGATACAATCTAGAATAGATTTGTTTCTAATAGACCAAGGCCTGTTGGAAAAGACTCAACAAGTGGTCCATCTACCAGCACATCTCTCAGATCACTCTGCGGTCCAATTGACACTATCACTAAAAGAATTAATGAAACCTCCAAGGTGGACATTGGATCGCAGGACTCTCTTAAATCCTAATATTGTCACTAGACTTAGGCAAGAAACTAAAAGCTTTTTTGAGATAAATAACGAGAGCACCCCATCTCATATAGTTTGGGACTCATATAAAGCAGTGATCAGAGGAGCGATTTTGGGTCTTGCCTCTCATAAATCAAAAGAGCTTAAAAAAGAGATCCAAAAGATAGAAGATAAGATCATCGTAATAGACCAACAGATTTTAACAGACTCCGGGGGGCCGGAACTAGAATTAGAAGGAACTAAGCAAAAAGACAAACTTTCTGAGATCCTGGAAGATAGAATCAGAGAAAGATGGGACTGCAGTATGTTGGCCCATTATGAATACGGGGAAGGCTGCGGAAAACTACTGGCGTGGAAGACAAGAACAGAAAGGTCCAGAAATAAAATCGCCTACATAGACCCTAGTAATCCAGCGCATAATGGAGCAGAAGAAGAAATAATAAGGCAAGAATTCACAGCTTTCTTCGGGGAACTCTACTCTGAGGATTGTAACCCAACAGTGGAAGAGATAAATACATTTCTAGATACACAAAATCGTCCTAATTTATCACAAGAGATGAAAGATGAGTTAAACACTGAAATCACTACGGAAGAAGTAAAGGGAATCATAAGAAATCTAAAAAGAGGCAAGGCCGCAGGTCCAGATGCCCTTCCAAACGAGCTATATATCAAATTAAAGGACACCTTAGTGATACCTCTTACTTCCCTCCTTAAAATCTTTCTTGAAAATTGCAGCCTCCCAGAGTCTTGGAACGATGCAACTATCACAGTCCTCCTAAAACCAGGTAAAAATCCCAAGAAATGCGAGTCGTATCGCCCTATATCTATTTTAAATTGTGACTACAAAATCTTCACCCAAGTAATGGCGAAGAGACTTGGACAAGTAGTGGGCACCCTGATTAACTCTAATCAAAAAGGGTTTGTGGCGGGAAGAAACTTACAAGAACTAACTCATGAGCTTATTGGAGCAGTGGACATAGCTACGAGTGAGAAACTACCTCTGTCTATAATTACTGTTGACGCTGCAAAAGCGTTCGACAGAGTCAATTGGATCTATCTAAGTGAGGTGTTAAAAAAGTTTGATGTAGGAATTAATATCTCAAAGATGGTAGAAAATATTTATAATTTACCTAAGGCCAGAATATTAATAAATGGGGAGCTGACTGACCAAATTTCAATTAAGAGGGGAACACGCCAGGGGTGTCCCTTATCCCCATTACTATTCAACCTGTACATTGAGCCTGCAGCGGAATGTCTTAGGAACCATCCCGATATTGCCCCCTTTTCATATCAAGATTGGCATAAAAAAGTGTCTCTTTATGCCGATGACCTCATGATTTTCACCTCTGATCTTAAGGAGGCCCTCAAAGCTACTGAGGAAACATTAACAAAGTTTGGTAAAATCTCGGGCTACCTAATAAACAAGTCTAAGACAGAAACCATGACTTGGAACGAGAACTATCAAAGTCCTTATAATAAGGAAAAAATCAGATACTTGGGTATCGACTTGATCAAAGATCTAGATAAGGTAGCACAGGCTAAACTCCAGAAGATACAGGTGGAAGTTAAGGGATTATTGAATGTATGGAAAGGCCTACCCTTGACGATTCTGGGGAAATCGAACATCCTAAAAATGTCAATCTTGCCTAAGTTTACTTTTATTTTTGGTACAATTCCGTTAGAATTCAATAGGGAGCACATAAAGAAAATCCAGGGAGAGTTATCAAGCTTTATATGGTCATCTAAAAAACCCAGAATCGCTTGGACTAAAATAAGGAGAAGGAAAAACCAGGGAGGGCTAGCTACCCCAGATATCGTGGAATATTGCAGAGCATTTCAATTTAAAAATATAAGAATTATGCTTGGCCCTTATGAAGACTACCCATTATATTTACAGAAGTTGTGGAGAAGTGTGGCTCACTGGTTAGAGCAGGCAGACCCTGAAGCAGAGGTCAGACCCGGGACCAGGGTTCAATTCCCGACGCGGCAGGGTCTTGAGCTCAAATGTCCATGGACTCGATAATTCTCACTTCGGTGCCTGACCTAATCATGGGTTCACACTCTGCAACTCTGGGCATTAAGCTTGCTTAATCTCCACAACGGCCCCCCGCGGCGGGATGCCTGGCTTTCACCTTGGGGATGCCCAGGACCGGTTCCCAAGGCAAGCACGGAGATACCCCTTCGGGGGTTGATTCTGACGCTGTATAAGAATATATTAATAATAAATAATTGAACACCAGCCACTTCCTTTTTAAATTCGGTCACCCGAAATTCTTCAAAAAAATTAAACTGAAGACTCTGAGGGCGGCCGCTAAATCTTGGTACTGTATTAGATCTACAGTGAATATCCCACTCCACAGTGACAAAGCCCCAATATGGAACTCACCTTCTACACCTGAGTGCCTTAAGGACTCCCTTTCAACTCCCCTAAAAACAGCAGGAATAACAACATGGGGACAACTGTTATATCAGAACAAAATCATGGAGTGGGAGATTCTGAATCAAACCATGAATTCCTCATTATCCAAATTCAAGTATTACCAACTCTCGAGCTGGACAAAGTCCGTGAAGGAAACCAAGACTGGCAATATACTCCTGGAAAAGAAAATGTTGGAAAAACCCTTCAAGAAGGAAATATCATTCTGGTACTGGGCTCTCATAGTTGCAGGGGAGGAGGAATTTTGGATACCAGAGAGAATTTGGGGGAAAGATCTGCCAACGCTAGATACGACCTACCTATGGCAAGTATCAATGAGCAAATGCTGGTCAATAGTAACATCTGCAGCATTAAAAAGAAACCATATATATATGGGCGCGGAAAAATTATCCAAATTCAGCGGATCTACGGCGAAGTCCTGTCCAAAATGTGGTTTAACGAAGGCCAATGACCTGCATATGTTCTGGCAGTGCCCCCATCTCGACGGTTTCTGGAAGGAAGTGGGTAAGACTATTGAAGAGGTACTGGGAAAGCAGCTAACTTTGAGTATTGACTTAGTATTATTTGGGGTATTTGGTTCTCCCTCAGTAGTCAAGCTAACAGAACAAGAAGAAAATCTGGTGTTTATTTTGATTCTCTTGGCTAGGAGAGAGATTTGTTTAAAGTGGATCACCCCAATTCCACCGACTAGGAGTGAGTGGCTTACGACAATTCTAAAAATGTATAGTTTAGACAAAAAGAAGAAACCCCTTTCTAAAAAATATAGATTTTGGGAGTTATGGGAGAATCATCATTCTGGCGGCTAAAGATCTAATGGAAGTGGGGTTGTCCTCTCAAGTTTGGTTACATATGTTTTTTTGTTTTTTTTTTTTTCCTTTTTTTTTTCTCTTTTCCTTAAGTCCTATGATTAGTGCAAGCAACAATCCAACTGGTTGAAGGCCAAATAGAGTAGCCAAAATGGCTAGCTCAACCAACCCCGGAGAGTAACCTTCAAAATAGTAATTGGAAGTAAGGGGCCCCAAAGTTTCCCAGAAGGAAAAATTCCGGAATCCACCAGGAAGGTGGGATGGGAAGGGCATAAAGGGAAAGTGGGACCCTGATATCTCCTTACTTAAACGTTGCACAATGAGGACTGAATAAAAATGTTTAAAAAAAAAAAAAAAAAAAGGATGCGTCTATAGCAAAAGGCCAAATGCCTTTGGAAACATGTGTAATGCAGAACATTCCCAGAGCGAATATAAACACACGCTTTACACTCTAAAATGAAGTCCTCCGACCGACATTGCTCTTACTTCTCTGCGCAATTTCGAGACATGCTATTCAAACACTGCTCGATACCTGACAGTTAGGAAACTTCTGTACAGGTATTTATTTAAAAGGGAAAAAACATTTTAGGGAACCCAGAGCCTTTCTTTCAAATAAATAACATTTTATTATACTACTACTCACATGCATAAAGAATTTCGTGCTCAGAATGAATCTAAATTTCGTTGCAAATGCTGCACATCAAAACAAGTCAACAAAACCTGCATCCAAACCATTCTCTCTCTCTCATAATAACCCGTTAATTGAATTGATTTGAAAATTCCTAAACTCATACACTTAATTAATGTTAAAATAATACAATTTTAAATTACTTATTTTCTTAGAAGCAGCAAACAGTGGAGGGAGAAGTTGGAATGTTGATGGGTTTTATGGCGTGAGTCTACTGTATAACTTTATGAGCCATTTACCAAAAACTGCTCCCCTTCAAGAAATACCTAGAAATTAGCAAGTATTCCCCGTGTATCATTAGTTCTGAGAGGATTCTCAGTAGTAATATGTACTACACTTGCACACCTGTGTTTAGTTAAAAAAAATCATCTCATTTATTAAAAACATTTCACAAAATTTACATCATTCTGGCATGAAGCTTAATATTTAACAAGATCTTCCTTAAAATTTCAGCATGGGATTTCTAACAACAGTTTATATTTTGAGACACCCCTGAATCACAATTCATAAAAAAATCTCAATAATAATTCACAATCTCGAAAATAAAACAAGTGATAAAACGAATCAATAATATATTTAGCAGGAGGTAGTGAATAAAAGAAGTACTGCATAATGCTAGACCTCTGTCTTGCCATAAAAGCAGTTGAACACTGATCCAATCCATTGTGAACATCATGGCAGTGTATCACTTCTATGATTACTGGCTCCTATCAGGTGACTATCTGATGCTCAAATGGAATAGCATAACCATCTTCTTTAACAGTCTTTATCCTGTTCTTGGATGTTATGCTTGGATACATGCAGAAGCAACAGGAGTGAACCCTTCAACCACGTTAGGATTGGGGTAGAGAGCATGCAATTAACATATAGTATCCCAACTGGTCTAACTTAGAGACAATTAGAGAAGATATGTATAAAACATTATCAAAAGGAGATAAGGAGTCTCTTTTGATATTTCATTAAAGTGCACACGGCATCATATTAATTACAGATATAAAAAGGGGAACACACAGTAACAAAGAGAAATAATTTTGCAGTTACTGCAACACTGCAGAAGGCAATGTAATACATTTAATACAGACTCCGATCCGCCTCCTCCTTCCTTCATCCCGCCCTCTCCCCGTCAACCAACCAGATTAACTGATTCATGGCTGACCCACCTGCGTCATCACACCCCCCTGCCCAATCGCTTTTACTCTTCCGGCTTGTGCTGCCGTTCCCTAGGCAACACAAGCTCGGACTCATTCCCTGGCAGATACCTCATCGCTTGGAGGTACGTCCTTTACAAGCTCTCCAATTTTTCCTCCCCCAACCCCGGATGCCTATACCGACTCAGTCGTTTATTCAGGTTCCCTTTGCTTTTTTAGATTTATTCCTTGATGGCAGATTGCCGATCCCACCGTGGATCGATATAGTAGAACCCTATTCCGGATTCATCACCGGATTGCCTTTCCCGCCGCGTGGATTCCCACCGCTATTGGTAAGTCCGTAGATTTCCCTAGCGTCATAACCCAACCCCCCCCTCCCCTTTGGCCTCGCGGCCGGTTCTTAATTTTTTTCCCCTTCCTTTGTCATCCCTCCCCCTTAGGCTTCTAATCGTCGGATTCTAACCAACCCTGGACCCCCCCCCCCCCCCGGGCTCCTTATCATCGGATTCATACCTATCTCGGACCTGACGCTTGATCTGAACCTATCCCGGACCTGACGCTTGATCCGAGCTGCCCAAGGTATGTCCGCAATGCCCTCCAGTTCGTCCCTTTTCCATCCCTCCTCCTTCCAACCTCCCACCCTTCTCTCCTTTCCTGTGTACACTCCCCACCCTACGTACTGGCTTGCTTCTTCACCCAGTTTCCACGTGGCCCTTCACTCGCGTTCCCCTGAGGCCTGCATGATTCAACATCACTCCAGGACCCACCGGATTGAATTAAGGTTTTTTTCTGCTCGCCGCTTCCCTATACAGGCCCATTACACTCCGTTAAATATTTACTCCTTTCTCACTACCTTCCCCACCCCTGTTCTTTAGCACTGCATGATCGTAATTCACTCTCCTTTACGTTCCTGCATGACCCTCCCTTACCTACACATCAATGGGACACCTACGTGACTGCATGTACAGCACCATTACAGACTAGTTCTGTCTTGCCTAACTAACCTGCCCGGTCTGCATTTTTTTTTTAGACCCCCTTACCATTCTCATTTCATAACTTCCCGCCTTTCCCCCCCGCCCGCACGAATTCCTTCCTGAATAGACTACTCTATCTCTGCCAGCTCATTCCCTACCTATACGTTGCCCCTCCCGTGCCCTCTGGCTAACACCCTTTCCTTTCCACTTCCTGCAGCACTGCACCTTACCCAAGTCCTGATGATGGTCCTGATTTGAAAAGGATCGAAACGTCGTCGACCGTCCAGCGCGGACATAGGCACCTCAGAGCATATGGTTCCTAATACAATAACTGTATCACTGAAGTTTAATGCAAACAAATGAGGAACCATTTTTGCTGTCTTTTACTCACTGTACATAATTATCACCAGTCACCTGTGCCACTGTCGCTGATTATTGCCACTTGTGTTGCTACCGTGTCGTTCACTCACTTGCACTGAGCACCAAGTACAATTTGGGTTTTCTTAAATGTATTACATTGCCTTCGTCAGTGCTGCAATAACTGCAAAATGATTTCTCTTTGTTACTGTGTATTCCTCCTTTTATATCTGTAATAAATATGATGCCGTGTGCACTTTAATGAAATATCAAAAGAGACTCCTTATCTCCTTTTGATAATGTTTTATACATATCTTCTCTAATTGTCTCTAAGTTAGACCAGTTGGGATACTATATGTTAATTGCATGGATACATGCAGAAGCAAGTTATGTTTTAGACATGTTAACAGTTATGATGTGGGCAGCTCTGCATCAGATGACTTAATGACATTTTTTATGTTTATGTTTTTCAGGGGACTTGTATCCCTGTTGTATATTGCTATTGACTCGTCTGAGAAAAACAACAACATCAGGTGAAGTCTGCTTAAATGAGGCCCATGTGAGTACAAGGAGTCCTGTGATACCATGAGCAAGTAGTCAGACACATTAGTTGGCTCAACAGAGATTTTATTAGTAAAATCATAATTGCATTTGGGCACATTGATAAATGTTGATTAACTATAATTGTACATTTTCAAAGTAATCTGTTTTTCTGGCTCTGTAATAAGTTCTTATGAGGAATCTGTTGTGGTGGTGACATTGTGCTCAAAGCAAAACCAAAGGAGATGATGGACGGAGTGTTGAACATTGCAAGCACTCATCCCCAGTAAACTGATCTGGGTTTAATCCATCATCATTCTTTGGCTCACTCCGCCACCCCAGTTCAGACATGGCCATATGCAAATCAGTCTGACACTGTGCCTCATGGGAACAGTCCAGCCCGAAATGCCAAGCCATGTCTTCCCTGGACAGGAAACAAGCATTCTGGGACCGGTTTCTGGCTAATCAGCCGTCATCATCCAGGCTAGATTGGTAAATTATAGGGAACATTAACAACAGTTTATTTAACTTTATAAGAAATGAGTAAACTATTTTTCTATTAAACTTCCATGCAAATTACTTTTATATATTTATTATAAATGCAGAACAAAATGAAAAATTACACAGTACTACCTAAAGTAAATAAAGTTTATTTTATGAAACATTTATAATTATTAAACATTATGTATAAACTTAATTTAAAGTGATTTAAATATACTTTCATATAAAAAAATGTTAGTATTAATTTATATATTCAAAAAAGTCAATAACATATTTAATAATATATTATTAAATATATATATAAAATATGTATTTTTTGATTTTTTTAACATTCAATAATATCTATTTACATTGTTAACTATTTTAAATAATGTAATTTAATTGAACATTATTTCCCAGGAGGTTTAATTTTAAATCCCTACATCAATTTTGTTCTACTGGAGGCTGTTACAGCATTAGTGGTTGGCTATGTTGTGGCGCTGGACTTACACCTTGCTTATTTTGGCAGTAGTAACTTACAGCCCTTTTGTTCAGGGGCTGAACTCGTGTAAGTCTACCTTTTTTAGCAAATTTACACTTGGTTTTGTTAAATAGCCGAAAGTAGTAAAGTTACTCAAAGTGCAAGAGTGAAGTACACGTATAAATTACCCACAAGTGTGAGCTAGCTTTGTGAATAGCCCTGATATAAGTTTATGCCACTAATTCATGGACACACCTTCCTTTGGGCGCAGAATTAAATCTATCAACCTTCATCTATTATCATGTCTAAATGATACTCCCACAGTATTTAAGCTATCTCCATATACCACCCACACTGACACTTGTAAAGAAGGTCCATCCTTTAGGCCCTCATCATGAATGAATCCGAGTTTTCTCACCCCTGTGCAAGCCTCTGTATGTGCAGGGATCGGAATTTCAGGCTGTGCTGTATTTATGGCACCAAATATTTACCAGGCTCAATAAAGACCCAAAATTTCAGTAAATGTCAGCAGATCAAACCTGCCAGAATTTAAAAGGGGAAAAGTGCGGAGTATTTACTGTAACATGCAGTCGTTAGTGTGTACAAATGATTGGAAGTGGCCATAGACATGATATTCTACACTACGGAAGTTGCTCTGGAAGGCTCGCTATTTGGTTTTACTAATACCTTTGGCTAAATGCTGGGAGGCAATGTCATAGCTGAGGGGCCTTCTTCCAAAGATACAAGACTAGGTTAAAAGATGCCTTTGTTTAGTAGTTATACTGTTGACATATACTCACCCTTAATGCCTATACCTGCACTGCAATGTGATGTTTAGTCCCTTACAAATCCATGTTTGTAATTCCGAAACTGTACCATAATCTGTTAATAACATAGATATTTAAGAATATGCATGGTGATATTCAGATGACTGTCATAACCTATGTGAAATGGGGCCTCAGCATCTGAGTAATGTACCATTTATGTTTTAAAGGACAATTGGAAACATTCTGGTTCCTACAAGACTCCTATTGTTCTACACACATATTTATCGGAATTCTCTTTCTTGTTTTTGGACAGATATGATGCTCGGCAGACCTAGGATATCATGGCCTTTCTTTATATTGTTGCCCCTACCCTGAGAGCTGTTGTATTACTCTTTTGTACCTATGAAAAACCTTTAAATACAGATTCCAACAATTAATGAAACCAGGGACGCCACTATTATCCGTCATGGATGACAAATGCACACCAATAGCGGATTATTTCTAGTTGCGATTAATTCTCATGCTTCAATTAATCAATAACATATATGACAATAATCGCAATAAAAAAACAGAAAAGGTGTATTGTGCAGGTAAAATTCTTGTTACAAATCACATTGGTGTGCATAGATATAATGAATTAGTCTATTAAATTATTTACACAATAATTGAAGCTAAAAAGAATCGGGGCATATTTACAAGAAAGTAACGCAGCGCATTAAGTTATCTTGCTCTGCTGCGTGACAGGGGAAAGGCAGGAAAGTGCCATATGTAAAAGAATACGAAGCATTCCCGCCTTTGTCCTTGCACCTGGTGCTATTTTGGGTGCCTAGCGCCAGCTCAGGCACTCTTGTACCTGGTGCCTAATTTGTAAAATAATAAGTGCCAGGGTCTTTGTCAGGAGACCACTGCAGCTTGCATCACCTATTACCCCGGCCAGCAATGCCAGTAATCGTACCAACACACTACTAACCATCACACTCTGATGGTTCTTTCTATTCCTGGCCCCCAAAAGCTATGAGAATGTCCTTGGCAGCAGGTATTAGTCCTTCATATCGTGCATTGACTTAATACGCAGCTGTTGTTGTGCTCATCTCTAAAATAGACAAACCGCGCCAACATGTGGTGCACCGTCATAAGTTCCAGTGTTGACAATTAAGTGCTGGTGCCAAGCACCAGAAACTACTGGCTCAAATTAAGCACTACTTGTACCATAGTGCAAGGGTGCCCGCATTGCATAAAGGACTGTTTTTGTACAAGAAGGGGCACCTTCCTGCGAAAAATAATCCTGAGAGGCACTGCAGCACACGTAGAATGAGGAAGTAACACATTAAAGGTATTTCTTCTCGTTATGCCTCCCAGGGAAGAGGTACCTTTTTGGTGCATGCCCAAGTCTACCTGTGATGGCAAATCTGAGAATGCATCAAAATCCATGGGAGATGCTTGAAAACACTCATGCAACGCCCATAGAACACCTTTCCAGGGCAGAGTAAAGCAACGTTTTGCTCCCCATGAATATATGCCCTCAATTCTTATTAGGTTCTGATTAAGTTGTTTCCAGTTTGTATAGTATGTTGGAGAGTTCATCCTCGTTCGTAGCTAAAGTGCACCCAAAGTGTCTGGCTCATTTAATGCTCCTGACCATCATGCAAACGGAATTCCCTGTCACGTAATAGGTGTTTATAATTGTCCATGCATGGGTGCCATGTGCTAATGGGCTCTTGGCCTGCAGTCTATTAATATTTCTGGTATTGCCCCTTAATTATAATCCGTGCCATAAATGTTCTAAAACTGTTCCGAAAAGCAGGACTAGTGAAGGAGGAGCTATTAAAAGGATCCAACGCTTGATAGCTTATGGGTGTTAAGTACTCAACTTGTCTGGCATGGCTGGACAACTATTTTTAAGCGATATTATCTAAAGGGGAAGGAACGTTCAGGTAGTTATTGACCAGAGGTGTAATAACAGGGCTTGAGTTGAATCCAAAAGCCCTACTCAATAACTGTTTGGGAATGCCCTTTCCCTTGGATGATAATGCAGCATTTATATTCTATATCACACCATCAGGCGTTTGGGTGTATTTCACATTGCTTGTAAGATGTGTTTTTCAGGGTGCTTTTTATGTGTTCTATTAATCAAGGATTATTAAAATCCTGACAAGACTCATATAATCGCATAATCCCCCTTTTACGTATGTGGTATGTTGTTTGAAAAGATGCAGCTGGTAAGCAAGAGGTGCATATGGGCTTTAGCTGCGTCAGTGATGTGAGGGCATGTGACCTGACATCTTGTGGCACAGGATAACTGATCCACTAATGAGGAACCTTAGACTGCAATTTAAAGCTGTTGATGTTGGTCTGTGGTTATGTAATATTGTATGTCTGGACTCTCAAAAATGTAAGAAGAAGATGCAAAATAGAGGTTATAGGGGCTATCCCTTGCCTAAATAAACATTTTCTTATCTCAGGATAAAAGAAAAGGTGAACAATGACTGTCTGTAGACCAACAAAAACAGCAGGCATCCCTCACCTTCAATGTAAGGCCATAAACAATAAAGCACAGAAGAACATTGTTGGATATTTTTTATATTTAACCAGTCAGGAAGATGTCTCCGTTCCAACTAGGATCAGAAGGTACAAAAGCATAAGTGTCACCTGAAGAAATTTGGTGGCAAAGAATTCAAGGTGGCAGAAACCAATTGATGGAATCAACTCCTTTAAAACCTCTCACTAGTCTACTTTCAAACTGAGACTTTGGGCCTCAAAATGAGTTTGGTGCTCGGGAGCGGGACCGCTCCGCTCCCTCACTGCCACCCCCATGTACAAACCAGTCGCCAGATTAAGAATTTTCTCCTGTCTGGCAGGCATTTCTTTGGCGCTCCCAGGGCGGTGCCTATGAAATAGGCATCACAATGGGAACGTCAAAAGCAGTACCTGCACAGAATGGACTGTTGCGGTATATGCCATTCAGGTACTTGTATGCATGCACACAGTATCCACAAGGCAGGAGGTACAAGGGGGCCCTGTAGGGTACCCTTTTTCCTCACTTCCACACTTTTCATGGTGTTCACACTGCAATGAAAAGTGTGGCAGTGACAAAACTTTTAATATGCTTGGCTGGGTCGCAGCCTTAATACTGCCGCACCACCACCAGTGATGTCTGGTCCCTGGTGGCTGCGGTAATCCTAGGGCAACCCAAATGCCCTGGTTGTAATTAGGTGGTCAGAATACCACCACTACTGGGCCCCCCACAAGTCTGGCAGTCCATGCACCACCAGACTCGTAATAAAGCCCTTAGGCAGCATTTGCTCTTTAACATTTCTGAAAGCTGGTCTTGCAGCATTGATGATGCCTTTTTCTTTAATAATGTTTTTTCATTAGTTTTATGAGTAGTAGTCCAGGAAGCTGAAAGCAGGATCCGTTTTTGTAAATCTAAAAATAACACTCCTCTCAAAAAGAAATGTATGTCATATGGAATGAAACTTGCTTCTAGCAAGAACAATTTCCTAGGCAATTCCACAGGGGTTCTACTGTGGTGGTGCTGCAGGGTTCTAGCAAAATTCTATATATAGGGCTAATATTCTGTACTGATGACTAAATTGAAGCAAACCTGGATGCCTTTTTGCTGATCTCACGCTGTGAAACCATTTCCGTTTTAACAGCCTGCAGGAAATGAGAAACTATAGGACATGATTGTTCTCTGTTTCAGTTTGAAGATCTGAAACCTACTAGTTCAAAAACATGAAAAGGGAGGTGTATTGCTTTAACCCCTTGCATGTGTCAGACGGTCACAATCGGCGTGTGCGTAGCACGGCCGGGGGCCGTCCAAACTCCGCCCACTCATTATTTCCCCTGCACCGTGGAGGATTCTGCACCGCGGTCAAGAAGTTAATTGGTAATGTTATAATTTTAAAAACCACAAATTAGTAAAATAAATAATTTCTCATCTATATCCACCATTCCTTACCCACATTTGTTGCCTTAAATCATCGCTATCTCTGTTTCTTAGTAACCCGTACAATTTTTTATATCTGACATTAGGAACATACTGGAAGTCTTTTTCATTGTACAGTTGTAAGTCAATGGGGAAGATTTTTTAGAGGGGCAGGGAACATTGGACAAAATGTGTAAAGCAATTGTTCAGTCACAAACTCTCTGATTCAGAGTTTGTGATCACAAAAATGCTTTTAGGAGTAAGTAACTTTTTACCAGCTCCTACAAGGGGTTTAGAAATGGATAAGGAACTGCAATTACAAAGGGACAAGTTGTACATGCCCCTTCCAAATACTGTTTTTTATCCATATGTATCAACGGCTAAGGACTGGAGCAGTCATAAACCATTGAAAAGTTATTGACTCCCGAGTTGGGGTGGTAACCCATTTGCAAAATGGAAGGGGTCCTTTAGTGACCCTTTTTCCGATGCAAATGTTAAAAAAACACTTCTTAGAGGCAGAAGACATTGTGGACTCTTTATGAAGTGGCAAGGAGTTTCAATGAAGTGATACATTCACATTTTCAAAAAGTGACCTTAAGATCCATACTTCATAAACTAGTGGCATATTATTCTAATTTGGTGCATGGTGCCAATCGAAGAGGGTTTTATACCTTTGCTGTACATGCCATGTGGTACCCAGGCAGCATTCAGAATTATGGAAAAAAATGCACTCAAGGTTGCAAATTTCAAACTCGTACCTCCACTGCGGAGGGTACAAAAATGAGAGACGGAGATTGAGTTTCAATCTGCTAAAAGCAAGACAAGAGCTGGCCCATGACAACCAACCAGGAACCCTGGACAGAACCTCTTAAACTTCAACATAGCTCTCTGCAGTAGAAAATCATATAATGTTCATTGAAGCAAAGTACTTCTGGTACTTGTTAGTGGTAACACAACGTTGAACCTAAAAAATTATTGTGTCAAAATAAGCAATTTTATACAATGTTTTTAACTGTCAATGAGACTGAACAAACAGTGTGCAAAACCTGTAGATTAAATCAGGAGCAAAACACTATAGTGAAAGACAATGGAACTGAGCAACATCAAGGCCCTGAAAAAACTGTTAGGTATAAAATTATAGATTAGTCACAGTGAATTATTGGGATGTTTTTCATCAAGAAGTCTGAGTAACAGCAAAGCTCAAGGTGTCTATGATGTCACTCAGAATTTTAAGATGAAAAACATCTGCATAATACACTTTTTACCTATCTATAATTTGATGTAACGTATGGCCATCAAAATCATCGGCCCCTGTTATCAACTGCTTCACAATGACAGAGGAGTGGTGGGACTACCATACGTAGGATGGTCTCCTCTCCCTGACTCAAAAGTACAAAGTAAATGCTTTCAATTAGCACACCTATCTCAAGAGGAGCCACAACAGCCCTATGAGCCTACTAACTAATCACAACAGAGCAAATCAGAACTGGCTGCCTCTTGTGTGCAGGGAAAAATACAAATGGTAGGCAGTACCAAATATGTGGACTATTTTTATTTAAGGACGGAAGCCCTCACTCACTTATTGGATGGCGTGCTTCATTATTGGCGGTTTCTGACACTTATCCAATCTGATGGATTAATTTGCATAGGGGCATATTTACAAGTTCTGGCGCATCTCTTCAAATCAGCAGGGATGCGCCAGAACAGATGCGTCATGCAGTCCCCTCCTTGCGCCACCACAGATGTGCCGCATTTACAATGCGGCGCACAATGGTGCAAGGAAGGGCAGATGCGTGACACATCTTGTGGTGTATGGGCGGCGCATTGCTGGAGTCGCGTCGCAAGCGTGACGCAACTCCTGCAAGGCACAGGGGCCACCCATACTTAACGTGGATCATCACTCCTAAGGCCTGCTTGAAGCAGGCGTAAGGATTTGACGCAGCAGCGTTGTAAAACTGACTCAGTGAAATCTTGTAGATTTCACTGCATCAGTTTTACGGGGCTTTCCTGCGAGGGAACGTCCACCCTGCGACAGAACGCCCACATGAAAGCAGATGCAGGTTTCATGTGGCGCATGGCTTTACAATGTGACACATCTGCCTAGATGAGTCACGTTGTAAATAAGTCGCAACGTGGCGCATTGTTTACGCCGTGGCTGCGTCATTAAAATGACACAACGGCTGCGTAAAAGTGTCGCAAGGGGCTTGTAAATCTGCCCCCAAGTTTTTACCCAGTAGTTATTATGGAAATCTGGGGGGGAGTAAAGAGTAAATATTGTGAACAAGATTTGACAGCACTTGTAATTATATTTTCATGCGGAGTCTAGATTTACATACTCCAAAAGCGTTGATGATAAGAAGTTGAAACACCCCTTTGGTAACAGTTGTATGTGGTCCACTAATTTGGATATGTACCCCTTATGCACTTACATTCACCAGTGTTTTTTCCACATTTGGAGCACAGTGTGGGGCACTTTTATGTGGAATTTTGTAGCACTGAGGACTACATTTATCAGTTTAATTGTTTTATTTTCAGGCCTATGTAACTGATGTTTGAAGGTGGGCACTTGACATCAGAGGACAGACAAACCAATGCAGGTTGTACCAAATGATTTATTCATATGCTTTGTTAACACTTATTTAGAGCAGAGCTGAAGAATGTTGCGGAAACCTCATTTACAGGGTTGAATAGACAGAACAATGTCGACCTTCGCAAGTGGGTAGAATTATTCCACATTTTAATTTTTAACATAGTCTCCGGGGGACCCAGTAAATGTAAATACTCCACCCCGTAGGTAATCTTAATCACCACACTTTTAAACCCCTCTGCACATAATCTTGACACTTAGGGGGACCTGAAAAGTGTCAAAGCCACATACTCATGGGTCCCCATCCCCATAATAACTGTTGAAAAATGGCCCTCTCTGAAGGGTCACCCTGAACGTTTTGCCTTCCTTCTCTTTTCCTGACCAATGCTTTGTTGACTTTAGGACTCTTGAGTACTTTACCACTGCTGACCAGTGCTAAAGTGCCTCAGGCTTCTCC
This sequence comes from Lissotriton vulgaris, assembly GCF_964263255.1. Lineage (NCBI taxonomy): Eukaryota > Metazoa > Chordata > Amphibia > Caudata > Salamandridae > Lissotriton > Lissotriton vulgaris. Next base: position 1,299,740,118 of record NC_141695.1, on the reverse strand, counting down.
CCTAAACATGGTAACTTTAATGTATACACAATTGGCATATTTAGTTTATTTTTACATCTCTTGGTAAGTGGTATATAATAGATCCGGGCACAGTGTGTACAGTCTACTGCCACTTCGACTTACGATTTCAAAACCTTTGCCAAGCCTTAAATGCACCTTTTATTACACATATGTTACCCCTAAGGTAGGCTCTAGTTAGCCTAGAGGGCAGGGTGGTGTATGTAAAATACAGGGCATGTGCTCTTATGTTTCGCATGTCCTGGTTGTGACAAACAGCAAAACAAAAATGCCACTACTTTGAGGCCTACTCTTCTCGTAAGTTAACATTTGGAATTTGTTAATACACTTTTAAACTGTAATTCTTGATTATGAAGGAGTGGCTGTATCATGTTTTATATCTATGGAACGGTAATGATAAATCCTCTTTAATGAAACAGTTAAATTTAACATTACTGTTCTAGAAAAGCCACGTTTAGAAGGTGGACACCTCTGCTCTTACTGCTCTGTGTGTCTGCAGCCTGTCTCCAATATACGTCTGGGGTGGGTGCCAGCTACACTTTGTGCATTCCCTCTAAACAGCCACAAACACAGGAATTTTAGGTGTGCCTGAATACTTATCTGCATTATGATTGTTTGTCTTGAGCAGGAAGGGGGAGCTGACACTTACACCTGAATAGGAAGTGTCCTGCTTCCACACAAAGGGCTGATTACCCCCTGCTGCAAGTCTGGAGCCAGGGCTAGAAAGAAAAGTCCTTTGTGCACTTCAAAGACCCTTTTTTGAAGTACCCCTACTCCAAAGGCACAACTGGGTAAAAGTACTGGGTCTCTGACCCCACCAAGACTGTACACACATGTGACGAACCCTGTCATGAAAAAGGACTGATGTGCTGCTACGAGGACTACTAAAGGGAGTGATGGACGGAGCGTTGACAATACAAACACTCACCCCCAGTCAACTGATCTGGGTTTAATCCATCACCGTTCTTTAGCACACTTCGCCTCCCCAGTTCAGACATGGCCATATGCAAATCAGTCTGACCCTGTGCCTCATGGGAACAGTCCAGCCCGAACTGCCAAGCCATGTCTCCCTGGACTGGAATCAAGCTTCCCAGGACCGGTTTCTGGCATTCCAGCCGTCTTCAGCCGGGCTTGCTTGAATCCAGTGGCAAAGTGAGCAAGGGACTCACGTCTGAGCATACCCTGCCAACTTAGGGCGAACAAAGAAAAACTAAAGGGGGTGATAGACGGAGCGTTGACAATACAAACACTCACCCCCAGTCAACTGATCTGGGTTTAATCCATCACCGTTCTTTAGCGCACTCCACCACCCCAGTTCACACATGGCCATATGCAAATCAGTCTGACCCTGTGCCTCATGGGAACAGTCCAGCCGGAACTGCAAAGCCATGTCTTCCTGGACCGGAATCAAGCTTCCCAGGACCGGTTTCTGGCATTCCAGCCGTCTTCAGCCGGGCTTGCTTGAATCCAGTGGCAAAGTGAGCAAGGGACTCACGTCTGAGCATACCCTGCCAACTTAGGGCGAACAAAGAAAAACTAAAGGGGGTGATGGACGAAGCGTTGACAATACAAACACTCACCCCCAGTCAACTGATCTGGGTTTAATCCATCACCGTTCTTTAGCTCACTCCGCCACTCCAGTTCAGACATGGCCATATGCAAATCAGTCTGACCCTGTGCCTCATGGGAACAGTCAAGCCCGAACTGCCAAGCAATTTCTTCCTGGACTGGAATCAAGCTTCCCAGGACCGGTTTCTGGCATTCCAGCCGTCTTCAGCCGGACTTGCTTGAATCCAGTGGCAAAGTGAGCAAGGGACTCACGTCTGAGCATACCCTGCCAACTTAGGGCGAACAAAGAAAAACTAAAGGGGGTGATGGACGGAGCGTTGACAATACAAACACTCATCCCCAGTCAACTGATCTGGGTTTATTCCATCACCGTTCTTTAGCTCACTCCGCCACCCCAGTTCAGACATGGCCATATGCAAATCAGTCTGACCCATTGCCTCATGGGAACAGTCCAGCCCGAACTGCCAAGCCATTTCTTCCTGGAATGGAATCAAGCTTCCCAGGACCGGTTTCTGGCATTCCAGCTGTCTTCAGCCGGGCTTGCTTGAATCCAGTGGCAAAGTGAGCAAGGGACTCACGTCTGAGCATACCCTGCCAACTTAGGGCGAACAAAGAAAAACTAAAGGGGGTGATGGACGAAGCGTTGACAATACAAACACTCACCCCCAGTCAACTGATCTGGGTTTAACCCATCACCGTTCTTTAGCTCAGTCCGCCACCCCAGTTCAGACATGGCCATATGCCAATCAGTCTGACCCTGTGCCTCATGGGAACAGTCCAGCCCGAACTGCCAAGCCATTTCTTCCTGGACTGGAATCAAGCTTCCCAGGACCGGTTTCGGGCATTCCAGCCGTCTTCAGCCGGACTTGCTTGAATCCAGTGGCAAAGTGAGCAAGGGACTCACGTCTGAGCATACCCTGCCAACTTAGGGCGAACAAAGAAAAACTAAAGGGGGTGATGGACGGAGCGTTGACAATACAAACACTCACCCCCAGTCAACTGATCTGGGTTTAATCCATCACAGTTCTTTAGCTCACTCCGCCACCCCAGTTCAGACATGGCCATATGCAAATCAGTCTGACCCAGTGCCTCATGGAAACAGTCCAGCCCGAACTGCCAAGCCACTTCTTCCTGGACTGGAATCAAGCTTCCCAGGACCGGTTTCTGGCATTCCAGCTGTCTTCAGCCGGGCTTGCTTGAATCCAGTGGCAAAGTGAGCAAGGGATTCACGTCTGAGAATACCCTGCCAACTTAAGGCGTACAAAGAAAAACTAAAGGGGGTGATGGACGGAGCGTTGACAATACAAACACTCACCCCCAGTCAACTGATCTGAGTTTAATCCATCACCGTTCTTTAGCTCACTCCGCCACCCCAGTTCGGACATGGCCATATGCAAATCAGTCTGACCCTGTGCCTCATGGGAACAGTCCAGCCCGAACTGCCAAGCCATGTCTTCCTGGACCGGAATCAAGCTTCCCAGGACCGGTTTCTGGCATTCCAGCTGTCTTCAGCCAGGCTTGCTTGAATCCAGTGGCAAAGTGAGGACTGCCACTCTGCTGGACTGCTGCTCTGGAAGAACAGCTATTCTGCTCTGATATGCTGCGTATTGCCAGCTGTTTGCTACCCTTTGCCCTGCTGAGGAAAAGCCTGGACCTATTTCACTTGAACCCGAAGTGAATCCAAGGACTTTCTGTCATGCCTCCTGTATTGAAATCTCAGGCACATCAAAGACTCACTACCAATCCTGCAACATCACCTGGACTCTGTCATCTGTGAGTCCTGCCATGCCAAGTGTTGCCAACCCAGTCTTGGCCCCTTGGAAGTGAATTGTCCATGATGACCCAGCAGAACCCATGCATTCACTCCGCCACCCCAGTTCAGACATGCCATATGCAAATCAGTCTGACCCTGTGCCTCATGGGAACAGTCCAGCCCGAACTGCCAAGCCATTTCTTCCTGGACTGGAATCAAGCTTCCCAGGACCGGTTTCTGGCATTCCAGCCGTCTTCAGCCGGACTTGCTTGAATCCAGTGGGAAAGTGAGCAAGGGACTCACGACTGAGCATACCCTGCCAACTTAGGGCGAACAAAGAAAAACTAAAGGGGGTGATGGACGGAGCGTTGACAATACAAACACTCACCCCCAGTCAACTGATCTGAGTTTAATCCATCACCGTTCTTTAGCTCACTCCGCCACCCCAGTTCAGACATGGCCATATGCAAATCAGTCTGACCCAGTGCCTCATGGGAACAGTCCAGCCCTAACTGCCAAGCCATTTCTTCCTAGACTGGAATCAAGCTTCCCAGGACCGGTTTCTGGCATTCCAGCTGTCTTCAGCCGGGCTTGCTTGAATCCAGTGGCAAAGTGAGCAAGGGACTCACGTCTGAGCATACCCTGCCAACTTAGGGCGAACAAAGAAAAACTAAAGGGGGTGATGGACGAAGCGTTGACAATACAAACACTCACCCCCAGTCAACTGATCTGGGTTTAATCCATCACCGTTCTTTAGCTCACTCCGCCACCCCAGTTCAGACATGGCCATATGCACAATCAGTCTGACCCTATGCCTCATGGGAACAGTCCAGCCCGAACTGCCAAGCCATTTCTTCCTGGACTGGAATCAAGCTTCCCAGGACCGGTTTCGGGCATTCCAGCCGTTTTCAGCCGGACTTGCTTGAATCCAGTGGCAAAGTGAGCAAGGGACTCACGTCTGAGCATACCCTGCCAACTTAGGGCGAACAAAGAAAAACTAAAGGGGGTGATGGACGGAGCGTTGACAATACAAACACTCACCCCCAGTCAACTGATCTGGGTTTAATCCATCACCGTTCTTTAGCTCACGCCGCCACCCCAGTTCAGACATGGCCATATGCAAATCAGTCTGACCCAGTGCCTCATGGGAACAGTCCAGCCCGAACTGCCAAGCCATTTCTTCCTGGACTGGAATCAAGCTTCCCAGGACCGGTTTCTGGCATTCCAGCTGTCTTCAGCCGGGCTTGCTTGAATCCAGTGGCAAAGTGAGCAAAGGACTCACGTCTGAGCATACCCTGCCAACTTAGGGCGAACAAAGAAAAACTAAAGGGGGTGATGGACGGAGCGTTGACAATACAAACGCTCACCCCCAGTCAACTGATCTGAGTTTAATCCATCACCGTTCTTTAGCTCACTCCGCCACCCCAGTTCAGACATGGCCATATGCAAATCAGTCTGACCCTGTGCCTCATGGGAACAGTCCAGCCCGAACTGCCAAGCTATGTCTTCCTGTACCGGAATCAAGCTTCCCAGGACCGGTTTCTGGCATTCCAGCTGTCTTCAGCCAGGCTTGCTTGAATCCAGTGGCAAAGTGAGGACTGCCACTCTGCTGGACTGCTGCTCTGGAAGAACAGCTATTCTGCTCTGATGTGCTGCGTATTGCCAGCTGTTTGCTCCCCTTTGCCCTGCTGAGGAAAAGCCTGGACCTATTTCACTTGAACCCGAAGTGAATCCAAGGACTTTCTGTCATGCCTCCTGTATTGAACTCTCAGGCACATCAAAGACTCACTACCAATCCTGCAACATCACCTGGACTCTGTCATCTGTGAGTCCTGCCATGCCAAGTGTTGCCAACCCAGTCTTGGCCCCTTGGAAGTGAATTGTCCATGATGACCCAGCAGTACCCATGCATTCACTCCGCCACCCCAGTTCAGACATGCCATATGCAAATCAGTCTGACCCGATGCCTCATGGGAACAGTCCAGCCCGAACTGCCAAGCCATTTCTTCCTGGACTGGAATCAAGCTTCCCAGGACCGGTTTCTGGCATTCCAGCCGTCTTCAGCCGGACTTGCTTGAATCCAGTGGCAAAGTGAGCAAGGGACTCACGTCTGAGCATACCCTGCCAACTTAGGGCGAACAAAGAAAAACTAAAGGGGGTGATGGACGGAGCGTTGACAATACAAACACTCACCCCCAGTCAACTGATCTGAGTTTAATCCATCACCGTTCTTTAGCTCACTCCGCCACCCCAGTTCAGACATGGCCATATGCAAATCAGTCTGACCCTGTGCCTCATGGGAACAGTCCAGCGTCAAGGTTTTAAACTTGATCCTACTGGCCACTGGAAGCCAGTGCAGTGCCCGAAGATGCGGAGAGACAGGGTGCTTGAAGGGAATACACCTCAACAGTCTCGCAGCCCCATTCTGCACCAACTATCGGCGCTGGATTGAATATCGGGGAAGACCTAGATAGAGTCCGTTGGCGTAGTCCAGCCTCGATGTAACTGTGGCATGGACTACAGTCTTACGACACTCTGCTGGTAGAATTCTCAGGATCTTGCGCAGATTCCTCAGCTTGGATAGACAGCATCCTGCTACCTGCCGAATATGAGAATCAAAAGAGAGACTGCTATCCCAGCGGGCTCCCAGGTTTTTTGCGCTCTGGCTCGGCGCCAGGGACATCCCCATTTCCACCGGCCACCAAAACTCTGCAGGGGGGGGCGATCCCTTGCCAAAGAAAATGACCTCTGTCTTCTCAGCATTCAATTTAAGTTTATTAGCGTTCATCCAAATGGCCACATCTCGGAGGCACCCCTTAAAAGTTGCGAAAGCTTCTTCCGACACCTCCGAGTATGGGAACACCAGCTGGGTGTCATCCACATAAGATATTGCCTTGACCCCCCAGTTTGAGATGAGTGTGAACAGAGGTGCCAAGTAAATATTAAATAGAAGCGGGCTCAGGGCCGACCCCTGAGGAACGCCACATTTTACCTTGGTGGGTTTAGATACCATGCGACCCAATGCCACCTTCTGTGTTCTCAGTGATAGGTAAGACTGAACCCATCCAAGTGCTTGATCTTTTAGCCCTATCTCAGCTAGGCGTTGTATGAGCCTATCATGATCCACCGTATACCAATAACTATTGAGTAAAAGCTTGCCTTAATCCATAAGATCACATTAGTGTCAGGAGGGGCCCAATGAAGTGGAATGTCACCCACTGGGTGGGCAAGTGCTTCCGTCCTTAAATAATAATAGTCCACACCTTTGGTACTCCTTACCAGTTCTGGGGTTTCCCTGAAAACTAGAAACAGTCCGTTCTGATGTGTTCTGTCAAAATAAACACCTTACCTGCCTCCCTTAAGCAGCCCCACTGTCTTCCCTGTATTCCATCCTTCTCCTTTAGCTGTGCTTTCATTCAAGCAGAAAAACAGAGCTGCATTGACTGGCTTTGAGAGAGCTCTGCCAGCCTGACCTGGAAGGCTTTTATGACATAGCAGGAGAGGGTAAATGGTTTTGTAATCAACTGTTAGTAAATCATAAGAGTGAGTTAACACATTTAAAAACTGAAATGAACAATAGGGGTTCTTCGTAGAGCTCTCCATAAAATACATCATTATAAATGAGTGTGAATTAGAGGTCAATTATTTACCAGGGGTTTCTGAAAGATGTCAAAAAGACAATAACACAACACTACTCGAGTTTTCTAAGATGTCATTCACAACCCCAAGGCAAAACATACACCTATGATTTATATTTTACCAATTTAAAATGTTATCTTGTATAGGCCTATCTTCCAAATCATCTGGAGAAGTAATGAGGGAGCCTGTCAAAAAATGTTAAAAAATACTACCTCCTGCTTCTCACGCCCGTCATCCTAGAAAAATCTTCTCCATCCCTAAACAAAAAAACAAATACCTGGCCTACTACCATTCAATCCCACCAACATCTGAAAAAATACTCCTCACCTATCTCCAAATATATATATATATATATATATATATATATATATATATATATATAAAAAATCCTGGCCCCCTGCCATACACCATCTTCACCCTCTGTAAAACCTGTTCAAAATGTCAAACAAAATAACTTGCGCCTCTGCCACCAACCTCCAACACCCTCTTTGCAACCCCTTCCTTCCAGCCTGTAGCTGTTCTCTCTGCTTCACACAGAGAGCAAGATCCTCCACCACACCTAGTGACAGCAGCTCTGTGAGAGACACTTCTCCGCGCGGCTTCATTTCTCCTTTCAGCTTGAGTCTGAAGACACCCACTTTAACGGGGGAGAAGGGATTTGCCACAGGCACAGTGCTGCCCACGTTATCCTGTTTCCCTGTTGTCTATTACCTGATAGTCCTATGAACTGGGTCTGGAAACGAACAGACAGAAGAGTGAATACAATCCAGCAGAACAACCACCTGCTTCCTATTGGATAATGCAAGAGCATCTGAGGCATTCAACACCAAATACTGAACCGACTGAAAGTACCCCAACTCAGGAATCTGCTGAATAAGTCAGGCATAAAACAGAATAAGACCTAAATCATTTGCAGCAAAGTCTAAGCCACATTGTATGTGATGAGAGTGTTGCTTCTCTTCACAGGGGGAGGGTGAACCCAAAAGAACCATAACCTTTGATACTCTAGGTAAGTACAGTTAGGCGTTACCTTTGTGTGTGGTTCATAACAGTGAAGCCATTTCGGATGAAAGACATGTAATTGTCATACTGTACAAGGTAGGAGATCTTTATTTAAACTTTACATCTTGAATAAATGGAAACGTGAGACCAAGTAAAGGAAAAGCAATGATGCCCCAAGAATATCTATAATCACAAGTCATTAACTCACCTTCAGAGATGTGTTTTTCGGATAATGTATTTAACAATTGTGCTGTAAAATGCACTGTTTGGCCCCATTTAAAAAAAAATATTTTTGTGACTTGCTACATTTTCTTTCTAATGATGGGTGTTTAAATGTTTGACCAGGTCTGAGTCAATCCCTCGTGATAGGAAGGAACGTTTACATGTTTTCATGCATTGCTCGCATTTTCCATTACATGGAGGCTTAACTGAAATGTGTAATTTGGCAACTATTTATAAATTATAGCAACTAAAAGCACAACTTCCTGTTAAACTAGACTGTGGCAGATGCTTAAATCACTTCTATGTTCCCTGAGGCCATTTGCACAGCAAGAACAATAAAAAGCTTTCTCTCTGTACTGTGCATGCTGGCCAAGACGTTCCCCTTACAATACCCCAGATAAAATGACTAATTGTTTGCTTGGCCCTGGATGCAAAAAGTATGTTGCCCTGCGAGTTCGGAGTACAGTCATAAGAGAATCCGTTTTAGGAAACTATGGCAAGTTTCATTGGGAGAGATAGATGCAGCTCAGATCAATTCCACCTGTATAGTATGAAAAAGAAACTTTATTGAAAAAGGTGCACATTAAAACATAACCTGGCAAAACGCCGACAAAAGTACCACCTCACTATACATAAATGATCTATTCAACAACCTACCCCCACCCCTACTGTCCCACCCACAGTGGCCTGCCCAACAACTATCCCCTTTCCTTTGTGGTGCAATACTTTAAACAGATATACAGATACCCTTAAAGTTGAAGTTCCTGCCTACCCTCCCTTTCCAAGTGTTTCCCTGATGGCAATGCCCCTCAAACGTTTGTCAACTCAGGCAAAATATGTGCCAAATACTTTAATCCACCACCAAGCACCTGTCTCAAGCGACAAAGCATTGACAATACAACTTCCCCTCAAGCACCTGTGCTAAAAAATTGAGCAAACCACGAACCACCACTGGCCATGAAACCAATGAATCCACCCTCCACAACTACCAGAACAAGGGAGCAGGCGGTCAGGAAAAGCTTATATTGCCTAAAGAGCTCCAGGTCAAATTTACTTAAATTGGCAATAGGGAGCCCAAAATAAGTCCCTTTTGTGAACTAATTGGGCAACATTGGGCTCCCAATATTCCCAGGGGAAAGACCTCTCTGCGGTTGCCTATACCCCAAAGCTCTGTTGGGAGACATGAGAGCAGCACAGACCACTTACCACTTGTATAGTGTGAAAAAGTCTGCTTTATGGAAACAGGTGCACATTACAACATAAACTGTCATAACACCGAACAAAACTAACACCTCACTATACATCAATGATCTAGCCAACAACTTCCTCCATCCCACCTGTCCCACCCACAATGGATCACCCAACAGCTATCTCTTCTCCTTTATGGTGCAATACTATATTTGTAACCTTACCTTACCCCCTGCCGCCTATAATTGCCTATATTAACCTTATAACAGATAAATGTCCTACCCTTAAACTTGATGTTCCTGCCTACCCTCCCTTTCCACGTGATTCTCTGATGGCAATGCCCATCAAACTTCTGTCAACTCATGCAAAATTTGTGCCAACCAGTTTAATCCATCACCACCCAAGGGAAGGCTGCTTGTACATTTTCCTTGCCCCCCACCCCCAAGCACCCCAGGACCATTTCAGACTACCACCAGTCTATCTGAGAATATTCAAGGTTCTAGACAGCACCCCCTTCAGTTTCAACAATTACAGATCCATATTGATCCTAGAAAGATGTACTATATCACCCCTGAAAAACTCTACATTGGCATATTTGATGTCTGCATAGCATATTTGGCCAAATCCAATACCCCTGCAAAACCTGCTCATTTCCCTGTTTAACTTCCTGCACTCCCTGTCCACAGTAGAAGGTTTCAGCGCCACCCCCCACATGCATATGGGGAACAAATTCAGTCTATAAAACAGAATGGCCTGACCACTGTACATTGATCTGAAACAAAACCTGCTTCATGGCCCTCATCAACACTAAGCTCTTTTAAAACACAAGATTATTCTCCCCCAAATGCAGCACCAAAACATCCGGGTATCGCCCTCCTTCAGACATTCCAATCAAAGACCCTATCAAATCACGGCACTTCATTCCACGACTTCTCTTCCATGTAACAGAGAACAATTGCTTATTGAACCCCAATTGCACCCCGCAACCCCGCTGTGATGCTTGACGCTCTGGCCACTTGGTGAACGAATGGTCCACTCCCCAGATGGCCATGTCTTTCAATTCCAGACCCCCCTCGGTACCTGAAATAAGACACAGCAGTAACTGTTTATGCAGAGGTACCTGACAAGGCACCCCTCAGCTGCTCACATATAGCATTGAAAGCAATTGGAAGAACAATGCCCCAGTAGCATAATGTCCTCCTTTGGCCAGCCGCTATTGCCTGCCTCTGTCACAGAGCCTCTACAGAATGATTGAGTCCCATATTCAGCCAGAGGTAGACCTAAAGCACCCAGTGCCCTGTTCAGAACTGCCAACAGTGAAAAAGCCATCACCTTCACCCCAGATCACCTCCTGAACACCTCACCCGACTGCCCCAGTGCATGCCTGCCATGAGTCACTCCAGGCTACAGGACATTGTCTAGTTGCTGGCAAAACGTTCAGATTCAAGGACTTCCCTCATTCTCTTTGATCAGACCTTGAATGTCACAGCCAAATCTCCACCTTGTTCCTTCTTCTAGCTCCGTCTTCCTACAACACTCCACCCCGACCCCTCAACAATTCGGACACACAAGAGGCGCTGAAGAACATCCAAGACATCAGGGTTGAAAACAAGCAAATTTCCTCCACTCCTTGATAAATGGGCAGCAACTTTTGTAGCACTGTGCGATATATTCTCCATGTTAGAGGCCTCCTCAAGTGCCCCACCCGGCCTTGCTCTCGTGCCCAATCTTCAATCATCCTTGGTGTGATTGGGTGTGGTTAATAAAGTTGGTTATGTAGTGTGTTCAGTTAACAGTTGCATGCAGAAGAATAAAGATGTGCAAACCAGAGCTCCATGTGAGGCGTGGTCTGTTAAATGCACCTGGGCTGTAGGGGATGCTACAAAGATTTCTCCATCTTTCTCTTCCTTCCTCATTCTCACTTTTCTGTCTTTCTCCTGCTTTCTTAAGGGTAAAGTCTGAAAATGAAAAACAAGTCCAGTTCACCAAAAGTAATTGTGGGTGCCGACCACCTGCAACCAAGGTGTCTAATGACAGGCAGATGCTGTGACCAGCATGCTGAATAGAAGGCTTGAGCTCTGATGAAATTGAGCTATGGGAACAAAAGACATTCTTAAAATCCAGGCTTCCCTATCACTTGAGTAGTTACTTTTTTGTTCTTCAGTCTTGATGGGGTGAAAATAGAGAAAGAAAAAATATAAAGCTTGCTGACATGTGCAGCCTTTGGAGGAGCGTGTGCTTCATTTTGTAAAGCAAAGGTTTGACATGAAGGTTTCTCGGGTGCTCATAATACATACAGAAAAAATTGGGATGACATGTTCAAAGAATACAAAGGTTGTATGAATGATTTAGGACCAACACCTGAAACATAGGAAGTAATGTTAGACGTAGGGGATATTTAACAAATAATCACACTGCTAGTCCTGGGTGTGAAATTCTGGTCATCTCAGAGAGTTTTCAGAGTTTTTCCCACTCCGCATAGCGTGCGGATTTCCCAAAAACTCTGCAGAGTTTTGTTCTTCTCTTACCTACCAAAGTTAAGATGGTGAGCGCGTAAAAGGAAAATATTACTCCAGACCTCCTTGCGAGATTTCTAAATGCAGGCAGTCGCTCATGGTCGCTACCGCTCAGCTCACGCTGAGAAACCTTCCATTTGAGTTGAACTCAGAAAAGATTTCAATTGATTCAAATCCTACAAACCAACTGCCCGCCCCTCCTGCCCCCCCTTTATTCTAACCCTCGAAAACACTTAGATCCCAAACATGGGTTAACAACACCACTCCTCTACCACTCTCACAGACCCCTGCGAGCCTCTAACACCTACTCCACCCCTGATCTATCTGCCCTCTGCCTCTCCTACCTTAACGTCCCCCACCTAAAGAATCTCCCCCCTCTCACTCCAATATCCTTGCTATTTTGGGGACCCGCAGAATCCATGAGCCTCCTAGCTCCCCAAGACCCCCCATCTCGCAAATATTCAATTACTCCCCCCCTATCGCCAAACCCAAACCCCTGACCTGCATGTTCGTCAACTGCCGTTCAGCTGTCCGACATGCGACTGGAATCTCAGAAACCATTCTTAACGAAGACAACGATATCGCCTTCCTCACTGAAACCTGGCTCAAAGAGCATTTGACACCCATCATCAACCTTCTGTCTCCCCTGGCTACTCTATTCTCAGAAGGGATAGACCTGAAAAAATAGGGGGTTACCTAGCTATCATTTTTAAAGAAGAACTTCAACTCTCCCCTGTTAATAACACTGACTACACAACCTTCGAATACTTAGGCGTCGAACTCAAAATGAAATGCTCCCCTCTATACGAATGCTTAACATCTATCACCCCCCGGGTGAACCCCTTCCCTTTGGAGAAGAATTCTCCGACCTCCTTACTAAATCATTACTTTCCAGCTCCAAAAACATTTCCCTAGGAGATCTCAACCCCCATTGGAATGAACCTAATGACCCAGCAATCAGCCTCGTCAATAATCTCCTTGAGATTAGCGACCTCAAGCAACTTTGCCTCTCCCCTACCCACGCTAAAGGAGCTATTCACGATGCAATCATCTCCAACCCAGATCTTACATCCCTATCCAACATCATCCCCATCGACTGGTCTGATCACCATCTCATTCTGTTCACAATATCTCCCCCATCCACTCCTGCCCCTATATAAATAAATAAAGCCACAATGGTAGCTAGAAATTTTAAACAAATCCCTCCTGGTGCACTGGAACATAAACTCCAATCCCAACTTAGTCTCAGCCCCCCCACTACAAATGCTAATGATCTCACAGAGCATTTCAACAAAACTGTAATGGAGGTGTTAGACCAACTTGCCCCTCTGAAAACTAAAACATTAAAAAATGCCCCCTCTAAATCTTGGTTCACACTAGTCCTTAATAAAGAAAGGCGCTCGCTGAGACTGGCGGAAAGAACATGGAGACAACACCCCTGCCCATACCATCTTACCCTCCTTAGAACTGTGAGATCTTCTTACAAAAAACACATCTTCTCAGAGAAAGCGTCATTCTTTAGTCTTCAACTCTCTTGTGCCAAAAACAGACCTAGACAACTGTTCAACATTATTAGAAACCAAACTGCCCCGGCACCACTTAATCCGGTAGCCTCCACTAACAAAAGCGAAGAAATTGCCAACTTTTTCAGTGAAAAAAATCACAAAAGTAGACCGCTCTTTCCTCAATTTTCTACCCTCGCTCACCCCTCAACCACCCTTGATCACCGCACCTCTTCCAACTCCCCCTCCGAGCACTTTCCTGACCCCCTCTCCCCCACTCCTTCCTGTTACCCCTTCGGAACCCATTTCCCTTCCGCTTAAAAATAACGCCTCATGGCATAATTTCCACCCTGTATCTGAACAGGAGGTCTTCAACATTTTAGCCAAAATTAAACTTTCCTCCCACACCAAAGCTCTTCTCCCTTCCGCATTGATCCAAGATCTCAAACATATCATCGTCCCCTAATGGGCCAACATCATCAACGCCTCCCTCTCAACAGGGAGCGTACCCATCTCCCTTCAACTCAGACAAATCACTCCCATACCCAAAAATCCCAAAGCTGAACTCAACGACCCTAATAATCTCCGCCCCATCTCCAACCACCCCCTCCTCTCCAAAGCCCTGGAAAAATATGCCCTCCTCCAACTGGACAAGCACATTGACACGTTCAACCTGCTTGACCCCATGCAATCTAGCTTCCGCAAAGGGTGCAGCACAGAAACCGCGCTTCTTAACATAGATGATGATATTCACCTAGCCCTGGACAAGGATGATACCTACTTACTCATCCTCCTTGACCTTTCCGCAGCATTTGACACAGTTTACCACCCAACCCTACTCAACACACTCAAAAATCGATTCGGCCTCAGTGGCACTGTCCTTCATTGGTTCACTTCCTACTTTCAACATAGAACCCAACAAATTAAAATTCAAAACGGCCTCTCTAGCCCAACCTCTGTCTCCCTTGGTGTCCCTCAAGGATCCATCCTCTCTCCCGCTCTCTTTAACCTCTTTATGGAACCCCTTACCCGGATACTCATACAAGAAAAAAATCACCTACCACCTATATGCTGACGACATCCAATTGTACTATAAAATAAAATCCCATGCTTATATCCTGCACCTTAACTTGGCCTTAACCAAGATACAAACCTGGTTCCAAATCAATGATCTGAAACTCAACCCTAACAAAACTGAGATCATCCTCTTCTCTCCCAAAAACGACCCTCTCCCCATCCAAACATGGATCGCCGACCTTAATGCACCCAACTGCTCTCTCTCCCTCGCCGATTCAGATAAATCACAAGGCATCACCATCAACAATAAACTCACACTAAATTCCCATGTCAAGAACTCTGCAAAAAGTGCACTCTTTACTCTCTGGCATCTCAAAAAAATCAAACCTTTAATCCCAGCTGAAGACTTCAAATTAATTATCCAGTCTCTTGTTCTATTCAAAATAACCTACTCTCTGGCACCCCCAAAATCCACCTGGCCCCCTTTAAATCCGTTCTCAACCTCTCTGCCAGGCTAACAACGAACTGTAAAGACTTTGACAACATCTCCCCTGCCCTCAAGTCCCTCAAGTGGCTCTCCATTGAAGGCAGATCCTCCTATAAAATTGCCTGTTTTACTCACAAAGTACTGTAACAGAAGAACCCTTCCTACCTCTCAACTAAACTTAAAAAATCTGGCTGTACCCAAACA
Source organism: Lissotriton vulgaris (assembly GCF_964263255.1). Classification (NCBI taxonomy): domain Eukaryota; kingdom Metazoa; phylum Chordata; class Amphibia; order Caudata; family Salamandridae; genus Lissotriton; species Lissotriton vulgaris. Next base: position 1,299,725,001 of record NC_141695.1, on the reverse strand, counting down.
CTGAAAAGCTCCAACACTCTCCTTCTCATTACCCCCTACTCAAAAGGGCTGCTTCAAAATCCTGCTCCTACTCTGGTAAGGCCCCAACCATTTGAAATGCCCTACCCAAAGACCTTCGATGCAACCCCTTCTACCCCAGATTAAAAAAGAACTTAAAATTAATTTGCTCACTACATTCTGGGGAAACTAAATCCCGGATCCCCATTCTGACTACCTCTCCTCCTCCCTCATTAGACTACCCCCCTTCCCCCATTCACCCCCCCATTTTCCTCTTGTCGCCCCCTTTCTCCCTCCCCCTCTCTTTCCCACCCACTACCTACTATGGCCTTTGAATCCTCCTTGACATTGTATTACATTTGCTATTTACAATAACATTCTGGTTCCTGCAACTTGGTGCTCTATCACTTCCTATATGTGCCTTTAATCACTATTGTTTCGCTATATTATTCCTTGTTTTTTTTGTTTTTTCTTTTGTTTTTAACACCTGTATAACCCGTTTTTTGTCAACTACCATGATTGTTTTTTATTGTGTACTTCCATTAATGATGTAAAGCACTCTTATACCCTTGGGTGGCGTTAGCGCTATATAAAACCTTCAAAATAAAAGAAAAATGCAGAATCAACCACCAACTTTGATCCACGGTTGAACTAATCCCATACAGAGTGGCCTGGGAGAGTTATCACATTCATTGTGCATTTCTAAGATCCCATGGCGCAAGTTTGTAAAGGACTTGTTATGTACACTATGGTTGAAAGGACTGTGGTTACTTCCTGAAGAAGCTAAGATGATTGCTAAGTACCTGATAAAAGAAGGATTCTGGGTACATGCTTTAGCCAGGGAACTACGCAAATGAAAGAGTGGGGGTTCAGTCAATGAAAATGATAAGAATTTTTCAAATGGTGGATTATAGAAAGTGAAATGCAACTAATAGATTGCTATTAAAAGCGTGCACTGTGCCAGTAAGTGTCCAGAGTCCGTATTTGGTTTCTGAGGAATGGTATTAAGAAGTAATTAATATAGCTGAAACGCAGTGTCGAGAGAACATTTCTACTGGCTTTTATAAAACAAAGGGGCATATTACCAAGACCAGCGTTAAAATTATCGCAGTAGGAAACTGCTGCTAAAGCAGCGATAATAGGTGTAATAAAGCAGATCCACACGCTTGGATTGTTAAGTAGGAGGTATTTAATTAACAACCTCATCCAACAACCAGCAAGTTCCAACTGCCTCTTTTAGAACAATACATAAGAGAACATTGCACTAACTCGGTTCCATGCTGGAACATAGGGCATGGAACCAAGTTACATCATCACACTCCTTCCTCTTTTACACTTCAAAAGATTCAACTGAAAAGATAAACTACAAAAGAAGAAGGAAAATGAAAACAGGTTAGCAAATAAAAGAAATAAGCAAATTCTGCAGATCTACTTTTACCCTTTATCTCACATAATCACTTAAATAATTAGGAACTTTTTGAATCCTTATACTCTTTTGGGTAGAGCTCAGATTAGAACAGACACCAGATAAATCACTACAAGGAGCTTGACTGAAGGGTGTTATTTTCTCAACTTTTGCAACACGACTATGGTTCCAAATACGGCCATCATCGGTCTTAACTGCATTTTTGAAACTTTTAACAATAACTTTTTCACTTGTAAATTTTGACCAATTTTTGCACCTTACAGGAGCTTTGATCTTTATTAGACCACCTATTTTGAATTGAATACTTTTACTTGCCCTGCGAGCATCAACATAAATGTTCCTTTTCCTCTGAAGAGAAAGTTCTTTCTCTCTCCAATCTCCAACATCATTTTTCTTCAGTCGTTTATCCAAAATCATCCACCCTGGACACAAATTGGTATTTGCAGATCTTCCTTTAAAAAGTTCAAAAGGAGTTTTTCCCGCCATTTTTTTACATTTTAGCATTAGTGAATCTTCCATTAAATTCTATACAATCAACAATATAGCCCAACATTTTGCTCGGCAGACCTCCATATCCTGTTGGTCTCACATCTGCTTTCAACAACTTTGTTTTTTTAGAAAATTCCTTTATAAAAAGGTCTTTAGATATGAATGTGATATGGGAACATGAGTAAAATTTCATCTTTATTTTAACATAACCCACCATGGCCCACTCTGAAGGATGTTCTACCCCACATTCATTTATTTGAAAAGAAACTTCTTTTGTCTCATTTCTATAGTCTCTCCTGTTGCGTAAGCAGCAATTCTTCCCATAATGACCCTTTTCCCCACAAACACTGCAGGTGACTTTGAGAGCAGGACAATATTTTGCATTTGCCATGTGTCCAAACCTACCACATCTATAACAATTACCTTGAAAAGAAAATGTCCCTTTCTTTCCCTGATTTGAATTGTCAGTCTTAACCTCACCTTCTAAATCCTCACTCTGACCTTTCTCATCACTTTGGTTTTTATTGTCAAATTTTTGTACAACCTTCTCACTGTGAACATTTTGTTTATTCACTTTGCTTAATTGTCCTACACACTTTAACATGTGTTCTGCACGTTTAGCAATGCTCATCACCTCTTCTAAAGGAGGCTCATCTTTTAAGCAGAGTTCCTCTCTAATTTTGTCGCTAGAACATTTCAAAACAAACTGGTCTCTAATCCTCTCTTCTATTAATTCACTAAATGTACAACTAGAAGCTAACTTGCATAATGAGATGATAAACTCCTCCACACTTTCTCCTTTCCCTTGTTACCTCAATCCAAAATAGTATCTTTCCATGATGGTACTGACTTTCGGAAGATAGTGTAGATCTAATTGTTTTATACAGACCTCATATTTGTTTAAACTCCTCTGTACAGCTTGGCTAAGTTGAGGTAAGTTTTCTAAAACTTCCTGGCCCTCTAACCCAAGACAATGTAGCAAAAGTGCTTGTTTCCTCTCCGCACTTAAATTTGTCCTACACACTCTTGCGTAATTTTCAAAAATCTTTTTCCATTTTTTCCATCTGATTGGTGGTTCTCCTGGTTCAGATAGAAAAAAAGGTGGAGAAGTTACATTTTGCATTTTTCTTCTTTACAAAATATTAACAGAACTAAGATTTTGCAGTTGTTAAATAAATAACTTCAAGCCACAACAAATCTTTTCTTTAAATTAACTTAAAATAAACTCAATACATGAAATTGTCCAGAGGTGTGCTTGTCACCGTAATGTAAGCACTAATGTTATTTGAATACCCACCAGTTTTCTTCTTACATCCTTCTAAACTGCAAGATTTCTCACAGAAGAAATAAAAATGGACACTGCGCTTGTTACACCAACAACAAGCTTCAATCTACTTGCACAGAATCAAAAAAAAAATACCTGTATAAATGTCACCAACAAACTTCCCTTTACAACGAAATTTTTTATTTCAGGTGTGCTTGTCACCGTAACGGCAAGTACAAAACTCCAATACACCAATGTAAATTATTATTTCAAGGTGTGCTTGTCACCGTGACGACAAGCCCGAACTGTCGTTTCCTCCGATGAAGCCTGATTCATCCTTCTCCACACCTAAGATGGCCGCCACGATACATCGGCAACAATTGACTCACTTTCTTTTGTCGATTGTGCTTGTTTCGAGCAACCCGGCCTTCTTTCTAAAGTCAATTGAGCTTGTATACCTGGTCTTTTCCTCTTGGAGCATAGCGCTTGTTTTCTTCTTCACCACACAGTGGAACGCATGCGGCCTATGCGTGTCAGGGGATATCTTCTTCACCACACAGTGGAACGCATGCGGCCTATGCGTGTCATGGAGTTCTTCCGTTTTCTGAATGGCCCACTACCTGCAATTTTCCTGCGTCTCCTGCATTCACCTCCACTCAGCGTCGCTACAGACTCCTTCTCCACAAACTCTCCTTCGCACTTCGCTTTCAATGACACGCTAAAGTGATCAGGTAAGTTTTCTTCATATGCGCAGCCAGTGTAAAAATTCCTTTTTGTTGTTGAGGTTGTTATTTTCCCTTGTGAGTCCATCTCTCCTCCAAACGTCGCCAGTGTAATAAAGTAGATCCACACACTTGGATTGTTGAGTAGGAGGTATTTAATGAACAAACTCATCCAACAGCCAGCAAGTACCAACTGCCTCTTTCAGAACATTACATAAGATAACATTGCACTAACTTGGTTTCATGCTGGAACATAGGGCATGGAACCAAGTTACATCTTGATAATATACCCTAGAGAATTTCAATAGAAACCAATGTTCACACCAGAACATGGACTTCTATTGGAATTCTCAAGGGCATATTATCAAGCTCATTATCGCCGTTTTAGTTGCGGTTTTCTGCCGCTAAACCGGCGAACATTTTTTACGCTGTTCTTGAAAATATGCCCCACCGTGATCAAATAATCAAGAATTTAGTTAGTATGCATTAAAATATAAATACATTGCAATATTTAATATTTATTCCACTTTTGTAAGAATTACCTACAAGATGTGTCAATGCACTTTACAGAAGTAACAACCGGTAGGGATCTCTATTTTTTTATTTTACAAAACAATGAGTCTGGAAAAACAATGAACTAAGCATTGCTTTGAATTCAGCATCAGTACATTAGTGGGAAACACCAATGAGAGAAAGGTAATAAGTGAATGAGAGAGAGAGAAGAAACATTAAATGGTTAACATCATATCTCTAGTTCCTTCTGCAATACCACAGACGCAATATACAGTGCATAGGAATGCTACAGCTAGGCGCTCGTAGTAATTTCTAAATGTTTGCTCCATCGCACCCAACTGACAGGATGGCTTAGCTAGTTAAGCATTTATTAGTGACATCTATTTCACTTCCAGATAACAAGTTTAAATACTCTGCAAAGTCAACCCCCTTTTCAATTCTTCATAGGTGATTAGACAGAATAGTGCATTTAAAAGCTCGAGCAGGGCTGTCAAATGCTGGAATCTTGGATCCTTCCACTTCCTCCTCCCTTTTGTCCATGGATGGGCTGCGAGCCTCAAAGTGGCAAAGGGAAGTGTTGGCCAGCTGCAGGAGCACTGACCGCAATCGGAGTGGAGGAAGAGTTGTGTGTGCTGCAGCTGCAGGGATCAACAGAGGGAGAGGGCTGCCCTAATATAGAAATGAAATAAAAATAAAAAAGGGAACCAATATAAAGCAGACACCGCGTTTCGTTAAAAAAAAGGGCACACAAAGGGCATAGAAGGAGGAGGGAGTGGGAACAATTGAAATGCGCAGGAGGGAGGGAGAGGCAGCTATACATGGCCCAGGGAGCGAGCGTTGCATGTTCTCACAGCAAATCTGCATGGCCACGGGAGAACTGCTGCTCCTACCGCACACGCACATCACTTCGCTCTTGCCATGAAATTAAAAGCGCAGGTTAAACAAGTGATGGGCTGCTTGGAAAATGAAAGCATGCATCGCATGCTGAATGTTGCAGGAAAGCAAGTTGTGCCTGCAGTAGTAAAAACTCATTAAACAAAGTAGTGCTTACAGACTTAAAAACAAGTACTGTGTAACAACCGAAGTAAAAGGGCCAGTAGCCTTGGGAGGTTACAAATGAAGACAAGGCTGTACTAAGGAGGGACTAGCAAGACAATGACTGAATCAGAATACCAGCATTTAGGTAGGACAAAGCCACAAGCCAATAAAAAATATGGGCGGAGACTGGGCGGGGCTTCTCTTCCATACTCAACTACAGAAAGCCTTGCATAGCAGCGCATGCGTGCTGACTCAGGCTCGACCTAAAGATAAAAGTGTTACATTCTTCACATTTTTAGGGTGCATTAAACAAGATAGTCAGTTAAGACATTACTGCTACCTCCTAATCTACCATGTCGACATGGCTTTTCTGTAGTCTTATACACGACACCAGTCTCAATAAAGACGTTTCTATGGTTTAGTCACAGCTATTTGTGGAGCGGTCTAGTAAACAATACTCAAAAACCGTGTCCTAGTGCAATTTTGTTAATTATGGAATAAGAGCATCTGGCAGATGAAATGCGGGGTATTCAGAAAATTGAATTCCCATCAACTCCTATCCTCCCTCTCTTTTTCCTGTGGACAGTGGAATGTTCCAAATGACACCAACTAATATTTGAAGTTGGATTATGGAAGCTCAACGCATTGGGACAAAATCAAACCCACATCGTTGTGGAACAAAGTACCAAAAAATGCCCAAATGCACTGTCAAGTGCATTTGACGAATAGTACATTTGTGGAAATTATCCACAGGATTGCAATTCGGCCAAATAATTTGCTATATTTTACCAACAAAACCATTTATCAAGAAAAAATGCACCAACTTCATGCAACTGCACTAATTCCTATTTAGTGATATAAACACCAACTTATGGCAATAATTTTACCTATTTCACAAAGCCATTTCTTGAAGTTAAAAGAGGGCTCTTGTCCAATGAATCCCTCTTATTTCACAATGTGCGGACTACAAATTAGTTACGGGCCCATACAGAGGAACACAGAGCAATACAATTTCGAAGAACTTCCATGGTAAAGACTAACAGCCTGATTCATCATAGTGCCGTTTTGCGAGTTTGAAATAGCGAATCATAAGGAATCGCTATTCCAGACTCGCAAAACGGCATTCATGTAGGAATCGCAAAAACAAAAGCGATTCCTACATATTCCTTATTTGCGATTAGCAAATTGCTAATCGCAAATAAGATTGCGATTTAAAGGATGCCAGGGGTGTCCAAAGGACACCCTGTAGCACCCCTTAAAAGTAAATACGAACAGGTGTTGCGCACACACATGTCCAAAGGACATATGTGTGTGCAACATGCAACTTAGAAAAATGCTTTTACAAGCATTTTTCTAAAGTTTTCGCTATTTACCACGAAGTTTGACCTCGCGGTAAATAGCGGGCTGAAATTGAGAATTCGCAATTTTAAAATGGATGATGAATTGCATTTAAGGATTCTCAAATTGAGATTCCTTAAATGTAATTCATCGCAAAATAGCGAAATCGCTATTACCGATTTTTGCATTTGGGATGATGAATCCCAAATGCAAAAATAGAACTCGCAAAGGGCCAGATTCTCAGAATCTGGCCCTTTGCGAGCCCATTTCGGCTTGATTAATCAGGCTGCAATTCCCTCCATAGAGCTGGTGTCCTACTAATGGCTAACTTTGGGTTCCTGATGTGTAAAACAAAACAAAGGCCCTTGGGCAAGCCACTTTCAAGAAGGCCATCTTTGTAACTTGAAGGCGTTTCAAATGCTCAATTGCCAGCAGTAAACTAGAAGCAAATGCAAGCCTAAAAGAATGGATTAAAAAAAAATTCAATAAAAACTAAGTGAGCTAAACTTGGCCAGGTACACATTTTTGTACACTTGTTTCACTGTTCCGTTGCCTAGAAGTACAGAAAGGTATTTTAGACAAAACCACATACAGGAAAAGGTTGATAAGAAATGGATTACTTTGTAGCTGCTCTAACTCAGATTCCTCTGCCTCCCTGGACAACACAATAGATTGTTGTGATAAAGAAGCCAGGTGCAAGTTGTGTGCTTTTTTCGCACCATCTAGTGTGCAGGGATGTGGTTCACGAACATGCTATGCTGTGGTTGCAAAGGAACCCAATCATTTTACCCGTTAAATTGATGCAAATGAAATGCAAGAATTAAGCAAGCCCATATAGACTTTCTTATTTAGCAGTCACTTATCGTGCCACTTGCTGTAGCCCTTTTAACACTCAAAGGCTACAACAATTTGGAATCTTTTGTCCCCAAGGATAAATATGTCTTAAGAAAATCAAGCGAAAGAAAAAAAGTCTCTATTGAAACAAAAGCAGCGAATTTAATAACTTCATTTTGACAATTCTGCTCGCTACTAGTCGCCCTAGCTGAAGGCCAAAGGAAAGGTGGCGACTGGGCTGTGACTCAGCCTTTACATTTCCGTAGGGCGTCTGAAAGGTGAGTGGCTTTCCTTGTGAGCATGCACAATACCACTGTGCAAAAACAATAACCGCCTAAAGACATTTCTATGCAAATTGCGCCTTTATGTCACCTACTACAAAGTTTGCTCCTTTTGTCATAGCTAAAATTGCAAAGTTCCACAAACAACAGTTTTGAGAATTTCTGGTGTAGAATGAACTAGAAAGAATAATTCGGGAAGCTTAGTTGTAACTTTAAGGGTCTCCCCATATATGTACGTGTGTGTGTATCGGTGTGTGTTTGTGTGTGTTTATCCATTGAGATGATCAATGCCACTGCTTCGTATGATTCAGTAGTATTAGTGATGCATACTGCTCACTCACGCATATCTATCATTTTTTTAATGTGAAATCAAATAGTTACGCGTGTTCCTCTCTGGCCTCCAAAATATTATGAATACTTTGGGTACAAATATACAAAAGAGGAGACCTGCACTTGAGGACAAAATAGCAAATATCTCAACAGCAACCAGATACTTTCCCTTGGTGCTCAGATAGGCTGGAATGAATGACAGCCAGACGCTGACGAACACGAGCATGCTGAATGTGATGAACTTGGTCTCGTTGAAGCTGTCAGGTAAGTTCCTGGCCAGAAAGGAAACCAGAAAACTCACGCTGGCCAAGAGTCCCATGAAGGCCAACATGCTGTAGAACCAAACGATGGAGCCCTCGTTGCATCCCAGGATTATGTCTTTCATGGCAGGGCTAGTAATGTGTTCCGGGAAAGAAGGAGACGTTGCCAGCCAAGCCACCCCAATAGTCACTGGAAATAAAGTGCAGGACAGAACGATGGTGTAGGCTACCCTTGGACCTAGGAATCTCTTCAGATTGCTATCAGGCTTTGTGGCTCCGAAAGCAATCACAACTGTGAAGGTTTTAGCAAGTACACAAGAAACACACAGGGAGAAGCCGACCCCAAATATGATTTGGCGTAGCATGCAGGTTACTTCCACCGGCCGGCCAATGAAACCCAAGGGACAGAGGAAGCACAACATAAGGGAGACTAGCAGGACATAACTGATGCCAAGATTGTTAGCTCTCACCACTGGCGTCCCCCTGTGCCACACAAAGACCCCAAAGACATAGGAAGCATTTAGGAAAAAGAAAATGGATATAAATGCTAAAATGAAACCAAGAACATCTGTGTATGACAGAAAAATGACAGACTTTGGTATGCATCTGTCTCGCTGCTCACTGGACCAGTGATCACCAGGGCACTTTATGCAGTCTGAAGAATCTGAAATAGAAATATAGAGTGAGCTCATGACAGCTTTAATACTTCAAAAAGTGAATTTTGTAAAGGAAAGCTCAATTTTAGGCACAATGGGAAAAGCAAGGTATTCTATACATTACATTTTCTATGAAGACACTCTATCACGTATTGAAATACACAAACAATTGTAAGGCAACTTACCAAGAAAGAGGGCCTTAAATGGTGGCACAGAGATTTCTTCAGCTCTAAAGCTTGTGATGTAATAACGCTGCAACAATCAGAATTTGACTTGCACAGCTAATGTGCTGCGCTTGCTCAGCTAAGTTTAGTGTGCTCAGTAAGATGGTGAAGGACACAGTTTGTCTCCTGATGAAAGTAGTGACCACAAGTAAGGAAGCTTTCACTTTGAGGAACATGGTATCTATAGAGCTCTCAAGGATGGAAACCCCTCGGCCAGAGACAAATCCAACACTAGATCTAATGGCCTCAGTGGAGGACGGCTTATAGAAAAACTTGGTAGAAACAAGACAAACTACGCCATGCCTTTGTCAATTCTACAAACAGTTTCCTGATGATATAACTATCTGCCTTTAAAATGTAGGGCAAATGTTAGAACTCAGTCTTGCCAAGTGTCAAGTTCTGATAGTTGGCAGCAAATATATACCAAAGAAATCGTTTCCAATAAATATTATTGTTTTGTAATCAGTAGTTGAGTTCGATTCGATTTTGCAGCCTGGGGACTTGAGATGTGTAACTACTGAAGAGCTCTAAGGGCCATATGTATCATCAAACTATTTTGCATTTCCTAAATAGCGAATTTTAAGGAATCGCTATTTAGGAAATGCAAAATGGTATGTATGAACAAAACCGCTTTTTATTTGTGATTCCTTAAGCTTCCTTATTTGCGAATTCGCATTTTGCGAATTCGCAATTAAGGAATAATTTCCAATGCATTCCTATGGGCCAGGAGGCCCATAGGAATGAATGCAAAATAATTCTCAAATTGCGAATTCGCAATTTGCTAATCGCAATTTGAGAATTATTGCAAGGGTGCAGGGGTGTCTCAAAGACACCCTGCTGCACCCCTGAAAAGAACGTGTATGTGCATATGGCGCACATACATGCCCTATGGGCATGTGTGTGCATCATATGCCACCTTTAAATATGCCAATTCGTGCATTTCTGGAAGAATTCGCAAGTTACCATCAACTGAAAGTTGGTGGTAATTTGCGAATTCTTAAACTAAATTTGCAAGCTAAAATTGCTACATACATAGCATTTAAGGAATCGTAAATTTGCAATTCCCTAAATGCTATGGAAAAATAAGGAATCGCACAAGTTTGCAATTCCTTATTTTGGGAATGTTTCATACATTCCAAAACGTGCAAAACGGCCGTTTGCGAGTCGCAAAGGCCGAATTTCGGCCTTTGCGATTTAAAAACGGCTTGATACATATGGCCCTTAGATTTTAATAATTTCTATCCATGTTACATCCTTCCTCAGAGCTAAGTTGGGTAATGTGATATGTACTACCTCTACTAAACCTATCCTGTTTTTGACTACTGTGGTGGAATCCATGTACTTATCTTTATCGCGATAGCTTGCGCTGTTTGAAAGATCGGATGGAATCACTTGTGCTGAGTGTAATCTCGCCTGCTGCTTGCAATTGGTTCACTCCTGGCTCACTTATCTTTACTGGGTCCCTATTGGTTAGCACTCTGATACATCACTTTCACTTTTATGTGAGGAGCACGGCCAAACTACGGATTTCTTCCACTTGTATTAAGTGTTCTTTGGGGACTACTTGTTTAATTTATTCCCTAATAGTGTTCCTTGCCCTGTTGATTTTTTATGTCTTTAGGCGCTGCACTTTATATTTAGCATAGTTATTTGTTTAACTGCGAACATGTTTTTGATGTATCTGGTTGCTGTGCTTTAAATGTAGCATGCCGCCCGTTGATATTTATTTATTTACCTACATACATGTTTTTCATGTATTCGGGGGCAGCGCTTTATATGTATCATGGCGCCCGCATTTTATTATTTATTTAGCTGCTTGTTTACTTCTGGAATGTGTTTCCCTCTTCTGGCCCAATCTCTTCTCCATGTGTGTGTCATATTTCCCACTTTGCGCCTTCTCCCTTTAACCTTTTGCTTTATTTTTCCTCCATGCTGTGTCTCCCCCTCCTCTGCTGCATCATCCCTGTGATGAGTCTAGAATGCGTCGAGCTGTTTCCGACTTGTGCTGCGCCTCTTCTCCTTCCTCTGGTGAAGAATCCCTTCTCCTTCCCTTTGACCTTCCTCGGCTTGACTTTTGCACTCCTGGGGGCCACTGCACTTCAGTCCCCTTCCTCTGGGTTTCCTCACAGAGTATACCAGGGGAAGCAAATGTGACTTTTCTTTCTTCCACACGAAATTACTTAATAAACTACGCTGTAGTTATTTTAAGATGCATGTTTTCAGTACTTTTTCCTTGCCACTGCTTTTGTATTGCATTGCCCTTACAGGTTGCTCATTGTATAATTTACTGAATGCGTGTTCTATTTCTTTTCAAAGTCACTTTTCTTTTGTTTGCTGTAAAAAAGGGGGGTGTTGACAAGTTGTCCTTGTTTCTTTAAGGACAACTTGTCATTATCTCATGCTTGTGCTCAGGCGCTGTTGTCCTTAAAAGTTGATTCCATGTTCAGGCCTTGCTCTAATTGTACAGTTGGGCAGTTGCAACGAGAAGAGAAAGGCGGGGCTGGCATTGGCCTGCCGCAAGCATGGCAGACGCCCCGACCCCCACCCGCTCTCTGTGGAGGGGTGCGCCCCCGCCGTGTCACAATGACGCGGCTGGCGTGCCTCATCGCAGATTGGACCCTGGGCTCGTCGGTGGCCCGGAAGTGATTGAATCACTTCCGGGTCACTAGTACCCGGAATCACTTCAGGGTCACTAGGGAGCAAAGGCCAGGCCGGTTAGAACCGGCCTGGCCATTGAGGGTTTAAAAGGCTGGGCAGCGCGGGAGTCTCCCTCTTTGACCCCACGCTCCACGGCCTGCCCCCTCCAGCCTCTAGGTGGCTGTAATTCTTTTTCAGCAGCCTCGCTAGGAGGCTGTAACTTTAATTTAGTTTGATTTTGTTTTTGCAGGTTGGTCGTTGGACCGTGGAGCGGCGGCATTGGGAACCGGGCAACCCCTTCTTGCTTTATTTTGCAGGTTGCCCCCTGGGACTGTGAGCAGCCTTGGATCAGCGGCGCCTGTCTCTAAATGAAAAGCGCAAGGAATTCCGGGATGCCACGTGTGACCTGCTTTGGACGGTTGTGCTGCGGTCACCCGTAGGGCTGGCCGGGGGACATCAGAGTTTTTCGGCCCAGCGTTGCTGAGGACGTCGTCTGCGTGGGGTTCTCGCCCTGCACTGCAAGGTCCGGTTACTCTAGATAACTGGAGGTGTGGGTGGTTGCTGTTTCCACAGCATTGATCTGCGTTTGACATCATGGTCAGAGGTTCGAATCAGGGGGCTGTTTTCAGCCTTTCTAAAAAAGGTGAGTGTTGTCCAGGCTCCTGGTGACATGGGCAAGCCTGGTTGTAGACGTTGTCGGCAAGTGCGTAGTGCTGTGGAGCAGCGTCCCCGATTAAAAATCACACTAATCCCCACGCTCAGTATGCCAGCCCGGGCAAATTGTTTACAGTTGCCAAAAAAGTAGTGCTTTCGTGGTGGCATTTTTCCTAGGATTTGGGACAGTGCTCAATCGCTTGGTGTGAAAGTGGGAGCCATACAGGGGGACATTAGTTGAGCGGCGGCCTGTGTTGTGCAATTGCTGCTTTGTTATAAGGACAGGCTGGGGGGCATCCTTGACTGCGATGGCATAGTGGGCTGCAAGTTGCATGATAAATTGGGTAAATAACTCAGTTCTGCTTCAGGATGTGGACGTAGGCCTTGGATGCATGGGTGCATATCTCGGGTGATGTGAGACGCAGTCCTGTTCCTTTTGTGGGTAGCGCTAAGAACATAGAGGTCAAATTTCTCTCTGAAAGGGGCATCTGTATCAGCTGCGCGTGCAGCAAAGACGGAGAGGGTGTCTAGTCCCAGCCTGCGTAACCCAACATTGTTAAATGCACCAACATTGGTACTTTGTCTAAGTGGTCGCAAATGCATCAAGGCCCTTGTTGGGAAAATAGTGCATTTATTAAGGGGCACCGGCCGCGAGGTTGCATTGCACGCTACAACAAAGGGATCAGCTGTTGCGGCACAGAACAGAGAGCGCATCCTTTAACAGGCACCTGCTGGTCTGTTTGCAGAGTCAATGTGGACTAATACTTAAGGCCTTAGACTCTTACCCTCAAAGTTTGAGTGTTCGATTCCAGGTGTTTCATTGTAGAGGTTCCTTGTAAATGTATAGGCATTTATATAGCGCACTACTTACCCGGAGGGTCCCAAGGCGCTTCGACCGCTGCGAAACCCTTCCTGGCTTCCCTGAGAGATGGTCCCTTAATGGGTATCTCCAGGGTGAGACCAGGCATCCCCAGCGGTCTGGTGGGACCGTTAGTGAAGATGAGGCAAGCTAATGCCCAGAGTTGCCGAGTGTGATCGCTGATCAGAGTGGGCACCGAGGCGAGAGAATTATCGAGTCCGCTGACCCTGGTCCAGAAACCTGCCGCGCCGGGAATCGAACCCTGGTCCCGGGCCGTCCTCTGCTCTCGGGTCTGCCGCCTCTAACCAGTGAGCCACACTACCTCACTTCAATTATAGATGTATGCAATAGTATTTAGTTGACAAAATGTGAGGGTACATTTTGATAAAGCGTTGGGGCCAGCCTTTACAAGGTTTAAGTGAACCTTGAGGTAGGTTTGGGTATTGCGATTTCCCGCAGTTGTTTGCTTTGTACTACTGCGGCCCGAGTGATCAAGTGTGTTGTCTTCTATTACGGTAGCGCGAGCAGCGCACTCTTTAGGGCAAGTTTAAAACGCAGGGGTATCATTTACAGTGTGGATGTAGAAAATATGGGCGGCCATGTTGGGGCGGTGTATTCCCCATTTGTGTTAGCACCACAGCTAGATAGTTGTGGGGGTCAGGGGCTGGGCAGATTATGTTTCTTAAAAAGCACTGATGACTTTCAAAGGGCATTTGGTAAGAAATATGGAAATCGCTATTGGCAATGGTCTACCCATTGTTTTAACACCATATTTTGGGCTCATCTGGGAATCAAGGGCCGAGCATGGTACGTTTACCCTTAGCAAGCCAAATGTTTCCTGGATCATGGGAGGCACGGCTGCTCCTCAGCCTCTCCAGAGGCATCAACCGATCTGTTTTCTTGCTGTGTTCTAGGTTGCAAGCAACTGGGTTCAACGCAGTGTGTGCAGCCCAGTCGTTAAAAGACCTACGTCACTGGTTCTTGACCACCGGAGGATGAAAGAGGTAGAGGGACGAGCCAGCACGGGATCAGTGTCGCCAACGGAAAAGGGATCAGCTATGATGTGCTTCCCGTGTTGCTCAGCTGCTGTTACAACGTAGGTGAACACACGCTGATAGCTTAAGGTGATATAATGTTTGATACCCCTGTTGCCGGTAGTAGGAATGCAATGAGTTTATTAGTTCATGGCTCATTGGGGCGTTTTTCTCATGGCACTGTAGTACATGTACATTTATACTGGGTTACTCATAAGGGGTGTCTATGTGTTAAGGCTTCTGCAGCTATACTGTACAATTACCCTTAGGTATGGTGGGCATGGCTGACTATTGCTTCAAAGGGAACATTTCAGCACCTCAAACAATATAGGCGATAAATACACCTACAGTAGATTGAATACTGGGTTGACTTCTAATTCATTGGCAACAATCCCACAAGTCAATGAGCCATTTAGGTGTTCATTTTTAGTAGGAGGAGGTATGGTACAAGGGACTCAAAAAAGCTAAGCAATGGCTACTTGCAAACGTTGTCCGACTGCTCTGTTAGGGCTACATGGCATCGAAGTGCCTGTGTTTGTTCACTAGGCTGGGAGAACGATGTAAGCAATTGAATGCGTATTTGAAGGGTTCCAAGAGTTCGTGTTTGTGGACTCTGGAGCAGGGCCCACAAATATGGGGATGTTTGGTCACATGCACCAGTGACTCTAGTAAACACAGTTATCATTTTAACCAGACAACCCAAGCATCATTGCACTCACCAAGCACCCCTGTATGGGGCTTTGCTGGGCACCCTCCCTGTAAACGTAATTTCAATGTTCCCCAGGTAATACAACTGATGCTGTGCTAAGCGCTCTCAGTTGATAGTCGGATGGTGATGCAACTAGTGTTATGCTAGACGCTCTCATTTAATGTCGCATTTCAATGGTCTTTATGTAATACAACTGATGCTATGCTAGCCTCTCACAATAAAACGCTAGGGCAAGGACCATTCACGGTTAAATTGAGTTTGGACAGGTGCACAAGAAACACAAACCATATATTCAGCCTAATACCTACTGGGGGAGTTACACTTAGCATGTTACAGCAATTCATTACAAGGTTTGAGGTCAGTCTCGCAAGGAACTGGCCTCGGTGAGGTCACTCAAGTACATTATCAACACGTATGATGACAAAGCAGTACACCCTAGACCTTGTTGCCACACCTTCAAGAGAACCTCTGCACGCATGTGCAGTTGCAAATATGGATTAGGGGTCTGTGTCGAAAGCCTCTACGCACCAATTATAGGTATACGTGTGTTTCAGAAGTGCGTTATTTCACGCAGTAATATGTAAATGTATTTGAGCTTATATAGCGCACAGCTACCCACAAAGGGTTTCCCGGCGCTTGCTTAGGGAACCCGTCCTGGTATTCCCCTGTGAGATAACCCCGGCAGGGTATCCACAAGGTGAAAGCCAGGCATCCCACCGCGAGGGGCCATTGTGGAGATTAAGCAAGCTATTGCCCAGAGTCGCAGAGTGTGAACCCGTGAGTCGAGAAGGTACCGGAGCAAGAATTATCAAGTCCGTGGAATTTTTGAGCCCAAGACCCGCCAAGGCGGGGAATTGAACCCTGGTCCAGGGCCGATCTCAGCTTCCGGGTCTGCCGCCTCTAACCCCTGAGCCACACTTCTCCACAATATAACACTGGTCCGCTTCTACCCGTATGCATAGTATGCCGGTGGTTGTCACACAGTATCTAAATATAGAGAAGAGTGGACCCTAGTATTTGAGGGATCAAGGTAATGATAGGCACACACAAAATAGTAAGTATGCCCTTTGTCCAGCCGGACAGTATTTTATTTAGTAAGTTTAAACAATAGCACAAGGATTTTCCATAAATGACAAGTGGGCACGACCCGTGAATCACAGTGAACAAGACAAAACAACGAAAAATTCAGGCAAAAGCAAACAAGGCAGTCTGTGTACTTGTGCTCAGTGAACAGACTTGATTATGTTTTTGAACACCATTGTACAAATCATTATTCGACATTTCTAGTACATATGGTGCTAATTGGTCAACGACGCTTCGATGCCGAAACTTAAAGACAGGGCATCATCTTCAGGGCAAGAACATACATCATGTTTGTCTTGAAATCAAAGTGACATTTGCCTATTTAAAACTGTACATAAATAACAAAGTGGAGAGAATTCAGGGGGGAAAAAAAAATAAATAAAAGGAAGGTAGTGCGTTTCAAATGCTAGGCATGTTTTCCGTTAGACCAACCGTGACATGAATGCATAGAGGTGACGAAAAGATCAAAAAGGCGACATCAACATTACGCCAAGTTCTACTATATGCCCCATAGTGGTGGCAGTGAGGCCTACATTTAGCCATGGTATGGTGGAATAGTGAGTGCCAACATAGAAAACGTATAACTGCGAGTGAATGGGCGGACTCGACGATAGAGACATTTTGGCGTGAAGAAGTTAGATAGCTAATTCTCAGAATAGCTGTGTGTCTATAATAGAGTCAAAAAATGGCGCATTAGCAGTGAAAGAATGGGTGACATATGGCGCAGTGGTCTTTATAACAGTTTAACATTGTGACATGATTACGGCGCAGTGATTATAGTGAAGGTGAAAGATATAGCAGGACCGCCAACGTGGGTGGCTCCAGAGGTGGTGGGGCGCGTGAGAAAACAGGCTGGAAATATCATTATGCGGGATTCTGACGCGTGTGGCGGCAGGAGCAAGGGTTAGGATTTACCAATTGTTGGGTTTCCGGTGACTGTTAACCAAGGTTTGGGGAGCAAAATTGCTCAATCTGATGTCTGCCGGGGAATGGAGCGGAGTGCTCAATCTGGTGCCTGCCGGGGAAAGGGGGTGGAAAATGAATAACGTGGAAGCAGGGGAAACATTTTATACATGTCTACAGATAGTCCATATTTACCAATTAGGAGCGGGATAGCTCTTGGCTTCGAGACCGTGACGGCCGCGTCTCGCTGGGGGAGAAAAAAGGGGAGGGAGATCAGGGTAGATCAAGGACCACGCGGGTGGGGCAGGTCGGGATTGGGGGTTCCCAGAAATTACTTACTTGCTGGTTGCTCAGTGGCATCCACGGCGTCAGGCGGGCGGGGATCGCTGCTGGGCCGGTTGAGAATGGCCGGCTTAAGTAATCTGTCAAGGTATGGGTGAAAAGGGAAGAGGGACTGGACCCGCGGTTGCGGCGGCCCTATTGGAACAGGCTGGAGTGAATGGAGGCGGCGACCATCTTAGAGTGGTAGCGATTAGAGCGTGGGCTAGTATAGTTGGGTGACAAGCGAGTAGGGGTGCAGTGTGAAGAATTAAGGAACATTAGTGCATATGTGCTTTACATTATGAAGACATATGTGCTTTACATTATGAATACATTCTGGTTTTGGAGAAAAAACTAGGAAGGCATCAAAAGTTTTCCAGGTTGAGGCAACATAGTGGGTCAGAGTAATGAAGTCCAATCTTCAAGCCGGTTTAATCCATTGCGGATACTATTAGTTCGTAGTTTCCAGTGAAGTTCCTCTTTGTTCAGTAGTTGTGACATATCAGTGCCCCGTGGTGGGGGTTTGATCAGTGTGATTATTGTCCATGTCAGGTCTTTTTCAGTGTGTCCTTTGTCCTTGAAGTGTTCAACCAGGGGGGGGTAGCAGTGTTGCAGCGAATCCTGCTGCGGGGCTGTCCAATACGAAGCTTTATCTTCTGGCTGGTTTGACCTCATAGATCATCATGCAAGGGCAGAAAATTGCATACACTACATTCGATGAGTTGCAATTCGAGAAATACTTTCTGTCAAAATTGATTGTGCCAAAAGTAAAGGTTTTTCACACTGATGGCCACCTCACCACCAGTCTTCACCGTAAGCCCACTGAACGTAACACCCTGCTCAACTACAGCAGTCACCATCCTGTGCCTTGAGAGACTCCCTTCCTTTCTCACAGTTTTTCCGTATTCGGAGGAACTGCTATTTTAAAGAAGACTACTTCACTAAGGCAAAAATTCTCAGCAACAAGCTTAGGAGTAGGGGCTACCCATGGAAACATGTACGCCGCTCCCTAAAACGAGCATTGTATTGCCCTAGAGAAACCTTATTGGAACCAAAACCCAAGAAAAGTCAAGATAGACTTATATGTGTAACAACATTTTCCCCAGCATCTAACGCCATAAAGAAAAGTATATTAAAGCATTAAAGCGTACGGTGCGCGTATCCCGCGATTTAAAAAAAAAATAATAATTATTTCTTTTGGGCCTGGGGGTCCTTGTGGGACCCCCTGAGCAGGCCTAGGGGGTCAGGGTGCTTCCCTTTGCGTGGTTTGCACCTTTGTTTCACTGCTTTATTGTGCCTTAGTTCTACCAAGGCACAATATGGCTGCCAACACTTTCTGGCTTGGAGTGTTGACAGACAGTGGCAGCCAATCAGCATGTCTTCCTGAGAAAGCTGCATGCTCATTGGCTGTCAACACTTCTAACCAGGAAGTGGTGGCATCCATCTTGTGCTTGTGTTGACAGACAGTGGCAGCCAATCAGCATGTCTTCCTGAGAAAGCTGCATGCTCATTGGCTGTCAACACTTCTAACCAGGAAGTGTTGACATCCATCTTGTGCTCAATAGACAAAGGCAAAAGAAAGCAAAAAAGCAAATGTGCAGAACACAAAAAGGGGGCAGGGTAGATACACCCTGACACCCTAGGCCTGCCCAGGTGGTCCCACAAGGACAAACAAGGACCACGTTTTTTTTTTTAAACCTGGTCTGTTTTTTTAAAAATTACACCCCGGGGGGACCAAATCGCGGGGGCATAGTGATAAAGAAGTGTGGGGGGTCCATAATCCCCCCCACACTTCCCCGGGGACCTCCACCCCAGGGCAAAGCAATGCAGCCCCTTGGCGCATACTGGAGGCTCCTCATGGGCTAGTTGACCCCCCAGGGACCCCCAGTATGCAAGGGTAATTAGTTGTACAAAGGGGGCGTGCCCTCTGAACACCAGCCTACAAAAATGTAGTAAATCAGTATAAAAAAAAACAAATTAATACATTTAAAAAAAATCATTTAAAAAACCTTGCAAATTCAATTAAAAAACCATAGGTTTCAGGCCTAATATAGTTAGGTATTAGCATTTAAAAAACCTTGCAAATTCACTGAAAAAAACCATAGGTTTCAGGCCTTATATAGTTAGGAATTTGCATTTACAAAACCTTGCAAATTCACTGAAAAAACCATAGGTTTCAGGCCTTATATAGTTAGGAATTATCATTTAAAAAACCTTGTAAATTCACTGAAAAAACCATAGGTTTCAGGCCTTATATAGTTAGGAATTACCTTTTAAAAAACCCTTTGAAATTCACTCAAAAAACTATAAGTTTTAGGGGTGTTATAGTTAGCTGGACATTTCACTCATACAAAACCATTGAAATTGCTCCTATATAGTTAGTTGTACTAACTATATTTCGCGCACCCGCAATCCACTGCTGATGATGTCACATATTACATCATTCATGACATGGTCAGTGACATCACTGATGACATCTCAAATGACATCAATGATGACATCCCTGATGACATCATCCACGTGACAATCACATACACCTTTTCATACACTAGTAAAATCTTTCTTCACTCTTTGTAAAATACAGAGTGTCATATTTGAATCCATTGACACAGCAATACAAGTATCTAAAAACCCACTCATTGATTCCTAGAGGTATACACACATTTAATCACTTACCTGTAGATTCACTCATACATACTGTCAATGTACAATAGAACACTATCAAAAATACTTATACACCTATATCGACATTACACACCAGCACACAACCTATTCACATATGAAGTTATCCTACTCACTTATGCAAACAATGGATCATACTTACATACTTACTTAGCTACACACTTCTACAAACACCACTACATCTATTCATTTAGATAGTAAGTCATATTTAGTATATTATAAAATCATTATTACAAGTATACAATTATCCATACAGTCACTCACACAATCATTGAGTCTTATGCATACTTATTTATATAAAACAACTGACACATACACTGCCTTTTATTTTTCTAGTTTGTTGGACATGTACCATTGAGAAATATATTTGCTCATCACCACACAAATAAAGATATTCACTCACCCAAACAACTGTTAGAACATGTAGTTTTAACTTCATATATCTACTGAATCAACTATTCACACATCTTTGGGAGGTCACACACCCTCCACCAAACCACACACATATTCACTCTCCCATACAAATACTCAATTAACCAATCAATAACTAATATAGACTTTCACATAGCTAGTAACCAACTGGAGAACCAGTTTATACAACAACTGACAAAGTGATACAGATATTCACACAGTTTAGTCACTATCCACTATATTTAGTGAGACACTATACATTGTTAAAGTCCTCCATCCAAATATTTATTTTTATATATCCACTCATACGTCAATGCAAATTACTATATATATAATGCATATTTAAATAACGAAGCAAACCACATTCATTGGATGATGTCATCAGTGATGTCATCATTGATGTCATTTGAGATGTCATCAGTGATGCCACTGACCATGTCATGAATGAAGTAATATATGACATCATCAGCAGTGGATTGCGGGTGCGCGAAGTATAGTTAGTACAACTAACTATATAGGAGCAATTTCAATGGTTTTGTATGAGTGAAATGTCCAGCTAACTATAACACCCCTAAAACTTATAGTTTTTTGAGTGAATTTCGAAGGTTTTTTAAAAGCTAAAACCTATGGTTTTTTCAGTGAATATATATATATATATATATATATATATATATATATATATATATATATATATATATATATATATATATATATATATATATATATATATATACTAGCTTACCCGTCGTGCGTTGCTGCGATCTCAGAAGAAAGGAAATTTAAGGAAACTTGTTATAATAACATTCAGTTTACATTGTGTCATTTTTAACCCTGGGCGAAGGACTTCGCTACGCCCACGGAGTGGGCGTAGTGTTGCCTATTCGCCCTTTGCAAAGTTGGCGTAGCAGGCAACACTACGCCCACTCCATGGGCGTAGCGAAGTTGCCCGCCACCCGCCTCCCTCCTGCCCTCCCCTACATACCGAATTTTAGTAAATGCGCAAAGAAAAGTAAATAAAATCCACTTACCTTGTCCGCTGCGTCCCGGCGCTCCCTCTGCTCGTTCACGGCACCGTCTTGATAACCAATGCGCATGCGGGGGCGGCCGCGCATGCACATTTCTCATGGGAAATGCGCATGCGCGGCGCCCGTGCATGCACATTGGTTATCAAGACGGCGCCGTGAACGAGCAGAGGGAGCCCCGGGACACAGCGGACAAGGTAAGTGCATTTTATTTACTTTTCTTTGCGCATTTACTAAAATTAGGTATGTGGGGGAGGGGGGCATGCGGCGCGTAGTGGGGCTACGTGAAGTACGTAGGTGTGCGTAGTTTCTCGCCCACTTTGCATAGCATTGTGTAGCCCCACTACGCATACTACACCCAGGGTTAGTCATTTTTATTGAAACTTATTCATTTTAATATGGAAAACATTTTAAAATGTTGTTTTAATTTTGTTTATTTATTCGAGTGCTTGTGGATACACAGTATTTTTTTTTTTTCTGTCTGGTGCGTACACAAATAATTCAGAAGGTTTTCCGACGCATGAGCTGGCCACATACAGTTGTCCATGTGAGACGCACGGATTCTCCAAATGTAGTCCACACACTTGCAGCAATTGTCCTTGTGCTTTGTTGATGGATGGTCATTGCAAAAGCGAGTCGCACCGGAAACTGTAAACGGTCAGTTTTGGAAATCTTATGAGGGCCCTGGGGGGCCGGTGGGCCGATATTTAACAAACATTTCTTTTTTTTCCGCCAGAAACCTTCGCGGGAGTGTACTTAACAACTTTAAACAATTTTTCAATTTATAATTTTAAATTTTTTTAAATTTTTTTTGCCAGAGACCTTCGCGGGAGTGTACTCAACAACTTCCCAAAGTTTCATGCTGATCGGATGAATGGTGTAGTAATGCATACAGGACAAAGAGACAGACATACATTTGTTTATATATTTATATAAATATATTATATATATATATGTTTAAATATATATATATGTATATATATATATATATATATGTATGAATTGAATCAATTGCAGGTTTGTAATTGTTATAGTAAAATCAATCCTAACGAATATGATCAAGTAAAAATAGATTTCTTTGGAAGGCTAGACACTTGGAGGGAAATTTGCGAATTCGTGATCCGCGAATTCGTGCGAAAGGGAACTCGCAATTCGCAAAATTTGCGAATTCGTGCGAATCTGCAAATTTGCAAATTTGCTGTTTTTGCCAGTTCGCGAGGGTTTTTTACAAGTTTGGGAACGTGAACTTACTTTTGTGGTCGCAACGGTCGCGCCCATGTTGTCCAGTCTGTTTGATTTGCGACCCTGTGGTTCATTGCAGCCACCCTCCGGTTCATCACTGCCACCCTCTGGTTCACCAATGCCACCCTCTGGTTTGCCACTGCCACCCTCTGCATCATCACTGCCACCCTCTGGTTCACCACTGCCACCCTCTGGTTCATCACTGCTATCCTTTGGTTCATCACCTTGTGGTTCACCACTGCCACCCTCTGGTTCATTACTGCCACCCTCTGGTTCGCCACTGCCACCCTCTGGATCATCACTGCCACCCTCTGGTTCATCACTGCCACCCTCTGGTTTGCCACTGCCACCCTCTGGATCATCACTGCCACCCTCTGGTTTACGAGTGCCACCCACTGGTTCATCACTGCCACCCTCTGGTTGATCATTGCCAGCCTCTGGTTCAAGGATGCCACCCTCTGGTTCATCACTGCTATCCTCTGGTTAATCACCTTGTGGTTCACCACTGCCACCCTCTGGTTCATCACTGCCACCCTCTGGTTCATTACTGCTACCCTCTGGTTCACCACTGCCACCCTCTTTATCATCACTGCCACCCTCTGGTTCATCACTGCCACCCTCTGGTTTGCCACTGCCACCCTCTGGATCATCACTGCTACCCTCTGGTTCACCAGTGCCACCCTCTGGTTCATCACTGCCACCCTCTGGTTGATCACTGCCACCCTCTGATTCAAGGCTGCACCCTCTGGTTGATCACTGCCATCCTCTGGTTCATCCCTGCCACCCTCTGGTTCATCACTTCCACCCTCTGGTTCCCCACTGCCACCCTCTGGTTCACCAGTAGCACCCTCTGGATTATCACTGCCACCCTCTGGTTCATCACTGCCACCCTCTGGATCATCACTGCCACCCTCTGGTTCACCAGTGCCACCCTCTGGTTCATCACTGCCACCCTCTGGTTTGCCACTGCCACCCTCTGGTTCACCAGTGCCAGCCTCTGGTTCATCACTGCCACGCTCAGGTCGATCACTGCCACCCTCTGGTTCAAGGCTGCCACCCTCTGGTTCAAGGCTGCCACCCTCTGGTTCATCACTGCTATCCTCTGGTTCATCACCTTGTGGTTCACCACTGCCACCCTCTGGTTGATCACTGTCACCCTCTGGTTCATTACTGCCACCCTCTGGTTCGCCACTGCCACCCTCTGGATCATCACTGCCACCCTCTGGTTCATCACTGCCACCCTCTGGTTCACCAATGCCACCCTCTGGTTGATCTCTGCCATCCTCTGGTTCATCCCTGCAACCCTCTGGTTCATCACTGCCACCCTCTGGTTTGCCACTGCCACCCTCTGGATCATCACTGGCACCCTCTGGTTCACCAGTGCCTCCTTCTGGTTCATCACTGCCACCCTCTGGTTGATCACTGCCACCCACAGGTTCAAGGCTGCCACCCTCTGGTTCATCACTGCTATCCTCTGGTTCATCACTTTGTGGTTCACCACTGCCACCCTCTGGTTCATCACAGCCACCCTCTGGTTCATCACTGCCACCCTCTGGTTTGCCACTGCCACCATCTGGATCATCACTGTCCCCCTCTGGTTTATCACAGCACCCTCTGGTTCACCACTACCACCCTCTTGTTCACCACTGTTGATTATGGGGGAAAGCAAAGCAGACCTTCCCAGCCTCAACTGAGATGAATTCATTTGGGGCTGGTTAATGTGTCACTGAATTTGAGCTTCAAGTCTGGCACCTGCTTCCTTAGCTGTAAGTGCTTCTTGTTGCAGTTTACTTTTTTTTACAGGAGCATTGTGCCATACTTGTAACTATTCTCTGACCCTGCTTTGAGGGTCAGAGAATAGTTGCAAGTAGGCAACTGAACTCTGGAGGGGCCCCTCAGGAAGCACTACAGGGAATGGTTACAAATTAGCTTGAACTTTTGCACCTGCTAAGTGCTTTCTGTTTAGCAAAATTCGTTTTTTTTGCAATTTCGTGAGATTCGCGGGGCGCGAATTCGTGCTAAATTGAACTTGCAATACGCGAATTCGTGCAAATTTGCGAATAGTTTTTTTTTTGCGTGTTCGCCGTTTTTTTTGCGTCTTCGCAAGCTGCTTGCAGCGCACCGACCGCGAAGTTACCCATGCGATCGTACATGGGCGCAGCCATGTTGTGCGCTTTGTATATTTCCGGTTCCGGGCGCTATTGTCAATCTCGCGTTGTGTGCGGCGCGCTATTACGAGTTCGTGTTTTTGCGTGCTCGCGGGGAAGATATTGTGCGAACTTACCCACGTGGTCCTCTATGGGCGCGGCCATCTTGTTTTTCATTCATTGCTATGGTTTTTGGGCATGCTACCTTTCTATCCATCTTACATCTTTGTAATCCTATGTTTTTCTGAACTTTATTTTGCTTTCTTTTGCTTATTATCTATCTCTACAATTTCCGACATCTATATTTTGTGTTTTTTTTACTTTTTGTTACTTTATTACCTACTTTATTTCTTTCGCTCTCCCTCATACTTTTTTTCACACCTATTCTTCTTTCCTTTTTCTTGTGCCCAGGACCATGGCAAAGGGAGCCGACAAGGGCAAGGGGAAGGGCCCAGCACCCCGTACCCGGCTCCCTTGCTGGCGTTTGAGGGGGGAGCTAGTCCAGGCCAGGGAGATCTTCTCTGCGGTTGAGGTGGCCGCCTTGATGGTGTTTGTGCAAGTCCACCTCCCTAAGACCGTGGCAGCAGGTGGGCGGATTGCTTCCGGTTACGGCTTCTGGGAGCGTCGCCAGCTGTGGGAGAAGGTGTGCCAGCGCATGTGTAAGGAGTCTGGGGTCCGGCGCACCTACCACCAAGCGACGCACCGGTGGACTGACATCCTGGACCGGGAGTATGATATGCTCGACCTGCTAGGATTGGAGATCCCTGGCCTTGGTAAGTAGCTATTTAATAACTACTTTTTTTTCTTTTGCTCTGTTATATTGCTAATCTATTTCTTTCCTGAAGAGTACGAATGCTGCTGATTCGATTACATTGCAGGTAAATTAATCTTTAAATAGCTTTTGTCATTGCAGGTGCTCGCCTGGTTATTGGCGTTGCTACTATGCTTACTTGTTTTCCACTTTTTACTCATTTGAGAGCATTACTGCGTAATGGTAGAGACAGTACACTAAAGTATAGTCCTTCTTTGTACTCCTGCCTGCTGCTGCCACTTTGAAGAGATAGTGGTGGATTGATACGTATAGTATATTATTTATTACTTGTTATAGGACATTTGTTAGTGGTCTGCAATCATGATGACGGACTGTGTCTGTCACGCGACGTCTCGTGCTGCTGAGTGATGGCAGTCGTACTAGAACCTTTTTGTTGTTGGTGTAGTTAGTGAATTACATAACTTTCCTATTAGACGGCTGATTTGTCTCAGCCGTCCATGTGATGGTTAATACCAAAGATGCGACACACCATAGGAGTATCCGTGTGCGCGGCAGGTTAAGCCGTACTGCTTTCCAGCGTCTCCGCGTGTAAATGCAGAAGTCATTTACACGCGGAGACGCTGGAAAGCTGAGGCGGCTGAGACGAATCAGCGAGAGCCTCCACAGTACCCGGTAGACGGAATTAGAACCGGCTGAGAGCACATAGCCATTGTGGCAATAGCTTTGAAACCGCTGCCCGCGGGAGCCCTGATGAAGTTGTGGGCTAGTAGCCCTGACGAAACACGTGTTGGCTGGACGTGGTGAATAAAATCTGAATTGAAGAAAAACTTCCATCAAGACTACTTCCACATTGTTTGTCTATTGCTTGTGTTGTTTGATTACCTACTGCATTTACTCTGTAAAAGGCGACGTGTGCACAGATACCTGTTGTATCAATTATGTTTGGATCTTGGTCCTAATTGGAGGTTTAGGTTCTTCCTCCTATCTGGGGCACCATCAAAATAGTGGTTAGAAATTAAAAATAACGTCACACACGGGAGGCGCCAGTTGTGGTTCGACAATCAAAAAACCTGGTCCGTTATCTTCAAAATGTTATACTGTGTTTGCTACTTGCTGGTGTTACTTATGCTGGTGTTACTGAGTGTCAACTTTACGTTGAATTATTTTGACTTTATGTTAAAGACTATTGGCTACAGTATTTTTCTTTCTTTCTTCATAGATGCTACTCCAAAAAAGCTCACCCGCAAGGAGATGGCTGTCCAGGCCAGGGCCCGTAAGCTGGAGGCTATTTGTGCCGAGGTTCGGCGGTTGTGGGCTCGGGAGCATGAGGACACATCAACATCAACCAGTACATCCTCCTCCACTGCCCCCGGGTCCACCAGCCACAAGCCTCCAGCCAAACGGAGCCGAGGCCCGACAGCCTTCCGCCGCCGCCGCACAGCAGCAAAAACAACAGCTGCCCCCCCAGAGCCTGGATGGCACGTGTGCGCCGCCTCCAAAAGCGAGTGGACTACCTGGAGCGGTTGGGTGAAATTCATCAGCGCCAGCTCCGGGATCTCCGCAAAGAGCTGCGGGACGTGCAGCACCAGCTGTCCACACTACGCCGCCGGAGGAAGTGACTTTCCCTTGCCCCTTTTTTAAAGACTGTTGGAGGGGGTGGGAATTGGGTTTTTGGGAATGGGGACTTTTTGATTTTTGGACATTGGTTTGGTTAGTGAGGGGGGGTGAGTTGGGGTAATTTTTTTTTTTTGTGACAACAACATCCATAATTTACATTTCTTAATAATTATATTTTTCATACCAAAACACAGTATACGCGCTCATATTATTTTGTGTGGGGGTTGGCGGTGGTTACTGGACGTTTGGAAAGGGGCGACCGAATCGGTCCCCCCGAACGTATGGCCGAGTGCCTCGATCCCCCCGGGAAGCCATTTTGGGCGGGAGGCGCGTCTCAGCTGGTATGCCCGAAGCGGCGTAGCCGGGGCGCGCTCGTTCCCGCCCTAGAGTGGGCTGGCCTAGACACCGACGCAGCCAGCCACGCCCTCAGGGGCAGGCAGGGGCGGGTATACGCCCGCCCTGAAGACGGATAAAAAGGGACGCAAGACCAGAAGACATCCTCTTGTTCTTGTGCTCTGAAGCTGCACCTCCTCGCTGCACGTGAGCTCGGGACAGAACGAAGAGCCAATTTTGAGCGTTTTAATCTCTCTCTTTGTCTTTTAGATACTTCGTCTGAAAAGATGCCCAAGAAAGGAGCGAAGAGAATGTCGACTGACCAGTTGGTTCGGGCCCTCATGAAGGACATGTCCGAAATTAAGAAGCGGTTGGCGGAGCGAGACGGCGAGGAGGGATCGGGGCGTCCACCGGCCGGAGGGAAGCCAAAGAGGCCGAGAAGGGGGCCGGTCGGGGGAGACGTCCCGGTTCCCTGTTCCCCGCTCGAGGCGCCAGCCCCGGTACCGGCCCCGGTACCGGAGGAGGGGAATCCGATTCCCGTGGTAGTCACCCCGACGTCTGCCGAGGATATGCCTCCCGAATTGGCGGCACAGTTAGCAGCATGGTTGGGGGACGGTAATGGGGGCGCCATGGCTACCGAAGCGCAAGCATTCATAAAGCAGTTGCGCGAGAAACGTGATACAGCCAAGGTGCATGCGCCGGATGCGGCGATAGACAAGCCACGAGGGACGGAAGCAGCGTCCGGCGCAGGTAAGCGGCCATTGCCGATTGCAAGGGATGAGTCAACACCGTCTCGTAGAGAAAAATTGGGGCAACATGTTCCTTTGCCAATAAAGGAAAAGATTTGGGCGGGGGAATACGTTAACATTTTCTCCCTGCTCGTTGATCACTATGAGGTCGAAACTGTTAAGGGTCAAAAGGATCTGATGCATCCGAGTGTTTGGCGCGCAAAAATGGCCGCCTTTAAAGTTAATGAAAATATTGGTAACTGGGGTAATGCTTGGGGAATTTTTACGGCAATTTTGGGGGAACGTAGGCCTGATTTGCTCCCTGAATTTCCAGTATATCAGTCACGAATTATGGGGTACTCGACATCACACCAAGGTAACCAATGGTTCTGTTATGACAACCTTTTCAGGAAAGCGATGGAGCATAACAAAAGTTTAACCTGGGACTGTTACGATTCTTTGACATGGAATAAGATGAAAGAGTCGGGGATGTTGAAAGTGCCGTTGGTGGGGAGTGCTGTTGGTGAGTCCTCCCGCCAAAATGGGGGGACACCCTTTCGGTCGGGTACGGGTACAGACGATTACCCGAGACCCGCCGGCAATACAGGGAAGAGGGGTTTCTGTTTCAATTTCAACAGAAGTAAATGTACTAGGCCCCCGGGATCTTGTAAATTCAAACACGAATGTAGTGGTTGTGGGGCACCCCATCCTGAGTCCTCGTGCAGAGCCAAATCGGGTGAAAATGGGGGTAGAGGAGGCGCTAAACAGGTCTAATATAGTCCGAGGGGCGCCTTTACCAACCCCGATTGATACCCTGGCGATGATTCCCTGGCTCAGCGAATACCCAGATCGTACTTCTGCTGGGGTGCTACGAAACGGTTTTTCATATGGTTTCCGCATCCCAGTGGGTAACTTTCAGGGTGTCGGGACGTGCAAAAATCAACTTTCCGTCTTGCAGCATACGACTGTAGTACAGGATAAGATCCGGAAAGAGGTTACCCGAGGTCGGGTTGCCGGCCCGTTTCGTGTTCCCCCGGTACCGAACTTTGTTTGTTCTCCTTTAGGGGTGGTCCCCAAGAAGGACCCGGGTGAGTTTCGATTGATTCACAATTTATCAGCTCCTCATGGCCTTTCGGTAAACGATGCAATTAATCCAGAAATGTGTTCGGTGCGGTACGCATCATTCGATGAGGCCGTAGCCATTTTGAATCGCCTGGGGCCCGGGACGCTGATGGCGAAATCAGATATCGAGTCAGCGTTCCGTTTGCTCCCGGTATACCCGGAAGACCAACGTCTTTTGGGATTCATGTTTCAAGGTTTGTATTACATGGACAGGTGTATGCCGATGGGGTGCTCTATATCTTGTGCTTATTTCGAGAAATTCAGTAGTTTTCTACACTGGGTTTACACGATGAAAACAGGTTTTCGGAATGTGATGCATTACCTCGATGACTTTCTGTTCCTTGGGGCCGCTGGGGATGATGAATGTGCCCGGGCCTTGACTGAATTTTGTGTTTTAATGAATCAATTTGGCGTGCCGTTGGCACCAGGTAAAACTGTGGGTCCCACGACTTGCCTCGAGTTCCTCGCGATCGAGTTGGACTCTAGTGAGGGTTGTTTTCGTTTACCAGCTTCCAAAGTATCGAAATTTAAGACAACCCTGCAAATGTGTATTACTGCATCTAAAGTTACGCTGCATCAATTGCAGCAATTGGTGGGGAAGTTGAATTTTGCCTTAAGGGTGATCCCGATGGCCCGCCCCTTCTCCCGTTCGATTGCACAGGCGATGGTCGGCCTAAAGGAGGGTCACCATCGCACGAGGTTATCGGCCGAGGTCCGCCAAGACATGCGTATTTGGTTAGCATTTTTGGCGGATTTCAATGGTCGAGTCGTCTGGAACAAACCGGCCTTGTCCTCTGAAGAGCTTGGTCTATGGACGGATTCAGCGGGAAGCATGGGTTTCGGCGCCATCTTCGGCACAAAATGGTCGGCACAAAAGTGGCCAACATGGTGGCACGAAGAGGGGCTGATGAGTAATATTGCTTTCCTTGAGCTGTTTCCCATTTTGGTGGCCCTCAGATCCTGGCCCGATGGATTCAAAAATCACTCTGTCATATTTTGGTCTGACAATATGACCGTTGTAGAATGCATCAATAGTCAGGCAGCACGTTGTAAAATGATTTTGAGGCTGCTTAAAGAAATTGTCTTACTGTGTATGCAACTGAACGTGGTATTCTGAGCAAAACATGTCCCGGGGGTGATGAATCAGGCTGCTGATGCACTGTCTCGTTTTCAAATGCAGGCTTTCTCGGGTTTCCTTCCCTCAGCGGACCCAGAGCCAGCACCCTTTCCCGAAGCTCTCTGGTCTCTCGGTGCCCCGAACTTCGTTACCTCGTGGGAGAGAGTCTAGCACCAAGGACGAGGAAGGCATACGAAGGGGCGTTTCGGGCTTATTTAGCCTTTTTGGGGACTGAGAGAGGGGGACTTTGGGGGCATGAGGATTGGGTAGTACATTTTCTGATGTCCTTGCGTAAGGCTGGGAAGTCGGTGGCTACAGCCCAGAGGCATCGTGCTGCCATCTCCTTTGTTGCCAGGGCTCATAATATCCAGGACCCGACAGCGTCTTTTGCGGTACAGAAAGCGCTGCGTGGGTGGCAACGCCTTGAGGGTCGCAGAGTAGATGAGAGGCGCCCGATAGGTCTGGATAGGTTGTCCCAGTTGCTGGCCACACTCCCCGCCATATGCTCGTCTCAGTTCGAGGCCTGTTTGTTCAGAGCT
The DNA here is from genome assembly GCF_964263255.1 of Lissotriton vulgaris. Classification (NCBI taxonomy): domain Eukaryota; kingdom Metazoa; phylum Chordata; class Amphibia; order Caudata; family Salamandridae; genus Lissotriton; species Lissotriton vulgaris. Next base: position 1,299,693,697 of record NC_141695.1, on the reverse strand, counting down.
GCTTTTACGCTTGCATTTCACGGGGCTATGAGGATAAGTGAGCTGGTTGCAAGGAGCAAGCGGGATGTGGCGGGGGGTTTGTGCCGGGAACACGTTCAGATCAGGGGTGAGACTATGACGGTATCCTTTGTCAAGTCAAAAACCGATCAAAGTGGGGTGGGAGACTGCATAGTCATTCGCAGGATTCCAGGGTCTTCCATGTGTCCGGTGAAGTGTTTAGACGATTACCTAGCACGAAGGGTGGCATCATGGGGGGGGACATTGTTGAGACACGCGGACGCCACCCCACTGACGAAGTTTCAGTTTCAGCGGGTGCTCGCGATGTCAATTACCGCAGCAGGCTTGGACCCGGGTGAGTTTGGGACCCATTCCTTTCGGATAGGGGCTGCCACTGAAGCTGCAGCCGGGGGTCTTAATGTGGAACAAGTAAAACGAGTGGGGCGTTGGTCCTCCAATTGTTATAAGAGGTATGTGCGGTTGCACATGTTGTGAAGCTGTAATAATGTACTCACGCTTCTTGTCTTTTGTTTGGTTTTCAGTTACGCAAGCCTTCGAGGCGGGGCGGACTATGCAGTCGACCCAACACCGGGCCAGCGGTCAGACATCACCGGCTGTGAGAAAGGAGGTGTGGGTCGTGGGCCACTCATACGTGAGGCGTGCCGCAGACGTATTCGAAGCAGGTGACATGATTCACGTAGCTGGGGAATACGGGTACAGGATGTCCTTCTACGGAAGGGGCGGTCTCTGTATTGACCAGTTTCAGGCATACTTTGAGGGTTTGTTAGGGCGGATGAGGTCACCGCCGTCTATAGTCATAGTACATTTAGGGGGCAATGATTTGGTCACCACCGGTAGACGACTTCTCCTGGAGGCAATGCTTTCCACTGTAAGTTGGTTGGCGAGGAAAGTTCCGGGGTGCATAATTGCGTGGTCGCATATGATCCCACGAAAAGTGTGGCGAGGGGCTATTTCGATCCCTGCTTTGAACCATTCTGTTAGGAAACTTAATAACAAAATGAGTAGGTTGTTCCGTTCCAGGACATTGCATTCTATCTCGCACGGTTGTATTAATGATGACAGTATGTATCTGGGGGATGGTGTGCATTTGTCTCGGGTGGGAAATGAGTTACTCATAGGAGACTTCTTAGCATGGTTAAAAACGTTGGAACATGACCTTTAGCTAGGAGTTTTGTGGGGGGCCCGGATAGCCGGTCAACTATCCGGGCCTGTGGCGGTAAGGTCATGATCGGTGAGCATTAATTAGTAGATCCCTATGAGTGGGCGTCACCCAACACGGATGGGAGCGCTCGGGAGAGGTGGCCATTGGCCCCTCAATGGGGAGGCGGTCCCTTCTAAGGATGGGTCGCCGGAAGTAAAGGAAAGGCGGTCAAGGCCCCTTCCTTTGTAGGAGGGGTTACAGCCCCCTCCTGGGGAATTTCCCGGGGCCAGTGACATCTGCGACGGCAGATGCGGTAAGTTGTGTGGGGTTGGGATAAGGGCCACGATACCTTCTAGATACCTCACACGAGTATTCGAACGACCTTTAACTGGCGTCGAGTTTTAGGTGCCCCCGTCAAGTCAAGGGAAATTGGTAGTAGTTGCACTTGAGGTACGCCTCCGTGCTGTCGCCCATCCCAAGTGGGAGGGGTAAGTCTGGTTAGGGATCTTGACACCGGTTATGACCTTGCCGTTGGCCCTTAAACGTTAGGTTGTACAATTTCAATATGTCAAGAAATGTTTTGTAGGTTGCTAGTTCGGCTAGGAGAACCTCTGTATTAGAGAATCTGTTAAGGTTAGCCAAACATCGCAATATGGTAATGAAATTGTACATAACATGAAACGTTTAATGTTTTAATTTTGTTTTAATAAATACGGCCGGGATGGTCACTCCATCCCACTTCCAAAAACTTCAAGAACTGTTTCCGGTTTCACTCCTTTTGGGGATTGTGTTGAGAGGGGGTGGCGGGTATCTCGGCCATATGGAAAGGGGCGACCGAATCGGTCCCCCCGAACGTATGGCCGAGTGCCTCGATCCCCCCGGGAAGCCATTTTGGGCGGGAGGCGCGTCTCAGCTGGTATGCCCGAAGCGGCGTAGCCGGGGCGCGCTCGTTCCCGCCCTAGAGTGGGCTGGCCTAGACACCGACGCAGCCAGCCACGCCCTCAGGGGCAGGCAGGGGCGGGTATACGCCCGCCCTGAAGACGGATAAAAAGGGACGCAAGACCAGAAGACATCCTCTTGTTCTTGTGCTCTGAAGCTGCACCTCCTCGCTGCACGTGAGCTCGGGACAGAACGAAGAGCCAATTTTGACCCACCCACCAGCCCCTGAAGACAGCCAGTTGTGTATAATAAAGTTGATTAATTTTGTTTTGTTTTCGTTTACAGGTTGTAGTGCCATGTTGATTTTGAGTTAATAAAGAATGGTCGTTTTTGAGTATGTTTGCCATTAAAGATATTCAGTTTAGTGTTGAATTTTGATGCATGCTCTTTCGGTCATAGTGGCCAATATATTCTTAGGTTAATTTGCACTGTCGTATTTATTTTGGTAGGCGGTAAGGTCATGATCGGTGAGCACTAATTAGTAGATCCCTATGAGTGGGCGTCACCCAACACGGATGGGAGCGCTCGGGAGAGGTGGCCATTGGCCCCTCAATGGGGAGGCGGTCCCTTCTAAGGATGGGTCGCCGGAAGTAAAGGAAAGGCGGTCAAGGCCCCTTCCTTTGTAGGAGGGGTTACAGCCCCCTCCTGGGGAATTTCCCGGGGCCAGTGACATCTGCGACGGCAGATGCGGTAAGTTGTGTGGGGTTGGGATAAGGGCCACAATACCTTCTAGATACCTCACACGAGTATTCGAACGACCTTTAACTGGCGTCGAGTTTTAGGTGCCCCCGTCAAGTCAAGGGAAATTGGTAGTAGTTGCACTTGAGGTACGCCTCCGTGCTGTCGCCCATCCCAAGTGGGAGGGGTAAGTCTGGTTAGGGATCTTGACACCGGTTATGACCTTGCCGTTGGCCCTTAAACGTTAGGTTGTACAATTTCAATATGTCAAGAAATGTTTTGTAGGTTGCTAGTTCGGCTAGGAGAACCTCTGTATTAGAGAATCTGTTAAGGTTAGCCAAACATCGCAATATGGTAATGAAATTGTACATAACATGAAACGTTTAATGTTTTAATTTTGTTTTAATAAATACGGCCGGGATGGTCACTCCATCCCACTTCCAAAAACTTCAAGAACTGTTTCCGGTTTCACTCCTTTTGGGGATTGTGTTGAGAGGGGGTGGCGGGTATCTCGGCCATATGGTTTTTTAAACTTACCAGCATGAATGAAACATCTTGTCCTGAAATCTACCAAAATGCAAGTAACCGAGTTAGTCAATTCAGTAGCTCTACTACTGTACTTTACTAGTAGTACTGTCAGTCTCTGCTCTCCTCCCAACTTAGTCCTAGCCCATTATTCTACTACCTCTCCAATATGCTTATCTTACCTGTGATTTGTGAATCACGGTTGGTGAATAAGGTTGGTTGTTGACTTGAATCCTCGACGGATGCATTATCATTGTTGTGCTGGTAGCAGTAGTGGTACACACTGGCAGTATCACCATATGAAACAAAAGGAAATGAAACATTGAGTGGGCTGAGCGTAGCATTAGAAACAGTACATTAGATAGTACGGTAGAGAAAAGTGCCCTAAATTGTAGCCTAAGCAGTGTTAAATTAATGTAAATATAAGTAGTAGTTGCGTGGAGTTGGACTGCATTTGATTGTTCACGTCGTGTAGGAGGAGGATGTTCTTAGCAATCCACGATGGCGCACATGAACTTCTGATTGTAATGGTTATGGCTGCTTTGACCTTATCCTCCCCAGCAAGTGTGTGGAATTTATTGTTGTTGTCAGTCACACCACAATGAAATACCACACATCCCGGGGGAAGAGGGTTAGGGTTGGAAAATTGGATGGGAATGGGGGTTTTGGGGAAAGTTTGGTAGAGAGGAAAAAAACACAGCATGGACAGTCAAACAACAAATGAAGAGAAACAAATCTTTGGATTTGAAGATATTGATAAATCTTTAAAGGGACATAAAGGAAGTGCACTACTGCATGCCAGAAGTTGTTTACTAAATGGATGGTTAGGTTACTGCAAAGTAGCACTACTACGTACTGCAACTTATTAGTAACTACGAAGAAACAAGTTGAGAGTACAGGGCTGCAGTCATTATGCAATTTCACTTGCCTCTCTGCCCTCAGAGAGAATAAACACTTAGAACATTAAATTACTGTTAAACATAGCAAAAACATAGCAAATTTAGAAGCAGAGAGCAAAGAAATGCAGAGTCACACTCATAGAAGTTCACAGCAATAGCATTACCTAAAAGATAAGTAGAAATGAATGGATACTGTTACTGTATGTTGTTGTACTTGTCCTGTTGAATTTGGGAACTTGCATGCATCAAGCCATTCCTCTTATTTGCGGTACTCCTCCGTTCCATCTGACGCTCCGTCGATCAATGTTGGTGACCAGAAGACACCCTGTCCACTGCCTGCCTGGCGGATGCTGAATTGCGGGTCGCTAATGTGAAGCCTGACTTCATCCTTTTTTCCATATAAGTTACGTACGCTGTGTAGTGCAAAAAGTCACACTTTCAGTTTCAGAATCGACAGTACAATAGTTTCGAAAGGGCGTACTCTGAGTCTCCTTTTGAAGGATAAATAAGTATGGGCGAATTTTGCGGATCTTTCCCCTCAAGCTAGGTGTAGTGTAAACTACGATTTTAGAACAAAATTAGACCTTCCCAGCAGTGCTCCCAGACCCTTAAATACAGACGCTAAAATGTAGAATACCCCCAATCAGACCACAAAAAACGTGCAATACTGCTACCTGTCTGAGGCCTAGTGGAAAATGGTGACAAAACGTACTTTGAAATTAAAGTAGGCCCAAATCCCCCCTTTCCCACCATGGATTTTCTTCAAACCACTTGCAACCAAAATTAGACATTTCTCGACAAGTGCTCCAAGAGTAGACCCCAGAACCCAGTTGCCAAAATCTCGAACACCCCCAAACACATGCAATACTGCTAACCCTAACGAGCTCTAAGTTAAAAATAGTGTCAAACGCTTTCTTCAACTAGGCCCTAACTCCCCTTTGCCACCATGGATTTCCGTAAAACCTCTTGCAATCAAAAGTATCCATACCCAGCGTTGCTCCAAGACCCCAAAACCCACCCACAAACACCAGGAACCCCCCCAAACAGCCCCCCGAAAACACTAAAGTGAGCGAAATTCCTGAAAATGGAAACACTTTTTCACCTCCGATTTTCTCCAAACCACTTTTATCCGGTATTAGACCTTCACAGCAATGCCCCCAGACCCGTCAACCCAGGCGGAAACAAGTTTAACACCCCTAAACAGGCAAAAAGCAAAAATACAAAAACGGGGACTTAGAAATATTTTGCCCTAATTCCAAAATCACTCCGTGCGTGCTCTGCAGCTAGGCCCTAACTCCCTTTTGCCACCATGTATTTACGTCAAACCTCTTGCAATCAAAAGTATCCATACCCAGCGTTGCTCCGAAACCCCAAAACCCACCCACACATCCAGGAACCCCCCCAAACAGCCCCCCGAAAAACACTAAAGTGAGCAAAATTCCTGAAAATGGAAAAACTTTTTCACCTCCGATTTTCTCCAACCACTTTTATCCGGTATTAGATCTTCACAGCAATGCCCCCAGACCCGTCAACCCAGGCGGAAACAAGTTTAACACCCCCAAACAGGCAAAAAGTAAAATGACACAGCAAATTTCGGGCCTACCTGGAATTCAGTCCAAATGCGCTGTGCAGCTAGGCCCTAACTCCCCTTTTCCAACATTAGACTGTGCCAGCAGTGCTCCCAGACCCCAAAACCCACCCACAATAACCTGGCAGCCCCCCAAACAGCACCCCAAAGACAGGCAAGTGAGCAAAAACGTTTTCACCATGAATTTGGTCCAAAACACTTGATTCCGATATTAGACCTTCCGAGCTATGCCCCCAGACCCCTTCAGCCACCCGCAAAAAAGCAGAACACCCCCAAACAGGCAAAAAGCAAAAATGGACCTACTACCTTCAATTCAGTCCAAATACGCTGTGCAGCTAGGCCCCTCCCCTTTTCCACCACGGATTTCGTGAAAAACAAATTCAATCAACATTAGACTGTGCCACAGTGCTCCCAGACCCCAAAACCCACCCACAAAAACCTGGAAGCCCCCCAAACAGCACCCCAAAGACAGGCAAGTGAGCAAAAATGCAAACACTTTTTCACCATGGATTTGGTCCAAAACACTTGATTCTGATATTAGACCTTCCGAGCTATGCCCCCCAGACCCCTGCAGCCACCCGCAAAAAAGCAGAACACCCCCAAACAGGCAAAAAGCAAAAATGGGCCTACTACCTTCAATTCAGTCCAAATACGCTGTGCAGCTAGGCCCTAACTCCCCTTTTCCACCATGGATTTCCTGAAAAACACATGCAATCAACATTAGACTGTGCCAGCAGTGCTCCCAGACCCCAATACCCACCCACAAAAACCTGGAAGCCCCCCAAACAGCACCCCAAAGACAGGCAAGTGAGCACAAACACAAAAACATTTTCACCATGGATTTGGTCCAAAACACTTGATTCCCATATTAGACCTTCCGAGCTATGCCCCCAGACCCCTGCAGCCACCCGCAAATAAGCAGAACACCCCCAAACAGGCAAAAAGCAAAAATGGGCCTACTACCTTCAATTCAGTCCAAATACGCTGTGCAGCTAGGCCCTAACTCCCCTTTTCCCCCATGGATTTCGTGAAAAACAAATGCAATCAACATTATACTGTGCCAGCAGTGCTCCCAGACTCCAAAACCCACCCACAAAAACCTGGAAGCCCCCCAAACAGCACCCCAAAGACAGGCAAGTGAGCAAAAACGCAAAAACTTTTTCACCATGGATTTGGTCCAAAACACTTGATTCCGATATTAGACCTTCTGAGCTACGCCCCCAGACCCCTGCAGCCACCCGCAAAAAAGAAGAACACCCCCAAACAGGCAAAAAGCAAACATGGGCCTACTACCTTCAATTCAGTCCAAATACGCTGTGCAGCTAGGCCCTAACTCCCCTTTTCCACCATGGATTTCCTGAAAAACAAATGCAATCAACATTAGACTGTGCCAGCAGTGCTCCCAGATCCCAAAACCCACCCACAAAAACCTGGAAGCCCCCCAAACAGCACCCCAAAGACTGGCAAGTGAGCAAAAACGCAAAAACTTTTTCACCATGGATTTGGTCCAAAACACTTGATTCCAATATTAGACCTTCCGAGCTATGCCCCCAGACCCCTGCAGCCACCCGCAAAAAAGCAGAACACCCCCAAACAGGCAAAAAGCAAAAATGGGCCTACTACCTTCAATTCAGTCCAAATACGCTGTGCAGCTTGGCCCTAACTCCCCTTTTCCACCATGGATTTCCTGAAAAATAAATGCAATCAACATTAGACTGTGCCAGCAGTGATCCCAGACCCCAAAACCCATCCACAAAAACCTGGAAGCCCCCCAAACAGCACCCCAAAGACTGGCAAGTGAGCAAAAACGCAAAAACTTTTTCACCATGGATTTGGTCCAAAACACTTGATTCTGATATTAGACCTTCCGAGCCATGCCCCCAGACCCCTGCAGCCACCCGCAAAAAAGCAGAACACCCCTAAACAGGCAAAAAGCAAAAATGCAATAACTCATACTTAGAACGTTTTCAGCCAACCAGTCAATATCGGTCCAAACGCGCTCTGCAGCTAGGCCCTAACTCCTCTTTCCCACTATGGATTTTCTTCAAATCACTTCCAATAAAAATTATGCTATCCCAGCAGTGCTCCCAGAGCCCCACACCCTCCCCCACAAATCTAGAACACGCCCAAACAGCCCCCCAAATACAAGCAATACTGGTATATTCAAAACATGGCAAATTGCGCTGTTTACAAAACATTGCTGTTTTCAGCACTTCCACCACTTTGATCCTCTTGAAACTCACTTGGACAGTCACTTGTTCCAGCGATTCACAAGAATCTCAGCAAGGCAGAACAAAATCGAACCACTGCGCTCTTTGAAGAAGAAGAAGAAGAAGAAGGTCTACAACTAGTTTTCCCTTAGTTTTCCCCCAAACACACGCGCCCGCAAAACACCCGAAAAGGCCAAAATTCTGCCAATTCTGGACCAAAGAACACCAAACCCCCCTAAAACATTGCCAACATCATTATGAATGAGCCTGCATCGGGCCTGAGCCCTAGAATTAGCGTTAACCATACCAACTTAAACGCAAAAACCCTAGTAAAACGCACTGAACCCTAAACCGTAGATATGCTTTGTCTGTCTGTGTCAAAGAGCCTAGGTATGCTACATCAGGAGGATGCTTCACTCAGTGGTGCCTGCCTTGACCGTCTGCATGGCCCTGCCGCAAGCATGGGCCAAAAATCCGTTCCGCTCAAGAATTTGCGATTTTTCGGTACGTTCGCGAGATTTGCGAAAGACCGAAAAACAGCAAATTTTGCCAACATAACGTATATTTGGCCCAAGCTTGAGGCAGTGCCATGCAGAGGGTAGAGGCAGGCACCACTGAGTGAAGCAACCTGATGTAGCATACCTAGGCTCTTTGTCAGACAGACAAAGCATATCTAATTGTATGTAGCAAGCCACATAGCCCCAATTTTACATGAACTGCTGTCTGGAGTGGACTCTGCCTGGCATAACAACAACAGTACACTGCCTCGCCCTCGACCAATACATACCACGAATAGACAGACATGTAGTCCTGCTGTAGTAGTTGTTGTAGACTGGTTTACCTGTTTGCCACTCACGAATTGGCCATAGTTCTTCCGTAAATCGACGCTGATGATCCATCCATCCCAGTGAGTGACTGTAAAGATACAAGATATATTATTTAATCAATCATCATGGTATATTGGCAAGTGAGTCTGCTCCAAGGACATATTGCATATTTTGTGAAATGTAATATAGTGGCCCCTGAATTTGAAGTACAATTTTAATTAATCAAGGTAAAAAAAAAAGAGTTGTTGACATGAGTTACAATTACTGTGTGAAAGATTAGATAATAATTAAGACAAGAAGACATATGAATCATCATTTCATGCACAAAAAACAAACAGCAATTGGTTTCATCAGAGCCAGACAGCCATTGCTTTCCAATGCATGCCTGTTCATGCATTACCTGTTCTACTTTTTGTCCGCATCTTCTTCGGAAAGTGAGGACCCACAGGGCAGCCTCTCCTGTCAATATCAAAAGTAACTCTGTCAGCAATCAGCAAGCATGTAGTCAGTCAGTAATTTCAGTCCCACTTGAGGGGACTCGTCGTAATCCATCCATCTGCCTTGAGGGAAATGGATAGGGGGAGTCTGGAGGAGGAGTATAAAGGAGCATGATTGAGTTGTGAACTTGTGAACCTCAGGAATGCAGACTGCAGCCCCTTCAAATCAATAAGGAATATAAGATGAAGACAGTGCTGCTGATGGACTTGTTGTGATTAGGTGATTAGAGTTTTGTTGTGGTAAAAGTTGCAAAATAAAGAAAGACACACAGGAATAAAAGTGAATGAGGACGAAAAAAGGAAGTCATTTTCAGGGCTCGGTGTCAGGGAAGTAGAGCTTGTCCTCCAACTCCATGAATTGAAACGGGAGTAGGTCAGGTAACAGAGAAGAACTTCCGTCAGCTAAGTCGGTGTCCTCTTCTTCCTGCGTGCATTCACGTACTTTGTAATCTGGTGGTATCAAGTGCTGATTCATCTTGATCAGTGTTAACCTCTCCACATTTTTGGCCGAGAGGCGGGACCTTTTTGAAGTTACAATGGTACCAGCAGCACTGAAAACACGTTCAGAAGATATGCTTGCGAGTGGGCAAGACAAATAATTTAGAGCCAGGTTGCTGATCAGTGGCCATAGAGCCATTTTCCTGTACCAATACGCCAATGGGTTCCTATGAACAAAGACCTGTGTTGACTCCTCCAGATAGGCCTGCACCATCGACTCAAGGTTCTCCACGGTTGCTCCACTTTGCATACCATCTGTGGCCTTCTCAGCACTGGAAGGAACAAACCCTTGATGAGTTAGCCAATCCGCTTCCGACAATATTATGGCTGGGCCTGGTGCAGGTGAGGATGATGATAGGGTTGCTGCTGGTTTCGTTAACGGCTGTGAGGGAAAGTTACTCCCTTTGCCCACAGATTCAGAAGTGGAACTTGACGCTGGATCACCTGCTGATTCAGTTGGACTTCTGACGGCTCCTTGAATTTTCTGCCGATCTTTTTCGAACCGACTGGCTGACACAGCTATCCAATGTTTGTACTTTGAAACATCTGCCTCATCAAAAGGAATGAATGCTTTGCTGGCTGCTGCCTTTTTGTACCGTGGATCCAGAATAGTGGCACAAATGTAATGTTCTGTATGTATCTTTTGAAGCCTTTCATTAGCAACTAGGCGGCTTAATAAGTTCTCCGCCAACAGATATGCAGCATGCTTTCCACCATCATCTCTCAACGTTGAAGACACTGCGTTCAGTTGGTGCTCTAGCATGCGCAACAATGGGATAGCTTTGCTCAAAGAACAGTCCTCCCTGCTGACTTCACGCGTGAAGATCTCAAAAGGACGAAGCATGTCTGTCAGGCATTTAACTAGCTGCCATTCCTCCAACTCTAGCCTCAGGTCAATAGAACCTACTGTAAAAATATAGTCATTGATTACCATGCACTGCTCAAACAGATGCTCAAGCATGTAAAAGGTTGAGTTCCAACGTGTTGCCACCTCCTGGATGAGTCCTTTGACTGGCACTTTATGTACATGTTAAATGCTCCCCAGCTGCTTCCGGGCCTTAAAAGAATGGCTGAAATGTGTGCAGATTTTTCGGCATGTACACAGTAACTTCTTGACTTGGCTTTCAGTTTTCAAGAAATCTTGAACAACCAGGTTTATACAGTTCGCCTAACATGGCACTCTGAAATGTTCACCGTCCTGCATGGCCTTAACTATATTACTGCCATTATCCGTGGAAACATAACCAACCATGCGATTTCTTGGTTTCAGCCATTCAGAGACCTTACTGTTAAACTCATCCAAAATGTTTTTTGCAGTATGAGTTTTCTCCATGGCAAACATGGCTAATGTTGCATGTTTCCGAGAAGCTTGAAAAACTGTGTCCAGGTCAACAACTGCACTTGACTTGTCTCTAACCCCTGCAAAAGACCCTGCAAAAGAGACCCAGTGTGCAATGATGCACATGTAATCAAGGGCTTGGCAACTGGTTCACATGTCTGTTGTCAAGTGGATAGTGTGAACAGCACTCTTCTGCAAAGCTGCCCCAATCACCCCCAGCACATCTTGATGTAGTGCTGGAACCGCAACTCTGGCAAAATAGGACCGGCTAGGAACCTTCCATTTAGGGCAGACTGTTGCCACTAATTCTAGAAACCCCACCCCTTCCACAAAAGAAAAAGGGAGAAGGTCCAGCGCTAGCATTTTAGCTAGCTTTGCGTTATACAGACGTACCGTTGGGTGGTTGCGTTCAAATGGCGCCTACGACCAAAACATTCCGCTAATGGTGGGCTGGATCATTTTACGTGATGATGATGATGATGACCTCTTCAAACCAGTTAGGCCCATTGATGTAGTTTTTCGCATTGGTGTCTCTACAACACTCTTAGTGTGCCTCATAGATGTTGCAGGGGTAGAGGGCGATATCACTGCAGTGCCGCTGCCAGCAGAACTGGGTGTACCAGAAAAAATGTCTGTTGCTTCTTCACTTCCCCCTGCACGATCAGATTCTCGTCATCATCAGATGCAATATCAAGGGATACATTTGGATTTGTTTTTCTTTTGCCTTCCTCGATCTTCCTCATGTGTGCTTCCCACTGGATAGGGTGGTATTGTTTGAGATGACCTGTCTGGACTCCGGTACCATAGTTGGTACCAAGCTTACCCCGACTAATACTTTACAAATCGAACAAACGACCATGTTTTCCGCCTTTGCGCTAACAGTAAAGAAGTCCCAAACTGGGGACGGGTGATGTCTGCTGGTGGTGGAGGTGCTACTTTGACTTTCAATGCCAGATGAAGTGGAGGATGGGCGTGGCTGAATTAGTTTCTGTTGTTCACTTACAGCACCACTACTTGAGGTCGAGCTGGATGGAGGTCCATGCCGGCCCTTCTTACTAAAAAAGATGGAAGCTGTAGGTCGTGTTGGTGTTGTAGTTAACGGTGGTGGTACCAGTGCCATGCCGCCCATATCCCGCTCAGCAGCCATTTGGGCTAGGGTTAAAATGTCTGTCTGCTGCATGCCTGCTGGGGCTGGAGTGACGACTGTGATGACTGGGTCATCGTCAGACTGATCATCAGCAGAAGACACCACTTCTTGTTCGTCGTCATCAGCCATAAGTCGAAGCTTTGCGGGAGCCTTCCTTTTAGGCTTAGCTACCTTTGTTGACTCATCATGGCGTGCCTTACTCTCAGACTGCATTTGTGGCTTCCAATCAGGATCAAGGTCATCAGAAGGAAGGGGGCTTGAAGAAGAACTTGTAGTAGTAGTAGCCCTCCTTGACCTTTTTCTTGCTGGGGATCTGGAAGACAATGAATCATCATCAGGACGAGTGGCTTCCTCAGGTGATACCTCCTCTTGAATAGCAATTTCCTGATGTGCCCCTACTTCCGGAGGAACAAGCGTTGTAGGCAGTTGTGCCGCTCCATGAACCTCTAGTCGCACCTCTCCAGGCACCTGTCCATGCGCCTCTCCTTGCGGCTCTCCTTGCGGCTGACTTGTGCCTCTACTTGCGCGTCTCCTTGCGGCTGTACTTGCGCCTCTCCTTGCCCATGTACATGCGCTTGTACTACTTGCACCTGTGTTTGTGGCTGTGGTTGTTGAATACTCGTAAGCTGAGTTACACCCGGTGTTGAGTGGATGGTACTTTCTTGTGATGAGCCAAGATCACTGGTCGATGGTGATTCAACAACCAGCAGCACTCATGGTGGTCTTGGACCTAACTTGGCGTGGTGGCACTGAGCCCATTGAAGCGGAGGTGCTGCTTCCAGCTTGGTCCCCGGCAGACACGGCTGCTGCTGCAGGCGTAGTTTTTTTTCCCACAAAAGGTTTCGGAGAGCACACCAGTCTCCTTGGTAGGTGGTGCCACTTGCTTCTTCTGCTCCTTCTTACTGGCAGTGGCACTATCAACTTTTTTGCGCTGAGGCTCTACGGCCAACTTTCTTTGGGGCCATCTTTTTGAGATGTTAGAACAGCAGGCCGCAGTTGCACGAGTTGCAGAGTTGTCTTGTCTGTGGCCACACGTTACGCCACGTGACGTTTTGCTGCACACACCGCTGCAGGACTTCTTCCTGGCACTGGTGGTACTCGTGTGCACCTAAAAGCAATGGAAGCCAGAGGAACATCAGTTATACACCCCAAAAAGTCGAAAAACACTACAAAATCACCACAATCCCATGCCATCCATGTCCTCAATGATGTTTAAATTGAAGACACCCCAGAGAAAGACTAGGCCCATGCACCACTGAGTAGCCCTGGGCATAATGGTTGAAAGCAAGGCAAAGTGGGTGCAGGCCTGATTACACTGCCTGGCTTAAAAATGGCCCCTTGACCCCCACCACATGGCCAGGCCCTGCCTGTACCAGGCCTCAAGATGGCCCCCACCCACATGGCCAGGCCCCAACACCACCCCAAAAAATAAAAAAACACTCAAAAATCACCACAATCCCATGCCATCCATGCCCTCAATGATGTTTAAATTCAAAACACCCCAGAGAAAGACTAGGCCCATGCACCACTGAGTAGCCCTGGGCATAATGGTTGAAAGCAAGGCAAAGTGGGTGCAGGCCTGAGCACACTGCCTGGCTTAAAAATGGCCCCTTGACCCCCACCACATTGCCAGGCCCTGCCTGTACCAGGCCCCAAGATGGCCCCCACCCACATGGCCAGGCCCCAACACCACCCCAGAAAGTCGAAAAACACTCAAAAATCACCACAATCCCATGCCATCCATGCCCTCAATGATGTTTAAATTCAAGACACCCCAGAGAAAGACTAGGCTCATGCACCACTGAGTAGCCCTGGGCATAATGGTTGTAAGCAAGGCAAAGTGGGTGCAGGTCTGAGCACACAGCCTGGCTTACAAATGGCCCCTTGACCCACACCACATGGCCAGGCCCTGCCTGTACCAGGCCTCAAGATGGCTCCCACCCACATGGCCAGGCCCCAACACCACCCCAAAAAGTCGAAAAACACTCAAGAATCACCCCAATCCCATGCCATCCATGCCCTCAATGTTGTTTCAATTCAAGACACCCCAGATAAAGACTAGGCCCATGCACCACTGAGTAGCCCTGGGCATAATCGTTGAAAGCAAGGCAAAGTGGGTGCTGGCCTGAGCACACTGCCTGGCTTAAAAATGGACCCTTGACCCCCCCAACATGGCCAGGCCCTGTCTGTACCAGGCCTCAAAATGGCCCCCACCCAAATGGCCAGGCCCCAACACCATCCCAAAAAGTCGAAAAACACTAAAAAATCACCACAATCCCATGCCATCCATGCCCTCAATGATGTTTAAATTCAAGACACCCCAGAGAAAGACTAGGCCCATGCACCACTGAGTAGCCCTGGGCATAATGGTTGAAAGCAAGGCAAAGTGGGTGCAGGCCTGAGCACACTGCCTGGCTTAAAAATGTCCCCTTGACCCCCGCCACATGGCCAGGCCTTTCCTGTACCAGGCCTCAAAATGGCCCCCACCCACATGGCCAGGCCCCAACACCACCCCAAAAAGTAAAAAAACACTCAAAAATCATCACCACAATCCCATGCCATCCATGCCCTCAATGATGTTTAAATTCAAGACACCCCTGAGAAAGACTAGGCCCATGCACCACTACGTAGCCCTGGGCATAATGGTTGAAAGAAAGGCAAAGTGAGTGCAGGCCTGAGCACACTGCCCGGCTTAAAAATGGCCCCTTGACCCCCACCACATGGCTGTATCAGGCCTCAAGATGGCCCCTACCCACATGGCCAGGCCCCAACACCACCCCAAAAAGTCGAAAAACACTCAAAAATCACCACAATCCCTTGCCATCCATGCCCTCAATGATGTTTAAATTCAAGACACCCCAGAGAAAGACTAGGCCGATGCACCACTGAGTAGCCCTGGGCATAATGGTTGACAGCAAGGCAAAGTGGGTGCAGGCCTGAGCACACTGCCTGGCTTAAAAATGGCCCCTTGACCCCACCACATGGCCAGGCCCTGCCTGTACCAGGCCTCAAAATGGCCCCCACACACATGGCCAGGCCCCAACACCACCCCAAAAAGTCAAAAAAGACTCAAAAATCACCACAATCCCATGCCATCCATGCCCTCGATGATGTTTAAATTCAAGACACCCCACAGAAAGACTAGGCCCATGCACCACTCACTACACCTGGGCCTACTGGCTAGTGAGGCTTTACAGGCACCCCAAAATTTAACCCCTTCCATGCTGATGACGGCCCCCATCCGTCATGCATTACAGTGCTCGTGTGCTGATGACGGCTGGGGGCCGTCATAAAGCCATTGATTCTTTAAAAGCCTAGCACACGAGGAAAATCGGCCCAGCATGGAAGGGGTTAAAAGAAATCAACATATAACAGTGAGCTAAAATTCCATGACATAAATGAGAATTAAGTTAAAAAACAAATCACAGAAACAGTTGCATCATGCACCCATGACTAACCCTGGGCCTACTGGATACTGTGGCTACCCACCACAATATATATTTTGTTAAAGTTGTGAAAAACATTTTAGAACTGTAGTTGCCTCAACTGCAATGCCCCAAACAAACAACACCAACTTACTTGTAAAATCTCAAGTCCAAAAGTGATCCAAACTCCAAAGTCCAAAAAGTCCTCAAATACAAATCCAGCAGCAGTCACAGAAAATAATCCTTCCAGCTCAACAGCCAAATGAAAAGTGACCAGTACATGCACAAAGCACTGGGAGGAGCCTGCTGGACAGGAACAGGAAGTTGGAGACTCTAAGGCACTTCCTTCCTCCCACCCCACCCCAAATAATGGACTCCTGCACCAAAAAAGTGCAGTCAAATGTAAATCTGAGGAGTTATTCTGATCAAAATCATAATTTTCACAAGGTTCATGCTTCCTGCGGTGGATTTCTTGTGCAGAATTGCAATTTTTGCAATTTCGGGAACGCAAGCTGTTCAAATCTCCCGCCGGCTGCGCGCTGTCGTGGGCTTTTATGACCTACATGCGTTATCAAACTCTCGTCGTGCAAGATGGCAAGCCGCGATAACGTAATTGCGTTCAAAAAACTCTCGCGCGATCACGCAGCAAGATGGAAAATGGCGCCGCACACGCAAAACCTGAAGAAAAACAACTCGGTGGACTCAGAATCACGGTAAGACAACGCCGCGTGCGCGATATTGTATTTTTCAAGCGCGACCAAGCAAAATAATTCATAGCTTGTGAATTTGCGGATTATTGGGTAAATTAGCGCGATTCGCGGATCGCGAAATCGTCAAAAATCCGCAAATTCGCTCGCAAAATGGATTTTACGCCCACGCTTACTTTTAAGCTGGGATGAGCACAAATTCATTAAAAGAGAAAAACCGACCATCCCAGTATTTTATATGCTCCCAAGATCCATAAAAACCCCACTAGTCCACCAGGGAGACCAATTATCTCTTCCTGCAATAGTTTATTTGAAAATGCTTCACGTTACATAGATTACTTTCTGAACCCCATAGCAAGGTCACTTCCCTCATACATCAAATATTCATCCGATTTTTTAAAATGTATTTTTGACATCCGATGGAATAATGAGACAATGGTTTTATTGACATTAGACATTAGACATCTCTACATTGTACACTAGTATTAGACATGTAGATGGTCTGAGAGCAAGTGAACATTACCTTAATAGAAGACCCACCCGCTTTCCTTCCCAAAACAGAATGATATTGGAACTAATGGAATGGTGCCTCACAAAAATATATTTTTATTTGGCAATGAATACTTCCTATAGGAAAGGGGGACCGCGATGGGCACCTGTTTCGCCCCGAGTTACGCCAATTTACATCTCGACTGGTGGGAGGAACGGGTGCTCGGGTGCGGTCCCCTGGACCATTGGACTGAACATGTTCTATTGTGGGTTAGATTTATCGATGACGTCTTCGTGCTGTGGCAGGGCATGGAGGCGGAAATCGATTTATTTATTAGTGACCTCAATCAAAATACCATTAATTTGGAATTTGAGGGTCAGTATAGTAAAACCTCAATAGACTTTTTGGATGTCAGGATAAGTCCAAGCAATGATAAGCTGGAAACAACAGTTTTCCGTAAAAGCACTGCGGGTAATTCCGTTCTCCATGCGGACAGCACTCATCCTGCCGCATTAATTAGAAGCATCCCCTTTGGGGAGTACTACAGAGCAAGGAAAACATGTAGCAGTGAGAAAGAATTTGACAAAATTGAAAAAGAGAAGACCCATAGGTTCATTGAAAGAGGGTACAAACCAGGTATTCTAAAAGGAGCTGCTAGCAAAGCCAGGAATTTAAAGCGACAAAAGATCTTGTTTGAACCATCAAGAACTAAAAAACAACAGAAACTAAATAAAATCCAAGAGAATAAGATCAACTCTAGATTTATAACTACGTACAATGTAAGACATAAAGAGATAAGATCTATTTAAAAAAAACACTGGTATCTTATAAAGAATGATCCGGTGCTAGGTTCCAGAGTTCAAAAGAATCCTGAAATCACCTATAGGAAATCTAAATCACTTAAAGATTTAATTGTTAAAAGTGAATTCATAGAGAGAAAGAAAAGTTCATCTGACTGGCTAAAACAGAAACATGGTTTTAAGAGATGCATGAAGTGCAAGGCATGCACTCATGGTATGAATCGAACTATCCTCACAAATTTTTTAATAAAACCATCACCATTAGGAGCCCCATAACGTGCAAAAGCAGTTTTGTTGTTTATTTGTTACAATGTTCATGCACAAAGATTTCTATAGGTAGCACGACTCTACCTGTTCATCAAAGAATTCTGCAACACAGGCGAGCAATTGTCAATCAGGATAGAACATATCCCGTCGCAAGACATTTCGAGTCCCATCACCAGAGTAACCCCGAGAGTCTGCAATATACTTGTATAGCAGAAGTCCCCAAGAAAAAGAGAGGGGGGAACAGGGAAAGAGAACTTCGAAGGTTAGAAACGTATTTTATTCTGGAGTTTAACTGTATGGAACCATTAGGGCTCAATATCGACGAGGATTTATATACAAGTCTGCCTTGAAACAATTAGAAGAGAATAATAATGAAATCTGAAATGAATATTTGCACTAGTAACCATAAACTGTTTTTGTTTTTAACCAGATACGTATATTTTTTTACGCTTGAATGGAGGTGATGAATTGAGTTGATATATGCATTTTATGGACCAGCATTTCATATATATTCTTGCAATTTAGAGATTGTTATGTATTTTGCACTTTATGATGGAAGAGCAAAAAAATTTTTTAGTACTGAAGAGAATCGAATAAGTATATTTGTACAGAGGGGTACGTTTACTATAAGAGAGTTGATTATAGTTTACTAAAGCACTTGCACTTAATTTTTTGAGTACTGTAGTAAAAAGGTTTACATTGAGAAAATGATCAAAGTTTACATAAGCACTAGCACTTTATTATGTATTTAGGTCGATATAAGTATAAGCTGCTTCTCTGCATATTTTGAATTTTCCATTTCTTTTATGGAGAGTTTTTAATGCGTAAAAGTTTATTATTCCCCCCGTACTGAATTTTTGCACTTTATATGCAAATTAGGAAATATTGCACTAGCACTTTTTTTCTTTTTAAGAAATTGTAAAGTTGTTTTGTGTGAGAATATATGAAAATACAAGAAATGGCACTTGCCAATTCAATTGTGACGAAAAAGAACTAGTTCAAAATCTAGTAAACGGACATCAACACTCTCACCAGGTACGATTTGTACAGGGGAATTTAATTACATGAATCCTGTTGAAATACATAGTTGAAATATAGATATTTTGACTATAAAAAGATAAATATATTTTTTTGTTATAATTGTACATGAAGTATATTTAAAATGATGTCTGATGTTTGGTAAAATTCTGGCGAAGTAACACGTTATAATATGGCTGCCATGTTATAGAGAATTGTGGTGTTCTTTAATGCTGAGTCCATTGTTTGTTTTCACTACCTCCATGAAGTGTATTTTAATCCAGCCAAAATGGTGGTGAAATATCGTGAACAAGGGAGCTAGACTCCCGAAACGCGTAGATGTACCTCGTCATAAGAATAGAAAGGAGTTTTGTAATCTACCCTGGAGTGCCGGATGATTTATTATTTTTGAAATAAGTCTCATATCGAAAAAAAAAATATATATATATATATATATATATATATATATATATATATATATATATATATATATATATATATATATATGAACGTAATTTCGTCAAGCTGAAGCAGCCGCCCCAGTACACAGCTATACAATGACGAAGGAACAGACCCAGATTCAGTGCTCAATTGAAGTCTTTATTCTCCAGCAAGCCTGCCGCCGCCATTACGCGTTTCGCCTCTTGCGAAGCTTGGTCACATGGCAAGTTGCTGAGAGCAAGTGCCGAGATTTAAAGTGCCAGTGCGCGCGTTATTTTTCCACCAGAAGTAACAAACATGGAAAAAATACTTTGTTTCACATGCTTACATTGTACATTTCATCTGTGCATACATACAAGTTATAAAACATGTAAATAAATAAACATTTAAATATTTTAAATACTTTAAAACTGCACAACCTGATCTAATATTTGACCAATGTACTTCTACGAGAGCATTTCATTGACCTAAAGCGGGGGCACAATTGAATCCCCTGCTTAATTCATATTGGTCAGGTTATATAATTCACTCTCTCATCTAGTATGCCCAGATTCAAACACACAGAATAAAGCCCAAGTGGGCAGCATCAAATATTGTTTGTGAAAAAATAAAGCTCAAGTGAGCATGTACTTCATTGGAAAATTCATAACTACGCTGTTTGGTGTAGGTTTCATACACGGCACAGAACAACGAGTGCATAATTGTATAATTTTTTCTTTTTTACTTTTCCTCTTTTTTTGTGCAAGTGATAAATTAAAAAAATCCACATCCTATATGTTTTTGTTTCAACACAAAAATTCCATGGATAGCCATCCAAGGTTGCCCTCTCTAGATGTTATTGCTCTCATAAATACATGAAACGAGAAAAGGCAGAATGTATTAATGAACATGATGTTCCATTAATATAAGTACTTGTAGTCAGAGCATTTGGCACAAACGACAACAATCAATATACCTATGTGTTTGTATATTTCATATCAACGAAAATCCCTTCTTAAAAGTAATATCTACCACAGTCTTGATATCCTACTAATAGTATATTTACAACTGAATTAGCCATATGCTATTCTTAGAACACGTTGTCAAAACAGTCCTAACATCTGGTTGTTAAAAAAAAGCACATGCTCAAAAAAGATTATATGTCTAAAATAATGCAAATTATTTACAGACATGTATACAAATCTTCAGTTGCATTAAGCCCATGTGGTTGCTTACTGTTCATTTCCAGAATATATCTGGTTTCGAGTAAACGAAGCCTCGCATCTCGATTGCCACCTCTCTTCATGGGCCAAACTGTGTCTACTGCAAAATATGTGAGATGAGCTGGATTGGAATTATGGTCTGACTCGAAATGCCTCGCCACAGGATAGGCCTGATCTTTGTTTTTGATGGCTCTAATGTGCTGGAGCACACGTTGGTGCACCGGCAGGCGGGTACTACCCACATACCGGAGCCCACAGCTGCACTCCAGCACATAGACCGCATAATCTGTTTTACAGTTCAAACGCTTGGAAATCTCTTTTGGGGTCTCTGAGAATGGGACAGCATAATTGGTCTTATTAATTCCATGCTTGCACGCTTTGCACTGCGAGCATTTTTTGAAACCCCTCCCCAGGGCCTTCCAGGTATTTGACACCTGTGGTTCCAAGCTGTTTTTGACTAAAGATCTGGCCATAGATACAGACCTCCTGAAAGTGACGAGTGGACTGTTGACAACCTTGCTGCCAATAATTGGATCCCCCAATATCAGGTTCCAATTACGATTGAAAATTCTTCTAATGGCAGAATGCTGACGGCTGTATGTAATGATCATGCGGGGCCTAATTAGCTCGCCACTCTGGGGTACCTCTTTAAATATATATATATATAGGGATTACATAGTCCATAGTCTTATTTAGTTCTGGCAAGGTAGTTTCAATCTTGTTAAATTGTTGTTTTATAACCTTCATTAAAATGACATTTTAGCATTTTGTTTGCTATCAGGATTTAATTCAGAGATCAGCCAATCTTTAGTAGTGCAGATTTGTATGATGTGTTTATTTATAAGTTTCTTTTTTATTAATTGTCCTGTGTTTTATGATTGTGGAGAACGTTTATGGCTTTTTCGCCAAATAATGATATTGAAAAAATGCATTCTTATATATACCATTGTAAAACAACTATCTGCTCAAGAATTGCTGGTAGAGGCCCTATCAGACTATGCTATAGTCTCTTCATTTTAGGCTGGTCATTGATAAGTGGCACAAAAACACCCATGTACAATCCCTTTCTGTTTTGCTCCACAAATTCCTCCCGATAAGCCATGTAGGATGTTACCTCTGTAAAGTTAGGAAAGAACATATCCAATAATCTCGTAATAGGCTCAACGTTAGGGTTGTGGTTAAAAACCATTGCACCCATTTTTTTTCTATTTTCCCTCAATTCTAAATGAGGTCATTAAGAGATTCAATTCTTTGTAATCCGTTCTTCTGGCAATTTCTGTATTATGTAAGGTCATGCTTTTTGAAAGCCGAGTGAAAGATATTGCTGTTCAGGCATATTAAATAAAAGGCAAATGTTTACTCGAAGTGATTTCTGGTGTATGTGTTAACAGGAATTGATTTCCTGATATGTAATTACTGAAGTTGATTTGGATGGAGATAAGACTGTTCTGGCAAGGTAAAGTTTGCATTTAAATGTAGTTACCTAAGAAACCATAAAGCAGTGCTTGATTTGTAAAACAAATGTGCCAGGGCCCTAGGCAGGAGGACACCACAGTTTTCACCACCCATTGACTTTGTCATTATTGCCAGCAACAGTAACAACACAACTATTTACCATCACACCCTATAAGTATGACAATTCAGACTATTCCAGGCCCCCAAAGCTATAAGTAAAGCTTGGGCGTAAGGTATCAGATGTTTTGAATGCATATTGAATTAACAAACAACTTTTGTTCTGCTTATCACTAACTTACCCAAACTGCACCACCATGTGGCAGCTGTCATAAGTGCCGGTGTTGGCATTTAAGTGAGGTGCCGAGCACCGGAAACCACCGACTCAACTTAAGCACTGCCGTAAGGACACATGCACAATGTAATGTGAAACAACCGAAATAGATATGTCTTAGTACAGATACAGAATAATTCTGTCAGTGCTTTCACACTTTTGAAATAACCCACCTGTTTTATTGGCAATGCTTCCTTCTGAACATGGGACACACTCAAAACAACATCTGGGCCTCCCACCTTTCACAGATTTTCTATATCCAGTTAAACATAACTCACTGCAAATTGACACTGGTACCTGAGAGTTATGGAAAAAGTGAAACATTCAAATATTTAAAATCTCTGAAAATGATTGCCCAATTGAGTAGTTCAGTCATCAATTAAGCAAAGACAAGTAGCCATACAGGAATATAAAAAAAATCTTCCAATTTAGCTACAATAAACGGTCAATGCATCAAGTAAAAACGCAAGCAGATACTGATTTCACTATCTTTGCCATAAAAAATGGGAGACCAAGCCCCATCATTACCTATACATTTCCATACTCACATCCACTCAAGAAAACAATCATTACAGCCAAGATAATTTGACACAAATTGCTGAAATTCAGCACAATACAATGCCAAGGAAGGTGTAAGGCACTCGCAAACTGAAAACTGTTTTATAGCATTTTAAACTGCTTTTAATCTCTTGACAGCACCTAATCTACATGTACTTTTGACTTGCTGTGCTTGTACTCTATCCTAACTTCATCTTGTTTTTTAATTCTCGCCACACCTCTCACCTCGATTTCCTTGCTCCCACTTGGATCCCCCCGGCAGGCAGGCACCTTCCGCCCGCACCCCGGTCCACCACAGGTTGATCCTATCATCTGGTCCAGGGCTCAGCTATTAAATATGCGGGTCGGGGACTGCGAACACTCATTCAAACCTGACCACTCAGGGCTCTTTCACCCACCCAAATGTAATAGGTGTCAATTTTCTTTTATTACTGATTTCATGCAGCTAATCCCGGCTACTCCTACTATCTCCACCCCCTCCAACCTGACCATGACTCAGTTCCCCCCAATAAGGCCTGCCTGTTCAACTGTAGATCCCTCCCTCGCCACGCAGATTACATCTGGTTCTCATTAAAAGCCATCTCTTGGGACTTATTGTTCTTGACTGAAACATGGATCAAGGACAGCTCTAACCCCAATCTCACCCTAGCCATTCCAGCGGGCTACCGGATCCAGAGGGTTAATAAGGCTGACACTAAATCTGGGGGAAGAGTGATGGTGGTATTTCGCACTAGTTGGGAAATATATTACAGGAAATTAATTAATCTGGGGCCCTTAGAAGCCACGTACTTCTGCATTATTGAATCACATCTGGAATGCCTCTCTGTGCTCCAGCACCTTCCCCGCTGTGTGGAAACAGGCTCTCCTGGTGCAGATTCTTAAACAACCTGATGCCGACCCTACTGTTTTTTAAAACTACAGACCTATTTTCCTCTCATCGGCGCCAGCAAAAGTTCTTGAAAAAATAGTTCTAACCACTTGGAGTACCGTAATCATTTCCATGACTTTCAGTCCGGCTTAAGGTCTGGCTACAGTACGGAGACTGCCCTTTTCAAAGTCTCTGAGAGTATCCGTGAGCGCGTTTATTCAGGCAAAGTAGCCATGTTAGTGCTGCTTGACCTGTCCGCTGCGTTTTGACACGGTTTCCCATCCTATCCTTTTGGATAGATTAAACAACATGGGTATTCAGGGCACGCCCCTGTCATGGATCTGGTCCTACCTGGGAAACCATACTTAGCAAGTTCTTCTCAATCCTTTCATCTTAGATGAGAAACCCCTGCTCTGTGGGGTCCCCCAAGGCTCTGCCTTGAGTCCTCTCCTTTTTACCGTCTTTCTATCACCCCTGGCGGCGTTGGTCGAATCTTTGGTGGTAAGGGTGATTTCTTACGCTGACGACACCCAACTGGTATTTTCTTTTGAAGAACATTCCTAAGCCATATTCCCTAACTTTAGACACTGGCTGAGAAACATCTAAAGCTTAATTTGGATAAAACTGAAGTTCTCTTCTTCAATCAAAAAGTCCCACCCCCAACGCTGTGGTGGCCAACTGAGATGAATCCCCCCAAGCCCGTTGACTCGACAAGGAACCTCAGCTTCCAGTTTAAAAATGAACTGTCCTGCAAAACACAAATCAGACACGTGTCCTCCTCCTGTTTTGGGAAGCTCAGCATGCTTCATAAATTCCTTCACTTCTTTCCTCTGAAGTCCTGTTGGACCGTAATCCATGCTTTAATCCCATCCCATCGGAACTATGCCAATAGTCTTTACCTTGGGGTGCCTGCCTATCTGATCAGGTGTCTACAAATTATACAAAATGCTGCAGCCACCTGAGGAAGCTCCACTGGTTACCGGTAATTTTACGTGTTGAATTCAAGGCGCTCATTAGACTTAAACACTATCAACAAAATCGGACCCTCAGATCCAACCATCTTCGTCTCCTTGCTACCACCCATTTTCGTAGGACCAGAATGAGTGACAGAGCCTTTGCGGTCATTACCTCCAGAAT
This sequence comes from Lissotriton vulgaris, assembly GCF_964263255.1. NCBI lineage: Eukaryota > Metazoa > Chordata > Amphibia > Caudata > Salamandridae > Lissotriton > Lissotriton vulgaris. The sequence continues at coordinate 1,299,668,693 of NC_141695.1, read as the reverse complement.
CTGGAACGCCCTCCACCTCTCTCTTCTGAGTCAGAACCCATCTTTCGACGTGCCTTAAAGACCTGGATGTTTACCAACCCCTAGTTCCCCACTCTGCACCTTTCATCTGCCGTCTGAATTAGCATTAAAAACCCCATAATGCAATTTGCTTTGATAAGCAGACACATTATACAGATTTATAGCTCAAAAGTGAGCTTTTATGGGAACAAAGTAAAAACATAAAAACGAACATTGCCAGTGAATGGGTTTTTTCATGCTAAATGTTTTTGTATTTTGTCTTTATAGAAACACCTAAATGTATTAACTATGTGTTTATTTTTAACATTTAGATTAACACTGGCTAAACTAGTCCTGCATTTTAAAAAGCCTAACATTTGGAGGCCATCTTGCTTAATGTCACATGTGTATTTCATTTCCAGGAGAAGCTGAAGTTCCAAGGAACAAACGTAACATGTCTGTTGTTTTCTACCTCATCTGAAATGTTTTCTTTTATGTGATATTCTAATTCATTGAGACAGTACACCTGTGAAGTGTAGGCTGGTCCAGTCTATCTCTTTATGTTGCTGTAAATTGTAAGCTTGAAGGCAGCTTAGAGAAGCTGTATTGAGAAGGATCCTGAGAAACTAATGAGCATTAAAGTGTATTTTTATACTTTAACTTGATTGGAGCGATTTATGGAACTATGTATAGGTGTAGCAAATGCTAGAATTTATTGATTTAACCTAGTGCAATGTAGGGGAGAGTTCAGATTTTTCAGAAGGCTTACAGAATATCTTACTGATCAGAGTAGGAGATTTAGAGAACTCTCTTTATTGGAGAACTTGTTTATTTAATTTTCCTATGAGGCAAATATATAATAGTTTGCCCTCATATCATTTTGAGTGATTTGAACTTTATATTGACTAATGCTTTCATGAATTGTTTGGACACTAATCGGCCAATATTGCATCTGTATAAAATGTTTACCTTTAAAAAACATGTATGATTTGAAAACATAACTTTCACAGTATGCCATCGCAGCCTAACACTTTCAGGAGCTATTCCATTTTCTTCAAAATTTGCTATTGTATACCCTCTATTTGGTGAGTATTACCTCCAACGTGCCACTGCTAGCTATGTAGCTTGTTTGGAATGCATACCCCTTTTATGCCAATAAATACATTAAATATGCCAATATCCAAATGTTGCCGTTCTGCCACCCATATATCTATCATTGGTTCTCCATATGTCCAAAAATTCCTATAGTGTGTGAGAGGTAGCATATTTTCATGAGTGCCTTCCTCCCCACTAAATATGCCATGATTGAGCTCCCTTGGACCAAAAATTATCTCTAATATACAAGTACCATCATTTTCCTATGAGTGCTCTCATATTCCAAGAATTACCTTCAATGAGCCAAAACCTGCCTTTTTCCACCAGTTCATTGCTTTACAAAAGATACATCCAATACGCCAGTGACAGTAGGTGACCATTGGTATTTCCAAAAGTCGCAAATTACCTCAAGCATGCCATGGCAGGTGGCTAGCTCATAAGCACACACACACACACTTATTCACTCTCTCCTCACTCACTCTAAACCATTCATAATTCTCCTTACTCTTACTGTCTCATTCTAACTCATACGTATTCCCACTCATTCAACCACATATACTGATACACACTCTACCTTCTAACTCACTTTTAGTGTCTCACATAATTTCATTAATCAATTCTCACTCACTCATGCACACTAACACTCACAAACACACACACATACATACTCCCTCTTTCTCACTCCCCCTCACTCACATTCTGACTCATACTACCATAATCCCACTTCCTTACTCACTCCCTCTCACTCACTTCCTGTTCTTTCTGATCTCACTTACTCTTTCTTACTCATACTCGCTTTCACTCATTCTCTTACTTACTCCTAGCTAAACATACACTCTCACTCTAAAACACACACAAACACGTTGCACACACTCACTGACCAATACACTTTCTCTCTCTCTCGCATACACACACACATGCACTCATCGTCTCTCACACTCTTTTTTATTTAAATCACTAATTCTCTCTCACAGACACGTAAACCTACTCATGCTGTTTCTTTCACACTCCATCCCTCTCTTACTCTCTCTCACCTACTCATTTTAACTCACTCATCTTCCCCCATACTACCTCACTCACTCTCATTGCCACACTGTACCACTCACTCCCTCTCACTAATTCATTGTCACTCTTGCTCACTCTTGCATGTTCTCAGCTACACACACTCAGATTGTCACTCCCAAATACACGCACAGATACACTCACTTGCACTCTCTCAACAATTCTCACTCACACATTTACTATCACACATTCACTCTCATACACACTCATTTATAAACAAATAGAGCAACAACTTTGAAATTATTATTTTTCTTTCTTTGAATCCTCTGCTGGAGACTCCTCCTTTGAAACAGCAGTAGAACTCTGGGGTTGGATATAGTAAGCAGCATGTTAAACATGTAGCAGCAGAGATACAAAAATACCTATCCCAAGCCCTTGCGCAGTTTCTTACATTGCAATAATCTAAGCCCTATAAGAAACGTGGACAGAGTTTGGGATTCCGACCTTGTTATTCAATTTTGTTTTTGATTAGGTAGAGAGATGACCTGAAGTGTAAGCTGAAAGCCCAACTTTTGCAGATACATTGTGCTGCCTGTGGCATGCAAAGCGGATCATGACTCAGCCAGCTCAGCCACCTCCTCCTTTTATCATCAGATATTTGCTGACGCTCAGAGGGCTAACTTGTGTATTGGCCTTGTTCATGAAAAAATAAAAATCCTGTTTTCATGAGACCTACTAAACTAAATAAAGAGCAGTGACTGCAGAGGAAAGGGGCAGTATGTGGTGGCTCACAGGTGGCAGGGTAGTGCCTTGATGCCCCTCTTGGGAAGTCACCGCTGTTACTGCTCTTACACATTGAAAAAATATATTATTTTATCTATGCAGTTTTATACAGCACAGCCAGAACTCAAGGAGTCCTTCAAATAGGAAATAAGGTACCTAGGAAAAATGAGCAGACCTCACCAAAAACAATGATAATAGGAGGGGGTGTAAAATGCCAAGGAAGGTGGAAGAAAAACTGGGTAAATGTTACTTGATGCAATACATTCTTCAAAATCAATAAGAAATCACAATGAATGTGTGTAAGCAGAGGATATTAACACATGATCAGCAATCATGGTATGGTGAAAGGCAAGTGGAGTGGATAATAATCGACCAGTAGAAGCAAACAGGAGTGAAATAGTGTGGCATGAGAGAGAAGAGTCAATGAGAGGGTAAATGAAAAGGAGTGGTGAATGAGGTCATGGGAGTACCCAAGAGTAGAGGTTAAAATTTGTTAAGGAAGGAGCCCACGAATTAGGCAGAATACAAGTGGGCAGATAGACTTGAGCTAGCATAAAAGTATCTAAAGCAAAAGAGTAACCATGGTCACCTATTAGCTTGGTGTTAACATATAATATGTTAGTCACATGCACATTTAGCATGGGGATTGTATTTAAAATAATTCAATGATTCTAAACTCCCAAACACTTTTGCACGGGTTGTGGCTCAATCAAATTAATTGATTTGATCAGCAGAGCAGGCAGTAGCTGCTTATCTTGTTAGGAGTGCAGATAATCTGCTGAATATGGTGCCATAAGATTATGCAATTTTAGTATTCCTATGCTTAATGTTGTAGAAGGTATTGCAAGCAGCTGACTCGTAAGTATAACACATACACAGACTACACTCAGTTACACTTACTCACTCACCCTATCTCACTCATTTAAACTCACTGTTACACTCCAGCACTCTCTCCCTCTAACTCATACTCTTTTGCACTCACCCACACAAACATACTGGCACACTCCCACAAACTCAGTCACTCTCCCTATCTCTCACACTCTTTCACTCATTCATTTTCACTCACACACACTTACAAAGGCACGCACACACATTCACACTTCCTCTCTCTCACTTTCCCCACTCTGTAGTATAGTGCATGTTCATCAGGTGTAAGTTGAAATATCTAGATTTCTAAAAGAGGTGCTTGTTACGCTTGTGTATTTTGATACTCTTATTTACCGCAAATTGCCCTTGCATCAATAAATAATGCAAGAACAATTTCCAATATCCCTGGCTATTATGGGACCACCAGGGAACAGATCCTGTTGAAAATAAGGTTTTGTCATTATGGACTCTAAGGACCTGTTTGATCAGTGGTGTGCTTTGCCCTTGCATCACACAAGGCAACCCAATGAAATTAAGCACTTAAGTCAGATTTACTATGTCACAAAGAGCCACCTTGTGTGGCTCTGCATGGCTTTGTAAATTGGAGTAATGCAAGGTAGCACAAGCCTCTGCCTTGCAATATTTTGTTTTGAGTAAGAGTTCCATAGATGGAGTGTGGGCGTTCCCACGCAACCACCCATAGATTTTGGGGAATTCCCAGAATAACACATGAGAACCACCCCAGGCATAGGTACATAACAGAAATCAGTGAGGGTAAACTCCAAGTCATTTCACCTCAAGGGTAAAGACACTGGTGCACCCCCTTCAACCAGAACAGGTATGAGTGCCTGGGCTGAGATGAGAATGTGGGTTAATGAGCTGACCTAAGTAGTGTAGACTAAGGAAGGGCATCACTGCACAGCATTACTTTGCTGTCCTGGATCCCCCATGGATTAAACAACTTAATGAAGCTGTAGATCTATAAATAAATAACAGAACAGTACTCAGTTATGTGCTTCCAGGATAATTGACTGTCAGAGAACCTCCACAAATAGACAGGTTTTTAGAAATCCTCTAGATGGAGCTAGATAATGCTAGAGGATGTCTTTTTGGGGGGACTGCTAATCGTGGTATCCACCAAAGTAGCCTCTAGGGTTATGGGAAGTGAAGACACACTGTAATGGATCCTTGCCTGTGGTATAAAATGGGAAACAAAGGTATCCTCATCTTCAATATTTATCTACATGCAAAAAGTCCCTCTCCTATAATGAAAATATGGATTTGGTTAGTTATTACAAGTGTGCAGTACACTGAACACCTGTTAATGCTAATGGGGGTCTTTAACAATAAATTGTTCTCCAAGATAGTGGAACAAAAGTAAGAGGATCTTCTAGCAGTTTTTAAAATACAAAGTGCATGCCCCCTGGCAAATGAGGCTACAGGAAGAGATGTTGCTATGTTAGACTTTCTTACAGACAATGGGCTTGTAAGCCTAAATGCACGTTTTCCTGTTGACACCCCAGCAAGAAAACCCTTCCAATTTAGCAATCAGAAGTGTTCAATAGATTATGTGTTTGTGCAAGCATGGGCATTCAATTTATTTAGGAAATTTGAGGTTTTACAACTGGAGGGGGTGACCATTACCTCCTCGTTAGTCTCCCTCGCCACTTGACTTACAAAGTGAGCTTCAGCTCCATACCAGATCCCTCCAAATCAAAAGTCAGCCTCCCATGCCTCCCATCCCTACCCAATATGGCCGACCCATTACACCCTTGGCCTCTATAAGAGGCGGGCCAGCCCAACACATCAGCCTGTTTTTTTTAGTTCTGCACTGCAGATTCTTCAGAGCGTGTTTCAGGTAAGTGGTGCCTGCTGCAGCAGGTACTTGGGTCCTTGGTTGGTGGTCCTGTTCTAGCGGGATCTAGGGATCTTGGTTCCCCTCCCCCTTTCCCGGGTTCCTGTGGGGGCCGGGTAGGCTCTGCCCTAGCAAGCCAACGTTTTGCAGGGGGGGGGGCTGGTCTAACGCTGACTCGTGCGGTCCCGCCCTGTTTTCTCAGGGTATTCCAGGTGCTGGGCCTTATTTTGGGTTTCCTACGCCTGCTATCTGCTTGGGGGTCCCGGTGGACCGTTCTACGGTTCCAACCCGCGAGCCCCGTTGGGTTTTTGTGATGCCCTCGGGTCCCGCGCACTGTGGTCCACATGGGGCTGGCACTTGGCGCACGTTGCAGCTGGGCTCCGCTTCCATTTTTGTGTGGGAACGAGCTCTTCGGCGCTGCTGGGCTTACCTGCTTGTCGTCCGGGGCAGGAGCAGTCCCCGGTGCAGGCTTGTTCTTTCCCGGCTCCGATTGTGGGCGGCTGCATTTTCCTCTGTCGGCCCCGGGTTGTGGTTGGAGGTGTCTTCCGTACACGCATGCGCTCCTCCTTGCTCTCCTGCAGCAGACCGGACTCCCTGGCTTGCAGTTGTCGCTGGATGTGGGCGGGTGCTGTTGTGTGCTCTGGGGGTCGACCATCTCCTCTTCCTGGCATTGTATCCGGGTATTTGTAGGTGGGTACGCACTCATGGGTGTTTTTTGTACCTCAGTAAGCATGGGCGGATTTTGCGGATCCACGATCTGCGGATTTTGCGGATTTGCGGATCGTGGATCCGTAAAATCCGTGGATTTTGCGGATTTGCGGATCCGCAGATTTGGGGCGGGGGCGGGGCTTCCATGCGAGTGCACATTCCTATTCAGTCACTGAATTTGAGCATCAACTAGTTCGAGCAACCATGTGTGTGTTGCTATGCAATCGCCCCGACGGGCGCAGGGGTCCCTTGAGTGAGCTGTCCATCATAGTGGGTGAATGGCGGGCATAGGGTGCAAACCGCGAGTGTGTCGGTGGGGCCAAACTGGCAGGGCTACCATGCGAGTCCGCATGCCTCTTGTGTGTATAAAAGGTCAGAGAAAGATCAGTTCAGCAGATGAAGAGAAAGAAACCCGAGTTGGGAAGAAGGCACACCTGTCCAGCCTTGACGACGCTCACGATTGTTTTTGGGCTAATGAATGAGTCACTGAATTTGAGCATCAACTAGTTCGAGTGACCATGTGTGTGTTACTATGCAATCGCCCCGACGGGCGCAGGGGTCCCTTGAGTGAGCTGTCCATCATAGTGGGTGAATGGCGGGCAGAGGGTGCAAACCGCGAGTGTGTGGGCGGGGCCAAACGGTCAGGGCTACCATGCGAGTTCACATGCCTCTTGTGTGCATAAAAGGTCAGAGAAAGATCAGTTCAGCAGATGAAGAGAAAGAAACCCCTGGTCACAAGAGCAGCACGGGTATTGTGCTCGTGAAAGTCAAGGATGCAAAACAAGCCTCTAACCAGCATCACAGTATTTCAACATGTTGTAACTATTTTAGGATGGCGCCGGCAAGCTGCCAGCGCCATCCTAAAATACTTACTAAATTAGCTTCAACAGGAAGCTCTAATAGATAAAATCCAGCACCTGCTCGATTTTATCTATTAGAGCTTCCTGTTGAAGCTAACTTAGTAACTATTTTAGGATGGCGCTGGCAGCTTGCCGGCGCCATCCTAAAATAGTTACAACATTCAACTTTTGCCCCCCGGAAAAATCCGCCGCTCGCGGATTTGCGAATTCTCTGTAAATTCGCGGGAGTTCGCGGATCGCAAATTTACCGAAAATTCGCAAAATCCGCGAGCGGAACAGATTTACCGCTCATACTTATACCTCAGTCCATGTTGTGCTTCGCTTATTCCTACTGTTACTCGTGGTTCGTCTCAGAGTTTGCACTGGTCAGGGGAGCTTTACCTTGCTTGCCTGCCCCCTTTGACATTTGACTGACGTTATTCCCGGCACTAGCGCAACCGGTCCACCTGTCGGTGGACGTCTGTCTCCCTCTCGCTCCTGCGGTCCAGAGGGGTGCTGCGTGTCCAATGTGGCGTCTATGTTTTGTGGGGGCGTAAATTACCGTCTTCGGTCTCTAGCATGGTGCTCTTGTGTCGGCATGCTGATCTGGCCAATGCAGGGTTGCTTTTATTCTGGCTTGTTGTGGTTGGGGTACCGCTGTTTTCTCCGATCTGTTCTGGATCGGGGGTTCGGTTCCTCCTTATTTTCGATTAGGTATTTGTTCTTGTATTGCCTTTCAGTCCTTAGGCCCCTGGTCTCAGTGCAGGCGCTGGATCAGCGTCCACGCCCCCGCAGTTTACCTTCCCGGTGTCGCGGGTTGTCTCGGTGGAGCCTGTTTTTGGTTTTCCCTTGGGGCTCTCTCCTGTTGACTTCCCCTCTTCTGCACTGTTGTCGCGGGTGCCCTCCTCACCCCCCCCCATGGCTGTCCGTCTCTCCGGTGGTGCGTGCAGCGCCCTGTGCCTGTTCCTCCGTCCAGGGTACATGCCAGTGGGTCCTTGTGGTTCTCCCCATGGGTTCCCGGCGCCCTCGGGATTCCAGATGGTGAGATGTTTGGTGTTCCAATGGGCTGGGGGGTGCAGTTCCTCGCTCCTGTCTTCTGCCCCGCATGCTGGTCTGTGACCCAGTTTTTTTTTCGGGCTCTTCTTGGGCTTGGCTTTTTGTCCCGTTCCTATTGGCTCTCTGGTTTGTCTTGTGCCTTGTTTGACACAGGCTCTCACGGGTCTGGGGTTCGGTGTTCTGCTTTGGGTCCCAGGGTCAGTGTTTTTTCTGCCTGTGTGCCTTTCCGCCCTGCTCGTGTCTGCTCTTGTCTCCCACGTGTACTTTCATGGTGTCACATGGTGGCTTTGGTTCATGCAGTGCTTTTGGGGGCACTGTTGTGGGACTGTCTTTTGCATCTCCTCGCATCCTGGGTGGCCTCTGTTTCAGGTTCATTGATCCTGCCTCCTACCTTGCCGCCCTGCTGTGCCCTGTTTTCATTTGTGGGACTCGCCTTCTCGTGGACCAGTGGCAGTTGATCTTTGAGTGGGCTGCTGCCTTTTGTTGGCGTTTGCTGTGTCAGATCATGGATTCAGCTTGCACCTTTGCTGTGGTTGGTCGTTGACAAGTGCTTGCTGTGGTGGGTTTAGCTGTCTTTTGAGTCCTCCTGTATTCGGCTGGGACCTGTCCCCCTTCCTCTCATGGTCTCGGCTTGTTTCGGGGTGGTGGCATGCTGTTCTGGTACCGGGCGCTCCCCCTCGGTTTGTCCTCTGCCCGCTGGTTTCGGGTCCGGTCTTGGTCCCGTGGTTGGGGGTTCTGGTGCGGTTTTCTGCTTCTGCCTGTGGCTCCTCTGGGCTGCCCAGTCCTGTGGACTTGTGGCTCCTCTTGTGCCTCTTTGGCACAGGCTCGCACTGGACTAAGGGTTCGGCTCCGGCCTATGTCGTCCTCTGTTTCCTTGTGGGTGCCTTCGGTTGCCACGGTGGTCTCCTTGTCCCTCGGTTTCCATTCGACCATTGGTTGTGCCCCGTGGAGTTGGTCTTGTCTGGGTTAGTAGTTGGTGGTGCCCACTTCTTCCCCCTTCTTCTGTGTTGCGGGCCGGGCGCTCGGTTCCAGTCCCTTCCTGTCGGCAAGTAGGTCCTGTGGTCTTCTTTTTCTGGTGCCCTTTCCTGGGTGATTGTGGCCTTTTCGGCCTCTGGGTTGAGGCCGGGGCTTTCCCGATTTGTGCATGGTCGGTGTCTGCCTGGGTCTACCTTGTGCTGTGGGCTAGTTCTACTCTTGGGCCCATTTCTTGTGTGTGTTGTGGCTCCGCGTCTTCGGACGCTTCCTTATTTGGGCTAGTGATCTGCCTTCCGTCGCCCGTTCCTTGGCTTGTCTGGGATTTGTCCAGGCCCTGTGGGGGCTTCTTGTCACTCTCCTGGACTATTTCTCCCCTGTTTCATGCTCCAGGGAGTTTGCGGAGTTCACCGTGCTTTTTAGCAAGGTGGTGCTATACTTGCCTGGGTCACTTTTGTTCTGGTTTGTGCCCCCGGTTTTGGTTCTTCGTCCTTCTCGTCCAGGCTACCGGTTTTGCACTTTCCCAGGGTCCCTTTTCTTACAGGGTTTCTGGGCTTGTTTGGCCTGGCTGGGCCGTTTGTCCTGTTGGTGGTGCTCGCCTGCGGGCTTCTCCAGTGGCATTTGCTGCTGCGGTTGGTGGACTTGGGAGCTATTGCTCGGTAGTCCGTGTTTTGCCTCTGTAGGCGCGGGTTTTGTGTCCTGCCCCTGTTTTCTTGCTTTCCCTTGGTGGTTTTTGGGTGTCCGTGTTTTCGGGGACTCCGATTCTCCTCTCTCAGGTGGGTCCCTGTGCTTCTGGTGTAGATTTTGTATCCTCTTGTTCTTTGCCCCTAGTTTTTGGGGTCCTAGGGCCTGCTAGCTCAGGTGGCTCCCTGGGAGTGTTGTCATGGCTCAGGCTCATTTTGCCCAGCTCCTCTGTCCTTCTTGCCTTGGGTGTGTTTCTGCCTGTGGCTTTTCCTCCTGTCAGTTCTTTGTTGTTTGGCTGGACCGGGTCTGGTTGTTGGCTGGCTGTGTGGCCAACTGGGTGCTGGCTTCGGCAGCTCTCTTCCTTCTTGTGGAAAGAGGCTGGGTCAGCTTTTGCTTGGTCCCTGTGCAGGGGGTCTTGCTCCTCTGTGCTGCATTCCTCTCCCTGCCAGGCTCTATGTGCCTTCTTCTGCATGGTTTTGTTAGATTAAGGAGTTAGGACCTGGGACATGTAGTTGGTTGGACCATTAAATGCTCAATAATATAAAGATTACCAACTACACACTTCTTTTTGTCCTCTAAATTGAGGGAAACAAACTAGTATTACTTTTTAGTTTGTTGGGTATCCTTTATTCATACCCCTTGATTTTGTTATTTCATCATTCTTATATTTTCATGTATGAGAAAAACACTGGACATTTGACACTTTACACATACATAGAATACAGTTCAACAACACATCTATATACAATATACAATTCACATCAAATTTTTACCAACAAACAACTGATCTTCATAGGGTGTTTTTTTCGACAACACCACAACAGGACAAAGTCACGATCAACTAAAGGTTTAATAAACAGCAAATTCATGCGAAAAAAAGCTCAATAAACCACAAATGAATTCATTGGTCTACTAGACAATTAGAGTCAATATTCCTTCTGCATGGTGGCCTCTGGTGAATATTCACTTCCTTTCTGGTGGCTTGGCCTTGGGCCTGGTCTCTTCCCCTCTTCGGGCTCCGTGGGTGGCCTTGTGGGCTTCCGTTGTTGGCCAGTTGGGTTCCCTGGGTGACCGGTCTCTTCGGTGTCGTGTCCGGTGCCTTCCTGGGTCTTTTTTGCTTTGTGACTGCCTGGGTCCTCTCCTTGGTGTCGCGCTTCCTTCCGGGGGGTTCTATGTGCGACTGGGGTCCGTGTCCCGCCTGTTTAATTCCTTACGGGTGGGGTTGTGGTGACCCTCGGTTTTTCGTTTTTCGTTCGGTTGGCGTGCTGGTTTCCTTTGCACCCCTATCTGTTCTTGTGGCTCCTGCCTGTCTGTTTGGTCGCTGCCCTGTAACTCTGGTGATTTCGGCTCTCTCGCGGTTGGTGGTCCACCGTGTGGTGTTGCTGTGTTTCTGTCGGACTGTGTCTCTTTTCTAGCTGTGGCTTTTTGTTGAGTCGCTCTGGTGGGGATGCCCTTGGTTCCTCTGCCTGAGCCTCTGATCCCCTCTCGTTTTTGACTGTCCGTTGGGCGGTCTTGGTGTGCTTGGACCAGCTTCTGTTCTGGGGCTGTTGCTGTTGCTTTTGGCTCCGTGTGGTCTGGTTCAGGGCCTTCCCTGGTTGGTGAGGATTTTCTGGCGACTCTTCGTGTCTCGGAGGTCCGAGTTTTCGGCCCTTCCGGTGTCTGCTCGTGGTTGCCTCTCTCTTGGGTGGTCCTTCCACTCGTCTGGTCTGTTGGGTTTGCCCTCCTTCGTGGGCTTCCTTTCTGGCCCTTTGGTTTCTTGTGAGTTTCCATGAAGCCGCTTGGCTTTGGTATGTGCTCACTTTGTTAGTCATGTGGCGAGGAAGACTAACGAGGAGGTAATGCCCCGGTTACTTACCGGTAATCTTCATTACTCCGAGTATAGTCTTCCTCGCCACATGAGTTCCCACTCTTCCCTCCGTGTCTGGCTATCGGCTTCATGTTTCTGCTTGGCTGTTTCAGCCTGATGGGTTGGGCCGGCCCGCCTCTTATAGAGGTCAAGGGTGTAATGGGTCGGCCATATTGGGAAGGGATGGGAGGCATGGGAGGCTGACTTTTGCTTTGGAGGGTTCTGGTGTGGAGCTGAAGCTCACTTTGTTAGTCATGTGGCGACGATGACTACACTCTGAGTATTGAAGATTACCAGGTAAGTAACCGGGGCATTGTCCACTAAGCACATCCCTTAGCCTGGGCACTGCTCCAAAACAGACTAAGGTGCTCCCCAAAAAGGTGGCATATCCAAAAGTCAGAAAAATAAGAATTTCCGAAAGACATTTAAACTTATTGAAGGCTCTTCATATAAATACTTGAAACTTACATCTGAAGAGGCATCCGCTAGTTTTCTAACTTGGTTTGAGGAAATAATTAAAGAGTTTGTTGCATGCCTAAAAATCAAACTGACGTTCTTTAATAATACTCAAGGCAAAACTAAGTTTGCAAAGCAGTCCAGGAATCGCTTGTTTGACAAAGAATGCAGACTGCTAAAATGAAAAATAAGGAAGCTTGAATGATACATAGGATACTCAAGAACTATAATATGTAGGTTACGCCTTTGTACCCTGTGAAAAGAATATAACAATCTGGTAGATAGCAAGAAGCTGGCATACAAAGCAAAATGTTGAGAAGTAATTATCATAACAATAGAGTCAAATATTATAAGGAAATTCTGGAGGTCCTGTTATTTCTGCAATGCACATAGAAAGAGAAAAATGCCTCTAAGGATTGGTTTTGTGCAGGAGGTTGTCTCTTCCTGATGACCTTGTATCTTAACTTGGGTCTATGACTTTCCCTGTTCTGTTGAAAATATACCAACATTGATTCCTCTAAAATGTATTGCCTACAAAAATGTTTGCAATTATCACGAATCAGGGTACATAAATACATATTAGCGGCCATCTTATAATGGGTTTTCTTTTTTACAGAAAAAAAGTAATTGCAAGATTGGAAGCAAGGCATATGCATATGTCATGCTTCATGAGCATGCACGCAAATGCCGATCAGAAGAGCATTAGCAAAGCCAATAGCTTGTCGTTTTAAAGCCAGGGCCTATTGTCTTTGATAATGCTTGTTTTATTGCAAGCCTTGGGTAACTATGTTTATTATTTGTTAAAAAAAAATTACTAATTGCTTTGAATTAACGTAACCTGAGGACAAGGATGATTAGGAAGAATATGAAAATGATAAATATGGTAGAAATAGAGTGTTGCCAAAGTTTTGACGCACCAGCCATGGCATTAAAGTACACATCAAAAAAGCTGGCACTTTTAAAGCCAGCAAGCCAGTGGCTGATGTGGACTGGCCTGGTGGACCCATGCTGTATGGTTTGGTGGAGGGAATCTAAATGTAATGACAGTTAAACAGACTACAAGATGAAGAAAGGCGACCCAAAGACGCTCTATGCATCTTCATATGTATATATTTGTTTATAAGTTGTTTTGATATTATGTGGCAGACGAGACAGGTAGACTGTCTTTTGGAAAGACCAGGAAATGGGGATGTATTAGTTGCATTCATGCAGATTGTAAGGAGACCTAGTGGCGAAATCAGAGAGTACATTAAGCTTGACTTGCTCAGGTGTCCACTGAAGATATTCTGAAGTCTCAATACATATCTGTATCCTTGAGAGGGACATTTTGGGTGGCAAAGGTGTCTAGTTGGTTGCTAATACTAATGGCAACTTTTATAGGATATGTTTTTACATAAAATGAGACGAGCACCAACAATGCTTGTAAATTGCACACATTAGGAAAAGAGATTTATCTGACCAATGCTGTTTTAGCTGTAGAAACAGTACTAATAAGGGATTTGGTTATCTTATACACAAGTAAAGTGGGGCTTATATCAAGAGTGCCGGGGGTGTGTTGAAAATATTTGTTTTAAAAAGTAAGGAACTAAGGTTTAGATCTAAAATCATGAATTGAAAGAGTTTTTATGTAAACTGTACAATGTTAATGTTATGAATTTGAGGCATTCGTAATTAATTGTATTTGATCATTGCGAGTTTTAGCGTATAGATTATATGTTAAAGGCATATTTAAATATTTTTTCGATAGTGGATTTAATGAATTATTATAAGGGTTTTCAATAATAGTATAAATAAAGCTTTCTAATTCTAATTCAATTTTAATACAAAACTTACACATGCAGGCCATCATTTACCTTAAGAAAGGATTCACGTACAGTCATATAATTTCCATTCTCTGAGAATCGTGGCAGTATGGATTTGAGTGCCTTTAGATATAGATTTAGCTGATAGGGACAGTTTTTGTAAAACTAATCTGGGCAAGTGCTGTGGAGTCCTTATCGCTGAATCTAGCCCCATTTGGAGTTGACAGAGATTAAGGGAGAAGAAACCGGAACTGAACTGCCCATTCTAGGCTGTATCGCCACCTTTCAATCATGTATTATGAGTGAAAATCAAAAGAATGGGGAAAACATGCAGATCTGGCTACACTTGATTCTTTACCACATGGGGATTCCCAATCCCAATCTCAATTCCGGGGCTGGTGGCTCAGTGGACTCATGCGTCCACTGAAGGGGCCTGGGTTTGAACTCATGGCCACAGATTCAAATCTCGGCGGGTCCGCTCAGCCTTTCATCCATCTGAGGTCAATAAAATGAGTACCATTGAGTTGGGTAACCATATCAATAACCATAAAGAGAGAAAGGGTATAATGGAACAGCTCCTGGTCCCCTTAAGAATTAACACAACCAACAAAAAATGGAGCAATTCCAGAAGAGGATTACTTCTCTCTGTGAAGAAAAAGGAAGCAATTCCTTTCTTAAGAGGAACCCTCAGCCACCAACCTAGTTGGTGGCATGCTTCATCATAGGGTTTCCACCCCAAGGTCTGAATGCCTCTCGGGTCTGCTGCGGCGCATGAATTACAGTGGAGCAGGTTTTTTTATGCAAAGTGAGTGGGAAGTGAAAGTTATTTAAGATTGCCTCTCTGACTCCTTGAAATTTATTGGTGGGGTCATAGGACAAGATTAAAACGTTGCTGGATGTCCTATTAGTGCACACTAACTGCAACTCAGCCAATGTTTTATACCTATTAACCTGACCCTGTGGCCTAAGGTACATAGGGATGACAAGCAGAAAGGTGAAACGACGCATCTGTGAGCATCATAGCAGCATCAGGTGTAAGAGAAACACAACCAAAATGACAAGACACTATATACAGACCGGCCATACTACCAATGATCTAAGATGGACAATCATTGAGCATATATAACCTCAGGGAATACACAAACATTTCTTTTAGAAAAAGAACAGAGATGAATATATAGGATTTTTACCCATAAACAAGGTCTCAATGACAATATCCCCTGGGATACACTGAAGCACAGATGAATTACGAGTTATGATATTCCCTGGGTGGTCCTGACCTCACATTTGAGGGTGGAGAATAAACATGAACAGATAGAATGAGCGTTCATAGTGTAACAAAGATTTTCCCATATACCCCCAGTAGAGCAGTGATCCCAAGCTCACACACATTTACATCACTATGCAAGAGCCTGGATTACAGAATACCCAAGGACACTCAACATGATTACTAGGAGGGCAGACAACAACTGGCATTTAAGATACCTCATGAAATCTTGTTATACTTAAATGACTAGAAACATTTGTGGTATTGCTTGATTAAGAACTAACTATGGCCACACAACACCTGGTCCATTTTTTTCCCCACAAAAAATGTATGTCAATAAGGGGCAGAGTGAAGCCTAATACACCCACAGGTGTTTGACGATTTAATTTAGCAATCTACTTGGGTTGACGTAGGTTCATTGCTTCCTTTTTTCTTCACAGAAAGCAGTAATCGTCTTCTGGGATTGGTCATTTTTGTTGGTTGCATTGGGTAACAATTAACATCTGTTATTCAGTGCCAAGATGCCTTACAAATAGCACTATGTTAATTCTGACAACTTTACCATATATGTTATCCATAAGCTCTGAGAAGGTAGAAAATATTGTTAGACTCACAATTGGTTTTACCAGTTGTAGAAATGCACCAAGTAAAACTTGCCTGGCTATTACCACGGACAGTAATTTCGGATACCAGAACACCATCCCACTCAGAATCGGTTTCGGCAGCATCAATCCATGTGGCTCACTCTAAATGAGGATCCCCGCCCATGCAGAGATATGAATCACAACAGATCGCACTCCATCCATGATCATGTCAATGACAGGAAGATTGGGGATGGGTTCAAATATAAGGAGTTAGTAGGGATCAAAGTAGGCTTCTTAAAAACCCTGTTTGAGGTCACCAGAAAATTACTTTTTCTAAGTAGCATGTGCAGTCAATACCAGTGAATTCCTCAGTAAATATAAGGTGTAAAAGAATATATATTCAGGAACCCTTCTCACCTTGTGTGATCGATCTCCCCACTCAATAACACTGCTGTTGAAGATAAGCTGCTGGCCCTTTGGTGCACTAGCATCATAGCTGCCCACTTTCAGCATCCTGCTTGTGTTCTTCGAGGTCATCTGCCAGTGTGAAAAATCAAGCAGCGGAGGAGCATCTCCATTTCTGTCAAAAAACACTTCATTGCCAGCTGCCGTTTTTACATGAACATTTTTTAGATAGTGCAGAAGCTGAAATAGTGGAAAAAGTTTAATGGGTTTCAATAGATCAACATACATTTAATAATGACCTGATCATAGGGAACAATCAAGAAGGAAATAACCCAGATTTAAAATTAATCACAAAATGAAAAAAAATAAAATTACAAAAATGTGATCAACAAAATGCACCACCAATTGTGTCTTCCAACTAACAGTCTGTACTCCTAAGATGAGCTCACCTTTTGGGAAATGCACTATGTAGGTACTAAACAAAGATATTCAAGATGTTCGTTTGACACCACTCTGTAGGGTGCAGTACAAAAGTAGTCCACCTGTTGCCATGAAAGCTCCACTGAAGAAGGAGTCTGTGACCACTGGAGACGTTTCCTTCATGAATAGAATCTGAAGCACCACTCCTGTTCCATTTGGGTGGTCCTTTACCTCTGCAGGGGGCTTCATATCTGAGGTGGGGGCTGAGAAGGTGCTCCACTTCCTGGCACAGCTTGTACAGAGGGGTCCAATTTTGACCTAAAGAGCAGGTGAGAACCTTTGGATTGGAAGAGGTATATCGAAAGAGCTTGGCTTTGGCCACAAAAGTGAGCATGTTGTTGTTTTAGATGTGTTTTTTAGAGCCAGACCCTGTGCTTTTCATACATTTGACCTCTGGGTCTTGGGTAGCTTTTACTACTCCACAACCTCACTTCTTCCATCGAGAGGGTGAAAGCTAACACTGTATTCATGGGACTCAGGTATTCTCCTCCTCCCTTTAGATGTTCCAGTGCTATAGGCATGTGGGGTCTGCGTACATCTTTGCCTTGGGTTGCTATCATAACTCAACACTTTGTACAAATCGAATTGCTTTGGGAGGCCCCCTGACCTGTGCAACTCAGATTTCAACCTCCCACAGTGAGTGTTTTGTAAGCTCATTGACTAGCTCTTTTCCTCCCATCTTGAATTTTAATTACAGTGCCAGGCCCTTTTTGAGGGGCCATGAGGCAAGCAGGGGCTACTGACCCTCAATCGTGTCAGTTGATGTTGTTTTTCCTCTGATGTTCAATGGCCTGTCCTACTATGGCTCTGTAAATCATGCCAAGTGCAACTCCTTTAGCACTTAACACCAATTGGTAGCAATGGTAAGCAGTCACAGACTTGTTAGGCAGGTATTGTGAAGTGTGACATAGCTCAGAAATGAACAAACACACAATATCATAATAAATGACTTTGTGCTTTAATTACAGGAAGACTAGTACTGTATTGCAAACTAGAACTAAATACTACACATATAATATTAACAAGATGCAACTTAGGTCCTGATTATGGGTTGGACAGTACTGAAAAATTGTATATATGCATGCAAATTCACCATTACCCAGTGATATCCAATTTGGGGTTTAACCCCATGAATTGGGAATTTCTGTGTGGGGCTGATATTTCCAGTTATAAAACCACTCTTTGAATACACTCTTGAGTAACAAAAAAATGGAGACCGAAGTTTGGTTGCTGCTGGAGCCAAAGACTCATGCATTTCTTTTCTGTATAGATTTACTGGCCAGAAAAAATGGGTCTGGTCTCCCCACACTTGGAAAATCTTGGTGTGGGAAAAACCTACAGTCTCGTTATCAGACAGAACAGAATTTCATGCAGTAGTTCCACTTTGTCTTTCTCAAAATCAAGGCCTTTGTGTCCTGGGGGCTTGAGGTAACCTCTAATATTTCCACTACTTGTCCCAGTCCCCCTTATGGTTTAGGCTGTTCCTTCCCAGAGTCAAATTCATATGGTGATTAGGCTCTGGTACAGGCTACTTCTCCACCCCTTTAATTTCACAATGTACTCTGTCTTGAACAGTTGGCTTTATCTCACTAAGTGGGTATTAGAAGCTGGACTTCTTTGCAGATATACACCCACTTTTTGCCCACATTTGAACTGGACTGGATGCTGTTTTTATTTTACTCTGACAGTGCACTGAAACCCTCTAACCAGGCTCCAGTACCAGTGTTCTGTCGCTTAAAAACGAAATGTTTACTTGTAACCCAATTGGCACGAACTTAAGCACCCTCGTAAGTCCCTTGTAAATGGTATCTATGGTACCCAGGGCATGGGTGCTAAAGAGGGTCCCTATGGGCTGCAGCATGTCTTATGCCACCCTAAGGAACCCCCACAAAACGTACATGCGAACTGCCAGTGCCGGATGCGTAAAGGGTGCAAGTCCTTCGTAAAACACAACATTGCCCACTGCCTTTGTGCAATCTCAAAGTACACTTCAAGTACTATATGTAAGCCACCCCTACAGCAGGCCTTAAGTTCCCTAAGGCAGGGTGCTTAAGCAGATATGCCCCTGTGCAATCTAGCTCAATAACTAAATGGTATATGTGAACAAGGAAGCCATTCTAAGTATATGTACTGGGAACTGATCATTATGAGTTCCCCAGCTACATAATGGCTTCACTGAAAATACTGGTATTTGGTATCAAACACCTTGTCTAAATAAATCCACACTGATGCCAGTAGTGGATTTAATAAGATGTGTACCTAGAGGGCAACTTAGAGGTGCCCCGTGAAAACCTAACATCTTCTTAGTGTGCTGGCTGACTGGTATTATCTAGCCTGCAACCACATACATGTTTATGACCCCCTGAAGGTGATAGCCCATGCTCTCTGAAGCAAGCAACAAAGCCTGGTCTAGAGGAAGGTGTTCACAACTCCTTCAGCAGGATGGCTAGTGAATCTGCATACTAAGGCCAGGGACTTCGAAGCCCCTTCTGCCTTTGATATGTGACCCTAACTTCCCACAGACTTGGGAGGTGCCACTCCCTGCCCTGAGGCCTATGTTGCACTACCAGACCAGACACACCCCTAACGTGGACTGCCTAATATGCTCCACGAAAGAAGGATTCCATCATCTTGATTTTGGTGGAATTAGGAACTCTGAGATAGGGTTATGACCACTCCCCACAGGAAGTGCTCAAAGAGGGGGCGTAGTGTCCCAAAGGGTAAGTAGCTCATTGGCTACTACCCTTCACTCCCCTTAATGCCCCTAAATTCAGTATCTAAGTAGCCCTCTTACACCAGGAACTCAGATTCCCCTGACAAAAGAAGGACCAAGAAGAGAAAAAGAAATGAAAACTGCCGTCTCCTGATGGACTTTGCTCCAAAACCCTGCCTGCTCCCGTCCCGAAAATAGAGAAAACCCAAATCATCCTGCAGTTGTGCTTCCTCCAAATGCCTCACAGTTTCTCCAGCACCAATTTGTCAGCATCTCCTTCGAAGTGAATGAGCCACTTCCTTGCACCGTGCAGGCACCAACAGCAACATTCGGTACACCATTCTGCTGATGATTGGGTCCACCAACACATCCCAGGAGGAGGTCACCATGCTCCACGAGGTCAGATCCATCCCCCCACAAAACGTGAAGATGCCAGGACAATCGGATTTGCCCTGCACCAATACCCAGGGTAGCAGACTTGTTTCATCAACTAAAGCATTTTTGAAGTCCAATCCAGACCCCAAGGATAAAACAATTGGCCCGGTGATTAGGGATATCAGTATCACGTAGGCCAGCACTGCGGATGGCCCAGCTGTCGCGTTTTGCCCCCCTCTTCAGGTTTAACTGAGAACCATCAAAGCTTTTGACTCCCAGGCCCAGCCGACCAAATCCCTCTGCAACTGAGCACACCAGCCAGGGTCCACAACAACCAACTCAGCTCCCCTGCTCCCGGGACCCGCACAAACTGAGCTCCCTGTTGGGAGCTCCCAGACTTTTCCCCAAGTCCCCCTCTGCAGCCTGTTTCTAGGTGGCCCCCCTCTTTGCCTATGGTGTAGCGCACAAAGCTACCAACTCATCCAGCACATCTGCACCCGCACACTCCAGGGCAGGTTAACTGGAACTGCTGGTGGTAAGGACCTTGGACCCCTAGCACCTTAAGACCTAAAGGGGATCCCTGGAATGCAATTGCAATTATCTGTATGCATTATGTCTTTCTTTTGCCATAGGAAAGCATTACAGCATAAAACAAAATTTTGTGCTATAATGTAACTTACCTGAAAAGATTAATATTTTGAAAAGTACTTTCTATTTACAAAGTTCTTGATGTTAGTACATATAAATATATATATATATATATATATATATATATATACATATATATATATATGTGATCAAGGTTACCAGTTAACCGAAACGCGTCATGCCTGAAATACCATTTCGTGAGAGCAAATAAATCTTCCCACTTGAAATTCATTTGCCGCTTTGGGGTCCTCCTTTCTGTATGGTGTGAAACGCCGTGGTGGATAGAGATTGCAAGGATATATATATATATATATATATATATATATATATATATATATATATATATATATATATATATTGAAAGTTTTGTGACTCTGTGCAGATCAACGTATACTTGTATCAGTGATTGTATAAGAGAGTAAGTATGTGTTAGTATATGTTTGAATAAGTAAGGTGTTGTGTGTATAACTGTATAGTTGAAGAAATTGAAGTGTGTTTAATTCTTTGCATATCTGACTAGATGTGTGAGTAACTCCATGGCTGAGTGGCAGAGTGTGAGTGTCTGTATAGGTGTATGAGTGCATATGATAGTGTTGTATTGATGAGTGACTGTATGCATGAGTGATTCTATGGGTGAATGAGTGACTGAGTGTGTAGACCTAGGAATCAGTGTGTGCGTATGTAGTAACTGGTAGTGGTGTGTCAATGGTTTCAAGAATGGTAGTCTGTATTTAACACTGGGTGTTTCTTAGGTTATATTAGAGTGTAAGATGTGCATCGTATTATCACATGAATGATATCGTCAGTGATGTGATCAGTGATCTCAATTGAGATGTCATCAGTGATGTCATCAGTGATGTCATTTGAGATGTCATCAGTGATGTCATCAGTGATGTCACTGACCATGTCATGAATGATGTAATATGTGACATTATGAGCGCTACGAGGCCTCCGGGTAGATAGCGCTTTACAAGTGTAATTTAATAATAATAATAATAATAATAATAATAACATCATCAGCAGTGGATTGCGGGTGCGTGATATATAGTTATTGCAACTAACTATATATGCGAATTTCAATGGTTTTGTGTGCGTAAAATAAGGTTTTGTAAATGCTAATTCCTAACTATATACGGTCTATAACCTATGGTTTTTTCAGTGAATTTTCAAGGTTTTGTAAATGCTAATTCCTAACTATATATGGTCTATATCCTATGGTTTTTTCAGTGAATTTCAATGGTTTTTTAATTGCAAATATCAAAAGCTGTAAAATGTATTCTTCTTTTAAAGGAACATTTATTTTATATGTTTTTAATAAAAAAAATGTATGCATCTGCCAAACCCTGACCTCTTAATAGTGCACTGTGGTTGAAATGATTTGGGCACTATGACTGGGGTTGGTCTGGAAATGCTTTTAAAGAACACCTTTCTTCAATTGATGACACTTTTGATGACTTTTTTCCCCAAACTGCCTTGGTATATTCCAATATATGTCAAAGACAGAAATGTAAGTGGTCCAACCAATGTTTTCCACAATTTGAGAAAGAACGGAAACATGTGAATAAATCTGTTTCTGCTTACATGAGAGACTATGGAATGGGTTTAATATACAACAATAACTTGCGTTACAACATTCAAGACATCTACAGAAGAGATGCTGTGCACTTCCCCGATGAAGGGAATAGAATATTCGTCCTTTATTTAAAAGTGTGCATTGGAACCTACTTGTAGGTACCTAAATTAGCCACAGAACCCAATAGCTCTTTTCAGAGCTACCCTACCTCTGATCATTCAAAACGTTTATCTTTTTCTAACTTTTTTTTTTCACCATAGTACGCTCCCCGGTTCGCTTACCGGTGCGCGTACCGGGCGCTCCCCCCGCGAAATTTTCCAAAATTATATTTTTTTATTTTTGCATATATCAGCGTCCTAATCCCCCCTCAGAAAACCTAGAGGGTCACAAAGTGTCTACCGTGCCCCCTTCTACCCATTAATATTGTTTCTCCTCCATCTTATGTCTCAATTCTACCGATACACAAAATGGAGGACTCCCGTTACACTGACGGTTCGCGTACCGGGGCGCGCACCGGTGAGCGCTCGCTAAAATAAGGTGGGAAAGTAATTTACAGAAAAACCACTACAGACACTTTCATCAAATATAGAATAGGCCCTACTACATAGCAGTCCCTACCATTTACCCAAATTTGATGGAATTCCATTGAGAAAATTATGCTGTAAGCCTGACTAAATATCCTGAGGTAAATTACCTAACAAAAACACTTGTAAAGTGTTAGAATTGACAACCAATCAAAATACTACTTTCAATATCTTCTATTATTTCATGACATTTGATTGGTTATGTACCTGAATATATATAAAGAAAGAGAGAGAAACACAGCCATTTTGACTACTACTTCCTGAAGTACATTTCAAGTGCATTTCAACTGAGAACTTAAACTCTTTTTGAAAGGTAAGATGTTATTTTAAAAACTGAAGTATGTTCTGCACTTTAAGTTAATTAGGAAAACATTTTCTGATAGTTATATACTATCCCTCTGTAATACTTATAGAATAAGATAGACTTCTCTGTTTTACTTATGGATGGAGTTAGGCTTGTCTTGTATAATTAAGAATTGACTTAGGCTTTATCACATACATTTTTGTATATTTCTACTTCCAGTCTGATACCATACACTGCTCAAAGATAAAATCACTGTTTAAAAAACCAAACTACCTGTCTGTACTTAAACCCAACAGTGCCCTATCTGTACTGATATATTTTTTTAAAATTCATTTTACAGCACAAAAATGGAAGGAGAGAAAAAATATAACTTCGAAATTGTTGCAGAAAGCAACAAAGATACAGAAATTGACTCGGAATTCTTTGATGAATCACGGGACTTTGAACTTCTACAATGTGTAGAATCAGTAGATTACCTAATTGAAAATGAGAAAAATTCTGACAATGAATTATTAGAAGTTCTTTTTAATTTTGAAACAAATCAGAAAAATAAATTTATATTTAATAATTCAAAAATTGTTTGAGACATTATTCATTTTTATATGTATTTTTCAAACTAGTAGCAAATTGATTATAATGTAAAATCAGACTTTAAATATACTGTGCAACTTTTTTGTGTTACATAGTAAGTTTGCTCATAGTTACTTCCTTGCTTCCACTATATTATCTCCAATGTGAATTTAACGTCTCTTTATCATCTCTTGCCTCCATGGTGTTTCTGCTTTCCTGACAGACTACGCTATGAATTCCATATACCACAATAACTTCTGAAACAACATGCAAGATATCTACAAAGAAAACTGTGTATTTTTATTTTTAGACTCTGCATTGGTACCTACATGTTGGTACTTAAATAAAAAAAATAAAAAATAAAAAAACAAAAAGAACAATCAATAAACATACAATATTTGAACATTCTTTCATCCTATTTTCCCAATATTACGCTTCCCGGTCCTCTTCCTGGTGCGCGTACCTAGCGCTCCCCCCGCAAAAAAACGATAATAAATGTTTATTTTTTTTCCCCGCGGGGCCCTTTTAAAGCCCCCTCATCAAACCTCGGGGGTCAGGGAGGATGTACTCTGCCCCCTTATGCTAATTTCCCCCTTTTTTTTTGCCACATCTTGTGTCTCGATCCTACAGAGACACAAGATGGCGGCCGCTCCGGACTGTTTAGAATGTTCACAGTCACCGGGGAGCCAATCCCCTTCTCCTAGCGATGTTCCGTTACGCGTCAGGTACGCGAACCGGTTCGCGAACCGGAGCGCTGTTACAGATATATCTGTTTCTTGAAACATTAATTTCTCAAAATCCACTGGAGCACATATATTGAGACATAGCAAAGGCACGTCGGGCAAACCATATCTACAATTTTGCCAAGTTTCGTGTAAACCATTCAGCCGTTCGAGCTAAAAGTGAGTCCAACCGCCCTATGGAAATTAACATGGGAAAAACGCATTTTGGGACCCCCCTTTTTTCTCGGCCCCCCCTTGACGAAACCCCCCCAAATTTTCAGGGGCTGCTCAGAAACAGAATTTGCCATTTTCCTGAAAATGTAAGCCAATTCCGTCATTAAACGCCAAAGTTATTAGACATAGAATTTTCAGAAATCCCATAGAGAAAAAATCCTAACTATATATACCTACTGGCCAGTAGGAAATATATATATATATATATATATATATTCACTGAAAAAACCATAGGTTTCAGGCCTTATATAGTTCAATCAATCAAGACAATCAATCAAGACATTTATAGAGCGCACTACTTACCCGTAGGGTCTCAAGGCGCTTAGGGGGGGGTGCCGTTACTGCTCGAACAGCCAGGTCTTGAGCTTCTTCCTGAAGGAGAGGTGGTCTTGGGTCAGGCGCAGGTCGGTCGGGAGGGAGTTCCAGGTCTTGGCGGCCAGGTAGGAGAAGGACCTTCCTCCTGTTGTCGCTCTACGGATGCGTGGGACGGCGGCGAGGGCGTGGCTGCTGACCGGAGGTGGCGTTTGGGAGCGTAGAAGTTGATTCGGTTGTTGAGGTAGCTCGGGCCTTGATCATGTAGGGCTTTGTGTGCGTGGGTGAGGAGACGGAAGGTGATTCTTTTGTTGACGGGGAGCCAATGCAGGTCTCTCAGGTGTCCGGAGATGTGGCTGTTTCGTGGGATGTCGAGGATGAGTCTGGCTGAGGCGTTCTGGATCCGCTGAAGTCTCTTCTGGAGCTTGGCGGTGGTTCCGGCCTAGAGGGCGTTGCCGTAGTCCAGTCGGCTGGTGACGAGGGCTTGGGTGACGGTTAGGAATTAGCATTTAAAAAACCTTTAAAATTCACTCAAAAAACTATAAGTTTTAGGGGTGTTATAGTTAGCTGGACATTTCAGTCATACAAAACCATTGAAGTTGCTCCTATATAGTTAGTTGTACTAACTATATTTCGCACACCCGCAATCCACTGCTGATGATGTCACATATTACATCATTCATGACATGGTCAGTGACATCACTGATGACATCTCACATGACATCACTGATGACATCACTGATGACATCATCCAGTGAATGTGGTTTGCTTCGTTATTTAAATATGGATTATATATATAGCAATTTGCATTGACGAATGAGTGGATATATAAAAATAAATATTTGGATGGAGGATTTAGTATCAGTGTAATTGACTGTTTACTTGACCAATTTATAGTGGCTCACTAAATATAGTGGATAGTGACTAAACTGTTTGAATATCTGTATCATTTTGTCAGTTGTTGTGTAAACTGGTTCTCCAGTTGGTTACTAGCTATGTGAAAGTCTATATTAGTTATTGATTAGTTAACTGAGTATTTGTATGGGAGAGTGAATGTGAGTGTGGTTCGGTAGGGGGTGTGTGACTGCCCAAAGATGTGTGAATAGTTGATTCACTAGATATATGAAGTTAAAACTACATGTTCTAACAGTTGTTTGGGTGAGTGAATATCTTTATGGGTGTCGTGATGAGCAAATACATTTCTCAATGGTACATGTCCAATAAACTAGAAAAATAAAAGGCAGTGTATGTGTCAGTTGTTGTATATAAATAAGTATACATAAGACTCAATGATTGTGTGAGTGACTGTATGGATAACTTTATACTTGTAATAATGATTTTATAATTCACTAAGTATGACTTACTATCTAAATGAATAGATGAAGTTGTGTTTGTATAAGTGTGTAGCTAAGTAAATATGTAAGTATGATCCATTGTTTGCATAAGTGAGTAGGATGACTTCATATGTGAATAGGATGTGTGCTGGTGCGTAATGTCGATTTAGGTGTATAAGTATTTTTGATAGTGTTCTATTGTTCATTGACAGCATGTATGAGTGAATCTACAGGTAAGTGATTCGATATGTGTATACATCTATGAATCACTGAGTGGGTTTTTAGATACTTGTATTGCTGTAACAATGGATTCAAATATGATACTCTGTATTTTACAAGGTGTGATGAAAGATTTTGCTAGTGTATGAAAAGGTGTATGTGATTGTCACGTGGATGATGTCATCAGTGATGTCATCAGTGATGTCATTTGAGATGTCATGAGTGATGTCACTGACCATGTCATGAATGATGTAATATGTGACATCATCAGCAGTGGATTGCGGGTGCGCGAAATATAGTTAGTACAACTAACTATATAGGAGCAATTTCAATGGTTTTGTATGAGTGAAATGTCCAGCTAACTATATATATGTAGATAATTTTAAAAAAATTAAAATGATCTAAAAGGGAGGCACTCCTCATAGTAAAGTTTGATACGGCCGTCACAGGTCTGAACGAATTGTCTGAAATGTATAAACTTTAACTCCCCCTGTTTTATCTAACCCCAGCTTCCTTTTCCAGCATTCAAACACGAGTTGCTTGTTAGCACTTTTTAAATCTCTGCACTCTGGATTAATGCACTAGTATGAATATACACCCCCCTTTTTATATGCATGGACCGTACTTTCTGGTTTAACACATGCCGAGGCACTTTGCATTTCAACTCGCGCCCCAGCCGACTTTGGACCAGACCCTGCCAAACGCCTCCCCCAAGGGGCGTGTTCCCCTTGACTTTAGATCGTTAAAAATGCAGGTTCCCTCAGTCCGGGAGCAGACTTCGACTGCGCATGTTCGAGGGATCAGTGCTCCTTGAACGCCGACCGGTTACGCCGAGAGACTCCGTCCTACTCCGGTAAGCCTCTGAACATTGCCGATGCTTTCGTGTGCACCGAGAGGTCCGAACTGCCCTTTATTTACTCTATCCCTCTGATTCCAGCGTTGGATCAGACCCCGCCAATCGCCTCCCCCAAGGGGCTTGTTCCCCTTGACTTCAGACTGTTAAAACTGCAGGTTCCTGCAGCCGGGGAGCAGACATCGAGGGATCAGTGCCCCTCGAACGCCGACCGGTTACGCCGAGGGACTCCGTCCTTCCACGGTAAGCCTCTGAACATGTCGTTGCTTACGTGTGTATCAGAGAGGTTCTAGCTGCCCCTTAATTACTTTATCCCTCTTATTCCAGTGTTGTTAAAGGGTAATTTCTTCGCCTTTCAATATTGAGACCTAATACGGCACATCTCCTGCCACCCTGTTAGACTCGGATACCTGGAGCTACTGGTAAGATAATCGTAAATCCTTTAATAACTTACGCTGTTTCTAAGCTCTCATATACAGTCTGAGCACTGAACGCTATGTTCTGCTTTCAGGTGTTCTGCCTTTTGCCTGATATTCTCCGGTTCATCTGCTGTGGACATTGTGCCATCATCGATAGGTAAATTCATCCCCATTTGCTGAGAATAGATATTGTCTAGACAGACTAACGTTCTATGTACACTGAACCCGACTTCTATATTTTCCTTTTCATTTCTTTCTCCTAACTTTATAGGAGTCTCCTACACTGCACCAGTTCTTTCTTCCTACAACACATGAGGGTAAGCTGTGTGTATTTTCAGTGGATTAGTGCTCGTTAGTGTTCTTGCCTTTTTAAACAGCCCACACATAGGTTTTTGTTTTCTTTCTGTTTTTCAGAACATTCTTGGCCCTGAGGAGAATCCTCTTGACTCACAGGGATTCGAAACGCGTAGGCCTCTCTCTTGTGGTCTGCCCTTGTCATTCAAGTGCTGATTTGTACTGCACTTATTTATTTCCTGTACACAACCCTTATAAAATGTCTTTGATAGAAATTACTATCATGAATCAATCGGAGTGTACTGTTTTATAGAAATTGCTGTGAATTCTTTGTTTAATATAGAGCAGTCCCCTTTACTTCCCACACTGGTACACTGAACCTTCCAGATTGTGCGGAGTATCTTGTAGGAATGTGTGAATGTGAGCGGAATGACTGTGATATGTCTGACTAGTGAAAGTGTGTTTGTGATTTTATTGTGCTGTGTCCGATTCTTCTACATGCATTCGCAATACATTGATTGAAATGATGCACTAAGTACCATATGTTGCATTTTTCATATAGTTGAATAAATAGCTATTTATTAGCATCACCCAGCTTTGAATTGATTTTCTTCCCTGGATGTCATTTGGTGTATGAAATTATCATATCAGTTTTGGCATATCCTGTTGTTATATTGTCTTATATGCTCAGCCTTACTGTTTAGAGCCAGCTCATTTTTGTTATTAGTAGGGCCTTTACTACAGCAGGCAACTCTTTTCTTTTGTGTCTAGCGGCTAGCCTGAGCCTCGGTGAAGAGCCCTACTGTTGCTCCTCGACAGTCCTGCTGGTACGCCACCGGTGCAACCGCGAGGGACACCTGGCGCCGTATTGGAGGGGAAAAGGAGCCGAAATGACACTTTTCAGCTCCTCACGACAATCCACTTGGATGTTATTTTGTGCATTTTTAACTGACTTAGCACGGTAGCTCACTTGAGGAGAATCGAGCACTACAAGTACCACAGACCATAGCGGCGACCACGCCCAGTGGGTGGGAACTTTTCAACATAAGTAGTGCCGAAACATTGCCTTATGCTTGCAGTGTGGCAGAGAGCCCCTGATGAAGTGATGAACTCATGAAAAGCGTTGGGCTGCAAAGATTTTGTTGGACTGAGCTGACCTGTCACCACGCTCCCTCCATTAAAGATTCATGGCTGATTTTACCTGGTTCTGGGCCTTTACTACAGCAGGCAACTCTTTTCTTTCATATATATATATATATATATATATATATATTACCTACTGGCGGTCGCCAGTAGGTAGTTATAGTTAGGATAATTTTCAATGTTAAATCTCAACATTCTATTTTGAATAACTTTGGCGCCGGTTGACGAATCTGCCTGAAATTTTCAGGAAAATGGTCTCATGGCGGTCCGGTCCTTCCCTGAAAGTTTGGGGGGGATTCGTCAAGCGGGGGCCGAGATAAAAGGGGGGTCCCAAAACGCGTTTTCCCCATGTTAATTTCCATAGGGCGGTCGATTTCACTTTTAGCCCGAACGGCTGAATGGATTTCCACCAAACTTGGCAAAATTGTAGGGACTGGTAGCCCGATGTGCCTTTGCTATGTCTCAAGATATGTGCTCCAGTGGATTTTGAGTAATTTAGGTTCAAAAAAATATATATATCTATAGGCGCTCTCCCGTGCGCGCACGGGAGTGCGCTCCAGGCGCGACACGCGACTTGCGCGCAGGAAGCTGATTGGATCTCAGTTGTCTGTAAACATTCTAAACAGTGCGGAGCGGCCGCCATCTTGTGTCTCTGTAAAATCGAGACACAAGGGGTTTGAAAAAAAAAGGGGCAAATGACCATAAGGGGGAAGAGTAGACCCCCTCTGACCCCCTAGGTTTGATGTAGGGACTAAAATAGGGTCCTGCAGGGCATTAAAATTTTTTTTTCGTTTTGCGCGGGGGAAGCGCATGGTACGCGCACCGGAAGCACGGGGAAAATCCAGGACCATATTTATGAAGGCCTTGCGCTGTTAGTTTTGCGCTTCCTGTGCGTCAATTTTTGTGACGCACCAGCGGTGTAAAAAAATGCGCATTGTTATGCAATATTTAAAAAGTGACGCATCTATCTAGATGCGTCACTTTTTAAATATAGTGCAACGAGGTACATTTTATTACACTGCTGGTGTTATGCGTCACTTTTCTGTGCGCACTCCTTATGACATTCCAGATGTGTCATATTTAATGTATGACGAATCATGTTGCAGATACAATATGGCGCAGAGTTTTAAAAAGTGACCCATGTACCTAGATGCGTCACTTTTTAAAAATAGCGTCAGGTATAATGTATGCAGAGGGGGTGTTCTCCCGCAAAAAGCTTTGTAATAGCGACGCAGTGAAATCTTTGAGATTTCACTGCGTCAGTTTTAGGATGCTGTTGCGTCAAAATCTTGTGCCTGCTTTACAGCAGGTGTTAGACTGAGGCAAGACCTTTCATATGCTGCTTTCCCCATTTGAAAGGACACATTACTGGAGTTGCGTCACTTTTGTGACGCACTCCAGCAATGCGTTACTTGGAATGTCATAAGGAGTGCGCACAGAAAAGTGACGCATTGCACCAGTAGTGTAAAAAAATGTGTTGCGTTGCGTTATATTTAAAAAGTGAGGTATCTAGGTAGATGGGTCACTTTTTAAAATCAAGCGTCACATTATATCTGCGTGAGGTATAATGCATGCAGAGGGGGTGTTCCCCCACAAAAAGCTTTGTAATAGCGACGCAGTGAAATGTTTGAGATTTCACTGCGTCACTTTTAGGATGCTGTTGCATCCTTTAAATATAGTGCAACGAGGCACATTTTATTACACTGCTGGTGTGATGCGTCACTTTTCTGTACACAGTCCTTATGACATTCCAGATGTGTCATATTTAATGTATGACGAATCATGTTGCAAGGAGTTACAGATACGTCAGTATTTCTGACATATGTGTAAACATAAAAGTGATGCGAGGCCGGCGCAAAATTTTGACGCAATAGCATCCTAAAAGTGACGCAGGGAAATCTCATAGATTTCAGTACGTTGTTATTACCAAGCTTTTTGCGAGGGATTGCCCCCCCCCCTCTGCATACATTATACCTGATGCAGATACAATATGGCGCAGAGTTTTAAAAAGTGACCCATGTACCTAGATGCGTCACTTTTTAAAAAATAGTGTCAGGTATAATGCATGCAGAGGGGGTGTTCCTTGCAAAAAGCTTGGTAATAATGACGCAGTGCGTCACTTTTAGGATGCAGTTGCGCCAAAATCTTGCGCCTGCTTTCATATGCTGCTTTCCCCATTTGAAAGGACACATTACTGGAGTTGCGTCACTTTTGTGACGCACTCCAGCAATGCGTTACTTGGAATGTCATAAGGAGTGCGCACAGAAAAGTGACGCATTGCACCAGTAGTGTAAAAAAATGTGTTGCGTTGCGTTATATTTAAAAAGTGAGGTATCTAGGTAGATGGGTCACTTTTTAAAATCAAGCGCCACATTATATCTGCGTGAGGTATAATGCATGCAGAGGGGGTGTTCCCCCACAAAAAGCTTTGTAATAGCGACGCAGTGAAATGTTTGAGATTTCACTGCGTCACTTTTAGGATGCTGTTGCATCCTTTAAATATAGTGCAACGAGGCACATTTTATTACACTGCTGGTGTGATGCGTCACTTTTCTGTACACAGTCCTTATGACATTCCAGATGTGTCATATTTAATGTATGACGAATCATGTTGCAAGGAGTTACAGATACGTCAGTATTTCTGACATATGTGTAAACATAAAAGTGATGCGAGGCCGGCGCAAAATTTTGACGCAATAGCATCCTAAAAGTGACGCAGGGAAATCTCATAGATTTCAGTACGTTGTTATTACCAAGCTTTTTGCGAGGGATTGCCCCCTCTGCATACATTATACCTGATGCAGATACAATATGGCGCAGAGTTTTAAAAAGTGACCCATGTACCTAGATGTGTCACTTTTTAAAAAATAGTGTCAGGTATAATGCATGCAGAGGGGGTGTTCCTTGCAAAAAGCTTGGTAATAATGACGCAGTGCGTCACTTTTAGGATGCAGTTGCGCCAAAATCTTGCGCCTGCTTCACAGCAAACCTTTCACATGGTGCTTTTTCCATGTGAAAGGACACATTACTGGAGTTGCGTCACTTTTGTGACGCACTCCTGCAATGCGTTACTTTTGTGTTTACAGATATGTCAGAAATACTGACATATCTGTAACTCCTTGCGAATTGATTAGTCATATATTAAATATGACATATGTGGAATGTCATAAGGAGTGCGTCCAGATAAGTGACGCATCGCTATTTTCACGTAGCGATGCGTCACTTTTCAGAAATGAGGCCTCCAGTTTATTCACTGTGTCATAACTTTCTTTTCTAACACTCACCTTCTTTCAGTCCTCCTACTTCACTTCCTTTCACCTCTCATACCTTTCTGTTCTTTCTTACTCATTCTCCTTTCAATTATCAATGCACTATATTTCACTTACTCTTCATTTTTTAAGATTATAGCTCTTTGATGAGAATTGGAGGTAGTTCTGAAAAGAACTTTTGGTTTTCTTCTTTTAACTGAAGAGGAACAAAAACAGGGAATAGAAACTGCTCAACAGGAGCAAAAAGAAAAGAAAAAAATTAGGGGTGGGAAGGGCAGTGATGGTTCTCTAATGCCCGAACCATGAGCAGGACACTTTGCTCCCCATAGGTGAGGAGTTGATTGCAGTATCTGCATCTGACGACCCCATGGTTGAATGCAGGTTGAATGTTTGCTACCTGCCCCTGAGATTGTTCTCTTCTGGAAGAAGTTGCTCCTCCTGTTGATGTAGAGGCCCCATCTCTAGGAACCTCCTGTGCCAGAGCCCTGACACTTTCCCGGGCAAAATTCTGGGGGTGCCTGGTCTCCACATGGCGAATCATGGTGAAGTTGCCAAAAGAGTATTTTTTTAGGGGGTTACCCCGTGACAGGACCTTTTTGCAGATCCTGCACTCTACTTTTGGTGCATTCACCTTCTTCTGGTCTGCTGGAAACTTAAAAAATTTCCAGATGAAATGTCCCTTCACCTTTGGGGTAGGAGGCTCTTCATCAATGAAATCATTGGAGTCATCTTCACTGCTGGATGGTCTGGCAGCCATGATGAATCCAGGAATATGGAGCAGCAAAAAAGGCAGGTCTTTCAGTCACAAAAGTGAAAGAAGAAGTGAAGGAAATGGGTGGGGATTTCATTCATTGTAAAAAAAAACTGTTAGCAACCAATGAAAAGTGTTATTTTAGGGTCACATGACCCGACGCGTTTACGCTGCGCGCTCAGGTGCACTTCCGGGTGCGTTTACGCAGCGCGATCGTAGGCGCTTCCGGGGCGCAAACGTGGCGCGATCGTAGGCGCTTTTGCGTGCGTTTAGGCGCCGCGCACGTAGGCGCTTCCGAGGGCACGTACGTTGCGCGCAGAAGTGACGTCATCAATCTTTAATAGAAATGCATAATCATTTTCCATATTAAAAAAAACAAATTTTATTTGTATGGTACGAAATGTTTTGCATTATTATTAACTTTTCATTCATATTTTTTTTTCACGAACGACAGTTGCGCTCTGGGTGCGCTTTCAGATGAGCTCTCGGAGAAGCTTACAGGAGAGCTTAGCTGAAAGCTTCCCGGAGCGCGCACCCAGAGCGCAAAAGAAAAAAATTATAAAAAAAATGAATACTTAAAAAAAAACAGCAAATTGTAAAAAAAAAAAAGGTTAGAAACTCGATATACAAAGGAATTAGCATTTAAATAACTATGAAATTCACTGAAAAAACCATAGGTTTCACACCAGTTATAGTTAGGAATTAGCATTTAAAAAACCTATGAAATTCACTGAAAAAACCATAGGTTTCACACCAGTTATAGTTAGGAATTAGCATTTAAAAAACCTATTAAATTCACTGAAAAAACCATAGGTTTCACACCAGTTATAGTTAGCTGGAAATTTTACTGATATAAAACCATTGAAATTCCCACGTTATAGTTAGATGGACTCACTATAACTTGCGCGTGCAATGCACTGCTGATGATGTCTTATTAAGCCAGTTAACCAATCAATTTTTAAAAACCATCCATTTAGACACTTATTTAAACATTTATTCTTCCATCAACTTTTACATATACATATATAAAATATATTTATTTTTCAGAAAGACACACATTCACTGGATGGTGTCATCAGTGATGTCATGAGTGATGTCACTGACCATGTCATGAGTGATGTAATATGTGATGTCATCAGCAGTGCATTGCACGCGCAAGTTATAGTGAGTCCATCTAACTATAACGTGGGAATTTCAATGGTTTTATATCAGTAAAATTTCCAGCTAACTATAACTGGTGTGAAACCTATGGTTTTTTCAGTGAATATATATATATATATATATATATATATATATATATATATATATATATATATATATATATATATATATATATATATATATATATATATATATATATATATATATATATATATATATATATATATATATATTATATATATATATATATGGGTGGTCCAGCAAAACAGGAAATTAACCCTCCGTTCTGGTACACAAGGAGCCAACTCAAACGCCAACAAAAAAACAGGAAACGTTCAGAGCGGAGGAAATGCCACAGGCGGCAACAACACAGGTGGGAGGCAAAGGAGGCAATGATCGAACTGGCAAAAGAGACAAGCCCCCAAATGAACAGTTGAAAGAATGTAGTTAACCTCAGGGATGTGGAGTTAACTGAGAGTGAAACAAACATCTTATCGCTTGGTCTCTCGTACCGTCCTAGACGAGACTTTGATTATGCCAACACGCGAATCGATCTATTCAAATACGTGCGCAAGCTAAAACTGAAAAAATATCACAGCACACGTAAAGCCAACAGCAGCACCCGCACGAATGCGGGGATCCCCCCATCGGTACCTGTGGAACTCATTGAACCTGAACAACCACAAAGAGGTTTGGCACTAACACAAGAGTTGGAGGAGTTACTAACAGAGGGTGCAGAAGAGCCCACCGTCGTTGTGAGGAAATATAAATTTTTGGTCAAGTTATGTTCCCTAACGTGTACCCCACCGTCTCCATGTACGAGTTTAAAGTGCATGTAACTTCCCTCCTGTGCCAGTTATCAAGACGCAAATACATTTGCGTTCAACGTTAACATGTCCTCTCTCAGACCCGCCATGAACGGGTTCAATATTCAGTTCCTAAGTATGCTATGCCAACGTCTTTTTGTGGTGTACTTTACACGTTTTTCAGCTCTGGCGAAGCAGGCCCCGAATTCTGCCATCGAGCCTTTTCCTGTCTCCTGACTCCGAACGCCTCAGCCTGGGCTGTCTCTGTACCCGTGACCTCTGCCTTACACCCTGCGCGGCTCACCACGTTTAGCTCAGCCTGCTGCCTGCCAAGACTGTATTCAACCTTCGAATTATCTGTTCCGCTCCTCGAAAATGCATTCCTGCCTACTAGTTTAAGTAAACATTCCCCCAGCTGCAGAGCAAAGGGCTCGGCCCCACTGTCTCCATGCAAGTAATTCATAGCCTCTGTTACCATGGAAGGCCCATGCCCCCACGCTTCTCATGCAGACACTTAGACACTTAGACGCTTATACACGCACTCACAGTCAGTATAGAATAGCTTCTGCCCCAGAGACCTTTTCCGTCCAGATAATATAGTTCCCAAACATCAGATATCAGATATGATAGAGGCACGAGTTGATCTGACATGCTAGACTTCTGTCTCTTTCCGCTGGTGTAAATGTCAAGTCCCCTGCACCCTCCAGTCATACGTCATGCACACGTCATGCAGCTGCGCGCGCATCCAGGCCTCAGATTTCTGCTGACATTGCAAGATTCTGCTTTTGTTGCCACCCACTTATGACACTTACATGTGACGTTTCTAGCACACACCTCTATGTTAACGCCTAGTTCACGCCTTCTAATTACGTATCACTACCACGTGTGTGTCTTATTTTGTCTCTCTCAGCTGTTACGCCTACTGTATTGGTTCCTATCATACGGTTTAAGTATATAAGCTATGTATTGTCAATAAAATATTGCTCTATCCCTTCCTGCACCCCTGTGGTGGCAGGAATATGATATCCGGTTCAAGAACCATTCCTTTTTAAGGAATAAAACCCCTAAGAACTCTAACACCACGGACTCTGTCTCTTTCTTTCCGATTGAGTTATTATTGATTAAGTACTTACCTGCATAGAAATTAGGACGGTAAATCAAATATTTACCACAATAATTTTGGCGCCCGAACAGGCACCCCTCCCCCACCTCACGCGCCGGTTGGTGCGTTGCAAACTCTGTCCCCTGCCATCAGTTAGACGGAACTACGCGTACTGGCAGGATTTCCTGTATCTCCCTCTGGCCCACGGAGGTGACGAAGACTGCGATCAGCACCCAGACGAGGCGGTGAGGACTGCGGAGGATCCCGACCAGAGCCTAGCCGAAAGAAGCAAGGTCCGAGGTGTGAAGAGGCCCACCAGTTTTCCGAAGTATCCACGTGTCGAGTCGAGTCGAGTCGAGTCCGGTCCAGTCCAGTCGAGTTTTCCAAGGCCTTCTGTTTCCGTGCTTCCCGGTGAGTACCATTGCTGGGACGTATCTAGACGGGTACATTATTATGTATCCGGTAAAGACGGGTTTGGGTACACAAACGCGGTCTGCACTGTTTTAGACAGTGTATCTGTACTGTTTAGCAGTACATCTGGTTCCGAAGGTAGAGATATATGTTTCTAAATGTTCTCTCATGTGATCAATGTCGTGGTATGAGTGATTGTTTAATGTGCATTATTGTGTTTTTGTGTAACTAATTGTGTTCAGAGTTCAGGTAGAAAGGATCAAGTATCAAGTATCCAGTATTAAGTAGACAAGATGCCGTTTTTCAATAAGTTGAAACAGATAGGAACTAGGAAAGGGATGCTAGAGGAAGAAATTCCTATCCCCCCTAGGGACACGCCTGGAAATTACATGTACCACAAGCATGGCATAGACGCCATACTGTATCTAGATTTATGGGCCGATTATACTAAGCATCTAGAAGAAAAATACAGATGGCCCGCTACAGGAACATGGGATGCCGAGTGCATCCTGAAAATAGAAGAAGCACTATGGAGAAAGAAAGCCAGACAATCACAGAAAGATGCTATAGAACTGTGGCGTAAGGAATCACATAAACGAGCCGAAAAAGAACTCCGAAGAGAAGATAGACTTAGAGAAGCGCCGGATAGAGTCCGAGAAAACGAATTAGTTAATGAAGGGATCCGAGTAAAAGCCGAACAGGTAGACCGTGCACGAAACAATCTTGTAAATGGTATGTACT
The DNA here is from genome assembly GCF_964263255.1 of Lissotriton vulgaris. Classification (NCBI taxonomy): domain Eukaryota; kingdom Metazoa; phylum Chordata; class Amphibia; order Caudata; family Salamandridae; genus Lissotriton; species Lissotriton vulgaris. Next base: position 1,299,631,457 of record NC_141695.1, on the reverse strand, counting down.
TAGTGGCCGAGGGTTCGCCTGAAGCCCATTCAGAAATACCGAAAAATCTACCACCACCATTGGTTCCAATTAAAGTAAACCACAGGACTACTAAAGACATATTTCTGAATTCCTATCTAAACGATGTAGCACCCGCTTACACCAATCCACGTGTCCACGTCCCGCCTACTGACGGTGACGGAGATGGCAACACGCCTCCAGACCATACCCCGCCATTACCGCAACAAGTTTCCCCCGTCCGACAGCCTGTCGTTCCTCCACCGCCACCACTTCCCTCACCTAAGGTTAAGATACCAAATCCGTTTGCGCCTGATCCTACTAAGAGACAAGTCCAGATACAGATACAGACTCCACAGAGAGATAATGCTCAAACCTCAGCCTCAGGAGGTGCGACCGGGGGTTACCAGACCCCGCCAGCAACACACAGATTACACCTTAGGGACATGCAGAAGCACCCTATGCTCCAATCACCCCGTCTCGACATACTCAAAGAACCGCTTCAAGTTTGCAGATACGATCCCGTACCCGGTAAAGACGATAGGATGTTGATAGCATCGCTACGTTTACGACAAGCTACAGATTACCTAGTGTTATTCTCAGGAATGAAAGAGCACCTAGATAGGATATATCATTTTGTCCGGACTGGGGAAAACCCTGAAAGTATTAAGGAGGCCATGGCACATCAGAAAGTTGACACTCAAGCATATATACTACGTTTTTTCATAAATTGCTTAATAAGAGAACGAGACAGGCCTGAGACAGAACAGGATGAAATGGATGCCCTAACCAAGTGGGGTCAAAATATATCCGAAGGAAAGCATGATAAACAGAATTGCATAGCCAGTATGTACAGGAAAATAAGAAAAGCAGTAATAGAAGTACACGAAAAAGAGAAAGAAGAAGCTTCCTCTGAGGAGGAGGAAGGATCTGAAGAACCAGAAAAGACTACAGACACAATAGCGTATGTAGGTAAGGGAACTTACCTTAGAAAAGGCATTCGTCCAGAAAGCAAGAGAGTTTTTCTCTCTGGCATATCAAAACCGAATTCTCCTGAACATCAGTTCCAAGACACTGATAAAATGCTTCGAGAACGAATGGGGTACCATGTACTCAATTCTATGGATGAACAAGAACTAGCCAGGTCAGCAGTACTGTGGGCTGACAATCCTAATATATACAATGATGACACAGTAGCACAGACATTTCTGAACCTTTCCCCAGACGAGCAGAAATTAGCAGGTGTATACATGATTCAGCACCTCCTCACGTTATACAGAAATCAACATTCTGATCCAGGTCCCTTACACGATACATTAGAAGCACTACTCATGGATAGATGGAGAGGCCTGAGTACCAAGTTAATTCAAATAATTCTAGAACAACGGCACAGATATAACACTTTCTTAAGCTCACAATACGTTCCCGCTCCGCCCCCAGAAAGGAAAATGTATCATATGGAACGTCTTCATGGCATTGAAAGGCAGAACCCATTACGAGAGGTACACCCAGTCATGGGTGCCGACCATACCCTGAAACGTGTGTATGTACACACACCTCTGACCAAGTTAGAACTATTGGAAATGAAGAAACTAGTACCCTGTCACGATAAAGACCCTGCAGGTTTTCACAGAGAACTTAAAGACATGTTACTGATGGGAGATTACACATATGCAGATATCATGAAAATGTTAAAAGTATTGTTGCCCACCGGCATCTACGAGAAACTGAAGGAAAGAGAGTGGGAGGTGGGAGAGAAAAAGATTATATGGGCAGAAATAGAAGACGAGGAGAAACTTCGCACTCCAGGGCTAGGCCTTGGGGAGAAAACTAAAGCATTACCAGGTTTAATAGTGCAGGTTCTGCCAAGATTACTGACAACTAGAAAGGAAGACTGGGATGCAATCTCAGCCTGTAAACAGAAACACGATGAAGACACTAGTGACTTCTATTCAAGATTCGAGAAATGTTTTATTATTAATAGTGGCCTTAAACCAAGTAGCGAGTCGTACCCGCATCTTTTTGTATCAAAATTAGTCGAGAATTCCCTGCCACTAGTTAAGAACCGCGTATACAAAGTGGAGAGTACATGGCAAGCAAATACGCCATCCCAGATGTTGCAAATGTTACAATATCATCAGAACAGAATCAGAGAAGAACAGGATTATGAACAGAAACGCATGAAAGACACGAAAATGAAAATGTTAGTGGCCCAGTCGGTTCCAACTGACGGCCAGAGAAAGGGTACGACCCAGACCCAGAATTCAGCAGCTCCCGTTAAAGGGACATGCAACTATTGCAAGCAGCCAGGTCACTACGTACATGAATGCCCAGTCCTGAAACATAATATAGCAACAGGTAAAACTAAAGAAAGACCGCGTCCGCCTAGACAAGACCATATCCAGCAACAGACTTCACAGAATACACAGCCTATGCATGCATCACCACATTCAGTACAGACCGTAGCAGTACCACAGACACAGCCACAGCCTATTGCCGCGACTCAGCAAGTGTCACAGCAGATGTACCAGTATGCCCAATCTGATTACCCCGATTATCCACGTTACACATGAAACAGCCTAGAGAGGGAGTTTGGTTTGCCTCTTATTGAGATTCCTGTAGATCAAGAGGGTCCTTACGTACACAGTCAAGTATTGGGAAAAGACAGTAAGTTTTTAATTGACACAGGGGCAAGCCGCACAACAATAAGTCATAATGAAGTCCCAGGGGCACCCCTCTCAGGCTCACAGAATGTTTCCCTTGGTTTTTCAGGACAGCCTATTGTAAATGAAGTATCGAAACCAGTCCCCTTAGCAGTAGGTCCATTATCACGTGTTACAGACTTGTTACTCACGAAATCATGTCCAGAAAACTTGTTAGGTATCAAAACACTAAAGGCTCTAGGAGCCGTAATATGCTGCTCTCCGGAAGGAGTTAGACTCTTCCTGCGAGACTTCAAGGGTCACTATGTATTACGAGAGTTTGATGTCAGATTGAAAAATGTACCAGAACACCTGTGGGCACAAGGCCCAACTGATGTAGGCTGCATGCATATTACACCATATCGTGTTACACTCAAGCCAGGTGTTGTTTTACCTCGAATCAGACAATACAAGTTACCACCCGATGCTGTAGTGGCTTTACTGGAAATCATTGAAGAGCTCATTACTCAAGGAGTGGTCGTAGAGACCGACTCCAATATCTGTAATTCCCCTATCATTCCGATTCTTAAACGTACTGATCCCAATGCACCGCCAGTATATCGGCTGGTGATTGATTTACGAGAGCTGAATAAATGCATTGTTCCACAGTACCCTGTGGTTCCCGATATCTCATCCTTATTGACTGCCATTGATTCAGAAGCAACGTTCTTTACTGTAATTGACCTCAAGAACGCCTTCTTCAGTGTGCCCATTGATCCAGAGAGCCAATATCTCTTCGGATTCAGTTTAAATGGACGAAGTTTCAAATTTTCACGCGCACCTCAAGGATTCACAGAAAGCCCCAGCATCTATAGCCAAGCACTGAAAAGACAACTTGATTGTATTCAAATGCCAGTTAACACTGCTTTACTGCAATACGTGGATGATCTGCTGATCACCGCACGAAGTGAGCCCGAATGTGAGCCCGAATGTGAGCAAGCATCACTGACGGTTCTACATTTTCTGGCCAACAAGGGACACAAGGTGTCTCCTTCGAAGCTACAATTCTGTGTTCAGCAAGTTGTGTACTTGGGTCACTTGCTGTCCAAAGTGGGGAGACAGCTCACTCCAGATCGCATCCTGTTAATTGTAAATATGCCACAACCCCAGATGCAAAAGGAAGTGCGGGCCTTTATAGGCCTCACCTCGTACTGCAGACAATGGATTCCCCAGTATGCATTTCTAGCTAAACCACTGTTTCAGTTAACAACACAGGAGGCAGCGACTTCAACTGCCCTCCCTTGGACTCAGGAACATACACAGGCTTTTGAGGAATTAAAGAAAGCTTTATGTCAAGCACCAGTTCTAGCGACACCATGTTACAGCAAACCGTTTACACTTTTTGTTACAGAACGTGATGGTACAGCATTGTCTGTCCTCACTCAAGACCAAGCAGGTTCACATAAGCCTTGCGCTTATTTTTCAAGTACATTGGATTCAGTAGCCCAGGCACTCCCTGCGTGCTTAAAGTCAGTTGCAGCGACAGCCTTAGCAATCAGACAGAGCGATTCAATTGTATTAGGACATCCATTAACAGTTCAAGTTCCACATTCTGTAGAGGTTCTTTTAAACAGAACCCAGACTCAACACTTGACTATAGCACGACTGACAGGTTATGAATTGACACTATTCCAGCCACACATAGAAATCAGACGCTGTAGCATCCTAAACCCCGCAACATTGTTACCTTCGAGTATGACAGATCCAGCCCCACATGATTGTATAGAGATCATTAATGCAGTAACAAAGCCTAGACGAGACTTAACAGATGTCCCATTGACAAATCCAGACCTGACACTTTACGTGGATGGTTCATGCATGAGAACAAGTACAGGAGAATTAGTGGACGCATATGCAGTGACCACTGAAACTGAAGTCAAAGAAACACATCGTATTGACACACTGTCTGCTCAAGCGGCGGAGCTCATCGCTCTGACCCGAGCCTGTATACTAGCCAAGAACAGAAATGTTAACATATACACAGATTCCCGTTATGCTTTCGGAGTCGTACACGACTTCGGAGTGTTATGGCAAGAACGAGGTTTTTTGACCTCTCATGGTGCCAAGATCCAACACGGTCCCCTCATTCAAGCACTGTTAGAAGCAATACATCTGCCCTCGGGCATATCCGTCATGAAGTGTAAAGCACATACTAAAGTTACGGATTCTGTTTCCCAGGGTAATGACCTGGCAGACCAGACAGCAAAACATACAGCATTGACTCACACCCAGACTACTGATGTGACAAAGACAATAGTACCGACACAGTGTATGTCAGTTAGGGATCCCACCCTAGATGTAATCGATATCCAGACGCATGCCACTTCAGATGAAATAAAGAAATGGACTGAACTAGGAGGGATTCAGACAGATCAAGGATGGATGACGAAGGGAAAATCTACATGGTTTCTCCCTGACTCAATGGTTCAAATCATGATAAATACAGCACATAGCCCGGCACATCTAGGAGAGAAAGCTATGTTAGACAGTTTACAGAATCTCTGGTATAACAAACACTTACGAGCAGCAGCAAAACAGAAAGTGCGTACTTGCATGATCTGTTGTCAGTTCAATCCAGGAAAAAGCGTCCCTGTAGAGCAAGGTGGATTTCATCCTCCCGATCACCCTTTTGAAGTCCTCCAGATGGATTATATCCAGATGGACCGTTGTCGAGGATTCAAATATGTCCTCGTAGTTGTTTGTGCACTTTCCCGTTGGACCGAAGCATATCCAGTCCCAGATTACACTGCCCCGACCACTGCCAGGCAGCTGGTTCGAGAATTCTTCCCACGGTACGGCTTGCCTCGTGTCGTGTACTCAGATAACGGACAGCCGTTCTCATCCGAACTCATGAAACAGGTTTCCCTTCTGCTAGGATACCAGTGGAGATTCCATTGTGTCCGACATCCCGAAGCAGCTGGCCTTGTAGAAAGGCACAACCAGACATTGAAAACACGCCTTGCAAAGATCTGTAAAGAGAAAGGGGTCGACTGGATAGTCGCCCTGCCAGTTGCATTGTTCTATATGAGGATGGTTCCTCATTCGAGATCAGGGCTAGCCCCGTATGAAGTGGTCTTTGGCAGACCACCAAATATGTGGGGGACGCCCATGCCTAAGAAAATTACAGATGTTGATTGTAATATGCTGACAGATTATCTTGCCTCCTTGATGTCTGCACTCCAATCATGTCGTTCACAGGTTGCTGCAGCCTTTCCTGACAACACTGATGTAAAGCCACACGATGTCCGCCCTGGGGATACAGTCCTAATTAGGAACTTCGACAGGAAAAGCCCGCTGGAGCCCCGCTGGAAAGAGCCGAAGACCGTCCTTCTTACAACGAGGACCGCGATCAAGGTGGAAGGCCGAAAGGGGTGGATCCACATGAGTCATATTAAAAAATGCAACGAACTGATGCCAGAAACAGACTCGTCCACCCCCTCCAAGGACTGCCTCGAATCTAGTGACTGTAAAATTCCTAAGCGAGAACAAACTCCCCAAGAGGAGTACCGAAAGAAACTCCGATCTAGCAAGTCAGACAGTTTAATTGTTTAAGTCCTCCCCTAGGTGAATCGGTTAAATAGTTTCTGACATGTATCCCCTAGATCGAGATAGAGAGAAAGAGAGACAACTCAAGAAACGTACATACTGTAAATCACTCCGCAGTCACTGTATAGTGACATTATTGATTATGTTTTTCCTAAGTTTTTTGATTATTGTTGCTAGTATACTATTGTCGATATACTACCCTATCTTCAAGCGTGAACAATCTGCTTACAATGTTTCTGCTGAACATTCTTTTAGTGAATTACCGCCTCACGAACTGTCCTACAGACTTGCGCTGCGCAACAACACATTCATTAGTATGTTACATCACTCCCATCAGACTAACAATGCTACAAACTGCTGGATATGTGGCCGACTCCCTCCCTATCAGAAATACAAGGGAGTTCTGCCTCTTTTCCCGTACCCGTTCACTCACAATGGCTCCTGTGGTGCATGGTTTAGATTAATTAATTCTTTAGATTCTGATATTGCTGTTTTCAAGGGGAATTGGATTTGGGGAAACCTGAACCTAGTTCTGCTCAACGTCTGCTACCCTGACAAGAAGGGACTTCCCATTAGGACAGGAACTGATTTAGAAAATGAAGTATATGGGTTAGGTAATTATACAATTAACCTCATGATTCTTACTGTTGAATCTGAAGCTGCACCAGTTCTCCCTGCTATGTCAGTATTACCAGTCACAGGTGACTTATGTGTCAGAAAGAAGGGTTCAGTACACTTAGGTCATAGTAAATGTACTACCGTGGTCGAATTCAGTGATCATGGCAGGTCTTCCTTTAGAGCTACTCGTCATTACTATTTTGTTTGTGGCCATACCGCATACATACGCTTACCTCCAGATTGGGATGGTACCTGTTACATTGCCTTCCTTCTGCCACCTGTTTTCCTAGCCCCTCCTGATTATCACAGAAATACAAATCTAGTAAATAGTAGACTCAGAAGAGATCTCCCGATTGTCGACTATACTGAAACGGCATGGGAGCAATACACAGATTTCAATAAGGGATTCTTTTTCTTCACAGGCCCGTCCAAAATAGTAAATTAATACGAAGATTAACCAGAACACTCGAAGCAGTAGTAAATGAAACTGCCTCCGCTCTAGGTAACTTAACAGAGGAGCAGTCTGCTATGCGGATTGTTGTCCTTCAAAATCGTCTTGTTATTGACGTCATCTTGGCAGATAGAGGTGGAGCTTGTAAGGTCATCGGGTCAAGTTGCTGTGTTTTCATTCCAGAAAACGCGCCAACTGTATACAAAGCTATTACACGTCTTCATAAGATTGCAAGTTTGATACATCAGAATCCAGGCACCTGGACTTGGTCCGGTTGGTTCTGGACAACGTTGACTGCTTGGGGATGGAAGATTCTATCCTTCCTAGGCATTGCCCTTGTCATAGTATTCAGTTGCTGCCTGTGCCTACAGTGTGGGCCAGCGATTTGTGGACTGTGTGCCACATCGTGCATTGAACATTCCAGTTTTTTCTCAAACCGCCAAAGGAAGAAAGAAGAGCAAATGATGTTACAAGAACAGACTGATCGATTCATGAGGATCGATATATCATGAAGGGTCTGTAGGGAACAAGGAGGGAATGAGGAAATATAAATTTTTGGTCAAGTTATGTTCCCTAACGTGTACCCCACCGTCTCCATGTACGAGTTTAAAGTGCATGTAACTTCCCTCCTGTGCCAGTTATCAAGACGCAAATACATTTGCGTTCAACGTTAACATGTCCTCTCTCCGACCCGCCATGAACTGGTTCAATATTCAGTTCCTAAGTATGCTATGCCAACGTCTTTTTGTGGTGTACTTTACACGTTTTTCAGCTCTGGCGAAGCAGGCCCCGAATTCTGCCATCGAGCCTTTTCCTGTCTCCTGACTCCGAACGCCTCAGCCTGGGCTGTCTCTGTACCCGTGACCTCTGCCTTACACCCTGCGCGGCTCACCGCGTTTAGCTCAGCCTGCTGCCTGCCAAGACTGTATTCAACCTTCGAATTATCTGTTCCGCTCCTCGAAAATGCATTCCTGCCTACTAGTTTAAGTAAACATTCCCCCAGCTGCAGAGCAAAGGGCTCGGCCCCACTGTCTCCGTGCAAGTAATTCATAGCCTCTGTTACCATGGAAGGCCCATGCCCCCACGCTTCTCATGCAGACACTTAGACACTTAGACGCTTATACACGCACTCACAGTCAGTATAGAATAGCTTCTGCCCCAGAGACCTTTTCCGTCCAGATAATATAGTTCCCAAACATCAGATATCAGATATGAAAGAGGCACGAGTTGATCTGACATGCTAGACTTCTGTCTCTTTCCGCTGGTGTAAATGTCAAGTCCCCTGCACCCTCCAGTCATACGTCATGCACACGTCATGCAGCTGCGCGTGCATCCAGGCCTCAGATTTCTGCTGACATTGCAAGATTCTGCTTTTGTTGCCACCCACTTATGACACTTACATGTGACGTTTCTAGCACACACCTCTATGTTCACGCCTAGTTCACGCCTTCTAATTACGTATCACTACCACGTGTGTGTCTTATCTTGTCTCTCTCAGCTGTTACGCCTACTGTATTGGTTCCTATCATACGGTTTAAGTATATAAGCTATGTATTGTCAATAAAATATTGCTCTATCCCTTCCTGCACCCCTGTGGTGGCAGGAATATGATATCCGGTTCAAGAACCATTCCTTTTTAAGGAATAAAACCCCTAAGAACTCTAACACCACGGACTCTGTCTCTTTCTTTCCGATTGAGTTATTATTGATTAAGTACTTACCTGCATAGAAATTAGGACGGTAAATCAAATATTTACCACAGTTGAAAATACACCGGGTGGGGAACCGTCACAGACTCTAAGCAAAACACCTTTCAAACGCAAGTCGAAGTTTTGCCCACTTCTCCTTAAAGACAATCTGTACCTGTTTCACGACAGAGTATCGAGTGAACTAAAAGAATTACAAATAAAAAATGCAAATGCAACCAAAAAAAGAAATTATCGAGACTTACAATACCACAAATTATTAAAGAAACTGAAAGACAAAAAGCAGATAATAATAAGACAGTCAGACAAAGGCGGCAATGTCCTGCTCTGGCCAAGGAAAATGTACATGAGCGAGGCACTCAAACAACTCAATGACAGAGACTGCTACAGAAAAACCAATGTCCAGGAAATGTCAGCAGCTAGAAATGAAATTGATTTGAGTCTAATGGCCTGGAGGAGCAAGGGTCTATTGACTATGGATGAATTTAAATTTCTTAAAAATGATTATCCTACGAGACCAGTGATCTATTTTATCCCGAAGACACATAAAAACTACCTGGACCCACCTGGAAGACCGATAATATCGGCTAGGAACACTCTTCTTGAAAATGTCAGCAAGTACATTGACTTTTTTTTACAAGAGCATGTGAAGAGTTTACCTTCGTTCATTCTTGATACAGGAGATCTACTTAAAAAACTTGTGGATTTTGAGTGGCAACCAAACTTTCTCCTGGTTTCTTTAGACGTTACCTCCCTGTATACAAGTATCCACCACAGGGATGGAATCAAGGCCATTGAACACGACCTGAGAAAAAGACCAGTTGAATTCACGGAACATTCCAACATGATTACCGACATGATCAAAATCTGCCTAGATCAAAATGTATTTTCGTTTGCTAACCAATTATTCTTGCAGACAAGAGGGGTGGCAATGGGGGCCTGCTTCTCTCCCAGTTATGCCTGTCTGCATATGGGCTACTGGGAGGAGCAGGTCCTCATGGGCCTTCATGCAGAGGTCATGGATACGAAAGTCAAATGTTGGTGGAGATTCATTGACGATCTCTTCCTCATTTGGGACGGTACTGTTGAGGAAGTGAATCTGTTCATTAACCAACTGAATGACAATAGTCTTAACCTTGAATTCACCAGCTCTGTCAGTGATAGCTCTATCGTGTTTTTAGATGTTGAGATCTACATTATCAACAACCAGTTACACACTAGACTCCATCGCAAACCCACTGCGGGCAACACGGTGTTGCACGCAGACAGCCATCATCCAGGGCACTTGATAAAGAGCATCCCCTATGGGGAGATGCTCCCAATCAAAAGAATATGCAGCAACGAGTCAGATTGCCTTCAGGCCCAGAAAGATTGCAAGATCAGATTCCTGGCAAGGGGCTACCTGGAATCAGTAATCAACAGTGCCATAGAAAGAGCCAACAAACATGATAGGCAAACACTACTGTGTAACTTGGATGTGAAAAATAGGGCCCCAAAAGTCAGCGTAGAAAGTGACACCCATCTCATAGTCACCTATAATAACCAACACAAGTCCATACGCAAAATTGTGAAGAACAATTGGTTCCTGATCAAAAGCGATCCTATTGTAGGCAATCTAATGTCACTGTCACCCAATATCACCTTCAAAAGAGCAAAAAATATGCAAAACAGCCTAGTCTCCAGCAGCCCTGAGCTAACCACAGGCTCGTGGTTAGGGGGTAGCAAAGGATTTTTCAAATGTGCAAAGTGTAAGGCTTGTAAAAATGGGATAAGCAAAACAGAATTTAAGACACCACTATCCCCAGTCCCAATCAAGATCAGGGAAAAACTAAACTGCAAATCGGAATTTGCTGTTTATGTTTTAGAATGCCCGTGTGGGCTCAAATATGTTGACAGCACACGTCCTCAAGTACATAAGAGAATCCTGCAGCACTTGAGAGCAAATAATAACGCTGACCCAACTTACCCTGTCGCCAGACACTTTGAAATCAAACACGATAAAAATCCTATAGGCTTAATATACTACGTCATTGACTGTGTTCCCCCGCAGAGGAGAGGGGGAGACAGAGAGATGATGTTACGGAGACTAGAAACAAGGTACATTATCATGTTGGATACCAAAACACCAAATGGTTTAAATAACAGTGAGGATTGCCACACACATCTTTGAATTGGCACTTTTGTAGAATGCATATTGAGGATCTTAACAACATTGATGCAATTTTAACATGCATTATGCACATATGGTTATTTAATATCTTAACAGCTCCATAGAACGTTCCCTTTGACCTCCACACAATGTTTTAACATATATTGCATATTTCTTTTACATATTATTTTATTAGATCCACTTTATATTTATACACTGGTAGCACTTTATACTACACTGTATCGCGCAATTTGCAAATCTAACCAATTTGGATTTATTGCGCTAGCTTAATTTGCACAATCATTAGGACCTGAGCCCACTTGGGCAATACCAATTGACAATTTAGGTCCCTCTCTGAGAGGTTTAAATGTGTACTATGTTTACATATCTTATTGTTGCTTTTTAAGTGTACGGTTGATATTTTAAGCATGAACTGGATTTACTAGGTTTTAGATTCAGTTGACAACATCACTAGGTTTTATAAGTATTTTAGCTATTTATGAGCTGTGGTTTTACTCGTAATATGCTATGCACATTTTTAACCTCTCATGTACTATATGGTTTTATCACATAACCTATGGATTTTATGATTGTTGCGAAGCCATTGTATTTTTACAGAGATTATGAGATGGCAATTGCCCCTATTCTTTTAAGTTGTAGTGCAAGCTTACAATTTACAGGCAGTAATATGTTGGAAAAGTATTTCTTTTATGTCTATTTGCGCGTCATGCACCTTTCACTTTAAATGGGTGGCCAGCCCCCATGACTGCGTCATATGATCAAGGCTTTGGCCAAAACGCGTCGTGGCAAACTGGTGTTTGGGTTCACAATAAATATTTAAACACCAAGAATTGGGTCTCGCATCATCCTTTGGCAGCACATGCTGAGCTGAGTCAAGCTGAGGACGACACATACCGCATAGATTATATATATATATATATATATATATATATATATATATATACATATCATCAACAAATCCTCCATGTAGAAGAAAAAGGTCGCACTCCAGCAGTGACAATCCAGCAAGTTAATTTATTTTTAAATCCTTTTCAAACAGCAAGCACAAAATAATCCACAGGAAAAGCTATTACCTCATTTCCTGTCTGTGATCAGGGGTCTCTACACAGACTTCTGGGAGATGTACTCCCCTGTTGTTTTCCGTGGTTAATTATATAAATTAGTGCAAAGTAATAGTGAGAAATTTTATTGATTGCAATATAAGATTATTCTACCAAAAGAAACATCATCACTAAACACTTATTTTTCCATTACTCATTTCTGCATGGAGGAGTATTAATAAGTGTCCGGCTTTATTTACAGTCCTTGGCATCTTTATAGACCCTCCGGATGGAATTTGCTCAGTTCAGTTTTTTATTTGACTCCTTTTAAACCCTCCAATGGGAATATATTTCCATGTTGATGCCGGTAACAATTTGGATTTGCTTGGTTCATTATTTATTTGGACACATCCTAACCCTTCGGTGGGGATATATTGCTGTACTAATAACTAAATGGATTTGCTCAGTTCCATTTTGGGTTTTGACCCGTTTTTTAAACCCTCCAGTGGGTAAAGTGTTCCCATGCAGATGCCGCTACTCAGGCTTTCATTGATGACGACTTCTTGGTGTTATATCTTGTTGCACACTGGGGGAGACTATGGGGGTCATTATGATAATGGGCGGATCGCCACCGCCCATATGGCAGTGGCGATCCACCCGCTAAAAACCACCGCCCTTTCCCAAATTCCCCCGCCAGAGAACCATGGCGGGGGGACCCCGGCGGACATCAAGACCGCCTGCCGGTTTTCCGCCCAGTCGCAGAGTCGACTGAGCGGAAAAGCAGCTAACATGGTGGCGGTGTCCGGGAGACACTGCCAACCATATTAGCATGTGTGCGGGGATGTGCCTTTCTGTGGTGGCAAGGCCGCCACGGAAAGGCAGGCGGTTTCTGCCATTGGGGGCCCATTGCGTGCCCCCAATGAGCCCCATTGTGTATAGGTGGCTGCATGGGTTGGTGAGTAGCTACATGAGTGTGTATATGGGTTATTAGTTGTTTTTTTGAGTATCAGTATGAGTGTCTGTACGGTTCGGTGGGGAATATTACTTATCGCATAGATGCATGAATGAGTGACTCACTGTATGTGTTTTGAAGACAGCATGTGTGCAGGACTGTATGGGTGGATGAGTGTGTGTATGTGTGTGTTAGTGAGTGAATCACTGTCAATAGTATCTTTACGAGTAATTACATCTGTTTTAAACTAGTATATGTGAGTATTGATGTATATAAGTAAGGATAATTGAGAGTGAGAGATTGGAAGAGTTCCTTTATAAATAACTATGTGTTTCTATAAGTGATTGTTTAAGAGAGTAAGTATGTTTATGTTTCTGTAGAAGTAAATGTTGTGTTGTGTGTGTATAGATGTATATGCAAGTAAATGGCTGTTTGCATGTGTGAGTATGTGTGTGAGTATCTCTATGGATGAGTATCGGTGTGTAACAGAATGCATAGGTGTATGTGTACATATGATGAGTGGGTAAATGTATGAGTGACTATATAGAACTGTCTGTGAATGAGTGGATGTGTATGTAGATGTTGGAATTACTGGTTAGGTTGTTGTAACTGGTATTGGTATCTCCATATTTTTGAAAATTGTAGTTTCTATTTTTGAATGTGTATATCAAAGGCTATATTAGGGTGAGAGGAGGTCTGACATTCTTTCACAAGGATGATGTCATCAGTGATGTCATTTGAGATGTCATCAGTGATGTCATGAGTGATGACACTGATCATGTCAGGAGTGATGTAATATGTGACATCATCAGCAGTGCATTGCGGGTGCGCAAGTTATAGTTAGCTGAACTAACTATAACAGGGAAATTTCAATGGTTTTGTATGAGTGAAATATCCAGCTAACTATAACATTTGTGAAACCTATGGTTTTTTCAGTGAATATATATATATATATATATATATATATATATAAAAGAAAAGAGTTGCCTGCTATATATATATATATATATATATATATATATTAGCAGCCCGTCCCGACGTTGTCTGGGTGCAATTAGGCTTCAGGGCCCCCGACCGCCCCGACGTTGTCCGTGGGTCCCCCGAAGCCTTCTTCCATATATTGCAGTGTTTACTTTGTACGCTTTTGTAACCTGCACACGTCACTTTTTCCTCCTGTAATGCAGTATTATACCTCTATGTTTACTTTGTACGCTTTTGTAACATGCACACGTAACTTTTTCCTCCTGTAATGCACCGTTTGACTCACTTTTGTAATGCTCCGTTTGCTTCCTCTTGCTCACGATTGACATTTTTGCTTCATTTTTCCGCCGCTCACCGCTCGTAGATAAATAAATAAATAACCTACATCATCCGCCGCTCACTGCTCCTCCCCGCCTGTCCGCCGCACCTCCCCATCTGTCCGCCGCACCTCCCCACCTTTCCGCCGCTCCTCACCGCCTGTCCGCCGCTCCTCACCGCTTCTCCCCGCTCCATGTTTGCCGGTCTTTCTCGCGCTCCTAGACGCCGTTCCTCTCCGCGCTCCTCAGGTCAGCATGCACGTCGCGGCCACAAAGTGAAACACTGATACATATATTTAAATATTTAAATATTACTCGCCAATATATTTATTCACTAAGATACACTTAATAAGCCAGTTAACCAATCAATTTAAAAAAAAAACCATTAATTAAGACAATAATTTAAACATTTATTCTTCCATCGTCCTTTACATATACATATATAAAACATATTTATTTTTCAGAAAGACACACATTCACTGGATGGTGTCATCAGTGATGTCATGAGTGATGTCACTGACCATGTCATGAGTGATGTAATATGTGATGTCATCAGCAGTGCATTGCACGCGCAAGTTATAGTGAGTCCGACTAACTATAACGTGGGAATTTCAATGGTTTTATGTCAGTAAAATTTCCAGCTAACTATAACAGGTGTGAAACCTCTGGTTTTTTCAGTGAATTTAATAGGTTTTTTAAATGCTAATTCCTAACTATAACTGGTGTGAAACCTCTGTTTTTTTCAGTGAATTTCAAAGGTTTTTTAAATGCTAATTCCTAACTATAACTGCTGTGAAACCTCTGGTTTTTTCAGTGAATTTCATAGGTTTTTTTAATGCTAATTTCTAACTATAACTGGTGTGAAACCTCTGGTTTTTTCAGTGAATTTCATGGGTTTTTTAAATGCTAATTTTTAACTTTTTATAGGGCTTCATACCTATGTACTTTTTAGTAAATTTCTAAGCTTATTTTTTCAAAAATGTCTATAGCTGAGAAAGGTATGTTTTTATAAAAATGAACACTATAATGTATAATAAAATAATATTTTTTGGTTTAAAATAGTATTTTTTTTTATATATATTCGTCTCTGGAGCGCTCCCAGTGCGCGCACCGGTGAACGCCCCGGTGCGCGTACCGGTGCGCGTCCAGGCAGCGCACCAACAAAAAAAAAAAGAAAAAAAAAAGGATGAAGGAGTGACTATGAGGAATGGGGACAGAGAGAGTGGTGTTAAGAGAAAGAGAACCTAGAGGGAGGAACACAGAGGGACTGTGTAATAGATAGTAAAACAGAGAAAAAGTGTAAGAGGAAGTAACTGAGAAAAAGAAAAAGAATAAGGGAGCAAAAGAAGAGAAGAAATAGGAAGAAGACTAAAGCAGAGGTTCTGGGAGAATGTGAATGGATGATAAAAGTAAAAGGAAGGACAGTTAAGTATGGGGAATGACAGATAGTGACGGAACCAGAGAAAAGGAACAGCGGTGACGGAAGGAAAGAAAATAGCAGTGAGTGTAAGTAAAGAGGAGTGAAAGAGGGTACATATAAGTGAATAAGGGTAAGACATGGGGAGTAACAGAGAGAAAGAAGAGAGAGAGTAAAAGAAGGAGTGTCACAAAGGGACTAAGTGAACCAGTAAAAAAGGTAAGTGAAGGAGTGTGGATAAACAGAGGTACTGAAAGAAGTTGAATGTGGTAGGAAGTAAACATGCAAGAAAAGAATAAGTGAGGGAAGCAAAGTAAGGAAACAGGGGTGAGGTAGGGTGAGAGAAAAATAGTGAAAATAAAACAAAAGGTGATAACAAAAAATATTTTGTAAACACACTTACCATATAATCAATAAAAACTTGTATCTGTGAAAAATAAAAGAAAAAACATGTTATAATGACTTAAAAATATATCATAAAATAGAAGAAACAGTTCATGAGGTTTAAAAATCTACCAAAGTTTACTAAGAAATGAAGCAAAAGTGAAGGATACAAAAACATAAAGAACGTAATGTAGAAAGAGAAAAAAAAAGGAAAAAGAAATACAAAGAGAACAAATTCCTAAAGGTAAGTAAGATACTAAAAGAATGTAAGAAATCAAAACAAAATCAGTAAAGATAAGAAAGTAAAAGGAAAATGAGTGAAAAGGAGAGGAGTCTGAATGAGAAACTATTAATAAAAAAGAGGAATAGAAGATGACTGAGAGTGAGTGAAGTGAAGTCACAGAGTGAAGGGATGAAAGGAATGAGGTTATTATAGAACGATGAAAAAACAGGAGTGAGAGAGTAAGTACACAGAAAAACAAAAGGAAGAACTAAGTGAACTACAGTACAATGAGTGCAAAAGAAAACAAAATGGAGAAAAAGAAAGAGAGGGTTAGGAAACTAATGCAGTGGTACTGAGAGAATATGAAAAAGATAAAAAGTGGTGGAAGCAACAGATGAAATGCAGACAGTTCCTATTAGATTGAGAAGTTGTGAATGAAGTGCAGTAAAGAAACAGCGATGAAAAAAGAGTGTAATTTAGTAAAGAGAGGTAAATATGGGTGAAAAAGGAAAATGAGTGTGAGACAATGTGAACACAATATAAATAACACAATGCAAACTACACAATAACTTCTACAATATGTTACATTATTTATTTTTGCTGTTCTCAGAATATATTGAATTTCACTTAAATTAGTGAGTTCAAAGTCTTCATCATATAACAGTGGGAAAACAAAACACAATCTAAAAGATTGTGTTTAAAAAAAACCATTCAAACATACATCTCATGAATGTACACTAATGTTTGATTCACTTACTTTTCCGTGAGGCCAAATAGAAGATAGTGAAGGTCCTTTTGGTGGAAAAAAAGTCTGCTGTGCTCTATAACTTCCATTTCATCGACTTCCTATGAAAAAAGATCTAAGAACATCATACTTTACACTTTCCTCACGGCCAATTTGTGTCAGATATATCAGTATTTTTTACTTTGAGATCCACTTAAAGTATCTACATGAGATAAATAATTTAAAATATTAGATTAACTAACTAACTAACTAACTTTTAGTATCTATTCCCGACTTCAAAGTCCAATTCCCTTTACTAAAACCTTGGTTTTAAAGCACTAGATAAGAATTTGTAGAGTCATAAGGCAAACGTTGTTTATAAGTTAAATGAGAATCATTGCAGTAACTCCATCCATTTTCAGATTTTAAGTAGCATGTATAATGTCCTGAGGTTGTCGAAGAACCGTCATGATAAATAATAGCTTCAGTTGTAAAGGTTCTTCCTGAAATTGATAACTGAGAAGCTACAACATTTTTGATAGAAGTGTCAATTTAGTTCCATCAGGTCTACATCGTTGGAAAACTAAAATGATATACTGCCCATAACTTTGTATAAATAATGTGGATAGCATTGGATAGTTACATTGGGTACACACCATATTATGATCTGCTGCTTTAACTAGATTTTTAAAAGACACTGATTTACAGTCAGGTAAAGTCAAATATATAAATTTTTCAGTGTCTATTCTAGTAGTACTTGATAAACTCCAATTGTGGCAGTCATGCTGCCATTGATAAGAAAGGCTGAAAAGATTATCTACGTCTACACCTTCATCTTCCAAAACACCAAACATATACATTAAAAATTCCTGACAATCCTGCTGAATGTTCTGTGAAAATTTATCTTGACCAGAACACATATCTAAAATATTTCGAATTTCTGTTACACTTTCTATTTGTGCTGTACCACTGCTACATTTCTCAAACACAGAATTCAATAAACCACACAATCTTTGATCCCGATTTTCAACAATCTGTTCTTGTAAACTTTTAAGAAAAAAAACAACATTAACCACTACATTAGCATAGCAGTTGACACCAGAACTATTTTCAAACTGAAATCCAACAACATTTTCTCCACAATTCTTTTTCTTCCTGTTTTCAATTACAGTTTTCTCTACTTTTTGTCTTTTTGCAACTACCTCACTACAATTATCCTCATTTCTTCGTTTACGGCCTACCACACGTTTTTCAAACAGAGGATATTGAGGCAAATGTGGAGCATACTCTCTTCTTAACCTATTGTATTCTTTTACACAATCTAGATCTGCAGAAATCTTTGTCTCATCACACGCAATCAAATACAATCCTGATAAAGTTCGGACTCGGGATAATGCCACATATGCCATACCCTCTTTAAACACAGATCTTCCAATGTTCACCAAAGCATTATCTACACTTAAACCTTGAGATTTATGAATTGTTACTGCATATGCCAAACAAACAGAAAACTGTTTTCGGCGAACATATAAGTCTTTTACAAGTAAAAATCTAGCAGAATCACGACTTATTTGTTGTACTTGTTCAATGCCATCAAATTTTATTTTTAAAAATTAAATTCCATCTCTATTTCTGTAATTCACAAAATCAACAACATAACCCATTGCTCCATTTACCAGACCTCTTTCAACATTTAAATTCCTTCTCAAAATGATACGACAATTTAAACACACATTCAGAGTCTTTTCAAAACCAGCTGTTTTAGAAATACTTTTCTCTAATGAATCCAATTTAATTTTCAAATTTTCAGACAAAACAATTGTTGAAACCATATGCTCTATTTTATCTATTGCTTCCAGTTTCACTATCTCCTCATTTTCTAACTCTAACATTTTGTTGTTGAAGATGGAACATTCTTGGAAAGTTGGCATCAAACATATCCCAGATTTCTTCTCAGTCATTTTTTAAAAAATATTCTCTGGAAGAATGTTTTCATTTGGAAACAAATTTGAAATTAATCGACTATGCAAAGCTTTTTCCCAAGCTCAGTCACTTTTCCAATTCTTACATCTTGTAGAATATTTTTATAATCTTCATCCTTTGCCTGTCGCATATTTTGAAGCAGTTCAGCATATTTAAAATGTAACCATATATTAACGTTTCCAATGCTTCCAAGGGACTTCCTAGTATCTTCATGTGTGAGCATTTTAAACACTGGTTGTCCTTTTACTGGAGTCAACTGCAATAGATCTCCAAAAACAATAATGTGTTTTCCTCCAAATAACACATCATACTCTGTTCTAAGAATTTCTTGCATTCTCAAATGCACAAAAGCAAGCATTAGAATTGAGACCATGCTTACTTCATCAATGATAAGAAGTTTCATTTTCTTCAAGACTCTTGAAACTTCAGAACACGCATCTCCAGATAACTTGTTGTAATGCAATTTATTATCATGTTCAACTGGCAGCATCAGTAAACGATGTAGAGTAATCCCTTTAATGTTATGTGCTGCCAGACCAGTTGGAGCAGTTACAACACAAGAGAGTGGTGAATCTGTCCTTTTCTGCAGATAACTTGCAATGGCTTTAATTAGAAAACTTTTTCCTGTCCCCGCTTCTCCACTTACATACAGTCGCACAGGGTCAAATGATGTACATGAGCACTCTTTTTTCTCATGTCTGAATCCATGTTCAATCTGCTCTGTGACTTCATCATATATCTTTTTCTGCTCAATGTTTAGTTGCTTTACCAAATCTTCTAAGTTAACTCCATCCTCTTGAGCTTGTTCCATAGCTCTTTCCACCTCATCCATGGCAGTGGCAGCTTCATTTTGGATAATTGGTCCTCCTAGTGGATCCTGGCTCAATGAAGTAGAACTCTGACTATCTTGAGAACTGTCTCTAGCTATCTCATCAGCAATTGTGGTTTCTTGCTCCATTTCTTCATTCAACATTTGCAGATAATTTACAAAAATAGGACATTCTATGGTATCCTTAGTTGCATTAAAAGAGTCTTCATAACAGAGAAAATCTCCAAGTAGTTCCTCTTCTGTACGCCATGGCTTAACCCCTTCGAGGCTATTGACGAGCTGGGCTCGTCATCGCGCTTACCTGTCCTGCGCGGATGACAAGGCCAGCTCGTCACGTAACGCGGTATTTTCGAATTTGCCGCGCACAGCGGGAAAAGCCGCCGCAGCGATGCGGTTAAAGAGTTGCAAAAGAGCTAAATAGTAAAATTCCCTTTTCTCTGGAACTTCACAACTCAATTTTCGATGATTAATCAAATGGCCTTTTTTCTGTTTCACTAGACATCCTTCATAGCCAATGAGTGCATATTTCCCATTATTGATATATTCTGTGATGTTCCTCTTATAACTGTAGTTTTGCAGAACTTCATACAAACAAGTGTTCTCAAGGTGAGTACTTCTATTTGGATAGTATGTATCCAACATATTTGTCTTCAAAATATCTGTACTGTTTGGTTCTTTCTCCGCCAAATATTAAATTTCTTGTACAGATTTCAAAACTCGGTTTCGTGTTGCAGCAAGACCTAGACTCACCCAAATGATTGTTCTTGATTTGGCATAGAGACTTGCTGATGATAACCGATCAGAACATTCATATGCTCCAATTTCTCGATGCGACAACATCTTCAGACTGAAACTGTATAATTTCTTGCTTAGACTCTTTTCATGTGAAATGTCCTCCCACATTTCCTTCAGTTCTGTCTTTTCTTTTTTTGTGATGTAAGATGTCACATATCGAGCCACAGCAATAGAGTTGTCAGCAACGACCTGAATATCCATGTTAGCATTCCACATGGACAAAATCACTGGGTTGTAATCGTTGATGTACTTAGATTCTTCATTTCTTTTCAAATTGTATGTATTTTTGGGAGATTTCCTCGTCACAGTATGTCGTAGAGATGACATCAAATTATTTACTCTTTCCTTAGAAATCACTGGTCGAGGAAATGCAAAACGACATTTCGTGTAGTACTTTTCCTTGTTTTTAAATTTTTCAACGACAGTACTTTCCACAACGATGAGATTGAAAACGTAAAACTTGTTGCCTTAAATTGTTTTCTTCAGTAGATTTTGGAACAGCACATGTTGAATACTCTTCAATGAAACTCATCACTGTTTCATCTGAATCTGATCCAAATTTGGGTGCATCTTTAATCCACAACAACATATGTATATGAGGAGCACCTCTCGCTTGATATTCCTTCCTCCAAAAGAAATCCAAAACCTCTCCAAGGGGAGGATTTTTTTTGTTGGTAATAAAAGACATCATAGCTTCAAATCTATGATTAAAATATCTGCAAACATTCACTGGATCCAAAGAACACAGTTCTCCTGGTGTTTTCAATTCTATATTTGGTATGTTTTCATTTGCCTCTCGTAGAAATTGAAGTAAATCGTCCCATGCATACTCAGCACAGCTAAGAGTGAGGAACCATGTAGGAGTTCCTAAGTTTCTTAGCATATATTTCAATTCTCCATGACGACGAAACCAATACTCGTTGGTTCCACGTTGACATGCCATGAGATTGATTAGCTGAGATTCCAAAATACTGTCTTGCAGATTAACTTTCTCCATAAAGTCCCTTGCACAAACATTTTGTAAATGAGCTCCACTTTTTAATACATGATTAACTGCATAAGAAATCCCAGACAAATCACTTTCAAACAGTAGATGAAACAAATATGGAATGCATTGACGAAACCTTGGATCTTCAGCATATAATCTTAGAGTCCGGTATTCAGCTGTAGGAATTTGAACTGGTCGATCATCATATCGTCCACCACGACCTGTTGGAAATAATTGTGGAAAACAACGAGCTTCCAAACTTTCTTCCCATACACTAATGGGACTTCCTTTTGCTGCTTTCATTTGAAACAAGTCAATTGCATTTCCCATTACTTCTTTGGAATGCAAAGGATGAACAGTATAATGTTCATATATTTCTTCACTTCTAGACACATCAACTTTTTCAATTTGACCAACTGAAGAATCACTATCTTCTTCTATAGCTGTTTCCTCTGCTCCAACACTTACATCTTTGTAGTACTCATTGTTTTTGACCAAATACAACGTTGCCTTTTTGACTTTTTTAACATCCACTAAATCTTGCCAGATTTTCTTACTCTTTGTTGGAACCCCATTAACTAGAATAACTAAAGGATCTTCTTCTACTCTTTCTACACCAATTGTATCAATATTTTTCTTTACATCTAGAGGCAAATAAACAACTCTTCCCTTTAATCCTCTCAGTAAATCTGATGCAGGCAATTTCCCTGTCTTAGGCTCCATGCGTGCAATAGCCTGAAAAGGATGGACACATTGAATCAAAATAGATTCATAAGTATTTAGATCCATCAATTCAGAAGGAATATCTATCAACTGAAGATTATTATAAACTGCTCTAGCAGGCATTTTATTTTCATTTAATTTATTTAAACAATAATTACAAATACGCTGATCCAAACTCAAATCAAAAGAATTCTCCACCAACAAATAACTTACAAAATCCTTCCATTCACTATTATTTTCCAATTTACTTTTTGCATATAAATCAACTAACCTAGTCTGAATCTTATAATGAGTCCGTCGACAACACACACAAGTTAAATTAGGCCTTTCACTTGATTTCACCTTAAACTTGATAATTTCCTCATCAAACTTTTCTATACTTGAAATCTGTCCATTATCTTCTGCATTACCATCCATTACTATATCTATTTCTACACTGTCCTCTTTGTTCCCAAAATAACAAAACTCAATTTCTTCACAAATAGTCTTCACATCCACTTCAGATCCATGCAAAAGAGCACTGTTTAACTGTTTAAGCTTAAGTGCTGGACTTTTTGCATAATACAACTTTCTCACTAATTTCCTCACCTTATTATGATGCACTGCTAACATCCTAAAATGATGAAAAACACTCCGACAAACTTTTCTAGAAAGACAAGCTAGTGAATGCCCATGCAAACCTGTGCTTTCTCTCACTCTGCAAGGATGTAACTCTTGCAAGATCTTCATTTTTTGTTTGAGACTTTTCTTACTATATGTACGTAAGAAATTTCGAAGCAAATCGATTGATTCCTGTCGCACACTACAAATACTACTGCATTTCCATGTGTACACTGGACCCTTAGTACGTCTCCCTAAAACTTCATCAGCTAACACCTCTTCTGCATCTCTAGATACAAGTTTCTCTTTTTCCATCAAACAACCATCTATCACCTCATATGCTCGACCACTGGTGTCAACTGCATGCACCAAATCATTTTCCTGAAAGTAACTCTCCTCATTGAAAAAAGGCTCAGAACTTGAACTATGCATCCATTCACCAGAAAATACTTCACAAAAATTAGTCCGATTAATAATTCTTTTCCATCTACTGTTCGATTTGAAAACATCAATTGCCTTATTAAGTATCCTAATTCTATTGATTATTAAAATAAATAATTTTTTCTTAACTTCAAAAGCCTGATCAACAATCTTTTCTACACTTTTCTCTTTCTTGTAAAAAGCAGCTCTCAGTTTACTTTTCTTATCATTTTTTAGCAAATTTAAAACTACCCTATTGCGAAACATTCGCCTACGAATGTCCCTAAAAAGATTTACCCTTCTATTACTATCCATTCTCTTCTCTCCCGCTCCAATCGAGACATTTTTTGTGGGCCTCTCCTTCCTTTTTAGATTTGTTGACTTTTTCTGAATATTCACATTAGCAATATCATTTTTTTTTCTACGACATATGTTGCGAAGAAAAGACTTAATTGGCTTACCAGAAGCGTTTCTGGTGTTTTTTGAAGTAGTTGTTGTAGAGGATTCCATAAACTCTGTTGTTGATGTTCTCCTTTTCCGTATGGTATTTTTAATAATTCTTTGCCTTGAAGGCATTTTTGCTTGCTTTTCAGAAGTTGATTTGAATCTGTTGTTCTGTTAAAAAAAACACATGAAAGACCACTATTAGCAAACAACAAAGTAATGTCAAAAAGCAAACAATATAAACAATAAATTGCAACATATTTAAGTTTATACAATAGAAACTCAGGGCTTTATTTATAAAGGCCTTGCGCCACCAGTGCATCACTTATTACCCATGTTTAAAGTGATGCATCAGCTGCACAAGGCAATCATAAAAAAGGGCCAAATGCAAATACCAATCAATTGCACCCAAAAATCGTTTTTTGAATAACATGTTAGAAACACTGCGCAGAACCTATGTACAACCACTCAATATCAGCAAACGAAGTCAGGGCTTTATTTATGAAGGTCTTGCGCCACAAGAGTGTCACTTATTTCCCATGTATAAAGTGATGCACCAGTTGCATAAGGCAATCATAAATAAGAGCCAAATGAAAATACCATTCATTTGCACCCAAAATCGTTTTTTGAATAACATATAAGAAACACTGCGCAGAACCTATGTACAAGCACAGAATATCACTTTTGAAACGTCACTGTTTCCCCAAATACAAATCCTCTATCTTTCAAATGTTGATATCAAGCATTATCAAAAATCCAAAATCAAATCAACAGCAAACAAAGTCAGAGCCTTATTTATGAAGGCCTTGCGCCACCAGTGCGTCACTTATTACCCATGTTTAAAGTGATGCATCAGCTGCACAAGGCAATCATAAAAAAGGGCCAAATACAAATACGAATCAATTGCACCCAAAAATCGTTTTTTGAATAACATGTAAGAAACACTGCGCAGAACCTATGAACAACCACTCAATATCAGCAAACGAAGTCAGGGCTTTATTTATGAAGGTCTTGCGCCACAAGAGTGTCACTTATTTCCCATGTATAAAGTGATGCACCAGTTGCATAAGGCATTCATAAATAAGAGCCAAATAAAAATACCATTCATTTGCACCCAAAATCGTTTTTTGAATAACATATAAGAAACACTGCGCAGAACCTATGTACAAGAACAGATTATCAATTTTGAAACGTCACTGTTTCCCCAAAGACAAATCCTCTATCTTTCAAATGTTGATATCAAGCATTATCAAAAATCCAAAATCAAATCAACAGCAAACAAAGTCATAGCCCTATTTATGAAGGCCTTGCGCCACCAGTGCGTCACTTATTACCCATGTTTAAAGTGATGCATCAGCTGCACAAGGCAATCAAAAAAAAGGGCCAAATGCAAATACCAATCAATTGCACCCAAAAATCGTTTTTTGAATAACATGTAAGTTTCACTGCACAGAACCTATGTACAACCACTCAATATCAGCAAACAAAGTCAGGGCCTTATTTATGAAGGTCTTGCGCCACAAGAGTGTCACTTATTTCCCATGTATAAAGTGATGCACCAGTTGCATAAGGCAATCATAAATAAGGGCCAAATAAAAATACCATTCATTTGCACCCAAAATCGTTTTTTGAATAACATATAAGAAACACTGCGCAGAACCTATGTACAAGCACAGAATATCACTTTTGAAACGTCACTGTTTCCCCAAATACAAATTCTCTATCTTTCAAATGTTGATATCAAGCATTATCAAAAATCCAAAATCAAATCAACAGCAAACAAAGTCAGAGCCTTATTTATGAAGGCCTTGCGCCACCAGTGCGTCACTTATTACCCATGTTTAAAGTGATGCATCAGCTGCACAAGGCAATCATAAAAAAGGGCCAAATGCAAATACCAATCAATTGCACCCAAAAATCGTTTTTTGAATAACATGTAAGAAACACTGCGCAGAACCTATGTACAACCACTCAATATCAGCAAACGAAGTCAGGGCTTTATTTATGAAGGTCTTGCGCCACAAGAGTGTCACTTATTTCCCATGTATAAAGTGATGCACCAGTTGCATAAGGCATTCATAAATAAGAGCCAAATAAAAATACCATTCATTTGCACCCAAAATCGTTTTTTGAATAACATATAAGAAACACTGCGCAGAACCTATGTACAAGCACAGAATATCACTTTTGAAACGTCACTGTTTCCCCAAATACAAATCCTCTATCTTTCAAATGTTGATATCAAGCATTATCAAAAATCCAAAATCAAATCGACAGCAAACAAAGTCAGAGCCTTATTTATGAAGGCCTTGCGCCACCAGTGCGTCACTTATTACCCATGTTTAAAGTGATGCATCAGCTGCACAAGGCAATCATAAACAAGCATTTGCAATGCAATAGGTCTCACATTTACGCGAGTTTGAGCTATTGGCATTGTAAATGGCCATGCCTTTTATTTATATTTTGGTTTTTAAAACATAAATAAAATGCATTGTCATTTACAATACCAATAGCTTAAACTTGTGTAAATGCGAGACCTATTGCATTGCAAATGCTTGTATTATGCCCTCACCGGATTATACACACTTTGGCTTGTGCCACTGTGGTTTCAGAAGAGAGGCCAGGACTTGAATGGGAATGGAGCATGAGATAGCTAGTTCACTTCAGGGCAGGACTGGGGAGACCCCGTGGTAGGGCAGTGTGCGCTGCCGCAGCCCATGCTGTACCAATACGTGCACGGGCTGTCGTGTTCCAGCACTGCTAATCCCACTGATTGCATAAGAAGCGTTTGTGTATATTTCTTTTGATTTATAAGGACTCTCAATCAAAGATTAACTGGGGGAGAGAGGAGGGAAACAAACACTGCTTAGCTTTAAAAGGACCAAATTGCCTCTGCTATTCACAGGCCCAGTAGATGGCTTTCAAGACTTTTGAATGAAATACTCAAAGTCATTTTAAGGACTTATCTGAGAAAAATTCAAGAAGAGAATTCAAGGGACCTTTAGGAGTCACAAGTACTCAGGGCGACAGCTCGATGCAGAATTTTCAGGAACACACCAAAGCCGCTCATATGGTGCAAAGACGCAGCCTTTTCATCATGCATTGCATCATAAAAGAAAAAACATATATTTCTTAGATCATATTTACAGTGCTTTTTCCACTTTGAAGCAACATCAGTGCGCCCATTATGATAGTTGGACAGCACCCTTCAAAAGTTATACATTGTTGCAAAACAGTTATTAAAAAACATATAAATGAACAGAATTATTGGTTTTCCCAAATATATTGTGTGGGCTGGCAAGGCGAGTTCATGTAGTTCCATCAGTATAGGGAGGGGGGGGGGTCTGCCCTAGTCCCTAGATGAGACATGTCACAGCACGTAAGGTGCCTTTAAGGGGTGTCGGTGTGGAGTCTTACCACCATCCTGGGCTGTATAAGTGTCTGCACTATAAATGTTAGAGTACGAAAAAATGGTGACTGAACCCAGGTGCGCGGCTGTAGAGGAGAAATGTCCCTGTACTTCAACATAGAGATGGGAAGTAATCAAAGAACATCGTTTTTCCTCCTAAAATCCTGACAGCAACAGGGTGTGATTGAGCAAGACATTTTATCACGTTGAGAGCAATCAAGAAGTTGGCGAAAGGGTCTTGGTCTAAAACAATTTGCAATTTCTGTAGCTACTGAGGAAAAAATCCGAAAGTCAGGGGACATGTGAAGTCCACACAAAGACATCCAAGGCGCATCAAAACTAAAGCGACAATTTGGAGACCAACTGCCCTGATTGCATATATTAAAAACAAAACGCCCATCCAGTATTAAAAAATATGATCTTTAGCACTCCAACAGACAAAAATGGAAACCAGCACGTAACGTTTCCTATAGAACTGAATCGAATCGCAGCTGCACAAGCTTTCCAGCACACGCCACGGTAAGGGCAAGCCAGGCTCACATGCGCCAAGTGCAACGCACTTCCTGTTTGACGCATTCAAGACGATTCAAAGCAGCATGAATTACTGAATGAAACCTCAACAAAAGACATTATTTGCCGCAAATCACAGATTCATTCTTGTTCGGCTGAGCCCTTGATCAGAGATTTTTCAGTTTCAAGAGGACAGGATTTCTTTCTCACAGACTGTAATAAACCAAACCTGTTCTTTTTTTTAACTCAGAGCTATTTCTGTTCTTTTTTTTACTTTGTTTATATCAGATTATCCAAGTAATGTTATGATTTCTTCCGCAAAGTGTTTACAGGCGCAGAATGGAATTTAATAACAAGTTAAAAAAAAACAAGCATCAGAGAGCATAAAAAGGAGACACGGCCTGGCGCCCGTGAAACTGAAAGTACGGCCGGCCGGCCGTGAATAATTAGGGGATGAGAAATGCGCTGGGAGGAGAAATGCAGAGCGCACGCTGAGAAGCTTGTGGGAGGGAGGCTGGGCTGCCTTTGATGTGGTAATGCGAGGCAGGCAGGAAGGCGGCTGGTGGCATTGTGCACGCGCTTTTTAGGGCTTGCGCTTGCGCATGACCTAAAAAGCGCACATGCACTGCATGGAATCGCCAGTGGTTAAACTCTGGATAAGCCACTATAGAGCTTCGCCAGCTATGCGCAAGCGCATCAGCAGGTGAGCCCTAAAAAGGGGCAGTGTTAAAAGATCAACCTAGCCCTGTGATTGGATAAATAAAACTTGGTGCATTCATATTTTTGATGGCATTTTACATACTTGGGTGAGAACTCAAAAATACCTGAACAGCAAGGCTTCGTCTCATGATGAACACTGGTTCACAAGCCAGCTAAGACAGGTAACATAGAGGAACTCAGCTGTGCACTGCAGCTGAGTGGACAATATTATGTTTCGGCAAATGTTTGGGCACAGAGCTTTTCTGAGCTATCATGCATGGCATGTGGAATTGGATTATAAGCGTCTCCTAAAGGACAAGGGCTATTCAAGGCTCGAAGAGACTAATAGGAGCAGCCTTTTATGCACTAGCTGAACTCTCTTCACCTACACTAATTTAGCTCTGCTTAGAGGCTATTCCATTTATCCAATCGCACTGAGAAAACTCATGCGTAACGGCCTCTATTAAACTACTTTCCAGACCTCAAATAATGGTAGCAATGCAGTCCCTTACATTACTTTAACTGTCCCACAGATAACTATGATCTATGAACCATAGTTGACATTTACAAGTTAATACTGATGAAAGCTTTGCACCTTAAACTTTCTCCAGGGGCTATTCTGTGTCTCACCCACAATTGTTGCTGAAATGTATTAAGTCATATGTTAATCTTGAACGCCCATTTTTTCCCTCACATTTCAACTATGCATGTAGGCCAGATAAGTATACATTGCAGACCAAATATTCACAATATCATTTTAAAAAAGGATTTGTAGGAACCATTGCCTTTTGCTTAGAGACACTCACCCATGTTCCAAAGAATTTAAGAGTTGGCACGTTTTGTTTTTAATATCCTTGGGTATTCAGTTTATTCGTTTTGTCAATAACCAATGTTATCATTATTTTGCTGATTCTTTAGTTTCCTTAACAATATATATGCTCTATGAGCCAAAAGACCCTAAGTCAGGCAATAAATGAGAATTGGCACTGGCTGTTGGTACAATGACACCACTTGCACAGGCTTAACTGTCTGAACACTGAGCGTGCTTGATTCAATTATACGCAATATATTCCTCACTTTTCACCCCAAAAATATTTCACAGAAATGAAAACAAAAATGATCTAGAGAAGACGCAGTTTTGCTAAGAGAGCAGCTTCACCCTGAAGCTGTATTTAATGTGTAAACAACTTGTTTAATAATTCAAATCGAGTGAGGGTGGGAGCAGCGCCAACCCATCAACGAAAGAAACTTCACACTTCCGCTTCACTTTCAAGCATGTCACTCATTCTGCTGCCTATCACTCTGATTGCCTATTTTAAATGACCAAACTTTTATTAGGGCTACCTACCCATGTAAACATCACCAACACCAATGAAACAACCCTTTGGATTACTGCCAGCTTTCAGCAGCATAGCAACACAGGTGCATGTTTACATCTTTCCCAAAAGACAGCAAGATGTTGTTGAGGCTTTGAATATCCAGAAGATGGTCACTGGGTCTCAGAGATAGGTAGGAGACGCCTCGTCAGGGATAGTAAGTGCTATATAAATGCAATTACAATACCGTGGCTCAACGACTTTACCTTTTTCTTTTTGATTTCAAGTATAAGGTGACATTTACTAGTGGTGTCTCTTTGACCTCCAGTCCACTGCAGTTTGCCTTTCAAGCAGCTCATAAATCTTTATAATGGGCAGTGGGACTTCTTGGTTGGTGGTGGACTGTGTAGGGTAATGTGCTCCTGGGATATAGGCAGTGAGTATATACTAGTGTACAATTATGATTGCAGAGCATAAGGGTGGGGAGAGCCACCCTCTTCCCCAATGTGTGGATAACCACTGATAAACCAAAACAACAGTCCCTTGAACAAGCTGACAGTATATATTATGTATCGTTGACAATAATAAACAACACTGTTGAAACAGTCACTTCAGTTTAATCTAGAGATCCTTAGCCAACACGTGTTATGTCGCACTTAATTGTGGTGCGCAGCGACTTCTTCAGGGCTCTAATCTCTTTGGATGGATCCTCATTTCTAGTTGTATTTGCGACCCAAAATGGGTTTTAATACTCCAGTGATATTTGCACAGTATAGGGCAACAGAGATTACTGTGTCCAAGATTTAGTGTATTCCAGAATTCTTTTGTTAAGTGTGGATCTTGTGTGTATAAATCATAAATCCATCATGAAGAATGTCGACATGGTATAGTAACCCCACTCCCTGGGGGTTAAGTGAGTCCTCTGGCCAGCAACCAAGTCTTTGCTGGTGTAAACGTAAACAATCTATGCAGTAGCAGGTCTGCCGGAGACACCTTTCCATAAACAGTGTCCTTAGCCAGTAAATGGTCTTTAAAGCTACTGCATTACGATGGGTA
This sequence comes from Lissotriton vulgaris, assembly GCF_964263255.1. Taxonomy (NCBI): domain Eukaryota; kingdom Metazoa; phylum Chordata; class Amphibia; order Caudata; family Salamandridae; genus Lissotriton; species Lissotriton vulgaris. The sequence goes on along the minus strand of NC_141695.1, from coordinate 1,299,600,457 downwards.
TTGTGTAATCTGCATTGGTTCCACATGCAGAGCGTGGAAGCATGCCAATGCTTTTGATATTTCTAACAATGAACTGCAACTGAGCACCTGGGTATACTGTAATAATCTGTATACTGTCTGGATTTGCCACCAGCTCTCTGGCCTGGTGCTGAACTACTGTCCTAATCTACACCCAAATTCGACCTACGTAGTGCCACTTGCTCATCTGTCTCGTGCACCTGGCACATCCAGTGTACGGACTCATTCCACACCAAGGTACAGTGTGTATAGAGAACTGTGAACAGCTGAGGGGGCTCTATGTCCCGACTGCAAACTTACTTGTCTCCTTCTACAAATGGGTGTATACACTCTCTCCAGACCTGGATTTCCGCAAATATTATCCGTGATTGGCTGCTTCCTTGCTTTTAGTCTTCATCCATTCTCTATCCTGTTAGCCATCCTTAGGTCAGCCCCGTTATTAGTAATGTAGGGCCCAGAGTCACTACTTGTGACAAGCCTTCAGTGAAGCAAATGAAGACTTCTTGTTAAGTAATGTGTACTTCTCGGAATACTTCTGTGGTCCTCCTCACACAAAGCACCAACAAATACCCACTTCTTCACACAGATATGCCACTATACACCTTTTCTGTTACAGGCAACTGCCACGCCACACTGAATGTTCCTTCTACAACACTACTGTAATCTCCTAATTCTGACTAAAACAATAGACCAACCCAACCTACTCTCTTCCTGTTGGATGCTCCCATAAGGTACCAAAGGTGAGCTAGCAACACTTCGAGGCCACACAAGAGATAACAGTGTGCTATATAAATAAACAAAAAAAAATAAAAAATGTACACAGGGAGAAGACTACCCATGGCAAATCTTCAGCAGCGTAGCATGGGGCAATAAATACATTATCTATTAAGTAGAAGCCCCCCCCACATTCTCTGCTTCTTATATAATATGTTTTAATATATGCCAGCATGATAGCAGGAAAATATGACACTTACTCCTCCCTCCAATTTTAGTGACTAAGCTACGCTGGTGCAAATCTGGGGATACTGAATCCTGAAGGCTTGGATAGAAGTACTGGAAACCCCCCTCTCCAGTTTCAGCAAACACCTAATCAAAACCCCCTGAGGATGTCAACAATACACGTCTGCTTATCTGCTGTGCTTTTCGTTGTTGTGAAAATAGATACTTAAGAAAACAGAAGACCAATTAACTGTAGGGCAATCGGTGTCAAAACGTGACAAAAACTCAAAATAAAACAGCCTTTAAAAAATGTCTTCCAAGTAGCCATGTGAGACCTGCTTAGAATGTGCAAGACTTACACAGTCAAGGAGAATGCCACCTCCATATTCCAACAAAATACAAATTGTATACGTTTTGACAACAAGCAGCTCAATCAATCAAATTTGAGTTTAGAACAGCGCCTTGGCATAAAATGACTCAAGCACCTTCCTCCCTGGAAAAAAGTGGATGGTACAAGACATAACGTGTCCCTGTTCACGTGCTTTCTTGAGGTTATGAATGTAATGCCGGAGTGGATGTCAACAGGTAGGTAGTGTGTTCCCAACAATCTCCCTCTGCCTCCTAAGTAACAATCAAACCTAACACAAGCAACAATAACTGTCTAAAGCAGATGGGATAAGGCCTAACTCAAGAGAAGCCTCTAGTTTCACGGCTGGGTTTGTACCGCTACGTCACAGGTTACTTCAGAATAAATACATAAATCAATACCTCAAATACTTTGGGGTCGTGTCAAAATGACCATAACTTTATTCCCCAACTTATTTTTAAGTTGATGTTCTTTTGGATATTTTATACTGGAAAGAAAAGCAAAAGTATCATTCATTGGGTGATGTTGTTTTGTTGAAGATGTACACATTACCCTGGCATTTAAAAAATCCAAAACATTTTATGTTTGTATTCATCCACAGAATGCATGTTTTAAAATATGGTTACATATGTCCTTTTGCTAGACAAGTGGACATAGTTTCGAACAACTGACGTCTGGTTGTAACGTGCTGTCTAAATGTACTCACACACAACAATCTGGCATCCGACTGGGCCATGTACCCGTCCTCTGACAGGAAGGCGCGCAGGAAGGTATGGCGGGATGTTTACAGCAGCACGTGCTAATACCGTGACAGAATAAAAACATTAAAGCGTCTTCTGTCGCTGCAATGCAACTGAGCATAGGAGGACGGTTGCAGTGCACAGAAAAAACGGACTATTTGCCATGATGACATTTAATACGCACGCATACAGGTACACACGCTGAGCCAACCTGCTGCAAACACAAGAACCAACAGGCAAATGAGAAAAGCAGATTTCCACAACTCAAGCGTCCCCTCGGTTGACGAGTCCAATCTGCATTTTACACTCCCTCTGGTTAACACAAGAGCCTGACATTTCTCATTCAGTACTGTGCATTTAAAGGTGATGGTGAAACAACATTTTAATACGTGCCAAATAAAACTCTGAACGTTTAAAAGACTTTGGCCCTATTCTCTCGGGGCTGTTTTGGGAAGAGTCCTAAAAAGAAGAAAGTATAGAACATAACGTTAAGATGCGTCACTACTGCTCCTGCTAAGTAGCTGCATTGGCAGTGCACATACATTGTCTTTATTTATTTATTTATGCGTTTTTATATAGCGCGGACTTTACCCGAAGGTGTCAGAGCGCTTCACAGTAGGAACATAACTGATACAAGAGAACATTACAAGTGAGCAAAATACAAAAGCTAACGTTACATTAAATGAAGCAAAAATGACAATCGTGTGCAAACAAAATACAAGAGGTAGCAAACGGTGCATTACAAAAGTGACAATTGTGAGCCAACAAAATACACGAGGTAGCAAACGTTGCATTACAGGAGCAAAAAGTGACGTGTGCCGGTTACAAAGGCGTACAAAATGAACAGAGATATAACACTGCAATATAAGGAGGACACTCAAACACAAGAACAAACGTTACGTAGGCACTGGTGGCACTTGGAATAAAATGTGATATAAAAACGTCCGAGCTCGTTGGCAATGCCAAGAACTAAGCGAAACACTGGGACACAACAGAAGGACACTTCTGGAGCAGAGTGAGGTGCTCAGTTGTCCAGACACCAGTCAGAAAGTGTAGATGTATATTCCCTGCTGCAGGAGCAGTTCACAGATCTGCCCAGCGAGGGGACACTAATCTGACTCCCAAACAAAGAGACCGGTGGACCCTACAGACCCGGCAGCGCAGGGTGTTTCTCAAACAACAAGCACAGCTTCATACCACACTGAAAAAGAGGCCACTGGTGCGAATAAAGCGGGGCTTACCTGAATGAAGCTCCCCTCTGCCGGGTTTAAATGTCCAGTCCTCGGAAGCACCAGGAGAGACTCCAAGCTCCGCTGCACAGCGCTGTCCACAGGAAGCGCAAGCAATACTTTGTGTCCCGGGTCCTAGACGCATAACGAACCCGGCGCAGTCAAACTTGCCGAAGTTCGGCGCTGCTTGGAAGGCGGAGGGGGTGTGCCCCCAGCGCGCGATGGGCGGATGGACTGCAGGTGTCGGTGGGGGGCGGAGAGGCGCTCCACAGGCGCGGAATGTGCGGCGGCCGCTCGCTCGCTTCAGCCGTATCCGGGACTTCGGTTTCAAAGAGGAAGGGAGCTGTAAGGAGACTGGCCACCACGCAGCTGGACTTTCAAACTCGGAGCTCGATCAGATGGGCAGTGTGCTTCAGTTTTATACCACTTTTTAACAAGCGCACGCTGCTGCATGTGTTCACAGCGCTTGTCGGCTGGCTCGTGCACAGATCCTGTGCTAACGCGAGAGAAGCTGACGCCGGCGCCGTACACGCTCACAGCGCTTGTCGGCGCGCGGCCAGCTCCTGACGCCTTTTTTTTACACCCCATCCCAACAAGAATCGCCAGCGCTAGCTCGACCGAAACCAGTACGCAGCTCCAGATTTCACCGCCGGAGTTCCCTAGGAGACTAGAGGGACTACTCTGGATGCATGGGGCTACAAAAAACGAGAAGCTACACTCAGGGATTGCACTCTGGACTTCCATTGCAGTCCTGAATAGGTAAGATCTAACTATCGTCAGAAGTACGGGGGAGGGGTGTGTGTATCTGTGTGTGTGTGTGTGTGTGGGCTTCGGTGAGTGTGGCTGTGGGTGCGCGCGTGATTGTGAGAGGCTGCCACTGTGAATGTGGAGCAAGAGATGTGCACGGCTGGGGGGGAGGGGCCAGGGGGCGCATCCACGAGGTGCAATCGGCGCTCGTCCCCAGCTCTAGGTCCCTTCACAAGCAACTTGGCTACAATAGGTCTCGAGCGAGACCTAAAAAGGGCTAAATGCAAATACCAATCAATTGCACCCAAAAATCGTTTTTTGAATAACATGTAAGTTTCACTGCACAGAACCTATGTACAACCACTCAATATCAGCAAACAAAGTCCGGGCCTTATTTATGAAGGTCTTGCGCCACAAGAGTGTCACTTATTTCCCATGTATAAAGTGATGCACCAGTTGCATAAGGCAATCATAAATAAGGGCCAAATAAAAATACCATTCATTTGCACCCAAAATCGTTTTTTGAATAACATATAAGAAACACTGCGCAGAACCTATGTACAAGCACAGAATATCACTTTTGAAACGTCACTGTTTCCCCAAAGACAAATCCTCTATCTTTCAAATGTTGATATCAAGCATTATCAAAAATCCAAAATCAAATCAACAGCAAACAAAGTCAGACCCTTATTTATGAAGGCCTTGCGCCACCAGTGCGTCACTTATTACCCATGTTTAAAGTGATGCATCAGCTGCACAAGGCAATCATAAAAAAGGGCCAAATGCAAATACCAATCAATTGCACCCAAAAATCGTTTTTTGAATAACATGTAAGAAACACTGCGCAGAACCTATGTACAACCACTCAATATCAGCAAACGAAGTCAGGGCTTTATTTATGAAGGTCTTGCGCCACAAGAGTGTCACTTATTTCCCATGTATAAAGTGATGCACCAGTTGCATAAGGCATTCATAAATAAAAGCCAAATAAAAATACCATTCATTTGCACCCAAAATCGTTTTTTGAATAACATATAAGAAACACTGCGCAGAACCTATGTACAAGCACAGAATATCACTTTTGAAACGTCACTGTTTCCCCAAAGACAAATCCTCTATCTTTCAAATGTTGATATCAAGCATTATCAAAAATCCAAAATCAAATCAACAGCAAACAAAGTCAGAGCCTTATTTATGAAGGCCTTGCGCCACCAGTGCGTCACTTATTACCCATGTTTAAAGTGATGCATCAGCTGCACAAGGCAATCAAAAAAAGGGCCAAATGCAAATACCAATCAATTGCACCCAAAAATCGTTTTTTGAATAACATGTAAGTTTCACTGCACAAAACCTATGTACAACCACTCAATATCAGCAAACAAAGTCAGGGCCTTATTTATGAAGGTCTTGCGCCACAAGAGTGTCACTTATTTCCCATGTATAAAGTGATGCACCAGTTGCATAAGGCAATCATAAATAAGGGCCAAATAAAAATACCATTCATTTGCACCCAAAATCGTTTTTTGAATAACATATAAGAAACACTGCGCAGAACCTATGTACAAGCGCAGAATATTACTTTTGAAACGTCACTGTTTCCTCAAAGACAAATCCTCTATCTTTCAAATGTTGATATCAAGCATTATCAAAAATCCAAAATCAAATCAACAGCAAACAAAGTCAGAGCCTTATTTAAGAAGGCCTTGCGCCACCAGTGCGTCACTTATTACCCATGTTTAAAGTGATGCATCAGCTGCACAAGGCAATCAAAAAAAAGGGCCAAATGCAAATACCAATCAATTGCACCCAAAAATCGTTTTTTGAATAACATGTAAGAAACACTGCGCAAAACCTATGTACAACCACTCAATATCAGCAAACGAAGTCAGGGCTTTATTTATGAAGGTCTTGCGCCACAAGAGTGTCACTTATTTCCCATGTATAAAGTGATGCACCAGTTGCATAAGGCATTCATAAATAAGAGCCAAATAAAAATACCATTCATTTGCACCCAAAATCGTTTTTTGAATAACATATAAGAAACACTGCGCAGAACCTATGTACAAGCACAGAATATCACTTTTGAAACGTCACTGTTTCCCCAAAGACAAATCCTCTATCTTTCAAATGTTGATATCAAGCATTATCAAAAATCCAAATTCAAATCAACAGCAAACAAAGTCAGAGCCTTATTTATGAAGGCCTTGCGCCACCAGTGCGTCACTTATTACCCATGTTTAAAGTGATGCATCAGCTGCACAAGGCAATCAAAAAAAGGGCCAAATGCAAATACCAATCAATTGCACCCAAAAATCGTTTTTTGAATAACATGTAAGTTTCACTGCACAGAACCTATGTACAACCACTCAATATCAGCAAACAAAGTCAGGGCCTTATTTATGAAGGTCTTGCGCCACAAGAGTGTCACTTATTTCCCATGTATAAAGTGATGCACCAGTTGCATAAGGCATTCATAAATAAGAGCCAAATAAAAATACCATTCATTTGCACCCAAAATCGTTTTTTGAATAACATATAAGAAACACTGCGCAGAACCTATGTACAAGCACAGAATATCACTTTTGAAACGTCACTGTTTCCCCAAAGACAAATCCTCTATCTTTCAAATGTTGATATCAAGCATTATCAAAAATCCAAAATCAAATCAACAGCAAACAAAGTCAGAGCCTTATTTATGAAGGCCTTGCGCCACCAGTGCGTCACTTATTACCCATGTTTAAAGTGATGCATCAGCTGCACAAGGCAATCAAAAAAAGGGCCAAATGCAAATACCAATCAATTGCACCCAAAAATCGTTTTTTGAATAACATGTAAGTTTCACTGCACAGAACCTATGTACAACCACTCAATATCAGCAAACAAAGTCAGGGCCTTATTTATGAAGGTCTTGCGCCACAAGAGTGTCACTTATTTCCCATGTATAAAGTGATGCACCAGTTGCATAAGGCAATCATAAATAAGGGCCAAATAAAAATACCATTAATTTGCACCCAAAATCGTTTTTTGAACAACATATAAGAAACACTGCGCAGAACCTATGTACAAGCGCAGAATATCACTTTTGAAACGTCACTGTTTCCTCAAAGACAAATCCTCTATCTTTCAAATGTTGATATCAAGCATTATCAAAAATCCAAAATCAAATCAACAGCAAACAAAGTCAGAACCTTATTTAAGAAGGCCTTGCGCCACCAGTGCGTCACTTATTACCCATGTTTAAAGTGATGCATCAGCTGCACAAGGCAATCAAAAAAAGGGCCAAATGCAAATACCAATCAATTGCACCCAAAAATCGTTTTTTGAATAACATGTATGTTTCACTGCACAGAACCTATGTACAACCACTCAATATCAGCAAACAAAGTCAGGGCCTTATTTATGAAGGTCTTGCGCCACAAGAGTGTCACTTATTTCCCATGTATAAAGTGATGCACCAGTTGCATAAGGCAATCATAAATAAGGATCAAATGAAAATACCATTCATTTGCACCCAAAATCGTTTTTTGAATAACATATAAGAAACACAACACAGGACTTATATACTAGCATACAATTTGACTTCTAAAACATAACTATCTGCTTCTAAATATTCTCCATAGAGCAAACAAGTCTCTATCTAAATTTAATAAATCATTACTTACCTTTACAAATGCTTTGGGAGATTGAAAACAGTGTCAGACACACACACCAATTTCTCTTTAGCAGAGCAAAACGTGTGCACTCAATACACTGAAACCAAGACTGGCATAGAAAATCTCTAACTTTGTACACATATGCCTTAATTAAACCAATCAAAAGTCTTCCCTCACTATTTTCAAACCAACACCCTTCCCCCTCTCAGATTTTTCTATCTGTTACCATAGCAACTCCCTCCTAACTGAACTCTCCGGTTCAAAAGTTTATTGTACAATGTTGCAAATTAACTCAGCAAGGATGTTTGACCTCTCAATACACCAGCCTATCCAGGGTATTTTAGCTTTTAGTGACTTTTTTTAACCATTCAAATTGCTTCTTTAACACAACACAACCATGCACCCTAACTTTCAGTTTTCAACTATCTGAATCCACCAATCATTGCTTGTGATTCAAGAGCAGTGAAACTCCACAATTATTTTTTTGTAAACTCCTACTGTTCCAACTGCCATTTCATTCCTACACTTCATCTGACTGCACCAGAACCTTCTCACATCATGTATTCTGTATGGATTATAGGACATAGCTACATCCACTGTGCTCAAAGGTATGCAACAAGCAGAAATTATCACAACCTTGATTTATCAAATGTGGAAATCAAGTGGATTGGCCAGAGAGGATTAAAATGTCATCAATTGATACCAATGGTGAAACCTTTTTGCATCTGCCAAGCCCAGACCTTTTAATAGTGCACTTTGGTGGAAATGATTTGGGCACTATGACTGGGGTTGGTCTGGAAATGCTCTTAAAGGACACCTTTCATCAATTGATGATACTTTTTCCACAAACTGCCTTGGTATATTCAAATATATGCCAAAGACAGAAATGGAACTGGTCCAACCAATTTTGTCCACAATTTGAGAAAGCACGGAAACATGTGAATAAATCTGTTTCTGCTTACATGAGAGACTATGGAATGGGTTCAATATACAATAATAACTTGCGTTACAACATGCAAGACATCTACAGAGGAGATGTTGTGCACTTCTCAGATGAAGGAAATAGAATATTCCTCCTGAATTTAAGACTGTGCACTGGAACCTACTTGTAGGTACCTAAATCAGCCACAGAACCCAAAAGCTCTTTTCAGAGCTACCCTACCTCTGATCATTCAAAACGTTTATCTTTTTCTAACTTTTTTCACTATTTTTCACCAAAGTACGCTTTCCGGTACGCTTACCGGTGCGCATACCAGGCACTTCCCCCGTAGAAAATTAAAGATTTTTTTTTTTTTTTACGTTTATGAGCCTCCTAAGCCCCCCTCAGAAAACCTAGAGGGTCAAGAAGTCTCTACCGTGCCCCCTTCTAGCCATACCGAACATTGTTTGCCCTCCATCTTGTGTCTCGATTGTACCGAAACACAAAATGGAGGACTTCCATTACGCTGCCGGTGCGCGTATCGGAGCGTGCACCGGTAAGCGCTCCAAAAAAAAGGTGGGAAAGTAATTTTCAGAAAAACCACTGGAGACACTTTCATCAAATATAGAATACGTCCTACTACATAGCAGTTCCTACCATTTGCCCAAATTTGGTGGAATTCCATTGAGACATTTAGGCTACAGGCCTGTCTAAATATCCTGAGGTAAATTACATGACAAAAACACATATGAAGTGTGAGAATTTACAACCAATTAAAAAGTTTCTTTCATTTTCTTCGATTATTTCCTGACGTTTGATTGGTTAAGTACAAGAATATATAAAAAAGAAGAGAGGGAAACACAGCCATTTTGACTACTGCTTCCAGTAGTACATTTGAAAACAAATAACACTGACAACTTCAACTGATTTCTCCAAGGTAAGTTGTTATTTTGGAAGTATGTTGTACACTTTAAGTTAATTTAAGAAAAAATATTCTTTTAGTTATATACTATCCCTCTGTAATAGTTATAGATTGAGATAGACTTCTCTGTAATAGTTATGGATTGACTTAGGCTTCTCTGATATACAGTACCCTAACTCTACTAATATAGTTATTTTGTATGCAATTTTCAGAAAGAAAATGGAAGGTGAAAATCATGCAAATGTTACTTCTATCGAAGTAAAGGTGGAAAAACCAGAAGAGAAAAAAGATGAAGTAGATTTCATGGATGACTCTTTGGATAAACAGTTCATAGAATGTTTGGAACAAATGGAATCATGTACTTATAATTATGAGGAAATACCGGACAATATTATGTTACAAGTTTTATTAAATTATGAAAAAGAATCAGAGGAATAAATTTTTAGTTAATAATTTTAAATTTAAAAATTTAAAAAATCAATAAAATTAAAAAAAAACAAAAAAAAACAATTATTAAACATAAAAAGATTTAAAGTGATTTTTTTCCCATAGTACGCTCCCCGGTCCGCTCCCCGGTGCGCGTACCGGGCGCTTCCCCCGGGAAAATCGAAAAAAAAAAATATTTGAGACCCCGCGGGGCCCTTTAATGGCCCCCACATCAAATCTAGGGGGACAGGGGGTGTCTACTCTGCCCCCTTATAGTCTTTTACCCCTTTGTTTTGGCCACCTCTTATGTCTCGATCCTACCGAGACACAAGATGGCGGCCGCTCCGGACTGTTTAGAATGTTTACAGACAACCGACAGCCAATCAGCTTTCCGTGCGCAAGTCGCGTGACGCGCCCGGAGCGCTTCCCGGTGCGCGTACCGGGGCGCAGCTATAGATATATATATTTTTTTTAACCTAAATTACTCAAAATCCACTGGAGCACATATCTTGAGACATAGCAAAGGCACATCGGGCTACCAGTCCCTACAATTTTGCCAAGTTTGGTGTAAATCATTCAGCCGTTCGGGCTAAAAGTGAAATCGACCGCCCTATGGAAATTAACATGGGGAAAACGCGTTTTGGGACCCCCCTTTTATCTCGGCCCCCGCTTGATGTATCCCCCCCAAACTTTCAGGGAAAGACCGGAGCTCGACGAGGCCATTTTCAGGAAATTTTCAGGCAGATTCGTCAACCGGTGCCAAAGTTATTCCAAATAGAATTTTGAGAATTAACATTGAAAAAAATCCTAACTATAACTACCTACTGGCGACCGCCAGTAGGTAATATATATATATATATATATATATATATATATATATATATATATACTTGTTATTTTCTAAAATTGGTCTTGAGCCTCTACTTGAGTGTGTCTCATTTATTGACTCTGTGTGTACAACAATTGCTTAACACTACCCTCTGGTAAACCTTAACTGCAAACCCACACTAACACAAAACAGGGCATTTGGGAGTATTAATTTAAGCCCTATAAGGGTAATCTGGACTTTCTACATAGTGTACCTCTTATTGGTAAACTACATAAAAAGTCAGCTTCCTACAGCGAGGCTTCCTATTTTATGTTTGTTGCAGGTGTATTCGGGCAGTGATCGTCTCTTCCTTTGCTTGCTTGCTCTCACAATGCTGGGAAAGTGAGAGCAATGCAGCTTGAACAGTCTGTCTCCTGCAGTTTTGTCTTTGTCACCTTGTAGTCCTGTGACTGTAAGGATCTTAATCACACAGGCTAAATAAGCAGTTGCTCAGGAATTGGTTCAGCTGATCGAATCTTGGTGAGGTGGCCAAGCAAAGTCCATTTTCATCATGGTGAGGCAATGTACAGCCATTCTTTGGATGGTTTGGCCACACACAGGATGATCTCAATCGTGCAGCAAGGCCTCACACTGGCCTAACAAAGGATGCCCTGCCAGGCCGCTTGTTCTTGGCACAGCAGTTCAGGTCATGCCACAATTTCGTCTTTGGGCACAGTGGCTCAGGTCAAGCTGTTTAGGACCACTGTCCCAATTGGATTTCAGTGAGCTTCAAATGCGGTATATGGTTCCCACCTGAAGCTGCAGGGAAAAAGTCTACTGCCTGCACACACCAAGACATCACTGTCTGCATCCACCAATCTAAGGGGTCCATTAGGATGGCGGCAGACTGAAGTCCGCCCGCCACCCTAGCGGTGCTGGGACCGTCCGCCAGTGGTGCGGCGGTCCCGCAATGGCAATTAGTATGCCACCATCACAGTGACGGTGGCATCCCTCATATATTACATTGTGGTGGGCGGTGCTGTAAGCAGCACCCTCAACAATGCAATATATGCATGTTGTGCATTGGCATGCACAACGTGACAGGCACCACGCGGTGCCTGCCACCTTGTGAATGCCAATGTTGGGGGGTACCATGGGTACCCCCAAGAGCAGCCCCCCACCCACCCATCCCCCTGAGGGCCCTCAATGGGCACCTAAAGAAAACTCTGGATGCCTTTCCATGGCAGAGTCTCCGCCATGGAAAGGCATTGAAAATGCCACATACTAATATGGATGGCGATGCCTGCAAAGCACCGCCACCATATTTTGGGCCTTTTCTGCCCAGTAGGCAATTGTCATGATTGCCTACCGGCAGAAAAGCGGCAGGCGTTTTTTCAGTCCGCTGCGGTACCCCCGCCATGCTAATATGGCGGGGGTAACAGGCGGTAGGCGGGCTGTTTTGGCGAGCGGCTCACCACCGCCGGTCGGGCAGTGACGATCCTCCGGCCATGCTATTGACCCCCTAAGTTAATGCTGCACCTCACTCCTCCTGAACAGCTTATTTTCTGTGGGGTAGTCATGCTTCTTCCCATTCTCAGCAGGCAGACTGGTCTCTAGTTCCTTCAAGACTAATAAATAGCTCTTTCTGCAATGGGCAAATACCAGTGATGTGCTCTCAAATGTGGAAGCTGGCTGTCAGGTAGACACCAGCTTGAATTGCACAGCAGTACCCTGAGTACTGGGTATAGCATGTCTTTCCTTGATTATATAGAACTTGGAACTGGAACAGGCTACAAACACACGCACAATATAGACTTGCAATGTTAGTGCTAGGATCTGGGTAAGCACATAGAGTTGGAAATGTGTAGAAGAGGACCAGCCAACCCTCTTGTACAAAGTGACTCATATAAGAAGTTCTGGTCACAACTATGGATTGACAAATCACAGTATGTTGTCTCCAATGTTCTATGTGCTAAACTAATGACAGGGACAGTAGTTAGTCAATTGTCTGTTCCAGGAGGGTCCAGTGGACAGATGCTAGACCTCACTTATCGAGGGGCAAGACCAGGCCTCTGTGCATACAATGGATTAGCAAGAGGATAGGGCCAAAATCAAAAGCCAGGATACTAGATACATGCAAATTGGAACAGTACTGTGCACCATGCACAGAACATTCCAGTCTCAATAGATGGCCTTTGGCTTGAGAGAGTAACAGCCTCAGGGGTTCACTGATAGAATATCGATTGCCAAAATATCCCCATACACAAATATCGATGCGAAAAAATCTATGTAAAAAATATCGACATCCTATATTTAAAATTGTAAATACAAAAATATTGAAACAAAAATATTGATGTAAAAAATATAGATGTACAAAATAACTGTTTTTTTATTCAAATAAAAATTAATGTTAAATATACTAAATAATAAAATTAACTCAAAAATTATTTAGATTTAATATACATTTTAACAAATATAATCAAATAAATGTAATCTAAGAAATATTTAAACATACATATATAACATGTAATATATGTATATTCCTTTAAAACAATTATAACTAATAATTTTAAGTTCTTTCATAATTGTATAAATATATACAAATTTACAAATATATATTTAAATACACTTATAAAATAAAATCTAAAAAAACATTATATTATAATTTAAAACATTAAAGTATTTAATAGTATTTAAATTAAAATGTTGCACTCCATTGAGTGCAACAGTAGGGAAAGTGTTGGATAGCAGAGGGGTAAAAAGCACTGTTCACACTCCAGTGGGTGTAACAGTAGGGAAAGTGTTGGATAGAGGAAGGGGTAAATATTACTATTCCCACTTCCGTGGGTGCAACAGTAGGGAAAGTGTTGGATAGCGGAGGGGTAAAAATGACTATTCCCACTCCAGTAAGTGCAACAGTAGGAAACATTTTGGATAGCAGAGGGGTAAACATTACTATTCCAACTCCACTTTGTGCAACAGTAGGGACAGTGATGGATAGTGGAGGGGTAAAAATGTGTATTTCCACTGGAGTTAGATCAAAATTAAGAACAAGCAAATTTACAACAACACAAAAGATATTAAAAAACAACAACAGAAATAATAGTTTTAAATATTACAAAAGATAGAAACAGATGAGAATGGTACATAGATCTAACAAATACCTAGAAAGATTGTTTACATTTCTTTTAGAATAAGTTTAAAAAAAACTCTTTTTAATAGAAATTGTTTATACACAAAAACATTATTTATTACATAAATGTATTATTTTGTATTTCGTACCCTATAACTCCACACAATTCACAACCCACATTTAGGTTTTTTTTTAAAATGTGGCTCCATAATTAACATAATTAATTATCAATTAAACAAATATTATTAATTTAAACATGTAAATAAAAATACAAATGAATTTACTCCCTAAACATTACCTCTATAAAACAAAACACACATAAAATAACAATAAACACCTACCATAAATATTTATCATTTGATTCATTATTTTAATAAACAACTAATTATTAATAATTCTAACAAATTACTTTCTACTCTCTACCCCAAAACAACACCACAACCCACACCTAAAAATCATTACACAATTTCCATAAAAAATTTCATGTTAATAAATTAACATCAATTAACAACTTATTAATTAATTTAAAAGAATTTACTTTCCACCCTCTACCACTATAAACTCCACATCTTACATCAAAAATCAATTACACAATTTCCATATTTTAATTTTAAGTAATTAATTAGCATTAATTAACAAACAATTATTAATTAATTATATATAAATTACTTCCCACCCTATTCTCCTATAAATCCCACCACCCACTCCTAAACAAATGACACCATTAACATAATTAATTACAAAATAATTATTTACTAATAATTAACAAATAATTAATACATATTTAATAATAAAATTACTCTCACAATGAACACTAAAATACAAAATAAATAAATATCAATAAATAAAAAATATGAATACATTTATTATAATTAAAATATTTCCCATCCTGTTCCCCTATAAACCCACATCTTGCTCCTAAAAAATTACACAATTGACATAATTTCCATTTAATTAATTAATAATAATTAACAGCCAATTAATAAATAAATACAATCATTCCCACAATTAACTATATCAAATCTAAATTAAATAAATACTTATGCATAAAAAATAATCATTAAATTGTTACAATTAAATTACTTCCCACCCTATTCCCCTATGAACCCACAACCCGCTACAGAACTTAAAAACGCAAAATGTAATTAAGATACAATGAATAACTACTAAGAATTTAACACATATTAAAAAAAAACTTCTTATACAAAAAATAGATCACATACTTTTAAAATACATACTAAAATACGTAAAAAAAGTTAAAACATCAATATTTTAAACAACTATGGGCCATATGTAGGTGGCCAAATACTGATCGGTAAAGCCGAAATTCAGTAAATTTCGGCTTTACAGACCGGTATTTAGCCCTGTGCGATGTACGTATTACCGAATGCCATCGGTAATAACAAATTGGTAAATCATTACAGATTCTTTATTTACTGATCGGTGAACACCGAACAAACAATACCGAATCTGTAAATAACGAATCAGTAAAAATCCCAAAATGCGATGTAGCAAAAATCGGTAATACCCAATTTGACCAAATTCGGTATTAACGATTTGGTATTTACCACTGATCCTGAGCAGGTGGTATTCAGGTGCAGTGCTTAAAAACAGCCCCAAAATGCAACAGTGTGAACACAATGGCGGGCCTCTACCTCATACCAAGGTGGCTACATTTGAGAGCAGCAGGAGTGAGGATTTGGAGACGTGAAGAGCAGGTGTACAGACTGTGCATCACATTGTTCCAATTGACTGAACCAAAAATGCATGAGAGAGAGGTACAGGCTGCACCCACACACCATCCTTGACCTCATACAGGACCTAAAACCATATCTTGAGCATCAGACACCAAGGGCGCAGGCAATACCCACCCATGCACAGGCGCTCTGTTGCCTGCATCTCCTGGCATCAGGAAGTTACCAGGGTGTGATAACCATAGTAGGTGGTGTGTCACAGAGCTGTCTATCCCGTTTTTTCAACACCTTCCTGGATGCCATGATGGACCGAATGCATCATTACAAAACCTTCCCCAGTACACAGGCGGAGCTGCAGAAGACCAAGCTGGATTTCTACCAACTGGCGCAGTTCCCACACGTCATTGGCTGCGTCGATGGGACCCACATACCAATCTGCCCACCTGCAGCAACAGAATACATTTACCGCAACCGCAAATCCACCCACTCCGTAAATGTGCACGTGATATGTGATGCATATTCATCATAACTGACATTGTGGCCACATTTCCAGGGAGTACACACAACTCGTACATATTCAGGAACAGTGGTATCCATACATGGCTGGCTGCTGGTGAATTCGGAGAAGGATGCCTACTAGGTAAATCAATGTGACACACCCTGATGTATACCTTGGCTCAACCTATTGGTGACACAAATTAATGACACTTTCTTTTGCATTTAGGTGACAGCGCATATGCCCTCCGGTCTTACCTACTCACACCATATCTCAACCCATCCACCCCAAGGGAGAGGAGATTCAATGTGGCACATAAGAGCACATGCAACATGGTGGAGCGCACCTTTGGACTGTTTAAAAGCAGATTCCGTTGCCTCCACAAAAGTGGAGGTGCACGTCAGTACAGCCCCATCAAATGTTGCAAAATAATTGCAACATTTGCAATGCTACATAATCTAACTGATTCTGAGGACGAGGGCGAGGACAATCCCCAGGCAGAGCCCTGCGCAGCTGGTGTTGCAGTAGAACATGATGGGAGACACAGACGGGCAGAGATAATGTCTAACTATTTCTGAGTGAGTAACGAGACAGAGCCAGTAACAGTTTTTGTGTAATGGTGTTTAATCAGCACACCACCAGGATTGAAAGCAGTGTCCATAAACACATGGGTTACATCACCCATCTAATGATTGCCAAATAGCAATAGGACCTATTTTCTGCGCCCACGTGCTGCATGTCCACGTTCCCTGTCCACACTGTCTGTAGTGCCAGAATGTTCCTGGCCAGCCCTGTGGCGTTCTCTGCGCCTCCTGCCCTCGGTGGGAGAGGGAGTAATGCTTCCATAGCTGGTAGCCTCCTCACTGTCGCCCCCTTCCATTGTGGCCGCCTTCACATTCTGCATCAGTTCCAATGCAGAGGTCATTGAGACCATGCCCCTGGCCACATCCCTGCTACAATGCGCCATCTCCTCCTGCATGGCAATAGACCTTCGACACATTAGGGAGGTAGCAGTGGCCAACCGGTTCACTGCCTTGGTATAGGCCTGTAGTCGCTGCCTCTCCCTGCGCCTACAAAGACGGCCCTGCTCCAACTGGCTGCAGAGGTTGTCCACAGAGGTTGCAATTTCCCTCATTCCCTCAGACATGTTGTCGCTCATTGTACTAATGCCCTTTTAAATCCTGTACATGTGTTTGTTCATGTGGGCCACCTCTCTGTGCAATGATCGCATCTCCCTCGATTGCAGGCGCTGGACCTTGAGCATGTTGCTTTCCAGTTTTGCCCTGTTCGGAGCCTTGAGGACTGGCTGGCCTTGCCCTGCGGCGTCTTGATAAAGTGTGGGCGCCCTCAGAAGGAGTACCAGCCCTCACTATGTTGCCCTCCTCATGGACTGGAGACTCTTGGCCCCCTGTGCCCTCCTCCTCCAACTCCTCCATCTGCTGGAGGGTGGCCACGGCATGCCTCCTGCCTGACTGTCGTGGTGGTGGTGATTGTTGCAGTGGGGATTGACTATGAGGAGATGGCAGCGTTCCCTGGCGCTGTGGTGATGTCTGTGAAGGAGTAGTTGGTGGTGGTGGTTGTGTGAAGCTTGTGTGCCCTGCAGGCAAACTCTCTTCATCATGTTGCCTGGCTGTCTTTGGTCTGCTCCCCTCTGCAGCACTGCGAGATGTCTCGCCTGTAATGACAGAATGTAGATATACTCACTTTGTTGTATGCATTTGCATTGGATCAAACATCATGCCTACAGATCACAGTGACTGTCCTGAGCTTTCTAATTACTTTCACATGCTATTCTGTTTGCTAGGCTGACTGTCCTATACATCAGTCCCCTGGAACTACATCTCCCACAACGCATAGCAGGTAATGAGTAAGACATGGTGTGGAGTGGGAGCCCCTATGCCACCATGGGGATTGGGGTTGGGGAGGGGGTAGCACAGCATGCTGGGCATGCATCTTACCTTGTTTCCTTGCAGCTCTGGCAGAGCTGTCTGCGTCTCCCACGCCACTCACACTCTCCGGCTGGAGGGTGGACTCTACCATCAGTTCCAGTGGTGTTGGTGCAGGTGCTGTGTTCTTCAATCTGCCAGTTCTGCCAGCCTGCCTCTGCCTCTCAGCCATCCTTGCCTTCGCCGTCTTCCTGTTGTCGTACCACCTCTTCTTGATGTCATCTATGGAACGCTGGGTGACACCAATTGCATCAATTTTGCTCTGGATCCCAGTTCAGATCTGTCTCTTCTGAGACTCAGGCACATGGAGGGACTGCTTTCTAAAAATCTTGTCATGGTCCTTGCTCGCATCTTGTATTAGTACCTCCAGCTCCTTCTCGCTGAACTTCAGCTTCTTTTTCCTTTCAGTTCCCTCCTTCTCTCTCTCCTGGCTAGCCATTTCCAATGTTTTTTTTATTTTTGGTTTGTAGCTGTGATGCTCTGTTGCTCCTGGATCCTCAGCTCACCTGCCTGCCTCACAGTCAGCTCCAGGTTCAGTGCAGCTGCCTGGGTGTGGCCACTTCCTGTTTGGGAGGTAATTGTATGACACAGGATTTGGCTGATTCATCAAATAACGAACTTTTGAATTACCAAATCGGGTAATGGATTTGGTCATTCCGATTCGGTATTGGTGTTTCGTTTTTTTTTTTTTTACCGATTCCTTCCGAATCAGTATTTTTTACCGAATTTTAGCGAATCGGTAAATGTTACCAATTTTTTACGTACATCGTATTTTCTGATTCTTTAATACTGAATCGGTAATATTCGGTATTAAGGAATCGGTATTCATAGTTTACCTACATATGGCTCTATGGGGGATATTCATAAGAACGTTTGATAATCATTGCCCAAATCGGTTATCGCAATGTGTCATATCGCCGTCTATTGCGGGAAAATAACTCTGTGTTAACGTCCTATTCACAACACAGCGGTAACATGCGATAGTCTCCCGAAAACACGTCAAATATCCGCGATAAAGTCATGGGGACGGCAATAAAAATCTAAACCCCAATGTGAAAAAAAATGCGATGGACCTAACTGCGATAAAAAACATCAGCGATAAGCTTCTCCAGACCTGCAATTCACACATGTCAGACGGGAAAAATCACTATAAAGGTGGAGAAAAAAATACAAACAAAAGCAAAACAACTGCAAAACACAATGGAGGGAGCCGGAGGAAGTATAGAGGACAAACAGAACCCCAGAAGACCTCCAGAGGCCCAGGCCGGGACCTCTGGGTCAGGGAAGGGCAAGGACAAGAAGAAGAGGAAGACGCGGATCAGTCCACAGGAAAACAGGATCCTGACAACGGAGGTGATAGAACACCATCAACTACTGTCCTTTACCTCCACTGTGTCATTCCAAACAAAAAATGGAATATGGCAGTCCATCATGGACAAGGTGAATGTCGACGGAGAGTGGAGGACAATGGAAAAGGTCAAGAGGCGTTGGAATGATGTGAAATGCAAAACCAAGCAGAAACTCTGCAACAACCAGAAGGCAGCAATGCAGACTGGAAGTGGGAGTCCAGCGCCATATGAGAAGCTGGATGAGATGGAGGAAATGGTGTCCACAGTCATCAGTGTGGAGATGGTGGCAGGAGTTGGGGGACCGGACACTGCTCAACATGACCTGACACAACAGCACCAGGGTGAGTAATGACCAGGCACTGGGGGGACGGTGAGAGATGGGCACAATAGCACACATGCACAATTAAGTATAGCACATCTTTGGACAAACCATGTCCCAGACCCCCAACTTCCACCAAGAGACCAATGTACCCAAGTATATAACATCTCAGCACTGTATAAGCACAGAAGTCAAAGGCACACCGCATGAAAGGGATAAGTGGCCTCAAAATCAGAGCTGCAGGGGCGACTCTCCCAACATGCAGCACACACACATAACATGCAGAGCACATCAAAATTGACAACAATGTGGAACAAACTGCAACACATCCACAACAGAACAGAGTACACAACTGGTGCTGCGTGTGTGTAGAAACTGGCCAATCAAATTTGGCATTGTAGGGAAATGTGAGTTGACAATGTACAAGTACAAACGCACATTCATGATGTTGTTTAAATATCCACTGTCCCACATTAAATAGATAGCTCCTCCCATACAGTCACAATGTACCATGCCATGCAGTCTGTATGTAAACATGTACAATGCGTCAACATACATGTGAACACAATGTTAAATTGCATCTCCCCTTCACATTGCAGAGGGAAAACTAACACCTCCTGCAGAGCAGACTGACCCTCTATTTTCTGATGATGAAGAGGACTACCACACCTTCGACACCAACACCATACAAGAGTTAATTGACAGCTACGTAAACCCACCTCCAGGATTATTGCAGCCCAGCTGCATCGGTGAGAGTGAGACCCCACCCCCTAAACAGACCACACAGCAGGCAGCACCCACCACCACGGCTGCCTCCCAGGACCCCCACGAGGAACACAGGGCCTTCCAACGCCGTGTGGTGGGATACCAGTAGAAGCTGGCTGAACAGGTGCGGGTGGGGTTCGACTGCATGGCAGCCAAACTAGATGCCATACGTGGGTATCTAAGTCCCATCAGGGACCACTCACAGTCCCTAACAGACACCCACAGTCCGCTCCATGCTCCCCAATGATCCATGGCTGACATTGCTGGAGTCCTGACTCCGAGACAAGAACACCTGTCTAGTCAGAGTGGCTCTAGGGATGTCACCCAGGAGTTGGGATACATTGGGAGGATAATGGAGACCATGGACTGGACGCAGGAGAAAAGAGCGACTGCCATGGCTGCACACCAGTGAGAGGTAGCTGGGTTCCTCAATGCCCTAAAGTCACTCCTCATGGCATTGCTGAAACAAGGCCTGGGCATATGAATGCGACCACTCCATCCACATCTCCGCCCCCTGAAGTGTCAGTGCCACACAGTGCGGCAGACATTCCACCTCCGACCCCTGAGGTATCACTGCCAGACAGTGCTGGAGACAGAACACCACCACCCACCTGAGGCACATGAAACAGCAGAGGATGAAGATGCAGATGATACTGCCTTCATGGTAAGAAGGACACATTAGCATTTATCTCCGCCATATGGATGGTTTCTGCTTGGCTCTGCCCTCTGCATCATCACCTTCCACTATCCCCAATACACTCTGCGACACTCACCTTGGACCGCAACATGAACTGCCATATTCTGTTTGGTGGCAATAATACAGCATTCAGACTTCAGACTGAACTCTTCCTCTTCCAATAAACTTGTCATTCCCTAAAGGACTCTGACTGGCCCTCCACGGGCCAACAATGTGAAGTGGGATTTGCATGGCCCTGTACTGCTCCAGCTAGAAAACTCTGCTGAATGTGCATTAAACATTCATATTCACACAGATGTGTCATGTCTATGATCATTCAAGTGGGGAAGTATGGATGAATATAGCGTCAGTGATTTCCCCTTATGTCCATGTTGCACATGTTGTGGGACTTGGGTCACAGGGTGACACATTGCTGATTGCAGTCCGGGTGGTGCTGACACTACAGCACAGACACATGCATTAATTTCTTCCTTGTCCTGCCCAGGACAGAACCACGCCCAGAGACCACTCCGCTTGCGCTCACTGGGGGGACAACACTACATGTCCCAGGTCTTCCCTGTAGTGATCTGCTGCTCACAGGTCTAGTTGGCAGCATGCCACAGCCACGTCTGAGTTACTCCCACACCACACCCATCCAGCACACATGTCACAAGGCATGTGACCCTGCCAATTAAAAGGGCCAGGCGCACATGCTCAACGCCATTTCCACTCTCTATCTGGGTGTATCCTTGTGGGTATTATTTATGCATGAGGGCCTAGGGCCCTACCACATCACATTCCCCACTACCGGAGGTGACATGATGGCATCTGCACCATGATACTCAATCACAGAGGGTCCATGACTTGCGGTGCACAAACTTGGTGGCCCCTGATACACTGCGGCCGGCACAGGCACACCACCACAGGAGGGTGACTTTTGGTGCACTGAGGTAGGGGCACCTAAAGAGCTGAGCAGGTGTGCAGCATGCAATGATGCCTTGTGCATTGATATGATCTCTGCCATTGCGAAATCAAAGACCCAGAACTAAGTGTGTGATCAGCGGAGTTGCATGATGTGGAGGCCGCCAAGGTTGCAGGCCATGGGCTTGGAGCTTGCACCGGCACGTGGTGGGCCCTCTTGGAGACACGCCAGAGGTGGAAGGCTAGCAGTGAGACCTGGGTGTGCAGGGGCAGGCAGTCACCGCTGGGCGGCAGGAGTGGCTTGGGTGCAGCAAACTGTGTGCGCAGTGACGGACACATGATGATGGCATGTGCAAATGTATGAACTCTGCCATTCATAAATCTGGACTTTGTTTCAGATAAGGGACCTGGTGGACTGCAATATATACCAGCACTTGGCTGGAGACACCAGTGGCAGCAGGTGAGCAGTGAGGCCTGGGTCCACAGTGTCTGCACTCTCTGTCCCTCTCCCTCTCTTCCTTTCACTGTCTCTCTCTCTCTTTCACTCACTTTCACTCTCTCTCTCTCTTTCTCGCTCTCTCTTTCACTCTCTCTCTATCTCTCTCACTTTGTCGCTCGCTCTTTCTCTCTCTTTTTCTCACTTTCACTTTCACTCTCTCTCTCTTCTCTCTCTCTTTCTCTCTCTTTCACTCTCTTTCACTCTCTCTTTCACTCTCTTTCTCTCTCCTTCACTATCTATCTCTCTTTCTCTCTTGTTTACTCTCTCCCTGTCTCTCTCTCTCTCTTTCTTTCTCTCTCCCATTCTTTCTCTCGTTCTCTCTCTTTCTATCTCCTTCACTCTCTCTCTCTTTCTCTTTCTCTCTCTCTCTATCTCTCTCTCTCTCTCTCCTTTACTCTCTCTCTGTCTCTCTCTCTTTCTCTCTCTCTCTTTCTCTCTCCCTCTCTTGCACTGTATCTCTCTTTCTCACTCTCTTTCACTCTCTCTCACACACTCTCTCCCTCCCTCATTTTCTCTCTCTTTCTCTTTCTCTTTCCTCTCGCTCTCTTTCTCTCTCTTTCTCTCTCTCTCTCTTTCTCTCTCTTTGTCCTCTGATGAGCACATGACACACCTTCTTATCTTGAATTTTGTCTTGCAGGCTGTGATTTACAGATTGTCCCGCCATCACTCTTCCAAATAGTTGTTTTGAGTTTAATTTGAATACAATTTTTGTTTGGTAATTCAAAGATGAATTAGTGATTCTCCTTTTTCTGACCACACTTGAATGTGAAGTGTTGTAATTGTGCAACATCAGGCGAATTGTTTTGTTCATGATGTCGTATAGTTGATGTAACATATCTTTGTCTGTGGGGGGAGCCCAGTGGGGAGGGGCCTGGGGGTGGTGCCGGTGGGCGTTGTGGCCCTCTTGGGTGTCTGAGCTGCATGATCGCTGGCTCCATGGCGTCTGTTGTTCTTCGGGTGTGGCTCTGGGCTGGGCTCCCTTTTATGGTGCAGGTTGTCGTCCGACTTTACACCAGGTAAGAGCACCACCAGGTAAAAGCAGGTGTTAATTCCCTGCTGCTAACGCACCTTATCGCCTGTTGTGGGATCTTATTGCCGATCTGGATGGTTATTGAGAATGTTGGGAAGAGGTGTTTTCGTCGCTTTTTGCTTCTCATTAGCCTTAGTTGCCGGGCTCATCTGTTGCAATGTTTTTTGAGTCTGCTATCGCAGGTAAACTGGGGATATTGGCTGTTAGCACCAGCTTGTGAATGGGACGATAAATTTATTGCCACTTTGGGTGCGATAAAGTGCCAATAACTCTGCGATAAGTCCTCGAGAATATGTCCCAATATTTTTACAAATAATATTAACAACTTTGATATTTCCAAAAACGATATTTCTTACCGGCAAGTAGATATTCTTGACCAGGATATTCTTCCTGTCGATATTTCTGCAGTTTAAAACTCAATATTTGTGTATGCCGACATTTTAAACTCAATATTCTGTCTGTGCACAAGCCTCAAGAAAGTTATTTGTTGGTTTATAATATAACCTGATCCATAAAATAGTTTAATGAGGGATTTAATTTTATCAGCTGAAGGTTCTTTCTTAAGGTGCTTTTTCCTTTGTTGGATTGCCTTTGTTCCTTACATGAGTAGTTTCACTGAGTCCTCCTACTGGGAACTTCCAAGCTTTATCTGCTGCCTTTCAGTCGCTAATTCTTGCAAAGTCGTGGCCAAGTATGAATGTCCAAATCCTTTATCTCTGTGATGAAACCTTGGAAAGAGTTTAGTAAGGACACAATGGCTGCCACTCCCATCACCATGGCATAACATCAGAAATGCATGAAAGGCGACATTTAGAAGGAAACTCTGTTGAAAAGTCAATTCTTATAGCGTAAACCTTTAGGTGTTTAGCTAGAATGCATGCCACACTGAGGTTTGAAGGATAGGAACTACTCCAGACCATTTTTTGTGGATGAGCATGCATTTACCAACCACCAAAGTCCCGAGCCGTATTTAAATCATCATTTTGTATTTTTTTATTTACAATTTTAGAAGCATAAAATGCTCAAAAACTCACAATATGCCCCATAATGCTTGTCCTCAGAGGCCTGCAGTGGCTTTGAACTGATCCGTCCTCCTAGCCCCAAAAGCCTGGGGTCCAATTTCTAATTCCCTGGTGCAAGGCCTTAGTCAATGCACTAATATGGATTTGAAATCCAGTTGGACTGCAACCAATACACAACCCACTAAGCAATACTGCACAGTAAGTGTTTACTGTTAATGATCAGCCCCACAAGATGAGTTCAGGGAAACAGTAGAAGACTAAACCCTCTTTCGTAAATGAATAACACACTCAAAATGACTTTAAGAAACAGGACATTTATTTCAAAATGTTTACTTTAAAATCTTAATTTAGTGCATAAAATATGAATGATAATCACGATGAATGCAGAGAAACATGTCATAACCTTCCAGAACAGCATGAGCATTTCAGGGGAAACGGACACCATAACCACGCATGCATTACAATGCATGCGTGGTTACAACAAGAAGCCTTTACCACGTAAACCTTCACAACAAAATACGTAGTAAAGGCATGTGTGCTAAAGTAAAAATAAAAAATAAAAAGGTGGGGGCTTGGGAGGGTCTCCCCCCACAAAAAAAGCGTGGGTTTAAAAGAAAAAAACGCACCTGTTTGTGAAAAAGAAAGAGGAAGATGTGAAGGAGATCGGCGTCATAAGAGGAAAGGGAAAAATACTTCCTCTTCCTCTTAATGAAGTACAACTACATCAAGGAAATACAAGGAGAGGAGATGTAAGGAGTAATGAGCGGGTGGTGTAGCGGAGAGTTCAATTAAAAAAGTAAATTTTTAGGGTCAAAATACTTTAACATGACAATATCATTAACATGCATACTTTTACAACGAAAATCGCTGTAAAAATATGCGTGTAAAAGGTATTTTCGTAGTAAAGGATATGCGTGGTGATTGCATTCGCGTTGTAACACATGCCTGGTAAAGGCATGCGTTACAACGGAATGCGTTGTAAAATCATTCAACCCATTTCAGACATGGTTATTGGGTTTCCTTCATCCTAACACTCTTGTGCTATTTGCAAGAGCTATGTTAAATTTTAGCTAAGCAGTAAATAGCATGCCTGCGTTTAAGTTTCTGAGATGGGTGGCACAGCATACCTGTATTTCATTATGAAATAGAAAATCAGCTATCCTCTATCACAGTTGGATGTGGTCTTCATCCTGTTGCTGTTTATTTTATAAATAAACAGCAACAGAATGAAGACCACATCTTCTTACTGTCCCTGATGTTCCTTCACACTGAGGCTGGTTGGTCCTGCAAGTTGACGTGACCGCTGACATGATTGTCCTAGTGCGAAGTTCCTCTTTGATAATGATGATACCTGAATTTCTATAGTATCTGATTGCCAATCATGGCTTGACAGGCAGTTTATCACATTTTTAGGGATGTATGATTTATCAACTACCTCCAAAATCATGAGTACCTGAATCACGCAGGCTAACAACGACCAAAGCCAACCCACTAAGTATATTACCACAACTTACTGAACAACGAAAAATATTCAATTAAAGCATGAATCAAATGAACCACTACATTTCAATCACCGCATGATTTAACCACGAGAATGTTTAAAAAAAATTAATTTAGCGAACAATTCAAATGAAAAGTATTTTTACTCTACAATCTTCGAATTCGGCATCTAATGAACATTAAAAAATATCCAGAAGAACTTACAGAGAGAAAGTAAATGACAGTAGAGAAACACTGAAATAGAAGTCCATCATCTATTTGTACAATGATGACACACTAAAATGCTAACTAAAATGGCAGAATATGAAATGGAAAATTAATTCAAAGTGCACTATTTAAAGCGTTTATAAAAAAACACTTTCTCACAGTAAATAACATTAAAACAATTGGATTCCAAAACATATTTTCTTTTTAAAAAACAATAAGCTCAACTAAAACATATAAGAAACGGCCAACCACCTTTTTGTAGCTAGTTCAACTGTGAATACCATACTGAGCAGTTGCATCGAGCACAGCTCAACATCTCACCAGTCAAAAAGTAATCCAACATTGTGATCTACTGGCCACACAAGGTACATTTCAAAGAAGAACATTATTATGACTGCTGGCTTATTTACAACCCCGTGCACCACCCGTGGGTCACTTTTCCCATGTTAAAAATGGCGCAAACGTGGGGCAAAAGTGGCGCAAGAGCTTGTAAATAAGCCCCTGTATGTCAAGATTAAATAATAATTTTAAAACTTTTTTTAATTTCAAGACAGACATACTTAATAATCCGACGAAAAACACAGTTGATGGACAGAATGTAGAACAATGTCATACATTCACCCCAGTACAAGGATCTGGGCCTAAATCCATCGTTTTTTTGCACTCCACACCACCCTGGGTTAGACACTGGCTATATGCAAATCAGCTCTGACCCTGTGCCTCATGGGAACAGTCCATTCCGAACTACCAAGCCATGTCTTTCCCAGACCGGAATCAAGCATCCAAGGACCGGTTTCTGGCTATCAGCCTTCATCAGCCTGGATAGCTTGACTCCAGTGGTGTGGAGAGCCTGGGACTCACGTCTGAGTGTACCCAGCACACTCGGGGTGAAAATTGCAAAAAACACAGTTGATGGACAGAATGTAGAACTATGTCATACATTCACCCCAGTACAAGGATCTGGGCCCAAATCCATCGTTTTTTTGCACTCCACACCACCCTGAGTTAGACAATGGCTATATGCAAATCAGCTCTGACCCTGTGCCTCATGGGAACAGTCCAGTCCGAACTACTAAGCCATGTCTTTCCCAGACCGGAATCAAGCATCCAAGGACCGGTTTCTGGCTATCAGCCTTCATCAGCCTGGATAGCTTGACTCCAGTGGTGTGGAGAGCCTGGGACTCACGTCTGAGTATACCCAGCACACTCGGGGTGAAAATTGCAAAAAAAACAGTTGATGGACAGATTGTAGAACAATGTCATACATTCACCCCAGTTCAAGGATCCGGGCCTAAATCCATCGTTTTTTTGCACTCCACACGGCCCTGGGTTAGACACTGGCTATATGCAAATCAGCTCCGACCCTGTGCCTCATGGAACAGTCCAGTCCGAACTACCAAGCCATGTCTTTCCCAGACCGGAATAAAGCATCCAAGGACCGGTTTCTGGCTATCAGCCTTCATCAGCCTGGATAGCTTGAATCCAGTGGTGTGGAGAGCCTGGGACTCACACTCTGACACCCTTTGTCTAGCACTAATTTAATTTAACTCAATTCACTTTCAGGTCCACTAATCTTCTCCTCTCTTTCTGGTCGCTTCGTGCACTTCCTTTCTCTTCTCCTCTGTGACACTTTACTACTAGCGCCAAGATGCTCCGTGGAGTGTAAGTCGCGCTCTATAAAAGCCATATCATATCATATCTAACCCAGGGTGGTGTGGAGTGCAAAAAAACGATGGACTTAGGCCCAGATCCTTGCACTGGGGTGAATGTATGACATTGTTCTACATTCTGTCCATCAACTGTGTTTTTTGCAATTTTCACCCGAGTGTGCTGGGTATACTCAGACGTGAGTCCCAGGCTCTCCACACCACTGGAGTCAAGCTATCCAGGCTGATGAAGGCTGATAGCCAGAAACCGGTCCTTGGATGCTTGATTCCGGTCTGGGAAAGACATGGCTTGGTAGTTCGGACTGGACTGTTCCCATGAGGCACAGGGTCAGAGCTGATTTGCATATAGCCAGTGTCTAACCCAGGGTGGTGTGGAGTGCAAAAAAATGATAGACTTAGGCCCAGATCCTTGTACTGGGGTGAATGTATGACATTGTTCTACATTCTGTCCATCAACTGTGTTTTTTGCAATTTTCACCCCGAGTGTGCTGGGTATACTCAGACGTGAGTCCCAGACTCTCCACACCACTGGAGTCAAACTATCCAGGCTGATGAAGGCTGATAGCCAGAAACCGGTCCTTGGATGCTTGATTCCAGTCTGGAAAAGACATGGCTTGGTAGTTCGGACTGGACTGTTCCCATGAGGCACAGGGTCAGAGCTGATTTGCATATAGCCAGTGTCTAACCCAGGGTGGTGTGGAGTGCAAAAAAACAATCGATTTAGGCCCAGATCCTTGTACTGGGGTGAATGTATGATATTGTTCTACATTCTGTCCATCAACTGTGTTTTTTGCAATTTTCACCCCGAGTGTGCTGGGTATACTCAGACGTGAGTCCCAGGCTCTCCACACCACTGGAGTCAAGCTATCCAGGCTGATGAAGGCTGATAGCCAGAAACCGGTCCTTGGATGCTTGATTTCGGTCTGGGAAAGACATGGCTTGGTAGTTCGGACTGGACTGTTCCCATGAGGCACAGGGTCAGAGCTGATTTGCATATAGCCAGTGTCTAACCCAGGGTGGTGTGGAATGCAAAAAACGATGGACTTATGCCCAGATCCTTGTACTGGGGTGAATGTATGACATTGTTCTACATTCTGTCCATCAACTTTTTTTTTTGCAATTTTCACCCCGAGTGTGCTGGGTATACTCAGATGTGAGTCCCAGTCTCTCCACACCACTGGAGTCAAGCTATCCAGGATGATGAAGGCTGATAGCCAGAAACCGGTCCTTGGATGCTTGATTCCGGTCTGGGAAAGACATGGCTTGGTAGTTCGGACTGGACTGTTCCCATGAGGCACAGGGTCAGAGCTGATTTGCATATAGCCAGTGTCTAACCCACGGTGGTGTGGAGTGCAAAAAAACATGGACTTTGGCCCAGATCCTTGTACTGGGGTGAATGTATGACATTGTTCTACATTCTGTCCATCAACTGTGTTTTTTGCAATTTTCACCCCGAGTGTGCTGGGTATACTCAGACGTACGTCCCAGGCTCTCCACACCACTGGAGTCAAGCTATCCTGGCTGATGAAGGCTGATAGCCAGAAACCGGTCCTTGGATCCTTGATTCCGGTCTGGGAAATGTAAGGATTGCAGGTTGGTTCCACAGGAGCGTCAGGAATCCGAAGAATATTCCACAGCCTTCCCCTACGGCCTTCCGACTCTATCAAACACTAGAGTACGAGAGACACGCCAGGGGAAAACAGGGAGACAAAACAAGGAAAGTTGGGGGGGGGAAACTTGTGTTCGATGG
Source organism: Lissotriton vulgaris (assembly GCF_964263255.1). Classification (NCBI taxonomy): domain Eukaryota; kingdom Metazoa; phylum Chordata; class Amphibia; order Caudata; family Salamandridae; genus Lissotriton; species Lissotriton vulgaris. The sequence continues at coordinate 1,299,570,715 of NC_141695.1, read as the reverse complement.
TGATCTTCAGGATTGGATGCGTGGTACTTCAATGAGGGGAACTGGTCAACAGGTAGGCTGCAATAAAAGGTGAGTAAGTATTCTAGCTTATGACACACTATAATGAAAACACTAAGACACCTTTACACATAGAAACATCACATACCCCAGGTTCCTAACGTGTCGCTGAATTAAACATGTGGAGTCTTATATAAGGAACTTCATCGGGAGCTGTGGCAGAGATGACATAATATGTTAGTGAGTAATTGTTGACTAGATACTGGTATTAATAATATAGTCTAATTTGTACACTTCTCACTTCAGCTGTTTTGTAGAAGGCTTTGAAGAAACATTCACTAACGGATGGCATGTAAAGAACCTTTAGCCCACTTCTTCTGATGATGATATGACCGTCTATGAAAACCAAAACAACATATATTTAACCATATGTATGACAAACCTTAATAAAAGTATATAAGTAGCGCAAAGGCGCTGTTACCGTGATTCCCTGTAGAGAAGCTGAAACTGCACCCACTCTGGTCCACGCAAGAATCACACCAAATACACGAAGTAGAACTCCAGTAAACGAATCCAGTAAGGGAAAGAAATAAAATACTAAAGGGGAGTGTAGGGCTAATCGGAGGGGTCGGGCAGAAAAGCCACTAGCTAACTATCTAATGGGAAATGAGGGCTTTATGGAAAACATACACCAGTCAGTGGAGACCAAGCCCGGCTGCCGGGTAGAGGAATTCCAGGGAGGCGGAGTCAGAATGACGCCCGACCGGACAACGGAGAGCAGGCCCGGCTGTCAGGTAAAGCACACTCCGAGAAATAACACAGAGCTGAGCCCAGCCGGATGGCGGGGCAAAACCCGGCCGCCGGGCGGGACTCAAGGGCAAGGTGGGAAGAAGGTTCAATGAGAGTATCGTGAACAAGCAGCACTAGGGGACACAGGCACCCAAGCATGAACGCCTGTATACAGCAAACCGCTGCTGATTGTAAGCGCAATCGGGGGCCCGCTCAGGAACGCGGGGTCGGTAACGCTCTCTTCAGTACAGCGCACAACAAACAGGAAGATCCAAATCAATACGGAAGTCAGGCAATAGAATCCAGACGGATGCGGAAACGAAGGGAGCTTGACGCAAGAACGTGAAGCGTCGCTCCTTGGTTCCTAGTGCTCTATATAGCACATTTCTTAAAGGGACAGTGTATAGAAGTCTCGAGGCATGACAGGAAAGACATGGCTTGGTAGTTCGGACTGGACTGTTCCCATGAGGCACAGGGTCAGAGCTGATTTGCATATAGCCAGTGTCTAACCCAGGGTGGTGTGGAGTGCAAAAAAATGATGGACTTAGGCCCAGATCCTTGTACTGGGGTGAATGTATGACATTGTTTTACATTCTGTCCATCAACTGTGTTTTTTGCAATTTTCACCACGAGTGTGCTGGTTATACTCAGACGTGAGTCCCAGGCTCTCCACCCCACTGGAGTCAAGCTATCCAGGCTGATAGCCAGAAACCGGTCCTTGGATGCTTGATTCCGGTCTGGGAAAGACATGGCTTGGTAGTTCGGACTGGACTGTTCCCATGAGGCACAGGGTCAGAGCTGATTTGCATATAGCCAGTGTCTAACCCAGGGTGGTGTGGAGTGCAGAAAAACGATGGACTTAGGCCCAGAATCTTGTACTGGGGTGAATGTATGACATTGTTCTACATTCTGTCCATCAACTGTGTTTTTTGCAATTTTCACCCCAAGTGTGCAGGGTATACTCAGACGTGAGTCCCAGGCTCTCCACACCACTGGAGTCAAGCTATCCAGGCTGATGAAGGCTGATAGCCAGAAACCGGTCCTTCGATGCTTGATTCTGGTCTGGAAAAGACATGGCTTGGTTGTTCGGACTGGACTGTTCCCATGAGGCACAGGGTCAGAGCTGATTTACATATAGCCAGTGTCTAACCCAGGGTGGTGTGGAGTGCAAAAAACGATGGACTTAGGCTCAGATCCTTGTACTGGGGTGAATGTATGACATTGTTCAACATTCTGTCCATCAACTGTGTTTTTTGCAATTTTCACCCCGAGTGTGCTGGGTATACTCAGATGTGAGCCCCAGGCTCTCCACACCACTGGAGTCAAGCTATCCAGGCTGATGAAGGCTGATAGCCAGAAACCGGTCCTTGGATGCTTGATTCCGGTCTGGAAAAGACATGGCTTGGTAGTTCGGACTGGACTGTTCCCATGAGGCACAGGGTCAGAGCTGATTTGCATATAGCCAGTGTCTAACCCAGGGTGGTGTGGAGTGCAAAAAAACAATTGATTTAGGCCCAGATCCTTGTACTGGGGTGAATGTATGACATTGTTCTACATTCTGTCCATCAACTGTGTTTTTTGCAATTTTCACCCCGAGTGTGAGGGGTATACTCAGACGTGAGTCCCAGGCTCTCCACACCACTGGATTCAAGCTATCCAGGCTGATGAAGGCTGATAGCCAGAAACCGGTCCTTGGATGCTTGATTCCGGTCTGGGAAAGACATGGCTTGGTAGTTCGGACTCGACTGTTCCCATGAGGCACAGGGTCAGAGCTGATTTGCATATAGCCAGTGTGTAACCCAGGGTGGTGTGGAGTGCAAAAAAACGATGGACTTAGGCCCAGATCCTTGTACTGGGGTGAATGTATGACATTGTTCTACATTCTGTCCATCAACTTTTTTTTTTGCAATTTTCACCCCGAGTGTGCTGGGTATACTCAGACGTGAGTCCCAGGCTCTCCACACCACTGGAGTCAAGCTATCCAGGCTGATGAAGGCTGATAGCCAGAAACCGGTCCTTGGATGCTTGATTCCGGTCTGGGAAAGACATGGCTTGGTAGTTCGGACTGGACAGTTCCCATGAGGCACAGGGTCAGAGCTGATTTGCATATAGCCAGTGTCTAACCCAGGGTGGTGTGGAGTGCAAAAAAATGATGGACTTAGGCCCAGATCCTTGTACTGGGGTGAGTGTATGACATTGTTCTACATTATGTCCATCAACCTTGTTTTTTGCAATTTTCACCCCGAGTGTGCTGGGTATACTCAGACGTGAGTCCCAGGCTCTCCACACCACTGGAGTCACGCACCCAGGCTGATGAAGGCTGAGATCCAGAAACCGGTCCTTGGATGCTTGATTACGGTCTGGGAAAGACATGGCTTGGTAGTTCGGACTGGACTGTTCCCATGAGGCACAGGGTCAGAGCTGATTTGCATATAGCAGTGTCTAACCCAGGGTGGTGTGGAGTGCAAAAAAACGATGGACTTAGGCACAGATCCTTGTACTGGGGTGAATGTATGACATTGTTCTACATTCTGTCCATCAACTGTGTTTTTTGTTAATAATCAGACAGGCTGGGCGAGCTCTAACATACCATAAAAAGTATAATGTTTGAGTGTATTAATCACACATTTTTATAAATGATATAAAAACATGTAAAGTCATCCGAATTTTTTCCACGGTACGAAGAGCCCGCCCCAGAAAAAAAGAGATCAAATTACATATATATTTATCAAGGGGGTCGTACATGGCCAGTCCATCCCAGCAACACACACCCGACATCACAGCATTCTTGGAGCTGTAGTTTGACAAAGGGCTACAGGAAGTTGTTACCATGTGAAAGGAGGTCAGCAGAATCCTGCCTATGGGAGAGACTCTGGACATTATAAAAGGTGGGGTTGTGAGTCGATACTTACATCCAGCTGCATCTAAGGAAGGCCGTAAAGGCAGATATGCGTTATGCAACAGCGGAAGAAATAAAGATTTCCCGAACGCATCCCCTGAGTGGCCTCTACCTGTTCTTTCTGAGTGTTTTTTTTGGGGATAAATTACGTCAGCCAGAGGCGCTTTAGAGATCCCGCTCTACGAAGAGGTCGGAGCATTACTGGAACCTGCTGCTTCGGCAGTCTAACTTGGATCAAGGAATTGATTGGACTCCACCCACCTTGGAAGGCAAGCTCTGCTTCTGGTTGCTGCAAGAGCGGCTCGTCATTGACGAGAAGACAGCTGCATGGCCAGACTGTTTCAGGACCGGGGAAGCATACGCACGACAAGGTCAGAGGAAATAACAGGGGACCTGAGGGAAATCAGTTACACAAATCAGTAAGGACGTTTAATTTAACAGCCCGCACCTTTTCTAGCAAGGCACAAAGATACTCACGGGGGGCGTACATGGCCAGTCCATCCCAGCAACACACACCCGGCATCACAGCATTCTGGGAGCTGTAGTTTGTCAAAGGGCTACAGGAAGTTGTTACCATGTGACAGGAGGTCAGCAGAATCCTGCCTATGGGAGAGACTCTGGACATTGTAAAAGGTGGGGTTGTGAGTCACTACTTACATCCAGCTGCATCTGAGGAAGGCCGTAAAGGCGGAAATGCATTATGCAACAACTGAAGAAATAAAGATTTCCCGAACGCATCCCCTGAGTGGCCTCTACCTGTTCTTTCGGAGTGTTTTTTTTTGGATAAATTAAGTCAGCCAGAGGCACTTTAGAGGTCCCGCTCTACGAAGAGGTTGGAGCATTACTGGAACCTGCTGCTTCGGCAGTCTAACTTTAATCAAGGAATTGATTGCACTCCACCCACCTTGGAAGGCAAGCTCTGCTTCTGGTTGCTGCGAGAGCGGCTCGTCATTGACGAGGAGACAGCTGCATGGCCAGACTTTTTCAGGACCGGAGAAGCATACGCACGACAAGGTCAGAGCGTATAACAGGAGACCTGAGGGAAATCAGTTACGCAAATCAGTAAGGACTTTTAATTTAACAGCCGGCACCTTTTCCAGCAAGGCACAAAGATACTCATGGGGGTCGTACATGGCCAGTCCATCCCAGCAACACACACCCGGCATCACAGCATTCTGGGAGCTGTAGTATGTCAAAGGGCTACAGGAAGTTGTTACTAAGTGACAGGAGGTCAGCAGAATCCTGCCTATGGGAGAGACTCTGGACATTATAAAAGGTGGGGTTGTGAGTCGATACTTACATCCAGCTGCATCTAAGGAAGGCCGTAAAGGCAGATATGCGTTATGCAACAGCGGAAGAAATAAAGATTTCCCGAACGCATCCCCTGAGTGGCCTCTACCTGTTCTTTCTGAGTGTTTTTTTTGGGGATAAATTACGTCAGCCAGAGGCGCTTTAGAGATCCCGCTCTACGAAGAGGTCGGAGCATTACTGGAACCTGCTGCTTCGGCAGTCTAACTTGGATCAAGGAATTGATTGGACTCCACCCACCTTGGAAGGCAAGCTCTGCTTCTGGTTGCTGCAAGAGCGGCTCGTCATTGACGAGAAGACAGCTGCATGGCCAGACTGTTTCAGGACCGGGGAAGCATACGCACGACAAGGTCAGAGCGTATAACAGGAGACCTGAGGGAAATCAGTTACGCAAATCAGTAAGGACTTTTAATTTAACAGCCCGCACCTTTTCCAGCAAGGCACAAAGATACTCATGGGGGTCGTACATGGCCAGTCCATCCCAGCAACACACACCCGGCATCACAGCATTCTGGGAGCTGTAGTATGTCAAAGGGCTACAGGAAGTTGTTACTAAGTGACAGGAGGTCAGCAGAATCCTGCCTATGGGAGAGACTCTGGACATTATAAAAGGTGGGGTTGTGAGTCAATACTTACATCCAGCTGCATCTGAGGAAGGCCGTAAACGCGGAAATGCTTTATGCAACAGCTGAAGAAATAAAGATTTCCCGAACGCATTCTCTGAGTGGCCTTTACCAACGCTCCAATTTCTTCCAAATTGGTAGAAGAACCAAAACAGCACTCGGAGGTGGAAGGTTTCAACACGCTAGATTTTATTTAGCGAGGGGGTGCACACAGACGCGTTTCGGCATTCTGCCTTCGTCAGTGTGTGTTACACTGTGTTTACTCCCAACATTGTTTTAAGTGTTGTGCATTCACTCCCACATTCTGTAAAGCATGGGCAGAGAAAGGGGACTCACACCATACATAGAATTGTGGCGAACATCTTACAATGGTTGTTATTAAATACCAAACACATTGACATCTTACATATAGTAAACGTTAAAAGCCCACTGATGGGCAACAGCCTCATTCAGAGTACGGTATATATCACATGTTAATCCAAAAATGGATAAGAAACATTTAGCCGTGGATCGGCTGGTGTCCCCTTATGAAGTAAATGGCCAAATGCAATTAACCAAAATATGAGACTTCAGGTTCAATAACGTTTCAGTTGAAGATACTCATACATGAACTGTGGGAATATTAAAGTGGGATGCCTCACGTGTAGCAGCAGAAAACAGAGTGAATTCATTACAAATCTAGAAATCACAATTCATTTTTAGAAACAATCTCTAAAGATGCATAAAAGAATACGTGAAAAACAGTGGAAATCAAAATAGTAAATAAAGAATTGGAAAATTACTATTGCAGTAAATCCATATGGAGATCTAAACAAACATTCATCATTTATGAGTCTTGAGAAGTCATTTGTTTTCACTCATGTTTCACATAAGCCCAAGTGGCTTGATATTGTTCAGACATTGACTCAATTTCCACATTTATGTGTCTCATAATCCTGATGGAATTCTCCTCATTCACATTTGGGCAACATGATATAAAGAATCTCTAACGTTAATATCTTCATATGACACAAAACAGATAAAAACCTTAGGCTATGTGTACGCTTAATATAGGGAATGTCTGTTGAGGATGACACTCAAGTAGTTCTAATTACAGTTTTTCTTGAATTTTAGGTCATCATAGATCTATATAATCCTATTGCTGTTCTTCAATCAATTGGATTTATTTCCCTAGATGAAAGGCCATCTCCTCCCCGCTGTTGAGACCCTTGGGATGTTTAGTTGAGAGGTCTATGACGTATCTGGATTCAAGTCTCCTTAACCTGCGTAAACGGTCACCGCCACGTATATTGGGAGGCACAATGTCCAGGCCGAAGTATTGGAGTTTACACCGGGCTCGATTATGGGACTCTGCAAAGTGGCGAGCCACCGGATAAGCCTGATCCACTTTATCGATGGCTCTTAGATGCTCGAGTATTCTTAACTTGAGCTCCTTGATAGTGCTCCCGATGTAGCGTAAGCCACACGGGCACTGTAGGCAATAGACGGCATACTGCGTACTGCAGGTAATGAATTTATTGATACTCATTTTCCTGCCAGTATCAGTAATGGTGTAGGTTAGCACCCGTTTACTTCCTGCGCACGCTTTGCAGCGGCCGCAGGGGTAAAAGCCTTTTTGCTCCCATATCGTGTTAATCCTACGGGGCAGTTTTTCAAAGTGGCTGGTCACCAGCATGTCGCCTATCGATCTGGCTTTGCTGAAGGTTAGGAGTGGCTGGGTTGGTAGGTCCTCCTTGAGCACATTATCCGTTAGGAGAATGTACCAATTCTTCCTTAACATAGCTCTAAGGGTTTCAGCTCCTGATGAGTAGGGAGTTATAACTCTGAATTTTCCATTACTGTCACCTGGTGGTCCCCTACGGTTCCCATGGTCAGGATTATTGGTCAAGAGAGTATGGCTTTCAATTCTCCTGACTCTGTTCAGGGTATTATTCAGTAGTTTATCACCATAACCCCTGATCCTGAACCGGGATATACACTCCGAAGCAGCCGCTTCGAAGTCAGACATTTTTGAGCAGTTCCTGCGAAGCCTGAGTAATTCCCCATACGGGATACTGTTGATCAGTTGGGGAGGATGGCTGCTGCTGGCAAAGAGTGTTGAATTGCCGGCAGTTTCTTTTCTATAGAGGCTTGTGTGGAGGTGTCCTTCCTCTACATATATCTTGAGATCCAGATAGTCCGCTGCCACCGGACTTACTGTTCCCGGGAAATGGAGGTTAACTTTATTTCTATTCAGGACATTGATATATTCATGAGCTGTCTCAATATCACCATTCCACACTACGAAAAGGTCATCGATGTGTAGTGTAGTTCCTAGTTTCCCACTAGGCCCTGCGCATTGGAATAACATAAACAGTAGTATCGACGTGGAACTGCTTATATTCCAGGCCTCCACTGACTATGCTAAACTTAATTGGGTTGTGTTACCAACTAGCTCAGAGGTCACTGGAAACTGTCTTCTCTGCATAGGAAGTGATCAGCTTCCTTGGCACAGACAAGAAGGGATTCAGTTTTCCAACAACCGTGCAACATGACAACTTTGCTCCTCAGATCAAGAGTCGATCTCTAGGGTCGTGTGAAACAATAGACATAGATTTCACTCAGTCAGTCTAGTGCAGTTTACTTTCACAATATGTAGAGAATAGAGAGACGGGCGTTTATCAATAAAGGTTAACATTTATTGAACAGTCTTTCTTCTCGTACAAGAGAAATGTATTGCCACAATTGCAATAACTGTTATTATAAAAAGTACGTACAGTAAGATAAGAATAGCGAAATAGAACTGTAAAAGCATTGATATGGTTTCTTAGCCATACAATGGTTTAAAAGTAATAAAACATATATACAGTCATATATACAGTTAGGCTAACATACTCAACTGGTGCTTCTAACTAAGCCTACCCCGGTGTGCCTGACCTAAGCCTAACACGTGAGAAGGGGAGTAAGCAAGTAGCTTAAGTTAAGTTGGTTTTGCCAAGGTTTGTTTCAAGAATTCTCGTCTAAGGGTTTAGTCAACACCATACCTCTGAATAGAATGATGGAGGATTGGTATCTCCTTCAGGGGTCTCTCTCGATATCCCAGTCACCTGCGAGGGTAAACCGGAAGCGCCGGGACTGGATTTCTCTGCACGAGAAATGCAGCGGCTTCTCTCAGCGCGTCGAGGAAGGAGGGGTGACAGCGTCCGCGGGCAGCTGGGCTGGATGTCTTCGCAGAGGACGGCTGCACGGCTCCTCAAGCGTACTGAACCACAGTTCGCGCTGTAGCGGCGATAATGGTAATCAGTAGCTTCACCACCACAGGATAGCAGGCTGCAGCGACAGATTCGCTCGCTCAACAGCAGCTAGCTTCGCTCACAGCTCACACTGCTTAAGGCAACGTTGGAAATATTTATACCTGACAGGTGCCGGGTTTGACGCAAGTTTGCTGGACATAAGACGTCAATTAAAGATGTCACTAGGAAGTGACAGTTATCAGTTGCTCATTAGAGTTCCATTACTAATCAAAACATAGCAAGCGGGGATTTCCAGGTTTGCTAAGTTTTTATCTTGTTGAAGAACTCGGAGTGTTATCTAGGAATATCAGATAGTGACTGCTGCTCTGTCATTGCACTAATTGGTCGCAAAGGAAGTAGCAGAGAGTCATGCTGGAATGTGGCTCTGTTCGTGTGAGGCCAGAGATGACTTTACAGAAAATCGCACTTGAACGGTTATGCCAATATAGGGAATAAAGGGCTTTATAGCCGAATAGGGGCATAAGGTCACAGTATCGATCAGGAACCTAGATAAGCACATAACACCCACTCCACGTATTCATGTCCATCAAAATTACTAAAACTAAGCAATTAGATGCATGTGTAACATTGTGTAACATAGCCCACCCCAAAATACATAAATGCATTCGAAATAGGCGTACTTGCAATACATGGAATTTAGGTACTGTACGTTTTTTAAAGCATAGTAATCATTCAAAAGGTTATTGCATATAAAATCAATGAACGATTATGCAAAAAGAATTACACATGAAGTATCTCTGACAGAAGAAATGCGAGATAAATCATCACATAAAAATGCATTGTAATAACATGTGTGCTAGAGGCTGGTGTAATGTTGTTATGTCTCTAGATGTGTTTAGAAATAGAAGTGTGAAGCTTCTGTTCTCTAAGAATAGTTTTTACGTTAAGCAAAGAATTGTTCGTGCCAAAAAGGAAAAGGGTCAATATTTGAAAAATTGTCCAATTCAAAGAAAAATCAGTTTACCAAAGCTCCTGGCAGTTTTTCGTTGATCAAAACTGAAGGCCGAATTCAGAGTTCATGGGAACGCTGTGTGTCGGAAAAGCTTTTCAAAAGTTATTGTTTCTCTATGGGTGAGAACATCGTATCAGACAGGCTCGCAAAGAATTGGTCTACAAAATCAGGTGATAGTTCAACCAAATTAGATAGCGCTGAAACTTGGCAGGTGTGAGAATGATTGCTGTCATCGAAGGCAGGACCAGCAATGCTCACAGCACGTTGTACCTGGATGATGTTGCTTTTGTCACTCGCTCCACTGTTACCACTTGGCTGTAGTACAGGAGTCTCCACGAATGCCGTCATCAGGATTGGTAGCCGCTGGGGACAACACAATGCGTGAGCCGTTATTGGACTTAGCAAAGTATCGACGTCCATTGGTACTGCTGATGGAAGTGAAAGACAGATGTCCAACACGCATTCATCGCCGCAAAGCATACACCGTAGCACAGGTAAAATGCAATTTTGCCATATCGGTCTGAATGAAAGGAACCAGGTCATGTTTAGATCTCTCAGCCTGGCCAATCCGAGGACGTTAGTTATCCTGTCCCTGTAGCGCATTGCTAGGATTGTCTCTTCCATTCCCATGGGAGCTATGTCTGAGCCGAGGCTTGCCATAACGTAGCAGGATGGTCAAAAATAGAATCCCTGCGATGAGTCCCAAAAATAGTGGAATACCACCAAAGATGGAGTGCACAAAATTAGGAAAGATTCCCAAAATTGCCTGGAAGGGTGTTAGCAGTCCCGTAAAGACTGTCTTAAATATGCCTGGGATGCTTGTTGCACTAGACATGTTAAGGAGTTGGCTCAACATTTCTACGAAATGCACGGGGCAATTTGTTGATAAAAGGTCATGGACCTCAGTAGCCGTCCTTGCGACTAGAAGATCATACGTCTCTTTAGATGACGTTATAGGCACTGTTGTCTGTAAAAGTACAGATTTCATTTTGCTTAATGTATCAATTCGTATAGAATAGAGATTCAGACGAGGCCAGAGGGGAATCACTATGTCTGGAGGCCCGCTCGGGAACAATGCTTGCATACAGCATTTGACCATGGACGTTACTTGTACTAGATAACTTAGTCCGGGCGCGAGGCCACAGCACCTGTGATCCGTTCTAAGAATGTAACTCCCGTTCGAAAGTTGCATAAAGAAGGGCTCTATCTGAGTTGCAGGTGTGACTAGCTGGTGGCATGAGAGGTTGTTTGAATTTCCATCACATGCTCCGTGTAAATTAATACCCTGACACAAAAGTATACCGCTTAGTGAATGTTTACAGTTCTCACCACTAAGAAATCCATTTTTGTCGCTGTCACTAAAGCAAGAATGAGTGTATGGTAATTTCCATTCGGATTTAACATATCCCTTACCCAATTGTTCATATTGGCCAGCAGGTATGTACTCAAGGCATTTATGAAATCGGAAAGTTGTTATCGGAATTGTGATAATTCCGTGTATTATTCATTCAATGACAGGGCTTTCTGACATTGTCAATGGTAATCTCTCGAGTTTCTCGATGCTCAGGATTGTATAGTCTGCTCCTTTCTGTGCCAAACTGATCTGTTTATCAGTAAGGTTAAAACTGGAAAATAATGACGTTGTGTTTATCAAACGCCAAGGCACATAGCCTGAACGAAGATTTTGCAGCGTCCAGCCTAGTTCTATAATAGAGCGTAGTTGAGACTGGCCATGTTGTAACATTAGCAAATCTCTGTCTATCACATCAAAGGCAGAGGATACAATATTGTCCAAAGAATATATTCTGGAAGACAGAGTCATTAACCCATTGTCTACCACAGAAAGTGATTTCTCCAAATTAATACGATCAATTTCTCGTATTTTTTCAGCAGTTTCAATTTGCTTTACTTTCCAAGCCTCGTTGTAAGCCGCATAGATGCTGGTCGCTATGAAACGCTTTTGACGCTGTTTGCGTGGTCCAAGAATGAAATCGCGCAAATCAGCACCATCTTTTAATAAAGACAAGTGTTGCTTAATTTCAGCCAGTGTGGATGTAGTTAGCCATTCTAGGCAGAGTTTCCCTACACTGTATGTCGTTATTATTCCCGGATGTTGTCTCTGGGAGTATCTTGAGTCTAATCTGGTCATTTTTAAACCCTGTGTTTTATTCAGGAACCTATCTTGACAGTTATTTGTGTCTGTAGGCCAGATTAACCACTTTTTCCAATCAGGATGTGTTCTGTTGAAATGTAAAATGTGTGACACGTCTAACTCATTATCTGCAGTTGCATTCTCAGCTATTGGCTTTGGTATAGACGGTGTTTTAAGGTCTTTGTTCTTAGCTAGGCCAAGAAAAGATGTTTGGTGTATTGTGTCATTTAAAAATAACATTTGTTCTGGTATCATGCAGGTTCTAAATAGTGCTTCAATGCCTTGCACCTGCCAATCTTTTGTACCCCAAATTGTTTTCGTTTCAATATTATTTTTCCAATAATCAAAACCAAATGTCATCATTTTGTCATAAAATGCTTCTGAATATATCAATTTAGAATTTGTCAGCATTGTTTTCATTCCTGATCTATCTAACAGTTTATAATAAAACGTTACTGCATCACTGGTGTTAAACCCTGAAAAATATTTGAATTTCTCAAAAAATGCTTTAGAACTGCTTTTAGGTGGTGTAGATCAATGTTCCCATTGATTATACATAAAAACATTTCTAGGCTGTGCAGATTTATGCAAGTAATGATCCCCATAATGGGTGTAACAGAATAACTGCTCATAACTAGATGAACCTTGTAAATAATCATGATCTATGAATCTAGCTGACATAACTAAATCAGACATCATGTCATTAATACTGTTAAAGTCCCAATCATCAGAGAATGTACTAGGTGTAACAAAGTCACTTAAGGAAACCTTTAGTTGATGAGGATACTTCAGGATTTCGACCGGACCATAGATCTCATAGTCTGTTTTCTCCCATACTACCCCACCAGGTATTGGAATTGCTGTGACATTTACTGTTGACAGTTCTCTTTTCTTCACGTGGGATGATCTGTGTGGTTTCAGGACTAGGTTGATGTTCTGACTTGCTGTGTCCATTGTAATATACTTTCCTTCAATGAATTTTCCCAAACATAGTACCATGATGAGCCAAAGCAGGAGGAAAAATACACCTAGACCGAACCAGAACTCTAACCAAGGGGAAACAAGGTAGATTTTTTTCAGCTGATGAAAGAGTTCTGTTGCTTTTTCTTTAAAAGACTTTTTTGTTTCTGGCATCACTTCGGGGTCGTTTAAATCTTCAGAGAAGTTGTCGAAGTTGATGAAATAACCAGAGGCAGTTCTGTCAATTGATGGGATTGTTCTTTCAATCTGTCTTTCGGTAGCACTTTCTGATGCCACATCATTGTAGACTGGTGTTGTTTCTTGACGAACTGTTTCAATCTGTGTTTCAAGAGGCACGAGTTCCATGGCTGTATTGCATAGTCCTTCATTGTGCACTGCAGGCTGATCGAATGTGATGAGTCTTTCAGTTTGAACCTCTTGGATTGTTGCAAGTTTGGGTATTCTGTTGTTTCTTGGGAGTCCACTGGGCCTACTGTTGATTATAGGCCACATGCTTGTGGTTTTACCAGATCGATGGACACGATTCTGTTCTCCTTTTTACCAGCAAGGGGCGGTAGCACAACTGATCTTGTTCCGGTGACTGCTAAGACAGGTACTGCTTTTCTGTAAGAAGGCCCAAATTCCTTCTTCACCGCGATCTTTTCTCTGACTAGATCCCCAATCTTTGGAATCCAGACAGTGCTGGGGCTGTTGCGGGTGGTGCCTCGTCAGTGGTACTTGGCTGTTGCTTTAACTTTATGTTGCTTAATGATTTTCTTGTTTCATTCAGTTCCTGTAAAACAGCCAAACGGTCTTTTACTTCAAACTGCTTTTTTTCTTCTTGTACCACTGACATCTGACTATCGAGGTCCTGAACGTTCATTCTTATTCCGAACAATAGTTCGTATGGGCTGAAACCTTTTAGAGAATTTCTTTGCATGTTGTTAAGACTAGTCTGGACACTTATTAAATGTTTGACCCACCCAGCGCCTGAACCTAATACCTTCGCTGTTATAGATTGCTTTATGTCCCGGTTTTTTCTTTCTATCACACTATTCCCTTCCGGGGTATGACTGACAAGAATACCACAACCCAATTCCCATGCTATCCATGGCCTCCTTATAGGCTCGAGAGCTGAAAGCAGGACCCTGGTCAGAATGGAACGTGGTAATTGCGTATGTGCCGATATGGACTCGCAAATCTTTTATAACCGTTCTAGCGTCAGCCGAGCGCTGGTGACCTCATTTTTTAAGTGCTTTTCGTCTTAACTAATTAATAGGACGCAGGTTGGGGTGCAGGCAGCATTACGCTCTTTCTGATTGGTAGCCGGTAGCAAGGTTCGCCACTGCGATCCCTATTGCAGTTTTCACAGTTGTTTGCATATATTTGGTGTTCCACATTCATTCCCGGCCACCAGAATACTGATTGTAATTCAGTCAGTGATTCCTTGATCTTTCTGTGCCTAAGACCCAAACCCATGTGTGCGTCTGCTATTAAAAATATTCTCCTGTTCATGTTTGGAATCACTCTATCCCCCACTCCAGGGATTCGAGCAAAAGGAACGGAGTTTGCATCGATTATGTATGCATAATTGAGTGGATAGTTTACGGGTAGTGCTGCACAGTCGCCTTTTACGGTCGTTTTTACTGCCAGCATGGTTTCCCCGTCTATATACTTATCTGTACGCTTTTTTGTGGCTACGGAAGCCGGGTTAGTTGCTTCCGCGGTGGCTGTATTAGCCAATGAATTCCCTGCAACGTGAACGCCATCACGCTGAAGACTCTGTGCGTGAATCACGTGAGTCTTTTGTAGTTCTTTGTGTAAAAGAGCTACCTCGTTCCAGAGCTTTTTATGCTTTATTGTGGCACCTGTGTCATCTTTGTAGTCGTTTTCGATCCAACTCTGCAGTTTGTTATTGTAAGAATTGACGCAAAAATGAGAATCGCACACGATAAGTGTGGGGAATTCGCGTTCTACATTTTCGAGCGCCATCTTTAAAGATCTGATCTCAGTTCTTTGAACCGAACAGTACTTTACTGATTCAGTTTTCGTTACTTTCGGTCTGAATTTACCGCACAGCCAACGACCTTTAATGATCGCACATGCTGCATTGTAGGATTTGCTCTCTACGTTGAAATGCTGTACAAAGCTATCTGTATAGATTATACAGGCGTATTGTGGGAGAGGCAGGATTTCGATTGGCAGAGGATATTCTTCTTCATATTCTAAATCATTCAGTTCATCGTATTGCGGGGCGAAATAGTATTTCACGTCTTCCGCTCCTAGAGAATCTATACACTGTATCCATTTTGGATCCAGTGACACTGTAGGCAGGTTTACTGGGCTGAATAGCGCCTCGAAGGCGGATTCCGCTGTGAGGATATTAATCCGTTTGCCGTGTGCTAGTTCTCGTTCATTTGCTAATGCGATTTGCACTGCGTTCACAGTTCTTTCTGTGCGACTGAATGTTTTTTCTGCTTGTGTGTACAAGTGAGATTTAATTGAAATTGGTACCTTTTCTCCCTCATTAGAGGTTAGGTACGTGAATCCGCATCTTCCTGGGATGACTCGGATTACAAGATCGATCGTGTTGTCACGTGTATCTAATTTTGTTTTTGCTAACATGTCTGTTTGCAGTGATCTCAAAATTTCTGTGTGTTTTTGAGTCCAATTGATTTGTTTAAAATCAGGTTTTATTAGTTCGTAGAGAGGTTTAACCCTCTCTGCGTAATTTAGGATGTAAGTTCTTCCGAAATTCAGAAAACCTAGTATTGATTGTAAATTCTTCAGCGTTTTTGGAGCTTGGAGTACAGCGCACTTCTCTAAGAAGTTGTCCGCTAGGCTTTTCCCTTCACTTGATAATTCGTACCCTAAAAACAGTACTGTCAGATGGGCAATTCGGGACTTTTTAAAGTTGAATTTGTAACCCTCTGCTGCGAACCCAAGTATAATGGTGTTCACCCTCTTCAAGTGAGTATCCAAGTCGTCATCCGTGAGATAAATATCATCTACGTAAGACAATGCTTCATCATCATAGATTTGTAGTAACTCTGTTACCCTAGCTGAGAATAGTCCTGGGCTGTTCTTGAACCCCTGTGGGAGTCGACAGAATTTTTTCTGCGACCCAAATGCGGAGAAAGCGGTCAAGTATCTGCTTTCTGGTGCAATGTTTTGACAAAAGAAACCATTAGAAATGTCTAATGTCGTTTTGTATTTTTTCCTAACTATGTTATTCATTAGGGCTGCACTATGCGAGTTTTGTACTGCAAAAGTTTTGCAACATGTATTAAGATGTCTGTAGTCCAAAACTAGACGATATGAATTGTCTGGCTTGGAGACAGGAAACAAAGGATTGTTCATTTGAGAGGTGCATGTTTCAATCACCCCCTGGTATTCAAGTTGATCTAAGATCTCCCTGACCTGTTTTTTAGCTTCTTGCTTTATGGGATACTGCCGTTGGGCAGTTGGTTCACTTTTTAGTTGGATTTTGTGAGGCGGAGAATCCTCATCCCATCCTACATGATTTTTATATAATGCAGGTGCCTGGGCTACTGCCCATTTCCTTGCATATGTATATTTTTTATGAATCGGTATGTGATTCGAGAAGGCAGGCATAATTACTTCTTCGCCACGAGGGCACTCCCTGACAAACTCTGGGGGCCAATCTTTTTCAGCTAACAGAATATCATAGCCTTTTGAGAGCTTATCCCAAAATAGACCCTTAATTTTCCTAGTCTTATCACCCTCCATACGCAATGTTATTTCGTATATTTTATGGGGCTCGCTAAGTCTGGCGTCGGCAGTTTCAACCTGAATGTATTCATTCGTGTCCACTGTCTCCAGATGACTCATCAAGATCTTGCGAGCTATACTGATTTCTGCTGCACTGTCCAACATTGTCAATGCCCACTCCCCGTTTTTCAACTGTGTCCTCAGTATTCTCGGCATGGTTGATTACTCTAATACTGGCTACCTTCTTTTTAGGAAATTGAGATTTTTTACTCTGAGCAGGTTCCTTGTCTTTGGACTTGGTGTGCTCTCCTGGGTCTGACCGTCCTCTTCTTTCCGAATTCTGTGGAAGAGATCGAGAGGGACGTGTATCAACACTTTGATATCTATCAGGTTTTTTCAGATTATCCCTATTTCTAAGGTTATATCTTTTCTCAGAGGGCTCCCGTTGGGGAGACTGGCGTTCTCGAGTCGGAGTTCTCTCCCTCCGTCGAGGAGACCTTCCTCTGGTCTGGAAAACTTTTTCCTTGGGAGTGGATTGTTCATTTCCATCCCAGCTCTTTTTAGGAGTGTTTAAATTATTTTTAATAAATAATTTTTCAGGATTTTCGAGCAGTTGGGGCTTAACTAGTTTTCCACCCAAGCTGTCTCTACCTAATTCTTCATAGCATTTTTCTATGATTTTTGCAAGCTCAACAGGATCTTTTATATCTGTTTCCTTCAACTTCTGGCGAATCGCCACAGATGCTGCTTCTCCCTTTACGTTGGCTAATAATATAGCCGTGACCTGCTTGAAGTCTTTCAGTAATTTCATACCTAGATTTAAAGCGGGCTCTGGACCGAATTCATTTTGAATCTGTTTTAGCACGTCTGGTATTACCGCCATAGACGGAACACTGTGTGTTTTTGTGTAAATGGAAGCAAAGACTGTACCCCAAGTGTCGCAGTCCTCCACGTGTGGTGCGATTCCCATAGGAAGGCAGATGGTCAAGATTCTGTGTTTCTCAATAGGGGTAGTATCAGGAAATACTGCCTCTATTTGAGTGATTTTCTGGGCTAACCAGAAAGGAATTTGTTCCCGTTTTACGGGTGTTTTACCAAGACATGACTGTATGTTCTGTGGTGTAATTTTATTTGTGTTCCCCTGATGAGGGGTCAGCTGGTGTGAATTAACAGCTGGCTGGACTGTTGCAGTCCGTATTACATATTGGACTAATTGCCTATGTATTTTTATTAATGTGTTTAGCTGTGCTAACAGCTCTTCTCTTGACATTCTTGTAATGTCAGGATGTGGTGTGTAGCTGGCTAGAACCGGCCACGTGGCTCCTGGTCTACCTAGTGGACCGAGCCTGGTAATGTGATCATTGTGTTTTAGGGCGCCATTAAACCAGAGCAGGTGCTCTTGAAATTTAAGTGGAATTTCAACCTCCTCGAAAGGGGCGTACTCATCCGGAGGTTCCTCTATTTTGTAATAGTGAAACTCTTGTGTTATAGCGTTTACCGCTGGAAAGTTTATCCATGAATAGAATACTTCTGTCTGCCGATACTCGTGAGCCTCTATCACGAAAATTACTGTACCACCTTGAGGTGGCAGTCCGTTCTCTATAAGTTTTAAACTTATAGATCTTCTTAACTGGACCGGGATGATAATAGCATCCGGGTCTGTGTATTCGGGACCTTGCTGAGTCGCATCTACTGCGGCCCCAGAGGTTCCGTTTTCTACTGACATTTCAAAAAATGCAGGTTTTTGCAGAGTATGTCTCCAAGGAGACAAAGATTAGATGCACAATATTTTGGAACACTGTATCCTTCAACGTTGAATAAACCAGAGCTTTACATAGGAATCTCTTCCTACTAAGGTCGGGCGGATTTTAACCTT
Organism: Lissotriton vulgaris; assembly: GCF_964263255.1. NCBI lineage: Eukaryota > Metazoa > Chordata > Amphibia > Caudata > Salamandridae > Lissotriton > Lissotriton vulgaris. The sequence continues at coordinate 1,299,552,134 of NC_141695.1, read as the reverse complement.
TCACCCACTCCAGACGTCTATTGGAGTATTTACGGGAGAAAGGGGTGTGAAATATGCACGACTGAGTTACTCTACAAGTCTTACGTTAGTTTATCGCCTTACCAAACGTTAGGGCGCCATGTAGTGTAGTTCCTAGTTTCCCACTAGGCCCTGCACATTGGAATAACATAAACAGTAGTATCGACGTGGAACTGCTTATATTCCAGGCCTCCACTGACTATGCTAAACTTAATTGGGTTGTGTTACCAACTAGCTCAGAGGTCACTGGAAACTTTCTTCTCTGCATAGGAAGTGATCAGCTTCCTTGGCACAGACAAGAAGGGATTCAGTTTTCCAACAACCGTGCAACATGACAACTTTGCTCCTCAGATCAAGAGTCGATCTCTAGGGTCGTGTGAAACAATAGACATAGATTTCACTCAGTCAGTCTAGTGCAGTTTACTTTCACAATATGTAGAGAATAGAGAGACGGGCGTTTATCAATAAAGGTTAACATTTATTGAACAGTCTTTCTTCTCGTACAAGAGAAATGTATTGCCACAATTGCAATAACTGTTATTATAAAAAGTACGTACAGTAAGATAAGAATAGCGAAATAGAACTGTAAAAGCATTGATATGGTTTCTTAGCCATACAATGGTTTAAAAGTAATAAAACATATATACAGTCATATATACATTTAGGCTAACATACTCAACTGGTGCTTCTAACTAAGCCTACCCCGGTGTGCCTGACCTAAGCCTAACACGTGAGAAGGGGAGTAAGTAAGTAGCTTAAGTTAAGTTGGTTTTGCCAAGGTTTGTTTCAAGAATTCTCGTCTAAGGGTTTAGTCAACACCATACCTCTGAATAGAATGATGGAGGATTGGTATCTCCTTCAGGGGTCTCTCTCGATATCCCAGTCACCTGCGAGGGTAAACCGGAAGCGCCGGGACTGGATTTCTCTGCACGAGAAATGCAGCGGCTTCTCTCAGCGCGTCGAGGAAGGAGGGGTGACAGCGTCCGCGGGCAGCTGGGCTGGATGTCTTCGCAGAGGACGGCTGCACGGCTCCTCAAGCGTACTGAACCACAGTTCGCGCTGTAGCGGCGATAATGGTAATCAGTAGCTTCACCACCACAGGATAGCAGGCTGCAGCGACAGATTCGCTCGCTCAACAGCAGCTAGCTTCGCTCACAGCTCACACTGCTTAAGGCAACGTTGGTAATATTTATACCTGACAGGTGCCGGGTTTGACGCAAGTTTGCTGGACATAAGACGTCAATTAAAGATGTCACTAGGAAGTGACAGTTATCAGTTGCTCATTAGAGTTCCATTACTAATCAAAACATAGCAAGCGGGGATTTCCAGGTTTGCTAAGTTTTTATCTTGTTGAAGAACTCGGAGTGTTATCTAGGAATATCAGATAGTGACTGCTGCTCTGTCATTGCACTAATTGGTCGCAAAGGAAGTAGCAGAGAGTCATGCTGGAATGTGGCTCTGTTCGTGTGAGGCCAGAGATGACTTTACAGAAAATCGCACTTGAACGGTTATGCCAATATAGGGAATAAAGGGCTTTATAGCCGAATAGGGGCATAAGGTCACAGTATCGATCAGGAACCTAGATAAGCACATAACAGATGTAACGATGCCAGCAAATGACCTTTCCCTCTTTCTCTCCCGATACACAGCTCCTGGGCACCTGCTCCTCCCACCAGCCTATGAACAAGTTCGCGTAGCTGGGGGCAAAGCAGGTGCCCATCGCCGTCCCAGACTTCTGAATATACAGTTGATCTTCAAACAAAAAGATGTTGTGGGTCAGGCAAAATTCTACGAATTCAAGAATCATAATATTGTGTCTTGAAAAACGTAATTGGCGTTGTTCTAATGCATACTTAACAGCCTCTAGTCCGTGTTGATGTTCAATTATTGTGTACAGACTAGTGATGTCTAATACCATCAGTAAGTATCCTGGTTCCCACATCAAGTTCTGTATTTTCATCAAAAAGTCTTTTGTGTCTCGCACATAAGATTTCAGGGTGGATACCAATGGAAATAGGGTGTAATCCACAAAGGGGGACATGTTTTCTGTAAGGCTCCCAATGGAAGAAATAATTGGGCATCCAGGTGGGCAGTCACGGTGTTTGTGCAGTTTTGGGAGGTGGTAGAATGTGGGAGTCATAGGGCAGTTTGTTCGTAAGAACAAATGTTCGTCTTTATTCAACATCTGATGATTATACCACTTAGTGATCAGTGTATCATACTCTTTGATACTTTGCTGGTAAAGTTCGGTAGTACATTTGCTGTAGAATTTATCATCAGAGAGCTGCCTTAATGCTTCCTGTTTGTAATATTCTCGTGTCACTAAAACCACATTCCCGCCCTTATCCGAGGGCTTCACAATTATATCCGTGTCTGCCATTAAGGTCTTCAGTGCTTGTCTTTGTTGTTCCGTGATGTTGTGATTCAAATTCTGGTGGTTGGCTTTTCGGTATCTCACTAGATCATTGTTCATAGCTTCAGAAAATACATCTACCGCATCCCACGGGGACTGGGGAACAAAAATAGACACCAGTTTAAATCCACTTGTGTCTCTTTCCTGTTCTATATCGCTGCACAAAGTGATCCTCAAGCCACACGAGAGCGCTCAGCAGTGTGTGCTCTGCCCAGGGGTCGGATCCTGACCCAGGAAGAATTTTGTCGTACAAAAGAGGCGGCACAGCCAGGGTACTTGTTCAAGCCTTATTTAATTACTGCTTCACCCCACCAATGCGTTTCAGCCACAACTGGCCTTGCTCACAGTCGGTTAGTCCTTCCACAGTGTTACTTTTTATACTGTCCCAGTTTTGCCATTAGGTGGCATTCTGGGAATTGTAGTTTACAAACATTTGGAAATAATATTGAAAACAAAAAAGAAGAAGAAAGACACTGTGTGTGTTTTAGTCACACCATTTGTATGTCGCGACTTTTTGTTCGCTGTGGCTTGCACATTAGTGTTCATCAAAAGTCAAAGTATCGGGTATAGTACCCATGTTGTGATTGTTACAGTTTTATAAGCATTTATTCCAGATGAATGTGGAGATCTTCCCCAAAGTTCATTCCTCTGGGGTGTTTTGTTCTGAGTCTGATTATCATCCGAGACTCCATTTGACGGAGTTTTCGGATCGCGTCACCACCTCTTTCCATTTTACCCAGCATTTTTACTCCATAGAAATGCATTTGTCTCCAATCGCCATTCTGGCATGTACTTAGATGTTTGGCGGTTGCGTATTGCATGTTCGAATTTTTTACTGCTCGGATATGCTCCAAGATCCTCTTTTTCAACATGCATGTGGTGCATCCAATGTACTTCATGCCAAATTTGCATTCCACGATGTATACCACATTTTTGGAAGTACATGTGATGTGTTGGTCTATTTTCATTAGTTTTCCATCTGGTTCTTGAATTACTTTCATGTTTTTTCCAATCTTACAAGCTTTGCATGTGTTGCATGGTTGAAAGCCTTTCTGCTGGTCTTTCAGCCAGTCTGTTTTTGGTTTTACCTGAAAGTAACTTTTGACCAGTAGATCTTTCAAAGAGGTGTTTTTTTTGTACGTTATTGATGGTACTTCGCCAATTGTTGCTCCAATGTCAGGATCCCCTGATAGGAGATGCCAGTATTTTTTCATTATTCGGGCAATATTTCCACTTTCCTTACTGAAAGTTGTTACAAATCTGGGTGGTGCGTTTTTTTCTGTTTTCTTCGGTTGCTCAATTAGTGTTTGTGTCCTGGTTTTCTGATCTATTTTTTTCTTGCATTTTCTCAGAACACGTTCCTCATATCCTCTCGCTGTGAATCTTCGTTTGCTTTCTTGAATCACTTTTTCCGCATCTTCTGGTATCGAACAATTTCTCTTTAAGAGTGTGAATTCCCCATATGGTATGCTGTTTAAAAGGGATTTAGGATGGAAACTTGTCCCATGCAGCACGCTATTCGTTGCAGTTTTTTTCCGAAATAGGGTGGATTCCAATTTTCCATCAGACACATATATTTTGGTGTCTAGGAAATCTATTTCCTTTTTGCTTGTTGTGCACGTGAACTTTAGACCTAGATCATTGTCATTCAGCTTTCTGAAATAATTCTGAAACTGAGAATTTGTACCATTCCAAATGATAAAAAGGTCGTCGATGTAACGCACCCAAAGTATTATTGGATCTAGATCTAATTGGTTGTCTTGGTTCCATGCTGTGGTCTTCTCCCACCAGCCCATGGTGATGTTTGCAAAGTTGGGAGATAGAGAAATGCCCATGGCTGTACCACATTCTTCCTTGTACAATTGTTTGTTGAAAAGAAATATGTTATTTTTCAAACATAGATCCACCATCTTTATCAGCATTTTTGTATGATCCAGTTGCGTGATGCTGCGTTGTTTCAAATAGTATTCGCATGCTTCCATTCCGACCTCATGGCGAATCGACGTGTAGAGTGAGACCACATCAATTGTGGCTAAGAGATAGTCAGAGTTCCAGGTTACATTCATCAGAATTATTAAGAAATCTCCGGTGTCTTTTATGTAAGAGGGCAGACTTTGGGCAATGGGAGCCAAAAATGTGTCGACATAGTTGGAGATATTTTCATATAGTGAGCCACAAGAGGAAACGATTGGTCTTCCCGGAGGATTTACTAGGGTTTTATGAATCTTGGGTAAGAAATATATGCATGGTATTATGGGGTGATCAATTGTTAGATACTTTTTCTCTTCTTCATTGATTAACCCTCTTTCATACCACATATCTAAATGTTCCTGCAATTCCTTCTTCATTTTCACATATGGATTTGTCTCTAGTTTCTTGTAGTTGTTTTCTTGATTCAATTGCCTTTCTGCTTCTGCTATATAGTCTGTTGTTTGCATCAGCACAATATTGCCCCCCTTATCAGCAGGTTTTATTGTAATTTTGTCATTCTCAATCAAAGTTGTGATTGCATTGCGTTCTGCTTTCGAGAGATTCTCGCGTGCATTATTTCTCACTTTTGAAAGGTTGTCCAGTTCTTTTGTTATTGCATCTGAAAATAAATCTATTTTGTTTCCTGGTGATAAGATAGGATAATATCTCGATTTTCTCCTTAATCCAGAACTTAGTCTCTCATTTGTTTGGATATTTAGTTCTTCCAAGATTTCTGAATCTGATAATGAAGTTCCGTTTTGGTCAAACAGTGTTTCAAAGCTATGCCTGAGATCAGGTAATTCTGCAATTGTGATGAACACGATGTCATCTATGTTTTCATTCACTGTGTTTACGGGTTCAGTTGGTTTGCCAGCATGTACCTTAACTAACTTTAATTTTCTGATGTACTCGTAAAAGTCTATCCGTGTTTCAGTGTTATCAAAATGAGATTCAGGGCAGAATGATTACCCTTTATTCAGAACAGTGCGTTCTGTTTCAGTCAATTGATGATCAGAGAGATTAACAATTAGGTTTGCTTCCGATTGCGAAGGGGGTACTGTCTTCTTTCTCCGCTTGGACCTGCGGGTTTTTCTGGTACTGGCGAGGGGATTGTTTGGTTCTGTGTTCCCCTTCCTCTTCCTCTGTATCCTTTGTTGGAATATGATTGCATTCCCCTTCCCCTTCCTCTGCCTCTTACGATACTTCTCTCCAGATTAATCAATCCGACTTCCTCTAAAACAGACCAGTTTTTTGTCTGGTAAGCACTTCGTACTGATTCATTGTCACTTATGTCTGATTCACTGCCACTGGACGCCAATTTGTTCATTGAATAGTTCTTTTTTAAAGTGTCATATCGTCTGGCGAACGTGAGAATCCTTCCATGAATATAATCTCGCTCATCCCTTTGGAATTTCCGCTCTTTCCATTCTTCAATTTCCTTCTCATAGGAATCTAATTGTGCTTCCATTTCTTGGCGTAGCTTTGTAACTTCTTCCTGGTTGCTTTCATCTGATAACTTATCCTCTAATTCCTTAATTTTTTGTGTGATTTCATCCACATCAATTCGCGCATGTTTAACCAGAATGCGCATCATGTTTAAAGAGCATTGCGTGTTGTTTTCAATCCATTTGTCTATTAAGTCTTTTTTCACTTCTGGATGCGTGGGCATAGTGAAAATCCTCAAGCCTCGAGGAATGCGTTTTACTTCCACATATTTTTCAAGCGCTATTGCTTCCCAGCTTTTATTTATTTCCTTTCTATACAATTTCTCCAAAGCATTTATTTGCTGCTTTAATGTGATATCAATTGTTTTGGGCGCTTTTGAAGCTGTTGTTGTTTCATCTGGTTTAGCCACAGTTTTGAACATGGTCGTCACTTTAGAAGCTGTTTTGGCTGCGCGAGCTTCTATGTTTGTAGTACTTTTATTCCACACACTTTAACTTCAAGGGTGAAATCGTGTATGCACGGTACCTTTAAGGCATTTCTCCTGGCCTGATGTACTTGAAAACTGCCCGTAATGTTTACGGCTGCGGCGTCTTGCTTCGAGATTCGTATCAGCCACTTCGATTACCTGCTACAATGTCATAGGGAAGTTAGTATTCCGCTTACCTTGCGCGGAGTTGATCTGTATCGGAGGCTCCTCATAGCTCCTCCGTTCCTCCGCTGCAAGCGACGGCAATGTTTCCAAGGAGTCCTTCAAATCAGGTAATCGGGCGCTTCTCTCGGCTTTTCTCTCTCGCTGCACAAAGTGATCCTCAAGCCACACAAGAGCGCTCAGCAGTGTGTGCTCTGCCCAGGGGTCGGATCCTGACCCAGGAAGAATTTTGTCGTACAAAAGAGGCGGCACTGCCAGTATACTTGTTCAAGCCTTATTTAATTACTGCTTCACCCCACCAACGCGTTTCAGCCACAACTGGCCTTGCTCACGGTCGGTTAGTCCTTCCACAGTGTTACTTTTTATACGGTCCCAGTTTTGCCATTAGGTGGCATTCTGGGAATTGTAGTTTAAAAACATTTGGAAATAATATTGAAAACAAAAAAAGAAGAAGAAAGACACTGTGTGTGTTTCCGTCACACCATTTTTGTATGTCGCGACTTTTTGTTCGCTGTGGCTTGCACATTAGTGTTCATCAACGTACTTTGACTTTTGATATATATATATATATATATATATATATATATATATATATATATATATATATATATATATATATATATATATATATATATATATATACATACATTTTTGTTTTTAATTTCAGAAAAACATCTAAGAAAAGAGATTCATTGAACATATCAAGGAGCATACAGTAATCCATGAACTACAAACAACAAATCAAAGTAAGTTTTCTTCTTAAAAAAACAATATTGTTAAAAAAAGAGCATAATTTATTTTCGAAAACCACTGAGTTCTTGAATCAGGACAGGTGGTGGGTGCACAGTGAGTAGGAGTAACATAAAATCAATCGCCAGTAAGTAATCAACTCAGGACAATCACCAAACAGTGACTTAGGAAACCAAAGACAAATCTAACTACAATGGATACTTTCCTAGGAGGAAGTAATAGCTTGTGACTAGGGTACGATTTTCAAAAACAACTTCACAACGTAACAACCAAAGAGCGGGTGCTAAACAGTGAATTAGGAAGAAATGTAATATACCAGCTTCACTATGTACTTCACTGAGAACAGGTGTTGGATAGTGACTAGAATACAATTTAATATTCCAACACTCCCAGGAAAATAGCCAAAAGGCTGGTGGTGGGTAGACACCTATTGTATAATTTATTTTCTAATTTTAGAATTCGCTCCAACAGTAGTTTGGGATATCAAAATTAAAGGAGTCTGCACAAATCCATAAAAAGAATGACAACTGTACACAGTAAGTTCCTGTAAAATACTTAAGCTTGCAGACACAGGGTTCAAAGTAATATTCCCAAACAAAAAGGCACATGCAGAACAGTGAATTTGAACCTATTTGTTAAATCTGAATGCAGCAGATACTTAGCAATTTTATATTCTAACTCCACCGGGTATTTACCTCTGAGCAGGTACTGTACAGTGAGTGGGTCAAATTTATTATTCCGACTCCACAAAGGAACTTACCTCTGAGGAGATGCTGAACAGAGTCTAGAGTTCAATGTTATATAACAACTGCAGTGGGTATGTACATCTGAGCAGGTCCTGGACTGTGAGCAATGTCCAATTTTATATTCCAACTCCAGTGGGTACTTACCAGAGTTCTGGTGCTGGACAGTGAGTAGGGTCCAATTTTACATTCCTACTCCTCCCGGTACTTACCTCTGAGCAGGTGCTGGACAGTGAGTAATGTCCAATTTTATATTTCAACTCCAATGGGTACTTACCAGAGCGCAGGTGCTGGAAAGTGAGTAGGGTATAATTTTATATTACAACTCCAGTGGATACTTACCAGAGTGTAGGTGCTGGACAGTGAGTAGGGTCCAAGTTTATATTCCAACTCTACCGAGTACCTACCTCTGAGCAGGTGCTGGACACTGAGTAGGGTTCAATTTTATATTCCAACTCCACCGGGTACTGACATCTGAGCAAGTACTGGACAGTGAGTAGGGTCCAATTTTATATTCCAAATCTGTCAGATACTTACCTCTGAGCACGTGCTGGAAAGTGAGTAGGGTCCAATTTTATATGCCAACTCCAGTGGGTACTTACCATAGAGCAGGTGCTGGACAGTGAGTAGGGTCCAATTTTCTATACAATCTCTAGTGGGTATAAACCTCAGAGCAGTTGCTAGACAGTGACTAGGGTGCATTTCTATATTCCATCTCCTCTGTGAACTTCCCTCAGAGCAAGAGCTGGACAGTAACTAAGGTCCAATATAATATTACAACTCCCCCAAGAAATTCCCACAGGGCTGCTGATGGATAATGACTTATTATTAGGGGTGGGAGTTAAATTCCGTTCCGCTCGCGGACATTGCGATAATTTGACATTTGTGTGTTCCGCGGGGAGCGCGAAAATGCTCAAATATCCACGATCCACAGCGTACAGGAAATTTTTTCATGCTCACGCTTTAAAATACATTCTCACGAGCGCGATCGCCTTACCTGGATCCCCACGTTCGCCGCAAGTATTCCCGATCTGGTTGCGTGCTTCATGAGATGTTGGTAGCCGTTTGCGCTATCTTGCGAGAGTTTGCGCCCACGAGGACATCATTTGTCTCGCGATCATGCACCGTGAGAGTATGAGATCACGAACACGTCATTCTCCACCGCGAGCGAGAGCGTGAGGACGCAAACACGTCATATCAAGCGTGACAAGGAGCGAGAGACCCCGAACACGTCATTCTCCACCACGGGCGAGAGCGTGAGGATGTGAACACGTCACATTGAACGCGACAAGGAGTGAGAGAACCCAAATGCGTCATATCCAATGCGACAGGGAGTGAGAGAACGTGAACACGTCATTTTGGACGCGCCATCGACATCTGGGGGAAGTAAGGTGAAGCTTGAGAACTCGAACATGTGACATTTTCAATCTGGAGAAGAATATCAGCTCTAGCAGCATAAAACCTTCTGCAAATGATGACTTGGATGAAAAAACCTCCTCAGATTGACATTTAGCTGTCCTTTTTTGTGCAAGGAGTCCTTTTTTTAAAAATGGGGGGAGAGGGAGGAAGTTCCAAAAAATCTCCAACTTCCTATTCCTGTCCAGCAGGCTCTTCCCAGTGCTTTCTCCATCTCCTGCTCATTCTGCCTTTGGATTTTGAGCTGGAAAGATCACTCTTTTTGTCTGCTGCATCATTGTCATTGGATTTGAGGATTTTTAATTGGCTATTTGACAAGTAAGTGGTTGTTGTGTCTGTTTGATTGGGGGCATTGCAGTAGTTGCTACTACAATTTAATTTTGGTACATATCATTCCTTCTTTTTTTATGTTGTGGGTCATCATTTAGGGCATGGATGGCATTGGATTGAGTTGGGAAATATGTTTTTTTTTTGGGTGGGCTTTCTGTTGTTGGGCCTGGCCATGTGGGCAGTGGCCATTTGGAAGCCTAGGCCTGCAAGCTTGTCTGGCCTTGTCTGCCAACAGGTCTGTTTCATCCAGTAGGCTCAGAGCAGATAGCCACAGCTGCATTAAACAAGTGTTTCTGTGTGGCCTGTTGAATTTAGACATTATTTAGGGCATAGATGGCATTGTATTGAGTTGGGAAATGTGTTTTTTTGGGGTGGGCTTTCTGTTGTTGGGCCTGGCCATGTGGCTGGTAGCCATTTTGAAGCCTGGGCCTGCAAGCTTGTCTGGCCTTGTCTGCCAACAGGCCAGCTTTCATTCGGTAGGCTCAGAGCAGGTAGCCACAGCTGCATTAAACAAGTGTTTCTGTGTGGTCTGTTGAATTTAGACATCATTTAGGGCATGGAATGGATGGCATTAGATTGAGTTGGGAAATGTATTTTTTTGGGGTGGGCTTTCTGATGTTGGGTGTCTTAAAGACATGCCTTTGTTGTGTGTGTTGGTGTGCAATGCATGCACCCTGTAGACCTTTTTTGGGCCTGTGCATTTTCGTTTTTGCATTTTATTGCATTAAAAAGGCAGAGCAGTGTGCTTTAGCATGCATCCTTTGCCTGGCTTGTATAGGCCTTTTGTCAGCTCCTGGTGTTTCCCAGGCCCCCTGCTTGTTGCTTGAGTTTTGCGAGTGTACATGTGGCTGGTGGCTTTTTTTTGTGGTGGGAGTTATTAGTGTCCTGCTTTTGCCATAGAGGCCTGCATGGTTTTCCTATTGGCCTACTGCTTCTATCCATCCCCTTTGCCAGCAGCAGCTCCATGAATGATGTGATGCTCAAATAATGTAATGCCAACAACTGGTGCACCTGCGTCCTGCCTGACATCTGAAGAAGATGGCCCCAAAGAAAGGTACCAGGTCCAGTACCAAGCAAGTTGCCGGTGAGAAGAAGGGACAGAAAAGGCAAGTGCCACTAACTGTGACTGGTGTGTCGGCCAATGTTTTTTTTGGGACCAAAAAAATTACGCCTGCAGCAGCGTTGTCCGGGAACCAAGCTGGGAGCAGCATCTCCGCACCAGTGGTCCAACGCCACCAACATAGGCCGAAGCCCTTGAGTGTCGCAGAGGTAGCCAGTCTACTAATGAGCAGCGATGTTGAAATGTCATTATTGCAAAGTAGTACACAATCAACACAGGCGGAAACTCAGCAGATAAGTGTGCAGCAGCAGCAGCAACAACAGCAGCAGCCATAAGAACATCAGCAGCCACAAGAACAGCAGCAGCGGCAAGAACAGCAGCAGCCGCAAGAACAGCAGCAGTCACAAGAACAGCTCACAATAGTAGTTGTTGCTCCTGAAGTATTGGCATTTCAGAAAATCGAGCTTCCTGCAGAGAAATGGGAGCAAACCACTGTTTTGGAAGATCTATTGTCTTCCAGACCACCAGCAAGGAAAAGGAGGCTTAGGCCATCATCTCCTTCTTCAAGCCCTGCTTCTGATGATCGTGATGCCACTTGGCAGCCACCAGCTCAGTCTGAGAGTGATGCATGCTATGGAGGTAGATGTACAAGAGGTATTGAGGTATTAACACATGAATTCAGCAAGGAGGACAGTACAATGGGCCAAGCTATCTCATTATTGCAAATGCTAGAGCATCAGCTGAAGAAGGTGTCTGGAGCATACACAGGGGTAGAGGAAAAAAAGAAGCCTATGACTTGGTGGAGAGCTTAGCCCGTCATTTAGCTGAAAATACAAGGGTGCAAAATAAGATTTTGTTACAAGAACATTACATTTCTGCCACAATTCTGGATCCATGGGCAAAATTGGCACTGAATACATTAATTCCTTTTTCAGAGATGGATGTTGCCCGCTACAAAACGTGGATAGCTGAGGCAGCGAGTAAGTTGGAAAATGAACGGCTGCTAATTAAAAGCCCGCTAAATCAACCCACAAGCAGTACTGCAGCAGGGCATCCGGCATCAAGTGCAACTTCAGAGGCTGGGGGCATGCGTTTGGCTCAGAACACTCACCATCACTATTGACAACAGCAACAATAACTGGATCATTAGCCCCAGTAGAATCGTTACACGATTGGTATTTACAGTTAGGCGTTGGTATCAAGTACAGTGCTGATGCACAGAGGAAAGAGCCTGAAAAACGGTTAGCATCAGCACCCCTGAACATTGAATGGATGGTCCAGGCCTATCTGGACGACCCAACAGAGGTGTATATTGATCAAAACCCATAGTAGTATTGGTATAGGAAAAGGGCTGAATGGCCACTGCTCAGTAGGCTGGCGATAAGCTATCCTGCTTGCCCTGTTGCAAGTATCTCTTCCGAATGTGTTTTCAGTGCTGCTGGTTCCATTGTAACAGTGAGAAGGAACAGTCTCCCGCCCAAAAACGTGGAGAGGTTAACAATGATCAAAATGAATCAGCACTTCATACCACCGAATTACACAATACATGAATCAAGGGAGGAAGATGAGGACAGCGGCTCAGGTGATGGAAGTAGTGTGGTACATGATTACCTACTACTGGTTGAACGCCCAGAGTTTGAGGATGAGCTATACTTCCCTGACAATTAGGCTTGCACTTACTGTCTTCCTCCCTTATTTTCCTTTATTTGTGTGTCTGTCTTTCCGGTTACAAACTTTGAATCACAACAAATCCATCACCACCGTCTTATTCAATATACAAGTTTCAGCTGTCTGCATTTCACAGTATAGTCCTCCGAATCCAGCTCCTCCGCTCCATCCTCCTGAATCTGCCCTCAAGACAGATGATGATTAGATGAAAAAATAAAATCTTTCTTAGTCCTGCCAAAAGAAGTGGAACATGATGACTACTATAGCTATCCTCCTTTTTGAGCCGAGAGAGACTACCCATTGTCTGAAAAGTGAAAATGGGATGGAACAGGTAATGAATGATGCCATGCATTGGACGCAGTGATTTTGTTTGTTGTGCATGAAGTTATTTCATTGTCTACTAATCATCATTCTACACACTAAACGTACCTCAAGGCAATTTTCCCCTTCTTGCAACTATTTTTAAAAAGAAAATTGTACTTTTAATGCAGCTTTATACATTGCTTTTGATTGAATACAGGAAGGGGACTCAATCTGTACACTGCACACTGAGTATGACAACAGCACCTTCCATGATGATGATGGCAAAAAAGACGGCCCGTTAACTTAAGATGAGAAGGAACAGGTAATGAAAATTAATAGCATGCATTGGACACCTGACTCTGAGTGATTGGTGTTTGTGTTTTTGTTGTTCGTTGTGCATGAAGTGAAGTCAAAGTGTACTAGTAGTCTTACTGTACACACTAAAGAGTGACTCAAGTCAATAATATTTCTACTCTTGTTGTTTAATAACAAAATTGCACTTCTACTGCAGGCCGATCTTCACAGTCAGCCAGTACAAGTATCAGAGATGATTGATGGAATAATAACAAGTCAGGAGGACGTTTTATGAGTGGCATAAAAGGTAAACAAGTCAATAACAACCACAGCAGACATAAATGTCTGTCTAGAAGTGGAGTTGAGTGTAGCGGTGGGATGACTGCGGTGCATTTTTTTAGTCACTTAAATTGTAAACTGCTATGTCGCTGGATATGTGCTTTGTCCAACTCTTTAAAAAAATGTTCTTAAAGGGAGGATGTGCTAAGCGACGTGCCGTCACTGTGGGCCTGCTCTGTCCTGTTGTTGTTGAAGGTCAATGCTGGAAACAGACTAGAGTAGAGATGATGCGTACATGCCATCTTGGAAAGTGTTCTTGTTGCACTACACCATAACTTGTGCATTTTTTTCAACTTTGTTTCTCAATATCCCTTTTGTTTTTCCATCTACAATTACAGGCCAGGCCTTGCGCTATACTTGGGAAAACATTACAATGCACACTTACCTTACCAATAAATCTACATTTGCCAGGCCGGCAGTGGCGACTGGTGACATCCAAGATTGATGGACAAGAGGAATGCTGAGATGCAAATCCACATTTTTGACCAGGATAATACAGTAACAGTATCAACTTTCATCATCTTTTAAATAATTTGATTAATTTTATTGTCTACAATCTTTACAACAGTGTGTTCTTCTTGTTGTTATTATTATCATTAGGTTTGCTCTCTGTTTATGATTCATCGCTGCCAATATTTAAAAAAATGATTTGCTATCTATAAAAGTAAGCCCGGAACAACTGAACAAGAACAGTATGTAATCCGGGTCTCCTTATCAATCATCATCATGCATGCATTTCCTTATTTTCCCTTTACATATTGATATGGATATGGTAGTCTACAGAGATTGTGTTTTGTTGTTTTATCCATGTGTTCTGTTTTTCATTTTCAAACCTTTCCTCAAACCCCCCTTCCCATCCATTCAACAAACCCTAACCCTCTCCCTCCGGGCTGTGTGACTTATTGAGGTGTGACTAAATTAAATGTACACCAATAATTTATCACACGCTTGCTGGGGTGGATGTGGCGAAAGCAACTGTACTTCAATTTCAAGGCAGAGCAAGGATCATCTTCTGCTTGCCCACCCATGAGCAGTATATTTTAGAGGTGATTTTTATTTACCAATGGAACATACACTTCCGCATTAATTACCAGCATTGATAGGATTTGTTGTCATCCTCATACACAGCACTAACTGTTACGCTTGTGTCGAATATACTGTAGGCCTAGTTAAGAGACTCAACACAACTATAGTTTGTAACTATGTTTAATAGACTATCCAAACCACCGTTATGTTTTGTTGTAAAATATTTTGGCATATTATTGTTTCGCGGTAAGTTCTGTACTGTCCTTCATTCTACTACTCCTCGAACAGTCTCTCTCAGGCGACTGACTGTCTAATTTTCTTTTTTTGCAAATGCTGCTGCCCTGCCAGTGTCTACTACTACCACCACCACAACAACCATGGCATGTTAGGAAAGGAAACCATCATTACCATGCAGCCATCGCTGTGCCTAAATTAAACATCAAGCAAAGATAAGAGAAGTTTGGGGGAGGCAAAATTAATAATGGACATTTTTTCAATCAATTCACACACCCCTTTGAGTCCAGTTAAAGAACTCATAGACTAGACGAGAGAGACTGACAGTACTAGTAGGACAACTCAATCAGTGAGGGGTGCCACATCTATCTTTTTGTGTCATACAAAGTCAGCCAATTATTTAAATCAAACACTGGCTATGGGTGGCCCTGCACCAGCAAGGAGACAGTGTGATGTAAAACAGTAACCCCACCCACAAAACATTAACAACATTGTATGTAAATTAGAAATATTGATTTAATAACCCTAAAAAATAAACTATGTAAAAAACCCACAAAACCTGATCCACCCCTCTCCCTAACCCCAAACAATGTCCATAAAGATGTCCAACCAAATGTCCAAAACCCCAACGCTCATTCCCACCCACCAAAACAATAAATAAAAAAGGGGCAATAAACAGGGTCTCCTGGGATACAGCAGGATTGTCTTTGGAGGACACGCACTGCCTCCGTAAGTAGGGAGATGCAGTGCTTTAGAGCGCGACAGTTCCAGCCACAGTGGGGGGGCACCAGTGATGGAAAGGCGGTGGCGGGCAGCCGCCAGACGGTGGTGCCGTACCGCTGGAGGGCGGTGGCTGGGACCCGGGACATTGGAGGAGTGCTCAGCTGCTGCCGCCTCCTTCTCCTTCTCTTCCAGGACCACCAGCTGTCGATATTCCACTTGTATCGCCTCCAGCTTCCGGCGCCATGCCTTGGTGGCCAACTCCTTCCGATCCGGATTTGGAAGGAGTAGCTGTATATCAAAAAGAAAAAACAAGACTATTGTAAAATATACTCTTAGAAAAACAGTAAGACAAGTTAATTATACACATAGTGGCATGGTAGCACTATAAAGCACAGTACATAACATTTATGGTAAGTTTCTACCCCCACCTTTGCTTAGTCTTTAACATTTGCGGGATTTTTTCAGGCATTCAACTACCATGCATCAGATTCCTATCAGCCACCTTTGCAATTTGCATGCTGCATCACACGTATCCTTCTCTCTGTCAGTCATAAGTACTAAATCTCGCCTGTCCTTCTTCCTTCCATCAGTCTTTCCCTTTTCGCTAAAAGGGACCGCCCGCCATAAGGATGGGGGACCTGTGGGGGCAATTAGGATGCGCCCACAGGATGTGTCAGACGCATCCCGTATTTTTAACATTGCGGCGGGCGGTGCTGAAAGCACCTCCCGCACCAATGCTAAAAATATTTGTTGTGCTTTTCTAAGCACAACTTGACAGGCACCTGCCATGTTGTGCTTTTAAAGGCAGGGGGTACCATAGGCACCCCCCATGTGCAACCCCACCCCCCAGAGTCCATGGGGGCCCGCAACAGGCCCCCAAGCATACTCTGACCCTTGACCCCATCTTCAGGCAGGTCGCTCCCCACGGCGCGCAGCTCCACGTGACTGCGCCCGTGCCCCTGTGCCCCCGCTCCCGACTCCGTGTCTGTGTCTGGCCCGCCTCCACCCACAGGCTACCACCTGCGCCTCATCCCTGGTGGCCAGTGGGCCTTAGGTATGTAGCTGCTGCTCGCATTCTGTGCCCCCATTACTGTATTGTGACCGCTGTATTTGTTCCCCAGTTTTTTTTCTGTGACCTCTTGCATTGTGACCGTATTGCCTCTGTTTTTATTGCTGTTGCTGCCTTACCTTAACTTAGCCTTGTTTGCTTCCTTCGTGTTGTGCTCGTTCCCTCTTCCTGCCGCTGCGTCCCTGCGGTCCCGACCCCCATCCCATTGGCTCTCCCCCCTCCCAGCTGCTCCCCCCTCCCACCTCCCCTTTTTATGGCGGCCGCAGCGGGGTCGCCAAAGGCGCACCAAAGGCAAGCCCGTCTGCACCCGTCCGTGCCTGGACCGCGCCCAGCACCAGAACCCCTGGACCCCGAAGCCGCCACAACACCAGACTACACTACGATTCCAGCACTCTCCATGCACTCAACCCCTGACAAGATCACTCCTGCTACCGAGCCACCCCGAATCGCACCCAAGGGCCCTTCACCTGCCGGAACTGCAGCTTCACCAGCATCCGGCCTACCAAACCATCAACTAGAGAACACAACCACCTCCTATGCATCCTCATCAACACCTGCTCCGCCCGTAAGCACGCCATCGAACTCTTGGACATCCTAGACTCAACCCCCCCTGACGTCGCCTTCCTGACCGATACCTGGCTGAACACCACCTCGGCTCCAGACATTGCCATAGCCATCCCAGAAGGCTACAAGATCTCCCGCAGAGACCGCACCAACGGAGTGGGAGGTGGAATCACCATCGTCCACAAGAACACCCTCCGACGACACCCTCACCACCGCCGAGCACATACACTTCAAGATCCACACCGACCCCAACACCACCCTCAAAGGAACACTTGTCTACATACCACCCGGACCCCGACACGGTCTGCCACCGCACCCTAACAGCACACCTCCATGACGCCGGAATACAAGAAAAGGCCCTGGCGTGGACCACATCCTTCCTCTCCGGCAGAACCCAGAGCGTTTGCCTCCCACCCTTCTGCTCCCAGACCACCGAGATCATCTGCGGCGTTCCACAGGGATCATCCCTCAGCCCGACGCTGTTCAATATCTACATGGCACCACTCGCCCACGTCGCCCGACAGCATAGCCTCAACATCATCTCCTACGCCGACGACACCCAGCTGATTATCTCCCTCACCGAAAACCCCCACATCACCAAGGCCAACCTTCACAGAGGAATGAAGGCCGTCGCCAAATGGATGAAGAACAGCAGGCTGAAGCTGAATTCAGACAAGACAGAGGTCCTAATCCTCGGTCCCACCCCCTCACCCTGGGACGACTTCTGGTGGCCAACATCGCAAGGAACAGCCCCAGAACCCACCGACCACGCACGCAACCTGGGGGGGTCAT
Source organism: Lissotriton vulgaris (assembly GCF_964263255.1). NCBI lineage: Eukaryota > Metazoa > Chordata > Amphibia > Caudata > Salamandridae > Lissotriton > Lissotriton vulgaris. The sequence continues at coordinate 1,299,534,326 of NC_141695.1, read as the reverse complement.
CCTCGACTCCTCCCTCTCCATGACCAAGCAGGTCAACGCCGTCTCCACTTCCTGCTTCAACACCCTCTGAATGCTCCGCAGGATCTTCAAATGGATCCCCTCGGAGACGAGAAAAATCGTCACCCAGGCCCTCATCACCAGCAGACTGGACTAGGGGAACGCCCTCTACGCAGGAACAACAACCAAGCTCCTGAGACGGCTACAAAGCATCCAGAACACCTCAGCACGACTGATCCTTGATGCCCCCGATGCAGCCACATCACACCCCTCCTTAGAGGCCTGCATTGGCTCCCCGTCAACAAGAGGATCACCTTCAAACTTCTCATCCACACACACAAAGCCCTACACAGCGCTGGACCAGCATACCTCAACGGCCGACTCAGCTTCTACACCCCCACCCGCAGCCTCCGCTCCGCCAAACTCGCCCTCGCCACAGTTCCACTCATTCGGAAAACTACCGCCGGCGGCAGATCCTTATCCTACCTCGCCGCCAAGACCTGGAACTATCTCTCTACCGGCCTACGACAGCCCCAGGACCTGCTGGCCTTCAGAAGACATCTCAAGACCTGGCTTTTCGATCAGTAGCAGCCTCCCCCCCCCTCCCCCCCAGCACCTTGAGACCCTCACGGGTATGTAGTGCGCTTTACAAGTGTTTGATTGATTGATTGACTCCGCATGCCTGGAAAGGCATCCAAAAATGCACATTCTAATATGGCTGGCGGTGTCTTCTAGACACCGCCACCATATTGAACCCTTTTCCACCCGGTCAACATGTCATACGTGCGGAAAAGCGACAGCCGGTCTTTCCATCCGCCGCGGACCCCTCAGTTATTGTAATATGGTGGGGGTCTTTTCTACAGGGATGGCAGGCAGTTTGCCGTGGCCGGCCCGGCGCGGGCAATCTGCCCCCATCCTAATGGGGCCCTAAGTCTCAACAGTACAGTATACAAACAGTACACCCTTTAGGTGAGTTTAATGTCAATAGTTAAGGATTATGAATCTAACTTACCACCGCCCACCACTGGTGCTGGCTCGCCCCCTGCAGCTCCATTTGCAACTGCCGCATCTTCGCCAGCCACGTCGCCTTTGCCGCTGGCCCCGGCACTGGTGGTCGGTAGTGCGCCTAGAAAAAACATTACACATTTTTTAGGTGTCATATACACCTCCCTCTATTGGTCACTAGCAAGATTAAAAAATGAGTTAATAGTATACAATACATCACTAGTACAAATCAGGTAGTACTAGAGTAGACACACTAGTAGTTATATGGTCCCTAGGGTCATTCTAGTCTTTGCTTAGTTAGCCCGAGCCATGCAACCTTTTACCTTTGTGTCTTTTATTTTTGCACATGTGACGTTACCTCGCAGCTTGTTGTATAAGACACCTTTGAGCCCACATGACCTCATACTGCTACTGTCTAAGCTCTGCATACAAGGTCAACCAAAACATTAACAAGCCACTTTTTTATGAAGTTGTGGTGTTAGTCCATATTGCTTAATCATAAAAATGCTACACTGAGAAATGCTTGCAATATACTAACGTGCACCATTTTTCTCATTACAGACAGAAGATTCCCTTCTATGAACCAGAGCTTTGCAGAGCTTATGTTGTAACAACTACCAGTACTAGGTTCTTCTAAGGTGAGGGGTCCCCACAATTCGCTCAGAGATCTTCATTTATACTTTTATATAAACTATATTCCTAACAAGGGGATGGTGGTGCTTCCACCACTGTTCAGTTATCATGATTTCCCTTTTTTTCCTATGGACTTCTAGTTGTTGTAACTGTAAGTGTAACAATGTTTATTGGTATGCATTTTCCTGTTGGTGCTGCATTATAGAACAACGTAGATAGCTTGTCAATTCAAAACAATATGTTTGAACTTACATAGACTCGGTGGTATTTGGTGTGGACTTACACGAGTGAGTGAGCGAAAGGAAGGGTGTGCATATGAATTGCTTCCATGACTGAGAGGTCGGGTGTGTTATGTTCTGGGATATCGACTTGTTGGGTATCTTGAGGGTAGGGTTCGGAGAGCTAATAGTTATGACGAGACACTACTATAACTAGTCGGGCAGGGGATTGTGGTGGGTTCTGAACTTCTGATTGAGGTGTGAGGAAGGTCTAACCTCCCATCACCAACATCCTATTTTCTTGTGCAAAGTTCTGTATGTGCAAAATCCCTACAACAGTAGTAGTATGTTCTATCCTATCAAAATAGTAATACATCTGGTTGGTAGTACAAGAGGACAGCCCAAAGGACTGGACTTAATGGCTAGAGCTACTGGTGAATCTGAGTTTTATTTAAAACGTTTTAAATAAAGAGTGGCCAACTGGGCAAGCTTAGCTACTACAGACAGACTAATAGTAGTAGTACAGAGAGTCATCATAGCAGAGGCAGGGATAACAAGAATTTCGAAACAGATAGTACAGATCAAAGGATAATTCTTGGGGAAAAATAGCATTAGGAAACAGAAACAATAGTTCGGAAACAATATGGTGGAGTAAAAGTTCTGGAATAAGAATTATTAATATTAAAAACAAAAAAACTTACTAGGGCCAGCAGAATAGCCCTCATTGGCATCCTCCTGTTGCTGCTGTTGTGCTCCTTCTGCCGACTGTCTGCCTGCTCCTGGGTGCTGAACAAGAAAGATATAAGAAAGAGACAAACATTGATGCTTGGTGTGAAACAAATAAAATATTTTTAAAGAACGGTCAAAAAAACACTTATGTAAACAACAATTGCAATAACTAAATTGACCGATCTCATCTGGTCAACAAGTAATATCAGGGGATTCGCGTATCGACTACTTACTATTTATCAACACTAATCCAGTCTTCCATTCTGATTCCAGAATACGAACTAAGCCTAAGTAGTACGTACCACCAGACCTAGCCCACCTATTCCAGGCGTGCCAATTGTACATTAAGTATGCATTTCCACTTCCACTGCCACTCCACTATCAATCCTTCCCTATCTCTTAGTGACAGGACAAAGTAAGGGCCAGATTCACTATAGCATTACGTAACTTAATTTCTCTAAAATAAACTCTTACATAATCACGCTAAGCGAGCGCGAACGCAAAGTTGCAAACAAGAAAGATTAGTACCGCAGAAGAGCACCTGTGTCATCATAACAATCACAGAAGACTTTTAAACTTAATTTACCTGTAATGTAAGCAGCAGCATTCTAGCTGGTTGAAAAACAAACTATATTTGCAATATATAACACAGAGCAGAAGAACAGACATAAAGAAGTAATAATTAGTTACTCACCAGGATATCGGACCACCGGTGCATCAGTTTGTTCTGGATGCGCCGGACCCCAGAGCAGTGAAACACTGCAGGCCCCACCTTCTCCCACCGCTGCCAACACTCCCGGAGCCTGTACCCGGACCCAGGCATTCCACCTGCTGCCAGGGTAAGGGGAGGTGGTACTGCACAAAGAAAACAAGTGCAGCCAACTCCACCTCCCCAAATAAGGCCCGTGCCTTCACCCCTTATGGGCGCCGCCTTCTGCAAGGAAGGCGGTCGTGGCTCTGGCTCCTACATCGAGGCCTTTGACCCTTAGACATGGTTCTGGGGTACCGGGGTGGGAAAAAGAGTGAAACAGTTGTTAAAAACACACAAAAAGTAGACAAAAACCAAAAATATAGAAGCAGGAAAATAGTAGGAGAGATAATAAATAAAATAGATTTAAAAAAGTGTCTAGAAACAAAGGATTGAAAAGATAGAGGGAGGATTCAAAAGCAGGCCCCAGAACCATGCAATAGAGTGAAAAACAAGATGGCCGTGCCCATTGCGACCGAGCGGGCAAGTTTGCGCAATATTTTCTCCCCGAGCAAGCAAAAAGCGTTGCGAACACGTAAAAGCGTTCCCGAACAGGAAATACGTATCGCGAATGGGCGCGAGCATGTATTGCGCGACCCGGAACAGGACAAGTAAACACAAGATGGCTGCACCCATGGGCGACCCCATGGGCAAGTTGGCGAGACATTTTCAACGCGATCACGCAGAAAATATTGCGAACAGGCGGGAAAAAACTCTTCTTTGCGATATATCCGCATGTTTGCGTTGATTTTTGACATTTTCAAGATAGTTTGCAAAAGTGAATTTCGCAAATTCCGCCCACCCCTACTTATTATACAATTCATTTTCTAATTTCCGAATTCACTCCATAAGAAGTTTGGGATATCAAAAATCAAGGAGCCTGCACAAATCCATAAAAAGAACTACAACTATACACAGTAAGTTCCCGTAAAATACTTAAGCTTGCAGAGACAGGGTTCATAGTAAAATTCCAAAACCACTGATATTTACAAAAAGGTACATGCAGAACAGTGAGTTTAAACCCATTTTTAAAATCCAAGTTCAGCAGATACTTACATCAGAGCTGAAACAGGACAGTGACTTGGGAGCACTTTTATATTCTGACTCTACCAGGTACTTACCTCTGAGTATGTAACAGACAGCGAGTAGGGTCCAATTTAACTTACCTCAGAGCAGGTGCAGGACAGAGTCTAGGGTCCATTTTTATATCCATCGGGTACTTACCTCTGAGCACATGCTGGACAGTGAGTGAGGTCCAATTTTATATTCCAACTCTAGTTGGTACTTACCCGAGCGCGGGTGCTGGACAGTGATTGTGTTCAATTTTATATTCCAACTCCAGTGGGTGCTTACCAGACCACAAGTGCTGGACATTGACTAAGGCCCAATTTTATATTCCAACTCATCCGGGTACTTACCTCTGAGCAGGTGCTGGACAGTGAGTAATGTTTAATTTTTATATTCCAAAACCACAGGATACTTACCAGAAAGCAGGTGCTGGACAGTGACTAGGATCCAATTGTATATCCGAACTCCACCCGGTACTTACCTCTGAGCAATTGCTGGTCTGCGATTAGGGTACAATTTCATATTTCAACTCCGCAAGGTGCTGGACAGTCCATAGGGGTGTGTATCACTTACAACGCAACTTTTACATCGCATTCCGTTACAACGCAGATTTTACAACGCTGGATCCATTACATCGGATGCCATTACAACGCATGGCATTACATAGCAGATGCTATTACAACGCATACCATTACATCGTAAGTATTGGTAAGTATATAATTTTTATTTTATTTTATTTAATATTATATAATTGATTTAATTATTATTAACTATAAAAAAATATTTATTTATGTTTTTAAATATTATAAATTAAATATATTAATTTAAGTAATTTTTTAAATAAGTATGAGAATAGGAGTATATGTTTTGGGGTACTGAGGTATATGTTTTGGGGTGTTTGGGTATTTTTAGGTTTTAGGGCAGAGTTTGGGTTTTGGGGTACAGGGGTGTTTTTAGGTTTTAGGGCAGGGTTTGGGTTTTGGGGAACAGGGATGTTTTTAGGTTTTAGGGCAGGGTTTGGGTTTTGGGGTACAGGGGTGTTTTTAGGTTTTAGGGCAGGGTTTGGGTTTTGGGGTACAGGGGTGTTTTTAGGTTTTAGGGCAGGGTTTGGGTTTTGGGGTACAGGGGTGTTTTTAGGTTTTAGGGCAGGGTTTGGGTTTTGGGGTAAAGGGGTGTTTTTAGGTTTTAGGGCAGGGTTTGGGTTTTGGGGTACCGGGGTGTTTTTAGGTTTTAGGGCAGGGTTTGGGTTTTGGGGTACAGGGGTGTTTTTAGGTTTTAGGGCAGGGTTTGGGTTTTGGGGTACAGGGGTGTTTTTAGGTTTTAGGGCAGGGTTTGGGTTTTGGGGTACAGGGGTGTTTTTAGGTTTTAGGGCAGTGTTTGGGTTTTGGGGTACAGGGGTGTTTTTAGGTTTTAGGGCAGGGTTTGGGTTTTGGGGTACAGGGGTGTTTTAGGGTTCAGGGGTAGGTTTGTGTTTAGGGATAATTAAATTATATTGACCATTTTTAAATTAATTAAAATATATTTAATACATTAAATTAATTAAAATATATTTAATAAATTAAATTAATTATTTTACATTAATTACATTTTTAAATTAAATTAATTAAATTAAATAAATTATTAATATTAATTTAATTTAATTTCGATTTTAAAAATATGTACATTAAACTAATTTCATTATTTTAATTTATTTAAATTAATTACAATTTTTATTAAAATTACATTTATTAAATAGATATTATTTTATTAAATTAAATTAATGACTATTTTAAAATGTATTTTAATTAAATTGTTTAAATAAAATTAATTAAATTAACTTAATAACATTTTTAAAAAAAGGTATACTTACCTATACTTACGATGTAATGCCATGCGTTGTAATACCATCTGCTATGTAATGCCATGCGTTGTAATGGCATCCGATGTAATGGATCCTGCGTTGTAAAATCTGCGTTGTAACGGAATGCGACGTAAAATAACGCGTTGTACTGACACCAATCCGTGCATAGGGTATCATATTATATTCCAACTCCACCGGGTATTTACCTCTGACCAGATGCTAGACAGTGAGTATGGTCCAATTTTATATTCCGACTCCGTAGGGCACTTACCGCTGAGAAGGTGCTGGACAGTGAGTAGGGTCCAATTTAATATTTCAGTGCTACAGGGTATTTAAAGATAGCAGGTTTTGTATTCCAACACCACAGGATACTTACCAGAGAGCAAGTGCTGGACAGTGAGTAGAGTTCAATTTTATATTCCAATGCCATAGGGAACTTAACGGAGAGCAGATGCTGGGCAATGACTAATGTAACAATTCCCACAAAAAACTCTACCCTGACTATAACCATTTCATAGACAAAATAATCAAAAACAAACCTGCAACATCTAATTTTTTTCTTTTTTCAACCGACTAATCAACAATGGGAAGCAACTGATAAGCAACATATGTGAAATCGCGGATTGGGAACAATCTTCTAAAATATGTTGGATACCTCTATTGTAAAGATAGATCTGTAGAACCCAGAAGTCATTGGAGGTGTGTGCAATACTTCTCTTCCGATTGCACAGGCAGAACGGTTACTCTGGAAGAAACCGTTGTTAGGACAACAGACCATAACTCTGCCTCTGCAATGGAAATAGAAGTACGTGAAAATGTCCAACAAATTTAACTTCTGGCACACACCTCCAATGAAAGCTGTGGAACAATTTTAAGGGACTGGATCAAAACTTAGCATTACAAGTTGCAGGTAGCATGCCCTCTATCCCCAGTCTGAGACAGATGGTGCAAAGAGAAAAACTGGCAAGTAATCCCCACCACATAACACCCCGCAGCTTAAAAAACATTGACATCCATCATCATTTAACTCTAACTTTCTCTAATTAATCTTTTCTCCTGTATGATAATGAAACCACTCTTAAAATATTTTAATTTTTAGCACTAACTATAACCTTATAACCCTAGAGAATAGTCCAATTTGGATAATGGGTGGTATTTTTAAATCAACAGCCCATCCATTTTCACAAATTTACACTGTTTATGCTAATAAAAATAATAAAACAGTTCCTTTACTGTATGCTTTGCTGCCTGACAAACAATCCTTTTACAGTGCTAAAAAGCAAAGCTATATAAAAGTTCTGGAAAAGTAGTAATTGATTATGAAGTCGCAGTGATTTGCACTGTTACAAATTATACCCTGAAACCCAAATCCAAGGATGTTTCTTTCACTTTTCGCAGGCATATTGGCGTAAGGTCATCATCATTAGTTGAAGACTATTTAACAAACAGCAAACTACAATTTGAATTAAGAAAACTAACAGCGTTATGTTTCGTACCACCTGAAAGTGCAGATGAATACTACACTTCAATTACTGAATCTGACTTTTTTACACACAGAAAAATTGTCTCCTTTACTAATTTACTTTGAGGATGCATGGATTGGCCGTCTAAACAGGTCGGGTCGCAGGAGGAAACCCAAGTATCCTATCGAATGATGGAACTGCTATTCAATCTGCATAGAGGATGGTGCGAAAACTAACAATGCCATTAAGGGATGACACAATTTCTTCAACAAATCAGTACCCAAACATCATCCTAATCTTCAACAATTTCTGGAAATTTTGAAGAAGGAACAAAGTTTCAAGTAAATGAGGCTGGCAAAATCACTGTCAGGTAGTCAGAATCCACGTATTTTAAAAAAAGTAAAGAAATGTCTGAGAGATTATTGGCAAAACGTCTACAATTTTCATTGATGGTGGCTTCTGACTACCTTGACAGTATTGCAGGCATATTACATTTCGAATAAATACTATCATCTTTTGCAAATTGCTTGTCAGAATTAGCTCTATCAACAATTCAATTGGAATTTTTGAAATTATTTTTCTCGAAAAAAGGAAAGTTGGGGTTCCTACTTTATGGTGTCTTCATCTTTTTAACTCAAATTGACTGCTATACATTCCAGGTATCACCATGAGTCACCAAATCTTTAGACAACATTCTTTTCACAACTCTTGTTTTCTTCATCTTTAAAACTCCCCAAAAAATCAACCCCCCCAATTTGTTTTAAAAAAAGGACATTAAAAAAAGGCAACTACGGGGTCGACTACGATCGTGGACAGATAGGAGGCAGTTTACCATTGTGGTGGTGACCAGATCGTCCGCAATACATGCAACAATTCCACACGCCAAATTAGGATGCAACCGCCACCATGGCAGTTACATCTTGCATTTTAACATTGCAGCAGATGCTGCTGACAGCATCACCCACCATGATGTTAAAAGAGCATGTTGTGCATTTCAGTGCACTACGTGGCAGGCACCATCTTTTTTAAACATTTTCAATTCAAACTGTATTTAACAGTCTTTTTTTAAAACAAAATCCTTTGAATTCTTCTCCCAAATCCAAAAAAAGCCTCAGCCTAAAGCAAGCACATCACCGTATTCCAGAAGTGCATCTCTAAATGCCTTCTTTACCACTTGTCAGTTTATTTAAAATAGTCATACCCTCAATGATAGTTTCTCCCTAAAGAAAAATGTCATGCCACAAATTCCACAAAATCAACAAAAAAGTACATAAAAAACAAAAACCATTCTCAAAACACTATATCACCTTTCGGTTACAAGAAGGGAAGGAGCCAAGACTAGAGGGCGACTGTTTATCTATTTTTATTGCGGGTTACAGACTGGTGAACACAAAAGTAAAGTCTTAGGTCAGACACGTTATCAAATGTCAGTTGGCAGGATTGTGGTCCTCGGGGCACTTCCTGGGTCGGGGTCCGGGACACTCCAGCACATGGAAGGAAAAGAAAAGAACGTGGCTTTTAGGGCATTGTACACTTTCTATAGACTCTTGGAATAGGGAGGGAGTGAGGGAATAAGCAAGAACCACCACCACATTCAGTGAGTTGAACACGGCTTTGCTAAACGAGGTGCCCCGGTGCTTCTACGGTCTCCTAACCGGTCCCTCCCTTCTTAAAGCGCAACAAAGAACCCAAACGAGCACGCACCTGTGAAAGCCACGCGTCCTCCTTCGCGTGGCTGGGCGAAACGCGGTGTCATTGGCCTCCTGGCTTTACAGCTGCCTCCGTCCGCTCCTCCTCGGTTACCAGCCCGGCACCTTCTCTGCTCCTGGTGTCGTCTCTGTCCAAGGACTCCGTCTCCACGGTGCTTTTCGCCTTCCTGGTCGCGTGGTTCTCCTGGCGTCTCACTTCTTCCTCCCACGATGGAGACACACCCCCTGACAAATCCCTCCCCTAGACTTTTCCCGTTCGGGGGAAAGTGGATAGCGGGACAAGTAGTCAGCATTCGTTTGAGCAGTACCCTGACGGTGACACACCTCAAAATCATAGGGCTGTAAGGACAAAAGCCAACGGAGGATGCGCACATTGCGTCCCTTATTCCTTTGTAGCCACTGCAAAGGGGCATGGTCAGAGTACAGCGTAAAACGTCGACCATCCAGATAATAATGAAGCTTCTCAATGCTCCATTTCACGGCAAGGCACTCCTTTTCTATCGTGGGATAAGCCGTCTCCCTGGGAAATAGTTTCCTGCTCAAATACAGAATAGGTCTCTCCCTCCCATCCTGATCTAACTGAGACAGAACAGCACCCAGTCCCACCCCTGAAGCATCCGTCTGTAGATAGAAAGGTTTGTCAAAGTCAGGTGTGATCAGGACTGGGGACGAGGAGAGAACATCTTTCAGTGCCTGAAAAGCAGTTTGAGCTTGGGAAGAGGGTTGCTTGAACGGGACAGAAGTGGCTGTTTTCTTTAACATATCCGTCAAAGGGGCTGAGAGCGTGGCAAAGTGTGGTATAAACCGTCGGTAGTAACCAACCAAACCAAGAAAGGCTCGGAGATCTCGCCTATTTTTAGGAAACTCCTGTCGTTGAATAGCCTTCACTTTTTCTTGTTGGGGAAACAACTGGCCGTTACCCAACATGTACCCGAGGTACTTCACTTGGGAAAAGGCAAAGCGTGACTTCTTTGCATTGATGTGTAGGCCTGCCAATTCCAAAGCCTCAAGGATTTGACCCAAGTGCTGTAAATGGGTTTGCCAATCTGGACTATGGATGACAATATCGTCTATGTAAGCTGCTGAAAAGTGTCGATATGGGGCCAACACTGTATCCATGAGACGTTGGAAGGTAGCAGGAGCCCCATGAAGTCCAAAGGGCAAGACAGTGAAATGAAAGAGACCATCTGGTGTGGTGAACGCTGTCTTTTCCTGATCTTTTACGGAAAGAGGCACCTGCCAATAACCTTTGGTGAGGTCAATGGTTGTTATGTATTGAGCCTCACCAAGGCGTTCTATTAGCTCATCGACTCTTGGTAAAGGATATCCGTCTTGTTTTGATACCTTGTTCACTGCTCTGAAGTCAATGCAAAATCTCTTACTTCCGTCAGGCTTTGGCACTAGTACCACTGGAGAAGACCAATTGCTTTTATAGGGTACTATGATCCCTGCTTCTAACATTTTCTGTACCTCCTCTTTTATCACTGTCCTTCGTGCTTCGGGGACCCGATAGGGTTTCTGTTTTACAAGCACCCCCGGAGCTGTCGGGATATGGTGTTCAGCCAAGGTGGTTCGACCTGGCTGATCCGAAAAAATGGCCTGATGTTTCAACATCAGCTCCATCAGTTCATTTTTCCTAAGGTCTGTAAGGTCGGAGTTCACAACAACGTGCTCGATGGTATGAGCAGGAGGTGTAGCTAAAGACACTGAAACATGAGGTGTAGGAGGGGAACCCAACCACTTCTTCAATATGTTAATGTGGTAAATCTGGGTTCGGGAAGGAGACAGTTTCAATGCATATGTGGTCCTACCTATTTTTCTTACGACCTGGAAAGGTCCTTGCCACTCCTTCCGAAGTTTGGGAGTAGAGGTAGGAAGAAGGACCAGAGCCCAATCACCTATGTCTAACTCTCTCCACTTCTTGCCTTTATCGTAAAAGGTCTTTTGTTTGCCTTGTGCTTTCTCTAGGGTTTCATAGGACAGTGTCCGTAGCTTGTGTAACCAGGATTTCAGCTGTTGGGAGTAGTCTAACAATTCTTCAGCGTCTCTTGAGCCTGTCTTTTCCCAACTATCCCTGGTTATTTCTAACAGCGTACGGGGTTTCCTCCCAAACAGTAACTCGAAGGGGGAAGTTCCTAAACTGCTTTGGAACTGGCTTCTTAACACATAAAGAGCCAACGGTAGCAGTTGGTCCCACTGTTTACCGTCTCCTGTCAATAGCTTCTTTAGAGTGGTTTTTATTAACCCGTTGTAACGCTCAACCAGGCCATCGGTTTGTGGATGATACACCGAGGTACGTAGATGTTTCACATTGAGGAGAGTTCACACTTGTTTCATGAGACGAGACACGAACGGTGACCCCTGGTCGGTTATAAGATCTTTGGGGAATCCCATCCTTGCAAACAATTCAACCAGTTTTTGAGAAATGGCGCTAGTGGTAGCTGCTCGTAATGGGAACGGGATAACGTGTCGCATAGTCAACTATTACCATGACGTATTGGTACCCCCTGTGTGACTTTGGTAAAGGGCCTATGATGTCAACCCCTATTCTTTCAAAAGGCTTCCCTATGATTGGAAGAGGGACAAGAGGGACCTTAGGTGGTATGTACGGGTTTCTCTTCTGACAAATCTGGCATTCCTGACAATATTTCTTCACTTGCGCATACACCCCGGGCCAATAGAAATGCTCAATGATGGAATTAGTGGTCTTTTCGGCACCAGAATGACCTGCTAATAGATGCGCATGAGCATAAAACATTACTTGCTCACGGAACAGGGTGGGTACTATTAGCTGGGGAGTGGCCTGACTCTGTCCTACTCTATACAAAAGTCCGTTTTGCTCAATAAAACAAGGATAAGTAGGTGGGTTCTGGTTTTTATTGTCCTGTGCGTTTTACCAAGCAGATGCCAATGAAGCATCGTTTAACTGAGCAGCCCTAAAGTTGGTATCAGTGGACCAAGGTTCTTCAGCTAACAGGCCCTCCCTGACCCTACTCCTACCCTGTTTCTCTAAAACTTCTGCCATCAGTGTAGAGAACCACTTATTGTCTGTACCTATAATAAGAGACTCGGGTAGATTAGGAAGGACTCCTACTTCACACTGTACTTGAATTCCTTTTTCTGTTGTTATCATGATTCTGGCTAGGGAATAAGTACGCACGTCCCCGTGTACACATTGTATCCTTATAGTGCGGTCCAAGAGCAAGGAAGAACTGTTCAGGGCGTTTTTCTGTATCACAGAATGGCCACACCCAGAGTCCAACAGGGCACGGGTTTTCTTACCGTCTACCAGGACACTTACATAAAAGGCTGGACCTGTCTCTTGTGCTGCATACAGGAGGGCACGTGGAGCATACCCCACCTCCATGGGCTCTTCCTCTTTCTCTTTCTTTTTACGGCAGTACTTTGCAATATGTCCCCTTTCGCCGCATTCATAACATTGAGGACTTGTAAAGACTGGCGGTTCGGGCTTCAAAGGTCTAAGTTTCATTGGAGGAGGTTCACTTTGTTGTTTGTACGGTTTTTTATCAGGTTTAATGTGGTTTTTGTTAACAACAGGTTTTTCGAAATCTCGAAAGACAGGCCTGGTTTGGGCTCTAGCATAGGAATTAGCCATTTCAATGGCGTGATCTAGGGTCAACCCTGCGTGCTGTCTAAGCCACCGTTGGGTGCCATAGGGCAATGCTTCAAGAAATTGTTCCAAGTAAATCTTGTTCATCACATTATCGATATTCCCCTCTTGTGGTTTCAACCACCTGTCTGCTGCATCTTTCAGCTTATAGAAAAGAGTCTTGGGAGCATCGGTTGGGGTTCCTCTCTCTTGCCGAAACTGTAATCGATGAGTCTCATCATCGACTCCCAGTCTATCAAGAATTATTTGTTTCACATGTCCATAGGCTGCAGTACCATCCTTATTGGCCAGCTGATAAGCTGCTTGTGCTTCTCCTGTAAGGAGAGGGGCTAGATAAAAGGGCCATCTCTCCCCCGGCCAGGCACTAGCTCGGGCTGCCCTTTCAAAATTTAGGAAGAAAGAAACAGGGTCGTCTCCGGGAACATATTTTTGGAGCGGCACGACTGCCCCAGGTGGGTGTGCGGCTCGACTTTGTCCCAGAACAGCCAACAACTGAGTTTGTCCCTCTGAGAGTTTAGTAAGGTGATCAGCCTGTGTCTGTATAGACGCAGTGAACGTAGCTCTATCACTGTCCGCTTGTTCATTAGACTGGTTAATTGCCCACTCTAGCTTGGACTGACCTTCGCTCAATTGATTTAATAAGGTCTCCATCTTGGGTAATTCAGATGGATTGTCTCCTATCTGGCTCGCCACTTGTCACCTTTCGGTTACAAGAAGGGAAGGAGCCAAGACTAGAGGGCGACTGTTTATCTATTTTTATTGCGGGTTACAGATTGGTGAACACAAAAGTAAAGTCTTAGGTCAGACACGTTATCAAAATGTCCGTTGGCAGGATTGTGGTCCTCGGGGCACTTCCTGGGTCGGGGTCCGGGACACTCCAGCACATGGAAAGAAAAGAAAAGAACGTGGCTTTTAGGGCATTGTACACTTTCTATAGACTCTTGGAATAGGGAGGGAGTGAGGGAATGAGCAAGAACCACCACCACATTCAGTGAGTTGAACACGGCTTTGCTAAATGAGGTGCCCCGGTGCTTCTACGGTCTCCTAACCGGTCCCTCCCTTCTTAAAGCGCAACAAAGAACCCAAACGAGCACGCACCTGTGAAAGCCACGCGTCCTCCTTTGCGTGGCTGGGCGAAACGCAGTGTCGTTGGCCTCCTGGCTTTACAGCTGCCTCCGTCCGCTCCTCCTCGGTTACCAGCCCGGCACCTTCTCTGCTCCTGGTGTCGTCTCTGTCCAAGGACTCCGTCTCCACGGTGCTTTTCGCCTTCCTGGTCGCGTGGTTCTCCTGGCGTCTCACTTCTTCCTCCCACGACGGAGACACAGCGTCTTCCGGGTCTCCTCTCATATGGTGAGAGGCCTCTCCTGATAGGCCCGAAAAGTCAGGTGGTCCAGATGCGAGACCTTCGTCACGAACACAAAGGCTATCCTTAAAGGGCTTGTAGTAATCCGCCTGTTGAGGAGACGGACATTCGGTTAGCCCTGCCGGGGCTGAGCACGGGACCCCCTGACACACTACAATTTTTTTTTACATTTAAATCCAATAAACCATCCACAGAAATGTATACACAAACATACACTATGATGATAATCAGGTTACTCAACATTCAGTGACGTACGCAGAAGAACGTGTTCTTCTGTATTCAGTACTGAATACAGAAGAACACATCCTTCTGCGTACGTCACTGAATGCAACAAAAATAGAAAAAGGACATTCATTCCCATTGATTGTTATGGAAAAGCATGAGAACATTTTTATTTCTAATGAAAAAAAAGAACTTTGAAACATGTAAATGCAATACATTTTACAGAGTATTTACAATTATGTTTTACAAATAAGTTAATGAATAATTTAAAAAAATTATATTTATGAAAAAATGTATGCATTAAAAAAAAGTTAAGCTATATTTTGACTCTGTGTTTAAAAAATGATGAATCTATATGCTTTTTTTAAAAACACTCATCCAATGGTTAGAATTGTTTTTTACTACCCAAACATAAAAAATAATACCTGAGTATTAAATTACTTACCCACCCATAACCCCTTTATTCCAAACATCCCGTCCCTAGAGGAAAGTACTTATGAAATAAAATACATCATTTTAATTACTTTAAATATTTCTCAATAAACACAAAAAGAAATAGTGAATATTCATAGACAAAAATACTCTATTATTTTGAAATCACCAAAGGTATATATAGTTTAAAAAAATAATAATAATAAAAATGTACATGTTATTACTATATATGTAAAATATTTATATTTGTTTAATTTATTTAAGTTTTTTAAAAATTGTAATACACAGGCATAAAAAAATGATATCTAAGTATTAAGGGGTTGATTAGGATGGCTGTCGGAAAACCATTCCGATCACCGTTGTAGCGGAAATTAACTGTCTGCATAAAACTCTGCAAAATCGGTGGTCTGATTAGGATCAACCGCCAGAAAAATCCAACCCAAGCGGAACATTGCCACAAAAGACTGCCAGTAGCATGTGGAGCAGGTGAAAATCCTTCCGACAGATTCGCGGTGGAACAACCCCAAACCGCTGCACGGTCAGTGGATTGACCGCATGTGAAATTAGGATGTCATTGAGGTGACAGCGGAATGATCCGCTGTTTCCGATCGCAACCATGGATGAATGGGAGAGGTGTCGGAAGGGCGGTTATATAACCACCATTGCAGCTGCTCCGGAACAATTATGGTGGTCAACTAAAAAACACACACAACAAGGCTTACAAGTGTACCCATTAACCTGGCTCAACCTAAAAAAACCATTAAAAAACATACCCCAATGACACATCCCCATGGCAACTAAAATATACAAATCCCTGGTTAACCCACACAACACAGCTGACAGCAATACTCCATTTTGACACACCCATATAGCTGAGTATAAAACTAGCCCCTTCCCTGACCAGAACCCTTTGCAATACTCCACTACTGAAGGAACTAACCCCACAGCAGAAAGGAGAGGCAAGTCACCACGCATCTCACCAGCACAACACACACACAACAAACATCACCACTGCCACTCTCACACCTGCACCTTTACTATATTTGCACATTACACAGAATGCCACAGAAGAAAATGTCCAAATTCACTGATAATGAGTTGTCAGTCATGGTAGATGAGGTAATCAGAGTAGAACCACATTTGTTTGGAAACCTGGTCCAACAGACACCATTAGCAACCAGAACACAAATGTGGGGAAGGATAGTCAGCAAGGTCAATGTTGTAGGGACCGTCCCGCACACCAAGACAGAGATCATAAAAAGCAGTGGCGTGACCTCAAGGTCAAGGTGAAAGAGAAGAACAATAAGAACTGCCAGCTGGCTCAGAGGACTAGTGGTAGCCCTCCCATTCCACTACGAACATTCGCCGCATAAGAGGTGAAGGGGCTTGGCATACTGCATCCAGAGAGTCTCCCATGGAATACCCGGGGGAATGGAGGCTGGTAAGTACCAACAAATGTCTACCATCACCAAGCTATGTACTGTCTTGCACAACTACAAAGCAATACCTCCTAGGTCCAAATGTACTCATGTGCACCACACACTCCCAAACACATGTCTCACAGATCCACCATTCACTCCCTCTGATTCACCACAAAGATAGTTAGCAAAATTACCATGGGGGCATGTGTACAGGCATCCAGCACTACAACTCCCTCCAGGCATTCCAGTAACAAAGCTGAGCAGAATGTAACACTCCACCCCACACTTACAACCATGTATCAGCCATTGCATTTTCACTCATCAAACTAACAAGTAGGTAGCCATTGTAACATGGAGGGGTGTTTGTGGGTGGGAATCCTGTACTACAACTCCCATCAGGCCCCCTGTCCCAAAGCTCAGCAGTCGCCCCACCCAGAACCATGTGGCATACATTGCTTACCTTCACCTACTAGGTAGGTAGCCATCTTAACAGGGAGGGGTGTTCGCTCGCATCAAACTAACAGGTAGGTAGGTAGCCATCTTAACAGGGAGGGGTGTTTGCTCACAACAAACGTACAAGTAGGTAACCATCTTAACATAGAGGGATGTTTGTGGGTGTGAAGCCAGCACTACAACTCCCACCTGGCCCCCTGCCCCAGAGCTGATTTGGGTGGAACACTCCTCCCACCAAAGAGCAATATGTAACCATTCCCTTCCTCTGCTCCACAGGGAGCCAGCCATCTTGACAGGGAGGGGTGTCTCTGGAGAGGCAGCCAGCACTACTACTCCCACCAGGCCCCCTTGTCCCACAGCTCAGCAGGATGGAGCTCTCCCCCGAAGCAGATGGCAGCCATTGTATTGCTCACCTTCACCTAACAGGTAGGTAGCCATCTTAACAGAGAGGGGGGATGTGGATGGGAAGACTGCACTAATGCTCCCACCAGACACCCTTGTCCCACAGCTCAGCAGGATGGAGAACTCCCCCCTCCCCAGAACCATGTGGCAGACATTGCATTGCTCACCTTCACCTAACAGGTCGGTATCCATTTTCCCAGGGAAGAATGTTTGTGGGTGGGAGCCAGCACTACAACTCCCACCAGGCCCCCCTGTCCCAAAGCTAAGCCGGATGGTCCACTCCACCCCCACCCACAACCATGTGGCAGCCATTGTATTTCACTCTTCAAACTTACAGGTAGGTAGCCATCTTATGCTCTCCTGTCCCACCCTTGAGCAGGATGGAACACTCCCCCATCCAAGAGCCATGTGTAGCCCATTTCCTTTCCCTGCTTCACTTCACAGGTAGGTAGCCATCTTAACAGAGAGGGGTGTTTGTAGGTGGGAAGACTGCGCTACTACTCCCACCAGGCACCCTTGTCCCACAGCTCGGCAGGATGAAACACTCCCCCATCTAGAACCATTTGGCAGCCATTGTATTGCTCACCTTCACCTAACAGGTAGGTAGCCATCTTAACATGGAGGGTGGTGTGTGGGTGGGAAGACTGCACTACTACTACTACCAGGCACCCTTGTCCGACAGCTCAGCAGGATGAAACACTCCCCCCACCCAGAAACATGTGGCAGGCATTGTATTGCTCACCTTCATCTAACAGGTAGGTAGCCATACTAAAAGGGTGGGAAGACTGTACTACTACTCTCACCAGGTACCCTTGTCCCACAGCTCAGCAGGATGAAACACTCCCCCATCCAGAACCATGTGGCAGACATTGCATTGCTCACCTTCACCAAACAGGTAGGTAGCCATCTTAACAAGGAGGGGAGTGTGGGTAGGAAGAATGCACTACTACTCCCAGACCCCCTTGGCCCACAGCTCAGCAGGATGGAGCACTCACCCCATACCCAGAAACAAGTGTCAGCAATTCCCCTCAACTGTGCCACAGAACAGGTCGGTAGACAGTGCATGTACCCTACCATTCCTATCAAAAATAAGAGTAGCCATATGACCACACCAGCCCTCACATGCCACCCAACTTGGCATAGATCCAATAGCCACTTCCAGTGTGCAGACAGCTAAGGGTATGTAACCATCACATAAATTAAAGTTTGACTCACCAAATCACATGTTGAAAAAATTCAGGGCACAATCATGCACATCATTGAATGCTATCTGTAAGTGCCATGGAGGCAGAGCATCAAGGCCCAGATGAAAACAAAACAATCAAGGTCACTTGCTAAAAGAAAGCAAAGTACATGATATGACAGAGGGATGCATGAGATAACAATAGCTAGTACATGCTCGGAAGAAACGTGTTCCATGCAGTGTAAGCAACAAAGCCGCTTCACATAATTTCGTTGTGCTGCTAGTCAGTCAGTCAGTCAGTCAGTCAAAGCATTTTATTTCAATTATTAAAAATCATAAAAAGACAGTCATGAACATATATACATACATACAAATATACAGATATATACACATAGTTAAATACAGTGTAAGTTGAATGTACAAAGATCACAGTGCGTTCAGATGTCCGTATACATAAAAACACAATTTCATTAAAAAACAGACTAAAAAACGTAATTTACACTATAGATAATACATAGGACATAATATACATTTCATCACTTAAGCCAACTGGGAAGACTGCTCTCATCATATATATATATCCAAAGTGCTAAGTGCCAGGTAGACAAGGGAAGACTAAAGTTTTCTTTTTCCGAACAGCAGCCACCAGAAAGCTCGCAACACAGAACATGACCCGAGGACAACTTAACGTTTGTAAATATAAGAGGGCTGGTCTGACTTGTATAAAACCAGCCTCTTTCAACAAAGGTAACAAGTATTTGTCTCTCATTTCTTTATAAAAGTGTGGTAAATTTAATTACCTGGTACTGAATTTCTATGCGGTAAAGTCAATAAGAATAACTCATAATAAATAAGAGGCAAAATCTGTGATATTTGAGGTTTCTCAAAAGGGGTTTTTATTCCTTAAAAAGGAATTGGGTGATTAGCATATTGGCTCGAGCCAAGGTGGCATACCGTTCCGTCACCACGCAGGTTCGGGAAGGGACAGACTGACAGAGTCAATGGTAATATGCGAATATGCAAGTATGCGACAATACATTATTGAGAGGCATTCATATATATAGTCAATGCATTACAGTAAAGGCATATGCAGGAGGCGTAACAGCTGAGAGGAGAGATAAGAAAGCATGTACGTAATACAAAAAGGCGTTACAATAGGCGTGCATGAAGGCGTGAACAAGAACGTCATTTAACATGATGTCACAAGTAGGCGGATCCATGAGTGAATCCGGCAGTGTCAGCAGAAATACATGGCAGAGATGCGCGCGCAGCAGTATGACGTGTAATGTACGTGTAACTTGAGGGGTGAAGGGGGACTTGACATTTAGCCCTACATGTGGAGACAGATGTCTGGATGTCAGATCAACCTAATCCCAAATCATATCTAATATCTCATGTTTAAGGAACTGTATTATCTGGAAGGAAAAGGTCTCTCGGACAAGAGGCTATTCTATACTGACTGTGAGTGCGTGTATGAGCGTCTACGTGTCTGCATGAGATGCGATGATGCGAGGGAGGGCATGGGCCTACCATGGAAACAGAGCTATGAATTACTTGCACAGAGACAGTGAGGCCGAGCCCTTTGCTCTGCAGCTGGGAGGATGTTGACGTGAAACTACTAGACAGGAATGTATTTTCGAGGAGTGGAGCAGATAATTCGAAGGTTGAATACAGTCTTGGCAGGCAACAGGCTGAGCCAAGCACCGTTAGCCGCACAGGGAGTAAGGCAGAGGTCACGGGTACAGATGCAGGCCCAGGTTTGAGATTCAGAGTCAGAAGGCAGAAAGGGCTCGATGGCAGAATTCAGGGCCTACTTCGCCAGAGCTGAAAAACGTGTAAAGTACACTACATAAAGACGTTGGCATGGCATATTTAGGAACGGACTATTTGACCCATTCATGGTGGATCTGAAAGAGGACATGTTAACGTTGGACGCAAATGTATTTGCGTCTTCATAGCTTGAAGTGGAGGGAACATACATGTACTTGTAGCGTGTACACGGAGTCGTTGGGGTCTAAGATAGGGGACACAATCGATCACAAAATTTATATTACCTCATTCCCTCCTTGTCCCCTACGGACCCTTCATGATATATCGATCTGCATGAATCGATCAATCTGTTCATGTAACATCATTTGCTCGTCTTTCTTCTTTTGACGTTTTGAATGGGAATTTGAATGCGGAACACAGGCCGCAAATCGCCGGTCTACATTGTAAACACAGGCAGCAACTGAATACTATGAGAAGGCCAATGCCTAGGAAGGATAGGATCTTCCATCCCCAAGCGGTCAACGTTGTCCGGAACCAACCGGACCAAGTCCAGGTGCCTGGATTCTGATGTATCAGACTTGCAATTTTATGGAGACGTGTTATAGCTTTATATACCGTTGGCGCGTTTTCTGGAATAAAAACACAGCAACTTGACCCGATGACCTTACAAGCTCCACCCCTATCAGCTAGGATGACGTCAATGACGAGACGATTTTGAAGAACAACAACCCGCATGGCAGACTGTTCCTCTGTTAAGTTACCTAGAGCGGAAGTAGCTTCATTTACTACTGCTTCGAGGGTTCTAGTTAATCTACGTATCAGTTTACTATTAGTAACAGTACCTATGTAGGGGAAGAAACCTTTATTGAAGTCTGTGTATTGCTCCCATGCCGTTTCAGTGTAGTCGACAATCGGGAGATCTCTTCGGAGTCTATTGTTTACTAGATTGGTATTTCTGTGATAATCAGGAGGAGCTAGAAAAACAGGTGGCAGAAGGAATGCAATGTAACAGGTACCATCCCAATCTGGAGGCAAACGTATGTATGCGGTATGGCCACAGACAAAGTAGGAATGACGAGTAGCTCTAAACGTGGATTTGCCTTGATCACTGAATTCGATCACAGTAGTACATTTACTATGACCTAAGTGTACGGAACCATTCTTTCTGATACATAATTCACCTTTAACTGGTAACACTGACATAGCAGGTAATACTGGTGCGGCTTCGGATTCAACAGTTAGAATCATGAGGTTAATTGTGTAATTACCTAACCCATATAGTTCCTGTTCTAGTGGGAAGTCCCTTCTTGTCAGGGTAACAGACTTTAAGTAGAACTAAGTTCAGGTTTCCCCAAACCCAAATCCCATCGTAAACAGCAATGTCAGAATCTAGGGAATTAATCAATCTAAACCATGCCCCACAGGAGCCATTGTGAGTGAACGGGTACGGAAAGAGGGGCAGAACTCCCTTGTATTTCTGGTAGGGAGGGAGTCGGCCACATATCCAGCAGTTTGTAGCATTGTTAGTCTGATGGGAGTGATGTAACATACTAATGAATGTGTTGTTGTGCAGCGCAAGTCTGTAAGACAATTCATGGGGAGGTAATTCGCTAAAAGAATGTTCGGCAGTGACATTGTAAGCAGATTGTGCACGCTTGAAAATAGGGTAGTACATGGGCAATAATATACTGGCAGTAATAATAAGAAGGCTTAGAAAAAACATAATCAATAATGCCACTATACAGTGACTACGAAGTGATTTACAATATGCACGTTTCTTGAGTTGTCTCTGTCTATCTCTCTCTCTATCTCGGTCTAGGGGATACATGTCAGAAACTAATTTAACCGATTCACCTAGGGGAGGACTTAAACAATTAAACTGTCTGACTTGCTAGACCGTAACTTTAGTCTATATTCTTCGGAGGCGGTTTTCTCAACCAGGGGGAGTCTTGAGTCAGTTTGTGGAGGAGGGCAGGGCTTAGAGTCCAAGTCCGAAGGAAGTCCGTGAAACTTTTTGATGTGGCTCGAGTGTAGCCATCCTTTTCTGCCCTCCAATTTAACAGCCGTCCTTGTCGTCAGAAGAACAAACTTCGGGGTCTGCCAGCGGGGCTCCAGTGGACTTCGCCGGTCAAAGTTCCGCACGAACACAAAATCGCCAGGGACCACTTCATGGGGCTTCACCTCGGTGTTGTCGGGAAAGGCTGCAGATACCTGTGAACGACAAGATTGTAGTGCAGACATCAAGGAGGCAAGGTAATCTGTCAGCATAACGCAATCAACATCTGTGATTTTACGAGGTATAGGCGTCCCCCACATATTTGGTGGCCTACCGAAGACCACTTCATACGGGGATAGCCCGGTTCGAGAGTGCGCAACCATCCTCATATAGAAAAGGGCAACTGGCAAGGCTACTATCCAGTCAACGCCTTTTTCTCTACATATTTTTGAAAGTCGGATCTTTAGAGTCTGATTATGGCGCTCCACGAGACCTGCTGCCTCGGGATGCCGGACACAGTGGAACTTCCACTGATACCCTAACAGGAGTGTTATGTGTTTCACAAGCTCGGATGAGAATGGCTGACCGTTATCTGAGTACACGATACGGGGCAAACCATATCGTGGGAAGAACTCGCGAACCAGCTGCTTAGCAGTGGTCGGAGCAGTGTAATCTGGGACTGGATATGCTTCTGTCCATCGGGAAAGTGCACATACGACTACGAGGACATACTTGAATCCTCGACAACGTTCCATCTGGATATAATCCATCTGGAGGACTTCAAAAGGGTGATCGGGAGGCTGAAATCCACCTTTCTCTACAGGAATGCTTTTACCTGGATTGAACTGACAACAAATCATGCAAGTACGCACTTTTTGTTTCGCTGCGGCTCGTAAGTTCTTATTGTACCATATGTGTTGAATGCTATCTAGCATTGCCTTTTCTCCGAGGTGTGCTGGGCTATGTATAGTGTTAATGATGACTTGAACCATAGAATCGGGGAGAAACCATGTAGATTTTCCCTTCGTCATCCATCCCTGATCTGTTTGGATCCCTCCTAGTTCAGTCCACTTCTTGATTTCATCTGGTGTGGCATGTGTCTGTATGTCAATTACATCATGTGCGGGATCCTTGACTGTCATGCAGTGTGATGGTGTCAGAACTATTGTCTTTGTCAAGTCAGTTGCATGAATTCGATTCTGGGCAGTTTGCTTAGCTGTTCGGTCTGCCAGGTCGTTACCCTGGGAGATCGTATCGGTAACCTTTGTATGTGCCTTACACTTCATAATAGATATCGCAGTAGGTAGATGTATTGCATCTAACAAGGCTTGAATGAGGGGACCGTGTTGAATGTTGGCACCGTGAGAAGTCAAGTAACCTCTCTCTCGCCAGAGGACTCCGAAATCGTGAACGACTCCGAATGCATAACGTGAATCAGTGTATATGTTAACTCTCTTGTTTTTGGCTTGAATACAGGCTTGTGTCAGAGCGATGAGCTCTGCTGCTTGAGCTGACAGGGTGTCGATACAATTTGTTTCTATAACTTCGGTGTCTGTCGTGACTGCGTAAGCTGCCACTAATTCTCCTGTACCTG
Organism: Lissotriton vulgaris; assembly: GCF_964263255.1. Classification (NCBI taxonomy): domain Eukaryota; kingdom Metazoa; phylum Chordata; class Amphibia; order Caudata; family Salamandridae; genus Lissotriton; species Lissotriton vulgaris. Next base: position 1,299,510,449 of record NC_141695.1, on the reverse strand, counting down.
TTCTCATACATGAACCATCCACATAAAGTGTCAGGTCTGGGTCTGGTAATGGGACATCTGTCAAGTCTTGTCTAGGTTTCGTCGTAATAGTGATGACTTCGATACAATCATGCTTCAGTGGGTCTACACCACTTAATGGCAAAAGTGTGGCAGGATTCAATGTGCTGCAGCGTCTGATTTCTATGTGTGGTTGAAACAATGTCAATTCATAACCTGTCAGTCTTGCTATGGTCAAGTGTTGGGTCTGTGTACGATTTAAAAGAACTTCCACGGAATGTGGAACTTGTACTGTCAATTGATGTCCTAATACTATGGAATCGCTCTGTCTGATTGCTAAAGCTGTCGCTGCGACTGATTTCAAACATGCAGGTAAAGCTTGGGCTACTGGATCTAATGTGCTAGAAAAGTAAGCACACGGTTTGTGCAAACCTGCTTGTTCCTGAGTGAGGACTGACAATGTATGTATAGGCATTTATATAGCGCACTACATACCCGTAGGGTCCCAAGGCGCTTCGACCGCTGCGAAACCCTTCCTGGCTTCCCTGAGAGATGGTCCCTTAATGGGTATCTCCGGGGTGAGACCAGGCATCCCCGGCGGTCTGGTGGGGCCGTTAGTGAAGATGAGGCAAGCTAATGCCCAGAGTTGCCGAGTGTGATCACTGATCAGAGTGGGCACCGAGGCGACAGAATTATCGAGTCCGCTGACCCTGGTCCAGAAACCTGCCACGCCGGGAATCGAACCCTGGTCCTGGGCCGTCCTCTGCTCTCGGGTCTGCCGCCTCTAACCGGTGAGCCACACTACTTCACTAGGTGGCAGTACCTTCACGTTCTGTGACAAAAAGTGTAAAAGGCTTACTGTAACATGGTGTTGCTAAAACCGGTGCTTGACATAAGGCTTTCTTTAAGTCTTCAAAAGCTTGTGTATGTTCCTGAGTCCAAGGGAGGACAGTCGATGTCGCTGCCTCCTGAGTCGTCAACTGAATGAGTGGCTTTGCTAGAAATGCATATTGGGGAATCCATTGTCTGCAGTACGAGGTGAGGCCTATGAAAGCCCGCACCTCCTTTTGTGTTTTCGGTGGTGACATGTTTACAATTAACTGGATGCGATCTGGAGTGAGCTGTCTCCCCACTTTGGACAGCAAGTGACCCAGGTACACAACTTGCTGAACACAGAATTGCAGCTTTGAAGGGGAAACCTTGTGCCCCTTGTCAGCCAGGAAATTTAAAACCGTCAGTGATGCTGTTTCACATTCGGGTTCGCTTCGTGCGGTGATCAGCAGATCATCGACATACTGGAGTAGGGCGGTGTTAACAGGCATGTGGATACTGTCAAGTTGTCTTTTCAGTGCTTGGCTATAGATGCTGGGGCTTTCTGTGAATCCTTGAGGTGCGCGTGAAAATTTGAAACTTCGTCCATTTAAACTGAATCCGAACAAGTATTGGCTTTCTGGATCAATTGGGACGCTAAAGAAGGCGTTCTTGAGGTCAATTACAGTAAAGAACGTCGCTTCTGAATCAATAGCTGTCAGTAATGAAGAGATATCTGGAACCACAGGATACTGTGGTACAATGCATTTATTTAATTCGCGCAGATCAATAACTAATCGATAAACAGGTGGTGCATTTGGATCAGTACGTTTAAGAACTGGAATGATAGGAGAATTACATACATTGGAGTCGGTTTCCACGACCACTCCTTGTGCAATGAGCTCGTCAATGATTCTCAGTAAAGCCACTACAGCATCTGGAGGTAACTTGTATTGTCGAATTCGTGGTAATACCACTCCTGCTTTGAGTGTGACTCAATATGGTGTAATGTGCATACAACCTACATCAGTGGGGCCTTGCGCCCACAAGTGTGCAGGTACATTCTGTAACCGGGGATCCATGTCTCTTAATACATAATGGCCTTTAAAATCTCGCAAGAATAATCGTACTCCTTCCGGAGAACAGCATATTATAGCTCCTAGAGCTTTCAGTGTCTTTATACCTAACAAGTTTTCTGGACATGATTTTGTAAGCAATACATCTGTAGTCCGTGTTAAAGGACCAACTGCAAGGGGAAGTGGCTGTGATACTTCATTAATAATAGGCTTTCCTGAAAATCCAAGGGAAACATTCTGTGAGCCTGAGAGGGGTGCCCCTGGAACCTCATTGTGACTGATTGTGGTCCTGCTTGCCCCTGTGTCAATTAAAAACTTTCTGTCTTTTCCTAACACTTGACTGTGTACATAAGGACCCTCTTGATCTACAGGAACTTCAATAAGGGGCAAGCCAAACTCCCTCTCTAGGCCGTTTCATGTGTACCGCTGATAATCGGGGTAGTCATTCTGTGCATACTGGTACATCTGTTGTGTCGTGTTCTGTGTTGCGGTAATAGGCTGTTGCTGTGGCACTGCTACAGTTTGTGATGAAGCTGGCATAGGCGGAATATGTTGTATATTCTGTGGTACTTGTTGCTGGGCCTGATCTTGTCTAGGTACGCGCGGTCTCTCCTTGGTCTTACCCATGGAGATATTGTGTTTCAGAACTGCACAATCGTTTACATAATGACCTGGCTGTTTACAATAGTTACATGTCCCTTTAACTGGAGCCGTCGAATTACTGGGCTGGGTCGCACCCTTTTTGTGACCATCAGCAGGAACTGACTGGGCAACTAACATTTTCATTTTCGTGTCTTTCATACGTCTTTGTTCATGTTCTTGTTCTTCTCTAATTCTATTCTGGTGGTACTGTAACATTTGTAACATTTGTGAAGGGGTGTTAGCTTGCCAAGTGCTTTCGACTTTCAGTACTCTGTTCTTAACCTGGGGCAGTGAATTCTCAACTAATTTCGTTACAAAAAGGTGTGGATATGACTCGCTACTCGGTTTCAGGCCGCTATTAATACCAAAACATTTCTCAAATCGAGTATAAAAATCACTAGTGTCTTCATCGGGTTTCTGTTTACAGGCTGAGATTGCACCCCAATCTTCCTTTTTCGTACTTAATAAACGTGGCAACACTTGTACTAACAATCCTGGTAATGCTTTAACCTTATCCCCAAGCCCTTGGCCTGGAATTCTAGTATTTTCTTCGTTTTCTAATGCAGTCCAATCAATCTTTGCATTTCCCACTTCCCATTCTTTTTCTTTAAGTTTCTCATAAATACCAGGAGGCAGTAATACTTTCAATATCTTCATAAGGTCGGGATAAGTATAGTCACCCATGAGTAACATGTCTTTTATTTCACGGTGAAAACCTGCGGGATCTTTATCATGGCTAGGTACCAGTTTCATCATTTCCAATAATTCTATTTTGGTTATGGGTGTGAACACAAACACACGTCTAAGTGTATTATCGGTATTCTGGACTGGGTGCACTTCTCGTAACGGATTCTGTCTATCCATGTAATACATTTTTCTTTCCATGGAGTGTGCTGAATCAGATTGTGGACATAGAAAGGCACTATATCTGTGCCGATGTTCTAGAATTACCTTAATTAGATCGGTACCTAGACCTCTCCACTTATTCATGAGTAGTTCTGCTAATATATCAGGCAGGGGGCCTGGATCGGAATGTTGGCTTCTATACAATAGAAGTAGGTGTTGTATCATGTATGTACCAGCTAAACGCTGTTCACTTGGTGTCATGTTCAGAAATGTGTGTGCTAACGCATCATCACTATATTTCTCGGGACTGTCAGCCCATTGTACTGCTGACCTTGCTAATTCTTGTTCATCCATAGAATCTAGTACATGGTACCCCATTCGTTCTCGGAGTCTGTTATCAGTAGCTTGAAATAAGTGCTCAGGAGTTCTTGGGTTACACATGGCTTCTTGAAAAATTCTTTTACTTTCTGGACGCACTGGGCGCATTGAATTATTAAAGGGTCTTCCTTTACCTACATATGCTATCGTTTCTCTAACTGGTAATTGTGCTTGTCCTGTAGCTTCTTCTGGTTGCTCCTCTTCTGAGGACTCAAACTTGTCTGATTCATTTTCTGGTTCTAACTGTCTTGTTTCATGTATTTTTATTACTACGCTTCTTATTCTTTGATACATGTTTTTTATACAATTCTGTTTATCATGGTTCCCGTCTGCTATATTCTGACCCCATCTATGAAGTGCTTTCATTTCCTCCGGGTCCATCCCCGGCCTATCTTGTTCTCTTATTAAACAGTTTATAAAAAACCGTAATATCTTGGCTTGAGTGTCAACTTTCTGGTGAGCCATGGCTTCCTTAATACTTTCAGGTCCTTGCCCTGTTTGGACAAAATGATATATTCTGTCTAGATGTTCAACCATTCCGGGTAGGGTCAACAAAAAGTTGGTGACCCGTCTTAGTCGTACTGATGCTAGTATTAATCTTTCATCATTTCTACCGGGTACTGGATCATATCTACAATCCCCGAGACGTTCTTTTATTATATCAAAATCGGCTGATCGAGGTGTACGTTGTTGTGCTAGATCCCTGTAAGTCAATCTATGTACTTGTGGTGGTGTCTGGAAACCTATCGCCCCTCCGGACGTGCCTCCTGAGGCACTGGCTCCGAAGGGGTTGTTCGGGTGAAAAGTGGGAGGAATGGGTGCTGGAAGAGCTGGAAGAACGGGAGGAAGACCAGGAGGGACATTCGGAACGGGAGGAAGAGGTGGAGGAGTAGCTTGTCGCGGGGGTAGGGGCTGATTGTCTCGGGGTCGAGCGCCGCCAGAAGGAGGTGTGCGCGGCGGTGCGGCATTAGCGTATGCGGGCGCTACATCATCTAGATAGGAAGAAAGGAAAATGTCCTTCGCGGTTTTGGGATGCATTTTAGTCGGGAGCATGGGAGGTGGCAGATCTTTTGGTATTTCCGGAGTGGCCTTAGGTAAACCTTCGGTCAGGAGAGGATACATACCATTCCTAAGGGTGTTTAGTTGTCTGTCTACTTGTTCTATTTTTACTCGGATACCTTCCTCAACTAATACGTTTTCTTGGGCCTTGTCTGAATCCTCTTTCCTTTTCTCTTCCTTTCTAAGTGCTTTTTCTGTACGCCTATGCGATTCTTTACGCCATAATTCGATGGCATCTTTCTGTGACTGTCTGGCTTTCTTTTTCCGTAACGCTTCTTCTACTCTTATGATGCAATCTGAATCCCATGTCCCTGCAGCGGGCCATCTCTGATTTTCTGCTAGATCTTTAGTGTAGTCCACCCATAAATCGAGAAATAAAACGGCATCTAGGCCGTGCTTGTGGTACATAAAGTACCCTGGAGTGTCCCTAGGTGGAATAGGAACAGCTTCCTCGAGTATCCCTTTTCTAGTCTTTATCTGTCTTAATTTGGAGAATAACGGCATCTTAAAAATCTGGCTACTTGGTGCTTACTCAGATATGAACACAATTAACACAATAATCACAATAATGACGATCGAACAATCACTCATACCACGACATTTTGAGACACATTAAAACATTTTGAGATGAACAATAACAATTAGAAGGTAACTCGCTAACTGCATAATACTAGATACACTGTTCAACAGTGCAGACTGGATATACTGCTAAACAGTACAGATACACTGTCTAAAACAGTGCAGACCAGGTCTGTGTACCCAAACCTGTCTTGACCGGCACAACCTAATGCGCACGTCTTGATGCGTCCCCAGCAACGGTACTCACCGGGAAGCACGGAAACAGAAGGCCTCGGAAACTCTGGACTGGACTCGACTGGATTCGGACTGGATTCGGACTCGACTCGTGACGCAGATACTTCGGAACTTCGGAACCTGGTGGGCCTCCGTATACCTCGGATCTTGCTCTCTCAGCTAGGCTCTGGTCGGGATCCTCCTCACTTCACACCGCCTCGTCTGGGTGTCGATCGCGGCCTCAGTCACCTCCGTTGGCCTGAGGGAGATACAGGAAATCCTGCGGGTACGCGTAGTTTCCGTCCGGCTGTGGCAGGGGGCTAAGCCTGCAAAGCACCTCCGGCGGGTGAGATGGGGGAGGGGTCCCTATTCGGGCGCCAATTATGTGGTAAATTTAATTACCTGGTACTGAATTTCTATGCGGTAAAGTCAATAAGAATAACTCATAATAAATAAGAGGCAAAATCCGTGATATTTGAGGTTTCTCAAAAGGGGTTTTTATTCCTTAAAAAGGAATTGGGTGATTAGCATATTGGCTCGAGCCAAGGTGGCATACCGTTCCGTCACCACGCAGGTTCGGGAAGGGACAGACTGACAGAGTCAATGGTAATATGCGAATATGCAAGTATGCGACAATACATTATTGACAGGCATTCATATATATAGTCAATGCATTACAGTAAAGGCATATGCAGGAGGCGTAACAGCTGAGAGGAGAGATAAGAAAGCATGTACGTAATACAAAAAGGCGTTACAATAGGCGTGCATGAAGGCGTGAACAAGAACGTCATTTAACATGATGTCACAAGTAGGCGGATCCATGAGTGAATCCGGCAGTGTCAGCAGAAATACATGGCAGAGATGCGCGCGCAGCAGTATGACGTGTAATGTACGTGTAACTTGAGGGGTGAAGGGGGACTTGACATTTAGCCCTACATGTGGAGACAGATGTCTGGATGTCAGATCAACCTAATCCCAAATCGTATCTAATATCTCATGTTTAAGGAACTGTATTATCTGGAAGGAAAAGGTCTCTCGGACAAGAGGCTATTCTATACTGACTGTGAGTGCGTGTATGAGTGTCTACGTGTCTGCATGAGATGCGATGATGCGAGGGAGGGCATGGGCCTACCATGGAAACAGAGCTATGAATTACTTGCACAGAGACAGTGAGGCCGAGCCCTTTGCTCTGCAGCTGGGAGGATGTTGACGTGAAACTACTAGACAGGAATGTATTTTCGAGGAGTGGAGCAGATAATTCGAAGGTTGAATACAGTCTTGGCAGGCAACAGGCTGAGCCAAGCACCGTTAGCCGCACAGGGAGTAAGGCAGAGGTCACGGGTACAGATGCAGGCCCAGGTTTGAGATTCAGAGTCAGAAGGCAGAAAGGGCTCGATGGCAGAATTCAGGGCCTACTTCGCCAGAGCTGAAAAACGTGTAAAGTACACTACATAAAGACGTTGGCATGGCATATTTAGGAACGGACTATTTGACCCATTCATGGTGGATCTGAAAGAGGACATGTTAACGTTGGACGCAAATGTATTTGCGTCTTCATAGCTTGAAGTGGAGGGAACATACATGTACTTGTAGCGTGTACACGGAGTCGTTGGGGTCTAAGATAGGGGACACAATCGATCACAAAATTTATATTACCTCAAAAGTCACAAAACATGACGAAGTGCAGCGTATCTTGGTTTGAAAAATTGTCACATTTACAGGGGTTACAGGCTTCCGGCTTGCCCCAGGATGGGAAATCACCCAGAGTTAGCTACATCATATTAAAACGGAACCTCGTTAGGAGCTGTCTATGAAAGGGGCGGTTCACAATGATCAAATAAGGTTCAGTTGATGGGGATGTTGATAGTAAAAAATTTGCCCTTACAGAAACTTTCTTAAGCTCCTGCTCCTCTCTTTCCACACTGAGCATGTTCAGGAAGTGAACCTTTATCCACCCAACGTCCTCTTTAGTAATACAATTGGGGGTGGTATAAATCTCAGGGCGTCCTAGTTGCGTAAACATTGTTTGGAGATACGAAAACCAAGGGATAGAAATAACCCTGTCCAGTGCAAAACAGTCCTTTAGGATTTGGTGGTTTAATGATATCTCCTGATTAAGCCAGGTCTTAGCCCAGCAAATGAGAGGTGCCAATCTGAGCTGGTCCGTCACATAACCTACTCCCAACTCAGTATGCACTGAGTAGGTAGGAGAGGAATGTGGAAGACCCAGCAATGATCTTAGGAACTTATTTTCACATGATTGGATTTTAGTGTGGGCGGTGTATCCCCAAATACAAGAACCATATGAAGCTATTGCAAGACATTTGGATTTATAGATGTTAAGAAGAGCCTTAATTGGTTTCGCTCCCAATTCTTTTTGCAAATGCCAGAACAGCAGAGGATGACCTAGAGAGCGCATTACTCTTTTGTAGCTGTTGAGGTCTCCATGACCCCCTTTGGTCAAATAAAACCCCTAGGTATGTAAACATTGGGACCCTAGAGATAGCTATATTATTACAGAGAAAAGTTTTCTTTGTTCGGGATCCACAATGTTTGCCCACCACCATGACATGTGACTTTTTGATGTTGACTTTTAAATCCAGGGACTCCATGAACTCACCAAAGGAGTCCAATAATCTTTGCAATCCATTTCCCGTCCTTGCAAGAAGGACCGCGTCGTCCGCATAGAGGAGGACCGGTATTAGAGAGTCCCCTATATGCGGCACATCCTTGGTCACCTGCATAAGACACCCCCCCAGAGCATTAATATACAAGGTGAATAATAGGGATAATAGGGGGGCCAAGATGCAGCCCTGTCTCACGCCCCTCCTAGAGCTAAAATGGCTTGTGACCCTTCCTTCTTGATTAACTCTAACTGTTGCGGATAGATCAGAGTGCAAAACCGCTAGGAAGTTTACTAATGCGGGGTCAACACCAATTTCTATTAAGATGGTCCACAGTTTTGACCGATTGACTAAGTCAAATGCCGAGGAGAGGTCCATAAATCCCATAAATAAGGACCCCTCCTTGGCTACCGTGTACTTGCCAATTAAGAGATCGAGATTTAAGCACTGATCCAAAGTACTTCTGTTACTCCTAAACCCATATTGGAAGTCAGACAGGACCCCCCTGTCCGTCTAACCACTCCCTAAGTCTCCCTAACACGACCCTCCCCAAGATTTTCACAGATGAGTCTATCAGGGAGATGGGGCGGTAACAGGTGGGGTCCCCTCTGTCCCCCTTTTTGAACACCGGCACAATGACAGAGGTTGTGCTGCTAGTCGTTAGATTAGGACATGTCCTTGTAATCACACAATCTGTACGCGGAACATGTTCTCTGTTGACATGTCACACCATGGACAAGTAATGTATGTACCTCTACATCATGTCATGTTGCTCAGTACCGTGCAGCCATACAAAGTGATCTCAATGTAAAGAGTGGTGTATAACATGTAACATCCAAACATCTAACATCAAGCTTGTGGGGTGCACTTCCATGACCATTTCATCTCTGTCCAACAGGTGACCAAGATTTGACTGCTGCAGATGACAACGCCAACCTCCAGTGACAGTCTCCCCCTGTGGAACATGGACTCTCGGATGCAGACTCCCTAAATCCCTTGGATGCGGACCCCAAACCTGGCCCATCAGGTCTGCCAGGGCATACCAGGTCTCAAGCTCCCACTATCCCACCACCACCACCTCAGCAACAACAACTGCGCTGACCCCTGCTGTAGCGACCTGTGCAGCCTCCACAACCACCAACACCACCACCACCAGTGCTGCTTGCAACATATTCTGAGAAGGGCAAGGAGAGTCAGCGGGTGCGTCGAGTGGTGACACCACAGGTCTGGGACAGCAGGGCAGGTGGGAGGGCAACTGGGAGACAAATTCAATATGACACTGGGCCGAAGCCCTGGCCAACATCGCCAGAGTCCTTGGGGCATATGAACAAACCCAGGGACAAATGGGTCAGGTTCTGGAAGAAATGCGCGAAGTCCGCCTGCTGCTGAGGTCCATGGACACGCATATGCGCCAAATCGTGGACCTCTTGGGCCTGCTTGTCGGTGTTCTGAGGGACAGGCCTGTGGCCAAAGGGACACCTCAATATCCCTCCAGTGGCCTGCAGGATGACAGTCTCCCCACCTCACCTGCGGCCACAGAGAGGGGTGAGCTGGAACAGGATGAGTCCTCAGACACCCCTGAGCCCACAGCAGAGGCCCCCCTGCCAAACGCTCAAGGGGCCATCGAGGAGGATCACGTGGCAAAGCACCAGCCAAACGCCAGTCAAAGAGTCAGCCATGATGGCACCTCTCTTCACGTTGACATTGACTTTGTTAACTATCCTTACCCACACTGCCATGTTGATGGCAAGCGTCTGTCGGACTGTGTCACCACACCAATGTGGTAACTACTCTCTTGTCTCGTCTACCATCACTGATAACCTTATAATTCATTGATTCACTTTGCACCTTTATGTAAATAATCTCTTCTCTGTCCCAAATTGCAAATAAACACCCTTTACACACCTATGTTTTCCTGTCAGCTCCATGTTTATCACAGGATGTACTATGTTGACTCTGATTCCAATGTACCAGAAGCACTGATTGTTGTGAGGCGTTGGGAGGCTGAAGGGACCTAGAAAGACACAAGAGAACAACCTTCACTTGTCAGGTGATGGCATCACAGCCATTACAGAACACTTGTTATCAAGGTACTCAAACCTGCACACATCACAATGAGCAACAATATCGACAAATACATCATGTAGCTGTGCATGACTACCCTGTGCTAGAAACATTAGCCCTCAGCACAGAGCCAACAACAGGCAGCAGTAAAAAAGCTCCACTAGGCCTTTTCAACAACATCAAAAACAGCAGACAATGGCACCGGTGTACAACCTCACTCACCTTCAAGTGAAGTAGTGGTTGATGAGCTGTTGACGCAGGTCGACACTTTCCTCCTCTCCACTATCCAAACTCCACATGTGTGGGTTTGCAGGCGGGGGCATCTGCTGCTCATCCTTGTCCAAGATTAGGGGGATCTCTGCGCAAGGCCAGGTTGTGGAGCAAGCGGCATGCAACTACAATCTGACACACCTTTTGAGGAGAGTAGATCAGTGCACCTCCAGACCTGTCCAGGCAACAAAATCAAGACTTCAGAAGACCAAAAGTACGCTCCACCACACTACGTGTCCTCCCATGGGCATAATTGTAACAGACTTCACTTGGGTCATGGGATTCCTCAGTAGGCTCAGCAACCAAGAACCAAGGCCAGTTGGGATATGCAGAGTCACCTAGGTGTGAGATACACAAAACAATTTTGTACCATAACTGTGGCAGAGGACAGCATATCACACATACAGCACTCTACTTGACTGTGTGTACTCACCCACAATCCACCACGCTCTGGATGCAGATTTGCCATCAGCTGTGGTACAATGCTGTTACGCAGGATGTAAGAGTCATGGGTTGATCCCGTATATTTGGCACAAACATGGGAGATTATAATAGCTGCCTGGCATATCACTTGCACATAGATGGAACGGAAATGCTTCCTGTTCCTGTAGATGTGCTCACATGCTTGTGGTGGAACCAGGCCACCATGTGTGCAGTCAATGGCACCAACAATATTAGGAATATGACCACGGACATACAATTCACCCTTCACAGTTGCCAATTCAATCCTCCTGGGGAAATGGATATAGCTGTCCTTGTAGGTCATCATAGCAGACAGGACATCACATAGCAACCTGCTGAACATTGGTTGAGACATCCCACCTGCGCTGGACACTGTGTACTGGAACAAACCAGTTACAAAAAAATGCAGGGCCGCCATCACCTTACACGTTGGTGTCAAAGCAGTCACATAGGTTCTGCAAGGCCTCAGATGTCGCTCCAACTGACCACATAGGTCTTGAAGGGTAGGTCGATCCAAACAGAATTTACGTATGATGTCCTCATCCTCCATGTCCGCAAGCAATGTGAATAGATGATGCACATTTGGTCACCTCCTAGGTGAGATGAAAGGGGAATATGTCAATTCAATTCCCCTAAGAGATGTGTCCAACATCTTACGTTGTGACTGACACAGCGCCAACAATGACCGGCCTGAAAATACAACTCACACAGCACAAGTAACATGTATGGACACCTGGATCTAAAGTAGTTGTACACTTGTCCAGTTTTTACAGTGAGTACCCCCAAAATAGATTCATACTATGTGAATGCCAAAAGGTACATTTCAACATCTTGAGTCACCAGCCCTGAGAGTAGTTGATGCAGCACATGTGTGAATCAGCAACTCTGCTGGCTTCTACGGAGCTGCTGTACCTGCCACACCTTCTTGTGTAAGTCGGACAGGGCACACATTAATAACACAATGAGCACAGTGTGTGCATGAAGATCAAGTATGAACATGAGGTCAGCAATGTACACAGTGAAATAAGGACATCATGTTGTCAGGCCTTCATTACTGTGTGTTGCTTAGCCATCTCACACATTGACATGTGTACATATTTGAGAGTCCATCACACCACAGATCTGTGTACATGCACACCAATATCATAAGTGACATGTGAGGGAGTGCATCCCAATGCATGTAATCCTGTGCGCTGACAAGGCATGTGTAGTCATCAGTGAATTAAATGTCACACTATCATTGAATTTATCTATCTGGTGACATGATTCATAGTACGTGTCTACTGTTCAATGTTGGTCATTGGCACCAATTGAAAGATACCAAATTGCGGTAGTGACCGCCTGGCCCCCGCTGTGTGGCACCGCCAATGCCCATACTCATTCAACCATTCACCGCAATCGAGGTACTGATATACACATTTCAAAAATGGTGGTTGGTGTGCCCCGCCACCGCAATCACGGCCATAGGCACCAATGTCAATGCTGCCAAATGGTGGTAGCAACTGCCTAACCCCCGTGGTGTGGCCTGCCAATGCCCATGCCTACTCAACTAATGGGAACCGTAATTGCGGTAGTGATATTCACATTTAAAAATGGCAGCTGACGTGCTCCTCCACAGCAATCACAGCCATAGGCACCAATATCAAGCTGCCAAAAAGTATTAGCGACCGCCTGGCCCCTGCAGTGTGTTACCGCCAATGCGCATGCCCATTTAACCAATGGGAACCACAATCGCGGTAGAGATATACACATTTGAAAATGGCGGTTGGCGTGCTCCGCCACCACAATCACCGCCATAGGCACCAATGTCAAGCTATTTTTACTAGGACTTAGCGGTTCAAATAAAAACTGTGATTAGTCCTTTTCACTTGTTTTTAACGAGACCAGCTGACCATTTAATAAAGTAGTTTATGGGACAGCTGTTATCTTTTAACTTTGCACTCACCATACCTTGAGCACTTTTTCACAAAAACCAGCTCCGCTGTAAATCAGGCGTTGTAGCACACTGGGGGGACATTCGGTCTCCCCAGTGGGAACCCTATGATGAAGCATGTCACCACTAGGGTGAGTGAGGGTTCTTCTTAAAAAATTGAGTTTTTTCCTTCTCCCTTTTACACGCATTGCTTTGAGCACATTTGGTAGTTTTTGGCTTTTTTGTATTTTAATATTATGATCACAGCACCTTTGGTCACTCTTATGTTGTTGTTATATACCTATGTCAAGCTAGCAAATCTTGGTAGCGACCGCCTGGCCTGTTGTATAACATTTTAGGACCATATTGTAATTCTCCCAATTCATGCCCTTATATAGGTATAAATCAACATATCCTTGTATAGGCATAGAAATCATACACATATTTAGACATAGCTCATGCAGTCCAAATACGGCTGGGCTACTTCCACTAGTTCTGAAAATCTACAACGATTGTTTGGAAAACTCAGCTTCAGCAGCTAGGGAATTCCCCTTGCTCGAATACTGACTTGTCCAAGAACTTATGGAGTTTTCAAAGAACTGAGACTCTTTAATGACGTTATTATGTCCATCTTTGTTTTAAACTCGCTACCTTCAAGGTATAAATATGCCCACACTTGCCCTAGCAAACACACAGTGGTCTGGAGCAGTTCGACTATCTACTTGCCCTACGCACCCTGCTACAGCAAGTGCCGAAGGAAGCCGACCCTCCAGCAAATGCACTGAGAGAGACGCTGTCTTTTCTCCTGCCGAGAAATCCAGCTCCAATGTTTCCAAGCTACCCTTGCGAGTTGTTGGGAAATCTAGTCCGGAGAATGACCTCCTTCATTCTAAACCAAGGTATGGAGCTGATTAGACCCTAGGAGAAATCTTGGATAGATTCTTGGCAAAGAATACTAAATTCAGGCTACACCTCACTTCTTCCCTTGTGCTAGACTTAGGTTAGGTACATCGGGGTAGGCGTATTTAAGAAGCACCAGTTGAGTACTTTTTTTGTCTTTTGTTATTTAAGTATGTATTTATCTATGGTCTAGGAACCATACAATGCTCTTACAGTATTATTTTATTCTACTCTTTTTACTGTATGCACTATATTTTGCAACCAGTTTTACGATTGTAGCAGTTCATTTCTTATGCTTGAGAAAGAAGACTGTTCAATAAATCCTTTTAGTGAAAATGCCCGTCTATCTATTTCTCTGCACCTCAGGTGAAACGAAGCATGCACAATTGACTGAGTAAAATATCTATCTATTGTTTCCACGACTCTGAAGATCAGTTTTATCTTGGGAAACGAAGTTGTCATGTTTATGCGGTTGTCAGAAACTATATCCCTTCTTGTGAACTCGAGAAAGTTTCTAGTGACCTCTGAGCTAGCTGGCACTCACAATTAAGTCTAATATATTTCGATAGCGACCTAGTAGACTTTAGTCCTACATCACTTCTATAGGATATATTATTCCAATGTGAAGAGCCTATTGGGAATATAGGAGCTACACTACATGGTGCCCAACCTTTGGTAAGGCACTAATTCAACAATAGATACTAGAGTAACTCAGTCGTGCTTTTCAAAGAGACCCCTTCATCCAGTAAAACACTCCAATAGACATCTGGAGTGGGTTAAAGGATAAAATATCCACCTTAAACTGAGTAGGACAAAAAATCCTATTTATTAGTTTTTGGTTTTGTTCAACGTTGAAGGATACAGTGTTCATAAATATTGTGCACCTTATCTTTATATTTCCTTGAAACTTGCTCTGCAAAACCTTCAACAAAATGTCCGACGAGGATAATCCCAGGGGCAGTGAAACTGCAGTAAATGCAAACCAACCAGGTTTTGACATTACAGGTTTCCGACATGACGATGCGGATGCTATAAACATCCCGGAAAATGTAAGAAAAACAATAGCTATAAAGCTCATAGAAAATGGCCTATCAGCAAGAGGTGGTAGGGTAATTTTTGTCATAGAGGCACATGAATATCGTCAGACAGAGGTATTCTATTCATGGATTATCTTTCCACAAGCAAATCCAACAACACATGTGTTCCACTTCTATAAGATAGAAGTACTTCAAGTGGAATACGTTCCTTTCAAAGACATTGAAATTCCACTAACTTACCAAGAGCATCAGCTTTGGTTTAAAGGTGCCCTGCAACATCAAAATCACATTACCAGGCTCGATCCACTAGGTACACCAGGAGCAACATGGCCGGTACTAGCCAGCTATACACCACATCCTGACATTGAAAGAATGACAGATGTAGAACTATTAGCTCAGCTAAAACAATTAATTATAATTTATAGACAATTAGTACAATATGTCATGCGGACGTTAACAGTCCAACCTGCTATAAGAATTCCACAGATCACCCCTCATCAGGGGAACACAAACAAAATTACACCACAGACTATACAATCAGTCATCGGTAAATTACCCACAAAAAGGGAACAAATTCCATTCTGGTTAGCTCAAAAAATTACTCAAATTGAGGCAGTATTTCCTGATAATACACCTCATGAGAAACACAGGATTCTAACAATCTATTTACCAATGGGGATTGCACCACACCTGTAGGACTGTGACACTTGGGGTACAGTCTTTGCTGCAATCTACACAAAAACACATGGTGTTCCGTCCATGGCGGTAATACCAGACATCCTGAAACAGATTCAAAATGAATACAGGGCGGAGCCTGCTTTAAATCTGGCTATGAAATTGCTGAAAGATTTCAAACAGGTCTCAGCTATAATATTAGCTAATATTAAAGGTGAAGCTGCATCCGTGGCAGTCCGCCAAAAACTAAAAGAACTTGATATAACTGAGCAACCGTATGAACTGGCCAGAATAATAGAAAAATCCTATGAAGAACTAGGAAGGGATAGTTTGGGAGGGAAACCAGTAAAAGCTGAACCAACAGAAAATCCAGAAAAAGGTTTTATTAAAAATACTCTCACTACTCCTAAAAAGAAGTCGGAAAATACTAGACAGACACTTCCTAAAGAGAAGCGTTCTCAATCAAGAGGTAGATCTCCTCAAAAGGAGCCCTCTGAAAAGAGGTATACCCGCAGGAAGAGGGATAATTTGAGAAAACCTGATAGATATCAAGATACTGATACACGCTCCTCTCGTACCTTTCAGACTTCCTCGCAGAAATCCGAAAGAAGAGGACGATCAGAACACAAGGAAGAACGCGTGAAGTCCAAAGACGATCAACACGTTCCGAAAAATAAGAAAAATCATTTCATCAAAAAGAAGGTAGCAAGTCTTAAAATCAGACATGTCGAGTATCTTGAGGACACAACTCAAGAACGGGGAGTGGGCCCAGACAATGCTGGACAGCGCAGTAGAGGTTACCATAGCTCGCAAGATCCTGAGGGATCATCTGAAGACAGAGGACCCGAATGAATGCATTCAGGTTGAAACTGCAGATACCAGGGTTAGTGTACCACATAAGTTATACGAAGTAACACTTTTATAGAGGGGGATATAACAGGAAAATAAAAGCACTCTTTTGAGAAAAACTATATAAGGGTTATGACATTCTTCTAGCTGAAAAAGACTGGCCACCTGCATTTGTCAGGGAGTGCCCACATGGCGAAGAGATCATTATGCCAACCTTCTCAAATCATATTCCTATTCATTAAGATACACCTATACCAGAAAATGGGCTGTGGCCCAGGCTCCAGAATTATATAAAAATCATGTGGGATGGGATGAGGATTCTCCTCACCACAAGATCCAGTTAAAAAAATCAACCTACTGCTCAGAAGCAGTATCTAGTTAAACAAGGATCAAAAAAGCAGGTCAGAGAGATCCTAGATCAACTTGAATACCAAGGGGTGATTGAAACATGCACCTCGTCCATGAATAATCCTGTGTTTCCTGTTTTCCTGTCTCCAAACCAGACAATACATATCGTCTAGTCTTGGACTACAGACATTTAAATTCCTGCTGCAAAACGTTTGCAGTACAAAATGCACACAGTGCAGCACTGATGAATAACATTGTGTGCAAAAAATATAAAACCACATTAGATATTTCAAACTATTTCTTCTGTCAAAACATTGTACCTGAAAGCAGGTATTTCACTGCTTTCTCGATAATGGGAATACAACAACACTTTTGTCGTCTCCCCCAGGGATTCAAGAATAGTCGAGGGTTATTTTCAGCCGGAGTAACAGAGTTACTACAAACGTATGATGATGAGGCATTACCTTATGTCGATGACATCTATCTTACAGATGATGACTTGGACAGGCACTTGAACAGGGGGAACACAATAATACTTGGATTCACCTCTGAAGAGTAAAAATTCAACTTTAAAAAATCAAGAATTGCCCACCTCAACGTCCTATTCTTGGGATACGAACTTTCAAGTGAAGGCAAAAGCCTAACAGCAAACTTTTTAGAAAAATGTGCGCTGCTCCAACCTCCAAAATGCTGAAAAACTTACAGTCAGTTCTAGGATTCCTGAATTTCAGAAAAACTTACATTCTAAACTACACAGAAAGGGTTAAACCTCTCTACAAACTAATCAAACCTGATTTCAAACCTACTAATTGGACTCAAAAACACACAGAAACTTTGCGTTCAGTGCAAACAGATATGTTAGCAACAACACATTTTCAGACATGCGTAAATGAACGCAATCTTGTAATCCGAATCATCCCAGGGAGATGCGGATTCACATACCTAACCTTTAATGAAGGTGAAAAGGTACCAATAGCTTACAAATCACACTTTCACACACAAGCTGAAATGAAATTCACTTCAAAAGAAATAATTCTGGCAGCGGTTCAAACTGCAGTAGCAAAAGAGAGAGCCCTCACACAGGGTAAACGCATTAAAGTCGTTACTCCTGTACCTGCCTTAGAGGCAGTGACAAAGGCAAGCATTCCAAATGCAAAAGCTCTATATATGAGATGGATACAATGGGTTAATTATCTTGCTGTAACAGACGTTGAATACGTTTTTGACCCTTACTTGAAGACACAATAATTTCTCCAATACGAACAAGAATGTCCTCTGCCTACTGAGATTCTGCCTCTAGAACATTACGGATGTATAATATATACAGACGAAGCAGTACAGCCCGCAATTGGGGGTAAACAAGCTTATAGTTGATTGTTAAAGGTCGCTGGAGCGATGGTAAAAACAGACCAATGGTCACACAAATTCAATCTCTCGGAGACTGGACAGCTCAGTGAGCTGAACTACAGGTTTTCAAGATGGCGCTTGAAAATACCCATCGCAAATTCCTCAACACTCATAGTGTGCGATTCGTATTACTGCGTCCAGTCTCATAATGAATATCTGCAGAACTGGGTTCAAAATGATTTTAAAGACGCAAAAGGTGGCACAATCAAGCATAAAATGCTTTTGGAACTGCCTGATGTCATTCACGTTGAAGGAAATTCATTGGCTGATGAAGCCGCGAAGGCAGCTGTGCAAACTTGTTCCGTAGCTGCAATCACTCATTCGAAAACAAAAATAGACAGTGAAGCCATGCTCGCTGTCAATGCCACGAGTAAAGGCAGAGGAGCTGCGTTACCTCTAAACTATCCACTCGAGTATACATACATAATTGATGCAAACTCTGTTCCTTTTGTTCGAATCCCTGGAGTGGGGGATAGGGTAATCCCAAACAGGAATCAGAGAGGTGCTTTGATTCTAAAAGCAAATATGGGAGAGAGTCTGATACATCAAGGGATCTCTAAATCTCTACTAGAATCACAAGAGATGTACTGGTGACCAAGGATGAATGCCCACATTTAGGAATTTGGAATGAATTGCGATGACTGTTACAGACTGTTACAGAGATCACAGCTTGGAGCGCCACCAGATTCCTGACTACAGTGTAGCCAGCCCGGTACAGACACCATTGTTAGATAGCATTAGACTATCCACGCTCAGACGTTCACATGGACAAAAGCGGTCCCACAAATACTAGGACAAGAGTGGAGTGGTGTGGCTCACTGGCTCACTGGTTAGAGGCGGCAGGCCCAGAAGCAGAGAATGGCCCGGGACCAGGGTTCAATTCCCGACGCGGCAGGGTCGTGGACCAGGGTCAGCGGACTCGATAATTCTCACCTCGGTGCCTACTCTAACCAGGGATCACACTCGGCAACTCTGGGCATTAGCTTGCCTCATCTCTACAACGGCCCCCCACATTCGCCGGGGATGCCTGGTTTCACCTTGGAGATACCCAGTAGGGACCATCTCACAGGGATAGCCAGGACGGGTTCCCCAGCGGTCTACAGCGCCACGACGCCTCAGGGCAGCAGTGCGCTTTACAAGACACATACATGCATCCTGAGAGAAATTCGGTTGTGGAAAGAAAAAACTGTGACATAAAGCAATCTATAACAGCTAGGGTATTAGGTTCGGGTGAAGGGTGGGTCAAACATCTAATAAGTGTCCAAAGTAGTCTTAATAACCTGCCAAGAAATTCTCTGGGTGGAATCACTCCATATGAAATCCTTTTTGGTACTACAATGATGGTTGAAGACCTCGATCGTCATAATTCAGTGGTGAAACTAAAACCATTTGATATCAAAGATCATTTGGCTGTTTTACAGGACTTAAACGAAACAAGAATAAGTCTAAGCAATACCATACAAAAGCCAATGACCACTGAAGAAAAACCACCTGTCCCAGCAAGACCTGTCTGGATTCCAAAGATTGGGGATCTGGTCAGAGAGAAAATAGAGGATAAGAAGGAATTTGGGCCTTCTTACCGAAAACCAGTACCTGTACTAGCAGTCCTCAGATCAGTGTTATTGCCACCCCTTGCTGGAAGGAAGGAGAACCTGTCCGTATCAATTGACCAGTAGTAGGCCCAGTGGACTCCAAAGATGTAGCAGATGACCAAATCTTGCTACTATCCAAGAGGTTCAAACTGAAAGACTCATCACCTTTGAAGAATCTGTAGTGAGAAAAGAAGGACTATGCAATAAAGCCATGGAACTTGTGCCTCTTGAAACCCAAATAACAGTTCGTCAAGAAACTCACATCTACAATGATGTAGCATCTGACTATACTAACATGTCAAGGGAACAAGCAGCTCCAGCGATTTCAAACAATCCGGATGCAATACCAACTATTGAAAGAACTGCCTCTGGCTATTTCATCAAATTTAATACCTTTTCTGAGGATCCCAGTGAGCCTGAAACAACGCCAACAAACAAAACTTTCAAGGAACAAGTAACAGAACTTTTTCACCAGCTTGCAAATACATATCTGGTTTCACCATGGGTTGAATTTTGGATTGTGTTAGGTGTACTTTTTCTCCTACTATGGCTAAATCTTGTTTTAAGTTTGGGAAAGCTGATAGATGGAAAATAAAGTAAAATGGACCCAGCAAGTAAAAACATCAACTTTCTCCTGAAACCACACAAATCATCTCATCGAGAACAACGAGACCTGTCATCAGTGAACATCACAGCCGTTCCCCTACCTGGTGGAATAGCATGGGATAGAACTGATTATGACATTTATGGCCCGGTTGAGCTGCTGAAGATTCCGCACCAATTTAAGTTTTCCTTGAGTGATTTTGTTTCACAGAGTACATTCTCTGATGATTGGGACTTTGAGACTGTTAATAACATGATGGCAGACTTAGAAATGTCGGCAAAATGTGCACAACATGAATACTTAGAAGGTTCATCAAATTATGAAGAAATGTATTGTTTTAATGTTTTGGTCTTTAAACCCTAGAAATGTGTTAACTTATTATCAATGGGAACATTGTCCAACACCACCAAAAGGTAGCTCTAAAACATTTCATGGCAAATTTCCATATTTCTCTGGTTTTAATGTCACAAATCCAGAAACTTTTTACTTTAAAAATGTTAATAAGACAGGCATAAAAAGTATGTTAGCAAATACTAAACAGATTTATTCTGCAGCCTTTTATGCTCAATTGTGAACATTAGGCTTTGACTTTTGGAAAGACAACATTGAGACAAAAACTGGCCGGGCTCAAAAGCCTGGAAATACAAGGTTTAGAAGCATTATTCAGAGCCTGCATCATCCTAGAACAAATACTGTTTTTAAATTAAACTGTTCAACAGACATCTTGGCCTGGCTACGATACAAGACTTAAACAAACCGTCCATACCTAAGCCCACAACTGATAGTAATAGAACTACAGATGAAGAGGTAGTAGACGTAAATTATATTTTACAACAAAACAGAACTAATCCTGAATGGAAACAATGGTTAATCTGGCCCACAGACATGAATAACTCTCACTCCCAGATATAAAACAACACTGAACTTTACTTAAAAATGGCGTTGACTTACGAGAATTCTTACTTGGACCTCTCAAACCACGTCATGAACGTTTTATATACGCCGGTATTTACGCTGCTTACAATGAAGCATGGAAAGTCACGCAAATGGAAACAGCAGGAAGAATACGAGAAATTGATTGTATTAATTTAGAGAAAGCTCTCTTTGTAGTTGACTAGGGGTTAACAACTCTGTCGTCCAGAGTTTATTCTTTGAACAGCATTGTATCCTCTGCCATTGACATAATGGAACTGGACTTGCTAATGTTACAACATAGCCAGCCTCAGCTATGTTCTATAATACTGCTAGGCTGGACATTGCAAAACCTTCATTCTGGCTATGTGCCTTGGCGTCTAATCAACACCACCACCATTTTTTACTGTATTTAACCTGACAGATAAACAAATATCTTTGGCACAAAGGGGAGCTGAGCATAGAAAAACTGGAAAGATTACCATTGACCGTTTCTGAGAAACCATCCGTTGAATGAATAATACATGGCACCATCACAATACCAGTGACGATTTTCCAGTTTCCGTATTGCTTAAAACACATACCAGCAGGCATGTTTGAAAATGTTGGGTAAAGAGTACATAAAGTCGACCTGGGATTTACCATACACACACAAATGTTGGAGTAAGGGAAAGGAGGTGTTTCTTAGGGGGAACAACCTTTATAACGCAACTTTTAGCACGCAGTGCTATTACAATGCAGACTTTAAAACGAAAACCATTACAACGCATTACACTGGGGGGCGCTCTAGGATAGGGAATAGTGTTAAGTTACTATCCAACACCTTCCCTAGTGTCCACGGGGACTGGTGTTGGAATAGTAAATTAAACTATTCACTATCCAGCACCCCCCAGTGTAATGCGTTGTAATGGAATGCGTTTTAAAACTTGCGTTGTTATAGCATGCATGGTAAAAGCATGCGTTGTAATAACGTACATCCGTTTCTTAGTGGTAAAAATTGCAACAACGCACTAAGCGGAACTCTTCTTTGTCAAGGCATTAATTTACATAGAGCCTGTGAGGTTTCTTCAAACAACTTATCGTGCCACCTGCAGGGTTCCCTGACAGCAGTGATAGATCCAATTTTTAGGCAGCTTTTTCATGGAAGCTACATAATGTTGAATGCACACAGCTGCTGTGGAATGATGCCCGGGACAGCCTGTCATGTTAGTGTGTCAGCCAGGGTCACTTGTTCAATGCAAGTATTGTTTCCAAAAACTAAGACAGACGGGGAGTCGCCACTATGGCCTCCACCGAACATCTCTTCTATACGAATAGATACTTTAATCAGAATGAAAGTCATTCTTTTACGAAAAACTGTGCTACTGACCTCGTCCAGAGAGACGTATGATCTGCAAGTTGCAAGGCCATCTGCGGAGATACATGCATTATAATCAACAAACTGCCCCATACATTTCACAGAAATGTTAGGTCATATCTTAAATATGTCTGATACCAGTGGTATTGTACGTGTATTAAAGACAATTTTTTCTGGACTGTTAGCACCCTTTGAAGCAAGCAGTCCTGGGCATTTTTCCTAACTTCGTGCACTCTGTGTTTGGCGGCCTGCCGCTCATCTTGGGACTCGTAGCAGGTATATTATTTTTATTCCTCCTGCTCCGTTATGGCAAGTCCGGCCACCAGCAATACCCAAATTACCATGGAGAATGCCCTTCTGGCCATGCAGTATCGTGAACGCATAACACAGATCCTTGGCTTGGCTCGTTTGAGAGATCTGAATACCACATGGTTCCTGTCATTCAGAACAATCTGGCAAGATTGCATCTGTCATGACACAATAGCGAATTGCCAGCGAACCATATGATTTTTGTGTGAATGTTGGGCACGAACTACATGTCCCACAATCCCTAGCTGCATTATTCTCACTTCCAGGATGAGGTAGTTATAAGCCTCGCCCACTGTGCAATCGGGGCTTGTCACTCACTTTGTTTCTTGAGTTCTGGTATGCAGACACACTGTTCAGGAAGCTGCAACTTCATGGATTAAATATCAGAACTAGTGCTAAACGTCTTCGAGTGAAGAAGGCTTCTACGCAGGCTCATTTCAGAGCCTTCAGGATTGGCAGCTCCGTTGAGTTGCCGGTAAAGTCCGTAATACTAGCGGGAAGGCTTACGTGATGCGCTCGGCAGTACCGAGCAAACTAAGCCTCCCGTATTGCTGATCAGCTCCTCTGAAGCTACGGAGTAATCTTTACTAGTGGGGAAACTTGAGTTGACAACGTTTTTTCCCTCCTTATCAATGCCCGTTCTCTTGCAAGAACGAGAGTGACTCCTGGTTAAATACCTGCTGATTCCGCTCCGGAGAGCAAGAAAAGCAGGCTATATTACAAACAACACTTTTGAATTATATCTAGTTTCTCGCTATGGAGAGCCTAAAGGTTACATGGAAGGAACTACATAACCTTATCTAAACGGCTAATTCCGCTCTGGAGCGCAAGAAACAATCATCGCCTAGAGGATTATCTGCAGAAAGATAAGTACCTCATTGTTTGATACTGTTTGCTTGGGTTTCCTAGACATTTTTACCAATCACTTTACTTTGGAGTATCAAAACGGATTGGTGCCTTTTTTCTTTCTTTCTTTTTTACTTTTGTGCCATTATTGATAGAGTGCTATACAGCTGTGATTTAAGTAAGTGTACTGCACAAAACAACATTATATTTAACTCACCACGAGAGGGGGGGTGTTTGCTAATGTGTGTATGTTGTGTCTTACTTGCAGGACAGAAGGGGTGAAGCGTAGTGGTGGTATCTGTGAAGTGTGTAATCAAACACTCATAGCTATCAACGTTTAGGGGATAGGATTACCTAGCAACGGTCATCGTTCCTGCCGTATCTGATTGTAAGGTTAGTGGTTTTCCTTACTCTGTCTGACAGAGTGACAAGCCCACGTTATCTTACGGCCAAAATGATGGATACTAATACAGTACTTACTTCTGTGTTGGAAACGTTGACAGCCCTTAGAATGGAGGTAGATGCATATAGGGGGGGAGAATCAAGAGCTACGCATCGAGATAAGCACCATGCGACATGAAGTCGCAGGGTTATCTCGCGCCAGTCCAACTGGTAGAGGAGCTCAGTACATCAGAAATTGGACCTTACCCCCCCTACTTCTCTTGTAACGGACACAGGGCATTCATCTCACACAGTGGAAGGGGCATCAGGACCTTCCACTATACAGGTTATACAACCTACTCAATTGCCTTTAGCTCCTCCTGAACGGTTCTTTGGTGACGCCAAAAAGTTTGGCATATTTTTAGGACAGTGCTAATTACACTTTATTTGTAAACCAGTGGTGTTCCCCACCGATCAAGCCAAAACTGCGTTTATAATATCCTATCCTGGGGGTAATGCACCAAGTTGGTCCTTTCCACTTATAGAAAGAGACGACCCTGCACTACACAGTTTTGACACCTTTTGTGAAGAAATGCGCAAGTTATTTGACACGAAGGCACACTTACTCTCACTAGACAGAGAATTAATTACATTGAAGCAAGGTAACCAGGATTTGTTATCATACATCACTACATTCAATAGACTTCTAGCTGAGACGAATTGGCCTATGGAAAAGAGGACCTCCTTATAATATCAGGGTTTAAGGAGTGAATTGAAAGATGTATTGGCGCAAGTAGTACATTTGCCTACTACATGTGAGGAACTCATAGACCTTACTGTTCAGCTAGATTATAGATTGCAAGAGAGAAAAGGAGACAAACAACGCCTGGAAGCAAGATTTCTAGCACCTCGTCCTAGGGTCATGACAGAAGGCATACCTCCTACTTCAGATGGAACAGAAGCCATGCAAATCAATGGTATCTGGGGTGCTCTAAGTCAGGATGAGAGAGAGCGGCAGAGAACCCAACGACTTTGTATGTACTGTGAAAACCGGGACATTTTACTAAGGATTGTAGGGCAAAGACCAAAAGCCCCTACAAAGTAGTCAAAGGGAATTCAAAGGTGCCAGTGGTGACCAATACATTCACGGATTCGGAAAACTAGAATGCCCAAACAAGCTACAGGCTCCTTGTTTGAGGCCAACAAAGGATGAAGTCTGTCCAGCAGTGATTAACACCGTTCAGAATGCACTGGCCCACATGAACGTTTGTGTAACATTAGACATTCCTGGGGCAGGAATGGCATTAGTCCACGCCCTACTGTATTCAGGAGCTACTATCAATTCAATTGATCAACGCTACGCTCAAGAAATAGGCATGCCTTGTGAAAAGAAAAAGATACCGGAAGTGGTTAGGGCAGTAGACGGTACGGAGATAACATCCGGTCCGGTACGATATCACTCTCAACAAGTACATATGCAGGTGGGCCTATATCACTATGAGTTAATACAGTTCGACCTGATTGTTGCCCCCAATTTCACTCTTATTTTGGGCATGCCCTGGCTCACTCTTCATGATCCACTTGCCAAGTGGGCAGCGCGCTCTGTAACCTTGAATTCTGCATACTGTAAGAAACATTGTCACAAGGACAGTATTCATGATATCCCTAGAGAAACTAACCCTGCAGCGTTACTAGCCAGCAGTTGTCTTACTCATAGTGTGGGATGCGTCACTACATTACCAGAAGTATACCTAAAGTACAAGAACGTGTTTAGCGAGCGAGAAGCTTGCAAGCTGCCTCCTCACAGGGAGTATGACTGTGTCATTGATTTGGAACCTGGGGCAAGTATACCCTGTTGCAGAATTTACGCCCTTACCGAAGCAGAAACTACATACTTACAACAGTATCTGGAGAAATTACTGGCAAATGGATTCATTCGTCCTTCTTCATCACCAGCTTCCTTGCCTCTTTTTTTATACCGAAACGGGAGGGAGGATTAAGGGCGTGCATCGATTATAGGGCGATCAATCGTGTAACCAAAAAGAACAGATATCCCCTACCTATGATCCATGTTCTACTCGTTCAACTGAAAGGAGCAACTGTATTCACCAAACTAGATCTACGTGGAGCCTACCACCTTGTGAGGATGTGGAAGGGGGATGAGTGGAAAACCGTTTTCGGACTAAGTTTGGGCTATACGAATACCAAGTAATTCCGTTTGGATTATGTAATGCCCCTGCCGCATTCCAGTACTTTATGGATGAAGTACTGAGGGGGTCTACTGGATGTGTCATGTATGGTATACATTGACGACATCCTTTTATACTCAGCGTCCATGGAAGAACATATACCTCACGTAACTGCAGTATTGGAGCGACTACAGCATTATTCATTATATGCTAAATTGGAAAAGTGTTTTTTCCATACCAATGAAGTTGAATTCCTAGGGTATGTCATCGGCCCTCATGGACTCTACAGTGCCCAAAAGAAAACACAGGCTATCACAACATGGGAATCCCCTTCCTCTGTAAAAGTATTGCAGAGCTTCTTAGGTTTTGCAAACTTCTACCGACGGTTTATAAAGAAATTCTCTTGTATCATTCAGCCACTGACCCTACTTTTGAAGAACGGAACCGTATTTAAATGGAATCATGTGGCAGAAAAAGCTTTTCAAACTCTGAAGTCATGTTTCATCAGTGCTCCTGTTTAAAGACATCCTGACGTGTGCCAACCCTTCATCTTGGAAACAGATGCTTCGTATTATGCTATAGGAGGTATCCTTTCCCAAAGACATCCGGAAACAGGGCAATTACATCCTGTCGCCTTCTACTCTAAGAAACTCTCACTGTGTGAAGTCAACTACTAATGGATAAAGAGTTACTGGCCATCAAAAGAGCTTGCGAAGAATGGAGACACCACCTAATGGGAGCCAGGTATACAGTAGAGATCTACACAGACCACCGGAATGTATTGTTCCTCAGAAGTGCCAGGGCCTTAATCCCCAGACAACTATGGTGGTCTTTGTTCGTTGCTGACTTTGACTTTGTGATCAAATACAAACCGGGACAACAAAGGCAGATGCCCTTTCAAGGCCTATGTTCAATCCTGCCGTTGGCACAGACCCGGCAGAAGAACCACCCATCATTCTTCAGAAAGCCTCTTTCCTGACTCAAAATATAGCCCTTATCAATGCGGAAGACTTTCTAACGGAAGTAAAGAATCAACTCCAAGGGGTGGATTAAGATGCATGAATACTGGAAGAACCTCAACACCGCTCTGTTTCCAATGAGATGTTATTGCATGACAAACAACTGTACATTCCTGCCGGCCCACTCCAGCTACAGGTTTTACAATGGACATATGACACACCATTGGGTGGACACATGGGAATACACAAGACGCTACAAACTGCTTCTCAGTACTTCTGGTGGGAATCACTAAGGAAAGATATCACCAAGTATGTTTCAGAATGTTCCAAATGCACACAGGCCAAAGCGCAACATCAACACCCTAGCGGTCATTTACGCCCTATACCCACGCCTCCGGCTCTCTGGCATACAGTCTCCATGGACTTCATCGTGGAAATGCCACAGAGTTCGGGGTATAACACCATTCTAGTGGTTAGAGACCATTTGACCAAAATGAGCCATTTCATTGCTCTTACTAAATTACCCGCATCGGCTGAACTTGCTACTGTCTTTCTGCAAAACATAGTAAGATTGCATGGTATCCCTTCCGTAATTCTTACAGATAGGGGAACTCATTTCACCTCCAAGTTCTGGAAATCACTATGTGAAGTCATGAAAATTGATGCCCGTCTGTCTACAAGCTATCATCCCCAGACAAACGGGAAAACAGAACGCTTAAACCAGACTCTTGAACAATACTTGAGATGCTTCACTTTAACGCAAGAGGATGAGTGGAGCAAGCTTTTGTGGACAGCTGAATTTGCATATAATAACACAGACCATTCATCTTTGGGATGTTACCCTTCTTCTGTCTTAATGGTTTCCATCCTAACCTGTTACCTTTTGCAAATCCTGTGACCTCTGCTCTACCTTCCATACAGGAACACAATACACACCTCAGTGTAGTGTTAGAGGAGGCTAAGACACATCTAGAGGAGGCGCAAACACGAGACAAACTACAGGCTGACAGAAAGAGAAACATAGAACCCTCTTACAAGTTGGGAGATAGAGTGTGGTTGAGCACAAAACACCTGAAACTTAGGGGGAATAACAGGCTACAGCCTAAATATGTTGGGCCTTATCAAATAGAGAGGGCAATAAACCCTGTAGCCATGAAAATAGAACTCCCAACTTCTTGGAGGATCCATCCTGTATTTCATGTCTCCCTTTTGAAACCTTGTTTAAAAGACTCCCGTTTGCAGGTTGGTCCCCCTCCATTGGAAATAGATGGGGATGAGGAGTACGAAAATCACAGTATTCTGATTTCCAAATTTGTCAGGGGACGTCTGCATTATCTTGTAGATTGGAAGGGATATGGTCCTGAGGAGCGCTCTTGGGAACCAGTGGCAAACTTACATTGTCCTGATCTCCTGAGGCGTTATCATTCTCGGTTTCCTGCTAAACCTGGGGTTCCGCCGAGGCGTCGGACCTTGAGAGGGGTACTGTCATGACACAATAGCGAATTACCAGCGGAACATATTCTTTTTGTGTGAATGTTGGGCACAAACTACATGTCCCACAGTCCCTAGCTGCATTAGTCTCGCTTCCAGGATGAGGTAGTTATAAGCCTTGCCCACTGTGCAATCGGGGCTTGTCACTCGCTTTGTTTCTTGAGTTGTGGTATGCAGACACGCTGTTCAGGAAGCTGCAACTTCATGGATTAAATAGCAGAACTAGTGCTAAATGCCTTCGAGTGAAGAAGGCTTCTACGCAGGCTCATTTCGGAGCCTTCAGGATTGGCAGCTCCATTGAGTTCCTGGTGAAGTCCGTAATACTAGCGGGAAGAGTTACGTGACGCGCTCGGCAGTACCGAGCAAACTAAGCCTCCCGCATTGCTGATCAGCTCCTCTGAAGCTATGGAGTAATCTTTACTAGTGGGGAAACTTGATGTGATTTACTGGGAGATTTCCGAGTTGACAACGTTTTTCCCCTCCTTATCAATGCCCGTTCTCTTGCAAGAACGAGATTGACTCCTGGTTAAATACCTGCTGATTCCACTCCGGAGAGCAAGAAAAGCAGGCTCTATTACAAACAACACTTTTGAATTATATCTAGTTTATCGCTATGGAGAGCCTACAGGTTACATGGAAGGAACTACATAACCTTATCTAAACGGCTAATTCCACTCTGGAGAGCAAGAAACAATCATCGCCTAGAGGATTATCTGCAGAAAGATAAGTACCTCATTGTTTGATACTGTTTGCTTGGGCTTCCTAGACATTTTTACCAATCACTTTACTTTGGAGTATCAAAACGGATTGGTGCCTTTTTTCTTTCTTTATTTTTTACTTTTGTGCCATTATTTTTAGAGCGCTATGCAACTGTGATTTAAGTAAGTGTACAGCACAAAACGATATTATATTTAACTCACCACGAGAGGGGGGGTGTTTGCTAATGTGTGTATGTTGTGTCTCACTTGGAGGACAGAAGGAGTGAAGCGTAGATGAAGGGTTTCCACTGCCGAAGACATCCCTACTTTCTGTCATACAGCAGCAACGTTATTGTTTAGTTTATCCATTTTTTCCCCTTTCCCTGGTAGTAGTGGTATCTGTGAAGTGTGTAATTAAACACTCATAGCTATCAACATTTAGGGGATAGGATTACCTAGCAACGGTCATCGTTCCTGCCGTATCGTTCCTGCCGTATCTGATGGTAAGGTTAGTGGTTTTCCTTACTCTGTCTGACAGCATCTTACCTGTTCTATGATGCCTGCTTTGTGGAGAGGAATGCGTTTTGGATATTTGTCTGACACTTCCATCAGCGCTGCCAATGGAAGTCGAAGCTTTACTAAGTCCGGTAACGGTTCATGTATTGTGTTGCCCCCAACGACTACAAATCCTGATGACGGCATTTATCGAGATCTCACCGGCAATTCCAGCTGAAGGTGTGATACGCGGACCAACAGGCACACAGGGACCATCTACTACGAACATTGCTAATGCGACTGACGCTGACGGCGATGCTTCACATCTGTGTACAATTGACCTTCTTAATGAAGTGGTTCAACTTTCATCTACTGTGGTAGACAATTTCTTTGCCAGCCTTGACGAATTAATGTGTTCTCCTTAGCACACAGCGTTCTTTCAACTCTGAAATCCGACCTTCACTTTTTTCAAAACAAAAGATTCTAACTTTGGAACTCTGTTTTTCCTACGATTTGATTTGACTGTTTTCAAAAAACACAATGAACTTTGGCACAAAGCAATCTGCTTAAAATAGAACTATTGCTAGAGAACAAGAATTCTTTGAATACTTCCTAGAAACAATATTGGCCGAATACACATACCGAAACCAAAACAGTTTGTATATTCTGCTATGGGATGGTCTCGACTTTTTTTCTGTAACTATGAGCCATTTCATAAACATAATTTCATGATTCATTCAGTTAGCATTTACAATATCATTTTATAGGCTTACAATGAAATCCTTGCTTTTAAATGCGTTCAGTATTAATGTTCATTTTTTCGTGTGCAACCATTTCAAATGCAATTTATATGTATTTTTGGGTGGGATTGTAAACACATGCTCTAGAATATATCTTTTAGTGCTTGAACTTAGCTGCACATGATAATGTGGAGTGGGTGTTGTATAACTTTTTAGGACCCTATTGTAATTTTTCCGATTCATTCCCTTATATAGGTATAAATCAACATATCCTTATATAGTCATAGAAATCATAACCATATTAAGACATAAGTCATGCAGTCCAAATACGGCAGGGCTACTTCCTCTAGTTCCGAAAATCTACAACGATTTCTTGGAAAACTCGGCTTCAGCACATAGGGACTTCCCCTTGCTCGAATACTGACTTGTCCAAGAACTCATGGAGTTTTCAAAGAACTGAGACTCTTTAATGACGTTATTTTGTCCACCTTTACGTCAAACTCAGTACCTTCAAGGTATAAATATGCCCACACTTGCCATAGCAAAAACAAGGTGGTTTGGAGCAGTTCGACTATCTACTTGCCCTACGCACCCTGCTACAGGAAGTGCAGAAGGAAGCCGACCCTCCAGCAGACGCACTGAGAGAGACTCTGTCTTTTCTCCTGCCGAGAAATCCAGTTCCAGTGTTTCCAAGCTTCACTTGCGAGTTGTTGGGAAATCAAGTCCGGCGATTGACTTCCTTCATTCTAAACCAAGTTACGGAGCTGATTAGACCCTAAGAGAAATCTTGGATAGATTCTTGTCAAAGAATACTAAATTCAGGCTACACCTCACTTACTTCTTCCCTCATGCTAGACTTAGGTTAGGTACATCGGGGTAGGCGTATTTAAGAAGCACCAGTTGAGTACATTATTTAGCCTTTTGTTATTTATGTATGTATTTATCTATGGTCTAGGAACCATACAATGCTCTTACAGTATTATTTTATTCTACTCTTTTTACTGTATGCACTATATTTTGCAACCAGTTTTACGATTGCAACAGTTCATTTCTTATACTTGAGAAAGAAGACTGTTCAATAAATCCTTTTATTGAAAACGCCCATCTATCTATTCCTCTGCAACTCTGGTGAAATAAAGCATGCACGATTGACTGAGTAAATTATCTATACATTGTTTCCACAACTCTGAAGATCAGTTATATCTTGGGAAACAAAGTTGTCATGTTTATGCGGTTGTCAGAAACTAAATCCCTTCTTGTGAACTCGAGAAAGTTTCTAATGACCTCTGAGCTAGCTGGCACTCACAATTAAGTCTAATATATTTTGATAGCGACCTAGTAGACATAAGTCCTACGTCACATCTATAGGATACATTATTCCAATGCGCAGAGCCTATTGGGAATATAGGAACTACACTACAGGCCCCGGCGGTGTGTCACGGCCCATGCCCATGCCCTTACAGAGAAATGGAACCGCAATCGCGGTAGACAAACACACTTTTGAAAATCGCTGTAGGCGTGCTCAGCTACCGGGGGGTGGTGATTGGTCACATTTGAAAAAGCTGACCTGGAACACCAATTGAAGCAGCTGAGTACCACTGAAACAACCCCAGGGGGCTATATATGTGCGGGAGAGAGCCACACATTTCCACTGCTTCCAGACACTGCTGACTGACACTCTTTGCCACCAACTGCTGCTGTACCTGTCTCATGGACTTAATGATGGCAAGAACTGAGAACATCAGGGCAAGTCCCTTCACCACAGAGGAGCTGGAGGTTCTGGTGGACGAGGTGCTCTCACAGTATGGGAGGGTATATGGTGCTCCTGATGTCATAGTAAGTGTTTCAGACTGGAAGTGAGGGTGCAGGGAGTGCACACATGAAGTTGATCTGCTGCAGTATGTGACTGAGAGTGTGGGTTTATGTGATGCACTGCCTAGCATGCTGACTTCAGGTCAATGGGGTTTTTTGCCTATTTTACACATATCCTGGACTGCATTTCAGGATGGGAGGGAGATGCACTGTTTTTGCAGATATACAGTGACACTGCTGGTTTAGAAAGTGGAAGTCAGAACAGACATTGCCTGTGCTAATGGATATTTGAGTCCATAAGGTTTTCACTTACTCATTTGTGACATTACAAAGACTTTTCGTCTAGAGGGTATTGATGGAAGTGTGTTTTACTTTGTATTGCTACCATGGATCTGTGAGCATTTTGCACAAGAGTGAAATGCCTGAGGGCGACACTCTTGGTGGAAATTACCATATGACACAGCAGATTGTTGTACTTCTGAAACATCCCCCTTGCATCCATTTCATTATGTGTACTGACTCACATGCGTAGTCAATGTTTGCCCTCTCATATTGTACATGCATCTCACTGTTCTGATGGCCCTTGTTTAACCTCAGTGTGAGCCCCCCTGGCCTGCACAGTTACTGCCCAATTTGACAGGGACCCATCACTGAACGGACAGAGCGAGACATATGTGTTGTCTGGGAAACATCCTAAACAGAGAGAACAACGAAGACTGCTCAACAACGAATGCCGGAACCACAAGGGCGGGAACCACGACTTGATGGCCACGTCACTTCTCTCCGCTGTCTTCCGCCTACCATCCCCTTACGCTCACTACGATTGGGCTTTGTTCGAGTAATACGTCACTCTTCTCTGCCCAATCACAAAATGTCTCCCGCGATAGGTTAAGAAAAAAAAGTCAACATTAGCATTGTTTCGTATGCACCCTGGCTGGCGTCAAAGGTAGGTCATTTCTTTAATTGAATATTAATATTAATACTTAAAATTATTTTTAAAAGTATAATTTTTAAAATGAGTTGTTTTACATTTGTATTCACTATGACGTGTAAACACTTTCAAATCTTGCAACACGTTATAAAGGGATTTTGGGGGCGTGTGGGGGGTTTTCCCCCCACAAAAAATGACTAATTAAAGGAATTTCATTGTTAAGGAAGTCGTTAAAAAAAAGTAGTTGTAACGAATAGATCATTGTTAAAACTTTCGTGGTTCAGGAGGTCGTGGTTCAGGCAGTCGTGCTTCAGGCAGTAGTTATTGAGTCATACAACCGTGTTGTCTGCCACCCTATTCCTCAATGAGCTATCTTAGGCCTGTGGATTGCATATAACAGACGTATTGAGAAGGGTGTGAGGATGTAAGATCATGTCCCTAAATGGGACCTCCATGACACAGGTAGCCAATCGAAGGCCAAGGACATTGAGAGGTGTGCAGTGCTGGACACAGTGAGTCTACCCCGACACATCATTTACAATGTGATGTATGTCTTGCTCACTCACAAACTGCATTGCAGGTGCGCGCCTATTTCACATTGCTTTCTGTGCTGACTTTCTGCATGTGCATGTGCATGAGATGGCCCTGTTCTGTGTCCATCCTCATACTTGGTTGCATTTAGGTACACTTGTCTTATGCTATTGTACTATGTGTCATGCTGTATGGCCTCTGCTAAACATATCTGAATAGCTGTGCTAAGTTTGTGCATGCTCCTGTACTGAGACACAGTGGTACATAATCCAATGTTACTGAAATTTCCTCCTCTTGTCTCCCATGCCTGAAGCTTAAAGTCCACCAGCCTAAGGCCTTCTGGAGGCCCATTGCACGCAAGGTGCAGGCTCTTGGTATGTCCAACCGTTGGCACACAATCTGTCACAAGAGGTGGGATGACATCTGCAGGCTGAGCAAAAACATGGCAGAGATGACGCTGGGGCTACTCCCTTGGACTGGCAGGTTGGCGCACAGGAGCATGACACCACTAATGGCCTGCATCTTGGCAGTGACACTGCCAGAGCTGGATGGACACTTGAGGGCCCATCAGCACAAGTTGGGGGTAAGCATTCAGCGAAGGCTGACTTTGGATGTGAGTGACTGCATGTATCCTAACGCTGTGTCATGGCGGAGCTCTGTGATATTTCTAGTGTGATGCTATGGCTTGTAAGTGGCCTCTGTGTTGAGTGCAGCTCCAATGCATTTACGCTACATGTACTTTCTCATGTCTTTATTGTAATGGGTCTTGACATTACATACTGAGATGTGGCCTTACAGCATCAGCTGCATTAGGGGAGTCATGGACATCACTGGGCAGTGAAGAGCAGTGTGCATCATGGTAGTGTGCTTTCATCAATGAGTGCAGTGCCTGACCTCGAAATTATGAGAACTACACATCTGACACCAATGTGCAACTGTAGTTGTGCTTCAAAGCACAACATGGTGGATAGCAGGAGATTATGGCCATTGCAAAAAGACATTTGGGAGTCTGTATCTATTTTGTCCCCTTAAAGTGACTCCATATGTGACTGTGACAACATGTTGAGATGTAGATCTTTTTCACCTACAGGCACGTAGGTATGCTTACAGGAATCTGTATGTCAGGTTACATGGTTGCATGGGCAAGCTATTTAGCTGTGTGAACATCACATGGGTCATTAAGGTCAAGTATGCATGTTACCATGCATATTTAATTTTTGCATTAAGGTCGCACATGCAGACTGCACACGGGGGTGTGCAACATGGGGGCTATAATCATCTTGTTTTGTGCTTTGCTTGCAATATGATGTTTGTGAATATGACACTAAACTGAACCTATGTCTCTGTCTCTTGCAGCATCTACCGAGGGCAGAGAAGGACAGGGGACGGACACCAGTGGTGAAACTTCTGGCACGACTGCTACACATGATCTCACTGCCAGTGATGTGACCAGCGCCTCTGAGGGGGACAGTAGTGCCCTTGAAGAATCACGCCAAGAAACACCAACCTCAACGTCATCTGATGCCAGTGGTGACTCCTCGATGTTGGCGTGCACAGGGAGTGGGAAATCTGCCTCTTCTTCAACCACACATCGTCCAGTGCCCACCCTCGTGGCTACTTCCACTAGTGATGCCGTGCAACCCGGCAGTAAGAAGGGTGTCTTCCCCCCAGGCACCGCGGCCCCTGCCCCTGTCTCACCTGCTACCCTCAGTGTTGAGGCGGTGGACCTTTTGCGCCAGCTTTGTGTGGGTCAGACTACTCTCCTGAATGCCTTCCAGGATCATGACATGAAGCTGGCACAGGTAGTTGCCTTCATGGAGGGCATTCATTCTGATGTGGGTAGGCTACACAAACCTATCCAATCTCTGTCCTCCACAGTGATGGCAGCCATTCAGCTGTCACAGGCTCATAGTCCAGCTCCAGTCCCTTCGGCAACCGCCTGCCAGTGGCAACATCTGACGAGATTGACCACACACAATAGCCCTCAGGCTCCAGGTACTCCACACGCAGCACACAACAGCAGCACTTCAAGTGGCCCAGAGCACAGACACCATCCCCCAAACAAAAAAGTCACACAGGAGCGCAAAGGCAAAATCCCTTCAGGTGACACTCAGGGGCATCAAGCCAAGAAGCACGCCTCAGGTTTACATTCATCAAAATCAGCCTCATCCAAGACACTCCCAACCCAAAACCTGCTCCCAAAGACAGGCAAACAGTTGCCGTGCCTGCTGTGAGGCTGGTGCCTACAAAGAGTATGCAGAAACAGCTCTCTAAGGTAGATTCACCCACAACCTCAACTGCTACCCACACACCCGGAGAAGCTAGGACAGGAGGGCACTGTGGGGACTTCACCTGGTCAACAGGGGATGGGGGGGAAAAGGCAAGGCCAGGCCAAGCGTACCACCAGATCCAGCAGATCCCCAGAGGGAAGGCCACCACCTGCATCTGATGCACCTTTGATGGAGAGTGTGCCTGTTGTGCCAGCCCCACTTCCCACTCCTACAAAGACAGTTCTTGGCTATCGAATCCCCAAGAAGTGGAGAGGCAGCCCTACACATTCACCCTCACACACTGTGTCTCACATCAGCATGTCTCCGCCTCCCCATGCCACCATGCCCCCAGGTCCAAGTAGCCCTCCGGCTCCCAAAGCCCCAAAGCCACTGATGCCTCTACCTCAGCTGGTCCTCTCTCTTCCTCCAACTGGGCCTGACAATCAGCCACCTCCCAGTTTGCCTGACAGCCAAGTCTGAGGAATAGTCCCCCTCACAAACCCATCTCTCCTACAGCGGTGCCTGGACTGCCCATTGTTATCCCCTTAGCTGTGTTGCTTCCCATGACTGTGTACGTTGTCACCCATTTCCTGTGCAGGTTCTCATGCCCACATGTACCTCCTTTGAACTACGGACTGGCCACTGGCCTTGCTGTTTGTCACTTTGTATGCCCAATCCCTGTGCAGGTTCTAATGTACACATGTACCTCCTTTGAACTATGGACTGGCCACTGGCCTAGCTGTTAGTCACTTTGTATGCCCATTCCCTGTGCAGGTTCTCATGCGCACATGTACCTCCTTTGAACTATGGACTGGCCACTGGCCTTGCTGTTTGTCACTTTGTATGCCCATTCCCTGTGCAGGTTCTCATGCACACATGTACCTCCTTTGAACTATGGACTGGTCACTGGCCTTGCTGTTGTCTACTTTTGATGCCTATCTTGGTGATATGTAATAAAGACAGTTACTCCTGTTGTCTGCTTTGTCAGTGTCTTTGCTAAATAAAAGTGTTTTCTGTATGGGTATGGTTGCTTGTGGGAAAGGCTCTGTATGCCACTTTAACATTGCCAATTGCTTGTTTTACTTTTTCTGAGTTTGCCAGTGGTGAAAGGCACTTTAGTCTTTGTTGACTCTGAGGCTTGAGAGTGCTAGGATGGGTGTTTGTGATGATCTACTGTTATCATACTCATCATATGGTCATGTTTGCTAAATTGTACACATGTCATGTTATGATGCAATTCCACAACAGAGGTGACTTCTATCCAGATGATTACTTGCAGGTGGCCAGGGTCCAACATATCTGTGTTTTCTTTCTTGATGTGTGTACAGCAGTGTTGATGTGTGTTCATCTTGTGATGGGCTGTCTTTCTAGTCACATTGATACATTTGAATGTGTGCACTAGAGTGGTCATACAATGTGAATGGGCTGACATTGTCAGTAGTGTTGATGTGTGTGTGCCCCTGCAATGCCAACTGTACACACGTATGACCTAGGTAATGAGTGCCTGTTTGTTTCAATTGTCTGTCATGTGCTTGAGATTGTGGGCACATGTAGGAGTTGTTGGTTGTGCACTGTGCAGTGTTGTGATGTGTCCTTGCACTCCTGGGGGACATCTACTTGTTGTTGCTGCCAGTTGTGAGTATGCAGAGTGCGTGACTGCTAAGTCTGTGTTGTGTTTTGTTGATCAGCCATGTGTCTTTTTACTGTTTGTGCTCACTGTGCAAACCTTCTCAGCCACACTGACGGTATTTGTGGGTTTGCCCATGCATTGCTGCCACTTGACCCATTTTTGGCTCCAGTATGGATGTGGTATGTGGAGTCATGCCATCCCCAATAGGTGCTTCTGATGCCTACACATTGTGGGTGACTCCTCTATGTGTTTGTGTACAGTACACTCTTCATCTGTCCACCACTGACGTACACACCTCTTCAAACTCATGTTTACCACCCCTTGGCTTGCCAGTTTGTGATCCTCCCCACCACTTCATTTGTTACACTATGCTTTGTGATGCTGATCTGTGTGCAAGACCAATGTGCTACCCATGACAGTTTCCCAATTGGTTATGTGTTATTTTCTTCTACTGGTTTGCTGTAATGGTTGCTCATGTGCAGTGCATATGTGTGGGCATCACAGTGCTCTGGTCATGTTGGTTGCACCTGGGTGTCCCTGAGATGTGCATCTGTGGGTGCTGGGTAAACTGTATGTGTGTTTGCTAAGGTACTTCTACCTTTCCTGAGTGTGGTGTTCTCTGTGAGCTGCAATGATTTGGGTTGTGGGAGTACATGGTATGGCACACAGATGTGTGTGCTACTGATTTGGTTGGTGTGCACACACTGCTTGGTGTGCGTGCAGTGTTGTCAGAGTGTATGTTGCCTAGTACTTGCTTGGTGTGCATCCCCCTGATGTGCATCTGAGTTTGCAATGTGATGGATTGGTATGTGGGTATGTTGTGTTTTTGCTGTGGATGTATGCAGTGTTTGGCCTGTGTTGGCTCTTTCTACTGGCAGATGCTATGTGTGTTTGATGTTCTATTTACATGAAGTTGTGTGTGAGTAGTTGATGCTGTGTAATACATTCAGATGTTTTAGCAGGTGTGGTGTGCATTACTTGTGTGTCTATCACATTCAGCAAGGTAGATTCTTGTCACTGGGCTTGTTTTGAGTGCACTTTGGTGGTTTGTCCTCCTATTTTCGAGCTGTCACTTGTCAGGATTTTGCATGTGCATGCTTGTTGTACAATATGGCACCTTCTTCACTTTATGAGTAGTGTGGTGTCTCTTTGTGTTAGCTGATTGTCCCATTGATCCCAGTTAGTGTTCATGGTTGATTTTCGAGGATGCACTTCTTGTTTGTGTTGAGGTACGGTGTCTGTGCATTGGCCCTGAGTGACAATGTTGTGTATTCCTGTTCTGTCTAGGGTCACATTGCCTTTCCACTGTTTGGTTGCCCATGTGTGGGCTTGTTGGACTTCTGTGTATGTTGTTTGTGAGATTTGTCCTTGGCTATTGGTTTTGTGTCTGCATTGGGTCAGGCATCCCTGAGTGTGAGGATGATGTTTCTGGATGCACCCAAGGGAGTGTGATTGGTTGTCAGTGAACTCACAGGACATCATTTGCACCATGCTGTGTGTTTCACACATGTGTTGAGTGTCGCAGGTGTGTGGTGTTTAGGTGAGGGGCATGTGTAGGTCCTACTTGTTTTTGACAGCCAGGAAGTGTGACATTAAGCCAAGTGTGTTGTGCTGATGAAATACACATGTCAAGTAAGTTGACACAGATGTGTGGTTGATCACTGTTTGACTTCAGACACTTCCTATCATTCCTGTGCCTATGTATGGCTTGCCTTGATGTCTCCCTGAGTTGTTGCATGGAGGTCACTTTGGTTTAATTTCACTCACTGGGCCACCCATGCCTGATTTGATGGCCTAAGGGTGGTGTGATATGGTCCTTCGCTTGCATGTGATAGGATAGTACAGATGCTATGTGGCTTGCTCCATGGCTTTCCAGCACTGTCTACTTCACTTTTGGCTGGCCCATTGTTTGTCCTTCATTGCTGCTGACCTCTGGTATGAGTATGTGGCAGAATGTCAGTGTGGGGTGTATGTGAGTGACTTGACAGGCAGTGTGAACAGTTCAGCGGATGTTCATATGCAGTGTGCATCTTCATTTTGTGATTATACTCAGTTTCCTTCATATGAGTGGAAGGTAGGTGTGATGAGGAGGGTTGTCCAGCCCCTGAACTTCTGGCAGAGTGTTCCGCTTCACCCCCCCCTCCAAGGCAGGCTCCCTTGTCCTTTGGTGTGTGAAGTGCAAGGTCTCGCTACACCTGGCAGATGAATTGTGCAGGGGGGCACAGGAGGAGCATACAGCATGTTACCTAATGGGTGTGGGAAGTGTAGTGTGTCAAAAGTGGAGGTGGAGCCCTGCAAATCTTTGTGGACTGCCCATGCCTAGAGGCGAGCCTGCCTACTACATTGTTTGCATGTTTTCCCGCGTCTTCACCCCTGCGGTGACGTGACCAGGAGATTGCAGTGATTTTGCAGTTGATGGGTGACCCGGATACAGAGGTCTGATTTTATGACAGGTAGGACATGTGTGGGTACACTGGGGGATATGTTCCTGCCCCACCAGAGTGTCTGATGTGGACAGGAACCGTGTATCAGCACAGGAGTTGTGTGTTGTGGTTGTGTGTGACGTTGTCCACGACGGTGCATTATTTGCAAGTAGTGGATGAGGTA
This sequence comes from Lissotriton vulgaris, assembly GCF_964263255.1. Lineage (NCBI taxonomy): Eukaryota > Metazoa > Chordata > Amphibia > Caudata > Salamandridae > Lissotriton > Lissotriton vulgaris. The sequence continues at coordinate 1,299,469,947 of NC_141695.1, read as the reverse complement.
CAGCAGTGGAAAGGCTTGAAGAGCTGGATCCATTGCGGTTAGGACCGGGAGTCTGGTTTTGCGCTCTGCTGTAATGCTTCCGCCGTCTCCGGTTGGGTGCATTCTCCACTGCGGTGTGATGGGCTGTTTGGGGCATCGTGATTTGTATGGCAGATGGGACTTCATTCCGCACGGCGGTAGGTCTCTATTGGCTCACTCTGCGGCGGGGGCAGGCGCAAATTTCTGGCGGTTCACAACACTCTGCGGCAGACGGAAAATGGGCTATGTTTGCCCATTGTAATGTGGCGGGCGCAAGGGCAGCTGTTGGAGTGCGGAAAAGGTCATTTTCCGCCACCGCCAGCAACGCTGTTGTGCCTCCCCTCCATCATAATGCGCCCCTAAATTACTTCCCTACCCATTACCCCTATATTCCCTACATCCAGACCCTAGAGGTAAGCATTTATGTTATAAAACACATTTCTCAAATCACTTTAAATGTATCATTAAATGAATACTAACTATACAATTAATCACTAATTAAACATGTTATACACAGGCATAAAAAAGGATACCTGAGTATTAAATTACTTCCCCACCAATTACCCTTATATTTCCTACATCCCATCCCTAGAGGTAAGTATTTATGTTATAAAAAACATTTCTAAAATACTTTAAATGTATCACAAGATTAATACAAAATATATATTTAATCACTGAATTATAAATGTAATACACAGGCATAAAAATTTATATCTAGTATTAAAATACTTCCCCGCCCATTACCCCTATATTCCCTACATCCTGTCCCTAGAGGTAAGTAATAATGTTATAAAAACATTTCTAAAATCACTTTAAATGTATCATTAAATGAATACAAAATATACAATTAATCACTAAATTAAAAATGTAATACAGAGGCATAGAAATTGATACCTGGGTATTAAATTACTTCCCCACCCATTACTGCTATAGTCCCTATATCCCATCCCTGGAGGTAGGCGTTTATGTTATAAAACAAAATATATAATTAATCACTAAATTAAAAATGTAATACACAGGCATAAACATTGATAACTGGGTATTAAATTGCTTCCCCCCCCATTACCCCTATACTCCCTGCATCCCATCCCTAGTGGTAAGTTTGTGTTATAAAAGCATTTCTACAAATCACTTTAAATGTATTATTAAAGGAATAAAATATATAATTACTCACTAAATTAAAAATGTAATACACAGGCATACAAATTAATACCTGGATATTAAATAACTTTTCTACCCATTACCCCTATCCTCCCTACATCCTGTCCCTTGAGGTAAGTATTTATGTAAAACAAATACATTTCTAAATCAATTTAAATGTATCATTAAATTAATACAAAATTTATAATTTACCACTAACTAAAAAATGTAATACACATGCAGAAAAATTGATACCAGGGTATTATATTACTTCCTCGCCCATTACCCTTATACTCCCAACATACCATCCCTAGAGGTAAGTATTTATGTTATAAAAAAATCTAAAATTACTTTAAATGTATCATAAAATGAATACATCTAAAATTATTATATAGATTAAAACAATAATACACAGCCATACAAATTGCTACCTGGGTATTAAATTACTTCCCCACCCATTACCCCTATATTCCCTACATTCCATCCCTACAGGTAAGTATTTATGTTGAAAAGTACATTTCTAACTTTCTTACTTTAAATAAAAAAATTATAATATTTAATTATACAAAATATAATTTAAAAAACACAATTAAATAACATGTAAATGTAACTTAACAAACAAAATCGGAGTTCATTCAGGTTGTTGTAAAGTCTTAGTCATTATAATGCATTAGAGGTTAAGGAACTTGTGATTCAGGTCCAGGTTGTTGTTTAGGAGTCGTGGTTGAGGTCACTCATTGTAAAGAATTTGTTGTTTAGGACTGTTTCCATTTTTGCCAGCGCTGATTTTGGTTCCCCAGTCCATCCCTTTTGCCAATGTTATCTTATATCATGGAAATAAATGTAGACAATAAAGCATGAATAAGAATAAAGAATCCAGAATAAAATTCAAACTGGCCTGCCTCACAAACAAAACATTACACCTCAACAAGGCAGGTATTCACACTCAAAGGACGTAAAACTATCTCAACTTGAAAATCCTACAGAATCTTATACTCAAATACCAGTCTCACAAGTCTTTTCAAGAGCTTCTACATCCTCTTGGAACTCACTCCCAGGGAGACTTCCAAAGTCTCATTGTTTATTCATCTTTCATAAAAAAACAAAAAAACACTTTCATCTTTTAAAGCCACCTGAAAGAACTTCATCTTTTGGTAAAACAGGACAGAATATACTATTAACTTTTTTTCTCCAAGATGCCTCCGCTTTCAAATGTATTCCTCTCTGCATTTTACTTTTACCTCAATAATAGTAAATCATCTGATTCTTCAGTCATGTTGTGCACTTTTCTTGTCCTCCTCAAGTTGTCTTCAATATTCTTGGTTCTAACATCAACGTTGACTCTTTCTCACCCCTTCTCCTCCCTGCTTGCATTTGAACTAGCCTTTCTTAGATTCTTGCCTCACCATGGTCCATTCTGAAACCAACATTAGTGAAGTTTACTCTGTTATTTGCATGTACACTTTAAACTATTTTTCTTTCATCCACATGAATGTAAGTTGACGCACGTCTTCTCTTATTTCATGTACACGATGCTGATATCCCAGTATTGACTGTGCTATGGCAGAATGCATAAAGAAATAAATAACACAATAAAGAGACAAATATATAAATCAATATTTTACATTAACATGTACAACAGTGCTATTAAAAGTTGAGTTTTAACCAATCTTTATGTAACTCTTCTGTTTTAATCATTCATAATGGCTTAACTAAGTTTAACTAAGTCAGCCTCTTCATATAGCTTTTCATGAGTAATATATTAACAACAAGGATTGCATGACTCATAGTAAGGAGGTTTTCTTCCAAGCACCATCAAGGCAATGTGGTCTTTCAAGAAAAGTTTATATAACACTTTTTAAAGTGGCCAATTCGAAGAGTTTGTTGATCCAGTCATGTGATCTGGCATAAGCATTTCCTTTTCATGTTCAAAAGCTTAGGTTTTTGGCTTTCGCACCATTATTATGAACCCACAAGTTTTTGGGAGGGCTTTTTCGTGTGATGGAATGGAAATGTCATTTACATTTTTAGGGGTGCATCATAATCGCGTGTAGAACGCATCCGCATACAATCTTGCAATTATATTAATGTGAAGTATTAGAAATGTGAGATGTATTAAAGTAACTATGTGACATGTTTTAGGTTATTGAAAAGTAGCAAGGATAATTAATGCAGAAAATGAATGTTACTAGCAGAAAACGTTAACATGAAGAAGTTGTGTTGTGAAGTTAACGCCACACATGTACTGAATGTGTTTAACAAAGTTATTTCTGTAATTTGGTAAATGTGTTAGTTAAAACACAATAGAATTATGCCAATCTGTATTGTTTAAAGCCATACTTTCTTATTTTAGCTAAAATCGTAGGCCTGAAACGCAAGTCCCTGGAAACACTCTTTTAGAAGTTTTTGTTGAATTTCATGTACACTGTAGAAACTGTTCTTTCTCATGTTTGCATTGAAGGTGGAGAAGCATTCATTAGTGAAAAGTGATATAATTGATTACTAGCTAGGTAAGGAGAGAAGAAATTATAGTTACATGGCTTGGAGGTGATAAAGACAGAGATGAAATCACATGGGAGAAAGCATGGGAATCAAAGACAAGTTGTTGCGAAGGAGCTACATGGAGAACATCATGGAAAGTACTTGCATTACTATACTCATTGTGGACTGTGCGCATGCTGTACAATATGGGAGAGATACCCGTGGATAATTGATTGTTGGAATTAGGGAAAGTGCCCACTTCGTTCTTGCCTTTTAAAGGGAGAGCATCTCAGGAGTTCTTTCTTTTTGCAATAGTAGCTTTATGCTACTTGACCCACTGATAGTGGAGAGACTTTTTAAGAAGACTGCACATACTGACACCTTGCTATCAAAACACTGAAAATGCTTATGTTGGAATGTCATAGCACTAGAGTAGGGATAGATTTAATGCTTTTCACCCATCATCCCTCGAGGCAGGGAAATTTGGACTCATGCTTCCTGATTTTCTGTATCCTACTTCTTGAATTAATAGTCTTGTTTGTGCTGCACCAACTAAATTGGATGCGTAGATTTGGTTTCATGCTAATTCCTTTGCATTTCTATACCCTTGTGTTGAGGTGTCTCTATGTTCAGTTGTTCTTGGCTTCGTAATATGCTAACTAACCTTATACAGTTGTCCGCAAGTTATTATGTATCAAGGAGAGTCATTAATGATTTTCTCCCCTTCACTCTTTCATGCTGCAAAAAGAACCATCTGCTTGTGTCTCTAGAGAAGGTCTTGAACAAATGAGCAATGCCCTTTCAAGTGCAATACTAGAAACAACACTCAAAAATATCAGTTTGTACGGGAGACCAAAACCCTTCTTATTTTTACTTTTTAATCAGGTTGTGACCTCTCCAGAATGAAAATAATTATAGAGGATTCCTTTACCTGTTTTAACCACACACCACATCTACATCTTACCAGGCCACTGTAATGACTGAGATACCGGTTCTGAGTGGCGTTGTTGTGACCATTGCCCACCACCATCTCGGTATATGATGTAGGTTTGTGACAATTTTATGCTGTTTTATACACTGTTTTTGATCTTTTTCGGGCCTAGAGGCCTGTACTCGAGCAACGCCATGTTCTTCCTTCTCTCCATTTTGCTGAGCCTCTTTAGTTGAAGGGTAAAGTTTTATGTTTGAGGTGTTATTCGCTAGCAGAGTCCCAGCACGGACCGGTTCTTATGGGTGGAATGTGCTCTCTACGCGCCGGAGATGCAACAAATGCTTGGCCAGCTGCTGTTGTGTGCCTGGTATGAGACGGTACAGGAATCCTGTGAGAACGGTAGGTGGGTTCTTCTAGAAGCTTCGAGAAAGGGTTAGATTCTATATTAGTGAAAGCGGGTCCATGAGAGGGGGAGAGAGATGAATTGATGGCCTGTGAGATGATAGTCTGTCGGCTTTCATGGTCTGAAGAAACTTCATGGTGCAGATGTGCAGTCGTGTTTGTGGAGCAGAGAGTTTTTGCCTAACTAGAGAGGGACGGAGAGAGAGAGTTCGACCCTTCTTCAAGACACAGATGAACACCATTATGGTGAGATGGTCCATGTATATGTAATTATATCTAATTTTGCTTTTCATTTTCAGGTTTTATGTGTTTTTGTGTACTGATGTTTAACCAGTATTTCTTTCTTGCCACCACTATCGTTATATAATAAAGACCCTTGGAATGTAAATGTGGTTTTCATTCTTTGTAATGGAAGGTCGGGCCCCTTTTTTACCAAGTGCTTACAGAGGGATGGGCTATTTCCCCTCTAATGAGTAGTTGTTGATACGGGAGGGAAATCGGCTCCTGAGCAAGAATGCTAAAAGTATAAGTAGACCAACCCAACATAGCATATGATGTATGTACTGATTTTTCACCGAAAGGTGTTGCTCGTGCAAATGCGCGTTGTTCGTCGTAAGGCATTGCTGATTCTCGCACCAGGGTGCATTGCTCGCGTATATTTGCGTTGTTCGTCATAAGGCGTTGTTAATTCACACAAGGGTGTGTTGCTCGTGCAGATGCGCGTTGTTCGTCTGGAGAGTTTGCTGATTCTCGCACCAGGGTGCGTTGCTCGCATAGATTTGCGTTGTTCGTCGTAAGGCGTTGCTGATTCACACCAGGGTGTGTTGCTCGTGCAGATGCACGTTGTTCGTCGGGAGACATTGCTGATTCTCACACGAGGGTGCGTTGCTCGCGTGGATTCGCATTGTTTGTCGGGAGAAGTTGCCATACATACCATCAGAGCTATGATTTCTTTTATCTTTAGTAGTTAGCTTCTTAGGTGAGTATTCTGAAGTAAGGTGTCTAAAGAAAAGTCTGAGAAGGGACCTGGGTAAGTAATGGCTGCTTGTATAATCAACTGAAACACCTGAAGAAACAGAAAAAAATCAGTCATTACATCTTGGCGTCGTGACTCACAGGATCGTCGGGTGGAGAGTGTGCAGGGAAAATCGATAGTATCTTGGCGTCGTGACAATTGCGGAATTGAGGTTGAGTGAATCTTGAAGAAAAGACATAAGATGTTTTCTAGGAAAACAAGAACTGAATTTCAATTACCTGTAGAAATTCCTGCATGGGAATCGACTCCATATGGAGTATTGGCTCATGAGTGGGCTAACTCGACGAGTTTGAGTGAAAACTGGAACTCGTGTTTGCTCGAGGCTGAACCGGCTCAGGTAGTATTGTGTTTACAGAAAGTGCCGGGAGTGAAGAGAGAGGAGCTTCCTATATTAGGACGAAGAGGATGGATTTTGCTAAATGCTTATAGAATAATGCATGAAAAATATGTGAAAATGCAATGTTAGTGTAAAGAATTTGAAGACCAGTATGTAGAAGTAAAAAATGCGAATACCTTGTTGAGATGTCAGAACAAATTGCTCTCAGATAAGTTGGAAACGTACCAGAGTGTTGCAGAAAAAGCTGCAGTGTGTATCGCTAAATACAAGTGCAGACATAGACGAGGCAGAGTTAATACCAGGAAAGTACGTCTAGCTATTGCAAAGGCAGGACTCGATTGGAATCCTGAGGAGTAGGATGGAAACATTCGGGACTCTTCGGAGTTTTCAGGATCAGGTGAGGAGGAAAATAACAAGGCAGAGCCAGCTACGGTTCAAAGAGAAGACAACACAGAAGTGCACAGGGAAGTGCAGGCGCAACCGATTCATCGAAGAAAATTGCAGGGTGGTCCTAACCATCCTCAAGGAGTACCTATTGATAGCCATGAGGACTTTACCCAACAAGAGATCAATGACATTTTAGACAGATTTCGGCAGAAATCTGGTAAGAGTTTACTTACATGGATAGTTCGAATTTTTGATTTGGGCGCAGCAGGCATAATGTTAGATCGTGGCGATGCAGTGAAATTTTGCACGTTAAGCACAGACCCAACTGTTCAAGAACATTTCAGACATTATGAGAATGACAAACAAACTAGTTTGTTGCAACTGGCTGTGAATGGCTGTGAATCAGACTGTGAATCAGACTGGCCGGTAAATGAGAAACCATGATATACATTGAGAGATGCAACACAGAGATTGAAAGAGGAGGTGATGAAAACCTCTATTGTTTTAGATACGGCACACCGATTGATGGAGGGAGTGCTTAATACTTCTGTGAGAAATAAGATCGTCCGTACTGCTCCCCCTGCTTATAAGCAGGTGATGATGACATTGTTAATTAATCAAACGGGGAACACATTAGCTGATGTGATTGAAGCGGTTCGCGAGTTAGGTGAGCTGGTAGAATGGATGAAGGCAGAAAGACCATCTAGACCTGAAGTTCGTACAGATAATAATCGACGAGTAGATGTTTCTTGCCCTATTGAAGGATGGGGTGAATCCAACAAAGATTGATGGGTTGGCTACCGGTAAATTATGTGAAATGTTCCGAAAGCGAGGGTTAGACAGGAAGGAAGGGAGTAGGAGAGTTAACAAACAAGACCATGATCGGAGAGATTCTGATGGAAGTGGTGACGAGGGCTGCCGTAGAGGGAGGAAAGATGATGTCTGAGATTATCATGATAGACAAGAGAGGGAAACATCTCCCAGGTTTAGAACACCTTGAGACAGAGAAAGAGAAAGGGAGAGAGAGGAATATATTGAATGCAGAGACAGAGACAAGAGATGTAACTCTCCTGATCAAAGGATGAGAGATGAACGAGAAAAATATCCTGATCATGGGTCACAGTCCTCTCGAAGTGGAAAGAATCTATTTTATAATGAAAGAGTTTACGAGCAAGAAATTTTACCCAAACGATATGAGAGTCTTTATCCCGATCTGTCTTGGGCGTCTGACAAAGGCAAAGCTGACTAGGAAATAGGTCAAGCTCGAGTACATAATTGGGCTTCACGACCATATGTAGATATAGCCATTTTTTGGAAGCTTCGTAATGTGCAACGGGCCCGGGCATTGGTAGATGCAGGAGCGGAGGCCACTTTGATATATGGAAATCCCAAAAAGTTTAGAGGACAGTGTTTTACTATCACCGGATTGGGTGGTAAAGAGGCCCCAGCAGTGCAAACAAATCTCCATTTGAGAATAGGGAAAATACCGAAACGAGAATATACCCTGTTGCTGGTGCCCCTTTCTGAATACATAATTGGTATTGACATTCTGAAAGGAATGACCTTACATTTGAGTGATGGTTATTATCAGTTTGGTTTACAGAATTATATTTCAACTAAACCTGTGAGAGTAGGACGTTTGAAAATTCCTCCTGTGAAATTGCCCCAATCAACCAAGGTCATTTCAATGAAACAGTATCGAATCCCCGGTGGACATGATGAAATTAGTGCTACTATTCAAGATCTAATGGATGCCGGGGTTGTAATTCCGATTACTTCTGGTTTTAACAATCCTGTGTGGCCCGTGCGTAAGAGTGATAATTCATGGCGTATGACAGTTGATTATCGCAAATTGAACAAGCACACACCTTCTTTGACTGTTGCTGTGCCAGATATTGTTACTTTATCAGAAAAAGTTCAAAAACACCCAGGAACATGGTATGCAACTATTGACAATGCTAATGCTTTCTTTTCTATTCCTATTGCCCCCGAATGTCAAGAACAATTCAGTTTTACATGGAATGGTAGACAAATGACATTTCAAAGTTTGCCCCAGGGCTATTTACATAGTCCTACAATCTGTCACCGGCTGGTGGCGGGGCATTTAGATGAGGTACCTTTGAGCTCAGGAGTACAGATTTGTCATTATATTGATGATATTATGATTCAAGGTGAAACACAAGAACAGGTTCAATGTCAGTTAGATTAAATTGTCACTCATTTGCAGAGTAGAGGTTGGGAAATTAATCCTGACAAATTGCAAGGTCCATCGCAGAGTGTAAAGTTCCTAGGTATACAATGGCATGAGGGAAATTGAGAAGTGATTCCACAAGTGAAGCAGAAAATTAAAGAGTTTGCAGTACCACAGAATAAGAAGGAAACTCAAAAGTTTATTGGTTTGTTTGGATTTTGGAGACAACATGTTCCCCATTTGAGTCAGATTTTGGCCCCCCTTTACAAAGTTACACGTGAAAAGCATGCGTTTGAGTGGGGTAAAGCGCTGCAGACTGCATTTGAGCTGTCGAAAAAGGTGATTCAACATGCTTTAGATTCTTGGCCAGTACTTGATGGCGCTGTTGATTTGAACGTGACTGTACAAGGTTCTTATGTAAATTGGAGCTTGTGGCAAACACAGGGCAGAATGAAAGTACCTTTAGGTTTTTGGACTAAAAAATTACCTGATACTGGTGAGCGTTATACATCCTTTGAGAAACAACTACTTGCATGTTATTGGGCTTTGGTGGATACAGAACAGCTAACGCTAGGGCACAATGTGGCTTTAATACCTGAGATTCATATCATGCAGTGGGTGGTAAGCCCCCCTAAGACCCATAGAATTGGACATGCGCAAGAAGCTAGCATTATCAAGTGGAAATGGTACATTCAGGACAGGGCTTGTGTGGGTCCTAAGGGGACTGCGATGTTGCATGAACAGGTGACGCAGGCGCCAATCGTAGAGACAGCAAGTGATTGCTTTGTGCCTGTAGTACAGGAATCCCCTGTACAGTGGGGTAAGCCATTTAGTGATCTTTCTGTGGAGGATAGAATGCATGTATGGTTTACGGATGGTTCAGCGAGGTACATAGGAGCAAAGAGGTATTGGAAGGCAGTCTCGTACAACCCTGTCACAAAGAAGTTGTTGAGTACCACTGGTGAAGGAAAGAGTAGCCAATTTGCAGAACTATATGCTGTTTATCAAGCTTTGAAACAGGAACTACCAGGTATTTGCCATCTTTATACTGATTCATGGTCAATTGGAAACGGTTTAGCAGTATGGCTCCCTACATGGTATATTCATGATTGGAAAATTAACTCGAAAGAGTTGTGGGGAAAGGAGCTGTGGAAAGAAATTTGGAGTTTGCTATCTCAAAGTACTGTTACAGCCTTTCATGTTGATGCTCACACTTCCATAGATTCCATTGATAGACTTTTTAACGTTATTGCAGATGAAAAATCTAAAATCTCTGAGGCGGAGGTGGATGTGCAAGATTCCAAAATCATGGGTCTGGCGAGTTGGGCACACCAAAAAGCAGGACACTATTGAGAGAAAATTACTAGCAGGTGGGCTGCAGATAGAGGAATATGCATTCCGTTAGATGTTATCAAAACTATCATTTTGCAATGCCCCATTTGTCAGCATTCTCGGCAGCGAGAAGTTCCCCAAATAGTGAGAGGTCAGTTACACCGAGGTAAGTTACCAGCACAACTTGGCAAATAGATTATGTAGGTCCTTTGCCCATGAGTAAGAATTGTCGATATATCTGTAAAATAGTGGACACCTTTTCAGGTTATTTACTTGCTGCTCCCTATAAACGTGCTACCCAATTGAACACAATTAAAACTCTTGATTTGCTCACGTTATACTACGGAAGACCGTTACAGGTGCAATCGGACAACAGTTCACATTTTGAAATAGTGCATGATTTTTACCTCTTTTCTCATTTACCACATATTTCATACACTACTTGAGAGGGAGACAGAACATTACTCCGAAATAGTTGTAATTCCACCTGGGCTTGGCCTACACGTACCTGCAACAACAAGTGGTCTGCCTATTTCCATTGCTCATTTTCCTCTTTTATTGTTTTGTTGGTATTAGTACCATGCCATGCCTGCAGCACCATGCAAGAATTCCAGGGCAGCACAACATGGGCCCCCCCTCGCTTGCAGCCCCAGGACCAAAGTGACAGGGAGCCCTGTTAGGGTCCCCTTAGTTGTATCTCCACCACCCTTTTCATGGCGGGCTCTCCACCATTAAATGGGCGGTAGAAATTCAACTCTTTAAATTCTCGGCAGTGTCGCAGCAGTACTGCCAGCCTTTTCCTGCCCTTTTCCACTGCACAGCCAACACAGGATCCTGGATGCAAGTGGAAGCAGCGGTCCTGTGGCGGACTGACCGCCACTCTCATAATATAACAGGAGGACCCTCAATGGTGGTAGTGGTCGGATCGCCACCACGAGTATGGTGGCCCTAGGACCCTCGTACTCATGATAAGGCCCTTAGTGTCTTACACATTAGCCTAATCCGTTTGACATGTCGAAAACAAATCCATACCAATATGTCCACGAATACAAACGAGACTGGACACAGTTTCACTCTGACCTTAAAAATCCTAACCAAGAAATAACAAATCTTTTTGTCTCAAATGTCTACCCAGCGTATATAACAGATCTTCAAAACAAACTGAATGACACCCACTTTTTTTCCATGTCTCTTGATTTGGGGTCCATCAGAGCCTTTTAAATTAGCAAAGAGGATTGGCTTGTCACAGAAAGTATGTAGACGGCTGACCAAAAAGGCTATGATATAGAAACAAAGGTGAAACTCATGTCTAAAAGCACATACACAAGTTTTAAACAATGGTTATTTGTATCCTTAATCAATTACTGCATCTTACCAATTAATTTCATAATGAACTCAGCCAGCCCATTATGCCATTAGTTCTAGTGGATAACTTGATAACAGTTTTTTTGGAACATTACTATTTTCAGGTTCCATTTGATGAATGTGCCTAAATTCCTCTTCTAGTGTTCCACCTGCTTTGGCTCGGAATCGTATGTTGTTTTTACTTTATTTTGTTCCTGTAAATAGCAGTGATCTTTGGGGTGCTCGGGCCACACTGCATCTGGACCTGCTGGCCTGTAACTTTTCCAAATGATGGGAACCCTGTTACTTTGAAGTCTCTGTACTCAAGTGGAGATACTTAGGGCCTGATTTTAAGTGGGTGGGACTCTGTCTGTGAGGGTGCCAGAGGACATTACCTTTGCGGTCCTGATGGACTAATGTCTATCAAATTTAAAGATAACTGCCAGCCAGCGATCTTCTCTGTGCCTTGAAGCAGGGCCGGACTGGCGGTAGCGGGCACTTGGCATTTTTTTCCAGTGCGTTGGAAGGGTGTGGGCCTGTTTTTGAGCAGTGGGGGCGGTTTGGTTACAGGGGGCCGGTTTTGCAGCAGTGCTGCAATATCGGCCCACTTTAACAAAAGCAGCAGCAGTGGTGCTTAAACAGCTGACCGCAGAGCTAAAGCAGAAGCACTTCTTCTTACTAGCATAGATAAAGAGGACATTACCCTGTCTGTGTCAGGCCATAGGGGAAAGCTTTCCATCAACGGACCCAACACGGACCGCCTATGGCAGAAACCTTACAATCTACCTGTTTCTAAATGAGCGAGGTTGACTGGGAGTTTGCGACAGAGTACTCTGTCTGCCAAACTCTAAATCAGGCACTTAGTTTTCAATCTCACAGGACATATGTAATGATGAGAAAAATACAACTGAAAGACATTGAAAGGTATGTCTCAATCCATCTTTATTTCACTAAATTGAGACGAGGAAATGTCGTGCTACCAGCTGCTAGACAGACCTTTGTTCAACAGCTAACCAATTTGAAATGCAACATACAAAATTCGGCTACATGGTATTCATTTAACATGGAATGAATCATCTACCAAAACTAGGCATTTTGTTGTCCCAACCGAAATGTGCCTGCAGCTTGTATCCTGGGTCGCAAACTTAGGTGGCAGTTGGCCTTTGTGTATTGCTCTAAGACACTGAGACATAGTGGTAATATGTATTGGCAGGTATGGCCATCCCTGATTGATATGGGGGTGGAGCTGTCACCTACCACACTTACACTTCAGAAACCCCCAGCCTCAGCACACTCACAAAGGGTTGGCCACTAGTCTTTTGTGGTGGGGCCAGGGCAGGGAGGCAGGAAAATCCAAGCACCTCCGGAGGTGGAACCAGACCCTCAGAAGCAACTCTTTAGTACACTTTTGCACATGTTGATACTGCTGTGCACTCTGCTTCAAGAAGGGCTTCTACCTTGGTGCCATGTTACTCTGCTGCTCTGCTTTCAGGGAAGGAAGACTTGACCTGCACCTTTCATCCCAGGCTGAAGTGGCTCCATGGGTAAACTGACTGACTTCCTATTTTGGGCTACAGGGACATAGCAAGTTCCAGAGGCATTCTGGCATCTTGCCAGCTGACTTGCTGCATGGACCTGCAACTAGAACTGCCTGAGACCTGCAGGCCTCTGCTGGAGTGAGTTCCTGATCCCCAATAGGGTCCCCTCAGGTCCTGGACACTTGGTGTTGCACCAGTCTAGCTCCCTCCCCAAAAAAAGGAGAAATCCTATAGTTTTGGGCTCTTTGTGACCGTAAACAGGACAGTTCACGCCAAGTTCTTACTGCCTGGCCTACCGCAAACACGGAGCTCGAATGAACCCAACTCTTCGCGCTATAGTGACAAACAGGCAATGGCCAGCAATGCGAGAGGTGCACTTTGCCCTGCAGCATTGACAGCCCCCGGTGACTGCAAATGTGAATCTGAAGCAACAACCATCTGTGACGCTCTACAGGATCTTTGCACTACAGCGATGGCCCTCCAAGACCCCAGACCTGCTTTTTGCACCAAAGTGATGACCTTCCACGACAGTATCCTTGCCGCTCATGGCCCCTTCCACCGCAAACTGAGCTCTTTGTGCTGGACTTTAGAAGGTAGCTCTTTCAACTGGAATAACCTGGTCCCTGTGTCTGGCCCATGCTCCATTGAGGTTGACATGAACTTGTGACTTTCACTTGGTCTAACACAACCAGATTGCTTTTAGGTGCTATGCTTACCTGAATTTTTAGTAAATTGCATATTCCCAGTTCTACTGATTTTAGTCATTTTGGTCTCGAATAGTGTATTCAATTTTACTCTATTTTTCTAAATTGGTGTAGGATTTTTATTTTGTTGTGTTTTCACTTTATTAATGTTTGAAGTACTGCATAAATTCGTTATACATTGCCTCTAGGTCAACCTACTAGGGGTTTTAGCACAGGTTAATTACATGATTACCCCTGCATGCATAATTTGGAGTAATTTGTGGGGAAAAACTCCTACCACAAGAGCACATTTAGCAAGCGCATGCAAACATCCTCATGTCCATTTTGGACCAGAGGGGACATTTTGCGTTAAGAAAATAGGAGGGAATACTAGGTGTGAGTTGAGAGTAAATCCTATCAAGTGCACATTTAGGAAGTGTGAGTGGCTGCTCATGCTCTCCACTAATGTTCTGTTGCATGTAGTGCTATTTCTTAGCTCAAAATGCATTGTCTCATATATTTGGGACACACGACCAAATGCTTGCATTAAGAAACAGCTCTAAACCCAGAATTACTCTTCTCGTAGTATCAAGAATAATCTAGTGGAAGTATCAGCTAATTCCATGTAATTACGCTACACTGAATTACGTATGTTAAACCCACCCTTCGTAACAATAATTAAAACCTTAGCATGAGTGAATATTAAGAATGGCAATTTGTGGAAACTTGTACAATTGGGGGATAGTTTGGGGGCTTATGCGATATGTAGCTTTGTGCCCCATAGCCCAGACAATCTTCCAAGGTTTGGTCAGAGGATTCTGCTTGATATCACCACCATTTGTAATTTTGTGAATGCCTTCCAATTTCATTTTCTTTGTTTAGTATGGGTCACTGTAAAAGCCTGAGCCCATTTACACATTTATCTCCAGAGGGATGACTTTTATAGAATCACTAGCTTACCCGTCGCGCGTTGCTGTGATCTCAGAAGAAAGGAAATTTAAGGAAACTTGTAATGATAACATTTAATTTACATTGTGTCATTTTTATTGAAACTTATTCATTTTAATGTGGAAAACATTTTAAAGTATTGTTTTAATTCTGTTTATTCATTCGAGTGCTTGTGGATAAACAGTATTTTTTGTTTTTTCCGCCTGGTGCGTACACAAATAAATCAGAAGGTTTTCCGACGGCTGAGCTGGCCACATAGAGTTGTCCATGTGAGAAGCATGGATTCTCCAAATGTAGTCCACACACTTGCAGCAATTGTCTTTGTGCTTTGTTGATGGTCAGTGCAAAAGTGAGTTGCACCGGAAACTGTAAACGTTCAGTATTGGAACGATTATGAGGGCCCTGGGGGGTAGGGAGGACCGATATTTATCACATTTTCCTTTTTTTTTCATATTTCTTTTTGCCAGACACCTTTGCGGGAGTGTACTGAACAACTTTTAACAATGTTTTTTTTTTGCCCGAAACCTTTGCAGGAGTGTACTCAACAACTTCCCAAAGTTTCATGGCGATAGGATGAATGGTGTAGTAATGCATAAAGGACAAACCAACATACTTTCGTTTTTTCTATATATAGATTAGAAGTGAAGGGAGGAAATCGCTGGTTTACATCTCAATACAGTGCAACCAATGTGGCCACACATTGTTCCACTCAAAAACTTAATTCAGGTTTGGTAGGGTTTAATCATAAGTTTAGAAACAAATCCATGTAGATCAATCTCAACATGAGCATGTAAAAATACAGGGAAACCAATATGAGTCCAAATCTCCTGAAGAGATTTACCCTATATAATCCAACACAGACAACTAACTCTAGGATGGTAATGCAGATGATCAGGAAAAATAAATGAATGTTAAATTGTATCAGATGAATCTCTTTAAAGAGCATGAGCAAGGTATCTTTCACTACACTATCTTCACAAGAGCAACCCTAAAGTAAGAAGCATTGGGCAAGGGTATAATCAGAAATGTGTCAGCTGTCGGAGTCTTCAGAAGAAGGCACTCCAACCATTGGTCAAATAGCATGAAGCCACACATGCAGAAGCATAGGTCTGCTCTTAATAAATTCTAAGATGACTCCCCTATCCCTCTCTTTGTTCAGCATAACATATAAATTGCAGTCACAGTAGACAATCCCTAGTGATCTTTGCAGGTAAATTTCCATAGCTGTGGCACAACTGGATACTTTCACCACCTCGATTAGCCATTCTTCTCCTCTACCATGAGAACACGATTACTTACGCAATACTGCGCTTCCCTCTGCCAATTCTTCTTTTCTCATACCTTGCTATCTAGCGAGAAAAAAAAACTCCTGTTCTAATCTAATGTAGCTGTCTCTTCACACCTTCAGTGGAAACAAAAGACAAGCAAAATGCATTCTGCACGGAAGGCCAAATGTGATTTACATTTCAAGTCTCTAAACATGAGCATAGATTGGACTGTTTTCAAGAGGCCTACACTTTGGAAAATTTAACAATTCAATACACAGGGTTACAGAATACATGCACATTTCTATACCTAAAATAAAGGTAGCTTATTGATACATGTATAAATTGTAAATCACGAAGATGCCAGATTATAGGCACCTGTATGAAGTAAATTCTTGTTATACGAATGAAAGTTTAAACATTCTAATTTAATAACCTCACAATGAGACACATTTATGTTAGCTTATTCTATCACATTAATATGTAAATATCCCGTAAATCTTTATCAGTCGTGTTCTAAACACATGGATTTCATGTGGAATACTTTAAATATGCAATACTCCACTCCCTTTAGTTAATTACACAGAATATATCTGAGTGCTGACTACACATGAATATGATGCACTCCTTCAATACTCAGGTAGGATTGAGAATCATCACAAAATCTCTTATCTCTTGATTTTATCAGATTAACCAAGTTAAACCCTTGTTGTGGTAATTACTGTTTTCTTGAACTCCTCCAAACGTTTAATTTCATTGTAATATTCATTTTGTTTCTTTTCTGATTTCAAGTACTAATATTTCTTGTAAACTTTCACACCCACAATCAGGATTACTACACGAGGAGCAATGATCAGCAATGGTCTCAAAACAGAACCCACTATACCACTTCCCAAATCTGTAAACTATCTACTTACAGCATTAAATCCATGTCCAACTTAATCCCGAACACCTTCTTCCGCCAATCCACTCACTTCATTATGTAGGTGAGTGATATTCTTTATAAACTTCTGCAAATCTTTACTCTAATCTGGGACATAAATGCAACACTGTTGAACTTTTAACATCTGGCAGACTCACCCACTTTTGTGAGCAGAATGTCTAACGCAAGACGTTTCTGCAAAACCATAGCCCTAATAGCAAGCATCTCAGTATTTACAAGCAACAAATATCTATCTGTATTAGTAGATAACCTATTAACTACATTGGAAAGGTTTTTAATCTTGATATTGTTCAGTATCACCCCCTTGAAGGACTGGGTTATTTAAGACCCAGCGGTGTCAGGGAACAACACCTGAAACCTTCGTGGGTAACCTGCTCCGGCGTACAAGTGACAGAGACACGGGACACTTCCTTCGGCGTCAAAGATTCGAGCTTTATTTACTGCAGGGAACACAGAAATCACGGCAAGTACAACATGTGCTACTTGTGGAGACTGCTTCAAATTGGTTCTGTGGATCGCTCCTTTTATACACAATTCACCCATAGGTTTACATGGTACACAAAGGTTTATGGCTTGGTTCCCATAGTTATCCCCCAGAGGGGTCGTTTCGGTCACTTTGATACACACAAGGTCCGGAACATAAGTGCGGAAACATTTGGCGGTTCCCAACTGTAAAAACCCATCTTCCCACCATTAGTACATTCCAATCTACAGTAAAACAGATCGAAGAAGGAACAAAGACAGGTGCGGAGGAAGATGGAGACAGTGGGGAATTGAAAAAGGGTGTAAAAAAGGAGGTATCGGGAAACGCGAGCTACAGGCATCAAAGGGACGTGCCTAATGAGATGCACGGCTGAGACAATAAACCGGCACGGCGAGATGAGCCTCGAGCGGGGCCATCTGCCTTACAATATCATCCCCCTCGTCATAAAGACAGTTTCAAAGGACATGTGGCTTCTGCAAGTATCTTGGGAGTCCCAGGGTCGCGAAGCGGACAACGTCCGTTCGCTGGCTACTTGAGGGCAAGAGACAAAATGGATGCCGTATCTAAGATGGAACCCGTGGGTACAGATAGAAAAACCCACGTAACAAACGAACGGTTTAGGTTAGCACAGCGAAACTGCACATATCCACTAAACTCGTTATTTGCGGTTCATAGATACCAGACTCGACCATATTCGTGCGAGTCAAAAACATCACTTACAATTGTCACGGAACCTCAGACGCTCCTTTTGCCCTCATGTAGGCAAGCACTAGTCGGAATCATACTCGATATTCATCAGACCATCTAGATGTTGCTGTAACATAGCTCTGTCCAATCGAGCTTCTTTGGTAACAGGCGGCTGTCTTATACACGTTGTAGCACAGAGGCCACATAAGGCAGGACCACACTGCACGCAAAGGCAGCAAGTGAACAGGAACGCCACAACAACTCCCATAATCATCAGAATCTTCCAACCCCAAGTCGATATCAGGCCCCAAAACCACCCAAGCAGCGTCCAATCCCCTACGTCCACGTGTATGGACTCAGAGATCTTATGCAACTTTGAGATGGCTTGATAAACAGTCGGAGCGTTATCTGGAATGAAAATACAGCAGCTCGAATGGATCACCTTGCATACCCCACCTCGATCTGCTAAGATCACGTCTAAAACCATACGGTTTTGTAACGTCATAAGTCTATCCGCCTGAAGTTCTGTGGTGATATTACCAAGGGCACTGGCAGTAATATTAGCTGTCGATTCCACCACTCGAGTCAACTGTCTCAGGTTCCTACTATTAACCATAGGCCCCCAAAACGGGAGGAAACCCTTGAAAAAGTCTCCTGCCTCTTGACCGGCAGTGTCCTCTTCGCTAATTACGCCTCTCACAACTCTAGTTTTGTGATAATCTGCATCTACAGTGAACGTCGGAGGCAACAAATTTGCAATAAAACATGAGCCCACAAAGTCGAAGGGCAACCATGCATACGCACGATCATGGCAGATAAAGTATGTACCCTTGGCAGCCAGAAACACAGGGGACGAGACCATCGGCAATATGTAATTTTCAGTGCAAGCACTCTCTCCAAGTCGGGCTTTCGATCTTCGGCCACGACCTATGAGACAAAAATTACCAATGTGGGGTACGACCCATATCGGGGGTGAGCTTTTAAGCTGTTTTTCACTAGTGAACACACTATACTCGCCTCTACTCAGGACCCTATAGGCTTGTACCTCTTCTTCGGGAATAAGCGAGGGATCATAGATATCGCTATCTAAATCCTCTATCGCTATAGACAAAGGCTTCTGATACGAGCCAGGGCCAGAGTAGGGAGAACGTGGTTCTCGAATGGGGTGGAAACCTAGTGCACTTCGGAACATTGTTTGGAATGCTCGAGCAGAACCCTGGGAACTATACGGTAAAACCAAATATGGAATTCCCTTATCTGTGGTATGTGGCATTAACCCACACACCCAACAATTAGTAGTGTTAACCACTAACTGGTGCTGGTGAAGGAGCTGAATAAAGAAATTGTTGCGAAATTCTGCACGTCTAGCCTGCTCGTGTTCGGGTAAGATATGGAAGGAATGAGGAGACACTGTAGAGGTGAATTTAGAGTCAGAAGTAGGAATAGGTGTAGGTATGGCAGAAGGTAAGAAGTACGACATCATATAGTACACCCCACCCGCCAAAAATGCAGAAACAATCAAAAACAATACAAATATCTGAAACATAAAACATTTCGTACGACTAAGTCGCTGCAGCTCAAATCTTTGTGCCTGTGCTCTTTCCACATCCATCAGCTTTGAAAACGCCATCCCCTATGACCGTCCGCAACGTTTCTTGACGCACTTCGTTCTGTGTAGCAGTAGTCAATTCCCAGGAGTTCCCAGGAACCGACGGTCTTTAACCTAGTGTCAAGACCTACTAACCAGAAAGAAGTACGCGCGCGGCCCTACAGCCTTTATTTATAATCAATGTCTCTCAGCTGTGGAAGCAAAAATACGTAGGGAAAAAAACTTTCAATATGTACAAGAATAATTACAATGATACAGGTGTTCAGACTGATCGTGGAAAACGGGATAATGCAGTTGTCAAGGGACAGAACAGGATCTTTTTATTAGTCTTTAGTGCGGGATCGCAAAAAGTATCGAGTTTTCCCAGAACGTGTCTGCTCGTCAAACAAAGGATCCGTTGAAGAGACATCGTTCTGTTGATCAGTTGAATGTTCTGGTCTTGAGTCTTTTGATGACAAATGTTCAACAGTGTCTTCCTGCTGCACTGAGGATTCTCCGACAGGTTGTGCGTCGCTGAAAGGAACAAACGCCGACAACCCTTCGGTTTCAGTTGATGCAATGCCTCTCCTCACCCACGAGTCTGCCGGCAACGGAATAGGGACTTTCTTCGTATGGGTGGCGTGCACCCAGTTTTTCCGTCCCTCAAGACGAACAGCAGTTCTCGTGGCAAGGAGGACCTGGTAGGGTCCGGTGAACCTGGGCTCCAAGTTCTTCTTCCGAGAAAAATTTCTGGTAACCACCCAGTCTCCAGGCTGGAGCTGGTGGCCTGGACCCTCAGTCTGCGTCGGCAGTGCTTCGTAAACCTGTTGGTGAATTAACCTCAGTTTAGCAGTCAAGTCATGAAGATAGTCAATCAACATTGGATACTCAAGATCACGGAACACAGCCGGTCTAGGGACCCCCCAAACATTTGCAGGGCGACCGAACACTATTTCATAGGGACTGAGCCCTACTCGGGAGTGTACGGTTGCCCTTGTTGATAGTAAAGCTAAAGGTAAAGCATCAGGCCACGAAAGACCAGTCGTAGCCTGAATCTTCGCTAATTTTAGTTTAAGGGTGCCATTATACCCTTCAACCAAACCAGCTGACTGGGGATGATTGGCGCTGTGGAATTTTTGATTAATTCCAAGGCCTTTGCACACACTCTTCATCACACTCCCCACAAACTCACTTCCGTTATCAGACCACACGACCCGAGGCATTCCATACCGAGGAAAGTATTCCTTCAGTAGGATTTTTGCCGTTGACAAAGCAGTGTTGTCCTTGAGAGGATAGGCTTCAATCCATCGGGAGAACGCGCAAACCACAACTAAAACGTATTTCAGGTTATTGCATCGCTCCATATGGATGAAGTCTAATTGAATCACCTCAAAGGGACACGAAGGGGGAGCAAAACTACCAGGAGGAGTTGGGGTTCCCTTACCAGGATTGTATAACATACATACCATACAGTTCTTAACCAATCGTTCAGCACATTTCATGATACCATCATTCTTCCACACAGGAGACAACAACTTGCAAATACCTTTCACGCTAATATGTGCTAACCCATGTGCCATTGTCACAACGGCCAGCACATACGCATCTGGTAACATCCATCTTTTCTGCTCCGACAAATCAATCCAACAACCATTCGCATCCAACTTTCCCGTACTTTCATTCCACTTCTTCTTTTCAGTCTCAGTGGCCTCATTTTGTATCGCCTTCACGCTCTCAATAGTGTCTTCACACATACTCGACTCTGTAGGCCACCTAACTGAACTCGTCACATACATTCGAGTGCTAAGGTTCCGGGCAGTCTCCTTAGCAGTCTCATCCGCAAACGCATTACCACGACCAACATCATCCGTCACCTTACGGTGTGCACTACATTTAACAATCGCTACCTGCTTAGGCAACGTAAGTGCATCCAAAAGATCATTCACAAGCTGGCCATGCTGAATCTTCGTACCATGCGATGTCAAAAAACCTCTCTCTCTCCACAATCGTCCAAAGCTATGAGCGACGCCAAATGCATACTGACTGTCAGTATACACATTCACACGTTTATCTTTTGCTAACACACACGCTCTAGTTAAGGCAATCAGCTCCGCAGCCTGGGCAGAATTCTGATTCAATCTCGCAGCTTCCACAACAGTACTCAAAGTTACAACAGCGTACGCAGTGGTCACATCACCATTCAGCAATTTAAAACACAAACCATCTACATACAGTGTTCCATCTGGATCTTCTAAAGGAGTGTTTTTAAGGTCCACTCGACCTTTTGTTTCCTCCTCTGTTCGCAAATAGCAGTCATGGGCTGCTATTTCATCTGACTCTGTACTAATGGGTAACAAAGTTGCCGGATTCAAAACATTGCAACGTTTTATCTGAATATGACTTGCCAGAAGCATCAACTCGTATCCGGACAACCTCGCACTTGTCAAGTGCTGAGTTTTCGTACGATTTAAAAGAGTGTCGACTGCATGCGGAACCATCACCGTAAGCATATTATCCATGACCAATCCTGCTGATTGTCGGATGGACACCGCCGCTGCCGCTGTTGCTCTCAGATAGGATAGGATAGGATGTACATTTGTATAGCGCGAATTGCTGCCCGGAGGCGCAAGCGCTAGGAGAACCGAATATCTACAGCAGGCTTAGAAGGAGAGTTAGGGATGAGATTAGCTAGATTGAGTGAAATAAATGGGTCTTTAGTTGTCTGCGGAAGGTTGAGAGGTTAGAATTAGCTCTAAGGTGCAGTGGGAGGGCGTTCCAGGCTCTAGCACCGTTGAAGGAGAAGGTCCTGCCTCCGGATCTGGATCTTTTTATTTTGGGGGTTTTTGCAAGAAATGTTTGACTGGAGCGGAGGCTTCTGTTGGGCACATAATGAGTAATTAAGTCTTGGGTAATTTTAGGGCCAGTGTTCCAGAAGGCCTGGTGCGCAGTGCACATGGCTTTAAACAGGACCCTCTGTCGCACCGGTAGCCAGTGGAGGGTAATCAGGCCTGCTCTCACTGACTGTCTGCGGGGAAGGTCTAATAGAATGCGTGCTGCGCAGTTTTGAACTATCTGGAGCCTTCTGAGGGTGGATTCAGGGGCACCAAGATAGAGTATGTTGTTGAAGTCGAGTCGCGATTGAATTAAGCCTTGTATGGCAGTTTGTTTGGCATCCCAGGGAAGGAGGGGGAGGATTCTTTTCAGCATTTTCATGATGCCAAAGCAGGTGGCCGAAAGTTTTGTGGACTGCGTATTAAAGGAAAGGGATCTGTCCAGCCACACTCCAAGGCTTTTAATGCTGTTTTTGGGAGTAGGTGGGGGGCCCAGACTGGGTGGCCATAAAGAGGGGGGGATGCTGGGGTCTGGGGAGCCCAGGAGCATCAGCTCCGTTTTGTCCCCATTCAGTTTTAACGAAGAAAGGGACATCCAGGTCTTCACTTCCTCAAGGCACTCTCTAAGCCCGCCTGGAGCCGATGGTGTGGCTTCCTGAGTCATGGAGACCACCAGCTGCGTATCGTCCGCGTAGGAAATGATCTTAATCCCATACGGACGGACGACGTCAGCCAGTGGCCTCATGTACAGGTTAAAAAGTGCAGGGCTTAGAGATGATCCCTGAGGGACTCCACATTTCAAAGGTCTGCTGGCAGAGACAGAGTCGTCTTCAAACACACAGAAGGATCTGTCTTGGAGGAAAGATTTGAACCAGGACAAGGCCAAGACCAAGACAACTCGGCAATGCTCTAGCTACCGGGTCCAAGGTCGAGGAAAAATATGCACATGGACGTTGCTTACCACCAAAAGGTTGCGTTAAGACACTCAAAGCACAACCTTCTCTCTCGTGAACATATAACGTGAATGGCTTACTGTAGTCAGGAGTACCTAACACAGGAGCCGAACACAATGAGTCACGCAGTTCAGAAAAACTTTTATGACATTCGTCCGTCCATGGTAAAGGAGTAGAAACATCCTTGCACGTAAGAGCCACCAATGGTTTCGCTAGCAATGAAAAATTTGGAATCCATTGCCTGCAGTACGACGTGATACCTAGAAAGGCACGCACATCTCTTTGTGTTGCTGGCACAGTCATTCGCGCAATTGCTGCAATTCTTTCTGGGGTCAACCGCCTTCCCTCCTTTGACAATAAGTGACCTAGATAGGTTACTTCTTGACAACAATATTGGAGTTTAGAAGGTGACACCTTGTGATTTAACTCGCAGAGATGTTGCAGCAACGACACCGTAGCAATTTTGCAAATGTCCTGAGTATCTGCAGCTACCAATAAGTCGTCGACATATTGGATTAAGGCCGCACCAGCCGGCAACATAAACGCATCCAGTTGACCCTTCAAGGCTTGGCTGTAAATCGATGGACTCTCACAGTAGCCTTGAGGAGCGCGTTTAAACCGGAAGCTGCGCCCACCAAGAGAGAAACCGAAAAGGTCTCTGCTCTCCTCTGCGATCGGGATGCTGAAAAACGCATTCTTCAGATCGATCACCGAAAACCAAGACGCAGATGCTGGAATCAGAGTCAGTAGCGCCGTGATGTCAGGCACAACAGGGAACTGAGGAATCACAATTTTATTAACCTCCCGTAAATCGATAACAAAACGATAAACAGATGGTTTCGAAGGATCAGTACGTTTTAAAATAGGCAGTACAGGGCTGTTGCACACGTTTCCTCGAGTCTCTTCAATAACGTCTTTGTCGATCAAATCATAGATGATCGCTAACAGTGCTCATTCACCATCAAGAGAGATACGATACTGGGGAATACGTGGCAATCGCACATTGGATTTCAACTGAACAACATAAGGGGAGATGTCAAGCAGGCCCACATCATTGGGACCTGTTGCCCACAAAGATGCAGGAAGGGAGCTCAATTCCGGTGGAAGCTTATCAAGAGACAAGTACATAGGAGAGACAACCTTCTCTCCCAACGTAAGCTTTACACCCGCAGGAGAACAATATAGAGTTGCATACAAACGTTTTAGCAAATCCAGACCCAAGAGATTTTCACCACAACCAGTAGTCAAAATCAACGGAGCTTCAAGCTCACGTGGCCCAATTGTAAGAGGCAAAGGGCGTGAAACTGGATTGCTAACAGGGGCGCCAAAAAAACCAACGGAAACATTTGTTAAGCCAGACAAAGGTGCGCCAGGGAGTTTCGAATACATAATAGAACTTTTCGCTGCACCAGTGTCCAACAGAAAAGGCTCAACGATGCCCGATGTAGCAACTGCGACGTAAGGCCCTCTCTGATCAACCGGAACTGATACCACTCCCTCTCCTTGTCTATGGCTGTCCTAGTAATTAGTGTCGTCAGTTCCCTGATCGACGTAATAATCATCTACATTGTACTGCGCAGATCGTCCTTGCGATGATCCACGTTGATCAAAACAGTTATTAGAATTCGATTGGTTATCTGAACGATCATTTTGAACACCGCGACCCCTACCACGTGATGTCTGTTGAGAACCACCACGACCTCCTCTAGATGAATTACCACTATTACGGTCGTTCAAAACAGGACAATTGAATTTTATATGACCCTCCTGTCTACAATAGGCACACTGATTGTACCCTAAAGAGGATCTTTGGGAAGAGGAGTCATTTCTAGATTGTGGTCGGTTAGATTGCGACTGCGATCTATTTTGTTGCGAAGCATTCTGATTCGAACGTGGAGGATACGCTTGCTGTAACAATACTTTAGTTTTAAGTTCTTTCGTCTTTTTATCAGCGCGGTCGTTCTCTTCTTTCTCTCTATTCTCATAATATTGTGCTGTAGCCAATATTTGGGCTGAGGTAGAAACGGCCCATGCACTTTCTGAATTCTTCAGTTTATTGCTCAAATCGGGCAATAAATTTGAAACAAATTTATCCACGAACAACCGTTGACCACCCTCAGTACCCATATCCTGACCACTATGGTCGATGAATGCCTCCTCGAATCTCGTAAAGAAGTCGGAGACACTCTCGTCCTTCTTCTGTTTACAAGCCGACAATTTGTCCCAATTCACCCTCATAGCTGGCATAAGAGTTTTCATTAGCGTAATTATTCGTTGAGGAAGAGCAGCAATCAACTGCTCGGGTTTAGCACCACCAGTTTGTCGACCATCTGCCGCTACAATGGCAGCCCAATCACCACCTAGTTCATTCGGATGATTTTCCTGACGGATTTTAGCCCATACTGGTTGCGGTACGACATTGCCGAACAGCATATCGATATCAGCAAGGTTCATTATCGTAGCATCTACGAGCTGCGATAATTCCTTGTAGTACCCTGTAGGATTTTTGCGAGGGTCAGGCAATGATTGCTTCACCTGTAACACCTCTGAACGTTTCCATGGGAGGTGTATCCACACTCTCTGGAAATATGGCAAGATCGGTGGAGCAGCTGCAGGATTACCTGGCATCCATACCGGTGGAACTTCGCGCATAGGAAATTGACCAGACTCATCTGGCTGCCTTTCAACATCCTCAACAAACAAGGCTTGAGGTATAGGAGTAGGACGGAAAGATAGCAACCGCTCAACAGCACGTCGAACGTTGGTATCCACTATCAGTCCATTCGAGAACTGGAGCTGTAGATCGGACAAAGCGGACAGCACCTCGTCAGGTGCATCGGCAGATATCTGATCACGAAGGACCTTACACATTTCTTCGAACACAAATCTTTGGGTTGGTATATTGAATTGACAGAACGTATCGAGTACAACACGTGGTGGAATTCTAAGAGGATGTGTCATCCAACCCATCGCCATATTATATAACGAAGCGCGTTCCCTATTACCGGGAAGCTGACTACGTCTCTGAGGACCATCTGAACCAGCGGACCCAAGAACAGGTCCGAGAGAATGAAAGAAGTTAGCCGCAACAGGAGAAGTACGACTACGGACAGAGGGAGAAGTATAGGACACAGGATTGACAAGGGAAGAGGTAGAAACAGAGGCAACAACAGGAGTTAACAAAACAGGAGCATTAACGGGAGCAGGAGTATGTGGAAGTGGAGGAGCAGTAGGGATAGCAACAGACAAAGGAGCAGGAACAGTCGGAAGAACAGGTGCAGGTTGAGGAACAGGCTGAGGAATAGGTGGAAGAATAGGTACAGGGGGAACCACAGGAGCTGCGGTACCCTGTACATATGGAGGTGGTGACTTCAGAAGATAAGACATTAAAGGATCCTCAACTGGTTCTTCCTTCTTATCCGACTCCGTAGGCAAAGCAGGATAGCATTTATCTATGGACATACGCTGTAGCCTATCGAACACTTCCTTTTCCTTATCCTCCTTATCACGCTGAAACTGCTCTGCTTTCTTTACAATGGTAGCAACACCATCTCTCTGATTTCGTTTAGTCTGTCTGATTTCTTTCTGTCAGGCTTCTTTACTCCACAACCGAAAGGCATCAAACATGGCCGGCCTTGACTTTTTCGCAAATAATTTAACCTCTAGATTATCTAAGATTGGAGTCTCGAAGCTACCATGAGGTGGCCAACTAAGGACACCATCCTTCTTAGTATACCGAATCCAATAATCATTAAAAATAATCGGGCCCAATCCGTGCTTACTGTACAGTTCATAAGTGGGAGTTCCAACCGGAGGTATCGGACACGAGTCCTCCAGTCGGGAATCCGTGCCACAACGTCTGAAACAACTAAACAAAGTACTACGACCAGGCATCTTGCACACTAGCCGAGTTTCACAAACTTCAAGGGTTACAGGATTTACCAAGTCCCAGCAAAGAGCGAAAACCCTCGGTTTTTGGCGTCTGCAGTCGTCAAATATCACAACAAAGTACCAAGAACCACAAATGCAATGGAACCATGCAACAACTAAGAACCACAACCAAGAACACTGGGAGCGACCCACAAATACTTAACTCAAAGATCGATGGCGTCACCAGGAAGGCCCGTCAATCGTCTCGCTATACCAAGGTCTACGCCAGGCGCCAAAACAGGTCTACAGTCAGGGCAGCAGTCCGTCGCAGCCGTCAGGAGGCGGGAATCTTCGCGGGAAAAGTCTTCGGGCCACTTATTTCGACAACAGGATCGATGAAGCGGAGTGCACCTTCCCTCGGAGATTTCACACGAAGTTCCTCACGATCGTCGGGCTTGGACCGGTACCACTGATGTAGCCCCACGTTGGGCGCCAACTGAAGGGCTGGGTTATTTAAGACCCAGGGGTGTCAGGGAACAACACCTGAAACCTTCGTGGGTAACCTGCTCCGGCGAACAAGTGACAGAGACACGGGACACTTCCTTCGGCGTCAAAGATTCGAGCTTTATTTACTGCAGGGAACACAGAAATCACGGCAAGTACAACATGTGCTACTTGTGGAGACTGCTTCAAATTGGTTCTGTGGATCGCTCCTTTTATACACAATTCACCCATAGGTTTACATGGTACACAAAGGTTTATGGCTTGGTTCCCATAGTTATCCCCCAGAGGGGTCGTTTCAGTCACTTTGATACACACAAGGTCCGGAACATAAGTGCGGAAACATTTGGCGGTTCCCAACTGTAAAAACCCATCTTCCCACCATTAGTACATTTCAATCTACAGTAAAACAGATCGAAGAAGGAACAAAGACAGGTGCGGAGGAAGATGGAGACAGTGGGGAATTGAAAAAGGGTGTAAAAAAGGAGGTATCGGGAAACGCGAGCTACAGGCATCAAAGGGACGTGCCTAATGAGATGCACGGCTGAGACAATTAACCGGCACGGCGAGATGAGCCTCGAGCGGGGCCATCTGCCTTACAATATCATCCCCCTCGTCATAAAGACAGTTTCAAAGGACATGTGGCTTCTGCAAGTATCTTGGGAGTCCCAGGGTCGCGAAGCGGACAACGTCCGTTCGCTGGCTACTTGAGGGCAAGAGACAAAATGGATGCCGTATCTAAGATGGAACCCGTGGGTACAGATAGAAAAACCCACGTAACAAACGAACGGTTTAGGTTAGCACAGCGAAACTGCACATATCCACTAAACTCGTTATTTGCGGTTCATAGATACCAGACTCGACCATATTGGTGCGAGTCAAAAACATCACTTACAATTGTCACGGAACCTCACCCTACTCCTGGGATTATTGCTTCAATGATACCTCCTACTATTTCTCCAACAGAGGCACCTCGTTTGGACCTGGATTTCTCCTCCCACACAGGATAATAAAAATTATCCACATGATATATCTTTGGAAACACTACTCCTACATAGCATTTGCGAAACTCAATGTTGCACCCATCAGAGCATCTCTAAATGCTGCTACTAGACTCATCACGGGTTCTAAGACGACCAACCACATTTCGGCTGACCTGAAATCGCTCAATTGGCTTCCCTTTGAAGCAAGGATACAACTAAAGATCGCCTGTATGACCCATAGAGCACTACACTTCAACACCCTACTCTACCTGATGAACAAGCTGGAACTCTCGGGTGGCTCCAGGTCCACATGGAGAACAAGCACACTGTTGCTCAAGCCCAAGAAATTGAATAACCTTAAAACCTACAACATACATTCTCTGGCATCGCTCAGAGAATCTGGAACTCCCTTCCAGTGGAAACAAGACTGATTCCCTCTACTCTTGCCTTCAAAAGGGAAGTCAACACTCTACTAATGAACAAACTCTGCTAAAGAACTATGGGTTGAACTTGATGCTATGCGCCTATTGCCTCCAAGTGACTCTTTACTGTCTGGCTTGCTCTTGGTGCATATTGCCCTACTTGTCATTCTCACCCAACCTGCTTCCTATGCCCACCTCAATTTCACCCTGTCCCTGTTGTATATTATCCATCTGTTTCCATGATTTCTCTCCCCTAGCTATTTTCCTTTGTCTACCTATACCGTATGTAAAGCGCTCTGATACCCACCTGGGTCATGTTTGCGCTATATAAAACTTTTAAAATAAATAAATAAAAAGTACAATCTTTGCAAGACTTCCCTAACCCTACAAGGTGTTCTTCTAAAGGTCAACCCTAATTGTATTCTTCTACCATTCGGCGGACCTAGGTATTCTTCTTTAGGCATCTCAAAAAAGGTCATTCATCATCTCTAATAATTTGAGGACAAAGTTCATTAATAAGCATCTCATATAGCATTACTTTCAGTCAACCAACAAGCACAGAAGACTCCTCTTGATTCAGATAGGGAAATTCAGTCTTGTTTAGCACTAAGTCCCTCAAAGCACTTGGTCTTGTTGGGTAAGAAGGTGTATGTAAAGAGTAAAGTCCAAATCAAGTTCCAAAATTAATGGAAAGAACTTCCACTATTATTCCAGAATGTCCAGATGTCGCTATCATTGTCATTAGTAGCAAGATTTTTCCATCCAGAAGAAGTGTAGCTTCATCAAGGCACCCTCGATCTTTTGGATCTTCCGAGATTTGAGCCTTTATTTTCATTTCCACTTCATTCTGATTGACCAGATGCTTCTGGTATAGGCCCAAGAGCTCTTTCAGAGGATAACTTTGATCTTCTCCTTTTTTATCCTTTGGCCAGCTTTCCTTCACCACTAAGAATCCCACAGCACTAGCTCCTTCTTTGGAGTCAGAAAAAGTTTCGTACACCAGCACAGCATCAGCTTCTTCGAGTTATGATTCAACTTCAGATTCATCGAGACTCCCCCTCAGATCATTCATGGGCTGTCTCAGGCTTTGTCTGGTCCCCTACAACTTGGCGGACCTCTTCCGATGGTCTTTCACCCACTGCTGGCATCTCTTCTGGGAGAGGTGCTGTTTCTTGTTCAAGGGGACATGAGACCTATGAGTGTGGGAAGCATGCACCAAATTTAGAAGACTGCCACACTTCACAGCTGGTGTAGTGACCAAGATGAGCTGGTACGGACCACTCCAACGAGGCTCAAGACAATTCTTCTGCGCATGGTTCTTCACTACGACCCAGTCACTCGGATTAAGGTTGTGACACTGCTCCCGATGTGGCGGAGATGTAGTTGCTTCTATCTGGCGAGACACAGAATGAACCACGTCAGCCAATCCTTTAAAGTAATCGAGCACCAAATTATCTGTAATGTTTTCTAATATATTGGCAGGAACAGCAGGCATTCGCCAGGGCCTCCCCATGATGAAAAACTATTTCAAAGATGTTGCAGTACATACTTTAGCAATCCTCGATTTCAAAGTGCTTTTGATTTGTTCCACGAAACCTGAAGCTTCTGGCTGGTAACTGCAATGTAATCTCTGTTCCACTTAAAACGCGGCACATAGTATTCTTGGGACCTCATCATTAAAATGAGTTCCTCGTCTGACTCTAAAGAGGTTGGAAATCGGAATCCGCAATGGGCTCCCTCAATAACAGCTTAGCTACAATGGGCTCCCTCAATAACAGCTTAGCTACAATGATGCAATTGATAGTTGAACGCGATGTCCTGAGGCGGAAGCCGGGACTTACATGTGAGCGTGTGTTTGTATCGTGGATGCATCCTCTTTGTATATTTTAACTCACTTGCACTAGCGACTGCACTTAGCACCACCTGTTGATTTTAAAAGCTTGGGGTTATTGGGGCTATCGCGCTCCCTGCGCTAACTTACCCGCTAAAATAAGTAGTTGCTGTCCCCCATCGCAGCCGATTAGGTGCTGCTCGGGGTGTATTTACTCAGGCACCATCTTAGGTGAGGCGAGGAGTAGGCGAGCGGTCTAGTGCCCGGCCTCTCCCGCCCTCACAGCCATAAAAACCCGACAGTAGCAGCGTTCACTGATTGATAGTTGAACGCGATGTCCTGAGGCGGAAGCCGGGACTAACATGTGAGCGTGTGTTTTGAATTGTGGATACATCCTCTTTGTATATTTTAACTCACTTGCACTAGCGATTGCACTTAGCACCACCTGTTGATTTTAAAAACTTGGGGCTATTGGGGCTATCGCGCTCCCTGCGCTAACATACCCACTAAAATAAGTAGTTGCCTCCCCCCATCGCAGCCGATTAGGTGCTGCTCGGGGTGTATTTACTCAGGCGCCATCTTAGGTGAGGCGAGGAGCAGGCGAGCGGTCTAGTGCTCGGCCCCTCCCGCCCTCACAACCATAAAAACCCGACAGTAGCAGCGTTCACTGATTGATAGTTGAACGCAATGTCCTGAGGCGGAAGCCGGGACTTACATGTGAGCGTGTGTTTGTATTGTGGATAAATCCTCTATGTATATTTTAACTCACTTGCACTAGCAATTGCACTTAGCACCACCTGTTGATTTTAAAAACTTGGGGCTATTGGGGCTATCGCGCTCCCTGCGCTAACTTACCCGCTAAAATAAGTAGTTGCTGTCCCCCATCACAGCCGATTAGGTGCTGCTCGGGGTGTATTTACTCAGGCGCCATCTTAGGTGAGGCGAGGAGCAGGCGAGCGGTCTAGTGGTCGGCCCCTCCCGCCCTCACAGCCATAAAATAGTCCCTTCACTCAGGAAGCACAGCGGACGTACGCAGCGGGCGCGCCGGCGGCGTGCCAAAGGCTCGCCAAAGGCTCACCCGTCTGCGCCCGTCCGCGCCCAACCGGGACCCGGGGCGAGGCATGCTGCCCGGACGTGCCCTTATTCTCGCTCTGACCTTCTGTCCTACAACAAAGGCCATGGTTACATATCAAGAGACACTCATAACAGAGTTAAGAATTTAGGGATCTTGGTGGGCTGCACATCTCTTGGAGAAATGCCTTTTACACCATGCACTGACCGCTTCAGTCCAGCCAAGTCTACTCCCCAACCTTGCTCCCTGACTTTCTTTTATTTAAATACTCATTCTCTTGTTAAACACCAGCAGGATATCTTCCTATTCTTGATCACGCAGCACCCTGACGTCCTTTTACTAACTGAGACCTGGCTGACCCCAGACTCCGCGCCCGATATAATATCTGCACTTCCCCCAAACTACTACATCATCCATGCAGATCGTGCCGCTGGCAGGTCTGGCAGGGGGGTGGCAGCAATTATTCACTCCTCCTTAAAAGCAACCACTCTTACCTGTATTAACTTGCCAGACACTGACAACTTAGTCCTAAAGTTCGAAACCCCTAACACTACCATGTTGTGTGTTCTCCTGTATAGACCTCCTAACTCTATGCCATCCTTCTCCTTTATGTTCAGTGAGCAAATCGCCAACCTAGCCATGGAACATACTAAGATCCTCTTGGCAGGTGATTTTAATTACTGGTTCAACGACCCTGCGGAAGGCCCCCAATCTTGTGAGCTCACTGAGCTCCTTACAAACCTGAATCTCTCCCAACAAGTCCTCTCGCCTACCCACAGTAAAGGACACATCCTGGAACACATTTGGTCCAATTTCCCGCTAACCACAACCCTAGTCACTATTCCTTGCCTTTGGTCAGACCATCTTCTCCTTAAGTTTAAACTCACCTAAATTTTCTACTACGTTACCTACTGCTCTGACTAGCAGTAGAGCAAGGAAATGGAAAACACTTGACAAACCAGAATTTATAAAAACACTAAATAATCAGTTCCACTCCCCCATTCTGACATTAATTCTGCCGAAATCAACCTTGCTGGCTGGCTTCAAAATGCAAGCGATATCCACGCACCTTATAAAGATATTAAACTGGTCCGGCGAGCTGACGCTCAACGCTGGTTCTCCCAAGATCTAAAAGCTAAGAAACTGTCCCTGCGCCAACTTGAGCAAAAGTGGCGCCACTGTTATTCCCCCGACCTAAAATCTGAGTTTATCACGGCCAGGAAGGAGTACATGAAGGCCATTCTTGTCACTAAAACTGCTTATTTTTCCTCCCGTATTCTTAATTCAACAGACAGACCCAAGGAGATTTTCTCAATTTTAATTGAGCTGACTGGCTTAGACAGCGTCCCCCCTAGGGTGGCTCCAACCCAGACCTTCTGTGATACCCTCAACACTTATTTCATTGACAAAATCGTGGACATCAAGGAGAGCATTCCTACTTCCCCTGGCGATGCTCCCTTTGCTAGCCATACCACCACCAACAAGGTCACATTAAATAGGTTTCCTACTATTACCTCAGAGCAATTCTTACAGTTACTGGCAAGAGTCAAGTCAGGGGCACCCTCTGACAAATGCCCCCCTTACATCCTTAAAGAGTGTCTGTCCTCCGTCCCGACTCCGGCCTATACTCTGTTGAATGACTCTCTTACAACTGGTTTAGTACCCCTTGCATTTAAGGAAGCAACAGTCATCCCACTCCTGAAGAAACCTGGGGCGGACCCCACCTGCATGGCAAACTACAGGCCAGTCTCTTTGCTCCCGTTCTTGGCCAAAGTTATGGAAGCCCATGTCGCAAAACACCTGTCCAACTTTTTGGAGGGCTCAAACTGTCTTGATCCCCACCAGGCAGGCTTTAGCCCCGCCCATTCAACAGAGGCAGTGGTAGTTGCGGTCTTAGACTCACTCCGTGACTTCGCTGACAGACATTCTCCTCAGGCACTGGTGCTGTTGGATTTTTCGGCCGCATTTGACATGGTCGACCATGGCATATTGATCGACCGTGTCAACCAGGCTGGCATCAGGGGCTTAGCTGCCTGTTGGTTGAGGTCTTTTTTGTAGAATCGTTCCCAGTCGGTCCGCCTTGGCACCCTGGTCGGCCCTAAACGGTCCATCACCTGTGGAGTCCCTCAGGGCTCATTGTTGTCACCCTACCGGTTTAACATCTACAATCTCCCTCTAATCCAGGCCTTAAGAGACAAGCAGGTGTCAGTGTTCAACTACCCGGACGACCTGCAACTGCTCTTCACTGTTGACAACTCCACCCTCTCCATTTCTCATTTCCAGTGCAGAGTATGTAACTTCAATGTATGAAGAGCAAAAAAATGGATCAGTAGATATTAATGTGCAATCTTTTTTACCACCCGTAGTTCTCAAAAATGTCATAAAAATGCAGAAGCTGAATTAAAGCTGTGTTGCAACCAGTTCTATCATGCACTTTCTTTAAAAGTTTCACTATGCCCCCTTTGACATTTGCATAGCTAGTACGTTCTGGACTGTATCTTAATGGTATCTAAAGCATGGGTCTTTAACATGGACTCAGGAGGTCCAGGCCCCTGCCATATTTTGAGGAACCCCTTTTAAATTACGTAAAATCCATCTAAATTAAGTTCACACTTAATATCTGCAATACACCTGGCCCTCTTAGATACACATTTAACACTTGTGGGCTAAATGATAGAGTAAAATAGGAAATTATGTTTACTAAGCTCATTTATTTTAATTAGGCATAAAGGACTGCATGCTGGGCGACGGGGAGTAAGGAAAGGAAGTAGAAGAGAAAATCTATGGCACAGGTGAGATATCGCTGTTTCCCAAAAAAACTGCTCGTTTAGATAGATTGTATTGTATTGTATTGTATTATTAGCATATATGTATATTAGTTCCTAAATTAAATGTACATTCTTACTAAAATAACATTGCATGGTAAAAGCATTGAAAAACATTGCCAAAGAGAAACACAGTTCTTACCTGCCAAGGCTGAACATCTGGAAAATCTGCACAGGTCCTATTGTTAAAAGGTGCGTTGACAAGAGTACAAGACGTCAAATCATGTACCGCTTGTGCTAACGCATAGATGGCATTATAGGCCGAGTAAGGAGCTCTGAAATTATGGACATCATATTGTGACTCATCGAGGACTTCCAATTTTTCTTTTTGGGTACAAATTCTCTTTTGCTGTGATCTGTTTTCAGTCCATGTTTTGTTCAAATCTTCAAGCCATTCACAGTCAAATGTGTCTTCCCAGAACTGTTTCATGAAAATATCATTTGTGAATTTGGATGGATGGATGCTATAGAGGAACTCTCGAAACATCGGAATCTCTGCGCTGTACACTGTAAATCCGACTATCCCGTGCAACGTTTGCCATAAGTCTTTGATGGAAAATACTGCAGAAGGAAACCAACTGGTGTTTCCAATCCAAATTTTGCCAACAATCTTCTGCGCAGAGATTTCTTTAAAAAATTGAATCATCTGAGGTGAAAAGGTCAAGCACACTATGATGTTTGATGTTGAATGCCTTATGATGTTGATAGCACGAGACAATGATTTTTGTGTCATCTGTGTGGTTAGGGTTTCAAAGAATTCAACACAAATGCCACTCTTTGGAGCTTCTTCCTGAAGCTTCTGTGCATTATCAAGCCCATAGTCATTGTCGGTGGCGAGAATTCCAATCCAGGTCCAACCAAAGTGAATACACATCTCAACAAAAGCCTGGGCTATGGATCCCGCACTTGCAATAGTGCGGAGAAAAGATGGAAACTGCCTTTTATCACTCAGTGTTGCCAGAGCTGCACCATAGCCAATCTTAGGGAGAGAAAGAATGTGCTGTAATGAATACTTCGCCTTTTTTCACTCAAAGAAGGGTTAGTATTTTATTGCCAGTTGCAGCTGCTAAGTCATTTTCAAATTCAAGTCTAAATTGGAGACGACCACAACATCTAAGGCGTGTTGGGATGTAAATGGACCCTCAGCCACGGCCCGTGGAGGGAGTTTCGGTGGGGCGGAGAGGCGGGGCGCGGGAGTGGCAGGGTGGGGGGTGCTAAAAAATGGAGTATGGATAATTGAAGGTAAGTAAACAATTTATTTAATAAAACGAATTTCGTAGCGCGCCCTGCATCGCAAAATGCGGATATTTATGCAATATGGGGTATTCTGTCTACAAGGACTCCCTCAAATGTTTGACAGGCAGATCTATGACTTGGACAATGTTGTGAAATGTTGGCAAGACATGTGGAGGGTCCACCAAAATAAATGACATTTTATGGGAAAGAGAACGCAAGACACCATGCCTTGGCTATGAAGATGATGGAGGCCATGTTGAAAATGTTCCAAAGTCTACCTTCATGGTCAACACATGAAGGAGAACCTACCCATACACTTGCACCCTCATATGTACTTTCATCTGCAGCCCAACCTGCCCAGCCACCTTCACCCCCACCTGCATAGCCACCTGTACCCCCATCTGCACAGCCACCTGCACCCCCTGCCTGCATCCCAACCTGCAGTTACCTGCAACCCCACCTGTACAGCCACCTGTACCAAAACGTATACAGCCACCCCCTCTGAACAGCCATCTGCAACGAAAATTACTATGAGCTCTCATATTTGGAATTGTAATGAGAAAACGCACCTTACACTGAAGGCGTTATTTAACTTACGTGAATCTGGCCCTTTGAGATGATCCTAGAATAATTCAGTTATTAAAATGTAATTTCCACATGGGAACATCAGAATCTGTACATGGGTAAAGCCACTGTTTTGAGTACAACCATGCTTTGTTCGTGCAGCACACTGCAACTCATATGTGCTCACTTTGTACTGCTACTATGTGTTTAACAATGACACACATGACATTCTTAGGAAAATGTGTTCTTTTAGTACACATTGGATATGTATGTATCATACAGAGCAAGAAAAGGTCAACCTTTACTATATTTCAAGCAACAATTTGTAGTTATGAAAAACATCACATAAAAAGTATGCGTGATAGAACATAATAACATTACAAACTGGCATACTAAAGATGAACAGTGACTGTAACAGGGATTCTGCACAAACACAGAACTGTGCGCAGACACTTAGGACCTCAGTGAATTAGGGTGTGCCAAAACTCACCTTAGTACCCAAAATCCCCTACCAGACTAGCAATCAGTGTCACATTAGCTCTTCGTCCTATAGCAAAGAAACCAATGATTAGACAACCTAGAACATGCAACTTAGGACCATCTCAGGAATGGTGGGAAGTGAGAACACTCGTTTGTTATACATTCATACCAGTCCACAACAGGAGTAAAATAGAGACACGGTAAGGTTAAAATGTTTATTTTAACGACGTGATCTCAAGCGCAGTAATGTAATCCACATCAACATACATATGGATAAT
Organism: Lissotriton vulgaris; assembly: GCF_964263255.1. NCBI lineage: Eukaryota > Metazoa > Chordata > Amphibia > Caudata > Salamandridae > Lissotriton > Lissotriton vulgaris. The sequence continues at coordinate 1,299,432,366 of NC_141695.1, read as the reverse complement.
ATTAATACGGACAGCATGGTTACAATTCCATAAAATACAAAAGGAGGAATCATGTTACAATGATAGTGCAAACAGGTGATAAAAAAATGCCTATTTAAAACACCCTCCCTATCTAGAAACTATGTATTATAAAACTATAGAAGGTCTCTTGAGCTTTCTTAGAGGGACCTCATTTACCTGTCCGCTCAGTAAGTGTAAATTACATCAGGATCGGTTAGTCTCTCTGCATGTCTGGAATCTTCCAAGTGTGTGCAATTCTGGCAAGTGTGCTATGCTTAAAGGCGCCAGAATCTTACTCGGTTTCCAGCTGCCAAATTGCTGTGTCTAGAATGTTTTACGCGGATAAGCCCATAAACAGGTTTGTGTTATGATAAACTTGGCAGCTTAGCACTCACTGTACAGACTGGGGATACGATGTATGTCTAGAGATGTTGAAAAACAACCCTTTTCCCATGTGTAGACCTTCATCCAAGCTAAGTCAGCAAAAACAGCTAAACAGTGTTGTGTGCAAAAGCAGCAAAAGGGAAAAATGGCTTTTAAAGTTCGAACAAGCCATGCTAACTTAACATGCCCACAAAAAGAGGCCCATGGTCTAGACATCTGAATTGTGACTTAAGGAGGCCAAAAGTGTGCTCTATGATTACTTGTGTATGTTTGTGTGCCCTATTGAACCTCTACTGAGATATAGTGGTCACACGTCTGTATAGTGGGAGAAGATAAGGGTGCATACGCTGCATCAACTGAAGGGGAAAATAATGAAACATTGTAAATGACTCTCTCCCATCTGTCTAATCCATTATGTATAGCAAGCTATGCGCAATGTCAGGTAGGGTTATGTATGTGCTTGAGTATGGGTAATTTGTTATGGGTGTGGACTTTTAATCAACATTTATGCATACTGGAGCTCTATGGTGATGGCTATGTGGCATGGCTATGCACTCTCCTAGATTTGCATCTCAGAACCTGATGCAAGCATCGGGATTGGCTTGCCTGTGAAATGTCAAAAATGTCACTGGACACCCTCTGATAGGATTCAGGGCAATGACATTAGGAGCGGCTAATATCTTCCCAGCATCTAGCAGAATCAAGAGCCTGCTACCACTCAGAAACAATGTCCAAAGGGACAATAGGTGGGAAGCTCTACGGGAAAAGCACATCTTGACTGGACATCCCAAAGATGTTGATTCTTTGCCTGAAAATCCTTTTACCTCCTCTATTCCTTGTCTTCTTCCTCAGATCATTCATTCTTGTGGTCAGGAGAAAACCCACCAACACATCCAGTGGCATTGAAAGGTCTGAAGGGTTTTGTTTCTGTTTGCTTCTTTGTATGTATTCAGCCTGGCTGTGATTGGTTGTTAGGCTAACAACATTCAGGTGAAGATGTGTTGGAGATGGTAAACACATTCCCAGGTGTGTGAGGAGTTTGAAACAGTTGGAAATGTGATCTTTGAGTTGAGGTTTTCACTTGTGACTAACATTCACATTTGGACAGATTGTGAGGGAAAATACAGGACAGATAAGTCAGTTTAATATTCACACTGAATGTTTAAATGAAGTTACAAAATTAAATTAAATGTTATTCTTGACATTTGTAGTATTATATGGTTATGTTACTGTGAATGTTTTGTTATTATTATTGTGACACTGTTTTTGGTCTGATTCAACTTGCAACAAAGGAAAAACAAGAGACCCAAGTTTACGACCTCAGAATGTGCACAAAACAAAGGCAGAATGCTCTGTATGTGTGGCAACCACCCTGAAACTGGACAACTGTGATTCGTCCTGGACCAAAGACTGGTTCCCCCAGAGAGGGGCTCCTTTGAGAGCCAAAGGCAACTCCAGAACATCCATGGACTAATTTCACTAGTCCCATGCAAGCCTCAGGTAAAGCACAGACCCAGAACCAAAGGATCACTGCCCATCGTGCTGGCCGAGGGTTCGGCCAGAAGATACTGGTCGAGTACATTGTGGGAAATGTAGTCCTGACCTCCAGCAAATACCACGTGCATATCGTTTTCTGCCCAAACCTCCAGCTGTCGAAATAACTTCAAACTGACTTTACCGCTGCCAAAAGATGTTGATGGCCCGTCTGGCTACCACAATTTTTTTTAATATATTTATAAAGTTTTGTATAGCGCATTCTCGTTTAGAGATCATCACGTATCTTGGTAGATGAGAAGCTTCTGGTTGGTATCAACTTGCTGCATGGCTGGTATCAGGAGATAATTATATTCATTAAAAGTAGTTGGTTTCCTTTTTTGAAGGAGGTGGTGGAGGAGTTCATTCTGATTGCATGGGGTAGGGTGTTCCATATCCTTGGTGCTAGGCCAGATAAGGTGCATGTGTAGGTTTTCATTTTCCTAAATATTTGTGGTTTCAATAGCTGGTTGTTGGTGCTTGTCAGAGTTCTGCTATTGCCTGATAATTCGAGTTTATTGGCTCGATACTTTGGTGTATTGAGGTGCAGGGCTTTGTGCGTCATGCATGCAATTTTTATCTGTGCTCTTGCCTGATAAGGACGTCAATTCAGTTCCTTTAGATCCAGGTTGATGTGGTTGTTCTTTCTGGAGCCAGTGACAAGTCTTGCAGCCGCGTTGTGTGAGGCTCTTAAAGGAACAATGGCTGGATCTCGGCAAGCCACATAAGGTTGTATTCCCATAGTCTATTCTGGGTAGAACTAAAGATTGAATGGCTGTTTTTAGGTCATTGTCATTGAGGAAGGGTTTTAGTGTTCTAAGAATGCTCATTTGAAAGTTGGCTCCTCTGGTGGCTGTGCTGATGTGTTCCCTCATGTTGAGATTCTTGTCCAGTATTATTCCCAGTGATCTTGTGGAATCGATAATGTGAGGTTTACATTTGAGGGCTGTTAGGTGTTTCATCCAGTTTACTATGTCACCTTGTCCTTGTGGTGGGGAGATTAAAAGAAAGTGAGTTTTGAGCGTATTGAGTTTGAGGTGTTTTTTTGTTAGCAAGATGTGGGTTTTTTGTGAAGTTGTGTTGATTAGGCGAATGTCATCCGGCGATTATATTTTTAGGTATAGTTGGGTATCATCCGTGCACATGTGTTGTGGATATTGGAGTGTTTCAGAATTTTGGTTAAGGGTTCCATGAATAGATTGAAGAGGGTAGGAGATAAGGCGGAACCTTGAGGGCTTCCCAGGATGACCGGCGTGGTGGAGGATAGCAATTGGTTAATCTTGATTTTTTGAGTTTGGTTGTCTAAGAAGGAGGCAAACCACTTCAGGACAGCTCTTTATAAACCCATTCTGTGTTCAAGTAGGCAAGGAAACTGATATATTTAACCGTATTGAAGGTTGATGATAGGTCTAGGAGGATTAGGAGGCAGGATTCATTTTGATGTAGCATTCTGAGTGCGTCATCGATGATGCAGGTCATGGCTGTTTCCTTGCTCTGATTCTGCCTGAAGTCTGATTGGAACTGGTCAATGAGGTGGAATGTGGCTACGTGGTTGCATAGTTAGGAGTGGACGCACTTCTCCAGTAGTTTCACTAGAGCATAAATAGTGGATATTGGACAGTAGTTATCTGGAATTGTGTGGTCAGCAGTGGGTTTTTTAAAAATAGGGGTTACCTGTCCTTTTTTTTTAGCAGCTTGGAAGGGTTCCTTGTGATAGAGATGCATTTACAATTTTTGTCCTGATAGGTATAAGAGCAGTTTTGATCTCGCTGAAGATGTTGGCTGGAAGCGGATTGCAGAAGTGGTTTGATGGTTTTGTTTTGTTGTTATCAACTTGAGGATGTCATTTTGTCAAAGATTTTAAAAGTGATCCAGGATGCGTTGTTTTTGAGGGTAAGAACATGCTGGATAGATGTTTGTGCCAATTGTGGCCCGATGAGGTTAGGAGGGGGCGACAATGAGAGTTGTCAATTTGGTGTAAGGAGCTCTTTTTCTAGCAATTTGGATAGAAATAAGAAGTGGGCGGCAAAAGTGTTGCATTTGGGTTGTGAGTTGGGGCCTACAGAGGAGCCGGTGTGATGTTGAGCGGGTTGAAGTTTAATAATTTCGAATCATTTTCTTAGTTGATTTCTAGCATTGTTTCGTTGATCTTTGAAGAAATTAGCTTTTGAGATTCTGATGTGTTTGTTGTAATTCCTTTTCCTTGATCTTAGTTGTTTAAGGGACTCTAGGGATGGTGCGGCTCTCCAGGTCCTTTCCGCTAGCTTTAGGTTGCGGCGTTGATCATTTAGGCACCCATTTTACCAAGAATTGGAATCTTTCGAGGAGGACCTTTTTAGTTGAAGGGGCAGCACTGTGTCGAGAATGTTAGTCATTGAGTTGTTGTAGTGGGTTGCAACTTCATGTACATCTGTGAGGTCTGCTGGTGGTGAAAGAAAATTGTTGGTGAGGGATGTTAGGTATTTGTGGTTATTGTTGCAAGTATTCATTTTCCATTGTTTGGGTATCTTAAGTTGGAGTTTATGTGTCTTTGTTGGTTCAGTGATGAGGAACGAGATGCTGTGGCGTTCCGTCCAGTCACAAGGGATGCCCGATTTAAGTATGATGGAGTTTGGCTTGGCAATGACCAGGTCCAGCGTTACCCCCATCGTGTGCACTGGGCTATCACAGAATTGGACAAGTTTGAGGTCAGTTAAGAAGGTTTTTAGGCTGTTAACTGTGGGGCCGTTATGGTCATTCCAGAGAAGATTGAAGTCACTGAGGAAGATTTGGGGGCAGGGTTGTCCCATGTTGGAAGAGATCATTTCCATGATTTGTTCGGTGAATGCAAGATTGTTGCCCAGAGGGTGGTAGACCAAGTATAATTTACATAAGGGACGGTTGTTGCTCTCAATGTTTATGCCTAGGTATTCGCACATGTCAGGGTCGATAGATTGTGATTGAGTCACCACTAGGGTGATGCAGTATATGCAGGCTATGCCACCCGATCTTTCTGGTCTATCAGCTCTTACGATGTCTTAGACTGGGGGGATTAGGATGTCCAGGAACACTACCTTTTTTGATGCTGTAATTCGAGAGGACTCCACAGCACCTTCAACTTGCCACGTCTGTGAACCTGTTGTCTACTTTTTGCATCCTTTTTCTCACCAGCACCATCTGAGCGGTAAAACCAGATTCCCTCCAATTGCCTCTTCAGCACCAGGGACAGCCAGGACAACTGTGCACCCGGCCCCTACGAGCCGGGTAAAATTCAACTCACTGTCATTGCCTGGTCCAGGGACCCGCATCACCCTACCCCTCAGTGGGTGCCACATAACTCGACTTGCAAGTGGCCAATTGTTACTAGTGCTTTTTCCCAGTGACTGCAGTGTTACAGTTTTGCAGAAGTGGGGTATTTTTCCTTCTAAAATCCATACCTCCGGATATACTCAACCTCTTGTCTTCATTTTGATGGCTAAATTTATAGAAAATCGGTTTTATTTTTATAAATTGGTGTTGAATTTCTTTCAAGTCAAGTCAATTAGTTATCTCCCATGGTGCTACTCTGAAATGCTTAACACATATTCTTCTAGTAAAGCCTGCTATGTGCCACACTACCATCACTGAGCTAAGGATTTCTTAGTGTGATCCGAGGACCTATTATAGTCTACCTTCCTGTAAACCACCTATTGGACACTGTAAAGCCTCCCAAAAAGAATTTCATTTGTACGGATAACCATGTAGTAGACATGTTGACCTGTCCCTGCAAAAAATAAATAGATACATTTGAAGCACTAAACTACAGGTACGTAGGAGAATATTGCAGCATCTGACATCAATAGACCACCAAGACAATAGGTATACAGTAGCTAGGCACCTTTGGCAGATGCATTAGGGAAATAGTGATCAGCTCAGCTACAGCATTATTGACAGCGTACCAAATACACTGAGAGGAGGAGACAGAAAAAAGCTTGGAGAAGACTTGAAAGCAGATACATTTTATAACTTGACACAAGGAAACCTAATGGACTGAATACAGATGAGGAGATGTATGCTCATGTTAGACCTGGCATCCTTTCTGGGGTTTTTCTCCACATTTTTCCCTTCAAACCTCCTGTGCTGACTTTTTTTTCTGCTAGCTTTAGGAATCTGCACTGTTTACCACTGCTAACTAATGCTAAATGGCTTTTGTTGTCTCCTTAAAACATGGTACGATTGACTTCTACCCAATTGGCTTATTTAATTTACCTGTAAGTCACTAGTAACGTGGTAATACCGTTGCCAAGAGCATATAAATTAAATGCTACTAGTGGGCATGCAGCACTGATTGTGCCACCCACTTAAGTAGCACTTTAAATATGTCCCAGATCAGCCATTGAAGCCTGTGTGTGCAGTTTTAAACACAATGGGGAGCTTAGGTGTGCCTGGGTGGGTCATCACTTGCAGGATGGGAGGGAGGAGGTGGGTCCAGCCCCACTTACACTTGAATAGGCTGCATTCAGCCTCCACACAAAGGGCTGCCTACCCCCTGTAGTTAGTATAGATCCTGGGCCAGAAGGGCACGGCACTTGTGCACTTGAAGGGCCTGCCTCTAAAAGCATTTCCCTACTTCGAAGGCAAAACTGGGTATAAATACTGGACCTCAGACTTGAGGACACTTCTGGTCATGTGGATACTCTGCCAGTAGGAAGGACTACTGTGCTGCTGAAAGAACTGCTACTCTGCTGGACTGATGCTCAGAAGGACTGCTACCCTGTTGTGCCGACCTGCTGCCTGCTGCCATCTCGTTGAGAAGGACTCGGGCTGCATCTCTTGAACCCAGAACTAACCCTAGGCAAAGCACTACGCTACGCTTGTGTAGTTTGCTAAGTTTGCTAAGTTTGCGCTACTTCGCACTACGCGAATTGCACGTAGCACAGTGCAAACAAACGTAGCATAGCGTAGTGTAGTGCAGCGGTCATTTTTTGCTTGCTCGCGGTACTCAACCTCAAGTTGCCAACCACGAGCAAGCAAAATGACATCCCGGCGAGACTTTTTCCTCGTTCGCGATCAGCAACATCAAGTTGCCGATCGCGAGCATGGAAAATAAACCTCCCGGTGAGCTTCTCAATGCGGGGAGGTCAGGTTTCTCAATGCGAGTGGTCGCTTATGCTCGCGACAGCTGACGATGAGAAATTAAGAGTCCTCGTTGAGAAAGCTGACGCTCTTGTAAAAAGCTACTCGAGCGGCAGTAAAAGACATCTCGCAGTGTGCAAGATGACGTTTTCAATGATTGCACAGTGCGGTCCAGCATCCGGCACTGTGCAATCATCGCGAACAGGGTACTACGCATTTCGCGTAGTGCTACGCTTAGCTCAAGTAGTGCGAAGTGCACTTTGCGTAGCTTCGCGTAGTGCTCCTTCGCAAACTACGCCCAGGGTTACCCAGAGCCCCAGAGTGACTCCAAGGGCTAGTTAGCTGGATTTCCTATCTTGAAGCCTCAAGGAAATAACAGTCTTCCAATAACCTTGCATATGAACCTGACCTCAGCCATCTGTGAGTTTACCCTGCCAGGTGGCGCAATCCAAGTCCTGGACCCTAGAAAGTGGGCTTACTGGGCTCTGGGAGCCTCTGTGGATCCCGCAGAACAGACATACCTCATTCTACTGCAAGGAGCAAGCCGAGCTGAGCCGATGCATCACTGCTGCTACATGGATTGAATCCGTCATAAAGACCAGCATCACTCTACAGACTGCAACCTCTTCAGAAGTGTCAGTGCATGTTGCATCCTTGGGGCAGACCCTCACATCTATCATCAATGGCAAACCTGTCAAAGGACTACGCATCAAAGCCTTGCAGCTCCTCGGAAACCGACGCATCACCCCAACTGCACGACACATCGTCAACATTGGACTTCGCATTAGGCCTGGGCATAGTTCTACTCCACCGAACCCCACGAAGTGCCGCAAAAACTCAGCGGAGTTCTGCCAGTTGTGGAGTCTATTAAGCTACGCTGCTTGCACTAATTTTAAGCACTGGGAGTTTTTTCATTGCTGTAAAATCAGTGTGAACAGCACTCCTCGTTAAGCTGTTGGGCGATGTTGCTTTCTGTCGCTTAAATAGAAATTTCTACTTGAGCGGCAGCTTCCTCAACGCAAGTGGCAGAATTCTTAATGCGAGCAGTTGCACATTGAGAATTCTTGCTAGCCTGGGGCGGTGTGTTCATTAGGGCGCTTGGGCGTTGTCCCATTACTTAATTTGAAGCACGAGTCGAGTTGAGTAACAAGCATGCGTGCCATTGCCATCACTCTCAGTCTCACTCACATTTGCAAATTACAATCCCAGGCCGCCAGAGGCAGTCGGCTCAGAAGGGGGCGGGGCAGGAGGAGTTCAGTGCAAGTGCATCGACGATAATATGTATCAGGTGGTCGGCGGAGCGCACAGCAAGAGTGCGCATGTTCTGTTTAGGGCTTAGAAATGTTGTAACCAGCCCAAACATGCGCACTAGGCTGCTCATTAGAAGAGCAACAGTTGTTCCATGCCGCTCTTCTAATGAGCAGCCCAGTGCGCATGTTCGGGCTGGTCGCAAAATTTTGTAAGCCCTAAAGAGAAAATGCGCACTACTGCTCAACTCAATCCTGGCACTGCTGCTGGAGCAGCGTCTGGATTGGCAGGAATGTAGGCGGTACTTGCCAGTCAGCCAGGAGCGAGTGTGACGTCAGAGCCTCCCCATCGAAGCAGACACACCTCGTGTTCACTGCTACCACAGGTGACGGGAACTGGCTGAACCTGCAGCAGCGACCGGGCGGGCACCAGCGGGCCCCCAGTCTGATTGGTAATGCTTTATTATTTGTTTATTTTTATTCCCCCTGCGCACACCCCCTCCATCCTGTGAGTATTCTGGCCACAACTGTTTGTTTTAGGGAGCATTTGTACCACAATTTTGCCTGTGAAGTGTCTTCCCAATATATAAAAAAACCCTCACTCCTTCCTCTACTCGCACTTTGCTGGACACCATGTACTTTGTGGTGGAAGTGGATATCTTGCTTCATCATCATATTGACTTGGATTGGAGTTGCGTATTTCTTGCCTGTCTTAAATTGCTGTTCAGAGTGCCTGATTAGTGGAGTTTGCCAAATTGGTGAGTTTGGGCCTACATCGGAGCAGCACAGGACAAGGAACAGTTGGTGCAGCAGTGCTTTTGCATGTTCCACCTGCTTGCACGCATTCAGAAGGCACACATGCTAGTTGTTTCTATCTGTACTGAATTGTGAGTGCGTAATCGAACACAACATTGTAGCCATCGGGGAGTCGCTACAGTGTGAGGCGGGATGGCTGCCTCTTGAAGGAGCTCCGTATGCCAGGCTAACATATCCGCCAAATACCATTGATTCAGGACACCGGCGCTATTAAAAACTTCATGTGGCGACTGGATGCTGTCTTAGACACACTCGGAACAGATTTGGTTTTCATCGCCTTGCGGAAGCCTCTCGAAATTTGTGCTGATGGTGTCAGCCAGCAGGCAAGAAAATGGCGGCCAACCTCGATCCTAAAAGGAGAGAGGAGTGCTGAAATGAGTTGTGGGTGCAGCGTGTGAATCCAGTGTGCTGGCTTTGAATTCCCTGTGTTGCGGGCACCGCTGGAACCCCCGACTACATTTTTCGCCATGCCCCGGCGGCGGAGCTGAGGACATCGGGAGCCGCGGGGACTAAGCGGAGAGGTGCATCTCGGAGATCAGGCCTTGCAGCTGCGGTGCTGACGGGGTATCAAGGAAGTCGGACCAAGGAGGCAATACAGTCAGGCGAGCTGTCCACCCAAAAGCCCAGAGAAAGTGCGGTAAGTAGTGGGCTTCTCACTGTGTCAGGCGCTGGCTGGATTGCACGGCTGGGCCCGGGCACCCTTGTGTCTTTCCACAGACCGGGTCCAGGCGCGCCGGAGTGGGCTGGCCAGGTCGGGCATGGTGTGGAGGTGGCGTACGCTGCCTATCACGTGGAGCGATTGTCTGGCTGAGTGCTCGGAGTTGGGGAGGTATTGGTGGTGTGCTTTGGTGGACGGTCTGGCCGGTTTTGGCGGTCTGAGGTGCCTAGGGTTCTGCTGGTGCCTCTGGCCCAGGAGGTAGGCTGGTATCGAACCCTGCACCAGGTTGCGGTTCGAGTGTGCTGCCAGGGGCTGTCTGTGTGGCTCGGTCTGCACCATCTGGTGGAGGACGTATTCTGGTGAGCCAAGTAGCAGGCTCCACTGATATTTAACACTGACTATAGGAGACTGTGACAACCATTCCAGATGAAACTAAGTGGGGCCTAGTGGAGCGCAGAATATGGATGCCTAGAGAGGTGGTGGTAGACAAGGCTGGCCTGCTCGCTGACTGAGAGGCTGCCGCTGGTGTGACCGCTGAGAGTCCTGCTGATACCTCAGCCTTCTGCAGCCTACCTGAGAGCCTCCACGCGAACCCCTTGGGTCATCGATAAACCACTGTGAGATGCCTGACTCTCAGTGAGCTGGTGTGTGGATCGGTCGCTGGCGGTGAGGATCTGCACTTTGACAGTCTGGGTGTGAAAAAGGGCACAGAGTGACCGGAAACCTGTACATTGCTGATGCACCCCATCAATATGGGAAAATCCTGATCCCAAGCAGCCGAAACTCCCATTTAAAAGCAAACGCAATACGCATGCAACTGAAACCATGGGGGACCAGTCCGCGACGCAGAGTGCTTTGGATGCTCTGGAAAACCCGGAGAATGACACCAGGACTATCCTGCTGGAACTGCGCTCAGGCCTGAAATCCATAGACAGTAGGATAGATAGGCTCTTGTCCAGCCTAGACGTGGTAAAAAAGAAGGTGGATATGCATGAACACAGGCTTGATGTTCTGGAGAACAGGTTATCGAATATACAGGACTCGCAAGCGGAATTGTGAACACAGATACTACAAATGGAAAAAGTTCTGGAGGTCATAAAAGTTGAAAACGAGGATTTGGAAGTGCGCTCCAGGTGGAACAACCTTCGTATAATTGGTCTGTCAGAATCCACTGCCATATCAAAAAAGGAGCCATTCATGGACAGTCTTTTGCGCAAACTTTTTGGCCCTGTTTTGTCGACAGTAATGATTTTGGAGAGAGATCATTGATCGCTAGGTCGTCAGCCTAAACCGGGCGCACCGTTGCGTCAGATAATTGCACACCGATGGAACTATGCGGACAGAGATGCTATATTGAGGGAAGCGAGAGCTAAGAGTCCTATAAATCATAAGGGTAATAACCTGTACTTTTTCCCGGACTACACCCCTGCAGTGCAGGTGGCTCGCAGAGAGTTTGTGCCAGTAAAAAAGATCCTTCAGTCAGCCTCTGTCGCATATGCTATGTTGTACCCTGCTAAACTCAAAATATCCCATGATAATCAGGCGCATTTCTTCACAGACTCAAAGTCAGCCTTTAAATCCACAAAACATATCTGCAAACCTAAACCCCATCAGGTCAGACCAGGGACCTCGTCGGCCCTACCAAACCCAGAGGACTCGGATTAGCAATAGTGGTCCTATATATTTGTGGATATGTGGGAATTGTAATGAAGCAATATGTCACAGTTGGTTTAGGCTCGATCTAAAGGTTGAGACAGGAGAAATACGTTTTCTGCAAGATGCTATACAGTTCTTGATTGCTGGACATTCCAGATGCTGATTTTGTTTACGGTTGATGGTGCACAGGTGTGCCACACATATATAGCCTGGCAACCTCACCACATGGTGGGTGTTCGCTGCCTTTCCTTCCCCTCGAGTGGGTGTTCCTCTATTAAACAGTTCTATGGAAAATTGGGTGAATGGGGGGTGGGGGGAGGGAGATGGACTCAACCTAATTGAGAGGTTGGAGTGGGTAGGGGAGGTGGAAGGGAGGATTGGGAGATATGTTGTTTTTTAATTTTTTTTAGTTATTGTAAATCTGTTGTAGGAACTGAGAGATGGTGAATTTTACGGATTCAACATATATAGCATCACTGCTGCAACCCTGCTTTGGCCCTATTTGACTGCTAGGTTGTCTAGAGATGTTGGAATGATTAATGGTCGAGCGACACAGATTACTAACTTGGAATGTAAGGGGTTTAAATACCCAAAAGAAAATATGTCAGGTGCTTGCCTACTTGTCCCGCCATGACATACATATTGCTCTGCTGCAGGAAATGCATTTAACCAGACATACAGGACGTGACATTGCCATCAAGTTGGCTGGATATAGGCTTGCCGCTTCAAATTCATCATATGCTAGGGTTGTGTTGATTTTGATCCGACAAGGCATTGCATTTACCCCAATCCAGACACACATAGATGAAGAGGGTCGTTGTGCAATGGTACAAGAGAAATTAGGTGGCTCCTTAGTTTCAATAGTTAATATGTACGGACCTATTGCAAATGACCTAGGGCTGCGGTAAACGCGATTTTCCGATTTTAAAATACCGAGGCGGGCCGAATCGGTATTCTGAAATCGGAAAACGAGATGTAGGAAAAAAAAACCGAATGAATACCGATTCGGTCGGCATCGGTAATGAGATTCGGTACGTTCCGATTCTGCTCGGTCCGAATCGGAAAGTACCGAATCGGCCAACAACGACTCGGAAATCACCGAATCGGCTACCACCGAATCGGATATTCCCGAATCGGCGAATACCGATTCGGTAATAGCCGATTCGGTAAAATCCGATTCGTCAATCATAGATTCGTAGCCATGAAAACAGACCCATGGCGAAAAAGCCCATAGGAATGCATTGAATGAACCGATTCGGCTTTTACCGATTCGGATAATACCGAATCGGATTTTACCGATTCGGATAATACCGATTCGGTAAAAGCCGAATCGGCAATAGGCGATTCAGCCAATGAGGTGGCTCCCCCTCCCCCACCCAAACAGGGACTGGCAACCCTGGCAGGTGCAGCTAATTAAGAAGTTTCTGGAAAGCCTGCCTGAGCCCAACACACACAGTTAGCAGCAGTTGGAGAAGGAGGTTGCAAACTGAACAGGAGAAAATGGCAAATCAGTCTGGAAGCCAGAAGTCCTCCCAGAAGAGGAAGCCCAAGTTCACCACCACCGAACTTCAGGTGCTGGTTGAGGAGGTGGTGAGGGTGCACCGCCAGCTGTTTGGCAAGCTGTCCCTCAACGTGCCAGACAGCACCAAGAGGAGAATCTGGGCCGATATCGCCCAGAAGGTGAATGCTGCGGGTGTCACCCCCAGGTCCATAGAGGAACTGAAAAAAAGGTTTTACGACATCCGCAGCCTCACGAAGAGGAAGCTGGCTGACATTCAAAGGCAGGCTGGACACACTGGAGGAGGCCAGAACCCGGCGCCACCCCTCACCGATCTGGAGGAAATTGTCTCCAGCACCATCGAGAGGGAGAGTATCGTAGGAATCGGGACCCTGGACAGCTCTGCGAGAGCCACAGCTACAGGTAAGAAGCATGCGCATCATGACACACCCTACCAGACACCTCCCCATTAGACACAATGCATAGACAAACACCAGCACTGTACTGTCACCAACATACAAGAGACAAGCATCATGGTACATGTAGTCAGCAGAAGTTAGCCAAATATGTCAGTGCAGAATCACAAGACAGGAAACAGGGTGACACGGTGTAAGGAGATGCAAGGTCATGTGGAATGCCATAATTGTACTGACTGTAATACATCGGCACTCAGTTTACAAATGCTTCTTTGTACCTAGGGGCCCCATCAGGCGGAACAACTGTGACAGCAGAGGGAGCAGCAACGTCCAACACTGCAGTCGCAGGGCCGAGCACCAGCCAGGCTGGCCAGGAGGAGGAGGAGGATGAGGAAGGAGACACCCCAGGGCTAGGAATGGAGGGAGTCCTGGTCATTGACTTCCAAGCAGTGCACTCCCCAGTACTGGGCAGCACACCCCCCTTGCAATTCTCACCAGACAACTCCCCTACAAGGCAGACCATTCCGCCTACACCAGCTCCTGCCACAACCGTGGCCTTGCCACCTGTCCAACCAGTCCTGGGAGCAGGGGCTCAGGGACCGGCCAGCACCACACCCCCACCAGTGGCACCCCAGCCCACTCAGCAGGCCGGAAGCAGCAGTGCCCGACGCCGTGCCACCACCACCACTGCTGCACCAGCACGGGAGGGCAGTGTGTTCCTGGGCCTGGAGGGACAGATGGTTAAAATCCAGCGCCAACAGGCCAGATCCACCATGGCCTGCCAACGCCAGCTCCTGCAGCACAACATGCAGATGGGGGAGTTGGTGAAGGGTTTCCAGGCTGTTGTGGACAGCAACAAGGAGGTGGCAGCAGGGTTAGGCAGGCTGACCACTGCCATCACCCACTCATCTGCCAGACAGGAGGAGCATGAGGTTGCGCGCAGGAGGGATGCCCGGGTGCTCAACCGGGCCATGGCCCGCCTTGCAGCGGCGACCGCACAACTGTGCCATCGCAGCTCCAATCAAGAATCTGTGCTCAGTCAGCATACGGCTGAGCTGACTAGGGGGATGGCCAGGATCACCACGGCCATGGAGGCCATGATAATATCAAACACCGCCTCCAATCCTGCCCTGGACCTGGGTGATGCTGGAGACAGCAGCAGCCGCAGCAGCCCGGCCAGCGCTGCATCAGAGCCACGGAGGAGCACCAGGCGATCCGCTGATGCTGCTGGGCATTCGGAGGGGGCCGAGGGACACCCCAGTGGTTCTGGCAAGCGGGCCAAAAAATAGCCTGGCAAGGGGGGATGAGCAAACCAGAACCCTGGACTTTATTTGATTTTACAATCTCCATTTTTTGATGCACATCAGTGCTGTAACTGTGGTGCATCACTATTAAAATTATTTTTTTTCCAAGCAACATTTAGCTGTCTTTGCATCTGTACTCAGTCAGAAATAGTTCTCAGTGATCTCCTCACGTCTGTATCTGCCATCACTTGGCGTACACACCCCAGCTGGCTGTGTCAGTGGCACAGCTTCGTCGTCGTCATAGTCCTCGTAGTCAGACAACTCCACCTCAGTGCCCTTCTTGACCGCAAGGTTGTGTAACATTGCACATACAGCTATGATCTTGCAGCAGGTGATGGGGGTATACTGCCTTGCACCTCCACTCTTGTGCAGGCATCTGAATCTACTTTTCCAGATGCCAAAGGTCCGTTCAACAACATTCCTTGTGCGTATGTGGGCCCGGTTATACCTCCTTTGGCTGGGTGTGGAGGGGTTGAGGTAGGGGGTGAGTATGAATGAGCGGAGGGCATATGCACTGTCGCCTGGAAGAGAAAGGGGTCACATTAGACACATGCATACATGTATTCCACCTACCTACTATGTGTTATGGGGGTCTGATGATGTGTCTCACCTAGGAGGTATCCTTCTCCAAATTCGCCTGCCATCAGCCGTGCATATATGCCGCTCTGTTGGAATATATAGGAGTCATGGGTACTCCCTGGAAATTTTGCTACCAGGTCTGTGATGGTGCACTTGGCATTGCAGATCACCTGCACGTTGATGGTGTGTGTAGATTTCCGATTGCGGTATGTGTATTCGGTGTCCGCTGGTGGGCAAATCGGAATGTGTGTGCCATCTATGCAACCGATGATTTGGGGAAATTGTGCCATCTGGTAGAAGTCAGCTTTAGTTTGTAGCAGTTCTGCGTGGGTTGCAGGGAAAGAGATGTATTGGTCCATCCTGTCTATCATGGCGTCAAGGAATATGTGGAAGAACCTTGACAGGCTGCTCTGGCTCACCCCTCCTGCTGCTGCTACTCCACTTTGATAGCTGCCAGACGCTATCAGGTGTAGGCTGCATAGCACCTGGACGTGCGCAGGGATGGCGTGTGCCCTTGGGGTGTGGTGGTCCAAGTATGGCTTAAGGTCCCTGATGAGCTCAAGTATGGTGTCAGAGTCCAGCCTGTATCTCTGTAGGATCTCAGCCTCAGTGAGCATGAACAGGGTTATCCTCTGTCTGTAGACCTGTTCATTTCTTAGCCATTCCCTCTGTCCTTCCTGCTGTAGCCGTAGCCGCCTCGCAATGACATAGAAAGCTGCCATCCTGCAAGTTGCAATGCATTTTGGGACTGTTTATATGGGTTGGAGTTGGTTACCACCTGATTGCAATCCATGGTAAATACCGAGTGAATTCTACCGATTTTGAGCCGATTTCGGTGTTTCTGTGCCTCCCTACATCTCCCCAACTGTCGGAATCGGGGAATTTCCCGATCGGAGATTCATACGAAGCGGCATGTTTTCCGATTCGGCTCATGTCTGAATCGGTATTTGTACCGATTCGGTACATGGACCGAATCGGTGATTTTCCGATTCGGTGTCACTAACGATTTGGTAATGGGACCGAATCGGTGATTTTCCGATTCGGTGTCACTTACGATTCGGTAATGGGACCGAATCGGTGATTTTCCGAATCGGTGTCACTAACGATTCGGTAATTGGACCGAATCGGTGATTTTCCGAATCGGTGTCACTAACGATTCGGTACATGGACCGAATCGGTATTTGCATCCGATTCGGTGTTTTTCCGATTCGTTACATATCCGATTTTCGGTATGTACGTATCGGATTCTTTCCCATTCGGTACTCATTCCGATTCGGTTTACTGTCCGATTATTTCTGTTTTTGGTTCCCTACATCTGGATGGCTGTTTACCGATCGGTAAGGGCCAAAAATCGGTATTTTCGGCCGTTACCGATCGGTAACGCACTACCTACATCGGGCCCCTAGAGTGTTTATTAAGAATGTATACCAATTTGAGGGAATGGCCAGAAGCAGGCATTTTGTGGGGGGGGGGATCTTAATACATCTAAACCATTGTCAAATCGAACTCCCAAGGTGGCTCAAAGTGTAGGAGTGCTATGTTGGAATTCGGATTATTAAACATTTGGAGAGTTCGTAATGCCTCTGTGAAAGAGGGTACACACGCTACGCCGCTGCACTATAGCTGGTCTAGGCTGGATTACTGGCTGCTAGGTGGTGATGCGATCGAATGGGTATTAGAGGTAACTAACGTACCTCGTACGTTATTAGATCGTAACATGGTACAGCTAGATATCAAAATTCCGCCGGCAATATATTGCCCTTTCACGTGGCGCCTACGCTCGGTGGCACTACTAGACCCAGTATATGAGGCTACGATGCGTGATGCAATAGAGCACTATTTTGAAATTAGCAAGGGAACCGTGGATAGCGCCTCCACCTTATGGGAGGCCTTTAAAGTGACAATCCGAGGAGTGTGCATTAGTACCACTACGGGCATATTGAAGGATCTCAGAGCGCAGCTTGAAAAAATTTAAACTACGCTTCAAGACCTAGAACGTAACTACACGGCTGCCCCGTCGGCCGACACTCTTTCCTGCATACATGAGCTCATATTGGAATATAACACCCTAGCTGAGTCTGAGATATGGTACACATCGCGCAGACACCCGGCCCGTAGGTATGGAGAAGGGGGGAGGTCGGGTCTTACTTTAGCAAGCAAAATCAGGGATCGCATATAGACAAGATCACAGACTCTCATGGGATAGACCATTATCACCCACTTGATATCACTGTATCACTGTGATTTCTAGGTAAGTCTCTATACATCTAAGGGGGGATTGCAACGGCTGAGATAGAGAGCTACTTGGATGATGTGGCGTGTGCATGCCTATCGGATGCCCATAGGGAATATCTGAGCCAGCCAATAGATGCAGACGATATTAAAGCTGCAATTCTGGCTCTATCTAATGGGAAAACGCTGGAATTTATTAAATATATGTAGGATTAGTAACCCTTTACCTGCTGGAGGTGTATGCTGAAGTGCATGACTCGGTTGTGTTTCCGCCGTCGCTTCAGCAAGCGCTGATTATAACATTGCTCAAAAAAGATAAACCCCCTGATAGGTGCGACTCATACAGACCTCTTTTGTTGATCAATATAGATGTGAAGATTCTTACCAAAATTCTAGCTGTTCAATTACAACCTCTGATGACATGCCTGATACAGCCAGACCAGTTAGGTTTTATACCTGACCGACCTACATCGCACAATCTGCGGACCATCTTATCAATGCTCTATGTTTTAAAGCCAAGCATTTCTGCTACGGCAGTCATGCTGGATGCAGCTAAGGCCTTCAACTCAGTCGAGTGGAAGTATATGTTCTTTATTCTCCAGCACATGGGATTCCCGTCAATTTTTACAAAATGGGTTATGTTATTATACACGGAGCTGTTGGCTCGGGTACGGGTCGGCGGCCTGACGTCAGCTCCATTTAACATCAAACGGGGCACTCTGTAGGGCTGTCCTCTGTCTCAGCTGCTTTTTGTGCTTGCTTTGGAGCTGCTGGTGTGTGTCGTAAAACAGAGGCATATAGAAATGGCTCTAAATTTTAACTATCGTCCAGTTGCCATTTCGCTATAGGCGGACAACATGGTGCTGTTTGCACGAGCATATAAATCCCATAGCATATAATGGGATTTATATTTTGGCAGATGGGATATCCATCACCGTTGTGATGAAGTGACCCATTTGCTGAGATCTGAATCACGCTCTCAGTCAGCATTATTTTTTCAAGCTTCTGCATTTCAATCTCTAGGATGGTTAGTTCCCTTTCCAATTTCTGTTGGTTTCCCTCTTCCTAGCTCAAGAAATTACCTTAAATTAGACCTTTGAATGCTTCTCTTTAAGTACTAATCTGTTCTGTAGTATGATAATTAAATTTAAATAATTCCCCAAAACCATTAGACAGCGAGTCTCTAAAAACTGGGTCATGAAGCATGGAGACCAAAAGTTTCCAGGTAGAAATCAGTGTCAGCCTATGCCCCTATTTAGTACATATTATGAGAGGTTATGGACGAAAAGGGTACGTCCCTTGTGTTCCACAATATTGACTTCCTCAGTCTTAGTCTGCGGTCGTTGGGGACCGGCTACCAGCCCCTGGGAGCTCCATGGCAGCAGCCGCACGCCGCTATCAGCATCACGTTTGTGTCCTGAGGCACCTGGCCAAATTTACTCATAGGCTCCCACAGCGCGGAACGGGCATGGGACATGCCTGGGCACGTGGCCTGGCCAAGACCAGGCACGTCTTTGCCCGTCATTGTCTGGAGGAGGCTGGGGTGGGCCCCCTTTTTCATCTACGCCAGGATCACGAATACAACAAGACTGTTTTGTGTTAAAGAATAGCTGCCCACGCTCCTGTTTTTGGCATCTCTGCTGAGGGGCAACCTGTGTTTTGCATTTTCGATGCGCCATTGGGGACTTTGACTTCTACTTCCCTTCTATTTCCCTCGGCCATATTTATAATAGAGCATTATGGGCTAACGAAAGGCTAAATTTAGTAACCAAGTAGCTGGGACCATCAACACCCTGGACTCTTTTCTCACAAGAGCTGTGGACATTTTATCAAAGGAGATTGAGCTGATTGAATGAAGGATGTCTGGAGGACAGATGAGACCCCCAGCACAACCTATGGACAGTATGCTATATCATCCCACCTTATTGAGGGTGTATTATCTAATTCTCCAATCCCCTCAAGTATCATAAGAGATAGGGGGTCTCCTAAGGAAACACCTGGGAAAAAGAAAAGAGGGGGGGGTTGTGTAAAACCTCGAAAGTGAACACTTGTGTTAGGAGGGAACCCACCTCTGTCCCCCAAGTGTGACTAAGACACATCATGCAGAGCTGGAACAAACTATCTCCCGACTTCTACAAGATAGCTTAGCCTTACTTAGCATGCAAGGGGCCATTTAACATTCTCTATGGCAGAGGTGAGATGTGGACTCATGCAATGTAATAGTGCCAAAGGGCCAGGACCAGAGGGAGCCCCCATAGATTTCTTTTTTGATAACTCAGATCACTGAAAATCTCTGTTGACGAATGTGTTTAATGCAATTGAAGTAGTTGGGCCACCGGATTCATGGCAAAAGACAATCATTCTTTCCATATACAAAAAGGGTGATAAATCATTGCCTAAAAAATATAGGTCCATATCTCTTCTGGACGGCACAGTCAAACTGATGGGTCATCTATTATTGAGTACACTAGAGAGCTGGGCTACTGAATAAAATATACTAGTACCTGCACAACACTGCTTTGAGAAAGGGAAAGGGACCCTGAACCAATCCTTACACTGAACTTGATTGCAGCTAAGTATAGTCTGGCTAAAGAAGGTATAATCTACATGGCTTTTATGCACCTCTGAGCAGCATTCCATTGTGTCTCACTTCATAAACTATGGAGAATTATGAAAGAAATGGGCGTAGATGAGAATATCATATCTTTCATACGATAATTGTATTCCCAATCATCAGCGTGTGTAAGGTATGGTAGTCAGGGGTAATAGACAAGATGGTTCTCTATTCTTAGGGGAGATAGGCAGGGCTGTCTCTGGCCCCTTTTCTGTTTTCTGTTTCCACAAACAGTGTTGAGTCTGCATTGATAAGCTCCACAATAGAGGCTCCCATGATAAATAAAATGCCTATACCCATACTGCTATATGCCGATGATGCAGTATTGATAGCAAGGACAGGGTAGCACTGCAAAACTTATTATTGAATATGCCCTCTTTATGGCTTCATTGGACCTTCAGGTCAATGAATCAAAGACCCATATTCTGATTACAGGGAAACAGACCAAAAACCCTCATTCTTTTCATATTGCTGGCTGTAAATTTGGCAAGGGAAATGACCGGGATTCTCGGTCAAGGCCTGTGGTATACCTGTTGTGCCGTCATCAACCACCGGAAGGTTGACGCCGAATCACTCCAGGGAGCACTCGCAACAAATCGTTAGCGTATGCTTGAGGAGGGAATCCCCCTCTTACACTTATAGCACCTTAATGAGTGCGACACATAGTCTGAAAACACTCACTTTATGGTTTTTAACCCACACTTGCACTATTTATGGTCCTGAGGAAAGCCAGCATAATCAAATGCACTGGCTGAAACATGTCAACCCAAACTGGATGTAGGAGGTCTTAATCTTGCCACCACAACATCCACTTGCCTTGTTTTTAACCGCTGACGGAGGCCCAGGCTATTAAAATGTAATTTACCCTCGGGTACTGGGACCACCATTTAGCCGTTTTAACTTCACTGCACAATTCACCACACTGCACTTTCAGAAAAATACCTGCTCCGCTGTAATCAGGCGTCGTAGCACACCCGGGACACATTAGGTGTCACTGGGTGGGCCCGATGATGAAGCATGCCACCAACTAGGTTGGTGGGTGAGGGCTTCATAAAAAACCTAATAGGTGCCTGCTGACAATACAGTTCAGAGAAAAATTATTTTAAAACACCATACATTAGGCAAATTCCCAAAGGGAACAATTCCTGTGGGGCACACCTCCTGATTATTTGTACCATCTAATTGTTGCAAAGAGGTACTGTGATAGCCTCCAAACTAGTTCTCCTAAGAGCCCATGTCCAGCTGAGGAATTTCGCCATAGCTATGACTACGTCTTCATGAGTATCTGCTTTCAGAATACGCAGGGCTGTTTTACAAGATCTTGTACCAAGGTTAAAACAGATCGGCTTTAACCACTTGTGTCGAGGACCCTTGTATGCTGGGCACACAAACAGTACATGGGCTGTAGACTCTTCCACATGGGACATTTAGTATCTAGAGCGTCGTGCCACTTCGACGTGAAAGATTTTATCGGAAGGTGCCCACTCTAAATTGGTGATATAATTTCCAATTGCAGAGTCTCATAATAAAATCCCAATAGGCTTCTGGTCTCGGTTCATGCTTATGTTCAAAGAAGATGCCTGTTAGGGAGCTGCTGCTCACCAGTGACATGAACTTATTACTGATCATGTCCCTGTAGAGTGCTTTATAGTCGTTTCTGTTTGGGAACGAGTTCCCTGCTGGGTCTTCCCACAAGTGGCTGAGCCCCATATCACGTAGTGTGCCCTTGATATTTTGTAGCCATTTAATGTTCGAAGACAAATCAGCTTCTCTAATATGCCTTACTGCATTAACATAAGATGCTAGCTCTGGTGTTGTCCACAGCCGTCTCCAGTAGGCCAGGGGTCTAAAACCCGCAGCTTCTTCAAATGAAATGCATCCCAAATCTAACAGTAAGGGTTTAAGAGGAGTCGATTGAGGGAGACTTGTTAGTGATCTCAGGAACTTATTTTGAGCAGAGACTAAGGGAGATACATTTTCGGATCCCCAGAGGTCCGCCCTATAAATTATCCATGCCCTGACTTTCCCTTGGTAGATTGTTAGTGCTGGCCCTACCGATTTAGTCTGGGAAAGCCGGTGTTCTTTAAGTAGGGCACCTGCTAATTGATTTTGCCTGAGAACTAACAGCTCTATCTGGGGTTTCCAGTTCATCCTCTTGCCCATAGTTACTCCCAGATAAATAAAGGTATCTGTTTGTTCCAGGGACACATTGTTCATTTCTACTTTGCCTTTTACTATTTTGTGTTTATGCAACACCATGAACTTGGTCTTATCAACATTGACTACTAGTTCATGATCGTTGCAAAAATCTGTGAATCTGTCGAGGGCACGTTGCAGACCAGATTAGGTTTTAGACTGAATTAAGGTGTCATTGGCAAGCATTAAAAGTGGTACCCTCGAACCGGCAAGAGTTGGGGCGTCAGTTGGATAAGCGGTGTAGTATGAAATGACCTTATTTATGAACAAGGAGAATAGGGTAGGAGCCAGGACACATCTTTGCTGTACAACCTTGATTACTGGGATGCGATCCGTTACTTTGCCCTGTTATCTCCACCTTACCTGAGCATAGTTGGACTCATGCATTTTAATGATAACAAGTAAGAGCTCAGGGGGCATCCCTGCCTCCTTTACTGTTTCCCATAGTTTATACCGGGCGCCAGATCGAATGCTGATTTAAGATCTATAAATGCAGCACATAGTATCCCCCCGGCTAAAATCACAGTGCTCCAATAAATCATCATAAATCTAAAAACTTGGTCGATGGTGCTAACATGGGGGCTGAAACCCGCTTGGAAGGATAGGATTTCCTGGTCATGTATTTACTCTACCTACCACTAGTCTGGCCACAATCTTTTGTAAGGTATCAATTAGGCTTATTGGCCTGTAATTACCTGGGCTGGCACGATCTCCTTTTTTATATATTGGAATAATTTCTACCCCACATCAGGATTCTGGTATGGGGGCACCTTTAGCCAAGGCATTGGAGATGATATGTATGTATTTAAGCCAGTTCTTCTTGTCTTGTTTGAATATGTCAGCCTGGATACAATCAGGACCAGTGGCCCTACCTGCAGGGACGCCGTCCAAAACTCTTTCTATCTCCCCTATATAAAAGGTTAGAACAACATCAAGAATTATCTCAGGATTGTATAGGGGTGCCTCTTGTGGATGCAAATTGGGCCTGATAGTGCAAGACCCATTGTTCAGGTGGCACATTTTTAACTGGTACTGGCCCTATGTCCCCACTACCCCATTTAACTATTTGCCAAAATTTGTGCCAGTTGTTCCCGTTACTTGGTAAATCAGGTCCTTCCATCTATTTTCGTCAAAATTCTTCGTTGCCCGATGTTGAGCTTTTTTATATTCATTCCTTGCATTTTTGACCTCATATGGAACTCCCAGCCTAATTGCTTGAGAGAGGTGCCTAAATATAATCCTGCATGCCCATCGTACCATTTTGCTGATTTTTTAATTGGAAGCCGGGTAGCTCTTTAATTTTTGGTAAAGAAACCTTTCAGCTTTGCAAACCGGTCCTCATGTACCTTCATATTGGCAGAGAAAGAATCATCTTATGTGTCTAGTGAGGAAAGGACTGTTAGTGTGTCTTTGAGCAGTAGCTTTATCAGATTTAGAGTGCTTTCATCTTCTGATACCACTGCCCATTTTAACCGCCGATAATCTTGGGACATGATTACATCAGCTGTCATTATTTCGGTACTAACACTTGGCGGATCCCGGCACTTCCTTACCAAAGTTAGCAGTAACGGATCGTGATCACTCTCAATTCTGTGTAGGACCTTCATATCAGTAAATCTTGGCCATAATTCTAAGCTAATAAGAAAGTAATCAATTCTACTACTTCTTAACCCGTTAATAAAAGTGTGAGTACCTTCGGTGTCTGATGATGACCTCCCATTGACTGCCCTGATGCCCCACACCAAAGATAAGCTTTTCAATGGCAGCAGCGCCTTTGTTCATTTGGTAATTGGGGCAACATCAGTGATAGTGTCCCGCAATTTGAGTCCTCATCGGTACTAAGACTATAGTCTTCATGGCCGAGGGGCTCGAATGTACAATTAAGGTCACCTGCAATTACCAAATAAATTCCCCCTTCCATGTTTTCAATGAAGGAATCCAATTGAGAAATAGTAGGTGATGCTTTCCTACCCGCTATCCCTCTCACATAGACATTGAGCAACATAAGGTCTGGCTCACATTCTGATCATACCTTAATGACCATAATGTCAGGGCTACCGATTATTAGCTCTTCGACCCGGTAATTTGTTTGTTGCCTAACCCAGATAATCAACCCCCCTCTGGGTCTCCCTTTGTGTCTTGCGGTTACCACTTTGCCGAAAGCCAAATTACCTGGTCGAAAGATCATATTCAATGACCATGTCTCCTGGAAAACAATAAAATCAAACCCATCAATGAAACTTGACCAATCAGATGACATAGTTTTGGAGGCTAGGCCGGCAATATTCCAGGATATGAGTGATATTGAGGGAGAAGGAGGGCTACCTCCCATTACAAGGGGTGTCAAAGTCTCTGTACTATCCAGATACTTGGAGTTCATTATCTGTAATCAAACATCATTTGCCTGGGAGGAAGTAGGTGGACTATCAGTGTTCTTTGCCGGTATAGGAGTGACCGGTTGTAGTTAGTCACATACATCTAGATCAGACAAAGGGGCAAATCTGTTTGCGAGAATTACCTCTAACGATCTATTTGTGGTTCTGAGGGGGGCCCTTGGCTGTCTACCTAAACTAAGTGGACCCCTCCCTGTTAGAGGCTGGAGATGGGGTTTAAAAAAAAGCCATAATGGCAATACAGAGATTTTGTCAGAGTGTCTTCCTAAATTACTCCCCAACTGACCCAATAAGAATCTGACAATGTGCTTATTATTAAAGTTGACAACTACACAATCTCCCCTCCCTTCCTTCCTTGGGGGTCCTATCCATGCTGAGCATCTGGCCATAATCATATGGTTATTAATATCCCCATCCCAAATCCCAACACCCTTCAATTGTATATTCAGCCAGTGCAAAACTTTGAATAATAATTGATCGGTGGTTTCAGTCTGTCCTTCCAGCAATGCGGGGACATTCCTCAGAACCACCACTAGAGGATCAGCCGCCGGGGGAAGGTGTAGGGACGGGGAGTCATATGAGATTGCATTGTAATCCAGTCCTCCAAGCATCGTTCTTGGTTCTCGGCCATAGGGCCCTGGTGGAGAACTAGTCTGTCTTGCTGTGGTGCAGCTTGAATGAGTGTTAGCCTTTGGCACGTTGTTGGCTAGAATCGCTGCGGAAGAGCATCCGTCGCCTGATGGACTCGTGATGGTTTGGGCAACTTCACTTGACATGTTCCCAATCTCAGTACAATCTCCAAACATTGGAACAGTTGCAATGTCTGAGTTAAAAGATGTAGTAGCTGTAGTATTAATAATCCTGGGGGGCAATGGTTTCAGAGCTAGTAGATTAGTGAGTTTGGGTTTAGATATAACAGTGTTACTCAACTTGCAGAGTATAGGCACTAAAGGCAACTTGGTTTGAGCGAATAGGCCCTCCAGGATGGAGAAATTAGACTTCGCCAGTAATTCAGAGTTATTTAGTTGTTCCTCAATCTGGCTCATTCTGTGGAAAATAGGGGTTAATGGTGTTAGAAGTACATTTTCAAATCTCTTCCACATTGCCTCATTTGCTTCAGGGCGTTGAACACAATGTTAGATCAAAATTCGTGGGGATGGCACTATCCAGTGTGTTGGGAGTATCCAGTGAGGCACCCCCTCCGTTTTTGTTTGTCTTCTGAACTTTGGCAATTTTTGGTCTCTGTGGCTCCGTCCCCTCTTCCTCTTTACTGCAGGATTGCGGGATGACTTTGATACTATTATTTTTAGAAAGTGTCGCAGACCTCGTAGAGATTCTTTTGGGGTGGGCTAGTTGCAAGCTCTTGGACAATCTCAACAGGTGACAATGTAGTAGGTGCCTACAGTGATCCATTTACAGTCAGTGTAGGGTCGCTTGCCTTATCAGTGATATTAATGATTGAATTGGGGCAGCGGTACGGGATGCGAGTACAGGCCAAGTTGCCCAAAGAAGATATTTTGGACAATACATGTTCGAGGGATAGGCGGCGCTCTGTAATAGCTATCTCTTTTTCCAGGGCAGAGGTCGCTCTCATTTGGAATTGATCCAGTGTCCCCACCATTCTTCCGCTGTGTAGCGCGCCTCTCCCCTTTCCTTCTCGTTTACTCATCTTTGGATGCAAATTGGTCCCCGGTTGTGTGACTTACATATTACAGGTTTAGATAGGAGGCAGAGTAATATATTGGCAACACTGACCTGGGGTTGATGAAGTTCTCAGAGTGGAGGTCCGGCACGGCCTCTTCTGGTCTCTGACGGGCTCAGACGGGCCCACCGTTGGCCCAGGCTTTGCCCAGCGCGCGCCTGCACGTGTCCCGCAAATCGGGTGCCGCGAGCTGTAAAAAGGGCTTTCCTCTGCCCAGGTGTGGTGCGTTAGAGTTGCAGGAAGGCCTCCTGGGACTTGCAGTCCCCCTCGAAGTGTCACAGCATCCTCTCTGCCCAACGAAGCGGCTTCCGCGAAGCGGGTGCCGCAAGCTGTTATAAGGGCTTTCATCTGCCCAGGTGCTGCGTGTTAGAGTTGCAGGTAGAACACCTGGGACTTGCGTCCTCCTTGCAGTGTCACAGCGTCCTCTCTGCCCAACAAAGCGGCTCCCATGAAGCGGGTGCCGCAAGCTGTAATAAGGGCTTTCGTCTGCCCAGATGCGGCGCGTTAGAGTTGCATGCAGGCTTCCTGGGACTTGCAGCCCCCCTCGCAGTCACAGCTTCCTCTCTGCCCCACGAAGTTACTCAAACTTTCTTATATTTTGATGTTTTATTTAATAGTTTGTCATCATGTACCAATATGGTAGTAAACAGATGTCAAATGCTAGAAAGACGTATTTTGCTATATTTTCGTATATGAACAAATTAGGTTCAAAGCCATTTGGTGCAATTAAAAACAACTATGCAGCAAAGGCAATTTCAGTAGCCATATATGGGGCAGGGATCTGGGGAATGGCAAATTTCAATCCCCTACAAAGTATAGAAGATTCTTTTTTTTTTTTTTTTTTTACTTTTGGCTCTCCCTAATAGCTGTTCTAATGTTAATTTGCATAAAGAGCTGAATGCACCATATGTATCATAATTAGCACGCCTTTCCCTGGACTTATTATGGCATTCAATATGGAGATGGGAAAATGTGGCCCTAACACAAGTTATTTTTTGATGATTGTCTAACCCTTGATCAGGTACAGAATGTTTCTTGGATCCAATATGTTAAAGATACATTAACAGCTTTAGGACTGTAATCCCAGTTAATTGTCAAAAGATTTCTAAAGATGAAATCAAAAAACCCTTCTTAACAAAAAGATTGTACGATAGGCACAAAAGTAACTGTAATACACATATAGTAATATTATATTCAGGGTTACCTTCCATTTCCTTTGATTCAAATTCATATTTAGCATTTCTAACTAATTTCCGACATCGTTTTCTATTGGTGAGATTCCGGTTAAACGTTATCCTGTGTATGTTAGGCTACCATACGGGAACCGACTCACTAAACGAACTGTCAGTTTGCATGTGTAATGGAACCTCCCCACAATCCATTTTACACTTTATTTTCTTTTGTAAATTCTATTTGTCACACAGAAAAAAGTAAATTTTTCCTCTAATGCGGAAACATAAATTTACACAATGTCGCCATGCTTTACATTTTCTACAAATGCTGTCTGACCACCTTGTGCGCCATTGCCTTGCATCTTACCTCTGTTTGTCAATAACAACAAGGAGATTAAAAGATTCCTAATAATAATATTTATTAATTTAACTGAACATGTATTTGGACTTTTTTAGGCTATATTAAATGGAACCATGGGGCATATTAGCAAGGGCGATATAGCCGCTTTAGCAGAACTTTTTCCCGCTATAGCTGCGATATTTATATCACCCTATTAGCAAGCTGTCACTAACAGCAGTTAGCGACAGCTCATAGGCGATAGCTACAGGTTTTGGGCCCGCTTTGCATGTCAGCGATATTTATTGCTAATGAACTGCAAAGTGGGCGTACCCAACCTGTTAGCGACCGAAAGCAGTCGCTAACACAGTTATCGCCTATTAGCAAGGCAAGCGAAGCAATAAATACATTTGCACTAATCGCGAATATTGCCAGAACCTAACGCCTGCTCAGACCAGGATTTAACCTGTATATATAATGGAAGGTGGATATTCAGGTTAAGTCCCCATTAGCGTTAATGCCTGAATATCGCTAGATTTCCAGCGATATTCACGCATTGACCCGCTTTCGCCGGATATTTTATCGCTTTAGAGATAAACGTTGCTAATAGCACGTTATCTCTGCGATAATATCTGGAGATAGGCGGCGATAAAAAAATGCACTAAGCGCATTTTGCGATAATTAATGCTATTTGTTGTTAATATGACCCTATGTATTTTATATTATCAATTGGGAATATTCTGGAGGTTTTCTATGGATGGTTTTAACTTCTAAACAGCTGTGTTTTTATTTTTTTTACAATTGTCATTTGTGCATAAACTTTTTTATGTAAATTCTGATTAGATATGTTTTTCAAAATATTATTAGACACCATGATATTTTGTAAGAATGCACTTTATGATGTACTGTACTTTTATGATCTCATTTTAAGATTGAATAAAGTTGTTTGACTGACTGACTGACTGACTGCCTCAGTTATTCTAGTTGAGCACATCATTTTATCTAATCTGACATACAGGTCGTGTACGGGGAATTGAAACGAGTATTCCCTACGTCCTGACTTTCTGTATCTCCAAGTATCTGTCAGTCCCCAATTTCTGAACCAGTATCCAAATTCCTGTGCCATTCTAACAGTTGGCGAGTCTGCCACCTGGGAGTGTGAGTGATCTAGCACCGCATCAAATATAAAGTTATAATCCCTGCCCAAGGGCCTTAGAGACTGTGTGTCCCTGGTCAAATCAGTAGCCTAGGACTCCAGATTTTGTATTTGTGGTCTCTTTGGGGAATTTATACTGCCCAGGATCACCGGAAACCTGCAGCAAATACCACCCCTACTGAATTCACAGCCAGTCCCAGAGAAAGGCTAACACAACTGCCTTGTTCCACCTCAAAAGAATGCTCAAGTTGAAAAAACAAACTGTTGTGGTAAGCCAGGTGAAAATTATGGTATTGGAGGCCAACAGGCTTATCTGAAAAGAGAACAAAAAATCGTGTGGGCAGAGCACCAAAGCTGCTAGAGGTGAAAGAGAAGAGATTCAACTGATAGAAGCAGGTGGTGGTGAGGAGGAAGATGATGTCAGCATCATGAGAAGCAGCCCGGCAACTGTACCACGTGATGTGCAATCATTGGAATGGCACAAGGAAAAGGGAGATATAGTTACCCCAAAGCACCTAAGCGGCATACTGGCTCCCCGTGTGCCACTGGCGAAGGTATCAAGTCTAGTCAAATCAAGCCAAATATTTCTTTATTTGATTTGAACACTGCAAATCATAAAAGTACATGAATACATGCATGAAAAACAAAGTTTTTTAAATTACAGATAGGTACTTTCCGATACATCTCAAAAACCATAATGTAAAACTACAGATAGAAACCATGATAGGTTAAAACATACAGTGTAGGTGAGTAGAGATAGCAAACACAGTAACGCTAGACACACTTGTTTTACGTTCAATGGCTTCAGAAGCAGGCTAATGAATTTGCTTCGAAGAGTGTTGAATCTGTGGCAAATAAAAACAATGCGCAAAATATCCAGGCTAGAGACTATACCAGATTTCTACGTCCCCAACAGGAACCTAAGATCGAATCACTTAGCCCTGGCTAAACCTAAACGCATCCATAAGACAAGAACGGGTGGACGCGCCTTCTCATACCTGGCAGCCAAAAGGTGGAATGAGTTACCGGTAGATCTCAGACATACCATTAACTACCTTCAATTCCGCCAAAAATTAAAAACTCACCTCTTCCCAAAAAACTAAATCCCCCAGCATAGCCATCAGTAGTCTCCCTCGTTTTATAGCGCCGTGATATCCCATGGGATGAGTGTCGCGCTTTATAAATACTGGAAATAAATAAATAAATATTCACATACAGGGAGCTCAGAAGTCTTATGCCACCCAGCGTGACCATACATAAGCTGAGGAAATACATTTAACCTAACCTGAGTTAAGAGTCTTCTATGGTAGAAGGGCATGTCTAAAGTCAAGTAAAATTCTATGCCACTCGTGGATTTGATGGTATGATAATGAGTCACTGAGCGCTTTGCCATAGAATGGACAGGCCTTTTGTGTGCTCTCTTGGCAACAAATGCATGTTTGACCCACAAAATGTAATTCTTGGTAATACCGGCTCGGTTAAGATAAACACAGTTCAGATCTTCCAAGATCTCTGAAAGTGCTCATAATAAAGCACAGCCAAGGGATACAAAACATATGATCCAACCCCAAAAAATCAGTTTGCTAACATCAAGTTCACCTTGCGCCCATACCGAGAGGGGAAACATCCTTCACAACGCGGTCAAAACACTGCGGTGCCATTACGATGCCTCTTTTACAACGCAAGTCGTTACCACGACTTGCGCTGGAGGGCGCTCTAGACTAAGGAATATTACTATTCCAACACCTTCCCTACTGTACGCAGGCTGGAGTTGGAATAGTAAATCTAACTATTCCTAAGTCCAGCACCCTACAGCGCAAGTCGTGGTAACGACTTGCGTTGTAAAAGATGCGTAGTGATGTACCGCGATCATTTTGATCGCGTTGTAACATCATACAACCAATCAAAACTGTGTTGTCCGTGTATAGCAGAGCTGGCACAGTTCTTCTCACAACCATTGAAACTTACTTACCTTGCTCAATTAAAATAGCTCCAGTTGGTTGATATAAAGAATAAAATGGTGCTAAAAAACAGTCCTGTTGGACTCTTCTTCTCAGCTGAAAGTGCAGAGTGCACTGCCTGTTAGGGTAGCACCTCAAAGATGCCGAAAGTCCCTAAAGCAAATTACGCAATAAAGTGACATTTCAACCCCCACGGACTCCATCATGACCCATAGCTTATGTCTTACGCATATTGACTGAGTCAAAGGCCGAGCTGAGGTCCATGAAGGTTAGGTGAATAGCTCTCTTTTTTGCTTTGGTAAATTTGCTAATAGGGAAATATAAGTTCAAATTCTTCTCGATGGTGCCCCACCCTAGTTTAAACCAATATTAGATATCCAATTGAATATTATGTTTGTTAACCCACACTGTTAGTCAATTCAGCACTACCCGCCCAAGAATTCTTTCTTTAGAATCCACCAACGATATAGGTCTATAGCAAGCCTGGTCTTCTCGGTTCTCTTTTTTTAATATTAACAGTTTAATAGTTTTCCCAGATGGAAGGACTAGAATAGCAGATTGCACCTCTTCCCCAAAAAAATGTGGCTCCTACATTTCTGGAGGACAAGTTAGACCAGGTGGTGGCTCATCAGACTTATAAATAGACTCAAAATGGGCAGTCCAAGCATGGGAAGAATTGTTACAACTAGGTTAGACATGGGCTTTGAATTAAGAAGTGACTAAGCCACTACTTACCAGAAAGCCATATGGCCTTTTAGAGGATAGGCGGCGACTAAATCCTCCCATGCCTTCTTTCTGAGAGCGCTTTTACGCTTTTTACAAGCTAAATCATACCAAGCCCTAGCCTTCCTCACCTCGTTCTGAATCCGCATAATATTATGCAGGACCACCAACAGGTCTTTATGAGTCTTAGAGCAACTTTTCACAAACCATTTACTCCTAAAAGTCAGAGGGGCCCTTCCTTCCCTAATGAGTCCCAACTACACTGCAGTTCAAATATTAACCATTGACTCCAAGAAGCTACTGTCTTTCCTATCGTCAGAAGTGCTGCCGGAAAAGAGGGAGTAATGATCCTTATTTAGACCAGACAAACACCCACGTGAGAAAAGGGAAAAGTATCTGGCAAATAGAACAAAAATCTTGCCAAAAAGCCACTCACCAATGCTCGACAGGATACTAAGGAGTAGGTGTTAGAGGGGTGGCCCAGATCAGCCTCCTCTGCGCTCTGACTGGTGAAGGACAGGCCTGTCCCTGGCCCTGGCTTTGCCCAGGCGCTGCCCAAGCATGTCCCATGCCACGGTAGGTGCAGGGCACTTTTCAGCGTGTGGTGCAGGGCACTTTTCAGCGTGTGGTGCAGGGGAATCTGTAGCGCCCCTCCTTCTGATGATAAGGTCTTCTGGGTCAGGGAGTCCCAATGGCAGCAGGGAGCAGGGGGGAAACCAGCACACTGAACTAGTGAAGGTATCACAGTGAAGACAGTCACACAAACCAATTATCAAGGCTATGCTGACCAAGGAGTCACAATACCACCAAATACATGGGAAAGTCCACTTATACGTGGAAAGCCGGCAAAAATGCCACCTCTTTCCTTTTTAATTTGTGGAAAGAGAAGGGTTTCTTAAATTGGTGTTGACCCTCTGTTCAAAATGGAAGGTTCCAAGCTCAACCTATTTTTCCACTGCCATTGAACCAGCTCTACATGTTCAAGTGCTGTAATTTGTTGGTGACGCTATGGCCAGTGCATCCTCCTCATGAAGAACATGTGGACCAGATGTCAGATTACATTCGCATCATTGTATACTAAGGGCCTCATTTATGAGGCCCCTTGCGCCATTGGAGCATCACTTTTCATGACATTCTGTGGCGCAGGAGCCTGCTCCATATTTATGAGGCAGCACTAAGACACTTTTTTTGGTTAAAGCTGCATCGTATATATTGGCCCCTTTAACGCTGTTTTCTGCGTTAAAGGGGCGTGCAATGGGTGTTGCTGGGGGCGTTCCCAGCAACATCCATGGCATTTCAACATTGCCCCAGATTTACGAGAAATCAAAAATCTGAGGCAGCACCAATAACTTATGCCTTCCCAAGGGATTCGGAAGGGAGGCACAACGAGGAGAAATATCTTAATTTCTCCTAATTTTTCCTTTTTTCTAGCACACATAGAAAAAGGAAAAAGCCTCTTGTGATTGTTTTTGTGCAGGAAGGCTTCCCTTCCTGCAGAAAAATAATCATCCCCTCAATGCAGGCACCCTTGTACCATGGTGCAAAGGTGCCTGCATTGGCGCACGGAAGCTCACTGCCCACCGGCGCAGGCAAAAGTGACAGAAATCATAGATGCAGCTCTTTCCTGCCCGTTTCTTTTACCGTATGGCAGCAGAGAAGGTAGGCCTGTGGCACTGCCCTATGGTAAAACCTCATAAAAGAGGCCCTCAATCTCCTTCAAAGAAGTGAAGCAACGGATAGCTGGTGGTCTCAATGCTGACGATTCTTTTTAGTGCATTCTGTGACATGCAACAATTGCAATGTTTGCCATGGAGAAATCGCATACAGATTCCAACATCTCTGTGCAAATTTAATACTAAAGTGTATGAATGGCCTCAATCCATTGATATCAGCATTGGATTTGTTCCCACTGACAATGGAAAGTATACCGTCACAGCTATGGCTGAGGGAGGATACTTCAGAGTCCTCTGGTTAGCACATTGCATAAACCTTTTTGTTCAGAACCTCCTCTTACAAATGGTGCAGTCAGCAACATACTGGTCACCCATCGAAGAATTTACACTTACTTTAGTCAATCATTCAATCCCCGGAAGCAGTTGAGGATTATTCAGCGTGCTAATAAAGCACATGTAAAAGCCCTCATTCAGAAGGTGGCAACACATTATGGCCCACATGTATGAAACAATTTTTCATTCGCAAACTGTGCGAATTGCAAAATTCATCCTTTTGCGAATGTAAAATAGCCTTTCATGATGTACGAAAAGCTTTGTAGTCACAATTTTAGGTAATTGGAAAATTGTGATTACCTAAAATTGCAACTACAAATAGCACATGTATCAAGCATTTTCTAAATGCAAACTCTGCACTTAGGAAAATGCTGGTACCATCGACTTCAAGTGAATGGAAACCATGAGCACATTTTGAAAAAACACACAAAAATGCATTTTTCAAAGTACCAAGTAGCGCATACATGCCTCTGGGCATATGTGCACTTTACATGTGCACACTAGTTTTTCTGGGGTACTTCAGGGGGGACCCAGGCACCATTAGCTTTACACTACGTAATTTGCAGTTACCAATTAGGTAATCACAAATAAACTAATGCAAAACCATTCGCACCTATGGGCATTTACCTAATAGCGATTACCTATTTAGCGAACAGCTATTTAGTAATATTAAGGAATCACTAAATCTTTACCAATTCCTTATATACTCAGCATTTTGTGATTACCAAATAGCGATTCGGCAAAAATCCCTATCGGGCAATCGCAAAATTCTTATTCGATACATGTGGCCCTAGAACTCAACCTACTACATGCTGCAATTCCTTTTCGAGAGTACAAGTCAATCAATGATAATGTAATTGAAAGGAGAAGTGATGCAACTGCCAAAGCTATGACAATGGTGGCTAGTGGTGTCTGATCTAAATGCTACTCCCTCTGAGATTGTTGCACGTGAAGTTACAAACAAGGAGAGTACTATGTGGCAAGGGATTCCGTTGTTGTACCTGCTGCAGAAACATTTGCAAAAGATGGAACACCCATTTGTCATTTTAGAAGCTGCTGCTTTGGTGAAATGCTTGATCCTTTCCATCAATGCTAATCAAAGGCTACAAACAGAGAATCTATCCACTCAATAGTGCACCTGTGACAAAATACAATAATGCGCTGGCCAATTTAATACCTTTATTATGCTGGTGCTGTTGACTTTCAGTCTCTGTAGCAGCAACCAACACCATTGCTGACTAGTACTATACCAACAACAGCTTCTCTACCAACCACTGCAATGGGTTAATATCATATTAACTGATTCAATTATTGCCATTGGAAAAAGAAAAACTGACCAAAACTCAGTAATCTGTCTATAAAGTATCTAGTATTGCTGGTAGTCAGTGTGTCAATATAGGTTGTGTTCAGTGGAGTTTGAGAAGTTGCCATAGTCAGAAGGACCAGTCTCTCCCCTCAAAGTTTGGAGAAATTGATGTTGAATAAAAAGAACAAACATTTCATAACAAATGATTATGATGACACAACTGTGGATGAGGCCATTTGGTCTGACATTACAAGTGTGGTGAGTGATCATCCTCTAGACAACCCTTCTGAATTGAGTATGAACTCTACTTTCCTCACTTATGCCTAACACAACAGCAGAACAGATGTGACTGATTGAAACAATAATAATATGTATTTGGTGTGTGACTTATGCCAGCTTTTATAAATAAACTAAATGGCCCAGTGTGCTTGGCACAGATAGTAGTCAATCATGAAGGACAAATCAATGTTTTTGTTGGGACTGATTGAACTTTGAGAGGTGAGCAAGACTAATTCAACCTACAGACCAAGCATACCCTCTAAATTGAGCAAATGTGTCAGTCTGCAATGGAAGCCTCCATTTCATGAAAAGAACAAAAAGATGACACAGTCTCTATACTTTCTTTCATTCTCATGGTGAGCTGCAAGAAAGACTTAAAAGACTGCTCTATATTTTGCATCGCTTCTATGGGTAAGGGAGACACATAGGTGAAGGGACGCCACACTTGGAATAGGTGCTGTGCACCAGTGAATACTAAATGTATGATAGACTGGTCTATAAAATCGATTGAGAATGCTTGTTTGAGAATCCTGTTTAGATCCAGTTTTTAAAGTAGAGATTGTGGACTTTGCACACTCATGCTCTTTTATTACATTTTTTAAATACATTGATTGTGTGCTCTATTATAATGATTATCACATTGTGCATCAATATTCCATTCTGATGTTTCTAAATAATGTGTCATTGATAGCCATCTTATTTTATCTTTGTTTCTTTTTTTATGGATTGAAATCATCTTAGTGACTATTTTGCAACTCTGAAATGTTATATTTCTGTGAAAAATAAACTTGTACTCTGTGTCCTTTTACCGGTCTATAATGTATTTTATTAATCCGAAAAAGATTTATTTGACTTGCCTTGACTTGAATACAAAATGATGATGATCCATGTGATAGCTGGGAGGATGCAGTAAATTAAATTTGATATATAATTTAGGTGATCATTCTTGAACAATGGATGCCTTCCTTCTGTCACTGAGATAATTACTTTACTTGATTGCCCTTTCGTTAACTCAAATCCATGAAAATAAGGTTTTTCCGAGAACTCTCTGTTTACCTTGACTAAACTAATAATAAGTTTCCTTTCATTATCTTTTTCAACGGGTTGATCTTATTTTGGAGAAAAAAAACTAAAGTTCCATGAACAACAACCATAAGAAGGACCAATCCCCTTCTACTTCAAAGAGAAACAATGTGACTCAAACAGGCCTACTCCTGTGGACTGGAGAAAGATATATTTATTTGCAAAATGCATATTAGTTTGGTCTGGACATGTCACACTACAGGCACAATTCATTTTATTTCATTATTTTTGTACTCATTAATCAGCTGTGTATATGCAGATAGTTGTCTGCTTCGTTGCCTGGGCTCTGAGATCGATGCAAGATTTGCTTAATATACATCACAGCCCATGCTTCACTCTCTGACAGTGTCTCTTCATGACCCATGCTTATCTTGATTCTCAAATATTGCAATTGTGATGTTTGCATTTCATAGGCCTTCTCATATGCAAGGGACCTCCTTGATGCTCCTGCTCAACGATTAAGCCAAGCCTGAACCCAAGACGGACAATGCAGAAGAATGCAGATGGACCATCCATTTATGTACATTATCTATTTTCTTTTTTGATAAATATTTTATGAACCCCTATGTTGCATTTTCCAGCCTTGCTAATAAATAACTAAATTGGGAGTCTGGAGGCAGCTAAAGAAATAGACCATATGAATTTGGTAACTAAACTGTCAATCTTTTTTCAAAACTACATTCCATGAATGCTGTATTTGTCTATCTCCAACCTTTCCACAATTACCCCCACAAATTCATTTGCAAAACATCTAACCCTCTTTCTCCAGGATTGTGCTATTGGTTGTGGTGTTAATTTCCACCATAAAAAGTTCGATGAAGAGGATGTGGTTAAAGCTATTCTAATTTTTACTAGAAGAGGAGGGTAATCATAGTACAAAGAATAAATTACAACACGGGTTGTGCAAGTATCGGTAGTGTGCAGGTTGTTTTTTGCAACAATCTGCCCTCATAGATTCTACTGAAGTAACCATCTCCTGAATCCTGAGACTTGAGGGCATCATTATGCTCAATAAAGTTAGTAAATCTACACTATGTAGTTAGTTGTTGTTTTATCATGCTGATCTCTGTCTTGGATTTTCAGTTCACTCTTTGTTTTCTTTTAGTCTAACTGTCTGTGATGCAGAATAAGAATCTGTTGGCTGGTTCACCAGATGTATTCCTAATAAGAATAACCTTGGTTTCCCTTTGATGTCTTCCTTGTTAGTGGAGGTTGACCCAGCACCAGCATTAAGAAGACCTGTTGGATAATCCTGTCCCACTGAGGGATTTAGAACACATCACTTTTTTACTAAGGTAAGAAAAAGGGTTTCAGGAACAGGAAGGAGAAATTGCTGTTTTTTTAATCTGTGTTGGCTAAAATGATTAGGGTCAAATGTCAAATGTATTTTATTTGCATAGTTAATTAAAAGCTTTACAAAAAATTAAATCACACTAATTTTAAAAATTACACAATACAATTTTAAATTCTACTCCAAATGTGGGGTTTCAGAAGTTAGCATTTCATAATAAACAAAATTAGCCTAAAGCATAAAAATGTAACTTAAAGTGTTAAGATCATATACAAGTGTTCTTAAAGTGCCAAAGTGCCATACCATTAAAAATTGAATAAATGTGAACCTGCCATTCGACTAAGAGCCCAGTTGATGGCAACTACTCATGTAAAAGCTGGAGTCTTTTTAGCACAATATCTAAAAATGTAATCACTTGGGAGTTAAGAGTGATATCAGTTTCGGTATAGCTCTTTATAACAGCTTGTCTACAACCGTGCGCTCCCAGGGACTTGAGTTGAGGGTGCAACAAGAGCTTGGACTCTACAAGGAGGACCAGACAAATGCAGATGATGTGAAAAAATGATTCTTGATGTTGGTGGTGCCATCTGCATGTTAAGACTGTGGTATTTACCAGACACCTGGGCCAATAATCCAGATCTGGAAAACACCCAGTCGCTGGATCATAAACTGAGACTTGATTGTTTTTGAATAGCATCTCTCTAAGTAGGACTGCTTGATGCTTGCCTGTAGCTGTTTATCATGATCCAAGTGGGTCACCTCTTGGTGAAAGTGTTTTTGTCTTCCAAGGGTGATAAATGGCACATGCAGTCATTGATTTGTTTTGAAACACAGAGAAAGAGAGGGGAAGGGCCATAAGTGATGTGCCTGAAGAGCTTTCAAACTACTTGTGAGGAAGTCTCTAAAATTCAATTTCCTATCTAGGTTTAATATTCCTTTTCAGAGCTGGTGGTTCAGCGAGGTGGGGCTGGCTTGTTTTAGTTTAAAACAAAATCTTCCAAATGCACCTTGCCTCACAGGCCATTGGTTTTCAAGGCCGAAATCAAGACGAATTTGAGCAGGAGAAGCACTAGGAGTCAAATGGAAGAGCTGATATTAGATCCTGAGATTAAGGGCCTTATTTAGATTACGGTGGATGGATTACTCCGTCACAACGGTAATGGATATCCCATCCCCCAAAATATAATTCCCATATAAATCCCAAGATATTATGGGATTTATATTTTGGCGGACGGGATATCTGTCACCGTTGTGATGGAGTTACCCATCTGCTGACATCCAAACAGGTCTTAATGTCTCCATCACAATTACCTCACAGCCAAAAATGGGTTTGCAACCATATAAGAGATGGGGCAGAATTTTGGTGTTCAACACTCACAGCAGTGGCGTCATTGACTTACCTCACAATCCTTGGTTTTCATTTCTGATTTTTGGGCAACAAAGAATCATCGAGAATTGTTCATTACAATGAAATACTTGTATTCCCAGACATGAGGGCATGACATTATTTAAACGCAAAGAGCCAGCCTTTGTCTTGTTCCTTGTGAAAGTAACCACCTTGGTCTTTTTTTGGGTTGAATTCTAGGAGATTGGTTACTGTGGGTTCGCTCAGGATATTTAGCAGTCTTTGCAGGCTGACTTTGGTCTGGCTTAGCAATACAATGTCCTCAACAAAAAGCATGCTGGTTAGGGACCTCTCTCAAAGTTTTGGAGCATGGACATTTACTGGATCTAATTTTGCCGGGAGATCAGAGATTAATATATTAAACAAAGTTGGGGTTAGCACACAGCCCTGTCCCAGACCGATGTTCATGGTCACTTTTAAGCATGGGCGAATTTTGCGAATCTGGCGTTCCCGAATTTGCGGATTTGCGAACTCGCAATCCGCAAAATCCGTGAATTCTCGCAAATTTTTTTTTTTTGTGTTCGCAAGGATTTCTGCCAGTTCGCGAGGGTTTTGTACCAGTTCGCAATTGCGAACTTACATGTCGGCTCGCAACGGTCGCGATTATGTTGTTTCTACGTCTGGTTCATCATCACAGGTTCCCAGCACCCTCTGTTTCACCACTGCCACCCTCTGTTTCACCCATGCCACCCTCTGGTACATCAATGCTACCCTCTGGTTCATCATCACTGTAGATTATGGGGGGAAAAAGCAAGCACACCTGCCCTGCTTCAACTGACATGAATTAATTTGGGGTTGATTTATTAATGTGTCACTGTTTTAAAATTCCAGTCTGCACCTGCTTCCTTATCTGTAATTTGCTTTCTGTTGCAGTGCAATTTTTTTTTTCCAGGACCTTTGTGGCCTACTTGTAGCTATTCTATGATCCGGCTGTGAGGGTCAGAGCAGGGTCATACAATTGTTGCAACTAGCAACTGAACTCTGGAGGGGCCCCAGTCAGGAAGCACTACAGGGAATGGTTACTAATGATGAATTTGAACTTTTGCACCTGCTGCTGAGTGCTTTCAGTTTAGCAAAACTCGTTTTTCTGCAGAACAGCAAATGTAATGCCAACAAACTTTCTTGTGAAAGTTTATTTCTAATCCAAAAGTGATCCAAAGAAAGTCAAAAGGCCACAAATCCAAAAAAGGGCAGGCAAATGTCAACCTGAGGAGTTATTCTGATAAAAATCATCATTTTCAGAAGGTCTATGCTGCTTGCTAGTGGATTTCTTGTGCAGAATTGCAAATTTTTTAATTTCGCGAGTGCGAGATTGTTGCTGCCCGCCGCACCTACATGTTCGCATTTGCGAACTTACACCGCACGCCGCAAAATTGTATCACCAAGAAAAAAAAATCTGCTGCGTGCGAATTTGCGGATTTTCGGTAAATTCGCGAGCGTTCGCGGATTGCGAATTTACCGAAAATCCGCAAAATCCGCGAGGGGAACGGATTTAACGCCCATGCTCAGTCACTTTCCTGGTTTTGCTGTTCCTTTTGCAGAGTTTGAGTGATCAAAAGTTATAGAGTATAGGACAAGGACATTAAGTATACAACTGATGGGAGAATGGTGCTGCTTAGCCTGATGAAGATATTGAAAGGGAGGCTGGTATGGTCACTGCAAGCTTTCCAAAAGTGAATTCTTGGGGGTAGACTGGAGGAGATAAGATAAGTAAATTAGTTAGTGTGGCAAGGGAGCTCAGGTAGGGAGAGACTAAAGAGAGTGCAAACTTGATGGACACAGTTGGACAAAAGCTTTGTGATGGGCCAGGTGGGAGGATGACATCTTGTTCATAAAGCTTCCTTTTAGAATATCTGTCACAGATAGATGTCCCCTTCTGTGAGTGTTGCTGCACCTTACTTTTAGTTACTTGTTGGCCATGTGTTTTGAGGGAAATCTTAAATGTCATCCCGGTATGAGGTTATTTTCATTGGGAACTTTGACACTCCTCAGTCCTGATCTAATTTGTACACCTTCGAGCCAGATGCAAAATATCATTTTGGGATGGACCACATTGTGGGTCAATCGTCGGAGACCGTTGATAGCAATACTAATTTTTGTAGTGAACTCTTCTCTTGAAACTAACTGGTGAAGGTATTTATTGTTTACCTGCTAGGTTTTCCTGGATCTCATCAGTGGTCACTGTGATCATATTCTTGTTGAGAGCTGTTACCCACTGCAGTGAGTGTCGAAGATCACTGTGCGCCACTGCCTGGTTACCTTAACAAGACTAAATTCTCCCTGGGTTTTGAAAAGGGCATATACCATGTTGGCCCTGTGCTGTCTAAATATGTCAGCAATTATGTTGAAGCTACACTATCTTCCACCAGACACTCAGAATCTTGCCTTAATGGGTCCTTAGAGATAAGACCTGGTATAACCCACTTATCGGTGCATTTCTTGCTCCTCCCTGTTGCGACTCATGCCAGTATTCCATTGTGCCTAGTTTAATAGATATAAGCATGCATGATGTTGGATGCTCCCAATTTTATGATAGGTTTGGGGATCCTAGCCTCAGGTGATATTGCCCTCATATGGTTTAAAGGGGTGGATGAGGTTGGCTCGAGGCACTGGACCTATCCTGCCTCGTTTATGTAACAGTACATGTAAAATTTGAGCATGTACTCCTCCTTAATTATTAAATGTTTTGAATATCACAAAAAGACTCCCATTAGAATTCTGTTGTTTTTTTAGGACAACAGTTGACAAAAGAGCAAGCAGTGGCCAGGACTCCTGCAGAGTTGGGAAATCCAAGGGTGAAGTAAATGCAGTACTGCAGTCTGAAGAAGGTAGCAAACGTCTGAATAATGCTCTTATGGAATGTGGAACACCTTGGCAGACACAGACATCCGAGTGTCTCTGCCAGGGTGGATGTCCCTTTCTGGGCACTGTTCTTATGTTAGCTGAATTTGATAGGCCATACTTTAATTTCTCCCTGTTTGTTCTAAGTGAAACTGTTAATTAGAGTTATGTGTCTGTGGAATATTTTTCTTTTCACCACTCTGTTGCAGGTGTCAGAATACATCCTCTTTAGTTAGAATAACATCTTTGTTTCAGGAGTTAGTCAGACATAGGGAGGAGAGGATATCTTTGAACAAGCAAAGCTGATAATAAAAGAGGATGTCTTTCATGTCTGGAAAGTCTTGGGAACCAGATCGTTGAGCAAGAACCTGGATGCAATATTGCTTCATGGAAAGTTACCTCCAAGGCGGTGTTCAACTGGGCAAAATAGTCATCTGATGTATTTGTGGGTGTGATTTTCGGCTTTTGCCGCAAAATTGTATCACCAAGAAAAAAAAATCTGCTGCGTGCGAATTTGCGGATTTTCGGTAAATTCGCGAGCGTTCGCGGATTGCGAATTTACCGAAAATCCGCAAAATCCGCGAGGGGAACGGATTTAACGCCCATGCTCAGTCACTTTCCTGGTTTTGCTGTTCCTTTTGCAGAGTTTGAGTGATCAAAAGTTATAGAGTATAGGACAAGGACATTAAGTATACAACTGATGGGAGAATGGTGCTGCTTAGCCTGATGAAGATATTGAAAGGGAGGCTGGTATGGTCACTGCAAGCTTTCCAAAAGTGAATTCTTGGGGGTAGACTGGAGGAGATAAGATAAGTAAATTAGTTAGTGTGGCAAGGGAGCTCAGGTAGGGAGAGACTAAAGAGAGTGCAAACTTGATGGACACAGTTGGACAAAAGCTTTGTGATGGGCCAGGTGGGAGGATGACATCTTGTTCATAAAGCTTCCTTTTAGAATATCTGTCACAGATAAATGTCCCCTTCTGTGAGTGTTGCTGCACCTTACTTTTAGTTACTTGTTGGCCATGTGTTTTGAGGGAAATCTTAAATGTCATCCCGGTATGAGGTTATTTTCATTGGGAACTTTGACACTCCTCAGTCCTGATCTAATTTGTACACCTTCGAGCCAGATGCAAAATATCATTTTGGGATGGACCACATTGTGGATCAATCGTCGGAGACAGTTGATAGCAATACTAATTTTTGTAGTGAACTCTTCTCTTGAAACTAACTGGTGAAGGTATTTATTGTTTACCTGCTAGGTTTTCCTGGATCTCATCAGTGGTCACTGTGATCATATTCTTGTTGAGAGCTGTTACCCACTGCAGTGAGTGTCGAAGATCACTGTGCGCCACTGCCTGGTTACCTTAACAAGACTAAATTCTCCCTGGGTTTTGAAAAGGGCATATACCATGTTGGCCCTGTGCTGTCTAAATATGTCAGCAATTATGTTGAAGCTACACTATCTTCCACCAGACACTCAGAATCTTGCCTTAATGGGTCCTTAGAGATAAGACCTGGTATAACCCACTTATCGGTGCATTTCTTGCTCAACCCTGTTGCGACTCATGCCAGTATTCCATTGTGCCTAGTTTAATAGATATAAGCATGCATGATGTTGGATGCTCCCAATTTTATGATAGGTTTGGGGATCCTAGCCTCAGGTGATATTGCCCTCATATGGTTTTAAGGGGTGGATGAGGTTGGCTCGAGGCACTGGACCTATCCTGCCTCGTTTATGTAACAGTACATGTAAAATTTGAGCATGTACTCCTCCTTAATTATTAAATGTTTTGAATATCACAAAAAGACTCCCATTAGAATTCTGTTGTTTTTTTAGGACAACAGTTGACAAAAGAGCAAGCAGTGGCCAGGACTCCTGCAGAGTTGGGAAATCCAAGGGTGAAGTAAATGCAGTACTGCAGTCTGAAGAAGGTAGCAAACGTCTGAATAATGCTCTTCTGGAATGTGGAACACCTTGGCAGACACAGACATCCGAGTGTCTCTGCCAGGGTGGATGTCCCTTTCTGGGCACTGTTCTTATGTTAGCTGAATTTGATAGGCCATACTTTAATTTCTCCCTGTTTGTTCTAAGTGAAACTGTTAATTAGAGTTATGTGTCTGTGGAATATTTTTCTTTTCACCACTCTGTTGCAGGTGTCAGAATACATCCTCTTTAGTTAGAATAACATCTTTGTTTCAGGAGTTAGTCAGACATAGGGAGGAGAGGATATCTTTGAACAAGCAAAGCTGATAATAAAAGAGGATGTCTTTCATGTCTGGAAAGTCTTGGGAACCAGATCGTTGAGCAAGAACCTGGATGCAATATTGCTTCATGGAAAGTTACCTCCAAGGCGGTGTTCAACTGGGCAAAATAGTCATCTGATGTAGTTGTGGGTGTGATTTTCGGCTTTTGTATTAAGGATAGAGACAGAGCCCAAGGGACTTCTGCCTTACCAGGAGAGCAGAGAACATGTTAGAAAGAGCTCTGTAGCTTTAAGCTACTCAACCTATTTAATGTGAGTGTGCTTCCTAGGAAGTCTTCACGTGCTGACACCTTTCTGGGGTTTGCCTGCGAAATGCTGAGTAAGGATGCCATGATAGCGATAGTGTAAGGACAGATAATGTCTTGTCTATTGTTGATTGATGATGAAGACCCGTGATGTAGTTTCTATAATCATGTGCATTTTAATTTTGAAATCGGCTATTCTGTGCATGTTGCACTGCTTAAATATTATTTATAGATTCTGTTTTGTGTTAGTGCCCATATATCTTTAT
The DNA here is from genome assembly GCF_964263255.1 of Lissotriton vulgaris. NCBI lineage: Eukaryota > Metazoa > Chordata > Amphibia > Caudata > Salamandridae > Lissotriton > Lissotriton vulgaris. Next base: position 1,299,387,710 of record NC_141695.1, on the reverse strand, counting down.
ACTCTCATTTTCAGGTGTTTATATGTCCAACTATTTTTTGGCTTTATAATAAATGTATAAAACTTAGGACGAGGAGCCTGTGGACCTTTGGGTTCTTGGGAAATGGTAAAGTAACTGGCTAATGATTTTCCATCCCCTCCACACTTGCAAAGCAGGCAAAAAGGTCATCAACCAGAAATTCCAGTGTAAGTCTAAAACTTGGGACCCAGCTCCATAAGAGGCAAAGCCCCACCCTTGGGAAGATAATCAGTCACATAGATGTCCCCAGGGCTTTTTTTGGGGGCACAGCCAAACCGGTAACTAGTTCTTTTCACCCAACTTCGGGACTTCCTCTATTTGTGGACTGACCCTCACATGCATTACTTCACAGATACACATATCCATAAGTAAGACATACAATGCAATTTCCTCTCTCATCTTGCTCCATTGGTCAGCCTGGTGATATTGGTGAATTTTGTTTCGAATATAAGAATACATTCTGCTCAGAGTGCAATGGCATCAAAAACCATGGGTGTCCTAAATAAAGTCTTAAAGGCAATGGATCTGTCCCAGACCTCCACCCATGAAGCCAATAATTAAAAGCCCAACACATAATATTGGCTTTACAGTTGCCATGAAATAGGGATTTTCCTAGCAAGCATAGCAAACGTCTATGGGTCTGATTCACAAACTGCACTTTGAACTACATTTTGTAGTACAACAGTAGTACTACACAACTTACTAAAAAGTGCTACTCACAAACTGCACTTTTGTATTAATTTACGCCTTTGTAGTAATGTACACTTTTGTAGTAAGTTTCTACCTCTATTATATTCTTTTGGAGGGTGTTGCAATACAAGTGTTTGGCCATGTGTAGCGTTGCACTTACTACAACAGGGAACGTTACTACAAAAGTGCAGTTTGTGAATACTGAAGAGTCGTCATTTACTCAAAAGTGTAAGTTACCTTTGTGAATCAGGCCAATCATTCTCATATTACAACCGCAGAAAGACTGCATCCAAAGAGATGTGTCTATATATATCAATGACATCGCTGTTCTTATATTTAATTCTTTGATGCCCAATCTGGTTTCTGCTGGTTTGCCCTTCAATTAAAGGGGCATGTCAGAAACATCTTTCTTCTTCACTGAGCATGAATACCCTAAACAGTCATAAGCAAAAATTAAAGACAATGGCCAGATGTACGACCACAGCATTCTGTGACTTGCAAATTAAGTCAAATTGCGAGTTGCAATTTGCGGGTCGCAAAATGCTAAGTACAAAAGTGTCTGAGACACTGTTTGCAATTCCCAATGGGGTCGCAAATTTCATGCCCATTAATGAGGCAGTCGCCATTTGCGACCCCATTGGGAATGGCTAGCACTCCCAGGGATAGTGGCCTGCTGGGGTCAGCAGACCACCATGTCTGGGACTGCTTTTAAATAAAGCTGATTTTTTGTTTTTAAATGCAGCCCATTTTCATTAAACGAAAACGGGATGCATTTAAACAATAAAAATGTAACTTTTAGGTTTCATTTTTTAAGGGCAGGCATTGGTCCCTGGGGCAACTGCCTGCCCTTAAAAAATATTTGTGCATGCATTCCCAAAGAGGAAGGGGTCCCTTGGGGACCCCTTCCCGTTTGCGAGTGCCTTACTACCCTTCTCAAAAGGGTGGTAAACTGTGAGTGTTTTGCGACTGCAATTGCGGTTGCAGAACATTCATACATTGGTTTTGGAAGTCGCTATTTGGAAGGGATGACCTTGGAAAGCCCCTTCCTAATAGGGAGTTGCTAACCCTATTTTGCAAGTCGCTAATTGATTAACGACTCGCAAAATAGGGTTGGTACATGGGTCACACGTTTTCTGCAGATGCAAACGGGCCTAAAACCCCTTCGTGACCGCAAAATTCGGTCGTACATCTGGCCCCTTGTATATAGTTTCCTCAGTATAAGGAGCTCATGTCAAAAGATGACGGCCATGTAATACTATCGTATGCAACCTTCATTTGAACTACCGACTACTACTTACATACCTGAGGATACCTGCTGACACCAAGGATTCTTGCCATAGGGAGGGTTGCAGCTGATGATAAATCACCAATGATAGCAGATGTTTTTAACTTGGCAGCACAGCTGTAATTTGGGGTGGTGTTCTTAAGCCCTGATAACAGCCAAAACATTCCCTCAATGGCCACCGATTCAGTAAAACAAGAGTCAATAATCCGAAAGCCCAAGGTGTGATTGGGGAGAATATTGGGATTCTGGTTGATTTCATTTGTTGCAAAAACCATGGCGAGAAGAGTTTGATAGTGTTCTGCATTCATTCTGAAAAAAGACATAGAAATATTTACTGCTGGAATATGTGAGGCAAATTGCCGCAAATTTCCATTTGAAGTATATATGCTACATACCAGCTGTTCAGGAAGATCTGATATCACCACGAGCCACAACCAGGAAAGCCAATAGGCCAACAGGGATGAGTTGTGTTAATGGGGTCAGCCCTTGTGGTAAACGGGCCAACCACCTGGAGGCTCAAACGTAAAACACAAAGGTGTTTTTTCCCTTTAGGCGCTCAACCTTACCCCCAGGGGAAATAGAAAAAGTAAAAAAATGTGTCTTGAAAAAATATTAAAAGTGTCAGGGGGGTAGGCCCTCCTGGCATACGGGCTTACTCCCTTTGCTTCCAATTTTATTTAAATGTGCGTTTCCCTTATGGTCCCCCAGGGAAAACACACATTAAAATAAGAAATTTAGGTGGGGGTCAGCTCTCCTAACTTATGGGTTAATTCCCTCTGGGTCCCTTACGAATATAAATATCTTTGTAATTTTTTTTTCCCTGGGGGGCGAGTGTGCCACCCACGGGAGAACATACAAAAAAAATACTAGTAGAGAGTTTGTGCAGAGCTCTTTATCATCTATTGGTCTGTTGTGTCATTCACATTGTTCTTCCACTCAGTGGGGCAATGGGTCTGGCTCCTTCTGCTAACTTGGCTAATTTCACTATGAGTGATAGCACTATGAAATTTCACAAGGAGCACACCTGCACACAAAGTCCTCGCAAGGGAACTCCAATTGACCTTGGGTTGATCTGTGCCTGTTGCCGGAACTCGGCCCAGACACACAAGTGGAGCAGCTTTTTTATCAGGACAAATGGAGTAACGCCTTGTGGTAGGAATTTTGTGGGTTCCTGCTGATTTTGGAAGTTTCCTTCACAGAAATATGTGATCCTAGGAAAAGTTTGAGGTTTGCAGGGCATTGTGGGTAAGAACAACCTGTGGGATTTACATAAGTCATACTACCCTGGAATTCGCTGGGTGTCTACTTTTCAAAAATGTGTATGGATGGTAGTATTGGATGGGTGTTGGCCAAGCACAACCCCAAAAATGCAAACTACCCCTGTCACTGATTTCTTCTAGTAGCAGGTAAGGGCTTTTGTGTTGCAGTGTCTAGGTATGCTCACACAAGTTTGGCAGTCTTCTTATTGGGAAATGTGTGGGAACAGAAAGTGGTTGGAAATTTGTGGCTTCCCGCTGATTCCAAAACTTTCCATCACAAAAATGTGATGAGAATGTGTGTTTTCTTCGTAGTGAAAGTACCTAGTGAGACCCACACAAGTTGCACATCCCTTGGCTTCTCTGGTTGCCTAGTTTTGAAAAAAGTGCAGCTTTGCTACGTTTCCCTAGCTGTTGGCTGAGCTAGAGCCCAAAATCCACAGCTACCACATTGCAAAAAAAGGATTTGATTTCAGTGGAAATATGTGATGTGTCTACGGTGCAGTCTGGGCCCTTTCCTGTCATGGGCACTAGGTCTACCCACACAAATGAGGTAGCAATTTTATCTGGAGACTTTGAGAAATGCTGCGTGGTAGGATAGTTGGGCTCCACACACATTACAGACATTTTCCTCTCATAAATGGGAGGAAAATATTTGTTTTAGTCAAAGTTTGAGGGTTGCAAAGGCTTCTGGGTTTGAAAATCTAGTCGGACCATTCAAGTGACCCCACCTACTTTACTAGTTTTTAAAAATATGTACTTTTGGGGGGACGTGGCCAGCAGCTGAAGGGAATGGCCGCACACTAGAGCGGCTCCATAACCTTCACCCAAAATCCGTCACTTATCTGGCATTTATAGTGTATCCAAAAACCACAGATCATGCGACGGTAGCCCCAAGGCACCTGGAATGTAAATCTGTCCTTGGCCGCTCAGGATGGTGCTGCTGATATGAGCGGGAGACAGCCAGCCCGGAGGAGTCCAGCGGAGACAAGATGGCGGCCACATGATTGGAGTAGCAGAATGAAGGCACAGTGATGAAGCGCGGACTCGCCAGATGAAGCCGAAGAGGCTGGGCACGGATCGGCACCAGTAGACAACATTCATCCTGCGACAAGTGCAGCAAGATGGACACACCTCCAGGGAACTCGTAGCAGTGGAGTGACTCAGAGAGGGAGCAGGCAGGAATCAGTGGCCTAGAGTAGCGCAAGGATGCAGCAGCCAGAGCGGCATCGAACGGTACGGCAACATCCTCGTTGGTTCAGGTGAGGAGAGTGAGGGCCCCTTCCCTCCCGAGTGAAAGCGACTGATACCACCGGAGAGTCACTCCGAAATCAGAAGAAAACCAACTGCCGGAAAGAGCGGGGAGTACTTCGGTCCTCGGACAGTGGGGAGCACCTCCCCCCCAGGGGAGCATTCGTGCAGGAGAGCCTGAAGGGGAGCCCATAATTAGCGCTGCCATGGCTAACACGATTCATGGTGAAAATCAGCTCATTTATGCACATAAGTGCCTCGTAAAAGGGGGAAAAGTGGGAAAAAAACCAGAACCAAGCGGTGGATCCCAAAGGCTCAAAGAAAGCAGAGTCAAACTACTACCACGGATAAATAACAGTAGTGTCCAACTTGAAGATGCCAGAATAGGATCTAGTGATGGCGCCTACAGGAACACTTGCTCCCACGAGGGCCTGTGCAGACGACAGAGCAGAGGTGCCAAACAGGGTGTAGGCCACCAGACAATGGATGCCAAGCCCTTGGGGCGGGAGTGAAGATTGACCTAGGCCCAAGGGAGGGCCCTTATTAAGGATCGACTCATATTAAAGGTAAACCACATGGGGGGAAGAGACCCTTTCAAATATGGACTGCCCGCTATGCCAAGTAAGGGGACACTGGTGGCATAATAAGTAGTGCAGTGGTGGGTGCTGCTCTGATACATCAGCGGACAGTCGACAGGCCGCTGAAGGTCAATGGCGGCGGCGCCCAGACAGGCGGCGGGAAGTTCCGCGTTTCTTCAAGAAGACAACACCACAACCAAACTCCAGAGCAAGATTGCAGGAGGCAACGGGGGCAAGACATCACTACAAACTAAGTTAGATAAATACGCCTGGAACAAAAATAGGGGTGATCAAGACACTATCAAAACAGCGGGACAAGAGAAGGTGCAACTCCCCCGAAGACCAGGCTGAGCTGACACTCAAGAAACTCAAGATATTCTAGCTGCCATTACCATTGTACGAACCTCCCTAGAATTCGGACTAGATACAGTTAATATCAAAATATCTCATGTATGAGCAGACCTTAGGAAAATGGACACAAGAGTCAAAGAAGTCGAAGAGGTCACCAAAACGCTCACGACACACACCTCTCAACTCGCAAAACAAGTGCAACAACTAACAAAAAAGCAGGAAAAGTTAGAGGCGCCGATAGACGATTACGAAAGTCGAGCATGCAGAAATAATGTACACATCCTTGGAGTACCGGAGCGTGCAGAGGGCCCAACAGTAGACCTGTTTGTTGAGTCACCCAGCACCTGCAAGGAAAAGGACTCTCACATTACTTTAAGATCGAGCGAGTCCTCCATGCCCTCCACAGTCAAACTTGAAAATAGCATGATTTCCTTTTTTCCAGACTTCACGATAAAAGTCCAAAGACAGAGATGTAGTTTCCTAGAAGTTAAAAGAACACTTTGGGACCGAGACATTAAATACACCATGATATTTCCTGCGAATTTATGCTTCAAAGCCAACGGAAATAACTGTTTTTTCTCCACACCAGAGGAAGCATGGGACTGGCTGAAGGGATGGAGACAAGTTGGAAACTCCGACATTCTGGACCAAAGGAGAATTGGACAAGACCGCCCCCAGAGACGGGTAATGGAGCAGGTCGAGGTTTCTTTGACTTAGGCCCGGGATGCTAGAGATATAAAGGAGCTCGCCCGGCGATGATAGAGGTACCTTACTGGAGGGACTGGATGGGTTGGAACTTTGATGAATCCGGTATTGATGTACAGGAAATGGACTTTGCCGAACTCTGACTCATGCCTTTTCATGAACAAACATAGCATGGGGGTGGTAACCGATATAACTGTATAAAGAGGGAGTCTCAAATAACAGGGGCTGCGGTCCAACAAGAATCATTCTTACAGTGTTGAAAAAAGAAGGATGGGCGGGGGGAGGGTGATGCTTACCCATGGGCACCGTTCATTGCTGATAGGGGGGCGACAGGCACTCTGCCTTGTTGGGGAGATGGATGTTTTCAAATCCACTGGCAGGGAAGCAGGGAGGGGGGTGAGTTCTGGGTTGGGGTTGGGGTGGCGTTTGTTTTACAACAGGTCATGCTAAAATGTTCCCTGGATTTATCAGAATCACACAAAGATATCAACACAGAACACACGCACATTGCTACCATGGGTCATGCCAGGTATATATCAAACAGTAACAAACGGGATCATCGATATGGCATTTCCTGGCAATAGGCCAATATATGTCATACTTTATATCATGCATGCACCACATCTGATTGTATCATGGCTCCAAACCTTATCGAAATGTCCTTAAAAATCCTGACATGGAACGTGAAGTGGAACGGAACATGAATAGACTTGAGGACAAACTGAAAAGAAGTATAGTGCTACAATACCTTAATAGCAAGCCCTGGATATCATTTTACTGCAGGAGACAAATGTGGTGGGTAATAACTGTAAAGCACTGAATATATTGGGATATAAGCTAGTAGTGAATTTATTTATTTATTTATGAATCTTGTAAAGCGCACGGCTACCCCCAACGGGGGTGTCCCGGCGCTAAGGCTGTCAGCAGAAGGAGGAGAAACAATCTAAATAGATGAAAATAGCCACGTTTTCAGACGTCTGCGGAACAGTGCTTCGGATGGGGCAAATCTGAGGTCGATAGGTAAGCCGTTCCAATGTTTGGCAGCAAGGACAGCAAAGGCTCTGCCACCCATTCTTGTGCGCCGGAATCTTGGCACAAGCATGAGACGCAGGTTGTTAGAGCGTAAGTCTCTGACTGAGTGGGATAGTCTCAATCTCTTTCTTAAATATTCGGGGCCGGTTCCGTTCAGAGCTCGGAAAGCCAGAAAGAGCATTTTAAACTTAATACGGCTGGCTATAGGTAGCCAGTGGAGCTCTTTGCGAAACGCTGAAATAGGGTGTTGTACGGGATATTGCCAATCAGTCTTGCTGCAGCATTTTGAACTACTTGCAGACGTTCAATTTGATATAGAGGGGCCCCAGCGTAAAGACTGTTGGCATAGTCCAGGTGGGAGGTAATTAAGGCATGGGTGACTGTTCTGCGTGCCTCCATCAGCAAAAATGGAAAGATCTTTCTCATCATCTTTAATTTACCAAAGCAGGCAGCAGTAACCTTGTTAATTTGAGGGCTGCATGAAAGCGTATCATCGAATATGAACCCCAAATTGCGGGCAGAATGCACCGGGATTGGGGGGGATTAAGTACCGTTGGCCACCATAATGAGGGTGGGATGGTCATTTTTTGATTGAAAAACAGAACCTCCGTCTTGTCAGTGTTAAGCCGCAGGACATCCAAGAACAGATTTCGCCAAGACAATGGCGGAAACTAGAGAGGCTGGAGTCAGAGTGATCTCTAAAGGAGAATATCAGCTGTGTATCATCAGCTTAAGAGATCACTCTGACTCCGCATGCCTCCACTACCTTGGCCAGCGGGGCCAGGTAGACATTAAAGAACAAAGGACTCAAAGCTGAGCCTTGTGGGACTCCACAAACAAGAGGTTTGCATCCCGATTTAAACGGTCTGAGAAGAACCCTCTGTGAACGTCCTTGAAGAAATGAACTGATCCACGCCAAGGCAGTGCCGCTCAGTCCAATCTGCTCCAGTCGATCTAGAAGAATTTTGTGGGACATCGTATCGAATGAAGGATTTGCTTCTGGATTTAGAGGCATGGGCATCCTAATTCGTAAACACCTGGCACTATGTGTACATCGCGGTATACAACCTTTACAACGCAACTTTTACAACGACCTACCATTACAACGCAACTTTTACCACGCAAACTATTACAACGCATTGCGCTGGGGGGCGCTCTAGGATAGGGAATAGGTTAATTTACTATCCAATAACCTTCCCTACTATCCACGGGGACTGGAGTTGGAATAGTAAATTAAACTATTCACTATCCAGCGCCTAAAAGCATTATGCGTTGTAATGGTATGCGTGGTAAAAACCGCGTTGTAAAGGTAGGAGTTGTAAAAGTATGCGTTGTAACGTCATACATCCGTACATCGCACATGGGCAGACCCCCAGGGGAAATTTGTGGTTCTAGAAGCCAGTTGGGAGGGGAGAGCAGTAAATGTAGTCTCAGTTCATGCCCCACCTCCACTTGGAAGATCAGTATTAGCGGACTTAGGGAAGATTATTCTCGATTTGCCAGTTGGGTCTCTAATCCTTGGGGGTGATCTAAGCATGACACTAGATGATACTATAGATTGCCTGCCAACCTGACATCCGAATAGGACCACATCACCCTTAGCCGAATTCATTAACGCAATGGGTCTGGCGGACATCTGGAGATACTCTAATATGCGCACACGGAGCTTCACATTCTTCTTGAAAGCCCACAATAGCCTCTCTCAGATAGATTAACTTTCAACCCACTCAACAGAAATAGGCCAGTTTAAGGAACCGCCTTGTCTCCCACGAGGTATTTCAGATAATTCCCCAGTCTGGGCCATATTCACTTTTAATATATATCGACATAAAACCACAATACCATTGAATCCCTGGCTCCTTAAAGTCCCACACATAAAATAGAATCTCATTCAACAGTCGGATAACTATTTAGAAGAAAACGAGGGCTCAGTAGACTCAGCGCAAATACTCTGGAAGGCCTTTAGGACAGTCGTGAGAGGACATGCATTGGTGCTCAAGGTGGGCCATTAAGGAACCAAACAGAAAAAATAGAACAGCATGAGGTGGGGTGTATACACAGTGTATACACAGACCCCAAACGCGGCCCCTAAACAATTTAAATATCAAACAATTTGAATAGAAGCGCGTGGTTGAAGTAATGGCCAGGGCTAAACATATGGCCATCCATTAAAAAATATATGACTTCGGGGACAGGGCAGGCAGATTGTTGGCCTGGCTAGAGAAAAGGGAAAAAGCCAAACAATAGGTCCCTCGAATCTGTATTAATGATACCCATAGTCTCATAAATCCGCAAGAGATTGCAGAAGAGATTGCTGATTATTTTAAACAAATCTACCCCTCGCAAGTGACCACTACAGCAGAGGACTCATGTCAGCTGGTGATAAAGCGGTGCTAGAGGGAGACATCACAAATGAAGAAATTTGCTTGTCAATTAATAGCATACAATCAGGGAAGGCAATCGGGCCAATGGTGTTCTCAGAGAGTTCATGAAGCTGGTAGCATCTCGGGTTGTGCCCTTTCTGTGAGAGATGTATCTCGGAAGCAAGGAGAAGGAGTTCCTACCAGAGGATGTAAGATTGGCCTCAATTGTAGTTATATATAAGCAGGGAAGACCCGCAGATTCTTGCTGGTCCTACCGGCCAATCTCATTAATAACTGTAGAGGCCAAAATCCTTGCGAACTATTAGCCTCCCGACTTGCCCCTGTTATTGCATCATTGGTGCACACCGATCAGTCTGGTTTTATGCCTGGCTGCAAAACAACCTTGAATATTCGATGACTTCAGAATGTACTGGGTCAGAAATATGTGAGGCCACAATGCTTCCCTTAGACCCCAAAATGGCGTTTGACACAATTGAGTGGTCATACCTCTTCGAGGTGTTGCTGTGATTGGGGTTCGGCCCGAACTTTATTGGATGGGTTAAGCTATTCTATACAGTTTTACAAGGCCAAGTCAAGGTAAATAATCGCACTTCACAAATATTTCCCTTGGGGAGGGGCACCAGACAGGTGTGCCCCTTTGTCATCATTGATTTTCTCACTAATGCTTGAGCCCCTAGTGACATGGATTAGAGGAGACAGATTGCGCAGAGGACTGAAATAGGCTGATATCCTGCTCTATCTAGCATCATCTACACAATCCATACATAGGATTCTCAATATTTTCACAAACTATGGAAAATATTCTGGATACGTCATTAACTGGTCCAAATCAGTACTCTATATACTTCACAGGCTGATCCCAAAACTCCTGCATCAATGTAAATGTAAATGTTTTTGTACTTGTATAGGTAACACTGGCAGAGGAGGATTTTCGATACCTCGGTATTTTCATAACTCCAGACCCAACTTACTGGAAGACACTGCCTCTGTCTCTGCTGGGTCAAGCAGCCCTTTTCAAAATGCTGGGGCTCTCCCCCGCTTCTTATATATTCTCCAAAACTGCCCATTCAAAGTTCCCGAGTCCTCCTTTCAACATATAGACAGTGAGATCAGGACATTGCTATGGGGCAGAAAAACAGCATGTATAGCAATGCATAAATTAACCGGAAGCTGGTAGGACGGGGGAATTGTGCTCCTTGATGTGCGCCTCTACTACTGGGCATCGCAACTAGGGGTAATCAACCATTGGGTATACCATACCCAGACGGAACCCTCTTATCAATTGGATCGCTATCAGATGGGAAGAGATTGGTATAATGGGGCGCTATACTCACAACCAAAGAAGGGTCACTACTTCAGACCAACTGCCCTAACTATTGACATATGGCACCAGACTAATAAAAAGCTGGGCTGGCATAATAAGCTGGCTCTTGCCACACCACTATGGTTTACCCAGAATGACCCCTATGGTTTACCCAGAATGTTGTGAATGTATCTAGGCCCCTAATTACATAATCCCGATGTATGCCCTTATGTGGTTATAACAAATCATATCCTTATAAAGGCATAAGAATCATATCCATATTAAGTCATAGCCAATGCAGTCCAAATACGGCAAGGCTACTCCCATTGACTCCTAGAAAGAACAACACGTTCTTAAAAAAACCAAGCCTCCAGCAGCCCGGGAATTCCCCCTGCTTCTGTTTTGATTTGTCCTAGAACTCCTGAGAGTCCTGAAAGAACTGCCAGTTCTTAGTGATGTCTTATTTCCAACCTTACGTAAAGCTCGGCACCTTCCAGTTATAAATATACCAACATCTGCCTTAAGCAACACACAGTGGTTTGGAGCAGAATCGGCTATCTACTTGCCCGACACCCTGCTGATGCGAGTGCCGAAGGAAGCCGACCCTCCCTGCTGACGTACTGAGAGAGACGCTGTCTTTTCTCTTGCAGAGAAATCCAGCTCCGGTGTTTCCCTGATACCCTCCCGGGTTTCCGGGAGATCGAGTCCTGAGAGAGAGATACAAGACCTCCTTCATTCTATACCTAAGGTACGGAGCCGATTAGACCCATAGAGAATTCTTGATTCAGATTCTTGGCAAAAACTGTAACTCATCTACTCCTTCCCTGTACTAGGCTTAGGTTAGGTGCACTGGGGTAGGCGTATCTTAGAAACACCAGTTGAGTACGTTTAGTCATTATTTTATCATTGTATGTATTTTATCCATTTTAAAGTATCTTATGGCTTAGAAACCATATAAATGCTTTTACAGTATTATTTCATAATACTCCTTTTTCTGTACGCACTATACTTTATGACAAGTATTGCAATTGTGGCAATTCATTTCTCTTGCATAAGAAAGAAGACTGCTCAATAAATAACCCTTTTATTAAAAACGCCCATAAAAAATAGCTATCTATTGTTTCCACGACTCTAGAGATATATTCCTTATTGCAGGGGGAACAAAGTTGTCATGTGATATGGTTGTCAGAAGCTAATCCCTTCTTGTCTAGTCAGGAAAGCTAAACACCTTCTTGTTTACTCGAGAAAGTTTCTAATGACCTTTGAGCTAGCTGTCACACACAATTAAGTCTAACATATTCAATAGTACCTAGTCGACCTCAGTCCTACGTCTAAACTATCGTTTATGTTATTCCAATGCGCAGAGCCTATTGGGACTATAGGGACTACACTACATGGCGCCCAATGTTTGGTAAGGCGATAATTTACCACTTGACACTAGAGTAACTCAGTCGTGCTTTGCACACAGACCACTTTTCCCGTAAAAACTCCAATAGACGTCTGGAGTGAGTAAAAGGTTAATATCCGCCAAAACTTAGTAGGAAGAGATTCCCATGCATTAGTTTTTGGTTTAGTCAACGTTGAAGGATACAGTGTTCCAAAATATTGTGCACCTAATCTTTGTTTCCTTGAAACTTGATCTGCAAACTTTCAGTCAGTAAAATGTCAGAAAGTGACGACGAAAGGGAGAGAGCTAGACTAGCAGCTCAACTTTTGACGGAAGACACAAGTCTCCAACAAGATCAACCGGATGCAATATTCATCCCGGTAAATGTAAGGAAAACCTTAACTATAAAACTTACAGAAAACAGAGTATCATCAAGAGGTGGTACAGTCATATTTGTTGTCGAGGCACATGAATATCGGCAGACAGAGGTATTCTATTCAGGGATACATTTTCCAGCAGCAAATGCTGTAACACACGAGTTCCACTACTACAAAGTAGGGGAACCCCCAGCGGAATACACCCCTTTCGAGGAAGTTGTAATTCCACTAACTTACCAGGAGCATGAGCCCTGGTTTAATGGCACCCTAAAACATCAAAATCACATTACCAGGCTCGGTCCACTAGGTAGACCAGGAGCCACTTGGCCTATTCTAGCCAGCTATACACCACACCCTGACATTGAAAAAATTTCTAGAGAAGAACTTTTAGTTTAAATAAAAGATTTAACAAAAGCATATAGACAGTTAGTTCAATTGACAATTGACAGTACAGCAATCCGCCAAAAACTAAAAGAAACAGATATAGCAGACCAACCTTTTGAACTTGCCAGAATAATTGAAAAATCCTATGAAGAATTAGGTAGAGACAGTTTAGGTGGTAAACCACTAAAACCACAACTAACTGAAAATCCTGAAAAAACTTTCATTAAAAATAATCTCAATTCTCAAAAGAAGAAGTGGGAGGGTAATAAGCAAACCGCTCCCAGAGAAAAACATTTCCAGTCCAGAGGAAAGTCACCCCAACGGAGAGATAGATCTCCAGAAGGGGGTAGCAAGTCTCCACAACGGGAGCCCTCTGAAAAAAGATATAAACTTAGAAATAGGGAAAATTTGAGAAAATCTGACAGATATCACGATATTGATACACGTCCCTCTCGATCTTTTCAGACTTCCTCACAGAAATCGGAAAGAAGAGGACGGTCAGAACACAAAGAAGAGCGCATCAAGTCCAAAGACAAAGAACCTGCTCATCAAAGTAAAAAAATTACAATTTCCCAAAATGAAGGTAGCCAGTATTAAAATAAAACATGCCGAGGATCCTGAGGACACAACTCAAGAACGGAGATTGGGCCCAAACAATGCTAGACAGCGCAGCAGAAGTGACAATAGCTCGCAAGATCCTGATGAATCTTCTGGACACAGTGGACACGAATGAATACATTCAAGTGGAAACTGCAGACACCAGAGTTAGCGTGCCCCATAAACTATATGAAATAACATTACGTATAGAGGGAGATAAAAATAGGAAAATAAAAGGTCTCTTCTGGGAAAATCTATCTAAACGTTATGATATCCTTCTAGCAGAAAAGGACTGGCCACCAGAGTTTGTCAGGGAGTGCCCATATGGCGAAGAAATGATTATGCCTGCCTTCTCAAATCACATTCAAATTCATAAAAAATACACATATGCAAGAAAATGGGCAGTGGCCCAAGCTCCTGCTTTATATAAAAATCATGTAGGATGGGATGAGGATTTTACTCACCATATAATCCAGTTAAAAAATCAACCAACTGCTCAGAGGCAGTATCCTGTTAAGCAAGAAGCTAAAAAACAAGTCAGAGAGATCTTAGATCAATTAGAATATCAGGGGGTGATTGAAAAATGCACCTCACAAATGAACAATCCTTTGTTTCCTGTCTCCAAGCCAGACAATTCATATCGTCTAGTTTTTGACTACAGACACCTAAACTCTTGTTGGAAAACATTTGCAGTACAAAACTCACACAGTGCAGCACTAATGAATAATATTATGCGCAAAAAATATAAAACGGCATTAGATATTTCAAATGGTTTTTTCTGTCAAAACAATGCACCAGAAAGGAGGTAGTTAACCGCTTTCACCAGCATGAGGGCCCAAAAGCAATTTTGTCGTCTCCCACAGGGATTCAAGATTAAGAACAGCCCAGGATTCTTTTCAGCTAGGGTAACAGAGTGACTACAAATGTATGATGATGAGGCATTATCCTATGTCGATGACATCTATCTTACAGACAATGACTTGGAGACACACTTGAGTTCGCTTCTGAAGGGATCAAATTTAACTTTAAAAAGTCACAAATTGCCCACCAAACAGTCCTATTCTTAGGACATGAATTATCAAGTGACGGCAAAAGCCTAGTAGACAACTTCTTAGAGAAGTGTGCAGTACTCCAAGCTCCAAAAACGCTGAAAAACTTACAATCAATTCTAGGTTTCCTGAACTTCGGAAGAACTTACATTCTAAATTATGCAGAAAGGGTTAAACCACTCTACGAATAATAAAACCTGATTTCAAACCAATTAATTGGACTCAAAAACACACGGAAATTTTACGATCATTACAAACAGATATGTTAACTAAAACAAAACTGCAAACATGCGCAAACGAGCGCAACCTTGTAATCCGAGTCATCCCAGGAATATGCGGATTTACATACCTGACCTCTAATGAGGGAGAAACTGTACCAATAGCGTACAAATCACACTTGTACACACAAGCTGAAATTAAATTCAGTTTTACTGAAAAAATTCTAACTGCGGTTCAAACGGCAGTAGCAAAAGAAAAAGCCCTACCTCATGGGAAGAGGATATCTGTTTTGACAGCAGTATCAGCCCTTGAAGCAGTAACAAGACTGAGCATTCCAAATGCTATGGCATTAGATCCAAAATGGATACAATGGGTTAATTCTCTTGATACAACTAAAGTGATACACGCATATGATCCGAGAATGAAAAAGCTAGAACATCTAGAATATGAACAGAATGTCCTCTGTCAATCGAAATTCTACCTCTGGAACAGTACAGCTGTGTAATCTACACAGATAGATTTGCACACTACGTTGTGGATAAAAAAGTTTACAATGCTGCGTGCGTGATTGTTAAAGGTCGCTGGCGCTTAGGTAAATTCAGACTAATGGTCACTAAAACTGAATCGATCGGAAACTGTACAGCTCAGCTAGCTGAACTACGAACTTTAAAGATAGCGCTTGAAAATGCAGATCGCAAATTCCCCACACTAATAGTGTGCGACCCGCATTAATGCGTCGAATCTTATAATAATTCCATGCAGACCTGGATTAAAAATGGTTCCAAAGAAGAGACAGGTGGCACAATAAAATATAAAAAACTATGGCTTCAAGTAGTTCTTTTACGAAAGAACTACAAAAGACTCACGTGATATATATGTAGAGTCTTCAACGTGATGGCGTTCACGTTGCAGGGAATTCATTGGCTAACAGAGCCACGACTGCAGCTGGTCAACCGGCTTCCGTAGCTACAAAAAAGCGTTCTAAAAAACAGATAGATGGAGAAACGCTACTAGCAGTAAGAGCCTCAATGGAAGGCAATTATGCAGCGTTACCTCTAAACTATCCACTCGGAAATACATACATAATTGATGCGAACTCTGTTCCGTTTGCTCAAATTCCTGGAGTGGGGGATAGAGTAATTACCAACACGAACCGGAGAGTCTTCTTGATTCAAGAAACACACATGGGATTGGGTCTGAGGCACCAAGAGATCCTGAAATCTCAAATAGAATTGCAATCAAAATACTGATGGCCGGGAATGAGCGTGCAAGTTTATAACTTTGCAATGGATTGTCAAGACTGCAATAGAGATCGCAGTTATGAACCGGACCAGATATCTGACTCTAACACAGTAATACCAGCCCAGACACCTCTATTAGACAGCATTAGACTATCTACACGCAGGCATCTGGCCAGACAAATGCGATCCCATAAATATTAAGATGAGATTCATTTGGATGTGGCCCCAGCGCTCAGCTGACGCCAGAACTGTTATAAAAGATTTGCGAGTCTTTATCGGCACATACACAATTGGCATGCTACATTCTGAACAGGGTCCTGCGTTTAGCTCTCGAGCTTACAAGGAGGCCATGGCCAGCATGGGCATTGCATTGCGGTACTCTAGTCCATTCCATCCTGAGGGAAATGCAGTAGTGGAGAGAAAAAACCGTGACATAAAGCAATCTATAACAGCGAGGGTATTAGGTTCGGGTGATGGGTGGGTCAAACATCTAATAAGTGTCCAACGTAGTTTTAACAATCTGCCAAGAAATTCTCTGGTTGGAATCACTCCGTATGAACTTTTGATTGGTACAAGAATGATAATCGAAGATCTCGATTATCAGACTTCACTGGTAAAACAAAAAGCTTTTGATATCAAAAATCGTTTGGCTGTTTTACAGGACTTAAATATAACAAGAAGAAGTCTAAGTAACGCAAAGCTAAAGCCAACAGCCACTGAAGAGAAACCACCTGTCCCAGCAGGACCTGTCTGGATTCCAAAGATTGGGGATCTGGTCAGAGAAAAAAATCGCGGTGAAGAAGGAATTTGGGCCTTCTTACAGAAAAGCAGTACCTGTCTTAGCTATCAGCGGAACAAGATGAGTCGTACTACCGCCCCTTGCTGGTAAAAAGGAGAACCGAGTTGTATCAATCGACCTGGTAAAACCACAACCATGTGGCCAATAATAAGTAGTAAGCCAGTGGACTCCCAAGAAGTAGCAGAAGACCAAACCTTGCTACAATCCAAGAAGTTCAAACTGAGAGACTAATCAGATTTGATAAACCTGCAGTGAATAAAAAAGGACTATGCAACAAAGCCATGGAACTTGTGCCTCTTGAAACCCAAATTGCAACAGTTCGTCAAGAAACACCTGTCTACAATGATGTAGCCTTGGACTATTCTAATATGAAAAAGGAAGAAGCAACTACAAAGATTAATAACAATCCTGATGTCATCCAAACAATTGACAGAATTGCATCTGGCTACTTTATCAATTTCGATTACTTTTCCGATGATCCAAGTGAACATGGAGACAAGCCAGCAAACAAAACTTTCAAAGACAAAATTACAGAACTCTTTCATCAACTTGGAGAAACATACCTGATTTCACCCTGGATTGAACTGTGGATTGTGTTAGGTGTACTTTTCCTCCTGCACTGGCTCATCTTAGTTTTAAGCTTGGGAAGAATGATTGATGGAAAATACAGTACAATGGACACAGCAAGTCAGAACATCAACTTGGTTCTAAAACCTCACAGATCCTCTCACGTTGAAAAAAGAGAACTATCATCAGTGAACATCACAGCCATTCCTATACCTGGTAGTGTAGCATGGGACAATACTGATTACGAAATCTATGGCCCGGTTCTACTCTTGAAATATCCACACCAGTTCAAGATTTCTTTGAGTGACTTTGTATCACCTAGTACTTTCTCTGATGATTGGGACTTTGAAAATATTAATAATATGATGTCAGATTTAGAAATGTCAGCACAATTTACAGAACATGATTATTTACAGGGTTCATCGAATTATGAAGACATGTATTGCTTTAATAATTTTTGGCATCATTATTTGCATAAATCTGCTAATCCTAGAAATGTGTTCGGTTACAATTAGTGGGAACATTGTCCAACTCCGCCAAAAGGCAGTTCGAAAACATTTTATGAAAAATCCCCATACTTCTCAGGGTTTAATATCACTGATCCAGAAACGTTTTATTTTAAAATCATGAATAAGACAGGAATGTAAAACATGTTGACAAACACTAAACTGATATATTCTGAAAAGTTTTATGAAAAAATGTCTACATTTGGTTTTGAATTTTGGAAAAACAACATTGAGACAAAAACTGTCTGGGGTACAAAAGAATGGCAGGTACAAGGGTTAGAATCATTATTCAGAGCCTGCATGATCCTAGAACAAATAATGTTCCTGAATGATACCATTCAACAAACAACCTGTCTTGGCCTAGCCAAGATAAAAGATTTAAACAACCCGTCTATACCAAAGCCTACACCTGATAGAAATAACACTACAGATGAGGGGTTAGACGTGTCCTATATTTTAAAACAAAACAGAACAAATCCTGATAGGAGAAAATGGTTGATCTGGCCCACAGACACTAATAACTGTCAAGATAGATTCCTGAACAAAATACAGGGGTTCAAAACAGAATAGGCCAGACCCAAGATATTCCCAGAGACAACATCCAGGAATAGTTACAACATACAGTGTAGGAAAACTATGCCTCGAATGGCTACAGAGATCCACACGACCTGAAATTAAGCAACACTTGACTTTATTTAAAGAAGGTGCTGACTTTCGAGATTTCTTACTGGGACCTCGCAAACAGCATCAAAAACGTTTCATATACGCCGGTAAATACGCAGCTTACAATGAAGATTGGAAAATAACACAAATTGAAACTGCAGAAAAAATACGAGAAATTGATTGTATTAATTTGGTAAAATCACTTTCTGTAGTGGACAATGGGTTAACGACTCTGACCTCCAGAATGTATTCACTGGACAGCATTGTATCATCTGCTATTGATATGCTAATGTTACAACATGGCCCGTCCCAATTACGGTCTATTGTACAGTTAGGCTGGACGTTACAAAATTGGTGTTCAGGCAACGTGCCATGGCGTCTAATCAACACAACGTCATTATTTTCAATCTTTAACCTTACTGAGAAACAAATCTCTTTGGCACAAAAAGGGGCAGACTATACAGTGCTGAGCATTGAAAAACTCAAAAAATTTCCATTGACAATGTCAGAACGACCGGTCATTGAATGGATAATACATGGCACCATTACAATCCCGATAACAACTTTTCAGTTTCAATAATGCCAAAAGTATATACCAGCAGGCCTGTATGAAAGGATGGGTAAAGGATACATCAAGTCAACCTGGAATTTGCCTTATACACATAGATGTTGGAGTGGGGGCAAGAAAGAAGTATTTCTTAGTGGTAACAACTGTAAAAAATCACTAAGCGGTACACTTCTGTGTCAAGGAATTAACTTGCATGGAGCCTGCGAACGTTCTTCAAATAACCTTTCATGTCACCTGCACGGCACCCCGGCTACACAGATAGAGCCTTTTTTCAGACAGCTTTCCAACGGCATCTACGTTATAATAAGTGACCACAGCTGTTGTGGCATGGTGCCAGGAAAAGCCTATTTCGTGAGTGTTACTTCCATGGTCACTTGTTGTATGCAGTTATTGTATCCAAACAGCAAACCAGACATGGAGGCGGCAATATGGCCTTCTTTGAATATCTCTTCTATTCGAATAGATACTTTAAGCAGAATGAAGTCTATTCTTTTACAAACAACTGAGCCTTTAACCTCGTCTAGAGAAATGTTTGATCTGCAAGTTGCAAGGACAGCAGCAGAGATACATGCATTATTATCAAAACAATTTGCCCGTACATTTCATAGAAATGTTGAGTCAAATCGTAAACATGTCTGATACCAGCGGCATCGCACATGTATTTAAGACAATTTTTTTGGGACTGCTAGCACCCTTTGAAGCAGTTCTTGGCATCTTCCCGAATTTCGTGCATTCTGTGTTCGGCAGCCTGCCTCTTATCTTGGGACTCGTAGCAGGAATCTTATTTTTGTTCCTACTGCTTCGATATGGCATGTCAAGTCACAGACAAAACTCAGGCTACAATGGAAGACACAATCCTGGCTATACAATACCGAGAGCGGATCACTAAAGTCCTCGGCTTGGCTCGGCTAAGAGATCTGAATACTACCTGGTTTCTTTCATTCAGACCAATCTGGCAAGATTGCATCCTACCTGTTCGACGATGCTTGCTTTGCGGAGAAGAAAGCGTGTTAGACGTCTGTCTCACACTCCCATCAGCAGTACCTATGGATGTTGATACTTTGCTTGGTTCGGTAACTGCTCATGCAACGTGTTGTCCCCAGCGGCTACCCATTCTGATGACGGCATTCGTTGAGACCTCACCATTACGATTAGGTGGCGGTGAGGTACGAGATGAAAGCGGCACACAGGTACAACCTTCCGTGACCATTGCTGATCTAAACACCGAAGATGGCAATGCATCGCACATATGCACTATTTCCACCTTTTCAAATCTGGCCCAACTTTCACCTACTGTTGTAGATGAATTTTTTGCCGACCTATCTGAGGTAATGTTCTCTCCTAACAACGAGGATAATATTTGAAATAGCGAGCACACAGCGTTCCCTGAACTTTGAATTCGGCCTTCAGTTTTGATAAACAGAACTTCTAAAAAACATTGGGACTATTTTTCTTCCCGAAAGCGAAATAATTTTTCCCCAGTTCCCAAAATATTTACTTTTTTTTTGGCACATGATACTCTTCTTAAAGTAAAACTATTCTTAGAGAAAAAGATTTCTATTTTTAAAATACCTAGAGACAATATTTTGATTTAGCCTCTAGCACATGTACAGTCTAGTATAAATATGTGATGAAATAGTCTCGACCTTCTCTTCTGTATTAAGAGCCATTTGATAAATGTAATTTTCGTGATTCATTCAGTCAACATTCTAAATGAACAAAATATGCATTATCTGAATGATACCACTGCTTGAAAACGCACAGTATTATACTCATTTTTCGTGTATACACCATTTCAAATGCAAAATATGTATTTTGGGGTGGGCTGAAAAACACATCTATCGTTATATGTTTAGTATTGTTTAGTATTTAGTAATGATGGACATTATACGTGGAGTGGGTGTTGTGAATGTATCTAGGACCCTAATTAGATATTCCCGATTTATGCCCTTATGTGGTTATAACAAATCATATCCTTATAAAGGCATAAGAATCATATCCATATTAAGTCATAGCCAATGCAGTCCAAATACGGCAAGGCTACTCCCATAGACTCCTAGAAAGTACAACGCGTTCTTAAACAAACCAAGCCTCCAGCAGCCCGGGAATTCCCCCTGCTTCTGTTTTGATTTGTCCTGGAACTCCTGAGAGTCCTGAAAGAACTGTCAGTTCTTAGTGACGTCTTATGTCCAACCTTAAGTCAAACTCGGAACCTTCCAGGTATAAATATACCAACATCTGCCTTAAGCAACACACAGTGGTTTGGAGCAGAATCGGCTATCTACTTGCCCGACGCCCTGCTGATGCGAGTGCCGAAGGAAGCCGACCCTCCCTGCTGACACACTGAGAGAGACGCTGTCTTTTCTCTTGCTGAGAAATCCAGCTCCGGTGTTTCTCTGATACCCTCGCCGGTTTCTGGGAGATCGAGTCCTGTGAGAGATACAAGACCACCTTCATTTTATACCTAACGTACGGAGCTGATTAGACCCATAGAGAATTTTTGATTCAGATTCTTGGCAAAAACTGTAACTCATCTACTCCTTCCCTGTACTAGGCTTAGGTTAGGTGCACTGGGGTAGGCGTATCTTAGAAACACCAGTTGAGTACGTTTAATCATTATTTTATCATTGTATGTATTTTATCCATTTTAAAGTATCTTATGGCTTAGAAACCATATAAATGCTTTTACAGTATTATTTCATAATACTCCTTTTACTGTACGCACTTTACTTTATGACAAGTATTGCAATTGTGGCAATTCATTTCTCTTGCATGAGAAAGAAGACTGCTCAATAAATAACCCTGTTATTGAAAACGCCCGTCTCTCTATTTCTCTGCATCTCTGGTGAAACGAAGCATGCACGATTGACTGTGTAAAATAGCTATCTATTGTTTCCGTGACTCTAGAGATATATTCCTTATTGAAGGGGGAACAAAGGTGTCATGTGATATGGTTGTCAGAATCCAATCCCTGCTTGTCTATTCAGGAAAGGTAAACACCTTCTTGTTTACTCGAGAAAGTTTCTAGTGACCTCTGAGCTAGCTGGAACACACAATTAAGTCTAACATATCAAATAGAGACCTAGTCGACCTCAGTCCTATGTCTAAACTATTGTTTATGTTATTCCAATGCGCAGAGCCTATTGGGAATATAGGAACTACACTACAAGAAACCCGGAGGCTCTGCATTCAACCATGATTTGATAGGTGGGACACCATCAGTATTTCCAGCATTGGGGACCTCTGGAAAAAGGGGAAAATCCTAAATCCTCTGATGTCCAAACAGAATATGATTTAGACCAAAGGGAGGTATTTTGGTACCTGCAAATTCATCATGTCCTGACTGTGGCACTTCCCTTACCAGGGGAGTTACCCGAGACATCCCCCAAGGATGATAGACTGCTATCAGAACCCCTGGGGTAAAAGCTATATCACTAAAGTATAGGAAGCTGATTAACAATATGCCCAACCCACTCCAACCTCTCTTTGATAAATGGCAGGCTGACTTGGGCCCTCTTGATGACGAAAATTGGCAGGCCGCAATAATTTCCCCACATGAAGCGGCTATTATGTTAAACTTCCACCTCATCCAACTCAAGATCTTGCATAGAACCTACCTAACAGGGCAATCCCTACACAAAATTGGACGCAGAGACAACACGCTTTTTCTCCGACACTGTGAGGGAGAGGTCACATTCTATCATCCCTGTATAGTGCCATTCTGGGGGAAAGTCACACGACACATGCATAAGGCGATTGGCAAAGATATCCAACAATCACCTAAATTGGGATTTCTTAACATATGGGATGCCACAGATCTCACCACGACAGGGCAGCAGGGGGCCAACCTGGGGTACACATTGGCCAAACGTTGGATAGCAATGCACTGGGGTAATGGGAAAGGGCCGACATTGACACTATGGACTAAAGAAATGGATAAATGCAGGCTTGCAGAGAAAGCAGTGTTTAAAAACAGAGGATGTCCCCAGAAATGGGATAATAAAATGAGGGAAATGGAGGTGAACGTTGCATCTCCCCAACTGCTCAACTGGCACTGAAAGAGAGAAAAGGAACTGGGCATAAATGTTTGGACAGAAGGTCCAGGAGAGAAATTGACCTGGAAATCAGGATGAAAATGTTTTATAGGTATGAACATAAGTAAGACCTGTATTGTTTTTTATTTGTGTAAAATATTTAAAAATAATTTAAAAAATAGTGCACTTTTGCCTAGGTGTCGGCTGAACTAAGGCTCAAAATTCACAGCTACCCACATTGTAAAAAAAAGTGTTTGTTTACAGTGGAAAAAGGTGATGTATCCATGTTGTGCTTTGCGCAGGCATTAAGCATACCTACATAAGTGAGGTAGCATTTTTAGTAGGAGATGTAGGGGAGTGCTAAATGGTAGGACATTTGTGGCTCCCCACAGTTTCCTGAGATTTTCCTCTCAGAAATGTAAGTAAAATGTGTGTTAGTCAAAGCTTGTGGTTTACAAGGGTTTTTGGGAAAGAAAACCTGGTGGGAGCCAGTTAAGTCCAGTGGCGGCCGGCATGGCTTGTGGGTGGTGTGGCGGGGAGGTGTTGTGGGGGGGAGTCACGCTGGGAGGGAGGAGTCTGTAGTCAGCAAAAGTACCATAAGTCATCACTTGCAGTCCCTGATGCCAGAAACAACCTGTTTCTTTAGCTGAGTAGAGTACCTTGGGTGTCACGGGAGGCCTTGTCTTCAGAAACAAATCTATTGTGCCTTCCAGCATTGAGAAAGGGCCCTAGAGACAGAAGTAAACCTTTTCTGACTAAGCTTGCAGTACTGTAGGTCATTACGAGAGGTCCCTGAAATCAAATGTAGATATGCTCTTTAGCAGACTGCTTTACCTTAAGTCATTATTAGAGTTCCATTAAGTCAGAAGCAAATCTTCTATGAAGAAGGGTGCAGTATCTTAAGTAGTAATCTAGAGGTCTTAGCAGCTGGATGTATATCTTTACTGTAATCAGAAGGCTGTAGCTTATACATCTACTCGGGGTCTCACAGAAATCCATCACTTTCCCATGAGTCTTAGGATACCAGAGAATTCTGTAAGAGCAGATGCTTGTCAACACTATAGCTATTATTTTACCTGTATTCCATTTCATGGGTATTATGGAATGACAACGAATATCGTCCCACATAGGGATTCCAAACTCCAATAACTATGCCAGAGCACAGAGACCTCCAGGGGAAAGGGAAAATGATTAGAAAAACAGCAGCTAGTAAATGATTCGGTTGTCACTGAGTGATACCTAAACAAGAAGATAAATACACTCATTACTACTACTATATTTCTTAGTGGTGTATATACCGAGAATGAAACCCACCTATTAGTGAACGCATTCTTTCTTGGCTGACTGTTTTTCGGTAAAAACGTGTATATACCTATGTGTATCCAGAAAACAAAAGGCATCCAGAAATAATAAACTGTAGAACATAATGGTAACATTAATATGCTCTTCCAAGGGGGAGACGCGCGACGCGGCTATCAAGATGGCCGCACCTTGAGAAGGCTCCGCGCTGACGAGCAGCGCTCGCTCCTAAAGGACCCGTTTTTCAGCAGCTTCGTGGCCCCGAAATGGAGGAATTTGATGTCGAAGGGTACCCGCTACAACAGGGTATGATATTCGCCCTCCTTGCGAAGCTCCTTCATTGATTTCGGACTGGAATGTCTTCTTCCCGGTCCCGGCCGCCATTTTGTTTTTTTCTCTTCACGTCGTAGCGTTTTTTTACGCCATTTTCACCTGGTCTCCTGCTCTATGATGAGATATTCCTGGATTGCCTGTGCCATGGGGTTTTTCCTGCTGCCCTGTCTGTGACATTTCAATTTCCTTATTCCCTGAGATTCTCATCATTCACCTATTGCCTCAACTGATGTTGCAGTCTTCATCTTTGGTGGATATGCCCCTCTAGCACTGTTGTTCCTGTTCCGGCCTCTGTCTTAGGCATTTATCCTCACTGCAGCTATGTTTTCTTTCATTTTAGATCATTTTAGACTCTTTTCATAACGGTGGCTGCCTCAATTACTTTTTGCCTCTCGCTTGCTGTCAGGTGGCTCCAATATAGCTATATCTGCCTCAGCTATAACTTATTCTCTGCCTCACTGGCTGTTTTCGTCCCTGCAATTGCAATGGAGCCCCCGACTTCCTCAAAGGCTCACCGCAATATCTCAACCTTACGCAAAGATGCTGCTGCCAATGCTAAACGCCACAAAAAGGATCCTCCATCACCCTCGAAGTCCCCACTTCCAGTCACGTTGGAGGATATTATGGAGGTACTGCGCCTTATACGCCCTTTTAGTCGGATACCACCACAACTCTTCAGAGACTTGACGAGAAATGGTCCAGTCTTGATTCGAGGTTGTTGGTGGTGGAACAAAGGGTTAGCGACGCTCAGGATGTTGTATCTAGGGTTGACAGTATTACCAAGGAGGTTGACCTTCTCAAGCGAACCACTGAGGATTTGGAAAACCAAAATCGGTGCAATAGTTTGTGCTTTTATGGTATTCCAGAAGGTTCGGAGGGGTCCGACATTATCCAGTTCCTGAAGACCCAGGTCTGTCCTATCACTGGTCATCCCAAGCACTTGGATATCAATATTCAAAGGGCGCACCGTCTCGGTCCGAAAAATTCTTCTGCATCAACAAAGCCCAGAGGTATCATAGCTTATCTCCTTCTTTATGCAGATCTTATGGCTGTTCTTCATGCGGCTAAACAGCACAAGCAGCTTCTTTGGTCTGGTCACAAAGTTTTCCTCACACAGGATGCCTCAAAACCAACGGCGGCTCGACGTAAAGAATTTTTGGACTTGCGACCAGATCTTCGATCAATGAACGCCCGATATGGCCTCATTCATCCTTGTTTTTTCAAAGTGACCTACAAGGAAAGATCTTTCAGTTTCGAAGATCCCGCTGACCTTCGTAAATTTATCCACACTCACAAGGAAGACTCCATGGACTTTAGTAAACCCTGATTCTACTGTGTCCATGTTTATTTGCTGACGCTGTCTTATATATTCCCCTTTGTTGTGCTGTTGTCTTCATTCCACCTTTGTATTCTTTTTGTTACAGATTCCTCCTATGTAGTCCCTGTTGCCTGACTCCTCTTGGTGCCACCCCGATTTTTGTACTGTGCCCTGCGTTATGCTGCCCATCCTTCCTACTCGTTTGGTAAGTTTCCTTCTTTGTCTTTAATGGTTATTTGAGTTATTTTTACCTTTTGGTTTTGTCTTTCTGTTATTGCTCATTATAACCATTCTCTTTTTTCCTATTTTTCCTTCTTCTGCTCGTGCGGTTGTCTTGTTCTCGCTGCTCCCCTCCTTATTCATTGTCCTTCTTTTGTTGTTTTTTTATGGCTAAAGTCTCATGACTTTCTGTCATCTTCTCTTTCTTAACTTTTCTTTCAGGAGGCGTTAACTCCCTTGTTTCTCTCTCTCTCTCCTTCTTCTCCCCCCTTCTCTCTCTTCCCAACTGATTCTCTCTTTTTCTATGGTCTTGCTTCAAACTCCTTCAGTTTTCCTTTCCTTTTTCTTATCATTTTATCTTTCGCCTTTCCCACTTTAATTCTCTCTCTGCTACTCTTTATTGCGGTGATGCATTGTCTCTCTTCTTTTTCTCCACTTCGCAATTTCTGCCGGTTACTCCATTTTCTCTTTCGTTTCACCAAGCTTGCTACTAGACATCTTCTCTTATCTTCTCTCATCTTTTTTCTTTATAACTGCTATACTCTTATTCTCTACTCCTTTCCTCTTCTCCTCCTATGAAAGGTTTCCGACTCATTTCTTGGAATGTTAAGGGTCTCCGTAACCCTATTAAGAAACAACATATTTTGTCTCACCTTGCTCGTTTACAATGTCAAATTGCCTTTTTACAAGAAACGCATCTTTCCTCACAGGAATTGTCTATGTTGCACAGACAATGGGTTGGGGAAGTTTATTGTTCTCCGGCGGTTAATCATAAAAATGGTGTTGTTATTTTATTCCACGAATCTCTGTCTGTTCAAGTACAAAGAGAAATTGCTGATTCTAATGGTAGGTGGTTGCTTCTGGATTGCACTGTTAATGATGTTCATCTTTCCCTTTGCAATGTTTATGGTCCCAATGGCATTGACCCATCCTTTTGGAATGGGTTTTCCTCCCTCCTCTCCTCTAATGTTAGTGATGACCTGATTGTTGGGGGGAATTGTAATCAATTGATGGACCCTTTCTTGGATTGCCAATCTCAAGCACGTTATGTCCCCAACAAAATGCAAAAGTCTTTTCACAGATCCATTTCATCCAGAGGCATAATTGATTCATGGAGAATTTCCCATCCTGATTCTCTAGAATTGTCCTTTTCTCTCCTGTGCATGCCTCCCATTCCCGAATTGATTATATCTTTCTCTCACATCATGCTTTCCAATTCATGACCAACTCTGAAATAGGTTCTATCCTCATCTCCGATCACGCACCCATTATTCTAGATATGGATTACCCTTCCCCCACTCCCATGACTCGCCGTTGGCATTTCAATAATTCACATCTGCTTGACCCTACCTTCTCTGACCACTTTACACACTTCATGGATGATTTCTTTCATAACAACTTAAACACCTCTTCCGATTTCTACTTTATTTGGGATGCCTTCAAAGCTGCTGCCCGTGGTTGTATTATAGATTTTGTGTCCCGTAAAAAGAAAAAGGCGCTTACTCAGGCGTCCTCTTTCCTTAAACGTATTAAGGATCTTGAACACCTATATTTTACCACTAACTCTCCTGATTCACTAACTTCTCTTATTAAAGCTAAAATGCAATTTAACAGACACTCCTGGGATTCCACCTCTAATCAGCTTCTCCAATTTAATGCCAAAATGTATGGCGGTCGCAACAAGGCTAGCAGGGCACTAGCGAATTATCTCAAAATTAAAAAACAGAAATCTAAGATTGTTATGATTAAGGACCCCCTGGGTTCTCCCCAATCCTCGGATGCTAACATTCTTGATTGCTTTGTCCAATATTACTCTACCCTCTATACGCCTGAGTCCAATCCCTCTGCTGAACAAATAGACTCCTTTTTTCACTCTATCCCTAAACTCCCCGTCTCCCAGTGGGACTTTTCTTCCCTCGACGTCCCAATTTCAGAAAAAGAGATCCTTGCGGCTCTTTCTCCCCTCCCCAAAGACAAAACACCTGGTCCAGACGGATTTACAGTACGATTCTTTCTCCACTTCAAGACTGTTTTGGTTCCAGACTTGCTCCACTTAATCAATCATTTTCTTACCACAGGTGAATACAAAGGCTCTTTTACGCAGGCAATGCTTGTTCTTCTTCCCAAAAAATATAAGGACCCTACCCTGTGCAAAAACTACAGACCTATATCCCTTATCAACACTGATTGTAAAATATACGCAAAACTCTTAGCTCTATGTATTAATTCGATCATTCCCGACCTGGTTAATGTTTATCAATCTGGATTTGTAAAAGGTAGGTCTATTACAGGTAATTCTAGGACCCTTCTTAATATTATTCACCTTGCTGCTAAATTGGAAGTTCCTGTCGTTGCCATTACCTTGGATGCTGAGAAAGCATTTGACTGTGTTAATTGGGATTTTATGTTTGGAGTGCTTCGTTGGCATGGTTTTAGTCCCACTATTCTCAAATATATTTAATTACTCTATTCCGATCCCACAACTTCTATCTGGGTTAATGGTACACAATCAGCTTACTTCTCCCTTCATAGAGGAACCAGACAGGGTTGTCCATTATCCCCTCTTCTTTTTATTTTGGCGTTAGAACCTTTTCTTGAGAAAATTCGACAATCCCCTTCTTATTCTGTTTTTATTTATAAGGACGTTGAAATTAAATTCACTGCCTATGCGGATGACATTCTGCTTTGTATCTCAAACCCTGTAGATGATCTCCCTGCTTTTTTTCTTTACTAAATGATTATTCTTTAGTCTCCGGTTACAAATTGAACATAGACAAATCGGAAGTTCTCCCTCTCAACCGATATTGCCTTCCTCATATGTTCAGTGGTTCTGGTTTTAAGTGGAATCCCGGATTCATTAAATGTCTGGGTGTTTTATACGGCAACACCATTAGAGAAACTATCAAAATCAACCATTCTGATATTCTTAAAAAACGTTCCTCTCTTATAGAACGTTGGTGTCCCCTTTTCCTCTCATGGTGGGGTCGCCTCTCAACTATTAATATGATGCTCCTTCCTATTGTCAATTTTTATCTCTCTATGCTTCCTATCTCTCTCCCCCACTTCTTCTTCAAGTCCATCAAGAGTCACTTTTCCTAAATTTCTATGGAACAATCATAAAGCTAGGGTCTCACCTCTTCACCTCCAACAACCCAAACACCGTGGTGGTGTAAATTTTCCCAATATTTCACGCTTCCACTCTGCCTTTTCCCTTAAACGAATTTAGCCCTTCCTTCTGGATTCACCTTCTCCACCAGAAACGGCTTGGAGCCCTTTGGAATTAGCTCAACTTATCCCCTTCTCTTTCCTGACTGCTACCAAGCTCACTCAGCTTCCTCAAAAGCTTGTCTCTCCCATTTTTAAACACTCCAAAGCTCTAACACTTGCTCTATTTCGCTCCTTTTCTTCTCCTTCTGATCTTCACTTTGATACTCCGCTTTGGTACAACAAATTTCTCAAGATCCGTAATCGGGCGCTCTTTTGGAAGGAATGGATAGATAAAGGAATTCTTATTTATAAGCAACTTCTTTCCAATGACTCCTTACTAACCTTCCAGGAACTCCGGGATTCCTTTGGTATTTCCAATAAATATTCCTCTCACTTCCACACACTTACCCCTACATTATCCTCTATTATTTTACGGGACATTCCACCTCCCTCTGCTCCCCTTATCCCTACCTCTCCACCAGATTTCCATATCCCTTTCAAAGCCTCCGCCATTTATAAATTACTCTCCCATTTTCCCAGTGATAGGCCCAAAATCAAATTGGAACTTATGTGGGAGTCAGACCTTGGTCACACTTTCTCCATACTTACTTGGGATTCCATTTGGTCTAAAATTCACTCAGTTTCTTGCTCCGCCAGCACCACCCAGACCTTTTACTTCTTTTCCAACAGACTTTATTACACTCCTAGTGACCTGTATAAATTCAAACTAATGGATTCCAAAAAGTGTTGGTCCTGTTCTTGTGATACTAGTGTTTTGTTACATATGTTTATTCTTTGCCCTAAGGTTAAATTACTTTGGTCCAAGGTTTGGTCCACACTCAATAACATTTTGTCCTCTGATGTTCCTTTTGATATTGTACATGTTTTCCTGGGTGGATTGGCCCCAATTTGGAATGTTCCTCACCATACTCGTAAATTCATTGATCTTTTTATTGCTATTTCATTTCAAATTGTTACTGCCAATTGGAAAGATACTACAAATGTTGTTTATAATGCTTGGTGGAACCTACTCTGCCATCATCACAGATTAGACAGCGCATTTGATACATCAGTCTCTTTGTTGGTTAAACGTGATTTATTAAGGACTCCTTTAACAGATTTTTTTCTAGACATATCCCATGATCATCTAATATTATCTTCTCTCCTTCTGTTCTCATCCTATTTCTGCTATGAGATATTGTATTCCCTGTAGCACTGTCTCCTTCTCTCTTTCCCTCTCTCTTTCCCCCTCTCTTTCTCCCCCCCCCCTAAACTGGAAAAGTTATAAAAGCATTTCTCATTGGTATATTGTTTACCCCTTTTCTGGTGTTTGGTTTTACATTTGCATTGCTCTTATTGGTTTTTCTAATATTCACTTGGTGTTATTCACCATTGTACTGATGTTTTACGTTGTGTTAATCTACTCAATAAAGCTTTTTAAACTAAAAAAAAAATATGCTCTTCCAAAGCATGTGTATCAATCATTATTGAATGTGGTGATAGAATGTCTATAGCTATGTCCTTGACATTATTATCAAGACAAACAATAATTGCAGACCTGTTTAGCTGTTTTCTTCACACCCTGCTGCAGTTTTTTCTTAACAAACAGAACAGAATGCTGTCTCTAAATTCAAATAATTCATAGAAAAGTTCCACCTATTGTCACTAGATACTAAAGTTGATCCTTAAATAAACACCATAGAATCAACTTGTTCTACAAACAGTTTATGAGCTTTAGTTTCTTTAAGTCATGCAAGATAAACACAAAGGATACCCCTTCTGTGGAGCTGCAGCATTCCTTAAGGCAATTAGCAGAAAAACAAAACCTGTTTTCCTTCCAGGGAATAGTTAACAGTCCTTGAAACAGGATATTAGGAAAAGCAGAAATTCTATGTTTGGAGTCCGTTTAGCTGGTCACTACAATGTTGCTGTGACTTCAGCCTGAACCACTAGACCACAAATCCTAAATTACACACAATATGTCTCACAAGCATGTGATGCGTAGAAGTTCCAAGATATCAAATCATCTTATTAGTTTCCTGAAAATGTACTGTAAAAAGAGGAGGAACGGAATGTTGAGAAATCTGTGTTAAGGCAACAGCCATTTGTGATTCTACCCTTTCTTGTATTGTCTCTGTTTGTAAGTAAAAGTCTGGAATACATCTCTGATCATATTGCAGTGTGCCTTTAATGCTCTGGATGAGAATATGGGCATGCCCAGCACCTACTTTAAATCAACTTGTAATAGCAGACTGTACTGCACTTGAGGGGGCCTTGTGCATTCCTTGATCAAGGTATATCATGGCGCAGATGAAGTAGCTAGGATATCCTGATTTGTATACAAACCCTAGGCCCTTACGACCAAGTGACATTAGGAGTATTAAACATCTGTTTCTGGCCAGGCCGCAGGGAGAAAGGGAGGGTAGGGAACTTGCCAAGCTTAAGGTACAGTGAGAAAATACATCACACTAAGTTCAAGTTCACAGGCGCAGCCCTATTTGTCACTTGTTAAAAATGCTCACTATCGCTTACTGCTAACCAGATTTAGATTCAATCTCATACACTGGTTATTAGCCTCTCCTAAACGCTTCCTGAAGCATGGTACTTCAAAGCCATGTCCATGTGACAACTTCTCTGATCAGGACACTCTGCATTTTACATTTTTCTGTGAATTCTATGACCCTTTGCGAAACAATTCATCCTCCCACTCCTTAGATCTGGGCAACTTGTTCAAGTAAGGTCCGCACTATTGTATTTACAAATGCTTTCCTCCCCTATGGTTTGCTTCAGGGTCTCGAGTTTCTTTTCAGAAGCTTTAAGACTCAGGAAGAAGATGCTCATGGTCTAGTAAGCCTGAATCCGATTAGTGTTCCTTGGGCATTACTTGTGCTTATTTTATGATGGTACATTGTAAGGGTTGATTAAGTTGTTTCCTGATTACGCAAATGCACTGTCACACTTGCACTTTGTCTGTTGAATTTTATATTTCGAGCTGCCTCCCCTATTCTTTTCAACAATTAGTTTTATTTTTATCTGTTTCTATAAATAAGTCTTATTTGTGTTAAATGGACCTCCTATGTTTTTATGTTTTTTTCAAGCCTTTTTATTTATAAGTGCTTCTGATACAGCTGATTTTACTTCTGTGCTTTTATGGCCTTGACTGGCTGAATAAAGAATCTTTTAAATTGAATAGACTTGTAGTAAAAGTCTATTTTACATATTGTCACACATTGCTGCTTGTAAGGCCTGACAATGTTTTGGATGTCTTTTGTTGAAAGTGGAAAGAAACAATTGCAAAAAAGTAACTGTGGTTTTTGTTTCAGCAGGACAGATTACAGAGAGGGTGTGACTTCACCCTAAATGAAATGCTTTTTTGGTGATCTGGGTAGTTTTACCTGCCTGCAGTGCCTTTGGTAGCCCTTCTGGTGTGGAACTTCGTCCCCCAACCTTCCCTGAACTGTAGGCGGAGCTCTAACAGCGCCAGACATTTCCCATGGCGCAGGCTTGCTTTGTTGGTGATCTGGGACGTTTCGCCTGTCCGCAGTAACTTTGGTGGCCCTACTGGGGTGGGACTTCGCCCCCAGCCTTCCCAGAGCCATAGGAGGGTCTGTGATGCGCTATAAGAGCCAGGCATTTTCCGCGGATGTATGACGTTACAACGCATACGTTTACCACACATACCTTTACAACGCAGTTTTTACAACGCATACCATTACAACGCATAGCGCTTTGGGGTGCTGGATAGTGAATAGTTTAATTTACTATTCCAACTCCAGTCCCCGTGGACACTAGGGAAGGTGCTGGATAGTAAATTAAACGTATTCCCTATCCTAGAGCGCCCCCCAGCGCAATGCGTTGTAATGGTTTGCGTTGTAATGACTGCGTTGTAATGGTAGTGCATGGTAAAAGATTCGTTGTAAAGGTTGTATACCGTCTTCATCCTTCATCAACTGGAACAGGCTGGGCCACACCTCTTGATTTTTGCTCACCTGCAGCCGCCACCTTATCCTGAACTCCTCTTTGATCCCTGAGGTACTGTGTGCTATTATTATTAAATCTCTTCACTGCTTCTGTGGCAAAATGTGGAAAAGAAAAGTTACTCCTCTGCTCGCTGGGGCTCCACAAGCCCAATCCTGCACAATTGATAGCTTCTTGGTGCGGGCAGTAGATATAATTTCTAAGGAGATCCAGTAGGCTGAACAGCGGCTCTTCCTTACAGCTGAAGATAATGCCCCACAAATATTACAGTGACACCCTGGCTGATGGCCACAATTGTTTCCTCGCCCCCTCTGAAGGGAGTGTTGATGCTATTGACACTGGAGATGGTTTGATCGGATCAGAAAGCCTAAATAGTACTGAGTCTCTCACCTGGTGCTGGCCCTGTGGTTAAACAAAGAAAAAGGGCATGGAAACCCAAGCCAGGGAACCTAAAACTCCCACACGTTACGAAAAAGCTGAGTATATTACCCAGTCCGCCACAACCAGATTCTACCCTCTGAGACAGAATATGTTGTCGGCTTAATGACCTGCTTAATGTTAAATTACAGCCCATGTACGACTGCCTGACCGCTATCGAAGTACTCCTGAAAGACTTGATTAAAAATGACATGTGGTGGTGTTCCCCAGGCCCATCAAAAGAGAACTTAGGGCCCCAATAGGATGGCGGGCGGATCCCCCTCACCGGGCCAGCGGTAGTCACCGTCGGCCTGGCGGGGGGGACCTGCCCGCCATCCATGCAGAAATGACCCCCAGCCATATTACAAAGGCTGGGGGGTCCGCGGCAGACGGAAAGACCGTCCACCGCTTTGCCGCCCGGTCGACATGTCGACCGGGCAGAAAAGGGTTCTATATGCACCGCCAGCCATATTAGGATGTGGGCTTTGAAATGCGCCGACATGGAAAGGCATGCAGAGTCTGCTTGGGGGGCCTGTTGCGGGCCCCCAGGGACTCCGGGGGGTTAAGGGGTGCGCCTGAGAGTTCCATGCACAACATGGCAGGCACCACCCGGTGCCTGCCATGTTGTGCATGGAAGTGCACAACATGCCTTCCTGTCACTGTGGCGGGCCGTGCTGAGTGCACCACCCGCCACAATGTTAGGAATGCAGGATGCGCCTGCCACTGTGGTGGGCGCATCCTAACGGCAGCCACGGGACCCCCGCCCTTATTGCGGGCAGTCCCTTTGTACGACCGGTCCGCCCACCATCCTAATGTGCCCCTTAGTGTGGATACAAGGCCAACTCACTCATTGATGGCTACTTGGATTAATGTTAGGGAAAATGTGGAAGGGATGACGACATGAGCACAGACCTGTGACATCCACAAGAACTCCTTCTGGGCATATAATTTGGGTGGGAGCTTGTCCAGACGCCCTTACTGTGATTAATCTTCCATCAGCCTGCACATGGTTATTTTAGCTAACGCTCCAAGCTTGGCCCCTGGTGTAACAGTGTTGACATTGAAATTAAAAAAATAAGGCGACACACATGCTCAATACCAATGTGAGACGTTTTTGTTACATTCAGGAAGAAGCCTCTTCGAATGCAGAGTTGGGGGCATAGGGCCTCTACCTAGATAGTTTCCCGGAGACTGTATAATCATACATTTTCGAAGGCCTCTGGTTGCTGGGAAAATTCTGGCACAGGCCAAGTCTGCTACCATAAAATCAAGATCACTAAAGATCCTACCTCTGTCTTTCTTTCTACAAACATCCAGCTTTGAACAATGGAAACCAAGCCTCCTCTCAACTCTCTACTTCATCGCAAAGTGCGATACAGCCCCTGCTTGTGAACAGATTCATGGTACTCTCTGGTATAGAGGATAATGATTGACAGAGTATAAGGGAGTCTGATTATGATGCTGGCCAGGTGGCATGGACTCTGGACATATGGATATAAAACACTTGAGCTGAATAATCACCCTCCCCCTCTGGAAACTAGGGGTACCCTAGGACCACGTGAAGGACTCCCAACCTCTTCCTCTTGGTCTGGTATGCGTATCTCCATAGGAGACACAACTCCTGGGCGTAGTGAAGATTCAGGCCTAGATGTATCAAGCCTTTTGCGAATCGCAAAGGCCAAAATTCGCAGAATTTCGGCCTTTACGAAACGCAAACGGTCTATTTGCATGTTTTGGCATGCCGTAAAAATTCGCAATTTAATTAATCGCAAAAATTTGCGATTCCTTATTTTGCCATAGCATTTTACAATTGCGAATTTCGGTTAAGAGATCGCAAATTACCACCAACTTGTAGTTGATGTTAATTTGCGAATTCTTTTAAAAATGCACAATTTGGCATTTTTGAAGGTGGCATGTGACGCACACACATGCCCATAGGGCATGTATGTGTGCCATATGCACAAAATATAGATTTCAGGGGTGCAGCAGGGTGTCTTTGAGACACCCCTGCACCCTTGAAATTATTCTCAAATTGCGATTAGCAAATTGCGAATCGCAAATTGAGAATATTTTCCCAATCATTCCTATGGGCCTCCTGGCCCATAGGAATGCATGGGAAATTATTCCTTATTTGCGAATTCGCAAAATGCGAATTCGCAAATAAGGAAGACTAAGAAATCGCTAAAATATAGCATATTTTCTACATACATTCCATTTTGCGATTTCTAACTAGCGATTCCTTAAAAATCGGTATTTAGAAATCGCTAATTGGAATCTTGATACATCTGCCCCTCAGACATTGGTCAAACTCTTCTTGCAGCCTGTAAGGAAGGCATGGTCTCATCTCCTCCCAGCAACGGTGACACTACATTGAGATTCCTAAGCTGAAATATTGCTGGTTTGGTTTCTAAGCTACATACACAGTAAGGATTGGCATACCTTGGTCAACACCTACGATGTTGTTTTCTTGCAGGAAATATGGGTGCCGAATAATATATGTTTTGATGGGTATACATACTTTAATCTCCCTGCAACACCCTCCCCTGTTGACCGAGCAAATGGGGTTTCCCCGTTTGGTTCAACATAGGTATTGGATGTAAAATATTGCCAATACCAATTTAAGGGGGCTCCAAACACTGCGATCATTATCAGCTAGGAAAAATCTGAATTTCCAGGAGTTGTTTGCCTTGATAGAAAAACTAGCTAATAACAAAAGTATACTTAGGAGGATTATTTAATCGAATTCTGACTGGTGACTTTAACGCTAAATTGTGTGTATTGCTCACTCTCTCACCATTAACCTTTGATCCATTACTGGACAAAGTTGACCAGGTGGATGTTATGGACCCAAGGGGGGAATTACTGTACACATTTTTGGTAAGCCACGATCTAGAGTGCTGTTTCTACTCTGGCAACCTCAACCACACCGACATATATTGGGAGGGAGGGTGTCTTGATAATTAATGATATCTTTGTCTCCGGAGCATACACTCTCTTACCCTGGCGGGGATGGTTCTCCCCTACAAATATATGTAGATCATAATCCAGTAGCCCTCTCCATCAAAATACCAGTAAAAGGCCAGAGGATTACTAGTGAGAGGCGGCAGGTCCTATCCACAAAAGATGCAGGGCGTAGGCTTGTTTGGCACTCTGCAGATGTGAAACTGATAATGAACCAGACTGGGTGTGAGGATTTGGTTAACTGCTGCTCATTGGAGGCATCTTGGCCTACTGTTGTTTTAAGTAGCTTCATATGATTTACTTCCCAAATAAAAGATATGATGGCTACCCCCATAGGAAGAACTGTAACATATAGCAAGTAATGGTTTAAAGCAAATACAATTGCTAATACTAAGTTAAGTAAAGAACTGAAGCAATCCCCCAGGGACTAGGTTGCAATTAGTGCAAATAGAAAAGCCTACACTCTCGTCCCCATTGCTCACTAACATAATTAATTCTGCATTTAATGTTGGGGTCCTGCCTTCCTGGTGTAAGTCCATAGTTGTGCCAGTCTTCAAAAAGAAAAATATGCACCACCCAAAGTGCTACTGTCCAATCTCGCTTCTTGACTCTGTCACAAAAATAATAATGAGAAACATACTTGAGCACCTACTTTGTGGACGACTGAGAGAAATATCCTATCCGCAGCCCAATATGGTTTTAGGAAAGGCCTCGAGACTATAGAATGGTGTTTTGACTTACATCTTCTAGTGGCCAAATACAAATTGCCATGGATAGCTCCTTACAGTTGGCCTTTTTGGAGTTAAAAATAGCTTTTGTTTGTTTAGTTAGGTTTAATCTGTTGGACATTCTAATTTCTTTGGGCTTTGATGTGCACCTGGTCGACTTCCTAAGATACGTCCACTGGGACCTATCAGCATCTGTAAGGCATGGGGACCATGGTGATTGCAAATTCTCATTTTTAGTTAAATGAGGAGTGCAGGGTTGTGTGCTAGTCCCAATATTCTTCTTGTCGCATATACATGATTTAGAAGCTTATCTAGAGAATGTGGGGACGGATGTGCCACAGACCAATAAAAAACCCCTGCCTGCTCTCCTCTATGCAGACAACACTGCTACTTGCCAGGACAGCCAATGTTTAAAGATGTTAATCTCCAGCTTAGTGGTATTTGTGAAAAAACTTGACATGGAAACTAACTTCCAAAAAGTTTTACCATGGTGTGTGACCCGAAAAACACTAAAACCTGTCTTATCATATTGAGGGAAGATCGACAGAGAAAGTGAGCCCGTTCTAATGTCTAGGGCTGACGTTTGATGTTGCATGTACCTGGACCCTGTATATCAGGAATGGGAAAGACCGCTTCCTGAGTGCAGTGGGTACCATTTTCTCACTAGCTGCTTCTATAGGGGAAAAAACTCATTCCACCTATTCTGGAAATTTATAGGAGAAAGTGTATCCCTACTCTGTCCCATGGCACTGGGGTTATAGGGATGTACGTAGAATACACACAGAGGAAAATACAGTTTGTAGACGTGTGCCTGGGATTCCCTTGTCTATCTCACACTTTGTATCTCATCAGGAGTTAGTCCTGGAATATGTGGAGGACTCATTAAATCTTGCCTGTTGCTGTTATGGTGCTCAATCTGGTTGAACCGGGCAATTATTTTAGACTGCCTCTCTTGCTCACACAGGCCCAAAATTCCTTGGTTAAAATTATTAGGGAGACAACCCTTGACCTAGGCTGTTCTTACATATAAGAGAAGCTGAGTCTATTAAAAAGAATGAAAAAGGTTGGGTTAGGGACCGCTTTCTCTCCCACAGAAAGGCCCAGCTGGAGGGCATGGAATTAATGAAACCAGCAGTAAGACAATATTGCCTCTTGCAAATGACTGTGGAGGTGACTCCTTATTTGAACAGCCCTGTCCCTGGTACATAGGAAAGAATATTGTTGACCCAATTCCGACTAGGGTCTATTATGCTTCCCCCAAGGACAGTTTGCTCCCTCAGACATATGTACTTGCCCATGTGACGAGCTGTCCCCTCAGACTCTTTTGAACTTTGTCTTTTTTTGCAAGTATTATCTTCCCCTCACTAGACAATTCTTATGGGTTCTGCCTTAACAACAAAATTAGCAAGTATAGATTAGCTTTGATATTTTTACAACAGTTAGAAGGCCATGATACATGCAGTGCAATTGGTTCCTTTTTGAAAAGTGCACTTTACCTTTGTAAATAAATGATGTTTTAATGTCGATACTTGTATTGTCTTCTACTTTACATATGGTGCTAGCGGGACTGAACCCTACCTATAACATCTAGAGAGCCTTATTGCACGCAATACAGTAGGCTCACTCTAAAAAATGCACTACATCTGTAAAGATTTATCACGTTCTTATGATGACGCATCCACTGTTTTTAATGTTAAAATGGTGCTAAAAGTCCCCTTCCCACTTTTGTATCGTGATTTTTATGTCATCATTGTATTTTATTATTGATTACTTTTCTTTTCTTGTGATTGTAACCTCTATTTATTACATTTACGGTGTTTAACATTTCGAAATTGCCTTTTTTAATGTTCTATCTTTTATGATCGGATTTTGTGAGATCAAATATACGTTTTTGGAAGAACATAAATGTTCAGTTTTTTTAAAATCTTTATTCGGATACGAATAAAATATATCCATAAAAGCACATTCAAGATAGCAGCAATAAAACAACAGCACAATAATCAGTAGAAGAGTGGTTTATGAGATGAAAACGTCGCATCTAAAAAAGTTGCTAAGCATGACCATCATAAATTCAATACATGTTAAAAATATTTAAAAAACAAGCAGAATTCATCAATTAAGCATTAAAAGTTAAAAGTGGTGGGGAGCAAAAATTATAAAC
Organism: Lissotriton vulgaris; assembly: GCF_964263255.1. NCBI lineage: Eukaryota > Metazoa > Chordata > Amphibia > Caudata > Salamandridae > Lissotriton > Lissotriton vulgaris. Next base: position 1,299,347,845 of record NC_141695.1, on the reverse strand, counting down.
CAGACTTCAGGGTGTACACATTGAAATACGAACACGCACTGCAGCTTTCCAAACAGAGCAAACCCGAAAGGTTAGCTCTTCATCTTCCAGGGCAATGTCCATATGGTAAGCTGCCTTATAATCATTCTCGAGTGTGAACTTGAAAAATGTAATCAAAAACAATTTAGTGTATTTTAAATAATACTTGCAAAAAAATAAGAAATGCAGCTTAGATTGTTTACCGTGACCGTCACAAGGGCACAGCAACTGATCAAGGTTAGGGCTAAACCCCAGAGGAAAACATAGCGAGAATTTTATCGCTTCAGCCCTTAGGCGAAAAAACAGACCCCTCTCCCACCGGACGATAGGTTTTAAAAGGTAGCTAGATGGAGAATGGGAGATATTCTCAATAAGCATGTATCTAGCAACAGAGGGTTTCAAAGCCTCTGTGTTGTGTCTAGTTTTACTATAGAGAGTGTAAATGTTCATATTCATGTTCACTAGGTGATCTAGGTTGTCTAGGTCCTAAATTAATAGGTTAATGCTGGGTTGTGCTGACAATAATCATTATCTAGGCTCTAAGTCTATTAATGTATATTCTAGAAAAAGGCTCTCTAACATTCTTTCCTAATAACATAACATAACATGTGTATTTGTAAAGCGCACTTTCACCACTACGGGTATTTTGGCGCTGAATAGTCAGTCCAACGTCATTTTTCAGCGCTAGAGGCAAAAATAGCTTATAAATACACTCCTAATGAAAAAATAAAATAAAAACAATGGAATGATGAATTGAGCAGCCAGGGCCAAGTCCAGCACATGTCAAGAACCCCACCAGTCATGGTGTCCAGCCTGAGTCCCAGGGGAAGAAGAAATGCAGAATCAGAGCCTCATTTATGAAAAGAGTAAAGTTGGGGAAAAACAGTGATCTAGCATTTTACATAGTGCCATCTTTGTGACACCATGGCAGCCAATGACTGGGCCTGCATCTGAGACCCGAAGTGAGAGGCAGCGGTGCTGTGGAGTCACTGCGGGCAGACGGTGGAGACAGGCTGCGTCAGGCCCAAGCCTGTGGGCTATTGCAGTAGACATTGAGGCACCGGCGTTCGCCCTTAGCTGGTGGCAAAGTCTGGCAAGTCGCATGGAGATACATTGCTGACCTGGGTGAGAAGGCTGCCTAGAGCCCCTTGGCACTCTAATCGGTGGAGGCTCTCCTTCGTACTGGCGTAGGGAAGGCTGCATTGCATAGCACGCTCCAGCACTACACCGGGGTGCATAGAGGAGATTGTCAATGGTGGGCCGTGCCTATCTGCATCACAGGCCAGAGAATGTGGTGCTGCCTATATGCTGTGGAGGGTGGGGCCTCTGATTTGCGCTGAACCTATGTGGTGGGAGCGTTGCAACTTCATGCCTAAGGGGGCCCTGTTGCCTCACCAGCATCGGTAGGTTCCCCAGTGGATTTGGCGGTGACTGCTGTTCCCAGGTTTGTGAAATTCCACCTGGCTGACCCACAGATTCGGAGAGAGCACAGCACATTGAGCCCCGGTGTTGATGTCCAGATGAGGAGAAGGTGGGACATGGAGTGGAGGAGGCTCAGGGTTCGACTCGGGCCCAAGCCTAGCGCCTGTGGGTGGCGCACGCTGTGCCCTGAGCAATCCCTGTGCGGCCGCTGACCTACATCACTTAGGGCACCACACAAGAGTGGTGGGGGACTCAGCTAACTTTCTCTAGTCGCTGATACGATCGTTGGTGTTGGTGGGTGCCAGGGGCACAGGGGTCAGTTCAGGCCCAGGCCCTTGTGCACACAGCTTGATCTGCCATCATTCCCTGAGGCACTGGAGAACACAGAATCTGGTCCCAATGTTATATCAGAGGAGGCGACAGGGTAGTGCTACCTTACCTTGCCCCCCTAGTAGTGAGCTTTTGGGTGTCCAGGGGATTTTTATTGGTGCCGCCCCAATGTAGATTCCTGGCAAGCATACACCTGACTGGACGAGAGGGGCCGGCTGGCCACACTGCACTGCATATCATACATAGTGCCAAGGCATCTGGCGCAATGATGGCCTCCCTGCACACGGGGCCAGCATTGACATTTGGCAACTCTTTGTGTCAGTGAACCGAGCAGCTGGGGATTGTTGGCCACCGGGGCGGGTGACAGTTGACACACTGAACTCCAAACTAGACTCTGTACTCGCAGCAGGTACCTACAGTGAACATACACCCACTTCCTTTGAGGGCCATATAGACAAAATCACAGTCAAATTCACCCTGGAGCACACAGATCATCGCAAGATGACTTACAGGGTACACAACATTGAGGAAAAACTCACCAAAGTCTCCCCTGATTACCCTGACCGCAGCATTGGAGTAACAGCAGCTAATGACACATGTTGACTCACTAGAAAGAACAGCGGAGGATGCTGAGGCCCACTCCGGATGTAACAATGTGAGGGTGTTGGGTGTACCCGAGGGAGCAGAAGGGGCTGATGCAGTGGCATATACTAGGGCTGGGCGTAGTTTGCGAAGTAGCGCTATGCGTAGCTACGCAAAGTGAACTTCGCACTACTCAAGCTACATGTAGCACTACGCGAACGGCGTAGTACCCTGTTCGCACTGTGCAAGATACCGTTTTCAATTATTGCACATTGCGAACAAGGATCCGGCACTGTGCAATTATTGAAAACGGCATCTTGCATAGTGCGAGCTGTAGTTTTCTGCCGCTCAAGTAGATTTTTACTCGAGCAGCAGCTTTCTCAACACGAACTGTTAACTTCTCTTCGAGAGCGGTCGCGAGTTTACGCGACCACTCGCAATGAGAAACCTGACCTCCCCACATTGAGAATCTCGCTGGGAGGTTTATTTTCCACGCTCGCGATCGGCAACTTGATGTTGCTGATCGTGAATGAGGAAAAAGTTTTGCCGGGATGTCATTTTGCTTGCTCGCGGTTGCCAACTTGAAGTTGAGGACCACCAGCAAGCAATAAATTACCGCTGCACTACGCTACGCTTGTTTGCACTGTGTTACGTGCAGTTCACGTAGTGCTAAGTAGCACGAACTACACGAGTGTAGCGTAGTGCTTTGCCCAGTGTCAGCAAATACTGAGACATGGTTGCGTGGTCTACTGCCAACAGGGGCACTCTCCCCATTCTGTCTTGTGGAGCGGACCTGGTGAGCCATTAGCTGCCGGGGACAGGTCCTAGACTCTTTCTCTAGACTCTTTCTCTTCCACCGCAACACAGTCACCCTTGTACCATGGTGCAAGGGTGGCTGCATTGGCACATGGCAGCCATTGTGCGCCAACGCAGGGGATTAAGACAGGAAGGCTTATTCATGCACCCATGTTGACTGTTTAATCGCTGCCGGAGAGTCATTTTCTTGAGGCACTTGCAGCATGATTTGTGCACCACGTTGTACCGTATTTAAAAAGTGAAGCATCTAGACATATTAGCAACCTTGTAAAGCCCTGCGCCACATTATACCTGCATCAGGTATGATCTATGCAGGGTAGGCATTCACCAGCAACAAAGCCTTTTCGGAGTGGTGTAGTGAAATATATGCTTCTTTCACTGCAACACTTCTAGTGTGCCACTGCGTCAAATCCTTACACCTGCCTCATACCAGGCTTTGGGGTAACTCAGTGGCATAGGAATAGTCATGCCCCCATGAATTGCTGGAGTTGTGTCATGCTTGCGAGACAACTGCTGCAATGCCTGACTTTAACTTCAACAGATACGTCAGGATTCCAGTCGTAAAATTCCTTGCAGCGCTGTTAAGCACCCAAACATCTTGTATGTGGGCCCACGCGCTTGCACCAATTTTAAGTCCAGGTATTTTCCGACCTTAAAAAACGTACTCTAATTGGACTTAGGGGCAGTTAATTGGGATTTACGACACACAAGGGATTCCTTGTAAAATTGTGTTGTGTGTATTGCGTGAGTTTTTACATGGGAATGCCTACCGTGCATCTCATTTTCAGTAAGTCATGCTAACAGAAGTGACGATGTGAACATTTCCTGTTAACATGTGAAAAATGCTGCTAACTACAGTTAGCAGCAACTCGTAAATAAGGCAATAAACAAAAAGCTGCAGTAACTCCAATAAATTTATGCTACGGCATCGCTAAGTTGTTGTAAATATGCCCCTATGTTTCACACAAAACAAACTCTACGTATCTGTAATTTTTGTCTTAACAATAGTTCTGTTTTGCTGTAGTAGACAACTATATTTGTAACAGGTGGCAAGTGTATAGAAACTATGAGAGCTACATATTGACAAACAGTGCATGAAAAATACTTGCAATGACTACAGTATAAATGTTGGGAGAATGGGAAGAGCAAGAGAAGAATGATAGGCACCTGGAGAGGAAAAGGGGGATAGTGAGAGTTAGAGGACGTGGGAGAGGATGAGAAAGCGATAGTGAGGAGTGTGAAAGAGAGGGAGAAGGAGGGAGATGGAGATCGTGGGTTAAAGGCAGAGGGAGAAGGCCGCAAAGAAGAGAGATAAGGAACTGAAGGAAAAAGGTTTGATGGTAAGTCAGAGTCAGAAGCAGTAAAGACATCCTCAACTGCTATGCTATTTGTCAACAGATATGTTGACAAAGGCGATAATTTTGTTAGATTGCCCTACTCTATTCAGAAAATGAACAGAATATGCAGCAACTGTCCTGATTTTATTTTTTGGAGGAGAATATTGCCCTTCTGGTGTTAATTGAGCAATAAAAGCCCAAGTATGGATAACGTTTTAGAAGAACCTAAATCTATACTAATATGTGCATTAGAGTATAAGTTATATATTACATATAGATGATATATTATATTATATTATATTATATTATATTATATTATATTATATTATATTATATTATATTATATTATATTATATTAAAGAGTGGTAGTAGGCACTCTGTAGTCATAATTAGGATTCCAAGAGATTGGAATTCCTTGGATATTTGATTGATAATAGCTTTGCTACCATTTGACGAATCGCCACAAAACTTTGCAGACATATTTCTCTTTTTACATTGACTGATGTTGCAGAGCTTCATGATGATTCATTAAGGGGGTGCTAAGAAAAACCAGCAGTGTTCCAAAACACATTATTCCACTAATGCATTTTCCATCTACTTTTGTATCAAACTTATCAGCAAAACAGCTGAATGGATTTTCATGAAATGTGGCAAGAATGTAGATAATGGTGTGGAAAGGATCCTTTTAGCAATTTCTTGAAAATTCATTCCGTAGTTTTGTAGTATTAAGGGACAAAAACTTAGTGATATATTGAGCTGCAGTATTTTCACAGTATACAGTGGTACATGGCAATGACAAAACACACACAAAACACACTATTATTGGGTAATGACTGCTCTTGGAAAAGTAAAAGGCAGTCATATTGTTTAGACCAAACTTTGACTGTGTTCTGGGTTTGGACCTGAGATATACATTAGTACTATATTTACCACCTATAGAAAGACCTAACACACTTTACAAAACTGATAATAGTTAGGCAAAGGTATTTATATTGGTCTATACATTTTAGAAAAAAGGTAACCAAGTACTGCAATACCACCTAGGAAAGTAATGCAGTACCTTTTGAAATCTCAAAAAAAAAATATTAAACAACTATAAAAAAAAATATTTTTTATTTTTTGTCATAAACCCTTATTTTTCATTTCAATAGGTACCACTGCAGCACTTCCAAGATACCAATGCGGTATTCCGTAACCTTTTTTCAAACATATATACAGCAACAAAAGTACTTTTGTCTAACTATTCTGACTTTGGCAACATGCCTAATTTCTTACTATAGGTCAGAAATCTTAGTAATAAGGTATATCTCATTTAGAAACCAAGAACTCAGATATTCTGTCACTATATTTGTCTAAGAAGTTGGTCTCCGCCACTCCGTTCTATGCCACTCTACTCTAAGGGTTAGAAAAGGGGGTGGTGATGGACGGAGCATCTGAATCAATCAAACACTCACACCCAGTCAAAAGATCTGGGTTTAATCCATCACCGTTCTTTAGCCCACTTTGCCACCCCAGTTCAGACATGGCTATATGCAAATCAGTCTGACCCTGTGCCTCATGGGAACAGTCCAGCCCGAACTGCCAAGCTATGTATTCCCTGGACCGGAAACAAGCTTCCGAGCACCGGTTTCTGGCATTCCAGCCGTCTTCAGCCCGGCTTGCTTAAATCCAGTGGCAAAGTGAGCAAGGGACTCACGTCTGAGCATACCCTGCCACACTTATGGCGGCCAAAAGCGGTACAAAAGGGGGTGGTGATGGACGGAGCATCTGAATCAATCAAACACTCACACCCAGTCAAAAGATCTGGGTCTAATCCATCACCGTTCTTTAGCCCACTCTGCCACCCCAGTTCAGACATGGCTATATTTAAGTCAAGTCAAAAAGGCTTTATTTCGATAAAAATTATCATAAAAGCTTCATAGTAAAAATACACAAGTTCATTTGATTAAAAAAGAAATACAACAAATTAATTATATTAAACTTTAAAAATCTTAATTTGCCAATAAAAGAAGCATGTCATAGGGATTAGATTAAAAAAGAATTAAACATTTTCTTTAAGCCTTTTACTTCTAATACACCAAGCCCACGATAAAAATTTTGAGAGGGTACAAACATACAGTGGACGTGAGTCTGACATTAAAATACGCAGTGCCTCAACATGGTGCCTAGTCCCCAGCAAGCGGCACAATTGCTTGAGCCATTTTCTTCTTGGTCGGGCATACTCCTGACACTCAAACATAAAATGTGCCACTGACTCATGTTTGAGTGGGCACGAGGGGCAGAACTCTGTGGTCTGAGCTGGCGGTTTCCACCGAGATGTGAAGGTATGCAGAGGAAGAGTTCCAGTTCTAAATTTAAAGTAAAGGGACCTATCAAATGGTTTCTCAATAATGTCTAAATAGAGTTCCCGAATTGGTAAGTCCTTGAATCTCAAAAAGTCCTCCGTCAATCTGCCCAGTGTACAATTGGTACTCCTTTTGCTCAGAATCCAATTCCAGTACAAACTCATGAGTGTTGCCTTTGGTGGAGATGCCTTGTTTATCCAGGCTTCACTTAAGCCCAAGTCACACAAAAGGGATTTCATGTCTCGTAGCCATTTAATTGTGTACCATCCTGGTAGTGACATTATTTCAGAGAGCCCTTTCGCATAGTTGGCGAGCTCCGGAACTTGCCACAACCGGGCCCATAGAAGTAGGGGCCGGAACTTTGCTAGGTATTCAATAGGTCGGCAACCTAGATCAAGCATTAGTGGGGTCATGGGAGTGCCTTGGGGGATTGACATAATTGCCCTGCAGAACCTCCTCTCAGATCTTGACAATTCGTTAATTTTGCATGAGCCCCATACCTCTGCCCCATACAGAGCAGAGCTAACTCCCTTTGCTATATAGATGTCGATGACAGGGGCTATAGGTCTTATGGCACAAGAACGTTGTTCCTTCAGAAGGGCCCCAGTTACCCTCTTATGGGCTAACAACATTTTATCTAGGTGGGGGGCCCAGTGCATATTGTGCGACAAACGGATGCCTAGGTAATCAAATACGTCTACCCTCCCCAAAGGTACACCGTTCAACTTAGGGGGGCATACAGGGTTTTTGGGGGGATTCATCACAAGATATTTCGTTTTATAGGTATTGATTACCAGGTCCCGTTCTACACAAAAAGTCTGGAAGTTGTTAAGAAGTTTTTGGAGACTCATTGGGGATTTGGACAGGAGGAGTGTGTCGTCAGCAAAGAGAATGGTGGGTATACGATCCCCGGCCAGGGATGGTTCGTCTGAAGGGTCTATCAGCAGGTGCTCGACCACTCCGTTGATATACAAAGAAAAAAGGATGGGAGCTAAAACACATCTCTGGCGAACCCCTCTCTCCACTGGAATGCTGGTGTCTTTTTTCTCCCCCTGTACCCCATCTAATCTGGGCAAAGCTATTGTCGTGGAGCCTTACAAGTAACGTTAAAATATAGTGCGGTATCCCCATATCAGTAAGGGCTCTCCAAAGGGTCTCCCTGGGTACAAGGTCAAAGGCAGTCTTTAAATCGATAAATGCGAGATAAAGACTGCCTTTGCCTATGACCACCACCTTCCAGTACACTAGCATCAATCTAAAGGCTTGTTCAATTGTGCCAGTGCCTACTCTAAATCCTGCCTGGTAATCGGAGAGGATGTTATTATCATTGATCCAGTCCAGTGTTCTAATCAACAGTACCTTTCCTGCTACCTTTTGGCTTATGTCCAGCAAACTTATAGGTCTATAATTAGACGGGTCGTCCCTGGCACCTTTTTTAAAAAGCTATCCAGGCTGAAGAAGGCTGATAGCCAGAAACCGGTCCTTGGATGCTTGATTCCGGTCTAGGAAAGACATGGCTTGGTAGTTCAGGCTGGACTGTTCCCATGAGGCACAGGGTCAAGGCTGATTTGCATATAGCCTTTGTCTGACCTAGGGTGGTGTCGCCCGCAATGCTAGTGGCGGTACCACACATTCCATTAGGATGCGCCCGCCACACTGGTGGGCGCATCCCGTATTTTTAACATTGCAGCAATGCTAAAAATGCATGTTGTGCTTTTCAATGCACAACCTGACAGGCACCGCGAGGTGCCTGCCACATTGTTCATTGAAAGGCAGGGGGTACCATAGGTACCCCCCATGTGCAGCCCCCACCTCCCCGGAGCCCATGGGGGTCTGCAACAGGCCCCCCCAAGCAGACTCCTCCAATGCCGCCACTGAAATGCATCTGAAAGGCCACATTGTAATATGGCTGGCGGTGTCTTTCAGACACCGCCACCATATTAAACCCTTTTCCGCCCGGTCGACTTCTGGACCGGGCGGAAAAGCTGCTGCCGGTCTTTCCGTCCACCTTGGACCCCCTACCATGGTAATATGGTTGGCGTCTTTAATGGGAGGATTGCGGGTGAAACGCCCCATGCAGGCCGACAGTAGCTACCACCTGCCCGGCGGGGGTGATCCGCCCGCCATCCTAATGGGGTCCTAAGTCCCTCCACTGTAAGACACTATACAACACAATACTCTATGACATAACAATTCACTCAACTCTACGACATGCCTCTCCATTATACTCTACCACATACCACTCCACTCTACTCCACTCCATTCTACATCACTCCACTCTATGCCACAGTACTCTATGCCATTCCACTCTATGTCACCCCACGCTAAGCCACTCCACTCTATGCCACAACACTCTATACCACAACACTCGACAAAATGACACTGAACGACACTCCACTGTAATGCCACTCCACTCCGCTCTGCTCTATGACCTTCTACTCCACTCTATGCCACTTTACACCTACACTCTACCAAACTGTACTCCACTCTATGCCTGTCCACACTTGAACACTATACTCCACTCTATAGAATTCTACGACACTCTACTTCACTTTACGCCACTGTACAACACTCTACTCAACTCTATGGCACTCTATGCAGCTCCCTCTATGAAACTTGTTAGAAATGGGGTCTCTAGTTGTCAGTCAGTATGCATTCTGTCCAAGTAGGAACCCTCACTCTAGTCAGGGTAAGGGAGTCAGGTTTATCACAGAAGCAATGTGTAAAGCTTTTGTACACACATACCCACACACGCACACAGACACACCCACACTCACACACACACAGTAACACAGTCAAAACACTAAAAAATGGGTCCACACCAGTTTCGAAAAATAATCAATATTTATCTGAATAAAACAAGATAAAAATGACAAAAATACAACATACACAAGTAAACATATCACTTTTCCAAGGTTCAATAAGTCTTAATTTATCAATGGATGCAATGTTTTAGCACAAAGTACCTGAGAAGAGTAAAAAAGAAAAGATGATGCTGGCGGTAGGGGAGGTGGGATGCTGTAAACCACTGTGATGCCTCGGTTACTTACTACGCAGTAGAGGTAATGTGTTGATTCCTTACTGGCAGAAGAGATAATGCGTTTATTCTGTACTGGCAGAGGAGGTGCTGTGTCAATTCCTTGCTGGTAGGGGAGGTGATTAATTTGGGTTCGGACACGCAGCCTTGGTTCCTTTCTGTAGTGTGGTGTTGATGTAGAATTTGGCACCCAGAGACTATGCTCGAAAATCCAGACATACTGCATTGATTCCACAGCAATGAAGCGTGCGCTGCATCAGAGTTGGAGCAGTACATCATGGACTTCAATTATGAAATGCTCGAACCTCCCGCTGCAGTGGTTCTTCGGATGCACTGCGAGGGAAAGCTGGGGCCTGTAGTGAAAGCCATGGTCGATGCGCTGATCAGAAACCACGCTGCTGGCAGTGTGGATGCGTCGAAGTTCATAGCGATGCTTAGATAAAAATGCTGGGAGTCAGTACCTGGATTTTCTCCTTTAGTTCACCAGATTCCACTTCCAAGGGCCAAGGAACTTTATTTGGCACCACTAGGCAAGTCAGGACTCTCAGCACAAGACCCCAAGCACTGGTAGATGAAGTCTTTGATGGCACTGAGATGTCTTAACAGGAGACACGTATCCACAAGCCATTGAAGAACCTTGGAAGTAGGATGTAGAAAGCAAGGTCCAGTCCTTTCACTCTCAGAACAGAAGCAGCAAGCAGCAGGCCAGCACAACAAAGCATCCAGCAAAGTGTCAGTCCCTCCTAGAGCATCCAGCTCTTCTTCCTGGCAGAATGTTGTTTAGTCCAGAAGTGTTCTGAAGTTATATTGTCCATGCTCCAGTACTTATACCAGTTTCTACCTTTGAAGTAGGCAAATTTCAAAGGAAAGTCTTTATAGTGCACAAGGCCCTGCCTTTCCCTGACCTGGCTCCAGACACACTACCGGGGCATGGATAAGGATTTGTGTGAGCACAGGCCCAGCCCTATTCAGGTGTCAGTGACAACATCTTCCCACCACTCTAGCTCAGGATGGCCCATCCACATGCTGATGGCCAATCAGGATATGCAAGACACACCTCAGCTCCCTTTTTGTGAACATCTAGAGTGAATGTACAAGACCCCAACTGTCATCCTCACCCAGACAGGGATTCTACAGACAGGCAGAGGCACAGAATGGTTAAGCAAGAACATTGCCATTTTCTAAAAGTGGCATTTTCAAACACGCAATTTAAAAACCAACTTCACCCAAAGATGTTTTTTTACATTGTGAGTTCAGAGACCGCAATCTCCATAACTCTCCCTGCTCCCAATGGGAAATTACACTTAAAAGATATTTCAATGCATTCCCCTTGTTACCCCAGGGGAGAAATAGTCCATGCAATATTGAAACATGAATTTAGTAGTATTTCACTATTAGGACATGTAAATCACAGCAGCACATGTTCTACATTTTAAATACACTTCACCCTGTCCATGGGGCTACATTGGGCCTACCTTAGGGGTGACATACATTTAATAAAAGGAACAGTTTGGGCCTGGCAAGTGGTGGACTTGCCAGGTCAACATGGCAGTTTTAACCTGCACAAAAACACTTCAATGGCAGGTCTGAGACATGTTTGCCGGGCTACTCCTGTGGGTGGCGCAATCAGTGCTGCAGGCCCACTAGTAGCATTTCATTTACATGCCTGGGGCACAGCTGTTGCACTTTATTAGGGACCTATTAGTAAATCAAATAGTAAAATCATGATAATCCAATCACCAATACAATTTACGCAGAGAGCATATATACTTTAGCACTGGCTAGCAGAGGTAAAGTGCCCAGAGTCCTAAAGTCAACAAGCAAAGGTTGGAAAAATAGGAGAAAGAAGGCAAAATATTTGGGGATGGCCCTGCAAAAAGAGCCAGGTCCAACACCACTCCACTCAAGTTTACTCCACTCTACTCTCAAACACACTACTCCACTCTATTACACGGCTCCACTCTATGCCAATCAACTAACGGCACTCTAGGCCACCCCACTCTATGACACTCTGTGCCACTCCACTCTACCACGCTCTACACCTCTGGTAAAAATATATGATTTATTGATAGGAGCTCCCGGGCAGGTTATACTGGGTGGGGATTTTAATTTTATACAAGACACTAGATAGGATACCTCGAATAAAAGTAAAAAACAACTAAAACAAAAAACAAAAAACATATTGGGGGCAAATATAAAAGAATACCAACTGGTGGATTCATGGAGGAAAATTAATCAGATAAAGAATTTTATACTTGCTATTCGCACCGTTTTCGAACGGCATCTCAAATAGATTTTCTTCTTAACTCCAGATCCCTCCAGATTAAAGAAGTTGGTATAGGATGTAATCCCTTTTCAGACCATGCATATGTGGGGATGGAAGTAATGCTCTGGGGAGAAAGTAGGGAACATCACAGATGCCAGCTGGATCATCTCCTTCTTCAAAATGAGGAATGGGTTAAAGAATTTAGAGAATTGATTCTGGAATTTTTCCAGATTAATCAGGATACCGCTACCCCATTCTCGGTCTGGGGATAGTTCAAGGCAGCAGCCCGTGGTCGGATAATAGCTTACACAGTGGCCCAGTCCACTGTGCAGAGGGGTAAGATGGCTCAATTGCAAGTAGAATTGGACCAGGAATACGCCCTTCAACTCCAGTGTCTCCCAAATAAATATGAACAAGCAAGAATAACATTGAAAGAATTTTTTATTCTAGAAGAAGTATGTTACTTGCAATTATTTCAACAGAGGGTCTATGAGGAAAGTCAGTTAATTGGCAAATTCTTGGCAAATTCCACCAGAAAAAAAGCAAGAATCAGTTATAATATCAAAAATCTTAGATCCCCTGACTGGTTTAGAAGTAGTTGATAGTAGTGACATCTCTCAAACTTTCATGGACCATTTCCGTCAGCTGTACTCTACTGAGTATTGTGTGGAGGAGGAGTTAATTCAGGAATACTTCGTAAATATGAATATTCCAAAGCTCTCAGAGAATAGGATTGGCGAATTGGAAAGGGAAGTGGAGAATAGTGAAATTTTAAAAGCTATTAACACACCAGCAGGGGCAAAAGCTTGCGGGTAGGATGGCTTCCCCATCTAGTTTTATAAAGTCTTCTTGAAAGAACTTACTATTCCTTTGAGAAATGTATTTAATTTTGTTAGAGATTGGGCTTGGATCCAGTTGCTTTCAAAGAAGCAATAATTGTTTCTTTTGTTAAAAAATATAAAAATCCGGAGGACGTGAATTCTTATAGGCATATCAGCCTTTTGAATTCCGATTATAAACTAATGATGAAGGTGTGGGCGGAGCTATTTATACATGCCGCTCAGGAGGTAAAACACAGGGATCAAACAGGCTTTATAGCGGGTAGATCAATGGCAACTAACACCCAGTACTTACTACGCACCCTGGATTATATTAACATAAATTCTATTCCGGCAAGTATCGTAATGGTCGACGCAGAAAAAGCCTTCGACCTAGTGAACTGGAAAACCCTGTTTGCTACCTTGGGTCTGTTTGGGTTTCACACACAAGTGGTGGATATGCTGTGCAATATCTACCAGGGGGCTACAGCCAAGAATATAGTAAATGCAAATTGTGCGGGTACCATTAAAATAAATCGTGGGACTAGGCAGGGCTGCCCACTTTCGCCCTTACTTTTTACCTTTTTTATTGAACCTTTGGTTTTAAAGATACGGAACAATGCTGCTATTCAGTCGCCGATCCCTGATATGGCTAAACTTAAATTATTTGCAGATGACATTATTTTATATTTAAGTCCAGATAGGGGGAATTTAGATAGAGTTCTGAGGGAGTTTGCAGAGTTTGAAAAAATAGGCGGGTACAAAATGAATGCGAATAAAACAGAGGTCCTCGCCCTAGATACGGATCTGAACTCTTTTCTGCCCTGTCTATAACGCACAAGCGATAAAAACTGACCCGATTAAATATCTTGGGATATATGTTTCTGCACAGCTTCATCAATTATTCGAATTAAATTATGTAAGACTGAAGAATAGGATGAAGAAGCTATTGGAGCAATGGACAATACTTCCGTTATCGATAGTGGGCAGAATATCGTTAATTAAAATGTCCATACTTCCGCTTCTAATATTCTTTTGTTCTAATGTCCCTATCAAGGTGAACCAGTCATATTTTAGGGAAATTAAAACCTTATTTAGGCAATTTATTTGGGGAAAGGAAGCCCCACGGGTCAAATTGAATGTGCTACAGCTACCAATAGATTAAGGGGGCCTAGCGTTGCTGCATGTAGGAACAATTTATGAGGCCGCTTTTTTGGATCTAATGTCTGGCTTGATAGGATCAATTGGTACTAGAGACAGCTTCTTTCTAGATAAAATGTTACAAGAAATTGCTTCACTAACTCCAGTATTTTTAAAAACGTAAAAACTTCCAAAAAAAACACGGTATAAAACTTTAAAAGACTATCTTTTTAGACTCCAGTACTTTTATAAAAAAGCAAGTTCATTGGATCTCCAATACTTAAAAATTAGAGAATGTGCCAGTCTTGGTCTCCAGTTACAAGCAAGGCACATAAATATCAGGGAAGGTTGTAGATTATCTGAGCTAAGGCATTTTATAATACACAATAGGCCGATCTCCTGGCATGAAGTACTAACAGGATCGGAGAACCATTGGAAGCCAGCCTTTTTGGAATACCTACGCATTGTCTCTTTTCTGAAAAAATATAGTGGGATACTGGATTCCCCCGATCTTATGGTGGTAGCCCTTTATGGGGCAAATATAAAAGGGGTAGGAACTGGTATAGGCTGTTGCATAAATCAGGACAAGCCCCGGTTCTAAACAATCACCTAGAGAAAATAACTCAGGAGACCGGATGTAGGCTGCCTGGAAAGGAGTGGGAGACTGTCTGCCACCTAGGAAGTAAATCACTACATGTGGCCAACTGTAAAAGTATGGCTTTTTTATCGCGATGGCTCGCTTATTTAACTCAGGCTATTATAAGTAAAAGATTACCGGTAGCAGAGAACAAGTGCTTCCGATGCCAAACAGATGGGGAAGGTGGGTAGCACCACACTTTTTTCTCATGTCCAGGTTTAAGGATTTTCTGGGAGATAGTTTTTTCAGATATCGAGCAAGCAATCGGAAAAAAATTCCGTTTGAGGCCAAATCTCATTTAGGGGAGCATCAAAATTCTCTTTACAGGAATTCTGTGATTGTCTGCATTGTTGTGCATCATCTAGGTCGAACTCACAGATATCTGCAAGGAAAACTCAGAAACGTCCTGCATTTTTTATTAAATTCCATTCACAAACATCTTTCTGGGAGCTCAATAACCCTGTGTTTTCCTTATTAAATCCAATATAGGTGGGTCTTCCAAATATTATCCAGGGAAGTGAATGGCTATTTTACATCACATTTAGGGTGAGCGCACAAATATTTCCTGGAACTGGGTAACTTCTCCGGCATCTGGGGCTGCACATGAATGTCAGAGGTGGCTGTGGTGTAGCACCCTTTTCATTGAAAGCTGACAAAGGCAGCCGGATGGTGCAGTACAACACTTTCTATTTTTCTGCTGCCCTTGCGGCTGCAAGGGCTCGGGACATGTGGAGGGGTTCCTGGCAGTAGCATCATTCATGCTCTACCCACAATTTTGAGGAATCGGAGGAGGTGAAAATGGGCACATAAAGCCCTTTGTATTTCACTTTAGTTGATACCAGGGAGCATAAATTCCTAGGGGCAGATTTACAAGAAAGTGACACATCTGTAAAAATGCGTCACTTTGTCTGCGCCACCCTGAGAAACCCTTGCGCCACTATGGATGTGCCGTATTTACAATACGGCGCACCATGGCGCAAGGATTGACAGATGCGTCAGAAATCCTGACGTATCTGTTGACGCAAAAGTCACGCATTGCTGGAGTCGTGTTGCAAGCATGACGCAACTCCAGCAATGCAGGGGGAGGCCTATCCTTATTGTACTGCATCACTCCTTACCCTGCTTCAAGCAGGCGAAATAATTTGATGCAGTGGCGTCCTAGAAGTGGTGCAGTGAAATCTTGTAGATTTCACTGCCTCACTTCTACGAGGCTTCTTTGCATTAGAATGCCCACCCTGCATACATTATACCTGACGTAGGTATAATGTGATGCAGGGCTTTACAACGTGACGCATCTGCCTAGATGCGCCACGTTGTAAATGGGGCGCATTTTCATGCTCCTGCTGCGTCACAAAAAGTGATGCAACGGCGGTGCAAAAATGAAGCAAGGGGCTTGTAAATCTGCCCCCAGGTTTGTAAAATATCTTCCTATAGAGTCCATATAAATCAACAGGATATTGAATTGTATATAAAGTACTCTAAATAAAAATAATTAAATCACTAGTATTTACTTTGCACAGAGCCTGTCATCAGGGGGTTGCGTGAAGAGAGAGGACGCTGGAGAGGTAACAATTTCTAGATGAACTGGAGCCAGTCCCCCAAAAATCACATGCCCTTCCTGAGCATAAACCTGGACGTTGGTGGAAGTGAGCTGGCATCCTGGCAGTGGGGAAATCTCAGCAACAGTCGAAGAGAAGAGCAGCAGGTGTAGCAGCACAATGAAGTACAGAGTCTTCTTCTCCCAGTGCATAAAATTCATATTATAAGCTGTTGAAAGACCATAATCAAAAGTACATAAATAGATGAGTGAACTGAGAAATACATGAATAGATAAGTGTATTAGAAATGCATACATGGGTGAATGAATAAAGGATATGAAGCAGTAATAAACAGGAATGTAAAGAAGAAAAGAAGGAACAAACATTTAAAAAGTCAGCTCTTCATTTAAAAAACAGTCAAAATTTACCAGTTCTAAATTACAATGTAAATGAATCCAAGCGTATGAATGAATATCTTCATGATTTTGTCGAAAAGCAAAAAGAATCAAATAACCAGGGACAAGCCGTTGGCTGGTCTTGGGCCTCTTGGGGGACCTTGAATGCGGCCGGACATCAAGCTTCACAGAAGGCCATGCAAGTCTGGGATAGGGACTTACAAATCCCCCTAGCTGACTCTGAATAGGTAACCACAATTGAGCAGATACAGAAGGTCATGAGCAATACCAGATTTCTGTTAGCACATTTAGATTTTTTACATCACACATACTTGACCCCTACGCACGACATCAAATCTTTCCAAATAGATTCCCCAGATTTCCTAAATGTTTGGAACCGAAGGCCAGATTTGTGCACGTGACCTGGCAGTGTCCATAATAAATTCTGGGAGGAAGTGGTACACGTATTACAATATTGCCACTGGGATCAAATGAGAGGCCAAAAATAGGCACTGTTTACTGAGTATTTTACCAAACATCTTGAATAGGAAAATGCAATTTAATCTTGCAGCATTGGGATTATTAGTGGTAAAGCGCTGCAAGGCAATTTGTTGTGGGTCAAAAAGAAAACCAAACTGCTTGGGCAGCTGGCATGGGCAACTGAGCCCTAATTGAAGAGGTGAGACGTGGGGAGGTCAGAACTGATGAGATAGTGAAAGAGGACTTGGGCAAATGGACAGCACAACACGCGATATTGGTATGGTTCATAATGGCTAAAGTCCTATACACATCTTGGGATAGAGAATGGTCCCTGATGAGCCAATACAGCTTTGAAGGGAGGGCTGCTACCTAGTAGAAAGTGACAATATGGGAAATAATGCGAGAGGAGACGGATCTGTATAAACCCTGTAAATTTGATAGATTGAAAGTTACCATGGTCTTGTTACATTCTCAACAAGACATTATATATTTTGTTTTGTTTCTTTCTTTTTGTAAATGCCTAAGAAAAAACCTCAAAAATAACATTGATAAAAAAAGAACTAAATAATTAGTTGCAGCAATTTACCACCACAGTATGGATTGATGGCCCAATTCTTTACCTTCAATCCTTTCAAAAACTGAATTCCTCCTTATTTCTACTCATTAGTCCTGTTTATACTTGAAGTCAAGATTGTATTGTTAAGGAGTGCCTCAACCACATAGCTCTAAAATATGAAAGACTAACTTCTACCAGCCCACAAATCATTCATCACTCATTCACATTTCAAAATAGTACTTCAAGAAGTGGTCCTTTTGCTTATTTTCTGTACATCAATCATGCATCCACCTTGAAGGTTAAATAACTCAAGTTTTGCTGTATTACACACAAAGCTGCTGAACTTGGATAGTCATTGTACCTCAAAGATAATCTCATCATTGTTGAAGAACTCCAAAACCCTGAAGCAATTCATGGTTCACTCTTGATAAATCACTTACAAGAAAAACAGAATCCTATAAAAATCATAAGTTACACTAGTCCTCCAAATTGACGCTTGTATTTTTCAGCTCCATTTTCTTTTTTATTCAGTCTATGAACTTAACAAAGCTGTGGGTTATCGCCTCTAAGACCATAAATAGGAACTGGTCTACAGGAGAATTTTCAATCAGTTCAACTAGTTGTGATCAATTTGTTATGCTCTTTGGTAAGAGAGAAGAGGCATATACAATATAGAATTCTAGATCAGTAGCAGTCAAGAGTTTTTAACTGGGGGGGGGATTCTGAGTGATATCAAATAGGCAACAAGAGTGAAGCTCGCGCTGTCAATGATGTCACCTGGAACCCCGAGGTAAAAAACTACCCTGTAAGTCACTGTTACCCAGTCATAATTTTGAATTACGGGTGGCCCCCAAACTCATCTGCCCTTGATTTGAACTTCTACACCAGCACAGAGGAATAATAGGGGAACCATACATAGCATGGCATCTCCCCTTGTCCAAATACCTGACCTCTTGCCACTAATCCCACTCAACTCTCTGAGTTTCCCTTCCCTCTGCTCCAGAAATTGTGCTCCCTGGTTTCCAGCGCTGCACTGATAGGCTGCCAGAGAGGCCAGCAAGAACATTCTATAAATGCTTTATCAGTTTCAGTTTGAAAATAGTTTTATTTAGACTGGAGGTCTTTAAACAGCATGAGAACATGGTACGATACATATTTTAAAATCATTGCATTACAAGTCTTCAACGACACCATTGTAATGGACTAATTCCCGCTAACATCCTTAGAGCTTACAAAATACAGAATATATAAAAAATACCCACAATATTCTAAAATTGATAACAGTCTATTCTAAGATGTATTTCTTAAAACTAATATTACACAATAAAAAATGATTTAAGATCAATAACCATCCTAGAATTGCTTTAGGATGTAGCAACAGTGGGTAACAGCTTATGTTAACAAATGCTGCTATGTCATAGCGCTGAATTACTGGATTTAGAATCCAGTCATTCAGGCTGGATCTTTACCATAGCCATACATACCATATAGAATTATAGATGGGTTAAAGTTAAATACAGGGATGTTTTTCGCCAAAGGTTTCTGAGTGAAATCAAACAGACAACAGTGAAGTTCGAGTTGTCTATAATGTAACTCAAACCTCTGAGGTGGTCTTTGGGTTTGGTTATACTCTGTCCATATTATAGGCTTCTAGCAGTAGTTTTCACTAAGAAATGGGCTTGAAGCTCAGTATTTTACATTTGTGAAAACCTTGCAAAAACCACTGTAATAACTATCGCCGTATTTAACCATTAACCTGTTCTCATATAATGCTCATTTTAAGAACAGTCCTGCTCAGCTTTTTCACTTCTGACACTTTCAGACTCATTTATTTTGTTTAGCATTCTACATACATGTTAGACCTGGCATCTTTTGGAGTGATTTCACCCGTCTTTTTACTTCTGACCTCCTGTTTTTTAATGTCTACTGCATTAAGGTTTTGCTTGTTTTAGGACTCTGGGCACTTTACCACTGCTGACCAGTGCTAAAGTGCAAGTGCTCCCTCTGTGAAATGTATTGGTGATTGGTTATCCATGATTGGTATTTCCAATTTACTAGTAAGTCCCTAATAAAGTGCACGAGGTGTGTCCATGACCTGTAAATCAATTGCTACTAGGGGGATTGTGCCTCCCACATGAGTAGGCCTGCAAATATGTCTCAGACCTGTCACTGCAGTGTCTGTGAGTGCAGTTTTAAACTGACAATTTGACCTGGCAAGTGCACCAAGTGGTCATGCCCAAACCTTTCCTCTTGCTAACTTGTGAATCACCCCTAAGCAAGGCCCAATAGCCCCATAGGCAGGGTGCAATGTATTTAAAAGTTAGGACATGAAAAGGTTGTGTTTTACATGTACTGATAGTGAAATGCTGCTAATTTCGTTTTTCACTACACCAAGGCCTATCCCTCCTTTAGGTTAGCATTGGAGCTACATTGTAGCATCTTACAAGCCTATCTTCCGATTGGGAATGAATAGAGATTAGGAGTTTGGGGTCTCTGAACTCACAAGTTAAAAATACATCTTCTGGTAAAGTTGTCTTGTAAATTGTGTGTTACAAATTGCCACTTTTAGAAAGTGGGCATTTTCTTGCTTAACCATTCTGTGCCTCTGCCTGGCTGTACAATACACAGCTAGGATGGCTGACAGTTAGGCTCTTATGCATTCACTCCAGACAGTCACACAATGGGAGGTGAGGTGTGTCTTGCATATCCTGATGGGGCGTCACCAGGCTAATGGACCTTCCTGAGTTAAAGTAGTGGGAGGCATTGTCACTGACACCTGAATAGGGCTGTGCCTGTCCTTTCACAAAGCTGTCTCCACCCCCCTTTAGTGTGTCTGGAGCCATGTAAGGGAAAGGTAGGGTCTTGTGCACTACGAAGACTTTCCTTAGAAGTTTGTCTTTTTCAAAGGCAGAAAGGTGTATAAGTATTGGACCTGTTACACCCCAAAATCAACACTTCTGGACTGAGGACATTCTGCCAGGAAGAAGAGCTGGATGTTGTGGGAGTGACTGCCACTATGCCTGTTGCTTTGTTGTTGTGCCCTGCTGTTTGCTGCTTCTGTCCTGGGAGTAAAAGGACTGGACTTTGCTTTCTGTATCCTGCTTCAAAGGTTATTCAAAGGCTTGAGTTGAGCTTGCTTTCTGTTATGAAGTCTCAGGGTCATCGAAGACTTCCCCGCCAGTGATTGGACTCTCCTGCTGAGAGACCTGATTCACCAAGTGGTGCTAAATCCAGGTTCTAGGCCCTTGGAAGCTTAACCTGGTGAGCTTCAGGAGAAAATCCAAGCATTAGCTCGCAGTCTCTGTATTATCGCTGCAAAAGATCGCCGTATTGCCGCTGCCTGCCCCGAAGCTTTGTTCCCTCTTGAAGCAATGACCACAGCATTCACCGCAGGCCCCAGCTTGCCATTGCAGGGCATCAGAAGAATCGCTCCAGTATGGATCTTCAGCCTCATGTTGCTGACATCCTTGGCACCTGATCCAACTCTGATGCAACACCTGTTTAGTTGCTGAGGATTTGATACAGCGCCTGCTATGCAGCCATGCAACAGACGCAGCGCCTGCATCGCTGCTGTCGCATTGATGCAGTGCATCTGGATTTTTGACTCATCGTCCCTAGATTCTGATGCTTCATCGTCACCACACCTTAGTAAGGAACAGAGGCTGCATATCTGGAAACCGACGCATCACCTTCTTTGCCATTAAGGAACCGACACATCACCTCTCCTGTCTAGCAGTAAGGAACCGATGGATCACCTTCCCAGTATAGTAAGGAACTGATACATCCCTTTGCTTTTCCGGTGCCTCACCTCCCCTACACCTTGCTTTGTCTTTGATTGTGGACGCATTTATGGTACTTTGTGCTAAAACGAATGCATCCACTGATTTCTATGGACTAAAATGGCTTAATGTTTTAAAAGTGATATTTTGACTTGCGTATGTTGGATCTTTGTCGTTTTGTTTTTGTTTTATTCAGATAAATATTGGCTATTTTTAGGTCTTGACGAGATCTCTTGTTGTCAACTTGGTTCCCGATGGGGGACAGGAGATGTGCACTTGTCCGGACAGCCGATGTGCATGCTCAGGCCATCTCTTCTCTGGCGATGTCAGCTTGCTGCCGGACAGCAGATATGCACCCTCACAGCGCGTTCTTTTCTGCCTGTTGCACGCGCCCGGACAGGCGATGTGCATATGTACGGCTCAACGCTCGCATGGCGCACTTTTACTTTCACTCCCTTCCCCCGTCGGCTCCCGAGAACCCAGATCGGGAAGAGGAACGTGGTATGGTTTCTCCCAGTGCTGTCTACAGACATTAACCACTGCTAGACTACAAGATATTTTAGCGCGTACAGCAGATGTGCATGCTCACGGCGCATTCTTTTCCACCTATTGCACGAGCCTGGAAAGGGTGGTGCTGGGGATGAGGCGGGCTGGGTCATGATTAAGGTGTAGGTTGTGTGATTTATGCGCTGTCTCCTTTACTTCCGGTTCTTTTTGGGATCATTGTTCACTTCATCTCACATGCACCTCAGTTCCTCTTGAAGCAATTTTCTTAAGGGCAGCAGAGATTTAATAATAAAACAAAGACCTCTGTGGACTCCTTGAATGCAAATTTTCGTTTCTGAGTTTTAGTGAAAATTAACTAAGGATCCTTTGCCAGGGAGGGTTGAGAGTACCCCTGCGGTAGGTGGCAACCATTTTCAGTATATGAGAAGGGCAGTCCTGCTTAGGAGCTCCATCTCTGGTGAGGATACAGCAGGGCTGATCTTTAAGGCAC
The DNA here is from genome assembly GCF_964263255.1 of Lissotriton vulgaris. Taxonomy (NCBI): domain Eukaryota; kingdom Metazoa; phylum Chordata; class Amphibia; order Caudata; family Salamandridae; genus Lissotriton; species Lissotriton vulgaris. Next base: position 1,299,325,352 of record NC_141695.1, on the reverse strand, counting down.
AACCTTTGACATTACTGAAAGTGACAACACAGGAAGTGCAACATCACAGGAAGTTATGTTGTAGAAAAGGCGTGGTCAAAAGCTTATGGCACTACAGTAAACTTACCACAGCCCTTACATCCAGCCATTCACTGTGAATATCAACAGAATGTGTCATAACACTTAGTTCTCAAAATGAATTAAATGAAATCAAATTTATCACACATTTGCAACCCAGTAAAACAAACATGTCAGTGATAACTTGTTTTCGATATAGTGCTCTTTACTGCACTTAGTCCATTTCTAGACACAGTAAATGAAATGTTAACTTTAGCCACTGCACTGGTACTTGATTTGCTGTCCTTGGAAGGATGGAAAGCTGTATGTAGCCCTGTCTGAATTTAAACTCATGATCTTCAGATCATAGCAGATGTGAGTCAGTGCCAAGTGTTTCAGTAACTGAACCATCCCCTATACTTTAGTAAAGTCTTAAAAAATTGATTGAGGCATCTGAAAAGCTGCTTTTAAGGGCACAGCTTGAGAGATGAGAGGAGTCCGGTGTCCAACAGCATCCCAGGGGATGCGATAATTACACTGACTTTCAAGCGAAGTTTGCAAAACAAAGTCACATTTTATTTAGATTTCCCAGCCTACATGCAGGCTGGTTTGGGTCAGGGGTACACTCATTGTGAGTTATCGTGGTGCCCAATAAAAAACTGGGACATTATAGTGCTAAATAATAATATTTACAAAAAGATTCTTTAGAGTTTTGCCATCTCAATGCCTTGTACATTAAATATGTTATTCCTAACATATTTACAGACACCAAGGCATCAGGCCACGCACAGCTATTGCTAGCTTCTTACAGCCGACATAGGACACGCACAATCCTCTTTTTGTTTCTTGATACGTCCCAGTTTATGGTATTCCATGTGGCTCGGACACGTCATTCTTTGGAACAGCGAAAAGCACCTGGATGTATATCATAGAGGGAGCCCTCCCCTGTCGGATATCAAGCGAGCGGGTCACCCAATTATGTTTTTTTAGGTCTCGCCAAGCGAATGCAGCGCAGCTGCTTAGCTTGTCCTTTTACCTCTTTGCTTTTGATTCTGCTTTTCCTGGTAAAAGCGCAGAGGTGGGGTACCAGTATTTTATACCCTGCTATTGTTTTGTGACTCGACAGTACAGCAGCTACCTAATAACTTAGTGCATAGCACTTCTCTTCAACCACACCACTCAGCATTTCCAGAGAAATTAATATGCCCCACTGACCCTCCTCTGACCCTCCTCAGTTCATAGAATCCCATTGGACTCTCATACACAGGAACAGATGAACTTAGACACGGAACATGCGTTCATGGGCCTGTCACTTTACCGGAAGTTGAGTGGATACATTATAATGCCCTTTTGCTTCACAACCTCGCTTCATAAAATTCTTAGTGATGCATCTAATGTTGCCCCTGTGCACCATGACCCCACCTACAGTTTACAACAAAAATTTGCAATGCAATAGGTCTCGCATTTTACAAACTTTGATATATTGCTATTGTAAATGACAATGCCTTTTCTATCGCAGGTTTTTTGAACATATAAGTAAAAGGCATTTTCATTTACGATGCCAATAGCTAAAATGTCGCAATTGCAGAGACCTATTGCATTGCAAATGTTTGTTCTAACCTGGTGTGGAGTCCTTTTGTAGTCCTTCACTGTGTTACTGCGTGGGTGTGTGTACAAATACTTTACACATTGCTTCTGAGATAATCCTGACTATTCGTTCCAAGCTACAAAGGGGGTGAGCAGGGTGTTATCTTAGCTGCCTGTCTCCCTTACCCTGACTAGAGTGAAGGTCCCTACTTGGAAAGGGTGGAAACCACTGCCAACAAGAGACCCCGTTTCTAACAACAAATATTTAAACAAACATCGGCATAGCCAATTGGTTTCACCTATGACTTTGCAAATATGTTCTAGCCATTTTCAATTTCAGAGGAGACTCAGCAGATCTTACGTGAATACCAGCTGAGGTGAAGTACCCTTTGGATCTTCCTTTCACATAGAAATAAGAGAAGGACTTAAATGAACTCTTCCTCGGCTTCTTATTAGTCCTCTATAGAGACTCCCTAAGATTTTACAGCATTGATTTCCAAATATTGCTGCACAAAAATAGAAAGTTTGCGGCACAAAAATGAAAATTTAGCTGCATTCTTGCAGCACTTTTTTTAACTCGTAATCATTCCTTTTCAGCCTTAAATCAATGGAACCTGTTTTAGAAGAGTATTCCACTTTGAAAAAGGCAGGTTTAAAGTTTCTGTAGCTGTATGGAAGCACAGCTCCAATTCTAACTTTGTGGGAGGCGATGTATTTCTCCCTGTAATGTTCTAGCACTCATGTTTGCACCCCTGCCAGGTCTAGAATATTATACTTCAGGAAAAACAAGGCAGTGAGGGCTGGTTAAAATGTTAACACCACACAATGCATTTGAGCCATCAAGAGTTGTTCTAGATGATTTGGGACACGTATTTTTCCATTTCTGAAATGTGGGGCAATTAATTCATATAAAGAGTACCTGCAAGCCTTTTAAGGGACAGTTTCTTTTTGTAGCTTGATACATATTCATTGCAGACACATCTGGGGAAATCTTCCGTCAGTCAGGAAGACCTGTTGTGTGTATATGCGCTCTCACAGTAGAGTGTGCATGCAAGTAACAATTTCCGACTGTTTGTGGGAGAGGGATAGAAACAAGCACTGGGAGGCTGAAGGCAGTCTATGGATACTTCTTGGAGTTCAAGCAGGGTGACTTAGCGTGCCAACATATTCACGGCTCCTCCTCTCCTCCCGTTTAAGGTTAGCTTGCCGTTTTGCAATGCAAGTTGTGTTTTTTTAAGGAAGAGGCTCGGGTGATCCTCACGGCAAAGGCTTTGTATCCTCTCTGGGGTTTTTCAAGCCCTAGGGGGTGGGAGAGGCCGCTGTGACATGATCTCCCCCTCTCTGTATCACCTGCTCCACTCTAGCCTTGCTGTGCCTCTCCTTGCCTCTGGCAGCTACATGGTTACCAGCTCTTGCAACTTGCAAAATCCCACATACCATACCCTCCCTCTCCCCAGTACGTCAAAGCTTAAACATGAATTGAAGGGTCCCCTTTGAAGATGGGATGAAAGGAATAGTTTTCCAGAGACTCCTGGATGGGTTTAGAACTGAACCAAGATATCGGATCAACAGGGGGGCTACCGGCACTACGGCTGAAATTCAGAAGCAGCGCAGTAGGTTGGTGTGGCAAGGTTAGCCTCATCAAAAAAAACTAAAAACCTGATCACATTCTCCAAATTTCATGGGTGGTTTAGTAAAAAGTGTGGCCTTTTTACAAAACTGCTGATTTCGCAATTTGGTTGCAAATTGCAAAATCCTGGAGGGTCGGTCTATAGACCCGTTGAAGGTTGTTTGGCTAGTAAGCCTTCTTTACAGTTCTGCTTTCATTTGTATGACAAAAATAATTGTTTTACGGTAACTTTTGATTCACTAGAGCTAAAAACATTTTTTCTTGAGTTTGCTTTGGCTTGGTAATAAACTTAGGGGCAGATTTACGTTTCCCCGAGTATCTCTGCAAATCAGCAGGGATGCGCCAGGAAAGATGCGTGACGCAAGTTTACCCTTGCGCCACTACAGATGCGCCACATTTACAATGCAGCGCATCATTGCACAAGGATAAACAGATGTGTGTTGCACCTGCCACCGTAAGGTTGGCACAGTGCTGGAGTTGTGTCGCGGGCGCGACGCAACTTCAGCACAGTTCCAACCTAGCCTAGCCTCAACATGGTGCGTCATGCCTTACGGCTGCTTCAAGGTGCAAGGTTTTGACGCAGCGGCGTCGGAGAAGTGACTGCTTAAAATCTTGTAGATTTCACTCAGGCACTTTTCCGAGGCGTTTCTGCGATGGAACGCCCCCCCCCCCTTCGCTGGAAGGCCCACATAAAACCTGATGGAGGGTTCATGTGGCGAAGGACTTTACAACATGACGCATCTCCCAAGATGCCCCACGTTGTAAATAGGGCGCAACGTGGTGCATGGTTTACGCTGCCGCTGCATCACAGAAGTGACACAATGGCTGCGCGAATGTGGCGCACGGGGCTCGTATATCTGCCCCTTAATTTAATTGATTCCTGCATGAAAGTAGCTGATTGCAGGTGGGCTCCTGCTTCTTTCCACAATCATCTGCAAAGTCATTCCATTGTATAAGACATAAAACATTTTGCAAATTTGGATTTTTGAATAAATGCAATTTGGTCAGCCCTAATTGTGTATTACGTATGACTCATAAAGGTCTCTTAGAACCTGCATGATGTGGTCTGTTGTTTCTGTGAGCCTTAGAACAAGGTCTAAGAGAGCCGGAAGGAAGTATGGCCTGCTATTCTAAGACCACATTGCAAACCAGTCAGCGCTTTTTTCACTGGTTGATGTCCTGGGCTTCATTTTACAGTGAGGCTAATACACTAATCAATCGCATCACAAAATGTGCATTAACAGGAGGTTACAGAACCGCCTTTCTGATTATTATTCATGGAGCAAGAGTAATTTTCAACCCCATGCAAATGAAGGGATGAGGCCTGCAAGGGTCATCAGAACTTTATTTCTGTGCTCAAATTCCTTTCCTGTCGACATTTTTTATGACAACATTTTTACCCTTAAGGCTGCTTTAAAAAACTGTTTGCATAAAGGTAACAACATCCTGGGAACATGTATTCCCCCTGTGTGGCCGCTCACCCTGAAGCTGCAAGTCATGACTCACAAAGCTGAAGTTGTCTCACAAGCATCAATTACACTTTCAAAATCAGATATCACCATATGTCAGGGGTCAGTATCTTTTAAATGTTTCCAAACTATTGATACATGAAATTCTGTATTGCTAAGAGGAGAATGATGCCCCTTTCGTGCCCGCTCCCTATGATTTGGAATGGGTCGCCATGAGCTCTGCATAGGTCAGAAAGTTTTTCCTGAATCTCATGGTATGTTTTGGAAATATCAACTCCTGATTTTGGTGTTGCAAGACCTGTAATTTTGCAAATCATATACTATGTGACAGCAAAATCAGTTTGTACATTGGTTTTATTTTCTCCAGAATTGGATCCTGCACAGCTTCACATGCGTGAACCATACCTTGTTGTCAGGGTGGGAATATGCTGTACTTTTAAAATCGCAATAAAAAGCAATGTTAAAATGGCTATACCTCCAACATCAGTGTCTGTTTAGTAGCACATACGCCTCATTTGAAGCAACCCAAACTACAGGTAATGAGGTCAAAGTTCTAAACTGAGTCTATGAAAAAATCCAACACTAGAGAACTGGAGTAACAGATTAGTAACTCAGGGCTGCATTACGATATGTCCGCCATCATATTGGATTTGGGAATGGACTCCTACAAGGTGGCCTACCCTCAATCCAGATAATGATGCGACTGCCACCACGGCAGTGGCATTACCTATATTTTGCATTGTGACGGGGATGCGGTCAGCAGCCCCTGCCGCAATACAAAAAATAGGGTGCAGACATATCCCTGCACTACGTGGCAGGCACCATGGGGTGCCTGCCAAATGGTGAAGGGATATGTAGGGGGAACTATAAGTGCCCTCCAGGGTACATGTCTCTTCCCCAGGGATGAAGGGGGTCCGCTAAGGGCCACCAAATCTGTTTCCACCAGCTGTTTTGCAGCAGGTTGATGGCTGCAGAACAACCGGGGGAAAGGGATATCATAATCCCTATGGTGGTACCTGGCATGCACCGCCGCGATGCAGGGAGTTGCACTTGTTCCAGCAGGCGGTCAGATTTGATTCGCCCGTTGAACCGTGGCGGTCGGTCTTTCTGACTGCCGTGCTTCTCCACGCCATCATAATATGGCAGGGGGAAAACCGCATTCCGATGGCAAAGGAACCTCCACCGACAGCCTGTCGGTGGCAGCCCCTCAGCTATTGGAATGGGGTCTTACTTTATTCTCGAGCATTGGCTCTTTTATAGATTCACATCCTTTAATGAGAATGGTATTTGTGGGCTATTCACTGGTGGTAAAGTCCTAAAAAAGCTGTTCATAAATTGGTTGAAAATCCTCTGTGAGGGGGCGTGGCTTGCGCGCCAGCTGCAGAGGACGGACTTCCCGTGAGCTCCGCTTCGGACGAAAACGCGGATGCCGTGAGGTCCTTTCCAGCCGTTTTTCGAACGGCTTTTCTCAACGGCAGTGGCGTCGGAAGGTGTACAGACTACGGGGATGCAACTGTGCAGTGTCTCCCAGCGGTGGAAAGGCAGATATTTGACCCGGTAATCTGAACTGTCTCTTCAACCCGGGCGGCTGCCATTTTGTTTCCTGCTTAATGCGAATGTCTCCGTGCACCTGTTTTTCACGCTGCGCTTCTTCCTGCCTTAATGCTGATGACTCTGACTGATTATTATAGCATGCCTCATCATTTTAAACAGCGTTTTACCCCTTGCTGGGTGCCCAATGCATTTTGCCTCTGATTTTTGCTGTTATTTCATTTTCTCTGACGAGATATGGCCGCCATCTTAAGACCAGTACATATGCACTGCTGCATGTCTTTTTGAAGGTCTCTCCTGTGCCTGCTTTTGAGACATTGTTTCTGAACTTCTTGGCTCTTATTTTCTTTTTGATTGAGCTCACGTCCTTTGCCTCCTGTGTCTTCCTAGCGCTCTGTTTTTTATATTGGACATGTTTTTTCCTTTTTGTGTGGAGAAACCACGGCCACCATTTTAGGAGTTACTAGGCTTACTCTTCATTGTGCCTCTACTTTCTTCATTTGGTGACACCATCTTTAAAGTGACTTTGCCTTTATGAACTACTGTGTTATATTTGTGCTGGCTTCCATTGATGCTATCTTTTTATGCTGTGGTTCTTATTACACAGTATTGCTGGTTTTCTCTTGCTACTTTCAATCCAGTGAGGGTATCACCACTCAAGAGTAGTGCATTTTTGGCTCCTCCTTTAGGTTGCTTCATTTTAAGCCACGCTCTGTATGTCCCTCTTACTGCCTAAGCATCTTTGAGCCAGTTCATTGGACCCTGCTGTTCTCTGTTGGTACCTACCTGCATACGGCAAATTGTCAGGCGTCCATCATTATGGCAAATAATTCCACCTCTCCTAAAGTGTCACAAACTGGAACCAAACCTAAGAGGCCTAAGAATGACCCGCCTTCACCTATTGGATCTTCTTCTAATCCTGTTTTGGATTCCATTCTTGAAGAGGTGCGTGGTCTACAACCTTTTATGTCCGCTACTAATGCAAAACTTCAACAAATTGAAGAGCGCTGGGTTGTTATGGAGGGCAAGGTTTTGAATCTGGAACAGCGAGTGAGCGATATTCATGATGTCTCAACTAAAATTCCATTGTTGGAACAGGAGATCCTCAAACTCAAACTCCACACTGAGGATTTGGAAAATCGTAACCGTAGGAACAACCTACGCGTTTATGGTGTTCCGGAAAATTTGGAGGACCCTGATATGGTCTCCTTTATTCGTAAATTTCTTCAGGAACTTTTGGATCTTCAACCAGCTTCCCACCCTCTTAATATCCAGAGGGCTCATCGGCTTGGTCGTATTAATTCCAACTCCTCCAAACCACGTGGTATCATTCTGCTTTTTCTAGAAATCACGGAATTATTGTCTGTCCTGAAAGCCGCTAGTATCAAACGTCGTCTCCAGTGGTCTGGTCATAATATTTTTATCTCACAGGACCTTTCCTCGGCTACGAACGCACGACGCAAGGAGTTCTTGAATCTTCGAACTTTAATGCGACAACTGAACATTCAATATGGAATACTGCATCCCTGTTTCTGCAAGATTACGCATAATGGCAGCACCAGATCCTATGATGATCCGCAAAAACTTCACGACTATCTTCTGAGTGTCGCTCCTTCCAATATGGACACTGCTCATTAGTGTTTTTCTTTTCTTTCCTTTGCTCACTGTTGTTCTTTGTTTCTTCCTCACCTCTTTTGCTTTTTCTCCTTTATTCTGGATCTACTCCTTGAGGTTTTGTCCTCACATCCTTGTGTGTTTCCTTTTTGTATACGTCCTGTTTTTTGGTAGCTCATGGGCTGAGTTCTCTCTCTGGCGCATCTTCGCCCCAGATGTTTTGGTTACTCTCTCCTTTTCCGATCAGGCCTTTGTGCCTTGATCTGTCTACTTCTTATCTCTCTGTTCTTCTCTACTTTTTCTCTTTCTTTCTTTTCTTATCTCTTTCTTTTTGTTTTGTTTTTTTGCTTTTCTTCCCATTTTCCATGCTGTGCTATTCCTGAGCGATCTCTACTTCTCTTTTTGTTCTGCATATTCTCATTTTTCCTATCCATGTTTTTCTCTGGTTTTGGTACTGTGAGCGTTTTGGAAATCTCCTTTTTTGATTACTTATGCATTTTTTGTCTTCCCTTTTGTAGTGATCTCCTTGCCATGTGTCTCCTACACCTGTCACCCATCCTTCCCTCTTACCACCATGTGTAATTTTGTCTTGTGGAACGTGCGAGGTCTTAGTCATCCTGTCAAGCGTCAAAAGGTACTGTCTCATTTATCTAAATTTCATTCACAGGTTGTTTTTCTTCAGGAAACGCATTGTTCGGAAGTTGAATCCCTTAAGCTTAAAAGACAATGGGTGGGCCAGGTTGTGTTTTCACCTGCTATTCAAAAGAAAGGAGGGGTTGCTATACTGTTTCATAAAGCTTTGAATGTTCAAATTGTTTCTTCTAGTAATGATGCTGAAGGACGTTGGGCAATGGCTAAGGTTGTTATTCAAAACAAGACAATGGTATTACTTAATTTTTATGGTCCTGTCCGCCCTGATCCAAAATTTTGGAAAGATATTAAAGTTCTAATTTCGTCCATGGATTGCCCTGATTTTATTGTTGCTGGTGATTTTAATCAATGGTTAGACCCTTTCTCTGAAAGATTACAAGACCGGAGGCTGACATTATGCATTTATCCTTTAATAGCAACTCACACAGCCGCACTACATCACAAAGGATAAAGTTCTAGAGTCATAACAAAGGATGTATCTAGGAGATGATCTGCCTCTTTTAAAAGCGGCTCGCCAGCAGATAAGTCACTACTTCTTGCTCTCCTTCATTTTTAGCCTTAGACTTGTACTATTAATTTCTATTTAATTGTGTCGTTCTGACTTTAATATATTGTGCAGCTTTTATTAGCTTTTACCTTCTCACCGATGTTGTGCTGAGTTTATGCCTGTTTTATTAGCCTTTGCCTTCTCACCAATGTTGTGCTGAGTTTATGCCTGTTTTTTTTGCTCAATAATCAGTGACCTTATGCCGTTTCTTTCATTTCCTAACACTGTGCCTTAACACACTTTTCATCTGTAGGTGGCGTTGGCTTCCCCCACCCCACCCTCCCTCCCATATGACTTCCAATTTATGGTTGTTCCCCCTTTTTTTCCCTTGCCAAACGCGCGACCGCGCTGCTTTTCTACCGTTGTGTTCTGCCCTTCAACGACCTCGCTCAATCTCAGCTTCCATCAGGGAGCAGTGCGCTTGAGAACGGACCCATTTTGCCGCTCCTGCTTTAGAGGAAAGCACCTTAGCAACGCCCGCGTTGCGTGCCTTTCCTCCCAAGCGACTTTCCTCTCCCCGGCGGCTGAGCTCGAGCACTCCTCGGCAATTTTGCCAGTTGCTCCGCTCCAGCCGCCGGAGAGACTTCCACATTGCGCTAGTGCTAGGCTCTTTTAATCCATACTAAAGCCGGATTAACAGTAGTTAAACCGCATTGACTGCCCTTTCATGCTTAAACCCCCCCCTTTTTACCCTATGATATATTCCCTGATTAGATTTACACGTCCCTTATAAATAGATTTTCCCCTTACAAACCTAAAAAAAAAGAGGTGATAGAGGAAGGAAAAGATAAAGAGGAGAAGTTGCTTACTCTACCCCTACACGGTAAGAGACCCAAAAAGACCAAACATTGCGAAAGCACTGCGGGCCCTAGCGCCTCTCACAGTACAGGAGGTCTTAGCACCTCGCTTTGGATGGGTGGCCATCGCGCCCCACTTGAACCTGATGTCCCTCGGGACACTACCCTGATCGGTGCCCATGGCGGCACAAATGTGTATGGTGTCCCTCGCGACACACTTTGGGATAGTGCTAACGAAAAAAGAAAGAATGTTGGTCTTGACTCCTCCTCATCCTCTTTTGATGATAATGCCTCCAAAGACCTTTCAGACGAATTCGTCTTCGACCTGGATGAGGTCCACCATGACTTTAACTCCCAACCTGACCCGGAACCCTCCTCTAAGAATATTATTCTCAATCCTGTCGGAGAGGAGATGTTCTCTCCCCTGAACATCTCTCACCCCAACAGTTCTAAATGGTTCCCACAGGATCATGTTTCTAAATTCGTTTCTCGTTGGTTGAGAAACTTTTTAAGACAGAAACACCAGGAATACTATGAGGTCTGAATCCCCCAGACCTACCATCGATGAGAGGGTTTGTCAAACCCCCAACCTAGATCGTGGAGGAAGAAATCGCTTCCATGCTCAAAAAAGACGCAATAGTGGAGGTTCCCTGGTCCGATGCAAGGTTCATAAGCACTCTGTTCCTCGTTCAAAAAAAGGACAAGGGTTGGAGACCCGTAATAAACCTTCGAGAAGTCAACAAATTCCTAGTTTATCGCCATTTCAAAATGGAGGGTATCCACCTCCTGAGGGATCTCCTTCTGGAAGGGGACTGGATGGCCAAGTTAGACCTGAAGGACGCTTACTTCACGATTCCCATGTACATGGAACATCAACCCTTCCTTCAATTTGCTTGGAAGGAACATCTCTACCAGTTCCAAGCTCTTCCCTTCGGCCTCTCTTCTGCCCCTTGGTGCTTTACCAAGATCATGAAGTGCGTCGTTACAATTCTAAGAGAGAGGGGTATCCGCCTCATCATTTACTTGGACGATATTCTTATCATGTCCCAATCCCGTTCAGACCTCCTAAGAGACCTAGAAACCTCCATGAACCTGATAGAGAGCCTTGGGTTCATCATCAACAGAGACAAATCCATACTCTCTCCCTGCAGAACTATAGAATTCCTCGGCTTCACTCTAGACACCACGAAATCTCTCCTTCTTCCGGCCAAGAAGATTGCCAAGATCCGGAAGGAGATCAGATCTGTTCTGAAACAAGAGTCTTTAACTCTCCGCGAACTAGCCAGACTACTTGGGCTCCTTTCCTCGTCCATCCAGGCCATTTTTCCCGGCCCTCTGAACTACCGCGCACTTCAGAGAATAAAAAGGAAAGCCCTCAATTCAGGTCTGTGGTATGGGGACCTTGTCTCTCTAGATCCGGATGCGAGAACAGAGCTTTTTTGGTGGCTAGAGAACTTAGATGCCTGGAACGGCAAAGCTATCTTTGGCTCATCCCCGGATTTTGTCCTAGAATCAGACGCCAGTCTTCATGGCTGGGGTGCTCGTTTTGGAGACCAGGACACCGGTGGGGTTTGGACCCTATCGGAATCCTCCCGACACATACATTTTCTGGAGTTGACGGCTGGCTTATACGCTCTTATGAGCTTCAAACACTCCATCCAAGGGAGGTCCGTTGTTCTGAAGATGGACAACGTCTCCGCTGTGGCCTATATCAATCGCCTTGGAGGGACGAGATCTGCGGATCTCTCCAACCTTGCCAGGAGACTTTGGATGTTCTGTCTGGAACACAAAATCTCCCTCAGGGCGGAATATCTCCCCGGGAAATCGAACATTTCAGCAGACTGGAATTCGAGATTCCTTATAGACTTCTCGGACTGGAAACTCGACGTGAACGTCTTCAATTCCCTCTCCCACTTTTGGGGTCCCATAGACGTGGATCTATTCGCCAGCAGGCTCACCTTCCAACTTCCCAACTACTTCAGTTGGATGCCAGACCCGGGCGCTCTTGCTGTGAACGCGTTTCTCCAACCCTGGTCCCACTTCCTGGGTTATGCCTTTCCTCCTTTCGCCATGATTCAGAGAGTCCTTCAGAAGGTCAGATTGGAGCAATGCTCCCTGATCCTGATAACTCCCTTTTGGCCGTCCCAAGCCTGGTTCCCGACAGCCCTGGAACTAGCATGCGACATTCCCTTTCTGATCCCAGCCTCTCCAGGCCTGGTCTCAAACGCAGACGGGGAAGATCACCGTCTTATTCTCGAGGGGAATTTGAACCTTCTTGCCTGGAAAGTGTCAGGCAATCTAACGAGCTGTCTGGACTTTCGTCAACAGCTCTCTCTCTCCTCGGAGAATCTTGGGCACCTGGTACACACCTTAGATACAACAGCATTTGGAAGAAATGGTTTCATTGGTGCCTGGAAAGGAGTCTGGATCCCGTGGAGACTCCTGTCGTGAATATCGTTAATTTTCTAGTCGAACAATTTGACAGAGGCCTTTCCTATCGCTCTATTAACTGCTTCAGATCCGCAATCTCCGCTGGTCACGCTCCTATCAACGGTAAATCGGTAGGTAAAAATCCTATCATTTGTAGGGTCCTCAAGAGTATAAGACTTAGGAGACCCCCTAGGCCTAAATACCAGACCCTTTGGGATGTCAAGTGCATTTTAGACCTTTTTTGTTCCTGGCCAGATAATTCTTCCCTTAATAGAAAGTTCCTCTCCTTTAAGCTTGCTACACTCTTGTGCTTAATTTCCTGTAGGAGGGTTTCTGACATCAGAAGTTTAGACATTTCTAATAGATGTTATGATATGTTTGGTGTCAAGTTCGAATTACTTAGAAGAACCAAAACGATGTCAGATTTTATCTTCTATCCTCGTTTTGACACCTTACCTAAACTTTGTGTGGTTGCTTGCATGAAAGAATATGACGCTAGGATGTCTCTCCTGCGCCCCAATGGCGCAAATCAACTCTTAGTTTCCTTTGTGAAACCTTTCAAACCTGTTTCTTCCACCTCCATTGCTAGATGGGTTAAGTCTACCATGAAGCTCGCTGGTGTTGACCTCTCTAAGTTCCAAGCTCATTCTGTCAGAGGAGCTATGGCCAGTAAGTCCTTCTGGTCTGGTGGTAAGTTGGATGATATTCTGAAAGCTGCTGACTGGTCAAATGCTAATACCTTTGCTCGTCATTACTGTAAGCCTATCGAGCATATGTCTGAGGTGGTCCTTCGGGGCTACGAACATGCATAATGTAGCCTCCGGTCTTGTAATGAAATTGCGATTCTCCTATTAACATGACCAGAGAATCTGGATTTCATTAAAGACACGGAGGCTGACATTATCCCTCCCTCCTCCCTTTCACAACTTGAGGGTTTAACTCATTACATCTACATCTTTGATGTATTGTATTTGTGCATGACTTTATGAATTGCTTCAATTGGTTTTAATCTTTTCTATAACCATGTGATGAATTTACTCTTCAAGCTCTTGGTTCTTACTCATTTCTTTCTTTCAGGCAACTCCGTTTAACCGGCTGGCCTTTGACTTGCTGAAGTTCCTTCCTTGATGTTTCATCTCATGAAGTTGTTTCCCGTTACCGGATCTCTCAGTTCCTTTTGAAGTTCTTCCTGCTGCGATTCTTTTAAAAGAGGCAGATCATCTCCTAGATACATCCTTTGTTATGACTCTAGAACTTTATCCTTTGTGATGTAGTGCGGCTGTGTGAGTTGCTATTAAAGGATAAATGCATAATGTCAGCCTCCGTGTCTTTAATGAAATCCAGATTCTCTGGTCATGTTAATAGGAGAATCGCAATTATCCTCCAGTAAATTTCAACCTGATAAATCCCATAAGAGTTTTTAATCTACCATTGCTTCTCATCCTTTATATGATTCTTGGAAAATATGTAACCTTGACTTGCTTGAATATACTTTTTTCTCTAATGTTCATCATACCCGCTCTAGAATTGACTACCTTATGGTTAGTAAGTCTCTCTTGCCCTCCATTCAAAAGTCTGTCATTGGTTCTATTTTTATCTCTGACCATGCTCCTGTGTATACTACCCTGGATCTCTCCCTTATTTCCTCTAAATTCAGTCGTTGGAAATTTAATTCTTTTCTTTTATCTGATGCCATTTTTATGAAAGAGAGTACGAAATTTTTTAATGAATTTTTCTCCTTTAATAATCCTTTGGATACCTCCATTCCCATCACTTGGGATGCTTTTAAAGCTTCCTTTAGAGCATTTACTATATATTATGTTTCCAAAAAAAAGAAGCTAAATAGACAAAAATATGAAGACCAGCTTAAAGTGATCAAAAGTCTTGAACATTCTTATTTTTCCTCTAAGTCCTCCTCGGCTCTTCAGGAGCTAATCCTAGCCAAAACAGACCTTAATAAAATTATCACCAATGAAGCTTGTCACATCCTTCTTAAAATTAAATCTAAATTCCATGGAGACCAGAATAAAGCAGGGAAAATGTTGGCGAATGATTTGAAAATTAAATCCGAACGTAAAACGATTGGTCCGATCTTTAATGATTTTTCAAACAAACTAGTCAATTCTGATGAAGAAATTGCCGAGGTATTTCATAATTATTATCAGGCCTTATATACAGATGATACACACCCCTCTGAAGCGAATTTGTCGTCATTTTTTGAGGGCCTCCTAGCTCCCCCTTCCCTTCCGATGGATTTTGCTCTGTTGGAACGGGATATCACTCTACAGGAAATTACTACAGCCATTTACCATCTTAAAAAATCCAAAGCTCCCGGCCCTGATGGTTTACCTGTTGAGTTTTATTCCTCTTTTCAATCTTTTTTTGCACCTAAGCTTCTTCAATTATTTAATTCATTTATCTCAGATGCTGAAGCCTCTGGGTCCTTTTTGGATGCTCTCATTGTCATTATTCCTAAACCTGATAAAGACCACTCACAATGTAAAAACTATCGCCCCATTTCATTAATTAATTATGATTGTAAAATTTTTGCTAAAATCCTTGCCTCTCGTCTAGATTCTATTATTCCTTGTTTAATTAAAACAGATCAAGTGGGTTTTGTGAAGGGTAGACTCGCTGCTGATAATGCTCGCTTGTTTTCTAATGCCATTGCGCAAGCCAAACATGTTAAAGTCCCATTGGCGGCCCTCTCCCTAGACGCTGAAAAAGCTTTTGACCGCATTAATTGGCAATTCATGTTTCGTACTCTCAAATGGTTTGGTTTTGGTCCCTCTTTCATCTCCATGGTTAAACTACTTTACTCTTCCCCTCGGGCCAGTATATTTGTCACTAACCAATTCTCCAGATTTTTTTCATTGAGCAGAGGCACGAGACAAGGTTGTCCCCTTTGCCCCTTGTTATTTATTTTATGTCTCGAACCTTTTTTGGAGCGTATTCGTTCCAACTCTAAGGTTACTGGCCTTACGTTCTCCTCTACAGAAACTAAGCTGTCTGCTTATGCAGATGGTGTTCTGATATATATGTCCAATCCGGAATCCTCCCTTCCACAATTTTTGAATGAAGTTAGTTTGTACTCCTCCATATCAGGATATAAGCTTAACTTATCCAAAACGGAAGTTCTACCCCTTAATCCACTCTGCTTCCAATACATGTTTAATGATACTGATTTTGCATGGTGTCCCTCCAAAATTAAATACCTGGGTATATGGTTTTCTTCCTCACTGAAGGACACGACACCCTTAAATTAACCTTTGATTCCTTATTTAACAAAATTCAATCCCTTCTTCAAATTTGGTCCCCCTATTCATTTCCTGGTGGGGTAGATTAGATACTATTAAAATGATGATTACCCCTCATGTTCTATATACTGTTTCCATGCTCCCTTTTAAGATTCCTAACTCCTATTTTATACGAATCAATTCTCTTTGTGTGAAATTTTTGTGGAACAACAAACACCCACGCATTGCACTGCATAAGTTAATTCGACCTAAACAAGAAGGTGGTGTTCGCTTTCCTGATTTTAAATCATACCATTCTGCCTTCTTGATCAAACAGTCCTTTTCCTTGGCTTATGACTTTGTTGATATCCCTGTACCTAAGTGGGTTCTCCTAGAACGCTCCCTTCTCAAAGATTTCTCTTTTCAGCATATTGTTTTCATATCCAATTGCACTTTTCTGTCCAAACGTCCCATTTTGAAATATTCCCAAATTTTACTACAAACTGTGTTTTCTTCTAATTTATCCCCTCTTCAATGTTTCCTAGCCTCGGTGGTGTGGTATAACAAATTCATTCGATACAAAGGTAAATCATTTTACTTTAAACACTGGAAAGAAAAGGGTATCCTATTTGTACATCAGTTTTTTGCTGATTCATCCCTTATTCCCTTCCTATCATGGCAAGATACATTTCACTTGCCTTCATCATTTATTGATGAATATACCATTATAACATCTTCAATCCTATTTCACTTGTCTTCCCTCTCTCCTTCTCTTTCTTTTCCTTCCATTACCCCCACCACTCCACTATACCCTTTATTCTCTACTCAACTACCTAAAGCTGCACTTGTGTATTCCATTTTGTTATCTAATGTTTGAGAACGTTCTAAATCAAATGTAGAAATTGCTTGGGAGACTGACCTTGATGTCTCCTTATCTATTGCATTGTGGGATCGTATATGGTCCAAACTTTTTAAAATATCTGTTGCTGCACGTATTACGCAATCTTTATTTTTTATATATCATAGAGTGGTTCTTACCCCGGTTAGTATCCATAAGTTCTCTCAAGTTTCCTCACCTTTATGTTGGTCATGCTCCAAGGAACCTGGTACTCTTCAGCACCAACTATACAATGTTCCCATGTTTTATCTTTTTGGACTGAAGTATGGAACATCTACATGTCAATGTTTTCTTTTTCCTCCCCGTTATCTCTGCTGAATGTGTTTTTAGGTTCCGTATCTGACGATATTGAAATTGTATCTTCTTCTGCTAAGTTATTTGACCTGTTTATTGCTCTTGCATTTAAAGTTATTTTATCGTGTTGGAAGGATAATTCTAAACTTTCTGTCCACGCTTGGTGGAACTTTATATGTGATGAACACAGAATCTCTATTGCTTCCTCCACCTCTGTCCCTTTAAAAATTAAATCTGATCTACTCTGGCTTCCTTTCACCTCCTACCTTTCTTCCAATCCCCCATCCTGCTTGCGTGCTACTAATCCCACGTAATAATTCTTGCTCCTCTTTTTGCTTTTCTCTTTCTTTCTCTCTTTTCTTTTCTCCTTTCCTCATCTTCTCTTTCTTTCTTCTTTTTTCTTCTTCACCTCTAACTCTTTTTTTTCTTTTATGTTTTTTATGTCATTTAATTGCTATTCACCATTGTATTTTTTACTAATTATTCATGACTTATTTTTCGTATTACTTAAAAATGCCAATAAAAATTTCTTAAACAAAAAAAAAGAAAATCCTCTGTGAGAACAATGACAACCCATCGTTTGTGTGTCTACATCTCAAAATGTGACCCAGTGAATTCTGACCAATGAGTTTTTTTTAACCTACCTGGGCTAAGTAAAGTAAGTTTGGCAGTTCTGGATGGGGCTGCGTTGAGCTGGGGTTACACCTTTTATCCACACTCCAGACACAGAAGCACTACCACTTAAAGTCTGTGCTTTTAGTGTGTGTTTTTTCCAGCAATTCCCAGCAAACCACAGAAATCTATATGACCGAACTCAAGGTGATCAATAGCCATTCTGTCAGGTGGAGTCTCTTTCGATTTTGGTCGCAAACTTTTCCAGTTTGGCTGGACAGAATATGCCATTTTAACACTGTTTATTCCAATCTTGAAAGTGCAGGGGCTTCCCAGCCTGATGGCAGTGAATGATTCATCTATGTAAGTCTATGACATATATAGTTGCTGGAAAACTAGAGTTACAGGTAAGTAAGTGTGAATATGAAGACCCCCTGTTACTAACAAACGTTCCTGAGGCAGGGAAAATACAATCCGTCATATAAGAAATCTCTAGGCAACTAATTGGTCATAAAAAGTACCAGACCATAAATCTACAGTAATTGCACTAGTCTCAAATTACCACTGTTTATTTTTAAAAAAAATCTCAACTTTATTAATACAAACTGTTGTTAAAAGATAGCTCATAGCTCATAAATTGATGAGGTTCCATATCGATAGACACTAGATATACAAGCAGTAATGAAACACCGTTTCCGACAAACAATATTAAAAAGCTATGTCACATTAAGATTGGTGCAACTATAGGTACCTTGATATCATTTCACAAAGTGAGATCTAAGTAATCACGAGAAATAATGTAACATCTCAATGTCTATAGACAATACACAGGAAACAAAGAGCAAATAGAATTAATGAAGGAAAGAGACAAAATGAGGTTTGATAAAATGATGCAATGTTGGTTCTTCAATGTATCAAGGTAAGTAACTCATTTCTTATTTCTTGTGTCATTGGGTGTACAGTTCAATCCTCCAGTAGGCAAAGTTCAGAAAAACTAGAAATCTAATTTTGATAGAAAAGTTTCATAGCATTCCACTAATTGTCAGTATATTCTGTGGAATGGATTTTGGGTAAAAATTACAAATTCTTCAACCATGCATGGGATGCTGGTAATCGACAACCCTCAGGCACAAACTCACAGCCACCCGTTTGTAAAAGCAACACAATCAATCAAGGTAGGATAGCTAATCTAAAAGAAAATCAAATCGGCACGCCTCTTTAATTTGCTGGGAGTCTTTTGTTAGTCAAATAGAGCTGCACAGAAACAAAGTATGGCATACTGAAGCCTATGAAAACTGACCTGTAAAAAAGATTGCCCTGTTTAGAAGGTGTTTGGTTTCCTTTGTCAAGCCCTGATTTAACCTCCATCTGGCAAAAAGCATGCATTTTATTGTTTCCTAAATCGCCCACTGTCAAAAAGTGATTTATTAGTTGGAGTAGATTTGTGCCTATCACAAGTAATACAGTCACTATCTTGATAGGTCCAGTCAAAGGTTTCATTAATTTAAACCTAAGCTCAACTCCAGGTAGCTGTGGCACAGAACAGGCAGGCTTACCTCAGAGAAAATTATGCACGCATTTAGGAATATCAAAAAAGTAAAAACGTCAAAAATACAACATAATAAAAATTCCACTACAATGCATTAAAATAGAGAAAGATATAGCACTCAAAATGATGCAATAATCTAAAAAATCCAATAAGTTGAACTGCAGATATGGTTTAAAAATGTAAGCAAAATTAGTGCCAAAAGATGCTAAGTGTCAATGGTAGTTAAACTTTGTAGCAGATTCAGACCTAGGCATATTTTGAGTGAAACGGTGATGGAGTGCAAGTTTCATACAGCAAGAAAATTGACCCATCGACGCCCTGGAAGTAGATAAGTTCAAAAAAGTTTCTAAATCCTAATCTGAAAAGGGGCTCTGTTGTTTTCAGTGCAAAGACTCTTCTCCACAGGGGACTGTAATAAATAACAAAGGGGCAATTCCTCAATAATAAGAATGTAGTTTAGTCTTTGGAAGCAGGGCAGACACCCAACCGGCACAGCCAGGCAAACTGACAGCTCTCAACTTTTGCTACATGGAACATAGAGCACAGAGCATGGAACACAAACTATGTCACATGCCACGAGTCCGGCAGCCGGAGGCAAGCTGCCCCATGAAAACCATATAACATAACACACCTTCTTTCCTTCCACAGAAATGGTTAAAGTCAAGATTAAATAACATAAAAAAACTTAGCGTGCACCATCACACCATGAAATAATGCAAAACACCCCATGTCACAATAACATTAAGTATAAATCAATACATTTAAATAATAAAGTTTAAAAAAACGATAAATAAAAACAAAGCAAAAGGGTGATACACAAAATACAGGCAACAATGAGGAGTCAACTAGAGTTCAACACAATTGGTGCTGTGCACCACATAATAACCCACTCCTTTCCTTGATGATATAATCACATATATAGTGCTTCAAATATTCTGGCATCCTGCGTTCCCTATTCAATCTTCCCTTTTCAGTGCCATCCCTTGAAGAAAACCTGACAGGAACAGTGGTATGATCCATCTCCCTATGTTTGTCATTGGTCCCTTGCCCAGCTCCTGTGAGCGTGGGATTCTACAACAACTTTCCTTGTCTTTGGTACAAAGCCACCCTCCTAAGATTGCAGGGTTGTCCATTCTGTAACTTAATTCAACTTCCTCCTACCGACCTCACCTGGAAAGGACCCCTGACTTTGTTGAAGCCTTTATTAATCCCACCGGGTTTGGCTTTCACCAAATCACCAGGTTGAATATTCCTGCTCTCAGCCACATTACTGTTATGAGGTTCACAAGACAAAAGATTTGCGTCAGTTTTGAGCTACTAGGTGGGAAACATTTTGGTGCCAGCTTGCCTCCTCCTCATCAATTCAAAAGAGGATTTATCCATACCTTGATGCACGGTAGTGCAGTATGCCCATAACATTTCTATGATTTCACGTTGTACAGGTATGTTAGAAGTTAACATCAATTGCAGATTGCTTTTCACCAACCTATTCACCCTCTCACATAAACCATTACCTTGGTCGATCGTACAGTGATGTACACACGTGCTTCAAACCAAACCTGTCAAAATAATTTACTATATATTTTGACGTAAGTTGTGTGCAAATATTCATAAGAAGCATGGCTTGGATACCTTCCCTTCTGAACACCTCACTTAACACGATGATGGTGGATTTTGTAGTTATATTTCTAATGAATACCACCTCCACCCACTTTGACGCAGAGTCCACCAAAACCGCTGCAAACCTTGCACTATCATGCAAGTCACTGAATGGATGGATAAAGTCCATACACACTTTCTGCCAAACCCTTCTGCACCAATGACATGTTGAGGTGGAACTGGTCTATCCAAACCAACTCACAACATCTTTTCAGACTGCTGCAGTTCTCCACCCAATCCTTCACCTGACTGTCCATCCCAGGCCTCCAAAATCTTTCTTTTAATTGTCTTCCCGTTAAAGTTTGACCTTGATGTCCCTCATGGGCTGCACCAATCACTCTATTTCTCACAGATACAGGTGGTATAAAACTCTCAACTCAGCAGAACAAAATTGCCCTGCATGGAAATCTCATCCTGAAACTGAAAAAAAGGTCTGAGGCCTGGTGACACTGTACTTTCCCTTGACACCCTTTCCATGACCATTCTCATGATGCCAGCAAGGACACATTCCTTCCACTCAATCCTCTCTGGTAATGGCCTTGCCCAAATCCTCAGTGAGATCATCAAGACTAGCCACCATCTCTTCAGTAATTAAATCAGAAATGCTGTGTGGTGCGCAGAGTGCAGCGCACAGCTTCGTGGTCTTCGGTCTAAGGGCAGGGCCAAGGGTGGGGCAGGGTTGGACTGGACTGTTAATGTGCAGTGCACACTGCACGTGAGGCGGCGTACCGGTGGGTCTGGGACTCTGAGATGGTGAGTGAGGCCATAATTAAGATTGCGGTCCTAGTCCCTTATTCTTATTCTTATGTACACGTGATTATTTGTATTTTTTGACATATGTCCATTTAGCCTGAGTCTGATCCACAGTCAGGCATGCTGCCAACGTTCCATGAGTTGGGGGACCAAAAGTGTTCTGAGAGTTTTGATTCTGTTGCCCCGCTTTCATTTCCAGCGGCGGAAGGCAGCTTCACTCACTCTCCCAGCGCAGCAAAGCCTTATGTGCCATGTTTTATTGACAGCACTTTCAGTGTGACTGCTGGATTTTCAGTAAGCTGTCATTATTATTGCTGTTCTCCAACTTGTATGACAGCAGTTAGCTTGGGGAATTCATGTTCTTGCCCCTGGCGTACCCTCTTGGGTATAAACAAAAAATGTTAAAAAAATGAAAACGGCTGACCAATTTAAAAAGTGTTCGCTGCTCAAAAGCAGCGTCTTAATAACGCACAGCGCTGTGGCCTGACTTGAGGCAGAAGGGACATCACACTTCTAATTTACACTCTAAAGCTTTTTAAAGATGTAACAATGGTCTCTGCAGCTGGCCCTGCCTTTTTTACTATATATCAAGCTTTCGTAGGTAAGGCCTTTTCACTGCAAACATTTTAGATGCAGCCCAGTCTAGCCTGCATGGATCCCTGCGAAGACATTAGATTGAGCGATATTTTTTTAATGGAGGGTCCAGTGACTCTGGTTGCTGCAAGGGAGGGAGGGGCTGATTGGAGTTTCTATGGAGGTTGTGATGCCAATGCTGCCTTTTTTGGGGGTTGCTCTCTGCGACTAGGTACATCAAAGTGGGCCCTTGTCTCAGTATGTCTATGCAGCCCTCTTGCTAAGGCCTCCTTTGTTTTCCCCAGGTCATGATTGCTGCCTCTTATTAGGTTGCCATTACTGGATGGGAGATTGTTGCAACAAATTACGGGCCAGCATTTCAGGGGGTCCCCTGATAGAGGAGCTTTGTTCTGTAGAGTTTTGCTCGCCCTTATTGCTTTGAATGATTCTTAAAAAGATTGTTTTAAATACCATTTTCCTTTGCTTTCTTTTCACTGTGGGTGTTGTGTGTCTATTAAATTTGGTAGCTAAATTTGTATTTATTTCATGCAACATCCATGAAATAGTTTCTTTTGAATCAAATAATGACCTCGCGTATGGGAAATGGGAGTGTGTCACAGAGATTATTTGCAATATTATTAGCAAACATCTGCTGTGTTACAATATTGAAAACACACATCACTATCCGTGAATATTACATGTAACACATTTAGAATTTGGACAAGAGCGTTTGTGCACTGTCAGTGACTTGGCCAAAGAGGCATGAAAGAGGTGAAATAGAATCATAAATTCAAAACTGTTCCTTACAGGGGCCCCCAAAATATGCCCTTGGCCCTTGTCTCCCACTTTCCTTAGGATGTCCCTAGTGCCGCCATCTGTGAATATGATGGCCCCAATTACCACGTGTGCTAGCACGTCTAGGCCCATGGAAAAGACGTTTTGTGCACAAAGTTCCACAAAAAAGCAAATTATAGGAAAGCTTCAGAATGTTTAAACTCAAGTGTTTCTGAGGTTATATGAATGCTACAGGCACTGTACATCAGTTCTCTTTGTATTACAAGTGTGCTCACATCTCATTCTCTCAATGTGAAATATTACCTTAGGGAAAGAGCATCATGATGCAGAAACTAACCATACATCTACAGATGTACTTCATTCACAAATCTCTTAGTAAGAATCTATACCATTACATCGCAAGCATTTACAATGCATGCTAATACTGCGTTGTTACATTGCAGGACATTTCAATGACATGCTCTAGATTGCGAAATGGACTTAGGAGTATTATAATTTACTATTCCAACTCCAGTGTGTGCAACAGTAGGGAAGGTTTTGGAATAGGAAATTACACTATTCCTTAGTTTAGAGCGCCATCTAGAGCAAGTCGTTGTAATGACCTGCATTGTAATGTACTGCGATGTAACAGCGTGGTCGTTTTAACAACCGCGTTGTAAAGGTAACGCGATGTGATGACCGATTTATTAAGGTTGTTCCCCCTTAGGAAATAAAGGTTGATGAATTCTGCATCACCCAAAATTCACAGAATTCAGAGTTAGTTGAACCCTCAAAGCCTTTTTTAAATGTGAGCTTGAGGTTTGTGGGTGTGTAACATGGGGAGTGGGTAGTCTGGCATTTATTTTAATATGTGTTACACTACTCTAAAATGTAAGAAACATTGGTAGTATTCGGACGTTACACACTCTATTGATTGCACTAACTTCTTCTTTTGTAGACTGCCTAATGTCGAAATAGCAAATATTCTCACTTCATATCATCAAGAATGGTACAACCAAATGAACAGCGTAACAAGGCCTAAGTTATAATCGAAAGCATGTTTTGAAAAAAAGTATTTATCATTCAGATGGGAGGTAATACTTTCCATCTCCAATGTTATTTACCAGAAAACTCACAAGAAATAAGTTGAATGACTTGGGCACTCCTGCAGGGAGTAACAGAATGTAAATAATATTACCCCGACACAGTGTCTTAGAATCCTGAACTCAAGTGGGTGGTAATGATGGAACGCAACACTGCCTGGCTTCCTTAAATTTGAAATACACTTCAGATATTTTTCTCAGCAGTTGGCATTAATGATGACAATCAATTCCGTAGAGCTGCTGGGACAGTTTCAAGTTAATGTCCATCAATTTAACTTCTAATTCAGGCCCTACATAGTTGTCCTTTGATCTTCAGCGATAGGCAGTTCCAGACACAACAGGACCGCCCCGTTCTGATTGCTGTCTCAATTAAAAATTCTGCTCTTGACGATGTTACAAATGACATAGTTTTATATGTTAAGAGTGTTTCCCACTTTCTCATTAGAACTTTGAGCAAGACAATATAGAGGCATTTCATTAAATATTGGAGGTTTCAAATCAAAATGTACCTGATTTGTTGGCGGTGGGGAAAAGGGGAAGGGGGTGTACCGAGTTGACAGGGGGGGGCTCCTTCATGTACTTTGCAGGAGGTCCCCCTCAAGTTTTGTTACGCCACTGATCGTGCTTCAGCAGGAAAATTATTCATAAGAGTTACCTTGGCATGATTTTAATTGTTGCCTGAAAACTCCTGAACACACACGTTTTTTGGCAGGTGTTTTTTTATTTGTGCAAGCACAGCACCTAAGGGATGAGGGGGGTCCCCACATTGTCGTAGTTAAAAGAGCCGACTTCAGGATTCCTTTCACTCGCAGAAAGAACAAGTAAAACAAAAGTAAGCAGGACTAGCACTGGCTGCAACCCTTTACAAGTACAGGGAACACACGGGCTTCTGCACTGCAAGAAGCAAAAGTAAAAGCAAACAGAAACACCGTCTGGAGAGTGAAACCTGTCGTATGCAACATTCACCACAACATTCGAAACAAACAATACTCCATTATTAAAAGAAAAACTGTTCCTACCTTAGAACGTAAAAACTTTGGGAAAAGGAGGTCCCTGCATTTCGAGGGAAGCATTCAGCAACCTTCAGAACAAGCCAGGCACAGGATGTCAGACACCAGGCCCATGGTGTCACAAACTCTGTGCCACACCGTCCTGCTGCCGTGGGCTGCCCTGAAGTGTCCGTCCATCTGTCGAAGTGAGGCAGGACAATAATACTGCGCAGCAGCAATTAATGGGGGCCCCTGAGGTTCACTGGCAGGAAACTCAAGAAATAAAAAACACATCATGCTGCCCCAGCCTGTGCTGAGTCCGGAGACTGCAGCAAAGTCAGAGTCTGTTCACGTGACCTGACAGGCGCCAGCGGGCCAGTCTAGCAGCAGATGGCGCTAATTCATGATAGGTAAATGCCTATGTGATCATCTGCATGTTCCAGGGGCCACATAAAGGTGTCAGTGGCTCCAACCGGGTGTCGACGGGGTGGTGCCAGCTAGCCAGCATGTCATTTATTTGAGGGGACTGGAGCTATACCTTCTAAACAACATCCCGAACCAGCCTGGTGGGCGGACTTCCGACCTTGCTGTCAATTGTGCTGAGGGCCCCCCTGGAGCTCGAGGCCCCCCCGCAACGCGGGGGCTGCGGGGCCCTGTGTTACGCCCCTGGTGTCACCGCTGCAGTTAACTTTAAATAAGCCCATCACTTTAAACTGTAGCCATACTAGTAACATCGAGGTGCCCCTTTAAATTAGGCTGGGACCGGGGTGCGTATCACCGCTGATATCAATAAAGTTGTAGCGCCCCTTAGACAGCCTCCAATTGACATGCAGCGGAGGCAAAATTGAAATTTGTACCACCCCCTAGTCCTTCTCCAATTAATGCGCTACTGAGGCATCGTTCGCCCACCCACTGCTCTCCGGACTACAATCTCAGCTGGAGAATGCCGCATAGCCAGACCAGGAGATCGTTGTCCCAGGTGAGTGAACTAATCTTTAAAATATCCACATGGCAGTGCAATACAACCCTCAAATGTACTTAGTTAACTTACCTCAGCCCAGCAAGATTTAGACAGTTACTGCAGTTGGTAATGAAACTCAAACATGTGTTCACGATGAATGACACAACATGTTGCAGCACTGCGTAGGGTGGTCAGGGTAGTCCGCTTCGCTTCCTTCTATCACAGCCTGGAACCATTCCTCCTCCCAAATCATTGCCAAAATGTAATAAATAACACAGGGGCAGTTCCTCAATAATAAGAATGGAGTTTATTCTTTGGAGGCAGTGCAGACACCCAACGGCATGGCCAGGCAAACCAACAACTCTCAACTGTCGCTACACAGAACATAGAGCACAGGGCATGGACCACAAACAATGTCACATGCCACAAGCCCAGCAGCCTGAGGCAAGCTACCCCATGAAAACCTTATAAAATAATAGGGACAAACATGAAATTCAATCTGGCACCATGGAACTGCAAGTCATATACTTTGCGCAGTTGGTCCCCTGGAAGTTCTATAGCAAAACCTTTGAAAATGTTCCCAAACCTATGTTTGCGCCCCAGCAACAACAGGAGTAAACTTCAAAGGCCCCCAGGACCTCAAAGGGAGTGCTTACAGACTCACACGGTCTCCCAGGCATAAGGCAACAGCAAAGTACAGCCTGGATTCATTTGCAAGTTGCCAGTTGGTCAGCTGGGATTGAATACACATAAATATACACATAAAATAAGAATTCACATATTGAATCTAAATGGCAATAATGTTCATATTCAGTGGTTATTCTTTAAATTTATCATGAACCTTTCTACATAAAAACCTGTTTGTCTGCTATTTATCTTATAGTAAATACCACTAAACATGGGCTTGTTTTCTTCATTAATGAAAAGAAACCCCCTCTACATACAAACCTCCCATTTCCACAAGCAAGTCAAGCCTGTGAAAGAAGTTTAAGTGGACTTGATTGAGACAGACAAGCAATTCAGTCATATTAATACAAAAGATTAGCAACAACACTTGATGCTCAGAGACGAGTCACAGATTGTGTTGTCTATGGATTAGTAATTACATTTCCTTAGTTTAGTCCAAACTAAGAGGATGGTTAGATGGTTAGAAATGGTTGGTTGATAGCTTTATTTCGATATGCAGTTATATCTTAAAAGCATTACATACATATATAAAAGTGCAGATCATCAATTTAAAAATGCATTTGAGAATTAAAACAAGTAAAAAATGCCTTTGATACATACAATAAGTTAATTAAAAGTGGATTACATTGAAATAGACAATCTTTTGGAGTGAATCAACCATGCCCATTTTAAAAATTTTGAGACACCACAGACTATAGGGGGGAGTGTCAGTTAGTAAGATACGTAATGCCACCATGTGCTGGCGTGTCCCTAATAGTCTGAATAGAGGTTTGAGCCAACACCTCCTTGGTCGGGAATAATCAGGGCACTCGAAGAGGATATGTGCCACCGTCTCGAACCTTGTGGAACAAAGGGCACAAAAAGGCGATAACTGCACAGGCATTTTCCATCTGGAAAGGAGATCCCCTATCGGAAAAATGCCCACTCTGAACTTAAAGTAAAGAGCCCTATCCATTGGCATGGTAATCAAATCCAGATAGGGTTCGTAGGCCACCACGTCTTTGATTCTTAAAAAGGCTGCGGTGGAATTGCAGTGACGGGGATTGCCGATAAGTTGAGAGGAGACCCATTCCCAGTACAGTTTTTTCAGGATAGCCTTAGATGGGGCAGATTTTGTAGCTCAAGAAGCCCCCAGACCCAGTTCCCCCAAGAGGTTTTTGACATCCCTTAGCCACTTGATCTTGTGTCAGCCCCCCATTCCCATCAACTCAGACAGCCCATCGGCATATGGTTTCAGTTCTGGGACCCTCCATAAGCGGGCCCATAAAAGCAGCGGCCGGAGGCGAGCCTGGTCCTTGATCGATTTACATCCCACATCCAAGAGCACCGGAACTGTGGGGGTGCTCAGGGGGAGAGCCAGTAAGTCTTTCAGAAATTTGCTCTCCGACTTGGATAAAGCCTCCAAGTTGCAAAGGCCCCATAGCTCCGCCCCGTATAACGCTGCAGTGACTCCTCTTGCTTTGTAAATGTCAATTTCATGTGCCACGGACTGTTTAGATGAGGCACGATACTCCCTTAACAGCGCACCCCCCACCCTTTTATGACTAAGAACCATCTTGTTAATATGGGGTGTCCAGCTCGTAACATCGCTCATACGTATTCCCAAGTAGTCAAACTCAGAGCTCGTCCTAGTTTCCGTGGTGGGTGCATGATCAGGTATTTTGTCTTATCCACATTGATCACCAGACCCCTTGCTGAGCAAAATTCCTGGAAACGATTCAGAAGCTTCAGGAGACCCTGGGGAGTTTTGGCGATGAGGAGGGTATCGTCTGCAAACAGCAGGGTAGGAATCCGTATGCCCCCCAGGGAGGGTGCATCTGCTGGTTCTTGAAGCAGGTGCTCTACCACACCATTTACGTACAAGGAAAATAGTGTGGGGGCTAGCACACATCCCTGTCGGACGCCCCTGCAGACCGGGATCCTATCAGTCTTTTCCCCATTCTGGCCCCAATGCACCTGGGCATAGTTGTCTGAGTGAAGTTTGAGTAGGAGCGACAAAATGTGAGGGGGCAGCCCAAGACCCTGCAGAACCCTCCAGAGTTCCTCCCTAGGAACCAGGTCAAAGGCAGTCTTCAAGTCAATGAAGGCCAGATAAAGACTGCCTTTGCCCAGCACCACCACCTTCCAATGCAGTAGCATCAGTCTGAAGACCTGTTCAATGGTCCCCGTTCCTGAGCGGAATCCCGCCTGAAAATCAGACAGGATATGGTTTTCATCCACCCAGTAGAGAATCCTCCCCAGAATCGCCTTCCCCGCCACCTTTTGTGTCGAGTCAATCAGGCTTATCGGCTAGTAGTTCCCCGTATTGTCCCGACAACCCTTTTTATATATGGGAACAACCTCTGCCCCTTTCCAAGTTTCAGGAACAAGTCCTCCCTCCAAGATGGCATTCAGAAGGGCGGTTACCAATTTGCCCCATTCGGTTGGGTAGGCATGGAGTAGGTCCCCTGGAAGCCCATCAGGACCGGCTGCCTTCAAGGGTACCAAGGACTTGATTACATTCACGACCTCCCGTGGAGTAAAGGGGTCGGGAATGCTGATCTCTGCCAAAGGGGCAGGCAAAAATGGCTCATTGAGGGACCCTTCTAACGGTGAGTATAAGGCCCTGAAGTGGTTAGACCAGGTCTGGGCCGGGATAGAACAGGTCCTCGACGTGTCATCAGGTCTGTTCCTGGATCCCACCAAATTCCAAAAGCCCCTAGCATCTATTCCTTGACTAGCAACCAGTCGGTCCGCCCAATACCTTTCCTCCCACTCCTTTTTCACTATTTTTAGGGTTGGGTGTAGATCTTCCTAGCCGACCTGATCCTAGTTTGGGACTTTGATTTTAATGCTTCCACCAGTGCTTTCTTACTTGCCCCACATTTATGGGTATACCAGCCCTGTCTTTTCAATTGGCGGACCCGTGACTTAGCCCCAGTATGACTAGTTGGAACAATAAACAAGTTGCTTATGGCCGTAGTCAAGCCGCAAAAGGTCCCAAACACCTCCTCAGGCCCGCCCTCGATAAAATCCAAATTACATTGGGCTGTGGCCAGAAGTAGTGTTATAGCTGCAACCTTCTCCTCGGATAGGGTGAGCTTTGCCCATTTCAACCGCCTACCACAATTCGAAACAAATGTTTCCCCAGGTTTGGCAAAGGTACGGGGCCAAGGGCCCCCTTTACCCTCCAACCACCAAGGAATCAGAGTGAGAGAGAGCAGGTTGTGATCGCTCTCAACAGACGTGATAATTTCCATATCCCTCGCCGAACTCCATAAGCACACGTCAAGCAGGATGTAGTCAATTCTTGACGTGTGGGTGGGCCTGTTGTACGTATGGGCTCCGCCTTATCAGAGCTTGACCTCGCATTGAGGGCCCTCAGATCGAATTCCATGCTAAGGGTGTTAATCTGAAGTGCCACTTCAGTCCACCTCTTGATCGGGGTTAGCTCTAAAGCCGGAATCCCCCTCTTTTGGTCCTCCACCTCCAGATCCAAAGTGTTGTCCGAGCCCAAGGGCTCGAACGTAAAGTTTAAATCGCCCGCAACCAGGGTACAGGATTTAAATGGAGATGACCTTAGCAGGTCCTCCAGGAGAGCAATAGTGGGCGACTGTCTACCTCCCTTTGTGTCCGAGCATAGATGTTATAAATGTTCAAGATGGCACGACCCCGGGCATCTTTTAGAGTGATGTTAAGGAGATCCGGGCAGTTGGTCTGGTGCTCCTCTACTCTGCAATTTAGAGAATTTGCCACCCAGATGAGGAGGCCACCCGAGGGACGTCCCCTCCCCGATGCCGGATGGTTAGATAACCTAAATGATCTAATAAAGTCAGAGAGTTTCCATGAAGGAAATCAGAACAAAGCAAGAAAGGATTGGCTACAAAAGTGTCAGAATCTCAGAAGTTTGGTCAAGAGTCTTTCTGCAGCATGGTGAAATACAGGCCTACTTAGGACAAGTTAAAGCGATAGCTCAATGGTACACCTTTAATTTACATGTGCACATTTAAACATCAGCAAATATAAGTTTCTTGTGCATTAAATTTCACGTTACATGTAACATTCAGTAAGTCTTCAAAATAATTGCATGTCAATATGACTAAGATCTACATTTTTTACAAATTTATGAAATAATAATGAACACATTACCTAATTACTTTACCATTTTAAGTAAAATCCCATTCTAGAATACGTACGGATGATTTTATCCAGCTCTCTAAACAGTAAGAGCTGTTTAAAATGTTGCAACACACGTTATGAAAATCAAATTTCATTTTTATAGTGAGTACATCATCCACTAAATAGGGATGGTTTAATTATCACAATCAGTTCTGGCAAAACACAATGATGTGAGTACATTCTCTAATCTTATAGTGAATGCTTTAACTTACATTAGTTTGTTAAACCATACAAGAAACATGTACTGAATGCTCCCTCATATTGTATGTCTGTTAAGTATTTGTGACATATAAAGGGTACCAATTACATAGTGCACCAAATCCTCAAGGCCTGCACCAAATAATTTGGCTTTCCCATTGACAGCCACCATTCTTTGATATCTTCTCACAGCGAAAAAAATAAATCACAAATACATTCTTCTGAAAAATTAATCCCATGCATCATCTAGCTGGGTGATATGACAGATTCTGTTTGCAAAATATAGAGATTTGTTTTTATAGGAATTATGCATAGATCATCCTATTACATGCAGAGTATATGGATAGTTCCTCGTATGAAAATTGATCACATGTGCATACCTTACATAGAAAAGCTCTTTCCTGTGATGGACATTTTCTGCTCAGTCCCGTTTCCAGAGGGCAAAAATTAAATAGAAAAAACACATGTGAAATGAAAAAAAAACCATAATTTGAAATTTGCAAATTCCTTGAGATTTTTTACCCCGGTCTACTTCTGGCCCCTATCATGCTTTAGATCTGCGTTATCGTTCCACAAAGCTGTGGCACTGAAAAATGATTTCTCAAACTATATACCAGTTTCCAGTGAAAACTGCAAAGCCCCACCCCTTTCGAGGCTTAAAATTCAAATTTGCAAAAAATGGTCTCTCCTAAAGACTGGTGTGCCGCCCATCTTTGGAATAACACTCCTCGCCCCCTCACAATCAGACTTTCCCACTTTGTATTAAAATTCAGAAGATAGATAGAACGTATCTTTTCATACAGTCCCTCCCTCCTATGCCCAACCTAAAGCATTGCATATTCACCCCTCCCCTCAGTGAGACCATTCTAAAGTATTCTCTCATCATACCACCTTTTCTGTGTAGTGCGTTACTGCTTTATGAAGCGAGGCCCATTATTTATTAGAATCCCTATAAATCAATAATGCCAATGTGATCATTGCATACAATTTAGGGTGTTTCCATGCCTTATGCTTTGGTCTTGGAAAGAACTTGATGCCTCATTTGCAAATTAATCGGCGTAAGGCAGCGCCACAATCATTTACTGTGCACTGCCATATGCCCATATGAAAGGGGAGGAATACACCATATTTTACAAGTTACGGTGCATTACTGTCCTTTCAGCCAGTGCACAATTTGGTGCCTAGAGCCAAGGGAGGCATCAGTGCACAATGGTGTAAGGGTGTCTGTGTCGTTGGCAGGATTGTTTTTGTGCAGAAAGACACACATTCCTGAACAAAAGCAACACATGGAGGCTTCCAGCAACCATAGAAAGAGGAAAAAAACAAAGATAAATGAAGATATTTGTCCTTGTTACGCCTCGCCTGGGGAATCATACCGTTTTGATGCATTCCCAGGTTTACGGATCCTTGTAAATATGGGAATGTGTCAAAATCCATGGGTGTTGAATTGGAAAACCCATCCCAACACAAATGGAACGCCCCCTGACGCAGTGTAAGGCAATGCAGCGACTTGCGCTGCGTTGCCATACATGAAATCTACGAGGTCATGAAAAGCCACACAAAGTGGCTTTGCGTGGCCTTGTAGATAAGCATCTGCACTGCCACAGCATTATAAAAAGTGATGCACCGACAGCACAAGGGGCTTGCAAATAATCGTTCAACCTGAATTGAAAACCAACTACATTTTCTGTGCAGCGAAAACGTGCATTTTGGTATACATGATTTCTTCTTTAACATCAAAGGTGTAGATGCTAAAAATTGCAAAAAAACATTCATTGCAATGTGCAATAGTAAGTATACTGTGATGATGATTCCCCATCGCTGAGTGACAGGGAGGAAGAGTAAAGCCAAAAATTGAACAAAACATTTAGGTACAGATTGATAGAAGGCTTGCGTTGCCCGCCATGTGCCACACAAGGCAACACAAGTCCTTAACTGGGATTTACAAAGCCACTTTGCATGGCTCCGCATGGTTTCGTTTATCCAAAGTAACTAAGACAGCTCATTTCACTGCCTTGCATTGCCTTGTGGTTGAGAGGAGTTCCATCTGTAGAGTGTGACCGTTTTCATGCATTCACCTATAGCTTTTGGCACATTACTAGATTTACAAAGAGTTGTAAACCTGGGAATGCATCAAAATGGAACACCTCATAGTCCCAGGAGAAGCCGGGAGAAACTTCCTAATATCTCCTTGCTACTTCCTTTTTCTATTGTGGCACATTTCACATCAGACGTAGAATAGAAAAATGTCTTTGAGGAGTGTCCCTCGCTGCACAAAAACAGCCCTGCTCTTAACACAGGCAACGCTGCATCATGGTGCAAGGGGGCCTGCTTTGGCACAGGGCTGTACACAGTGGGCCAGCAGCAGAAATGCAACATTTCTTTGTACATTTCTGATGTCTCCCTTTTCACACAACCAAGAGCAGCAAGTTACCTTGCTGTGCTGCTTTGCATGAAATGTTCGTTCATCTGCCCCCCAGTACATAGGAAAAAGGGACTGTTATATTAGCATGTTGTGATCTGACAGGGTGAGCACAAGGCACGATTTTGAAGTGAAGGGGTGAGTGGAAACTTACAGCATAAAAACCTAATTGAATGAGTTAAAAAATTAAAACAGCACTGTCCATATCAGTGTTGGACTGGCCTACCAGGCAGTCTGGTACTGCCAGATGGGCTAGCTTGAAAAGGCCAATGTGTGAGCTGTTTTTCTGGTCCTGTCATAGCCCAAGGGATCAAAAAATGCCCACAATCTGACCTTTCAAACATGGCACATATACTGTGCCAGAGTGCCAGACTGTCTAATAGGCCAGTCCAATACTGATCCATATCGACCAATTAAAATAACAGAATTGATACAGAAGCAATAAAAAAATAAAAAATACATTTACCTAACCAATGTCTAGCACCTTCTTCTGTAAACAAAGAACAGTTTTGAGTGATGGAAATACCAGACGTAAACCCTAGCAAAAATATAGAAAAGAAATCTAGGCCACAAAAGGACAACTTTTAGAGCTGCAGACTGCCCTCAAAGGGCCTGGTCACAAGTTGCAAGGTACTGAGCTGGGGTTAGCAATAAAATTGCCTGCCGTTTTCCCATTACTGAGCAGTAAACCTGCACCTGTACAGTGCAATCACTAGTAAGGCCCCACGTAGGATATTATTGGGCGGGACCAATTTAGAAATTAGGAGCAAAGTATTTTGATTCAAAACGGAGGGGCATATTATCAAGGGGGTTTATCTCTGCTTTTCTGGCTTTAAAGGCCCAGAAAGCGGAGATAAAATGATCTCCCTATTACCTAGCTGTCGCTAACACCAGTTAGCGACAGCTAGTAGGAGATAGCGACCATCTTGGACCCCACTTTGCATGTCAGAGAAATGGATCACTAATGACATGCAAAATGGACGTGCCAAGATGTTAGCGACTGGCTAACATCGCTATCTCGTATTACCAACTTTTGGAGATATTCGCGCTTAGCGCGAATATCTCCAAAAGCTAAAACCTGCCCTGAGCAGTTCTTAGCCATGTTATCCAATGAGAGGTGGATAATATGGCTAAGAGCTTGCTCGGTAATGCCTGAATATCGCGGACTTTTCAGCGATATTCATGCATTGCGGACGATTTTTATCGCATTTGCGATAAACCTTGGTAATACCAAGGTTTATCTGCGATAAAAATCGCCACAGGTCGGCGATACATTTTTGTCTCTAACCAAGCAATAGCGATAATTATCGCTATTGCTTGGTAATATGCCCCTTAATTCTTCTTTCTTCCAAAATATCTTCATGATGCACTGCTTTCACAAAAAAGTATTCAAGATTTAAGTACGGATCAAGACTGGTGTGGGGCGTAGGAAAGACCTCCAGCCTGTGGTGGACTGTCAGGTGTATTTTGACATTAACACTTGTGTGGCAAAGCTGGTCCCACTAAGAGGCTCTCGCAAGCATTGCAAAGGCCACTTCAGAAGAAACAATTCGGTGTCATCACGTCCAATATGCAGTCCCAAATGATAGGGCACTAGAAATGGACCTACAAAAGTGAAGGCACATTTAAAGTATCTACGTATACAATGCAACTGACAGGGACACACAGGAGAGACTTTTTGGCTTTTCTCTGAAAGACCACCACAGTTTACATGATGGCCCTGCACAGAAGGGAAGCCACTCGATATGTTATTGGACCCTCCACCTTAAATTGGGCAGTAAGTCTTCTGCTATTGCCAGTAGCAACAAGTCAGTTACAACAGCCTT
Source organism: Lissotriton vulgaris (assembly GCF_964263255.1). Lineage (NCBI taxonomy): Eukaryota > Metazoa > Chordata > Amphibia > Caudata > Salamandridae > Lissotriton > Lissotriton vulgaris. The sequence continues at coordinate 1,299,290,348 of NC_141695.1, read as the reverse complement.
CCCCAATGACTTTGCCATTGAGAACAGGATCTACACCCACATGTCTAATGTTTTAGGTGAAGTCTCTTTGCTGTCCTCCTCTAAATCCAGTGAATGAAATTAGCATCATTCTTCTGTGCATGTTTGATATTACATACAGTTTTCATAGGGAGTAAATTGAACGGGGTGGGTTCAGTCCACAAGGCGTGGTATCAGAATATCGTCAGAATATTGTCTGGCATAACTATTGTGCCCTGAATAGCATTGACCAAAATATCTCCCAGTTGGAGTTAATTATAAGAAATCTATACTGAATGGGATATTACTTTTGTATAGTGTATTAGGATAGGATGTTTATATCAGATGACATTTCTGTATATGATATACTGACATACAACAGTTAAAAGGCTTCTTCTGATATGAAATGGCTAGATACCCTTGTCCCTCTCTCTGTTGCATTGGCTCTCACCAAAGCTTATACCCAGTTTTCAACTATGTATCCACCATCCAGGCTTAGGATGTAGTGTTTGCTTTTGCAGGACAACTACACAAGGTGGAAGCCCCAATATGCTTGATTCGGCTAGCGGATCTGCAGATAGTGAGTCTTGTTGGTTGCCCGTCACTGGAATTCCCATTAGGTAGGAGCTTCCTGAAGTCTGCCCAACCTTGGGGCAAGGTTTTGTCATTGATTCTGGGAAATCTCCATCGTGCTTGGACCAGCTTACCACAGAGTTTCAGTCAGCCTCATGGTGCAAATACTTCTCAAAACAAACATCTGCACAGTCAACACACAAACCCAGATCATTGTATTCATGAAGGCCTCAGAGAGACAATGTTGCTCCCTTTTTTTCCCTCCTCAAGTGGGTCAGGCACTAGACACCCGGAAGTTGAACTGAAATACTGTTTACGGTAAACCACTCTAAATGGGGGGGTTTCCGTAGGCATGCTCCAGTGACAGCCCATGCCAGACACTGTTTGGTTATAACTTTAGGCATAGCTGTTCTGTGTTCTGTGTATAATGGGGGTGATGATCACAACTAAGAACCTGTCCTCTGTGATCTGATACTTTTATTAAATGCATCATCTCAAAAAACAAATATCTTTATAATGGCTGTCCTTTCCCTGATAGACTGGTGAATACAAATGCCGAACCATTACAAAACTTAAAGACACAAGGGCACTGAACGGTGAAAACATTTGGGGTCGAAATTATCCAGAACATAAAAGACAAATCTAGACATTCGTTCATTAATTGATTCAACTCTCAGAGGTACATCCATTCCCTTTTTTAAAAAAAAAATCTTATCCCATTAGAGCCCTTTCTGAAGCAATTTTACCTGGTAATTAAGAAACAAGCAGAGGTGGTGGGTTTGCACATTTTCACAGCAAAATAAAAGGGCAGGAATGTGCCCTATCTATTAGATACAACGCATTCCTTTCCTTTTCCCCTGTGCCGGCGCACAATGGGCTGCAATGCACCAACGCAGGCATCTTTGCACCATGGTGCAAAAGTGTCTGCATTGCAGGAATGATTATTTTTGTGCAGGAAGAGACACCTTCCTGCACAAAAACAATCACACGAGACATTTTTCTCTTTCTATGTGTGCTGCAGAATCTACTAGTAATATAAGTTATTACCCCCCATCATCTCACCCCATGTAGGAGCAGGGCATGGTAGGTCAAAAGTAGGGTTAAGTGAGGTCCAATAAAAATTCAAATAGCCCTCCATAAAACTCCTGCCCAGTACAGGAAAAGTCTTTCCTGCAGCACTCTTGAGAAGGTACCTGATATCGTATTTTTAATGTTTAGGACTAGATAGACTCTCAAACAAAATGTCTCACATTTTATTCTTTTCATCTTCAACCGAACACAGCATCTAGATAGCGATCCAGAAATAGGGGATTCACAAAAAGTACCAGTCAGATATTCACCCTGTGGCTCTGAACAAGAAGCTGAAGGATAGAAACAAAACAGCCCCCATCATGCTGGGTATCTCACTAGGGGTTTCCATGCTGGAAAGTACTGCCTACCCTGGAACCTAGAGACTTGTGCAGGGGAGAGGAGAAGACGAGGGGTGGCTTGTAACTTCCATGTTTAGGTGGGCCATACTAAATCCCTCCAAGCTTCCTGCCTTGGCTCAGCTAAATGGAGGTAGAGGGCAAGGGTGAGGAGAAGAAGAATAGGAGGGCTTTCACCCCCTCACAAACAAACAAAAAGACACCTGAAACTCTATAAAATGTAATTAAATCAGGTAAATTCCGCTGCAACCCTGGTATGAAGTTCAAAAAAACAAATATCTTTGTAATGGCTGTCCTTTCTCCTAAAAGACTGGTGAATACAAATGCAGAACCATTACAAAACTTAAAGACACAAGGGCACTGAACGGTGAAAAAATTTGGGGTCAAAATTATCCAGAACATAAAAGACAAATCCAGACATTCATTCATTAATTAATTCAATTCTCAGAGGTACATCCATTCTCTTTCAAATTTCTTATCCCATTAGAGCCCTTTCTGGAGCAATTTTACCTGGTAATTAAGAAACAAGCAGAGGTTGTGTGTTTGCACATTTTCACCGCAAAATAAAAGGGCAGGAATGTGCCCTATCTATTAGATACAACGCATTCCTGTCCTTTTCCCCTGCGGCGGCGCACAATGGGCTGCAATGCACCAACGCAGGCACCTTTGCACCATGGTGCAAAAGTGTCTGCATTGAGAGGATGATTATTTTTGTGCAGGAAGAGACACCTACCTGCACAAAAACAATCACAAGAGGCATTTTTCTCTTTCTATGTGTGCTGCAGAATCTACTAGTAATATAAGTTATTACCCACAAAGAAGTGTTGTGACGCGTGGGCCTCTATCAGTTTCTCACAATTGCCCTTAACGGCCCACTGAACTCATCAGGCAAACAAACAAAATGAACTATGTTACCTCGATGTTCTAAATATTGGATCTCTGGCAGTTCGCCTGGGCTCTGATTACCTCAGAGCCCAACTCTCAATAAGAAGCAAATTTACTCCTAAAAGGGGTGTGGCTGGTTCACTGAAACACGTTTGTGGTCTAAAGTAACCTCGAACCTCCCTCGAAAAAAGCTGGCGAGAACCCATAAAAACTATTTGAAATTAAGGGAACCCTCAGGGTTTTCTACATCAGACTGGTACTTATGGCTTCAACCTCTTCAGTGGTTAACTCCAAGCTCCTATCTTTTCTCCCACTGGTACTCAACTACCTTGCAATCTTCACCTCCAAACCAGGTCCAACATTCCAATGATGACATCACAGGAGATTCAGGTTTGGCTTACACTTCTCATGCAGATAAATAGCATAAAATTGAGGGATAATTGTACCTCCTAAAATTAAACAATATTACACAAACAAATGTCACAGTAAATAATGTCTGGGCTAAATAATAGAGAACTACTAAGTAGAAGATTGCATTGGAAGCATCATAATGTTCATATTTCTAGGCACTACATTCAGATTACAATCATTGGTTAACCCTTCTGCAGAACGCCTGCTGAGTAAAAGCACTTTTATACTATCCCCCACAGCTCTCCAGAGTTTTTTCTTTGACCCCTGCTTTGTAAAAGACCTGCATGGCATTAAGAATTTAAAAATGGTTTCCAAGGTTGTCCAAAAAGTGTACATCTTCGTGTTATTTAACTGATTTATGGAAACATACAGGATACATTATTTTGATTGGGTGCTTGATGACTTTACAGTGTCTGGTGCAATAAATAAATAGGAAGTTATTCATTCATTATACATTTATAGTAAATTTACCCAAAGTGCTTTTATAGTACAGAATAAAAAAAAAAAAACAAATGTAAACGTGACTCAATCAGACACTGACAATAGGTTGAGTTTTTGTCAGAAAAGTAGGACAAAGAGGAATAATGCAAAGATTTAAAAGGAGAGAGTGCTAGTGATCAGAGGTAAGCATAATTAAATATATGTATTGGAAAAAAGGGGCCCAACCTTGGCGGGGAAAGGACTGCAAGTCAGAGTTGTGCGACAGGTTGAAGCGACTGGGGATGCTTATAAAGAGGTGGTGGAAGAGAAGGAGGAAGAAGGGCAGTGGTCATACTTCTTTGAAGTCCGGAGTTAATTTTTCCACCAATACATATGTCAACGTGCAGGTCGACTAGTTCCCTCATAAGCTCTACTATTGCTGATCAAGGTCTCACTAAAATAACACAGACGAATGTGAAAACATTTCTGTGCTGCCATGAATTTCCACTTAGGAAGCACTGATATAAAATCGATAAACTCAGTGGCTCTCCCCTGTATCAAAGTGAGGAATGTGGGTTTTCTTTCTTCCATGTTATTTATCCCATTCAAGTTTTGAAGTATTTAGGTAATACATGTTTCATATTTTAACAACTTTTATTTGTTTAATTTTTGGTTCCACTTTGGGTGAGCTTATTGATTCCTGCATCATCCAAGCATATCTTGCATAATGTTTAGATCTGATTCTTAAACAGGCATGAACTCGGTTCGGTGGATAATGTTGGGCAGTGGGAGGGTGAGGAGTTAATAGACAAACCTTTATTGTTCATTGATCCTCTTAATCCTTGCGAATGTATGCCACAGTTATTCTTGGCTCATTGCACTGTTTGCCATTGACGACCCGCTTCATAAATGTGCCAGGAAGTTACTGATTGTTTTTTGTCCATGATTGTTAACCATTGGCCAAACTCAATTCACAGGCATCTGGATTCATGGTGCAGCGGTAGATTGTTTAAAGTATCTTAAGTCTCTAGGGCCTCATTTATGAGGCCTTGCGTCAGTTTTGCGCTGCGGATGCGTCACTTTTTGTGACGCATCGGCGGCGTAAAACATGCGCCTTGTTGCGCCATATTTAAAAAGTGACGCATCTAGGTAGATGCGTCACTTTTTAAACCCCTGCGCCACATTATGCCTGCGTCAGGTATAATGTATGCAAAGGGGGCGTTCCCCCGCAAAAAGCCTCGTAATAGTGACGCAGTGAAATCTATGAGATTTCACTGCGTCACTTTTAGGATGCGGTTGCGTCAAAATCTTGCGCCTGCCTCACAGCAGGCGTATGACTGACGCAAGCCCTTTCACATGGGGCTTTCCCCATGTGAAAGGACGCATTGCTGGAGTTGCGTCACTTTTGTAACACACTCCAGCAATGCGTCACTTTTGCGCTTACAGATGCGTCAGAAATACTGAAGTATCTGTAAGTCCTTGCGACATGATGCGTCATACATTAAATATGACGCATCATTGGTGTCGCAAGGAGTGCGCAGTGAAAAGTGACGCATCGCTGTTTTCACGCAGCGATGCGTCACTTTTCATAAATGAGGCCCCTAGTTTCTTCTCTAGTGGTCTCTGGCGGTGATAGCCTCACACAAGTATTTATTTAAGATCAATGGAAGTGAATATTGGCAAGCCTTGCTCATTTGGAAACTTAAATGCATCATTGTTCACTGAAACGTAATGTCACACCCATGTACATGTTTCAAACAGCATAGATTTGGTGTAGTCAAGTGAAAAGAGAATGCTGGTGCTTGCACACATGCGCACGCACACACACTTTCCGGAAACGGAACATTGACGATCAAAGAAAATATTTCTGGGCTTTTCCTTTTTTCGTTTTAACTTATTTTTTATAGGCATTTGGTATACACGTCGTTACAGTAACACGGTCCCAGGCCTTACTCGTTCAAGTCTATATTAATTAAAGAACAGTTTCCAATATTGTAAAGATCTAGCTTATTGCAGAAATAGAAAAATGCAGCTTACATACTCCACTCGTCTTTCTTTTGCGACGAGTATAGAGGACTATCCCTTCCATCGTGGAAGAAACCTCCTAAACAAAACCCTCCCCCCGAACCCCAAAAACAAATGGTGGTGGTGGTTAAAATGTGTTGTACACTTTCCGTGAGACGTGTGAGCGGTACTCTCTGTTGCACTGTGTGGGCCGGACTGCGTCTGGGGTATTCCTACTGGTGTTTCCCGAAGGGGTCACTGATGGCCTTGGGTGTATGATCTAGAATTGGAAAAGGTGCATATCTCGTATGAACAGTGGGCAAACCGCCAGAGGCAGGCCTTTGGTAAGGTAAGCAAACCGTGGTCCCCATGAGTATTGAACATTTTTGTAATTGTCTCGAAGACATCCCTCATACGCTTGAGACAGATTATCACCCAGAGCCAAGCATGCCACATGGGAAGGGTGAGGGCTGCTTTCTTCTTCCAGGCCATCGCAATCGCCACTTTAGCCACCCCTGTGCAGGTCCACATGATGGCCTTGTCAGCCTTTGTTTGATGTTATAGGGATGGGTCTAACAGCACTCCCTCCATAGATGTGGGTATGGGATTGCCCAGCATGCTTTTAATGTGTACAAGGATTTCTTCCCAAAAGGACGACATTGTAGGGCAGTCCCACCATAGGCTTTTGCTTTTTTGAGACACTGCTTGAAAGAACCTACATGCTGTATGGGGATCGGTTCTCTCAGTGATGTAGTACCTACAACGATGGTGTTTGCCTGGCTTTGTGTTTACCAACACAATGAGGGCAGGCCCAGGGCAAATTGTGTGGACTATGCATACCCACACACACACATCCCTCATCCATTAAGGTTCATGAAACATACGTGTGATTGAATAATTACATATACTACACAGAGCACCAAAATAAACTCAAGTCCAGCAAAACTTTATAAATCACATGCACTTTAAAGTACTGAAAATTAAAAAGAAACACTGTGAGTTCTTCTCCCAGCAGAACATGTGGTCCTCAAAGATGGAGTTTATCCGAATCAATCAATAATAACATAATTATGAGGGCTAGTCCTCATAGAATGGGCTACACACATACACACCTTACTTTTACAGAAACTCTTGAAACAAAACTTACCTTCAAAATTCATATGATTGTGCCCCCAAAGATGGCACATAACAAAAGGAATCAGAAAGGGGTGCCCTGCATCACTGATCACCATCCTCTGTGCTTTCGATTTTATATGCCAGCGCTGTGCACTAACCACAGAACTGCAAATCTCTTAAGAATTCAGAATACTTTTCTAAATACCATACCCTTATTCCCATGTTAATATAAAATAACTATGGTTGTATGATGTCTATAATGAATGAGTGGTATGTTCAGAGTAGTCATTTGTGTTTTAAAGTACAGGTTATAGTCCCTATCTTGATATTTTTGGATGTGTTACTCTCTGGTTTATCACTTATTATTTCATAGAGATCTCAAATGTTTAGCCGATGCTCTATAATACTTTATTGACTGCAAGGAGAATTAACAAGTGAAATAAACCTTGCAAGCCTATTAAACAAAGCCGTAAACAGCAAATTGTATCAAAACTCTGCCAAATTCTACTTTTAAAATGTAGTGCTCAACATTGTGAAAGTACAATTTACTTTTTTACTAACAAAAGTATTATCATTATCCACTTTAAAAAGTATGCAACTAAAATGTTTAGGTTGTCTGTTGTGCAGTGTAGTTGCAAAGTAGGGGTTTCACGTAGATACGCCTGGAGACACTAAAATAGGAGGTACATTATTAGGCCTGGTGTTAGCAAATACCTTTTGGCTTTACAAAAATGTTGTGTAGAGCCAGACCTCTTCATCCATTCGTTTGTTTGTGTCATTGTCATTTTTCATCCAAACATTACAGTATAGAGTATGAGTCGTCTTCAGCCATTGGCTAAATTCACTGTGATGTGAGTCTCTGCATTCTTTCCTTTCAATAAGAGCACAGCCACACACAAAGTAGTTCCCTGAAGAGCTAGACAATACAGTGGTGATGTGCTTTTTTCAGGCTATTATCATATTTTTGATTTCAGACAATTTTTCTTTTGAGATTGATCAGGGCTGGGCAGCGTTCCCAAATATAAAATTTAGCAAAACCATAACAAAACAAATCAAGCACTGACAACGCCAAAAGACTGCCAGCCAATTCTAAGCATATTGGCTTAGCCAATGCTTGTTTGTGTATGTTCCTTCCATGGCGCATAGTTTCCATATCGTCCATTTGTTTGGATGACTTGTATCATTTGCTGCTTAAATTCAGGGAACAACTATTTTTCTTTTACTTTCAGCACTCCATGGGAGTGCATGTGTTTTTTGCTCTCTCCCTTTCTCCCCTTTCTGCTGACTTCCCCTTCAAATCCCTGCCCCTATGCTGCCTGTGCTGCTTCCTTCACCCCTCCTGGCATTTTTCAAAAATACTTCTTCACCAAGGCTCGTTCGATGTTCCCTGCCCTACCCTCCCCATCACATTTCTTTATTTAGATTTTTTTTTACATTGCAGGAGGTGCTGCCAGCCGCAATTTGCCACAGGCCACTCTTTTCTCTATGTGTGATTTTGTGGCCTATTTATATTTGTCTTTAATTTACTGTTCCTAAATGGACATCACTCTCTTGGAACAGTAACTTAATAGAAAAAATGCCTGCTGCAGCATCATGATGCACACATGAGCATGCACCATGAAGCTTGCTCACAGATATCATCACGATGGGACCATCACACCCATCATGATGCATACATGCACCACCGCGGTGATGCATGCATGCACATATATATCATCGCTCTGGGGCTTTTTTTATGACAATGCTATTCAGCATCAGTAGCAACTTTCTTCTCTATTTCCCACTGCTGTGTAGCACTGGCAAAGCCAAAAGGTCAGCCTTTCAAAATAGGATGACCACCTCCGTCCAGGTCGTTTCCAAATATAGCGTTTTGTGTGATAGCCTAATGCCTTTTGGGTGTTGTAGTCTTGTTTTGCTTCAATTAAACTAATTAGGAAAACACCATTGAAATCAGAGATTTATAGGTAAAAGGTTCAGGACTGGAAACAGTGCCCGTAATGTCCTTGAATGAGATGGTCATCATACTACCAAGGCGAAACATATTGGCTTTGCCAATTGCTTGCTTTCAGAAGGTAAAATTCACTCACATTCAGCAGCAGGTTCTATTAGATGCTGATTATTGAAAAGTGTGACTCTCCGGTACTTCAGCTAATAAATTATGACTGAGTATCAGAAGATATGTCTCTACCTCATCCCAGGACGATTCATGCATTTGCTTTGGATATCAGTTTTGACTCAAACATCCCTAAGCAGACTTTTTACTGCCCCTCGGGGGCTAAAACCTATTTCTTTCCAAAGTGGCTCCTTAGAAATGTTAAACAAGGTGAAACAGAAGAAAGCAAACTTTACAAACTCCATAGGCAAGAAAAGAACCCTACCTCTTGCCCAGTCCTATATACCACATCCTCGGGCACACAGAGGCCTAGCAGCAAATTCCAGTATGCTGACCATAACATAACCACAATGCCAACAAATATATGCTAGAAGTTATATATTGAGTTCATAAGATAGAATGGGGTGAGAAATCAAACATCCCACTGCAGAAAAACACAGACTACACATTGGTCTAGGAGGCAATCCTTTAAAGTACAAGCAAGGTCAAACAAACACTCCCCTCTCAAAGTACTCCAGAGAGAAAGCTTAAAGTAAAGGTCCAGCAGTTCAAGATTGCAAATTAGCCTAAAAGCAAGTATTTAAAAAATCTATAAAAGTGAGTAGACAAAAAAAAAAAGAAAAGCATGTTTGTGAGCTGTGATTCATCACACTGGAGGAGAGGTCTTCAAACTGTGGGCACACCCCCTGGTGCTCTCTGGCAGTAAGTGGTGTTCTCCTGTTTTTCGGAGACTAACCTTGAGCTGGGGCTGAATATGTGATTGTGGAGAGGTGAGATAGCTGGCCACTATGTGGGTTTCAGGATGCTGCATGCAACCTGATGGCTGGGCATGGACAAAGGGATAAAGGGGAGTGTGGTTGCTTAGGGCTCACTCCAAGACAGTTTGACATGTGTATTGTGTCTCTGTTGCAGCACGCCTGAGTGCACGGCCTGTCTGTAGCTGTTGTCACTACATATGCAGTACCTGTACGTGGATATATTGGCCGGTGGCAGCTGGCATGTCCTGAGGGTGGTGTGGCGGGTGGCAAAAACAAAAGGAATACTTTAAATTAAATAAAACACACTTACCTTCCTGCAACAAGTGCAACGTCCTTGATCATCTTATTTCCTCAAGGCAGGTTCTCAAGCCAATCCTGGCTCTGCTCTATTGCTCATGAGAGCAGCACCCTGATTGGAGGGAGCAGCATCTGTTGGCTCTCCCAAGGGCACTGGATGCCGGCACTTACCCTCAACCCAGGTGTCTTAAGACAGCTGAGTTGAGAGCTTTAAAGTGTGCATGTCTGGCCAAGCCATCGTCAGCAGCATGCTGGACTATGGCAACGCACTCTACCCAGGAATCCCGACCAAAAACCTACAACGGCTGCTCATTATCTCATTAAGATTGATAATGGATGTAGAAGCCACATTCGAATCTGGCTCTCCATTGTATATATTTTTTATATTTATTTTGGGGAAAGTTAGTAGGATAAACACTTATATCCTAATGACATAACAGTTACGATTATTTAATCTCTTCCATTGCAGTTTAGGGCAGGCAAATTGCGGGAAAGGTATGTAGCGATTGATGGGAAACATGTTGGACGGGCACCATCAGGGCTATTTGGAGAGTTCAATAAATCCTAATGCAGACAATCAAGACTATTGTAAAGATGTTCCACAGAGCCATGTTTCAAGGCTGGAAGTGCGACATGATAAGTTTGAGCTTTGGTTGGAGAGGCACAATGTAGTGTTCAGCAAGGAACTTGGAAAGGTTCTTGTTTTACGCATGACATTATCCTCAAACATGGAGCAAGACAAGTGAAACACAAACTGAGAAATGTGTCCAGGAAAGGACTTACGTGCATGTTACAGGACATGTCTGATACAGGTGTGATCTTGTCTTTTGAAACTGCGGAACCGATGTCTCCTAACATTTTGAATAACAAGGAAACAGGAATTTAAGGTTGTGTGTTGATTTAGGTCAGTTAACAAGCAAACAGTTGTAAAATGTCACCCATGTTGCTTATCAAGGCCTTAATTGTCAAACTAGTAGGTTCAAACATTTTCAGCACTTTGGACGTAAAGACCGTGGGGCAGTTTTACAAGCCCCTTGCGCCACTTTTGTGTCATTTTTCCAATGTTAAAAATGACGCAAAAGTGGTGCAAGGGGCTTGTAAATCTGCCCCTGTGTATCATCAAATTGAACCTATTGATAGGCCCAACACATCACCATCCTTATCACTCGTGGTGGAGCATGCAGGTACACTAGGATGGCTTTAAGATTGGCTTCCTCTGCCTCAGCGTTTCGGAATGTGATGCATGTAGTTGTAGGGGCGGGGGCATTTCAGGATGACATTCTCATATGCTGAATCTGGTTCTGTAGAGAAGTACAATCAAATCAAAGTCAAAGTCAAAAAGTACTTTATTCGGTTAAAAGATAATAACCATAAAAGTCCACAACATGATTTACAGTTTACACAGGGAAATTTTCAAAAGAACCATTCCATTATATTTCTTTAAAATCAATTGTTTTCCGCAATTTAAAAACGAGTTAAAAAAAAGCCTAAAACTACAGCAACAGTTAAAACAGTGTCCATTCTCTGAAGTTCTAAAAATGCTGGGACACATCTATTTAAATTAATTGGGATAAGGAATTTTCTTCGAGGTAAAATATAAAATTTACAGAAAAATAAGATGTGAATATCAGATTGGGACGACGATTCATCTCATGGACACATAGTCAAATTTTGAGACCATGAATTTATTCCTGGGAAGGACATGAGTCTAAAAACAATGTTTAGTCTAAACGGGTCAAGAGAAATCGATCATAGGTAGACATCGGTAGTGTTAAATACTGCTGTATCTTATCACCAGTTATTACTAGGAGATGCGAGGTAACAGTCTTTTTTTTCATTTCATCTCGCCTTCTCCTCTCATCTAGGTATTCCATGCATTGCTTACTCAACAATTTCCTAGATATGTGAACCATAGTGAGTGGATCGTCATAATATTGTTGGCAACCAATTTCAACAAGAAAACGTTTTACGTAATCTAGCCACTCAAACCTACCCACGTTTTCCAATTTTAACATATCCTGGAGCATAGCCCGGTACATAACACACTCATTCGTTGTCCACACCCTGTGCCACAAAAGGATGGGTTGTGTTCTAATTATGTCCGATATATGAGGTTGTCCTAGCTCAGTGTGGCAGATATAGGTTGCCACACTTTGTGGTACTGCTAGCACATCCCTCATAAACTTGTTTTCGGCTATTTGAATTGAGTTTATGTTCGAATATCCCCATAGACCCGAGCCATACAAAGCTACCAATTTACACGTGGCATTATATATGGTTAAAGTTTTTCTTATCTGCTTTTTACCCAGCTTTTTTAATAACATTCTTTAAGGCCATTATTGTTTTTAAGAACAAAAGCGTTCTGGCCTTGACTGCACTTGTCCAACCCCCCGATTCATGGAACAAAATGCCAAGATAAGGGAAAGAAGAGGTGTTTTCCAAGGGAACATTATTTATGTACATTCTTCTCATTTGCTTTCCAGTTCTTTTGCCACAGTTCATTGAGAAGGTTTTAGTGCAATTTATTTTCAAATCCAAACTCATCATGAACTTTTCAAAGGCTATTATCAACTTTTGAAGGGCCAAGGGGGACCGAGCCATCAGGACTGCATCATCCGCATACAAGAGTGCAGGGATAGGCCTTTGGCCTACCCTAGGCATATCCCTGCACCCCTGGAGCAGACGACGCTCAAGTCCATTAATGTAAACCAGAAATAAAAAAGGAGCCATGACGCACCCCTGGCGTACTCCTCGTTCAACACCGAATTTCCTGGTACATTCACCCCCCTTTCCATAGCGAACCGAAGCCGTAGCTCCCACATATAATTCTCTTAAAAAGCAATTGATTGAAGGTTCCACACCCAAACCTTTTAAAATTTCCCACAGTTTCGCATGTGACACACAGTCGAACGCTGACGTAAGGTCAACAAACGTAAGATACAAGCGTTCGCCCTTTACCCTTGTGTATTTTCGTTGGACAATCATTAAATTTAAACATTGTTCGATTGTTCCTATGCCCTTCTGAAATCCAAACTGTAGGTCACTCATTATCTCATTCTCTTCAGCCCAGCTTTGGAGTTTTGCCAGGATGAGCAATGACAAGGTTTAACCAATCTGCATGAAAAAGGTTTGTCACTTCAACTTGATAAATGTAACTTTTTATTTAATGAGGTGAAATATTTAGCTCAAAATTTTGGACAAAGGAATTTTTCTAATGCATGATCTATTTGGGGCCACAAAAACAGAGAGCCCCAGCAATTAGGATCAGAAAAGAAAGCACTTCCTGAATACAAGCCTTTCTGGGTACTAACTGAGAATGTGACCTCTGCACAACCAATGATGAGGCAGGCATTGCAGCTGGCAAGGAGCTGTAGAGTAACCCAGATAAGAGGGCCACTGCGTAAGAATATAAACATGGAAGACATAAGCACATGACAAAAATAATGCCCTCTCCTTCCCCAAAGTTCCCTTAAATAGTAGCGTATTGCGAAAATTAGTGTGAGCAGCTAGTTACTTGGTTATAACAACTCTATCAGGTTTGGTAGGGGTTGCTCTGAAGCTCTAGATAGAAAGTTATTATCAATGGGGGTAATGGTGGAGAAACATTTGGCAGTAGGGATCCAGTACATTTGCAGCTGGAGCAAGTCTAGTGTTGACCATAACTTTATTTGTGGTACTTCGTATCTCTTGAGTGCAGTTAGGAATTACATTTAGAAAACTGATATTTGGGTGTCAAGAGATTTTGTTGAGGTTCTTAACATGGTGTGCAATGTGTGAAGTCAGCATATCTTATTTTGCAAACAAAAAGGTGAGGGGGTATATTTACAAAAATGTTATGCTGTGTTTGCATCACAAAAGTGATGCAAATCAACACAAAATCTTTACTTTCCAACGTAAAACCTGTTGAGCTCTGGAAAATCACTTGAAAGTAAGGCAAAGCAGTGCATAGAGCTGCTTTGTATTACTTGGTACTAAGTGGGGCGGTCCATGGGCGTTCCCATGCAACCACCCAAGGTTTTTGATGCAAAACCCTACCTACTTGAAAAAGTAGACAAGGTTTTGTGGCAAAAAAGGACCCATTTCAAAATAACACTATGAAGGAGAAATAATTTTTTTCTCCTTTATTTTCCGACTTTGCATGTGTACTTCACTGCACAACACCCATACAAAGTGAGAAAAGGTTAAAAGTTAGTCTAAGCATAGTATTTTGTACTTGAAGGGTGTCCTTCCAATACAAAACCTATATGCTAGACTGACGGAAACACCCTTGCACTATGAGGCAAAGGTGTGGCCGTGGCGCACGGCAGCACATTTCTGCGTCGGCGTCGGCGCTAGGGAGAGATGAGGAGTGTGTCATATTTCTGTAAATATGGCACTCTCCTTCTCTCTCCTCATGCAGCACAGTGCAGCATTAGAGGCTGCTGCGCTGCTCTGCAAGATGATCTAATAAACCTGGGCAGGGATGTTTAGTAAAGAAGCACCCATACATGAGTAACCAATAGATGACCAGTACGAGGACAGCACCACTTAACAAATAAGCTCTGCACATATGAACAACTACCAAAAAGCAAAAACTGACAAACTGTATTTTTTTCTCCTAGAAAACGAAACAATACTCATTACTCATAAGACATAGTTTAATAAAGAAACTTTATACATAGACTGCTCTTTGCCATAAGTGACTTAATTATAAGGTTGTGTCTCTCCTAGGAGTGCACCCCTAGTCGCCAATGATCTAATTTTGCTGGTGTGCTCTTGTTGGGGCCTTTTCGCAAATAAAGCATTCTCTTGTGGTAATGCAACTGGAAGGCCAAAGTTAGTATGGTCAATAGGTAATTATAAGAATGTAGGAAAAACTAAGGATTGTAGTGCAAAATGGTGGTTAATTAGGTAGGGGATCAAAGGAAAAGGCTCTAGTTCCACTCACCATAAGGCTTAGCTTAGATAATGGGTGAGGCATAATAACAGGAAGCGGCCACCAGTTTGCTTAGCAGATGGATTAATGCAGGTGCTGTACAGAGTAGGAGGCCAACCACAATCAGTCCTTGGAAAAAAGGTATTTCTTGGTAATATAGCAGAGATGTGATTTAGCTGCTCTCCCCTACTAAATCATTCAAATGCAGCTCTCAATTCCTCCTCTCTGACCAGCTGGTATTTGAAGTCCTCCCTCACAGAGCCTTATATAAATTCTGTCCTCCAAAAATTGTTTGGTAGTAATTCAGCCAGCACTCAGCTGTGAATGCAGTCAACATAAAATCAGGGATTGTGTAGCACTTGAAGGATTATATTTCCTAAGATATTGCACTGTATTTGAGTCACAAAAGTGATGCAAATCGATGCAAAATCGTTACAAGGTTGGTGCTGGAAATTCACTGGAAAGTAGCGTAAAGCTTCGACTAGTGTGGCATTGCAATGCTTAGTGCCAAGGGGGCGTTTCATGACTGTTCCATGGGTGTTCCCACGGAACTACCATGGGTTTTTACATGAAACACTATCTACAAAAAAGGTAAACAGGGTTTTGCATAAAAAAGAATGCCCTTTTGAAATGTGCACTGTCAAGGAGAAATGGTTCCATTGCTCCTTTTTTTCCCACTTCGCATGTGTGCTGCACTGTACAGCGCTGTCCAGTACAAAACTTACACCAGATTCACGAAGACACCTTTGCACCATGGTGCAAATGATGTGGTTGCCGTGCAGTCTGATAGCGCACCGGCCCTAGGGAGCTAGGAGGAGAGAACCATTTTTCTGTAGATATAGCACTATCCTCCTCTCTCCTCACACAATGCAGCACAGTATTTTTGGCTGTTGTAATGCGCTGTGCGAGAATTTAGTAAATAAACCCCAAAGGTTCTATTTGTGAGGCGCTGAGGCTTCCCACTTTCCATAATCCTCTGTAACTATCTCTGGAAATTTGCTGATGACCCCCAAAATCCACCTGAACTCACCATCCAACAAGAGGAAAACAGCCACTTCTAGTTCACTATCCATGAATGGTCACTTTCTGATGCCTGCCTGTCATAGGAACTCCATTAAGCCATGGATTTAATCAATGCTGTGACCCACTCAGGGTACAACCCTGAAGGCGTAGGTGTTCCAGGCCCCATATTTATTTATTTATTTATTTAAAGGTTTTGTAAAGCGCGTAGTAACTCAATGAGCATCCCAGCGCTAACCTGCATCTCCAGGGGTTTCAGCCTTCTAAAGAATTATGTTTGAGGGAAGAGGAGAGTCTTTAATGATTTCCTGAACTGGAGGTGATTAGATTCTGTCCTCAGTCTTCGTGGGAGGTGATTCCAGTGTTTGGCCGAGTGGACCGAGAAGCGACGGCCACCGGTCTTGGCTTTTTCGACTCTGGGGGCTGAGATGAAATTTTCTCCGCTGGACCGGAGATCTCTTTCCGCCTTGTAGGGGATTAAGAGTTCCTTGAGAAGGGGGGGGCCGTTATTGTTGAGGGTTTTGTGGGCCAAACAGAGGGCCTTGAAGGCGACCCTTTCTCTGACTGGGAGCCAGTGCAGAGACTTGAGAGCTGGCTTGGCAGAGGATCTTGCAGGTGTGCCCGTAAGTAGGTGGGCGGCGGCGTTTTGGACTTTCTGCAACGTGTTAAGGGTGGCTTCGGGAGCTCCCAGGTAGATGGCGTTGCAGTAGTCCAATCTCGCCAGGATAAGGCCCTGAATGAGGAGCTTCCTTGCGTTAGCGGGGAGCAGGGGGAAGATCTTCCTACAGGCTCTGAGGAGACCGAAGCATGTCCCTGCCGTCTTTTTTGCCTGAGTTTTAAAGCTCAGGTCCTTCTCGATCCACACGCCTAGGCTTTTGACCTCGTCCTTGGGAGCGGGAGGGTCGCCCAAGCAGCTGGGCCAGAGGTGAAGTGGCAGGGAGGGCCCCTTGTGACCCAGCATGAGTATCTCGGTCTTTGACCCGTTCAGCTTTAACGATGAGAGATTCATCCATCGGTGGACTTCGGAGAGGCAACTGTGGAGATCGGAGGGGGCGTGATGGGGATGTGAGAGGGTTACCACCAACTGGGTGTCGTCGGCGTAGTTGATAATTGAAACGCCGAACGAACTAACCCTCTTTTCCAGTGGGGCCATGTACACGTTGAATAACGTAGGGCTCAAAGATGAGCCCTGCGGGACTCCACAGCGGAGGGGGATGATAAGTGAGTGGCTGTCGTTCTCCCAAACCTGGAAGGAACGGCCTGATAAGAAGGATTTTAGCCACTTCAGGGCCATACCCCCTAATCCAATTTCTCCCAGTCGTTGGATTAGGGTGGGATGGTCTACAGTGTCGAAGGCCGCACTGAGGTCCAGGAGGATCACTGCCACTGATCCTCCCGTATCCAGAATGCTTCTGGCCTTCTCCACTGCTGCCAGGAGGGCGATGTCAGTGCCCTGACCTGGACGGAACCCTGTCTGGGAGACCCCTAATAGGTTGTTGCTCTCCAGGAAAAGTGACAGTTGTTTGTTCACTAACTTCTTCGCGATCTTACTGTTTCCTGGGAGAAGGGAGATGGGCCTGTAATTGGAGAGGTCCTGAGGGTCTAGAGAGGGTTTTTTTAGTAGGCCTTTAACTGCTGCCGCTTTCCAGCTGGGGGGAACTGTGCCCTCCGAAAGGGAGGAGTTAATCAGAGCCGTGAGGGGGGGGATGATGGTGCTAGACACTTTTTTCAGGAAGCGGAGGGGTGCGGGGTCGAGGGGGGAACCACTTTTAATTGAGGCCAAAGTTGCCCCTACCTCTTACGTTGTCACTGGACCAAAGACATCCAGGGAGGGTCGGGGGCTATCAGACGGATGGGAGGGGTTAGTGGTAGAGATGGTAAGATCCCGATCCGTGTGAGCCGGTTCAGGGGGCGGTATAGCCAGGAGAATTTTTTGGATCTTCTCGTCAAAGAAGGTGGCGAGATTGGTGCATTTGCTTTCTGCTTCTTTAGGGTCGAGAGGTTTGAGTGTGGGGTCGAGGCGTGGAGGAGTTCTTTAAGAACAGAGTAGGTTTCGTGGGCCGAGCAGGCAGCGTTTTTGATTCTGCTCTCGTAGAAACCGATTTTGGTGTTGCGTAGCTCCTTTTTGTAGGATTTTACGGAGGTACGAAATGTTTCTTTTTTCTCCTCTGTTTTTTCCTTCCTCCAGAGGCGTTCATTCCTTTTGCAAACCTTACGCAAAAGGTTGAGTTCAGGGGTATACCAGGGTGAAGGGTTAACTCTCTTGGTGTGTTTCAGAGAGTTGATTTTAGGCAGGATGGCGTCAAGCGATTGGGTAACCCAGGTGTTGAATTCCTTGTCCGCTGCTATGGTGTCTTGAGAGGGGTAGGGAATGTGTTCCCTTAGTTTGGCAACCCATACATCTCGTTTCAATTTCTGCCATCGTCTGGTATGAGTTCTGGTTTTGGGAGGTTGAGGGGGCGGAATGTCGATGTCCCATACGAAGGGGACCAGGAAGTGATCAGTCCAGGGGAGGGGGATGTGATCAAGGGTTTTCAGGTCTGGGATGTTTGAGAAGATGGGATCGAGCAATTGCCCTCTTTCATGAGTGGCCTGTGGGTTTTTTAGGTCAAGGCCGATGGAGGTGATGTCCTGTAGTAGTTCACTGGCCTGCTTGTCGACCGGGTCCAAGAAGTGTACATTGAGGTCTCCCAGTAGTAGGTAGTTGGTGGAAGACGTACATTTAATGGAGGTCTGATCGATGATTTTGTTCGGAAAGTCTGCTAGATTGCCCGGGGGCGGTATACCAGCGTTCCAGACAGCGAGGTAACTGGGGAAATTTGTATAGCGAAGTGACAGCTTTCTTGTCCCTTGATGTTGCCGTCAGATGTTCTGCAGGTGAAGCCGTCCTTAAGGATTATTGCTAATCCACCTCCTCTACCCTCTGGTCTATTCAGCGAGCACATAAGGTACCCGGGGGGAGTGCAAGGACGATGTCGGGGCCACTGCTGGGGGTGAGCCAGGTTTCGGTGAGAAACAAGATGTCTAAGGCGTGGTTTGTGATTAACAGGTTAATTTCGTGCGAGTGCTTCACAAGCGACCTGCAGTTGAGTAGGCCTAGGTGCAAGCCATTGTGTGCCGGGTCCTGATCTGCGGGGTTGCAGATGTTGTATCTGGTGAATTGGTTATCACCCTTCAGGATGCGCGTGCAGGAGGGATGTTTTTGGGTCTTTAAGGCTAGAAGCTCCTCATGGGAGTAGGTCCGGTAGTTCCTGGCTGAAATGGGCAGAGTGGCAGGGCCTGGGGCCGGCTGGGCCTGGACGGGCCCAGACGGGCTTGCCATTGGCGCGCCTTCGGCGCGCTGACGGCGCGCCCACTGCGCCCGTCCGCTGCGCTGCCTGTACTGACACATGGTTTATAGGGGAAGTTATGGGCGTTGGAGGGGTGGGCGTGGCCAACAGGAGTGGGCGTGTCCCGTGGCTCCTCGAGGTCGGTGATGGCGGCGTGCAAGCGATTCCTGCCCCTGACAGCGTTTAGATTGGCTGTTTGGGGACTAACAGGTAAGCGCTAAGGAGTAGGTGCAGAGTGAATTAAAATACACAAATACAAGTTTTTAAAAGCAGTGATTTTCAATTTTAGCAGAGCAAGACTCCCGGCTTCCGCCTCAGGAGGATCAGGTATAATGCAGCGCTAGTAATCAGAGCGCGATTATATACTGGCGAGGGGTGGGCGTGGCCAACAGGAGTGGGCGTGTCCCGTGGCTCCTCGAGGTCGGTGATGGCGGCGTGCAGGCGATTCCTGCCCCTGACAGCGTTTAGATCGGCTGTTTGGGGACTAACAGGTAAGCGCTAAGGAGTAGGTGCAGAGTGAATTAAAATACACAAATACAAGTTTTTAAAAGCAGTGATTTTCAATTTTAGCAGAGCAAGACTCCCGGCTTCCGCCTCAGGAGGATCAGGTATAATGCAGCGCTAGTAATCAGAGCGCGATTATATACTTGTGAGGGTTGGGCATGGCCAACAGGAGTGGGCGTGTCCCGTGGCTCCTCGAGGTCGGTGATGGCGGCGTGCAAGCGATTCCTGCCCCTGACAGCGTTTAGATCGGCTGTTTGGGGACTAACAGGTAAGCGCTAAGGAGTAGGTGCAGAGTGAATTAAAATACACAAATACAAGTTTTTAAAAGCAGTGATTTTCAATTTTAGCAGAGCAAGACTCCCGGCTTCCGCCTCAGGAGGATCAGGTATAATGCAGCGCTAGTAATCAGAGCGCGATTATATACTTGTGAGGGTTGGGCATGGCCAACAGGAGTGGGCATGTCCCGTGGCTCCTCGAGGTCGGTGATGGCGGCGTGCAAGCGATTCCTGCCCCTGACAGCGTTTAGATCGGCTGTTTGGGGACTAACAGGTAAGCGCTAAGGAGTAGGTGCAGAGTGAATTAAAATACACAAATACAAGTTTTTAAAAGCAGTGATTTTCAATTTTAGCAGAGCAAGACTCCCGGCTTCCGCCTCAGGAGGATCAGGTATAATGCAGCGCTAGTAATCAGAGCGCGATTATATACTGGCGAGGGGTGGGCGTGGCCAACAGGAGTGGGCGTGTCCCGTGGCTCCTCGAGGTCGGTGATGGCGGCGTGCAAGCGATTCCTGCCCCTGACAGCGTTAAGATCGGCTGTTTGGGGACTAACAGGTAAGCTCTAAGGAGTAGGTGCAGAGTGAATTAAAATACACAAATACAAGTTTTTAAAAGCAGTGATTTTCAATTTTAGCAGAGCAAGACTCCCGGCTTCCGCCTCAGGAGGATCAGGTATAATGATCTGGAATGATGATGACACAAGGCCTTTCCTCCTGCTAAAGTGAAAGGCCCCATATTTGCTTGCAGTCCTGCGCAGGCAGTCATAAAATCAGATTTACTGTGTGAGGCTGTAGCACCTGGGTTGTCAGCATATCCAAAGCCAGGGTCAATGCTCTGAGTAGAAAGGTGAGGCTAGTCTTATAGAGGCACCCTTGTAACTCTATGGTTTGCTTGCACTTTCCTTACTGAGGCAAAGATATTTTAGATCTTTGGTCTCTCCTCGCAAAGAGAGCTGTTATGTTATGTTTTGTAATTTCTAAAGCGCATTGTTGCCAGCAGGGTGTTGTCTGCATAAGCCATAAAGGAGAAGTCAAATGATCCAACTGAACAGGCCAGGGGTGCAACACAGATGTTCAATAATATGGGACTAAATGTCTACAACTCTGGAGCTAGAGGTAGATCCAGCAAGTTATACTATTATAGTATGGCTATAGCGACCCCTGAACCCGCATTGGGTAGCCGTCAAGTGAGTTTCCTGAAGAAGCAGTATATCAGGGGCTTGGCATATTTTATCATGGGGTGAACTTGATTCTATCATTGAGGCTATTCACTTTCCAGGAGAGAATTCGGTGCCTATGACATCTTTCCTCTACAGTGTCTATACCCAGTGGAGACATAATTGGAGACCAAAAAAAGCATCACGGAGCTCAATAAGCCTGCAAATCTGACTAATCAACTGCTCTGTAAACTCAATACAAACAAAAACTCTGTCATAATCCCAACACCCTCCACGCGAAGCATCTGTCGCCCCACCCAGAAACAACTCCTCGAACAATAACTAAACAGAAGGAGACTTTGAACTATCGCCTAGGCTAAAGGAAACTCAATGTCCCATCCCCCACTCCACGCAAACCACCCTGCAATTGTGCAAAAAAGCAAAGCTAAATAACAAATTGCACAAAAGCACAAAAATAAGCAATAATAAGGCAATAGCCGAATGCAGGAGCAATCCCTCATCAACAGTCAAGGACCTGAGAAATTGTATACAAAGGTACATCATTCATAGTAGTAAGGCAACAGTTGGGCCTGTTTCCCCCCATTGCTAACCCTTTATCTCATGGTGCAGCTGGGCCCCCATGCAGAATCACCTAGGAGGGATGTAGCTAGGGCTAAGGGTGTCCCCCTAAAATTCCTGAAATGACTACGCAGCCCACTAGCTCATCTGCTATGAGTCCTTACTCATCTATGGAAGGGCGAGGAGGAAGCCAGGGATCCACATAGTCTTCACCATCCTCTGGGTGCCGTGCCGCTAGGTTGTCTCAAATTGGGGTGCTCCTCAACCCTGTCCCAGGCTACTTTCTTAGTATCAAAGTGGAAAGTGTTTCCCTGGAAGACTAAACTGAGCTGTGCTGGGAACATTAGTGTGTAGGTTAACAGCATGGCCCGCATGTTTTGCTTCATAGCCAAGAACGAGCTCCTGTACTGAAGGATCAGCCAGGTGGAATCTGGAAAAATAGAGACCTCATTCAATCGAAGACAACAATCTCTGGTGCTGGCTGCTCTTAGGAGAAGATCTCTGTCAAGGTCGTTCACAATATCGGCGATGAGGGATTGATGCAGGGTCTTGGGGTGCAACGTAGGCATTAGCAGCCACGGTCAGCCAACGGAAGCTGGAGGCTATCCGTATGGAATATTGGCAGCTGGTGGTTCTGGCGGATGAGGAGGAGGCAGCAGCAGCTGCAGCCTCCTCCAATGTCCCGGGCCCCAGCCAGGCACCCCAGTGCCTCCAGTGGTACGTCACAATGGTCTGCAGCTGCCCGCACCACTTCTTATTAGAACACTGCTGCCCACATCAGTGCATGCAATTGCAAGACATTTAAGTGCTGCATACTCCTCCGGATGGGGTGCCTAGAGGAGAGGATAAACACCCGCAAGAGTAACAAGATCTGGCAAGCCTGCCACTAGAACTCCGTCGCTTTGTCCCTTTTTTTATCTTTTGTTTTGGTGGGTGGGCATTGGGTGTTGGGGAAAAGTTGGGGTTTATGGACATTGGACTCTTATGATGGACATTGGTTGGGGTTAGGGAGAGAGATGGGCCACGTGTTGTGTTTTTGTTTACCATTAGTTTATTTGTTAGGTCAATAAATTATTCATAGTTTAAAACAAATGTGGGACTCAATTACACCCCCTGCTATACACCCTGCTGACTGCAAAGGTGTCATTCTCACTGCTTGGCGCCTGTCTGCCAGACAGTATTTAACCCAGGACAAGTGATTACTTCTGAAACCAACCTCAATCAACGGAATATCATGCGAGATTGTATCAAACTCTGTGGAGAGATAAAATAAAAGCAATGCTGCTCTGCTGCCTTCGTATAGCATTAAATCTAAATTGTCAATAAAAGACAAAAAAGCTGTTTCTGTTCTATGTAGATGTCAGAAACTTGATTCAGTTTTATTCCATAGTCTTCTTTTGTTCATAAAACCAGACAGAAGCTTGTTCACATATTTCTGCTAAATTTTGATGGAGATGAGAAATAAGGAAATGTGCAGGTAGTCACTCGAATGCATGGGTTACCCTAGAGCTTATTTAAAAAAAGACATAAGTGTCACGGCCCTAGATACAGTTTAGATTGCAACTGCTGTTTAGAACACCCACAGCCCTTGCCAGTGCTGGTATCAATAACCTGCATGTGCTGCTATCCTTTTTTATGTGTAAATGTAATAGCTAAACTGATGTGCTCTCTTGAAAATAGACATTCTGCATCATACATAGAAAGATGAAAATGCCCAAAGGATTGATTTTGTGCAAGAAGGTGTCCCTTCCCGTATAAAAACAATCCTGCCTCCAACACAGGCGCCCTTGCACCATGACCCTGTGCAGCAGGGAGAGAGAAGGAATGTGCCATCTTATTGACTTTTTGATGTCTTCCCCTCACTTTTTACATTTGCAGTATTAACAGCCTTGACCAACACTACTGGCTCTACAAGCTTTAAAATGCTGAATGTGCCCCACATTTTTCCAAAAGTTATTAACGAAGCAATGTTTTGTTAAAGGTTGTGCTCCTTGAAGGTGGTCCATTTTTAGTCCCAACCTGAACCTGGTTCCACTGTATGTATTTTTAGGAGAAGGTAACCACTGCTTGCTTCCATGCCAAAGGAACCGATGCTGTAGATCGAGAAACATTGCAAGAGAAACATTGATCAGTGGTAAGTGTAGCCTCCAAGCCGGACAGATTTCCACAGGGATCTTGATTTTATGGAAAAAAGTATTTGTCATGTTTCTTGGTGCTAAACAAAGCACAGAGAGGTATAGCAAACGTAGACAAACGGGGTTTTGAATTAAGAGTATCTTGAGTCTTAGCATATGACTCAAGATGGAATTCGATACAGTTAAAGGAAGCATTGATGGTAGGCTATTGATAGATTTATTACCTTTTACTTGAAAAAAAACAGCTATTCTGTCACAAAGTTGTAGTCAGCTAGCTATACATGTGAAGTTTGCTACAGATTCGACAACTGTAAACTAGTCCTCTTCAACAACATTTTCTTACAGTCCTCCACACATTTAAGTGAACAGATCTACCATAATTAAAACAAATGACGCTATCAAAAATTATCAGGTAGTGGGAACAGTTTGGGCCATTCCTTTCAATATTACTCTGGTCAATAGACCTGAGAGTAAAAGGGGTTAACAGCAATTCAAATGTTAATGTACAGTGGGATCATCAAGACCACACAATGATCAATAAAATTGCTTTAAAAAAAAAGCGCACAATGAAAGTCTGAGTCAGTAGCTTAAAGTTAACAGCTTTATTGCAAATTCAAAGTCAGACTAATATAAATCAACCTTAATAACATACTATGAAAATGTAAGATTATCAAAGGAAGACCAAAGTGAAGTACAACAATGGTTCTAAATAGCAAGGAGCATATACAAATTTCTGTGGCAGAGATGTAAAAAATAAGAACAACTATTTGTTGACTAGACAAATGCTTTCGACTCTTCCCTCATACATGGAAAAGATTTGCAGCATCTTCTAAACCCTACACTAAACTAAGGATAGGGGAACCCCTATTGAATCAAAGAAGGAATAAATGTGTTATCATCAGTACCTCTGTAGAAGTTCTATATGTAAGGAGTCATTCATAGCATAAAGCTGCACAATCAGAGATGACAAGAGAAGTCTGTAACTCTCTAAATCTAAAGGGAATCCAACTAAACCCAAAGTAAGTTCACTAATAATGAAAACGTGTAAAGAAAAATTCAGAAATGTGACCTCATATGCATCATAGCATTTTTCCTGGAAGAGGAAAGAACTCAGTGCCTTGAACACTACTCCCATATTCCAGTCTCTGCTACCAAGGCATCCTTGAAATCCTCCCTTCATCTGATTGTACTAACTGGTAACACTCCCTTTGTTCTTCATTAAAATAATTTTACTTTGCCAGTTCTTCCTCACCTCACTATAATTGAAATACAATGTGCTTGTCACTAACTAATGAATGCCTTTGGTCTACACCTGCAGAGGAAAGAACATGTGGAAAAACAACTTTCACGTTACTATGAACTCGAATGTAAGCTTAAGGCCCACAATCATGCTAACTTTCCAGTTTTCTTTAAATGCATATTAATTCTACAACAAACGTATAATCCAATAAATTATGCTGTACTCTTATATGACAAAGCAAACAAGATGATGGACGGAATGTTGAACAATGGCAAAAACCGGTCCTAGGATGCTTGATTCCGGTCCAGGGAAGAGATGGCTTGGCAGTTCGGGCGGGACTGTTCCCATGAGGCACAGGGTCAAGACTGATTTGCATATGGCCATGTCTGAACTGGGGTGGCTTGATGAGTAAAATAATGATGGATTGAACCCAGATCTGTGACTGGGCTGAATGTTTTGCCATTGTGCAACATTCCGTCCATCATCTTGTGTGTTTTGCTGTTCACCATATGTGGGAAGGGTATGCCCAGGCGCGGGTCCCGTGCTCACTAAGCCACTGGAGTCAAGCTATCCTGGCTGAAGACGGCTGATAGCCAGAAACCGGTCCTAGGATGCTTGATTCCGGTCCAGGGACGATATGGCTTGGCAGTTCGAGCTGGACTGTTCCCATGAGGCACAGGGCCAAGACTGATTTGCATATAGCCATGTCTGAACTGGGGTGGCTTGATGAGCAAAATAATGATGGATTAAACCCAGATCTGTGACTGGGGGTGAATGTTTTGCCATTGTGCAACATTCCGTCCATCATCTTGTGTGATTTGCTGTACTCTTATAGGAGGGACAATAAACTAAGATATGTATTATGAAACCAAAAAAGGCAACTGGTCACAATTTATAATGAAACCCTTAAACACACATATAATTCATTCTCACTAATCCCTGGTGAATGCACTGCATTAAATGCATTTTAGCGCACCACCTTACAATCAAAACCTGTAGAAGCCAGGTGGACCTAGCTGATAGCTATAGATGAGATGGGCTGTGGACTTTCCCCTCAGCCATCACCTACCCAGCTGGACTTTGGGCAGACTCTCCTTTGTCTCTCCATACATCCTATCTCCATCCTTTCTCCCTCCTACACCTTTACCCCACCCCCTTACCCTTCTAAGCTCCATTTATTCCATCTTCCGACGCTCTTGAAATGTTTTCTCGTAACTGATGTAACTTGTGAGGGATGTAATTTTTTGGATCCTTATGTGAAGCGCTCTGACACCTCCAGGTCTAGCCAGCGCTATATAAAACTCAAATAAATAAATAAATAAAGAAATAAAAGTAAAGGGCTCATATAGATGTTAAATAATATGGGCTGATCGCAGATCCTTGTGTGACACCGTGCAAAATATTGGAAAACTTGGCACGAAAAGAGGGAGGGCTACTACCTGTTGTCTGTTAGATAGCTACGTTTGAAACCACTTCAGGGCAGTGCCCACAACCCCAACCTCTTCAAGCCTGGACAGAAGCACCTCATGGTTTACCGTATCGAATGCGGCAGACAGGTCAAGAAGAATCAGTGTAGCTGCTCGCATTCGTAGATCATCCATAAAGGTCACCAGGACGTTCTCCGTTCCATGACCAGGACGGAAACCAAATTGCACATCGGCCAGAATGTTGTTAGTCTCTAAAAACTGGGAGAGTGATTTACTAACTAATCGTTCCAGGATTTTAACAGGGTATGGTAGAAGAGAAATGGGTCTGTAGCTTTTAGGACAAGCTAGGTCAAGCAATGCTTTTTTCAAAAGGGGTGTCACCAGTGCCTGTTTCCAGCAGGTCGGCACAGACCCACAAGTCAGGGATTGACTTCAGATTTGCTGAAGTATCGGAAAGAGTTCAGGAGCCAATTCCTTCCAGATTTTGTGTGGAAGCGGGTCCAAAGGTGATCCTGAAGAGATCCCCAAGGCCATATTATTGAACATTCCTCAGAGAATGTATCGAAGTGGTCTAGGAAGTATAATTTATCCACCCCTGCTCGTCTCACTCTCATTGCAGGCGGTAATTCCATAGGCTTATTACCTGTTTTGAGTCCATCAATTATATTACTGATCTTGTCCTCAAAAAAGGTTACTAGACTGTTACATATTTCCTGGCTAGGCAGAATCTTGTTTTTTGAACAGTCCGGGTTGACCATCTACTATCTCAAAGACACTTCTAGTACTATTTTGTGCCTTTATTATTATTTATACAATTTATAAAGCGCACTATCACCTAGCAGGCATCCTGGAGCTGGAAATGTGACTCAAAGGGGAGCGAGTGCAAGACCGGGAATTACCACTATGTCCTGGAAAACAGCCAGGTTTTTACCTTTTTTCTAAAAGGGAGAATCTCTCTGAGTTGCCTGATTTCCAAAGGGAGACTATTCCACAATTTTGTGGCTGCCACCCCAAATGATCTGCCCCCCAATCTGACCTTGCAAAACCTAGGAACCATGACTAATCTAGCCAAGGAGGAGCGCAATGTTCTTGTCGGGGTGTACCAGTTGAATTTTTGCGCATACTCACTGGTCCTAACCCGTGAAGGGCTTTGAAAACAAGGCAGAGAGACTTAAAGTGTGCTCTCTGTCTTAGGGGGAGCCAGTGGAGTTCAGATAATGCTGCAGATGCCGAGGAGCTTCTAGGCAGGCCTAATACTAATTTGGCCGCTGTCTATTGTATTCTATGCAATCTGTCCAACAGGAAGTTAGGAGAATCCAACAGGAGAGCATTGCAGTAGTCAAGCCTACTAAGAATTGTGCATCTGGCCACTTGTGCACGCACCTGGGAAGGAAGTAATGGGAACATTTTACAGAAGGATATGATGATCGCAAAGCAGGAGATAGTAGTTTGTTTGACCTGATTTTCCAGAGTAAGCTTGTCTTCAAATATATTACCCAGGTTGCGGACACTGTCAGCCGGCTGGATTGAGGACATAGTACTCGAAGGCCAAAAGTTGCTAGGAAGACGAGGAGAAATCCTGTTAGCCGAACAGAAGATTACCTCAGTCTTTCCTGCGTTGAATTGCAGCAAGTTATCCTGCAGCCAGCGGGCCGTGTCCTGCAAACAGTTGTGGAAAGCTTCCACTGTGATCGACTCCTCACCTTCGAATGACAGGATCAACTGAGCATCATCTTGCATAGTTAACGATATTGATGTTATACGCCTTAATAACGGCAATCAGAGGTTTTAGGTACACATTAAAAAGAATAGGGCTGATATCCGAGCCCTGAGGCACCCCATGCAACACCTTGGAGAAGGCAGACTGAAAGGGGGAAGGGACACCGCCTGCTGTCTGTCCTGTAAGAAGGAGCGGAACCACCGCAAGGCGGAACCCCTAACCCCACACTCACTCAGCCTTCTCAACAGAATCCCATGGTTGACCGTATCAAAGGCGGCAGACAGGTAAAGCAGAATCAGAGCAGCTGCTTGACCCCTAGCTGCCCGCCTCTGAAGCTCCTCCATAACTTTCAATAGGGCTGTCTCGGTCCCATGAGCTGGCCGAAGGCCAAACTGAGCCTCTTCCAGCAGATTGTGATGTACAAGATAGGAGGAGAGGGTCATACTAACAGCCTGCTCTACAATTTTGGTCGGGAACGGTAGCAGAGAGAACGGTCTATAGTTTTTGGAACATTCGGGATCAAGGGAGGGCTTTTTCAGCAGAGGGGAGACTAGAGCTTGCTTCCATTGAGGAGGAACTGCATCACTGATAAGTGACTGATTCACGATCAGTCGAAGGACAGGGAACAGCTCTTCCTTGTTCTCTTTCCAGATCTTATATGGTACTGGGTCAAGGGGGGATCCCGAGGAGATGCCCTGTGCCAAGCTGTTGAACTCCTCCACAGTAAGGGGTGTAAACTCACGGAGCGGTTCAGGGGCTTGGTCACAGAGGACGCTGACAGCATCCTCTAAGGCACCCCCCTGGTACCAGATAGTGCAATCTGTTGCCAGGCCAGGATTCCCTCCAGCTGGCTGACCACTCATAAGATCGTCAATGATCAGCTGGATCTTATTCTGAAAGAACCCGGCCAGGTTCTTGCAAAGTTCCGGCGAGGGTGTAATTACATTCTTGGAACAGTCAGGATTGATAAGAATGTCCAGAATGTTGAATATGCTTCTAGAGCTATTAGAAGCATTACAGATTACTGAGGAAAAGTGATCAGCTTTTGCCCTTTTAATCTCATTCTTATACTCTTCTATTTTCTCTTTCCATAGCAGTCTATCAGACTCCTTATAACCTCGCCTCCAGCTCCTCTCTGCCTGTTTACATGTAAGTTTGAGCTTGCTCAGTGTGGGGTTAAACTAGGGGGCAGAGTTTCTGCTCTTAGGCTTATGGGTTTTCAGAGGGGCACAGGAGTCCAAAGTAGATGTAATGTTATGGCACAATAAAGCGTAGTTATCTGTGACTGGCAGATCAGAAGAGAAGCAGTCCTCGACCTTAAACACAGGACCTCAGCTCTTCAGATGCGTCAGAGCCCTCCAGTCTCTGCTTATGTATTCAGTCCGGGGGCGGGACACGGGATTCTGTGGGGGCTGTAGTTCAGCGAAAAATTTTATCATCAAGTGATCCGTCCAGTCCATTGGCAGAATTTCGCCAATATGCAGGAGGAGGGGGGTGGAGAAGATCAAGTCAAGAAGATGTCCGGCTCTGTGGGTGGCCTTCACAACCAACTGGCAGAGGCTCAGGCCTTCACAGGAGTTGAGCAGGTTATGGAGCCCAGGGTCAAGCGACCCGTTCAACCACAAATTAAAGTCACCCAGGATAACCAATCTGTGGTGAGTGGCTGCCATATTGGTAAGAGCATTCAGCAAGGATTGCTGCTGCTGCATGCTAAATGCCCCAGGGGGCCTATAACAAACGATCCCCATGAAGATGAGCTCAGAATCTGTCTTTATAGTTAGTCCTAATAGTTCAACCCCAGGTACCACATCCATATCAATGGTCCCCACCTTCCAGACATCTTTGAAGATGACTCCGACTCCTCCTCCCCTCCCACTAAGTCGGGGTTGGTGGTGGATTTTATAGCCAGGAGGGCACGCCCAGCCAAGATCGACCTCACAGTCAGGGCTAGTCCAAGTTTCAGTCAGAAACAGCAAGTCGAGCTCATGAGAGAGCAACAACAGCTGAATTTCTGTACTGTGCTTAGGCAGGGATCTCACGTTGAGGAGTGCACAAGATAGTACATTCTTGTTTAAAAAGTCACCGAGGGGGGCTGCTGATTCCAGGAGCCTAAAAGACCCCTTGTCAGCATGAAGCGCACCTAGATGGAGAAGTAGCTCTCTAGAATAGCTAAGGAGGTGCGCATTCCGATTGGGCATATTCTCTGGAATACTTTAATACTTTAGAATAGTATTCGCAAAATACTCTGTTTTTGCTACACACATTTCTTTTTTTATACTTATTTATTGCCACCCTCCAGATGATTTTATCTTCATCTGCATATTCCCTTCGCCATTTACTTTCCGCCTGCTCACAGCCCAGTTTTAGGTTTCTCAATGTTTCATTAAACCATGCCTATTTTTTTATGACTTTTTACCGGAGCAATCTGGTCCAATCTAGTATTTATTCCTTCACAAAATGTAGCATAGTTTTCTTCCACCTGCTTGTTTACATCACAACCCTCGTTAATCACAAATATTGGAGATATCATTGCCTTTTTCAGGAGTCGCTTCCAATCCATACTTTGAAAGTTCCTAGCTTCCCTGATGATCGGTTTGTTCATCCTCGGGTTGTATATCTGAAAAGCAATTCTATGATGGTCCAACCAGCACACCGGTAGGACATCCACTGATTGTAAATATGACTATTTTCTTAATACAGGTATAACGTGTAATTTTAAACCACAAACGTGCATGTGCTCCTTAGATACATTACTAAAAACAAAGTGATCCAAGTAAAACCAGTAGGACTTAGTGCCGAAATGTTTAACTTTCTGGGCTCACCCATGGGTCTAACACCTGTTTTCACCACAAACTAAAAATAGGGTTCAAGCACAAAAATTAGGAAACATTTTCTACCTCCTAGAAAAAAGAAAAAACTGTGGTAAAAAAATGGTTTTTCGGTTCAGGTGTACTTGTCCCTGAAATGAAACCTGGGAAGTTGGGAAACACTTCCTTGCACTACACTTGCATCCATTTTTCTCAAAAACCCCAAACTTGAGCTATATTTTGGCCATTTTCTCAGTCCCCTCTATAGGAATCCACAAATCCTGAATACCTTGTGTGAAACAAAGGTTATGAAGGCGTAAGTGCAAAGCACTCCAACTAGCCAACAAAGAGGTCAGCACTGGGATGTAAAAGACTCAGCAGTTAAAGAGTTAAGAGACATTCACCACCCAGCAAGCCAACACAAAAGTACAGAAACTAGGTGACAAGAAGCAATAACCCAACCAAGGTTGTGCACTCCCAGACAATATCAGTGAATACATTTGAATCCTGCCAAGATAGGGCACTTCTCAGAGAAGCCATAAACCCCCCCCCCCCCCCCCCACACACACACACAGCATCACTCTATCATCACTCAAAGGGAAGGTGGTATATAAGGATCACTGGGCATGCAGTACTAGGTTGCAAGAAAAAAACATCAGATACAAAAGACAGTTCCCAGCAGAACCAGAAATCATGCCACCCAGAAAAGTGTAAGGCCAGCACATCCAGGGGCAGCCCAACAAGGGAGTGAAGAGCACAACATAAGGCTAGTCCACAGTCTCAGCCCCACTGCAGTGTCCGACCATCACCCAAAAAGTACACAGAAAATACTGGCATCCTTCCCCTGTAGTGAGGGGCAATTCAGGACCCAACAGATTGATGGGGAGATCTCTGACCGGGCAGGGAAAAGCTAGGAAGCAGAACTGGCTGCAGACAGGAGACTCCAGCACCACCAAAGGATAAGGAAATATAATAGAAAAACAGAACACAGCTCAGGAGATCTGGCCTGGATGGAACTGCGCAGTATCATTGGCGAGAGAACACATAAACCAGCATGTTGTATGGGTGTCCCTCACCCTCTGTTATGGCTGCAGGTCAGACGGAGGAGCTTCCGGCGAATGCCAGAGGAAGAGGATCCTTTGGCTTTTTCATAGCTCATTTGGTGCCCGAGAAGCGGTGCACTCACCTCAATTACTAAGGGCAGGGGTGAGAACGGGTTAAAGAGATAACAGTGCCTCAACTTAGCACTAAAGAGACCACTAATTTGAATGCTCACATTCAAGTAAGGCACCAAGCGCGTCAGAGATTTGCAAATAATACACCTGGACATCTGAGGGCCGCCCCCAGTGCAGAGATGCTAAAATTCTATTACTTCAGCATCTGGACCCAGGGGTTGCTAGGCTTTTCCCTCTCATCAGTTCAACATTCACTTCTAATCATGTAAATCCAGATGTGGCGCCTTCCCGCCTCTCATCATACCCTTTTTTAAATTTACTTTGCTCTGTTGGTTCTAAAGTGGGACCATCAAGCCTTGTGTTGAGTGATAGGCTGAGGCAACATCATACCCCGGTCCAATGTATTTTTGACAACTGAGGAGTTCAGCTTTTGTGTTTGAATAGTTTTTATCATCAAATAAGTACAGCTCTGTTTCCACAACCATAGGCATCCAGAATTCATCTATTGCCTTCTACTGCAAATGTCCACATCTCAATTTAACTTAATGAACAGCAGCCTGATAGTCCACCATGTTCACTACAGGTGCTACATCGTACAGGACTCCACTAAGGCACTACTTTTTCCTGTCCTGAGTAGACAGTATGGGTTTAAACAGCTGCTGTGGAGCCCTGGTGAGAGGAGGGACTCTAGGAAGTATATCCCTGGTGAATCAATTAACGCAAAGAATAAAGGCTAAAAATATGGAAAATCTGTCTTTCGTGTTTGATGACTCTGATATGCACAAACCCTCTGGTGTGCAGTTCGTGAGTAGGTCCAACCCTGACCATTTAAATGAAAACATGATAAGTCAATATCTGTGATAATTGTTGATATAATTCACAGTAAGCATAGGCATGATTAACGCATAAGATTTAGATGGTGTGTTTGCACCACTGATTTCCTGAAATACTTTATTTCGGCAATTGGCCATAAAAGTCACACACACAATAAACACACAGTTAACATACAATTCATTGTCATTGTGGCTAATCAGTTCACTGCTCTAAGCAGTCTATCACAGATGTCACATACAGTATTTCTCTGATTTCATGAAGGCTCAAGAAAGGAGAACAAAAAACGATCACAAATCATAGACAAAAACTTAATATCATCCGCCAAGTATGGTGGTATTTGTACATATTCTTGAGCCCAGGATTTATCTGTATGATAGTAGACAGAAATTAAAAATAATAAGAAGGAACTCATGGTTTCGATTTCGAAATATTCCATACTATGACAGTACTAGAGCTGACTGATTAAAGTGCATGAAACTGGAGTGCGCATTGGCGATGCCTAAGATGGCCGCCCGATAACGGAGCTCCGCACCACAGCAGCAGTGCCGTAATTGGTATGCAGTTCCCATGAGCCTGTAAACATGGGAAACAGGCAAAAAACAATGTCAGAATGTATCCATCACCGAGGGAAGGTTTTTTCTATTGTTTTTTTAAAATTTTGCATGCATTTTTTGGGCTTTTGAATTTTCCTGCAGTAATGTGGCAGCCATTTTGTTTTATGAAAGCTGAATTCTTCTCAGCACCGAGTTGACTGTGACTGTTTTTTGATACTTGTCTCCTCATAATATTTAAAATGTTATTGGTCCTGCATTGGCTTTGCCCTGATTTAACCTACCTTGAGCCTTTTAGTCTGCGGAGATTTGCGCAACTAGCAGACTGACTGTCTTTCTGGCTCTGGGAGACTATTAGAGGGTAATATTGGATTAGTGTTGCCTGCGTTCTTTTCCTGACTGCGCATTTCAAGTTTTCTTATGGGCAGAAGCAAAAAATTATTATATTCAAGTAAGAGTGGTTATTCTAAAAAATCCAAAGTTGCTTCAATGTTTACTGAGACCTCCATGAACTGTACAGCAGATATGGCGCAGTCTTCTGCCTCTCGCTCAGCATCACCACTTCTGCCGAACTCTAAGATGCAGGTAACCCCCACAGCTAACAAGTGTCTCAAGCAAGACCCAACCTCCCCTCCTAAACTTCCTGCTCCTGTATCTTTAGCTACTATTCTGGAAAAGATACGTGATTTGCGCCCATTTATTGAGGAGACAAACACTCGCCTACAAGTGTTAGATAACAAGTGGTCCTCTACGGATTACCGACTCTCCTTAGTGGAACAACGTGTTATCGATATACAGGATGCAGCTGTGAAGATAGCAACATTGGAGAAAGATATTTCACTCCTTAAAAAAATCTGCTGAAGATCTCAAAAACAGGAACAGACATAAAGATCTATGTTTAGATGGTCTTCCGGAGGGCCTTGAAGGGAATGATCACGTTGCTTTTTTCACATCCTTTTTTCAAAAATTTCTGGACTTTCCTTCTTTGGCCAATTTGAACATCAGTGAGCTCACAGACTAAGTCTTTGTCTGTCCTCTGTCTGCCCCACCAAAACTTCGGGGGTAGTTCTTCTTTTCTTACAATTTAGAGCCTTTCTTCAAGTATTAAATGCAGCCAAGGCTAAGAAACGTCTTGTTTGGTCAGGTGTTAACTTGTTTATCTCCCAAGATGTCTCTACAGCAACAGTCAAACAACGTAAAGATTTTCTTGATTTAAGACCTGCTCTACCCACCCTTGGAGCTCGATATGGTCTTTTTCATCCATGTGACATTTCAGAATAACAAATCCACTTTCGAAGATCCAACGAACTTAAGGAAATCTATTCAGTCACATTCTACAACATCGATGGAAATACCTTGCCCATCTTCTTTCATTTGACTTTTACAGTTTTATATAACTATTGTCCTCAACTATACTAATGACTGCTTCCTTTACAGGTTGCTTATTGATGTTTGTTTCTCATTTGTAGTATGTTAACTTTTTTCTTCATCTTCCATCCTTCCTTACAGGTAATTTTGGTATTCGCTTTGTCTGATCCATAACGGGTATGTTGGCGTACTGCTGTGGTGCCTTCTCCCTTGTCAGCTGTGCCATCTTCATTTATTGTCGCCACTTCTTCTTCTTGTCTTCTTCCTCTGCATAAATGGTATGTATCAGAGTCATCAGTTTGACATGTACTGTCCCCTCTGGTTCTATCTTTTGTTCTTCCTTTTTCTATCCTCCTCTATCCTTCCTCATTCTTCTCCTCTAGCATGTGCATTATTATTTTCTTCTTGGTTCATATGTTTCACTTACCGTTTGCTTTCCCTCCTGTTCTGCCTATTTTTTTTACAACTTTTCATGGTTGATGGCTATTTTGTTCCCTATTTACTGTTATTTTCTTCCATTCAGAGATGTTACTTGGAATGTAAAAGGATTTATTAACCCTGTAAAAGAAGGAGAATTATTTCCCATTTAGCCTCATATAATCCTGATTTAGCTTTATTATAAGAAACTCATTTGTCAGAAGCTGAGGATCTTAAACTGAAACGCAACTGGGTTGGTTTCATTCTTGTTTCTCCCACTACTACAAAGAAAAATTGTGTCATTATTTTATGCCATGAAAAGTTGAAATGTTTTGTTGTCTCACAGGAAATAAATGCTGATGCATTTTAGTTTAATTGCTTATTAATAACAATATTCCTTTAACTGTTTTCAATAATTATGGTCCAACTCAACCAGATTATGCTTTCTGGCCCAATACTACAAATAAATGCTTGCAACACAAAGATGATTTTTTTATCCTTGGGGTTGATTGTAATCAGATCATGGACCCCTTTATTGATCGTAAATCTCAGGTGCGTTTCATCCCTCACAAAGCCCACATACAATTTCATAGTACAATCTCACAGGCACATCTCATAGATGCTTGGAGACTATGTAACCCAGACCAAACATAATTTTCTTTTTTCTCCCCTCCACATGGCTCCCTAACCCAATTAGATTATTTATTCCTGTCCAAACCTGTAGCTCAAAATCTCCTTTCACCTTCGATTGAACCTATTTTGATTTCTGATCATGCTCCAGTGATGTTCGATTTTGATTTGTTCAGTGCACAAACCAAATCTTCTAGATGGATATTCAACTATTTTCCTCTGCAGCATTCAATTTGTTCCTCCTCCTTTGCTTCTTTTGCAGAAGATTTATTTTCTTTTAATGAAGGCCCATCTATCTCTCCTGCCTTGGTGTGGGATACTTTTAAAGCTGCTGCCCGAGGCTTCATTATTGATTTTGTATCTAAGAAAAAGAAAAGCACTCTCACTCAACATAAAGCTCTACAAGCCAATATTAAACGCTTAGATCATCAATTTTATACCTCATCATCAGATCTCATTTTGCAGAAGCTTGTTTGTGCTAAGCTGGAATTTATTACAATTTCTACTGACAACGCTTCTTCTATTCTGCTTTGTAATAGTGCCCAGTACTATGGAGGCCGTAACAGGGTTGGCTAACTATCTTAAGTCTAGAAAGGAGAGGATACAGATTGATTCTATTCAGTCAGAAGATGAGGGACTTCTTTTTAAAGATCAGGATATTCTGAGTGAATTTACATCTTTTTATGAAAATGTATATACTCCGGAATCCCCAGCATCACATCCTCTCATTGATTGTTATCTCGGCAGTATCCAGCCCCTTCCTTTCCAAGATCTTGATTTCAAGTCCCTAGATTCAGAAATATCACTTCAAGAGATCACTAGCTCTCTAGGCTCACTAAAGAAAAATAAATCCCCAGGTCCAGATGTTTTTTCCGTAGAATTTTACTTACATTTTTTTAATCTTTTACTTCCAAAACTCTTCAATATATTTTAGTATTTTGGTACTAATGGAAAAGCAAGTAGTATGTTTCTAGAAGCCTCCATTTGTCTCATTCATAAAGAAGGTAAGGATTCTAAATTCTGTGAAAATAATCATCTTATATCCTTGATAAATGTGGATTATAAAATGTTTGCTAAATTGTTAGCACTATGCCTTGTTTCACTCTTACCCCATCATTTAATTAGCCCAGAGCAGTGTGGTTTTGTCAAGGGTAGAATAACTTCAGATAATTCTTGGTTGTTCTTTAATGTTCTAAACAGGGCATCTACTCTATCCTTTTCCTTAGCTACGATATCTATTGATGCGGAGAAGGCCTTCGATAGAGTTGACGCAGCAAAATCAGTGTCGGTAGCAATGTACAGGGCAGGTGTATGGGGTTATACTAATCCATCTCCCCTCCAAGTGATAGAGGACACCATCTGGAAAAAGCTAATGGGCCTGCTGTAAGTTGTTCCAACTTTAATACCCACACAGAATTGGAGATCCCATATCTGTCTAATACAATCTCTGTGGCACCAATAATTTTGTGCCACTCCATTTGGAGAAGGGAGTCCATTCAGACTACCCAAAATCTAATTGAAGAGTGTTTATTCATGGAAAATTTACATAGATTTCCATGGATTTCATATATAAAATCCACCTCCTCCGCTTTAGGTTTGGAGCACCTATTTACTACCCCCGGGGAATGCATGAGCAACTCAAGGTGGGAGGTAAAAGCCAGTTTTCTTAAACAAAGAGCAGATGCCAGATTACAAACACACTGTACAAAGGTATTGGTAAAACTGTATCTCGAAGGTCCGAAGCCCCAGGTAGGAATAAATTCATAACTATTTACTTTGTCAAACGTGCGTCATAGATTCCTTGTAATTAGATTCAGACTTAAACTTAGTCCGTGCATGTTGGCACACCCTGCAGGTACCTATTCTATAAATCACTTGCCCTTCTGTCCTTGTGACAGTTCTTCTGCACAATCAAATTTACATATTTTTTTCTTTTGCAAATTTTATAGGGACCCCCCTAAAAGATTTATTCTGCCTCTGATGTGCAAATTTTGTTTCAAACAATGTTATGTAGCAATGTTCATTTTATAATCCCTGCCTAACCCCTTGGTTTGCTTATCAGTGGCGTCTTTTCTAAGTCAATCGTGGAAGATCAGGCAGCAGCACAATATCACTGAATGAATTTTAAAATAGTTCCTAATTATCATTGCTTTCACTTCCATACTGATATGTATAGCATTCTCTTTTTTTACTGATTGATTGGCGGTTTTTGAATTATATTTATCTGTATTTTGTTTTTAAATTGTATTCAAATGCAATTTTATGATCTTATATCATAAGTATAGTATAAAGTAAATGACTGCCTGACTGAATGACTGACTGAGTTGACTGGTCTTTCTTATTCAAGACACTCCATTGGCATGGTTGTGGA
Source organism: Lissotriton vulgaris (assembly GCF_964263255.1). Taxonomy (NCBI): domain Eukaryota; kingdom Metazoa; phylum Chordata; class Amphibia; order Caudata; family Salamandridae; genus Lissotriton; species Lissotriton vulgaris. The sequence goes on along the minus strand of NC_141695.1, from coordinate 1,299,251,894 downwards.
CCTAAATTAATTTCCCTGGTTTTATTACTCTATACTGCTCCTACTGCTTTTACTATAGTTAATGGTCTTGTTTCAAATCATTTTTCGCTTCACCGCAGTGTTCGACAAGGCTGCCCCTTATCTCCTTTTCATTTTATTTTATCTCTTGAACCTTTTCTATTTCACATTCGTCAGAATACTTCAATTTCTGGGTTTCAATATGGAGATCATCACTTGAAGCTATCTGCATATGCAGATGATATCTTACTTTTCATATCCAATCCAGAATCGTCTATCTCCCCGTTATTAGAAGAAATTTCAGATGTGTTGGTGGTATCAGGTAAAAAAATGTATTCTGATAAAACAGAAATCCTTCCCAGAACCAAATTTTGCTCTAAGCATCGTTTTGACCTAACTGGATTCAGTTGGAACAGCTCTAGAACCAAATACCTAGGTTTATGGTTTACCAACTCCATTTCTGAATCAGTCACAATAAATATGAAAGAAATCCTGGATCAGGTTTCCAAACTACTTTCCTCCTAGAATCCTCTTTTCCCTTCCTGATGGGGAGGCCTGGATTCTATTAAGCTGATGGTCACCCCAATCTTGTTATATGTCCCTTCCATGATCCTAGCTCATATTCCCTCTTTTTATTTAAAAAAATTGGATTCCCTGTGATCTAAAGTTTTTGGGAATAGGAAAACATCCAGACTATCTTTATCCTATCTCAGAAAATTAAAAGCTAATGGAGGTGTGGATTTCCCAAATTTTAGATTGCAAAATAAAGCCTTTTGTCTTAAGCAGGCCCCTCATTGGCTTCATACGGGCATCTCTTCTCTCACCCCTTTATGGGTTAAAATGAACGCTGCTTACTTTCCCCTTTCTCTTTCCCAGAGATCCTAGCCCTTACGGTCAAAACTAATCTCACGTCCTTTCTACTTTTTAAACACACTGGCTCATTGTAACCAAACCAAAGCAACCAAAGATAATCTCTAGAAACACATTTGTTTTCTCTCCTCTTTGGCATAATCGCCTTCTCAATATTAACAAAAGACCCTTGTTTTGGAGCTCTTGGAGATCTAAGGGTATTATTTGGGTTCAGGACATGTTTGATGGCCTTTCTCCTCGTTCTTTTCCTCGGTTCCAAGCCACTTTTCAGGCTCCTTGTCCGTTTTTGCACAATTTCTTGCTACTAAGAGAAATAATTCTGGAAGTTTGTTATTCTTTTCCCTCCAAAAACTCCTTGTCTATGCAAGATCCGCTTATCAGAATCCTATCATTGTCTCCAAAGGCTTCTCTCATTTATACATTTTTTAACTCCGCTAGTACCGAACAAACTAAGACTAAGGTAGAGCTTGCATGGAAGTCAGATCTGTGTTATGAATGGAGCACTGATTTCTGGAGAAAGATCTGGATCAGATCGTAAAAAATGTCTAGATCTGCATCTACTACTCAACGACAAATGGTGCCATGGACTGATGACCGGACCCACTTATCAAGGTGGCAAGTTCCCTTTGTGGAGTCTTTTTTGCAGCTTTTGGACTTCATTTGATCTCCACTACATATCCGCTATGGCACATCCTTATATTCATCTCATAAGCCCTGAAGAAGTTCCACAAACTGTGATTTGGGAACAAAACGCATTGGCTGTCCTTTTATGAAAAAACTGGAATAAAGAAAGAATTTGAAGAAAATCTACAAAGACTGATTTACTTTTTTCGGTGCACCTTCAAGGTATCTAGAATTGCCGTACAATCTGTAAACCAGAGACACCAAAGGGTGAAAGGTGTAGAGGTGTGCACGATAAACAAAAAACTATAAGTGGCAATTGTGAGACGTTAGCCTGGTATATGATGTCCACTAGTCCTAGTGGGCACCTTGCACCAGTCTAATCGACCCGTATGGATGCTGGTTGTAAAGTCAACCTTATAGAAAGCTAGCCTAGGGGAAGCAATGGCAAGCAGTCTTCAGGCTAAGACTTCAGAGAGCGAATTAGGCTAGGTGTTTTACCAATTATAATCTCTTGAGTATAAAATGTCAGCACACCACACAAGGTATATATCAAATATATATGTATTTATTCTAAACACAACCCCTCTGCACTCTTTATGAGGTCAGAGGTAAAAGTACAATACAAGGAACTTAATTAGCATACGATAAGTTGCACAGTATACGTTTTGTCCTAGGGGGCTAAAATAGTGGTATAAGAACCACGTGAGAAATAGAAAGCCGACCTGGGGACTGTGGAATTGCTGGGGCTACTCAGGACAACCAAAGGTTAGGATGTAGAAGGCCCACGGGAGACGAGTGCAGTGTCTAAACACAGCTGCGGGTTACCATTGACTTTCTAAAGGGAACAAACAAGTTACAATTTTAAAGAAAAAGGCTACAAGGAGGTGAACTGCGATGGAACCCTTTTAGACTAGCGCACTTGGAGAGTCAATACCCACGGGAGCACTGGAGTACTCGAATTACCTCACCCAGGGAAGCCGAGTGCATCGGTGTCTTTTCGTGTCGGGTTTCGTCGTCAATTCCAATGGAGAGCTGCGAAGAAATGCTGCAGGCAACCAGAGGAAAAGTGTCCGGGTCGATCCAAGGGTGGATCAGAGATGTGAAGAACCTAATAGCAGAGGAGACGGAGTCTGAGCCAGTGACTTGGGCGGCGATAGAAAGATGCCACCAGATGTTGGGTGATTTCAAGTGAAAAGGTGAAGTTTGTCTCTTCAGCCACGAGGACCAGGAGGTGTCGATGACAACCAGGAGCTGGATTCAAGCTGTCCCACAAAGAATCTAGTTGACTTTGTTGTCGGTATCTGGATTGGACCTAACAAGCCTTGGCAAATGCAACCCATACAGGATGTGGAGATTGGCTTCGGTGCAGACCAGCAAGATCTGTGGAACTTCTCCTTTGCAGGAAAGTTGGAGCAAGCCTGGAACAACCAGGAAAGCAAGTTTTAACAAAGGATTGTCTTCATGGGGTCTCACTAGCAAATGGACTAGGAACCGCGAAGACGCATTAAGTGGAAATGCACAAAGCAGGCCCATGGGACACTCGTGGAGTGTAGGCCTCTGAGCTTCGGTGCAAAAGGTGCTCGGGTTTGGGGCTTCAAGCACCCCAATGCACAACTTCGGGATACCTCGGGAAGTTGATGCAGGTAGCAAAATGCAGAATGTCCAGGAGTTCCAGCCTCACATCTCTCGTGTCCGTCGCGGGTCTCAGCTTTGTTGTGAGCAAAGGTCGGGGTCAGAGATGTCTTGAAGTCTATGTCCTGTGTCACAGATTTTTCAGGGTCCGGCAGGAGCCTCGAAAAAGCAGACTGGCAAAGATGCTTTTGGTGCCTGTTTGAACAGAGTGGTCACTCCTTGACCACAAGGGAGATTTTTTTCCATCTTCCAGTCGATATGGAATGTTGAAGGTCCAAGATATATGTTGCAGAGTTTTGTCCAGGGTAATCTAAAGTCCTAGGGACTGGGGTTCTACACTTATAGTAAGTTTAGGGGTTGGACTAACTCTAAGGTCCCTCCTATGGGTGGACCTGGGGTGGGGGTGGATACACCCCTTCCCCTTTGTCCAGTTTTGCACAAGAGCTGGAGCTGAGTGCCCCAGCAACCGGTTTGAACTAGGGAAATGCATGGATCAACTTGTGTGCCCCAGACAGTGTCTGGAAAGCACTCACTGAATGCAGCCCTCCCTGCCCCAATACACTAAGAGCCTGTCTGGGGAGGTGCCAGCACCTCCCTGGACAAGAAACCTATTGTCCAGGCTGACCCTGCCGGAGGATCGTCCAACAGCGGGAGGGCAGACTTGTGTCTTTGGCAGCAGCATCCATTTTGTAAAGCTGAGGCTCTGTTTAACTTTAACCGGGTAAACCAGTAACTACATGTCGTCTCCCTCTAAAAGGGTGGAATGTTGCCCCACGCCACGACTGGTGGGGGGTAGTATTCCAAAGTGTTTGACACCTTACACAACATGTTTTGCTAAAGCCAAACCAAAGTTAGCATTAACCGCGAGGATTATAATGCACTTAAAAGTATATGGTCTGGCTATATCATAGAACAGCTATAAGGAGATGGTTCCGAAAGCTGCAGAGGGGCTCAGCTCATGCTAGGGCACCCTCTCACATAAAACCAAGCACTCTCCCTCCAGGATTGTCAATGCCTGCCATAGGAGTGACTTATAGGTGTCTATATATATATATATATATATATATATATATATATATATATATATATATATATATATATATATATATATATATATATTACCTACTGGCGGTCGCCAGTAGGTAGTTATAGTTAGGATTTTTTTCAATGTAAATCTCAAAATTCTATTTGGAATAACTTTGGCACCGGTTGACGAATCTGCCTGAAAATTTCCTGAAAATGGCCTCGTTGAGCTCCGGTTCTTCCTTGGAAGTTTGGGGGGGATACGTCAAGCGGGGGCCGAGATAAAAGGGGGGTCCCAAAACGCGTTTTCCCCATGTTAATTTCCATAGGGCGGTCGATTTCACTTTTAGCCCGAACGGCTGAATGGATTTCCACCAAACTTGGCAAAATTGTAGGGACTGGTAGCCCGATGTGCCTTTGCTATGTCTCAAGATATGTGCTCCAGTGGATTTTGAGTAATTTAGGTTCAAAAAAATATATATATCTATAGGCGCTCTCCGGTGCGCGCACCGGAGAGCGCTCCAGGCGCGCCACGCGACTTGCGCGCAGAAAGCTGATTGGCTCTCAGTTGTCTGTAAACATTCTAAACAGTCCGGAGCGGCCGCCATCTTGTGTCTCGGTAGGATCGAGACACGAGAGGTGGGCAAAACAAAGAGGGAAATGACCATAAGGGGGCAGGGTAGACCCCCCCTTGACCCCCTAGGTTTGATGTGGGGGCTATAAAAGGGCCCCGCGGGGCATTTAAAATATATATTTTTTTTTTCGTTTTGCGCGGGGGAAGCGCCTGGTACGCGCACCGGGGAGCGCACCGGGGAGCGCACCAGGGAGAAAAGAGAATGGCAGAGTTTTAAAATTTAAGTCATTTTATATAAATGGGAGGTAGTTCTGAAAAGAACTGTTTTTTTATTCTTTTTGTTGTTTTATATTTTTTTTCGGAGTTTTTAAACTTTTTTTGCTTTTTTTTGGTTTTTATGAACATTTTTTGTTTTTTTTGTATTTTTTAAGGAGAGAAACAAAAACCAAGCATTTCAAACGGGCTCAACAGGAGAAAAAAAAAAGGGCAACAAATTAATATTTCCTTTGGCACTTGTGGTTTTCCCAAGCACGATTAATAAGAGTGATGCATTGCTCACCATAGCAAATCATTTGACCACAAAATTTACAAACCATTTTAAAATTTGAAAAGTTGGTTTGTATGATGGAGCATGTCTCCCTAACTTCCGGTCCTGATGGGGTGGGAACAGTAGTTTTGGAGGTTCTGGCAGAAGATTGTACAGGGTTTTTGGCTAGTTCCCTGACCTCTGCCCTAGAATAGTTGTTGGGATGTTTTCTAACCATATGCCTAATCATTGTGTGGTTGCAGAAGGAGTACTTCTTGTTGGGATTCCCCCTTGACATCTCCTGATGACAGATAAGGCAGGTTGCTTTAGGTGCATTCACTTTTTTTTTGTCACTCGGGATAGAAAAAAATTGCCAAATGATGTGCTCTTTTGGTTTGTATGTTATGTTGTCCTCTGGGACGAATCTACTGTCCTCTTCGTCCTCATCCTCCTCCTGTTCTGGATCTCCACCACTGTGAAGTTGAGGAGGTCCTTGTGGTGGTGGTGGTGGTGGTCCAGAAGATCCAGCAGCTGCAGCTAATGTAGCCATTTTCGACAGATATAAGTACAGGTCTTCCTCTCTCAAAGCAAAAAGGTAGAATAAGGAAAAAAGGTGGGGGCTTTCCTCATTTGAAAAAAAAAATATCATGAACCAATGAGAAGTGTTAATTTTAGGTCACATGACTAGGGGTTTTATCATTATGAAACAAAAACTGTTATGAACCAATCAAAAGTGTTATTTTTAGGGCACATGACCCGACGCGCTTACGCTACGCGCCCCGGGGTGTGCCCGGGGGCGTGCTCCGGGTCGCGTAGCGTAAGCGCGTCGGTGCGCTTACGTCGTGCGTTTCACGCATACGCGGCTACGCGATACGTCACGATCATGTTTTCGTTCACGATATTGGCGCTCACGGGACACTCCCCTGAGCGCGCCCCGGGGCGCTTTTCAGAAATACGCTCTTCGGGGCGCTCCCCGGGGCGCGGTCCGGGAGCGCTTCCCAAAAATTTTTTTAAAAAAAATGGGATAATTGTAGGGACAGGTAGCCCTATTCTGAAGTGGTTTGTAAAAAAATTAACTTTAGAAAAATATGTATTGTGCTACATTGGGCTTAATATATGTTAGAGCCAAAATGTAGCCCAAATGTAGCCCAAAGTAGCCCAATGTAGCCCAAAGATGGCCACCAGAGACCAAAAATTGTAAATGTAGCCCAAATTTCAACTAGATGTAGCCCAACTGTAGCCCAATGACAGAATGTACCAGAGTGTTAAAAAGAACAACTAGAGTGCTAACAGTCTTATTTATAAAGTGAAACTTATAGTTAGGAATTAGCATTAAAAAAACCTATGAAATTCACTGAAAAAACCATAGGTTTCACACCAGTTATAGTTAGGAATTAGCATTTAAAAAACCTATGAAATTCACTGAAAAAACCATGGGTTTCACACCGGTTATAGTTAGGAATTAGCATTTAAAAACCTATTAAATTCACTGAAAAAACCATAGGTTTCACACCAGTTATAGTTAGCTGGAAATTTTACTGATATAAAACCATTGAAATTCCCACGTTATAGTTAGTCGGACTCACTATAACTTGCGCGTGCAATGCACTGCTGATGACATCACATATTACATCACTCATGACATGGTCAGTGACATCACTCATGACATCACTGATGACACCATCCTTGTGACACAGTGACAGACCTCCTCTCAGTGTAAAGTAACCCTTGAGACACATATTCAAAAATAGAAACTGAAATTTTTTAAAAATGGACATACCTATATCAGTTACAACAAGCAATTATGTACTTCCACTATCTATATACACATCCACTCATTCACCAACAGTTCTATATAGTCACTCATACATATACTCACTGATCATATGAAGAGATACACCTATACATCCTGTTACACACCGACATTCATCCAAAAGTTACTCACACACATATTCACACGTGCAAATAAACTATTGAACAACCTTTTATTTGAATATAGAGTTATACACACACTTCCACCTTACTTCTATTGAAAATTACACATATTTATTCTCTTAAACAATCACTTATAGAAACACATACTTATTTAAACAGGAAATCTTACAATCTCTTACTCTCACATATACTCACTTATATATATACTAGATTAAAACATATGTAGTTACTGATAAAGACACTAGTGAGACAGTCATTCACTCACTAACAAACACATATAGACACTCATCCACCCATACAGTCCTGTACATATGCTGTCTTCAAAACACATACAAACAAAGAGTCAGTCACTCATGCATCTATGTGCTAAGTAATACCCCCACCAAACCATATAGACACTCATACTGATACTAATAAAAATATCAAATAACCCATATACATACGCATGTAGCTACTTATCAACACATGTAGCCACTTATACACAAAGTGAAACACTAATATATGTATTTAAATATTTAAACATAACTCACTAATATTTATTTTTCAGAAAGACACATATTCACTGGATGGTGTCATCAGTGATGTCATGAGTGATGTCACTGACCATGTCATGAGTGATGTAATATGTGATGTCATCAGCAGTGCATTGCACGCGCAAGTTATAGTGAGTCCGACTAACTATAACGTGGGAATTTCAATGGTTTTATATCAGTAAAATTTCCAGCTAACTATAACTGGTGTGAAACCTATGGTTTTTTCAGTGAATTTAATAGGTTTTTAAATGCTAATTCCTAACTATAACCGGTGTGAAACCCATGGTTTTTTCAGTGAATTTCATGGGTTTTTTAAATGCTAATTCCTAACTATAACTGGTGTGAAACCTATGGTTTTTTCAGTGAATATATATATATATATATATATATATATATATATATATATATATATATATATTACCTACTGGCAGTCGCCAGTAGGTATATATAGTTAGGATTTTTTTCCTATGGGCCTTTTAAAAATTCTATGTCTAATAACTTTGGCGTTTGTGGACGGAATCGGCTTTCAGGAAAATGGCACATTTTGTTTCTGAGCAGCCCTTGAAAATTTGGGGGGGTTTCGTCAAGGGGGGGCCGAGAAAAAAGGGGGGTCCCAAAACGCGTTTTTCCCATGTTAATTTCCATAGGGCGTTTGGCCTCACTTTTAGCTCGAACGGCTGAATGGATTTGCACGAAACTTGGCAAAATTGTAGGGACTGTTAGCCCGATGTGCCTTTGCTGGGTCTCAATATATGTGCTCCAGTGGATTTTGAGAAATTAACGTTTTAAAAAATTTATATATCTGTGACAGCGTCCTGGATAGCGCACCAGTTCGCGTACTTTTCGCGTAACGGAACTTTGCGAAGCGAAGCTGATTGGCTCTCCGGTGTCTGTCAACATTCTAAACAGTCCGGTGCGGCCGCCATCTTGTCTGTCGGTAGGATCGAGAGACAAGAGGAGGAGAAAAACGAAGGGGGAATTTAATGAAAGGGGGCAAGGTAGACTCCTCTTGACCCCCTAGGAATGATGTTGGGGTTATTAAAGGGTCCCGTGGGGAAAATAAAAAAAATTTGGTTTTTCACGGTAGAAGCGCTTCCCGGTTCGCGAACCGGGCCGCAAACTGGTAGCGAAACGGGAATTCGCCATTTTGTGTTTCGGTTTAATTAAATTACAGGGTATAAGGGGGTACGGGAGACGTATCCTGATCCCTTATGTTTTCTGAGGGTGGCTGAGGAGGCTCATATATGTTGATACATGTCTTCCAGCGGCTGTGCGTGAGCGTTTTTTTTTTTTTGCTGTGTGACGTCTGTAAACGTTCGATTCGATGGAAATCAGGAACTGTTGACCGCCATTTTGTCACTGCGATAAAATATTTTGTTATAAATTAATCCTTATTGATAAACATTGTCTGCGCCATCTTGCCTTTTTTCCAATGCCACAATTTTGTCGTGCACGGCAGCCATTTTAGATGCCTTGACCAGACCCACTCTCTGCACGCCGTCGATCCTCAGCACGGCTCCCCACCCTCGCAAGCATCTCCCCCACGCACTGGTCACCCCCGCTCTCTCTCTCATGCATGGGCCATAAACCTCCCCCCATCTGCGCTGCTCTTCCCTGAGAATCACACCCCGTGCCCGCCCGACACCTCCCTTTCACCCTATTCACTACCGCACCCTCTGACACTCCTCTTCCTCTGTGTCCGATTGTCCAGGCCGGTCCCAGGCTATCACCTAGCCCTGCGGATGTAGTTTATGGCCCCAGCTGTAGAGAATCACCCCTCTTCAAAGGAGTTACAGTAGATCAAGGCCCCCACCCCATGAGATCCGTCACACCATACGGGTTCCTACTATCTGATAACCATCCTGTATTGTGCTTGGGGAGGGGATTCTCACTGTGAGGGTGTGTGGGACCGAGCCTGAAGCGGAAGATTGCAGGGATGCCTCTTTGTACATCAAAGTTTTTACAATTATATGTCACATTAAAAATATATAGCACTCCAACAAAGTAGTAGGATTATAAAATTTTAATAACTTATAAATATATACAACGCAACAAAAACAGTAAACACATTTAAACATTTTTTGGAAAAAAGAAGCAACAATGGTCAGTAGCTGTGTTTTGTGCGAATAGTCCCAAGGCAGCACAACGAGCTGAGTTCTGGACGGCACCCAGGTGATGTCACCTGGGTGCCGCACTGGTTTTTGGTATCCTACAATGCAGCTCCGAAAAATGGCGTGGGGCGTCCCTGGGGAGGCCTTGTCAGTAGCGGTCTGTTGTGCGAATAGTTCCAAGGCAGCAGAACGCGCTGAGATGTGGATGGCACCCAGGTGATGTCCAGTAAACTGCTGCACTGGTTTTTGTATCCTATAATGCTGCTCCGAAAAACGGCGTGGGGCGCCCCGGGGGGGGGGGGGGGAGGCGGCGTGAACGGGCCTTCCCAGGTGGCGGCTCGTGTGCTGTAGTGGGGCGCCCCTTTACTGTTTCAGTTGCCATTCCGCCCGCTTTTGGTACACTGTGCCAAAATCCGCCATTCAGCTGAGTTGCGCCTACTCTTGCGGTTCAGCGATAGGCGGCTGCCACAGGACTCTCAAAATGGCGGCAGGCTCTTTCCTTTTTGGGCCTGGTCCACTAAAATGGCCCTGGGACACCTTGGAACTCGGACGCTTGTCTGCTAGGTCTTGGACCCCATTCTCGAAAGCGTCCCCTCAGCCGTGAAGATTCTACAAAAGTCTTGGGGGCCCTCGACTCCTGCAGGCTTCCGGTGGGGAGCGGCTGCCATGATTGCTCGCGGAATGACCACGACGGAGCCACGAGATGGTGGTGCTTTCATGCTGACGCCAGCTTCAGTCTGAAACATCCAGAAACAAGGTGGGGCTTTCATCGTTTGGGAAACAAAAAATTTTCTAAACCAATGAAAAGTGTTATTTTTAGGTCATATGACCAAGCCTTCCATCATTAGGAAACCAAAAGTAAAATGAACCAATGAAAAGTTTTATAAACAAGTCACATGACCTGTTATGCGGCATAGGGCTATAAAAAGCGTAGAAAATCCGTTGGCACGTGAGGCGGCGTCAGTAGCGGACCGATGTGCGAATAGGCCGAAGGCAGCACAACGCGCCGAGATCCGGATGGCACCGAGGTGGTGTCCAGCAAGTTGCTGCACTGGTATGGCTATCCTACAATGCTGCGCCGAAAGTCGGCGTGGGGCGCCCCGTTGGCCTATGAGGTCGCGTCAGTCAGTGGGGGCTGTTTGAGGATCTGACTGCATTGGAAAGCAATGTGATGCTGTGCGTCGCCCCCAAGATGGAGGCTCCTCGGCTGCAGTGGGGCGCCCCTTGGTGTTTCACTCGCTATCCAGTTGAGTTGCGTCCGCACTTGCGGCTACAGTAGGCCAAAGGCAGCACAACGCTCCGAGATCTGGATGGCACCAAGGTGGTGTTTAGCAAGTTGCTGCTCTGGTGTGGCCATCCTACAATGCTGCGCCGAAAGTCGGCGTGGGGTGCCCCGTTGGCCTGTGAGGTGGTGTCAGTAGCGGACCGATGTGTGAATAGGCCGGAACCAGCACAAGGCGCCAAGATCCGGATGGCACCAAGGTGGTGTCATAGTTGAGAGTTCTGAGCAGTGCTTGTAACACTGTCTGAAGCTTATTTGCACCTGCTGCAGCTTCACTATCGCCCTGGTGTGGCCAAAGATCGCCCATGACATAGGCGGCCGGCTCCCGGGGTCTGGCGGAACATTTTTCCTTTTCCTTTCTGCATCTTGTCCCACAATCCGTTTGACCTGAAGACACAACCAGGTCCCTGAATGTGTGCAGGGGGACGCTATTGATTGAATCAAAATGGCGGCTTCACACAAAGCTGAGTGAAGCGTTGCTGTTGATGCTATACAGACAAAAATTGGTTTTCAGTTTGTACATTCTTCAGGATTTTTCCATCCAAGGCTGGTTGAGAGTTTGTAGAACAATGGCTTCAGATTTTCAACATACTACTCTTCAACATTCTTCCTAAATGTAACAATGTGAGACTCACTAGGAGAACGGCTGTTTATCTTTCCTTTCAAAATGCTGCCAACAATATTTTCTGAATGGAAGACACCATCTTGTAGCATAAAGGGCCGAAAGGGGTTCTGGTCCGGCCGCTGGTTGGTGGAGACATTTTGACTATATCCTGGACCTGCCCGGCCTCGCCCAAAATGGCGCCGGTATAAATGGGACTCGTAACTCCTTGTTGTGTACTGGTTGAACAACCTTGATATCACGAGATACGAATGCAGTTTTGAAGCACATGGCGGGCGGGGACGAGAATTGATTGAATATTTCGACATCCCTATTGATATTAAGTTCTGATGTGTTATTGATTACTGTACTATTGAAAGTTTGAATTAACGTCACCCATGGTACTTGCCCGCAAATGTATATCTAGATAATTTTATTGAAAGTGGCCCTGTCATATTTTAATTACAAAATGTACGTCCACCGATTCCGCAACTGTTAGACACATTAGTTCTTGCAACCTAATGGCCCGCTCGTTACGTTCCTCTACAATGTAAATGTCTCCTCATCATATACGATTCCAGTTTGCTCCGTGGCCGGCCCACGTGGTTTTAGGCCCGTATTTGTATACTGACATTTTCACAATAAAGGTTTTTAAAACAAAACATGGTAGTAGTATTTACATTGGTAAAGTTTTTAATTTTAGTCACTGTTTTCGTATCAGTAAAAGGCAAGTGAAATAAAGCAGTCCAATTACATGACGGATAAAAGGTATAATATGCAGGAACGCAGTAAAGATAAATGGTCAAGGGCAGTTGTGTTTTCCACTCCTGCAACATAAAGTGATCGATAAGAATCTGATAATCAGGCGTATCGGCGACTAAGACAGCAGGCCGAGCCTCTTTTACTCAACGGCTCCGTCATGGGACGAAGAAACGGCCTTTTTCTCGAAAAAGGAATATATTTTACTTGCAGGACAGTTGTAAATTTTCCGGGAAAGTACATTAGCTTGAAACATTATAACATATATGTTTAAGAAAAAATAATGTTCGAAACCAATAAAAAGCGTAATTTTTAGGTCATATGACCAAGCCTTTCATCATTAAAATAACAAAAGTAAAATGAACCAATGAAAAGTTTTATTAACAAGTCACATGACCTGTTATGCTTACGTTACGCGCTGCGCGCCGCGCCCCGGATCGCTTCCGGGAAGCTGCGCTTCGCGCACCGGAGCACTTCCGGGTGCGCTAATGCAGCGTGTCATATAACGCATTACGCGACAACGTAGGTCCAGAATATAGTCAAAATGTCTCCACCAACCAGCGTTCGGAACACAACCCCTTTCAGCAGTCTAAAAAGTTCTGTTAAATGACAACAGAAGGGACAGGCAACAAGAACCATCAGTCAAAGAGGGGAGGGCAAGTTCTTCTCTACCGGGTCACGTTGGGGCGCTACCGGAACTGATCGAATTGGTAGTCTACAGTGTTTCTGGATGTTTCAGACTGAAGCTGACGTCAGCATGAGAGCCCCACCATCTCGTAGCTCAGTCGTGGCCATTCCACGAGCAATCATGGCAGCCGCTCCCCACCAGAAGCCTGCGGGAGTCGGGGGCCCCCAAGACTTTTGTAGAATCTTCAAGGCTGAGGGGACGCTTTCGAGAATGGGACCCAAGCCCTAGCAGACAAGCGTCCGAGTTCCAAAGTGTCCCAGGGCCATTTTAGTGGACCACGCCCAAATCTGAAGAGCCGGCCGCCATTTTGAGAGTCCTGTGGCAGCCGCCTATCGTTGCATCGCAAGAGCGGGAGCAACTCAACTACATGATGAGCGAGACGCTGTAGTCGCAAGAGCGGGCGGTAAACAGCTGAATGGCGGAAGAGGCACAGTGTAGCAAAAGCGGGCGGAATGGCAACTGAAACGGTAAAGGGGCGCCCCACTACAGCGTGTCTTCAGGTCAAACGGATTGTGGGACAAGGTCCAGAATGGAAGAGTCATCAAAAGGCAAAAAGTTCCGCCGGACCCCGGGAGCCGGCCGCCAATGTCGGGGGCGATCTCAGGCCACACCAGGGCAACACGACTTGGGGAGGGGGCAGGAGCCAAGCGCCATCTCACCGCCCCTCGGGGGCCTCCGTCAAGCGGTTCAGGGAGGCACCGTATCACATTGTTTTCCAATGCAGTCAGGTCCACAAACGGCCCTCACTTACTTTGAGAATAGTGAAGCTGCAGCAGGTGCAAATAAGCTTCAGACAGTGTTACAAGCGCTGCTCAGAACTCTGAACTATGGCACCCAACATCCAGGACTTATGCCATTTGAGCATGGCAGTGACATCGAAGCAACTCAGGGACCAAAACCATGAACGTACACTCACGTATGAAAATCTTACTTGGGGAGGGGGCAGGAGCCAAGCGCCCCCTCCCAGTCCGCGCCACCACACTGTATGTTGAAAATCAGAAGCCATCGTTCTACAAACTCTCAACCAGCCTTGGATGGAAAAATCTTGAAGAATGTACAAACTGAAAACCAGTTTTTGTCTGCATAGCATCAGCAGCAACGCTTGCTATCAGAGTGCATGAGTTTCATGCTCGATCGATTGAGCTAGCCGGATCGGGCAACAAAAAGTATAAAATAGTTATGTAAATAGTTATTTAATAAAATGTTTTACCCTGTTACTTTGCTGGTGTGTTGTATATATTTATAATATTTGCATAGGGTTTGTCGTTATTTTGGGTGGGGTGGGGTGGGCGGCAGAGTCGAGCTGTCTTGCAGCCATCATGGTGTGGAGCTAAGTTCATCTTACTAGTTTCGTATTTCTCATGAGGGGTTGTTCTTAATGTTTCTATTTTAGCGAGGTCAAAAACAGATCCCATTAGTGGCCTACTGATTTTGCTCGATTCCTTTTGTTTTTTTAAACTATTTTTCACTATCTGCAAAGACTAAACAGAGTATTGCGACTCTGTGCTTGTTTGTAAATACAGAATGAACCAAAGAGAACCAATTCTAAAACAGTAAATGCTTGGATAGCAATCAATCAAATAGAGAGAGAAGCAGGCACGACGGATTACAATGGGGGCAAAGGCCTGCGTTAACTACCCTTCACTATCTGCAAAGAGAGAGTACTCCTAAGAGAAAAGAGGGGGGGGGGGCAGCGTTCAAAGCACATCAGCGTGCATAAACACGAAAATGTTTTTACCTATTATGTACTTGACATTTGACAGCATTTGATATTTGCTATTAAAAAACCATTGAAATTCACTGAAAAAAACATAGGTTATAGACCATATATAGTTAGGAATTAGCATTTACAAAACCTTGAAAATTCACTGAAAAAACCATAGGTTATAGACCATATATAGTTAGGGATTAGCATTTACAAAACCTTATTTTACTTGCATAAAACCATTGAAATTCGCATATATAGTTAGTTGCGCTAACTATATATCGCGCACCCGCAATCCACTGCTGATGATGTCACATATTACATCATTCATGATATGGTCAGTGACATCACTGATGACATCACTGATGACATCTCTAATGACATCACTGATGACATCACTGATGACATCTCAAATTACATCACTGATGACATCACTGATGACATCTCAAATGATATCACTGATAACATCACTGATGACATCTCATTTGACATTACTGATCACATCAATGATGACATCATTCATGTGATAATACGATTAACCTCTTCAGACTCTAATATAACCTTAGATACACTCAGAGTAAACAGACACTCACAGACTGTCACTCATCCATGGAATTACTCACACACCTAGTAAGTCATGCAAAGAATCAATCACACCTCCATTTGCTCAACTATACAGTTATACGCACCTTACTTATTCAAACATATTCTAACACATATTTACTCTCTTATACAATCACTGATACAATTTTTCAATGAGCCATGCAGCCACTCACACATTCACTGGCTCTTATGCACAGTAATTTATATATGTCAACTCTCACATGTACTGTGTTTTACATATGTACTTACTTTGACATGTAGCACTGAGATATCCATTCACTCACCAATACACTCATGCACACAGTCAACCGCCCATACAGCTGTTTCCACATGCACTTTTGAACCCATAGATCTAGTGAATCAACTGCTTACACATGTATGCACAGAGTCACACACCTCCCAGCCACCCCCACACACAAACACACTCACTCTCCCATACAAATACTTGGACAACCAATCAATAACCCATATAGTTACTCATATAGGTACTGATCAACACATGCAGCAGTTTACAGAACAACAGACATAATGATGCACACATTAAGACAGTTTAGTCACTAACCCATGCACTCAGTGAGACACATTTAATCACTCTCTCATACAGTCAATCATGCACCTACTAAATCCTTCATCCAGAAACTTATACATCCACTCATTCTTCAATATGTAAGATATATTTTAAATTTACAGAAACAGACAGCCACTGGATGATGTCATCAGTGATGTCATCAGTGATGTCACTGACCATGTCATGAATGATGTAATATGTGACATCATCAGCAGTGGATTGCGGGTGCGCAATATATAGTTAGCGCAACTAACTATATATGCGAATTTCAATGGTTTTATGCAAGTAAAATAAGGTTTTGTAAATGCTAATCCCTAACTATATATGGTCTATAACCTATGGTTTTTTCAGTGAATATATATATATATATTCAATGAAAAAACCATTGGTTTTAGGCCATATATAGTTAGGGATTTGCATTTACAAAACCTTATTTTACTCGCATAAAACCATTGAAATTCCATATATAGTTAGATGCGCTAACTATATATCGCGCACCCGCAATCCACTGCTGATGATGTCACATATTACATCATTCATGACATGGTCAGTGACATCACTGATGACATCACTGATCACAACATCCAGTGACTGTATGTTTCTGTAAAGTTAAAATATGTCTTACATATTGAAGAATGAGTGGATGTATAAATGTCTGGATGAAGGATTTAGTAGGTGCATGACTGATTGTATGAGGGAGTGATTAAATGTGTCTCACTGAGTGCATGGGTTAGTGATTAAACTGTATTAATTTGTGCATCATTATATCTGTTGTTCTGTAAACTGCTGCATGTGTTGATCAGTAGCTATATGAATAACTATATGGGTTATTGATTGGTTGCTCAAGTATTTGTATGGGAGACTGAGTATGTGTGTGAGTGGCTGGGAGGTGTGTGACTCTGTGCATAGATGTGTGAGCAGTTGATTCACTAGATGTATGGTTTCAAAAGTGCATGTGGAAACAGCTGTATGGGCGGTTGACTGTGTGCATGAGTGTATTGGTGAGTGAATGGATATCTCAGTGCTACATGTCAAAGTAAGTACATATGTAAAACACAGTACATGTGAGAGTTAACATATATAAATAACTGTGCATTAGAGCCAGTGAATGTGTGAGTGGCTGTATGGATCATTGTGAACTTTTATTAGGGATTATATAAGAGAGTAAATATGTGTTAGAATATGTTTCAATAAGTAAGGTGTGTATAACTGTATAGTTGAGGAATTGGAGGTGTGTTTGATTATTTGCATGACTGTCTAGGTGTATGAGTAACTCCATGGATGAGTGACAATCTGTGAGTGTCTGTTTTCACTGAGTGTATCTAAGGATATATCAGAGTCTGTAGAGGTTCATCGTATTAACACATGAATGATGTCATCTGTGATGTTGTCAGTGATGTCATTTGAGTTGTCATCAGTGATGTCATCAGTGATGTCATTTGAGATGTCATCAGTGATGTCATTTGAGTTGTCATCAGTGATGTCATCAGTGATGTCACTGACCATGTCATGAATGATGTAATATGTGACATCATCAGCAGTGGATTGCGGGTGCGCGATATATAGTTAGCGCATCTAACTATATATGGAATTTCAATGGTTTTATGCGAGTAAAATAAGGTTTTGTAAATGCAAATCCCTAACTATATATGGCCTAAAACCAATGGTTTTTTCATTGAATTTTCAAGGTTTTGTAAATGCAAATTCCTAACTATATATCGACTATAACCTATGGTTTTTTCAGTGAATTTCAATGGTTTTTTAATAGCAAATATGAAAAGCTTTAAAATGTCAAGTACGTGATAGATAAAAACATTTTCGTATTTATGCACGCTGATGTGCTTTGAACGCTGCACCCCCCTTCCCCTCTCTTTTCTCTTAGGAGTACTCTCTCTTTGTAGATAGTGAAGGGTAGTTAACGCAGGCTTTTGCCCCGTTGTAATCCGTCGTGCCTGCTTCTCTCTCCATTTGATTGATTGTTATCCAAGCATTTACTGTTTTAGAATTGGTTCTCTTTGGTTCATTCTCTATTTACAAACAAGCACAGAGTCGCAATACTCTGTTTAGTCTTTGCAGATAGTGAAAAATCGTTTAAAAAAACAAATGGAATGGAGCAAAATCAGTAGGCCACTAATGGGATCTCTTTTTGACCTCGCTAAAATAGAAACATTAACCACAACCCCTCATGAGAAATACGAAACTAGTGAGATGAACTGAGCTCCACACCATGAGGGCTGCAAGACAGCTCGGCTCCGTCACCCATCCCGCCCAAAATAACGACAAACCCTATGCAAATATTAAAAATATAGACAACACACCAGCAAAGAAACAGGGTAAAACATTTTATTAAATAACTATTTACATAACGTTGGTTTATAAGATGATGTCAGTAGTGGACCGATGTGTGAATAGGTCGGAAGTAGCACAAGGCGCCAAGATCCGGATGGCAAGTCCTGGATGTTGGGTGCCATAGTTCACAGTTCTGAGTTTGAGCCTTTTTCAATGCCTGTGCTTTGTTGTTTCCCCTCCATCAAAAACAAAAAAATATATAAAACTGTGCAAAAATATAAAAAAATCAAAAAATGTTTACAAAAGCAGTGCTTGTAAGACTGTCTGAAGCTTATTTCCACCTACTGCAGCTTCACTATTCTCAAAGTAAGTAAGGGTCGTTTGTGGACCTGACTGCATTTGAAAACAATGTTATATGGTACCTCCCTAAACCGCTTGACGGAGGCCCCCGAGGGGCGGTGTGATGGCACGGACTCGGAGAAGACGCTTGGCTCCGACCCCCTCCCCAAGTCTTATAGCACTGGTGTAGCCTGAGATCGCCCCCGACATAGGCGTCCGGCTCCCGGGGTCCGGCGGAACTTTTTGCCTTTTGATGACTCTTCTATTCTGGACTTTGTCCCACAATCCGTTTGACCTGAAGACACGCTGTAGTGGGGCGCCCCTTTACCGTTTTAGTTGCCATTCCGCCCGCTTTTGCTACACTGTGCCTCTTCCGCCATTCAGCTGTTTACCGCCCGCTCTTGCGACTACAGCGTCTCGCTCACCATGTAGTTAAGTTGCTCCCGCTCTTGCGGTGCAGCGATAGGCGGCTGCCACAGGACTCTCAAAATGGCGGCCGGCTCTTCGGTTTTGGGCCTGGTCCACTAAAATGGCCCTGGGACACCTTGGAACTCGGACGCTTCCCTGATAGGGCTTGGGTCCCATTCTCGAAAGCGTCCCCTCAGCCTTGAAGATTCTACAAAAGTCTTGGGGGCCCCCGACTCCCGCAGGCTTCTGGTGGGGAGCGGCTGCCATGTCTGCTCGTGGAATGGCCACGACGGAGCTACGAGATGGTAGTGCTCTCATGCTGACGCCAGCTTTAGTTTGAAACATCCAGAAACACTGTAGACTACCAATTCGATCAGTTCCGGTAGCGCCCCAACATGACCCGGAAGAGAAGAACTTGCCCTCCCCTCTTTGACTGATGGTTCTTGTTGCCTGTCCCCTCTGTTGTCATTTAACAGAACTTTTTGGACTGCTGAAAGGGGTTGTGTTCCGAACGCTGGTTGGTGGAGACATTTTGACTATATTCTTGACCTACGTTGTCGCGTAATGCGTTATATGACACGCCGCGTTAGCGCACCCGGAAGTGATCCGGGGCGCGGCGCGCAGCGCGTAACGTAAGCATAACAGGTCATGTGACTTGTTAATAAAACTTTTCATTGGTTCATTTTACTTTTGTTATTTTAATGATGAAAAGCTTGGTCATATGACCTAAAAATTACGCTTTTTATTGTTTTCGAACATTATTTTTTTTTAAACATATATGTTATAATATTCCAGGCTAATGTACTTTCCCGGAAAATTTACAACTGTCCTGCAAGTAAAATATATTCCTTTTTCGAGAAAAAGGGCGTTTCTTCGTTCCATGACGGAGCCGTTGAGTAAAAGAGACTCGGCCTGCTGTCTTAGTCGCCGATACGCCTGATTATCAGATTCTTATTGATCACTTTATGTTGCAGGAGTGGAAAACACAACTGCCCTTGACCATTTATCTTTACTGCGTTCCTACATATTATACCTTTTATCCGTCATGTAATTGGACTGCTTTATTTCACTTGCCTTTTACTGATTCGAAAACAGTGACTAAAAGTAAAAACTTTACCAATGTAAATACTACTACCGTGTTTTGTTTTAAAAACCTTTATTGTGAAAATGTCGGTATACAAATACGGGCCTATAACCACGTGGGCCGGCCACGGAGCAAACTGAAATCGTATATGATGAGGAGACATTTACACTGTAGAGGAACGTAACGAGCGGGCCATTAGGTTGCAAGAACTAAGGTGTCTAACAGTTGCGGAATCGGTGGACGTACATTTTGTAATTAAAATAAGACAGGGCCACTTGCAATAAAATTTTCTAGATATACATTTGCGGGCAAGGAGTTACGAGTCCCATTTATACCGGCGCCATTTTGGGCGAGGCCGGGCAGGTCCAAGATATAGTCAAAATGTCTCCACCAACAATCGGCCAGACCAGAACCCCTTTCGGCCCTTTATGCTACAAGATGGTGTCTTCCATTCAGAAAATATTGTTGGCAGCATTTTGAAAGGAAAGTTAAACAGCCGTTCTCCTAGTGAGTCTCACATTGTTACATTTAGGAAGAATGTTGAAGAGTAATATGTGGAAAATCTGAAGCCATTTTTCTACAAACTCTCAATCAGCCTTGGATGGAAAAAAAAATCCTGAAGAATGTACAAACTGAAAACCAATTTTTGTCTGTATAGCATCAACAGCAACGCTTGAGTCAGCTTTGTGTCAAGCCGCCATTTTCATTCAATCAATAGCGTCCCCCTGCACTCATTCAGGAACCTGGTCGTGTCTTCAGGTGAAACGGATTGTGGGACAAGCAGAAAGGAAAAGGAAAAAAGTTCCGCCGGACCTCGGGAGCCGGCCGCCTATGTCATGGGCGATCTTTGGCCACACCAGGGCAATAGTGAAGCTGCAGCAGGTGCAAAAGAGCTTCAGACAGTCTTACAAGCACTGCTTTTCTAAACATTTTTTTGTATTTTTGCACAGTTTTATATATTTTTTTTGTTTTTGATGGAGGGGAAACAACAAAAAACAGGCATTGAAAAAAGCTCAACAGTGCAGGGCGCCTTGTGCTGGTTCCGACCTATTCACACATCGGTCCACTACTGACATCACCTCATAAGCCAACGGGGCACCCCACACTGACTTTCGGCGCAGCATTGTAGGATGGCCACACCAGTGCGGCAACTTGCTGGACACCACCTCGGTGCCATCCGGATCTCGGCGCGTTCGAGTCACTGTACCGCAAGAGTGACCAGAACTCAGCTGGTCACGCCGTCTTTCGGCGCAGCATTGTAGGATGGCCATACCAGTGCGGCAACTTGCTGGACACCACCTCGATGCCATCCGGATCTCGGCGCGTTCGAGTCACTGTACCGCAAGAGTGACCGGAACTCAGCTGAACACGCTGTCTTTCGGCGCAGCATTGTAGGATGGCCACACCAGTGCAGCAATTTGCTGGACACCACCTTGGGCAATAGTGAAGCTGCAAAAGGTGCAAATAAGCTTCAGACAGTCTTCAACTTAGTCTGATTCTTATAATAAGCTTCAGATAGTCTTACAAGCACTGCTCAGAACTCTCAACTATGGCACTCAACATCCAGGACTTGCCATTCGGATCTTGGCGCCTTGTGCTGGTTCCGACCTATTCACACATCGGTCCACTACTGACATCACCTCATAAGCCAACGGGGCACCCCACGCCGACTTTCGGCACAGCATTGTAGGATGGCCACACCAGTGCGGCAACTTGCTGGACACAACCTCGGTGCCATCCGGATCTCGGCGCGTTCGAGTCACTGTACCGCAAGAGTGACTGGAACTCAGCTGGACACGCCGTCTTTCGGCGCAGCATTGTAGGATGGCCACACCAGTGCGGCAATTTGCTGGACACCACCTCGGTGCCATCCGGATCTCGGCGCGTTGGGCTGCCTTCGGCCTATTCGCACATCGGTCCGCTACTGACGCTACGGACGCGGACACGTGCCAACGGATTTTCTACGCTTTTTGTAGCCCTATGCCGCATAACAGGTCATGTGACTTGTTTATAAAACTTTTCATTGGTTCATTTTACTTTTGGTTTCCTAATGATGGAAGGCTTGGTCATGTGACCTAAAAATAACACTTTTCATTGGTTTAGAACATTTTTTTTTCCCAAACGATGAAAGCCCCACCTTGTTTCTGGATGATTCAGACTGAAGCTGGCGTCAGCATGAGAGCACCACCATCTCGTGGCTCCGTCGTGGTCATTCCGCGAGCAATCATGGCAGCCGCTCCCCACCGGAAGCCTGCAGGAGTCGAGGGCCCCCAAGACTTTTGTAGAATCTTCACGGCTGAGGGGACGCTTTTCGAGAATGGAGCCCAAGCCCTAGCAGGCAAGCGTCCGAGTTCCAAGGTGTCCCAGGGCCATTTTAGTGGACCAGGCCCAAAACGGAAGAGCCGTCCGCCATTTTAAGAGTCATGTGGCAGCCGCCTATCGCTGCACTGCAAGAGTGGGAGCAACTCAACAACATGGTGAGCGAGACGCTGTAGCCGCAAGAGCGGGCGCAACTCAGCTGGATGGCCGCCACCTGGGGAGGCCCGTTCACGCCGCCTCCCCCACGCCCCCCCCCGGGCCGCCCCACGCCAATTTTCGGAGCAGCATTGTAGGATACCAAAACCAGTGCAGCAGTTTACTGGACATCACCTGGGTGCCATCAACATCTCAGCGCGTTCTGCTGCCTTGGGACTATTCGCACAACAGACCGCTACTGACGAGGCCTCCCTCCGCAACACTCTGGACTCCCAACGCTGTTTTTCTTTGCTGCATTGTAGGATCCCAAAAACCAGTGCGGCACCCAGATGACATCACCTGGGTGCCGTCCAGAACTCAGCACGTTGTGCTGCCTTGGGACTATTCGCACAAAAGACAGCTTCTGACCATTGTTGCTTTTTTTTGTGAAAAATGTTTAAATGTTTTTACAGTTTTTGTTCCGTTTGTTATATTTAAAAGTTAATAAAGTTTTATAATCCCACTTTGTTTGAGTGCTATATATTTTTAAAAAATCGGGTGAATGGGGCCTTGAATCGGGTTATTGTCATGTGTGGGCTTTGCAAGTATACTGCTACAGGATCGGACATTTCAAACTCAAATGCACGTTCTTTTTCTTACCTTTCCGAAGCATGGAGCGCAATAGCAGGCAGAGAAAGGGTGATGCAAGTGTTGAACACTGCCTGGCCTGGCAAGTTGCTGGCAGTGCCCCCCCCCCCGCCCGCCCGCTCCTGAAAGAGGACACACCGCAGCCCCGAGTACTTCACAGATCTTTAAAAGACCATGCGCTTGTTCATGAGGCTTAAATGGTTTATCACCCCTTCTAGAACCCCTGCATCGACCCTCTGACGTTTCCTGGAACAATAACCACGTAACACAATACCAAGCCTTTTCAGCTGAAACCCCCGAGGAATCGTGGGGCATATTATCAAGGGGGTTTATCTCCGCTTTTTTGGCTTTTAAAGCCAAGAAAGCGGAGATAAAATTATCTCCCTATTACCAAGCTGTCGCTAACACCAGTTAGTGACAGCTAAAAGGAGATAGCGACCATCTTGGGCCCCGCTTTGCATGTCAGTGATATTTATCACTAATGACATGCAAAGTGGGCGTGCCAAGATGTTAGCGACTGGAAACAGTCCCTAACATCGCTATCTCCTATTCCCAACTTTTGAAGATATTCGCGCTAAGCACGAATATCTCAAAAAGCTAACACCTGCCCTGAGCAGTTCTTAGCCATGTTATCCAATGGGAGGTGGATAACATGGCTAAGAGCATTTGCTCGATAATGCATGAATATCGCTGACTTTTCAGCGATATTCATGCATTGCGGCCGTTTTTTATCACATTTGCGATAAACCTTGCTAATAGCAAGGTTTATCTGCGATAAAAATCGCCGATGTGCGGCGATAATTTTTGTCTCTAAACAAGTTAGAGACAAAAATTATCGCTAGTTGTTGGTAATATGCCCCCGGGTTTTTGCTTGCAGAAATCGGGAGGCGGGAGACTAGCACTGAAATCAGTAGTCTCACGCCTGAATCGGGAGGGTTGGCATGTCTCGATTCTCTACAGCTGGGGCCATAAACTACATCCGCAGGGCTAGGTGATAGCCTGGGACCGGCCTGGCATCTAAAATGGCTGCCGTGCACGACAAAATTGTGGCATTGGAAAAAAGGCAAGATGGCGCAGACAATGTTTATCAATAAGGATTCATTTATAACAAAATATTTTATCGCACTGACAAATTGGCGGTCAACACTTCCTGATTTCCATCGAATCGAACGTTAACAGACGTCACGCAGCAAAAAAAAAAAAAAGCTCACGCACAGCCGCTGGAAGAGATGTATCAACATATATGAGCCTCCTCAGCCACCCTCAGGAAACATAGGGGATTAGGATACGTCTCCCGCACCCCCTTATACCTAGTAATTTAATTAAAACGAAGCACAAAATGGCCAATTCCCGTTTCGCTACCAGTTTGCGGCCCAGTTCGCGGCCCGTGAAGCGCTTCTACCGTGAAAAATCTTTTTTTTTTAATTTTCCCCACGGGACCCTTTAATAACCCCAACAACATTCCTAGGGGGTCAAGAGGGGTATACCTTGCCCCCTTTCATTAAATTCCCCCTTCGTTTTTCACCTCTTCTTCTCTCTCGATCCTACCGAGAGATAAGATGGCGGCCGCTCCGGACTGTTTAGAATGTTGACAGACACCGGAGAGCCAATCAGCTTTCTGCGCGCAAAGTTCCGTTTCGCGAAAAGTAAGCGAACCGGAGCGCAGCCCGGAGCGCTGTTACAGATATATATCTTGTTTTGAACGTTAATTTCTCAAAAACTACTGGAGCACATATATTGAGACCTAGCAAAGGCACATCGGGCTAACAGTCCCTACAATTTTGCCAAGTTTCGTGCAAATCCATTCAGCCGTTCGAGCTAAAAGTGAGTCCAACCGCCCTATGGAAATTAACATGGGAAAAACGTGTTTTGGGACCCCCCTTTTTTCTCGGCCCCCCCTCGACAAAACCTCCCCAAATTTTCAAGGGCTGCTCAGAAACAAAATGTGCCATTTTCCTGAAAATTTCAGCCGATTCCGTCCACAAACGCCAAAATTATTAGACATAGAATTTTCAAAAATCCCATAGGGAATAAATCCTAACTATATATACCTACTGGCGATAGCCAGTAGGTAATATATATATATATATATATATATATATATATATATATATATATATATATATATATATATATACATAGATATATATTTTTACCCAAAGACCCTCGATTCAAAGACGCACTCCAAACCAGCATTCAGTATGCAAAACAGCATTTCTTTATTGGAGTCAAGTTTTCTGCCTTACGCGTTTCAGGGCATCACACCCCTTGGTCACAGGCATTTGGCATGTAACGGCACATTTCAATTTAAATAAGGCACTCCTTACAGCATGTGATTTTTTCCAGCCCTCCAATAGGCATCAGGTAAGTTCCATTTGTATGGCATGCTGGGAAATATAGTCAGCGAATATTTTACTTTCATGGATTGTTCCGGTGCCTTACTGCATTGATTCCTATAGTAGGTCCGTCCTGTTACATGATTTTCGTCCACATTTTAAACCCTCCAGTGGGCCTCCATGTTCAGAAATGCTGCTCGTTTTTTATTCTCTGCCAGCTGGTTTCCCAAACAGATACTCCGATTAGTTCTGTGACCCAGTAACCAATGTGGTATGTACCTGAAGTACATGGTATCAATTTAGAGAGAGAACAGCTGGGCTGTGGGCCTGATTAGCAGGTCCACAGCCACGCTAAAGTCGAAAAACCAGAGAATCACAGCAAAAAGTGAGGTTTACCATAGGAAGCAGACCCTACTGTCCTACAGCAATGTGATAGTGAGGTGCTATTCCCTAGGTCCGTCATCCTGTTTGCTTTTGAATTTTATGTTGTATATTGAACCGTCTCTCAATAAAGCTTATTAAACTTTTTTTTTTAAAGTGCATGAAAGTATTGTGTTAATTACTACAAAACAAATAGGGCTAAAATACTGTGCATTCAAAGTACATTATTACAGATTCTGGAGATCATATTTAACAGACTTTATAGTGGCAAATTAGACCAAAATAACATATTCTTGAATAACCAGGAATGTTCCATTATTGGTCACTTAAGTGTCTTATTCAGCCATACTCTGCCAAGTTTTGTGCTTGTGTGTCAACTATATGAATATCAGGTTATTGCAGCTCTTAAAAAAACATAAAATTGTGCATACTTAGATTAAAACATTTCATCCTGCAAACAAATCTCCGTATTAATTTTTTTTAAATTAAAAGTCATGTTATAGATTCTCTCTAAGGTGCAAATGTGGAACAGGACGAAAAGTACAATCGGTTGACATCTATACAATTTTCCCATATAGACCCTCAATCCTCTTTGGCACCCTTACTGGATCTGATTCTCCATGCCCAGAGTAGAAACCTTGAGATTGAAAATACAATTTGTTCCTTCCTGTCACATCTAAGGAGCCTGTTGGCTTCCCAGTAGAATGTTATGCACATACGTTTACAAACTGAGACAATTCGCCTTCTTGAGACGCAGCAGGGCTTTAAGTGGGATAAAAAAACTGGGGGGTCTCTCAAAGGGGCGTGGTCACTAATTAGGGGCGTGGCTTTTAAACACTTGCGCTAAAAATCTTTGTTTAGTATAGTTTGCCGCCCAACTTGTATTTTGCTGTTTCTGTCATTACATCCAGATATGTGATACAATAAGTAACATCATACCTACAACAAGTAAGGACTATTGGCTTTCTCAATGGTTATTAGCCGCATAAAATAAATAAGCTGCAACTATATCTTGTTATATATAATATTGAAAAAGCTTCCAATTAAAGCCCTGGTGACCCTACCACAATGTTGCTGCTCTTGCGTTTCAGAAAGAGAAGGGAAATCCAGAGAGAAAATGACTCTCTCTAAAGGATATCCCCACAAAGCTCACCTGGCATGACGTCATGCTGTAACTTCTCCACTAGTAAGAAGTGAGCAGTGTGGGCAGCGCACATCCATGTGCTTGCCTCGAAACGGGTCTCTATCTGGTTGTTTTGCGCCCTGGCACTTTTTTCCGGACTGCAGTGACAGTAAACTGCTGTCTCTGCAGTCTGGAAAAAAACGGACCGCCTGTGCCAGGGCTCAAAACAGAGCCCGATAGAGACCCGTTTCGAGGCCTCTTTTAAAAAACTCCCGGTGCTCAGACCCCTTGAGACCCGGCCCACTTAAAGCCCTGAGACGCAGCATAATCTGGGCAAGAACAATGGAAATGCTCTACTACTGATTTCAATTACCTAATATATAAAATCCTAAGAATGATGCGACGGAGTCTGTTCCTAAAGCAGAACAGTTCTGGGACTAGAGCGACAGGGTGCATCAAAGCAAGGAGAGCAAAGGAAAAGCCAAGGTTTGTTAAACCCTTAAAGGGCTCAGCTGCAAATCTAGGGTTCACTGCAGCGGAAGTCCTCATTGTGCTGTATAGTTTATATGGAACAAACGGGTCTGGAAATAAGATAAAGGATCTCTATGAGGCCTATGAGTAATGGAATGATGGGGTGGGGAGAGATGGTCTGATTGTAGCTTTCAACAAGAGAGGGGTCAGCAGGCACAGTGACTTTTTTCTTTAGTATGAGTGAAAGCATCCATAGAATGTGCATTGAAACTTAATGGGTCATTTATACCCGGGGGTTGATGGCCAGTCCGCAAGGGAGGGGGAAGAGTGGTGACCCCTTTTCTGCCTCACCGGTGGCAGACTTCTCATTGTGTCTAGTGTCCCCTTGCTGCTCCAACAGAAAATTCCTGACAAAAGTGTTTCCTCCAACAGAGCACTCTCCTCGGAAATGTTGTGCTGGGTGGGCTGCCATGTTTTTGTTGCTCTGGTCATCTTGGCATCTTTTTTGTTATTTTTATTTTCCAGAAACCACCTGCAGGCTTGTTTCTGAGAAGCAAAAAAACAGAGGCCCTTTTTCAAATTCTGTTTTGCCCTTGATTGTGAGGGACATTGAATTTGTTTGTGACCGGGTAGCCGCTGCCAGCATGGATTGGAGGTTGGGGGGCAGGGGCAGGAGGGGTCCGGGACATGGGAGAAGCAGGTAATAAAAACTAAAATATATTTTTAAAACATAACTTCTCGCCGCTTCCTTGCTGTGTCTCTCCTCCGTAGTCCTCCCTCGCTGGACTGAACAGTAAGCACACCCATGATCCCAGTCAGCCAATCACAATGCTGCCTTATCACCATTGTGATTGGTTTTGTGCACTGTGTTTCGGTGCTCAGACACTGACTGGGAGCCTGGGCATTACACCCTGCATGAGAACATACAAAGTGTGCAAGACTGTTTGGCCGGGCCGAGAGAGCCGGCGAATCAGTCATTGCACACTTAGGATAGGGCTACCACTCCTGCCCTGTCCCCACCAATTCACACAAAGCTGCCGGAAGTAGGGCAAAATAAAACCATAATAACGCAAATCATCATTTTATTTTCCCTTTATGTCATTGCTAAAAAGCAGCAAACAAGCTGCCACTGTTCCAGGGGCCATCTAGCCTTTATTGGTGATTTTAAGAAGGAACACCATGCATCAGACGACTCATCGTATGCAGGTCAAGCCTTTTTCCAGATAGACACAGACGGGCTAATGTCTATTGGCCCGCTAATGGACCGAAGCCAGGAGAGATTCTAAAAAAGATGGGAGGGACACAGATTTTAGGTGGGATGCACACTCCGCCAAACTGAAAAGGATCTACTAAGTCTCATGCATACTGCTGTAGCTATGATCTCTAAAAGGTAGGGATTAGTACATTGTATCCTTTTTGGCAGGAAACACGTATTTTCTGACTAGCTATTCCTGGACCAAAACTATATGCCTGAAGTTGCCAGTTGAGATGTGACTGGAGGCTTGCCTATAGGGAGTGGATGGAATTGAAAAGAGGTGCATTGGAAGATTCCTTTTAATAGTGTGATTTTTGCATGGCAGACTTATGGGGCACCAGCACTGCCTTGCCTTTACAGGGAGTTGACTTTTGGACATGAAACGTGCACAGTGGATCTCTCCTTGACAACATGAATGTCCCTAAAGAACTATCTAATTGGTTTATCTAGCATCCCTCTGGTGTCACCCACGGGCTAACAGATTGCCCTACTCTATTGTCGTCCCTAAGTTATCTCCTCTAGGTACTGATTCGTGAAAACCAAAGAAAAGTTGAAAGGGAGGTCTAAAGCAATGACATATGATGTTATACATGTGGACAGAAACCCTGGAGCACGTTGTTTGATAGGCTTCTAACCCCAGTGAGCAATTCAAGGCTGAGGATGGAACTTCTCTGCAGGGTACATAAATTAACCAGCTCAATCTTCAGTGGCCTTTAGGTGCCTTTGGGAAGATGGACTCTCACAGCTGCCAACATGTTCCCAAGTTGTTTTTATTTTTATTTTTCAGTAACTCAACGAAGGTGGGAGGTACTAGTGGTTTTATGAAAGGAAGAGTAGAATCTGGCCCGATCTGTGAGTGAGGGATAGTAATAGCAATAAAATTCTTCAGAGTTTGAGAGAGAGTGCCATAAAGACCAGAATGAGTATCCTGATGAGATAGGAATGTGCCTTTTTTGTAAATCCGTTTTCCGGACGAGTCATGGTGCGCATTTGTACATTGTTTGAATCAGCTTTCCCTATACCCTGTGAGAGGGCTGTCAAGCAGTACTTTATCAGAGAATCCCTTACTATCTGTGAGAATAAATACCAGAGAACATCATCCTTCTCAATGCAGATTTCAATTAGTCTATGGTGTGGTGTTGCCAGAGAGGCCTGACCAGTGTGAATGGATGGCAATGCTAACAGCTGAAATCCAGTGCACATGTCAGGTTGGATAGGTCTCAAACTGCAGCCAACGTGCCATGTGCACTTCAGGCCTTGAACAAGTGCTCTATCATGGAGCCGTGGGCAAAATAGCACAGCTCTCCTGGTCTTCTTAGGAGAGCTGGGTTCACCTGACATAAACCAACTTTGCTGTGCTCTCATGAAGCATTATGCATAAAAAACACGAGAGAAAAGCCTGGAATGGTTTAGGAAAGGCTAGCCTGTTCCCTAGGCCCGGGGCTTTCAAGGCAGCTTGGGGTGGGACCACTAAAGACATGACCAAACTCTCTGTGGGTATATATGTCTGCCACACAGGAAACAGCTAGAGAGGTTTTACAACAGCTGGCAGCAGAGATCCAGGATTTAGAAGATAAAATCAACGGTTCAGGTATAGTGGAAGATGCCAAACAAAAGCTAGAGGACATAGAGAAAGATCTCCATTCGTATACAGAATACCTCACAAAGCGTAAAATAGAAAAGCTAAAAAAAATGTTAGGTTTTACAGGAAAGAAACTACTTATCCTTATTTGGCAGATCAATATTACAACCAATCAGAAGTTGAGCAATATGACCAATATGGAAACAAACAGTACAATTAAGGTAAGAAAGTCACAACCTTCTCTGACTCCTCAGACTCAGAGAATGAGAGGCAATATGCAGGCAATGGATATCAAAACTTCAGAACTAATACCAGACAACAAAACATGCAGCCTTTTTTAGGGAGGCGATTTGCGTGAAGGGGCAATTTGAGACCTCCATATCAACCAAGATTCCAGAGCAGCCCACAAATGGACTTCAATCAGTTCCAGGGCAATCAACCAATGGGCTACAATCAATATCTCGAAGCACGGAACAAAAGATATTGGAGAGAATAGAACCAATTCCTATCTTCAACCTAAGCGAATCACAGTTGTCACCCATAATCATGTCAGTTTTATCCAAAGGACTGACATTTGCGCCACATGCGGGTCTAAATAAATTTGATCTATTAAGAGACCGGCAGGCATTTCTCAGAAAAATCAGGTTGAAAGATTTCTTTTCCAATCAGGACAATCAATATGACTAATTTATATGGCTTAACACCCAAATCCATGTTAACGCCTATGGTGGATCAACTTCCGCCACAGGCGGCTGTTTTTGAACAAGTGATGTACAGTAAATTTGCGAACATCAGAAAACATGTCCCAAAAACTCCATTTAACTTGAATATGAATATGGAAGAATATAAAGCCTTACAACATCTTAAGGATGATAAAGACACAACTATTAAAGCATGCGACAAAAGAGGGGGAATCATTTTTCCGATACCTCAACCTGTGTTGCTAAAATGGAAGATATGCTGAATGATACGCATTTTTACACATCGATTACCAGAGATCTTACCTCCCAAACAGTCCATAAGATACGCAAGCTGACAGATCGAGCATTAAAAGAGGGAGAGATCTGTGAAAAAGAATGGGCCTTTCTTAATGTAGAGAACCCACGGATGGCCAGTATATATGGCATCCCCATGGTACATAAGAGCTCAACCGATCCACTGCTTAGACCTATAGTCACCACCATAGGTTCAGCTACAGAACCTTTAGCCAAATATATTGATGCTATTTTATGTCTTCATGTATCTCAGACACCAGCTTTTGTGCAAGACACAAGACATATCATCAACCTTGTGGAAAATACAAAGTTTTGCCCTGATACTCAATATCTGGTGACAATAGATATAGAGGCTCTTTATAGCAATATTCCCACTGATGGAGCTCTTAAAGCTGTTCACTAGTTCATTCAAAAGTACAAAATTAAATGTCCATCTATCTTTATCTTAGAGTTTATCTTAGAGTGTCTTAAGATAGTACTATGTGATGAGACCTTTGAATGTAATAACAAGCTATTCAAACAAAAACAAGGAGTTAGCATGGGGGCATCATGTGCACCTACAGTAGCAAATATCTACTTGTCACAATTTGAGGAGAGATATGTTTTTAACAAAATTGCGCCATTCTATGAATCAGTGACCAAATGGTCATGATTCATAGACGACGTCTTCTTCATTTGGAATGACACTTATGATAACTTACAACAATTTCTAGATTGGATAAATCTATGTGATGCCAACAGACGCTTTACAAATCACATCAGTACAGAAAAGGTAGCGTACATAGATGTTCGGATAAAACATGAGAGTGGTATCCTGGTGGTGGATTTACTTGTTAAACCCACCATCAGGAATACTTTACTCCACTACGATAGTTTTCATCCAGCTATCCAGAAGAACAGTATCCCATTTGGAGAATGTTTGCACCTTAGGCACAACTGTACTAACATTACTGATTTTGACACTAGAGCCGAAACCTTGAAAAGGAAGTTCCTGGCCAGGGGCTATCCCAAAAGGATTATAAGAGACTCTTATAAAAGAGCTAATTTTTTCGATTGCCAACACCTATTGACAACTACAAAAGATAAAAAGAATCCAGGAATAGTGTTTTTATCACCAGACAGTCTATGCTAAATGAGAGAATTAGACAGGGTATATGCGCAAGCTGGCATATACTAAATGTCAATACACCTAAAGCAAAGCAGATCCCTAAGCCAATGTTCGAAAATAGACAAAATAAATCTATAAAAGATCTTGTCGTGAACCTACGCATGATGCAAACAAATCTCTCTCAACAAATGAGTATCAGTGGGACCAAACCAGTGGTAGGCACGTATAAATGCGCAAATTGTAAATCTTGTGCTACTGCTATACAAGCACCATCATTACACTTTAATAATCATGTGATTGCTCCTGAAAATTTGAATAACTGTCAGACAACAAACGTAATTTATCTAATAATATGTCCCTGTAAACTGGGTTATGTAGGGCAAACAGGGAGAGCCCTAAACGTACGTTTGACCGAACATAGGTCAGCGATCAGAACAAAAAAGATGATGGCCCCTATGGTCAACCACTACATTGAGAAAAACCACGCATCAGATGACATGCAGTGGTATATCTTAGAAAGGATTAACCATAGGGAGGGACTAGATATAGATAAAATTAGGAAGCTTAGAGAAGTCGATTGGATTTTTGTATTGGAGACTTCAGCCAGAGGGTTGAATTTAAAAATAACATGGGATCAGGCTATAAAATAGAAAGTAACTGCATTGAGAGGAATATCACCATAGTATCTCCATAACAACTAACAATCACTTCTTTATAAACATGGTTTACAGTACTAAGAGTCATGGACATAAAAAGAATAATAAGTCTGATGCATTTGCAGCAAGGCTTTTATGGTAGATGTAGCGTTAGGCCAGTTGATAGATAATGAAGACTTACATATAGATGTTAAACAATTTCGCTGTCATTAGAAATAAATATGAGGAGTTACGATATAATAAATATGACGTCGCAGTATAGAACCAAATATGATTCATATAGGCATACATACAGGATGCTGATCTATAATATATCGGTTGCATTATGGGATTCACATGTTTGCCATACTCGACCTCTCATGAGATAGAAATGTTAGAACTAGTACATCGCGGTTTGATCATGTCTCAATATCGAGAATTAAGTGGAGTCACAGTAAAACATAGTATAGATAAGGAGGAAACCAAAATGTAAATACCACTAACAAGAGTTTACAATAAGATCTAAGGTGGGAAGGATTGATCTAAAATGCTTTCAAAAATAGAAAGGGACGCTAATATAATCATTAAAATTTGTTTAAATTGTTCGTCCACAATAAAGGTAAACTTACTAAAGTGATATAAGTAATAACATGAGCCCAACTCAGCCCGTTATATTCGACATGCTGCACCATAGAGAACAAGCCAAGTGATCCCCTTAAGATGGCGGTCACATTTGCCACAATATACGATAAACAGAAACTATTAACACTTATTTAAATTGTTCATCCACAATAAAGGTAAACTAACCAAAGTGATAGAAATAATAACATGAGTCCAACTCAGCCTGGTATATTTGATACACTACACCATAGAGAACGGGGAAAGGGACCCCTTTAAGATGGCTGGCCATATTTGCCACATTATACGATAAACAGACACAACATACGTCACTACATTAGGACGTTGGCTAATTACCCGGAAACGGGATTTAAACCAAAAAAGAAGAAGGCCGACACTCTATGCGGCAAAATTGGTTGGAGGTACAAGAGGACCTGCCACTTGTCGGGTAAGTTCACAACCCGGTGTGTAGAAAGGGAGGTTATCATGGTATGAGCTCAAGCATGCCGGTGTCTGTATGATTAGAAACCATAGATACCAACACTAATGTAATAATGGAGGCATTATTCAGGCCAGTGTCCGGTAAAATCTTGGAGTATAGACTGTATCCAGTTTTTAAGGATTGATATTGACCCCTGCTTTGTATCTATTTGACTCCTAGCATATCGGTTGTATATATACGTTCTTGCCAAATATCTAGTGGATTAATTAAATTATATTTGGCTATAAAAGACACAGTGACATTAAAGTCCATTGTTATGAGGGTCATATAAGTTCTTTTTGTCCTCGTTACCATCACATTTAGTTCGAGAGCCCTAGTGGCTACATAATACGCTCAGGCCAAACTTATAATCATAGATAAATATATTATTATGAACTGGAAGTGATATCACTTTGTGGCAGCTACGTATTTTTGTTTAATCACCACCCCCCCCCCCTGTTCCGAGAGAGCCGCTACTTGTGTTCTGTATACTAAAGTCCTGCTTTTTTTCTATACAAATGGTAAGGGGACAAAATGGCTACTTTCCCCAGCACTTATTTACCATTTTGTTTTTTATGTGCTTCCGTGATTTACAACAGCTATTACTGTATTTTCAATACTTTTGTAGAATTATTCTGTACGAATAGTGTGCACGCAGGGGGATTTGTGAGACAATTATGAAGGCTCTCCCTGTCTGTCTGCACTTCATACGGTGTTGTTATTAATTGGTGCTCTTCAAACTGCAAACTTCTTGTGACCTAATAAAAAATTAGAAAATGTGTGCCTGGAAAGACAATGCAAATCTTATATTATTCAGATGTAATAGACTGAGTAGATGGTTTGGATGAGAGCATGTCTAAGCTACCCGGATTGGTGCGTAAAACGATGGTACTCCTGGTTTTACAAAAGGGAGGGTAGAATTTTCCCCAGTCTGTGAGTGATGGATAGTAATAGCAATAAAATACTTCAGAATTTGAGAGAGATTGCCATAAAGACCAGAATGAGTATCCTGCTGAGATAGAAATGTGCCTTATTTGTTAATCAGCTTTCCAGATGAGCCATGATGTGCATTTTTACATTGTTTGGATCATCTTTCACTATACCATGTGACAGGGCTGACAAAAAGCACTTCATCAGAGACTCTGGGGCATATTCTCAAGGATCAATCACTGAGTTATCGGCACTTTATCGCAGCCAAAGTCGCGATAAATGTATCGCCCCATTCACAAGCTGGTGCTAGCAGCCGATATCACCAGTTTCCCCAAAATAACATCCTCAAAAAACATTGCCACGGATGACCCCTGCAACTATCGCTAATGAGATGCAGAGTAGGCTTTCCCGAGGAAAAAGCTGCAACAACACCACACCTTAACATTCTCAACGACCAGCCTGATCTGCAATAAGATCACAAAATAGGCAATAAGGCACGTTAGCAGCAGGACACTAATACCTGCTCTGACCTGGTGTAAATTCAGAATACAACCTGCATCACAAAAGGGAACCCAGCCCACAGTCACACCTGAAGGTCAACAAAGTCACTGATCATGCAGCTCGAAGCCCCAACAGGGCCACAACACCCACTGCTACCACCCCCAAAACCAGCCCCACCCCCACAGACCCCGTCGCCCCCTCCTGGACCAACACTGACGCAGTGCAGGCAAAGACAGCGACCATCAGAAAATGCACTAGCCTCACAGACCTAACACCAGACAATGTCACTACAGGCTCAAAAGGACAACCCTCCTATGCATCCTGACCACCATTCCCCACAGGCTGATATTACCAACACAGCAGACAACCAACATCCCACCCCAGACAAAGCTACTGGCCGTGCTGGCCCCTGGTACTTTCCAACCCACAACTGCCAGAGTCGGAGGAGTCTCATAGCCAGCCCAATCCAAGTTCCCCACAACTGTCTTGGATGCCATCATCAGCTTGGTACCACACTCCTATCCATCACCCACACTGTGCAGGAACAGCTGGAGACCAAGCACGGCGTCTACGCCATGGCTGGCTTCCCGCACATGTTGGGGGCAAATTAATTGACTGCACACATGTCCTACTTGTGCCCCCTGCCAACACTGCACACAATTACCGCAGCAGAAAACACAAGCATTCCATCAATGTGCAGGCAACAGTGGACCAATGGGGAATCGCCACCAATGTCGATGCAAACCACCCAGGCAGTGTGCATGATTAATCATCTTCCGGCAGTCCATCATCAACCAGCCCTTCCAGGCTGGCACCTACAGAAATGCACTGCTCGTTGGCAAGTACCAAATGCACACACCACAAACCTCAACTCCACAATCATGCAACTCACAACACTG
Source organism: Lissotriton vulgaris (assembly GCF_964263255.1). Taxonomy (NCBI): domain Eukaryota; kingdom Metazoa; phylum Chordata; class Amphibia; order Caudata; family Salamandridae; genus Lissotriton; species Lissotriton vulgaris. Next base: position 1,299,215,326 of record NC_141695.1, on the reverse strand, counting down.
GGAATACACACATCACAAACTCACATACAGCATGCCAAACAACATGCCTATCCGCCAGACACGACAGCACAACTTATTTGTGGCAACCTGGGCCTGCCATGCACATAAGCCATCAAAGGTATGGCACCTCAGCCACACAATAGCAGATTGTGGGAAGAGATGGGGACCAGGCATGTGCATGGAAGCAAGTGACCGATGAATGAGGATGTACACAATGACGAGTGTGACGTGGATGTGATGGCCAGACTGCAGTATGCAAACCACACATATCCATGTCGAAATCCACCACTGGTGTTTGGAGTGTAGTGGACAGTGGACGCAACCATGTCACCACAGCAAGCAGGAAAGATCACGGAAATGTAGCTTGTTACGTTCCCCATGTAAGCGTGTACAGAGTGGATTGGCCCGGCGTACGCCAGGCCAGCGTAGGGGTGTGAATAAAAAGCACGTAGCTCTGGGCGTGGTTCTCTTCCGGAATGCCCAACATCTCTGCCAGGGTGGTGCCCCTCATCCCGCCACGAGGCGGACGCTGATGCCGTGAATGGTGTTGCTTGCCATCCTGTGCGCCTGCTGCACACCGGTCCGCTGGTCCATGAACCTGTCCTGCCCAGCTCTGCGCCCCCAGGCCTCAATGCACACCCGCAGACACCGACGTGTGTCGAAGAGGGCTGAACACGTGCTGGTGCAAGCTCCAAGCCCAAGTGCCGCGACCCTGGCAGCCTCCTCAGACCATCACAGCCTCCGCAACACAGGCCTGCAGTACTGCTTTCTCGTTGAAGTACTCCACCGGCATACATAGCGGACTAGTAGGTCATATACTTGGAACTGAGTCTTGATTACACTATGGCAGAGAACATTAATTATGGCTGATTTTATCTTACAATACTCCCTTCGATGTGGTGTCACCAAGTCTGTGTATAGCATTCCAACTACATGTAACTGTGGGCCCACGCGGACTACTGCTCTCGGGCCACACTGCGCTCGAGTAGGTCACACATTTGGAACTGAGTCTTGATTTTTCAATGTCAGAGTACATATCATTGTAGGCAAAGAGAGGCGTAAGAGGAAGACGCGTTACCGTCAGGAGGGAAAAAAGATCATCATTATGAAGGTGATTGAACACTACCGACAACTGCCCTGGTGTCACCAACTCTGTGCATCGTGAGCCTACTACACGTGGTTGTAAGCTACTGCTGACCGCTGCCTCTGGCCTACACTGCGGTTGAGTAGGTCACACATTTGGGACTGAGTCTTGATTATACAATGTCTGAGCACACACATTACTGCAGAGTTTAAATCACTATACTCCCTTCGATGTGGTGATACCAAGTCCGTGCACAGCATCCCAACCACACATGTCTGTGGGCCCTTGATGACTACTCCTTTGGCCTACACTGTGGTCCAGCAGGCCTCACACCAATCCAAGCCAGTCTGTACCAGGCAGGACACGTCATTGTCGCTGACTGGGCACCCGCTCAGATCTGGTGCAATGACCTCCCTCAACCACGGGTCACCCCCACATGCCATTTCAACATCGTGTGTTAGAGTTCCAAAAGCAGATTGCTGAACAGCAGTTGGCCAACGCTGACCGCTGCCTCAGGCATGCACTGACGTCGAGTAGGTCACACTTCCAGAACTCAGTCTTGATTTATTTATGGCATATTTGATATAATTGTACAGGCCTCATTGCAGACTGCATCTCCTTCCAGCTCCTGTGCCACTGAGTCTGTGCCCCGACATCCATGGACACTTTTTGGTTGAAATTTGGTGGCGACTGAGTCTATGGACTGCCGGTTGTCATTCTCATGTCGGTGATACGGACTTGGTGGCGAAAATGAGGCAGTAGCATTCCACTCCTCCATTTGACACTTCCGGACAGCTTCTACCCTCTGCATCATGCCCTAGAGGACACCTTCCACTGTCCCATGCAACCCTCCGCCAAATTCACCTCAGACATCGAAGAAGACCCGCTCAGCTCCTGTGGCACAATCTCACTGCATCACAGTCACCGTCCCGTGACGGTGTGCCTGTGCCGGCCGCAGTGCATCTGAGGCCACTAACTCTGTGCAGCTCAAGTCATGGTCTCTGTCTGATAGAATATTGGATGGGGTCTTTTTTGATGGACTGTGACCATCCACGGCATGTGTATGTGGCCCTGCACTCTCCGGCCTCAACTGCAGTCCACCAGGGCTCACACATCAAATTGAGTCCAGACCGGCCTGGATGTCGCATCACCACAGGAGGCACACACCACCACCACCACCAGGACCACCTCCACACCCCAACTGCCAGAGTCGGAGGTGTATTACTGCCGGACTATCAGAGTTGCTCACACCTGTCATAGCTGCCGTCATCTGCATGAATCCCTGCTTAGCACTACAGGTGCCACTAACTCAGTGCACCAAAGCTCATGGACACTTCTTTTGTTCAATGGGTTGTTCATTGGGTGACCTCTGTACTTGCTCCGGATACCACCATGATGCTCCATAGTTGTCTCTGTAATGAAATGAAATGAATGAAATGAAGTGAAATTTGATTTGTAGAGCGCATGGCTGCCCGAAAGCGTCCCAGCGCTTGCTTAGGGAACCCGTCCTGGTATTCCCCTGCGAGATAACCCATTACTGGGCATCCCCAAGGTGAAAGCCAGGCATCCCGCTGCGAGGGGCCGTTGTGGAGATTAAGCAAGCTATTGCCCAGAGTTACAGAGTGGGACTCCATGATTGGAATAGGCACCGAGGCGAGAATTGTCAGGTCCGGGGAAATTTGAGCCCAAGACCCGCCGAGGCGGGGAATTGAACCCTGGTCCGGGCCAGAACTCTGCATCAGGGTCTGCCGCTCCAACCACTTGAGCCACACTTCTCCACTGCTGGTGTTTTCTAATGCTGGTGTTTTCTGTTTACGTTTTAATTGGGTTCATTGTTGTAGTTGTTACCAGCACCAGCCACTCCTTGCGGGCTGGCTTACACTCACCCCACATCCATCCTGCACAGGTGTCTCTGTACATGTGACCCTGCCAATAAAGGAGGCCGGTGCACATGCCCATAGCCAGTCCCATAAACTATCTGCATGTGTCCGTGTGGTCATGATGTATGCCTGAGGGCCCGGCCCCTACAACATTACAGTGTGCTGTGCACAGCAGACACAACCATGTGCCCGCTGGCAACAGGTGAGACCCTGGGCACGTAGCTTTGTCATCATCCACTCAATACGTAAGAGGAATGGACTGGGCCAGCATACGGAGGTCCTGCGTGGGTGTGTGAATGATGATTCCTGGGCACTGGCCGTGGTTCATTACAGGACATGTGCAAATGCATGTGTCTCTGTCACAGTGTGGATCTCCTTTGTGGGGTGTAGATGTTTCCTGATGGGACTTAGACACCCACGTATGTGGTCCAGTTTGGCTTCCATGAGCACTGACCCCACCCACACCTGTTCGGCCACCTCCTTTTGGCATTATGACACCTGGCATTGGAATGCGATGTGTGCCCCGGTGGGGCATTGGGAGCCAGCTCTGTTGGTGGGTGCTTCCTACTGTGTGGTCTGTGCAGGGGATGGGGTCTCCTCTGTGTGGCTTGGCTGCCCTGCTCCTGGGGATGGGTTGCCTAAGATGTCCAGGGGCATCGGTGTCGAAGGTGTGGTGATCCTCTCCTGACTCACTGATGAGTTGTCTGGTCTGCTCTGCTGGCGGTGTTGTTTGTCCATCTGCAATGGGAAGGGAGATGCATGTTGGCATTGTGTTTACATGTATGTTGGCACATTGTTCTAGTTTACATGCAGACTGTATGACTATGTACATTGTGACTGTCTGGGAGGTGCAGTATATTTGATGCAGGACAGTGGACATTTGGACTACATGACAAATGTGCAATTGTACACGTGCATTTCCATCTCACAGTTTCCATGTGATTGGCCTGTTTCTGCACATGAGCGGACCCAGTTGTGTCATCTGTTCTGTATGTCAGTGTTGCACTTTGTACCACATTGTCCTGGGATGTGCTGTTCTTGCTATGTGGGTGTGCTGCAGTGTGCCACGAGGATCAGGGACATGATCCAGGGTCACTGTGGGTGTGCAGTGTGCTACACATCATTGTGCATGTGTGCCAATGTGCCCATCGACCCCGTCCACCCAGTCCCTGGTTGTTGTCCACCCTGTTGAGGTTGTGTCAGGTCCTATTGAGCTGTGTCCGTACTCCCGAATCCTTGAACGATCTCCACACGATGACTGTGGCTTCCATTTCTTCCAGCTCCTCCTGTGGTGCAGGACTACCACCTCCTTTTCCCGTTGCTGCCTTCCTGTGGGCAGCGGGTTTGTGCTTGATATTACTTTTCACATAATGCCAGCACCTCTTGGCCTCCTCCACTCACCTCCATGACACTCCAGCTGCATTCACGTTTGTTAAATTGACATTGAGTTGATGGTAGTGTTCTTTCACCTATGTGACGCTGATCTGGTTTTCCTGCGGACTGCACCCCGTCTTCCTCTTCCTCTTGCCTTTCCCTGACCCCGATGTTCCTTGCTGCTGGTCTGTGGGGCTTGTGGGCTTAGCGTTGGCCTCTGCACTCGGTCCAGGTGCATCTATGGTGCTACGCAGTTTCTTTTTTCCTCCCTTTTTTTGTTGCTTTTATAGTGCATTTTCCAGAAAGACGCGTGGGAATTGCAGGCCTGTGGCTGTTTTTCATGGATTTTCATATCGCATTTGGCCTCAGGGCAGCTTTTTTTGCATTAGTGTTCCGCATTTTTGCGGCGTCGTAGTTATCACACATTCTTGAGAATATCCCCTAAGTATGGCTCTTACTATATGCAAGAATAAATACCAGAGAACATTATCCTTCCCACTGCGGATGTGTGTGAGTCTCTATTGTGGGGTTATAGTTAATCTTTCTGGAACCCATTAAGTGGATGGATGGGAGATTGTCTGGGGATAGCGGGATGCACTGGGGATTTACCAGTGGTGAATGGAAACAAAGATACATGGGTGGGTGGATGAGTTGCAGGAAAGTGTGTCCAGGTGATGGGTGGTGTGTAGATAAATGAATGGATGAATGCTCTGCTTGATGGACAAATGCATGGACGAATGGATGAGGTTCTGCTGAATGGATACATGGATGAATGGATGGGTCGATGAGTGAACAGGAGAGTCTCTAGAAAGATGGATGGATGGATGCATGAACAGATGAACAGTATGTTTTTAATGCATTTGATGATGGAACCTGGATGAATTAATGAGGGAATGATTGGGTGGATGATGCATGGGCAGAACCCCCTAAAGCTTCTCGGATTCACTCGCTACCTAGAATTTATTCCCAACATTTTCGCCGCACCACTTTGAAATGTCACCAGCCGCCACTGATCATGGCCAGAACATCATTGATATATCAGTTAGCACCACAGCCCTGCAAGTTATCTGAGGAGAGTGGCAAGATAGAGTAGGTAAACCTGACATTACAAAAGTAATCTTTAGTTCACTGCTGATGTATTAGGGTACATCACTTACAAATGTACATACCAATGAAGAAAAACTGAATTATTTTTGCTGCAGTTCCTTATGAGTGTGATGTTCTGGTTTACTAGTCAATGAGTTTTCTTACTCTGTTATGGCAACCAATATCATTGTCAATAAATTGCATCTTTGTTTTTATCAGCATCTTTGCAAACTACAGTCCGCAAGTGGCAGGAATCCGAAGATCATTAGATGCTCTCGGGTTGTCCCCTCTGATCAATGATCCTGGTAACATCAATTGCCAGAATTAATGTTGAACTATCTAAATGCACTGTGCTGACTTATTTTAGATCCTTTCCCTTAGTGGATCATAGATTTTTTATATTAGACTCAATATGGTTGGCTAATGTATACACTTCAAAGGAGTTGATTAGATGCTGGAGACCTATAGGAGTGGAACCTGTTCTATATATAACCTTATATCTCTCTCGTTGGAAGAGATCACTTTTATTACACCTTAGAGCAGGTACAATTTATTGGCTTTTGCATTTTTAAAAACGTATCTATGCCTAAGTTATAACAAATCATAACATTTTCTTATGCATTTTTTATGCTGTGTGTACCAACTTTCTGAAGCCCCTACTAAAAAAAGTTAGGGCATCATTGGTGCAGAGAAGCCTTGCTTCACTTGCAACTACTGAGTTCTCCTGATGTATGTTTTAGTATGACTTCTTTTTTTTTAAATCCACTATTAGAACTAGAAAATCAATGGATGTGAGATGTTAATGGAGGAAAATAATGACATGATATATGTACTGTTTTATCATGTATGCTTTTATTGGCAAAGCATGTTTTATTAAGTTCTATGTACACTGTTTTATGTATTTACCTTGTGTTTTCTTTTATGACCTTATTTAGGTTGAATAAAGATTTATTTTATTGATTGATAGGCAAGAAATGCATACACTACCCGAGCATGCACTGTGTATTGAAATGCTTGTAGACCCGTTTCTGATATCTTAAAATCTTCAATTCCAAAAGGTCTTAAAATAGAACAGTGATGGAGTTCGCTAAAGAAGAAAAATTAATCACTTATCTAATACACATTCAAGCCTTTCTATTAGATAAATGCCAAAAACTCTCAAATATAACACACAAACTTACAATAATTGACATTTTTATTTACTTTTCACAGTTGTTTTTGAATTTGACATTAAATAGTTACGTGTGTTTCTGTCTGGTCTCAAATATATTATAAATACTTTGGGTGCAAATATACAAAAGAGAAGTCCGACACTAGAGGCCAAAATGGCAAAAATCTCAACAGCAACCAGATACTTTCCCTTTGTGCTCAAATAGGCTGGAATGAATGATAACCAGACACTGACAAACACAAGCATGCTGAATGTGATGAACTTGGTCTCGTTGAAGCTGTCAGGTAAGTTTCTGGCCAGAAAGGAAACAAGGAAACTCACGCTGGCCAAGAGTCCCATGAAGGCCAACATGCTGTAAAACCATACGATGGAGCCCTCATTGCAGCCCAGGATTATCTCTTTCATTGCAGGGCTAGTAATGTGTTCTGGGAAAGAAGGAGACGTTGTCAGCCAAGCCACCCCAATAGTCACTGGAATTAAAGTGCAGGACAGAATGATGGTGTAGGCTACTTTTGGACCTAAGAACTTCTTGAGATTGCTTTTGGGGTTTGTGGCACTGAAGGCAATAACAACTGTGATGGTTTTAGTGAGCACACAAGAAACACATAGGGAGAAGATGACACCAAAAATGATTTGGCGCAACATGCAGGTCAATTTCAGGGGACGGCCAATAAAATTCAAGGCACAGAGGAAGGACAGCATGAGTGAGACCAGGAGGATATAGCTAATTCCACGGTTGTTAGCTCTCACCACTGGAGTGTCCCTGTACCTAACAAAGACCCCAAAGACACAGAAAGCATTTAGAAAGAAAAAAATAGATATTGAAGCTAGAGTTAAACCAAAAACATCATGGTATGAGAGAAAAGTAACAGATTTTGGTATGCATCTGTCTCGCCGCTCACTGGATCGGTGATCATCAGGGCACTTCATGCAGTCTGCAGAATCTGAAAGAGACAATAGAGACTAAGATCATGACAGCTTAGTAATATCAAAAAGAATGGATTTGTTAACGCTACTTCAATGGTAAGCAGAATGCAAAAAACACAAAGGCAACATATTCTTCACTTTCACCATTTTATGAATATACTCTAAGACTTACAAAAACATTAGAATGATTAGAGCCCCAGTAAAGACAACGAAGTGGTAAAGGGCTGGTAGTAAACCTCTTGCACCAACATTCCAAAGATTTTCTTTCAGTTTCTCCTTGTTTATGTTAGAATATTTTACGCATGGTGGGTAAAATGTACTGGTTTAGCGACGGGGGGCGACTGTCTCGCGACCATTGCCAAATCCATCAGTCCCAGCTGGACTGCAATAATCAACGCCTCCCTTAGACAGGGATCAATACCGACCTCGCTGAAAGCAGGCCAAGTCGTACCCATTCTGAAAAAGCAGTCGCTGGACCCAGCCTCCCCAGACAACTTTAGACCAATTTCCAACATTCCGCTCCTGGCTAAAGTGCTGGAAAAGTGAGTACAAATACAGCTAAGTCACCACATCAACAACTTCCATCTACTCGATGACTGCCAATCCGGCTTCCGACCGGGGCACAACACCGAAACCACCATGCTCCACATCGTAGATGACGCTCTTCAAGCCCTTGACCAAGACAAAACCTGTCTCCTGATCCTCCTTGATCTATCATTGGCCTTCGACACGGTCAACCACGAGATGCTACTCAAACGCCTCAAACTAAGGATGGGATTAGATGGCACAGTCCTAGATTGGTTTAGCTCCTACCTCCAAAACCGATCGCAGAGATTCCTAATCAATGGCGAACTGTCCGCCCCCTCCGTGGTCACGGTGGGAGTCCCTCAGGGATCAACATTGTCCCCCACCCTTTTCAATCTCTATCTGGAACCCCTTGCCAAAGTCCTGCGCACTGCAAATATCTCCTTCCACATGTACGCTGATGACACTCAGATCTACATAAAAATCTCATCTCTTGTAGAGATTCTCACCCTGAATGAGGCCCTGAAGCTGATCGTCAGATGGCTCTCCTCCAATCAACTCAAACTCAATGCTAAGAAAACTGAATTCCTTCTAATCTCTCCGCCCAAGAGCAACCCTGAGATATAGACATGGATTACAGCTATCACAGCCTTAAACTGTTCCCCAACCATTGTGAATTCGGCCAAATCTCTGGGAATTACCTTGGATTATAACCTAAATATGCGAGACCACATCAACGTAATGGCCAAATCTGCCAGATTCCACCTGAGCTACCTATGGAAATTGAAACCCTTTCTAGACGCTCCTGACCTAAAACTCGCAGTCCAATCATTAGTTATCTCTCGACTGGAATATGGCTGCCCCACCCTCTCTGGCTTACCCAAGCTCTCGCTGGCACCCTTAAAAGCCTGCCTCAGCGCAGCCGCCAGACTACTTACAGGCTCAAAAATATTCAATCACATCACTCCTCACTTGAAAGCGTTGAACTGGCTCCCCTTCGATGCGAGGATTCACCTCAAGCTGGCATGCATCACACACAAGGCCCTACACTCTAACTCCCCTGCGTATCTCGCACAGAAGCTTGTGTTATCCGGAGGAAACAGAAACTCACGATCGGCCAATACCCTCCTACTCAGGCCTGTACGCTTCAAGAAAACAAAAACCTACAATTGGGCTTTCGCCGGGACTGCGCCAAGAATATGGAACTCCCTCCCTCCTGACATCAGAAAAATCCCCTCCTTAGCACGCTTCAAAAAAGAGGCCAAGTCCTTCCTCATGGGTAAATTCCTTGGCTAAACCCGCTCCCACTGCCACCTGAGAGACTATTGCCTTATCCTGCGACCTTCTACATTACTCTTGTGATTATTGTAATATTTTGTCCCGCTGTATAGCTTATCCTATCCCTCAATGTACAATACTGTATGATATCCTGCCCTCCTACGACCCCTTGACTCTATAAGCTGTCCGAGGTACAAATGTCCTGTATATTGTTTTGACCTGCCTTGACCTTGTATTACTTCTATGAATCTGTAAAGCGCTCTGATACCCTCACGGGTCAAGTTTGCGCTCAATAAAACCTTAAAATAAATAAATAAATAAATAAACTAAACAGAGAATAGGCAGAACAGCCCAGCGGATCGAGCGGCACAATTAAGCTTTAGGATCTGCTATCTGGCACTGACTCTCATGAGCCTGAATACACTCGAAATACGAGTTCGCTTTTTTCCTTGTCTATAATTTTGAATCAAGGACAACTAACTGTAAGTACACAGTTAGGACACTGGGACCGAGGGTTGGATACACCTTAGCGAGTGTATACCGCCCAGGTCTCCTACCACCTGGTCCTGACGAAAACCTGGCACTTCCCATTACAGGTTGAAACATGTAGACCATTCACATAGATACTATCGGTAAACCTAACCAACGGAAGTATCACAATACTGTTTTTAATACTGTCAAGTAGCTTCAGAATAAAGTTTTTCTTTGAAGTGATACTTGGGCAGTTTTTAACTCACTTTTTCACTCTGCACTCACTCAAATTACCCGCTCCACTGTAATCAGGTGTCGCAGCACACCCGGATGGCATTTGGCCGTCCGGGTGAGACCCCGATGATGAAGCATGTCACCAACCAGGTTGGTGAGTGAGGGGTCTTCTAACAAAAGAACTACTTTCTTTTGGACTTTCCCCTTTTTCCCTTTTTCCCAATAGGACCTCTTCATGTCGATTGGTGATACTCCTCATTTTGTTTATATAGATTTAGGTCTAGGGGACCAGGAGTACCCCCTTCCACACCAGTGGAGAATGCCTTACTCTCTTTGTTGTTTTTTCATAAAATGTACTGATAACATTATAGCCCGTATGCCTCAGTCCACACCAGTTTTTAAAGGCCACCTCACCCATAACAGGCTATTTGCCTGTGGCTCAGGCAACTGCTATTGCCCTTAGCAGTAGGTTATAATAACTGTCTTAGAGCCTTCTCCCACAAAATTCCAATGTTTGTATTTCTGTTTCCTCTCGTTTTATTTTATTTTAGTACAATGTTCCCTGAGTGGGTGAAATTTCTAATAGCCTTGTAGCCCTTATACTTTGGACTAAACCATTTTTTAAAGTTCCTCTTCCTAGTTATAGACCCTCACTTTTGACACGGCCTATCACTTGAGAAATTAACTATAACAACAATTAGAACATTGGAATGTTGGGAGCTCCATTGAAGACAATGGAGTGCTCCCTGCGTCTACGGTCCGGCAAAGGCCTGCAGAGCAACATTCTAATGTTTTACAGAGGCCTCTCTGAGCTCATGGGGATTTAAATCCACTCGATCTTCGAGAAGCCTTTGTTTTAATTGTTAGAACATTCTGCCTTCTAGTGGGAGCATTTTCTAATAGCCTTATGGCCCTTCGTAGTAGGGCTATACCGGCTATTAAAGTCCCGTCCCTTGTTAAAGTCCCTCGCATTTGGCTCGGGTCTTTAACACAGGAGCGGGCCTTTAATAGCCGGTATAGTCCGCTGAGGCGGGCTATAAGGCTAGAGTATAGCCCACTCCAGAAGGCTAAAATTTATATTAGGATCTGTGTTGAATGCTAAGTATGGCTCAGTTCATCAGAATATTTGGAAAGCTGACCTTAACAATGACTGGCTGCTGTCTAAGTTCAGTGAGAAAAGTAAGCAGGGGACTTTAAACAAACAGGCATACTAGGCGCTATGCCCCTTAAATCAAATAACCTCTTCAAATATTTTAATGAAATGAGTAATTGTAAAGACAGATATGCTTATGCAGCTTTTACGGCTTGAACCTGAAACATGATATTTCACAAGAGGTGAGTGTAAATATTTATTGTTTGAGTAATTAAAATTATTATAATCACATAAATAAAATGGAATAATTTAAAACATAGCTTAAAATACAATGTCCATAAGAAGCTTGTATACCCTTATGTAAAACATTACTACAACAACTTTGGAGTGAAAAAACTAATTTTCAGTGTTCCAACCCAAGAGGTAAGTAGAACAAGAGAAAATCACAAAAGTGGAAATGCATAGATATGAGTGGATAAACTAGACATTACTTGCCAGCAGAATTAAAATCAGTGACTTAATAAATTATATAAATTTGCTGCAGTGTATACAACCAAATGATTTCCTGAGTCAAAAGTACTGAGTCCTACTAAATTATAACCAGACATTACTTGGCAGCAAAAACATGTGCAAATGTACTGAAGTACATACTATTTAATGATTTTCCCCATTCAACCCTAAAATAACACAAAATTCAACTTGTGATATAGGGCCAGATGTAGGGAGGCTATTACCGGTCGGTAAGGGCCGAAATCGGCCGTTACCGACCGGTAATAGGCTTTTCCTATGTAGGTGGTATATTTACCGATTTCGGTAAATAACGAATCGGTATTTACCGATTCAGTATTTACCGAATTGGTAAATGAGACTTAGGAAGCACTTTAAAGAGTGCTTTTGTGCTATAAGGATTCGTTATTTACCACCAACTATTGGATGGTGGTAAATAAGGAATTCCTGTGTAAATGCAAATCTGTGCATTTACACTTGTGCCATGTGACAGACATACATGCCCTTAGGGCATGGATGTATGCCACATGAGCACACCAGCACTATTCAGGGGTGCAACAGGGTGTCATAGTGACACCCTGCCACCCTTGACTATTTCGCTATTTTACCAAATCCGTATTTACCGATTCGGTAATTGACATTCATTCCTATGGGCCTGAACGGCAATTACCGAATTGGTAAATACCGATTCGGTAATTACCGAATCTTAACGATTCGGTACTTTTTACAGAATTCTTACCTACATAGGATTTACCGATTCTAAAATACTGAATCTGTAAAATTCGGTATTTTTCGGTATTTTAGAATCGGTAAATCCTATTTACCTACATCTAGCCCATAGTGGCTTAATGGACCTACAAAAAAAATGAATTCAGGTATTCGGCTATTAACGAGTAGAACAAAGACCTCAGTGAGGAAGCACAGTAGAATATAAATCGTAACCTATTGCAGTGGCTCTAAAACAGTTTTCTCTTAGCCTCAGCCAAAAACCTAAAAAACTGGCAAATGAGTGGTAAAGATTTGCCAGATAAACATAAAATTAAAGCTTGACAGCCCGTCCTTCCCATGCTTCTAAGAAAAAGCGTCTCAGCAAAAGTTGTTGGGAAATAGATTTTGGACAAATATGCAGTAGTGTTTCCTACAAATAGCTGCAAAGTCTACATTTGCTGTTTTGCCAATCATGTAACCCCAGCGGAGTCACCTCCGTAGTTAGAGAAACACAAAGTCTTAGCCTCAGGAATGAATCTCGCATGGCCTCAGGAACTAATCTTGCATGTATGGAGAGAAATATGAGGTTAAGTGAGACCGAATGCCCATAGTTTCACTAGAGGTGATAATTGACCAGGCATGCTTTCTTGATGCAATAGCTTCTTTGTCCAATTGGGATGAAAAAACGTTTGTGGCTTGATTACAGAGCTCTTGAAGCAAGCTGCAGATATTTGAGCAGGCCCTTGATCCTTTAGACCTAAGGTTTGAAAGGAATCCATGCCATAGTCCAGTATGGACTGAGTGTGTGTAGGAAAGGGCTCTTTTTTGTATGGTCACCCCCCCCCCCAACATTTTTTGCTCCAAGTGCTGGTGGTTATGACTCTGAAAGTGCACCGGAGTATGCTACCTGTGCTCTCTCCCAAAACTGCTATGTTCAACTTGGTAATCCTAAATTGGCAAATACTTTACCACCTTATAAATGTGTAGTATATGGTACAAGGGGTGCCAGAGCATTGGTGGTGCAGGGGTCCCCAGGGCTGCAGCACAGTTTTGGGCCACCATTAGATAACCATGTAAAGTACTGACATAAGGCCTGCCATTGCAGACCTCTTGAGCAGTGCAAACTGCTCAAACTTGACTATGCCCTCACCATGCGTGGCACAATCAAAGGCACTGCCAGTAATATATGTAAGGCAACCCCTAAGGTAGGCTTCCGCAGTCCAGGAGGCAGGGGGCATTATAATAAAGGTGTGGTCATATAGTTACAATCCAATATGTCCAGATAATAGAGCTCCCATTTGGAAACTACTATATGTGTTAGCGATTCGAAGGATAAAAGGGGCTGCCAACAGCGCATTCTTGAGATTGGCAGTTCCATTATGGCACCACTAAAAAATGTCATCTTTGGCACCTTCTTTTGCCCTGTGTGACATGACATGCACCCAAATAGCACCTTAGAGTTTGCCCACCTGGTTGCCCCAGCTTCAGTCTTTTCAGGCTGACCGGCCCACACTTGCTGCTACCAAGACAAGATTATGACCTCTTGTCAGGCAGTGTGATTACTCCCAGAAGTCAGGGACAAAGGCTGGGCAGGAAGGAGGTCACATCTCCCTAGCAGGTTAGTGAATTGGTACATTAGAACTCTGACCTTGAAAGGCTGCATCGCCTATAATATTCATCTGGGCTGTCCCCCTGAGGAGGACCCAGCCATCCTCTTGCCCCAGGTATGCTTGCGCCCTGGCAAGGTGGGAAATTAGATGTGCAGGAGGTGTACACCTCTAGGAAGGCTGGCCACATCTCGAGAGTGGGCATTCTGATCTGTGCAAGTAAAATTGACTTCTGGCAGCTTTGGGGTGGCAGAGTGGGCTAAAGAACGGTGATGGATTAAACCCAGATCTGTTGACTGGGTGTGAGTGTTTGATTGGTTCAGATTCTCCGTCCATCACCACCTCCTTTTGTACAGCTTTGGGAGGGCAGAAATGGTGGGTTCTGAGTAGAAAAGGTGACCTACACCACTGATATGGTCACCTCAGGGGTGGATTTGATGCAGGGACAAGCTGCCCATTTGCTGCCAGCTCCGCACCCTTAACTCACCTAAATCTAGGATTTATAGGACCCCCATGACACCAAAACCTCAGATTTAAACAAATTACTTCACGGAAGGACCAAGAGGTTACCTGTGTCGCTGACAACAGGACTTTGTCCACAGCAACAAAGTAAAAGAGGGATACTTTGTCCCTGAGGCAACATACTTGGAACTGATTGAACGCCCCTCGTCCTTGGCAAAAACTCAACACTCCTAAAGAGAGGGTACCATGTGGAATACAGAAGCACCCTCAATATCCCCAGACCATTGGCACTAGTTCCCTGCAAACTGCAGGTGAAAAGGCTCACTGGATACAACAAATCGAGGAAAACAGCATTTGGATCACATGTGATAGATCGCCTGCCATTACAACAAGGTTGTTACAACGACCCTGTTGTAACATCGCGAAACATTACATTGCAAGTTGTTACAACGACTTGCCATAGGGGGGCACAAGGTGTTGGATTTTCATCTTCCCTGCTGTTGCACAAACTGGAGTAGGTGTAGTAAAAAATACTATTCCTAAGTCCAGCCCACCCCTACAGCAAGTCATTGTAAGGACTTGTGATTTAATGCTTTGTTTTGGAACAACGCGGTCATTGTAACAACTGCGTTGAAATGGCATGCAATCTATTGCATGCGCAGTAAAGAGTCATAGAATCCAATCCCACCTTTCAGTGAAAAATGGGTCCGACACATGCTCAGTGCTGACAGCTAGATTTATTTCCAGAATTCAAGCGCTCAGGGTGAAAATGTTGAATGAAATGCTAGGCAGACGCGTTTCAGCCTGACGGATTTCTTCAGTGCCTGTTCCATCAAGCTATGTATGTTCACCTGGGGGCCGGTTTAAAAAAGGTTCACAGTTCATTAATCGCTTGATGGACCAGGCACTGAAGAAAGCTGTCAGGCTGAAACGCGTCTAAGATACTGCGCATGAGGACACAGCATTAGAAATAAACATTTCAAAAGTGCAAGTGTCTTCATTTACTCCCTGTTTTGGACTGGTATGATAGTATAATGAAAGAGTGTTCATGTGTTCCACATTGCCTGAGGTAATATAAGTTCCATGTTCTGGGTTGTGTAATCACTGGTGGTATGGAAGAGCCAATGGGACACTGATGCTAGTCTGGTAGGGGATGTTTGGTACCCTAATTCACTGAGGTTCCAAGTCTCTAGTCACAGTTTGGTGTAGGAGCAGAATCCCTGCTACACTGTTGTGATTTTGCATTGCATTCTGTTTCTTGCAGATGACATTAAATTCACATGGTGGGCATAGTATGGGTATGTCAGATTTGTCACAAAGAGCGTGAAAGGTAAAGATGTTAGTAGTAGCTTTAGCCTTGAGGGGAAACGTCCTTTAGGTCAAAACTCCAAGCAAGCTGTGCCTTCACAGCGCCAGCAGCAAAACAAATGTGTTTTTAGCGCGCAGTTGTTCTGCATGCAAGTCAACGCAGCGAATTGCATTAGGGGGGCGCAGTGCTGGAGTGGTGTTGGAATTAAAGTCCAACATCTTCCCTACTGTTGCTCAGACTGGAGCTGGAATAGTAAATTTAATTATTCCAATATCCAGCATCCCCTAAGGCAAGCCATTAAAACGACTTGCACGCAGAACAAATGTTTGCTAAAGACTAATTTGTTCAAATGACGGAGTTCCTAAGACATGCATGACTAATGCATGCAGAATTCCGTCATACTTTTAGCCTTGAGTAAATCAAATTGACTTCTGAAGGAAATTCGGTTGTTAAACAAGATGCCAAGGCACTTATAACTTTTAACTATTTCAATTGTTTTGCCTCTTGAGTACCGGGACTGCGATCTAAATGGAGATACTCCAATTGTCATGATCTTAGTTTTTTTATATTAAGATCAACATGGTTGGCTAATGTATACGCGTCAAAGGAGTTCATTTGATGCTGCAGACCTATATGATTTTGATTAAGTAGAACCATATCCTCAGCACATTAAAGGCATTTTAAAGGAATGTTAGACAGCTTAGGGTTGTGAGAAAGTATTAATTAAGGTCTACCATAAGAAGATTAAATAGACAGGGGGCTGTTACACACCCCTGTTTTAGGCCATTTGATGTTGCTATTCTCCAAGTGAGAGATATTCTATCCCCAATCTTAATGGGAGTCAACACCAGTGACCATAAGTAGGGTTGCCCCTAAAATTGGCATTTGGCAAACAATTTGGACCCGTTGTCCCATTACTCCTAATTCGTTTAAAGCATGCTGATTTTTCTAAATTTTGTATTTTTTTTTTTTTATTAAGTTTGAACAGAACATACAAAAAGCAAGATGCAACATCCTGACCGCTGTAAAGTAAGCACATGGTGTACAATTGAATACATTTAGGCATAATACAAACAGATCAAGTACAGATCAGCATGTCTGTGTGAGCAAGTACGGCAGTCCATACTTCTTTGGACCCAGCGGTGCCAGGGCACAACACCTGAAACCTTCGTGGGTAACCTGCTCCGGCGTACAAGTCACAGAGACACGGGACACTTCCTTCGGCGTCAAAGAGTCAAGGTTTATTTACTGCAGGGAACACAGAAGTCACAGGAAGTACATCGAGTGTAGTTCGGGGAGACTGCTTCAAATTGTATTTGTGGATCGCTCCTTTTATACAGTTTTTACCCATAGGATAACATGATACACAATAGTTTACAACCTGGTTCCCACAAGTCGCTCTCAGAGGGGTCGCTTAGATCACTTTGAAACACACAAGATCCGGAACATAAGTGCGGAAACATTTGGCGATTCCCAACTGTAAAAACCCATCTTCCCACCATTAGCAAATTCCAATCAGCAGTAAAGTAGATCGAAATAGGAACGAAGACAGGTGCAGAGGAAGACGGAGACAGTAGGGAGATCGGAAAGGGTGTAAAAGGGGAGTGTCGAGAAGCACGAGATACAGGCATCAAAGGGACGTGCCTAATGAGATGCACGACTGAGACAATAAGCCCGTGCGGCAAGATGAGCCTCGAGCGGCGCCATCTGCCTTACAGTAGCATCCCCCTCGTCATAAAGACACTTACAAAGAACATGCGTCTTCCGCCATATCTTGGGAGTCCCAGGGTCGCGAAGCGGACAGCGTCCGTTCGCTGGCTACTTGAGGGCAAGAGACAAAATGGATGCCGTATCTAAGATGGAACCCGTGGGTACAGATGACAAACCCACATAACAAACGAACGGTTTAAGTTAGCACAGCGAAACTGCGCACACTTACAAAACTCGTCATTTGCGGTTCATAGATACTAGACTCGACCATATTCGTGCGAGTCGAAAACACCACTTACAATCGTCACGGAACCTCAGACGCTCCTTTTGCCCTCATGTAGGCAAGCACTAGTCGGAATCATATTTGATATTCATCAGACCATCAAGATGTCGTTGTAGCATAGCTCTGTCCAACCGAGTCCCCTTGGTAACAGATGGTTGTCTCATACACGTTGTAGCACAGAGGCCACATAAGGCAGGACCACACTGCACACAAAGGCAACACGTGAACAGGAACACTACCACAACCCCGATGATCGTCAGAATCTTCCAACCCCAAGTCGACACCAGGCCCCAAAACCAACCAAGTAGCGTCCAATCCCCTACATCCACGTGTATGGATTCGGAGATCTTGTGCAACTTCGAGATGGCTTGATAGACAGTAGGAGCATTATCTGGAATGAAAATGCAACAGCTCGAATGGATCACTTTACATACCCCACCGCGATCTGCTAAGACAACATCTAAAACCATACGGTTTTGTAATGTCATAAGTCTCTCCGCCTGAAGTTCTGTGGTGATATTACCAAGGGCACTGGCAGTAATGTTAGCTGTCGATTCTACCACTCGAGTCAAATGTCTCAGGTTCCTACTATTAACCATAGGTCCCCAAAACGGGAGGAAACCCTTGAAAAAGTCTCCTGCCTCTTGACCGGCAGTATCCTCTTCGCTAATTACGCCTCGTACAACTCTAGTCTTATGATAATCGGCATCTACAGTAAACGTCGGAGGCAACAGATTTGCAACAAAACATGAGCCCATGAAGTCTGCGGGCAACCATGTGTATGCACGATCATGACAGATGAAGTACGTACCCTTGGCAGCCAGAAGCACAGGGATCGGGGACATTGACAGAACGTAACTTTCAGTGCAAGCACTTACTCCAAGTGAGGCTTGCGAGCCACGACCCACGATACAAAAATTACCAGTGTGGGGTACGACCCATATCGGAGGCGAGCTTTTAAGCTGCTTTTCATTAGTGAACGTACTATATTCCCCTCTATCCGGTGCCCTATAGGCTTGTACCTCTGCCTTAGGGATGAGAAAAGCATCATAGATCTCATCTTCCAAATCCTGTATTATCATCGATACCACCCACTGCCACGAGGTAGGACCCGGTTTGGGGGAACGTTCTGGAGAGGGGTGGAAACCTAGTGCGCTTCGAAGCATTGTTTGGAATGCTCGAGCTGACCCTTGGGAACTATACGGTAACACCAGATATGGAATTCCCTTACCCGTAGTATGTGGCATCAACCCACACACCCAACAATTAGTAGTGTTAACCACTAACTGATGCTGATGGAGGAGCTGGATAAAGGAATTGTTGCGGAATTCTACACGTCTAGCCTGTTCGTGTTCTGGTAACATATGAAAGGAATGAGGAGAAGCAGTAGAAGTAATGTTAGGGTAAGGAGTAGGAGTAGGGGTAGGAAGTAAGAAGTAAGAGATAGTGTAATACACCCCACCCGCCAAAAATGCAGAAGCAGTTAAAAACAAAACAAACAACTGGGATACAAAACATTTCGTACGACTAAGTTTCTGCAGCTTGACTCTATATGCCTGAGCTCCTTCCAAATCATTCAGCTTCGAAAATGCCATTTCCCTACGACCGTCCGCAACGTTTCTTGACGCACTTCGTTCTGTGCAGCAATAGTCAATCCCCAGGAGTTCCTAGGAACCGACGGTCTTTAACCTAGTGTCAAGACCTACTGTCCAGAAGGAAGTACGCGTGCGGCCCTACGGCCCTCAATACACAATATGTATATATTAGCACAATATTTCTCAGCTGTGGAAGAAAAAGATACAAGGAAGAAGCTTGATATATATATATACAAAACAATTTTCAATGATACGAATGTTCAAAGTTGATCATGGGAAACGAAGATATTGCAGTTATCAATTTCAGCAAAGCAAGCAAATTTTTATTTGTCCTTAGTGTGAGATCGCAAAGAATATCGATGTTTCCCGGGACGTGTCTGCACGTCGAACAAAGGATCTGTCGAAGAGACAGCGTCCTGCTGATCAGTTCGTTGGTCTGGTCTTGAGTCTCTTGCTGACAAATGTTCAACAGTGGCTTTCTGCTGCGCTGAGGGTTCTCCAACAAGCTGTGCGTCGCTAAAAGGTACAAACGCCGGCAATGTTTCTGTTTCTGTTGACGCAATGCCTTTCCTTACCCACGGGTCTGCCGACAAAGGAATAGGGACTCGCTTACAATGGGTAGCATGTACCCAATTTTTCCGCCCCTCAAGACGAACGGCAGTCCTCGTGGCCAGGAGCACCTGGTAAGGTCCGGTGAAGCGAGGGTCCAGATTGTTTTTTCGTGAAAAATTTCGGGTAACCACCCAATCTCCGGGCTGGAGCTGGTGGCCTGGACCCTCCGTCTGCGTCGGCAAGGCGTCGTAAACCTGTTGATGAATTAACCTCAGTTTAGCAGTCAAGTCATGTAAGTAATCAATCAACATCGGAAACTCAAGATCAGAGAATATTCCTGGCCTAGGAACCCCCCACACATTCGCAGGACGGCCGAACACTATTTCATAGGGACTGAGCCCTATTCGGGAGTGTACAGTCGCCCTAGTTGACAGTAATGCTAGAGGCAAAGCATCAGGCCACGAAAGTCCAGTCGTAGCTTGAATCTTCGCTAATTTTAGTTTAAGGGTGCCATTGTACCCTTCAACCAATCCAGCTGACTGGGGATGATTGGCGCTATGGAATTTCTGATTTATTCCAAGGCCCTTACACACACTCTTCATCACACTTCCAACAAACTCACTTCCGTTATCTGACCACACGACTCTAGGCATTCCATACCGAGGAAAGTATTCCTTCAGTAGGATTTTCGCAGTAGACAAAGCAGTATTGTCTTTGAGGGGATAGGCCTCGATCCATCGGGAGAATGCGCAAACCACAACCAAAACGTATTTCAGGTTATTGCATCGCTCCATATGGATGAAGTCCAATTGGATCACCTCAAAGGGATACAAAGGAGGAGCAAAACTGCCAGGGGGAGTTGGGGTTCCTTTGCCAGGATTGTACATTATACACACCATACAATTCTTCACCAAACGTTCAGCACACTTAGTAATTCCATCATTCTTCCACACATCAGCCAACAACTTGCAAATACCTTTCGCGCTAATATGTGCTAACCCATGTGCCATTTGCACAACGGCCAGTACATACGCATCAGGCAACATCCATCTTTTCTGATCTGACAAATCAATCCAGCAACCATTCACATCCAACCTTCCCGTACTTTCTTTCCACTTCATCTTTTCAGTGTCGGTGGCCTCATTCTGAATTGCTTTCACACTCTCTATAGTATTCTCACACATACTTGATTCTGTAGGCCACCTAACCGAATTCGTCACATACATTCGAGTGCTAAGGTTCCGGGCAGTCTCCTTAGCAATCTCATCTGCAAACGCATTACCACGACCAACATCATCCGTCACTTTACGATGCGCACTACATTTAACAATTGCAACTTGAGCAGGCAAAGTCAATGCATCCAAAAGATCGTTCACAAGCTGGCCATGCTGTATTTTCGTGCCATGTGACGTCAAGAAACCACGTTCTCGCCACAATCGTCCGAAACTATGCGCTACACCGAAAGCATACTGACTATCGGTGTACACATTCACACGTTTACCTTTTGCTAATACACATGCTCTAGTAAGAGCGATCAGCTCTGCAGCTTGGGCAGAAGTCTGACTCAATCTCGCAGTCTCAACAACAGTATTCAATGTCACCACAGCATAAGCAGTAGTCACATCACCATTCGGCAATTTAAAACATGACCCATCCACATACAGGATGCCATCCGGGTCTTCCAATGGGGTGTTTTTAAGGTCCACACGACCTTTTGTTTCCTCCTCTGTCCGCAAGTAACAGTCATGTTCTGTTACTGCATCTGACTCTGCACTAATTGGTAACAAAGTTGCCGGATTTAGGACATTACAACGTTTTATCTGAATGTGGCTTGCCAAGAGCGTCAATTCGTACCCAGATAACCTCGCACTCGTCAAGTGCTGAGTTTTCGTACGGTTCAAAAGAGTATCGACTGCATGCGGAACCATCACCGTAAGCATATTATCCATGACCAATCCTGCTGATTGTCGGATGGAGACCGCAGCTGCCGCAGTTGCTCTCAAACAACTCGGCAATGCTCTAGCTACTGGGTCTAAGGTCGAGGAAAAATATGCACATGGACGTTGCTTACCACCAAAAGGTTGCGTTAAGACGCTTAAAGCACAACCTTCCCTCTCGTGAACATATAACGTGAACGGTTTACTGTAATCAGGGGTACCTAACACAGGAGCCGAACACAATGAATCACGTAATTCAGAAAAACTTTTCTGACATTCTTCCGTCCATGGTAAAGGAGTCGAAACATCCTTGCACGTAAGAGCCACCAATGGTTTCGCCAGCAATGAAAAATTAGGAATCCACTGCCTGCAGTACGATGTGATACCTAGAAAGGCACGCACATCTCTTTGGGTTTGTGGCACAGCCATGCGCGCAATCGCTGCAATTCTCTCTGGGGTCAATCTCCTTCCCTCCTTTGACAATAAGTGACCTAGGTAGGTTACTTCTTGACAACAATATTGGAGTTTAGAAGGTGACACCTTGTGATTTAACTCACAGAGATGTTGCAGCAACGACACTGTAGCAATTTTGCAAATGTCCTGAGTATCAGCAGCCACCAATAAGTCGTCGACGTATTGGATTAAAGCCGCACCAACCGGCAACCTAAACGCATCTAGTTGACCCTTCAAAGCTTGACTGTAAATCGATGGACTTTCACAGTAGCCCTGAGGAGCGCGTTTGAACCGGAAGCTACGTCCACCAAGAGAGAAACCGAAAAGGTCCCTGCTCTCTTCGGCAATCGGGATGCTGAAAAACGCATTTTTCAAATCAATCACCGAAAACCATGAAGCTGTAGCTGGAATCAGAGTCAGTAGCGCCGTAATGTCAGGCACAACAGGGAATTGAGGAACCACAATTTTATTCACCTCCCGTAAATCGATAACAAAACGATAAACAGGCGGTTTGGTAGGATCAGTACGTTTAAGAATGGGCAGTACAGGACTATTGCACACGTTTCCCCGAGTTTCTTCAATGACATCTTTCTCGATCAAATCATAGATGATCGCTAACAAAGCTCGTTCACCATCAAGGGAGATACGATATTGGGGAATACGTGGCAATCGCACATTCGATTTCAACTGAACAACATAAGGGGAGATATCAAGTAGGCCCACGTCATTTGGACCCGTCGCCCACAAAGATGCAGGAAGAGAACTCAATTCCGGTGGAAGCTTATCGAGGGACAAGTACATGGGAGAGACTACCCTCTCTCCTAACGTAAGCTTTACACCCGCAGGAGAACAATACAAAGTCGCATACAAGCGTTTAAGCAAATCCAGACCCAAAAGATTTTCGCCACAACCAGTAGACAAAATCAATGGAGCTTCGAGCTCACGTGGCCCAATTTTAAGGGGCAAAGGGCGCGAAACTGGATTGCTAACGGGGGCGCCAGAGAATCCAACGGAAACATTTGTTAAGCCAGACAAAGGTGCGCCAGGGAGTTTCGAATGCATGATAGAACTTTTCGCTGCACCAGTGTCCAACAGAAAAGGCTCAACGACGCCCGATGTAGCAACTGCGACGTAAGGCCCTCTCTGATCAACCGGAACTGATACCACTCCCTCTCCTTGTCTTTGGCTGTCCTAGTAATTACTATCGTCAGGTCCCTGATCGACGTAATAATCGTCTACATTGTACTGCGCAGATCGTCCTTGCGATGATCCACGTTGATCGAAACAGTTATTAGAATTTGATGAATGGTCAGAGCGATCATTCTGAGCACCACGACCTCTACCACGTGATGCGTGCTGTGCACCACCACGACCTCCTCTAGACGAATTACCACCACTACGGTCATTTAAAGCAGGACAATTGAATTTAATGTGTCCCTCCTGTCTACAATAAGCACATTGATTGTACCCTAATGAAGATCTCTGAAAAGATGAATCATTACGCGGCTGCGATTGATTCGATTGCGACTGCGATCTATTCTGCTGAGGCGCATTCTGATTAGAACGCGGCGGATATGCTTGTTGTAACAACACTTTAGTTTTCAGCTCTTTCGTCTTTTTATCGGCACGGTCATTTTCCTCTTTTTCTCTATTTTCGTAATATTGTGCCGTAGCCAATATCTGAGCTGAGGTAGAAACGGCCCATGAACTTTCTGAATTTTTCAATTTATGGCTCAAGTCGGGCAATAAGTTCGATACGAATTTATCCACAAACAACCTCTGTCCACCCTCAGTACCCATATCCTGCCCACTATGATCGACGAATGTTTCCTCGAACCTCGTAAAGAAGTCTGAAACACTCTCATCTTTCTTCTGCTTACAGGCTGACAACTTGTCCCAATTTACCCTCATAGCTGGCATAAGCGTTTTCATTAATGTAATGATTCGCTGGGGAAGAAGTTCAATCAACTGATCGGGTTTAGTAGCAGCCACTTGTCCAGCGTCTGCCGCTGTAATGGCAGCCCAATCACCACCTAATTCATTCGCATGATCTTGGTGACGAATCTTGGCCCATACCGGTTGCGGTACGACATTGCCAAACAACATGTCGATATCGGCCAGATTCATTATCGTAGCGTCTACGAGCTGCGATAATTCTTTGTAATACCCCGCAGGATTTTTGCGAGGATCAGGCAAAGTTTGTTTCACCTGAAGCACTTCCGATCGTTTCCAAGGGAGGTGTATCCACACTCTCTGGAAATGTGCTGGTATTGGAGCATTAGCATTAGTATTATCAGCGGGTACCCAAACTGGCGGAACTTCACGCATAGGATATTGGCCAGACCCATCTCGTTGTTCAATGTCCTCAACGAACAATGCATGAGGAATAGGAGCGGGACGAAGAGATAGCAACCGCTCAATAGCACGTCGGACATTAGTGTCGACTATCAGTCCAGTTGCGAACTGAAGCCGGAGTTCAGACAGGGCGGTCAGCACCTCGTCAGGCGCATTGGCCGCTATCTGATCATGTAAGAACTTGCACATTTCATCAAACACATATCTCTGAGTAGGTATGTTGAATTGATCAAACGTTTCGAGGACAACACGAGGTGGATTTCTAACAGGGTTTATCATCCAACCCATCGCCATATTGTATAGCGCAACACGTTCTCTATTACCAGGAAGCTGGCTACGTCTCTGTGGACCATCAGAACCTGCAGACCCAAAAACAGGTCCGAGCGACTGAAAGAAGTTTGTCGCAAGGGGAGAATCACGATTACGAGTAGAGGGAGAAGAGTAAGACACAGGACTAACAAGAGAAGGAGTAGAGACGTTAGCAGCAACAGGGGTTAACAACACAGGAGCAGTAGCGTGAGCAGTAGCGGGAACAGGAGTATGTGGAAGCGGAGGAGCAGTAGGAATAGAAATAGGCAAAGGAGCAGGAACAGTCGGAAGAGCAGGTGCAGGTTGAGGAACTGGTGGAGGAATTACAGGTGGAAGAACAGGTACGGCAGGGACCACAGGAGCTGCGGTACCCTGTACGTACGGAGGTGGCGACTTCATAAGATAGGACATTAAAGAATCCTCAACTGCCTCTTCCTTCTTATCCGACTCCGTAGGCAAAACAGGATAGCATTTGTCTATGGACATACGCTGTAATCTCTCAAACACTTCCTTATCCTTATCCTCCTTATCACGCTGAAACTGCTCAGCTTTCTTCACTATAGTAGCAACAGTATCTCGCTGACTACGTTTATTTTGTCTGATCTCTTTCTGTCGGGCTTCTTTGCGCCAGAGCCGAAAGGCATCAAACATGGCCGGCCTTGATTTACGTTCGAACAACTTTATTTCCAAATTATCTAAGATCGACGCTTCGAAGCTACCGTGAGGTGGCCAACGAAGATCGCCGTCTTTCTTTGTATATTTGATCCAATAATCGTTAAAAGCAATCGGGCCTAGCCCATGTTTGCTATATAAGTCATATGTAGGAGTTCCAACCGGAGGTATCGGACACGAGTCCTCCAGCAGGGAATCCGCACCACAAGGTCTAAAGCAACTGAACAAAGTACTGCGACCAGGCATCTTGCACACTAGCCGAGTTTCACAAACTTCAAGGGTTACGGGATTTCGGGATTTACCAAGTCCCAGCAAAGAACTAAACCCTCGGTCTTTGGCGGCTGCAGTCGTCAAACAAATACAACAACAACAAAGTACGCTAGCAAAGTGTCACCGACAAAAACACTCACACAGCGTGTACAACAAAGACACCCGCTAAAGTGTCTACAACAAAAACACTCGCTAAAGTGTTTACAACAAAGACCTCTGGGAGCGACCCACAAATACTTAACTCAAAGATCAATGGCGTCCTCAGGAAGGCCCGTCAATCGTCTCGCTATACCAAGGTCTACGCCAGGCGCCAAAACAGGTCTACAGTCAGGGCAGCAGTCCGTCGCAGCCGTTAGGAGGCGGGAATCTTCGCGGGAAAAGTCTTCGGGCCACTTATTTCGACAACAGGATCGATGAAGCGGGGTGCACCTTCCCTCGGAGATTTCACACGAAGTTCCTCACGATCGTCGGGCTTGGACCGGTACCACTGATGCAGCCCCACGTTGGGCGCCAACTGAAGGACTGGGTTCTTTGGACCCAGCGGTGCCAGGGCACAACACCTGAAACCTTCGTGGGTAACCTGCTCCGGCGTACAAGTCACAGAGACACGGGACACTTCCTTCGGCGTCAAAGAGTCAAGGTTTATTTACTGCAGGGAACACAGAAGTCACAGGAAGTACATCGAGTGTAGTTCGGGGAGACTGCTTCAAATTGTATTTGTGGATCGCTCCTTTTATACAGTTTTTACCCATAGGATAACATGATACACAATAGTTTACAACCTGGTTCCCACAAGTCGCTCTCAGAGGGGTCGCTTAGATCACTTTGAAACACACAAGATCCGGAACATAAGTGCGGAAACATTTGGCGATTCCCAACTGTAAAAACCCATCTTCCCACCATTAGCAAATTCCAATCAGCAGTAAAGTAGATCGAAATAGGAACGAAGACAGGTGCAGAGGAAGACGGAGACAGTAGGGAGATCGGAAAGGGTGTAAAAGGGGAGTGTCGAGAAGCACGAGATACAGGCATCAAAGGGACGTGCCTAATGAGATGCACGACTGAGACAATAAGCCCGTGCGGCAAGATGAGCCTCGAGCGGCGCCATCTGCCTTACAGTAGCATCCCCCTCGTCATAAAGACACTTACAAAGAACATGCGTCTTCCGCCATATCTTGGGAGTCCCAGGGTCGCGAAGCGGACAGCGTCCGTTCGCTGGCTACTTGAGGGCAAGAGACAAAATGGATGCCGTATCTAAGATGGAACCCGTGGGTACAGATGACAAACCCACATAACAAACGAACGGTTTAAGTTAGCACAGCGAAACTGCGCACACTTACAAAACTCGTCATTTGCGGTTCATAGATACTAGACTCGACCATATTCGTGCGAGTCGAAAACACCACTTACAATCGTCACGGAACCTCAATACTAGCGACTGTGGCAATATCGCTTTCAGCATCCCCAGAACGGAACTTTAGAGACATGTTTATGTTTATGTTTATGTTTGCGGATTTCTAGAGCGCATGGCTGCCCGTGAGCGTCCCAGCTCAATGATAGAATGGGTAAGAACAGGTGAGGGGAAGTTAGGGAAACAGCCAGGTCTTCAGAAGCCTGCGAAAGGAAAGAAGATTGGGCTGGGACCGAATGTCCAGTGGGAGTGCGTTCCAGAGTCTGGAGGCATTATACGAAAAAGGCGTCCTCCTGACCGGGCCCTCTTGATCCTGGGTTTTGTGGTCAAATGAAGATGCGTGGATCAAAGGGTTCTGCTGGTTTTGTGTGGAATGATAAGATCTTTTAGAACAGGAGGGGCTTTGCCATGCAAGATGTTATGGGTGATTCACAGGGCCTTGAAGTGTACCCTTTCGAGTATTGGCAACCAGTGCAGTGACCTGAGGGCCGGCTTTGCTGAGCAACGATTGTTGGTGCCCGTGAGAATCCGAGCAGCGGTATTTTGTACAACCTGCAATTTGGCTGTCACTTTCTTTGGAGCGCCAAGATAAAGCATGTTTCCGTAGTCCAATCTGGACAATATGAGGCCCTGAATCAAAAGCTTCCTGGACTGTGCGGGCAGCAGCAGGAGAATTTTTCGCGCAGTGCGGAGGAGGCCGAAGCAGGCCCCGGCTGTTTTCCTAGCTTGGGTGTTAAGTGTAAGGCCTTGATCCAGCCAAATCCCAAGGCTTTTGATGTCAGACTTTGGGGTTGGGGGCGAGCCCATGCATGGAGGCCACAGCGTCTCAGGACGGAACTGTGACTGATTGCCCATAACCAGGATCTCCGTCTTATCGCTGTTGAGCTTAAGATGGGACCTGTCCATCCAGCTGGCTATATCCCCAAGACAGGAGTGCAGGTCGATGGAAGAATGGTCCTGTTGACTTAATGATACCACAAGCTGGGTGTCATCGGCATAGGTCAGGAGCTTGATACCATAGGGGGTGCCATTTTTTTCAAGAGGGGACATATACACATTGAAAAGCGTAGGGCTCAGGGATGAGCCCTGGGGAACGCTACAGTGAAGTGCGGTTGTATTGGAAATAAAGTTGCCCTCAGCCACCTGAATTGACCGATTGCGCAGAAAAGATTTCAGCCAAGATAAAGCAAGTCCTGAGATGCCCAAGTCCCTCAGCCGCTGAAGCAGCGTTAGATGATTGACGGTGTCGAAGGCCGCGCTCAGGTCCAGGAGGATCACTGCCACTGATCCCCCGTAATCGATGATCTTCCTCGCCTCTTCAACCACCGCCATCATCGCGGTCTCCGTACCCTGGCCAGGTCGGAAACCCGTCTGTGAGGGTTTAAGTAAGTCGCTTGCTTCCAAGTAGTCAGATAACTGACGGTTGATTAATTTTTCTGCCACCTTGCTAATACCTGGCAGTAGAGAGATAGGCCGAAAATTGTTCAGCTCCATGGGGTCAAGTTTTTTTTTTTTAGTTGGGCTTTGACTATTGCCATCTTCCAACTTGGGGGTACAACCCCCTGTGACAGAGAGATGTTAATCAAGTTTGCCATATGGGCCAGAATATTGGGTGCAACTGATTTTAAAATATGTAATGGGGCTGGGTCAAGCGGGGAACCGCTTTTGATTGACTGAAAAATGGGGAAAGGGTTTCTATTGTGATGGGGACAAACATATCTAATCTATGCTCGATTTGCTGTATTGCTAATGAGGGAGGTTCCAGTGGATCAGCCGGGCTATCAAGGGGAAGAAGCTTCAGAATTTTTTGGATCTTCTGGTTGAAGAACTCGGCTAGCTCATTGCAACGGTTGTCCGAGGGGGCTATCGGGCAGGGGGGGTCTGGAGCTTTTAGGAGTTTTTTCACTATTTGAAAGGTTTCTCTTGATGAGTTCGTGGAGGATCTAATTTTTTCTGCAAAAAAAGCAGCTTGCGCCTTTTTCAGTGCCTTTATATAGTTTAGTATTGTAAGTTTATAGTCCCGTTTCCTACCGGGATCATAATCCTTCCTCCATGTCCTTTTGGCCTTCTTGCAAAGTTTTTTTTAGGAGACGAACCTCCTTGGTGAACCAAGGCGAGGTGGCTTTTTCCCGAGAATTAAGGGTGAGTTTTTTTGGGAGGACTGTGCCTAAGGAGTTTTCAATCCATGTAGTGAACATGGTGTCCGCTAATACGGGATCCACTTCAAAAATAGGAGGAGAAAGTTCCAGGGTGTGCTTCCAGTTATCTGTATCCAATTTTGACCATGGGCGTGCGGGCCTGCGGGGAACTAATCTATGATGATAGGTGATCGGGATCTGCCAAGTGAACAGGATGAGAGAGTGGTCTGACCATAGTACTGGAATTGGTGCGTGCACTTTAAAATCAGTGATATTGGAAAAAATGGGGTCCAAAAGGTGCCCCAAGGTGTGCGTGGGTTGATGGCTTCTCAGGTAAAGCTGTGACGTTGCTAAGTCCAGTGACATTTCAGTGGCTCGACTATCTTCCCTATTATCGAAGTGGATATTTAAATCCCCATGGATCATAAAATTAGGGAGTGTACTGGCCAAGGTCAATGCTGTTTCCATAAGTGAGCTGCAAAACTGTCCAACAGCACCTGGGGGGTGGTAAATTAGGAGTCCAGAGAGTGATTTACATGGGGAGACTTGAATGGTGAAATATACGTTTTCGCAGTCTTGTATAGGACTGCCGTGAACCTGGCAGGAGAGATGCTCCTTATATATTATCGCTATTCCCCCCCTTTTCCCTGCCTACGATCAAGATGTTGAATGAGGAAACCTGAAGGCAGGGCCTGGACAATGTCCGGGTCAGAATCAGGAGATAGCCATGTCTCTGTTAGAAACAGTATCTCCAGTTGGTATTCTTCAAGAAGTGTATTAATGTCCAGTGCGTGTTTCGGCAGGGATCTGCAGTTTATCAGGGCCATGTTGAAAATGGTGTGATGTGGGCGGCACGACTCATAGATGGGTAACATGTATGGACAATGGAGGCAGTAATTACGGGGGCCATCAAGTGTGATTGAATGTGTGCACAGGGGCGAAATGGGCTGTCGTATGTTGGAGCAGGGAGTCCCTGGAATACTCTCGAAGGGTAAGGGGTGTGGAAGTCATAGTGCTAGGCCCTAGGGCTAGTCCGGCGCGGACGGGGGCAGACGGGCTTACCTCTGGCGCACCTCCAGCGCGCCATCGACGCGGCCGCTGCGCTCGTCCGCTGCGCGTACGGTTTAGGGGGGGAATTTGTAGTGAGTGGGCCAAATCTCCCTCACCACTAGTCCACCGACCGTGATTACCCTCAAGATGGCGCCTGTGTCGGAGCGCTCGAGATCCTGATCCTGCGTCCTTAGTGACCCAAATCGGCCACCTGAGGACGTGTGGACCCTCGGGAAGGGACGAGTGAAAAGGTAGGGGAAAATGAGGGGATTTTTAAAAAGTGCACAGAGATCGTACCTGTGTGAGTAATTTTTAAAAAAGTGACACAAATAACACAGATTGAATATTCAATATTCAGTATTTCAAACAAGTAAAAACGAATTCCTCCCTGACTCCCGGCTTCCGCCTCAAGAGTCTGACTATCTATCAATGTGTGCAGGTATGACCTCTACTCAACAGTCATTGTGTCTGCCAAGTAATGTCGCAAGGGGGATCAGTCAGCAGGTGAAGGGAGCACATGGGTCAGCAAGTCGCATTCAGTCACAGACCGATCCGTCCCTCTGGCAGAGATATACGTCATATAAAGTCCCCAAAAATTCTTCGGGCAACTCCTGGGAAGGAGTAGATCATTGAGGTTTTCCATCTGAGTACTGCAAAAAAACATGTAGTGGGACCACTGTGCCATAGTGGGGATGGGTCCACGAAGCCAGTTAATTGCTACTGTACGTTTAGATAGAAGTTCCATGTCTATTAGTCTAGGCCACCCTAGGGGGATCTTTTCGGAGAAACCCAGCAGGGCCAACGCAGGGTCCGGGAGGAGTTCTAAATCAGTTATTTTTGGCAGTTCCCTAAAAACCGATTCCCAAAATTTGTATACCCTTGACCAGGCTAAATGTAAAAAGTTGGCCATTTGTTTTGTGCATCTGTCACAGGCAGAAGTTTCCCTCAACCCATAGCTGTGTAGTCTCTCTGGTGTGTAATACGCCCTATTTAAATATTTAAAGTGGATCAGCCTATGCCTGCCATTTAACGAGATACGACGTGTGCTGGTACAACAATATGCCCACATAGCATTGTCGATCGGTTGCTGTAAGTCTCGTTGCCAGTCCAACATGGCCTTGGAGTACTGATTCACCCTGTGGGACATAGCAATCTTATAAATATTGGAAACAATCTTGCGGGGTGATTTAGCTTTAATAGCATAAGTTAATTCCATAACCTCAGTAGGCTCCAAGAGGTCCTCCCCCAATACGTCACGTAGGGCTTGTCTCATCCTATGGAATTGAAATTGTTACAGCAGGGTATGAGGGGGCTCTTGCTGTTCCAACTCTTCTCATTTTTAACCACGCCGTTGTGAAAGAGATTGCCAGCCGTTTGAAGGTTCAGAGAGCTCAGTGTCGTATCACCCCTCTGTCTCTGCATGGGGGTAGCCAGCGGACCCAGTGGAGTGGCATGACTGGGGAGTACAATCGAGCTCCGGCAGGGAGCTATAGTACACGGTGCCAGGTGTGATGCGTAGCGTTGATGGAATCGAGCATGCCTGCCCTACGTTCTGTATCTTCAAAGATCAAGAGTGGTAGAGGGGCCGCAGCAATCGTTTCAATACGGAGGTGGAGAGTGTCCGGCGGACTGTGCATCCAGTAATATGCCTGCGCACACTGCGCAGCTCTATAATACAAGTTTAAGTCCGGAGCCCCCCCCAATGTGGTACGGCAAGGTTAGCGTCTGCCACTTAACTCTAGCGTGCTTGCCTGCCCAGGCTGATTTTATCATTAACGTTGTGACCCAACAAAAAAAAGAGTTGGGTAATACAATGAGGATGTTTGTGAATAAGAACAAAAACCGCGGTAGCACCACCATTTTCATGATCGAGATTCTGCCTAACAGCGACAGAGGCAGCCTGATCCAAGTATCCACATCGTCTTCCAACCTACTAACAGGAACACCATAATTTTCCTTTAAGACAACCTCTGAGTCAGGGTGTACCTGTATACGCAGGTACCTGATTAAGTCAGTGGACCATTGCAGTGGGAATTCTGGATCGTGCAGCGTCGTGGCAGGTGTGAGTGGAACTGCAATAGATTTGGACCAATTACCCTGCAGCCCAGAGAGGGCATCGAAGTGTATCACCTCGCGCAAGATAGAAGAGAGGTTATTTATCGGATCCCGTACATACAGTAATGTGTCATCAGCGTAGGTTGACACAATTAGCTCATACTTTGGCAGTCTAATACCCTTGTGACTGTGATATTCTCGCAATGCACAGGCCAGTGGCACAGCCACTAAGGCTTATAATATAGGGGGCAGGGAGCATCCCTGCCTCGTCCCATGGGTGATGTAGAAGGGGTCCGTAACCAGGTTGCCAACTCGGACTCTGGCAGAGGGATGGTCGTACAGCACACTGGTCAGCTGCAGGAAAACCGATCCCAGACCCATCCTAGTCAAGACTTGGTGCATGAAGGGCTACTCGACAGAATCGAAGGCCTTCTCCATGTCTAGGAAGACAGCAACCGTCTTTGTGTATTGAAGAATTTGCTATAAATCCCCAAAGAATGTACGTAAATTATAAGTGAGGTTCCTGTCCGGGATGAACCCAGATTGCTCAGGGGCTACAAGAATCTGTGCGAGGGATACTACCCGGTTAACGAGGATTTTAGCAAAGATTTCAGTATTAAGCAGATTTGAGTTCAGTGACTTGAGTTTTACTGCGATGCCTCCGAAGCATTTGAGCCAGGAACACACCTGGCCGTTTCCCCTCCCCCTACACCCGAGCAGTGGCGTATTCACCCAAGTGTTTAAGTTCAGTATCAGCTGCTTCCTGATATTCCTCTAAAAGTGTCTTAATTGTTGAAGAAATTACGTCATCCGCGTGTGCCAACTGTTGCTGTTCTAATACTCCCAGTTTCCTTTCCAAATCAGCCAGGCATCTGTCCTGGAGGACCCCAGATTGCTTGGATATAGCAATTCCACGAATGTAAACCTTAAAGGTTTCCCAGATCACTTGAAAATCATATACCGATCCCACGTTAGTGGTGAAGAACATCTCTATTGCCTCCGCAAGCTCAGCCTTGAAGGCCAAGGCCAGTAGCAAATAGGGAGGGTACCTCCAAGTAAACGGCGGGATACACTTCTTGGGGGTTGCTATCGCTATCAACAGGGGGGAATGGTCAGACAGAGTACGTGGGAGGACCCTACACTCCCAAACTTTATCTTAAAGGGGCGTGGAAGCCAACCAATAATCGATTCTAGTATGTAGATTATATTAAGCAGAATAATGTGAGTATCCCCCCATATGGGAGAATCTCATGCACCAGATGTCGCCCAGGCCCAATGCATAGTGCTCTCCAACGCCCTAGCTGCCACAGAGGTGCATCTCTCGGGCCCCCCGACCTGTCCGCGGCCGGGTTTCTGACCAGATTGACATCCCCTCCCCAAAGGAACTGGCTTTCCCTGTACTTGTTGGCAGCGGACGCCAATGAGACAAAGCATTCGATGCAACCGTAGTTGGGAACATAGATGTTCACAAATACTAGGTCAATGCCCTTCCCCTGCATCTAGATATCACATATCTGCCGTCTTTGTCTGAGTCAAGTGGAACTAGAATGTAGGGAGATTTGGGGTTAACCAATTTAATCACCCTTCTGGCGTGTGTTGTAAAACCTAAAGCATGTATGTTGTCCTGTAGGCATCTGCTGCGTAGGAAGGGACTGTTGAGAGGAAGATGCGTCTCTTGCAGTAAGACAACGTCAATAGCATGATTTTGTAAATAGCGTAATACCTTACGGAGTTTCCTATAATCATTGAGTCCCCTAATGTTCCATGTGAACGATCGGAGAGCGTCAACAGGTGGATTCGCACTGACATAGCAAGGTACTACCTTCGCACTTGTGTAGGCTGATCCCACTATGTGATCTGTGTAATAAACAGTATTCACTCTCACCATGTGTGTGCAGATAAAAAACATCAATCTGAACTAACATCCCCAGGTGCTTCTCAAATGCCCTCCCAGAGCTGAACGTCCCTAACTTGGGCACGATTCTTCCCCATCAACTTCAAAACACCCCCCTCACCCTTTCTCTCATGCAAAAACAAAGAACACTTTCAGGTGTGATTCACACCTGGGAGAAATTGCTCATCAAACAAGTAGAACTATCATACCAACATTAGGCCACTCCCCAGGCACCGTCTCAAACATATTATGCAACTACTAAGTATATGGTGTCCCCTACTCCCCCACCCCAACATCAACCTCTGTTCCATGGGCGTGTTCACCATGCTGGGCAATGCTACAACAGAGAGCCCAGAACCTGACCCCCAATAGACAGTCAACACACCGGCTTGGCGCTCAGTCTCAGCCTCTCCCCCTCAGCTGGACCCCTCCCTGCACGGATCCCACCGCAACACTGTGGAGTAACAAAAATCTCTAAGCTGAGGACCCATCAGTTTATAGGAGCAAAACAACAACTGTGTACAAAGAACCATAACTTGTCCTCTCATGTCCCTCCGACCAACACCCCCAACTCAATCCCGGACAATAGACCATACTTATCGCTCAGAGGCACCGGTCAAAGCTCAGTCCTGTTCCTTCAACTGTCCTCCCGCTGCCTCATTGAGCAGCTGCTGCTGCGGACTGTGACGTTGTTCTCTCGACCAGTCCTTTAGCGCCTTCTGTAGGGCTTTCGGGTCTGTGTAGATGTGGGATCAACCTTCCCAGTTGACACGTAGTTTCGCTGGGTAAAGCATGGCATAATTCACACCAAGATCGCTGATTTGTTTCTTCATTGGGCCAAACTGTTGGCGCGCCTCTTGGACCCGGATCGTGAAGTCTGGGAACAGCGACATTGTGGAACCTTCAAACCCCAAAGGCTGCTTTTCTCTTGCCAGCTTCAGCGCCACATCCCGGTCACAATAGTTAAGTAGTTTTGCAATGATCGGACGGGGAGGCGCCCCTGGGGGCAGCCGGGGACCCAAGGAATGGTGCGCTATTTCCACCACAAACATGGCGGAGAAGAGTTCTCGCCCAGCAGTGTCTTCAAAAGCCTCCCTGTGAATTGCTCCATTTTACCAGTGTGGGTAGTCACCAGCAGTCCCGTAATTCTGAGGTTGCAGTGCCATGAACAAGCTTCTTAAGTCTTTGGTTTTATCCTGCAGAATCCGAAGCTCGGTGTGTGCTTCCTCCGCTTCCATCAGCCTCCGTTCAGACATGTCCAGCCTCCCAGCATGCTTGTCAAGCGTCTCAGCCATATGATTCATTCTGTAGGATAATGCATCCATCTTAGTGCCAAGGGCTGAGATACCACTCTGCAGGTTCTTTTACATAGCTACAAGTCTGCCACGGATATCCAGGCGCAATTCTTCTACGGGCTGCTCCTGCATTCCAGAGGCATCTTCAGTGGATGTGTCTTAGGATTTAGACCTTTTCTGCGCAAACTATAGCATTGGTTGCGCCCTGTCAACTCTGCCCATCCCAGATAACCACCGATCCAGGGGGTCAGCACAGGAGGAGGGGCGTGGACGCGCCACACACAACAGGTTCCTCAAGCGAGCAACCCAGGTAACTCCTCAGGCCCGAGGCGACGGTAACCAGTATCAGACTGATAGCACTCACTCCAAGACAGATTCAAGCCCTCAGCGTTAGACCCCAGGACCACGCAGCTGTTTGTTGGTGCCTATAGTGGTCATCCAGGCAGGCTCATCTGTGTCATTGAGCACGGAGAGAAGCAGCTCTCACCCCCAGCCAGTTCAAATTGTAGCAGCGCGCACACCCAGGCAGTATCAGCGCAAATGTAGGGCTCCACACTGCAGCAGGTAGCTAAGCGGGGCCTGGGGACCGTAGAAGGTGAGTCCAGGCAGCCCCAGGGCTGTCTCCCATCAGTCCCAGCTAGGCCCAGCCAAGGCAAGCATTCCGGCAGGGGGCTGCACCTCTCAGGGGCAGCTGACGATACCAAATATAACCTTGCACCAGGTTGTCTGGACCCCAGTGGCGGTAACCACTCCTGGCACACCAAACGACCACCACCGAGGGCCCACCAGGAGCTCTGCAAACACAATTCAATCAGGTGGCCCACTTCCTCAGCTCAGGCAGGGGGTCATCAGGCTCTCCCAGCATGCAAAATGGCGGCTCCACGCTGTCTGTGTGGTAAGAGCTCCATGATGCATCACCGCTTGATGTAGAAGAGGGGGCTGCCGCAGGCCCGCGCTCTTGATCGCCCGCAAAGCACCCCAGAGATCAAGGTAGGGCGGCATTTCCCGATGGCTTCAGCGCGCAGGTCTCACCCCCATCAGTCATGGGCCTCCGGATCAGGGTTTGTGCTGCACAGCAAGGCTCCCCGCCGGACCGCACCATAATCTGTGTAATTACCGGGTAACTGATGCCACGTACCGTGAGTTACCGATGGGGATGGAAGATCAGAGAATGAGTTGTATGTGTGCTGCAGCGATTCGCATTCGCTCCGGCACAAACGTAACAGCGACCTCTGGCGTGCACCGCCCACAGCGCCTACTTAAGTCTGGTGCTTGTGGCCTTGCCAGGCCAGTGTCGTTAGGATCTCAATCTTCAGTCAGAGACGCAACACGGCAGTCGGAGGCACCCGAAAATGCAGCTGCTGTACTCAGGAGTCTGGGTGATGTTGTCCCAGGTCTCACACACGATGTAGTTGCTGTATAAATTATCGGATAATGCGACGGTGTTTCAGAGCACTCGGCTCAAGCAGCCATCTTGGTCGTGAGCAAGCTCCGCCCCCTATGGCATGCTGATTTCTCTTCCAGTTCAAACCACAACATGGTAGAAGAGCACAATATAGAACCCCTACTAGGTACTGTGGTGGGACATTGCTGTTTTTCGTAGGGCAGCCTTCTGACTTCTAACTCAGTTTTCCCTTGAGATCGATTCCTTTTGGATACCCTTGGAGTGAGGTTCACTACCGACTGAGATCCATACAGGTCACTTATATGATCAACCCAGGTGCCTTCTGGGATATTGGCACTATTGGCCCTATTGCCGTAATTTTTTAGGTCATTGCTAATAAAGCAAGAAGCCCTGCCATTTTTTAGCTTACTTCCAGAAAGTAAGTTATTCAATTTTCAACACTGTAATACTCTGCAATAGCGTGTTCCTGACTATATAACTAAATGCCTTAGTCGAACTTATCATTGAAAATCTAAAAAAGCCTTCTCTTTCAAAAAAACACTGAAAGTGGTACGTACAGCATCTTCTCCTCTGTCTGCAGTATGTTGCAGTAATGTCAAAAACATACACACCAACTTAATGAGGTAACAGTCTAGGGTCCAAAGCAGAGTCAGGAAGAGTTTTTTTCACCACATAACCATGAATTTATAGAGCTGGTCTCCGGCCCCTGACTGGCGGGAGATGACTGGAATATGGTCCTATGCTAAGTTACGGATTGTCCAGGTAACAAAGATGAAAGTAGCATTGCCCTTTCAGCAGCAGGGTGCTCCTGGCTGATTGATATGGGTCTGGTGGATATCTTGCATGGACTACAAGGGGAAGAGAGGGGTTATTCTCATTACTCAGCATCCCATAAACCATTCGCCAGAACATAAGTCATGCTCTGTGATTGAACATAATTTATGGTGCCATAACTGGAATAATGACTCTATTGGATCATGCCCCACTTTCACTTGAAATAGCGTGTTCCGGAGCTGAGCAGAGATGACTGCCCAGATTCTATTCTTCCTACTGACATAGGCTAGTACAGTGTAGCAATGCTCTGGGATTCTCTGAAAGCTGTTCTAAGGGGGGATGCATATCAAAAAGTGCTAGACAGGCTAAGATTTGCCTTTTGGTCTTAGAAGACCTCAAACTAGCTTGTTGATGCTAGAAGCAAATAAGAGGAAAGTTCTCTCTTACAAGACATGAGTCCAGGTAATCCATGTCCAGGGACAAATTCAAATTTCTGGAGATCAGCAAAGCTAAACATTCTTTAGTACAAATCCAGCACAGGAGTTATAAGGTGGTAACAAGGCAGGGAAATTGCTAGTGGCAAAAATTGAAAAAACACGGTTCCACCTTTTAGATGTTAGATCCCCAAATGGTACCCTTAGAATGGATGAACACAACAAGCAAGACACATCTGCACAATTCTATCAGGCACTTTATACAGCTGAACGAACGGATGGCATATCTATTGGAGGATATATACAGTGATCCCAACTGAGCAAATTAGGTCATTAAGAGGTCCCCATAACAGGCAGACCATTTAGAGGCCCCCATAACAACAGAGGAAATCATTTCAGCCATCAGGGCCCTTAAGTTCTCTAGGGCCCAATGTCCTGGTGCATTCACCCTTGCCTTTTACGTGAGCCTCTGTCCTACCCTGACATTAAAGTCTTTAATTAGGTAGCATTGAGAAATGTGGTTAATCGGCCCGAGACTGATGCAAAGCCATCAGTTATTCTTTAAAAGGGGGAGGACCTAGAACACTGTGGCTAACTCATGTCGATTTCCTTACTCAATGTCATCTTTAAAAGATAAACAAAAATATTAGCCTGCAGACTGCAATACCTAGTACAGGGTCTGACTCATCCTGATCAATATGTATCATGTATGTAAGTATAATTTATACTGTGCAAACCTAGCTAAAAGGAAGTGAAGCACTGTACAGCGTCAAAGCGAGGATATGGTCAACTTAAAACTGTAGAGGTAGCTGGTTTCTGGGAGCAGCAGTGAACTATGTGCACTTTGTGATATGGCATTATTTAAAAGTGAGTCTTTAATTCTTTCCTAAATTCCATCATAGTTGGAGTGTTCCTGATGATCATAGGGATTTTGTTCCAGATCTTGAATGCATAGATCGAAAGACCAGGTTGCCTTGTTGTTTTCTTTTTTTACCCTCCTTTATATCCAGTGTAACGTTCTGACTGCAGGTGGGCCGAGAACCACCACAGATTTGGCCCAGTGGGGCCCTCTAAATTTGACAGCCGGTAGTCTATCAGGATGGCGGATGTAGCATAATCCACCACCCTGTGAGCCCCATGACAAATCCTATTTTAGGCCCGTATGTCTTGATTTAGGGTGTGGCGGTTGGCATACACCAAAATGTGACAGATCTCCCATCCACTATTCTTCAAGTGCCCTTGGGTGTAATGCACTTCAATATGACAGAAGGGAAATCCACCATGTTTGTGATGTAGTATCCCATCTTACAAACTCAAATTAAGGCTACTATTGCATTATAGCCTATGGCACTTGTAATATGCTGTATGGGATATCCACCACTTTTGTGACAGAGTATCCTGTCTGTCAAACTCTAAAGCTAAAAATTGTGCTGTTTCAGGAGGCATGGGGTACTATCTAACTTGCCCCCCTAACAGTACTGTGCTCATCCTCCGCTAAGCACTTAGAGACCCCTGGGTGATAAGGCGCTCTATAAATCCAATATACAAATGAGACCCTTTGTGAAAAATAAAGTGCTGCTTATACAGGTAAGAGCTACATGCTATGCATTAACCCTTTTACAGCTGCGTAAATTCCGCCGGAGTGCGGCACATTTGATGAGTGGGCAGGGTCGTGTCAGCCAACGGATGTGCGCAGCATTACAGAGGTAGTGCGCGCGACGGCCGTTGGCCGACAGAAGCATGCAACGGGTTAATGGTGCATGTTTTTAAGTGAAAGTCATATACAATGTAACTATGAAAGAATAGTTTCTTACTCTCATTACTGTATTTCATTGTATAGAGAATTTCATTGTATAGAGTAGTCTTTGCAGACTGCATCATGATGTATGGTGTTATTTATAGGGGTGGGCGGAAACTGTAAAAAATCTTTGCGAGCACGCAAAAGTTCAGCGAACATGCGGAATTGCTTGTTCCGCCGATTCGCGATGCTATTTTCCTGTTCGCGAATGATGTTTGCGTGCTCGGGGCGAAATATCTTGCGAACGCGCATTTAGAAAATGCAAACAAGGAAAAAGTCTACAAAGCTGTGGATCACTGAATTTTTTGCAATTCCGCGTTCGCGGAACGATAAATTACCCAAACTCCGCGAGCAGTACGGAATTTACCGCCCAGGCCTAGTTATTTATAGAAAAAGAAATACCAACAAATAAATACAGCACATTAATGATTTGTTCAATTTCTTACCAGTGTTGAAATGACCCACCTGTTTGGTTGGAAATTGTCCCATCAGAGCAATAGACACACTCAAAGCAACACCGGGGCCTTCCCTCTATAGCTGATTTTCTATATCCTGGAAGACAAGATTCACTACAGATGGAGATGGGCACCTGAGAGAAAGAGAATTATCGGTTACATTTGTGTTGGTGATCTCCCGTAGTTGGTTAACACTTCATGCTGGGGACTGGGACTTTACATTTCTCTCCAGTGGGTGGCGGCTCATGGATTTGATCAAACATTTTTTGCCTGGTTTCTTGTATCTCCAGTTCCACCCCACACTGGTCCAACCACTGATGGTGCCACAGTCGCTTTGTAGATGACTCACTAGTGTTTTGTCATCACATGACAGAACTAGTGAGTGACTCACAACCTGCACTGACACTATGTATTCCCATAATTGCTGATAGGCATATGCAAATAGAAAGAAAAGAGGCAAATGGGGACTTGTGAGCCATTGTAAGGGTCTTTCTCTCCCAGTTCTCTTAATGGGCCACAAAATTCAGGTGTGCCTAGAATCTACAGATATTAACTCTGAAACACATGTGTGCAAGAACTACTCACAGGACAAACACGCTGGGTTCCACCTCTTGACTGTCAGACCCACTCAGGTTGGTGGCCTTCTCAAGTGGTGATCTTCCGCACGGTAAACAGTCAAAATATCGAGTAAAAAATATCGAATGGACAAAATATCGGGTTTAAAATATAGAATGGACAAAATATCGAATGGCTAGAATATAGACATCAAAAATATCGTTTTTGAGGTAAGTAATGTAATATCGAATGTTA
Source organism: Lissotriton vulgaris (assembly GCF_964263255.1). Lineage (NCBI taxonomy): Eukaryota > Metazoa > Chordata > Amphibia > Caudata > Salamandridae > Lissotriton > Lissotriton vulgaris. Next base: position 1,299,173,955 of record NC_141695.1, on the reverse strand, counting down.
AAAATATAAAAAGTTAAAATATTGAAGTATATAATATAGGTTATTAAAATGATCGAATTTTTTATAATATCGAATTTTTATAGTGTTTTTTATGTTATTATATGTGTGAGAAGTGTGTATTTATGTTATAATTTATTTTAATTAATGAACTTTGTTATTTTGATTTTTGCCTCATTTAATTCTGTAGCGGGTTGTGGGTTTATAGGGGAATAGCGTCGGAAGTAATTTATTAATAATTAATTAAATATGTACATTTATTTATTGGTATTCATTTTTAATTAATTGTTAGTTAATTTATATTTGGTAATTAATTAAATTGTAATTGGCAAATAATTTTAATTAATTGATTAATTGCTAATTATGTTAATTTTACTAATTTATATTCTGTAGCGGGTTGTGGGTTAATAGGGGAATCGGGTGGGAAGTAATTTATTTGTAATTAATTAAATATGTAAATGTATTTATTGGTATTTATTTAGAATTAATTGTTCATTAATTTTGTATGGGTAATTAATTACATTTTAATTGCCAAATAATTTTATTTAAATGATTAATTACTAATTATGTTAATTTTACTAATTTATTTTCTGTAGCGGGTTGTGGGTTTATAGGGGAATAGGGTGGGAAGTAATTCATTTATAATTAATTAAATAATTCAATTTATTTAATTGTATTTAATTTGAATTAATTGTTAATTAATTAATTGGTAATTGGTAATTAATTTTTATTAATTGGAAACTAATTGTAATAATTAATTTAATTTTTAATTTTAATTGAATAATTATTATATTATATTAAATTGGTAGATACTTTTAATAAATTTTTTATAGATATTAATTTATATTTTTTTAAATAATATATGAAGTATTTACTTTCCCTACTGTTGCACTCTCTGGAGTGGGAATAGTAATTTTTACCCCTACGCTATCCAACGCTTTCCCTACTGTTGCACTCTCTGGAGTGGGAATAGTAATTTTTACCCCTACGCTATCCAACGCTTTCCCTACTGTTGCACTCTTTGGAGTGGGAATAGTCATTTTAACCCCTACTCTATCCAACGCTTTCCCTACTGTTGCACTCTTTGGAGTGGGAATAGTAATTTTAACCCCTACGCTATCCAACGCTTTCCCTACTGTTGCACTCTTTGGAGTGGTAATAGTAATTTTTACCCCTGCGCTATCCAACGCTTTCCCTACTGTTGCACTCACTGGAGTTTGAATAGTAATTTTTACCCCTACGCTATCCAACGCTTTCCCTACTGTTGCACTCATTGGAGTGGGAATAGTAATTTTAACACTCTGCTATGCTACGGTAATAATATTGTATATTTTTTAATAATAATATGTTAATATATATATATGTTTTAACAAATAAAATTGTATTATTTTTTTATAACTTAAAATAATTATTTAATAATTTTAAGGTTATTTAAGTATTTTTAAGTATCTTTTAGTTGTTTTTTTTGAATATTTTTTTCATTTGACATTATTTTAATACATTCGATATTTTTATAAAGTACATATTTTTAAACGATATTTTTGATTCAATATTTTTTTACTTACCTGTTTGTAGATAGGACTTCGATATTTTTGTAGTCAATATTTTGGAGTCGATATTTTAAATGCCAATATTTTTGTAGTCGATATTATGTCAGTGATCCCACCCGCACATCACTTAAGAGGTATTGGTCTGCGAGTTCTGGTCCCTTCCACATCTTTATCTGCACCTCATTATTCCTTAGAGATGGTATGGAAGAAGGGTGGCCTGGGGGATTTGCCTGTCAGCAACTCAAATCTATCCCAGTGCTGGCCATCCAGCCCTTGGGTCCCCAAAGGTCCTATCTCCTACCTCGAAGACCTCCCTTTCACTGCCCCTCCATTTCCGGGGTGGCAGGGCTAGAGCCCCACAAGGCTACCTGGCTAGCAGGATTGCTGCAGGCTTCTCGGGCTGCAGAATCTCTGGAAGCTTCCAAGGCACTTCTCTCAAAAATAGACACTCTCCTGCAGAGCTCCATTAAATCACATCCATGCAAACTCAGATACTGATCAAGACAAGGCCCAGGCATAGCCGGTGACCACATCCATCTTTTTCATCAAGATACAATGCACTTCCCAGCTCTATGTTCCTAATAGTTGTGGCGCCTCCTGAATGGGCCAAGATCTGCACTGCATTCCCTGCAAACACATCCCACCTTTAGATCTACAGGTCCAAAAACTCAAGAGTCAAGTCGCAAAGTAGGTGGATTTTTGTACCCAATTGTTTTAGTTCTTAACCTTCATTTTGTCCTGCAACAGATTTTCAAATTTGTAACACAGCAAAATGGCGATTTAGTAGAAGTCGCCAAATTCTATTAATGAGGGAGGGCCCTATTTATGAATCCAATAAAAGGGATGCAAATATAGGTGTGGATGCAAAAACAAACCTCGAACTCCACATTCACAGAGTGCCAACTTTTTATAGTGCAGTCCCTCTTTCTGAAGAACACAGGGCGCAGTAAAAAAAATTGCAATTTTTTTAATGGCACTAGAAGGAGCATGCAGCAACCCCCCACAATGTAAACACCCACATTTGCATGGTAGAAGCTAACTTTGTAGACATTTTCCACGTTGTGAAGGAACATCACCCCCTTTATAGAGTTGACATCTGATCAATGGTTTGCAACCACAGTTTCAGTCACAAACCATTTATATATGCAGCATATAAATTGGGAAGCAGAGGTGGGTGCCCCTTTCACACCTCCTCCACCTTCTGGTTCGTAGGAAGTGGCAAAGTGCAATTTGCAAGTCAGGGACTCTGACAACTTTCAAAGAACCACTTGTACATTGTGACTTAGGGCCATATGTATCATTGAAAATCGCAATCACAAAGGCCAAAAATCGCAGAATTTCGGCCTTTGCGAATGCGAATTAGCAAAAAGGGATGTATGAAGGAAAACCCGTCCTAAAATAAGGAATCGCAAAAAATGCGATTCCTTGTAGGGCGAAAATGAAAAATCTGCGATTTACCTGCGAATACCGAGATTTGCGATTCCTTACTTAGCTACTTAGCGTAAATCGCAATTAAAAAATCGCTAAACTAGAAATCGCAATGGTACGTATGAAAAAAATCGCAATTTGCGAAATGATGAAATTCGTAATTTAAAGAATCGCAATTACCATCAAGTAGGAGCAGGTGGTAACCAGGTGCAACCTATTTAAGCAGCAACAGAATGCAACAGACTTCTTACCACAATGGCGGGGCTTTACCTGATAGCCAGGAGGATGCGGCTGAGAGCTGCTGGCCAGAGGAGGAGACGCCAGGAGAGGACATTCCGTTTGCGCGTCACCATGGACCAGCGCACTGATGAGGATATCTTTACCCATTACAGACTGGATGAAGACAGTATTGATGACTTAATAGAGGAACTCAGACCCTATCTAGAACACCCCACACGCAGGACACAAGCCATCCCCACTCACATCCAGGTCCTTTGTTCACTACACCTATTGGCCTCAGGTAGTTTTCAGGGGGTGATAGCCACAGCAGGAGGGGTGTCACAAAGTGCCCTTTCGCGTTTTTTCCATGCGTTCCTTGACGCCATGGTACAGAGGATGCCACACCACATTTACCTTCCCAGAACCCCACAGGAACTTCATCAGACCAAACAGGATTTTTACCAAATGGCCCAATTTCCCCATGTCATCGGGTGCATACAAGGTACGCACGTTGCAATATCCCCCCCTTCCCATAATGAGTACATGTTTAGGAATCGTAAATTCTACCATTCCTTGAACATACAGGTGGTGTGTCATGCAAAACACATCATAAGAGACATTGTAGCAAAATACCCTGGCAGCACGCACGACTCCTACATCTTCCGCCACAGTGGGATACACTGTAGGCTCCTCAATGGGGACTTTGGCGATGGCTATTTGCTAGGTGAATGCATTTGCACTGTATACACACTTGTCAAGGATTGCATGAGCTGGACAGTGGCTAACCATATACCTTCCCCCCCTCAGGTGACAGTGCATATGCAGTACGTGACTTCATTCTAACGCCCTACCTCAATCCTGGAAATGCAGCAGAGCGGCGGTACAACAGGGCACACATTGCAACAAGAGGCACCATAGAGAGGACCTTTGGTATTCTCAAAAGCAGATTCAGGTGCATCCACAAAAGTGGAGGGGCATTGCAATACAGCCCAGAAACGTGCTGCAAAATAGTCGTCGCATGGCCCATCCTGCATCCTGCACAACATTGCAACCAAGAAAGGTACACCGGTGAAGGTCAGTGAATCTGGCACATCTGATGTGGAGGGCCCAGCTCAAGGACGCATGCCTGCCAGAGTAGCAGGTGGAGCTGCTGGCCGTCAGAGGCGGGATGAGATTACGCGCAACTATTTCTAGGTAAGAAGAATGACACAATGCAAATTTCCAATTGACATACTGTGTTTATTCCTTAACATCAGTAATGTAAAAGACACACAGGCTGACTGGGAAAAATGCCCTTTATTATGTCCAGCACATGGTGATGCACAGTGCATGTATCCATTCATGGTTAAGTGTCCCTGCACACTGGTTAGCTGCACCAATGCAGTGTCTACATTGAAGTGTCCTTATTAGCGACGGGTGCGGGAGGAAGCTCCTGTCTGGGGATGCACATTGCCTCCTTCACTCATATCAGTTGCCCTACAGTTGCGTCCACTACGGCGCCTATCCATGGTTGGTGGTGGGGTTGCGCTGCTCCTTACTGATAGGGCATCATCATCAATTGGAGTTAGGACTCCTGGCCCTGTCGTGCGGATTGTGCGCAGTTCATCTACAGCCATAGATATTTGTAGCTGGGCCCTTCCAACGTCCTGATTATTGTGCGCAAACTCGCGCTGCATACTGATGCACCGTCTAGCTAGTATGTTGTTTGAGGAGGCCAGGCGGTTCACAGCACGTGTGTAGAGGTCCAGACGCTGCATCACCCTACGCCTGGCTGCGCGGTCAGCCCTGAGTTCACCACAGAGTTCCTCCATGGCACATGTTAAGCTCCTAAAGCCTGCCCTGACTTCCCTTTGGTGTAACTTTATGTTTTTGGCTTGCAGGCGCTGGACCTGCAACATATTGAGCTCAAGCCCAGCAAACACCAGGATCAACACCACTTGTTGCAGCACGGGACCTGCGTCTGTTCCTGACTTCCTGCATTGGCTCTGCATTGGGGTGCTGTTGTGTTGCAGGCTGTGTGTCCTTGTTTTGGCCATCCCCATCAGTGTCCTGGCCCTCGTCCTCCTAAGGGGTTAGAGGTCTCACTGTAATCCTCCTGCGGCGCTTGGGGGGGTTGACTGGACTAGCTCCGTCCTCACTTTCTTGGTCCTGCGCTGCTGCAGTTCTGGTAGGGGACTTGTGCCCTGTCTCCCACTGCCTGTTGCCTGATTAGTATTAGATGCTGTGGACATAAAGGCATACAATTAATTTCTGTTTTGTTTTGCCTTTGTAAATAAATAAATTCACCTTTGAGTATTACACTATTGTTGAGTCTCACTTTCATGATGCACATATGATTTTGGGGTGTGGCTGGTGTCAGACTACCAATGTAATTTGCACGTGACTACATCTCGCATAATGCTTTGCAGTGTGTGTTTGTATACCTGCACTGGATTATTACTTTCTCACTGCCCAAGGGTCGCTGCTGTGTGTGTGGGGGTAGTTGGGGATGGGTCAGGGGTGTGAAGGCATGCCTCTTACCTTGTCCTGCTCCTGGGGGGTCTGAGCTGTCCAGGTCTGACACTCCTATGACGCTCTCTGGCAGTAGTATTGCCTCCACAACTTCCTTCAATGGTGTTGAATCTGTGGCAGTCGAAGTCCCTGCACTGGTCCTCCTTGCTTCATCCAACCTGGCAGCCACCTTTTCTTTGGAGCGCTGCCGCATGTCATACGATCTTTTGCGGATGTCTACCACACTCTGATGTGTGACCCCTACTGCATTCACTTTATCCTGAATGTCTGCCCATAGGTGGCGTTTTCTTGTTTCAGGGACCCTCAGTGACTTCTTCCCTAAAAGAAGTTCATGGCTTGTTGCCATTTGTTCTATGAGGACTTCAAGCTCTGCCTCAGAGAATTTTTGTTTTCTCCTCCTCTGCTGTTCCTGCTGCTGCTGCTGAGGGGTGTCCTGGCTGGGCATGTCTCCTGTGTCCTGCATGTTCACAGTGCACTGCAGTCCCCTGTCTCCAACACTCCTTTACTCTGGCAAACAGTAGCACAGGTGCAGCATGGGTAGACTCACTTCCTGGTTGTGATGTCATCAAACTGCACCTGTGTTTCTGATTCGCACCTGTGTTTCTGATTCGCCGATTCGAAAATTCGCAATTTTGTGATTTTTTGCGGCAATATTGCAAATTTTTCCGTTAAGGAATCGCTACATTGCAAAAATTATAGAAAAAATTGCACTTTTTGGAAATCGCACATATTTTTGCGACTGTTAAGTTTTGATTGTTTTCATACATACCGTTTAGCGATTCTGAAATAGCGATTTCTTAAAAATCGCTATTACAGAATCGCTCAGTGGTATCTTGATACATATGGCCCTTAGTAAAAACAGCTTGTGATTTTGCGAATTGCAGCCTTATTGAGACCACAAATCAGTTTAATACTTTTGGCTCCTAATCTCCACACGGTTTTGATGCCAATTATCAATATCGTTGGGTCCCTATACATTCAAAACTCTTGTGATGTTCTCAGACCAGCTCCTTAGATCCTCAATAAAACTCAATACCATGACAAAGTGCAAATGGGTGAGGAAAGCAAGGTGCACAGTGTCATAGAAAGCTATTATGTTAACAGATTTCTTTCTACTTCACTGAAGAGAAACAGCCCTACACCTACATTTTTGTATATCTTTAAAAACACGGCAATGTTGGCTGCAATGTGATTCATTAAATGGCATGTTAATATAACAGGTTATAAAATTCACCTAAGTCAAGACACCCAATGGTTTTTTAACGGATACCACAATACAGCATAAACTGAGGCAAGGCGTATGTACAGTGAGTACAAACTAACTTTAGATATCAAATAGTTTAACCCTTGGTGCGTTTCATTTATATTTCAATATCAGCACCTTAACATTTCCGAATAGAATGTTGGAGGCAAAGCTCAAATAGGAATTGTGCTCTGGCAGCCACAGCAGCCTCTGTAGGCTGAAGTTTGCGAGGCCGAGATTAGGTGGAGGCAATCCCATAATGAAGGTGCTTGTATGTGACCACTCTCCTCTTCACCTCTGTCGCTACTTCCTGCAGAAATGTGCTTTTGCAGAAGGATCTGACAAATCTGGTAAGACATAAATGAGGGTCTGAGTTGGTTATATCAGAACTCGCCCATGACCTTATGCCCTCTGGGTCCTGTCCACCCAACCCACCTAGTCCTGGAGGGGTATACTTTAGAGAGCTTTGTGGAGATACATGAAATTCTTGTTATTTATTTCTTTGTGGCAGAGACCTTATCAGTCGCCTGAGGCTTTGGGCAAATCTTTGTGTTGGAAATTCACCTTTTAGGAGACAATACGCCCCATTTCCTTGATGGGCTTCTTTCCAAGGAGTGGGCTGCCTTGATCGGTTGCATGAGGGCATGGTGTTAATATCCTGACATAAGGAGACCTGAGGGTCAATGAGAAATGATTCAGCAGCGATTATTTTATGGTGGTTGATGGCTCTATTTCAGCCTTTAAAACAGATCAGGTGAGGTTGATTTCTTTTTAATTTTATTCAGAATTAAAAAACAAAACAGAATAAGTTAAAACATTGACTTAAATGATAGATTTAAGTGCACATTTATAAAGTAGTTGTCTTTGCCACGTGGGCACATGCAGTGAGTGTACAGTGACGTGTTACTTTGATAAAATAAACAGCCGGCTACCTGGCTCTCTCTGAGTCATGCTGAGCCATTAATCTCATTGATCTGGGTATTCAACATTTCAAAGGAGGCTTAATGCTTTGTGTTAATGAACTAGAGAGCATGTTAATTTGATATGAGCCTGTGTCTTTAATCATTGATGTGGGTACACCAGTATTTGGAATTTTAATAATAATTTACAGAATCTTTCTCTAGTTCCCAAAACTACATACACCATGGGCCTGATGTACAAACCTTTTTTGCTGTCGCAAACGGGAAATCGGGCCGTTTGCAATCACAAAAAAAGGTTCTGGCATGTACAAACGCTATTTTGCGAGTTGGTGATTCACAAAATAGCTTTTGCAACTCTCACTATTAGCAAGGGGGATCCCTTCCTAATAGCAAGTCACAAAGTAATGTACCATTGTTTTGCAACCACATTTGCGGTCGCAAAACACTAGCAGTTTACCACCTACTATAAGTAGGTGGTAAGCCACTCACAAAAGGGTAGGGGTCCCCAGGGGACCCCTTCACTTTTGTGAGTTTGTGCGAAAATGTTTTTTTAAGAGCAGGCAGTGGTCCCAGGGATCACTGCCTACTCTGAAGAAAAGAAACAGATATGTTTCATTTTTCTTTCTTAAATGCATCTCGTTTTCCTTTAAGGAAAGCGGGCTGTGTTAAAAAAAAGAACTTCTTTATTAAACAACAGTCACAGAGGTGACATGCTTCATCATCTGGGATCTCCTTCCGGCTGTAACTCCTAGTACAAGTCCACAAGTGTGGAAGACCCATGAGGTATGACTGATTTTATCTTCTACTCATACTATGATGTGTAAGCGAAATCTTCCTGGTGGCTCAGATTTGAAGGATGGATGTGTCAAGGAGGTTTGGAAGACAGACATATGCAATTTATATATGCTGTTGATCTCGTCACAAAAAGCAAAAGCTCTGGCTAGGACAAGTTACCTCTTAGCAGCAAATGCTTGAATATAGGTTTTAGGTCAATTCTTCTCTTGTTCCTGAAGCTTATGAAGCTATTGAGGTTTGTGTGGATATTGCTCATTAGCTGTATGTGTCGGGTTCTCCATATGATCCACCTGTATCATTCAACGCTCATGCCAAAAGGGGTTTCCAGGGAATTGTTTTTTATAGTACGGTAAGTAGGCTCTTCCATTCTTTTTTGCCTTGGCCCACTGATTGAAGTCAGTAAAAGCAGAAGCTTCCCACACCTTCCTGGGGACCAACAAGGGATAGGCCTTTGCTCGTTCATCAAGTCAGACCGTATGGCAAGTTTCTATCAAACCGATGGCTGATGGAGAGTTTCCTTTGGCATGCACTTAACCAATTCCTAGAAGTGATCAGGAGACTCCACCCACTAGACCCTTTCTTGTCTAAGATGCCGACTGAGAAAGGACTGCAGATGGGTCCTGGGGAAGTTCTGGTAATGACTTGCTGGAACATACACCTCTTAAGAGTTTTGAAGGGATTGAGATAAGTTAATTCTGATTCCAAATCGCATTTCCTAACAAAGGGCTGTAAAATTGTATTTCTAGACAACATATATTTTTTATGGAGAATCTGTGGTAAAAACAATGGTCTCCCAGATCCAGGTTCCTTACTAAGGGCTATAAGAGACATTAGAACTTTGGAATGTTGTGGGCTACATTGAAGACAATGGAGTGCTCCCTGCTACTACGGGCCAGTAAAGGCCCGCAGAGCAACATTCCAATGTTTTAAAAGGCCTCTCGGAGCTCGAGGGGATTTGAATCCCCTCGAGCTTTGAGAGGCCTTTGTTTTATTTGTTAGAACATTCTGCTCTCTAGTGGCAGAATGTTGTAATAAAGAAAAACCAAAGGTGATGATGGACGGAGCGTTGACAATACAAACACTCACCCCCAGTCAACTGATCTGGGTTTAATCCATCACCGTCCTTTAGCTCACTCCGCCACCCCAGTTCAGACAAGTCCATATGCAAATCAGTCTGACCCTGTGCCTCATGGGAACAGTCCAGCCCGAACTGCCAAGCCATGTCGTCCCTGGACCGGAATCAAGCTTCCCAGGACCGGTTTCTGGTATTTCAGCCGGGCTTGCTTGACTCCAGTGGCAAAGTGAGCAAGGGACTCACGTCTGAGCATACTCTGCCAACTTAGGGCGAACAAAGAAAAATCAAAGGTGATGATGGACGGAGCATTGACAATACAAACACTCACCCCTAGTCAACTGATCTGGGTTTAATCCATCACCGTTCTTTAGCTCACTCCGCCACCCCAGTTCAGACATGTCCATATGCAAATCAGTCTGACCCTGTGTCTCATGGGAGCAGTCCAACCCGAACTGCCAAGCCATGTCCTCCCTGGACCCGAATCAAGCTTCCAAGGACCGGTTTCTGGCATTACAGCTGTCTTCAGCCGGGCTTGCTTGACTCCAGTGGTAAAGTGAGCAAGGGACTCACGTCTGAGCATACCCTGCCAACTTAGGGCGAACAAAGAAAAACCAAAGGTGATGATGGACGGAGCGTTGACAATACAAACACTCACCCCAGTCAACTGATCTGGGTTTAATCCATCACCGTTCTTTAGCTCACTCCGCCACCCCAGTTCAGACATGTCCATATGCAAATCAGTCTGACCCTGTGCCTCATGGGAACAGTCCAGCCCGAACTGCCAAGCCATGTCCTCCCTGGACTGGAATCAAGCTTCCCAGGACCGGTTTCTGGCATTACAGCTGTCTTCAGCCGGGCTTGCTTGACTCCAGTGGCAAAGTGAGCAAGGGACTCACGTCTGAGCATACCCTACCATGCTTGCGGCTGCATTTTGTATCATCTGCAACTTTTTTTAAATGTTGAGTTTGCAAGTTCTGATACAGCCTGTTGCAGTAATCCAATTTCAATAATACAATTGCTGTCAAAGCCATCCTCCTTGAGTCCATGGGTAAATAAGGGAGAATTGTTTTAAGTTTCTTGATTAAGTAATAGGAAGTTGAAATAATGGCATTTATTTGATGAACATAGGACCGTTTATCATCAAAGACAACTCCTAAAATGTTTGCTTTGGCTACCGGTTTTAGTGATTCCCCTAACTCTGCAGGCCACCAAGAGGCATCCCATGTTGGTACAAGATCACCCGGAAGGACCGCGTCAACCAGACGGGAGGAGGCATCGCCATCGTACACAAGAACACCATCCGCATCTCGACTAACTCTGAGGAAACCTTCACCGCCGCCGAACACCTGCACTTCCAGATACACACTGACCCCAAGACCACCCTCCGAGGCACCCTCATCTACCGACCACTGGGACCACACACACAATTCAGCGAAGACATCGCAGATTTCATCAGCCCGCATGCCCTTCCCTCCGCATACTACATCCTCCTAGGGGACCTCAACTTCCACCTGGAGAACAACAACGACAGAAACACCACCGCCCTGCTGGACAACCTCGCCAACCTCGGACTCAAGCAACTGGTGAACACCCCCACCCACTACGCCGGCCACACGCTTGACCTCGTCTTCTCATCCAGCAAGCACATCTCCTTCAGCCACGCCACCGGACTCCACTGGACCGACCACAGCTGCGTCCACTTCAGCTTCAGTAGAACTACGAACCACCACCACCCGCAACAGGTCCCCCGCCGAAGCTGGAGCAAGATCACCGCTGAGCAGCTCACTGCCTCCCTCAGCCAGAACACTCCCACCAGCACAACAGACCCCAACGAAGCAGCCAGCAAGCTCACCAAGTGGCTGACCGCCTGCGCCGATGACCTCGCACCACTAAAGAACCCTCCCAGCAGACCCGGCAGCAAGAAAACCCCCTGGTTCACCGACAAACTCAAGGAATCCAAGAAGAACTGACGCACCCTCGAGAAAGCCTGGCGGCTCGACCAGACCACAGACAACAGGACCGCCCTCAAGCACGCCACCCGCAAACACCGTCAGCTGATCCTCGCCACCAAGAAGACGGCACTCAAAGAACGACTGGACAACAACGCCCATGACAGCAAGGAACTCTTCAGCATCATCAAAGAGTTCTCCAACCCCAGCGCCGGAAACAACGACATCACTCCCTCGCAACACCTCTGCAACTCACTTGCCTCGTTCTTCCACCGCAAGATCGCCAACATACACAACAGCTTCGACGCACAGACCACGCACCCTACCACGGAACCAACGCCCGCCACCACCACCCACTGCAACTGGACCCCGATCAGCACCGAAGACACCACCCGCACGATGAACTCCATCCACTCCGGATCACCAACCGACCCCTGCCCACACCACGTCTTCAACAAAGCCGACGCCATCATCGCCCCCCATCTCAGAGACACCATCAACTCCTCCTTCCACACCGCCACCTTCGCGGAGAGCTGGAAGCACGCCGAGCTGACGACCCTCCTGAAGAAACCAACGGCGGACCCCACCGACCTCAAGAACTACCGTCCCATCTCGCTCCTTCCTTTTCCGGCCAAAGTCATCGAGAAGACCATCAACAAACAGCTTGCCGCCTTCCTCAAGACGAACGGATCCCTCGACCCTTGGCAGTCCGGGTTTCGGGCCAACCACAGCACCGAGACTGCCCTAATCGCAGCCAACGACGACATCAGAACCCTGATCGACAACGGTGAAACAGCGCCCCTCATCCTCCTGGACCTCTCTGCGGCGTTCGACACTGTCTGCCACCGCACCCTAGTGAAGCGCCTCAGCAACATTGGAATCTGAGAGAAAGCGCTGGAGTGGATCATTTCATTCCTCAGCGGAAGAACCCAGAGAGTCCGCCTCCCTCCGTTCAGATCTGAGGCCACCAAAGTCATCTGCGGCGTACCACAAGGATCTTCACTCAGTCCAACCCTCTTCAATGTCTACATGAGCCCCCTCGCAGCCATCGCACGCCAACACAACCTCAACATCATTTCCTACGCCGACGACACCCAGCTCATCCTCTCCCTCACCAACGACACCACCACCGCCAGAGCCAACCTACACGAAGGGATGAAAGACGTCGCCGACTGGATGAGGAACAGCCGCCTAAAACTGAACTCAGACAAGACGGAAGTCCTCATCCTGGGATCATCACCCTTTGCCTGGGACGACTCCTGGTGGCACCCGGCCCTGGGCGCCGCTCCCAAACCAACAGACCACGCACGCAACCTGGGCTTCATCCTGGACTCCTCCCTGTCAATGACCAGACAAGTCAACGCAGTCTCATCCTCATGCTTCAACACCCTGCGCATGCTCCGCAAGATCTTCAGATGGATCCCCACTGAAACCAGGAAGACCGTCACCCAGGCACTCGTCACCAGCCGACTGGACTACGGGAACACCCTCTACGCCGGAACCACAGCCAAACTTCAAAAAAGACTATAACGCATCCAGAATGCCTCCGCACAACTCATCCTGGACATCCCCCGACACAGCCACATCACCGGACACCTGAGAGACCTGCACTGGCTCCCCGTCAGCAAGAGAATCATGTTCAGACTCCTCACCCACACACACAAGGCTCTCCACGACCTGGGCCCCAAGTAACTCAACAACCGCATGACCTTCTACACGCCCACCCAACAGCTACGATCGACCAGCCACGCACTCGCCACCGTACCACGCATCCGCAGAACCACTGCCGGAGGAAGATCCTTCTCCTACCTGGCAGCCAAGACTTGGAACTCCCTCCCCACCCACCTTCGGCGAACCCAAGACCATCTCCCTTTCAGGAAGCAGCTCAAGACCTGGCTGTTGGAGCAGTAACATCCCCCTCTCCCAGCACCTTCAGACCCTCCCGGGTGAGTAGCGCGCTTTACAAATGCCGCGATTGATTGATTGATTGATTGATCTTGGTTTTGTCTGAGTTAAGTGTCAGACAGTGGTTACACATCCAGCTATAAAATTCCAGCATACAGTTTTGAAACCGAGGTGGAGGAAAGGGTTAATTTTTGAATGGTAGCCACCACAATTTGTGTGTCGTCTGCATAGGATGTCAGATTAAAACCAAATTTCTGTATCAGAGGGGTTAGTTCTGACACATAAATATTAAAAAGTGACTGACTCAACGATGAGCCCTGTGGAACCCCACATGGTAGGACATTAGGAGTTTATTTATACTGGTCCAGGGCAACTGACTGTCATCTGTCCGCCAAGAAGGAAGATAGCAGGGAGATAGCAAAATCTTTTGCAGCCAATTTTTGGGGCGGAATTTCAGCAGGTTATGGTCAACAGTATCAAATGCTGCCGACACTTAGGGGAGAATTAGGGCAGCAGCCCCACCTGTGTCTATCACTTCCCTAATCTCCTCAGTAGCAATGACTAGTGCGGTCTCCGTGCTATGTTCGGAGTGGAAACCAAATAGGGAAGAATTAAGTAATTCATTTTCTTGTTCATACTAGGCTAATTGTTGATTCCTGATTTTTTCTACTATTTAGTAGGTAGACCAGGCTAGAAATGTGACGATAATTATTTTGATTGGATGGGTCCAAATTAGGTTTTTTTTATAGTGGGAGGACATACGCACCCTTCAAAAGGGTAGCGAAAACTCCGGATTTAAACATGAATATAAGATTTTAGTCAGAGTAGTGCATACTTTACTGGCTATCGTTCTCAAGACAGAGATGGGACAAGGATCCTTTGGGGATCCTGATTTAGCTTCCATCCTACTTTTAGATGTTTTTTCTGTTTTTCCCTTCATCCTTCTTTCCACTTATATGTGCGTTTCCTCCCTTCTGCTCTTCATAAATGTTTGATGAGGAAAAATAAGTGCTGACTAACAAAAATGAGTGCTGGTGGGACCCACTGGCAACCACTGGCAAAAAAGCACTTTTTTGCTCAACTTTTGTGTTTTGTCCTTCATGCAATGAAAACACATTCCCTAAAAACAGTTTCTGTTGTTGCCTTATTATTTCTGTGGAAAAGCATGATGCACTATTGTTTCAGAGGAACAGCATGATGCATATTGACCCCTCCAAATACTGTAAGGGTCTTCACATTCCTAGCTTGTGTCCAGTCAGGTATAGCTGTGTTCCTGATGAGCCCATAACCAGGTTGCTTGGGTTTCGGTTCTTGCAGAGGCCAGTGCCATAACAGCTGCCGGGGACCCGAAAAATCCAGTTATGGTTGCTTCAGCACACCCAGAGTCAAATGTGGTGGGGGGTTCGCACCACACCCACCCCCCAAGAGTTAGCGCACCAAATAGAGGCACTGAAACACCTGCCAATGGGGGAGGGGGGGCAGGTAAAGGTTTGAACACCACAATGGGGGTAGCCGTTGCCGAACAAATTGGCCTGGGGGTTTATAGGGCACTGCTCCTTCAGCACAACTCATGTCTTTCACCTCGGGGAGCTGGGGAGCGTTGCCATGATGATTTTCAAAATGAGGATTCGCTAGAAGAGGTTTACTTTATTCAAAAACTTCCGGCCGGACCAGGAAGGATTGTTGGTTCAAGCCACTGCGTGTCCTTGGAGGCAAACAGTGCTGTGTTTGTCCCAACACCTTTAAAGAAAGACATCCCTGTGAGGCAGTCCTCGGTGGCTCCGGAGGAGCTGTGGTTGTCCGGGCCCGGCAGGATCAGCTCCCCGAACACCTAGGTTTTGTGGAACGCCTGACCAGGTCAGAGCATCGCCACCAGAAAGCAAGCCTCCCTCCAGGGAATATCCAGCGGCACCACACTCGGTGCATCTGAGCTGCAGTAGAACATTGAGGTGAGCTGCAGCGGAGGCATGGGAAATGACTTTCTTTAGGCCGCAAAGTGAGGTGAGAAGCGGAGAGGCGATGGTGTTCTAATCCCCTCGTCCTTCATGAGTGATCAAGGCCATAGAGGAGCCAAGTGGCAGCAAAGGAAGCTGAGGGGACCCAACTCCAAACCACTTGACCGCTAACACGGAAGAGGGAGGCCAGCGTGAGTTGACCGCTCCTCCAAGTGCGGCAAGGCAAAAGGGGGAATCGCGAGCAGGTGCGAGACCTGCCTGGAAAAACCTAGCATGAGTCCCCCCCGACCTCCATGTGGCAGGGCCAAGGAGCATTAAAAGTGATACACTTACCTCCCAAAAAATATATTTATAAAAAAACAAAGATGGCGCGCTGGCCCCTAGTGATGCAACAGAACATCTGATTTTCCTGCAGTGGCAAACTGAATTCTCACACCCTTGCACACAACAGACCTACTTGCTGCTCAATCATGAGTTCAAATCCTGAAACAGCCATGGTAGTCCTGTTGCAGTCTATAAACTACGGACCAATCAAGTCAAGTCAATAAATCTTTATTCTGCCACATTATGACCATACCAGTAGATATACACAAGTAGTAACCAGTACAAATATGTAGTAAAAAGCAGGAAATATAAAAATATGTTAGCCCTTATGTACATATGACATAATGTAATACGACCTGTACAGCCAACCTATCCAATATTAAAAAATAAAAGCATTATAATATCACTACCAGAATTAAAAAGTCATCAAATAGGATGGATGACATTTTAACATTCAACTCAGCAAAGCCCAGATCTTCTACTTGGGTTCAATTTTTTTCCTTCAACGTTCAGTGCCCGCTAAAATGCTGGCAACCCCATAACATATTAGAGGGGATGGAAGCATTTGCAATTATATTAGGGCTGGTCTTACTTGTGCAAATTGGTAGTCTTTAAAATGAGGTAAAATGGGCTTAGACCGTATATCATTATAAAAACCACAAAAAAATCAAAGTGCATCAATTCTTGTTCCGAAAAGTCGTCGCAAGAACAGGCTTTTAAAGATCCTACCTTAGCAAAATCCTGTGGTACTGTAAGGAGCCAGTGAATGCAATTGAACCTGAATCTTGATTTTTAAAAAAACAATGATACAGATTATTGATAAAATCCCAAAAAGATTTGTCTTAAATCCCTAGGCTTATTTCATGTAAAGTCTAACTGTGGGTTTGATGAATTCAGTTGTTTCCCTTTCCAGCCTTCTCTTAGTTAAAAAATTGAATTCTAATAGCTTTCACTGCCCCAAGGTGCAGTTGTCTTGGTTGGTTAAAAAGCTTCTGGGTGCCCCATTGCTGTGAGCTGTTGTACAACATAACTTAGCCAGGGATGTCTGCGAACCTGTCTAACTACATGCAGTCCTCTAAAATAGTTTGACTTAAGCGGGGCTTAGGTCTAGATCAGATTTTTTGCCACCATATTAGCGGGGCTACTGCAATACAATCTGTAATATAACCCTGCTTTAAATCTTCATGCACCATAAATGCAGGGGTACTCAGGGGAGCAGCTAAAAGTTTCCTTAGACATGTATTTTCGGCCCCTTGCAGATCATTTACCTCCTTGTAGCCCCAAACCTCACTGCCATATGTTGCAATAGAGATACATTTCTAATTATAAACTATCAATAATGGCAATAAGGGTTTACTCCCTAATCTAGCAAAGTCCAAAGTTGTACCTATGGCTCTCGCTAGAGTGTTTTTCTTCAATGCTCGCTGGGTCACCCAGGATCCCTTTTCATCAAATAGTACACCCATATAAGTATATGTAGCAACGCTGGACAACTCCCCACCTTTGCATAAAAGTGCCTGCCTCTCACGCCTGGTCTTACCCGATGACATTATATGAGATTCTGTAAAATTAGTAGAAAGGTCCAATGAGACCATAAAATCAATAAAAGTATTTACAAGTCGATGGGTGGTAGGCCACTCATATGTCTCTCAAATGGGGGAGGGCCGGTCAACTGGTGCGTCTGGTGGTGAGGCCACCTGGGGATGAAATGGAACCTGTTTTCAGCAACTCTAGAGGGATTGAAGACCACCAGGTGTTTTGATAAAACCACCATCACATGGTCTGAATTGATCGGCAGGCTATTTTGGCGAGGTGCAGAGTCACATAAGGCAATCGAAAACTCAAGGGGGAAATTAAACATCTCTGTGAGCAGATTTTGCAAGATCAATATCCTGGAGAGCATCAGGCATGGCTTCATCAACTCTGGGTGCCCAAAGCCTTATGCACCGGACGGGGTTCACCTGTCAGAGAAGGGGAAGGAGGTTTTTTGGGCCAACCTATTGGGAGTGATGGCTTTTGCCAGCTGTACATTAATATTTTTTTTAAACAGACGAATCAGGGGGTGCCGCCGGTAGCCAGAAGCCTCCCTTACAGAGTGGCGGATAAGCAGGGAAATGGTTGTTGGTTATGGAGGCAGGGCGTTGTGTAGGAGAGGGGCCACTCACTTGGGATGCCTTGCGGCAGGGTGAGTAAGACGGGAAAGGGGATAGCAAACAGAGATGCATTTGCAGCCCAAACTCGCTGGATGGCAGGGCACAAAAGGGACAAACAGGGTAACAAGTTGGAGCCTAACTCTGGGGAGAGACTACCCCCACATGCAATCAGTATGAAAACCAACGGAACACTTTATGACCCCAAAACCATCAAGAATGATTTAGGACCACTAAACCGAACGAACCAGAATAACAAACTGCCACAGGATGATTTATGCCCTTTAAGATGAGAAAAATCATTTATGATACTAATGTATGACAGTCTGTGATGATGATTTATGGCCAGGGTCATAAAGTTATGGCCAGGGCATTGTATTATAAGAGCTAGTTTGTACGTCATTCAAATAAAAACTGGGGCCAACATCGACCACAACACAACAATCCATGTTTGCTAATTCATTGCAAGTACATATTTAAGGGTTGCACTCAATTTGGAGTGGGCACAGTGCAGGGGTTAAAGGAGGACCTGGCTTGGCAGTTTGGGCTGAACTGTTCCCATTGGAGCAGGGTCAAGACTGATTTGCATATTTTTAGGGCCAAACTCAGGTGGAACAGTGTGCAAAAAACAATGGATTGGGATGAGACCCAAGTAATTACCAGTGGCTGCCATTAAATCAAGCATTCCATCCATCACTCTATTTGTTAATTAAAAATAAAAGACCCAATCAGATCTCCGGAATGAGGTGGGAGCATGAGTAAAGTAATGACATGGCTTATCATGAAAAGTGTTTTTTAATAAGTAACATGACACAGGATCACAGTTACTAAAGCGCAGCAGATTTTCGTAACAACACAATTCAGTGCTGCTTATATGGGCATTTAAAATTGTAAGAAAATTGATACTATTGTTTCCTTTATGTTTCGTACAGCGGGGGTCCAGGCAAAACTTTAGTAAACCTTGGTCTTATTATGGTGAGAGCATCTACATACTTTTTTTTATCATACTTCAAGTTTTAGCTTATATCGCAGAACGTGCTGCTTCTTCAGCACCCAGTCTTCCTTCCAAAATGGCTTTTTCATTCACTAAATAGAACAGTCCCTGCCTCATGGTGCAAACAATGCACGTTGTATATTGTAATAGAACAATTAAGTAGGTAGTGGAATGATGCACTTGTTCATCAGTCCGTGGCTGCGGTTGCGGTCTGACCACAGCGAGCTCGGCGGTCCACCCGCCATATTACGAGATTGTTAGAGGGCCCTTGCAAAGATCAAGGTCATCAGTAGACCGCTGCAGCTGTGGTCGAGAAAAATCAGCTGCCATTCGGCGGTACAGAGGAGTCTCACCGCCGTCCGTATTGCGAAGTTTGCTGTGTCAGAGCCCATTTAAAAGTTGTAGGGCTTCATTTATTGTTTCTTTTAGATTATGTACATAGTTTAGGCTAAATGATTAAATTGTATTTTGTGTCAAATAAGAAATTGATTTACACTATTTAACCTGTTATTATGTGTGGTCTGGAGATGGGATTTGGGGTGAAAATGTTACAGGCGTTTAGCAGTGTGCACACTTCCACAGATCTACTTAGTGACACAGTTTGAAGTTAAGCAGCATCCAAGGCTCTGGAGCATCAGTGATTAACTACAGTAACCACTACTGATACTTCCCGTAACCTCTGGCTATTTCTTAACCAGATGAAAAAAGCTCTAATAAGTTTATATGTGGATTCAGTGTGCCCACGTCAAAAGGTCATTTTTTAAAATTTCAACAGGTATCTGCATACTATAGTTCCTAAAAATATTTTGTCATGCTTTGTTGTAAAATCATATCAGTTTTTTTCTACCTGATTTTAGCCACAATGGCATTAGTAAGCTGTATATAAAACATAAAGACATAGAACAGAGGCATCCCTTACAAAACAGAGAGTCAATTTACATGAATGAGATTGGCATTACAATTACATGTATGGACAAAACAGTATCACTGCTCATAACAAAAACTTCAAGCAGTATTCACATCAATTACCACACAGCATTTGAAAGGTGGCCTTTTGCAAAGACCTTTATTTCTGATGCAATAAATCAGTCCTTTACATACAGAAAGCATGTTTTGTTACTTGATTCATTGGACTAATTCAGGGCATGAATTAACAATTTTAATGCAGTTCTTCCAGTCATTTCTAAGGTTCCAAAAAAGATATCTTGGTAGTGGTAACTAAGCAAATGGCCCAGCATGTGTGTGTATGTTGCATATACAGGAATAGTTGCCAAAAGACAGTGAAGATATAGACTATCTATGTGGTCAGAGAAATGTTTTATGAGACTAGGCCCTTTCAAAATGTAAGCAAACAGATTATGTATGGTAATGTTCCGAATGAGTGAGACAATCCAAACAGGTGAATGCTAATGCTGTTTAATGCCAAAGAACTTATCTCCGACCCTATGGACAATTCGCCTAAAGGTAAAAGGCAGGCTTCCTCGGGCTGTTTCATGAAGGTTCACTTACACCTGACGTCTAACTTTAGACCTGAAGTATAAGTTTAGACCTAAAGTCTAACTTTAGACCTTAAGTCGAACGTGAGACTTACAATCTAAGTTTACACCTAAAGTTTAAGGTTAGACCTCAAGCCAAACTTCAGACCTAATCTCTAACTTTACACCCGAAGTCGAAGTTAAGACCTGAAGTCTATGGGGCCGATTCACAAAGACCCCACAGTGGTGCCGGAGCATGGGCAGCAGTCATGGAAAGACCTCTGCACTGCAGTTACTCATTACAGAGGTCCCGTGACGAGTGTGGGGCCCCCCACGCGTGCAGGGGCCCCCATGACTGCAGGGCCTCTATCAGGTGTGCACAGGCCGTATGTGAATAGGGCTCTTAGTTTAGATTTT
This sequence comes from Lissotriton vulgaris, assembly GCF_964263255.1. Taxonomy (NCBI): domain Eukaryota; kingdom Metazoa; phylum Chordata; class Amphibia; order Caudata; family Salamandridae; genus Lissotriton; species Lissotriton vulgaris. The sequence goes on along the minus strand of NC_141695.1, from coordinate 1,299,153,048 downwards.
AGATATAAAGATAGACTATCGTTTTTTTCTATAGATTATTTTTATTGTTTTACATTTTTTTATTACATTAAAAAACAAGCATTTACAATGCAACGGTTTCACCTTTGCAAAAGTTAGAGCTATTGGCATTGTAAATGACAACATTTTTATTTTTGTGTTGGTTTTGAAAACAGATAAATAAATGGCATTGTCATTTACAATGCCAATAGCTTAATTCCTCGCAAATGCCACACACACACACCGAGAGCCCCCCACACAGAGCCCCCTCACACACCCACACAGAGCCCCCCCCACACACACACAGAGCCCCCCACACATACATCTACCTATTTCAGGTTTCCATTGGACACGCCCTCTGCTGGCATCGTCGCCTTCGACCTCACTGCCACATTCAAAAGTCTGCCTAGGATGACCGGATGACTCCATGTCACGAGGACATAGCTTGCCTGATAACAATGATATCTCCAGACAATGTCCAGAAGGGGTACGTCAGTGACTGCTCTGATGCCTCCCTGAAGCTCCTCTCCCCGCTCTTCCAACCTTGCTCCCTCTGCCAGTCTGATCACACAACTAGATTCTGTTATGCCAAGAAGAAGCTTATGCCGAGAGCCCTGGCGTGTCCCAGATCCGAGTGTGAGGATCTCGCCAGTCTGAATTCAGCACTTTTGTGATGCATTTTGGGGCTTGTAGAAATCAAGTTCACTTGTTCACTCAATTGTGAGTGAAGGACGGCATGTAAAAGTAAACGCTGCAAATAAACTGGATGGCAAAGAAAGAATGAGAAAGGAATATAGGAAGGGTTAAAGGATTGAAGTATGAAAGAGCAGTGCAGTGAAAGGAAAGTGTTAGGGAGGGAGTGGGGGTGAAAAAAGTACAGACGGACAGGACGGTGTTGCGGATGCTGAGATGGGGCTCGGGAGCATAGGGTGTGGTGTAACAGGACAGTGGGGATGGCAGGGTTTCCGGGGTGGGGGAGGCGAAGGCTCGGAGCTGCCGTCTTTGGAGGGGGTGCGGTTGGGTTGGGGTCTCTGCGTTGTTTACCGTCCTGCGGATCCTGGGCAGTGTGATTGGTCTCCTTGGGGGGCTCATGCGGAAGGGTGGACACCATGTTTAGGCATCCTGGGGAAGAGGCAGCAAGGAGTTTCATTGCTGAGTTAGGGGGAGCGCTGTGCCGCATTTCTGCTGTTTTGGCCGCGGGAGGTTCGTGGTCAGGACGAAGGAGACGGATTGGGGGTCGGGACGGAGGCAGCAACGTGATGCCTAAAAGAGTGAACATAACGGGAGCGATTAAGAAGACTACCTCTTCCACCGGCCTTAATAATGTTTAATTGTCTCACAGTTTCAAAATGTAAATATCTGAATATCAATTATTTGTAACAGAATCATTACTGTTACTCAATCACCCTCAACAGTTATCAACAGTTAACGCTCAGTGAAGAATCAAAATACTGGCTGGATGGCAAACTATGGGAATTGCAGAAATTTTGTTTACAAGTTTAAGCCTCGCACCTAATCACGTGGGACACGCCATGCTAGGCAATCCCCCCTTTAGGGAATCTCCCCCCACCCATACATTTTAAGGGTTACAATAAGAAAAAAAACATTCCGGAGCATTTCACGTCCTCTGTAATTACCATCATTTCGGGGTTGTATTAAAACACTTCCGGACAACCTACATTCACATACAGTATACACCAAACTTTTGTAGCGTTATTTACCGTGATGACAGATTTGATGTGGACCATGTTGCAATATGATCCGGCCCTCGAGTTCCAAATCAAACAAGCTGTAAACTGGTACTCAACACCGGTGAAGTGGAGCTCTCGCTACCGGATGAACTAGAATAATATTTAACTCAATGGTTCTAGTACGAATGTTGTTTACTACACTACGCAACCCGTGCCAGCGTGCTAATAAACTCGTTTTCTAAGATCAGCCAGCTGTAGTTACAGCGCACTGCATGGTTTATGCGTGTCCACGGAAACAGCCAGGTAACAGGTGAAGCTAGAAATGGGTCTTCCCCTTCCAAGCGCTATTTCATAACCATAAACCAGGAAAAATGTAATAAACCTTATAGATTTGCCATCCCAGAGAGAAACATATGACACATTGATTTTGTTTTGCAACCCATGAAGACATGGCAACCAACCCTAATCAGGCGGGAGGTTCCCGAAAAAGGGGCTTACAGTTACTCTTACCTCCCTCCTCCCTGCAGATTACTTCCAATATCCGATTACGTTCGCCTTGCTTCCGACTCTGAACAGCTTCAACAAGCATTTACAAATGTGAATGGGCACACGGAGGGGGGGGGCACAGACAGCGGGAGGGGGGGCACAGACAGCGGGAGGGGGGGCGGGCGAAGATAGGACAGTCAGCAAGTACGAACAAGGGGGGGTGGGCAGGACAGCAGCAAGAAGTCAGTGATATACACTTTATCGACCTTAGAAGAATGAAGGTTGATGTTTTCCCACAGCTATTAAAACTCTTAGGGTATATACGAGTCTTTGCAAAGTTCCCCTTACTCACTTGCTCCCCTTGATCATCTTACTCACTCACCCTTTGATCACTTAGTTATATTATCTTGTTATATTATCTGGAATCGATACCTGTTATCTGAAAGTTGCATTCGTACGTCTGCCGTGAGCGTATTTTATCGTGTTTCCCACGAAGATTTCAATCTGTAATTTGCAGATGATTACACCGATTTCCGTTTTAAAGTACTATAACCAACTGATTTGTTTTACCAGCAGATATATCTATTCACTAAATATAATCGGTAAGTGAAAGGGGAGGGGGGGCGGGAACGGGCACACGGGAAGGGGGGCGGAACGGGCACAGGACAGCGAGGGGAGGGCGGGAACGGGGCACAGGACAGCGAGGGGGGGAGGGCGGGAACGGGGCACAGGACAGCGAGGGGGGAGGGCGGGAACGGGGCACAGGACAGCGAGGGGGGGGCGGGAAGGCAAGGAAAAGGAAAAACAAGCACTCACCCACCTGGACTTCCTCCAACGTCGGTGGGCCGCAGAATGAGAGCAACATGGCGCTGAAAAAAACAAAAACAACTCCGCCCACCGCCGCATGGTTACAATAAGAAACAAGTCAGGTCCCGGGCCGTGCTGTGATTGGCTGACGTCAAGGGGGTGTCCCGGGCCGGCAACCAATCACAGCGCGGCCCGGAAAATGACGTCACGGGGGTGTCCCGGGCCCGCAGTCAATCACAGCGCGGGCCGGGACAGACGGCAAAAGGGGCGGGTTTAAAAAAAGATCCAGAAACGCCCCCGAATTGCGTTTTCACCAGAAACCGTGATTGACAGCCTCTGTCTCCCAATGGCTAGCGTCCATTAATGGAGCTAGCGAATTGGAAACAGAGGCGGTCCGAACATCCATACTGTTAACAAAAGTTTTCGATCTGGGAGGGGCACTGCGTGCCCTCGCCAGGTCGAAACCTAAAAATGTAAAACACATAGTTAAAGCATAAACATAAAGGGTAATGCAGGAATGGTGCACAAAAACATATAATAATGACATATCAAATTTGTAGATGACGAAGATTTTAAATAGCAAGCAAAATAAGACCAAGTTACCTATCAGACCCATACTATTTCTGCCATTAAATGCTAACATGGAGAAGTGTGGCTCACCGGTTAGAGCAGGCAGACCCTGAAGCAGAGGTCAGACCCGGGACCAGGGTTCAATTCCCGACGCAGCAGGGTCTTTAGCTCAAATGTCCATGGACTCGATAATTCTCGCTTCGGTGCCTGACCTAATCATGGGTTCACACTCTGCAACTCTGGGCATTAAGCTTGCTTAATCTCCACAACGGCCCCCCGCGGCGGGATGCCTGGCTTTCACCTTGGGGATGCCCTGTAGGGGCTATCTCACAGGGAAAAGCCAGGACGGGTTCCCAAGGCAAGCGCGGAGATACCCCTTCGGGGGTCGATTCTGGCGCTATATAAGAAACATAATATTAATAATAATAATAACAAATTGACTTCCAGTATCCACATTACCCTGGGTATCCCAATTAAATCCTGCCAGTGTTCGAACTATTTTCTCAATAGACCGACAGTACCCTACTTCACTTAGCAGCAAGAGCCCAACTGTCATCGACCCTGTACCAGCAGTGCCCAGATAGATTGTACTGATCAATGATTTCCTAGGCCCAATATGAAAGCTAGAGTAAATCAGCCTCAAAACAAAATAGTAAACTTACATCCGGAAAAAAAGAAGTCCATAATCTAAAAGCATTTAAAGAAAAAATAATGAGGGAGATCAAAGAAAAGTGCTATTATCAGTAAATTATAGGCACCTAAAATGATTGTTTCTATTTTTAGATTATGAACTAAAAATTGTTGTCCTGATGAAGGTGAAAAGATAAGTGCACACCGAAATGCAGCGTCGACTGTTTTTTACATTTTTAATGTTTTTTTACCAAATTGTATTGTGTATGCATATGTGTTTTTAATGATTTCAGATAAGAACATTGATATTTAGATTGTTACCCATAGGGAGGCATTGATTTGAATAAAATTAACTTTTTTACTACAATTTCGTATGTGATTCATAGTACACTGTGATACTTGTCAATACCGAGATACCATTTGAAAATGTCTAGATGAAATTTTTTTATTGTCTGGATAGAAAGGGATGTGAATTGGTCTCTGATAATAGTACTTATCTTTGAACAAATTTAGGCCTTCTGTCTACAGGGTTCATACTTTTGCTTATGTTGTTCACCCCTTCCCTGTCTATTGCATAGGGGTACCTTCCTTTTTTTTGGGAGATCAAAGAAAGCCTGAAGCCCAGAAAAAGAGCACACTTCATTATGGTCGTAGAGATGCCCTCTAGTCTTAACCCCATAACGTAATCCTGGAATATAGTTGGAAATGCGGGGTTATCCCACAGAGGGGAGTATGAGTGTGTCATAGGGAAAAAGTACTTGGTGGATATTTCCAGCCATATACTAACAATATCCCTAATACACTTGAACCTAACACATTTAAAGTAATTAGGATCCCCCAGCCGATACAAAAACAGCCTATAGCCAAAAATCAAGGGGTCTGGATCACTGAGTGCTAACAAATTACAAAGACAACCAGCAAACACCACCCATAAATAAAGCTTATAATCAAGAAGTTGCAGCCCACCCTGCTCATAGAGAAATTTTCAAAATCTTATGGTGCATCTGGCCCATCCGTAGCCCCAAATAAAGCTATCTTTAACACCTTTTAATTCTTTAAAAATGAGTTCGGGACCCAAAGAGGAATTTCCCAAAGAAGTATAGACTTTTTGGCAAGAAGATGATATCACATCGGCCTGTAATGCTAATGGGATACTTATTCCAGGACTATAAGTTATTAATAACTGTAAGAGGGGCTCATAGTTTAGTTTGATAACTTTCCCCACCTTGCTGCTTGGTTGAATTTCAATGTAGGTTGCTGATAGACTTACTCTGGTGATCGGGCTTCTGGTTTGAAATTAAGAAGAACTTGAGTTTAGCTATATTTAGTTTGTAGCCAGAGAAGATTCTGAACCTATCAACCTCCACAATATTATGATCAAGTGCAGCTGACGGGTTAGATGAAAATATAGCAACATTGTCAGCATAAGCTGTGATTTTAAGTTCACAATCACCGAAAATTAGGGGCTGTATTCGACCGTTCAAGTGTAGTCAATTGAAAGTATGGCTCCATATACATAACAAATAAAAGAGGAGATAGAGGGTTACCCTGCCAAGAATCGCGAAGTACCTGTAAAGGTGTTGAAGATGTGTCCCATAAGCTAGCTGAGGACTTGGAATTCTGTATAGCTCCTTACCGACATGCAACAGCGGTCTAGATACCTAAGGCAGCTAACATTGCCCAAAGACAGTTCCATACAACGTGGTTGAAAGCCTTCTTACCATTGAATAGTATCATACCTATTCTTTGGCCCATTTTTCCCTCTACATCAAATGTGGGAGCTGCCATATTAACATGAAAAGTAGTGTCCCTACCTGGTATAAAGCTGTGCTGCTGTTGTGAGCCAGAAAGAAGAGGAGCAAGTCGAACAGCAAGGATCTTTGCAAACACCGTTGCATCTGCATTAATACGAGCTATGGGGCGACCTGAGCCCTGTTCATCTGGTGGCTTGCCTTTCTTTAATTATTATTTAAGAAGAATAAAATATTAGTCAGATTCCAGGAACTGGGCACTTCTCTTCCAGCCTCAATATGTTGTTTGACACTCAAAAAGGAAGAGATGATAATATCTTTAAAGGTTTTAAAAAATGTGAGTGGAATGGTTTAATCCATTGCCGCCTTGCTTTATGGCAAAGCTAAAAAAGCTGTTGCAATTTCATTAGCTGCAATATCTTTCTGGAGTACAGTAGCATTGAAGCGCCCCAAGAACTGGTAATCCACAACCCAGAACATATTGTGTAAACACAGGTAGTTAAACCCTTGGGGCTGGTTGTAGAGGTCCTGATAAAAAAAATTAGAACTGTACCACAATACCCTGAGGATGTATTTGTAGAGAGCCATTACTGCCTTTGAGAGACTGAACTGAACCCCTGGACTTCCTGTCAGAGATATGGTGAGCAAGAATTTGACCCACCTTTACCCAGTACTCATATTGAAGAGCCTGGTACTTGAGATAGCTGGCTGCAACCTTTTCTTTTAGAATCCGCCCTACTATAGAGCATTTTTTGATCAAATTCAAGAATACTGTCTGTTGATCAGCTCCACCAGTTGCAATTATGTGAATGTGTATCATCTCCAGCTGCTTAATTGTTTGAAAAAGCAGCCTACACTGCCCTGACTGTCCTTATTTTCATTAAATATAAACTGTAATGTGATGCCCTTGGTAAATGACTTAATTGCGCCCCACACTACTGGTGGAGAGGCCGAACTAACATTGACTTTCAGAAATTCTGACAGTAGACTAGATATCTGTTTGCAGTAATCCAGACACGATAATAGGAAGAGAGGAAAGGAGAACTGGTGCTCTCTGCCCTAGCTGAATATGAGGTCAAAAATACCAATATGGGATTGTGGACAGAGGTGATCTTAGGCCAAACTTCCAACCCTACCTTCTGAATTAGGCAGCCACTAGCAAAAACCATGTCCATCCTAGAGCAATGTCTATGTGGCGATGAAAAAATCTATAACCCACCTGCAGGTCTAAACTTAGACTTCAGATCAAAACCTAGGGCATAATTAAGATCAGTCCGCCCGCCACTGTACCGGGAAACGGGATCGACCGCCATGGGTGCGGCGGTCCCGCCATGGAAATTAGGATGCCACCGCCGCGGTGGTGGTGGCATCCCGCATATTTTGCATTGGGGCGGACAGTGCCGTAAGCAGCACCTACCACAATGCAATATATGGATGTCATGCATTTGCATGCACAACATGGCAGGCACCATGCGGTGCCTGCCACATTGTGAATGCAAATGAAGGGGGTGCAATGGGTACCCCCATGTGCACCCTCAACCCCCCACAACACGAGGGGGCCCGAGACGGGCCCCGAAAGTAAACTCTGCCTGGCTTATCATGGCAGGGTCTCCGCCATTAAAAGCGCCGCACCGTCGCCCAACCTGTATGGATAGTGGTGTCTTGAAGACACCGCCACCATATTGAAGCCATTTTCCACGCAGTCGCATGTCCGACTGGCGGAAAAACCGGCGGACGGTCTTTCCGTCCGCCGGGGTCCCCACCGCCATCATAATTTGGCGGGGAAATGGTAGGCGGGCGGTGGAAAATGGCGGGTGGATAGCACCGCCAGACGGGCGGTGGAGATCCATCCGCCATACCAATGACCCCCCTAGACTTCAAGTCTAAGTTTACCTTTGTGAATAAGACCCCCTCACTTTCAGTCACCAGCAACCACCCCAGAGTCAAGCTGCCAATGTTTAAATCTGGCCTACAAACCATATGCAGGTCAAGCCATTGTTAATGAGTCAAATGAAACTAAAACGAACTGCCTGTCTGTAAAGATTCCTCTAGCAATCTGGGCACATCCCAATTAAAGCCTGAAACACCTAAAATATGGGCAAATATTTGTCTAGACTCTAACTGTTAGCTGTAAGGAATAGAATTTTGCTAGCCATAGAGTAAAAGGGGTTATTAACTAGGACTGTATTCACAGAACCATAGATAGACATCATGAGCCATCACCCGACTATCAAATCGAAGTCTCATATAATGCTGCATCAGAGCCCAATCATGATTGATAGTGACTTTGCTGTAGGCTGCAGTCACAGACAAATCTGTGTCACACACATTGTGGCCCTGGACAGTGGTAGGGGTTGGAGTCATACACTGGTCAGAGGTCTGTTCAGTCCTCACCAGAGCATCATAGTCAATGCATTTCAAGGCAGTCTATAACATACACTTTTTCTTGAAGTTGTTCAAGTGTTGAAGTTCAACCGGTGCCTTTAGCCCTTGACACCAGCGTTTTGTTCTTCTGAACTCTTTAGATGGGCAGAGACCTTTTAGGGGAACATGACCTCCTGCTTAGTGTCTGTAGTTGAGTACCAGACAGATACCAGGTGCTGGCTCTCGAAATTGGTAACCAGCTCCTCAAAGAAGCAGGAACTTGTATATACCTTGCTAGGCGGCGCAGTCGCAATTTGGACACAGGTCTGTTGAATTCCTCCCCAGTGTGTCACAGTACATGCAGGTCATGACAGTCCATACGTTACAATTTTAAGGTGGAAAATCACAACTACTATTAGGGTCAGAAACCAAGCTATTGTTCTGGGTTATACTTTCCCCAATATGCCCTTTTCCATGTCAAGGGTACAATGCTGCTACTGTAACCACAAACATCTTTTTCGGACGCTCAGGGCCAGCAAATCTGACAGAAAGTAAAACCATGCCTTTCAAGTCATGGAGACACTAGCAGAGAACATATTTTATGACTCTTTCATGAAGATTGGCTCAACTAAAGGCAATAGATAACGATCTCAGGGAACCAAGTGTACCACGGTGAAACATCTGAAAATGCCTTGAAGCAGATAAGCAGATTGTTAATATGTGACATCAGGAAGACAAAGTTATGGAACACGTCAGAGGACCACATGCAACTTAGTTCATATTTGACTGATAGTGGTGTGACAGCCTACTTCGAGTGAGTCTCTGGGTAAAACCGTATCTATCCCCATCATTTTTAGATGTATTCCAAAGAGGAGCCACAACTCTGGTAAGCAACATCAATTCAGTGAGACAATACATTACCAATTCATTACCCATCTGTTGAAGGGTTATGTGCTGAAGGGTGAAATACTGGCTCACTATCTTCTTTGTGGTATCACAGCATGACTCATTGGACTCATAGTGATGACCTTCAACCTACTGGCCAACCATGCAGTGATGAAGAAATGTTGACACTGCCAATGGCTAGGAAAGCTCAAGGACACACAGGCTACACATTACATCAATGAGTCTGTCTATCCTGATGCACAAAAGGCATTGAAGAGTACCCATCTATATGCATCTGTATGTGGGCAAGGCATTGAACAGTCGCCTTGACCATGACTTCATAACACTTGCTATAGGGCTATGTATTTATCCATTTAGTTGTAGCTTCATGAAGGGCTACTTCACAGCGCTTGACAAAAAGAAAGTTCAGTTTGCTGTTCGACGGAATGTTGGAGTAAGACAGGTTAAAAGTCATGTGTCCACGTTCATTATCATAACCCTTCTTGTGTGATAAGTTCAATTAAATGGCGGTCTGATAAGGCTCAAAAGGACTCAGCGTGGACAGTTCACAAAAGTAGGACACCGCAAGAAGCAGTGGTATTTATGTGTTGCTGAAGTCAAAAAAGGCACCTCGAAGGGTTGCATACATGCCAGAAGGAAAAATGGTACTTCATTTGTTCAATTCATGCAAGTGGTAAGAAGACAGTCTCTGGCCAAAGGAAGAAGATCCAAAACCGATCAGCTCTTTATTTAGGGTGATAGAATTTTTATGGCAGTGTTTGTTAAACACATGCCTAAACGTGATGCATGGGATAGAGTACCTCCTGCCGTACATTATAAGGATGTCGCAGTTCCATGACCATATAGAAAAATGATGCAAAGGTCAAATTCCATTAAAAGGTTATGGAAGTCTGAGGAGATTTGGACTATCTTCTTCTGTACACTTCTCATGTACACAGGTGGTACATTTTTCACTATGATACTTGGTCACACCATCAGCTTTTTATTAGACAACTTAAATCCTTGGTGTGAAGAATACAAATAGAATCTCTAGTGCAAAATTAAACATGAAAAACGGACATCTAAAAGCAGCTTGATATTTATTGCAAAAATATATTAGAACTGGTCTATTATAAGTCAGTGTTTCATATAAACAGCTTTCTGTTGATCACCTTTTCTACTTAGAAGAAAATATCGCAGGAAAGAAAAACTGTGTCAGTTCATGTTTTCCTTGTTTAAACGGAATCTGTAATTTTGTTCCATGACCTGCTTCTCACCCTGGCAGATGTTTCTGGTAGTAGGCATGGTGATGTAAGAAGGCAACTTAAATAACGTATTACAGTTAAGCAGATACACCATTTCTTTGTTAAGGTGACATGTAGTAAGCTTCCAACTAAATTTATCTGGAAAACCTGCATTAGCCAAAGATGGTTTAAGACTGGGGTGCTTTCATTGTAGCATTGGTTTCCCATTTGCAATAGCTATCTCATCCCCTCGAGCAGCCTATCTACGTTTTGGTACTAACTTGTGGATGCTCAAGATGGTAAACGACCTTTAGTGCACTGCTGCTAGTGCACATACCATTATTTTGCAAGCGTTACTACGCTTGCGATGTTACAATGCGTACTATTAGTACGCAAGTTGCTACATCGCAAGCGGTGTAACAAGGCATGCGTTGTAATGGTATGCACTATCTACATCGTTGTTTGGAAGGCGCTTCCGTTTCCAAATAACGACGTGCAGATCTGACGTCTTTGGAAGCAGCTGGAAGCCGGAGAAGAGGGATTCATCATCCCAAATGCAAAAATCGGTATTTAGAAACTCGCAAATTTGCGAGGAATAGCATTTAAGGAATCTCCATTAGAGATTCCTTAAATGCTATTCTTGCAACATATTAAAAATGCGAATTCGCAAATTTCGGCCGCTATTTACCGCGAGGTCAAACCTCGTGGTAAATAGCGTAAACTTAGAAAAATGCTTTTAAAAGCATTTTTCTAAGTTGCATGTTACACACACACATGTCCTTAGGACATGTGTGTGCGCAACACCTGTTGAAATGTGCATTTAAGGGGTGCTACAGGATGTCCTTTGGACACCCCTGGCACCCTTCAAATCGCTATCTTATTTGCGATTAGCAATTTGCTAATCGCAAATAAGGAATCTGTAGAATCGCATTTAATTTTGCGATTCCTACATGAATCACGTTTTGCGAGTCTGTAATAGCGATTCCTTATGAATCGCTATTTCAGACTCGCAAAACGGGTCTTTCATGAATCTGGCCGTAAGAAGCTTAAATTATCTACAGGTGATGGCTCGCTGGACAGGTGAGTAAACATAAGCATACAAAACAGATGGTAACAGTTAGAAAGAGCGCACAGCAAATACAAGGTGATGTAGAGTTGCAAAGTAAACATAAGCAGACTGAATCTGGGAATCATATAATCATTCTCATACTGCTCCTAGTGGATCACATTTCAATTCAATTACAGCATATATCGGATTCATGTCCCATAAAATATATCTTACATATATGCAACAAAAAGAGCATCCTTTTGGAGAAGTTGCATTGGTTACCCATCAAACAGAGGGTGAAGTTTAAGATCTGCTGTACAATGCATAAGTGTCTACAGGGAAATGGTCCAGCATATCTGATTAATAAATTCTCCTGGTATACACCGACACGCTCTTTGAGATCCAGTGAGCAGGCATTGTTACAGATTCCAAAATTTAGCAAAGTGAGACAAGGGGGAAGATCTCTTACGGTTGCTGGTCCAACTTTGTGGAACAGCCTCCCACTGTATTTGAGACAGTGCAAGGACCACCTTCCTTTTAGGAAGCAATTAAAGACATTCCTTTTTCAAAATTGACTTATGTTTATGGTTAGGGTCCGCTAGTTGCTTTTTTGGCTGCCAAAGGCGCGGAGATACTCCTTCGGGAAGTGATCCTAGCGCGGTACAAACACGCAAATAAATAAATAAATAAATAAATCCATAAAGCGATGTAACCAATAAGAATACAGTGATGGATTTAAAAGCACACAGTAAAACCTGTGTCATCATCAAATAATATGTTATCACTAGAGAAAGAAGGTTGCACGTGCTCAATATTAAAGGTATTCATTGCAACATAATTCTTTCTTAGATTCGAGTTAAAGGCTGGGGGGACTACTTATCAAAAACGAAGGCAGTGCAACAAATAACCTTGCTGCGCTGCATTATAGGGAAAGGGCAGGAATGCGCCACATTTATTAAAATACAGTGCATTCCTGTCCTTCTCCCGGTGCTGACGCAGAATGGGCTGCCTAGCACCGACGCAGGCACCCTTGCACTGCTGCTTTGCATGCAGCATTGTTTTTGTGCGAGAAGGGGAACCTTCCTGCACAAAAACAATCATGAGAAGCATATTCCTCTTTGCACAGATGAGGAAGTAACAAGGAGAAATTAATACATTTCTTATTGTACGGCCTCTCCTGGGAAGGCACATATTTTTGACCAGGTCTACCAACAAAGGTAAATCTGAGAATGCATCAAAATCCATTGGAGTTGCATGGGAACACCCACGCAACGACCATGGAACACCTTCCCAGGGCAGAGTAACACAACGCAGTGACTTGTGCGGTGTTGCGTTACTACTGATTTATCAAGCCACGTAGGGCCACGCAAAGTGCCCTTGCATGACTGGATAAATTGCATTTTAGGGTTTGCGTAATGCATGCACCACGTTGCGTGGTGCAAACATGACACAAACCAGTGATAAATAGTGTCCTACGTACTTAGAGATAGCAAAAAGTCCCACTTGTGGTGTTACAAATTTGCATAATCCAAGTGCTCTCTCATTGTGCCTAACCTTCAAGTTCGTCAGGCAAGGACTCATATACCTGTGCCTATATTTCATGCACAGAGGACAAAAAAATGTCTCATGCTCTTGATAGCACAAGAAGCAATGACCACTTAATGTAATGTTGCTCCCCCACATTTACTGGGAGAAAACCAATACGGAACTATAAAAATGTATTTTTTAACATTCATGAATTATGTCATCATCACATGTAGGGCATCTCTTTTACACCTACACTGGGATAGTAGCACAACAAATGATAAGATGGCAACAGGTATATTGAACTAGGTCAGTTGTCCTAATGCCCTCAATGGTGCATCTTTATGATAGACCACACCTAGAATTCTCTACAGAAAAACACAAGGCCCGGTCAATTCTTGTGGAACATTGTAGTGAGCAGGTCCTAATCCGTGGACCATAAGGCAGGACCAGGTCCACCAGGGTCCATTCCAGTCCCAGGTTGTCTGGTGCTCCTTACTGTGTCCTCTCAAAGGGAGATCCTTTCTACTCTCTGCCACCTAGGCCAGTCTGCAAAGGGCAGTGCCAAGCAACAAGCTGCCTGTGATCCCCTGGCTCTCATCTCCCTACCTGGAGACACAGAGGGCCTTATTCACAAAGGTAACAAACACTTTTGGGTAATCCCAATACTTTTGTTATTCACAAACTGCAAGTGTAAACTTACTGAAACAGTGTAGGTTAGCTGTCTCCACCCCCAGGGTAAAGTGATTGGCTTACTCCTATGTTGTTTGTGACATTCCTTCCTAAACCCCTCCTTGACTCTTCCTAATGAAACCTTTTACTCCTCTCTGATCCCATCCACTTTAGGAGTAAATTTGCCCCTTTTTCTGCCCAATCCCTGGTGTCCCTCCCACATTTACAACTAAAATATATACTTATGTGTTTTGAGATTCTACAGTCGGAGCACATAAGTATAAGTGAAACCTATATTTTGTTGTACTCTTCATAGTACATTTTGTAGTACAACAAAAAGTACTATAAAGTGCAGTTTGTGAACTAGGCCCGACACTTTGGAGACCACAAGGCCGTACATTCTCTCATTCATGAATCACTCTCATAGAGGAGAAAAGCAAAGACATCACTAAAGTCAATATCACTCATACCAGATTAGGCTCCAGGCATTCTTGATTACCTCCTCCTGCCTTGCCTATCAGAAAGTTGTTAGATTGTTGTGCTCCCTGACAGGTCTCTGACTCACCTAGGGATCTACAAACAGTGCACTCATTCCGGTCATACTCTGCGTTTACACTTCAAGAAGATAGTAGGAAAGATATCCCTACATTATTATACAACATGATACTGATAGAGATGTGATAATCCTATTTAGAAGTAGAACTGGGAGACAATAAGGTGTTATGGGATCTCTTAATTGGCATATGTTTTAAATGGAGATTGCTGACCATAAGGGGTTAGCTTCATTTATATATACACTTTGCCACTCGTTAGGAAGGTATTTAGAGATTATTTGGAGATTGTTGGAAGCAGGATATCTTTCTTTCTGCCCTATTTGGAGCTAATAGCTAGGTGTAGATACTACAGAGAGAAAACAAAACAGTCATGTCCCCTGTCTTTAAATCTACACTAGATAAGTCAAAGGGGTGCCTAGAGCTAAGTAACATATGCTGAGGTCTGTTATGTTAAGATTTGCTTGCTATCCAACTAAGGATAGGACGTCAAGATGGGTGAAAAACTGTCAAACACAACACTGTAGACTATGAAACGTTACTACTTATTGTATGTATCTGCCCAAGTTTGCGGCAAGAGAGGGACACATTGTTAAAGCCAACTTTAACCCCTCCCCTGCTGGTGACGGAACCACTCCGTCATCAGCAGTGGTTGCGCTGTGCTGATGACGGAGCGGTTCTGCACGGCCCGCTCGGAATGCCTGTGCGGCGCGGATTCCGCGCCTGCGCTGAGCGTTCCATTGAGCGGGCGGGGCCATGACGGAACTGCTCCGTCATGAGCACAGCGCAACCGCGGCTGGTGACGGAGCAGTTCCGTCACCAGCTTGCGCCCGCCGCGCGGCCTCCCCGCCCCCTTAGCACTGCGGCGGAAAAGCCACCACAGTGAAGGGGTTAAAGGAAATAGGAGTGAGAACGTGAAGCCAAGCAATTATAGCATACCTTTTAGGGCGCAACAATAATCGAACATTGCACTTTGTCAAGTTCATCCTAATAGCTGAGAAAAAATTGATCCAGGATGATGTTTCGTCCGCAGTATAGGAGTAGGCAGGTTGTTCTAACAGGACTCAGCTAAATACAGATATTAGGCATGGATGCACTTTATAGATTAAGTTACTATTTATTATTTTCATATATGGCTATGTGTTTGCACCAAATATAGCTCGCTCGAAGGGACAGTGTAACAGCATTTTGATATTTGATTATGAAAGCTATGATTGTAGATTCAGCAGGTATTATTTTATTTAGAGACATTATCACTAATAATAAAATGAACTAATATAGCTAAGTTATGAACGGAATACTATTTTTTTATATAAAGTTTAATGAGAATTTATGGTTTTTGTACGGTACGATACCTTTAAATTATTTTTACATCTACAATGTATATGTTCAAAATTTGTGATGTCTCTGTTTCATGAAATTGACAGTTTTTTTTTAAATTTCTACAATTGTAATGATGTCTATTAAATAAACAATAAACGTTCATTCAAATAAGCTGAGATCTGATGCTGGACTGAGTACCCCAGATGATAATATCTTATGTGGGACCTTTAGAGATAGGGGCAGATTCAAGAGGTCATCGGGTTCAGGCAGGTTCAGTGTCTTCAAAAAACAGGGGACCAAGCCACCTGGAATGTGGTCTCATAGGAAGGATTTGATGGCCATAGGTTAATAAACCTGAAGCAAAAAAGGCTCAAAATATGATTGTGGTGCCTTAAGGAGTTCTGATTCTTACCTTACCAGATCTGTCGCCCCATTCAATGACACTGCTGTTGAAGATAAACATTTGGCCCTTTGGTGCCCTGGCATCATAGATGCCCACTTTCAGAAACCTGCTTGTGTTCTTTGAGGTCCTTTGCCAGTGTGAAAAATCCAGCAGTGGTGGAGCATCTCCGTTTTTGTCAAAAAACACGTCATTGCCAGCTGGCGTCTTTATCCTGACGTTTTTTAGATAGTGCAGAAACTGAAAAGGATAGAACAAGTTGAATTGTCGAGTAGACAAATATCTCATCAACACTTCCCTAGTTCATGTTATATTAATTGTTTACATTGATTGCTGAAATCCTTTAGGAATAAAAGTTGTCTAGATACTGGTGAAAAAAAACATCTATAATTAATTAGCAAAGGAATTAGTTTACGACAATAAAACATACTGTAGCACATTCATATTAAGCTTAACACGTAATACAGCACACGAAACAAAGTAATATTCTCTATGAGTTGATATTTTTTTCTAATGCTCTTAGGCATAACCAACAGAAGGCCGAACAGTAAGACTTACGTAGGAGTCTCTTTGTCCATGGTGTAGCTTCCAGACATCCAACAAAGTAGGTGACCTCTTTTAAGAGAGATGAATTAAACTCTTTGTAAGCTGACTAGCATTTTGACCCTGTATTAACTTGATCATTTAATTCACATTACTCTAATGAAATAATAACCTATAGAAATCAGTAGGTAGTGCACACTAGGGACCATGGCATTGTCGAAAGCCCATGGCCTCTAGAAGGCTCATAACAGGGGGCTGCAACCTGTTGACCAGGTCCCAGGGTTGAATTATCACTCTATATTTTTTAACTTTACCACCTGACAGTCAGGTAATCTAAGGGGTAGTTATTTGAAACTCTTGAGGTCCCTCATGTCTTTCCGTTTAGAGGCGTATCTAGTGATATCGATTTTGGTTTCTCAAACTCCAAGACCATATCCACGCAAGCTCCAGTGTCACTTATTGCAAGCATCCTCTCATCACTTTTCACTTCATGTAACGCTCTATGTGGCCAAGGGCATGCCCAGATGTGTACCCCATGATCACTTTGCCACTAGACCCAAGTTCTATCTGACTGAAGAGCGTCAATCAGGGCAAAACTGGTCCTAGGTTTCTTGTGTTACGGTTCAGGGAGGACCTGGCCTGGCAGTTCGGATTGGACTTTTACTATTTGAGCAGGGTCAAGATTGATTTGCATATGGCTGGGTCCAAACTTAGGTGGCATAGTGGGCAAAAGAACTATGGGCTCGAATACTACCCGAGCTATTGTCAGTGGTTAGACTTATTGCACACATCCTCCCATCAACTTTTTGGTGTGACAAGAATTTATCACCAAGCATTTGAATTGCACACAGCTACAATGTTACTATGGGCCTGATTTAGATCTTGGCAGATCTGGTCCAACCATCCCTTTAAGGATGATTTCTCTACCCACCTCATTGGTGGTCATGCCCGCTCTATTAATTTGTGGGTGGGTTCATGAACGAAAGACCGCCAGAGTCCACCGTTCCGCTAGGATTGTTCATTGGTGTCATAGGCAGAAGCAGCTGTCTGAGGAGTCCAACCAAGAATTCGAACAAGCTAATCATGATGTGCCTTTTCATTGAGGAAACTGTGGAGGGGATAGCTCCTACTTTGAGATGGTGGAACTAAAAGAAATCAGGTAAAAACTTTTTTTTTCAGTTTCCTACTTCCGTTTCCATCTTGTACCCCATTGTCAAGTCCTCCCTTTACTGCAACAACTTGACCATGATGCTAATTAAATCAGTCATCTTTGGGATCCAAGTTAAGCTCCTCTTAGACTTTTCTTACTATGAATAGTGTGTATAAAATTGCTTTAGTCTTGTGTATTTTTACCTTGCCCTTTCACTTTCATGCAATTTGTTTTTAATGTGGCATGCCTTAGTGTTCATTTTACAACGTATCTAGGTAAAAGGAAAATAATTTTGTTGTGATTGTGGCTGTTGTGCTTGTGATGCCTGTGGGTGTGCTTTTCAATAGAGTGTGTGTGTTGTTTCTGTGGTATACTACATGCAAAAAAAAGGGCATGAAACATTACTTACATATATTTTAGAAGCAAGCACAACATATATGTGTATTGACACAATAATAAGTAGTACTTAGCAGTCTCCTCTCCATCAGGGATTCACTGCTTCAGCAAACCACCACCAGAATAATGCCAGTACAACAGGGACATCTAAATCTGCTCAGTGTAAAATCACCAATCTGAGGGCCATGGAGTATTGTCAGCCAGCAGAGGCATCTGCCAAGTCAACAAAGGTATGCCGCTGATGAGATGGAAAACAGTCTGTAGATGCGGATTACGGTTCAGCCAGTACACAACTAAATACAGCACGCATGATACCATCAGCTTGGCACAGTACTTGTGTACTCTGCTACAGAGGGACAACGGCAGTACTGCTAAAATCTAAGGGGGTCATTAGGATGGAGGATTTTCCGCATCCTCCGGGCCGGCGGAAGCCACCGCCGGCCCGGAGGATGCGGAAAATCCTCTGCGGACCCACCAGGACCCACCGCCACATTAGGATGGCTGGTGGGTCATGGTTTAGGTCCGCAGCTTTTCCGCCGCGGCTGGCTTACAACCGCGGCGGAAAAGCACTAAAATGGTGAAGGTGTCTCTTAGACACCGTCAGCCAGATTAGGATGTGCTTGGGAACATGCTTTTCCGCGGCGGCTTTTCCGCCGTGGAAAAGCATGTGTAACTGCACTGCAGGGGCCCGTTGCGGGCCCCCTAGGTGTAGTGGGGGTGGGGGGTGCACATGGGGGGTACCTATGGTACCCCCCTGCATTTGCGTGCACAATGCAGCAGGCACCGCGCGGTGCCTGCCGCTTTGTGCACGCAAATGCTGTGCATGCATTTATAACATTGCTGCGGGTGCAGCTTGAAGCTCCACCCGCAGCAATGTTAAAAATAGAGGATGTGACCGCCAGGGTGGCGGTCACATCCTAATCTGCACTGAGGGAACGCCGCAGCCCATGCGGACGTTCCCTCATGCTCTGGGGTCGCGGACGGACTCATGTCCGTCCGCGATCCTAATGACCCCCTAAATCAAGCCCTATGTAACTTAAACACTTCATAAGAGCAACTGTAAGAGAAAGCAGTAAATAAATCACCATCTATTTTGGCACTGAAGTGTAGGCAAAATAAATAGCTGGTATTTAAAGTAAACATAACAAAAAATGTTAAATAAAACACACTTTAAAATAGGTTTGCCACTCAAGAGAAAAGAACTACTTTGAGGCGGATGTGAACAACACGCAGAAGCTTTATGCAGTCACTCAAAATGAACGGTACAAATTAGTAGAGTGGAATGATTCATTGCCTCATGCTATACGCTGTGGTGGTTAGAAGCAAGATGTGAATGACAATTTAACCAATGGATGGAACCCAATGACTAAAAGATCCTCTACACATGTGTAGTATGTATTAGTTATTTGGACACATGATAGTCTGGTGATATCTAAACATGCATGGAAAACACAACATGTTGACAATCACAATAATATGCAAACAAGCTTTAACTGGAGGGATATAGCCTGACCGCTTTCCACCATGCTATACTATCCCCCCGGTATGACGCACCATTCCGAATTTCAGCCTCCATTGTCAGGATCCTATGAACGTATTGTAGTTCAATAACCACTATTGAACAGTCCAGGAGAGTGCAGTGGATGGTAGGTGTTACACAAGACTCATACAAGTCACAATAAATGGATTGTGGCATGGCCCATGAACAAAATAGCCTCCTACACTCCAAAAAACCATGGTTAGATGAGAAAAGCACACCCACAAGTCAAGGTTTATGAAGTCTTCGGCCAACAACAACACAGGTAGCAGCTTTGGCAATGTCCAGCAATGCCAGGAGTCCCTACAAATTGTCAGATAGTCATCACTAGCCAGAGTATCTACAGGGGAAGCTGAGAAGAGAGAGTGCTAAGAGACCCCAGCATCAAATAGTTGAATCCAAAGAATAGTCAGATTGGTCAGCTGTATAACCAAGAAAATTCAGAAGGTTATAACTAAGGAGTCTGATTTCCTAAATATTGTCATTTTTATGCCCGAATTAAGCGATAAATCCGAGCTTACCTGAGTCCATGCATTTTTGGACAGGAAAGAAATCTCCTACTTGTTACTGTTCATTGCATTGCTGTGTGCCATACTATGTTGAGAGCAGGGCCTTCTGATTACCAGAGTAGCTCTGGCACCTTCACACTAGGGGTGGGCGGAATTCACAGAGTTTGATTCTGAAGAAACACACAGAATTACATTAACATTCTGCCAGATTTAACTGAATTCTGTGACAAGGCAGAGTGGGAATTTGGCACTATGGGGCAGATTTATGATAACTGGCGCATCCCCAGGGAAGCGCCAGTTATTTTGCGCCGCTGCTCCGCCACCCATGGTGCGCCGCATTTACAATGCGGCGCACCATGGGGCAAAACAGCACAGATGCGTGACGCATCTGTGCCGTAAAGGTGGCGCATTGCTGGAGTTGCGTCGCAAGCGCAACGCAGCTCCAGCAAGGCTCGGGGGTGCCCCATCTTTACAATGCTGCGTCAAGACCTACGCCTGCTTCAAGCAGGCGCAGGGTTTTGACGCAGCATTGACCTGAAAGTGACTGAGTGAAATCTTATAGATTTCACTCAGCCACTTTTGCGAGGCGCACCTGCCCCGGAACGCCCACCCTGCGCCGGAATGCCCACAAGTGGCGCAGGGCTTTACAACGTGACGCATCTGCCTAGATGCGTCACATTGTAAATGGGTCGTAGGGATGCGCCACGTTTACGCCGCAGTTGCGTGACGCAAATGTGGCGCATTCCCAACATAAATCTGCCCCTATGTTCTTAGCAACAATGGATGCAAGGATATATTTTGCGCTAAAAAGTAGCACAGCTAAAATAGCAGGGCCAAACGTTTTAATCACAGCAGAGCATTTAAAGGTGCTGAGTGGTATCCAGTGGTTTCTCATCTTTAGTAACCACTGCATGTCGCTTGCCGCCCGCCTCTTACATACTCTGCAGTGATTATAACTTTTAATGATTGCATGGTATGCAAGGGCGGCAAATAGTATATGCAATAGTTACTAAAGTTTAGAAACCACTGCATATCATTCGGCACCCTTACATACTCTGCAGTGGCTGAAAGTTGTAATCACTACACAGTATGCAAGGTATGCAGTGGTTTCTATCTTTAGAAACCACTGTATGATTTTGAATTCTGCTAGCGGAGCGACAGAATTGTAAATTATCAGTAATACAGAATGACAAAAGTAATGCAGAACTACCAAAATTTCTCCGATTCCATCGGCAGAGTAAAAAAATCCTGCCTCAGCCGACTTTGTACCCAAAGGTACCAGAAGGTTCCCATATGGGTAGCGGATGGCACGGAGTGAAGGTGCAGCAGCGAGTTTCTAGAAACCTGCATTGCACATTGAATCTTAAAACTGGGCTTCTGCTTTGTGGTATGATTTCCAAGTCAGCGGTGGAGTTTGACCATATAGAGCGTCAATCCAAGTTGGTGGTCCCTCCATTGGGAACTAAAGAAACTTCCCAATCAATCCAGTATGTGGAAAAGTCTATTTCTGTGAAGTCACTTCCTGTTTGGGCATTTATAAGACGACTCTTGAAAAGGCAGAATGTGTAGTAACACATTAATTTCTTGATTTTTCATTGTGCTCTTTGCCTAATTGCTATACATTTTTTCCCTGTTTTTTTACCAGCAGATTGGATTCTTTCTTTGTAATTATCCTTTTTCGACTGCAGTCCTGCTTATCACTCTTTTATTGTATCAATTTCCCACAAGCAGTTTCCATCGACTTCCTTGTGGGTTTTCTGGGTCTGGACCTGTGTATTGCTCAGCTCTTTTCTTCTTCCTGAGGGGAGTTTAGTGCATTGCAACACAATGTACATCTTAAGTCAGAAACGGCATTGATTTTCAAAGGAGGTTTTGTCCCTTTTATGAGTTTTTGCTGTTAGCCATTCCCTCTCCGGGAGACACCTATCACCCTTTTCTAATGTACTCTTGAAGTGCACTCAACAGGGGTAGGGGCATATTTACAAGCCTCTATCCCCACCACAAAGTCACTTTTCAGGACGTTCTGGTGGCGATATGGGCTTCACCTTATTTACAAGGCAGCGTTAAGCCACTTAATGTGACTTAACCCTTCCTTTCAAATAAGGCACCCTTTCACGCTATACTTAGCGTGAAAGGGGATGGCAATGGGTGTTTGTTAGTCCTGGCATCCTTGGCATGGGTCTCCCTTCCATTTCTACTGTTGCCTCATGTGTTTTTGCTGGTGTTAGATGTTTTGGGCACTGTGCCACTGCTATTCAGTGCCACAGTGCAAGTGCTCCGTTTTGTAAATTTTGTAAATTGATGTATTGATTAGTGGTTCCATGATTGGATGTTTGGTTTACTGTCAGACCCTAGTACAGTGCACTGAGTGTGCCCAGGGCGTGTAATCCAAATGCTGCTAGTGGGCTTGCAGCACTGGTTGTGCCACCCACAGAAGTAGCCTTGTAAAACGTGTCTAAGGTCTGCCATTGCAGAGCCTGCATGCAGCCTGGTACTGTCATGCTGATTGGGCAAGTGCACCCACTTGCCAGTCCTAAACCTTCCCTTAACTTCATATTAGTCACCCCTATGGTAGGCCCAAGGGCAGGGTGCATTGTAAGAATAAGGTAGGACAATCCCTGATGTGTGTGGCGTCCTAATAGTGAATTACAGCCATTTTATTTCACTATTGCAAGGCTACCTGTTCTCCGTAGGCCAGAATGGGCTGTTAGAATTGTTGCACCCTATAATCCTAACAGACTCAGAGAACATGGTAAAAAGTCGAGTTTAGTATGCCTGGACTCAGAATAATAAAATACATCTTTTAGTAAAGTTTATTTTAATATTCTGTGTTTACAAATACCACTTTTAGAAAGTAGGTATTTGCTTGCCTAACCATTTCAGCCCGCCTCTGCTAGGTTGTGTATTCCTTTGTCTGGTTTTACGAAGTGACAGGGCTGGGGGATTTCAAGAGACAGGCTAGGGCCACCCGGTGTTGAATAGAGAGATCAGCATCTAGATGGGAGGGAAGAGTTGCACCTGGGACCTGAATATGCTGGTCCTTCCCTCTACAATGCCGGCTCCACCCCCTTTGGTGTGTCTGGTGTCTCTGCCCTGCACACTGAAAGAAGAGAAGGACGACTGTCAACAGAGTGCTCCACGACTGTACTTGCCTTCCAGAATGCTGGCTCCACCTACTGTGGGGCGTCTGATGTTCCTGCCCTGCACTGTGAAAGGAAAGGAGCAGTCTGGTAAACAGAGTGCTGAGGAACTGGTTTGGACTGGGCACAGGCCCCTCTCCCCTCGGAGAACAAAGGATTTTGGGGTATAAGTATTGGGACCCTGAGCCCATGAAATTAGATCACTCCTGGAACTGAAAATACAAAACCTCTGCTGAAGAAAAGGAACCTGAAGAAACTGAGGAGAGACTATTCCCAAGCTGAAGTGCTGCTTTTAGGATTGGCCTGCAGTGGTTGCCTGACTGCCAAAGAGAGGAAAAAGGGCTTTGTGGAACTTTACCTTTATTTTCAACTTGTGCAAAGATCTCCAAGGGCTTGGAAGAGAGGGACCGAAGTCCCAGGACCAGTGGCCTTCACCAGTGGCCTTCACCAGCCTTTGTGAATTGCTACTGTCAGTCAGTCAAAATACACTTTATTCGATTTTTGTTAAAATCATAAAAGGCAAGAGAAATACATACATTAAAAACATTTCAAAAATACCCACAATTCATTTTGTTTTTACACAGTGTCCGTAAAAGAGTCACTTAATTAATCACCATGATATATAAAATAAAGTTACAGTTAATATATTGGTTTTTAGTTTAAAACAGTACAGTTCTAGGGATTCTTTTGTTTCTTCCTCTATATGCGGCTGTTAGAAAACTTGCTACACAAAAAGTGACGTGTGCATCCGGTAATCTTTGAAGATAAAGCAAGGCTGGTCTCACTTGTATGAAGCCAAGAATTTTCAGGAGGGGAATTAGATATTTTCTCCTCTCCGTGTTATGAAATGCACAAAAAAACAGAAAATGGAGAGTGTCCTGATTAGAAAACTGGTCACACTCACACGGTGGTGCATGCTCCGGTTTACCCCACGTGGGGAAGGTGCCTAGTGAATAGTGGATTAGGTTCATTCTAAATCTGGTTAGCAAAAATCTGTGCAAGGGTTTAGAAACATATTGCAGGTATGGTTCCATCGAGGGGGAAGAGGACAAAACCAAGTGTGCTCTTACTAATGGTTTGTTAACTTCAGACTCCTCTCTCTCTAAGCGTGTCCTCCCCTGGAATTCCTTCTTGATCCATGCAATGTCTGCTTTCCTAATTATTGACGGTGTTGTATATAGGTCAGGTCTCCCGAGGGCAGTGAATGATGACTTTATGTATCTCAACCAGGGTATGTTCATTGCCCCCTCCCTTGCAGTCACATCTTTAAGAATTGTATGGTTTAAAGACAGCTCAGTATTTAACCAGGTATTGGCCCAAAAAAGTAAAGGGGCCAATTTCAATCCATCTATAATATAGGGTATGCCAACTTCTTCATGTATGGAGTAAGTAGGTGTGGAGTTTGGAAGCGACAAGATTCTTCTAATAATCTTATTCTCTACCCTCTGCATACTGTCCAGGTTGGTGTAACCCCACAATGCTGCACCATATGAGGCTATAGAAATGCATTTACTTTTGTAAACTTTTAACACAGCTTCCATTGGTTTAGCCCCTAGTCTTTTAGTGAAATCCATCAGGGCTGCTGTGGACCGGGCTAAAGAAATATGCTTGGCCTTAATTTGCGGGACCCAGGAGCCCTTCTCATCAAACAGGACCCCTAAGTATGGAAAAACAGGGACCCTGGAGAGAACCTCGCCTTTACAGAAAAAAGTTTTTGTGTGTGATTTATTTTTCTGCGGACCCACGATCATTGTGTGCGATTTGGTCACATTGATTTTTAAATCTAATTTAGCCATAAAGGAACCAAAAAGCTCCAAAAGGGTCTGTAGACCAATGCGGGCGATGAGAACAGCATCATCCGCATATAGGAGAGCCGGAATCTGCTTCCCACCTACCCGCGGGACATCAGCGTTGCCTGCTAACAAGAACTTTCCTAGATCATTAATATAAATGGTGAATAAAAGTGGGGCCAAAATGCAGCCTTGTCGGACACCCTTATTTGACCTAAAGCTGTCAGAACATCGCCCTTCCCTGGTTACCCGGACCTTCGCAGTAAGTCCTTGGTGCAAACTTGCTATGAGGGCCACCAAGGAATCCTCGATACCAAGCTCACGGAGTATAGCCCAGAGCTTGGCCCTATTAACCAAGTCGAAGGCCGAGGAGAGGTCCATAAAGGCTAAATATAGTGAGCCCTCCCCGGCCACCGTGTACTTAGATATTAGGAGATGTAAATTTGAGCATTGCTCTAAGGTTCCCCGTTTTTCCCTAAAGCCATATTGAATCTCTGCGAGGCCCCCACAGAGCTCCAGGTTTGATCTCAATTTAGTCAATAGTACTCTGCCCAGGATCTTAAAGGCAGAGTCTATTAAAGAAATTGGGCGGTAGCATCCCGGATTCTCCCTATCTCCTTTTTTAAAAATGGGTACTATGACAGATGTATTCCAAGTTTCTGGAAAACATCCATCATTTGTTGCCCTAAAAACATTTGTGAGGACTTTAGACCAGGTGGTTGGGGCGTATATAAAAAAGTCTACCGGGACTCCATCTGGTCCCGGAGCCTTATTCTTCGTGGAGTCCGTTATAGCTTTATATACCTCCTCCTCGCAGAATTCTACTGCCGCTAGCCCACTGGTCAGTCCTATATCGTTTCCATTCACAGAGTCATTACCGCCGTATATGTTTTTAAAATGATCAACCCATTTCTCATCACTGATAATGCAGTCCGAGATAGTGTTAATCTCCCCAGAGAAGAATTGGTTATTTATAATGTCCCAGAATCTCTTACTATTACGTAGTATATCCACGTCAAGCAAGTCATTCCAGGCATTTTTTTTAATTGTGTTTTTCCTATTTTTGACAGCCAATTTATACTCCCGTCTTAATTTAGAGATTAAGGTTTTATCCCTCGGCTTTGCTTTAAGTGCATTTTTCAGGTCTTTATGGGCTTTAGAGCAATTTCTGTCAAACCATTTATGAGGCTTGGGTGGCAAATTGGATTTGGGAACTGTGAGTTCTTTAGCTATTTGTGAGCAAATAGAGTTAAAAGCTAAAACAGTCTCTTTACTAGTGGCATTTTGGTCTAGACAAATACACATGGGTTCCTCTATCTTTGGGCACAGGGAAGCCATGAAGGTTTCCTGGACCACCTTACCCCACTTAAGCCGTCTGCCCTGGTCACTGGGCACCGTCGATGTGCAAGCCCTAGGAGTACCCAGGTGTTTGCTCCATAAGTCACTCCAGTGAACCTGTGCAGAGACTGGATTGTGGTCACTATGTGGGGAGGCAGTTACCTCATATATCCCCATCTTAGAGGTTAAGCCCTTAGAAACAAAAATGAAATCTATCACAGACCCACTTTCAGACCCTTTATAAGTGGGCAAAGATTCGTCACTACCAGTGCTGAGGGGTTCAAACATATTAAGGCTAGCAAGGAAAAATTCAAGCGCCTCCCCCGCTTTGGTGTGAGCAAAGTGCAGATTGCCACTTTCAGTCTGACCCTCCAGGTTGCCTAAGTTACATTTTAAAACACATTTTTGAATGTTAAAATCACCTAAAATTATGAGATCGAAATTAGTGCAAGATTTTTGACTGTAATCGTTAAGAACATTTTCCAAATGATCCACATGGGCTGTGTCTGTTTGTCTAACCCAGGAATTATAGAAATTTGAGACCACTAGGACCCGCCCTGGTGAGATAGTCCACTCTACCATTAAAATGTTTGGGGAACCAGACTCTAGTTGTTTAAACGTCCCTGCCAGTTTAAGTGAGAAGAGGAGAACTAGTCCACCCTTAGCTCTTCCTGCACTACTTGGGGTTGCAGGTATAGTAAAACTTGTGAACCCATCCAACCAGAAAGTTGGTGAGGTGTCCCATGTTTCTTGGAGGGCGATTACGTGGTTACTGGCTATGAAGTCTACCCATGTGGGATCTGGTCTTTTAGCTCTAGTGCCCGCCACGTTCCAGCTAAGGAACCGACATGGAGTGAGTTCCACCTCCCCTAAGGAAGCTAAAGGCGGTGTCTGAGTATGTGTTGGTTGTTTATTAACTGCAAGCATAGGATCCTCCGCCCTATCTATTTGGGTTTGCAGGGCCGAATGTCTTTGCCCCTCTAGTGTTTCTGCTTGGGCGCCCTTTTCTGTGATCACCTTAGAGGCCTTATCTGTTTGTCAATCCACCCCCTCTAGGCCGTTTAGACAATTAAACCGATTATAAATTGGGAGAAAAGGTGCCGGTCTACCCAAGATTGGCCAGGGATGAGAAGCCTGGTGACGCCCACTACTTCTGACTCTCTCCCATCTATCATGATTTGGGGGTGGGTGATGTGGGCCTGGGGTAATAGGGAAGAAGAAAGACACACGGAGGGTATGGATGGTAGATTCCCTTGATATATTTTCCCCTTGGCATATATGCGACACCGTACCCCTGTCCCTGAAACTCACCAGAACACAGTCCCCTGTGATGGATTTCCGGGTTCTCCCCACCCATGGAACCCTTCTTACCATTATAATCTCATAATTGCTACTGTTCCAGAGGCTACAGAGGCAGGGAGCTGTGACCGGATCTCACGACCGGCCTGGTGTCCTGCAGGCACCGCATGGAGCAATGTCCACATCGAACAACGCAAGCTCTGCGCTCAACGACTCCGTCACAATGCCGCCAACGAGCCGTAGCCTGCACCGCGACTGGAAGGACACCGCAACGCCTCGCTACACCGACTCGAACTGGTCTGACCGACGTAGTCACTGTGCCTGCACCAGAGTCGGGCACCGCCTCGCATGCTTCATGACGCACCGCCCGACTCGCACCGCTGTCCGGACTGATCGACGCCAGCTCCCGAACTCCGGCTCTGTTGCTGTACCGTAAAGCTGGAAGCACCGCAAGGAGCAACGTCCAACTCGAACAACGCAAGCTCCGAGTTCACCGATGCCGTCAACGAGCCATACCCTGCACTGCAACTGGAAGGACACCGTGACCTGCAACATTTTTTTTTCTACACCACGACGAACACTGGAACTGGCTCGCACATCCGAGCCAGCCGCCTCAAGTAAAAGGTACTGTAACTGACTCTGTCGACATTTGAGTGGGCCCGGAACGCCGCAGTCAGCTGGATTTGTTAGACTCTGTGTTCTTCTCAGCAACGCTGTAGCCGGACAAGGCTACCGACTTGCACGGAACCTTGAATTAAGCTTTTTAAACCTGAAATCTTGAAACTTAATAGTACTGTGGATTATTTCTGTCATTTATTGGTCTTGAGGTAACTCTATATAAAGTATACTTATTTTTTATATAAAATCTGTGTGGTGTCCATTTGTAGTGTTGTCACTGGGTTACTGTATGTGGTCACAACTGCTTAACTTACATCGCCTCTGAAATAAGCCTTGACTGGTCGCGCCACGCCGCCTAGAGGGTGAGCAGGGGTTATTTGGAGAGAGTAATTCCCTTGCCCTGACTAGAGGAGAAGGTCCCTGCTTGTCACAAGTACCTACCTGTGCCAACCAGAGACCCCCAACTTTAACAGTGTTGCTGTGGGCATTCCACTGCAACACCCATTGATTTTGACGCTGCCCCATATTTACAAGGGTGGCGTAAATATGGGGCGGCGCCAAAATAATGGCCAGGGTAAACCCGGTCTTACTCTGTCGAAACTAGGAGAAATGTTTGATTTCTCCTCGTTTTTGCTGTTTCCATGTGTGTATCGTTGTGCAGCACTAATGGAAACAGCAATATGCCAATGACTGTGTACACGAAGGTGTCTCTTATGGCACATAAATAATTATTTTTAAATAAATGTTGTTTCGCAACTTCTATGTTTGCTACAATGAGCAGCACCCATAGAAGTTACAAAACGCCATTTAAAGATTGTTTATGTGCAGGACGGAACACCTTCCTGACCATAAACAATCTTCCCCTGCAACAGACACCCTTCTAGTAGGTTGCAATGGTGCCTGCATAGGCGCTAGGCAGCTAACTTTAGTGCCAGCGTAGGGGGAAACACTGTAAATATGGTGCAGCACTGTTTCTGAAGTGACAGAAAGTGATGTTAGCCTACTCGGCTTAACGACATGCTTCTCCACTTTACTAATATGTCTTACGGTTGTAATTAAAAAACGACAGTAATCTGAGCATCAACCCCAATTAATTATTTGTTTAAAATTTCAATGCACATGTTGATTACAAGTGAAACTGCACTCTTTAAATGCACCAATCAAGCAGACAAGCGCACATTATGTTTGTTTTAAAAGATGGTCACTTTTCATCATTTCTAATCTACCTAAAATGCATATGATGTAAAGTAGGTAAAACGCACGTCCACGGTGTCTCGTTATATTTCTGATAATACTTCTTTTGCCCGCACATTGATGAAGCAGCTTCTAGAACTAATAAACACATAATGCCATCACAGTGATTTATGATTATCTGTTAGTTCAAACAAAACTGTGTTCTATTCCCACCTTAAATCATTGTAATAATTGGTGATTTGCAGGACACATTAACGTCCAATTTCAATTCAGTTAAAATTGATTCTGCAAACGTAAACTTGTTGATGCATCAGAGGCTCAGCCCTCCTTTGTCTGATCCCTAGGGGTGCAGCTAGATTTACTCATGAGTAGTATTACGCAAATATCCTTAAATAATACAGTTATTCTGTGGTAATGCTTGTCACTGGAACTTTAAAGTCATGATGCTTTTAGCTGCAAATGTAGCAGCAAAGTAAAATAAAAAATAAAACACATAGCAATACAATTAAAACATAACGGTGCACTAAAAAACAAACTGGTCAAAATAAAAGACAATATTCAAAAGCATAGTCAAACACATCACATTACAAAAATGCAGCTTAAAAACACAAAAATTGACAGAGACATTATCTCGTCAACAAAATGCTACACAACTAATAAGCACAAAACAATCGTGCCACATATTGCCACATCGAGAAGCCTGCTTTCATAATACAATAGTAAAAGATGTTTGCACCAAGCGCAGCCTTAGCTTACCACTAAGGATATGAAACAAAATCAATCGGGAAAAAATGTCATCGTTCCTCGGTATATAGGATCCTTTAGGTTGTGCACAGCAGATACAAAGGATAAGTAGGTGGTACCAAAACGTTGTGGACTTTAAGGCAATTTGGTAATTCATATCAGCATTGAAAGTTGCTTGTGAGCTCAGATTTGTTCAACAAGACATGCTCAGTTTACAGATTTGGGAAGAAAAGATCTATAGAATGATTAATACATTAAAGTAAAAATGTGGAGCTATTTTCTGGGCCATTCTGAAAATATCACAATTGCAGCCATAAGAATTGTGTTGAGCTTGTGATCCCTTTGGTTACTAGAAAGTATTTGCTCTTAACTTTCTCTGGTACATTTTATAAAAACAGATAAAACTTGCCACCAGTAGATATATTTAAGGAATTAACAGACATGAGTAGTTATTATTTTTTTCTGCATCTTGAGGCATCTGAGTGGGGAGGATTCTATCTTAAGGCTACTTTTTTGTACACCTAAGCTCAACTTTGGTACACCAGAAAGTGAAAGTGTGTAAATGAAGTCCTGCGTTTATAATTCAAGTGTACAAAATATGTAGAAACACCTATTTGTTAACGTCTGCTGTTTAAGAAGGGAAATAGTACTTAGAAGGTAACACATTGCACATCCTAAATTTATGATTTCTTTTATAATACATGTCCTCAAAACAAAATTTTGCAAAGGTGGTAGATTGTGAAAATGAAGATTGTGACAACAAGGTGATTTTGGGATGAGAAATTGAAAGAAATGTATTTCTCTTCTGATTGTTTTCGCGAATTTGTGCATGTAAGTCTTTGTATAATGTCTGATGTCTTACTGTTTTAGCTTTGTCTTTCGTAATGGTTGTAATAGATTTTTTTTGTAAAAACATTACAGTAAGAATAACCAAATAGTATTTCGAGGTATCACTACCTCAAGCCACTGCATTTAAAGGGAATAATATTACTGAGAGGTTTCCTATCTTGCTTAACCTCCTTTGCGGATCATCAGATGAAAAGAGGCATAATACAATTTTTGTGAATTCAACATAAACCAGGATAAACCCATTACAGGTTTGGAGCGCTTACAGCCATTCTGGATAACATTGTTTGACATCAAATTAGAATAAAGTCAAAAAACGTTTCCACTTATATTCAGTGAAAAAAGAAGGGTAACCAACTTAAAATATATACACACACATGTGCGCCCTCCACCACACACAAACTCTGGGCCGGACTTCGATTTTGGCGTGACTCCCATAATCCCTCTGTGGAGGCGGTTACAAGCACTCAGTCGAGCTGACGGAGTCCCACTCACCAAAATTTAGATGTGTACTGGCTGAACCACCATCTGCATCAACAGACTGTTTACTGCTGCGTAAGCAGCGCACCTCCGTTGACGCGCCCAACACCACTGCTGGCTAACAGTCCCCGTCAAGCCAGAGGGTTTGCACCAAGCCCATTCAGATTTCCCCATTGTGCTGACATTGTCCGAGCAGCGGTTTCCTGACAGAGCAATTACCTGGGGGAGTGGAGACCCTTAAGTACCCCTTTTATAATGTGTCATTACACATATAGTTTGTGTTTGGTTTAAAAATATATGTAGGTAATGTGTCATGCCCCTTTTTGTACATATATCATAGCGCACATGCAAGATATACATCCTATTGAATGTATATCCACATGCACCACAACAACAAAAATCCAATACAGGTGTGTTTATTTTACAATGATAAATTGCAACATGAACACTAATGCATTACACATAAGATTAAAATTGCATGCAAGGGCAATGTAAAAATACACGAGGCTAAAGAAAGTGTTAACACACAATTCATAGTAAGACATGTGTAAAGAACTTATCTTTGATCCCGGCGGTAACTGAGTTGATTAGCATTGTGGTCAAGTTGTACCAGCAAAGGACGGACTTGGACAATTGGGTTCAAAAAAGAAATGGAAGTAGGAAACAGAAAAAAAGGTTTGTTTGTACCCAATTTCCTTTGAATCCGCCAACTCAAGTATGTAGATATCCGCGCCACAGTGGTCTTGACTGAAAGGCACATTGTGATTAGTCCGGCGATAATCCTGGTTGGACTCCCACCTACAGCTGCTTTTGCCTATTGCGCTGTTGACGCAGGAAGGAAATCCCGGTATAGTTGGTGGCATTCGGTTGGTCTTTTGTCTAATGACCCGCCAGCATCTAAATCTTTATTCTTTAAATGTCGACTTGAGAAAGAACTGTTTTCACAGAAAAACCAGAAGTTAAAAGCACAAAAAGCATCCAAATTTTCACAAACAGAAACATAGATAAGAGATTCTTACTTGCCAAGGTTGGAAATTTGGATAATCTGCACAGGTTCCTTTGACAAAAGGTCCACTTTCATGTGTACAAGATTTCAAATCATGTAGGGCTTGTGCTAAGGCATAGATCGCATTGTAGGCCGAGTAAGGGTTCCTGAAAGTGTTAACATTATATTGTGACTCATCAAGAGCTTCCAATTTCTCTGTTTGGGTACAAATTCTCTTTCCTTGTGCTTCATTGGCAGTGAAGGTTCTGTTCAAATCTTCTTGCCACTGGCAATTAAATGCGTCTTCCCAGAATTGTTTCATAAAGATATCACTGGTAAATCTAGATGGGTGGATGCTATAGAGGAACTCCTTAAACATCGGAATCTCTCCACTATAAACTGTAAACCCCACTGTGCCATGCAACGTTTGCCATAATTCTTTCATGGAAAATACTGGAGAAGGAAATCAACTGGTGTTTGCAATCCAGACTTTGCCCACAATATTCGCCGCAGAAATTTCTTTTAAAAACGGGACCATCTGAGGTGAAAATGTCAAGCAGATTATTACCTTTGAAGTAGAACGCCGTATGACATTTACCACATGAGATAATGATTTCTGTGTCACTGATGTGGCTAAGGTTTCATAGAAGTCAACACAAATTCCACTCTTAGGAGCCTCCATCAGTAGTTTCTGACCATTCTCAAGCCCATAGTCATTGTCTGAGGCCAGGATTCCTATCCACGTCCAACCAAAGTGGAGGCACAGCTCAATGAAAGCCTGGGCCCTGGATCCCGTACTTGCAATAGTGCGAAGAAAAGATGGAAACTGTACTTTATCACTCAGTGAGGCCAGTGCTGCGCCATAGCTTATCTTATGGAGAGAAAAACGCATTTGTTTTATGAATATTTGTCAAAAATATTTATATTTAGAAACTGTATATAAATACTTTATCAGTTGGGTCAACTGAGTCTCTCTGACAGTAAAGTCTAATGATGAATTCAGGTGGATTTGCCTTTTTACTGTTTTATTAACTTGATTGTATATTTGATAAAATGTCTATTTTAAAATGCTTGCTTTTATGGTTGTTAGTGGCCGAATAAAGTACATTTTGACCTTGACCTTGAATTCAAGTGATATAAGATGTTGAGAAGCTATGGGCGATAATTAGTATTTGGCAGATATCCAGCATCTTCCAAACATTGGGGTAATGCTCCACCTGACCCGCGGAGGGTAAGTAGGGCCTCTACACCCTCTAAGGGGCATATTTACAAGCTCTTGTGCCCCGCCCGAGCGTCTCCTTTGGCGACACTCTGGTGACGCAAAATGCTTCTCGATATTTACAAGTCCACGCAAAGCCACCCTTCGTGGCTTCTCATGGCCTTGTAAATATGGCCCCCCTTCATGCATTACTCTGTGTGAACGGGGCGTTCCATGGGTGTTACTGTGGGTGTTCCCACGTAACACCCATGGATTTAGACTAATTCCCAGATTTACAAGGTTTTATAAACCTGAGAATACGTCTGATTCCTACGCCTCCCCAGGGGAGGCATAAGGAAGAGAAATACCTTTGTTTCTCCTTGTTTTTCCTTTTTCTGCAGCACACATAGAAAGAGGAAAACACAACTTGTGATTGCTTTTGTGCAGAAAGTTGTCCCTTCCTGCCCAAAAATAATAATCCCTGCAACTCAGGCACCCTTGCACCATGGTGCAAGGGGGCCTGCGTTGGTTCATGGCAACCCATTGTGTGCCAGCACAGGAGAAAAGAACAACAATGCACTATATCTCATAGATACGACACATTCCTGCCCCTTTCTTTAGACGCAGGATAGCGCAGCAAGATTCCTGGTGCTGCCCTGCATCAGACCCTCGTAAATGAGGCCCTAAGTGCGTGCGCAGGACTGGAACCCACTTAGCTGCTTGCTAATAGTGTAGGTTTAGAAGACAATTTTCTATGATGTTATTACTTACCTATGTTTTTCCCTGTACTCTTTTACTGCTATGCCTTAATAGTTTATTTTTATCTTTTTCATATATTGTGACCTTGTGGCAGTGACCTTATTGCTGAAGGAGAAGATTAACCTTTGGGCCTCCAGAAGGGGGAAATATCTACAAAATGTGAGTGCCAAAAATGGTCACCGCAGAACTATGAATGCAAGCTTAAGAACCATGAATATATATTGAATGATGGTCATGCAATCACCCTCAGAATCTTTTTTCCAGAGTTTCATATAGCACGAACTTGAGCTGAATGTATCGGAGCACTTTACATAAGCACCAGTTTCGTTACGGACAGACACATTCATTTTTATTAGGCACAAATGCGGTAGCAAAACAATGGTTGATTCCATTGTGACTCGCTATTAGGAAGGGGCGTCCCTTCCTAATAGCGAGAGTCGCAAACACTGTTTTGTGAGTCACCGACTTGCAAAATAGCCTTTGTACATGTCCGGACCATTTTTGTAGTCTGAAACGGGCCAATTTCTCCTTTTACGACCGCAAAAAACGGTCGTACATTTCGCCCTCAGTGGTTGCCCAGAATCACAAGATGTTGAGCGTTGTTGCCGATTCTCGAATCCGGTTCCTCCCTTTGAAGTTGACCGCCCTAGCCGCAAGGACACACTATTCTTCTGCTTCTAGCACATATTCCCTCCAAGACTATTCCCTTAATCATCATGCATAGTGACAGAAAACCCGAAAGACCAATAGGAGATATCTAATGGCTTCCATTGGCAGACATTTGTGATTTTTTTTTTAATGAAATTGTCTTAAAATGTCCTCTACAGCAAATGTATATTCTATCACACTAATCATGAATTGCCATTGGCAAGTTAGACCTGTTTTGTTGCAGTTGGTGTATTACCGCGTATTTCTGACACTATGGCTGTCGGGTAAAGAAATCCAAGAAGTAGGAAAATCGTGCTAAATGTACAGAGATATTGCTGTGCATTTAGTACCATTTTGTATTTATAACAAAATTCTACATTTTAATGCATAAAAGCACCATTGACACGTGGCCATGTTGATCGTTTGCAGTAAAGCAATGATCAAAATCATGAAAGTATTGCAAATCGGCCAGCAACCTATAAATGAGGGCCTCAGTAGTTTCTGATAAAGTCATTTTTATACTGTGTGAATCTACTTTTCTCGATCATACATTTTTCACTTTTGACATAGTTAGAAATGCATATATTATTTTTTGCATCTCTCATCACCGATGGCAGTGAAAACTCCTGAGCATGGCTAAAACTGATAAACTGTGTGGGAAGACCTTACAAAACTTTGCCTATTTTCGGACAGTGAATAAGCTTCTCCAAGGGGCCACTGTGAGGCAAAGAATGCATTTATTTTTTGCTGTATTTAACACTGAGTGCCATATGTAGGTGGCCTATTACCGGTCGGTAACGGCCGAAATCGGCCGTTACCGACCGGTAATTGACTTTTCCTATGTAGGGGGCATATTTACCGATTCGATAAATAACGAATTGGTAATTACCGAATCATCATTTACGATTTGGTATTTACCGAATGGGTAAATGAAATGTAGGAAGCACTTCAAACAGTGCTTCTGGGCTTAAAGGATTCGTTATTTACCACCAACTATTCATCACCGATGGCAGTGAAAACTCCTGAGCATGGCTAAAACTGATAATCTGTGTGGGAAGACCTTACAAAACGTTGCCTCTTTTCGGACAGTGAATAAGCTTCTCCAAGGGGCCACTGTGAGGCAAAGAATGCATTTATTTTTTGCTGTATTTAGCACTGAGTGCCATATGTAGGTGGCCTATTACCGGTCGGTAACGGCCGAAATCGGCCGTTACCGACCGGTAATTGACTTTTCCTATGTAGGGGGCATATTTACCGATTCGGTAAATAACGAATCGGTAATTACCGATTCTGTATTTACTGAATCATCATTTACGATTTGGTATTTACCGAATCGGTACATGAAATGTAGGAAGCACTTCAAACAGTGCTTCTGGGCTTAAAGGATTCGTTATTTACCACCAACTATTAGTTGGTGGTAAATAACGAATTCCTATGTAATGCAAATCTGTGCATTTACACCTGTGCCATGTGACAGACATACATGCCCTTAGGACATGTATGTGTGCCACATGTGCACACAATCACTAATCAGGGGTGCAACAGGGTGTCAAAGTGACACCCTGCCACCCTTGACTTTTTCTCAATTTTACTGAATCGGTAATTACCGATTCGGTAATTGACATTCATTCCTATGGGCATCCAGGCCCATATGAATGAATGGGAAAAACCGAATCTTAACGATTCGGTATTTTTACCAAAAAATTATCTACATAGCATTTACCGATTTGAAAATACCGAATGGGTAAAATTCTGAATTTTCGAATCAGTAAATGTCAATTACCTACACCTAGCCCTAGATCTCCCTGTGCCTAGAAAAATGAGTGTATCAGTCTGTAATGTAACTGGTGCTCATGTAAAGCACTCCAATACCTTCCGGTCGAGTCCCCGCTGTATAAAACTGAAAAAATAAATAAATATCAAATATGGCGCAGCAGTCACCATCGCAATGAATTATTATTGTTCATGGGTTGTACGACTGGATATCCACATCAATAATATCATGGTATACATATATCGAGGTCAAAATATCAAGGTACAACATTTTGAAAGGTAGTGCATATAGGGAAGTATAGGTTTACACTAGCTAACTCCACATCTACCTTTCTTGAAGATATATGTACCACTTATTTAGATATATGTGGAGCTAGGTATAGGAAATCTAGACTTACGTACCTGTTTTTGATATTTTGTCCTCGATATTCTGTCCCACTGATATTTTGAGCTTGATATTTAGTGGGTACAGCTTGTTCACGACCTTCCCTTGAACAGCTTACTGACTCAATGTGTGTCCATCCATACCTGAGGATACCTGCTGACACCAAGGATTCTTGCCATAGGAAGGGTTGCAGCTGATGAATAGTCACCAATGATCGCAGGTGCCTTTAACTTTGCTGCACAGCTGTAGTTTGGGATGATCTTTTGATGACCCGACAGCAGCCAGAACATTCCCTCAATGGCCATCGCTTCAGAATAACAAGAGTCCAGAATCCGAAATCCCAGGGTGATTTCAGGAAGAATGTTGGGATTCTGGTTGATTTCATTTGTTGCAAAAACCATGGCAAGCACAGTTTGATATTGTTCCGTATTCATTCTGTTCAAAAAGAAAAGTTAACGTTAAAACTTGTGAGGACTTCCAAAATTCTCCATTCTAAATGGCAATATAGGTTAGAACTTAAAGCTATTGAGAGATAGAGAGCAAAAGTCCATGACGCGTGTGTGAATCATGAATTTAGACATATAAAGAAAACAGCTACGGTACAGGAAGGGCAAAATCTATATGTAAGAAACTGAGTTGTTGGATGAGTGGGGTGAAACTCTGGTCAAGCAACAGCCACAACTCCTGTCAGTATGAAAACACAAGTAAAACCCTAAATTAACCTGTGCTCAACCCCCTGGTAGCTTGGCACAATGCATACAGGCTTAAGTTAGTAAAGTATATAAGCAGCCACACACAGTAATAAAGTGATAACACAACACAAAAAAACTCACATTAATTTAGAAAAATAGATTCAAATTTAATTAATGATTCAGGACCAAAACAACAAAAATCCACTCAGTAGAACTGGAGATATGAAATTTAAAGGATTTAGAGAAAAATAGTTCTTAAAATCACAAAGCGCAAACTTTGGTTACCTGGTGGTGCTGAACCTGGGCAAAGTCACAAGTTCAGGCTGACCACGATGGAGCACAAGCCGAATAAAGGAACCTAGTTAGTCTAGATGTGAATTGTACCTTAAATCCAAGTTGTGCGCTGTTGCAGAGCATTGTGTCACCAGCAGCAGTCCAGAGGAGGGATCTGAGGCCTGCATTGAGGCTGAGTCACACACTGGTGTTATTGAAAAACTGCGATGCACGTTGGGGATCCATTGGTTCCGATTATAGTGTCTATCAAGTTTTAGAGTGGAACACTTTTGGTTCCTAACCAACACCCCAGAAGCTGTGCGCAGGTGTCAGAATGAAACACAATGAAACTTAATTTTAAAATGTTGAGTTTGAGGTGACATCCAGCAGAATAAAAACATGTAATACTAAGTTCCGTGTGTGGCATGGTCATTGGTGGGTATCCAGGCTCGGGGAAGATGCTTCAATTTGAGATAGATAGGATAAGTAACCGAAGAACAACCGTGCTCTTCCAGAGAGTTTGCCCCAGATTCCACACATGACAGTGGGGCCACAACAGGTAAGAGTTCAGTATTCAAATTCTACATATATTTAAACACTAGCCCATGCTGAGGCATTTTCCGAAGGTGCTCTTGTTTACTTACAGATGACACACACTAGGATAATTTCCCCTCAACTTGACCTTTGTATATATTACCATGAGATTAGGTGAGTCCTATGAACTTTTTTGATTACCCGGGGGTCACATTTATGAGTGGTGACACCAGCATGTGCATGGCCAAGGATGACATGACTCATACTTTGACTTACTGTATAATAGCACTGGACCTTGCTAGTAATGACTAATACCATACTGTCAGGAATTTAACAATGAATTGAATCATGAGGTCCAAAGCACTAACTCTCACAGATACAGGACTGGAGTTGATCAAATGAACTTTCTAAACTCAAGTGGGCCTATTAGGATGGCGGTTATACTTTTTCCGGCCGCCACCGTAGCGGAGATTGGGTCCAACCACCATGCGTGCAGTGGTCCCGCACATGGCATTTATGATGTGACCGCTGCACGCAAGTTGGGGATTGGGTTCGACCCCCATGCTTCCAGCAGTCTCACCCGTTGAATTATGATGGGCCGCCACCGCAGCTGTCACATTCTTTTGCGTTAACATTGTGGCGGGCGGAGCTAGCAGCAGCACCGCTGAGTTGCAAAAATGAGCATGTTGTACATTTCACTGCACTACGTGGCAGGCACTGCACTGTGCCTGCCACTTGGTGCAGTGAAAAGTAGGGGGGTACCATGGGCATCCCCCCAGTGCACCCACACCACCCTAACATGAGGGAGGCCCGCAACAGGCCCCCAAACACAATCCCTGCCAGCATTTCCATAGCAGAGAGACCGCAGCAGAAAAGCTGGCTTCCGCATACATCCTAATCCGGACGGCGGAAAAAGCTAGGCACCGGCACAATTTTAGGTGTCCAGCTCAGCCCGCCAGGCCAGCGGGCAAATTGATACCAGCGGCAAAGCAGTGGATGAATTTTCACACCGCTGCAGTCCCCACTGCCATCATAATCTGATTGAAATTACAAATATATTGATGTTCGTAGCCTTGATGAGGTCTGCTGCAACAGTGTCATCAATAGACGAAACACGAGTTGGTGAGGGCAAAATGGTTTAATGAATATCTATTAAAGAATATATATTGAAACCGCAACCTCAACTTGGAATGTTTTGAGTGCTCGGAGAATCCCCCTTCTAATTGGTTGGAACCCAGACTGGGGAAGAGGCTACAAATGGATATGAGATATGGGATAAGTTACCCAAAGTACAACCGTGCTCTTCCAGAGAGTTTGCCATATTCCAAGCAAACTTCTTGTCATGCCACGTGTGTCGCTGTTGAGTACGGAATCAAAGATTCATTCATGTAGAGTCAAAGGGCAACTCCAGCCACTGTAAGTGTAAAACGGAAACATTACAAAGAATCTAAATGCCGATCTTCGAGAACCTGATGGTCAGGTCATACATAAAGACACATCGCTGCCACGCAAGATAAAGTTGTTTATTATACAGAGTGCTCACACTGAAGGCGGATTCGACCTGGTTTATGAAGCGCAGCCGCTGGTAATCATGACTTGCAAATTAACGCTGCGAACAGAACGCTGCAAGGTGGAGATCAACCAGGTATCAGAAAAGGCAAATTTACATTTAGAAGAAAATAATTTTTTTTTAATGAGTACGCAAAGAGAGTCCTGGTACCACAGTCCTCAGTGAATTTGGCTCAAGCAGAAGTTATTAATTTTATTTGAATTACATTTTGTATTTTTTAGTTCCGTAGCGGGTTGTGGGTTCACAGGGGAATAGTGTGGGAGGTAATTTGATTATAATAGATTAATGATCATTTTTCATTTATTAATATTTATTTCATTGATATTTTATAATGTTCATTGTGCTTTACCTTTTTCGGGGGTGAAATTCATGTGTGGGTTGTGGCATTTATAGGGGTAAGAGGTGGGAAGTAATTTATTTTTAAATTATTTATAATCAGTTGATAATAAATTGAAAATAAATGTTGTTCTTTGTCAACATATTTTTAGTGTGTGGGTTTGTGTTTATAGAGGTAAAAGTTGGGAAGTAATTTATTTTGTAATTAATGAATTAAGTAATATTCAAATATGGAAATTGTGTAATTTATTTTAGGTGTGGGTTGTGGGGTTTATAGGGGCAAAGGGTGAGAAGTATTTATTTTTTTAATAATTATTAATTAATTAATTATTAATTAATTATGGTAATTGTTTAATTACCTTTTTGTGTGTGGGTTTGGGGTTTATAGGGGTAATGGGAAGGGAGTAAATTAATTTTACAT
Source organism: Lissotriton vulgaris (assembly GCF_964263255.1). Classification (NCBI taxonomy): domain Eukaryota; kingdom Metazoa; phylum Chordata; class Amphibia; order Caudata; family Salamandridae; genus Lissotriton; species Lissotriton vulgaris. Next base: position 1,299,111,947 of record NC_141695.1, on the reverse strand, counting down.
ATTTTCTAATTAGTTGTTAAATACTATTGGTATTTAATTGAAAATTAATTTATTTTAGGTGTGGGTTGTGGGGTGATATAGGGGTAAAGTGTGGGAAGTTAATTAATTTTTATCACTTTTCATTTTTTTTTTAACTTATAATATTTTTTTAATTGATCAGTAATTATGTTAATTATCCAAATAAATATTTTCTTTTAATTTTAGATGTGGGTTGTGAGTTTTGTGGTGTTATAGGGTACGAAGTAAATAAACTAAATGTATGTAATAGTTAATGTTTTTGTTAGTAAATAAATTCTACATAAAAATATTTATTTGTATGAAAATTATGTTTTAATTTTATTTAATATAATATGTGTAGGCATTTGTGATATGTAGTTAACATTAAAATATGTTTTTATTTTTTTTAATTTTGAATACTAAATATTTTCTATTTTATTTTTCAACATATTTATATATTTTCTATTTACTTTGTTTTTAAAATATTTGTTGATGATATTTTGTTTGTTTTTAACTTTGAACTGACTGGGGTGGGATAGTAAATGTTACCCCTCCCCAATCCAACACTTTCCCTACTGTTGTACTGACTGTACTAGGAATAGTACATTTGATCCCTCCGCTTTACAACACTATCCCTACTGTTTCACTCATTGGAGTGGGAATAGTCATTTTCACCCCTCCGCAATCCAACACTTTCCCTACTGTGGTACTGACTGGAGTGGGAATAGTACACCTTATCTCTCCACTATCCAACACTTTCCCTACTGTTGCACTCACTGGAGTGGGAATAGTAATTTTGACCCCTTTGCAATCCAACACTTTCCCTACTGTTGCACTCACTGTAGTGGGAAAAGTAATTTTTACCCCTCTGCTATCCAACACTTTTGGAGTGGGAATAGTAATTTTTACCCCTATGCAATCCAACAATTTCCCTACTGTTGTACCCACTGGAGTGGGAATAGTACATTTTATCCTTCCACTATTAAACACTTTCCCTTTTATTGCACTCACTGATGTGGGAATAGTAATTTTACCCCTCCACAATCCAGCACATTCCCTTCTGTTGTACTGACTGGAGTGGGAATAGTGCATTTTCTCTCTCCGCTATCCAGCACTTTCCCTAATGTTGCACTCAATGTAGTGGGAATAGTCATTTTTACCCCTCCCAATCCAACATTTTCCTGACTGTTAGACTGACTGGAGTGGGAATATTAAATTTTACCCCTCCGCAATCCAACACTTTCCCTACTGTTGCACTGACTGGAGTGTGACTAGTACATTTTATCCCTCCACAATTCAACACTTTCTCTACTGTTACACTCAGTGGAGTGGGAATTGTATATTTTACCTATGTGATATATATCACTTTTTCTAATGTTGCATTCATTGGAGGGAGATTTGTCAATGTCATTTTTAGCCAGTGTTAATATTTATGTGTTGCGCTAAGTGTGAGTAGTACATTTTTTATATATTTGCTTTAATAGTTTGCGTAGTTTTGTTTAAATTGTAGTGGAAATAGTATGTGTATTAAATGTTAGAATTTATTTTGTATTGGTATAATTTATATTATTATTCTTTGTTTATTTGAAATTATAATATTTTTAATTATTAATATTTGTAATTTGAAAAATAATTCTTACTACATTTAAAGATTATTCATATAGTTGTATATTTTAATGTAATTAGATTATAGATATTATGTTATTGGTATATAATATATATATATATATATATATATATATATATATATATATATATATATATATATATATATATATATATATATAGGGTTTTTTTTCAATGAAAAACCATAGGTTTCAGCCACATTATAGTTAGGAATTATCATTTAAAAAACCTTGCAAATTCACTGAAAAAACCATAGGTTTCACAAACGTTATAGTTAGGAATTAGCATTTTAAAAACCTTTGACATTCACTGAAAAAACCATAGTTTCACTCCAGTTATAGTTAGCTGGTCACTTTACTCATACAAAACCTTTGAAATTCCCCCGTTATAGTTAGTTCAGCTAACTAGAACTCGCACGCCCGCAATGCACTGCTGATGACGTCACATATTACATCACTCATGACATGGTCAGTGACATCACTCATGACATCACTGATGACATCTCAATCAGCAATTAAGTAGTAGTATTAAGTACTACTTTTCCACAGTGCCTATACAAGGTCAGGTATTCCATCCAAGACAGCTGAAGCCTACATTAATTTCATTGTAAAATCTAATATGCTTGCTGCTATATCATTAGCTCAGTTCATCACTGCCACAAGCCATGATAGTGGCAAGTTAAAGTTGAAGGAAATAATCACACATCCGTCATGGAACCAACACACTCGACCTCTCACCAGTGATGATGAATTCCAAAAATACAAAAATGTTAAAGTTGAATTGTCCATTACTCAGGAAGGAGTTATCCTGCAAGGATCAAGAATCCTAATTCCGGAGAGACTGTGACAGAAAATAATTATAGTAGCCCATGAAGGACATTGTGGTATTGTTGCCACTGAAACACTCTCCGAGACCGAGTTTGGTTTCCGTATTTAGATGAAAGGGTTGAGCTCAAAGTCTTTCATCTATGCAACTGCCTTTCTGAAAACATTACTCAACATACTCTTGACATGTCAGAATTCTCTAACCATGAATGGGAGAGAATAGCCATCAATTTCTTTGGTCCACTCAATAACTGACATCATCTGATGGTAATTGTGGATGAGTAGATAAAGATCTCTTATCCACAACTCATGGGCGAGTGATTGAGAGACTACATTGCATCTTTGTGGCATGGGGCGTTCCTGCTATTGTGAAGTCTGATTATGGCCCACTGTTTTCTCAATCAAAAATACAAGGATTTCCTGGAGCATCTGAACATAAATCATCATAAGAGTACACCTTTGTGGCTGCAGGCAAACAGACTCATTGAGCATTTTAAGAGTACACTATAGAAAGCAGTACAGTGTGCAATTCCTGGTTTAAAAACTGTCCTGAATTTCACCCTATTAGCCTATCATTCAACACCTCACTCGACTGCAGGCAAAAGTCCTGCAACTTTGATATTCGGGAGAGCAATGATACCAAGTTATCTGAGTGGACCAACAAAAGACAAGGGAATGAGACCACAACTCATACAAAGGACTTGCTCAACAAGCAGAAAATGAACGCTCATGCAGTCAAGAGGCAACATTCAAAAAGAGGAGATCTAGTGATTGACTGACAAATGTGAAGGAGGAAATCTCATGCTCCATATGATGCTGAGCCTTTCCATGTAGTGTCTATCAAAGGACACATGGTGACTGCCCAGATTCCAGAAAAGTTTACCAGAGACTCTTCTCCCATTGAGAATTAGATCTATCGGTCTTCTGTTTGAGATGTTAAAGGAAAGACTGAACCTGAAAACTCAGGGGCTGCTGTTACGACTTCACTGTCTTAGGAAATCTTTGACACTAAAGACAGCAACACTCGGCAACCAGATCAGGTCGAATAGCTAAAGCACCAAGAAGGTTGATTGAAGAGATGTAATTGTACATACATATATATTGATTTGTAAAAAACTAAAATGTTATATTTAACATTGGGAGATGTAGTGTCTTGTTTTAGAATAAAACCCTTTTGGCTCCTAACAGACTCTGTAGGGCTGTGACATAGGTGTCAGAGCACCACGCAAAAAATCTTGTTTTAGAATATTGAGTTAGCAGTTATACGCATTAGAATAAATATGTGTAATACTAACCTCTATGTGTGGCATGGTCATGGGCAGGAACTCAGGCTGGGGAGGACGCTACACGAATTAGCTGTGACTGCTCCAATCTGGGCTTGCATCATGCTGCATTTCGCTTTGATGATTCAGATGAGGTGCTGGAGATAGCTGCATCCGGTTTGCCTCATACTGTTTTGGTTCTGTAGGAGATCACAACTGGGTGGGTATAACACCTTTAATCCCACTTCTAGGGGTCCAGGACTGTAGGGGCACCACTTGGGGAGGGGGTTAGGTCTCACAGCTGGTAGAATCCAGGTGCAGGGTTCAAGATAGTTGGAGCCTTTTCTGTCCCTGAGGCTCTGATCAGGACACCAGCAAACTAGCCCTTGGAGTCCCTCTGGTAGCCTTGGGTTCAAGACGCATGTCCAGTCCTTCTCAATCAGCAGCAGGGCAGCAGGGCTATCCTTCTTGCAGCAAAGCAGTCCTTCTTCTGAGTCATCCATGGGTCCAGAAGTGTACTGAAGAGTGGGTCCAAGGGTCCTGGTTTTATACCTGGTGCCTTCTTTGAAGTAGGAGAAACTTTTGGAATCTTCCCCTCACAGAGGTGTCTGGAATGTTCTGCCTCCCTGCCCTTGCTACAGCCTGACTTCAGTCACAAAAGACTAGTGTGTAGTTATTTGTGTCTGAGCAGTGCCCAGCTTATTTAGGAGTATATTGGGCTGTGCCCAGCTCCGCCCACCTCCATCTTACCTGAGATGGTCCCTCCAGGCACATCTAGTCTCCCTGTTGTGATGCTGTCTGGGAGGAATATACAAAGACCAACTATCAACTACACCCAGTCATTTGACCAAGGTACAGGCTGTAGGCAGCAAGTGGCTAGGACAAGAAAGGAAGTACTTTAGGAAAGTGCCAATTTCATAATTGTGACTAAAATCTGACTTTAAAATTAGGGAGGTTTTTAAATTACAATTCTTCAGATTCCAAACATGACTTCTCTACCTGCTCCCAATCAAAAGTTATCACTTATGAATTGTAATAAGGCAACCTTATGTTATCCTATGGGAGAGACCCGTCACAATTGAGAAATACCAATTTAGGTTTTTTTTCAACTTTTAAATGCAATGCTCCCGGCCCTATGGTCTGTTTATGGCTTACCATAGGGGACACTTATATGTAATAACAATGGGGGGTTTCGTCCTCGCAAAAGGTTTATTTTGGCAGGTCTAAATGGCAGTTTAAAACTGTACACACTGACTGCAATGGCAGGCCTGAGATATTTTTCAGAGGGCTACTGAAGTGGGTGGCACAGTAAGTGCTGCAGGCCCACTAGAAGGATTGAATATACAGGCCTAGGGTATATAGTATAACACTTTAATAAGCACTTAGAAATAAATTAAACATGCCAATCATGTTTAAATCAAGTTTACCATGTTATTGGGGTGTGAACACAAGCAGTGTAGCACTGGTTAGCAGTGGTAAAGTGCACACATTCCTAAGGCCAACAAATATAGGAGGGGTGAAGGCAAAAGCTTTGGGGGAAGATCACCCCATGGCTGACAGGTCTAATACTATAACATTCACATTGTAAAAACAACCTTAAAAACTAAATTAAAAAACTCAAATTTGAAGGGACATCATAGTTCCAGATCAATGGATAATGGATAATTCCCCTGTAACAATAACTTGCACCCCTGCTCTGAAAGCTATAACGCCCCCCTCCCCCCCCCCAAATGCACTGTTCGCTAAGAGAAGTTCATCCAAATACCCCACCAGTGCCAACCCAGCACTAGGGCCAGGCTTAAGGCCAGGACTAAGGCTAAGCTAGGTACCATCACATGCAATTCAACACAGTCCAAACACTGGATATCTCATCCACTGTACCGGAAACATCCACTATTGAGCAACAATCACCAGAATACACAATCACCAGAATACTTTGCAAAAGCACAAAACCATTTAAAAGTTTCTAGCACCTCAAAGGATATGGTGAATCATTCTAGGGAAGGCTGGCCCTGTTGGACAGTTTCCCCTTTGAGAATTGTGTTGGGTGGACTTGGAGCGAGTAGGCAGTGGTCCACAAGACCACTGCCTACCTCCTTTTCTGTACCATCACTAACTAGATTTTTTGCAGCAGGACAAGTTCCCTTTAAGGACACCTGGCCTCGTTAAAAATGTTCCCCATTTTGGAATGCTAATGCAGTGTTGGTGGTCTTCTGTTGCTGGCAGGTCACCATCACTGGGGGATGTAAATAGTGGCCTTCCTAAATGATATTCTTTATTATGACATATTATTCATCGGCAACCTATGGCTGAGATTAATTCAAGCATTCTATCCATAATTTTTCTGTATACTTTCTGTGTCTCCCTATGAGGGACCGGTATGTCCAAATGTGGGTTCCATGCACACTGTGTCCCAGTCGAGGACCCCATAACAAAGGCGAAACCAGTCCTGGGTTGCTTGTGTTCTGGTTCAAGGAGAACCTGATTTGGCAGTTTGGCCTGGGCTGTTCCCATTGGAGTAGGGTCAAGACTAATGTGCATATAGATTGGTCCAAACCGAGATGGCATGGTGTGCAAAATAATGATGGATTGGACTATGGCCCAAGTAATTACCAGCAGCAGCTTAGATTAATTCAAGCATTCCATCCCTCCCTTTTTTGTATACATTAATCTGTCTCCCTAAGTGGGATCTGGTATGTCCAGATGTGGTTTCACTGCACCCTGTATCCCTGAAGCCAAGCTTTACCCAGCTGATGAACCTATAACAAGGGCGAAACCAGTCCTGGTTTGCCTGTGTTCTGGGTCAGGGAGGACCTGGCTTGGCAGCCCAAGCTGGACTGTTCACATTAGAACACGGTCAAGATTGATTCGCATACCAGCAACAATGAAGACCCCTGGAGTATGCAAAGATAAAATTATTCAAAATGCCGTCATTGATTTTCCAACAAAATATAGTGGAAAGACTATTATGAGAGCCAAATATCATGACTTAAATATTGCGAAACTAAAAATATCATGGGTAAGAATATTGCAGGTATGATTATCTGTTTTTAGTATTTTTTTAATAGTGTCAGAAATATAATTGTCTGTTATAGTGTTGTAATTCATATAATTGCTTATGTCTTCCTGTTTTTCAGTATATTGTATTTGCTTACATCCCTCCAAAGACTAACACTTTCGGGATTGTGGTTAAGTTTGCAGGTGAAATTGTATATCTGACACCCCCAACGTCTGTCTCCTAAATGCAGTTACATTTGGAGTGGAAATATTAAATCTGACCCTGCTAAAGCTCAACACTTTCCCCATTGTGGTTACGTTTGTAGTTGAAATAGCACATTTGTGGTGAAGTTTAGAGGCATCATAGCAAATATGGTCCCCTTCCACAAGTGCCAACACTTTCCCCAGTGGAGTTAAGTTTGGGCTGGGAATAGTACATTTGACCCCCCTGACCACCCAAGTCCAGCACTTTACCCATTATGGTTAAGTGTTGAATGGGAAAAGTAACTTTGCCCTCCCCGACACAACAACCAAAGTCCTTCATGTTCTCAAGTGGGGTGTTGGAATAGCACATCCAAACCCCACCAAAGTTCAACAATTTCTGTAATGTTCTTAAGTACCCAGTATAAGTCAAAACATTACCCTTTCAGGCTTAGGCTACCGCATAATTTATTCCAATTTTTCGCAAAATGTAGGTGATACTCTAAACCAGAAAGGAAATAGCTCAAACAACCATCCACAAATTCACTCAGGTACCCATATACATACTAACAGACCCACACAGCCACTCACACACCCATTCACAGACCAACACAGGCAATCCCAGATTCAGTCACACACCCATATAGGCACTCACACACCCACTTCCATACCCACACAACCAAACACATACCCACTCACAGACTCATACAGCCAAGCACACCCCCACTCACCAACCTATACAGCCAAATGCATTCTCATTCTCAAAGGCTACAGGTTATAGTTAGGAAATACATTTTAGAAAACCGCAGAAATTCACACACAAAAAACAAAGGTTACAGGGACATTCTAGTTATGAAATAACATTAAAAAATTTAGAAATTCACTGGAAAAAACAAAGGATATAGGGACTTTATAGTTAGGAAAGAGAATTTAAAAAAACTTAGAAATTCACTGAAATAGAAAAGGTTACAGAGACGTAATAGTAAGGCTCAGATTTAACATGCATAAAATCAAAAAAATTCAGCACTTATAGATGCTTTAGCTAACTATAACTTATGCCCCGCAATGTACTGCTTACGGCCTCACATATTGCATCACTCATGACATGGTCAGTGACTTCACTGATGACATCACTAATGACAACTCAAATGACATCACTGATGACATCATCCACAGAACCACCCATATATCCACTCACATGCCCAAACTACCACTCACACACCCACTCATACACCACACACCGACTCATAGATCCATACAACCACTCATACACTCACTCACACACCCATACAACCACTCACACACCCATTTACAGACCCAAGCAATCACTCAAACACCCACACAACTACTCCCACTCCCACTCACAGATTCATACAACCACTCACTCACTGATACAACTACTCATATAACCATTCATGCATCTACACAACCACTCACACACACAGCTACTCAGATACTCACTCACACACCCACTCACACACCCATACAGAGACTCACACACCTACTCACTTGCCCATACAACCACATACACATCCACTTGCACACCAACTTACACACCTATACAACCACTCAACCACCCATAAAACCACTCCCAAACCTATACAGCTACTCACACACCCATGGACAGCTTCATGCAGGCATTCACATACCCATACAGCCACTCAGATACCAACTCACACACTGATACAGTCACAATGCCACTCAGATGACATATGTTAGAAATAGTTTCACTCATTAGTAGTACAGAAAGAATGCCAATTTAACTTATGCAGTAGGTTAATATATATTTAAGTCTCAGAAAACTTTACAAAACACTTGTACTCACTACTTGTTGTAATCAGAGATATTGTTTGACATGTCATGAGTGATGTAGTATGTGAGATCATAGGAAGAGCATCCTGGGGGCATAAATTATAATTAGCTCAGGTAAATATAACTGTTGAATTTCTATGGTTTTGTGTGTGTAAAATCTGATCCTAACTATAACATCCCTGTAACCTATGGGTGATCTTACAAAATGTGTCTCTCTCTTTGCTGCTGGGTTGACGGGGGCCAATGCAGTAAAGAAATAGTTTTCGATTCTGTGTGGACATATATATATATATATATAAATATATATAAAATTATTTATTTGGTAAAAGTGGTAGCAGTACTCTTGGATTGTAGTGTGTGGATAGATTTTAAGTAGGGTCAAAATAATTGCCTGTTTGAAATCTACAATGATTTTTTTTGTGGGTATAGTTGTTAGATTGTTGTTAATATGTCTTAGTATAACATCATACGTTGCACTATGGTTTTAGATAGCAGAGCATTGACTGAATGGTGTAGGGCTTGACTTAAAAGTGCCCTCAATCATCGATGTAGTTACACTGTATAAAGGTTAGTAAATTATTATTGGTAACATAAATGATGATTCTTTTATCATTGTTGTTGTTGTAAAGAAGTAAAAATATGTCTTTAATGTGTGATTATTAATTTTTGAGTATGTCTACATCTTAATATGTTTTAGGTGATACAGGCTTTTCTCCAGCTGTTCTACGTGTTCTGGCAAATATTCTTTTTAGGGTAGGTATGCCAGGGAGTTTGCCTCATGCCTGTTCAGGAAGGATAGGTATAATATTTTTAAATGTTGGTCTTCTTGACTCTTGTTGCTTGTGCTATTCTCTTTTAGGTCCTTTAAAATATTTCTAAATTCTATTTCAGTATTAATAAGGAGATAGTTAGTTCTCCAAATGCTTTCAACTATTTCATTTTTAGTGGTAGCCCTACCATTGTGTTTATTTGAATAATATTTGATACATTTAAGGGTGTTTTCTGACTGATTGAGGTTTCTTTAATATTATCCTCTATAATTTAATAACAGATTCCCCTTTTGGGATTACATGCATTTTGGTGTTTTCCACCATTTTGTCTGCGAGTATGGAAAATATATATTAAGTTTAAACAATGAGTACATGAATGTATTTTTATTTTACATATTTTATATTGAATGTGCACATTGTAACATTTGTTCTGGGTGTGATCTTTACCTTGTTTTAGTTTTAAATTTTTCTTTGCGGGTCTGTTTGGTGTTGTTTTTGACACAGTTTTCTTTAGCTGTGTCAGTTTGTTTTTTAATGTTTAGTTCAATAGGTATTTGTTTGATATATTTCATTTTAAAAGTTGTAAAAGTGGTATTTTTAGATCCATTTTAGTTTTGTGCCTTGGTTAAAACACTTACTTTTGAGGTGGTATTTTCTATATTTCGATATGTCTGTGTCTTTCTTTTCTTTTCCTTTTGACATCTTTTCTATGTACAGGGTCCACCTATTATATGGAGATATGAACATGCAGCATAGTTTTCATTATGTATTATTTTAAAATACTTTTAGGGATTTATCAATGTTTCATTCACAGTCAAACATATTTGTTTGTAGTATTTATTGGTTTGCTGAAGTGTTGAAAATCTTAGTTTACAATCCAGAGGAGTAACGCTGTCCTGCTGTAATGTTTTTGAGTAAGCCTTTTGTTGAGCATTTTTGTGGCTTTTTTATGCTGTTTGTTAATTGGAAAAGCATTTTATTTGTTAAATGTTTTTATGTTTAATGTGATAGGTTGATTGGAGAATAGTTTACATTTTTTTGCACCATTTACGGGTAATGTTAACTAGTGTTATTGTTCTTTCTTTGATATATAGCAGTTTCCATGTTGACTCATTTTTATATGTGCATGGATATATAATGTAATATTGTGTGTTTTATGTCGATTTTCCAGTGTTGTATATTTAGATGACTGTGATTGTTGTAATATTTCCTTAGTTTTAACCCTTTTAGTGCTGCGAACGTTCGGCGGACGTCGCGTGCACTACCTCGCCAGTGCTGCGCACGTCCGCTGAACGTTCCGATCCCGTTAGTGCAATGGAACGTCCGCACTTGGGCGGAATTTGCGGCGCGCTTAACGGGTTAATATGCAGGATATTTGCTATTTCTTTTTTTTTGTTTACAATATTGTATTTTTGTTGATATATTTTCTGTGATACTTTTGTCATTGATATTTGTGTGTTTACTGTTTAAGGATAGAATTGCAATATTACGTTTTCAATATTTTTTGTTGTGATATTTGTGTATGTCTATTTATTTTTGGCAATATAATGTCACACAACCGCCTGCATCAGTGCACTTAGGAGACCGTCCTTCTCATTGATCTCTACTGTGTCCAAATAAACCAGTGCTGTGAAGTGCTGAGAGAAGCGCTCTAATTTTTTTTTCTTTTGACTAAATGTAGCACTCCTCCAGCACCTTTAGGTATTCTAGGAGCCAACAGCCAACCTAGACATACCTGGACAATTATCCTGACTGCTGCTTGCCAGTGTGTCCTCACTTGCACCAAGATCAGTGCTAAGATTATATAGACATTGGGCCTGATTTACAAAGTTACTTACGTGTAGTACAGTTACAGGTGCATAGTCTCCACACACGTGGCAGAGTCTCCACACTTGTGCCTGAATTTCTACACGGAGTACTCTCTGCAGTTGGCCATGTGGAGATTCTGCCCTGATTGTGGAAATTACACCATGAGTGCGGAGAGTCTGCCACAATTACAGAGACTCCGCACTTGTAACTTTAGTACATGTAAGTGCCTTTGCCAATCATGCTCAGAGATTCTAATAAGGTAGGTGGGGATCTAAAACTATGGAAGGCAGTTTTGTGACAGGAAAGTGGAGGTCAGGGTCAATATTGACGACTGCTGGAATTGCCATCAAATAATAAAAGACCGCCTTGCACTCTGTCTCTGCTTGTTCACACCCTCTAGTGATACGGACACCTGATTGGACACCATGGAAGATAGGCTGTGGAATAAGAAGTAGGTTCTGATTAGGCCTACTTTGCAATCCCCCACATAAACACTAGACATGCTTGCTTCACTCAGTGGCACTAATCATGAATGCAGTTTTTTTGCTATAGATAATTTGGATATCCAAAAATAGAATGACTTCCATATTTTCAGACATGGGGCACTCAGATAGGTAAATTTGCATGTGATTAAATCTACATGTGTAAGTTTATTCTAACACTTTTGAGTAGCTTTACTACGTCTGGCTATTCATCATTTACAAGGGTAAAGTTACTCAAAAGTGTAGACATACATGTCCCCAATCCCTGAATTCAGGGGATGAAGCATAATGTATAAATGTTAAGAGATTACTTGTAACTTTTCACACAAAGGTGGAGGTCTCTGGTACCAGAGTAGAGAGTTCCCTATGGTAAAGTATGGTAACAGTTTAAAAGTGAATTAAACTTAAAAATCAATTTGTAAACATATTGTAAGGCTAACTAATAATGTAAATTAATTTGAAATATTTGTTCAAATGTAGAACAGAACAAAAAGCTGTGGCATCATTAACTTCTTTTTTATTCAAATATTTATTTAATTCCAAAATATTTCTTAAGATTTCAATAAAAAAATCCTACCTAAAATATAAAGTTTATATTTATTCCATAGTAACACGTATACAAAGTTATCAAGAGATATAATTTAAAGCAATATAATTATTTAGAAAATAAAGGCACATGATTGTTTTAAAACAAAACGTTATTAAAATATTTGATAAGAAACTAATATTTGAGTTTTATTTATATATAATTCTGTAACATTAAATTACATTCATTCAAACTTTTGAAAAGTTAAAATAAGCTAACTTAATTTAACAAAAGGTCCTAAAGGCTTTTATTTTAACTCCCTACTTCCATTATTTTCTATAGGAGGCTGTTGCAGTATTAGTGATTTGCCATATGTGGTGCTCTGAACTTGGGTACATTTACAACTGTTTGCAGTCCTTTTTGGCTGTAGTAACTATAGAAGTGCAATTTGTGAATAGCAATGTGCTTACTCTTTTGTGCATGGGTGCAGGTCTCCCCATGGGTTCATGTCCTTCCCTAAACGCCTCACTATCCCTCCCTTAACTGTTCCTTAATCCTTCTTAAATCCCTCCTTTTTATTCATGAATAATCCACATTCCCCAGCCACTCCCCTGTCCCTCTTACATTTTCTTCAAAAATGTATACCTGCATGTGTGGTGATCTCCACTGTCTTGATGGAGATCTCCGAACATAAAGATAGTGAGATGAAGGCTGAGGCATAGACCTCCTGATGTAGGTTAGTGAATAACATTTTGTAGTATGTTAGTAGTATTATTAAACATACTACTAAAGGCAATCGGTGAATATGTCTTGTTGAATTTAATTATTTTCCCATTTAAAGATTTAACTGAAGCAATACCTGTGCCAATAGTACCTATGAGTACAATGGTTTCTGCGTCATCCCAGATGCCTCCACTATCCAGGCTATCTCAGATATAAAATAAAATTATGCAATCAATAAAATTGTTATATCATAAATAACTATGTTATGTTAACAGCATTTATAACGAGCACAGCTACTCCAAGGAGTGTCCCGGTGCGTACCCTACTAGGCGGATAGGGTGACCAGGAGAGTTTATTTAAATAGCAATTTTTTCAGTTTCTTTCTAAATAACCCGAGATCCCTCACAGCTCGAAACTTAGTCGGGAGCTGATTCCAGGCCACCGCCCCTAACCGGGTCATATGCATTATGGAATGTGTTGAATAATAGTCGGAGGTCTAATGCCATCAAGGGGTTTGGTGACTTAATAATAAATGACAAGATCAAAGGCCGAATGCATGTATATGAATTGAATTGAAAATATTCTTGTATAGCGCAGACTGCCACCCTGCGGGTATCCTGGCGCTTAGACTGAGAGAATTAACCAGTATTCAAACGGGTCAAGATGTTAGAAGGAGAAGGAGGCAGGTTTTAAGACTCTTTCTAAACTCAATCAAGGAGTTGATTTGTTTGATACTCTGAGGTAGCTCGTTCCAAAGATGGGCAGCAGCAACATTGAATGCCCTCCCTCCCATCCTAGAATGTTTGAATCTGGGAATCGCCAGCAGACTTGCACTAGATGAATGGAGCTGCCTCTTGGGATGGTACTAGGTGAATTTTTCCTGCAATGGGACTGGGCCTAGATTGTGTACCACTCTGTGCACCAAACAGAAGTGATTTAAAGTAGACCCTTTTCTTAATAGGCAGCCGATGGAGGTCTCTCAGAGGGATGTATGACGTTACAACGCATACTTTTACTCCGCATACCATTACAACGCGGTATTCACAACGCATACCATTACAACGCATAGCGCTTTGGGGTGCTGGATAGTGGTAAGTATAATTTACTATTCTAACTCCAGTCCCCGTGGACCCTAGGGAAGGTGTTGGATAGTAAATTAAACTTACCTCTTATCCTAGAGCGCCCCCCAGCGCAATGCGTTGTAATGGTATGCGTTGTAATGCCTGCGTTGTAGTGGTAGTGCGTTGTAAAAAATGCGTTGTAACAGGTGCATACCCTCTCAGAGCCAGGGTATATGTCACCAGAACCTGAGACTGCACTGTTGGATCATAAAACAACGTACCTGTTATGGGTTTTAAGCAACATGTTCAGTTTGCTTGAAGAGATAAAAAAAATTCAAATAGAAAATATTTTTAAAAAATGGCGATAGTTATGTAGTTTATTAAACCGTTTTCTTGCTTGTAGTCGGTAGTAAGGCAATAAAATATTTTAACGTAAATGAGTAAGAAAGTTTGTTTTTCGTTGCATTGCTGATTTGGAAGCATATTTTATCTCTAGTAATAAGGAATGTTACTGTGGTTCTTGTCATTTGTCAGCTATTAATACAGTGCTGACTGCACTACAGAAATGTGGGTATTATCCATCATGGAAACGCTGATTAAAGAAAGGCACATTTGCTGGACTGTGCGATTTTTATTTTGATATTCTTGGGCATTGCCTTGCTTGGAGACTACCCGCTTCATGCTGAGTCCCCAAATGTATCCCTGGTAGTTTCACTCCTAGAGTTACCATTACTGGGAATACCAGAAACTTTGATAGTGTATTAATCATCGGATTTACATGTGGCACCCTGAGGTTCCACTAAGAAATGCAGAATTACCAGCGGAATAGGAAAGAATGCCTGTTCCTGCTGGTACTGCCATTGAATGATTTCTAGTGGCATAATAAACCATAGTTTACAGGTGAAATGTTATTGTTATGAATCATGCAAAATAATTCAGAGTGAGATCAGCATCGCCATGAAATATGAATGTTGAGCCCTATGCTCTTTGTGGAATAAAAGCATCCAATCAAGCAACCTCAGACGTGTCAACTTTGGGAAACATTTCCACTGTGTGACCGTACAGGGAAGGACTGGGTGTGTGTTTTGGAGAGGGAGGAGCAGGGTCAAAAAGCTGGTACCTAACAGCTCTCCAATGTTGCCCCCAACCTCAGGGTAAATCAAAAGTCTTAACTCTGCAGTAGTACCACCCTACACTGGCTAGCAAGGAGACTCGTTATAGTTCGTTCACAGTCTCAACATCTCAGAACTGAAGCATTGTCAATATACTATACAACAAAGTCATAGTTGAAGCTTTTTTAGCTTATGCAACTAATAACCATTGCCAAAGCCAATAGTCCTGGGTTGTTGTATGTGTAATGTTACTTGTATTATATATCTGGATTTTGGATGCAACGACAGAAACAGCAAAATACCGGGCAGGTGGCACTCTATGGTAAGCACCAGAGCGGGCCTTTGTTAAGATAGCCCCCTGGGAGGAGAGAAATGTGGTGCCCTTGCTGATGCTAGAAAATTAAATGAAGCAGCAGGGGAGCCCTTTTGGGTTCACTGGTCAGTCCTTGGCTGAGCCGTGACTGGCCCCTGAACACAAACGTCTCAGGACCTCCCCCAGCCCACCTAAATCACTGATAGCTTAGCTGCTGATGGTTTTCTTGGTGTGTGTCAGCAGGGGTGAGACGGTGAAGGGAAGGCAAGGAATGGGGCAGTGGGGTGTCAAAAACATTGCCCACGATGGGATAGTGAAGGATTGAAACCACTTTATGGCAAATCAGACAGGAACAAGAACGCAGGGACATGGACAGGGCTGGAGCAAGATGATAGGGTTGCTGCTATTGGCATTACCTTAATGCGCCCCTCAGAATGTTGGTGCCCAGGGCCTGGGCCCTGTCGCCATGCTAAATGCTGGCCTTGCTAAGCACAAATTTTTGCTTTACTTGTTTTTAAGCCTTCCTGTAATTACAGAAGCTACGCCCCTTTGAGAGACCCCCCTTCCATCCCCCCAGTGTTTACATCCCACCTAAAACCCTGGGTTGAGCCATGGAGAGGGAGAGGGGACTTTAGATCCCAGCATTGTCTGAACAGTCACACCTACCCTACTCTGCAGCCCAAACCAACTACCCTGGAGCTTCTGGTGAGCTTTATAAACCTTTTTATGCCTAAAAGAAATCCTGCAGTACAAATCCTTCACACAGGCGCCGCATGCCTACTAAATACAGTTGTTCCCATTTTTGTTTTGTGCTTTGAGGGCTGAATCATGTGTCACACTGTGGCAAGGTGTGAGGTCTACAACATGTCACTATTAATTCCTCTACAAAACACTGGCGGAAGTACCTGAAGTATCCTCTGAAACATCTAAATCCCAAAGCAACCAGAAACATCTACCCATCATGTTATAATTTAGGCTCAGGACATCATAAAAGCTTTGAGGCGTGGAATTGCATCAGGAGGCGGTGCTGTGTCAAACCTTTACTTCACGTTCCTCGGGTCTAAAGAGACCCTGAAGTACAGAGAAGAATCTGTGAGCAGCAGTATTCTCACAGGCACCTAGGGCTTTAAGTGGGCCGGGTCCTGCCGGTGCTAAGCACCGGTAGTTCTAAAAAGCAGGTGCTGAGACAGGTCTCTGTCGGGCCCTCCATTTTTGCACTCAACATCAGGGCGAAAACCAAATCTAAATTCTGCAGCAGTGCCACCCTTTACTGCCTTTGAGGTAACTTCAAAGAGACACTTTGTGGTACTTTCGCAGTCTCATCATCTCAGAACAGAAAAATGTTCAATATTATGTACAACGAAGCTATAGTCGTTGCTTATTTATCCTACCATCTAACAACAATTGACAAAGCAAATAGTCCTGGCTTGTTAAAGGTGTAAGGTGACTTGTTGTGTTATATATCTGGATGCAATGACAGAAGCAGAAAAATATCAGTCGAGCAGTACACTCTGCCAAGCACAGATTTTTAGCTTGTGTTTTAAGCCACACCCTTAATTACACTGACCACACCCCTTTGAGAGACCCCCCTAGTTTTTTCACCCCACTTAAAGCCCTGCACCTACCTCAGGTTCTAGAAAACCTGAGGATGCGGGGAACCACAGCTGAGGCCTCAGTGAGGGGAAATCTGTAGACATATGTTCACAACAGCTCTTGTTTCGTATCATGAGTTGCTTTGGAAGCCCCATAAAACAACTGAAAAGTACAGTTCATAGATAAAACAAACTGTCAAGTTCTAAGACAAATTTATTGGGATTTACTTTGCGCATCGCCTGGCGCCCGGTGGTTCAGTGAAGTGGTCTGCCCCTGCAGAGGGAACAATTTCGAGATGAACTGAAGCGAATCCACCAAAAATAATATCCCCGTCCTGGGGATAAGCCTGGATGGTGTTGGCAGTAAGTTGACAGCCCAGTGGTGGGATGATCTCAGAGACAGCCGAAGAGAAGAGCAGCAGGTAAAGCTGTGAAATGAGGCTTCGGATCATCTTCTCCCAGTGCAGAGCAACACACAAGTACCTAATGAAAGAACAGAAGGAATGACAACAGGACTGGATAAATAAATAATGGAGGATTGAAGGACGAGACAGATGGATGCATGGATGGATGGGAAGATAAATGAATGGAAAATGAAAAAAATACTGTACTGTTGATTAATTATCAATTCCGAGATTCAATAGGGGAACAGTTTATACATTGTATGGCAAACGAATGCCCGTTCTGTTTAGAATGTTGTTGAAGTGCAATACATCTAGTGACTTTACATACAAGAACTGTGCACACGTCAAATAAACAATTGTGTAAAATGTATATAACAGGACAAAAGGAGATGAAGCTGTTGATTTGAAGAAAGCTTTATAAGGTTCTCTTTATAGAGTGTAGACGCCAGCCGACAGGTGCTTCATCAAACAGGACGAAGCCTGTGACTCATCAGGGCTGAAGATTCACAGGCTTTGTCAACAGCTTAATCTCCTTTTGTCCTGTTATATAAATTTTACACAATTGTTTATTTGACGTGTGCACAGTTCTTGTATGTACGGTCTATAGTGTTTTAGCATCGCTTGCTTGAACATTAGTTAGAGGTTATAGGGTTTTCCTCTATACTGTCTGCACCGTCCTACACTATCTGCATCCATCACCATACTCTACCCGCACTGTTTGAGCGCCTTTTTACCTGCACATGCTAAACCCACGGCAGTGAATCTTTTGACATCTAGTGACTTTGCTAAGCTTACCCATAGTTTTCGCAAAAAATAATCTTTTCTTTTATAGGCTTATTTAGACAAAATATAGACAAAAACGACATTCCTAAAAAAAGTTTAGTCTAACAACATCTCCTCAATAATCCTTATTAATATACATTTTAAGCAGAACAGTATTTCCTCTCACCAAATGATAATGTTTGTACAGAAACCCCACACATTCGAATGCCAAGAAGAAGCTGTGCAATCTTGTCTATTTTCTTTGCTTCCTGGTACATGCACTCGAAATTTTTCATTTAAAATTGTCATTTTCTATTTTTATTTTCTATATACAATGCACCAGTGAGATCACGTATTTAATGAGTGATGACTGAATGTGCCTTTGAAGCCTAACAGTAACTCGTGCAATGAAAGAAGTGTAAAAAAAAACGTGCTGTTGACCTAGAACTAAACAAAAAGTGCCAGCATGGCAGCTGTGTGGCCTGCGCTTGTTGCTTGTTAAATGGCACACTGACCCTCTGCCGCTGTAGACGTCACCTTTTTGTTTAATGCAGTGTTTTAAGCTTGTTTTTTTGATGGTTCTGGATAAAAGAGTTTAACCCTTTCGATGCTGATGACGAGCTCAGCTCGTCATCACCCACGGGTGTCGTGTGCTGATGACGAGCTGAGCTCGTCATGGAAACAGCAAAATGGTAATTCCCAGCACAGGAGGGGGAAGAAGAGGTTTTTTTTTTCAGGTCGAACAAGCAATGAGTGAAATCGACGACACGTTTGTACCACAAAGATCCTACTTGATGTGATGTGATGGTGTTCTGTCTCCTTTACAATGACACGTGGGTAACCTGCTTTACCGTGCCTTATCTATTCAATCTAAACATGGAACCTAGGGGCATATTATCAACAAATAGCGATTTTCATCCCTAAATGCGCTTAGCGCATTTTTTTTAATCGCCACCCATTGCCGGATAATATCGCAGAGATAACATGATATTAGCAACGTTTATCTCTAATGCAATAAAATATCTGACGACAGCGGCTCAATGCGTGAATATCGCTGGAAATCCAAATATATTCAGGCATTAACGCCAATAGGGACTTAACCTGAATATCCACCTCCCATTGGATATACAGGTTAAGAAGTGGTCAGAGCAGGCGTCAGCGCAAATTTAATAATCGCTTCGCCTACCTTGCTAATAGGCGATAGCTATGTTAGCAACATTTTTCAGTCGCTAAGAGTTGGGTACACCCACTTTGCATGTCATTAGTGATAAATATCGCTGTCATGCAAAGCGGGCCCCAAACCTGTAGCTATCGCCTAAGAGCTGTCGCTAACTGCAGTTAGCGACAGCTTGCTAATAGGTCAATAAAATTATCGCTGCTTTAGTGGGAAAAAGTCCTGCTACAGCAGCTATAATGCCCTTGCTAATATGCCCCCTAGTGCTTAATGTGTTATTAAGCAGGTGCCATGGTATTGATCAGGAGGCCACTGCAGTTTGCACTACCGACTGGAACTCCCATATCTGACACAAGTCAGTATAAACGCTCCCTACTTACCATCACACTCCAATAAATGTGACATTTCGGACTATTCCAGGCCACCCAAAGCAGTAAGAACGGCCCAAACGCACTAATATTATTTTAAATGTGCATTTAATTGTTTAACTAATGTGCTCCCTGAAAAAATAGACAGACAGTGCCACCATGTGGTCGACTGTCATAAGTAAGTCCCTGTTGGCAACAATTAAGTGCTGGTGCTGTGCACCTCAAATACCGTCAAAACATTAATCACTGATGAAACTAGGGAATTTTGAAGCACCGTGTTGCAAGATAAAGACATATCCAACCATCCGCTTACTGACAATTACCAGCCTTAGCTCAGAATCTCCAACCCACCCAGCCAGCATAACCAGCTCACAGACATGTCGAAAATGTTAAGTGGATAAATGACCTCACTGTTCTAAACATTAAGGCAAACCAAAATCAACTTCCTTGTCTCCTTCTGTTTAATGATTCCTTAACAAGTTCCTCATATTGTATCATGTCTAGATATCTGTCCATCAAAGATGCTATCTCCTAAATCTCTCACGGATTATCCGCCTGATTCATGAAGCAAAATTGCACTCGCAAAGGGCAAGATTCTCAGAATCTTGCCTTTTGCGAGTGCAATTTTGGCATTTGGGATTCACAATCCCAAATGCTAAAATCGCTAATGAGGAATTAGCAAATATGCGAGGATTAGCATTTAAGGAATCTCTATTAGAGATTCCTTAAATGCTATTCATGACACTTGCAAAAATTGCGATTTAGCAAAATTGGGCCGCTATTTACCGAGAGGTCAGACCTCTCGGTAAATAGCAAAAACATAGAAAAATGCTTTTAAAAGCATTTTTCTAAGTTGCATGTTGCACACACACATGTCCTTTGGACATGTGTGTGCGCAACACCTGTTCAAATGTGCATTTTAGGGGTGCTACAGGGTGTCCTTTGGACACCCCTGGCACCCTTAAAATCGCTATCTGATTTGCGAGTAGCAAATTGCTACTCGCAAATAAGGGATACTCCCCATTCATTCCTATGGGCCTTTTGGCCCATAGGATTGAATGGGGAGAAATTCCTTTTTTTGCGAGTAGCAAATTGCTACTCGCAAATAGAGAACATGTAGGAATCGCTATTGATTTAGCAATTCCTACATGAATGCCGTTTTGCGTGTCCTCAATAGCGAGTCGCTATGATTCGCTATTAGGGCCACGCAAAACGGCCCGTACATGAATCAGGCTGTAAATCTTTAGTATAAGAGAACACTTCCTTAAAATGTACTAATTTCACTTCCTTCGAGATCCATCTGCTGATGCAAAACAGTGGATCTCCCATTTACGTCAAGTTTAGCACTCTCTCTTTTGGAATGTGTTAACACACTAATTGCTGGCCTCCCCAAACCTGCAACTGTCAAACTCATCCCACATTCAGCACCGGTCCGCCACAAAGAAATCAGACGTCAACACACGTATTTTCAAATAACGTTACTCAGTGGTCGAAGTGGGGAAAAAAAGTAGGGGAACTGTGGCCGGAGCATCAGGGGGCAGGAATAACTGAAGGATTGGGTCAGTGGGCATAGCTGGAGGTGTGGTTAGGAAGAGCAAAACATACCAATTTTTAGTATGTTTGGTATTTCACTGACCAGTTACAGTTTATAACGTTATTTAATGCAACCAATAGATACACGTTTATTTGAGGTTTAATATATGAGTTATTGACATTAAAAAACATTTACAATGTGGGATATTTTTTCAATCACAGAATGTCCCAAATACACTTTTAAGTGGAATCATAAGCCATGTGTCTCCCAGCCATGCAGTTTCTTTCATCAGCACTTCTCCCTTTTTCAAACCCTTTGTGAACATAAAATGTGGGTTTAAATTCTATGACAGGAGACCCAGCGTTTTGGGGAGCACTGTTGATTACATCATTCTGTGCCCCACGGTCAATGCAAAATTGTGGTCCTACATTTTTTAATGTGCTTCACGCAACATGTCATGAAGCCAGCATTAGATGCCTCTTAGTTTCTTGGTATCTTATCTAGACATACCACTCAAAAGTGAATACATACACCTAAAACAACCTATACATGTTGATTTTTTGGATGCTTTAAGCAGTATATCAGATGAATGAGATACAACTATTATAGTAGTAGTTTGTGTAATTACTTCTCACAGTAGTTAGCAATGAGAATTGCAAATGTATCAATTCTGGAATTATGAGTGTAGGAAGCTGGCTCTGTATATACTATACCCAAGTAAGGTATAGTGTACACAGAGTCCAGTGGATCCCCAAAGGCTTACAAAGGTAAAAGTAGATAATACCTTACTCTCTATTTGCGGTAGTGTGGACGAGCAGTGTGGCTTTATCAGAGGGTAGTGGTGAGCATTTAGTGTACACACTCAGGCAAGAAAAATGAAAGCACAAACTCAAAGAATAAACTCAGACCAATTGTTTTTATAAAAACACTTCTTTTATTGTATTTCATTTTTAGAACCTAGCAGGACTTGGTACTGGTAAGTAAAATTGTACTTTCACAAACAGGTTGATAAGAATATGCAAGTTGAATGAATTTGACTTTGTTACAGGTTGGTAAAATGCTTAAAAACAGTTGTACTTACTTTTGGATTACTTTTTTGATTAGTTTTTCTACTCAGTGTGATATGCCTAGATAGCACACTGGGACATTTTCTAGACAAAGGTAAGTTAAACACTTTTACATTAGAAACACAGTTACTTAGGCTTCCATACAAACAGAACTCAACGCAGAACTTTTACCAGAGGAAAACAGTCTATACAATCCTATGAAGGAAAATGTGGTTTTCGATTTGCAGGTAAGTAATCAGTCTTGAAGGTTGAGTTTCAGGGGTTAGAACAAGGAATCTCCCAGGGTTAAGGATGCACTCAAAAAGCTCCCTCAGCGGCACTAGGGCAGCCGGGTGCAGAGTGCAGATGCCCAATGTTAGACTATGGGGTTAGGGTGGCCTTAGGTTGGTGGCTGCTCATGGACAAGTCACTCGGTCTTGGGAGCCAAGCTTCTAGAATTAAGGTAGGGACAAAGGGAGTCCCAGGTCACAACTAAGTCCACAACATGAACAGCACCAGGGCGGCTGAGTGCCGAGTGCTTAGAAGGGGTCGGGAGCCCAATGCAATCCTATGGAGATTGCCTGTTTTGTTTTTAGCTGCAGACTCGGTCCAAGAAGTCTTCCAGGAGGAACCAGAAGCTGGGCAGGTAAGGTTGAGGGCTCGGAGACGTAGGTGCACCTCAGATGCTCTTCTCCAGGGTGCAGGGCTGCCGGATGCAGGGGTGCCTTTTGGGATCGATTTCACCTTACCGGGCCGCTCACGGTTGGAGGGTCTTTCTTGCAGAGAATGAAGGAAATGTCAGGGAGTCATGGAGGAGTCAACCCACAGTGGACTTAGACTCTGGAGCACTGGGGGACCTCGCTGGGACTTGTGAGGCACTGCATCTTGGTTCCTTTGTCTTCAGCAGGCTCAGAGTCATTCTTGGAGATTCTTTAGATAGAGTAGCTGTTCACAGGAGATTCTCTTTTGAAGGCAGTTAGTCCTCCAAGGGGTTATGGAGGTCACTGGCTGCAGGACAAGACGACTTCTGGCGCAGGACCTCTGGAAACTGCAGACAGGCTGGTAGGGCTGGGCCCAAGTCAGTTGTTCTCTGCTGTCTCCTCTGCTGGGCATCTTCTTTCGTCCTTCGTCTTCATAAGTTGTGGGAATCTCCCTTCTGGGTCCAGGGCAACACCCACAACACAGTATTTAGGGGCAATTTTAAGGGTCTCGGATTAGTAACCAATGGGCTACTGACCTTAGGGTGACCGTACCCTTGATGTGCTCACCCCATGTGGGGGAGTGGGCACAATCCCTAACCCTGATTGGGGAGTGCCTGCCATCTGCAAGATGGTGAGCACTGAAGAGTGGGCTTCACCTCGCCTCCCCCACCTGAGGAGTGGGTTTGGCAGTAGACCTGGGTGGTAAACTCCGTTCCGCTTGTGGAATTTGCAGAATTTGGGTAATTTCGTGTTCTGCGGAGAACACAGAATTGCCACAAATTCTGCGATCCGCGGCTTCGCTGAATATTTTGCTTGTTCGCGCTTTCAAAATGTGTGTTCATGTGATATTTCCCCCTGAGCACGCAAACAGCGTTCACGAACAGGAAAAAAGCACCGCGAACGAGCGGAGCAAGCAATTCCGCGTGTTCGGGGAACTCTGCCTGCTCAGAGAGATTTTTTACTGCTTTGCGGAGCTTTGCGGAGCTTTGTGTAGCGCGACTATGCAAATTCCACCCACCCCTAGTTGGCAGAGGTGGGCACACCTTCTAGGCTGTTCTAATTTTGCCCACCTGTGTTCCAGCTAAAAAGGAGGTAAGGCAGGAAGGGGGCCTACTCCTGATAGTAGGTTAGGCTAGGGGTGGCGTTGCAAAGGCAGCAAGGCCTTTAAAGCTCCCCTGCCACAGGTGGCTCTTCCTGACCTGGGGGAGGTGTGAACACCTCCGCTCAGGAATGGCTTTGTTTTTGGCCTCAGAGAGCAAAGGCTCCCACCACAGGGGTCCAGAAACTTGCCTTGTGGTGGCAGTCTGGTGTCTACCAGTCAGGGAACCCACTAGAGGCTGGTTATTTTTCAAGGGTCACCTCTAAGATGCCCTCTGAGTGCAATCTAGAATAAATCCCACACCGGCATCAGTGTACCTTTCTGCACAAAAACAATCCTGAAAGGCTTTTTTCTCTTTCTATGTGTGCTGCACGCATAGACAGAGGAAAAACTGGGAGAAATAAAGATATTTCTCCTTGTTGTGGTGTAAGATCTCGATGCATTTCCTGGTTTACAAGTCCTTGTAAATCTGGGAATGCGTAAAAAAAACATGGAAGTTGAGTGGGAATACCCACTGCAATGCCTTCCTTGTGCAGAGTAAGGCAAAGCAGCGATTTGCACTGTGTTGCATTACTTCATATTTATGACACCATTCAATGCCATGCCAAGTGGCTTTGCGTGGCTTCATAAATATGACTTGGAGATTTGTGTCATGCATTTACCATGTTCTGTGGTGCAAGCATGACGTGAGGCCCTCGTAAATATGCCCATTAGTTTGGTGTGCGTGCAAATCATGCATTGCTGATCCCTGGTGAGTTGCACTACTACTGCTGGAGCAAGGCCAATGGAGGCACCAATGGGTGAGGCGGACTGGTCTCAAGGGTCCTGTAACTTCAATGGCAACGTCTTTGTTGATCTAGGGTGTGCTGCTTTGTAGGACTGCCTGCAAGACTGGAGGTGAACTTCAGTATGGATTGTGGTCTTAAAAGTTAACCCATACTCGCCACTGGTAGGTCAACCTGCTGGTGCTAAGAGACCAGGGCTTCTATGGTCTAGCGGGGCCTTACAAGGTCCAGTAGGTAAATGTGCTCCCTCAGGGTAGTGGTCTGGTGGACTGGTCAAGAAGCCTGATCCTGGTTTCTCAGTTCCACATTTGGTACCTCTGGCCACAGTGCCACATCCTCTCCCCCCTGAAAACCTTTCTGCCCCACATGACCTGCCTTCAGCTATAACCCAATTGTGCCCTGTTATAAACACC
The DNA here is from genome assembly GCF_964263255.1 of Lissotriton vulgaris. Taxonomy (NCBI): domain Eukaryota; kingdom Metazoa; phylum Chordata; class Amphibia; order Caudata; family Salamandridae; genus Lissotriton; species Lissotriton vulgaris. The sequence goes on along the minus strand of NC_141695.1, from coordinate 1,299,086,554 downwards.
TGGATATGATTCAATTGAAATTATGCACTGCCTGTAAAAAAATAATAACATCCTGGAAAAAGCAAACACTCATAGGCAATGCAAGATTATGTAAAGCATGCAAAATATAAGCAGGAACAATATGGTTACCTTAACGCTTTAACACTCCCTGTTGAGAAATCAAGGAGTGTCTTTTGCCCAAACGTTGAGGACATGAATACACGGCTCCTCCTGTACACAGGTGTGCCTTTGTTGCGCCTTTGGACAGCAAGGAAGGGAGGAAGGGGTTAAGCAGGGCTCAGAAGATAAAGGGTCTCTTCAGGAAAATCTGATCTGACTCAGAGAAACCCACAAGGGCTTCTCCACAATCATGTCATACAGCTTGCTGCTCAAACATAGACATTATGTATTGAAGTGTCCTGCAAAGGATACCTTTTGAACTGTCTTGCTTGGCTAACTCTCCTACCCACAAAAAACTTGAGGGAGCTTTTGAGAGTAAAAGGCAAAAATTATATTTTCATGTTGGAAGTGAAGGATGCACCCAACTTCACTTTTTTGAGGAACATAATAGTATGTCAGTGATAGTGAAAAGCGTAGCTAAAAATAATTCACTAACCTAAGAGGTCCCAAAGGTAAGACCTATTGGCTTTGCTAATGCTTGTTTAGATATCTCATTTGTTTCATAGTGCCTCTCATACCAATGTAGGGACTTGGAGAACTTTACATCGTGCACACATACAGAGACAATGAATCATGCGTGTGTTAATCAGTGTAGGATTTACATGCCATCAATTCTGGTAGGCATTTGTAAAGATCGGGGGAAGCGCAAACCCAGGATTCAAAACGTAACATAGTGGTTGGCTTGACTGTTAGGAATGTATTTCTACCCAAACCCATTTTTAGCATTTTTTAGGATAATGAAAGGCTGGGGGAAAAAACATAACTTCCAAACCTGCACCATGCAGTTTGCATGCAGCTCTTTGATGGCAGGTCATAGCTCAAGGTGCTAGATTTATTACGATTTTTAGTTATGCACTGCAAGTAACTAAAGAATCTCAGTGACAAAAGCAGTAACCCACTGAGCTATGCACAAAAGATAACGTTCTCTGATCTGTATGGTACACGTTCTTTGCTGCAGGCATATTAACCCTCAGCGCTGCAATGGATGAGTCAAAACTTGCAATCAACAATACTCCCATCTCTCTCCAGCAGGAAGAGAAACGACCAGAGATATAAATCTTGTCTCTTTTAGTGTTGCATGAAAACTGCTGTGTTTACAAGGAACTCTGCAGGGATGTATGCATTTTTCAGAGTGAGAAGGTAGTAACAGGGAGATTTACCAAATCTCTACGCAACGCAGCACAGACCCCTACGAGGCCGCGCTGGGTTGCGTGACAGGGAGGGAGCAGGAGAGCAACATATTTTCAGAGATATGGTATACTCCTTCCCTTTCCCTTGCGCCGGTGCAGATTACAACTGCTGTGCACCACACACACACACCATAGCGCCATAGTGCTAGGGTGTGTGAGGGGGTCCAGTATAGGTTTTGTACAGGAAGGGGACCCTTCCTGTACAAAATACGATGCCCAGACACATGCAATGTTTTTTCCACTTCGTATGTGTGCTGTACAGAGCAGTACGCATACAAAGTCAGAAAAGGAAGGAGAAATTAAAGCATTTCTCCTTCCTTGCGCCTAGTTGAAAAAGGCGCAGTTTTCTCACGCTAAACCCAATCTACTTAATTTAGTAAATTTAGTAAATTGGGTTTAGTGTGAGAAACCCTGGGTAGTTGCTTGGGAACACCCATGCTCCACCCATGCTCCACCCTTGGTACGCCCCCATGGCGCTAAGTAATGGGTTGCGCTGCTGCGCATTACTTTTCCATTATTTCCAGCGCAAAACAAGTTTAGCGCTAGAAAGTAAATAGGGAAAAAAAGATTTTGCTCCGGCACAAAATCTTGGTAAATCTTCTACTTAGTGTTCTGGACAGCCCTGCTGGTTTTGTTACTGAGGGGTGATTTTGCAGCCTCCAGTAACAAAACCAGCCTCCCACTCCTCCAGCCTCCCTCCGGATGCCCATTACGCCATTCCGACCTTGGTACCTGGGCCTATTTGTTTTCACAGTCTGACCCTGGATGGTGTCCACAGGGGGCTCTGGTGCTTGGGTGTCACAGTTACGGACACCTCGGGTTGCTTTTATGTTATATCGTTAAAAAAGGTAAACAGTATTTTTAAAAATACCACATCCCTGAACAAAGACAGAGCAGCAGACACAATTTATCAAATAAAATAGGGAAATAAGGAAGACATAAAACTTTTTCTACCATATATTTTTTTTTAAAGCGCCAAGGTTTGGGCACAGTCTGCCACAAATTTCACTCTGGAGTCCTCATCCTTTTCCTGTGGCGTCGTCAGTCTGGGTGAGCCTGAGAATGAATGGCAGATAAGGTCAAGGGCGGGGTCGCCAATGCACCCTGATGGGACAAGTTGTACTAGTCACAGTGGGGGCAGGCAGGTAGCATCGTCAGTAAATGAGATGTAAATCATTGCAGCAGCAGGGCTATCAGAGGAAGCCTATTTATTGTGCTGCTTGATTGCACCTACAGTGCAATACTGCTCCTACAGTATTGCTGGGCAGGACCCTTCCCATAGATACAGAAGGGAAGGGGGAGGAGGTCCCGCATTGCAGAGGCCTTTCTCAATGCGCACCACATAGGGCTTGTAATATCTTTTCATGTTCGGACCATTCCTGCCGTTCTGGGACGTATTAGAAAAATAAATAAAGAAGTAGGGGAACGAACTTTGTTAAATTAAAAAAGTAGGGGCACACCGTGTCCTTTGATACCGCCCACTTCAACCACTGACTTTACTGGATATAAGTAAAAGGAGGCAACTGGGGGTAGGGTGTGGCCAGACGGCCAGTGCTGCAGACCTTGAAACTGGGGAACTTGGTTCGAGCCTCAGCGTCAACTCAACATCCTGTGATTTTGGCCAAATCACTCAATCTCCCAGTGCCTCCCAAAAATGAATGTGTCCTTGTGTAAGTAACTGGTGCTCATGTAAAGTGCTCCAATACCTTCGGGTCAAGTTCGTGCTATATTGAACTAAAAAAAAGCAACTTAACATTAAAGCAGCCTGCTAACGCACAAAGCTCTTAATTCCAGTTTACCAGCATACTCAAAGAACAAACCCAATACTGAAAGAAGCTAAAGAAACATGAGTGCCAGAATCTATCTACTTTTGGAAATCCTAAAAAACAAAAATACAGGGCTTTAAACCAGCCCTCCTTTGTCCAGCCCCCAGGTGGTGGAAAACGTCACTGTTCAAAAAATAATCGAATTCTCACCTGCCAGAAAGCATTTCCCAGATTAACCTTTCCACATCGTATCCCTTTGATTATAGTAATGTAGCTTCGTGTGATTCTTCTAATTGTCTGTAAAACACCTCCTCCCTCCCCCCACACAAACACACAGAGCCTCTCTTTCTCTGTTACTTCTGTATTCCACTGTCTCTTGCAAGAACTTTCGAAAACATGCCCACCTTTGGTGTTAATCCGGATCTGCTGCCAAAAAAAACGATGCATCATAATATGAAGAAATAGACAGAGACATGCTTTGCCGGGTTGATGCCCATAGGTTGGACGCCTTTTATGCCTGTGTGATGAGCTAACCAGAGTACTGTAACTCCCCGCAGAATTCAGAACGATTACAAAAATACCTTTCACTTATTCCCATGGTAAGTATATAATCACTCTGGTGGTATGAATAATACAGATAATGAAGGAGTCGTATTTGTAAAGGTAGTGATGTATGTTTTGCAGTGCAAGTTACAGTCATTATCTTGATATTTTTGTATGTTTCACTCCCTAGATAATCTCTCCAGAGCACACAGATCTCAGGTGATCAACCAGGCCAGGGAAATAGGGACATTCTTTATTGAATGGTACAAACAGGGCCTTACAGTAGAATAACTGGAAATTGTACAAAGTAAATGTGTGAATGGTCATTTATTTCGCACCTAGGGCCCGATGTAGGTCGGTCGGTAACGGCCGAAAATCGGTATTTTCGGCCGTTACCGATCGGTAAACAGGTGAATGCCATGTAGGTGCACTATTTTACCGATTCGGTAACTTTACCGAATCGTTAAAGTTACCGATTCTGTAAAATACAGAATCGGTAACTTTACCGATTCGGTAAAGTTACAGAATCGGTAAAATACCGATTCGGTAATTTTACCGATTCGGAGCCACCCATATGTAGGTGGGACTCTTCAGAGTCCCAGGAGCCTTAACGAATCGGTATTTTACCATCAAAACCAATTTGATGGTAAAATACCGATTCCGGTGTGCATGCACATGTGTGCATGCACACCTATGCCATGTGACAGGCAGACCTGCCCTTAGGGCAGGTGTGCCTGCCACATGGCACCCGTGCCTGTTTTGGGGGTGCCAGAGGGTGTCAAAGTGACACCCCCTGCACCCTTGAGAAATTCGGTATTTACCGATTCGGTAAATACCGAATCGGTAATGCCCATTCATTCCTATGGGCTTCAAAGCCCATAGGAATGAATGGGCATTACCGATTCGGTATTTACTGAATCGGTAAATACCGAATTCATCCGATTCGGTATTCCAGCACATCTGGAATACCTACATGTCGGACCCATTGATTTACCGATTTTAAATTACCGAATCAGTAAAATTCGGTAATTTAAAATCGGTAAATCAATTTTACCTACATCGGGCCCCTAATCTTTTCAGTAACAAAATTGGGGTCATTACTAAAGCGAACACAGCATTTGATTTTTTTAACAGAAACTCAGAGCCTCATTTGTGAAAAGTGGTCGCATCGATGCGTGAAAACAGTGATGCAACAGTTTTCACTGCGCCCTACTTGTGACAGGATGGATGCGCCGTATTTAATGTACGGTGCTCCATGTCGCAAGGAGTTACTGATACGTCAGTATTTCTAACGTATTTGCAGGCGCAAGAGTGCAGCTTTGTTGGGGTGTGTGTGAAAACAGGCACAACTATAGCAATGTGTCCTTTCACATGGGGCAAGAACAATGTGAAAATGGCTGTGTCAGTCCTACGCCTGTTGTGAGGCAGGTGTAAGATATTGATGTTTACAAAGTGACGCATCTGCCTAGATGCATCACTTTGTAAATAGGCGCAACATGGCGCATTTTTTATGCCGCAGGTGCGTCACAAACAGTGACGCAACACTGGTGCAAAAGTGTCCCAAGGCCTCATAAATAGGGCCCTCAATGCTTTACAAGGCTTTATGTGTTTGATAAAAAAAAGAGGTAAGTAATTATTGACTGGCTTCAGTGCGCCCTATGTTGTTAATCAAACACCTGATTTCTCTGTGAGTTGTTCGAGGGACAGACAGTGAATATATTGCTTAACATTTCCATATGCTTTCTTTAACTTGATCCTCATAGATATGGCCACATTTTTGTAGGTCACCTTCATTGGCATTCCATCAAACAACTGCTAACCTTCAAGTTGCTCTGCATTACTCATAGAGCACACTGGCCCCAGGACCCACAATAATTATTGAATCTGTTCTCAAACAACAAGCCTTCAGGCTCTCTTATATCTCGACTGGGAAACGGGATTACCACTGCACCATGGAACAAAAAAACAAATCTTTGAAGAAGCCTGAGAATTTGTGAACCTTTATCATGGAACATTCTGCAGTCTAAACTCAGGTATGAGCAGAACCACTTCAAATTTAGGAAGGAACAAAAACTATCCTTTATCACCAAGTCTTCACCTAAGATTGTACTCTAAGACCTTCCTTGATCCTCACTTATGGGGTTATCACGATTACAGCGGTCCAAGAACCTCATTACTCACAGTGGCGATCAGACCATCACCACCCCTGAGGGTCTGCCCACCGTATCCTGAGTATGGCGGTTGGACCACCACGGGACTGCCACTTCATCCAGGATTCCACAGCGGTGGTGTTATGGAAAGGGGCAGGAATATACTGGTGGTGCCAATGCCAATGCAGCACAGCATATTCCAAGTTGCATTACCACTGCCCAGTTCATGGTGGTGAGCCCGCCATGAAAAAGGTGGCAGACATGCAAATAAGGGGGCCCTAATGGACCCCTGGCAAATTTGCCCAAGGGGGGTGCTTGTGGGGGCAAATATTGTGCCCCTGTATATTTGCACTTTTGTTCCTGCACTGTGTGGCATGTATGACAGGTGCATGCCAGACCGTGCAGGAACATGCAGCAGGTGCTGTCAGTGCAGCGGTCTGCTTGTTAGGCTCTCCTATTAGCCTAACAGACTGATGCTGTGACACCACCGCCACCACACCACATGTCCACCCTGGAATTCGGCAGGCAGGTGCACCACAGGTTTGGCAGTCCTTCTGGGAGCATAGCGGTGGTGGTCCTTCAGGAGGACCGCCAATCTTGGAAGAAGGCCCTTAGAGTCTTTGGTCTCTCTTGATCTGATTTTCCTCTCATTTGCTACTTCTTAACTTCTGGACTCTTGCTTCAATAATAAGGGCTTTTCTTCTGCTTGTATTCCATGCAGGTACTAAAATGTTCAACCAGGACTGTGAATTAAACCCTGTCATTCTCCTTTTTCGCCTTCCAGATTTTGCCTGGTCTTAATTTTGTCACTGCCTCCTGTTTACGCCACCCTTGTAAATAGGGGTCAGCATCAAAATCAATCGGTGATGCGCCGGAACGGAAAAGCACTCATTGCACAACCCTTTCACGCTAAGTGGAACGTGAATGGGGGCCTTACTTACAAGGTGGTGTTAACCCACGTTATATGGCTTAACGTCGCCTTGATAATAAGGTGAATCCCAAATCGCCACAGATGCATAGTTAAAAGTGATGTTCCTGTGGTTATAGGGGCTTGAAAATATACCCCATAGTTTTCTCCTTGGTGGTTTTATTCTGATCCTTTAAGCGTTTTCTAATGCAATGAACTGTGAGTTGCATGACAAAAATTCGCTTGATCACAAAACTTTGAGAAATACCTGCTCTGCACTCTTCAGCTGTCATAGCACATAGGACATAGCAGGAGCTGGCCCTGGGGTTTGGAGGTCTACAGAGCCATATGTGGTTCCTGGAGGCTGGTCACGCAGCCCCGCTCCTTTATTGTTCATGGGCTAACCTCAGGGAGGTGGTGGTCCATGGGGCCATCTCTGGCCTGGGAGGGGGGCTGTGTGGCCCCTCCCACTTTTCAAATGTTATTTTGGCCCCGGTGAGGTGGTGGTCCATTAGGCCCCCCCTTACTAACAATTTAGCCCCAAGGAGATGGTGGTCCCCAGGGCATGGGGGCTTGGCAAAGCCCCCCAATTTCTTTTTTTGAAGCCCCAGGAGGTGGTGGACCCTGGGACTCAGGGGTCAGTATGCCCCCCCTAGTTGTTTTATTTGTAGCCCTGTGGTGGTGGTGGTCTCTGGGCCGAGTAGTCCGCACGCCACCCCATATTTAATTTTAAAATAAGCCACACGGAGGTGGTGGTCCATGGGGGATAAAAATGCCCATGGAAGGAGGTCACATGTGCCCCCCATCCTTCAACTTTATGAAGGAGGCATTCCCCCAGACCTAGACCACCTGGGGGCTTTATTACAAACAAGCACAGGAGACTGCTCTTCTATTTTTTTATTCAATTCTGCCCCTAATTCATGGATCCATCCGAGAATTTGCTGCAAAATTGAAATACATTTTTTTAAACTCCCAGCGGGGTCACTGTCTAATCCTACCACCACATCTGAGGGGTCAAGGTATTCCCACCATACCCCCTTATATATATATATATATATATTTTTTTTTTTTTGGGACAAGATGCCTGCCAATACTTCCTATTTGAAGTGTTGGCATCCAATTAGATTACAGCACAGGGACTGTCAGATCCACAGAGGATCCACATCCCTAGGTAAACAAATTTGGATTTTGATTATTATTTCTAAAACTACTAAACAAATTGACACCAAATCACATAAAGGCACTTCTCCGGACCAATATCTAACTTTCTGCTAAATTTGGTGTAATTGTCATGTTCAAAAACCCTACATGTCTTAACATAGGGAAAACGCATTGTGGGACCCCCACCTCTTTTTCTTAGTTCCTGCTTGACGAATATATATTCACTGAAAAAAACAAAGGTTGCAGGTACATTATAGTTACAAGGCTAAGATTTCACTCAAATAAAACCATTGAAATTCAGCAGTTATAGTTAGCTGAGCTAACTATAACTTACGCCCCCACAATGCACTGCTTAATACCTCACATATTACATCACTCATGACATGGTCAGTGACATCAATAATGACATCTCAAATGACATCACTAATGACATCATCCAGTGATTTTGAGCGTTTTCTAAACATTTCTGAGCATTAAAGATATATGCAAAGATACTACAAAAGGTAAATCAGTTTTCTTTGTGTACTTTTAATGAGTGTTACTATTTGTTATGAATATTATGTGAGTGGCTGTCTCACTGTGTTTATTCATGTGGGAGTAGTTGTCTGAATGACTCTATGTGTGGATGAGTGAGTGGCTGTATTGGTATGTGAGGGGCTGTATGGGCAAGTGAGTGACTGTATGTGTGCCTTTGTGGGTAGGTGAGTGTGTCATTGGTGTATGAGTGAGTGGGTATATGAGAGGCTGTATGGGTGAGTGAGTGAATGTGAGAGTGGCTGTATGGGTGAGCGTGTGCTTGTATTAGTGACTGTATAGGAGACTGAGTACATGTGTTAGTATCTGTTTGAGTGAGTGGGTGTGTGAGTAACTGTATGGATGTGTGAGTGGATGTGTGAGTGACTGTATGTGTGAGTGAATAGGTGTATGAGCAGCTATATGAGTAACTCACTAAGAGTGTAAGTGTCTGTATGGATGTATGAGTGGGCGCATACGTTTCTATCTGTATGACTGATGTGTGAATGGTTGTATTGGTGAGTGAGTGGGTATACGAGTGGCTGTGTGGGTGAGTTAGTGGTTGTATTGAAGGGCTGTATGAGTGAGTAGATATGTGAGTGGCTCATTGGATCAGTGATTGGTTGTGTGACTACTTGTAAGGGTCTGTGAATGGGTATGCGAGTGGTTGTGTGGGGTTGTGAGGAGGTGTGTGAGTGGTTCTGTGGATGATGTCATCAGTGATGTCATTTGAGATGTCATCAGTGATGTCATTCACCATGTCATGAGTGATGTGATATGTGAGGTTATAAGCAGTGCATTGCAAGGGCAAATGTTATAGTTAGCTCAGGTAACTATAATGGAGGAATTTCACTAGTTTTGTACGAGTGAAATCTGAGCCTAACTATCACCTCCCTGTAATCTTTATTTTTTCAGTAAATTTGTAAGTTTTTTTTCATTATATTTCCTAACTATAATATCCCTGTAACCTTTTTTTAAATGTAATTTCTATGTTTTTTTAAGTTATTGCTTAACAGTAACCTGTAACCTTTGAGAGCAAGTGTGTGAGTCAGTGCTTGAGTGTCTCACTGGGTGTGTGAGTGGGTGCACGAGTGTCTGAGTGGGTCTGTGAGTGTGGGCTTGAGTCTCTGAGTGGGTGCATGAGTGTCTGAATAGGTCTCTGAGTGGTTCTGAGAGTATCGGAGTGGGTTTGCGGGTACCCCATTGAGTGTGTCAGTCTGTGAATGAGTACATGAGTGTCTAAGTGGGATTGTGAGTGGGTGTGTGTGTCTCTGAGTAGGTTTCTGAGTGGGTCTGTGAATCTCTGAGTGCGTCAGTGAGATGGTTTATGAGTCTCGGAATAGGTCTGTGAGTGGGTGAGAGAGAGTATGAGTGATTCTGTAAGTGGGTGCATGAGTGTCTGACTGGGTCTGTGAGTAGATGTACATATCTGAGTTCATCTGTGAGTGGGTGCATGAGTGCCTGAATGGGTCTGTGAGTGGCTGTGAGAGTGTCTTACTTCTGTGAGTGGGATTTATATGTGCTTGAGTGGGATCTGTTCATTTTCTACATTTTTTCTCCTCACTTCTGACCTTTATTTTGCAACTTTCCACCATTGCAGACCTTTATTTTTTCACTTTCTTCTTGTTTGTGACCTTTTGTCTCTTTCTGCTTGTTTCTGACTTCTATAATGCCTCTTACTGCTCATTTCTGATCTTTTATTTCACCTCTTTCTGCTCATTTATGACCTCCATTTTGCCTCTTTCTGCTAGTTTAAGACCTTTATTTTGCCTATATCTGCTCTTTTCTGACCTTTAATTTGCCTCTTTCTGCTCTTTTATGATCTCTGTTTTGCCTCTCTCTGCCCGTGGCGGGTCTTTATTTTGCTTCATTCTGCTCCTTTCTGACCTTTAGTTTCCATCTTTCTGCTGGTTGCTGACCTTTATTTTTCCTCTTTCTGACCTTAGTTTTTAGCATCTTTCTGATCATTTTTGGCCTCTATGTTGACTCTTTCTGCCAGTTTCTGACCTTTTTGTTCCTCTTTTTGCTTGTTTCTGCACTTTTATTTTGCCTCTTTCTGCTCATTTCGGATGTCTATTTTGCCTCTTTCTGCTCATTTCAGGCCTTTATTTTGCCTCTTCCTGCTTGTTTCTGACCTCTTTTTTTCATCTTTCTGCTATTTTCTGACGTTTATTTAGCCTCTTTCTGCTCTTTTCTGATCTCTATTTTGCCTCTTTCTGCTCGTTTTGACCTTTGTTTTGGCTCTTTCTGCTCTAATCTGACCTTCATTTTGCCTCTTCCGGCTCATTTCTGACCTTTTTTTCCTCTTTCCGCTTGTTTCTGACCATTATTTCTGTATATCTGCTTCATGGGGTGCCCTGGAGCACCCCATGAAGCAGATATACTGCCAGGCCCCAAGGGAGCACTGTCAGGGAACGTGGGGAGTCTCAATTCCCCCAGGGTCCCTGGCATTGTTCCTGCATCCAGAGAGCTGTTAAACATGACAGCAGGCAGGGAAACAGAAAGAAATTCTGCTCCCTGCAAGTGAGAGCAATCTGACAACTCCCCCTTGCTGGTTGCAGAAAGTTGGCTTTTGCTTGGCGGCAGCTGTCACAGCTTCTGCTAAGCAAAGCAAACTGCTATCTCCCTAGGGTAGGCGCTTCAGGAGATAGCAGGACCTGGCCCTGGGGAATAGCAGCCCCTAGGGTCATATATGGTTCCCCTCCTTTGATCTGCATGGGTCCGTCCTGGGGAGGTGGTGTTCCCTGTATATGTATATGGCCCTGGAGGATGGCTGTGCGTCACCCTCACTTTAAAAAAAAAAACTAAGTGGCCCTAAGGAGGTAAAGGTCCCCAGGGCCTCGGGGGATCTGCAAACCCCCCTATATTATTGTTTATTTCTTGCCCCGGGGAGTGGTCTCCATGTTGATCTCCATGGCCTGGGGGTTTGCGCAGCCCCTTCTCATAATGATGTGATTAGCCCCAGGGAGGTGATGGTGCCCGGGGCATTTTTAAGCCCTTTCAGGGAGACCCACGTGCCCCCTCCAATTTTATGAGTAAACTGTGCATGTCCCCCGGGACCTACTCCACCCATGAGCTACAATTATAACAAGTGCGAGAGACCGCACTTGATATTTAGTTGTTTAATTTATGGCAAAATTCATGAATAGTCATACATTTTTCCCATGCCTTAAAAAACAAAAATGTTTTTTTGCCCTGTCGAGGCCCCTGTGGGGATCAGGGCTAGGGAGTTAGGGTATTCGTACCCTGCCCCCTTTTCTTTTTTGCATACTTTTTGGTGGGGAACTTGGCTGATGTCGAATCCCAAGATGGCTGCCAACACTTCTGAGTTAAGGTGTTCAAATCCAATCAGAGCGATGCCGATCTGTGCACAAGCTCATCAATATTTGCAAAGGCTTTGTGGTTGTAAATATAAACATTTGGATTTCCTTTCATTTCTCTAAAACTACTGAACGGATTTACACCAAATAACTAAAAGTGTGATCTGTGAGCCAAAAGCTACTTTTCTGCCTTTCGTGTAATTCGGTCCAGTAGTTTGGGCTGCAGGTGTACCTAAAGACTCAATGGGAATTATCATTAGAAACAAACCTTTTTGACAAGTACCTGTATGACATATCACCCCGAAACGTTCCATGCACAACTAGAGTCACAGCACAATTTTTGGGAAAATTTAGTGAAGATTCGTCAACCAGCATCAAAGATAATAGGCTAGGCAAAATATGCTTTTTCTATGGAAACATGGTCCTAACTATAACAACCTACTGGCAACTTCGAGGAGGCAACTCAGAAAAACCAAGAAACAACAACGGAAAAAGTGAATAAAATTGAAAACACTTTCATAAACTTGTCAGACACGACGCTGAACCAGACGGAAATCCAACTACTATCTCTAGGATTATCTTTTTGCCCTGAAAGCAATTTCAGTTATGGACAAACGAAAGTTGATATTTTTAAGTTCATCCAAAAATTGAAGCTCGCCAAATAGTGTACTATCAAAGAAGGACTGAACTGAAGAATGAAAGGATCCCGGAGTACAGATCCCAATCAGGACAATCTACAAGCATCAAATGTGACTACATTATTAACTATGTATGATTTATCCAATGAAGATATCAATGACTCAAATGAAGATATAAGCTTGAATTTCACACAAACAAGACTACATGATCTAGGCATACATACATCAGCAGTTGCAAGTAGCCCATTCAAACCAAACTCTACCTTTATGCCTATGATGCCACGGGACGCCATTTACTTATTCCATGATCGAATAACAGACGATTTGGAAACAGTATATTTTAAAACTAGATAAAATGTCAAAAAACTAAAATATCACAAGAAACAATATGAGAAATTATTGAGAACATTGAAGGACAACAATGATATTGTCATCAATAAGTCTGATAAAGGTGGGAAGAAAGAGCTGTGGCCAAAGCAACAATGTTTAACAGAGGCCTACAGGGAGCTGGACGATACATCATGCTCTCAGCGTTCTAACATCAATCGCTTTAAAGCAATAAAGGAGCGACTGAAAAACAGATCTGATGCAATGGAAAAGAGAAGAGTTGATCACCAATGAGGAATTTGCATTTTTGACTGACGAATATCTGGTACTACCAACAATCTTTTTCATACCGAAAATACACAAAGGAACTTCCCCGACACCTGGAAGACCTATCATTTAAGCCTAGAATGGATTATTTTAAACTATATCTCAGTATGTAGACTTCTTTTTGCAGGAACATGTCCAACAGTTGCTGTCCTTTAAAAAAGATACTGGGGCTTTTTTAACTAAACTGCAGGAAGTACATTGGACAGATCACTATATCCTCATTATGTTAGATATAACATCTGGGCTTGGATGCAGTGAAACATTTCTTAAATAAGCAACCTATCGACATGTATAGTCATAATAAAATGTTGTTAGAGCTAATCTGGTGATGCCTCTATAATAACTTTTTTCGGTTTGGCAAGGAAATATTTCGACAGGTGAGGGGAGTTGGTAATGGGGGCCTGTTTCTCCCCCAGCTATGCATGTCTTCATGTAGGCTGGTGGGAGGAACAGTTCCTCAGAGATGTACCAGACTCATGTCATCAATTGGATGAGGTTTATCGATGATATTTTTATTGTGTGGTATGGCACAAAAGAGAATGCAGAGAGCTTTATAGAAGGTATCAACAACAACCAATACAATTTGGAATTTACTGCACACATTGATAAACACTCCATAGATTTTCTTGATGTCAAAGTGTACACAACAGAGAAAAAGTTAGAGACAACATTACACCAAAAAGGCACTGCAGGTAGCTCAATGCTACATGTTAACAGCTTCCACCCAAGGCACCTCATTAACAGTATTCCCTATGGTGAATTTTTACAACTTATAAATATATGCAGTTCCAAACATGATTTTGAGAAATTCCAACAAGAAACCAGGGCGAGATTTCTCATGAGAGGATATAACAATAAGATAATAAATCAAGCAATTGCCAAAGCCAATACAGTATCAGGAGAAAGTATATTGGCAAAGGATAATGGCAGTTTAAAGGCAACACAACTGAATATCAAGGAAAGGGAAAATGAAGGCTTAAAGATTAGGCTAATAAAAACATATATTCACCAGGAAAACAAGCTAAGGGTGATTGTAAATAAATAATGGCCTTTAGTACTTACTGATGCAGTTGTAGGCAATAAATTGCCAAATAAACCTATCTTCACATTTCGGTGAGCTCCCTCCATGAGGAATACATTGGTTAAGAGCAGTCCAGAGATTAGCCCAACTACCACCTGGCTAGCTCCCAGAAAGGGCTTCTATAGGTGCAGCTCACGTAGGGCATGTACATTTGGTGTTAACACCACTCACTATACTACACCATTCAGCTAAGAACAAGTGCCTACTACAATTGCCGTACAGAATTTGCAGAGTACGTGCTGGAGTGGACCTGTGGGTTACATTATGTGAGGAGCACAAAGCTACAGGTGTATATGAGAAGACTCCAACATTTAAGGGCTATCGTCAACTCAGACCCTTCATACCCTGTAGCCAGACACTTTAAAGCTGAACACAATAACAACGTCAAATGTCTCACTTCTTTAGTCATAGGAGCAATACCACCGCTCAGAAGTGGTGGTAATAGGGAAAAACTACTAACGCGATTGGAGTAAAAAATGATTTTAGAACTAGACTCCAAATTCCCATCAGGTTTGAACAACAGGGACGATTTGCACAATTTCTTATAAGGATGTATGTATTTCATATTTCATATTTTTTACGTATGTGCTACATTTAGAACATTCGCAGTTTAACCTTATATTTTGAATCTGGGCATTTTATTACTAGGATCAAGCGGACCGACGTTTCGCACTTCATGCAGCTAAATTCTGGAACCAACTCCCCCTGAACATTCGGCTCGAACCCAACCATCTTGCCTTTAGGAAACGATTGAAGACCTTTGAGTGGTGGCTACCTGGTCTGTTCTAAAATCCCTACGATGCCTCCGGGTAGCCATGCGCTATATAAGCATGTAATCATTCATTCATTCATTCATATTACAAGAGCAAATGTGCAACAATATTTTAGAGCAGTTTAGAGATAAGAGCAAGGGTGCAATAGTACATGCAAATGTTAGAGAAATGCAATGTACATAAGGTATACTTAACTATACAAAATGACTAGTTCTTACTCCAGTGAATGTAATATGGTACATTGCAATTGATGTATCTTTATTGAATTTGAAAAGATGATTCCTCTCATGCCAACAAAATGCTGAACCTCATTGTTTTAACTCGTTGGAACAATATATATATTTTATACTTTATAGGATTAGGCACTTAGCACTTTGGGAAAGCACAACACACTTATTGATTATTCAGATATTCATGCACAGCACTTTAATACAAAACACATAGAAAATATAATATGAGCCTATGTTTGTATTGAATATATGTATTTAAGCAAAGATATTAATTGAGTAATAGGCTCCAAAAAATGGTAAAAAATTATATTAAAAAATGACACGCCTTTGCCAATAGCACTATAATTATATGTGGTGGCTGATACTAATATGCACTAAGCTGAAAGTTATTCATGTGATCAAGGTCATGTGTGGTGACTGAAAACCGTCATGACTTGCTGAGAGATATAAAGAAATTGCACAAGTAAATTTGGAGTCCATGCCCATTTGTATCCAAGAGGAGTGGAATGTTGTTGGGTAATATCACTGCGGTCGCAGTAGGTAGTTATAGTTAAAACCTAGTTTCCATAGGAAATCCGCAACATTCTATTTGGAATAACTTTGGCGTTGGTGGACGAATCTTCGTGAATTTCTCCAAGAAAATGGCCTGCTCCGCTCCGCTCCTTCCCTGAAAGTTTGGGGGTGATTCGTCAAGCGAGGGCCGAGAAAAAAGGGGGTCCCAAAACGTGCAATTTTTCATAGGACCTTTGGGAAGGGCTACAGCCCGAACGACTGAACGGAATTGGCAAAAAGGTCGAGTTTGGTTCGCAGATGACCCTTTTTGTTAAATGGTGTAAATCCATTCAGTAGTTCCTGTGAAAATCATAAGTAAAATCATAAGTATCTCTAGAGGAGCTTACCGTACTCTATACTGTACTCTGTACAGTAAACTTACGGTACGCGTACCTTCCCGAGCATGAGCTGCATGCTAATTGTCTGTCAATTGTCTGTCAACACTCCAAACCAGGAAGTGTTGGCAGCCATCTTCACAAGAAAGCTGAAAACAAATGCACAAAACACGCAAAGGGGGCAGGGTAGACACATCCTGACCCCCTAGGCCTGCTCAGGGGGTCCCATAAGGACCCCCAAGGCCCAAACAAAACCCCGCGAAAAAACCCCCAAAAAACAGTGTTCTTTTTTTAATATTAGCCCCCGGGGGGACCAAATCCCGGGGCCATATTTTATAAAAAGTGTGGGGGGGGGGCCCAATCCCTCCCCACACTGTCCCGGGGACCGACACCCCCGGGGCACAGATATTATGCTAGCGGGGGCATAGAGCCCCCCCGCAGCCCCGGGGGCCGCCACCCCGGGGGTCTGTTGTTAGTGATGGGGGGCCTCTAAGGCACCCCAAAGACCCGGGGACCGCCATCCTGGGCTTTTTTTCTAAGTATGCAGGGAGCTCATGGCCCCCCCGCAGCCCCAGGGACCGCCACCCCCTTGATATTTGTGATGGGGGCCTCTAAGGCCCCCCGAGACCCGGGGACCACCTCCCCCTGGGGCTTTCTTTTTAAGTATGCGGGGGGCTTACAGCCCCCCTGCAGCCCCAGGGACTGCCGCCCCCGGAGCTTCATTTTATACAATAAAACCTGTGTGGGGGGCTCAAAAAAAAAGGAAAAGAAAAAGAAGGGGGCTTCACAGGATTGGGAGGAGGCCACGCCTCCTCCCTGCACGTCTATGCAAACGCACCCCCTAGAAATTCACTGAAAACACCATAGGTTTCACACACGTTATAGTTAAAAATTAGCATTTAAAAAACCTTAGAAATTAACTGAAAAACCATAGGTTTCACACGTGTTATAGTTAGCTGGACATTTCACTCATACAAAACCATTGAAATTCCCCCGTTATTGTTAACTATAACTCGCGCGCCAGCAATGCACTGCTGATGACGTCACATATTACATCACTCATGACATGGTCAGTGTCATCACTCATGACATCACTCATGACATCTCAAATGACATCACTGATGACATCATCCTTGTGAAAGAGTGGCAGACCTCCTCTCAGCGTAATATAACCCTTGATACACACATTCAAAAATAGAAACTAAAATTTTCAAAAATATGGAGATACCAATTCCAGTTAGAACAACCTATTTAGTAATTCCAAAATCTACATACACATCCAGTCATTCACTAACAGTTCTATATAGGCACTCATACATGTACTCACTCATCAAATGTACTCATACACCTATACATCTTATTACACACCGACACTCATCTATAGAGTTACTCACACACAAACTCATACATGCAAATCAAACATCCATTTACTTGCATATACAGCGATACACCCACCACTACACTTACTGCTACAGAATAGTACACATACTTACTCTCTTAAACAATCACTTATAGAAACAGATACTTATTTATACAGGAACTCTTACAATCTCTCGCTCTCACATATACTCACTTATATACATCAATACTCACATATACTAGTTTAACACATATGTAGTTACTCATAAAGATACTATTGAGACAGTGATTCACTCACTAACACACCCATACACACACTCATCCACCCATTCAGTCCTGCACACATGCTGGCTTCAAAACACATAAAAACAGTGAGTCACCCATTCATTCATCTATGCGGTAAGTAATACCCCCCACCAAACAATACAGACACTCATACTGATAATCTAAAAACCAAGTAATAACTCATATCGACACTCATGTAGCTAGTCACAAACCCATGTAGCCACTTATACACAAAGTGAGACACTGATATAGAAATTTACATATTTAAACATTACTCGCTAATACATGTATTTACTAAGATACACTTAATAAGTCAGTTATACAATCATTTTTACAAAAAAAACATCCATTTAGACACTTATTTACACATTTTTTCTTCCATCGACCTTTAGATAAATATATATATAAAACATATTTATTTTTCAGAAAGACACACATTCACTGGATGATGTCATCAGTGATGTAATTTGAGATGTCATCAGTGATGTCATGAGTGATGTCACTGACCATGTCATGAGTGATGTAATATGTGACGTCATCAGCAGTGCATTGCGGGCGCGCGAGTTATAGTTAACTATAACAGGGGAATTTCAATGGTTTTGTATGAGTGAAATGTCCAGGTAACTATAACATGTGTGAAACCTATGGTTTTTCAGTAAATTTCTAAGGATGTTTAAATGCTAATGTTTAACTATAACGTGTGTGACACCTATGGCTTTTTCAGTGAATTTCTAAGGTTTTTTTTAAATGCTAATTTTTAACTATAACACGGGTGAAACCTATGTTTTTTTAGTGAATATATAATATACTTTCGGATTATATTGGGAGCATCACAGTGCTTACTCGCTGGTCTCCGCCCAATCGGGTGAACAATTTTACACATTTTGAGGCGCCTGATCCACTTGGGTGTACATGGAACGTGAGCCTAAGGCAGATGGACTCAATTTACCACAATGCCATGCTGCGCACGCCCACATGGGCGGGGACTCTATAAACTAATAAAATGTTCGTAACCTACCTGGACGCCTCACTTTGCTGTTTGCATGCCATTTAGAAAGGGCTTACCGCTTGAAATGCGTATGGCATATTGCAACTCGAAAGTCACAAGTGCTTGCTGTGAGTGCTACTGCCGGAGGTGGTGTGTGGAAACCATTTTGCGTATGATGCCTCCTTGGGGACACCCTTGTTTTCTTCTGTATAGCGGCTGGTCCGGCTGCTGAGATGTCCCACCGCTGCAACACGGCGGGTCCTGGTGCTCGTTATCATGGGCACGTTATGGGAGCGGAATGGGCCTGACTTTCGGATTATATTGGGAGCATCACAGTGCTTACTTGCTGGCCTCTGCCCAATCGGGTGAACAATTTTACACATTTCGAGGCGCCTGATCCACTTGGGTGTACATTGAACGTGAGCCTAAGGCAGATTGACTCCATTTACCACAATGCCATGCTGCACACGCCCACATGGGCGGGGACTCTATCAACTAATAAAATGTTCTTACCCTACCTGGACGCCTCACTTTGCTGTTTGCATGCCATTGAGAAAAGGCTTACCACTTGAAACACGTATGGCCTATTGCAACTTGGAACTTACAAGTGATTGCTGTGAGTGCTGCTGCCGGAGGTGGTGTGCGGCAACCATTTCGCGTGCGATGCCTCCTTGGGGACACCCTTGTTTTTTTCTGTATAGCGGCTGTTCCAGCCGTGGAGATGTCCCACCGCTGCAACGCGGCGGGTCCTGGTGCTCGTTATCATGGGCATGCTATGGGAGCGGAATGGGCCTGACTTTCGGATTCTATTGGGAGCATCACAGTGGTTACTCGCTGGCCTCCGCCCAATCGGGTGAACAATTTTACACATTTAGCAGTCCTGGGGGTTGATGTGAGCCCCTAATTTTCTCACAGATATACCCACCCCTTTCTACTTTTAATCCTGTCCTTGGGGCTCCGGAATAAAATAATGTATAGAGTACCCATGAGGCAGTTTTAACATCACTTCCACTGCAACTGTTCTTATCACGTTTCCCAGTCAGGGTTGGTAACACTTTATACTCACCTTCTGTATATGAACGTTTTTTTGTTTGTCTGTGTTGTTTTATGGTATCCCCATCCCTATGCTCCACCCTGTGCGTGGCTACGCCAGGATGTATTGTAAGCAGACCTGATGATGAAGCATGTCACACACAATTTTGTGTGGGCAACTTTTACAAACACTGTATGTGCCCCTGCATGCTCTGTCTAGGTCTCTTTTCCTCTCTACCCCTCTTAGTTTGTCATGGTCAGTAACATCACTGATGGCAACACTGATGACATCTCAAATGACATCACTGATGACATCACTGATGACATCATCCAGTGACTATGTGTTTCTGTAAAGTTTAAATATGTTTAATATATATCTGCCAAGGTCTATTGAAAATGAGTGGGTGTATACCTGTCTGAATAGATGTTTTACTAAATGCATAGGTTAGTGACTAAACTGTGTAAATGTCTATATCAGTCAGTCAGTTGGTGTGTAAGCAGTTGCATGGGTTGGTGAGTAGCTAAATGAGTGTCTATATGGCCTATTGATTGATTGTCTGAGAAACTGTATGGCTGCCTGAGTGTCTGTGTGCATGGGTGGGGGGTGTGACTCTGTGCATAGGTGTGTGAATAGGTGAGTCCCTGGGTGTATGGGTTTAAGACTGCATCCGTGAAGGGCTGTATGGGTGGGTGAGTGTGTGTAGTGATGTGTTAGTGAGTGAATGGATGTCTCAGTGGTACATGTGTGAGTGACTACTTATGTGAAAGGCAGTATATGTGAGTGTTGGAGTATATAAATTACTATATGTTAGAGTGAGTGATTGTGAGGGTGGCTGTATGGAGTGTGTGCTTGTATCAGTGATTGTTTAAGAGAGTAAGTATGTGTGGTGAGGTGAGGTGGTGTGTGTATAACTGTATAGGTGAGTAAATGTTAGTGTGAATGATTCTTTGCATGACTGACTATATGTGTGAGTAACTCTATGGATGAGTGTTGGTGTGTGTGTCTGTATAGGTGTATGAGTACAAATGATAGTGCTAGATTGATAAGTGACTGCATGTATAAGTGACTGTATGGGTGAATGGGTGGACGTGTGTATAGACCTAGGAGTCAGTGAGTCAGTATGCAGTAACTGGTATTGCTGTCTCTATGGTTTCGAAAATGGTAGTCTGTATTTTAGAGTGGGTGCATCAAAGGTTATAGTAGGGTGCGAGGAGGAGCCTCAGATTATCACGTGGATGATATCATCAGTGATGTCATCTGAGATGGCATCAGTGATGACATCAGTAATGTCGCTGACCATTTCATAAATGATGTAATATCTGATGTCATCAGCAGTGCATTGCGGGGGCGCGGGTTATAGTTAGCTCAACTAACTATAACTGCAAATGTATCTGGTTTTGTATGAGTGAAACTTCCAACTAACTATAACGTCCCTAAAACCTATGGTTTTTCAGTGAATTTCTAAGGTTTTTTAAATGCTAATTTATAACCATAAGAGCCCTGAAACCTACGTTTTTTTTCAGTGAATTACATAAATACTTCTTTACTGAACAAATTACTGTAATAGTACTGGGTCATGACTCTTAATTCAGCCATGATTAAAACGTAGTTCGCACTGATCAAAATATTGAAGCACGGTGGTGCTAAATGTTTCCTTTGTTTATTTCTATTTCTTGTATTCTGAACCATAGTTTATTAATATGTCTTGTATTCAGAATCATAGCAAGTGTGACGCATCTTCAGTCACGAGGATGCAAATAAGATGCTTTGGTGGTTAACAGTTTTCAACCTCTACCAACATGTGCACATGTCAAACAGTCAAAACGTGAGCACATGTTAACTGAAAAACCTGATATCTAGATGCATGGGGCAGCACGTTGCTTCCATAGACTACTTAGTAACCGAAGACTATAAAAACCACACCCGCCCTTTCAGAATCACTTACTTTTGTTTTTATGACTCATTTACCTGTCTCCAGTCTGCGATAAAGCTGCGCTTCTCCAGCGTTGGATTCTTCTTTCACGACATCAAAAGAGATTACGGACTTGTAAGTTGTTTGATTAAGTTATAGTAGATATGTATAATACGTGACTATTTATCCGAATGATAGAATTAACCATTGTAATTGCTTCTTGTGCTCTAGGAATCAAGTAACTAAAAGTATTTCTTGAAAGAATAATATTTAGAAAAAAGTTTTATTATATCTGGATATCGAGACTTATAAAGATATCAAAACTTTAGGTATTTGTACAAAAGATGCTAAAAAGTTCAATGTGTGTTGGATATTCAGTTATACCATTATTTGTTCATTTGCATTTATATCCAATGTCACCAACTCCTGTTCACAATGAGACAGAATTCAGAAGACACAGTTCACTTGCTAAACCCTACATTCCAGAGTCCCTGAGAAGAGAAACGTTGACACAATAAGACGTTTGATATCCTTTCCTCATTTCTCTTTTTCTCTCTTCTTGTCCCCATTCCCTTCCCCCCTGCGGAGATATAGTCTGAACATGTATATTCTACTACTTTCATTCTAATGCTCCTCAAAGGGGTTGGGAGCCTGTCGGGCACAGGACTCAACAATCTGGAAAACAGGTTAGTGGCCGTCATAAAATACTGCCTCACAGTTTCTATGAGTCATAGAGTATTGCCAGAATAATTGGAGAAATACTTCCATTATAAATCACTGAATGGATAAGTTCATAGATAGTACTTTAAAAAATGCATCTGTGCATACATAGTGCCTCAGTTAATGCCTTGAGAAACTCTACATTGTCGAGTCCCTGAGAACAGAAACATTGACGCAGTAAGACGCTTGATGACATTTCGTCATTTCTCTTTTTCACTCTTCTCCTCCCTATTCTCCTTCTCCCCTGGGGTGATATAGTGTGGTGTGTATATTCTACTACTGTGACCCTGTTTCACCTCAAAGGAGTTGGGGGCCTGTCACGTCAGGACTGAACAATCTGGAATACAGGTTAGTGGCCATCATAAGATACTGCCTCAGAGTTTCTATGAGTCACAGTGTATTGCAGAATAATTGGACAAATGCATCCATTCATAAGTTCATAGATAGTATTTTAAAAATTCATTCCTGCATACATAGTACCTCAGTGAATGCCTTGAGAAACCCTACATTCCCGAGTGTCTGAGAAGAGAAACATTAACGCAGTAAGACATTTGATGACTTTTCATCATTTCTCTTTTTATCTCCTATCGTTCCTATTCTGCTTCTCCCCTGACATGATATAGTATGGCTCTGAATATTATACTACTGCCATTCTGTTTCATGTCAGAGAAGTTGGGGGCTGTCGGGGCAATGCCGGGACGATCTGGAATACAGGTTAGTGGTGGTCATAACATACTGCCTCACAGTTTCTGTGAGTCACAGTGTATTACCAGAATAATTGGAGAAATATTTCCATTGTACATTACTAAATAGATAAGTTCATAGATTGCACTTCAAAGAATTAATCTCTACATACATAGGGGCATATTATCAAGGAAATGGCGGAAAGAGGCGTTAGCCTTCTTGGGTTATCGCCTCTGTCCGCCACTTCGTAAACCTGAGGCTCCACCATTTTTAACAAGGATATGGTGCAGCCTTGCGTTTCCCTCTGCGATGGCGTTAACTTTCACAACTTAGCGCCAATCTTGGCACCCTTGCACCAGAGTGCAAGGGTATCTGGGAGCAGGGAGGTTTGTTTATGTACTGGAAGGTGTCCCTTCCTGCTCATAAACAAACTTAAAATGCCAGTTTGTAACTTAGGTGTGTGCTGCTTCATGCAACACACATGTAAGTTACAAAACGGCATTTTGAAAAAAGGTTTGTTTATGTACAGGAAGGGACACCTTCTTGTACATAAACAAACCATGGCATTTTGCTTTTACATGGAAAAAGCAAAAACGAGGAGAAATAAAGCATTTCTCATCCTTTCACCAAATTAAGAGCAGGGTTTCCCTGGACTTAATTTCGGTTCTGCCTCCTATTAATGCTGCCCTTGTTAATAGGGGGCAGCGTCAAAATCATGGGTGTTGTGGTGGAACGCGTTCCACAACAACCACTGCACGCCCTTTTCACGCTAAACACAGCATGAAAGGGGGCCTTATTAACAAAGCAGCGTTAAGCCACGTTAAATGGCTTAACACTACCTTGTTAATAAGGCAAAGCCTCTATCGCCAGCGCAACATCACTAAAAGTGACATTGTGGTGGCGATAGGGGCTTCTTAATATGTCCCAAAATGCCTCAGTGAATGGTTCATTGCAAAACTACTCCCTTGCTCATTCCATTACTGCATAGGTAATCCATGATTGATTTAATTTGTGTGGTAGTAGTGTGTACTTGATTCTATGACTGCATCGCTACTGCCTAAGTAACTATATCAGTAAAAAGATAATACCTACCTGTTTACAACACTGCATTGAAACTTCCTGAGTAAAAAGATGACTTTGAGACACATTTCTGGATCATTGTGGGAGTGCATAGATAGTACCTAAGTGAATCGATGACTGCTTTCGTACTGCCACACTGATTAATTAAGTGCAAAAATACAAATGGGGAATTACATAATTCTGTTAGAAATGTCTGATTCATTGATCTCTTATAGCACAGCCTCCATGATTGCATAAAACATTACCCCGTTTATACATTTAACCACCCTGAAACGACTTTTATTCATGAAATGGATTCCTTGTTTTTGCATTTTGCTGTCATAATCAAGATAAGTAAGTTTTGGTAACAGAGAACCACACTTTGTTCTGTTCAATATTCTTTAGTTTGTAAACAAGTTCAATTAAACAGAAATTCTAACTTTCCGCCTCTAATTTAAACTGTTTTATTTAAACAAACTCCAGTAGCTGCTGTTAATCCCAAACTCAGTGTGCTTTTCAAAAGCAATTTATTTATTCCAAATAACCGCAAGTGCTGCCACCTACAAGCAGGCTTCCCGTACAGAGCAACTCTTTCACAACGTGTAACATGTTCTGCCAATATCTTTTGTCCTCCCCCACATGTGCTTGAAGATAGTTTGGTCTGGCCTTCCATTCCTACTTGGAAAGCATACATTAATAGCGAACACTAACAGAAAACGTTAGTGTTTGAACAACAAAGTACTCTTACATAACGTTGTGTGACCTTCAAATAGCAGGTAGTTCCACTAGCAATTGACATTGACTCAGCCTTCTATGGAAATCTCACACTAGATTTTGCACAATTTATACACCAAATATTTAATCACTCTGGAACTCAAGGCCTACCACATTTTTCTAAGCGATGCAACTCCCGCCTTGTTATCTCTTTTCAGATTTGTATTGATAGTAACACCAGATTTCATTCATTCTAATTTTGCAAGCACATTTGGCGGGTCCCTTGGTGCTCCTTCCTTGTTTCCGCAGTAGTCGTTCTTTAGCTCCTACTACGAAATGGCTGCCCGTCCTCTACTTCAAACCCATCCACAACAAATACAGCTATACCGTGAATGAATGCTACAACTTTTTGAATGCTTGCCATTGGCGATATTTGGCATCAGTTTCAGACTGAATTTCCGCTATGTGTACTTCACCTGCGTACAACCTGTCTTCTACTGTCTCCAGTGCCCTTTTGAATGCACCCTGGATGTCTGCCTCTCTACTACTTCAAACAAACCTCTGGATTATGAACTGTTACTGCATCTATTGCTGGCTCATGACCAGGACTGTTCCGGAGACACACACGCGATAAATGCATTTCATAACGCAATAAGGGGAAGATGGAGTACATGCGCTCATACGGAGAGCCTCTTGCAGCAGAGTATCATCGAATAGCATGCAAGTTGCCCTGAAAAGGTCCTGCTTGCAGAAGATTATGATGACCATGTCTGTTCTTTCAACTTGCTGAATTGGATGGCAACACTCTTTGCTTGGAGAGGTGCAGATGACCTTTTGGAACTGATTGCATATCACGGTGCTTCTGAGATCTTGAGCTTCAATGACTCTCCATAAGTGCGTATGGTAACCCAATTTGACGACCTCCTATTTCTACACTTCATGAACACTGTTTTTTTTTCTTTTACTCTTTTTGCTTTTCCTTCCTTTTTGGAGTTTATTCATGAATTTCCTTTTACTGACTTGGTTACGGTCTCTTGATGTTTCCGCTCTGTTTCCCTGGTTGTTGCACAGCTAGTTCACGAAACAGGCAACTTGGCGTTGGGGACTTTACTATCTATATTAAAAGGTATGTAGTCTGCAGAGAAACCTCTGAGAGGTTTTATTTTATGATAACACTTTTTTTTAGCTGCGAGTGAAACGTAACTCAAGATAGTCCTTTCTCTATTCTCTTTATTTGGTGACATCTCCCTTTATCAGATATTGATTCACTACTATACTGATTATAATTCTATCATACAGATTCTTTTTTGTTGTGGCACATGTACTACACATTCCGCCATGTAGTTTAAAATAAAAAAATGTAAATACCACCATGTACTTCACCTCATCTGTCTTTTCATTCTTCACTACCCACAGCTACTAACAGTGTTGACTCTATCCAAATGCAAAGCAGAAACCCTTTTCATATCACAGTTGAGAGGGTTGCCATATCACTGAAACCATGCGTACATGGAGCTGTATCTTTTCGTAGTAGCACATACTTGAAGGAAACATACAAATAGATATATACCACTGCTATATAATTATGGAATGTTCTGATGCATAACACGTGTAAAAATGCATGTAGAAGGGGACGTGTCATTCTTAGTCTATCGATCTGCCGGCCTTCTAATGTCTCCACATTCTGCATGGCCAGGGACTGTGACAGTTGCTACACATATGTACAAATATAGCTCACCAGTGTCAAAAGTTTGAGCACGTGTGCACCCAACATTTTTGTTTTTTTAAAATTTTCCTCAAGTTAATAAAACATGCCTCTTCTACCCCCCCTCCCCACTATTTTTCGACAAGTAACATCGTGCAAACGTGTGACATTTTCTTTATGTTGCCCGAATCCATTTTGGAATCCAAATTAACTGTGTACCTCACTTTCAAAATCATAGACTCCTTTAAACATGACAAACTACACTTCTTCTCCTAAATATATACGGTGTACTTCTTCAGCAACTACTCACACTCTATGCACATTTTGTAACAAATGTGAAACACCACACTTCAGTAATACTATGTTTTATTTATATAAAAAAAATCAAACTTAAAAATATCGTCTCAGACACTTAACCACAACTACACAATATATAACACACATTATTAATTTCTAACTCACCTCTGTAGTTGGTATGCAGATTTCGAATTTCAAAAATGCATGCAATATTTTCTTTTTCAGACAATAAATGTATAATTCTAGACTCTCCGGAAGAATACAACCAGTAATGGCAAATTCCCCTCTCTTTCCGCACAGATACATGTGTATAACAAATGAAAATCATTCCTCCATTATTTCAAATTGCAAAACACATTTCTATAGGTAACTTATAATAACCCTCTCTAACTCTCTTCTAAAATGCCCCAAACGGGTTCTCTTATTTTGTGGATTCCACACTCCCCCACACTGCCACATCGCCATACAGCCCCAAACCCTCACAACAATTCAGAGGCCTATTTTGAATAATACTACTGCAAATTTTAAAGAACACACTTTCTCTAGACATACTACTCATTTTGAAAAATTAACTCCAATAGCTTAACAGTTGTAATTAATTTTGCATTTCATATTTTAATTCCACAGTTATTTCAACTCTTCCCCTAATCACCTTTTCGCCAATTTCCATACCAACAGTTTCTGCAACATTCAACGGAAGACTGCAGGTCACAAGTTCACCAACTGTCATCCCAACAGTTTCTGGAACATTCAATGCCATGTGCAGGTCAAAAGTTCACCATACTTCATCCTAACCATTTCTGGGACATTCAACAGCAGGTCAGGTAACAAGTTCGCATTTTTTTGAGTTAAGAACAGTACCTTTCAAATGCAAGTAGCAGGTGTGGTTGCACTCCGCACGTCTGATTGTATCCTATGTACTGTACGTTTAAAACATTCTTTATTAACCACTCAGAAACATAATTTTTCACAAAACTAACATGAACCCTAGTTTTCACTACACAATGTTCTTCATCACCCAATCAGTTATCGTTTTGTCAAAAAAAAAGCTTCTTCTCCACCTTTCAACATATTTCTCCTTCTACCAACTGACTACATGAGCTACAGACATCTTTTGATTCCTTCCAGCCATACCTTCAAAATGCTTTCTGCAGGGCCTCCAAAACATTTCTGAGGTGGACCAGGTGATCCTCCCAGGTGGAGCTAAAGACATCAATATCATCTAGATAAGTTTGCACTACAGACTTCCAGACCTGTAAGGACTTTATTCACCAACCTTTGAAAAGTGGCAGGTGCATTCTTCAAGCCAAAGGGCATCATCACAAATTGGTAGTGCCCACTAGGGGTTTAGAATGCTGTTTTTGGCTTTGCATCCTCAGCTAATCTGATTTGCCAGTAGCCAGCAGTCAGATCAAATGTGCTCAGAAACTTGGCTGAGGCCAAAGTATCTGTAAGCGCATCTGCCCTGCGTATTGGATGGGCATCAGTCCTAGTGACTGCATTGAGTCCCCTGTAGTCAACACAGAACCTCATCTCTCTCTTGCCATTCTGGGTGTGAGGTTTTGGTACCAAGACTACTGGGCTAGCCCAAGGGATATCTGGGGGCTCAATTACTGTAAATCTTATTTTTAACAGGCAGACTGTCACCTGTTTCCACTTCATGAGTGCACCTGATTGCCTGACTTGGAGTCAGTGAGAACATATGTCTAAACTGATTAAAGACTTGCCTACAATCAGTTTGCTGCTGGCCAGTGAAGCTGCCTGCCAAGGCTACACCATTAACTGAACCATCATCAGGGTTCAGTGAGAGCAGGTCAGGGAGTGGATGACTCTCGTCCTCCTGTCCTTCATCAATAGCCATGAGCAAGCCCATGTCTGGCCTGTCAACATGTGGTTAGGCGTGGGCGGAAAATCCGTTCCGCTCGCGGATTTTGCGGATTTTCGGGAAATCCGCAATCCGCGAGATTTGCGAATTTCCCGCAAAATCCGCAAATCCGCGAGCAGCGGATTTTGCTCGCACTGCTCGCACTGTTAGCGTGAGTTCGCGCCCCGCGAATAAGTGCGAAATTGCAGAAATACGATCTTGGCAAAACTGAAAGTAACTACTTACCAGGTTCAAAAGTTCAGGCACATCATTAGTAGCCATTTCCTGTAGGGCTTCCTGAGGGGCCCCTCCAGAGTTCAGTTGCCAGTTGAAACTATTATGTGACCCTGCTCTGAACCTCAGAATAGTTACACATATGCCACAAAGGTCCTGAATTACAGCTAAGGGAGACAAGCAGGAGCCAGGCTGGAAGTTAAAATCCATTAATCAGCCCCTAATTCATTATTGTCAGTTGGGGCAGGGCAGGTGTTGTAACTAATTTTGCAACAATGAAAGCACTTAGCAAGTGCAAAAGATCACTAATCAGGGCGCACTAAGGAAGCAGGTGCCAGCTAAAAAAATATTCTGTGACACATTAATCAGCCCCAAATTAATTCAGGTCACTTGAGGCAGGGAAGGTGTGCTTTGCTTTGCCGAAAATAATGTACACTGGACAACCAGAGGGTGTAGTGATGAAACAGAGGGTGGCATGGGTGGGCCAGAGGGTGGCATGAGTAGTCAGAGAGTGGCAGTGGTGACAGAGAGTGGCAGTGATGAAGAAGAGTGTCCCAAACAGGCTGGACACGTAGAAACAACAAGTTCGCAAAACTTGCGACCCGACAGGTAAGTTCGCAAATTGCGAAATTGTAAAAACCCTCGCGAACTGGCAGAAACACGGGCGAACACAAAAAAAAAAAAAATCCGCAAATTCGCGGGAATTCGCGGATTTTGCGGATTGCGAATCCGCAAATCCGCAAAATTCGCGGATTGCCAATCCGCAAAATCCGCTCATGCTTACATGTGGTGTGAGCCTGTTCGGATGGAGCATCCTTTGGGGGCTTGTTAGACCTAGCACCATTGGCGTGGGTCTACCTTCCATTTTTACTGTTTCCTCATATGTTCTGCTGGTGTTAGCTGCTCAGAGCACTGTGCCACTGACAATCAGTGCCACAGTGCAAGTGCTACCTACATAAAAATGTCTACAAAAATTGGGTTCCATGATTGGCTTATTTGGTTTACTGCCAGTCCCTAGTACAGTGCACTAGGAGTGCCAGGTCTTATAAACACAAATGCTGCTGCTGGGCATGCAGCACTGGTTGTGCCACCGACAGAAGCGGCCTGGTAAAGTATGTCTAAGGTCTGCCATTGCAGAACCTGCGTGCAGTCTGGTACTGTCATGCTGACTGCGCAAGTGCACCCCCTTGCCAGTCCTTAAACCTTCCCTTAACTTCATATTAGTCACCCCTCTGGTAGGTCCAAGGGCAGGGTGCATTGCAAGCATAAGGTAGGACAAGCCCTGATGTGTGTGGCATGTCCTAATAGGGAATTACAGCCATTTTCGTTGTTCACTATTGTAAGGCTACCTGTTCTCCATAGGCCAGAATGGGCTGCTGGAATTATTACACTCTATAATCCTAACAGACTCAGAGAACATGGTAGAAAGTCAAGTTTAGTATGCCTGAACTCAGAATAATAAAATACATCTTTTAGTAAAGTTTATTTTAATATCCTGTGTTTGGAAATACTACTTTTAGAAAGTTAGTATTTGCTTGCCTAACTATTTTTCAGCCCGCCTCTGCTAGGATTTGTATTTGTTGTCTGGTTTCTGTGAGTGACAGGGCTGGGGAATTCCAGGAGACAGGCTGGGGCTGCCAGGTGGTGAATAGAGAGATTACACCAGGATGGGTGGGAGGAGTACCCCTTGACTCTGAATAGGGCTGTGCTCTGCCACCACAATGCGGGCTCCACCCCCTGGGCACCGTCTGATGTCTCTGCCCTGCATACTGAAAGAAGAAGCCAGAGTCTCCAAAACAAAGTGCTCAGGAACTAGACTGGATTAGGCAAAGACCCTCCTGGCCTGAAAGAACAAATGATTTGCAGTATAAGGAAAGGAGCCCTGCTCCTAAGAAATCAGATCCTGCTTCAACCACGAAGAACATCTGCCCGACTAGAAGGACCTGGAAAAGCTGAAGGAGGAGTACTGTTCCTGACCTGGGGGAATGGCCTGCAGTAGGTATCTTGCTGAGAAAGGAGAGGAAAAGACTGAAAGAGACTGTGCAGAACTTATGCTTCAGCCTAATCTCCATGGGCTTGTGGGTGAGCTTGCCCCCTGAACGGAGTCCCAGGAATATTGCCTCAAGAGCCGCTGGACATTGCCAAATTTTGCCTAGCCGCTGGAAGCCGCGATCGAAGTGCGACACGGAATCCTGTTTACTCTGCAGCCGTGCCCATGCCCGTGGCCGCCTAGCACTGTGTGACACCGCTCTGGACGATCCGTAGCTCGCACTGTCCCCTGCTGGGCCGCACGCACCCCGCTGCTCCCTCCCCCCGAGAGCTGCACTGATCTCGTTGCCACCCCTGCTGTTGGAAACTGCAGACAGGAGTGCCCCGCACTGAGAATCTGCCCCTTACGCCCAAAGCGTACCGGCTCCCCTGATGCCGCACTCCTAAGACCGAACCCGCAGCCATGCACTGAAGAGTACGGTTCGTATGCTAGAAGCGTACCCGCCGCCCCGTACTGCGCCGCTGGGTTCGGATTGGCACGACGCACATCCCACGCTGCATGGTGAAACTTCTGTGACCCGGACCGTCCGCTTCACCCTGCAGCCCCGCTCAGACGCCCCGAACCGA
This sequence comes from Lissotriton vulgaris, assembly GCF_964263255.1. NCBI lineage: Eukaryota > Metazoa > Chordata > Amphibia > Caudata > Salamandridae > Lissotriton > Lissotriton vulgaris. Next base: position 1,299,055,112 of record NC_141695.1, on the reverse strand, counting down.
GGCCTCTACACCACGCTGGGCCGCACCGGAGACGAGCCCCGTACGCTCCTGGGACCCCTTCACCTGCCGCATCATCCGCATCGAACATCATAAGCTACGAGGCACAGTGCGAGTCGTCCCTAACTGTGGGCGCATCGGACCAACGGGTCCGTAATGATCATTTGACTCTTTTTGTGCTAGATCAGCCCCAAAGAAGCACACAATCAGCGTGAATCGTATGGACCTTAGAATTACGCATTTTTAAAGACTTCCTGAACCTGAAAAGTGTTGTGGCCTATTCTTAAATCATTATCTGGAACTTGTATTAAGTCTGCTTGATATATATAAAGAAACCTATTTTTTGATATAAACCTAGACTGGTGTCCATTTGTGGTGTATTCTTGAATTACTGTATGTGATCATAAATGCTTAACCAATAACGCTCTGAGATTGACCTTGTCTGCTCGAGCCACGCAACCTAGAGGGTGAGCAGGGCTTATTTTAAGGAGTAAGTCCCTTGTCCTGACTAGAGGAGAGGGTCCATGCTTGTCACAAGTACTTACCTGTGCCAACCAGAGACCCCCAAATCTAACATTGGAGGCAGCGGTGAGGATTTCGAATTTACATTTGTGATTAATATACAGTAATTGTTAAACACCATGTAGTGAGTTCAGACCAATAATGCAGCTACATATATTATTGATTTTTGTTTTGCTGAGAGATCTCCAGTTTTTAAACAAGTCATGCCTGGTTCACTCCGTGGAGGAAAGGCAGCATCTGTAATCCCTGACATTAAAGGAATAGAATGCGAAGAAGAAAGGCTGGAGAACTACACCGTAGCCCAACTGAAGGGCTTCTGTCTCAAGTTTAGAGTGTCACAGTCTGGATGTAAAAACAAGGCCCACTTCCAAAAGGTGCTGAGGGCCTGGATGGACTCAAGGCCACCTGAGAATGTGGTGGAAATTGAACCACCAGAAAGCCTCATTGATTTTGGCAGAGTCCTAACACCAGAGGAGCTGGCAGACAGGAAAGAAACCCGAGCACATGAGATGGAAATGGTAAAACTTTAAATTGAATGGGCAACTGGAGCTAGAAAGCAAAAAGATGGCTCTAGAAGAAAGAAGAATTCAAATGGAGCATGAAATGAAGTTGAGGGAGATGGATCTGAAGGCTAAAAGTCTAGAGCATCCTCCCTCTCGTGGCAGCGCAACAGCAATGCAGGTAGAGTCAAGGGTGTACATACCAAAGGAAGTAGTGAAAGAGTTTTTTAAGAATGATGACATAGGGCAGTGGTTCAAGGCCTATGAGGTAGCCATGTCTTCCCACCGGGTCCCTGAGAGAGATTGGGGAGTGGGGTTGTGGGGGCGGTTCCTTAGCAAGGGGCGGGACACACTGCTGGATTTGCCCTCTGAGGTTCATAATTCTTACCCACACATGAAGGAAGCTTAAATGACCAGGTATGGGTTAACTCCTGAATTGTACATACAGAGGTTCAGGGGTTGTGCAAAGATTCCTAACAGTACGTATGTAGAGTATGTAACTTTTTTCTGCAGAGCACTGGATGGTTGGGTGAAAGGTAGCAAAGTTGATGATTTTCAAGGTCTCTTTGATTTAATTGCATGGGAACACTTGTCTAGTAATTGTTTTCCTGAGCTACGCCAGCACCTGATTGATAGCAAGCTGACTAACCCTAGGAAGCTTGCTGAGGAAGCGGACCGCTGGGTCAGCACCAGGGTCCACAAGGGTCACGTGGGAGACTCCACCAAGGGTGGGCAGGGTCCCCAGCAGAAGAGTGGGGGGAAAAGGAAAAACATAGGGAGTTTCAGAAGAGGCCCCAAAGTAATCCCCAAGGGAACCCAGGGAAAGGTTCTCAGCCTCCCCCGCCCCAGAAACCCGCCGGGGCATCAACAGGTACCCCTGTTCAAAGAGGGCCCCTAAAGTGTTACAGATGTGGTGAACTGGGGCATTTTGCCAATGACCCCAAGTGTCGCCTGTTGGGTAAACCAGCCCCACTGGTGCCACGCCCCAGCAGATGGCTGGTGTAGCCTTTGGGGAGGAAGTAGAAGTCCAAGGTAGGTGTGATCCCGTTCAGATGACCCTGGTCTCTTTAGGAGACAGTGAGATGGTCCCTGAGAACCAACTGCCCTCCAACACTAAGAAATATGAGCAGATGGTGACAATCAATGGCAAAAGGGTGGAGGCTCTTAGAGATACAGGATCCAGTGTGACTGCAGTCCGGCAGCACCTGGTGTCTCAAGAGCAGGTTGTACCCCATGCATACTGCCGTGTTGTCAACGCTGACAACACTGAGAGTCAGTGTCCAATGGCTCAAGTTCCCTTTGAGTGGGGGGGTCTCTGTTACTCTGGTACTCTTCAGGTGGCTGTGAGGCCCGGCATGCCTGTAGATTGTTTGCTAGGGAATGATTTAGAGAGTTTACCTTGGGATAAGATGGAGAAGAGTACTCAACTGAGAATGGTGGGTCTGCCTGACTGGGCGTGCATGACCACCCGGTCAATGACAGAGAGTAGGGGTGCTCAAGAGGTCCTGGAGCCTGAGGGAGAGGCCCAGGAATTGGCCTTAGAGAGAAGGCCCAGGAGGTGTGGGAAACCAGCCCCTGTTGTTCCCACGGTCCAGGAGGAAGCAGACCTTTAGGGGGATGCTCTGGAACCTACAGGGGAACAGATAGCTGCACTGGGGGACCTAAGAAACAGAACAGAGGCAGCACCAAGGATGAAGTAGCCAGGACCATGTAGTATCAAAAATAAATTATTTTATTTTCTCATTTATAGGACAGCCAACGCGTTTCGCTCCCCAACCATGGGAGCTTCGTCAGGGCTGAAAGCAACACAGAAGTACACCAATATTAATAACACATAACAACATGACATTTACAATAAACAAACAAGGTTAAAAACATACATTTCAGATGTGCTTTTAACGAGACGAGATGGCAAAAACTAAAAGAGGGTCACAATATTAATCCTATATATATTTCTTGGAAAACATCTTGCATTTAGATCCAAATATCTAAACACAAAAGTCATGCAACTTGATGATCTATATAGGACATTGGTAACCAGAACCAAATGTGAAAAGTTATGAAAAAGAATTGCCTCAGGTAACGCAGATAAGAGTAGCTATTGGATGAAACCCGAGTAAGAAGAAGAAAGAAAGAAGGAAAGCAAGAGGCGGTGAAGCAGATGAGAATAGCCATTGAGTAAAACCCAAGTAAGGACAGGGCAAGAGTTGACACTATACACAAGACGTCCTCACCAAGTGTGTTGGTCAGAACTTGAAGCGACGAAAATGACGTCAATGGAGTTGTTTGATCCAAACAGTACAGAAGCTGAAAATAGTACAGAAGATTAATTAGTATATGAGAAATAGTCCAGAGGTCAAGCCCTAACAGGTTTTAAAAGGCATCAGAACTCCTTACCCTATGGCAAACTTTCGATATCCGGATAATATTTAAGCCACGTCAAGGGTATATATTTAAAAGACACAATTCGTCCAAGAAGTTCCACTAAATCAAAAGAAGATAAGGAGGATTTCAATCAATGCACGTCAAAAATTTAGTATTAAAAGGCTGGTTGCTGGTAAGCCATATTGTATGTTGGCCACGTCAAGGGTATATACTTAAAAGACACAATTCGTCCAAGCGATTCCACTAAATCAAAAGAAGATAAGGAGGATTTCAATCAATGCACGTCAAATTTTAATATTAAAAAGCTGGTTGCTGGTAAGCCATTTTGTATAGGCTAGTCACAAAGGAAAAATATTATCTATATGGACATAACAAGCGGCAATTGGGATTCCTGCTCGAATCATTATTATAAAATTACTCACAAAATTAGTGTAAAATTTCTGGTATCCAAAGAACAGTAAATGCGCAGACCATAATAAGCTGCCACCAAAATTGCTGTAATGAAAAATGGAAAGAAAGGGGACTACTATATATACATACATTGTAAATCACGACCCCACACAATAATATCATTTATCCAAAACAGTAAATCACATGAGGGCGTATCGACTGGAACCTGAAGGTCCTGCTGTAAAGGGAAGGCTCACAATCCCAGCGTGTGCAGACCCCAAGAGTTTCGTGGCGTTTTCAAACATACCCAGGGGCTAAAGAATAACAGAACATTTTTACCCCGACACCCAAGGAGAAAATAAAAGCGGGTGCATGGGAGACACACTGCAAGCTAGTAAAACGCTGCTGCTAAGGTGCTTACTTTTCAAATGATACAAGAGGCGGTAGCGTTCAAAGACCACCCCCTTTAGAACCAAGTGATTACAAATGGGTTACTCGGCATGTGCCAAGGGACGGAGCGTTTAAAACCCAACCCCCCTTAGAACCAATGAATAACAAACAGGTTACTCGGCAAATGCCAAGGGACGGAGTGTATAAAACCCAGCCCCTCCGAATACCAGACTACCGAATACCAGTGATTACAAACGGGTTACTCGGCATGTGTCAAGGGACGGAGCGTTTAAAACCCAACCCCCCTTAGAACCAATGAATGACAAACAGGTTACTCGGCGAATGCCAAGGGACGGAGTGTTTAAAACCCAGCCCCCCCGAATACCAGACGGGATGATTTCGCAAAATGCAGAAGTACTTATCGTATCCCATCCCTATGGATAAAAGAAGTTGGTAAATAGCAGGTTAACCAAAGTGTGGCGCAAACTCACCTGAAGAGCCCCCTTTCAGAGCGGTGTCCCCATGACGGATTCAATCGGCAGGGACCAGCCCGGTCTGGTGCGCTTTTAAACGCCCCGCGTATCAGTCACATGGTTTACAATAACATACACCTGTGTTAATGCAGTCAACACGAGAATCTCGTGGCTGTAACGGGGGACGCGGAAATAAAGAGGGGACTACACAGAGTCCCAATGGAACGGCCATATTGAACTGACCTCATAATACCGACAGTCTTTAGTAAAAACACTAGAAATTAACCAACATCGCGATCAACCACAGGGGATAACAGGTCAAATGTACATATAGAAAAATACGTCTATATGCATATTCCAATTGAGGATTCTCGTGGCTGCAACGGGGGACGCGGAAATAAAGAAGGGACTACACAGAGTCCCAATCGAGCGGCCATATTGAACTGACCTCAAAATACAGACAGTCTTTATCAAAAGCACTGGAAATTCACCAACAATACAATTAACCATAGGAACTAACTAATCAAATGTATATATAGAAAAATACATCTTTATGTATATTCCAATTAAGGATTCCTGAAATTAAAAAAACGCCGCGCTCTACCATAGGAAATGCCGGGCCAAAAATCTGTATAGTAATTAACATCCACATATGTATTCCAATTATGGATGTACCTCCAGAGCCCATAAGAAGTAAGAAGAACGGATGATAGGAGATTAAGGCAAAAGATGAAAAAGAAATGGACAGATCAAAGACAAGTCCCCATTCAAAACATAGAACATCCCACATAACTGTAAATCAAATGAAAGACAAAACCCAGTAGCCTTCAGTATACTAAGTGAGAGCGACACGATTATAGTCGTGTGAATACCATCTCTATATGAACATACAAGAATACAGTCAACAACACAACAACATAAAATGAAGTCACAATCACATTTAGCAAATGACATAAATAAAAATTATTAATCATACTGGAATATCATCATTTCTTCTCTACCTAAGCCAGGATACACAGTAGGAGGGAATCGTATCCTTTATACCTCAACCATGGTGATGTAAAAGGTCAAACATCAGAGTGAGCACCGGGTACTGGGATTAATCACTCCGGGCAAAAGGAGCCACAGATTTGACACTGCAGGGGTGGCCCAATATTACATTATAAAAAGTAATGCATCTCATTGTCCGAGTTGTGTCCCTGGTTGATAGCTCTAAGGCGACATATCCACTTGGCTTCCTCTCTCCTTAGTGTAAGCTCCCTATTCCCACCTCTTTTATTAGGCGGAATGTGCTGAATTGCGTGGAACCAAAATGTATTGTCATTGGCATGTTCCAAATTGTAATGTTCCATTATCGGATGCCTACTGTCCCTATTTATAATTGCCCTGCGATGTTCTTGGATTCTCAGTTTGAGTGGCCGTATACTGCTGCCTACATATATACGACCGCAGGGACATCCTAGGACATAAATAGTGTGAGTGGTGTTACAATTACAAAAATGGGTAATCCTAAATTGACGATCATTATTATATGAGAAGGTAGTGGTCTTATTTTTACCCATCTCACAAACATTACAGGTTCCACATACAAAGAAGCCTGGGGGCTTTGGAGCTAGCCAATTTTTGTTGTTAGGGGGAGTAGTCACATAGCTTGGACATAGTTCTCTACGTAGGGAAATGCCTCTCCTATAAGTAATGGAAGGTTTATCACCTACATGAGTTTTTAGGCCCTCTATTTCAGTCAGTAGATGCCAATTTCTCCTAAATATGTTAAAGATCTTGTCACTGTGTGATGTATATTGGGTGATAAATCTAACTCTGCTTGTTTCCTTGTCCATTCTAGCTTTTTCATTCTTACTGGACAGGGTAGATTCCCTATCTACGGTCTCAATTCTACAAACTGCTCTGTCCACAGTTTGTTGGTCGTATCCTCGCTTTAAAAATCTCTGTCTGGTCACATTTACATTCTCCCTGAATGTGTCTTCTTCACTGCAAGTTCTACGAACTCTGACAAGTTCGCCAAATGGGATGTTTCTGATCACAGAACTGGCATGTGCACTACTGGCGTGTAAAACAGAGTTACATGAGGTTTCCTTTCGATATAACTTGCTTTGAACACGACCATTCTGCACATAAAAAGTGATGTCCAGAAAGTTGATGCTGTTCCTACTATGTGACATAGTGAACTTCACATTGTACGGGTTGTCATTGAGATATGCAAAGTAACTAGCAAGTTCCTCATCAGTTCCGGACCACAAGCATATCACATCATCGATGTACCTCCCCCAGAACACGATGTTGTTGGTCCAAGGGGAGGCACATCGGGCCCAGGCATGCTCCCTCTCATACCACCCCATAAAGAGGCAGGCATACGAAGGAGCAAACCTGGAACCCATCGCGGTACCACTGATCTGCTGGTACCAGCGATCATCGAAGAGGAAATAGTTGTTAAGCAAGATAAGATCTATCATCTGCATAACCATTTCATTTTGGGAATAGAGCTGGGCATCTTCTCTATCCAGGAATGATTGCACCGCTATTTTCCCATACACTCTATCAATGCATGTGTAGAGGCTGGTGACATCTAGTGTCACGAACCTAAGGTCATCCGACCACTCGAAGTCATTGAGCTTAGTCAGGACGTCCTTACTATCCTGAACATAGGAGGGAAGGCTCAGCACGTGTTTCTGCAGCTTGAGATCGACATAATGGGAGAGGCCTTCGGTGGGTGAGCCCACCCCCGAGATGATGGGTCTACCAGGTGGGAACCCCTCCCCCCCTTATGAATTTTGGGGAGAATATATATACAAGGATAGGAGGGATTGGAAACATGTAAGAATCTAAATTCATCCTCTGTTAATAAACAGGAATCCTTCCATTCACATAGTCTCTGATTGATGGTATTCACAACAAGTGGTACTGGATTGCTCTTTATCTCCCTATAGTTTTTACCGTCTGATAGTTGCCGTCTAATTTCACCAAAATAGTCCACCCGATTCATGATCACCACACTTCCCCCCTTATCAGCCTCTCGTATCACAATGTCAGGGTCATCTTTGAGGTTTTTAAGGGCTTTTCTTTCAGGGTCAGTTATATTAGACCTGGTTCTAGTATATTGTTGGTTAGAATTTTCAAGTTTGTACAGGTCTTCAGTGACTTTTTTGTAAAAGGTATCTATATTAGGGTGGTAACCAAACGTAGGGATACATTTAGATCTAGGATGGAGACCACTATCGTCGGAGATTTCTTGGTCAATACCCAATTCTGCCATGAGGGCAGGCATGTTGATCTGTTCTTCCTCATCTAGTGTCATAAGACAATGGACAGCACGGATAGAGGCAACAGTGTGTTCACTCTCATCCATCCGATTATTTGGAGCAGCACTACCAGCGGGTCTATTGGAAAAGAAATTCTTCAATTTAAGGAGTCTGGTGAATTTAAACAGGTCAACATGTACATCAGTTAGATCACCCATTTGCGTCGGACAAAAATTCAATCCCTTACTCAAAACTTGCATGTCAGTAGCATCAAGAATTTTATTTGATAAATTGACAACTTTTAGATCTTGTATACCATCAATGTTATTAGACAAATTCGCAGTATTAATTACTTCTTTGTTTTTACAGATTTGTCGGTTTTCCTACTTCTTTTCCACCTCCTACCGCCCCTCCTGGTTTTGGTTGTACCCTCTTTTGTTGGAGACGGCTTGACATTCTTAACTTTGCTAGTTCCTTCTGGAACGACGTAGCATCCTCGCCTAAAGGGACTTCAGGTATTGTGGTGGTAGAAGTGATACTGCTAGTTGATGAAATGGAGATGTTGCTGACTGACTGACTGATTGTCGTCACCGTCATCCCTATCTTCTCTAGATCTTTTCTTGTCATCGGTACCTGGGAGGTTGTCGAATTTTTTAGCAAAAGTGTAGATGCGACCGTCCCTGTAGCTGCACTGGGGGACCTGCCTGAGCTGACCCATTGGCAGCAGGAACAAGGCCCCTCCAGGGAGGAATTATGCAGGGCGCAGAAAGAATGTCCTTCTCTCATAGGTCTGCGGCATCAATCTGCAGACCAGGCCAATGGTGGTCAGTCTGGAACACATTTCATTTATTGGGAGAATGACCTCCTGTATTCAGAGCCTAAGGTTGCTGAACCTGGTTCAGCCCGTGCGCTGGTGGTACCCCAGAAATTCAGAGCCTTCCTACTGGGGCTGGCTCACGATGTGCCATTGGCAGGGCATTTGGGGCAGGACAAGACCTATGAAAGGCTTGTCACCCACTTTTTTTGGCCTCAAATGCACAGGAACTCAGATGCTCACTGCTCACCAGCCAGACTTGCCAGGCCAGTGGAAAGAGTGGGAGAAAGCAAAAGGCTCTCTCCAGCCATTCCCTGTAGTCAGCACCCCATTCCAGCAGGAGGGAATTGACATTGTGGGGCCACTGGACCCCAGGACAGCCATGGGCAACAGGTTCATCCTGGTCCTGGTGGATCATGCCACCCGGTACCCAGAAGCCATCCCTCTAAGGACAGTGACGGCCCCCGTGGTGGGACATGCACTGATGGGAATTTTTGTCAGAGTGGGATTCCCTCTAGAGGTGGTGTCTGACCGGGGTACCAATTTCATAACCAAGTATATGAAATCCCTTTGGCAAGATTGTGGTGTAAGCTACAAATTCACCACACCTTACCACCCCCAAGGAAATGGGTTGGTTGAGCGATTCAACCGAACTCTAAAAGGCATGATCATGGGTCTTGAAGAACCCATGAGGCGTAAGTGGGATGTCATCGTACCATGCCTTCTCTTTGGTTACCGTGAGGTACCACAGAAGTCTCTAGGGTTCAGTCCCTTTGAGCTCCTGTATGGACACCCAGTGAGAGGACCTCTAAGTCTGGTCAAGGAAGGCTGGGAGCAATCTCCCAGGAAACCTCCCCAGAATGTATACAGTTACATGCTGGCCTTTAGAAACCAGACTAGGCGTTTCAGAGCACTTGCTGAGGCAAATCTGGAAGACAGCAAGGAGGAAATGAAGCAGTGGTATGACCAGAATGCCACTCTGGTAGAGCTTCAGCCAGGTCAGAAGGTGTGGGTCTTGGCCCCCGTGGAGCCTTGTGCGCTCCAGGATAAGTGTACCGGTCCCTTTGAGGTTGTGGAGCGCAAGAGTCCTGTTACCTACTTGGTGGACTTGCAGTCTCCCAGGAACCCCTTGAGGGTCCTGCATGTCAACCGCCTTAAGCCCCACTTGGAGAGGTCCGAAGTGGGCATGCTCTTGGCAACAGATTATGGAATGGAGGAGGAGACTGAGCCTCTTCCTGACCTCCTGGTAGCCAGAGAGCAAGATGGGTCAGTGGATGGAGGTAACCTATCACCCACCCTGACCCCTGAACAACAGAATGACTGTCGCCAGTTGCGGGGACAGTTCTCTGACCTGTTTTCCCTAGTTCCCAGTATCACTGATTGGTGCGTCCATGATGTGGATACAGGAGACAGTTTACCTATGAAGCACAAGGCTTACCGGGTGACTGACAGGGTCAGGGCTTGCATCAAAGAGGAGGTCTCAAAGATGCTTGCTCTTGGGGTGATTGAGTCCTACAGCAGCCCTTGGGCCAGCCCAGTGGTCCTAGTCCCGAACGCTGCAGCGCCGGGTGCCACACCAGAACTCCGGTTCTGTGTGGACTACAGGGGACTCAATTCAGTCACCAAGACTGACGCGCACCCCATCCCCAGAGCAGATGAGCTCATTGATCGGTTAGGGGCTGCACTGTACCTCAGCACGCTTGATTTAACATCTGGGTACTGGCAGATCGCCTTGACTGATGGGGCCAAAGAGAGGTCAGCATTCTCCACACCAGATGGGCATTTCCAGTTCCGGGTTATGCCATTTGGGATGAAGAATGCCCCTGCCACCTTCCAGAGGTTGGTCAACCAGGTGTTGGTTGGGCTGGAGGAATTTAGTGCCGCCTACCTGGATGACATAGCGGTGTTCAGTGTCACATGGGAAGAACATCTGCACCACCTCTGGGAAGTGTTGTTGGCACTGCGCAAGGCGGGCCTCACGATCAAGGCGAATAAGTGCCAGATCGGGCAGGGTTCTGTGGTGTACTTGGGACACCAAGTTGGGAGTGGCCAGGTGGCACCCCTACAACCCAAGATTGATACCATCCTGGCTTGGGAACCCCCCAAATCCCAGACAGAGGTAAGGGCCTTCCTAGGACTCACTGGATACTACAGAAGGTTTGTCAAGGGGTATGACAACATTGTTGCACCCTTGACAGAGCTGACTTGAAAAGAAGCAGCCAAAGAAAGTGATCTGGACTGACACGTGTCAGAAAGCTTTTTACACCCTGAAAACTGCCATGTGCATGGCGCCCGTGCTCCTGGCCCCCGACTTCTCCAAAGAGTTCCTTGTGCAGACATATGCTTCAGAGCATGGTGTAGGGGCTGTTCTCTCACAGATGACTGGGGAGGGCTGGGACCAACCTGTAGCCTTCATCAGTAGGTGTTTACTTCCACAGGAGCAAAGGTGGAGTGCAATTGAGCCTGAGGCATTTGCTGTGGTCTGGGCATTGAAGAAGCTAAGACCCTACTTGTTTGGGTCTCACTTCGGGTTCAGACAGACCACAGGCCCCTCAAATGGTTGATGCAAATTAGGGGTGAGAATCCTAAGTTGTTGAGGTGGTCCATTTCCCTACAGGGGATGGATTTCACGGTGGAAAATCGCCCCGGTACAGATCACGCCAATGCTGATGGTCTGTCCAGATTTTTCAGCCTTAGTGATGAGAACTCCCTGGGGTAGGGTAGTTCTCCCCACATTTCAGCTGGAGGGGACACGTGTTAGACCTGGCACCATTGGCGTGGGTCTCCCTTCCATTTTTACTGTTGCCTCATAATGTTTTGCTAATGTTAGATGCTCAAAGCACTGTGCCACTGCCAATCAGTACCACAGTGCAAGTGCAAGTGCTCCCTACATAAAAATGTATACATTGATTGGGGTCCATGATTGGCTTATTTGGTTTAATGTCATTCCCTAGTACAGTGCACCAGGAGTACCAGTTTTTGTAAACACAAATGCTGCTGGTGGACTTGCAGCACTGGTTGTGCCAACCACAGAAGCGGCCTGGTAAAGTATGTCTAAGGTCTGCCATTGCAGAACATGCGTGCAGTCTGGTACTGTCATGCTGACTGCACAAGTGCACCCCCTTGCCAGTCCCTAAACCCTCCCGTAACTTCATATTAGTCACCCCTCTGGTAGGCCCAAGGGCAGGGTGCATTGTAAGCATAAGGTAGGACAAGCCGTAATGTGTGTGGCATGTCCTAACAGTGAATTACAGCCATTTTAGTTTTTCACTATTGTAAGGCTACCTGTTCTCCATAGGTCAGAATGGGCTGCTGGATTTATTACACTCTATAATCCTAACAGACTCAGAGAACATGGTAGAAAGTCAAGTTTAGTATGCCTGAACTCAGAATAATAAAATGCATCTTTTAGTAAAGTTTATTTTAATATCCTGTGTTTGCAAATACTACTTTTAGAAAGTTAGTTTTTGTTTGCCTAACTATTTCAGCCCGCCTCTGCTAGGATGTGTATCTGCTGTCCGTTTCTGTGAGTGACAGGGCTGGGGAATTCCAGGAGACAGGCTGTGGCTGCCAGGTGGTGAATAGAGAGATTGCACCAGGATGGGTGGGAGGAGTACCCCTTGACTCTGAATAGGGCTGTGCTCTGCCACCTCAGTGCTGGCTCCACCCCCTGGGGAGCGTCTGATGTTTCTGCCCTGCACACTGAAAGAAGAAGCCAGAGTCTCCAAAACAAAGTGCTCAGGAACTGGACTGGATTAGGCAAAGGCCCCCCTGCCCGAAAGAACAAAAGATTTGCAGTATAAAGATAAGAGCCCTGCTCCTAAGAAATCAGATTCTGCTTGAACCACGAAGAACCTCTGCCCGACTAGAAAGACCTGGAAAAGCTGAAGGAGGAGTACTGTCCCTGACCTGGGGGATTGGCCTGCTGTAGGTGCGTCGCTGAGAAAGGAGAGGAAAAGACTTAAAGAGACTTTGTAGAACTTGTGCTTCAACCTAATCTCCAAGGGCTTGTGGGTGAGCTTGCCCCCTGAACGGAGTCCCAGGTATATTGGACTCCTTCTGCCTCAAGAGCGCTGGACATTGCCAAATGTTGCCCTGTCACTTGAAGCCACGATCGAAGTGCGACTCGGAATCCTGTTTACTCTGCAGCCGTGCCCGTGGCTGCCCCGCACTGTGTGACGCCACTCTGGACGAGCCATAGCTCGCACTGTCCCCTGCCGGGTCGCCCGCACCCCGCTGCTCCCTCCCCCGCGAGCCGCACTGATCGCCTCGCAACCCCTGCCGCTAGCAACTGTAGACCAGAGCGTCCCGCATGAAGAATCCACCCCGTACACCCAAAGCTTACCGGCTCCACTGACGCCGCACTCCTAAGACCCAACCCGCAGCCACGCACTGAAGAGTACGCCTCGTACGCTCGAAGCGTACGGGCCGCCCCGTACTGCACCGCTGGGTTTGGATTGGCATCCCCGCTCGCAGGCACGACGCGCATTCCTGCGCCGCATGGTGAAACTTCTGTGACCCGGACCGTCCGCTTCACCTTGCAGCCCCGCTTAGACGCCCTGAACCGAGGCCTCTACACCACGCCAGGCCGCACCGGAGAAGAGCCCCGTACGCTCCTGGGACCCCTTCACCTGCCGCATCATCCACATCGAACATCATAAGCTATGAGGTACAGGGCGAGTCGTTCCTAACTGGGTGCGCATCGGACCAACGGGTCCGCAACAATCATTTGACTCTTTTTTGTGCTAGATCAGCCCCAAAGAAGCGCACAGTCAGTGTGAATCATATGGACCTTAGAATTGCGCATTTTTAAAGACTTCCTGAATCTGAAAAGAGTTGTGGCCTATTCTTAAAACGTTATCTGGGTCTTGTATTAAGTCTGATTGATATATATATAAAGAAACCTATTTTTTGATATAAAACTAGACTGGTGTCCATTTGTTGTGTATTCTTGAATTACTGTATTTAATCATAAATGCTTAACCAATAGCGCTCTGAGATTAGCCTTATCTGCTCGCGCCACGCAACCTAGAGGGTGAGCCGGGGTTATTTTAAGGAGGAAGTCCATTGCCCTGACTAGAGGAGAGGGTCCCAGCTTGTCATAAGTACTTACCTGTGCCAACCAGAGACCCCCAAATCTAACAGGGCTCCTGGGAGTTCCAAGGTCCACCAGGTAGTTAACCTCTCCCTTCTGCTCAATGATTGTATGGGGGCCACTCCATCTGTCTTGGAGGGCTGCTGGGGCCACAGGCTCCAACACCCATACTTTCTGTCCTGGCTGATAAACAGTCAACACAGCCTTTTGGTCATGCCAGGCCTTTTGCAATTCCTGGCTAGCCTCAAGGTTTTTGGGTGCCTTCTTCATGTACTCAGCTCAGTACTGGAGCGGAGACCAAGTACATAGTCCACAATGACATGTTTAGGGGGTTTGAGAGGTAACTCCCATTCCTCCTTAAGGGACCCTAACTGGATGTCCAAACAGGCGTGCAAAAGGGCTGTAACCAACCCCCTTCTGAGGAACCTCTCTGCAGGCAAAGAGAAGGCAGGGCAAAAGTATGTCCCATCTATGCCTGAGCTTTTCACGGAGACTTTTAATCATGCCCTTTAGGGTTTTGTTGCATCTCTCAACTAACCCATTGCATTGTGGGTGATAAGGGGTGGTACATTTGTAATTTACTCCACACTCCTTCCACATAGCAGTCAAGTAACCAGACATAAAGTTTGCCTCTCTGTCTGATACCACCTCTTTAGTAAAACCCACTCTGGAAAATATTCCCAGAAGGGCTCTAGCCAGAACAGGAGCTGTGGTAGTCCTAAGAGGGATTTCCTCTGAATACCTAGTGGCACTTTCCGCCACTACTAGAATGAATCTGTGCCCAGATGCAGTTTGAGGATCCATGGGACCAACAATGGTAATCCCAATCCTCTCATAGGGAACCCTCACCACAGGTAGTGGTATCAGGAGGCCATTTGTAGTACCACCTGCCTTACCACTGGCTTGACAAGTGATATAGGAGCAAGAAAACTCCTTAGTGTCTTCTGACATATGTGGCCAATGAAAGTGAGGAGCAAGTCTGTCCCAAGTCTTGTTTTTGCCTAAGTGACCATCTAATGGGATATCATGTGCCAGTGTCAATAGGAAGCCCGAAAAACTTCAGAGGTTTAACCAACCTCCTGACAGCACCAGGCTTGGGGCCTCTACTCTCTGAGTATAAGAGTCCATCAATCCAGTAGATCCTATGAGACCCACTGGTACTTCCAGCAGCCTCAGCAGCAGTGTGCTGTCTGAGGTGTTCAAGAGAGGGGCAGCTCAGCTGCTCCTGGCTTAGATCTGCCCTGGAAGGGCCCGCTGTCCCCAAGAACTCAACCTGATCAGGTTCAAGTTCCTCTGAGACAATTCCATCTTCAGGACTACGATCATCTCCCTCAAGAGACTGATATGTATTCTGAGGCAGGGGGGAAGACACTGCCTAACCCCTGCTGCTCCTTCTCTTGAAAGCACCTGGTCCATTATTCCAGGATCCCGGGCCTGTTCAGTGGAAGATATTTTTGCCTGTGACCCAGTCAAAGCAAACACATCTACAGGGATGCCCAACATTTCTGCATGTATCCTGAGTTCCACTTCAGCCCAGGCTGAATATTCTAAATCATTGCCCAACAAGCATTCATCAGGGAGGTCTGCACTTACCACAACATTCTTAGGGACAGTTACCCCTCCCCGGGTGAAATTCACAACTGTCAAGAAATGGTCTGTCGTGACATTGCTTGCATTGGTACTTTGGTACATCTCGCCAAGTAGTATTTGCTCAAGGGCCACAAGATCTTTTGACACTTGCACCTGTGTCCCTAAATACCATGGCCTCCTTGCCAATAATCAAAGGCTGTTTTCTGTATTTGCCCAGATTACTGGGACTGACAAATAAGGAGGCAATATCCATGCCCCCATCACAGACTAACACAGCCTGAGTTGGAATTCTCTCTAGGCCAGAATCCAACTCAGATCCCAGGGTTAACCCTACTAAACCCTTATTCTGTGTACCACCACTTTGGACTGAACTAAGGGGAACAGTTGCTTTAGGGGTAGTGGTGGCTGGAGTAGATTCCTTGGACTTGGTACAATCATTTGTCCAATGAGTCTTCTGTTTACAAATGTGACACCAAGGTTTCTTTTTGCCTTTACCCTTGTTTGATTGTGACTCCCCACCAGTTGAAGACTTTTGGGGTCCCTGTGAAGACTTCTGGTCTTCAGCTTTCTCCCCACCCTTATCTGTGGTTTTAGAATCCTGCTTCTTAGAGTCATCACCTTGGTTCTGAACTTTCTGCTTCACCCTGGTTCTGACCCATTTGTCTGCCTTATTTCCCAATTCTTGGGCAGAGGTCAGATCAGAGTCCACCAGGTACCACTGGTTTTGACAATTATTTAGGATCTGCTCCCTCATAAATAAATTGTACAATCCTTCAAAATCACACACTTTACTGCCAAGTAACCAGCATTCAAGAGCCTTAGTATCACAATCTACAACCCAGTCCTGGGTCTGTGCCTTCTGGGTATCTCTGAACTTAATCCTGTACTGTTCAGTGGGTAAGTCAAACCCATCTATGAGAGCACTTTTCAGGACTGAGTAATTGTCTGCATCCTCTTCTCTTACAGTGAGGAGCTTGTCTCTACCTCTGTCAGCAAAGGAGAGACACAAAATAGCTGCAGACTGCTCTTGAGGGACCCTCTGCACTTTACAGGTCCTCTCTAGTGCAGTTATCCATTTGCAGATGTCATCCCCACTCGGGTAGGGAGGGACAATCTTGTTCAGGTTCCTATGATCATGAGTATACTCTCTAGGTCTAGGGACACTGTTGCTGCCACCATGGGGCTCTAGCCGCATCCTTCTGGAAGCTCTCTGGAGCTCTAGCGATTCCCTGTCTAAGGCCAATTGCTCTCTCTTGATCCTGAGCTTAGCTCTTTCATAGTCGAGTTATTGGCACTTCTCATAATAAGAGGATTCTCTTTTATGAGAAGCAGAGGTCCCAACAGAAGTACCTGAATTAGTAGATTCCATAGAGGAAGATCTAGACCTTCTAGGTAAACTTTGTACCCTTCCTGGGGGAATAATGAGAGGCCTACAGGGTCCTTCACCTCCACCTAAAGACAAAGTTGGATTTTCCAGGTTAGAATCATCTTGATCATCCTGGCCAGTGGGTGAGTCTAGATCAAAGAAGTTTTCACTTCCTGCTCTGTCCTCATCCACTGCCCCAGCCCCTCTACCTACCTCATCAGACCCTGGAGTCTTTCTGAGGTCATCTAGCACTAAGATTTCTATTAGGCGTTGAGTGCGGGGTCCTCTCCCTGTCCTAAGCTTCCTGGGTGTACACATGTTTCTCAATTCTTGGAATGAGATCCGGTCATACCTAGTTGGCAGAGAGCCACTGACTTCTCCTCTAGATGACATACTAGTGTTAGGTAGTGAAGGCACCTACCTAGCCTAGTGGGAACTATACTCTCTTGAGTTGGAGAAAGGGTGTGCTAAACCCTTGACTACCCAACTCCAAGTTCATTAGAATTTACATAGTGTAGTCTTGATTATATGTACCTAAATACCTTTAGTGGTTTTCAGTTAATTACTCAATGAGATTATCAGGAAAAACAGTAGCAAGCTTGAATCCCAACCGCTGCACACCAATGTGAGAAGTTGGCCTGGTATATGCTATCCACTATTAAAGTGGGCACCTTGCACCAGTCCAAACGACCCTTATTGATGATTAGGTCAAACACAACCTAAAAAAATATATGTATTTATTACTAGAAACTCTCTACTAACCTCTATACGAGATTAGAGCACAAGGCACACAATTATCAATCAGTAGAATGTCAGTAAAATAGCACAATACACAGCGGGCTCCAGTGGGAGACCGAACCATATACTAAGAAAGTGGTATAACAACCACAACTTGACTAGACACAGTGCCTAGAACACGTTGGATCACTGGGACCCCAAGGAACCACCCAAAGTAGTGACACAGGGGACCCACGGAGGATGGGTGCAGTGTGAGAACACAGACGCGAGCTCCGTGCAACTCTATGGGAAAGTTGCGGTTGGAAAATTACAGTTTAAGGACACTTCGGAGAGGAAGCAAGCCCTTTGGAACATAGAAGGTTTGTAAAGGCCAGCACCCTTGTGAGTACTGGCGTACCTGTGTTACCTATCCCAGGGGAGCCGAGTGCATAGGTGTCAAGTGATGTCGGAAGCCTTTGTCGTTTTCAATGGCGTGACTCAAAGAAGTGCTGCTGCAGGAAAGGTGAAAAGTGTTATATATGTTTTAGAGTGCCCATGCTTGAAAAGGTATGTGGGGAGTACTACCCTAATGGCAAAGAAAGGGGTCCTTGAGCACCTTAGAGCAGTGAAAAACAAGGACCCCATTACCCTATTGCACAACATTTTGCAGAGTTTCACCTATCAAATAGCAGTCTACTACGATTTTTCAGAGTAGTACAGATACATGTTGGTCGAAGGGGAGGCAACAGAGAGCTAGCCCTTAGGAAACGAGAATCCAAATGGATTATGAACCTCAAAACTAAGTATCTGAAAGGGCATAATCAGGATGAGGAACTGGCAACACATCTGATTGAGGACTAGAGTATTGAGTTTCCATATTTTCTTCGTCCTACAATGTATGATTATAAATGTATTTTGCCTGTGTTGGAATTATTTTAATGGACATATTTTAATCTATGTTTTTCTTGTTCTTTCTCTTCACAGGAGAAAAGGAAGGGGCCCAATGTATCTTCACGAACCAATCACGGGCCACCTACCCTTTTGTTCGTCTCTACGAGATAAGGCACCCTGGGAAGAGTAGATAAGAACTTTTTTCACTTATTATGTAGATATATTTTTGCACTTTATCACTTTTTTGTTACGAAATACATGAGGTAATCTTAGATGGTTCTGTAAATACGGCTGGGCTTTGTGCCTTTACTTTCCAGAGTTGTGTTATATTGGTATTTGGAGATTGATTAGGGGGCCTGTACTCATCAACAGCATATACAGCTGCTTTTTAAAGAGGATAGAGCTTATTTCCTGTGATACCACCACTTAGGTGCATGTATTGACTATATTCGATATAGACTGAGTATTTGTTTGCTCAAAAAATGATAGTGAACAGCTCTTGCAGGACAGGCAATTCATGCCGATTGTCGGTAATAAGAGTCAATATGACGGTACTTAATTTATTGTGAGTCCCTGACTGGGCACGCTCTGCCACTGTGGCGCGAGTATTGTGGGATATATTTCAGAAAATTTCATGAACAGACAATGTCCAGACAATATCCAGGCAAACGGAGACATTTCGGAGATTTTCCAAATATCAGGATATCTCCAAGAGAATTGAGAGTTTTATCTCTTTTTCTTTTCCTTTGTCCTTTTCTTTTCTACTCCTTTGGCAAAATGTGTATTTATTTAAAATGTAACATGTACCAACACAGTGCAAACCCCTTCCAATATGGCTGCTAAAGATATACTGTTAAGGGGTTTATGTAAGCGCTAGTCCTTTGCCTATCTCTAGTATGATTACGTATATGTAAAACACTGTGTCACTTTCACTCATTGTGTGATCAAGAGAGTAGGAGACTCAACAATACAATAAGCTTTATTCGGTTTGTATAAAAACAACCATAAAAGCACATAAAAAAAGAAAATACATAATCATATATAGAGTAGGAGACTCTCGAAATGCGTTACAGTGAGGATTAAAACTGCTATGTACTGCATCTGAGAGGGCGTTGCTTCTTTGCGGACTTTTACAAAATTCAAGTTTGCCGGCGGTGGCTCTACCGGCTTAACGCGCCACCTTACTACGGGCGAGATTACCAGGAGGAGCTGGCTCTACGAAAGTATATATATATATATATATATATATATATATATATATATATATATATATATATATATATATATATATATATATATATATATATATATATATATATATATATATATATATATCCCACAGCTTGGCTCACAGATTTTGCGGTTCAATGGCGCTCTCTCCACCGGTGTCGAACTACTCAGCAGAGCCCTGCTTTTTTAAAATTTCGCACAAATCCCTTCAAGGAAGAGAAAAAGTTCGCACTCACATGGGGTTTCTTCCCAAAATTTCCAGATTTATTGTCAAGGTATCAGCATATATAGCTACAACCAACGCGTTTCACAACACACAGTTGCTTGTTCACGGTAAGGTAACCATTGTGCAAGACTATCCTATATTCTTTCATGGACCGCCAAAACACAAATGATGCTGACATCACTTCCTGTTCACACACAGGAAGTGAGTTGGGAAATGTAGTTTTTTAACATTGTTTGACACTTGTTGATTTATCATGCAATTTATATACATTTAATAAACACATTTTGACTTGAAATACCTCTGATAATTCAAATCTTTTAAACCATATCGCAGTAAAAAATTATATATGGGCACAATTAATAAACCTCGTTGTTATTTCCCCTTTCTGAATAAAGTTTACCCACATTTCATGTATTAAGCAAACGGTTAGACTTAAAGCAATCACGCCCTCCAGTGGGCTTAAACTATTACATCATACTGTTGCTTGGGGTATCTCTATCATTTCATAATCAAGATATAGTTAAGCCCTCCAGTGGGCTAATATATTCTACCTGAGTCGGCTACTTTCAACGTTATTGTTTTGTCAGCCGTTAGGTTTTTCAATGCAATCCTCTCTTCTTTAGATAAGTTATCTTTATATTTGGTGCCTTTGATCTTATAAATATCTTTAATCACAGCCTCTTTAAAGAGATCTATTTTGTTTCCCTGTGGGAGCTGAGGATAGAATGTAGAGGGAACTTTCATACCGGTTAAACCCGCTCCATTTTGTGGTGCAACTTCAGATTCAGTGATTATTTCTTCATCATTACTTGTATCCAAATTTGTCAGTGTAACCAACGCAGATAGATCTTCTGTTGTCAAACCTTCTCCTCTTGTTGTTGGGTCCATGCGCATCTTATTTTTGTTTTTAGCATATGTCGCCATTTTCTCATTTTCTTCAAAGGTTTTGGCCAATTTGATTTTTCTGATATATTTATATATATCAATTCTTGTTTGTGCTATATTCATTGTTTCTGTAGGGCAGAAAGTTATTCCTTTTTTCAATAGGGATATTTCATTTTCATCCATATTTCTGTTGGACAAATTTACTACTACTAGTTCACCCTCCATTATGCTATTTCTTTCTGTTTCTTCTGACGCATGGCTCTCGTTTCTGCTCCTACTTTTTCTGAGCCATTTTTTCCTTTGTCCCCTTCTGGTTGTTTTCTTGGGAGAGAATCGAGACAAATCTTAAATTTTCGAACACTGACCCCGTGGGGTTTAAACCAAAGTGAAGAACTTTATGTACATTTGTAAATCAGAAGTATCATCCTTTCTATTTTCGGTGTTTTGTATTACAAAGATGTAATCCTTAAATGAAGAAATGAGACAACAAAGGGAACATCAGGTTTTTTTAAAATTAGATATAAATGTATTTGAATGTAGTTTAGATTACAAATGTTTTTTCCTTTTGAAATCATGGAAAGCACCAAAAATATGTAATTAACTTAGGACCTCTATAACACTTGTATAATGATTAAGCCAACATCTACTAATAAGCAGTATGGACATGGTGACAATGAAAACATTTAGAAGAATTGTCTAAATATTTAATTTCCACCTCAGGTAGAATATATTAGCCCACTGGAGGGCTTAACTATATCTTGATTATGAAATGATAGAGATACCCCAAGCAACAGTATGATGTAATAGTTTAAGCCCACTGGAGGGCGTGATTGCTTTAAGTCTAACCGTTTGCTTAAAACATGAAATGTGGGTAAACTTTATTCAGAAAGGGGAAATCACAACGAGGTTTATTAATTGTGCCCATATATAATTTTTTACTGCAATATGGTTTAAAAGATTTGAATTATCAGAGGTATTTCAAGTCAAAATGTGTTTATTAAATGTATATAAATTGCATGATAAATCAACAAGTGTCAAACAATGTTAAAAAACTACATTTCCCAACTCACTTCCTGTGTGTGAACAGGAAGTGATGTCAGCATCATTTGTGTTTTGGCGGTCCATGAAAGAATATAGGATAGTCTTGCACAATGGTTACCTTACCGTGAACAAGCAACTGTGTGTTGTGAAACGCGTTGGTTGTAGCTATATATGCTGATACCTTGACAATAAATCTGGAAATTTTGGGAAGAAACCCCATGTGAGTGCGAACTTTTTCTCTTCCTTGAAGGGATTTGTGCGAAATATATATATATATATATATATATATATATATATATATATATATATATATATATATATATATATATTACCTACTGGCGGTCGCTATAGTTATAGTTAGGATTTTTTTCAATGTTAAATCTCAAAATTCTATTTGGAATAACTTTGGCACCGGTTGACGAATCTGCCTGAAAATTTCATGAAAATGGCCTCGTCGAGCTCCGGTCCTTCCCTGAAAGTTTGGGGGGGATACGTCAAGCGGGGGCCGAGATAAAAGGGGGGTCCCAAAACGTGTTTTCCCCATGTTAATTTCCATAGGGCGGTCGATTTCACTTTTAGCCCGAACGGCTGAATGGATTTGTACGAAACTTGGCAAAATTGTAGGGACTGTTAGCCCGATGTGCCTTTGCTATGTCTCAAGATATGTGCTCCAGTGGATTTTGAGTAATTTAGGTGCAAAAAAATATATATATCTATAGCAGCGCACCGGTGCGCGCACCGGAGAGCGCTCCAGGCGCGCCACGCGAGGTGCGCATGGAAAGCTGATTGGCTCTCGGGTGTCTGTAAACATTCGAAACAGTCCAGAGCGGCCGCCATCTTGTGTCTCGGTAAAATCGAGACATAAGAGGTGGCTAAAACAAAGGGGGAACTGACCATAAGGCGTCAGGGATAGACCCCTTTCACCCCCTTGGTTTGATGTGGGGGCTATAAAAGGGCCCCGCGGGGCATTTAAAATATATATTTTTTTTCGTTTTGCGCGGGGGAAGCGCCCGGTGCGCGCACCGGGGAGCGGCCCTGGGAGCGTACTATGAGGAAAAAAGGTGACAGAGTTTTTAAAAAATGAAGT
Organism: Lissotriton vulgaris; assembly: GCF_964263255.1. Taxonomy (NCBI): domain Eukaryota; kingdom Metazoa; phylum Chordata; class Amphibia; order Caudata; family Salamandridae; genus Lissotriton; species Lissotriton vulgaris. The sequence goes on along the minus strand of NC_141695.1, from coordinate 1,299,032,256 downwards.
TTTGATTTAGAAATTGGAGGTAGTTCTAAAAAGAACTTTTTTTTCTTCTTTTTGTTGTTTTATATTTTTTTTGTGTTTTTTGAACTTTTTGAACTTTTTTTGGCTTTTCAAAACAGTTTTATATTTTTTTTGTATTTTTTTAGGGGGAGAAACAAAAAAAGGGAATTGAAACTGGCTCAACTGGAGCAAAAAAACAAAAAACCCAAAAAATTACTTCTTTTTGGGGCACTTGTGATTATCACCTGCAAGGACGATGAGCTTAACACTTTGTTCCCCATAGGAGATAAGCTTGCCACAAGCAGTACAAGTAATTTTAAAATCAGCAAATCTCGGCTGAATGCAAGGCATCACCTCGGATGTTTCTGGTTCCGAGGAAGTGGGTTGGTTTCTTTGGGAGGGGGTCCTTGATGACTGGGGGTGGTTACTGGCCAGTTCCCGGAACTCTGCACGAGAGTAGTTGTTTGGATGCTTTCTTGTCATGTGCCGAATCATGGTATAGTTACCAAATGAGTATTTCTTGTTTGGGTTGCCCCGTGAAAGTTCATCATTGCAGATGAGGCAAGTCACCTTGGCCGCATTCACCTTTTTTTTCCCCTCTGGAAGTGAAAAAAACTCCCATACAATGCGTGGTTTGGGTTTGTATGGGGTATTTTCTTCTGGCAGCCATCTTCTTCTCCCCTCCTCCTCTTCCTCTTCCTCCTCCTCCTGTTCTTGACCACCAATATAATTTGGAGCTGGTCCTCTTGGTGGTTGTGGTGGTGGTGGTGGGGCAGATGCACCAGCTGATGCTACTAATGAAGCCATTATTTAGAGCAAAAAAGTAGACAGAGCAACAAACAGGTCTTCCTCAGTCAAAGGACAAAGTCAGAATAAGGAAAAAAGGTGGGGTCTTTCATCATTTAGAAAAAAAACTGTCCTGAACCAATGAGAAGTGTTATTTTCAGGTCACAAGACCAGGGGCTTCATCATTATGAAACCAAAACTGTTATGAACCAATGAAAAGTGTTATTTTCTGCTCACATGACCCGACGCGCTTACGCTACGCGCCCGGGGCGCGCCCCGGGTCGCGCAGCGTAAGCGCATCGGAAGTTTACGTTGTGCGATCGTATTCGCTCGAGTACTTCCGGGTGCGCTTACGCCGTGCGTATCACGCGGTCGCGGCTACGCGATACGTCACGATCATGTTTACGTTTGCGATATTGGCGCTCACGGGACGCTCCCCGGAGCGCGCCCGGGGGCGCTTTTCAGAAATACGCTTTTCGGGGCGCTCCCCGGGGCGCGCTCCGGGAGCGCTCCCCCCAAAAATTAAAAAAAAAAAAAATGGGATAATTGTAGGGACAGGTAGCCCTATTCTGAAGTGGTTTGTAAAAAAATTAACTTTAGAAAAATATGTATTGTGCTACATTGGGCTTAATATATGTTAGAGCCAAAATGAAGCCCAAATGTAGCCCAAAGTAGCCCAATGTAGCCCAAAGATGGCCACCAGAGACCAAAAATTGTAAATGTAGCCCAAATTTCAACTAGATGTAGCCCAACTGTAGCCCAATGACAGAATGTACCAGAGTGTTAAAAAGAACAACTAGAGTGCTAACAGTCTTATTTATAAAGTGAAACTTATAGTTAGGAATTAGCATTAAAAAAACCTATGAAATTCACTGAAAAAACCATAGGTTTCACACCAGTTATAGTTAGGAATTAGCATTTAAAAAACCTTTGAAATTCAGTGAAAAAACTATCGGGCGCGACACGCGAGGTGCGCACGGAAAGCTGATTGGCTCCCGGGTGTCTGTAAACATTCAAAACAATCCGGACCGGCCGCCATCTTGTGTCTCGGTAGGATAGAGACACAAGAGGTGGAAAAAAAAAAGGGGGAAAAGACCATAAGGGGGCAGAGTAGACCCCACTTGACCCCCTAGGTTTGATGTGGGGGCTACAAAAGGGCCCCACTGGACAAAAACATTTTTTTTTATTTTTTTATTTGCGCGGGGGGAGCGCCCGGTACACGCACCGGGGAGGGTACCATGGGGAAAAAAAGAATGACAGAGTTTTAAAAAAATGTAGCTTTTTTAAAAAATTGGAGGTAGTTCTAAAAAGAACTGTTTTTTAAATTCTTTTTTTATGTTTTTTTTCAGAACAAAAACAAAAACAGGGAGTGCAAAACTGCTCAACAGGAGCAAAAAAAAGGGGAGAAATTAGGGCTGGGGAAGGCAGCGGTGTTCTTGCCTGTTGCGTGCAAAGAGCTTGATGCTCTGCTCACCATAGCAAAGCAGTTCATCGCATTGCTTGCACTTTATAGTAATGTCACTAAAAACAGGTTGAATGTTCAGAATCATCTCCAATTCCGCTGCACGTCCTCTCCCTGATGTTGTGGCTCCTCCTGTAGATGTAGAGGCACCATCCTTTGGGGGATTACGTGCCAGGTCTCGGACACTCTCCCGGGCACAGTTCTGGGGGTGCCTGCGTTGGACGTGGCGAATCATTGTCGAATTGCCAAAACTGTACTTCCTTTTTGGGTCTCCTCGGGAAAGCACAGTATGGCAGATTTGGCATTCTACTTTTGGAGCATTCACCTTTTTTAATCCTTCAGGTATGGAAAAAAAATTCCAAATAAAATGCTCCTTGATCTTGGGCTGAGGAGGCTCTTCCTGAATGAAGCCATCTGAGTCCTCACTACTGCTGGATGGTCTAGCTGCCATTCTTTGCACAAAACGGTAGGACAGAATAAAACAGGTCTTGCTGTCTCCAAAGTGAAAGAAGAAATAAAGGAAATGGGTGGGGTTTTCATTAGTTGTAAAAAAAAACTGATTACAACCAATGAAAATAGTTATTTTAAGGTCACATGACCAGGGCTTTCATCATTTGGAAACCAAAACTGTCCTGAACCAATAAAAAGTGTTATTTTTAGGTCACATGACCCGACGCGCTTACGCTACGCGCCCCGGGGCGCGTCGCGTAAGCGTGTCGGATGCTTATGCCGCGCGTATCACGCGGACGCGGCTACGCGATACGTCACGATCATGTTTTCATTCGTGATATTGGCGCTAACGGGACTCTCCCCGGTACGCGCCCCGGGGCGCTTCATAATACTACGCTTTCCGGGGCGTTCACCGGGGCGCGCACCGCGAGCGCTCCAAGGCAAAAAAAAAAAACAATATACAAAAATACATTTGGCAAAATTGTAGGGACTGGTAGCCCGATGTGCCTTTGCTATGTCTCAAGATATATGCTCCAGTGGTTTTTAAGAAAATTAACTTTGAAGAAATATATATTGGGCTACATTGGGCTATATATATGTTAGAGCCCAAATGTAGCCCAAATGTAGCCCAATGTAGCCCAATGTAGCCCAAAGATGGCCACCAAATATCAGCCAGATGTAGCCCAACTATAGCCCAATGACAGAATGTCCCAGAGTGTTCTAAAGAACAACTAGAGCGCTAACAGTCTTACTTATAAAGTGAGACTTATAGTTAGGTATTAGCATTTGAAAAACCTATGAAATTCACTGAAAAACCCATAGGTTTCACACCAGTTATAGTTAGGAATTAGCATTTAAAAAACCTATTAAATTCACTGAAAAAACCATAGGTTTCACACCAGTTATAGTTAGGTGGAAATTTTACTGACATAAAACCAATGAAATTCCACGTTATAGTTAGTTGGACTCACTATAACTTGCGCGCCTGCAATGCACTGCTGATGACGTCACATATTACATCACTCATGACATGGTCAGTGACATCACTCATGACATCACTGATGAAACCATCCTTGTGACAGACCTCCTTTCACTGTAAAGTAACCCTTGAAACACATATTCAAAAATAGTAACTAAAATTTTCAAAAAAGTGGAGATACCCATACCAGTTACAACAACCAATTCAGTAATACCATCATCTAATACACATCCACTCATTCACCAACAGTTCAATATAGTCACTTATACATATATTCACTCATCATATGTAGTGATAGACCTATACATCCTGTTACACACAGTCATCCAAAAGTTACTCACACACATATTCACACATGCAAATAAACTATTGAACATCCATTTATTTGCATATACAGCTATACACACACTACCACTTTACTTCTAAGGAAACTTACACATACTTACTCTCTTAAACAATCACTTATAGAAACACATACTTATTTAAACAGGAACTCTTACAATCTCTCACTCTAACATATACTCACTTATATATATCAATACTCACATATACTAGATTAAAACATATGTCGTTACTGATAAAGACAATAGTGAGACAGTTGTTTACTCACTAACACACACATATACACACTCATCCATTCAAACAGTCCTGTACATATGCTGTCTTCAAAACACATACAAACAGTGAGTCAGTCACCAACCCATACAGCCACTTATACACAAAGTGAAACACTGATACATACATTTCAATATTTAAAAGTTACTCGCTAATATATGTATTCACTAAGATACACTTAATAAGCCAGTTAACCAATCAATTTTTTTTAAAAAAACATTCATTAAAACACTTAATTAAACATTTATTCGTCCATCGACCTTTACAAATACATATATAAAACATATTGATATTTCAGAAAGACACACATTCACTGGATGGTGTCATCAGTGATGTCATGAGTGATGTCACTGACCATGTCATGAGTGATGTAATATGTGACGTCATCAGCAGTGCATTGCAGTTATAGTGAGTCCAACTAACTATAACGCGGAATTTCATTGGTTTTATGTCAGTAGAATTTCCAGCTAACTATAACTGGTGTGAAACCTATGGTTTTTTCAGTGAATATATATATATATATATGCCTAAGAAAAATGTAAAATCTTAAAACAATATAATGTCAAATAAATATTTTCCTTACTAATATAATACATATATTTTCATAGCAAACCATTTTAAAATTAATACGATGTTAAATACATACCTATACTAATTGTGATACTATATTTGTGTGTGTGTGTGTGTGTGTATATATATATATATTGGTATTACATGAGGTGAGGATATAGTATTGAATAAAGGGATATAAATGCCCTGATGATTTAAAACACTCATAAGGAGCTCTGGAACTTGTAATATGGACCCAGACGCAGCTGTTGAAACAGTGGGAGTATCAAATTAGGAAATGATATACGCAAAATTATGAGTCATGATGAAGCCGCTTTGTTTTCCGCAAAATGCATTTTGGCTGAGATAATATTCGATATGATGGCTTCAGTTTTAACTCAATTTAGATATGAACTACAAAATTGAGAATAGAGCAGTTCTTGGATGTTAGATAGTATATACTTGGATGTAAAATGCTTTTATGTATAGGAGTATTTAGGTATCATGTAAGATTATTATTTGTATATAAATTTTCCAATAAAAATCATCAAAGATTACTCAATATTTGATATATGAATGTTGCTTGATGACAGATATAAAAGTGGCTTGCAAGTAGCTCAAATTGGTTAGTTCTTCTTGAGGTGTTGTTGCAGGGATCCTGCGAAATCACAGAGCTAATCTTGGGACGATGGGACCTTAGTAGGCAAGGACTGAGTTATCCTACCACCGTAGAACTCATGAGCCCAGGACTGACTAGCTATAGTGTGGCACTTGCTTTCCTACTCACCCACAGAGGAACACGTGATATACACCCCAGAATACAACACTCCCAACTCTCTCTGGAATCGTGGTTGCAAGACACACCGTTTCTCTCACGCTCTTGTTCTTATCCACAATAAGATCTGATAGAGACACAAATAAGTTTAAAACATTTATTTCAACTAACCTGCTATAGTATGCAGTACACGTGCCACAACCAATCGAAAAATGCCTAAATCAAATACGGTCAGCATAGCAAGTAGTCTGTAAATCAAAAAAGGAGCTGTCATGATATATGAAAGAGTAGCCTAACCACCCTCCCCTTGTATAGACGCAAGATAATTATATATAGAAGATCCTTAGGTGTTATCAGCAGACCCCATACCTCAGTCTAAAGAGGGTAGATCTAAATCCCAGGTGCTGTCATACTTTACTCCCTGGAAAGGCCCCTCTCCAAGCGTGTGTCACCTATCCTCTTACCCTCGTATGAAAAAAAGTAAGTGTTCCCAAACAACAGCTGCATCTGTATGTTTTTTCAAGGTGCTAGGGCCTGACCACAACAGAATAACAAGGGGAATTGTTGTTTGATCTTGTTCACAATGTTCAGACAAAATGCCAGGAACAAGCAAAGTGCAAAAACAACAGTGTGTTCTATTCAAAAGTTTCAGTGGGGCACAAGAAAAATAAATGTGTGCAATAACATGCACAAAGCAGCGGACAGTCAGCAACATGCTCATGCTAACATAAAGAGATGTTTGTTTTCCAACAATAGGGAGAAAAAATATTAGGGTAGGGCGATTACTACTCAGAAGATCCAGCTACAGCATATGCCCTGTTATGTATGTGATACAAAAGTAGCTGAGCTGTTCCTCAGAATAAAAGGAATGTACTAGTCGTGCCCACGTGTAAGGATGTTGTAGAGTCTCAATGGGACCTACAGTTGGGCATCCATAGTGTTGGATGTAATGCCCTCACACACACTTGCAGGTGTCATGCTTCATCATCTGGGCTGCTCCTCGTTGGGTCGGCGGTGCAATACCCAACGGGCAACACCTCAAAGAGGGGTACTTTGGCAGAGATCTTTTATCCAACTGCTGTATGATAAAGTGGGGGTGTGGGGCCAGGATAACGTAGACTTGGTCTGTGAGATTAAAATAGGGCTAGGAGTACCAGGATCAGGTTTATTCTGGGGGTCCCCTGCTCTAATTAAACATGAGTAACTAACCTGTACTCGTTGGAATATTATGTTTCCTGTCTCGAGTTTAGGTTCAGTATGTGCTCTGGTTGGTCGACATGTTTCTCGCCATTGTCTAGTGACTGGTGATTCTTCAGGACCCAGAATATCAAGAAAAATATTTTCTTGGAATTACTGCCTACGTTAATAAGATCTGTTCTAGGATCTATTGTTCCGTGACTATTTAAACAATTAAAGAAAGTGTTGCTCAATGTCTATACCTGTGTTGCGCGTCATCTACCTGGATGGGGAGAAAAGAAAGCAATGCAACAGGTATGAAACTCATGACCAGGGTGACGTTGTACATTCCAAGTGTAACGCTAATCGCATGTGAAATAAAACCACTGTGAAAAAACTTAGTGAGCATGCCTGTGCAGTGGTTCAGTCAAGCTCACACTCTGTAAAACACAATTAAAAGCAGTTGCAGCAGTTATTGGAAGGTGGTTGTACCAGGAACACTCATCTAATGGTTAGAGAATCTAGGCAACAACAGTACCTGGCGGTCTTTCCATTGGATATAGACTTCCAGTCTCTTGGCTGAGTGTAGGAAGGAACATGGGAAATCATGCTAGCTGTGGTCTTACATTTAGTAGATTGTCTAAGGATGTTTGCTAGTATAAAATGCATATATCAGTGTGCAAAAACCAGTTATAACTAATCAATTTAATCAAGTGATGAGTGTAGTTCTGATGGTACCCCACTCTGTAGTTCTCATCAGGTGTAGCACAGGTTAATGCCCTGAAAATTGAAGTAGCACTACGTCTACCTTGTTAGGGGATTGCATGTAATCAAGTTAATGGCAATGTGCATAAGTTGTGCTTAGTTAGGAGCGTTACTATGTCATTAGCTGATTGAGTCTAAAGGACTCTCCCTGCTCCCCTCTATTTATTAAATAGTAACTGTATTGGTTAGCCTTTAGCCGCTGTGTGCTACCCGGTGTTGCGCAGGTTATAAGCGCTTGTATGTCACCCATTTACTCAGTAAATAATAGACTCATTGTGGCTCATAAATAATGCCAAGTATTACCTCTCAACTGTTTACGGAGGGAGCGTGTTCACTAAAATAATATATACTTGTGAATCAGCCTTTAGTCCCCGTGGGCTTCAGGTGTACCACGGGTTCTTTACTAAAATGCCACCTGTTTGTTAGAAAGCCACCTGCTGACTAAAGTAATCTATACTCGTGAATCAGCCTGTAGTCTCTGTGTGCTTCCAGATGTACCGAAGGTTATTTACTACAATGCCACCCGTTGACTCGATTAGTATGAACTTGTGAGTCAACCTATAATGCCCGTGTGCTTCCTGATGTGCCGCGGGTTTACTAGCGTGCTACATCATTAGGACTTAAAAAAGTCAGCGCTGGTTAGAGCTTAGGTTTAAACAGGTAATGACAATCACAGGGGTTGTTCTCACGCTTAGTACTCACAGTTAGTCATCCGTGTAACAAGCCTTTAGCACCTACCCACGCCGCCAGGTTAGGTAGGTGAATGCTAACCTGGTGGCCATGTTTTTAAGGTGTAGTAGATTGGTCATGTGATTACGGGCCGGAGTCCAATACTAGATAATTCATGTGACTATAATGGAAACCACGGCAGCCATTACAGAGTGGTGCTGTCAGTCCGTAAAATTACTCATTCCGCTGCAAATAGGTGTCCTGGTTTCTCCTACATGTTAACAACGGAGCCCTACTCGAGCTATTTAATCAGAGTCTGACAGGGGTGGTATGTGCTAGTGGAAAAAATAGCGACCCCTCCTTAAGATTACGGGGCCAGCAGTAGCTGCTCTGTATTACACTTCGGCCAATGACAGTTTGTGGTAGTCATGTCAGTGTGTCACTTAATCAATATGATACCCAGGGATGGACAAACCTGCAAGAAGGTTAGCTTAATCTGGGTATACTATTTGTAATACAAATTAGAGGCCAACTAATAGTTGATGTATGTTTAGTTCAATATCATGTGCTAGATCCCTCATTGAAGGGTAGTGTAAAGTAGCTAGGCTACAAGGCAGGGTGCAAGGGTGTTGCAGGCTATGTAACTGTCTGTAGCAAAAATTGATGTTTTACATGTGGTATTAAGCTTGCGGGGTCCTAGTAGAGTTTAGAGCATGGGTACTCACAAACTTTCTGTCGGGGCCAAAATTACAGTGAGGTTTGTGGCCAAGGGCCGCACCGGTAGGAGTGGAGTTAGTGAGGGGCGGGGTCAGTGGGGGGGGGGGGCGGGGTTAGAGTATAAAAATCAAACCGTTTCGAAACATTACACAGTGCGATAATGCTGTATTTCAAAAGCAGATGTAACTACAAAGAGCACGTTTTGATAATACTTTTTTTATTAGCAGACAATAGCAATATTAAGAAGTATTGCATAGCTTCCTATACATTTTAACCCCAATTCCATCAGTCTCTCTCTCTCTCTCTCCCCAACCCATCTCGCTCTCTGACAGTCAATCTTTCTCTGTCAGTCTCTCTCTCTCTCTCTGTCAGTCTCTCAATCTCTCTCTGTCAGCCAGTCAGTCTCTCTCTCTGTCAGTCAGTCTCTCCCGCTCTCTCTGTCAGTCTCTCCCTCACTCTCTGTCAGTCTCTCCCTCTCTCTCTGTCAGCCAGTCAGCCTCTCTCTCTGTCAGTCAGTCTCTCTCTCATGTAAACAAAAAATCTTTGCTTAGCATAGTTTGCCACCCTACTGGTATTTTGCTGTTTGTCATTGTATCCTGATATATCATATACAACCAGTGACATTATACCTGCGACAGGTCCGGACTATTGGCTTTGCCAATGGTTGTTAGTTGCATAAGATAAATAAGCAACAACTATGGCTTTGTTGTATATATATTATAATATTGAAAATGCATCAGTTCTGAAACGATGAGACTATGAAGGAACGAAAACAAGTCTATTTGAATTACATCAAAGTCTTTGAAGCTGGTATTGAGATGAGATATTGTTGGTTCACCCTGATGGCGAAAATGGAGACCAATGGTTGTTAGTAGCATAAGATAAATAATCAACAAAAGTTTAAGTTTAAGTTTAAGTTTAAGTTTAAAGTATTTATTGAGCGCAACATACACCTGAACGGTTTCTTGGCGCTAAAGTAGAAGACAGCCCACTGAGCGGGGACAGTCACTGAGACAGGGCTGGAGAATAAACTATGGACTAGGGAAGAGCCTAAGGGAATAGAAAGGTCTTCAAAGCTTTGCGGAAAGCGGAGTAGTCAGTGAGAGACCTAAGATAAAAGGGGAGAGAATTCCAAAACATGGGGGCAAGAATGGAAAATTTTGAGCCACCTGTTTTTTTTTCCGGTAACGGGGCACATCTAGGAGAAGTTGGGCCGAGAAACGAAGGTCTCTGCCAGGGACATAAGCCTTGATGGCCGATGATATAAATAAGGGGGCCAGGCCGGTCCTGGCCTGGAACACCATGCAGCCTAGCTTAAATAGGGCACGCTCCCGCACCGGGAGCCAGTGAAGAGTTTTCAGGAGGGGGGAAGAGTGGTGGAATTTAGGGAGACCAAAGGCAAGACGAGCAGCCTGGTTTTGCACTAATTGCAAACTATGGCTTTGTTGTATATCATATCTAACATTGAAAATGCTTAAGTTCTGAAATTATGATACTGTGAAAGAACTAAAACGGGCCTATTTGGAATTGCATCAAAGGCTTTGCGCTGCTGTTGAGTTGATATTTATCTAAGGGCGAAAATGGAGACCCCAGTATTTGTTAGTTGCATAAGATAAATAAGCAAAAACTATGGCTTTGTTGTATATAATAATGAGAATGCTTCAGGTCTGAAATGATGAGACTGAAAGAATGAAAACAGTGGATTTGAAAGGAAGGCTTTTTGAGCAGTAGTGCTGCTGCCGAGTTGATATATATATATTTTTCACTCTGAAGGCAAAAATGGAGGCCCAATAGTTACACGTCTCAGCAGCCCTGCCTGCTAACTCGGGGAGAACAAACTCACATAAAAAAGTACATTCCAGCCGATGATTAACTCACAATATGTCACAGAATACGGCAACAGCGCCATCTACTGCCATAGGCAATTAAATTATTATGCAAAACCACTGGTAATAATTGAAAATAAAACATACATAAATAACTCTTCTGCCCAAGATTTTAAGCGCCCTGGAAACCCCCAAACGATATCTTTAACTTTTGTGAGGTGCATAAACAAGGTCTAGCAACAGAAAACCACAAAGTATGGGGGCCCAGCAATAACAATTCTGGCATTGGCACACACTTACTCCTTTCAAAGGCGAGGAGACGCGGCAATTGGTGTCAGGTTGCAGTGAATCTCGGCTCGGTTTCAGCTGGGCACACACTGCTTCCATTGATGTGAGTCCGAAGTAGGTCCTGCTGCAAGCCTATGACGTCACGAGGGCAGGTGAGGGGGGTGCTGCAGGTGAGCATGGAGACACTAATTGTCTGCCCATGCCCTATGATCTTTCTCGGCAAATGCGGCCCCCAAGGAGACACCACAACAGCAGTAATGGCGCTGGGTCCATGACTGCTGTGGGGGCCGCAAGGAAAGGTCTGGCGGGCCGCAAATGGCCCGCGGGCCGTACTTTGAGTACCGCCGGTTTAGAGGTTACTCCACGGTATGTCCTCTTTCAGGCCCATACTGTCTGTTGATAAGCGGTGTATCCATCTTTGCTCTTTGTAGAACAGACTCTGTTTGGACGCCTTAGGGTTAGCTTCCAAGACTAACCACTTAAGGGAATCAGCAGTGTGGTTTTGCTCCAAGTAATGTTTACAGATCTTGTTATTGTTCTTTTTGCACCGGAAGTTACTGCTGTGCTCAGAAATGTGTGTCTTTATAGTGCGTGTCGTCATTCCCACATAGTATAATGAACATGGGCAGATCAGCAGGTAGATGCAGTTAGTGCTGTTGCAATTTGTGTGGCACCTAAGCTCCCAGATGATGGAGTCGGTTAGTGCAAAGGTTTTATATACACTTGTGTAGGGACAAGCACTATATGAGCCACAGGGGTAGTGTCCCACAACTGCGGGTAGTTGCCAAAAAGTGCTTTGTGACAAGGCAGGTTTTATTTTAGGTCTGGTTTGGACAAGATGTCTTTGACGTTCTTAGATCTTTTGAATGCGAACCGGGGTGGTTCTAGTTCAGCATTCCTGTGTTCAGAATTAGCCAGTGTTGTTTCAAGATTTTTTTCACTCCATTTGAATCTGGTGTGAATGTAGTAACGCAAGTCATGGGTTGGTTTTCAACTGGATCTTTGACTCTGCGTTCCAGGAGACTCTCTCTGTGGTTTTTCAGGGAAATGGCAAGTTGACTGAGTGCTTTAGGGTGGTGGCTGGTGAAGTGTAGGAGGCTGTTGCGGTCTGTGTTCTTACTGAACATGGTAGTGCTCAGTTTGCCTCCTTCAGCCAAGATGGTCAGGTCTAGAAACGCAATACGGGAAGCTGATGACGTCATAGTGAATTTAAGGTAAGGGTTGAGAGTGTTGATCCACCCAAAGAATTCATTATAGGATTCCCTGTTGCCAACCCAAAAGATCAAGATGTCATCTTTGAAACCTTTCCATAACTTTATGTTGGAATAATATGGGTTGGTCTGTCCGGTGACATGTCTTGCCTCAAAGTCAGCCAGATACAGACAAGCTACACTCGGGGCAAAGGTACTACCCATCGAGGTTCCCTGTGTTTGGTGGTAATATTGCCCTTTAAATTCAAAGTAGTTCTCAGTAAGGGCTTGTTTTGCACATTACATGATGAATGTGGTAGGCGTTGGTGATTCCCAAGGACCTGTGTTCAAAACTTCCTCAATTACCTCCAGTGTGGCCCTCTGTGGGATGGTAGTGTAGAGGGCCTCCACATCTAGGGTAATGAGGAAGTCGATTTGGGCACTGTATTCAAAATCATGTAGCAGGCGTAACATGTCGGTCGTGTCCTGGATGTACGAAGGGATTTTTCTCACCAAGGGTTGGAGAAAATGATCGCAAAATTGCGAAAGGGGTTCAAGGACAGAGTCAATGCCTGATACTATCGGACGGCCAGGGACAGGTGTTACCCCCTTGTGGATTTTGGGTAAAATAAAGAAATACAGGACCCTTGGGTCTTTTATCACCAGAAAGGCAGCTTCCTTCTTGCTGATCCATCCTTGGCATTCAGCGGATTCAACCAATCCACTGATTGTACATTTGAGACGTGTAGTCGGGTTGGCGGGGAGGGGTGTGTAATATCTACTGTCACCCAGTTGTCTTAGACACTCAGTGTCATCATCCGTTGTATTTATGAGGACTGTAGCTCCCCCTTTGTCTGCATTTTTTATTGTTATAGAGTTGTCACCGGTCAGGGATTCGAGGATCCCCATCTCCGCTTTGGAGATGTTGGTGTGCTTGTGGAGCCCGTTAAGTGCTCTGATGTCTTTTAGTACTGCTTGTTCATAGGTCAAAACCTCGTTAGGCACCATACCACTATGTGGTGTAAATGTTGATCCATTATGGAGGCCAGAGTCTTCTAAAGTTTCTCTGCGTTTGCCCTCAAAGAATGCCTTGAGTCAGATTTTTCTGAAGAACTGTTGTATTTCACAGATCTTTTGGAAATTGTCAATTTTCGGTGTCGGAACAAATCAGAGACCCTTCTGCAGAACCCTTTCCTCCTCCGTTGTAATTTGGCGTGTGGAAAGATTCACTACCAAACTTACTTCCTGTTCGTTTTGCTCCTGGTGTCCATCCCTTGTGCTGGAGTGTCTTCCCATTGCACTCTCTTGTCTGGCCCGTAGCCTCTTTTTCGTCCTCGCCCTCTGTCCCAACCTCTGTCTAAAAAGGCTGGTTGTTACCTTGTGGGTTATCAACAACAAAAACCCTGTCTTATGGACGTGAATTGTGTCAGTAGATTTTATAACGGAACAGTCAAATAGTACTGATCACAGTTATCCTCCCCTATATATTTTATTTTGTTTCGGGGATATTTTACTGCACTACTTCCAAAGTTTTTAAGAATAAAAAGGAGAACCTATTGGCCTACAGTTCTGTGACAGTCACACAGAACAGTAACAGACAACTGTCTGAAACCTTAATCAATACCAGGTATACACCACATAAGATTGGAAACAGGCAGAGTTCTACTCAAAAAAATATGTAGAGAACCGAATGACACCTCACGGGAACACCACCATCGGGGCAACTGGTATGTATGGGACCCTGTCTCATCATTGGTGGTAATGCAAAACAACAAACCAAAGAGTGCAGGAAAAAGTGGTAGCAGAAAGAATCTGCTTGTGGCAATCAAAAGTTCTTAAAATCAGCAGGCGCACCTCTCCGCAAATTTATTCATAGAAAATGGGTGTGCACTGTTGAATTAAAAAGGCTGGTAGCTATTCTCGCACACCATTACCTATCGCCGACATGTTTCTCTGCCCTAATGTTTTTTTAGCAGATTCATCAGGGCCACACACTTTGCTGACACACCACTATTGGACACTTGTTCTATGTCAACTGTCAAAAAAGAGGCACAATAGAGATAATAAAAACCTGTAATCCACCCTTACAAACTGTATGTCTGGTGTTGTAGCAACAGTATTTACCCTCAAGCAGCCTGATTTGCTCATACCAGCTGCCAGGGGTTCCAGAGAATAAAAATGGTACTCCAAAAGTGAGTCTCCGTAATCACAACGACTGTGAACATCAATCTAGGAGCACAGAGACAAACACACAATGATGTCAGCATTGTTCAGATGTTTATGAATAAGTTGTAAGTCAATTGACAAGCCACTGTCCACTATCTAATTTAAGACCCACCACGTTAGAGTCTTATCCTGTTCCACTCTATAATTTCATTGAGCCCCAGGTGGTCAGTCTTTTCTTTATAAATCCAACGTGCCTCTTTGGATAGCAGGACATTCTCAACATTTTGTGGGGTCTCCTTCACCTTTTCTAGGACAGCCCAAGTAAAGGAATGGTTTTCGTTGAAACAATGCTGCACCAATTTTGTCGTAAGTTTACCTGCTTTTATGGTGGTTAGATGTTCTTGCACCCTGACCTTGATTTTACGTGAAGTTAGTCCAATATATTGCAGGCCACATTGACAAAGTAATCTATATGAAAGATCTAATGGAGACTATAAACAATAAGGTTAAGGAATGGTATGACCTTTCTTTAATAGATCATGATGAATACCTCTACCTTCAAACTACCTATCCAAAATCACCTTGCCCATATACTCTACCAAAGGTCCACAAATGCCGGGACAGACCGCCAGGTAGGCCGATTGTCTCCGGCATAGGTGGACCTACCGAACACTTTTCAGAATATATAGATACCTTCTTAAGAGAATATGTATACAACTTACCGTCCTTTGTGGAGGATACAAAGTTTATACTGAACATACTTAATGATATTGTAAGGGAGGAAGGGATGATACTAGCTACGCTAAATGTAGTATCCCTATACTCCAACATTGAACATGACCAGGGAATCAAAGCACTAGACTTCTTTCTGAGTAGGAGATCTGCTGAACTATACGATCACTCACAAATGTTACTTCAAATGACAGAACTGGTACTGAAAAATATGTTTTCCTTTTTGATGGAATATGGTACCGGCAACAGCTCGGGACTGGTATGGGAGCCAGATTTGCTCCGTCTTTTGCCAACCTCTTTATGGGGTGGTATGAGGCGGAGCGAATCTGGGGCCCGGGGAACAGTGAATGGATCCAGTATATTCATTACTGGGGTCGATTCATCGACGATTGCCTCCTAATCTGGACAGGATCAGTAGAGCAACTAAAAGGATTTTTTGACTACTTGAATGAAAATACATACAATTTACAGTTTACAACTCAGCATGACTACAATAAAATCACTTTTCTAGACATTGAGCTATTTGTGGAAGAAGGTCATCTCAGAAGTCGGATGTTTAGAAAACCGACAACCTGTAACGAAGTACTTCACGCCAAAAGCTGTCACCGACTAATCAACTTAAAGCAATACCATATGGTGAAATGGTGAGAGCAAGGTGTAACTGCTCCTTAGACTGTGATTTTGAAAAGAATTTGAAAGATATGTCTACTCATTTCAGGAGGAGAGGGTATGAGAAAAAAGTGATTGACACAGCAGTTACTAGAGTTAAAAAACTCAGGCATAAGGATACGCTTAAGGTAAAATCAGAGAGAGCGAAAAATGATAGAGGTTAAAGTCAGAATGATTACACATTACAGTACAGAGAGTACTAACCTGTAATCAATTCTTAGGAAACATTGGCACTTACTGATGTTAGATCAAGACATTACACCATACATTACCCGGTATCCTTCTGTAACATTCAAGAAAGGGATGACACTGGCCAACATACTCAACCCCAGTTACCCTAAGAAACTTGAGAATAAAGCTTGGCTATCTAGATTTAGAGGCTTCCACAGATGTGGAAGATGCTCTTCGTGTAGATGGGCAAAGAAAAAAGTAGTACGTTTCAATTATAATGGCACGGTTGAAAATACCATAGAAATGTTCATCAACTGTGATACTACCTTTGTTGTTTATGTTATTGTATGTAGCTGCAGGATGATATATGTTGGGAGAACAAAAAGGAGGGTCAAAGACAGAATGTCAGAACATTTTAGAGCAATTAAACAGGGGGATACCCGTTACCCAACCGCAGCTCATTTGATAAGAAACTCTCAAGACAGAACAAAACATACCTTCAGTTATCATGGCATAAATCACTTAGAACCAGACCCCAGAGGGGGTAATAGGATACTTACACTTAGAAGGAAGGAAGTTACATGGTTAATTAAATTGAAAGCTGTAGAAATGGGTCTCAATGTGGACCATGAGTATGAATTTTTCTTAGGGAATGAATAACTGTATACTAATTATGAGATGACCTGATCTACTGTAATGTTTATCAATCAGCAGTATATCTATGGATACTATGTATGAAACTATCACATACAATATGTTAGAGGATAGCGAGAATTAGACATATTCAGAATGGACTGTTAGGAGTGTTGTTAATTGATGTTGATAATGTGTATAACTATACATTGATACTATTTTTGTTTCCAATACATTCTGAATATGGTGTAAATAGGAACTTTAATGACCTACTGAATCCCCTACCTCTAAACTTGAATTTCCTGCATTTTTGCTTGTATTCCTTAACCTGAATCTATGCGACTGGATAGCGGGGCAAACTGCTGGTATCTTTCCGCTTTGTACAATCAACGATAGCAAGCAAATGACCCTGTGAGATGCAATATAAGATTAAGAAGAAAAATAGTCAGGGATGCTCCATCGAGTAAACTCGTAGATAGAAATAATAGTGTACTATTATGAGGAACCATTTTAGAATGGTGTCTGGACCTGACGAATAATACACAATTGACGTATCCGTCCGGATACAGGGATTAGAGTGTAGCTGAACTAATAATATAACATTATGAGTGTTTGAAACCACCCGAGATACGCGATCGTGGCCTAATAAACCTCGATCTCCTATGAGATCGAGTCTTTTTTGACTATCTTAAGATGGCGACTATAAATCTACAGATATGCTCGTTACAATACACTAATAGGATACTCTGAATAATACGATGTTTACCATTGTTCGCTACTACTCGAAAAACGCAGATGTAATATGTACACGCAACATCTGTCAAAATAACTTCGATATTTCGAGTAATATGTAGGATAAAGCGAGAGGAGGATATAAGTTAGTTATAGTTGCTAAGATAGGAACATAAGAAATTTTGTATACAAATTACGGACTTTACAAAGATGGCGCTTCCCGCCCTCACATATGTATAAAAAGAAATAGCAAGATGGCGCGATACTAGGACGCCGATACGGAGAAAGGTGTTCCGAGGCACATGATATTTTGATACGAGGTGAGGTCCCCCTGACCAATATAGATAATAATATGACATTATTTATGCATTGGAAGGAATAGTATAATCTAATACGTGTCCTCAGCTTTTTAGGTGACGGACAGCGGCACCTTGACTTTACAATTAAAACACATACTGCGAGAGCCCGATGCGCTTGGGAGATTCTGCTAAGGCAGAGGTAAGAGAGTCATTATGTTTATAATTAGCGAATATTAACTACGTTATTTGTAATATAGACTGTGAATGAGAAAGACAAATTAGAATAGATCATTAATAATCAGAAATATTATTACAGACGCGAAGTGCAATACCAATATAGGAATATCTTTGGGAAGTTGAATTGAGAAACGTGGAGAGATATAGGTAGGAAGCCTTGTAGCTTGGTCGCATCTTTTTACTTTATATTAACCTACTGTATTTAACTACATTTTCCTGATATAGAACTAACAATTAAGTGGAGGCTACATATCCCACTTAATAAGAGCATTTTATCTGGGTGTTTCAAGCTAGAACTTTTTGGTGAGCAGAAGAACTGTGATCTATACTCTTACTTTTGAGCACTAGTGTGTTCAGGGATGTGTCCCTTTGATATTTGGTTAAATTCTAAACTATTCTTGTCATACAGAGGGCAAAATAAGGATGTAATGGTGATGTTATGCTCTGTTTCGGTTGCAGCCCTGAGGAAGTCCTTGGTCAGATTTGACCAGACGAAACACGTGTTGGCTGCACTTGTGTTGAAGAATGTTTGAAGAATGTTTTCAATGAAGATGGAAATTGAAACAAACCAAGATTAAAGACAAACTACTTTACTTGAAAAAGAATTTTGTGGACTCTGAGTGCTCGATGAAAATTATTGCATTGCTTGAGCTATCTTGATAGCACTTTTGATCTTGTCGTGGTAACCGACTTGTTTCATCTGGAGCAACATATTTGAACATTGTATCTGTATACATTCCTTTACCCGCTGTGCGCTCAAACTTAAAACAGTTACCGTGCTCTTATTGTTTTTTTAAGAGTACTTAAACGTTCCCATTCCTCCCTAGCTGTAGTAGTATCTAACAAGGGAGTTCCAGGGAAAAGTGAGGGGCCCGCTAAAATCGCGGCTATCTGCTCATCCGTGAAAGCTAGGCAATTTTTGTCCATTGGTAATCTATGCCATCTACATTCTGTCCTCCGGCCACGTCCATTGGGCCTGAAGTAGCAGTATTAGAATCTTTGGTTTTACAAGACATAGAAAGAATTGAGAATATGCATAACAAGTCTAAATACAAGAACATGACTAAAGATGTTAGGGAGGCTGTCAAGAGCCTACAGGATAATCGTTTGCTGACGATTAAGTCAGCAGATAAGGGCGGGGCTGTTGTCCTCCTTAATTCTAAAGACTATGGCGCTGAAGTCATGTGCCTATTGGGGGGTGCGAACCAATTATCAACCTCTGAGTCACGACCCTTTGGAAGATTTGCTTAAAACTATACGCGAAATGGTAGGTAAAGCTAAGGAAAACCACTGGATCACAGCTAAGGAGGCGTAGTTCTTGGTGAAGAACAACCCCAGAACTCCGTCCTTTTACATACTTCCTAAGATCCATAAGCCCACCCGTCCCCCGCCTGGACGCCCGATTGTTTCGGGGATCCAGTCTGTCTTAGAGCCCCTCTCGCAGTATGTAGATTTTTTTCTGCAAGAGTCGGTAGTGAATCAAAAATCATAATATCCTGGATGACATGCAGTATGATCCTATCAATGAATTCTTTGTCACGATTGACATTGAGTCATTATATACCTGTATCCCCCAGGACGCCACGCTGGTGGCAGCAGCTCGCGCCTTGGGGGCAGAGGAATGGTTTTATGATACAACTCAAGCATTTGTACTGCAATGTATCAAACTTGCTCTGACTAGAAACTATTTAAGTTACAAGGACCAACTCTACCTCCAGATCTCTGGCACTTCGATGGTGGCCACTATGGCCCCCAGTCTGGCCTGTATTTATGTTGGGCAATTTGAGGAGCACGTCATCTACCCTATCAGCAATCCCTTCCAGAGCAACCTTCGGCTCTTGAATAGGTATATAGATGATGCGCTGTGCATCTGGTCAGGTACGGAGAAAGATCTGGTGAGTTTCTTAAGATGGCTTAATGACCAGGATTCAAATTTAAAGTTCACTTGGACTTACAAAAGGCACAAGGCAGTGTACCTTGACCTGGACATAGAATTTAAAAATGACGTCATTAACACCTGTGTACATCAGAAGCCTGCTGATAGGAACTCTCTGCTCCTGTATGACTCATTCCACCCCCGGGCACTGAGAGACAATCTCCCTGTAGGACAGTTTTTGAGGTACAGGTGTAATTGTTCTTCCACGAATATTTTTCTGGATCAGTCGCAGGAGCTTACCAACAAATTGGTGAATCGCAATTACCCAAACAAAGTGGTCAGACAAGCTAAAAAAGAGCCGTTAACACACCACGCAGTGCACTACTTGAGAAAAATGGGAGGAATAGAGAGGATTGTGTTCCAGTCGTTATGACTTATGATCCAATGGCAACAAAGATTAGACAGTCTATAAGAAAGCATTGGTCACTTTTATCCAATAACGAGTTTCAAATGCCACCTCCACGATTTCCGTTCAAGAGAGCGTGTAATCTTAAGGATAAACGTGTGCATACCCGTGAGCCCGTGGACAGAACACCGAATGTTACCACCACTCCTAATGGACACTATCCATGCGGTTCTTGTTCAGTCTGCCCCCTCACCAAGAAAAGTACCAGCGTCATGTTAGCATCTGGCAGAGAATGGTTTCTAAATCAATTTAGCAACTGCAACACAACTCATGTGGCGTATAGATTACTTTGTCAATGTGGCCTGCAATATATTGGACTAACTTCACGTAAAATAAAGGTTAGGGTGCAGGAACATCTAAGCACCATGAAGGCAGGTAAACTTACGACAAAATTGGTGCAGCATTGTTTCAACGAAAAACATTCCTTTCCTTGGACTGTCCTAGAAAAGGTAAAGGGGACCCCACAAAATATTGAGAATGTCCTGCTATCCAAAGAAGCACATTGGATTTATAGAGAAAAGACTGACCACCTGGGGCTCAATGAAATTATAGAGTGGAACAGGATAAGACTCTAACGTGGTGGCTCTTCGTTTCTTTGCTCTTTGGTATCACCAGGGCTCTGGTGAACTATATATTTGTTCGTTGAATTACTGGAAGGGACTATTTAACACTTAGTCCTTATATACCTAGTTATATATACCTAGTTCTGCACTAAACACACTCTCCATTCGATACAGACATGCAACACCTTTTTTAACCAATGTGTATGGCATGCCAGTGGTTATTTTGAATTGAGGGGCGCTCTCTGCACGTTAGTTTAATTTCACACACTGAGTTTCGTGCATAGATTATATATTCTAGATGACATTTCTTTAAGGACTGTGAAGGTGCTGAGTAAATCTATGTTGGGACACAGTGGTATCATCGTGATCCATAGGTGTTCACTCACCCAAATTGTAAATTTGACGATGAAATTTTGTGGAGACCTAGTGCTACAATTCGTTTTTCAAGTGATTTTCCACTATATTGTGGCTTTTTTTGATAATTGTTGTCATTTTGCTCGAATAGGGCTTCACTAGTGCTCCTTGTGACTAGTTTAAGATGGCTGCCACGCTTGTGGGCGATGTACCACGTGTCTTTAATGCAGCAGCGTCTGAGCGTTCAATAAACTTTCTTTAGTAAGGCAGAATGGCGCTGATACACGAGAATGAGACAAGGCGCTCGTCCTGAGACAACACAATGAGATGTAGATTATCCGGGCATTGGCGTCCACACGCCCGATTTGTGAGGCAGTTGAAGTCTGTGTTT
Organism: Lissotriton vulgaris; assembly: GCF_964263255.1. NCBI lineage: Eukaryota > Metazoa > Chordata > Amphibia > Caudata > Salamandridae > Lissotriton > Lissotriton vulgaris. The sequence continues at coordinate 1,299,010,723 of NC_141695.1, read as the reverse complement.
TGTACGTGGCTGCTTGGTGAAGACAGAAGCGGGATTTCATCAAGCTTCGTGTTCCCTGACATGATTCTATTATAATGCACAGGAATTGGGATAGTAATTTGCTAGGAACTTATACACAAAAGTTCCGACCCAGAGTTGAAAATCTCTTTAAAGCCACTTGAGAGCTGTTGTATATATCGTAATTTCAAGAACGTTGTCTTGCACTCTGAACTTCATGGATACGCAAGATTATTACATGTTAGAGCAAAAATTAAGTTGTTACACGGGGCGGAACCTAGATAGGCAGACCCCGTTTCTTTTAAATTAGATAGTAGACAGTGGCTTGTCAATTGACTTACAACTTATTCATAAATATCTGAACAATGCTGACATCATTGTGTGTTTGTCTCTGTGCTCCTTGATTGATGTTCACAGTCGTTGTGATTACGCAGACTCACTTTTGGAGTACCATTTTTATTCTCTGGAACCCCTGGCAGCTGGTATGAGCAAAGCAGGCTGCTTGAGGGTAAATACTGTTGATACAACACCAGACATACAGTTTCTAAGGGTGGCTTACGGGTTTTTAATATCTCTATTGTGCCTCTTTTTTGACAGTTGATATAGAACAAGTGTCCAATAGTGGTGTGGCAGCAAAGTGTGCGGCCCTTATGAATCTGCCAAAAAAACATTACGGCAGAGAAACATGTCGGCGATAGGAAATGGTGTGCGAGAATAGCTACCAGCCTTTTTAATTCAACATTGCACACCCATTTTCTATGAATAAATTTGCGGAGAGGTGCGCCTGCTGATTTTTAGCACTTTTTATTGTCACAAGCAGATTCTTTCTGCTACCACTTTTTCTTGCACTCTTTGGTTTGTTGTTTTGGACACATTTCCTTTTGAAACGAATGACGACCAATGATAAGACAGGGGCCCAGTCTGATGATCACACACCAGTTGCCCCGATGGTGGTGTTCCCGTGAGGTGTCATTCGGTTCTTCACATATGTTTTGAGTAGAACTCTGCCTGTTTCCAATCTTATGTGGTGTATACCTGGTATTGATTAAGGTTTCAGAGAGTTGTCTGTTATTGTTCTGTGTGACTGTCAAAGAACTGTCGGCCAATAGGTTCTCCTTTTTATTCTTAAAAACTTTGGACGTAGTGCAGTAAAACATCCCCGAAACAAAATAAAATATATTGGGGAGGATACCAGTGATCAGTACTATTTGACTGTTCCGTTATAAGATCTACTGACACAATTCACGTCCGTAAGACAGGGTTTTTGTTGTTGATAAGTTTTTGAGTGGAGGGAAACCCTGTCCGTTCTTTCCCTCTGAGCTTCCTTATGTTCAGCTGAACAAAAAGAATATCTTATGAAACAAAAGACAACTAAGCTGCAGAAGGATATCCAACGCTTCTCGAAGGGGAAGGAGTATCCATACCTGAAATCAGATTATGTCCCAACAGGAACGGGCTATCTCTCAGACTCTAGTGGTACTTCCTCAAGAAGAGGCTCCAACAGCGATAGTAACTCGAGTAGAGATGATTGGCAGCCTAACCAAAACAGAGGGAGACGAGCAAATAGGCGCGGACAACACAATTTTCCACAAGCTCCCTACCAGGGACCGCCTGTTTGGCAGTATCCTCCATTCCCACAATCAATGCCACAATTTGGCCCCCAATACCCGCTGCAGTTTGTCCCACAAGGTAACAACCAGCCTTTTTTAGACAGAGGTTGGGGCAGAGGGCGCGGACGAAAAAGTGGCTACGGGCCAGACAAGAGAGTGCAATGGTAGGACACTCCAGCACAAGGGATAGAGACCAGGAGCAAAACGATCAGAAAGTAAGTTTGGTAGTGAATCTTACCACACGCCAACTTACAACTGAGGAGGAAAGGGTTCTGCAGAAGGGTCTCGGATTTGTCCTGACACCGAAAATTGTCAATTTCCAACAGATCTGTGAAATACAACAGTTCTTCAGAAAAATCAGTCTCAAGGTATTCTTTGAGGGCAAACCCAGAGAAGCTTCAGAAGACTCTGGCCTCCATAATGCATCAACATTTACACCACATAGTGGGATGGTGCCTAACGAGGTTTTGATCTATGAACAAGCAGTACTAAAAGACATCAGAGCACTTAACAGGCTCCACAACCACACCAACATCTCCAAAGCGGAGATGGGGATCCTTGAATCTCTGGCCGGTGACACCTCTATCACAATAAAACAGGCAGAGAAAGGGGGAGCTACAGTCCTCATGAATACAACGGACTATGACACTGAGTGTCTAAGACAACTGGCCGACAGACGATATTACACACCCCTCCCCTCCAACCCGACTACACGTCTCAAATGTTCAACCAGTGGATTGGTTGAATCTGCTGAATGCCAAGGATGGATCAGCAAGAAGGAAGCTGACTTTCTGGTGAAAAAAAACCCAAGGGTACCGTATTTCTATATTTTACCCAAAATCCACAAGGGTGTAACACCTGTCCCTGACCGTCCGATAGGGGCTATCCTACCAGGGAAATTGCCCAGGCCAGGAAACATGCTCTGAATAACCACAGAGAGAGCCTCCTGGAACGCAGAGTCAAAGATCCAGTTGAAAATCAACTCATGACTTGCGTTACTACATTCACACCAGATTCAAATGGAGTGAAAAAAATCTTGAAACTACACTGGCCAACTCTGAACACAGGAATGCTTGAACTAGAACCGCCCCGGTTCGCATTCAAAAGATCTAAGAACGTCAAAGACATCTTTGCCCAAACCAGACCTAAAATAAAACCAGCCTTGTCACCAAGCACTCTTTGGCAACTACCCGCAGTTGTGGGACACTACCCCTGCGGCTCATGTAGTGCTTGTCCCTACGCAAGTGTATATAAAACCATTGCACTAACCGACTCCTTCACCTGGGAGCTTAGGTGCCACAAGAATTGCAACAGCACTAACTGCAACTACCTGCTGATCTGCCCATGTGCATTATACTATGTGGGAATGATGACACGCACTATAAAGACACGCATTTCTGAGCGCCACAGTAACTTCCGGTGTAAAAAGAACAATACCAAGATGTGTGAACATTACTTGGAGCAAAACCACACTGCTGATTCCCTTAAGTAGTTAGTCTTGGAAGCTAACCCTAAGGCGTCCAAACAGAGTCTGTTCTACAAAGAGCAAAGATGGATGCACCGCTTATCAACAGACAGCAGGGGCCTGAATGAGGACATACCGTGGAGTAACCTCTAAACTCTACTAGGACCCCGCTAGCTTAATACCACATGTAAAACATCCATTTTTGCTACAGACAATTACATAGCCTGCAACACGATTGCACCCTGCCTTGTAGCCTAGCTACTTTACACTACCCTTCAATGAGGGATTTAGCAGATGATACTGAACTAAACATACATCAACTATTAGTTGGCCTCTAATTTGTATTACACATAGTATACCCGGATTAAGCTAACCTCCTTGCAGGTTTGTCCATCCCTGGGTATCATTTTGATTAAGCGACACACTGACATGACTACCACACACTGTCATTGGCCGCCGTGTAATACAGATCAGCTACTGCTGGCCTCATAATCTTATGGAGGGGTCGCTATGTTTTCCACTAGCACATACCACCCCTGTCAGACTCTGATTAAATAGCTCGAGTAGGGCTCCATTGTTAAAATGTAGGAGAAACCAGGACACCTACTTGCAGCGGAATGAGTACTTTTACGGACTGACAGCACCACTCTGTAATGGCCGCTGTGGTTTCCATTATAGTCATATGACTTATCTAGTATTGGACTCCGGCCCATAATCACATGACCAATCTACTACACCTTAAAAACATGGCCGCCAGGTTAGCATTCACCTACCGGACCTGGCGGCGTGGGGTAGGTGCTGAAGGCTTGTTACACAGACAACTAACTGTGAGTACTAAGCGTGAGAACAACCCCTGGGCTTGTCATTACCTGTTTAAACCTAAGCTCTAACCAGCGGGGACTTTTTTAAGTCCTCATGATGTAGCACGCTAGTAAACCCGCAGCACATCTGGAAGCACACAGGCATTATAAGCTGACTCACGAGTTAATACTCATCGATTCAATGGGTGGCATTGTAGTAAATAACCTGCAGTACATCTCGAAGCACACAGGGACTATAGGCTAATTCACGAGTATAGATGACTTTAGTCAGCAGGTGGCTTTCTAACAAACGCGTGGCATTTTAGTAAAGAACCCGTGGTACACCTGAAGCACCCGGGGACTAAAGGCTGATTTACGGGTATATAATATTTAAGTGAACATGCGCCCTCCGTAAACAGCTTAGAGGTAATACTTGACATTATTTATGAGCCACAATGAGTCTAATATTTACTGTGTAAATGGGTGACATACAAGCGCTTATAACCTGCGCAACACCGGGTAGCCCACAGGGGCTAGAGGCTAACGAATACAGCTACTATTTAATAAATAGAGGGGAGCAGGGAGAGTCCTCTAGACTCAAGCAGCTAATGACATAGTAACGCTCCTAACTAAGCACAACTTATACACATTGCCATTAACTTGATTACGCGCATTCCCTTAGCAAGGTAGACTTAGTGCTACTTCAATCTACAGGGGATTAACCTGTGCTACACCTGATGAGAACTACAGAGTGGGGTACCATAAAAACTACACTCAACACTTGATTACACTGATTAGTTATAACTGTTTTTTGCACACTGATATATGCATTTTATACTAGAAAACATCCTTAGACAATCTACTAAATGTAAGACCACAGCTAGCATGATTTCCCATGTTCCTTCCTACACTCAGCCAAGAGACTGGAAGTCTATATCCGATGGAAAGACCGCCAGGTACTGTTGTTGCCTAGCTTCTCTAACCATTAGGTGAGTGTTCCTGGTACAACCACCTTCCAATAACTGCTGCAACTGCTTTTAATTGTGTTTTACAGAGTGTGAGCTTGACTGAACCACCGCACAGGCATGCTCACTACGTTTTTTCACAGTGGTTTTATTTCACATGCGATTAGCGCTACACTTGGAATGTACAACGTCACCCTGGTCATGAGTTTCATACATGTTGCATTGCTTTCTTTTCTCCCCATCCAGGTAGATGACGCGCAACACAGGTATAGACATTGAGCAACACTTTCTTTAATTGTTTAAATAGTCACGGAACAATAGATCCTAGAACAGATCTTATTAACGTAGACAGTAATTCCAAGAAAATATTTTTCTTGATATTCTGGGTCCTGAAGAATCGCCAGTCACTAGACATTGGCGAGAAACATGTCGACCAACCAGAGCACATACTAAACCTAGACTCGAGACAGGAAACATAATATTCCAACGAGTACCGTTTAGTTATTCATTTTTAATTAGAGCAGGGGACCCCCAGAATAAACCTGATCCTGGTACTCCTAGCCCTATTTTAAACTCACAGACCAAGTCTATGTTATCCTGGCCCCACACCCCCACTTCATCATAAGGCAGTTGGATAAAAGATTCCGCCAAAGTGCCCCTCATTGAGGTGTCGCCCGTTGGGTATTGCACCGCCGACCCAACAAGGAGCAGCTCAGATGATGAAGCATGACACCTGCAAGGGTGTGTGAGGGGATTACATCCAACATTATGGATGCTCAACTGTAGGTCCCATTGAGACTCTACAACATCCTTACACGCCGGCACGACTAGTACAGTCCTTTTGTTCTTAGGAACAGCTCAGCTACTTTTGTATCACAAACATAAAGAGATGACACTACCAGTATGGGCCACGTGACAGCGTTATTTAAGCTATGTTGATTATGTTGATCCTTTAACCACTCTTTAGGAAACAGCTTTGATATTGGGTGCCTCCTTGTTAATACATGAGTCAGTGCTGCATAATTTCCAAGCTCTTCGGAAAACACCTTTAGTCAATGCTAAATTTGAGCCGGTGGTTTCCGGTGCTCGGCACCCGCACATAGATGTCAACACCGGTGCTTGTCACAGTCTGCCACAAGGTGGCGCTGTCTCAGATGACCACAACAACAGTCAATTATTAATTCAATATACCTTAAAAGTGACTACTACCTGATACCCATGCCATTCTTATAGGTTTGGGGACCTGGAATAGTTGAAATCCTCATACCTTGTAGGAGTTTGAAGGTTAGTAGTTGTTTTGTTACTGTCATTGGCAGCATGGCAGCAAGCTGAAGTGGCCTCCTGACAAGAGACCTGGCACTTATTTATTTACAAATTAGGCACTGCCTTTAGTGTATAATAACTATCCGGTGTTCAGAATATGCTGATGTGGCATATAATGCACTATACACTGAAGTAGCTGTTACATAAAGTTTATTATGAATCTGATTGTTGTCCATTTGAATATCACAGTCCAATAAAGTGACTTAAGTCTGACTCACCACTATGTCTCTTCCAGATAAAAATGTCATCTATGAAGCATAGCCATATCAAGAGACACATTTCAAAACTGCTGTAGGTCTGAAAGTAATATGCGCTCTCTTTCAAAACAAGCCACATATAGCAAGGTGTACGAGGCAATTAATTTAGAACCCATCACAGTCCCACTGATCTGTTGGAACAGTGTGTTCTCATAACAGAAGAAGGTTTTGCTTAGATAAAATTCAGAAAGTTCAATCAGCATTTCTGTATGGAGTAGCAAATCAGCTGGTTTCATATTCAGAAACAGTTTCAGTCTAGGCCTGTCTTGTGAGCAATGCAAATGTACAATTATTTCACATCCATAGTTACTAATAAAAGATAATATTCAAGAGGAACATCAAAAATAAATCAGAAATAAATCTGTGGTACCCCTAATAGAGGATAGCAAGCATTTCACTGATGGTGTGATAAATACATCCACAATTTCAGAAACTCTCTCACAGATTCATTACCAAAGACAATAGGCCTAGCCAGAGGATCATCTAATCGTTTATGAATTTTAATTAATAAATATTTGACTGAATACTTGAGTGTGTTATTTTGAGATAATGGAATTCATCAATCCCAACAATACCTAGATATCTCCATTTGATTTGCTTCAATTCTTCTCACATAGTCCTACCAGGCTCTATACGAACTGGCCAAGACGGGAGGGAACGCGCCCGTATTGGGATTATCTTGTTGTTTCGAGTCGGCCGCGGATATTGAATCATCACGTACTAGACTTCAAAATTTGAATGACCGCCGGACGGAAAAAAAAGGGACTGCCGATCGGAGCCACTTATATAGGGCTCAGCACGTTTCTTGACTCGCCGCATTCTTTCCATGAATTGACTCTTTTGGATGCTACAAACGCGCATCCAAATTCTTAAATCTACTTATGGATGTTATTCCCACATAATTTGGGTCCCCTTACTTTATATAACAGAACAACCACCTGTATAAATAGTTGGTCTGTATACCCTTTCCATTCGAGAGATACCCCGAGACTGAATATTTTCCAGTCATCGTCCGTGCAACTGTTTCATCTTTGATGTACATACCATCTTGACCAAGGAGCCTCCACGACTAACTTTGCCCTGAAGAAGTCCCCTTAGGGACGAAACGCGTCGGCTGTGTCCTTTGACATTTGGAGTGAATAAAGACAAGTCTTTTTTGAAAAAAATTGCTTTAAATGTGGTTTTTGATATTTCTTATGTACAAACTTGAGATCGTAGTTTGCACATTTCTTTATTGTGGTGCACCTTTGCTTAAAATTACAATTTCTTCTCACATGTTATTGCTTCTGATATAGAAGGTCATCTGTAACAATTTAGATCATTTATTTGGTTAAAGCCTTTTTGTTGTAATCCATAATTTTGAACCACACCTGCTTCAAGCTTATCTACGTTCCCAATGATAATATTGAAGTCAATCATTTTTCAAAGAGCATTAACCTAAAAGTTGGTCCCTGGAGGAGTTAAAGTGAAGTTTGGTCCTGTCAAGCGTCTTAAAAAATAACGCTGGAAAATATAAATGGGCTCACATTAGAAAGCTTAGGAAAAAAGGATGATTTGGATCACCCTCTAAAGTATGATCTATTGGGATAGAAGGGCTGGAGGCTGAATCCTCAAGAGATCCCTCAATTTATGTTATAAGCAAGTGTCAAGTAAATCTTGGATAGTTATTGCTGAAGTTTCAGAGTGTAGAAAAGAGTTTGGCTTTGCCAGAGGATTGATTTAAAAAAACTTTTTCATTTGAAGAAGTTTGATACATTGCAATAGATTTATTTGTACTTTAAAGAGGTCAACATCCCCTAAAGGTAAAAAAAAAATAACCTTTATTTAACTCTGTGCTATGGTCTGAGCAAAGGTTTCAGCTGAGGCTCTTCTCTGCTCCCTGCATGACATGGAAATAGGAAACCAGCTAAGTCCTAAAACCATATGCTTTTTAACCACGTATTAACTTCAAGTGGCCCTTAGCGTGCTAAGGAGAATAGACAGTTGCACTGGTTTACATGCTCTATGCAATTTCTCTGCTTGTTGTTCACTAGCCCAGGGAGGGAAATACTCCTGGGGTAACATAAGGGAGGTTTAACTCTGTCCCAGTCTGTAGGCAATGAAGAGTTAAATCTGAGAATTTGAGAGAGAGTCACAACGATCCAGATGAGTGCTAACGAGGTATATATATATATATATATATATATATATATATATATATATGAAAAAGCAATCCCAACCCGTCAATGGATGACAGGCAACGGCAGGGTGCAGACCTCAGTACGCCTCAGCAAACAGTCGTAAAGGAGCTCACAAAGGATCCAACTCGAGTGAGTAGCAGGAATAAACGTTTATTTTAATAATATATATATATATATTTATATATATATATATATATATATCCAAACCAACAGATGCCTGCTGAAGGAGAGCCTACAACTAAAACTGCAGAGCTTCCACTGCAAACTGTCCTGAGCACCTGAAGAAATGCTGAGAAAGCATGAAACGCGTCGGGAAGGACGTTTTTATTCAAGTGCAGCGCAGCTGTTGTGTGAACTCAGCTTTCCTTTATCAATAAAGACAGCTTACCAAAAAGTACCTGTGTGAGGCTCTCCTTCAGCAGGCATCTGTTGGTTTGGATATTTTGCGGCGCAGCCTGAGTCGCAGGAAGAGTCCCGCTGCATAGCAGTCCTGCTTTGGTGCCACACGACGCCGGAGCCTGGGGTCAGGTACAGCTGATAGAGGATGCGAGCAGCGTGACTTTCAGCAGCTGTTGGCAGCACAACCCACTTGGGATTTACAAATTTCATTTTCAGTGACAGCATGGCGACTCACTAGAGGAAAATTAAGGCACTACTACTACCAAGAGGCCACGGGGTGGCCACGCCCACCTGGGCGGGGTAAATACCTACAACTAAAACTGCCGAGCTTCCACTGCAAACTGTCCTGAGCCCCTGAAGAAATGCTGAGAAAGCATGAAACGCGTCGGGAAGGACGTTTTTATTCAAGTGCAGCGCAGCTGTTGTCTGAACTCAGCTTTCCTTTATCAATAAAGACAGCTTACCGAAAAGTACCTGTGTGAGGCTCTCCTTCAGCAGGCATCTGTTGGTTTGGATATATATATATATATATATATATATATATATATATATATATACGTGTGTGTGTGTGTATATATATATATTTGTATAGCACTTAGCACTTTTTGATCTAGGAATCGGAGTGAGCTCTTCATGACAACTGGGATCAGTTGTCAGTAGCCAACATGAATGAATCTAGTACATTTTTGCACAGATGGCTTATTTTCACATATGCGACTGCATTTAGGCAGGAAGTTTGCACAAGGGGTAGTACCAAGCAGATAATAACATGGTAAAATATGGAAGGAGAGTAGTCAAGTTTACAGAATGGCATATTTTTGCACATGTAATCTTAGCATTTATGCTGTAAGAAATTACAATTAATTGTGATATATGTACATTTATTTAACAAATAGTGGTATAGATTCTTATATGGATATATATATATTTTTCTATATTGTTTTTTAGCATGTATATAGTAAATAGTTTTAAATGTATTTTAATTTTTTACAATGCAATGATATATGCCATGTTATTTATTCGTGTGAATTTGCACAATATCAGTCCATGTTTACCGCAAACGCATTTATGCTATGATAGTATGTGAAAGCTCTGATGATAAATTTAGAAAGAAATACAACAGAATGTGTTTTAGAACTAACGAAGTAGCAGTTCACCCTGCTCTTTGCTAGTATGTCTTCACTCTCTATTAATCACGTGGTGTGCATAGTAAAGAGAAAAAAATGAGTATTTAAAGGTCCTCTGTACTACCGAACCATTATGTGATCAAGGGTAGTGCCTACCCGAAACGCGTCATGCCAGAGAGAAACAGAAAGGGATAATAAATTGACCTTGTGTACTGGACAAGCTGTGTGGTGGTGCTTGTGTCCTGCGTGCCGTGCTAGGAGAAGCTATATATAGAGGAAGAGGATATTATCAAGAAGAGAAAGGCATTTAAATTTCAAAGGGACAAACTTGACTATCAAAATGGGCGCATTTATACTTTTTCGAGGAAGTTTGATCCTCCAACAGCGAATAAAATGCCAAAACAACCTCAGGCGAGTACAAGTCAGAAACATCATTCGATTTCATCAACCGACATCAGTACGGTTCCCAGCAGTGACTCCGAAATGGAACAAGGTTCAAATGTGGAGCAGTTGGGGTTTACAAAGCGGTCGTTAGGACAGGAGGTGGAGTGCCTGCAGAACGACCGCAAAAAGTCACTAAGGTCCCATGCCTCCAACTCTGGCGCAAACAAAGGAACAACGCCAAGCGCAACCAGCGGAGAAAGTGCAGGGCAGCCAAATCAAGGAGCAAAAAAGAAGACGTACAGAAGATGGAATCGTCGCTGAATTCACAAGTAAGTGACAACATGACCATTGTGAATTTAACTAATACGCGACTAAGTCCCAAAGAACAGAAAATTCTATCACTGGGGTTATCATTTTGTCCACCATGCATGTTTGATTACGCTAGAACCAGAATGGACTTTTTTAAATTTGTAAGAAAACTAAAACTTAGAAAGCTATTCTTGGTCAATAAACAGAAGGTGCGTAAACCCCAAGAAACAAATATGGTGGAGGGCAGTGTATTGTCGGTGAGAGAATATGAGTTGCAATGTGACTTACAAGATCTCCTAAATGAAGGAGACTTGGATAACATCCAAGAAACAGTAAATACAACAGTAACTAATATTCCTGGCAATACCTCATTTAAGCCCAAATCAACGTTCAACCCAGTGATGGCACATGATAATATCGATGTGTTCAGTGACATGGTAACATCAGAGATGAAAAAGTTAAACAAAAAAACTTTGATGGCAAATAAAAGAACAACAAAGCACAATAATTCTTTTGGTAGCCTAATGAAAAAACTTCAGGACGATGAAAAAACTGTAATTAGGCAATCGGACAAAGGGGGCAATATCATCCTTTGGCCTCTGAACCTTTATTTGGAGGAAGCACTGAAACAACTAGGTGACAGATTGTGCTATAACAGGTGTGACCGACAGGCATTCAAACAAGCATGGGACAAGTTGAATACAAGACTTTACTCATGGAGAGGACAAGGACTTCTGAGTGGGGATGAATTGAAATTCTTAAAAACTAACCATCCCATAATCCCGGTGTTCTACTTGATTCCTAAGATTCATAAGGACAGCACTAGACCACCTGGAGGCCCATTATTTCTGCATGTGGGGGGACATTTGAAAAGGTGTCCAGATATATCGATCATTTCCTCCAGGAGTTTGTGAAATCCCTGCCATCTTACATCAGAGACACTATGGACTTTTTGCAAAAAATAAAATCAGTGGTGTGGAGTACAGAATATCTATTGGTCACACTAGATGTCACTGCTCTCTAAACGAGCATCAACCATGTTGATGGAGTGAGGGCAGTTAAACATTTTCTTAGCAAAAGACCAGTGTGTATGTTGGAGCATAACATCATGTTGGTAGAGATGTTGGAAATGTGTCTAAACAACAATTATTTTCTCTTCCAAAATCAAATGTTCCAGCAGTTGCGGGGAGTAGCAATGGGGGCCTGCTTCTCCCCCAGTTACTCATGTTTGCACATGGGGCTGTGGGAGGAGCAGGTCTTGGGCAATGCCTTCAGTGGGATCATGTCTAGCAAAGTGGTATCTTGGTACAGAATTATAGACGATTTGTTTATAATTTGGAAGGGGACAGCGAGTGAAGCGGAACAGTTCATTAGTGACATCAACAAGAATGAATTGGATTTAAACTTCACAGGCACTATCAGTGAAAATAAAGTCAATTTTTTAGACGTAGAGGTCTATGTAGAAGAAGGGAGACTGCAGACTAAATTACATCGCAAAGAAACTGCAGGTAATACAATCCTCCATGCCTCTAGCCAGCACCCCAACCACCTAATCCGAAGCATCCCCTATGGGGAGATGCTAAGGATTAGAAGAATCTGTAGCACAGATGCGGCCTGTTTAATAGCACAAAAAGAGAGTAAAGCAAGGTTCTTACAGAGAGGCTATACAGAAAGTGTGGTGTCTAAAGCAATGGAAAGGGCCAATAAGGCTGTATTGTCCCCATCAATGTCAGCAGATGTAGGGGCAGAACAAATAATGGCAAACAATGCAGGGTGTCAACCAAGACTTATTTTGGGATACAGCTGCCAGCATAGACAAATGCAAAATATTGTCAAGAAAAACTGGCATATAATCACAGAGGATCCTGTGATTGGAAAAGCGATGGCAATTTTCCCTGCAATTACATACAGCCGTGCTCGGTCCATGAATGACATGCTAGTCAGGAGTAGCCCAGAGGTATCAACCCGTGACAACTGGTTGGGCAAAAGCAAGGGTTTCCTTAAATGTGCAGTGTGCAAGGTATGCACCATAGGGAAGAACAAAACATCATATAGTTCTCCATTTAGTGAGATAGAAATTCCCATTTCCAAGAAGATAACCTGTAAATCAGATTACGTTATCTACGTATTGGAATGTGTTTGTGGACTTTGCTACGTTGGTAGCACTAAGCTACAAGTCCACAAACGCATATTGCAGCATATGAGGGCAGTAACCAATAAGGATGAGGCCTACCCTGTGGCGAGGCATGTTAATCTATGCCACAAGGGAGATGTAAACTGCCTGAAGTATTATGCAATAGATATGGTGCAGCCTTTACGAAGAGGAGGTAATAGAGAAGCACGTTTACGAGTATTAGAAACCCGCTACATCCTGGAGCTTGACACCAAGACACCATATGGCCTCAATGCGACTGAAGATTTATATATCTGCCTACATCTGGAATAATATCATAAGCAGGTTATATGAATCAGACATTAGAACTCTATAAGTGAATCAGGGGCATAGAGTCGTCAAATCATGCTATATCATCTAGTACTGCCAGATTTTAAAACAGTAGTAGTATAAAACACATAAGAGAAAATCACACTATTTCTTTTCGTGGTGCATGGATAACACAGAAAAACCCAAGCAGTATAGTAGCAGTGGTCCGGAACTGTGATGAGAATGCCCATTTGGGCAGTATTATTTAAATCCTCATAAAGTATTAGAATCCACTGGAAAATTTGAGCAGTTAAGCATTATGCACTTTATTTTGCCAATTTTGCACATAATTTTCTCTTTGTCTGACAAAATGATTGATATATTGGTCCAAAGTGAATAGGTATATACATGTCAAATAATGTAAACAATTGTTGGTATACAAGAATTTTGTATCTGTCACTGTACAGCAAAATAAGTTTGAAAACAGGCATTATGCATTTTATTTTTTTGCCAACTTTTACACTAGAGCTTCCCTGTGTCTAACAAATTTAGTTGTATAATAGTTCAATAGGGAAGATGTATAAATAATTTTTGTTGTAATGAAATTGAATAACTGTCATTGCAAATTTGCACATATTTAAGTATTTATTTTAAATATTTATTGTATTTATTGCGAATTTTTGCACATATCTGTGGAATACAATACAATGAGGTAACAATGATGTAAAAACGAACACATGACAGAGAAAAATGTTTTTTTTTGTCAAACAGTCTGGATTAGGCTGAAGTATTTTCTTTATCTCTATAGGCTTGGAGTCATGTGACCATTCCTGTACTACAAATCACTGGGTGTAATTCGACCATGTCATGTGATCAAGGGCTCCAGGGCCCGAAACGCGTCATGGCGGACAAGAGGGTGCACAGAATAAAATAAGCGTTTAATCTAACCTGAATGGGTCCGTTTCGTTTTTGGCTTCCAGTTTCTTTGGGGCGAATGGCGAAGTTCTATTCATATATATATATATATATATATCGACACCAAACCAAACTTTCCATCAAAATAAGGCGCTGACTCCGTGAATCAAAATCCAAACGATTTTTAATGGCTCATTTGCTGCATAGACGCGTTTCGGCGGCTTGCCCCGCCTTGCTCACTACATCTGCATTGTCATTATGTTACACTTTAAATATACATGAATGTTACATGGTTGCTGAGGCGTTTGATGTGTTACACGTTTTCATTGGCCCAGGGTTGGTATGGTTACATGTTTAACCCTCATGTGTGGACATAGAAAAGTTTCATGACTTGCATGTGAAACATCATGTCAGTCTTTCACCTATGTTTATGCAACTTGGTAACGCTCAATTGAACCACATTACTAAAAGGTAATATATATATACTATATGTGTTTTCGGGCATGCCATGAGGGCTGTGATGTGTGTTCATTGTTTGGATCAGCTTTTCCTGTAGCAGCTAGAGCGCCAATGACCTGTACTCTTTGAGGAACCCCTACTATTTGTGAGAATAAAGACCAGGGTGTCGCGCCAGCCCAGTGTGTTTGTGTACATCTTTATTGGGGTCAGGTGTTTCATGTACATTGGTGGCATTCCTTGATTTCTAATTACCAAGTACAAACGTACAATGAGACACACCTACACCTGAGGATGATATAGGATACTGAGTGCCCGAATTAAGAGTTCGACGGACAGATTGCTCCATCACAAATGTAATGAATATCCTATCCGCCATGGTACAAGTCCAATTGTAATGCCGCCTTTCTGGATAGCTGCCACGTTTGCAATGGAGTAACCCCTTCGCCAAACTATGAACCAGGCCCTTAACTGCCATCTCTACATGGAATTGGAATGCACGCCTTTCTTTTATGGGTTACTGTGACAATTCGGCTTACCATCTGAGTGTGCCAAAATAACTACACCGGGGCTACTCAAATACTCTGTTCATTTCTGTTGTATTAATGTGCATCGCTCACAAATATATATGCCTATGGATTAATATGAAATAATTTGCAGCAGATCATGACAAGTGTAATGCTTTTGTTTATGAGACAAGTCATCTTTTTCAGTCATTATCAGTGTAAATGCATTGCAGATTTATTGGCTAAAAATGTGTAGAAACTACAGTCCTTATATGGCAGTACATACAGTATTAGAACTTGCCACCTTCTAGAGGAATACTCATGCACGTTTCACCACTCTATAGAACAGAATCATGTTCATATAAAGCAACAGTGATGTCTTACAGAAGAAAATGTCACCAACTGCCTGCTCTACGTTTGCACATTTCTATCATAGATATGCCAAATACTGTGTGCCCGATTCACAAAGGTAAACTGAGACGAAAGTCTAACTTTATGAATTTCAGTATTCACAAATGGCATTCAGAAGTAGTAAAGTTAGACTTTTGTCTCAGTTTAACTTAAGTTTTGGTCTAATGTTTAACTGAGACTAGGCGTTTTGTCTCAGTTAAACTGAAGATCAAATCATAAGTTAAACTGAAACAAAAGTCTAACTTTAATACTCGTAAATGCCAGTAGCGGCTCCTCGAAGGAGGGCTGAGGGGCAGTGGGGTGGGGTGGGGGAGGGGAAGGGTCAGGGCTAGTAAACTCCGGCACTCAGCCATACGGAGGTAAGTAAATAAATAAATAAATAAAACAAATTACATTGGGCGTGCTGCTCCGCCATTTGGCGCTGCAGCGTGAGCAATGTAATTATTTTTATATATTTATTTCTTTACTTACCTCCTTTCGTCCATATGCCAGGGTTTACTACCCCCCACCCTGCCCCTCCCCTGCCCCGGCCGACCGCTCGCAACACTCCCTTGAGGAGGCGCTACTGGTAAAAGCCCTTTTTGACTACCAAAAGTCATAAAGTTAGACTTTCGTCTCAGTTTACCTTTGTGAATTGGGCCCTATGAATTGAAACCATCACATTTGCTATCATTTACTCTTTTATTTACTTTTCAGCTATTTTTGATTTTGACATTAAATAGTTACGTGTATTTCTGTCTGGTCTCAAAAATATTATGAATACTTTGGGTGCAAATATACAAAAGAGAAGTCCAGTGCTAGAGACTAAAATGGCAAAAATTTCAACTGCTACCAGATACTTTCCCTTGGTGCTCAGATAGGCTGGAATGAATGACAGCCAGACGCTGACGAACACGAGCATGCTGAATGTGATGAACTTGGTCTCGTTGAAGCTGTCAGGTAAGTTCCTGGCTAGAAAGGAAACCAGAAAACTGACGCTGGCCAAGAGTCCCATGAAGGCCAACATGCTGTAGAACCATACGATGGAGCCCTCGTTGCATCCCAGGATTATCTCTTTCATGGTAGGGCTTGTGCTGTGCTCTGGGAAAGAAGGGGACGTTATCAACCAAGTAACCCCAATGATCACTTGAATTAGTGTACAGGACAATACAAGGATGTAGGCTACCTTTGGACCTAAGATCTTCTTGAGATGGCTTTTGGGGCTTGTGGCTCTGAAGGCAATCACAACTGTGATTGTTTTAGCAAGCACACAAGAAACACACAGGGAGAAGATGACTCCAAAGATGATTTGGCGCAACATGCAGGTCAATTTAATGGGACGGCCAATGAAATTCATGGCACAGAGGAAGCACAGCATGAGTGAGACCAGCAGGATATAGCTAATTCCACGGTTGTTAGCTCTCACCACTGGACTGTCCTTGTACCAAACAAAGACGCCAAAGACACAGGATGCTATAAGGAAGAAGAAAATAGATATCGAAGCTAACGTTAAACCAAGAGCATCCTTGTAGGACAGAAAGGTAACAGACTTTGGTATGCATCTGTCTCGCGACTCGCTGGACCAGTGATCAGCAGGGCACTTCATGCAGTCTGAGGAATCTGAAAGGGAACACGTCTTACGGTCATGACAGCTTGAATAAATAAAAAATGTACCTTCTGACAAAAACATGGGCATTAAAAACGTGCATTACTACCTTAAAATGTGTGCAAATGAAAGGCATTAATATCTTGCTAACGCACAAAAGAAATATATCTAAAGTTCTGAATTCAATTGAATAAAAAAGAGTAGTGGGAAATAAACTTTAAGGGTGGACAAGAACAGAGGTAGTGCTCCCGCCCACTAATAAAAAACAACTGGCTCCTCCTCCTAATAAGTCTGATGAAACTATGAAATATCAACCAAACAAAACACAAAACATTTATGTTAGTTACAACTGTCTTTGCAACTGCAATTAACACACAGTGCACTTTCAAATCATTGGTCATGAGACAAGTGGAACTTCTGGAAGGATGGACAGAAAACGGATTGCTGTAAGGGAAGGTACATGTAATATTAACATCATTGTTCTTAGAAGAATGCAGAAACTATTCATTGCCCAGGCGCCCCATCTTCCAAGGGCCACCCTGGTATGTGATCCAGATCCCTTTGTAAAAATAAAACAATCTATATACATCCAAATGTTTTTATATGTCCTTACTTTCCAACTTCATACTGACACTGAAAGGTATAATCTGTGTAAGAGAGCCCCAATAGTTTGAAAGATTGAACCGCTGGTTCTGGAAGTAGAGGTTCGTAGGGTGCAGCAGCACCCCCAAAATAAACATGTTGCAATTCAGAACGTGAATGAGCAATTTTGTCGGATTGGCTGTGCGTTCAGGAAAGGTGGTCAAATAGCAGGCTTTGTCTTCTGGCAAATTGTTGCTTATTCTTTTCATATGTAGACTTGTGTTTTCTTTTTCTGACTTCAGATTTAAGAGGATTTTCAAAGGTGAACTGTATGACAATCTTGCTGGGATATAGCCAGTATGAAATGAAATATTGTATGATGTCACCTTTTTTCCAATGCAACACAATGTAAATACTTATAATTGGAGGGGCAGATTTACAAGCCCCTTGTGCCACTTTTGAATCAATTTCCCCATGTTAAAAATGACAGAAATGCTACACCCCTAATACTCTTTTGCTGAATGAATAAAGCCACACTTTTTTGTGTAGTGCTTGAATGTTTCACAATCCCTTGGAATTCATTGACATAACGCTGATGGCAGCACCCCCACTTTGAAAATTGTTCCATCACAAGTGGATGAAACTGTCTGTGAACTGGCCTTAGGGGCTTGTGAATGAGCTGAAAAGGTTAGTAGTAAATTCAACTTTTTTCTGAACTGAGCCCCCAAAATATGTTTTGCCCAGGGCCCCCAAAATCCTTAAACTGCCTGCATTGGCTTTTTATTCTCACACACTATGCAACGTGAATACCATCATCAATAATAGTTTAGTAGGTAAAATGTTAGCAATCAGAGCAAGACAAAAGGTATCGCTTGGGGAGATAAAGGCAATAAAAGACAGTGCAGGAAATGTGGTAACAAGTGTTCAACAAATCAGAGAAGTTTTCAGAAAATTTTATATGAGCCTATACCAAGAAAATGATGTAAAAGATCCTGAAAAGATAGTGGCCTATTTGAATGACTACGAAGGGTCTGAGATGGATGAAACAGAGAGAAAAAGGCTAGATAATCTATTAGAT
Source organism: Lissotriton vulgaris (assembly GCF_964263255.1). Classification (NCBI taxonomy): domain Eukaryota; kingdom Metazoa; phylum Chordata; class Amphibia; order Caudata; family Salamandridae; genus Lissotriton; species Lissotriton vulgaris. The sequence goes on along the minus strand of NC_141695.1, from coordinate 1,298,991,952 downwards.
CAACAGGAGATAGGAAGTGCTCTGAAAAATCTTCCATCTGGCAAAGCAGCTGGGCCGGATAAGATCCCGCTTGAATTTTATAAGGTGTTCTGGGAAGAGTTAGGGAAGGATATGGTATGCATTATGCAACAGGCACAGAGGGGATTATCAGTACCAAACTCTTGGTCTGGGGCAGAAATAGTTGTCATCTTAAAGAAAGGAAAGCCACCTACAGATCCGGGATCATATAGACCAATTACGCTAATGAACACTGATACAAAGATCTACTCCAAAGCATTGGCAATAAGATTCGCTAGCGTAATAACACCACTAGTTACTACTACTCAGCATGGATTCATACCTGGACGAGGAACTACGCATCATATACGGAAATTAATAACCCTTATTGATAAAATGGAAGTTAGTGGGGAACCATTTTCGGTCTTATTGTTAGATGCCGAGAAAGCATTTGACCGTGTATCCTGGGTGTACTTGTGGAGTGTTTTAGAAAGGGTGGGTTTTGGAAATGGTTTTCTTACGGCAATAAAGACCCTGTATAGAGATCCAGTGGCCACAATAAGAATAAATTCGGGAACAACAGAGCAAGTAAAAATCAATAGGGGTACTAGGCAGGGGTGTCCGTGCTCCCCACTACTTTTTGCTATATATCTGGATCCCTTAATACGCAGAATGGAAGCGAATGGAAATATACCTCCAGTTGCCACACCCAGGGGGATTGTAAGATACTTGCTTATGCCGATGACGTGGCTGTTGTAACACCAGTACCCACAGAGGCTGTTAGATATTTGGAAATGGAGGCTAAAAAATTCGGGGAAGTGTCAGGATACTCTTTAAATACTGGGAAAACACAGATTATAAAGAATAATAAGGTAGTGTGTCAAGATCCACAAGTGGTACAGACAGGAACTTATTTGGGTGTGACGATCACTACAGAGTTAGGAGAGTTAGTAGAATTAAACATAGATCCTATTATAAGAAAGGTGGGGAAAGACCTAGATAGACTCAACAACTTACACCTCACAATAGTTGGTAGAGTAAATATCATAAAGATATTAATTTTACCAAAATTCTTATACATCTTCAGGACAATCCCGCTATGGTTTGATAACCTTTGGTTTAAAAAGATCGAAGGAATGATTAACAGATTTATCTGGTCTAAAGGCAAAACTAGGAGAGCAGCAAGATATATGGTACTCCCAAGAGAGAGAGAAGGATGGGCTCTACCGGATCTGAAATCTTACTACTGGGCTGCAGCTCTACAGTATATGATTGGATTGATAGGAGGAGCAGAAGTAGAAGGGGAAGAGGATTTAGGATCATTAGCAATATATGGTGTATTGATGGGGGAAGAGGTTAAAAATATATTTTTGAAACATTTTGACACAGCTTACTTTAAAAGGACACGATTCAAGACCATCTGGGGAGCTTATAATATTTGGAAGGCCTTTACTAAGAAATATGGTTTGGAGATGATTAATAGATACACGAGAGTAAGAGACAATACAGTATTCCCTGAGGATATATTTTCTGATTTAGTATATATGGAGTGGTACCGGAAGGGGATAAAACAAGTGGGGGACTTGATGGGCACACAGGGGATGAAACAATTTGTGCAATTACAGGAGAAATATGATTTAGCAACAAGGCATTTTTTTTAAAATATCTCCAAGTAAGAAGCTTTCTGGAAAGCAAAAGGGGGGGCCCGAGAGGCTTTGAGAAAAATCCGATACTTGAGGTGATACATAGTGGAGTAGACTGCACTATTAAAAGGTTCTATGCAGAATTAATCGAATCAAAGCCAGATGATATGGTTAAGTGGGGGGAAAGCTGGGCGGTTAAACTAGATATAGAAGTGGAATGTTTTAACATGCCAGTAGAACTAGGACACAATATTTTGTGCTCTGCATCATTACAGGCTCAGCACTTCAAAACTATATACCGGTTATATTATACACCAGCAAAACTCGCACAATGGGGGGCGATTACTGGGATAAACTGTCCTAGGTGTGGAAGTCTACAGGCGGATATAATACATATTTTTGCAACATGTCCATGTTTATCAATAATACTGAATGAAATACAAATGTTTTTGCAAAGGGCATTGAAATTAACCGTCAACTTAACCCCCGTGATTGTGTTATTGGGAGTAGAATCGGGCAATGTGCATGGAGAGGGTAGTTATTTTTTTTTTGTCGCTATGGCTGTTTTTAGGTTATGTATTGCTTCAGCCTGGCTTGAGCAGTCAGCACCAGTATTCCAGCACTGGTTAGCTAAGGTTTTAAGTATATACAGTTTGGAAAAAGCAATATACTCTAGAAAAGGAAAGAATGGTAGGAAGTTAGGATTAAAAATATGGGAGCCGATAATAAAATGGAAGGAAGAAGTATAATGTATATAAGGATGTAACGAATATTGGGGCAGAAGGGAGGGTCCATAAGTGATTAGCAAGCAGCAATGCGATGAATGATTTTTTTGGAAAGAAGAAGTGTAATGTATATATTGTATATGATGTATAGGTTCATAAAAGTATATTAAGGGTAGGCGGGAGGAGTCACAGGTGTCCTTTTTTTTTTGTTTTAAGAAATAATGTGTTATATGATTTTTTGGGCAATTCTCAAGTACCCCATACGGTTGGATTGAATTATTTCTAAATCTAAGCCCCTCATGATGTATATGTTTTTTCTTTATGTGCAATATAGCATAAGGTGTTCTTTCTTTTATTGTTTTTTCTTTCTCTTTATGGAAATATGATTGAGTTGATATAGTAAACTGTTCCTCACCCCCGGTGTAGGGGGGGAAAATAATGTGTAAAAAGCTGTTAATAAAAAGGAAAAAAATAATAATATTAGATTATTATTTTACCTTCCTTTTTTTAAATGAAGGTGGTACCAGTAAAAGGCAATTTCCCTTTGCAGCTGTTTTAGCCTTAAAATGAGACTACGCACTAGGGCCCCATTGGGAAGCTCTTTTAAGAAAAAAGTGAAATATGCACCAGAGTTTGATTTTAATGGTATAAACTAACCATTCACAGAGAGCTGCAAGATTGTGAACTTTTTTTGCACAACTATGCCAACAGAGAAAAACCGATTCTGAAAAGGGGGTGGTGAAAAACCAACATTTTAGTGTTTCTCATACCTGTAATTAAGAAACAGTCCTATTAACCACGTGTAAAATTCATGTTGGTAGCACTGCTAAAATATTAAATATGGTAAAAATAAAATGCTGCTTATAAATATTGCTTTAAACAAGGGAGCGGGATTTTAATGGTTTCTATAGCCAGCTAGGATGTGCTATAAAGCTATTAGAACATTCCAACATTCCACCACATGAGGGAAGAATGTCCTAATAGAAAAAACAAAGGCATCACAGATTGAGGGAGTTGATATCCCCTCGACTCTGAAGCCTTTGTTTCTCAGATGCTGCTGTGAATGTTCAACTGTTAACAGCCGTGTGCAGGGCTACAGCTGTTATCTGTTGAGCATTCACTCAAGAGTTGTAAAAGAGGTTGAAGTCACCCTCTCCTTCTCTGTAGCTCAGCTAAATCGTTTTTTGTAGTCCAACCAAGCCAGGGAGAACCAGGAGCTGAGCAGCATTTACCCCTCCCTTCTTCTGAAGCCCCAGTGACACTATGAGCTACAGGAGGATCGAAGGGTGAAGGCTCTGTGCGTTCTACTGCAGATCCTCTGCCTTTCTCTTTCCCCTGCCCAGTCCATATATTTTGGAGTGGCAGGGTAAAGAGAAAGGCAGAGGACATTAGGATATTGAAATAGTGAGGGCAGCGGGCCTATACCAGCTTATATGAACCACTGCTGCTGCATTTTCTTCAATGGAGCTCCCAACATCCCAGTGTTCTATATACTGGTAAATGTTAGGCCTATTTGCATCATTAACAATATTGAACACTTCTGACAAATCTAGCAGAATAAACAGTTCAAGCTCATCTCGGTCTCCTGCCTTTAAGATATTGCAAACTGGTCTGTTATATTGCATGTTGTTACCAGTGTGGGATTTTAAATTGTGTGCTGGGTGCAAGTTGATAGAGTTAGTTATTGTTTTGATTAAGATCATCATCAATAAATGATTTAAGAATAGTCATCAGCAGCTCCAGTGATTTTCAGAATCCCAGGCAAAATGATAGCTTGACTTTTGGGCTGTCTCTATCCTCTTACAAAAATGGGGTTATTTATTTGCAATATGCCACCACCTTGTGATAGTGCCATAAGATAGCTGCCTATAGTTGACTAAATGGAACAACAAAACCTGATCATTAGAGGAGAGGGTCTTCTTGAAGCTATATGAAAACCCTGTGATGCAGAGTATGTGCCAATAAAAAGGGTTATTATGCAACAACAAAAATGCTTCAACAATCCACAAGTTAGCTTTCCAGTCATTTGCTTGAAAAAAAAAGATTATTAGCATCCTGTTGCAGGATGTTAACAATAAAAAAGTTTTAATCAGTGTTAGCAGATGCAAATCTTTAGGCAATGGCCTCCTTTGTCACTGGTTTTGCATCTGCCTGTGCCAGAATAAAACAAGTTGATTGCAATCAGAATGCCCAATAGCACATTGATTCCTTGCTCCATTTAGTGATGAAATAATAGAATGGGGAATACTTGTGTTGTGTACACTGGCAGGGTCATTACATTAACTATAAATGCATTAAGTTAATACCATTACCTGGGCTCCCACAGTGCATAAAATCAAGTCTTTAAGCGGTGGGCCTGTGTGAGGTGCTGGCCGGCTAGGGGCAACTAAGATCCGGCATGGAAGTGCATGCACAGGCTTTCCTGCTAAGGACGTTGCTATCAAGAGCATTGGCAGTGATCAGCATAATGTGGTTACCTTAATGTTAATGCAGGTATTACTAAGGTAATTACATGGACCACCCCATCACAATGCTTATTAAAGTAACTCTGTCTTTTTATGTGACCAGAAAGCAACCTTAAATCTGCTCCACTGGCATAAAAGAGACAAATTTCCAATGTTTCCAAATTCACCCAAATATGTTGTCCTGTGCTAGTCTACAATGCCTACCACTTTACGGGGAAGGATGGTCTCCAATTGCTAACAAATGCTGAGTAGAAAAAGTTACTTACCTTTAGTAATGATCTTTCTGGTGGATACTCTATCTACTTACAGATTCCTCACCTGTAGAATATTCCCTGGCACCAGAATGATTTGAAAACTTAAATGCTCTTCTGTTGTTGGTAGGGGGTGATGACTTCGTATTGAGATCAGAAGTGGCCTCTGATGACATCACTGGAGCCATATACCCACCACCCCAGGGTAACAACGTCAGTTCCTATCCATTTTTCCCTCCACTTTTGAGGTGAATGGTTCGACTGAAAACGAATAGTAGTGCATTACAAAAACAGAATTTAGGATCTCATTAATTTTCTCTATAGTACATTCATTAACTGCGGAGGTGGACAGTTTGGTCAGGATTGTGGAAGTAAACAGAGTATCGATCACAAAGATCGTTGCCACAAATGGTTTTTAATCATATCTGAAACTCCCACAATCTAAAAACTCCCAGCACTGGTTGAGTCCTCTACGGCAGTACTCACCTACCATGGAGTGCAATAACATCTATTTTGAAGCATGTCACCATTAGTTGTGGGTAAGGTGATATATCCACAAATCTATTTTTATCCACATAGATTGCACCCTAGATTAAGGTTCTTGGAACCTGGCCCCTCATAGTGTGATTAATTATAGATGAGGAGGACAAGGCTAGGTTTTGCCCCTATGTCTCTTCTCTCTCTCTCTCTCTGTACCCTGCCACTCAGCAAACAGTTTTTGGTCACTGTACGGAATAAGTATGAGTACCAAATCATCCAGTTGAAATTCTCTCATTCTAGTTTTGCTGTCATAAATGTGCTGTTTAATTTGAGCGTTCTCTAGATTTTATTTAACTAACTATCTAAGTTTCCTAAGTCTAATCTGCAATTGGGAGGTGTACTCTGGTAAGGCTTTGTTTTCCACTTATTTGTCTTTCCAGGCTTCTTTTGCCATCCCTATAAAAGTTCTAGACTTTCGATCAAATAGTAACTCAAGCGAAGAGAGCTATAAACTGTTGTGGGGTTGGTACCAATTAGTAAAGGAGGCAAAGATGATCATTTGAACCAAATTTCGACCCTCATTCTCCCAGATTTTATACTGTCAGTTTTAGTGTAGCGTTGTAATGCTGCACTTACCTGTCTGCCTGGGGATGGTAACCTGATGTACATAACTGTTTGATCCCTAACTCGGCATACCTCTTTCATTAATTTTGAAACACAAAAACATCCATCATAAGTAACAATCTCATCCCTTTTAGAAACCCTATTCTAGAAAAAAACATCTATTTGTGGTAGGGTTATTTGATTGGTGGTGGGGATGGCTTTGGGATATTTTGAGGCATAACCAACTATAACACAGATATGTTGTATATTTTGGTGAATCGAAGTAACGGTCTAATCAAATCCATTCTGACTCTTTGGAATGGAATATCCATACAAGGCTTTTGCTAAAAAGCGTCTTTATGAGTTTTATCGGGGTGAATCAATTTGCAAGTAGACCATTTTCTACAGTACTTTTTAATGTACCAAATATCACACACCAGTTAAAGTGTTCGGAAATAGTCTTTTTCTTTCTTCCTAGAAAGAAACGCACCCTTTATAGGAAAATGTAGTCCTACCTCATGATTTTTCTCTTCTTGTTTTACCTTGCTATCAATCTTTTTGCAAACTTTTTTAAAATCGGCATCCTTCCTCCAAGGCTCCTATGACAAGCCAAGTAACGCTCTCAATGTCCTTTTTTTCTGGTCTTCTTTCCTTTCAAATTTTTGGATTCTTCCATGGGGTACTAGGTTGTTATTCCTGGGCAAACAGAGGATCCCAGTGTAGGGGTTGATGGCAAAGGAGTGTGTTTAGAAAGGAGTCAAATTGAGGTGTGTCTGTCTCAATAATTATGTCTTCTGAGAGATTAGGGATTACCCCCACCTGTGACTGTATTGAGGAGCGACCCAGAGGTCTAACTCTTACTGTTTAGCCAAGGGTTTCTTATTTATATTTCAAGGGACACATTTAATTGTTACTTTCTATTGAGGCAGTATTTGTTCAGGATGGATAAAGGAGCCTTTCTCTACAGACTGAAGGTCGTCTAAATCTAATAGTCTTTTAAGTGAATGTCCATTAGTTTGGACTGGCAAGTGACATTGTTGTTGAGAACAGTGCCCAAAATATACTCAGCGGGTACCAAAATTGTGTTATTCTTAATCTTTCCTGCCTTTGGGGTAAAAAGATTTGATTGGTCCCCGGTCCCCACATTTAAAACATTAAGGACTGTTAGAAGACTATATAAGGGATTTCTTGACTGGCCAAAACAAGGGAGCTTTGGGGGGGGGGGGGGGGGTAGTCACAACAAATTTTTATGAACACGTAGGAGCTGAAGAGCTGAGATATCCCCTTCCTATATCGCCCACTGATCCCATTCGTAGTTGCTGGACACCAGCCAAAGCCCAAAGAGCCCCTTCCTGCAGCAGTTTGCTCAGAGATCAATAGAAACATAGGGCATCATTAGGATGGTGGACGTACTTTGTCCGCCCGCCATCCTTTCGTAGAATGGGACCGCCCACCATTGGTGCGAGGGTCCCGTGGGTGACATTAGGATCCACCAGGTAGGTCGCTCCCACTCCGCACAGCACCGCATGTGCCTCCCTGCCCCAGCTGCTGCTGCGGAGGAAGTTTGAGGCCCTCTGCTACCACCTGCGCCTCATCCCTGGTGGCCAGTGGTAGGCCGTAGGTAGGTTTTTTCATCCTGCGTTTTATTGCTTTTATTGTATTGCCTGTATTTTCACTGTTGTGTCTGTGGCTGCTGTTGTCTGTCTTCCCCAGCTGCCTGTACGTTGTCCGGGCACCTTTTTCTTCCCTCTGTTCCCCTCGCTGTCCCCGTGTTCTCTCTGCCCGGTCTTTGCTTCTGTACCCCTCGCTGCCCCCGTGTCTCTGCCTGGTTTTCCCTTCTGTTCCAATCGCTGCCCCCGTGCCTCTCTGCCCCTTCTGCCTTCTGTTCTTAGCTGCCCCTGTATTTCTTTATTCTGTATTTTGCCTCTTGTTTTTCTGGTATTTCTGCGTCCTTTTTGCCTTCTGTTCCACTCGTTTTTTGTGCCTGTCTGCCTTCCACTCGTTTTTCCCTCGTTTTTGTACCCCTTTTGCCTTCTGTTCCACTCATTTTCTGTGCCCTTCTGCCCTCTATCCCACTCGCTTTTTTGTGCCCTCTTGCCCTCCTCCCTTCCCTGCCACTCGTTTTTCCCTCAATTTTGTGCCCCTTTTGCCTTTTGTTCCACTTGTTTTTTGTGCCCTTCTGCCCTCTGTGCCACTCATTTTTCCCTCAAATTTGTGCCCCTTTTTCCTTCTGTCACCTTCATTGTCCCTCATCGCCCTCGCCGCTGCGTCCCCTGTGGCCCCACCCCCTGACTGCCCACTACCCATTTGCTGCCTCTGCCTCCCGCCTCCTAGCTGCTCCTCCCTCCCACCTCCCCATATATGCCCGCCGCTGCATGGCTGCGCCTAAGGCAAGCCCGTCTGCACCCGTCCGCGCCTGGACCGTGCCCAGTGCCAGAACCCCTGGCCACCGCACCCGCCACGACGACCGCCGCCACTACGATGCCAGCACTCTGCACGCTCGCAACTCCAGATGGAGCCACACCTGCTTCAAGGCCACCCTGAAACGCACACACAGCCCCTTCACCGGCCGGAACTGCAGCTACACCAGCCTCAGAGCCGACGAACCACCCGCAAGAAAGACCCCAACCACCATCGATGCATACTACTGAACACCAGCTCCACATGAAATCATGCCAACGAGCTCTGGGACCTGCTTGACACAACATCCCCAGATGTCGCCATCCTGACAGAGACCTGGTTTAACAACTTCTCCGCACCCGACATCGCCATAGCCATCCCAGACGGCTACAAGATCACCCAGAGAGACCGCACCAACGGAGTCGGAGGAGGAATTGCCATCGTCAACAAGAACAGCATCAGGGTCTCGGCTAGCACCGCCGATGTGCTCAGCACTGCCGAACACATGCATTTCCAGATCCAAACAGACCCTTACTCCACCATCAGAGGCACCCTTTTTTTTTTTTTTTTTTTTTTTTTATTTATTTATTATGCAAAGATAACAGCACAGTACAATGTGCGAGGAGCCCTTCGCCTACAACCCTTCACAGGCCGGCGGTGGACTGCCTCGCCACAGTCATGACACTTACATTTAACAAGCAGTAGGACCTGTAGATCAAGGCTTAGGTCTCAGTGGCAATACAAATCAAGCAGGGCGACCCCCGCTCGCTATTCCTTACTGCGTTGCGGTGTGCATTGCGCGTACCTTAAACAAAAACTGTACATTTTTATCATTTTCTCCCAGCTAACTCCCCAACTCATGAACCCCCCCCTCCCACAACCGGTCCCAAGTGTGTGCTTCTCGTGTGTGGTAGTGTGCATCCCAGTGGCGTGTGCGGCTCATGTCAGTCATAGCTTCCCAGCATCTCAGCAGGGGCTCTCTAACATCCCCTACAGACAGGGGAGTGGTGTCCTTTCCCCCCCGAGACGTATCACAGTGCAGTGTAAGAGTCTAACCGGGCTCCGTGTGCAGTTCACTGTCTATGTCTTCCCCCTCTCCCTCCGTGGAGGCATCCCCTTCTATTCTGGAGGTTAGGTAACTCTGGTACAGCCCCCAAAAGTTCTTAGGGCGGCTACGGGGCGGGAGGAGCTCGCTGTATGTGTCTGCTTGCGTGTTGCAGTATTTCATGTCACAAGTCCACCTCTTCAGTGTGGGTAGGGGCCCACGCAACCAGCACAGTGCCACCACTCTTTTCGCAAGGAGCATGCCCATGCTCACCAGCCTCCTCACCGCAACAGGTATCTCCTTCGTGTAACCCATCAGTGCGAGGGCCGGGCTAAGGGTCAAGTCCAGCTCCACTATAGTACTAAGTTCTGCGAATACGCTTGCCCAGAACTTCTGAACTCCTGGGCACCACCAGGCTAAATGCAGGAAGTCCGCCACCGGCGCGTGACATCTCTCACAGCGGGGCGAGTCACGTAGGCCGTACCTATGCAAGCGTTCCGGCGTGTGATACACCCGCTGCAGGAATTTAAAGTGGATCAAACGGTGTCGCCCGTTTAGGGAAATGCGCCTGGTTGCCGCGCAGCAGTACCCCCACATGTTGTCGTCAACTGGAGTCCCTAGGTCAGTCTGCCAAGCTAACCGCGCCCTAGTGTAGTGTAGTGCCGTGTGCTCATGACCTATCGTGTAAAGCCTAGAAATCAATTTCTTCGGGTTCTCGGTATCTATGATGTATACTAGTTCCGGGACGTCAGGGGGTTCCTCAAGGTCAGGGCCCAACAGCTCCAGCAGCGCACTCCTCACTCTATGATACTGAAAGCGGTGGAGCACCGAGGCACGCCCCCCCCGCGCGCGAGTTGATCCCACGTCTTCACCTTCCCTTGCACAAAGAGGTCGCCCATGGTGCGTACGCCCAATTCGTTAAGGGCCTTGTAGACACCGGGTTCCGCCAATGTTGGGAGCCATAGCGCCCATTGTATCGGCATGTTGGATGCGTACATCAGGACTTTGTCTTGGCGCTGCAGTATAGAGTGCCAGGCATGATTAGTGGACAGGAGGGAGTCCAGCACTCCCACTCTGCGGTCTTTGGGCCCGCATATGGTCGCTGGGAGTGGGGTGGGGTCCGCAAACAGCCGCTCCAGGATAACATGCGGTATATCCCGGTTACCGTGAATCCAGGTGTGTAGATGGGAGGCTTGCGCAACCCGGTGGTAACGCTCCAGGTTCGGGGCAGCTAAGCCACCCTGCTCGTACGGCAGCTGCAGCACCTTCCACTGCACTCTAGGCTGCTTGCCAGCCCACGCCAATCTCACCAGTAGTTTGTTCATGGTAGCAAAGAAAGCCTTCGAGAGGACCATCGGGAGGTTATTAAAAAGGAACAGAAATCGAGGGAGAATTACCATTTTCATCATAGCTATTCTGCCCATCAGTGACAGCGGAAGCTTGATCCAAACTTCTACGTCATCTACAAGTTTGCTGTATGCTACCCCGTAGTTTTCCCTCATCAGCACATCAGGATCTGTGTGGAGCATGATGCCTAAATACCTCACCGGTTCCGTGGACCAGTGGAGCGGGTAATCCATCTCGAATGGTTCTGTGATAGGGGTCAGTGGGAAGGCCACCGACTTTGGCCAGTTGACCTTTAGTCCCGAGAGCGCGCCAAATCTCACCACTTCTCGTAAGACCGACGACAGGTTATTGGCTGGGTCTCTAATGTACAGCAGAGTGTCATCTGCGTACGTGGATATGCCAAGCTTGTATGTAGGGTAGCTTATGGCCTCATAGGAGTGGTATTCCCGCATCGCGCACGCCAGTGGCTCCGCCACCAGGGCGTATAGCAACGGGGAGAGTGGGCATCCCTGCCTTGTGCCCCTGCTGATGGCGATCGGCTCCGAGACTGCGTCCCCCAGCCTGATCCTCGCCGTGGGCAAATGATAAAGCGCGCCCAGGAGTTGGAGGAAGAGCTCCCCCAGTCCCAGCTTTTTCAGTACCCTGCGCATGAAGGGCCACTCCACCGAGTCAAAGGCCTTCTCCATGTCGAGGAACACCGCCATGGCTTTTGTATCATGCCTAGTGTGCTGCATGGCCCCCAAAACAGTGCGAAGGTTGTAAGTGAGGTTCCTAGCTGGGATAAACCCTGCCTGCTCCGGGGCTACCAACTCCGGGGCCACTAGTGCCAGTCTGGTCGCCAGGACTTTCGCATAAAGCTTAGCGTCCACATTCAGCAGGGAAAGGGGGCGGTAGGAACCTGGGAGATCCGGAGGCCTGCCCGGCTTCAAGATTGTGACGATGAGCGCCTCTCTCATCGAGGGCGGCATAGCGCCGTACTCGCAAATCTCGTCAAAGAGTGTGGAGAGGTAAGGCAACAGCTTGTCCTTGTATGCCTTATAGAATGCTACCGACAGCCCGTCTATCCCGGGGGCGCTTTCGGACCTCATGGTATCGAGCGCGTCCGATATTTCCTCCCGGAGTATAGGGGACATCAGGAACTCCCTCTGCCAGTTCTCGAGGAACGGCATCTTAATGTAGTCTAAATAGTGGTCTATTTGGTCCTCCACCCCAGTGATCTTGGTAGTGTAGAGATCCCCATAGAATCTCCTAAATTCCGCTAGAACGCCGTCCTCCGTGGTGACTCTCTCTCCCCCCGGAGTTTGCATTTCCGGGATTGTTTGCCTACGCCTAGTGCCCTTCATTATCCTAGCTAGCAGTGCTCCAGGCCGGTCACCCTCTCCATAAGAGCGCGCTGACGCATACTTTCCCAGGTGCCTAACCTCTCTATCCGCTTCCTCCTGGAACTCTTTCATTAGGTCCTGTAAGGTCCCATCCCCGAGTGGTGTCGGGTTCAGAAGCTGGCGGCGCTCGCAGTCCGCAATCTGCCCCTCAAGGAGCTTAAGCCTGTTCCTAATAGCTTTGAGAACACTGGAGTGTTTCGCCATGGCCACTCCCCTGACATAGACTTTGAATGCCTCCCAGACTGTCCCAAATCTGTCGACTGAGCCTACGTTAGTGGCAAAGTAGGTATCAATGTCCTCCCCCAGGTCTGCCCTAAATGCCTCATCTAGTAGTGAGTATGGCGGGAAGCGCCACGTGAACGGAGGGATTCTCTTCTTGGGAGTGTTCAGCACTAGCACTACTGGGGAGTGGTCCGACAGGGTGCGGGGGAGCACACTGCAGCCTTTAACCATGGGAAGCAGCGTGTGCGTGGACAGCCAGTGATCAATCCTGGTATGGATGTTATGGTACGCAGAGTAGTGTGTGTATCCCCCCTGGCCGTAATGCCTATCTCTCCAGACGTCTACCAGCCCTAGGCGCAACATTTCAGCCTGCATCTGCAGCGCGGCCGCCGCCGGGCGCCGGGGGGGGCCTGCCGACCTATCTAGCTCTGAGTTGAATGTGAAGTTGAAGTCCCCCCCCCAGAGCATTCTATCGGCGGGGCATTCAGCGCAGTGGCTCGCCACTGCCGCAAAGAAGTCCGGGGAATCGTAGTTTGGGCCATAGATGTTCATGACTAGTATGTCGTGGCCCTTGCCTACGCACCTGCTCAAAACAAATCTACCCTCCGGGTCAGCTTTCAGCAGTGTGAGCGACAACTTGGATTTGGGGTTAACCCATGTAAGGACCCCCCTTGCATGTGTGGTGAAGCCCGCGTAGGTGGCGTTTCCCTGAATCCCCCTGTGCGTGAGCATCTTGCTGGTGTCGGGCAAGTGTGTTTCCTGCAGCAGCGCCAGATCTATGTGGTGTCGGAGAAGGTACTGGAGCACCTTGCGCAGTTTTCGGTAATCATTTAACCCCCTAACGTTCCACGTAATAGCCTTGAGGGTCTCCGAGTCACTCAGCAGGTTGGCATGTGATGCATCAGCCATAGTCCCCATAGAAGCAAATTGACAGCAAGGCCCAACCATCCACCGGCCCTCTCCATCTACAGCATTCGCCTACGCCCTCCAAGTAGCACAACAGTTCAAAGCACAGTTCGGACCCTTTCCCCAAACAGTTCTGAACCCACAGGCCCCAATTCCCCCCCCAACCACAGTCCGCCAACCCCAACCTGGCGTGAACGAATCCCCCAACTCTCGCATCCCCCCGCCTCCCACAGTCACTCAACCCCCAACCTGGTGTGACCGAAATTCCCGTGTCCCTCCCCCCCCCCACTTCCCTACTCATGCAACAATTCCCCATCTCGGCTCAAACCGAGCCGTAACCGCAGTGCGCGCTGGGGCAGAGGTAGCCTGTGTAGTCCTCTTGTCGTCCTCCTCCCCACCGGGACTATCAAACAGTGTCCTTCAGCTTGCCCCTTTGCCAGCGCCTCGGTTACTAGGTCTAGCAGTATCCGCACTACTCCGTAGTTCAACAACGTGTTGGCAATCCCGTCCCCCTCCTCCCCCCACGCCCAGAATCTTCAGCACATTGCAGTGTCTCGCTTTTGGGATTCAAATCGCGCCAAGGGCATTTTCAGTAGCACAAATGCCGCACCCCGGCGACCCCAGTACATAACACACAAATCTCACCCACAGTTCAGCGCGTAGCAGTCCAGGGCCTATGGCCGTGCGCTCCGGGCAGCCATCTCCCCTTAGTTCAGCGAGGGGACGTAGGGGCACTAAGGCGCTCAGATATACGGGTTGCACTGCTTACCGCCCCCTGTAACTCAGTCTTGTTCCTCGAGGTCCCCAGTGCCGTTTCGGTCCGCCGTGTGTGGATTCGGACTCCCCCGGGCCTCCTTCATCCAGACTTTCAAGGATTTCTGCAGTTCTTTGGGATCCGTGAAGAAGTGCGAGTGTCCCTGCCTGTTGATGCGCAGTCTCGCTGGGTATAACATAGCGTAGTCCAGGCCCAGTTCTCTAAGTTGCTGTTTGTATGGAACAAATTTTCTTCTTTCTTCCTGGACCTTTGAGGTGAAGTCGGGGTATAGCGATATGTCCATTCCCTCATACTGTAGCTTGCCCTTTTCCCGGGCTGCTCTGAGGGCAGCGTCTCTGTCCCTGTAATTCAATAATTTCGCTATTATCGGCCTAGGGCTGGCGCCCGGGGGAGGCCTCGGGCCGAGGGTGCGGTGGGCGCGTTCCACTATAAACATTGGCGAGAAGGTGTCGTCCCCCAGCATCGTCTTCAAAAGTTTTTCAATAAACAGCTCCATTTTGCCCGTTTGGGTCGATTCGGCCACACCTGTGACGCGGATGTTGGAGCGCCGGGAACGCGCCTCTAAGTCCTCCGACTTCTCCTGGATGACCTGAAGCAGCCTACCGAATTGTTTACGATCCGAATCCCACTCGGTTTGGGCCTCCTCCGCCTCGGTGAGTCTGCGTTCTGCCATGTCCAGCCTCTCCGCATGCTTGTCCACTCTTTCTGTCATCCGGTCCATTCGGTAGGCCAGCGCGTCAATCTTACTTCCAATGGCTGACATACCTTCCTGCAGCCCCTTCTCCATAGTGTTGAGCATCTCTTTTATCTCAGCGCATAGTGAGGGGCTCTGATCGCTAGCCGTGTTCGGAGATTGGGCGGCCGGCCTTTCCGGTTCCTTCTGCCGCCGCTGCTCGAACGCCAGCTTCGTTTGGGTCCGGTCCCCCTTGACCATGGTGAAAGTTCGAGGGGGGAGCGGGTTTCTCCGTTGGGGGGGCCCGCTGTGGTAGAGAGTGGCGTCCGTGGAGTAACTAGTTGGGCTGCGTCTAGAGTGCAGCCTGCCGGGGCCCGATGGCCTCCAGCGTCCACTATATGTCCCAGGGCGGAAGGGGGAGTCCGCTCTCGTAGGAGGGGAGCTATGCCCGCAGGAGTCTGCCCCGACCAGTGCCCAGTTCTCCTTATCTGTGTGGCCGGCTGTCGATATATGGGGCCCGGGCCGGGCCTACCTCCAGGACGCTCCGCGATCACCACGTGGGCTGCAACCGGCTCCGCAGTCTCACCGGCGTGTCCACCGCTGCTCCCGCCGGCTCCCAAGTGTGTGCCAGCACCTCCGGTGCGCAGTTTCTCAGCGCGGGGCAGTCAGGGGGCCAGCCGCCGTCAGGTGTTTTCAGGCGCCCAGCCGGCCGCTCGCCGCCGCCGCACGTCGGGTGACGTCGCTCGGCCTCGCCGAGTAGGAAAGACCGGGGATTCTGGCCTGGTCCGGCGTCAGCAGGGCAGTCGGGCAAAGTAGGGTTTCCCTAGGCCGATTTCGGCCAGGATTGCAGTCGGAGGTTCGCTAGTGTCCGCGGGGACGACGTCCGCTGATTGCAAGTGTGAGGCACCGCTAGAAGAGGATAAATGCCGGATAGATGGTGGCGCTGGCTCGGAGCTTCGCACTTACGCGTCCGCCATTGACGCCGGCTAGCTCCGCCCCATCATCAGAGGCACCCTTGTCTACCGACCTCCCGGACCCCGCCCCCTGTTCAGCGACTTCATCACTGACTTGATCAGCATCCACGCCCTGACCTCCACCGACTACATCCTCCTCAGAGACCTAAATTTTCACCTTGAGAGCAACAACGACAACAACTCACAACCCTGATCGATAACCTCGCCAACCTCGGACTGAAGCAACTCATCACATCGCACACCCACTCCGCCGGCCACAAGCTCAACCCTGTCAGCACACCACTGAACTCTGGAGCGACCACCGCTGCATCCACTTTGCCTTCCAGAAACCCACCACACACCACCGCACCCAACAGATCCCCCGCCGCTGCTGGAGCAAAATCACCAAAGACCAACTACATGCAAACCTCACTCTCAGCCCACCCACCGAACCCTCCAACACCGACGTTGCTGCCAACAGCCTCAGACGCTGGATTGAGGACTGCGCCAATACCCACACCCTGCTGAAGAAACCCCCCCAAAGAGACACCAGCAAGATGGCCAGCTGGTTCACCCCAGAACTCCTAGCCTCCAAGCAAGCCTGCCGAAAACTAGAGAAGAAATGGCACAGTGAACAAACTCTGGACAGCCACGCAGCACACAAGGACGCCATCCGCAGCCACCACCACCTCATAAGGGCAGCCAAAAGGACCTCCTTCAAAGACCGCCTCGACAACAATGCACACAATAGCAAGGAGCTTTTCAACATCGTGAAGGAACTCTCCAACCCCAGCTCCAACACCAATTACATCCCACCATCGCAAGCCCTGTGTGACTTCCTCGCAACCTTCTTGCACCGCAAGATAGCAGACATCCATGACAGTTTCAACACCCAGACAACCCCAACAGACAGCAACACAACAGACCCTCCGTACACCATCAACCACGACCCCCTGATAGCCTGGGCCAGCATGAGCATCGATGACATTGTCAAGACCATACGCACAATCCACTCTGGCTCTCCGTCAGACCGATTCCCACACCACATCTTCAACAGAGCAAGCAGCTCCATCGCACTCCACCTGCGCAACGTCATCAATCTCTCCCTTGAGACGGTGACCTTCCCAGAGATCTGGAAACATGCAGAGATCAATGCCCTACTCAAAAAACCTAGGGTAGACCCTAGAGACCTCAAGAACTTGCCACTGATGACATCAGGACCCTGCTGGACAACGGCGAGACCGCAGCACTCAATCTCTTAGACCTCTCTGCTGCCTTCCACACAGTCTGCCACCACACACTACGCGCACGCCTCCACCCCACAGGGTTCCGAGACAAGGCTCTGGACTGGACCACCTCCTTCCTCTCCGGCAGAACCCAGAGCGTCTGCCTCTCCCCATTCCGTTCCAAAGCCTCCGAGATCATATGCAGCGTACCCCAGGGATCCTCCCTCAGCCCAATACTGTTCAACATTTACATGGCCCAGCTCTCACACGTAGCCCGACAGCACAACCTCAGCATAATCTCCTACACCGATGACACTCAGCTGATCCTCTCCCTCACCAAGGACCCCATCACCGCCAAAGCCAACCTTCACGCAGGAATGAAGGCCGACGCCGACTGGATGAAGACCAGCCGTTTGAAGCTGAACTCGGACAAGACAGAGGTCCTCATCCTCGGCTCCAACCCTTCAGCCTGGGACGATTCCTCTTGGCCGATGGCACTGGGGGCAGCCCCGACAACCACCGACCATGCACGCAACCTGGGAATCATCCTCGACTCAACGCTCTCAATGACCAAGCAAGTCAATGCCTTCTCCTCCTCCTGCTTCGAAACCCTCTGCATGCTCCGCAAGATCTACAGATGGATCCCGACAGATGCAAGAAAGACATTCACCCAGGCCCTCGTCAGCAGCAGACTTGACTACGAAAACACCCTATACGCGGGAGCCCTGACCAGGCTCATCAAACGACTACAACGCATCCAAAACACCTCAGCCCAACTGATCATCGACGTCCCACGCCACGGCCACATCATCCCCCTCCTGAGAAACCTGCACTGGCTCCCCGTCAACAAGAGGCTATCCTTCAAACTCCACACCCATGCACACAAGGCACTCCACAAGACTGGCCCAGCCTACCTCAACAGACGGCTCTCCTTCTACATCCCCAACCGCCAGCTACGCTCCACCGACCTCTCACTCGCCACCGTCCCGCGCATCCGAAGAACAACCACTGGTGGGAGATCCTTCTCCAACCTCGCCGCCAAGAACACCCTCCCACTGAGCCTACAACAGGCCCAAGTCCGGCTGACCTTCAGGAGGATACTCAAGACCTGGCTGTTCGATCAGGAGCGCCCCCCCCTCCAGCACCTCGAGACCCTCGCGGGTATGTAGTGTGCTTTACAAATGATTGATTGATTGATTGATAGGATGCGCCCACCACACTGGCAGGCGCATCCTGCATTATTGACATTGCGGCGGGTGGTGCTCTCAGCCTGCCCGCTGCAATGCCAAAAAGGCATGTCGTGCAGTTCCATTCACAACGTGGCAGGCACCGTGCGGTGCCTGCAATATTGTGCATGGAACTGCGGGGGGTACCATAGGACCCCCCATGTTCACCCTCCACACTCCAGAATCACTGGGGGCCCGCTATGGGCCCCCTATCGTGAGAACCGCCAGCTTTTCCGTGGCAGCATTGCCGCCATGGAAAGGCATAACCCCACATGCATCATAATATGGATGGCGTGTCTACCAGACACCGCCACCATATTAACTGCTTTTCCACCCGGGCGGATTCCCAACCTGCAGAAAACCGGCGGATGGTCTTTCTGTCCACCGGAGTCCCTCCGCCATATTAATATGGGAAATTTGCATGCTGGCGGGCACAAATGTCGGGCGGATCGCCACCGCCATGCAGGCGGTGGTGAGCCACCCAACATGCTAATGGGCCCAATAGTAATAAACTTCTTTCCCTGCATCTTGCAATCTGATTGACTGAGAGGTGCAAAGAATACACGACTCGCCCTAAAAAAACAGCTGGTGGGTAAGTCTGACTGTAAGAGAATTTTTTTTATGACTCCCCCTGAGTGTGACACTGTTTGAATTATCTTGATAAGTGGAGTATTAATCCCGTTTGGACTTGAGTACCACTCTCATCCTAGGTACCACAATGACAATGGACATCCAGACGACCACAGCACTGTATAAATGCTAATAGTGAATAATTCTTTAAAAATTCATAACCCCAGTTATACTTAAATGATTCATATCATTCTGGTATCTAAAATTATATTAAAATATGCTTCATTCTTATAAATTGGTATCAGATTTCTTTTAAGTCGTGTATTTTACTTGATTGCCCATGTTGGGACTGAAATGCTTAACACATGTTCCTTTGGAAAAAGCCTGACTATTCGATGCCACACTACCACAGGATGTGTTAGGGATTTATTAAAAGAAAGCAAAGCACCTAACTGACGGTAACATGAAGTAATTACATAGAGCCTAACAATTTCACTGCATAATAACCCGATTTCCTACAAAGCCCCTACGTTTTAAAATGGCCCTTTCAATATCCACATAGGAAGTAGTCCAGTGGGATTAGCCGATCGGTAGGCTGCTTGCATGTACCCCACAGCGATCAGTCACAGAGAGTTCCTCCATTTCTCTGGAGATCATTTGCAGTCTGTGTGTAATGTTCAGAGTTGCTAACAACCTAATTGAGGTCTTCCCCAGGAGTATATTTTTGTAAGACAACAGAGAGGATGGTTGTATTGCCTCTAGGTTGTGCAAGCACATCCATCAGTTTGACCAAGTCGTTGAATAGGTCATAACCTAATGAGTCTATTGCTCGACCTGGTTTAGGATTTTTTGCAGGAGACTCTCTCAATGCTGTTCGGCCACTTTTACATACCTCTCCAGGGCCCATTCCATTTTCTTCTGGCCCTTAGCCAGATGGTCAGCCAGGGCTCCATATGGATGTTATGTTAGTCATATCCCACTTCTGACTCAACCTTTGGACGATGGGGAATGCGATTCACTGTAATTAGGGATCATGCACAGGCCTTTTCTTTTTAATACCTGAAGTTGATATGGTGGGTTTAGCTTGTTTTAATCAATGTGGAAAAAAGATACTAAGTTAATAAAGTATTTCTACTGTTTTTTTTAATACCTTAGATTCTCCCTGTCCAATAATGTAACATGTTCTTCCTCTAATCTTTTTGAGTAGTCATATTGCTCAGTGTCTATTCTACCAAAAGTTTCCTGAAACATCAAATGTAGAACTTTTTTGCCAACTTATTACTCTGAGAAACGAGGGGCACTGGGACCAACCTGCCAAGATGATGGTGAGGTGTAGTTGGGCAAATGCAAAAACCACAGGTGATGGACAATATGCAGAACAATGTCATACATTCACCCCGGTACAGAGATCTGGGCCTAAATCCATCGTTTTTTTGCACTCCACGCCACCCCAGTTCAGACATGGCCATATGCAAATCGGTCTTCCCCTGTGCCTCATGTGAACAGTCCAGCCCGAACTGCCAAGCCATGCCTTCCCTCGACCGGAAACAAGCTTCCGAGGACCGGTTTCTGGCATTCCAGCCGTCTTCAGCCCGGCTTGCTTGAATCTAGTGGTGTGGAGTGCATGGGACTCACGTCTGAGCATACCCATCCCACTCCGGGTGACAAATGCAAAAACCACAGGTGATGGACAGAATGCAGAACAATGTCATACATTTATTCCAGTACAGAGATCTGGGCCTAAATCCATCGTTTTTTTGCACTCCACACCACCCCAATTCAGACATGGCCATATGCAAATCAGTCTCACCCTGTGCCTCATGGGAACAGTCCAGCCCGAACTGCCAAACCATGCCTTCCCTGGACTGGAAACAAGCTTCCGAGGACCGGTTTCTGGCATTCCAGCCGTCTTCAGCCCGGCTTGCTTGAATCCAGTGGTGTGGAGTGCATGGGACTCACGTCTTAGCATACCCATCCCACTCGGGTTGACAAATGCAAAAACCACAGGTGATGGACTGAATGCAGAACAATGTCATACATTCACCCCAGTACAGAATCTGGGCCGAAATCCATCGTTATTTTGCACTCCACACCACCCCAGGTCAGACATGGCCATATGCAAATCAATCTGACCCTGTGCCTCATGGGAACAGTCCAGCCCAAACTGCCAAGCCATGCCTTCCCTGGACCGGAAACAAGCTTCCGAGGACTGGTTTCTGGCATTTGAACCAACTTCAGCCCGGCTTGCTTGAATCCAGTGGTGTGGAGTGTATGGGACTCACGTCTGAGCATACCCTTCCCACTCGGGGTGACAAATGCAAAAACCACAGGTGATGGACAGAATGCAGAACAATGTCATACATTCACCCCAGTACAGAGATCTGAGCCTAAATCCATTGTTTTTTTGCACTCCACACCACCCCAGTTCAGACATGGCCATATGCAAATCAGTCTGACCATGTGCCTCATGGGAACAGTCCAGCCCAAACTGCCAAGCCATGCCTTCCCTGGACCGGAAACAAGCTTCCGAGGACCGGTTTCTGGCATTCCAGCCTTCTTCAGCCCAGCTTGCTTGAATCCAGTGGTGTGGAGTGCATGGGACTCACGTCTGAGCATACCCATCCCACTCGGGGTGACAAATGCAAAAACAACAGGTGATGGACAGAATGCAGAAAAATGTCATACACTCACTCCAGTACAGAGATTTGGGCCTAAATCCATCATTTGTTTGCACTTGACACCACCCCAGTTCAGACATGGCCATATGCAAATCAGTCTGACCCTGTGCCTCATGGGAACAGTCCAGCCCGAACTGCCAAGCCATGCCCTCCCTGGACCGGAAACAAGCTTCTGAGGAACGGTGTAGTTGGACTAAAGATTCAGGTTCCCTCCCACATTCTTCTCTGCAGCAGAAAATACAATTCAGCAGGAGCTTGTGGAGAAGGTATCCAGCCTCTTGGAGTCCTCTTCGACAGCCTGCTGCCTTGCTCCACAGAAGGAAACCAAGCTCAAGTTGTGACTAAACCCAAAGTTAAAAATCTTCACTAGGCAAAGGCACAAAATGTATGAGGCTGGCACAGGACATTCTCTGGGGACAAAAATAAAATTCCTCCTGCTCCGAGCATTCCTGCCAAAAGTCAACGGCTTCACAGAGACCTTGGCCAGCGGCTATCCGACTATGTGAAGTCCTCTTCAGCTTCAGAATGCTGTCTTGCTCTGTTGAAGATTTTGGAATTCCATTTCAGCATTTCAGTGACTAAGTCCAAAGGTAAAACTTTTCACCAGGACAAACATGGCCCTTGTATCCGACCTGCACACCATCACAGTCTACATTGAGCCTTACCCTTGTCCTGGTCAAGAGCAACCAGATGACTGTGATTGGAACTTGACCCTTTTTGGTGCTATTTTGAACCTTAAACTTTGGAAATTCATAACTTCGGTTCAACTTGTTGAATTTTTGTCCTTTTGGTATCACAATGTATTAGAATGTACTCTAATTTGTCTACATTTGATTGGGATATTTCTTGTGTTCGTGTTGTGTTTTGAGTTTACTACTGCATACATATTTTACACATTGTCTCTAAATTAAGCCAGCCTGCTCTGTGCCCTGGCTACCAGGGGCTTGAGCTTAGCTTATATTAGTGACTTTAGAGGTTCACTCTGACAAGGATTATGGTTATTATTTGCAATGTTTACTCACCCCCCTCAAGTAATACCCCCATTTTATACAATCACCAAACTTTAGGGCTTATGATCCAAGAAATTATCCAGCATTCTAAGAAGTAAATGAAGCAGCACACTGGTGCACACCAAATATCCACTCCTCCCCCCATAAGCTTGGAGATAAGGGTTGGTTGTCCTCACAATTCTACTAATTCTACCTTTCATCCAACATGTTCAAACCATGTTTCTATCGGCCATCCAAGATAATTCAACATATCAATCCAAATAATGTTAAACTTCAACTGCCCATGAGTTGGAAAATTCACCCAGCTTTGCATTCTTCTTAACTGAAACCTTATGACATGGTTTTGGCATTCTCTTACTTTTCCACCTCCAAATGTGAGCAATAATGTTCCAGGACATTAATTACAAGATATCTGTGACTCCCAAACACAAAGAGTAACATTTCTATTTCTTGGGAACTGAAAAGCAATTTTTTGAAGATGCACTAATACTAAATTGTTGATTCTTAAAGCAATCCCTGAATAAACCTGGAGTTTTCTGAGGTGAGTATCCTATCATGCTGCTCTGCTTGAGATCGCACTCCAAAAACTGCAATGCAAGCTGAAAATAGTTTGAACTCAGGTAGTGTCAATCAAGGCCACTCCAGGATGCCTCTCCCTCACTAGCAACTGACTTACCTGTATGAAGTATTCCACCTGCAGTTTCATCTCTGTGCTTGGTGTGGGAGGCAAAACAGCCCTTCAGTATGATCTTTCTGCATTTTGAAAGCTTTCTGAAACAGTACAGAACAAGCAGCCATTCTTTCATCCTCCCAGAATTCGTCTCAGGAGGCTACCTGACGGAGGGCTCTCCATATGCCTTTCTAAGTCCAGATGACAGAATTCCACAACTTGTTTATATTTTAAACTAAGTCTAAGATGGGGCACTACAGCATTACAGCAATGAGGGGTTAGCTTCCTATTAGATAGCCTCTATAAGGAAGGGGTCTTATGAGTCTGCCTTCCTCCATAATGATCAGGGAGAGTGCATTTTGTGTTGCATAATCGCGCACTTGCTCTCATTTTTGTCCCATATTTTCTTGCAGGCTTTCCTTAGTGTTTCAGGAATATCTTTGGTTCCACTCCAAGATCTGCCTTCTGCTCTGCTGGACACTAGGATGTCTTTTGATCATCCAAGTGTGAAATCACGTGTTAGAGGTGTTTTGCTGCTCAGCTTTTTTCCACTGTGAAGCTTTTTCTTGGAGGCACCTATCTCCAGTGAAGCCCTGCATACTTCAAATTATTTTGATATTTCTTTAAGTTACTGTAAAATGTAATTTTAAAGGGAATGGTTTATCATTAGCTTCACTCTACAGAGCAGCCTAAAAGAACCATATGGTGACACAGTGTTTACTAAATAATTGAAAAAAGAAATCAACTCATATCTGAACATTATTGAACTGACCCACCTGTTTGATTAGTAATGGATCCCTCTGAACACTGGATGCACTCAAAGCAACATCTGTGCCTCCCCTTCACAGCTGATTTTCTATATCCTGGAGTACAAGACTTGCTGCAGATTGAAACAGGAACCTGATTGTTGAAATCAAACAATTAAAAAATGTGCTATCTCAATAACGTGCATGCCCAAGCAAATAAAGGCTAATGGCCTGATTTAGAGTTTGGTGGGTGGAAGTGCATCGTTCCGGATGGAAGCGGACATCATGTCTACCATCTTGACGGACTACAACCGGCCAGATTTAGAGATCACCTTCAGCCTAGCGGTGATATGTGAACCTTCAGATAAACATCTGTTGTGTCTTTTCCTCTAAAGCCAGGAAATGTTTGATGGGGGCCACAAGAGATTGTGTTGACTGTGCACCAAATGCTTTGCTTTTCAAAAACACACTCCAAAGTGGAAGTTTGTTTTTGAGAAATAACTCAAAATGCTTGTTTCCAGTCCACGGAGGACCTGGCTTGGCAGTTCGGGCTTGACAGTTCCCACGAGGCACATGGTCAAGATTAATTTGCATATGGCTGAGTCCAAACTGAATTGGCATGGTGAGCAAAAAAAACGATGGATTTAGGCCCAGATCGGTGTACTGGGGTGAATGTATGACATTGTTTTGCATTCTGACCATCAATTGTTCTTTTGCATTTGTCACCACGAGTTGGATGGGTATGCCTTGACGTGGGTCCCGTGCTCTCCATGCCACTGGTGTCAAGCTATTCTGGCTGAAAGCCCAAAACAGGTCCTAGGATGCTTGTTTCCAGTCCAGGGAGCACCTGGCCTGGCATTTCGGGCTGGACTGTTCCCATTGGGTGCAGGGTCAAGACTGCTTTGTATATGGCTGGGTCCAAATTGGAATTGCATGGTGAGCAAAAAACGATGGATTTAGACCCAGATCTCTGTACTGGGGTGAATGTATGACATTGTTGTGCATTCTGTCCATCAATTGTTCTTTTTGCTCAGAATTTAGGCGGTGGATCAAAGGTTAGGTCATGTGTATGATGCAGTACCCTCTCCACCAAACTCTAAACCAGTCACTAAGCCTGTACTTAGAGTACTGTAAAAAAGAAAGGGCAGCTTTTAAACCAGAGGGAATCTGGGCATTTAATGTTAACAAAACATAGCAGTTTCCCTGGTGTAACTTAACTCATACATTTACAGACTTGCAAAGTTGTGCTTAGAGCACTAAATGAAGGCAGAAACTGAAAGCACTTCTCCTAACAAGAGTATATATAAACCATGATTGAATGCCAATATGTAAATATACAAAAATGGCTTGCGACAAAATTACATAACATAAATATATTAAAGGTGCCAGCGGTCATAGTGAACAGAAATTACATGAAAGTGTAAAGATTGCACCAATAATTGACAACTTTCGTGCATGAAACTCCAAAACACACATTTGAGTAATTTCCGCTCAATAAGTTGTTGCAATGCACCAGGAATGTATGATAATTGGGACCTTGGAAAAAACAATCTGCAATTACTCTATGGGTACAAAACAAATGGGTGGGGGAATTGTACAGGATGTACTTGATCGTAATCACAGGGCAATCATGGGGGAAGTGGCCTCCCCAGAGAGAGGAAATTGTACTGCTGGGGCCCGGAGTGGCATCCATTCGAGGCAATCTTGTTAGTGTTGATAAACAACTAAACAAAAAGTCACTGTCAGTGGTGCCAGTTTGGATATGGAAAGATTTGTGGCTTTGCCCAGCCTGGGGGGTCTGGTGACTGCATGAGACCTGTTCTTGAGGGAGCCTTGTGCCAGGCAATTATGATTCCAGGTAGCCGCAGCGGTCTGGCGCGGACAAGCAACAGTCTGGGCAAACTGTCAGTGTCCATACTCTTCTGGTATCTGCCATGAGGGGAGGAGTCAGAAAATATGGCCACAAGCCACATAGAGCAGCTTTCAGACATCTATAACAATTTCAAGATAACTCTGCTGATTAATGTTCCTGCTGTAGAGGGATGAAGTCATCTTACATAGCACAGATGAGAAACGCATCTACTGCAAAGGAATGTGTATCATGCAGGTCACAGAACTGTATTTTATTTGGATAGCTCAGTGGGTTACAGCTTTTGTCATAGAGATTCTTTTGTTACTTGCAGTTCATAAGTTACAATCGAAAAATAGCAAAGTGAGCCATGAACTGCCATCAAAGAGCTGCATGCAAACTGCAAGGTACAGGTTAGAAAGCTATGCTTTTCCCAGTCTTTCCTTATCCTATTGTTGCTAAAAAGGGTTTGTTTGAGTGAAAATAAAATATTATTAGTAAATCCAACCCTAACCACTGTATTGCTTTTTAAATCGTGTTCCTGCTTCGCCAGACCAAGCAGATAGGGGTTGAGGCAATATACTACCACACCTACCATATCTGTATGAAATTTTATTAATCTCTCTAAATGGTGTACAGAACCGGAAGATTAGGCCCTTTCAACTTCCAGCAGAGTAAATATTCTTCTTACACATTAATGAGTTCCAGTGGTTCAGCACCACACATTAACATTGTACATCACTCTTTGTTCATGATAGTTCAGTACAGTTATTGTATAAATACACAGACACAGTACATATAATTCTCAAACGCCATTGGATGTGTTTCTAAAGACAATTCTTTATTGATATTCGTCTTCTTTTATTGTTCCCTTTAAAAAGAGTAGCCAACACGTTTTGTCCCCATGGACTTCTTCAAGGTTGTATTTATGATCCTTCTTAATATGGAATCACTGACAGAATATCGAGAGACAGAAATTCGAGCTACAGAAATTTGACCTACAGAAATATCGACGCAAAAGTATCGAAGTCAAGAATATCAACATCCTATCTACATTAGGGTAAGTACAAAAATATCCAAAAAATTATGTTGATGTCTAAAATATTGTTGTTAAAAATATCTTTTTTTTAAAGTTACAAAAATAATGTAAAATAAAGTAAATGCTACATATACCTAAAATAAAAATAGTTAACACTATTTTAAAATGTTTGAAAATGATAACTAATATATATTGTAAAAATACATTAAAAACATATACATATAATATATAATATATATACTTACTGAATAATATTTTTTAATAATTATTTTAATAACATAAATTATCAAAAAATATCTTATAAATTGCAAATACATCTCTACACATACAACAATAATATAAATAAAAAATGAATATATAAATAACAAATTAAAAAAATTACAATTATTTTCAATATTTTTTAAATTATATACTACATGAATTAAAATAATACAAAAAATATTAGATGGCGGAGGGAATGAAATTACTATTCAAACGTCCAACAGTGCAGCAGAAGGTAAAATGTTGGATAGCGCAGGGGTAAAAATTACTATTCCCACTCCAGTGAGTGCAACTGTAGGGAAAGTGTTAGATAGTGTAGGGGTAAAAATTACTATTCCCACTCCAGTCAGTGCAATGGTCGGGAAAGTGTTGGATAGCGTAGGGGTAAAAATGACTATTCCAACTCCAGTAAGTGCAACAGTAGAGAAAAAGTTGTATAGCGTAGGGGTAAAAAATACTATTCCCACTCCAGTGAGTGCAACAGTAGGGAATGTGTTGGATAGCGGAGGGGTTAAAATTACTATTCACACTCCAGTGAGTGCAACAGTAGAGAAAGTGTTGGATAGCATAGGGGTAAAAATGAATATTCCCACTCCAATGAGTGCAACAGTAGGGAAAGTGTTGGATAGAGTATGGGTAAAAATTACTATTCCTACTCCAGGGAGTGCAACAGGAGGGAAAGTGCTGGATAGTGTAGGGGTAATAATTACTATTCCTACTCCAGTGAGTGCAACAGTAGGGAAAGTGCTGGATAGTGTAGGGGTAAAAATTACTATTCCCAATCCAGTGAGTGCAAAGGTAGGAAAAGTGTTGGATAGCGTAGGGGTAAAAATAACTATTCTCACTCCAGTGAGTGCAACAGTAGGGATAGTGCTGGATAGCATTAGGGTTAAAATTACTATTCCAACTCCAGTGAGTGTAACAGTGTGGGAAATGTAGGATAGCATAGCGGTTAAATTAAAATACGTTACTTTTTTCAAATAACATATTAATAATTAGTTAACAAAAATATTAATACAAAATGCCTTAAATAAAATACAATTACTTCTTACTCTATTCCCCTATAAATACACAAACTGCTAAACAGAAAAAATAACAAAATTAGTCAAATTATCAATTAATCAATTAATAACAAATTAATTACCAATTAATAATTAAAATACAATACATTAATAATCAATACCAACTTGTCGTGCCTGTAAACGAACGCCTGGTTGGCAAATGTCAGCCCCTGCTGGTTGGCAAGTCTACAGCGCATGCGCGAAGAGACACGCATGCGCAGAGAGTACCGACGCGTCATTTAACCACCCCCCTTCCCTGCAGTAAACGCTTCGCGTTCCGTTCCGGTGTCCTTTGCTGGTTCCTGTGTTGCGGATCCGGGTCACGGTGGTGGCGAGCTGCGGGATCCGTCGGGTCTTCGCCGGGCGTCGGTACTGCACTTAAGGTACTATCGGCCCTTGCTGTTGTCTGATTGTGCGCGCATTGGCATTTTGGTTATTTCGGAAGCGTGTCATGTTGTTACACGCGTTCCGGTTTTCTTTAAGAGTCCTGAAGTTATCCCTGACTTCAAGGGATGAGTTGTTTTGATCATTGTTTGGTTTTCTTTAGATCTCCATACAGATAGTGGGGACATTTAGACTGCGTGTCTTTACTTTGTTTTTGGTAAAGTCGGGACTAGTTGAGTATTGATGCTAGTCCCGGTTTTGATTCTAAGTTACCGGGAACTGGAGGAGTATTGATTCCAGTTCCAGGTTATTTGAGGCTCATTGTTTATATACACAGGTACGCAGGAGCAGGTATTTACTCATTATTTCTGCATACGTTTTGAGACAGGCTTCCTCACCTTGTTGTGTGTTCTACAGGAGACAGAGTTGCGATTCCTGGATACCATTCCCTCCACATTATACAAGTACATGGATTAGCACTTGCACCCCAATTCTGTAGGTATCTGTTCTCTCTATTATTGCACTTCCCAATTACACTTAGAATTACTGCACTAACCTGTGTTCCTTACATTCCCCTAGGAAGCTGATATTCAGACGTTCTGTGATTCCAGGAATTACTCCTTCAGGTGTAAAGAAGACATCTACATATTCTTTTGTCCCCCACTTTCCTTGTTTTGTCTCCCTGTGTTCCCCTGACGGGCATCACTACTCCGGTGCAGTGTTATATTCTGTCGGATGGTGAACCGGTTAGGGGATATAGGGAAAGAGCATCACCTACCTGGTACTTCTGGGGCAACCTTCGTGTCAAGCATAACACAACTAATAACAAATGAAATGTACTTAATTATAATAATCTACTTCCCACCCTATTCCCCTAGAAACCCACAGCCCACTACATATAAAAAAAATTGCATTTAATTTAATTATCAATTAATCAATTAATAAAAATTAATTACCAATTAATAATTAATTGCCAATAACAATACCTACAATTATTATTAAATAATGTATTATTAACCCCTTGCGTGCAGGGCGTATTTTCCGCCTGTGCTGACTCCGCCTTGCTCGGGCGGAGTCATGACGGAACGGTTCCGTCATCAGCACAGCTCAACCGATGCTGATGACGGAACCGTTCTGTCATCAGCACGCAAGGGGTTAATATAACTATACATTAATCAATTAATAACATTTAAATACCAATTAATAATTATTTAACAATAAAGTAACAATCATTCCAAATTAAATAAAAAAATATTAATTAATTAATTAATTAATTATAAACACATTACTTCCAACCTTATTCCCCTATAAACCCACAACCAGCTCTGGTAATAAAACTCAAAATGTACTTTAAAAACAAATTACACATTTCTAAACATTTAATACATATATTTAAAAGTAATTCAAAACATTACAAAAAATGTTAAACACATACATATAAAATGCAAACTAAAATACATAAAACTATTATAAATATCAATATTATTAACAATATTTTTGTTAACTATATTATTTACTTCGTTATTACTTACTTTGATATAAAAAAAATGATATTACTTACTTTAAGGTTGATATTGTGGTCACCGATATTCTTGACTTCGATATTCTGTCCCTACAATATTTAAAACTCAATATTAGTGTAGATCGATAATAAAAAATCTATATTATGACTGCATACCCTTAATGGGGTCTGTGATGGTATTTGTGATGTTGCCAGTGTATCGGTGTTCACATGAATATCTTTTGCATTAAATCCTCAGAAATTCAACACAATGCCTGCAATCCACCATTATGTGGAGCAATTAACATTTTCATTTTTGAGACAACCATTCAAAGACTAGTCGGAACTCACTGATAGCAGTTTCTTGAATCTATGTCTGTGAGCCCAAAAGCCAAATCACGTCCTGTGGTGGACCTCACCACATGACTCTAAAAAAAATGGCTACCAGTGTGGATGATATTTGACTCACTCCTATACCTAGTAGTCATCTTTGTCCTATGCAACATTTTCTGTACAGTAATTTAAGTACACATGATTCATTGTCTGTGTGTGTGTGTGTGTGTTGTAAAGTGCTCTGACACCTTACACTACATTATAAAACAAATAACAGACATGTGAGAGAGGAGCTATTGGGAGATGAGAGGCACAGTTGGGGAGTGAGAGTAAGCAAATCTAAGGAGGGTATTGGTAGGGGGCATTAAAAACATATTGTCACATTGGGCATTGAACTGTGCACTGTCATAATTTAATATGCTTTAAAAGCGAATGCAATTGAATATATAATGACAAATGAGGTGTAGCATGCGCTATCTTTGCAATTTTCTGCTGATATTTCCAGAATGTTCTTGAGGGAACTCACCCCTCCATTCCCCCTTGAAGTCAGGCTCACTCCCTTGCTCCCTATGCACCGTATGGTGGTGGTCTGACAAAATGTGTCAGTGCTGCTTTGTGTTCCAAGTACAGACCTGGACATCTTCAATAACCTCAACTACTCATCATGCCCTAAGCAACATCTGAGAAGAGCATGCCTCATACATTCATGAAGGACACAAATCTCCTGTGCACACTAAGGGGCCGATTCCGATCCGGGTCGGAAGGGCACCGAACGCGATCCGGCCAGAAAAACTGTGAGTCATACCTGTGTTTTCCGCCCAACTCATACAGCTCCCATTGACTTCTATGGGAGTCCGACCGAACCAAGTCTG
Source organism: Lissotriton vulgaris (assembly GCF_964263255.1). Taxonomy (NCBI): domain Eukaryota; kingdom Metazoa; phylum Chordata; class Amphibia; order Caudata; family Salamandridae; genus Lissotriton; species Lissotriton vulgaris. Next base: position 1,298,960,659 of record NC_141695.1, on the reverse strand, counting down.
GCAGCAAACGGCCGCATCGTACTCGCTCGGTCAGACTGCAGGACTCCGGCTCAGTCGGAAAGCACTCCAGATCCGGCTTGGTCGGAGAGTTTTCTGACCCAGATTGGAATCGGCCCCTAAATTGTAAGCCACTTGGGCCCATATTTAAGATGGTTTTGCGTCATTCTGGTGACACCAAACCTAGGGGAGATTTGTAAAGCCACGCAGGGCCACCTTTTATGGCATGGCAGCACAAATCCTTGCCTTGCGTTACTCTGCCTAAGAGAGAAATTCTGTGGGTGGAGCGTGGGTGTTCCCATGCATCTACCCATGGATTTTTGCACATTCCCAGAGAGTAGGACTGGCTACTGTCAATCAATCAAAGCAATGTCAATCAAGTACAAATTAACAAGACACTTAGTGGTCCATTACGATGGCGGGCGGACTTTCAGTCACAGTAAACAGGACCGCCCGCCAGAGGTGTGGCGGTCCCGCCATGCCCATTAGAATGTGACCACCACCCTGGTGGTCACATCCTGCATATGTAGCAATGTAACATTGTGGCAGGCAGTGCTTTGTGCAGCACCCGCCACAGTGCCAAATGTGCATGTTGTGCATTGGCCTGCACAACGTGACAGGCACCGTGCGGTGCCTGCCATCTTGTGCATGGCAATGTAGGGGGGTACCATGGGTACCCCCCAGGTGCAGCCCCCACCCCGCAACCCCCCAGGGGCCCATAATGGGCCCTAACAGTTCCTGCATGCCTTTCCATGGCGGAGTCTCAGCCATGGAAAGGCATCCGACGGCAACTATAGTAATGTGGATGGCCACCATATTGTGTTCCTTTTCCTCCCGGTCGGCAATTCGACCAGCGAAAAAGTGGCAGACGGTCTTTCTGTCCGCCACAGTGCCCCGCCATACTAATATGGCGGTGGTTGAACCTGGGACATTTGGGGGCGGGCCGGCCGGCGTTGGCGATCGGCCTGATATGCTATTAGGCCCCTTAGTAAGGAGCAGCACATACAAGTAGCGGATACAATTTATCTTTAATAAAGCATTAACATGGATACATGTAAAAGCAATATTAGTTGTACATAGGCAGAATGGTAAAATCCATTTAAAATGCAACATTCGTACAATAATAAAACAAGAAAAAAACAAGCTAAGATCACTCACAATGCAGTGGGTCTAAGCTCAAAAGTAATTTTGTAACTGTGAGCATCAAAGGAAAGTCCACCCTTTCATCCCTGGTGCTTAACTTAACATCTTAACAATGGCAGAACAATCACAGAACTATATATGAGCATACTGCAAAATGCTATCACACTAATAATGACATACCTCAGCAAAATAGTTGCATGTACATTTATAAGGTAATGATGCAAATAAGAGACAGGTAACAATGCAGTAAGCCAAAAGCCCAGGAGTAATTCTGTAACACAGGAGAATATAACCTATCAACTTACAATAGTAGGACAGTACAATGTTGGCGAAGTGATGGTGAAACATATACAACCTTTCAGCTAACAATAGCAGAATGGTATTGTCTGATATAGGTATTCGCATGTTCAGTGCAATGCGAGCACAATGCCAATGAAACACACGAGGGCCCCATTACGGTATCGGAAAATGGGACCGACCACCTTAGGTGCGGCGGTCCCGCGAGGCCAATTAGGATGCAACTGCCACCCTGGTGGTCGCATCCAGCATCTTTATCATATCTGTAAGCAGCACCTGCCGCAATGTTAAAATGGCATGTTTTGCATTGCCATGCACAACGTGACAGGCACCGTGCGGTGTCTGCCACGTTGGGTGGTACCATAGGTACCCCACATGTGCAGCCACCCACCCCGGGGCCCCCAACAGGCTCCCAAAGTGATTTACCACAAGTCTTTCCATGGGGGAGTCTCCGCCATGGAAAGGCATACCCACCGCCAGCATCATAATATGGACAATATTGTGGCCTTTCTGCCCGACCGGCAATCATGCGGATTGCCGACATGCAGAAAAGCAGCGGACAAACTTTCTGTCTGCCGCGGTACCCCCTTCATGGTAATATGGTGGGGGGTAGGCGGTGGCGATCCGTCCGCTATCATAATAGGCCCCATAGTCTTAAATCATATGCAATGCAGCTAAAGACACACCAATAGGAAACTAACAAGTCAGGATAAAGCATTAGAGTTATGCCCTTCCTGCCCCCTAGAACTTAACTTTCCACAATGCCAGGAAGCATGCTTCAACCTATCCAACACCCTCTCTGAGAACAGCACAACTGGGCGGGCAGCAGCTTGGGGTGACGGCAGATCTGCAAGACTCTGTCAGTGCCCTTCCACTGAGGCAAGAGTAGCTCCACGTTCATACACTAGAATTTGACTTACACCACATTCAGTTCCCTTCTCACATGTTCTGTGCTGATATCAGTATTTACAACTTTTCTCTCCCTGATTCTCATCACTCATCCTCCCAGGCCCACTCTGGGTCAGTACATTCTCAACTGTATGCTTCTTCCACGATCCACCTGTCTGCCCCAGTGTATCATAAACAGTGCTTTTTCACAGAACGCAATATCAATGTAATGTCAAGAACAAGCATTAGAAGCTCAATGAGGCCTGATACCATAAATAAGGCAACTTTTCAGCACATTTAATTTTTTCTAGTAGAAATAGCAAAAAAAGTGTCACAAGATTCTTTTCTAGCGCTGCATGGCACAAGGGTTTTCTGGATGCATTTTCACTCATCAACTCTGTCTAAGCTAGTTAACCCTTTCATGTCACAATCTCTTCCACACACTATTCACTGTATGCTACACCCAGATTTACCGTTACTGCTAGACCTGGGAATGCGTCAAAATGCTATGCCTCCCCAGGTGAGGCGTAACAAGGAGAATTATCTTTATTTCTCCTTGTTTTTCCTCTTTCTTTGTGTGTTGTATTCTGAGGCACAAATAGAAATAGGAAAATGCCTCCCAGGATTGTTTCTGACTTTCTGTGCAGAAAGTTGTGCCTTCCTGTGCACAAACAATCCTGCCCACAATGCAGGCCAATGGTGCCTGCAGTGGAGCTAGGCAGCCAAAAGTGCACCAGTGCTAGGAAAGGACAGGAATGCGCTGTATAATGGTAAATACAGTGTATTCCTGCACTTTCCCATTCACTCAGCGCAGCAAGGTGGCTTGCTGTGCTGCACTGCATGACAGATTGATAAATCTGTCTCTTGGTATCTACTCAATTGTACCAGAGACATTTTTGGTATTTTACCAATATCTGTCTTATAGGTTTTTAGACAAAATATCAGAAACAGAAATATCATGGACCAAAATATTGTGTCAAGAATATTGAGGACACGAATATTGTGAAGGTAAGTTTCTATAACTGAAGTACTTTTTATTATAGATAGTTACACATGTGTGTACCTTGAATAAATATATATATATATATATATATATATATATATATATATATATATATGTATGTATGTATATATATATATATATATATATATATATATATATATATATATATATATATATATATATATATATATATATATATATATATATATATATATATATATATATATATATATATATATATATATATATACAATCTTTTCAAGGTATGTAGATGTGGAGTTAAGAATACTAAATCTATACTTACTTATTTGCACGTACCTTCTCGATATTTTGGTCCTTGATATTTTTGACACAATATTATGTCCACACAATAATTCTGTTTCCGATATTCTGTCAGTGATTCATTTTGTGGCAAGTCAGTGATGCATTCAAAGCTGCTATGCCATACCACACAGAGAGGAAGAGCAGGAGAAGAGGTGAGAGGGAGGAAAAAAGGTCCAGGAGAAAGGGAGGGAGAAAGGGGAAGGAAGAGGTGAAAGTAAGGACAAAAAGGGAGACAGTGTTATCAGAAGAGTATAAGGTAATCAGGGATAGAGAGAGAAGGTAAAGGGGGAATGGGGTAGAAGAGAGAAACAGAGGAAAGGTAGATAATAGAGAGGGAGAGAAGGGAAGGAGGGAGAAATTTTACATGAGATGGAGAAAGGGAGAACCCGAAGGACAGAGAGTAAGATAGAGTGAGAGAAAAGAGGAAGGGAGGGAGCAGGAAGGGAGATTTGGAGGAAGTGAACGCTTAATGGAAGGAGTGGGAGAGAGCTACAGCAAGAAAGAGGGAAAGAAAGGGAGGGGGAAACATCAAGGATAGAGAGAGGGAACTAGAGAGTGAGATGTAAGGAAAGGGGGAGAATGAGAGAGATGGAGACTGGCATAGGGAGAGAAAGAGAAAGGGATATGAAGAGAGAGAGAATGTGAGGGAGAGAAAGCAAGGCAGAGGTACCGAGGCAGAGGAAGGGAGAGAGAGAGAATAAGGCTGTGAGAGGAAGAGAAAGGGAGGGAGAACAATGAAGGGAGAGGGAAAAAGAGGAAGAGAGGGAGGGAAGTTAGGAGAAAGAGAGAGGAGAGGAGATGGAGAAAGATAGGGAGATAGGGAGAGAGAAAGAAAGGTAGTGAGAGGGAAGAATTGAAAGAAGGGGAAAAGGAATAGAAAGGGGGAGGAAGTAGAACAAGAGGGACTGCGAGAGTGAGAGAAAGAGGGAGTTGAGGGGGAGGGAAAGGAGAGAGAGAAAAAGAGAAAGAAAGAGAAGTAGGGAATGAGAGAGAAGAAGTACAAGGGGGGCCAGAGAGTAAGGGCCACAACAGGAAATGAGGAAAAGAAGAAAGAGATTGAGGTACAGAAAGAGAGAATGGAACAGAAATGGATGGAGAGAGAAGGCAAGAAACAAATAGAAGAGTGGAAAGAGAGAAAGAGAGGGAGAAAGGATGAAAGAGTTAGGAAAGGAGAGATAGGATGGGAGAGAGTTTAAGGGAATTGGAGCAGAAGATGCAGGGAGTGCAAGGGAAGGAGGGAAAGAAATAGGTGAGAGATGGGGTCAGGGTGGCAGGAAGGTATGGAGGTATGGATGTAGACACAGAGAGAGAAAGTGGCAGCCTGAGAGGGAGAGGCATAAAGGATGAGAGAGCATAGGAAAATCAGAAGAAAGAGTGTTAGAATGGAAAGGTTTGAGATGGAGAAAAAGGAAGAGAGACGGATAAAGGGACAGGTAAAGAATAAAAGATGAAGAGAATTAATGACATTCCAATTTCTTGATACCATTCAATCTGCAAATTATGAAAAGTTTATCCCTGTATATGGTCTGTCTTCGATGTTTGCTCTGGGTCACACTCACTATGCCAGATGGATGCAAGTGTTTATTAAAACACCTGTTGAGCTGAAAACAAGAATTCCAGATGTTTATGAAGAATTTTCAAATTGATATTTTGTTGCTTGTAAAAGAGTTAGTCCTCATTCCTGCATATCTCATGATCAAATGCATGAGCAGAGTAACAAGGATATCAAATCAGATGGGCGGTTGGTCTGGCCCTCCAATTTTCAACTTATTGGGACAATCAAAGAAGAAATGGGATTCAGTGAAAATAAAAATAACTGTGTTCACCATCAAGACAGCGTTTTTTGCAACACTCGATATTTAAATGATATTAAAAAACTCACACAAGTGTTTTTTCGTGATAACAGAATTCCTTTTGCCAGTGGTATTAGCAAAGATCTTATGAATATTGCATCCGATTTAATCATGAGCGATAATACAAATAAATCACTGTGCATTGCTGATGACTAGGGGTAACTCAATATGGAACGTTTGTTCATGAACACCTGGTACGCTGCAAAAAATCTATTTTTGAACCTATTCCTAGAAACAAGCTATGTTTATTTCTTAAGGTAGCCCCAAAATCAGTGAACCACGAAGTGTCCATCTTAAAAAGCGACTGCTGACATTTTACTGAACTGTATTTTGCTTGCCAAGATATACAAGGAGACTTAAAGGAATTTGTTGCCCATGAGAATCTAGATTATCCCCATCACTTTCTGAGGGAGGTTTGCTAAGAAAAAGGACAAAGTCTGATATCTCTTGTTTGGAAAAGCTTAATGGTACTGTAGATAACATGAAAAAGATTCCAGACAATGCAAGTTGTACTATTATGCATGGATCAGCAATAACCCATTACTTAAAACCTGACAACGTACCCAATATTCGAGACTAAGGCACCTATAAATTCCAGTCTTATGTAATGAACATACTTGACAAATCCAAACCAGTAGACATAGTTTTGACCATTAACTCTGTATTGGATGATAGGTCCCGTGTGGTGTTGGCGCTCACTCTTAGGGGCCGATTTTGATACGGGTCTGAAAGTTCTCCGACTGAGCCGGAGTGTTTTCCGACGAAGCCAGAGTCCTGCAGTACGACCGAGCGAGTACGATGCGGCGGTATGCCGTTGGACTCGGTTAGGTCGGACTCCCATAACAGTCAAAGGGAGCTAGTCGTATGACGCGTACATGGGTGCCCATTGACTGAATGGGTACGTCTCGCACAATGGCCCCCCTACAGTAGGTACTCGTCGGTGCCATCTGCACCGTACATGTCTCTGTTGGGGACACCGTTGGGTCTCCCCCTTGGTCCAAGCCGTAGGGCGGCGGCAACTTCCCAGACGTATTGCGAGCCGGACAATCCGGCTCGCACCAGCTGTCTGAGGCATGCATCGTACTGGCTCAGTCGTAAATCGCATCCATTGCACGCCACGGTTAGCTTACGGCCAAGACGTAGGGAGAGATTCGGACCTGGAAACGACTCGGTCAGTGAATTTCACGAAGCTCGCATCGTACTTGCTCGCTCGTAAAGCTGTACAAGTCGGGCGGAAAGCACGCGTACGGCTCGTAGTTTTTCCAGCAGGATCGCGTTCGGTGCCCTTCCGACCCGGATCGGAATCGGCCCCATTAACGTAACATTCTAACAAGTAGTTGCTATGGTGCTCATGGGAGGGGAAACCACCCTACCCCCCAAATGTGTGACCCCTGCGGATCTACCGGACATGTACGACCATGCCTGAGCACACAAAAATCAGTTATCTTTTTCTTAATTACAACACACGTATTCACAATATTATTCGGATTCGGATTCTTGTAGTTTTGTAGTATTTGACCGGTATGTAGAGGGGTTTCTGAAAAAGGAAGTAAAAAATAGGTGAGGTTTTGGTCCATGCTATTGTGTAAAAGGTTATACAAATATACAAAAAAACTGGGCAGGGCAAAATTGTAGTACTGACAAAGGATGATAACATGGTGAATATTCCCAAAAATCTGAATTTGCCTGAACTCAGACCACGTTATCAAGAAGAAGCTGATACTAGAATACTATTACATGCAAAACATGCCAGTGAAAGTGGCCAGAAGTCTATACCTATACATATTGTTGATTCCGATGTAGCATAAATTGCTCTTTATGCATTTAGCAGCTTAAGTCTTTCTAATTTGCCGATTGATTTGGCATTGGGAAACATCAGAGGCTACTGCCTATCCATGAGTATGCTAATAGACTTGGAAACAGTGTTTGTGATGGAATTTGATTTTTCCATGCATTTATAGGTTGAGATACAGTCTCTGCATTTGCAGATCGTTGGAAGAAAACAGGTTGTGAAACGTGGCAAACTTTTCAGGCTATCACTGAAACATTTATTGAGCTCTCTCATTGCCCACCAGAAATTTCAAATAATAGTTTCAGTTAGCTTCAGCATCTTGTAATTAGATTATGCAATAAGAACATTAAAACAGATTATATTACTGAGTATCGAAGAATGATGGTGCGAAACTTAATGGCTCTCTAGAAAATGTGCCACTAAGTGAGGCTGCTTTTTTACAGCAAAGCAAGAGAGCAACTTTTCAAGCAGGTTTTATGTGGTCTCAGTGGTTGAATGTGTATCCTGATATCATTGATCCAGCTCAGTGGGGATGGCAGAGGGAAGATTCTGGATATGAAACTCTATGGTCACTTTTGCCTGTTGCTTCAAAACACTGCAAGGAACTTGTTAAGTGTGGATATAAAACATTGTGTACAGATGCTTGTAAATGTAAACAATTGTCTCCTCCAGGTACTAGTGTTTGTGTTTGTGATGGACAATGCATTCAGGAGGACATATTTTAGATGACTGAACACATTGAGACATTTAAAATAATTGTTGACTAAAATACCAATGAAAATTGGCTGCGGTCCACTAAGGCTGAGTTACGTTTCAGTGGAGGGCGTGTCAGAAAGCAGCAGGGCCATTCGTGGAGCACTTCTAGCCCCAAAGAGGGCGGAGCAACGTTCATGCACACTCCTCTACATGAGACCGATGTGCCAGCATACGTGCAGTGGTATTCTGGCAAGGATGCTGGCTGTTGGCTGTATTCATTTTAACAGTGCAAGGCACAATCCCCGAATCTGCTGAACCCTCTAACGAAACTCACTAGCAAGACTTTTTTTAAAACAACAATATGTTTTTACTGATTTTAATATTGCGTCTTTGCAATAAACTTTAACTCTGCTCCTCAGTTTTACCTAAATCTCAGTACTGCACATGGTTGTTGGTCCCTTGCTGACTTTCCCCACCCCGGTCCACTGTGTCTGAGTGCCGTTTGAGTGGAGGGTGTGTCAGGAAACAGCAGGGCCATTCGCCGGGCACTATCGGTCTCGGACAGGGTGGAGCAATGTTCCTGCGCCCTCCCCTACATGATACCGATATACCAGCGTACGGCCGGGACCAGGGTCCATGACCCCTGCCTCTTGAAAACCTGCCCCGAGTACTGCTCAGCACTACTCAAGAAACACACTTTTAGCCATCTCTCAACGTTTAGTGAATAGAAATACACCCTGCATAAAAGCCTACCCAGGTCACATTGAGGGCCTGTTCTACTGTATTGGCTGCAGATGGTGCAGCATAACACTATATTCCACCTGGACACCAAGCTGAACTCAGTACCAGACTACTCACCCAACTTCTCCCTGTCTGTTTGAAATATAAGAACAACCTAGTAATAGGGGATTTTAACATTCCCTTTGAAAAGGCAAACAACCCCACAGTAACACACTTGGAAAGTGATATGCAGATTATCCAACTTAAGCAGTGGATCAGGGGGCCCTCCCACATCGCAGGGCATACACTAGATCTACTATTTTCTAACATCGAATCCATACTTGTCTAGGAGATTATACCTCTATCCTTGACATATCATTCACTCATATCCTTCTCACTCAATCTGCCAGTAAAATCAATAAAAACCTGCAAACCCACGCAGGTGTCCAATAGAGCCTGGAGGCCAGTCATCCAAGACACTTTCCAGTCCCACTTCACCCCTGATAATACAAAGTGTCTTAGTGATCTACCAGTGAACATGGGTTGCAGAAAACCTTAAAACAGAAATCACAAAAGCGTTGGACATGTGTGCACCCAAGCTAAAACCTAAGCGGACAAAAAGACCCCACTCCGAGAAGAGGTACACACTTGAATTCAGGGCACTCAAAAGAAAGTGTAAAACAATAGAACACCAATGGAGACTGTCCAAGCAAGAAATAGACAGGTTAAGGTACAAGTCTGAGCTCAGGCCGTACAACAACACCATTAGAAAGGCAACGAAGACCTACTTAACGCAATGAATTAACAAGAACTGCAACTAAGCAAAAGAGCTGTATAAAATAGCAAGGGAACTCAGTAAAACTGCGAGCATGTCCCAAACACTGCACCCCTCAGAAGAACCCTGCGAAAAAATCAGCAAATTCTTCTCTCATAAAATCAGCAAAATGTATTCTTCCTTCAGCCCGAACATCATGGGAGACTCAATCAACTGGCAACACCGTACCCCTCACCCAGGTGCTCCATCTTGCATGGGCAGCTTCTCCCCTCTTACAGAGGATGAGTTCCTGAAAGCGATGGGGGAAGTTAAATCAGGATCTCCCCTAGACCCATGCCCCCACTTTATCTTTGCTCAGATCGCAGCAGTTTTATGTCCCTAAATAACTCAGCTAATCAACAACTCTCTTAATACTTCTACCTTTCTTGAAGCCTGGAAACAGGCAATAGTGACCCCCCTTGTTAAAGAAAGCAGGAACAGATGTTCACAACCCTGAAAACTATTGGCTGATCTCTCAACTTCCTTACCTCTCCAAAGTCTTTGAGAGGTTGGTAAATAGATAATTGTCTAACTATTTAGAGTCTAACAAACTATTAGATACCTTACAAACCTGCTTCAGGGCCACCAACAGCATGGAGAAAATGCTTCTGGCCATCCTAGATAACATTAGATATCTGACTGATCAGGAGGGAGCTCTAGCCCTGATACTTTTGGACCTGTCGGCAGCGTTCGACGCGGTCTTGCACGACCGACTACTGGATATCCTGCATGAAAAAGGAATCCATGCAAAAGCCTTACAGTGGCTCAGCTCGTTTCTGAGCACTAGAACACAAATGGTACAATTAGGCTATTTCCTATCCGAACCCAGCACCATCCGCTGTGGCGTCCCGCAGGGAGCATCCCTGAGCCCCACACTCTTCAATGCCTATGTGTCATCTTTGACAAAAATCTGTAAAAAATGGGGACTCAGTATCTGCTCCTATGCAGATGGCGGTCAGCTGATGGTTGTTCTCGAGGGAAGGCATGAGGAAACCAGGGCAAACTTGAACAACTGCCTCTCAGAAATGGAACAAACGATGCCAGAACACTGCTTGAAACTGAACACAGGGAATTCAGAAATCCTGATCTTTGGAGGAGCCAATTTATTCTGGGAGGCTACCTGGTAGCCACAAACACTGGAAGATGCCCCTGCACCTAAGCAATGTGCAAAAAACCTATGCATCCTCATTGATATTACCCTTTCCATGAAGGAACATGTGCGGGCCATGTGTGGAAGGGGCTTTGCAACTCTGAAACTCCTAAGAAGACTTATTCCCTGGATCCCACTGGATTGTCGAAGAACAGTTACCCAGCCCTGCTCATCAGCATGCTAGATTATGGAAATTCTCTATTGGTAAGCATTGTAGAGTACCTCTTTACACGCCTGCAGGTGCTACTAAATGTCGCAGCCAAACTGGTGTGTAATAAAAGCAAACTGAGCTCAGCATTGATGTGCATGAATCATCTTCACTGGCTACCCTGTTGTATGGCGTTTTGGATTCTGAATGGATTTTCCCAATTCATGCCCTTATGTAGGTACAATTCACGTTGCCCTTATATAGGCAAATAAATCAAGCCCTTATTTAGGCATAGCCCATGCAACCCAAATACAGGCATAGCTACTTCCATCAATTCACCAAACGTCACAACGATTTCTTGGAAAACCAGCTTAAGCCGTTAGGGACTTCCTTTTGCTTGAATATTGATTTCTCCAAGAACTCAGTTTGTTTTAAAATGAACATATATTCCTTAGGGATTCATTCATGAGGTTCATATGCCCGACTTTACGTCAAACATGGCATTCCTAAACACCTTCAAGGTATAAATATACCTTCACTTGCTATATCAAAGCACGGTGGTTCGGAGCAGTTCGACGACCTACTTGACCGACGCAGCTCGCTACAGCAAGTGCTGAAGGAAGCCGACTCTCCAAGCTGACGCCCTGATCAGGAAGCTGCCCTCCTCTGCTGAGAAATCCACCTCCAGTGTTTCTCACTCTCCTTGCGGGGTGTTGGGAAATCGAGTCCCGAGACAGAGATACCAGACCTCCTTCATTCTAAGGTATGGAGCTGATTAGAACCTAGAGAAACTTTTGGTAGATTCTTGGCAAGAACTAAACCTGTGCTAAAGACCATACTTACTTCTTACCTCATACTAGACCTAGGCTAGGTACATTGGGGTAGGTGTATTTTAGAAGCACCAGTTGAGTATTTGAGCCTGTGTTATTTATTTATGTATGTATTTGTATATGGCTTAGAAACCATACAATGCTATTACAGTTTTATTTCATAATACTATTCTCACTGTACATATTATAATTTGAATTCTGTCTAATGATTGTAGCAGTTCACCTCTCTTGCATGAGAAAGAAGACTGTTCAATAAACCTTTTATTGAAAACACCTGTCTCTCTATTTCTCTGCAACTCTGTAGAAACAAATCATGCACGATTGACTGAGTGAAATACTTATCTGTTGTTACTACGACTCTGAAGATATTTTCAGGTCCTAGGGAAATAAAGTTGTCATGTTTATGCAGTTGTCAGAAACTAATCCCTTCTTGTGAATTCGAGAAAGTTTCTAGTGACCTCTGAGCTAGCTGGCACTCACAATTAAGTTTAGTATATTCGATAGAGACCTGCTGACCTAAGTCCTACGTCATATCTATAGGATATATTATTCCAATGTGCAGAGCCTATTGGGACTATAGGAACTACACTTCAACCCATGCAACAAAGAGCAGTGTTCAAGCTGCTCAGTCATGCACATAAGGCACTGCACCACTGTGGGCCTGGAATTTAACAGAATACATCCCTACGAGGTGTTTAATGTCACTCCATCAAGCACAGGCCAGGACAAAGAATATACAGAAGTGAGGGCAGGAGGAAGTTCATTCTCATATCTGGCTGACTATTTAGCTTTTAGAAAAAAAACCTAAAACTCATCTGTTCCCCAAGGCCTAACATCTGATAGATCTACTACTCCCACCGACAGCCCTACGACGAATTCTTGCTACATAGCGCCATGATATCCCTTGGGATGAATGCTGCGCTTTAAAAACTAAATAAATAAACATTAATAACAGTATAATTTGTATCTTTATTATTTTTCAATAAAAAAGGTTTTAATGTTTAAATGTTATAAAATCCGTTTTTATATTACACAAAGAAAAATAGCAAAAATATGCAGGGTATCATTTAAAATGTTCTAATAGACTTTTGTTACACCCTGTATATGGGACCCAAGAGCTCCAAAAGTAGTAACTACATAAACCAGACATTTTTTGATGAATCATGATTTTTGTTTGAAATTGCTTACACAGGGTGGCTACAATAAGAATGCTCTACTGCTGTATTATCCTGCATGTGTCCCGATGTGGTAAACAATCTTGTTGCTTAAGAGAAGTGCATTTTTAATGTCTATGGTACACTTTAGATTGATAAAGGCAGTATAACTGCTGCAACGTGTCTCTGTGGAGTTCCCAGTACCCGGTGTGAACTGAATCAATAAACAGGTGATGTGCCCCTGATTTAGAGTGCCGATTCCCTTTCTTGTAATAACGTTTTGGGAGTATTTTAGATATTTCCAGTGCTGGCTGTGGCTGTGTTTTTGAGCACTAACAGTGATCAGGTAGCATGCCAGCATACCGCAAATCTTTTTTTCCTTGGATGTATCAAGCAGGCGTGCCCCCAGACACAGAGTGTGTCAAAGGAGATGAGGAGATGGCAGAAGGGGAGAGGCAGGTTCAACTTTGGAAGCAGATGCTTTCATGGTGGGGACTGGTTTTTCTCCGTAATTCAATCTAATCTCACCCTAGGATTACCATTTGTGTTTGGAACTGGACAATGCAAATTGCACTGGCCTGGAGGTGGGGTCAGGGGACCTCAATGCTGATTATCGGATCGAGTCATACCGAATACAGGGATTAAGTTGAACATTGCATCCGTCTTTCATGAGTAAGCTGTTTTAGAAAGTATAACATGAAATACTGAATGCAGAAATTAACATTTTTTCAGATTATGAGAGTGGACTGCCCCTCGGAGATAAGAAACATGATCTACATGACAGGAGTCTCTAATTATTTTGCAAGGCAGCATTGCAGTGAATAATTGTATTTTAGAAGGAAGATTTTAGTGCGAGTCATTTGGTTTAATCACACAACTTTTAAATGCCTCCTTCGCAGCTGAGGACTTGAATGGCGTTAGTGATTAAACTGTGGAAAAGTCTGTATTAGTCTCTCCGTTGGTGTGTAAGCATCTGCATGGATTGCTGAATAGCTATATGAGTGTCTATCTAGGTTATTGATTTGTAGTCTGAGTATTTTTATGGGTCCCTGAGTGTCTGTGTGGGTGGTTGCGTGGGAGGTGTATGAGTCTGTGCATAGATGTCTGAGTGGGTGATTCAGTTGTTGTATGGATTAAAAAGTGCATCTGCAAAGGGCTGTATGGGTGAGGTATTGTGTCTATGGGTGTGTTGGTGAATGAATAAATGTCTCAGTGGTAAATCTGTGAGTTACTAGATATGTTTTAAGGCAGTAAATGTGAGAGTTGGAGTTTAATAATGACTATACATGAGAGTAAGTTATTTTAAGAGTGGGTTTATAAATAAGTATCTGCTTCTATCAGTGATTGTATAAGACAGTAAATATGTGTTAGTATCTGTATAAATACGTGATGTGGTATGTCTAAAAATAACAAAGTTGGTGTGTAGAACTGTATACATGAGTAAATGGGTATGTGAATGATTCTTTGCATGACTGACTAGGTGTGTGAGTTACTCTTTGGATGAGTGGCAGAGTGTGACTGTATGTATAGATGTATGAGTGCATATTATAGTCCTGTATTTCTGATTAACTACAAGTATAAGTGATTGGATGCGTGTGTAGACCTAGGAAATAGTGAATGCTATGTCATGTATGGCCTTCTTCTGTGTATTGTTTCAAAAATAGTAGTCAGCATTTTTGAATGGGTGTATCAAAGTTCACAATAGAGCATCAGTATGCGCATCAGACTGTCACGTACATGATGTTATGAGTGATGTCATCAGTGATGTCATTTGAGATGTCATCAGTGATGTCATCAGTGATGTCACTGACCATGTCATGAGTGATGTAATATGTGACATCATCAGCAGTGCATTGCGGGCACGCAAGTTGTAGTTAGCTCAACTAACTATTACAGGCGAATTTCACTGGTTTTATATGAGTCAAAAGTTCAACGAACTATAACGTCCCTGAAACCTATGGTTTTTAGTGAATTTCAAAGGTTTTATTAAAAGCTAATTCCTAACTAGAAGGAAAAACCTATGTTTTTTTCAGTGAATTTCAATAGTTTTTTATCTGATAATTTTATATTTTAATGTTTCTAAAACCTACATTTTTTCAATTTTTTTAAAATATTTTGGAACTTATATCTTCCTCCCAAAAAATATATATATTATTTTGGAGGGAATAAAACTGCACTCCCATACTGGTAGCGTACCAAGCTCCATCACCACACAAATCCTATTGCTAAACTCGTAAATGATGCACATTTCGTATCCGACAACTTCATGGCACTGCGTCCCGCGTAACATCATATATGCATGAAGTCACTCCAGGTTCTACTTTGGTATCCGATGTGTACGCAGTCCCCAGCCACGTGTCACGTCATGTACGTATGGGGTCGCGCCCGCTGTGCTTTGCGTATGCGACGAGTACACGCTGCCAGGCCCTTTATTAGATCACAGACGTATAGTATCACGCCGGGTTCGACATTCCCTTTTTTTTGTCTCAAAAGTATATCTAAATAACTTTAAACAGTATACGAGAGCAAGCAATAATCTAAAATATTTTAAACATTTATATATTTCTAACTATAATAAACTTATGTTATGATAAATACATTTTGTCAAAATTGCGTCGGGTGCGGCCTCCTTGCATGCTCGGTGCGCGATTGCCATGTGACCTTAAAAAAAAGCATTTGATTGGTTCATAATATTTCCCATTGTAACAGTTGGGTGACCCTACCCATTATACTCATTCTCTCTACAGCGTTTGATGAGAGACATCTCTTCTGCTTAGAAAGCTTGTTTGAAAAGTGTTTTCCTGTATACACATATCTTGTACTACACACAACTTGCAACGCTCATCTTGATCAATATTCATGCTCTCTACATTAGCCTTCCACGTGGTATTGCCATGCATCTCAAACGTTCCATCAAAAAACAAATATGTGTTACACGATGCCCCTGGTGTGTGTGTGTGCGCACATTATTGTGCTGCCTTTCGACCTAGGTATTGGTGGTTTTAAGGAGAATCGTCATCCACGGGCAGAGTGCACATCATAGATCACATGTAACAAACAGTAAACAGTAATATATAGATCTGTATTGTTGTACGCTCTGTTGTCAGGCTTTACCAGTATAGAAGTGTGTCATATATTAGACTTTCAGATTCACGTTTGACATACATTGCTTGACTGTAATGAGCGTTATCACTGTGTATAACGTAGCCTTACTGCTGAGCCTCCCTCCATCTGAGCACATTCACATGTGTACTCTTCGCAATAGCAACACTTTCAATAATACCGCACACAATTGACATGCGTGCCTGCTCATATCCACAACCTTGACAACGACATGTAATGTTCACCATTCAATATTTTTAAACACCATCTCATTAACAATAGTTTCTGCCCTCCCGACACATGCTTCACTATTCTAAATTGCACACTCTGCAAGGTCAAAACTACAAAAGAAACACACTTACGTACAAATCCTGGCCAGAGAGGAACTGAACAACGCCCAGGTCCCCGGAAAAATTATTCGCAACCCTCCGCTGGCCTGGCATACGCAAGCCCAGCCCACTTTGTGTGTGTATAAATAGGATAACCACAACGCCACAGGTCCCTCTCCTTCCACACTACCTCAAGTGATATGCCGCATCCACCTCGCATATCACAATGCGCAATAAAAAAAGAAATGGATCCATGAGGTGTACACCATCCTTGCAATCAACACAGGCTCTAAATTGTGAGCCCTACTGCCCGTCGTCTACAAAAGTGATCCATGAGGCAGACAGTCTCCTGCCATCAACATTCCATCTGAATTGTGAGCACTGCTGCCCGTAGTGTTTGCTCACACAACAACGACAGACGGTTACGCAGAGCGGCCTGGGTGCACACTCACAGGGCCTCCAATTGAGCGCAGTGTGGTGGGAGGGGTGGGGTGCTTCCGCCTGGCTGTCTAGGTGCGAACAAACAATATTGCCATGCGTAATGATGTGATCTCTGACCTCATTCAGTCTCATCTCTGTCTCATTTTAAAGAGCTGCTGGACTGTACTGCAGGCCAGCAGGAAGCGCTGCCCTACAGACACCTCTTGAGTACGGTGCTGCGGGAGGGGTGGGATGCATCAGCCAGAGTGCGCATGTGCGAATAAGCAATATTGCCATGTGTAATGATGTGACCTTTGACCTCATTCAGTCACATCTCTGCCTCATTTCAAAGACCTGCCGTACCATACTGTAGGCCTAAGTATACGGGCATCGCTGCCCTACAGACACCTGTTAAGCGCGATGCTGCATGGAGGTGCTGGATGCTTCACCCTGAGTGCGCACACGCGAAAAAGCGATGTTGCATTGCGTAATGATGTGATCTCTGACCTCATTCAGTCACATCAGTCTCATTTTAAGGACCGGCTGGACCGTACTGTAGGCCTGAGCCAGGGGGCAGCGCTGCCCTACAGACGCGTGGCCTTGGCTTTCAGGACACTGTAGTGAGCTCATTACTAAGTGTACATGCACACAGGCTCCCGCCACTGCATTACTCGCGCACATTATGCTTCTAGAATGCGCTCTGTTCCTTTCTATAAAAACCTTCGTATAACGTATAAATTATTTAACCTTGTGAATTCTCTAGCACTCCATCTCCTCTTTGAACCACAATTACCACTAACAGTTGGTAGATTGTACTTCAAAAATGAAGGATGCACTCAACTCTTATTTTCTATCAATCTTGAAATAAACCTTTATTTACCTCCAGACGTTTCCACCATTAAATTATTTCTCCCTTTTCAGACATTTCATTGATTGCCTCAAGAAGGGTGGAGCAGGGGCTGACCCCGCAATGATGCCCTGGAGACCTGGTCTACCGTACAAACGTACCGCGGACTAGGAGTTTGCACCAACACATCGTGGGACACACCAGTGGTGGCAGGTGAGCAGTGAAGCCTCAGTGTGCAAGACCTACAATTGAGCACAGTGCATGGGAAGGGGCTGGCGGAGCAGCACCCTGGGTGCACGGGTGCATGCAAGCGATTTCCCATAGCTAATAATGTAGGACTATATTATCAAAGAACGGCGATAACATTATCACCACTTTAGCGGCAGTAATCTGCCCCCTAAAGTGGTGATAAGGGGTTGATAATATGCCCTTGTGAATTCCCATAGAAGACCAGGTTCACACCAGAACCTGCGCTTCTATGGGAATTCACAAGGGCATATTATCAACCCCTTATCACTGCTTTAGCAGCAGTTTCCTGCTGCTAAAGCAGCAGTAATGTTATCGCCGTTCCTTGATGATATGGCCCATAATCTCTGGCCTTGTGTCTTTCATTTTAAGGACTTGGTGAACCACACTCTTTCTCAAGGACCCCAGTGTCCTAAACAAACGGGTGACTGGAGGGTAAACACTAAGGGTTGGATGCAGTAGGCCGACGCTCTGTCTCCTCTTCTCTCTTCTTTTGACTCTCCCTCCCCTTCTCCCTTCCACCCACTCCCTCTCCCTTTCATTCTCAAAATGTTCCTTTCATTCGGACTACCTTTCTTTACCTCTTCCACATAGCACACATACTTATGTTTCATTTCTGTCGTGCAGGTTTCCTACGCTGCTTTGATTGGAGTCAAACCCACGTTTTTTTAATTATACTGTTTCTTCTATTAAAGTTACGTTTCTATTTATTTGTGTTTTAATAGAGGTTACTTTTTTTCAAATAAATAACTGAGTGTATAGGTCTTCTTACTGACAACACTTGTCTATTATTTATTGTGAAAATCATCTGTTTATGATAGATTTTAAGGACAAACTTTTTTAATATTAGGATGCACCCACCAAAGATAATCTAACTGACTATTAGACAAACAAAGCCTGGGTATTTGTACAACTACAAGAGTTCTTTGAGTGTATCACTTTATAACACCATAAGTACTTCCTGTGTGATTATTGAACAAATAAGGCCCTGCCTAGGACCACGAGGCTTCGGGGACTGCTGAGGCCCACCCTGCATATTTAAATAAGTCCCCAGAGTGTGGCGATCCCCGGACTTCAGTTGGCCTCGAACTCCCGAACAATTAGTAAACAATACCCTGGAAGGTGGCGCTCACTTAGGCTGCAAAACGTCTCTGTGCCCTTCCATGCTTAATTTACATGTGATATTAAGATCCCCAGTCCAACAGAGACCCCGCAATATAATAACTGGATTGGCTACGGAACATTACCCACCTGGGGCCTCATTTAAAAGAACAGGTGAGACCCCACTTTTTTTTTGTTTTTGTTTCTTCTTTTCTCTCCATTTTTACCATCTGAATCCCCTCCATTACAGCGATACAAGGTTTTCCTCCTCTCGCTTCAAGTAGTCGAACAAGTATTTGCTATCACAGGGTTGAAGCCATGAACCACCCTCCAATAGAAAACACAAATTTCCTGCAAATGCATACCCCGGGACATTGTATGAGCTGTGCCTAAGAGGTCGCCCTCCTTAGGACCATGATGCATTTGTTAGTATAAACGCATACTAACACTACTTACACACGTGTAGTACAGCGACCAGAATGTAGTCAAGAAACAGAGGAAGCGCAAAATATTAATCCTACCAGAAGTCGGATTACACTTCAATGAGCCGACGACCCTAGCATGAGTAGAAACAGCTGCACAAAGAAAACGGATCTTCAGCACAACGCAAGCAATTTTGAAATATTGATGAGTTATACTTTTTTTTACCTTCTCCCGCTCGTCGCCAAATTTATGTAGTGAAGAGGCAGACAGCAGTGGATCCAATAAGTATATTCATTACAAGAAAACAAGACACCTGAAACAACCACCAACAGGAGCAGACAGCAAGGCAACCGTCTAATCCAGCACCGTGTACAAACTCCGCAAGGTTCCCCTTATGACAGCCCTAAATTCTAACATAACATACTTAGATTATAGTAGAATTAAATACTAACATTCTACTATCACTTACTTTAGAATACTACACAGAGCACATGACTTTACAGCAATGAGCTCATGGTTTCATTCACGAGTCTTGAGTATTTCGCTTCCCACTCCCTATATTGTATAAACGTAAACTAACACTTCTTCCACAGGTATGCTTCAGGGCCCAGAGGACATCACTTTACAGAAATGAGCTCACAATTTAGGATCGCGGTTTAATCCTTCATACCAGTAGGGTTGAGTAGTTCGCTTCCCACTACCTATATATTATAAACGCATACTAACACTACTTACATACTTATACTACAGCAGCTAGTATCCTACAGCACCTAGAGGCCATCACTTTACAGCAATCAGCCCAGTTTCATTCCCAAGTCTTCACACTGGTAGGCGTAACTACTTCTCCTTCCGCTGCCGGTATACTATCAACACACAGTAGCGGTCAGTAGTTCGCTTCCCACTCCCTGTATGGTATAAACGCCTGCTAACACTACTTGCACAAGTATGCTACAAACACCAGACCACATCAGTTTACAGCAATGACCTCACGGTTTAGACTCTCGGTTTCATACCTGAGTGTAGCACCATATCATATCAGCACCATGCCACTCTAAGCAACACCGCACTTTCAGACCAGTAACAGTGATAACTACCTACTGGCGACTGCCAGTAGGTAATAAAGAACAAATTACAATAGTTACTTGATTCTTTTAGCTTTTTAAACTTCTCTCTATTACTGTCTTTCTACTTTTCCATATAAACAGTTTTTTTAATATTCAAGTACACATCGAAGTCAGAAATGCAACGTATTCTATCAACACACTTTCTAGAACATTCTACAACAGTTCCTTCCAAATGCAAGTAGCAGGTGGGGTTGAGTTGAGCAAATATTATCCTATAATATGTACTCCATGAGCAAACAGC
Source organism: Lissotriton vulgaris (assembly GCF_964263255.1). Classification (NCBI taxonomy): domain Eukaryota; kingdom Metazoa; phylum Chordata; class Amphibia; order Caudata; family Salamandridae; genus Lissotriton; species Lissotriton vulgaris. Next base: position 1,298,940,017 of record NC_141695.1, on the reverse strand, counting down.
TTTTTCTTAACCAATCAAAAGATACTTTTCCACAAAACAAATGTGCACCCTACTTTTAAAAAATCAATGCTTTTCATCTCCCAATCAGGTGCTGTTTTGTATGCGAAAGAAACTAGTTCCACATCTTTAAACATATCTCTTATTCTACGAAGGAATTGCATGAGCTACAGACATCTTCCCATACCTTCCAGCCATACCTTCAAAATGCTAGTGTGGATCGTGAGACATAGCTATGTTTTCTGGTGCAAGAGGTATGCAGAACAGAGACGTATTGACTTAGACCTAGGTTTACAAAATGTGGACAGTAAATGGTTTGGACAGAGAGGATTGGACAGAGAGGATTGAAGTGGCACCAATTGTTGCCTTTGGTTAAAACCTGTTTGCATCTCCAACACGCTGTCCTCATGATTGTGCACTGTGGTAGAAACGACCTAGGTTCATTTACTGGGGTAGGTTTGGAAATGCTTATGAAGGACACCTTTGGACAATTGATGTTACTTTTGCCTCAAACTGTCTTTGTATATTCCAATATATGCCAAAGACAGAAGTGGGAATGGTCCAAACAATTTTGTCCTCAGATTGAAAAATCTCGGAAAAAAGTCAACAAAGCTGTATCTGCATACCTCAGAGACCACAAAATGGGCTCCATCTACAACAAAAACATACGTTTTGATATTGCGGATATATAAAGAAGTGATGGAATACACTTCACAGATCAGGGAAACCGAGTTTTACTAAATAACTTGAAGCTGTGCATCCGCACTTATATGTAGCTCCAACTAATGAACACAAGGGCTCTTTTTAGAGCCACCCTATAACTTAAAACTTAGGCCCACTATTATAGGGCCATATAATGGCAACTCCCGGACCCTCGCCAAAATGTATTCTCCACACAATGCTGAGGAGCAGCAGCCAGACCATCTCACTTTGCAGCACTGACCTCTCGCTTTCATCCCCAGCTCTACTCACCCATAGGGGTGAGAAGTTTGCGCTTTACAAATACCGTATTGATTTACATTTGCACTCCCTATACAACACCACCTACGCACCATACACAAGCTACAATGTTCGAAACAAAAGTTCATCCAAATAGCTATAACTACATGCTGACACTACTTGCACAGATGTGGCACAGCAACCAGAGCACATGACTTCACAGCATATGACACACAGTTTGGGCTCACGCTTTAATCCCTGACTCCGGCAGCAGCTCAGCTTAGCAGCATGAGACTCCAGACAATACCTCACATATATTCCGTACCGAAAGGCCTTTCAGACCAGTACGGATCAGTAGTTCGTCCTAGTAGTTATAAACACATGCTGACACTACTTCCACAACTGTAGTGCAGCGGCCACGGCACATGACTTCACAGCATAAGACACACAATTTGGGCCCACGCTTTAATCCCCGAGGTCCGCACCAGCTCACCTTACCTGCATCAGACTCTAAGCAAAACCTCACTTAATTTCCGTAACCTACCATTTACACACCGGTAGGGGGGAATACTTCGCTTCACACCCCCCACAGTCCCCATCGAAGAGGGCCAGCCCCGGGGGATGGGATCCCTGGGGCTACAAGAGGCCCGGGAGGGGGGCCCCTAAACCCCATAAAAAAAATTAAAGAATACCCGGCCCCGGGGGATGGGGTCCCCGGGGCCCTAAGTGGCCTGAGGAGGGCCCCACTCCATACAAATATCAAAAAAATGTGGCCATGGCCATGGGGATGGGGCCCCCGAGGCCTGGAATTGGCCACGGGAGGGGGGCCACGCGGCCCCTTTCCCGTACATATTTTTTTTTCTTTTTTATTTGGGGTGTGAGGCCCTGCGGGATGGGGTCCCCAGGGCCCCAAAAAAGAAAAAGGAAGGGGGGCTACACAGCCCCCTTCAAAGAATCTTTTTTTTTTTAAACGGGATCGGGCCAGAGGCAACGCCCCCTTATTGCACCACTCTGCAAATGCGCCCCCTGATGCGTTTGCAGAGTTTCCATAGAAATCCATTGGCTGGTTTTCACCAGAAAAGTTTCTAAGTGTCTATTTTCACAAACTACAAATATTCCTAAAAAATCACCAGTATGACTTAAACGCATTCTTTCAACTGTTTACAGGAGATGCACCAGTGCTGGATCCAGGATACACCACTAAGTAAGAAAAAGTGACAATAGCACTACTTACCTTCTAAAGGAATTTCCTGCCATAGGATTATACAAATACAATAATATTCCTTAAAAATCAGTACTGTAACTAAAAGGCTTTTAGTCAACGGTTTATAGGAGATGTCCAAGGACTGAATCTAGGATCCAGTCCTGTGGTTAGAAAAGTAATCCATAAAGTAACTAATTGCATTTAACTAGAAATTGACATTGAGGTCAATGTTGCATTGTGTTTGAAATTGTGTTGCCCGTTGCAACAACTGTTACTACTATACTTAACAGTCTAATGCCTATTTGCAGAGTATTTAAACTAAAGTAATTCATTCTGAGAAAGTATATTTTGTAATGTAATGTATGATTTAATTATAATGTAATTTAAAAAGTAAAATATCTAAAAATAAATAGTTTAAAAAATGTAGTAAAACAGTATCAAAAAAATAAATATAACAATTAATACATTTAAAAATTGTCAGTTGCAAAACCTTCGAAATTCACTGAAAAAACCATAGATTTCAGGCCTGATATAGTTAGGAATTATCATTTAAAAAACCTTTGAAATTCACTGAAAAAAAACATAGGTTTCAGGCCTGACTCCGCAATCCACTGCTGATGATGTCACATATTACATCATTCATGACATGGTCAGTGACATCACTGATGACATCTAGTGGATTGCGGGCGCGGAAGATATAGTGAGTACAACTAACTATATCGGAGGAATTTCAATGGTTTTGTATGAGTGAAATGTCCAGCTAACTATACCACCCCTAAAACCTATGTTTTTGTCAGTGCATTTCTAAGGTTTTTTAAATGCTAATTCCTAACTATATCAGGCCTGATACCTATGGTTTTTTCAGTGAATATGTGTATATACATATACATTTGTTTGTGTGTGTGTTCCGGTTTAGGCTTGTCCTCGGTTCCTGGTGAGATTCTTCAAAAGGATGAACTGGAATTAGCTCTCATAGGAACAGTCTATTGACCACTGCTGTGATTTCTGCTGTAAACAAAAGGTGCCGAAGAGTAATATGGTGCTTTCAGGGATACCAGATGCTTACCTTAGGCGACCTATCTCCCCATTCGATGGCACTGCTGTTGAAGATAAACTTCTGGCCTTTTGGAGCATTACCATCAAATATGCCCAATTTCAGAAACCTACTTGTGCCCTCTGAAGTCATCTGCCACTGCAAAAAATCATTCAAAGGTGGTGCATCCCCATTTCTGTCAAAAAACACCTCATTTCCAGCAGACGTCTTTGTCCAGACATTTTTTAGATAGTGCAGAAGCTGAAAAGCGAAACAACATTTTATTGTCCCTATCTAATCAGATGAGATAAGCTTTACTTCAACATTGCCCAGTTTATAGATCTAGAGATTGCATATTACATCAAGAAATCAAACAAACGGATTGGAAGAGTTCCAGTGGTTAAAAACAACAACATCAAAAATTAATAGATTACCAAAGAAATTAATTTAGGGGAATAAAGCAAAGAGTACCATTTGAGAGAGTAAATCAGTGGCTACACTAAAGTAGCACATATTACCATAGCAACATTCTCTACGAGATGTTTGAAATTTTAAGTTTATTTTATTATGCTTGATTAATTAAAACCATTGCATACAAGAGATAAAATTTCTAACGGTTTTTGATAAAATCGTTATATAATAAAAAGTTTTACATCACGTTATAAGAGAGCTCAAATTATTAAAACATTCTGTTTGTTAGCCATGTTGACTGTTACTATTATTTCGACTGTAGCTATTCTTATAAAGTTCCTGTTGTTTCTTGTAATGAATAGTCTTTTTGCGCCTCAGTCCAGTGCTTTATTCTTTTTACGGTTATGTCGAGGAATTTAATTAACTGGCAATTTAAACTGAACCAACTCGGGATTGAAGCACAACATTAACGCTTGTCTGCACGATCTGGGTCCGTACTGTTTGAACGCTGGCTTTAGCAGAGTAGCCCTTATGTCTTTTAACATATTGCAGATGCGTGTAACATGAATAGCATCCTCCACGCCGCTGCCGCATAAACGACACAGCTGGGCTCCCCCCTTTCTCTCCCAAGGCGACAGAAATTGATGATTCTCTGTTATGATCAATTCAAATAGTAGTGTCTAAGATGGTATTCATCACTTTAATATAGCATACTACACCATATAGACTTATTTCCAAACATAACTGAAGTAGCCATGGTATGAGCAAAACGAAGGTGATTGAAGTATGGCCATGCTCTTCATATTGGTACATTCAAATAGCCGTTGCTCGGTCGTGGGCATGTAGATAAGTTGAGCATATAACCCGTTTCCATCTTCTTACAATGTGTATTTCACCTGCCAGATTTAAAAAATCCACCAGACGGAGGCCCTACTTCAGAGTTTGGAGAATGAGGATAGGGTGTCAGAAGCCATTCGTTCACCCATCGGCTGTATGAGTATAGCAGTGTAAAGTTTGAAAATTCGTTGTCCGCCTGCTATACCCGCTGCATTTACTCTAAACAAAGCAGATGGACTGACGGAAAGAAAATACTCCATCCACTGCATTAGGAGTATAATTTTCATAAACGGAAATATGGTGGCTCTTCCTACACACCTGTGTTGGAAGAAAATGAGCATCAATAGCTAACCCCCCTCTTCCCCCATACACTTTACTTATTCAATATGCCTATGCTACTGAAAGACCTCTGACTTTGTCTGACAGTGGTTTAGGAACAACAACACAATGAACAATAAATTAGAAGGTAAGTACAAATGTGCCTTATAATAGTATCTCACGTTTACAGCTCCAGCCATGACGTTTGCCTCTCACCAAACAATGTACTGTCCTCAGGAAAGTGGGGGTGGTCTCCAGCCTCCTGAGGCAGATAAGACTCGGGGCACCTATTTTCTGGGATGGGTTGGGATTTTAAGATTTTATTCGTTGGCACAGGGCCTAGAGTTTCTTTGGAGGAATGGTTAGGAGCATAGTATTATCTAGGGCTATGGACCTGTTTAGGGCTATGGAGCAATAGGGGTATTTGAGGTATATTTATAGGTATGGGGTATCTTTGGAGAAGGTGGACTAGTGGGAAAATTAGACGAACGTTGTCTTCCGAAGAAATGGGATCCGTCTTCATTACCTTAGGCAATTTATTAGCCTTTAAGAGCCTTTTGTTAAGTACACAGCATATCATTATACTGATCAAGTACTCATCCTTCACTATCCTTCATTACCTTCATTGCCGTAGGCAATTTATTAGTCTATAAGAGCCTATTGTTAAGTACACAGTATATCATAAATTAGACTGTTAATTCGAGTCATCTGGAGACACTCCAGCATACCCCTGTAAGTAGAGTGCAAGAGTCCTTTCCTTCTTTATGCTATCTGGGTAAGCATATGGGATTGAAATGGATTTGAAATATCTTTAGACCGAGAATGTTGGGAGGAGGTCAGGTTATAATTGCAGCTGTTCATTACAGTACAAAACGTCATTGTACCAGTGTTTCAACTGTGGAGGTCTTATCCTTACCCCAGCAATAGGCTACCTGCCCTTTAGCCAACAAAAGTGCTAATGCAGTCAATTTCTTATGCTGTATTTTCAGCTCCTTTACACAGCCAGGAGTGGTATCCTAGAGTTCATTTGTATATGACATCCCACAATAAGCGAAAGTGCATCTATAACCTAACACCAATATGTCCTGACCCTCTCACATGCCCACACCAGATATGAGAATATCACTTCCAGCATAGCACATTTAGCACACCTAGAGTCCTCACCTAGAGACCAACCGCCAGAGTATATAATATGCACAATGTAGAAAGTTATAATGTATAATGTGTAACCTGCTGCTCACTGAGCTTCCACCTGTTTGCATATAACGGAATTCCCATACCTCTTTTTGTAGGTCCAAGCCCATGTCTCTCTCCCAGTGCGCTAGGCCTATTGAAGTGTTCAGTTATAGTCTGTCCGGGGCTGTGGAATATAGCGTAGATATTAAGGGCCAGATTTTTCAAGTTTTTGTGTCGCAAGGTGGTGCAAAGGTGATGCAAACAATACATGAGAAATATCAAGCCACTCCAGACCACCTTGCGTGGTCCTGCATGGCTTGATGAAATTTAGAGTAATGCAAGGCAGATCAAAAAGCTGTCTTGTGTTACTCTGAGGCAGGGAGGCATTTCATGGGTGGAGCATGGGTATTCTCACACATCCACTGATGGATTCTTGGCACATTCCCAGATGTACCATTAGTGGTAGACATAAGAATGTGTCAAAATGCTAAAACCCCCCCAGGGGAGGCATAACGAGGCAAAATATATTTATTTATTCTTGTTTTTCCTCTTTCTACATGTTCTGCATTTTGCAGCACACATAGAAAGAGGAAAATGTATCTCTGAATCGTTTTTGTGCAGGAAGTTGTCCATTCCTGCACAAAGTGGTCCTGCTTATAACAAGGCAGCCTTGCACCATAATGCGCTGGTGCCTGCATTACCACTAGGTAGCCAAAAGTGAGCCAATGCTGGGGAAGGACAGGAATATGCCATATAATGGCAAATAAGGCGCATTACTGCCCTTTGACGCAGCCCGGCGCAACAAGGTGGCTTGCTTTGTTGCACTACATGAATGAATGATAAATCTGGCCATAAATGTATACGGGTTGTGGTCTTCATTAGGTTCCCCAGTGTTTGAAAAGTGTCTAGTTCATTCAGAATGTTGGAACAGCCAATTTACACATACCTTTAACCCCATAATTTATGAAGACTGAGAGGGGATTTATTGAGTGGTGCCTATAAACTCTCCCAGTGTGACAAAGGTGTTATATTTGCAAAGAACCCCAGGTGTGTGAGGCCACAGGAATTTAACTGGGTTATAGCCTCCTCTTTGTGCATGATGGCCAATAATGGGTTGTGGATTAAAGGTAAATTAGGGGATTAAAGGAGGCCCAAGCCTGTCTTTTATTGTAGTCTATCCCATTCTCCAACAGTACATGCTGTGGTGGCCATATTTCTGGTGTACTTATGCTTTGGTGTGGCCATTTGGTGGGGATAGCCAGTACCAGTACATTGCAAAGTGTGCCTGAATGCTAGAGTTTTATGTCAGGCGCTTCAAAATTCCAACGTTCAGAGGGTTGTGTAATTGTCCCATTGGAACCTAGACTGCTTACCGGCCCATGCTAGTCCAATCAGCTGGGTATTAAGCACTGTAAAAAATGACAGTGTGAGTGTCAGCAGTATGTTCATGAAAAGATAGAGAAATCTCGGAAGAAGTACCATTTTCATCAAACCTATGCGGCCAGCCAGTGACAGTGGGAGTGAGATTCATTGTGTAATCTGGTTTGTGATTGAACTGAGCACTGCTCCATCATTTTCATGCATGACGACTTCCCTTTCCAAATGGATTTATATGTCTAGGTACTTTAGGGACCTGGTACACCACTCAAAGGAGAAAATTAGGCCAGAATTGTGTAGATTTATTGGTCAAATGGAAGATTTGTCACTTAGGTCCTCATTAGAATGGAGGTCGGACCGCCGTCCTTTCGGATACGGATAGCCTGACAATCTGTTGGTGGTTCAGCCACTGGAATCCGAGGCGACCGCCTTCAAAGTGGTCGCAATGTGTATCTTTTGTATCACACCCTGTGCTGTGGGCTGCAGCACACGCCACAGTACAAAAAATGTACATCCTGAAAATCCCTGCACAATGTGGCAGGCACCATGCTGTGCCTGCCTTCTGGTGCAGGGATATGTAGGGGATGGTCCCAGGGTGGAAGGGGGACCCGCTAGGGGCCCCCAAAGTCACTTTCCACTGGCTTTTTCATGGCGGGATAATTGCCAGGAAACCCCAGGCGGAAACTGACATTATAATGCCTACAGCAGTGCGGTACTTAGAGGGGGGTGGTCCGAGTGGAAACACAATATTACATAAATATCAACATCACCTTTTAAATCAATTACAATCAATACTTATTCATGTTGAAAATATTTAATTAAGTTGAACATATAATTTATCATGTTCAACAGACCACACATTTGTCAATAAAGTTGTGCATAGGTGCCCCAAAGGGGAAGAGGGATGGAATGGTGCAGCAATGTGCAAAAGTGAGGGTAAGTGAGAGAAGGAAAACATGAAATGTTTGTGGCTTCACCGCGGAGCGTAATGGCCATGAGCTAGAGTAGCTCCTCAAGCACCGATTCCCTTCCTGACATCCGCGCACTATTCCGACGCCCGAGTGGCAGGGAAGCCATTGGAAATAACGAGAGTGCGGCTGATCCAAGAATCAACTTTGTGGGACCCGTACTCATGAAGTTATGGCCAATATGTCATGCGGCCACCTTCGACTCTGAAGCCGGCAACTGCTGTGTGGTAAAACTGGGTGTCATTCCGCCGCGGAACAGGCCCGCACCCGACGGGAGACCGTGGTCGGGGCCCACAGCCAGAGATAGAGGGAACGTAATGGTGCGGCGGCTCTGAATGCACAAAAGCTATCAAAGTATCGCTGCCACTAACAACACAAAGGGGAGCCAGGACTTCGCCGGTGGCAGAAATATTGCCCTGACTGGATCGTGCTGAGGAGGGTGCACCCGGAAACCACAGTAGGCCGTCTCGGCTCTGGGGGGCCATGGCCACGCCTAAACGCCGCAACCATAGGGAGCGGCACTGCAACTTGCCTGAGACCTGGAGCGGGTGCACCTAGAGCCCCAGAGGGCTGTTTCTCCACTGGCATCCTGGACCTGAGACAAGGAGGGAGCAGCTGTGGAGTACTCTATGACCCTGGTGGTGTGTAGGTGCTCCGGGATCTGTTTGCCCTGCTAGACTGCCAGAGCTACAAGGCGGATATTCTGCCACAAAGAAAGTCATTTTCCTGCCGCATTGAAGAATGGTGAAGGGGCACCACCGGGGTGAATTCTAGAATAGTGCTTGTTTACTTGGTGAAGAGCAAGCCATACATTGGCATGGCAGGGGGGCCTGGGATTTGACTGTCCAGCAACTCATGCCTAACTATCACACACCACTGCAGGGCGCACCACATGTGAGACTCCCTCTACCTTGATACTACATTGGCGATTTGTCCTCCATGAGCCTTGACCCCCCAGCAGAGTTGGTACAGCTGGGTGCACCCACCAACAGAGAGTACAGCCTCACTTGGGGGACAGGGGTTGACCTACAGTATTGGGAGAGATGTCGGGATTGAAGGGCCCCAAAGTAACCCAACAACAGAGTTGGATAAATATGCTCTGCCGAAAACGGCGGACTCGAGCATCATCCCAAGTGTAAAATAGCAGCAGGACCAGAAGGGGATCACCTGGAACTCACACTGAAAGACATAATGGACGCTATCTTGGGGGTCAGATTATCTCTGGAGCAGACAATGGATGCAATCTCATCAGAAGTGACACTCATCAGGGCAGAGTTCACGAAAATAGGTGTGAAAGTAAAGCAAATGGAGATCATCACCTCTAGCCTTGTTGGAGACGCATCGCAACTGCAGCAAGACATCAAAGAATTGAAGGCCTTCCGAATGTTCGCAGAGGAAAAGCTTGACGACTACAAGGGTCGCAACAGACGAAATAACGCGCAAATTATCGGGGTGCCAGAAAAGGCGATGGGGCAAGCGGCTGGCTTATGTGTAGAGGACCTTATACTTAATCACCTGCAACCTAAGGCCCTGTCAAAATACTTTGTGGTTGAAAGGGAGCATAAAGTCCATGGTGGGCGACCGAAGCCTGGTGCACCTCCTCACCCTATACTGACAAAGTTGTTGAACTTTCGAGATTGAGATGTCATATTATAAAATGCCAGGTTGGCCCCGCCTCTACACTACGAGAACGCTGAAATCTTTTTCTTCCCAGACTTCACCCTAACTGTACAGAAACAGAGACAATCATTTCTGGTGGTGAAGGAAAAACTGCGAGACAAGGGGTTCAAAAATGCAATGCTGTTTCCAGTCCGTTTTAGGGTGGAAGCAGATGGAAAAGCCTGGCTTTTTGACCACCCTGAAGTGGCTGCTGATTGGTTGGAGGGCTGGAGAGGAGCAAGAGAACATAACGCTCATTGAGTAACAACCCTATCCAGGTCCTTGGCTGAAACTGTTTTAAAAAAGTAAGTTGCCTCATACTCACTTTGCAAGTTTGAGTACACAAATTCCATTGATTGGCAGTGGTCTATAGAGCCAAACTGAGGAACAACACTCTTTCAACAGAACTATTTATCCTACTGTATCTAATTTTTGTTGACCGGCCTGCCTAGGGAGCCTAAATAGATCATCGGACAGGGGAGGGATTGGGGGGCTTTACACCACCACACTAGACTACTTTTAGTTTTAAGTTTGGGCGACAGGCACTATGCATAGTTTGTTAGATGGTTAGTCTAAATCCCAAAGTGCAAGGGAGTAGGGAGGGGACAGTTGGCTTGAAGTAGGGTGGTTTCAACGAGTTCTAGTGAAGTCGACATGGTCTATCTATAGACAAGAGGAGGGATGAACAGATCATAAATATATTGATTAGCACGCACTGGGAGAAAAGCTTTAGACTCCTGAGCTGGAATGTCAACGGACTTGGGGACATATTAAAACGTTGCATACCTCTACAGCACATCAAACAGCACTCCCCAGACGTTGTACTCCTTCAGGTATCCCACCTGGTAGGCATCTCCTGTAAAGCACTGAATAGATGGGGTTACAGACTAGTGGCACATTCCGGCTACACCACTGTCATGCCTGTCGGGTTCATGGAGGTATCACTCTCACGAAGACTTACGTCTACATTCAGTGTATTCCTCTATTTTGTTTTGTTTGCCCACGTGAAGCAAAGACGTGGTTGGCAATGGTTGGCAAAAATGATTACACAGGACTTGGAGCATGAGTAGTAGTAGCGCATGCGCAGAAGAGTAGTGTTCCTAGCCTTAAGCCCGCCCCAAACCTTCAGGAAACGCTTCGCGTTTAGCCAGAGTGTTACTCTTGTCATTCCGGGTCACGGTGTTGGCGTCCGAGGAGCTAGTGGTTCGGAGAGGCTGCTTCATTCCGTCTGGCGTTTGAGAGCCCGTTTAGAGAGTCCATAAGTCTGTAGGAGCGGCTTGCTTCTGATAGATTGTTCTGTTCTCGTTTTCCGTGTTATTGGTATTACCGCTGTGGACTTTTAGCAGTTATATTAGTTATTAGAACATTGGAATGTTGGGAGCTCCATTGAAAACAATGGAGTGCTCTGGGCTTTTAATGGCTGGTATAAGCCTGGAGCTCCAACATTCCAATGTTTCTTTGTTCACAGCTCTGGCTGTGAACAAAGGCTTCAGGGAACCTGAGGGGATTCCAATCCCCTCACTCTCCCAAAAGGCTTTGTTTTTTTGTTAGAACATTCTGTCCTCTAGTGACAGAATGTTCTAATAGCCTTATAGCCCTTCGTAGATGGGCTATACCGCTATTAAAGTCCCTCTCCCCTGTTAAAGGCCCTCGCCTTCGGCTCGGGGCCTTTAACGCTGGAGAGGGCCTTTAATAGCCGGTATAGCCCTCTACGGCGGGCTATAAGGCTATATTAGATTTTCTCTTGACTAAGTTTGTTCAGAGCAGTTTGCCACGTGGTTGAGTGGTATTTTTGATTTTGCGAAAGCTAAGCTGGTCATTAGGTTAGGGAGATTTATATAGGCGTTCTTAAGTTGTAGAACTGGTGAGTTGCACATCAAACGGGGAAACAGTATTTATATTATAAGTGCGCACCATTTATTGTGTTACTTTTTATTTAGATCACAGCTACATTGGATAGACCATACCAAGTCAGACATTCAACGACCCAGAACGCTTCCCTTTTTTCCTTATAAGTTATCTCCACAATTCAATAGGTAAAGATACATTACATCACACTCTATATTTTGGGAACATAAAGGGAGGGGATAGTTTTCACTTATTGTTCTTGTATTTCTACTGCAGTGCCATCACCAGAAGAGAGTACATTATCTGAGTGGAAGAGGAGTGTGGAGCGCCATTTTCTTTTCCTTTCTTACCCTTGTTTTGTTCCCCTGTGTTACCCTTGGTTACTTGTCGGGTATTAGTGCCTCTTCCTGGCGCCCGGGGGGTGACGAGGGGGAGATAGGGTGTTAAGCATCGTGGCTCCAGGACACTTCCGAGACAACAAAAAGGTGTGTGCATTACAGAACGCGAAGCCTCTATAGATTTGTCTCCCGAGTGTCATGGATCTCACATTACAGGATGTAGCTAGCATGGTGGGGAATCTCCAACGTGAAACCCAAGCCATTGCAGATAGACTAGAGGCTTTGAGCCAACATAGAGGAGAGGGAGCCAGTGCAAGTAATGAAACCCCTGTAGTTCAAGTGGTTACACCCCATACAATTCCTCTTGCACCCCCTGAGAGGTTCTATGGGGATCCCTCGAAATGTGCCGCATTTTTGACCCAGTGTCAATTGCATTTCCTTTGTAAAGCTTCTTGTTTTCCCAACGATCAGGCAAAGGTGGCCTTTGTTCTATCATATTTAGGAGGGTCTGCAGCCAATTGGACCATACCCTTGATAGATAAAGACGATCCCTTATTATTGGAATATGATGCATTTCGTAGAGAACTACGTAAAATGTTTGATACACATTCATTTACTCATGCAGCTGATACAGAGCTATTAAATTTAAAGCAGGGTTCAAAAGATCTTATCACCTACATATCCACATTTAATAGACTGGTGGTGGAGGCTGATTGGCCTGCTCATAAACGCAGTGCCCTTTTTTATAAAGGCCTGCGTGACGAATTGAAGGATGCGTTGGCTCACGTAGTGGATCCCCCTGATACATGCTCTGAATTAATCGACTTGGTGGTGAAACTAGACCATAGGTTAGGAGAAAGACGTAAAGACAGAGTCAGATATGACTACCCTAAAATAAATTATAAAGAAAGGAAATCAGAGCTTGAAGTCAAGACTGAAGATCCTAAACCTATGCAAATAGGCAGTATCAAAGGGCCTTTGAGTGAGGCAGAAAAACAACGTCGTAGAGAAAACAAGTTGTGCCTTTATTGTGGTAAGGCGGGACTTTTTCTAAGGGAATGCCCAGTAAAACCCAAACACTTTCGTAAGCCGGAAAACTAGCTGACCTGAGGGCAACAGAGACCTTACCGCCGGGTCCTTTGAGTCATATGGTCTCATCCTTAATGACTAATGAAGGACATTTCTTCATCACTGATAGATTGTCCTGGCTATCTGAGTCTATCACACAATCTGTTATGATAGATTTGGGGGCTTCGGGTAATTTCATGGACTATCACTGGGCCCTTACACATAATATCCCTAAAGCAAAGAAAAAAGTCACAGAGGAAGTGTATACAATCGATGGAAGTCTTTTGAAATCTGGGCCTATCACACATTCTAGTATCTTTTTGGATATACACATAGAACCTACACACTGGGAGGCTCTTGCTTTTGATATAATTGAATCTCCTCAATTTCCGGTAGTTTTGGGTCTTCCATGGCTACGACTCCACAATCCCCACATAGATTAGAGAAACACCAGCATCACCTTTGAAGAGAAAGGTAGACAAGACATATCCACTGATAGTTCCAACCTTCCTGCTACCTCAGTTCAGGTTAACGCCCTGTCCATACAAGACATGGTTCCTTTGGCTTCACATCTCTCCATAGAACCAGATTCGGTGGAACAGCCTGATAAAATATTACCCCATGTGTATCAGGATTACCAAACAGTCTTTGATAAAGAACGAGTAACCTGCCTACCCCCTCATAGGGTATATGATTGCTGGATTGAGTTACAGCCAGGTGCTCGTATACCGACCAGTAGAGTATACTCCCTTACAGAGAAGGAAAACATATACTTAAGGGAATACCTTGATACCATGCTAGAACTTGGTTTCATCAGACCTTCTAGATCCCCTGCTTCCTCTGCATTGTTTTTTATTCCTAAAAGGGAGGGGGGATTACGCTGCTGCATCGATTATAGATCCTTGAACAACATCGCCATTAAAAACAAGTATCCCTTACCTCTCATCTCCGCTCTACTCGACCAGATAAAGGATGCCAAATGGTTCACGAAATTAGATCTATGTGGGGCCTATCACTTGGTCCGGGTTGCTGACGGGGATGAGTGGAAGACGGCATTCTGCACCAAGTTTGGACTATATGAAAACTTGGTGATGCCCTTCGGGCTCTGTAATGCTCCTTCAGCATTCCAGTACTTCATTAATGAAGTGCTGAAGGAGTATCTTGACAAAAGCGTTATTGCATATATCGATGACCTCCTAATTTATTCCAAGACCCTTGAGGAACATATAGGTCATGTGAAAGCCATTTTACATCAGTTACAAAACAATGATCTCTTTTGTAAGCTAGACAAATGTTTTTTCCATCGCCACCAGGTCACTTTTTTAGGATTTATTGTATCAGCAACAGGTCTGAGCATGGATCCACGAAAGGTGAACGCTGTTTTGGAATGGCCACCTCCCAAAACGGTAAAAGAAATCCAGCAATTCATTGGATTCTCGAATTTCTATAGGCGCTTTATACATTAGTTTTCGGAGCTTGAGGCTCCTATCACTCGCTTGTTGCGAAAAGGGGTCCCCTTTCATTGGTCCGAGGAGGCAGACAAGGCTTTTAACATTCTAAAAAAGGCGTTCACACAGGCCCCCATTCTCAAACACCCTGATCCAGCTAGTCCTTATGTGGTGGAGGTGGACGCCTCACAAGTTGCTGTAGGAGGTATCCTTTCACAAGCAGACGGGACACCGGTGAATTACATCCAGTAGCGTACTATTCGCACAAGTTGACTCCGGCTGAGGTAAACTATGCAGTTGGGGAAAGGGAACTCCTAGCTATCAAAAAGGTATTGAAGGAATGGAGAAAATACTTATTGGGTACAAACCATACAGTTACTGTCCTGACAGACCACCGTAATCTACAGTATTTAAAGTCAGCTAGAGCCTTGTCTATGCGACAATTGAGATGGACGCAATTTTTCAATGAATATGATTTCACTATACATTTCAGAGCAGGCAAACAAAATGGTAAAGCAGATGCACTATCTCGTCTGGGATTTGAGCCATTCCCGCATGATGAAAAACCTCCTTGTATCATTGCACCTCAACGAATAATAGGAGCACTTACTACTGAAGAGGAATTCATCCTACAAGTAAAAAATGCCCAACAAGATGCCTCTTCCAAAGAAGTATTGCAACAACACCAATCCATAGTCAAGACAGACCTCCATTATGTGCAGGGAAGGTTGTTCATCCCCACAGTACCCCTTCAAAATCAGGTGATGGAATGGTGTCATACACATGGGGTAGCAGGGCATCCGGGATACAAGAGAACATTAGAATTGATACGGAGATACTGTTGGTGGCCTCATATAGCAAAAGATGTACAACAGTATGTTAGTACATGTCATATATGTGCACAGGGAAAACCATCACACGAGGGAATAGTGGGGTTGTTAATTCCACTCCCCACGCCTTTGGCTCCCTGGCAATCTGTCTCAATGGACTTTATTGTCGAGTTACCTTGGACACAGAGAGGCAATAACACTCTTCTTGTTGTAGTTGACATGTTCACCAAGTCAGCTCATTTCATCTCCTTAAAAGGTTTACCCACATCTTCTGTTCTTGCCGGTGTCTTTCTACAAAACATAGTCAGACTGCATGGTTTGCCCTCTGTCTTGGTCACGAATAGAGGTTCACAGTTTATATCCAAATTTTGGAGACAATTATGTAACTCTTTGCATATGGAAGTCCGCCTGTTTTCTAGCCATCATCCCCAGATGGATGGACAAACAGAGCGGGTGAATCAAAGCCTTGAGCAGTTTCTGCGGTGTCAACTACTGCAGGACCAAAAGGAGTGGGATGAGCTGCTTTGGTTGGCAGAACTGTCATACAATAACAGTCATCACTTTTCTACTTTATTTTCCCCTTTTTATGCTTCCTATGGATTCCATCCTAAAGTTCTGCCCTTTTCTCCTTTGAGAACTTGTGCCATTCCTGCCGTACAAGATGTACTCTCCCACTTGCAAACAGTACATTCCACCATCCATGACAATCTAGACAAAGCAAAGATGGAGTACAAGAAAGCAGCAGACTCACACAGACATGCAGGGCCCAATTACCAATTGAATGATAAGGTTTGGCTGTCTATTAAGCATTTGGCCTTGAAGGGTGCATGTAAGTTTAAACCCAAATATATTGGTCCTTTTTCTGTTATTCAAATCATCAATCCTGTAGCCATGAAGTTGAAATTACCACCCTCAATGAAAATACACCCTGTTTTTCACGTTTCCCTGTTGAAACCATTACTGCCTGATACCCGCCTGCCAACAATTCCCCTTCCTCTTCCCTCAGTGGCAGATGCCAGTGATGAATACGAGGTGGGTGCTATTATAGACTCCAGAAGAGTTTGTCGCCGCCTCCAGTATCTGATACACTGGAAGGGCTTTGGAGTTGAGGAAAGATCTTGGGAAACTGCCAGCCACATACACGCACCGCGTCTATTGCGAGCGTTTCACAGGCGGTACCCCCACAAGCCCAAACCAGTGAGGGGCATTGTAGGAGGGGTGTTCTGTCATGCCTGTCGGGTTCATGGAGGCATCACTCTCACGAAGACTTAAGTCTACATTCAGTTTATTCCTCTATTTTGTTTTGTTTGCCCACGTGAAGCAAAGACGTGGTTGGCAATGGTTGGCAAAAATGATTACACGGGCCTTGGAGCATGCGTAGTAGTAGCGCATGCACAGAAGAGTAGTGTTCCTAGCCTTAAGCCTGCCCCAAACCTTCAGGAAACGCTTTGCGTTTAGCCAGAGTGTTACCCTTGTCGTTCCGGTTCACGGTGTTGGCGTCCGAGGAGCTAGTGGTTCGGAGAGGCTGCTTCATTCCGTCCGGCGTTTGAGAGCCCGTTTAGAGAGTCCGTAAGTCTGTAGGAGCGGCTTGCTTCTGATAGATTGTTCTGTTCTCGTTTTCCGTGTTATTGGTATTACCGCTGTGGACTTTTAGCGGTTATATTAGTTATTGGATTTTCTCTTGACTAAGTTTGTTCAGAGCAGTTTGCCACGTGGTTGAGTGGTATTTTTGATTTTGCGAAACCTAAGCTGGTCATTAGGTTAGGGAGATTTATATAGGCGTTCTTAAGTTGTAGAACTGGTGAGTTGCACATCAAACGGAGAAACAGTATTTATATTATAAGTGCGCACCATTTATTGTGTTATTTTTTATTTAGATCACGGCTACATTGGATAGACCATAACAAGTCAGACATTCAACGTCCCAGAACGCTTCCCTTTTTTCCTTATAAGTTATCTCCATAATTCAATAGGTAAAGATACATTACATCACACTCTATATTTTGGGAACATAAAGGGAGGGGATAGTTTTCACTTATTGTTCTTGTATTTCTACTGCAGTGCCATCACCAGAAGAGAGTACATCATCTGAGTGGAAGAGGAGTGTGGAGCGCCATTTTCTTTTCCTTTCTTACCCTTGTTTTGTTCCCCTGTGTTCCCCTTGGTTACTTGTCGGGTATTAGTGCCTCTTCCTGGCGCCCGGGGGGTGACGAGGGGGAGACATGGTGTTAAGCATCGTGGCTCCAGGACACTTCCGAGACAACAAAAAGGTGCGTGCATTACAACCACAGGCTCAAGGGGGGTGGGCATCATGTTAAAAAATTCCTTCCTGATTTCCAAACAACGCACCGGGATTGATAAGATGGGCAGATATGCTGCGGTCTCGTGGCAGTGGGAGGGGAAAACACTCACATTGATGGCAGTTTATGTCCCTTCAGGGCTGTACCTTTAAAGACATAGATACTATCATGCTCTCGTTCCCAGAGGGCCACCTTGTTGTGGGAGGAGACTTTAATTCAGTCATGTCGGGATTTCGCGACCGCCATCCCCCCACGAAATTGGTTCCTTGTATAGATGGCTTCTGGATTTTCTGGACGCATTGGTCCTTGCGGATGCGTGGAGGGCATACCACTCTGACAGTATTCAACACACCTTCAACTCGGGAGTACACAATAGCCTTTCCCAGATTGATTATCTCCTTGTTCCAGCACCTCACATAAGTATTCAATTCAATAATCTTTATTTCGTTGCAATTGCACCATAAAAGATATACAAAATACATAATATATATACAAAATACATAATATACATGGCCACATTATCATCAACAAGTGTACAAGAATGTACAATTCAAAAAGTGCTAGTGCATGACCAAATACTAACCCTAGCCTTCACAGCTAAATCACGGGAATGGGCTTAAGACACACATCAATAAATATATTTAAAAAGAAGTTTAAAATATTTACACGGTTAAAAAAGCATTAAATTGATTTATAACAGCCAGACGCTTAAAATGGCAGTGACAATTTTTGTCTAATGAATTTTACTGCCAAAAGGAATCTACTGATACCAAACACTATTACTTGACTAGTGTCAGTAATGAATATTCTTCCAGCTTCCTTATACGAAGTTATTCCAATATTACGGCACAGTGGCACTATCCATTTTCTTCTAGTTTCTACATAGCTTGGACAGAAAAACAAAATATGAAAAATGTCTTCTCTTATATTATTTGTGCATAAGGTACATTTATCATTACTGGTTTTCCCCCATTTTGACTCGGTTTCCCGGGTTCTTAGTATACCGTACCTATACTTTAAGTACAAGGTTTTCGCTAATGGTGGCTGAATCTCATCAAGAAACATTTCAAACTGGGCTACATTTTTCACCAATAAGAATTTTTCGGTTATGGGGCCATGTGCTCCAACATATACAGCATCATGGCTCACAAAAGCCCAAAAAGAGAGTTTGACTATTTTCTTTGAGGACACAGTCAGTGATTCTGGCTGGCTCCAAAAATGGGATAAACCCAATTTTGTTAACCAGCTTTTAACGTGTTTGAACCAAAGAATCTTATTACTCGTGTCTAGTTCCAAAACTTCAACCAATCCATTTTTATATTCAGTTAGCTCTGGGGTGATCCACAACCTGACCCATAACAATAGTGGCCTTAATATTGCATGTAGGTCGGTGCGTCGTATGTTCATATCAAGGAGTAGGGGTAATAGTGGAGTGTTACTAGGAACCTTTAATAATCCCCTTAAAAACTTATTCTCCATGATTTCAAATGTCTTTCTACATACGGGTCCCCAAAGTTCTGCCCCATACAGAACCGCTGACTGAACCTGACATTTAAAGAGTTCTAACGCTGGGGTAACTGCTTTGTTTGCACAGTTGTTATGCCTTTTCAGTATTGGTAGACAATTTTGTTTGAACACAATTTTAGATTTTTCTAATTGGGGTCTCCAACTTAAGGATGAATCTAATAATACCCCCAAGTAAGTAAAACTTAGTTCGTAATCAAGTTTTTCTCCATTCAATGTTAAGTTTTTCCTGAAACTTTTATGAGGGTTAAGTGCCATATATTTAGTCTTTTTTACATTAAATTCTAACCCTTTTGTGATACAATACTGCTGGAACCTATCTAATAAGACCTGTAGGCCCGAGGGGTGTGAGAAATGAGAATCGTGTCATCCGCGAAGAGGAGGGACGGAACTCGTTCCCCCCCCAGGCGAGGAGAGTCATTGTCACAATTCTCCAAATAAACTGCAATATCGTTGACATAAAGGGAGAAGAGTGTAGGTGCCAGCACGCACCCTTGGCGTACTCCCCTCTTAATAGGGATTTCATCTGTAAGTTCACCATTAGGGCCCCATCTTACCCTAGCGTAGTTATTCTGGTGTAACCTAGTCACTAATTTCAATAGTTCATCTGGGAACCCCTGCTTTTTCAATGATTTCCACAATAAGTCGCGGGGGATAAGGTCAAATGCTGCTCGTAAAGCTACAAAGGTAACATATAAATTACCTCTGCGGATGATGACATATTTCCAATACAAGCAGCATAGCCTTAGTACCTGGTCGATGGTCCCAGTCTTTTCCCTAAACCCTGCCTGATACTTGGATAAGATCAAGTTTTCCTCCAACCACGTATTTACGCGGTTTAGGATATGTCTGGCATAAATTTTCTGCGTTATGTCTAAAAGACTAATGGGGCGATAGTTCCCTGGATCCCCTCTATCCCCCTTTTTAAAAATTGTGATAATTTCAGCCCCATCCCATGTATCAGGGATTTGGTCACCCGCTGCGATGACATTAAACAAATGGTTTAAATAAGGTGCCCAGATCTCCATATTGTGTTTGTAAAGATCACCAGGGATCTTATCCAGACCCGGGGTCTTCCCTTGCTTCACAGAAGCAATTGCTGTTTCGGTCTCTTGTATGTCAAAGATTACCAATGAGTTTTCAACATCCTCTATCTGGGTTACTATTTTGTTTGGGTTTACCATAAGCTTTTCCTCTGTGATTTGGGCTGCATATAATGATGTAAAATGATCAACCCATGTAGCTTAATTTAGGAAAACCTCCCTTGAGCCTTTATCTGGCCTATTCCCTTTGGCTACTAACTCCCAGAACGCCTGTGATCTTTAGCTTTTGCAGCTGATAACATGCTAGACCATAGATCCTCGTCCCAGGATGATTTTGCGGTGGCTATTGTTTTAGTGTAAATTTTCCTTTTTACTTTGAGTTCTACAGAGTTTTTAGTTTTTACCGCATTGATCAGGTCGGTCTTGGCTACTCGGCATTCCTTGTTAAACCAGGGTTTGCCTACTGGTTTTGTGTTCGCCGAGCCGTTCCCTTTCCTAGGTTTTTTAGTGATAAGATCAATCAGTTTTTTACAAACGGATTTGTGTAGTCCAATAAATTCACCAGGCTTACATTCATCCATCTTATAGAACTCAAATGAGTTCGCAAGTGTGGAATAAATATTAGCCAACAGGTCTTTTCTTTCAAGAATATGTGCCCATTTAACGGCCCTTCGATTATTACTTAGTACAACATTGTCAAAGGTTGAAGGTACTTTTAGACTATAAATACCCTCAGTAACACCAGGTTCTTTCAGGGTACTAGACAAAAAACTCATTTCTAACGGGAAGTGATCGCTCTCAAAGCGTTCTCTAACATTTAAATCATGTGTATATGGCCACAAATTAAAAGAAACGGAAACATAATCTATCTTGCTACTACAATTCCCCCTACTAAAGGTAGATGCTCTCGGGGAGTCTGATGGCATGCGCCCATTACAAGCTCTCAGACCATAGCTTGTGAACAGCCCTGAGATCTGGAGGGCTAATGTGGTCCCAGGAACAGTTCCATTATTCAGTGCTGGTATCCCATTGGCAACGTCCTCATCCTCGTACAGTTTAACGATCCCCACAATCGGCTCAAAATTGCAATTTAGATAACCACATAAAATGATACTTTCATCATGGTCTAAGGTGTCCATAAACATTTCCAGTTTCTCTATACATGGAGATTCCCTATTAGCGGGACATGGTCTATTGTACACATTTATGAGATTTATTATCCTCTTGTCACTTGTAATTAGTTTCAATCCAAGTATGTCTAAGGAATCGGTGTTTAACATTTTTATCCCCACATCGATAGTTGTACTGATCCATATTACCAACCCTCCCGAGGCTCGCCCTCTTACTGAAGGGACGGCCGCCACTTGGTAGGTTCTATATCCTATTCTATGGACCTGATCCATGGCCCATGTTTCTTGTAGCACACAGATATCAAATGAATTAATATAACTATTCCAGTCAGGATCACACATTTTTATACCAACACCAGCGATGTTCCAAGAAACTAAGTTTAACAATGAGGGTCTCTCTTTTGAACAATGTGTACTAGATTTAACAGTGGGAAGTAGATTATTATCAATATTGGTATGGATGTTTAAGTACCTATCCACAGATAACCCACTGTTATCGCTATCTCCTTCCTTTGGGTCACGAGGTCTTATACGTACTTCATGGTCATACCCAGCCATATTGTTACTATTGCAAAGTTTTTCACAGCCAATCTCCTGGTGATTAAGTAATGTATTCACCTCCCCACTCTCCTTAGGAGGTATAACATTAGGTATGGGGATTACATTATTTAAAGAAGAGGATTCCTCTGATCTAGTGGTCAGTGGTAATACCTGTAGTCAATTAACTGACTCTAGGCAATCGAATTGATTGTAGGAGAGGAAGTTATAGGGGTGGTGGATTTGTCCTAACCAGCCTCCTCCTTGGTGTCTCCTTCCACGGTGTCTTACCGTGGTCCACCCATCAGTTCTAGAATGAAAGTGACCGGGTGGGTAAAAATGTGTTAATTTAAATGGATGTATGGTAGTGGCTGGGTCTGGATTAGGATACTTCCAATTACAGATATAATTAACTATTCTTGGGTTGTCAAAATTGATAACTATGCTATCCCCTTGTATGTCTTTTGTCACGTGTCCCACCCATGATACTCGCCTAATACTCAAGATGTTACCCCTCAGGCCAGGGGGCAACGGCCTATTGGTATTTAACCATTGGGTCACCCTTTTCCAGAGGTAGGATGTGCTTTCCAACTCCTGTTCACCTAGCTCTGGGACTCCAGTCAAGATAGCCACAAATGGGCAAACCTCCGGGGGAAAATTAAGTACATCCTTTACCTGGTCTTTACTAGGTCTGTTTACTTTTGTTACCCCCTTACTGCCTGTTATGTTCGGAGTACTTTGCTTTTGCGATTGGCTATTGGGTATGTCACTAGGTGTCATAGGGTCACCCACATTTGGTTTGGGTACTACTTTTTCTTTTTGCGCAACTATAGCATCTGAGGTTTTTACAGGAATAGCTGTTGACAATGTTGGTTGCGGGTTAATACTGGACTTACTCAGTTGGATATCTACTCTCTCCTTTATGTCCCTCTCTATACGTTATAAAAATTCCTCTATTTCACTCAGTCTCTCGTCTAATGGGTGGAGCATGTGTCGTAGTGCTTCAAGTATAACAGTGGAGGCAGAATCCCCCCCTTCTGCGCCAATCCCTGTTAAATCCTTGTTTGTGCCAGCAGCCCCTTCCAGGCTAGTGTTAGGTGACACAGGATGCTTAGGACCCTTCTTTCTCTTACCACTAATATTGTTTGCAGGCCCTTGTTTATTCTTGGGAATAGCCCCTGCGTTCACCCCTTTCTGCTGCCTGGTATTGTATACTTTGGCTTGCTCAACAGGTACCGGTGCAGCACGAACATTAGGTAAATTGTTAGGTGACTGTAAAATAGATTCGGAGACAGTTAGAGTACTACTCTCTGTGACATTCAGTATATCGTTATTAATAATTATATCCACATTGGTTCCATTACTTTGAGGACCATTAGACTTTCCTACTAATTCAGTTCTGCCTTTAGAGATAGGTGTTTGAACATGTGCCAATGGCCCAAGAGAAGATCTTCTCGCAATATCCAATTCCTGCGAGACCCTCCTTTCCATGATGTTTATGCTTTCATCCACCACACAGTTCATTCTTTTAATAAATTGGTCCATGGCTCCCGTAAAAGCAACAGTGTCACTCTTCCCTTTACTTTCCTTTGGTGGCATACCAATGGTAGTGGGGTTCGTATAAGCAAAGAAACAAGATAAAAACTAATTAAATTCAGTTAATACTCACGAAATAAAGTGTAACATGAACAAGGGGGTTGGCCCGCCCGACCACTGCTGTCCACTGAGGGCCACAGAGGGCCCGCCCTTTGCCCGGGCTTAGCCCCGGGCGCTCCCGCGCGTGACTCGCGGGGCGAGTGGGGGTGTCAGGCTTTTACTGGCGCCTCCGGGCACTCTCCACGCGTCACGGGCGCGCTGACGCCCAAGAGGTTGCTGGGGAGTGTGGTCCGTTGTCTTCGACCGCCTCCTGCAGCCTTCCGGCGTGTTGTGCCTCGGCCGTTTCCCTCACGACGCTGCCCGATGGCAGAAAGTCAAGTAGGCTGCTTGGTGTTCCCCCTCTGGGCTCCTGGGGGGTCAGGCTTTTACTGGCGCCTCCGGGTGCTTTCCACGCGTCACAGGCGCGCTGACGCCCAAGAGGTTGCTGGGGAGTGTGGTCCGTTGTCTTCGACCGCCTCCTGCAGCCTCCCGGCGTGTTGTGCCTCGGCCGTTTCCCTCACGGTGCTGCCCGATGGCAGAAAGTCAAGTACGCTGCTTGGTGTTCCCCCTCTGGGCTCCCGGGGGGGTCAGGATTTTACTGGCGCCTCCGGGCGCTCTCCACGCATCACGGGCACGCTGACGCCCAAGAGGTTGCTGGGGAGTGTGGTCCGTTGTCTTCGACCGCCTCCTGCAGCCTCCCGGCGTGTTGTGCCTCGGCCGTTTCCCTCACGGCGCTGCCCGATGGCAGAAAGTCAAGTACGCTGCTTGGTGTTCCCCCTCTGGGCTCCCGGGGGGTCAGGCTTTTACTGGCGCCTCCGGGCGCTCTCCACGCGTCACGGGCGCGCTGACGCCCAAGAGGTTGCTGGGGAGTGTGGTCCGTTGTCTTCGACCGCCTCCTGCAGCCTCCCGGCGTGTTGTGCCTCGGCCGTTTCCCTCACGGCGCTGCCCGATGGCAGAAAGTCAAGTACGCTGCTTTGGCATGGGGTAAATCTGATCACTCTCCTGTGAGGGTTCAACAGGTCCTGGGTGAAAAAATGGTAAGTGGGATTGCACCTATAAACCCCTGGTACCTTTGTAATCCTGTAGTCAAAAAAGCACACCTACGAGCCATTGATAACTATTTCCTGAAAAACTAAGGGTCGGAACGCTCATCTCAAACCATATGGGAAGCATTCAAATCTTGCTAATTGCAGGAGCGCATAAAGAAAAATTGAAGGATCTAGTTAATGTTAATGTTGTTAATGTTATGGGGCATTTCTACAAGCGCACGGCTACTCCAAAGAGTGTCTCGGCGCTAAGGAGAAGAAAAATAAAAAGACCCTGAAAAGAGAGACCCAGTTAACTCCCACTCATGCGAAAATCTCATTATTGTTATTATTGGTATTAGTTCACTTAGAGAATGAAGTCATCCGTCTGGAGGAGGAGACCGGGGAGGACGTCACACAAGAGAGACTTCATGCCCTGACGTTTAAAAGGGACGGATACAAATCCATCACTACTGATATGACCAAAACACTAGGAAGGGACAAAGACAACAGATTGTATGATTTGGGGGATAAGGCTGGGAAGTTGCTTGCCTGGCTCGACAGGAAAGAACTAGCAAGTAGACTTGTACCAGAGTTGATAGATGACTCGAGTGGGAAGATAACGGATCCACAGGCAATTGCAAAAAAATTTGCTGAACATTATTGTTCTATATATTGAGCAAGTTCAGCTCCATCAGAGAAGGATTTGCTGGATTTACTTTAAATATACAGCTGCCCACCCTGTCTGCAGAGCAAAATAATACACTAGATAATGACTGCACAAATGATGAAATAGCGCAGGCGACCAGAAACCTTCAATCCGGCAATGCTTTAGACCTCAATGGTCTACCTATAGAACTATACAAGCTAAAGACAGATAAAATAGCCCTGCACTCACTGGCCATGTTTGAGGAGAGCCGAGAGTTGTGATTACTTCCACTAGACCAGAGGGTAGCAATACCGGTTACTATATAAAAAGGGTAAGCCAAAGCGCTCATACTATAGACCCATTTCCTTACTAACCACAGAACCCAAAATTCTAGCCAAATTGCTGACGAGTCGCCTGGCCTAAGTAATAAGTAATTCGGTGCACCCTGACCAATAGGGCTTTATACCCAATCGAAATACCGCACTGAACCTGCTAAGACTGCAGTGGTGGTTTCGTTATACGCCACAATGACGTTTGATACTATCGAGTGGCCATACCTCTTTGCAGTCTTGGCAAATATGGGTTTCGGGCCCAGCATTATTGGGTGGGTGCAGCTCCTCTTCACAGAACCCCTGCCTCAAGTAGTGGTTAATAATAAGAAATCAGATGTGTTTTGCGCTGAGAGAGAACTCCCACAGATAGCCGGTAGCTAAACCTTTCAGGGGCATATTCTCAAGAATTTGTTGTTGAGTTATTGGCACTTTATCGCAGACAAAGTGGCAATAAATGTATCACCCATTCACAAGCTGGTGCTAACACCACATATCACTAGTTTACCTGTGATAGCTGCCGCAAAAAACGTCGGCAAGGATGACCCAGGCAACTATCGCTAATGAGATGCAGAGTAGGCAGTCCCGTGCAAAAAGCCGCAATAACACCATTCCGCAACATTCTCTATGACCAGCTAGATCGGCGATAAGAACCCAAAACAGACGATAAGGCGTGTTAGCAGCAGGAAATTAACACCTTCTCTGACCTGGTGTAAATTAGGTCGACAGCCTGCACCACAAAAGGGACCCCAGCCCAGAGCCACACCTGAAGATTAACAGATGCCATGGAGCCACTGATCATGCAGCGGGGAGCCCCAACAGGTCCCCCACCCCCCCGGACTCCCACCTCCCCCGACTACCGCAGAGGCAGCAAAGACAAAGACAGCGACCTTCAGAAAATGCACCACCTCACAGACCCAACACCAGAGAATGCCATTGACCACTACAGGCTCAAAAGGACAACCATCCTCCACATCCTGAACATCATACCCACAGGCTGACGGTTCAACACAGTGGACAACCAAAATCCCACCTCAAACAAAGCTGCTGGCCGTGCTGCACTTGTTGGTTTCTGTTACCTTCCAACCAACAACTGCCAGATTTGGAGGAGTCTCACAGCCAGCCATGGAGCCACTGAGCATGCAGTGCAAAGCCCCAAAAGGTCCCTCACCCCCCCGGACCCCCACTGCACCTCCGACCACCGCAGAGGCAGCAAAGACAAAGACAGCAACCTTTAGAAAATGCACCACCTGACAGACCCAACACCAGAGAATGTCATTGCCCACTACAGGCTCAAAAGGACAACCAGCCTCCACATCCTGAACATCATGCAGGCTGACGGTTCCAACACAGCGGACATCCAACATCCCAATCAGACAAAGCTGCTGGCCGTGATGCACTTGTGGGCTTCTGTTACCTTCCAACCAACAACCGCCAGATTTGGAGGAGTCTCACAGTCAGCCCAATCCAAGTTACAACGTTCCTGAATTACATCATCAGCTTGGTACCCCACTACCTATACTTCCCCCACACTGCGCAGAAACAGCTGGAAACCAAGCAAGGTGTCTAGCCATAGCTGGCTTCCCGTACATGTTAGGGTGCAATTGACTGCACATATGTCCTACTTGGGCCCCCTGGGAACACTGCACACAATAAACGCAACAGAAAGCACACGCATTCCATCAATGTGCAGGCAATAGTGGACCACGGGGGAAAGTGCAACAATGTCATCACCAACTACCCAGGCAGTGTGTATGATTCCTACATCTGCCGACAGTCCATCATCAACCAGCGCTATCAGAATGGCATCCATGGAAATGCACTGTTCGTTGGCAAGTTCCAAATGAACACACCACACACCTCAACTCCATTATCATACAACTCACAACACTGGAAATGCACATGTTACAAACTCACATACAACATGCCAAACAACATGCCCACCCCCCAGACAAGACAGCACAACTTACTGTGGAAACCTGGGCCAGCCTTGTACATTAGCCATCAATGGCATGACACCTCAGCCACACAATAGCAGATTGTGGGGAGAGGTGGGGACCAGCCATGTGCGAAGGAGGCAAGTGACCCAAGAATGAGAATGTACACAATGCCAAGTTTGGCGTGGATGTGCTGGCCAGACTGCAGTATGCAGACCACACACATATCCATGTCGACATACACCGCTGGTGTATAGGGTGTAGTGGACAATGGACGCAACCATGTAACCCCAGCCAGTATGGAAGATCGCGGAAATGTAGTTTGTCACGTCCCCGCCAGTAAGCGTGAGCAGAGTGGGCTGGACCGGCGTACGCCAGGCGAGTGTAGGGGTGTGAATAAAAAGCATGTAACTCTGGGGGTGGTTCTCTTCCGGAATGCCCAATGTCTCTGCCAGGGGCGCACCTCTCACCCTGCCATGAGGCTGTCGCCTTGAGTGGTGTTGCCTGCGATCCTGTGCACCTGCTGTACCCCTGCCCGCTGGTTCCCAAACCCGTCTTGCCTACTCCTGCCGTCCCAGGCCTCACTGCCCACCTGCCAACACCAGCATGTGTCAAAGAGGGCCCACCATGTGCCGGTGCAAGCTCCAAGCCCGAGGCCCGTGACCCTGGCAGCCTCCTCAGACCATCACGGCCTCCGCGAGTAAGGCCCGCAGTACTCCTTCCATATTGTTGTCAGATGTGCTGTTATTGCTATGTGTGTGTGCTGCAGTGTGCCATAGGGATCAGGGACATGATCCTGGGTCATTGTGGGTGTGCAGTGTGCTACACATCCTTGTGCATGTGTGCCATTGTGCCCATCTCCCCACGTCCCCCCAGTCCCTGGTCATTACTCACCCTGTTGATGATGTGTCAGGTCCTATCGTGCTGTGTCTGTACTCCCAACTCCTTGCACCGCCTCCACTGTGGCCTCCGTTTCCTCCGGCTCCTCCTGTGGCACAGTACTCCCACCTCCTGTTGCCAATGCTGCCTTCCTGTTGGCCGCAGATTTGTGCTTGGTTTGGCTTTTCACATCATGCCAGCGTCTCTTGGCCTCCTCCATTGACCTCCTCGACACTCCGACTGCATTCACGTTGGTCAAATTGGCGTTCAGTTGATGGTCGTGTTCTGTCAACTCTGTGATGCTGACCTGGTTTTCCTGTGGACTGCACCCCGTCTTCCTCTTCTCCTTGTCCTTCACCGATCCCGAGGTTCCTTGCTGGTCATCTGTGGGGCTTGTGGGGTTTGTGTTGGCCTCTGCACTCAGTCCGGGTGCATCCATGGTTCTACACAATTTGATTTGGTTTTGGTGTGTTCTTTTTGTTGCTTTTATAGTGCTTTTTCCACATGACCCGTGGGAATTGCAGGCCTGTCGCTGGTTTTTGCTAATTTTTGTATCGTGATTGCCCTTATCGCAACTTTTTGGGGGTTTATGTTTTGCAATTTTTGTGCTTTGCGTTGACTTTATCGCAGACATTTGACGCATTATTGTGAGCCTATCACATGATACCTCTGTGTTGAGAATACAACGTATCAGTGTAACCCCAGAATACAATTTACTCACAACATCCAAGAACAAAAAATACAGTTTCTGGACATCGAGATTTCGAAATCACAAGATGGCATAACAACTAATATTTTCCGCAAACCCACGGATGTAAATAACGCATTGCACTACTCAAGCGCTCATCCCAAAAACTTAAAAGATCACCTACCCACTTCGCAATTCATTAGGATCAAAAGGATATCCTCAGATGCATCCAACAGCAATAATATGATCGACGAGCAAGTTGACAGATACATTGCGAGAGGTTACCCAACTGAAGTACTTGACACAGCAGTACAAAAGGTTTCTAGGATGGATCGTAATGACTTACTCAGAAAAACGGTGAAATCTGATAATGACCGAATTGTTTTTGTGATGAAACATTCCACACAGTCCCAACGGATAAAACAGATTTTGAGGAAGCGATGGGAAATCATCGCCAATGAACCAGACTTTGCCAATTTATTTAAAACATTTCCGATTATAGCACACACAAGAGCAAAAAACATGAGAGAAATACTGAAGGCTCCTGTAAACCATCCAAAGGATGATAATAAGGGAATGAGAAAGTGCTATAATTGCGGCCAATGTAACAATGTTATCACGGGCAAAGAATTCAAGCATCCCCACAGTGGCAAAGCTATACAACTCAAATACAGCGGAGACTGCAACACAATGGGGGTAATCTATGCGATAAGATGCCCCTGTGGACTAACCTATGTGGGAAGAACTTCCCGTAAAGTCAAAACTCGAATCATCGAGCACAAAAGCACCATTAGAAACTAATCGACAACATCTTGTTTGGCAACCCACTGGACAGCGTCCAGTCATTCCATACCACAATTGCGATACACCATTTTAGAAGTGGTAGAAAAACACAAGGGAATAGATCACAACATAGCCCTGGCACGTAGAGAGACATTTTGGATAAAAATGCTCGGGACTTTAACACCAGGTGGGCTTAATGACCAATGTGAAATGATATGCTTCTTATAAGCAACATATTACATTTAGTACAGTGACCAACAACCATGATATTTATTCAGTTGGATCTTTGCATCTCTAATTATGATCATGTTTCCTCCTTTGTACAGGATTGACACTATGACCGAGTGTGTGACACACCAATAACGTTCTCACCCATATCTCATTTTACAAACACCTACTGTAGTTATTGCACCTATCAAATTAATTACGCACGTTTTAGGACATCTTACATAGTTCTTGCATACTGGACATATCACCTGGGGGAGAACGGGACATTTATTAAAATTCTCGTTTTTCTTTAATTCTATTTTTTGCACATGGTGTCAGTTTCATATCACGTTTACTCTTTTAAGGTGTGAATCTCAAGAACAGCGATTTAGTTATAGGACAGAAATCCAGTCTGTCTTCAATAGCCATACTGTAGGTCAGGCAATCGGCATTTAAAACCCGACTCGCTAACCGGATGTTGACGCCGGAAGCGCTCGAGAGGGTAGAGGTCAGCGGACGCCAGCGAGAAGAGGTAAACGCATCGCGCCACTATGGCGCTGATTGAGCAAGATTACAATAGCAGCGAGCGGAGGGATAATATGTTCCTCTCCTCACTTTTACCAGGTCGTTCAGGAGAGTTGAGAAAGACCAGGGGGAGAGCAGAGTTTGCATACGGATTCACGGTAAGATTTTACTGTGACCGGTAATATGGTCGCAATCTACTCAGTCAGGGTAGATATAACTAGTTTAACTTAATTTTTCTCAGGACTTGTAAACAAGAACAGTTTATTCAGAGCTATCCTCAACACCACGAGCGAGTTTACTGGTAAGCCAGAATAACCCTTTTCTAGCACTTATCAACTTCACAAACGGTTACTCTCTTAGTAAGCAGTACTGTACATTATTCCCGCAGAGTTACATTTGGATTCAGGAACACCGTCTTTCTAGATTCAAGCACAGATTGAGGTACTATATAGGTAGTTTTCCTCATAGGGCATGTATTGGGACTACTTTTTTCTCGATCATTTTTCTTTCTTTTTCTTAAATTGTTCGAGCATGCTTGGACTCACGAGGGTGTTAACTCTGTAATCACATCTTTTAGGTTGGTAATTGTGCTGAGGATAACCTACTCACTTTTTTGGGACACAATATCCTTTTGGATTGGTTAATGTTTTCACAGGTTCAACAGCATGCAAGTTAGAGATCACCACACACTGAGGGAAGTAGTGTTAATTCTATTTTTTCATCCTGTAAAGAATGAACATTCATGGAATACAACAATCTTTTATTTTGTAGTGCCTGAAAACGGACTGAAGTGTTTGACACTGTGAACAATATTTTGTATTTACATTTGAAAATTCCCCTGAAGAAGGGTCGTGCAGACCCGAAATGCATTGGGAAATGTTACATTTTTATCTTTTACTGTTTGTCTTTAACATTTTGTGTTGACTCATGATTTGATTACTCATTGAATTGTTTGATTCATCAACACTGTTAATTTTTGTATATATTTCAAGCACTGGTATTGAAACTATGCTTACTAAATAAGCCTTTAAACTTCATGAAATTATGTCCAATGAGTCTTTGTATACATTGATTTGAACCGCACTAATGATATATACATTTTGAAACCTTAGGGACACGTAGCGAGAGCTCCCGGTTCAGACCTAGCTTACACTAGGCCTCCATTTAGCGGAGAATACAACGTTAACACAGCATTATTTTCCTGCGACAGACTGCAATGTGAAGAGTTGCGTTAAGCTAATTTTGTTGTAATTATCACACGTTCTTGAGAATATTCCACTCAGTGTGTTGACAATGTCAAATGGGTACAGCATTATTACACATTTACGATGCTACTAAAGAATGGTGAGTTTGGCAGATGGGGGGAGAGCTCCCACACACAGGCAGTAGCATAACGGTATGTTTAAAAATCTAATTTCCAGTGGGCACTTCACATTTGTAATTACTTCTGGGTATAGAGCAGTTGGAGCAAAGTCTCTCACACAGAATGGGATATGACATCCATGAAACCGTGTGACAATGTGATCACAAGGCAGTGTAATAGAGGGATATTTACAGTGGATACTCTACATTTACAATTACTGATTAAGCAACAGATTAATCATAGTTCTATCATTTGGGGAGAACGTTATTTCCTATACAGTGTGTATTGAAACATCACAGACACTTTCTAATGGCTATATGTTCAGTCTGCATGTTACATGGTATAGTTGGGTGACAAAGAAGAAAACTGGCATATATCATAATTGCTCAGACGTGAGTCCCTTGCTCACTTTGCCACTGGATTCAAGCAAGCCGGGCTGAAGACGGCTGGAATGCCAGAAACCGGTCCTCGGAAGCTTGTTTCCGGTCCAGGGAAGACATGGCTTGGCAGTTCGGGCTGGACTGTTCCCATGAGGCACAGGGTCAGACTGATTTGCATATAGCCATGTCTGAACTGGGGTGGCACAGTGGGCGAAAGAACGGTGATGGATTCAACCTAGATCTTTTGACTGGGTGTGAGTGTTTGATTGATTCAGATGCTCCGTCCGTCACCACCCCCTTTTGTACCATATATCATAATTATGACATACAGATGTTAATTGGACAACTGGGCAGTATAATGTGTGCATATATCCAAACTGAGCAAGCACCCCCACCATTGTAGGCATTATAGACCGTCCAATTGTCTTACGGGCTCCTTGAGCCTGTCAGATTAGTGTTGAATGGTCTTTCCACCCATCATCCTAATGTGGAAAGTGGTCTTACATGGTACGATGGCGGTTCGGACCGCCATTGATTATGACGGTCCCACCGCCATCGTAATCAGGCCCTAGTCCGTTTAATACTGATGCCAGAGAGAGCTCCGAATTTAACATATTCCCTTGGTTATATGTTTAGGCATTCACTGGGCTTTGTTAAAAATAGTGTCATATCATCCTGAGAAAGAGATATTAATATATGTCGGCTGGTATAATGCAAGGCATGATATGAATAGTGTTGGCAAAGCTTGCAAGCTAGTGGCTTCAATGCCCCTGCAAAAAGGAGGGGGGAAAAAGAAACCACAACAATAAATCTTATGGGATATTTGTATAGGAAACGATTGTGTACCCTTTATGGGGATTCCGGCCACCAGTGAAGCTTAGAGAAGACAAGCCCAGTCTATAAATATTTGTGGAATGCCCATTCATTGCAATATTTTAAAAAGGAAATCCCACCCCAAAGAGTTGAATGCCTTTTAGGCATCCAGAAATATAGCAGCAGCTTCAAGGCCTGGATTTAAGTCTTGAATCAGAGTAAACAAAGAGCATACATTGTGTGTGGTTGAGCAACACAGAATGAATCCGGACGGATCTGGTCTCATGAGGTCAGTCATTAGGAGTGAGAACCTGTTAGCAATCATTTTGGCCAGTATTTTGACACAGCGATTAATTGATGACAGCGAACGTTACGATTCACACTAAACCACCATCTTACCAGCCTTCGGTAGTGCAAAGAGCACCGCTCCCTCAGTGACGTGGGCCGTATCCTCCACTATACTGTATCTGCATTTGTCTTGTAAAATCCAGCCCTTACGCCATCTGCAGTAGGTGTTCTTTGATGTGAGAAGCTCTCTAATAGCTATCAGAAGTTTCCTACTATGAAGGTTGCTCAGAAAGAAGCACTGCATATACCAAAGCCACCACAACGCCACGTCATTTAGGTACTCGGCCATCGGTCCTGAGCTTCTCTTACCCGTAGACCTATATAGGCTCTCAAAGTAGCTGGAGAGTACTGTATGTATTTGAGTAGCATCCTGATGAACCGTGCCCTGTGTGTCTTCAACATTTACTATGTTGTTGGCTGCCCATGGCCTTTTGATCAAGGTGGCAAGGTATATTCCAAGCTGCTCTTCCTGTCAGTATGTCCTGGCGCATGCATATTTACCTCTATGTGTACACTCCCTATCTCCAACCTTCATATAATCTTTAAGCTTAATTTTTATATGTACCATCATAGGTCGGCCACCCCCTTGCATGAGTGTTTGCTCTAATGCTGCATTTCCATTTCTAAATGTGATGGGTGTGAGTGGAGAGTTTTAAGGACCCAATTTTGTTCGGCCATGCATTTGCCTCTAATCTCTGCTTTAAAAGTCTCCACGATTGTGCCCATGTGTTCCACTGAGCCCAGATTAACCCTAAATATTCTGTAATATCCAACCTAATCTCTTCAGCAAATACAGTGTCTTACATGAATTCAGTATTCAGTCATCATATGCACCCTGTAGGTATTGAACCTGGGACCCTCACTGTAAGGAGTACTGGTGTGTGGTAGGAGTGAGCGGTCGCTTACATTAGTTCCTTCCCAAACCAGTTTTCCGACATTAAGATAGAGGTCTTGCTGGTGTATTGCCTTCTGTTAGATATTAACGTATGTAGTTATGCTTATGTCCTGGGGAGAAAGGGCCCAGCTCCAACTGTATCTGTTGCTATTATGTGCAGAAAGAGTCAGCCAGACATGCCTTGTACATTGTGTACAGGCTTACCGTATCTGCTTCTTCCTCACAATAGGCAATCTCCTGCACTATTTCAATCCTTTGGGGAAGCAGTCCAACCCATCATCTACTAGCCGGCATCTAATTCTTCCTTCAGCCATAATTCATAGCCGCCTCATCCAGGAATATGTTAAGCCTCAAGCCGCTTAGTGTTTTTGGTCTCAGCCGCTGTTTTATATGGATCGCATTCACTGATCTATCTCAGTGGCTCCCCTTGATTGAGCTTGGCTGTGCTATCACAGTGCTGCCCTCAATAGCTGCTCTGCAGTTCCTGGTCTGCTATGTCCACCCTCCTCTGTGACCTTTTAGTGTCTTCTTGCAAATGAGCATTCACTTGTTCGTCTTACCTGTCCCAACCCGACGTCTCAGATGCACTTATTCCTGTGGCCGCCATCTTCTTTTCATGTGTTAGCAGCCTTTAATCTCCAGGCCAACTGTTTTGTGACAGGTGGTCTCCTGGAGTTAAAATATCAGGCTCTACGAGTGATGGGTACAATACATCACCTGTATATTTCTTTCTCAAATGTATGGCATTGAAGGCAGATTATATTTGACATCTGCCTGTGACGGAGTGCAGTCCAGTGACGTAACTAAACTTGAGGTTGCCCCCCCTGCAACGTATGTGAAGTGGCCTCCCAACGCTCTGGACCCATTTTGGAGCTCTCAGCCACTGCTCATGCTCAGTGCCAGACTGCCATACTGGAGAGGCTGCTGGGGGGGCATTATTACGCCTCTGGTGAAGCCATCTTGAATACCAGCTCTCTTACGCTCCTCATATTTCCTATGAGTCTGACTTTAACTAAGGGTTGGGTCAGTTTTTCATTACTCACTTAAGAACTTTACAGAGCTGTTAAAGACAATGTTGAGACTAAGAAAGAGGAACAGGTCACAATGGTAGTATGAGTTACCCATGTATATTCTCAAGAGACGTACAGACATGGAGAAACAGATGATGGACTTCGAGTATTGGGAGTTTCTGTGCTGTGCACACCTGTGGAGGTGTGTTTGAATTGAATTGCGTGTTGGTTGGTAATAGGATAGGATAGGATAGGATAGGATAGGATGTGCATTTGTAGAGCGCGAATTGCTGCCCGGAGGCGTCCACGCGCTAGGAATACCGTAAATCTGCCCAGTGGCCCAGGAGGGGAGAGGAAGGAGATTAGTTAGACTGGATGAAATAAGAAGGTTTTCAGCTGTTTACGAAAGGCCGTGAGGTTGGGGTTGGCTCTTAGATGCAGTGGAAGGGCATTCCAGGCCCTGGCAGCATTGTAGGAGAATGTCCTGCCTCCAGATCTAGACCTTTTAATTCTGGGGGCCAATGCAAGGAAGGTCTGACTAGAGCGCAGGCTTCTATTTGGCGTGTAGTGGGTAATTAGGTCCCGTGTGATCCTGGGACCAGTGTTCCAGAATGACTGGTGTGCTATGCACATGGCTTTAAACATCACTCTCTGGCGCACCGGCAGCCAGTGAAGGGTTACCAGTCCGGTCCTTACTGACTGTCTGCGGGGGAGGTCGAGTAGAAGACGTGCTGCGCAATTCTGGACTATCTGAAGCCTTCTCAGAGTGGATTCAGGAGTGCCGAGATAGAGTACATTGTTAAAATCAAGGCGTGACTGGATCAGACCTTGTACAGCTGTTTGTTTGGCTTCCATGGGGAGGAGGGGGAGGATTTTCTTTAGCATCCTCATGATGCCGAAGCATGTGGCTGACAGTTTTGTAGCTTGTACATTGAAGGACAGAGATCTGTCCAGCCATATTCCGAGACTCTTAATGCTGTTTTTGGGGGTTGGGGGGGGACCCAGACTGGGCGGCCACAGGGAGGCGGGGAAGCTGAGATCCGGGTGGCCTAAGACCATAAGCTCGGTTTTGTCTCCATTCAGTTTTAAGGACGATAGGGACATCCAGGTCTTCACTTCCTCCAGACACTCCCTAAGCCCGCTCTGTACAGGTGGATTGGCTTCCTGCGTCAGGGAGACCACCAGCTGCGTGTCGTCCGCATAGGAAATGATCTTGATCCCAAATGGGCGGACGACAGCGGCCAGTGGCCTCATGTACAGGTTAAAAAGTGCAGGGCTTAGAGAGGAGCCCTGGGGGACTCCGCATTTCAAAGGTCTGCTGGTGGATACAGACTCACCTTCGAACACACGGAAGGATCTGTCCTCTAGGAAAGACTGGAACTAAGACCAGGCTTTGCTCTTAATCCCGACCTGGGACATACGGTGCAGCAGAGTGTCATGGCTGACCGTGTCGAAGGCCGCGCTGAGATCAAGGAGGATCACTGCCACTGATCCTCCCTGATCTAGGATTTTTCTGGCCTCCTCGGTGACCATGAGGAGGGCGGTCTCGGTCCCATGTTTTGGTCTAAAGCCAGTCTGGGTGGGGTCCAGTAGGTGGTGATCTTCCAGGAAGTTTATTAGATGTTGGTTTATATATTTCTCCAGAATCTTGCTTGCCCAGGGGAGCAGGGATATGGGGCGGTAGTTACTCAGCTCCGTAGGGTCCAAGTTAGGCTTTTTCAGCTAGGCTCTGACCATAGCCTGCTTCCATACGGTAGGGACTGTGCCCGAAGAGATGGAGGAAATTAAAACCTCCCTTATGATAGGCAAGGTGGTCTGCGAGGCTGCCATTATTATGTCTGGTGGTGCAGGGTCATCAGGGGATCCGGATTTAACTTTCCGTGCTAAGGGTTCAAGAGTAGCGAGATCTAAAGGAGGAAAGTGAGTCAGCGTGGGTAGCTGTTGACTGGAGGGGGGGGCTGAGGGATAGAGAGGAGGGGCTAAGGGAGTGGAGTTTTTCGAGGGAAAGGCGGCATAGATCGAGCTTATTTTCTGATGAAAGAATTCGGGGACATTATTGCAGTGGTTGGTGGACTTGTCCGCTTGTACGCTAGGAGGTTGTTTTGTTAGTTTATTAATGATTTGGAAAATTTCCTTAGGTTTAGATTTAGCAAGCAAATCGGAGAAGTATGAGGCATGAGCCTCTTTTATCAGAGTTTTGTATTCACTGATAGCTTCTCGGTAGAGGGTTTTATTGTCTGTAGAATAATCGGATCGCCAGCGTCTTTCCGATTTCCTGCAGAGACGTTTTTTTTCTCTAAGAGTCTCCGTGTACCACGGGGCAGTTTTTTGGGGGCGTTTGAGCGTGATTTTCTTTTTGGGAAGGACAACGTCAAGAGATTGGGTGATCCAGTTGACGTATGCCTGATTTGCTAGGCCGGGATTATCTTTAACCAGGGGTGGATTCTCAGCAAGTTTGTTAGTCCAATTGTCAACTGCTAGGTGGGACCAGGCTCTCATGAGTCTTGTAGTAGGTATTGGTTCAGGGGGTTTAGAAGCAGTCCAGTTAATGGGGATCAAGAAATGGTCCGTCCAAGGCAGGGGGATGGGTGGACTGGTTAGAAGACCGGGTCCAGCAAATGGCCCTTCACGTGGGTGTAAGAGTTAACCCACTGCGAGAGTTGCAGAGCTGCTAAATCATCTGCTAAGGTCATGGCAATGTGGTCTGAAGATGAATCGAAATGAAAGTTAAAGTCGCCTAGAAGGATGAATTTGGAAGTGGAATTGAGACGTTCAGCCACGTTTGAAGGTAGGCTGACGTGGAACTGCCTCGGGGGACCTGGAGGGCGGTAGATAAGAGTGCCAGAGAGGCATCTATTAGGTGAAAATTCAATATTAAAAGTGAGGCTTTCACAATCCGGGATGGTTTCAGATACCACTCGGCAGTGAAGTTGTTCTTTATGAATTATCGCCAAGCCTCCTCCTCTCCCTTTAGGCCGATCTTGGCGAGAGATTTGGAAACCTGATGAAAGGGCTTCTATGACTGCTGGATCAGTGTCAGGGGATAGCCAGGTTTCTGTTAGGAACAGAATGTCGGGTGAGTGTTCCTCTATCAAGAGCGCGATTTGAGCCGTATGTTTGGGAAGTGAACGGCAGTTCAGTAAGAACATGCGGAAGTTGTGTAGCGGTTTAGTAATTATATTGGGTTTGAGGGAGTTATGGCATTTGGGACAGGCAGGTGGCAGAATGTCCGCTTGGTAGCTGTGTCGACTGCAGTTGCTGGTGGTTGCCCTAAGACTATAGAGGGTTTCAGCACTGTAGTGTATAGGGTCTGAGGACTGGGGAGCAGGGGGACTGGCACTGGGCCCGGACTCGGCGCGGACGAGCGCAGACGAGCTTGCCTTATGCGCGCCTTCAGCGCGCAATCGTCACGCCCGCTGCGCTCGTCCGCTGCGCTTCCGGTGCATGCACATTGTTATAGGGCAGGTAGGGGGCGTGTCCCTCGCTTTCGCATGGCCGATGGCGCCTAATCAAGACTTCTGCGAGCACTCCCTCTCAGCGCTAGATCCGCTGCAGGGGATGCTTGTAGCAGGGTAGCAGGTACTAATCAAGGTTTTTAAAAGCAAGTTAAAAGCAAGTTACAATTCGATTTTAAACGAACAATGTGCAAAATAAGCAGTGCTATCTCCCGGCTGTGCCTCAGGAGGGGTGGGGGTATTCTGGCGCGCTCGTAGGTCAGCGCTTTGTTTATACTCCCAGAAGGGGGCGTGGCCTCGAGGGGGGCGTGTCCCTCGCTTTCGCGTGGCCGATGGCGCCTAATCAAGACTTCTGCAAGCACTCCCTTTCAGCGCTAGATCCACTGCAGGGGATGCTTGTAGCAGGGAAGCAGGTACTAATCAAGGTTTTTAAAAGCAAGTTAAAAGCAAGTTACAATTCGATTTTAAACGAACAATGTGCAAAATAAGCAGTGCTATCTCCCGGCTGTGCCTCAGGAGGGGTGGGGGTATTCTGGCGCGCTCGTAGGCCAGCGCTTTGTTTATACTCCCAGAAGGGGGCGTGGCCTCGAGGGGGCGTGTCCCTCACTTTCGCGTGGCCGATGGCACCTAATCAAGACTTCTGCGAGCACTCCCTCTCAGCACTAGATCCGCTGCAGGGGATGCTTGTAGCAGGGAAGCAGGTACTAATCAAGGTTTTTAAAAGCAAGTTAAAAGCAAGTTACAATTCGATTTTAAACTAACAATGTGCAAAATAAGCAGTGCTATCTCCCGGCTGTGCCTCAGGAGGGGTGGGGGTATTCATTGCTATAACTGTAATATTATTTGGAAAGCGCTTTGTGCAAATAAACGACTAATATAGTATGCCGGTTTCACAAATCGGGTCGAGGCACATTTTACTCGGCAATTTTTAACAGCACGATGGATTAATGTAATATATTGTTTTTTGGATGCATTTATAGACCTTTTAGGATCTGTAGACTCTAATGTTTGATGACTATGTTCACAATTCAGGATTAGCTTGCACACAGCCCTGGTAGACAATCTGAATTAAGTCTGTATCTCTGGTAACTTCTACTAGGCCTATACAACAATGTGAACATTTATGCCAAGAAATATTATGCGAAACGATTGCTTTTAAAGTAGTCTGCCTTTATATTTTTCTTTTGATTCAGATGTTAAGATTGTAACAGACAGGCAGTGGTGAATTTACCTATGTACTTCTTCCTTTTAGGATAAATGCAGAACTTAAAAGTCATGAGGAAAATCTTTATGACAAATGATGTGATCAGTCTAAATTTATTGAAAACCAGACTGGTTTCACTCTCAAGTAAGGCTACTAACCCACTATTCCCAACAAATGTGTAACAACAGTATCTTCTATATATGAATGAGATGCATAGTATGATGTGAAGAACGTTGAACCTATATGGATCTTAGATTTATAAATTACTTGCATGACTGTTTACTCGGAGCTCATTACATCATTGGTTATGGGCCTGACGGATTACTCTCTTTTATTTTAATACTTTTTAGGTCTCGCTGGCGTTGCAGCGCAAAGCGCTGCCGCCAACTAGACTTATAGCTGCCATGTTTGCCTCCAAGGGAGACAGACCTGGAGAGAGACCTGTGCACGAGCCGATTCTAGTATGAGCACGAGCTGACTCAGGTCTGTGAACGCGCTTCTAGCTTTGCAGGGCCTCCACTGGCAGGAGCCGCAGGGAACGCCAACGTGCACGCTCACGGCGTCACGCTCATGCCCTCCCGCGTCTCTTAGGCTGTTTTCCGCTCCAGGCCGACTTGTTTGAGGATGACGCCGTGCCTGAACTGCATCCGCCTGTCCCACGGTCTCCGAGCAGGTGGATTTGGGGGTGCACCCACATATTCAGTATATGAAGCCCCAGCTCGCCACTGTGGAGGAGGCCGCAGACGCAGTCCCGCTGGCGCAGGGTAAGTTATCTCAGCCGTCGGGTCTCCATCAGGGGCTGCTTCTCTGAGCTGGAGGGGGGGAAGTGGGGCTTGGGACATCCATGGCAGAGTCACGTGCACCAGAGGGCGGCCTAGAAACAGTTAACCATGGGCGCAGGCTGGAGCCCGTCAATAGAGGCCTGTTGTTTTCAGACCATACGTGCAGTATTGACATTGGAGGGCACAGGCTGCTGGGGATGGATGGGGCTGTGGGTTATACTCTGGGCCAGTGCGTAAATATAGGGAGATAAACGCCGTGGAGGTTTGAATGTGTCCAGTCCCTTGCACAGGGGTTTCCATATGGGTTGCGTAGGTCTGTGTATTGGGACCTATTTTGACTAGTCTGTGCTGGGGACGTTTCTTGTTCTTGTTTGGATCCATTTCACAGGGAGCAAATAAACAGAAGGAGGACAGTGAAGGTAATACCTGTTTATCGTAAACACAGATTTGTCTACTTCAAACAATTATATTAATGTAAAATGTAAGGTTGCGTCCTACCATCTCAGATTTAAACCGGTGACTGCAGGTTGCACACGTACTGCGGCTTCCGGTAAATTAACCTACAGAGCTGTAGTTGTTTGTTCCATGCTTCAAAGCCAGAGCTGCTGAGATGCATGTGCCTGTTTTCTGTTAATTGAAGCAAATCATTTTTTCCCCAAAGCAGACAGCGCATGCTGGGTCACCGATACTGCAGCTCAGCGTGTTCGTGTTTTCAAACTAAGCTGCCCGAGTCCATAGTTATGGTGCAGTTTGTTAACAGCATTACTACGGTCTACACATCTGGTCAGAGCACTGAGTTATGATACAGAACTCCGGGCACTTTTTCTTAAAAGGAATAATTGGGTTTCAGAAAAAAGAGGCCATGTGAATTACGTTTCCCTCACCATAATGAACATTTAAGCAAAGATGTCCCTGCCTGCACGTTTGTGAATGTGAGAATGAATCACAAGCCACAGCACACACCGATTCCATCTAACAATACAATGGTATTTCTTTAGAACTGTTAGCAAACTACTACAGAACTGGGTTTCATGTACTTGGCACATCCGCTGGCATTTTCAGAAGT
Organism: Lissotriton vulgaris; assembly: GCF_964263255.1. Lineage (NCBI taxonomy): Eukaryota > Metazoa > Chordata > Amphibia > Caudata > Salamandridae > Lissotriton > Lissotriton vulgaris. The sequence continues at coordinate 1,298,898,059 of NC_141695.1, read as the reverse complement.
GTTCATCTATATGCCACATTTTTCGACATGTGTGAAATGTAACTCATTTGGCAATCTCAAGTGGGACCAACGTGCATCTCTGTTGCAGAGGGTTCACATATTCCACAGCTCATGGCTGCATCCTCCTTACAAAGATTCCTTCAACTTCGACCCCGGTTTCTAATTCCCACATGACTAGATGTCACGATAAGTCTCGGACCTTTTACTCACTCATGCGGAATCAGGCCAGGAGCAATCACTTGTCCATCCAAAAACACATTATTATTTACTGCCACCTGAAAGTTGATTTCTTCTCCTTTTTCTAATGCTACCCTCAAGAAAGGAATGACTCACTGAAGCAAAAAACTTCCTACCACTGATATTCCAATAATTCACTGAAGTACAGATTCACCAGAATAAAAAGCTGAAATATGTGCAGTTTCAAACTGATTACTGCCTGGAAGTGGAAGCAACATGAAGGGGGCAGGTGCGGTGGTGCAGAGGGGTAAGTGGGTGGGGGCTTTATGGAGAAAAGCAAATGGGCGAGAGAAAGAGTTCAGCTTGGAGTCCGATGGGGTGGGAGCGACAAATAGGCAAATAAGCAACATGGAACTTGGAGTGAGGGAAGCAACCTGGGGTGGGTGGTGAAAGGCATACGGAGGCAAGCGCATAATAGATAGTGGGTGAAGCTCATGAGGAAGAGAGCAACACAGAGTGGGAAGGAGAAGCACACTATGGAGACAGCTAAAAAACAAATGCGGTCTCAAGGAGAGCTTAAGAAAAAAAAAGCATTTGCAATGCAATAGGTCTCGCATTTACGCTGGTTTAAGCAATTGGCATTGTAAATGACAATGCCTTTTATTTATACTTTGAAAACCAAAACATTAATAAAGGGCATTGTCATTTACAATGTCAATAGCTCAAACTGCAAACATGCGAGACCAATTGAATTGCAAATGCTTGTTAATACAGGAGGAAAAGAGTTGGATTGCACAGGAGGAAAATTGACTATTACCTCTGCAGTCAGAGTAACAGTAGGGAAAGAGTGTAGATTGTGGATAGGAAAAAATGTATATTCAGACTCCAGTCAGTCAGTGCAACTGTAGGGAGTGTGTTTGACTACGGAGGGGAACATTTAATATTCCGACTCCGGTCAGTGCAACTGTAAGGAAAGTGTTCGATTGCGTAGGGAGAACATTTACTATTCTCACTCAAGTCAGTGCACCATTAGGAAAAGTGTTGGATTGTGAAGGGGTAAAATGAATGTTCCCACCCCGGTCAGTGCAACTGTAGGGAAAGTGATGGATTGCCGAGGGAGAAAATGTTCTTTTCCCACACGGATGGGAAAAATGTAATATTCCGACTCCAGTCATTGCAACTGTAGGGAAAGTGTTGGATTGCGGAGGGGAAAAATATATTATTACACTACAGTCAGTTAGTGCAATTGCAGGGAAAGTGTTGGATTGCGGAGGGGAAAAACTCTAATATTCCCACTCCGGTTAGTGCAACTGTAGGAAAAGTGTTGAATTGCAGAGGGAGAAAATGTACTATTCCCGCTCTAGTCAGTGCAACAGTAGGGAAAGTGTTGGATTGCCGAGTGGAAACATGTAATAGTCCCATTCCAGTCAGTAGGGAAACTGTTGGATTGCGGAGGAGGAAAATGTATATTCCAATCCCGGTCAGTGCAAGTGTAGGGAAAGTGTTGGATTGCAGAGGGGAAAAATGTAATATTTCCACTCCAGTCAGTCCAACAGTAGGGAAAGTGTGTGGATTGTGGAGGGGAAAATATTATATTCCCACTACAGTCAGATAGTGCAACTGTAGGCAAAGTTTTGGATTATGGAGGGGAACAATGTACTATTCCCACTACAGTCAGTTAGTGCAACAGTAGGAAAAGGGTTTGATTGTGGAGGGGAAAGATTTCACATTCTCACTCCAGTCAGTCCAACTGTAGGGAAAGTGTTGGATTGCGGAGGGTAAACATTTAATATTCCCACTACAGTCAGCAAGTGCAACTGTAGGGAAAGTGCTGGTTTGCGGAGGGGAAAGATTGTATATTCCCACTCTGGTCAGTGCAACTGTAGAGAAAGTGTTAGATTGCGGAGGGAGAAAATGTACTATTCCCCCTCCAGTCAGTGCAACAGTAGGGAAAGTGTTCGATTGCTGAGGGCAAAATGTAATATTCCCACTCCAGTCAGTGCAACTGTAGGGAAAGTGTTGGATTGCGGAGGGAGAAAATGTACTATTCCCACTTCAGTCAGTGCAACAGTAGGGAAAGAGTGTGTATTGCGGAGGGGAACAATTTTATATTCCCACTCCGGTCAGTGCAACTGTAGGGAAAGTCTTGTACTGAGGAGGGATAAAAATATACTAATCACACTCTAGTCAGTGCAACAGTAGGGAAAGTTTTGGATTGTGAAAAGTTTAATATTTCCATTAAAGTCAGTTAGTGAAACTCTCGGGAAAGTGTTGGATTGCGGAGGGGTAAAATGTTCTACTCCCACTCCAGTCAGTGCAACAGTATGGAAAGTGTTGGATTGCAGAGGGCTAAAATTTACTGTTGCAACTCCAGTCAGTGCAACAGCAGGGAAAGTGTTGTATTACGGAGGGGAAAAATGTAATATTCCTACTACATTCAGTAAGTGCAGCTGTAGGGAAAGTGTTGGTTTGTGGAGGGGAAAGATTGTATATTCCCACTCTATTCAGGGCAACTGTAGGGAAAGTGTTAGATTGCAGAGGGAGAAAATGTACTATTCCCACTCTAGTCAGTGCAACAGTAAGGAAAGTGTTGGACTGCGGAGGGGTAAAAAATTTAACATTCCCACTCCTGTCAGTGCAACAGTAGGGAAAGAGTGTGTATTGCGGAGAAGAATATTGTAATATTCCCACTCCAGTCAGTGCAACAGTAGGGAAAGTGTTGAATCGCAGAGGGATAAAGCGTACTATTCCCACTACAGTCAGCTAGTGCAACAGTAGGGAAAGTGTTCGATTGCTGAGGGGAAAATTTAATATCCCCACTCCGATTAGTGCAACTGTAGGGAAAGTGTTGGATTGCGGAGGGAGAAAATGTACTATTCCCACTCTAACCAGTGCAACAGTAGGGAAAGTGTTAGATTGCGAAGGGAACAGTTTAATATTCCCACTACAGTCAGTTAGTGAAACTCTAGGGAAAGTGTTGAATTGTAGGGGGGAAAAAAATTATTATTCCAACCTAGTCAGTGCAACAGTAGGGAAAGTGTTGGACTGCGAAGGGGGGAAATTTACTATTCCCACTCCAGTCAGTGCAACAGTAGGGAAAGAATGTGGATTGCGGAGATGAAAAATGTCATATTTCCACTCCAGTCAGTCAGTGCAACAGTAGGGAAAGTGTTGGATTGCGGAGGGGTAAAATTAACTGTTCCTACTCCAGTCAGTTCAACAGTAGAGAAAGTGTTGGATTACGGATGCAAAAAATGTAATATTCCTACTACATTCAGTAAGTGCAACTGTAGAGAAAGTGTTAGATTGCAGAGGGAGAAAATGTACTATTCGCACTCCAGTCAGTGCAACAGTAGGAAAAGTGTTGGATTGCGGAGGGGAAAAATGTAATATTCCCACTCCAGTCAGTGCAACTGTAGTGAAAGTGTTGGATTGCGGAGGGGGGAAATGTAACATTCCCACTCCAGTCAGTGCAACAGTAGGGAAAGAGTGTGTATTGCGGAGAAGAATATTGTAATATTGCCACTCCAGTCAGAGTAACAGTAGGGAAAGTGTTGAATCGCGGAGGGATAAAACGTACTATTCCCACTACAGTCAGTTAGTGCAACAGTAGGGAAAGTGTTCGATTGCTGATGGAAAAAATGTAATATTACCACTCCGGTCAGTGCAAATGTAGGGAAATTGATGGATTGGGGAGGGAGACAATTTACTATTTCCTCTCTAGTTAGTGCAACAGTAGGGAAAGTGTTAGATTGAGAAGGGGAACAGTTTAATATTCCCACTACAGTCATCTAGTGAAACTCTAGGGAAAGTGTTGGATTGCAGTGGGGAAAAATGTATAATTCCCGCCCAGTCAGTGCAACAGTAGGGAAAGTGTGGACTGCGAAGGGCGGAAATTTACTATTCCCACTCCAGTCAGTAAAACATTAGAGAAAAAGTGTGGATTGCGGAGAGGAAACATGTAATATTCCCACTCCAGTCAGTCAGGGCAACAGTAGGGAAAGTGTTGGTTTGCGGAGGGGTAAAATGTGCTACACCCACTCCAGTCAGTGCAACAGTACGGAAAGTGTTGGATTGCAGAGGGCTAAAATGTGCTGTTCCAACTCCAATGAATGCAACAATAGGGAAATTGTCGGATTGCGGAGGGGTAACATTTACTATTTCCATTCCATTCGGTGCAACAGTAGAGAAAGTGTTGTATTGCGGAGGGGTAACATTTACTATTTCCATTCCATTCACTGCAACAGTAGGGAAAGTGTTGAATTGCTGAGGAGAAAAAATTACTATTTCCACTCCAGCCAGTGCAAGAGAATATTTTAAACAAAATTAAAATAATTCAAAAACAGCAAATAAATGAAAAAAATATGTTGAAACCAAAATAGAAATATATTTGATTACAAAAAATGTAAAATTAATTTACTTACAAACCCATAGCCCTACAAAACCCGCAACCCACATCTAAATTTTAACCAAACTACTTGCACAATTTATATAGTTATTTGTCAATTAAACAAATATTATTTATCAAAATCTAAATTCTTTCAAATTAATTAACTTCCCACCCTTTACCCATGTAAACTCCACAACCCCAATGTAAAATTAAACAATGTAAAATAACACAATTGCATTAATTAATTTACTATTAAATATTTATTATTGTTTCACAAGTGATTACAAAATAAAATAAAAGAGCTTACTTCCCTCCCTTTACCCCAATAAACACCACAACCCAAACCTAAAAAACATTCAATTAAACAATTAAACAAATTAATAAACTCATTAGTAAGTAATAAAAAATAAATCACTGTCCACATTTTACCCCTATAACCCTACAACCCACACCTAAAAAAAATAATTGCACAATTGTGCTGTGCTTAGTGGAGATTTGGTAAATCTCCCCCTTTGTGTGTAATGGAAAGCCTTGTACAAATTGCTTGAAACCATCATAAGCCATGCAGCACAAACTTGTAGAGCCCCGGGGCAAGAACCACGTCTAATCCAGGACTTTGGTATTTATTACTTTCATGCTCGCAATCTAATGTTCAAGGACATTATTGGGAGTGTTTTACTGGACAGCTGTCGAGCCAACTAGGTGCTTGTGTACTGCTCACAAGCTCCATTGATTGTAAATTAATTATTAGGACCACACTAAAGGGCTCCTTACGATGGCGGAAGACCCGCCATTGACAGCCGGTCGGTAGCGGGCCTTCCGCATTCGTACTGCTGTTTTCTCCCACCATATTATGATGGCGGGGGAATCATTGGGTAAGTGTGGCAGTCGTAAAGACCATCCACCAAGGTTCTGACAGGCGGTCCTTTTCCGCCCGCCTGTCAGAACTGAAACATAGCCCAAAATTGCGGCACTGCCATAGGGAATATGATATCCCTTCCCTTCATTTGTTTTGCGGCTGACAAACCGCAGCAAAACAAATGGTGTAAATGGATTTGGGAGCCCGTAGCGTGCCCCCCTTCATCCCTGGGACTGGGTCAAGGGCACATATCCCTGCACCGTGTGGCAGGCAACGCATGGTGCCTGCCACGTAGTGTAGGGATATGCAAGTGCCTTAATTTTTGCATTGCGGCGGGGGCTGTTGAACTCATCCCCACCACAATGCAAAATATAGGTAATGCGCATCATAATTCGGATTGTGGGGAGGCCGCCTCATGGGCGGCCAGTTCCAAATCCGAAACGATGGCCCTAACATATGATACAAGACTATTGGTTTTGGTTTAATTACTCCAAAATGGGAGAGTAAAACACCAAACAAGGAAGAGACACACAATGACTACAGCACTGTGTTTCTGCATAATGTGATATGCTTTCTCTCAGGAGTTTGCATTTATTGTTGCAGAGGTTTCTTAAGGGTTTTTGCATATTATGTTGAAAAAATGCTGGATTTGCCCTCCTATCTATAACATTTTCCCAATTAGACCAATATCAACCACATTTGGCTTGCTGACAGGATGGATATTGATGACAATGTTTAGTTTAGGGGTCCAAAGTAATCAAGGGTATAAGAATAGTGTAAGAATGCTGCTTCCTAAGAAGTAAGGTTTCAACCCTACCTATAGAGGTCAAAGGGATATTTTACAGGCAATGGTTTTGCATTTGATCAACATTACCACACATTTGCACATTTGTTAAAGTTTAGCCCTATCACTTCTAGTGTAGGCCTGCATTTTAAAATGGTGTGCATTGGTTCCCATTTTGATTTGTGATGTGAATATTTTATTTCTAGACAAAAGCAAAGTCCCTATTAACACATTTGATGTAATTTTGTTTTCTTTTCCTTATGAAATATTTTCTTTTACTGTGATAATTATGGAATATTATAATTGGCGGAATGCTCACAGAGGCACTTGCACGGTACAGTCTGGTCCTTGTATCTCGCTTTTGTCACAGGTAATATAAGTTTGAAGGACACAGAGAGAAGCTGCATTTTGATGAATCCTTAGACGATAATGACTACATGATGGTATCATTTCACTTTAACCGGATTGGATTGTTTTATGGGAACTGTATCTGGGTGTATCAACTGTTAGAATTGTGTGATGAATGTAGATTAGAATAAGTCTGTTTTTTGATGCAGCTTGGAACAGAGTATGAGATTTTAAGATGCACTCTTTATGAGAGTCTACATATTGAGGCAACTCTATGTTAGTTTGACCAGTTTTTGCTTTACTTTATATTCAATTGAAATTCATATTAACTGATGCATTCACATGTTGATGAATGATTTGCTACTAGCTTGACTGATTTAGACTTCTGTAAACAATTATACTTTTAATACATCCTTAGGGTTTGAAAACTTAGGGGCGCATTAGGATGGCGGGAGGATCGCCACCGCCGGGCCGGCGGTGGTGATCCTGCCGCCATAACAATGTGATTCACCCCGCCAAATTAGGATGGCGGTGGGAATCACCTACGTTCCGCAGCGGACGGATAGTCCATCCACCCCAAGGCAGTCTTTTCCACCCACCTTACAGAACCTAGAAACAGGGCATCATTGCAGAAGTGTAGTGCAGGCACCACCATAGTGATTATGATGAGCCCTTCTGCCTGTCTTTTTGTGCCGGATATCAAGCCGCAAAAAGACAGGTATAGAGTGGCTTTGGGGCCTGTTGCGGGCCCCCTCCATGGGGTGGGGGCCTACATTTCCATGCACAAGGTGGCAGGCACTACATGGTGCCCGCCAGGTTGTGCATGAAATGCACTTCGTGGCCTTTTCACATTACGGACAGTGCTGCAGCCAGCATGGCGGGCCCCTCCTAATTGGTTTGGTGGGACCACCCCACGTCTTGCGGGTGATCCCATCACTGTTATGATGGCGGGTGGACTGAAGTCCGCCCGCCATCATAATGAGCCCCTTAGTCATTCTCTTTCTCTATTCTGGAGCCTAAAGTGCTTCAAAGTAAATTGAACGTATTGATTTGTAGAAGACCCTCAGTTTTAATTTTGATTAATTACAAAGTGCCTAATGGGCCCCAAGGAGAAGCGCTAACAGAGACAATAATGCATCTATATACCTTAACGATACGGACTCTCAGAATTTAAACAATACCTACTTTAACTTCTAAAATGATTGTTATGACAGATTGTTACCCAATAGTTCTGCAAAATGTAGAATTCAGTGGGTTTTTCGGTATTATTTTTTTTTAATTGCAAAGTGTTTTACTGCCTTCTTGAGAGCGGTTGATCTTAGAGAACAAACAAAATTGCAGGGGGAGGGGAAAAAGGCTGGAGAAGGAAGATAACAAGAAGGCAAAGCAAGGGAGCACAGAAGAAGCTGCTAAGCAGGACACCTGTAGATATTAAATGGTAATTTCAAAGAAAGCCTGCATAGTGCACTTATAAAAAATATTAAACACATTCATAACTTCAAACAGATATGGAAGATTCTTACTTGCCAGGGTTGAAACTGTGAATATTCTGCGCAGGTCCCATTGGCAAACGGTCCTCTTTCGGGTGTACAATACTTTAAATTATGTAGCGCTTGTGCTAAGGCATAGATAGCATTATATGCTGAGTAAGAATTTCTGAAGTTATGAACATTATATTGTGATTCATCAACATCTTCCAGTTTTTCTATTTGGGTACAAATTCTTTTTCCTTGAGCTTCGTTTTCAATGGTTGTTTTGTTCAAGTGCTCCAGCCACCGGCAGCTAAATGTTTCTTCCCAGAATTGTTTCATAAAGATGTCATTGGGAAATTTCGATGGGTGTATGCTATAGAGAAACTCCTTAAATAATGGAATCTCTCCACTGTACACTGCAAATCCCAATGTACCATGGAATGATTGCCATAAATCTTTCATGGAAAATACCGGAGAAGGAAACCAGCTTGCATTTGCAATCCAAATTTTGCCAACAATGTTCTGAGCAGAGATTTCATAAAAAAATGGAATCATCTGAGCTGAAAAAGTCAGGCACACAATGACTCTTGATGTAGATCGCCGAATTATGCTTACCACATCAGATAATGTTTTCTGTGTCATCTTTGTGGCCAAGGTCTCATAGAATTCAACACAAATGCCACTCTTAGAAGCCTCTGTGAGTAATTTGCCACCATTCTCAAGCCCATAGTCATTGTCCGAGACAATAATTCCTATCCAGTTCCAACCAAAGTGAAGACACAGCTCAGTGAAAGCAAGGGCTCGAGAACTTGCACTTCCAGCAGTCCGGAGAAAAGATGGAAACTGCACCTTATCACTCAGTGCAGCCAACGCTGCACCATAGCCAATCTTACAGAGAGAAAAAAATACCTGTATGAATATTCATAAAACTCTTTTTGTTTACAAATGTTGTTTAAAAATATGTAGGCTACGATGCTTTCACAATAAGGCTTAATGATGAGATCTCAATATATGAGATGATGAGAAACTGTGGGGCAGATTTACTGCCACCTTTCACCAAGCTTGAATCACAAATTAATGCAAACCACTACAAGGTGCTGATTTGTGACTTAATTTCCAGTGCACTAGCACTGCTTAGCTTTGTTATGCATCAAGGGGGCTTCCCATAGGTGGTACATGGGAAACAGCCATGACAACGCAGGCTTTACAGCGCGCTGTCATTACGACGCTGCCATCACAACGCAAGTCGTTACAATGACTTGCGCTGGAGGGCGCTCTTGGTAAAGGAATAGTTTTATTTTCTATTCCAACACCTTCCCTACTGTTATGTGGGCTGGAGTTGGAATAGAAAATTAAACTATTCCACAATCCAGCGACTACAGCGCATGTTGTTATAATGACTTGCGGTGTAATGGATGTGTCGTAATGGCAGCGCGGGGTAACGCCAGCGTTGTCATGACATACATCCGTGGTACATGGGCATTCAACTGCAACCACCCATGGATTTTGACAAAAAATTGTATATACAAAAAAGAGTAGTCAGGACTTTACATCGAACAATAATGCCACTTTGAGACAGGCATTAAAAAGGAGAAACTCCAGACTTCTATGACTTTGAGTGTGTGATGCACTGTGCGGCTAATACAAAATGTGAAAACTTTTAAAGTTTGTCTTAGCATAGTATTTTGTACAGCAAGGGTACCCTTCCAGAAGAGAACCTAAGCTAGACATCATACAAACACCTTTGATTATGGTGCAAATGTGTGTATGTGGTGCTAGGCAGCCTGCTTCTTCACCAACACTAGGGAAAAGAGTTATAGCATCATATCCTAGTAGAATATGGTGTTGCCCTGCTGTCTCCCTTTCACACAATGTAGCAAATTTGTTTTGGTCCTAAACTGTGAAATTGGCAACTGGAGGTGGCACGAAGGCGTAGGGTAGCCCTTTCCACTGTGGATGGGTGGTACTCTGGACTATTCTGAACTTCACCCAAGCTGATGATACATGGAAATCTGAGGATGCCATAGGTCCTGGGCCCTTTGACCACTCCACCTACCATGGGGCAGCTGAAGGGGGTGCAAGAGAGTACGTGAGTAGAAATGGAAACCATGAATGCTATGGAAGAGGTTTAAGAAGATAGATATCACTTCAGGGAGTGGTGGGTGGCTGAGGCTGCATCCTTGAAATAAAAAAGCCACTTTGATCACATGTGAGGACACACCCCTAGATCTGTCAGTTTTTTATGCCCTGAACAAATGAGCTTTTACACTGTAGAATGGAGCAAGATCAGTTCATCTTAAGTCCTTTTTCACAATTTGAGGAGCTCCACAAATTTTGCCTACATGAAACAATTAAAAAAGAGCACTACCTTACCGAAGATCGACCTTCAATTTATAACCTCTAATAGCCATCAGAAAGTCACATAATACAGTGTTCTCTCTCATACTGTCCCATTAGGTCGACTGGGTAAAAGAACGGATAGCTAATGCTGTCTGAAAGTTTTGAGTGCATTTTACCAAAATAGCTATAGTATCAAAAACCACTAACACAGGCTTTTTTTTGTAGAGGAGGCTTCAGTGTAGGTGGAAGTGTCCAAATGCTGCGACTGAAATAGTGAGTGGAAGTTAAAAATACATAACATGGTACTAACACGTCCAGTGAGGGACCCTGATGTGTGCGCTGTAAGTGTGTAATGGCTGATTTTTTATCATGTGTAGTGGAGCTGTCCTGTAATTTCAAAATTCTGGGAAGAGCTGTTAGATCAGCTCAACAAGGTCATAGACTGGGCTGTTCCACTCACAATAACACAATGCCTACACTCAGGAAAGAAACAAATAAATTGAGAAGGAAATTCTTGATGCTTGGCCTAATACTAGCTAAGAAGCCTATTGGCACTAAATGGATGAGCCACCTGCTCCCTTTGATATTGGACGGGGGACGAAATTTACCAGAATGGGCTGGAGCAGATGGAGTACATATGAGGAAGGAGCGACTTGACGAGAAACTAGCAAATGACCTGACCTCCTAGGGAGCTATGATACAGTACCTAACAGATCCTCCCAATACAGACCCCGTGAGGGGCCTACAAGTCAATAATAGAACGCTCTTAATACATGAAAAGCAGTGTGCTCAAATGGTGTGTTGATCTAAAGCACGATATATGTGGGAGATTCGCGGATCATGTCTGCCCTAAGAAGAAACAAAGGACAATGAAGGCAGCTCTTGGGCTATGCTGGCTGGACTAGAGGATGAAGCACAGGGGGCAGGGGGAGGTTACAGTTTCAAGAGACTGTCGTTAAATTCCTAGGTGAGTTTGCACTAAGCAGTCGCTGTTGCCTCAATTTGATATGTTATGCTGAAATTAACTCTTTGCCTTTATATCTTTAATCCTATTACTGTACATATCATTGTCCAATACTGTGTGTCACACTTGCTATGTTATATTATGTTAAATCATTTTATATAGCTCACAGCTGCCTCAGCGAAGAGGCGTCCCGGCACTAGTAGCAGTGTCAATGGAGAGATACGGGATCAAGCCCCAGGAAAGAGAAAGGTTTTAGCGGCTTTACGGAATGATATCAAGCTGTCCGGAAGGCTAATCTGCGTAGGCAAGGAATTCCACAATTTAGCCGCCAAACAGCGAAAAGATCTTCTACCAGCTTGAAGACGCTTCACTCGGGGGGCCATAGCTAGGTGTTGCCTAGCTGAACGTAGTTGGCGCATAGGAACGCAGGGTACCAATAATTTGGACAGGATCTCAGGGGAAGAGAATTTTAAGATTCAAAAGTCAAGCACACAGTTTTAAATTTGATCCTTTTAGTCAAAGGCAGCCAAAGAAGGCGGCAAATTGCCCCAGTTGCAGAACAAGTTCTAGGAAGCCTCAGCAGGACACGAGCTGCTGCGTTCTGAACATGCTGCAGACAAGTCGTTTCTGCCTAATTTGCCCCTAACAGGAGCAAATTAGCATACGCCAATCTGGACAGGATGGCCGCTTGTACTATCGTCTGGTGGGTAGAAGGATCAAAGAACCCCAACAAGGGTCTCAACCCTCGGAGTAGGTAAAAGCAGGTACCTGGTAATTTCTTGGTATGCTCCTGATAGCTGAGAGTGACATCTAGCCACACCCCAAGATTTCTTACTGCCAACTTGGGGGTTGGAGTGCAGCCCAGGGCCTTGGACCACCAATGCTCGCTCCATATTCCCTGATCTCTCGCCACCAACAACACCTCGGATTTGTTGACGTTGAGCTGAAGGCAGTTGGTGGTAATCCACTCCATGACCGCTTTAGGCCATTCTGAAATTTAGTAGCGCCCTGTGTAGGGTCATTGGAGAGGGCCACCACCAACTGTCTATCATCAGCATATGAGACCATGGCAAGATCATTGTCCCTGGCCACCGTGGCTAGGGGTTGAACATACAGATTGAAAAGTATGAGGCTGAGGCAGAGCCATGGGGGACACCCAACCCCAATAGCCTGGGCGCAGGAGAGAAAGGGGGGAGCAGATAGTTAGAATGTTCTACCTGACAAAAATGTTTTAAACCATACCAAGGCTGGACCTACGCTACCGGCCTTTTCCAGACGAACTAGAAGGATCCAGTGGGAGACCATGTCAAACAAGGCACTGAGACCAAGTAATATCAGCGCCGCGGTGTGCCCTTCATCCAAAATGGTCCGCAGATGTTCAGTCACAGCTAGGAGAGCAGTTTCCGTGTTGTGGCTAGGGCGTAAACCATTCTGGGACAGATCTAAGAAGCCGGTGTTATTCAAAAAGCATGTGAGCGTGTTATTCATGTGTGCCTCAGCTATTTTATCTACCCATGGCAATAATGATATGGGATGGAAATTCTCCAACTTTACTGGATCCAGCAAGGGTTTCTTAAGTAGAGGAACTACCCTAGCCTACATCCACATCCTAGGAACAACTGCTGTGGTAAGCAAGATGTTAATCATCTGACACAGTGGAGCAAGAAGCACAGGCAGTGAGTCCATAAACTGAGCAGGTTTCATAGGATCCGATGGCGAGCCCGATTTGACTTTCTTACTCAACCGGAGAAACTCATCCTGTGAGATAGAGGGAATGGCTGCTAGAGCATGCGTAGGGGGGGAACCATGTGCACCAGGAAAACATGTGGTGGCCCCAGAAAAGGACTTGTAAATCACTTCCACCTTATTCACAAAAAAAGCAGCCAGTTCCTCACACTGTTGCTCAGATGTAATAACAGAAGCAGCAGAATTTTTCCTGCTTTTAAGATTGTTAAGAATTTTAAAAATACACTTAGCAGGGTTCTTACTGGACTTAATTTCCTTAGTAAAATAAGCCACCCGTGCAGCGTGTATGGCCTTATGTTAGGTCTTGATGGCATCCTGGTAGCCTTTTTTGGCCACCAGATCATAATCCCTATGCCAGACCCGTTCTAATCTTTTACAGGCTTTGCGCATGGTGGCCAAAGAATCATTGAACCACGGTTCGGAATTAGTACAATGGCCCTTGGACCATTTAGCTGGAATAAGTGAGTCCAGGGCCAACAGAATCCTGTCACACAGTGCTTTATATGCCAGGTCGGGTCACTGGCTAAAGTAGGGGGACTAAGAGACAGGATAGCATAACTTGTTATTGTAATTGGAGAAATGGCAATGAAAACAATATACAAAAAAAACAAAGTATAATACAAAAATGCCATAGCCTCATCTTAAAAAATATTGTGTCCTTGATATAATTTACTAAAATATTACAACATTGGAACGAATGAAAGAAATTATTCCCCAAGGGCGATATAATTTTTTCAACAATATTTATGGCAGTTAATATTTTTGCTATTACATATTCTGACATATACCCATATAACATTCATCACATACCTTGACAAAAAATAAGGATTTCTAAGTTGACAAAGAGAAAATATAGATTTTATTAAAGACAAAGAGGAAGATGTTATAATGTTCCCCTCTTCTGTCTCGTTGCACACTCATTGGAATATGGGGCTCCTTGCCTATCAATCTAGTACCTATCTTTCTGACTGCTTCATTTAATTAATTTATGTTAAACAAACTGATCATATTCCTTTCTTCTGCAGGCAATTCTTAGGTTTTGCTATGATCCTCAAATGCGCTTGTGTTTTCTGTCTGAAAGGAGTTTCCTGGGATTTAGACAAGCTTCACACTCTGTCCCTAATTCTTGGTGCATCAGAGTCTGTGGTTTTGTCTTTAAGCTCTTAATGGTTGAAGTTCAACCTCAAAGTCTCTTTTTCAATTATGGCTGTTACGAAGTGTAAACCCAAGATTTAATCTAAGGATTGTACCAACATATTTAAATTGCTCAACTGTATTTCTTGTAGTGCACTTCAGCTGGTGTTGGGAACTGCATTTATATTTAAGTGATCCCTAATCACATCAGTGCTCCCCACCTCCAGCAGAACTACTAGTCTGGCTTCAGATCATGCTGCCACATGGAAACTGCACACTTACATATTGTAGACAATGCCAGCCTAACCCCACTTGTAGATGACCCCTGCCTCTTGATATTGCTGGATCTCTCAGCTGCTTATGACACAGTTGACCATTCCTTCCTTAGAGAGACATGAATGGGATTCATCTGCAATTTCTTTCACTGGTTCTTCTCCTAAATTTCCAACCAGCACCAGTTTTTTTCCATGGGCATCTGAAGATCACAAAAGATCTCTATCACCTGCGCCGTCTTTCAGAGTTCCATTCTGTCCCCTGTCATCTTCAATCACTACCTGAAGCTACGTGATGATCTTCAGCAATATCCGCCTGGGACGACTCCTGGTGGCCCCCGGCCCTGGGCACCGCTCCCAAACCAACGGACCACGCACGCAACCTGGGCTTCATCCTGGACTCCTCCCTGTCGATGACCAGACAAGTCAACGCTGTCTCATCTTCATGCTTCAACACCCTGCGCATGCTCCGCAAGATCTTCAGATGGATCCCCACTGAAACCAGGAAGACCGTCACCCAGGCACTCGTCACCAGCCCACTGGACTACGGGAACACCCTCTACGCCGGAACCACAGCCAAACTTCAAAAAACACTCCAACGCATCCAGAACGCCTCCGCACGACTCATCCTGGACATCCCCCGACACAGCCACATCACCGGACACCTGAGAGACCTGCACTGGCTCCCCGTCAGCAAGAGAATCACGTTCAGACTCCTCACCCACGCACACAAGGCTCTCCATGACCTGGGCCCCAAGTACCTCAACAACCGCATGACCTTCTACACGCCCACCCGCCAGCTACGATCGACCAGCCACGCCCTCGCCACCGTACTACGCATCCGCAGAGCCACCGCTGGAGGAAGATCCTTCTCCTACCTGACAGCCAAGACTTGGAACTCCCTCCCCACCCACCTTCGGCGAACCCAAGACCATCTCTCCTTCAGGAAGCAGCTCAAGACCTGGCTGTTCGAGCAGTAACATACCCCTCTCCCCTAGCGCCTTGAGACCCTCCCGGGTAAGTAGCGCGCTTTACAAATGCCGTGATTGATTGATTGATTATGCTGATGATGCACGACTCTACCTAAAAGGGTCCTCTGCTTCAGACATCCACTACTTCACACACTGCCTGCACAGCACCCTGACCTGTCATGCCAGTGCCTACCTGAAGTTCAACTCATCCAAGACAGAATACCTTTTATTTGCCAAGACACAGTACACACAAGGCTCAATGATGATGATTTTAAACCCCAACTTTCACTGACATCACTTGTATTCACCCTAGACTCCAATCTTACCCTCAAGGGACACATTGCTAAAAAAACACAAAGACAGCCTGATGCCAGCTCTCTCTTGTAAAGAAATGGAAACTGTTTCTTCTGTTCAAGCCCACATGCTCTAACTTCTGGTTGGTGGTAATGCCATGCTCCATGGCCTGCCAGACTCTGCACTGACAACATTAAGGGGATCCTATTAGCTGTAGCATGTCTCATTCAGGGAAACTCCATTGACAACCCTTCCCAGTGCACATCATCTTCAAAACAAGCTACATAACTTACAAAGCCATCATGACTAGCAACCTCGTTTATCATGTAGACAAACTCACCCTCTCTTGTAATTTTCAGCAAACCTGCTGCCAGGACAACATGAGACTGCAGACTAAGAAGTGTAAAAAAGAAATAACAAGGCAGAAGGTGTAATACATCTATGCATCCCGGATCTGGAACAATATCCCTGTATTGATCAAGACCACTCCAATGCTGCTCCAATTTAGAAGAGTTAAAGAGACATCTCTTTAAAGAGCTCTACATCACAATGTATTAGCAGTCAAGAAACCATCTACTTCTCCTGTCTATTGGTAACATTATGCTGGCCTTTGACCAATTACAGATCTCCACAAGCGTTTCCCTTGGTTCACGCTATAGAAATACTGCATGCAATCATAAATGAACATAAACATGAAAAATAATTTTTGGTTGTTGCTATTATATAGACGACACATATCTTCTGCGGGAAATAGCTCAATATTTGATGCAAATGATATTTCTGCTATTCACGAAATGTGGGTTTGCACACAGAGGCCCTCATTATGATGTCAGGCAGACCGCCACCAACAGGCCGTGGATGGCAGTCCACCCAACATGCAGGTCACCGGTCCGACTGCTGGATTACAATATCGGTGGTCGGAGTGATGATGTTGGGGGGATAGACCGCCACCTCCGACAGGCTCAACAAGCCTGTCGGGGCAGGGGTCGGACTCCTATCCCTACCATGAGGGCGGTGCCTGCGTAGGCACCACCATAGGGATTAGGATGTCCCTTTCTCACTGCCTTTTCTTGGTGGTCCCACGGCCATGGAAAGGCAAACAGAGGGGACATTGGGAGCACTAAGCACGGCCCCCATTCCCTGTGGGCCACTACTTAGTGGCCAGGAGGGCACATGAGATAGCTTGTGCTGTGTCTCTTTTTGGGCCGCAGCAGAAGCAGCAGTAGGAAAAATCCATTTTATGACCGCCTTCACAGCAGTTGTATCGTAAGAGGGTGGGTGGGACCGCCAACTCATTGTCGGATGGTCACCTGCCCACAGTGATGGTGGTCGAATGCTCGTCCTACCGCCATTGTAATGAGTTTGTGTGGCTAGAATGCTCATTTATAATAGGCATTCAATAAACAGTAGCAGATATAGTGGTAGTTAAGCTGTTAGGTGTATGTGTTCGCATGTGTCTTTGCTTTGTTTCACATAGTGATGTTAGGTGACACTAATCAAGGACAGTTTGACACAGTAACTTCAATGTGTCAATATTCAGCCACACCAAATTGACTCCAGAATATCAGCTACCTCCATACCATGAAGGTGTTTTTATATAAGTTAGTTTTCTTAAATCCACATTTATTTACCATATCAATATATATAGCAAAGGAAAGTAAATATGGAGTTATAAATGGTAAATCTAAACTTATGTAAGCTGTATCAAAGCTGCACTACTTTCCAATTGTGTACAATCAAATGAATGTATATCCAGTCCGTTTTGAAAAAGAAATGAGCTTCCTTCTTTATTGCTTTTTTCTCTTAAAAGAACCACAGCCAACACGTTTCGTTCTGCGAACAGAACTTCTTCAGGGCATTTATAAATTCTGCAATACCAATAGGTAAATGGTGCGTGAGGTAGTAGTCTCTCACTTCGGATTGTCTTTTAGAGATTATGCTCCTTTATCTTACATGAAGAACTTGTTGTGTTCATGCAAAATAAATTCAAATAACGGGTGTGATGTCATGATATGATAGTCACTCCAAATTCTCCAATCAGTATCTGCATTGGAACCATGGGTGGGAATTGGAAGGCAAAGAAGACAAGCCAGGCACACCGACCCCCTTGCAAGGCATGGTGTGTGCTGTGCCCAATGTACATACTGATTGGAGAATTCGGAGTGACTATCACATTATGACATCACACCCGTTATTTGAATTGATTTTTGCGGTGCCTTTGGACAGAGGGCACTGTTGAAGTTTGCACACAGAATTACTTTTTTTTAAATAAAATACTGGTATACTTTCTGACGTTGGTGCCTACCGCAAGCGAGTTGGTCCACTGTCCAGTTTAGGTGTTTGTAAATCTAAACTTAGCTGTAAACATTTACTTTGACGATACAGCAGTAATACTGTGCAGTCTACATGGTTTTGGCACAATATTTTGACATACCGCTGCCAGGACCTGACAAATCAGTATAGCTAGACAAGGTCCAATGCCCTTGAGGTAAACTATTATGCAGCAGATGCCCACTTCATCTGATATTGCGCACCAGGAAGAGAAAGTATTGTGTGAAGGGAGAACATTAGCACATATGCCTGTCATCCCCATGATTTGCACAAATAAAGCTTAAGAACAAAGAATACTTTGTTGAAAAAGGTGAACATATTTGGCCTCCTGTAAAAACTACAGTACACACTTTTTTGTTTAAAAAAAAACTATTCTATTAAACGGGGTAGAGTAAAAAGAAAGCATTTACTACTGCTGAAGATGTTCTATAAAGGAACATGATACCAATCAACCCAGTCAATTAGCTCAACAAATAAATGCCTTTTATCTAGGTCTTGCCTCGACCACCTTGTGTGATTCAGGTTCTTTGGGCGCATGCACCTTTAAGGTATCCCAGCAGAGAAGTTGGTTTTTTCCCCACTCCAGCCACTATGAGGGAGCCACGTAGGTGAAAATCTCCAAATATAGTGAGATGGTGACATTTTGGTTACAAATGAGAGTATGAGGAATTTACTTCCGTCGTTGGATCCATTTTAACGATGCCTATTACTCAGGACTCTAAATATTCACGTAACTCGGGGCCCAGGGAGTTTTCCATTTCTACAGGATAGACATTGAAATGAAAACAGTCCTAGATCAGTGTACCAAAATGGCACACCTGGTGGGATACTACATGTGTCAGTTTTATCACTGCCAGGTTTGTGTACTCTACGTCTTCTGGGAAGCCATTTCCCACCACCTTAGTAATAGAGACGGGGTTGTGGCAGAGTCAGATTTTGTGTGTGTGTGTGTGTGCTGGGGTGTGTTTGTGTGTGTGTGAGAGAATGTTTGCGTTAACTGTTGCTCAGTCACCACCACATATTGCATTTCTGTTGTTCATGACCTTTCCTTGAACTGATTACACAGTGTGTGTCCACAATACCTGAGGATACCTGCTGACACCAAGGATTCTTGCCATAGGGAGGGTCGCTGCAGATGAATAGTCACCAATGATAGCAGGCGTCTCTAACTTTGCTGCACAGCTGTAGTTTGGGATGATCTTCTGATGACCTGACAGCAGCCAGAACATTCCCTCAATGGCCATCGCTTCAGAGTAGCAAGAGTCAAGAATCCGAAATCCCAGGGTGATTTGAGGAAGAATATTGGGATTCTGGTTGATTTCATTGGTTGCGAAAACCATGGCGAGCACAGATTGATATTGTTCTGTATTCATTCTGGTGAAGTAGAACATACTGTTATGACCTGTGCAAACGATTTCCAAACGTTTTCATTCAAAAAAGCAAAATAAATTAATACTGTGATGTCCTCTCTACCACCAGTTCAGGAAGAGTGTGTGAATTATGAATATATGTAATAAATGTAGACAATGGTAGCCTACAGAATGAGATAATTAGGCAATTATTAAAGTTCGTAGACCTTTACTTCGGGACAAATTCAATGCAAACAGAGCACTTAACACCAACAGCAGAAACTGGAAAGGAGAAGAAATGCAAGCAAGCAACAAAATGTATAAACAGGGGTGAAATTTAAATGTGATACATTTAAGTCATATAGAAATGTATAAGGTAAAAAGTTGAAAAATTGTAATAGGTGGAAAAAACAAACTCTAGTGGAAAAAGGGTACAGTAATACTGGATCATATTGAAAGGAGTACAGAGTGAAGAAATCATAATGTGAGTTCCTATTGTTATGATCGCATTTCAAATGATGTGTTAAGTTTAGGGGGCCCATTAGGATGGCGGGCGGATTGCCCCCGCCAGGTTGACGGTAGCCATAGACGGCCTGGCGGGGGCAATCCGCCCGCCATCCTCAAATAAATGACCCCCGCCATATAATTATGGCGGGCGGGACCGCGGCGGACGGAAAGACCTTCTGCCGCTTTTCCACGGCCGGGGCGGAAAAGGTTTAATATGGTGGCGGTGTCTATTAGACACTGCCAGCCACATTACCATGGGCTTAGTTAGATGCCTTGCCGTGGTGGCGGCATAGGCATGCGGTCTTCACTCTTAGGGCCCCCTGCGGGCCCCCAGACTGAAGGAGAGGTGGGGGGTGCACACGAGGGGTACCTGTGGAACCCCCCTGCATTTGCATTAACAAAGTGGCAGGCACCGCACAGTGCCTGCCGCTTTGTTAATGCAAATGCATTTGTACATTTTTAGCATTGTGGCGGGCGGTGCTGAGAGCACCGCCTGCCACAATGCTAACAATGCAGGATGCGCCCGCTACAGTGGCAGGCGCATCCTAATTTCCCCCACGTGAGCCCCGCCATAAGTATAGAAGAGACTTGCTCGGATGCAATCCATTCATGGCGGGCGGTCCCAATACCCGATAGGATGGCGGGCGGACTAAGTCCGTCCGCCGACCTAATGACCCCCTTAGTGTCTATAACGTCAGTCAGGACTTTGTAATGGATTATGGGAAATAAAGGGAATGGCAATGCATCATAATAAATAACTCAACAATCCTCTAAAAAATATTGTACAATATATTTCAGCATCTCATGTAATGAAACATCAAAAATGTGTGTGAGAGAGAGAGAGAGAGAGAGAGAGAGAGAGAGAGAGAGAGAGAGAGAGAGAGAGAGAAACCATATGAGACTAACTGGACATACACTGAATATATCACATCAATGGAAGGCATGATTCAGGGAGGTAAACTTACACTGCTGTGTACATTTCTGATTGTTTGCTAGTCACAAACATATTTTTAAAGTTAATATCTTTACTAATGTGGAGTCTCCGCACATAAAAAGGTAGAACAGTCCAATCTTTTTATGTGAGGAGACTCAGCAATGGTAAATATACTACTTGTAAAATACATTTGTGAATAGCAAACAATCAGAAACTTACCCAAAAGTGTAAGTTTACCTTTCTGAATCAGGCCTGGTGTGTTTAGCTTACTTCTCGCTCATACTGCAACGAGCCGCAGCCCTACCGGGAATCAGGGTTGGGGCTGAGTGGTTGAGGAATGGATCTGGTACTGCAGAGTAGAGCACAACCTCATGCTGGTTCGGCAAGATGGCTGCAGAGATTGCTGTGCGATCTGATATAAATGGCACAGGCGGAGGTGCTTCCCAGATGGGGCGTAATGGTACACTTCTGGATATGGAGCAAAATGACTTAGCAGACACGGAGGGTAAACAGAAAATACAGAATAGCTACCAAGGGGTTCAGAGAACAAGCATGGGTGGGGGACTGCCAAAAGTACAAAATATACAGTAAAGGATCGCAAATGCAGAGTGACAAACTGATGAAAGCAATGTAAGCCAAAACACCGGAAGAGGTTGGCAGTCATCAATCCAGTGACACCATTGGCCTCTGGTGGCAATTGACCCAAATGGCACCAGAAGTACCTTGAAAAACCTTGAAGTGAGTCCTATCCTGTTTTCCATGTTCCTGTCCTCCATACTCAGCACTCCTGACCTCTTCTGAACATTGATCCAGCGGTTTACTAGCCTCAGATACTCAAACACCACACACTCACCTGGGCCCCTAAACACACATTCACACAGGCTCGTAATACCGCTGTGGGTCAATTTTATAATGCCTTTTTATGAGATTAGTTACCTGTCAATTTTTAATGAATGTTTCACTGATCAAAAAGGTCCTTCCCCTGGTCAATGGACCTATTGTTGGAACTAGTTGATGGTGAAATGACATTTAGGATTTATATTCCTTACCATATTTGAAATACCCACAGACTCTGGAGAAGTTTTAAATGTTTATCTGGTTAATTAATGTGAGCCAAAGTCAATAATACAGGAAAAAGTTAATAATTCAGTCACCTAAATTAGAACGAAGTTTCAAAATGACAGTACTCTGGAAAAAGAGGATAGAGGGAGCAGTACAATGACATACTACACTGAGTTATATTTACCTAGGATGGTGAGGAAAACCAAACCCTTGGCCAAGGAGCTGGAAGGGTCCCCTGGGAAAGGTCAGGGGAGAAAGTTTTCAGGACAGGTTTCCGGAAAGGATTCAGGACAGGATAGATGAACTCTTCTAGATGTGGCGCCTGCACGGCACCCCTCTCTGACACTAGCTTCCTCCTCGGTTCTTCCGCGATCTTAAAATTATATGCCTAATTTCCCTCTTCGATTCTTCCATGGTCTTCTTCTAAATATTTAGCTTATATTCTAAGTCTACAAATCGATTCTCCTTCAGCATTCATTCACCTCTCGAACAGCATCTCGATTTCTCAGCATCTCAACATCATGAGCTAAATATCCAACTAACTAAACTACCTCAATTATACCTTTCGTTGCTCATGTACCACCCATTAATGTTTCAACTTTATGAAACTCCTACTTCTGATTGGACAGGCAAGGGGCGATGATCATCACACCATGCTAAGTTTCATATTTTTTCTTAGGTTTTTCATTTAATGTTCCTGCCCCTTAATTCTTATTCCCAAGCTTTATTTCCCACCCGTATTCACATCTTTATCTGAAAAATGTATACATTTGATGTCCAGCTTCATTCAGCTTTCAGAACTTTCATCAGGTTCCCAGGCCATGTATCAACGATGGCCTTGGACGAGTTTCAAGTACTACATCATGATTTCCCAGCTGGTTATTACTGAGCCGGTGTGAAAGTCATGTGTGACATGGACTTCTGCTTCGTACAGAGGCCCGAATATGAACTAATAGAGAGGTCAAAAAGAAACATATTAATTTCAGAATAAAATGATTTCACTGTATGCCACCTATCTCTACTCTAATCCCATTTACTTATAAAAGCTCTACCCGCATTAGCATTTAGTGAAAAGCTTGTTTTAGTTTCAGTGGAGCAGATGCTTAGCATGTGAGCTTTCAAGCTGCCATATTAGATGCATTTGTGCAGGTGCAGAAATTGCTCTCCAAGTTAAGACTCGTCATTCTGCGAAGATGCAGTTGACGCATGCGCAGTACAGTTGACTGCGTTAGCAGCCATTTAAGTTACGCTCGGGTAATTTGTTAGTAAAACACGTATGCAAGCTTCATCTTGCTGAAAATGTAATGAGGTGTATGTTAATTTACACATACCATATTAATATAGTGTTACAGGTTATATGAGTGGATTGCATCCGAGCAAGTCTCTTCTATACTTGCTCCATCAACATAAAAGAGGATCTAAACCTGGCATGCCTGAGTAATGGTATTGGGCTATATCTTATCACTTGTCAGGATAAGATACAACCCCAAATGTTATTATTGTGCCTCCATGTCTATGCAATACTGACTAGGTTGATCACTGTGGCCCGTATTAACTAAGCGAAAATGCAGATCATAAGCTATGTGCTCTCAGAATTGCCCTAAGGCCACACAAATGCATTAAGTTTACTGCAATAGTTTCTAACTTGTTGTTCTTTATTCGTAGTTGGGGTAGGTTTTTCCAAGTCCATGCTGGTGAGTTGTTATACAGAATTTAGACTTCTGAGAAACCAGAATTTCAACAAGCAATTGCTTAAACAGTCTCTTTAAGTTCCCAGGAAAATGGTAGCTAAGGAGGTGAGAAGGCAAGGTCAAGAATTAGAGTTTGATATTTGCAAACATCCTAAATCCCACACATGAGCCTATTCCCAAAGGGACGCACTGGAGCCACTTCATTTTTCATAGCTAGTCATCCTTAAGGATTTGGGGGATTAGTAATGTAAAGTCAAAAGTCTCAAACTTCAGGGACCATGATCTCTCAAAGGGTCTAAAAATTCCATGTATTTGATTGATGGGTTCACCTAAGGTTGTCCAGCAACCCCTGGGCACCTGTCGAAACTTAGATAGTCTAAGATTTGAAAGCCCAATATTATCTTGCTCCAATATCATGGAAATCACTGGGACAGGGAAAATAAGAACAGGCAGGAGTTCTTAACCTGTGGTCCTGGGTCCCTAGGGGTGTAGGATCCCTAATCAGGGGGTCTATAACTGCTTAGAAAGTTAAAGAATATTAACAGATTAGTAAAGTGCATATAAATAAAGAAGCAAAATATAAAACTTCTAATTTTAAAACATTCTGTAAATGTGAAAGAATATGTACTTGGAGGCTAAAAATTAATTTGGTATTCTCAGATGAATTTGTGGGAGCAGTGCAAGTGTATCAAACAGAATATAATATAGATTATGAGTGAATTTAGAAAAGCTCCAACCTTCCCTTTAAAAATAAAATATTGTTTTTTTATATATCTGTTTGTGAATTAAATAGGAGTTCATAACTTGTGTACATCTTTGATGAAAGCTTGTGTCTGTATTTTTGCATTTTGTTTTTCAGTTCAAAGCTTCAAGACATGACTTAGTGGGGGTCCCTAGATGGCAATAATAATTCAATGGGGGGTCACAGAAGTCAAAAGGTTAAGAAACACTGGACTAGAGGTTGCAGAATCAGCATGGTAAACTCCTACCTTTAACTGCACTACAATGTGTTCATATGTAAGGAGGTTGCTCTAGTGTTCATAGGGAGCAATTGTTCAAGGGTTAAAAAGAAGTTTAACTAATTCTTTGCAACATTGAATGTGGAGTGAGGCTCAGATGGGAATAATATATCCACCAAACACTCACATGAAATTGAGAAACAAACTCAGTGTGAGGAATTCAGTTGTTGGTTAACTGGGGTGTGTATCCTTGTCTAGCAACATCCACAATCCCTGGCAGTGTGAACCACAAAAAGTCACTAAATTAACCTGTGCTTAAGCCTGGGCCGCTTGGCACAAAAAAACAATCAGGCTTAACTTAGAGGCAACGTGTGAAGTATTTATGTAGCACACAAACAGTAATAAAGTGAAAGCACAACACAAGAAAAATTCCACACCAACTTAAAAAACTAGAGTAAATAAAAAATATATATATCAGAGAACTGGATTCATGAATTTTTTAAGTTTTTAGTGAAACTAGTGCCTAAAAGATGAAAACGCCAAACACAGACATCTAGTCACACAAGAGCAAGTCAAAGTCAAAAAATGCGTTCGACCATGATGAAGCGCAGTCGGATGCATGAAATGGATAGAGCCCGGTCGGCGCTTACCCTCGGACGTGAAAGAATTTTCAAGAAAAAGTTTCTGAGAAGGTAAAGTTCAGCATTGTAAGACTGCAGGCGGTGTACGAGGAAGGAGCACCATCATCGGGGAACCACTGTACGAAGTTGTGGTGAAGATTTCAATGTTCGAACTTAGTCACCTCAATGGAAGTAAAAAATCCCCAGTGGGAAGAGGCAGGAGGCTGTAGCTGATGTGTCTCTATGGGTGGATATGTAAGTGTTTGTATGTCTGTATGACTGGACGTGTGAGTGGCCATATAGGTCAGTAACTAGGTGCATTAGTGTCTATATATGGGAGTTAGTGGTTGAATTGGTGGTTGTATGGTTGAGTTGATGTGTGAGTGGCTCCATGGATTAGTGAGTAGATGTATGTGTGTTTATATGGGTCTGTGAATGGGTATGTTTGTGGTTGTGTGGGATTGGGTGTATGGGATATTGTATGGGGGTATAAGTGGGTGTGTCAGTGGTTCTGTGGAGGGTCATCAGTGATGTCATTTGAGATGTCATCAGTGATGTCATTTGAGATGTCATCAGTGATGTCACTGACCATGTCATGAGTAATGAAATATGTAAGGTCATAAGCTGCGCATTACGGGCGTATGTTATAGTTATAGGGCACCTTGGAAGGTAGCAGGAGCCGGCCCTGGGGGGTGGTGGTCACTAGGACCATAAATGGCTCCACAAGGGGGACCCTGTGGATATCCTCCATCATACAATTTAGCCCCGGGGAGGTGGCGTTCCCCCCTTAAATTCAATCAATTGCCCTGGGGAAGTGGCAGTCTCTAGGCCTTGCCATTAATTTCCTATATTTTGCCCTAGGGAGGTGAAGGTCCCTGGTGTGCGGGTGGGCCCAGCAGCCCCGGCTGCATATATTTCCTTTATATATTTGATCATGACTCCAGGACCCGGCCCACCTGGAGGCTCAACATTGCAGGAGCGCGCTTCATTTTTTTTTTTTTAGTGGGACGCGCAGATCCAACACATCTCCAGGCACAAGAAAATGCTTTTTTCCCCTGCGGGACCTGCTAGACCTAGCCAAAAGGCCTAGGGGTTCAGTGTATTCCTACTTTGCCCCCTTCTCTTTTTTCTGTTTTTTGTGGGACGCGGCTCAAGCCAAGTGGGGAAGTCTAGGGCTGTGATAAGGCAACGCAAGCACTGGCTAATTGCAATCTGTAGAAATATAGGCTTCTGCCAGTGTGCACATCCAATAGTCTTTGCAGCCTCCCACGTTTTGAATGCAATGTGGCACAAATGCAGGAAATGAATTACTGTACCCAGTGTCTAGCATGAGTTTACTGTTTTATAGTCACTATAATGTTCGATAATGAATACTAAGTTTAATCCTTGTTTTATCCCCTGCATAGCTTTGTATGTATTTGTTAATTTGTATATATAATATATTTTTAAATGATACTCTTATTTATTGTCTTAAATTTTGTATTATATGTATTTCTATGAACTTTTATGGTCCTTGGTGGCTGAAATAAAGTTATCGAACGAGCGAATGAACAAATATCTCTGCAGAATCTGAGCATTTTTTTGTGCTAAGAAACAGATCTGCAACTCCCTGTGAAGTTCACATGTGAGCCTCTCCCGTTATCTTGTTTTACTTGTGTATTTTCCAACATGCTGACTGTTCCCTTTAGTGGGTCGAGATCAGTGTTAAGGGTAGGATGGGAACTTGAGTCGAAAGGTAAGGAAACTAATGATCGCTGTGTGTTGATGCCCCTGTCTGCTGTTTTATTGGATTCATGATTCAATTGTTGTTCATCGTTGGGTGAAGTGCCTTTTAATGCCAAAGCATGATCCGTCTGTTGGGATTCTATAGCCCTGGCAGTTACAGTTTCATTATCAATCGAAAAATTGGCTTCCTAAAGTAACATTTGGGGATTCAATATTGGGGTTTATGTCATCTAGCGCACTAGTGCCATTTGCATTAGCCTGCAAATGACTGGTTTCTTGATACAATGTTTGGGGTTATTCATTAGTGTTAATGCAATCTATCGATATAACTGGATTAAGGCTGTTGGGAATCACTCTCCCTGCCGATTTCAACCATAGCCGGTTGGTTCCCATGTGGGACGACGGCTTGAGAATTTATGTTTGGATGGTTTCTTTTTGAGGTGGAGCTGCCGAGGACGAGGTTTTTAAAATTGAAAATATTTGATGAAAATATTTTAATGAAAATATTTCATCAAAATGTTCGAGATCTTTGTTCGCAGCTTGAATGAGAAACGTGGCATTTTTATAACACGTTATATTTAATGTTGCCCTAAGTTTTCTAGTAATGAGCAACTTAGTTCCATAGGGAATGTTTTTTGATTCCTGTATTTTCAGTAAGTTATTTAGTGTGTTTCTACATTTGGCCATTTCAGTAGTAAAGAAAATAAAGTCATTATTAATTGTGCTTTTTTCCGAGTTGAAGCATGGGTCTGGTATTAGTGTTTGTGGATTAGTTCTAGAAGGTTTTGTTTAAAAGATTTGGAGGCATTTTAAGTAATATTGGAGGGTACATTATTGAGTATGAGTTCGTTCCTTCCGGTTTTAGATGGTTCCCTGACATGTTTTAGATTAAAGAATTCGAATCTTATTTTACTGAAACGCTTCTGTAGGTAGTGACACTTTCCCTAGATTCTATGGTGGAAATCCGTGCCAGTGACTGTCAGTAATATAGTTTAAGACACGTGCTAGCAAGCTCAGGAATTAAGCACACCAAGGCCGACCATCTAAACAAAAGATGTGAACGGTAGCAATGTTTTGCACATATTCTCAACTTCACTGATAAGTAAAAAGACAAAAGTTTCAATTATTAGCAGTGCTCTGCAGCTACCAAGATGGCTGCCATGGTAGTATCAGACTGGAATGAAGTCCTATGTCTCAGTTAGTGGATCAGATTCCCTGAACACTTAGTCCTCTGTTTATTTCTACTCAACACTTAGTCCTCTGTTTATTTCTACTCAACCATCTCCGTGGTGTAGTCCTCTGTTAAAGACCTCTTACTTGAGTTGCCAACCTGGGACTTCAATAGGAAAATTAAAAATGTCACTACTTACAGATCATGGAGGCCCATTCATCAGAAAAGGAGAATGATTGCAACATAGGGCAAGTGCTACAAGGCTTCAAGACACCAAACGAGTTCTGGACTTGGCTTCCCTTGTCTGTCATGGATCGATTACTAACAGCAAAAAGGGTGGTTCTACCACAATGCTTATATGTGTTACAAAAATCCCTTTGCCCTCTGAAATTGTGTGCATTCAAGAACCTTGATAGTGTGCTGGTTACTCTGATCTGGGCTGAGAAGAGAAGCAAAATGACCTTTCCTCTTCTCAAAAAGTATGTTGTCAAGAATTCTCTGTCTTGTTATTGTTTGTCATTCAAAAATACCAGTGAAAATAGAAAATAGCCGCATTGTAAAAGGGTTTGTCCATTCTGGAAAGGGATACTCAGAATGGTGTTGCGTGAATTTCAAAGATTTGACAGTGAGAATTCCAATATGGCCACAGACCTCCCGAAGTCGAAGATACTTTCTAGTTGTTGTGGTCACGAGAGCTGTGTCTCTTGCTAATGCACACATACTCACATCACTGCATGTACTTCAACTGTTGTCCTCAAGCTGTGAGGTACTACCTCAGAACGGCCCATTCGTTGAAGTGAATATTCGGTGAATTCCATTCAGAAGTTAGTGTGAACAGTGCAAGTACAACTTCGGTAGAGAAAGTCCTCAGACTCCAAAATAGAGTAGCATCTTATGTTGCTTCATCTCAACCTTCTTGAATAACATTCCAGTAAAAGAGGAGTCCTCTAGAGCCAGTCTAATATTCTATAGAGGCAATTTCTCCAGTCTCTGTATGCAGTGAATTCAACTTGATAGAGCAAACCTAAATAAAGGAATCATTGCATCTTGTGGGCATGAGGCAGCGCACAGCAATGCATTTAATTGACACATTTTTGTAGTATTTTGGGCAAATAAAAGGTTGTTATATATTTAATGAAAAGCCTAAAACTCAAGTAAATAAGGAAGCCTTCTCACTTGTATCTATCTATCTATCTATCTATCTATCTATCTATCTATCTATCTATCTATCTATCTATCTATCTATCTATCTATCTATCTATCTATCTATCTATCTATCTATCTATCTATCTATCTATCTATCTATCTATCTATCTATCTAGTGGTCGCCAGTAGGTAGTTATAGTTATAGTTAGTTTCCATAGGAAAAGTATTTTTTGAATTCCCAATATCTTTGGCGACATTAGACGAATCTTTGTGAAATTTTCAAACCTAATCGGGCGGTAAGGTCGCTCCTGTCTTGAAAGATTCGGGTGAATCCTCAAGCGGGTGCCAAGAAAAAAGGGGGTCCCACTGGAGGCTGACCCCCTTCCTGCACCACTCTGCAAATGCGCCTCCTGGCATGTTCAGGGTTGGGGGATTAAGTCCCCTAGAAACTTAAGGGTCCTTAGGGGTCAACTAGCCCACCAGGTACCTCCAGTAAGCCCCACAAAGTGGGATTGCGGAGAGGTGGTCCGAGGCCGTGCCCCTTTTTACACCGCTCTACAAACGCACCTCTTGGCGCATTGCTGGTGAGGACATGAGGTCATTTTGTGTCCTGATGACCTCAGGACACAAGTGGGCTTCATTTTGCAAGCGGCAGTGCGCCATAAGCCACGTTTGCAGCGTGGTGTACAAAGGGGCGTGGCCTAGGAACACCTCTCTGCAATGCAGTTCTTGCTGAAGGTACCTGAAGGGCTAGTTGGCCCCCAGGGACCCTGAGAATTCAAGGGGACTTAATCTCTTAGCCTACAATGCGCCAGGGGGCATTTTTGCATAGTGGTGCAAGGAGGGGGTGGTGCCTGATATAACAAGTTAGCAATCTTGCTGTGTGGGACTTACTGGAGGTAGTAAAAGGGGTAGTTGGCGCCAAAGGTTGACGTTGGGGGCTAACTATCCCTCCTGTTACCTCCAGTAAATCCCAGACAGTGGGATTGCTAAAAGGTGTTTGGAGTCTACACTCACCTTTCCCCACCACTCTGAAAACAACACTGCTATGTTATAGTTAGAAAGTAGCCCTTAAAACACCTTTCAAATTCACTGAAAAAACCATAGCTTTCAGGGTCATTATAATTAGAAATTAGCATTTAAAAAAACATTAAAATTCCCTGAAAAAAACATAGGTTTCATGTAGGTTATAGTTAGAAATTAACATTTAAAAAAACCTTAGAAATTCACTGAAAAAAAACATAGGTCTCAGGGACGTTATAGTTAGTTGGACATTTCACTCGTACAAAACCAGAGAAATTCCTCTGTTATAGTTAGTTCAGCTAACTATAACTCGTGCCCCCGCAATGCACTGATGATGACTTCACATATTACATTATTCATGACATGGTCAGTGACATCACTGATGACATGTCAAATGACATCACTGATGACATCACTGATGACATCATCAATGTGAAAATTTGATGCACCTCCTCACACCCTAATATAACCTTTGAAACACACACTGAAAAATACACACTAACATTTTTGAAACCATTGACACAACAATACCAGTTACAAAATAAGCACTTACTGGTTCCTAGGTCTACACACACATCCACTCATTCACCCATACAATCACTCATACATGCAGTCACTCATCAATACAACACTATCATATGCACTCATACACCTATACAGACACTCACACACCACCACTCATTCAGAGTTACTCGCACACCTATTCAGTCATGCAAAGAATCAATCACACTTCCATTTACTCAACTATACAGTTATACACACACCACATCACTTATTCATGAAGAAACAAACACATAATTACAAAGTTCAGCGAAGGGTTATGAGAGTGTTCAGAAATGTGGAGGCACTCAACTGGTAGTGGTAAATGGGTAGTTTGTGAAGTTAGGTGGTTGGTGCTTTTTGATCTGAGATAACCCTTGTCTCAGAGAAAAGAAGGGGAGAGAATCTCAACCTTCTGTGTACATGAATGCAATGTCAAGCGCACACAACCTGCAGTAGTATATCAATTAAGTATGGTAGTCGTTCAATGAAAAGGATAAGATCCAACTCCAATGTTTTTAACTTGTAAGATGTTTATTCATCCAATGTAAGTATTAGTTTCACAAGAAAAACCAGCCAACACTTGTTTCGTTGAAACCGGGGTAAACCCGTGACTCTTCAGGGCTGTGGAATAAAATGATGAGAGCTGTGTCATCAAACCGGTGATATTTTCAACCCGGTCCTAATCGTGTGTAAACAATGGAAGACGCGTGGAGAAGGTGCTTCTAGCGCGTCTTAATGATGTAGGGAGATGGAGGAAAACCGACGCCGGATAAGGGTCGGAAGGAGCAGGGAAGCAAATCCGCTTGCCCTCACATATAAGCTTGTGGCCGTAGTAGCGAGGTAGAAGGAAGTCCGTGAGTGTTCGGGTTTCACCTCCCTACACCATTAAGACGCGCTAGAAGCACCTTCTCCACGCGTCTTCCATTGTTTACACCCAATTAGGACCGGGTTGGAAATATCACCGGTTCGATGACACAGCTCTCATCATTTTATTCCACAGCCCTGAAGAGTCACGGGTTTACTCCGGTTTTGACGAAACACGTGTTGGCTGGTTTTTCTTGTGAAACTAATACTTACATTGGATGAATAAACATCTTACAAGTTAAAAACATTGGTGTTGGATCTTATCCTTTTCATTGAACGATTACAATACTTAATTGATATACTACTGCAGGTTCTGTGCGCTTGACATTGCATTCAAACACATAATTACTCTCTTATACAATCACTAATACAAGTACACACACATCCAAAAAGCCACAACCACAATCACTGACTCTCCCTTATAGTCATTTATATACTCTAACTCTCACATACACTGCCTTTTACATATGTAGTTACTCAGAAATGTACCACTGAGATATACATTCACTCACCAACACACCCATACACATACTTACCCACCCATACAGCGGTTTCCACATTCACTCTTGAACCCATACATCCAGTGAATCAACCGCTCAAACATCAATGTACAGAGTCACACACCTCCCACCCACCCACACACACACTCAGGCACCCATACAAATACTCAGGCAACCAATCAAGAACCCATATAGACACTCATGTAGCTACTGACCAACCCATGCAGCAGCTTATACAACAGACTGAAACAGGCATTCACACAGTTAAGTCATTAACCCAAACATTCAGTAAGACACATTTAATCACTCACTTAAACAGTCAGTCACGCACCTACTAAATCCTCTATCCAGACACTTATACACCCACTCATATATATAAAGCATATTTAAACTTTAAAGAAACAAAGTTTTGACTTATACTGGGTGCTCCCTTGTGTCTGGACAAAGCTAAACCTCTCTGAAGAGCTGCATTGACAGCAAAACATGTGTCAGGCGTTGCTTTTATTCATTTCAGGTTGTTTTGGATGGTATTTTTCCAATCCAAAGCTGTAATATTGTGCCTGGAGTGGTAAATGGCATTTGTCATTTTACAACTCGGCGTGGATAGCAATGTGCAAATCCTATGCTTAACGACTTTGCTGTACAAATGGCAAAAAAAGGCAAAACAATTTCGTTGCAGGCATAGAGTGATGCATAAAGTATGCAAAAATGAAGGAGAAAACTCTGGGTAGTTCTCAAGTTTAGGTGGAAGGCATCTCCTGTATAGAGCACCCTCAACACCAGCGACACTCTAAATTTGCTCACCTCAAATGTCTACTTTTCTATCAAAGTTTTTAAGCATAGGATTAGCACAGTGCTATCCACGCCGAGGGCCCGAAACGCGTCATGGCGATCGTGAGGGTGCACAGTTTGAAATAAAGACGCTTGAAATAACCTCATTGGGTCCGTCTTCGTTATTTGGCCTCCACTGAATACCGAAGTTCCAGTCATATATATATATATATATATATATATATATATATATATATATATATATATATATATATATATATATATATATATATATATATATATATATATATATATATTATATATATATATTACCTACTGGCGGTCACCAGTAGGTATATATAGTTAGGATTTTTTCTCTATGGGACTTTTGAAAATTCTATGTCTAATAACTTTGGCGTTTGTGAACGGAATCGGCTGAAATCGTCAGGAAAATGGCACATTTTGTTTCTGAGCAGCCCCTTAAAATATGGGGGGGTTTCGTCAAGGGGGAGCCGAGAAAAAAGGGGGGTCCTAAAACGCGTTTTTCCCATTCATTTTTCCATAGGGTGTTTGGCCTCACTTTTAGCTCGAACGGCTGAATGGATTTGCACGAAACTTGGCAAAATTGTAGGGACTGTTAGCCCGATGTGCCTTTGCTAGGTCTCAATATATGTGCTCCAGTGGATTTTGAGAAATTAACGTTTTAAAAAACAGATATATCTGTGACAGCGTCCCGGTTAGCGCCCCGGTTCGCAAACTTTTCGCGTAACGGAACTTTGCGAAGCAAAGCTGATTGGCTCTCCGGTGTCTGTCAACATTCTAAACAGTCCGGAACGGCCGCCATCTTGTCTCTCGGTAGGATCGAGAGGCAAGAGGAGGAGAAAAACGAAGGGGGAATTTAATGAAAGGGGGCAAGGTAGACCCTTCTTGACCCCCTAGGAATGATGTTGGGGTTATTAAAGGGTCCCGTGGGGCAAATAAAAAAAAATAGATTTTTCGCGGTAGAAGCGCTTTCCGGTTCGCGAACCGGGTAGCGAACTGGGTCGCGAAACGGGAATTCGCCATTTTGTGTTTCGTTTTAATTAAATTACAAGATGGAGGAAAAACAATGTGAGAAATGGGTATAAGGGGGTACGGGAGACGTATCCTGACCCCCTATGTTTTCTGAGGGTGGCTGAGGATGCTCATATATGTTGATACATGTCTTCCAGCGGCTGCGCGTGAGCGTTTTTTTTTTTTTGCTGCGTGACGTCTGTTAACGTTCGATTCGAAGGAAATCAGGAAGTGTTGACCGCCATTTTGTCACTGCGAGTAAATATATTGTTAAAAATAATTGTTATAAATTAATCCGTATTGATAAACATTGTCTGCGCCATCTTGCCTTTTTTCCAATGCCACACTTTTGTCGTGCACGGCAGCCATTTTAGATGCCTTGACCAGACCCACTCTCTGCACTCCGCCGATCCTCAGCATGGCTCCCCACCCTCGCAAGCATCTCCCCCACGCACTGGTCACCCCCGCTCTCTCTCTCATGCATGGGCCATAAACCTCCCCCATCTGTGCTGCTCTTCCCTGAGAATCCCACCCTGTGCCCGCCCGACACCTCCCTTTCACCCTATTCACTACCGCACCCTCTGACACTCCTCTTCCTCTGTGTCTGATTGTCCAGGCCGGTCCCAGGCTATCACCTAGCCCTGCGGATGTAGTTTATGGCCCCAACTGTAAAGAATCACCCCTCTTCAAAGGAGTTACAGTAGATCAAGGCCCCCACCCCATGAGATCCGTCACACCACACGCGTTCCTACTATCTGATAACGATCCTGTATTGTGATTGGGGAGGGGATTCTCACTGTGAGGGTGTGTGGGACCGAGCCTGAAGCGGAAGATTCCAGGGATGCCTTTTTGTACATCAAAGTCTTCACAATTATGTGTCACATTAAAAATATATAGCACTCCAACAAAGTAGTAGGATTATAACACTTTAATAACTTATAAATATATACAACGCTCCAACAAAGTAAACACGTTAAAAAAAAATGTTTTAAACAAAGCAACAATGGGCTGCTTTGGTCTGTCTTTTAGTCGGCAAAATCCGTCTGCCTGTGAGGTGGCGTCAGTAGCGGTCCGTTGTGCGAATAGGCCGAAGGCAGCACAACGCGCCGAGATCCGGACGGCACCCAGGTGATGTCCAGTAAGTTGCCGCACTGGTCTTGGCATCCTACAATGCTGCGCCGAAAAATGGCGTGGTTGCCTATCTCTTCTGTTGTCATTTAACGGAACCTTTTTGGACTGCCGAAAGGGGTTCTGGTCCGACCGCTGGTTGGTGGAGACATTTTGACTATATCCTGGACCTGCCCGGCCTCGCCCAAAATGGCCCGGTATAAATGGGACTCGTAACTCCTTGTTGTGTACTGGTTGCCCAACCTTGATATCACGAGATACGTATGCAGTTTTAAAGCACATGGCGGGCGGGGACGAGTACTGATTGAACATTTGGACATCCCTATTGATATTAAGTTCTGATGTGTTATTGATTACTGTACTATTGAAAGTTCGAATTAACGTCACCCATGGTACTTGCCCGCAAATGTATATCTAGATAATTTTATTGTAACTGGCCCTGTCGTACTTTAATTATAAAATGTACGTCCACCAATTCCGCAACTGTTAGACACCTTAGTTCCTGCAACCTAATGGCCCGCCCGTTACGTTCTTCTACAGTGTAAATGTCCCCTCATCATATACGATTCCAGTTTGCTCTGTGGCCGGCCGACATGGTTATAGGCCCGTATTTGTATACTGACATTTTCACAATAAAGGTTTTTAAAACAAAACATGGTAGTAGTTCCTAGATTGGTAAAGTTTTGAATAATAGCCACTGTTTTCGAATCAGTAAAAGGCAAGTGAAATAAAGCAGCCCGATTACATGACGGTTAAAAGGTATAATACGCAGGAACGCAGTAAAGATAAATGGTCAAGGGCTGTTGTGTTTTCTACTCCTGCAACATAAAGTGATCGATAAGAATCCGATATTCATGCCTATCAGCGACTAAGACAGCAGGCCGAGCCTCTTTTGTTCAACGGCTCCCTCATGGGACGAAGAAACGCCCTTTTTCTCGAAATAGGAATATTTTACTTGCAGGACAGTTGTAAATTTCCCGGGAAAATACATTTGCCTGGAACATTGTTAGTGATAAACTGTAAATGCATCTGGGTCCTTTGCTTTACAAGTCAGAGTGAGCAAAAAAAAGGTGGGGCTTTCATCATTTGGGAAAAAAAAATGTTCGAAAGCAATGAAAAGTGTTATTATTAGGTCATATGACCAAGCCTTTCATCATTAGAATAACAAAAGTAAAATGAACCAATGAAAAGTTTTATTAACAAGTCACATGACCTGTTATGCTTACGTTACGCGCCGCGCGCCGCGCTCTGGATCGCTTCCGGGAAGCTGCGCCTTGCGCACTGGAGCACTTCCGGGTGCGCTAACGCGGCGCGTCATATGACGCATTACGCGACAACGCAGGTCCAGAATATAGTCAAAATGTTTCCACCAACCAGCGGTCGGAACACAACCCCTTTCAGTAGTCAAAAAAGTTCTGTTAAATGACAACAGAAGGGACAGGCAACAAGAACCATCAGTCAAAGAGGGGAGGGCAAGTTCTTCTCTACCGGGTCACGTTGGGGCTCCACCGGAAGTGATCGAATTGGTAGTCTACAGTGTTTCTGGATGTTTCAGACTGACGCTGGAGTCAGCATGAGAGCACCACCATCTCGTGGCTACGTCGTGGCCATTCCGCGAGCAATCATGGCAGTCGCTCCCCACCGGAAGTCTACGGTAGTGGGGGGTGCCGGTGACTGTTGTAGAATCTTCAAGGCTGAGGGGACTCTTTTGGGAATGGGGCCCATGCCCTAGCAGTCAAGCGTCCGAGTTCCACGGTTGCCCAGAGCCATCTTTGCAGGCTAGGCCCAAGTCTGTGGAGCCGACCGCCATTTCGTGAGCTCCGTAGCAGCCGCCTGTCGCTGTACCGCAAGATTGGGTGCAATTCCGTTGGATGGCGGGTGAGACGTTGTAATAGCAAGAGCAGGCGCAATTCAGCTGGCCGAGCGAGGCACTGTGTCGCAAGAGCGGGCGCAAGTCAGCTGGTCGAATGAAGCGCTGGGGTGTAGCTGAGAAACCTCCACCTGGGGAGGTGGGGGAGGCTCGTTCGCGCCACCTCTCCCTTCTAGTGCACCCCACGCTGTCTCCAGGCGCAGGTATATGTGATGGTCGGACCAGGGCACCGAGGACGTGTCTTCAGGTCAAACGGATTGTGGGACAAGGTGTGGAGAAGGCGCAATTATCTCAGGGGCCTCCGTCAAGCGGTTCAGGGAGGCACCGCATCACATTGTTTTCCAAGGTCCCCAAACAGCCCCCACTTACTTTGAGAATAGTGAAGCTGCAGCAGGTGCAAATAAGCTTCAGACAGTGTTACAAGCGCTGCTCGGAACCCTCAACTATGGCACCCAACATCCAGGACTTATGCCATTTGTGCAAGGCAGTGACATCGAAGCATCTCAGGGACCAAGCAACATACTATATCCAGAGTCCTTACCACAACCTCTGCCTTCCTTCTTAACTAGTTATTGTTCTTTCACTCCCACTCCAGGCTTTTAGTCTGTGGATGGAAAACCATGAACCTACACTCACCTATGAAAATCTTACTATTGATGGTTGATTTTGAGCCCCAAATACAAAGGCTTGTTTGGATCGATGTTGCAGCAGGCTGCCATGTAAATAGATATTTAATAAAACGTTTTACCCTGTTACTTGTTGATTTTGAGTTCCAAATACAAAGGCTTGTTTGGATCGATGTTGCAGCAGGCTGCCATGTAAATAGTTATTTAATAAAACGTTTTACCCTGTTACTTTGCTGGTGTGTTGTATATATTTATAATATTTGAATAGGGTTTGTCGTTATTTTGGGTGGGGTGGGTGGCGGAGCCGAGCTGTCTTGCAGCCATCATGGTGTCGAGCTCAGTTCCTCTCACTAGTTTCGTATTTCTCATGAGGGGTTGTTCATAATGTTTCTATTTTAGCGAGGTCAAAAAGAGATCCCATTAGTGGCCTACTGATTTTGCTTGATTCCTTTTGTTTTTTTAACGATTTTTCACTATCTGCAAAGACTAAACAGAGTATTGTGACTCTGTGCTTGTTTGTAAATAGAGAATGAACCAAAGAGAACCAATTCCAAAACAATAAATGCTAGGATAACAATCAATCAAATGGAGGGGGAAGCAGGCACGACGGATTGCAACGGGGGCAAAGGCCTGTGTTACCTACCCTTCACTATCTGCGCAAAGAGAATACTCCTAAAAGAAAAGAGGGGGGGCAGCGTTCAAAGCACATCAGCGTGCATAAACACGAAAATGTTTTTACCTACCACGTACTTGAAATTTTACAGCTTTTGATATTTGCTATTAAAAAACCATTGAAATTCACTGAAAAAACCATAGGTAATAGACCATATATAGTTAGGAATTAGCATTTACAAAACCTTGAAAATTCACTGAAAAAACCATGGGTTATAGACCATATATAGTTAGGAATTAGCATTTACAAAACCTTATTTTACTCACACAAAACCATTGAAATTTCATATATAGTTAGTTGCACTAACTATATATCGCGCACCCGCAATCCACTGCTGATCATGTCACATATTACATCATTCATGACATGATCAGTGACATCACCGAGGGACGAAATCCCGATCGCATCCCAGCCGCCAAACCCGGACAGGGAAGCCAGCGCCGGAAGCAAGCCATTGTGCCACAACGGCGTCTCGGCCGTCAGCCTGCCCCACCAACCCATACGGTGCAAAGCTTGTCACCAGACCGCAAAGACCACCTGAGTGACCCTCGGCAACATCCTCCTCCATCTGGCCGAGTACAGTAAGGTGTGGAGTGTGGCACCACCCATCAACGAATGTTCCAGAGCATAGGCCGGATCACTACGGTCCCCATACCACCACTCGTTGAGTACTAGGAGGTGAGAGGCCTGGTAATAAGACAACAGATCCGTGGACGCCAAGCCGCCGCAGTATGTAGAAAGAAAGCATGTACGCAGTGCCACCCTGGAGGCACCTCCGGCCCACAAAAATCGGCCTAGCACCGAGTTGACACTCCGGAACCATTGCGGGTCAATTTTATGTGGATGATTCTGCAGTTGGTAGAGAAGCCGAGGCAGGGCTACCATCTTGAAGATGGCCGACCGGCCATAGATATTAAGGGGCATACGCGTCCAGGTCTTGACGTCCATCTGGACCCTGTCCCACACTGGCTGAACATTCCGATCCCACGCCACCGTGGCAGAGGCCGAGAGGAAGACGCCCAAGTATTTCACGCCATCAACCGCCACCTGAAGGGACGCAGCCCACGGGCAGTGCACCGAGTCACTCCCCAACACCCACAGGGTTGACTTGCGCGGATTAAGAAAGAGCCCCGACGCCTGACAAAACTCCTGCATTATCTCAAGAATGCGAGGGCCCGTATGATGCAAATCAGTCATAAAGAAAAGCACGTCATCCGCGTACAAGGCTATGCGGTCCGAGTGGTCCGCCCCCCACACAAAGCCCCGATAAAGCGCGTCTTGACGCACCCGGGCGGCCATAGGCTCCATAGCCAGCGCGAAATGGTACGGGGAGAGGGGACACCCCTGATGAGTACCCCTGGTCACAGGAAACCGCGCGGAGATCGCCCCTGAAACACGCACCGAGGTGGTGACATCCGTATAGAGCAATTTTACATAGGAGACGAAAACTGGACCCAAGTTCAGTAGCGGAAGAAGGGCAAAGAGATAGGTCCACCTGACCGAGTCAAAAGCACTATCAATATCCGCCAGCAACAGCGCCGCCTGATCCCCGGTCGTTCCGATTGCGTCTATCGCAGCCTGTGCCCGCCGAATGTTGTGTCGCGTCGCCCGGTGCGGCATAAAGCCCGCCTGATCCGGGTGAACAAGTGTCGATATATGCGGAAGCAGGCGGTTCGCGAGCGCTTTGGCCAGGAGCTTGGCTTCAAAATTAATGAGGGATATGGGACGATACGACTCAGGGGGTCTGCACAATTTCGGCATGACGCCAGTCCGGGGGGAGGCTGCCACGCTCCCGCGCCAGTTCCAACGCCCGCCTGTAATGTGGCCCGAGCTGCAAGTGGAATTTCCGATAGAATTCGCTGGGGAACCCGCTCGGCCCCGGCGCCTTACCCACATTGAGTTGGCCCAGTGCGTCGCCCAATTCCTCAGCCGTCAGGGGGAGCTCCAAAGCGTCACGCATCTCATCGGAGACTGCACGGGGAGGGACTGCCGCAAGGTACCCCTCAATGCCATCGGAGGAAAGACTCTCCCGAGAGGCATATTGGCACGCATAATAGCGCGCAAAGCTCGCCGCCAGGATCGCAGGGTCCGTTATCGCCACTCCCGTGTCGTCAACAAGCCCCGGCAAAGTGATTGGTTGTAAAGTCTGCTGACAGAGCCTTTGGAGCATGGTGCAAGACTTGTCACACCACTGGTACACCCTACTACGCGTAGCCAGCCACGCCTGGCGAGCCTCATCTAACAAGACCGAGGAGTAGGACTGTTGCGCTTGTAGAAGCAGCCGCAGTGTCACATCATCAGCCTCCTCTCTGTGTCGCGCCTCCAGCACCTCCACCCGCGCCGCAGCGGTAACAATACTTTCTTGTCGAGTCCGGTGAGCCGAAGCGCACCAGGCTATGTCAATACTCCTCAAGGCGGGCTTCATAGCCTCCCATACCGTCACCGCATCCACCCCCACCGTAAGGTTGTCTTGCCAATAGCGGGCAATCGCACTGCGCAGATGTTGGGAGTAATCCGGACGTTGCAGGTGCCACGTGGACATCCGCCACCGGAACGGCTGGCGCGCCTTACAGAGATCAATCTGAACCGCCACAGGGGAGTGGTCAGACAGCCCGCGAGGCCGGATCGCCGCCCCCTTCACCCTGTCAAGGAAGGCCCCTGGTACAAACACACAATCTAGGCGCAAGAGAGAGCCGTGCACAGCAGAAACATACGTGTATTCCTGCCTCTCCGTATGCAGATGCCTCCAAACATCCACTCATCCAAGACCATCAATCATGGCACTCAGCCGAGTAGGGGAGGCCACAGCCGCGACCCCTCGTCCCCTCTGCCTGTCCAAAGTCATGTCCACCACATCATTCCAGTCGCCTCCAATCACAGCCAGGGAACGGGGGAGCTCAGACCACAAGGCAAACAGCTGATCCGCAAGGGCCCACTGCAGCGGGGGAGGGGCATACACACTACCAAACACTACAGG
This sequence comes from Lissotriton vulgaris, assembly GCF_964263255.1. Classification (NCBI taxonomy): domain Eukaryota; kingdom Metazoa; phylum Chordata; class Amphibia; order Caudata; family Salamandridae; genus Lissotriton; species Lissotriton vulgaris. The sequence continues at coordinate 1,298,856,785 of NC_141695.1, read as the reverse complement.
CTCCACACCGATCTTCCCCTGTATAAACACAAACCGGCCCTGGGGATCGAGCCATTGATGCTCATGCGTATAAGCCAACCGTCTGTGGACAAGAATGGCCACCCCCCTCGAACTCCTAGTGAACCCGGCATGAAACACCTGATGAAAGCCAAACCGCTGCAGACTCAGTGCCTTAGTGCCCAACATGTGTGTTTCCTGAAGAAGGAGCACGTCCGCCAAGTCCCTTTTCGCCCAGCGAAGCACAGCCCCCTGCTTGATCTTGTCCAGGAGCACCCGAACATTCCAGCTCAGAATACGCATGGAAGTGCCAGGAGACACGAGCCGTGGAGCATCAGCCATTGTCACGATGAGGCAGTTCCTGCGACCCCCGGTACCCGAACCAGGCCCCCAACACCCTAGTTGCAAACATCATAAGAAGCACGTGCACCCCACAGAGCGCAACCCCGAACCCCACTACCCCTCTCAACCCGGCCCAACCCACAAGCAACCAAACACCCCAGTTCCCCCCCCACCCCTATACCTCAAAGAACGATGAAGTATCTGTCGCGGCATATGGTACTTCAGGCCCAAAACACAGCGCCTAAAGCCAGCCATACCAATGGATCCCAACTAGTCCCCCCACAAACCAACCAGACACACTCTCAGAACCACCCCCCAAACCCAACAGGAGGAGGCAGCCCATAGTATGTGCCCCGAACCCCCCTCAAGTATATAGCAAGGTCATAAGCAAAGCACCACAGGAAGGTACCAGTCCGCGAGGGCCCATGCACTCGCCAAGGAAGAAGTCAATACTGCACCAACCAATGTTTGTCTCACCGACCAAGGCTCAGCAGCCGCAGTGTACAGTCATAGATGACAGGCAATCAGCAGACAGTCCTAGCAGACGAAGATCAGGAGTCTATACCAGATTGATCCGTATCGGGCTGTGTGTCCCCCAGAAGGGGGTCTCGGGATAAGGACCTCCGTCGAGAGCGGGACTTGCGATGCCGATTCCCTTTGCCTGGCGGGTTGCTCCGATCCTGAGAAGAGCTGCGCGATGACCCGGAGTGCAACCCCGGTTGGACGTGCGGTCGAAGTCTGACCGCCTCGTCGGTCCATCTGAAGACGGCCTCCGGTGTATCGAAAAAATGGGTCTTGGAGTTGAAGATCACCCGGAGGCGAGCCGGGTAGAGCAGCGAGTATTGGATTTTCAGGCCACGCAGCTTGGCCTTGGCTGCCAGGAAGGAGTGCCTCTGCTGCTGGACCAGCCTGGTATAGTCCGGGAATATCATGATCTTATGATTGTCATAGAGCAGAGTGTCCTTAAGCCGCGCTTCTCGGAGAATGACGTCCCTGTCATGGAAGTTGAGGATCCTGGCGATGATCGGGCGAGGCCGCTCCCCGGCCGGCGGCTTCTGCATCAAGTCGCGGTGTGCACGCTCCACCACAAAGCAGCGCGACAGGGTGTTCGGGGGTAGCCAGCCCTCCAGCCACCGGGACAGGAAAGCGTCCATGGGCCCCTTCTCACAGTCCTCCGGAAAGCCAACAAAGCGCAGGTTGTTTCGGCGCGCCCGCCCCTCGGCATCTTTCACACGAAGCGCTAGGCCCCGTTGAGTCTGTTCCATGTCGGCAACCTTCTTCTTGAGGGCGCCAACATCTCCTTCCATCGCCGTGACCCTGGTCTCCGTTTCAGTGATGCGGGCAACCGCGTTACGAAGGTCCTGACGCAGCAGCATCACATCGGCACTCACCGCGCCGATCTTTGCATCCAGCATGTCGCGGGATTGTGTAATGGCCATCAGCAACGCTGCGTTGTCCGGTCCAGCATTCTGGCCCCCACCGGCCGCTCCGGCGCCTCCACCAGGGCCAGTGAATTTATCAATGGGTCCAGTCTTAGTGGCGGCCGTGCCGGCCCCCGCCTCTAGTCATGGCGGCAGCAGAGACAGCAAATCAACACGCACTGCAGGGTCGTACTGGGCGAATGTCCACCACTCGGGCCCCGGCCGGGGCGTCCGGAGCACACCAAGTCACTCGGTATCCACTCGCCACCAGCCCGAAGATCACGGACAGGCACCCAGGCAGCACCGCTCCACCAAGGCACAGTAGTCGCCAATTACGAGCCCAGAGCAGGGCCGACGATATGGCGCAGCCAGACTGCCCGCCCTAGTCGGTGGAAAGCCGTTGGCTCCGCGAGCTCCTCGTCTCCGGCAGAGCAGTAGGTACGGGGCGATCTTCGGATCCGCACTGTCGTCTCGCCGGGACACCACTGCGCAGGACGCGGCAGCAGGGCGTGTCGTCACTCCACTTCCGGTGATGCCGCTCCAGACCCGCGAGCTCAGGCGTCTGCCGTCCGCCCGGGCCAGCCGGCGGGCGGGACAAAAATTGAGGTCCCGGCTCACCACGCGGCAAGTAGGCCCGGCAGGCACCCCCACCAAACGGCGTGCAATGGCGGTCTGGGGCCACAGCGGCCACACCACCGGGCACCACCGGTCACCAGCAGGCAACGCCACAGCAGTAGATGAAGGAAAGGGTTCAGGGCAAGGATAATTAGGCGGATAAAGATCGGGCCGGCAGGAGCTCTCCAGAGCCGCGTCCTCCATCTTCGCCCTTGAAGCCACGCCCCTCAAAAACCCTGTAGGTTTATTTAAAAATTACCCCCCAGGGGGACCAGATCGCGGGGGCATAGTGATAAAGAAGTGGGGGGTGCCCAATCCCCCCACACTGCCCCGGGGACCGCCGCCTTCTGGGGCAAAGCAAAGCAGACCCCTGGCGCACACTGGAGGCTCCTGGTGGGCTAGTTGCCCCCCAGGGACCCCCAGTATGCTAGGGGAATTAGTTCCCCCTCTGAAAACACGCCCGGGGCTGCGTTGCAGAGAGGTGTAAAAAAGGGTGTGGCCTCATTACACCTCTCTGCAATGCAGCCCACTGGCTTATACTGGAGGCTCCTGGTGGGCTAGTTGCCCCCCAGGTACCCCCAGTATGCAAGGGGTCCCTGGGGGGCAACGGACCAGGGGTTGCGCTGCAGAGAGTTGTAAAAAGGGGGCGTGCCCTCTGAACACCTGCCTGCAAAAATTTAGTAAATCAGTATAAAAAAATAACAATTAATACATTTAAAAATTGTCATTTAAAAAACCTTCAAAATTAAATGAAAAGACCATAGGTTTCAGGCCTGATATAGGTAGGAATTAGCTTTTAAAAAAACATTGAAAGTCACTAAAAAAAACATAGGTTTCAGGCCTTGTATAGTAGGAATTAGCATTAAAAAAACCTTTGAAATTCACTGAAAAAACAATAGGTTTCAGGCCTTATATAGTTAGGAATTAGCATTTAAAAAACCTTGCAAATTCACTGAAAAAACCATAGGTTTCAGGCCTTATTTATTTAGGAATTAGCATTTAAAAAAACCTTTGTAATTCACTGAAAAAACCATAAGTTTCAGGCCTTATATAGTTAGGAATTAGCATTTAAAAAACCTTTGAAATTCACTCAAAAAACTATAAGTTATAGGGGTGTTATAGTTAGCTGGACATTTCACTCATACAAAACCATTGAAATTGCTCCTATATAGTTAGTTGTACTAACTATATTTCGCGCACCCGCAATCCACTGCTGATGATGTCACATATTAGATCATTCATGAGATGGTCAGTGACATCACTGATGACATCTCAAATCATCCAGTGAATGTGGTCTGCTTTGATATTTAAATATGTATTATAAATACACTACTTTGCATTGAAGAAAGGGTAGATATATAAATATAAATGGGTGGATGGTGGATTTAGTAACAGTGTCATTGATTGTTTCCTTGACAAATTTGTAGAGTCTCACTATATATATTGTGTAGTTATTTAACTGTGTGAAAGTCTTTATTGCTTTGTCTTAATTGGTATGTTAAAGACTATATTTGTTGTGGTTTCTTAACTAAGTATTTGTATGGAAAATGAATGTGTATGTGGTTTTGTGAGGGGTATGTTATTGCTCAAAAATGTGTGAATAATTCATTCAGTCGATAATAAGGTTCTGACTACATGTCACAACAGTTGTTTTAGTGAGTGTATATGTTTATAGGTGTGGTGGTGATGAAAAACATCTCTCAATAGTATATCTCTATTAAATTTGAATAAAAAAACAGTATATGTTACAGTGATATCTAATTAAGTGAGCCTAAGAATTAGTGATCATATGAGTCACTATATGGATAACTGTATATTTTTTATAATTATTTTATAACACACTAAGTGAATATATTAATATATAAAATAGTTTTCGTATATGTGTGTAGGTGAGTAAATGTAAATATGATCCATTCTTTGCATAAGTCAATAAGATGTTTTTATAAGTGAATACAATGTATCTTGGTTTTTTAATGTTGAAATAGGCATATAAGTATATTTGTTAGTGTTCTATTAATTATTCACTGAATATAACACTGAATCTATAGGTAAGTGATTAGATGTATGTATAGATCCATGATTCACTGAGTGGGTGTTTAGAAAATACCATTGGTGTGTCAGTGGTTTCAAATAGGGCACGTTCTATTTTACATTGATGAAAAATATAATAGTAGTGTATGATGAGGTGTATTTCATTACCATATGGATGATGTCATCAGTGATGTCATTTGAGATGGCATCAGTGATGTAATCAGTGATGTCACTGACCATGTCATGAATGATGTAATATGTGACATCATCAGCAGTGGATTGCGGGCACGCAAGTTATAGTGAGAACAACTAACTATAACGGGGGAATTTCAATGGTTTTGTATGACTAAAATGTACAGCTAACTATAAGTGGTGTAAAACCTATTGTGTTTTTCAGTTAATGTTTAAGGTTTTTTAAATGCAAATTCCTAACTATAACATATGTCAAACCTATGGTATTTTCAGTGAATTTCAAAGGTTTTTTGAATGCTACTTTCTAACTATAACGTGTGTCAAACCTATGGTTTTTTCAGTGAATTTCAAAGGTTTTGTAAATGCTAATTCCTAACTATAACGTGTTTTAAACCTATTTTTTATTCAGTGAATTTGCATGGTTTTTTAATTCTAATTTCTAACTATGACGTGCGTGATACCTAAGGTTTTTTTCTGTGAATTTACAAAATTTTAAAATGCTAATTCTTAACTATTATGTGTGTGAAAATGATATTTTTGAAGTCTTTTTTTGTGAGACTTAAGTCGAGATGGCCTATTTGCAGAGCTACAATAGACCGGACCCCAGAACTCCAGTGGTAGACGATCCCAAGTAGTAAAATTGTGGCCGAATCTGGACTTTGTTCTTCCGCACAGGGTCTGACATGAACTCTTGCTTGCCCTGCAGGGTCCTACTCATGTCTTCTCTACGTTCACGTGTCTCAGACCTCTTTGGACTGTACTGATGCAATAAAGCTCTTTGTGAACTCTTCCCTATGACTTACTAGTTGCCCGATGGGTGAGGCATTTCTTTATAGATTTGCTTTGTTCTTACCTACTGTGTGGAGCGGTATTTCAATTCTCAGTCCATTTCTTACTAATTTTGCCTGCTTTAAAAGTGTTATTGAAATTGTCAGTTAGACAGTGAATAATGTATAAAAAGTGCATGGTTTCATCTCTCTTGATATACGATGGGCGTCGGCTCTTTGATGTCCAACAATCCTTTTACGAAAGTATGGTGCACATTATATAAAAAATGATATAAAAAAATGTAATATATTCAGGTGTTCTTAGATAATAATGAAATAATAATAATAATAATAATAATAATAATAATAATAATAATCATTGTTTTTTTTAGACGTGCGCGCCCGGGTGCGCGCACCTCGCAATTTTTTTTAAATAGGGGGTTTTGCCCGTCGGGGTTCTTTAGGGACCCCCTGAGAAGCTCTAGGGGGTCAGGGAGTGTCTACCTTGCCTCCTTTTCACGTTTTGAAACTTTTATGTAAATCGGGTAAAACGCCGTGCGCGCACCCGAACGCGTACGTTAAATCATGTGACTCAAAAACAACACTTTTAATTGGTTCGTAGTAGTTACAGTACTAGAATCTTCAAAAACCCCACCCATTTCCCTCACAATCTGTTTCAGTCTTGTGGAAGAAGGACCCTCTCCAGATTCTCTGGGAAATAACGAAATGGCTGCCAGACAGGAATCATCATCATCTGATTCTGATGAACAGTATCCACTTCATCAACGGCAAATGAAGGAATCTTTTATTTGGCAATTTTTTCGATATCCTGAAGAACAAAAGAAGGTGAATGCACCTAAGGTCAATTGCACCATTTGTGACACTGTCCTTTCTAGGGGAAACCCTTCGAAAAAATATTAATTTTCCATTCACACGATAATCAGGCATGTGAGGCAAGTGCACCCTGCGCAGTTTGCGAAGGCATCCACTAGAGCCCTGGCCACACAAATGCCACCAGCTTTGGCCAGCACTTCATCTGCACCACCTCCATCTCCATCGACTGCAGAACTGGACTTGAGGCCTTTTTTAAGAAGGTGCACATGAGGTGCAACAAGTGCTTTGAAATAATTGTATATTCTGAACAGAGCCTTGTTCTAATTGAGAAGTGCGTTAATTAACATGTATGCAGTAAAAGAAGAAATATTTTTTTTATTTTTTATTTTAGTTGTTCCGGTTGAACACTTTTGAAATTCAAGATTCCTGTTTGTGTTTGAAAAAAATATATATAAAATTTAAAAAAAATAAAATAAATATATATATATATATATATATATATATATATATATATATATATATATATATATATATATATATATATATATATATATATATCAAAACGGAAAAAAAAATTCTTTTCAGAACTAACTCATTTTTCCAAAAAGAGCTCTATTTCTTACGCACTGTGTCATCATTTTTTTGAAAGAATGTGTAGTGTATAAATGAATAACTGAATTGACTGACTAAAGTGGAGGAAGGGACTAAGGGAATGAGTGAGGTAAAGGGAGTATAGTGAGTGAGGAAAGGGGAGTAAAAGACTAACTGAAACAAGGGGACTAAGGGTAGGGTAGTGAGTTAAGGGGAATGAAAAAGTATGGGAAGAGCAGTATGGAAAAGAAATTGAAGGAGGAGGAGTGACAGAAGGGGAATGTGGGTGGACATATATAAGGAGATTAAGGGACAAAGAGAGATAAATAAACTAGGGTAAGGGGAGTGAAGGTAAAAGAAATGGAAAGATGGTGAGGGAAGGGGAATTGAGGATGACAAAAGGGAGGTAAGTGCAAGTGAGAAGTGGGGAGTGAGTGAGAAAAAAATTGAGTGAGGGAATGGAGGGACTAAGGAAAGCATAGAGAGGGAATGGGACTAAGGGACAGATTTATGTTACGTGACACATCTCTGCAAATTAGCAGAGATGCACCTGGAAAGATGCGGCACACAAGTTTATCCTTGCGCCACCCATGATGCACCGCATTTGCATTGCGATGCACCATGGCGCAGGAATAAACAGATGCGTGTCGCAACTAGGGCGTAAAGTTGGCACAGTGCTGAAATTGTGTTGCATGCGGCATGCAACTCCAGTACTTTTCCAACTTGCCCTATCTGTAACGTGGTGCGTCAAGCCTTACACCTGCTTCAACCAGGTGCAAGGTTTTGACGCATCAGCGTTGGTAAAGTGACTCAGTGAAATCTTGTAGATTTCATTGAATCACAGGCGTTCCTGTGACAGAACGCCCACCCCTGGGTGGAAACGCCCACATGAAACCTGACACTGGTTTCATGTGGTGCAGGGTTTTACAACGTGACGCATCTCCCTGATGCGTCACGTTCTAAATACCCTGCACTATGGCGCTTCTTTTGCTCTGCCACTGTGTAAGAAAAGTGACGCAGCAGCGGTATAAAAGAGGCGCAAGGGCTTCTAAATCTGCCCCTGAGGATTTAAAGGAGTGAAAGAGTGTGAGGGAAAGTGAGGGAAAGAGAGTGGAAAAGAGAAAAGGGGTGAGATACAGACAGGAAAAGAGGTTAGACTGAGTGAGACACAGCAAGAGAGGGAGAGAAAAATCTTCAAAAGATGAGTGAGAGAGTAAATGAAAGGGAGTTAGCAGAAGGGAATGAGGAAAAAGAAATAAGGGAGCAGGATTGACAGATGAAGTGAGGAAAAGAAACTGAGGGGTACTGATGAAATTGGAGAAGAAGAAAAGGAATAGGAGTGCTGCACAGAGAAGAGAACATGAAGTGGGAGAAGAGGAGTAAGATTGAGTAAAGGGCAGTGATAGTGAGGGAAGAGATATAAGAGTGAGGGGAAAGGAGTAATGGAAAAAAAGCATATTAACAGAAAGGAAAAAATAAGTAAATGAGAGACAAGTATTTATGGAAAGAGAGAAAAGAAAATGAGAAATAGATAAGAGAGAAGTGAAATCGACAAAGACAAGAAGACTGAGGGAGTGTGAAGGAGTAAAACACTTACTCTTACTAAAACAGAGGTAGAGACTTAGAAACGGATGGAGGAAAATGAGAGTGAAGGAGAGAATAAAGGAAGGGGGCTGAGCAAAAGGGAGTGAGGGAGTGAAAAAAGTGGAGTGACTGAAGATCTGTGAGGGATGATGTAATAGAAATATAGTAAGGGGGAGTGAGAAGAGATTGAGCGATAAAGCAACACAAGGTAGTGATTGAGGAAAATGAGACTTAGAGAAGGATGGAGGAAAGGAGAGTGAGGGAGGTAATAAATGAAGGGAAGTGAGCGAAAGAGAGTGAGGAAGTGAAATAAGTTGAGTGAGTGAAGGTGACTGATGGATGATGTTATGGAAAGAGAGTAAGGGGGAGTGAGAAGATACTGAGGGATAGAACAAGACAAAGGTAGTGATAGACGAAGATAGGAAAGAGAAGTAAGGGACAGAGAGAGAAAGAGGTAGTTGGACAACGTGAGTGAGGGTGAAGAAAGAGTACTGGTAGTGACAGAAAGACTGTAAGGAAAAATGAAGGGAAGTAATGAGAATGAGTAAAGGAGAGTAAAATGAGTAAAGGAAGGGGAATAAGAGAGAGATTAAAGAATGAGAAAGAGAGAAAGAAAAGTAAGAGAGTGATGAAAAAGTATTTTTGTTTGTCATACTTACCTTATAAATAATGACAAATTAATAGTATATTTCTTTAAAAAATATACTATCTGTGGAAGAAAAGAAAAAATTGAGTTATAACATATATTTCCTAATACAAAAGAAAGTAGGAGTGAAGGAAACAGAAAGTGAAAGAAAGGAAGGGTGAGGGTGAGGGAGAGAGCGAGAGAATGTGTAGTGTATAAATGAATGACTAAAATGACTGAGTGAAGGGGAGGAAGGGACTGAGGGAATGAGTGTGGAAAGAATAGTATGGTGAGTGAGGAAAGGAGAGTATGATGAGTGAGGAAAGGTGAGAAAAATAGTGACTAAAAGACAGGGACTAAGGGTAGGGGAGTGAGTTAAGGGGAGTGAAAAAGTAAGGGCAGGGCACTAAGGGAAAGAGAGTGAGGGAGGGTGAGTGAGAGAAGGGGAGCGGGGCAGAGACAGGGAAGGAGTGTAAGGGACGGAGAGATGGAAATAGAGTAGGGTAAGGGGAGTGAAGGTTACGAGAAGTGGAGTGATGGTGAGGGAAGGGGTATGAGGATAATAAAAGGGAGGTAAGTGAAAGTGAGAAGTGGGGAGTGAGTGAGAGAAAAATGTAGTTATAGTGACTAAAATTGTGGAAGAGATTTAGAGATGGATGAATCAAAAGATAGTGAGAAAGGGAATTAAGGAAGGGTAGTGAACAAAATGGAGTGAAGGAATGAAAAAAGTGGAGTGACTGAAGGTCACTGAGGGATGATGTAATAGAAAGAAAGTAAGGGGGAGTGAGAAGAGATTGAGTGATACAGCAACACAAGGAAGTGATAAAGGAAAAAGGAAAGATAAGTAATAAACAGACAATGGTGAAGGAAGAGTACTTTTGGAGAGTAGAGGTGAATTAAGGGCAGTAATGAAAACAAGAAAAGGTGAGTAAGATCTGTAAAGGAAGGTTAGAAAAAGTGATATTAAAGAATGTGAAAGTCAGAAAGAAAAGTAAGAAACTGATGAAAAAATACTTTTTGTTTGTGAAACTTACCTTATAAATAATGGCAACTTTATCATATATTTTCTTTAAAAAATATACTATCTATGGAAGAAAAGAAAAAATGTAGTTATAATATATATTTCATAATACAAAAGAAAGTATGAGTGAAAAAAATAGAAAGGGAAAGAGAGGAAGGATGACAGAGAGAGATAGAAAGAGAGTAAGTGAGAGACAAAGAGAGGTAGAATGTGTGACTGAAAGAAAATGAAGTGGTTAGACTGAGTGAGAAAAAGAAAGAGAGGAAGAAAGAAATGGAGTGAAAAAAGTGAGAGACTCAAGGTATGAAAATTAGCAAAAGACATTGAAGAAAGGGGAATAAGGGAAAGGGATTGACAGAAGGAGTGAGCTAAAGAAAATAAGTTAAACTTAGGAAATAGGAGCAGGAGAAACGGAATGACAATGATGAACAGAGAAGAAAATATAAAATGGGAGAATATGACTTAGATTGAGTGAAAGGCAGTGACAGTGACAGAAGTGAAAGAAGGGTGAGGAAAGAGAGAAAGATAAGTAAGATATACTTAAAAAAGTATTTTTTTGTTTGTCGTACTTACCTTATAAATATAATATCTGTGGAAGAGAAGAAACAATTCAGTTATAATGTATATTTCGCAATACAAAATACAAAATAATTTGTACAATATTTTAATTATTTTATTTTGCTGTTCTCAGAATGTATTGAATTTCACTTAAAACAGTGAGTGCAATACTACTCATCATATGACAGCGGGCAAAAAAAAAACACAATCAAAAAGATTGTGTTTAAAAAAACTTATACAACATTTGAATACATAATGTAAATAGTCGAAAAAAACATATCTTAAATGTTTTTCTCTACTTCGCAATTTCTTGTTTAAGTATGCTATATCTCCAACAATCACAACGTAATAAAACAATATCACTTATTTTTTATACCCTCTAAATAAACTTCCATACAAGCATGTTCTAACAACATTTACCCGAAGTAGTCATTTTGTTCTGAGATACTATTCCTCATGGCCAAATAGTATGTGTAAAGTCCTTAGTTTGCAAATTACTTAATTGTACTCTTAACCTTTCTTTTCCAGACCTTTAGAATCAAAAGTTCCAATGTGTTCTCTACCATCTAACATTAGTTAAACCTCTACCTGATGCTATCACTATGTCAATTACAAGTTTTTTTAATATAATTTGGTCACCCTCACTCAGAAAGTGATTCTGAACAACAGAGTATCCTTTCTTAACAGCAGTATTCTTCCTAGGCCAATTAATTTTCCTAAAATTTGGGTTGCAAAATCACCAGGTAAGAATTTGGTAAGTCAAAAGGCAAATGTTTTTTAAAAGTCAATTGAGTATCATTACAGTGTGTCCAGCATTTTGGAGATTTTAAATAAGCTGTGTAATGTCCTGATGTTGTAGAAGGACCATCATGGAAGATAATTGCTACAGTTACAAAAGTTCTTCCAGAAATTGATAGTTGAGAAGCCACAACATTTTTAATTGAAGTTATCAATTTTGTTCCATCAGGTCTGCATCGTTGGAGCTTTAAAATTACATACTGTCCATATCTACGGATAAATAATGTTGATAACATTTCTGAGTTACATTGAGAACAGACCATGTTTTGATTTGCTTCTCTAACTAGATTATTGAAAGACACTGCTCTACAGTCTGGTCATGTTAAATATATAAATTGTTCAGTGTGTATGTCAATACTACTTGAAAACGAACAATTGTCGCAGTCATGTTGCCATTTATAAGAAAGGCCAAAAAGACTATCAATATCTACACCTTCATCTTGTAAAACAGCAAGCATATACATAATAAATTCCTGACAATCTTGCTGAATATTCTGAGAAAATTGATTTAGTCCAGCACATATGTCTAAAACATTTCGAATAGCAGAAACATTTTCTATTTTAGTATTATCACTGCTACATTTTTCAAACACAGAATTCAATAAACAACAAAATGTTTGGTCCCGATTTTCAACAATCTGTTGCTGTAAAGTTTCAAGAAAAAAACCAACATTAACCACTACATTTGCATAGCAGTTGACACCAGAACTGTTTTCAAACTGAAATCCAACAACCTCTTCAGTAGTATCCTTTTTCTTTTTGCTTCCAATCACAGGTTCATCTACTTTTTTTCTTTTCTCTACCACTTCACTACATTTGTTCTCATATCTTCTTTTTCGACCTACCACATGCTTTTCAATTAAAGGATATTGAGGTAAACTTGGAGCATATTCTCTTCTTAACCTGTTATACTCCTTCACACAATTTAGATCTGTACTAATCTTTGTCTCATCAAAATCAATCAGATACAATCCAGATAAAGTTCTAACTCGAGATAAAGCAACATAGGCCATACCCTCTTTGAACGCAGTACTTCCAATATTTACCAAAGCACTATCTACACTTAAACCTTGAGATTTATGAATAGTCACCGCATATGCCAAACAAACAGGAAACTGTTTTCGTCGGACATATAAATCTTTCACAAGCAAAAATTGATTTGAACAACGACTGAATTTTTGTACCTCTTCAATTCCATCAAATTTGATTTTTAAAAATTCAATCTCATCCCTATTTGGGTAATTAACAAAACCAACAACATTACCCATTGCTCAATTCACCAAACCTCTTTCCACATGTAAATTTCTTCGTAAAATAATCCGACAATTTAAACATACATACAGATTCTTTTCTAAACCAGCAATTTTAGATATTGATTTCTCTAAAAAAATCCAATTTTAACTTCAACCTTTCTGACAAAATAATAGTACTTCCTTCATGCTCTATTCTATCTTTAGCTTCCGGTTTCTTAATTTCTTGGTTTTCTAACTTTAACATTTTTTCATTGAAGATTGAACATTCTTGTAGAGTTGGCATTAAGCATATGACTGACTTATCTTCTGCCACTTTACTATATATATTCTCTCCCACAACATTTTCATTTGGAAACAAATTTGAAAGTAATTGTGCCTGTAAAGTTTCTTTGGCATGTTCCCTTAGTTTTCCAATTCTTATATCTTGAAGAATATTTCCATAATCAGCATCCTTTGCCTGTCGCATATGTTGAATGAGTTCTGTATATTTGAAATGCAACCATATATTAACATTTCCAATACTTCCCAGGCACTTTCTGGTGTCTTCATGTGTAACAGTTTTAAAAACAGGCTGTCCTTTCACAGGAGTTAGCTGCAGTAGATCACCAAAAACGATGACGTGTTTGCCTCCAAATAACACGTCATACCCTGTTGTAAGAATCTGTTGCATTCTTAAATGCACAAAGGCAAGAATGCTTACGTCATCAATAATGAGAAGTTTCATTTTTTAAGGACTCTAGAAACTTCACTACAAGCTTCTCCAGATAGCTTGTCTTGTGGTATTCTAATTTATGTTCATGTTCTACAGGCAGCATCAATAAACAATGTAAAGTAATCCCTTTAATGTTGTGTGCTGCCAACCCAGTTGGAGCAGTGACAATACAGGGGAGTGACGACTCAGTTCTTTGCTGTAGATATGTTGCAATTCCTTTCATTAGAAAACTTTTACCAGTTCCGGCTTCTCTACTCACCTATAGTCGGACAGGTTGAAATGACATACATGAGCATTCTTTTTCTCATGACATAAACCATGCTCAATCTGCTCTATCACTTCATCATATATTTGTTTTTGCTCAAGATTTAGTTGTTTTTCCAATTTTTCTAAGTTTATTACATCCTCTTGAGCTTGTTTCATTGCTCTTTCCACCTCATCCATGGCAGTGGCTGCTACATTTTGGATAATTGGTTGTCCTAGTGGATCTTGACTCAACGAAGCAGAACTTTGACTGTCTTGAGAATTGTCTCTAGCAATCTCCGCTGCAATTGTTGCTTCTTGCTGTATTTCGTCGTTCAACATTTGCAGATAATTACTAAAAACAGGACATTCTATACTATTTTTAGATGCGTTGAATGAATCTTCATAACTGTCAAAGTCTCCAAGTAGTTCCTCTCATGTACGCCATGGCTTAAAGAGTTGCAAAAGAGCTAAATAGTAAAATTTCCTTTTGTCAGGAGTTTTGCAACTCAGTTTTCGGTGATTAATCAAATGTCCTTTTTTTTGTTTCACCAGACATCCTTCACATTCAATCACAGCATATACACCTTTATCGATATCTTCTGTAATATTCCTTTTAAAAGTGTAGCTTTGCAGTACTTAATACAGACAAACGTTTTCACGCTGATTACTTCTATTTGGATAGTATGTATCCAACATGTTTGTCTTCAGAATGTCTGTAGTGTTTGGTTCTTTCTCTGCTAAATATTCAATTTCTTGAACAGGTTTCAAAACTCGGTTTCGTGTTCTTGCAAGACCTAAACTCACCCAAATGATTGTTCTAGATTTCGCATATAGACTTGCAGATGATAATCGATCAGAACATTCATATGCTCCAATTTTTCGATGAGACAACATCTTCAAACTGTAGCTATACAATTTCTTACTTAGGCTCTTTTCATGAGAAATTTCTTCCCACATTTCCTTTAGTTCCGTCTTTGAAGATTTGGTGATGTAAGACGTTACACATCGAGCCACAGCAAAAGAGTTGTCTGCAACATATTGAATATCCATATTAGCATTCTACATGGACAAAATGACTGGGTTATAGTCATTTATGTATTTTGACTCTTCACTTCTTCTTAAATTGTAGGTATTTTTTGGGGATCTTCTTGTGACAGTATGTCGCAAAGATGACATAAAATTGTTCACTCTTCCTTTTGAAATTACTGGTCGTGGAAATCCAAAACGACATTTGGTATAGAATTTATCCTTTGATTTGAACTTTCGTCGACAGTATTTGCCACAACGAAGGCTTTGAAATCATAAGACTTTTCCTCTTAAGTTCTTATCTTTTGTACTTTTGGGTATATCACATGTTGCATATTCTTCAATGAAAGACATTACAGTGTCATCTGAGTCTGTTCAAAATTTGGGAGCATCTTTGATCCATAATAGCATATGAATATGAGGAGCACCTCTCGCTTGATACTCTTTTCTCCAGAAGAAATGCAGAACCTCACCAAAAAGAGGATTTTTTTTATTTGTAATAAAAGACATCATAGCTTCAAATCTATGATTAAAATACCTACATACATTAACTGGATCCAAAGAGCACAGTTCTCCAGGTGTCTTGTACTCTCTATTTTCTATGTTTGCATTTGCCTCTCGAAGAAATTCAAGTAAATCTTCCCAAGCATACTCAGCACAGCTTAGAGTAAGAAACCATGTAGGAGTTCCTAAGTTTCTTGGCATACATTTCAAATCCCCATGACAATGGTACCAATACTCGTTAGTACCACGCTGACATGCCATGAGATTAATTAGCTGAGATTCTAAAACACTGTCTTTCTGTTGGACTTTATCCATAAAGTCCTTTGCCGAAACATTTTGCAGATGTACTCCACTTTTTAGTATATAGTTCACTGCATAAGAAAGTCCAGACAGGTCACTCTCAAACAGAAGATGAAACAAATATGGAATACATTGATAGAACCTCGGATCTTCTCCATATAATCTTGATGTCCGGTATTCAGATGCAGGAATCTGCATAGGAATGGTCTTCATATCATGCACCTTGACCTGTTGGAAATAACTGAGGAAAACAACAAGCTTCCATCCTTTCTTCCCATACACTAATGGGACTTCCTTTTGCTTTTTTCATCTGAAATAATTCAATAGCATTCCCCATTGCTTCTTTGGAATGCAGTGGATGAACACTATAATGTTCATACATTTCTTCACTTCTGGACACATCCACTTTTTCAATTTGTCCAGCTGACAAATCATTATCCTCTTCTACAGTTGTTTCCTCTTCTCCTACGTATACATTTTTATAGTATTGATTGTTTTTGACCAAATACAACGTTTCCTTTTTGGCTTTTCTAACATCCACTAAATCTTGCCAGATTTTCTTACTCTTTGTAGGCATGCCATTAACTAGAATAACTAGAGATTCCTCTTCCACATTTTCAACACCAATTGTCTCAATGTTTTTCTTTAAATCAAAAGGCAAATATACAACTCTTCCCTTTAATCCTCTCTATAAATCTGAAGGATTCAATTTCCCTGTCTTAGGCTCTATGCGAACAATTGCCTGAAATGGATGCACACATTGAATCAGAATAGTATTTAAATCCATCAGTTCAGATGGAATATTTACCAACTCAAGATTATTATGTACAGCTCTAGCAGGCATTCTATTTTCATTTAATTTATTATAACAATATTTACAAATACGTTGATCAGAACCCAAATCAAAAAATTTTCTACCAACAAATAAGTTGCAAAATCTTTCCACTCACTATTATTTTCCTCGTCACTTTTTAAATATAAATCATTTAACCTGGTTTGATTTATGTAATGAGTGCGTCGAGGACACACACAAGAAAAGTTCAGCTTTTCACCTGAAATGACCTTGAACTTTGTTATTTCTTGTTCAAAATTTTCTGTATTAAAATTCTGTACATTTTCTACCACATTTCCTTCTATTACTGTATCAGTTTCTGCACTGTCTTCTTCTGGACTAAAGTAACTAACCTCAATTTCTTCACAGATGTTCTTAAAATCTAATTCAGATCCATGCAAAAGATCACTATTTAACTGTTTATGCTTAAGTGCTGGACTTTTTGCATAATACAACCTTTTCACTAATTTCCTCACTTCGGTATGATGCACTGCTAACATCATGAAATGGTGAAAAACACTCTGGCATACTTTTTTAGAAAGACAAGCCAGAGAATGTCCTTGCAGACCTGTTTTTTCTCTCACTCTGCAAGGGTCTAATTCTTGCAACATTTTAATCTTTTGTTTAAGACTTTTCTTAGCATACTTACGTAAGAAATTGTGAAAAAAATCGATTGAATCCTGTCTGACACTACAAATACTGCTAAAATTCCAAGTGTACACTGGAGCCTTAGGACGTCTTCCTAAAACTTCATCAGCTATCACTTCTTCTGCATTTCTAGGCACAATTTTCTCTTTTTCAATAGGACAACCGTCCTTCACCTCATATGCTCGACCACTGGTGTCAACTGTATGCAACAAATCATTACTCTGAAAGTAACTCTCTTCATTAAAAAATGGCTCACAACTTGAACTATGCTTCCATTTTCCAGAAAAAATATTACAAAAATGACTTCTATTTATTTCTCTTTTCCATTTAATCTTAGCCTTTGAGACATTGATTGCCTTATTGAGTGCATTTATTCTATTAATTACTAAAATAAACAACTTCTTTTTTGTGTCAAACGTGCGTTCAACAATACTCTCAATATCTTTTTTTTCTTATAAAAAGCTATTTTCCTTTTAGAAACCTTTAGATTTTTTAATAAATTCGAAACAACTCAGTTATAAAACATGCGCTTCCTGATTTGCGCAAACTGATTAGTACGTCTATTACTATAGACAATTTGATCACCACATAGTTGGGAAACATTTTTCTTTTTTCTCTGATTTCTCCTTGTAGATACTGACAAGTGTTTTTCCATTTCCACATTATCCAAACTTTTTTTTTCTTTGAGTTAATTTATTTATGAAATCATTGGTTGTCTAACCAGGAGCACTCTTCTTTTTGTCTGTACTTTGTTGATTACGTAAATCTTCTAATTGTTATTTCTTGGAAAAGTAAGTCTGTTTATATTTTTTTCTTTTTTCATTCTTGTTTGGCATGTTGATTTTTTTTCTGTAGAAAATTACAATCTGTTGTGAAGAAAGAAAAAAATGTTATAGAACACTACTAACATGCTACATAGAAATTATAACCACTAAATAATGTAAACACTGGTTCACTTTATAAGTAAAATTAAGGCATAGCAACAGTCTCTAAACACAGTAGGGAATCATGTAGTGAATGCTGTTTCTGACTTTATGGCAGTGCATTGCTGTTTCAACATTATAGAATTATTTGCTGAGAATAATATTTCAGGGTTAAGAACAGTACAGTGGTTTTCAGGCAGTGTAGGGAGTCATAGTGGGATTAATATTTCTGACCCTAAACTCTAACACACTTCATCAGAACATCTATTCTCATTTTTATTAAACACATCAATAATCCAAATTATTACAATACTACAAAAAGACTCACTCGAATAATTTTTAATTATAAATTATACATTTATTCATCAACATTTTGTATTGCAATAAAACTTCCAACATGACTTCGTCCGGTATTTCATTTTCATCAAATACATATGGCCGGGATGCCCGCCACCCCCTCCCAACACCAATCCCCAAGGATGGGAGAAGTCGGACACAGGTTTGAACTTTTGGAAGGCGGGAGGGAGTCACCCTCCCGGCCGTATTTATTAAAATATGAAACAAAATTTAAAACATTAAATAAAAGTTTCATCATTATGTACAATTTTACATTTATTACATTTCGATGAAGACATGTTCTTTGGCTAACCTTAACAGCTCTCTAATACAAAGGTTTCCTAGCCGAGTCTAACATCCTGAAAATGCATACATTCTAAATTAAAATTGTACATCCTAGCATTAAGGGCCAACGGCAAGGTCTTAACCGGTGTCAGATCCCTACTACCAAAATCTCGCCCTCACGGTGTGAGTGGCGCATGCGCAGAGGACTCTACCCTCATTGCCAACTGTAACTTCCCTTGTCGTGGTGGGGGCCCCCTTTCCACTCGACGCCATCTTAAAGGTCGTCCGAGTTCCCGTGTGAGGTATCTGAAGGAAGGACAGCGAGGACTCCACCCATCCCCACACTCTCTATCCGCCGTCGCGGATATCCGGCCCCCGGGAAATTAGTAGGAGGGGCATCTAGCTGCCTCCCCCCTGGGAGGGGCCTATGGCCGTCTCCCCCTAGGCGACCCATCCTTAGTGGGTGCCGCCTCCCCGTGGAAGGGGCCAATGGCCGCCTCCCCCCGGGCGCTCCCATCCATTCTGGGTGGCGCCCCCCTCTAGGGACCTTGAAATTACTGCTCACCGATCATGACCTTACCGCCCGACCAAAAAATAAATACGACAGTTGTTCACCTACTAAGGAAAGAAAATTTTGACATAGCCTTGATGTGTCCTCAACTGCTCTCTCCTACAAAGGAAAAACATTATCCTAAAGGCAGAAGTCACATCCTTATCTAAAACATTCCTGTACTTTTTCTACAAAGGAAAAAAGGCCTATACTCTCAGCAAAACTTTATTTAAACAAACATTGCCATAAGGGGCTGGTGGGTGGGTCAAAATTGCCGCTTGTTCCGTCGAGGGCTCACGAGCAACGAGTGGGTGCAGCCTTCAGAGCACAGGAACAAGAGGACGCTTCTTCGGATTCCCGCTCTATTTATTCTTCTGTGGGAGGGCGTGTACCCTCCTCCGGTACGCCTACTGGGCGTGGCCTTCCATGTAGGTGTCTAGGACAACCCCTCTTGGGCAGGAAAAGGCTCGCCCCAGCTACGCCACTTCGGACATACCAGCCGAGCCATGCCCCCCACCCAAAATGGTTTCCCGGGGGGATCAGGGCACCCAACCATACGTTCGGGGGGACCAAGTGGTCGCCCCTTTCCCTATGGCCGGGATGCCCGCCACCCCCTCCCAACACCAATCCCCAAGGATGGGAGAAGTCGGACACAGGTTTGAACTTTTGGAAGGTGGGAGGGAGTCACCCTCCCGGCCGTATTTATTAAAATATGAAACAAAATTTAAAACATTAAATAAAAGTTTCATCATTATGTACAATTTTACATTTATTACATTTCGATGAAGACATGTTCTTTGGCTAACCTTAACAGCTCTCTAATACAAAGGTTTCCTAGCCGAGTCTAACATCCTGAAAATGCATACATTCTAAATTAAAATTGTACATCCTAGCATTAAGGGCCAACGGCAAGGTCTTAACCGGTATCAGATCCCTACTACCAAAATCTCGCCCTCACGGTGTGAGTGGCGCATGCGCAGAGGACTCTACCCTCATTGCCAACTGTAACTTCCCTTGTCGTGGTGGGGGCCCCCTTTCCACTCGACGCCATCTTAAAGGTCGTCCGAGTTCCCGTGTGAGGTATCTGTAGGAAGGACAGCGTGGACTCCCCCCCATCCCCACACTCTCTATCCGCCATCGCGGATATCCGGCCCCGATAAATTAGTAGGAGGGGCATCTAGCCACCTCCCCCCTGGGAGGGGCCTATGGCCGTCTCCCCCTAGGCGACCCATCCTTAGTGGGTGCCGCCTCCCCGTGGAAGGGGCCAATGGCCGCCTCCCCCCGGGCGCTCCCATCCATTCTGGGTGGCACCCCCCTCTAGGGACCTTGAAATTACTGCTCACCGATCATGACCTTACCGCCACAGGCCGGATAGTTGACCGATTATCCGGTCCCCCCTACTCCTCCTAAAGGTCATGCTTCCTCAAACCCCTTAGCCACGCTATGAAGTCTCCTATGAGTAAGTCATTCCCCTCCCTGGACAGATGAACCCCATCATTCAAATACATGTGATCACCCCGAATACACCCGTGAGGAATGCTATGGAACTGCGAAGAGCGGAACAATTTACCAATTTTATTGTTAACCCTTTTCACGGAATGGTTCAGTGCTGACACCGAAAGGCCCCCCCGCCATACTTTCCTTGGGATCATGTGGGACCAGGCAATCGTGCACCCCGGGACTCTTTTAGCCAACCAGCTAACAGCCAACAAAATGTGTTCCAATAACACTCGTCTACCCAGTGTCACCAAGTCATTGCCCCCCATGACTACAGATGGCGGTGACCTTTGCCGCCCTAAGAGACCCTCAAAAAACGATTTGAATTGGTCAAAACAGAGCCCGCCCTAATTTCTAATTTAATTTCTAATTTAAAACATTTATAGAGCGCAACGTCCACCGAGTGGTTTCTTGGCGCTAACAAAGGTCCGAATTACTGAGGATTGCAGGGGTGAGCGAGTTTATGAAGGGAAGGCCTGTCTAAACAGGAACGTTTTGAGGTCTTTTTGAAAAGAGGCATAGTGGGTGGCAAAACGTAGGTGATCAGGCAGAGAATTCCAAAAGGTGGGGGCCAAGGTAGAAAAATTGGCACCACCCCACTTTTTTCGCTTAAAACGTGGGGTTTGGAGCAAAGCTTTGGAGGAGGACCGGAGCTCTCTGGAGGGAACATATTCGCTTATCAGCGAGGAAATGAAGGCCGGGGCAGTGCCTTGCCGGGCCTGGAAGGTCATACAGGCGGTCTTGAAAAGGGAACGCTCCCTGATAGGCAGCCAGTGGAGCTCCCTAAGAAGGGGGGAGGAATGATGGTAGCGTGGGAGACCGTAAATAAGCCGAGCCGCGTGGTTCTGCACCACCTGGAGCCTCCGTAAGCTGTATGCCGGAATACCATTATAGAGGGCATTGGCATAATCCAGCCGCGAGATTACCAATGCGGCCATGATCAGTTTAAGAGCCTGGGGGGAAAAAAAACGGGAAACGGTACGGATTGTTCGAAGGGTGAGGAAGCAAGAGGAGACTACGGAACTGATTTGGGAGTGAAGGGTGAGATGACTGTTCATTTTCACTCCCAGTGTTTTTACTGTGACTGAAGGGGTAGGGGCGGGACCAAGAGTGGGGGGCCAAAAGTGGGGGTTCCAGGGACTGGATGAACCACCAGTGAGAACCAACTCGGTCTTCTCCGGGTTCAATTTGAGGTGGTTGTGGTTCATCCAGTCCCTGATGAAAATCATAATGGACTGAAAATTAGAAACAGAGAGAGAGGAGGAAGAAAGATCGAAGATGAGCTGGAGGTCATCTGCATAATTAAATACAGTGACCTCCAGCTGCTGAAGAGCGAAAATAAGAGGGGAGATATAAAGGTTGAATAGTAGAGGAGAAAGGGAAGAGCCCTGGGGGACACCACAGGTGACGGGGAGTGAGGTGCTCGTGAAGGCTCCCAGCCGAACCGCCTGGGTACGGTCCCTCAGAAAGGAGGAAAGCCAAACCAGGGCTGTTCCCTGGATTCCGGCCGCCCTGACACGGGACAAGAGGATGTTGTGGTCCACCGTGTCAAAAGCGGCGGAGAGATCCAGGAGCACCAGCGCCTGGTGTTGGTTATGATCCATTCCCTTCCTGAGTTTATCTAGGACCGATACCACGACTGATTCGGTCGAGTGCCTGGGACGAAAGCCAGCCTGGCGGGAAGCCAGTCCCCCATTTGCCTCTACGTGGGCGCTAAGTACCGCGGTGACGTGGCGCTCTAGCACCTTGGCCAAGTAGGGCAGTAGGGAAATGGGGCGATAATTGGCTGGAAGGTCACTCTGTACCCGTATTCCCCAGCTGCGTGAGTCGCGTCACCTGCCTTGAATACGTCCCCGGCGCGCCTCACATATGAGTGGCCCGCGACCCATACCACTCTCTCTCCAGTCGGTGATTCTTGACCGCTGTTCTCCTGGTGCTGGGTCGACTGCAAATTCCGCCCCGCGTGACAGGCTTGCGAAACTGTAATTCAAACAAAAGACAAGAAGCGTGAGTGCATGTCAATTGATCCTTACAACATGTGCAATCGCACATACCTTTTGAAGCAATTCGAGGACCAACGTCCCAACTGTTTTACTTCCTCCGCACTCTGACCCCTGGCTGTAGCCTCAGTAGCAGCCCCTATCCTAAAGGAGTGGGTCCCAAAATCGCACGGGTCCATGCCTGCAGCAGCGATTGACAGTGCTATCACCCTCTGGAACTGAAATCTCGTCAGTGGGGTGCCATCCTTGTGCCTCAGCAAACTCCCCCCCATGTAGCCGCCCTTAGTGCCAAGTATTCCTCTATACACTTTATCGGGCACTGGGGGACCCTCGCGCGCGCTGCACGATAACACTATTTCCCATAGCTCCCTGGTCAGTCTTGGACCTGGCTATCGAGATCACCATTGAATCACCCCTAATTTGGACGTGATCCCTGCACAAGCCTCCTTCAACATCTTTCTTGTTCCTCGTGACAAGTTCGCTCACCCGCATAGCCCCATGGAATGCCAATGCGAAAGCTGCCCGGAACAGAACTGCTTCGAAATGGGAGGCGCACGTCTCGTCCAGTTTTGATACGAGTAGAGACAACCTGTCTAAACCAATCGGGCGCCTCGCATCTTGCTTGCGACCCTCAAAGCGCTGCCAGCTGCGAAGGGCTTTCTTAACCAAAAAGGAACCCGTCGGGTCTTTTATGCCATGCACCTGTGCCATGAATGAAATGGCCGCCCTATGTCTACTGGCCGTTGCCACTGATCGGCCTTCTCTGTGCAGCGCTACCAGGAACCCCAGGAAGGATTCCTCCTGACCCCAGCTCTGTCTCCTCCCTATCGGACCGAAAAATGTGCAGTAGGAACGAAACGCTCCTTCGTATGCCTTTCTTGTCCTGGGGGCTAAGCTTGCTGCCACGAGGTCTTGTAATCCGGGGCACCGATTAGCCATAGCGCTTCGGGGAATGGTGCCGCCACTAGGTCCGCTGCGGGTAGATAGCCCCTGAACGCCTGTATATGTGAACGAGAGAGTACATCAGCTGCATGATTCAGTACGCCTGGCACATGTTTCGCCCTGAACTGTACATTCAATCTCATGCAAAGTAGTACAATTTCTTTCAACAATCTCAAGATCCACTTGCAGCGGGCTGCCTGCTGGTTAATGCACTCGACCACAGTTATATTATCAGACCAAAACACCACTGAGCGGTCCCTGAAGTCGTCTGGCCATGCCATCAGAGCAACCCAAATGGGGAATAACTCCAAGAACCCAATGTTACCTGTGAGACCGCTGGATTGCCACCTCGTCGGCCATACTTGCGCCGACCATCGGTTACCAAAGATGGCGCCAAATCCCACGCTCCCAGCTGAGTCAGTCCACAGACCAAGTTCGTCTGAAGACGCTGGTGGCTTGTTCCACACAACTCGACCATTGAAGTCCGCCAGAAATGCCAACCAAATGCGCATATCCTGGCGAACCTCCGCCGACAGTCTCGTACGGTGGTGTCCCTCCTTGAGACCCACCATAGCTTGTGCAATAGAGCGTGAGAAGGGGCGGGTCATTGGCATCACCCTCAAGGCAAAGTTAATCTGACCCACTGTTTGCAGTAACTGGTGCAGGGTCACTTTCTCCTTGCCCAGGCATTGTATCAGGGAAGCCCTGAATTTGGCTACTTTTTCCATTGGTAAACGGAAACATCCTTCCACCGAATCGAGCTCAATTCCCAGAAACTCCAGTGAGGTAGATGGTCCGACCGTCTTAATTGGTGCCAGTGGGACTCCGAACTCCCGCATGAGGATGCAGAAGTCCCGTAGCGCCTGCGCACAACTCGCATCGCCGGCTGCACCAAAAAACAGGAAGTCATCTAAATAGTGCATCACATGCTTATGGCCCGTGGCCTCAGTGAATACCCACTGTAAAAAACAGCTGAACATTTCAAAATAAGCACAAGAAATGGAGCAACCCATCGGCATGCATTTATCCATGTAATAACTCCCTTGAAACGCAAAACCTAGCAAGCGCTGATCCTGTGGGTGTACCGGGAGCAACCGGAACGCTGATTCGATATCCGATTTTGCCATCAGCGCCCCGGGGCCCAGGCGATTTAACATGGCCACGGCATCATCGAACGATGTGTAAAGCACTGAACAAACTTCCGGGTCAATGGCTTCGTTCACCGAGGAACCCCTTGGGGCGGACAAGTTATGAATAAGTCTAAACTCCCCCGGGTCTTTCTTCGGGACAACCCCCAACGGGGAAAATATGAACTCCGCCACCAGCGGGCGATGAAAAGGCCCCGCCACCCGCCCCAAGCTGACTTCTTTTGCAATTTTCTTTGCTGTCACGCTTGGGTTGTGTTGGACGGATAACTGGTTTTTACAAAAGGAGTCCCCCCAAAAATCCCCCGCCGGGATGTGGAAGCCATGTAAGAATCCCTTCCTCAACACCCCAGCGGATACATGATCAGGGTATTTGTTCAACCAAGGAGTCAGAGCCATGATATCAACAGGTGTCGGCAATCGGTTACAAAGTATTACCTCACTCTTGCTTAGACCCCCCTTTACCTCCCGTCCCGCTGTTTTTAGATCTACAGCTACTCTCCGGGTGTGAGGAGTTCCCACAGCCCGCACACACATGCCTGAACCTACATGTTCCCTGGGGTCTATTACAGTTGCCTCTATTGAAGCCCCAACAAACCCCACGCTTGCCGCCATTCCCACCGGTCTTGGACTGATAGTCCCCACCGGCGCCCGCTCGAAAGGGCACCGCAGGCTTTTGGCGAACTAACCCCGACCCGCTCCCGCCCGGCGAGGACGTACCTGGCGCCCCAGGCAAGAGCTGCTTGTGCCATGACACCGAGTCAAGGCAGTCCCAAGTCAAAGTAGCATCAAATTCTTTCGCTTTCCGAAATTTCATATCATAACCTTTCCATTCATCCCCCTCATACATGGAATAAAAATCCATAATCCGATTCTGATAGCAAGTCAACTCGGTCATCAGTTCAGGCTTTCGTTCCCCCATGACTGCAATAAATATGGAAAAGGCCTTAACCCAGTTCGTTACTGTCTCATCAACCCTGAATTCCGCCATCTTGGTGCGCCATACACTCGGATGCCATAAATCTTTCTGGGACTTTGCATATTCCATCTCGCGATGGTCAGTCAATAGTGAAAACATGTTAACATATTTGTCCCCCCATATTAGTTCTTTTGTGGCCAAAGGGATGTGCTGTGCCACCTTTTCCCGCCTCGAGGGTAATGAACCCTCCCCCGCCATTGGCAATGTGTGCTTACCAGGTTCGGCCGTTATTTCTGCTGCCTTTTCCCGACCAACCGCAGGTCCTCCCGGCGCCACCTGTGGGGGAACAAGAGGAACATTCGCCGTTGCGGCCTCTCTCGACTGCCGCAATTGCTCGATTATTAGTCTGGCCTCCTCGGCCGGGTCTCCCGCGGCCACTGCCACCCCCCGCTTTTTTCTTAAGCCATGGCAACACCGCTGCTAACTGGATGGCCAACTCGGGAGGCATCTCTTCATCATTAGCGGGAGTAATTACAAACGGGATTGGCAAACCTACATCTGGGATTGGTACCGGGATGTCCGCCGGCGTGACGGGGGCTACAGGGGGCACCTCAGGAACCGGGACCTCCCCAGAAACCGCCCTCCTCTTGACCCGCTTCCCCCTACCCTCGGGGATGACTCCCGGCAAGGCCGGGCCTATTACCTTCTTAGGGCGACCTGGGTTGCTCAGGGCCGCCAACTGTTTCTTAACCTCCGACAAACCTCGACCGATCGAATCAACTTTTCCGAGCTTTCGGTCCATGCCAGCCATTCGGTTCGACAACAGGCGTAATACCTTCTCCATCTCGGAACCCTTTCCTGCTTTCTTGCCAGCCATGGTTTCGAGTATTCTGCTCTTAGTCGATCAACGAGGTCCTGGATCTTTCGTACTCCAAATAACTGAAAGAGAAACAAAAAGATTACAAGTTCTCAAAATTGCCGCTTGTTCCGTCGAGGGCTCACGAGCAACGAGTGGGTGCAGCCTTCAGAGCACAGGAACAAGAGGACGCTTCTTCGGATTCCCGCTCTATTTATTCTTCTGCGGGAGGGCGTGTACCCTCCTCCGGTACGCCTACTGGGCGTGGCCTTCTGTGTAGGTGTCTAGGACAACCCCTCTTGGGCGGGAAAAGGCGCGCCCCGGCTACGCCACTTCGGGCATACCAGCCGAGCCACGCCCCCCGCCCAAAATGGTTTCCCGGGGGGATCGGGGCACCCAACCATACGTTCGGGGGGACCGAGTGGTCGCCCCTTTCCAAAATTTGCATCTTCAAATTCAAAATCTTCTACCGCTCCAAAAAACACTGTCCAAACTCTCATCAAAGAAATCTTCATTTTCAGTATCAATTTCCTCTGAAAAAGGTCCATCTTTCACATCCTCTATTAATTCGCATGAGATATCAAAATTCAAAGCAACATTCTCTTGATGCTCTTCCATTGCACCAATATGATAATGTTGCTGGTCCTTGCAAAAAAATATAAACACTTAATTGTATCGTTTTCACTAATAGATAATAAAAAACTACCTTTATCAATTTTATAAGTACATATATTCCTATACTTTTAAACACACTAACTACACAAATTAATCTGCCACCTTCCTCTTAAATGAAAACAGACTCACACTGTGATCTTAGACACATAACACTTTACCTTGCAATTTAGTAAAATAATTTCTACAGTCAAAGGGGGTCTTACTGTGAGTGTATTTTCAGGGTTTTCAGGACCGTAGAACTATTGAAAGAGTTTACAATTTGTTTCTAGGGATGGAATTTCTGGGTTTAGTACAATGAACTGGTGTTAAAGCTGTGTAGAGAGTGAAGGTGGGACTCAGAATGTACAAATGAAAATGTACTGAAATGAAATTTCAACAGCACACCCGGCATCTAAATTGCACAGCATGAACACAATTTGAAAAATAAGAGGCCTGAGATACATACTGCATTGAACTTCCTACAACTATCTCTCCTAAATCATGACACACTCCATGGTTTACGTGATTTAGCCCACAGAGGGGCAGATAGTAGAAACTGAGAGAAAATGGTACAAGCAGTGGATGTGAGACTACAGACAGAGAGGGAAAAGTTTTAACATGGTAGCACTGTCTAATACACACAATCAACCATATCATAATAGACCTGTGCAAATGCATATGAAAGGGTGCAGACAGATGGTACAGGCACAGATAGAGAGATGGTGCAGATAAAAAATGAAATAACGCAGGCAGAGACTAAACTGTTACAGACAGAGGATAGATGGTGCAAGGCTGCAAGCAGAGGAACAGATGGAGCAGTCACAAAAAAGATGGTGCAGAGACGGTGGGATGGTATGAGCACAGACACAGATAGTGCAAGCAGACACAGACATGGTACACACAGAGGATAAAATGGTACAACAGAGAAGAAATGCTGGAAACAGACACTGAAATGTTACATGCAGAGGCTAAATTGAGCACACAGAGGCGAAGATAGAGAAGACAGAGAAAAAATAACCCAAGCAGAGGGTGTGAAACTACAGACAGAGAGGGTAAAGATTTATCATGGTAGCACTGTGTAACACACACCAGCAGCCATATCATAATAGGCCTCTGCAAATGCACATGAAAGGGTGCAGACAGATTGTACAGGCAGAGGTGGAGAGATGATGCAGATAAAAAATGAAATAACGCAGGCAGAGACTAAACTGTTACAGGCAGAGGATAGATGATGCAGGGTTGCAAGCAGAGGAACACATGGAGCAGTCACAAAAAATATGGTGCAGAGAGACGGTGAAAAGGTATGAGCACATACATAAATAGTGGAAGCAGACACAGACATGGTACGCACAGAAGATAAAATGGTACAACACAGAAGAAATGCTGGAAACAGCGAGAGAAATTTTTCTTATTATCTTAAACTGCACAAAAATAGATCCCCTTTACAAATTAGCAACTCACCTTTATAAATGGTTTTGAAGATTCAAAACACTCTCAATCACACTCCAGAATCTTTGATTTGAGCACCAAACACTAAAAAAACAAAAAGCACTAATTTAATTACCATGTTACATGCTACATAGAAATAACTAATACTACATGTTCTAAAACGTTACTCAGTTCAAAAATACATCATTTACAGATTTTTAAACACAAATTATTCAGATAGATTCATCTAAAAACAAGCTTGACTCATAGTGTGATCTTACACCCATGACAGTATGCCTTGCAATTCAACAAAATAAATACTATCTGCTACTAAAAAGACAGACAAGGAAGATTACAGAACAATGTGCAAATACAATTCATTCATTCAGAGAAACACTCACTGTGATCCTGGTCAAAAACGTTAAAACCGCTCATTTTACTAAAACACATTTACCACAGTCATTTCTTTAAGACAGAGAACAAAGCCCATGTGTTCAATATTAGACAGGTTTGTTGGCATGAGCTGTAAGCCATTTTGTATTTTTAGCAACCATTTTGTTTGCCATGTGCTCTTTCCTACCTTTCTGTTAACTGTCCTTGTAGCCTGCCTAGAGACCAAATATGTTTAACATACTCCACTTCACACATGCCCGGAAGGGCCTAACTAACAGAATGCACCTACTTCTCTAGTATAACTCTCAGACTATTTTGACCAGGATCACAGAGAGTGTCTGGGTGAAAGAAAGAATTATATTTGCACGTTTTTCTGTAATCTGTAAAGATGGTGCAGAGAGATGGTGAGATGGTATGAGCACAGACACTGCAAGAAGAGACAGACATGGTAGATTACATGAAACATCCTGGTCATGTGTCTAAGATCACACTGTGAGCCAAGCTTGATTTTAAATGAATTTAAGACACAGAATATACCCCATGTATATCACCACAACATTACAATGCAGAAAACTGACTCATTTCCCAAAAACATTTTCAGGAGATAATACAGACAGAAACTGAGCTGCATAAAGCAAAGAGTATTATAAGAAAGCAAAGGAGAGCATCACCTATATCATAAAAAGGCCTCTGCAGATAAAAAAATGTAATTCACAGAGAGAGCCATACTGCACACAGAAAAGGAGATGGAACAAGTTGAAAGTGTGTTTAACTGGCAAAAAGCAGACCATATATATATAGGCAAGATATAACATTCATTTTTCATGTCAACAGCACACCCTGGATCTTTATTGCACAGCATGGAGCCTATTTGGGAATTAAGAGACCTAACATACATGCTGCCTAAGATTCTCTAGCAGTACATATCCTAAAGCCTAACTGACTTCAAGAATACATGTATTCCCATATTTTTGAACACATCAACTAAGCAAATTATTCACCCAGATTCATTTAAAAATCAAGCTTCACTCACAGTGTGATCTTAGAAACATGACAGTATAGCTTGCAAATCAGTAAATTAATTACTATCTGCTCTTAAAACTTTTTCTATGGCATTTCTACAGTATACCAAAAATGGTTGCAAAACCACAAGGTGACAATCTGCCAATTCTAACAGTTGTAAGGAAGAAAAAAAGGGAAAAAGTAAAGAGAACGAATAAATGAATAGGAATAACTGAGATGAAGTGAGGAAGTCAAGAAAGAGAGTTGTAGGAAAGAAAGTGAGGAAGGAGAATAAGGAAAAAGTACCGAGAGTGAATGAAAAGCAGTAACAGTGAGGGATTAGATATCAGGATGAGGGAAGAGGAGTGAGGAAAAAAACATATTAAGAGAAAGTAAAAAGTAGTAAGTGAGAGGAAATCATTTATAGAAAGAGAGAGGAAAGAAAAGGAAGAGTAGTGGAAAGAAAAGAAAACAGTGAGAGAGAGAAAAATAAGGACAGTGGCAGACTGTGAGGGAGTGAAACAGTTATAGTGACTAAGGCATATTAAAAAGCGAAATGCAGTGAAAAAGAGTTAGAGGCTCACCATTAAAAATACTTTTGAAGATTTAGAACAGTGGCAGTCACAAACCAGATTTTCTTATGCAGAATCTCTGAATAATGCTTCTGTCAATGCAGCCTCAGAATAATGGCACAGATTCCCTCTCATTTCAGACCCATATTCATGTATATAACCAATCAAATTTCTTCCCGCACAAATTCAAAATCAAACTAACATTTCAATTGGTTCTATTTTTCAATATTTTCAAAGTCACATAAAGTTCAACCTTCCCCCTCTGCCCTCTCTGACTGTTACCATGGCAACACCTCATACTGCACCTGGCTGAAGACACAGGTCAGAAGTTCATATCTCAATATTGCAAATAAAACCAGCAAGGCTGTTTGACCTTCAAATACACCTGCTTATCCACTGCTATGTTAGTTTTTATGATTTTTTCTCAACCAATAGCATTTTCCTTTTAAAAAAACATTTGCATACACCCTAGTTTTCAATCTTGAATTGTAAGAAACAACCAATCATTTCTAGTTTTTCAAGTGCACTGAACCTCATCCACATTTTTTTCTAAACTCTCAGCTTCTAACTGCCATTTCACTTCCAGGGCCCTTCTGAGTACTACTGGATCTGCCTTCAAAATGCTATATGGCCGGGATGCCCGCCACCCCCTCCCAACACCAATCCCCAAGGATGGGAGAAGTCGGACACAGGTTTGAACTTTTGGAAGGCGGAAGGGAGTCACCCTCCTGGACGTATTTATTAAAATATGAAACAAAATTTAAAACATTAAATAAAAGTTTCATCATTATGTACAGTTTTACATTTATTACATTTCGATGAAGACATGTTCTTTGGCTAACCTTAACAGCTCTCTAATACAAAGGTTTCCTAGCCGAGTCTAACATCCTGAAAATGCATACATTCTAAATTAAAATTGTACATCCTAGCATTGAGGGCCAACGACAAGGTCTTAACCGGTGTCAGATCCCTACTACCAAAATCTCGCCCTCACGGTGTGAGTGGCGCATGCGCAGAGGACTCTACCCTCATTGCCAACTGTAACTTCCCTTGTCATGGTGGGGGCCCCCTTTCCACTCGATGCCATCTTAAAGGTCGTCCGAGTTCCCGTGTGAGGTATCTGTAGGAAGGACAGCGTGGACTCCCCCCCATCCCCACACTCTCTATCCGCCGTCGCGGATATCCGGCCCCCGGGAAATTAGTAGGAGGGGCATCTAGCTGCCTCCCCCCTGGGAGGGGCCTATGGCCGTCTCCCCCTAGGCGACCCATCCTTAGTGGGTGCCGCCTCCCCGTGGAAGGGGCCAATGGCCACCTCTCCCCGGGCGCTCCCATCCATTCTGGATGGCGCCCCCCTCTAGGGACCTTGAAATTACTACTCACCGATCATGACCTTACCGCCCGACCAAAAAATAAATACGACAGTTGTTCACCTACTAAGAAAAGAAAATTCTGACATAGCCTTGATGTGTCCTCAACTGCTCTCTCCTACAAAGGAAAAACATTATCCTAAAGGCAGAAGTCACATCCTTATCTAAAACATTCCTGTACTTTTTCTACAAAGGAAAAAAGGCCTATACTTCTATCTCTCAGCAAAACTTTATTTAAACAAACATTGCCATAAGGGGCTGGTGGGTGGGTCAAAATTGCCGCTTGTTCCATCGAGGGCTCACGAGCAACGAGTGGGTGCAGCCTTCAGAGCACAGGAACAAGAGGACGCTTCTTCGGATTCCCGCTCTATATATTCTTCTGCGGGAGGGCGTGTACCCTCCTCCGGTACGCCTACTGGGCGTGGCCTTCCGTGTAGGTGTCTAGGACAACCCCTCTTGGGCGGGAAAAGGCACGCCGCGGCTACGCCACTTCGGGCATACCAGCCGAGCCACGCCCCCCGCCCAAAATGGTTTCCCGGGGGGATCGGGGCACCCAACCATACGTTCGGGGGGACCGAGTGGTCACCCCTTTCCATATGGCTGGGATGCCCGCCACCCCCTCCCAACACCAATCCCCAAGGATGGGAGAAGTCGGACACAGGTTTGGACTTTTGGAAGGCGGGAGGGAGTCACCCTCCCGGCCGTATTTATTAAATATGAAACAAAATTAAAAAAATTAAATAAAAGTTTCATCATTATGTACAATTTTACATTTATTACATTTCGATGAAGACATGTTCTTTGGCTAACCTTAACAGCTCTCTAATACAAAGGTTTCCTAGCTGAGTCTAACATCCTGAAAATGCATACATTCTAAATTAAAATTGTACATCCTAGCATTAAGGGCCAATGGCAAGGTCTTAACCGGTGTCAGATCCCTACTACCAAAATCTCGCCCTCACGGTGTGAGTGGCGCATGCGCAGAGGACTCTACCCTCATTGCCAACTGTAACTTCCCTTGTCGTGGTGGGGGCCCCCTTTCCACTCGACGCCATCTTAAAGGTCGTCTGAGTTCCCGTGTGAGGTATCTGTAGGAAGGACAGCGTGGACTCCCCCCCCATCCCCACACTCTCTATCCGCCGTCGCGGATATCCGGCCCCCGGGAAATTAGTAGGAGGGGCATCTAGCCGCCTCCCCCCTGAGAGGGGCCTATGGCCGTCTCCCCCTAGGCGACCCATCCTTAGTGGGTGCCGCCTCCCCGTGGAAGGGGCCAATGGCCGCCTCCCCCCGGGCGCTACCATCCATTCTGGGTGGCGCCCCCCTCTAGGGACCTTGAAATTACTGCTCACCGATCATGACCTTACCGCCACAGGCCGGATAGTTGACCGACTATCCGGCCCCCCCTACTCCTCCTAAAGGTCATGCTTCCTCAAACCCCTTAGCCACACTATGAAGTCTCCTATGAGTAAGTCATTCCCCTCCCTGGACAGATGAACCCCATCATTCAGATACATGTGATCACCCCGAATACACCTGTGAGGAATGCTATGCAACTGCGAAGAGCGGAACAATTTACCAATTTTATTGTTAACCCTTTTCACTGAATGGTTCAGTGCTGACACCGAAAGGCCCCCCTGCCATAGTTTCCTTGGGATCATGTGGGACCAGGCAATCGTGCAGCCCGGGACTCTTTTAGCCAACCAGCTAACAGCCGACAAAATGTGTTCCAATAACACTCGTCTACCCAGTGTCACCAAGTCATTGCCCCCCAGGTGTACTATGTCTACAGATGGCGGTGACCTTTGCCGCCCTAAGAGACCCTCAAAAAACGATTCGAATTGGTCAAAACAGAGCCCGCCCTTCCCATGGAAGGTCACTCTGTACCCGTATTCCCCAGCTGCGTGAGTCGCGTCACCTGCCTTGAATACGTCCCAGGCGCGCCTCACATATGAGTGGCCCACGACCCATACCACTCTCTCTCCAGTCGGTGATTCTTGACCGCTGGTCTCCTGGTGCTGGGTCGACTGCAAATTCCGCCCCGTGTGACAGGCTCGCGAAACTGTAATTCAAACAAAAGACAAGAAGCGTGAGTGCATGTCAATTGATCTTTACAACATGTGCAATCGCACATACCTTTTGAAGCAATTCGAGGACCAACGTCCCAACTGTTTTACTTCCTCCGCACTCTGACCCCTGGCTGTAGCCTCAGTAGCAGCCCCTATCCTAAAGGAGTGGGTCCCAAAATCGCACGGGTCCATGCCTGCAGCAGCGATTGACAGTGCTAGCACCCTCTGGAACTGAAATCTCGTCAGTGGGGTGCCATCCTTGTGCCTCAGCAAACTCCCCCCCATGTAGCCGCCCTTAGTGCAAAGTATTCCTCTATACACTTTATCGGGCATGTGGGGGACCCTCGCGCGCGCTGCACGGTAACACTATTTCCCATAGCTCCCTGGTCAGTCTTGGACCTGGCTATCAAGATCACCATTGAATCACCCCTAATTTGGACGTGATCCCTGCACAAGCCTCCCTCAACATCTTTCTTGTTCCTCGCGACAAGTTCGCTCACCCGCATAGCCCCATGGAATGCCAATGCGAAAGCTGCCCGGAACAGAACTGCTTCGAAATGGGAGGAGCACGTCTCCTCCAGTTTTGCTACAAGTAGAGACAACCTGTCTAAACCAATCGGGCGCCTCACATCTTGCTTGCGACCCTCAAGGCGCTGCCAGCCGCGAAGGGCTTTCTTAACCAAAAAGGAACCCGTCGGGTCTTTTATGCCATGCACCTGTGCCATGAATGAAATGGCCGCCCTATGTTTGCTGGCCGTTGCCACTGATCGGACTTCTCTGTGCAGCGCTACCAGGAACCCCAGGAAGGATTCCTCCTGACCCCAGCTCTGTCTCCCTGTCGGACCCAAAAATGTGCAGTAGGAACGAAACGCTCCTTCGTATGCCTTTCTTGTCCTGGGGGCTAAGCTTGCTGCCCAGAGGTCTTGTAATCCGGGGCACCGATTAGCCATAGTGCTTCGGGGAATGGTGCCGCCACTAGGTCCGCTGTGGGTAGATAGGCCCTGAACGCCTGCATATGTGAACGAGAGAGTGCATCAGCTGCATGATTCAGTACGCCTGGCACATGTTTCGCCCTGAACTGTACATTCAATCTCATGCAAAGTAGTACAATTTCTTTCAACAATCTCAAGATCCACTTGCAGCGGGCTGCCTGCTGGTTAATGCACTCGACCACAGTCATATTATCAGACCAAAACACCACTGAGCGGTCCCTGAAGTCGTCTGGCCATGCCATCAGAGCAACCCAAATGGGGAATAACTCCAAGAACCCAATGTTACCTGTGAGACCGCTGGATTGCCACCACGTCGGCCATACTTGCGCTGACCATCGGTTACCAAAGATGGTGCCAAATCCCACGCTCCCAGCTGAGTCAGTCCACAGACCAAGTTCGTCCGAAGACGCTGGTGGCTTGTTCCACACAACTCGACCGTTGAAGTCCGCCAGAAATGCCAACCAAATGCGCATATCCTGGCGAACCTCCGCCGACAGTCTCGTACGGTGGTGTCCCTCCTTGAGACCCACCATAGCTTGTGCAATAGAGCGTGAGAAGGGGCGGGCCATTGGCATCACCCTCAAGGCAAAGTTAAGCTGACCCACTGTTTGCTGTAACTGGTGCAGGGTCACTTTCTCCTTGCCCAGGCATTGTATCAGGGAAGCCCTGAATTTGGCTACCTTTTTCATCGGTAAACGGAAACATCCTTCCACCGAATCGAGCTCAATTACTAGAAACTCCAGTGAAGTAGATGGTCCGACCGTCTTACCTGGTGCCAGTGGGACTCCGAACTCGCGCATGAGGATGCAGAAGTCCCGTAGCGCCTGCGCACAACTCGTATCGCCGGCTGCACCAAAAAACAGGAAGTCATCTAAATAGTGCATCACATGCTTATGGCCCGTGGCCTCAGTGAATACCCACTGTAAAAAACAGCTGAACATTTCAAAATAAGCACAAGAAATGGAGCAACCCATCGGCATGCATTTATCCATGTAATAACTCCCTTGAAACGCAAAACCTAGCAAGCGCTGATCCTGTGGGTGTACCGGGAGCAACCGGAACGCTGACTCGATATCCGATTTCGCCATCAGCGCCAAGAGGCCCTTTAACATGGCCACGGCATCATCGAACGATACGTACCGCAGTGAACAAACTTCCGAGTCAATCGCTTCGTTCACCGAAGAACCCCTTGGGGCGGACAAGTTATGAATAAGTCTAAACTCCCCAGGGTCTTTCTTCGGGACAACCCCCAACGGGGAACATATGAACTCCGCCACCGGCGGGCGATGAAAAGGCCCTGCCACCCGCTCCAAGCTGACTTCTTTTGCAATTTTCTTTGCTGCCACGCTTGGGTTGTGTTGGACGGATAACTGGTTTTTACAAAAGGAGTCCCCTCGAAAATCCCCGGCCGGGATGTGGAAGCCATGTAAGAATCCCTTCCTCAACACCCCAGCGGATACATGATCAGGGTATTTGTTCAACCAAGGAGTCAGAGCCATGATATCAACAGGTGTCGGCAATCGGTTACAAAGTATTACCTCACCCTTGCTTAGACCCCCCTTTACCTCCCGTCCCGCTGTTTTTAGATCTACAGCTACTCTCCGGGTGTGAGGAGTTCCCACAGCCCACACACCCATGCCTGAACCTACATGTTCCCTGGGGTCTATTACAGTTGCCTCTATTGAAGCCCCAACAAACCCCACGCTTGCCGCCATTCCCGCCGGTCTTGGGCTGATAGTCCCCACCGGCGCCCGCTCGAAAGGGCACCGCGGGCTTTTGACGGACGATCCCCGACCCGCTCCCGCTCGGCGAAGACGTACCTGCCGCACCTGGCAAGAGCTGCTTGTGACATGACACCGAGTCAAGGCAGTCCCAAGTCAAAGTAGCATCAAATTCTTTCGCTTTCCGAAATTTCATATCATAACCTTTCCATTCATCCCCCTCATACATGGAATAAAAATCCATAATCCGATTCTGATAGCAAGTCAACTCGGTCATCAGTTCAGGCTTTTGTTCCCCCATGACTGCAATAAATATGGAAAAGGCCTTAACCCAGTTCGTTACTGTCTCATCAACCCTGAATTCCGCCATCTTGGCGCGCCATACACTTGGATGCCATAAATCTTTCTGGGACTTTGCATATTCCATCTCGCGATGGTCAGTCAATAGTGAAAACATGTTAACATATTTGTCCCCCCATATTAGTTCTTTTGTGGCCAAAGGGATGTGCTGTGCCACCTTTTCCCGCCTCGAGGGTAATGAACCCTCCCCCGCCATTGGCAATGTGTGCTTACCAGGTTCGGCCGTTATTTCTGCCGCCTTTTCAACCAACCGCAGGTCCTCCCGGCGCCACCTGTGGGGGAACAAGAGGAACATTCGCCGTTGCGGCCTCTCTCGACTGCCGCAATTGCTCGATTATTAGTCTGGCCTCCCGCGGCCACTGCCCCCCCCGCTTTTTTCTTAAGCTATGGCAACACCGCTGCTAACTGGATGGCCAACTCGGGAGGCATCTCTTCATCATTAGCGGGAGTAATTACAACCGGGATTGGCAAACCTACATCTGGGATTGGTACCGGGATGTCCGCCGGCGTGACGGGGGCTACAGGGGGCACCTCAGGAACCGGGACCTCCCCAGAAACCGCCCTCCTCTTGACCCGCTTCCCCCTACCCTCGGGGACGGCTCCCGGCAAGGCCGGGCCTATTACCTTCTTTGGGCGACCTGGGTTGCTCAGGGCCGCCAACTGTTTCTTAACCTCTGACAAACCTCGACCGATCGAATCAACTTTTCCGAGCTTTCAGTCCATGCCAGCCATTCGGTTCGACAACAGGCGTAATACCTTCTCCATCTCGGAACCCTTTCCTGCTTTCTTGCCAGCCATGGTTTCGAGTATTCTGCTCTTAGTCGATCAACGAGGTCCTGGATCTTTCGTACTCCAAATAACTGAAAGAGAAACAAAAAGATTACAGGTTCTCAAAATTGCCGCTTGTTCCGTCGAGGGCTCACAAGCAACGAGTGGGTGCAGCCTTCAGAGCACAGGAACAAGAGGACACTTCTTCGGATTCCCGCTCTATTTATTCTTCTGCGGGAGGGCGTGTACCCTCCTCCGGTACGCCTACTGGGCGTGGCCTTCCGTGTAGGTGTCTAGGACAGCTTCTCTTGGGCGGGAAAAGGCGCGCCCCGGCTACGCCACTTCGGGCATACCAGCCGAGCCATGCCCCCCGCCCAAAATGGTTTCCCGGGGGGATCGGGGCACCCAACCATACGTTCGCGGGGACCGAGTGGGCGCCCCTTTCCAAAAGTTTGGGTTATAGGACACAGCTATATTTTCTGGAGTAAAAGATATGCAGCAAATAGATGCTTTCTCAACCTTGATTTACCAAATGTGGATATTATGGGGATTGGCCAGAGAGGATTAAAATGTCACCAATTGATGCCATTGGTAAAATCCTTTTTACATCTGCCACACCCTGACCTCATTATTGTGCACTGTGGTGGAAATGACCTGGGTACTTTGACTGGGGTAGGTCTGGAAATGCTTTTAAAGGACACCTTTGGGCAATTGATGTCACTTTTTCCACAAACTGCCTTTGTATATTCAAATATATGCCAAAGACAAAAAATGGAATTGGTCCAACCAATATTGTCCACAGATTGAGAAAGCAAGGAAACATGTGAATAAGTTTGTTTCTGCTTTCCTCAGAGACTATGGAATGGGTTCTATATACCACAACAACTTGTGTTACACATGCAAGGCATTTATAGAGGAGACGGTGTACATTTCACAGATGACGGATTTGAATTTACGACTCTGCATCGGCACTTACTTGTAGGTACTAAAAACACTTTATAAACACAACTGCACTTTTTAGAGCCAACCAACATCCAAACTCTCAAACATGTTATTTAACTATATTTTTTGTGTGTTTGTTTGTCCACGTGCGGGCATGGTGCGCGCACCTCGCTGTATTTTTTTGATTCTCGAAAAAAAAAATTTTTTTGCCCTTTGGGGTCCTTCGGGGACCCCCTGAGAAATCCTAGGGGGTCAGGGAATCTCCTCCTTGCCCCCTTTCCACGATCCCCACTATAGTTTTTCACACTCTTGTAAAACGAGGTGCGCGACCGGGGTGTGCACCTCGCAACTTTTTGGAAAAAAAATGTTTTTTTTGGCCTTGGGGGTCCTTAATGGCCCCCCTGAAAAAACCTAGGGGGTCAGGGAGTCTCTACCTTGCCCCCTTTCCACGATCTCCACTATAGTTTTTCACACTCTTGTAAATCGAGGTGCGCGACTGGTTGCGCGCACCTCGCAACTTTTTAGAAAATAAAATGTTTTTTTTGGCCTTGTGATTTTGTAAAAAAAAGTTTCTTTTGCCCTAGGGGGTCCTTAATGGACCCCCTGAGAAAACCTATGGGGGCAGGGAGTCTCCACCCTGCCCTCTTTCCACGTTCTGCCCCTTTGTTCTCTACAATATGTTGACTCTCACTGACAAAATGGCGGTCAAGACTTCCGGATTTCCTCCAAATCGAATGTTGACAGACGTCAAACAACAAATCAGAATTCTGCTCATGCACAGGGTTGCTCGCACCCGTGCGGGCACCTGTGCGCGCTTATAGATATATAATTGATTTCAACTTTAATTTTCTCAGCAAGTACCGGAGGGATTTACACCATTTAAAGAAAAGCATAATCTGCGAACCGGACTCTACCTTTTTACCAAATTGCTAATAATTCCATTCAGCCTTTCGGGCTGTAGCCGTATATAATCATCCTATGGAAAATAACATGGGGAAAACACGTTTTGGGACCCCCCTTTTATCTCAGCCCCCACTTGACGAATCCCCCCCAAACTTTCAGGGAAGGAGCGGAGCGGAGCGGGCCATCTTCTTTGAGAACTTCACAAAGATTCGTCCACCGGCGCCAAAGTTATTCCCAATACAATGTTGAGAATTTCCTATGGAAACTAGGTCCTAAAAATAACTACCTACTGGCGACTGCCAGTAGGTAATATATATAAATATATAAAATTCTTAAACTTTTTAAAAACATTCAGTCACTGGATGATGTCATTTTGAGATATAAACAGTGATGTCATCAGTAATGTTACTGACCATGTCATGAGTGATGTAATATGTGACGTCATCAGAAGAGCATTGTGGTGGCGTGAGTTATGCGGGTGAAATGTCCAACTAACTATAACGACCATGAAACCTGTGTTTTTGTCAGTGAATATATATATATATATGTGTGTGTGTATATATGTGCGTATGTAAATGTGTGTGTGTATATATATATATATATGTATATATATATATATATATGTATGTATATATTCAATCTTCTCTCACTCTTACAAGGGAGGAATCAGCACTAGTAGTTTGGAAGTATTAACACCAGACCCTGGGCTTCTATGGGAATTTACAAGGGCATAATATCATGCCCATTATCACTGCTTTAGCGGCAGTTTCATGCCGATAAAAGCGGCGATAATATATTGCCCTTTCTTGATAATATGGCCCTTAGTTCTTCGAAGGAGAATAGAATATGTGCTTTTCTTTCCCTCATGGGTTTTGTAGGTAGTGGGTTAGTATTGTTGATTTGTTTTGTTGCTTAAATAGGAGTCCAACATGTTTGCTTTACTTTTGTAGTGATTTGCCAGTTTTTTACAAAATTCAGAGATATAGGATAGGTAGCATCTAGGCATTTTGGTTTACCAAATTTGGGGAATATTTTTCACAATTCTTTACCAGCCCTCTGTGAATTGTGGATTCAGTTGCAATAATTTCATTTGTTGCCTTTTTGAATGTTGAGTTGTATATTATGTTGTGTCTGTGTAGGGCATATCTTGTCTTGAGGGCTGTTTGTTTTGAACCAGTTGCTTTGAAGTTTGTCGATTCATTTTCTGATCTTTTTTAATTCTGCATTCATCCAAGGGATTTGTTTTCTTTTGTTATCAGCAGATATTTTCAGATGAATCAAAAGATAAAAAGCTTTATGGAGCCACCCAAAGAGTGTTTGTACAAAATGTATTGTGACCAGATCTGTATTGGAGGTAAGCAGGATGGCTAAATACTCCAAATTCAGCTTGTTCCAAGGTCAATATGTAGTTGATGGCAAGATCATTTTATTTGGGGTCAGTTTTAGTGTTTTGTTCTGGATGGCAGGGAGGTAGTGGTCTGAACTCACAGGCGGAGTAATTTTTTGGAGTGTAATTAGATCTGGGTTGGCAAAGATTATATCTTTTGTGTGTCCGCTGCTTGTGGGATTTCAAATGAGCTGTTGTAGATTGTGTGCTCTTGTGCTAGTGGGGATGGTTCTGGCGTGTGGCACATTAGGTTTATCAAACCTTATTTTGAGGTCACCAAGGATGTCTATATTTGAGTATATAGTACAAAAGGTTTGAGACTGTATTTAACAATGTACCTGGGAATGTTGCATTATAATGCAGTGGTCTGTTGGGAAAGACAACATACCATAAAAAGGTTGAGGTAGGGTTACATCTTACAAGGAGGGCCTCACAAACTTGTAAAGAAACATCTTCAGCTTTGATGAGACATGTTGTTGCTTTAGATATAACGGCGAAGTCACCACTTTTTTTTTGCCTACGCAATTTCACTCTACAGTTTGATATCCCGGTTGAAACGCTTCATGAAATACAGGTGCCATATCTTCTCCCAGCCATGATTCAGTTAAAAAAATGTTTAGATTCTGTGTCTATCAATAGGTTTAAAATGTGGTACTTGATTTTGGAAATGGAACGAGCAATTATCAGTATGCAGTCTACAGAATTTATTTTGGATGTAGTCTGAGTTTCTGCTCCAGGAGGGAGAGTATTGTCCTTTTGCCCTTTGTGGGCAATGTAATCTTCTTGGTAGTATTAACTGTTGGAGGACAGAGAAATTGTTGTGTTTGTTTATCATTATCCTCCACCAAAAGACATAGAATACATTTTTTAAGTCTGGTTGCGTGGATGGTCTGCTTGAAGCTGAGAGGATGGAATGTAGAGTTGTGCCTGAAAGGTAGGTTATTTTGTGATAGACAAAGAGAAGCAAGGTTATGAAGAGTGTTGTAGGGTTGCTTTCTTTTGTGCATGTTGATGGTCAAAAGTGTATGGTTGAGGGGTGGTGGTGCAGCACAAGGGTCATATTGTATGGCTCTGAATTGAGCAATGAATGATGGACGTGTGAGTGAGTATTTCTGTGCATTTGTGGATTGAGTGATTGGTGTATTGGTCACATAGGTTGTGTGAAGTAGACATGGAATTAAATGTGTGGTTACTAGAAGGCTCACTCAAGTCAGAAATCACAAACCTGTGGGGGGTGTAGCTTGAAGTTAAAATTCTGCATATACACACTAGCCACTCTTATGACGTGTGCTTATTTTCAGTAGGATAAATAAATATTTCAAAGCTGACTTATAGTGATGAATGAACATTGCAATTTACCTAAAATATCTTGGAAGTTATGAAAATAGTTGATGTAACGCTACTATGCATAGGGACTATCAGTCATTGGAAAGTGCAAGTGCCTAACATTTTCTATTTTGGAGTGACTGTTTTTTTAGAGGCATATGTAAGTGTGCAAGAGCAAAATACAGCCATTCAAAGTGAAAGCATCCAGTGGCTAGCGTGGGATGATATGCTGATCTATACATTCTACTGGGGTGGGAGGAGTATCATTTGAGTGATATGTCAACAGACCAATGATGAAAGAGTGTTGATTGGGAGCCCCAATATATGTATGTATTTTTTGTATGATATTTTCGGGAAAACATGAGGCTGACAAGACAGCTAAAGCTGTATTTAGGACAGACCTAAAAAGCGTCATTAATATAGCTTTCTGGACCAGTTAACATATTTCCTTGATACAATTGTGAGAGACAATTTGTTTACTTCAAAGATGGTCTATCAAATTCCAGCAGAAAATCAACATTTCCCACACGTCAAACTCCGATTAGAGTCCTGCACAGTTCCTATAATTAGTATGACACCACCCAATAATTATTTCTATGGTAATAAAAATAGCCTTTTCTATATGCTCCTTTGTTTTACTTTCAAAACCATGACTTCGCTATATTGTATTTCAAGAGCACAAAATTGAAGAGGCTTAAAAAAACCCAGAAGTGAGCTTTCAGGAGTTTTCCCTTAAATGGTACCACAGAAAAAGACACAATGTACCAAACCGTTTTTCTGAATTTGATCCCACATTTTAAGGGTCTGATTTGCAAAAGCAATAATAGTCCATTGGATGGGCAACCCCCAATATTTGTTCACCCCGGTTAATATCTATCTAGGAGTGTACTCATTTTTGGGCAATAATGCTTAAATAATGCCATTATAAGAGGTCCAATAACATAATAAACCACAAGGATGAAAGCTGAGTAGTTTGTGAAAGTCACCTGAAATCTGATATTCCTTTGTGGGACCATGAAACTGTAATACTGTACATGTTGATTTGATTTTGTTTACAATAAAAGACACACTGTTAAATTAAACACAAATGTAGTGTTATTTACTTTGCACATCGCCTGACAGCAGGTGGTTCTGTGAAGAGGTTTGCCGCTGGATTAGGAACAGTTTCTAGATGAACTGGAGCAAGACCACCCCAAATTATTTCCCCTTCTTGGGAGTAAACATGAATATTGGTGGAAGTGAGGTAACAGCCAAGTGGTGGGGCAAATTCAGCAGCTGCCACGTTGTAGAACAATAGGTAAAGGTGTAAAATGAGGCGTAGAGTCGTCATTTTGAAATGCAGAGCAGTCTGATAGGTACCTGATGAAAGAAAGTAGAGAATAGATACATGAATGAATTAGTGGACCGATAGATGGACATACGGGTCCATGCAGTTGTTGGGTGGATGCATGGATGGATGGATGGATTTACAAATGACTGAACTGTTAAAAAAGCAAGTGCTTTATTTGAGGAAACAAAGCTATACCATAAATGAAAACACATTCAGCATGTAAATAAATATATATGAATACCACATTTTAAAGGCTGATAAGAAACACAAAACCATGTCTAGGCACTCACCAACAATCATACACAATATGAACTTATTACCCAACTCTCCCTCAAACTCACTCCTAGCAGTCCCAAATTGCTACTCCTTGACTCCCATTAGTCCAGTTAGGAATTGGAAAACTCTGTCTGCTTCAAAGTACCTCTATTATAATTCTACACACCAAGGCCCTCATTTACAAGAGGCCTGTCCAGCTGGAGCGACACTTTTTATGATGATTTGGTGGTGCAGGCCTCTCAATCATATTGGTGAGGCAATGCAAAGCCACACTACATGGCTTTGCACTGCTTCATAGATATGAGGTAAGGAAAGGCAGCTCAAAGCGCTACCTTGCATTGCTCTACATCAAGGAGGCATTCAATGGATGTTGCTGTCTGTTTTCACTCCATACCAATGGATTTTGGCACTGTCCCAGATTTAAAACATCATGTAAATCTGGAGCAGTGCCAAAAACATACAACTCCTCAGCAGGAATAACGAGGAGAAATGTGTGATGCATTCTGCAGCAGACATAGATGAGGAAAATGCCACTTGTGATTGTTTTTGTGCAGGAAGATTCCCATTCCTGCACAAAAACAAGCATGCTAACAAAACAGACACCCTTGCACCATGGTGCAAGACTGCCTGCTTTTGTGCTCAGCTGCAAACTGTGCCTAAAAGGACAGTAATGCACCATATCTTGTAAATA
Organism: Lissotriton vulgaris; assembly: GCF_964263255.1. Taxonomy (NCBI): domain Eukaryota; kingdom Metazoa; phylum Chordata; class Amphibia; order Caudata; family Salamandridae; genus Lissotriton; species Lissotriton vulgaris. Next base: position 1,298,812,257 of record NC_141695.1, on the reverse strand, counting down.
TGGTGCATTCTTGACCTTTCGAATTGGCGTAGGACAGTGCAGTGCAGGACTTGCTGGGCTGCCCTACTCCAATTCTTTGTAAATGAGGCGCAAAGTCTTTAGTTTTCTTGTGTGCTGAATGCATTACCCACATACCTTTTAAATATCAATGACATTTTTGAAGAAACTAAGGCCATAGTCTAAGCTCTGGTTCAATATTAGAACACAGTGGAGATTTAAGGGAAAGAGGAGGCATTTATTTCAAAAGGATAGTGCCTCCCCATCACCTATGATCAATTAGTAACCACTTGTTTCTTGCTGCAAAAATAAAGCTGCAGCGATGAGATGCTTATTCATTTGTTTTCTGAATCCTTTTCAATGCATCTCATCAGGGCATTCAAGGTTTGCCAGCTGTGATATACTTCAAATGGACAGAACCACTTAACATTCAATGTAGACATTGCTCTAGTCTACTTTAGAGATAGTTCAAGTGTAAGTTACTTTTCTTAATTTCACTCCCTCCGTTGTCTTCTCTTTTGTCATGTCACTATCTGTATTTCACTTGTTTTCTTTATGTTAGTACCTTCCTTTTACTCTATTTTACTTTCTTCCAAATTTCTGCTTTTCATTCTCCATTCCTTTCTGTTTCTACACTTTTTAATATTTTAGAGGTCTTTGTGAAATAGTACAAACCAAAAAAATTGTCACCTCTATCTTTTTTATGTGCAGAGTTTTCCGCCCTGACATTGGAGTCTCTGCAGTTTTTGCAGTTGTAAAGTTACCATTAAATCTCAATTTTCTGAATACAGAAATAGTAAATGTACACAAATGTGTACATTTACCTTGGTAAATCAGGTGCACAGTCTACTAAGAGTAACATATAGTTTTTAATATTGGGCAAAAGATCAAAGGGGCACACAAAATCAAGAGCTTCCTCTGACCATGCTCTCTCTGATAATGAAACCTTGTGAAGTGGCGTTTCATGTATTTTCCAGTGTATATCACACACTAAACATGTGCTGTATCCATCAATAAATGTAGAAACTTGTAAATCCATTGAATGCCACCAATAGTACTGTTTCAAATTTTTACAAGTGGCATTTACACCTAAACGACCATCAAGTGCCTCTTTAACTAAGATATCCCTAATGGTTGAGGGAGGAACGCACATAAAGGTGCAATAAAACACCCTTATTACTGGAAATTTCACTAGGAACTGGGAAGTAGGGTCTGAGAAAGAGATCATAATTTCTCTCTCTTGGCTAGCTCTCCTTCATGTATCGATAAGGGCTGAAGCACAGTATCATTCTTAGATGCTTCTAGCCACTGCTGAGCTGTGACTACCCCCTTGTCACCCAGGATGTCTTCCACTAGAGCTACTACACATTCAAGTTCCTCGTCTATAGGTTCCATTCCATCATCAAAAGGCAATCTAAATAAGCAATCAGCTTTAATGTTCTGACCGCTAGGCATATATTTGACTGTGTAACTTTGATAGCAGCCTGACTAGCCTGGAAGAGGCTTTGCCAGAACCATTGTCATTTACCATGTACAAAAATGGTTTGTAGTCAGTAAATATATCAAAATGTAAACCCCATAAAAACTCTTGAATTTCTGTACAGCCCAAGAACATGCTAATGCTTAGCACTTAATGGTCCTATAGCTGGATTCTGCTTTCCTTAGAGAGCAAGAAGCAAAAGCAATAGTATACTCCGTGCCGATGATCCTTTGGGATTAGATAGCTCCAAGACCCACCTAGCTAGCATCACATATACATGGTCAAAGCGCATGTTCCGAGATCATAGGGTGTTTGATTTTCATGGATGCCTAATTTACTGAATCAGACCAGATGTACATCTCACCCTTCTTGAGCAGGTTGCGAAATGGTGCATATCCTTTGACGAAAAACAAATAATACTCACTTGACCCAAAGAAGTAGCAATAAGTATCCTTTCTCAGGGAGGGCAACATCCTAAATGGCCCGGATTAGAGAACATTTCTGATATATGCCTTTATAACTCAAGGCATGTACTGATAGTTAGTACTTACTCTAAAATCAACTTATGTTTATGGGCATTATCAGCAAATATCAGCAAGTTGTCTTGGAAAGTCTAAACTCATTCTGTGTTAGACAGGATGGTGTCCATCGACTTCTGGAAAACACTGGCTGCAGAGGCTAGACCGAACAGAAGTCTACAGTATTTTACTCTCTGAAAGGCGTGATAAATTTAGTTAGCACCTAGCAATTTGCACCTATGGGAACGCGATGATAAGCAGATCTGAGATTGAGGAAAGGTAAAAAAAATGATTGACCAATGGTTACCAGACGTTCATGAATTTTGGGTAGGGGATGACAGCTATTAATATATTTTTATTGAGTGTTCAAAGTTCTGCCCATAGCCAAATCTCACCAGACTTTTTGCGCACAACAACAATCGGACTAATGGCCTCCTTAACCAACTCATGCAACATTTAATTAGGTTCTCCCTTAAGGGAATAGGTTTTACTCTGTGAACAACAGTTATTGTGTTTTTCTTGAGCCAGATTCTGTGAACGAAATGGCTAATGAAACCAGTATTCTTGTTGAAAATTTCAGGAACATTTTCCAAAATATGTGTGACTCACTCTGTGTTGGTAACATAACCCTGGGATATAGTAGTATCTGCAATCCTAACAAGAGGATCTTTATTAGGCACAAGCATAAGACCCAACTTGGCTAAATCATGCCAGCTTACAATATTTCTCCCCTTTATTGCAACGTATATCTTAGTAGAGGTCTGGCTCCCAAGACATGTAATCTTGTCTACAAAGTATTCAAGCATGTCAATATCCTGATCACTGTATGCTTCAACCTATTTAAATAAAACAAAGTGTAGAAATAAATGTTATGAAAATATTTGAATTAATTTTAAGCAATTCTATAATCACTTTAAGTAATTATTTATCCACATTAAAAATAAATATTTTTTGTTTTTGGTGGGAATCTATTTTATGTATTTACAATAAATATAGACCAAAGTAAGAAAACATTTACAGCACTATTACATTATTTTTAAATACATCTTTAATTATCTGAAATATATTGTAATTTATTTAAATTCTTTTTCAGAATTGAAAATTAAATAATAAGTTCCCAACAAAGATAAAACATTATTTGGATATGCATTAGTAACTATATAAAAATTGATGCACAGAATTAATGTAATTTCATTATATTAAAAATTGAAATATGTTGAAATGTAATAATAAATATTTACTATTTTTATATTTGTTAAGCCTATAATAAATGTCTGTATATTTGTACGCATCTTAGATAAGTTAATTTATTTGAGCACTATTTTCTATGGGGTTATTTTAAGTCCTTACCTCCATTATTTTGCATGGTATTGTGTTGCAGTGCCATTGGTTGGCTATGTGTGATGCTTGGTTAACTACTACTTTGGCAGCAGTAACTTACACTCAGAAAGTTGGCATCACTCAGTTTTTGAAGGGGTGGAGAATTGTAAGATACACTATTTGAATGCCTTTATGCTGATATTTTGTGATTAAAAAAATAGTGGACTTACTCATAGGTATAAATTACACAAAAGTATAAGTTAGCATTGTAAATCAGTCCCTTAATTTTCTAGTGAGGCTCTTCGGCAGTTAATGTCAGAAACCTCATCATATATTTTATAATCAACAACATTTTTCACATATAACTACTTTGAAACCAGCATAATATAATGAAAAAATGGTTATTAGTATGAAACATCAAGTCATACTATCACGAGCACTGCGATAAAGATTATCCTTCTGTAGTTAATTTATAATGTTGATAAACATGTTGAGGTCGGAATACCCCGCAAACTTCATCAGAAATGGTTGTGTTAACTTGCTCAGCTCATTTACTATCTAAATGAGGAAGGCTGTTGTAGTAAAAATTGCCAGAGCTGTTTTAGTTCAGAGTCTAGTCCTGTAGACAATTCCACTAGGTCCATCTGGAGGATGAATAACTTTTAAGAGTTGAAATATCACAAAAAAGAAGACATCAAACACAAGCTAATTTAGGAATCCAGTACCTCTCCATCAAGCCCAAAATGGGTCAGTCCACCACTACACAATCCTTCCTAAGCCCCTAAACAGCATCCATAATCTAGCTCGGCACTATCGATTCCTCTAGTGCTGCTGCTGAAATCTTCACCAGTACCATCTTTCTGTTCATTCTCAGCCCATTTCTATAATGCTGACTGAGCCTTTACTTTACCTCCTGGCCTAAGCCCACCTTGTGGTACTTCTTTCAAGCAGGCTTCCAGCTTGCACACTACTCTCATTGTCTCCCACACCAAACCGTGCCCACCATCTAAGTGGGCTCAACTTATATTTCAGGTATCTCAACAAAATATAACTAACATTACCTCCAGCTCCTTTGCTACTTGAACCTAGCTCCATCCCACCATAATCACACACTAGGAGACCCTCTCCCACTAGTCAGTGCACCTTCCTCAAGCTCAGAAACATTTTTTGACAATGGACCAAAACTAGTCTGGGAAATAACTGAGAATTTGATAGCGTGTTTCTTCTTGGTTGGGAACAAACAAAGAACTTGGGATCAATATGCTCAATGCTTATTCAATCCTCCGGTTTGTCCGACTCCAGTGCCAGCAATCAGTAGACCTGGCTCTTATCTCCTCCAGGCTGGACTACGGCAACACTGTCTAATTAGTACTTCCCAAATCCTTCATACTTCAGTTACAGTTTATTCAAAATATGGCAACTCATTGAGTCCTTCGTTTGCCCCATTCAGAGACAATCTGAACAGCTTTCATTGGCTTCCAGTTTGAAAATGTACCATTTCAAGATATTTTGCATCTGCCACAGAGCCTGCTACAAACTGGGTCCAACCTTTATCAGCTCCAAGTTAAATAACTACATACCAAGCCATTTACTTCACTCCACAACAACTAATCTACTAAATATTTTCCAGGCAAGGATGGCCAGTACAGATGGGAGGTCCTTTAGGCTCAAGTTCTGGATCCTTGTATCTGCTTCTGTTCAATTTATTCTGGCTCACTAAACTTTCAGTAAAGTAATTAAAGCCTGTTTTTTCCTAAATGTTTTAAAGTACTAACACATCTTTCTTGAGTTAGCTACTTCTACTATTCACTAATTTGCATAAGCAAAATGATAACTTCATGAAGTCACTGTTAGCACTATATCAAGTAACTTTTCATTACTTCATTCACGGATAAACCCTCAAGACCTGGCTCTTCGGCTAAATAGTCCTGCGGACCCCCCCCTTAGCACCTTGACACCCTCAAGGGTGAGTAGCGAGCTCACAATTCCCTGATTGATTGATTGATTGATTGAATGAACATTCAGTAGTTCACACTTTATAATTTGTGAAGTCCTCTAAACCTGTGTCAACCTGAATCTCACTGATCATCAGACACATACATAATCAGTCATTTTACACATGCATAACCCTTACCTTTTTTCGCACAGGACCTGTGCCCAGGTCTTCATTAAATCCTTCCACCTCATGCTCAGTTAACCTTTGGTACACCAGCATTCATTGTCCTTTGTCATTCAACTATATGCCTCAAACACTATATCTAACACACCAAAGGCAGCAACGCTAACAATCTCATCTACATCAAACCTAATTCATACTTGCAACACATTTGCATCCCCTACAAAACATCATCTATCCTTCATCTTTTAAAACACCTAATCAACCAAGGCACACATTAACAATCCATTTAATTACAAACAATAAACTAGATGATATTTGCCTTAATTCTCTATTCTTGATTTCTTAGTACCTCAAAATGACAGATCTTCAAGGGACTCAGACAAGCCAAAATCAGCAATGGCATAGTAGTCATTTGAAAACTCCCTCAAGTGCAATACCATCTCCACCCAACACATGACACATTTGATTGCCTTATGCCAGCCATATACCTTACACTGCAGGCACAGTCCAACTAAACAAATCATACTATTTACCCAAGTGTAAAGTTGTTTCAAGAACATACAGAGTATATAACAATGTGCTTCATGCTCGCCACAAACTTCTTTATATAGGAGTTGAATAATGACTGGGGATCCCTAACTGTAAACATATCACAGCCATCAACAATCTGGCAAAATGATACAACCTGCAAATTTGCAGCTCCTTACCAGCTCATGCAAAAGGCAGCACTCTCAAGGTAGGTTTCAGGGACTCCAATTGAGTCACACGCTTACATCCCATCAGCATTACCTGGTGGTTCAGTTCCACACCCATGTGTGATCATACCTTCAAACCCCAATATCTTTCCCCATAAAAAAACAAGCCCAGGCATTGAAAAAGCACACCCCATCCACCATTCCAGATCTCTTTGTCTCCTCACTCAAACAAGCAAGCCCCGTAACAAATGTCAATATAACAGCTAAAGATTTCATATATTATACAGAACATAGACCAAAGAGCACCAATACAACACAAAAGGTCCAGCTTCAGCCAACCAAACTTTGGCTGAAAATAAAATCTCCACAACTATTACCAAAACGAATGAAACTCAGGAAAGAGTAGAAGGCCATTAGAGCAGAAGCTCGTAATTCTAACAGCAAAGTCCATCTTCATCCAAAATCAACATGCAACATCCCCAAAAGCACCTGTGTTTTTTCCGTCACATCAAAAAACAATTTACACCTACAGCCAGCCTTCTTCACAGAAAAGAGATACATTTGTACTGAACATCAAATCCCCTACACCCTGACCCACTTAAAATCTTCAAACCTGGGAGGTGTCAAACTAATCTCTACCAAAGAGGTGGTGTGCACCATTTTATAAGTCAAGCCCACAAACTACTTTATGGTTTTATCCCTGATAAAAGAATCAAACACTTCACCATGTTCCATGATTATCTGGAGGGAGCAGAGCCCTCCCAAAACCAGGGAATCTTCACTAGCTCCTTCAAAACATTAGAACCACGTCATTCAAAGTAGAGCCTAGATCCTACACCAACAGTCAACTACCACTCAGTGACTAACCTCCAATGACTGGGAAAATCCATTGAAAGAATTCTGGCAGAACAGCTAAACACTGCCATTTCCAAGGACGAGTTCCTGGCCATCTCCATGTCTTTGGGAAGATGGAGTTGTGTTGCAGTATCCCCCCACACACACTTTTTACCTGGTTATGATGCAGCATTGACTGAGGTGTATGGGGTCCCTGCTAACCAGAGTCCCAGTACCAGTGATCTTTCCCAAAACAGTAAAACAATTGACACTACTTCAGCCACCATAAAAGTCGCTAGTAAATGGTACTCCTGGTAACTAGAGCACTGGTACTAAAGAGGATCCTCTACGGCTGCAACACGAATTGTGCCACCCAATGGACCCCTCACCAGAATCATGCAAACTTCAATTGCAGGCTGTGTGTTTTGGCACAGACAAAACTGAAGAGTGGACATGGCACACATTTCGTGTGCCATGCCCATAGACACTGTATAGGATTAAGGTAAGTCACCCCTACTATAGGCCTGACAGCCCTAAGGCAGGGTGCACTACACCTAGTGTGCGTACATATCTGCATGAGCAGATATGAATCTGCAATATCTAAGCATATTCGTGGATATTGTAAGTGTGCAGGGAATCCATAGAGAGTATATGGGCTGGATACTTGTCATTTCGAGTTCCCCAGCTCCATCGTGGCTCCTCTGTACCCTAAGATGTTTGGTACCAAATCTCGTCCAGTGTTGGATTTAATAATAAATGCACACAGAGGTGTGCCCTCAAACCTCCCAAACACTGGGTGGTCTCTGACAAGTCTAAGCCAGCCTACAACCATCACGCATGTTTCAGACCTCATAGGGTGAGAGTCTTTGCTCTCAGAGCCCAAGAACCATGTCTGCCTTGGGTGAAGGTGTTTTACACCTCCTCCAGACCAGAATGTCATTCCAAGGCCGGAAGCTTCCAATGCGATGCTGCCTTTGAAATGCAACCTAGGCATCTCCAGATAGTGGAGGATGCCAACCCCCTGTCCTGCTCCACATTTGGTGGGAGGACAGGAGGGAAAATTAGTTAGATGAGGAGATGGGCCTACATACAGCCGGCACCACCCGTAAGGTGGAGACTGTGATGTGGAACCCACTTTTCAGATTCCTCCATTTTGTGTTGAAAGGAATTAGCCAATTAGGGTCAGGGTTGTGCCCACTTCCTAAAGGACGTGGTCCCATAGAGGGTGAGGCACACTAAAGAAAGATAGCCCATTCTAAATGTAGCATTTAACAGGCATAAGAAGAAAACAGACAAAGAAGAACTGCTGTTCCAAGAATGGAGTACCTGCTGCCGAATTTTGGTGTAAAACCCTGTTAATTTGTCCTGCTGCTGAGAGGCCTCCAAGTACACCAGATCACCTCCAGCTCTTCGACAATCGCCAGAGATAGTGGCAACTGCCACTAACAAAGGGTGGTGAGGCAGGTGGGGGGTATGCGGGGAGAGTACGGGTGTGATAGTAATAATATAAATAAGAACTTTCCTGAAGCCTCAGCCGCCCTCCATGTTGCTTCGCTCCTGCTGTCCTCTTCCTAGTACCAGCAGCTCCTAGGGCAGATTCCTATCCGATCCCTTTGCTGCAGAGCAACACATGGATTGGCCTGAGCGGGCTGGAAAGATGCTCTGCTCAGGTCAGAGAGTATGTGGTGTTCCTCCAGCCCAAATGCTGAATGCTGATGGCTGGAGAAACCTAAATGGACATCTGTGTTTTGGTCGGCCTGAGATAGCCGGCCAAACACATATGCACACATTTCTCCTTTCCGCTCCCTGCACAAGCTGGCTCAAAGCCAGCAAACAAAAAATAAAACAATGCTAGAACATAATTTTGTTTTTCATTTGCTGGCTCTGTGCCAAGCAGTGGGGCGAAACTCCTCCACCATTGCGAAGGAGCCACTGCTGCGCGGGCCAGAGAACAGCCTTGGAGTAGAGTAACTACTCCCTTGCAGTCGCAGACACCAAACCTGCAGAGTCTGACTTATTGTCTTGCCACTCCCTGGTGAGCACCCAAACCGGAAATGGTAAACTAGTTCTCGAGGTTCCGATCTGTCCACCCACCAACTGAGAGGATACCAGGACCTACTAGAGCTGTGCCATAACAATACCAGCAATACTGGACCAACTGCAACCAACACCCAAATGGAGAGTCCAATTCACACTTCAACTGCCGAGGAAGCAAGCACCCCTTGAGGGACATCATGACCCATGAGACCTACTCCGGTAGTGGCCCAGCTGTTCCGGAACTGCCCCTGCAACCTGCCTGTCCCTGACCGTGAAGACCATCTTGATGCACAGAGCCCAGCTGACCTATCTGCTCTGCACCCAGCCCGCACACCCTGTGATCCAAAGAACAAGCTGTGCTCTATGGTCCAGAGGCCTTTGTGTCCCGATCCCTCATTTGGGACCCCTACGGACATACCTGTAAGTCCACTTGTGTAGCCTTTTTTGAGGTGGGCCCCTTCTTCATAGGGCATCAGCTACAAACAACCTCTGCATCTTGTGCCTGAACAAATATGGAACATTCCCAATGATCCACTGGTGGACCATTGGACCCTGGCCTGCTGCTACACTAAACCTCGAAGGTGAACCCTTAGAATCGACTGTACCCTTTTATCTGCATTTCTGTATTTTTCTCCAAAGACTTTCATTGTGCACAACTGCACACAGCAGTGAGTTATTTTCTGAACATTGAACATTCATAACTAAAAAAGAACTTACCTGTGAATGGAGTAATTGGTCTTAAAAAATATAGAAAAATCTGTTTTATTTTTGTAAATTGGTCTCAGATTTATTCTTGAGTGTGTGTTTCATTTATTGCCTCTGTGAGTACAGCAAATGCTTAACCCCTTCCATACGTTGGACAGCCCCCGGCCGTCCGACGTAACAGTGGGTGTGTGCGTCGGACTGTGGGGGAATTTGATGCTTATCGAAGATGTTAAACTACCCTCTAGTAAGCCTAACTGCTCGCCCACACTGCCACAAATAGAGCATTAGTATTATCTACTTTTGCTTCTGTATACCAATGGGGGGCTCACTGGACTCTCTGCACAGTGTACACTATATAGAGAGTCAGCTTCCTACAAGGTCCATCATATCTTTGACAAAGGCAATACCTGTTTTAATGACCGCAAAAGATTTCATACAATACTGGAAAACATGAAATGCAGTCTTTTTATTGAGATACTCGGATAGAAAATGAAAGACTGTGGGGTCACCACACACCAATATGCTGATAACACATAATTGTATCTACAGAATCTGTTATAATTGAAAGGCGTCTTCCCCTCACTCTCCCCTAATACCAAATCCTGAAACTTCACTGTAGAATAAGCCCTAACACTTATCATACACATCATCATTGTGGTTGGCGCAATCTTCATCTATAAACTTGGAATAAATCTGCCACTTCATCCAACTCCACACAAAATATTTTAGTAGAGTAGCACACTCATTGGTCATATCTAGACTGGACTTTGGCAATCCCATTCATGCTGGCATATCCCTTTGCTCCAGAGCTCTAATGTTATGTTATGTTATGTTAATTTCGATGTATATAGCGCCAAATCACCAACAGGTCTCTTAGCACTTGCTTTGGGAACCCGTCCTGGCTTTCCCTGCGAGATAACCCCTACTGGGCATCCCCAAGGTGAAGACCAGGCATCCCATCGCGGTGGGGCTAACCTTTACTTGGCGGCTGAGTTTATAAACTCAGCAAAGACGAATGGCCAAAGCAGTCCCATTCTTCAAAAGCTGTACTGGCTTTTGATGGCAACCAAAATTGAGTTCAAAATAAGCTACCAGGTACATTAAACAATATGGGGCAAGAACACTTATCTTGTGAAGATTCTAACATTAGGAGGCGGGTCAAGAAGCTTAAGAAGCAAAAACATATGTCTTATACAAACACTGAAGTTCAAAATGTTCACCCTTTGCCCTAAACTAAGGCAGTAAACTCTGTTCACCACTTTCAGAAAACACCCAAGGCACGTCAGGCAAACAATTTCTCACATAGTGAGGAAAATTATTACTTCTAATGAAAACCCCACTCTCCCTTATCAACTCATTTGAATTTTCTTCTTGCTGAGGTCATGCATTTAATCCCTCTTACCACTTCCAGGAAACCCATGCACACACAGACAGCTTGGTGTCAAACTTTAACAATCTTATTCCACCTACGTACTGCTTGCTTCCCATAAGGACTGCTAGGGTATCCTGCTCATGTTTTATAATTACTCTCTTTGTATTTTGATGTATCCTGTCATAATTTCATTGTTTAAATATAAAGCGCCCAAACACCTATCTTGGTCAAGGTGTACTATAATAGTGGTCAAATAAATAAATATTTTATTATGATCTAACCAGAGTTCGAGGAGTTCTTTTAGGGCAGCTTTTGGTTCATCCTGCGAGGATGTTGTCTACTGTAGCCCAACTTGTGGATTGGATAACTTTGAAGATTTTTGGTATCCCACAAAGCTTTCAAACTTAGACAACCTTTGTTCCTTATAGACAAGCTCAACGTTCACCAACTATTCCTTAGCAAGGCCCCCAAGATCGTTGTAAAGCACATGCTAAAAATACAATTATACAAAAAGCATACATTGATGTAAACTATAGACCTTTAGCTGGTATCCTGATAATCAGCAGAACTACTGGAGTAGACGGTCCCCAAACACCTCCAGAGTATTCTAGACAACACCAAGTTAGATACAAAGAAATTGAGAATTTTGCCCAGTCCTGATACACAGACAGTTTTATTGAACATGGTAAGGATCATTCAATGGATTGTCAACACAGATGCAGCGGCAATGGTGATGTTCTTGGATCTCCCTGTACCCTTTAAAAAACATAATCAAAGTCTACTCCAGTGCAGGTTCCAGAAGGCGGCTCACACTGCTGACTCCAACTATACCTTTTAGATGGGCCCTCTGCTTAAGAGCAGACAGTGATTTCCACACCCATGTTAAGTTGATTATGAGTATCTCCTCACACTCATCAAATTCAACATTTGTAGACAACCACCTATATCTGTGTCAAAGCAGACACATCTGAACTATCAGTCCTATGCAGAGGGCACCCAGCTGCTATTAGACATTGATGACTCTTACAACAAGTGCGAAAGTTCAACGGCCTGTCTTGCTGAAATATAAACATGGATGCAAGGGTATTAGCTCCACATAAAGGCTTCCAAAACTGAGGTTATCATTTTCAACAGCAACATATGTATCAACAACTAACAGGGAATTCTCCATTTTCTTTTGGCAATAAAAACAATCTTGCAAATACGCCAATAATTCCAAAAACAACATGCAAACTCCACTTCTTTTCCAACCTTTGTGGTGATTAAAGTACCTTGCCAATAATTTCAAGAAAAAGAAGTTTGGCAACACCAACAATTGATGATGATTTCCTAAATCATAGCTGTGGCAAATAAATATTAGTTGCCAGCTAAATAAAATGTAGGTCTGCTAGCTCCCATTTCATCATGCAAACAATATGCATTTGTAGATTACCATAATGCTCCTGTAATGATGCAAGAGATTTACTTGGAAAAAATCAAAAACATCCAATTGCCTGGCTATTTATACTCCTCAGGCAAAGAGGTTCTAGTGTCTTTTCATGCTAAATGCACTGGGTCGAAGGTAAGAGTTTCCCTGTTGGTTTCTAAATTGTGGAAGAGTATTCCAGCTCCAACAAAACAGTTCCTACTAAATGTTTTGGTGATTGCTTTAGACTCCCCTTTTGTCACAGGTAACCCAGTGGCATTTGGAATCACAGAACCTAGAGGCACAAGTCATAGAGTGGGCTACATCAATGCACTATGTACTTACCTGCTTGTTTTGCACCCAATGCTGTCACCTTTGTGGAAATAATGCTTCACAAATGCTCTCTAAAGAAAACAGTTAGAGAGAAAACATTGAAAAATATCTAGATATTTGAACTGAAGCAATATATACATGTAGAGGAGTACAAAACAACAAAAGATGAACATAAGCATGGCATGACAATGATGGAGTGGAAATGTTGTATTTGCATTTTTCTCATTTGCAAGGGTGAATCATAAGCATATGTAGAGTGCACCCTTCTTTAATCCTGCCTTGTGTAAATGTGAGTGTTAGAACTGTGAACGTGTTAATATATTTACGTGACATATTTTAGTTTATTGACAAGTAGTATGAAGTGCTAGAGTAGGAAATAGATGTAACTAGCAGAAAATGCTAATATGGAGAAATCGTGATGTGAAGTCAGATATTACTCATCTTTCTATAATTTGGTAAATGTGTTACTTGAAATTCAAAATTAATTATGCAACTCGTAATGTTAAATTCATCGTTCTTATGTTAACCAAAATCGTAGACCTGAGTTGCAACCCTGACAACTCTCTCTTTAGGATTAATGTTCCGAATTTCATATGGACTATGGCAGGTAAAAAAAGCATTCTTTAGGCAAGCAAATGTCTTTGTTTTAACTACCAAGCAAGGAGAGAAGTTATAGTTGCATGGCTTGGAGGTGATGAGGGAAAAAGTTGGTTTCAAACGGGAGAAGGCACGGAACCCAAGGACTAATTGTTGCAATGGGATGTACATGGAGAACAGCGTTGAAAAGTATGCTCCTGATTGTACCCATTGTGGAGTACATGCGAGAGTGTATCTTGGGTGTTCTACCTGGGAATAACTTGTTGTTGGAATTAGTGATAGGGCCCAGCATCTTCCTTGCCTTTGGAGAGAGAGCATCACAGAGCGAGCTCATTCTCTTTTAATAGTGGCTTGACACTGCTAGACCCATCTCAACAGTGAAGAGACTTCTTAGGAAGGCTCAACGACGGACTCCTTTCCTCCTGATTCAAAAAGCTTACTCATTAATGTAGGGATGTCACTATAGCGACAGAGAAGGGATAGATGTAATGCTCTTCATTCGTCAGCCCTCAATGCAGGGACATTTGGACGACTCTTGCTTCTTGATTGTATACTCCTTCCCGAACTAATAGTTTTGTTTATGATGCACCTTCTAAATGGGTGAGCAGATTTGGATTCATGCTGTTTCCGTTGTATTTCTGTACCCTCGTGCTGAGGTGTGTTTATGTTCAGTTATTGTTGGTTTTCTGATAAACCTAACTAGCCTTACTCAATTGTCCTTTGGTTATTATGCATCAGGAGCAGTGTTTCTAAATTGACTGTGCATTAATGATTTTCTCCCCTTCACACTTTCATGCTGCATAAAAGACCCATGGGAGTGTGTCTCTAGAAAAGTTCCAGAACAGCTTTCAACAATAAGTTGGATGGATACAATTTAGTTAGCAGAAAGTTTTAAGCAAGTTTGAGTAACTGCATTGTGAATTTCTGTCAGAGATTGGGACTAATAAGCAAGAGGTTATTGTTAAGAGTTCCTGTCATGGGGGTTAAGAAGAACATATGAACTTAACATTGAAAAAAGTACAGGGAGGAGAACATAAAATATTTTGGAGAGGCAAGATGGACTAGACTCAAAAAGCATTGAAAGAAGGGGGGAGGCAACAGGAAGAATGACTGGGAGCAAGTTATTTCAAATGGTCACCACATGGCTAAACCCATCAATATTTATATACAATAGTAAGATCCTATATCGTACACCTGTCTAGTTGCCTGTCAGAATATCAATCACAAACATATTGTGCAACTAAAAGTACTGGGAATGGATTTTTTTTATTTAAGGAGCACAGAAAATGGGTGTAAAGTGGTTGATGCAAAAAGAGAGAAGTCGTGAGGTGCAGAGTTTGAAGTCAACTTGAATATTTATTTTTTGATAGATGGAATATGTTCTAGATAAATTGACTGGTCACAAACAGACTGCATTTTAAAATAGTTTACTGGGTTACAGCACCTGCTGTAGGGATCTTTCTATACCCAGCAAGCTCCAGAGAATATTAACAGTAAGATAACTCTGGTATATAAAGCTCTTGCTGGAGATATCTGTGTGAATCAAATACACAAAAACACACATAGCAAGCCGGGCCTCTTTCCAAAGCGTCAAAGTATGTGAACAATTCTGTCCCGTAATGTTATCCAAAGCGATTGCCAGTAGTTTAGATTATTAATAGGCATTTCTCCAATCACATTTTTGTGTCTGAGATCTGTGTGGAGCCTAGTCAGAGATTTCACTCATCATAAAATAGGATAGAAAGCTAATGTGCTTGCTGCAAAGCACTCTGGGTAACATATAACTCACAGATTTGTATTGTTTGTAGATGGTTTAATGCGATTATTTTTTTAGAGATACAGGAGTTACCTGCAGGTTACAAGATTCAGTTCTTTGCAAACTAGCTTAGTGTCTTTGTGAGTAATTAACCTGCATCAAGGAGCTGCATGTAAACTGCAATGCATAAGTTTACATTTGTGTTATTTCTCAATCTTTTGCTATTCTAAGGCTACTAAAAATACATTCTTAGGGAGCAATAAACATTTATCACAAGTCCTATATAAATAGATATTGATATAATTACTCCTATAGATAGATACATCTAATGTTCTTACTGTGCATGCATATCAGTTTCCTGTAAAGCTTGGATAAGAAAAATACCTGGCTCTACATCATAGGTTATCGCTTTAGTGCTTATGAAGTGACAAACTCAGTATCTTTGTTTGTATGATGGCATTGCCATCGAGTTCTAAGGTTTCAGCTACTTCCCATCCAGAATGGCCCTCGAATAAAAGGAGTGTGTATGGCCTTCAAAGAGAGACCTGAGAAGAGTATGGGCAGCATCTTCAGCCTCCCCCCCAAAAGTGTTGCTTTCTACTGAAGAAGGACAATTATCCTGAAACACGTGTCTAGAGATACACAGCACTGGCTGCGCCAACAAGGGTGGAAAACTGTAGCCTGACATTGGAAAAAAGTGTTATCATGCACTGCATTTATTATGATGCATCGGGGTAAATTGAGAGCTGGAGTGTGAGGCGGTGTGCGCCCACCCCCCTCCTATATGAAAAGGCTCCCTTGAGCTAACGAGCTGACGAGCACTGGTTGATGCACCTGCGCCCAGCGAGTGGTACTGCGACCTGGAAAGACTTTGGGCAGCATCTCCAGCACCCCCAAAAAAAGTGTTGCTCTCTACTGAGGAAGGACAATTATCCTGAAACACATGTCTAGAGATACAGAGCACTGGCTGCGCCAATAAGGGTGAAAAACTATAGCCTGACATTGGACAAAAGTGTTATCATGCACTGCATTTATTATGATGCATCAGGGCAAATTAAGAGCTGGAGTGTGAGGCGGTGTGCACCCACCCCCCTCATATATGAAAAGGCTCCCTTGAGCTAACGAGCTGACAAGCTCTGGTTGATGCACCTGCACCCAGCGAGTGGTACTGAGACCTGAGACGACTTTGGGCAGCATCTCCAGCACCCCCCAAAAAAGTGTTGCTCTCTACTTAAGAAGGACAATTATCCTGAAAGACGTGTCTAGAGATACACAGCACTGGCTGCCCCAACAAGGGTGAAAAACTATAGCCTGACATTGAAAAAAAGTGTTCTGATGCAATGCATTTACTATGATGCATCGGGGCAAATTGAGTGGTAGAGTATGAGGCGGTGCGCGCCCACCCCCCTCCTATAAGAGAAGCATTTTTGTTGGGCCCAGCTGGGCTCAAAAATTGAACCCTCCCTCACCACCAGGTTGCTTTTCTGAAGGCAAAGTAGAAAAGGCGTGGGCCCGCTGAATATAGCCCTGCTTTGGCTAACTGCACCAGGACACATTCAATAGTTTTTTACCAGGACCAGAACAAATCCCAGATCCGCTCACTATTAACTGCTTGAATTGGGATGCGCCTGGAACACCTTCTTTTCCAGCACTTGCAAAAAAAACTATTGAAGCCTAAATCTCTACTACAGAAATACCATGAAGGTAAGTATACTTAGAAAAGTATTGATTTACAGTTAATAAATCAATATTGCAGTGCCTTAAAGATATGTACATTTCATGCCAAGTTGTATAAATGTGGATTTAAGTGTGTTATATCTACATATGCTTATTTTTACCATATTTTCATGGATGATTTTCGGCTATGATATATTATAAGCACAAGATTTAAAACTCAATATTCACATTCACGTAGCTTAACCCCTGTCTAAAAGTTAAGACTACCAGTACCCTGATTTCTCCTATTCACTCCTTGAAATATTTTGCCATTTGTATTAAGTAAATCTTCACCATTAAACTATGTCTCGTTCACAGATATTCTGCTACAAGCGTGACAGATATCCTGTCCCCCTTATACCATGTGCATTATACCTTACAGAACTTGTAGTACAGCGGAGAGATTTTTTCCATGTTTGTGACAGAGTAACCCACACACGAATTCTAAATCAGGCCTTAGGTGATTAGGTTTGGCCAAACCACTAAAAGAGTGTCATAAGAGAAAAAGGACATTTGTATTTTTAATCACTGACATTTTGGGTCATAGAAACTCTAACATTCATCAAAACAAAGTACCAAATCCAGTACATACAAATCACAGTGCAAACCCAGCACATACACACACACACACCCATTGACACCCTTCTCCTCTCCACACACTAAGGGCCCAATTCACAAAGGTATTCAGCACTCATGGTGGAGGTCCCACAGATGTGGTGGCGGCACGCACTGGTTGTGGACCTCTGTACTGCAGTTACTCATTGCGGAGTTTACACCATGAGTGCGGGCCTCCACCATGACTGCGGCGCTCCCACGAGAAATGCCCGTCAGTCTTTTCAGTCTTTTTAATATTTCTGTCTTATCCTCCCCTTTTAGTTGTAATATCTGTAAACCATCTTACCTGTGATTCTAATTTGATTCCAATTCCAAAGATGGTGCATCATAATATACAGAAAATGTAGGGCAGTCCTGCATTCAAGAGCAGCTGCCTATGAGCTGCCTGCCTTTTATCTCTGTGCTGCACACAAAGCAGCCTCTCAAATCTCCCAAGACTTCAGAAGAATTTAATGAATGCCTTCTCTTATTGCCCTGTTAACGTATAATCATACTGGTAGTTTGATCATTATAGATAATGAACAAGTGGGAATCTTTAGAATAGTGATTTATATCATACAATGCATGTTATGGTACTTAAACTACAGAAACTGTTAATTGGTCATGGCAACTTTGGTAGCAGTTCTAAATCATTTTTTACTTGGAGTACAGATCATATATTACTTGTAACATGCAATAATTGGCTTAGTGAAAATATTTTTTTAATAATGGTGTTTGCTATTTGGAAAGAGATTCAGACCTGTGGGCCATGCTGCTTTGAAAGCTTTGAGTACAGTCTTGAGGCCGAAAACTGGGTTAAGTAATGTAATGACTGGCTTCTATTTCCTCTAAGATGATGATCAAGCAGCTTCAATAAGGTGTACCAATTATGTTACCGGAGCAATCGAATAAGGCACTACTTTAATAGCTGATGGGTTTCAATGGATTACAAATAGATTTTATTGAATGTAAATTGAGAGATGGCACAAGGTAGTGTGTGCAAGACTGGGGAATAATGAGTGGGTCAGTGAAAAAAGTATATGGGTGCCATCAATATTAATAGAAAAAGAAAAAGATAAATGTTTGGTGGAAAATAGTTTTTGCCTTAGAAGCGGCCTTCTCTTAAAAAAAGTTGTATATATATGCCATTGTATAATTATTGTCTACTGCATTGTTTGTTGAGTCTTTGTATGAGTTACAAATGATGACGAATCTTTTAGAATGACTGATGGAAGATAAAAAGATATAATGCCCTGAAAAAGTTTTTTAATGTAAATTAATTCCACCAAAATGCGCTGGCGATCTGTTCTTCACAATCTACCTGCACTGAACAACGAATTTGTTCATAATTGTACAGTGACATATTGTGTTAGATGTAGATGTTTTTAAGGATTTATTGATGTGTCTGGCATTTTTTTATTCTTCTGTGTTTATGGTCATTATGTTTTCCGATGTTATACATATTACCTACTGGCGGTCGCCAGTAGGTAGTTATAGTTGGGACCTATTATGCATAGGAAATCTGCAACATTCTATTTCCAATATCTTTGCCACCGATTGATGAATCTTTGCAAAATTTTCCAATGTTTTTGGCCAGCTATGGTCCGCTCCTATCCTGAAAGTTTCGGGTGATTCGTAAAGGCGGGGCCAAAAAACATGGGAGGTCCCAAAACATGTTTTCCCCATGCAATTTCCCATAGGACCTTTATCCACAGCTACAGCCCGAACGTCTGAACGGAATTACGCCAAATTTGGCAAAGAGGTAGTCCTCAGTTCAGACTTGTGGCTTTTGTTTATATGGTATCAATCGGTACAGTAGTACCTGAGAAAATTACAGTTAAATTCATTTATATATCTATGGGTGCGATGGATCCATGGACATAAGCGCACCCTTCCGATCACGCGCTGAATGCGAATTGGCTGTCAAGTGGTTGTCAATATTCAAAACTAGGAACTGTTGGCAGCCATTTTGTGCCTCGGTAGAAGGGAGGCTGAGGAAGTCAGTGAAATATGTTTGCAAAACGGAGAAAGGGGGCAGGTTAGAAATAATCTTACCCTCTAGACCTGCTTAGGGGGTCCCAGAAAGACCCCCAGGGTCCACAAATATTTTTTTTAACCCAGCAGGTGTGTGTATGGTGCGGGGATTGTGCTGTAAAATAAATACAATACTGAGTTTTTTTATAATTAGTCCCCAGGGTGTTAAGTACTGGGGGCAAAATTATTAAATTTCATGTGGGGCCCAGAGGGACCCCCCAGCCTCGGGGATCATCATCGCCCGGGGCTAAAAATAAAAAAATGGTGGGAGGGGAGGGGTCCAAGGTCCCTAAAGCCAGGTGAGCACCACCCTCTGGGGCTTTATGTATCGTGGGAGGGTGACTGTGTGGCCCTCCTCCTAGAGCACTGGAGGGCCCGTTACCCCCAGAGCTAAAAAAAATATGGTTGGGGGCTGCAAGGTCTCCAAAGCCCGGGGGAGCACCACTCCCCGGGGCTTTATGTATTGTGGGAGGGCCGTTTCCTGCAGTGTCCCGGGGATGTCCATCCCACCCTCCCATAGTAAGGAAATCTGTTCTCTCTTTTAAAATGTAAATCAGATTGCTTTTCCACATAGCGAGCTGCATGTTCAAAGCATTGCCGGCTCCCAAACGCATACAAGTTGTGCGTAAAAAAATTGCCCCTATCAGTAATTTCTAATATTCCCGGGGACCCTATCTCCGGGTCTTATAAAAAATGTTGGGGACCGTGGGGGGAGCCACAATGTCCCCATGGTCCTAGCTGGCTCCCCGCGTTCTTCAGGAGCCGGCATTGCTTTTCCTCATGGGGAGATGCTAACTTGCATGTGGGAAAGCAATCTAGTTTGGATTTTGAAAGCGAGAACAGATTTCACTGTTGGGTCTTTAAAAATGCAAACTAAGTTTGCTATGCGAGAGCGGGAGCTGCGAGACTCCCGCTCTCTCATAGCAAACAGCAGTGTCCTGGGGGTGGGTACCCCGGCACACTGCAGGAGTCGGCCCTGGGGCGTGGCGGTCTCCGGGGCCTTCGAGGGGTCCAGACGGAGGGCCATGCAGTCTGCTTCCCACAATACACAAATACCCGGAGGTTTTGGTTCCCGGGGCTTGAGGGGGGTCGTTGAGGTCTCCACACTTCTTATTTTGCATGAGGGCCTTGGAACCCCCCACAACCATTTGTTTTATAGCCCCGGGGGGGTGGCTCTCACTTTTGCATAGGAAACAGCAATGTTGAGAAAATGTTTCGGTAAGATAACAAAGGATTTTGAAGTCTATTTTCTGTGTTTTTGTTGTGTTTTGCAGGATTTAAAGCGATGACCATTTTAACTTTGTCTTTGTATAAATGCCACTAAGTTTTGTAATGTCGACAATCTCATCTTCCATTTAAATAGGCACAAAATATTTATTGAAGTTCAATGAGAATCGTGAAACAACACTGTCTAATTGTGATTGATAAAGAAGTGAATGAGTTGTGTACTTGTTTTGCTCGTAATGTGAATAGGGGCAGGTTTACAAGTTCATTGTGTTACTATTGCATTACTTTTACGATGGGAAAAGTGACGTGAAAGTGGTACAAGGGTTTTGTAAATCTGGTTTGGTTTTTGAAAGAGAGCAGGGGGCATCTGTAGGGTAAGTGCAGGTTAGTGCAGGGGTAACAATTACTATTCTAACTCCAGGAGGTTGCATCTGTAGGGTATGTGTTGGATAGTGTATGAGTAACAATTACTATTGCAAATCCAGGGGGTTGCATCTGTGGGGTATTTGCTGGATAGTGTATGAGTAACAATTACTATGAAAAAGAAAGAAGTTAAAGGAGATAAGCACTTTCACGGTCAACCTGGATGAACAGAAAGTGATGAGAGATGATTTCCGACGTGTTTAGGCTTGAGAGCCTGGTTAATCATTAAATGGGGTCTGGCAGATAAGTGTGTATTTATTCTGCAAGACGCTTTTCGCGTACTTGCAAGGTCATCTGATTTGGTATGTTAAAAACAGAAACTTTCTCCACCTCTTTTTCATTGGTTGTGAAGTATTGTAAGAAGACGTATTACCGACCAATCCCTTTCTTTCTTCAGATTTTGAAAAACATTCGATTGGCTGTTGTGTGGTTAACTCTAGCTTTCAGATCCATGATATCCTCACCATGTACGTAGCCCATTTTGTGATGCACTTTATTTTATAATGCGTTTCAAAAACTAGATCCGGTAGAGTGTTTTTCACTTAAACTATGTACTCTGCTTACGAGTTTGTTTACTGTAAAGGTATTTAAAAATATTATTCTATTTTCTATTGTATCATAATTGTGCTGACTTTTTTCTTTTAGCATGGAGTACTTTGTCCTTTCATTAAAGGTATAATTCTTCAAAGAATCATTGAAAGAAAAATGCACAAGTTTTCAAAATATTTTTATTGAGTCTTTTATATTCATCACATGAGTGAAATGCAAAATCTTTTTTACATTCATTGGTATCACACGTAGGACCACATTTTTTAAATTTTAACATAAGCACTCATTTCTTAAGTTTACATTATATAAGTGTTGCCCCATCGTCTTTTTGTAATGTTAGGGCTTTTTTTAACTTTCAGATAAAGTAGAATAGATGTGCTACGACTAACAATCTCTCACTACTTCATCTTTCTTTTTTATGTACATTTCATGTCATTATTACATTTTACAATAATTTTTAAAAATTGAAAGCATTAACATTAACATTAACATTTGAAGACACAATTATATTTATTTTTTTAATATAAATACTATTATCCCATTTTCACTGTAGAAGCTAGAGTATTTTCCTTTATTGTAAAGTATTTCCCTTTTGCGTCCATAGTGTATTTATTGTTTATTTTGCAATCATATAGAAATACTTGCATATTAAAAAAAAATCGTCTGTTGAAAGTCATCCAACTCCAATTGAAGAATCATAAAGTTGAGTGTAAATTAAAATATACATTACAATATGATCCTTCTGTGGAAATGAAAGATAAAGTGAAGATGATACCATCATTCCTAATCATTACCTTGCACGTAGTAATTCCTGAACTTAAACATAGTACATGTTTTAATCATTTAAATATTTTTGCTTTCTTTTTTAAAAATATCAAACATATAACGATTTACATAGTTTACCTCTGTTCGATATTCTTTCCTTCCAGGGTCAAAATTCATCCAACTCCTCTGGAGGGCACAGTAGCCCCCAATCATTACTTTGCTCGTAGTTTCTTCGCCCCTATTGATTCTCTGAAACAAAACTAATCATCCCACGGGTGTGGTTTATATACTTTTCAGTTACTTAACAGTCTATGGGATCAATTTATTGTTCCTCCCACTTTTAAGTCACGTTTTTCAGTTGACAGGTGTTCTTATTTCCACTGTTTTAGTGTGTCACGTGTTTATGTCAACATGCCGCTTTCCATACTTTTTAATTTTTAATACGAGTATTAATATTCATTCCCCTTTTTTTTGACTTATTAATCTAGTACCTTCCCTTTTTTTGTAAAACTTTTTTTATTATTCTTCATTACCCTAAACCCCTATTTTCCCTGCATCCCGTGCCAGAGATACTCTCTATTAAACTTTGAATATTCTAATTTATATCCGACTATTAATTTAATCAATTAGGGATGTATAGAGCACACTACTCACCTGTGAGGGTTTCCAGACGCTGGGGAGTATGTGGGGGGGATTTGTGCAGCTTTGGTCATTCGAAAAGCCAGGTCTTATGGCTCTTCCGGAATGCTTTTAGTGTGGGGCTTCATCTGATGCTGAAGGGGAGTTCATTCCAGGTCTTGGCCATGATGTAGGAGAAGGGTGTGCCTCCTGTCTGGTTCTGTGGATAGAGAGGATTTTGACAAATGTCAAGCAGAAAGTCCCCTTTGGGCAATATTACACAACAGGCATACTCACATGAACAATGATGTATTCACTACAGAGTAACTTAACAATGAGGAAATGTAAAAATACATTCTTTAAAAAAGTATACCATATATTCAGACAATCATTAAAAACATAGTCCTGCCCTATCATCAATACAGTACTAATCAGTAAACAAATCTTTATACATTAGAGCACATACATTAAAAACACAGGAATGGGAAACACAACAAGTAAATATGGTTCCTATTTAGGCTAGAGAAAATACAATGGTTAAACAGAAATCAACTCTGATTTATAATCCAATTGCAGTCAGAGTTATTGTCTCCACAAACTTAGCGTATTTTCTGCTCATAAGTGTATTGACGCGTTTCGGTGGGCACATAAATTAATAGCCAACACCTTCTTCATGATAGAATATTTTGTTCCCAATCCAACAAATTTGATCTGTAATATAAGAACAATAGAGGATATACTTTATTACATTGCTACCAATATATAAAAAACAAATACTGACACAGTTAAAATACAAACATAACATTTTTACATAACCTCAATGCTCACATTATAAAAATCATGTAGTGAAAATCTGACACAACAATCATACTATCAATTTATATGTATGTTAATCTTTGCATAATCATAATGCACGATATCAAGGACCAATGCACGACATAGGAGAATTGTTTTCAGTTCTGTTCATTTTTTCTCTTTCAATGTATGCTACAATGCACAGCATACATTGTAGGAGAGAAATGCTTTCACTGATTGGTTTTGTGCAGGAAGGTATGTCTTCCTGCACAAAAACAAACTCCACATGACACAGATATTCTTACACCATGGTGCAAGCGTGCCTGTATAACCACATGCCTGCAGTTTAAGCAGTCGTGCAGTGGGAAGGACAGACTTCCCACATATTTATGTACATATGTTACAGCTCTGTGCTTCGGAAGTAGCTCAGCACGCTGTAGCTAAAGAGCTTACAGTGTCATGCTACAGCACTTCCTTATAGTTCTGCAGTTATACATTCACCATATATGACAAATGCATTCTTTAGTCAATTATACAATATGTATACATGTATGTAAACTTTCACACACTAGCATATACATTTAGCTCTTTGTTTAACCGTAGAAGTTAGTTCTGAAATTTTTATTACGTATTTTTTTTTAAAAAGAAAAAAAAGTCAACAGGAAGAACAAAACCATGAACTTTGAGGGAATAAAAGCATTGATGGTTATCAATTGCTCTGAAAATGAGGTCTACTGATTGCTCCCCATAACAAATTAAACGATTGCACTTCACGCAGTGCATTCTAAATTGGGGATGTATGTCTGGTGGCAATATTGAAGGTGATGCCCCAGAGGTACTTGGTATTGCTGGTGGTGGAGGTATTTTTTGGTGCAGTCTTTTACATTCTTCTTGAGCATAGTTGACAGGATGCATGGATTGGAGGTGCTTGCGCATACTAGCAGTGCCACAGAAGTATTTCTTGTTTGGATCTCCTCTGGACAGTACTGCCTGGCAAATGTTGCATGTTAGTTTGGTGGCATTACATTTCTATTGCCCCTCTGGAAAAGTAAAAAATTTCCATACATGGATGTGTATCTTTTGAGAGGGTGAGTTTCTGGTAGAAATTGTTCAGTAACAAAATCATCAGAATCAGATGATTGTTGGATTGGTGTAGATAATTTTTGATTCCAAAAAAGAAATTCAGGTTTCCAATGAACAAAAAGTGACGTTCTTTTCAGGATAGGTCTTCTCGTAAGGAAGGCCTAAGAAGAGTAATTGAAATGGGTGAGGTTCTTCAATAATTAGAACAGTAAGTGTTATAAACCAATGAAATCTCTTTTTTTTGTTCACATGAGATCCCCGTCTGGTGCGTACACGCAGCACACATCTAGCTTGACTTCTCAATATTGCATTTAAAAGTAATATAAGTTTATTAAAACTAAAAGAATATTATTTGTTCCCCTTAATATTTAGGGAGTTAGCCAGTATTCTTATGGAATGTGTACGCCTCGGCACGCAGGGAAATGAAACATGAAGTTTTAAACAGTTGTGAACCTTGCGTAATGGAATCTTTGCGAATGTCATTTTAATTATGTAATCAACTGAATGTCAGGATTTGATACACATGAGGGTGCCGCTCGCAGCCGTTTCGTGGAGCTTGTTCGCTGCCATCAGGAGGGAAGGTCCTGCCAGAAGTTCCCCTGCATTCACAGCAGAGGGGATTGATTGACTGTTCGTTCTTTGCCTCAGAAGGTGCGGGACTGCGAGTCCAAGTGGGCAGAGCGCGCAGACCATCAGGCGCACCTGTGACTCTTCGCACCCCCTCCTCCCCGCAGCTTATTACGGCTCACGGCCCCCTCTACGTGGGAGCCGCTCGCAGCTGTTTCGTGGAGCTTGTTCGCTGCCATCAGGAGGGAAGGTCCTGCCAGAAGTTCCCCTGGATTCACAACGGAGGGGATTGATTGACTCTTCGTTCTTTGCCTCAGAAGGTGCGGGACTGTGAGTCCCAGTGGACAGAGCGCGCAGACCATCAGGCGCACCTGTGACTCTTCCCGCCCCCCTCCTCTCCCGCATATAGGCACGCCCACAGCCGTGCACGCAGGACGCACGCGGGCGTGCGCCGGGCTAAGCCCGGGCAAAGGGCGGGCCCTCTGTTGCCCTTAGAGGCCAGAGGAGGTCGGGCCGGGCACCCCCCCCCTTGGTTTTGGGGGACAAAGGACATGAACCAAGGTATGCGTACCTTGAGACTATCCACGAACACTTCTGCTTCCTCTAAAATGGTCTACCTATTGGTTATTAAGATACCCACTGGACCGATATAGGTTAGTGTATGTTATTATTATAACTTAGTTGTACCATGGCTTTTAAAGGGGCCTCCAAACAAACACTCTCTCTGGGGGGGTCACTCAAGGGGACACTGGACTACGAACTAACTAGGGTAAGATCGGCAATTGAGAGAGCAGAACATAGTTTGTCTACAGAATCTATGTCCTGCAAACAATCCCCTTTGATTTCAACTGACTCACCAAACTCTTTATTACTGAGGGAAATAAATGAAATTTGTAACACTAGGTACTTCCCAGTAGCACAGGGAACTGAGCAATTCAGTCCCCCAACATGCCCTATGAGAAATAGAAGCCCTCAGTTTAGTAAATCTCCCCACCCGAATATTAGTCCCCTGGAATCCCCTTTTCCTTTAATAGACAAAGTTAACACTCAAACGATCACGTATTCCCAGGTCCCTCCCCAGAACAGAAAGCGTAAAGGTGCGGAACACAGGGGGAGTCAAGCGAAACATCCAAAATTGGTTTCAAGTGTCCCCTCGGTCAATGCCACCATCACACCTGAACCACTCAAAGCATGTCTAATACTGGAAACTTCTGTATCCACTTTAACATCCAATCTTTTGGCCCAGCTTGAAGAACTGGTTAAAACCTGATTATCCCCGCACATAGAAAGGATAGAGAGAATTGGGGAAAAGCTCACGACGATAGAAGAAACTATCAAGCTAAGTAAGCAACCGCAGAGCCTAGTTGCTTCCAATATGCTCGAAACCACTGCACATAGTAAAGTTGTCCAAAATCGGTCCCTAGATTCCACATTACTAGCCTCAAAAAGCAAGGAAGTACCCAAAAAACTCGACAAAGGAACCAAGATCTGCCGCTAGAGCAGGGCCGTACAAAGTAGCCACGAGCTCTGAGGGGTCAGTTGCTAACCAAGGTAATATGCGTAGAAAAACCAATTGTATAAATCTACCACCAGAGGCAGCACCTTATGCGTGCGTCCTCTCGGGAGTACCGGTGCTCACAAACGGGAAAACTGAAGGGCATCAGGACCTCAAAAATAAAGTACAATTTTGGTTAACTAAGAATAGACCCCTTCCATCTAATATTGATGGAAGAATTTTAAATGTCAGAAGGGTGGGATGGTTAGGTTCCCGTCCTAAGACATGGTTGGCGACCTGGTAATTGTTAACTTCAAGGATAACCAGGTCATCCCATATCTACGTAGTTGGGACTCACAAATAGGAGACGGGCCCATAGCAACAAGAGAATTGTCCAATTTCTATCCCAGAACCGCGTATCTGCCCCCCACAAGATGGAGCGTAGAGGAAAACCACTGGATGGGCAGGAGGGGGCCCGTAACGAGTAGTTACAAGATACCCACCTACAATCGTTATGACCTTATTCATGGCTTAGATTTGGTGATCTGAAAGCATCCAATAAGCACAGTTACCTTTTGCGTTGTCAAATGTAACGAATCTTAATTGATGTCACCTATGTGCTTTCTTTTATATTGAAAAATTTTGCAGAAGTTGTGCGCCCAACGCGTTGAACACGTACATGATGTCATGCAGACACGCGCACGCGTGGTGTGGCGTGATACGCATATGTTGCATATGCGATTGAAGTCACACTCAAAATATTATAAAAATATTTAAAAAGTATAAAACATATATATATTACATTTTTTTAAAGTATATATTAAAAATGTGTAATGTAATCTAAAAAATAAGATATCTAAAAGCAAATATAGTTAAAATAAATGTGTAAATCGGTATCAAAGAAATAAATATAACAATTAATAGATTACAAAATTGTTATTAAAATAATGTTTCAAAATCATAGAAAAAAACCTTGGGTTTCAGGCAGGTTATACTTTGGAATTATCCTTTAAAAAACCATTGAAATTCACTGAAAAAAACATAGGTTTCAAGCAGGTTATAGTTAGGAATTATCATTTAAAAAACCTTAGAAATTCACTGAAAAAAACATAGGTTTTAGGGGTGTTATAGTTAGCTGGACATTTCACTCGTACAAAGCCATTGAAATGCCTCTGTTATAATTAGTTGTACAAACTGTAACTCTCTCGCCCACAATCCACTAGTGATTGGCCTGGGGAGGGGCCTTCCTTATAAATATTTATTTTTTAAAGAAGGCCATGCCCCGGAGGATGGGGTCTCCGGGGCCAAAATCAACCCCCTTCCTGTTTTTCTCAACAAAAAAAAAAAAGGTCAGTCCTCAGGACACAAGTGGACTTCATCCCCGAGCAGGAGTGCACCAGGAGCCACGTGTGCAGAGTGGTGTAAAAAGGGGGTATGGCCTTAGACCACTCTATGCAATCCAGGTGTGTGGTGCTTACTAGAGGTACCTGGTGGGCTAGTTGGCCCCAGGGACCCTCAGGAATTAAGAGGCCACTGCCCACATGCATCAAACTCCCGTTTTGCGATTCCAAATTTGCGATTTTTACCGAATCGCAAATAAGGAATCGCAAAACGGGATGCATTATTGAAAGTGCATAATATTTGCGATTCGGTAAAAATCGCAATTTTTACCGAATCGCAAATATTACGCGAATTCCAATTTGCGATTTCATAATTCCCATTGATTCCTATGGGCCAAAAGGCCCATAGGAATCAATGGGAATTGCGAATTCGCAAATTGGCAAAATGTTGATGCATTCCATGGGTGCAGGGGGGGTCCAAAGGACCCCCCCTGAACCCGTGAAATGTATTTTAAAATGGATGTTTCACACACACATGTCCTAAGGACATGTGTGTCTGTAACATGACAGTGTTTAAAATGCTAATTTGAGCATTTTAAACATTTTTCGCAAATTACCACGAGGTTGAACCTCGTGGTAATTTGCACTTGCAATCTTTAAATTCGCAATTTTTTTAAGAATGATGCATTGCATTTAGGGAATCGCAAAATTGCGATTCCTTAAATGCAATCGCATTTTTGAAAATCGCAAAATTAGCGATTTTCAACAAAAACAAATGATGCATCTCAAAAAGCATTTTTGGAATCGCAAACGGCCGATTTTAAGGAATCACACCGTTTGCGACTCCAAAAATGCTTGATGCATGTGGGCGTTAATTCCCCAACTGATCATATCATGAATGATGTAATATGTGATGTCATCAACAGTGCATTGCAGGGCGCGAGTTATAGTTAGCTGAACTAACTATAATGCCGGAATTTCTGAGGTTTTGTATGAGTGAAATGTCCAACTAACTATAACGTTCCTGAAACCAATGTTTTTTTCAATGAACTTCTAAGATTTAGCAAATGCTCATTTCTAACTATAACATGCCTGAAACCTTTGGTTTTTTCTGTGAATTTCAAAGGTTTTTTAAATACTAATTTCTAACTATGACGTGGCTGAAACCTATAGTTTTTTCTGTGAATTTCTAAGGTTTTCTTTAAATGGTAATTTCTAACTATAACATCCCTGAAACCTATGCTATTTTCTGTGAAGTTTGAATGTTTTTTAAATGAGAATTTCTAATTCTAATATGCTTCAATCCTGTTTTTTTTTTACTACATATATATATATATATAGAAAGTTGAAAATAATTTCTGGTTAGGAAAATTATATTCATTCTTCCTTTTTTAATTATTATACAGAAGTCGTGCACCTGTCGCACACCCTACATGATGGCGGGGCACATCCTACATGATGGCTGCGCGCATTCTCGTAGTCATTTTAAAAAGTTGCGCTGGAGTCGTGACTTCGACGTCATTTATAAAGTATGAAATATCTTTAAATTAAATATGAATAAAAGTGGTGCTTTAAGTGTTTGTCTAAATTTATTTATAAAAGTATTTCTAAACTATTATTTTCAATCTAATCTGTACAAAAGTAAATTTGCTAAATGCGCGGCATATCCGCTTATTGTGCACAACCTCTCTCCACGCGTATTTCCAGGGTCGCGCCGTGATTGCGCCATGATCGCACCGGGGTCGCGACTTCAGCATATTTTTAAAGTTGAATAAATGACTATTGAAAGTTTGAATGTGATATTAGAATGAACAGTTTTACTAATATACTTATTAAAAGTATATAGAAATTTCTATTTATAGTGTATAACCATGTATACGATATTTCACGGGTCCTCAATGGGTTTGTGATGGGTGCGCACACCCTACGCGACTTCATGTCAGTACAAGGAAAAAAAATCCGATTGGTTTAAATCAATTTCATTGTGGAAGAGGGAAGATCCATCCTCTTGAGGTTCCTCTTATTTTTTGACTTTGATAGAGACAAGACCTGTTTCCCAGTTCTCTTTAACCCCTTAACCGCAGCGCTAATTCTCCTGCAGTATGGGAGAATTAATGAGCGGACTGGGCTTCAACGTCCAACGGACGTGCACCGCACCAGGGAGGCAGTGCTTGCTTTGGTCATTGGCCGACGCAAGCACCTAAGGGCTTATAACTTTTTCAATTTTTGGATGTTTGTTTATTTTATTAAACAAATATCGCTTCTAGTTTTGCTGAAATTGATCCTCTGGCCATTGAGGAGGAAGAACAGATACAGGAGCAGAACAAGAAGAAAAAAGAATGCATTGTGTGGGCTTTTTTCAGCGTTCCAGAGGGCAAAAAAAAGTGAACACCCGAAAAGTTACTTACAGAATCTGTAAGTATTGTCGAGAGGCTCTGAGGAAAAATTATTCATGTGGTAACATTAGCATGAAGAAGCATTTGGAGAACATACATCCAGCGCACCTCGCAAGAGAGGAGTTGAATGCTGCTGCCAAAAGAAAAAGAAATGCTTCAACAACATCAGCACAGGTTGCATCTCCTCCAAGCCCACATTCTGCCTGAGTTTGTGAAGTGTGACACCACAGTCTGTATTGGAGAGCAGTGTGGGGATGTTATATCCGCTGCTCTAAAAGCACATAAATGTTATTTTTTCTTTTTATAATGGGAATTTGTTTTTTGTTGTTGAGATCATGTCCTGATCATCTTTTTTGTTTGTTGTTCTTAAAATAAAACCACACAAAAAAAGTTTAAAAAGTAATTACAAAAAGTGTTCTAAAAAAACAATGGTTCTCATGGAACCACCTCTACTGGTTAAAAAAATAAAAATTACCTGAGTGATTGTACGAGAGTATGGAAACTGTGTGGGTGATTACTGAACTGCATGGCTTCTGCATGGTTGTTTTATGAATGTTTCGGTACAGGAATGTGATTGAATGAGTTCATGGATAATAGCTGGGTGATTGGAGGTGTGCACGAGGAGTGACAGAGTGATTGCTGGAGTGCATGGGTACGAACTGGGTAATTGGAGGAGTATGTAGGTGGTTAGAGGTCTGCATAGGTAGTGCATGGAGGATTGTAGTAGTGCACAAGTTACTTCCTGAGTCATTGTGTGAGTACATGGTTAGTGACTGGATGTTTAGAATACTGCAAAGAGATTGCATGGTGAATTTATAAGTGCTTGGGTATTGGCCGGAGTGATTGGATAAGTACACGGTGCTGGATGGGTGATTGGAGGAGTGCATGGGAAGTGACAGGGGAATTGCTGGAGTGCATGGGTACTACCTGGATAATTGGAGGAGTGAATCAGTAGTGTGTAGGTAGTTAGAGGTCTGCATGGGTAGTGCATGGAGGATTGTATCAGTGCACAAGTTACTGCCTGAGTCATTGCATGAGTACATGGGTAGTGACTGGATGATTAGAGAACTGCAAAGAGAGTGCATGGTGATTTTATAAGTGCTTGGGTATTGGCAGAGTGATTGGATAAATACATGGTGCTAGATAGGTGGTTGGAGGAGTGCACAGGGAGTGACAGTGTGATTGCTGAACTGTATGGGTACTACCTGGGAAAATGAAGGTATGAATAACCAGTGTGTAGGTGGTTAGAGGACTGCATGGGTAGTGCACATGTGATTGTACACTGGATGCGTTAGTGTCTGAGTCATTGCATGAGTACATAGGTAGTGACGATGATTAGTGTACTGCAAGGAGAGAGCATGGTGAATTCACAAGTTATTGTGTTTTGGCGCAGTGATTAGATAAGGACATGGAATGGGCTGGGTGATTGGAAGAGTGGAAGGGATAGTGACAAGGAGATGGCTGGACTGCATCAGTAGTGCTCAGGGGATTGTAGCAGTGCGTGTGTTAGTGCCTGGGTCATTGCATGAGTACATGGGAAGTGACTGGATGATTAGAGCACTGCAAGGAGAGTGCATGGTGAATTTATAATTGCTTGGGTTTTGGCGGACGGGTGGATAAGTACATGGTGCTGGCTGGGTGATTGGAGGAGTGCAAGGGTAGTGACAAGGAGATGGCTGGACTGCATCGGTAGTGCTCAGGGGATTGTAGCAGTGCATGTGTTAGTGCCTGGGTCATTACATGTGTACATGGGTAGTGGCTGGATGATTAAAGTACTGCAAGTAGAGTGCATGGTAAATTGATAAGTGCTTGTGTTTTTGAGCAGTGATTAGATAAGGAAATGGAACTGGTTGGGTGTTTGGAGGAGTGCATGGGTGGTGACTAACCCTGGGCACAATGCTACGCTCCTCCCACGGAGTGTACGTAGTGTTGCCTACTTCGAACTTTGCAAAGTAGGCGTAGTAGGCAACACTACACACGCTCCGTGGACGGAGCGAAGTTGCCCGCCACCCGCCTCCCTCCCGCCCTCTTCTACATACCTAATTTCAGCTAAAAAATACTTGGAAATTATATTAAAGGCACTTATCGGGTCCGCGGAGTCCCAGGGCTCCCTCTTCTCTTTCGCGCCGCGTCTTGCATCCAAATGCGCATGCGTGGCCGCCCCTGCCCACTTTCGTATGAACAACATTACTAAATTCTAAACATGATAACATATCTAAAATAAATCTACACACAAAGTGCTAAAAGCATGTTTCAAACACATTGTAAATGATGTATAAAAACTATTGCATTGGTGCTGTACATATTAAAGCAATGTTTCATTCTAATCAAATGCAAACATTTGAAATGCAAATTGAATAAATCATAAAAATATACATTTATGAAATGGTTCATACATACAGAAGAAAAAGGCTGAAACCATTTCATGGCAGATTACATAAAACTGTTTGTTTGTGGACAAGGTCATATATTGTCTCTGGAAGTATTCATAGAATTCTTGTTCTCTATGAATAGCTCTACTATAAGCAGATTAGTTTGTGCCAAAAAATGAAAAATACAAATTTAGAGAAAAAAAATCATCATAGGAAAAAGTTCTCTGTTTTGTAAAAATGAAGGTCAAATTCAAAGTCTCTCAGAACACTGTGTGCCAAAATCAAAAGTCAGTGTTAGGGCTTCGAGAAAACATGAAATCTTCTATGTCTGTAGACAAAAAGTGTCTACAATTGTAGGCAAAAGTTGAATTACCTCGTTTTGAGGACTAACCGCAAATAGATGTGAAGCATCGTCTTTAGCATTGGTCGCATCAGCAATGTTCGAATTGGATGGTACCTGTGCGCCTGTTATTTTCTCTTGTACCTCAGCAGTTGCAATTTGCGTCTGTGAGAGCTCAATGAATGCCGTCATCAGAATTGGTAGCCGCTTGGTATAACACAGAGCATGGGCTGTTACCGGTTCAAGCAAAGTATCAGCAGCCGCTGGCATGACTGATGGGAGTGTTAGACAGATGTCTAGCATACATTCATCTCTGCCTAGCAGGCAGCGTAGAACAGGTAAAATTAAATCTTGCTAGATTGGTCTGAATGACAGAAACCATGTGGTATTTAATTCTCGTAGATGAGGTAACCCCAAAATTTGGACGATGCACTCACGACACTTCATCTCCAACAGAGCTCTCTCTATGGTGCTTGAAATGGCGCTGGTGATTTGGCTTGCCATATCGTAGCAGAAAAGGCAAAAAGAGTATCCCACCAACAAGTCCTAAAAGTTCGCCAAAAACAGAGTGCTCGAAGTTTGGAAATATTCAGAGGACTGCTTGAAAAGGTGGAAACAGTCCTGAAAACATGTTAGAAGTGCAATACCTCTTGCATCAGACATGCATGGGTAGTGCACATGTGATTGTACACTGGATGCGTTAG
This sequence comes from Lissotriton vulgaris, assembly GCF_964263255.1. NCBI lineage: Eukaryota > Metazoa > Chordata > Amphibia > Caudata > Salamandridae > Lissotriton > Lissotriton vulgaris. The sequence goes on along the minus strand of NC_141695.1, from coordinate 1,298,778,071 downwards.
TGTCTGAGTCATTGCATGAGTACATAGGTAGTGACGATGATTAGTGTACTGCAAGGAGAGAGCATGGTGAATTCACAAGTTATTGTGTTTTGGCGCAGTGATTAGATAAGGACATGGAATGGGCTGGGTGATTGGAAGAGTGGAAGGGATAGTGACAAGGAGATGGCTGGACTGCATCAGTAGTGCTCAGGGGATTGTAGCAGTGCGTGTGTTAGTGCCTGGGTCATTGCATGAGTACATGGGAAGTGACTGGATGATTAGAGCACTGCAAGGAGAGTGCATGGTGAATTTATAATTGCTTGGGTTTTGGCGGACGGGTGGATAAGTACATGGTGCTGGCTGGGTGATTGGAGGAGTGCAAGGGTAGTGACAAGGAGATGGCTGGACTGCATCGGTAGTGCTCAGGGGATTGTAGCAGTGCATGTGTTAGTGCCTGGGTCATTACATGTGTACATGGGTAGTGGCTGGATGATTAAAGTACTGCAAGTAGAGTGCATGGTAAATTGATAAGTGCTTGTGTTTTTGAGCAGTGATTAGATAAGGAAATGGAACTGGTTGGGTGTTTGGAGGAGTGCATGGGTGGTGACTAACCCTGGGCACAATGCTACGCTCCTCCCACGGAGTGTACGTAGTGTTGCCTACTTCGAACTTTGCAAAGTAGGCGTAGTAGGCAACACTACACACGCTCCGTGGACGGAGCGAAGTTGCCCGCCACCCGCCTCCCTCCCGCCCTCTTCTACATACCTAATTTCAGCTAAAAAATACTTGGAAATTATATTAAAGGCACTTATCGGGTCCGCGGAGTCCCAGGGCTCCCTCTTCTCTTTCGCGCCGCGTCTTGCATCCAAATGCGCATGCGTGGCCGCCCCTGCCCACTTTCGTATGAACGACATTACTAAATTCTAAACATGATAACATATCTAAAATAAATCTACACACAAAGTGCTAAAAGCATGTTTCAAACACATTGTAAATGATGTATAAAAACTATTGCATTGGTGCTGTACATATTAAAGCAATGTTTCATTCTAATCAAATGCAAACATTTGAAATGCAAATTGAATAAATCATAAAAATATACATTTATGAAATGGTTCATACATACAGAAGAAAAAGGCTGAAACCATTTCATGGCAGATTACATAAAACTGTTTGTTTGTGGACAAGGTCATATATTGTCTCTGGAAGTATTCATAGAATTCTTGTTCTCTATGAATAGCTCTACTATAAGCAGATTAGTTTGTGCCAAAAAATGAAAAATACAAATTTAGAGAAAAAAAATCATCATAGGAAAAAGTTCTCTGTTTTGTAAAAATGAAGGTCAAATTCAATGTCTCTCAGAACACTGTGTGCCAAAATCAAAAGTCAGTGTTAGGGCTTCGAGAAAACATGAAATCTTCTATGTCTGTAGACAAAAAGTGTCTACAATTGTAGGCAAAAGTTGAATTACCTCGTTTTGAGGACTAACCGCAAATAGATGTGAAGCATCGTCTTTAGCATTGGTCGCATCAGCAATGTTCGAATTGGATGGTACCTGTGCGCCTGTTATTTTCTCTTGTACCTCAGCAGTTGCAATTTGCGTCTGTGAGAGCTCAATGAATGCCGTCATCAGAATTGGTAGCCGCTTGGTATAACACAGAGCATGGGCTGTTACCGGTTCAAGCAAAGTATCAGCAGCCGCTGGCATGACTGATGGGAGTGTTAGACAGATGTCTAGCATACATTCATCTCTGCCTAGCAGGCAGCGTAGAACAGGTAAAATTAAATCTTGCTAGATTGGTCTGAATGACAGAAACCATGTGGTATTTAATTCTCGTAGATGAGGTAACCCCAAAATTTGGACGATGCACTCACGACACTTCATCTCCAACAGAGCTCTCTCTATGGTGCTTGAAATGGCGCTGGTGATTTGGCTTGCCATATCGTAGCAGAAAAGGCAAAAAGAGTATCCCACCAACAAGTCCTAAAAGTTCGCCAAAAACAGAGTGCTCGAAGTTTGGAAATATTCAGAGGACTGCTTGAAAAGGTGGAAACAGTCCTGAAAACATGTTAGAAGTGCAATACCTCTTGCATCAGACATGCATGGGTAGTGCACATGTGATTGTACACTGGATGCGTTAGTGTCTGAGTCATTGCATGAGTACATAGGTAGTGACGATGATTAGTGTACTGCAAGGAGAGAGCATGGTGAATTCACAAGTTATTGTGTTTTGGCGCAGTGATTAGATAAGGACATGGAATGGGCTGGGTGATTGGAAGAGTGGAAGGGATAGTGACAAGGAGATGGCTGGACTGCATCAGTAGTGCTCAGGGGATTGTAGCAGTGCGTGTGTTAGTGCCTGGGTCATTGCATGAGTACATGGGAAGTGACTGGATGATTAGAGCACTGCAAGGAGAGTGCATGGTGAATTTATAATTGCTTGGGTTTTGGCGGACGGGTGGATAAGTACATGGTGCTGGCTGGGTGATTGGAGGAGTGCAAGGGTAGTGACAAGGAGATGGCTGGACTGCATCGGTAGTGCTCAGGGGATTGTAGCAGTGCATGTGTTAGTGCCTGGGTCATTACATGTGTACATGGGTAGTGGCTGGATGATTAAAGTACTGCAAGTAGAGTGCATGGTAAATTGATAAGTGCTTGTGTTTTTGAGCAGTGATTAGATAAGGACATGGAACTGGTTGGGTGTTTGGAGGAGTGCATGGGTGGTGACTAACCCTGGGCACAATGCTACGCTCCTCCCACGGAGTGTACGTAGTGTTGCCTACTTCGAACTTTGCAAAGTAGGCGTAGTAGGCAACACTACACACGCTCCGTGGACGGAGCGAAGTTGCCCGCCACCCGCCTCCCTCACGCCCTCTTCTACATACCTAATTTCAGCTAAAAAATACTTGGAAATTATATTAAAGGCACTTATCGGGTCCGCGGAGTCCCAGGGCTCCCTCTTCTCTTTCGCGCCGCGTCTTGCATCCAAATGCGCATGCGTGGCCGCCCCTGCCCACTTTCGTATGAACGACATTACTAAATTCTAAACATGATAACATATCTAAAATAAATCTACACACAAAGTGCTAAAAGCATGTTTCAAACACATTGTAAATGATGTATAAAAACTATTGCATTGGTGCTGTACATATTAAAGCAATGTTTCATTCTAATCAAATGCAAACATTTGAAATGCAAATTGAATAAATCATAAAAATATACATTTATGAAATGGTTCATACATACAGAAGAAAAAGGCTGAAACCATTTCATGGCAGATTACATAAAACTGTTTGTTTGTGGACAAGGTCATATATTGTCTCTGGAAGTATTCATAGAATTCTTGTTCTCTATGAATAGCTCTACTATAAGCAGATTAGTTTGTGCCAAAAAATGAAAAATACAAATTTAGAGAAAAAAAATCATCATAGGAAAAAGTTCTCTGTTTTGTAAAAATGAAGGTCAAATTCAAAGTCTCTCAGAACACTGTGTGCCAAAATCAAAAGTCAGTGTTAGGGCTTCGAGAAAACATGAAATCTTCTATGTCTGTAGACAAAAAGTGTCTACAATTGTAGGCAAAAGTTGAATTACCTCGTTTTGAGGACTAACCGCAAATAGATGTGAAGCATCGTCTTTAGCATTGGTCGCATCAGCAATGTTCGAATTGGATGGTACCTGTGCGCCTGTTATTTTCTCTTGTACCTCAGCAGTTGCAATTTGCGTCTGTGAGAGCTCAATGAATGCCGTCATCAGAATTGGTAGCCGCTTGGTATAACACAGAGCATGGGCTGTTACCGGTTCAAGCAAAGTATCAGCAGCCGCTGGCATGACTGATGGGAGTGTTAGACAGATGTCTAGCATACATTCATCTCTGCCTAGCAGGCAGCGTAGAACAGGTAAAATTAAATCTTGCCAGATTGGTCTGAATGACAGAAACCATGTGGTATTTAATTCTCGTAGATGAGGTAACCCCAAAATTTGGACGATGCACTCACGACACTTCATCTCCAACAGAGCTCTCTCTATGGTGCTTGAAATGGCGCTGGTGATTTGGCTTGCAATATCGTAGCAGAAAAGGCAAAAAGAGTATCCCACCAACAAGTCCTAAAAGTTCGCCAAAAACAGAGTGCTCGAAGTTTGGAAATATTCAGAGGACTGCTTGAAAAGGTGGAAACAGTCCTGAAAACATGTTAGAAGTGCAATACCTCTTGCATCAGACATGTTTAAGATACGACTTAACGTTTCTGAGAAATGTATAGGGCAGTTTGTATTTAAAAGGGCATGTATCTCGGAAAAAGTCTTTGCGACTTAAGGTCAGTGGCACAGTTTTTTGCAAAAGAATGGCTTTCATTCTCCTTAAAGTATCAACTCATACAGAAGAGATGTTCAGTGAAGGCCATAGAGGCCACTCCCTGACTGTCTTGGCTTGTGGTAACAATACTTGCATACAGCAAGTGACCCTGAATGACACAGTTACTAGATTTGGTATACCTGGCAACATACCACAGCAGCTGTGATCGTTCAGCATGAGGTAACTCCCATTTGAAAGTTGTCCAAAAATTGGATCAATCACCGCAGCTGGTGAACCTTGCAGGTGACAGGATAAGTTGTTAGAGGAACCATCGCAGGCCCGTGTAAATTAATACTCTGACAAAGGAGAGAACGGCTTAGTGCATTTTCACAGTTTGAACCGCTAAGAAACACCTCACATCCCCCACTCCAACATCTGTGTGTGCATGGTAATTCCCAGGATGTCTTGATGTATTCTTTACCCAAACTTTCATATGTGCCTGCTGATATTTGTTTTAGGCAATACTGAAAATGAAAAATTGTAACAGGCGGAGTGACTGTTTCATGAATTATCCATTCAGTAGCTGTTTTTTCTGTACTGTAAATGGCAATCTTTCCAGTTTTTCAATGCTCAGCACCATATAGTCTTCTCCCCTTTGTGCCAATTTGATCTGTTTATCAGTGAGATTGAATTCTGAAAACAGTGGCGTAGTATTGATTAAACGCCAAGGCACATAGCCTGAATGAAGGTTTTGTAACATCCAACATAATAGAATGAAAAAAGTAATTGCGACTGACCATGTTGCAGCATGACCAAGTCCTGTTCAATGATGTCAATGGCAAAATATACTATGCTGTTCAATGAATATATCCTGGGCAACAGAGTCGTTCACCCATTGTCAACTACAGAGAGAGATTTCTCTAAATTAATAAGATAAATTTTTCATATTCGTTCTGCAGTCTCTGGATGCGTAATCTTCCATATTTCGGTATATGCAGCATATATACCATCATATATGAAACCTTTTTAATGCGGTTTTCTTGGTCCTACCAAGAATTCCCTAAGGTCTGCGCCATCTTTAAATAAAGATAAGTGTTGCTTTACATCCTTAAGTGTAGATCTTTGTACCCAATCAAGGCAGAGCTTCCCTACACTGTATCTTGTTACTATTCCAGGATACTGTCTTTGAACATATCTTAGGTCTTGCCTATTGATTTTAAACCCTTGTGGTTTGTTCAGGAATCTATCTTGACAGTTGTTTGTGTCTGTGGGCCAGATAAACAATTTTTTCCATTCTGGATCTGTTCTGTTACGAAGCAAAATAGTATGTACATCGACCTCCCCCTCTGAAGTGTTATCACTCTCAGGTGTAGATGTAGGTATGGAAGGATTGTTCATATCTTTGATCCTGGCTAATCCAAGGCAAGACATCTGTTGGACAGTGTCATTCAAAAACATAATTTGTTCTGGGATGATTCAGGCTCTAAACAAAGCTTGCCAATGTTTTGTACCCCAGACAGTTTTTGTCTCAATGTTGTCTTTACAAAAGTCGAAACCTAGTTTAGACAGTTGATCAAAAAAGGCTGCAGAATAAATCTGTTTGGTATTTGTCAACATACTTTTCCTTCCTGCTCTGTTCACATTTTTAAAGTAAAATGTTTCTGGATTGGATACATTGTACTAAGGGTGGGCGTAGTATGCGTAGTGGGGCTACGCGAAGCTACGCGAAGTGGGCATGATGCTATGCCCACCCACGCACTTCACGTGGCCCCACTACTCGCCGCCCACCTCCCTCCCGCCCTCTTCTACATACCTAATTTCAGCTAAAAAATACTTGGAAAGTATATTAAAGGCACTTACCTGGTCCGCGGCGTACCGGGGCTCCCTCTTCTCTTTCATGCCGCGTCTTCCATCCAAATGCGCATGCGCGGCTGCCTGCGCATACGCATTTGGATGGAAGACGCGGCGCGAAAGAGAAGAAGGAGCCCCGGTACGCCGCGGACCAGGTAAGTGCCTTTAATATACTTTCCAAGTATTTTTTTGCTGAAATTAGGTATGGAGAAGAGGGAAGGAGGGAGGCGGGTGGCGGGCAACTTCGCCTACTACACCTTCTTTGCAAAGTGCAAAGTAGGCAACACTACGCACACTCCGTGGGCGGAGCGTAGCATTGCGCCCAGGGTTACATTGTACCCTGAAAAGTATGGAAATTTCATAGCAAATGTTTTTTAGCTACCCTTTTGTGGTGTAAGACAATGTTCTTATTGGTTATACATTAATACATTTCTAGGACTTGGAGATTTGCGCAAGAAATGATGACCATAATGGTTATAACAATACATTTGTTCATAGTCTGATGAACCTCCTAAATATTCATGATTTGTGAATGCTGCAGACATTTCTAAGTCTGACATCATATTATTAACAGCCCGAAGTCCCAATCATCAGAAAAGGTACTAGATGTAATAAAGTCACTTAATGAAATCTTGAATTGTTGTGGAATCTTCAGCAGCTCCGACGGGCCAAAGAAGTCATATTCAGTTCTGTCCCAAGCTATACCATCAGGTATAGGAATGGCTGTGATGTTCACTGCTGACAAGTCTCTCTGTTCATGATGAGATGATTTGTGTGGTTTGAGGAGTAAGTTGATGTTCTTACTTGCTGTGTCCATTTTGACATATCTTCCATTTATCAGCATACCCTGAGTTATTACTAGAGTCAACCAAAGTAGAAGAAAAATATTCCCAACACAATCCAAGGTTCAATCCATGGTGAAACCAGATATGTTTTTTCCATGTGATTAAAATAGTCAGTTGCTTGTTCTTTGAAAGTTCTTTTTGCTGGCATTGTTTCAGGTTCGCTGGGATCCTCCGAAAACATATGAAAGCTAATGAAATAGCTAGAGGCAGTTCTGTCAATGGTCAGGATAGCATCAGGATTTGTTGAAATCACTGGAACCACTTGATCACTTGTTAGTTTGTTGTAGACAGGTGTTTCTTGATGAACTATTATTTGGGTCTCAAGAGGAACGAGTTCCATAGCTTTATTGCTAAGTCCTTCTTTTCTCACTGCAGATTCTTTAAAGGTGACGAGTCTCTCAGTTTGAACCTCTTGGATAGTAGCTAGATGAGTGCATCTGCTACTTGGTTGGAGTCCACTTGGCCTACTGCTTAGTATCGGCCACATAGTGTGATTTGATCAGGTCGATAGACATGAACCTGTTCTCCTTTTTACCAGCAAGGGGCGGCAGCAAAACTGTTCTTGATCCGTGGATTGCTAGGACAAGTACTAGTTGTCAGTAATAAGGGCCAATTTCCTTCTTTTCCGTGATATTTTCTCTGACTAGATCACCAAGCTTTGGGATCCAGACAGGCCTTGCTGGGATGGTTGTTTTTTCCTTAGTGGTGGTTGGCTTCAGGAACACATTGCTTTGTTTCGTTCTTAGTTCATTTAATTCCTGTAAAACAGCCAAACGATCTTTGATATTAAAATGCTTTTGTTCCACCACTGATGTTATGTTATGTTATGTTATGTTATTTATTCTTTTGTATAGCGCACGGCTACTCAAAAAGAGTGTCCCGGCGCTTTATTGGAAAAGGAAGGCTGCAACACAATAACATAACACCGATAAAAGAAAGGACAGAAATGCAGAAAAAGTACATACAGGAAAAAACAGACTACTGAGTAAACAACCAGGTTTTAAGGCCCTTTCTAAAAGCAAGGAGACTGGTAGCTCCCCGCAGAGCAAGCGGCAGAGAGTTCCACAACTGTGGCACCAGCAATCCAAAAGAGCGGCCTCCCAGGCGAGCTCTCTTCACACGCGGGACAACCGCCAAAAACAGAGATTCTGACCTCAAAGACCTGGTCGGTTGATAGAAGACCAGTCTCTTTTGAAGGTATTTTGCTCCCACCCCGTGGAGAGCTTTATAGGCCACAGTCAAAGCCTTGAAGGTGATCCGTTTCCGGATAGGAAGCCAGTGCAAAGTTTTCAACAGGCCCGATGCACTGGCCCGTCTATTTAATCCAAAGATTGCTCTCGCGGCAGCGTTCTGCACCACTTGAAGCTGCTGCAGCAAGTACTCTGGTAGGCCCAGGTAAAGAATGTTGGAATAATCCAACCTGGACCCAATCAGAGCCTGCACTGTCAGTTTCCTGTGCTCCTCAGACAACAGGGGAAGGAACCTCTGCAACATCCTAAGGATGCCGAAGCAGGTGCCCGCCACCCCGAGGATCTGGGATTTCAATGTTAACCCCTTATCCATCTTGACCCCCAGATTCTTAGCGACATGGGAAGAACAAGACATATTAATCGGCCACCAGGCCTGCCAGTCTGGCTCTGTGTCGCACCCGAAGAAGAGTACCTCGGACTTATCGGAATTGCACTTGAGGCTGTTCAGTTGGAACCATTGGAAAACAGCCCCAAGGCAATCCCGGATACTCTCCTCATCAAAGTCTCCTCCTCTCTTACAAGAGAAGAGGAGCTGGGTGTCGTCAGCGTAGGACACGATCCGGGCGCCATACGACTCCGCCAACGCCGCCAATGGGGTCATAAAGATGTTAAAAAGGGTCGGGCTCAAAATAGAGCCCTCTGGGACCCCGACTCCCACAGGCGGCATCACGGCGGAATCTGGCGACGCCCAGACCGTTTGCCGGCGGCCGGCTAGAAAGGAAGAAAACCAATCGAGTACCGTCCCCCGCAGACCTATCTCAAAGAGTCTTGCGAGAAGGCCATCATGGGGGACGGTGTCGAATGCCGCCGACAAGTCCAACATCACCAGCATGACTTTGCCCCCAGAGTCCAGAACACCTTTAATGGTTTCTGAGACCTCAAGGAGCGCAGTCTCTGTGCTTAGATGGGGACGAAAACCCGACTGGGTGGCATGCAAGATCTCGTTGGTCTCAAGAAAATTGGAAAGCACAACCTGAACGTGCTTTTCCACAATCTTCGTGAAAGCCGGCAGCAGAGAAATGGGCCTATAATTAACCGGGGCCTTCGGATCTAGGCCAGGTTTTTTAGCAATGGGATCACCATCGCCTGCTTCCAGGCTTGCGGGACCACTCCCTGACTCAGCGAAAGATTTAACAGCGGGTTTGCCAGAGGATTGATCACCTCCGCAACTTTCGCTAAAAATTTAGCAGGGCATGGGCCGAGGGGCCCCGATTTGAGATTGCCCATTATCGCTAAAGAGTCAGGGGCAGAGATCGGTGGAAACACACTCAGCGTCACACCTGGCCAAGCCCGCGGGGATAAGGTGGTCTCAGGATTAGTCTGGCCCGTGGGCCCAGGCGATGGGAAAGAATCCTGTATGCGTTGGATCTTGCTCGTAAAGAAATCAGCAAGGTCCGAAGCCCAGGTGCCAGATGGTTTTTCGTCCGAGGTATTAGACCATGGGGAGATAAATTCTCTCACAATGGAGAAAATCTCCTTGCAGGAGTTGGAAGCAGCTTCTATTCTCCTAGCTAGATATGCTTTCTTTTCCAGGCGAATGTCCCGGTAATAGGCCTTGACCACCGTCTTATAGGTCAGCTTGGCTACCGTATCATATTGTGCCCGCCAGGCTCTTTCGGCTACCTTACACTGCTGCCGCGAAGCCGACAGTGCTGCGGTAAACCAAGGCGCAGAGACCCGTTTCGGTGTCAGGCGTGGTGTCAATTCCGGGGCAAGATCATTTAGCCTGTCTAGAAGCCACTCTTGCAGGGTCTCCAGATCCCTGTCCAGATCGCCCGAGAGGGGACACGGGTGATCCACAGCAGCCTGGGCCAGCATCTCTGGGGTCACTCGATGATATGCTCTATGGACACGACCCTGTTGCTGTGCCAGGGCAGCCACCGGTTTAGCTATGCCTTTGATGGTAAATTTGGCAAGCATGTGGTCTGACCAGAGTACTGGTGTAATCTCAATCTCCTCAAGAGGGGAAGACGAGAATACCTGGTCAAGAGTGTGCCCCTTCTCGTGCGTAGGCTCCTGCAAATAAGGGATCAGTCCCAGCGGGGTCATAGCCTCTGAAAGTTTGATGGCAGCAGGGTCGGACGGATCATCCATCCGAAAATTAAAATCCCCTGCCACGATACAATGTTCCGCTTTCAGGGCCAGCCCCAACAGCACGGAGTCCAGATCTTCAAAGAACGTGCCGGGTGAGCCAGGGGGTCTATACACGAGCAATCCCTTAACAGATTGATGTGGAGACAGAGTAATAGAAAAAGCGAGGGTCTCCGAACCTCGGATGTCCTTCACTGGCAAAATCACACAGGGGGTGCCCTTCCTGACCACCAAAGCCACTCCACCCCCCCTTCCCTTAGCTCTATCCTTCCTGAAGATGCTATAATCAGGCAGGATTGCTGTAACGACGTCAGGGTTGGTGAAATCACCCCACCACGTCTCAGTTAGCATAAGACATAGTGGCTTCACTGTATCTAGGAGCTCAAATATGTCTTGCGCATGTTTACCCGCTGACCTGGTATTTAGTAGCATGCAGCGATAGCCCACACTAAGGATATTATAGTTGGGACGTGATAACTGAGAGCGGTTAGGGCGCCAGCCACAGCCCGGGCAACAGGATTTCCCGCGATGACGTCCGGGAAAGACAGTGCGACAGCCCGTGACCAGAATGTCAAAAGAGCGAAGTTCCACAGGAGAATAATGCAGCACCGGTACCCCAGGAGGACACATCCCTGGTGGAGGAGCCCCACCCGCCGCTCCGCTCGCCTCCGGGACGCTGACGGACGCAGATGGGCAGGACTCTGGCTTGACTCCGGCGCGAGTCCGGCGCTACCGCTGCGCGTCACCGCTGCGCGCAGAAAGCGAGCATTAAGTAGGGCTCACCTGTGGTCCTAGTGAGCGCTAGAACGCTCAAACAAGTGGCAACTCGCTACTCGCCACCCCCAAGATGGCGACCAGGCGCCAAACACGAAGGCAGGATGAAAGGTGAGACAGATCCGCGAAAAGCGCGGTGGGGGGCCCAATTTAAGGTGCAAGTATGAGGGCACAGCAAGATCGAGTTAAAATCAGGGGAAAATACAATTTAGAACAAATAAAATACAAAAGCGGTATTTTTAAAATATGAGCAGCGCTGTAGATAGTAATACCAGCAGCATAGCGCGCGTGCGTGCTATTGCCTTCTCCAAGGTCGAGCTACTGCCAAGCTCCCCTTAAGTAGGGCTCACCTGTGGTCCTAGTGAGCGCTAGAACGCTCAAACAAGTGGCAACTCGCTACTCGCCACCCCCAAGATGGCGACCAGGCGCCAAACACGAAGGCAGGATGAAAGGTGAGACAGATCAGCAAAAAGCGCGGTGGGGGGCCCAATTTAAGGTGCAAGTATGAGGGCACAGCAAGATCGAGTTAAAATCAGGGGAGAATACATTTTAGAACAAATAAAATACAAAAGCGGTATTTTTAAATATGAGCAGCGCTGTAGATAGTAATACCAGCAGCATAGCGCGCGTGCGTGCTATTGCCTTCTCCAAGGTCGAGCTACTGCCAAGCTCACCTTAAGTAGGGCTCACCTGTGGTCCTAGTGAGCGCTAGAACGCTCAAACAAGTGGCAACTCGCTACTCGCCACCCCCAAGATGGCGACCAGGCGCCAAACACGAAGGCAGGATGAAAGGTGAGACAGATCCGCGAAAAGCGCGGTGGGGGGCCCAATTTAAGGTGCAAGTATGAGGGCACAGCAAGATCGAGTTAAAATCAGGGGAAAATACAATTTAGAACAAATAAAATACAAAAGCGGTATTTTTAAAATATGAGCAGCGCTGTAGATGGTAATACCAGCAGCATAGCGCGCGTGCTACTGACATTCAAGGTCCGAGACCAACATTTTTGTCCCAAAAAGGACCTCATATGGAGTGATATCTCCTAGAGAACTTCTTGGTAAGTTGTTAAGACTACGTTGGACAACTCACCCGTCACCCAAACCTAATACCCTAGCAGTTATAGATTGCTTTATGTCCCGGTTTTTTCTCTCCACAACCGAATTTCCCTCAGGATGGAATGGACCAGAATACCGCAATGCAAAGCCCAAACTAGCCTTGGCTTCTTTTGTAAGCTCGAGAGCTAACCGCAGGACCCTGGTCAGAATGTAGCATGCCAATTGCGTATGTGCCGATAAATACTCGCAGATCTTTTATAACAGTTCAAGAGTCAGTCGAGGGCTGAGGCCACTTCCAAAGGAACCTTGTCTTAACATTTGTGGGACCGCATCTGTCCACAGGGACGTCTGCGTCTAGAAAGTCTAATGCTGTCTAACAATGGTGTCTGTACTAGGCTGACTATGCTATAGTCAGGTATCTGACGGCGTTCTGTGCTGCGATCTCTTTTGCGGTCAATGCTGTTAATTACAAATATTTGAATGTGTGCATTCATTCCTGGCCACCAACACATCTCTTTTAATGTTAATATTGTTTTAGAGATCCCCTGATGTATCAGACCCTCTCCCAGTTGTGCTTCGTAAATCAAAACAGTTTGACGTTCAATGTTTGGAATTACCATATCCTCCACTCTATGAATTTGAGCAAATGGAACGCTATTTGCATCAATTATATATGAGTATTTGAGTGGAAACTTCCTAGATAACGCTGCACCGCTGCCTTTGCATGTAGCATTGACAGCCAGCATTATTTCACTGTCCATTTTCATGTTTGAACGAGTGATTGCAGCTATGAGAAGCCGTTTGCACAGTCCCCTTCGCGGCTTCAGCAGCCAATTAATTCCCTTCAACGTTAACGCCATTACTTTGATGACTCAGCATGTGTATCCCGTGAGTGTTTTGTAGTCCTTCTCGTAACTGAACTACTTGTTCCCAAAGCGTTTTATGCTTGATTGTGACACCTTTTGTATTGTTGAAACCGTTTTTTAGCCAATTCTGTAAATATTCATTGTAAGATTGAACACAATAGAAAGAATCGCACACTATGAGTGTGGGGAATTCGCGATCCGTATTTTCAAGTGCCATTTTGAATGCTTGTAGTTCAGCTGGCTGAGCTGTACAATCTCCTAGAGATTGCTTTTTTGTGACGATAGGTCTAAATTTGCCATTGCACATACGACCTTTAATGATCGAGCATGCAGCACTATAAGCTTGTTTACCCCCTGTAGTGGGTTTAGCTGATCCGTCAGTATAAATTATACATTCATTCTGGTCTAGAGGCAGAATTTCAGTAGGCAGAGGACATTCTTATTCGTATTGTCGAAATGCTTGTGCTTTCTCATAATCTTTATTTCTGCACAGTTTGAGCCATAAAAAATATGCAATTTGACAATACATGATAAAATTAACTAGCTCCTGAGATTATCAATAAGTTGAAAAACAGATACAATTGTGCAATACGATGCTGGAGCAGAGAGATCGTTTAAACAAAAACTCATAAAAATTTTAAATATTTAAAAACTAAAAACATGTGAGTTCGATAATACATCATAACAGGGTTTAAACAGAAACTGTTTAAAAAGTGAACAAGGGGAAGAATAGGTTTGCAATACAGTAAATTCCCTAATATCTAATTTACAATTTAAGACCATTCTAATTGCGAACAGAATTTATAGATAGAAGAAATCTGCTAATACTAAATACAACCATTCTTCTAGTATCAGATTTAATAATCCTCAGTGCCTCCTTACATGATCTTATGCCAAGAAGATTACATAGAGGCTTAATCCATTTTCTCCTGGATGTCACATAGGCAGGACAGAAAAGGAAATGCTGGTCGTCCTCCTTGGAACTATCCTGGCACATAGTACAAAGATCCCTTAACGTTGTATCATTTTGCCCAGCTTTTTTCTTCCTCGACCATCTTGCCAGGGTTGAATTGGTCATAAGATTTCCATACCTCAGTTTCATGAATAAACTTTTATCTAGAGGTGGTTCGATCTCATTAAGGAAGTTCTCAAAACAAGAATTGTCCTTAAAGATCAGAAAATTATTTGTTAATGTTCCACCTCTATGTTCATTAATCATGGTGTGTTCAATATGGCCCCAGAAGACAAAGACTTCAACAATTTTTTGCAGTTTTGGGGCAAATTTTCCGGGTCCTCCCAAAATTTATATAAGGCGCCCAAACGCTTAACTTGTGTTTGTAGAGGTCACCAGGAACTTTGTCTAGGCCAGGTGCATTGCCATTTTTAACAGCATTAATGGCCGTTTCTGTTTCCTCTACACTAAATTCCAGTTTATTTTCACAGGGGGTAAGCCACGGGGCATCTTCACCAGCAGCATTCGCAGATTCAGGTTTTTTAAATAGGGTAGTAAAGTGATTAACCCAGGTAAGTTTATCAAGGTATATATCTTTCACTACTCTACCTACATGGTTCCCATTTGCCACCAGCCTCCAAAACCCGACATTGTCCTTAGACTTAGCTGCTACCAGCAAGTCAGTCCAGCAGGCTTCTTCCCAAGTTTTTCTCGCAGCTACCTGAGTTTGCTTGTAATCTTTACTTGCCAACCTAATTTCGACAGAGGTTTTAGTTTTTACTGCCAACAAGAGATTTGCCTTTGCTTGACGACAAATCTTGCCATACCATGGCTTACTGTGGGATAGATTATTTATCCTTTGATGTTTTTTTTGGGGCATTTTAGTTACCATTAGTTTTATTGTTTTAAAAAATTTGTTATGCTAGTTGATAAAGTTAGAAGGGTTTTGATCCTCCGATGAGAGATTTGCATAAGAAGTAAACATGTTAGCTAAAAGTGAGTAAATTTACGCCAGCGCTTCACCACGCTCCAATATGTGGGACCATTTTAGAGTATGCATATTATTGCTGACCAGTATTTCATCGCTAGCACCGGTTTGGACATCAGTTATATTGTCAGTGCCAACCCCAATAAACATACATGGAGCAAATATTAGATCCAATGGGCGGTGATCGCTCTCAGATCTATCTTTAACCTCTAGGTCAATCATATGTTGCCAAATATCCAAAGAAACAATTATAAAGTCAAGGTTACTTTTTGAATTGTTCCTTACAAAGGCCGGTCTTTTTAATGAATCAGCTGGAAGGCGGCCGTTACATGCCCTTAAGCCGTATTCCACAGACAACTTCATTATTTGGACAGCCAGGGCTGAACAATGCACTGGATCTATATTATCCAGCAAGGGAATGTTGTTCGCTCTATCTTCCTCATCAAATACATCGCCCAGACCTAGGATTGGCTCATAGCTGCAGTTCAGATCCCCGGCTATTATTACAGATTGTTTATCTTCCACTCCATGTAGGAAAGTATCCAGTTTTCCCAGAGTCACTGACTCTTTCGATAATTGTGAGGGTCTGTTGTATACATTGATCAAATATAGTACCTTCCCATCACATGTGGTGACTTTTAGAGCCAGTATATCCATTGAATCCGTGTCAATTATTTCAACCTGGATTTTCAAGGTTACTTTAACCCAAATAATAAGTCCCCCGAGGGCCTACCTCTTACAGAGGGTATAGCATTTATCCCAAAAGACTTGTAGCCAACTCTATGAGGGGTGCTAAGTGCCCATGTTTCCTGCAGGAAGAAAACTGAACTTGATTCGATATAATTGGACCAGTCAGGATCACTCAAATGTTTAGTTAGTCCTGTTATGTTCCAAGATATCAATTTCATATTAGAGACAGAGCTATTACAGTTATACGATTCCTCCTGGATTAAAGGGTCATCCATCAGACATATAGTTTCTAAACGTGTCGCACCATTAGGGCTGCTACCAACTGATATGATAGGACACTCGCCTATGCTGTAATCACATGGCACGGGTACTGGGCGTACCTCTGGGCCCCCTAGCAGCATTCGTCTGTACAAATCTTGGACAGCACATAGAACTGCGCCACCCTGGGCATAATCAACCCCCTGCTCACCCCCACCAAAATTGAAATCAAAACTGGTGACTCCTGCTTTTTCCAATAAACTACAGGGGTTAGGATTAACTTGGACACAATTATCCACTTCATCCGTTTCTACTCTTAAATCTTGGGTGGTCATCGACTTTAACATACGAGACCCCTCACTGATGCCACTTGTAATCACCCTGGTCAGCTGCAGTCAGTCCACCATTTCTAAACAGCTGAACATATTAGCTGTGGGAGCCCCTCCCCAGCTATTTGTGTTTCTATGACCCCCATGTTCCACCCCACCCCAAGCAAAATATCTGACCCTGGTCCAGTTTCCTCCACAGTCAGGTCGATCCTCGGGCAAATAGAAATGTGAGAGTGGTCTGGTTTCTATAGCAGCCCTATTATTATGCGATCTCCAGGAGCAGATATAATCAACTGTTTGTGGGTCCTCGAAGTTTACTACCACACAATCCCCTTGGGTTGATTTTCTATTATTTCCCACCCAAGGTACCCTACGTACCATTAGGATTGTGCTCATCATGTGAGGTGGTAGGGGTCGGTTGATGTTGAGCCAGTGTGTTACTTTGTTTTTTAGTGCCCAAAAGGATTCCTCCGTTGGATTATCTACTTCCGGGACACCTGTTAATACCACTATCTATGGGCAGGCTTCGGGGGGAGATTAATGGTGAGATAACACTTTGGAGCCCTCCCTGTCAAATGATTTCTTGAGTTTGAGGTAGTATCATTGGTGCTAATAATTTCTAGCCTGGGGGGATCATTATTTACAGGGGATTTTTCTATAGATTTGCTCACGGGTGCCTTTGGGGGGTTTGATTTTTGTGTCGATGACTGGGACTTCTTTGTTGCTTGACCCTCGGATGCGATGCCCAGGGATTCTTTACGTGGGGCTTTATCTACCCGGGAACTTAGCAGGTTACTTAAGCTTTTTTCCAGTTCAAAAAGCTGATTTTCGATATTTAACAATCTTGTTTCCAGGGGTGTTAGAAAAATTATTAGAAGCTTCCCCAGACTATTTAGTAGTGGGCCAGCTAGTTCCTCCCTTGAACCTGTGCTGACAGTTACAACATTATCTTTTTTTTATTTATTTTTTTATTACTCCCCCGTAGGGACAAATCATCTGCACAGGGAAAAACAATATATACATATCTCATACTAATTAGCTTTTCACATCTCCAAATGCTCATGGATAGTCCCCCGAATTAACATTCCCAATTGCTGTTTCCTTGCCCCCTTCAGGGCATACAAACTCCATTCCAATTCAAAGAGATTATACAATTTCGAGCGCCAAAATTCAAATGCAGGGGATTCTTCTTGTAGCCAATCAAAAGCAATACAAAGGTGAGCAGCAGTCATAGCCACAAATAACAAATATCTAAATTTAAATAAAGGGGTACCCTGCTTCACATTTTCTCCTA
Source organism: Lissotriton vulgaris (assembly GCF_964263255.1). Classification (NCBI taxonomy): domain Eukaryota; kingdom Metazoa; phylum Chordata; class Amphibia; order Caudata; family Salamandridae; genus Lissotriton; species Lissotriton vulgaris. The sequence continues at coordinate 1,298,760,559 of NC_141695.1, read as the reverse complement.
TACCTAAAAGCATCAATGCTGGCGAGATCTTCACAGTAGATTGTGTAATCTTAGATAGAAAATGTTTAATGTGAATCAAAAATCGACGCAATTTACAACAACTAAAAAACATATGAATCCTATCCGCATTATCAGATTTGCATCGGAAACATTTCCCATCATAATGGGAACCCCACTTCATCATACGCTCTGGAGTATAGTATAGACAAAAAACAGTCTTAAAAAATTTGCGCCTTCAAATTGGCAGATAGGAAAGCCTCCTTAGACATAATTATTGCATCTTCTATTGATAAAGAAGGTTCCCCCCGCTGATTCTGCCAATACAGATTAAACTTCTGCAAATCATCAAGTCTATATTCCATTAACAAATTATACAAAAGCCCAATTTTCTCGCCTTTGCGAATCGCCTCTACTACCGGGCTTATCCCAACATTAATATGTCTTCTATTAATAAAATCTCTTAATTGGGGATATTTAAAAAAAGACAATTTGGGCAATTGATATTTTACAGTCAGTCTCTCGTAAGTAGCCAAAAGTCCATTTAATTCAAACATATCCCCAATTTGCAGAATCCCCTGGTGTGTCCACTCTAACGCTGCCCTGTCCTGAAAAACAAAAAGTAATATTTTCACTGCATTGAATGGTTTATAATATGACACTTTCCCAATGTTGATCATTCTAGCCATCTTTCGCCATACTGTAAAAGCTGAATCCAATACATTATAGCGTGTTCTCTTATAATAATTCCCCTCTAGCTCTTTGAATAAACTATGTTTTGCGTGAATTCCCAGCAATAAATAGTATATAGAGGGTGATTCTGCCTTATTCTCAACCGATTCACCTGTTAATAATAATTGCATTCGTTGTAAAGAACAAACATAAAAATATAGCAAGAAATCAGGAATAGCACGACCCCCTCTCTCAGTCGGGAGAGTCATCAATTTCATTGCCCTCCGAGCTTTCCCAGGAGACCATAGAAATTTTGCGCAAATAGATTGTAGCTGTTGTATATATTGAGCTGGAATCTCTAATGGTATTGGTCTAAACATATACAAAACGTTTGACAAAATACTCATCTTAATAATATTACCTCTTCCTATAATTGTTAATTGGAGTCGTCCCCATCTTTCCACCGACTGCTTAATGTGTTGGAATGTGTTGGTCCAGTTGGCTTCCACAATACAATTCATAGAGGTCTTGATTATTATACCAAGATATGTTACCTCGGATACAACTCTGGGATCACTAAATCGCATTTCCTCCGTACATAATACTTGAGTCTTCCCGGAGTTTAGTTTATAGCCTAATATTGTACCAAATTCTGAGGCCAACCGTTCAATCTCTATTAATGCTTCACAAGGATTGACTGTCATAACTGCAACGTCATCCGCATATGCGAATACCGTGTTTGCAATATTTTGCACTATGAATGGCTTAATTAAAGGACTATTAGATAATCTGTTTAATAAGGGATTAATAAATAATGCAAATAATAATGGGGAGCAGAGGCACTCCTGCCTTGTACCTCTTGTAATACTAATCACGTCAGATTTCATCCCCATTGCAGCAATTCTCGCATTTGGAGCAGAGTATAGCACCTGAATTGCTGTTATAAAATTATCAACAAAACCTGATTTTCTCATAACCTCCCATAAATAATGCCATTCGACATGGTCGAACGCTTTCTCAGCGTCAAGTAATATTAAAGCTAATGCGCGCTTCTCGGCCTGAGCAATATCCATCAGAGTAATAACTTTATTTACATGTGTCACGGTACCTCGTTTAGGAATGAATCCATGTTGATCCAAAGAAACCAACTGAGTTATAACTTTTGAAATTCGATTAGCTAGTATTTTTTAATATAATTTACTATCGCAATTAAGGAGAGAAATAGGGCGATATGATCCTTGAAATTCTGGAAGCTTGCCCTTTTTGCTAAACACAACAATCAAAGCATCATTCCATGATTTTGGGAATGTACCCTTCTGAGCAGCTCTAAAAGTGTCCAACATAATATATTTTAATTGTTCAAAAAATAATTTATAAACCTCCCCAGGAATGAAATCTGGTCCGGCTTCTTTACCATTCGCCAAGCTTGCTACCGCTAGATCCAACTCTTCCATAGTAAATGGACTATCCAGCCATTCCTTCTCATTATCATTCAGTTGCACAAAACCCCCTAAATCGAATCCTGTGCTTGTTCTATGAACTTTTTGTTGTGTATACAATTCCACATAATACTGCTGAAGTATATCAAGGATTTTATCTGGGTCCTGTTGTAAGTTACCATGTTGATCCTACATATTAGTTATAGACCTGGAAGTAGATTGCATCTTTGACCATAGGGCTAATGACCTCCCGAATGCCTCCCCATATTCATGTACGTGTCGTTTGTGTACCAGGTATTTTCTCACATTTTCATTGCTCCACACCCCTGTTATCTTAGCTCGACATCTAGCCACCTTGTCCTCCACATCTGCAAAACTCTGTTGAGAGTTTTTTTTTTAATTTCTCTATGTAAATTCTCCTCAGAAATTCTTAATAACATGTATAGATCTTGCATTTCCCCCCCTTAATTTCTTCTGGCAAAAGTTACCATAGCTCATAACCCCCCCTCTAAAACATGCTTTCAGTGTTTCCCACACTATATCGATACTAGCAGTATTTACATTAACATTAATGAATTCCGTAATCCATGACATAGCAGTCTTAAACTCAATGTCTAGACATAGTTTCCTATCAAAGGAAAAAACTCTTGTACAAAAATCCGTTGAAGAATCCGGTATGCTTAACACCAGAGGTGCATGATCAGATGTTACTTTGGGGAATAATTCCACATGAGCTTCTGCTAGTATCGCTAAAGGAGAAAAAAAGTAATCTAATCGAACCAATTTTTTATGTGGATACGAATAATAAGTATAACCGGGCGATGTTGAATTCAGATAAATCCAGGTATCTACCAGGCCATGATCCGTTACCAAATTTTATAAAGCCTTAAAAACCCGTGGTTTACGTCTGACATAATTATCAGGACCTCCTGCAAGCTCCATATTTTTTAAATTAATATTCATATCTCCACATATTATCAGCGGAGTTGCCCAGTTTGCTAATTCCATATTCAAATTAACTAACACCTCAGGGTCATCTAAATTTGACCCATAGACTGAGCACAAAGTTATATGAGATGATTTAAATTTTATCTCAGCAATAGCCCATCTTCCCCATTTATCAGTTAGGGTGCGAATTGTTGTACAGAGTCGTGGTTTTGCTAAAATCATAACCCCACTAGTCATGGTAGTCTGTTGTGATGCACACATTAAAGAGTAACCCAAATCACATACTAAAGAGCAATTGCGCCATGCTAAGTGTGTCTCCTGGAGACAAACAATATCTGGTTGAATATAACGAAGCTCAGAAGCAACCCTATTCCTTTTTTTTCACATTGTTATGGCCAGAAACATTTAAAGAGCATATTTTAATATTACGAGCTATTGAGGTTCTTGTTAACATTTCAACCTGTGATGCAAATCTTTCTTACGTGCAAAAAGCTCCTAACATACATGATTCTTAAATCAAACATCTTTTCCTTCCTGTGCAGTTTTTTGCCCCATCAGGGTTTTTATCCCTTTTTACCCCCACGGTGCTACCAACACCTTCAACTTCCCACCTCCCTGTGCATCCCTTCCCCCCCCAGTTCTCCACCCCATATCCCCCCTTCCCCACCCTCTTACCGAGACTTTATTACTTATGGTCCTTGGATATGGAGCTTCCCAAACCTCCAGCCTGCCCCCCACAGGGGTACTATTTTCCAAACAGTATACTCATCCCTGACCATTAATAAAAAAGAGAAAACCACCACAATTAAATTATAATCCTGGTTTACTGGAGCACTATGGCTTCTCTATACCCTTTATAGCATGCAAATACTCCTTTGCAGCCTTCACCGCAATTAAATTGTAATCCCAGTTTACCCACTAGAGCGCTATGGCCCCTCTTTTCCCTTTATAGCATGCAAATATTCCTTAGCAGCCTCCACATTAGTGAAATAGCGAGAATTTTCTTTATAAATCACTTTAAGTTTAGCAGGATTCATTATGTAAGCTTGCGCTCCCTTGCTCTGGAACTGTATAACCATCTGTCAAAGCTGCCATCTAGTATCCAAAGTATATTTAGAAAAATCAGGCGTTGCAAAAAACTCAAAGCCTTCCCCCTTTCGTTTCTTGTTCGGACATGTCTTCAAGTACACATCTTCCCTAGCTAGAAAGCTATTAAAAGCTACCAAAATGGCCCTAGGTGTGGTGTTAGATACTCCGGGTTGTAGACGTATATTAAATGGGAACCTATGTGCCTGTTCTATTTCTCTGTCCCAGTCCCACTTGGTAATCTCAGGGAAAGCCTGTTGAAATAATTGAACAATAAATTTCCGTGTGTCTTGTCCCTCTTTTCCTTCTGGAATTTGCATGATTCTCAAGTTATTGCGCCGAGCGCGGTTTTCAAAATCTGCCAATTTCCATTGGACATCATCTTTATTCGCACTCAGTAACTCAGTGGTAGTCTTCTGTTGTACTAATTGATCCTCAATATTGGAAATCCAAGTTTCAACTTCACCAATCCTCTCCCCCAAAGTCAGTTTGGGATTTCATCAGCCTTCTTATTGAATTCTGGAGTCTACAACAAGAATTTTTTATCCTTATACTATCCTGCTCCGTCTTGTCCATATGTGAAAGGATAGTTTGATAGATAGTGTGTAAGGTGATATCTTCCTCTAGCACCACTGCTATTTTCCCAATGTGTGCTTCTGATAATGAACTAGTATCTATTGTTCTCTCATTCATTGATTGACCTCTTTCCCGAATGGTCGCAGGGCTGTCCTCCCCTAAATCAGCAGAGTCCTCTAATTCACCCTCGCTACCATCTACCACGCTCATTTGCCTGGAATATTGCGCAGTTAAATCATCGCAGGATGAAATTGAGCCCTCAGAGAAAGAGAAGAAGTCCCCTGATTCACCATCTGTTGCAACAGGATATTCTAACAAAGCTTGTGAAGATGATATTAATTGTGTTGACTGGGGTTGTACCACATCTTGAGTTTTACTCATATTAGAAGTCGCCGATGAATCTGTATCTGTATCTTTATTCAGCATTGCGTCTATGTTGCCATTAGCCGCGCTCCCCGCTGTTCCTGATCTATCTGCAGCCTCAGTCGCCGCATTTACAATAACTACAGCGTTTTCCACATTTTGCCCATTTTCACCCATTTCCAAAATATCGTCATTAGCGGCATTATCCACGTTCAGGTGTAACAGTGTCTGAGGTCGAGTTTTAACTGAAACAATATCTGGTTTTCCCTTACGTTTCTGCTCCGTCGCATTAAATATCGCTGGTGTTGTAACAGTCTTATTCTTATTCTTACCAGCCTCAGTTTTCTTCTCGCCCACCACGGCAGCTGTTGTTTTACCCGATTTGGGGCCTTCCTCCACCACACTCTCACCACCGGCACCAACCCCGGCAGCTCCCCCGGGCGTCTCCTGAGTCCGTTTTCCTCGTAATCCTTTGGGAGCCATCCTCCGATTCCAATACTCGCTAATTGCTACGTGAGCCCCGCTCAGCGAACGCCTCCGGCTCCTCAGTCTCCGTAGACCGCCGACAGCTGTGCTAACTGCCAATGACCACACACAGCGATAACGTGCCGGGAGCCAGTGAACCGCTCCAAAAGACCCGAGCATCGGCTACTCAATTCCCTCGTCCCCGAGCCACCAAACACAGAATAAAAGACAAAGCCGTAATATTTCTGAGCTTTTCACTCCGTCGCTCGTTTCCAGGTAAGAGGGCGCAAGAGTCTCTTAATCACGGATCTTTTCGCGGTGTTCTCTCCATGTATCCCAGCAGGATGGCTGGACGGCTGGAGAGGTCAGCTTACGCGTCAACTCGCGCGGGCGCCATCTTGCCTCTATCCCGACAGTAACAACATCATCTACAGCTCTAAAATCTAGGCTTTCGTTCAGTGTATCTAACTGCGGTACATCCTGCCTAGCCTTACTCCTACTCTCACGTGTGGACATTCTTTGAAAACACGAGTATACATACAGTTACAACCTAACAAGAGTTAGAAGGATGGCCCGGTCCGGTCTTGATCGGTCTTTAACGGGCTTAAACGGGCCCGCCCTTGGCCCGGCCTTCGCCCGGTCTTCACCCGCGCGCGTCCCGCATATCGCGGAGATGGGTGTGGCTATATAGGAGGAGGTGGGGGGCGGGAAGAGGCACCAGGTGCGGCAGATGGAGAGCGGCAAAGACGGCTGGTCCTCGCAGTCCCGCTCCTGCAGAGTTACAACAAAAGTCAGCCTCAAAGTCGGCGTATTCTCCTGGTGAGCAGGTGAGCACAAAGGGATTCACAAAGTTCCAGCAAAACGGGCAGTCTTTAATCACCCAAGGTCCACGACTACGAGCGGCCCCTGCGGAGCGGGGGCCGTGAGTTTTTTGAAGGTGCTGGGAGGTTGGGGCGGGAAGAGGCACCAGATGCGGCAGATGGAGAGCCGTAAAGACTGCTGGCCCTCGCAGTCCTGCTCCTGCAGAGTTACAACAAAAGTCAGCCCCAAAGTCGGCGTATTGTCCTGGTGAGCAGGTGAGCACAAAAGGATTCACAAAGTTCCAGCAAAACGGGCAATGTCTTTAATCACCCAAGGTCCACGACTACGATAGGCACCCCAAATAAGGACCAAAAACGTATTCAACATCGATTGCAGTAAGAGAATTAACCCATTGTATCCATCTCAGATGTAAAGCTATAGCATTTGGAATGCTTGCTTTTGTCACTGCCTCTAATGCAGTTACGGGAGTTACGACTATAATGTGTTTCCCTTGTGCTAGAGCTCTTTCTCTTGCTACAGAGGTTTGAACAGCTGTCAGAATTTTTTCTGTAGAAGTGAATTTACTTTCTGCTTGTGTGTACAAATGTGATTTGTATGCTATTGGAATTTTTTCACCTTCGTTAAAAGTTAAGTAGGTGAATCCGCATTGACCCGGAATGATTTGGATCACTAAGTTGCGTACGTTTACACATGTTTGTAAATGTTTTGTTGTTAACATGTCTGTTTGGAGTGAACGCAAAATTTCAATTTATTATTTTAAAATCATGTTTGATTAATTTGTGGAGAGTTTTTTACCCTTTTGTGTAGTTAAGAATGTAAGTTCTTCCCAAATTTAGGAAACCTAGAATTGACTGTAAGTTTTCAGCATTTTTGGAGGTTAGAGCAGCGCACACTTTTCTAGAAAGTTCGCAGCCAGGCTTTTGCCTTCACTTGATAGGTCGTATCCTAGAAATAAAACATTGAGATGGGCAATTCTTGATTTTCTTACATTAAATTGATACCCTTCAGAGGTGAAGCCAAGTATAATGGTGTTCACCCTGTTCAAGTGCCTATCTAGGTCATCGTCTGTAATGTAGATATCATCAACATATGACAATGCCTTGTCATCATAAGTTTGTAGTAACTCTTGCCCTTGCTGAAAATAACCCCAGACTATTCTTGAATCCCTGAGGGAGACAACAGAATTGACTCTGTGTCCCCATTATTGAGACAGCGGTCAAATACCTACCTTCCGTTTTGACAAAAGAAACCGTTAGAAAAATCTAATGTGGTTTTATGTTTTTTACGGACAATGTTATTCATTAATGCTGTACTGTGTGCAACAAGAGTTTAGATGTCTGTAATCCAATATTAGACTATATGAATTGTCTGGTTTGGTTACAGGAAACAAAGGATTGTTCATTGATGAGGTGCATGTTACAATCCCCCTTTGATATTCAAGTTGATCTAAGATCTACCTGACCTGTTTTTTAGCTTATTGCTTAACTGGGTACTGCCTTTGCGCAGTTGGTTGACTTTTCAACTGGATTTTATAGTGAGGAGAGTCCTCATCCCATCCTACATGATTTTTGTATAATGCTGGGGCTTGAGCTACTGCACATTTCCTGGCATAACCATAGTTTAAATGTACTGGAATATGGTTAGAGAAGGCTGGCATAATGATGTCTTTGCCATGTGGGCACTCCCTGACAAATGCTGGTGGCCAGTATTTTTCTGCTAGAAGTATGTCATAACCCATAAAAAGTTACTCCCAAAAGAGTGCTTTCTCTTTTCTTGGTATGTCTCCCTCCAACCAGAGTGTTATTTCGTATACTAATAATCAAAAAGAGAATGGACACTAGTTTCTGCAAAAAACCATTAGTTTTTATCGAGAACCCTCATAGACTTCCTGGAATTATCGTAGCGGTATATCTTTTTTCCGCCCCATCAGGAGTCCTGGCATAGTCATTGGGTCAACGATTAACGTGCAGGATGCCTGCCTCACCCGAGGCTACTTCTGGTGTATACAGAAGTGTCCAGAAATAAAAAAGGAATTAAAAAAAAATATATAATGACTTAGTCAGGACTGAAAAATTTTAATATCAAAAAAAGGACTAGTCACTATCATTAAGAACCATTGTGATATGTAGGTAGTTGAGTTATTGGGCTACCATATCATTTTGAAAGAGTGTCGACATGTTTCAGCTCTCAGGGCCCACAGGGGTCGGGGGAGCTTTCGTCAGGACAGATGTGGTGGGATCCCCATTGGTAAACAGATTCTTAAAATTCTGTGTTTTTCATGGGGGCTAGTATTAGGAAATACTGCTTCAAATCGAGTAATCTTTGGAGCTATCCAAAATGGAATTTGTTCACGTTTTGTGGGTAATTTACCCATGACTGCGTGTAAAGTCTGTGGCGTATTTTTATTTATTTTTTTATTCCTCATTAGCCTTTTCGCCACCCATATTCAGTAGTCTCCGCCCTGGGCTTTTATCTCAATATGCTGGCTGTGGACTCGAGTATATGCAGCTCTCCAGCCCGGACCGGGCCACAATCTCCTATACCACCCTGTGTGTATTATGACCCAGCCACGCTGGAGGCCGCGACCCGATTCTTCCACTCCGCCTTCACGAAGGACGGACCTACTCCACTGGCCTGCGCGATAGGCTAAGGCCTTAATCATAGGAATTTTCCATTATATACTGATCTCTTGTCTTGTACCCAGACCAAGGTCTGCCTATTATCCAAAGTGTTCCAAAAAGAGTAACCAAAATCTGTGTTTCTTACTTATCTGACCTTTAGAATCTAATGTCGCAAAATATCTCATGCTTTTTAACCAATCCATGAGTGTCGGTGTCTTAGCTTCTACCCAAACTTTACAAATTTCCCTGCGGGCTAGCAGCACCCCATAAAAAACTATCTTTATCGTTTATTCTGTTATCATGTGGGTCAAGTCTCCCGGTAATAATTAGTTCATAGCTTACCTCTATCGTGTGGCCGATTGATTGTGATAGACAGTTGCTTACCATCTCCCAAAATTTCCTGATGTTTAAACACTCCACAAACATGTGCAAGTCATCCACGTTTATATTTCCACATTTTGGGCATTCAACCCGTCCTCCGGCTTTAAAGTTCGATAGTCTGCGGGGGGTCCAATAGGCTCTATGGATAGTAAAGAGAACATTTCTCCTTAAATTTGCAGATTTAACTGTTTTATATAGTATAGTCATCATTACTTGCCATTGATTTTCTGTGGCGATGTCCGGCAAGCAATCCCTCCATAACTGTTCCGGCAATGTAAACGGGCCATCCTCCATTTCCACCATTGCCCAGTACCACATCGCAACTTCTTTCTTGAATGTTTGTGAGGAAAATGTCTTGTCTTCAAAGTCATTTTGAAGCCCTATAACAGTATCCGTCTTGTTTGCCCAGCTTTGTATCTGCATGTATTTGAACTTAGATAACCCTTGCCCCCACACCTGTGCCGCTTGTGTCCAACCAATCAATACTCCCTCTGGAAATAGGTCTCCCCAAGTTTTTAATCCTGCTGTTTTTAACGGGACAGCGAATGCATCTTCTACCCATAACGGTGATCCTGGTGTGTCCCATATAGACGACCTATATCCAAAATAGCTCAACTTTGCTAGTTTCCTAATTTTATACCAGAGCTCTGCTGCCTCCCGTAGGGTTTTCAATTTCACCTTTTTGAAATATTTTGGATCTGAAAATGTATACATGAATCCATCTTCACCATGGTTACTCAAACTCAACATAGCCAGAAAAATACGCCCGATGTTTGTAGCCTTTGGTATTCCCAGTAGTTCTCTCAGGTTCTTTAAACGAAAAGCCCAGTCATATAACAAAAAATCTGGGGCTGATAACCCACCCTTGTCCCATCTTCTTCTAATTTTTTTCCAGGATAAGCGAACTCCTTTAGTAGCCCATATAAAAGAACAAATCTCGCTTTGTAGTCTCTTAAGCCCTTTCTTATCAAAGTCCCAGGGAATTGTTTCAAACAGAAATGTAAGCTTTGGTAAGATCACCATTTTAATCAAGTTGGTGCGACCAAACAGAGTGAGAGGTAGATGACTCCAACTTCGCAATGTCTCCCCTATTTCTTTCTTCACCCTTGAAAGATTGATTTTTGTTAATTCTGCTATATTCTGTGTTATTCTCACTCCTAGATATCTCATCTCCTTCTTGCATTTAAAGTCCTCAGTATCCATATTCCATGCCATTAGTTCTGTTTTACTTTCATTAATTTCATATCCTGAAACTTTGCCAAATTCTTTAGAGAGCTTAAAAATATTTCCCATGGATTCTTTCAGGTTTGAGGTAAAAATAATAATGTCATCTGCATAAAGACCAATCTTCTTGTTCCACTCGCCTGCCCTAAAAGGAGCTATTGTATCCATAGCTCTAATCTTACTAGCAAGCGGCTCTATATATAAATTAAATAGTAAAGGGGAAATCGGACATCCCTGGCGGGTACCCCTCATTATTCCAAAAGAGGGTGTCAAAACGCCGTTTACCAGCACCGTAGCGTAATTTTTAGTGTATTCCCCTGGTGAGAGTCCGCATGACATATTGTACCAATTGTCTGTAGATTTTGATTAACTCTTTGAGTTGAGTTAGTAACTCTACGTCTGACATGTCGTTAATGTCAGGATGTGATGTATAGCCGGCTAAAATCGGCCATGTTGCTCCTGGTCTACCTAGTGGACCGAGCCTGGTAATGTGATTTAAATGTTTTAGGGCGCTGTTAAACGAGAGCTCATGCTCCTGTTATGTGAGTGGCATTTCAATATCCTCGAAAGGAATATATTCATTTGTTGGATCAACTTCTTCATAGAAGTGAAACATTTTAGTTACTGGATTTGCTTCAGGGAAGACTATCCGTGAATAGAATACCTCTGTCTGGTGATATTCATGTGCCCCAATCACAAAAACTGCCCTACCACCTCTTTATATTAGGCCATTTTATACGTTTTTAAAGTGATGGCTTTCCTTAAACTTTGAGGAATGATTATAGCATTCTCATCAGTTTCTTGCAAACCTGTTAAGTTAAAAACTGGTACGGAGTCTACGCCTGCAGCTGCTGTCAAGGCGTTATCCTCATCTGCCATTTTAATGAACCTTTGCAGAGCAAGTTTCAAGGAATCAAAGATAAGGTGCACAATATTTTGGAACATTGTATCCTTCAACGTGAACAAACCAAAAAGCTCATACGTAGGATTTTTCGTCCTACTAGGCTATGGCGGGTATTATCCCTTACCCACTCCAGATGTCTATTGGAGTATTATGAGTAGGGGGGTCTCTGAGAAAAGCACGACTGAGTTACTTCAGTATCTAGCCTTAAATTAGTGCCTTACCAAACCATTGGGCGCCATGTAGTGTAGTTCCTATATTCCTAATAGGCTCTGGGCATTGGAATAATATACACTATAGATTTGACATAGGACTGAGGTCAGTATGTCTCTATTGAGTACATTAAACTTAATTGTGTGTGCCAGCTAACTCAGAGGTCACTAGAAACTTTCTCAAATAAACAAGAAGGGATTAGTCTCTGAAGACTGCATAAACATGACAACTTTGTTTCCCTTAGAGTCGGAACAATATCTTCAGAGTCGTGGAAACAATACATTTCGTACATGCTTCATTTCTACAGAGTTGCACAGAAATAGAGAGAAGGGCGTTTCAATAAAAAAGGGTTTATTGAACAGTCTTCTTTCTCATGTAAGAGATATGAACTGATACAATTGTTAGACAGAATGTGAAGTATAATGCGTACAGTGCAAACAGTAATATTAAATAATAGTGTAATAGCATTGTCTGTTGCAATGACATATATCAAAATACATACATATATAACACAGGCTAAAATACTCAACTGGTGCTTCTAAAATACGCCTACCCCAGTGTACCTAACCTAGGTCTAGTATGAGGGAGGAAGTAGGTGCTGGTTTAGCATAGATTTAGTTTTGCCAAGAATTGCAAAAGGTTTCTATAGGTTCTATTCAGCTCCATACATTAGAATGAGAGAGGTTGGTATCTCTTCCCCGGGACTCGATTTCCCAACACCCCGCAAGGGAAGTCAGAAACACTGGAGCTGGATTCTTGGCAGGAGGATGACAGCTTTTAGTCAGTGCGTCAGCTGGGGAGTTGGCTTCCTTTAGCACTTGCTGTAGCGAGCTGCATCGTGCAAGTAGGTAGTCGAACTACACCAATCCACACCGTGCTTTGCCATAGCAAGTGAAGGTATATTTATACCTTGAAGGTGTTTAGGAATGCCAGTATTGATGTAAGAGTCGGGCATATGAACGTCATGAATGAACCTCTAAGGAATAGATGTTCATGCATAATAATGAGTTCTTGGGGAAAACAATATCCAGGCAAGGGGAAGTCCCTACGGCTTAAGAGTCTGGTTTTCCAAGAAGTTGTTGTGAGGTAGATGAACGGATGTAAGTAGCCATGTCTGTATTTGGGTAGCATGGGCTATGCCTAAATAAGGACTATATTTCTATACCTATATAAGGGCAATGTGAATTATATCTATATAAGGGCATGAATCGGGAAATGCATACAAAATCCAAATCAATACTCAACAGTAGCAGTGCATGTGTTTGTGCCTGGGTGATTACATGAGTACATGGGTAGTGACTAAGGGTGGGCGTAAAATCCGTTTCGCGGGCGAATTTGCGGATTTTCCGTGATTTCGCGATCCGCGAATCTCGCGAAATCGCGGTAAAATCCGCGAATCAGCGGGGACACATTTTCAGCCAAGCAAAAGTTACAGCAGCAGGTGCAAAAATTGAACCTAATTTCTTTGTAACCTTTTACAAAATGGTTACAAATAAATTAACTTCAACTTGGACACCTGCTGCAAAATGCTTCCTGGCGCCTCGTTGCCTACTTGCAACTATTCTCTGACCCTGCTCTGACCCTTGAAGCAGGGTCAGAGAATAGTTACAAGTAGGCAACGAGGCACCTGTCCAAGGAATTAAACCTCATCAGGAAGCACTTACAGATATAAAAAACAGGAAGAAGGGAGAGGATGGCAAAAACACCCATTTTGAGTTGTCAGGAGGGGTTGAACTAAAAGAGACCTTTACAGCACAATTTTCATATGTATTTTGCTAAAAATAAAAAGCTGTATGTTCTGTAGGGGCAACTCAGGAATCTGGCCCTTCAGAGATCCGGCCTCTCTTTCTTTCTCTCGTTCTCTCTCTCCCTCTCTCTTTCTCTCTATCTATCTCTCTATCTATCTCTCTATCTATCTATCTATCTATCTATCTATCTATCTATCTATCTATCTATCTATCTATCTCTCTCTCCCTCTCCCATAAACGACTGTTTGGGTAACTTCGCTATGCAAGCGAACACGCAAAAAAACAAAAATCTGCAAATTTGTGAATTTTGCGGATAGCCAATTCGTAAATTCGCGGATCGCGAATTTGCAAAATTCGCCCATGCTTAGTAGTGACTGGATGAATACAGAACTGGAAGGAGAGTGCATGGTGAATTTATAAGTGCTTGTATTTGGCACAGTGATTAGATAAGGACATGGAACTGGCTGGGTGATTGGAGTTCGTGGGTAATGACAAGGAGATGACTGAACTGCATCATTAGTGCTCAGGGGATTGTAGCAGTGCATGTGTTAGTGCCTGGGTCAATGCATAAGTACATGGGTACTGACTGGCAGATTGGACCCTTGCAAGGAGAGTGCATGGTATATTTTTAAGTGCTTGAGTTTTGGTGCGGTTATTAGATAAGTACATGGAACTGGCTGGGTGATTGAAGGAGTGCATGGGTAGTGACAAGGAGATGACTGGACTGCATGGGTAGTGCTCAGGGTATTGTAGCAATGCATGAGCATGGGTCATTGCATGAGTGCATGGGTAGTGTCTAGGGGGCATATGTATCAAAAAAGTCTTTTACGATACTCAAATTGTGATTTTTAGAGAATCGCAATTGGAGAATCCCAAAATGCAATATATTTATGATTTGCTAAAAAAATTACGAATCCTACATGTTCCTTATTTGTGAATCGCAAATTGAGATTAGCAAATTTAGATTAGCAAATAAGGAATACCATCCCATTCATTCCTATGGACTAGGAGGCCCATAGGAATGAATGGGAAGACATTCTCAATTTGCGATTACCAATTATAGAACCGCAAATTGAGAATGCAATTTCAAAGTTGCAAGGGTGCCAAAAGGACACCCTGTTGCACCCCTGAAATATATATGTATGCACATGTGGCGCACATACATGCCCTAAGGGCACGTATGTGCGCCACATGGCACTTTAAAAAATGCACAAAAGTGCCTTTTTGAAAGAAAACCCAAATTACCACCAACTTGAAGTTGATGGTATTTTGCAATTCCTTAAGGCCAAATCGCAGTTTTTCTGTGCTTCCTACATTGCATTTAAGGAATCGCTATTTGTGATTCCTTAAATGCATTTGCAAAATAGGTAATCTCAAATTTTGCGATTCCTTATTTTGCGAGTGGTTATTTTTTTCATACATTGCAAACAGCTATCACAAACACTGAAATTCTGCAAATGTCAGCATTTGCGATCGCAATTTAGCTTGATACATATGCCCCTGGATAATTAGAGTGCTGCAAGGAGAGTGCATGGTGAAGTTATAAGTACATGTGTTTTGGCAGGGTAATTGGAGAAGTACACACATGTCACACCAGGCCCCACCCCCTCCCTTCCCCACTGTGCAAATGAGCCCCTGTCAGGTCTTAATATTTACAACAAGGGGTGGTGAGGGACAGAGTCTCTGAATTAAACAGAATACTCTCACCCAGTCAAGAGATCAGGGCTAGATCCAACACCGTTTTTTAGCTCACTGCACCATCCCAGTTTCAGAACCTGGCTGTATGCAAATTAGTCTGTTCCTGTCCCAGTGCATGATGGGAACAGGGCAAACCAAACTACAAAAGCCAATTCTTACACTGGGAAGGAAACAAGCTACCGGGGACCGGTTTCTGGCATTTCAGCCTCTTCGGCCCGGCTTGCTTGAATCCTGATGGTGCAATGAGCAAGGGACTCACATCTGAGTATACCCTTCCACGCTTAGGGTGGACAAAAATATTTACAACAAGGGGTGGTGAGGGACAGAGTCTCTGAATTAAACAGAATACTCTCACCCAGTCAAGAGATCAGGGCTAGATCCAACACCGTTTTTTAGCTCACTGCACCATCCCAGTTTCAGAACCTGGCTGTATGCAAATTAGTCTGTTCCTGTCCCAGTGCATGATGGGAACAGGGCAAACCAAACTACAAAAGCCAATTCTTACACTGGGAAGGAAACAAGCTACCGGGGACCGGTTTCTGGCATTTCAGCCTCTTCGGCCCGGCTTGCTTAAATCCTGATGGTGCAATGAGCAAGGGACTCACATCTGAGTATACCCTTCCACGCTTAGGGTGGACAAAAATATTTACAACAAGGGGTGGTGAGGGACAGAGTCTCTGAATTAAACAGAATACTCTCACCCAGTCAAGAGATCAGGGCTAGATCCAACACCGTTTTTTAGCTCACTGCACCATCCCAGTTTCAGAACCTGGCTGTATGCAAATTAGTCTGTTCCTGTCCCAGTGCATGATGGGAACAGGGCAAACCAAACTACAAAAGCCAATTCTTACACTGGGAAGGAAACAAGCTACCGGGGACCGGTTTCTGGCATTTCAGCCTCTTCGGCCCGGCTTGCTTGAATCCTGATGGTGCAATGAGCAAGGGACTCACATCTGAGTATACCCTTCCACGCTTAGGGTGGACAAAAATATTTACAACAAGGGGTGGTGAGGGACAGAGTCTCTGAATTAAACAGAATACTCTCACCCAGTCAAGAGATCAGGGCTAGATCCAACACCGTTTTTTAGCTCACTGCACCATCCCAGTTTCAGAACCTGGCTGTATGCAAATTAGTCTGTTCCTGTCCCAGTGCATGATGGGAACAGGGCAAACCAAACTACAAAAGCCAATTCTTACACTGGGAAGGAAACAAGCTACCGGGGACCGGTTTCTGGCATTTCAGCCTCTTCGGCCCGGCTTGCTTGAATCCTGATGGTGCAATGAGCAAGGGACTCACATCTGAGTATACCCTTCCACGCTTAGGGTGGACAAAAATATTTACAACAAGGGGTGGTGAGGGACAGAGTCTCTGAATTAAACAGAATACTCTCACCCAGTCAAGAGATCAGGGCTAGATCCAACACCGTTTTTTAGCTCACTGCACCATCCCAGTTTCAGAACCTGGCTGTATGCAAATTAGTCTGTTCCTGTCCCAGTGCATGATGGGAACAGGGCAAACCAAACTACAAAAGCCAATTCTTACACTGGGAAGGAAACAAGCTACCGGGGACCGGTTTCTGGCATTTCAGCCTCTTCGGCCCGGCTTGCTTGAATCCTGATGGTGCAATGAGCAAGGGACTCACATCTGAGTATACCCTTCCACGCTTAGGGTGGACAAAAATATTTACAACAAGGGGTGGTGAGGGACAGAGTCTCTGAATTAAACAGAATACTCTCACCCAGTCAAGAGATCAGGGCTAGATCCAACACCGTTTTTTAGCTCACTGCACCATCCCAGTTTCAGAACCTGGCTGTATGCAAATTAGTCTGTTCCTGTCCCAGTGCATGATAGGAACAGGGCAAACCAAACTACAAAAGCCAATTCTTACACTGGGAAGGAAACAAGCTACCGGGGACCGGTTTCTGGCATTTCAGCCTCTTCGGCCCGGCTTGCTTGAATCCTGATGGTGCAATGAGCAAGGGACTCACATCTGAGTATACCCTTCCACGCTTAGGGTGGACAAAAATATTTACAACAAGGGGTGGTGAGGGACAGAGTCTCTGAATTAAACAGAATACTCTCACCCAGTCAAGAGATCAGGGCTAGATCCAACACCGTTTTTTAGCTCACTGCACCATCCCAGTTTCAGAACCTGGCTGTATGCAAATTAGTCTGTTCCTGTCCCAGTGCATGATGGGAACAGGGCAAACCAAACTACAAAAGCCAATTCTTACACTGGGAAGGAAACAAGCTACCGGGGACCGGTTTCTGGCATTTCAGCCTCTTCGGCCCGGCTTGCTTGAATCCTGATGGTGCAATGAGCAAGGGACTCACATCTGAGTATACCCTTCCACGCTTAGGGTGGACAAAAATATTTACAACAAGGGGTGGTGAGGGACAGAGTCTCTGAATTAAACAGAATACTCTCACCCAGTCAAGAGATCAGGGCTAGATCCAACACCGTTTTTTAGCTCACTGCACCATCCCAGTTTCAGAACCTGGCTGTATGCAAATTAGTCTGTTCCTGTCCCAGTGCATGATGGGAACAGGGCAAACCAAACTACAAAAGCCAATTCTTACACTGGGAAGGAAACAAGCTACCGGGGACCGGTTTCTGGCATTTCAGCCTCTTCGGCCCGGCTTGCTTGAATCCTGATGGTGCAATGAGCAAGGGACTCACATCTGAGTATACCCTTCCACGCTTAGGGTGGACAAAAATATTTACAACAAGGGGTGGTGAGGGACAGAGTCTCTGAATTAAACAGAATACTCTCACCCAGTCAAGAGATCAGGGCTAGATCCAACACCGTTTTTTAGCTCACTGCACCATCCCAGTTTCAGAACCTGGCTGTATGCAAATTAGTCTGTTCCTGTCCCAGTGCATGATGGGAACAGGGCAAACCAAACTACAAAAGCCAATTCTTACACTGGGAAGGAAACAAGCTACCGGGGACCGGTTTCTGGCATTTCAGCCTCTTCGGCCCGGCTTGCTTGAATCCTGATGGTGCAATGAGCAAGGGACTCACATCTGAGTATACCCTTCCACGCTTAGGGTGGACAAAAATATTTACAACAAGGGGTGGTGAGGGACAGAGTCTCTGAATTAAACAGAATACTCTCACCCAGTCAAGAGATCAGGGCTAGATCCAACACCGTTTTTTAGCTCACTGCACCATCCCAGTTTCAGAACCTGGCTGTATGCAAATTAGTCTGTTCCTGTCCCAGTGCATGATGGGAACAGGGCAAACCAAACTACAAAAGCCAATTCTTACACTGGGAAGGAAACAAGCTACCGGGGACCGGTTTCTGGCATTTCAGCCTCTTCGGCCCGGCTTGCTTGAATCCTGATGGTGCAATGAGCAAGGGACTCACATCTGAGTATACCCTTCCACGCTTAGGGTGGACAAAAATATTTACAACAAGGGGTGGTGAGGGACAGAGTCTCTGAATTAAACAGAATACTCTCACCCAGTCAAGAGATCAGGGCTAGATCCAACACCGTTTTTTAGCTCACTGCACCATCCCAGTTTCAGAACCTGGCTGTATGCAAATTAGTCTGTTCCTGTCCCAGTGCATGATGGGAACAGGGCAAACCAAACTACAAAAGCCAATTCTTACACTGGGAAGGAAACAAGCTACCGGGGACCGGTTTCTGGCATTTCAGCCTCTTCGGCCCGGCTTGCTTGAATCCTGATGGTGCAATGAGCAAGGGACTCACATCTGAGTATACCCTTCCACGCTTAGGGTGGACAAAAATATTTACAACAAGGGGTGGTGAGGGACAGAGTCTCTGAATTAAACAGAATACTCTCACCCAGTCAAGAGATCAGGGCTAGATCCAACACCGTTTTTTAGCTCACTGCACCATCCCAGTTTCAGAACCTGGCTGTATGCAAATTAGTCTGTTCCTGTCCCCCTTTTGTAAATCGATTTTGGCCACTATAGGTGTGGCAGGGTATACTCAGACATGAGTCCCTTTCTCACTGCTCCATCAGGATTCAAGCAAGCCGGGCCGAAGAGGCTGAAATGCCAGAAACCGGTCCCCGGTAGCTTGTTTCCTTTCTGGTAAAGAATTGGCTTGGTAGTTTAGTCTGCCCTGTTCCCATGATGCACTGGGCCAGGGACAGACTGATTTGCATATAGCCAGGTTCTGAGCTGGGATGGGGCAGTGAGATAAATAACGGTGATGGATCAAGCCCTGATCTTTGGACTGGGTAAGAGTGGTCTGCTCAATTCAGACACTCTGTTCATCACCACCCCCTTTTGTAAATCGATTTTGGCCACTATAGGTGTGGCAGGGTATACTCAGACATGAGTCCCTTTCTCACTGCTCCATCAGGATTCAAGCAAGCCGGGCCGAAGAGGCTGAAATGCCAGAAACCGGTCCCCGGTAGCTTGTTTCCTTTCTGGTAAAGAATTGGCTTGGTAGTTTAGTCTGCCCTGTTCCCATGATGCACTGGGCCAGGGACAGACTGATTTGCATATAGCCAGGTTCTGAGCTGGGATGGGGCAGTGAGATAAATAACGGTGATGGATCAAGCCCTGATCTTTGGACTGGGTAAGAGTGGTCTGCTCAATTCAGACACTCTGTTCATCACCACCCCCTTTTGTAAATCGATTTTGGCCACTATAGGTGTGGCAGGGTATACTCAGACATGAGTCCCTTTCTCACTGCTCCATCAGGATTCAAGCAAGCCGGGCCGAAGAGGCTGAAATGCCAGAAACCGGTCCCCGGTAGCTTGTTTCCTTTCTGGTAAAGAATTGGCTTGGTAGTTTAGTCTGCCCTGTTCCTATGATGCACTGGGCCAGGGACAGACTGATTTGCATATAGCCAGGTTCTGAGCTGGGATGGGGCAGTGAGATAAATAACGGTGATGGATCAAGCCCTGATCTTTGGACTGGGTAAGAGTGGTCTGCTCAATTCAGACACTCTGTTCATCACCACCCCCTTTTGTAAATCGATTTTGGCCACTATAGGTGTGGCAGGGTATACTCAGACATGAGTCCCTTTCTCACTGCTCCATCAGGATTCAAGCAAGCCGGGCCGAAGAGGCTGAAATGCCAGAAACCGGTCCCCGGTAGCTTGTTTCCTTTCTGGTAAAGAATTGGCTTGGTAGTTTAGTCTGCCCTGTTCCCATGATGCACTGGGCCAGGGACAGACTGATTTGCATATAGCCAGGTTCTGAGCTGGGATGGGGCAGTGAGATAAATAACGGTGATGGATCAAGCCCTGATCTTTGGACTGGGTAAGAGTGGTCTGCTCAATTCAGACACTCTGTTCATCACCACCCCCTTTTGTAAATCGATTTTGGCCACTATAGGTGTGGCAGGGTATACTCAGACATGAGTCCCTTTCTCACTGCTCCATCAGGATTCAAGCAAGCCGGGCCGAAGAGGCTGAAATGCCAGAAACCGGTCCCCGGTAGCTTGTTTCCTTTCTGGTAAAGAATTGGCTTGGTAGTTTAGTCTGCCCTGTTCCCATGATGCACTGGGCCAGGGACAGACTGATTTGCATATAGCCAGGTTCTGAGCTGGGATGGGGCAGTGAGATAAATAACGGTGATGGATCAAGCCCTGATCTTTGGACTGGGTAAGAGTGGTCTGCTCAATTCAGACACTCTGTTCATCACCACCCCCTTTTGTAAATCGATTTTGGCCACTATAGGTGTGGCAGGGTATACTCAGACATGAGTCCCTTTCTCACTGCTCCATCAGGATTCAAGCAAGCCGGGCCGAAAAGGCTGAAATGCCAGAAACCGGTCCCCGGTAGCTTGTTTCCTTTCTGGTAAAGAATTGGCTTGGTAGTTTAGTCTGCCCTGTTCCCATGATGCACTGGGCTAGGGACAGACTGATTTGCATATAGCCAGGTTCTGAGCTGGGATGGGGCAGTGAGATAAATAACGGTGATGGATCAAGCCCTGATCTTTGGACTGGGTAAGAGTGGTCTGCTCAATTCAGACACTCTGTTCATCACCACCCCCTTTTGTAAATCGATTTTGGCCACTATAGGTGTGGCAGGGTATACTCAGACATGAGTCCCTTTCTCACTGCTCCATCAGGATTCAAGCAAGCCGGGCCGAAGAGGCTGAAATGCCAGAAACCGGTCCCCGGTAGCTTGTTTCCTTTCTGGTAAAGAATTGGCTTGGTAGTTTAGTCTGCCCTGTTCCCATGATGCACTGGGCCAGGGACAGACTGATTTGCATATAGCCAGGTTCTGAGCTGGGATGGGGCAGTGAGATAAATAACGGTGATGGATCAAGCCCTGATCTTTGGACTGGGTAAGAGTGGTCTGCTCAATTCAGACACTCTGTTCATCACCACCCCCTTTTGTAAATCGATTTTGGCCACTATAGGTGTGGCAGGGTATACTCAGACATGAGTCCCTTTCTCACTGCTCCATCAGGATTCAAGCAAGCCGGGCCGAAGAGGCTGAAATGCCAGAAACCGGTCCCCGGTAGCTTGTTTCCTTTCTGGTAAAGAATTGGCTTGGTAGTTTAGTCTGCCCTGTTCCCATGATGCACTGGGCCAGGGACAGACTGATTTGCATATAGCCAGGTTCTGAGCTGGGATGGGGCAGTGAGATAAATAACGGTGATGGATCAAGCCCTGATCTTTGGACTGGGTAAGAGTGGTCTGCTCAATTCAGACACTCTGTTCATCACCACCCCCTTTTGTAAATCGATCCTGTCAGGTCTTAAGTTAGGGGATTAATTCCCCTTGAATCCTGAGGGTCCCTGGGGGGGTCTACTAGCCCACCAGGTACCTCCAGTAAGGGCCACAGAGCTGCATTGCAGAGAGATGGTCTGAGGCAATGCCCCTCTTTACACCTCTCTACAACGCAACTCTGTGGCGCTTACTGAACGCATGTAGTGGGCTAGTTGGCCGCCAGGGACCCTCAGGATTCAAGGGGGCTTAATCCCCCAACTTAAAATGCACCACAGGGCGCGTTTGCACACTTGTCAAATCAGGCCACACCCCTTACCAGCACCACTGTGCCCCCTGGTGCATTGTAAATTGGGGTTTTAAGTCCACTTGAGTTCTGAGAGTCCCTGGGGGCCAACTAGCCCTCCAGCTACCTCCAGTAAGTGCCACAGAGCTTTGTTGCAGAGTGGTGTAAAAAGGGGTTTGGCCTCTGACCAAATCTCTGCAAGGTAGACAAACTAAGCACAGAGAGGCACACAAAAAATCGCATATAATATGCCACTAAATGATGAATCTTCACAATCTTCAATGTGGAGAAGTCTTCTTTATTGTTTCAACAGGATGCGGGATACACACAGCCACAGGGAAGGACTTGATTACTCATCAGCCCGGAGCTTTCTGCTTTACATGGCGACAACAGCCTGAGCTCGGAATCTACATTTGTATTTTTCCGAGTTCTCCACATACAGTTGTGTTTTGTCAATGGGATCTTTAATTCGCCCAAGAATTGGATACTTATTTATGAAGAAAAAGTACTGAATAGAAGATAGAAGAACGGATACCATTCCGTGTTCGATCGTGTGATCTGTTTTGGATTTAGACCTGAGGAAGCCTGTTGGGGTGAAACACATTGGCTGTTGCTGTGGGTATCCAAAATCCTGTTGAAACAATAAAGAAGAATCCTCCACATCCAAGATTGTGAAGATTCATCATAAGCGGCATATTATATGCAAATTTTGTGTGCCTCTCTGTGCTTTAGTCAATCTATGAGAATATATAAGGTCTTGTGGCAGCGGACCTCAGAGGTGGGCACGCACTCCAATAAAAATCAGTTCAAAATACATCGAATTATTAAAGGGTTGGTGAGGCTTTAATCATCCCTTGCTGCCATTTTTCGAGTTGCAACTCTCTGCAAGGCAGCCCTATGGCGCTTACTGGAGGTACCTGGTGGGCTAGTTGGCCCCAAGGACCCTCAGGTTTGAAGGGGAATTGATTCCCCAACTTAAAACACACCACAGGGCGCATTTGCCAACTGTTGCTGGGAAGGGGCAGGGCCTCCAGCGCAATGTCGTTTTCTTTTTTTAAATACGTTTTTGAAAGCGGGCTGTCTGGCCCCCTTCTTTTTCTTTTGTCGGGCCCCAGGGCATGACCACTTTTTAGAAAAAAAAAGAAATGGAAGGGTGGCCCCGCGGCCCCCTTCCTCAGGCCAATTAATGCCCTGGGCATTCCATCCCCCAAGGCTGGCCTGCAGTAATTTTTTTTTAAAGGTACTAGTGGTCGTGTGGCCTCCTTCCTGGGCCACTTCTAGCCCCAGGGACCCCATCCGCCTGGGCCTGGCCAACCTTTTTTGTTTTTTATTTTTTTTGGGAGGGGGGCCACGTGGCCCCCTCCTCAGGCCAATCATGGCCCTGAGGAATACCTTTCCCCAGGGCCTGGCCTCTCCGTTTAAAAAAAAAAGGATATTCACATGGGAGGGGGCCGCGTGGCCCCCCTCCCGGGCCACTTCTGCCATGGGGACTTCATCCCTGGGGCCTGGCCTGTCCATTGGGGTCGGTGGGGTGGAGCTCCAATTCCCCCAGGGTCCCTCCGGCTCCCCGCCTCCTGAGGTAGCCGGCATTGCTTTTCCAGCACAAGGAGCTGCTGACATGCAGCTCCCCTTGTGGAAAAGCAATCTGCTTTGGATTTTGGAAGCGAGAGCAGGAAACCTGCTCTCACTTCCAAAATCCAAAGAAGAGTTTGCTATGGCAGGGCTGGAGCGTTAAAGTGCCCCGGGGGGTTCTGGTCCCCGGGGCAGCCGGTGGCTGTGTTCCCCCTGCAAATATTTAACAAAAGCGGTGGCGGTCCCCGGGGCTTGGGGGGCCTTGGAGGCCCCCCACAGATTAATAAAAAAACAAGCCCAGTGCTGCAAGGACCCCACGGGCCCCCATTACATAAATAAATTGCCCAACCGGGGGCATTAAAAACAAAGCACAGGAGACTACGCTTCGGTTATTAAAAATGTTTGGACGGATTCGCTCATCGGCACGACCCCACTCTAATTTTGTTTTAAAAAAATGCTTTTTTTGGGCCTGAGGGTTCCCTGTGGGACCCGCTGAGCTGGCCTGCGGGGTCAGGGTGTTTTTACCCTGCCCCAGTTTCTTGTTTTTTAACTTATTTTACATTTTTCATTCTCCCTCAGTCTGAGCACAAGATGGCTGCCAACACTTCCTGGTTTGAAGTGTTGGCAACCAATTAGAGCCAAGCTCATGCTCAGGGGTTAGGCTCCACCCATATATATATATATATTTTTTCCTTTATTATCTCAAAAACTACTGAACGGATTTACACCATTTACCAAAAAGGACTCTTTCTGAACCAAGGGCTACCTTTTTGCCAAATTTAGTGTAATTCCGTTCAGCAGTTCGGGCTGTAGCTTTGTCTAAAGTTTCCTATGGAAAATAACATGGAGAAAATGCATTTTGGGACCCCTCTTTTTTCTCTGCCCTCGTTGATGAATCACCTTGAAACTTTCAGGACAGGAGCTGACCGGAGCGCCCCACTAGTTTTGAGAATTTCGCGAAGATTCGTCAAATGTTGCCAGAGGTTTTGGCAAAAGAAAAAATGCTTTCGAAACTTTGTCCTTACTATACTAGCCCACCAGGTACCTCCAGGAAGCACCACAAAGCTGCGTTGCAGAGAGGTGTAAAAAGGGGCATGACCTCGGACTACCTCTCTGCAACGC
Organism: Lissotriton vulgaris; assembly: GCF_964263255.1. Taxonomy (NCBI): domain Eukaryota; kingdom Metazoa; phylum Chordata; class Amphibia; order Caudata; family Salamandridae; genus Lissotriton; species Lissotriton vulgaris. The sequence goes on along the minus strand of NC_141695.1, from coordinate 1,298,735,761 downwards.
AGCTCAGTGGTGCTTACTGGAGGTACCTGGTGGGCTAGTTGGCCCCCACGCACCCTCAGGATTCAAGGGGACTTAATCCCCCAATTTACAACACGGCATGGGGTGTGTTTGCCCACTTGTAATATCAGGCCCTCCCCCTTCCTGCGCCACTGTGCAAACGCACCCCTGGTGTGCTGTAATTAAGTCCCCTTGAGTTCTGAGGGTCCCTGGGGGCCAACTAACCCACCATGTACCTCCAGTAAGCACCCCAGAGCTGCATTGCAGAATGGTGTAAAAATGGGGCGTGGGCTTGGACCAACTCTCTGCAACTCAGCTCCCTGGAGCATACTGGAGGTTTCTGATAGGGTAGTGTAGTTGGCCCCCAAAGTCACCTCAGTATTCAAGGGGAATTAATTCTCCAACTTACAACGCTCCATAGAGTGCATTAGCAGAGTACTGCAGGAAGGTGGCGGGGCCACCGGCCCGATGCCAGCTTCTTTTTTTTCAGCAGGGGGGCTGTGTGGACCCTTTTCTTTTCCCATATTTTCCCATTTTTTGGACCCTGGGGACCCCATTCCCCAGGGCCAGACCCTTATTTTTTTTTACAATGAAAAAATATAGGGGAAGGGGACCCCATTCCCCGGGGCACGACCTCATATTTATTATTATTTTCAAAATATTTTTTAAGGAGGTGAGCTGCGTGGCTCCCCTCCTGAGGTTTCTATTAGCCCCGGGGACGGCATCTTCTGGGGCTGTACGTCTTTTATTATTATTATTTTTTTTTTTATTGAGGGAGGGGGTTGCGTGGCCCCCTCATGGGCTACTTCTGGCACGGGGGACCTCTACCCTGGGGCCTGGCCACTCTGTTGGGGACCATGGGGGAGCCCCAATGCCCCACGGTCCTGCCGGCTCCCCGCATTCACAAGGGGAGCTGCTGACATGCAGCTCCCCTTGTGGAAAAGCAATTCTGCTTTGCTTCATTGAAGTGAGAGCAGGTTTCCCTGCTCTTGCTTCAATGAAGCAAAGCAGAGTTTGCTATGGCAGGGCGGGAGCAGCACGGCTCTCGCCCTGCCATAGTAAACAGCAGTGTCCCGGGGATGGGCACCCCTGGACACTGCAGGAGCTGGCCCTTGGGGATGGCGGTCCTCAGGGCCAAAGGAAATGATGGACAGAGTGTTGACAATACAAGCACTCACCCCCAGTCAACTGATCTGGGTTTAATCCATCACCGTTCTTTAGCCCACTCTGCCACCCCAGTTCAGATATGGCCATATGCAAATCAGTCTGACCCTGTGCCTCATGGGAACAGTCCAGCCCGAACTGCCTAGCCATGCCTTCCCTGGACCGGAAACTAGCTACCGAGGTCCGATTTCTAGCATTTCAGCCGTCTTCAGCCCGGCTTGCTTGAATCCAGTGGCAAAGTGAGCAAGGGACTCACGTCTGAGCATACACCGCCAACTTATGGCGAACAAAGAAAAACCAAAGGAAATGATGGACGGAGCGTTGACAATACAAGCACTCACACCCAGTCAACAGATCTGGGTTTAATCCATTACCGTTCTTTAGCCCACTCTGCCACCCCAGTTCAGATATGGCCATATGCAAATCAGTCTGACCCTGTGCCTCATGGGAACAATCCAGCCCGAACTGCCAGGCCCTGCCTTCCCTGGACCAGAAACAAGCTTCCTAGGACCGGTTTCTGGCATTACAACCGTCTTCAGCCAGGCTTGCTTGTATCCAGTGGCAAAGTGAGCAAGGGACTCACGTCTGAGCATACCCTGCCAACTTATGGCGAACAAGGCGGTACAAAAGGGTGTGGTGATGGATGGAGCATCTGAACCAATCAAAACACTCACACCCAGTCAACAGATCTGGGTTTAATCCATCACCATTCTTTAGCCCACTCTGCCACCCCAGTTCAGAAATGGCCATATGCAAATCAGTCTGACCCTGTGCCTCATGGGAACAGTCCAGCCCGAACTGCCAGGCCATGCCTTCCCTGGACCAGAAACAAGCTTCCTAGGACCAGTTTCTGGCATTACAGCCGTCTTCAGCCAGGCTTGCTCGAATCCAGTGGCAAAGTGAGCAAGGGACTCACGTCTGAGCACACCCTGCCAACTTATGGCAAACAAAGCGGTACAACAGAGGGTGGTGATGGACTGAGTATCTAAACAAATCAAACACTCACACCCAGTCAACAGATCTGGGTTTAATCCATCACCATTCTTTAGCCCACTCTGCCACCCCAGTTCAGAAATGGCCATATGCAAATCAGTCTGACCCTGTGCCTCATGGGAACAGTCCAGCCCGAACTGCCAGGCCATGCCTTCCCTGGTCCGAAACAAACTTCCTAGGACCGGTTTCTGGCATTACAGCCGTCTTCAGCCAGGCTTGCTTGAATCCAGTGGCAAAGTGAGCAAGGGACTCACGTCTGAGCATACCCTGCCAACTTATGGCAAACAAAGCGGTACAAAAGGTCCATCTGCTGGCAGGATGGGAGGGCAGAGCTGGGCTCAGCCCCATTTGTAACTGAATAGACTGTGCTCCGACTTCACATGAAGGGCTTGTCTCCTCCACATTGTCTTGGCTGTCAGCTTGGAGCCAGGGTAGGGGAGTCTGAAAAGTCTAAGCACTGCAAAGAGGAAATTCTAGACTCTTCTCCTAACTTGAAAGAAGGCAGCAGGTATAAAATAGGTTCGTCAGGCCTCTCTTTAGTTCACTTTCTGGACCTGTGGAAGGGTTCTCAGAGGACTGACTGCTGTTGTGGCTTTCTGTGTACTCCACAAGAATGTTTTGCTGTACCTAGAAGGACTGCCTAGATCACTGAAGCCTGCCTTGAACCATAGGCCCACTCTGCTGTTGAGCTCTGCTTCTTCACCTGAACCCAGAGCTATCAGAGTGACTCTAAGGGCTAGTTTGCTGGCCTCCTGCTCAGAGCTATGGGACATAATAGGTTCCAATCCAGCCGGAGTGAATACTTAGCCCCCAAGTGGTGCCCTCCAATCCTGGATGCTTGGTGGTCCTGATGAAGGTGCCCAGATAGCTATAGTCAAAAGTTAGACTATTTTTGACTAAAAACTGCTCTGAAAACCAAGGAAAGACTGGGACCAGCATGCTTGTCCATCCACCTAAGCTGCATCAGCGGTCGGCCTGACTCCGGAGCTGCGCCTGCTACGTTCTTCTCCACAGCTGCAAATCCTGTTTGGCAGCCCTTCACCATAAAGGTATTCGGCCTCCTTGAACTCTCAGAGGTAACACCCTCCTGCCTCATCCTGCTGGAGATTTTCAACTTCCAAAAAAGTGACCATGTTGGAACAGAGAGATCTTCACTGCGACTTCATCCAGCATCTCCCAGACGATGAGGCTCCCACTTTGGAAACTTTTTGCAGCCTTGCCTCGCTGAACTTAACCTTCTAAAGATTTTTTCACCAGAATTTCTTCTAAGTCCGCAGGTAAGCGCCGATCAGACTCCATCAACTTTTTGTATCCGACCCACGGTCCATCCTTGTCAGCCATATTTTTTGCGACTTTGACCTGGTTTCGCATTATTAGATATCTATGGTTGGTGCTTTGAACTTTTTGCAAAAAACTTTTAAAATTCAGAATTCCAGTTCTACTGATTGTGTTTATGCCATTTTGGTGTCGCATAATTTATTAAAATGTACTCTATTTTTCTAATTGTTGTGGGATTTTTACTTTTGTTGTTTTTTCGCTTTATTACTTCTTGGGTGCTGCATAAATACTTTACACATTGCCTCTATGTTAAGCTTGACAGCTTTTTGTGCCAAGCTACCTCGGGTTAAGCAAAGGTTAATTAAGTGCCTTTTTGTGTTTCACCAGGCCAGGGATTGTGGCTGTTACTTGACCAGGGCTCATACCACAGTCAACCAACAGCCCAATTTCACACAATACTTACTTGAAGTTTGTGGTGGAAATAGGAGTAAAACCCATGGGAGAATCTGAAAACCTATACATTTCTCTAAAGGAGACACCATTTGAAATTTAGCAAGGGTTACTAGTGTATATCACTCTTGGTTTTCCCATTTAAACTAATAGTTAGAATAAAAAATGAAGTAGAATAGTTAGGGAAACAACAGAAATAAATAAAATTTTCATCTTCAATCGTTTGCCCTGATGACCAATTTGCAAAAGTCACATACTGTTGTGTCCATCAGACAATTCATCATACCCAGAACGAACAAATGAGTTGCAGCTTATAATGATATTTTATTGTGTACCAACTATATAGGCGAGATAAATGCCAGTTCCTATTTTGGAAAGTGGCTGGCCTAAAAAGTAAAATCTCCATCAATATATGGATGGATTATGCGAGCAAATTTGAGATTAAAGGCCGTCAAGAAACCTGGGTGGTGGAATCAACTCACATAAATGGGTATAAAACATTTCACACCCCGGCAATAACATCACATTACGGCAAAGCAAAAGGGGGGTTATCTACCTATATCTCTAATAAATTAAACCCAAGAAAAGTTGAATTCACTGTATCTAACAGGTATTTTCAACTCATAAACATACAAATTGACTTGGGTTTGTGCGTGGCTTTAATACATTTTTACAACAATATTCCACCAGATTTGCTTGAGGGTAGTTTACTCAAACTAACTGGCATGTTGAATAAGTTATTCTCCCATTCAAATAATGAAGTCATTGTTATATGGGGTGGTGACGTTAACTCCCCGATATGTCAAAGGGACGCTAAAGGGGCATGTGGATTAATACTTGAAAAAGATGTCAACCTCCCTCACTTCCCACATCCACCCCTCGGGGAGCTTCTAAATGAGAATGTGTTCTCACACGATATGGGCTTTGCAAACACCCTATGTTCTCCAATGGTCTCTTTCTCCCCGGCGTTTAACGGACTAGGTTCTCTTTCTAATATTGATTTTTTAATGATAACATGCTGGCATTCCACACTTGTTAGAGCATTCATCACCCATGACATTGCATTAAGTGATCACTACCCGCAAAGCATTGATATTTTATTGTGTAAACAAGATCTTCATACAAAGGACATCCCCATCCAGCTGTTGAGCCATATCACATTAAATCAGCAGAATGGGTATGCACTAAAATGGGAGAAACTGGACCCAGAGGTCTTTGTTACAACTATTGTTTCAAAATGCAAAAACATGTTCTATTCCTGTTTAGATGAGAAATCCTCACACCAGGAAATTATTAAGAGCTTCTTAAACATTGCTGCCCTTATTAAAGATACCCTACATGTAAAAATAAGAGGGAAGATACCACGCAATGAAGGATAGTTCGACTCCAATTGCACTAAAGCCTACACTAATCTTAAACACGCCTTGAATGCGGGGGTCAGGAAACTGGACCACATTAGGTAAACTAGAAGGAAATATAAGAAGGCCTTAAATGCTAGGAAAAAGTTCCTGAAAGCAGAAACCTGGAACGCTTTGCACGAGGCATCAGCAAACAGAGGCCCCAAAGCCTTCTGGAAAGCAGTCAATGCCCCTTTCTTGTTTGAGAGTAACAAAGCAAGTATTGAAATAGCTATACCAGAAGTGCAGTGGATTTCACATATTTCCAAACTATACAATAATGTAACTAGTGATGAAATAGAAATACGAGTAAATGGGGTTGACCTTAAGTCTCCCCCTCCAACCTCAAAGCTATCCTTGGCCGTTACCTTGAGCGAGGTCAATAATGCCATAGGTGCGGGTGGTAAGGCGCCGGGGCCTGATTGTATCCTGGTGGACTTCTTTAAGTCAAATTTGGTCCTCTGAGGACCACTTTTAATGCAAGTGTTTAACGTATGCTGTTCACAGGGACTTTTAATGACTTGGTATGACTCTATAATTGTACCTATTTTTAAAAAGGACAATAGATTGCGTCCTGCCTGTTATCACCCAATTTCTTAATTAGACTCTACTGTGAAGATCTTGGGACGGGTGATATTAGAGAGATTACAGGCCTGGGAGGACGAACACAGCATCATAAGTGATTTACAATATGGGTTCTGCAAGGGTTTGGGCACCATTGAACAGGGACCACATTTATATATTTTATTGGAAAAATATACAAAAGCTAAAGGCGAAAGTTTGTTTTTAACCTTCGTTGACATAACAGCTGCTTTTGACTGCGTTGAAAGGTTATGGTCAATCCTGGGGACACAGGGGGCGGACTCCATTTTAATTTTATTCCTAAGGCAGCTCTATATGGGTGCTAGGGCTAGGGTGCTTTTCGGGCTGGATGGGGAATGTACCAAAAGTTTTAGAGTTAAGAAAGGTGTTAGACAAGGCTGCGTCCGTGCTCCCTTCCTGTTCACTATGTATATAAATAACTTAGAGGTCACCCTGGTAAAGGAGTGCAGGGATCTACCATCAGCCGCCACCCGCCCTATCCCTGTGCTCCTTTGCGCAGACGATGCGGTTCTCATGTGGAGAAGTGTGTCTCACTGGTTAGAAGCGGCAGACCCTGAAGCAGAGGTCGGCCCGGGACCAGGGTTCAATTCCTGATGCGGCAGGGTCTTGGGTTAATGTCCGCGGACTCGATAATTCTCGCCTAGGTACCTATTCTAATCATGGGTCCCACTCTCCAACTCTGGGCAATAGCTTGCTTAATCTCCACAACGGCCCTAGCAGCGCCGGGGATGCCTGGCTTCACCTTGGGGGTGGCCTCTCACAGGGAATGCCAAGACGGGTTCCCCAGCGGTATACAGAGCCAGGATGCCACGTGATGGGGTAACAGTGCGCTTTACAAGTATACATACATTTACATTTACATTTACATGTCACGTACGCATCTTGGTTTACAAAGGATAGCCACCTCTTTTACAAACTTCATGTCTAAACTGGGCCTTACCATTAACTGCTCAAAAACATTCGCCATGAACTGTGGCAATAGAGCCAATAAAAAGAGTAACCCTATTTTTATCAACAACAAGGTAATTGAACGCACCAAAACATTTTCTTATCTAGGGCTTTCATTCGAGCGATCAGGATCCTATACTAGTGCAGTTCAATCCAGAAGGCTCCTTTTCTGTAAGTCTCTGATGGCTTTAGCTAACTTTAGCAGAAAATTAGGGAAACACCCTCCAGGTGAATTACTGCACATATACAAGGCAAAATGTATTGCGGTTGCAATTTATGGGGCAGGAATTTGGGGTTTCTCTAACGTTAACTCACTACAAACAGCAGAAAATATGTTTTTAAAATACCTTTTGTCTGTACCTGAAAGCAGGTCTAACTTCATCTACCATGTCGAACTTGGTCGACCCTATCTGGAGGACGTGATTAAAATCCAGCCCGTCCTCCTTTGGCATAGGGTTTGGACTACAGATGAGTCAGCCTTAAATCGCCTTATATTAAAAGACGCTATGGGGCTTGACGGTGTAAAAAGTTTGGGATGATTAGAATATGTTGATTTATTCTTAAGCCAGTTAGGCCACCCAAGAATACTATAATGATCCTTACACCTTATGCAACGTCTCTAGAAAGGATCTAAAAATGTGTTGCATGAGATATTTGAACAAAAAGGGAATCATGATTGAAATGGATAAACCCACGGTCCAATCACACCATCTCACCTTGGCCTTTGAGCATATTCAGCCATATATCCTTATGGTCCTTAGCGATTATGAAAGATTTTTGTTAACGCGCTTCAGGTTAAACATTATTTTCAGGTCACTGAGTTTTCCATAATTGAATGACTGGTTGAGGACGTTAAGTAAATGCCCGTGTGATGATCTTTCCACACAATCCTCCATACATATTATGTTTTTCTGTAAATTTGTTCTTAACCCCAGAAAAGGATGGATTGTACCAATACTTAAAATCTAGGATTGAGGCAATGCCGCCCAGCATATTTGGTTATACAATTCCTGGACAGTGAATTTATAATTGCCTCTATTACTGCCTTTTTAAAGTCTGTTTTTAAATTGCGTAAATCAATTGTGACATTATCTGATCATGTTATAAACTGCTCTCTTTTTATTATTTTTAAATTGTATAATTTATGAATTGTGCTTTTATGGAATGCTTTGTTAAGTATCAGAATAAAGTAATTTTGATTGATTGCATACCGACTATGCTTCAATTCATATACTGAAATCTAATGAAAGAAAAATGGGTGTGAAGTAAATCTATGCATTTTTGAAAGGCGCCCAAGATATTGAGTTTGTGAATTGTGGTTATTTGTACAAGTCTGAATTTGGGGTTAACCACACAATTGTGTGATCGTGAGGGAATTTTGAAACATCTATTCTTTCTTGCAAAGTAGCCTACATTTAGAAGCCAGAAATGGAGTGGTACTCAATTGATATTAACAAATGTTCTAATATTTTGTATTTTCACAATTCTATCAATAAACACGGTACCCTACTTGTGTGCGTTGGCCTAAAGTCTGCAACAGTAAAGGTCTCAAAATGCAACATTGAGAATTCACATTTTCACTATGAAAATAAACCCAGGCACTGGGTACATTTTAACAACGTATAATGCTTAGCTTCAGTTTGGGAGTAGTTAGAAAAATGATTCAGGGACTCATTGCAATACTAATTTAAAATCCAACTTCATAATCAAGCCAGATTATATATTACTATTTTGGAATTTGGACTTTTAGAACATTGTCATTTTCCTGCCTATAGCCAAAAGGGCCTTTCTACCAGTGTCCATGTCAAATGACTGCCGATTGCTCCCCTTTGGTGAGAAGTGGATTGCTCCCAGACAGTGAACAAAGAGCTTGGGTATGGTGATATGTTTTTCTTCATTGAGCAGGATGGCCCGGTGCGGTGTCCACCCCCTTCCTGAGATTCAAAGGATACTTACACTGTCACTGGCAAATGTAGCTTCCACCTATGCCTGCCTCTCTTTTGTCTTCCCAGACCCCTTGGCACCAAGCCCAGTGAGAGGGGGAGCTGCTCCAGAATTGGTTTGGCTTGACCACAAAGGGAGTGTTTTCCCATTATCATACCCACACCTCTATGTGAGAACAGGGAACTTTGACCAGAGGAAGAAAGGTTTTGTCATGTTGGATTTTGGGTAGATGGTTAAGATAGGACAATTTACAGTAAACACACTGGAAGTGCTGCAAACGTGTGTAGGGTTACCACAGGGAACCTTTACACTATTAGTTAGGGAATAGCCAGGAGTTGCCACACTCCCAGCCTGGCATTAAGAATAAGTGGCATCTCTAATACCTTTCTCAGAACACTCCTGAGCCTGTGAGGAATCAGAAGGACTGCCTCACTGTCTCAAGAACCTGAAAGAAGACTGGACCTGCTTGCCTTGAATCAATGATCCCAAAAGTGACTTCAAGGGTAAGTTGACCGACCTCCTATTAGAACTACAGAGATAAAACAAACTTCCAGAGACCTCTCTCCCTGCAACTGCTCAGCTGACCAGTTCTGACTGGTCCTGCCCCGGATCCTGCTGCTTGCCTCTGTTGGAATGAGTTCTAACGCTCAAGTGGTGCCCTCAGTCCTGGACCCTTAGTTGTTGTAGGGATTTCATCCTCCTTTCCACAAGCTCCAAGAAGTATAACTTAGAATCTTTTTGCCAACTTTCTTTCTGGAGAGCTGAAGGAGCCTGGGGTAGTCATTGGAGCTGCAGCCAATGTCATCGAATCTCCTGCCACAATTTGCTGTTTTACCCCACTGAAGAAGATCCGACTTCCAGAAAGACTTTTAAGTAAGAATGTAGAGGGCTTCATTGGAACTGATACCAAGTAGCATCAGAATGACATCAATGCATTCTTGGGCATGAACTTCAAACATCACATGCTCTGAGCTTTCCCGCCTTCATTGATTACTGCACTGGGACCCAACTCTTCAGCAGCCAGCTGTCGCTATACCCTACTATGGGTCCAGCATGAAGCTTGCCCCACCAATGACTTGTCGATGACCATTTCGTCTTCATAAAGTTTTTAAGTCAGAAAATAATCTTTCAACTTGGACCAAGCTGGTCCCTGTCTCTGACCAGCAACCCATTACAGTTGTCCTTAACTTTTGGCTTTGACTTGGTATAGCATTCCAGGTACTTACAATCGTGCTTTTTGCTTCTCAGCGCTATTTTTCGTTCAAAGTTTAGTAATTCATATCTCCGCTTCTACTTATTGGATCTTTGTTAGTGTGGTGTCATTTTATTTGCTAAAATATTCACTAGTTTTCAAAATTGGTTTTGGATTTTTCTTGTGTTGTGTTTACATTTTATTAATGTTTGAGTACTGCATAAATACTTTACACATTGTGTCTAAAGTTAAGCCTGATTGCTCTGTGCAATAGCAACCAGGGGGCTCTGCACAGGTTTATTTAGTGACTGTTCTGGCTCACCTTTACAAAGATTTTGATTATTATTTGAAGTGGGTTCCTAACCCGTTCAACTAAAGCTCCATGTTTTCACATTTACTGAAACCCTTGTATTCAAGCGAGAAACCATGCAACATCTCTCATGAAGTTTTGTTCAGAGGAAATTTGGAAATAAATATATAAAATGAAGCATGTTATTATTCTTATTCAGATCTGGCCTTATCTTCATAGTTGTACCTGTTGTAATAGTTACTTTTTCAAATTCATAATTACAATTGGGAATCTAGATGTTTCGGTCATCATGCTGCCTTACCAGGTATGTTACCATTAGTCATTCATTTAGAAAAGAACATTTAATTGTTATGTGCAAAATGAATAACACTCTCCCTCTCTCACTGGAGCACATGCTTACCACATTCTGTTCAAATATAATCTAACATTTTTTTGCTTGGTGTTTGGTTGAAAAATATTTTTTCCACTGTGCTACTTGTGTCTTCACAATGGCAAAATTAAGGAAAATTGGGTTTAATTCCCTAGACTAGGTACTAAATAAACCAACTTGCAGACTAACTAACGATTGAATTGAAGTTCAAACTCCTGTTCTGGGAATAAAACCACACTTACAATAGAGTGTGGATCCTCCACAGTGCTGTTTAATTTTTGCGTAGCAATCTGCCTTTTTTGTTCATTCTGTAGTCACATTCACACCACTCACAAATTAAAGGGAGTCACACATTGATATAGGTGAACATGTGGTACACACTTCCTTCTATATTGGGGACTCTGTTTCATTACTTAAACTTTCTATTTGTTCCCTGTTAACCACCTATTCACTGGTATTTTTTGCAATTTGTGAATCCTTTATGTATGTTTTTTTTGTTTTTAAACTTTCACATATTTTTTTGATCTCGGAACTGCAGGGCATTCTCTTCTGCTTCCTAGCTTTTTGTCCAGTTCAAATAAGACAGTTACTGCTCTTGCAGATACACCATCTATGGGTTACCTGTTTAACTTCATATAATCTAGCAACTTTTTAAAACAATCCACAATTTTCCTTTAGCGCTGGTTACATTCAGCATGAGCTCTCTCATATCCTCGGGGGCATATTTGCAATGCCCCTGTGGCACTCTTACATTGCTGAAGCGTCACCTTTGTGACACTGCTGAGTAGCAGTGTGCTGGTCCATATGGACAAGGTCATGCTAACCCACCCTGAGTGGCTTTTTATGGTCTTGTAAATATACATTACTCTGCATGGAAGGGGCGTTCCATGGGTGTTGTCGAAGGTGTTCCCATGCAAAAAACATTGTTTTTGACACAGCCCCAGATTTACAACATAGCGTAACTGGGGATGCAACAAAACAAATGCCTTCCCAAAGTAGGCGTAGCAAGGAGAAATGTTTACTTCATTCTGCAGCAGACCCAGAATGAGGAAAACGACTCCTTTGACTGTTTTTGTGCAGGAAGGCATACCATATCATGCCAACAACACAGACACTCTTTCACCATGGTGTAAGGGTGCCAGCATTGTAGCTCGGCTGCAGTCTGTGCATCAGCATAGTGACAGAAAGGACAAGAATGTGCTGTATCTTGTAGATATGGCGTATTCCTACCTTTTTATTTTGAAGTATGACAGCACAGCTAGAAGGCTTGCTGTGCTGGCCTATGTCAAAATATTGTAAATATGCCCCTCAATGTCTTTACAAAATAAATTCATTAGGGGTATGTTTTTTCATAGTCCATTATTCTGTAAGACTCTCTTTGTTTTTCCAAACTCAACTTTCTTTTTTCCCTATACCCTTCAATATAACTTGGTTCTCTAAATTATTCCAATCGACTACAATAAGATCCCATCTACATATTTGGATATATATGCAAGTAGTAGTAAAATTATTTATTTTATTTGATAATAACATTATTACAAAAATAGAACAGGAAAATTCCTTGAATAGCTTCAATCACTCATAAATAACATAGGGCCAGATGTATGACCGCAAGTAATTGTGACTCGCAATTTGCTTGAACTTGCGACTCGCAAAATGTGACTCACAGTTTGAAATCTATGTACCAAACTAGTACCAAAATTGTGAGTCACTGATGACTCCAATCGCAATTTAGTGTTTAAGCTATTTGGGAGTCGGTAAGCACTGGCAAATAGCGTCCGCGGCTCAAAAGGATGTTTAGAGTTCGCAAACAGCAAAATCTAGTGAAAAGGCCATTTAGCACACGTAAATAGGCACTTCAGTTAAAAAAAATAAGCAGAAATACTTCCTGGGAGAGCAGAAAAACCACAAAACTGGAAGTGGTGTCCCTGGAGATTCCTGATAAAAATTGCAAGACTGCAGGCAGGCTCCCAAAAAAACCAACTTGTCCAGCAAGGCCAGTAAGAAGGCAGAAAAGAAGCGTCTGTGCGAACTAAAATTCTCAGAGAAGGAAATGGACATTATAATTGAGGAATGCTGCAACAATCACGATTATCTGCTTGGAATGGCATCTCACTCTATCCCGGAGTCGGACAAAAGAAAACTATGGCGAGAGATGCAGCAGCGCAGAAATGCCCCAGGTGTGGCACAAAAGCCCCTGGATGATATGAAGAAAAGGTGGTATGACCTACACTCCGGGACCAAGGATAGGGTGGCAGCATGGTGGCGTGAACTCCAAGGGACAAGAGGAGTAAGCATGGGTGAATTTTGCAAATTCGCAATCCGCAAAATTCACGCGAATTTGCGGATTTTTTATTTTTGCATGTTCGCGGGTGTTCGCGGGTGTTCACAGGTGTTCGTGGGGAACTTTGCGTATTCACGGGGCGCTTTGCGTGTTCGCGGGTTTTTTTTTGCCTGGTTCATCACTGCCACCCTCTCGTTTTTTATGCCCTTCTGCCCTCTGTACCACTTATTTTTGTGCCTTTCTGCCCTCTGCCCCACTCTTGTTTGTGCCCTTTTGCCCTCTGCCCCACTGGTTTCTGTGCCCTTCTGCCCTCTGCCTAACTCATGCCCTCTATCCCACTTTTGCCCTTCTGCCCTCAGCCATAAGTCAGCTTCAACAGGAAGCACTAATAGATAAAGTATAGCAGGTGCTTGAGTTGAAGGTCAAATTAAGTTACACAGTCATTAATCACCCCAAGTTTGGGGTGATTAATGATTGTGTAACTGAATTTGAGATTCAACTCTAGCACCTGCTTTACTTTATCTATTAGTGCTTCCTGTTGAAGCGGACTTTTTGTAACTATTTTAGAGGCTCTGGCAGCTTGCCGGCGCCATTCTAAAATAGTTAAAAAAAGTCCGCTTGAACATTTGACCCAATCCGTTCCGCTCGCGGATTTTGTTGGAAATTCGCGAATCTCGCGGATTTGCGCATTTACCGAAAATCCGCAAAATCTGCGAGCGGAACGGATTTTCCGGCCATGCTTAAAGAGGAGGGCCATCCAATGTGTTGGTTCCATTACCAGCAGCGGCTATGGTGGACAGTACCCTGAGGAGAGAGGCAGTGGTTGGATTTGGGACCCTCGATGCATCTCTACTTCCACCAAACCCTGGTAAGGGTGAAATGTGTAACATATTTGCAGTTCAGCCCAAAACCTGCTCTCCACATGCATGTAACACACCCACACCCAAATAGTTCATCTACACAAAATAAAACTCACAGGTGGTGCATTATGAGAAAAGTAGTCAGTGACACAAACAGTGCAGTTACGGACTGACATGAGCTGAAAAAGACCACTGAGATAGTGACTCACATATTTTTTATTTTGTTGACCTATTTGCCACATAGATACACCTCTGGGAGGAGAGCAAAGGGTGGATGACGCAGATGAAATCCAGGATCAGGGCCAGATGGAGGAAGGGTAGGATGAGGGACCATCAAGTGAGAAAAGTTGTTCAGATGTCCAGGCTACCGCTGCATCCAGCTCAACGCAGGCTCCTGCTAGTGAAATCCCAGCATCACAGTAGCCAGCCCCATCACAATGCACGCCCATCACCAGTGATCCAACCTCAGGAACTCATAATTTTCCAAAGACAGGGCCCAATTTCCCTTACCCAACAAGCTCCCTTGCATTTGGTTAGTGTGATTATAATGACTTTACCAACTTACCAATTTCTATTATAATGATATCAAAACTGGCGATGTAATCTTTGTTTAGTTGATTAAATGCAGGCAAATTTATAATCTAAAATAAGGACACTCCTAATGAAGACAGACTCATTTGTAAATCTTATAATGTTTATCTAAATGTTGTGAAATAATGCTCATTAAAGTCCAGATTTTCAGCTAACATCATAGATCATCACAAAGCAAACAACATCAGAAGAGAAAATGACATATTCATAATCAATGACAATCAATGACAATGCATAAAGGAGTGGATAGGAGAAGAGACAAAAGACTCAAAAACAAAATATATTTGCAAATGATTATGCAAATTCAGATATCAGGCTATACTAACCCAATTAGGAAATTCTATTCCCTAGCCACGACAACAGCAAGATGATTTGAAGAGGCAACGACTAAGTCAGGATACACTGGAGGAAACATCAAACTGACAACATATGATGATCTCATTACAACAGTCAACAAGAATGTCTGTTCCAAACCCCTCCCACCAGGCACCTCAATTATACCCTAAAACCCAAAAGAAAAACCTACAGAAGTATCTAATTTAGGTCTTTTCACACATTTGATTGGTTAAGGAACCAAGGTCACACCACTCATTACATGGTTATCAATTTTAAATACTTCATTGTTTTATTCATTTAGATGACATCAGCTTCCATCCCAGGAAATACAAGTCTGGGCTACTATCATCTCTTTCCTCTTCTGCGGACTTTTGTTATATACTTTGTATATTTTCCGTTGAGTGCCTCTCTGCAGAAGAAGCTTCCTTCCAAGTTTGCTGCATTGGTCTTTCATAAAAGTTCTTGGCAAGCACTTAGGATTCAAAGGACAAGAAACTGATCCAGCTGTATTTTCACTGTCATTTCTCAATGGAAAACATCATTTACCTCTAGTTTACCGCTTTAAAGGTGATGGACCTTTGCCACCATGTATCACTTTCAGGAGACTTTACATAAACATGAAAAATAAAAATGCAAATAATATTTAAGCCAATAAAGAGAGTTGTGAATATTTGAAAGGGTTTTATTTTCTTGTCAAATGTTAAGTTTTTCTGACCCTTAATTCATTAGTCAAATATCAATCAGGTTACAGAATTGGAAAACAGGAAACATAGAATTAATACAGAACATGCATACAAAGCAATCCATAAAGGAGGGAATGAGGCATCCAATGTCAGTAAGAATTCTTTAAAGATTTCAGGGAAATATAAGTCAAGAGTGAGTTTTGCATGGCTAATCAATAATTCATAATTGGCAAAAATCTCCCATAAAGAGAAATATATGCATAAGACAAATAAATCTTTTCAAAACTAGTTAATTAGTCAAAGCATAGACTTAGAGTTTTAGCATCTAAATCTAAGCCTGTTCTATCAGCTGCTCTCTCTGCCTGAGCTTATCTGTTCATCCGACTCTCTGTGTCTCACACAGGGAGGCTGCCCTCCCTTCGCAAGACCACAGAGGAATGTGATCTGTCTTGCCAAAAATATGACGTGCAAGGCTTGCCTATGCCTCTCTGCCCCCTCCTCCCTCTGAGTCTCCTCGGACACAATCTCCTCCCAGGCTGCACCAAGGACATTCAAGTACCTACCCCATATGATGTCAGGTCAAATCTGCTCCCTCTCCTAAACTCTGTTATTTATACTCTAATTTTTGGTTGACTACACTAATAATGTTGCAGTTTCAATAGAAACTCACACTGTGATTGGTTAGCACAGGTGACATGAGGGTCTAAGCATCCTGTTCTCATTTCAAATCCAACTCATACCGGTTTTAACAAAGGAAGTGTTAAGGCTTAATGCAGTCATATTTTTCAACATCAATAATTATACAAATATTTCAACATTCAAGGGAAAAAATGTATCAGTCCATTGTGTTCTCGCTTTCACATCGCACACAGGTTTGACACTCTCCCACAAACACTGGTACATTGGAACGATGACAGGAGTGTACAGTTCATTGTGGCCTTGACCCATGTGTTTTCACTTGAGGCATTTGGCAGTTCATGCAGCTGGAACAATCTTCTGCGCATGCGTCTCTCATTCAGCACACTGCCTACAATTCTCAGCCATGCTGGATTTTTAGGCAGCCATTTTATTTTGGGCTCAAAAACAAAACAAACACAAAAGAATATTCATTTATTACATAAAACCAATTATGTTTACCTCACCCATACTAGTACCCTGTATTAGTTATTACCTATCAAACGCTATTAGTTTAAATCAGCTTTTCTATTATTTGTGCACAACATTGCAAAATGTGCAATGTACAACATAGCATAAACATGCACCAGTACAAATTTTCAAAGCACAAGCAGTCAATATATACTCATAGCAACATGCCTTAGTGTTTTAGATAGCTTTTCATGCAAAATGCGTTTGCCCCACGTGTGGTTGATTAATTAATACACACTAAGAGAAAGATGTATTATGAACTGAATATGTGTTGTCTAAATATGCAACAAAGCCAAAGTCTCTTGAGGTGGGAACAGGGAGTGTAGATTACAAGGAAAAGGAGCTGGGAGGAAAGAACACATTCCATGCTTACCTTTAAAGCTAAGGACGCCACAGTGAGCCTTCTAAAGGAAACTGAAATCACGAGTTTTCTACATTGCAAAAATACATGTTAATTCAGCACAATTATGTGCTACTTTAAAAGTTCAAAATATTCTCTAAATTAATTGTACATTCTATAATGAGGTTAAATCTAAACTAAACACATCAACTTCCATGATAAATTAATTAAGCATGGTTTTAAATGAAAGCATTTCAGACTGAAAGCATTTTGACCAGGCCTCATTTCATGTCTTTCACTTTACATGCACCAAAAGTTCCACTTTTAAAAAGCATTTGACTAGGCCTCATTTAATGTTTCATGTGCCATGTGTTTTCACTTGCACCAAAATCTGTGTGCCATTTTAAATGCAGTCTGTCTGAAACACAAAACAAAGGGATGCTTAATCTTGATGAAATCTAGCTCTATCACAAGGTTACGTTTCACTCTCCTCTTGCTCTCTCTTCCCTTCATTTTGCTAATTTTTATTTCCCAAAGATCTTTTGCTTTAACCCATAATAGAAAGCCATTCTTCTACAAGGAATAAACACAAACATTTATTATTCATCTGTAAACATTTTTCTCTATGCACCAACCCAATGCTGCATTTTGTCCCTGCCCAACCCAAGTTAAACATTAATATTTCCTAGCTTGTCGTTAATAACATGCGCTAAAGCAGCATTAGTACTTTTACTTTACATTAGTCAAAAACATTTTGAGGTCTACTTCAGTAATTTAATATGTGCTGGCACAGAAGCATTTTTACTCTTTTTAGGCCTTGTTCGTTATTTTTCTCTGCACACTGTTAGTAAATGTTACTAAGGATTTAATCTGAGCAGGTTTTATTTTTACGTGAAAACCCTGCCCCATCACCAGGGTGCGGCCAACACAGCAGCCAGGAAGGCGGCTACAAGCAAAGCTGAACACTCCCCCCACCCATGCTGGAGCAGCCAATCAGGTGGTGTTTGGCAGCCTGAAACAAGCAATGCTTAGGATTCAGTGCCGGCAAAAAAAATACAAAAATTAGGTTGATGAACATCAAGCTGAGCCAGGGATTCACTACTATTACCCAACAGATGGCTGCGACCCAGGGTCGCATTGACCAAAAATGTGATGCCCTTACAGGGGCTATTGGGGAGTTGTGTAAAGAGTTGTTTGAGGAGAGAGGGCAGCAAAGACGAATGGAGTGCAGCCAGGCACACAGGATGGATGCTATGACGAGGGCAAACAGGAGGCTGGCGCAGGCAACCACGCAACACACCAAACGCATCCTGAGTCTTCTGGTAGGGATGAACCACTCCGGTGGTGATGTGGCACGAGGACTCCAAGAGATCACAGCAGTAGTGGAGGCAATGCAAACTAACATGTTTGCCAGTGGAGGAGCAACAGAGGCAGCAGATAGCGAGGTGTCCAGCCGCAGCAGTATGTCTGCTGCGGACAAACCAATTCTGCAGAGAAGCAAAAGCTTCAAGGCTGTAATTCCACCTGCTAGTTCCTCCCAAGCTAGACGTAGAGGCAGGAAATTACTTGTTACGACTAATATGCCATTCAGTGGCCCTACTTTTTTGTTTCGTTTTTGGTGTTAAGTTATGAGGATGGAGATGGACAGGTTATCCTAAAACTGTTTGTGCAATCTCTCGCAATAAAGTGAAAGAATAATTGTTGAAATCACAATGTGTGTTGTCCTTTGTAGAGGGTAGTGTGTCAATGGGTCAGTACCTCTCAAAATAATTGTTGGCTATGTGGTCCCTGCGCCTTCGCCCCTCTGCAGCTGAGCTTCCCTCGTTTGGCTTTTGGGCAGGTGGTCCTGGGTGATCGTCCTCAAAATTTGAATCAGACACATCCATGGGCAAGCCACCCCTGCTGGCCATGTTGTGGAGTATGGCACATGTTGCCACTATTTTGCAGATAGTCTCATGTGCATACTGTAAGGCTCCACCACTCTTGTGAAGGCACCAGAAGCACAATTTTAGGATGCCAAATGTGCACTCAATCACGGTCCTGGTGTGCCCATGTGCCTTGTTGTACCGCCTTTCATGTGGATTGTTAGGAGACAGGTACAGTGTGAGTATCCATGGCCGCAGGGCATACGCACTGTCACCTGGTAAGTGAAATATGATGGTGAGACAACATGCAGACAGACATGAAAGTGCCAATACATTTCACTGTGGACCTGAAATATGAATGCCTAGTAGGTATCCTTCATCAAAGTCACTTCTTTCTAATTTCTGGTATATGCCACTGTGTCTGAAGACGTATGAGTCACGGGTGCTCCCTGGATATTTTTCCACAATGTCCGTGGTGATGTTGTTTGCATTGCAGACAACTTGAATGTTGAGGGAATGTATGGTTTTATGATTCCGGAATAGGCATTTGATGCAAGACAGAGTACATCTGGGCACATGCGTACCTAGTATGCACTCAGTGGCTTTTGGAAACCTTGCTATTCTGTAGAATTGCAGTTTGGTATTTTCGACTTTAACATCATCCCTGGGTAGGTAGATGTGTTGGTGTATGTGATGGAGTATGGTATCTAAGAAATTGTGGAAGAAACGCGAAAGCGCACTCTGTGACACCCCTCCAGCTGCTGCAATTACATATTGGTAACTACCAGTGGCCAATAGGTGGAGGGCAAAAGACACACAATTGATGGATGGGCTGCAGGACAAATCAAAACATTCACCCCCAGTCAATTCCACCCCATTGTGGACCTGGCCATATGCAAATCAGTATTGAACCTGTGCCTCATGGGAACAGTCCAGCCCGAACAGCCAAGCCAGGTCCTCCCTGGAACGGGAACAAGTATCCTAGGACCGATTTCGGGGTTTCACCCCTCTTCAGCGAGGATAGCTTGATTCCATGGGCACAGTGAGCCCGGGACTAACATCTGGGCATACCCTGCGCACTTAGGGCAAGAAAGCAAAAACACACAATTGATGGACGGAATGCAGAACAAATCAAAACATTCGCCCCCAGTCAAGAGATCTGCTTTAAATCCATCATTCTTTTGCTCACCATGCCACACCAGTTTAGACCTGGCCATATGCAAATCAGTCTTGACCCTGTGCCTCATGGGAACAGCCCAGCCCGAACTACCAAGCCAGGTCCTCCTTGGACCAGAAACAAGCATCATAGGACCGGTTTTGTGGTTTCACCCCTCTTCAGCCAGGACAGCTTGTTTACAGTCCTAGGATGCTTGTTTTCAGTACAGGGAGGACCTAGCTTGGCAGTTTGGGCTGGAATGTTCCCATGAGACACAGGGTCAAGACTGATTTGCATATGGCTGGGTTCAACTGGAATGGCATGGTGAGCAAAAAAACGATGGATTTAGGCCCAGATCTCTGTACTGGGGTGAATGTAGGACATTGTTCTGCATTCTGTCCATCAACTGTTGTTTTTGCATTTGTCACCCCAAGTGGGATGGGTATGCCCAGGCGTGGGTTCCGTGCTCTCCATGCCTCTGGAATCAAGCTATACTGGCTGAACAGGGGTGAAACCCCGAAACCGGTCCAGGGATGCTTGATTCCAGTCCAGGGAGGACCTAGCTTGGCAGTTCGGGCTGGACTGTTCCCATGAGGTACAGTGTCAAGACTGATTTGCATATGGCTGGGTTCAAACTGGAATGGCATGGTGAGCAAAAAAACGATGGATTTAGGCCCAGATCTCTGTATTGGGGTGAATGTATGACATTGTTCTGCATTCTGCCCATCAACTGTTGTTTTTGCAATAGGTAGAGGGAGCAAAACACCTGGACATGTGTGGGGATTGCATTGCTGCGCTGGGTTCTGCTTTCCAGTTGTAGCTTCAAGGTGTCTATTAAATCTAGTCTGACAGTGCTACTCAGCTGGTACTGCTCATATATCTCATTGTCTGTCTTCTCAAACAAGGTTAGCTTGACTCTGAATATACTCTCCTCTCTCCGCCTCCTCTGCTAAGCAGCCAGTATCCTCGTCCTTCTCGCTATCACGTACAGGGCAGCCATTGTGGAAAGATTTCTAGTGCATTCTGGGGCTGTTTTTATAAGTTGGGCCTGGTTACCAGCTGTTTTTGATTCATGGCAAATTGCATGTGCAAACGAGCATTTTACGCATGGTCGCTATTTGCGACTGGTCTATACACTGTGATTTGTGACTCGCAATTAGCGACTCACTATTTTTGGAGCACAATTACTGGTCGCTTTTATTGCAAGTCGGTATTCGGTTGTATCTCAACATTTTGTTTTGCGAATGCCTGTCGTACATTGCATACGACTAAATGTGCATGCCCAAATCGATTTGCGACCAATTTTGTGTGCGCAAAATGGTCATACTTCTGGCCCATAATTAAGTGAAATAAGAGTTAAAAAGAAAACAGCAGATCTGAAAAGAGAATACAAAAGCAATCATGCCAACGACACTTGCACCATTAATTTAGCAGTTAATTAAAAAGACCAATTCTCTTAAAATGAATGTCAAATATTTTCGTTTCAGCATTTTCTCAGCTATACTGATACATTTCACAATGCTACATAGTATTTGATTCAATATTTAATGGCAGCTGTCAATATTCTAGAGCCAAAAGTGCAAATAAATGGACAAAATTGTCTTTTTTATCGTTATACAAAGCCGGACAAATGAACAAAACACATTGTTTTGGCTCTCCTACTGAGTCTATATTTCTGATCGTTCTTTGTATTCACTGACCATGAATCTTTCAAATTAGCACAAATATATATATATAATAAACGAAAAAAATATATATCAATGTTACACATGGAACAATTGTATTATTCAAACAATTCTGTGCAATAGATTTGTAAGACTCAATCCTAAATGGTTCATTCCATTATATTCCAATATCATTTAGGGTAGATACTCCTGTAACAGTATGTTTCTGTGCGATAGAAGTCATAGATTTTATTTCAGTCCATGACAGAAGCTTGTACTAATTGGTCAAATATGTACTAAAACGAATTGCCTAATCCAGTTTTGTGCGGGAAGTCAGGAATTATAAAGATTGCACTTCTACTTAAATATCAAGCCAAGTATTACCAGGCCTCAAAAGATCTACTCGCCCACTCACTATGGCAAATGTTTTTTCGTTAATGCAACTTAGTTTTCGGGCCTACTGACCCATTCTGGTTAGATAACTCGGACTGGCTAAGATCAAGTGTCCTTTTCATTCAGAAAGGGAATGCTCAATAAAGATGCCTTAAACTTTGTTCTTATCTTGTCACATTTGCTGCCAGTTGAAAAACTACAGTCATATTGCAGGTTATGTATTCTTACAAATTGCTGCTTATTCTGTTATGGCGATTGATGTTTACTTTTGTTTCTCTGCCTGAGAAGTTAAAGGATTTTGTAAAGTGACTGTTGTTTTGGTGAACAGGGAGTGTGGAAAAAAGGCTTAAGGATGTCACAACATTTAAATATCTTGGTAATGATCTGTATACATATTTGAACACATATCAGCAGTTAGGAAAGCACACGTGCTTGTAATTCTGAAGTGTGATGGAAATACGTCTTTTAATAGCAAATCTTAACCTCCTGTTGTGCAAATGGTAAATATTTGCCCAAACACAACTTCCACACATTATTGTTTGTATACTATGTAGTTATATCAGTAAAACTGCAATGTCAGGAAGAAAGGGCAATTTCAATGGAAAACGCGCTGTCTATAAATGACAGTTCCCTATCACATCATGCTTTAGTCACATATGTGTGATAGTGTACTCCAAAATGCACCCCTGGTTACATACCACACCATTACCACTTTCTTGTTGCATGGGTGGGGCTCATTGCTATATGTTCATTGTGTGACGCTTGCATTTTTCATAATATGATTTCAGTAATATTACCTTGGTTGCAGTACACTCCACTCTAAAAGTTCTTCCCTACCACTGATTCTGATTGTCTGATTGCAGCGCGGGCTCGGAGCTAGAGCCATCCAATCAAATGCCATCTCACACTTGTAACATAGTGTGCTTCTCAAGGGCTGAGGTGGGACATATAGCCTGAGACATGTGCACTCTGCTTTTGCCAGCTCCTGCATGTAGTGCCTCAGTGCTGTGTCCAGAATTGAGAATTGAGAATCAGCATTGGACAGCTCTTTGAACATGGCCCCTATTGCCAAGTGCTTCTCCAGTGAGTCTTAAGCTATGGCAAAGAATTATAACACATCAGGGGCCTTGGAAGATGGCTGAATCACGACCCTGCAAATGTATTGTGACACACCTGCAGGCCTCTCTGTGTGATGCTCCTTGTTGAATCTGGGCACTTTTAAATCAATGTAATTATTTAAAATGCTGAAGCATTTAACCCACATCAGATTAAATGACTTCATTGATAAATATAAAAAATAGTAGTTTCTAAACATGCACTTAGAATCATTCCTGCCTCCCCCACCCTGATGGCAATGCAAGAAGAGGCCGGCTTCAGAAAGGGTCCACTGGATCAATCTGAAAGGACTGATGTTCTGCCTGTCATTTCTACTTAGCTCAGAGTTCAAAGAAGTAACTTTCACTGGTTAGAACGTTGCATTTTTTAGGATCATGTTAATTTTTTGCATATGCGCCTTTAATTGTAAGTAAAGCTGGGTCGCAGCTTGCTGCCAGTATTCACACCCTACATTTTAATGGCACGGGTCTCCGACTTGCTATTGTTGTCTGGGAACCCAGCTTCAATGGCAGAGGGATTCTGGCCTTTGGTCGGCATGTGGCATTCAGTTACCTCGAAGGGACACAGATGTGAGGCCACCAGAATGATAGGGAGCCTAAGAAAGCAAATTATATGGGAACTTAGGGAATGATGGTAATTACACTAGTTGAGATGTATAATTAGAAGATAATGCCAAGTGAAACTGCAGAGTTTCTTCTGCATCTATTTAACTTGTTACATCACTGGCAGCTGCTGCCACACCCTGGAGGAAGGTGTACCGGCCCCTTGGCCCCAGATCTCCAAGCACCCGAGCAGCCCAGACCACATCCGAGGATACGGACACCAGAGGAAAGTCCCTAGCTGGGTACAGGTTTTAGAGTGAAGGGGGAAGAAATGCAGGAGTGAAAAAGGTCCAGTTATGACAAGTGTTGTATTAACCATAAATGCAATACCTTAATATGGTGCTGCTCCCGACCACGTCTATGAGAGATATAGGTAAAGATCCTGGAATACAAGGGCAGTATAGATGTAGCATGGAGCCCAGGCCAGGTAGAGAATTGAGATCCTTTTCAGCACTGACATAGTAGGACAGGTCTGGCCTGGCTAAGTGTGGCGTTGAGTGCAGGCACCGAGGTGCAACTATACAGGCAAGACCTAAAACAATCTAGCACACAGTGCCTACCCCCAGGAGATCAGTTATAACTCCAACATCAGGTACAGCACAGACCACATGTACAAGACAGGTGCAAAATTGAGATCATACACCAGACAACGTGTAAATCACTCTCCAAAGATCCTGTTAGAATATGATACTGTGTCTTCAAAATTTAGAAAGAGTATGTTTCTTTAACAGGCAGAAGCGTTTCATCTTAGCACATCAGATTAAATCACTGTGTTGAGAATATACATTAAAAGTGAGACTTTTTAAACATAAACTGGGAAACATTCCTGTCCTCGCCCTGATGACAATACTATTAACAAACATAGAGGCATGTCAGGGATCATGTGTATCTTATACGAGGGATAGACTCTAACAAGACATGAAACAAAGGTTTAGTTTATTAAATCAAATTTTTGTATAGCACAGATGCTGAGCTCATGCATTTCAAGGAGCTCTCCCATGGGATAATGAAGAAAAAGGAGGCTTGGTGAAATAAAATATTTACCTAGAAACACACACTTCGGGAGCAGTTTATAGGTCCAGAGCACTACAGTTAAGTTGAGTAGATTGTTGAAAATGCTAGACCTGCAGTATTGGTAAAATGTTCATGATTTTTCGAGGTCTAAATATAAATCCCTGTTTCAAGACATTGTCACAATCCATTTCCATTTGAAAGTTTCACTCAGACCTATGTTTTTCAGTGCAAATCGACAATTAGGTGTAAGTGTGTAGAGTCCATGCCCCAGCTGCTTACCTTGGTCCAGAGTCAAAGTTCCCTCCACTTTATCAAATGCAGATGAAAGATCATCATAGCCCATAACAAAGGCCAGTGGCGGCTGGCACAGGTAAAAGCAGTAGGGCAAGGAGGGTTGGAGGGTCAGTCGCAGACGTCGGGATAACTAAATAGAAATAAAAAATGTGATAAAACTACTTACCTTGCACTCGGTGAGTGGTTTTATGATTTTTTTAATTTCATTTTACTTATCCCGTTGTCTGACGACTTACCCCAACACCCGCACACCGCTCTTACCTGTGCCAACCACCACTGTGGAACCCCAAATCTTTTACTAAGAGTATGAGCTTCTAGAATAGTCAAGGCCCACATGTTGTCTTCCCTGAAGCAGGAATTGTTTGATTACACTGCAGCAATACTTTATTGTGGCTCACTTGAACAGCCTTTGAAATAATTTTTTCACAATGAATTTCTTTCCTGAGTCGAATAGCATTTTGGTATGGAAGACAGGAGAATGCATCCATATTGCATAACATTTGTGAAAACAATGATGAGCCAGAGACCCTGTCCTACAGGATCAACTGATATATTGTTTGGGCATGAAGTATGCAACAAGCAAGTTTATTTAATTAAATCCTCTACTTCAGATGAAAACATTTAAGCTATACCTTTGGTAGTCCAGATCTTTCCTTCAAGAGGTTCATTATGTTATTCTGCATTGAACAGTTTTATATATTGGTACCCTTTATCATACGGTACAAATTAATTAGGCTCTACTCTATAGAATCCCAAAGTAGATTTGATTAACTTCCAAAATGATGACTATCATTTGATTGTCCTGTGACCCACAATTTAAACCAAAGTTTGTTCTCCCCATTTTATCTGATATGTTTGATTTTCATCTTATTTTGTTTTCCACAACCTATTCTCTAGATTCATATCTATGGATGATCTGTTCCAGATTATCTGTTGTGATTCTTTTAGAGGTTTGATTTATAGTTTACTGAATAGGGTACTAAAATGCAAAGGAGTACCCTGTCTGCCAAATCAACAGTTCACCTGTATTATTTAGGGTCAGAAGGACCATCACCTTTCCATCAACAGAACGCTCCCTCTTACGGCACAACAGTATAGGGACTGTTGGTGATGAGCATTACATAACTTACCATAATTAGGTTGGATAGTGTGGGCCCTTTTCTTCTGTCTAGTGAGGGTTAGAACAAGACAAATAATGACCCCCACACACAGGGGGAAAACCCTGAGTGTGGGGTCAATATTCTTTGGGGAGTTTGCTTCCGAAATACAAAACGTTTGTCAAAGTTTGGTCGGCGACCATCAAAATGGATGGCTGTTGTCCACCAAATATTTTGCACCTTGGCAGGTACCGCAATGACAGTGAAGAACAAAGATCACCGCTGGTGGAGCTGTGATCTCAGAACCTGATAGGGGATGGTCCGTCAGTGTTTTTCGGACATAATGCTCTCCTCCACTTTGATGGGAGGGTTGCCAGCCAGCAAACTCGAATCTAGCCCTTAATCTCCAGTTTAAATACCTTCCCATATGGTGTAAACTACATCTGTTTGTGAATGCTTATCAACCATTTTGAATGATGCGTCTTCCTTATCTGGAGAACTATCAAACTAATTTTCTGAATGTATCAAAAAAGTAAACACTAATTTCAAAACAGAAGGCAAAATATTCTGTGCAGAATGCTTCATTTGTGAAATACAATTGTCGCCTCTAGACATGCTCACACAACAAGATGATGGAGGGAGTGCTGAAACCTTTCAAACACTCACCTCCAGTCAAGAGATCTGGGTTAAAACCATCATTCTTTTGCTCACTATGCCACCCCAGTTTGGACCCAGCCACATGCAAATCAGTCTTGACCCTGGTCCCCATGGGAACAGTCCAGTCTGAACTTCCAAGTCAGGTCCTCCCTTGACTGGAAACAAGCATCCTGTGACTGGTGTCGGGGTGTCATCCCTCAAAGGCCAGGCTAGCTTGAATCTAGTGGCACAGTGAGCAAGGGACCCACATATAAAAGCAACAAGAACTGTCTAAGTCAAGATCCAATTAATGAAACCCAGATGCCATATTGTGGCATTTATATATGTAATTGAGACCACAGTAGCATTTATCAAGAGAAGAAGAATGTATTTTCATGGACCATGTGCCAAGCTGTTTCTTACACATGAAGAAGACCTGCAAGTATTTTTGATCCATTAAGCTGCTACTCCATTTGTGGTGCATTTTTATAAAACTGTAAAATGAGGGTTGACCTAACATTGAGTGAAGGAGGGAGAATAATAAATTAGGAAAGCAAAAACCAAAAGCAATAAACAAATGGCACCAAATTACTTTGCAGAACTCAACCCGATTCAACGCAAGGCAATATTATGAAATGTTTCAGTAAGAGTGCCCATCTCACTCTATGTCATCACAGACATTGTTTTCAGTTCTGTGTGTAATCTACAAATCCCTGACATCAGGTGTGTTTGCAAACTCAGATCAATGTAATCAGTCAGTCAGTAAATAACTTAATTTTCGGGAACTCGGGCCATAAAAGTACATTATCACAATTCACAATCATAAAATCACCTAAAAAATCCTAAGATCAGTTAAAATACAAATATACAATTCTTTTAAATTAGTAGTTAAAAAGGAAAAACTAAAAGATGGAGCAGTTATCATTATTATGTAAACATACATACATTTTAACAGAAGAAGACACAGTTATTTTTCTCCCCTTGATCACTTCAAAAAGCCCCTGCGCTTACACCACTTTCCATTCAGGAAGCGCGATACAGAAAAAACAATGGGGGATGTGTATCGTATTTTAATATCCTAAACGCCTGGAGACAGTGCCTAAACCCTAGGTTTCTGCATATAGGGGCAATCCATCATTTGCGAGGTAGAGCATACGCAGGGCAGATAAAAAACACGTGCATTACAGACTCTACATCATGTTTGCATGCCGGACAATCTTCTTTTTTCTTTTTGTCCCATTTGCTGACCAATGACATGAGTGGAAGTGTCCCCAGTCTAAACTGGACATAGAGTTTCTTAGCCAGGGGAGGGTGGATCACATCCAAATACTCTTCTTTCCCATATTCGGCCTTTATTTGAAGAAACTCTAATGTCAACCGACCACCGGTTGATCTTTCTTGGAGAGCTGTCAATTTATATTGTCTGTAGAGCCGCACAAGATCTGCCCTAGTTGTTAGTGGGCAGAATAGTTCGGGTGTTTTCCAAAGGTCAGGCTTTCCTATCATGATACTCAAGTCTCTTATATGGATGAGCGAAGGGATTTTATTGTTAGTTAAACAATGTAGGACCTCTCTGAATTCGGCTCTATACCAGGCCAGCTCAAGTGTTGCCCAGAGCCTATGCCAAAATGTAATAGGCCTTAGGGCGATCTCCTCTTCAATGGGTAACAGGCCCAGATCCAAGCGGAGGGGAACTGGAGGGGTACTACTAGGTAGGCCAACTATTCGTCTCATGAAGTTATGTTCTGTTTTCATGAGATTAGGGGGCCTACAGTGACCCCACAATTCGGGCCCGTACATTGTAGCCCCCTTGGCCTGGGCTTGGTATATTTGGATCACAGGGGCGGCTGGCCTAAAAGTAGCAGTTCTATGCATTTTTGGGATCCCCCCCGCTATCTGTGATAATTTTAGACTTGCCTTAGCCAGTTGGGTGTCCCACTCCAGACTGGAAACAAGCATCCAGTGACTGGTTTCGGGGTGTCATCCCTCATCAGCCAGGCTAACTTGAATCTCGTGGCACAGTGAGCAAGGGACCCACATGTAAAAGCAACAAGAACTGTCTAAGTCTAAGGTCCAATTAATGAAACCCAGATGCCATGCTGTGGCATTTATATATGTAATTGAGACCACAGTAGCATTTATCAGGAGAAGAAGAATGATTTTTCATGGACCATGTGCCAAGCTGTTTCTTACACATAAAGAAGACCTGCAAGTATTTTTGATCCATTAAGCTGCTACTCCATTTGTTGTGCATTTTTATAAAACTATTAAATGAGGATTGACCTAACATTGAGTGAAGGAGGGAGAATAATAAATTCGGAAACCAAAAACCAAAAGCAATAAACAAATGGCACCAAATTACTTCGCAGAACTCAACCTGATTCAATGTAAGGCAATATTATTAAATGTTTCAGTAAGAGTGCCCATCTCACTCTATGTCATCACAGACATTGTTTTCAGTTCTTTGTGTAATCTACAAATCCCTGACATCAGGTGTGTTTGCATACTCAGATCGATGTAATCAGATGGAGACCACAAGAACAGTAATGCAATGGTGTGTCACATGAAGGCCCAGGACTGGAAAATAAAAAGAAGTGAGGTGGCTGTTGTTCTGGCTCAATTTTCTATACCTATAGGCCCTGTTATAGTCACCAATTAAATTGCACCACTGGTATTATAAGCCGAATTGGATTCACAAGAACAACAGAGACAATGGTATCTAAACCATAAAGGTTTATTAGCAAATTAGTTGAAGTCACAGACTTTATTTATTCAGTTAATCAATTTAGCAAATAAGCCTAAAAAATTAAATGGTTAATAAATTTGAAATTATATATTTGATAGATGTCAAATGCAAATCATTGCAAGATACAAAATGCAGAACAGAAGAAGTATTGGTTCCATAAAGGAACGTCTCTAAACTAAATAAAGTATCAAAGGGAAATCCTAGGTGGTAAGTGTCAGTCTTAAATGAACTGATAAAGGTTAGGGCAAAGAATAGACATAGACGTTGAAGAGTTAAACCCAAGAACCAAGAATAGTGGAAATTAGCAGAGCTATGGAAAGGTTTCCCTCAGTAAAGTCAGAGAAGGATCTCCTAAACTATTCTGAAGCACACAATATAATGCACAAAAAATTCTTTCAGAGCTTTTTCTCACCAACGTCCCACAGAAGGGACAATGCAGGTTGTACCATTTTATGGAAGCAGATAAACTTCCCTCTTCCTCATCAACGAACAAAGGCATACAGCTGCACAGCCTTGAGTGTAACAACGGTCCTTCTGAGAGGTAGAGGAAAATAGTTCTCACCCCCACGCTTGTTGTAAATCACAAGTTTAAAATATGATAATAATAATAATAATAAGGTAGTTTGTAAAGCGCTTGGTTACGCCACCCCGGAGTGTCCCCGCACTGTGGAGAACAGAAAATAACCAGCCAGAAGCCTTAGCAAACCACCCATCCGCACCTACGCTCCTATATAATGTACAGGTGAGTTTTGAGAAGACTCCTGAACTTGGCCTCCGACCTTTCCAGTCTAAGACCCACCGGGAGTTTATTCCAACTTTGAGCCACTATGACTCTGAAAGAGCGTCCTCCCATTCTGGCTTTCTTGATGCGGGGGATAGCAAGCCGCCCTGTCCCACCTGAGCGTAAGGCTCTACTTGGTTCATACCTGGAGACCAAGTGTCCCAGATATGGTGGAGCCTTATGCCAGAGAATGCGATGGCATATAAGGAGGGATTTGAACAGGACTCTCTATTTGGCCGGTAGCCAATGTAGTGCCGCAAGTGCCAGCCTAGAAGCTGCTCTTCTTGGAAGTCTTAATACCAACCGAGTGGCCGCATTTTGTAGGACTTGCAGGTGCCCCAAACTTTTTTTCGTAGCTCCTAGAAATAGGACATTCCCGTAATCCATGCGGGACGTCACGAGGGCCTGCGTCATAGTGTGTCTGGGTTCATGAGGGAGCAGATCCAAGGTTTTGTTTAGTGTTTTTAGCACACCGAAACACTTTCCCACTAGACGGCGAATGTGCCCTTCGTAGGATAGGTTAGGATCCACCCATATCCCCAGATTCTTAGCCTCCTTACAGGGGGTGGGAGTAGGGCCCAAACATTGTGGCCACCATTCCACTGTCCAGCTAAGATTATCTCCACCGACCACCAACACCTCGGTCTTGGCTCCATTTAGCTTCAAGCAGTGCGTGTTCAACCAAGAGGCCAAAGCATGCATACAGGCCTTAAAATTGGATGCCGCGACCAAGGGTGTTTGGGAGAGGGAGATCAGCAGTTGGGTGTCATCAGCGTAGGAGACTAACTCTACTCCAAACGCTTGCACCTACTCAGCCAGGGGGGCCATATATAAATTAAATAAAGTCAGACTCAGGGCCGAGCCCTGAGGCACCCCCTGTTCCAGCGCCACCTCCGTGGATTGAAAAGTGCCCTGTTGAACCTGAAAGCTGCGGCCGTTAAGGAAGGATTTCAGCCACCCTAGTGCGGAACCTGTGACACCACCTCTGTTAAGACACTGCAACAAGATGAAATGAGCTACAGTGTCAAACGCCGCACTGCGTTCTAACATCACCAGTGCCATGGTGTGTCCAGCATCCGCACCTTGTCTTATGGTCTCAGTAGCTCTCAGTAGGGCGGTTTTGGTCGAATACCCTGACCGGAAACCCGATTGGGAGGGATGTAGGAGATTGGCATTCTCTAAATGTGCCATCAGCTGAGTATTTGCCACCTTCTCCGCCACCTTAGCTATGTACGGTAGCAGAGAAATCGGCCTAAGGTTCTCCAGGACTTCATAGCTCACATTGGATTTCTTCCTAATGGGTAGAACTACTGCTTTCTTCCAATCTACCGGAAGTGTCTGGGAGGCAAAGGAGATCTGCAGCACATGTCTGATGTAAGGCTCCAGGACCAGCAGGCTGTCTCCCAACACCTTGGGGGGTGCTGGGTCCCGAGGGGAGCCGGACTTAATACTCAGACAAATACTCCGTAGAACATCCGGGGGGAACAATAAATTGCTCCAAGCGCCTTTCCGCATTACTTGTCCCAGACACTTCCTCAAAGGTTAGCCCACTTTCGGGATTGCTAGAAAAGGAGGCATATATGTCCCTGACCTTACTGGCAAAATACTCTGCTACTCGGTTACATTCGGTCACTGAGTCATTGTCTGGGGCATTCGAGCTGGCCACTAATGAGATCTCTTTAAAGATCTTAAAGACTTATTTTGAGGAGTTCTCTGCATCCCCAATTCTATTATTGTAATGGGTGGCCTTGGCTCTTCGTAACATAACTTGATATTTTCTCTGCGCCGCCCTATAATTTATCTTCCTCTGCGAGCAAAAATCTGTGCACCAGCTTCTCTCTATTCTCTTGCAGTCAGATCTAGCCATCTGCAGAGCTGGCGTATACCAAGGAGCGGATTTTCTGGCTCTGCTACCCGATTTAGTCATACATAGCAGAGCCGCTATATTAAGGGCACTAGGAATGCGTTCGTCTAACTTTTTATTAGTGCTGTCGCTGTCTCCGCCCCCCGGCGGACCTCTTCCTGCAACAGTTTACTAAAGGTGTCCTGAGAGAAATGTTTCCATTTGCGATGGGGATAGCTTTGGTTTCCTCCCCTTTGTGTGTCTTCCGCTAAGCTGTTTATACTGAAGGGAACCAGGAAGTGATCCGACCAGGGGACTGATAGAGGAGTGTCCGTCTCCACCCCGTCCCAGCTGGCAAACACTGGATCTAATAAATGGCCATGCTTATGGGTAGGGGTAGTGCTTTTCAGCTCCAGTTGCATAGCCTGCAGCTCATGCCTGAAGTCTACTGCCTCCTTTAGCTGGCCATCCTCGAGGTGTATGTTAAGGTCCCCTAGCACAAGAAGCCTGCTCTTCCTAATAGCCAAATAAACAATACCCTCCATCAGACTTGTCTTGAACTCTGAACTCATCGAGCCCTCCTGGGGGATGATAGAGAAGGATCCCCATAATAGAATACTGAGGGCCTAATTTTAGGCTGAAATATCCTGCCTCACAGCTATCCATTTTTAGGGGCTCTAAGGTGCATTCATACGGTGCTTTGATGACCATTGCAATCCCCCCACCCCTTCCTGTATCTCTATCAATTCTGGCTATAGTATAGCCTGGGGAGAGAGCTTCTATAATATCAGGATCAGAGTTGTCCCCCAACCAGGTCTCCGTTAGGAAGAGAACATCCAGTTTCTCATCCAAAAGGAGGTCCCAAATCTGATTACTGTGCTTACTCAAAGATCTGCAGTTCAACAGGCCTCCCTGGAGTTTCATGGTATCTGTCCCACTAGCCGGCTCTCTTCCGCCCCTAAATGAGCAATGCATGCAGTCCCTGAGTTTTAATGCCTCCATGCAGTGCCAGCATGGCTCCGTAATGGGTGGACATAGATGTAACAGTTCCTGTTTCCCATAATGTATGGGACGCCGTTTCAATTGGACAAGGGTTGTGGCCCCGGCCCCTGGTTGGCCGCGGACGGGCGCAGACGGGCTTGCCTTTGGCACGGCTGCTTCGCGCCGCTGCTGCGCGGCTGCTGTCCCACACACATTAAATAGGGAGTAGGGCGGGGAGGGGCAACTAGAGCCCTAACCTGTCTGCAATGTGCCCCGAAGTGCTGGGCTCCTCCTCACCCTCCGCATCAATCGCCCACAATGGGTGCGGCGGACCGGGGCGGGAGTGAAGCAGGTGAGTGACCCCCCGGGACTCTTAATCAGCCCCAAATAGAGTGCACGTTATTTTTAAAAATGTCAGCTCAATGCAGTGCAAATCATTAAAACCTGCTAGCAGTACTCGCTAACACTATGTAAAAAACAGCAATACTATCGCTTTTACATCAAAACGCTCTAAATCAGCGCCCACAGTAAAATGCTTTCAGCGCACAAGCGGATAGAGCCTGCCTCTGCCACCGGCTTGCTCGTCTCCACAGCGTGGCCGTGTTCCTCCCCACTCTTTATAGAGGTTGTGTACAGCGCAACTAGAGTGCTAACCTGACTGCAATGTGCCCGGAAGTGCTGGGCTCCTCCTCACCCTCCGCATCAATCGCCCACAATGGGCTTATGCCTAGCTAAGCTATCATTTCTAAAAGCCAAACAATGCCAAACAATGCCAAACAATGAACTACTCTGCTAACCAACGTAGATTATCAGGCACCTGCAATCAGAGGGCAAATGTCAAAGCACATCTGAAGAACAACAGCATGTCAACAGAGAGAGGCCTTTAAGTAAATGTAGCCGAGTCACAATTAGGCCCATTTAAGAAAACACAACTGAATATGCCGGAATATACTCTAAGCTAATGATTATACTTTGATTAGGCAAACGGTGTCTCCTTTATACTTAGAGGGCTACACACTAACATGTAGATTAGCATATGATTAGTAATGTTTTAAAGCTTTAAACTTTGGCGACTCCAATTCCCCCTCTAATGACCAGAATAGCCATCAAACAAGAAATGTAAATCTTCCATCACCATGTCAGAATCTTGTTACATGGTGCTGCTTACCCTTAGAGTTCTCCAGTCCCCTCAGCACATCATTAATCTTACACTGCTTATCTTTCAACTCAATTTCTTTCCTTCCTCTTCCTTCCCTTACCTTCTTCAGGTTTATTCTTGGTCCTCATATATTTGAATCCCTACACCATCGCAAATAGGCAGATCACACAAACAGCAACAATCAAGATAGGCATCAATACAGCACCTAGACGTCCACTGCTTGTATTGCTAAGCCAATTACCTATAACAAAAACTTCCTTTCCAATTGCTTCCCAGGCATCTGTCTTTTCCAATTCCTTCAATTCTGTCGATACTCCAGTAAGATTTGCTTGCTCATGTCTGGAACATCGTTACAGCACTGCTGCATCTTTAGCATTTTGAATTTGGAAGACTCGGCCCTCTTTTGCAAGTTAGATATCTGAAGCAGGTCAATTCTGTGGGACCATGTTATATCAATAGCTAACAAAGCTCCAGCTATACTAGTTTCATGCTCATCAACTAAGGAAGGAAGCATTCTAAAGCCTTATAGCCCGTTGCCGAGGGTTATCCTGGTTGTTAAAGGCCCTGCACCTAAGTTATAGGCCTGAGCTGCAGACAAGGGGCAGGGCCTTTAAAAACCAGTATAGCAAAAGGGCTACAAGGCTATTAGAACTTTACATCTGCTGAGGGTAGAATGTTCTGAATTAAAATCAGAGAAACAGAAAGACAGACGTTTGAATGTTGGAGCAGAAATCCTATACCTGCCATTAAAAGCCCAGAGCTACTCCCTTGTCTTAAATGAAGCTCTCTGCATTCAAACTTTCTAATATAGCCTTATAGCCCACCAAAGCGGGCTATACCGGCTATTAAAGGCCCGCTACCACGTTAAAGGCCCGAGCCGAAGTCGAGGGTCTTTAACAAGGGTGAGGGACTTCAATAGCCGGCATAGTTCTTCTACAAAGGGCTATAAGGCTATTAGAACATTCTCACTGTAAACAGTTGGGAGAGAAAGGGTGGTAAGACCTTTAGAGGTCAAGTGGGAACTCCTGGTCCCCTTAGGTTTACTAATTTAAACAAATGAAGGAGTAACCACTGAGGGTATATAATACCTGCACAATTACTGCGATATTGAGGTGCATGCCCTGCGACCCAATCTGGGACAATCCTTTGTCCTTAGAAGACCCCTCACTCACCAACCTGGCTGGTGACATGCTTCATCATCGGGGTCCCACCCGGATAGCCGAATGCCATCCAGGTGTGCTTCGACACCTAATTACAGTGGAGCTGGTTATTTTTTTTATGTGTGATATTAAAAAAGGGGGTGTTTTAAAAGTTGTCTCAACACTACCCACTCAAAGACTTTATTCTGGAGTGGTTGGACAACAAGTAAAAGAATATATACAATAATAGTTATATGTGACACCTTTGCCTAATTAGGTAGGCTGTGGTGTCAGAAAAAAGACGTGAGTGTAGTTAAAAGCTAGGTCTACATGTTTCAACCTTCGTATGATTGTAGAGGTTTTCGTCAGGACCAATGTGTGACAGGTTGGGTGGTCTACACACGCTAAGGTGTATCCGTCCCAAACCTGTTAGTGAAATTGAAATCACAAACAGTTGATTTCTAAAAAGTGTACTCTGTGTAGTCTTGAATTCAAAAACTCGAAGCACGCTAATTCAGGGCTTCATGAGCTCCCCCGAGCTTGCTTTACCGTATAGCCACCATTTGTGGCATCAGGAGGTCAGGCTAGTTAGCCTAGCAGCGTTTCGGTCGGGAGCTCACACATAAACAAAATAACCAGCTCCACTGTAATCAGGTGTCGAAGCACACCTGGATGGCATTCGGCTATCCGGGTGGGACCCCGATGATGAAGCATGTCACCAACCAGGTTGGTGAGTGAGGGGTCTTCTAAGGACAAAGGATTGTCCCAGATTGGGTCGCAGGGCATGCACCTCAATATCGCAGTAATTGTGCAGGTATTATATACCCTCAGTGGTTACTCCTTCATCTGTTTAAATTATTAGAACATTCTGCCACTAGGGGGCAGAATGTTCTAAAAATAAAACAAATTCTTCTCGAAGAGCTCCGAGAGGCCTCTGTAAAACATAATTCAAATGTTGCTCTGTGGGCCTTTACCATCCCGTAGAAGCAGGGAGCACTCCATTGTCTTCACTGGAGCTCCCAACATTCCAATGTTCTAATAACCTTGAGCACATTCACAACAACACCTGCAGAAGGTTACATACAGCAAAGATATCTCCCATTACCTGTTAAACACTACTATGTTTAACTCCAACCACCTGACTTTCCAGGCTATCTAGAGCATATACTTTAGGAAATTCTAATGCCTATTTGCAGGTAGTTCCAATAATTATTATTTCACACACATAATTGATTCAGGTAACAACAGGATCCTTCACTGCAAGTATCCGAATAGTAAACCCAGAATTTCAAACGTATTAGCACATTGACTCAATATCATCATTTGGGAATTTGGAACATTTGCCTCTCTCCTACAGAAACACAGTTTTCTTTGGTGTTGCCAACCTAATCTCAGAGGGGGTTGTACTCTCTACTCATTGTATTTCTCCTCCTCCTCTTTCCAAACATCTTTCCTAATATCTTTTGCTATTCTTGTCATTTTTTTCAATCTCTACTCTTCTATCATCCATGAATTTCTTTTCAATCAGATTTAATGAACATTATAAGTTAGTCTATGGACACGGTGCCACACAGTATCTAAGTCTTTTGCAATAAGGTGAGGATTCAAATGTTTATACATAGGCACCTCAAATGGGACAATTTCAAATTTGAAAAGTAGTCTTCAAAGTGACCACAACAATCCAGTAAACTAAGGTGTATACTACATGAAATACCATAGGTGAGGGAAATTTGGTGGTAGGTTATACCTTTCACCACATATGCCAGTAAATGAGAGCAGACATTACAGCCTTTGGCTTACATTATGTTAGTGTACTGATACAACAGTTTGTAAAAGACATTAGAGAAGACATTTCCCTCAGAAACATCTATGTGCAAAATTCTCAAATCAAAGCTATACTGCTCTTCTAAATGTGAAGTGGTAGGAATAAAATTTAGGTTTAGACCTGACAGGATCAGTTACCATAAAAATTTAAATCTATTAGCAAAGCAATCATGAAAATAATAATGATATTAAACAATGAAGCCACAATTACCCTGCACTGATTCTTTGGAAGGATGACCATTGTTTCCCTACAGTCAGATCTTAAGAAAAGTACAGATAGAGCAAAAGAATGATTCATACTTGTTGGTTCTACCTGTAGAAAGTTGCAAACCTGTTTTGTTTCAGATGAAAATAGCTATGCACTGTAGTCTTTATTTGTTATCCCTAATCCTATGGTACCTTCTTCTTAAGTGTTAACCTGCCTCTTGTGCATGAGCCTTGACCCTAGGGAGTTTGAGACTTCAGTAAAACTCTCTTAATAAATACACAGCAATGGCAAAGGGTTCCTAGCCATCACGTTGAAACGTGGGTTTAACGTGGCCTAAACAAATTCTGCTTCAACAACCTCACCATGACATCCCTCTCTAAATGTGCAAACCATGAAAATGTCTTACCATAGGTGACAACAAACTGTCTGGCAGAATAGGCTTTCCACCTCCAGAAACAAAGATATTCTTCTAATTCTTCACACAACCTGCTCTGACCCATCCCTGCTGCTTACCCTCTGGTGCTTCTTCCTACAATCTCTTGGCCTCTTCCCACATATAAACAATGGTTAGCAACATGTTCATAGGAGTCTCACTTTCAGATTCATTTAAATATTCCCAAATGAAGACACAGCACCCATGAGTTCAATATCAGGCAACTTCATTAGTAAATTGGTTCGCAGGCAGTGAACTATGCACTTCAAACCAGCTATCTAAAGGGGCATCTGTAATGGCTTGAGCAGTCTCGCAATAAACTTTCCATTCTGGATTAGCAATCCAAAATTTGTCATAAATCCCCTTTGTGACAACAACTGTCAAAAATCATGAACAACACCAAAGCTATACTATCAGTGTGAATGCTAACTTTCAATTGTTCTGAAACTCAGAACGCTCTAGGAATAGCGAACAACTAAGCCACTTGGGAAGAAGTTATATCACACAGACTTTAGGCTTTTACTGCACCCTCCAAGGTGCAAACGGCATAAGTTGCTCTTAAATTTCTTACACCATCTCTTAAGCTAGAGCTGTTCATGAACAATGAATGAATGAATCTTGCAGGGATTTAGTCCAGGTGACACACAACCCTGCTACAGCCGAAACTTGAGGTTGGAAGGAGAGGTCAGTGTAAATTTGATTGCCAGATATTTGGCTACTTTGACTGAG
Organism: Lissotriton vulgaris; assembly: GCF_964263255.1. Lineage (NCBI taxonomy): Eukaryota > Metazoa > Chordata > Amphibia > Caudata > Salamandridae > Lissotriton > Lissotriton vulgaris. The sequence continues at coordinate 1,298,697,195 of NC_141695.1, read as the reverse complement.
GCAGGGGGACATAATTTAGTCACCATAGTATGGGAGAGTAGGTTTGATTTTCCAAAGAGTTAAATTTCTGTTTTCTCTGACTTACATTTGAGATGGTTGATTTGCATCAGCGAGATGACATTGGAGAGACAGTTTTGGAAATTGGGCTCAGAACCAGATAACCTCTTGTCTATCGAGAGGATCAACTGTGTGTCGTCAGCATATGAGGTAGTTGCAATTCCATTAGAGGCAATCAATGAGATGAGGGGGGTCATATAGATGTTTAAAATGTGCGGAACTAAGGGATGAACCCTGTGGTACACCCCATGTGATTGGTCTTTCTTTCTAAGAAAATTCTCCTAAGACAACTGTTTGTTTCCTGTCAGTTAAAAATGATATGATCCAGGATAGGGCTTAGTGGGAGACCCCTATATCCTGGATTAATTGTAGGAGGTTGTAATGTGATATGGTATTGAATGCTGCAGAGAGATCCAACAGTATAAAAACCACATTATTTCTGGTGTCCAGGGTAATTTTGATGGTTTCTGAGACTTCAAATAAGGCTGACTCAGTGGAATATTTAGGTCTGCAATCAAATGTCGTGTATGAAGTGAATTGACATTTGCAAGAAAGAGCATGAGTTGCTGATTCACAATTTCTTCCAGTATTTTGGATAATACGGGTAATAGGGAAATGGGCCTGAGATTAGACAGAATGGATGGGTCAGCTAAAGGCTTTTTTTGTAAACAATACATACTCAAAGTGTGCAAGGAGTTCAAATCAAACGTCAAGTCTTGGCTTGGTGCACAATTCAGTCATGTCAAGGCAGTCATCTTTAACCTCCTCCCTATTCTTTTCAGTTTCAGGCAATGGTGACACTGTAGCAGGGTTGAAACACATGCACCGCTTCAATGTGATATTGTCCCCTGCCAGTATGATTTGCTCATACCTGTTGGGGCTGCTACTGGACACTTGCTGATTTTAGTATGTGTTAGGAGTATTTCCACAGAGGGGAGAACCATTACCGTCAGAGGGTGATCCCTGACTATACCCTCACTATGGGACATTTTGCATGCTGTGCATAGGGTATTGGCAAATGTCTTTTTTTGTGAAATGTGCACTGAAGTGACCTGGTTTCTGACATATGCCTTCTAGCTTTGCAAAACTGTGCTGGAGGATAGGTTTGGGTAATTAATTTCTTATTTTTAGTCTGCATTTTTAAATTGCTGATTTCTGGATCAAATTCCTGAATATGTTTTATTAAATCTTTTTTGTCTTGGCATTTATATATAATCGGATTATATTCAACACAATTGCAGAACCATAGTAAGATTAACATGTAGCAAAATACATGCAGCTGGAAGGCATTGCATGACAATGTGTATGTGTATCTGGGACAAAAATCTGTAGCAGTCTCTTTGGTTATCGTCCATAACAAGTTGTTTCCAGTATAATTGTCTCTTCCGGATTCAATAAATGTTAAAATAATCTCTCACCATGGTATTATAAGTAATAGGGAGTAACCGGGTCAAGTATCAACATTGTACTCCTTAGATGCACTAAATTCCAGAAAACATAAATTTGCCATGAACTAGGGTATTCAACAAGTGCGTGGAAGAAAGCAAAAGCCATATAAGGAGAAAGAAAAAGATAAAAAGAACACAAGAGGATTTCTCTGTGCTACTACGAAATGAACATACAACTAAACATAGTGATAAACTGCCAGGGGTAATTAGTCTGTACAGGCACCAGTAATCTATGGCTCAACGTTATCTTGGGGTCGGGGGCACCTAGGGGGGAAGGAGAGCCTCGGAGGAGGAGGAGGAAATAGAGCATAGGAAGGCCAATAAGGTCCCAATTTTATGTGTGGAATCCCAATGCAGTACCTGATCTAGTGCATATCAAAAAAACAAATAACGTAGCTGCTTACTAAAGAGCAAAATCAGGTCCTCCCCCCCAGAGATGTAATCATCCTGTAGAAAATCAAAACCTTCCCAGGGGTCCCACGGATACTTGGTCCTTTTAAACCAAAAAAGAAGAAATTGGCACAGAAGTTGAAATATAAAAGTAACATCTTTATTAACCTCAAATGAGGGAGACTACGTCACACAGAAGCCTTAGCAACTGAATGAGGCAGTCTAAGGAGTACAGAAATCAAAGGCCTTATATATGCTTAGGGTTACATAGTCAGCATAGGACCAAGGGGCAGTCCTGGCACATGTAAGCATGCAAAATGACTAATATGGGCATGCAAGATCTGCTAGCTCAACAAAGTGGGAGGGGAGTTACTTTTCCATACAGCAGCAAAAGTAGCATGAAAGTTCTAAGAGAAGAGCAGGTGCATTCTACTAGCTAGGCCCTTCTGAGCATGTGCGAAGGTGGAAGATACTAAATATAGTTTGTTTCTAGGCAGATTACAAGAGCAGTCAACACTAAGGGAGGACAGAGCACATGGCAAGCACGTGGCAGCACATGGCAAACAAGATGGCTGCCAGAAATACAAAATGGCTTTCAGCTCATGCTAACAAATGCCTGCAATATTTAACAATCCCACCCATACCACAACAGTCACATGTGTGTGGGCCTGTGTTCTCTCCTAGGTCTTTAGAGTTAGACAAATTCATTTGGGAAGATTGCTCAGGGGCATGATGTGTATCCCATGCCCTTACAATGCCTGCCCAGGGCTCCACAAGTGGTTTACAAATTCCTGAATATGTTATGGTTTGTTTTCTGATGTTTGCACAGTTTTCACCCTTCGAGTGCAGTCGTCATAACATCCATGTCCTCCTCTTCACCTGTGTAGTGCAAAGGAAGTGGACCTCACATCCTTAAACCCTGGGATGAGACTCCCTTTGGTGCTTGCATAATACTTGGGCACATCTTGATATTTTGTGACTTGTATTCATCAATGCTCTAGATACTACTAACTAACCATGCTTTAAAAATGTATGTCATCGCAAGCAAATCTAGAATCATATCAATTAATACTTAATGCTTTGTGATTTGCTTTTGATTGTGGATCGTATTCATTAGGCTTGTATATTTTTGTAAGTCGATTTTGGGCCTTTGTGAGTCCTGTGTTCTTGGTTGGGATGATGTCCATAGTAAGTCTCTCATCTTTAAAAAAAAAATATGTTTACATAGTATGCGTACAATTTCGCAGAAGTGGTATGAGGAGGGATGGGGCAGTATTTTTTTTCCATATGTAAGGGTTGCTGTCAAATTTTCGCCTTTGCTGGCAGAGTTTAGGTAACAATGTTGTTAATAAAAATGTTCTTACATGTTGCTGACAGGATGCAACGTAACTGAGTAATGGAATTCTTGATCACTGCCCAATGAGTGTGTACATTTGATAACAAGAAGGGACCCTTGGCATGTGGGGGACCCAATGGGTTTTTTGGTGTGCGTCCCTGCTGATTCCTAATCTATTGAGAATTGACAGGTCAGCATTGCTGGCTTTGGCTGGCCGTTTGGATGATGGCTTAGTACTAGTAACAGTAATATTTCTCATCTTCCTTTCTAGTGCAAGGTGACAAGTTTACAAGGGATGGCAGAGGATATCATTTGGTAAGCACATGAGACACAATAATCTTTTTCATTGCAGAAGGTCTTAAGAAAAATAAGTTTTGTCTGCAGAACTATGTGCTTAAGCTCCCACTGAAAACTGGGAGCCACAGAAACCCATCCCATGACTTCTCGTGAGAGAAAATCTGGATTAATACAAGTTGGTGAAACACAAAGGCCAGGTGGAGGAGGCACTCTTCTATCTGAGTGGCAAATGTACATTGTACCTTGTGATGATGAGTTCAAGGGGTGCCCTCTGCATGACAGGATGAACTAAGATAAGAGCAGCCTGGAGAGATCTTTGTGTGTGCAGCATTTTTCAGGGGATGTTACAAGGGCATGATTACTCAAGTGGTTGACGCACTTGAAAAAAAGATCAGCAATTTTCTGTTCAGAGTTTTGACTCATGATATAGTAGCATAGAGGGTAAATGTTTGTGCTGCAAAGCACAACATGTGCCACGCAGATCACAGATTAGTGTTTTATGTTGATAGCTCAGTGGGTTATTGCTTTTGTAACAGAGAATCTTGCATTACTTGGAGTTCATAGGTAACAATCCTTCTAATATAGCACATTGAGTTCTGAACTGGTATCAAAATGGTGCCGGAAAATTGAAAGCCATAGGTTTAGAACTTCATTGCTTCCCCCTCAATCTTTTGATACATTAAGGTTGCTATAAAGGGTTCTTTTGAATAGTAGTACAATTTTATTAGTATGGCACCTCACTCACTGTGCTACATTTATGGGTCAGATTTACTAACACTGCCTCAGGTTTGCATCTCAAACGTGATGCAAACCTGGTACAAAGTGTTGTTTCAGAGCTTACCTTAAGGTGCAAATCCTAAATTGTGTTGGACAGTAGCCTTAAGTAACACTATGTACTACTTTACATCCAGAAGACACACTGTGGTAAACTGATGTTCCCGCCCATGGATTTTGACGCTAATCGGTATCTACTAACTTTGGTAGAATGGGATAGGAATAAAGAATTTACACATCTTTGAGGCAGGTGTAAAGTTGGAGAAAAGGTTTACTTTTTTTCCAAACCTTTCGCATTTACATGTGTGCTGCACGGTAAAGCACACATACAAAGTGTTAAAATGCTAAACTTCATAAAAGCATAGAATTTTGTGCTGGAAGGGAACCCTTCCAGTATAAAGCCTAAACATGACATCTCTGAAACACCCTTGCACTCTGGTACTATCCAGGAAATAAGCCAGGAGGTCCCACTAAACCCAACATCCACTCACCATTTGAGCAACTCCCTCTCAGTGAGTGAGGTCGAGGAGGCCCTTAAAAAAGGGATACATCTAAAAGCCCCAGGCTGGACGGGTACCTCTTGACCTATTTAAAAGAAATCTTCAACTCTGGGCACCCCTCCTGACGAATGTCTTTAGATCAGAATTAATTGGCCCCATACCAACGTCATGGAAAGAGTCCACAGTGGTCCTTGTGTACAAAAAGGGAAAGAAGGAAGACCCGGCCTGTTATAGGCCCATTTGTCTTACTGACGCTATGGTCAAGATACTGGGGAGGGTGATCTTAGCGTTCCTTGAGACCTGGGCATGTGCTAAAGGGCTAAAATCCCAAACCCAATATGGCTTTTGAAGAGGCATGGGGACAAATGAACAGTGCCTCAACTTGGTATTGATTATGAGCAAGTACATGAAGGCAAGGAAGGGGTCGATACACCTTGCCTTCATGGACGTGACCAGTGCTTTAGATACGGTTAACAGGGGCAAACTGTGGTTCATGATGGGGGAAATGGGTTAAGGAACACCTTATTACCCTTTTGTGTAGGTTGCACGCATCCACTATGGTTGCCATACAATTCGACCCTGGGGGAGAAAGGACGGGACCCATTGTGTCTACAGAGGGAGTTTGCCAGGGGTTCATATTAGCCCCCTTTCTCTCCCTCTAGTACACAAACTGTCTAGAATCTGCCCTAAAAGACCAGGAGCTAAACTTTCCAAAAATTTGGGGAAAGCCGATCCTGTTGTTGTCAGATGGTCCTAATAGCTTTAATAGCTAATAGTTTACAGAAGTCTCTAAATGCTTTTCCTAATTTTCTGTTAGCCCTGGATCTAAAGGTTAATTTTTTCCAAATCCTATATTATGGTCTGCGGACCCGGTCATACCAAATCAAGAACGTTTATGGGAAGTGCTGTAGAAGGTCTTTTCCACTTTGCGTGTAAGTTGGGCCATATGCCAGTAGTGGAATTGTTACCCCTATATAGATCAAAATGTTTGTCTACTGCAACCTATGGGGCGGGGTGATGGGGACACTGTAAAAGCATGCAGCTTCAAACGCTAGAAAACAAGTTCCTAAAGAGACTACTGATGATCCAAAAAAGCTCTCCTACAACATTCTGTCAATCTGAGGTAGGGGTGGACTTTATTGCTGATCAGATTAATATTGCCCCATTGATCCTCTGGGCTAAAGTTTGGCTGGCGGAAGATCTAAAGCTAACAAGAGAAATTGTCAAGGATTGCATGATGCTGGATAATGCCGAGGCTATCCCATGGCTCTGCTATGTAAAAAGAACATTTTATGAAATAGGCCTTGGGCATTATTACAATAATCCTACCAGCATAGATATAAATATGAAATCAATCATAAAAAATGCATACTGTGATGGGCTTTACAATTGCCGGCGGCTTGCAGGGCTGCCACCCTATATCGATCAGCCACTTTTACATCCCCAATTCTATTTGTCTTTTACCATGAACATGCAGCTTAGATTTCTTTTGACTAGATTTTGGCTTTGCACATTGCACGTTTTAGTGGACTTTCCTAAACAGGCAGGATGGTGAAATAACCTCACTCCTTGCCCTTGTGACAATACAGCACAACAAAGCACCTTGCACTTTAGCCTATTCTGTGCACTTTATAGGGAACCAAGGGCTCGGTTCCTTTTTCCTTTTTTAAGAGAAACCCGCCCACCAAATTACCAGGAAGGTTTCAACCTCTTGTTATCTTTGTCTACTGAAGCAATCTGTACGGTAGTGCTACATTTTATTAGGATTGCACTTTTAATAAGAAAAGAATATGAAATGTAAATCAAATTGGCGTCTCCCTTTTTAGAATTTTAGAATCAGGTATTTAAAATGTTTCTGATAAACTATGGGGTATTTTAGTCAAGCGACATTTTATTTTATTCATTTGAAATGTCACTTTTATATTCTGTATGAATGTTATTCTTTTATTGTTTATTTAAACCGAATAAAGTTATTCTTGACCTGACCTATAAGTATAAGCACACATTATTTTTGGAAACAGTAATTTTGACCCTTTTTTTCATTATATTGTTGTTTTTGATATTGTGTCAGTGATCCGATCTTATTAGTTTTTCTCTTTTTCCCCCTTTTTGCATACTCTTTTCACTTTTTTACCATCTTTTGCGCCGTGCCTCTGCCCGACCTCTGCGGGCCGCCTCTTTCCTGAGCTGTGCTTCCTGCTTCTTGATTCCCTCCTTCCAGCTGTTTGGCCCTCCCCCTCACACTACTTAGTGGCCGCCGCTGCACGGTTGCGCCCTCGGTGCCCGAAGGCTAGCCAAAGGCAAGCCTGTCTGTGCCTGTCCGCGCCTGTACCACGCTCAGCGCTATGTACCCTAGTTCTTGGACCTTCCACCAATACAATACCAGCACCCTCCTCATCCTTAACATCGGACACCATGCCATCTGCCATCTTGCGTCGCCGAAAGATACCAAAGGAACTTTTCCTATTGAAACTGTAGCCACACCCTCACCCACCTCTGCACTCCAGCTCCTCCAAATGGCCCTTCAAGACTGAATCACGCATGTGCACACAACAGCACAGAACTCTTCACCATTGCCAAGGAGCTTGCAAAACCCAAGAGCGAGACCACAAAAATCCCACTGTCCCTAGACCTCCACAACAAATTCACCACTTACTTCCACCACAAGCTCAAGCAGATCTATGGCAGCCTCGGCACCCAAGACCCGCCCATCACTCCTGCCAGCACCATATACGACACCGCCACCCCACAACAGATCTTGCTCAACTGGGCCTGCTCACCACTGACGACACTCTCATGACCATGAAGAGCGTTCACTAGGGAGCACCCTCGGACCCCAGCCCGCACCAAATCTTCCAAAGAGCTGACAACTCCATTGACCCCGAACTATGCTGCACCATCAACTGCTCCATCAAGACCGCTACCTTCCCCGATTACTGGAAACATGCCAAGATCAACCCCATGCTGAAAAAATCATCCGCCGACCTGACAGACCTCAAGAATTTTATACCCAACTCCCTACTCCCCTTCCCAGCCTAGGTCATCAAGAAGGCCCTCAATGCCCAACTCTCTGAACCGAAATATGTCCTGGGCTCCTTTCAATCCGCTTCCAAAGCAACCACAGCACAGAGACCGCCCTCCTTGCTGCCACCAATGACATCTGCTCCCTCCTCGACCCGGGAGAAACTGCAACCCTCATCCTCCTGGACCTCTCTGCAGCATTCAACACAGTCTCCCACCACACACTAAGCACGAGACTCCACGATGTTGGCATCCCTGACAAAGAATTGGGATGGGTCCGTTCCTTCCTAACCGGTAGAACACAGCGAGTCAGACTATCACCATTCGTGGCAGAACCCACGGAGATCAGCTGCAAAGTCCCCCAGGGCTCCACCCTGAGCCCCACCCTATTCAACGTCTACATTGCCCCGCTCACAGCTACAGTCAGGTACCATGGACTCAACTTCGTCTCCTACGCTGAGGACACCCTGCCAACAGGATGAAGGCCGTCATTACCTGGATGAGAGACAGCTGGCTCAAGCTTAACTCAGACAAGACTGAAGTACTCATCCTGGGGCCAAACACTTCTGCTTGGGAAGACTCCTGGTGACTTTGGTTAGGAACCCCCCACACCGACAGACCATGCATGAAACCTTGGCATCATACTGGACACCTCGCTCACAATGAACCACCAGATCAACATGGTCTCCTCATCATGCTTACACACTCTTTACCTGCTTTGAAAGATCTTCAGATGGATCCCCACTGAGGTCAGAAAGACGGCCACCCACACACTCATTAGCAGTAGACTAGACTACGGCAATGCATTCTATGCAGACATCACCCAAAACTCCTCATTAAACTACAAAATGTACAGAATGCCAGAGCCAGACTGGTCCTCAACATCCCACACTGCAAACACATCTCCGAACACCTGAAAGAACTCCACTAACTCCAAGATGACAAAAGAGTCACGTTGAAGCTCCTCACATACGCCTACATAGCCCTCCATGACATCGGACCAGCAAACCGAAACTATCGCCTCTCATTTCACGTACCCACCAGATACCTCCACTACGTCGAACAGGTCCTTGCCACCATCCCTCGGACCAGGGCAGGAGGAAGTTCCTACTCCTACTTCACCACCAAAACCTGAAACACCCTGCCTCTCCACCGCAGGTTATCCCAGTCCCTGACCCAGTTCAGGAAGGATCCCAAGACCTGTCTCTTCAACTGAACTTCAAAACCCATCAGGGTCTGCAGCCATTCCCCTCCCCCCAGCGCCTTAGAACCCTCACCGGTAAGTAGTCGCTCATAATAAACACTGAAGGAGTGATTGATTGATGTACCAATTTATTCTAAAAATTGACTCCTGAGTATCAGTGACTTGCCTATTTCCTTTCTGCATGCTGAGATACAAAAAGCAAAACACCTTTTTGAGAAAATTGTTAACTGTAAATGCTAATTTTTGGAACTTTGGCTGCAATGCAGAGTTTTGATTGGAATCCTGTCTAATTGGTCTCGAGCAATATCTGAGGAAATCTAAAAAGATTGTTCAATAAAATGGTGAGTCACAAGAATTAGCATTTGCAGTGCACTGTACCCTGCTTCCCTTATATTTTGGCTTTGGTCTGTTTTAGAGATGCTTTGATTCCCTTCCTCTATTTGGTCTGGTTTAAGGGTTGCATGCAGTGCCACTAAGATGAACTGTTCCTCAGCTGAGTCTCTGGTTTGTCCTTGCTCTTTGGCCTCTAATATGAGGAAGGAGAGCCTCATGTCAATCTACTGTGTTTGTGTATGATGGGTTGAGTTAGTGGTGGTGTCTTATCCTTAGACTGGTGGGAAAGTGAACAAGAATTGGCAACACCAATAGATCTAGCTTTTGAGTGAAAATCCCTTTTGTGTCACTGATGTCTGAGGGACTCAGTAAGTCATCAAACACATATTTTGGCCCTCATCTTTGTCTCCATGCTTCTGATCATCCATTTGAGGACTTTGTCCACCCGCCATACCTGTGGGAAATGGGACCGGCCGCTAAGGGTGCAGCGGTCCCATACATCCCATTAGGATGCACCTGCCACAGTTGCGGGCGTATCCTGCATTCCCAACATTGTGCACCGCCCGCCACAACGCCAGGAAAACATGTTGTGCACTTCCATGCACAACATGGCAGGCACCGCGCGGTGCCTGCCATGTTGTGCATGGTACTGCAGGGGGGTCCCATAGGGGCCCCTCATGTGCACTCCCCACCCCCTAGAATCCCTGGGGGCCCGCTACAGGCCACCAATGTCAGAAATTGCCTGCCTTACTGTGGCGGCACCACAGAAAGGCAGATCCCCGCCTGCATGGTAATATGGATGGCGGTGTCTACCAGACAACGCCACCATATAAAGTACTTTACCGCCTGGTAGGCATCGGGCGGATTGATCAACCGTGTCTCTGCGCTAGGCATTGGGAATAAGGCCAAATCTCTGTTGACTTCTTTCCTATCGAAATGCACTCAATTAGTCAGTTTCAGCGACTTTGACTTCCCCGTTTTTTCACTCTCTTGTGGAGTTCCGCAGGGGTCTTTCATTAGCACCATGTTGTTTAACATTTAAGTTACTGATTTAGCACGGGTGATCAAATCTTTTGGTTTAGCGCTCACGTCATATGCAGTCCAATTAGTGCTCTCCGTTCATAAGAACGGGGACACTGTTTCGGCTCATTTTCATAATGGCATGTTGGCCATCAGTGCTTTGATGTCAAGACACTGCCTCAAAATAAACTTGTCCAAGACAGAGGTTATGGTCTTTGGAAATGTATCCCCTGACTGATCTTCTGGCTGGTGGCCAGATAAATTGGGATCGCCCCCAATCCCGGTTGCTAAAGACAAGAACTTGGGTGTCATCCTAGACGACAAGCTGTCTTTTAATTGTCATGTTAACGCAGTGGTGTCCTCATGCTTCCATGTTCTCAGAATGGTGAAGAAACTGTTCCCTTTCTTTCCGGTGAATGCCAGGAAAAGATAATTTCTGCTTTGGTTATGTCCAAAGTTGATTAATGTAACAGTTTATTGATTAATGCACAGGAAATGGTTCTAAATAAGCTACAGCTGGTACAGAACGCAGCACCAGGATGCTTTTGGACACTCTGAAATTTAAGTCCCTCCAAGGTGGTTAGACAACTTCATTGGTTGCGTATAAGAAGCAGCACAAAAAATCAAAGCATTGTGCATTGCCTACAAGGCGATTCACAACATAGGGCCAGAATTTCTGAAGAATTTACAGCAGATATACACTCTCAACAGAACCCTGCGTTCGTCAGGTGCTAACCTTCTTGCCATCCCAAGAACCTATAGAACGTATTAGGGCTACAGAAGCTTTGTAGTTGTCACTGCTTAGCTGTGGAACTCACTTCCCTCTCAGATCAGAGCCAGTCCTACTTTATTGTCATTTAGGGAACAATTAAAAACGTGTCTCTTCAATAAGTAGACTTTTCTCCTCTAAGCCATGTCCCTGCCCACTGGAGCACTTAGCGCCAAGACATCAATGGGTTATTTGTGCGCATTTTAAGTTGTTTTACCTTAACATAACATAACCTACTATGGTAATCTCCGAGATTACATGTAACTGAATACCTTTCTACAACCCCAAATATAATCTGATAATAATCTACTGTTAAATGCCTGTTGGGTTTACCGTATGCTTTTCATAATAAATATAACAAGTCTACTGCCTTTGTAGTAACTTTTCATAATAAAACGGCCAGACCTAGGGCACATGTTATAACATTTCCCTGCAAACCAAACAAAGCCTATAGATTTTATCAATGGCATGTCACTAGAACTACTTCGGGGCTACTGCTGGGCATAAGCTTTCTACAAGGCAACCATCCACCATACAGTCATAAAAGTGCAAATGCATACAAAATTACAGATGGCAAAGCAAACTATTATCTCTCCAAAAAGAGCCTAACAAGGAATACTGCAGAGCATTTCGTCTATCCCCACACCAAAACCCTTGTCTAGTACGGTAATCTATTAAATTCCATATAAAAAATACCTCAGACAGGCTTTTGCATAGTGTGATAATAATCCATCCTTAAAGGACTGTTGTCATACAAGCAGTCTGTGTAGTGAAACCACACAAATTTGGCCAATTAAATCCTGTAGTGATGGGAACGTATATGGAGATGGAGCCTGAGCCTCTCTATCAGTAGCACTTTTTTGTTGATCTCATATGTTCACAAAAGAGCTGCACGGTGAGGCCAGACCTAAAAATACATGTAGATCAGTGTAGCCCAGGGCATCCAATACAGCTCTAAAACACAAATCCACACTCTAAAATCTTTAGTAAACATTGGAAGGGGAGGTTGCTGGGATAGAAATACAGAAAGAAAGATGGTAAATAGACATAATATCGAATTTTAAATATCGAATTGCACTAATATCGAATTTTTTATATCGATATTACCATTATTTCAAAGTAATTATTATCGATGTAAAAAATATTGTTTTTTAATATCGAGTCAAACATATTGTTAGTAGAAAATATCATTTTTTAGTGTTGTGAAAATATCGGAAAAAAACATAAAACGTGTAAAATATATTTTGTTGTAAATATCGAAATAGTATTTATTGATATTAATTTATTATTTGTGTTATTGTGTTAATATTTGTATGAAATTGTATTAAAATAATTATTGTAAGATATATTTTAGGAGCGGAAAGTTGGGTTATTAGGGGATAAGGGTGGGGAGTGTTTTAAAAATATTAGTATAAAATTACACGTTAAATTTATATTTAGAAATTTGAAATTAATTTAAAATAAGCAGTTTAAATTTAAATTCAAAATTACATGTTTTATTTTAGAAGCGGGATGTTGGGTTATTAGGGGATAAGGGTGGTGAGTGTTTTAAAAATATTAGAATACAATTACACATTAAATTAACATTTAGGAATTTTAGAATAATTTAAAAGTAGAAACTTAAATTTAAATTTGAAATTATACTTTTGTTTTAGGAGCAGGATGTTGGATTATTGAGGGAGAAGGGTGGGGAGTGTTTTAAAATTATATCCATAAATATACATATTTAATTAAAAATTTGAGAATTGCAATTATTTTTAAATTAGAAATTTATATTTACATTAGAAATTATATATTTTTTTAGGAGAGGGATGTTGGGCTATTGGGGAATAAGGGTGGGGAGTGTTTTAAAATTATTACTATAACAATTACACATTTAAATAAAGTTTTTAAAATTTAAATTATTTTAAAATTAGAAATGTGAAGTTACATTTGAAATTTAAATTTTGGTTTAGTAGAGGGATGTTGGGTTTTTAGGGGATAAGAGTTGGGGTGTTTTAAAAAATAATAATCCAGAAAATATTTTATAATTAGAAATGTTATTTTAAATTTGAAAATAAAAATGTTTTAGGACTGGGATGTTGGGTCATTAGGGGATAAGGGTGGTGGTTTTTATTAGAAACATTAATTTACATTTATAACTTTAATATTTAAATTGATACTTTTTTTAGGAGTGGGATGTTGTGTTATTAGGGGAAAATGGTGAGGTAGTTAAAATAGTAAATTATAAATCTTTAGTGTCCAGCACTTTTGCTGACTCAATGATTACTGGAGTTTTAATATTAATTTATGTATGTTTACACCTTCCCTGACTTAATACTGACTGGAGTGGGAATAGTAATTTATATATGTTTAGTGTCCAGCACCTTCTTGGACTTAATATTGGGTGGAGTGGGAATAGTAAATTATATATCTTTAGTGTCCAGCACCTTCCCTGACTTAATACTGACTAGAGTGGGAATAGTAATTTATATATGTTTAGTTTCCAAAACATTCCCTGAATTAATACTGACTGGAGTGGAAATAGTATTTTATACATGTTTAATGTCCAGCACATTCCTGTACTTAATATTGGGTGGAGTGGGAATAGTAATGTATATATCTTTAGTGTCCAGCACCCTCCTGACTTAATACTGACTGGAGTGGAAATAGTAATTTATATATGTTTAGTGCCCAGCACCTTCCCTGACTTTATAATGACTGGAGTGGGAATAGTAATTTATATATGTTTAGTGTCCAGCACCTTCCCTGACATAATACTGACTGGAGTGGGAATAGTAATTTGTATATTATTAGTGTCCAGCACATTCCCTGAATTCACACTGACTGGAGTGGGAATAGTAATTTATATATGTTTAGTGTCCCGTACATTCCTGGACTTAATATTGGGTGGAGTGGGAATAGTAAATTATATATCTTTAGTGGCCAGCACCTTCCCTGCCTTAAAACTGACTGGAGTGGGAATAGTAAATTATATATGTTTAGTGTCCAGCACCTTCCCTGACATAATACTGACTGGAGTTGGAATAGTAATTTATATATGTTTAGTCTCCAGCACACTCCCTGAATTAATACTGACTGGAGTGGGAATAGTAATTTATATATGTTTAGTGTTCAGCACCTTCCTGTACTTAATATTGGGAGGAGTGGGAATGGTAAATTATATATCTTTAGTGTCCAGCACCTTCCCTGGCTTAATACTGACTGCAGTGGGACTAGTAATTTATATATGTTTAGTGTCCAGCATGTTCCCTGACTTAATACTGCCTGGAGTGGGAATAATAATGTATATATGTTGACTTCCTGGACTCAATATTGGGTGGAGTGGGAATAGTAAATTATATATCTTTAGTGTCCAGCAGCTTCCCTGACTTAATATTGACTGGAGGGGGAATAGTAATTTATATATTTTTATTGAGAAACACCTTTCCTGACTTAATATTATTCAGAGTGGTAGTAGTAAATTAAATATGTTTACTGTACAGCATTTTAAACATTGAATAGTAAGTACATTTAAGCAACATCTATATATTGAAATGGTATTGTTAGATAAATAAAATATAGACATTTTATTTAAATATATTTGGGAACATAAATAAAGAAAAATATTTAATAGAAAAAGAATAACACTTTTTATTTTTTAAGTTAATTGTATTATTTATTAACAATGTTACAGAATAAATATATATTTGATTAAGGTGCTGTTATACATTTGATGAACATATAAAGTAAATATATATTTTTAATACATGAAAATGAAATATTTAGAATACATTTGTTTATTAACATACAATATTTTTTTAGCATACATGTTTTTTTCATTTTTTACCTTTCAAAACATAGGTATAATTTTTTTCTATTAGGAAACATTTGTATATATTTATGTTCATAACATTTGTGTAAGAAAATACATTTTTACAACATGTTTTTACAGTATTTTATTTTTTATTTTTAACATTTACAAATTATTGATGAATGCGTTTGTATGTTTAATACATCATATCCTACATATTTTCACATAAAACAACAAAAACATAATATGATATATTTTATAACATAGGGCATCATTAGGAAAGTCCGCCTGCCATCCTGATGTTAAAAGGGACCGCCCGCCATAAGTGCCACGGTCCCGTGGGGGTAATTAGGACACTGGCGGGTGCATCCTGCATTTGTAACATTGCGGCGGGCGGGGCTTTCAGCATCACCCGCGGCAATGCCAAAAATGTATGTTGTGCATATGCATGCACAACGTGACAGGCATCCCATGGTGCCTGCCATGTTGTACATGCACATGGTGCCCCCTCCACTCCCCCCAACATCCTGGGGGCCTGCAACGGGCCCCCAACTTCAAAATCCGCATGCCTTTCCTTGGCCGTGGAAAGGTTGCCTCTCGCCTGCATCCAAATATGGATGGCGCTGTCTAGCAGACACCACCACCATATTAAAACCTTTTCCGATAGGTCGACTAATATGGCGGGGGGAAATGGGTGGCTGGCAGGGAAGGATGTTGGGCGGATCGCTACCACCATGCAGGCGGTGGCGATCCGCCCTACATCCTAATGGACCCCATAGTGAATATATTTTTAATTATTATTATTAATTTTTTAATAAATAATATAATTAATTAGTACATTTGATCATTTTATACAAATATGATTTTCAAAAGGTTAAATTATATTTTTAACCTTTTACACATTGTCAGCATATACATTGTAAATGATACAATTTAATAAGTAATTATAATAATAAATCATATTTTTATAGGAATTATTACTATAATTTTACAATACATGATTTTTTTTAAATAATTACATTGTTGTAATATTTTTAGAAAAAAAAATGGTTTATTTATCTATGTTTCCTTTGTTTTATATTTATTTAGTATGTTTTTAATTATTTAAGCAGCCATTTTGTTTTAACAGGGACTATTTTTTAACCGCTCACTGTTGTTTTTGGTCATTTCATAGGGGAGAAGCTTGTGGATAGATGCTGCGTCGCGTCTATTATGGTAAGTTTTATTTACTACCTTTTTATTATATATTTACTAGTAAGTGCATGTTGTTAAGTGGTAGTTAGTATGTGTAGTGGTAGTTTGTCGTGTTTTTGGTGCGTTTTGGTAGTTAGTTGTATTTTAGCGAGATATCAAGATTCTGTGCTTGCGACCTAGTGTAGAAATATTATGCTATGTTTCTAAATGTATATTTATTTAATAAGGAGTGTCTATATATGTTGTTTAATATACTTTATATGTATGTGTGGGTGGGTATGTTTCTTTCTCTTTTTGTAGGTTTTGTTCTCGGAATAGCATTACGGAGAAGAAAGCGTTATTTTTTAGGTCTCGGCTAAAAGACGCGCGTAAGCGCGTCTCCGCCGAGATCTTATGTCAGCGAGTAGCAGTCCCAGGAGACAGTCCTGGCCACGCGCATCCTTCCAGGCGATTTGTAACTGGAACGCGCGCTGTGGCCAGGCGCTGTCTCCTGGGAAGCGCAAGCACCACACACGCATGCGCATACACACACACACGCGCCCATGCACGCACGCACATACATACATACAGAGACACCACCCCTGACTCATACACACACGCGCGCACACACACACAAGTGCACCGAGGCCCCCCCCTCCCCCTGCACCGAGCCCCCCCCTCCCCCGCCGTCACCGTCGCACACATACATACACACACACACACACACACACACACACACATGAGCACACACGAGCACACACACACAAGCATACACACACGTGCACCTACCTTACCTCAGCACGCGGCGCCCAACCTCCTGCTGGCGCGGCCCCGGGGCTCTACACCGCTCACAGGAGCCCCGGGCCGCGAGACGCTACGACTCCGCCTGCCTCCTCTTCCGGTGTGAACGTGGCCCCGCCCCCGTCACAGGCGACCGTGCCTGACTTCCGGGGCGGCCGCGCTAGAAAACTGCAAACAGGTTGGGCTTAAGCAGGGCTTTCACTTATCTGCCCCCACACCCAAAAAAAATTAAAAAATTGCAGCCACAATAATTTATTTTAGACATTTACTAACTATATTAATTCATGGAAAATGTATGGCCTATTGGGAATTTCTCTTTAAAAACTTATCGGGATTTTTTTTCTTTAAAACTCTTGAGCATTTTGCGTCACATTAAAATGCGTTAGGGTATTTCTCCAGCACATTTAATGCTTTTGTCCATGTGAAACAAGGGCTTCTGTGTTTTCCCACGTTCTGCACCACGTGTGCCAGTTACTTTAGGGGTGAATTTAAAACGGCGTTGAGCGTGGGAAAGGCATGGCGAATATTCACATAGCCGTGGTGTTTTCCCACGTTCTGCACCACGTGTGCCAGTTACTTTAGGGGTGAATGTAAAACGGCGTTGAGCGTGGGAAAGGCATGGCGAATATTCACATAGCCGTGACCCTTTGTGGCGTGTCCAACACAAGCCCAGGAGAGCGGGATGCAGGCTGCATTTTAACACTGTCCACTTAAGGCACATACAACCAACCTGTTGTGCGAGTGGCCTTTTATGTTCAAAGTTTGGACTAGATCCGCCCCCGGGCCTGCTGTGCTCGACACCCCACCCATAGTGCCTCAGGACCTCTGCACACTTCAATTTATACTTATTTTAGCGTTTTGCAATCATGCTGAAGTCGAACTCATAGCTACAATGGAAGCATTTGGCCCGACGAAAAAGTACGTCTGCTCTGTGCAGTTTGTATGCAACATGCGCAGTTAATTGAGGGGGTGGGTGGGGGGCGAGGGGAACGGTGGATAAGTGGTGAGTGCAGAGTGGTGAGTGCAGAGTGGTGAGTGCAGAGTGCAGAGTGGTGAGTGCAGAGTGGTGAGTGCAGAGTGGTGAGTGCAGTGTGGTGAGTGCAGTGTGGTGAGTGCATGAGTGGTGAGTGCAGAGTGGTGAGTGCATGAGTGCAGAGTGGTGAGTGCAGAGTGGTGAGTGCAGAGTGGTGACTGCAGAGTGGTGAGTGCAGAGTGGTGAGTGGTGAGTGGTGAGTGCAGAGTGGTGAATGCAGAGTGGTGAGTGCAGAGTGGTGAGTGCAGAGTGGTGAATGCAGAGTGGTGAGTGCAGAGTGGTGAGTGCAGAGTGGTGAGTGCAGAGTGGTGAGTGCGTGCAGAGTGGTGAGTGCAGAGTGGTGAGTGGTGAGTGCAGAGTGGTGAGTGCAGAGTGGTGAGTGCAGAGTGGTGAGTGCAGAGTGGTGAGTGCAGAGTGGTGAGTGGTGAGTGCAGAGTGGTGAGTGCAGAGTGGTGAGTGCAGAGTGGTGAGTGCAGAGTGGTGAGTGGTGAGTGCAGAGTGGTGAGTGCAGAGTGGAGAGTGCAGAGTGGTGAGTGCAGAGTGGTGAGTGCAGAGTGATGAGTGCAGAGTGGTGAGTGCAGAGTGGTGAGTGCAGAGTGGTGAGTGCAGAGTGCAGAGTGCAGAGTGCAGAGTGCAGAGTGGTGAGTGGTGAGTGCAGAGTGGTGAGTGCAGAGTGGTGAGTGGTGAGTGCAGAGTGGTGAGTGCAGAGTGGTGAGTGCAGAGTGGTGAGTGCAGAGTGGTGAGTGGTGAGTGCAGAGTGGTGAGTGCAGAGTGCAGAGTGGTGAGTGCAGAGTGCAGAGTGGTGAGTGCAGAGTGGTGAGTGCAGAGTGGTGAGTGGTGAGTGCAGAGTGGTGAGTGGTGAGTGCAGAGTGGTGAGTGCAGAGTGGTGAGTGCAGAGTGGTGAGTGCAGAGTGGTGAGTGCAGAGTGGTGAGGGCAGAGTGGTGAGTGCAGAGTGGTGAGTGCAGTGTGGTGAGTGCAGTGTGGTGAGTGCAGTGTGGTGAGTGCATGAGTGGTGAGTGCAGAGTGGTGAGTGCAGAGTGGTGAGTGCATGAGTGCAGAGTGGTGAGTGCAGAGTGGTGAGTGCAGAGTGGTGAGTGCAGAGTGGTGAGTGCAGAGTGGTGAGGGCAGAGTGGTGAGGGCAGAGTGGTGAGGGCAGAGTGGTGAGTGCAGAGTGGTGAGTGCAGTGTGGTGAGTGCAGTGTGGTGAGTGCAGTGTGGTGAGTGCATGAGTGGTGAGTGCAGAGTGGTGAGTGCAGAGTGGTGAGTGCATGAGTGCAGAGTGGTGAGTGCAGAGTGGTGAGTGCAGAGTGGTGAGTGCAGAGTGGTGAGTGCAGAGTGGTGAGTGCAGAGTGGTGAGTGCAGAGTGGTGAGTGGTGAGTGCAGAGTGGTGAGTGCAGAGTGGTGAGTGCAGAGTGGTGAGTGCAGAGTGGTGAGTGGTGAGTGCAGAGTGGTGAGTGCAGAGTGGTGAGTGCAGAGTGGTGAGTGCAGAGTGGTGAGTGCAGAGTGGTGAGTGCGTGCAGAGTGGTGAGTGCAGAGTGGTGAGTGGTGAGTGCAGAGTGGTGAGTGCAGAGTGGTGAGTGCAGAGTGGTGAGTGCAGAGTGGTGAGTGCAGAGTGCAGAGTGGTGAGTGGTGAGTGCAGAGTGGTGAGTGCAGAGTGGTGAGTGCAGAGTGGTGAGTGCAGAGTGGTGAGTGCAGAGTGGTGAGTGGTGAGTGCAGAGTGGTGAGTGCAGAGTGGTGAGTGCAGAGTGGTGAGTGCAGAGTGGTGAGTGCAGAGTGCAGAGTGCAGAGTGGTGAGTGCAGAGTGGTGAGTGCAGAGTGCAGAGTGGTGAGTGGTGAGTGCAGAGTGGTGAGTGCAGAGTGGTGAGTGCAGAGTGGTGAGTGCAGAGTGGTGAGTGCAGAGTGGTGAGTGGTGAGTGCAGAGTGGTGAGTGCAGAGTGGTGAGTGCAGAGTGGTGAGTGCAGAGTGGTGAGTGCAGAGTGCAGAGTGGTGAGTGCAGAGTGCAGAGTGGTGAGTGCAGAGTGGTGAGTGGTGAGTGCAGAGTGGTGAGTGCAGAGTGGTGAGTGGTGAGTGCAGAGTGGTGAGTGCAGAGTGGTGAGTGCAGAGTGGTGAGTGCAGAGTGGTGAGTGCAGAGTGGTGAGTGCAGAGTGGTGAGGGCAGAGTGGTGAGGGCAGAGTGGTGAGGGCAGAGTGGTGAGGGCAGAGTGGTGAGGGCAGAGTGGTGAGTGCAGAGTGCAGAGTGCAGAGTGGTGAGTGCAGAGTGCAGAGTGGTGAGTGCAGAGTGCAGAGTGGTGAGTGGTGAGTGCAGAGTGGTGAGTGGTGAGTGCAGAGTGGTGAGTGCAGAGTGGTGAGTGCAGAGTGGTGAGTGCAGAGTGGTGAGTGCAGAGTGGTGAGTGCAGAGTGGTGAGGGCAGAGTGGTGAGGGCAGAGTGGTGAGGGCAGAGTGGTGAGGGCAGAGTGGTGAGGGTGCAGAGTAGTGAGGGTGCAGAGCAAGTGTGCAGAGCATTGTGTGCTGTTGAGTGCAGAGTGCTGTGTATTGGCAATGTTAATGACAATGCCCATTTATTTTTGATTTAAAGAAAAAAAATGTCATGAGCAATGCCAATAGCTCTACCTTTAATGATGCCGAGACCATTGCATTGCAAATGCTTGTTATTAAGAAGTGTGTATTAGTATTTAATACTAATATTTATTTAACACTTTCCTAATTTTTTCAATAGCTATGTTGGTTTTGGCTTGTTAATTTAAGGTGCTTAAGTAGACATTCCAATAGGGAATGTGGAATTTGGGTAGTCTTCTGTGCCCTGATCTGTGGAGTCTTCCTACCCAGGTATCCTCAAAGTAATTCAATAGTGGGCTTAGTTTTTCTTTGTGTCTTTTGTAGTAGGGACTTGCAATTAGGATATTGTATTACTACCTTGTATTGCTACCTCCGTTACTAGAACATAGGCCACTGCTATTAATTTTTTAACTTAATAGGCAAAGGTACTGTCTGTAGCATACTCAACACTTTGGGGTCTATTACGATGGCGGGCGGACAATGTCCGCCCATCACCATAATGGTCAACGGGACCAACTGCAAGAGGTGCGGCGGTCCCGCTGTGCCTATTAGGATGCGACTGCCACCTGGCGGTCGCATCCTGTGTATTTACCATTGTGGCTGGCGGTGCTGTATTCAGCACCCGCAACAATGTTAAACAGGCATGTTGTGCATTTGCATGCACAACGTGACAGGCACCTCGCGGTGCCTGTCACGTTGTGCACGCAAATGCAGGGGGGTACCATAGCTACCCCCCATGTGCCCCCCATCACCCCAACTTCCTGGGGGCCCGCAACAGGCCCCAAACTGTGATCACCGCATGCCTTTCTGTCGCGGCAACGCCGCCACAGAAAGGCTGCTACCCGCCTGCATTCTAATATGGATGGCGGTGTCTTGCAGACACCACCACCATATCAGGCCCCTTTTCCGCCCGGTCACCTGTGTAACCGGAGGAAAAAGGGCGGATGATCTTTCCGTCCAGCGTGGTCCCCCCGGCATCCTAATATAGTGGGGGGAAATGGGTGGTGAGCAGGGAATATGTCGGGCGGATTGCCACCATCGCACGGGCTGTGGCGATCCGCCTGACATTATAATGGACCCCTAAAGGTTGACTTTTGTAGATGTCTCCAGAGACACTGATTAAAGTCGTATAGCAACCCTGGATTGCTGTATGGGGTAGCATTTTAGTATACTATTGATCATGGCATGCTCAAAATCAATATTTATTTTCTGAGGGAAATATTTATTGGTTTTATGTTTTATTTGGTGTAAAATTTCCAAAAACTACTTAGACATTAATGCAAATATGCTATGCACTGGTCGCCTGACTCTGCTGGAAAGTACTTTAGTAATCTGCTAGCATTTTGCTTTCTACTGCTGCCACTTTGCGAGGTCAGGAACAGGGGGGCTGACGAAATTATTTTTATTATTTTGATAACAGCTTTTTAAACTTCAAAAGAGAGATGATAACTGTGAATACTTACCCGCACCATAAAATTCATCACCACATCTCGCTACTTAGCGGGAATCAGGGAATCCCGTACTCTCAATCAGCGCCATCTTGGGTAGCGCTCTAGTGGTTGGCCGGTTAGCATATGCCTTCCTATTTAGGAGGGGCAATGCAAGTGCGCATTAACTTAGAACAAATTAGAAGTTAATGCAAACACGCCACGCGCTGGTCGCTTGACTCTGCTGGAAAGTACTTTACTAAACTGCTAGCATTTTGCCTTCTACTGCTGCCGCTTTGCGAGGTCAGGAACAGGGGGGCTGACAAAATTGTTTTTATTGTTGATAACTGTTTTTAAACTTCCAAAGAGAGACAATAACTGTGAATACTTACCCGCACCATAACATTCATCACCACATCTCGCTACTTAGCGGAAATCAGGGAATCCCGTACCCTCAATCAATGCCATCTTGGGTAGCGCTCTAGTGGTGGGCAGGTTAGCATATGCCTTCCTATTTAGGAGGGGCAATGCAAGCTTGCAGCGCTTGCAGCGGGCGTGCCGAAGACGCACCAGAGGCAAGCCCGTCTGCGCCCGTTCGCTCTTTGGCCGCGCCCAGCTCCAGCCACGCTGCCCGTTTCAGTCAAGGGTAAGACAGGATAAGTTATTCCAAGGAACAACTGCTCAGCATCGGTGAGAGGGATGCTGGGGACTAATATTAAGTAGCCCCTTAAAGGACAGCGTTATATTAAATTGTGGCTTGATTAATAGTAGGTCCCTGATAAAGCACTATCAGGAGATGTTGAATATGTTAGAGGACATGGATCTGGATGTCCAATTTTTAACAGAGACCTGGACTAGCACTGACTCTTCTGTAGAGTTAGGATGTACCTGTCCAGGAGGATACAAAATGTTTCATAAACCAAGGGTCTCTAAAAGAGATGGGGGGGTCGGGTGATATTCAAAGAAAAATGGAACTTTGCGTTATTGCAGGTTGACGAGGTCGCTGGGATTGAACTACTGGGCTTTTCACTGCAAGAGGCTAAAGGAAGGCTATTAACAGGAATGGTCCGCTATAGACCTCCAGGTCTAGGCACCCAGTACCAAGCACCGTTCAATACCATCGCCACTCTGACCTTCACACACTCTAGAATGATGCTTCTAGGGGATTTTAATCTATGGGATAACAGGATTCTAGGTAACTATTTGAGAGATTTGAGGCAAACATGCGAAAATATTAGTTTATACTAATTGGTACAACAGCCAACTCATCAAGGAGGACATGTTCTGAACCTCCTGTTTGCAAATCAGACTAAGACGGAGGTGATTGATATATTGCCTCAAAGCTGGACTGACCATTTCTTAATTCACTTTAGGATTACATTGCCCAGTACAGTGAATAACAGCAATCGATCAGTGACCTATCGTAAGGGAAGAGAATGGGCCAAGTTAATAAAAAATAGAACAGACCCAACTTTCCCGAATCAGACTCTCTTTGATCCTAATGACTCAGTAGAAAAAAACTATAAAATATACTGTAATCATATAACCAGAACCCTGGATTTGCGTGCCCCAGTGAAAAGAATGAAGAATAGAAGGAAACCCTCTGCCCCCTGGTACAGGAAGAGCTGAAATTAATGCTAGCCACATGTAGGCAGGCTGAGAGGAGGTGGCGAAGGTCATACATAGAGTCAGACAGGAAAGAGCTGAAACTAGTGTCGGCTCGGTATAAAGAGACTATCTCCAGGTCCAAACCACTTTTTTACACCAAATCTATCCTGCATGTGCCTAACAGCACAAAAGCACTCTTCAATATTATAAGGTATCTCTCCAGCCCGGCCTGTAGGGGCAATGAAGTGGTCGCATCGCAAAAATTATGCAATGAGATTGCCACCCACTTTAATGAAAAGATCACCAAAATTGTTGGAGGTTTTGATCCAGGTTACGCCAGTTGCCAGGATGAATTACCTCAGATACTAGCTGAGGAACCACGGGTAGAAACTTCTTTGGAGTATTTTCAACCCCTCACTGAGGAGCTCTTCAACAGCCTTGCTCAAAGTGTATCCTCTGGTTCTCCCCTAGACCCTCTCCCA
Organism: Lissotriton vulgaris; assembly: GCF_964263255.1. NCBI lineage: Eukaryota > Metazoa > Chordata > Amphibia > Caudata > Salamandridae > Lissotriton > Lissotriton vulgaris. The sequence goes on along the minus strand of NC_141695.1, from coordinate 1,298,673,174 downwards.
TACAGGATCTGTAAGGAGTTTAGGCAATAATTATTTCCTTGGATGTAGCAGATCTGCTGTCAGTCCTTAGAAGAAGGATTGGCTCCAGAGGTATGGAAGCAGGCAATGGTGACCCCCCTGCTCTAGAAATCTTCTCTGGAAGCAACAAACCCAGCAAACTTCAGGCTCATATCACTCTTGCCATACCCAATAAAAATTCTGGAAAAGGCTGTCAGTAAATCTTTGTCATGCTATCTTGGGGATAATCATTTGCTGTATAGGGATCAGTTTGGTTTTCGTCCAGGACATGGAACGGAAACAGCTTTGGCAACCGTACTGGACAACCTATGAATGCGAGCCAACAATGGTAATCCATCTGTACTAGTGCTACTGGACATGTCGGTCCGCATTCGACATGGTGAGCCATGCAGTACTGGTGGAAAGATTGGAAAACATAGGTTTGAAAGGACGAGCTCTGAAGTGGCTGCAATTGAATCTATCAAAGAGACAACAGGTTGTAACCATGACACTGTAAGCCACGGGGTGCCGCAGGGCTCTGCAGTTAGCCCCATCCTTTTTAACATTTACCTGCGTCTTCTGATCCCTGTTATCAAGTCTTTCAGAATTGACCTGGTCAATTACGCTGACGACACCCAATTGGTGTTCTCCCTGGAAGGGAAGCAAGCAGTGACCATGGACATATTCCAGGAATTTATTCACCAGACCTCTAGTTGGCTCAGGAATAACTCTTTGCAGTTTAATGGGGGGAAAACAGAGGTGGTATATTGTTCTACTACTAACATTGTCCCAGCACCTGCCGCTAGAGTTCAGACTCACCCCTGGGGATGTACCATTGGTTCCAGTTAAAACTGTACGTAACTTGGGTGTTCTGGTGGACCTTCGAATGAAATCACAGGCTAACAGAACGGTTAGTGTCTGTTTTGCCTTGTTAAGAGTGCTTCTGCAGATTCTTCTGCTACTGCCTAACGATGCTAGACCTCTTGTAGTGAGAAGCATAATTCTGAGCACACTGGACTATTGCAACTCCCTGTATTTGGGAGCACCACAATTCATTTTGCAGGGGTTGCCGAGAGTCCAGTCTATAGCAGTCTATAGCAGCAAAGCTGGTGCTAAACAGGCAGCGCAGGTCCTCTGCAGCATTTTCCTTGGAGGATCTTCATTGGCTGCCTATTAAGGAAAGGTCTGTTTTAAGTCTCTATGTGTTGTGTGTAGAGCAGTACATGGCATGAGCCCTGTATCCTTGCAGGAGAAATTTACTTGGTATAAGCCCATGAGACATCTTCGCTCTTCCAGCTCAAATCTGGTAACGACTACCAGATTTAAGAAATCCAGGTTGATAGGTAGAGCATTTGGTATTGCGGATTCACGCCTATGGAATGAGCTACCTCAGACCATTAGACACGCTAACTCCCTGCTATGCTTTAGAAAGAGCCTGAAAACCTAGCTGTTCCAAAGGAACGAGCGTAATGCTTCCCACTGATAATTAGGCCTTGATGTTTGTTGATATCATCTGTCTAAGTCACAGCGTCCGGATACCGGTAGGGTGACAGTTCCCACTATATAAGTTTGACATACAATACAAGTAGGTGGTTTGATTTTTGTTAGGGAGCAGAGTATAGACACATGGAATATTAGTATTTTGGAAAAAGACATGTATTGTGTATAACTGATACCATGGTTTGGGAGAAATTTTGAATGTCCCATCCATCATACAAGTATTACATTGTTTCAATTTTACTACATTGTTTGCAGTAGCAAACATAATAATTTGTTTGTCATTGTAGTTATTGTCAAAAATATGAATGGTTCATTGGTGTGTGACACTAAGCTCAGGGGGAATCTCAACCTCTTGAAATGTTTTAGGGGCAGGTGTACTAGATGTTGTGGCTTTTTTTTGTCTTGCTAGGGTTCTTTTTAAAGAGTCAATAGTTGAGAATTGACTAGATGCATGTTGTGATACTATTAGTAATTGCTCCTTCAGTATCTCAGTGGTAGGTCTATCTGTGCTAGTGCTAGCTTCTTTTATATTTTCAATGGCAATTCTAATTTCTATCTCTGTTACATTTGGTGCATGGTTATGTTTTTTAACAGATGTAACAGATGTTTCCTGCTTAATAGCCCTACAACAGCATTTATTAGAATAATATTTACTGCATTTCCAAAATACTTTTAAACCACTCCGTATACTCTTGTGTGTATACATAACCCATATAAGTTATAACACAATAACATTTTGCCTTTTTGTGACGTAACAAATTTGGCTCCTTTAGTCATTGTAGTTTGTTTAGGTCTAAGAAAAATATTTGAATATATTAATTGATATCATATAGTACATATTAAGGAAAATACATATACATTTCAGTTTATATACTTACTATGTTGCTTTTGAGCTTGCTGAAGATGGTGTTTATTTTCAAACTTCTGTTTTCTTTTATTCAAAAATATTTCTGTTGGTAAGGAAAATATAATGTTATAATGTTTGTTCTATTAATATATAGGTGATGGGGAACTTGGGAATAAGTGAGTTTTTTAGTGGGTATTTTAGGGAATAGTGGGATTTAAAATAGAAATGTACTTACTTTGTAAATGACTTTTTGGTTGATGTAGTAGAAGTAGTTTTGGGATGCCTTTTAGGAGGTATCTGAAGAGGAGATATAAGTGCAAAATAGATATATAATTAAATGACATTTTGATATATTTTTTGAGAAAAGTGTAAGTAGTTTGCTAGTTTAAATTGCGTTTTACTTACTTGGGGGCCCATTAGGATGGCGGTCGGAAAACCACCCCTACCGCCATGGAAGCGGAAAACAACCGTCCGCCTGGACCGTGGATAGACCTCCAGTCAAAGTAGGATCAACCATCAAAAAAGACCGACCGCGGCGGTAGTGGGCATATAAAAAACTCTTGTCGCGGGTGGTGTTGTCCAGCGGACAATCCATAGAAAACATGACAGACGATGCAAAAAAACCACAATAATGCCAAACAATGCACAAATCAAAGTAGCCATGCCCCACAAACACACAAAACACATCCCAATGAAACAAATGCATGCCAAACAGAAACATACAATTCCCAGGACAACACCCACAACACACCTGACAGGAAAACCCCATTTGGACACACTCACATAGCAGAGTATAAAACCAGCCCCCACTTACCACAATCCGTTGCAACACTCCAGAAGAGAAGGGCATACACCACATCTGAGAGGAGAGGCAAAAGAACATAGCACACCCAACACCACCACGACCACCACCGTCACAACAGCACCAACAAGCCCCCAGCACATAACACACCTCACACACCAACATCACACCCACCTCACACACCCCTGCACCCACAAACACTTTACACACCACACACCATGTACACACATAAAATGCCCAAATTCACAGAGAGTGAGTTGACAGTCATGGTAAATGAGATAGTCAGAGTGGAACCACAACTGTTTGGTAGCCTGGTCCCACAGACACCATTAGCCACAAGGACACAAATTTGGGAGAGGATAGTACAAAGGGTCAATGCAGTAGGGACCACCTTCCAATCAAAGAAGGAGATCATGAAGCAGTGGCATGATCTGAAGAGGGTTGTCAAAGAGAGGAGGAGCAAGAAATGGGAGCTGGCTAACCAGACTGGCAGTGGCCCTCCCATCCCACTGAAAACATTTACACCATGGGAGGAGGAGCTTGCCATACTGCATCCAGAGACTCTCACATGAGTATCCTGAGAAGTTGAGGCTGGTAATTGCAAACAAATGTCAACCAACACACTGATATGTACTTTCTTGCACAACCAAAAACCCACACCACTTAAGACAAATCCCATCCATCTGCACCACACCCACAAAAACTGTCTCACAGATCCAACCTTCACTCACTCACATTTACCCTAACCGTAGCTAGCAATATTACCAAGAGAGCATGAGCACAGGCAGCCTGCACTACTACTCCCACCATGCCCCCTGTTCCACAGCATCATCAATATGGATCCCTCCCCCATCCCACCCAGAAGCAGTTGGGAGTCATTGCATTGTTCACCTTCACCTAACAGGTAGGTAGCCATCTTGCCTGGGAGGGCTGTTTGGGGGTGGGAGGCCTGCACTGCTACTCCCACCATGCCCCCTGGCCCAAACCACAGCAGGATATATCCCTCCCCCACCCCACCCAGAAGCAGTTGGGAGCCATTGCATTGTTCACCTTCACCTAACAGGTAGGTAGCCATGTTCCCTGTGAGGTCTGTTGGGGGGAGGGAGGACTGTACCACCAATCCCCTGTCCCACACCATCATCAAGATGAATCCCCACCCCACCCCGAAGCAGTTGGGAGCCATTGCATTGTTCACCTTCACCTAACAGGTAGGTAGTCATCTTGCCTGGGAGGCCTGTTTAGGGGTGGGAAGCCTGCACTAGTACTCCTAAAATGCCCCCTGGCCTACACCACAGCAGGATGGATCCCTCCCCCACCCAACCCAGAAGCACTTGGCAGCCATTGCATTGTTAATTTTCCACCTAACTGGTAGGTAGCCATCTTGCCTGGGAGGACTGTTTGGGGGTAGGAGGCCTGTACCACTACTCCCATCATCCCCCTGTCTCACAGCATCATCAAGATGAATCCCTCCCCCACCCCACCCAGAAGCACTTGGCAGCCATTGCATTCTTCACCTTCACCTAACAGGTAGGTAGCCATCGTGCCTGGGAGGGCTGTTTGGGTTGGGAGGCCTGCACTACTACTCCCACCATGCCACCTAGCCCACACCACAGCAGGATGGATCCCTCCCCCACCCCACCCAGAAGCACTTGGCAGCCATTACATTGTTCACCTTCACCTAACAGGTAGTTAGCCATCTTGCCTGGGAGGGCTGTTTGGGGGCGGGAAGCCTACACTACTACTCCCACAATGCCCCCTGGCCCACATCACAGCAGGATGGATCCCTCTCCCACCCCACCCAGAAGCACTTGGCAGCCATTGCATTGTTCCCCTTCACCTAACAGGTAGGTAGCCATCTTGCCTGGGAGTGCTGTTTGGGGGTGGGTAGCCTGCACTACTACTCCCATGATGCCCCCTGGCCCACACCACAGCAGGATGGATCCCTCCCCCACCCCACCCACAAGCACTTGGCTGCCATTGCATTGTTCACCTTCACCTAACAGGTAGGTAGCCATCTTGCCTGGGAGGATTGTTTGGGGTGGGAGGCCTGCACTACTACTCCCACAATGCCCCCTGGCCCACATCACAGCAGGATGGATCCCTCTCCCACCCTACCCAGAAGCACTTGGCAGCCATTGCATTGTTCACCTTCACCTAACAGGTAGGTAGCCATCTTGCCTGGGAGGGCTGTTTGGGGATGGGTAGCCTGAACTACTACTCCCACCATGCCCCCTGGCCCACACCACAGCAGGATGGATCCCTCACCCACCCAGAAGCACTTGGCAGCCATTGCATTGTTCACCATCACCTAACAGGTAGTTAGCTATCTTGCCTGGGAGGGCTGTTTGGGGGCGGGAGGCCTGCACTACTACTCCCACAATGACCCCTGGCCCACATCACAGCAGGATGGATCCCTCTCCCACCCCACCCAGAAGCACTTGGCAGCCATTGCATTGTTCACCTTCACATAACAGGTAGGTAGCCATCTTGCCTTGGAGGGCTGTTTGGGGGTGGGTAGCCCGCACTACTTCTCCCACCATGCCCCCTGGCCCACACCACAGCAGGATGGATCCCTCCCCCACCCAGAAGCACTTGGCAGCCATTGCATTGTTCATCTTCACCAAACAGGTAGTTAGCCATCTTGCCTGGGAGGGCTGTTTGGGGGTGAGAGGCCTGTACCCCTACTGCCAACATCCCCCTGTCCCACAGCATCATCAAGATGGATCCTTCCCCTACCCCACCAACAAGCCTCTGTCAGCCATTACATCACCCTCATCAAACTAACAGGTAGGCTGCCATGTTCCCTGTGAGGTCTGTTGGGGGGAGGGAGGCTTGTAGCTTTACTCCCGCCATCCCCTGTTCGACAGCATCATCAAGACGGATCCCTGCCCCACCCCACCCCACCCCAAAGCAGTTGGGAGCCATTGCATTGTTCACCTTCACCTAACAGGTAGATAGCCATCTTGCCTAGGAGGGCTGTTTGGGGGTGGGAGGCCTGCACTACTACTCCCACCATGCCCCCTGGCCCATATCACAGCAGGATGGATCCCTCCCCCACCCCACCCAGAAGCAGTTGGCAGCCATTGCATTGTTCACCTTTACCTAATAGGTAGGTTGCCATTTTGCTTGGGAGGGCTATTTGGGGATGGGAGGCCTGTGCCACTACTCCCACCATCCCACTGTCCCACAGCATCATTAAGATTGATCCCTCCCCTACCCCACACAGAAGCACTTGGCAGCCATTGCATTGTTCACCTACACCTACAAGGTAGGTATCCATCTTGCCTGGGAGGGCAGTTTGGGGGTGGGAGGTCTGTACTACTACTTCCACCATACCCCCTGGCCCACACCACAGCAGAATGGATCCCTCCCCCACCCTACCCAGAAGCAGTTGGCAGCCATTGCATTGTTCACCTTCACCTAAAAGGTAAGTAACCATCTTGCCTGGGAGAGCTGTTTGAGTGTGGGAGGCCTGCACTACTACTCCCACCATGCCCCCTGTCCCACAGCATCATCAAGATGGATCCCTCCCCCACCCCACCCAGAGGCACTTGGGAGACATTGCATTGTTCACCTTCACCTAACAGGTAGGTAGCCTGTACGTGCACCTGCACATTTGTGACAAATGAAATGCTGCCATTTGGCAACACCAGCCCTCTCATAGCACAAATATGCACACCGACCCCCTTGACATGCACAGTGTGCACACAGGTAAGCAAAGCAAATTGTCACAGCTACCAAAGAGTCACACACAAATACACACGCACAAGGAAGACTGGGCACAACCATGCACAGCACACACTGATCAGTGCATTGTCATGTGACACAATCAGCAAGGGCCATTTCAATAATTAGAAAGCGTGTGTAGGCTCATGAATCAAAATATGTACATGACAGGACAAAGTCATGCAGTACAATACAATGCTCAGTCCATGGCCAGATGTGACGTCTGCCAGGTCAGACTAATCAACAAGGAGACAACAATGAAAAGATGTTGTCCTGGTCGCTACATGGCAACATGTCCCTGTGAACGAACATGATTTCTGCCTGAGTTGCATGGTATGCATTGATACCTCACAACATGTACAAATAATGTATGTACCTCTGCACCATGTTAGAAGGCACAGTAGTGCCAATAGAAAACGATGTGCAGATCGATCAATTGTGTAGTGTACAGACAGTGGATGATACACAGCTAACAGCATGCTTGCAGAGTGCACAACAATGACCATTCCCTATCTAATCCACAGGTGACCAAGAACTTACAGCTGAGGACAACACCAACGACCAGCAGAGCCAGTCTCCCCCCTGGTACATGGACTCTCGAATGTAGACTCCCAGGATTTTCAGGGCGATGAGCTTGAGGCCGGCCCATCTTGTGTGCCAGGGAGCAACAGTTCCCAGGACCCCATCCTCCCCACCACCATGTCTGCTGCAATACCAACAACACAGCAGACACCTGCTGTTACAGCCTGTGCATCCACCGCCACCTCCACCACCACCAACACCACCACCAGTGCCACCTGCAACACCCTCTCTGTCCCAGGGGATGAGCACCCCACACCAACAACTGAGGACGGCAGGGAGAGTGTGGGGGGACCCACAGTGGTGAGGTGACAGGTCCGTGGCAGCAGGGCAGGTGCGAGGGCCAGGGTCACCCCCAAATACCAGGAGGCTGGGACCCCATCCCTGGAACACATCACCAGAGTCCTTGCGGCATAAGAACAGGCCCAGGGACAAACTGGCCAGTCGGACGATCTTTTACGTGAGTTCATCCTGCTGATGAGGTCCATCAACACACGCATTGGACGATTGGTGGACCTCATGGGCCAGCAAGTGGCGTTACTGAGGGACAGGCCTGCGTCCCAACCAACACCTCCACCCCCCTCTTTTGGGTTGCAGGATGACAGTTCACCATCCTCCCCTGCGGCCACAGAGAGGTGTGAGTCCTCAGATGCCGCTGGCACCACAGCAGAGCCCCCCCAATCAAGCGACCAAGGGGCCGTCATAAGAAGAGCCTAGGAGTCTCTGGAGGCAAAGCACCAGCCAAATGCCAGTCACGGAGCCAGCCCTGATGGCAACCCTCTTCCCCACTGCATTGACTGTTTGGACTGTCCTTCCCCACACTGCCTTGTATATGGCACATGTCTGTTGGACTGGGTCACCACATCAATGTGGTATCTATTCTTTCATCTAATTTACCATGACTGACAACTCGCTGCTTCATCACCACCTCTATGTAAATCTGCCCACCCCCTCACATGTCAACTTTGGAAATAAAATAACTTACACACTTTTATTGTGTCAGCATTGTCTTTAGTGCAGGATGTATAGTCTACAAAATGTACAAAATGTATCCGAAGTATATCCTGGATGTAGGCAAGCATCAGTTTGAGGCACCTAGGGAAACACAACAGAACCACATTCACTGGTGTGAGTGTGGAATCACAGACATTACACTACACTAACCATCTACAGAAGCCAACATACAGACAACACAATGGGCAAAAAGTATCAACATGAACGTCACGTATACGTTCACAGATGACATGTCACTGCCACATATCCACACACAGGTGACTTTCCATCTGGCTGTTCATACCATTCACACATAGACCTTCACGACAACAGCAATCTCACCAGACAATGAATATGTTGGACTAGGTCACCCACTTTCAAGAGAGGTAGCCGGTGATAAGCTGTTGACGCATGTCACCACATTCCTCCTCTCCACTGTCCTCATCACTGGACTCAGGTGGTTGTGCAGGTGGGGGTCTTGGTTCCTCATTATCATCCAGGAGCAGGGAAATATCCTTGCGAATGGCCAGGTTGTGGAGCATGCAGCATGCCACTACGATCTGACGCACCATCCCAGGGGAGTATGCTAGTGCACCTCCGGTTTTGTCCAGGCAGCGGAAACGTGACTTGAGAAGACCAAAAGTACGCTCCACCACACGACGTGGCCTCCCATGGGCCTCATTGTAGTGGACATCAGCCGGGGTCCTGGGATTCCGCAGTGGGCTCAGCAGCCATGGACAGCGGGGATATGCAAAGTCACCTAAGTATGAAAAATACACATTGCAATGTTGCACAGACAGAGGGCAGCAGGTCACACACCCAGCACAACATACGACTAGGCATAATCACCCACAATCCAAGCACGCTTGGGAAGCAGATTAGTCATCAGCTGGGGCACAATGCTGTTCCTCCTGATGTAGGAGTCATGGGCTGAGCCAGGGAATCTGGCACACACATGTGAGATGATCACATCTGCCAGGCACACCACCTTCACATTGATGGAGTGGTAATGTTTGCGATTACGAAAATTATGCTCACTTGCCTGTGGTGGCACAAGACCAACATGTGTGAAATCTATGGCACCAACAACATGGGGGATGTGCCCAAGGGGATAAAAGTCTCCCTTCACAGCTGGTAATTCCACATCCCTGGTGAAATGGATATATCTGTCCTTGTAGATCATCATAGTGAACAGAATATCACGCAATACCATGCTGAACATCGGTTGAGACATCCCACCAGCTCTGGCCACAGTCTCCTGGAACAATCCAGTGGCAAAAAAATGGAGGGCTGTCATCACTTTATGAGTGGGGGTGAAAGCTGTTGGATATGTCAGCCGAGGCTGCAGGTGGGGCTCCAACATATCACAAAGGGTCCTCAAGTTGGCTCTATCTAGACGGAATTTGCAAATGATCGCCACATCCTCCATGTCCTCCAGCAGTGTCAAGTGACGAATCAGATTTGGCCTCCTCCTAGTTGAGATGAAAGTGGACACATGTCAATGAAAGCCGTCATGAGATGGCAACAGCATTTCCCGTTCTGGGTGACACAGACAAAACAAAAGACTGACTTGATAATTGAGTGACACACCAGGTTACATGGGTGGACGTTTGGGCCACACAGTGGGCATATCTCCCTATTTACAATAAACAAGTGCCTCAAACACTACATAGGTCAATGTGAATGCATATAGTTATATGGCCACATTTCACATGTGCCTGCCTGGGAGTGTTGCACCCAGCCAATGTGTGACAAATGCACACCACTGTCTCATACCCATCTTCTGTAACTGTCACACCTCAATGCATCATGCTAACTTGCCACCCATCCACAACACAATGAACACAGTTGTAGGTGAGCAGACAAATGCGTGTATGAGCAGACAGAAGAGCACTAGTAAGTAACTACCTCATACAGTGAGACAAGCCTTGCTGAGGTCATCACTGCCCCTCAAAATATTGACATGTGTACACATAATGGAGTCCACTACAACACTGTCCTGCCTCATCAACCATCTAATGCATTTGTGACATGTTGGGGACTACAGACCAATGTACCTCACACAAACACAACCATGGCATGTGTAGGCACCAGTGGAGTTAACGGAACATTGGCATTGTGTGTACGATGCCCAAATGGTGGTTGGCATGCTCTAACACCCAATTTGCGGTGCCTCATGTCATTGTATGTGCCCCAAATCGTGGTAGCTACCGTCTGGCTGTGGCGGTGTGTCACCAGCACCCCCCCTGACACAGGTGCGGTAGTCATTGTCATGGAGACATGCCCAAATGGCAGTTGGCATGTTCCACCACCCAATTCACGGTGCCTTATGTCATTGTATGTGCCCCAAATCACGGTAGCTACCACTTGGCTATGGCGGTGTGTCACCAGCACCCCCCGACACAGGTGCGGAAGACATTGTCATGGAGACATGCCCAAATGGCAGTTGGCATGCTCTGCTACCCAATTCGTGGTGCCTCATGTCATTGTATGTGCCCCAAGTCACGGTAGCTACCACCTGGCCACAGCGGTGTGTCACCGCCATGAAGCATGCCCTAGAGCCAATGGGAACGATGATTGCGGTGGCATGATGCAATTTTGAAAATCGCGGTAGGCGGGCACCGCCACCGCGGAGGCGGTCATTGGATGCTTTTGAAAGATGCACCGTCGCGGTAGCGCACCCCGTGCCCCTTCGGTGCATCACCACAATGAAGCATGCCCTAGAGCCAACGGGAATGATGATTGCGGTGGCATGATGCAATTTTGAAAATCGCAGTAGGCGGAGACGGTCATTGGATGCTTTTGAATGAGGCAGACCTGGATAACCAATTGTTGCTGATTGACACCTTTGAAACAACCCCGGGGGCTATATATGTGTGGGCGGGAGCCTCACATTTCCACTGCTGACAGAGCCTGCTGCCAGAGACCTCTGACCTGCTGCTGCTGCCCCCAGGGACTGCTGCCTGAGACCCCTCATCTGCTGCTGCCTCCAGGGACTGCTTCCTGAGACCCCTCACCTGCTGCTGCCTACAGGTACTGCTGCCTGAGACTCCTCATCTGCTGCTGCCTTCAGGGACTGCTGCCTGAAACCCCTCCCCTGCTGCTGCCTCCAGGGACTGCAGCCTGAGACCCCTCACCACCCAATTCCACCACAGGTCTTCCATGTCCGCAGGGATGGCAAGGACAGAGAAGATCGGTGCCAGTCCATTCACAAGCGAGGAGCTGGAGGTCTTGGTGGACGAGGTGCTCGCACTCTACCCAAGGCTGTATGGTGCCCCAAATATTGTGTAAGTAATCAAAAGCGGAGGTGTAGGGTGGGGGGGGGGAGGGCACACATGGATTTGGACTGATGCAGTATATGCCTGAGGGTGTGGGGTTGTGTAATGCACTGTTAAACATGCTGTCTCCAGGGAGAAGGATTGTGTGTCCCAATGTCACAGATTTCCCTGCCTCCATTTATAGGTATCAGTGAAGTGTGTTGCACTGTCAGCCTTTACAGTGACACAGTATGCTGGTCATGCAGGTGCCAGGACAGTGATTGCTTGGCTGAATGGCTGTGTGTGCCCCTGTTGTGCGTCTCAGTGGGAGCCAAGATGGTCAGCATATTGCCCGCCCACCAAGACGAGGTGACATCACTTCACTTACTGTGTCCTTACTATTATTTATTCACACTAAAATCCAAATATGCACCCTCTCAGCCCTGTAGAATTGCACATGACGACACTTGTGTAGATCTATATTTTGTTTGTGAGTCCATGTCCCTCAATGCTACACACATGACATACTGATATATTCATAGGGCATGAACATTGAGTGCTGCACAGTGTTGTACACAGTGAGTCTACCCACAGACACAGGTCGATTTGTGATGTTTGTTGTGGCCAGAGAAACAAAGGACTGGAGATGTGTGCAAGCCACATAGGGGGTCCAGTTCTGTCATCCTGCATGTGTATGAGATGTTCAGGGACTGTGTACGCCCTCATAAATGCATGCAGTCACATAAGCATGTAATGTAATGTAATGTATAGGCATTTATATAGCGCACTACTTACCCGGAGGGTCCCAAGGCGCTTCGACCGCTGCGAAACCTTTCCTGGCTTCCCTGAGAGATGGTCCCTTAATGGGTATCTCCAGGGTGAGACCAGGCATCCCCGGCGGTCTGGTGGGGCCGTTAGTGAAGATGAGGCAAGCTAATGCCCAGAGTTGCCGAGTGTGATCGCTGATCAGAGTGGGCACCGAGGCGAGAGAATTATCGAGTCCGCTGACCCTGGTCCAGAAACCTGCCGCGCCGGGAATCGAACCCTGGTCCCGGACCGTCCTCTGCTCTCGGGTCTGCCGCCTCTAACCAGTGAGCCACACTACTTCACGCATAGCCCATGCAGAGTGCCCATGCGAGATGTACCCCAGCGTGGGATGGACAGATAGTAGATTTTGTAATGAGTTTGTGTCTTGCTACTGTACTGATAGATATTGGTACATGACACTGTGTGAGTGATCCTTTCCCTCTCTTGTCTCCCATGCCTGCAGCTCAAGGTATACCAGTGTAAGGCCGTGTGGAGGGCCATTACAGCAAAGGTGTGAGCTCTGGGGGTATCTAGCCAATGGTGCACCCACTGCCACAAGATGTGGGATGACATCAGCCGGCTGGCAAAGAATGTGGCAGAGATTACCTTGAGTCTGCTCCCTCCCATTGGGCAGTTGGCACTTTGCAGCATCACACCACTGATGGGCGGCATCTTGGCAGTGACTCATCCTGAGCTGGATGCACGTCTGAAGAAGCATCGGCAGTAAGGCAGGGGTGAGTATTTGGGGAGGGTGACTTTGGCTGTGAGCAGATGCATGTGTACAGGGCCTGTGCCAGCAGTGGCCTATGTGATGTTGGTGGAGTGGTGCAGTGCAGTGTCATGTAAGTGGCTGCTGGGATGGGTGCCAGTGTCATGCATTTGCCCAAACTGTTCTTACAAAGGTGATCCTCCCTGCTGTGCATTCCCATTGCCGTATGTTTTGTGTTATTCAGATTGGGGTAGTCTGGGGAATCCAATTGGGAGTGAACAGCAGTGTTCCCAATCTGAGTGTGACTTCATCGATGCGTATGTTGCATGCACCATGAATGTTGAGGCCTACACATCTGACAAGAATGTGCACTAGTTTTTGTGCCCCAGAGTACAACATGGTGGTTGGCATTGGCTATTTGCCATTGTGAACTGTCAGGTCGTAATTGGTGTCTGTGTTGTCTCCTCCTGTTCCATCCAGATCTGTCAGTGGCAACAAGTGGTGTCCCTACACCACGTCCCTAGATGTGCGCAGAGGTAGTTGTGTGTCTGGTGGACTTCCGTCACAGGCAGGGTTTTGTACTGTGTGGCCATGACATGGCTGAGTCATGACACATAATAAGGGTTACATCCACTTCTGAGGTCTATGTAGTGAGTTGCCACAATGTGATTGCAGAGTGTGGTGTGCAACATGTCGATTTGGTCCTATTTTATACTGCATTGATTGCATAGCTGTGTACTGTTGCTGCCACTAACCTGACCCTGCATCTCTCTCTCATGCAGATTCACCAGTGATCACAGAGGGACAGGAGCACACCAGTGGGGGTGAGAATGGAAGGCCTGCGTAGGGTTTGGGAGTGGGCAGGACACTGGCGCTCAAACAGTAGTACAAAAGGTTGGAGAGTGGTATTAGTATGCAGATTATCATGGTGCGGCCAGTGTGGAGGAATACCCTAAACCTATTAATGAGCCAAAGATAAGAACTCTTGGCTCTTGAACAACAATATATAGCAGGCACTGTGCACACGTGTGAGCATAAACAGCATTAGTACTGAGAGATTTACAGAAAATCAAGATGACACCGGTTGTGTAATAAACACGTTGTTTATGTAGACGTTTTCTTCACAAACATACAACGCCAGCCGACACGTGTTTCATCAGCAGGGGGATACCTGTGACTCTTCAGGGCTGTGGATTTATATTAAAAGACAGTATATACATTAAAACAAATTCAAGATTTACTGGTGAGTACAGTGTCCCTATAGGAAGGACAGGTGAAAAAACAAACACCTAAGTAACACGTGGATGACCCCTAGAAAAAAAGAGTTAAACCAAAATGTGATGGTGGTGTGGGGGGGCTAAAAGACAAAAAAAACATCCCCTAGAGTATGAAGAGTAAAGGCTAGTAAGTGTATTTCCAAATTTTTGCGACATAATCTTGACATTATTACAAATAGGTCCATACATAAAACAAACCGCACGAGAGCTGTCTAATCGTACCTCAATTAGAACAAGAGGAGGGCAAAGGGCGGCAAAATGGGACTAGAAAAACAGTGCGATAGATTGCATGGTCAGTCGAAAGCATTTCACAATAACGAGGTGCAAGGCAGTAGTACAATGATTGCAGTGGTGTGGCAATAACTCAAATGGTGTGGAACGTTATTCTTATACGGACGAAAAGTGAACGAAGTCTTTACACATGCGATCAAAAAATCAAAGTAAACGAGGTCTTTACACATGCAAACAAAAAATCATACATTATTATCCGTGAACCATGTATACTTGCATGAACAGTGTATAACCATGAAACATTCACTGCCTAAAACATGATCCTGTGAGCGAGCGAAGTAGTGTGAGTGAGACCAGGTGGAAAGCGATTAGTGCACATGCGAGAGGGTCTTGTGGTGTAGAGTACATGGGTGAGGTTGCAGGTTTAAAACGGAGGGGTTTACCACATAGGCGTGATGCACGAAACTAGTTGGGAAACAAAAACGGAGGGGGCGCAAAGCCAAAATAAGTCAAATGTTGAAAAACAGGGTTGGTGAGCAAAAATATAAAACATGTCAGTGTCCAGAAGGAACTCACCAATTAACCGGTGATAGTTCCAACCCGGTTCACTGGTATCAAAGAAGCCGTAGGTACGGTACGATGGGATGAGGGAAAACAAACACAGAAGAGTATTTCTGTGTGACCAAAACCTGAAAGTCAACATAGAGGGAAAGTCAACTTGCGGCTTCGTTAAAAAGGTTTGTAACCTAGTATAAGGAGGTCCGGTGACTCGTAAGAAGTAAATTACCTTAGGGTATCTGGTTTCGGCGGTGCTCGTCTCCGTATTCTGAGTAGGAGACTGAGTAAGTGAAATGCTCCTGTTTTAAAGCCCTAAGCGTTTAGATGACGCATGCGATAGAGTAATGGAAACCGGAAGGAGGACTCGAGCATGCCGGTATGGCTGGAGTGCTAACCTAAATCGCGTGTTGTGAAAAACCTGAGTTTTCGCCATTGGGGGTGAGACCAGCACAACAGCTGCACAGGAGCCCAGTGACACAGATGTCACCAGCGCCTCAGAGGGGGACAGGAGTTTTCAGGAGGAATCCCTGCCTAAGACACAAAGTACCACATCATGTGATGCCAGCGGGGATGCATCCATGTTGGCGGGTACAGGGAATGGAGACTCTGCATCATCTTCAACCACACCTGGCACAGCTGCCCCTGCACCTGTCCCCCCTGCTGCCCTCAGTGCTGAGTCTGTTGAGCTCCTGCACAAGCTTTGTGTGGGCCAGACAGCTCTACTCAATGCCTTCAGTGACCATGACAAAAAATTAGGCTAGGTGGTTGCTTACATGGAGGGCATACATTCTGACGTGGGTGGGCTGCACCGTACTGTCCAGGCCTTGTCCTCCACAGTGACGTCTGCCCTTCAACAGGCACATACTCTCATTCCTGTTCCAGGGCCTTTGTCCACCCCCCAGGAAGTGGCCAGGTCTGATGATAGTGACAACAGTTCACATGCGTCACAGTCACGATACAGCCCATGAAGCAGCCAGCAGAAACAACCCAAGCGGGCCCGCCTGCAAACACCATCCCCACAGAAGAACAAAGCCAGCCCAGAATGCAAAGACAAAAGCCGGTCATGGAAAAACAAGGCCCAAAACGCAAAGATGCTGACCTCAGGCTATCATGCCTTAGAGGCATCTCCAGCTAAGGACTCTCCTGTCCCTTAAACTTCACGCAAAGCAAGGCATGCAGTTCCTGTGCCCACTGAGGAGGTGGTGTGTGGCATGGGTACACCTAGGAAGGGCTCAGAGGCACATTCCCCCACCACATCTACTCCCATTCCAAGCCCAGTGAAGCAGGGGAAGGAGGCCACCGTAGAGGGTACACCTGGCAAACAGGGGAAGGAGGGCCAGAGGCGTAGCCAGACGAAGCGTTACTCAGGATCCAGCACGTCACCAGAGGGAGTGCCAGTGTCTGCACCTGATGCAGCACTGTTGGTGTGTGTGCTTGTTGTGTCCACACCAGTTCCCATTAACCAAAGCACAGGGAAGCCATTTTGAATCCCCAAGAAGTGGAATAGCAGCCCTCAAACATCTCCCACCCACACTGTGCCTCAGGTCTGCATGACTCCACCTCCACGTGCCATTACACCACCTGGTCCAAGCAGCCCTCTGGCTTGCCAAGCCACTGATAGCCCTACCTCACCTGGCCCACTCTCTCCCCAGTCAGGTCCTCCTGCTGGCCCCGACACACAGCCAGCTCTCAGTCCACCTGATAGCCAAGTGTGAGTGCTAGTTCCCCTCACACACCTGTCTCTCTCACAGGTGGGCCTGTTCTGCCCATAGTTAACCCCCTGACTGTGTTGCTGCCCATGGAAGGGTACAGTTGCACTCACTCCCTGTGCAGATTCTCATGTACTTGCTCTGCACTTTGCCATGCCCACTGGCCTTTCTGTTCTGCCCTTGCCTGTGCAGATTCTCAGGGACTCGCTCTGCACTTTACCATGCCCACTGACCTTCCTGTTCTGCCCTTGCCTGTGCAGATTCTCATGGACTCGCTCTGCACTTTGCCATGCCCACTGGCCTTCCTGTTCTGCACTTGCCTGTGCAGATTCTCATGGACTCGCTCTGCACTGTGCCATGCCCAATGGCCTTCATGTTCTGCCCTTGCCTGTGCAGATTCTCATGTACTCGCTGTGCACTTTGCCCTGGACGCTGGCCCTGTTGCTCTGCTGTGTTGGAGGCTTCCCTGTGCAGCCTCTCATGTACTTGCTGTACACTCTGCCCTGGACACTGGCCCTGTTGTTCTGCTGTGTTGGACTCTTCCATGTGCAGCCTCTCATGTACTTGCTGTGCACTTTGCTCTGCCCACTTGCCTTGTCATTCACTACTGTTCTGGCCTTGCCTGTGCAGATTCTCATGGATATGCTGTGCTCCCTGGACTGGCCACTGGCATTGTTGTTTTGCACTTGCCTGTGCATGTTCTCATGGATATGCTGTGCATTTGGTGCTTGCTCTTCTCTACTGTTGGCGCCTATCTATGCAACATGTGAATAAAGGCAGTTACTCCTGTTGTTTATTTTGTCAGTGTCCTTACTGAATAAAGTTATTTTTGTGTGTGCATATGTTTGGCTGTCCCCCATGCTCTATGTGGCACTTCAACATTGCCAAGGTCTTTGCTCGCCTACTCTTATTACACAGGGGTGACAGGGACTTCAGTTCTTTCTGACACTGATACTTGTGGCACCTGTGGTGTCAATTTAACCTGTGATGCAGGTATCATCTTCAAGGTTTACAATTGTTGGCTACATTGTTCATATGTCAGTTTGGGGGACACTGCCAGTACAGAGTGTGACTCTGTGCACAGATTTGCATGCAGGCTGGGCAATGCCATCATGTATGTGTGTTATTCCATTATGTGTGCACAGCTGTATATGTATATGGTCATCTTGTGATCGCCCGTCATCCTGGTCCCATGGCCTACATGAGATGTGTGCTCTAGGGTTATCAAGAAGTGTGCAGTGTGTTGGTATGTCCATGCTGTTCTGTCTGACTCCTACTTGTTGTTTTAGTCACCTGTGAGTGTGCAGAGTGTGTGACTGGCACATCTGTGTTGTGTTTGTTTGATCATCCATGTGTCTTGTGTCTGTTTGTGTAGACTGTGCAGACCTGCTGCTTCACACTGCCATTGTGGTTGTGTTTCTCATGCATTGCAGGAACATGGTGTCTTTTATCCTCCTGAATGGCATGGTGTGTGTGGTGTAATGCCATCCCCTATGTGTTCTTCTTGTGCCTACTCTTTGCGGGCCTGGACTCCCTCTGATTGTGTTTTGTGCTTACCTGCCATGTCCACTAATGATGTGCAGTACACTTCAATTGGATGTCAGCTGTCTCCTTGGTTTGAGTATGTGTGCCTCCTCATCACTTCATTTGTGAAATTGTGCTGTGTGGTGTATTTCTTTGGGCTGGGGCTCTGTAACACTTTCCCTAATTGTTTCTTTGTGGTGTTCTTGTGCTGTTTGGCAGTCATGGGTGGTCATCTGCAGTTCAGCTGTGTGTGCTGGCCAGTGCTATGTTCAAGTTGATTCCACCATTGTGCCCCAGATCTGTGCATCTGTTGTGGTTGTGTTGGATGTATGTGTGTTGGTGTGTTGTTGCTTCACTTCCTGGGTATGCTGTTGTGTTTGTACTTTGCTGATTTGTGTTGTATGGGTTGGTGTTGTGTCACTCATGTCTGTGTGTGACTGGTATGCTTGGTGTGCACACACTGCTTGTTGTGCGTACAGTGCTGTGTGTATTTATTTATTTATTTATTTATAAAGTTTTATATAGCGCAAACTTGATCCCGAAGCCTTACAATTTGAGGCAAAGGTAACGAATCAGAACATTAGTCTAACATTGGGAATCTAATGGCCATTGAATCAATTAGTACAAACATGACTGCTCAATATAAACGGAGTGCACGAGTAGGAATGGGCTATGCCATGGAGCATAGAGAGATAAGGGGAGTACGTACAATAATCATATAAAGGAATAATAACCAGTACCAAAAACAATAATCGAAACAAGAGTCAAATGGGGAGTCTAAAAGACATGGAATCCAATTTTGAACATCTAACAGATCATTTATACACCTGGGTGATATATATCTCCCGATCTTTCATGTTGTTATGCACTTTTCCATTATTCTTCTCCCAATATGTCACTCTCCTGCCGCCATCTATCTCAAATGTATCTTTTGTGTCATTACTTCTGATGCCTCCACACCCTCAGAATTCTAGTGCAGACCACTGAGTCCAGCTCGACCTTGGCCTCGTAGCCTTGACAGTGCGTGATGTGCAGCCCCTGATGTCCTGTAGTGTTTGTTCATTTATTTTGCCTGTGCATCTGTAGATGGTTGGATGTGGCTGTGTTATTCTGTGATGGGGCACTTCTTTTGTGATTTGTGGTATGGTGTGTGTGCTTTGTTCCTGAGAGATGAGGTTGTGCACTCCTGTTATGTCTGTGCTCCCATTGCCTTGCCACAGTTTGGATGACAGGGTATATATGTTTTTGTTTTGGTTCTGTGTGTGTTTCATTTGGGTTATGTGTTTGTGTGAAGTTTTTATGCAGACATTTGCTGTGGCATCCCTGTGTGTATTGTCTGTGACTACACCCAGGGGGCCATATTATCAAGGACCGGTGTTAAAATTATCGCTGTTTTATCGGCAGGAAACTGCCAATAAAATGGTGATAATGGGCTTGATAATACGCCCTTGTTAATTCCCATAGAAGCCCATGTGAACACAAGAACATGGGCTTCTATGGGAATTAACAAGGGCGTATTATCAAGCCCATTATCACCATTTTATTGGCAGTTTCCTGCCGATAAAACAGCGATAAGTTTAACACCGGTCCTTGATAATATGCCCCAGGGTGTGTATTTGTTTGAGTGTGTATGGGCTGGCAAGTATTGGCAGCCTTCAGTGTGTGTGGCACTGGTGTTGTGTGCTGCTGTTGGGGGTGGGGGTATGTGTGTATATTCCTCCTGGTGTTTGTCAGTGATGGAGAATGTATATGGGCTCTCTGTGTTGTGCTGGTGGTGTACTCCTGTGAGGTGGTTGTATGCACGTGTGGCTGTTCCCAGCTTGACTTCCAAGCCTTCCTTTCTTCCTTGTGCCTTTACCTGGTATGCCTTGTTGTCTCACTGTGTTGTTGCACTGTGGTGCTTGTGGTTTGACTTCACTGACTCTACCAGCCATGTGTGGTTTTATGGTCTGAGGGGGGTATTCCATGTTCCTTGCTGTGCACATGCTTGTTGTGTGTCTCCATGGCCTTCCATTTGTGTACATCCTACTTTGGTTTGCTGATTTGTTGTGCACCATTGCTGTTGGCATTTTGTGTGTGTGTGTGTGTCAGTGTGTGGTTTGTATGTGTGACTATGCTGGCTGTGTGTCCATTTGTATGTGTGTCCCTTGTATGTGTTCATTTGGTGCTTGTACTCATGTTTGTTTCCATGTGTGGTGGTGTTGTGGTGTGTGTGTGTCTCTGGCACTATGCTGTGTGTTGTCTGTTCCTGTGCAGCCACTCCTGCAGTGGCTGTCTCCCTAGTTAATTGCTGTGTGGTGCAGGGTGTGTATTCACCTGTCTTGTTTTGCATTGGGGTGCACAGGGTGGGAACATGGCCTGTGCCTTCATGTAGTGTGCTGATGTGTGGTGGGAGGAGGTCTGTCCCTGGAGTCTTTGTGCCCTGCCCATGCCTTGGACTGGCACAGCCTTCTGCATTATGTGCATGTATTCCCTTGTATCCACCACTACGTTGATGTGACCGGGACATTGCTGCAAGTTCGCGGTCAATGTGTGTGCAGAATGCAGAGGGGTGACTTGATGGCAGGTGGGTCATGTGTGGGTGCCCTTGTGGATGTGGTACTGCCCCCAGTAGGGTGTCTGTTGTGGATTTGGACCCTGTGTCAACCCATGTTTTGTGTGTTGTATTTGAGTAGTTGCGTATCTGCGGAATTGTCCGCGGCGGTCCATGAGTTGATAGTGATGTAGTAGGTACAGCACCGGTAACATGTGTTGAGCTGGGTCCATGGCGGTCGTGACCGGGTGGAGGGGACCGGGACTCCGGTTTCACGCTCCACTGTCGAGCTTCCGCTGTTTTGGATTGTGGGGTGTCTCCACTGCGGTGCTTCTGCTTGTTTGGGGCATTCTAATTTGTGGAGCGGGCCGAACGTCATTCCGCACAGCGGTGGGTCTCCATTGGCTCCCACCTCCACGGTGGCGGGCGCACTTTGATGGCGGTACCCGTCGCACCGCAGGGGAATGGAATTGACCTATGTTTGGCAATGTTAATATGGCCGCGGGTGGAAAAATTCGTTTTTCTGCACCGCAGCGATTCTAATGGACCCCTTGGTACTGTTGTAAATATTTTTCAGAGTAGTAAATCTGCTTTCTGTGATTAATCCGGCTGAGTTTCCTATTCTATTTTGTGCAGGGTTGTAGTTTGTATTATATGTAAAAACTTGTTGTTTATATAGTGTTTGTTTAATTGATGGGTTTGTTTAATTTTTATTAGTTTGAGGTTTCTATTTCTTGTTTTGTATTTTTTTTTATGTTCTGGTATTTACTTTCCATAAATGGAAAATGCTAATTAAGAAGTTATTAATGCTAACAATTTTTTTAAAGGTATGTCTTTGGTTTTGTATGTTTAATATAGTTTAAAATGTTAGATAGAGAAAAGAAATTACGCCAGTTGGAATCTAGAACCATAATTGAATTAGACAGTAAGATTCCAAATGGCATGAATAACACAGAGGACTTGCACTATTGTTTATAATTTGACACAAGTACCATTATTGATCGCTATAGCAGAGGAGGTTTTAGTGGTCTTGGTTTTTCTTAAGATTAAATGTTATGTCATCTGTCTATACTCAGTACTTTGGATCAGACTTGTATATATTTTTAATACCATTCTCATTTTTACTTTTCCAATATGAGGCAGAATTTGTATGCTTCCCGGGGTTTTTGTTTTTTTATTATAACACACAACTTTTTAATCATGGTGTTTTAAGATTTAATTGTGTTTTAAAAGAGGAGAAAAATAACAAAATATTAGATAGAAGCACTGGCACTTTTATGAGAATAGGATTTCCGGGTGGAAATACTTTCCTTTCTCTTATTTTTCTGTAAGCACTGTCACTGGATAGGCACAATATTTGCACACTCAAGTTTAAGCACAATATTACCATGTGATTGAATCAACAAACAGAAGAGGTTTTACATTATGACTGGCATTTGACCCACTACAGGATAGCTCTGATTTGCTATTTTTGCACAGGAGGTCTAGATGATTCATGGTTAATAACTGTATTATTGCACATGTCAACAGTTTACAAATATGCAGTATTTTGCACATGTAAATAGTTGAGTTGGTAGCTGTACTACTACACCTATCAAACAGTTTACAAATATGCGATCATTTGCATTTAATTAGGGGTTTAGACTTAAACTTGACTTAGGATTCATCCCGTCTATGAGTTTTAGTCGTGCAATTTTGTAGCACTATTGTTAATGTGGTTTTTAGCATGGCTTTTAACTTTAATAGTGCTTCACCCATATTTACTCTTTTGTTTATTGATTTATTTATATATTGATATATTTATAAGGATTCTATGTGCAATATAGTTCACAGTCTACCTTTCATTCTATGATGATGACCAACTATGCACCAACGTATTGATGTATCTGCATTAATGCTGTAATTTATGTGCTATCTGGGACAAAGAAAGAAGAAAACAGACTACAATGAGGTGCATCCAAAATATTCCCATAAAGTGTTTTCTTTATGTTTATGCATCACGTGGTGTTTGTTAAAAAAAATGCATTTAAAAACCATGGCGATATGTGTTCCTACGTATGTGAGCAATGACTATAGCAGTCAGAAACGCGTCAGATCATGATTAAATAAAGGAAGAACAAGCCTTATCTGTGGTTCGTGTCCCCTCACTTTGCCGTTTAGAAATTGGAGTGGAATTGGATTCACAGTTTAAAATGTATAGCATTGTATGTTATCATTTTAATAATATTTTATATGAAGTTTAATAGTGTGATTATTAAAGTTTTGGTGTTTTTATATCTGTATATCTAATAATACAGATTTCTAATAATTATAATGTGTGTAGTTTCATTTTATGTAGTGAAAAGACGTTTTGGAGTTAAGTTATGTTCATTTTAGTTAATTTTGCAAATGTCAATATTTCAAGAAAATTGATGTAAGTGTAATCTATATTTTGGTTTTCGATATTTATGTCATTTTACTCTTTATTAAATGAACATCAATATTTTTGTTAACGATATTTATGTTTTTGATAATGTGTTATTCTATATTTTTGCTGTACGATATTTTTTTGTTCGATATTTGTGTACTTTCTTTAATAAGTATTGATATTCGATATTATTGTCATCGATATTTTTGTGCAGCTATTTTGGCAACTCATTATATTGATCATCGATATTCTGTCAGTGGTTCAAGAAAGACAAACTCTGTAAATTATGTCGGTATCTAAGACACATTAATAGCATTGCAGTGTCATAGGTGTGCAGCTCAAAGTTCAAGATCATAGTGGTTCCTGTGGAATGATATACTATGAGGTTATGAAACATAAGTACAATCGTAATATAGAGGGTTAGATAATGGCAGACCGCGAAGGAACCACTAACACACCGATTCCAGTGTAGTATATTTTATGGATTTTTTAAACAATAAAGTTAGGAGTAAACATTATACATCGAAACAACATTTTTTCATAGAGTCCCAAGTGACAATGTAAATATTATATACAAGGTTTCCACAGTTTGTGCAAGTTGACCATTATCAAAATAATTCCATGTGAACAGCAGCTATAGGCAATGATATGTGCTGGGAAAATGGTTTGCTTCTTCTGTTTGTCAACAGCCTTTCGACCCTCAAAACAATGTGGGGTCTCTTCAGAACTATTGATGATTGCGCAGCCTTGTGAAAATGATGTGCCACACGTGAAGTACAGAGGAAATAGGTTTACATGAGGACCCGTCCGGGTACTCAATGTGAGGACAGGCTGTCAATCCAATGGGGTATGTAGGTAGGCCAGAGGGGCTCAATTGATTTTACACCACAGCCGTAGCCTTGTAGAATCCTTTCGTTGATTAACAGTGACAATGCACTGAGAGTTTTCTCGGTAGAAGATTAGAAAAGCGAGACAGCGCTCCGCGTTTAGATTCAGAAAAAGCAGCGTCAGTCAGCTTGATCGGGTACAATGACATTGTACCCGATCAAGCTGACTGACGCAGCTTTTATTGAATCTACAGGCGACACAAATTTGCTTGTTTATACATATCTGTTGTATTAATGTGCATCACTTACAAATGTAGATGCTAATGACATAAAATGTAATCATTTTTGCATCAGACATTGACAAGTGTGATGCTCTGGCTTAGGAGACAACCAATCACTTCTCACTGTTATGACAGCAAACATAAGTTTCGATACATTGCAGCTTTGTTTTGTACAAAATGTATACAAACTACAGTCCTTGAGTAACTGTGCATACAGTATTGGAAGATGTTACCTGATAGTTTGCACTTTTTGACTCGCGATAGAGGTCTTCTATATCAACTTGTTTTTATAATCCAACAGAACAAAAATGAATCACTTGCACAATCAAACATTTCTATTATGACAGAAACTCTGAATTGAATCAAACACATGTACAATAGTTCACATTTTTATGTACTTTTCAGTGCTACTTTTGATTTTGACATTAAATAGTTACGTGTGTTTCTGTTTGGTCGCCAAAATATTATGAATACTTTTGGTGCAAATATACAAAAGAGGAGACCAGCACTAGATGCCAAAATGGCAAACATTTCAGCAGCAACCAAATACTTTCCCTTTGTGCTCATATAGGCTGGAATGAATGATAACCAGACACTGACAAACACAAGCATGCTGAATGTGATGAACTTGGTCTCGTTGAAGCTGTCAGGTAAGTTCCTGGCCAGAAAGGAAACCAGGAAACTCACGCTGGCCAAGAGTCCCATGAAGGCCAACATGCTGTAGAACCAAACGATGGAGCCCTCGTTGCATCCCAGGATTATCTCTTTCATGGTAGGGCTTGTGCTGTGCTCTGGGAAAGAAGGGGACGTTATCAACCAAGTAGCCCCAATAATCACTTGAATTAGAGTGCAGGTCAGTACGATGCTGTAGGCTACTTTTGGACCTAAGAAAATCTTGAGATTGCTTTTGGGGTTTGTGGCTCTGAAGGCAATGACAACAGTGATTGTTTTAGCAAGCACACAAGAAACACACAGGGAGAAGATGACTCCAAAGATTATTTGGCGCAACATGCAGATCAATTTCATGGGACGGCCAATGAAATTCATTGTACAGAGGAAGCACAGCATGAGTGAGACCAGCAGGATATAGCTGATGCCACGATTGTTAGCTCTCACCACTGCAGTGTCCCTGTACCAAACGAAGACCACAAAGACACAGAATGCGTTTAGGCAAAGGAAAATAGATATCAATGCTAAAGTTAAACCAAGAACATCCTTGAAGGATAGAAAAGTAACAGACTTCGGTATGCATGTGTCTCGCGAATCGCTGGACCAGTGGTCATCAGGGCATGTCATGCAGTCTGAAGAATCTGAAAGAGACAATATAGCCTAAGATCATGACAGTTTCATCACAATAGTACTTTGTTTCAGTTATCTTAATGTCATTCAGGATAAAAAGAGTAAGCAAAGAATTCTGGGAGTAATAACATTTTCATCAAGATTTAGCTGATGACTTATTAGAATATAAAATGTGAAGTTCAATGCTTGTTCGCAGAGTGTAGAATCTCACTAAGAAGTATGGTCCAGATTTATCAAAGGTTTTATGTTGCCCTTGCACCATGCAGGGGGTTGCAGAGCAACACAAAACCTAGAATGAGATTTACCAAGCCACTCAAGGCCACCTTGCATGGCACTGCATGGCTTGGTAAATCTGAAATAACACAAGGCAGCATACATCGCTGACTTGCGTTACTCTGCTTGGTGCTGGGATTACATGGGTGGAGCGTGGGTATTCCCACGCATCCACCCACATATTCCTAAGCATTGCCAGATTTACCAACATGGGAAAACCTGGTAATGCTTCAACACTGTAGGCCTTCCCACCAGAGGTGCAGTGAGCAGAAATATATTTTTTCTCCTTGTTGTTTCCTCTTTCATCAAACTGCACCACACTTAGAAAGAGGAAAGTCCTCTAAGAATTGTCTTGTGCAGGAAGGTGTCCCGTCATGAACAAAAAACAATCCTTCCTATAATGCAGGCACCCTTGCTCCTGCATTTGAGCTAGGCTGCAGATTGTGCGCCAACACAGGCAGAGGACAGAAATGTGCTATGTCTTGATAAATACAGAAGATTTCCGCCCTCTCTCTTACACACAGAACAGCAATTTGCCTGGCTGCTCTTTGTTGCATGACAAATTGATTAAAATTGCCCTAGATGTATTTTAGGAAGAAATCACAGACCATACATTATATAAGCACGTTTGTTTGGAAAAGGTAAACTAATCAGTCCATTCTGTAACTTCGAAACATTAATTTATATTTGGGTAGATGCATATTCAATGCTAAATCTGCATTATACATACGCATATTATGTCAGCCCGATATGACATTATATAGCTGCAGTAAATGTAGTGCTTTTATATAGCGCACAAATCTCCCCCAAAGGGGTCTCAAGGCGCTGTGCACATACTGCTGTGGAACCCTTCCTGACCTTTCCCTGTGAAGTGCCCACTTCTGGGCAACCCCAAGGTGAAGCCAGGCATCTTAGCACTGTTGGGGCCGTTGTGGAGATTAAGCAAGCTATTGTCCAGAGTTGCAGAGTGGGACCCATGATTAGAATAGGCACCAAGGCGAGAATTATCAGGTCCGGGGAAATTGTGCCCAAGACCCGCCAAGGCAGGAATTGAACCCTGGTCCGGGCCAGACCTCTGCATCAGGGTCTGCCGCTCTAACCATTGAGCCACACTTCTCCACTACAGTTTTGTAAAAAACATGAAGTAACCCCAATAGTTTAAAAAACATTTTATTTCTGAGTACAAAGTGCCTGTGCAGTCACACTCCTTCACCGTGGTTGCAAAACAAACTCCAGTGGTAATAAAGTGATCGATAAGTGTTTTTAAAAACTAAGGGGGATATGTACAATGAAGTGGCGGAGCGTGTCGTTAGCCTCCTTGGTTTAACGACACGCTCTGGCACTTCGGAAATGTAAGGCTGCACCATTTTTACAAGAATGTGGTGCAGCCTTGCGTTTCCCATGCGATGGCGCTAAGTTTAATAACTTAGCGCCAACGCAGGCACCCTTGCACCAGAGTGCACACATAAAAGTTACAAAATTGCATATTTTTTAAAGTTTTGTGTTGTAATTTCACTCCTCCCACCTGGTACCTTCCTTTCCCCCTCCTCTCCATTGTTAAATAGAATGCTCCCACTGTGGTGTTCTGAAGGCTACCTTAGAATGTTGGTGTGAGGCACCTTCAGGCTGTGACCGGAGTGGAGCAGTGGAGACGGTGAATAAATATACTTGTCCCCATAAGGATCTTGTGCTTCTTCCACCACAGATCAACTTTGTAACACTGGTGACGAGCTGGCTTGCATAAGGGGGCAAATTCCGTCTCCGTCTCCTTCCCTTTTCTTTACTCCATGGATCACATGCTTTAAGATACTGTCTTGAATATTTTCACAAGGTGCCTCATCATCGTATCCGACATATTGTCTGCACTTCTGGTCTTTACTACATAACTGAGATCCACTATTATCTCACAGACATTCAGCCCCGGGGAAATTTTGTTTCTCTCACCATTAAGCTAATCTGCTGAGGCTTCCGACAGCTGTGTCTATCTTTGCAGCTGTTTTGGGGAGGTGCAACTGCTGTGGAAAACTCGCACGTCTCCTCCTTGCTGTTATGTCGTGGGGCCCTAGGCCCACATGGTGCAATAACTGCGACACAGACACCAGTAACTTAGTACGTTAATGAGCCACGAGCTCGAGCGCTCGGCCCTCTTTATTAACTGTGTCACGTGATGTCATGACATCAGTGGTGGGTGGGTGTTTAGTGTAGGCTGACAAATTTAACCCTTGCCTGTGTCTGCTAGGACACAACATTCCTCCCAAAATTTAATAAAAATTAAGGAAAAGACAAAAGTCCAAACCTGTGGGGGAAAGTACATAAATATACAGTAATTACAAATTTACACTGAGTCTCTTCAGCTGCTTGCTTGATGGTGATGAAAATTGCTGCTGAAATTTTAGTTCTTCTTGGCTTGACATCTTGATTCTTGGTGGGCGTGCGCTTCTGGACTTACACCGCGGAATTGTGTTAGTCAGTCCACTGAGATCTTGCTTTTGAGGGTGACGCCAAACAGGATAACCAGATGTTAGACTAGGACGATGTTGTCTTCTGCTGGTCCGTCGGTTTCTTCACTGTCAGCAGCTTGGCTTCACATTGCAAGGATAGAGTGTTTGAAGGACATTCTTCTCACTAGGATGTCCCTCTCGCGGGTATTCTCCTGCCACGAGATATACCGGAGGCCCTTTGCGTCAGGTTTCCACTAGGCCGGGTATTATTCCACAGCGTTGCTCCAACTCCACAGTCTGCGTGTGAATGGAGGAGACGATGAGGGTACTACCTCACAAAGTCCGTAGCTCCACCCGAAGGGTAGTTGTTGACTCCTGCCTTTGCGCACAAGTTCCTCTTCTCCCCGGGATGTGCAGGTGAGACGGCGATGGATCCATCTCTCGTGTCGGGACCCTCTGCCACTGGTGTCCCTGAGGCCTTTGCCCCTTGGATCTCCACGGGCTGGTGTGGATTGGTCAGTTCTCCTTGTTCAGGCCATCTGAGCTCCCTCCGCTTCCAGACTTCCATTCAATCCCAAAGGTGGGTGTTGCCAATGGTCCGGCCTGTGCTCTCCTACCGTCCACGGGTCGTCGGGGTCTTGTGAATGGATAGCTGTTCTGTTCTTGGTGCTCTCAGCATTCTCCTGGACGTGTGGGTCACTTTACACGATGTTGTGGTGTGTCACCTCTTCTTCTTTTAAGTGTGTAGACTTATCACACCTCTCCTCACCTTTTCCAGATGTTGTTCTTGGCGTCGTGCCACACATGACTTCTTACTTCAGTTCTTTTCTTCATGGCATCGTGCCACTCTTCTCCCTTCTCCTTTTTGCGACACGGTGCGGTCACCTTTCTCTCTTTGTCTTGCTGACCAGGCTTCTTCAAACAGCGTGCACTCCTGCCTGTATCCGTCTGGTCTTGTCCTGTCTTTAGTACACTGTCTTCTCTCCACTCTTCGGTGACTGGACCGGTAATTACGATCTTCTCTCTTGCCTCCTATTACTTCTAGTTATTGTTGGTGTTGCGTCCTTTTCTCCGGGTCTTCTGATCTCTCAGTTCACAGACGTCTTCTGGCAGGACATGTTCATCCTGACTTGGCAGAATTTCTTCTTTCTTCTGTGGCGACCATTTTGGGTGATCGGCTTTTGTTTGGGCGCCCCTCTGGCTTGTCGGATCATCCTTTTTCTTGGACTTCTTCTTTGCTACCAGATGGGGTGGACAGCTTCCTGTTCGTGAGTCTTCTCGCTATCCGTGATCATTGGGATCGCCATGTGCTTCTGCTGCAGTGCTTTTTGCGTTGGCGCAGTTTCGCCTGCGCTCTGCGTGTGCTCTGCTTTTTCCGGAGGGTTAACTTCACCTCTCCATGGACCTTCTCCGGTGGATGCACTTCTCGTGCGCACTTCCGGTGAGGCTCTTTAGCTTCTTGGGGCGTTGACCGTACTTGGTTGCTTCGCCTCCTTTTGGCTACGGGGTAACTTTGCGTTACTCTTCCGTTGCACGTCAGTGTGCATTGCAGTGGCAAGTTCTGGCTTCACTTGGTACGGTCGTGATATATCTTCAGTGTAGCTTTGTTCCTTGCGGTTCACTTGATTCTTTGGCGTTGTCGCTCTTCCACTTGCGTGTCGCACTTTTCTTCTTCACACTTGGGTACTTGCCTTGCACGTCTTCTGGTGCTTTGGGTGTGGCTTCCTCTCTGTTAGGCGCTGTCCTGTACTGTCCGCGTCCGGGGTACACTTGCGCGCTTCCAGTCGGTTGCCCTTGAATCTTGCTGCTTGCGGTAGACGTCTTGACTCTCCCTCTTCGTCCAGCGTGAGGTTGTCTTCTGCGATTGTGGTGAGCACCTGTGGCCACAGCCGTCACTTCAGCAGTGTTGATGGGTCTCCGTCTTCGTCCGCGTCATTCCAGGCTTACTTCACCTCTGTAGGTTTTCCCTTGTGCTGTCTTGTGCTTGTTTCCTTCTTTGTGCTTCTTTTGGGTGCAGTTCTCTCTAGTGTTCACTAGATGGCAGCGTAGGCTGCTGGTCTTCCTTCAGCAGCAGCCTCCTCTTCTTGGTGACTCATTTCCTGTTGTTGGTGTTTGGAGGCCCGGGCTTGCAGGACCTGGTGTTGCCAATCAAGTGTGCAGGACCGGAGGGGTCTGGCGTTCCTGCTGAGCCGAGGTAAGTCCCATTCCTTTTCTTTTGTAACTTGGTCACAGATCACTTGAGAGCTGGCCGATGGAGGGTGGAGCCTTTCAGTGTCTCTGGCGCAAAGGGGGGGAAGGACTCCGGTCTTTGCTGTGTGTCTGGGATTCTTTAGGGTTCCTGCTGGGCGCTTTGAGGCAGTTTGCATCTCTGCACTATGTTCCACGGCGCTGGCCGCATGCAGGCATTTTTGCTCTTCTGCTGGGGACCCTGAGGTGAAGGCATTTTTGGTGTTCGCCGGCAGCGGCGATTTCCCGCAGTTCCTTTGCTCTCCCTGCCCGCCAGCCTCACATAGTCCTAGCGCGGGCAGGGGGGCTGGGGGCCATGTCCGGTCGTGCGGTGCTGGTGTGCGGGTGGGCTCCGCTGATTGTTCCCAGTGCCGGCAGCTCTTCACACGCTGCCGGTCACTCACCGCTTCCTTAGGCAGACCGGGCAGCATCCCTCATTGCAGCGGGTGGGCTCCGCTTACCGGGCATCTCTTTCCGGCGCGTCTGGCGGCCGTCTTCACTTCTCCTCTGGCCACAGCAGCGGGTGGGCTCCGCTGACGATTAGTGTATAGCGGGTGGCTCCGCTTCATTACTTTAACTCTCCCCGCCCGCGGCAGCTCCTCTGCTCACACGCTGCGCGGGTCGAGGGAGAGGGGACACTTCAGGCAGGCCGCGGGTGGGCTCCGCTGGTGCTGCTTTACTTAAATGTCTTTCACCCTCGCCGCGGCCGCCTATTGTCAAAGACGCGGCGCGGGACAGCAGACGCTGCAGGCAGGCCGCGGGTGGGCTCCGCTGGCGCTGCTTTAATTAAAGTTTATTTGCGGCTGCGTCACTCGCAGCAAGGCGCCATGGTCATGGAGGTGGGCTCCGCTTCCAGGCAGGCTCTACTCACGCTGCGAGGGGGGTCGGGAGGCGGTTAGCTACTCCGCTCCCTCCCCCTCATTGTTCTTGTGGTCACAGAGGCGGGGTGGACTCCCGCGGACCTCCGGTCAGCCCCTGATGAATCCGGGTAGCATACTGGCTCACCTCCAGTCCGGCTGGCATCAAGGCTGTCGCGGGTGGGCTCCGCATAGCCTCTTCACGGCGAGGGTCTATGGCGGCCGGTGCAGGTGGGCTCTGGCCGCTTCGCTTTTCGTCGACGCTAGGCCCAGGGCAGGGCACACACCCCTCAGGCCTCTCGGCGGCCGGCGCTGCCTCACCAGGGGGTGCCCTTTCAAACGGGCAGCATTCTCCCCCTTCACCTACGAAGAAGGTGGCTGTGGCACGCTGGGGCTTAGCCACTCCTCGTCGCCAAATGTTATGTCGTGGGGCCCTAGGCCCACATGGTGCAATAACTGCGACACAGACACCAGTAACTTAGTTCGTTAATGAGCCACGAGCTCGAGCGCTCGGCCCTCTTTATTAACTGTGTCACGTGATGTCGTGACATCAGTGGTGGGTGGGTGTTTAGTGTAGGCTTACAAACTTAACCCTTGCCTGTGTCTGCTAGGACACAATACTTGCCTCACCTCACAGTGTCCGTAATCTTTCTCTCAGCTGACAGTGTGCGATTTGTGTGAGAGAGCGCCTGCCACCGTCAGCTGCTGTGTCCTTGAAAGCATTGCAATATTTTTGTCAAGTGTTGCCTCCCCTGGGTGTACCGAGGTAGCGTCCTGCCTCAGATCCTACATTTTTGCCTCATCTCAGCTGACAACATTCGATTTCAAGGAGAGAGCGCCACCCTCTAAGACGTGCTTGTCATTGTCAGGAAAGATTCAGTGGGGTCTTTGTGTTGGCCGTGTGTGGAGCACAGGGTGGCCTTCACTGTGAGGTGAGCGGCTTCTTGCTTTATTTATCCAAAGCACTGGAGCGAGTCGTCATCAGGAAGTGGGAGTATCTACTGAAGGGAGAACTGTCACCTTTGTGCCTTCTCGCCCATGAATGAAGCGCAAGGCTGCCTCTGTTCCATTCAGAAGCTGTGAATGGAATGGCTTTCCGCTTTGTAATCTCAGCTGAGTGGACTTGAGCTGCCTCACCTTTCTCCTTTCTGCCTCAACTAATTAATCTTCGGTGAACAGAGCTGGCAGGGAGGAGGGAGCATTCTTTCCCATGTAATCCATCTTTTCCCTAGGCGTTTCGCTCTAAAAAGAATAAGGTATTCTACTGCCACCTTCTGGCCTTCATTCTAATTACCGCTGACACGCACAGCTGTTGATTGTGACGAATCATTCAAGATATTACACGCTGACAGGCACAGCTGATGTGTGCCTAGAATGTGTTTATTACTACAGAGACAAGGCTTCAGCCTCTCTCTTCATTCATTGGTTCTGCACAGAATAGCACAGCTTTCACTGCTGGTCTTCGTCGTTTCTGGAAATACCTCAAGTGATTACTTCACTACATACATTTCTAAACCATACGTTGCTAATCTTAGGACTAAAGTACTTTGCGGACATTTTATTGCATTTTTTCTTTTGTGCCTCTGGTGTATATATAGCTCCTTTTCTTGCAGGGTTCCTTTCCATTCTTTGCTACAATTAAAAGATATTTTCTTCCTTCATTGTTCTGTGTCCTTTTGGGGTCATGTTTTACATTTAAATTGTATTTTTATTGAAAAGTAACTGTTACATTTGTTATTTTTGTTTTCTCTTCTCAAACGTATTCTCAAATAGCTGTATTTCCACCCCGTTTTACCTCAAAAAATGGCAGTGGAAGGTATGTCCCAACCAGTTCCATTTTTGAATGAGGTGGGTGAGCCAAGTATCCCCTGGAATGAGTGGTCTGACATTTTTTAACCATATCTAATAGCAATTGCGGGAGAAAAGTTCAGTCCCATTAGGAACCAACACATTCTTCTTCATAATTTGGGGGTACATGGTAGAAAAGTATATATTTCACTCCCTAAACCGGTATTAGAAAATGATGAAGAAGAGGGTGAATCAGATGAATATAGAGTAGCATTCCTTAATTTAGAGAAGCATTTGGAGACAAAACTAATGTTGTCTTAGAAAGGCACAAATTCTTCTGCCGCACCCAAAGTAAGCAAGAGAGTATCTTAAACTATGTGGCTGGTCTGAGAGGACTGAACAGTCTGTGTGACTTTGGAGATTTAAATGACTCACTCATCAGAGATCAAATAGTAAGATGCACCAACAACATAAGGATGCAAGAGAAACTACTATAAAAAACAATCCAACTTGCATGAAGTGGTTGAGATTGCCAAATCTATAGAGATCACTGCAGTATGTCTCAAAGATATCAGATCCACAACCTCCATTGAACCGACTTCAGTAATAAAAGAGGTGAACACTGAAGAAGAAATATATCAAATAAGGAATCCCAATGGTGCCAGACCTAAAAGCAAAAACGAGCATAGTAAACTGAAATGCTACCTCTGTGGGAGTAGCAATCACCTCGCCAACTTTCCATTTTGTCAGGGGGAGTCTGCCACTTGCAAGAAATGAAACAGAAGGGGACATTTTTGGAGAGTCTGCAGAGACACCTTTCACAAAGAGAAACATAATGGAAATAGAGAACTAGAGGAGGTCACACGATCGGTCCATAAAATAACCTTGCAAGTAGGCAACCACACCACTATTAATGCTGTCAACAACCCGGTTTGCGACATCAGCCTAGATGGCAACACCATCAAAGTATATGTGGACTTCTGCTCCCCAACACCTTCATTAGCTCAGCAGATTATAGCAAGATGAGAAAGGCTAAAGTAGAAGGTCTTCAAACCCCAGACTTTTCACCCAGTGGGTATAACCATGACCCCAGCCCTCTCAAAGCAATGTTTAAATCTCTGATCACCTTCAAAAATCGCACTACTGTAGGCAAAGTCTATGTGGTCAAAGAAGGGTCCAACCTTTTGGAGGGGCAACACCAAAAGGAATTAGGGCTCAAACTAGACCCCAACAACCCAGACCAAATCTTATAGTCAACCTAAGTCAACCTAATTCTCGGGACTGGATCTGCAAAGAATTCCCGGAAATATTCAGTGATTGACTGGGCCTTCTCAAAGAGTTTCAGCATAAAGTTGAATTTAGGAAGAACTCTAAGCCAGTAGTTCACAAGACCAGACCCATTCTCCACCTCATGAAGGATCCATTAAAGAGGGAATTAGCCAGATTACAAAGTTTGGGTATTATTCAATTGATTGAGAGTTTGGACTGGTTGGCACCCATTGTGATCGCCAAGAAGGACCAGGGTAAAGGGATACGATTGTGTGTGGATCTGTGTGACCCTAACCGCAACATCTGGATAGACTGACACCCTCTCTCTAGGATCCACGAAATGTTGAGTACCATGGGCGATGCCGAGTGCTTCTCGGTTCTGGACCTATCCAGTGCGTACCACCAGGTTGAATTGCATCCTGAGTCAAGGTGGTTGACGACTTTTACCACTCTGATGGGATCCTTCGTGTTTTGCAGAATGCAGTTCGGCCTGGCGTCCGCAGCTGTGGTATTCCAAAAGATCATGCAAAGTATCTTGGAGGGGAATCCCCAAAACCCTCTGCTTCCAGGATTATGTTTTAATCTAGGGGGCCACTGAAGAAGAACGTGACTTACACCTAAGAAAAGTCATGTGCAAACTAGGAGAGACTGAACTCACCCTCGAAAGCATTTTGGGAAGTGCAACACGAAATAAATACCAGCAATAACCTGATACTCAGGAAAGACAAAATCATACCTCCTACTGTAGTGTAGTTCCTATATTCCCAAATGGGCCAAATTAACCATTTTTTCCAATCAGGATTAGTTCTGTTGTGTTTTAAAATATATGGTACGTCTACCTCCTTTTCTGTAGTATCATTACTCTCAGATGTGGGTTTAGGTATAGACGGTTTATTTAAATTTTTTATCTTTTCATCTTAGCCAGGCCAAGACAAGAAGTTTGTTGAACAGTGTCATTTAAAAACATTATTTGTTCTGGTATAATGCAGGCTCTGAACAGGGTTTCTAAACCTTGCACCTGCCAATCTTTAGTGCCCCAGACAGTTTTTGTCTCAATGTTGTTTTTCCAAAAGTCAAAACCTAATGTAGACAGCTGAGCATAAAAGTTTGCAGAATAAATGTGTTTAGTATTGGTCAACATTGTTTTCATTCCTGTCTTATTCATATTTTTGAAATAAAACGATTCTGGATTTGTAACATTAAACCCTAAGAAGTACGGAAACTTTTCATAAAATGTTTTTGAGCTACCTTTTGGTGACGTTGGACAATGTTCCCATCGATTATAAGTTAAAACATTCCTAGGGCTTGCAGATTTATGCATATAATGGTGACCATAATGATTAAACAATACATTTGTTCATAATCTGATGACCCTTCTACGTATTCATAAAGTATGGGCCAAAAATGTGTTCAGCTCGTGGAATATTCGGAATTTCCGCAATTTAGTGATTCGCGAATCTCGCGAAATTGCGGAAAAATCCCCGAATCCGTGAGCGGGACGAATTTTTTCCAGGAAGCACTTACAGGGTTACAGCAGGTGCCAAGTTGAAGCTAATTTCTTTGTAACCATTTACAAAATGGTTACAAAGAAATTAACTTCAACTTGGGCACCTGCTGTAATGCTGTAAGTGCTTCCTGAACGGCGCCTCGTTTCCTACTTGCAACTATTCTATGACCCTGCTCTGACCCTCGAAGCAGGGTAAGAGAATAGTTACAAGTATGGCACGAGGCTCCTGTCACAAAAATTAAACCTCAACAGGAAGCACATACAGATATATAAAGCAGGTGCCCGAGTTGAAGCTCAAATTCAGTAACATTTTAGTGAGCACGGTCGAGGCCTGGCAAGTGTGCTTTAACCCCATATCTGCCATCGTAAATTTGCTGCAATACTTGAGGGAGCTCTTTGCATCCATGAGTTTCTCGAGCGCGATCCCCTTGTAGTTCAAGTGGCCAGGAGGCTGCTTTCTCCTCACTGCTGCCCTGCTCGCTCTCTGACCCTTTACACAAGAGGCATGTGCACACGCATAGAAGCCCCACACCACACACTAGCAGTATCAAACATTTTTCCCGCCCTTTCCCAACTATGCTGGACAGCTCACTCAAGGGACCTCAGCGCCTTTTGGTAGGGTGGCAAACTTACAGGCACACATGGTCACTGGGGACAAATCATCTGGCACTTTACGCAGCTGCAGTGCAGGAAAAGCACTACATTTACACAACGCGGTACTACTTACTGATTAGCCAGTACTCCAGTTGAGTAGAGGTATTGCACAAAACGGTGGCATATTCGTGGATAACTATGCAGGGCAGGATTCATTCTGGCATGAGGCTCCTGTCACAAAAATTATACCTCAACAGGAAGCACTTACAGATATAACTGGTGCCCAAGTTGAAGTTCAAATTCAGTAACGTTTTTAACACCTTGGCTGCTGTGACTTTTCCCCTCCTGTGCTGAACTTGTATGAATACTATTGTTTCATGACAAGCTCAGCTCGTCATAAGCACAGCTCAACCGTGCCTCATGACGAGCTGAGCTCGTCATGGGCATCGAAAGGGTTAATCAGCCCAAAACAATAGTAAGCACGGTCGAGGCAGGGCAAGTGTGCTTTAAACCCATATCTGCTGTCGAAAATTAGCTGTAATACTCGAGGAAGGTCTTTGAATCCATGCGTTTCTCGAGCGCGACCCCCTTGTAGTTCCTGTGGCCTGGAGGCTGCTTTCTCCTCACCTGCTGCCCTGCTCGCTCTCTGACCCTTTACACAAGAGGCATGTGCACACACATAGAAGCCCCGCACCACACACTAGCATTATCAAACGTTTTTCCCGCCCTTTCCCAACTATGATGGACAGCTCACTCAAGGGACCTCGGCGCCTTTTGGCGCGGTGGCAAACTTACAGGCACACACGGTCACTGGGGACAAATCATCTGGCTCTTTATGCAGCTGCAGTGTAGGAAAAGCACTATACATTTACCCAACGAGGTAGCACTTACTGATTAGCCAGTAGAAAGTACTCCAGTTAAGTAAATCGCAAAAAAATACACGATTTCGCCGGAAAATCAGCGAATTCGCAGATTATTTTGCGATTTCGGGTGAATTCGCGGACCTTAAATCTGCAAAATTCGCCCATACTTAGTATTCATGTTCTGTAAATTTTGCAGACATTTCTAAATATTACATCATATTATTAATAGTCTCAAAGTCCCATTCATTAGAAAATGTGCTGGGTGATACAAAGTCACTCAAAGAAACCTTGAACTGGTGTAGAATCTTCAGCAGCTCCACCAGGCCATAGATGTCATAATCAGTTCTATCCCATGCTCTACCACCAAGAATAGGAATGGCTGTGATGTTTACTGATGACAGGTCTCTTCTTTCACGATGAGATGATTTGTGAGGTTTCAGAACCAAGTTGATTTTCTTACTTGCTGTGTCCATTGAACTGTATTTTCCATCTATAATTTTTCCCAAACTTAAAACCAGTATGAGCCAGAGCAGGAGGAAAAGTACGCCTAACACAATCCAAAATTCAACCCATGGTGAAACCAGATATGTTTTTTCAAGTTGATGAAAGAGTTCTGCTATTTTTTCTTTGAAGGTTTTATTTGCTGGCGTTTCTTCAGGTTCACTGGGATCTTTAGAGAAGGTATCGAAGTTGATGAAACAGTCAGAGGCAGTTCTGTCAATTGTTGAAATTGCATCAGGATTCTTAGTAATCTTTGGAGCTGCTTCTTCCTTTGTCATATTGGTATAGTCAGATGCTACATCATTGTAGACAGGTGTTTCATGACGAACTGTTATTTGGGTCTCAAGAGGCACAAGTTCCATGGCTTTGTTGCTTAGTCCTTCTTTCCTTACTGCAGGTTTATCAAAGTGATAAGTCTTTCAGTTTGAACCTCTTGGATTGTAGCAAGATTTGGTCGTCTGCTACATCTTGGAAGTCCACTGGGCCTACTACTTATTATCGGCCGCATGATGTGGTTTGACCAGGTTGATAGACACAACTCTGTTCTCCCTTTTACCAGCAAGGGGCGGTAGTACCACTGATCTTTTTCCTTGGATTGCCAAGACAGGTACTGCTTTTCTGTAATAAGGCCGAAATTCCTTCTTTACCGCAATCTTTTCCCTGACTTAATCCCCAATCTTTGGAATTCAGACAGGTCTTGCTGGGACAGTTGGTTTTTCTTCAGTGGTCGTTGGCTTCTGTGTTGTGTTACTCAGACTTCTCCTTGTTTCATTTAAGTCCTGTAAAACAGCCAAACGATCTTTGACATCAAAGGTTTTTGTTCCACCACTGAAGTTTGCCAATCGAGGTCTTCGATTATCATTCTAGTACCAAATAGTAATTCATATGGAGTGATTCCACCCAGAGAATTTCTTGGCAGATTGTTAAGACTACGTTGGACACTTATTAAATGTTTGACCCACCCATCACCCGAACCTAATACCTTAGCTGTTATGGATTGCTTTATGTCACAGTTTTTTCTTTCCACTACCGCATTACCCTCAGGATGGAAGGGACTAGAATACCGCAATGCAACACCCAAGCTAGCCATGACCTCTTTGTAAGCTCCAGGGCTAAACGCAGGACCCTGGTCAGAATGTAGCGTGCCGATTGCGTATGTGCTGATAAAGACTTGCAGATCCTTTATAACAGTTCTGGCGTCAGCCGACCGTTGGGGCCACATCCAAATGAATCTTGTGCAGGAATCCACTGCAACCATGATATATTTATAGTTGCCGTCCCTTGTTAAGGGACCACAGTGGTCCAGGTAAACATACGCTAGTGGTTTATCTGAAATCAGAAGGGGCGTCTGTGCAGGACATTTTACTGTAGAAACTTTCATTTTTTGGCAGATTTCACATTCTAGAAAATAGTTTCTAGTTTGTTTCCTCATCCGTGGCCACCAATGTCTCTGTTTTATTAATGATACTGTGGCGGAAACTCCTGCGTGTGCAGAGGCCAGTCCTTCATGTGCTGCTAATATTAGTCCTAACCTATGTTCCATGTTTGGAATTGCCCTATCCCCCACTCCAGGGATTTGAGCAAAAGGAGCATTATTCGCATCAGTTATATATGAGTACCTTACTGGAAAGCCTTTCGGGAGTGTCTTACCACTGTCTTTGACTGAAGCAGTGACAGCTTGCATTATTTTGCTGTCCATTTTTGTTTTTGACCGAGTGATTGCCGCTACGGAGCCGTTTGTACAGCTGCCTTCGCGGCCTCATCAGCCAATGAATTCCCTGCAACGTGAACGCCATCACGCTGATGACTCAGTGTATGAATCACGTGAGTCTTTTGTAGTTCTTTCTGCAAAAAAACGACTTGTTCCCAAAGCGTTTTATGCTTAATTGTGCCACCTTTTGCGTCTTTGAAACCGTTTTGAACCCAGTTCTGCAGATACTCATTGTAAGATTGTACGCAGTAATATGAATCGCACACTATTAGTGTGGGGAATTCGCGATCGGTATTTTTTAAGCGCCATCTTGAAAGCCTGTAGTTCAGCCCGCTGAGCAGTACAGTCTTCGAGTGATTGAGTTTTAGTGACCATTGGTCCAAATTTTCCTTCGCGCCAGTGACCTTTAACAATCGCGCACGCAGCATTATAGGCTTGTTTACCCCCAATTGTGGGCTGTGCTGATCCATCTGTATATATTATACATCCGTAATGTTCTAGAGGCAGAATCTCGGTCGGAAGAGGACATTCGTGTTCGTATTGTAAAAATTCTTGAGTTTTCAAGTAGAGGTCAAAAACGTATTCAACGTCTGTTGCAGCAAGAGAGTTAACCCATTGTATCCTTCTCGGATGTAAAGCTTTTGCATTTGGAATGCTTGCTTTCGTCACTGCCTCTAAGGCAGGTACAGGTGTAACGATCATTATTCATGTTCTGGCTTATGTGTATTTTTTATGAATTGGAATGTGATTTGAGAAGGATGGCATAATTATCTCTTTGCCATGTGGGCACTCCTTGACAAATTCAGGTGGCCAGTCTTGTTCAGCTAGAAGAATGTCATAACCCTTCGAAAGCTTCCCCCAAAAGAGTGCTTTTATTTTTCTACGTATGTCCCCCTCCATCCGGAGTGTTACTTCATATAACTTGTGGGGTACACTAACCCTGGTGTCGGCAGTTTCAACTTGAATGCATTCAGTCAAGTCCACTGTCTCCAGATGGTCCATCAGGATCTTGCGAGCTATGGTTACTTCTGCTGCGCTGTCTAGCATTGTCTAAGCCCACTCCCCGTTCTTGAGTTGTGATCTCAAGATCCTCTGCATGTCTGATCTTTACGCTTGCTACCTTCTTTTTGATGAATTGAGTTTTCCTATTTTTGGAACTTGCATTTCTTCTTTGGACTGATCGTCCTCTTCTCTCTGATTTCTGTGAGGAAGTCTGAAAGGTAAGAGAGGAACGTGTATCAGTATCTTGATATCTATCAGGTTTTCTTTAAAGTATCCCTATTTCTAAGGTTATACCTTTTTTCAGAGGGCTCCCGTTGGGGAGACCTACCTCCCCGTTGAGGAGATCTTCCTCTGGACTGAGAACGTTTCTGTTTAGGAAGTGTCTGTTTAGTATTTTCCCACTTCTTTTTAGGAGTAGTGAGATTATTTTTAATAAAAACTTTTTCAGGATTTTCTGTTAATTCGGGTTTTACTGGTTTCCCACTCAAACTATCTCTTAGTTCTTCATAAGATATTTCAAAAATTCTATCAAGCTCATATGGTTGGTCTGTTATATCTGTTTCTTTTAATTTTTGGTGGATTGCCACGGATGCTGCTTCACCTTTAATGTTGGCTAATAGTATAGCCGAGACCTGTTTGAAATCTTTTAGTAATGTCATACCAAGATTTAAGGCAGGTTCTGGTCCAAATTCGTTTTGAATCTGTCTCAGAACGTCTGGTATTACCGCCATGGACGGTACACCATGTGCTTTTGTGTAGATTGAAGCAAAGACTGTACACCAAGTGTCAAATTCCTCCACATGTGGTCCTATCCCCATTGGTAAACCGATTGTCCGAATTCTGTGTTTCTCATGAGGTGTACTATCAGGGAATACTGCCTCTATTTGAGTAATTTTCTGAGCTAACCAGAACGGAATTTGTTCCCTCTTTGCGGGCAATTTACCAATGACTGATTGTGTAGTCTGTTGTGTGATTTTGTTCGTATTCCCCTGGTGAGGGGTGTGCTGTGGAATCCTTACTGCTGGTTGAACTGCTTAGGTCCGCATGACATACTGAACAATTTGTCTGTGTATTTTGATTAATTGTTTCAGCTGAGCTAACAGTTGTCGACCTGTCATATTTTCTATGTCAGGATGTGGTGTTTAGCTGGCTAGTGCCGGCCATGTTGCTCCTGGTCTGCCTAGTGGACCGAGCCTTGTATTGTGATTTTGATGTTTTAGGGCGCCTTTAAACCAGAGCTAATGCTCTTGTTAAGTTAGTGGAATTTCAACTTCCTCGAAAGGAACGTATTCCGCTGGAGGTTCCTCTACTTTGTAGTACTGGAACTCGTGCTTTACTGGATTTGCTGTTGGAAACAGATTCCCGAATAGAATACCTCTGTCTGCCGATATTCATGTGCCTCTATTACAAAGATTGTTTTACCACCTCTTGATGATACTCCATTTTCTATAAGTTTTATAGTTATGGTTTTCCTTATATTTGCCGGGATGATTATTGCATCCGGGTCATTTTGTTGGAGATTTGTGTCATCTAAGACCGCTTGAGCTGCTGCTGCAGTTCTACGCCTTTCCTCTTCACTATCCGACATTTTGTCGACTGGAAGATTTTGCAGAGCAAAGTTTCAAGGAAACAAAGATTAGGTGCACAATATTTTGTAACACTGTATCCTTCAAAGTTGAATAAACCAAAAACTAATACATAGGATTTTCGTCCTACTCAGTTTCGGCGGATATTACCCTTTTACCCACTCCAGACGTCTATTGGAGTATTTTACGGGAAAAAGGGATCTGTGTGAAAAGCACGACTGAGTTACTCTAGTATCTAGCGTTAAATTATCACCTTACTAAACGTTGGGCGCCATGTAGTGTAGTTCCTATATTCCCAATAGGCTCTGTGCATTGGAATAACATATATTATAGTTTAGACGTAGGGCTGAGGTCGACTAGGTCTCTATCGTATATATTAAACTTAATTGTGAGTGCCAGCTAGCTCAAAGATCACTAGAAACTTTCTCGAATTCACAAGAAGGGATTCGTTTTTGACAACCGCATAAACATGGCAACTTTTGTTTCCCAAGAATAAGAAATCAATCTCTAGAGTCGCAGTAACAATAGATAACTATTTTACTCAGTCAATCGTGCATGCTTCGTTTCACCAGAGGTGCTGAGAAAATAGAAGACGGGTGTTTTCAATAAAAGGTATTTATTGAACAGTCTTCTTTCTCAAGCATAAGAAATGTACTGCTACAATCGTAATACTGGTCATAAAGTACAGGGCATATAATACGAAAAGTATTATAAAGTAGTACTGTAAAAGCATGATATAGTTTCTAAGCCATAAGTTGCCTAAAACATATAAAATACATACAGTAATAAAATAATGACTAAAAGTACTCAACTGGTGCTTCTAAATTACGCCTAACCCGGTGTACCTAACCTAAGTCTAGTACAAGGGAAGAAGTATGTGAGGAGCAGCTTAAGTTTAGTATTTCTCTGCCAAGGATCTATCGAAGGGTCTAATCAGCTCCGTACATTGGTTTAGAATGAAGGAGGTCTTGTATCTCTCACTCAGGACTCGATTTCCCAGCAACCCGCAAGGGTAGCCTAAAAACACTGGAGCTGGATTTCTCAGCAAGAGAAATGACAGAGTCTCTTAGTGCGTCAGCTGGAGGGTCGGCTTCCTTCGGCACTTGCTGCTGCAGGGCGTCGGGCAAGTAGTTAGTCGATCTGCTCCAAACCACTGTGTGTTTGTCCGGGCAAATGTAGGCATATTTATACTTTGAAGGCGCCAAGTTTGACGTATGATTGGACTTAATAAAGTCACTCAAAGACTTGGTTCTTTGAAAACTCCATGATTTCCTAGATAAATTAGTATTGAGGCGAGGGGAAGTCCCTAGCTGCTGAAGGCGGCTTTTTCTAAGAAATCGTTGTTGATTCTCAGAACTTAGTGGAAGTAGCCATGCCGCATTTGGGCTGCATAGGCTCAGTCTAAATATGGTAATGATTTCTATGCCTATATAAGGATCGGGTAATTTATACCTATATAAGGGCATGAATCTGGAAAATTACACTAGGGTCCCAGAATCATTTACAACACTACAAGGTTAAGAGACCAAGTTATCAATCTCGCCCTTGAAGGCCACTTAGGCAGGAGCCTCACCTAGTCACGGTGAGGGAGCA
Organism: Lissotriton vulgaris; assembly: GCF_964263255.1. Taxonomy (NCBI): domain Eukaryota; kingdom Metazoa; phylum Chordata; class Amphibia; order Caudata; family Salamandridae; genus Lissotriton; species Lissotriton vulgaris. The sequence goes on along the minus strand of NC_141695.1, from coordinate 1,298,629,100 downwards.
CTTCTGGTTCCCAGGCATAGACAGCATGGTCGTGGCAAAAGTGAAAGACTGTACATTAAGTGCCAACAGCGACAAAATCAAGGTTGTGCATCAGGCACCCATATCAGCTGTACAAGTTGGACGTAGAAAATGCTGTGCATGAAATGTTGTGGATTTACCATACCACCCCCAGCTCTATAACTGGAGTCTCACCCTTCTCTGCCCTTAAAGGAAGACAACCCTGTACAAAAATGTATCTGGGTTGGTTGGGTGGAGGGGATTGAGTTTATCATGACCCCGACCTGGCCAGAGACAAAATTAAACTCCACCAAGCCAAGTACGAAAACCAATACAATGTCAAACAAGGTGCCAAAAGTCAACCATGGAATCTTGGGGACTGGGTGTTTGTAAAGAGGCCTACTGGCCAGTAAGGGTCCTTGTCCAAATTCTCCCAACCAATGCGCATTGCTGCATCTAAACTAAATGTTGCCAGAATGGACAATGGACAATGTTGAAGCATGGATAGATTGGTTCAACATGACCCTCGTTTATCGTCCTCCAGAGAGAGTTCTGCAAGAGGGAGTGAGTCAAGCACCTTCTCCTTCCAACCCATACCTCTTTCCTTCCTGTGCTCCTCTTTTCTTTTTCCTCTCCATTATGTTTTGTTTCCATATAGGGGGAAGATGTGTTGTAATTTCTCTCCTCCCACTTGGTACCTGCCTTTCCCCCCCTCCTCTCCATTGTTAAATTTAATGTTCCCACTGTGGGGTTTTGTAGGCTAACTTAGAATGTTGGTGTGAGGCACCTTCAGGCAGTGACAGGAGTGGAACAGTGGAGACAGTGAATACAAATACTTGTACCCATCTGGATCTTGTGCTTCTTCCCCTGCAGATGAACTTTGTAACAGTTTGTTCATGTAAAGGAAGGGACACCTCCCTGTACATGAACAAACCATGGCATTTTGCTTTTTCCATGTGTGCTGCACAAGGTAGCACACATGGAAAAAACAAAAACGAGGAGAAATAATGCATTTCCCCTCATTTCGCCAGTTTAAGACCAGGGTTTTCCTGGTCTTAATTTTGACACTGCCTCCTATGTACGCCACCCTTGTACATAGAGGTCAGCATCAAATACAATGGGTGTTGCAGTGGAACGCCCACCACAACACCCACTGCACACCTGTTTCGCGCTAACCATAGCATGAAAGGGTGCCTTATGTACAATGCAGTGTTAAGCCACGTTAAGTGGTTTAATGCTGCCTTGTACATAAGGTAAGGCCCATATGCCCCTAATTTTCAAATAGGTAAAACAGGAACCCAGAAGTGATGAATTTTTTGTTCATATGTTGAGGGCCTTCTCCAATGGTTGACATCTTTTGTATGGGTTAGTCCAATAAAGGGGCCAAAGTGGGAGAGAAAGTGGAGGAGAGTTTTTAGTCTAAATTGTAAATCTTTGCCGTTCCTGTTGCTGTGAGAGGTAAGTGGTCCAACCTTGAAAGACTCTGTCAAACGAGAACCAGTTACATGTCTTGCATTTAAGATCACAATTAATAAATGATTTCATATTAATCATGAGCCGCTCCAGTGATTTCTGGACTCCCAGGATAAATAATATTTTGACATTATGGCTCCCTCCTCTCCCAAAAAATAAGTAATTGTATTTGCAGTCTGACACCTTATTGTGGTAGTGCCATAAGACAGCAGTCATGTGGCATAACGAAGGAGTGTATCTTGTTGAAGGTTTATGAAAACCATGTGAGGCAGTCTATGTGTCCATGAAAAGGGTCACTGTGCAATGAAAAAATGATCAGGATGTTAGCCTTCCAGTCATTTGTTTAAAAACATATTAACATCCTGTTGCAGGATTGTAATAGCTTGTGTCCCACATATAACACTTAATGTACATTTTCAGTGTATTTTTTAGTATGTAATCATGAGTCTACATTGCGGGTGGGCATCTTTTTATAATCAATGTTAGTTAGATTGCAAGTGGAAAGCCCTATGGCACAAGAATTGCTTGTTTTGTGGATTGATGACTATTGGTGCAGTTCTCCACTTGCAGTGCCTGGACAATGCAATTGCATTAACTGCAAATGCATTACGTTATTACCACTATCCTGCCCGTGACAGTGAATAAAATCAAGTTTTACAGCAGGGTGCATTGTGGGACGCCTGTCTGCTGAAGAGCCACTAAGACCCTGGATTCAAGTGCCATACAAAGGCTTTGTTGGAAGGGAGTTGCTATCAAGAGCATTGTTAGTGGTTGGGGTAATGTATTTGACTTAATGTTAATGTAGGCAATATTAGGTTACATTTCACTGCCTAGCCCCTCGCAATGCTTCTCAAAGCAAGTCTGTTGGACGTTGAGGTCTTTTTTTTCTTTCCAGAGAGCAACAACAAATCCACTCCACTGGGGGGAGGGGGAAGAGGTTAGGCAAATGTCCCCTATTTTAAAATTCACCTGAGCATGTTGCCCTCCTTTAGTCTACAATGCTCACTACATTATGGGGAAAGATGACTTCCCACTTAATAACAAAAGTTGAGTAGAAAAAGTTACTTACCTGCGGTAATGATGTTTCTTGTAGATACTCTATCTAGTTGCAGATTCATCACCTGTAGAATAATCCCAGGTGCCAGACTGGATCCGGAATCTCCAAAGACTTCACATTGCCAGTAGGGCACCATGAATCTTGCAAAGGGGCCATCTCTATGTGTCTCGCGCTTCGGGCAGTAATGCTTGGCAAAGGTGTGGCCTTCTACACCTCAAGGGCAGGCAGAAGTGGTGGTATTGACCCTAGTAGAATGGGTTCCAATCCTTTCTGGAGGATCCTTCTTCGCCAAAGAATAGCAAGGTTTTGTTACAAAATATGATCCACCTTAAAAGGTTTCTGACCGTGCCACTTTCCCTTTCTAGAAAGAATGGGACCCAACAAAGAGTTGGTCATCCAGTCGTATGTGTTTTGTGAGATCCAGGTAGTAGCCGATATGGATCTTGCAAAGGAGACATCCCTATGTGCCTCACACTTTGGGAAGTAATGCTTGGCAAAAGTTGACCTTGCAGTGGTCTGCTACGGAGACACCACAGACGAGGGCAGAAGTGGTGGATTTGGTCCTGGTGGAATGGGCTTTGCTCAGTTCTCAAGGATACTTCTTGGCCAAAGTAATGCAAGGTTTGATGCTCAGTATGATCCACTTTAAAAGGGTCCTGACTGCACCATTTTCCCCTTCTTGGCAGCATAGAACCCAAGAAAGAGTTGATCATCCACTTGTATGTCTTTGGTGTGGTCCAGGTAGTAGTTGACAGACCACTTAGGATCCAATCTATGCAACTGCTCCTCCTCCTATGTGAGATATAGAGGGGATAAGTGGTAAGGGTGATGGACCGACCCAAGTGGAAGGGATTTAACACTTTTGGCAGGAAAGTAGCCCTGGAGCACAAAACCAGCTTGTCAAAGAAAATGGAAGCAAAAGGTGGCCGTGAACTAGAAGTTTAAATTTCACTCACCCATCTTACCAAAGAATGGCACTCAAAATACTCTTTTTAGTGTCACATCCTTAAGGGACAACTATGCAGTGGCTCAAACAGAGTCCCTATTAGAAAAGTAAAAGCTCAGTTAAGATCCCATTGTGATACAACAAAGGAGCTTGCAGGATACATGTTCGTCAGTCCCTACAAGAGATGCATTACAACGGGGGATTCAAAAAGGGACAGCTAGTCTGGCAGGCAGAGGAATACTGACAATGCAGCCAAATATCCCATGAAAGTGCCAATCGCACAACTACTTTAGGCAAGGCTCATATTGTAGAACATGTTACACTTTGGCATGCAAGGGGTCCACATTGTTGTCAGCGCACCATCCAAAAAAGTTACTCCATTTGCTAGAGTAAGCTGTTTTGGTGGAAGAGCAATGGGCAGATAGAATGATGTCAAGCACCTTTGGTGGTCCCTGAAAGGGACTTGAATGTCCATGCTCAGTCCCCAGGCATATAGGTAGAGGCTTTGCTGATTGAGGTGCATAACCATTCTCTTCAACCGAGAGAGAAGGTCCAGGCTGAATGGCTGCTTGAGCAGGGGACAACTAGAGAAGTGCAGAGGATCCGCGTACCATACTTTCCTTAGTCGATCTGGAGCTATCAGAATGACGTGACCCTGTTGTAGCAGACCTTCCTCAGAACCTAAAGAATCAAAGGTATGAGGAAGTGTATAGTGTAGCGGAAAATTCTATTTCAACTGAAACATGTTCCCCAATCCTCTTCTAAACAGATACTGGAGGACATAGAACTGCTGGCATTGAGTATTGTCAACCTGAGGAGTGCAACATCAGGTGAAGATGTTATGAACTAACTGCAGCACAAGACGCCACTTGTGATTGCCAAGATAATGCCTGATCAGGATGTCTAGTCTGACATTTAGAGACCCAGATAGGTGATTGGCGGTGAACCAGATCCCTTCACAGTGTGCCCAGAATCACTGCATCAGTGCTGCCAGGCAAAGGAAGTGAGACCCTACTCCTCCTTGTTTGTTCACATACCAGATTGCTATCACATTGTCCATCAAGATCTGGATGGACCAAAATTGGATGTAGGGTAGGAAGGCCTTCAGAGCCAGCTGAAATTGCCAGCAGGTCCAACAGGTTAATGTGAAGTTTCTGCTCTTTCTTGAGCACCACAAAGCGTGTACGATCCCTAACCCATATTCTGGTTCATCACTAACTCGACTGCTCCTTTCAGTAGGAATGCTACCATTTGTCATTTACTTTTGCAGTATGGCTAGGTAGTCAGGGAGGAGGGGAAGAGAAGGAATGCAGGGGACTTATGGGTGGTTAAGTTTGAAGGAAGTTAAGGGTGTTTCCTCTTTCTATTATTTGGAGGACTCATAGTTTGCAGTAATAGTTTTCAAGGCTGGGAGAAATAGGGACATTCCCTCACCTGCAGGCTCCAAAAAGGTTTGGGAAGTGAACTATGACTGCTTGCCTGGTGGCATAGGGAAATACAAGGAGGAGAAGGAGGCGGATTGTTGGGTGGATCTATGGCCCTTTCCTTTGACTCTGCCTCTGTACTGTCTGGCCATCATGTTTGGTTGTTACTTGCTCTGATGCTGGTATTGTACTTGCAACTGGTGAAATTAGTATCGCTTCAAGAAGCCAGGAAAGCACCAACATTGGTGAGATTTCAGAAAAGGGTCAGGTAGAATCATGTCGTCAGGTACATGAGGCACTACCACTTAAGAAATATCCCATAAGGCGCCTGTGTGGTGTGCGAGAAGACTACTGGCATTGATGGACTTCAGAGCCATACTTCTCACCAAGAACATCTTATTTCCCCAGGCCTCCAGGTGTTTTTACTCTCGAGTTAAGGGGACCATCAGAAAATTCCGTTGTCTGTCTTGATCAATGGGATCTGGATGACTAAGCAGTCACGTGAATGGGGGGTTAACAGGAAAAATGGGTCACCTTGAGCAGGACGATAATGGCGTGTCACATTGAGAGGATTTAAATCAGTTCCAAAAAGGTCATATATCCTGTTTCTGTACTTTTCCTATTCAACTAGCTCTTGGGCTTCTCTTTGTGACCTATCAAGTGGCATGTCTTTAGGGACCGGCAGTGGAGGGGGAGGTGGCACCAGCAGAGGTGGAGCTGTCCAAGGTTGAGGCAGTTGAAGTGTTGGGTAGTGGAGCGTGGGATCAAATGAGTGTGGAGTCAGCATTGGCCCAAGTGGGATGGTGCAAAGTGGCGTCAGAGCCATAGGCTAAGATACCATTAGGCCTGAAGATGCACTTAATGGTATTGATGCTTTGGTAAAGATTGAATACATGGCGCTCAAAAACACCATTGTGTCCGAACCTGTAGTTGGAAAAATCAGGGAAGGATGAAGTTGGCATCAGGAACTCTGGGTGTGAAAGCCCTGGCACTGAAGGATCCAGAAAAGATGGAGATAGAACTGGTGGAGATGAAGGTGTGTTCATGGCAGGGTCCAGTGGAGACCCTAGAGACGGGCTACTCAGAGGGCATTAACTGGTTCAATGGCAACCAAATCCAGTTCCGAGGATGAAGATCCTGTGAGAGTTAGAGGGGCATATGTACATGGAGTTAACGCAATGTAGCATCATTTTTTTGATGTTTCGGCAGCTTTTTTATTGCCATATTTACAAGTTGGCGTTAACTGTAGTTAGCGCCAGTTTTCCAATGTAAACGTGAATTTTTAGGATATCCACTTCTGTTAGTGGGACTTAATGAAAATGAGATGAAAAAACTCCCGCTAACCCCACTTCGCGATATTTACAAGGAATTCCTTGTATGGTGCAAAACCAAAAAACTGCCTCCAACTCCAGTTAGAGGCAGTTTTTAAGACCAGAAAATATCTGGTCCTAAAAACAAACACTTGGGGCCTCATTTCAGAAGGTTTTGGTGCTGGACAGCGCTGCATAGAATGTTACTGGGATGCCCTCAGACAAAATCACAGGGCAGGAATGCACACACTCAATAAGATAGGGTGCATTCCTAGGGCTCATTAATGAAAAGTGTTGCATCGCTGTGACAAAACAGCGTTGCAAGACTTTTCACTATGCCCTTCTTGTGACACCATGGATGCTCTGTATTCACTGTACTGCGCTCAACTGTCGCTATTAATGACAGATATGTTTGGAATCCTGACATATCTGTAAGCGCTAAAGTAACGCATTGCTGCAGTTGTGTCACAAGCATGACAAAATTCCAGCAATGCAAGGGGCCAGCTTATCCCTGTGGCACTGCGTCACCCTTACGCTGCCATGAGGCAGGCGTAAGCTACTGATGCAGTGAGGTCCTACAATTGTTGCAGTGAAATCTGATGGATTTCACTGCGCCACTCCTATGAGGCTTTGTTGCAAGGGAATTCCCACCCTGCATACATCATACCTGATGCGGGTATAATGTGGCACAGGGCTTCACAAGGGTACACATATGCCTAGATGCATCAGTTTGCAAATGCGGTGCACCGTGGTGCAAGAATCAAGATGCAGGTATCTCAAGAAAATGATGCTCGGCAGGGTGAAGCTGTCAGAGCGGCTCATGAGTAAGCCCCTCTGCCTTTTTCTCCTATGTTGGCTCACAATGGCTGCCATGCACCAATGCAGGCACCCTTGCGCAATAGTGCATGGGTGACTGTGTTGCAGAGTTGATTGATGTTGTGGCTCTATCTCCTCCCAAGACATCTGCAGGTGGGGCTGGACTAGTGGAGGGCTGGAGTACCAGTTGGCCTTCTTGGTGTGCGGATTGCCTGGTCTTTTCCTGAGCAGTGCCATGGTGTCAGCACAGTTGGAGGTTGTGTGCTGCAGGTTTGACATCTGTAAGCATTGGCGGAGTGGTGGTGCTGAAGAAATTGACAGGAAGTTCTTTGGTGGCCTTGAACCAGCTGTGACGGGGGCAATGATGGCAATGGCGTGTACAGAGAGGCCTGGGGTGTGGCTGACTCTGAAGTTCCCACTGGTGGAGAAGATGGGCATGAGCGTATGTCAGGCTACGTGGGTTGGTGCAGTGAGTAGCTGCTTGAGTCTAATGTGGGCGAGGTTCCCCAGGAGGGGGGTGGTGTTCTGGTAACTGGGGTTGTCCAGGTGGAATTAGAGGTCTCCGAGTAGGATGTAGTCAGTGGATGGCGGAGCCTGAGGTACGAAGAGGTTTAAAGCGCCATCAGGGAATGGGGAATAATGGCCTGGGAGGCCTGTAGATCAGGATGACATGGAGGGTGTTGTTGGGGTTAGTCCAGATCTGTAAGTAAGTGACGGTGTTTGATGGTCACCGTTGGGTCATTAGAGTGTGTGGTCAGTCAGAGTGTGCTTTTTTAGACAGTTGCAATGCTTCCTCCTGGATGCTCAAGGTGGTCAGTGCGGGCAAATTTGTAGCCATCATGGATTGTGATGGCGATGTCCGGTCCAGAGCAGAGGTTGGTCCAGATTTCTGTGAAGAAGGCTAAAGAGGTGGCGTCGAGAATGTTCCAGATTTCTTTTGTGTGTTTGTGGAGGAACCGCAAGTTGAGGAGGATGCAATTGAGCCCGTCGGCTGTGCTGTTGGTCGGCTGGGCGGCAGAAGGGGCTGGTGTGCTGAAGTGGCAAAAGGTGCATTTGCAGTTTCAAAAGGCACAGGGTGCAAGATAATTCTACAGTGTTGCTTGATGGCAGGCGGTGTGGCATCCAAGGTTGATTGCGAGGAGGGTGCTGCTGTCATAGTGGTGGAGTGTCCAAGCGGAAGGGTCCTTTGTGCTGGGCGCGGTCCAGGGGCAGACGGATACAGACATGCTTGCCTTTGGTGCACCAGTGGTACGCCCGCTGCGCATGGCTGCACAGCAGGCACCCGTAAGTAGTGCTGTGGGGGGACTGAACAGCTGGGAGATGGGAAACAGGGGAAAGGACACTGGAGGGGTGGGGCATTGGGGAGTGGGGGCTGTAAATATACTTTTTAAATTCTTACCTTGAGGCCGGGTCCCGTGTCTTCTGTGCTCCTGCTCTCCTGAGTCTGCACACGGGAACAAGAAGCAGACAGCCAGGCTCCCTCCCCTAAGCCAATCACAATGCTTCAATGCTGCATTGTTATTTTTCCTGAGCACTGTGACAAGGCGTTCAACCAGGGGGTGGAGGGGTGGGCATGTACTCCATGCAGGCTGCAATACAGCCGGTATTGCAAACAGGGAAGTGCACATGACTGCTTTGGGTGGCCTTGAATGGGCATACTACTCTGCTCCTGCCCTGCTCTGTGAGTAGAGCAGCCCCACCCACCCTCCCACCCGCAAAGGAATATAGCATGAGTACATCATAAAGTTATCAGCATGTTATGTTTCCTCTTCTTGCACTGCGGATGAGCCGCCTCTGGGGGTGTGTCACTGTTAGATTTGGGGGTCTCTAGTTGTCAGAAGTAGGTACCTTTGACCAAATAGATACCCTTGCATCTAGTCAGGGTAAGGGGGTACACTCCTCAAATAACACCTGCTCACCCCCTTGGTAGTTTGGCATGAGCAGAGGCAGTGTGTAAAACATTTGTGAACACATACAGTAATCCAGTGGCAACACTACAGATGGACACCACCCAGGTTTTATATTAAAAATAAGTATTCTTTTTATAGATTTAACACGAGACCACAAACAACAAAAATTCACAATACTGTACTTAAAAATGGTAGAAATAGCTTAGTTCTTTTAAGATGGTAAATGCGACACTTTGAGTTTAATGTTCCTTGGGATGCATAACGCTATACAACGAAAGTGTAGCAGGGAAGGTGATGCGTCGGTTCCTTACACGCAAGAACAGTGATGCGTCGGGTTCTTCTCGGCGTGGAGAGGTGAGGCGTCGTTTTTTTACTGCGCTTCCGTGGCGATGCGACCAGCAGTGCCATGATGCGATGAAGATCGGTGCAATGAAACAAAAGGGTGTCTTCTTCTTGATGCAACAAAATGCGTGACCGCTCGACGGCCGTGCAGCGGCTCAACGATTCTTCTGAGCAGCGACAGGCCCTGTGACACCCTTCTCCAGTGATTCGACGGCGCCTGCTGCGATGGCGACACTCTTCTCTGGTGATGCGGTGCGCTTCGGTGATTGCTGCGACGGCGACACTCTTCTCCGGTGATGCGGTGCGCTTCGGTAATGCAATGCGACATCGACAGCGGCAGAGGCAACACCCTTCTTCAGTGATGCGATGACAGCGGCTGCGGCATGCTTCTCTGATGATGTGAGGGCATCTGCTTCGACGATGACACTATTCTGCGGTGATACGAGGCGCTTCTGCGATGCGAAGCAGCAGTGGTGACACCCTTCTTCAGTGATGTGACGACTGCAGCTGCGCGACAACACGCTTCTTCTTCGTGAGTCGCGCTTCCAGCCCCTTGCAACACGCAGTCCCTCAGAAGGCCCAGCACAACAGCAGGCACTTCAAAAGAACTCAGGGGAGCTGGTTGGTAAAGTCTTTTGTCCTTGAGACTTCAGCAGTAGGTAAGCTCTATCTCAAGCCCTTGGAGATCCTTTACAAGTTGATTTGAAAGTAGCACACTTCCTTTCTCTTTTCTTTGGCAGTCAGGCAACCTCTGCAGGTCAATCCCCCAAAAAGCACTCAGATTAGGAATAGTCTCCTCCTCAGTTTCTCTGGTTCCTCTCCTCAGCAAAGGTTCTTCTTGTTTCCTAAAAGTGATCTAACGTTCTGGGGTCTGGGTCCTCCCTTTTATGTTCATTTTCTCTTTGTTATCTTAAGACAGAGAGGCATTTACCTAGTCCAATCCAGTTCTGGTCATTCCTGGAGCACTTTGTTGACAAGACTCCTTCTTTCCTTTAACTGTGCAGTCCACGGACATCAGATGTACCATAGGAGGTGGAGCCAGCATTGTGAAGGGAAGGCACAGCCCTATTCAGGTCCCAGGTGCAACTCCTCCCACTCATCCACAAGTAGATCTCTCTATTCAGACCTGTACTGACTCACCCCGTCTCCTGGAATACCCCAGCCCCTGTCATTCAAACTCCAGACAAAGAAACACAACCTAGTAGAGGCAGGCTTGGATGGTTAGACAAGAAAATACCTACTTTCTAAAAGTGGTATTTTCAAACACAGAATGGGAAAGCCAACTTCATTCTGAGTTCAGGCTTACTAAACTCGCATTTCCTACCTAGTTCCCTGAGTCAGTTAGGATTATAAGATGTTATAATCCAACTGCCCATTCGGACCTATGGGGAACAGGAAGCCTTGCAATAGTGAAAAACGAAAATAGCTGTAATTTACTCTTAGGACATGCCACAGACATCAGGGCATGTCCTACCTTTTACCTACAATGCACCCTGCCCTTGGGCCTACCATAGGGTTACTAATATGCAGAAAAGGGAAGGTTTAGGGACTGGCAAATGGGTGCACTTGCCCAGCTAACATGGCAGTAACAGACTGCATACAGGCTCTTCAATGGCAGGCCTGAGACACACTTTACAGGCTGCTTCTGTGGGTTGCACAACCAGTGCTGCAAGCCCACCAGCAACATTTGACTTACAAGCACTGGGCTCATGTAGAGCACATAACTAGAGTCTGACAAGTACGCCAAATCAGCCAATCATGGAGTCACTAATCCATACACCAATTTACAATAGAGAGAGCATATGATATTTAGCACTGATCAGCAGTGGTAAAGTGCCCAGAGTCATAAACCCAACAAAAACAGGTCAGAAAAAATACAGGAGGAAGGCAAAAAGTTCAGGGATGACCCTGCAAAAAAAGTCCAACAGTCACCCATCGGTGCTAGGCCTGGGCCCAACTCAAACTTCCGGCCTCCTCCCCAATGTGTCCCACCTTCTCCTCGCCTGGACATTGACACCATGGAGCAATCCGCTGCACATCTGTGACTCAGCCAGCAGGAGTCTCAGCCAGGTGGGATTTTACAAGCCTGGGTACAGCAGTCACCGCTAAGTCTGCTGGGGAACCTCCTGGTGAAGGTGATGCAACAGAGCCCCCTTAAGCGTGAAGTTGCAGGGCTTCCACCACGCAAGTTCAGCGCAGCTCAGGGGCCTCACCCTCCACAGCATCCGGCCAGTGCAACAACCTCTGTTCTGTGATGCAGAGAGGCACCATTTGTAATCTCCTCCTTGCACCCAGGTGTGGTGGAAGCGCATGGTATGCAATGCCAACCTCCCTATGTTGGTGCACAGAAGCACCTCTATCATTCACAGGTTTGAGGGGCACCAGGCAGTCTTCTCACACAGGCCAGCAGCGTGTCTCCATGTGACCTGGCAGCCTTCACCACCAGGTAAGGGTGATCAGAGAAGCCTCAATGTCTACCACCAGGCCCAACAACTCCACAGCACCTCCACATCCCATTCCAGGTCCTAGACGCAGACCCAGCGAGGCCTCCAGGCCCCAAGGACTGTCCACACTTTCAAGGTTTTGGATGCCATGGTGTTGCAAGGAGTGTGCAATGATAAGTGATGTGTCACCGGCTTTGCCCAGCTGTGCACCTCTTTTCATTATTGTAGCCTGAATTTCCTTTTCCCCTGGATCTCTGGCTGGTCATCCTGGCTGTTGAGGGACTTGGGGGGTTGTTTATCCGTGCTGCACTTTGCCCTGGCTGCTCCATTCTGCATTCCATTGGTTTTGTTTCCTATTTTTTAGTGGAGGTGGACTTATAAGTTAGTTTGCCTCTAGAGGCAATAAAGTCACTTTGGGCTGACTAAATTGAGTTATTTTGCCGCTAATGGGCTTTTATCAGTTTTTGCCCGTTAGCGTCAAAATTTGTATTGCCTTCACGCTAGTGTTAGCAGCAGTTTTCACTGCGGCTACCTGAATCTATTGCCATGTAGCGATATACTATAAATACATCGCTAACAGGTTTTTGGTGATAGGCCGCGCTAAGAAAACTGCCACTAACGAGCATTAGCATTAGTTAGCAGCAGTTCTTGTACAGAGTGCGTTATTCCTCTTTATTTCCTATATGAAGAGTGTGAGGAGGGCAACCCTCGAGCAAGGTCTTGAACACTGCAAGTACTCTTCTCATCTCTGGCTCGGGTAATGAAGTGTTTTGTCTCCTGCTCTTTCATGGTCTTCGAATGAATGCTTCAACAGGAGTTGCAAGCATGGGAGTCGTGGTCTGACCTGAGGCACCATAGGTAGCTGAGGTAGGGATCCGTAATGGATATTTGTCACTCAAAGTCCCTACATGGCTTAAACCAGCCCCCAAATAATTTAGAAGGAGACATGGTAAAGCACAAAAAAAAATTCAGGAACTATTTTCAGACAGAGCAGGCTGGGGATCCAAGTTGCAGGTGCAGAAAAAGGCTAATTGATGGTATTAGGCTGAGGTCAGTGCTGTATGGCTTCAGTGATGTCATCTGACACCACTTCCGGTGCTAATATGATATGGAGCCAGAGCCCTCCACTTGTGATGTAAGAGCTTTGAAGCTTCTGGACCCAATCTGGAACCTGTGAAGATTCAATAGGTGAGGAATCTACACATAAAAGTTTCCATCGGAATGAGTGGATTTACAGACGATGTGTTTGAATTCTTGGGGCCTATTTACAAGTCCCTTGCGCTGCTGGTGCATCACTTTTAATATGGGAAAAAGTGACATACCAGCAGCGCTAGGGGCTTGTAAATAAGCTCCCTTATCGTTTACTTCTAGAAGCAATCAGTGGCATGATATCTTTGTACGGCAAAGGTGGACTGGGAAGCAGAACGAGCAATAGATATTTTATTACTGACATTCATTGCACCAAGTAAATGGGTAGAGCAAAAATGTTGCTGCCTGACACTTTCCATGGTAGCTCTAGAAGCTCCATCCAATATGAAATTATTTTGTACTTTAAAATTTTACGTGATGGTGAAGATGTCGTATTTTGACGATGGCTGGGTTAGCGCTTGGCTTTGCTACACGTTTCCCGCTTAAATTAGCTATACATAGAAACGCCATTTTGTATGTAGTGGCGGCCATCTTAGATCATGAGCGGCCTCGTGGCCAGCGTGCCCTTTAGTCCTTTGTCCGTTCCACTGACCACTCGAGTCTGCCCAGCAACAGGCTATTTTTAGTATTGGTCAAGCTCACACATGCGCAGTTCACACTGACCAGTCACTCCTTAGGAAAGTGCCGCAAACTGACCAGTGGGTTTGAAACCCTCCAATGAGCTGGCAGTATTCCAAATCATGCCCGTATATGTACATAATGTTCTGTAACTTTGTGCCGCGTGTTCGTTTTATTACCTGTAGAATTGTATAAAAGAGGGGGTCACACCGATGTTCGGTGTGATACCTCTTGCATTACCGAAGGGTGCTGTATGAGTGTACCACCACCCCATGGGGTCTTAATAAACTTGTTCTTTGACTTTTACAGTTTCCGTGCCAACAGTTCTTCCAATGTATGTGGGTTATCTTCGGAACATGTAGGCCTTGGGAACCCGATACAACAAAGAGGTAAGGTAAATTAATTCTTTATGCTAAACAATGTATTCCTCTCTGGAGGTGGAAGTGTTCACCACCTTTCACTGCCGCCCAAGCAGAAACCTTCAGTGCTGGATGGCGAAGTTTGTAAACTGCTGGGAAGTAAATAGCCAGCCTTATTAAGACGAAGCGAATTTGATAGGAAGTATGGTAGAGACTCTGATGAAATATATGTACCCAAAAAGCTAAACATTCAGCTTCATGAACTAAATAGAGCGCTACAGAATTGGTGCCTGCTCACAAGGTCCTCGTGCCAGCTCATCCTGTGACAGTTCTCCTGTACAGCTTGACCCAGTCCTCTGCTCGTTTCTTGCTCTGTTTTCCCTTTTCTGCTTGTTTTTCTGCCCTATGTTTTGCCTTTCTTACTCATTTCTCTGCACTCCATTTTACCTTTTCTGCTTGTTTCTCTGCTTGCTGTTTTGTCTTTTTGTCTGCTCTGTTTTGCCTTTCCTGCTCGTTTTTCTTCACTCTGTTTTAGCCCCTCTGCTAGTTTTTCTGGCCTCCGTTTTGCCTTTTCTGCAAATATTTCTGTCCTTTGCATTTTCTGTTCATTATTCTACCCTCTGTTTTGCCCCTTCTGTTCTATTTTGCATTTTCTGCTCATTTTCCAGCCCTATGTTTTACCTTTTCTGGTCATTTCTTCCCTCTTCCGGTCCTTTTCCTCCTCCCGCCGTTTCCCTCCTCCCTTCACCCAGTGCTCTTTCCACCCCTCAAAACCTGCTTGATGAATGCCGCATCATGACTCCATTGAGAAGGAGCTTGTGCCTACACCCCCTGCGAAAGTTCTCCTTTCCAGCTCGCCTGCAGTCCAGTACCATCTGCAGCTTGTTTACCTGCTGCCCTCTGTATGTGCCTCCTCTGCTAGTTTCTTGCTCTGATTTGCCTTTTTCTTCTTGTTTTGTGCCCTTTATTTTGACGTTTTCTGCTTGTTTTTCTGCCCTCTGTTTTGCCTTACCTGCTTGTTCTACAATACATTTTTGCTTTTTCTTCTGTTCCGTTTTGCTGCTCATTTTTCTGCTCTCTGATTTGCCTCTTCCTGCTTATTTTTCTGCCCTCTGCTTTGCCTTTTTTTCTGTCCTCTGGTTGGCCTTTAATGTTTGTTTATTCGCCCTCTTTTGCTCTGTTTTGCTTACTCTGCTCATTTTCCTATTCTCTGTTTTGCCTTTTCTGCTTGTTTTTCCGCCCTCTGTTTTGCCTTTTGTGCTTGCTTTTTTTTCTTTTGCTGATTGTTTCTTCCCTCTCCCAGCCCTTTCCTCAAGACCTGGCTTTCGACTGAGACCTTGCATCCCAGCACCCAGATACCCCCAGGGGTGACAGTGTCTCAGTCTACAAATGCTGTTTGATTGATTTGCCCAGAGCAGTTGGTCATGCTCACAAAATTTCACTCACAGTCATTACTCAATGAAAAGATGACCAGAGCTCCAACCTTCTTGCTGACCTAATCTGTTTTTTTTTTGCATGCTAGTGTAGCTGTCATGTTGATGTTTCGGCGAGGAGGCCTTCATCAAAACATGGTCATATATTTGCAGAAGGAAGGTCCTTCTACAAATGTGACGTAAACAAAAAACTTTTCAATGTGGTTTGTGCATTACATTTCTTAAAATTCATACACCTCCAAATCAGTATCAGACATATACTAAGAAGTGATATACTGCCATGCACCTATAAAATTTCAATGTCAATCAATATCACTTTATAATACTCACTAATTAGGCAAGATCACACAAAAGTGGGTATTGAGGGAACTTCCTAACTTTAGCATAATAATATACATTTAGAAAAGTGGTAAAAATAGACTGCATTCTTATTTGTATACATTCAGCATTGTTTCTTGCAAATCGTATATGTTATTTAGGCCCAGGTGAAATTTCAATTACACAGGCATAATTGGCAGGATTTGTGGAATTTCGGATTACACTTGTTGGCAATTGTGATGGCAGTGGTAATAGTGGTTTTGGAAATGGTGCTGCCAGTACTAATGAAAGTCTTAATGGTAATGGAAGTGGTAATGCCAGTATTTACTTGGTAATTGCTGGGGAAGCAGTGATGGTATTGTCAATGGTGATGTGATAATGATGGTGTGTCAGTGATGATAGTGATGGTGGAACTAGTGGTGCTGAGAATATAAATAGTAATGGTAATGTTTGTGTGCGCTAGTAGTGGTTGAAAATGTGCCAGTGATATTTGTGGCAATGGTAAGAATGGTGGTGTCAACAGTTTTGGTAATTCTAGTTGTAAAGATGGTAGTAATAATGGTGGTGGTCATGTTGGTGGTGGTAGTGGTGGTAACACCTGTGCCTACCATCTTTGTTTTTGCAGCTAGCCAGCATCACACCCAGCAGGAGAGGTGGTGTCCGATGAACTAGTTTTGATTGACTATAGAGGAGGGATTGCTCATTTATGGCCACACCTCTAACACAAAAACAAGAGCTCTGCCCAAGGGAAGAAATGTTCTGCCATGTTGGTTTTGAACAAAGAAGGCCTCTGCAGGATTGACTACAGTAAAGCACATAGTTAGTGCTAGGAAATAGGTATGGTCATCCGTGGGAACCTTTACTACATTGGTCAAGGAGTGGCCAGAAGTTTCCCCCACTCACAGGCTGGCACTGATCACTTTTAGACTTGTGGAAGAAAGATGAGAATTGAACCTGCTGTCTGTGACCAGAAAAGAGCATTGAAGACTGGACCTGCTGTTCTTCTTGAACCCAGGACATAGAGGTGGACTCTAAGGATCATAAGGCTGACCTCCTGTTATGGCTATAAGGATTTAAGACGTTTCAAGAGGCTTTTTCCTGCATTTCCAGCTGACTAGTCCCAACGGAACCCTGGACCTTTCTATTGGCCTCTGCTGGAGTGACTCTTGACCCCTAGTCCTGTCCTCAATACCCTGGACCTTTGGGTGGTGTTGAAGTGTACTAAAGTTTCCTGAAACCTTGGACCCTAAGAACAAATTGGGAACCAGAACAAACCTGCCAAGCCGACTCGGCGAAAGTGTATTGCAGCTGAACCAAATATTCTGGTTGTTATCACTATGTTCTTCTCCTCAGCAGAAACATCTGATTCAACAGGACATTGTGGTGAAGGTATTCAGTCTTGTGGACCCCTCTTCAGCTACAGACTGCAGCTTTGCCCAGTTAGAGAAATCAGAGCTCCAAAAAGAGACTGAGCCCGAAGGTAGCAATCTTCACCAGGGGAAGGCACAAAATGTATCTGCTCGGTAACAGGCCTCCCTTATGTGAGAAATTTGAATTACTCATGCTCAAAGCTTTTCCACCAAAAGCCAACAGCTTCACAGAGACCCTGGCCAGCAGATAACAGATGATCTGAAGCCCTGTCTGGCCACAGTCTCCTGCATTGCCCCAATGAGGATTTTTGACTAAGTCGAAAGGTACAATTTTTCTCACTGGTCATTGTACCCAACCTGCGCTCCATCGCGGTCAGCCTCAAAACTTAACCTTGTTCCAGTCAAGCGACAACCAGATGACTGTAATTGGTCCTTAATGCTTTTGGTGCTATGTTGTGTATTAACATTTTAAAATTCATAACTCCTGTTCTACGCTATTAATTTTTTTCATTTTGGTGTCATTTGATGTATTGAAACCTACTCATTTTTTCTAAATTAGTTTGAGATTATTTTTATTGTGCTTTTTTAACTTTATTACTGTTTGAGTACTAAATACATGCTTTACATGTTGCCTCTAAGTAAGGCCGATCTGCACTGTGTCATAGCTACCAGGGTGTTGAGTTTAGGTTAAATTAATCTTCACTCCAAGCTTATATTGAGAGGTGGTGGTGAAGCATCAAAGTGCTTCACCCTGGCAAATACTGTAGTTAATATTTGAGGTGGGTACTAACCCCCTCAACTACAACTCCAATATTTTACAATCTCTAAACTTTGGGGCTTAAGGTCAAAGAAAATCTCTAGAATTCGAAGAAGCAGATAAAGCAGTATGGTGATCCACACTGAACCTCCATCCCTCAATATAAGCTTGGAGTTAAGATCATGTTGCCTTCACAATAACTATACCTTTTAGCCTACAGGTTTTTTTTACAATAGATCTGTGGTCCATTCAAGATAATTCAATGTACCAGTCCAATAGTTTTAGAACTTCAACTGGCCTCGACTTTGAAAATTCATTCATTGTTTCGGCATTCTATGTTCTTACTACTTCCAAATCTGATCAACAATATTCCAAAACATGAATTACAAAGCATCTGCGACTCCTGAAGGCAAAGAGAAAAATTCAATTTGTTGTAAGCTGAATAGACTGCCTGGAGATCAATTTTATGAAGATGTACTTCTACTAAGGTTTCCATTCTTGAAGCAATTCCTTAATACACCTGAAGCTTTGGTGTGGGGTATGCTGTCATGCATTTCCGAGTCAAATCTTGCCCCGAAAACTGCAATGTGAGCTGGATTGGAAGCAGTCTGCACTTGGATGGTGTCGAGAAGGGCCGCTGCATGATACATTTCCCTCGCTACAGCCAACTCATCTATAAGTCTTTTACCTGCACTTGTCGCTCTGTGCTAGATGCAGGCAACAATGTGTTAGGATTCGGGCTAGTCCCTTCTTTGTGACCATGCTTTTACATCACATGACCGGGGAGTGGTTACAAAAACTAGTCCTACCTTTGGCTCAGTGCTCGATATTGCCAGTGTTTAGATTCCCTTCCTGGTTGGTGGTTTGAGAAACGTGCTGAGCAGAGCTTCCTCTCTGCTCCCCTAATCCTTTGTAGTTCACCCTTCCCCTCTCACGGGCTCGTGTAGAGGTTTTTTTCCTTTTGTTTCCAGATCCTGCCTTGCTTTTGACCCGTTTTTTGTGTTGCGTGTTGTCTGTCACTAGAGTGTTAGAGGTATCCAGGTATATTTCCCCTTGTTGTCTTCCCTTGTTTTGTATTGTGTCAGCACCTTTTGTGTGCATTTGTTGAGGGTTCGGGGGCTCCCGTTCTCTACAGCGTGTCTTCTACGCTGAAGCGCTGAGGGACGCTGCAAGCACGAGCGCGTCTCTGTTTTGTAGGCGATTCGCCTCTTTGTGAGCGGTAGTGACGTTTCGGGTCACTCCGCTGCTGTTTGTTTTGAGAAACGCGCTGAGATCGTAGCGCTACGGAAGGCTCCTCGTTCATAGCCTCTCCTTGTTATGTTTAGTTTTCACGGGGTTTTTTCGGTAAAGGCTGCTTATTAAAGCCTACCTTTTTCCCCTCATTATTGTTTATTCGGTACGAGGACCATCCGTTAAACGGCCCCTTCCCCTGCTGCCCAGTATCCCAGAGCAGCTACAGGAGTACATATTGGTTGCAGTTGCCGTACTCCATCTCTTTGCAAGGCAGAGCCTGCATGTGCCACAGGTGAGCAGGGTTGTGTGTTTGTGAAAGCGTGGTTACAGGGGGTTTGATATAGGGGTGTACAGTGTACATAAATGGTATTGTTCTGTCCTGCTTATACCTAGGTGCAGAAGTGCAAAGACCCAGGAGGCCGGGTCCCGGTACCAACAAGGGTGTAAGACTTGGTGTCTTTTCAACTAACCACCCTCTTTTCAGGTCTACCGGTGCACCCATAGAGTTTAACCTGTGGGAGTCCTGTGGGCCGGGGAAGGGGACTGGTGCATGCTACGTTCCTGCAGTGCCTGGGCCTCGTGGAGTCTAACACAATGCAGCATTTGGGGTTCATCTTTCTGCATTTTGAAAGCCTACTAGAAAAGTATGGAAGAGGCAACCACTTCCTCTCAGAATTCCCCTCAGAAGGTTAGCAGGAGTGAGGAGTTTCAGTATGTTTTCCCAAGCCCAGATGACAAAAATTCCTACACTTGCTGAACTTCTAAACCCAGTCTGAGATGAAGCATTACAGTAATTATGGAATAGCTTACTTTTTGATATTTTATATAAGGAGGGGTCAGATTGGTCTTCCTTGCACCACATTGTTTCAGGGAGAGTTTTGTTTGTCACGTACATCACCATATTGTTCTCATTTTGGTCCAAGATGTATCTTGTAGTGTTTCATTAGGGCTCAGGAATAACTTTTGCACCACTTCAAAATATGCTTTCAGCATTGTTGGACATAAGAAGATCTGAGCGTCTAACTGAGGAATCAACCTTTAGAGGTTTTTCTCTGTTCAGTTTTTTCCACTGCGGATTTCCTTCTTGGAGGTGCTTGTCTTTAGTGAAGTCCTGAATGCTTTACACTAATTGATAGTTCTTTAAGTAAAATGGAATTTTAAAATAAATGGTTTCTTATGAGCGTTACTCTATAGAACAGCCTAACGTGACCATATGGTAACATCAGTAGTTTCATAAACAAATGAAAGGAATAATTAAACCCTGTACCGCAAGTGTTAATATCTGAAAATTATTGAAATTACCCACCTGTTTGGTTGGTAATGCTTCCTTCTGAACATGGAATGCACTCAAAGCAACACCTTGGCCTCCCCTCTACAACTGATTTTCTATATCCTGGAATACAAGGCTTGCTGCAGACTGAAATGGGTACCTGATTTTTAGGATAAACAATTAGAAACAGTTAGAAAATGCAGAGTCTCAAAAAACTTTTGTGCCTGATGAAGCAAAGACCGAGTGCCTCATTTAGCGTGTGGTGGGTTGTAGTGTGTCAGTCAGAATGGAAGAGGACATTACATTCACCAACTTGATGAACTACCATGTGCCAGATGTATAGATCACCACTAACCCAGCGGTGATCCCTGTACCTTCAGATGAACTGCTGTCATGTCTGTTCCTCTAAAAACAGAAAATGTTTGGTGTTTGCTGTGACAAAAGTAGATTTTTAGTTGGGGTGGTTGTGAGACCTCACTAAGTAATAATGTCACTATTCAATGTCAGTCACTCTTGATTTTATATTAGATGTCCAGTGAGGTGATTGCTAACCTTGACTGCCCTGACGTATTTGCCACTACCTTTGAATTGGCAACGAAACATGTTGGCCATCCTTGAAGTGGTTCCCAACATGCTGTGTTCCTAATATTGGGCGAACTCATGTTTTGGATTAAAAGCTGCGAGTATGTGTGTGAGTTTAGCTCAATGAGACTTCTTGTGTCTCATTTTTCACTGGGTCTTCTCTTAACATTTAATTTTCACACCCTCCCTACACTGGATACACACCTCTTTTCAAATGAGAAAGTTATCAATAATGATAAGTATGTGGGCAAGCTGATGAGAACCTGCCAGTAACTCCTCCGGTGGTGAACACGTGAGATACATTCTCATTTCTCCACACTTTTTTCTTTGTGGCACACATACACGTAATACTTTTTTTGAGTGTTGTTTGTTAAGTGATCTGACTGATGACTGGTTTCTCCTTTCTGGTTGTTTTAAATTATTAATCAATTAGGCACAGGGGATTAGGTCGGAGTGCATAAAAAAGCATCTGAGTTTGGGAAAAGATAAGAGTATCGTCCCATACTAACCCAAAATACTTATAGATTTGATGAGAGTGCCCAATAGTTCTAGGTCCTTGCTGTTTGACCATTCATTTGATATCTTGGAGGTAGTACTTAGCACAAGGGTAGGGTAACTACATGTTTGCCAAAGGGGAAGTTTGTTGGTCTAAAACAAATAACCAGTGTACCTCACACCTGAGAAGTGTGGTCATTATTTTATTGTTTTACGTTTGTGAATGACAGGGTTTTTCTGGTAGTGACAGAGAGGAAAACCACATCACACAATCCACTCCAAATAGACTTTAAGTTCCATGTTAACGTGTTGAGAAATGGATTGTTCCATCAAAACATCAGCAGATATCCTATCTGACTTATAACAAGGGTCTATAATGCACTTGTAATATGGCATCTAAATAAGGCCCTGATTCAACAAAAATGTTTACTATTACCTGCTTTGCAAGGCAAAGCATATAAACTCTCTATATTTTTCTAAGTAAATATTTGTACATAGTGAACAGCCAGTCTAGTGCATGTTGATAACACCATTTGGAATGAGAGGATGTTAGAAACTGTGTTACTGTTTGAATAGGGTATGAGCCTTGATCAAGCAGCAACCACTTCTCGTGTCAGGGTAAGTGTCAGGAAAACCCTAATTTTACCTGTGCTCGACCTCTGGTAACTTGGCACAGAGCAGTCAGGCTTAACTTAGAGGCAGTGTGTAAAGTATTTGTGCAACACTACAAACAGTAAAACTGTGAAAATGCCACCCTAAAAGATTCCACAGCAGGTTAGAAAAATAGAGCAGAATTTAATAAAAATAACAAAATCAAAACAATGCAAAGTTCATTGAGTAGAACTGGAGATTTTGAATTTCAAAATTTTAAGTAAAAATAGCACCAAGAAGCAAGAAACGTTGTTGGGTATATCTTGTCACGCTGGACCAGAATAAAGTCAAAAGTTCAGGTCAACCGCAACATAGCACATGAAGCAACAGGGATAAGTTAGGCTGACTAAACTCAATTAAGCTGGGAGCTGTGTGAATCCACGTCAAAGATGGGTTGCGCAGTTGAGGTGATACATCAGTTCTGAGATGCCGCGAGGCTGCGGTGCGAGATCCCATTGCATCAATGTTGAGAATCTTGTCAACAGGGCTTGCGATGCGGAGACCTGAGTCGAGGATGCATAGATCAGTCAAGAAGATGCTTTCATTCTGACTGCGATGCAGAGTTTTGGCATCATTGTGGAGGCTGCCATCAACGGGAAATGCAAGGAGCTTGTGCTGAGAAAAGCATTGCACAGTGGTTGTTCTGAAGGTGATGCATCAAACCCAAGATGCAGGATGTGGCGGTGATGCAAGTCTGTTGCAATGGGACCAATCCACGCAATAGCGGCAATGCTTTGGTTCTGCTAGAGTATGCGCCATTCAGCTGAGGAGATGCTTTGGTTCTTCCCAAGAATGCATTGCTCAGCAGAGGACGCATCGGTTCAACTGATAGGTTCTGGACTGGGCTGGTATCACTTGGCAGGGCAGTCTCACAAATAAATCCCTATGTAGAGAGTTAGCAGGAGGTTCAAAACTCAAGTTTATCCTCCAAAAGGTATAGCACCCAAAGAATACTTGAGGGTATTGAAGTCAAATCACAATTATGTATTGACTTATAATAGTTGGGTATCAAAAGATTTTTGAGGTCTAGGGTCTTAATGAGGGTACTAATGGCAAGGTGTGGGGTACACCTCACTCCATTGTCACACATTCCTCAGGAGGTCGGCTTTGCATTTGCACCTACTGGTCCCCCTCCACTGCCATAATCCCGGACACCTTGCCATGGAGCCCCTAGTCTAGTATGAATGGGGTATTACAGATCCACAAGAGGGACAGGTGGAGTATTAGTTACCTGATTGCATGGTTAAAATCTATCACTGCTGTCACTTATATTACCCTGGCGAAGACCCTAGACCTCCTTAGGCTCACAGAGTGGTTGAAACATGTTGGTAATTTGAATTTTTAGGTCTAGTGATGCATTGTAATTCACTAAGAGACCAACTATTAAAAGTGTTTTAAACATACCAGTGGTGCTCGCTGAATAAAGGACTGTCATGACTATACCACCAGGCGTATTTTATATCTAAATCTGTCCCCCCAAAAAACAGGTCTCAGTGTAATTGTCCTGAATATAGATTCATAAGAACTCTCAAGGATAGACTAGCTTCCCTCGGTTGAGTCCGCCGGGGTACTACTATCCTTACCCCGGTATGAGAGGTCATCAAATGATGAAGCATGCCTCCATAATTGAGGATGAGACAGCCTCTAAAAAAATCATTTGATGCCCCACTACTAGAATAAGTCTTCAATACCCTCAGGACTTTTTTTGTGTGCAAGACTCACAAATGGCAGAGGCCAGGTGCAGAATAGGGTGGTTGGAAGTTGTTTAAGTCTTAAGGCTTTAGCTCAGAAGGCCAGCCAGCTAGCCATTGGATTCACTCTGGCCTCAAGTGATGGAGGTCCAGTTGTTCCCAGCCAGGCAGGGGTACTGTGGGCAGCAAGGCAGCCCAGGAAGGCAGGAGTCCAGCAAAGCAGCAGTCCAGTAGAATTGAAGTTCTTCAGCACCACAGCAGTCCTTCTTCCTTGCAGAGTATTCACAGGTCCACAAGAGTACTCAAGTGATGGTTTCGGAGGTCTAGTTCTTATACCCAGTGATGCCTTTGAAGTGGGGGAAGACTCCAAAGAGAAGGCTAAAGTAAGAAAATTCAAATCAAACAAATGGAGGAAGACCGGCATGCCCAGAAGTGTGTCCCGTGCTAATAATGCCACTGGATTCAAGCGAGCCAGGCTGATGAGGGATGATACCCTTAAACGGTCCAAGGATGCTTGGTTCCAGGCCCAGGAAGACCTGGCCTAGCAGTTTGGGCAGGACTGTTCCCATTGGGAGTAGGCTCAAGACTGATTTACATATGGCTGAGTTTAAACTGGAATGTCATGTTGGACAAAACACAAATTAAATTAGGCCTAGAACTCTTTAATGTGGCTGAATGTTTGACATTGTTCAGCATTCCATCCATCAGTTGTTCTTTTTGCAACTTTATAAAAGTGGCCTTTTCAGAGTTGAAATTTGAAATCCAACTTCACCAATGTTTGGTTTGTAAATTGTGATTTCCGGAGACACTGAACTTAAAAAGTCTGTCTATTCACAATTGAGAATCACCCTTATAAAAATGTAATAAGGCAACCCTAATGTTATTCTATGAGAGAGACAGTCTTAGCAGTAGTGAAAAATTACTTTGGGAGTTTTTCACTACCATGAAATGCAGAACTTAAAAGTACATGTCCTGCCTTTTAAATATATTGCACTCTACCCCCTGGGTTGTCCAGGGCCTACTTTAGGGGTGGCTTTTACATATAAAGAGGGAAGATTTGGGCTGACAAATGTGTAGAACTGTGCATACAGGCTCTGCAATGGTAGGCCGGAGACATAGTTAAGAGGCTACTTATGTGGTTGGAACATCAGTGCTGTGGTCCCACTAGTAGCATATATTTCACAGGACCTGTGTACAATAGTACCACTTTAGTAGGGACATATAAGTAAATTGAATATGCCAATTCTGGATAATACAATATTACCATGTTTAGGGGAGAGATCACAAGTACTTTAGCACTGGTAATGTGCACAGAGTCCTAATACCAGCAGAAATGAGGTCAGAAAAGCTAAGGAGGTAGGCAGAAAAATGGGGGAAGACCACCCCAAGCCTGTCACACCTAATCAAGGGCAAATCCTGGAAGTGGCAGTTTATTTTCATGATTATGCCTGTGGAAGAAAACAATAACTATAGCCATGAGTAAAAATAAAATAAAACATATGAGCGGGATATTGAATTGTAGAGCTATAGATTGACAAAGAAATGTTTATTGACTAAAAGCAGTTTTACTAGTACCACCCTACCACTCATGTAAACGCCTTCGAAGAGATTTATGTCAATGAAGGAAAAGCACATATAGGTTGGCTCAAAATATAACTTTTATTTGAGCAAGGGAGGCAAGGAATACAAAAGCATAAACCAAAAAAATATTGCAAGCAAAGTGCAGAAAACTTTGAAGGTGCACATGCCCACTAGAAGGAGAGACATGCAACAATAATGGACTGAAGTTGGTGCACAGGAGTTGACACACCTCAAAGCAGTAGGGAATAGAGCTGCTTACAGAAATACCCACCAGCAAACGTTTCAAGAAATGGACAGGACAACTTAGAATGCCATTGATTAGGTTGAGGTAGACAACTCTGAGTACCCCTTGCCCTCATGCACATGCAGCTTCTCCTGGCACACACACACTTGACTTGTGTAACTTCTCGGAAGCAAACAAAAGCACTATGGAAACGTAAGTTCAGTGAAGGAGCAACACTTAACAAGAACACATATGTAAATTGAGACTGAATTTGGACACCTTCAATGACCTCAAACTACCCCTTGTGTCCTATGCAAGAAAAATGCACCTCGTGCCTTTATTGCAAAGGAGCAGCTCCTGTGCACACTACAATCTTACGCTACTTGGGCCCATAATTATCCAGGTTTTGTGTGCTTCTTGCACTATGCAAGGGAGCGCAAGTGCAATGCAAACCTACGTGGGATTTATCAAGCCAAACAAGCCCACCTTGTGTGACCCTGCATGGCTTAATAAATCTAGAGTAACGCAAGGCAGCGCAAATTGTTGCTGCCTTGGGTTCCATTGGTGAACTGTGGGTGTTCCCAAGCATCCGCACATGGATTCAGGCACATTCCCAGATTTGCAAAACCAACAGTTGATGGACAGAATGCAGAACAATGCCATACATTCACCCCAGTACAGAGATCTGGGCCTAAATCCATCGTTTTTTTGCACTCCACACCGCACCTAGTTCAGACATGGCCATATGCAAATCAGCCTTGACCCTGTGCATCATGGGAACAGTCCAGCCCGAACTGCCAAGCCATGTCTTTCCTGGACCGGATTCAAGCATCCTAGGACCGGTTTCTGGCTATCAGCTGTCTTCAGCCAGGATAGCTTGACTCCAGTGGTGTGGAGAGCATGGGACTCATGTCTGAGCATACCTATCCCACTCGGGGTGACAAATGCAAAACCAACAGTTGATGGACAGAATGCAGAACAATGTCATATACATTCACCCAAGTACAGAGATCTGGGCCTAAATCCATTCTTTTTTTGCACTCCACACCACCCCAGTTTAGACATGGCCATATGCAAATCAGCCTTGACCCTGTGCCTCATGGGAACAGTCCAGCCCGAACTACCAAGCCATGCCTTTCCTGGACCGGAATCAAGCATCCTAGGACTGGTTTCTGGCTATCAGCCGTCTTCAGCCAGGATAGCTTCACTCCAGTGGTGTGGAGAGCATGGGACTCACGTATGAGCATACCCATCCCACTCGGTGACAAATGCAAACCCAACAGTTCATGGACAGAATGCAGAACAATGTCATACATTCACCCGAGTACCGAGATCTTGGCCTAAATCTATTGTTTTTCTGCACTCTACACCACCCCAGTTCAGACATGGCCATGTGCAAATCAGCCTTGACCCTGGGCCTCATGGGAACAGTCCAGCCTGAACTGCCAAGCCATGTCTTTCCTGGACCGGAATCAAGCATCCTAGGACCAGTTTCTTGTTAACAGCCGTCTTCAGCCAGGATAGCTTGACTCCAGTGGTGTGGAGAGCATGGGACTCACGTCTGAGCATACCCATCCCATTTTGGTCCAGGGAAGACATGGCTTGGCAGTTCGGGCTGGACTGTTCCCATGAGGCACAGGGTCAAGACTGATTTGCATATGGCCATTTCTGAACTTGGGTGGCTTGGGGAGCAAAATAACGATGCATAAAACCCAGATCTATGATTGAGGGTTAATGTATTGCCATTGTGCAACATTCTGTCCATCATCTTGTTTGTTTTGTTGTTCACCCTATGTGGGAAGGGTATGCCCAGACGTGGGTCCCTTGCTCACTACGCCACTGGAGTCAAGCTATCCTGGCTGAAGACGGCTGATAGCCAGAAACCGGTCCTAGGATGCTTGATTCTGGTCCAGGGAAGACATGGCTTGGCAGTTCGGGCTGGACTGTTCCCATGAGGCACAGGGTCAAGACTGATTTGCATATGGCAATGTCTGAACTGGGGTGGCTTGGTGAGCAAAATAACGATGGATTAAACCCAGATCTATGACTGGGGGTGAATGTTTTGCCATTGTGCAACATTCCGTCCATCATCTTCTTTGTTTTGCTGTTCACCCTATGTGGGAAGGGTATGCCCAGATGTGGGTCCCTTGCTCACTACGCCACTGGAGTCAAGCTATCCTGGGTGAAGACGGCTGATAGCCAGAAACCGGTCCTAGGATACTTGATTCCGGTCCAGGGAAGACATGGCTTGGCAGTTCCGGCTGGACTGTTCCCATGAGGCAAAGGGTCAAGACTGATTTGCATATGGCCATGTCTGAACTGGGGTGGCTTGGTGAGAAAATAACAATGGATTAAACCCAGATCTATGACTGGAGGTGAATGTTTTGCCATTGTGCAACATTCCGTCCATCATCTTGTTTGTTTTACATTCCCAGATTTACAATTAGTGTTGGACCTGCGTATGCCTCAAAATTCTACACCTCCCTAGATGAGACAAAACAAGGGATAATATCTGAATTTCTCCTCATTGTTTCCTCTACATTAGAAATGGGGTCTCTTGTTGGCAATGGTTGGAGCAGGTGCCTTTGTCCAAATAGGTGCCCTTGCTTCTAGTCAGGGTAATCGGGATAAACAATCTAATTAACCCCTGCTCACCCCCTCAGTAGCTTTGCACAAGCAGACAGGCTTATCCCAAAGGCAATGTGTAATGTATTTGTACCAACACACACAGTAACACAGTGAAACCATCACAAAAGGACACCACACCAGTTTACAAAAATAAAATATCTTTATCTGAACTAAACAAGACCAAAACAACAGCAATCCAACATACAGAGTTGAACAGACTTTCAAAGGCTTTCAAGAACTTGTACTATAGAAAACAATAAATGTGTGATTTTACACCAAAGTACCTGGAGATGCCAAACAGCCGCAGAGTCGGAAAACAAACAGATGCGACAGCCCTGAGACCTTGGGGAGGTAATTCAACAGTCCAGCTGCAAGCAGTGGAATATTGCGTTGAATCCAGTATTTATGGGGAGTGACGCGTCGATTCTTCATGACGGTTGTGGTACACAGGTGATGCGCCATAAGAACTTGCCACACACGGCACGATGTGTGGAAATCTGGGATGCGTCATGATCGATGCTGCTACGTCGAGTGGTGCTGTGTCAGTCCTTTTAGCCATAACCCCATGATGCGTCCATTCTTGCAGCGGCGACAGGCGCTGCGTCGGTTTTTGCAGCGGCGTGTCAATGTGTGGCAATTCTTCTTGTGCGTTCAGAAAAACAGCTGCAAGAAGAGCAATGCATTGATTTCTATAGCCCTTTAACCCCTTCGCTGCTGATGACGCAGCCACGAGTGGCGTGTGCTGATGACGAGCTGAGCTCGCCATGTAACGCGGAAAAGGGAAAACAGCCGCACAGCGCAAAAATCACTGCAGCAGCGATGCGGTTAAGTTTCTTCTTTATTTCAGCTCCCAAACAGCAGCAACAACCTCCAGAGGCCCCAAACTGGCACAGGCACCTCCTGGCAGGTCATAACTCACAGCAGCAGAGTTCAGGGGGGCAGGGGGTGAGGCCTTTGTGTCCCTGAGACTTCAGAACAGGAGTTCCGCACACACAGGCCCTTGAAGATCTCCTTCAAGCAGAGGACACAGCACCCAGCAACGTCCTGCTCCTTTCCTTGGCAGAAACAGCATCTGCAGGCCAGCCCACACAGCACACAGCAAAGGGGCAGTACTCCTCCTCAGTCTCTCCAGCTCTTCTCCTTGGCAAAGGGTCCTCTTGAATTCCCAGGAATGATCTAAAGTTCAGGATCTAATACTTATACCTCAAAATGTATTTTTCCTCTTTGTGTAGGGGGCTCCGAGCCCAGTGCAAACCAGTTCTGCTTTCACTGGTGCAGCCTGACCAGAGGAGACGGAGACAGAATTGTGCAAGAGAGGCAGGCTCCATTCAGGTGCAAGGTGAACCCCCTACCACCACTCTATATGCAACCAGGGTCTATTCAGCCCATCCCTGACTCATCAGAATCTCTGGTGTTACAGCACCTCCCCAGACACTTACAATCCAAAACCAAACAGTCGATCCACAAACAGGCATAGGCACACAAGATGGTTGAACAAAAAAATAGCCACTTTCTAAAAAGTGGTTTTCTCAAACACACAATTTAAAAACCATCTCTACTAAAGGATGCGTTATCAAATTCTGAGTTCAGGGATACCAAACTCCATTCTCCAATCCTATCCCTATTTAAAGATCTGCCTGTAAAATGTTACACAGCATTCCCCATTCCGTCCTATGGGCAGGCAACAGTAACAAACGAAATTGGCAGTATTTCACTATCAAGACATTTTACCCACACCAGTACATGACCTACCTTTCACATACACTGCACACTGCCCAGGGGGGTACCTTGAGCCTACCATAGGGGTGTCCTATGTATATGAAAAGAGAAGGGTAGGGCCTGGCAGGTGGGTGCCCTTGTCAAGTCGACATGGTAGTTAACAAACTACGCACAGACACAGCAGTGGCAGGCCTGAGATATCTTTTCAGGGCTACACATGTGAGTGGCACAATCAGTACTGAAGACCCACTAGTACCATTTGATTTACCAGTCCTGGCACACTCAGTGCACTTTACTTGGGACCTACTGGTAAATCAAATATGCCAATCAGGGAGAACCAATCACTATACCAACTTACAACGGGAGCATATGCACTTTATCACTGATCAGCAGTGGTAAAGTGCCCAGAGTCCTATAGCCAACAACCACAGGTCAGCAAAAAATAGGAGGGAGAAGGAAAATGTTTGGAGCTAACCCAGCAAAAAGGGTTATTTCCAACAGAGGTTCACATGCAGGATTCTCAAGGGGTTCCTAGGGGTCTGCATATCCACCTAGTAGGTGGCATCTCTCTTGGACTCCTTCATTTCCTATGGGCTAGATCACTTGTCTTGTAGAGCACTGGGCTCTACTGGCTCCATCATCCACACCTTCTGACCAGGGTGAAATTCAAACGGAGTAGTATTTTGGTTGCATCGATGTTTCATGTCCTCCTGGCTTGTTTCTAGGTTGACCTGAGTGAGTTTCCTGAAGTGAGCAGTCTGGTTCTGGAAGGCCAGCATGTAGCTAAATAAATCCTGGGGGATTCTTAGGAGCTCGTTCCCAGCCCTCCTTCACAAAACTGAGAGGTCCTCTCACAGGTTGCTTATAGATACTAAAGCCAATCCCTTTATGTGGTACCTCCTTCTAAGTAAAGAGGACATTCCACTTATACCTCATGGGTTCTGACAGACCTCCAATCATGCCTTGCAGAGTACGGTTGAATCTCTCAACCCACCCATTATCATGGGTTGCCAAGTGGTGGTGAATTTGCAGTTCACTCCACACCCCTTCCACATGGCCTTCATTTACAGTGACATGAAGTTGGGACCCGAATCAGATACCACCTCATTGAGGAAACCCACACGGGTAAAGATCCCCATCAGTGCCTTGGCCATGAAAGGTGCTGTCACCGTCCTGAGAGGATTAGATTCCGAGTGCCAGGTGGCATGGTTTACCATGACCAGGATGACCTATTGGCCATGGTTGTCATGAGATCCAGAGGCCCCACAATGCCAATACCCACCCGCTTGAAAGGGGTGCCCATGATAGGGAACGGTTGGAGGGGAGCCCTATATTTCCCACCACTCTTGCCCCTCGCCTGAAAAGTTGGGCAAGACTGACAAAATGCATCTGATTGCCTTCACATGTGGGCCAGTAAAAGTGTGTGATAATATAAATACTTATATATAAATTCACTGAAAAAATAACAAAGGTCAAAGGGACGTCATAGTTACGTTCAGATTTTACACACACAAAACCATAGAAATTCACCAGTTATAGTTATACTTTTCTCAAGAAACTATAACTCAGGGCCAGTTTTCTCTTGCACAGTTTTAATCATGCACAGTTTTCTCCTCAAGAATTTAACCGCAAATGTTGCAGTGATATTATCAATGATGTCATAGAAGACGTCATCAGTGATGTAAACCATGGGGTAATTAGCTGTTTACAATTTACAATTTGTAAAGTCTGAGTAGTTTAAACTTGTTTGCATACATTTTTATAACTATAACTAAGCTTTAACCTGCTTTTTTCATTTAATTTAAATGTTTTTTAATTGGCTTAAATAAAAATGTGTTTTAGAGCGTACAGTCCAGTGTCACAAGTGGATAGGTATTATGTGGAGTGTCTTACAGTACAGTGGAGGAGAGTAGAGTGTTGTCACAGGCTGAAGTATTGTAGATTGGAATTGAGTAGAGTAAAGTAGGATGTAGTAGTGTATCATTCAGTGTAGTGAAGTGGTGTATAGTGTAGTGGCATGGTGTCTTTATAGTGCAGTCAAGTTTCGTAGACTGGAGCAGCGAGTTGCATAGTGGAATAGCAGGACAAACAGTTGAGTAGATTGTTGTATACTGTAATAGAGTGGATTAGAGTGCTTTAGAGTGGACTAGGTTGAAGTAGAGTGTCGTAGAGTGGAGTATTATGAATTGGAGAAGAGTGTGGTAGAGTGGACTGCCATGCCATATAGTGGATTGATGTATCATAGACATAAATTCAGTGGCGTGTCGTCAAGTGTAATACACTGAAGTACAGTGGTGTAGAGTGGATGGGCGTAGAGTGGAGTAGAGTGTCATACAGTGGCATAAAATGTAGTACAGTGGAGTTACATTCAGTAGAGTGGAGTGTCAGACAGTGGAGCAGCGTATAGCGGAGTATAGTACAATGGCGTATAGTGGGATACAGAGTAGTTGAGTGGAGTATAGTGGAGTACATTCAAGTGGGGTAGAGTAATGTAGAGTAAAGTGTCACAGAATGTAGTAACATGTCATAGACTATAGAGGTGTGGAGAGCAGAAGAGTAGAGTGGGGTATCATACAGTATTGGAAAGTGGTATAGACTACAGTAGAGTAGCATGCAGTCTAGCTGATTTTTGTAGAGTAGAGTGATATACAGTACAGTGATTTAGAGTGTGGTACAGTGGTTTAGCAGAAGGTTTTAATAGAGTACAATGGAATTTGGCATTAAGCGACGTAGAGTGGAGTGGTGAACAGTGGAGTAGTAGAGAAGAATGGGGTAATGTGTCAGAGTAGAGTGGACTAGAGTGTTGTACAGTGGCATACAGTATAGTACAGTGTTGTACAGTGAAGTGAAGGCATATAGACAGAAGTGACGTGTTGGAAAGTGGCATAAAGTGTTGTAGAGTGTTGTAGATTGGAGTTACATACAATACAGTAGTGTGTGAAACAGTGTAGCTGCGCAGAGTGGATTGTCTTTAGTAGAGTACGGTAAAGTCTTATACAGGGGAGTAAAGTCGAGTGGCGTAACGTAGTGAGTAGTAAAGTACAACAGAGTGTATTGGTGTGTTGTTGAGTAGAGTGGCATGAAGTGGAGCGTATTGGTGTAGCTTAGGTACTTAACCACTATAAAGTAAACAGATCTTGTAAAGTAAAGTGGAGTGCTGTGGCATATAGAAAAGTGTTGTATAGTGGAAGAAAGTGATGTACATTGGGGTGTACAGGCATAGAGTGGAGTATAGATTTGGATAGTTGGGTGTTCGGGAATCGAGTGGAGTAGAATGTTGTAGAGTGCTATAAAGGGTTATAGATTTTTATAGAGTGAATAAGAGTCATACAATGGAGCAGCATAGAAAGGAGTGGTGTAGAGTGGATTATAGTAGAGTGGAGTTGCATACAGTAGGATAGCGTAGAATCGAATATTGAACAGTGGAGTGTAGAAGAATGATGTGTCATAAAGTGGGATAGCATAGAGTGGAGTAGTGTACAGTGGAGTAGCATAGAGTGGAGTAGGGTACAGTGGATTATCATAGAATGGGGTACATATATTGAAGTGACATGGCTTGGAGTACAGGAAATGGTTATACATTTGAATGGCAACTCATACACCAGAGTGAAGTGTTGTATCATACAGTATTGGATATTCTCATAAAGTGGAGTTGAGCCTTCTACAGTAGAGTTCACAGGCATAGAGTTTAGTACACATTTGGACAGTGGTGTATACGGGGATGAAAGGGAGTATAGCTTAATAGAGCAGCATAGAGTGCTGTAGAGTTTTGTCGAGTGGAGTTATATAGAGTGAAGGTAAGAACATGGGAGTGGTGTAGAGTGAAGTAGCATTCAGTTGAGAAACATAAAGTGGAATAGCATAGAGTAGAGTAGCGAAGGCCGGAGTGGCTTATGGTGGAGTGAAGTGGCATAGAGTGTAATAGCCTATTGTGTAGTAGCGTAGAGTAAAATAGACTAGAGTGGAGTGGCATACACCAGAGTGAAGTAGCATGGAGTAGCATACAGTGGAATAGCATAGAGTAGAGTGGCATACAATGGAATGGTGTAGAGTGGAATAGCATATACTGGAGTAGCATATAGCGGAGTGACACAGAGTGAAGTGGCGCACACTGTAGAGGCGTACAATGGAGTTGCAAACAACATAATAGCATAGGGTGGACAGTCATAGAGTGGAGTTGTGTACAGTATAATTGCATTGAGTTGAGTGGTGTAGAGCAAAATAACTTATAGTGCAATACCGTACAGTGGAGTGGCGTATAGTCGAGTGAGCAGACTGGAGTGGCAGTGTGAATAGCATAAAAACCTAGAGTGAAGTAGTGTAGAGTGGAGTCTCATACAGTGGAGAAGCATAGAGTGGAGCAGTGGAGAGTGCAATAGCATATATGGGTGTGGCTACATTGACGTAGCATACGGATGTATATGAAATTTGGTGTGCAGAGCAATGTAAAACATCACATTGTGCTGCCTTTCGGTTCTCCAGATTTTTTAATCAATTCAGGGCCACGCATGGTGGCCTTGTGTTCCTTTGTAAATCTAACTGAAGTATTGCATTGCCCATGCAACACCATAAGTGACGCAAGAGTACCGCAATCCTATGACACAGCTAGGTTTTAGTTATATTTGGGCCATGGTATACTGTGATAACTTTCCAGTATACCATGGTACATGGGAATGGCAAGCCATTGTGTATATATATATATATATATTACGTTTCACAAAGCCCACTTAGGAGAGCCCACGCAGATAGCAGGAATTCGTTTTTAATGGGAAGTTGCAGCATAGTGATTGCAAGTCTGTTCCAGGGGAATAAAGCAGCCTGACGCGTTTCATGCTTTGACAGCATTTCTTCAGAGGCAACAGTCCTTGTAAAGTGCAGCATTCGGCACCACAGAAATAGTCTCACCAGCTCCCCCAGTGGGCGTTGGCTCTCGCTTAGCCTGCTGGTTATTGTAGTGCCGTCAATATTGCTCCAGTGAGTTGCTTGCACTTCACAAACTTTGGACAGGTTTAAAAGCCAAGTGGTTCTGGAAAAGAGTCCCGCTCTCACCATGTTGTGTCTCATTGCCTCCCAAACGGCTATTCTGCCTGTAATGCTGCCTCAAGTGAGAAGCAGCACAGTCCATCCTTCAATGGCAGGTCTCTCCCACGACCGGGACCGGCCGTTATTTGATTACGTTTCACAAAGCCCACTTAGGAGAGCCCACGCAGATAGCAGGAATTCGTTTTTAATGGGAAGTTGCAGCACAGTGATTGCAAGTCTGTTCCAGGGGAATAAAGCAGCCTGACGCGTTTCATGCTTTGACAGCATTTCTTCAGAGGCAACAGTCCTTGTAAAGTGCAGCATTCGGCACCACAGAAATAGTCTCACCAGCTCCCCCAGTGGGCGTTGGCTCTCGCTTAGCCTGCTGGTTATTGTAGTGCCGTCAATATTGCTCCAGTGAGTTGCTTGCACTTCACAAACTTTGGACAGGTTTAAAAGCCAAGTGGTTCTGGAAAAGAGTCCCGCTCTCACCATGTTGTGTCTCATTGCCTCCCAAACGGCTATTCTGCCTGTAATGCTGCCTCAAGTGAGAAGCAGCACAGTCCATCCTTCAATGGCAGGTCTCTCCCACGACCGGGACCGGCCGTTATTTGATTACGTTTCACAAAGCCCACTTAGGAGAGCCCACGCAGATAGCAGGAATTCGTTTTTAATGGGAAGTTGCAGCACAGTGATTGCAAGTCTGTTCCAGGGGAATAAAGCAGCCTGACGCGTTTCATGCTTTGACAGCATTTCTTCAGAGGCAACAGTCCTTGTAAAGTGCAGCATTCGGCACCACAGAAATAGTCTCACCAGCTCCCCCAGTGGGCGTTGGCTCTCGCTTAGCCTGCTGGTTATTGTAGTGCCGTCAATATTGCTCCAGTGAGTTGCTTGCACTTCACAAACTTTGGACAGGTTTAAAAGCCAAGTGGTTCTGGAAAAGAGTCCCGCTCTCACCATGTTGTGTCTCATTGCCTCCCAAACGGCTATTCTGCCTGTAATGCTGCCTCAAGTGAGAAGCAGCACAGTCCATCCTTCAATGGCAGGTCTCTCCCACGACCGGGACCGGCCGTTATTTGATTACGTTTCACAAAGCCCACTTAGGAGAGCCCACGCAGATAGCAGGAATTCGTTTTTAATGGGAAGTTGCAGCACAGTGATTGCAAGTCTGTTCCAGGGGAATAAAGCAGCCTGACGCGTTTCATGCTTTGACAGCATTTCTTCAGAGGCAACAGTCCTTGTAAAGTGCAGCATTCGGCACCACAGAAATAGTCTCACCAGCTCCCCCAGTGGGCGTTGGCTCTCGCTTAGCCTGCTGGTTATTGTAGTGCCGTCAATATTGCTCCAGTGAGTTGCTTGCACTTCACAAACTTTGGACAGGTTTAAAAGCCAAGTGGTTCTGGAAAAGAGTCCCGCTCTCACCATGTTGTGTCTCATTGCCTCCCAAACGGCTATTCTGCCTGTAATGCTGCCTCAAGTGAGAAGCAGCACAGTCCATCCTTCAATGGCAGGTCTCTCCCACGACCGGGACCGGCCGTTATTTGATTACGTTTCACAAAGCCCACTTAGGAGAGCCCACGCAGATAGCAGGAATTCGTTTTTAATGGGAAGTTGCAGCACAGTGATTGCAAGTCTGTTCCAGGGGAATAAAGCAGCCTGACGCGTTTCATGCTTTGACAGCATTTCTTCAGAGGCAACAGTCCTTGTAAAGTGCAGCATTCGGCACCACAGAAATAGTCTCACCAGCTCCCCCAGTGGGCGTTGGCTCTCGCTTAGCCTGCTGGTTATTGTAGTGCCGTCAATATTGCTCCAGTGAGTTGCTTGCACTTCACAAACTTTGGACAGGTTTAAAAGCCAAGTGGTTCTGGAAAAGAGTCCCGCTCTCACCATGTTGTGTCTCATTGCCTCCCAAACGGCTATTCTGCCTGTAATGCTGCCTCAAGTGAGAAGCAGCACAGTCCATCCTTCAATGGCAGGTCTCTCCCACGACCGGGACCGGCCGTTATTTGATTACGTTTCACAAAGCCCACTTAGGAGAGCCCACGCAGATAGCAGGAATTCGTTTTTAATGGGAAGTTGCAGCACAGTGATTGCAAGTCTGTTCCAGGGGAATAAAGCAGCCTGACGCGTTTCATGCTTTGACAGCATTTCTTCAGAGGCAACAGTCCTTGTAAAGTGCAGCATTCGGCACCACAGAAATAGTCTCACCAGCTCCCCCAGTGGGCGTTGGCTCTCGCTTAGCCTGCTGGTTATTGTAGTGCCGTCAATATTGCTCCAGTGAGTTGCTTGCACTTCACAAACTTTGGACAGGTTTAAAAGCCAAGTGGTTCTGGAAAAGAGTCCCGCTCTCACCATGTTGTGTCTCATTGCCTCCCAAACGGCTATTCTGCCTGTAATGCTGCCTCAAGTGAGAAGCAGCACAGTCCATCCTTCAATGGCAGGTCTCTCCCACGACCGGGACCGGCCGTTATTTGATTACGTTTCACAAAGCCCACTTAGGAGAGCCCACGCAGATAGCAGGAATTCGTTTTTAATGGGAAGTTGCAGCACAGTGATTGCAAGTCTGTTCCAGGGGAATAAAGCAGCCTGACGCGTTTCATGCTTTGACAGCATTTCTTCAGAGGCAACAGTCCTTGTAAAGTGCAGCATTCGGCACCACAGAAATAGTCTCACCAGCTCCCCCAGTGGGCGTTGGCTCTCGCTTAGCCTGCTGGTTATTGTAGTGCCGTCAATATTGCTCCAGTGAGTTGCTTGCACTTCACAAACTTTGGACAGGTTTAAAAGCCAAGTGGTTCTGGAAAAGAGTCCCGCTCTCACCATGTTGTGTCTCATTGCCTCCCAAACGGCTATTCTGCCTGTAATGCTGCCTCAAGTGAGAAGCAGCACAGTCCATCCTTCAATGGCAGGTCTCTCCCACGACCGGGACCGGCCGTTATTTGATTACGTTTCACAAAGCCCACTTAGGAGAGCCCACGCAGATAGCAGGAATTCGTTTTTAATGGGAAGTTGCAGCACAGTGATTGCAAGTCTGTTCCAGGGGAATAAAGCAGCCTGACGCGTTTCATGCTTTGACAGCATTTCTTCAGAGGCAACAGTCCTTGTAAAGTGCAGCATTCGGCACCACAGAAATAGTCTCACCAGCTCCCCCAGTGGGCGTTGGCTCTCGCTTAGCCTGCTGGTTATTGTAGTGCCGTCAATATTGCTCCAGTGAGTTGCTTGCACTTCACAAACTTTGGACAGGTTTAAAAGCCAAGTGGTTCTGGAAAAGAGTCCCGCTCTCACCATGTTGTGTCTCATTGCCTCCCAAACGGCTATTCTGCCTGTAATGCTGCCTCAAGTGAGAAGCAGCACAGTCCATCCTTCAATGGCAGGTCTCTCCCACGACCGGGACCGGCCGTTATTTGATTACGTTTCACAAAGCCCACTTAGGAGAGCCCACGCAGATAGCAGGAATTCGTTTTTAATGGGAAGTTGCAGCACAGTGATTGCAAGTCTGTTCCAGGGGAATAAAGCAGCCTGACGCGTTTCATGCTTTGACAGCATTTCTTCAGAGGCAACAGTCCTTGTAAAGTGCAGCATTCGGCACCACAGAAATAGTCTCACCAGCTCCCCCAGTGGGCGTTGGCTCTCGCTTAGCCTGCTGGTTATTGTAGTGCCGTCAATATTGCTCCAGTGAGTTGCTTGCACTTCACAAACTTTGGACAGGTTTAAAAGCCAAGTGGTTCTGGAAAAGAGTCCCGCTCTCACCATGTTGTGTCTCATTGCCTCCCAAACGGCTATTCTGCCTGTAATGCTGCCTCAAGTGAGAAGCAGCACAGTCCATCCTTCAATGGCAGGTCTCTCCCACGACCGGGACCGGCCGTTATTTGATTACGTTTCACAAAGCCCACTTAGGAGAGCCCACGCAGATAGCAGGAATTCGTTTTTAATGGGAAGTTGCAGCACAGTGATTGCAAGTCTGTTCCAGGGGAATAAAGCAGCCTGACGCGTTTCATGCTTTGACAGCATTTCTTCAGAGGCAACAGTCCTTGTAAAGTGCAGCATTCGGCACCACAGAAATAGTCTCACCAGCTCCCCCAGTGGGCGTTGGCTCTCGCTTAGCCTGCTGGTTATTGTAGTGCCGTCAATATTGCTCCAGTGAGTTGCTTGCACTTCACAAACTTTGGACAGGTTTAAAAGCCAAGTGGTTCTGGAAAAGAGTCCCGCTCTCACCATGTTGTGTCTCATTGCCTCCCAAACGGCTATTCTGCCTGTAATGCTGCCTCAAGTGAGAAGCAGCACAGTCCATCCTTCAATGGCAGGTCTCTCCCACGACCGGGACCGGCCGTTATTTGATTACGTTTCACAAAGCCCACTTAGGAGAGCCCACGCAGATAGCAGGAATTCGTTTTTAATGGGAAGTTGCAGCACAGTGATTGCAAGTCTGTTCCAGGGGAATAAAGCAGCCTGACGCGTTTCATGCTTTGACAGCATTTCTTCAGAGGCAACAGTCCTTGTAAAGTGCAGCATTCGGCACCACAGAAATAGTCTCACCAGCTCCCCCAGTGGGCGTTGGCTCTCGCTTAGCCTGCTGGTTATTGTAGTGCCGTCAATATTGCTCCAGTGAGTTGCTTGCACTTCACAAACTTTGGACAGGTTTAAAAGCCAAGTGGTTCTGGAAAAGAGTCCCGCTCTCACCATGTTGTGTCTCATTGCCTCCCAAACGGCTATTCTGCCTGTAATGCTGCCTCAAGTGAGAAGCAGCACAGTCCATCCTTCAATGGCAGGTCTCTCCCACGACCGGGACCGGCCGTTATTTGATTACGTTTCACAAAGCCCACTTAGGAGAGCCCACGCAGATAGCAGGAATTCGTTTTTAATGGGAAGTTGCAGCACAGTGATTGCAAGTCTGTTCCAGGGGAATAAAGCAGCCTGACGCGTTTCATGCTTTGACAGCATTTCTTCAGAGGCAACAGTCCTTGTAAAGTGCAGCATTCGGCACCACAGAAATAGTCTCACCAGCTCCCCCAGTGGGCGTTGGCTCTCGCTTAGCCTGCTGGTTATTGTAGTGCCGTCAATATTGCTCCAGTGAGTTGCTTGCACTTCACAAACTTTGGACAGGTTTAAAAGCCAAGTGGTTCTGGAAAAGAGTCCCGCTCTCACCATGTTGTGTCTCATTGCCTCCCAAACGGCTATTCTGCCTGTAATGCTGCCTCAAGTGAGAAGCAGCACAGTCCATCCTTCAATGGCAGGTCTCTCCCACGACCGGGACCGGCCGTTATTTGATTACGTTTCACAAAGCCCACTTAGGAGAGCCCACGCAGATAGCAGGAATTCGTTTTTAATGGGAAGTTGCAGCACAGTGATTGCAAGTCTGTTCCAGGGGAATAAAGCAGCCTGACGCGTTTCATGCTTTGACAGCATTTCTTCAGAGGCAACAGTCCTTGTAAAGTGCAGCATTCGGCACCACAGAAATAGTCTCACCAGCTCCCCCAGTGGGCGTTGGCTCTCGCTTAGCCTGCTGGTTATTGTAGTGCCGTCAATATTGCTCCAGTGAGTTGCTTGCACTTCACAAACTTTGGACAGGTTTAAAAGCCAAGTGGTTCTGGAAAAGAGTCCCGCTCTCACCATGTTGTGTCTCATTGCCTCCCAAACGGCTATTCTGCCTGTAATGCTGCCTCAAGTGAGAAGCAGCACAGTCCATCCTTCAATGGCAGGTCTCTCCCACGACCGGGACCGGCCGTTATTTGATTACGTTTCACAAAGCCCACTTAGGAGAGCCCACGCAGATAGCAGGAATTCGTTTTTAATGGGAAGTTGCAGCACAGTGATTGCAAGTCTGTTCCAGGGGAATAAAGCAGCCTGACGCGTTTCATGCTTTGACAGCATTTCTTCAGAGGCAACAGTCCTTGTAAAGTGCAGCATTCGGCACCACAGAAATAGTCTCACCAGCTCCCCCAGTGGGCGTTGGCTCTCGCTTAGCCTGCTGGTTATTGTAGTGCCGTCAATATTGCTCCAGTGAGTTGCTTGCACTTCACAAACTTTGGACAGGTTTAAAAGCCAAGTGGTTCTGGAAAAGAGTCCCGCTCTCACCATGTTGTGTCTCATTGCCTCCCAAACGGCTATTCTGCCTGTAATGCTGCCTCAAGTGAGAAGCAGCACAGTCCATCCTTCAATGGCAGGTCTCTCCCACGACCGGGACCGGCCGTTATTTGATTACGTTTCACAAAGCCCACTTAGGAGAGCCCACGCAGATAGCAGGAATTCGTTTTTAATGGGAAGTTGCAGCACAGTGATTGCAAGTCTGTTCCAGGGGAATAAAGCAGCCTGACGCGTTTCATGCTTTGACAGCATTTCTTCAGAGGCAACAGTCCTTGTAAAGTGCAGCATTCGGCACCACAGAAATAGTCTCACCAGCTCCCCCAGTGGGCGTTGGCTCTCGCTTAGCCTGCTGGTTATTGTAGTGCCGTCAATATTGCTCCAGTGAGTTGCTTGCACTTCACAAACTTTGGACAGGTTTAAAAGCCAAGTGGTTCTGGAAAAGAGTCCCGCTCTCACCATGTTGTGTCTCATTGCCTCCCAAACGGCTATTCTGCCTGTAATGCTGCCTCAAGTGAGAAGCAGCACAGTCCATCCTTCAATGGCAGGTCTCTCCCACGACCGGGACCGGCCGTTATTTGATTACGTTTCACAAAGCCCACTTAGGAGAGCCCACGCAGATAGCAGGAATTCATTTTTAATGGGAAGTTGCAGCACAGTGATTGCAAGTCTGTTCCAGGGGAATAAAGCAGCCTGACGCGTTTCATGCTTTGACAGCATTTCTTCAGAGGCAACAGTCCTTGTAAAGTGCAGCATTCGGCACCACAGAAATAGTCTCACCAGCTCCCCCAGTGGGCGTTGGCTCTCGCTTAGCCTGCTGGTTATTGTAGTGCCGTCAATATTGCTCCAGTGAGTTGCTTGCACTTCACAAACTTTGGACAGGTTTAAAAGCCAAGTGGTTCTGGAAAAGAGTCCCGCTCTCACCATGTTGTGTCTCATTGCCTCCCAAACGGCTATTCTGCCTGTAATGCTGCCTCAAGTGAGAAGCAGCACAGTCCATCCTTCAATGGCAGGTCTCTCCCACGACCGGGACCGGCCGTTATTTGATTACGTTTCACAAAGCCCACTTAGGAGAGCCCACGCAGATAGCAGGAATT
The DNA here is from genome assembly GCF_964263255.1 of Lissotriton vulgaris. Taxonomy (NCBI): domain Eukaryota; kingdom Metazoa; phylum Chordata; class Amphibia; order Caudata; family Salamandridae; genus Lissotriton; species Lissotriton vulgaris. Next base: position 1,298,587,107 of record NC_141695.1, on the reverse strand, counting down.
CGTTTTTAATGGGAAGTTGCAGCACAGTGATTGCAAGTCTGTTCCAGGGGAATAAAGCAGCCTGACGCGTTTCATGCTTTGACAGCATTTCTTCAGAGGCAACAGTCCTTGTAAAGTGCAGCATTCGGCACCACAGAAATAGTCTCACCAGCTCCCCCAGTGGGCGTTGGCTCTCGCTTAGCCTGCTGGTTATTGTAGTGCCGTCAATATTGCTCCAGTGAGTTGCTTGCACTTCACAAACTTTGGACAGGTTTAAAAGCCAAGTGGTTCTGGAAAAGAGTCCCGCTCTCACCATGTTGTGTCTCATTGCCTCCCAAACGGCTATTCTGCCTGTAATGCTGCCTCAAGTGAGAAGCAGCACAGTCCATCCTTCAATGGCAGGTCTCTCCCACGACCGGGACCGGCCGTTATTTGATTACGTTTCACAAAGCCCACTTAGGAGAGCCCACGCAGATAGCAGGAATTCGTTTTTAATGGGAAGTTGCAGCACAGTGATTGCAAGTCTGTTCCAGGGGAATAAAGCAGCCTGACGCGTTTCATGCTTTGACAGCATTTCTTCAGAGGCAACAGTCCTTGTAAAGTGCAGCATTCGGCACCACAGAAATAGTCTCACCAGCTCCCCCAGTGGGCGTTGGCTCTCGCTTAGCCTGCTGGTTATTGTAGTGCCGTCAATATTGCTCCAGTGAGTTGCTTGCACTTCACAAACTTTGGACAGGTTTAAAAGCCAAGTGGTTCTGGAAAAGAGTCCCGCTCTCACCATGTTGTGTCTCATTGCCTCCCAAACGGCTATTCTGCCTGTAATGCTGCCTCAAGTGAGAAGCAGCACAGTCCATCCTTCAATGGCAGGTCTCTCCCACGACCGGGACCGGCCGTTATTTGATTACGTTTCACAAAGCCCACTTAGGAGAGCCCACGCAGATAGCAGGAATTCGTTTTTAATGGGAAGTTGCAGCACAGTGATTGCAAGTCTGTTCCAGGGGAATAAAGCAGCCTGACGCGTTTCATGCTTTGACAGCATTTCTTCAGAGGCAACAGTCCTTGTAAAGTGCAGCATTCGGCACCACAGAAATAGTCTCACCAGCTCCCCCAGTGGGCGTTGGCTCTCGCTTAGCCTGCTGGTTATTGTAGTGCCGTCAATATTGCTCCAGTGAGTTGCTTGCACTTCACAAACTTTGGACAGGTTTAAAAGCCAAGTGGTTCTGGAAAAGAGTCCCGCTCTCACCATGTTGTGTCTCATTGCCTCCCAAACGGCTATTCTGCCTGTAATGCTGCCTCAAGTGAGAAGCAGCACAGTCCATCCTTCAATGGCAGGTCTCTCCCACGACCGGGACCGGCCGTTATTTGATTACGTTTCACAAAGCCCACTTAGGAGAGCCCACGCAGATAGCAGGAATTCGTTTTTGGGAGGCAATGAGACACAACATGGTGAGAGCGGGACTCTTTTCCAGAACCACTTGGCTTTTAAACCTGTCCAAAGTTTGTGAAGTGCAAGCAACTCACTGGAGCAATATTGACGGCACTACAATAACCAGCAGGCTAAGCGAGAGCCAACGCCCACTGGGGGAGCTGGTGAGACTATTTCTGTGGTGCCGAATGCTGCACTTTACAAGGACTGTTGCCTCTGAAGAAATGCTGTCAAAGCATGAAACGCGTCAGGCTGCTTTATTCCCCTGGAACAGACTTGCAATCACTGTGCTGCAACTTCCCATTAAAAACGAATTCCTGCTATCTGCGTGGGCTCTCCTAAGTGGGCTTTGTGAAACGTAATCAAATAACGGCCGGTCCCGGTCGTGGGAGAGACCTGCCATTGAAGGATGGACTGTGCTGCTTCTCACTTGAGGCAGCATTACAGGCAGAATAGCCGTTTGGGAGGCAATGAGACACAACATGGTGAGAGCGGGACTCTTTTCCAGAACCACTTGGCTTTTAAACCTGTCCAAAGTTTGTGAAGTGCAAGCAACTCACTGGAGCAATATTGACGGCACTACAATAACCAGCAGGCTAAGCGAGAGCCAACGCCCACTGGGGGAGCTGGTGAGACTATTTCTGTGGTGCCGAATGCTGCACTTTACAAGGACTGTTGCCTCTGAAGAAATGCTGTCAAAGCATGAAACGCGTCAGGCTGCTTTATTCCCCTGGAACAGACTTGCAATCACTGTGCTGCAACTTCCCATTAAAAACGAATTCCTGCTATCTGCGTGGGCTCTCCTAAGTGGGCTTTGTGAAACGTAATCAAATAACGGCCGGTCCCGGTCGTGGGAGAGACCTGCCATTGAAGGATGGACTGTGCTGCTTCTCACTTGAGGCAGCATTACAGGCAGAATAGCCGTTTGGGAGGCAATGAGACACAACATGGTGAGAGCGGGACTCTTTTCCAGAACCACTTGGCTTTTAAACCTGTCCAAAGTTTGTGAAGTGCAAGCAACTCACTGGAGCAATATTGACGGCACTACAATAACCAGCAGGCTAAGCGAGAGCCAACGCCCACTGGGGGAGCTGGTGAGACTATTTCTGTGGTGCCGAATGCTGCACTTTACAAGGACTGTTGCCTCTGAAGAAATGCTGTCAAAGCATGAAACGCGTCAGGCTGCTTTATTCCCCTGGAACAGACTTGCAATCACTGTGCTGCAACTTCCCATTAAAAACGAATTCCTGCTATCTGCGTGGGCTCTCCTAAGTGGGCTTTGTGAAACGTAATCAAATAACGGCCGGTCCCGGTCGTGGGAGAGACCTGCCATTGAAGGATGGACTGTGCTGCTTCTCACTTGAGGCAGCATTACAGGCAGAATAGCCGTTTGGGAGGCAATGAGACACAACATGGTGAGAGCGGGACTCTTTTCCAGAACCACTTGGCTTTTAAACCTGTCCAAAGTTTGTGAAGTGCAAGCAACTCACTGGAGCAATATTGACGGCACTACAATAACCAGCAGGCTAAGCGAGAGCCAACGCCCACTGGGGGAGCTGGTGAGACTATTTCTGTGGTGCCGAATGCTGCACTTTACAAGGACTGTTGCCTCTGAAGAAATGCTGTCAAAGCATGAAACGCGTCAGGCTGCTTTATTCCCCTGGAACAGACTTGCAATCACTGTGCTGCAACTTCCCATTAAAAACGAATTCCTGCTATCTGCGTGGGCTCTCCTAAGTGGGCTTTGTGAAACGTAATCAAATAACGGCCGGTCCCGGTCGTGGGAGAGACCTGCCATTGAAGGATGGACTGTGCTGCTTCTCACTTGAGGCAGCATTACAGGCAGAATAGCCGTTTGGGAGGCAATGAGACACAACATGGTGAGAGCGGGACTCTTTTCCAGAACCACTTGGCTTTTAAACCTGTCCAAAGTTTGTGAAGTGCAAGCAACTCACTGGAGCAATATTGACGGCACTACAATAACCAGCAGGCTAAGCGAGAGCCAACGCCCACTGGGGGAGCTGGTGAGACTATTTCTGTGGTGCCGAATGCTGCACTTTACAAGGACTGTTGCCTCTGAAGAAATGCTGTCAAAGCATGAAACGCGTCAGGCTGCTTTATTCCCCTGGAACAGACTTGCAATCACTGTGCTGCAACTTCCCATTAAAAACGAATTCCTGCTATCTGCGTGGGCTCTCCTAAGTGGGCTTTGTGAAACGTAATCAAATAACGGCCGGTCCCGGTCGTGGGAGAGACCTGCCATTGAAGGATGGACTGTGCTGCTTCTCACTTGAGGCAGCATTACAGGCAGAATAGCCGTTTGGGAGGCAATGAGACACAACATGGTGAGAGCGGGACTCTTTTCCAGAACCACTTGGCTTTTAAACCTGTCCAAAGTTTGTGAAGTGCAAGCAACTCACTGGAGCAATATTGACGGCACTACAATAACCAGCAGGCTAAGCGAGAGCCAACGCCCACTGGGGGAGCTGGTGAGACTATTTCTGTGGTGCCGAATGCTGCACTTTACAAGGACTGTTGCCTCTGAAGAAATGCTGTCAAAGCATGAAACGCGTCAGGCTGCTTTATTCCCCTGGAACAGACTTGCAATCACTGTGCTGCAACTTCCCATTAAAAACGAATTCCTGCTATCTGCGTGGGCTCTCCTAAGTGGGCTTTGTGAAACGTAATCAAATAACGGCCGGTCCCGGTCGTGGGAGAGACCTGCCATTGAAGGATGGACTGTGCTGCTTCTCACTTGAGGCAGCATTACAGGCAGAATAGCCGTTTGGGAGGCAATGAGACACAACATGGTGAGAGCGGGACTCTTTTCCAGAACCACTTGGCTTTTAAACCTGTCCAAAGTTTGTGAAGTGCAAGCAACTCACTGGAGCAATATTGACGGCACTACAATAACCAGCAGGCTAAGCGAGAGCCAACGCCCACTGGGGGAGCTGGTGAGACTATTTCTGTGGTGCCGAATGCTGCACTTTACAAGGACTGTTGCCTCTGAAGAAATGCTGTCAAAGCATGAAACGCGTCAGGCTGCTTTATTCCCCTGGAACAGACTTGCAATCACTGTGCTGCAACTTCCCATTAAAAACGAATTCCTGCTATCTGCGTGGGCTCTCCTAAGTGGGCTTTGTGAAACGTAATCAAATAACGGCCGGTCCCGGTCGTGGGAGAGACCTGCCATTGAAGGATGGACTGTGCTGCTTCTCACTTGAGGCAGCATTACAGGCAGAATAGCCGTTTGGGAGGCAATGAGACACAACATGGTGAGAGCGGGACTCTTTTCCAGAACCACTTGGCTTTTAAACCTGTCCAAAGTTTGTGAAGTGCAAGCAACTCACTGGAGCAATATTGACGGCACTACAATAACCAGCAGGCTAAGCGAGAGCCAACGCCCACTGGGGGAGCTGGTGAGACTATTTCTGTGGTGCCGAATGCTGCACTTTACAAGGACTGTTGCCTCTGAAGAAATGCTGTCAAAGCATGAAACGCGTCAGGCTGCTTTATTCCCCTGGAACAGACTTGCAATCACTGTGCTGCAACTTCCCATTAAAAACGAATTCCTGCTATCTGCGTGGGCTCTCCTAAGTGGGCTTTGTGAAACGTAATCAAATAACGGCCGGTCCCGGTCGTGGGAGAGACCTGCCATTGAAGGATGGACTGTGCTGCTTCTCACTTGAGGCAGCATTACAGGCAGAATAGCCGTTTGGGAGGCAATGAGACACAACATGGTGAGAGCGGGACTCTTTTCCAGAACCACTTGGCTTTTAAACCTGTCCAAAGTTTGTGAAGTGCAAGCAACTCACTGGAGCAATATTGACGGCACTACAATAACCAGCAGGCTAAGCGAGAGCCAACGCCCACTGGGGGAGCTGGTGAGACTATTTCTGTGGTGCCGAATGCTGCACTTTACAAGGACTGTTGCCTCTGAAGAAATGCTGTCAAAGCATGAAACGCGTCAGGCTGCTTTATTCCCCTGGAACAGACTTGCAATCACTGTGCTGCAACTTCCCATTAAAAACGAATTCCTGCTATCTGCGTGGGCTCTCCTAAGTGGGCTTTGTGAAACGTAATCAAATAACGGCCGGTCCCGGTCGTGGGAGAGACCTGCCATTGAAGGATGGACTGTGCTGCTTCTCACTTGAGGCAGCATTACAGGCAGAATAGCCGTTTGGGAGGCAATGAGACACAACATGGTGAGAGCGGGACTCTTTTCCAGAACCACTTGGCTTTTAAACCTGTCCAAAGTTTGTGAAGTGCAAGCAACTCACTGGAGCAATATTGACGGCACTACAATAACCAGCAGGCTAAGCGAGAGCCAACGCCCACTGGGGGAGCTGGTGAGACTATTTCTGTGGTGCCGAATGCTGCACTTTACAAGGACTGTTGCCTCTGAAGAAATGCTGTCAAAGCATGAAACGCGTCAGGCTGCTTTATTCCCCTGGAACAGACTTGCAATCACTGTGCTGCAACTTCCCATTAAAAACGAATTCCTGCTATCTGCGTGGGCTCTCCTAAGTGGGCTTTGTGAAACGTAATCAAATAACGGCCGGTCCCGGTCGTGGGAGAGACCTGCCATTGAAGGATGGACTGTGCTGCTTCTCACTTGAGGCAGCATTACAGGCAGAATAGCCGTTTGGGAGGCAATGAGACACAACATGGTGAGAGCGGGACTCTTTTCCAGAACCACTTGGCTTTTAAACCTGTCCAAAGTTTGTGAAGTGCAAGCAACTCACTGGAGCAATATTGACGGCACTACAATAACCAGCAGGCTAAGCGAGAGCCAACGCCCACTGGGGGAGCTGGTGAGACTATTTCTGTGGTGCCGAATGCTGCACTTTACAAGGACTGTTGCCTCTGAAGAAATGCTGTCAAAGCATGAAACGCGTCAGGCTGCTTTATTCCCCTGGAACAGACTTGCAATCACTGTGCTGCAACTTCCCATTAAAAACGAATTCCTGCTATCTGCGTGGGCTCTCCTAAGTGGGCTTTGTGAAACGTAATCAAATAACGGCCGGTCCCGGTCGTGGGAGAGACCTGCCATTGAAGGATGGACTGTGCTGCTTCTCACTTGAGGCAGCATTACAGGCAGAATAGCCGTTTGGGAGGCAATGAGACACAACATGGTGAGAGCGGGACTCTTTTCCAGAACCACTTGGCTTTTAAACCTGTCCAAAGTTTGTGAAGTGCAAGCAACTCACTGGAGCAATATTGACGGCACTACAATAACCAGCAGGCTAAGCGAGAGCCAACGCCCACTGGGGGAGCTGGTGAGACTATTTCTGTGGTGCCGAATGCTGCACTTTACAAGGACTGTTGCCTCTGAAGAAATGCTGTCAAAGCATGAAACGCGTCAGGCTGCTTTATTCCCCTGGAACAGACTTGCAATCACTGTGCTGCAACTTCCCATTAAAAACGAATTCCTGCTATCTGCGTGGGCTCTCCTAAGTGGGCTTTGTGAAACGTAATCAAATAACGGCCGGTCCCGGTCGTGGGAGAGACCTGCCATTGAAGGATGGACTGTGCTGCTTCCCACTTGAGGCAGCATTACAGGCAGAATAGCCGTTTGGGAGGCAATGAGACACAACATGGTGAGAGCGGGACTCTTTTCCAGAACCACTTGGCTTTTAAACCTGTCCAAAGTTTGTGAAGTGCAAGCAACTCACTGGAGCAATATTGACGGCACTACAATAACCAGCAGGCTAAGCGAGAGCCAACGCCCACTGGGGGAGCTGGTGAGACTATTTCTGTGGTGCCGAATGCTGCACTTTACAAGGACTGTTGCCTCTGAAGAAATGCTGTCAAAGCATGAAACGCGTCAGGCTGCTTTATTCCCCTGGAACAGACTTGCAATCACTGTGCTGCAACTTCCCATTAAAAACGAATTCCTGCTATCTGCGTGGGCTCTCCTAAGTGGGCTTTGTGAAACGTAATCAAATAACGGCCGGTCCCGGTCGTGGGAGAGACCTGCCATTGAAGGATGGACTGTGCTGCTTCTCACTTGAGGCAGCATTACAGGCAGAATAGCCGTTTGGGAGGCAATGAGACACAACATGGTGAGAGCGGGACTCTTTTCCAGAACCACTTGGCTTTTAAACCTGTCCAAAGTTTGTGAAGTGCAAGCAACTCACTGGAGCAATATTGACGGCACTACAATAACCAGCAGGCTAAGCGAGAGCCAACGCCCACTGGGGGAGCTGGTGAGACTATTTCTGTGGTGCCGAATGCTGCACTTTACAAGGACTGTTGCCTCCGAAGAAATGCTGTCAAAGCATGAAACGCGTCAGGCTGCTTTATTCCCCTGGAACAGACTTGCAATCACTGTGCTGCAACTTCCCATTAAAAACGAATTCCTGCTATCTGCGTGGGCTCTCCTAAGTGGGCTTTGTGAAACGTAATCAAATAACGGCCGGTCCCGGTCGTGGGAGAGACCTGCCATTGAAGGATGGACTGTGCTGCTTCTCACTTGAGGCAGCATTACAGGCAGAATAGCCGTTTGGGAGGCAATGAGACACAACATGGTGAGAGCGGGACTCTTTTCCAGAACCACTTGGCTTTTAAACCTGTCCAAAGTTTGTGAAGTGCAAGCAACTCACTGGAGCAATATTGACGGCACTACAATAACCAGCAGGCTAAGCGAGAGCCAACGCCCACTGGGGGAGCTGGTGAGACTATTTCTGTGGTGCCGAATGCTGCACTTTACAAGGACTGTTGCCTCTGAAGAAATGCTGTCAAAGCATGAAACGCGTCAGGCTGCTTTATTCCCCTGGAACAGACTTGCAATCACTGTGCTGCAACTTCCCATTAAAAACGAATTCCTGCTATCTGCGTGGGCTCTCCTAAGTGGGCTTTGTGAAACGTAATCAAATAACGGCCGGTCCCGGTCGTGGGAGAGACCTGCCATTGAAGGATGGACTGTGCTGCTTCTCACTTGAGGCAGCATTACAGGCAGAATAGCCGTTTGGGAGGCAATGAGACACAACATGGTGAGAGCGGGACTCTTTTCCAGAACCACTTGGCTTTTAAACCTGTCCAAAGTTTGTGAAGTGCAAGCAACTCACTGGAGCAATATTGACGGCACTACAATAACCAGCAGGCTAAGCGAGAGCCAACGCCCACTGGGGGAGCTGGTGAGACTATTTCTGTGGTGCCGAATGCTGCACTTTACAAGGACTGTTGCCTCTGAAGAAATGCTGTCAAAGCATGAAACGCGTCAGGCTGCTTTATTCCCCTGGAACAGACTTGCAATCACTGTGCTGCAACTTCCCATTAAAAACGAATTCCTGCTATCTGCGTGGGCTCTCCTAAGTGGGCTTTGTGAAACGTAATCAAATAACGGCCGGTCCCGGTCGTGGGAGAGACCTGCCATTGAAGGATGGACTGTGCTGCTTCTCACTTGAGGCAGCATTACAGGCAGAATAGCCGTTTGGGAGGCAATGAGACACAACATGGTGAGAGCGGGACTCTTTTCCAGAACCACTTGGCTTTTAAACCTGTCCAAAGTTTGTGAAGTGCAAGCAACTCACTGGAGCAATATTGACGGCACTACAATAACCAGCAGGCTAAGCGAGAGCCAACGCCCACTGGGGGAGCTGGTGAGACTATTTCTGTGGTGCCGAATGCTGCACTTTACAAGGACTGTTGCCTCTGAAGAAATGCTGTCAAAGCATGAAACGCGTCAGGCTGCTTTATTCCCCTGGAACAGACTTGCAATCACTGTGCTGCAACTTCCCATTAAAAACGAATTCCTGCTATCTGCGTGGGCTCTCCTAAGTGGGCTTTGTGAAACGTAATCAAATAACGGCCGGTCCCGGTCGTGGGAGAGACCTGCCATTGAAGGATGGACTGTGCTGCTTCTCACTTGAGGCAGCATTACAGGCAGAATAGCCGTTTGGGAGGCAATGAGACACAACATGGTGAGAGCGGGACTCTTTTCCAGAACCACTTGGCTTTTAAACCTGTCCAAAGTTTGTGAAGTGCAAGCAACTCACTGGAGCAATATTGACGGCACTACAATAACCAGCAGGCTAAGCGAGAGCCAACGCCCACTGGGGGAGCTGGTGAGACTATTTCTGTGGTGCCGAATGCTGCACTTTACAAGGACTGTTGCCTCTGAAGAAATGCTGTCAAAGCATGAAACGCGTCAGGCTGCTTTATTCCCCTGGAACAGACTTGCAATCACTGTGCTGCAACTTCCCATTAAAAACGAATTCCTGCTATCTGCGTGGGCTCTCCTAAGTGGGCTTTGTGAAACGTAATCAAATAACGGCCGGTCCCGGTCGTGGGAGAGACCTGCCATTGAAGGATGGACTGTGCTGCTTCTCACTTGAGGCAGCATTACAGGCAGAATAGCCGTTTGGGAGGCAATGAGACACAACATGGTGAGAGCGGGACTCTTTTCCAGAACCACTTGGCTTTTAAACCTGTCCAAAGTTTGTGAAGTGCAAGCAACTCACTGGAGCAATATTGACGGCACTACAATAACCAGCAGGCTAAGCGAGAGCCAACGCCCACTGGGGGAGCTGGTGAGACTATTTCTGTGGTGCCGAATGCTGCACTTTACAAGGACTGTTGCCTCTGAAGAAATGCTGTCAAAGCATGAAACGCGTCAGGCTGCTTTATTCCCCTGGAACAGACTTGCAATCACTGTGCTGCAACTTCCCATTAAAAACGAATTCCTGCTATCTGCGTGGGCTCTCCTAAGTGGGCTTTGTGAAACGTAATATATATATATATATATATATATATATATATATATATATATATATATATTGTAATACAAGATGCTCAGAGTTGAAAGAGGCACTCCACAACAGCTGGTCGCACGCAACCTTTTATTGCTTTGAAGGTTGCATTTCCTCCGTCTTTTTAAAAACCTTCCACTTGTATTACAAAATTTACGCGACGGCTTCGGTCGCGGAAAGGAGCACCGCCCAGCTGATTGAGAGGGAGCTGAGGAGGAATGGGACTGTCTTAGCAGGAAACCGTGCCTGTGAAAAAGACGGCGCAGCAGCGCTTTGAACTACTGAAGGTCAGCAGATCGTTCCGGGGCACACTGGAGTGCCTGAATACTACAATGAATTCACTAATCATTGTGGACCTTGATATTAGTGATGGCGAATATGCGAAACCCACTGTGGGCAGACACTGACTATTTACAACACCACAAGTCCCACAATGCACAGCGCAAAAAAAGTGGCTCGCAACTACTAAAGGCACGTGAGCAGGAGACTGTGAGGCAGCTGAAAATCATCGCATCAAGCCATCTCACCCTGAAGAAAGAGCGGACAGCTCTGAAACGCGTTGGTGGAAGGTTTTTAAAAAGACGGAGGAAATGCAACCTTCAAAGCAATAAAAGGTTGCGTGCGACCAGCTGTTGTGGAGTGCCTCTTTCAACTCTGAGCATCTTGTATTACAAAATTTACGCGACGGCTTCGGTCGCGGAAAGGAGCACCGCCCAGCTGATTGAGAGGGAGCTGAGGAGGAATGGGACTGTCTTAGCAGGAAACCGTGCCTGTGAAAAAGACGGCGCAGCAGCGCTTTGAACTACTGAAGGTCAGCAGATTGTTCCGGGGCACACTGGAGTGCCTGAATACTACAATGAATTCACTAATCATTGTGGACCTTGATATTAGTGATGGCGAATATGCGAAACCCACTGTGGGCAGACACTGACTATTTACAACACCACAAGTCCCACAATGCACAGCGCAAAAAAAGCGGCTCGCAACTACTAAAGGCACGTGAGCAGGAGACTGTGAGGCAGCTGAAAATCATCGCATCAAGCCATCTCACCCTGAAGAAAGAGCGGACAGCTCTGAAACGCGTTGGTGGAAGGTTTTTAAAAAGACGGAGGAAATGCAACCTTCAAAGCAATAAAAGGTTGCGTGCGACCAGCTGTTGTGGAGTGCCTCTTTCAACTCTGAGCATCTTGTATTACAAAATTTACGCGACGGCTTCGGTCGCGGAAAGGAGCACCGCCCAGCTGATTGAGAGGGAGCTGAGGAGGAATGGGACTGTCTTAGCAGGAAACCGTGCCTGTGAAAAAGACGGCGCAGCAGCGCTTTGAACTACTGAAGGTCAGCAGATCGTTCCGGGGCACACTGGAGTGCCTGAATACTACAATGAATTCACTAATCATTGTGGACCTTGATATTAGTGATGGCGAATATGCAAAACCCACTGTGGGCAGACACTGACTATTTACAACACCACAAGTCCCACAATGCACAGCGCAAAAAAAGCAGCTCGCAACTACTAAAGGCACGTGAGCAGGAGACTGTGAGGCAGCTGAAAATCATCGCATCAAGCCATCTCACCCTGAAGAAAGAGCGGACAGCTCTGAAACGCGTTGGTGGAAGGTTTTTAAAAAGACGGAGGAAATGCAACCTTCAAAGCAATAAAAGGTTGCGTGCGACCAGCTGTTGTGGAGTGCCTCTTTCAACTCTGAGCATCTTGTATTACAAAATTTACGCGACGGCTTCAGTCGCGGAAAGGAGCACCGCCCAGCTGATTGAGAGGGAGCTGAGGAGGAATGGGACTGTCTTAGCAGGAAACCGTGCCTGTGAAAAAGACGGCGCAGCAGCGCTTTGAACTACTGAAGGTCAGCAGATCGTTCCGTGGCACACTGGAGTGCCTGAATACTACAATGAATTCACTAATCATTGTGGACCTTGATATTAGTGATGGCGAATATGCGAAACCCACTCTGGGCAGACACTGACTATTTACAACACCACAAGTCCCACAATGCACAGCGCAAAAAAAGCGGCTTGCAACTACTAAAGGCATGTGAGCAGGAGACTGTGAGGCAGCTGAAAATCATCGCATCAAGCCATCTCACCCTGAAGAAAGAGCGGACAGCTCTGAAACGCGTTGGTGTAAGGTTTTTAAAAAGACGGAGGAAATGCAACCTTCAAAGCAATAAAAGGTTGCGTGCGACCAGCTGTTGTGGAGTGCCTCTTTCAACTCTGAGCATCTTGTATTACAAAATTTACGCGACGGCTTCGGTCGCGGAAAGGAGCACCGCCCAGCTGATTGAGAGGGAGCTGAGGAGGAATGGGACTGTCTTAGCAGGAAACCGTGCCTGTGAAAAAGACGGCGCAGCAGCGCTTTGAACTACTGAAGGTCAGCAGATCGTTCCGGGGCACACTGGAGTGCCTGAATACTACAATGAATTCACTAATCATTGTGGACCTTGATATTAGTGATGGCGAATATGCGAAACCCACTGTGGGCAGACACTGACTATTTACAACACCACAAGTCCCACAATGCACAGCGCAAAAAAAGCGGCTCGCAACTACTAAAGGCACGTGAGCAGGAGACTGTGAGGCAGCTGAAAATCATCGCATCAAGCCATCTCACCCTGAAGAAAGAGCGGACAGCTCTGAAACGCGTTGGTGGAAGGTTTTTAAAAAGACGGAGGAAATGTAACCTTCAAAGCAATAAAAGGTTGCGTGCGACCAGCTGTTGTGGAGTGCCTCTTTCAACTCTGAGCATCTTGTATTACAATATATATATATATATATATACATATATATTCACTGAAAAAACCATAGGTTATAGACCATATATAGTTAGGGATTAGCATTTACAAAACCTTAATTTACTCGCACAAAACCATAGAAATTCGCATATATAGTTAGTTGCAATAACTATATATCACGCACCCGCAATCCCTGACACCCGCAATCCCCTAAATGCTAATCCCTAACTATATATGGTCTATAACCTATGGTTTTTTCAGTGAATTTTCAAGGTTTTGTAAATGCTAATTCCTAACTATATATGGTCTATAACCTATGGTTTTTTCAGTGAATTTCAATGGTTTTTTAATAGCAAATATCAAAAGCTGTAAAATGTATTCTTATTCTAATTCAAAAATATATTTTATATTTTTGTAATATTATCTTTATATTTATTTGTTAGCTTAATAAGGTTCCGCGACCCGCTCGGCGAACCGGTAAACGTTCCATTAGCGCAACCACCGCGTTAGAAAACGATATCGTGAGGCATCGCGTAAGCGCGACGTATTGCGTTACCGCGTAATACGTCTTATGACGCGCCGCGTTAGCGCACCAGGAAGCGTTCTGGAACGCAAACCAAGGCGCGAAGCGCAGCTACTCGGAAGCGATCCGGGTCGCGTTACGGGACGCGTAACATAAGCATAACGGGTCATGTGACTTGAAAATAACACTTTTTATTGGTTGATTTCATTTTTTATTTCTGAATGATGTAAAGCTAGGTCATGTGACCTAAAAATTACACTTTTCATTGGTTTAGAACATTTTTTTTTCCAAAATGATGAAAGCCCCCTCCTATTTTTCTCACTCTGACTTTCAACTTTGTGAGAGGAAGAACTATTTTCATTATTGGAAGATGGCTTCAATTGTAGCTGCAGCTGGGGGACCCCCACCACCACCACAACCTCCTAGGAAGGATGGACCACCTCCCCAGTTTATTCCCAACCCTGAAGAAGAGGAGGAAGAAGAAGAACAAGATGTACATCAAATAAAATATTTCCCTGAAGAGCCCCGGAAATCACACCGCAAGGCCAATTTTATTTGGCAGTTTTTTTCATTTCCTGCAGGCCAAAAAAAAGTGAATGCACGTTATGTTACATGCCTGATATGTAAAGAACCTCTGTCTTGAGGCACCGATAAAAAGTATAGCTTTTTTTTTTTCCTTTTTGCCCCGCGGGGCCCTTTTAAAGCCTCCACATCAAACCTAGGGGGTCAGGGAGGATCTACTATGCCCCCTTATGGTCATTTTCCCCTTCGTTTTGGCCTCCTCTTGTCTCTCAATCCTACCGAGAGACAAGATGGCGGCCGCTCAGGACTGTTTAGAATGTTGACAGACACTGGAGAGCCAATCAGCTTCGCAAAGCTCCGTTACGCGAAAAGTACGCGAACTGGCGCGCTACCCGGGACGCTGTCACAGATATATCTGTTTTTTTAAATGTTAATTTCTCAAAATCCACTGGAGCAAATATATTGAGACCCAGCAAAGGCACATCGGGCTAACAGTCCCTACAATTTTGCCAAGTTTCGTGCAAATCCATTCAGCCGTTCGAGCTAAAAGTGAGGCCAAACGCCCTATGGAAAAATGAATGGGAAAAACGCGCTTTGGGACCCCCCTTTTTTCTCGGCCCCCCCTTGACGAAACTCCCCCAAATTTTAGGGGCCCCTCAGAAACAAAATGTGCTATTTTCCTGAAAGTTTCAGCCGATTCCGTCCACAAACGCCAAAGTTATTAGACATAGAATTTTCAAAAGTTCCATAGAGAAAAAATCCTAACTATATATACCTACTGGCAACCGCCAGTAGGTATATATAGTTAGGATTTTTTGTCTATGGAACTTTTGAAAGTTCTATGTCTAATAACTTTGGCGTTTGTGGACGGAATCGGCTGAAATTTTCAGGAAAATGGCAAATTGTGTTTCTGAGCAGCCCCAGAAAATTTGGGGGGGTTTCGTCAAGGGGGGGCCGAGAAAAAATGGGGGTCCCAAAACGCGTTTTTCCCATGTTAATTTCCATAGGGCCTTTGGCCTCACTTTTAGCTCGAACGGCTGAATGGATTTGCACGAAACTTGGCAAAATTGTAGGGACTGTTAGCCCGATGTGCCTTTGCTAGGTCTCAATATATGTGCTCCAGTGGATTTTGAGAAATTAACGTTCAAAACAAGATATGTATCTGTAACAGCGCTCCGGGCTGCGCTCCGGTCCGCTTACTTTTCGCGAAACGGAACTTTGCGATGCGAAGCTGATTGGCTCCCCGGTGTCTGTCAACATTCTAAACAGTCCAGTGCGGCCGCCATCTTATCTCTCGGTAGGATTGAGAGAGAAGAAGAGGTGAAAAACGAAGGGGGAATTTAATGAAAGGGGGCAAGGTATACCCCTCTTGACCCCCTAGGAATGTTGTTGGGGTTATTAAAGGGTCCCGTGGGGAAAATAAAAAAAAAAATATTTTTCACGGTAGAAGCGCTTCCCGGGCCGCGAACTGGGCCGCAAACTGGTAGCGAAACGGGAATTCGCCATTTTGTGCTTCGTTTTAATTAAATTACTAGGTATAAGGGGGTGCGGGAGACCATTTTGTGCTTCGTTTTAATTAAATTACTAGGTATAAGGGGGTGCGGGAGACGTATCCTAATCCCTTATGTTTTCTGAGGGTGGCTGAGGAGGCTCATATATGTTGATACATGTCTTCCAGCGGCTGTGCGTGAGCTTTTTTTTTTTTTTGCTGCGTGACGTCTGTTAACGTTCGATTCGATGGAAATCAGGAAGTGTTGACCACCAATTTGTCAGTGCGATAAATTTTTTTGTTATAAATGAATCCTTATTGATAAACATTGTCTGCGCCATCTTGCCTTTTTTCCAATGCCACAATTTTGTCGTGCACGGCAGCCATTTTAGATGCCAGGCCGGTCCCAGGCTATCACCTAGCCCTGCGGATGTAGTTTATGGCCCCAGCTGTAGAGAATCCAGACATGCCAACCCTCCCGATTCAGGCGTGAGACTACTGATTTCAGTGCTAGTCTCCCGCCTCCCGATTTCTGCAAGCAAAAACCCGGGGGCATATTACCAACAACTAGCGATAATTTTTGTCTCTAACTTGTTTAGAGACAAAAATTATCGCCGCACATCGGCGATTTTTATCTCAGATAAACCTTGCTATTAGCAAGGTTTATCGCAAATGCGATAAAAAACGGCCGCAATGCATGAATATCGCTGAAAAGTCAGCGATATTCATGCATTATCGAGCAAATGCTCTTAGCCATGTTATCCACCTCCCATTGGATAACATGGCTAAGAACTGCTCAGGTCAGGTGTTAGCTTTTGGAGATATTCGCGCTTAGCGCGAATATCTCCAAAAGTTGGTAATAGGAGAAAGCGATGTTAGGGACTGTTTCCAGTCGCTAACATCTTGGCACGCCCACTTTGCATGTCATTAGTGATAAATATCACTGACATGCAAAGCGGGGCCCAAGATGGTCGCTATATCCTTTTAGCTGTCACTAACTGGTGTTAGCGACAGCTTGGTAATAGGGAGATAATTTTATCTCCGCTTTCTTGGCTTTTAAAGCCAAAAAAGCGGAGATAAACCCCCTTGATAATATGCCCCACGATTCCTCGGGGGTTTCAGCTGACAGGGCTTGGTATTGTGTTACGTGGTAATTTTTCTAGGAAACGTCAGAGGGTCGATGCAGGGGTTCTAGAAGGGGTGATAAACCATTTAAGCCTCATGAACAAGCGCATGGTCTTTTAAAGATCTGTGAAGTACTCGGGGCGGCGGTGTGTGTGTGTGTCCTCTTTCAGGAGCGGGCGGGGGGGGGGGCAATGCCAGCAACTTCCAGGCCAGGCAGTGTTCAACACTTGCATCACCCTTTCTCTGCCTGCTATTGCGCTCCATGCTTTGGAAAGGTAAGAAAAAGAACGTGCATTTGAGTTTGAAATGTCCGATCCTGTAGCAGTACACTTGCAAAGCCCACACATGACAATAACCCAATCCCATTCACCCGTTTAAAAAAAAAAATATAACACTCCAGCAAAGTAGGATTATAAAACTTTATTAACTTTTAAATATAACCAACGGAGCAAAAACTGTAAAAACATTTAAACATTTTTCACAAAAAAAGCAACAATGGTCAGAAGCTGTCTTTTGTGCGAATAGTCCCAAGGCAGCACAACGTGCTGAGTTCTGGACGGCACCCAGGTGATGTCACCTGGGTGCCGCACTGGTTTTTGGGATCCTACAATGCAGCAAAGAAAAACAGCGTGGGGCGTCCAGGGTGGTGCGGAGGGAGGCCTCGTCAGTAGCGGTCTGTTGTGCGAATAGTCCCAAGGCAGCAGAACGCGCTGAGATGTTGATGGCACCCAGGTGATGTCCAGTAAACTGCCGCACTGGTTTTGGTATCCTACAATGCTGCTCCGAAAATTGGCGTGGGGCGGCCCGGGGGGGGCGTGGGGGAGGCGGCGTGAACGGGCCTCCCCAGGTGGCGGCCATCCAGCTGAGTTGCGCCCGCTCTTGCAGCTACAGCGTCTCGCTCACCATGTTGTTGAGTTGCTCCCACTCTTGCAGTGCAGCGATAGGCGGCTGCCACATGACTCTTAAAATGGCGGACGGCTCTTCTGTTTTGGGCCTGGTCCACGAAAATGGCCCTGGGACACCTTGGAACTCGGACGCTTGCCTGCTAGGGCTTGGGCTCCATTCTCGAAAGCGTCCCCTCAGCCGTGAAGATTCTACAAAAGTCTTGGGGGCCCTCGACTCCTGCAGGCTTCCGGTGGGGAGCGGCTGCCATGATTGCTCGCGGAATGACCACGACGGAGCCACGAGATGGTGGTGCTCTCATGCTGACGCCAGCTTCAGTCTGAATCATCCAGAAACAAGGTGGGGCTTTCATCGTTTGGGAAAAAAAAATGTTCTAAACCAATGAAAAGTGTTATTTTTAGGTCATATGACCAAGCCTTCCATTTTTAGGAAACCAAATGTAAAATGAACCAATGAAAAGTTTTATAAACAAGTCACATGACCTGTTATGCGGCATAGGGCTACAAAAAGCGTAGAAAATCCGTTGGCACGTGAGGCGGCGTCAGTAGCGGACCGATGTGCGAATAGGCCGAAGGCAGCACAACGCGCCGAGATCCGGATGGCACCGAGTTAGTGTCCAGCAAGTTGCTGCACTGGTGTGGCTATCCTACAATGCTGCGCCGAAAGTCGGCGTGGGGCGCCCCGTTGGCCTGTGAGGTCGCGTCAGTCAGTGGGGGCTGTGCGTCTCCCCCAAGATGGAGGCTCCTCGGCTGCAGTGCGGCGCCCCTTAGCGTTTCACTCGCAGTCCAACTGAGTTGCGTCCGGACTTGCGGCTACAGTAGGCCGAAGTCAGCACAACGCGCCGAGATCCGGATGGCACCGAGGTGGTGTCCAGCAAATTGCCGCACTGGTGTGGCCATCCTACAATGCTGCGCCGAAAGACGGCGTGTCCAGCTGAGTTGCGGTCACTCTTGCGGTACAGTGACTCGAACGCGCCGAGATCCGGATGGCACCGAGGTGGTGTCCAGCAAGTTGCCGCACTGGTGTGGCCATCCTACAATGCTGCGCCGAAAGACGGCGTGTCCAGCTGAGTTCCGGTCACTTTTGCGGTACAGTGACTCGAACGTGCCGAGATCCGGATGGCACCGAGGTGGTGTCCAGCAAGTTGCCGCACTGGTGTGGCCATCCTACAATGCTGCGCCGAAAGTCGGCGTGGGGTGCCCCGTTGGCTTATGAGGTGATGTCAGTAGTGGACCGATGTGTGAATAGGTCGGAACCAGCACAAGGCGCCAAGATCCGAATGGCAAGTCCTGGATGTTGAGTGCCATAGTTGAGAGTTCTGAGCAGTGCTTGTAAGACTGTCTGAAGCTTATTTGCACCTGTTGCAGCTTCACTATTGCCCTGGTGTGGCCAAAGGTCGCACATGACATAGGCGGCCGGCTCCCGAGGTCCGGCGGAACTTTTTTCCTTTTCCTTTCTGCTTCTTGTCCTACAATCCGTTTCATCTGAAGACACGACCAGGTCCCTGAATGTGTGCAGGGGGACGCTATTGATTGAATGAAAATGGCGGCTTGACACAAAGCTGACTCAAGCGTTGCTGTTGATGCTATACAGACAAAAATTGGTTTTCAGTTTGTACATTCTTCAGGATTTTTTTTTCCATCCAAGGCTGATTGAGAGTTTGTAGAAAAATGGCTTCAGATTTTCCACATACTACTCTTCAACATTCTTCATAAATGTAACAATGTGAGACTCACTAGGAGAACGGCTGTTTATGTTTCCTTTCAAAATGCTGCCAACAATATTTTCTGAATGGAAGACACCATCTTGTAGCATAAAGGGCCGAAAGGGGTTCTGGTCTGGCCGATGGTTGGTGGAGACATTTTGACGATATCTTGGACCTGCCCGGCCTCGCCCAAAATGGCGCCGGTATAAATGGGACTCGTAACTCCTTGTTGTGTACTGGTTGAACAACCTTGATATCACGAGATATGAATGCAGTTTTGATGCTCATGGCGGGCGATTCCGCAACTGTTAGACACCTTAGTTCTTGCAACCTAATGGCTCGTTCGTTACGTTCCTCTATAATGTAAATGTCTCCTCATCATATACGATTCCAGTTTGCTCCGTGGCCGGCCCACGTGGTTATAGGCCTGTATTTGTATATTGACATTTTCACAATAAAGGTTTTTAAAACAAAACATGGTAGTAGTATTTACATTGGGAAAGTTTTTACTTTTAGTCACTGTTTTCGAATCAGTAAAAGGCAAGTGAAATCAAGTAGTCCAATTACATGACGGATAAAAGGTATAATATGTAGGAACGCAGTAAAGATAAATGGTCAAGGGCAGTTGTGTTTTCCACTTCTGCAACATAAAGTGATCGATAAGAATCTGATAATCAGGCGTATCGGCGACTAAGACAGCAGGCCGAGTCTCTTTTGCTCAACGGCTCCGTCATGGGACGAAGAAACGCCCTTTTTCTCGAAAAAGGAATATATTTTACTTGCAGGACAGTTGTAAATTTTCCGGGAAAGTACATTAGCCTGGAATATTATAACATATATGTTTTTAAAAAAAAGTTCGAAATCAATAAAAAGCGTATTTTTTAGGTCATATGACCAAGCTTTTCATTATTAAAATAACAAAAGTAAAATGAACCAATAAAAAGTTTTATTAACAAGTCACATGACCTGTTATGCTTACGTTGCGCGCTGCGCGCCGCGCCCCGGATTACTTCCGGGTGCGCTAACGCGGCGTGTCATACAACGCATTACGCGACAACGTAGGTCAAGAATATAGTCAAAATGTCTCCACCAACCAGCGTTCGGAACACAACCCCTTTCAGCAGTCCAAAAAGTTCTGGAAAATGACAAAAGAGGGGACAGGCAACAAGAACCATCAGTCAAAGAGGGGAGGGCAAGTTCTTCTCTACCGGGTCATGTTGGGGCGCTACCGGAACTGATCAAATTGGTAGTCTACAGTGTTTCTGGATGTTTCAGACTGAAGCTGGCGTCAGCATGAGAGCACTACCATCTCGTAGGTCCGTCGTGGCCATTCCAAGAGCAAACATGGCAGCCGCTCCCCACCAGAAGCCTGCGGGAGTCGGGGGCCCCCAAGACTTTTGTAGAATCTTCACGGCTGAGGGGACGCTTTCGAGAATGGGACCCAAGCCCTATCAGGGAAGCGTCCGAGTTCCAAGGTGTCCCAGGGCCATTTTAGTGGACCACGCCCAAATCTGAAGAGCCGGCCGCCATTTTGAGAGTCCTGTGGCAGTCGCTTATCGTTGCATCGCAAGAGCGGGAGCAACTCAACTACATGGTGAGCGAGACGCTGTAGTCGCAAGAGCGGGCGGTAAACAGCTGAATGGCGGAAGAGGCACAGTGTAGCAAAAGCGGGCGGAATGGCAACTAAAACGGTAAAGGGGCGCCCCACTACAGCGTGTCTTCAGGTCAAACGGATTGTGGGACAAGGTCCAGAATAGAAGAGTCATCAAAAGGCAAAAAGTTCCGCCGGACCCCGGGAGCCGGCCGCCTATGTCGGGGGCGATCTCAGGCTACACCGGTGCTATAAGACTTGGGGAGGGGGTCGGAGCCAAGCGTCTTCTCCGAGTCCATGGCCATCACACCGCCCCTCGGGGGCCTCCGTCAAGCGGTTTAGGAAGGTAACATATCACATTGTTTTCAAATGCAGTCCGGTCCACAAACGACACTCACTTACTTTGAGAATAGTGAAGCTGCAGTAGGTGGAAATAAGCTTCAGACAGTGTTAAAAGCGCTGCTCAGAACTCTGAACTATGGCACCCAACATCCAGAACTTATGCCATTTGAGAATGGCAGTGACATTGAAGTAACTCAGGGACCAAAACCATTAACGTACTTTCACGTATGAAAATCTTACTTGGGGAGGGGGCAGGAGCGAAGCGCCCCCTCCCAGTCCGCGCCACCACACCGTATGTTGAAAATCTGAAGCCATCGTTCTACAAAGTCAACCAACCTTGGATGGAAAAATCTAGAAAAATGTACAAACTGAAAACCAGTTTTGGTCTGCATAGCATCAGTAGCAACGCTTGCTATCAGAGTGCATGAGTTTCATGCTCGATCGATTGAGCTAGCCGGATCGGGCAATAAAAAGTATAAAATAGTTATGTAAATAGTTATTTAATAAAATGTTTTACCCTGTTTCTTTGCTGGTGTGTTGTCTATATTTTTAATATTTGCATAGGGTTTGTCGTTATTTTGGGCGGGGTGGGTGACGGAGCCCAGCTGTCTTGCAGTCCTCATGGTGTGGAGCTCAGTTCATATCACTATTTTCGTATTTCTCATGAAGGGTTGTTCCTAATATTTCTATTTTAGCGAGGTCAAAAAGAGATCCAATTAGTGGCCTACTGATTTTGCTCGATTACTTTTATTTTTTTACACGATTTTTCACTATCTGCAAAGACTAAACAGAGTATTGCGACTTTGTGCTTGTTTGTAAATAGAGAATGAACCAAAGAGAATCAATTGTAAAACAGTAAATGCTTGGATAACAATCAATCAAATGGTTAGACAAGCAGGCACGACGGATTACAACGGGGGTAAAGGCCTGCGTTAACTACTCTTCACTATCTGCAAAGAGAGAGTACTACTAAGAGAAAAGAGGGGAGGGGGGCAGCGTTCAAAGCACATCAGCGTGCATAAACACGAAAAAGTTTTTACCTATCACGTACTTGACATTTTACAGCTTTTGATATCTGCTATTAAAAAACCAATGAAATTCACTGAAAAAACCATAGGTTATAGGCCATATATAGTTAGGAATTTGCATTTACAAAACCTTGAAAATTCACTGAAAAAACCATTGGTTATAGACCATATATAGTTAGGGATTAGCCTTTTCAAAACCTTATTTTACTCACACAAAACCATTGAAATTTCATATATAGTTAGTTCCACTAACTATATATCGCGCACCCGCAATCCACTGCTGATGATGTCACATATTACATCATTCATTACATGGTTAGTGACATCACTGATGACATCACTGATGACATCTCAAATGACATCACTGATGACATCTCAAATGACATCACTGATGACATCACTGATGACAACATCCAGTGACTGTATGTTTCTGTAAAGTTAAAATATGTCTTACATATTGAAGAATGAGTGGATGTATAAGTGTCTGGATGAAGGATTTAGTAGGTGCATGACTGACTGTATGAGTGAGTGATTAAATGTGTCTCACTGAGTGCATGGGTTAGTGACTAAACTGTTTTAATTTGTGCATCATTATATCTGTTGTTCTACAAACTGCTACATATGTTGATCAGTAGCTATATGAGTAACTGTATGGGTTATTCATTGGTTGTCCAAGTATTTGTATGGGAAACTGAGTGTGTGTGTATGGGTGGCTGGGAGGTGTGTGACTCTGTACATAGATGTGTGAGTAGTTGATTCACTATATGTATGGGTTCAAAAGTGCATGTGCAAACAACTGTATGGGCGGTTGACTGTGCATGAGTGTATTAGTGAGTGAATGGATATCTCAGTGCTACATGTCAAAGTAAGTACATATGTAAAACACAATACATGTGAGAGTTGCCATATATAAATAACTGTGCATAAGAGCCAGTGAATGCGTGAGTGGCTGTATGGATCATTGTGAACATGTATCAGGGATTGTATAAGAGAGTAAAGTAAATGTGTTAGTATATGTTTGAATAAGTAAGGTGTGTATAACTGTATAGTTGAGAAAATGGAGGTGTGAATGATTTTTTGCATAACTGACTAGGTGTGTGAGTAACTCCATGGATGAGTGACAGTCTGTGACTGTCTATTTACACTGATTGTATCTAAGGTTATATTAGAGTCTGAAGAGGTTCATGGTATTATCACATGAATGATATCATCAGTGATGTGATCAGTCATGTCAAATGAGATGTTATCAGTGATTTTATCAGTGATGTCATTTGAGATGTCATCAGTAATGTCATTTGAGATGTCATCAGTGATGTCATTTGAGATGTCATCAGTGATGTCATCAGTGATGTCACTAACCATGTCATGAATGATGTAATATGTGACATCATCAGCAGTGGATTGCGGGTGCGCGATATATAGTTAGTGGAACTAACTATATATGAAATTTCAATGGTTTTGTGTGAGTAAAATAAGGTTTTGAAAAGGCTAATCCCTAACTATATATGGTCTATAACCAATGGTTTTTTCAGTGAATATATATATATGTATATATATATATATATATATATATATATATATATATATATATATATATATATATATATATATATATATATATATATATATATTCACTGAAAAAAACAGAGGTTTCACACCAGTCATAGTTAGCTGGAAATTTTACCGACATAAAACCATTGAAATTCCCACGTTATAGTTAGTAGGACTCACTATAACCTGCGCGCCTGCAATGCACTGCTGATGACGTCACATATTACATCACTCATGACATGGTCTGTGACATCACTCATGACATCACTGATGACACCATCCAGTGAATGTGTGTCTTTCTGAAAAATAAGTATGTTTTATATATGTATATGTAAAGGTCGATGGAAGAATAAATGTTTAAATAAGTGTCTTAATGTATGTTTTTTTTTTTAAAAATTGATTGGTTAACTGGCGTATCTTAGTGAATACATATATTAGCATGTAATGTTTAAATATTTAAATGTTTGTATCAGTTATTCACTTTGTGTATAAGTGGCTGCATGGGTTGGTTAGTAGCAACGTGTGTGTATATGGGTTATTAGATGTTTTTTAGTATCAGTATGAGTGTCTGTATGGCTTGGTGGGGGTGTTACTTAGCACATAGATGCATCAATGACTGACTCACTGTTTGTAAGTGTTTTGAAGACAGCATATGTGCAGGACTGTATGGGTGGATGAGTGTGTATATGTGTGTGTTACTGAGTGAATGACTGTCTCTAGTGTCCTTATCAGTAACGACATATGTTTTAATCTAGTATATGTGAGTATTGATGTATATAAGTGAGTATATGTGAGAGTTTGTAAGAGTTCCTGTTTAAATAAGTATGTGTTTCTATAAGTGATTGTTTAAGAGAATAAGTATGTGTAAGTTTTCTTAGAAGTAAAGTGGTAGTGTGTGTATAGTTATATATGCAAATAAATGGATGTTCAATAGTTTATTTGCATGTGTGAGTATGTGTGTGAGTAACCTTTGGATGACTGTGGGTCTGTAACAGGATGTATAGGTGTATCACTACATATGATGAGTGAGTATATGTATGAGTGACTATATAGAACTGTTGGTGAATGAGTGGATGTGTATATAGATGGTGGAATTACTGAATTGGTTGTTGTAACTGGTATGGGTATCTCTATTTTTTTGAAAATGTTAGTTTCTATTTTTGTATATGTGTTTCAAGGGTTACATTACACTGAAAGGAGGTCTGTCACTCTGTCACAAGGATGGTATCATCAGTGATGTCATGAATGATGTCACTGACCATGTCATGAGTGATGTAATATGTGACGTCATCAGCAGTGTAATTGCAGGCGCGAAAGTTATAGTGAGTCCTACTAACTATAACGGGGGAATTTCAATGGTTTTATGTCAGTAAAATTTCCAGCTAACTATAACTGGTGTGAAACCTCTGTTTTTTTCAGTGAATTTAATAGGTTTTTTAAATGCTAATTCCTAACTATAACTGGTGTGAAACCTATGTTTTTTTCAGTGAATTTCATAGTTTTTTAAATGCTAATTCCTAACTATAACTGGTGTGAAACCTATGGTTTTTTCAGTGAATTTCAAAGGTTTTTAATAGCAAATTTTTATAGTTATGTAATGTAATATTTTTTAAAATGAATCCTATATTGTATATTTATGTAATACTATTTTTTATATGTTCTTTTTTTTTGGTG
This sequence comes from Lissotriton vulgaris, assembly GCF_964263255.1. Taxonomy (NCBI): domain Eukaryota; kingdom Metazoa; phylum Chordata; class Amphibia; order Caudata; family Salamandridae; genus Lissotriton; species Lissotriton vulgaris. The sequence continues at coordinate 1,298,561,752 of NC_141695.1, read as the reverse complement.
CGCTCCCGGTGCGCGTACCGATAAGCTGACCGGTAAGCGCAGTGATGTGGCGCGCCCCGGTGCGCGTACCAGGGCGCGTCCCGTTAGCCACCCTCAAAAAAAAAGAAAAAAAAAAGAATGAAGGAGTGAGCATAAAGAAAGGGGACAGAAAGAGTGGTGTAAAGAGAAAGAGAGCTAGAGGGAGGAACACAGAGAGACTGTGTAATAGATAGTAAGACAGAAAAAATGTGTTAGAGGAACTAACTGAGAAAAGGAAAGACCTGGAGAGTGACAGAGAGAAAGGACAGAGAGAGAAAAGGAAGGAGTGACAGAAAGGGACTGAGTGAATCAGAAAAGAAAAGAAAGTGAGGGAGTGTGGGTGAGCAGGAAGACTGAAAGAATTTGAATGTTGTAGGAAAGTAAGGAAAAGGGAAATAAACATGGAGGATAAGAATAAGTGAGGGAAGCAGAGTAAGGAAACAGGGGTAACGTAGGGTGAGAGAAAAGTAGTGAGGTTAAAGCAAAGGATCATGACAAACTACATTTCTTTAGTCACACTTACCATATAGTTAATATAAACTTAATTATATATTTTTTCTACACTTTGTATCTGTGAAAGAGAGAACAAAAAATAAGTTATAATTAGTAGAATATATATTTTAAAATAACAGTGACAGGTCAAGAGAATAAAAATCATAAAAGTGTATAAAGAAATAAAGCATGAGTAAAGGATACAGAAAGGGAAATAAAGTAATGTAGAAGGACAAAAAGAGTGAAAAAGAAATAGAAGAAAAGCAAATTACTAAGAGTAAGGCAGATAAATTCAGTGACAAAGAGGAAGAGAAGATGAGAGAAATTAAGTGAAGGTAAGTAAGACACAAACAGAATGTGACAGAGTACCAAAAAAGAGATGAGTGAGTAAAGAGAAGTTAGTAAAAGAGCAAAGGAGGAAAAGACGGAAAAGGCAAATAAAGCAGAGTGACTGAAAGCTGAAAAGTGGTGCAAGGGACAGAGGGGATGTAGACAATTGAAATGGGAATGAGGGGTTGTGAAAAAAGTGGAGTAAAAGAACCACAATGAAACAGAGTGAGAGAAAGGCAGTGTGAGTGAGTAAAGAGAGCTGAAAAAGGGTGGAAAAAGGAAAGTGAGTGTGAGACGATGGGAATACAATATAAATTACACAAAACAAACTATAGAATAACTTATTCAACATGTTACATAGTTTATTTTTGCTGTTCTCAAAATATATTGAATTTCACTAAAAACAGTGAGTTCAAACTATTCATCATATGACAGCGGGGAAAAAAACACAATTTAAAAGATTGTGTTTAAAAAAAACCATATAAACTTACAAATCACATATTTACACTAATCTTTGATTCACTTACTTTTCCTTGAGGCCAAATAGTAGATTGTGAAGGTCCTTTTCATTGGAAAATACTCTGCTGTTCTCTAAAACTTCCATTTCCTCGACTTTTTATAAAAAAACTCTAAGAACATCTGAAATATGTCTCAATTATTTTTTTTTTCGTTGTGTTAAGTTATGACTCTTTGCTAATTCCAACACTATTCCTTACGGCCAAATAGTGTCAGATTTATCAGTCTATTTTCAAACTCAGAAATTACTGTTTACCCGATGTTTTGAAAGAAAAGCTCATACCACATTTTTAGAATGTATACCTATTCATATTCCCATTTCTGGATCACTCATGTTCAACATTTCCTATAATACTGATATCACTTACTATGAGATCCACTTACAGTATCTATATGAGAACTGCATTTTTTATATTATGTTTATCAATTTTACTCACGATATAATTTTAAATAGCAGACTAACTTTTATTAACTGCTCCTGTCTTTATAGGCCAATTACCTTTAGTTAAATTTCGGTTCTAAAAACACTAGGTAAGAATTTTTTAAGTCAAAAGGCAAACGTTGTTTGAAAGTCAAATGAGTATCATTACAGAAAGACTAACCTTTTCGACATTTTAAATAAGCTGTAAAATGCCCTGATGTTGTTGAAGGACCGTCATGATAAATAATAGCTACAGTTACAAAGGTTCTTCCTGAAATTGATAACTGAGAAGCCACAACATTTTTAATAGAAGTTGTCAATTTAGTTCCATCAGATCTACATCGTTGAAACATTAAAATGACATACTGTCCATAAGTTTGTATAAATAATGTGGACAGCATTGGACACTTACATTGGGAACAAACTATATTATGATCAGCTGCTTTAGGTAGATTATTAAAAGACACTGATTTGCAGTCTGGTAAAGTCAAAAATATAAATCTTTCAGTGTCTACTCTAGTACTACTTGATAAACTACAATTGTCGCAGTCATGCTGCCATTGATAAGAAAGCATAAAAAGATGTTCTACATCTACACCTCCATCTTCCAATACACCAAACATATACATTAAAAATTCCTGACAATCCTGCTGAATATTTTGTGAATTTTTTTTTTGACTTGAACATATATCTAAAAGATTTCGAATTTTGGAAACACTTTCTATTTTTGATCTATCACTGCTACATTTCTGAAACACAGAATTCAATAAACCGCAGAATCTTTGATCCCGATTTTCAACAATCTGTTCTTGTAAAGTTTTAAGAAAAAAAACAACATTAACCACTACATTAGCATAGCAGTTGACACCAGAACTGTTTTCAAATTGAAATCCAACACCATCTTGAACAGAATCCTTTTTCTTTCTGCTTACAATTACAGTTTCATCTACTTTTTGTCTTTTTGCTACTACCTCACTGCAATTATTCTCATTTCTTCTTTTCAGCCTACCACACGTTTTTCAAACAGAGGATACTGAGGCAAATGTGGAGCATACTCTCTTCTTAACCTATTGTATTCTTTAACACAATCTAGATCTGCACAAATCTTTGTCTCATCACACTCAATCAAGTACAATCCTGATAAAGTTCTGACTCGTGATAATGCCACATATGCCATACCCTCTTTAAACACAGAACTTCCAATGTTCACCAAAGCACTATCTACACTTAAACCTTGAGATTTATAAATAGTCACCGTATATGCCAAACAAACAGGAAACTGTTTTCGACAAACATATAAGTCTTTTACAAGCAAAAATCTAGCAGAACAACGACTAATTTGTTGTACTTGCTCAATGCCATCAAATTTTATTTTTAAAAATTCAATTCCATCTCTATGTCTATAATTCACAAAATCAACAACATGACCCATTGCTCCATTTACCAGACCCCTTTCAACATTTAAATTCCTTCTCAAAATGATACGACAATTTAAACACACATTCAGAGTCTTTTCAAAACCAGCTGTTTTAGATATACTTTTCTCTAATGAATCCAATTTTGTTTTCATATTTTCTGACACAACAATTGTTGCACCCACATGCTCTATTTTATCTCTTGCTTCCAGTTTCACAATCTCTTCATTTTCTAATTTTAACATTTTGTTGTTGAAGATGGAACATTCTTGCAGAGTTGGCATCAAACATATCCCAGATTTCTTCTCAGTAATCTTCTTAAAAATATTCTCTGGAAGAATGTTTTCATTTGGATACAAATGTGAAATTAATCGAGCATGTAAAGCTTCTTTCCCAAGCTCACTTACTTTTCCGATTCTTACTCTCTTTTTTTTTTTTTCACCTTGTAGAATATTTTTATAATCTTCATCCTTTGCCTGTCGCATATTTTGAAGCAGTTCTGCATATTTAAAATTTAACCAATTATTAACGTTTCCAATGCTTCCAAGGGACTTCCTGGTATCTTCATGCGTGAGCATTTTAAACACTGGTTGTCCTTTTACTGGTGTCAACTGCAGTAGATCTCCAAAAACAATAATGTGTTTTCCTCCAAATAACACATCATATTCTGTTCTAAGAATTTCTTGCATTCTCAAATGCACAAAAGCAAGCATTAGATTTGAGACCATGCTTACTTCATCAATGATAAGAAGTTTCATTTTCTTAAGGACTCTGGAAACTTCAGAACATGCATCTCCAGATAGCTTATTGTAATGCAATTTATTATCATGCTCAACTGGCAGCATCAGTAAACGATGTAGAGTAATCCCTTTAATGTTATGTGCTGCCAGTCCAGTTGGAGCGGTTACAACACAAGACAGCGGTGATTCAGTCCTTTTCTGCAGATACCTTGCAATGGCTTTAATCAGAAAACGTTTTCCTGTTCCCGCTTCTCCACTTACGTACAGTCGGACAGGCTTAAATGATGTATATGAGCACTCTTTTTTCTCATGTCTGAATCCATGTTCAATCTGTTCTGTGACTTCATCATATATCTTTTTCTGCTCAACGTTTAGTTGCTTTACCAAATCTTTTAAGTTAACTACATCCTCTTGAGCTTGTTCCATAGCTCTTTCCACCTCATCCATAGCAGTTGCAGCTTCATTTTGGATAATTGGTCCTCCTAGTGGATCCTGACTCAATGAAGTAGAACTCTGACTGTCTTGAGAACTGTCTCTAGCAATCTCTTCAGCAATTGTGACTTCTTGCTCTATTTCTTCGTTCAACATTTGCAGATAATTTGGAAAAACAGGACATTATATGGTATCCTTAGTTGCATTAAAAGAGTCTTCATAACAGAGAAAATCTCCAAGGAGCATTTTCCTAACCTGTGCAGAGCCTTGGAGGGCACACCAGCCGTGAGGGAAACGGCTGGTCCGGGGGGAGTCCACAACGCCGTGAGGGGAACGGCAGGCAGGACTACAGCCCCCAGGTGCCTCGGCGGCGCACACCTGACGCCACCAACAGCGCGCCCGGAGGCGCTTGAAAACGAAGGAGCGCCGAGCGCTCAGGGGAGCATTTTCCTAACCTGTGCAGAGCCTTGGAGGGCACACCAGCCGTGAGGGAAACGGCCGCACCGGGGGGATTCCACAACGCCGTGAGGGGAACGGCAGGCAGGACTACAGCCCCCAGGTACCTCGGCGGCGCACACCTGACGCCACCAACAGCGCGCCCGGAGGCGCTTGAAAACGAAGGAACGCCTCCCGCTGCCGCGGGACGCGCGCGGGACGCGCCGGGCGGAGCCCGGGCAGAGGGCGGGCCGTCTAAGGCCATCCAAGGACGACCAGGGACGGGACGGGCCGCGTCCCTTTCATTATGGGTAAGCGCAAACTGGCTACATCGGCGGCAGGCGAGGCAAATGCGAAGGTGCCTAAATACACAACCAGCATAATCACTTATTTAACTTCTAAGGTGGGAGAGCTATCCACGCAGATCACTGAGTCAGAGCGTGAGTTGGGGCTTGTCTCCAGCCCTGGGACTGCCAACTCATCCAATGTATCTGCTCCTGCTTTAAACTGTATCCCGTTGGAGCCCCGGGTCATTATCGAGTCATGTAGACCCACTTTGCCACAATCTGCCACAGTTCTTCCGTTCCCGGCTTTGTCCGAAACTGTGATACCAACACTTCCCAAGAGCCTGGGGGTTGCTGATAGGTTGGCATTTAGCCAGTCTGGTCCTCCACAGCCAATTTATGTAACGGAGGAATGTATTTCGGTCCTATTGGAAAAACTGTTCACAGAAAGACTGGAATCCGCTTTGATCCAGATTGCCTCTGACATTACTGAGACTTTGAAGGATTGTGTTAAGAACCTTATGGCAAAATGTGACCGCATTAATGATGCCCTTATTACTCGGGCTCCCCCCCCTGTATACCCACATCATTTCTCCCTACAGTTGCGCAGGTGTCTGCTCCTAAGGGTGGGGGTCAATCCACATTTAGGTTGGCTAGCCCTCCTATAGTGACCATTGATAACCCTGCACACAAAAAAGGGAAGGTGGATAATGGAATATACATCCCCTCAACGGAGGCTGCCTCCCAGGTTATTACCCCTGCAAATCCAAGAGGCCAGCAGGGGGCTGTGGTAAGAAGGGTACCCCCAATAAATTTACCGCCGGATGCAACACCCTTTGTCACAATTTTAGTTAACGTGCCAAAACTTAAAGAGGGGGAGGTGGAACAACATGATACTCTTCTCAGGCAAGTTAAAAAATGGTGTAATGCTAACTGCACAGGAGAAAGTAACATTGCTGACAATATCCTGACAAGTAGAAGGGTTAACTGGGTGGGCACAAGTAAGAAAAAGGCAGTGGGAGACTGTGTCGTTGTTAATTTCAAATCCAGAAACGTCGCTAGTCGACTCTTTTGGGACGATTCTCCTTTGGACCCTGTAAGTAAAGGTGTCCGGGCGATGCCTCTTGGCTTTTTTTTATCCTCGAGTTCATAGATTGAGTGGTGTGGAGAATAACATGCCAAACCCTATTGACAAGGCTTGGGCGGAGGATAAACCTATTTCATCTGTGGTGACTAATGATTGGGTCACTAAGCCAACTAAGGGGAACGGTTTACTTAATGTTGAAAGGAACCCTCCTTCAAACGATCTATTTTTGTCAAATAGGTTCGTGGCCCTTACTGATAGAATAGATACTGACTGACTAGTGCCCGTACATGAAAACCTGTCAGTCCCATGTTTAGGTACTGCAGAGGCTAATACATCTGCCAAAACTGTTATAGATGTCCCATTATTAGTAGGCAAAGGGCATATCAGGTTATTATCATGGAATATTGCGGGCTTACGGGCAAAGCAGGATGACCCTATTTGGATACAACAACTGAAGGAACACGACATAGTTGCCTTGCAAGAAACTTGGTCACAAGATAAGGGGTTCTGGCTAGATGGTTATATCTCTTTCTTTGTTGATGCTCAGAGCTCCATGGCGGGAAGGGATAGAGGGGGCCTGTTTTTTCTTGTTTCAATTAAATTGGCAGGGAAGGTTAGAGAAATACCCAGTTCATCTCCATATTTCCAGTTGGTGGAAATTTGTTTGCCAGACAAGAATAAATTTGTGTTTATAAATTGTTATAATTCAACCCAAGGGGGGGCCCCAAATTTTGTTTTAGATGGGTTATCGGCCTTTTTAATGAAGTATATGTCAAATCAAACCACTTTTGTACAGCTAATCATGATGGGTGATTTTAATGTTCACTTATGTAAGTTTCACTGCCAGATTGTAGATGATACCCGCCCAGACCACACATCATTGCCTCACTTTGAACATAGCCCTAAGGGCGTGGCAATGGAAAACCTGTTATCATCCAATGATTTATATGAGCCAGGGTTTGAAGACCAAACAAATCGTGTGGCCACGTATAACGCGAGGGGCAGCGAATCAATTATTGATTACTTCTTTATGTCCCCGGGGCTCTTACGTTATGTCTTGTTTTACAATGCTTTTGCAAGTGGGTTCAGTGACCACAACCCGGTGGTGTTGGTTCTGGACACTCTTTCTGGTTTGTGTAAAGGGGCACAAAGGGCTACTTCTACAAGGGACGTCAGGAGTAGCGACCAGGGAAGACGCCTTAAATGGTGCAAAGTCTGTCCGGAGGACTTTCATGGACAGATTGAGCAACATATGGCAGTCGAAATTGAGAAATGTAGGGATGGAGAGAGTAGGGGGGGAAGTTGTTGGTGACTTTGAAGCTATTTGTGCAAGAATAGAAAAAGACCTTACAGCAAAACCGAGGAGGGGCCCTGTCCCAGTGTTCAGGTGGTTTGACCATACTTGTTCGAAGGCTCACTCGGCTCTGCTGAGGGCCCTCAAACATTTGCCCAGAAATAGGTCTTTGGTGGCCCAGTTGAGAAGAGAATATGCAATGGCGGTTAAATTATGGAAAAAAGCCATTAAAGATGAAGCCTGGGATTCTTTAATGGATTCCACAACTCTCAAACAAAGCTCCAAATTCTGGGCCATAATTAATAATCCTTTGTTTGCTAATACTAATAACTCGGATCTTGATATAAATATCCCTGAAGCAGACTGGATAAATCATTTTTCCTATATATATGGCTCAAATGAAACAGTTGAGGCTTTTGCAATACCCTACTCCCTATCCTACCCTACCAAGCTAACTTTTAGCAAATCAGAAGTTGAGTTGGCTATTCTGGGCTCTGCTGCCAACAAAGCTCCGGGCCCGGATGGGGTACCTCTGGACCTCTACAAATGTAAACCTGAGCTGTGGGCGGAGATCCTGGCTAATGTTTTTAATTGTGTACATGAGGGGGGCATGCCAAAAACCTGGGCATGTTCAATTATAGTACCCATTTTTAAAAAGGGCCAAAGAAGTGACCCCAAGTGTTTTCATCCAATCTCTTTATTGGATTCTTCTATGAAGATTTTGGGCAAGGTCCTGTTAGCTAGAATTAATACTTGGTCCCTAGAGAATAACATTTTAGCAGACGCCCAGAACGGGTTTCGTGCAGGCAGAGGGACAGAGGACCAATGCCTAAATCTTCATTTGATAATTTCGAAATACACTACTGCTAAAAAGGGCTCAATTTTTGTTGCTTTTATGGACCTGTCCACGGCTTTTGATTAAGTTAATAGAGCTCGGCTGTGGACCATGTTGTTAAAACTGGGACTTGATCCACCCCTTGTATATTTTTTGGCAGAAATACATAAGGATTTAAAAGCTTCTATTAGGATGGACCAAGAAGGAAATTGTACAGCTGGGTTCAAATCGAGCAGGGGGGTGCGGCAGGGCTGCATTCTTGCTCCCATGCTGTTCACCCTTTATATAAATTCACTTGAGAAGACTCTTTTAAATGCCACCTTGGACATTCCGCGTGCAGGGGATACTAGAATTCCTGTTCTCCTGTACGCGGATGACGCTGCTCTGATAGCGCGTACGCCCATAGGTTTGCAAAGACTTTTAAATGGTTTTAATGATTTTATGTCTTCACTGGACTTAGTGATAAATAACTCTAAATCTCACGTCATGGCTTTTGGGGCTGTTAAAAATAATTTCAAACAGTTCTACTGCAATGGCGACGTGATCACTAACGTCAAAACTTTTACTTATTTGGGTGTGATTTTTGACACCAGGGGGAGCTGGGCTCCCCAAATTACAGCTAAAACTAAAGCAGTTAGGAGTTCGGCTAACGCCATTTTAAGTTTCTCCAGGAGACTGGGCGGGAAACCAACTGGTGCTTTATTAAACATGTATAGGGCGAAATCTGTGGCAATTGCCAGGTATGGTTCAGGTCTGTGGGGGCATGTGAACGGCGAGTCGGTCCAAAGGGAAGAAAATAAGTTCCTTCGATCCATATTAGGGCTACCCCAATCTACAGCCACGTCTTCAGTCCACCAGGAACTTGGTCTAGGGTATATTTCAGACACTCTCCTTATGGCCCCAATTTTGTTATGGATAAGGACCTGGACTAACATTAATCTAGGCCTGAACCATAAAATTCTGGTGGACTCTCTAAAATTGGACAATTTCAATAAAATAGTTTGGCTTTCATATATTCAAAAGTGTTCTTCAGACCTTGGACGTCCCGATATTTTTTCGGCCCCTCATGGTCTAAAGAAATCTGATTTAGAATGGGTTAAGCTCAACTTCATTAAAATTAAAAACGTGGAGAGGGAGGAACGACAATTGACTAAAACCACGGTCAGAGCTCATTATCTGACCATTACTCGCCTCACTATACAACCATACCTTACCATTGTTAACATCCCCTTTCACAGGTGGCTTCTGGTTAAACTCCGGTTTAATCAGATCTATACGGTTCTCTGTGATAGTCAATGTTGGTATAGGGAGGAGGACGCCCCTGTTTGTAACTGTGATAACTTTTCAGTACAAGATAATATGCACTTTATGTTGTTCTGTCATTTTTTTACTGTGCCCAGACATAAATACCTGGTTCCATTATTGAAGGATAAAGCCTTCCAAAAGGCAAAACCAGCCCTCCTGTATCTTCAACTTTTGGATTCTGCCTTGGCTATGTTTAGCGTGGCCAATTATCTTGTTGCTGCAGTTAGGATCAGGGGAAAAAGACTTAAAATCTAATACATGGGTTTTTGCATGGAAGGCTAAATTGGTTAATGCTTTGTGTATTTGTAAATTTTAAAGCGAAATACGTACTCCTTTTTTTAGCTGTATTTTTAAAGTGTGAATTATATGAATTTTACTGATGTCTTTTAGCTTTTCTTATTATTGTGAATTTGTAAATATTATTGACTTATTGAATCCGTATCTTTTCTCATGAATTTATATTGTCCCTTCTTTGTGAATGTAGAATGCTTTTATGATTTTTAACTAAATCGAATAAAGTGGTTTTGACTCCAAGTAGTTCCACTTCTGTACGCCATGGCTTAAAGAGTTGCAAAAGAGCTAAATAGTAAAATTCTCTTTTGTCTGGAGATTCGCAACTCAATTTTCTATGATTAATCAAATGGCCTTTTCTCTGCTTCACTAGACATCCTTCATACCCAATGACAGCATATTTTCCATTATTGATATCTTCTGTGATGTTCCTCTTATACCTGTAGTTTTGCAGAACTTCATACAAACTTAAAGGTGAGTCCTTCTATTTGAATAGTATGTATCCAACATGTTTGTCTTCAAAATATCTGTACTGTTTGGTTCTTTCTCCGCCAAATCTTCAATTTCTTGTACATATTTCAAAACTCGGTTTCGTGTTGCAGCAAGACCTAGACTCACCCAAATGATTGTTCTTGATTTGGCATAGAGACTTGCTGATGATAACCGATCAGAACATTCATATGCTCCAATTTCTCGATGCGACAAAATCTTCAGACTGAAACTGTATAATTTTTTACTTATACTCTTTTCATGTGAAATGTCTTCCCACATTTCCTTCAGTTCGGTCTTTTCTTTTTTTGTGATGTAAGACGTCACATATCGAGCCACAGCCATAGAGTTGTCAGCAACAAACTGAATATCCATGTTAGCATTCCACATGGATAAAACCACTGGGTTGTAGTCGTTGATGTACTTGGACTCTTCGTTTCTTTTTAAATTGTATGTATTTTTTGGTGATTTCCTTGTCACAGTATGTCGCAGAAAAAGACATCAAATTATTTACTCTTCCTTTAGAAATCACTGGTCGTGGAAACGCGAAACGACATTTCGTGTACAACTTGTCCTTGTTTTTCAATTTTCGACGACAGTACTTTTCACAACGATGGGATTGAAAACGTAAAACTTGTTGCCTTAAACTGTTTTCTTCAGTAGATTTCGGAACAGCACATGTTGAATATTCTTCAATGAAACTCATCACTGTGTCATCCGAATCAGTTCCAAATTTGGGTGCATCTTTAATCCATAAAAACATATGTATGTGAGGAGCACCTCTCGCTTGATACTCCTTCCTCCAAAAGAAATCCAAAACCTCTCCAAGGGGAGTATTTTTTTTTGTTGGTAATAAAAGACATCATAGCTTCAAATCTATGATTAAAATATCTGCAAACATTCACTGGATCCAAAGAACACAGTTCTCCAGGTGTTTTCAATTCTATATTTTGTATGTTTCCATTTGCCTCTCGTAGAAATTGAAGTAAGTCGTCCCATGCATACTCAGCACAGCTAAGAGTGAGGAACCATGTAGGAGTTCCTAAGTTTCTTAGCATACATTTCAATTCCCCATGACGACGGAACCAATACTCGTTTGTTCCACGCTGACATGCCATGAGATTGATTAGCTGAGATTCCAAAATCATGTTTTGAGATTGACTTTCTCCATAAAGTACCTCGCCGAAACATTTTGCAGATGAGCTCCACTTTTCAGTATATGATTAACTGCATAAGAAAGCCCAGTCAAATCACTTTCATACAGTAGATGAAACAAATACGGAAGGCATTGAAGAAACCTTGGATCTTCAGCATATAATCTTAAAGGCCGGTATTCAGCTGCAGGAATTTGAACTGGTCGATCGTCATATCGTCCACCTCGACCTGTTGGAAATAACTGTGGAAAACAACGAGCTTCCAAACTTTCTTCCCATACACTAATAGGACTTCCTTTTGCTGCTTTCATTTGAAACAAGTCAATTGCATTCCCCATTACTTCTTTGGAATGCAAAGGATGAACAGTATAATGTTCATATATTTCTTCACTTCTAGACACATCAACTTTTTCAATTTGGCCAACTGAACAATCACTATCTTCTTCTGTAGCTGTTTCCTCTACTCCAACACTTACATCTTTGTAGTAGTCATTGTTTTTGACCAAATACAACGTTGCCTTTTTGACTTTCCTAACATCCACTAAATCTTGCCAGATTTTCTTACTCTTTGTCGGAACCCCATTAACTAGAATAACCAGAGGATCCTTGTGAGTCTGTGGGCTGGGCGGGCCGGAATAACAAGCGGGGAGGCCGGATGTAGTGTGCTATGGTCAAGGATTTATTGATGGAAAGTGAATACAAAGTCCGGAACAAAGAGTTCGTAGGAAAGAATAGTTCTGCCAAGAAGCTCCCAGCCTGGAGGGAATCTCGATGGTATGTGGATATCCTGGATGTGGTCCGCTGCTGGGCTGTGGTCGTCAGGTTACGGCCGGTCGATGGGTCTCCTCGGAGATAAGTAAGAGAGAGTATAGGGGTTAGTCCCGTCCACTAAGGACTGCTGAGTACTACCACCGTCACCGGTAAGTGATTGGCCAGGTAATGAACGTGGGGGAAGGAGGGAAGGGTAGGTAAGGATAAGATCACTCGGCAAGCAGGAGGGGTTTGTGAGGGGAGTGTTCGGGGTAAGTGTGGGGACTATGAATACAGTGCTCGTGATGCTGCTTCTATGTACTAAGGCTGGTGCGCAGTGCTCGTGGGGCTCTATTTACACAATCTTACAGTTAGGTACAATATTTACACTAGGGAAACACGGAGAAGGATAGAGTGTACTCACGTGCCCCGCCGTAACTCTCATCCAAGTTACGGCCGCTCTCCCGCCACCTCCGGAGGTCGCCACCAATCCTCCGTCCACAGGTCTTCTTCCTCGTTCTCTTCTCCGGTCTCCGCCTCCTCTCCGGTCTCCTCCTTCCTTCCTCTCTCCGTCGGGGGTTCCGCGCCGTTCGCTGTCTCCTGCCACGAGTCCGCTGGGCTGAACACTGTCTCCTCGCTCCTGCCGTCTTTTCTAGTGTCCCGGCCGACTGCCGTGGTTGTACTTCCGGTTCCGGTCTGGTTGGTTTCCGGGTCGTCGGCGGGAGTTCTGTTTCCGGTATCCTGTTCTGGTTCTGGGTCTTCGGGGTTTTGCGGATCCTGTGGGCGAAGAGAGGGAGCCCGGTGACAATGGGCCGATGTTCCTCCCGGGGTGGGGGTGTGGTTTCCCCACCTACTCTGCGCTCCCAACGAGGTAGGGACCGCGGATCTTTCACATCCCCTTTCCCTAGCTGTCCTACTAGTAGGGGTATCAGTAGTGGGATAACGTGAAAGGTAATCTGCATTGCCTTGATCTAGTCCCTTTCGGTGTAGTGTCTTGAACCGAAAGGGTTGTAGGGACAGGAACCACCTGAGTACCCTGTCGTTGTGGCCGCAGTTCCGGGACATCCATTCCAGTGGGGCATGGTCCGTATACAGGAGGAACTCCCGACCCTCCAGATAGTATCGGAGACTGTCTACTGCCCACTTAATCGCTAGAGCCTCTTTTTCTACCACAGCATAATTTTGTTCTCGCGGAAAGAGTTTTCGGCTGAGGTACAGTATCGGTCTTTCGACCCCTCTTTCATCTTGTTGGGACAGGACAGCCCCCAAACCCTGATCGGAGGCGTCTGTTTGCAGGATAAAGGGACGGGAATAGTCAGGACTGACTAACACGGGTTCAGACAACAGGGACTGTTTAAGGATGTCGAAGGCTTTCAGCAAGTGGGGAGAGGGTTGCTGCAACTTCTCTTCGGTTCTGGAGGCTTTTCTCAATAGGTCGGTCAAGGGGGCGGCCATTTGGGAAAAGTTGGGGATAAACCTCCTGTAATACCCCAGCAACCCTAGGAATGCTCGGAGTTCCTTCTTGGTTTGAGGGAAGGGTATGGAGTGAATGGCCTGTATTTTATTGTGTTGAGGGCGAATGACCCCCTCACCTAATAGATACCCCAGATACTTCACACTTTGGGCCGCCAAGGTGGTTTTGGCAGGGTTGATGGTAAAACCGTGTTTACCCAGGGATTGTACTACCGCCTGCAAGTGTTGAAGGTGTTGTTCCCAGCTGTCACTATGAATGACTATGTCATCGAGGTAGGCCCCGGCATAGCTGGTATGGGGTCGTAAGACCAGGTTCATGGCCCTTTGGAATGTAGCCGGGGCCCCGTGGAGCCCGAAGGGCATTACCCTGAACTGGAACAGCCCCTCAGGGGTTGAGAAGGCCGTTTTCGGTCTGTCCTCTGTTTTTAAAGGGATCTGCCAGTACCCTTTGCACAAGTCTAGGGTACTGATGTACTTGGCTTTGCCGATACGCTCCACCATCTCGTCCACTCGAGGTAGGGGGTAGGAATCAAAGGCAGAGATTTTATTCACCTCCCGGAAGTCTATACAGAAACGAGTAGAACCATCAGGTTTAGGAACGAGAACGATTGGGGAATTCCAACTGCTGCAGGAGGGTTCGATTATACCCATCCTTAACATCTGGGTCGTTTCGTCCTTTATGACCGCCCTTCGCGCTTCCGGGATCCGATAGGGTCTCTGTCGCACTGTTTTCCCTGCTTCAGTGTGAATGGCGTGTTCCACAATGGTGGAGTGCCCGGGCATGGAGGAAAACACTGTTTGTACAGAGGACAAGACCTGTCTTAGGTTCTGTTTGTTCTGTTCCGGGAGGTCAGGATCGATACAGCTCTCAAAGGGTAGAGAGGGATTGGTTGTCATGACAGGGAGGGGTCCCACCCATTTCTTCAATAGGTTAACATGATATATTTGGGTGACCCCTCTGGTGGCATCAATCTCAAGCTCGTAGGTAACAGGGGTCACCTGCCTTAGGATAGGAAAGGGGCCCTGCCACTGTCCCAATAGTTTATGGTCGGAGGAGGGTAAAAGCAACAATACCAGGTCTCCAGCGTTAAATGTACGGGCCTTGGTTCCCTTGTTGTACTGATGTGTCTGAGAGACCTGCGCGGCTACCATGTTTTGTCTCACTATTTCTCGGATTTGTGTTAAATGGGTTCGAAGATTATCCACATATTCCGGGAGGGGCCGGGTTCGGTCGGGTTCAGCTTCCCAGGCCTCGCGGGCCATGTCCAGTAGTGTCCTGGGGGCTCGGCCATACAATAATTCATAGGGGGAATACCCGGTGCTACTTTGCACCTTACACCGGATCGCGAAAAGAGCTAGAGGAAGCATCTCCTCCCACCTTTTACTCTCAAGGCCTAACAGTTTTTTTAGCGTGGTCTTTAGGGTGGCGTTATAGCGCTCTACCAACCCATCGGTCTGTGGGTGATACGCCGAGGTTCGTATCTGTTTAATACCTAGATGGGCACAGACTTGACGCATGAGGGAGGACACAAAAGGCGTGCCTTGGTCTGTTAAGATCTCCCTAGGAAACCCTACTCTACTAAAGATGGAGATAAGAGCCTTTGGCGATATTTTGGGTAGTGGGTTGTTTCAACGGGACGGCCTCTGGGAACCGGGTGGCATAATCTACCAATACTAGGGCGTATCTACACCCCGTTCTAGAGGGCAACATGGGTCCTATCAGGTCCATCCCAACTCGGGAAAAAGGCACATCAATAAGGGGAAGGGGCTGGAGCGGGACTCGAGGGGGCCGGTAACAACTGTTTTTTTGGCAGACCGGGCACTCCCTACAGTACTGCTTTATTTGACCGTGTACGCCCGGCCAATAGAATTTCTCTAAGATAGTGTGGCCAGTCTTTTCATCACTGAAGTGGCCACCTAGCAAGTGACTGTGGGCCAGATATAGGACTTTGTCCCGAAACAATCCTGGTATAACCAACTGGGCCGGTAGCTGTGGTCCACCTTTTCTATAGAGGAGACCATTTTTTCGAAAAAAGTAAGGACCTACGTGGAGTGGATCCTCATTGTCCAGGGCACGATTCCAGGCTTCCTGCAATACGGGGTCTTCTTGCTGGGTGGCTCTGAATTCGCGGTCGGTTTCCCAGGGATGGGCCTCGACCTGAGCCGGATAAACGCCAGTAAAGGTCCTTTTTTCCCTCTTCTTTTGTTTCTTGGATTTCTCTGGTTTTGAGGGTGATTCGGCTGCGGGGGAATCCTGGGGAAACGGGGCCTCTGCCCACCACCTCTTTAGGGAGTCCGTAGTGTCTTTCAGGAGGTGGGGAAGACCACTGTAGTCGCTTCCGAGTATGACTTGTTCAGGAAGGTTAGGGACCAACCCGACGGTTAACATTCTGCCTCCATCTGCCTGTTGTTGTACCCGCACTTGAGCTGTCGGGTAACTCCGAGTGTCTCCGTGGACACACTTGATCGCTACCGTTCCGGTGAGGGGCCCAATGGGGTGAGGTAGTTCCTGGGGTCGGAGAACGCTATGTCTACACCCCGTGTCGGCCAATGCCATCATCCGGTGTCCCTCGACTCTCACGGGGCATCGGAACGGCGGAGGGGTTACTTCGTTAGTCAGGCAAACGTAGTTTCGGGCCATTCCAATGTCCATCGGTTCCTCTTTTTGGGGACAGACCCGAGCTATGTGGCCATACCCTCCACGGTGATAGCACTGAGGACCAGGTGGGGTAGGACGAGGCATGACGGGGTAGGGCATCAAGGGAGTAGGATCTGGTCTTCTGGCCGTCGGTGGGGGTCTTTGGGGACGAGTGTGGCTTCCATGAGGAATTCGTGGATGTGGTTCCTCTCGTACCCGTTGCGACTCTTGGGCTCTGCTATAAGCACTGGCTATCTCCACTGCACTATCCAAAGTCAGGCGGGCGTGTTGTCTCACCCATTTTTGTGTGGCCGGGTGTAGGGAGGCCAGATACTGTTCCAGATATATTTTTGCGAGAATCTGGTCTTTGGTGGCTGTGGCGGGTTTCAACCACCTGTTTGCCAGGTCCTGTATTCGGAATGCGAGAGCCCGGGGCGTTTCTTGGGGTCCCTCTTTTGCCTGTCTCAGCCGTACCCTGTAGGTTTCGTCGTCTATTCCCAGCCTCTCGAGAATACATGTTTTGATGTCCTGGTAGGGAGTCTGACCCTGGATATTGGCCTGCTGATAGGCTGCCTGTAGTTCACCTGTCAAGAGGGGACCTAGATAGTGGCCCCAGCGATCTTCAGGCCATGCTGCTGCTTGAGCCAGACGCTCGAAGTTGGTAAAGAAATAATCGGGGTCTTCACCCGAGACATATTTCTGGAGAACTACGGAGGGTAAGGAGGTTGTGGGTCTTGGTTGCCCCATAACTGTAGTTAGTTTTTCAAGGGCTTGATCCTGAGCGGTCCCCTGTCCCTTAAGGACGTCATGGAGTTGTCCACGATCATCTTCGGCAGTTTTCAGGAAGCGTTCCATCATCTTGCCAAGCTGCTCTTGGCTCTCAGCTAGCTGCTTGACGACAGCCTCCATGCTTCCGGCTGATCCCACTTCTGACACCACCTGTGAGTCTGTGGGCTGGGCGGGCCGGAATAACAAGCGGGGAGGCCGGATGTAGTGTGCTATGGTCAAGGATTTATTGATGGAAAGTGAATACAAAGTCCGGAACAAAGAGTTCGTAGGGAAGAATAGTTCTGCCAAGAAGCTCCCAGCCTGGAGGGAATCTCGATGGTATGTGGATATCCTGGATGTGGTCCGCTGCTGGGCTGTGGTCGTCAGGTTACGGCCGGTCGATGGGTCTCCTCGGAGATAAGTAAGAGAGAGTATAGGGGTTAGTCCCGTCCAGTAAGGACTGCTGAGTACTACCACCGTCACCGGTAAGTGATTGGCCAGGTAATGAACGTGGGGGAAGGAGGGAAGGGTAGGTAAGGATAAGATCACTCGGCAAGCAGGAGGGGTTTGTGAGGGGAGTGTTCGGGGTAAGTGTGGGGACTATGAATACAGTGCTCGTGATGCTGCTTCTATGTACTAAGGCTGGTGCGCAGTGCTCGTGGGGCTCTATTTACACAATCTTACAGTTAGGTACAATATTTACACTAGGGAAACACGGAGAAGGATAGAGTGTACTCACGTGCCCCGCCGTAACTCTCATCCGAGTTACGGCCGCTCTCCCACCACCTCCGGAGGTCGCCACCAATCCTCCGTCCACAGGTCTTCTTCCTCGTTCTCTTCTCCGGTCTCCGCCTCCTCTCCGGTCTCCTCCTTCCTTCCTCTCTCCGTCGGGGGTTCCGCGCCGTTCGCTGTCTCCTGCCACGAGTCCGCTGGGCTGAACACTGTCTCCTCGCTCCTGCCGTCTTTTCTAGTGTCCCGGCCGACTGCCGTGGTTGTACTTCCGGTTCCGGTCTGGTTGGTTTCCGGGTCGTCGGCGGGAGTTCTGTTTCCGGTATCCTGTTCTGGTTCTGGGTCTTCGGGGTTTTGCGGATCCTGTGGGCGAAGAGAGGGAGCCCGGTGACAATGGGCCGATGTTCCTCCCGGGGTGGGGGTGTGGTTTCCCCACCTACTCTGCGCTCCCAACGAGGTAGGGACCGCGGATCTTTCACAATCCTCTTCTACTATTTCTACACCAATTGTATCAATATATTTATTGACATCTAAAGGCAAATAAACAACTCTTCCCTTTAATCCTCTTTGTAAATCTGTAGGAGGCAATTTCCCTATCTTAGGCTCCATGTGAACAATAGCCTGAAAAGGATGGACACATTGAATCAAAATAGATTCATAAGTATTTAAATCCATCAATTCAGAAGGAATATCTATCAACTGAAGATTATTATGAACAGCTCTAGCAGGCATTCTATTTTCATTTAATTTTTTCAAACAATAATTACAAATACGCTGATCAAAACTCAAATCAAAAGAATTCTCCACCAACAAATAACTTATAAAATCCTTCCATTCACTATTGTTTTCCAATTCACATTTTGCATATAATCAACTAACCTAGTCTGAATCTTATAATGAGTCCGTCGACAACACACACAAGTTAAATTAGGCCTTTCACTTGATTTCACCTTAAACTTAGTAATTTCCTTGTCAAACTTTTCTATACTTGAAATCTGTACATTGTCTTCCACATTACCATCCATTACTATTTCCATTTCTACACTGTCCTCTTTGTTCCCAAAATAACAAAACTCTATTTCTTCATAAATAGTCTTCACATCTACTTCAGATCCATGCAAAAGAGCACTGTTTAACTGTTTAAGCTTAAGTGCTGGACTTTTTGCATAATACAACCTTCTCACTAATTTCCTCACCTTATTATGATGCACTGCTAACATCCTAAAATGATGAAAAACACTCTGACATACTTTTCTAGAAAGACAAGCCAGTGAATGCCCATGCAAACCTGTGTTTTCTCTCACTCTGAAAGGATCTAACTCTTGCAAGATCTTCATTGTCTGTTTTACACTTTTTTTACTATATGTACGTAAGAAATATCGAAGCAAATCAATTGAATCCTGTCGCACACTACAAATACTACTGCACTTCCATGTGTACACTGGACCCTTAGTACGTCTCCCTAAAACTTCATCAGCTAACACCTCTTCTGCATCTCTAGACACAAGTTTCTCTTTTACCATCGGACAACCATCTTTCACCTCATATGCTCGACCACTGGTGTCAACTGCATGCACCAAATCATTTTCCTGAAAATAACTCTCCTCATTAAAAAATGGCTCAGAACTTGAACTATGCATCCATTCTCCAGAAAATACTTCACAAAAATTAGTCCGATTAATTATTCTATTCCATCTACTGTTCTATTTGAAAATATCAATTGCCTTGTTAAGTATCCTAATTCTATTGATTACTAAAATAAATACTTTTTTCTTAACTTCAAAAGCCTGATCAACAATCTTCTCTACACTTTTCTTTTTCTTGTAAAAAGCAGCTCTCTGTTTACCTTTCTTTTCAGTTTTTAGCAAATTTAAAACTACCCTATTGCGAAACATTCGTCTACGAATGTCCCTAAATAGATTTTGCCTTTGACTGCAATCCATACTCTTCTCTCCTGCTCCAGTAGTGATAGTTTTTGAGGGCCTCTCCCT
This sequence comes from Lissotriton vulgaris, assembly GCF_964263255.1. NCBI lineage: Eukaryota > Metazoa > Chordata > Amphibia > Caudata > Salamandridae > Lissotriton > Lissotriton vulgaris. The sequence continues at coordinate 1,298,541,865 of NC_141695.1, read as the reverse complement.
CCTTTTCAAATTTGCTCTCTCCTTCTGGATCTTCACATTCCTGTTAACATTTTTTTTTCCTCTACATATGTTCCGAAAAAAAGACTTAGTTGTCTTACCAGGAGCTTTTTTTGTGTTTTTTAAGTACTTGTTGTAGGCGATTCCTTTAATTCCGTTGCTGATTTTGTTCTTTTCTGTATGGTATTTTTTCTTCTCCTTTGCCTTGACGGCATTTTTGCTTACTTTTGAAATGTTGATTTCAATCTGTGGTAAAGAAAAAAATAACACATTATAGACCACTATTATCAAACAACAAAGCAATGGCAATAAGCAAACGATATAAACACTAATTTGCAGCATATCTAAGTTTATACCACAGCAACTATATAACTAGGAGTAAGACAAAGAAAAACAGCTAGAGGGAGTAACACAAATACACAGAGAGACTCAGACAAAGAAACAGGTAGAGGGAGTAAAACATAGAGAAGGACTAAGACAGAGTCAGTGTATAATATGTTGAAAGACAGAAAAAGGATGTAATAGGGAGAGGAAGTAAGTAAAAAAAGGGAATAAGTCAGAAAAAGGATGTAACAGGGTGTAAAACAGAGAGAGGGTGTAACAGGAAGTAAGACTGAGAGAGGGTGTTAGAAGGGAAAAGGTTGTAAAAGAGACTAAAACAGAGAGAGCCTGTAAAGGAAGACACAGAGAGTAAGTTTGAGAGAGGATGTAAGAGGAAGTAAATCAGAGACAGGATTTTACAAGAAGTAGGTCAGACAGAGGGTGTAACAGGAAGAGAAAAAAAAGTCAGAAAGAGGGAGAGAGAGGGTATAAAACAGAAAAAAGGTGTAATAGGGAGTAACTCAATGGCAGAATATTACAAAGAAAAAGGTTGATTAGATAGTATCTGCATGATTCAAAAAATATATTAGCACATTTCACAATCATGTCATCTATGTTTCCTCAGATTAGTCATGTTTTTGATAATGCTTGGTTAAAACGTTTTGCTGCATAGAGGAATTGCATTGTGTGAAATAGTGAAGTTTCAGTAGTACAATTGAATGCTTGTACATAGGACCTGTGCTGTGTTTCTAAAATGTAATTTATAAAACGATTTTGGGGTAATTGAATGGCTTTTATATTTTTGATAAGGAATTAATAGTGTTTACCTCAATAAATAAATATATTTGAACCTTTTACAATGATATCACCTGTGTTACCTCAGATTAGGATGCAGATTGAGCTTCTTTCTTGTTGGTTTGTGTCATGTTTTTTGATAATGCTTGGTAAATAGATTTTGCTGAATAGAAGTATTGCATTATGTAAAATTGAGAAGTTTCTCTAGCGACATGGAATGCTTGTACATAGGACCTGTGCTGTGTTTCTAAAATAATATTTAAAAAACGATTTTAGTGTAAATGAATGCCTTTTATATTTTTGAGAAGGAATTATTAGTGTTTGCCTCATTAGATAGATATATTAACTCCACGCGGGGCCATTTTATGGCCCCCACATCAAACCTAGGAGGTCGGGGGGGGGGTCTACTCTGCCCCCTTATGGTCAATTCCCCCTTTGTTTTTGCTACCTCTTGTGTCTCGATCCTACCGAGACACAAGATGGCGGCCGCTCCGGACTGTTTGGAATGCTTACAGACACCCGAGAGCCAATCAGCTTTCCGCACGCAAGTCGCGTAGCACGCCCGGTGCGCTCCCCGGTGCGCGTACCGGGGCGCGGCCTAGGATATATATATTTTTTTAATCTAAATTACTCAAAAACCACTGGAGCACATATCTTGAGACATAGCAAAGGCACATCGGGCTACCAGTCCCTACAATTTTGCCAAGTTTGGTGGAAATCCATTCAGCCATTCGGGCTAAAAGTGAATTTGACCGCCCTATGGAAATTTACATGGGGAAAACACTTTCGGGACCCCCCTTTAATATCGGCCCCCACGTCAACCGGTGCCAAAGCTATTCACAATAGAATTTTGAGATTTTGCATTGAAAAAAATCCTAACTATAACTACGTACTGGTGGTCGCCAGTAGGTAATATACATATATATATATATATATATATATATATCAAGCCAAAACTTGTCCCTTGCTTTCAAAAAGCCCACAAGCAGGTAGGTTTGCATTTTCGTTTTAATGGGCAGATTACATCGTAGACAGGGAAAACAATGTCCTGTTTCCTTTCATGCAGCCTGACGCGTTTCTTGCTCTCCTGAGCATTTCTTCAGAGGCTTGTAAAACTCTGTATAAAGCTAGAGTCATTAATAAATCACATGCATCTGTCCAAGTGGGCGTTGGCTCCTCGGAGCTTGCTGGTACATGAAGTTCTTAGTATTACGCAAGTGCGCTGCTCCCAGAGTAAAGATAAAATTACTTCAATTTAAAACCCCAGTGGGTCCGGATAATATTCCCTTCTTGTTTGCGATGCCAGTATTCATCTGCACAACGCCCCATCTGCTCACCTCGCGGTGTATGCCTTGTGGCTCCAGCACGAACCACTCAAGCTGTGGCAGGGCTCTTCCCCGACTATATATATATATATATATATATTACCTACTGGCAGTCGCCAGTAGGTATATATAGTTAGGATTTTTTCTCTATGGGATTTTTGAAAATTCTATGTCTAATAACTTTGGCGTTTGTGGACGGAATTGGCTGAAATTTTCAGGAAAATGGAACATTTTGTTTCGGAGCAGCACCTGACAATTTGGGGGGTTTCATCAAGGGGGGGCCGAGAAAAAAGGGGGGTCCCAAAACGCATTTTTCCCATGTTAATTTCCATAGGGCGGTTGGCCTCACTTTTAGCTCGAACGGCTGAATGGATTTGCACGAAACTTGGCAAAATTGTAGGGACTGTTAGCCCGATGTGCCTTTGCTAGGTCTCAATATATGTGCTCCAGTGGATTTTGAGTAATTTAGGTTCAAAAAAAGATATATATCTGGGCGGAGCCTAACCACACATCTGATCTGATTGGCTGTCAGCACTTCATCCAAGAAGTGTTGGCAGCCATCTTGGGACCAATATACATGATAGCACCTCATTAAAAAGCATTGTAGTTAATAGAGGGTTTTAGGACTTTAGTTACATTATAAATCATTTGTTGATGGTACCATACTCGTTTTAGGAATTGTGGTGGGTTCTAAGGTGATTTTACCATGTGAAAAAACCTTCTGCTGTGATATCATGAATATTGTTTGAAAGAAAACTAATATCTCATGATTTTCCCACAGTGGTTTGGAAGGGGATCTATAAGCTAAACTGAAAGCATATTTTCTGTAAATTCACATTATCTTTCTCAGTCATGTGAAAATGAAGTCTGACATTCTCAGTAAAACATGTACATCCAACAAGGACAGAGACTGTCAGTTGATTCCTTTGTGTTCTACTGCAGCCTCCTAGAGTGTTCTAAAGAACAACTAGAGCGCTAACAGTCCTACTTATTACAAAGGTATGGCACACCTGAAGCCATCTTGATTGGAATAAAGTGGTAACTCTTAAAACATTTAATTTAAAAAGAAACAACATGAGGGGGTATATTTTGCCATAGAAAGTATGATTAGTGCTGCAGAATGAAAAATTAGGGCACATTTTGAGTGACTTCTCAAATCCTTTTCTATTTCATTAAAACATTCTGACATGCAGTCTCCCAAAATGGCCACCAGAGACAAAAGAGCCCAAATGTAGCCCAAATATCACCCAGATGTAGCCCAAGTATAGCCCAATGACAGAATGTCCCAGAGTGTTCTAAAGAACAACTAGAGCGCTAGCAGTCCTCCTTACTTAAAGTGTGAATTATATGAATTTTACTGATGTCTTTTAGCTTTTCTTATTATTGTGAATTTGTAAATATTATTGACTTATTGAATCCGTATCTTTTCTCATGAATTTATATTGTCCCTTCTTTGTGAATGTAGAATGCTTTTATGATTTTTAACTAAATCGAATAAAGTGGTTTTGACTCCAAGTAGTTCCACTTCTGTACGCCATGGCTTAAAGAGTTGCAAAAGAGCTAAATAGTAAAATTCTCTTTTGTCTGGAGATTCGCAACTCAATTTCCTATGATTAATCAAATGGCCTTTTCTCTGCTTCACTAGACATCCTTCATACCCAATGACAGCATATTTTCCATTATTGATATCTTCTGTGATGTTCCTCTTATAACTGTAGTTTTGCAGAACTTCATACAAACTTCAAGGTGAGTCCTTCTATTTGAATAGTATGTATCCAACATGTTTGTCTTCAAAATATCTGTACTGTTTGGTTCTTTCTCCGCCAAATCTTCAATTTCTTGTACATATTTCAAAACTCGGTTTCGTGTTGCAGCAAGACCTAGACTCACCCAAATGATTGTTCTTGATTTGGCATAGAGACTTGCTGATGATAACCGATCAGAACATTCATATGCTCCAATTTCTCGATGCGACAACATCTTCAGACTGAAACTGTATAATTTTTTACTTATACTCTTTTCATGTGAAATGTCTTCCCACTTCCTTCAGTTCGGTCTTTTCTTTTTTTGTGATGTAAGACGTCACATATCGAGCCACAGCCATAGAGTTGTCAGCAACAAACTGAATATCCATGTTAGCATTCCACATGGATAAAATCACTGGGTTGTAGTCGTTGATGTACTTGGACTCTTCGTTTCTTTTTAAATTGTATGTATTTTTTGGTGATTTCCTTGTCACAGTATGTCGCAGAAAAAGACATCAAATTATTTACTCTTCCTTTAGAAATCACTGGTCGTGGAAACGCGAAACGACATTTCGTGTACAACTTGTCCTTGTTTTTCAATTTTCGACGACAGTACTTTTCACAACGATGGGATTGAAAACGTAAAACTTGTTGCCTTAAACTGTTTTCTTCAGTAGATTTCGGAACAGCACATGTTGAATATTCTTCAATGAAACTCATCACTGTGTCATCCGAATCAGTTCCAAATTTGGGTGCATCTTTAATCCATAAAAACATATGTATGTGAGGAGCACCTCTCGCTTGATACTCCTTCCTCCAAAAGAAATCCAAAACCTCTCCAAGGGGAGTATTTTTTTTTGTTGGTAATAAAAGACATCATAGCTTCAAATCTATGATTAAAATATCTGCAAACATTCACTGGATCCAAAGAACACAGTTCTCCAGGTGTTTTCAATTCTATATTTTGTATGTTTCCATTTGCCTCTCGTAGAAATTGAAGTAAGTCGTCCCATGCATACTCAGCACAGCTAAGAGTGAGGAACCATGTAGGAGTTCCTAAGTTTCTTAGCATACATTTCAATTCCCCATGACGACGGAACCAATACTCATTTGTTCCACGCTGACGTGCCATGAGATTGATTAGCTGAGATTCCAAAATCATGTTTTGAGATTGACTTTCTCCATAAAGTACCTCACCGAAACATTTTGCAGATGAGCTCCACTTTTCAGTATATGATTAACTGCATAAGAAAGCCCAGTCAAATCACTTTCATACAGTAGATGAAACAAATACGGAAGGCATTGAAGAAACCTTGGATCTTCAGCATATAATCTTAAAGTGCGGTATTCAGCTGCAGGAATTTGAACTGGTCGATCGTCATATCGTCCACCTCGACCTGTTGGAAATAACTGTGGAAAACAACGAGCTTCCAAACTTTCTTCCCATACACTAATAGGACTTCCTTTTGCTGCTTTCATTTGAAACAAGTCAATTGCATTCCCCATTACTTCTTTGGAATGCAAAGGATGAACAGTATGATGTTCATATATTTCTTCACTTCTAGACACATCAACTTTTTCAATTTGGCCAACTGAACAATCACTATCTTCTTCTGTAGCTGTTTCCTCTACTCCAACACTTACATCTTTGTAGTAGTCATTGTTTTTGACCAAATACAACGTTGCCTTTTTGACTTTCCTAACATCCACTAAATCTTGCCAGATTTTCTTACTCTTTGTCGGAACCCCATTAACTAGAATAACCAGAGGATCCACTTCTACTCTTTCTACACCAATTGTATCAATATATTTCTTGACATCTAAAGGCAAATAAACAACTCTTCCCTTTAATCCTCTTTGTAAATCTGTAGGAGGCAATTTCCCTATCTTAGGCTCCATGCGAACAATAGCCTGAAAAGGATGGACACATTGAATCAAAATAGATTCATAAGTATTTAAATCCATCAATTCAGAAGGAATATCTATCAACTGAAGATTATTATGAACAGCTCTAGCAGGCATTCTATTTTCATTTAATTTTTTCAAACAATAATTACAAATACGCTGATCAAAACTCAAATCAAAAGAATTCTCCACCAACAAATAACTTATAAAATCCTTCCATTCACTATTGTTTTCCAATTCACATTTTGCATATAATCAACTAACCTAGTCTGAATCTTATAATGAGTCCGTCGACAACACACACAAGTTAAATTAGGCCTTTCACTTGATTTCACCTTAAACTTAGTAATTTCCTTGTCAAACTTTTCTATACTTGAAATCTGTACATTGTCTTCCACATTACCATCCATTACTATTTCCATTTCTACACTGTCCTCTTTGTTCCCAAAATAACAAAACTCTATTTCTTCACAAATAGTCTTCACATCTACTTCAGAAGCAAGCAAAAGAGCACTGTTTAACTGTTTAAGCTTAAGTGCTGGACTTTTTGCATAATACAACCTTCTCACTAATTTCCTCACCTTATTATGATGCACTGCTAACATCCTAAAATGATGAAAAACACTCTGACATACTTTTCTAGAAAGACAAGCCAGTGAATGCCCATGCAAACCTGTGTTTTCTCTCACTCTGAAAGGATCTAACTCTTGCAAGATCTTCATTGTCTGTTTTACACTTTTTTTACTATATGTACGTAAGAAATATCAAAGCAAATCAATTGAATCCTGTCGCACACTACAAATACTACTGCACTTCCATGTGTACACTGGACCCTTAGTACGTCGCCCTAAAACTTCATCAGCTAACACCTCTTCTGCATCTCTAGACACAAGTTTCTCTTTTACCATCGGACAACCATCTTTCACCTCATATGCTCGACCACTGGTGTCAACTGCATGCACCAAATCATTTTCCTGAAAATAACTCTCCTCATTAAAAAATGGCTCAGAACTTGAACTATGCATCCATTCTCCAGAAAATACTTCACAAAAATTAGTCCGATTAATTATTCTTTTCCATCTACTGTTCTATTTGAAAATATCAATTGCCTTGTTAAGTATCCTAATTCTATTGATTACTAAAATAAATACTTTTTTCTTAACTTCAAAAGCCTGATCAACAATCTTCTCTACACTTTTCTTTTTCTTGTAAAAAGCAGCTCTCTGTTTACCTTTCTTTTCAGTTTTTAGCAAATTTAAAACTACCCTATTGCGAAACATTCGTCTACGAATGTCCCTAAATAGATTTTGCCTTCGACTGCAATCCATACTCTTCTCTCCTGCTCCAGTAGTGATAGTTTTTGAGGGCCTCTCCCTCCTTTTCAAATTTGCTCTCTCCTTCTGGATCTTCACATTCCTGTTAACATTTTTTTTTCCTCTACATATGTTCCGAAAAAAAGACTTAGTTGTCTTACCAGGAGCTTTTTTTGTGTTTTTTTAAGTACTTGTTGTAGGCGATTCCTTTAATTCCGTTGCTGATTTTGTTCTTTTCCGTATGGTATTTTTTCTTCTCCTTTGCCTTGACGGCATTTTTGCTTACTTTTGAAATGTTGATTTCAATCTGTGGTAAAGAAAAAAATAACACATTATAGACCACTATTATCAAACAACAAAGCAATGGCAATAAGCAAACGATATAAACACTAATTTGCAGCATATCTAAGTTTATACCACAGCAACTATATAACTAGGAGTAAGACAAAGAAAAACAGCTAGAGGGAGTAACACAAATACACAGAGAGACTCAGACAAAGAAACAGGTAGAGGGAGTAAAACATAGAGAAGGACTAAGACAGAGTCAGTGTATAATATGTTGAAAGACAGAAAAAGGATGTAATAGGGAGAGGAAGTAAGTAAAAAAAGGGAATAAGTCAGAAAAAGGATGTAACAGGGTGTAAAACAGAGAGAGGGTGTAACAGGAAGTAAGACTGAGAGAGGGTGTTAGAAGGGAAAAGGTTGTAAAAGAGACTAAAACAGAGAGAGCCTGTAAAGGAAGACACAGAGAGTAAGTTTGAGAGAGGATGTAAGAGGAAGTAAATCAGAGACAGGATTTTACAAGAAGTAGGTCAGACAGAGGGTGTAACAGGAAGAGAGAAAAAAGTCAGAAAGAGGGAGAGAGAGGGTATAAAACAGAAAAAAGGTGTAATAGGGAGTAACTCAATGGCAGAATATTACAAAGAAAAAGGTTGATTAGATAGTATCTGCATGATTCAAAAAATATATTAGCACATTTCACAATCATGTCATCTATGTTTCCTCAGATTAGTCATGTTTTTGATAATGCTTGGTTAAAACGTTTTGCTGCATAGAGGAATTGCATTTTGTGAAATAGTGAAGTTTCAGTAGTACAATTGAATGCTTGTACATAGGACCTGTGCTGTGTTTCTAAAATGTAATTTAAAAAACTATTTTGGGGTAATTGAATGGCTTTTATATTTTTGATAAGGAATTAATAGTGTTTACCTCATTAAATAAATATATTTGAACCTTTTACAATGATATCACCTGTGTTACCTCAGATTAGGATGCAGATTGAGCTTCTTTCTTGTTGGTTTGTGTCATGTTTTTTGATAATGCTTGGTAAATAGATTTTGCTGAATAGAAGTATTGCATTATGTAAAATTGAGAAGTTTCTCTAGCGACATGGAATGCTTGTACATAGGACCTGTGCTGTGTTTCTAAAATAATATTTAAAAAACGATTTTAGTGTAAATGAATGCCTTTTATATTTTTGAGAAGGAATTATTAGTGTTTGCCTCATTAGATAGATATATTAACTCCACGCGGGGCCATTTTATGGCCCCCACATCAAACCTAGGAGGTCGGGGGGGGGGTCTACTCTGCCCCCTTATGGTCAATTCCCCCTTTGTTTTTGCTACCTCTTGTGTCTCGATCCTACCGAGACACAAGATGGCGGCCGCTCCGGACTGTTTGGAATGCTTACAGACACCCGAGAGCCAATCAGCTTTCCGCACGCAAGTCGCGTAGCACGCCCGGTGCGCTCCCCGGTGCGCGTACCGGGGCGGGGCCTAAGATATATATATTTTTTTAATCTAAATTACTCAAAAACCACTGGAGCACATATCTTGAGACATAGCAAAGGCACATCGGGCTACCAGTCCCTACAATTTTGCCAAGTTTGGTGGAAATCCATTCAGCCGTTCGGGCTAATAGTGAGCTTGACCGCCCTATGGAAATTTACATGGGGAAAACACTTTCGGGACCCCCCTTTAATATCGGCCCCCACGTCAACCGGTGCCAAAGCTATTCACAATAGAATTTTGAGATTTTGCATTGAAAAAAATCCTAACTATAACTACGTACTGGTGGTCACCAGTAGGTAATATACATATATATATATATATATATATATATATATCAAGCCAAAACTTGTCCCTTGCTTTCAAAGAGCCCACAAGCAGGTAGGTTTGCATTTTCGTTTTAATGGGCAGATTACATCGTAGACAGGGAAAACAATGTCCTGTTTCCTATCATGCAGCCTGACGCGTTTCTTGCTCTCCTGAGCATTTCTTCAGAGGCTTGTAAAACTCTGTATAAAGCTAGAGTCATTAATAAATCACATGCATCTGTCCAAGTGGGCGTTGGCTCCTCGGAGCTTGCTGGTACATGAAGTTCTTAGTATTACGCAAGTGCGCTGCTCCCAGAGTAAAGATAAAATTACTTCAATTTAAAACCCCAGTGGGTCCGGATAATATTCCCTTCTTGCTTGCGATGCCAGTATTCATCTGCACAACGCCCCATCTGCTCACCTCGCGTTGTATGCCTTGTGGCTCCAGCACGAACCACTCAAGCTGTGGCAGGGCTCTTCCCCGACTATATAAATATATATATATTACCTACTGGCGGTCGCCAGTAGGTATATATAGTTAGGATTTTTTCTCTATGGGATTTTTGAAAATTCTATGTCTAATAACTTTGGCGTTTGTGGACGGAATTGGCTGAAATTTTCAGGAAAATGGAACATTTTGTTTCTGAGCAGCACCTGACAATTTGGGGGGGTTTCATCAAGGGGGGGCCGAGAAAAAAGGGGGGTCCCAAAACGCATTTTTCCCATGTTAATTTCCATAGGGCGGTTGGCCTCACTTTTAGCTCGAACGGCTGAATGGATTTGCACGAAACTTGGCAAAATTGTAGGGACTGTTAGCCCGATGTGCCTTTGCTAGGTCTCAATATATGTGCTCCAGTGGATTTTGAGTAATTTAGGTTCAAAAAAAGATATATATCTGGGCGGAGCCTAACCACACATCTGATCTGATTGGCTGTCAGCACTTCATCCAAGAAGTGTTGGCAGCCATCTTGGGACCAATATACATGATAGCACCTCATTAAAAAGCATTGTAGTTAATAGAGGGTTTTAGGACTTTAGTTACATTATAAATCATTTGTTGATGGCACCATACTCGTTTTAGGAATTGTGGTGGGTTCTAAGGTGATTTTACCATGTGAAAAAACCTTCTGCTGTGATATCATGAATATTGTTTGAAAGAAAACTAATATCTCATGATTTTCCCACAGTGGTTTGGAAGGGGATCTATAAGCTAAACTGAAAGCATATTTTCTGTAAATTCACATTATCTTTCTCAGTCATGTGAAAATGAAGTCTGACATTCTCAGTAAAACATGTACATCCAACAAGGACAGAGACTGTCAGTTGATTCCTTTGTGTTCTACTGCAGCCTCCTAGAGTGTTCTAAAGAACAACTAGAGCGCTAACAGTCCTACTTATTACAAAGGTATGGCACACCTGAAGCCATCTTGACTGGAATAAAGTGGTAACTCTTAAAACATTTAATTTAAAAAGAAACAACATGAGGGGGTATATTTTGCCATAGAAAGTATGATTAGTGCTGCAGAATGAAAAATTAGGGTACATTTTGAGTGACTTCTCAAATCCTTTTCTATTTCATTAAAACATTCTGACATGCAGTCTCCCAAAATGGCCACCAGAGACAAAAGAGCCCAAATGTAGCCCAAATATCACCCAGATGTAGCCCAAGTATAGCCCAATGACAGAATGTCCCAGAGTGTTCCAAAGAACAACTAGAGCGCTAACAGTCCTCCTTACTTAAAGTGTGAATTATATGAATTTTACTGATGTCTTTTAGCTTTTCTTATTATTGTGAATTTGTAAATATTATTGACTTATTGAATCCGTATCTTGTCTCATGAATTTATATTGTCCCTTCTTTGTGAATGTAGAATGCTTTTATGATTTTTAACTAAATCGAATAAAGTGGTTTTGACTCCAAGTAGTTCCACTTCTGTACGCCATGGCTTAAAGAGTTGCAAAAGAGCTAAATAGTAAAATTCTCTTTTGTCTGGAGATTCGCAACTCAATTTTCTATGATTAATCAAATGGCCTTTTCTCTGCTTCACTAGACATCCTTCATACCCAATGACAGCATATTTTCCATTATTGATATCTTCTGTGATGTTCCTCTTATAACTGTAGTTTTGCAGAACTTCATACAAACTTCAAGGTGAGTCCTTCTATTTGAATAGTATGTATCCAACATGTTTGTCTTCAAAATATCTGTACTGTTTAGTTCTTTCTCCGCCAAATCTTCAATTTCTTGTACATATTTCAAAACTCGGTTTCGTGTTGCAGCAAGACCTAGACTCACCCAAATGATTGTTCTTGATTTGGCATAGAGACTTGCTCATGATAACCGATCAGAACATTCATATGCTCCAATTTCTCGATGCGACAACATCTTCAGACTGAAACTGTATAATTTTTTACTTATACTCTTTTCATGTGAAATGTCTTCCCACATTTCCTTCAGTTCGGTCTTTTCTTTTTTTGTGATGTAAGACGTCACATATCGAGCCACAGCAATAGAGTTGTCAGCAACAAACTGAATATCCATGTTAGCATTCCACATGGATAAAATCACTGGGTTGTAGTCGTTGATGTACTTGGACTCTTCGTTTCTTTTTAAATTGTATGTATTTTTTGGTGATTTCCTTGTCACAGTATGTCGCAGAAAAAGACATCAAATTATTTACTCTTCCTTTAGAAATCACTGGTCGTGGAAACGCGAAACGACATTTTGTGTACAACTTGTCCTTGTTTTTCAATTTTCGACGACAGTACTTTTCACAACGATGGGATTGAAAACGTAAAACTTGTTGCCTTAAACTGTTTTCTTCAGTAGATTTCGGAACAGCACATGTTGAATATTCTTCAATGAAACTCATCACTGTGTCATCCGAATCAGTTCCAAATTTGGGTGCATCTTTAATCCATAAAAACATATGTATGTGAGGAGCTCCTCTCGCTTGATACTCCTTCCTCCAAAAGAAATCCAAAACCTCTCCAAGGGGAGTATTTTTTTTTGTTGGTAATAAAAGACATCATAGCTTCAAATCTATGATTAAAATATCTGCAAACATTCACTGGATCCAAAGAACACAGTTCTCCAGGTGTTTTCAATTCTATATTTTGTATGTTTCCATTTGCCTCTCGTAGAAATTGAAGTAAGTCGTCCCATGCATACTCAGCACAGCTAAGAGTGAGGAACCATGTAGGAGTTCCTAAGTTTCTTAGCATACATTTCAATTCCCCATGATGACGGAACCAATACTCGTTTGTTCCACGCTGACATGCCATGAGATTGATTAGCTGAGATTCCAAAATCATGTTTTGAGATTGACTTTCTCCATAAAGTACCTCGCCGAAACATTTTGCAGATGAGCTCCACTTTTCAGTATATGATTAACTGCATAAGAAAGCCCAGTCAAATCACTTTCATACAGTAGATGAAACAAATACGGAAGGCATTGAAGAAACCTTGGATCTTCAGCATATAATCTTAAAGTCCGGTATTCAGCTGCAGGAATTTGAACTGGTCGATCGTCATATCGTCCACCTCGACCTGTTGGAAATAACTGTGGAAAACAACGAGCTTCCAAACTTTCTTCCCATACACTAATAGGACTTCCTTTTGCTGCTTTCATTTGAAACAAGTCAATTGCATTCCCCATTACTTCTTTGGAATGCAAAGGATGAACAGTATAATGTTCATATATTTCTTCACTTCTAGACACATCAACTTTTTCAATTTGGCCAACTGAACAATCACTATCTTCTTCTGTAGCTGTTTCCTCTACTCCAACACTTACATCTTTGTAGTAGTCATTGTTTTTGACCAAATACAACGTTGCCTTTTTGACTTTCCTAACATCCACTAAATCTTGCCAGATTGTCTTACTCTTTGTCGGAACCCCATTAACTAGAATAACCAGAGGATCCTCTTCTACTCTTTCTACACCAATTGTATCAATATATTTCTTGACATCTAAAGGCAAATAAACAACTCTTCCCTTTAATCCTCTTTGTAAATCTGTAGGAGGCAATTTCCCTATCTTAGGCTCCATGCGAACAATAGCCTGAAAAGGATGGACACATTGAATCAAAATAGATTCATAAGTATTTAAATCCATCAATTCAGAAGGAATATCTATCAACTGAAGATTATTATGAACAGCTCTAGCAGGCATTCTATTTTCATTTAATTTTTTCAAACAATAATTACAAATACGCTGATCAAAACTCAAATCAAAAGAATTCTCCACCAACAAATAACTTATAAAATCCTTCCATTCACTATTGTTTTCCAATTCACATTTTGCATATAATCAACTAACCTAGTCTGAATCTTATAATGAGTCCGTCGACAACACACACAAGTTAAATTAGGCCTTTCACTTGATTTCACCTTAAACTTAGTAATTTCCTTGTCAAACTTTTCTATACTTGAAATCTGTACATTGTCTTCCACATTACCATCCATTACTATTTCCATTTCTACACTGTCATCTTTGTTCCCAAAATAACAAAACTCTATTTCTTCACAAATAGTCTTCACATCTACTTCAGATCCATGCAAAAGAGCACTGTTTAACTGTTTAAGCTTAAGTGCTGGACTTTTTGCATAATACAACCTTCTCACTAATTTCCTCACCTTATTATGATGCACTGCTAACATCCTAAAATGATGAAAAACACTCTGACATACTTTTCTAGAAAGACAAGCCAGTGAATGCCCATGCAAACCTGTGTTTTCTCTCACTCTGAAAGGATCTAACTCTTGCAAGATCTTCATTGTCCGTTTTACACTTTTTTTACTATATGTACGTAAGAAATATCGAAGCAAATCAATTGAATCCTGTCGCACACTACAAATACTACTGCACTTCCATGTGTACACTGGACCCTTAGTACGTCTCCCTAAAACTTCATCAGCTAACACCTCTTCTGCATCTCTAGACACAAGTTTCTCTTTTACCATCGGACAACCATCTTTCGCCTCATATGCTCGACCACTGGTGTCAACTGCATGCACCAAATCATTTTCCTGAAAGTAACTCTCCTCATTAAAAAATGGCTCAGAACTTGAACTATGCATCCATTCTCCAGAAAATACTTCACAAAAATTAGTCCGATTAATTATTCTTTTCCATCTACTGTTCTATTTGAAAATATCAATTGCCTTGTTAAGTATCCTAATTCTATTGATTACTAAAATAAATAATTTTTTCTTAACTTCAAAAGTCTGATCAACAATCTTCTCTACACTTTTCTTTTTCTTGTAAAAAGCAGCTCTCTGTTTACCTTTCTTTTCAGTTTTTAGCAAATTTAAAACTACCCTATTGCGAAACATTCGTCTACGAATGTCCCTAAATAGATTTTGCCTTCGACTGCAATCCATACTCTTTTCTCCTGCTCCAGTAGTGATAGTTTTTGCGGGCCTCTCCCTCCTTTTCAAATTTGCTCTCTCCTTCTGGATCTTCACATTCCTGTTAAAAAAATTTTTTCCTCTACATATGTTCCGAAAAAAAGACTTAGTTGTCTTACCAGGTGCTTTTTTTGTGTTTTTTAAGTACTTGTTGTAGGCGATTCCTTTAATTCCGTTGCTGATTTTGTTCTTTTCCGTATGGTATTTTTTCTTCTCCTTTGCCTTGACGGCATTTTTGCTTACTTTTGAAATGTTGATTTCAATCTGTGGTAAAGAAAAAAATAACACATTATAGACCACTATTATCAAACAACAAAGCAATGGCAATAAGCAAATGATATAAACACTAATTTGCAGCATATCTAAGTTTATACCACAGCAACTATATAACTAGGAGTAAGACAAAGAAAAACAGCTAGAGGGAGTAACACAAATACACAGAGAGACTCAGACAAAGAAACAGGTAGAGGGAGTAAAACATAGAGAAGGACTAAGACAGAGTCAGTGTATAATATGTTGAAAGACAGAAAAAGGATGTAATAGGGAGAGGAAGTAAGTAAAAAAAAGGGAATAAGTCAGAAAAAGGATGTAACAGGGTGTAAAACAGAGAGAGGGTGTAACAGGAAGTAAGACTGAGAGAGGGTGTTAGAAGGGAAAAGGTTGTAAAAGAGACTAAAACAGAGAGAGCCTGTAAAGGAAGACACAGAGAGTAAGTTTGAGAGAGGATGTAAGAGGAAGTAAATCAGAGACAGGATTTTACAAGAAGTAGGTCAGACAGAGGGTGTAACAGGAAGAGAGAAAAAAGTCAGAAAGAGGGAGAGAGAGGGTATAAAACAGAAAAAAGGTGTAATAGGGAGTAACTCAATGGCAGAATATTACAAAGAAAAAGGTTGATTAGATAGTATCTGCATGATTCAAAAAATATATTAGCACATTTCACAATCATGTCATCTATGTTTCCTCAGATTAGTCATGTTTTTGATAATGCTTGGTTAAAACGTTTTGCTGCATAGAGGAATTGCATTGTGTGAAATAGTGAAGTTTCAGTAGTACAATTGAATGCTTGTACATAGGACCTGTGCTGTGTTTCTAAAATGTAATTTAAAAAACGATTTTGGGGTAATTGAATGGCTTTTATATTTTTGATAAGGAATTAATAGTGTTTACCTCATTAAATAAATATATTTGAACCTTTTACAATGATATCACCTGTGTTACCTCAGATTAGGATGCAGATTGAGCTTCTTTCTTGTTGGTTTGTGTCATGTTTTTTGATAATGCTTGGTAAATAGATTTTGCTGAATAGAAGTATTGCATTATGTAAAATTGAGAAGTTTCTCTAGCGACATGGAATGCTTGTACATAGGACCTGTGCTGTGTTTCTAAAATAATATTTAAAAAACGATTTTAGTGTAAATGAATGCCTTTTATATTTTTGAGAAGGAATTATTAGTGTTTGCCTCATTAGATAGACATATTAACTCCACGCGGGGCCATTTTATGGCCCCCACATCAAACCTAGAAGGTCGGGGGGGGGTCTACTCTGCCCCCTTATGGTCAATTCCCCCTTTGTTTTTGCTACCTCTTGTGTCTCGATCCTACCAAGACACAAGATGGCGGCTGCTCCGGACTGTTTGGAATGCTTACATACACCCGAGAGCCAATCATCTTTCCGCACGCAAGTCGCGTAGCACGCCCGGTGCGCTCCCCGGTGCGCGTACCGGGGCGCGGCCTAATTACTCAAAAACCACTGGAGCACATATCTTGAGACATAGCAAAGGCACATCGGGCTACCAGTCCCTACAATTTTGCCAAGTTTGGTGGAAATCCATTCAGCCGTTCGGGCTAAAAGTGAGTTTGACCGCCCTATGGAAATTTTTACATGGGGAAAACACTTTCGGGACCCCCCTTTAATATCGGCCCCCACGTCAACCGGTGCCAAAGCTATTCACAATAGAATTTTGAGATTTTGCATTGAAAAAAATCCTAACTATAACTACGTACTGGTGGTCGCCAGTAGGTAATATACATATATATATATATATATATATATCAAGCCAAAACTTGTCCCTTGCTTTCAAAGAGCCCACAAGCAGGTAGGTTTGCATTTTCGTTTTAATGGGCAGATTACATCGTAGACAGGGAAAACAATGTCCTGTTTCCTTTCATGCAGCCTGACGCGTTTCTTGCTCTCCTGAGCATTTCTTCAGAGGCTTGTAAAACTCTGTATAAAGCTAGAGTCATTAATAAATCACATGCATCTGTCCAAGTGGGCGTTGGCTCCTCGGAGCTTGCTGGTACATGAAGTTCTTAGTATTACGCAAGTGCGCTGCTCCCAGAGTAAAGATAAAATTACTTCAATTTAAAACCCCAGTGAGTCCGGATAATATTCCCTTCTTGTTTGCGATGCCAGTATTCATCTGCACAACGCCCCATCTGCTCACCTCGCGTTGTATGCCTTGTGGCTCCAGCACGAACCACTCAAGCTGTGGCAGGCTCTTCCCCGACTATATATATATATATATATATATTACCTACTGGCGGTCACCAGTAGGTATATATAGTTAGGATTTTTTCTCTATGGGATTTTTGAAAATTCTATGTCTAATAACTTTGGCGTTTGTGGACGGAATTGGCTGAAATTTTCAGGAAAATGGAACATTTTGTTTCTGAGCAGCACCTGACAATTTGGGGGGGTTTCATCAAGGGGGGGCCGAGAAAAAAGGGGGGTCCCAAAACGCATTTTTCCTATGTTAATTTCCATAGGGCGGTTGGCCTCACTTTTAGCTCGAACGGCTGAATGGATTTGCACGAAACTTGGCAAAATTGTAGGGACTGTTAGCCCGATGTGCCTTTGCTAGGTCTCAATATATGTGCTCCAGTGGATTGTGAGTATTTAGGTTCAAAAAAAGATATATATCTGGGCGAGACCTAACCACACATCTGATCTGATTGGCTGTCAGCACTTCATCCAAGAAGTGTTGGCAGCCATCTTGGGACCAATATACATGATAGCACCTCATTAAAAAGCATTGTAGTTAATAGAGGGTTTTAGGACTTTAGTTACATTATAAATCACTTGTTGATGGTACCATACTCGTTTTAGGAATTGTGGTGGGTTCTAAGGTGATTTTACCATGTGAAAAAACCTTCTGCTGTGATATCATGAATATTGTTTGAAAGAAAACTAATATCTCATGATTTTCCCACAGTGGTTTGGAAGGGGATCTATAAGCTAAACTGAAAGCATATTTTCTGTAAATTCACATTATCTTTCTCAGTCATGTGAAAATGAAGTCTGACATTCTCAGTAAAACATGTACATCCAACAAGGACAGAGACTGTCAGTTGATTCCTTTGTGTTCTACTGCAGCCTCCTAGAGTGTTCTAAAGAACAACTAGAGCGCTAACAGTCCTACTTATTACAAAGGTATGGCACACCTGAAGCCATCTTGATTGGAATAAAGTGGTAACTCTTAAAACATTTAATTTAAAAAGAAACAACATGAGGGGGTATATTTTGCCATAGAAAGTATGATTAGTGCTGCAGAATGAAAAATTAGGGCACATTTTGAGTGACTTCTCAAATCCTTTTCTATTTCATTAAAACATTCTGACATGCAGTCTCCCAAAATGGCCACCGGAGACAAAAGTGCCCAAATGTAGTCCAAATATCACCCAGATGTAGCCCAAGTATAGCCCAATGACAGAATGTCCCAGAGTGTTCTAAAGAACAACTAGAGCGCTAACAGTCCTACTTATTACAAAGGTATGGCACACCTGTAGCCATCTTGATTGGAATAAAGTGGTAACTCTTAAAACATTTAATTTAAAAAGAAACAACATGAGGGGGTATATTTTGCCATAGAAAGTATGATTAGTGCTGCAGAATGAAAAATTAGGGCACATTTTGAGTGACTTCTCAAATCCTTTTCTATTTCATTAAAACATTCTGACATGCAGTCTCCCAAAATGGCCACCAGGGACAAAAGAGCCCAAATGTAGCCCAAATATCACCCAGATGTAGCCCAAGTATAGCCCAATGACAGAATGTCCCAGTGTGTTCTAAAGAACAACTAGAGCCCTAACAGTCCTACTTATTACAAAGGTATAGCACACCTGGAGCCATCGTGATGGGAATAAAGTGGTAACTCTTAAAACATTTAATTTAAAAAGGAACAAAATGAGGGGGTATATTATGCAATAGAAGATATTATTAGTGCTGCAGAAAGAAAAATTAGGGCACATTTTGAGTGACTTTTCAAATCCTCTTCTATTTCATTAAAAAATTCTGACATGCAGTCTCCCAAAATGGCCACCAGAGACAAAAGAGCCCAAATGTAGCCCAAATATCACCCAGATGTAGCCCAAGTATAGCCCACTGACAGAATGTCCCAGAGTGTTCTAAAGAAATCTAGAGCGCTAACAGTCCTACTTATTACAAAGGTATGGCACACCTGAAGCCATCTTGATTGGAATAAAGTGGTAACTCTTAAAACATTTAATTTAAAAAGGAACAAAATGAGGGGGTATATTTTGCCATATGAATTATGATTAGTGCTGCAGAAAGAAAAATTAGGGCACATTTTGAGTGACTTCTCAAACCCTCTTCAATTTCATTAAAAAATTCTGACATACAGTCTCCCAAGATGGCCACCAGAGACAAAAGAGCCTAAATGTAGCCCAAATATCACCCAGATGTACCCCAAGTATAGCCCAATGACAGAATGTCCCAGAGTGTTCTAAAGAACAACTAGAGCGCTAACAGTCTTACTTATGACAAAAGTATGGCACACCAGAAGCCATCTTGATTGGAATGAAGTGGTAAGTCTGAAAACACTCAATTTAAAAAGGAACAACATGAGGGGGTTAATTTTGCCATAGAAAGTATGATTAGTGCTTCAGAAAGAAAAATTAGGGATCATTTTGAGTGACTTCTCAAATCCTCTTCTATTTCATTAAAAAAATTCTGACATGCAGACTGAAACATGCACTTTGAATACCAGCAGCAGACGTCCCTGGTGAGCAGTAGCTTTACTACAGTGATCTAATGTGCAACTAGAGTGCTAACATTCAGAATTCATGGCAAATGTGTGACACATCTGAATGCCTTCTTGATGGAACCAAAGTAAACAAGCATTGAAAATGCAATAGATCTCGCCCTCGTTTAAGTTAAAGCCATTCTGTTTGTAATGAGGTGGCTTTTTAGCTTTGCTTTTATTAGTGTTTTTTCAACTTTCATGTAAATAACATGCATCTGTATGCATATAAGTATATGTATGCATGCATTTATGTTTGTATTTATATAGATATACAGATGATATATGTTTATATATGTATGTATATATATATTCACTGAAAAAACCATAGGCTATAGACCATATATAGTTAGGAATTAGCATTTACAAAACCTTGAAAATTCACTGAAAAAACAATAGGTTATAGACCATATATAGTTAGGAATTAGCATTTACAAAACCTTGAAAATTCACTGAAAAAACCATAGGTTATAGACCATATATAGTTAGGAATTCGCATTTACAAAACCTTATTTTACTCACGCAAAAGCATTGAAATTCCATATATAGTTAGTTGCACTAACTATATATCGCGCACCCGCAATCCACTGCTGATGATGTCACATATTACATCATTCATGACATGGTCAGTGACATCACTGATGACATCACTGATGACATCTCAAATGACATCACTGATGACATCTCAAATGACATCACTGATGACATCACTGATGACATCTCATTTGACATTACTGATCACATCACTGATGATATCATTCATGTGATAATATGACAAACCTCTTCAGACTCTAATATAACCTTAGATACAATCAGTGTAAACAGACACTCACAGACTGTCACTCATCCATGGAGTTACTCACACACCTAGTCAGTCATGCAAAGAATCAATCACACCTCCATTTCCTCAACTATACAGTTATACAAACTTTACTTATTCAAACATATACTAACACATATTTACTCTCTTATACAATCCCTGATACAAGTTCACAATGATCCATACAGCCACTCACACATTCACTGGCTCTTATGCACAGTTATTTATATATGTCAACCCTCACATGTACTGTGTTTTACATATGTACTTACTTTGACATGTAGCACTGAGATATCCATTCACTCACCAATACACTCATGCACACAGTCAACCGCCCATACAGCGGTTTCCACATGCACTTTTGAAACCATACATCTAGTGAATCAACTGCTCACACATCTATGCACAGAGTCATACACCTCCCAGCCACCCACACACACACTCAGTCTCCCATACAAATACTTGGGCAACCAATCAATAACCCATATAGTTACTCATATAGCTACTTATCAACACATGCAACAGTTTACAGAACAACAGACATAATGATGCACAAATTAAGACAGTTTAGTCACTAACCCATGCACTCAGTGAGACACATTTAATCACTCACTCATACAGTCAGTCATGCACCTACTAAATCCTTCATCCAGACACTTATACATCCACTCATTCTTCAATATGTAAGACATATTTTAACTTTACAGAAACATACAGTCACTGGATGTTGTCATCAGTGATGTCATCAGTGATGTCATTTGAGATCTCATCAGTGATGTCATCAGTGATGTCACTGACCATGTCATGAATGATGTAATATGTGACATCATCAGCAGTGGATTGCGGGTGCGCGATATATAGTTAGTGCAACTAACTATATATGGAATTTCAATGGTTTAGTGTGAGTAAAATAAGGTTTTGTAAATGCAAATTCCTAACTATATATGGTCTATAACAGGGGTACTCATAGTACGGCCCGCGGGCCGCTGGCGGCCCGGCAAGCCTTCCCTGGTGGCCCGCGGACCTTGCAGACATCGTACCAGAGTTTTTAAAAAAAATGTATTTTTTTTTGTTGAAGAGGGTCTGCAGCAGCGCGAGAGACTGCTGCTCTGTGGGGGCCGGGCGATTCCTGCCAGAGTCACAGTGGGGGTGCAGGGGCGCTGAGAGGTGAACCCTTTCCCCAGTGAAGATATCTTAAGTAGGTGCGACATCTCGCTCTTTCCTCCCCCTCCCGCCTCCGAAAATAATGACGCACCCCAGCTTGTACTAAGGGTACATGCAGGAATCTTTTGTCATGGATCTCTGCTGAGGGCTTGTGCAAAACAGAATAGCCTTAAAAAGTGTTATAAAAATGTGTATGCGCCGCTTGTTACGTCTTTAAGCTTGTGTCTGGAAATTAGGGCGTGGCACAGGGCGAGATCAGGGTTATCAGCAGAGCTGCATCTTCACAGTTCGAGTAAAGCTGCGACATTGACATGCCACGGGTGAAAATGCACACTGATTGCCTTTCCTAAACTACCCCCTAGAACACAGCGCGTTTGGGCTCCTCCACAAGACCCGAGCGCTGGCAGAACACTGGTGGAAAACAACGACCAACTGCTCGGAAATAGGCATCTGTGACTACCGAGCCTGCTGAACCGCAAATCACAACACGTTCAGAGATAAGATAAATGTCAGTAGTTTGAAATGCAGCTTTCATCCTGTAGCAGCTGGATGGCGATATAAAGTCCTAAATGTAGTGATGTTTGGATGAATGTAGGTTTTGCGTGATTCAAGTTTTTTTTGTTTTACAAGGTTATGTTTATCGCTTATTACAGGAGGGGAAGGCGGATGCTTAGTGAGGCTGTGGTTTTAAATTATTCTGAATGGCACATTGCCAGGGGAATGTTTACCTACAGATTGCACCTTTCTCATTAAAGTAGCCGTTTTCAAATTCTATATATGACTTGTGGCTTCCAGGCTGCACCGTCCTGCCTGAAAACAGTTCGTCATTCGCACAATGTAAGTTCTGAGACGACCCCAGCTGCTAACATCACTGGTAATAGGAAACGCAAACCCAACCCCCAGACTTCAAGAACAAGATTCAGCCCAGTCAATGCATGTGTGCAAAAATACACCCAGCTTCCAGACTGTAACTCACAGTACCAAGTACTCATGATTGGCAGACAAAGATACCAAAGACAGGCAAGCATAGAGATGTGCTCGGACAGGCAGGCAGAGATACTCATAGACAGACACAGGGCTACACGCAACAGATGTGTACTGACCCACAGGTACACCTTGGACCCACAGTAACAAATATAAAGGGATGGACATATACAGATATATATATGAATCATTTGCATAACACAAAAACATGACGGCCCCTACAGAATATGGGGAGGGGCCCTGAGACTCATATCTCAGATAATGTATCTATGAGGTAATAGTGGACCCCCAGAAGGATCCCCACCTCCCATATCCTAAGGGCTGCCTCTGAAATGAATGTAGCTACTCTTTTTGCCCCAACTTAGTTCAATAGCACAGGAAAGCACAAGGGTGGGAGAGGCCTGAATGCTTTGATGGAATGTTTAAAGTGAAAACAGGAGTCAACCTACACACAGAAGAACAGATAGAAAGAGGTCGGGATGAACAAGCACTGAGATTGGCAGAAACAGGCAAAGTATAATGTCTATATTTTGACAAGTGCCCTCTACAGTTTCTCTGATATCTAGGCGTTGAAAACAGTTGTTAATCGTCTGTTCCAGAGTGGGACACAAAACAAAAATGCTTCATGATGTGCTGTATTGTCGACACAGCCTCCCCCTCCCCTGCTGCACCTCCCGTTGTACAGGTGCTTCTTGTGTATTGTTCGGGGGGGGGGGGCTGGCACTTTCCTCAGCGCAGTGGGGGTTTCGTGGGGCAGCAGTGACATTTCCCTCACACAGTTTGTGTGTGATGCATGTATTTTTGGTATAAGATTTGTTTTTGTTTTTATTATCTGTGTAAAAATGTTAGTAGTTATTACATATTTTTGTTCTAATTGTGCATTTTTAGTTCCATAGTGGGATGTGGGTTTATAGGGGAATAGGGTGGGAAGTTATTTAATTGCCTCAAATTATAAAGCGCTCTGATATCCTTCGGGATCCAGTTTGCGCTATATAAAACTTTAGAAATAAATAAATAAAATAAATAAAGCCTCATTAACATTCCAATGGTCTTTTAAAGACCTGTGAAGTGCTTGGGTGCGGCTGTGTGTGTGCGCCTAGAAGCTGTCACAGCCCGGGCGCACACAAGCAGGGTGAGGTGACAGAGGGAGGGAGAGGGAAGGAGAGAGAGAGAGACCTCAGAGAGAGGGAGACCTCAGAGTGAGGGGGTGGGAAGGAGAGAGAGGGAGACCTCAGAGCGAGGGAGAGGGAAGGAGAGAGAGGGAGACCTCAGAGTGAGGGAGAGGGAAGGAGAGTGAGGGAGACAGAGGAAGAGAGGGAGTGAGATAGTCAGAGTGAGTGAGACAGAGGGAGAGATGGAGTCAGATTGAGTGAGACAGAGGGAGACAGAGACAGAGAGACAGCGGGAGAGAGGGAGAGAAAGGGAGGGAGTGAGAGGGAGAGAAAGGCAGAGAGAGAGAGGGAGAGAAAGGGAGAGAGAGAGAGAGAGAGAGAGAGGGGGAGAGAGAGAGAGAGAGAGGGAGAGAGAGAGAGAGATGGATGGATGGATGGATGGATGTGTGTATGCCGGGTCTGGTGGCTCAGTGGATGAAGGCGTCCGCTGCAGGGACCTGTGATCAACCTCATGGTCATTTTTTTTTGTTGCTCTAGCCCCGCCCCCTTCACCACTGACCCCGCCCCCACCGGTGCGGCCCTCGGACACAAATCACACTGTAAATTTGGCCCCTGAGAGAAAGTTTGTGAGTACCCATGGTCTATAACCTATGGTTTTTTCAGTGAATTTTCTAGGTTTTGTAAATGCTAATTCCTAACTATATATGGTCTATAACCTATGGTTTTTTCAGTGAATATATATATATATATATATATATATATATATATATTTTTTTTTTTTTTTTGTACAAAGGACGCTGCACACAGCAACTTCTTTTCACAGGTTTATTTCAGTGCCCAGTCTAACACCAACGCGTTTCAGCCTGACGGCCTTGCTCACGGTAAGTGTAATTACTCTCTTGCAACTGTTTATACTTTCTTTGATTTCTACTATTCCCATAGACTTCTGGGATATGTAGTTCTTACTTACATACAAGAATCCACTTTCTGTTAGACAGTGTTCTCAATTATTTCTTGGGATACATTTTATCGCAATATGTTTCAAAGAATGTGCATTTAATCAGATATGCTGCATGTTTATCAACGTTCAGTATTTCAATGCTACTCATGAAACTATATTGAGTATAACAGTGTTGCATTTATACAATTTCCAACATTTTTATGTATATAATGCAAACTCATTGCACCTTACTTTTGTATATATGTCCTACGTTATGGTATAGTACCCATGTCAAGTTGATTTTACATAATAGTTCCATGCTGCATGTTCTTATCTCCTACGAGGGCAGTTATCATTAGGGCCTCATGTCTCTGCTTGTTACTCCAAGTGCACATAAAGTTCTTCGTCAAAGTTCATGCCTCTCAGAATTTTGGTTCTTAGTCTTATAATGTACCTTGATTCCAAATGTTGGAGTTTCTTTTTCCGATCTCCCATCCTCTCATGTTCTTCCACAGAGTCAATTGCAAAGTAGGTCATTTTTCTCCAGTCTCCCCCTTGGCAAATTGAGAGATGTTTTGCTGTGGCATATGCCATGTCTTTATTTTTAACTGCCCTGATATGCTCCAGGATTCGTTTTTTTCAGATTGCAGATTGTACTGCCTATGTAGAGCATTCCGCAGTTGCATTGGATGGCATACACCACAAATTGCGTCGAACATGTGATCTTTTTCTGAATTTCAATTAATCTTCCTTGTGGGTCTCTGATGTTTTTCTAATTGATGCCAATTTTACAGGCTTTACACACCTGACATTTTGTGAAGCCATTTTGTTGTTTCTCTAGCCAATTTGAATTTTAGTTTTTTTGTTGTTTTCTTTGGCTAAAGTGGCTCTGGACTATTGTGTCTTTTATAGATGGTGCTTTTCTGAACGTAATCAGAGGATTCGGACCCATCAGATTAGCCATGTCTGTATCCTGTTTGAGGATGGGCCAGTTTTTTTGTACTGCTTGACGTATTTTGTGAGACTCCTTGCTGTATGACAGTATTAATCTTGGAGTTTGTTGGGTTTTTTTCTCTTCTTTTTGTTTCTTGGTTTTATTTATTAGAATTTCTGTTTGTGGTATTCTCTCAATCTTGTTTGTACATTTTTTTAGGTCACGTTCTCGATATCCTCTTCCTCTTAATCTTTTAGTGCTTTCTGCAATTTATTTTTTCACATTCTTCTCTTCCGAACAGTTTCGTTTCATCCTCACAAACTCCCCATAGGGAATGTTCTGAATTACTGATTGGGGGTGAAAACTTTTAGCATGTAAAATGCTGTTCGTCGCAGTTTTCTTCCTATATAAAGTTGTTTGAATCTGATCTTGTTCTATATATACGCAGATGTCCAGGAAATACATTTTTCGGCGGCTCATCTTATAGGTGAAAGACAGCCTAATGTCATTGTTGTTTAGTTGATCAAAGTATT
This sequence comes from Lissotriton vulgaris, assembly GCF_964263255.1. Classification (NCBI taxonomy): domain Eukaryota; kingdom Metazoa; phylum Chordata; class Amphibia; order Caudata; family Salamandridae; genus Lissotriton; species Lissotriton vulgaris. Next base: position 1,298,515,430 of record NC_141695.1, on the reverse strand, counting down.
TGACGAAGTCTTCCTTAGTTCCATTCCAGATTAGGAACAGATCGTCTATGTATCTGGTCCATAGTACGATTTTTTCTAAGGCGTCGCTGTGCTCTGTATTCCAGGCTATCTCCTTCTCCCACGAACCCATGGTTAAATTGGCGTAGTTGGGGGAGAAAGCCATGCCCATGGCACATCCGCATATTTGATGGTAAATTTCATGATTAAAGAAAAAAATGTTGTTATTTAAGCACATTTTAATCATGGTTAACAACATCGCAGAGTGTTCCAATTCGGTAATGTTCCTCTCTTTTAGGAAATATGCACACACATTTAAACCGATTGAATGCTCAATGGACGTATATAAAGAAACAACGTCAATCGTGACCATTAAATACGATGGGTTCCATGATGCATCTGAGAGAGTTCGTAGGAAATCCCCCGTGTCTTGTATGTACGAGCTGAGTGTTGCTACTATGGAAGCTAGATAGTGATCCACATAGGATGCAATATTTTCATATGCAGAATCGCATGAAGACAAAATTGGTCTTCCCGGTGGGTTTATCATAGTCATATGCACTTCAGGCAAGAAATAGATTGTTGGAATGGTAGGATTCTCCTTAAGTAAAAATTTGTATTCGTCTGTGTTGAGTAATTTGTGATTGTGCCATTCATCAAGATTTTTCCGAATGTCAAATAACATCTTGTGTATTGGATTTGATGTCATTTTTCTGTATTTTGTTTCATCCTGAAGTTGACGATAGGCCTCTTTTTTGTAATTTTCCGTGTTTTTTATCACAATATTGCTGCCTTTGTCCGCTGACTTTATTATTATTTTGGTGTTATTTGCAAGATCTTGAAGTGCTTTGTTCTCACAGGTCGACAGATTTTCTCTTGTTTTATTGGAGTTCCTTACTTTTTCCATTTTGCTTATTTCATCCATGACGGCGTCGGAAAAAGAGTCAATTTTGTTTCCAGGGTTTAATTGTGGGCAATATTTTGATTTCTTTTCATACCCGCTGCTTGTGTGTTTTTTGGTGTTTATGTCTTGATCTTCTAATACAGAGATTGCTGTGCTTTCATCGTCTGATAGGTCATTTGCTAAGTCATACAGATTCTTCAAATGTGGTATCATTTCTATTGTTAGGCCCGCATTCTCATTTGTTGATGTTCCTTCAATTGTACCAACTTCTATGCTTGATGTTTTTTTGTGTTGATTAGCAAATACCTTGGCAAGCTTTAATTTGCGAACATATTTGTAAATGTCAATTTTGGTGTCCACATAATTAAAATGTTTTTGTGGGCAGAAAGAGAGGCCTAAATTTAGTACTTGATGTTCCGTTGTTGTTAATATATGGTCTGATAGGTTTATTACCAGATCCTTAACCATTATGTCCTCTTGGTGCGGTTTCTCAGAGGGTAGAATCTTTTTGTGGTTTGATCCTCTGGTTTTCCGGTGGCTTCTGAAGATTTTGTAACGTTTGTTCCAAACCCTCTGCCTCTGCCTCAACCCCTGTTTTTTCCCCGGTGCCGTGACATACTCTGGTTCAAATTGACCAGTTCCATCTCCTCTAAAAGACAAAGAGAAAAAGTAGATGCTGCGATTGATGTTCCTCCCTTTTGGCTTTTGCCGGTATCGCCATCTATTAAACTTACATCTGATTCACTACCAGATTCCGGTTGGCACAATCCCTTTGCATAGTTTCTTTTTAGAGCATCGAATCTCCTCGCAAAAGTTAAAATTTGCCCATTTTTATAGTCTGATTCGTCTCTAAGGAATGTTCGCTGTTTTCGCTGTTGAATTTCATCTTCATATTTTTCTAAACGCTCTTCCATTTCCTTACGTAGCTTATCTGAATCATTTTTTTCTTTTTTTGATGTTATTTTCTCTTCTATTTCCTTTATTAGAGTATGCATTTCTTCTAAGTCTTTCTCCGAATGTTTTATCAAAATGTGCATTCCATGTTGTTTATTCCCCATTCCTCCAATAGATCCCTTTGTGTGTCTGGGTGTGTTGGCATTATGAATATTCGTAGTCCTAATGGGACTCTATCCACTTCTAGATACTTTTGTAATGTCAGTATTTCCCAGCTCTTATTTATTTCCCTTTTGTATTGATTTTCTGCTTGGAAATACAATTGTTTTAAATTAGGATCTGAGGTGGTTTGTTCCACACTTTCTGTGTTTTTCACTGCCCGGCTCTCACTTCCTGGCAAGAACATCGCTGCAGCCTTTTGCGCATGTTTCACTTTACAAGCCTCCATTGTTTCAAAGTCACAGCCCTTGTTTGCCCTCGTTTACACTTTATTTGTACAAATGCAAAGTCCGTGTTTATTATCCCATCCAGAACCCAGGGCACACTGTATTGGTTCGTAGAGAGAGGAAGTTGCTACTTCCGTGGACGATAAGAACGGCAATGACACGCTCTTATTTGGTGCAGCGTTCAAAAATGCTCAATCTCCTTTTGTCCACCCAAGCCGCTTCGAGGAGAGTTTTAATGCCAAACACCAGTCATACGCATGTAAATACACACGCCGTCTTACACTTACCCGGAGGGGAGACTCCTGTCCGAGCGGCGCTTTTCGCCCCGATCTCCAGCGCTCAACCCTGCGCATATGTCAGTGCTTGCTCGGCGTTTTCCTTCCAATGGCGAATTCTCCCACTCGGGCGCCTCCTGTGTATAATCCAATTTTGTTCAATGTGGTCTGCTCACAGGATCGCTCCACAACGGGTGCTGGCATTGGGCCAGACCAATGGCCAAAAAGACAATTTTTTGTACAAAGGACGCCGCACACAGCAACTTCTTTTCACAGGTTTATTTCAGTGCCCAGTCTAACACCAACGCGTTTCAGCCTGACGGCCTTGCTCACGGTAAGTGTGATTACTCTCTTGCAACTGTTTATACTTTCTTTGATTTCTACTATTCACATAGACTTCTGGGATATGTAGTTCTTACTTACATACAAGAATCCACTTTCTGTTAGACAGTGTTCTCAATTATTTCTTGGGATACATTTTATCGCAATATGTTTCAAAGAATGTGCATTTAATCAGATATGCTGCATGTTTATCAACGTTCAGTATTTCAATGCTACTCATGAAATTATATTGAGTATAACAGTGTTGCATTTATACATTTTCCAACATTTTTATGTATATAAGGCAATCTCATTGCACCTTACTTTTGTACATATGTATTTATATATATCATACACCAAAGTTTGCCTGCTGAGAGAAGACCAACACCAGGTAGGTTTTCAATTTGTCACAGAGATGAAAACGGCAGTTTTTGCACCGCACCTTAAATATTTCATTTCCCGCCTCAGTGGGCGTGGCCACTCTCTGGCCTGCTGGGTGATATAATGCATCTCTTACTGCAGTGAGTCGCCGCTTTCAGACTATGTTAAGGCAAATTGTTGTCCCAAGTGGTTGTGCACCACAGCATGTCAGTCTTTGGCTTGCCTTTTCACCCCGCAAAATCGACACTTCCTGTCTTGAGTCCGAAATGCCGGTTGACACTTCAGCGAGACTGTGAAACTGCAGCAGGGTCTTCTCGCGGCTCAGGCGGGGCCGCTAAACAATATACACCAAAGTTTGCCTGCTGAGAGAAGACCAACACCAGGTAGGTTTTCAATTTGTCACCATTTATTCTGCGAGGGCAAGCACAACTACAGACATCATTGCATCATAATCGTCCTTTCCTGACGCGTTTCGTGCTAAGAATGCACTTCTTCAGAGGATTCCGGACACCACAGAAATGAAAACGGCAGTTTTTGCACCACACCTTAAATATTTTATTTCCCACCTCAGTGGGCTTGGCCACTCTCTGGCATGCTGGGTGATGTAGTGCATCTCTTACTGCAGTGAGTCGCCGCTTTCAGACTATGTTAAGGCAAATTGTTGTCCCAAGTGGGATGTGCACCACAGCATGTCAGTCTTTGGCTTGCCATTTCACCCCGCAAAATCGACACGTCCTGTCTTGAGTCCGAAATGCCGGTTGACACTTCAGCGAGACTGCAAAACCGCAGCAGGGTCTTCTTGCGGCTCAGGTGGGGCCGCTAAACAACATACACCAAAGGTTGCCTGCTGAGAGAAGACCAACACCAGGTAGGTTTTCAATTTGTCACCATTTCTTCTGCAAGGGCAAGCACAACCACAGACATCGTTGCATCATAATCATCCTTTCCTGGCGAGTTTCGTGCTTAGAACGCACTTCTTCAGAGGATTCCGGACACCACAGAGATGAAAACGGCCGTTTTTGCACCACACCTTAAATATTTCATTTCCTGCCTCAGTGGGCGTGGCCACTCTCTGGCCTGCTGGGTGATGTAGTGCATCTCTTACTGCAGTGAGTCGCCGCTTTCAGACTATGTTAGGGCAAATTGTTGTCCCAAGTGGGATGTGCACCACAGCATGTCAGTCTTTGGCTTGCCTTTTCACCCCGCAAAATCGACACTTCCTGTGTCGAGTCCGAAATGCCGGTTGGCACTTCAGCGGGGCCGCTAAACAACATACACCAAAGTATGGTGTATATATATATATATATATTACCTACTGGCGGTCGCCAGTAGGTATATATAGTTAGGATTTTTTTCCTATGGGATTTCTGAAAATTCTATGTCGAATAACTTTGGCGTTTGTGGATGGAATTGGCTGAAATTTTCTGGAAAATGGCACATCTTCTTTCTGAGCAGCCCCTGAAAATTTGTGGGGGTTTCGTCAAGGGGGGGCCGAGAAAAAAGGGGGGTCCCAAAACACGTTTTTCCCATTCATTTTTCTATAGGGCGGTTGGAATCACTTTTAGCTCGAACGGCTGAATGGATTTAAACAAAACTTGGCAAAATTGTAGATATGGTTTGCCCGACGTGCCTTTGCTATGTCTCAATATATGTGCTCCAGTGGATTTTGAGAAATTAACGTTTTTAAAAATAGATATATCTGTGACAGCGTCCCGGTTAGCGCCCCGGTTCGCGTACCTGACGCGTAACGGAACTTCGCGAGGAGAAGCGGATTGGCTCCCCGGTGACTGTGAACATTCTAAACAGTTCGGAGCGGCCGCCATCTGGTGTCTCGGTAGGATCGAGACACAAGAGGTGGCAAAAACAAAGGGGGAAATGAGCATAAGGGGGCAGAGTACATCCTTGCTGTTCCGATCATGGACGAACGCTGAGGCCGCCAGCTGCGATATCCATGTACCCCGGGTGCTCGCTGACAGACAAGGACAGTGCATAACCGGCAACGAGGAACCGCGGACGAAGCATTATTTTTACCCATAACGTGCTCCTTGTCTTATGCGATCAGGAGGCAATTTCACTTACGTTATTAGACGGCTCCCCCTACTGGCTACACTTATCAGACGGTTGGACCAGATTTTCCTTTAATTCACATCTTCATTCACGACAGTTTATAGCAACTTCGTTGACAGCCTGCCATCACCTCTACATATTCTCCAGAACAATTTCCTCACCATAAATGACGCCCAAATCTTGGTCAGTTTCAATGGACCCAGAGATATGCTCTGTTAGCCCAACATTGAAATTGTGAACTGATTTTTATACTTATGGTGTGCTATTAAATTTCTATCGCTCCAGACCGCACAGATTTATGGATTTAATATATGCGCCCTGATGAAGGAATCTCTTAAACAACTTTCAGTTTCCGAAACGCGCGTCGGCGCTTTTTCTCCCACTGTATGCTGCTTTTGATGCGTTGTTGAATGTGAATACTTGGTTTGTCTGATAGAGAGAGTGTGCATGATTGATTGAATGAATGAACGGTGTGTCATGTTTTTATTGTCATATTTACACTTGGGCTGATGTTTCCTCATGATTCCATAATCCAATGTTCTTTTACATTAGAAACTGACCTTTTTCAATTCTGAACTAAATGATTTTATCAAAAATGATCAACTGAAAATAAATTTTCTAAAATAACTTAGCTGTTCTGTGGGTGTTTTTGGTAGATTTCCATTCATTTGATTCTTTATTTCCTTGGGGAAGCTCCCTTTCATGTTCATTTAGGCAGAGTACATCCTCCCTAACCCCCTAGGTTTGATGAGGGGGCTTTAAAAGGGCCCCGCGGGGCAAAAAAAAATAATTTTTATTATCGTTTTTTTTGTGGGGGAGCGCTCGGTACGCGCACCGGGAAGCGGTCCGGGGAGCGTAATATAGGGAAAATAGAATGAAGGAATGTTCAAATAATGTATGTTTATTGATTTTTCTTTTTGTATTATTTTTTTTTTATTATTTAAGTACGAACATGTAGGTACCAATGCAGAGTCTAAAAATAAATATACACCGTTTCCTTTGTAGATATCTTGCATGCTGTTTCAGAAATTATTTTGGTATATGGAATTCATAGCATAGTCTGTGAGGAAAGCAGAAAGAACATGGAGGCAGGAGATGATAAAGAGATGTTAAATACACATTGGAGATAAAATAGTGGGAGAAAGGAAGTAATTATGAGCAAACTTACTATGTAACACAAAAAGTTGCACAGTATATTTAAAGTCTGACTTTACATTATAATCAATTTGGTACTAGTTTAAAAAATACAAATAAAAATGAATAATGTCTCAAACAATTTTTGAATTATTAAATATTAATTTATTTTTCAGATTCTTTTTCAAAATTGAACAGAACTTATAATATTTGATTGTCAGAAATGTTCTCATTTTCAATCAGGAAATCTACTGATTGTACACATTGAAGTAGTTCATAGTCCCGTGATTCATCCATGAATTCTGAGTCATTGGGTTCAATATCTTTATCATTGTTGCTTTCCAGAACAATTTCGATGGAATTTTTTTGCTCTCCTTCCATTTTTGTGCTTTAAATTGCATTTAAAAAAAATATATCAGTAGAGATAGGGCACTGTTGGGTTTAAGTTCAGACAGGTACTTTGGTTTTTTTAACAGTGATTTTATCTTTGGGCAGTGTATGGTATCAGAGTGGAAGTAAAAATATAAAAAAGTGTATGTGATAAAGCCTAAGTAAATTCATAATTATATAAGACAAGCCTAACTCCATCCATAACTATAACAGAGAAGACTTTCTTATTCTATAGCTATTACAGAGGGATAGTATATAACTATCAGAAAATGTTTTCCAAATTAACTTAAAGTGCACAACATACTTCAGTTTTTAAAAAAACATCTTACCTTTCAAAAAGAAGTTTAAGTTGTCAGTGGAAATGCACTTGAAATGTACTTCAGGAAGTAGTAGTCAAAATGGCTGTGTTTCTCTCTCTTTCTTTATATATATTCAAGTACATAACCAATCAAATGTCATGAAATAATAGAAGATAATGAAAGTAGCATTTTAATTGGTTGTCAATTCTAACACTTCATAAGTGTTTTTGTTATGTAATTTACCTCAGGATATTTAGTCAGGCCTACAGCATAATTTTCTCAATGGAATTCCATCAAATTTGGGTAAATGGTAGGGACTGCTATCTAGTAGGGCCTATTCTATATTTGATGAAAGTGTCTCCAGTGGTTTTTCTGTAAATTACTTTCCCACCTCTTTTTAACGAGCGCTCACCGGTGCGCGCACTGGTACGCGAACCGGCAGCGTTACGGGAGTCCTCCATTTTGTGTATCGGTAGAATTGAGACACAAGATGGAGGACAAACAATGTTCGGAATGGGTAGAAGGGGGCACGGTAGACACTTTGTGACCCTCTAGGTTTTCTGAGGGGGGCTTAGGACGCTCATATAGGCAAAAAATAAATAAATAAATAAATGCGAGGGAAGCGCCCGGAAGGTTCACCGGTAAGCGAACCGGGGAGCGTACTTCGGAGAAAAAAAGAAAAAAAGTTAGAAAAAGATAAACGTTTCGAATGATCAGAGGTAGGGTAGCTATGAAAAGAGCTATTGGGTTCTGTGGCTAATTTAGGTACCTCCAAGTAGGTTCCAATGCACAGTTTTAAATTCAGGAGGAATATTCTATTCCCCTCATCGGAGAAGTGCACACCATCTCCTCTGTCAATCAATCAATCAATCACAGCATTTATATAGCGCACTACACACCCAAAGGGTCTCAAGGCGCTAGGGAGGGGTGGTCCGCTACTGCGCGAACAGCCAGGTCTTGAGTTGCTTCCTGAAGGCGAGGTGGTCCTGGGTCCGGCGGAAGTGGGTCGGGAGGGAGTTCCATGTCTTGGCAGCGAGGTAGGATAAGGACCTTCCTCCTGTGGTGGCTCTTCGGATGCGGGGGACGGCGGCGAGGGCGTGGCCGGTCGATCGAAGCTGGCGTTTGGGAGCGTAGAAGTTGAGGCGGCTGTTGAGGTATCCCGGGCCTTGGTTGTGTAGGGCTTTGTGTGCGTGGGTGAGGAGTCAGAAGGTGATTCTCTTGTTGACCGGGAACCAGTGCAGGTCTCTCAGGTGTCCGGAGATGTGGCTGCGCCGGGGGATGTCCAGGATGAGACGTGCTGAGGCGTTCTGGATCCGCTGAAGTCTCTTCTGGAGCTTGGCGGTGGTTCCGGCATAGAGGGAGTTGCCGTAGTCCAGACGGCTGGTGACGAGTGCCTGGGTGACCGTCTTCCTGGTCTAGGTGGGGATCCACCGGAAGATCTTACGTAGCATGCGCAGGATGTTGAAGCACGACGAGGAGACCGCGTTGACTTGTCTGGTCATGGAGAGGGAGGAGTCCAGGATGAAGCCCAGATTGCGTGCGTGGTCTGTAGGTTGGGGTGCGCTGCCCAGGGTGGGGGGCCACCAGGAGTCGTCCCAGGCGGAGGGTGTGGATCCCAGGATGAGGACTTCCGTCTTGTCCGAGTTCAGTTTCAGGCAGCTGTTCTTCATCCATTCGGCTACGTCTTTCATCCCTTCATGTAGTTTGGCTCTGGCGGTGGCGGGGTCGTTGGTGAGGGAGAGGATCAGCTGGGTGTCGTCGGCGTAGGAGATGATGTTGAGGTTGTGCTTGCGTGCGATGTCTGCGAGGGGGCCCATGTAGACGTTGAAGAGGGTTGGACTGAGCGAGGAGCCTTGAGGGACGCCGCAGATGACTTCGGTGGCTTCCGATCTGAACGGGGGGAGGCGGACTCTCTGTGTTCTCCCGGTGAGGAAGGAGATGATCCACTCCAGTGCCTTATCCTGGACTCCGACGTTGCTGAGGCGCTGTACTAGGGTACGGTGGCAGACAGTGTCGAAAGCCGCGGAGAGGTCTAGGAGGATGAGTGCTGCTGTTTCTCCGTTGTCGAGCAGGGCACGGATGTCATCGGTGGCTGCGATCAGGGCGGTCTCGGTGCTGTGGTTTGCCCGGAAGCCAGACCGCGAGGGGTCGAGGGATCCATTTGTCTCGAGGAAGGCGGCCAGCTGCTTGTTGACGGTCTTCTCGATGACTTTTGCAGGAAACGGGAGCAGCGAGATGGGGCGGTAGTTCTTGAGGTCGGTGGGGTCGGCTGATGGCTTCTTGAGTAGGGCGCTGAGTTCGGCGTGCTTCCAGCTCTCCGAGAAGATAGCGGTGTCGAAGGAGGTGTTGATGATGCCCGCAGGTGGGGTGCGATGACAGCGTCGGCCTTGTTGAAGACGTGGTGAGGGCAGGGGTCGGTCGGAGATCCGGAGTGGATGGAGTTCATCGTGCGGATGGTGTCTTCGGTGTTGATCGTAGTCCAGGCGCGGAGGGTGGTGGTGGGGGGCGGGGGTTCGGTCGTGGCGTGCGTCGGGTGAGTGCTGAAGCTGTTGTGTACGTCCGCAATCTTGTTGTGGAAGTAGGAGGCGAGGGAGTTGCAGAGGTCTTGCGAAGGGGTGATGTCGATGTTTCCGGCGTTGGGGTTGGAGAGCTCTTTGACGATGTTGAAGAGTTCCTTGCTGTTGTGTGCGTTGTTGTCCAGTCGTTCCTTGAATGCGGTTTTCTTGGTGGCGCGGATGAGTTGGTGGTGCATTCGGGTGGCGAGCTTGAGGGCAGCCATGTTGTCCGGAGTTGGGTCTCTGCGCCAGGTTCTCTCGAGGGCTCAGCAGTTCTTCTTGGAGTTCTTGAGTTCGTCGGTGAACCATGGGGCTTTCTTGCTGCCGGGTCTGCTAGGCGGGGTCCTCAGGGGGGCGAGGTCATCAGCGCAGTCGCTGATCCACTTGGTGAGGTTGGTGGCCGCCTGGCTTGGGTTCGGTGTGCTGGTGGGAGGGTTCATGCTCAGGGAGGTCGTGAGTTGGTCGGCTGTGATCTTGTTCCAGCTTCTGCGTGCAACCTGTTGCTGGTGGTGGTGGATCGTGGTCCTTCTGAAGCTGAAGTGGACGCAGCTGTGATCCGTCCAGTGGAGTCCGGTGGCGTGGCTGAAGGCGATGTCCTTGCTGGATGAGAAGACGGGGTCGAGTGTGTGTCTGGCGTAGTGGGTGGGGGTGGTGACCAGCTGCTTGAGTCCCAGATTTGCGAGGTTGTCCAGCAGGGTGGTGGTGTTGCGGTCGTTGTTGTTCTCCAGGTGGAAGTTGAGGTCCCCGAGGAGGATGTAGTCAGCAGAGCAGAGGACGTGCGGGCTGATGAAGTCGGCGATGTCTTCGCTGAATTGTGTGCGTGGTCCCGGGGGTCTGTAGATGAGGGTGCCTCTGAGGGTGGTCTTGGGGTTGATGTGGACCTGGAAGTGAAGGTGCTCGGCGGGTGCGAGGGTGTCGTCGGTGTTGGTCGAGATGCGGATGGTGTTCCTGTGGATGATGGCGATGTCTCCTCCTGTGTTGTTGATGCGGTCCCTTCGGACATCTATAGATGTCTTGCATGTTGTAACGCAAGTTATTGTTGTGTATTAAACCCATTGTAAATTCTCTCATGTAAGCAGAAACAGATTTATTCACATGTTTCCGTGCTTTCTCAAATTGTGGAAAAAAATTGGTTGGACCACTTCCATTTCTGTCATTGGCATATATTGGAATATACCAAGGCAGTTTGGGGAAAAAGTGTCATCAATTGATCAAAGGTGTCCTTTAAAAGCATTTCCAGACCAACCCCAGTCATAGTCCCAAAATCAATTCCACCACAGTGCACTATTAAGAGGTTAGGGTTTGGCAGATGCATAAAAAAATTATATTAAAAACATATTAAATATATTTTTCATTTAAAAGAATAATACATTTAACAGCTTTTGATATTTGCTATAAAAAAACATTGAAATTCACTGAAAAAACCATAGGTTATAGACCATATATAGTTAGGAATTAGCATTTACAAAACCTTGAAAATTCACTGAAAAAACCATAGGTTATAGACCATATATAGTTAGGGATTAGCATTTACAAAACCTTATTTTACTCACACAAAACCATTGAAATTTGCATATATAGTTAGTTGCACTAACTATATATCGCGCACCCGCAATCCACTGCTGATCATGTCACATATTACATCATTCATGACATGGTCAGTGACATCACTGATGACATCACTGATGACATCTCAAATGACATCACTGATGACATCACTGATGACATCTCAAATGACATCACTGATGACATCATTGATGACATCTCAAATGACATCACTGATAACATCACTGATGACATCTCATTTGACATTACTGATCACATCACTGATGACATCATTCATGTGATAATACGATGAACCTCTTCAGACTGTAATATAACCTTAGATACACTCAGTGTAAACAGACACTCACAGACTGTCACTCATCCATGGAGTTACTCACACACCTAGTCAGTCATGCAAAGAATCAATCACACCTCCATTTCCTCAACTATACAGTTATACACACCTTACTTATTCAAACATATACTAACACATATTTACTCTCTTATACAATCCCTGATACAAGTTCACAATGATCCATACAGCCACTCACACATTCACTGGCTCTTATGCACAGTTATTTATATATGTCAACTCTCACATGTACTGTGTTTTACATATGTACTTACTTTGACATGTAGCACTGAGATATCCATTCACTCACCAATACACTCATGCACACAGTCAACCGCCCATACAGCTGTTTCCACATGCACTTTTGAACCCATACATCTAGTGAATCAACTGCTCACACATCTATGCACAGAGTCATACACCTCCCAGCCACCCACACACACACTCAGTCTCCCATACAAATACTTGGGCAACCAATCAATAACCCATATAGTTACTCATATAGCTACTGATCAACACATGCAGCAGTTTACAGAACAACAGACATAATGATGCACAAATTAAGACAGTTTAGTTACTAACCCATGCACTCAGTGAGACACATTTAATCACTCACTCATACAGTCAGTCATGCACCTACTAAATCCTTCATCCAGACACTTATACATTCACTCATTCTTCAATATGTAAGACATATTTTAACTTTACAGAAACATACAGTCACTGGATGTTGTCATCAGTGATGTCATCAGTGATGTCATTTGAGATGTCATCAGTGATGTCATCAGTGATGTCACTGACCATGTCATGAATGATGTAATATGTGACATGATCAGCAGTGGATTGCGGGTGCGCGATATATAGTTAGTGCAACTAACTATATATGCGAATTTCAATGGTTTTGTGTGAGTAAAATAAGGTTTTGTAAATGCTAATCCCTAACTATATATGGTCTATAACCTATGGTTTTTTCAGTGAATTTTCAAGGTTTTGTAAATGCTAATTCCTAACTATATATGGTCTATAACCTATGTTTTTTTCAGTGAATATATATATATATATATATATATATATATATATATATATATATATATATATATATATATATTTTTTTTTTTTATATACATCGTCCCACTAAACGTCAGGGGAGGTGATTGCCTGAGAAGACTCAGCAGGTTGGAGTCGAGATATATTCTAAATCTCCCTACCAAACATCCCAGAGGGCTAAACAGTGGAGAAGAGATGGCGTTCCATCTAGGAAAATGATGTTATATCTTTCACATATATACACCACCCCTGAAGGGACTACCCAAACATATATTGACGATCCACTACCAGTCTGCTAATCTTGCAACCAATGAATCTCTTAGCTTTGTTTGTGAATATGATATGGATTGACGTGCTTTTGTACATTTTTACATATATACAGAATAACAATTTTCTGGTTTGCTCTGGGGTTTGGGCTCTTTCTTTGGTCCGATTTGTATGTATTTATTTGTTGATTTATCTATCGTGGCGTTATCAGGTTGGCACATATGTCATTCAAGCCATGTGATTACTGTTATTGGAATTGGACTTTATGAATGAAATCTTTTAAATGAGTAAATTTCATTTACCTATTGAATCAATTTCCTATATGTATTACCAATGAATTTTGCAACTGCCAGTGCAATTTGATTAGTCCGTGTGTTGGATTTGATGTATCATTGTATTATTTTCGGTACGTTTTAGATGTGTCATACTCATGTTGGGACAATCTTAACATAGGACACTAGCCGATCCACTGCTTTATTCTTTGTCGTTATTTTCTTGACATATGTAATGAACAGACCCTCCAACCATGAATACGCAGTCCATCAGTGGACGTTATCAGTCTTTCATATATATTTTATATATGAAATATGGTTTCGGAAACTCATTCAAAAATGGCGCTCATGATGTTGACTGAGGGGTTAGTCCTCTGTTTGTGCCCATGATTTAGGTAAAACTTTATTAACATGCTAATCGTTTGGTGCTATTGACACACTGACGAAGGCAGCACGACGAAACGCGTCTGTGCAGTTTCCCTAAATAAAACTTTCTGTGGTTTCCACAACCCTCCTTGAGTGCTGTGTCTTTTCTGCAAGGATTTGAAAAGTTTGAGCGCAATATATATATATATAATAAGGTAATGGATATTTTTCTTGAATGAAAAGGCAGCCTGTCCAGCATCGCACCCTACTAGCCCAGATTACGTAAGCGAAGAGGGGTCCATACCGTACGTGTTCAAACCTATTCTTTGTTTCCAGGCCACATACATGAGGAACGAAGAATGCTGGTAAGTGACGTGGACATGAGCCACTCCCCCAGAGGTCGTTCAAAGGCAGAACAGAAAGAAAGAGGTGTGCACTAGGTCGAGGAGGGTGTGGAGTCAATGCCGTAGGAGAATGCGGATCACCGCTGCCGAAGAGAAGAGCAGCCAGTTACAGGCAGAAAGGAACCAAGCAGGAACACACTCCGAAGGAGAAGATCTTGAGCGGGGTCTGCAGAGCACAGAGTCCGGGGCATAGACAGCCAAAAAGATGCCAGGAGACCAACAATTTCACTGAGCGCCCAGCCACGTTCGGGGAGGAACGTGGCTTTCACAAGTGAGTGCTCAGTTCTTGAGAGGTGGGAGGCGGGTAACGGGACGGGCATAGTCCTTCCAATGTGAACACACATGTGAATATGCCCATACGAAATGAGCACAGGGTTTTGGTATATTCTACCTCTTCTGTTTTCATGGGTGAAGCCACTATTCATTCTCTCAATCAGCTTGCTTTCTTTATGGTGTAAATCCTACACTCCCTTCCCTGTTACGGTCAGAAATACGAACCTAACAATGACCTCTGCCAGTTTTGTTTCTTTTTTTTCCTCCCATCACTTGGGGGGAAAAAAAAACTGAAGAAGCTAAAATTCCCTAGGAACAAATGAAAAGAAGAAGGACATTTCTGTAACATATCTTATGTTTAGTTGGTTAATAAACCCCAAAAGGAAAGCAAATATCAGGACTCGGTTTCTTTCTTGGAGACCTTAATACATCATCTGCTTAATGGACAGAAGAAACTGGAATGGGCCATAGAGAGGCATATGACATTGGCCCAAGCTGATCGAGTCATATTTCAGGGCACTATCAAGTCACAAGTAGATGCGAAACAAAAGGTCACCGAGGACGAAGCAGAGTTAACTTCCTGCACCCAGGGAACTCGACCTGGTGTCTCTATGCATCTGTCACGATAAACGGCAGATTGACTAACCTTGAGAATCAGGTACAGCAGGAGCGATGTCGTAGCTAGTTTCTCTCCTCCCTAGGAGCGGCACCCCAAGTGAGTCATATGCAGGAACACTCCCCTATAAGGTCCTCACCCAGGGAAGGGGAAAAGTGGGTAAAATAAACATAAAAGGCAGGCAGCCAGAAACCATCTACGGCGCGAGACAACAGGATAGGTACCATTCATTAGGGCTGTGCCCTGGTTCCTGCAGAAAAACACAAGAGACACAAATAAATACACCCCCCCCTTATTTCCATACACTAAGTATATATATGTCTGTGTAATTGTGAGCACTCACTTATGATAGCTGCCACAAGCATCTAAGTTGAAAAGGTCACAAAAAGGAAAAAATAAACTAAATGGAAAAGAAACAATCTACTCTTTAACTTGGCACTGAAGAGCTAAAGGTATGAGTTCTCAAAGTTAATGAATAAAACAGGTAGAAAGCGACTTAGCTCACAAAGGAAGTCTCTTCCAGCTCAGTAGTGATATTCCAACAGAATCCGGAAAGGACGTTAGGAAACAATACTTCTTGCTTCCTTTGTGATATCCCTTGAACAATCCGAGCCTCTCAACAGCTCTAGGCATAGTCAATGAGAAGCTGTGCCCAAAATAAGCAAAAAACGAACAAAATAGATAAGAGCCGAAATTTGCTCTTAAAGATATGGCTCCTTAATGTATTTCAAGAACCTCCGTAATGATCGAGGACCAAATAGTCAAAGTCCATGACACGGAACCACCGCGTGTGCAGAGAGCGTCTCTCACCCTGCTCTCCAGCGCGGCACCGAGTGGCGGGTCAAGGTTCACGAAGCTCCGCTGAAACAGAGAGATTTCTCCCCTCTGACTCTCAAACACGGCACACACCGCGTGCGTCCAAGGCGGCTGCTAGATGAATCCAAAAGGGGAATGGAACTGTGATCCAGGCAACACTGCGAGCTAGTGAAATCCAATAACCACGAAAGGCAGGCACTACAGGTGACAAGCACTGAGTGCTTCCAGGATGAGGCAGATATAGAAAACAGAGGCAGAGAGGACAGGAGAAAGAGAGGACAGACTACACACAGGCATTCTGGGAGATGTAGTTTAGGGGCTAATACGCCTTAAATGTGACAGAACCCCCTCTCAACGACCGACGCCTCGGCGGTCCACCAGGCTTAGAAGGATATGTGGTATGGAAATGCCTCAGGAGCCCAGGACAATGCAAATTGGTGTATGGTTCCAAGGAACGTTTCTCCGGCCCATACCCCTTCCAGTCAATCAAATACTGCAGGACACCTCTCACCCTTCTTGAATCAAGCACAGCCCGCACTTCATACTCTACCTCCCCCTCCACTTCCAAAGGCTGAGGCCTCCCTGTAACTCTGGTACCCTGCATATATGGTTTCAGTAGAGACACATGGAACACAGGGTGTATGTGCCAAGAGTGGGGAAGTTCCAACTTCATGGCTACTGGATTAACCACGGCAACAATGGGATACGGGCCAACATACTTAGGGTGTAAACGAGTATTCCCTTTAAGTTTCAAGTATCTGGTACTCAACCACACCTTATCACCTAGTGTGTATGCTGGCTCGGGGGATCTTTTTCTGTCTGCCTGTATTTTGTCGCTGTTTCTGGCTGCCGCCAAATGCTCTTTGGCTTTCTGCATGATAGAAGTTAGATGAGCATGATGTTCCTGAATGGTAGGATGAGAGGATATATTTTGTTGGTCAAAAGAAGGGCGAACATCTCAAAGAAGAATGAGTAGCGTTATTGTAGGCGAACTCCGCCATCCACAACAGCGTTCTCCATTCTTCCTCCTGCTGGAGGGTAAAACACCTTAGATACTGCTCAAGCGTTTGATTAAGCCTTTCCGTTTTGCCATCTGTCTGCGGATGATAACTTGTTGACAAACGAGCATCAATTTTCATAATGTCACACAGCGCCCTCCAGAATTTAGAGGTGAACTGTGTTCCTCTGTACGTTATAAGAACAGAGGGAACACCGTGGGTTCGTACCACGTTTTGTAGGAAGACCGTGGCTAATTCTCCTGATGTGGGTAACTTAGTTAACGCGATGAAGTGACCCATTTTGGTTAGATGGTCTATAACCACCAAGAAGGTGTTGTTGCCGAAACTGAGAGGCATTTCCACAATGAAATCCATGGATACCGTGTGCCATGGTGCAGGGGGTATCGGTATGGAAGGTAGTAATCCGCTGCTCTGTTGATGCTGTGTCTTGGCTTGAATACATATGGGACATCTGGAAACGTACTCTTCGATGTCCTTTCGCATCATTTCCCATCAAAAATACCTGGAAGTGGTCTGAAACGTCTTTTGCACTCCAAAATTTCCGCTTAAGGAGGAATCCTGAGTCCATTGTAGGACTTGGATCTGCAGTTCTTTCTCAGGTAGATACAATTGTTTATCCCCGAAGAGTAGCTTGTCTCTCACTCTTCTCAGCAGAGGTTCTTTAGCTATCCAAGATTGCACATCCACAGCTCTGTTTTTCTCTTCCACTTTCTTCAGGAAGTCAGAGGAACATGTGATGACTGAAAGAGTCGGCTAGAAGGAGGCCTTTTGTAGAATGATGGGGGGATCCTTGACATCAGATGAGTGATCCCTTAGTGCAGATTCCGGTCTTGAAAGGGCATCAGCCTTACCGTTGTGTGGGCCTGGACGGTACTTGATCACAAAGACAAAATACAAGAAAAGCAAAGAACACCGTAACTGGCGTGGCGTCAATGCTTTTGCGCTTTTCAGAAAGAGGAGATTCCGAGGATCGGTGAAGATTTCAACAGTGTGTCAGGCCCCCAGAAGATGGTGTCGCCATTTCTTGCATGCCCTCTTAATGGCCAGTAGTTCTTTGTCAGTAATACTATAGTTTGTTTCGCTAGAGGACAATTTCCTAGAATAGTATGCCACGGGATGAAGCTGGCCGGTGTCGGGGTTTCTTTGTGAAAGTATGCCTCCTATAGCGAAATGAGAGGCATCCGTCTCCATCACGAAGGGCTGACTAGCATCTGGATGCCTTAAGATGGGTGCTGTAATAAAGCGGGTCTTAAGTGTTTGGAAGGCGTGTTCAGCAGGGTCCGTTCACTTGAAGACCGCTCCCTTCTTTAACAGATGGGTTAATGGCTGTATAGTCCTAGAGAATTCTTTAATGAATCTCCTGTAAAAGTTTGCAAAGCCCAGGAAACTCTGCAAATCTTTCACACAGGAGGGAGATTCTCACTGAATGATTGCTTGTATCTTCTTGTGGTCCATCCGCAATCCATTCGGGCCGATGACGTAACCTAGGAAGTCCACTTCGGTGGTATGAAACAAGCACTTCTCCAGTTTGGCAAACAGCTCATGTCGCTGCAACTGTTCCAGCACTTTCATCACATGCTTAACATGAACATGAACTTCCTGTGTAGGAGAATAAATCAAAATGTCGTCGATATAGACGACGCATGAGACATCCAGCAAGCCCCTCAACACCTCATCCATAAAGAATTGAAATGCCGCAGGGGCATTGCACAGGCCGAAGGGCATGACCTGGTACTCATAGAGACCATATTTGGTGCGGAAAGCTGTTTTCCACTGGACTCCCCTGCGGACTCTCACAAGATGATATGCTCCTCGCAGGTCGAGTTTAGTGAAGATTCTTGCATCCTTCAATTGGTCCAACAGGACGGGTATCAAAGGGAGAGGGTACCTGTTCTTTCTGGTTACCCTATTGATCTCCCTGTAATCAATGCATGTTCTCAATCCCCCTTCCTTCCTAGAGACAAAAAATAGAGGAGATGATGCAGGGGACGTAGAGGGACATATGTATCCTGACTCCAATAGCTTCTTCAGGTATTGTTGAAGGTAGGTGTTCTCGGCCTCTGCAAGGGCGTATATCCTGCTACAGGGAATACTGGTCCCTGGTTCCAATTCTATTACACAATCATATTCCCTGTGTGGAGGTAACTTACTAGCTTCTTTCTCACTGAAGACATCCTGGTACTTCCTGTAGACTTCCGGAAGAGTCGTGACAGCACTGACTCCCAACATTCTCCCTCCGCTTGCTAGCGTGCTCGCAGGGGTTACATCCAAATTTCCTCATGTAAGCATTGAAAGGTTCAATGATCAGTACAATAAGCAGAGCTGAGGGTGATAGTACGAGCTGCCCATTTGACTACAGGATTGTGTTGCGTCAACCACGGCATTCCCAAAATCAATTTGAACTGAGGAGCATTGATTAAATCAAAAGCTATATGCTCAAAATGGTGTTGTCCTACTTGCATGACCAATAGGCGGGTATGATAACATACTGGCCCCGATGTTAGATCTTAACCGTCTACAGCTTTGACAGCTTTAGGCGTTTCTTTTTGCATGCACAGGATTCCTAATCTCTTGGCGTATTGTAGATCTATGAAGTTGCCTGTGGCTCCGGTGTCCAGCATTGCGTGTACCATCACAGGCGTTTCTCCTGGTCATTGGATGGTGACATATAGGTTCATGTGGGGCACAGAAGGTTGCATGGTGTTAGCTACAGCGTGATAGCCTCTTTTTCCACATCTTGGCTCAAACAAGGGGTCTCTAGCTTGTTTGAGCATTCTCGTTTCCCGACGCACTAGAAGGATATTCTATTGCAGGTATGTTTCTCGCACTTTTGGTCTTTGATCTACAGTCTTTGGTAAAGTGCCCAGGATTCCCGCAATACATGCAGAGCTTCTGGTTGCGTCTTCAAGTTTGTTCCTCTGGACTCAAAAGGCCCCTTCCTCCACCTATCTGCATAGGTTCTGCAGTATCGGTCGATGGAGCACTCTCCAACACAGCTCTAGGTTCAGAAGTTGGAAACCGCAGCTCATAACAATGTTTATCACCTTTTCGCTCCTGCAGTCTGTGATCCAACTGTACCGTAAGATCTATTAACTCCTCACACGAAGTAGGCATATCCACCACCTGGGCCAGAACGTCCTTTAACTCCCCTCTCAATCCTTGGTAGAACAGGGAAACTCTCTTTTTGGTTGGCCAATCAGTTTCGACAACAAGAGGGTTAAAAGTAGTTATATAGGACAAAAGATCTTGTGATCCCTGTTTGAGCGTGATAAGTTCCTTGTCTAGGGAAAGCATGTGAGCCTTGCGGTCAAATAATGTATGCATTTTCTCGCAAAACTCATCAAAATTAGCTAGTACTGGATCATTTTTATCGATCAGCAGAAATGACCAACTTGCTGCGTTGCCTTCTAAATACAACAACATGAATGCCATCTTAAAATGATCATCAGGAAAGACAGTGGGTTTGCACATGAAGTGCAGCTTGCACTGTCCCAAAAACATGCCGATTTTCTTAGGATCCCCTAAGAACCTTTCTGGAGATGCCAGTGGTAGTTGTACTGGTTGAATAACCTGAATGGTGGAAGGGCCTTGCGCTCCCTGGGTCATGGGGGAAGGAGTCTGTACAGGAGGAGGTAATGTAGCTTCCCTGATGTAATGGGCTCCTCTAGAACTGGTGGGACTAGCCTGAGCTATTTCGGCAACCTCACGTCTAAGAGCACTCATCTCATTCCTCATGTTGTGATTCTCTCCTCTGACTGCGTCTACTTCCACCCTCAATGCTGTAAGAGCATCCAACACAGATGTAACAACTGTGTTGGTGTCCATCGCTCAGGCTGTAAAAGAACGTGGGCTTGACACTCTGTCGCGATACACGGCAGATTGACTAACCTTGAGAATCAGGTACAGCAGGAGCGATGTCGTAGCTAGTTTCTCTTCTCCCTAGGAGCGGCACCCCAAGTGAGTCATATACATGAACACTCCCCTATGAGGTCCTCACCCAGGGAAGGGGAAAAGTGGCGAAAATAAACATAAAAGGCAGGCAGCCAGAAACCATCTACAGCGCAAGACAACTGGATAGGTACCATTCATTAGGGCTGTGTCCTGGTTCCTGCAGAAAAACACAAGAGACACACATAAATACACCCCCCCCCTTATTTCCATAAACTAAGTATATATATGTCTGTGTAATTGTGAGCACTCACTTATGATAGCTGCCACAAGCATCCAAGTTGAAAGGTCACAAAAAGGAAATAATAAAGTAAATGGAAAAGAACAATCTACTCCTTAACTCGGCACTGAAGAGCTAAAGGTATGAGTTCTCAACGTTAATGTATAAAACAGGTAGAAAGCGACTTCGCTCACGAAGGAAGTCTCTTCCAGCTCAGTAGCAATATTCCAACAGAATCTGGAAAAGACATCAGGAAACAATACTTCTTGCTTCCTTTGTGATATCACTTGAACAATGCGAGCCTCTCAACAGCTCTAGGGATAGTCAATGAGAAGCTGTGCCCAAAATAAGCAAAAAACGAACAAAATAGATAAGAGCCAAAATTCGCTCTTAAAGTTATGGCTCCTTAATGTATTTCAAGAACCTCCGTAATGATCGAGGACCAAATAGTCTAAGTCCATGACACGGAACCACCGCGTGTGCAGAGAGCGTCTCTCACCCTGCTCTCCAGCGCGGCTCCGAGTCGCGGTTCAAGGTTCACGAAGCTCCGCTGAAACAAAGAGATTTCTCCCCTCTGACTCTCAAACACGGCACACACCGCATGCGTCCAAAGCGGCTGCTAGATGAATCCAAAAGCGGAATGGAACTGTGATCCAGGCAACACTGCGAGCTAGTCAAATCCGATAACCACGAAGGGCAGACACTACATGTGACAAGCTCTGAGCGCTTCCAGGAAGAGGCAGATATAGAAAACAGAGGCAGAGCAGACAGGAGAAAGAGAGGACAGACTACTCACAGGCATTCTGGGAGATTTAGTTTAGGGGCTAATACGCCTTAAATGTGACAGCATCCTAACTTAGCATTGCAAAAGTATATAGCAGGGGATGACCCCAACGCCTTTCTTCTGAATTTTAAGAGGGCAGCCAAAGCTTCAGGGTTGCTTGTAGGGAAATGACCCTTCTTTTTGGCTCCTCTCGTGACATGAGAAGTGCAAGCAGCATACCCGGTTGCCAATGCGGGAAGAAACACTCCATATGCAGAGATGAAAACCATCATACTCGATCATCTTGGAATGGATGCCGAATCCTACAGAGTTAGGTTTAGGAAGGAGAAATGGGCCCCTGGAGACAACCCCAAGACACCGTTCTTTAAACTGAAAATGGCCGTAGACAAATGGCTGAGACCATCTGAGAGATTCAAAGAAGAAAGGATGAACTTGATTTATCTGGAACAGTACCTAGAAACCTTTCCATTCCCTACTCAGAGGTGGTTAAGACCACACAACCATTTCACGGTAGAACAGGCGGTTGAGATGGCCACTTCCTTTGCACATGCCCAGACTCGATGTCTTCCTGGGAAACAGAGAAGATAGCGTGTAACAGCCAAGAATAAAAGAAGGCCATATGATCCCTCAATGAACCCCCAAAGGTTTGCAACTAAAAGCCTGATAACCCTTCTCATTGGGAGCCTCAATGTTTTGACTGCGGCAAATGGGGTCACTTAGCCGGCACATGTCCTCATAAAAAAATTAGTGAAAAACCCATGGTCATTAGATGTGTTTTCAAGTCTCTTCTCCACACCGAGGAACTAGGCACCTGCTTTGATGTTAGTGTTTAGGTCAATGAAACCCAAGTCACCGCCCTCCATGATTCGGTTTGTTGCCAATCTGTTATCCTGAAAGATCTGGTCTGTTCTACACAAATACTCCCCGGAAAATGGGTACACATCCGATGCGTACATAGAGACGTCCAAACCTATCCTATGGCCCAGGTACCTCTACAACCCCTAGACAGACCTAGATCCATAGTGAAAGTCGGTGTCTCACAGAACATCCTAGAAGATCTCATATTAGGGACAGATAATCCCGATTTTATTACATTGTTCTTGAGCAACATCAGTGGGGGACACAGTTGACAAACACAAAGATTAACCAAAAGAGAGAGAAAATATCCTGAGCATATTCCACAGTAATTAGTTAAAGTTCTAAATGAATCAACACCAATAGTCTTCTTAGTCTTCTTTTATTTCTTTAAACCTTCTCCAAGAACAGTCCTAGCCGTCAAAACGTGTTTCCACTCTTTGTGGTGTAAGCCACAGACTTCCTCGTGGCTAATATTTGGCAATGTTCCAGGATTAACAGCAAAATTCGAATTATTAACGAGTGTATGTATTTATCATATTTCCAAGAACTTATCAAAGTCCAGATCCATGAGACAAGACAATGTAGTCTCTCCAGCTTCCTTTGTGTGTCTAGACACCTATTATCAGGACGTGCTCTTGACTACGCTGCCTTTGACGGGTACCTGATGGTTTCTTGCTACACAAAGGAAGCTGGAGAGACTACATTGACTTGTCTCATTGTTCCGGACTTTCATAAGTTCTTGGAAATATGATAAATACATACACTCATTATTAATTTGAATTTTGCTGTTAATCCTGGAACATTGTGAAATATTAGCCCAGAGGAAGCCTATGGCTTACACCACAAAGAGACGAAACATGTGGTGGCGGCTAGGACTGTTCTTGGAGAAGGTTTAAAGAAATAAAAGAAAACTTAGAAGACTATTGGTGTAGATTCATTAAGAACTTTAACTCATTACTGTGGAATATGCTCAAGATATATCCTCTCTCTTTTGTCTAAATGGTGTAGAGTCTGTCTATACCTTCTGGTATATGGTGGGTGGCCGTTACCATATCCTTGGAGCAACCAGATTTCTTGAATTTGATTACGTCACAACTCTGCCCAATTGATACCCAGCCATTCATTCTTTGTAGTATTGACACATGGAATAACCACCCTGACTGCTCTCATTACACAAGAACCTTGGCAACTAGATAGGAATGTCAGCATGGCCCAAACCAATGACGCTTCACTACAAAACGCATGGCAAGAGGCCTGTAACACCCAAACAACCACTCCCTTGGTATATCCCCACTTTTCAATGAGAAATGGGCCTCTGTATAGGGTAGATGAACCCCCTCAGCTACAAGTACCCAGGGTTTATCAGGTACAAGTGATGTTCTTTGCCCAATCTTATCTCCTAACAGGGGATTCAGGGGTTCTTAAGACCACCCAGAACATATTACGTTATTTCTACTGGCCAGGCATTTTTGCCCACATAAAGACATACTGCCAGGAATGTCTGATTTGCCAACAAAGAAATCCCAATAGACCTTCCCCAGTCCCCCTCCAGCCATTACCAATCATAGTTGAACCCTTTAAAGGTATTGCCATGGACCTGATCAGTCCTTTGCCCAAATCCAGTGGATTACTCCACGCACTTTCCTGAAGCCTTCCCACTGAGAACCCCTAATACGACTAATATAACAGACAAATTAGTCAAATATTTTTCTCTGTGGGTTTTCCCATCAGATTCTTACAGACCAGGGCTCTCCTTTTGTTTCCAAACTCATGTCACAAGTATGTAGGTTATTAAATCTTCCCACATCAAAACCTCTGTCTACCACCCCCATACAGACGGTCTACTTGGAAGATACAATGGAATCATCAAACTGACAACCCTAAAAAAGATGCTCACAGGAGAAGAGAAAAACTGGGACCAACTTCTTACTCTTGCCCTGTTCGTTATCCGAGGGCACCTCCAAAGTAGTCTAGGTTGTTCCTCCTTTGAGTTGTTATACGGAAGACAGCCTAGGACTCTGCTAGAAATGCCCAAGGAGGTCTGGGGAAAAGAAAAAGAAGATGCAAGCAAACTCCTAGAGTACACCAAACAGCTTGAAGCCCGGATAGGGAAGCTGAGGGATCTAGCACATCCCAATCTTGAAAAGAGTCAAATGGAACAACAAAAATTCTATGGCAGAGAAAGAAATGGAGAAGTTCACAGGTCAATGACTGGGTCTTAGCACTCCAACCCACATCCACAACCAAGTTTAAATCAGAGTGGAGGGGACCATATGAAGTTGTTGCTGAAACAGGAAAAATTACTTACAGGATACAGAACTCCTCCCCAAAACAACAAAGTTACCACATCAATCTCCTAAAGAAGTGGTTAGGCCCATTACCTAAGACAAACCAACTTGTCCTAAACCCTGTGATAAACCCTTGTACCCTAGAACACCTTGTTGTAAATGAAAACCTAATCACAGAACAGAAGTCGGAGTTGTTGGATGTGCTTGAACCCTTCTCTTTGTTGTTTTCTGATCTACCAGTCAAGACCTCCCTGGTGAAACACTCCATTGAGAACCCTCAAGGGCAGGTGGTGAAACAAAAGCCCTAGAGGATACCAGCCACGGAGACAAGCTTTTGCTTTGGAGGTAAAAAATGTGATACAGATGGGGGTTATAAAACCATCAATCACCAAATAATCCGTAGTCTATTTGAAAAGTGTCGCTAAATGTATGAACATTAAAAGTCTCAAATACTAGAGAAATAGAGTACAGAAGACAAACAGGAAGGGTTTGTATAAAAGATAGAATCAAGATGCAGAATGAAAAAATCCACAAGGGGTCATTGGTGTCCCATCATTACACATTACGTGCCAAGTGTCATCATCTGGGATGCCAAGCAACTTTCATTCGCCCTGTCTCCAACCAGGAGGGGGACAAAAGAGACAAGTTGTATCCTCTTGCAGGATTTATTACAGGAGAACAGTGTAAGAGGGAAAACTCTCTTTTATAGTAGTGCAGTGCAAGATACCAAAAGGAAAATGTGAATTAAAATAGGATACACAACGGAGACTTAAAGTATCAATAACTCTCTTAATTCTGATCTCGCAGATGTATTCCTATCTAAAAACAGTGAGAAAGTGATTCAAGAGCAGTTTAGATACGGCACTGATCTTTTGTTTGACATGTTTCAGCTTATGGGGAAAACCGCCCTAGCTTTCTTCAGCACCTTAATGCTTCAAAAAAGCTTTGTCACTGCCAAAAAGTAATTTCTTATACATACTGGGCCTCATTTATGAAAAGTGACGCATCGCTGCGTGAAAACAGCGATGCGTCACTTTTCACTGCGCACTCCTTACGGCATTCCTGATGCGTCATATTTAATTTATGACGCATCATGTCGCAAGGAGTTACAGATACGTCAGTTTTTCTGACGTATCTGTAAGCGCAAAAGTGACGCATTGCTGGAGTGTGTCACAAAAGTGACGCAACTCCAGCAATGCGTCCTTTCACATGGGGCAAGTCCCATGTGAAAGGGCTTGCGTCAGTCTTACGCCTGCTGTGAGGCAGGCGCAAGATTTTGACGCAACAGCGTCCTAAAAGTGACGCAGTGAAATCTCATAGATTTCCCTGCGTCACTATTACGAGGCTTTTTGCGGGGGAACGCCCCCTCTGCATACATTATACCTGACGCAGGTATAATGTGGCGCAGGGGTTTAAAAAGTGACGCATCTACCTAGATGCGTCACTTTTTAAATATGGCGCAACGAGGTGCATTTTTTACACCGCTGGTGCGTCACAAAAAGTGACGCACCGGCGGCGCAAAACTGACGCATGGCCTTCATAAATAAGGCCCACTGTTTATCAAAGTCACATCATGTGTAATCCAATTTCAAATCCTCCATGTGGACATGATGTATTTGACATCTGAAAAACAAGTGAGGAAGAAACATAATTTCTTGTCTATCAAACTGAAAACCATATTCATTAAATAACTTTGAAATGGTAAACTTACCAGGGCACCACATGGACTAGACCTCATCTCTCTTGGTACCAACGTTTGTCAAAGAGGCCCCACTCTGTGGACGAAATATTCCGAAGTGCAGGGAAAAACATGTAATTATTAAAAAAGCAGTTATCTGGAGAAACATTGTTTCTAATTGTTTCTAACGATAATAACTGTGATCCATGTATGTATTCTACCAGGGATTGTCTTCTCCGAGTTGTGTAGTCTCTGAAATTCTTAATTCTGTTTGTTTAACAATGTTGGTCTTCTTTTAAGATATCTAGACAATACACCGAGCATCATTGACAATCTGACTAACACGACATTAACAGCTGAAGATGAATGGAGTAAAATTCTGTTTTTGAAGAAGTCCCGATCACGTACCCTGATTCATGGGGCTATAATGGCAGAATATCTCAGAGGTGGTTGCGCCCCCTCAGGCTTAATTGTGACTAACACCCCACGCCTTTAATTACAAGATAAGATTTTTTTAAAAGATTGTCCTTAATAGCATGGCACTGCATGCGTGACTGGCTTATTTAAATTATTAGCACAGCAAAACGTATAGCAGACGCAATGCTTATAGAAATACAGGTACTAGAAGGACAAATCAAAACTACAATCAGTAGTACCATATTTAAGGAAACCCAGGAAGAGTCCAACAAAATGAATAAAGAATACAATAACAAAAATTGAGAAATCAAAAAAATATCTGGCCGCTTTAAACATGACGTTGTGTATCCCTACACCAGTGAGAACAACTCTCCTCTAGAGTTCCATACAAAAGGAAAACATTATGGCTCCTCTTATTCAGGCTCGAACTCATCTACCAGTTCGAATGAAGGAGAAGTGACCACTGACTACAAGAAGCAGTACAGAGGCAGAGGCCGAGGAAGATACCACAGAGGTAATTGGCAAGGCAGACCACCAATATCATAGTTCCAACAATGGTGGCCACCAACACCGTGGGGTTTTCCGCCCCCCCCCCCCAGTTCCAGCCACCGATGCCCCAGTACCAACCACAGCAACAAAACTTTGGCAATCAGCCCTTTTTAGGGGTTGGCCCAGTAAGCCCAAGGGCCAGCCGGAGGAATGCTGCATTCCAAGTACATTGGAATCACCCAACAACTTCATACATGGGAACTAGGAGCAAAACAAAGACAAGCGGGCAAGCGAAGACCAATGTGGAGAAAGCTTGATAGTCAACTCAAGTCAAAAACTATTGACAGATAATGATATATTAGTCCTCAATCGAGGCCTTGGCTTTGTTGAAAAGAATCCTGGTGATGCCTTTCAAGTGAATTGCGAATTGGCCCAGTGTTTCCGTAAAATCCTGCTCTATTATTTCTTTCAAGGAAAATAAGTTCAATCAGCTCTAATTGATGATAAGAATACAAGCCTTAGACAATGCTCGACTTTTAATCCACCTATAACAAACATTCCCCCAAAAGTATTAACTTTTGAAAAGGCTGCCAAGAGGAAGTAACAGTTTTGTGTCAAAACAAGAAGAAACCTTTTTGTAATTTACCCAATGGAGAACAATTGGCGATACTGTCCCTATCAGACGATCGCACAATAACAATCAAGCCCACATATAAGGGCGGATCAGTAGTGATTCAGGATACTGCAACCTATAGAGAAGAATGTTTACGCCAACTATCAGACACAAAGTTTTATCGTTTGTTGAAGGAAGATCCAACGGATCGACTAAAGATGCAGATTTCAGACTTGGTAGCAGAAGGTCTATCTGAAGGATGGATTATGGATCAAGAAGCTGCTTTTTTACAAACCAGCCATCCCACCATACCTTATTTTTATTGCCTCCTGAAGGTACACAAAAGCCAACGACCACCGCCTGGAAGGCCGGTAATATCTGATATTGGTTCTCTACTAAAGCCACTTTCCACTTTTGTGGACCATTTCTTAAGACCAATAGTTAAGACCAGGCCAACATACCTACAGGATACAAAGGACGTTCTTCGTCTTCTGCCTGAAATTGAGTTTGACCCGGAACAAGACTACCTGGTGTCATTTGACGTTGCATCTCATTCAGATCCTATTGAACACCACTTTTGAATCAATCACACCAGTCCCTTTCATAATGTCTTTAGCTTGTATGTCAATGAAAGAGAATTTTTTCAAATGTGAAGATAACATCTACCTTCAAATATCAGGTACGAGTACGGGCAGTATTTTCGCGCCAAGTTTGGCGAATTTATATATGTCCATACGTTGAACAACAACACGTCTTATCACCAACAAATCAATTTTTTGAGTCGATACGCATATGGAAGCGTTATAACGATGACGTGTTAGTTATCTGGTGTGGCAATCTTGAATCTATTGCAGAATTCAAAGATTGGCTAAATACACGAAATGATTTTCTAAGGTTTACTGTAGAGGCCAATAAAGAAAGAATATCGTTCCTGGATTTGTTGATTTTTCACACAATGGATAGTTTGCAGAGTGATTGTTATCGCAAACCCATGGCACGCAACTCTTTGTTGTGCTTTGATAGCCAACACCCGAGATTTCTTCAGGAGAATTTGCCTTATGGACAGTTTCTCCGGATACGGAGAAACTGTTCTAGTAAGGTCAAGTATGAAGAACATGCAAAGAATCTCACAAGTCAACTAGAAGAGAAAAAATACCCTAAAAAACGAATCAAACAAGCATATAAAAGAGCCGCCAATAACAATTGAGAGGAGTTATTGGAACCTCCGAAATAGAAACCCCCTCTGGGCCACCTTACCTGCATAAGCACTTTCAGTTCCTTAACAAATGGTGCAAAAGAAAATCAGAAAGCATTGGCGCATCTTGAATTGTGACAGTGACAAGATACCGCTACCATTATTCTCTTTAAAAATAAGTATAAACTTCAAGGATAAATTGGTCCACACCAGACCTCACAGTCAGAAACTACAACGAGAGACAACATTGTGGGACTTACCAAAAGTTCAAGGTCATTATCCTTGTGGCTCGTGTGCCATTTGTCCTCAGACAAAACATACAAAGTCCATAGATATTGGGAGTTTGAAACCATGGATGCAACATAGTTTCACAAACTGCAACAATGATAATTTGATATACTTGATCACATGCCCATGTAATTACAAATATATGGGCATGACAATGAGGAAATTCAAGCTACGGATGCTGGAGCAGAAGAGCACTTTCAGGTGCAGAAAAAGCACGACGAGATTGCCCAGACACTTTGTGGAGAAAGACCACAAAGCAAAAGATTTTAACTGGATAGTGTTGGAGAAACCAGATATCCCTCCACACATTAGTGACATTCCCAATTTTCTCTTCATACGAGAACAGAAATGGGTCTTCAAAATGTCAAGTGATATTTCAGGTCTCAATGACACAATACCATGGGTGTCATTGTCCAGAAAATGAAACAAAATTCTTATAAATCTGATCATAAGTCAGCGCTCACACAGAGTCTGTCTCTATTTTGTTTTTAGAGCTGTTTATATGGTCCTCTGGATGCTAACAAAATAAATATTTACATAATCATCGAGTAACTGCTAGGTACACTGGAAAACAGTTAGAGGATATATATTAGATCAAAAAGTGACAATAATTTGCAGTCCAGAGTATCCTAACAACAAAAGGGATTTCTTATTGATGAGGTGACATGTCTCTGCAATACCATTAAAACAATAGAACCAAGAACAACTGTCTGAGACGGAACCGTCAAAAAACTACAGTTCCCAGTAATAGTGACGACGTTCAGTATTTCTTGACAGAGTTACCACAGTAGTAAGCTAATTACACAATCTGGCAATAATCGTTACACATTAGATGATACGGCTATGTGTGACAAAACAGAAACAATATATAAGTTAAGGAATAGGCTTTATACGAGTAAGAATATTATTCGCATTGAGAGTAGCCATACGGGACGAAAACTTCATGAGGTCTACAGTTCCTAGTATCTGTGACGACCATTTGTAATTCTTGGCGTAGTGATCACGGAAGTATGCTAAATATATTACTTGGCGACATCATTACACACTAGATGACACGGCTATGTGTGACAAAAAGGAACAATATATAAGTTAAGGAATAGACTTTATACAAGTAAGAATATTATTTGCATTGAGAGTAGCCAGATGGGACGGAAACCTTTTGAGTACTACAGTTCCCAGTACCCGTGATGACAATTTGTAGTTCTAGGGGGACTGCTTACTAAAGCTTAACAAATATACAAATAGGTAACATCAACGTATTTTAGATGAGACAGACATGTGTTATAAAGCAAACAGAATGATGCACAATATAAAGAAGACACTAGTGCAATTTTTGACGGATAATGAAACGATCGTTAGAGGACTACAAATACCACTCCAGTGATAAAATTCGGTAGTTTATGATGACGTAATCAGTATACGACGGAAATAACTCATTAGTGGCACTCAAGAGCGTTTGCTATTTTATATTAAGAGAGATAAGTTTACAGTCCATAACCTCCATCCCAGCATTGTCCCAGTTGGAGGCAACGACGAACAGGTAAGGGCGGCGCAATTAGAGTTGTTGAGTTAAAGTCCCCATTATAATTAAATAGCGCATCTTTCATGAGATGAGCTTCTGCCTTACTCTGCATGCAGCGGAGTTTATCT
The DNA here is from genome assembly GCF_964263255.1 of Lissotriton vulgaris. Taxonomy (NCBI): domain Eukaryota; kingdom Metazoa; phylum Chordata; class Amphibia; order Caudata; family Salamandridae; genus Lissotriton; species Lissotriton vulgaris. The sequence goes on along the minus strand of NC_141695.1, from coordinate 1,298,484,362 downwards.
GTAATATAGAGGTTTTTTTAAACCAACTGAAGCGCTTATGCAGGGACCCATGGTAACAGGTGATGTCTGCAATACATTGCTCCACCGCATGCACATAATCATGTAAGCGAGACACGAGTGTGAAGACGTTTTATCTATTCTTCGTTAAAAACTTCGTCTCACATTTTTAACTATTGACATAGGATACTCCGTGTTTAAAGATCGACAAAGTGGGTACTATTAGAATTCATCAGTCATTCTTATAAGAAGGGGTTAAATACAAAGTGGTTCTGTTGGGTAGTAAGAAATTACTTTAAAGGAAGGCTAGATCAGCTCAATATACATTGAAAGAACCTCTCTGAAAACAAGCAACTCGTAATAAAGTCTTTATATTAGTAAAAAGCAATCACGATACACAAGAATTACTTCATTCTGTGATGCCACAGGTTTCAATAAATGGTAAAACCATTACGAAAACATGTGATGAACATGACTGTTGGTGAACAAAGTGATCAGTGCATTAAATCCAGTGACACATATATACAATTTATACATGGGGAATTAAGATGGTCAGAGTGTTGAGTTAATGCTCCAAGGAGAGAAGGGGTAAATGTACAAGCTCCTGGAGTTATCTTGGCCAGTGGTAAGGGATGTATGATGGTACAACGCGTACCGTCACAACGCATACCTTTACCACGCGGCCGTGACAACGCAAGTCGTTACCACGACTTGCGTTGGGGGCGCGGATTTCGAATAGTATAATTTACTATTCTAACACCAGTCCCCGTGGACCCTAGGGAAGGTGTTGGGATAGTAAATTAACTATTTGTAATCCTTTAGCGCCCTCCAGCGCAAGTCGTGGTAACGACTTGCGTTGTCACGGCCGCGTGGTAAAGGTACCGTGTTGTAAAAACATTGTGGTAAACAATGTTTACCGTGGTAAGCGTCGACGTTTCGACCCTAGAGCGACCCAGTTGGTGGTCGCGGTGGGTCTTTATCAAGACAAGGGACAGTATGAGGGGCAGGTGGAGATATCAGAGCCTGGTGGATGGCCAAAAGGTCCAACCCTGTGATGAAGTGAAGCAGAACAGCGAAGGAATGGGCTGTGTGTCCGCACGCGATTAGAGCAAGATCAACATTGTTAAACAAACATAATTACTGAACATATGGTTTGTATGCTACACCACTAACTGGCTATGATATGTGTTAAGAATTTCACAGACTACCAAAACTGTGTAGAAACATACATGGATTACAGTTATTATCGTAGAAACAATGTTTTCTCCAAATAACTGCTTTTTTAATAATTACATGTTTTTCCCTGCACTTCGGATTATTTCGTCCACAGAGCGGGCCTCTTTGACAAACGCTGGTGCAAGAGAGGTGAGGTCAAGTCCTCATGGTGCACTGGTAAGTTTACCATTGCAAAGTTATTTAATGAATGTGGTTTTCAGTTTGAGAGACAAGAGATGCAGTTTCTTCCTCACTTGTTTTTCAGATGTCAGATACATCATGTCCACATGGAGGATTTGAAATTGGATTACTTATGATGTGACTTTGATAAACAGTATGTATAGAAAATTACTTTTTCGGCAGTGACAAAGCATTTTTGAAGCATTAAGGTCCTGAAGAAATCTAGGGAGGTTTTGCCTCGTAAGCTTAAACATGTTGACCATTAAAGCAGTGCCGTATCTGAACTGCTCTTGAATCACTTTCTCATTGTTTTTAGATAGGAATACATCTGCGAGATCAGAATTAAGAGAGTTATTGATACTCTGAGTCTCTGTTGTGTATCCTATTTTAATTCAAATTTTCCTTTTGTTATCTTGTACTGCACTACTATAAAATAGAGTTTTTCCCTCTTACACTAATCTCCTGTACAGAACCCTACAAGAGGATACAACTTGTCTCTTTTGTCCCCCTCCTGGTTGGAAACAGGGCAAAGGAAAGTTGCTTGGCATCCCAGATGATTACACTGGGCACGTAATGTGTAATGATAGGACACCAATGACTCCTTGCGGATTCTTTCATTCTGCATCTTGATTCTGTCTTCTATACAAACCCTTTCTGTTTGTCTTTTGTACTCTATTTCTCGAGCACTTGAGATTTGTAGTATTCATACATATAGGGACACTTTTCAAGTAGACAACAGATTATTTGCTGATTGACAAATTGAATTAGGGGATTTAATCCGAGTGTCTTTAATTGATCCCTTTGGCTCTTCTTCTGTTTTTGGTTATAAAACCATCTCAAAGCAATTGGTCTTCATCCATCGCATTAATCCCGAAACAGGATGGCTCAATCCGGTTTTGCATAGATTTTCAGGCAGCAAATGCTATATCAAAGTTTGACACCTATCCCCTACAAGAATAGCCGAACATATAGAGAAATTAGGGGACGCCCTTTACATATCCCCCCTTTACTTAACCAAGGGATACTGTAAAGTTCCATTACAAGAATAAGACCAAGAGAAGATAGCCTTTTCCACCCCTGATGGGTTATATGAGTTTATGATACTTCCCTTTGGTCTTCATGGAGCACCAGCCAAATTCCAAAGGATGATGAACAACATAACCATCAAGCAGATTCCTCGGAATACCTTGATGACATTGTTATCTTTAGTCCTGCCTGGGATTGTTGTGTGGCATTTATGGCTCCGAGTGAATTTTCCCGATTTATGCCCTAATATAGGTACAATTCACATTGCCCTAATATAGGCATGAAAATCATTCCCTTATTTAGACATAGCCCATGCAGGCCTAATACAGGCATGGCTACTTTCACCCATACCAAACGTCACAATAATTTCTAAGAAAATTGGCTTAAGCAGTTAGGGAACTTCCCCTTGCTTGAATATTGATTTGTCCAAGAACTCATGTACTTTACAAAGAACTATTATTTCCTTGGGGTGCTTTACTGACATTATTATGTCCGACTTTAAGTCAAACTAGAGACCTTCAAGGTAAAAATGTATGCCTTCACTTGCTCTAGCAAGACACGGTGGTACGGAGCAGTTCGACATCTACTTGCCCGATGCAGCTCGCTACAGCAAGTGCTGAAGGACGCCGACCCTCCAGGTGACGCACTGATCGAGAAGCTGTCCTTTCTCTTGCTGAGAGTCCTGCTCCAGTGTTTCCAATCTCCCCTTGCGTGGTGTTGGGAATTCGAGTCCCGAGACAGAGATACCAGACCTCCTTCATTCTAAACTAAAGGTATGGAGCTGATTAGAACTTAAGAGAAATCTTGGATAGATTCTTGGCAAAGAAAACTAAAACCTACGCTACACCAAACGTACTTCTTCCCTTGTACTAGACTTAGGTTAGGTACATTGGGGTAGGTGTATTTTAGAAACACCAGTTGACGACTATTAGTAATTGTTATTTATGTATGTATTTTCATATGGCTTAGAAACCATACAATGCTCTTACAGTATAATTTTATAATATTGTTTTCGCTGTACGCATTATACTTTACAGTCTGCATTACGATTGTAGCAGTTCATTTGTTTTGCATGAGAAAGAAGACTGTTCAATAAACCCTTTTTATTGAAAAGCCCTTCTCTCTATTTCTCTGCAACTCTGTAGAAACGAAGCATGCACGATTGACTGAGTGAAATAATTATCTATTGTTTCCGATGCTCTAGAGATATATTTCTTATTCTTGGGAAACAAGTTGTCATGTTTATGTGGTTGTCAGAAACAAATCCCTTCTTGTGAATTCAAGAAAGTTTCTAATGACCTCTGTGCTAGCTTGCACTCACTATTAAGTTTAATCTATTCGATTGAGACGTAGTCGACCTCAGTCCTACGTCTAAACTATAGGATATTTTATTCCAATGCGCAGAACCTATTGGGAATTTACACCCACATGCATCATTGTTACATTTTGCGATTTCTTAATTGCGAAAATTAAGGAATCGCAATTAAGAACTCACAAAATGCTATGCATTAAGAAATCGCAATATGTTTTGCGATTCCTTAATCTTCCTTAATTTCGATTCACAATTTGCGAATCGCAATTAAGGAATCCCTTCCCATTGATTCCTATGGGCCTAGAGGCCCATAGGAATGAATGGGAAGCCATTCTCATTTTGCGATTCGCAATTAAGGACTCGCAAAATGAGAATGCTATTTCAAGGGTGCAGGGGGGGTCCCAAGGACCCCCCCTGCACCCCTGAAATTTAACTTTCAGAAGTTTTTTCAAACACACATGCCCCAAGGGCATGTGTGTGTGTAAAATGAAACTTTCAAAAATGCACTTTTGAGCATTTTTGAAAGTTTTAGCAAATTAAATATGAAGTTCAACTTCATGGTAATTTACCTCTTCCTATTTGCGAATTCACAAAAAAAATATTTATGCATTGCATTTAAGAAATCACAAATTGCGATTTCTTAAATGCAATCGCAATTTAAGAAATCGCATCATAATTGCGATTCCTTAAATTGCGAAAAAATAAAAAAACATGATGCATCCGAAAAAAGGAAATTGCATTCGCAAACGCCAGAATTTTGCGATTCGCACCGTTTGCGAATGCAATTTACCTTGATGCATATGGGCAATAGGAACTACACTACAGGATCTACATCTCGAAAACTGACATCAGATATTTCAGGAGTTGCAAAAAGCGGGGCTTCATGTGAAGGCAAAGAAGTCCAAAATGGGTTTCTAAAATGTGAGATATCTAGGTTATCTCTTGGGTAACAGGGTGATAGAACACCAAGAAGAAAAGGTTAAGGCAATCGTTAACATCCTTTTTCCCAAGACTAGGCGATAGGTGATAGATTTCTTAGGGCTAGTGGGCTATTACAGGCAATTTATACCTCATCATTCTGAAATCCCAGGTCCTCTTACTGACCTTCCGAAGCAAAGTAGCCCAAAGAAAAATCTCTTGAATCCCTCTGACAAAGTTCAAGTAGCATTCCACCTTCTTAAAAAAGCTATCACCAGTAGCACCTCCTTGACTTCCACTAACTTTGCCAAGCTATTCACCCTACAAACAGATACCTCCAATGTGGGTATAGGGGCTGTGTTGTCTCAAATATCCCCAGAGGGTCTAGAACTCCCTATTTTGTTCATCAGCAGGAAACTGTTTCTAAGATAGCAGGATTATCCGGTCACAGAAAAAAAATGCTTTGCCATTAAATGGGCAATTGAGAAGCCAAGGTATTACATGGAAGGAAAACCATTCATACTGTACACGGATCATGCCCCTTTAACATGGATGAGTTGGAACAAGGATAACAATCCTCGAGTGTTCCTGTGGTTTCTCTCCTTGCAGGCCTTTTGCTTTTGAGGTACGACATAGGAAGGGTGCACATAATGCTAACACTGTCTTCTTGTCTCACATCCCTTTTTTCCCTAATCGGGAGGACTCCAGGGCAGGGGTATGTCAGACATTGCTCCCTGCTAGCCCAGATGATGTAAGTGAAGAGTGGTCCTTACCTTACATGCCCAAACCTCTTCTTTGTTTCCAGCCCACGTGCATGAGGAATGAAGAATACTGTGCAGCAGGAGATGGCCCTGTCTATAAGGGTATGGCCCCTTTAAGTCCTCCCTGTTCGTGGACACACTGGAAACTGACCTGAATGAATGAATGAATGAATGAATGAATGAATGAATGAATGAATGAATGAATGAATGAATGAATTTGGATTTGTATAGCACTTGCTACCCGGAGGCCTCCTAGCGCTTGCGGAGCGGAGAGACAAGGTGCAAGTGGTGCTAGTGTGAAGTAGTGAAAAGATAGGTTTTGAGATGTTTACGGAATGCTAGCAGGTTGGGTTCTCCTCGGAGGGTGAGGGGAAGGGAGTTCCAGAGGTTAGAGGCGTTCAAGGAGATAGAACGTCCACCCCACCTGGATCTGCAGACTTTCATGGGTGTTGCCCGAAACGCTGAGCTGGAGCGTAGGTACCTAGGGGGTTGGTAGGGGGTGATCAGGGATTGAATGATGTCTGGGCCTGTTTTCCGGATGGCTCTGTGAGCTATGCACATGGCCTTGAACTGTATTCTGGAGTGAATAGGAAGCCAGTGGGGGTGACTCAGGGCAGGTTTCGCAGATTGTCTACTGGGAATCTGGAGCAAAAAGTGAGCTGCAAAATTCTGAATCACTTGTAGCCTCTGAGTCGTAGACTGGGGGAATCCAAGTACAACGCATTTCTGTGGTCGAGGTGGAATAGTATCAGGGCCTGTACCATGATCCTCCTGGCCTAGAAGGGGAGCAGGGGGAGAATCTTTCTCAGCATTCTTATTAGACCAAAGCAGCTGGCCGACAGCTTTGAGGCTTGGGGGTTGAAGCCCAAAGAGCTGTCGAGCCAGATGCCCAGACTCTTGACCTTCTGCTTAGAGATAGGCATGGGGCCGAGGTAGGTTGGCCAGATGGAGGTAGAGGTGGGAGATGGTGATTTTCCCAGAAACATCAGTTCGGTCTTGTCCCCATTCAATTTGAGGTGATAGCGGTCCATCCAATCGGATACCGCCTCTAAGCAGGCTCCAAGAGCACCCAATGATCCCTCAGGGTGGTTGAGTGCAAACACCAATTGGGTATCATCAGTGTAGGTGATGATTGTGATGCCGAATGGCAGGACTATTCCTGCCAGGGGGCCATATAGGTGTTAAAAAGAGTGGGGCTTAGGGACGAACCCTGGGGATCCCACAGCTGAGAGGCCAACGCTTGGAAGTGGCAGTTCCCTCAAAGACCTGTCATTTAGGAAGGAGTGGAACCAGGCGAGACCTTTGTATGACACTCCCTTGTCTATTAGCCGCTCTAGCAGGATGTTGTGGTTCACAGTGTCGAAAGTGGCACTGAGATCCAACAAAATAATAGCTGCCGAGCTGCCCTGATCCAGTAGTCTCCTGACTTCTTCAGTTACTGCCAGTAAGGCTGTCTCGGTCCCCAGTTGAGGGCGGAATCCGGTTTGGGTTGTGTGCAGTAGTTTATTGGATTCTAGCTGTTGAACCAGAGTGGAGTTTACATGTCTCTCCAGTAATTTACTCAGCCAGGGAAGGAGGGAAATTGGACGGTAGTTCGCCATGTTAGATTGGTCAATGTTGGGTTTTTTCAAGAGGGCTCTAACCTGGGCACATTTCCATGCTAGGAGTACTGTGCCGGAGATTATAGAGGAATTTAGTGCTTCTAGGATGACTGGGCTAACGGTTTTGGTAAGCCATGCCCCCAAAGGTCTTACGAGGGCTAGCATATGTAGGAAAGACAATCAGAACATGAGGAATGGTTTCACTAACAAAGCAGAAGGGACAATAATCATTAGAATATACATTTTGTTTTTTGTGAATGAGTTTAAAGGGAGCGATCCAGTCCTAAATTGAAAGTAAAGTTTCCTACATGATGGTAATGCTATGATATCCCAATATTTTTCTATATGAATAATAATCCTCCAGTCGGAGAACTCTAACCCACTTGGTACACTTCCAATGCAACAAATGACTAAAAGAGCACTTTAAGTTTTTCAACTGAAGGAATAGAAGCTCCCGTAGGATTATACCAAAATGACTTCAGGCCCATGCCTATCAGTGTGTTTTTGACTTAACAGAGCCATTCACTCTTGTTGGAGTGGTCAGCACTTATAACATCCTTTAGAACTGTGGCATAGCTGACCACCTCAGGAGGAAACCAAAGTCTACGCCAGAATGAAATGGGGTGATGCTGGACTTTACTCATCACTGATATTTATGTATATATTTACTTATAGATATACCTGAACCTAACTATAATGTCCCAGTAACCTTTGTTTTTTCAGAGGAAATATATATATATATATATATAAATATATATATATAAATATATATATATATATATATATATATATATATATATATATATATATATATGTATATATATATACATATATATATATATATATATATATATATATATATATATATATATATATATATATATATATATATATATATATATATGTATATATATATATATATGTATATATCCAACATTGCAGTGCATTTCAAAATGGTAAGTAATCTGTATACTGTTTAATACCCGTTTATTAATTACTTGGAGACAACAATAACACCTTTTCCTTTTTTGAAACCTTATTGTTTATTTTTGTAGCGTGCAAGATTGCAAATGTATTATTGAATTGAATTTAATTTGTCGCATAATTTCTGGTGTCATACGCTGTCTTGAAAAATTATCGATTTAGAAACCAGTGAGTCTTTCTTCTTTGACAGGAATGACAGTACTGTTTCCATTGAATTGCTCTGGATTGGTCCTACTTCTATGTTTTAAAAATGCACTTAATGTGAATTTTGTTGGTGTAACGTTGGCTTGTGAAGAAGAGCTGTCTGCTCGAAATGCACCAGGCCAGTAAAGTAACCTTTGACAGCTTTTACCGTGGGTACGAGTCTTCTTTCTGCCGAATACAAACGCTTGCAGTGGGATTTTATATATATGATGGCAGTTTTTTATCCACATGTTGTAAAATAAACACCAGCAGTTAAAGTATCGACTTCCCCTTGGAGTGCTGATTTTGTAGTCTGCGTACCCTTCAGTGCAGGAAGCACTTTGGTGACGGGTTGGATTGGCATATATATATATAAAAGTCGTCACAGGTAGCCCAAGTGAAGCAGATCCACACAGAGTTGAATAAGCACATTTCTTTATTTTGCATCCATTTCGCAGCTCGCATCCCAAAGCTGCTCCGAGAACCACCTTCTTGCATATGAGCCTGACGCGTTTCAGGAATTGTCCTTTCATCAGAGGCAAAGGTTCAAAGGTTCATGAAACAGTCTCTGGTCGTGCACCTCTTCAAATACAGATCACCTGCCAAGTGGGCGTGGCCAATCTTGCACTGCATTCTGTGCCTTGTAGTGTACTAACCCTCTTCCCACAGTGGGGCTGCTTCTTGGACCTCAGAATAACCACAGTTGTTCCCCCAGTGGGGTGAAGGGAAGTGCTCGGAGCCTTCGGGGGCGTTTTTGTAGCTGCAAATTCGTGCCACAGACAGCACCACCTGCAATGGTGCTGGTCTTTACTCCGTTCCGTAGCGAACTCCAAAAGTGAAGCCCGCCTTGGACCCTGGTCACAGGTGGAGTCCGCCTCTCTACCGAGCAGCAGCCGAAAATATCAAAGTCATCACAGGTAGCCGAAGTGAAGCAGATCCACACGGATATATATATATATTCGCATAAGAAGACGAGGCAGACCCAACTTGGTGCTATTTCGTTTATTTTCTTAAAACGCCACCAAAATCCTCACGACGCGTTTCGGCAGATCCCTGCCTTGATCACATGACAACATAGTCGTGAAGCACACACCCTTTTAAAGTGCAAGTACAATAATAAACATAAAAGAAATATTCACATGTTCTATGGTCTGTTTTTCTTTCTCGGGTTACCTCAACATTTTGATTATAAGAATGAATGTTAAATACAGTATGTAATTTCTGTGATATACACGTACATGATATTTGTAAAATACATTGACAGCAAATAATTGAAAAATACAATTAAAAGATTATGCTGCAAAAAGTAAAGAGATTTGATGATACCTGTAAAATACAGTTTTTCTTTTTTGTAATGCTTTGCTTAAATGCACAGTCATATTGTCAGCATTACTCAGTGTAACATATATTTGTCATTTGTATGTACACCTCGCCACTGCCATTTTTATCTACGAATAAAATCACTGACTGATTTCCCAAGTACATGTGTTTTTTCAAATCTTCTTGTGCTGTGCTTCTACAAAGGAAAGCCCAAATGATTCACCCTATTGGTGTATTTTAAAAAAAAGTGCTAAAGTGCATGTGTAACAAACTATCATGTTTTCTTCACCAGTATGTGATTGTACTGATTATTAGATATTGTCATAATCTAGTACTTTCTCTGACTATCTGATATTCTTGTTTTTTCAGTGTCAGCTGGTGTTTTTCACAGCAACTGGGAACACAGGCCAAATGGACAAATCATTAATTTTATCCTAGTTCAAGGACACAATTCCCACAATTAGTTAAAACCATCCCTTAAGTTAAAAAAATGTTTTAAAAAAAACATACTCATGTCCTAGCTAAGAAAATTAAAAGATCCATTTATCCTAAAGTTATATACAATAGACAATATAAATAAACAATTGAAATCATTGTTAAAATTCATCAATTAATATTCCTATCATCTAAAATCCATAATAAATTATATAAGATTTCAAAATTATGTGCAAATAAACCTTTTTTAGAGATGTCATTTGTAGACACATATAAGTCCATTCCCCCCCCCCCAAAACATAATTTTGGGGAATTTGGCCTGACCTTATTCCTCTTAATCAATCTTCTTGGTCATTATTCTAAAATTGATACTTTGATTGTATGGCAATGTTGGTATGGGCACTGGTTTGTTCCTGTGCTGACTGTTAGTCTAGATACGTATATAAATCTTCGCCCATATTTAACCCATTGGGCTGTTTGCTGTCCAATAGTAAAATATAGTGTGTTTCCAGACGATGAAGCATTCCCTCCCTGTCACCTCCTCTTCTTTGGATGGGGACACTATCTATCAGGTAGTATTTTAGATCTCTTGTTTTTCCCCCATGGTGTTCCTTGAAGTGACGGGCTACCGGGTAGCTAGGGTCACTGTTGGTTATCGCCCTAATATGCTGTAATATCCTTTGGTGCCCCGGCAGTTTTTTGCTTCCAACATATCTGAGATTGCAGCTACATTCCAAATTATATACTATATATTCGCTTTTGCAAGTTAAATGCTGTTTAATCATTTGGGGTTTTGAGCCAAAGGCTGTCATATAAAATGTTCTGTTTATACCAAATGTACATGCTTTACAGCTAATACATTTAAAGAACCCCTTCCTTGCCTTAAGCCAATATGTACTACTTTTACATTCCGGGCTACTGGTTACTAGAATATCTGCCATCGATGTAGACTTTCTGAATGTTACAGCTGGAAATTCAGGAAGTGAGTTACCTATGACGGGGTCATCCTTTACTATGTGCCAGTTTTTCTGAACTATTTGGCGCAATGATTTGTGTTGATGATTATAAGTAAGTATGAGTCTCGGGCCCTCTTCGATCATTGATGTCATATTTTGTAGGGTTTTTGGGCAATGTACTGGCTTGTACCAATAAATCCTCCCTGGCCCTCGTCCTAGATTTCTGAATTGCGCTTTTGATAGTTTTGGCACTGTATCCCCGATAGATGAATCTCAATTTGCTTTCCTGTTGGTTTTTAACCAGTTCGGCCTCACTACTGCATATTCTGCGCAATCTAAGCATCTCCCCATATGGGATACTATGTATGAGATGTGCTGGATGTGCGCTCGTCGCATGTAGCAATGTGTTCCCAGAAGTTTCTTTTCTAAATAATGTAGTACTGATCTTCAAATTTTCTATTTTGATTAAAACATCTAGGAATGGGATTTGTTCTCGGCTGATGTGCGATGTAAAATTCTAATTCATATCGTTATGATTCAAGTTAGCAATGAACTCCTCTGCTTCCTCCTCTGTCCCATTCCATACGATCATTAGATCTTCTATATATCGTAGCCACGATATTACCTTATCTATATATGTGTCACCGTGTTGCCTCCGAAGGACCAGCTCCTCCCATCAGCCCATGAATAGACATGCGTAGCTGTGGGAGAAGCTGGCCCCCATTGCAACACCCTGTATTTGGCGGAACATTTGTTTTCTGAATAGAAAGAAGTTATGTTCCAGACAGAAGACCAACATGTCCATAAGCATCCTGTTGTGTGACGTGAACTCTATTGGTCTTCTGGCGAGAAAATAATTCACTGCTTTGATACCATCTATTATATTTTTTATACACGTGTATAGAGATGTTACATCAAGAGTAATCAATTTATACCCCTCCTGCCATTCCACTTTTCCGATCTTCAACAAAAAATCCCCAGTGGCTTTTACATAGGATTCTAGGTTTTGAACGTGTTCTTGAAGGAAAAAGTCTATGTATCTGGACATGTTTTCAAGGGGCCCGTCACAGGCCGCAATAATTGGACGTCCAGGAGGTTTTTCCCTGTTCTTGTGGATTTTCGGTATAAAATAGATTACTGGTGTTTTAGGGAACTCTTTTTTCAGGAATTTGAACTCTTCTAAACTTAGGAGTCCCTTGCTCTTCCAGGCCAGTAATTTGCTGCATAGTTCATCTTGCATCTGTTTATACCTGATGGTAACACTGAACATCGTTAAGTTGTCTTTCTGCCTCGGTTAGATAGTCATTGAGGGACCACAAAACAATATTCCCCCCCTTGTCCGAGTTTCTTATAACAACGTTATTTTGTTTTTTCAATTTTTCCATTAGTGCCCCATAGCTCATTTCTTGAGTAGTTAGTCTCCTTTTGGTGCTTTGTGTTTTAATGTTCAGTTTTTTTATTTGTGATACTATGACATCATTAAACACATCAATGGCGTATTTAGCCATTATAGGCACAAACTTACATTTCCTTTTAAATGGGGTGTCAGGTTTTTAATTTCCAATGTTGTCAGTATCTTGAGTACTTAAGTACGGAAACCCCCGCTGGCTGCCCTGCATCCCCTGGGAAGGAGTGGTAGTTTCAGAGCTCGACGGCAAATTGACAATTGATTGTAAATCTGTTAACAGTTCATAGTCACCTGCAGCTAGGTTTGGCATGGCAGTTGTACTGGCAGATGACACATTTGGTTTAGTTTTAACATTCAACTGTTTGTGATATTTGCGCAATTTCAATTTTCTTATGTATTGATACACGTCGGCCCTGGTTCTAGTGTAATGAAAGTTCGACTCTGGGCAATAGCATAGGCCTAGAGATATATATATCGAACTCCACAGTCCTGCAGTACAAGGATCCAAACGAACACAAGCACAAACAGGTACAGACCACAGCGATGGATGAAAAAAGGGTGCTTTATTCCAAGATGGGTAGCAGCATGACGCGTTTCGTCTGGGAAACCCTGACTTGATCACATATATATATGTAGAGATCCCCTGCTCACACCGCCATGCTGCAAGCATAGCCCGCACTCCAGGTTATTCCAAAGGATTCTTTATTTTACTGCTGACGCGTTTCAACCAAACTGTCTTTCTCAAAGCTGGGGAAACATTGTGACAGTGTTCTCTATATATTCAGAGAGACACTGTTGCATATTCAATAAACAAAGGCAAAATACTTCAGCACTTTTACATAATGTGTGCTCATCAGTAATAGGAAAAAAGACTTCATGAGTCGACATTAAAATAAAATGTTTCTTCCCTGAAAAAAAATTAACATGATATCTCACCAAGAGAGAATAGAATATATAAAAAAAACAAATTAAAATTAGATAAAAAGACAAAATAGGGAACGCCACAATACTATGCAAGTGCTCACTGGTGATACAGTCTCTCTCAAGGGTGCCCAGACAGGAGTCCAGCAAAAGAGAGAATGACGGTCAAGTGACCTACGTGAACTCACAGGGTGGGGGTTTTAATGGATGGGGGAAAGGAACTGGGTGGGAGATGTCAAGTGACCAGAGTAGGCACACCAGTGGTAGAGAAAAAAAGAGAAATCTACACAGAGTCCCAATGGAGACAAAAAAGGGGCAGGGGGATGTTTTAGTGCCAGAGCGGCAGTGTTAGCCTATGTATGGTGTGATGTCATCTATCCCTAAATCTCACACAAAAATAGGGTTTTATGTGTCATATGGAATCCCGGATCCTTATATGCAAGTGCAAAACTCTAGTGTCACAGAACCTGTGATCCCCTAGATGTGAGAGAAGTGCGGGGATATGCAGCAGGAAGATAAAGAAAACACTAGGGTAAAAAACTGATACCGCCACTGTGTGTGCTACCCTAAATGTACATGTAGCTCCTCATCCTGGTTGAGGCCTCCCGGGTGTTTGATGTTGAGACTGATTATTTATCGGGATTCCAGTCTTCTGAGGTCCCATTCCCTGTCACTACCTCTGTCACTACCTCTGGTCTTGGCCGGAACCCTGTCAATTCCAAAAAAGGAAATTTTGAAATTCTCAGCATCAGTAGAGCCATGCAAGGTGTTGCAGTGTCTTGCCATGGGATATGTTGTGTCAATATTGTGAATGGCCCTGAGATGCTCCAGGACTCGTTTCTTCACTGGAAAAATCATGTTTCCCACATACCTCATGCCACACATACATCAACACATAAACATCAAAGTCACTGTTACAGTTCATGAATGCCTTAATCTTGTGTTGCTTGTCCTTGGGCAAGGGAACAGACTTAACGTTGGTACTGTGGGTGCACGCCTTGCATGTGCCACATTTATGGAACCCGGGGAGTACCCTCAACCATGTACCACTTTGCAAGTGACCTGGTTCAATCATAGTATGCACCAGCATGTCTTTAAGTGAGTTGCATCTGCCGTATGTGATTTATGTGCTTAGGCTAACCAGTTTGTCTATGGCAGGGACCAATTTGACCAAATGCCAATATTTCCTTACTATTGCTTGAACCTTGGTACAGATCGAGTTGTACGTAGTTATAAGCCTGATCTCGGGTTTGGTGTCCATATGTGGTTTGGGTTTAAGCAAAGTCTCTCTCTCCACTCCACTGATCTTGCGTTTGGCATCCTCCAAAACCTTACGTGTGTAACCGCTCTGCAAGAATCTCCCAACCATTCATCCTTCTTCTAGTTTATAGTCTTCAAGTGTACTTCAGTTTCTCCTAGCTCTAAGGAGTTCCCCAAAGGGAATTCTGTATTTGAGTTTAAGTGGGTGGTGGGTTCTAGCATGCAGGATACTGTTGCCAGCTGTCTCCTTTCTGTGAAGACTAGTCGGTATTGTCCCATTAAGCACTTCAACCCCAACATCCAGGAAATCAATCCTGTTGGTGCTGGCTGTGCTTGTAAATTTGAGGTTCAAATATTTGACAGGTATGAAATCCAGGAACTCATCTAAGTAGAGTTGGGGGCCATCCCAAATGAGAAAAATATCATCAATATAGGACCAGATGCTTTGTGTAGTTGTCCAGTTCCTCAGACCAGACACATTCCGATTCCCACCACCCCATCATCATGCAGGCGTAGCTCGACGCGAAGCAACTGCCCATGGCAGTATCGGTGAGTTGCCTATACCATTGCTTACCAAACAGGAAATAGGAATTATCCAGGCAAAAATTGAACATCTGATGCAGAATGTTAGTATGGGCATATGTGGCTATGGGTCTGTCCCTAAATAAATGTTTGCAAGCCTGAATTCCCGGATCATGCTGGATGCAAGTATACAGTGAGATCACATCCACAGTACAAAAGATGCTGCAAATTGCCATGGTATGCCAGAGACCTAGGATATAAAGTCCATACTATCATGGCAATAGAAGGGTATGCTGCAGACATAAGGGAATAGGCAATGGTATAGATAAATTGAGGCATTCTTCAAGAGGCTATCATTGGCTGAGATGATTGCCCTACCTGGTGGATTGGTACTGTTCTTATGGACTTCGAGCAGCATGTAAAAAGAGGGACTAACAGGTTTCTTGACTATTAAAAACCAAGGTTCCTCTTGATTTAAAAGCCCCAAGGGGTGCCATTTGGACAGCATATTATAAAAACAATTAATAGTGGCAACATATTGTACAACATTAGTCTTAGTGCAGCTGCCAGAAAAGTCAAGCTGTCTCTTGGCTTCAGCCATGTACTTCTTGATGTCCCACAGCATAACATTACCTCCTTTGTCTGAAGCCTTAATCAAAAAACAAATCACTTGTTTACGAGATGTCAGTGCTGCTAGTTGAACTAACTATATATTTCGCGCATTCGCAATCCACTGCTGATGATGTCACATATTACATCATTCATGACATGGTCAGTGACATCACTGATGACATCACTGATGAGATCTCAAATGACATCACTGATGACATCATCCAGTGTCTGTGTGTTTTTGTAAAGTTTAAATATGTTTTACATTGTATTATCACATAAAGTATATCATCAGTGGTGTGATCATTGATGTCAAATTAGATGTCATCAGTGATGTCATCAGTGATGTCATTTGAGATGTCATCAGTGATGTCATCAGTGATGTCACTGACCATGTCATGAATGATGTAATATGTGACATCATCAGCAGTGGATTGCGAATGCGCGAAATATATAGTTAGTTCAACTAACTATATAGGAGCAATTTCAGTGGTTTTTTATATGTTAATTCCTAACTATATAGGGCCTGAAACCTATGGTTTTTTCAGTAAATATATATATATATATATATATATTATTACCTACTGGCAGTCGCCAGTAGGTATATATAGTTAGGACCTAGTTTCCATAGGAAATCCGCAACATTCTATTGGGAATAACTTTAGCGCCGGTTGATCAATCTATGTGAATTTCTCAAAGAAGATGGCACGTTACGCTCCACTCCTTCCCTGAAAGTTTCGGGGGGATTCGTGAAGCGGGGGCCGAGAAAAAAGGGGGGTCCCAAAACGTGTTTTCCCCATGCAACTTTCCATAGGACCTTTAGACACTGAACGACTGAACGGAATTACAAGAAATTTGGCAAAATGGTAGAGTCTGATTCGCAGATCAGGCTTTTGCTTAAATGGTGTAAATCCCTCCAGTAGTTGCTGAAAAAATTCAAGTTGAAATCAATTATATATCTATAAGCGCGCACAGTGCGAGCACCGTGCGCGCACCGTGCGAGTACCCCGCGATTTTTCAAAAAAATAATAATAATTTTTAGTGGCCTTGGGGGTCCTTGTGGGACCCCCTGAGCAGGCCTAGAGGGTCAGGGTGCTTCTACCCTGCCCCCTTTTTGAGTTCTACACATTTGTTTTCCTGCTTTCCTGTGCCTTAGTCCACTGAGGCACAAGATGGCTGCCAACTGTTTCTGTTTTGGAGTGTTGATAGACAGTAGCAGCCAATCAGCATGCCTTCCAGAGAAAGCTGCATGCTCATTGGCTGTCAACACTACAAACCAGGAAGTGTTGGCATCCATCTTGTGCTAGGTAGACCGAGGCACAAAAGAAGCAGAGCTCACAGCCCACACATCTCTCACAGCCCACACAGCTCTCACAGCCCACACAGCTCTCACAGCCCACACAGCCCTCAGAGCCCACACAGCCCACACAGCCCTCACAGCCCACACAGCCCTCACAGCCAACACAGTTCTCACAGCCCCACAGCTCTCACAGCCCACGCAGCTCTCACAGGCCTCACAGCCCACACAGCCCTCACAGCCCACACAGCTCTCACAGCCCACACAGCTCTCACAGCACAGCCCACACAGCCCATACTCTCACAGCCCAAACAGCTCTCATAGCCCACACAGCTCTCACAGCCCAAACAGCTCTCACAGCCCACACAGCTCTCATAGCCTACACAGCTCCCACAGCCCACACAGCTCCCAGAGCCCACACAGCTCTGGCAAAGATAATACCAGCAGAGAACAAGCACTGGCAAAGACAATAACGGCACCAAACAAACACTGGCAAAGACAATAATGGCAGAAAAAAACACTGGCAAAGACAATAACGGCAGCAAAAAAAAAACACGGACAAAGGCAATACCAGCAGCGAACCAGCACTGGCAAAGATAATACAATCAGGGGGGCAGAGCACAAAAAACGGCACAATCAGGGGACAGAAGGCCCGACAAACGGCACAATCAGTGGGCAGAAGGCAAAAAAAAACTGCACAATTAGTGGGCAGAAGGCAACAAATACGGCACAATCAGGGAGCAGAAGGCAAAAAATACAGCACAATCAGGGTGCAGAAGGCAAGAAATATGGCACAATCAGGGTGCATGAGGCAGGAAATACAGTACAATCAGGGGGGCAGAAGCCAAGAAATACGGCACAATCAGGGAGGCAGAAGGCTAGAAATACGGCCCAATCAGGGAGCATCTTGCTCCGGTCCAAAATTCGGATCCCTAAGGCTGCTCAGGTTGTCCCACAAAGATATTAACATATGTAAACGTTATCCTCTAATAGAATTCGCATTTAAAAAACCTTGCAAAGTCACTGAAAAAACCAGAGGTTTCAGGCCTTATATAGTTAGGAATTAGCATTTAAAAAACCTTGCAAATTCACTGAAAAAACCATAGGTTTCAGGCCTTATATAGTTAGGAATTAGCATTTAAAAAAACCTTTGAAATTCACTGAAAAAAACATAGGTTTGAGGCCTTATATAGTTAGGAATTAGCTTTGAAAAAACCTTTGAAATTCACTCAAAAAACTATAAGTTTAAGGGGTGTTATAGTTAGCTGGACATTTCACTCATACAAAACCATTGAAATTGCACCTATATAGTTAGTTAGACTAACTATATTTTGCGCACCCGCAATCCACTGCTGATGATGTCACATATTACATCATTCATGACATGGTCAGTGACATCACTGATGACATTACTGATGACATCTCAAATGACATCACTGATGACATCTCAAATGACATCACTGATGGCATCATCCAGTGTCTGTGTGTTTTTGTAAAGTTTAAATATGTTTTACATTGTATTATCACATAAAGTATATCATCAGTGGTGTGATCATTGATGTCAAATTAGATGTCAATTGACATCACTGATCACATCACTGATGATATCATTCATGTGATAATACGATGCACCTCTTCACATTCTAATATAACCTTTGATACACCCAGTGTTAAACACAGACTACCATTCTTGAAACCATTGACACACCAATACCAGTTACTACAAACGCACACACTGATTCCTAGGTCTATACTCACATCCTTTCATTTACCCATAGAATGACTCATACATACAGTCACTCATCAATACAACACTATCATCTGCATACAAAGACCTATACAGACACTCACACTCTGCCGCTCATCCATGGAGTTACTCACACATCTAATCAGTCATGCAAATAATCTATCACACTGCCATTTCCTCAACTATACAGTTATACACACAACACCTTACTTATTCAAACATATATTAACACATACTTACTTTGTTATACAATTACTTAAACAAGTACACAATGATCCATACAGTCACTCGCACAATCATTGGCTCTTATGTATAGTCATTTATATATGCCAGCTACCCACACAAACACTCAGTCTCCCATACAAATACTCGGGCAACCAATCAATAACACATATAGCCACTCATATAGCTACTGATCAACACATGCAGTAGCTTACACAACAACAGACATACTAATGCACACATTAAAACAGTTTAGTCACTAAGCCATGCATTGAGTAAGACACATTTAATCACTCACTCATGTATATATATATATATATATATTACCTACTGGCGGTCGCCAGTAGGTAGTTATAGTTAGGATTTTTTTCAATGTTAAATCTCAAAATTCTATTTGGAATAACTTTTGCGCCGGTTGACGAATCTGCCTGAAAATTTCCTGAAAATGGCCTCGCGGCGTTCCGGTCCTTCCCTGAAAGTTTGGGGGGGATTTGTCAAGCGGGGGCCGAGATAAAAGGGGGGTCCCAAAACGCGTTTTCCCCATGTTAATTTCCATAGGGCGGTCGATTTCACTTTTAGCCCGAACGGCTGAATGGATTTCCACCAAACTTGGCAAAATTGTAGGGACTGGTAGCCCGATGTGCCTTTGCTATGTCTCAAGATATGTGCTCCAGTGGATTTTGAGTAATTTAGGTTCAAAAAAATATATATATCTATAGCAGCGCACCGGTGCGCGCACCGGGGAGCGCTCCAGGCGCGCCACGCGAGGTGCGCATGGAAAGCTGATTGGCTCTCGGGTGTCTGTAAACATTCGAAACAGTCCAGAGCGGTCGCCATCTTGTGTCTCGGTAAAATCGAGACATAAGAGGTGGCTAAAAGAAAGTGGGAACTGACCATAAGGCGTCAGGGATAGACCCCTTTGACCCCCTAGGTTTGATGTGGGGGCTATAAAAGGGCCCCGCGGGGCATTTAAAATATTTTTTTTTTTTCGTTTTGCGCGGGGGAAGCGCACGGTGCGCGCACCGGGGAGCGGCCCTGGGAGCGCACTATGATGAAAAAAGGTGACAGAGTGTTTAAAAAATGAAGTTTTGATTTAGAAATTGGAGGTAGTTCTAAAAAGAACTTTTTTTTTTCTTCTTTTTGTTGTTTTATATTTTTTTTGTGTTTTTTGAACTTTTTGTACTTTTTTTGGCTTTTCAAAACAGTTTTATATATTTTTTTGTATTTTTTTGGGGGAGAAACAAAAAAAGGGAATTGAAACTGGCTCAACTGGAGCAAAAAAACAAAAAACCCAAAAAATTACTTCTTTTTGGGGCACTTGTGATTATCACCTGCAAGGACGATGAGTTTCACACTTTGTTCCCCATAGGAGATAAGTTTGCCACAAGCTTTGCAAGTAATTTTAAAATCAGCAAACCTCGGCTGAATGCAAGGCATCACTTCAGATGTTTCTGGTTGCGAGGAAGTGGGTTGGTTTCTTTGGGAGGGGGTCCTTGATGAATGGGGGAGGTTACTGGCCAGTTCCCGGAACTCTGCACGAGAGTAGTTGTTTGGATGCTTTCTTGTCATGTGCCGAATCATGGTATAGTTACCAAAAGAATATTTCTTATTTGGGTTGCCCCGTGAAAGTTCATCATTGCAGATGAGGCAAGTGACTTTTGGCGCATTCACCTTTTTTTTCCCCTCTGGAATTGAAAAAAACTCCCAAATGAAGTGTGGTTTGGGTTTATAAGGTGTGTTTTCTTCAGGCAGCCATCTTCTTCTCCCCTCCTCCTGTTCCTCTTCCTCTTCCTCCTCCTGTTCTTGACCACCAACATAATTTGGAGCTGGTCCTCTTGGTGGTTGTGGTGGTGGTGGTGGGGCAGATGCACCAGCTGATGCTACTAATGAAGCCATTTTATAGTACAAAATATTACTCAAAGAGCAAAAAAGTAGACAGAGCAACAAACAGGTCTTCCTCAGTCAAAGGACAAAGTCAGAATAAGGAAAAAAGGTGGGGTCTTTCATCATTTAGAAAAAAAAACTGTCCTGAACCAATGAGAAGTGTTATTTTCAGGTCACAAGACCAGGGGCTTCATCATTATGAAACCAAAACTGTTATGAACCAATGAAAAGTGTTATTTTCTGCTCACATGACCCGACGCGCTTACGCTACGCGCCCGGGGCGCGCCCGGGGGCGCGCCCCGGGTCGCGCAGCGTAAGCGCGTCGGAAGTTTACGTTGTGCGATCGTATTCGCTCGAGTACTTCCGGGTGCGCTTACGCCGTGCGTATCACGCGGTCGCGGCTACGCGATACGTCACGATTATGTTTTCGTTTGCGATATTGGCGCTTACGGGACGCTCCCCGGAGCGCGCCCCGGGGCGCTTTGTAAAAATACGCTTTTCGGGGCGCTCCCCGGGGCGCGCTCCGGGAGCGCTCCCCAAAATAATTTTTTTAAAAAAAATTGGGAAAATTGTAGGGACAGGTAGCTCTATTCTGAAGTGGTTTGTAAAAAACATTAACTTTAGAAAAATATGTATTGTGCTACATTGGGCTTAATATATGTTAGAGCCAAAATGTAGCCCAAATGTAGCCCAAAGTAGCCCAATGTAGCCCAAAGATGGCCACCAGAGATCAAAAATTGAAAATGTAGCCCAAAATTCAACTAGATGTAGCCCAACTGTAGCCCAATGAGAAAATGTACCAGATTGTTAAAAAGAACAACTAGAGTGCTAACAGTCTTATTTATAAAGTGAAACTTATAGTTAGGAATTAGCATTAAAAAAACCTTTGAAATTCACTGAAAAAAACATAGGTTTCACACCAGTTATAGTTAGGAATTAGCATTTAAAAAACCTATTAAATTCACTGAAAAAACCATAGGTTTCACACCAGTTATAGTTAGCTGGAAATTTTACTGATATAAAACCATTGAAATTCCCACGTTATAGTTAGTCGGACTCACTATAACTTGCGCGTGCAATGCACTGCTGATGACATCACATATTACATCACTCATGACATGGTCAGTGACATCACTCATGACATCACTGATGACACCATCCTTGTGACACAGTCACAGACCTCCTCTCAGTGTAAAGTAACCCTTGAGACACATATTCAAAAATAGAAACTGAAATTTTTTAAAAATGGACATACCTATATCAGTTACAACAAGCAATTCTGTACTTCCACTATCTATATACACATCCACTCATTCACCAACAGTTCTATATAGTCACTCATACATATACTCACTCATCATATGAAGAGATACACCTATACATCCTGTTACACACCGACATTCATCCAAAAGTTACTCACACACATATTCACACGTGCAAATAAACTATTGAACAACCATTTATTTGAATATAGAGTTATACACACACTTCCACCTTACTTTTATTGAAAATTACACATATTTATTCTCTTAAACAATCACTTATAGAAACACATACTTATTTAAACAGGAAATCTTACAATCTCTTACTCTCACATATACTCACTTATATACATCAATATTCATATATACTAGATTAAAACATATGTAGTTACTGATAAAGACACTAGTGAGACAGTCATTCACTCACTAACAAACACATATAGACACTCATCCACCCATACAGTCCTGTACATATGCTGTCTTCAAAACACATACAAACAAAGAGTCAGTCACTCATGCATCTATGTGCTAAGTAATACCCCCACCAAACCATATAGACACTCATAGTGATACTAATAAAAATATCAAATAACCCATATACATACGCATGTAGCTACTTATCAACACATGTAGTCACTTATACACAAAGTGAAACACTAATATATGTATTTAAATATTTAAACATAACTCACTAATATTTATTTTTCAGAAAGACACATATTCACTGGATGGTGTCATCAGTGATGTCATGAGTGATGTCACTGACCATGTCATGAGTGATGTAATATGTGATGTCATCAGCAGTGCATTGCACGCGCAAGTTATAGTGAGTCCGACTAACTATAACGTGGGAATTTCAATGGTTTTATATCAGTAAAATTTCCAGCTAACTATAACTGGTGTGAAACCTATGGTTTTTTCAGTGAATTTAATAGGTTTTTTAAATGCTAATTCCTAACTATAACTGGTGTGAAACCTATGGTTTTTTCAGTGAATATATATATATATATACATATATATATATATATATATATATATATATATATATATATTTGCTTTTAAAAAACCAATGAAATTCACTGAAAAAACCATAGGTTATAGACTATATATAGTTAGGAATTAGCCTTTAAAAAACCTTGGAAATTCACTGAAAAAACCATAGGTTTTAGGCCTTATATAGTTAGGAATTAACATGTAAAAAACCATTGCAATTCCTCCTATATAGTTAGCTGGACATTTTATTGATATAAAACCAATGAAATTCCACATATAGTTAGTTGCACTAACTATATATTTCGCGCATCCGCAATCCAATGCTGATGATGTCACATATTACATCATTCATGACATGGTCAGTGACATCACTGATGACATCACTGATGACAGCTGATTTACCATCAATGATCACACCACTGATGATATACTTCATGTCATAATACAATGCACCTCCTTACACTCTCATATAACCTCTGTTACACCTAGTGTAAAATACAGAGTATCATTTTTGAAACTATTGACACACCAATACCATTTACTACATACGCACTCACTGATTCCTACGTCTACATGCACATTCATTCATTCACCCATAAGGTCACTCGTACATACAGTCACTCATCATTACAACACTATCATATGCACTCATACACCTATGCAGACACTCACACACTGCCACTCATCCATGGAGTTACTCACACACCTACTCAGTCCTGTAAAGAATCAATCACACTTTGATTTCTTCATCTATACAGTTAAACACAGAACAGCTTACATTTTCACAGATATACAAACACATACTTATTTATTTATTTATTTATTTATTTATTTGATTTGTATGGCGCGTTATAACCACAGGGGTCTCTAAGCGCTTATACAATCAAATCCTTCATCCATACTCTTATAGATCCACTCATTCTTCAATATGTAAAACATATTTAAACTTTACAAAAACACACAGACACTGGATGATGTTTTCAGTGATGTCATTTTAGATGTCATCAGTGATGTCACTGACCATGTCATGAATGATGTAATATGTGACATCATCAGCATTGGATTGCGGATGCGCGAAATATATAGTTAGTGCAACTAACTATATGTGGAATTTCATTGGTTTTATATCAATAAAATGTCCAGCTAACTATATAGGAGGAATTTCAATGGTTTTTTATATGTTAATTCCTAACTATATAAGGCCTAAAACCTATGTTTTTTTCAGTGAATTTATATATATATATATATATATATATATTCACTGAAAAAACCATAGGTTTCACACCAGTTATAGTTAGGAATTAGCATTTAAAAAACCTATTAAATTCACTGACAAAACCATAGATTTCACACCATTTATAGTTAGCTGGAAATTTTACTGACATAAAACCATTGAAATTCCCACGTTATAGTTAGTTGGACTCACTATAACTTGCGCGCCTGTAATGCACTGCTGATGACGTCACATATTACATCACTCATGACATGGTCAGTGACATCACTCATGACATCACTGATGACACCATCCAGTGAATGTGTGTCTTTCTGAAAAATAAATTTGTTTTATATATGTATTTGTAAAGGTCGATGGAAGAATAAATGTTTAAATAAGTGTGTAAATGGATGTTTTTTTTTAAAAAAATTGGTTGGGTAACTGGCTTATTACGTGTATCTTAGTGAATACATATATTAGCGAGTATTGTTTAAATATTTAAATGTTTGTATCAGTGTTTCTCTTTGTGTATAAGTGGCTGCAGGGGTTGGTGACTGACTCACTGTTTGTATGTGTTTTGAAGACAGCATATGTGCAGGACTGTATGGGTGGATGAGTGTGTATATGTGTGTGTTAGTGATTGAATGACTGTCTCACTAGTGTCTTCATTAGTAACGACATATGTTTTAATCTAGTATATGTGAGTATTGATGTATATAAGTGAGTATAGTATATATAGTGAGAGATTGTAGGAGTTCCTGTTTAAATAAGTATGTGTTTCTATAAGTGATTGTTTAAGAGAGTAAGTATGGGTAAGTTTCCTTAGAAGTAAGGTGGTAGTGTGTGTATAAATGTATATGCAAATAAATGGATGTTCAATAGTTTATTTGCATGTGTGAGTATGTGTGTGAGTAACTTTTGGATGACTGCTGATGTGTAACAGGATGTATAGGTGTATCACTACATATGATGAGTGAGTATATATATGAGTGACTATATAGAACTGTTGGTGAATGAGTGGATGTGTATATAGATGGTGGAATTACTGAATTGGTTGTTGTTACTGGTTTGGGTATCTCCATTTTTTTCAAAATGTTTGTTTTTTTGAATATGTGTTTCAAGCATTACATTACACTGAAATTAGGTCTGTCACTCTGTCACAAGGATGGTGTCATCAGTGATGTCATGAGTGATGTCACTGACCATGTCATGAGTGATGTAATATGTGACGTCATCAGCAGTGCATTACAGGCGCGCAAGTTATAGTGAGTCCAACTAACTATAACGTGGGAATTTCAATGGTTTTATGTCAGTAAAATTTCCAGCTAACTATAAATGGTGTGAAATCTATGGTTTTGTCAGTGAATTTAATAGGTTTTTTAAATGCTAATTCCTAACTATAACTGGTGTGAAACCTATGGTTTTTTCAGTGAATTTCAAAGGTTTTTTAAATGCTAATTCCTAACTATAACTGGTGTGAAACCTATGGTTTTTTCAGTGAATTTCAAAGGTTTTTTTAATGCTAATTCCTAACTATATAACACCTGAAAGCCCACCAGGAATCTCCAGTATGCGCCAGGGGACTGCATTGCAGAGAGGTGTAATGAAGCCACAACCCTTTTTACACCTCTCTGCAACGCAGCCCCCGTGCATGTTTGAAGAGGGGGAACTAATTCCCCTTGCATACTGGGGGCCCCTGGGGGCCAATTAGCCCACCTGGAACCTCCAGTATGCGCCAGGGGCTGCATTGCAGAGGTGTAATGAGACTATGCCCCTTGTTACACCTCTCTGCAACGCAGCCCACTGCCGCGTTTGCAGAGGGGGAACTAATTCCCCTTGCATACTGGGGGTCCCTGGGGTCAACTGGTCCACCAGGAGCCTCCAGTATGCGCGAGGGAGCTGCATTGCAGAGAAGTGTAATGAGGCCACACCCTTGTTACACCTCTCTGCAATGCACGCCACTGGCGCGTTTGTAGAGGGGGGACTAATTCCCCTTGCATACTGGGGGTCCCTGGATCATATCTGCCCAAACACCGATATTCCGAACGATTGTAAATTACTTTTCTTGAGAAACATTTGGATTTGGATTATCATGTCCTATACTTTGGAATTTTTGAAAGACTGACTTTGAGGATGCTATAAATTACTCAAGTCTGCCCGAATTGTGTGGGTAAAATTGATACCTAGTCACTTTGAATAAGAATATACTTATGTCTCGTCTAACATTTGGAAGAAATATCTAGTTATATGACAACTGGATACCGACATAACTTGAAGGAAATAAGAACGCCCTGAAGAAGTTCTGTTGTACAGAACGAAACCTTTCGGCTGGCTGTGGTACATAAACTTAAGGAAAATAAAAGCATTTGAATATACACCAAGATTCAGCGCTTCAATAAGGACTCTAAGTGATATGATTTGATTGGACTCATTGTGAAAGTGGTGCTGTGCCAAACTTTGGAATATTCTCCACTACTCTCTACTACTTACTCTCTCCTACTCCACTACTCTCAAATACTCACTGTCTACTACTCATTCTCTACTACTCTACTACTCTCTACTACTCTCTCTCTACTACTCACTCCCTACTACTCGCTACTCACTACTCCCTACTACTCACTATCTACTACTCTCTACTACTCACTCTCTTCTACTCTCTCTCTACTACTCACTCTTTACTACTCACTACTACTCTCTACTACTCACTCTCTACTTCTCACTCTCTACTACTGTCTACTACTCACTCTCTACTACTCTCTCTCTACTAGTCTCTACTACTCACTCTACTACTCACTCTCTACTACTCACTACTATTCTCTCTGCTACTCATTCTCTACTACTCTCTACTACTCACTCTCTACTACTCACTCTCTACTACTCACTCTTTACTACTCTCTACTACTCACTTTCTACTGCTCTCTACTACTCACTCTACTACTTACTCTCTACTACTGTCTACTACTCACTCTCTACTACTCACTCTCTACTACTCTCTACTACTCACTCTACTATTCACTCTACTACTCTCTACTACTCACTCTCTGCTACTCTCTCTACTGCTCTCTACTACTCTCTACTACTCACTCTCTACTCTCTATTACTCACTCTCTACTCTCTACCTCTCTACCTCTCTCTTCTTCTCTCTCTACTAATCTCTACCTCTCTACCGCTACCTCTCTACCTCTCTACCTCTACACCTCTACCTCTCTACCTCTCTCTACACGCACACATATACACATATATGCATATGCATTTATATATATATGTATGTGTATGTATAAAAAAAAACAACAAAACATTTTTTTTTTTAAACAGCTACTTTTAAAACTGTCATTCTTTTTCCCCATGGTACTCTCCCCGGTACGCTTACCGGTGCGCGTACCGGTGCGCGTACCGGGCGCTCACCCCGCGAAAATCAATTTTTTTTTTATTTTTTTTTGCTCCGCGGGGCCCTTTTATGGCCCCCACATCAAACCTAGGGGGTCAAGGGGGGTCTACTCTGCCCCCTTATGGTCATTTCCCTCTTTGTTTTGGCCACCTCTCGTGTCTCGATCCTACCGAGACACAAGATGGCGGCCGCTCCGGACTGTTTAGAATGTTTACAGACACCCCAGAGCCAATCAGCTTTCTGCGCGCAAGTCGCGGTAAGCGCCCGGTGCGCGTACCGGTGCGCGTACCGGAGCGCGGCTATAGATATATATATTTATTGAACCCTAATTACTCAAAATCCACTGGAGCACATATCTTGAGACATAGCAAAGGCACATCGGGCTACCAGTCCCTACAATTTTGCCAAGTTTGGTGGAAATCCATTCAGCCGTTCGGGCTAAAAGTGAAATTGACCGCCCTATGGAAATTAACATGGGGAAAACGCGTTTTGGGACCCCCCTTTTATCTCGGCCCCCGCTTGACGAATCCCCCCCAAACACTCAGGGAAGGACCGGAACGCCGCGAGGCCATTTTGAGGAAATTTTCAGGCAGATTCGTCAACCGGCGCCAAAGTTATTCCAAATAGAATTTTCAGATTTAACATTGAAAAAAATCCTAACTATAACTACCTACTGGCGACCGCCAGTAGGTAATATATATATATATATATATATATATATATATATATATTATATATATTCATTCCAAAATGCCTGAAGCTTTTGAGAGGCACCCGACAGTCCTACGCCTTCCAGGCCTCTTATATCTGCGCATTTCTCCCTCTTGCAATTAGAATATTTGCCCGACGCGTTTCAGGGAAAGAATCCCATCATCAGGGGCTGCACAGAACTCCTTTTCAAATGAACAGCGCACAGAAACTCGAGTGCAAACCTGTCATAGGTAGAAGAGAATTGCCTTACTTCACTTCAAACACTCAACTTTACTAAAAAGAAAAAACAAACTCACAGGCATATAAACAGACTACAAATCCCAGAAATCAAGGTATGATGCGGAACCCAGCCTGCGCCTACCAGGTGATTTGTTTCAATAAAAATCAGAGAACCCAAAGATGCCTTAACGAGTGTTTCCTGTTGGCAGCCCCTGATGATGGGATTTTATTTTTATTTTATTTTAGGTTTTTTATAGAGCGCGTAGTCACCCTCGAGTATCCCAGCGCTGAAACCTCGGACTCCTTAGGGGGGGCACAGGGAAGCTGCGAATGCATCAGGGGAAAAGAAGGGTTTTGAGGGACTTCCTAAATCGTAGGAGGTTTGGTTCAGCTCTGAGGCTCGGGGGGAGGGCGTTCCATTTTTTGGCCGTGTTTACCGAGAATCGGCGGCCGCCGATGCGGGCTTTCTTCACCCTAGGGACAACGATAAGGTTTCCCTGTTCAGACCGGAGCGCTCTCGTCGGTCTATATGGAGTGATCCAAGTACTCAGAATGGGGGGACCAGCGTTGTGCAGAACCTTGTGGGCCAGGCAGAGGGCCTTGAAGGCGACTCTTTCCCTCACGGGGAGCCAGTGAAGTTTTCTCAGAGCAGGTTTGGCTGATGTTCTTGCTAGGGTGTTCGTGAGAAGGCGAGCTGCGGCATTTTGGGTTTTTTGCAGTATTTGGAAGGTGGCTTCCGGCGCCCCGAGGTAAATGGCGTTGCTATAGTCTAGCCTGGATAGCACTAAGCCTTGAATTAGCAAGAGACGGGACTGGAGTGGTAGTAGGGGGAGCACCTTTCTGCATGATCTGAGTAGACCATAGCAGATGCCGGCTGTTTTCCTAGCCTGTGTCCTGAAGGTGAGATCTGTCTCCAGCCACACTCCCAGACTCTTAACCTCTGTCTTAGGAGAGGGGGGTTCACCCATACAGGCGGGCCAGAGGTTGGAGGGGAGGCTCAGAGTTTTGTGACCGAGGAGCAGGATCTCCGTTTTTGACCCGTTTAGCTTTAGGTCAGAGTCGCTCATCCATTGATGGACGTTGGAGAGACAGTCTCGCAGGTTGGAGGGCTCTAGCTTGGGGTGTGAGAGGGTCACCACCAGCTGAGTGTCGTCAGCGTAGCTGACGATCGTGACTCCGAATGGGGCGACCAGCTCCTCCAGTGGGGCCATATACACGTTGAAAAGCGTGGGGCTCAATGAGGAGCCCTGAGGCACTCCACACCGGAGGGGGATCGAGGGGGACGGCTTTCTCCTTCCCAGACTTGGAAGGAGCATCGGGTGAGAAAGGATGTGAGCCATTTCAACGCACTGTCTTTCACGCCAGTGTTATCCAGGCGCTGGGCTAGGACCTGGTGGCTGACAGTGTCGAATGCCGCGCTAAGGTCTAGGAGGACCACTGCCACTGATCCTCCTGTGTCAATGATTTCCCTAGCTTTCTCTACGGCCGCCAGGAGGGCGGTGTCCGTGCCCTGACCTGGTCTGAAGCCTGTTTGGGAGTTTCTCAAGAGATGGTTTGCTTCTAGGAAGTGAGACAGCTTTTTGTTTGCGAGCTTCTCCGCGACCTTACCTATCCAAGGGAGGAGCGAGATGGGTCTGTAGTTGGATAGGTCCGCGGGGTCTAGCGACGGCTTCTTAAGAAGTCCTTTGACAACGGCCTCCTTCCAGCTTTGTGGGATTCTTTTCCTGAAACGCGTCAGGCAAATATGCTAATTGCAAGAGGGAGAAATGCGCTGATATAAGAGGCCTGGAAGGCGGAGGACTGTCGGGTTCCTCTCAAAATCTTCAGGCATTTTGGAATGAATATTTCAACACGGCCGCCTGTGCCATGGGGAGTGCACCATCACCTGCTTGGAATACAACCCTTCACAGCAACGTGAGGCGAGTGCTTCCAAACTGTTTGGGAGCATTGCACAGAACTCCTTTTCAAATGAACAGGGCACAGAAACTCAAGTGCAAACCTGTCATAGGTAGAAGAGAATTGCCTTATTTCACTTCGAACACTTGACTTTACTAAAAAGAAAAATCAAACTCACAGGCATATAAATGGACTACAAATCCCAGAAATCAAGGTATGATGCGGAACCCACCCTATCAGGTGATTTGTTTCAATAAAAATCAGAGAAACCAAAGATGCCTGAACAAGTGTTTCCTGTTGGCAGCCCCTGATGATGGGATTCTTTCCCCGAAACGCGTCGGGCAAATATGCTAATTGCAAAAGGGAGAAATGCGCTGATATAAGAGGCCTGGAAGGCGGAGGACTGTCGGGTGCCTCTCAAAAGCTTAGCTATATGTATATATATATCTGTGCAAGGGAGGCAAGGGAAACGCAGTGGCAGCTACCCCAATGGTTACAGCAAGGGCAGGAGAGGATGATGGTAACCAATGATAACACAATTATCAACCTCTCTGATAGAAAATTGACACCAGATGAAGAACGAGTGCTGAGAAAGGGTTTGACTTTTTGCCCTACAGCTAAGTGCGACCCAGTTCAACTAAAAGAATAGATCTTTTTAAATATGTTCGAAAGTTGAAACTGCATAAAAAAATATTTGTCCTTAATCCCGAAAACATAGTGACAATGAATTTAGAGTCAAATGACCAAAATGAACAACTGGGACTAAGAGACAATGATCTTGATACGCTCATGACAGTACAAAATTTGGCTGGTATGGAAGACATCCCAAACTCAATCCAAGCAATAAGCGCAGAGGGGATTTGACAGGAAAGGGATCCAAGTAATCTAAAGAAAAAATCAAACGTTCTACCACAAACCCCTCATGACGCAGTGGAT
Source organism: Lissotriton vulgaris (assembly GCF_964263255.1). Classification (NCBI taxonomy): domain Eukaryota; kingdom Metazoa; phylum Chordata; class Amphibia; order Caudata; family Salamandridae; genus Lissotriton; species Lissotriton vulgaris. Next base: position 1,298,452,986 of record NC_141695.1, on the reverse strand, counting down.
GTCTTCAATGATGCAGTTCTATTAGATCTACATAAACTGGCAACAAAAACAACTGAAATGGACATGAAAAACTCTAACATAACCAGGAAGGAATGGGAAGCCATTAAATCTCTGAGGTCTGACCAGAGTATCGAACTTAAACCTTCGGACAAGGGTGGAAATATAGTGGTCTTCAACAAAGAAAAATACAAACAAGAGGTGATTAAACAACTATTAAATAAGGACTGCTATGAAACGATTTCTAGAGTTGATTATGTTAAATGTACCTTGAAATACTAGAACCTGTTGGAAAGCTGGAGGGATAATAGGATGATTAATAAAAATGAATTTGATTATATGAGACGTGAGAGCTCAGTGATCCCTACCTTTTATCACCTCCCAAAGGTGCACAAAGATGCTAAGAACCCTCCAGGAAGGCTGATAGTCTTCTCAATAGGCAGCCTCTTGGAACATACATCTAGGTTCACAGACACATACTTGGCACCGTTTGTTAAAGATCTATCCTCATAAGTGGGGGATACCCAGGACTTTTCCAGACTAGTTGACGACATCACATGGGAAGCAGATATGTTTCTGATCACCCTGGATGTTGCCAATTTATACACACGCATAGGTCACAAGGACGGCATTTCTGCTGTGAGCTGGTTTTTGGCAGTAAACCTCTTAAGTATCACCAACATAACCGTATGCTTCTGACAATGACGAAATTCTGTCTTGAAAATAACATTTTCTTATTCGCAGGGACCTTGTACAGGCAGACACGTGGGACGGCCATGGGCATGTGCTTCGCCCCCAGCTATGCAAACTTGTTCGTTGGCTGGTGGGAGAAGCACGTGGCCTGGGGCGGGGCCAATGAAAAATGGCTGGACCAAATCATGATCTGGCCCAGATAAATCGACGATCGCTTTGTTGTTTGGCTTGGCGATAGGGCCTCTGCAGAGGAGTATGTTGCAGCGCTAAACAACGATGAGCTCAATCTAAAATTCACCAGTACCATTAGCAACACTTTGGTGAATTATCTGGACCTTGAGGTCTATGTGGTACATAAAACACTACACACTAAACTCTATAGAATGTCCACGGCAGGCAATGTTGTACTACATGCAGCAAGCCACCATCCCAAGAGCTTAATCCGGAATATTCCCTTTGGAGAATTACTCCGCCTGAAACGTAAATGCTCCGGCAGTGAAGAATTCCAAAAAGCAAGGGATGCGGCCGCAATGAGATTCAGAGAAAGGGGCTATTCTAAAACTGCACTGGGGAATGCAGTAAGTAGAGTGGAACTGATTGACAGGAAAGATCTACTGATGGATAAAATCAAGGCAGAACCAGAAGGAATAACACGGATGAAAACCAATTTCAGTATTAGATCAGGAGAATTGGTACAGGTATTTAATAAAAAACTGGCACATTTTACAAACGGATGCCACTTTAAAAAGAATTATACCTCCAAATCCATCCATAACCTATAGACGCTGTCAATCATTAAAAGACCATCTGGTACGCAGCCACTTTGAGGGCCCACCCAAAATGACAGCGTTAAAACCTATAAAAGTTTTCTTCCCATTCCTAAGTTGTAAGACCTGCAAACACAGCAAAAAGTATGAGGGAAGACCGAATGATCCACGCCCCGTAAGAGAAATTACAACATTTCTCAACTGCAATTCCGACTTCACTGTATACTGTTTGGAATGTCCGTGCTCCAAGAGATATATGGGAAGCACAATCCACCCCGCAAAAAAAGAATTTACTAGAGCACATGCGTGCCATAACAAACTGGGACAAAACGTACCCTGTGGCACGCCACTTCGAAACACACCATAACAGCGATAGGGACCTGCTCACCTTCTTCTGCCTGGATCAAGTGGATAGAAAGGAGAGAGGGGGTGACCGTGTCAAGGCTCTAAGGGTGTTGGAGTCCAAGTATATCATAGACTTGCAGAGTAAATGGCCAACAGGACTAAACAATGATGAAGAGCTATGGGTCCACCTGTAAAGAAGATTGAGACATAAATAGAAATTATTTGATAGCAACAGAAGAAAGGACAGGAAAAGATTATCCTCTGAAGTGTGGGATCACACATCGAGTAATACACTAGACACATCAACCTTTTTCCCTCACTTCCGCTAGAAGTAATGACGTCATAGATATAAACACACTGCTATTGTTCTTTAACACATTTCTCTCCACCCTGATAACAACCAACACATTCAGGACAGCTCATACAGGGCCAGGGAACAGTTGAGCCAGCCAATACAGGGCGTCATAAATAACTAATAGGGGAATAAAGTTATTTTCAGACACTGTCGGGTGTTGCAGCGGCAATATGTTGAACATTTTTTTCCCACATCGTATAGTTTGTGGAAGATGTTAAAATGGATTGCACATTTTGATAGATTTTACAATTGACAAAATGAATTGAAACAGCTGCCTGTAAAATTTAAATACTATTGTGATATTTCTCCTTTATGTTCCCCTCTACGTTTTATGAATTTTACATATCATGAAGTGAAAAAAAGAAATAGTTTTTAATCATGCACTTGCACTTTTTTGAAACCATTTTTTCTGAAGGTTTTTGTCCCACGTTAAACATGTTTAAAGGTGGCCACTGTATTGGGACACATAGGAAAAGTCAATTTTTCACTGTCAATTGGGGATGTGTGGGAACGACGGGCAATAAAATGGTTTCCATTTGTTACACACGTCAACACTGACGAAGCCTCAAGGCGAAACGCATCTGTTGGAGGGACAGGGGGTCTGCAATAAACACAGTTGAAATCGGATGACCAGAGTGCTTTCCATGTTTTCAGTTTAGAAGGGATGCTGACACGTTGTGTAAATATATATATATATATATATATATATATATATATATTCACTTAAAAAACCATAGGTTTCAGGCCTTATATAGTTAGGAATTAGCATTTAAAAAACCATTGAAATTGCTCCTATATTTCGCGCACCCGCAATCCACTGCTGATGATGTCACACATTACATCATTCATGACATGGTCAGTGACATCACTGATGACATCTCAAATGACATCTCAAATGAAATCACTGATGACATCACTGATGACATCTCATTTGACATCACTGAAAATGCCATTTGAAACATTTCAAATTCAATTTTCTCAAAAACTACTGGAGGGATTTACACCAATCATGCAAAAGGCACTGCTGAATACCAGTCCCTACCATTTTGCCAAATCTGGTGCTATTCCATTCAGCCGTTCGAGCTGCAGCCTTGTCAGAATGTCCTTATAAAAATTAACATGGGGAAAACACGTTTTGGGACCCTCTTTTTTTCTCGGCCCCCGCTTGACGAATCCCCCCCGAAACTTTCAGGGAAGGAGCGGAGCGCAGCAAGGCAAATTTAAGGAAAATTACAGGCAGATCCCTCAATCAGCGCCAAAGTTATTCCCAATAGAATTTTCGGAATTTCCTATGGTAACCGCCAGTAGGTAATATGTATGTATATATATGTATATATATATATATATATATATATATATATATATATATATATATATATATATATATATATATATATATATATATATATATATATATATATATATATATATATAGTGTTTGACGAAGATCACGGCTGTGACTGAAATGCGTTACCTGTCCAACAAATTAACCATTTCTAAAAGTGATCCCAAGCATCCTGGTGCGTGCTCTGTGTGTGGACAGGTGTGTTTATATATATATGATCAAGGACTCGGACGAGTCTGAAACGCGTCATGGTGGAGGTGCGGGCGGTTGCCAAATAAACCCGTTTTGCACAGTAACCTGGGTCTGCTTTTCGTTTTTTTATGGACGGATTTGGATATAAACCGTTCCGTGAATGCGAGCAGCTGATATATATATATATATATATATATATATATATATATATTTCTCCAAACCTCCTCCTTGCAGAAAAGGAATTAGCCGCACACCGCAACTGAGCTTGCAAACATTCTTTTAATTCCTTCAGCATCCTGACATGTTTCGTTGTTACAAACAACTTTTTCAAAGGATTATGCCTTGCGGAAATCACCAACGCTGCTTCTGTTTTTGACCTCACGCAGGTGTGATGTTTTTATTTCATTGCCCCCGATGGGACGCATTGTGGTGTCTGTAGTTTTTTCCATTTTCTTTTTGGACCCTCCAGTGGGTGTATTTTCTTCCGTTATTGAATGGTGCAAAGTCAGTTGTGCCACTTGTAAAGCCCCTTTTCAGGCTCACTGTGATCCATGCCAGAGCAGGTCTCTGGCGTCACCTGTATATATATATATATAAATATATATATATATATATATATTCCATATGAAGTTGCCCTTACAATTAAAGACATCGGGCGCTGTGAAGATCGTGGCACACTGAAGGAGTGCTGTGCTGTGACCTGTTTGGTTTGGCACGAGATATGCAACGGGCAGCTCCTGTAGGAATCAGCGACCCAAAGGGATGTTAATGACGGATGTAATTGTGTAGCTGTGCCACTATGGATGAAAATACTAACTACAAAACCCAGAGTGCATTGAAGCACACGCCCAATGTGGGCAGGACTACTTAAATTATTGCAGGTGTATGAACTGAAACCGGCTGCACTCATACCACAAACCGAGCCAGTGAACAAGAAGGAATTTGAAACGCATATGGCGAATGGTGTAATTTATGCTGAAGAAACAGTTTCTGCCAGTTGCAGCCTACCAGGCAATAATGGAAAGGGGCGACCACTCGGTCCCCCCGAACGTATGGTGGAGTACCCCGATCCCCCCGGGAGGCCATCTTGGGCGGGAGGCGAGTCTCGGCTGGTATGCCCGACGCGGCGTAGCCGGGGCGCGCCTTTTTCCCGCCCTGGAGTGGGTTGTCCTAGACACTGACGCTGCCGGCCACGCCCCCGGAGGCAGGCGGAGGCGGGTTTACGCCCGCCCGAAGACGGATAAAAGGAGCAACAAGCCAAGAAAGCATCCTCTTGTTCCTGTGCTCTGAAGCTGCACCTCCCCGCTGCACGTGAGCTCGAGACGGAACGAAGAGCCAATTTTGAGCGTTGTAATTTTGTTCTTGTTCTTTCAGATATCTTCGTTGGAGAATGCCAGGCAAGAAGGTCGGAAAGCGGGTCGGTACCGATCAGATGCTCCGCATGCTCGTGAAGGATATGGCCGAGATGAAGAAGCAGATGGCGGCAATGAACGGGGTTGGAGGCCCTAAGCGAGTCGTCGGACCAGCATTGCCGGGAGTAGTCCCCAGTGGGAGAGGCAAGAGGTCCAAGAGGGGGGCACCTGGGGGGGAGGCCCCGGCTCCTGAGACACCGAGAGAGGAGCCAATCCCGGTTCCGAAGGAGGGGCAATCGATCCCCGTGGTAGTTACCCCGGTGAACGCGGAAGATATGCCTCCCGAGTTGGCTGCACAACTGGCAGCATGGTTGGGGAAAGATAGTGAGGGCACCACGGCGGACAACGCCAGGGCAGTAATGAGGCAATTGCGGGAATCTAGAGAGGCTGCGAAGGCACCATCTTCTGTTCCCCCACAGGTTCCGGTGGCTGAGACCGCAGCAGGCGCGAGTTCGTCAGCAAGTACAGCACCTAGTTCAGGTAAGCGGCTACTGCCGATTGCGGGGGAGGGGTCTGTACCCTCACGAAGGGAGAAAGTGGCCCAGCATGTTCCACTTGAAATTAAGGAAAAGATTTGGGCTGATAAGTATGTGAACATGTTTTCTTTGCTTACTGACCATTACGAGATGGAGCATGTGAAGGGCCAAAAAGAGCTTATGCATCCGAGTGTTTGGCGCGCAAAAATGGCCGCCTTTAAGGTCGACGAAAACATAGGTACTTGGGGCAGAGCGTTTGGCATTTTTACCTCCATTATGGGTGAGCGAAGGCCTGAGTTGTTGACGGAGTTGCCTATTTATCAGACACGTATCATGGAGTATTCTCTAGCATACGAGGGCAATCAGTGGTTTTGTTATGACAATATCTTTAGGAAGGCTAAGGAGCATGACCCAGCTCTAACATGGGATTGTTATGACTCCATTTCTTGGCAAAAAATGGAGAATTCAGGCATGTTAAAAGTACCATTGTCGGGGAGTAACGGGGGTGAGTCTTCCCGCCAATCCTCTGGGACACCCTTTCGGACGGGTGCAGGTAACGAGCATCACTCGAAGTCGAGTGGCAACGCAAGTAAAAGGGGGATTTGTTGGAATTTTAACAGGGGAAAATGTACGAGGCCCCAGGGGTCATGCAAGTTTAGACATGAATGTGGGGGGTGTGGACAGTCCTCCCATCCTGAGACCATGTGCAGAGCCAAAACGGGTGATAACGGTGGTAGGGGAAGCGCCAAACAGGTCTGAAATAGTCCGAGGGGCGCCTTTACCTACCCCGATTGATACCATGGCAATGATTCCTTGGCTCAGCGAATACCGGGATCATGTCTCCGCTGGGGTGTTGCGAGATGGTTTTTCATATGGTTTCCGCATTCCAGTGGGGGATTTTCGGGGTGAAGCAAGTTGTAAGAACCAACTGTCGGTCCTGCAGCATACGGCGGTGGTACAGGTAAAGATTGAGAAAGAGGTGACTTGAGGGCGTGTTGCCGGTCCATTCGATTTTCCACCAGTTGCTAACTTTGTTTGTTCCCCATTAGGGGTGGTCCCCAAGAAGGACCCGGGTGAGTTTAGGCTAATACATAACTTGTCAGCCCCACGAGGTCTTTCCGTGAATGATGCGATAGACCCGGAAGTGTATTCGGTGCGGTACGCATCTTTCGATGAGGCCGTCGCCATGTTGAATCGCCTGGGGCCCGGGGCGCTGATGGCAAAATCAGACATCGAGTCAGCGTTCCGGTTGCTCCCGGTACACCCAGACGATCAGCGTCTCCTTGGTTTCATGTTTCAGGGTCGCTATTACATGGATAGATGTATGCCAATGGGATGCTCTATATCTTGTGCTTATTTTGAAAAGTTCAGTTGTTTTCTGCAATGGGTATTCACAAGAAAGACAGGTTTTCAGCATGTGATGCATTATCTCGATGACTTTCTGTTCCTGGGGGCAGCCGGGGATCCAGAATGTGGACAGGCTTTAAAAGAATTTTGTGTCTTAATGAATCATTTTGGTGTGCCATTGGCACCAGGTAAGACTGTGGGTCCCTCGACTTCACTCGAGTTTCTGGGGATCGAGCTTGACTCGGAGGAAGGTTGTTTTCGGTTACCCAAAGAAAAAGTGTTAAAATTCAGGGCATCCCTTGAAACATGTATTCAAGAGTCTAAGGTAAACCTGCATCAATTGCAACAAACGGTGGGCCAGTTGAATTTTGCCCTCAGAGTAATGCCAATGGCCCGCCCCTTTTCCCGCTCGATTGCACAAGCCATGGTCAGCCTTAAGGAGGGACACCACCGCACGAGGCTCTCGGCAGAGATTCGCCAGGACATGCGCATTTGGTTGGCATTCCTGGCGGATTTCAATGGTCGAATTGTCTGGAACAAACCGGCGGTGTCCTCCGAGGAGCTGGGGCTGTGGACTGATTCGGCGGGGAGTATAGGTTTTGGCGCCATATTTGGTACGCAATGGTCGGCTCAAAAATGGCCGTCATGGTGGCACGAGTGCGGGCTGACGAGTAACATTGCTTTTCTCGAACTCTTCCCTATTTTGGTGGCCCTGAAAACTTGGCCTGAGGGGTTCCGGGATCACTCTGTGGTGTTCTGGTCTGATAACATGACCGTGGTTGAGTGTATCAATAGTCAGGCAGCACGTTGCAAATGGATTCTGAGACTGCTCAAGGAAATTGTGTTATTGTGTATGCAGTTGAATGTGCTCTTTAGGGCGCGACATGTTCCGGGGGTGCTGAACCACGCGGCTGATGCGCTTTCTCGTTTCCGTATGCAGGCCTTCTGGGGTTTTCTGCCCACAGCGGACCCGGTGGCGGCACCCTTTCCCGAAGCTCTCTGGTCTCTCGGTGCCCCGAACTACAAAACCTCGTGGGAGAGAGTTTAGCACCCAGGACAAGGAAGGCATATGAAGGGGCGTTTCGTTCCTATTGGTCCTTTTTGGGTTCTGCTAGGGGGGAGCTTTGGGGCCAGGAAGAGCTTGTCGTAAAATTTTTGCTGTCTTTACATCAGGCAGGCAAATCAGTAGCTACGGCCCAGAGGCATCGGGCCGCCATTTCCTTTATGGCAAGGGCTCATGGGATCCAGGACCCGACAGCGTCTTTCGTGGTGCAGAAAGCGCTACGTGGGTGGCAACGCCTGGAGGGTCGCAGAGTAGATGAGAGACACCCGATAGGTCTGGATAGGTTGGCCCTGTTATTTTCTGTACTCCCTGCGACGTGTTCATCCCAGTATGAAACAGTGTTATTCCGAGCCGCTTTTGCGCTAGCATTCCATGGGGCTATGCGGGTAAGCGAACTGGTGGTGAAGAACAAGCAGGATACGGTGGGGGGACTGTGCCGAGAGCACATCCAGGTTAAGGTGGAGACGATGACTGTCTCGTTTGTCAGGTCAAAGACCGATCAGGGCGCGATTGGGGACTGCATAGTCATACATAGGATTCCCGGGTCTCCCATGTGCCCTGTTGTTTGCGTAGAGGAATATTTAGCGCAGAGGGTGGCATCATGGGGGGGGACCTTGTTGAGACACGCTGACGCCACCCCACTGACGAGGTTTCAGTTCCAGCGGGTGCGTGCGATGTCAATTTCGGCCGCGGGATTGAACCCCGGCGAGTTTGGGACCCATTCCTTTCAGATCGGGGCTGCTACTGAGGCTACAGCCAGGGGTCTGAGTGTGGAAAAAGGGAAACGTTTGGGGCGTTGGTCCTCGAATTGTTACAAAAGGTATGTGCGGTTGCACATGTTGTGAAGCTGTAATGATGTACTCACGCTTCTTGTTTTGTTTGGTTTACAGTTTCGCAAGCTTACGAGGCGGGGCGGACTGTGCAGTCGACCCGACACCTGGGAACCAGCGGTCAGACATCACCGGCTGCGGAAAAAGAGGTGTGGGTCGTGGGCCACTCATACGTGAGGCGTGCCGCGGACGTATTCAAAGCAGGTGACATGATTCACATGGCTGGGGAATACGGGTACAGGGTGACCTTCTACGGAAGGGGCGGGCTCTGTATTGACCAGTTTCAATCCTTTTTCGAGGGTTTGTTAGGGCGGACAAGGTCACCGCCGTCTATAATCATAGTCCATCTTGGGGGCAACGATTTGGTGACCACTGGTAGACGACTTCTTCTCGAGGCAATGCTTTCCACAGTAAGTTGGTTGGCGAGAAGAGTTCCAGGGTGCACAATTGCATGGTCCCATATGATTCCACGAAAAGTGTGGCGAGGGGCGAATTCGGTTTCTGCTCTGAATCACTCAGTGAAGAAAGTGAATAACAAATTGGGTAGATTGTTTCGTTCAGGTTCACTGCATTCTATTCCGCATGGTTGTATCAAGGGGGACAGTAGGTATTTGGGAGATGGGGTGCATTTGTCCCGGGTGGGGAATGAGTTACTCATAGGAGACCTCATAGCTTGGCTAAAGAGTTTACAGCATGACCTTTAGGCAGGAGTTGTTGTGGGGGGTCCGGATAGCCGGTCAACTATCCGGCCTGTGGCGGTAAGGTCATGATCGGTGAGCAGTAATTGGAAGATCCCTATGGGGGGGCGTCACCCATTACGGATGGGAGCGCCCGGGGGAGGTGGCCATTGGCCCCTCAACGGGGAGGCGGTCCGTTCTAAGGATGGGCCGCCGAAAGGAAAGGAAAGGCGGTCAAGGCCCCTTCCTGGATAGGAGGGGCTACGGGCCCCTCCTGGGGAATTTCCCGGGGCCAGGACACCTGCGACGGCAGATGTGGTAAGTTGTGTGGGGTGGGGAGGGGGTTTACGCTACCTTCTAGACACCTCACACGAGTCCTCGGACGACCTTTAAATGGCGTCGAGTTCATTGGGGCCCCCGTCAAGTCAAGGGAAATTGGTAGATGCACTTGAGGTACGCCTCTGTGCGGTCGCCCCTCCCAAGTGGGGGGGGGGTAATTCTGGTTTAGGGATCTGACACCGGTTACGACCTTGCCGTTGGCCCTTAACGTTAGGATGTACAATTTCAAGTTAAATGTTTTGTAGGATGTTAGTTCGGCTAGGAGAACCTTTGTATTAGAAATATGTTAAGGTTAGCCAAACATCGTAATGTGGAAATGAAATTGTACATAATATGAAACTGTTATTTTAATGTTTTGATTTTGTTTCATATTTTTAATAAATACGGCCGGGAGGGTCACTCCCTCCCGCCTTCCAAAAGTTCAGAACCGTTTCCGGTTTCCCATCCTTGGGGATTGTGTTGAGAGGGGGTGGCGGGTATCTCAGCCATAAAGGTGTAAGCAGATAACGCGAGTGGTGTCTTTAATTGCGATGGCAACTTCATATGGAATATATATATATATATATATATATATATATATATATATTCATTCAATATCTCCTTTCTTCTCAATCAGCTGAAGAAATAACGGAACGGATTCCACTTATTTGGTGCAGAGTTATTTATTTTGTGCTTTTTTCTCGGTCCCGGTGACGCGTTTCCGTCTTCATAGAGCCCTTGATCATATGACCTACCACTGAGTTTCTCTCATTTTTAAAGTGCTAGAGTGCTGACATTTCACAGTGAACGTTAACAAAAGACTTCAGTTTATATTGCATTGGTTTATTCACTTGTACATATATTTGTAACTCTTATAATAACAATGTTGTTAACCACTTTGTTATGCAACATTTCATTATATTTAAATATATATTTGGTTCCAGAAATGTTCAAACGATATTGTGGGCTTGTTAAAATTTCTGTAAAATACATTTTGCCATTGTTACTGGACACAGTCAACATCATAAAAAATCATCCTGGAAAACCAAAGTTAAAGATTCCATCATGTAAGATCCAGCAGTTTTTTCAGCTTGGATTTTCCTGTACTCATAGCGTACCTATGGAAAGTCCATTCCCTGGTTATTGTAGCTACCTGAGTTCTTAGCAGGTAACCAGAGTCTGTGCAACATATGCATTAAAAATACTGTATAAATACTTGTTAAAAACATAATATTGAATATAAATAATAAAAAGACAGATCCTTTTCATTATAAATAATTTAAAAACTGTTTGTTTCTTAGTGCATATCAGTTGGTAAAAACTTGGTTTATACATTTAAGTGTCCTCCAGATTGATTATGTTGCCCAGCCTCAACCATAGTGGTCACAAATATTGCGTTTGAATTACTGCTATAATTTATACTGTGTAATGTGCTAAGTGCAAAATGCACTGCAAAAAATGATTTCAGTGCAACAATATACTCATTATGCTAGCCAGCATAATAAAATATTGAATAAAAATATACCTAAATATTAAAATATGTACATTATGTCATGAGCGAAGGAACATAATTGTCAGAGAAACCACAAGGAATTGGGAGGAGGAATATATAGTAAAATATATAAGATACATAAAATATGTATTCATATATATTTATAAAAAATAACTATATATCACGCTAAAAAGCGCATTTATCAGTTGATATCATGGAATATAAAGTTTTGTGCAGTCTGACTTACAACCATGCGTATAGGTCTTCCGACGTATTTAAGCCATTTGGGTTTTTACTTTCTATTTCTACAATGAATTTAGTTTCCAAACATCTGAGTACTATATCCCTGTTCCTGCCTCTTCCCAGAGGGGGAACACTGTCAATTACGTAATATTTAAGAACAGTTAATTTTCTGTCATGGATCTCACTAAAATGCTGGGCCACCAATATGTGCTGTCTTATTGTTGATGGCCCTTAGATGTTGCAAGATACTTTTATGTACTGGGAGACGAGTACTTCCGACATACTTTAGCTCGCAAGTACATTCTAATACGTATACTGCGTACTCAGATTTACAATTTAGAAACATACTAATAATTGTATGATTGTCCTTAAAGCCTGTATTGTATGATTTTCGATTCTCAGCATATTTACAGGCTTTGCACGTAGTGCACCTAACAAATCCTTTGCATTTTCTATGTCAATTTGTATTTTTAGACAGTTCCGGACTACTATTTACTAAATAGTCACTTGTATGCATGCTCGTCTGAAAGTAACTATAAGTGATGATGGCATTTTTCCCCCGATTACGGGGTCACTTGAATCATATGCCAATGCTAAATGTTAAGATCAGTCTGAGACAGTTGGTTGTACTTTCAGCCCTTGCTACCTGTTTCAATATGCTCTTAGAGGATTTGAACAGGAGATCCTCACGTGACTTGGCCTTTGTACATTCTATGGCTTGATTTAAACTGTGTTTGGAGTAGCCTCTACCTAAAAATCGTTGTTTGCAACTTTGTTGTGCTAGATGTATGTCTCTATCCGTGCTATACATATGCACTGAAATAACAATGGGTTTCAGGGACGTTATAGTTAGAAATTAGCATTTAAAAAACCTTAGAAATTCACAGAAAAAACAATAGATTTCAGGGGTGTTATAGTTAGCTGGACATTTCACTCTTACAAAACCATAGAAATTCCTCTGTTATAGTTAGTTCTGCTAACTATAACTCGCGCACCTGCAATGCACTGCTGATGATGTCACATATTACATCATTCATGACATGGTCAGTGACATCACTGATGACATCACTGATATATATATACCTTTACTTTAAGATAACTTTATTTCGGTCATAGACCATAAAAGTGCAGATAAAATATGTACATAAATAGCAATAAAATGCATAAATAATTGAGTTAAAACGTTATTAAATTGAAAGTTATCAGAAGTGCACATCACAATTTTAAAATGATTAGTTAATTAATTAATCAGGGAAGACCTTCTTCGCCACATTCCATATAAAAAGCGGGAGACCGAGAAGACGATTGGAGGGGAAGTGTCGTGCATTAGCATTCTGCAAGCCTGCACACATTGCCTTAGTCCCAAGTTTTTACACAGCGGCACCAGCCAGCACCTTCGTATTCTGCTGTATGCAGGGCAGAAGAACAGAATGTGGGCAATGTCCTCTTTGCTACAATCACAGGCTGGGCAGGATCCATCTTCTCTCCCTGCCCATGAAGATGTCAATGCCCCAATGGGTAAACAGCCATGCCTTAATTGGATATACAGTTTTCTCCCGAGTGGAGGCTGTATTAAGTCTAGGAATTCCTCCCTCTGAGGCACCAGTTTTACCTGTAAGAACTCTTTGGACAGCCTGCCCATACTTGCCGAGCTACATAATAAGCTTAGGTTGAAATGTCTCACAGTGGCCAGCAACACTTTTCTCTGCACCGCTGGGCAGCTCACCTCCGGGGATTCCCACAGTTGAGGGAGGCCAATTTGTTGAGCAAGGGTTTTGATATGCAATAGCCATGGTATGCGCTTGCTCTTCAAGTGAGCCCAAACAGCTGAGAATTCCGCTCTGTAGTCCTCAAGCTCTGGCACAGTCCACAGCCTTCTCCAGTACAGCAGCGGTCGTGCAGAAAGTAATTCAGTAATGGGCTCAATTTCCAGATCTAATCGCAAGGGTGTCAACGGAGTGCTCTGGGGGAGACCCACCAAGTTCCTCATGAAGGCCTGCTCTACCTTGAGCAAGGTTGGCGTGCTCGCGTGACCCCAGAGTTCCGCTCCGTATGTTACGGCTGGTCTTGCTTGAACACCATAGATCTTGAGGGCAGTGGTAACTGGCTTAAAGAAAGTTGTTTTTTGAAACTTGCCAATGCCCCCAGTGATTTGCGAGAGTCTCAGGGTGGATTTGGCAACCTGTGGGCCCCAGCTAAAATCTTCCTTTAGGGTGATGCCCAAATAGACAAAAGTTTTTACCCGCTCAAGCGGTGTGCCATTTAGCATGGGGACCGGGCGGGTGCACCTCGGGGGGCCGAAGATCATGAACTTGGCTTTACCCAGGTTGATATCCAGGCCCCACGAGGCGCAGAATGTTACAAACCCGTCTAGAACCCGCTGGATGCCCGTTGATGTTCGCGAAAGCAACAAGGTGTCGTCGGGGAACATCAGAGCGGGCACCCGGCCTGTGGACAACCACGGGGCATCACTATCCCTGACTTTAAGTAGATCCCCCACCAGACCGTTAATATACAGGCTGAAGAGCGTCAGGGCTAGGGCGCACCCCTGCCGGACACCTCTCATTACTAGGAAGCGGGGGATTAGTCTCCATACCTGCCACACCTCACTTGGGCATAGTTCCCTACATGCAAGCGTGACAAGACGTCTAATAGGTAAGACGGGAGACCAAGACTTTTCAGAACCTGCCAAAGACTTGCCCTGGGCACAAGATCGAAAGCAGCCCGCAGGTCCACGAAGACGAGGTAGAGCCTGCCACCCTCTACCAAAACTGTCTTCCAGAAAAGGACCTGGAGCCTAAATATTTGATCCAGGGTCGAGATTCCCGCTCTAAAACCTGCCTGGATGGTAGTCAATATTTCAAAGTCCTCCATCCACCCTAGTAAACAATCTAGGAGGACTCGGCCCATTCGTTTCTGGGAAGCATCCAGAAGACTGATTGACCTATAGTTTGCTGGGGCTAGAGGGCAATCCTTTTTCAAAAATGAGGACAATCTCAGAACCCAACCAAGTATCCGGGGGGGTTGGCCCCGCCAAGAATGGCATTAAACAATACAGCGAGGTACGGTGCCCAGATTTTTGGCTGCAAGCGAAATAAATCGCCTATCAGCCTGTCGAGACCAGGGGCCTTATTCGAAAGCAGCCTGGCAATGGGCGATTCTACCTCTTTGAGGGAGATGATCTCGATATTTCCCAGGCCTGCCTCTGTCCCAGTCTCCTTCTTGCCCCTCAGACAGTCCCTGCCGCAGATCCCCCGCAGTCGACACTCATGCGAGGGGTCTGGGGCCAGAGGAGGCTGGGAGGCACTGTCGAACTCAGGTGTTTGGGGCCTATTTGTACATTCTGGGATGTCAGGCTCGGGGCTTGAGTAGAGTGCTGCAAAGTGCGCCTCCCAGACAGAGGGGGCGATATTTGGTAGAGAAATTTCCCCTCCCCATCTCGCACCAGAGCTTACTATTGCCCAAAATAATTTAGCGTCCCTTACCTGCAAGGCGCCTCTCAGTTTTTCCCACCTGTCTTCCTCCCACTCCCTCTTAGCCCTGCTGATTTCCTTTTTTTACAGCGGCCTGATTGCCCTGGTTTGGACTAGATCACCGGATTTGATTGCCGCAAGGAGCTCATTTTTTAATTTCTTGCAGGCAGCATTGAACCAGGGATGTGTCCTTGGCACTAATAGCTTATTCCTACTTACAGGGTAAAGCACTTCCCTCAAAGCCACTGCTAGTTGCCTGTGTATGTCTACTGGGTCCTGAGCAAACGTCGAATCACCCATCTGCGTTATAAAAGGGATTGCAAGCTGGTATATTTTTGCTAGCTGTGAAGCTGATTCAGCTAGGTGTGGCCATTTAACCCTTCTTCTATTATTGAACATTACCAATTGAGGTGGTGCCGTGTCAAAGTTTGGAGCAGGGTTAGCTAGGCCAAAGGACCCGGGTTTTAGGGTTAGGACAAGGGCATTATGATCGCTGTCGTGCCTTTTCACCACCCTGAATTCCTTCAGCTTGTCCCAGTTGCTTGCCTCCACCATGACATAGTCAATGATGGAAGTTTGCTTTGGCCTATTATAGGTAGCTAAACCTGGGCGGTCTGGGTCTAGTCTTCCATTGCACGCCCGCAAGGACGTTACAAGGGTAAGGGATTTTATTTGAAGGGCCAGCGGGGTCCATGCCCTAAGCGGGGCGGCATTAAGCTCGGGAATGTGCCACATTGCATCCACTTCGTCCTGCTCACCCAGCTCCAAGTTGCCCAGCGGCTCGTATTGGCAGTTGAAATCTCCGCCGAGGATTATTGCAATGGAGGGGTCTAACACCTGGATAAAGGAATTCAGGGCTGTAATCGTTTTAGATTTTTGCCCATTCCTTAAGGGCCTTGAGCAGAGGTTTATTATAGCTACTTGGGAGTTGATGGGAGTTTTTAATAAAACACACTGGATATCCCGGGAGTTAGTTGCAACTTGAGTTGCCTGAATACCCAAATGGGGTCCAATGCAGATGGATAACCCACCCGAAGGCCGGCCTCTACCTTGGGACACTGCCAGGACATCAAATGTTGCATAAATCTGGCTACTGCTTTCCTCCAGTGCCCAGGTTTATTGCATCAGGCATATGTCATGTTCCGCCATGAAGGATTCCCATTCTGGAGTAAGCAACTTATTTTTTAACCCGGCTATATTCCAGGAGATTAGTTTCAAGCTCCCATCGGATGTTTTAACAGGACTGCTTGTTTCCTTGCTCCCCTTGGTGGTAGACCTCTCCCTCAATGCAACATGAGTTTTTGACACTTCCCTGGGTGGGGGCAGTGGGGGGTTTTCCTCAGTTCGCCCTGCCTTGCTCAGAGATTCATTGTCCTCTTGTGGGGGGGAGCTTCCCTTGGTACTGAGCCAATCCACCTCTTCCAACACACTGAACCTATTCCAGTGTGGTGTAAGCGGGAAGAAAGGACTACAGAAGGGTGTGCCCTCTCTGGTTGACCATCGATAAGGCATATTACAGGGTGGGGGATAGCGGCCCCTGTTATTGTATCCTCTTTTGGGGTGGAATTGCTCCAGGCTAGGGGTAGGGTAGAAATAGGAAAGGTGTAGTGGGCAAATTTGGGTATTAAAACTATGAAGAGGGGCGTTGCAGATATATTCAACAGCAGTGGGGTCCCTAAAATTCAAAATTATAACATCTCCTGCTACTGACTTGGGGCCCCTCCCAACCCAGCCTACTCTGCTAGCTGATAAGATTTCACCCGAGACATTAGGCGGGAGAGGTCTGTTAATGCTGAGCCATTGAATGCACTTGTTTTTTAGCTCGCTCTCACTTTCTCTTTTCCCCTCGCTTAAAGATGGGACACCTGCAAGTGCTACCACGTACAGTTGGGCTTCTGGGGGTAGATTTATTGTTGGCAACTGATTGGGGGCCGATCTTGGTGTAGCATTCCTTGTCTCTGGTGGGCTAGCCTTGCCTCCCTTTTCACTCTCTTTAGCAAGTGTGGCAGACTTGTCCCTGACGAGGGGCAAGTTTACCGCAACTTGGCATGCTTGGCCCTGGGAGGTGGTATTGGGCAGGGGGCGAGGTGTGGCTTGTATCTGCTTGGGAGGGTTAGACGGGGCTCCTGTGTTAATGGTCTGTGGTGTAGGAATTTTCCCCCCAGCTTCCCCGCGCTTGAGAGTATTGTTGAATTTAGTGCAAGGTGCTGGAGATGCGACACATCCCGGTCGTTTGGCTGTCTCTGCTGTTCCAGCCCCCTTAGCGTTTACGACCGAGATTAATTTGTCAAGTTTTGAGACCAAGGGTTTAGGTTGGGCCACAATAGTCCTCTCAAGGCATGCTTGTAGGTCAGCCACCATATTGGTGACCCAACAGGGAATGCCTGGTGACGCTGTTAATGGGTTGGCGGTTGGGGTCACCAAGTTGTGATTTACCAAATTGCTTTTGCCCGATTTCTTTGAGATATGCTCTTTATTTTTCCTGGGATGGGCTTTGCTGGATTCCAGAATTTTTACTGGGGATGGGGATGTTAAAATGATCGGCGGGTCCAGGGCATCCGCTGAAGTCTCTAGAGGTACCTGGCTGCAAGGCAGGTCTACGTAAGATGATGATAAGTAGGAATTAGCCTCTAGGGCATCAGTCATGGTGGTCGAGGTGTTCCCTCCCTGGTTTTGGAGAATGAATGATGGAGTTAGTGACAGCCTTCTTTCGGTGTTCTTGATAGCAGTGGCTACCACCTCGATCGTTTGCTGCAACATTTTTTCAATCGCAGTCAAAGTGGGTAAAGGCTGGGGTTCTGCTGGCTGCAATTTAGCGTTTGATCGAGTGGCAGGCATTTTGGCTTTTTTTCCCTGTTGCTCATGCTGTTGACTGAAAACACGAGATAGCAATATCCAAATCTAAGGCGCTAGTCCCAGCTGTTGTTTGGCCCACTTATTAATAACAGTACCTTGGGGTGTATATCGGTAGTCAGTCTGCTGCTCCTTATGAGGCGAAAGGGGGGGTAGGCCGTCCCGTCCTCCGTTGTCCCCAGACGGCCCGCCCTTTGGCCGGGTTTAGCCCTGGCGTGCTCCCGCGACGCGGACAATCGGAGGTGATCCTTAGCGGCAAAGTGCTTCCACCCACACTGGAGCCTGGGACCAGTAGTCCTAGCAGTCCCGGCTCCCCTCCGCCCGGCGGCCACACAGGTCACAAGAGTGCGGCGGCGGGAGGGAAGCGGAATGGGTTACAGGTCGGTCACAGGTCGGCTCTGATGACAGCGTGCAGTAAGCTCCCGGTTTGCGGCCCCCCTTGTCTTTTCTTATTAAATTCAAGTCCTTAACTCGGCCTCTCCTCTCCTCTCCTCGCGGCACTCCACCTCTCCTGCCCCTTTGGGAGCCCTGGAAGCCTCGGCAGCTCCTCCTCTGCAGCAGTAGCACAAAGTTTGGCGTCTGACGTCACGAACGGCTGTTCTCCTGGTGGCTGGCAGCAGTAACACAGTACACTATACCATATACCAATCTGTATTGAAGATTGAGTGGAGATATAACTATCTGGATGGAGGATTTAGTAGCTGTCTGACTGTCTATTTAAGTGAGTAATTAAAAGTGCCTCACTTAATACACAGATTAATACCTAAACTATGTGAATGTGTGTATCACTGTCTCTATTGTTGTATAACATGCTGCATCAGTTGGTCACTAACTACATGAGTGTGTATATTAGTTATTGATTAGTTAGGTGAGTATTTGTTTGGGACACTGAGTTTGTGTGTGGTTGGATGGGGTGTGTATAACTCTATGCATAGATGTGTTAATGGTTGATTGACTAGGTGTATAGGTTTAAGAGTGCTTGTGGAAACAGTTGTTTGGGCGACTGAGTATTTATTTGTGTGTTGGTGGGCGAATATTTTTTCACCATATTAACTATGAGTTATTATGTGTTTGAATAAATGAGGTGTTGTGTGTTTAATTGTGTAAGGGAGTAAATGTAAGTGTGATTAATTTTTTTCATGAGTGAGTAGGAAGACTGCATGACCGACTAAGATGACTGCTGATGTGTCAATGTCTATAAGTGCATTTGATAGTGTTCTATTAATTAGTAACAGCATGTATAAGTGATTCTGTTGTTGAATGGGAAGTTGTGTGTGTAGACTTAGGAATCAGTGAGTGGGTATGTAGTAACTGGTATCAGTGTGTCAAGGGTTTCAAATATGGTATTCTGTATTTTACAGTGAGTGATTAAAGGTTATACTAGTGTATGATGAGGTGTATCAGATTGTCACGTGGATGATGTCATCAGTGATGTTATCAGTGATATCATTTGAGATGTCATCAGTGATGTCATCAGTGATGTCACTGAGCATGTCATGAATGATGTAATATGTGACATCATCGGCAGTGCAATGCGGGTGTGTGAATTATAGTTAGCAGAACTAACTATAACGGAGGAATTTCTATGGTTTTGTACGAGGGAAATGTCCAGCTAACTATAACACCCCTGAAACCTATGTTTTTTTCTATGAATTTCTAAGGTTTTTTTAAATGCTAATTTCTAACTATAACGTCTCTGAAACCTATGTTTTTTTAGTGAATTTCAAAGGTTTTTTAAATGCTAATTTTTAAGTGTAATAGTGGTTAAACCTATTTTTTTAACAGATTTTCTACAGTTTTTGAACTGTCTATTTATAAATATTTTATTCATTAAATAACATTATATATTTTTCTGAAAATTGCAAAAAAATGTAACAAAAATTCAAACTGAAATATTGTTGAATTCTTTTGTTATATATTTTTTATTTTAATATATTTATATTATTTTCCCAAAAAAAATCGGAGTCACACACCCAAAGCGTACACATTACTGTGGGTGCGATGATTCTAGCCACCATTTTAGAAAAGTTGTGAAGGATCCGCGTACGGTGTGCCATGGCTGCGTGTTTTTTAGTGACATCATATACATTTAATATAACGTGATGTGCGTGATTGGTATGCGACCAGTCTGCGACTCCTGCTCTCGCAGATTCTTGACACATGCGCATTACGGTACGCGACGCTTGCGTGGTGGCGGGTCCCGCGTGACATCATATACGTGCTGGGGCACGCTGGGTGTGCGACTCCTGCAGCATTTTTTTATGCTCTGAAATGATATGTATGTGTCTTTATTATACAAATTAAGGGCAATATATTATCTAAGATATTCATAAAAATAATATATATGTACTTATAATAAACGTATATTAATTTTAAATATATTTTTGCGAAGTCACGTTGGGTGCGGGCTTTGTGAGCGCAGAGTGCGCGGATCCCATGTGACCTAAAAAAAGATGATTTTATTGGTTCATAATATTTCCCACTGTAACTATTGAAGGACCCCACCCATTTTATTCATTCTTGTTGGAGCATCTTTAGAGAGACATCTCTTTACCTACAAGAACCCTTTTTGCTTTTTTTTTGTGGTGTTTTTAAAAAAATATCAAATAAAATGGCATCTGGACAGCAGCAGGAGGAAGTATCTTCTGAAGAAGAATTCTTGCAGGAGGCAAAGGTTCACAGAGGCCGGAATCTGTTGTGTGGAAATTCTTCACTTTTCCACCTGGAGAGAAGAAAGTAAATGCAAGAAAGGTGACATGCAAAATTTGTGACCGAGTCCTGTCAAGAGGCAATGAAAAAAATACTCTTGTGGCACTGCTTCTATGTACAAGCATCTGCGGACCACACATCCTCTCAATCTTGCTCAAGAAGAAATGAGCCGAGCTGCTTTGAACCCCTCACCTGCTGTGGCAAGTACGTCTGGAGTGTCCTCAGGAACACCTGCAATGGACATTAGGTCAGAATTTGCCTTTCTCGAGCAACACTGCGTGAAGTGTAAAAACGTATATGCTTTGGTGAGCAGTGGATGGATGCAGTTTGTGCTGCGCAACGCAACCATTGTTGTTAATTTTTTTTGTTGTTTTTGGAATGATAAGTAATTCCAAAAGTTTCCTGTTTTATTTCTTCTTTTTTTGTTCATTTTTTTAAAAAACGCCAAAAAAATAAAATTTTCAAAAACAATTAAAAAAAATACAAAAGAAAAAAGAAAAAGATAGAAAAAGTTCTTATCAAAACTACCTTATCTGGTTAAAGAAAGAACAATAATTGCAAGGTAATGTGTGGAGGTTTGGTTGAATATATGTATATAGCATGATTGACTGAAAGAATGCATTAGTAGTGTATGGTGAATTTATAGGTGAAGATTTATGAGGAAAAACTGCAGCGTCACACTGCAAGCTCTTTAGCTGCACTGCACTGTGGCACTTCTGAAGCACAGGAATGTGACATATGTACATGAATATGTTGCAACTCTGTACTTCCCTCTGCACTGCTGCACAAACTGCAGCCATGCGGTGAAACAGGCACCCTTGCTTCATGGTGCAGGATGTTTGTGTCGTGCGGAGATTGTTTTTGTGCAGGAAGGGACACCTTCCTGCACAAAAACAATCAGTAAACGCATTTTCCTCTCAATGTATGCTGTGGAATGCAGCATGCATTAAAAGAGGAAAAAATGATGAGAAATGAAAATAATTCTCCTCGTTGCGCCTTGCTACACCCACTCTAGGATGGCGCAGCATTTACACACATCTCCAGATTGCGATTTCTCATAAATCCGGAGATGTGTCTTGTTCTATGGGTGTTGCGTGGGAACACCCACAGCACCTATGGAATGCCCCTTGAAGGCAAAGTTCTGTGTATGAAGGGGTCGTATTTACAAGGAGAGGAAAAACCATGCAGGGTGGCTTTTCCTCTCCTTGTAAATATGAAGGAGTGCCTGGTGCCATCACTACAATGCAAAATCTGATGTACTGGTGGAGCAGGGTGCTTGTAAATCTGCCCCATATGTGCCTAGGTATTGGCAGACTGACACAATAAGAACATAGTGCTGGATAGGGGATTGAAGAATTGCATGAGAATGACAGGAGGTATCCTACGCTGCATGGGTACTACTTCAGTATTTATTGGAGTGGACCAATCTGCTT
This sequence comes from Lissotriton vulgaris, assembly GCF_964263255.1. Lineage (NCBI taxonomy): Eukaryota > Metazoa > Chordata > Amphibia > Caudata > Salamandridae > Lissotriton > Lissotriton vulgaris. Next base: position 1,298,430,966 of record NC_141695.1, on the reverse strand, counting down.
AGAGATTTGTAGGGATTATGCACAGAATATTTTATGTGTACTTGTGTTGGTGCCTAGGTCATTTTATAAGAATACCACTAGTAACTGGAATGATGACAGTGCTGCAAACAGAGTGAACATTACATTTATAAGTGCTTACGTATTGGTGGAGTGATAGGCTCAGTAGATAGTGGTAGATGAGTGATTAAAGGAGTGCATGGGACAGACTGGATGATTCCTACACTACATGAGTACTAACTGGGTATTTAGAAGATTGTATCAATACTATGTAGGTAGTTAGAGGTCTGCTTGGATAGTGCACAAAATATTATAGCTGTACTTGTGTTAGGAGCCAGGCCATTCCATAAGTTCATGACTAGTAACTAGAATAATTACAGTATTACAAACAGAATGAATAGTGAATTTATAAGTGCTTAGGTATTGGTGGAGTCATAGGATAAATAGATAGTGCTGGATGGGTCATTGGAGAAATGCATGGGACAGACAGGAGGATTCCTACACTGCATAGGTACTAACTGGGTATATAGAATAGTGTATCAATAGTTTTTAGCTGGTTAGAGGTCTGCATTCATAGTGTACAAAATATTGTACCTGCACTTGTGTTAGTGACTATGCCATTCCTTAAGTATACGACTAATAACTGGAGTAATTTCAGTGTAGCAAAGAAAGTTTGTGCTGAATTTATAAGTGCTAAGGTATTGGTGGAGTGATAGGATACGTAGATAGTGCTGGATGGGTAAATGGAGTAGTGCATGGGACAGACGAAGGATTCCAAGACTGCATAGGTACTATCTGGATATTTAGAAGAGCCTTTCAATACTATGCAGCTGGTTAGAGGTCTACATGCATAGTGCACAGAATATTGTAGCTGTACTAGTATTGGTGTGTCTATGGTTTCGAGAATGGTAGTATGTATTTTAGGGTGTGAGGAGGTGCATCAGATGATCACGTGGATGATATCATTTGAGATGTCATCAGTGATGTCATCAGTGATGTCACTGACCATGTCATGAGTGATGTAATATGTGACATCATCCGCAGTGCCTTGCGGGGGCGCGAGTTATAGTTAGCACAACTAACTATTACGGACAAATTTCTCTTGTTTTGTACGAGTGAAATGTCCAACTAACCATTTCCCATTTCAAAAGCTTTATTCGACATTTGCAGTCATAAAAGCAATGTGCAATAAAACGAATAGGATTAAATATACAAAATCACAAATAATAAAAGACATTGCATCGTATAATAAAACTACTTTGCATAAAAATACATGTAATAAAATCATTAAAAACTCGGCTAGTTAAAAAGATAAAAACATTAATATAAGTTAACATTAATATAAGTGCAAGTCACAGCATTATGAAGAAATCAATTAGTTTTTTTTTTGTTTTCAGACACTCAGAGATTAGGCGAGCCCTCAAAATCCATACCCAGCCTAGAAATGTTGCCATGGCTAGTACAATAGGTAGTGATGTATCAGTCCGCAAGATGCGTTCAGCTTCCACTACCCAGGAGCCTACAAATTGGTAACAGTCAGGCCCGTCGCGGGGCAACATAAGCATCACAAACTAAGAGGATATGAGCTGTGGACTCGTTGGAGGATCTACTCCCCGGACACCTAGTTGAAGATTGGGCTGACCCTTTGGTGGTGAATAATTTCACTGGGAGCATTCCCACCCTGGGTGTGAGTGTGAGTGTTTGATTGATTCAGATGCTCTGTCCATCACCACCCCCTTTTGTATGGCTAGTACAATAGGTAGTGATGTATCAGTCCGCAAGATGCGTTTAGATTCCACTACCCTCCTTGTACCCAGGAGCCTACAAATTGGTAACAGCCAGGCCCATCACGGGGCAACATAAGCATCACAAACTAAGAGGATATGAGCTGTGGAGTCGTTGAAGGATCTCCCCAGACACCTAGTTGAAGATTGGGCTGACCCTTTGGTGGTGAATAATCTCACTGGGAGCGTTCCCACCCTGAACTGAAAGTACAACTTATGGTCCAGGGGTTTAGTAATAGCATCCCAGTAAGGTTCCAGCCTCGGGGTGACTTTATGGTCCAAAAAACAGCTAGTAGGGGAAGTTGACACTTGTTGTCTTGCGTTTTTTCCTGGAACCATTTCCAATATTTGGTCTTAAGCACATCTTTTGATGGAAAGTGGGAGTTTACAGGATTTACCCACAGCAAAATCAAGCCTAGCTCTACTAGAAGGTTTGGAACTACCCATACCCATTTAATACAATGTAATGTGTCAGCCCTAATTGTTTTTAAGAAACCTTGTGCATAGCCTGCAAGTTCTGGTGTAATCCATAGTCTCCTCCAATACAGAAGGGGACACAATATAGCTGCTGCTGCAATAGGTTTCTTGCCCAGATCAATTAGCAACGGACACATAGGGGTACTCAGGGGTAGTCTAGTAATATTTCTTAGGAACCTGTTTTCAGAGATGGTAAGAGCTAGAAGGTTCTCGCACCCCAGACTTCCGAGCAATATAATGCTGAACTAACAGCTTTCAGGTTATACATTTCTAGGGCTGGGTTGATAGGCTTAAAAAGAGAGAGAATGTGCTACTGATAGAGAGCCCCTGAAATCTGTCTGAATTTAAGAGAAGCTAAATCAATTTGGCGATCCCATTTCACACTTCCTTGAAATTTCACCCCTAGATAAGTGAACTCTTTAACTGATTCTAGCGGTGCATCCTTTATACTAAAGCCCCTAAGATTTGACTTACGAGCGTTGAATGCCATTAGCTTTATCTTGGACAGGTTGGCCTCCAAGCCCCTCTGGCTACAAAAATCCTCAAAGATTTTTAATGCCTTCTAAAACCCACTAGGGGTCTTGGAAAGGATCAACGTGTCGTCGGCAAACATCAATATTGGTACTTTTTCGCCAGCAAGTGTGGGGACATCAATTGGTATTGCACTCATACATTCAGCTATCCCGTTGATATACAACGAGAATAGCGTAGGGGCCATCACACATCCCTGTCTCACACCGCGTTCCACAGGGCATTATTGTCTTCATGGAGCCTTCTGATCAGAGTCAAACGGTCCAGGGGAAGCCCAAGCTGTTTCAAAACTAGCCATAATTTCCAACAGGGTACTAAATCAAATGCTGTCTTAAGATCTACGAAGGCGGCATAAAGGCTACCCTTGCCTATTGTCACAATCTTCCAGTAAATTAGGGTAAATCTGAATACCTGGTTGATGGTGCTTATGGACGCTCGGAATCCAGCCTGCAATGGAGATCGGAATCCGAAGTCCTCTATCCACCCCTGTAATCTATTTAACACCATTATGCCATTTTCTGGAAGCAGTAAATTAAGCTGATAGGCCTATAGTTTCCGGGCATGCTTTGTCTCCTTTTTTGTAGACAGGGATGATTTCCGCACTTTTCCAAGATGCGGGAATCGGGCCTCTTGTGCAATCGCATTAGATAGCAAGAGGATATATCGGCACCAGCTTGATTCATCATGTAGAAAGATGTCGCCCGGGATGCCATCTGGCCCTGGTGCTTTTCCCGGTAAAATTGATTTCAGTGCTTAGTAAAAGTTCCCCCGAATACATCACACTTGTGAGATCAACTTCCCCCGCTAAAGGGGTAGAAGCATATTGAGGCTTAAAGTGGTATACCCAGGCTGATACTGAGACATGATTTTGGGGGCGCGCAGCTTGGCCCCCGGTAGACCATTTATAAATGTGCCAAAACTGCTTTGGATTTTTCGATGCACATGCGTCGAAATATGACGTCCTTGAAACCTGTGGTTTTTTCAGTGATTTTCTGAGGTTATTTAAATGCTAATTTTTAACTATAATGTCCCTGAAAGTTCTGTTTTTTTCAGTGAATTTTATATATATATATGTATTTAATCTCCTCTCACTCTTACAAGGAAAGAATCAGCACTCAGGTGGTAGTTTGGAAGTATTTAATCTGCAAAGGACATGATCCATGCGTTTCGGCTCGTCTGAACCTTGATAACAATAAAAGACATCATTGTAGCATCCTTATTTAAATGTACAAATGCCTAAAGTTGCCAACATTAAGAAAGGACTACATATTACTTTAATCCAAAAAGCTGACAGCCATATTGACCTGGTCACCATGTGAAAATTCAGGAATTGATACAATAAAGAAAAGAAAACAAGTGTTAATATGCACACAATGTCATTTCAGCATATCTTGCCCCGTGACCGCCATACCTGTATGTTCATCAACGTGAATTATTCATAATAAACATACTTAGGTTTGCAAACATCAACATAAACAATGGACTTCACATTACTTTAAACTGAAAGGCTATCGGCCATATTAATCTGGGCACGTTGCATATTATAATGGTTCTTACACAAACAAAAAGAAAAAAAAGGGATGTTAATATACACACACTACCCCTAAATAAAGTTATAGCGATTATAGTTCCATTCCATTCACAGCTCATTTGAGATGTCATGAGTGATGTCATGAGTGATGTAACTGACCATGTCATGAATGATGTAAAGTCTGAGGTCATTAGCAGTACATTGCAGGGGCGTAAGTTATAGTTAGCTCAGGTAACTATAACTGCTGAATTTCACTGGTTGTGTATGAGTGAAATCTGAGTCTAACTATACCGTCCCTGTAATCTTTGTTTTTTTCAGCAAATTTCTAGGTTGTTTTTTTGACGTTAAGTAACATACATATCACAATGGATGGGGGTTTGGAAGCAGGGCCTGGCATTGTGCTGCCCCCACCCAAGCTTGCTGCTCCTGCCTTTCCTCCTCCTAGCCATCCATTGTTCAAGTCTATGTCCCTGCTCCATTATTACAGCCCTTTGTGGCCGTTGTTCTGCCACTGGCCTTCCCTCCTTCTCTGAACAGTTAGATTGCTGCCCCACCCGCCTCCTCCCTAACCCTCTGATGTCTGAATCCATGGACTAACCTCACCCCTCCTGCCATGAATGGTCTGGTGTGTTACCACTGCCCTTTATTTAGCACGATGTACCAGTCCACTCCTCATGACCTCAATTGCCCAATTCTATGCCCCATCATTGACCGCCTGCTTAACCTCCGTGCTTACCTTACTGCCCCTATTCTACTTCCCCCTGCCCTCCGATGTCTGTGTGCATGCCCCGGCTCCATCTTTTTTGCCCACCATGTTCCATGGACCTGCCACTCCTATCTACTCTGAATGTTCTGTTGAGCTGCCACTCCCCTCCCACCTGCCTAGCATTGACAGATGACTGTAACCAGTCCCTGCCACCTCCACCCTGCCTGTCCACATTCCATGCCCCTATCTCCTTCCTCCTGTCCCCCATGGTCCGTTTTACTGCCACACCCTTCTGCCCTCCCTGGTCTGTTGTGCTGCAACTGCTCCTCCTGCCTGCCCAGCGTGGTCTGTTGTGAGGCACCTTCCTCTAAAATATCTTGTCTGTGCCCAGGGCCGGACCCTCCCTTCTATCCTCCATGGTCCTTTGTGCATGCCCCTGAACCCTCCATCTTGTCCATCATAGCCATTGCACTGCCACTAGCCCTCCCGCTTGCCATGCAGGGTCTTCTGTGCTGCCACAGCCCCTCCCACCTTCCCTGTGTGGTCAGCTAGCTGCCCCTGACTCCCTCCCACCTTCCCTCCATGGTCTATGTTTATGCCATTATAGTCTCACTGTTGCTCTCCATGATGTGTTTACTTCTAGTGGCCATCCTGCTTCACCTCCATGGTCATCTTGCTGATCCTGCCTCCTTGCCCCAGCCCTCTGTTTCCATGTGCAGACTCCTATTCCCTCCCTCCAGGTTTGACTGTTCCAATGTAATGCCCCTGATCTGTCCCTCCTGCCCTTTATGGTCCGTTATGCTGCAGCTTTCTCTCCTGTCTGTCCATTATGATCATCTAGCTACTATTGCCTCTTCCCCCTCTGTTCTCTGTTGTCCATGTGCATGGTCCTGTCCCCTCCCTATTGCTTTCTTTGGATTGTTGTGCTGCACTCCCGTCCCGCATGCCCTGTGTGGTGTATTGTGCTGCTGCAAACCCTGATGCCTGCCCTCAGGGATGGTTTGGTGCACCTCTCCATGTCCCTCCTGTCCTCTGTTATCCGAGTCCATGTCCCTACCCCAATTCCTCCTGCCTTCCATGATCCAATGTACCATACTTGCTAACATTTTGAAGAGGGAGATGTGAAAAAAAAAGGGGGTATTGATTTTCCCCTTTGATTTACTTTGAAAAAGAGGAGATTGTAGACAGGAGAAAGATCAAATGAAGCCCATTTGGGCTTAAAAACATTGGACGTTTCCTGGCTGAATTGGGTCTGTTGGCATATATGGGCGTAGTACAACTGCCTCTTCCTTCTGCCCACAATGGTCTATTATATTGCCACAGCCTTTCTTACCAGTCCTGTATTGTTGGTTTGTTGCCCCTGCCCCTTTACACTGCCCTCCATAGTCTGTTGTGCTGCCACTGCCCTTCCTGCCTGCCCAGTGTGGTCAAATTGTTGCCTCTGCATCCTCCTACCTGCCTTCAATTTTCAGAGTCCGTGCCCTTGACCTCTGCCTCTCAACAGTATCCTAATGAACAACTAGATTGCTAACATTCTATATTTATTACCAAAGTGTGGAACGCCTGACGTCATCTTGATGTAATCAAAACTGTAATATCTAGAGCATTTCCTTTAGAAATTACATAAATGAGAGGGTCTTATTTGCATCAAAATTATGGTTAGTGCTCTAAAAAACTAAAATGAGGACATATTTTCTGAGTTTTCAAATAGTGACAAAGCACTTTTAAATTATTTGTTATCTTTATTTTGTTTTTAACCAGTTGACCATTTCATTAAATGTTGCACTTAGGGGAGAGGATGTGGTGTTATTTCCAGAGCTGCAGACTTTGCAACTGGGGAACCAGGTTGGAGTTTCTGCTTCAGCTTGACATTCTGTGATTCTGGTCAAATCACTTAATCTCCCCATGTCTAAAACCAAAATGAATTTGTTCTTGTGTGATGTAACCAATGCTCATGTAAAGCACTCCAATACATGAAAAGTCTGCACTACATAAAACTGCAAAAACACAAAAAATAAAAAAGTGTTTTGCACACTTCTGTCATTGGGCTACATCTGGGCTACATCTGGGTGGTATTTGTGCTACATTTTGGCTCTTTTGTCTCTGATGGCCATCTTGGGAGATTTATTTGTTATGAAGTTTCCTAATTTACTCATTTACTGCAGTCTCCTTAGTAGGAAATGCTTTCAGTTTTTTTACTTTGATTCCATCAAGAAGGTATTCAGATATGTCACACATTTGCCATGAATTCTGAATGTAAGCACTTTAGTTGCTCATTAGATCACTGTAGTAAAGCTACTGCTCACCACGGAAGTCTGCTGCTAGTATTAAAAGTGCATGGTTCATTCTGCATGTCAGAATTTTTTAATGAAATAGAAGGGGATTTTAGAAGTCAAAATATGCCCTATTTTTCTTTCTGCAGCACTAATCATAATTTCTATGGCAAAATGAACCCCCTCATTATGATCCTTTGCAAATTAAATGTTTTAAGTGTTGCCACCTTATTCCAATCAAGATGGCTTCAGGTGTACCATACTTGTGTCATAAGTAAGACTGTTAGCACTATAGTTGTTCTTTAGAACACTCTGGTAAATTCTGTCATTGGGCTATATAGGGCTACATCTGGGTGATATTTGTGCTACATTTGGGCTCTTTTGTCTCTGGTGGCCCTCTTCGAATAATTATTTGTTATAAAGTTTCCTAATTTCCTCATTTACTACGGTCTCCTCAGTAGGATATATTTTCAGTTTTTTACTTTGATTACATCAAGAAGGCATTCAGATGTGTCACACAGTCGCCATGAATTCAGAATGTTAGCACCATAGTTGCTTATTAGATCACTGTAGTAAAGTTACTGCTCACCAGGGAAGTCTGCTGCTGGTATTGAAAGTGCATGTTTCAGTCTGCATGTCAGAATTTTTTAATGAAATAAAGAGGATTTGAGAAGTCACTCAAAATGTGCCCTAATTTTTCTTTCTGCAGCACTAATCATACTTTCTATGGCAAAACGAACCCCCTCATTTTGTTCCTTTTTAAATTAAATTTGTTAAGAGTTACCACTTTATTCTAATCAAGATGGCTTCATGTGTGCAATACTTTTGTCATAAGTAGGACTGTTAGCGCTCTAGTTCTTCTTTAGAACACTCTAGGAAGCTGCAGTAGAACACAAAGGAATCAACTGACAGTATCTGCCCTTGTTGGATGTACATGGTTTACTGAGAATGTCAGACTTCATTCCCACATGTATGAGAAAGATAATGTGAATTTACAGAAAATATGCTCTCAGTTTAGCTTATAGATCACCTTCCAAACCTCTGTGGGAAAAGCATGAGAAAATAATTTTCTCTCAAACATGATTCATGATATCCCAGCAGAAGACTTTTTCACATGGTAAAATCACCTTAGAACACACCACAATTCCTAAAATGAGCATGGTACCATCAACAAATGATTTATAATGTAACTAAAGTCTTAAAACCTTCTATTAACTGCAATGCTTTTTAATGAGGTCCTATCATGTATATTGGTCACAAGATGGCTGCCAACACTTCTTGGATGAAAGGCTGGCAGCCAAGCAGATCTCATAATGAGATGTGTGGTTAGGCTTTGCCTATATATATATATATATCTATATCTATATCTATATATATATATATATATATATATATATATATATATATATATATATATATATATATATATATATATATATTACCTACTGGCGGTCGCCAGTAGGTATATATAGTTAGGATTTTTTCTCTATGGGACTTTTGAAAATTCTATGCCTAATAACTTTGGCGTTTGTGGACGGAATTGGCTGAAATTTTCAGGAAAATGGCACATTTTGTTTCTGAGCAGCACCTGGAAATTTGGGGGGGGTTCGTCAAGGGGGGGCCGAGAAAAAAGGGGGGTCCCAAAACGCGTTTTTCCCATGTTATTTTCCATAGGGCGGTTGGACTCACTTTTAGCCCGAACGGCTGAATGGATTTTCACGAAATTTGGCAAAATTGTAGGGACTGTTAGCCCGATGTGCCTTTGCTAGGTCTCAATATATGTGCTTCAATGGATTTTGAGAAATTAACGTTTAAATCAAGATATATATCTGTAACAGCGCTCCGGGCAGCTATCTGGTTAGCGAACCTTTCGCGTAACGGAACTTTGCGATGAGAAGCTGATTGGCCCTCCGGTGTCTGTCAACATTCTAAACAGTCCGGAGCGGCCGCCATCTTGTCTCTCGGTAGGATCGAGAGACAAGAGGAGGCCAAAACAAAGGGGGAAATTACCATAAGGGGGCATAGTAGATCCTCGTTGACCCCCTAGGTTTTATGTGGAGGTTTTAAAAGGGCCTAGAGGGTCCAAAAAAAAAAATTTTTTTTTTGCGTGGTAAGCGCCAAGTTCGCGAACCGGATAGCTTTCTGGGCAGCGAACTTTATGGATAAAAGAATGAAAGACTTTTCTAATACTGTATGTTAATTGTTTGTTGTTTTTCTTGTTTTTTTTTGTTTTCTTTGTTTATTTTTTTTTTATTATGATTGTGTTTCATATTTTATTAAATTTTCTAACATTTCATTGTCAGAAATGTCATAATTTATTATAGGGTGTAATTGTTTTTCATTTTGAAGCAAGTTGTCTACTGCTTCAACACATTGTAGAAGTTCGTGGTCTCTACTGTCATCCATAAAGTCATCAAGTTTGTCTTGGCTGTTCTCCTTCAGTTCAATCGAAAATGAAACTTGTTGTTCATTAGACGCATTACGCGATAACGTGATATGTCGCGCTTCCGCGACGTGTCACTGTTCCGCTAACGTAACGTTGACCGGTTCGCGGACTAGATCGCGGCATCAAGATGAGCTAACGGAAAGCTTACCGGTTCGCGAACTAGAAGCGAAGAAAAAAATATTTTAAAAAAATTATCAATAAATATCTATATATATTTTGGGATTTAAAGAATAATACATTTTACAGTTACAGATGTTAGCTTTTAAAAAACCAATGAAATTCACTGAAAAAACCATAGGTTATAGACCATATATAGTTAGAAATTTACATTTAAAAAACCATTGAAATTCAATGAAAAAACCATAGGTTATAGACCATATATAGTTAGGAATTCGCATTTACAAAACCTTATTTTACTCGCACAAAACCATTGAAATTCCATATATAGTTAGTTGCACTAACTATATATCGCGCACCCGCAATCCACTGCTGATGATGTCACATATTACATCATTCATGACATGGTCAGTGACATCACTGATGACATCACTGATGACATCACTGACAACATCACTGATGACATCATTCATGTGATAATACGATGAACCTCTGCAGACTCTAATATAACCTTAGATACACTCAGTGTAAACAGACACTCACAGATTGTCACTCGTCCATGGAGTTGCTCATACACCTAGTCAGTCATGCAAAGAATCAATCACACCTCCATTTCCTCAACTATACACTTATACACACCTTACTAATTCAAACATATTCTAACATATATTTACTCTCTTATACCATCACTGATACAAGTTTTCAATGATCCATGCAGCCACTCACACATTCACTGGCTCTTATACACAGTAATTTATATATGTCAACTCTCACATGTACTGTTTTACAAATATACTTACTTTGACATGTAGCACTGGGATATCCATTCACTCACCAATACACTCATGCACACAGTCAACCACCCATACAGCTGTTTCCACATGCAGTTTTGAACCAATACATCTAGTGAATCAACTGTTCACACATCTATGCAAAGAGTCACACACCTCCCAGCCACCCACACACACACACTCACTCTCCCATACAAATACTTGGGCAAACAATCAATAACCTATATAGTTACTCATATAGCTATTGATCAACACATGCATCAGTTTACAGAACAACAGATATAATGATGCACAAATTAAAACAGTTTAGTCACTAACCCATGCACTTAGTGAGATACATTTAATCACTCTCTCATACAGTCAGTCATGCACCTACTAAATCCTTCATCCAGACACTTATACATCCACTCATTCCTCAATATGTAAGAGATATTTTAACTTTACAGAAACATACAGTCACTGGATGTTGTCATCAGTCATGTCATTTGAGATGTCATCAGTGATGTCATCAGTGATGTCACTGACCATGTCATGAATGATGTAATATGTGACATCATCAGCAGTGGATTGCGGGTGCGCGATATATAGTTAGTGCAACTAACTATATATGGAATTTCAATGGTTTTGTGCGAGTAAAATAAGGTTTTGTAAATGCGAATTCCTAACTATATATGGTCTATAACCTATGGTTTTTTCATTGAATATATATATATATATATATATATATATATATATATATATATATATATATACTAGCAGCCCGCCCCAGCGTTGCCTTGGGCAGAAGGGGGCTGGGGGCTGCATTGTTACCCCGGGGCAGAAGGTGGCTGGGGCAGCATGTTCCCCGTTTCCCCCCGCCGCCGCCCGCCCCTCCCGCCCGGACTCGAAAGTTAAGAAGTAGCAGCCCCGCCTCCCGCCTCCATAAACATTAAAGCCCGCGCTGGGCACCCGCCGTCTCCCTCCCGCCTCCATAAACATTAAAGCCCGCGCTGGGCACCCGCCGACTCCCTCCCCCTTCCCCCCGCCCGCCCCAGCAACGTACCTCTCACTGCACTGCTCCTCAGGTTCAGGTTCTCGCAGCTCCTACCGGCGCTGTTGTCCTCCGCTCTTCCTGGTTCTAGTCAATGCCGCTCCTCCCCTCATGTCGTCTGCTCTTCCTGGTTTGGGTAAACGCCGCTCCTCCCCTCACGCAGACGTCGCGGCCGGCGCTAGTTGCAAGGGACTACTTTTTAAAATTTATTAATATTTTAAAAAACTTTTATTTTAATTTTTATGTAGCCTATGTCCTTCTGCTTGCCCTGAGGTTTTCTAAGATGTCTTGGGTGTGTGGATTGGCGCTGTAGTTCCCGAGTTTACCTTGCCTAAAGGTGCAAGTTCTCTCTTTATAATAGTAGTATATATATATATATATATATATATATATATATATATATATATATATATATATATATATATATATATAGCGCTCGTACAACCTTGTATTCCCAAGGAAGAAATGACAGCACTCGGGGGGTACCTTCACTGACACAGTAGTTTATTGACTACAAGCGCGCCACAGACGCGTTTCGGCTCTTGGCCTTCGTCAGTGTGATATATATATATATATATTTATTTTTCCATTAATATTTAAAAAACTACTGAATGGATTTACACCATTTAACAAAAAGGTCACTTTCTGAACCAAGGGCTACCTTTTTGCCAAATTTCTAAAGTTTCCTATGGAAAATTGCATGGAGAAAACACATTTAGGACCCCCTTTTTCTCGGCCCCCGCTTGCCGAATCACCCTGAAACTTTCAAGATAGGAGCAGACCGAAGCGGGCCATAAGTTTTGAAAATTTCAAGAAGATTCGTCAATCGGCGCCAAAGTTATTGGGAATAGATGTTACGATTTTCCTATGGTAACTAGGTCCTAACTATAACTACTTACTGGTGAACGCCAGAAGGTAATTACCTACTGGTGGTCACCACTAGGTAGTTATACTTAGGACCTATTATCCATAGGAAAAGTGTTTTTTGATTTGCCAATATCTTTGGCGCTGTTTGACGAATCTTTACAAAATTTTCAAAACTAATGGTTCACTCCGGTCATCTCCTGTCTTGAACGTTTTATGGGCAATTTGTCTTGCGGGGGCTTCCAGAAAGGGGGGGTCCCCAAAATTTGTTTTTTTCATGTTAATTTCCTTAGGAATTTCGGAACAGGTAACAGCCCGAATTGCTAAATGAAATTACACCAAATTTTGCAAAGAATTAAGTCTTGGTCTAAAAAGTGTGCTTTTTTTAAATCGTGTAAACGTGTTAGCAGTTCCAGAGAAATTAAAAAAATAAAAATATATATATCACAGCACCAAGGAAGATTTGCAAACCCTCCGGAGCACGAGCTGACTTCTGATTGGCTGCCAACACTCCAAACCAAGATGTGTAGGCAGCCACTCGGTAAACAAGTCACAAGAAAAGGGTAAACAAAAATGTAAAAAAGAAGAGAATTGGGCAGGGTAGAAACACCCTGATCCCCTAGACCAGCTCAGGAGTCCAACAAGGACCCCAAGGCCCAAAATAAGGATTTTATTTTAAACAGCTGAATTTGCGCCCAGTGCATGAATATTCATTTTGTGCAGGGGCACGCAGCCCCGGGGACTGTCACCTCCCCAGGGCTTCTAAATAAAAATGTATAAGTTGAGCTCCTTCCCCTTCACACTGCCCCGGGGCATTTATTAATATGGGTCAGAGGGCCTCCCGGCCCCCCGAAGCCCTGGTGACTGCCACCTCCCTGGGCTTAAATTAAAATAAATTAAAATAAAGAAGTGTGCTTCTGCCCCCCCCACACTGTCCCAGGGACCACCACCTCCCCTGTGCTTTAAACACTTGAGAGGCGGGCCCCCTCCTGGAGCCCGTTATGGCCCAGGGGACAGCCACCCTGCAGGGCCGGCTCTTGCAAAGCTCCGGGCTGTTTGCTATGACAGGGTGGGAACACTTCTCCCGCCCTGCCATGGCAAACTCTGCTTTGATTTTTGTATGCAAGAGCAGGAAACCTACTGATGGAGCAAGGTCTCACATATGCAGAGACTTGCTTGGATTCAGCCCTCTCAAAATAACCTGTAATGTATTAACCAATATGTTTTGTCAACTAATAACTGAATTACACAATATTTCTAGTATCTAGGGGAAGCTTACCTTTGTGCTTTTACTAAATATACCTTGAGTGAATCAATATGGCCGCCGAAAACGCGGGAACCGTACTGCGCATGCGTCTGCCACACTCACGTGGTGTGACGTCTTTCTGCCTTGGAGGGAATTTCTCACTTCTGCGCACTAGTGCCAGAAATGGCCGCTTTAAAACTCACATTCTAATGCTTATGCTGCCGCTTGTTTTAAGCTTGTTCGTTCTGCTTAACTATTGATGCACAAGTTAAAATAAAGTAATGAGGTTAGAGTAATATGAAGCATTAGAATAATGAGAGACATAGGCGTTTGAGCGAGACAGGTCAAGAAGTGACAGAAATTGGAGTACGTTTTATCCCAGATTTACAAAAGAGACAAGAGATAAGCAAATGAAAAAGTGGAGACAGTCCATGCTAGTGGAAGGCTTATATCCTGTTTTCACTACAGAAGAAACATCAGGAAGTAAAAGTACAGGGAAAACGAGAAATGTAATGACTAGTGGTGATTCGGATGATGATTATTTAGATGATTTGTTAATGAAAAATCCCCCACCTTACTAAGAAGAAACTCAGAGAGTTATTCCTAGTGCTCGGTTTTTGCAACCACCTTTAGTTCCGCAGGTTATACATGAAACCTCATTAGAAAAGATACTTCAAGAGAGAGAAAAGGAAGCTTTAAATAAACAGCGTAATGAAATAATTCAGAAAATTTCACAGTTACATACAAGTCCTAAAGCACTGACAATACCTGTAACTATATGTCCCGTAGTTCCTTTATATGGAGATAAGCAAGGTAATCCTAAAGCTGCTGTTCTGACTACACCCATAGTTCAGCCAAGAAAAGAAACCATAATAATTGATGGTCAAGCAAGTGAATGTGAGTCGGTAATTTCCTTAATGGATTTACCTACACGAGAACCAGTAAGTGATTCAATTAGGAAAATTACACCCCCCTGTTCAAAAGAGGTACAGATTGAGACATCCTCAGGAACGAGACATGCAACTGTAGTGAGTCCAGAAGAATTATATAGATGGACTCAAAATGTGGAGAAGCCTAAAACACAGTCAAAGGTATTGGACATATTCAAATTGAGGGTGGAATTAGAAGAAACGGTAGCCCGAAATGTGGGACTGGACAGACTGAACTCATTTGATGAAGATAAATTGTTGTTTATATGCAGAAGTATTACTCGCAATAAAAAAATATATCATGAAAAGTTAATGAATTTAGCTTTGGAAATGGGAATTGACATTGGCAAATCAAAGGTATTGCAGAAACCATATAGAGCTGAATTTTCTGACAAAGATTTGGAAAACATGAATGTGTCAGGTCGTAAATTGCAAATAAAGGAACTGTTGTTGTTGCAGAAATGGGGAGATTTAGACGATTGGAAAGTTAGATGGACAAAGAAAAAGGAAGAGGTACAGGCAAATAGAAGGTCTTCTGAGTATTTAGTAAAAGAAGCAGAAAAAGTTGAAAGGTTGTGTACGATGAGAGAAGTGCCAGGAGGAGGTTATGTACATGCCCCATGGTTCCGACAGGATATTTTATCATTTACCAATGATTTCCCAAAGCTTAGAGAAAAGCCCGTAGAATGGTACCGACAAGTTGAGAGGTTTGTGAAGGTGTAGACAGTGCTGTTAAAAGATTTAGATGGGTTATTTGACATTGTTGTTCCAGCTGATTTGTGGACCGAGTGTAAAATTACAGTAGATTGGCCAAATGATGAATACCCTAGAGACCCAAAAACAGGAGCACCATCAGACGATGTGATGAAAAAATATAATCAGGTAATAACTTACTTAAAGGGAAAGATTCCTCCAAAAGAAACGGATTGGACTAAAATAGATAGAACTAACCGAAATAAAGATGAATCTGTATATGCATATTGTGAACTCCTCTTGCAGGTATTTAAACAGTACAGTGGTTTAGAAAACATTGATTATAAAGACATGACACATTTTATTTATTGTTTTGTGTCTGGACTAAAACCTGAAATTTCTCAAACGATTAAAGAGCATAAACTGTGTTGGCAAGCGAAGCCTGTCGACGAAATTCTCCAGTATGCAAAATACTGTGAGGATGAAATTGATAATAAACGAAAGAAATTAGAAGAAAAGGTAATGTGGGCTCAAATTAAAATGGCAGAACAACAGGAACTTCAATTAAGTCAGCAAGCAAATAGTCAGAAATGAGGGGAAGGCCAAGGTGAAGGCAGTGGGGGTAAACCCAGAGGGAAAATGAGTAAAGAAGAGGCAAAGAAAAAGTTTCCTTGTCATGGATGCGGAAAATTAGGGCATTTGGAGAAACTAGCGTAAAAAAATACAGAATAATAATGTCCAAAATCAAAATTTAAATCCACATACGCAGAATGAGGTGTCAATGAGACAGCCACAACAGGTAATACAGAATCAGTTACCTCAAGCCCCGATGTCAGATTTTGTGAGTCAACCCAAATACAGTGTGGAGCCTGGAATTCGGGGGGGAAGTGGTAAGAAAAATACGGTAACACCACAGTTTCTTTTACAAGATACATTTTTTGAGTCAGAAGATTACTGACGGTGCCTGAGAGGGAAGGAAGAGGATTGCATACTTGGTGCATCCTTACTGGTAGATCAGTCAGGTCCTTACATTGAAGGGAAAGTGGAGCGAAATGATGTTACCTTTTTCTTGGACACTGGTGCTACCCATTCTATTGTGAGAACAGCAGACATCCCAAACCTATCCCTCTCGGGAGAAGCGATCCAAGTAGAGGGCATTTCAAATAAACAAATTAGGACTCCTGTCACAGAACCAATGGAAGTTTGTATTGGTAACTTCAGAGAAATGCACAAATTCGTAGTGTGCCATTCTAGCCCTGTAAACTTGTTAGGAAGGGCTCTACTGTGCAAAATGAACTGCACAATATTTTGTACACCACATGGTGCTGAAATTCAGACTCCAGGTGAAGATGGAGTGTATAAAATTATGCTAGCCAGACAAGAAGCAGAAGTTAAAAAGTTTCTAGAAGATTTACCCGGAGAACTGAAAACCTTTGTAAATCCTGATATATGGGATTTTACTGGAAAAGAAGTAGGCCTAATGGCAGATGTCGATCCCATAAAATTGACAGTGAACGAAGGTGCAGTTTACCCAAACATTCAACAGTACAAAATGAGTCCTGAAATAAAAGCAGGCATTGCACAAACAATAGGGTGTTTGGTTGAACAAGGTATTCTGGAAGAAATAATGAGCAGTCCTTGTAATTCACCTATAATTGGCATAAAGAAACCAAACGGAAAGTACAGGGTGGTCCAAGACCTCTGAAAAGTTAATAAAATTGTCGTCCCATGTTGCCCAGTAGTACCAAATTCAGCTGTGATTCTGTATCAAATACCATGGGGAGCAGGATGGTTCACTGTAACTGATTTATGTCATGCCTTCTTTTCAATCCCGCTGCATCCAGATAGCAAGTTTTTATTTTTGTTCAAATTTGATGAGCATGTTTACGTTTGGAATCGTGTTCTTCAGGGGTACACGGAAAGTCCCTTCATTTTTAATCAGATTCTAAAAAAGTGCCTTGAAGCACTGGTGCTGCCCGGAAAATCTGTCCTGGTGCAGTAAATCGATGACCTATTGCTGGCATCGAGAACAAGAAATGACTGTATGATCAATTCCATTGCATTGCTGAACCATTTAGCAAAAGGTGGACATAAAGTGTCTCCAGAAAAAATTGCAATCATGTACAACCTCAGTAAAGTATCTGGGACACCAGATAGAAAGAGGGGTCAGGAAAGTGACATCTGAAAGAATCAAAATAATTCAAAACATGAAACTACCCCAAACTCAGAAAGAAATCAGAATGTTTCTCCAAGTGCAGGCAGTGGATTGTGGGATTTGCAGTGCCTCCAAAGCCATTGATTCAAATGACAAAGACACAAGCGACAGACCCAGTCGAGTGGGATGATGAAAGCTTGACTGCTTTCTTAAAATTGCGTAATAGTCTAAGTGAAGCTCCAGAATTAGGGATGCCAGACTATTCAAAAGAATTTGCAGTATTTTGTTACACAAGAGACAATTGTGCTCTTTCAGTCTTAACCCAGACCTATGGGTTAAAGTGACGACCTGTGGCATATTTTTCTGCAACATTGGACCCAGTGGCATCTGCACTGCCAGGTTGTCTAAAAGCAGTAGCTGCAACATGCATGAGTCTTGAGCAAAGTGAATTCATGGTCATGGGACATCCTGTAACAGTGTATGTTCCATATTCAGTCGTGATTCTGCTAACCAGAACATGTACTCAGCACCTAGCCCCTAGTCGGATGACTAAATATGAAAGAATTATCCTTGATTCAGAGAATTTGACAATAGTGAGATGTACTATTCTAAATCCAGCTACCTTATTTCCAGATTCCCACTTTGAGAAAGTAAGAGGAAGTCGAACATGATTGTATCGACTTAACTGAATTCAGTACTAAACCTCGAGCAGACATACAGGAAGAACCTTTAAAAGACCCAGAGCATGAGTTATTTGTAGATGGCTCGTGTAGGCGCCATGAGAAAGGAGGACTAAGCGCTGCGTTTGCTGTATGCGCAATATCGAATATAGTTGAAGCATCCCATTTACCAGGAATCAAGCCTGCACAAGTAGCCGAACTGATTGTTTTAATAAAAGCGTGCAAAATTGGGAAATATTGGAGAGTATCCATTTACACTGATACCCGGTATGGTTATAGGGGTTGTGCATGATTTCGGACAGTTATGGATGCCAAGGGAGTTCATGACTTCTTCAGGAACTCCTATAAAAATTGGACAATATGTAAAAGATTTACTTGAAGCAATTAAATTACCTAAAGAATTGGCCGTGGTCAAATGTGCTCCTCACCAATCTGAAAATGACAGAGTGACAGTCGGTAACTAATATGCGGACCATGTGGCTCAACATTGTGCCAAGTATAAAATGGCAATAAACAAGAAAATCGAAGCATGTGGAAACAGCTGCCAACATATGGTATTGAGTAGTGTGAATCCATGGGAGGAAGTGAGAGATTTACAAGGTGAGGCAAAGCCCAAAGAAAAGGAAGACTGGCAGAAAATAGGGTGTCAGATGAGACCTGAAGATTGCATAATAGTCTACCTAGATGGGAGCCCAGTGTTACCTGACTGTATGCTTGCACCAATGGATAGAATGGACTGGTTCAATGTGAAGTTCAGGAACCTAGCAGAGAATCTTTGGCAAAGATGCCTAACATGTCAGCGATTAAACCCTGGTAAGAAAACTGTAGTGTGCCCTGGGAAAATTGGGAAAGCAGAAGGCCCCTTTATTACACTCCAAATTGACTTCATTCAGTTACCTGCGTGTCAAGAATTGAAGCATGTCTTGGTCATTGTCTGCCTGTTTTCTAAATTGGTGGAAGCATACCCTACCTGCAGGAGTGACAGCTTAACTATAGCCAAACTCTTTTAAAGAGAACTCATTCCTTGGTTTGGTTTTCCAGTACCAATTGAGTCAGACTGAGGAAGACATTTTAATAATGAAATTATCAGTCTAATCTGTAAAGCATTCAAAATTGAGCAAAGACTGCATTGTGTGTACCGCCTAGAGGCTTCTGGAGTGGTAGAACAATTGAATGGCAAGATTGGGAAAGACGTGTGAATCTACCCGATTGGAATCACCTGATGCTTTACCCTTTGTCCTGATGGGACTCAGAAGCATTCCATATAAGAAAACTGGCTTGAGTCCCCATGAAATACTCATGGGAAGGGCAATGAGGCAAGCATATGTGCCAGGACATCAGCTGTTAACTATATCTGATGATTTAGTGTTGGAGTACTGCAAAGAGTTGGCTGACCAAGTGCGTTCTATCTCTCACCATGTTGGGGAAGACGCAGAAGCCAGTCATTCAACTCCAGTACATGATTTGAACCCCGGAGATTGGGTAGTGATAAAGAATCATATTCAGGAATCTTGCCTAGCACCAAGGTGGGGAAAGCCAGAACAAGTGATATTGGTCACCACCACAGCTGTAAGGTGCTAGGGAGTCCCAAACTGGATCCACGCAAGCCACACAAAACGGATACCAGAAGCTGATGAAGTTGAGGCTGAAAGTTGAGCAGCTGAAGGGTCTCAAGAAGTTGATCCTGAAGTAGTTGACGAAGAGCAACTGAGTACCAGTCAGGATGAATGGATCCCAGTGGTTGACATACCTGAAATCAGAGTGAGAACAAGAAGCCAAACATATTTAGATAGTCGGACTGATAGTGAGGACGAGATAGATATAGAAGAACATACTCAGATTACAGAAGTCCAAGCTAATGGTAATCATGAGGAGGACCAGATAAGGAAAGAGCAATATACTCAGACCAACGAAACCCCTACCAGAACTCCATTGTCTGAGGAGGGACAGATAGGTACTAGTCAACACGCACAGGCGGAAGACAATCAAGAATCTGCAAGACCTGTGGAGGACCAGACTGGATTAGAAAAATGGGTTCAGGACGAAGAATAAACTCCGGGCCCAACAAAGTCATATCCTGAGTCAGGTCAGATTAAACTAGGTAGAACAGTCTACAATAATATGCCCCGGGCAAGGTGAGTTAGAGAGGAAACCTGAAGTTGACAAAAATCAAGTTGTGCCACAACCTAAAGAAAACAAAAGAACCTTTGAAGACTCAGAAAGCACAGTGCCAGCAAAAAGACTCAGAAAAGGTGATGAATGGCCTGGTTTTGTTAAAAGACAGAAATATCGCCTAGTCAGTATAGATGAAGAACCTGAACAGGTGGACGAAGTAACCAGTCTAACTGAACTATCTACAAGCAATCAAAGAAGGAGAAGTCCACGTCTGAAAAAGCTGAACAATAAATTCAAAGGCCCTGAATGGACGTATATTACTCTTGAAGATTTCGAGAATATAGAAATCAGTGATGACAGTGATGAAAAATTGATTGCTGATCAATACATTGAAAAGTGAGGCCAACTTGGGATAAAACACAGGTGTATTCTGTGTAAAATTCTCTAAGAGAGGTTAAGCCTCTTTAGTCAAAATGGCTGATAAAAGAGTTACTAGAAACTTGAAAATAAGTTGTATAAAGACATGCTGTAGGATATGCATATATAGTGTACTCATAGTACTTGTAGTATGGCTAGTACTGACAATAGCAATACCGTACTTGATGGCTGGTAAGCAAAATGCTACTAGCATACATGGAAAAATTGTGCACCACAAACAAGATAGAGTAGAGTTAGAAGCACCAGATGAGATAGAATTACATCACTTTAGAAATTGAAACGAAACTGAAATGAATGTATTTCCTAGTCTATTAGTACATTATGTAGAGACTGTGCAGATTAGTGATTGTTATGTCTGTATGAAATTACCTACTTCTGTAGCTGAAGGGGTTACCTACCATCATTTACCCCTGACCTATGGCATTTCCTGTAGCATATTAACTAGTTTGTTTTATAAAACTGGAAGATTGCAGTATTATTATTCTAACATAGATGTTATTTTCTCTGAGATTCCTACCCGTAGAAGAAAGAATCCTGTCCTTAGTAGTAAAGACTCACAATTTATGGGTGAATTTTTCATAACATTGAAATCAATAGATATAGCTGATGCACATAAAGACAATTTAACTTGTAGATTACACGAGGAGGAGAAAGTGTTTTTAAATTTAGTAGAGAAAAGGACACAGGAGTTCCATAGAAAAGCCACTGAACCGAAACCCCAGATACCCAAATGGGCTAAAAGGGAGGAATTTATGGCAACTGGGAAACCTCATGCTGTTATATCTTTGGACTTTGAAAAGAAAGGGAAAATCTGTCTCCATAGAAAGAAAACTGAGTATAACAATGTATTCATCGGTTCCAGTGAATGTAAAACAATTTCCTCATAATTGATGGTTGGGGACTAAAAGGGGGAACTGATCCAGTATTTCCTGGAGTATATCACATTTGTGTGAACAAAGCCTTTTTTTAAGCTACCTGATCATTGGTATGGGAGTTGCTATTTCGGAATAGTATTCCCAAAGGTATACCATGTAAAAAGAATCACTGAAGCTATGAACACAAAAATGAACTAGCACGTTATAAAAGAGCTAATTTTGCAGAAATTGTAGGTGATATATTTAGTGCATTGATACCTTCAATGGGAGTGGTTCTGAATACGCAAAGAATTTGTAAATTGTCTACAATGGTGGATCGCTTATCGACTGACACTGCTGGAGGATTATTATTGATCAATACCGAATTGGTTGCGATCAGATCAATGGTTTTACAAAATCGACTTGCTCTTGATATATTATTGGCAAAAGGGGGTGGAGTCTGTAGAATGTTGAAAGCACAACATTGTTGCACTTACTTACCTGATAAAAGTGTAGAAATTGGAAGGTATGTAAGGAACATTACTCATTTGTAAGAAGAACTGAAACCACTGGAAGTTGATAGTGCATGAAAGAGACTTACTGATGGTCTCTCCTCTATTGGTAACTGGATATCTAAGGTAGGTAGAAGTATTGTAGGTAAAGTACTGATGCCAAAAATGGGAATATCACTAATAATAATGGTGATAATGATTTGGTGCAAATGCTGCAGAAATGGAAAAAGGTACACTGTGAATGAGAAAACGAAGAAAAGGAAAATTGATGAGAAGTTTATCAGGAAAACGGTAAAAAGAAAACCCCTCAAGTAATTGAAGAAATTGAATTAGGAGAGTGTTAAGTTGGCAACTGGTTCCTTAATTTGTGACGATATAAAATATCATCGAAGAGGGGATTGAAGGAGCAAGGTCTCACATATGCAGAGACTTGCTTGCATTCAGCCTTCTCAAAATAACCTGTAATATATTAACCAATATGTTTTGTTAACTAATAACTGCATTACACAATATTTCTAGTATCTAGGGTAAGCTTACCTATGTGCTTTTACTGACAATAACTCAAATTAATTAATATAGCCGCCAAAAACGCAGGAACTGTACTGCGCATGCGTCTGCCATACGCACGTGGTGTGACGTCTTTCTGCCTTGGAGGGAATTTCTCGCTTCTGCGCACTAGTGCCAGAAATGGCCGCTTTAAATCTCACATGATAATGCTTATGCTGCTGCTTGTATTAAGCTTGTTTGTTCTGCTTAACTATTAATGCACAAGTTAAAATAAAGTAATGGGGTAAGAGTGGAGATAAGTGGAAACCCAGTGCACTCATTTATTTTTGTATTCTAAAATGTTTCTTTTTAACTTTGCTACCAGCTCGTACTTTGGGCCTGAATACTGTCACATCCTCCATCTTGGATGGTGCCAGGCACGCGCACTCTGACTCCGAAATTGCTGAAGCATTGGCATTGAACAGGAGCCAGCACTCTTCTTACCCACGATGTTCCTGGGAATCTGCTCTACTGACCTCTAAAGAGAAAGCAAGAAGACTCAAATAAATACAATGTATATGATTTGTATGCCAATATTGTTGGGCGGAATAAAGTCATGGGAAAGTAAATTGTGGGTGGGGATTCAGTCACTATGAATCGAATTGAAATTACCTCATCTTAGTATGGTGTGATGGCCTCTCCTCGTCTTTCCAACCAATCACTGAAGGGGAACACATAGATTTGCAACATTTAGGGGTGGAACATTGCCCCCGAAATGGTATTACTATGGTAGGTTTAGATAGAGAATTTGTCCGACTTGTCCGAGTAGCTGACCTGTCACTGACCCAACACACTCAATAGGCGATCGAGAGCAGAGGTGCTGGTGGAGCACTCTGTCAGCACATCGAGGTGTTAGTGGAAATTATCGATTACCCAGTGGGGGTACCAAACTTGCAAGAGAGGGGTGTGACGCTGGCGCTGCACTTAGAGGAGGTCACCTGTCTTGATCTGCACCTGTCTCGTCTCATGGGCACTAGATTAGTCGGGAGCCTGGTCCTGGTCTATTTGCCCCAGCCCGTGGCCAGGATTAGTCTTTGCACCATTCTAGGTAAATATAATCCATGTGGTATGTCCTTGTGCTATTTTCGTTTCTCACCCTTCACAGGTACCAATGTCTAAAGGTGTTACTGTGATTTCTTACAAACTTTATGTCCTGCTGGGTATATTCTTGTGGCCCTTTTCATTTGACTCAGAAAATCTACCATAGATAAAGGTTTTAAAACTTTCCCAGAGTCTGTGGTTATTATAAGGAAGTAAATGTGTTAAAATGTAAATGTGTTAAATACTGCCTGTTTATTCTAACTACCTTTGATCCCCAGGACTTATGGTAAGGTGACAAGGATTGGTAAATCATGGTTTATAGGTATAAGTCCTAAACGGACCTCTGGGCACTGATACGGTCACTAAATTAGTAATTAGTTAGGCAGGACTGCTAGTTCAAAGTGTGAATGTTATATGGGCCAAGGTGAGTATGGTATAATTGAGCTAGTAGGTCCCTGCACACTCTATCAGCCTGCTCTTGCATCCAAAAATTAAAGCAAATTGATTTTACACAAGGGGAACTGCATGTCAGCAGCTCTCCTTGTGCAAGAGCAATGCCGGCTCCAGCAGGAGGCGGGACCGGGGAGCTGGCTGGGACAGACAGACACAAGTTACTCAGACCTAAAATCAAAACAACCAGTGATAGAACGGTTTTTGTCACCAAATATACCACACAATCTAAAGCCATCAAAAGTATAATAAATCAAAGGTAGGAATTGCTGTCTACAGAATCTGAATTCAAAGACATATTCAGAGAAAAACCAATGCATGCCTATACCATAGGACAAAACCTAAGACAAATATTGAAGCAGAAACAGAAACAAGTAGCACCACAAGTACCATCTTATAAAGGAACAGTACGTTGTCAGAACTGTACACATTGCAACAATGTGATCATGGGAAATTCATTCACACACCCTACAACAGGAGCACAGATCAAACTTAGACACACAAGGGATTGCAATGTGCAGCACGCTGTTTATGGCATCAAATGCCCATGCGGGATGATGTATGTTGGCAAAACCAAACGGAAGTTAAAAATTAGATTGACAGAGCACAAGAGTAGGATACGTACTCTAAATTTGTCATCACCATTAGTTACACACTGGAGAGATGCAAAACATACCATCTCACAAATTTGTTTCCTTATTATTGAGAAAGTAGACATGCGACCAGGAGTAGACAATCACCAAAGATTGCTACAACGTGAATTATATTGGATAAAACATCTAAACACCATGATCCCGATTGGTCTCAATGATAGGTATGACTTATCGTGTTACCTTAAATACAATTTTTTTTGGGACACATAAAACACATAAAGCCGGATCTAATAACTGAACAAGCTACAGTGGTTTTATCATGTTGTTGTATAAGATGAACTTGATACCATAGCATTTGAAACTAAACCTTGTTTTGTTATAGTGTATGGTTTATAACATCATAATTTAGATATGGATTTTCAGGTTATTTCCAAACATAGACCTGCGAAAAACACTCAGTTGGCATTTATGTATGCAACATCGTTTTAAGTCGGAATTTTTTCAAATCTATTCATTAACCATGGACTCTTTGAGCCTGGGTAATTCAACATCAAATAGTAGTAAATGAGCAATGTTTATTGTTTATATATTTTCATTCAGGTATGAATTGTCATGTATAAAGAGAATTGCATATATTGAGTCATTATTCATGGAAGCAATATCGATACCAGTCGGAATGTTCCCAACTGTATTTATGATCGATGTACTTGGTTTTGAGCTTGGTTAACATTAACATCAAATACAAAATTTAAAAAAATAAAAACATTAACATCAAATATCATCCCATGAATAATGGTCATTAGAGTACACCCAGCATGATCGCACATTAGTTCTACATTACACATATAGACATCAACAAATGTCACAGCACTCGGACACACAGGCAATCAGTTTATATCCTCCCACGGGAACGTTGAAAACAATTGTTGTGGAATAGAAAGATGGTTTACTCCATGGAGAGTAAATTTACGGCTTAGTTGTAGCGTTTACACTGCAGCATCACAAAATGTTTATCGGAACGCAGGAACTTTTATTCAACATAAAATTCACGCCGGGTGCACATTGTTAACGTAATCAGTGTATACGGGGAGTTCTACAAGGAGGTGCATAGCCCTAAGTTGGAATAGCCATAGATCTTTACGAGGCTCAAGTGATTTTTGGACCCAGTCCAAGATGGCGACCATGGGCGCTAGTGTTAAGACTAGAATAATGTTTACAGGTAGAGCAATGACGATAATAACTTAAAAACAGCTCGGGAATGGCGGCGACTTTAACCGCGGCTTTGACAAACGACGGTAACATGCAGGCGGGAAGAGACACTAGCACAGGTAAATACGGAGCACCTTGGGCTTCATATGAAGCTTTCAGTACTTTAAAGTTTAAATAAGTGGCAGGAATTTATAGCGCTGCTTTTATTTATTTTGTAGATTGAACATCGAAGCGTTGAGGTACGTGCACACTCCATAACGGCATTATCGAGCACATGAGTATTTGGCTCGTCAACTATTATAACATCAATTATATATCTTTGCAGGACTAGAAACGTTCTGGCAGCAGCTCAGGTATGTTTGGATGACATGAGGGATATTTCATATGGCAATACGAGTAGTAACTAGTCTGAGTTCATCATTATCATTTCGTTTTTGCAGCTTATCCACAGTAAAACACTGTTAACCCTTTCGATGCTCATGACGAGCTCAGCTCGTCATGATGCACAGTTGAGCTGTGCTGATGACGAGCTGAGCTCGTCATGACACCAGCAAAATGGAAATTTCCAGCACAGGAGGGGAAAACACCTAGCAGCCAAGGTGTTAAAGAACGGGGTAAGCTCAAGAATTTTTAAACAGAGAACTACTATCGTCGTGTAGTAGAGTGTTAGTTTGGGATAGATTGAACATAAACCCATTCTTATTGTTTTCAGCCCGCAGGCGCAGTGATTTGTCCACACAGGTATGAGCTAAAACACCAATAATACCACACTCATGGGCGTTCTCACAAATACATCACATTTACATCTCCTTATATTTTTATTTTTTTCAGACTGGCCCCTGATGAAGGTACCATTGTGTACTGAAATGCATTAGGCAGAATAAGAAAACTGTGTTGTTAAACTACAATGGAATGTATATTGTATATGAATAATTCAAGGAAAAAGTGAATGACATGATGCTCTTGTTGATATGATGAATTAATCAGCATTGAGTAAAAAATGTAAAGCAAACAATGAGTATCATGTATTAAAACAATGAATTGTTTTCTGGTATAGAGTTCATTAGAATTTTTGGGAAAATTGTGAAGGCGTATCACACCATGTGAACAGTGTGCATCTAGATGGGTTTGTAAACCCATCATAACTTACTGTGTTTGAAAATGCCACTTTTAGAGAGTAGGTATTTTCTTGCTTAGCCATCCAGTGTGCCTCTGCTGGGTTTGTGGATTGACTATCTGGCTTTGAAGTGACAAGGGCTAGGCATGTGCATTCTCTTCAGACAGCCACTGGGGGGGGGGTCGAGGTGTGTTTTGCCTCTCCTGGGTGAGTCAGGGCTGGGATGCATAGACCTGGGCTACATTAAGAATAGTGAGAGGAGATTTCCTTGCACCTGAATGGGCCTGGTCTGCTGCGGACAATGTTGTCTCCTCCTCTTGCTGGGAAGCTGGGCCAGAGAGGCCCAATATGGTTTGGAATAAGCACAGACACTCTCTGCCTGAGAGAAGAAGGACCTTTTTTGTATAAATATTTGGGCCCAGACCCCAGGATGTTAGTACTCACAGGAATCATGGAACCTGCCAAGAAGAATTGCAAAAACAACAGGTGATGGACCGAATGAGGATCAATGTCACACATGCAACCCAATCAAAAGATCTGGGTCCTAATCCATCGTTTTTTTGCACTCCAAGAAGACCTGGAAGAGCTGCCAGGAGGAGTACTGCCCCTTTGCTGTGTTGTTGCTTTATTGGGTTGGCCTGCAGTTGTTGCTTCTGTCTTGGTCAGTGAAAGGAGTAGACTGAACTTTCTTTACTTGTGCTGAGTAACTCCAAGGGCTTGAAGTAGAGCTGGCCTCCTGTTCTGAAATCTCAGGGACTGCTAAGACGTCACCAACCTCTAGGTACTGCTTCTGGAACTTTTGTTTCAGTTGCCACAGAGAAGGGAAAGCAACTGACTACATCAACAACTCCGTCACTGGCTCTGTGTCCCGAGGGCACCGCAGACCACACCATCCGCATCTCGCACCACAACCCTGGTCTCACCAATGACGACGACCGCCACCGCTGCTTGCACCATGTACTGTGGGCACTGCACGCCGCACTGCCTTGCTTCACTTTGCCATCCTGTTTTCACCGACACAGTCGCTGCTGAAACCCGTGACCGCTGGGGGCACCGCTTGTAAGTTTTACAACGCACTGCCTTGTCACACACAGCAGTCTTGGCCAACCGACACCAGCTACCGCTAACCGGCTAACCGGCTTCGTCACTTGCACCACAACCTGCCAGCACCGTCTCACCCTGCACTGTAAGCGTTGGTCTCACCGACGCTGTCTGGACGATTGTCACCAAGCAGCTGTCTGCACCACATTGTGAGGGCACCGCACCCTGCACAACTTCCATTTTGCTACACAACCCCGACAATTGCCACGACCAGCTCGCACCAACGTACCAGCCACAAAGAGAAAGGTACTGTTCATAAGTTTGTCCATGCTTTCACTGGCCCGTATGGATGCAGTCCGCTGGAACTGTTAGACCATGATATTTTCCGCATAGCGGTATCCTGGGACGGAGCGACTGGCTGGTAGGAATTATGTTTTTGAGATATTTCTGCAATTTTGAAGATACCTTGCAAAGTATATATTTAAAAAGTACAGTACATTGGATTCTTATCATTTTGGTCTGGGTTTGGGTACATACAAATATTGGATATTTTTCTAAACTGATGTAGTGTTTTCACTGTATTACTGTTGGTTACGTGCAAAATCTTTACACACTGCCTCTGAGATAAACCTAACTGCTCGTGCCAAGCTACCAAGGGTTATTTTGGGAAGTGTAACTCCCTTATCCTGACTAGGAAGAAGGGTCCCTACTTGCACAAAGGTACCTACTTCTGCCAACTAGAGTCCCCCATTTCTAACATAATCACTGCTGTAAATAAAAGGTACTGAAAAATAAAATGCTTTTAGGAATCCCTGATGCTTACCTGATGTGATCTATCACTCCATTCAATGCCACTGCTGTTAAAACTCAACTTCTGGCCCTTTGGAGCATCGGAATCAAAGATTCCTAGTTTCAGAAACCTACTTGTGTCATCTGAAGTCATCTGCCATTGCAAAAAATCATTCAGTGGTGGTGCATCTCCATTTCTGTCAAAAAACACCTCATTACCACCTGGTGTCTTTGTCCGGACCTTTTTTAGATAGTGCAGAAGCTGAAAAGGAAATCAAAACTGAAATGTTTCCTATCAAACCAAAGAAGACAAACATTGCTTTAACATTGCCCAATCTAAAGTTCCAGAGACTTCACAATACAATCAATAAACTATACAAGTCCACTGGAAAATTTCAAGAGAGTAGTATAAAAACAACTTCACAAATAATGCATTCAAAATAATTTAGGGCAATAAAGATAAAAGACAGATGTGAGAGAGTGGGCCAGTCTCTACACTAATGTAGTACTCAATACCATAGCAATATTTTCTATGAGGCAATGTTTTTTAAACAGCTATCAATTCGATCAATGGTGTCAAAGATATCAATCATCACTTTTATATAGAACACTACGCCATAGATTTATTATCTTGTGTTCATCAACTATAATTGCAGTAGCCATGGTATTAACACATAGAAGGGGGCTGAGCTATAGGCATGCTCTTCTTATTGGTAAGTCCAAAGTTTGTCTAGCCACTATCAAAACAGCCCTCCCTGCAGTAGTTTACTCAGTTGATGATATGTTGATGAATTGACTATATAACCCCAGTTTACATCTCTCTACAATAGCTTCTCATTGATATGACATGTATTTTTTGTAAATTTCCTGCCAGATCTTAAAAATCCTCCACACTGAGGCCCAAATTTAGAGTTTGGAGTAAAAGGATGCACTGTCAAAAACTAGCTGTTCAACCATCATCCACAATGAAGGACTATTCATCCTATTTACAGTATGACAGTTTGAAGGACAAAAAACTGCCATCCAATCGCTGCTTCAGCTAACTTTACCTTATTTCGTTAACAGTGCGAAACTCTAATCATGGTGAATGGACCATCAGAAACGTAATACTCCATCCACTGTATTAAGAGTATAACTTCCACCAATGGAAACATGGTGGTTCATTCTTCACAGGCAAACAAATTATTCTCAATAGGTGGTCCACCATCAGCTCATGGGAGGGGGAAAAAGCAATTCCTTTTTATTATATAACCATCACACACCCTAGTGGTGACATGCTTCATCATCAGGTTAACACTGATTCCTAAAGGTCAGGGTGGGCTCAACTATTTTCCAGGGAGCACTTAGGAGCATAGGCCAAGTTTTTTTAAAGATTAAAAATCCTCCCTTAACTCCAGGTATCCCATTATTGGCGGAGTTTTGGGGGATATTAAAAAGGAAGAAATGGGGTTGAAGATATAATGGTCCTAGGACCCTAGTGCCAGCACCCCTGGCCTATTCTCCAAGGTGCTCCCTGGAATATGGTTGATCCCCCCCCACCCCAGCGCCTTGAGACTCTTGCGGGTGAGTAGCTTGCTTACAATACCCTGCTTGATTGATTGATTGATTGATTGATTGATTGAACAGTCCAGACCAAACTGCCAAACCAGGTCCTCCCTTCTCGGCATGCCACTGGAGTCAGGCTAGACTGGCTGATGAGAGGTTATACTCTGAAATCAGTCCCAGGATGCTTGTTTGTGGTCCAGGAAGGACCTAGCTTAGCAGTTCGGGCTGGACTTTTCCCACCAGTAGCAGGGTCCAGGCTGATTTGCGTATTGCTGGGTATAAACTGAGGTGGCATGGTGAGCAAAAGAACAATGGATTTCACCCAGAAATTTTGACCTGGGTGAATGTTTGATTTGTTCCACATTCTCTCTATCATTTGTTTGTCTTTTGCTTTCTCACTGCAAATGCACCAGGAATGCCTAGATGTGGGTTCCAGGCTCACTGTGCCAATGATTCAAGCTAGCCTGGCTGATATTATTATTATTATTATTATTATTATTGTCGCTTGTAGAATGCATGGCTACCTCCGGCGGAGGTGTCCGGGGTGAGATAACCTGAAACCGGTCCCAGGATAATTGTTTCTGGTCCAGGGAGGGGTTGGACTGTTCCCATGCGTAGCAGGGTCAAGACTGTTTTGCGTACGACTGGGTCTAAACTGGGGTAGCATGGTGAGCAAAAGAATGATGGATTTAACCAAGATCTCTTGACTGGGGGTGAAAGGTTGATTTGTTCAGCATTCCCTCCATCATTTGTTTGTCTTTTGCTTTCTTGCATCAAGTTCACCAGGTATGCCCGGGTGTGGGTCCCAGGGTCATGTGCCACTGGATTTGAGCTAGTCTGGCTGATGAGTGGTGAAATACCCTGAAAACAGTCAGAGGATACTTGATTCTGGTCCAGGGAGGACCTGGCTTGGCAGTTTGGGCTGGACTGTTGCCATGAAGAGCAGCGTAAAGATTGATTTACGTATGGCTGGGTCTAAACTGGGGTGGCTTGGTGAGCAAAAGAATGATGGATTTAACCCAGATCGCTTGATTGGGGTGAATGTTTGATTTGTTCTGCATTTGTCCATCATTTGTTTGTCTTTTGCTTTCTAACCCTAAGTGCGCTGCGTATGCCCAGGCGTGGGTCCTTGGTTCACTGTGCCACTGGATTCAAGCGAGCCTGGCTGATATGGGGCGATAACCTGAAACCGGTCCCAAGATGCTTGTTTCTGGTCCAGGGAGGACCTGGCTTGGCAGTTTGGGCAAGACTGCTGCCGTGAGGTGGAGAGTCAAGACTGATTTGCGTGTGGCTGGGTCTAAGCTGGGGATCTATGACAGAATTTCGACAGACAGAATTTCGACCTACACAAATATCGGCGTAATTATATCGATAGCAAAAATATCGACGCCCTATGTACAACATGGTAAGTACCAAAATATCGAAAAATTAATATCGATGTAAAAAATATCGTTGTTAAATATATCGATTTTTTTTTAAATTTAAAATAACATAAAAAAACTGTAAATAATACTTAATATTTACTTAAACATATTTAAATATATGTAATAATTGTTAAAAAAAATAATAATACATATTTAATAAAAAAAATAATAATAAATCATATATAATATATAATTACTTAACAATAATTACTATTCCCACTCCAGTGGGTGCAACAGTAGGGTAAACTGACCCTGAACACTAAAAATACCCCTTTACCCAAAAACCTAAAACTGACCCTGAACCCTAAAAATACCCCTTTACCCATAAACTGAAAACTGACCCTGAACCCTAAAAATACCCCTTTACCAAAGAACTGAAAACTGACCCTGAACCCTAAAAATACCCCTTTACCCAAAAACTGAAAACTGACCCTGAACCCTAAAAATACCCCTTTACCCAAAATCTGAAAACTGACCCTGAACCCTAAAAATACCCCTTTACCCATAAACTGAAAACTGACCCTGAACCCTAAAAATACCCCTTTACCAAAGAACTGAAAACTGACCCTGAACCCTAAAAATACACCTTTACCAAAGAACTGAAAACTGACCCTGAACCCAAAAAATACCCCTTTACCCAAAAACTGAAAACTGACCCTGAACCCTAAAAATACCCCTTTACCCAAAAACTGAAAACTGACCCTGAACCCTAAAAATACCCCTTTACCCAAAAACTGAAAACTGACCCTGAACCCTAAAAATACCCCTTTACCCAAAAACTGAAAACTGACCCGGAACCCTAAAAATACCCCTTTACCCAAAAACTGAAAACTGACCCTGAACCCTAAAAATACCCCTTTACCCAAAATTAATTAATATTACAAATAAATTACTTCCCACCCTATTCCCCTATAAACCCACAACCCGCTCCAGTAGTAAAACATATAATTTAGTTAAAAATATACATAAATTATCAATTAATTAATCAATTAATCAATTAAAATAAATCATTGCCAATTAATATTTAATTGCAAAATAAATTAATCATTGAAAAATAATTATTTAATTACAAATAAATTACTTCCCACCCTATTCCCCTGTAAACCCACAACCCGCTGTGGTAGTAAAACATAATTTAGTTAAAAATATACATACATTATCAATTAATTAATCAATTAATCAATTAAAATAAATAATTGCCAATTAATATTTAATTGCAAAATAAATTAATCATTGAAAAATAATTATTTAATTACAAATAAATTACTTCCCACCCTATTCCCCTATAAACCCACAACCCGCTGTGGTAGTAAAACATATTATTTACTCTTATATATTTTTAAATTATAAAAACATATTAAACACATATTATAACAATGAATTTAAATACTTAACTAATATTTCTAACACATATTAGTAAATTGAAATTACTTACATCGATATATATGCTATCGATATTAGTAATTTCGATATTACTTACCTTAGGGTCGATATTCTGGCCATCGATATTCTGGACATCGATATTTTGTCCCATCGATATTAGCAACTCGATATAAGTGTAGGTCGAAATTAAAAACTCGATATTTTGACTGTTTACTCTAAGCTGGTGGTATGGTGAGCAAAAGAACAATGGATTTGATCCACTTCTCATGACTGGGGTCATTTGATTTGTTCTGCATTCCATCCATCCTTTGTTTCTCTTTTGTTTTCTTGCCTCAAATGTTTGTGGCACAAGCCAAAAGGGTTAGCCAGAGTCGGAGCCTCAGACTCAGATGAAGAAGTGGTCCCCTGGTCGACACCTTTACCCTCAGTGGCCCTTCTGCTTGTCTCTGACATTTTGCCCAGCCTCTCCTTCTCTTGATTCAGAGCTGAAATAAGACATATGCACTAATTAGGTGCAGAGTATAGAGTGAATAAGCAAATTGTGCACACAGCCAAGAAGACCATAATCTTCTCGATTAAAGTTAATATTCTAAAGTAAGGGCACCTAATGTGATTTCATACAATATGTTGCAGATTTAATGGTAAGTTAACATTGTCAAGTTATGCATATTTTTTAGGATATAAACACATGGTGGCCATCTTTATAGTTTAACAGATGGACTACACTTTCACAAATGTGACATAAATTCTATCTACCATTTCAAAAGCAGCATACTCTATAATGCACTTGTAATTCGATGGAGCTCTGCTATGTTTGTGAAGGTGTATACCATTTGTCAGACTTCTAATATATAGGGTCTGATTTAGAGTTTGATGTATGAGATAATTCCTCAAAATGTGACGGACACCGGTCTGTCTTATTACATGAGCCACAGTATATCATGCACTTTAAATAAGGGAGAGTAAACCTTGTGCCAACTCTACATCAGCCACATAATGTTACCATACCTTGGTTAGGTTTTTTCACAGGAATGTTCCCTACATGGTGGATACCTCTTGGCCTTTGCCTGCATTCACAATTTTCAATATCTACTATCACACTTTGGGCCAGTTGTACAACCGTTTTTTTGTGGTAGCAAACGGGAAATTGGCCCATGTGCGACTGCAAAATTAGTCTGCCCTAAGTACAAACCCTTTTGTGCGAGTCAGTAACCCATTACCGATTTGCAAAACAGGTTTTGAAACTCGCTATTAGAAAGGGACTAGCCAAGGGCGTCCCTTCCTTATAGCGACACGCACTTCAATGTACAATTGTTTTGCAACCACAATTGCGGTCGCAAAACACTTGCACTTTACCACCCACTTCAAACAGGTGGTAAGCCATTCGTAAACAGGAAGGGGTACCCAGGGGACCCCCTTCTCCTTTGTGAATGGTTGCCAAAATATTTTTTAAGAGCAGGCAGTGGTCCCACGGCCTACTCTTAAAAAATGAAACTGAAACGTTTCAATTTTCTTTTTTAAATTCATCCTTTTCCTTAAAGGAAACAGGCTGTATTTAAAAGAAAACACTGCTTTATTTAAAAAGAGGTCACAGACATAGTGGTCTGCTGACCCCAGCAGGTGACCTTCCCTGGGAGTGGTAGCCATTCCCAATAGGGTCGCAAATTGCACGTACCTCATGAATAGTAATGAGGCATTCAATTTGCGACCCCATTATGAATAGCAAACAGTGTCTTAGACACTGTTGCAAATTACAATTAGCGAGTCAAAAATTGTGAGTCATGATACGATGCAATTTGTGACTCGGAAATTGAAAGGGTTGTATATCTGGCCCTTTATGTACTAAGGGCCAGATGTACGACAGTGGAAATAGTGCCTCGCAAATTGCGAGTTTTTTGCGACTTGCAATTTGCGAGGCTGTATTTCCAATTTACAACACTGTCTTTCACACTGTTCGCGATTCCCAATGGGGTTGCAAATTAAGAGGCTCATGAATATTAATGAGCCTCTCGCAATTTGCGACCCCATTGGGAATGGGGTGGCCTGCGGGCTCAGCAGACCTCCATGTCTGGAACTGCTTTTAAATAAAGCATTTTTTTTTATGCAGCCCGTTTTCCTTAAAGGAAAACGGGATGCATTTAAAAACAAGCATTGGCATAGCCAATTGGTCTCGCCTTTGGGACCTTA
The DNA here is from genome assembly GCF_964263255.1 of Lissotriton vulgaris. NCBI lineage: Eukaryota > Metazoa > Chordata > Amphibia > Caudata > Salamandridae > Lissotriton > Lissotriton vulgaris. The sequence goes on along the minus strand of NC_141695.1, from coordinate 1,298,395,472 downwards.
TAAGTGTTTAGCCACAGCTAGTGGCTTTGTCAATGTCTTTAAGCTCTGTTCTAGAGCATTGTGGCTGCTGTGCAGCAAGTTAAAAAGTTTTTATAATGCTCCCTGCATGCCCCGATCTGCCCCAGTGAGAACCTTGTGAATATGGTAGTAATGGCGGGTGTAAACCAGAGAGGCTGTGGGTGTCGAATATTTCGCCCCAGCTGAACGGTGTGAGCATTGGGCTCACTGCCCCAATAAGCAAGATCCCATTAACAACAAATGTGATTTTTCAGATAACTCTTTAAATACATGTTTCACTCACAGAAACCACTGTCCATTTATATCCTGGGCTCACGTTGTTGCAGACGTAAGAACAGAACCTCTACATCATCTATATTTAAATCTTACCTAGAATCATTTTTGGACAAATTTAGGGCTTGGTTTGATCCCAGAAAGGTACAATATGCAATGTAAATTGTGCCTGGTTTAGTGAAAACATGTGTATGGCAAAATCAAATCACATTTAATTAGCAAAAGGATTTTTACGCAATTCACACAAAAGAGAAAGCTGTAGGTTTTGTGAGTGGTTATCTGTAAGAAACACACCTACTAGGCATTACAGAAGAGTTCTGATATGGTCCGGTGAGAAGATGACTTTTTTGCTCATGGATTTCAGGCATTAAATCAGCGCTGTGGTAATTATATTACAGGCACAAATCCACGGTAGATTATGCAGCCACATCTACATCTGTAAGAGTTGGAGTTCCTGTGATGAACCCATCGAATGGCGAGTCCTGTAATACGTAAAAACCCCTTCACATATGCTGCTGTCGCCCCTTCAAGGTATTACTGGGGCGGCGTGTTAGAAGATTGCAGGGAATAATAATGCTGCTGAATCTTCTATTACGGGGATCAGGCGTTGCACCTTCTCTGCCTAGGAGGGAGGGGGGGTGGCAGGCCCATGCGTGTGCCTCCTGCCCGGACACACAATCTAGGTACATCAGCTTGGGTCATTAATCTTTTTTTTACACAGATCAAGCCTAAGTTCTTTATAATAATAAAAGTCAAATCTAGTTCCAGTAGTAAATCACTGTCCGATAAAGGGGATGAATTTGCATCCATCGCACACACAGTGCTTCCAATACAAGCAGTTATGGGGACTCAGATCCAGGTAAATACAGCAATATGGAAAAGATGGCAACTGGAACCTGGATCAGAACTCGGGTCTTCTTGTGCCTAAATCTGCCAAAACAAGCTAAAGCGAAAGCACGGCAGGCGTATTGCGTGTAATCTGACCCATCAGGAATGCAGCTGCCACCTTGCAGGACGCTGCTCGCTCCTGTGTGCAAAACGCTGTGGGAGTGACACATTAGAAAGCAGGTGGGAAATGCACCCACTTTTAGCCATTTGCGTGCTTCCATTATTGAAAAACATACACAAAGGCTAATCCAATGTGTGGGAGGAGTCAGACCCACACGGAGAAAATTAGAGTGCTCACAATAAGCCTCCCATAGAGCAGCGCAGGCGCACTGCGCTAGGCTCAACCTAAAAAAAAAAATGAAACATTTTTCTTTCATTTTTTACAGGCAGGTAGTGGTCCCTGGGCTTCCTGGGGACCCCTTCCCTTTTGCGAGTGCACTACCACCCTCCTGAAGAGGGTGGTAATTTGCGAGTGTTTTGCAACCGCAATTGCGGTCACAAAACATTTTCAATATGGGGTTGCGCTCGCTATTAGGAAGGGAACGCCCCTTCCTAATAGTAACTCGCAATTTCCAAAATAGGAACTCGCAAATAAATTGCTACTCACTATTTTGGAATGGTACATACCCCCATAGGATTTGCAGCGTGGGGACAGGCCGGGATGGCGTAACCAGGCGCTTTATAAGCTACTTTATTATTATTATTATTTGCAAATGGGTTTGCAAACCCGTTTGCGCATGCAAAAAACGTTGTACATCTGGCCCTGTATGTGTATAATCATTAAAAAAAACGTGTGTATGTGAAGGCCTAGCCGACCTAGTGACATAAGTCTGGCCATACACTTTCTCAGGACCTGAATGTCCACTACAAGCAGGCGCGCAACACCCATTGGGCTCACGGGGCTTCAGCCCCCCCCCCCGTCGTCTTCTTCAGCCTCGGAGCTGAGATTGTCATATTTATGATGCTTTCTGAGAGGCCCAGCAGCCCCAGCCAGCCAGCCTCTGAACAGTTTCAGTGAACCCCCTGCCCCCACCTCTTGTTATCCTTTACTGGCGCCGAGGTTATATCCTTGCCTGAAGGCAGGGATTTTACCTAAGCACTTGATGTGTTCAGCATGGGGTGGGAGTGGGAAGATGCACACAGCAGGGGGAAGGGACGGCCAGTGCAGGTGACGCTTTTCCTTTGTAAAGGAATTTCTGCTGGAGTCATAGCCCAGGGTGTGCTTTCTATGCACTTGAATGGATGTGTATTCCATACAAGTGCACAGACAGCAAACCCTGCGCTATGACGCCAGCAGGAATTAATTTACAAAGGAAAAGCTTCACCTGCACTGGACATCCCTTCCCCCCTGCAGTCTGTGCACTTTTAGGGAATTCACATCCAGGGCACTGCTCACCAGATAAATGGTGAACAGGACCATTTCTCTTTTTGCATCCAAGGGCACCAACGACGCAGAAGCAGACGAGGCCCTGGCAAGGAGAAACCAGGAAACATTTGACCCCGACCTGTCCACACTGTGAGATTTGCGGGAGGGGCTAGATGCCAGGATGCAGTGCTGCTGATCAGCCCAACTCAACTGAATAGTATCAGAAGAGCAGGCAGCCGTTTTTTATGTAAGTTTCAGTAACTTTAATGCATTCTTCAGCACAGCATTACCTACTGCCTGCATTTCTAGGTTACTCTAAGTGAATGTTGTTTTTGACTTACATGGAAACGTCAAAGAGGAGAGTCCCCTCCGAATATGCAAATGTAGTGTAAGTTTGTAGTGTTCATTTTTTGGGGTGCTAGTGGGTAACTTTAGGGTTCAGGGTGGGTGTGGGTTTTAGGGTGCCAGGGAGTAATTTTAGGGTTCAGGGTGGGTTACGGATTGGGGTGCCAGGGGGTAATTTTAGGGTTCTGAGTGGGTATGGGAATTAGGGTGCCAGGGGTAATTTTAGGGTTCAGGGTAGTAATGGGTTTTGGTGTGCCAGGGGGTAATTTTAGGGTTCAGGACGGGTATGGGTTTTGGGGGCCAGGAGGGTAATTTAGGGGTTCAGGGTGGGTGTGGGTTTTGGGGTGCCAGGGGTAATTTTACGCTTCAGGGTGGGTATGTGTTTTGGGGAACCAGGGGTAATTTTAGGGTTTAGGGTGGGTATGGGTTTTGGGGTGCCAGGGGCTAATTTTAGGGTTCAGCGTGGGTATAGGTATTGGTGTGCCAGGGGTAATTTTAGGGTTTAGGGTGGTTAAGGGTTTTGGGGTGCTATGGAGTTAATTGTAGGGTTCAGGGTGGGTATTGGTTTTAGGTTGTGAGAGGGGAATTTTAGGGTTCAGGGTGGGTGTGGGTTTTCAGGTGTCAGGGGGGCAATTTTAGGGTTCAGGGTGGGTAGGGGTTTTGGGGTGCCAGGGGGTAATTTTAGGGTTTAGGGTGGTAATGGGTTTTGGCGTGCCTTGGGATTCATTTTAGGGTTCAGTGCGGGTATGGGTTTTAGGGTGTGAGGGGGGGGACATTTTAGGTTTCAGGGTGGGTTTGGGTTTTCGGGTGTCAGGGGGGCAATTTTAGGGTTCAGGGTGGGTATGGGTTTTGGGGTGCCAGAGGAGAATTTAATGTTCAGCATGGGTATGGGTTTTGGGGTGCCAGGGGTAATTTTAAGGTTCAGGGTGGGTATGTGTTTTGGGGGCAAGGGTGTAATTTTAAGGATCAGCGCGGGTATGAGTTTTGGGGCTCCAGGGTTTGATTTTAGGGGTCAGAGTGGTAATGGGTTTTGGGGTGCCAGGGGGTAATTTTAGGGTTCAGGGTGGGTATGGGTTGTGGGGTGCTAGGGGGGTGATTTTGGGGTTCAGGGTGATGATGGATTTGAGGGGGCAAGGGTGTAATTTTAGGGATCAGTGCGGGTATGGGTTTTGGGGTGCCAGAGGTAATTTTAGGGTTCAGGGTGGGTGTGGCTTTTGGGGGGTAAGGGTGTAATTTTAGGGATCAGCGCGGGTATGGGGTTTGGGGTTCTAGGGGGATGATTTCAGTGTTCAGGGTGGTAATGGATTCTGGGGTGCGAGGGGGTAATTTTAGGGTTGCATGTTTTCTCCGCTTGACCTGAGCATTAATCGATCCTGATTATCATTTTAGCCCTGCCCCATTGATTAACATTAGCCCCGCCCCTTCATTTGCCATGTTAGCCCCCCCGAAATTAAGACCTAGTTGCGCCCCTGACTACAAGTATCCCTTCGAATAATGGCTTAGGTATGCAGAAGTTGCATTGGCACCACAGTGCCAACACATCATCTTTATTAGAGATTTGAGCATGTCCAAAACATTTTACCTGCACTACAGGGATGTGAGCTTAATGAACTACTAGATAAAGGGCCAAATCTCAAGTTTGGTCAGCGTGATGCTCTGTCACTAAGGTGGCAGATATCTCATCTGCCATGTTACAAGTGCATCATTACCTTTGTCACAGCAGGTAGGATACCCATGTTTACGTTGGTGAATTGAAAAATCTTAGCCACATAAATATCAATAATCTAATTTTTTGCTTTTAAATTATACGTGTGAGGTAGTCAACATATACACAATAGTACTCATAAAAATGGGCAAACAAGTAAAGCATTGTTAGTATTGACACTAAAACCCTTTTGAAGGCACGTAGGGAGTGATTTACTGGTTTGAGTATGAGTTACCATCAACTGACTTACAAGTGTAGCATGTCTTTTGGCACTTGTCATACATAGGACAGTAAATCAGACACATTAGTAACAAGGTAATCCATTCGTCAAGCTGTAACGAGGGTTATAAGCAACATCAATATTTTGTAAGGTGTAAAGGATTAGCAGGATAATAAGAATGTTGTGAAATGGGTTTGTTTGCCTTTCACTATTTTATTTCATAGTGAAGTCATATGATGCTTCTAACAGTGTTCCTTTTTTAGTTCTCTTTCTTTGCAGCTTCCTATGAGGATCGTCTTCTTCTTGGTATCCCTGATGGTCGGTGTGCCTCTAAAAGAACAGAGACCCTGGTAATTATTCTTTCTCTTTTTTGTTATATAGTGTTTAGGGGCAGGGTGGTGATTAACCGGGAATTTGCACCTTAAGTAATCACCTCCATCAATGTGCCAGTACCCCAGGACACATGACACTTTCTCTCTCCTAGTTCCCAGTTAAGAGTTATTCATGTTTTACCTTACCAGGCCCCTCAAATGGGTCCGTACCTGAGAGAGCTGCACTCCTCCAGGAACTTGGCTGGACAGCACGTGAGACTGTCAGCTCCTTTCGCTCTGTCAGGCTTCCTCAGCTGCGGCGTAGTCTTGTGTCCTCTCCGGCCTTGACTAGGGAGATGGAAACTCTCGTTCTTCACTTCATTGGTCACAGTGTCTGCTGTATTCTTCACGCGACAAGACCTGCTTGCGCAGTCCGCCTGCTTCTCGGCGCTTCTCGGCACCCCTTCCTCCCTCTCCATTGGCGACCCATGGTGACTCCTTCTGGGGTTCAAACAGGAGTCTGAGTGATGAACGATTTCCGTTGGTCTGGTGATGTATCCTAATGTTTATGGTCCCTGCCGTGGACCGTAGTTAATTGTTATGGTGACACGCATTACGTCATGCATTCCATTTCGGAATGTCAGTGTTGGTATTTAGGTGACGTCACCCCAGCCCCGGTCATATCCTCCCCACCCTTCACACCCGTACCTGCCCCGTCCTCTCTGTCCCTGAGAGCCTTTCCATATTTACTAACTTAATAAAAGAACTGTACCTTCCTCTGTGGTCCGCATCTTGCTTTACAACATCTGGCCACTCCCGTGAACTGACTTGAAGAGGAGGAAAAGGGACCGTAGTAGCTTTCTTCATGAGTGTAGTGTTGTAGGGACCGGTCCTAGCTGAGCAGCAATGACGGCACACACGTTTTCAAAGTAGTGGCCAGATTCCAGACTGAGCCACGCCCAGGATGCTGGGCTATTCATTTACTTCAGGACGTGCTGGCCGAGCGTACGCTGGGCCAGCCTAACCAGGGGAAGTTGCGGGCAGCTGCAGGGACCTTCCCTCCGCAAACACTGCTCAGTGGGTTTGTCCCTGTGGCACAACATTACAAGGAGGAAGGAAAGATGCGAGTTGGTGGTACGGCTACAAGTAAAAAAGAGATACAATGTGAGAGGGTAATTTATCATCTTAGATTACTCTTTTACTGATGTCCTGAAGCGGGCCGGGTACCTCATGACTCATGGTAATAAAATGTACCCCCTTGTTGCTTCTCTGTGGCCTTCAGGTCCCCAACCAACACAGGGCAGGCCCTTGTCAAATTGTGCCACATCATTGAGGCCCGTAACCTCTGCACTCACTTTTTCCGCATGGTGTTTTAAAGTGATAAAATGGGTCCACCATGAAAAATCCTTCCAACAGCTCTGCCAGTGGATGCTGCAGTACCCGAGGAACCCCTGTTGGCACATTCACTTTGCAAAGGGGCACCAGATCTTCTGCTGATGTGGGGCAACCTACGCAAAGGAAGACAAGAGAAAAGGCTATTATTAACCCCTTCACTGCGGCGGCTATTCCGCCGCAGTGCTATGGGGTGGGGGGGCCGGGAGAACGTTAGCGCATGCGCGGAATTCGCGCTGTGCAGGCGCGGCGAGAGGGCCGTGACGGAACCGTTCCGTCACCAGCACAGCCCACCCGAGGCTCGTGACGGAATGTTTCCGTCACGAGCATGGGAGGGCTTAAACATGGGTTAGCTTATTCATAAACTGCATACTTTAGAATGTTTAGTGGTACTACAATAGTACTAATAAAGCACTACAAAATGATATTTACAAACCTACAACTGTGAATCTCCACCTTCACCTCTCCTGTATTTTCTATTGGGAGATCCTCAAATATGTAAGTTTAGTACTTAGTGGTAAATGGGGGAGACTAGGAAAGTGGTTGGAAAAAGTGGCATACTTACTATTAAATGGGAGGGGGTTCAGAAAGAAGGTATGAGGGAGTTAGAAGAGAAGTGTTTAAGGAGAGACATGCACACACTGACAAAATAATATATTAATTTCTATTCACCAACTGCACTTCTAAAGTTACAACAACCAGAAAGGGACACAAATTACAGTCAATTTCTGGAACTGGAGCAGGTCCATTGTCAAACATTGACAACCATTGTATACTGAAACACCCCTCAGTATAAAATAGTGAAGGTAGGGCTCAAGTTTCAAGTTTAATCAAGTTTATTTATTATGATAAGGAACTCTTTATGAGGTCCACATAAAACAAAATATACATACAAAACAAGAAATACATAAAATATTATTCCATCCCAATTAGAAGAGACATCCTAGTACAGGTCCAAAAAACATTTAAAAAAGTTGTACAGTTTAAAAGAAAACATTTCATTAGGTGGGTTAATCAAGGCCGTCTTAAATGAAGAAGCAGATAAAATGTTGAGTTGTAAGCAAATTGGTCTTAACCATCTACGCCTGCAAGACATCAGTGCAGGACAAACGAACATGACGTGATCTAAGTCCTGATCATACAATTGACAAAGATCACAGCGTGCCGAATGGCCATACCAGCTGGCAAGTAGAACTTTCAACGGAAGCAAATTTTGTCTTAATAAAAACACAAGGCGTCTAACGCCATGAGAGATGTTCCAGTACATATAAGATTGAGCTTTCCGCAAGGTATAAGACTCAATAACAGGCGTACAACCTTTTTTCGCTAAACAGAAGTCTCTATCTTGACAAAACCCCAATTCCCAAGAGGCTGACTTCAGAATGGTTTTTAATTGATAAGAAGTTAGTGAAAATAGAGTCTCCTCATCCAATTTCAATTGTAGCACGGCAAATCTGAAGTTTTTTACAATCAAGGAGAAATCATTAAAAGATCCTAATAATTCATTTTTTATAAGATCTCTTAAGGTATTAGGCTCACTTTTAGATAAAGCTACTACCCAACGTATGATACTTGCCAGACCTTGAACCCAGCTGCTACGTAAACCCAGTTCCTGTCTCAAGGAAGCAGTCGAATTTGCTGTACCTACAGACATTAGACTACGTAAAATGTTCCCTTCCGCTGAGTTTAAAAAGCTCCACTTTTTTAGATCAATTAACTCTGTTCCGTATAACAGGGAGGCAGGAACTTTCGCTCTGAAAACATCTAAAAGAATAGAAAAATGCCTTCTACCTGTGGCTTTATACAGGGAAACTAAACTCTTTCCCTGTGAAATAGCCTTCCGAGAGTTATTATCGATGTGTAATTTGTCACTTAAATTATAAGTGACAATTTTACCCAGGAAGGTGTAAGATTTCACACTTTCCAATTTCCCCCCCCCCCCACAACCCAAGGATAATTAAGGCATTTGGGCTTCTTTCTACCAGAGAAGCAAATCACTTTACTTTTTGCCGTGTTTATCGATAGGAAATGACTTTCAGCATATTCAGAGAGTGCTTGCAACCGATTGTTCAGACCCTTTGGGGTGAGATCCAAGATCAAGATGTCGTCTGCATACATAAGGCATGCAATTGGAACTCCGCCCAAAGACGGGGCAATACCGGCGCAAGCAGAGAGGGTGACGGGTAAGTCAACTGTATATAGGGAAAATAGCAAAGGAGCCAAAAGGCAACCTTGCTTCAACCCATTGGAAGTAGAAATTATTTTAGATACACCACGTTCACCTCCAAGTAGAACTCTACACCAGGTGTCTGAATAGAGGGCGCGAATTAACTTAATAAGGAAAGGGGGCATACCTAAATCAAATAACTTTCTCCACAGCAAAATTCTGTCTACTTTATCAAAGGCGGTGGAGAAGTCAATAAACGCGCCATATACCTGACCACCACGGACTTTCACATATTTTTCTGTGATAACTTGCAATGCCGTCAAGTTATCTAGGGTTCCATGATTTTGTCTGAAACCTGTTTGTTCCATGGGAAGGATTTTATATTCGGACACCCATTGGTTCATTAAAGTAAGCACACATTTTGCGAAAACCTTACCAATGGCATCAAGCAAAGCAATTTGACGGTAATTTTGTGGTAGATCTCTTGCCCCTTTTTTATATAAAGGGACAATAATACTTCCTTTCCAGGAAGGGGGGACTGTTCCACTGGAAAAACAAAATTTAAACACTGGAAAGAGAATTTTGCTCCAAAGTTCACTCTGGTGTTTTAATACTGAAATTGGGATTTTATCAGGACCCATCGCACCAGAGGAGCGCATATTCTTAATGGCAGATTCAATTTCCCTTTCCGTTGGACAGTCAAATATACGTGAGACATTATCAAAATCAGCATTATAAACTTGAGAATTATTGGTGCTGTACAACTTCTCGATATAATTAACCCACACCTGTTCCTCAATGGCAATAGGAGTGGGACTGGCTCTGGTACCACAACCTTTGCCAATTAAGGACCAGAATGTCTTGGCTTGGCCATTATAAGAAGCTTCCCTCAGTTGTATCCAGAGGGCATCTTCCTTGGAGCGTTTTAAACGGGCCTTAAGCCTGACTCTCCTTCTTTTTAAGATAAACAACTTAGTCTTAGCTTCTTGGGTAAAGAATAAAAATTGGCCCCTTATAACTTTGTTTATTTCTCTGTTTATAGCCCATAGGGGATGAGGGACTACGAAGGATTGTTTCACACCTGGTTTCTTTTTCGCTCTAGACGTTACAGAATCTAAAAAGTTAATAAAACTCAACAACTCTCTCCCTTCCCAGAGGGGTAAATTCTCAACAGTAAAATACAAAAGAGGCACCACACTTACAAAGGTACTAGAGTTCCAAAAACATTTCCCTGAGTTGGAATCAAAATTCAAAAAATCTGTATCCAAACTCCACGGATCCACTTTCGGGAGATTAACGGAGACTGAAAGCATCAACGCATTATGGTCACTAAGGTTAGACTCAATGACCTTCATATCCTTCAATAGGTAAAAACAAGCATAATCTACCATGATAAAATCAATAATAGATTTTCCCTTATTTGATTTGTGCGTATAAGCTGCCGGGGTGTCAGACGGAAGCCTCCCATTTACTATTAAGCATTCGACATTATGTAGACCTTCTAAAATAAGTTTACCTCTTTTGTTAGTTTTAATTTTGGTAGGTAACTGGGCTGATGGTATATTCAAAGACTCTTCCATTTGAATATTTCTAAACAACTCCAACCCACAGTTAGATATATTACAATTCAAGTCCCCAAACATTAACACATGCGGAGTCGGGGAGATATCCAACGCTTTAGTTAAAAAAGTGAACAAAGTTTTTAGACCAGCATTAAAGCTACAATTGGGGGGAATATAAATATTTATCACAATCAACGATCTATTAGGGCAATCCTCAAATACATCTTTTAAGGTTATTGCTTGAAACAGTTTCCCTGGATCGAGATAGTGTGAATAATTCCATTGCAATCTATTAGATAACAAGCATGCTAATCCTCCCTTTGCATGGCCTCTTCTGGTGCTGATTGCGCTATAATCCAGAACAAAGTAATCTTTTTCCAAAGCTAATCTACCTTCGACCCAAGTTTCTTGCAAACAAATTATATCTGCCTTTTGAGAATGCAAGAAACATAATTTCTCCTTATAATCTTTGAAACCGGCAGTGTTCCATGAGATAAATTTCAGCTCTCTGTTAAAAATTAGAATGAAGTTTAGAACAGGGAGCAGATTTACTCGCAAGAACTCCAGGTAACCAGCTCCATTTAGATTGATCACCCTTCACTGTCTGCTTAAGGGGAGGGTTTTTATATGAAACTTGCCTTTCATTCCTAGCCACACAAATTTTTAAGTCCTCTGATCTAAGATTAGACCAATCCGACAACAGCCCACCCGTATTAGAGGGAAGTGATAGTGAAGAATTGGCAAGAATACTTTGAGTACGTTTTTCCCCAAAGTATGGCATGACATCTATCCCTCTAACTTGTAATTCCTCCGCCCACTGTAGAACAAGATTTAACACAACGTTCGAATGGAATTTCACCCTTGTAGATCTTATAGATTTCCCCACCAAGGAGTTAAGGAGAAATACAACGTCCAAATCGGACGTTTGAATTAATTTTAAACTTTCGATCTCTTTAAAACAGATCAGTAGGGCAGATCTATTTAAAATTAAATCTTGTTCAAATAAGGGAGAAAAATCAAGATACAAAGTATCTACATTTATTTTTTCTTTTGGGGGAATAACTGTCATTGAGGATGGAACCTGAAAGGGTCTTGCTGAAGGATTGAGAGAAATAAGGGACGGAATGACAGAAGGAGAAGTAACCTTAGAAACAACTTGGCAAGATCTTGCTATAGCATTACAATATGAAGAAAAAGGATTAACGGATGATTGGGAAACCTTGGGAAGGAAAGGATTAGTAAATCTTATAGGACCTAGACCAGTGGACAGGGGGTCCCCTTTAGGCGAAACAACCCTAGCTTCTACATGAGGGGTAGGAGACTGCTCCACCTGAGGAGAATCTTCTAGTATTGATTCTGCATTCTTATCAAAAAGAAGTTTTCTCTGTCTTTTTTTGGCGAATCTTCGGATGGGTTTCCTCTTCTTCATTCTGATCTTTTTGTGTTTCAAGGTACTCACTTTTTCCATCAATCCAGTATTTACTTTAGGAATCTCCTCTTCTTTGTTTGACGGCAAGGAGAATATCGGAAAGAGAGAGGGAATTTCAGTTTTAAGAATGAGTGGAGATGTTGATATTACCTCTATCTTATCACTGATGGGAGCTATACAATTAGCGCCAGCCGAAACCACTTTGGAAGGATTGGGGACAGCTGGGAAAACTACAGGATTCTTTGCCTTTTGACCTTCTGTCAAAGGAGGAGATTGAGCTGAATCCAAAACTGCCGAAGCGGTAGGAGCGCTTATTTTTGGAGGCACCAACAGAGAAGCCGATGGTATGGGGAGATCTGACACTAACTCATTTTTACTTAGCAAGAGAACTTGCAAAATTTGCGTTACAGTGTCAAAAATACACTCCGAACCTCCCACAAATTTTTCAAGTAAACTCAAAATCGAAGAAAGAATTGATTCCAAAGAGGACAATGAATTGGAAATTAGCCTCCCATTAATATTTGGAGAACCCTCAGCTAAATTATTCAACACTGGACCTGAACAAGATGTAAAATTTAATTGCGCAAGGGAAAAATCTAATTTATTAGATGGTGTGCTACTTAGAGGACCGGTACTCGAAATGGTTATTGCTTCCTCTAAATTAGGCATACCTTTAGAGTTCCCCTGTAGCGATCCCACCCGAACCCTATGAGCTGTTAAATCAATGTCAGGTAATGTAAAATCATTTCCTATTACAGGAGATTTAACTGACACAGCTGACAAAAGATCAGTATTCACTAAAACTTTAGGGACTTCCATAAATGCAACTTGGGGGTTGGTCAATTTTGCCAGATTTTGAGGGCATACTACCCGAAGATTCAAGGGGAGCATTCTGTTTCAGATGTGCATTGTTAGAAGACAGAGGCGAGCCCCTTAGTACTTCGGGACTGGCTAGAATAGGCAAGGATTGACTAGCAACCAAACTCAAACTAGAGGAAACATCAATAACCCCATTAACAGGCACCGAACCGTTAGAACCTGGAATTTCACTCGGGGACTGCAGATCAGTGGATTTATCTTTCCCTTTGTCCCATAAATTAAAAAGCTGACATTGGCCTTTCAATTGCATGGAAGATGCAATTTTGTTCCGTAGGGGGTTAGATTTGGTTTTAGACCCAGATCTCCCTACAATCACGCGCCCAGAGCGCAGTTTTTTAGCCGTCATGAGACAGAATATAAAGGGGAAAAAATAAATTACTGACAATTATAAAATATGAAGCCAAAAACCCTGAGATACAGTACAAGTCTATAGAGGCAATGGCACACAGATTTAATACCGAAGATCAAAGGGAGGGGGCCCAGCCCAGCCTACTTCAGCCTCTGACGGCCTCAGACGGTCCCGCCCTTGTCCCGGGCTTCTCCCGGCGCGCTCCCGCGCGCTCCCGCGATGCGGTGTCACAAGGGAGATTTATAGCCGCGCTGAGGCGGGGGAGGAGCCAGCAGGGAGAGCGGGTCAGCTGCTGATGATGCCGAGGGTCAGGCGCTCCTGGGACTAGTAGTCCTCGCCTGGCCACGCTCGCAGCCCTGCACTCACCACCGCCACAGAGGCTCAGTCCAAGATAGTTCCTTGCAGGCACAGCGCGCTTCCAACAGCGCAGTCACAGATAGCCAGGGGCGATGCGGGACCCGCGGAGCGGGTTCCGCGAGGAGTAGAGTAAGGAGATTACAGGAAGAGCAGCTCCAGCAACGCTCGCAGTCCAAAGCTCCCTCTTCAATCCACAAAGTTCACAGGTGAGAAAACCAACAAGGAAACTGACGCGCTGGTTTTAGCCGCGCTGAGGCGGGGGAGGAGCCAGCAGGGAGAGCGGGTCAGCTGCTGATGATGCCGAGGGTCAGGCGCTCCTGGGACTAGTAGTCCTCGCCTGGCCACGCTTGCAGCCCTGCACTCACCACCGCCACAGAGGCTCAGTCCAAGATAGTTCCTTGCAGGCACAGCGCGCTTCCAACAGCGCAGTCACAGATAGCCAGGGGCGATGCGGGACCCGCGGAGCGGGTTCCGCGAGGAGTAGAGTAAGGAGATTACAGGAAGAGCAGCTCCAGCAACGCTCGCAGTCCAAAGCTCCCTCTTCAATCCACAAAGTTCACAGGTGAGAAAAAGGGCTCAAGATAAAACCCCATTGGAATTTGTTAAATATAGTTAATGTTGACAAAAACAACTAAAAATGAGACATTTATTACTTAATCATACACTAGTTTAACAACCTTTTATGAATTTATAAATTATTATACAATACATTTAAATAACATAATAAAATTACTTTTTATTAATTCTATATATCTTGTTTACTGATTAGTTAATCTTATTTTTTACTTTAGGTGCGAATGTTTATTTGAATTTAAACTTCAGAACAACAATTTTCATTTAATGAAATATATTTACAGAAATTAAATGTTTAATTTAAAATTAGTTTACTTGAGCACTCACATTTGTTTTTGTTCTACATACAAAATATATAACACTAATTTACATTAATATTTAACATAAAAGTTATTTTACTATTTTTTTAGTCTAATAAACTCTTTGAATTTACCCTATACCTTACAAAAGTGAGACAACACAGTCGAAGCAGAAATCTCTGTGTGTTACAAAGTATATTAAAGCTGGAAAAAGTTTGTAGAAATAATTTATGTTAAATATTAATGTAAAATAAGTTGTATATGTTTATTTGAAATGTAGTAATAAATAATGATTTGCTATAGCACTTTAATTTAGTTTTGAAAAAAATCTTTAATTAATTTAATTATATTAATTAAAATTAAGATTTGTTTCCTGAAGTTTAAATTAAAACATAAATTATCATCTATAGTAAAAGATGTTTAACTATGCATTAATAATTATCAAAAGTCAATATGGAATTTTTTTAAAGCAAGCTAATTTAATTTCAATATAATTTATTCTTACATTAATCTTTAAATGAAAGAAAAGTTATTCAAATATTGCATCATGAACTAAAAATATGTTTTACTGTTCTTTTCAACATTCTATCTAATTATACTGTGCCTATTTAGAACAAATTAATTTAGTACTATTTCCTTTGGGGTTTTATTTAAAGTCCATTTATTTTCTATGTGAGGGTGTTGCAGTACCAGTGGTTGGAAATGTGGGGTGATGGACTTCCTACTGTTTTTACACAGTAACATACACATGTAAAGAAGGCTACCCCCTTTTTTCAGCGAGAGGAGTGTATAAGTCTACATTTTTGAGTAACTTTATGCTCAGAATTTGTAAATAGTCAAAAGTAGTAAAGTTACTAACAAGTGTAAGAGTAAATTAAATGTGTAAATTACTCACAGGTTTCATATACCTTTGTGAATGTTTAACATCACAATTTTGTCATTAAAGTTTTTGAGAAGTTTACTTAACATGGATTGTTCTGATTTTGTAATACCGTCCAATGATATTTATATGAAGGGCATCACACAGTGTTGTGTAAAAGCATCAACTACCATACCAGGGGGCTGGTTTTGTGTTTGGCAGACGGGTTACTGAAACACAACCTGGTGGGTATCAGGCCCACCTTATTATAAGTGTGTTATATCCTATAGATTTTCTAATAAGGCTGACAGAATACCCGTCACTTTGTGATGAAATAGCCAATCAAATATAACTCAGGACCTTTGCTTCTTATGGAGAGGGTACTCCATCACAAAGTTGATGGAGAACCCTGTCCACTAATAGACTGAAAGAATGCTCTCTTTAGATTGGAATGTGACATTTCCAATAACGGTGTCCCATCTGGCTTGACTGTCAGAAAGCCTAATCCCACAGCCTTGGATGCCCTTAGGTGAGATAGTGCAATGTCCTAAATCAATTATGTGCCCCCCCCCCCATTCAATGAAAAACCTGGTATGGATGTCCCTCAGTTAATCCCTCAGATTGTTGTTGGCATGGGTGACTCACAGATTCTCAATGCCAGAGGGACGCCCTGCATGTTCTGGCAACTGTCCCTAGAGTAGCATTTTTTCTGTACATATCAAGTAGGGAATTTGTGCTAGGTGAATGCTATTCCAACAGGAGAGGGACAACATTACTCCCCCATTCTGACAGGCTGGTGTACCAGTGCTTAATTTGAGCCAGTGGTTTACGATGCTCAGTACGGCAGTTAATCACCAACACCGGCGTTTGAGCACCAGTTTAGAACATATTCATTTTGGGTAGGCACAGAGAGATTATGTGATTCACCCAGACTCACAAGATGTTGAGCAGATATTGAGACTCAAATCTGTTCCCCAGCTCCAAAGTCAGCAGCTTTGGCCATTTCCTACATCCTCTGCCCACTCGTAGGGTTTGTTGGTGATGTGTGAGGCAGTGCTAACAGGCGAAATGGGCTGGTTGAAGCTGCCTCCTGACGGGAGCCCCAGCACCAATCGTTTTACAAATTAACCACTGTTGTGTACCCCATACACGAAACCAGTTCCAGAGTAGTGTACAAGCAGATGCATATTCCAAAAATGCTACTCTGTGGTTCTGTGATCAGGATATGGCTTTCCCAAGTAATGCAAAGGAAAAACCAAGTGACGAAACTCAAAGTGTTACAGCAAACAAATGATGGACGGAATGCTGACAATTCAAACATTCTCCCCAGTCAAAAGATCTGGGTTAAATCCATTGTTATTTTGCCCACTACGCCACCCAGTTTGGACCCAGCCATATGCAAATCAGTATTGACCCTGTGCCTCATGGGAACAGTCCAGACCGAACTGTCAGGCCAGGTCCTCCCTGGACCAGAAACAAGCATCCTGGGACCGGTTTCAGGGTATGTCACCCTTCTTCAGCCAGGCTAGCTTGAATCCAGTGGCACAGTGAGCAAGGGATCCACGTCTGGGCATATCCATCCCACTTAGGGCGAAAAGTGTTACAGACAACAAATGATGGACGGAATGCTAACAATGCAAAAAATCCGCCAGTCAAAAGATCTGGATTGCATCCATCGTTCTTTTGCTCACTACACCACCCCAGTATGGATCCAGCCATATGCAAATCAGTCTTGACCCTATGCCTCATGGGAAAAGTCCAGACCGAACCCACAGACCAGGTCCTCCCTGGGCCAGAAACAAGCATCCTGGGACCAGTCTCAAGGTATGTCACCCTTCTTCAGCCAGGCTTGCTTGAATCCAGTGGCACAGCGAGCAAGGGACCCAAATCTGGGCATACCCATCCCACTTATGGCGAAAAGTGTTACAGCAAACAAATGATGGACGGAATGCTGACAATGCAAACATTCTCCCCAGTCAAAAGATCTGTGTTAAATCCATTGTTCTGTTGCCCAACACACCACCCCAGTTTGGACCCAGCCATATGCAAATCAGTCTTGACTCTGTGCCCAATGGAAACAGTTCAGACCGAACTGCCAGGCCAGGTCTTCCCTGGACCGGAAACAAGCATCCTGGGACTGGTTTCAGGGTATGTCACCCTTCTTCAGCCAGGCTAGCTTGAATCCATTGGCACAGTGAGCAAGGGACCCCCATTGGGGCATACCCATCCCTCTTTGAGCGAAAAGTGTTACAGCAAACAAATGATGGACGGAATGCTGACAATGCAAACATTCTCCCCAATCTAAAGATCTGGGTTAAATCCATTGTTATTTTGCCCACTACTCCACCCCAGTTTGGACCCAGACATATGCAAATCAGTCTTGACCCTGTGCCTCCTGAGAACAGTCCAGACCGAACTGCCAGGCCAGGTCCTCCCTGGACTGGAAACAGGCATCCTGGGACCGGCTTTAGGGTATGTCACAATTCTTCAGTTAGGCTAGCTTGAATCCAGTGTCACAGTGAGCAGGGGACCCACGTCTGGGCATACCCACCCCACTTAGGGCAATGTGTGGCACACACAGTACTGCACTAAATGTGTGTTGAAGTAACCTGTGTAAAAAAAATAATTGGGACCCAGAGATCTTCTGACACTTTTACTGCAGCAGATGTAACATTTTCAACAATAGTCTCAGAGTGTCAGGTCCCTTATAATATTATAATATTATTTAGTACTAAATAGTAAATTTAAACATTTGAAAGTGCATATACTTAACCTATCTGACTCTCTGATGGATCATACTTCTGACTATGGTTGTTTAGTACCCCTCCACAAGAATGTCCAACTCCTCTGGAGTGAATTTGAGGGCCCTACCACCTGCACCTTTAACTATGGTGGTCCCCATCAAACATTAGTGAGCAACATCAGTGGACTGAGTGTGCTACAGGGGGTGGTTGGAAGGCAAATTACTTCATTGGCCTAAAAAACTATTATGTCAACATGGTGTATTTTCCATCAACAGGCGCTTATACTGTCGACGACAGGTGTCGCCAGTCACAGATCACTGTAACCAACGAGGACCGCTCCACAGCAGTAAGATAGATACAGCATTGCCTAACTAAACCATTGTCCATGATGGGATTGTCAGGTATGTGCCATGTGAGGGCCATCCTCAAAAGTCATCATTGCCATCATAGGGTATGCCTAACAAATGGCAGACAAGTAGTACATCTTTGATGGTAGCACCTGTCTGTCAATTGCAATATTTCTTCTGTCAATAACAACTGAAATCCCCCAATTATAATCAATAGATGTACACCCTCCAATGTGTAATTTCTGTAAGCTTTATTGGATTTGAAAAATATCTAAAAAAAATTGCATTTTGTAAATAAAGAGATACTCTGTTTCCCAGAAAAGGACCAAAAAACGGCGTAACCAAGCGGAAAAAAAGAAAAGAAGGGGGGCAAGGTAAGATAGACACTACTGGATCTTTGCACCAGCGTGTACTGTCACCTCACTCTTTTTATTAAGGTAGTAAACCACACCAATAAAGATTGTTGTGGATTCACTAACCTTTTTTAACTCTTCACCCTTTCACGTCTAAACTTTTCCTGAAGCCCTCATACCCACATGCATCAACTGGCAGGAACAAAAGATCTCCGATAAAGAGCCCCTTTATGGGTGCCCGTCAGACATTGCAGCGCCAGTCTGACGAGGAGGAAAACCCATATGATTAAGCATGACACCAATCTTGCTGGGTGTGTGAGGGTTTTAGTTCTGAAAGGGGGATTCCCCAACCCCCTGCTTTTCTTCTTTTCCACTTGGTTACGTAGTTTTTTGGTCCTTTTCTGGGGAACAGTGTATCTCTTTTCGTAGATAGTTATGGTTCAAGGTCTGATACACTGGACCCCGTAAAATATTGCCCTTCCTACTCCCTCCCTTTGTTGATACATTGTGTAAATAAATACACACTGTATTGAAAATAAACAGAATATAAATAATTTTCTACATTATAACCTTTAATTTAATAAACATTTAACAGTAAACATTAAAAAACATAAAATGTTTCTGTTTGTGCAATTAAGTTATTTGAGAAATAATCATTTTAAATTATTCATAATTACATAAGTTGTATGCCAATTTCTTTGTGTGTAAGTAACGTCACCAACATTACACACATTGTAGCAGTATTATGGGTGTCTCCTTTAATAAAGTATGAATACTTTATATTTCTGTGTCTGTGAGGAAATTGCTGTACTATATTGTTTGGCTGTGGGACGTTACAGTGCAATACACTCACAATACAATCTTGGATCCAGTCAAGCTTGTTTGTAAAACCCTTAGCTCTAACCTCCGTAGCTGTAGTTTTGAGCAGTCAGGCTTAAATAAAGGAACAAGTGCAAAGCATTTAATAGTATTAGGGGTGGGTGGAACTTTTATTCCTGCCGACAGAATTGGAGTCATTTAGTAATTCTGTGTTAGTCCTTGTTAGAACTGGGGGTCGCTAGTTGGCAGAGGTAGCTACCTTTGACCAAATAGGGACCCTTGCTGCTAGTCAGGGAAAGAGGGGTACACTCCTGGATAACCCCTGCTCACCCCCTTGGTAGCTTGGCACGAGCAGACAGGCTTATCTCAGAGGCACGTTGTAAAGCATTTGTGAACGCATACAGTAATACAGTGAAAACAGTACAAATGGACACCAAACCAGTTTAGAAAAATAAGTAATCTTTACTAGACCTAACACAAGAACAAACAACAAACGTCCACAATACTGTAATCAAAAATAAGACTTTAAAATGATATAAATAGTTTAGTTCAATGTAGATGGTAAATGCAACACTTTACTCTTAAAGTACCTTGGATGCGTCACGCAATACCAACAAAAGGGTTGCAGGGAGGTGATGCATCGGTTCCTTGCTTCGGGGGAGGTGATGCATTGGTTCCTTACTGCAGTGCAGGGGAGGTGTTGCGTCAGTTCCTTACCGGAGAGGAGGTGATGCGTCAGTTTCTTACTGTGCTCCGGCTACGATGCAATAAGATGGCGCCACGATGTGACGATCCAGTGCAACAGAATGGCATCTGTGCGGCGACTCGGTAAACTCTTGAGCCGCAACTGGCCCTGCAACCCGCTTCTCCAGTGATGCGACGGTGACCTCTGCAGCGGCGATACACTTCAGCGGTAAGGCGACACGCTTCGTCGGTGATGCAACGGCAAACAGTTGCACCTGCGGCGGCACCCTTCTTCAGCGTTGTGACGGCAACTGTTGCTGCGGCGACATGCTTCTCCTCGTTGCGTCGCACTTACAGCTCCGAACGACACCCAGTCTCCATAGGGGCCAAACAACAGCAGGCACCTCCCTGCAGGTTGAATTCCCAGCAAGGAAATTCAGGGGGAGCTGGTGGTGTAGTCTTTGTGTCCCTGAGACTTCTTAACAGGAGGCAACCTCAGCTCAAGCCCTTGGAGATCTTCCTCAAGATAGTAAAAGTACACACAAAGTTCCTTTTCTCCTTTGCTTGGCAATAAAGTAACCACTGCAGGCCAACTCCAAACAGCACAGTATAGTGAGAGGTGGTCCCAGTGCATTATTTCTTAAGAACACACAAAAACTAGAGCCTATTTAGACAAAATAGCACTATTACCTTTATAGATTACAATTTCAATGCTATTTAATCACATTGATTGTTACAATGCTTGTCAATGAGCACATAATTAGGAAGGCTTTATACATCAAGTGCCCCACAACAGTGGGAGAAAGGAGAGGGAAGGTTAGTGTGTCAAGTGAGTGTTGTAAAACTGTAAAGAGAAGATAGTGGCATCATATTTATCACAAAATAAATTACAAAAGAGATGGTTCAATGAAGACGCAAACTTGGGTAATTGTTTGATTACATTGCCATGGTTATAAGTACATTATCACAGTTACAAATCACTGTTGATAGATAACTGGCATAGGGAAGTGACACAGTTGACGTTTCGACCCCCAATTGAAGTTAGGCTACTTGGATCCTTACTGCAGGGTTTTCCTCAGGACTAAAACAAAGGGGCACCATACACCACCCTTGACTGAAAGTGGTAAAGGCTCCAAAGGGCAGAGAGTGGGCAGTTGGCATTGTGCAGAAAATGTAGATACTTTGTAAATAGTGATGTGGTAGATTTCTATTTTAATGACCATGGACTGCAAGGTTCCATTATTCATATGGATTAAATATCTTCAAATTGCCAACTTGTGCTTGCATTTCCCAATTTTGCCTAATGTGTCAGTCTTTTGTAATTTATTTTGTGATGAATATGATGCCATTATCTTTTCTTTACACCTTTAAAACCCCACTTGATGCACTAACCTTCCCTCTCCTTTATTTCACTGTTGTTGGGCACTTGATGTATACAGCCTTCCTAATTATGTGCAGATTGACAAGTATTCCAACGTTCAATGTAATTAAATAACATTGAAATAGTACTTTCTAAAAGTGTTTTTTTCAAACACAGAATGTAAAAATCATCCACACTAAAAGATGTGTTTTAACATTCTGAGTTCAGGCATACTAAACTCTATTCTCCTATCCTGTTCCTAGGGTCAGTTAGGGTTAGAAGATGTAATAATAAAACTGCCCATTCTGGCCTATGGGAACAGATAGCCTTGCAATAGTGAAAAACAATATTGGCTGTAATTCACTATCAGGACATGCCACACACACCAGGGCATGTCCTACCTTTTACAATGCACCCTCCCCTTGAGCCTACCTTAAGGGTGTCTGACATGCAGAAAAGGGAAGGTTTAGGAAATGGCAAGTGTGTGCACTCGCCAAGTCTCTTCCAAAAACTGTTTAACATCCCGCGCCATATCTCACAAGACCGGATAAGACTTGAATTCGGGCTAAAGAATCAGACCATGGCAAGACAGGAAGCACTGGTCAAATATTATTGGAGAATGCGAGCAGCAGAGGACGACTCCCTGGTACATTGCTGTTGGCTGGAAGTCGAAAAGCAATCAAAACTGACCAACTCGATTCATTCATTCCTAAAAAAATCAATTGAGGCTTTAAAGTTAGAGGAAGTATGGCAAACAACACTGTCCTACTCAGAGTTTAAACAATTGGTCAACAAAACAGTTAACCAAATGTCCCAAGACCAGGATAAAGCCACGCTGTCCAAGAAAACAAACGCATGGACGGTGCTCCCGACATATAAAAAGCTAGCGCCCCAACCATACCTTCTGGAACACTTCGCAAACCGAATGAAACAGCAATTAATTCTACTGAGACTGGGAGTGTATCCTACCAAAGACTTAACTCCTAAATGGAAACGCACCTGGCCCTCAATGGATTGTCGCCTTTGCGGACATGGTGATCAATCAGTGCTCCACCTACTCTGTATTTGCCCGGCACTATTACCCGAACGGAAAAAACTGCTGCGGCCGTTGCTGAAAAAAGAGCAGATTAGGACATGCAGATCCGCAGTAATAAAATGTTTAGGAGGGTCAACAGTGCAACTGGCATGTAAATCACTAAAGTTTTTAAGACTCGCTCCAAAAGCGCTAGAAAGGAAAGATATAGAACTTGATTCAGAAAACGCTCAGACATTCACTCCAAAGCAAACATAAGCAAAAGAATCAGACTCCTCAAGCCAGATCAACTCCATAAGACTAATAGGCATTAACTGTACTATCTTCCTTTACTTATCCATGTTTTAATAATCAAATGTTTTAATTGGAATTTTATCAACTAACTAGTGTTTATACATGAATTTTAAATCGCAAGTGTTTATGTGTTTCTAGCGGTTAATCCGCTCTTTGTATGATTTAAACCAAAT
The DNA here is from genome assembly GCF_964263255.1 of Lissotriton vulgaris. Classification (NCBI taxonomy): domain Eukaryota; kingdom Metazoa; phylum Chordata; class Amphibia; order Caudata; family Salamandridae; genus Lissotriton; species Lissotriton vulgaris. Next base: position 1,298,372,673 of record NC_141695.1, on the reverse strand, counting down.
CAAATAAAGTATTACTTATCTTAAGTCGACATAGCATTCCCAGACTGCACACAGGCTCTGCAATGGTAGGCCTGAGTCACATTTTACAGGCTGCTTCAGTGGGTGACACAATCAGTGCTGCAAGCCCACCTGCAGCATTTGATTTACAGGACCTGGGCACACATGGTGCACTATACTAGGGTCTGTGAAGTAAATTAAATAAGCCAATCATGTAGTCACTAATCCATTTCCACAATTTAAAATAGGAAGCACTTGCACTTCGGCACTGAATAGCAGTGGCAAAGTGCCCAAAGCATCTAGACCAGCAAAAACATAGCAAAAACACAGAAGGCAACAGCAGAAAATGAAAGGGAGACCCACACCAATAGTGCCAGGTCTAACAGTCGTGTAAAATGGAATTGCTATATTCTGCCGTTCCACTGGCAGAATCAAATCAGCACTGTTATGGTTTTAAACAGTGCTGGAAGAGGGAGAAGACCCTCTATGTTTATAAAATACTGCAGATTAAACTTTAGCCTGCAGTGGTGTTTAAATATAGAGGGGTTGCTCTCTCTTCCAGATCTGTTTAAACAACTGCAGTGCAGTATATACCCCTTAGCACTCTTACATAAGTATGTAAGGGTGCTGAGTGGTATTCCCTGGAGTGAATACCCTTCAGTGCCCTACATACTAGTTTTAGGGCACCGATGGGGGTACACAACACTGTAGGGCACTGTAGACTACACTTGGTGCCCTTACGTAAGTATATAGGTGTACTAAGGGGTATGCGTTGGAGTGGATACACCTTGGTGCCCTTACATAATTATGTAAGGGCAACAAGGGGTATGGACTGCACAATGTGCCCATTCCGCCCCTTCATGGAATTTAACAGATTTCTACTGAATTGTAATGTAATTCCAGATCCTCTCAATGAAACTTTGCCAATCCTTTCCACCCCTAAAGAGTACCAAAACAATCAAATATGAAAGTCACACAACACACAATTTAACACCAATTTATAAAAACATATCTTATTGTTATGGGTATTTAGACATCAAAGGAAACTAAATCCAACAAAGGGTTATAGAGATATCGTTTTTTAAGTAAAACTTAAATGTATGCTTTTCACTAATAATTTAAACAAGCACTGGCAACTACTGCAGTAAGCTGAAACTTTGTAAAACGTTTATAGAATTATGTTCTGGTAACCCAGCTCACACCAGTGAACTGCTCTCGCAGGGAGCAAGTCAAGGGGGCCAGTGAGAACATCTAGAGCAGTTACCTTGCCACCAAAGAGATACAGGATGCTGAATAGGATGTAGTATGCTGAGAATACTGTGCGGTCATCAGAGGGCTTCCTAGGGGTATGCTCTGCTGTCTGCAGACTTGGTCGGATGACTTTGGCCACAGGGGTAGGTGTCATTTGAAATCCTGAAAGGTCAAGCAAAGGTCCAGTTGACACTGGACTACTGATCTCTAGTCACAATAAAACCAGCAGTTATCTTTGGCAGAGGCTAGTGTCTTTCCTGGGCAACCAAGCTGCACTTCTCCCAAGTCCAGTGGTCCTGTGTTCTATTTTTGGGCATCAGGTCTTGGTCTTCCTGGTGGCTGCCACAAAGAGGAAGGAGGTGGAGGGGATGCAGGGGGAGCACCGGAAGGGGGTAGTTTCATAACAATCTTAAAAAAGAAGACTCTTCCTCCTGGTTGCATCACAGACTCCCTGTCCAATCCCTGCGCTGCTCTCATGCTCTGAGAGCAGCACTGGAATTGGCCTGGGTGGGCTGCTTTGCCGCTCCACTCAGGACAGGGAATCTGTGCACACTTAGAAGTGCACATGCCAGTCCTCCTCCCCCTCCTATGGCCCTGGCCCGCCCTTCCCTATACATGCTGACTCAGCCAGGAGGTGAAAAATAAAACAATGATAGAATATTGCTTTATTTTTCACTTGCTGGCTCTGAACCAGTTGGGCGACGCTCCTCCGCCATTGCCGAGGCGCCACCCCTAAGCAATGGCGATCTTGCTACTCGCCAAGCAGGCTTCATCATCTTCTCTTGGCCCTATGACTGGGAACAGGAAGTCAGCCAAGTAACTCTTGCAGTCACCTCTTTTTTTCTGGGGCTCAGGAATGACATTTCTGTGAGCTAGGCACCACAGGCACAGTACTTCTATTTGCTAGCCCAAGGATCAACAGGTGCAGTCCAGCCTTTGGTGTAGCCTCTCTTGCCAGGTACATTGATCAGCAGGGCAGTCTTTCTTCAGTCCACTTTCCAGTCCAAATGTTATCTGAGGTCTTAGTGATATATGTATGCCTAGAAAGTCCTCGCGGGGAATGCAGAAGTTACCAGACAAAGGGCTACTCGGTCCCTCCCCACCTGATGACAACTTCCTGTCCCAGAGTGCACTATTCTACCCACTCTCAAGACGGCAGAACCCATCTCTCTCTATATGGAGTTTGTTAGCCCATCCAAGAGATGTGGCTACCTGAGGGCAAAAATGCCCATGGGAAAACCGGTTTAGCAACTGTTTTCCCCACTCTGTCGCTGATATAAACCTCCCTACTAGGATATAAAAAGCAACCCCTCTCATGTATGCTCACTATTTGCCCTTCAACGTCAGCATCCCTTTTGATTTGAAGCTCGCCTTTTGGGCTCATACCCTTTGTGGATTAATGCCAGAAAGATGTAGCACCTCATTCAACAGCAGGCCTCTATTATTTACTTTCCTGGAAATCATTCATAATTCTCCCTAGGTGGCAGAAGGTTGTTTTATGGCCATCACGTCCGACTGGCCGACGGAATACTTGAACAACAGAGTTGCAACTTTCTAAATAATGCTTTTACGCAGAAGTTACATTACATTCGACTTGAGCTAAGTTTAATGTAATGATTCTTCTGATACCCTGAAGTACCAACTTTATTAGTCCCATTCTGAAGTTAGCACAGCTGAGTGGCAAGAGTTTTACCCTGTACTCTCCAAATAGCTACTAGCCTTTCCCAGTAAAAACAACAATTTGGGGTTTATATTGTTAGGTCATGTAAAAATATATGTTCGTCTTTTTCATAGACTTTTTCGGCCACCTCAGCATGACATATATAGCTTAAAATGTGAGGTGGGGATTTTGCCATTTGTTTAAATGGCAAAGTAAAATTAGCAGTTTAAAACTTTTCTCTCAGTCTGTAATGTCAGACTGGGAGACTAGTTTTACTTCGTCACACTCCAGGTGCCACAGAGAATGCTGGAAACCATGTTCATCACCACCCCCTTTTCTGAATCGTTTTTGGCCACTATAGGTGTGGCAGGGTATACTCAGACATGAGTCCCTTTCTCAATGCACCATCAGGATTCAAGCAAGCTGGGCCGAAGAAGGCTGAAATGCCAGAAACCGGTCTCCGGTAGCTTGTCTCCTTTCTGGTGAAGAATTGGCTTGGTAGTTTAGTCTGCCCTATTCCTATGATGCACTGGGCCAGGGACAGACTGATTTGCATATAGCCAGGTTCTGAGCTGGGATGGTGCAGTGAGATAAATAACGGTGATGGATCAAGCCCTGATCTTTGGACAGGGTAAGAGTGGTCTGCTTAATTCTGACACTCTGTTCATCACCACCCCCTTTTCTGAATCGTTTTTGGCCACTATAGGTGTGGCAGGGTATACTCAGACATGAGTCCCTTTCTCACTGCACCATCAGGATTCAAGCAAGCCGGGCCGAAGACGGCTGAAATGCCAGAAACCGGTCCCCGGTAGCTTGTCTCCTTTCTGGTGAAGAATTGGCTTGGTAGTTTAGTCTGTCCTGTTCCCATGATGCACTGGGCCAGGGACAGACTGATTTGCATATAGCCGGGTTCTGAGCTGGGATGGTGCAGTGAGATAAATAACGGTGATGGATCAAGCCTGATCTTTGGACTGGGTAAGAGTGGTCTGCTTAATTCAGACACTCTGTTCATCACCAGCCCCTTTTCTGAATCGGAAACCATGAGGGGCACTTGAGTTTACAGGCCTGATTATCCCTGGTACCATATACTGGGGATGTCTAAGTAAGTTAACTTTGCCAATTAGATATAAGCAAATCAAACAAACACTTTTAAGGGTCAGAGCACTGGCAGTGAGCTCTGGTTATCAGGCTTCATTGCACTTTTAAAGTAGAAAAACAGCAACATCAATTCAAACCTTTGTGGGTGATCATGCAAAAAGATGCATTTTCTTACAGTGTCCATGTAATGTGTGTGGCCAGCATCCACCTAAAGATAGATACATACATACAGACCATGCGGGACAGACACATCATTAAGAAGGACAAGCTAAACTGTAATACCATAGAGGAACTGGAACAGCAATTGCAATCAGAACTTTTGCATGGCATCAGAATTTAGACGACCATCCCACTGATTGTGAAGATTAGGGCACTGTTATGTGGAAGAGGTGTAGCGTAGCGGCCCGGGTGCCTAACTCCGGACTACGTGGTTCACGGTTCGATCCTCGGTGCCGGCAGCAGATTAGCCCAGCGCCATGTGACTCTGGGCAGTAGATTTACTAAAGGCAAGAGGGGATTTTGCGCTTATAGTGTTTATATTATCAGGATTTTATTAGACTTAGCAAATGCTCTAAGGTTGAGATACAGTCCCTGCCTGTAACTGTAAGTATAGACAAACAATGTCTGTCTATCAAACAACCATAACACAATTCTCCTCCTGAGCAAATACTAAAACCTTATCGTAGAATCAATCCATAGGTCAACATCAAAAAACAAATTTATAGAAGAGATATAAGATAAGTACAATATATTTCAAAACTTCTTCTTTATTTTCTTCTTTTCAGTCACTCTGTACTTTTCATTCATTTTTTGTGTGTTTACTTTGCCAACACGTGTTTCATCCTAACTTATACAGCTTATGGACTTCATCAGGGCTAGAAGCAAATTAAACAAATTGAAATTACTAAAAATTCATAAAAATTTAGGTAATAAAAAACCATAAGTACATTATCTCAACACAAGGATCAATTATCTAAGATTGTAACGCTTGATTAACCACTTGGATGCTAAGGGTGGTGCCTGCATATCAATGTAATTTCCATTGAAATCAATGGAAATTCCATGACGAGTTACCCTTGTCATTAGCGGCGAAGAGGTTAATTATTCCTAATTAGGAGATGCCATTTTTCAAGCGAATACAAAACACTAATCATACTGTCAGTTCTAACTTATGCTCTATTAAGGGCCAGTACATTTTTGAACAGTTTACATTGATCCTATTTACAATTTACAGTACCAATTCCTCTTTTAGCACTTCTTTTCAGAGAAATTCTTTATAGCGACGCTTATTAAAATGATCAAGGGAGATCCTACAACATACGGGAAAAAGGTGAAATACCTATATACATGTTCTTCTACATTTCCTGTACCATACATTGACATTATTAGATAGTATACTACGCAAATTCCACAATTTCACATATTGCAAATACATAAAAGTGCTAGACTCACCGATTGTCTATCTTTTATCACATATATATTGGCAAACCCAAAGGTGAAAGACACTTGAATTCATCCTAAAGAGGGCTTGAACCTTCCGAAATCCAGTTTAGAAAAAAACTTAAAACGCATCTGTTTCAGTAGATAGCTTGGTTGGGAGGAGGGGGGACAGTCACTCCACTTGTCATAGCGCGGGGACATGCCAGTGGCGTAACCAGGCGCTTAATAAATGTCCAATAATAATAATAATAATAATGTAATGAGATCCAATAAAATATATATCCATTCATTGCATTATTTTTATCAAAAGTCCTATTAAAAACCTAGAGGGTTCATTACCTAGGTAAAACACATATAAATGTGTATCGTGTTGCCTTGTCTGTTTACGTATCTCTATATGAGTAGATAGGAAGCCTGTCAAGAAACATAAAAGGGGAGGAGAACTATATTAGTGAAGATATATATATCTCCAATTATATTTCTATGCGTATATTAAATATCAGAACAAGGTTAGTCAGCAATCCATTCATAAATGCATATCAATTTTTGGGACTGGTACCAACAAATATGTTGATCGGCAATGGGCTCCAGATTTGCATCGTCATTTGCCTGTCTCTTTATGGGACGGTTTGAGGCGGTGCATATCTGAGGGGAAAACCAGGGTCAATTTGGCAGGAATATATAATGTATTATGGCAGGTACATTGACAATTGTCTCTTGATATGGACAGGAGGAGTAGACAAATTAAAGGAATTTTTTGCCTTCCTAAACAACAATACCTTTAATATCAAATTCCCCATGAACTATAATGCTAAAACCCTGGTCTTCTTAGATGTGGAATTGTTTGTGGAGGGTGATAAACTGAAGAGCAGAATGCATAGAAAAGAGACCTCATGTAACTCATTGCTACATGCAGAAAGTGCTCACCCCAGAACTCAAATAAATGCAATTCCCTATGGAGAATTTTATAGAGCCAGTCCACTTTATCTTCATTGGCACCTGTCTCTGCATCTACTCATAGAATTAAGTCAGTTCCCGATCCCGTACTCACGGAAGGCAAAACTATAAGGGGGGAGGGCTTTCACCCTAAAGCAGGAATAGACACTGTAGATTCACCGTTGGTGCCCGCGGTAAGGAGCCCCGGCCTTGATTCTAATCCCCTTGTACATGTCTTTACACCGGGAGTGAGGGCCACTGGGAGCACTGCACTAAGGATTCTGAGTTGGAATGTAGCAGGTCTTGCTCGCAACTTTAATATCCCCAATTGGAACACTTTTGTTGAATCCTTCGGGATCTGTATTTTGCAGGAAACTTGGTGTTTAGAACGCCGTCACAAGGTGGATTTTACTACCTACTTTGTCCCTGCATCACAACCATCTGGTAGCAAAGGGCGCCCATCAGGTGGCCTCTTAATTTGGGTCAGCATTTCTCTGGGCCTATCCGTTAGGCACATGCCCACAAAATCCCCTGACCTACAGAGATTATCAGTCAAAGGCCCGGGGGGGGGGAAAGTTGGAATTATTTAACATCTATCCAAGGGGGGCAAGGGGCGGTGTCTCTATGTTGCCACTCACAGGTATAGAGGAAGAACTTGGAACCTGTAACGCCGACTCTCTTGTACTATTACCTGGGGACTTTAATTGTTCCTTCAAACCACTTGCCAGTGAGGACATTTTAGACACTTGGGAGGAAGATATTAGGAGATGCATTCCTCTGCTCACACTCAAACCCATTAAAAAATGGACACAGGGGGCTATAGATCTTAATGCCCTCTGCATGGAATTTGGCTTAAGGGCAACCAACGGTAGATCCAAGTCTGATCCCAATGGGGCACACACATATAATAGGGTTGGTCATACCTCCCGTATTGATTACATACTCTTGAATCACAGGCTCTGGACACTCTTGCTTGACATGGAGGTCTTACCAACCACTGATAGTGATCATAACCAATTAGCTTTGACTTTGTCCTCCCCTTGGAGGGGTATGAGGCCAAATCCACCCCCCCCCCCACTTATGGAAATCAACGCATGAAGTATGCCCTTCGAACTATGGAAGGCGGCTCAAATGGAGAAAAATTGCTATGGATGAAGGGAAGATGACTTTAGCAACATCCATAATGACCAATGCGAAAGCACGGCTTGACTCCATAAGCCCAAGTAAACTGGATGCCCCGTGTCTTTTCGCAGAGACAACTACAGCCTTGGGAGAATTGTTTACTACCAATCCAGCAGGTGGGAGGCTTAAGAAAACAAGTGCTCCTAAAGGCAGAGCAAGTTGGTTTTCCCCTGCCTGTCGCTCTGCAAAATGTGAACTCATCAGAACAGTGAAATCCAAGGACACCAACCTTATCAAACTCGCTAGGAAAAGCTACTGGAAGGCACTAGCCACAGGCTAGGCTTGAGTATGAAACCCAATTTTGGACTGATCTAAAGGCGGCTAGCTCCAGGAAAGATTCGAAGGGTTTTTGGGAACTGTTGAGAGTGAAGTACAAACCCGAAGACTCCCTAATGACATGTAACATAACTGGGGAGGTGTGGTTTGCTCACTTTTCCCAGCTCTACTCCCTAAGTGGGGGTCCCAAAGCCAGCCCAATGGCTCAACCGTCCATTGAACATTTACACATCGAAAGTTCTGACTACAATGAGGCCAATCTATTCTATGCCAAAGAGGTAAAGGGGGCGATTAAGTGCCTGGTCCCGAACAAGGCTGCGGGACCCGACGGAATCCCAGGTGACCTACTTAGGGTTAACACAGAGGAGTGGAGTAGTCTTATTGCCGCACTTTTGAATGCTGCTTTGATGGGTGGGCGCCTGCCGGATTCATGGAAGGGAGCGGAGGTCGTCCCAATTTTCAAAAAAGGGAGCCGGGACGACCCTGCAAATTATCACCCAATCAGCCTACTAGACTCCACACAGAAGGTAGCGGGTAAGGTAGTCCTAGGGAGGATCCTACAGTGGATTGAGGAAGAACAGATACTCTCGGACTTTCAGGCTGGGTTCAGATTGGGCACTGGAACCATTGAACAGACATTCCGGTTATTAATGATCTACTGGAAAGTGGTTGTTCTGGGTAAGGGCAGTTTGTACCTTGCCTTCATAGACTTACGAACCGCCTTCGACCTAGTCCCACGGGAACAACTGTGGCACTTTTTGGACGCAATGGGTATCCCCCGTACCTACTTAATATGCTTATAAAACTACACGAGGACAACTTTGCACAGATCAGGTGGGGTGACCAGGGTCAAAAAACATCTTGTATTCCTGTGAATAGGGGAGTCCGCCAGGGCTGTGTGCTAGTCCCCACTCTGTTCTCTTTATACGTTAACGGAGTGGTGGAGCATCTTATTAAACATCCAGCTGACGCACCCTCCCTGGCCGGCAGAAAAATCCCCACTCTCCTATTCGCAGATGACACCCTCAAGATCTCAAAAACGCCAGCAGGCCTGCAAAGCCTACTTACCAGCTTCAAGAATTATTGTGATTCTAGGGGTCTTGCAATTAATGTGGGTAAAACTAAGTTCCTGGTTCTGAACCCTCCGAGGAAAACTGTCATCCCCCCATCCCTGGACTCTGTTCAACTTGAGAGGGTAAATGAGTTTGACTATTTGGGCATTCGTCTATGCGATTCAATGAGCTGGAAACCCCACCTACAAAAGGCATTGCTGGTTCACAAGAAGGTGGTAGGGGCACTCTTGAAAGAACAAAGGGCCTCTTCACTTAAACCCATTGGCCCTGTATTGGACATCTACAGGGCAAGGGGGGTGAGTGCAGCACTTTATGGGTCTGAATTATGGGGTGTTCAGAAAGTAGATCTTCTGACCAGATCGGAAAACAAATTCCACAAAGACCTCAAGGGTCTGCCGTATAGTACACCCGCTCTCCCAATTTTGCTGGATACAGGTACTCGCCCGATAAGCGATCAGGCGAGGTTGCGCCCCTCCTCCTCTAGACACGAATTTGGAGGGTACCAGAATTGTCCAGCTATGCTGAAGGTTTAAGGGAACTGTTTCTAACATCTGGCTGGTACAAAATCCGCTGGCTAAAGGAAGTCAAGTGCCTACTTACTGAACTGGGCCTCGAGGATGCATGGGTTAATAGAACTGCCCCGCCAAAGCAGACCCTAAAGAAGCTTTATTGGTTATGGGTGATGGACAGCAGAAATTGCAACTCCAAACTTTGTAAAACCACTGTTGAATTTCTGATGATTAAGGAGGTCCCCTATTGTGAACCATATTTGGACTTGATTACTAAATCTTGGGAAAGGGCGCTATATTTTAAATTTAGGTTGGGGTTACTGACAGTGGGGAAATTGATTGCTAGCTGGAAGGCACTTTCGCCGTCAACACCATTTTGTCCCTTTTGTGCGAATAGGCCTGAGTCAGTCGCCCACCCACTTTTCGAGTGCCCAGCCTACATAGTCCCGCGCATCTGGCTGAAGCCTCTGTGTAGGAGCCTTGGCACTAGATTCCATCTTGAGGCCCTACGTATCTTAAGATCTGCCCCCTGCCCCCTGTTCGCTTGTTGCCTTGCCAAATTTTTGGGCTGGGCATGGCGGACCCGATCTTTGAGGTTATCAATCTTGCCCTAAAATTCTCTTCCTATCTGTGCTAAAGCCCAAAGCGTCTTCCTGTAAATAATGAAATGAAATGTTTTATCATTGTATTGAGTCTTTTTATTATATTGTTTTTATTGTATTGTAATGCTTTTTAAGATATGTGCAATATATCGAAATAAAGCTTGTTTCTACTACAACTTATGTTTTTTTATTACTTAAATTTTTATGAATTTTTAGTAATTTCAATTTGTTTAATTTGCTTCTAGCCCTGATGAAGTCCATAAGCTGTATAAGTTAGGACAAAACATGTGTTGGCAAAGTAAACACACAAAAAAAGAATGAAAAGTACAGAGTGACTGAAAAGAAGAAAATAAAGAAGAAGTTTTGAAATATATTGGACTTATCTTATATCTCTTCTATAAATTTGTTTTTTGATGTTGACCTATGGATTGATTCTACAATAAGGTTTTAGTATTTGCTCAGGAGGAGAATTGTGTTATGACTCTGGGCAGTAGCTTGCTTAATCTTCCAGAGGGCCCCCAGCGCCGGTGCACCACTTCGGAGGTAGCTGTGCACTTTAATACTACTGGTATTTCATTTCATTTCAGTTCATGTGTCTGTATTACTGGGTCACTCCAAAATAAAGTGGGTGCGACTCAAATGAAACAGCTCTGTCACCTTTTTGGCTATGCTAAGACAGGTCCTGGATGTTATGTGCAGAAGCATGAAGAACTACATTCATTTTCCTTTGTATAATTCTACACTGAAAAGTGTCAAGATCGAGGTGTATGAAATGAAAGAAATATCACAAGTGGTATGTACCATAGATGGAAACCATGTTGCATTGGTGCCACCTCATGAACGGGAAAAAGTATCCTGCAAAAGTAACCAGTTCCACTCCACCAGTGTGCAGATGGTTTACACTGTGGTCTTCAAAATCACCAGTGTCTGAGCAATATTTACAGATTCCAGCCATGAACATCTAGTGCTACACAGCAGTTGTATATCACAATAGATGGCATGGTTTGCACTGAGGAGGTCCTTGCTTGTTAATAAGTCACAGCCAATAGGTGTATGCCATTTTTGTTATTATGTACCCAGTCACACAGAAGTTTACTTATGTTTGTGTTTTCGATTATGGTTTTGAGAGGACTCAGTGTCCACTATCAGTACCTGGATTTTGACACTTTAGCGGAACATGCTAACGGTAGGGGAAGTCCACCTCAATGAGGCCCATGTGCAAACAAGAGGTCCTGTAGGCATGTTTGGGCTGCGAAAGGCCAACTTCAGGTGCCTCAATAAGACCAGAGGGGTCCTTCTTTACTCTCCAGGAAAGGTCTGCAGGATTGTGGTGCTCTGTTGTATGTCGTATGATCAATGGAGAATGAATCAGTTGTCATGTGTGTTACCGGGGTCAGGGTTCTTGTCTGACTATAAAAACCCTCATTCACGAGTTAACCGTAGGTGCAGTATATCTTGGTTCTCCACAAGATTATGGTTACGTGGGTTTTAATTATACTTTCCTCCACCTGGAGGAGGACCAACTGGTGTTGACAGTAGTGATTAGGGAAAGAGAGTTTTGGAGTGCAATGCAGTTAAAATTACCCTCCCACCCACTAGACACCAGAGAGAGGAGAGCCGCCCCTTGGGCAAGGGCTTTTGCTCCCCTCAAATATATTTGGTGTGATTTCGGGGCAGATGGGGACAGTAGCTCCCAATCTGCACCAGGGGGGGGGGAGGGGGCAAAAAGCCCACTAGAAGCCAGTGATTTTTTTTGGGGCGCATAATTTATTGGGGTGGGAGATGCCCATAAAGGTCATGTTCATGCCCCCACCCCTACAAAATGGACAGCCATTCTGCCAGCCCTGGGGGGAAGTTAGGGGCAGCAGCCCCCAATTTGCCGCCCGAGGGGGCCAAAAAGCCCACTATGTGTCTGAAATATATTTTTTAATTATAATTTGTGGCGGGGCTGCCCAATATGGGCTGCCCAATATGGGCATGCCCATGCCCCCACCCCCCCACAAAAATAACAGCCTTTCTGCCCCCCTGGAGGCCGATAGGGGCATCAGGCACAAATCTGCCCCCCGGGGGGGCAAAAAGCCCATTAGACGCAAATGATTTTTTTAGGGCATTTTAATTAGGGTGGGGGCATTGGCATGCCTGTTTTGGGCAGCCGCCACCCTAATTAAAATGTGCCCAAAAAACTCCCTGGCATCTAGTGGAGTGTGCCCCCAATCTGCCCTGCCAGGAGGGGCAAAAAGCCCACTAGATGACAGGGGTTGTTTTTTGGAGCTAATTTGAATTAGGGTGGAGGCTGCCCAAAACGGGCATGCCCCCATCTCCTCCCCACAAAAATACAGCCTTCCTGCCCACCAGAGAGAGATGGGGAAAAAGCCCCCAATCTGCCCCCCCCGGGGGCAAAGAATCCACTAGACACCAGGGATTTTTCTGGGCAAATTTTAATTAGGGTGGGGGCATTGGTATGCCTGTTTTGGGCAGCCTCAACCCTAAAACAAAATTGCCCAAAAAACTCCCTGGGGTCTAGTGGACTTTTTGCCCCTCCTGGGGGGCAGATGGGGACATTAGCCCCCAATCTGCCCCACTGGTGGGGGGAGCCCACTAGATGCCAGGGATTTTTGGGGGGCAAATTTTAATTAGACTGGGGGCTTCCAAAACGGGCATGCCCATGCCCCCACCCCCACAAAAATGACAGCTTTCCTGCACCCACTGGGGGCAGATGGGGCGGTAGCCCCTAATCTGCTCCCTCGGGGACAAAAAGCCCACTAGAAGCCAGGGATTTATTGGGCAAATATATTTAGGGGGGCTGCCCAGAATGGGCATACCAATGCCCCCACCCCTCCAAAAAAATAGCCACAGTGTTTCTGCCCCTCTTGGGGGCATATTGGGGCGACCCCCTGCTATCCCCCCCAGGGCAGCAGAAAGCCGACATAGTTGTTTTTAGCAATATGCCTACCTGTGGATTTTGGGGCCTAACGCAGCCAGCACATAGGAAAACCTAGCAAACTTACACAATTTTCAAGACTAGACACCAAAGGTATTCCAGGATGGGGTGACTTGACTGGCTCTCACTGGGTTCTGTTACCCACAATCCCTTTCAAATCTAAACATTTGTATTAAAACGAAAAATTTTCCTCACATTCTGTGGTGGAAAGTTCTGGAATCTGCGTGGGTCCACAAAATTCCACCCACCCGGCATTCTCCAAAGCCTTCAGAGAAAAATGGTACCTCACTTGCGTGGGTAGACCTAGTGCCCGCGACAGGCAGGGGACCAAAACTTATTGAGGCAACATTAAAATTACCTATCACAAACCAACCTGCTTTTTCAAGGGTGGTCGCATGAGTTTTTGGTCCTGGGCTTGGCGGCCATCTAAAGAAACTTACTAAACCCACACATTTCTGAAAACTAGACACCTAGGGGAGTCCAGTGAGGTATGGCTTGCGTGGGTCCCCTAACATTTTCCTTCCTACCAACAATCCCCGGCAAACCTCAAATTTAGCTGAAAAAAACACTTTCTTCTCAAATATCTGTGTGGGAAAATTCTAGAATCTACGTGGATCCACAAATGTCCTCACACCCAGTGTTCCCCCAAGTCTCCCGATAATAATGAACCTCACCCGCATGGGTGGGTCAAGTACCCTCGAAAGGCAAGGGCACAAAACCTATTGAGGCAACATCAAAATTACCTACCACAAAACAAACTAGTTGTGCAAGGGGGGTCCCATGAGTTTTTGGCTACGGGCTTGGCGGCCATCTAGGGAAACTTACTAAACCCACACATTTCTGAAAACTAGACACTTGGGGGGAGTCCAGCGAGGTATGGCTTGCGTGGGTCCCCTAACGTCTTCCTACCCACAATCCCCTGCAAACTTCCAATAAAGCTGAAAAAATCAATTTGTTTATCAAATTTCTGTGTGGGAAAGTTTTGGAATCTACGTGGATTCACAAATGTCCTCCCACCCAGAATTCCCCCAGGTCTCCTGATAAAAATTATACCTCACCCTCCTGGGTGGATCAAGTACCCGCGACAGGCAAGGGTCAAAACCTATTGAGGCAACATCAAAATTACCTATCACAAAACAACCTGGTTTTGCAAGGGGAGCTCCAATGAGTTTTTTACCACAGGCTCGGCGGCCATCTAGGGAAACCTACCAAACCCACACATTTCTGAAAACTAGACACCCGGGGGACTCCAGTGAGGTATGGCTTGCGTGGGTCCCCTACCGTTTTCCTTCCCAGAATCCCCTGCAAACATCAAATTTAGCTGAAAAAATTACTTTTTTCTCAAATTTCTGTGTGGGAAAGTTCTGGAATCTGTGTGGATCCACAAATTTTCTCCCACGTAGCATTACCCTAGGTCTCCCAATAAAAATTATACCTCACTCGCATGGGTGGGTCAAGTACCCGTGACAGGCAAGGGCCCAAAACCTATTGAGGCGAGATCAAAATGACCTATCACAAAAGAACTTGGTTTTGAAAAGGGGGTCACCTGAATTTTTGTCCCGGGCTTGGCGGCCATCTTGGAAAACTACCAAACCCAAACGTTTCTGAAAACTAGGCCCCGGGGGGAGTCCAGCGAGGTATGTCTTGCGTTGGTCCCCCTGTCATGAATCTCTCTGCATCATCAAAACAACGCAGTAAAGTGCTCCAAAAAAGAGCTTGTCCCATCATGAAACCCACCCCTGTCTCCCCCGACGTATTCTTACCCAGAATCCCCTGCAAACCTCAAATTTAGCTGAAAAAATTCACTTTTTCCATACTTTTTTGCATGGGATCACCGTTCCGTCACAAATGTCCTACCACCCAGCGTTCCCCTTGTTCTCCAGAGTACAATGATACCTCACTTGTGTGGGTGGGCCAAATGCATGTGGCTGGGAAGAGCGCAAAACATAGGGATTTAGAGTATAGCACCGAGAATTCTAAGCGCTACATTTTAAAAAAAATACGGTTTTTGCTAATTCTGCTTTGGACCCCCACACAAGTGAGGTATCATTTTACTCTGGAGAAATGAATGGGATGTCTCAATGGGTGGGGCAGTAAAGTAAGGAATCTATAATTAACCTATATTTCTTACAGGTATATTGTTACCGAAGGAAAGTAACTTGTTCATCTGAAAGAAACAGTTAGTTATAGATTCCTTACCTTAGAATAGATACCCCAGCAATACCAACCCTGGAGGTAGGTCTCCGAACTAAGTTCACACCAGAAAGTCATGGAGAATAGAACGGCCAAAGAAGCCTTCTCTCTGGACTTGGCTGTCCAGGCAGTAGTGAATGGTGAACTTGTGTAGCGATGAACATGTGCCTGCCTGACAGATGTCATTTAGGGGAACTCCTCATCCCAAAGCAGCGGTAGCTGCCATCGCCCTGATGGAATGGGTGTGCAGTCCCACGGGAGGCTCCTTTTTTGCCAGAGAATAGCAGGTTTTGATGCACAGAATGACCAACCTGGAGATGGTCCATTTGTGCATGGTCCGAACTTTCTTAGCACCCACGTAACCAACAAAGAGCTGGTCATCCATCAGGAATTGTTTTGTGCGATTCAAGTAGAAGGAAAGTGCATGTTTTGGACCCAGACGGTGGAGACTCTCTTCCTCTTCTGAGGGAAGTCGAGGCGGAAAGAAGGTGGGCAAAGTGATGCTTTGGCCAATGTGGAAAGAAATAACCACCTTGGGAAGAAAGGAAGGTCTAGTTCTGAGGATGACCTTGTCCGGATGGACAGCCAGAAGGGGAGTCTTGGAAGAAAGAGCTTGTAGCTCACTCTGCCTGAGCGCAGAGGTGATGGCCACCAGAAAGGCAGTTTTCAAACTTAGAAGCCTGAGTGGACAGTTAGGTAGTAGCTCAAAGGGAGCGCACATAAGGTAGATAAGGACCAAGTTCAAGTCCCACTGAGGCATTATGTCGGGAGAAATGAATGGGATGTCAGGATGGGTGGGGCAGTAAGGAATCTATAACTAACCTATGTTTCTTACAGGTATATTGTTACCAAAGGAAAGTAACTTGTTCATCTGAAAGAAACAGTTAGTTATAGATTCCTTACCTTTAAAATAGATACCCCAGCAATACCAACCCTGGAGGTGGGTATCCGAACTAAGTTCACACCAGAAAGTCCTGGAGAACAGAACGGCCAAAGAAGCCGTCTCTCTAGACTTGGCTGTTTAGGCAGTAGTGATTGGTGAATGTGTGCAGCAATGAACATGTAGCTGCCTGACAGATGTCATTTAGGGGGACTCCTCATCCTAATGCAGTGGTAGCTGCCATCGCCCTGGTGGAATGGGGGCGCAGTCCCACGGGAGGCTCCATTTTTTGACAGAGAATAGCAGGCTTTGATGCACAGAACAACCAACCTGGAGATGGTCCATTTGTGCATGGTCCGACCTTTCTTAGCACCCACGTAAGCAACAAAGAGCTGGTCATCCATCAGGAAATGTTTGATGCAATCCAAGTAGAAGGAAAGTGCATGTTTTGGACCCAGACGGGGAGCCTCTCTTCCTCTTTTGAGGGTTGTGGAGACGGAAAGAAGGTGGGCAAAGTGATACTTTTGCCAATGTGGAAAGAAGTAATCACCTTGGGAAGAAAGGAATGTCCGGATGGACAGCCAGAAAGGGAGTCTTGGAAGAAAGAGCTTGTAGCTCACTCTGCTTGAGCGCAGAGGTGATGGCCACCAGAAAGGCAGTTTTTAAAGTAAGAAGCCTGAGAGGACAGTTATGTAGTAGCTCAAAGGGAGTGCACATAAGGTAGATAAGGACCAAGTTCAAATCCCACTGAGGCATTACGAAGGGAACAGGATAAAAGAGATGAGTAATGCCCTTAAGGAAGTGATTTACAACAGGGGACTTGAAAAGAGAAGGCTGATCAGGAAGCCAAAAAAAGACTGAAATGGCTGAGAGATAGCCCTTAACCCCTTGTATGCTCACGACGGCCGGGGGCCATCACTCGTCACAGTGGGCGTGTGCGGACGATGTCCCCCGGCTGTCCGAATGCCTGCCCACTAATGAAAACTTCTGCACAGCGTGTTTTTTTTTGTATGCACAGATGGGGTTAAGAGCGCCAAGAGGGGCAGAAAGGGGATCCACAGCCTTTCCACCTATACCTGCACTATGCCACAAATTTGTTCCATTTCCGGGCGTATACCACATTAGTTTAGGGACGCCTGGCTGCCAGGATAACATCGCAGACTTCGGGAGGCAGGTCAACCGAGGTCAACTGCTGCTATTCAATCTCCATGCAAGGAGGTGGAGGCTGGACAGGTTCGGGTGGAGGACTGTCCCCTGCTGCTGCGGCACAAGATCCTCCCAAAGAGGCAGTCTGATTGGAGGATCGATGACCATGTTGAGCAGCTGGGGATACTAGACTCTTCGTGCCCAGTCCGGAGCCACAAGAATAATTTGGGCCCAGTGGCGCTTGATCTTCTTCAGCACTCTGGGCACAAGTGGTATAGGCATCTAGAAGACCGTGAATCCACTCATGACGAAAAGCGTCACCTAGCAAGTGCCGCCTTGGAAATTTCAACGCACTGAACTGCTGACATTACGCGTTCTCTTCTGTGGATAATAGATGTAACCAAGGCTCTCCATGCTGTTGAAAGAGACCTTGCACCACCTCTGAGTGAAGACGCCATTTGTCATCCATCATGCACCTGCGGCTGAGTTTGTCTGACCTGGTATTCAGAGAACACACCAGGTGTTGAACAACCAGGGATAAGCCTTGATCATCCAGCCATGTCCAGAGGCAGAGGGCCTCCTGACATAGGGTCCACAACCCCACCCACCTTGTTTGTTGCAGTACCACATACTGGTGGTGTTGTCCGTGAACACCTGCACTACTCTTGCCCAGACAGAGGAAAGGAATGCCATTATAAGGCCAGACCGACATGCGCACTTAAATTGTGCCTACCACTCGATCCCACCCCTCCCTTCACTTCTGGCTTGGCTCAATCAGTCGGCGGTCATTTGCTAGACCGCTGACTTGCTGACCAGTGGGGCGATGCTCCTCCCCATTATGGAGGAGCCTCCCCATGTCCATCCGCCACTGGGAGACACGGAAATGAGTAACAGAAAAATGGGGAGCACATTTTTGTAGTTCAAGGAGGGGCATAACACAACCCCTAGCATCTCCTGCAGCAACTGCCACCAAAGCCTATGCTTCAGCTCCTGGAGGCACGTTAAAAAGCCAGCGTAGGCCCCCACAGCACGGGAGTAAGCATGGGCGAATTTTGCGAATCTCGCGTTCGCGAATTTTGCGGATTTGCGAACTCGCAATCCGCAAAATCCGCGAATTCTCGCGAATTTGCGGATTTTTTTTTCTTTTGTGTTTGCCACTCTCTGTCACCACTGCCACTCTCTGACTACTCATGCCACCCTCTGGCCCACCCATGCCACCCTCTGTTTCATCACAGCACCCTCTGGTTGTCCAGTCAGTGTACATTATTGTGGCAAAGCAAAGCACACCGTCCCTGCCTCAAGTGACCTGAATTAATTTGGGGCTGATTAATGTGTCACAGAATATTTTTTTAGCTGGCACCTGCTTCCTTAGTGCTTCCTGATTAGTGATCTTTTGCACTTGCTAAGTGCTTTCATTGTTGCAAAATTAGTTACAACACCTGCCCTGCCCCAACTGACAATAATGAATTAGGGGCTGATTAATGGATTTGAACTTCCAGCCTGGCTCCTGCTTGTCTCCCTTAGCTGTAATTCAGGACCTTTGTGGCATATGTGTAACTATTCTGAGGTTCAGAGCAGGGTCACATAATAGTTGCAACTGGCAACTGAACTCTGGAGGGGCCCCTCAGGAAGCACTACAGGAAATGGCTACTAATGATGAGCCTGAACTTTTGAACCTGGTAAGTAGTTTCAGTTTTGCTAAGATCGTATTTCTGCAATTTAGCGCTTATTCGCGGGGCGCGAAGTTGTACTGGGAAGCCGCAAACTCACGCGAACAGTGCGAGCAAGCCATAAAATCCGCTGCTCGCGGATTTGCGGATTTTGCGGGAGATTCGCGAATCTCGCGGATTGCGAATTTACCGAAAATCCGCAAAATCCGCAAGCGAAACGGATTTTCCGCCCATGCTTACACGGGAGCCCGTTTTTGAAGTTCAAGGAGGGGTGGACCACAAGCCCCAGCATTGCCTGCGGCAGCCGTCGCCTACGCTTCCACTCCTGGAGGCGCATTCAAAAGACAGCTTGCAGTTCAAGGAGGGGCGGACCACAAGCCCTAGCATCTCCTGTGGCAGCTGACGTCTACGCTTCCGCGCCCAGAGGCGCGTAAAAAATGCCAGCCTCGGGCCCGCAGCGCGAGATGTACGTGGGCGCATGCCGGGGTGAAGACCAGGCCAACTGCGAGCCCGTCAGAGCCAGGAAGAGGAAGGGAAGGTCCACATTCCTTGGTTTTTACATCAGTGGGTGGTGTGGACCCCCTGATCATCTGCTATCCCGTAGAACTCTTTGCTCAAAAGGTACTGTCATAATTGCGCGAACCCAGTGTTGACTAACTATCCCTCATATAAGTATTGCTTCCATCCTTTAGGGTTCCTGGACTGACTGGGAAAACTGCCTATAGTGGAACCATAAGAGAATTCTGGGAGGGACGGCACAAGCACTTTGGGACATTGAGATCCATCCCACCATACATGCATCTGTCAGGGGGACCCTTGGGTCCCTCCCTGTGACCCACTTGTAAGGCTATGGGTGAAGTGGGGTCCACTACGGGCCCGAATTCCGCTTCCCGATGCTTTTTCAAGTCAGAGGTTCCAAGTCGATCTGGCTGCTCAACTTGCGCATTGTACTTGGTCGCTTGGAAATTGTACCAATTACGTTGTCCGGAGGGCTTCGCTGACGGATACAAGTCCCTCTGAGCATGAGGCGATATTCACATCATACTTGCTCGCTCGTACGGCGGGACGAGTCGGTCGGAAATCACACGCACCATTCGGACTCGCTCCTGACGGATGCCATCAGGAGCCATTCCGAGCGAGATCGGAATCAGGTCCCAAGTTGAATAATTGGTGAAGTAATATTATTCCTAACTGGCTGATCATCCACAGTTGGACCATACATATTAATAAAATGGAAAATTGTGGTACCAAATTCACTTTAACAGATAAGAATATGCCTTCTGAATCCGAATATTTATCCAAAATTTGAAATTGAAGTTTAAAATAAAATAAGATTGCCACTCCTTTTTTCTTACCCATATCTGGAGAAGAGAGTATATTATTTCTGCCGCCATTGTTGTTGTTGTGCCCGGAGCCCGCCCTCTCCACCACGCACCTGCCTCCCAGCTGCTCCTCCCTCCCACTGAGTGGCAAGGCTCTCCCCACCGATTGAAGCGCTGTGACCGTCCTGACTTCGTCAGAAGCGGTCGCTCCCTACAGCCCCTGGTCTCCTGTGCCTACTGCTGTGCCTCTCTACTGCCTGGCTTACGCTGTGCTGCCTGGGTATCGTAGCGCTGCTCTGCTGCACTGCATTTGATAGCGCTTGACTGTGCCTGCTCGCATTATTTATGCAAAGTGCCTTTATAGCCTGGAAAACGTAGCGCTCGCATTACCTGATCGTATTAGTCACTTTTGCCCCATTCCTTAAGTGCCTCTTTGCCCACAGCGTAATTTAATTATTTATTTCCCCCAACCGGTTTGCGGTTTCGTTTCTGCTGCCATTGTTGTTGTTGTTGTTGTGCCCGGAGCCCGCCCTCTCCACCACGCTCCCAGCTGATCCTCCCTCGCCCCTCCCCTTCCACCATCCATATATGACAGATGCCTTTGCGCCGGCGGTCGCGCCCCAGGCGCGCCGAAGGTGCGCCAAAGGTAAGCCCGTCTACGCCCGACCGTGCCTGGACCGCGCCCAGTGCCAGACCCTCTGGCCCCCGCAAACCGCACTCCTCCCGCATTACGTATGACATCTCCACCCTCCTAGCCCTCAACCCCGGACGCACACCACAATGCTACGAAGCTGCCCCAGGACGTACCCATGGTCCATTCGCCTGCCACTCCTGCAAGTTTGCCTGCATCAAGACCCACACCAAATCCACTATCTCCAAACACTGCTCCGACTCTAACCACCTAAAGTGCATCCTGCTGAACACCCGCTCGGTCCACAGACACGCCACTGAACTCTGGGACCTACTCGAAACTGCTTCACCGGACGTCACCTTCCTTACAGAAACCTGGATGAACGTATCATCAACACCCGACATCGCCATAGCCATCCTGGACAGTTACAAGATCACCCGAAAAGACCGCACCAATCAAACAGGAGGAGGCATCGCCATCGTCCATAAGAACACCATCAAAATCACGACCAGCTTCAACAATAGCCTTGCAACCGCCGAACACCTCCACTTCCAGATCCACACCGACCCTAGGACCACACTTAGAGGCACCCTCATCTACAGGCCCCCAGGAACCCGTAAACAATTCAGCGAAGACATCACTGACTTCATCAGCCCACATGCCCACGCCTCCGAGAGCTACATTCTACTAGGAGACCTCAACTTCCACCTGGAAAAGAAAAACGACAGCAACACCACCACCCTCCTTGACAACCTGGCCAATCTTGGACTCAAACAACTTGTTGACAAGCCCCACCCATGAAGCCGGACAAACACTCGACCCAATCTACACTTCCAGCAAATACATTTCCTTCGATCGTACCACAGCTCTACACTGGACGGACCACAGTTGCGATCACTTCAGCTACAAAACCACCTCGACCCACAACCCCCCACAACCTTTTCCTCGAAGAAACTGGAACAAAATCACCACCGACCAACTCCTAACATCGCTCAACCAAAACCCACCCGCCCTCTCACCGGACCCAAACAAAGCCGCCACCAAACTCAAACAATGGATCACTCACAGCGCTGATGAATTAGCACCCCAGAAAAACCATCACACCAAACAGGACAGCAATAAGGCCCCCTGGTTCAACGATGACCTTAAGAAATCCAAGAAGCTATGCCGTACTCTTGAGAAACCATGGAGAAAAAACCCAACCACCGACAACATGACCACCTTCAAGGCAGCCACACGCAAACACCACCAACTGATTCGATCTACCAAGAAATCAGCATTCAAGAATCGACTCGACAACAACACCCATAACAGCAAGGAACTATTCAACATAGTCAAAGAATTCACCAACCCCACTGCCGCCTCAAACGACATCACTCCCTCCCAAGACCTCTGCGATTTGTTATCCTCCTTCTTCTACAACAAAATTGCCGACATACACAACAGTTTCGAGTACATCTCCAACGAACAATCCTCTCCACCCCCCTCCGAACCCAAACCACCCTCTAACAACCTCAGCGCCTGGAACCCAATCACCACTGAAGACACCATCCGCCTAATGAACTCCATCCACTCTGGCTCGCCAACCGACCCCTGTCCCCCACCACATCTTCAACAAAGCAGACTCCATCATCGCACCCCATCTCCGTGAGGTCATCAACTGCTCCTTCAACTCTGCTACCTTCCCAGAAATCTGGAAACACGCCGAAGTCCGCGCCCTCCTGAAGAAAACCACAGCAGACCCATCTGAACTTAAAAACTACCGCCCCATATCCCTCCTCCCATTCCCTACCAAAGTCATTGAGAAAGCCGTCAATAGCCAGCTCGCCGCCTTCTTTGAATCCAACAACTCCCTCGACCCCTCAAAATCAGGCTTTCCAGCCAAACACAGCACCAAGACCGTCCTCATCACAGCTACAGACGACATCCGAACACTACTGGACAACGGAGAAACAGTTGCCCTCATCCTACTCGACCTTTCCGCCGCCTTCGACACAGTCTGTCACAGCACCCTCATTCAATGCCTCAGCAACATCGGCATACAAGGAAAAGCCCTGGACTGGATCATCCCATTCCTAACTGGGAGAACTCAGAGAGTCCGACTTCCCCCATTCAAATCAGAAGCCACCGAAGTCATCTGCGGTGTACCACAAGGATCATCACTCAGTCCCACCCTCTTCAATGTTTACATGAGTCCACTCGCATCCATCGCGCGTCAACACAACCTTAACATCATCTCCTACGCTGATGACACCCAGCTGATCCTTTCCCTCACCAAAGACCCTATCACCGCCAAAACCAATCTTCACGAAGACATGAAAGAAGTAGCTGAATGGATGAAAAACAGTCGCCTAAAACTTAACTCAGACAAAACGGAGGTGCTCATCCTAGGTGCATCCTGCTGAACACCCGCTCGGTCCACAGACACGCCACTGAACTCTGGGACCTATTCGACACTGCTTCACCGGACGTCACCTTCCTTACAGAAACCTGGATGAACGTATCATCAACACCCGACATCGCCATAGCCATCCTGGACAATTACAAGATCACCCGAAAAGACCGCACCAATCAAACAGGAGGAGGCATCGCCATCGTCCATAAGAACACCATCAAAATCACGACCAGCTTCAACAATAGCCTTGCAACCGCCGAACACCTCCACTTCCAGATCCACACCGACCCTAGGACCACACTTAGAGGCACCCTCATCTACAGGCCCCCAGGAACCCGTAAATAATTCAGCGAAGACATCACTGACTTCATCAGCCCACATGCCCACGCCTCCGAGAGCTACATTCTACTAGGAGACCTCAACTTCCACCTGGAAAAGAAAAACGACAGCAACACCACCACCCTCCTTGACAACCTGGCCAATTTTGGACTCAAACAACTTGTTGACACCCCCACCCATGTAGCCGGACATACACTCGACCCAATCTTCACTTCCAGCAAATACATTTCCTTCGATCGCACCACAGCTCTACACTGGACGGACCACAGTTGCGTTCACTTCAGCTACAAAACCACCTCGACCCACAACCCCCCACAACCTTTTCCTCGAAGAAACTGGAACAAAATCACCACCGACCAACTCCTAACATCGCTCAACCAAAACCCACCCGCCCTCTCACCGGACCCAAACAAAGCCGCCACCAAACTCAAACAATGGATCACTCACAGCGCTGATGAATTAGCACCCCAGAAAAACCATCACACCAAACAGGACAGCAATAAGGCCCCCTGGTTCAACGATGACCTTAAGAAATCCAAGAAGCTATGCCGTACTCTCGAGAAACCATGGAGAAAAAACCCAACCACCGACAACATGACCACCTTCAAGGCAGCCACCCGCAAACACCACCAACTGATTCGATCCACCAAGAAATCAGCATTCAAGAATCGACTCGACAACAACACCCATAACAGCAAGGAACTATTCAACATAGTCAAAGAATTCACCAACCCCACTGCCGCCTCAAACGACATCACTCCCTCCCAAGACCTCTGCGATTTGTTATCCTCCTTCTTCTACAACAAAATTGCCGACATACACAACAGTTTCGAGTACATCTCCAACGAACAATCCTCTCCACCCCCCTCCGAACCCAAACCGCCCTCTAACAACCTCAGCGCCTGGAACCCAATCACCACTGAAGACACCATCCGCCTAATGAACTCCATCCACTCTGGCTCGCCAACCGACCCCTGTCCCCCACCACATCTTCAACAAAGCAGACTCCATCATCGCACCCCATCTCCGTGAGGTCATCAACTGCTCCTTCAACTCTGCTACCTTCCCAGAAATCTGGAAACACGCCGAAATCCGCGCCCTCCTGAAGAAAACCACAGCAGACCCATCTGAACTTAAAAACTACCGCCCCATATCCCTCCTCCCATTCCCTACCAAAGTCTTTGAGAAAGCCGTCAATAGCCAGCTCGCCGCCTTCTTTGAATCCAACAACTCCCTCGACCCCTCAAAATCAGGCTTTCCAGCCAAACACAGCACCGAGACCGTCCTCATCACAGCTACAGACGACATCCGAACACTACTGGACAACGGAGAAACAGTTGCCCTCATCCTACTCGACCTTTCCGCCGCCTTCGACACAGTCTGTCACAGCACCCTCATTCAATGCCTCAGCAACATCGGCATACAAGGAGAAGCCCTGGACTGGATCATCCCATTCCTAACTGGGAGAACTCAGAGAGTCCGACTTCCCCTATTCAAATCAGAAGCCACCGAAGTCATCTGCGGTGTACCACAAGGATCATCACTCAGTCCCACCCTCTTCAATGTTTACATGAGTCCACTCGCATCCATCGCGCGTCAACACAACCTTAACATCATCTCCTACGCTGATGACACCCAGCTGATCCTTTCCCTCACCAAAGACCCTATCACCGCCAAAACCAATCTTCACGAAGGCATGAAAGAAGTAGCTGAATGGATGAAAAACAGTCGCCTAAAACTTAACTCAGACAAAACGGAGGTGCTCATCCTAGGATCATCCCCCTCTGCCTGGGACGACTCATGGTGGCCTTCGGCCCTGGGCACTGCTCCCATACCCACAGACCACGCACGTAACCTTGGTTTCATACTAGACTCCTCTCTCTCGATGTCCAGACAAGTCAACGCCGTCTCATCCTCCTGCTTCAACGTACTTCGTATGCTCAAAACAATCTTCCGTTGGATTCCCTCCAAGACAAGAAAAACTGTCACCCACGCACTGGTCACGAGTCGACTGGACTACGGAAACACCCTCTACGCTGGAATCACAAGCAAATTACAGAAAACACTCCAACGCATCCAAAACGCATCAGCGAGACTCATTTTGGACATCCCCCGTCAAGATCACATTGCCAGCCACCTGAAAGACCTTCACTGGCTCCCCGTCAACAAGAGAATAACGTTCCGTCTTCTCACCCACGCACACAAGGCCCTCTACAAACTCGGACCCGAATGCCTCAACACCCGACTGTCCTTCTACACTCCCTCCCGCCAACTAAGATCAGCCAATCAAGCCCTCGCCGCAGTTCCGCGTATCCAAAGATCCACCATGGGAGGCAGATCCTTCTCCTACTTGGCGGCCAAGACCTGAAACTCACTCCCCACTCACCTCCGCCTTACACAGAACCACATCTCCTTCAGAAAAGAACTTAAAACCTGGCTATTCGATAAATAATGAACCCCCTCCACAAGCGCCTTGAGACCCTCTGGGTGAGTAGTGCGCTATATAAATTCCTGAACTTGAACTTGAACTATCTACCCATTTTTTTGCGAGGATTGTGAAATCCTATCATTGATATGTGTTTCTTGTATGAAATCTGCTTTATGACTAAATAAATAGTCTAAACATTTCCAGTGCTTCTCCGGATGTCGTAATCCTTTTAAATTTAAAAAAACTGTAATATTGTATTTATACCTCAACAAATGAAAGAATATACTGACCGGAAATGAGGTTGAAAAAAGAAAAAAAAAGAGTGATGGAGACTAATGAAGTAATTTGAAAACATATACAAACAAAGGAAAAGAACGAAGAAGAAAAGAAACAAAAAGTAAGAAAACAAAACAAAACATATATAGTGGTATCTAAACAGAGAACATATATAACAGTGCTGAGGAACACACATTGCAGTGAAAAGACAAGCCAGGTGAGAAAGCCTGTTGCAATCATATTATTGTATGGATAGGGACGATAATTGAGTCATAAGCAGAGCCCCCTACATGGTAAAGTAGAATTCGCTTGCTGAGTCTTGTGTATCCATTGAAAGTGGGAATTGAGTATCCAGGGATGCTCGAAGATCTTCTGGGTGATGAAAAGTTTTAGAGATGACATCTTTTCAAATGCTCATGATAGAAGGATCAAAAAGCCTGTATTTAAATACAACGCTTCTAATTCTTGGTCACATAGCTGGAAAGTCTTTATGGTTAGCAACAGTTTCCTTAGCAAAGTCCTGATGAAAATGTAGATTTTATTGCAATTCACCATGAGGAAAGGAATTTATTGTGGTGCTTTGCGTATCAAAACAAGATGATGATGATGACAAAGAACTTTGAAAATAACTTCTCACTGTTTGGTTTGATGAGGTTTGCGATGAGATGGGATATGGTGTGCTTTATCAATTTCAATTTTTTCAGTAAATGATCATTTTAGGAGATTAGGCAGTAGGGGGCATATTGCCAAGCAATAGGGATAATTATCGCTATTGCTTGGTTAGAGACAAAAATTTACTGCTGAGCTGCGGCGATTTTTACAGCAAATAAACCTTGGTATTACCAAGGTTTATCGCAAATGCGATAAAAATTGCCGCAATGCATGAATATCGCTGAAAACTCATCGATATTCATGCATTACCGAGCTAATGCTCTTAGGCATGTTATCCACCGCCCATTGGATAACATGGCTAAGAACTGCTCAGGGCAGGTGTTAGCTTTTGGAGATATTCGCGCTAATAGGAGATAGCGATGTTAGCGACGGTTTTCAGTAGCTAACATCTTGGCACGCCCACTTTGCATATCATTAGTGATAATTATCACTGGCATGCAAAGTGGGGCCCAGGATGGTTGCTATCTCCTACTCGCTGTCGCTAACTGGTGTTAGCGACAGCTAGGTAATAGGGAGATAATTTTATCTCCCCTTTCTTGGCTTTTAAAGCCAAAAAAGCGGAGATAAACCCCCTTGGTAATATGCCCCTAGGTTCTTAATATAACGTGAACCATCACTTCCTTTTAAGTCTTCAGGCAGATTGAGAATTCACAAGTTATATTGCCTTTTTCGATTTTCCAAGTCCAACAGCAGTTTATTCATAGGAGGAGTTGTTTCAATACGGGGAAGTAGCTGGACAATTTTTACTTTATTTTTGTTAATTTTAATTGCATTATCTGTGACCGTCATGGAAAGACTAGCCTAATCTTTACGTACATATTACAATATTATCAGTGTTAGATCTAACAGCTTGAAATTCCTCTATTATAGTGTTAAGCGAAGGTTCAGAAGAGTAAAAAATGTTGGACTCAAGGTGCTGGAGATACAGCTTGTTTGCGCTTATGAGTAGCTGTAGATGAAGATTTGCCCTCCATATGTAAATATATTCAAATAAATATCGTCATTTGAAATGGGCATAATGGGCCCGATGTAGGAGCCCTAATACCGGTCGGAAACGGCCGATTTCGGCCGTTTCCGACCGGTATTAGGGTTTTCCAATGTAGGAGCATGCTTTACAGAATCGGTAAATACAGACTCGGTAATAATACCGATTCAGTAAAAGCACATGTAGGTAGCACATCTTTGAGTGCCGCAGGCCTTTCAGATTCGGTATTTTACCACCCAATCCAATTGGATGGTAAAATACCGAATCCAGGTGTGCATGCACATCTGTGCATGCCCACCTGTGCAATGTGACACACAGACATGCCCTTAGGGCATGTCTGTGTGCCACATGGCCCACAAGTCCGGAATTGGGGTGCCAGAGGGTGTCAAAGTGACACCCCTGCACCCTTACAAAAATCGGAATTTACCGAATCGGTAAATACCGTTTCAGTATTCACCATTGATTCCTATGGGCTTCAAGGCCCATAGGAATCAATGGGGGATACCGATTCTGTATTTACCGAATCGATAAATACCGAATCTTACAGATTCGGTATTTACCGATTCTGAAATACCTACATGTGCCCCCTTCTATTTTACCACTTCTTAAATACCGAATCGGTAAAATTCGGTATTTTAGAAGTGGTAAAATAGAATTACCTACATCTAGCCCATAGATCAGCGGCAGGCAGCTAACTTGATTTGCACGCTTGCGCTTCTCTCCTGTTTGATATCCATTCTGAGACAGTAGGAAGGAGGGGGCAAGGTGAACTTTTATTTGTACACCTCACTCCCTTCTTTATGCACCTCACTCCCTTCTTTCTGCATCGCTCTTGCCTTTTATTTGTACACAAAAATCGACCCTGCGACCTCTCTGTGAAGACCATCTGCTATTCATTTCAAAGCTTTACACTTCTTCATTGTCATTTGTCTTGAGACCTAGAAAGGTTGTAATGTTGGGCACTTGAATGTGATATGCTTCCGGGGATCCCTAGTATTAAAGCAACTGGTGAATTCATTGTTATATTCTGCCTCTATTTCAGAAGTGTAATATCAGAGGTACTGAAACAAATACTGAATTCTGCATAAGTCAGATCTTACTGGGGGATAGCATAGACAGCCATATTCCTCTCCTTCCAGTTATAAGGTAAAAATAGGGTTGCTAAATCCTATAACCACTGGCAACAGATTTTAGTAAGAAAATACGTAATAATAAGCCCGGGGAGACAAATTGCATTGTTAGGTGCCCTCGGCTCATTAGAATATAACCTCTTTATAGAGTGTCAATCAATACACTGATAAAGCAGTGTGTGATGCAGCCCCCCAAATTCTCACAGCTAGCGTGAGTCACAGGGTGGCTGAAGAAGTGGGTGGGGCCCTGAGAGGAAACAGGGGAGAGATCTCAGGGTGAAGAATAGGATGGTGCTTGGGTGGCAGGATAGAACAAAAAAGGGTTAAGTAGATGCTGGGAGGTCGTTAATGGTGGCGCAAGGCCAATCAAAGTACAAACATGTCTCTAGGGAAGTTAACATTTGTCAATGTAAACTGATACAGTGACTCAAGGAAGCATCAAATATTCATGCATTTCCTTGCCCAAACCAATGCAGGAATTATATAAATTCAAGAGACACATTTAACAGTCATAGGGAGGGATTTTTGGCCCTACACCCATGAGTAGCAGAAATATGGCTGTTCGATACCTGCACTGCTGTCAGGGGAGTGGCATTAATCATAAGGAACCAGCAAAGGTATTAGATAGGAGTAACCACGTTTCCAGGACAGATGGTTGATGCTGCTTTAAAAAAAAAGGACAAGATTATATCACCATTGGCTCCTATTAAGACCTAATGGTAAATGACCCAACACTATTGGAGGAACTGAAATTAGAAGCAACTGGATACTCCACTCCTGTGATATATAGGGAATTTTTCATATAGTATCAGAAGAAATTGATAGGCAGTCACCCTGGACAAAAGGGGGTCTTGGTTGGAATGGCTACTTGAGAGCAACCTTAGCTACACTGAAACTTTTTTAGAAACTAGTAGATTGATAGTAAGAGCATGACGACAAGCAAGCAACTTACACCCACTCTAGCTTGCAGTATAGTGGTCAAGCTAGAATGTACTACTTTTTTGGAGCATATTGAGGCAAAGATAATACTCCCAAATCTGTCTGATCGTGAATGACATCCATAACATTTTTAATACTAGTGCAAGAACTTAAAATCAACAAGTATTTTTGACTGCCTGATATGTCTTTGAGTGTTAACCAAAACCAATGGGATAGATGTCAATGTTATTGCTCGAAATTGGGTTACTGGTTGTGTGTGTGTGTGGGGGGGGGGGGGGGGGGGTGAAGACTCTTCTAAAGCAGAAGCCACAATTTCTGTCAAGGTGAAATCCCAAGCAAATCCCACTATTGACCTACCCTTAACCCTATTGTAGCTTGGGACAAATGCAGGCACTTCTAACAGCAAGAAAGTGAGAACACAAGAAAAATCCCACACCAATTTGGAAACACAGAGTACATTTTAATGAATTATTTGACACCAAAACGAGAAAAATAGTAAAACCAGAGAAATGCAATTTTAAGGATTGAGGGCATGATTTAGGGACAGATGTATGACCATTTTTTGCAGTCGCAAAGGGAAATTCTGCCTGTTTGCAACTGCAAAAAAAGTCTGACCAATGCACTAACCCTATTCTGCGAGTTACTAACCCATTAGCAAATCGCAAAACATGGTTTGGGACTCAGTATTAGGAAGGGGAGTGCCAAGGGCATCCCTTCCTAATAGCGAGTGCAAATGCCATGTAGGAGTGTTTTGCGACTGCCTTTGTTGTTGCAAAAAACTCGCAGTTTACCACCTACTTCAAGTAGGTGGTAAACCATTGCAAAATGGAAGGAGTCCCCAAGGGACCCCTTCCTCTTTGTGAATGGGTGCACAAATATGTTTTAAGAGCAGGCAGTGATCCCAGGGACCACTACCTGTCCTTAAAAAAGGAAACTGAAAAGTTAATTTATGCATCCTGTTTTCCTTTAAGGATGGGTGGACCAATATTACTTAAGAGCAGCAGTTGTCCCATGGACTACTACATGTCCTTAAAAATTGAAGCTGAAAAGTTTCATTTTTCTTTTTTAAATGCATCCAGTTTTCCTTTAAAGAAAACAGGCTGCATTAAAAAAAATGCTGTTTTGAAAAAGCAGCCACAGACATGGTGGTCTGCTGACCCCAGCAGGCCACCATCCCTGGGAGTGCTAGCCATTCCCAATGGGGTCACAAATTGCGACATTCTCATTAATATTCATGAGGCATGCAACTTGTGACTCCATTTGGATTTGCAAACAGTGTCTGAAACACTGTTGTACATTCCCTTTCACAAGTCGCAAATTGCGGCTACAGGAAACGGCCGTACATCTGGCCTTTAGATCTTGGTGGACAGATTACTCTTTCACAATGATGAGGGATATCCCATCTGCCGGAATATAAATCCGATTATATCCTATAAGATTTATATTTTGGCAGATGGGATATCCTTCACCAGTATCTAAATCAGACCCTTTGTTAGAAAATAGTACTTAAAAGCACAAAGCACCCACTGCTGTTATCTGGTTGAGCCGGACTAGGACAAAGACACAAGCTAAGGACAACTGCAATGGAGGACGTGCCAGCTACAGAGACCAAGTTAGGCTGCTGTAGTGTACCTCAGGTCCTGAATGCGGAGTGTTGCACTGCACTACAGAGTAAGAATGTGAAGTCCACATCGAGGATGCATTATGCTGTGGCAGTTCCAATGAGTTGTGTGGACTGAGATGTGTGCTTCCTTCAAGGCTAGGTTGCGCTGCATCAGTTCTGATGAGAAGTTGTGAGGGCAGTGATGCGGGCTCATGTCACACTGTGTCGGTTCATATGGGGAGCTCTGAGGGGCTATATCGCATTTATGTGGTGCTGCGTCTGTTTTAGCGAAGCCCACAGCTGGGCAGGCAGAGCACCTGCATCTCCACCTCAACAGGTCTAGAGCTGGAGGTGCACCATTTGGTAGGTTGAGACAAATCAGGAAGAGTTCAGGTGCAGGTTTGGTGTAGAGTCAAAATATCGACTTTTAAATATCGAACTAAATTAATATTGAGTTTTAAATATCGTAAGGACAGAATATCGACATCAAGAATATCGGTGACCAGAATAACGACCTGAAGGCAAGAACTATTGTTTTTGTTAATATTGAAGTTATTAATACCGATAGTAGAAATATTGATGTTGATAATATCGATGTTTTTGTTAGTGTTATATATTTTAGTATGTATTTTATATGTATGTGTTCCACATGTTTTGTTATGTTTTTAAAAAAAATATATGTATTAATTGTTTAGAAGTTAGTAATTTTTTTTAAAGTACATTTTGCGTTTTAGCACAGTAGTGGGTTGTGGGTTTATAGGGAAATAGGGTGGGAAGTAATTTAATTACCGTAAATTAATTCATAATTTTTAAAAATTCTTAATTATTTTTAATTAAATTTAGTATTATAGTCCTCTAGCAGGTTGTGGGTTTATAGGGGAATATGGTGGGAAGTAATTTAATTGTAAATAAGTAATTATTTATTTTTATTTATTGTTATTGGTATTTAATGTATTGATAATTAATTATTATTTGGTAATTAATTTGTAATAATTGATTAATTGATAATTATATTAATTGTATACATTTTTTATTGGAGAGGGTTGTGGGTTTATCGAGGGAAATGGGTGGGAAGTAAATTAATTATAATAAAGTAATTAATAATTTTAATGTTTCGGTACTGAGAATACATTCATTGTTTATTAATTATTAATTGGGAATTAATTAATTGATACATAGATTAATTGTGTTAATTTAGTTTAGTAATGGGTTGTGTGTTTATAGGGGAATATGGTGAGAAGTAATGTATTTTACTAAGTAAATATTAATATGTATTGGTATTAATAATTAATGTACTGTTAATTAATTATTAATTGGTAATTATTTTTTATTAATTATTATTCATTGGTATTGATCAATATTTTATTGGTAATTAATTATTACTCGTTAATAATTATGTTTTATTAATTGAACATTTGATAATTATATTAATTGTGTTAGATTGTATGTGGAGTGGGTTTTGTGTTTATTGGGGATTAGGGTAGGAAGTAAATTGATGTTATTAATGTAATTAAGAATTATTATTTATTGGTATTTATAATAAATGTATAGCTAATTCAGTGATAAATCATTATTTAAATAAAATAATTATTCAATTGATAAGTATGTTATTTTTAACACCTACGCTATCCAACACTTTCCCTACTGTTGCACTCTTTGGAGTTGGAATAACATTGTTACCCCTACTCTATCCAACACTTTCTCTACTGTAGACCTTTCTGGAGTTAGAACAGCAATTATAACCCCTATGCTACCCAACACGTTCCCTACTGTTGCACTCTCTGGAATTGGAATAGTCATTTAACCCTACTCTATCCAACACTTTCCCTACTGTTGCACTCACTAGAGTAGGAATAGTAATTTTTACCTCTACACTATCCAACATGTTCCCTACTGTTGCACTTACTGGAGTGGGAATAGTAATTTTAACCCTTTCGCTATCCAACACTTTCCCTACTGTTGCACTCTCTGGAGTAGGAATAGTAATTTTTACCCCTACACTATCCAACACTTTCCCAAAGGTTGCACTCTTTGGAGTGTGAATAATGGGCCATATTATCAAGAAAGGGCGATACATTATCACCGCTTTTATCTGCAGGAAACTGCCGCTTAAGCGGCGATAATGGGCTTGATAACATGCCCTTGTGAATTCCTATAGATGCCCAGGTTCTGGTGTTAACCTGGGCTTCTATGGAAATTCACAAGGGCATATTATCAAGCCCATTATCGCCGCTTTAGTGGCAGTTTCCTGATGATAAAAGCGGCGATAATGTATCGCCCTTTCTTGATAATATGGCCCAGTATTTATTTCTCTCTGCTATCCAATATATTTCTGTATTGTTTTACTTAATGTTGTGTATAATTTATTTTACCAAAAATAAAAATATTATAATTTTTTTATTGTGTTAAATATCTTTTTAAAATGTTTAATATAATTTTTTGTATGTATATGTCTGTATTTATAATTAATAAAATATTTTTACTACTGTATACGTTATTAAAATAATTATGTATGAATATTGTTAAGTAAGAATATATATATATATATATATATATATATATATATATATATATATATATATATTCTATGTATATGTTTAATATATTTTAACATTATAATTATCAGTTTTCATTTTTAAACTTTTTAAATAATTTTAACTATGTTTCTTTTCATTATATGTATTTTTTACTTTATTTTACATTATTTTTTTTACATTTAAAAAAACATTATTTTTTAAAACGATATTTTTGACAACAAGATTTGTTTTTGTATATTTTTGTACTTACCATGATGTAGATAGGATGTCGATATTCCTGCCTTCGATATTTTTGTCATAATATTTTTGTACCTTGATATTTAGAAGGTTGATATTTTGTCAGTGATTCGCAGGTTCAAGATGAATAAAGCCTTTTCTCTTCTTAGGGCTCTGGTCAGGAGGCCAACCAACTAGCCTTGGAGTCATTTGGTGGTCCTGGGTTCAAGGTGCAGGTCCACTGCTTCTCACTCAGACAGCAGGGCAGCAGAGTAACTGGGTTGCAGTAGGGCAGCTAAGTAGTCCTTCTGCTGAGTCTTCCACAGGTTCAGAAGTGATCTGAAAAGTGGGTCTGATGGTCCCATTTTAATACATGGTGACTTCTTTGCAGTGGGAGAAACTTCAGGAACCCCCACATACATAGTCTGGAATTTCCTG
Source organism: Lissotriton vulgaris (assembly GCF_964263255.1). Taxonomy (NCBI): domain Eukaryota; kingdom Metazoa; phylum Chordata; class Amphibia; order Caudata; family Salamandridae; genus Lissotriton; species Lissotriton vulgaris. Next base: position 1,298,337,908 of record NC_141695.1, on the reverse strand, counting down.
CTCCTATGCCCAAGTCTAGTGTGAAATTCTTTGTGTGACAGTAGGTTTAGCCTATAGCTGTGTAAGTGGGACTGTGCAGCTTCAGAGAGTGCAGAGATCATGTACCAGCAATAAAATAGATCAAATAATGTGGTATGATCACGCAAAATGGGCATTTTTTTACAAAGCCTAAGTAATCAATTTAATGTGGGGTAAGGTGTCAAACTTAACTATACAAGTAATAATGCATCTCTGAATTTATATAACTCATTGTATATTAGAGCACAATTAAAAGGATATTCTATACTCAGTGTTATACATTTTTAGAGCCATTGCAATGCCTACTTTAATATCGAAATTATAGAGGGCAAATCAAATTACTGCAAAACAGAAGAAAGTATTGAGGAGGAAGATGTCAATAAGGCAAAACAAAGGAACAGAGAAGATACTGCTAAATAGGACGCCTGTATATTTGAAATAGTAATTGTAAAGAAAACCTGCATAGTAAAAATTTTAAAAATAGTTAAAAACATTAACACAATTGTAACAGATTTGGATGATTCTCACTTGCCAAGGTTGAAAATCTTGATCATCTGCACAGGTCCCATTGGCAAAAGGTCCACGATCAGGTGTGCAAGACTTCAAATCATGTAGTGCTTGTGCGAAGGCATAGATCGCATTGTAGACTGAGTAAGGATTTCTGAAGTTCTGAACATTATATAGTGACTCATCAAGAGCTTCCAGTTTTTCTATTTGAGTGCACATTATTTTTCCTTGTGTCTCAATACCAGTGGCTGTTTTGTTCAGGTGTTCCTGCCACTGGCAGTTAAATGTTTCTTCCCAGAACTGTTTCATAAAGATGTCATTGGGAAATTTGGATGGATGGATACTATAGAGAAACTCCTTAAACATCGGAATCTTTCCACTGTAGACTGCAAATCCCAATGTACCATGTAATATCTGCCATAAGTCTTTCATGGAAAATACCGGAGAAGGAAACCAACTTCCACTTGCAAGCCACACTTTGCCAATGATGTTCTGTGCAGAGATTTCATTAAAAAAAGGAATCATCTGAGCTGAAAAAGGAAAGCACACAATAGCTCTTGATGTAGACCGTCGAATGACATTGACCACATGAGATAATGATCTCTGAGTCATCTGTGTGGGGAAGGTTTCATAGAATTCAACACAAATACCACTTTTTGGAGCCTCTGTGAGTAGTTTCTGACCATTCTCAAGCCCATATTCATTGTCTGGTACTATAACTCCTATCCATGTCCAACCAAAGTGAAGACACAGCTCAATGAAAGCAAGGGCTCGAGAGCCTGAAGTTCCAACTGTTCGGAGATAAGATGGAAACTGCACTTTATCACTCAGTGCAGCCACTGCTGCACCATATCCAATCTTACAGAAAGAAAAACAATTGTATGAATATTCATGAACATTTTCTTTCATTTTCAAACTCTATTTACAAAGATATGTGGTGAGTTGGTTTCTCAATAAGGCTTAAAGCTTAGTTCACAGTATGTGAGATGCTAGGAAGGTATGGGGCTTATTTACCAACAGTGACGCAAACCACAGCAAGGTGTTTGTGATTTACTTTCCAGAGCAAAACTTAATTTGTGCTGGAAAGTAGTCTTAGATTAATGCAAAGTGGCACTAGCACTGTTTTGCTTTGTTATCCATCAAGGGAATGTTCCATGGGTGGTACATCAGTGCTCCCATTCAACCTCCCAGGAGCTTTTGATACAAAGCCATACTTACTAGTAAAAATGGTATCCGAGGCCTTTACGGTTTGAAGCAGGCAATAACAAGGAGAAGTGTTTTTATTTCTTTAAATATTTCAAATTTGTGTGTGTCCTACACTGTATTGTACACATCCAAAGTGGAAAGAGTTTTAACATTTGTCTTGTGTTGCATTTTGTACTGGAATAGTCCCGCTCGAGTACTAACCTAAGTTGGACATCACACAGACAACTTTGAACTGTGTGTACGTGGTGCCAGGTAGCCTGATTATTCACTAGGGCTAGGAAGGAGAGCAGCAGTTCTGTATCTTAGTAGCATATGGCGCTGTTCCGCTCTCTTCCTCTCAAACAAAGCAGCAACTATGGTCTGTTCCTACCCTTTGAATAAGGCATCTAGAGCTGACCAGAGGCATAGGCTAGCCCTTTCCAATGTGTGAGGGTTAAACTCTGGACTCCTGCTAACTTTGCCCACACTGGTATAAAGTAGAAATATAAGGAAGGCATACCCATCTGTGGGCTAGCTGATTAGAGGGTAGGAGGGGATCTGAGTAGAAGTGAAAAGCATGAGGACTATGGAAGAGGTGGAAGAAGATAAATCTGACTTGTGGGAGGTTACTGAGGCTGCATCCTTGAAAGTGAAGAGCCGTCATGATCACATGATGTGGAAACCCATAGAACTGTCAATTGTTTAATCCATGAACAAATTATGTAATCCGCTATAGAATGTAGCAAGATCAGTCCATGCATGGCCCCATTGTGGAGGGCATTTTACCAAGAAAGTTATAATATCTAAAGCCAATGACCAGGGCCTTATTTATAAGCCCTTGCGACACAATTACGCCACCGTTGCGTCACTTTTTGTGACGCTGCGTCTACGTAAACAATGTGTCACATAGCTCCATTTTTACTTTGTACCTGCATCAGGTGTAATGTATGCAGGGTGGGCGTTCCCCCAAGGAAGGGTTGTAGGAGTGGCTCAGTGAAATCTATGGGATTTCACTTCACCACTTCTAGGATGCAATTGCGTCAATATCTTATGCCTGCCTCATAGCAGGCGTAAGACTGACAAAGGCCCTCTCACATTGGGCTTGCCCCATGTGAAAGGATGCATTGCTGGAGTTACATCTTTTTTCAGACACACCCCAGCAATAACCCACTTTTACACCTTCAGATGTGTCAGTAATACAGGTGTATCTGTAACTCCTTGCAACATGATGTGCCGTACTGTAAATACTAATAGTAGGTAAAGGTGCCTTCATGGGATTTCATTAGCTATTCTCATTCACATTTTATACAGATTAGTCACTTGTGTGTTAAGCCCCAATTGATGGCTCAACCTTGAATAATCTAAACAACAATGAAGTTACTCACAATATAAATATTCATTAGAACACTTATAAACACAGGTATATCTTTTTTTCAAAAGTACACAATTTTTAATGTGAATAGATTAAAAAGGGTACATTTGAAAACAACCAAACACCATGCTAGAGGATACACAAAAAAACCTGCAAATCATAGGTGTAAAATCTATTCCAAATGAGTATAAAAGGAAATGAATCTAATAAGAGAACAGTTCCTTAAGGGCAACATATCCTAAGGAAATATATTTATCAGTCGACGTTTCGGTCTGTTGTGGCAGATTCGTCCATCAGACCATCTTCAGGACATAAAGTTGATTGTTAAAAGAGTCTCTTTGATCAAGTTCGGTATTTAATTCGAACCAGATGGATCAACATTTAAGAACACCAAAAGAGCCTTGCGAATAGGCACCTATAACGGAAGAGCAGTAGTCTTTATCCAACTTATAGATTTAAAGGGCAGCACTCTGAGAAATCGAGTTGGAAATAAATCGTCGTCTCACATGCTTGCCGCTTTTCCAAGCGGGACGCGTGTGAGACGACGATAAAGGGGTTATGATATGGCCCTCGTGTTACCACCCTGACTACAGGTCCCGGGGGCTTGCAAGGGGTCATGACTCCCGTGGGGTCGCGGGCAGTCTTTTAATTTTTTTACCTCCCATGTGGGTTATGTAAGAACTGGAATGAATGGGAAACCTGCCTCTGCTTTCATTCCTATGGGGTGTTCCTTGACACCCTTTTCTTTTTTCTGCCAGCTCTTTCCTGGTAATACTCATATTCGTCTAGCATGAAATGGCCACATCACATTGGAGATGGGTGACTATAAAGACGCCCACCTCCCGTTGCCAGGGTGCTTGGCCTTAAGATTATTTCCTTACGGGCCCAGGGAGAAGGATCCGTGCTTCATTCAGGCTCTTCAGGTGATCTGCAATCGGCCAAGTTCACTCCTCCACATCGTCTGTAGCAGTTCCCTTTCTTTACCTTTCAAACTTATGCTCTGAGTGCAGCTTCCCCATCAGCTCGCCGAGCTTACCAACAGAGGACCGCAGGAGAGGTGCCTCATTTCTGAGTTTCAAGTGCGTCAACAATCTTGCCGCACGCACCCTTCAGCTGGGAATTAAACCACCGGAGCAGTTACTCCTGGACATTGTTGTGTGCACTCAGTTATCTGCCGTGCACACCTGTTTCACCTTTTGAGGCCAGCAGGAGCGGTGCCTCATTCTAATTTTGATCTGTAAGTTCAGCATTTTGACAGCATTAAGAGTAGAACAGCTGGATCTGTGGATTTTCCTTTTGGCTCCTGAGGAACTGCAAGTGTGGTTCCTTCTTGGCATCACACATAAGCTCTGCAGTCTGCTGCTCACAACCCTCAATCCTTTTTTGAATTTCTTGGCAAAGACAAGTCTGCACACAGGAGTTGGTGCTTGTTTTTTTGGTCCTTGCAGCCAGTGATTTCTAAGAAATTTGATGGAAATCCTATACTATTTGAGCCTTGAAAAAGTCGCCATACGACAAAACATGTGTTGGCTGTATTCATCTTTGGTTTTGCTCATCTGTAGACTACAATTCAGATTGTTCATCCCTGAAAAATTAAGGTATTTGCTACTTCAGACAAAAGACTTTTCATATTTGTCTCTGACTATATTTTGTACAAATTTATTTAGGTTCTGTGTGTGTAAACTACTGTTTGGACCTGTCATTTTGGCAGACCAATATTGTAAAATTTGGTGGTGCTTTGGGACAAATTATTATTCATTATGTATTAGAAGTGTTCGTATGCTTTTCAACAGTAGGTGGGTGTTAGTGTAACCAGTCCCTGTATAGCCCACATGTTCCTCCTGATCAGGATCTTTACTTACTCTTATTTCTGAAGTGCAAGCTTAATTGATCACTACCACCCAGTTTTGATTACAGATGCCACAATTTGCAGGAAGTTTGCAGTAAGAGTAGGGAGTTGGTAGTAGGGGTGGGCAGTAAAATCTGCCCTACCAGCGGAGTTTGCAGAGTTTTGCCAACTCTGCACTCCTCTGGGAGCATGACGTTTGGCAAAAACCTCTGATTCTGTCACAAGGCAGAGTTTGCATCCGCCGCCTACCTCTAGTGGAAGCCCAACTTCGGGGGATGGCTCCAACCTGAAATGTGCCAGCGCAGTCCCCAACAGACCCAGTACCTGCCTCCAAACCCCCCTGGTTGCTCTCTGTTCTTCATGCACACGTTTCTCTACTGTGCCGGCATTCAGGGGTTGCATAGTGACTGACATGCATTGTGCGCGCTGTGCCCAGGTTGAATGTGAGCAAGTGTGTGTGGCTGCTGCCACTTGCACCGTGTCTAGCACCGCACCCCCAGGCATTACCGCGGAGCCCCGCAGGGGGCAGCAGCGATAGATCCCCGGGCCGTGGGAGCTTGATGCAGCCCCACCACCTGCGTCCATCTTCTTGGGTAGAAGGGCGCCCCTTACAGCCTAGATCACTGGGGAGAGGAGGCAGTGCTGAAAGGTGAGTGCAGGGAGCAGGGACGATCAGTGTACAGGCCTTTGTTAACCCTGCAACAATAGCTACATAGCAGCTTTTCACTGCATCGTTCGACTTTCCATGCTAGGCTCATTTTAGGTAATGTTTTATTATTGTATGTGTTTTCATGTTAAATTTCAACATGCTTCCCTTCAGAAAACTGAGCAAAACAACCAATCAGCATCATTTTGTTGTTGGAACTAGTGCTCAGATACCACCTGCCAATTTGGTTAACGCTACATATTAAAATACATAAGGGTAATGATAATTATTATGCCATGTCATGCCATGCTACATACTATCATGCCATTCAATACCATGTCATATTAGGTTATGTATTACTATTAGGGCGGAGTGAAACTCTGAGGAATTCCACTGAGTCTTTATGCAACGTAACCAAATTCCACGTAGTGCAACTCTCTGAACTCCGCCCACTCCTACTTGGTAGCCCATTGGCTAATAGCCACCACATTCTCCAAGGACATCTTCTGGGCATAAATGTGGCACAACGGGAACCCAGACCTCAGATCATGTCTGGATTGGAAAGAGGACCGAAGAAGGACTGCCCTGCTGTTCCCTGGACCAGACAAAGGAAGGCTGCACTGAAGCCTTGACTGATTCTTGGGATAGCAAAGATAGGACTGTGCCAATAGTGCCCTGCTTGAGGAAAGGTCATCCCGAACCCCAGTCAGAAGAAATGACTCGAGGAGTCAGTCGGCTGACCTCATATTCCAGCTACAGGACCACAAAAGCTGAAGATTCCAGGTGTGGCGAGTTGTAGCCTCAATCACACACTGCTGACTGCTGAAGTATATCCTAGGAGAAGGAATTGCGATGCTCAGAAGTTGCACCCGCGTCTACTGAACCAGATAGAGTCATCTGAGTCAATTTGGTTACCCAAAGCAGACACTAGCCTCATTCAAAGGAAAGTGATGAATCCACTGTGACCAGGGACCAGTGGCTACTAGTTTTTGGTTGTTCTTCATAAGGACTTTTAGGGCCATAGACCCTTATGCCCAAAGTATCTCCACCCTGACCATGGATCAAGGAGTAGCCTCAAGAAGACCCCTGTCATCACTGCAGCATCAGCAGCATCTGCAGCATCATTCAAGGTATACAGGAGGCTTCCTGTATCCCTTGCATCAGGTCCATTTCATTGAGGTCTATGGGGGCTGGAGCCTAAGGACTGAAAATGGATTGGAGACTGCCTTGACTTTGAGGTAGCTGCCCAAACAAGTATTTTTGCCCCTTTAACTTGCTCCCTTCCCAACATTTCCTGTTATCTTTAACAAGGGTAGTTGCCAATACTTGTTGAATTTTGAGTAAAAAGATTTACAAATTTTCGGGGGCCTGTGGCTGGAGTCCCCAGCGGAACGGGGGGACTATCCTGAGGTGGCATGAAGGGCCAGTATGGAGAGTGCATACATGTTGTCAGTTCAGCGTATAATGTATATGAGACAAGTGAAGGAGTTGTGCGACTGGGGCGGGTGGGATCCAGGGAGGGGGGAGTTTTGAGTGAGGGAGGGTTAGGGGGGCCTAGATTTGTTATGTTTGATGCTTTCATATAATCCAAAAGAAAAGTAGATTGCCAATCAATGGATGTTGTATATTTGACCTGCAGTTTTCTCTGGTATGCAGAGCACTGCGAAATGTGTGCAACATGTCAATAAAATGTGTTTTAAAAAAAAAAGATTTACAAATGGCTTAAATAAATATCTTTGGAACCCTCTGAACACTTCATCTTCAAATGTTTACAAAACTAAACTTTCAGTTACCTTTAACCACAATAGTTGTCAATGATTGTTGAATTCTGAGTGAAAAACTGTGATTTATAAATCTCTTAAATATTCATATCTTCGGAACCCTCTGGTGTTTTGGTGTCTAAAAAGTCATAAAAAAAGAAAACCTATTTTTATAAAGTGGTGTAAAATTTCTTCTGTGTTGTGCTTCTTTCTTGTTTTACTGTTTTGGTACTTCTAAATGCTTTGCACTTGTTACTCTGACAAAGCATGTCTTCTTGAAACCATAGCTTCCTGGGATTGAGCTATGGTTTTCTCAAACTAGCCTGACTCAATCCAAGATGGGCTGGTGAGTGTATTGAATGGTGAGGTCACACAACCACACCATAAAATACACCACTTTCCTCACATTGATGACTAGCAGTGGGATCCAGAACTTTCGTTTTGCAGTCAATAAGTTTGAAACAGCCAAACATCCACCATGTCGACACATAATAAAATCTTTTCAACAATTTGCTAAGTTCTGAGTCTCCAATGCACTATTTTTTAAGAACTCAAAAAAAGTTCAAGGATGCTTGAAAAAGTTTAGGAAAAGTTTAGTTCACCCTGAAGCTCAATTAAATGAGGGTGTTGTGCAAGAACAAAATGAAATGTGTGAGGCCCTTGAGAAATCCCTCAGAGCTTGCAAAGAAGTCCTCCATGCCCAAGAAATGTTGGACAATGAAATCTTCGCTGACAGTTAAAAAGAAAAGAATGACAGAAAAGTCAATGAGGATGAGGAGGAGGGGGACAATGAGAGTCTGGCCCACCAATGTCTGACAGAGGCTCTCCTCCACATCAGGCAGTCAGAAGAGCTTGATTTCAGAGAAGGTCAAAGAAACTTGAGGCCCAAATGAGTCTCCTACGGTAGCTGAAAGCACGGCGCTGATTTAGATTGCCAGCAATTTCCTCTATTTTAGAGTGTTAACAGAACTGTTTTGAGTAGTTTTAGCATGAATTGTGAAACTTAATTGCTGCTTGCTTGCCTACCTGCACTCGCACTTTAGTGCCAGTCCCCGGTCCGCCGCGGCTACACAGACGATTGCTGCGGAGAGACATGGCTCCACCCCTTGCCTCCCCATTTCCGGGTGTGAAGCTTATTTAATCCAGACGACAGAATGGGCGTGCAGCGGTGGCTGAAAGCGCGGTGCCGATTTAGATTGCCAGCAATTTTCTCTACTTTAGAGTTTTAACAGAACTGTTATTAAGTAGTTTTATCGTGAATTGTGAAACTTAATTGCTGTTTCATCTGTACTAACCATAATGCTAATATCCGGGGCATCCTTATCCTTTTCAAAAGGCAAGTCAGAGCGCAGATTATTGACCACGAGGAAGACTTCAGTGGTAGGTGGCTATATGTTAAAGTGAGTCTAGAGGGCAGACCATGTAACTTGGTAGGCTATTATGGTCCTAATCAGGACGACCCCTCATACTTGAATAAAATCCAGAGCCACCTCTTAACAACTCACGATCCGATAATTTGGTTGGGAGATTTTAATTTAGTACTTAACCCTAATTTGGACAAATCCCCCAACTCAAGGGCACTAACCTATAAGAAATCCAGGCAGGCGCTTGGGGTGATCATGTCAACGCTTGAATTGGCAGACCCATGGAGGGAGAGAGCAGGTAACGCACTTGGTATATCATATCATAACTTTAAACACAATCATAAGTCTAGAATTGATTACGCTCTTTTCAGTTATTCATTAAGAGATCTCCTGAAAGATTTAGTTTACTTGCCCTCGCATCTATCAGATCATTCTGCCATATCCTTTTCCTTAAAATCAGTTCAGCAAACCTCTCATACATCTTGGTCATTTGACCGCACTATTCTTTTAGAGGAGGAGGAAACTGACCTCCTCATTCAAGAAACTAATTTTTTTATGGATACCAACATTAACTCAGCTCAGTTGGATATAGTATGGGAGACATACAAAGCAAATTTACGAGGTCACATAACCAACAGGGCCTCTTATCGAGGGAAAGTATACAGGGCAAAGATCGCCAACATAGAACAGGAAATTGCCCTCCTTGACCAACATATCGGTTCCGGAACTGGGACTAATGAAGAGCAGAAACAACGAAAGGAATTAAAGGAGAAGCTAGATAGTATCCTCCAAGAGAGGGTCGCAATGAGATGGGCAGCAAGCAAGCTTTCAAATTTTGAATATGGTGAATCCTCAGGCAAGGTCCTTGCCTGGAAAATCAAATCTGACCAGGCCAAAAAACACATCAAACATATTAGTGTAGAGGGGGAGACTCATGAAAGATCTTCTACCAGAGACATCGGGGAAGCATTCCTCGAGTTTTTTCAGCAAATTTATAAGGAGGAGATCTTGGACGCCCCGATGTCTAAGCTCAGATGGTAAGAGAAGATAATTCTTCCCATTCTTACCCCGGAACAAAGTGACCGGCTTGATAGACCAATCTCGGAGGAAGAGGTGAGCGAAGCTATTAAAAAGGTGAAGCGGGGTAAGGCGGCAGGCCCCGACGGTCTTCCCGGTGAGTTACTTCGGGCCTTGGCACCCGAAATAGTTTCAGTACTCACTAGACTCTTTAATGACATCTTAACCAAAGGAGCCACCCCACCTAAATCATGGGGGGAGGCAACTATCGTCCTGATTCCGAAACACGGGAAAGATCCGGCCAAATGTGGCTCTTATAGGCCAATTTCGCTTTTAAATAGCGATTATAAGCTCTTTGCAGCTGTGTTGGCGACTCGGCTGGGACGCGAAGTTGGCTCAATAATCCACACTGACCAGAAGGGCTTCATTCGAGGTAGACAGCTCTCAGACCTCACGTACGACCTAATCGGGGCAGTGGATATTGCCTCAACTTTCTCCCTTCCTTTGGCCATTATGACCCTCGACGCAACAAAAGCGTTCGACAGAGTAAACTGGTCATATTTAGCTGAGGTCATGAGGAAATTCGCAATCAGGGATATATTGGAGAAACTGGCAGGGAACTGAGGTTAAGAATTGGCGAACATAAGTCGTCAATCAAGAATAATAAAGAAAATGCCCCATTGGTTGCACACTGGAAGGACTCAGGCCATAACATAAAAGACATCAGATGGGTGATCCTGGAAATAATTAAAGAACAAACTAGATTAGGAGACATCTCAAAGAGAAGAAAACAACAGGAGCAGTGGTTTATGATTAAATTTGACACTGTCAAACACGGCCTGAATTCAAGGGAAGAGTGGGAAACCTTAATTTAAGAGACAATTACAGAGGGTTAACCTAGGGAGAGGAATAGTCTAAGTAATAAGTACTTCTGTGAACAAAATGAGTAGTAGAGAGTCAAAATGAGAACAAGAATAAGCATATATGAATATAAATGAGAACCCCCATAATACCATACAGAATAATAAGGTACAGGACAGGATATAGACCACGGGGTGAAGACAGATGAAAAGAACAAAAATGGACATTTTTTAACATATATGCAAATTAAACACAGTATATTAAATATAGCTAGGGGAGCCTTTCTGTATATAATATAATACAATAGAATAAAAAGAAAAAATTCAAGATCTAAAAAGTCCGCTTTGTACTACCTGAACTAAACAAGCCAGTAAAAACAAAACACAAAGAAAGGCTCTCTCGGTAACAGAAATCACCATGTAATAGGGACTACGCGTTGGAGATACTAGTAAAAAAAGGAAGCGCATACCAATGGGGGTAATGGGACAGGTGGTTAATGTATTCGGCACCGCTAATCAAAAACACACACCATTCCAAGAGGGCGCCGTTACTTGTTGTCAACATTGAATAGAAACTGAGCATGCGCGGGCTACAGCCGAGCGCTAAAGGGAAAACGCATATGACATACAAATAATCCGGCCGAAAAGCAAAGAGTAAATGTTAAAAACATAAAAAATAACAAACCTGGTTATAGCAGTAAATAATTATAAAACACAGGGTAACCAGACACGTATGCGATAAAGGAGAAAGGCTAGATCGCAAAGGAATCGAATCTTCCTAAATAAGAATATGCACCACACCAAGATGGCGCAGATATTAGAGGTCTTTTACATACAACCTTAGACACGCGCTATCACCAGCTGAACGCAATTATCATATTGCCCGCGTTATATAAACAACACACTCACAGTGGGGAGTAACAGAGGGAGAAGAACGCGGCAGAGGCAATACCTTACTCCTGAACAGGTAAGCAGAGGGGGGAGATCTTTAATTAGGATACCGATTTTTTTGAACAAAGGAGGGGGCGCGTAATTAAGGACAGGAAAGTTAGTTCTTTAAATGACATGGGTAAAATCGAACAATACCCATATAGTCTGAAAGGGTATAAAGCCAAATGGCAAAACGCTAACTGGAAATAGGGTTGAGATAGTGTAACTAAAAATGACAATTTGGGACCTAGTCCCATAGACAAACATTACTCTCACAGACGAGCTATGCAGTATGAAAGGGCATAAAAGGGCCACTGAGACAGTCTGCCCTAATCGAAGAGAGGGAAATGGGTAAACACAGGGGGGACTATTTCAGCCAAAAGTTCTGTAACATCAAAGAGAGCTATATACCACGAGGAAATATGACTGGAGGTTTACCATAGAGAAAGAAAAACTAAAATCAGAACAAGATAGTGGACTTATATAGAAAAAGTTCCTAACTAGTACTTTGAAAGATCACAAATTAAGAGTATTTTCCCTCACTTATAGGACACATCCAGTCCCCGAGTGAGAAAGAAGAATCCTCATATGCCCGTTCATAAGAACTTTTTAATTCATATACAGGTAAGAAATTAGGGAATCTGTCCACGGACAATAGACATAGAACTGCGCAGGGATAACAACTAACCATGATCCATCTGCCCATACAGATATCGATTACATTTTAAAAAAGGTATCCGATTTGAAGAGGAGACCTACTGTTACATATAAGAAAGACTCATTCACCTTGAAAAGTGGAATCATCCTCCCATAGGTAATTAAAGGCAAGGAATATTGACTCAAAGAATTCTAATATAGTGGCCATGAGAGACCAATGAAATTCCATCTTCACCCCACAGGTTATCCATACAATCTACAATTCTAATCCAGAGAAGGTCTACGGACGGCTGAGTTTTCCCTAGGGGTTGGGCCACAAGAATAAGAGGGTAAGAGTAACATCTTGATAAATGATATCCACAAACAGTAGCTGTATGAATGACACCATGAATATGAGGGTGACTGCATGCCCCTTCTTGCCCAATTCTGCTTCCACACTAAAAAGAAACGGAGGGCACATCCTAAAACCACAAGAATCAGTTGTATCCTAAAGGTTGGACAGGATGACTGTAATATGAATCCCAAATATATAAAAAAAAGGAGCAGGTCTTTAAAGAGAATGAGAATGTTACTGCATAATCAGCTACATACTGGACAGAAAATATCTGCCTTTAACTGTGAATTGACTGAACAGTGGATAGAGCTTGTATAGAATCCCATCCAACCATGAAAGTGTGCTTTAGGTATGTCTGATGGGAGGGGGGACCAGAACCAAGATGCCATAAAATAGGTATGCTCCACCATGCCCCTAGAAGTTTTAACATTGTCTCTTTCTCCGTATATCCCCACAGAGATTGCTAATATATATCTACAAGCCGGTGACCCCAAAAAAGACGGCATGTTCTGATGAAGGTGGTACAATAACGAATAGTACAACACCGAAACGCGTCGACGCACTTGTTTCCAAAAATCCAAACAGGGCCAAGGGAGTAGCAGATGTTATTGTATTTTCAACACTGTATACTCTACCAGCAATATTCAAACAAGGGCCAGTGGATGTAGAAAAGTGGCAGGAGTATCCTAAGGCCACAGTGTTAGGGGGTTTGTGAATAGGATTTATTTGCTTATGTACTGTACCAATAATGATTTTTTCTTCTCCAATGTTGTATAATTTTATTGACTATGATATTGTTTTGTTGTCATGCAATGAATTGTGATTTATTTGTTCAAATTTTACTGTACCCATTCAAAGAGTTGTCTTTGGATTTTTAATTGAATCTTGTATAATTCTGTGTACATCAGGAGCTTTTTATATTTTACTTTTCATTTTATAAAAAATAAACAGATTGTGAACGTTCACTTTTCAGTGTGGAACCCTTTACCTAGTGTTCCCTTGTACTGGAGATTTCTGCCTGTGCTAAAATGTGGGAGTGAATGACTGCATGAGTGGTTAGAAACAAGATAGCAATATAGTAAATAGTAGCTATAGTGCATACCCAGGGATTTCCCCTTGACCTAGTTGTCTTTGTACCCTGTTCCCTGGCGACAGTGGGGTACTCTCTCTCTCATTTACTGGAAATTCGCAATTGGGCCAAACTTTCGGAGGCTATTGGTCTGTTGTATGCTAATCCCAGTGCGAGCATTCTGGTAAACGGTTCATGTACCCAGCCCTTTCAGATTAGTAGGGGAACAAGACAGGGGTGTCCCCTGTCCCCCCTACTTTTTAATATATATATTGAACCACTTGCACAATCCTTTAGGGATGAGCCAAGAATCTCCTCATTTGAATATGGTAGTTGGGAAAGAAAGGTTGGGCTTTACGCCGACGATATAGTAATCTACACCAGTGATCCAGCAATCGCCTTCCCCATAGTGGTTGAAAAACCCAAAGAATTCGGAAATATATTGGGTTATGATATCAACGCTGAGAAGACGGAGCTCATGACGTGGGACATTGCTAATCCAAGCGTTGTGGTGGCATCCTCAATTCGTTACCTCGGAGTTAAAATTACGCAAGACATTGATACCCTAGCGAAGGCTAACTTAGATCTGGTCTTCCGAGAATGTAGGGCCCTATTGAAATCTTGAGTGGGTCTTCGATTGTCAATTTTTGGGAAAGTTAACATTGTGAAAATGTCTATCCTTCCAAAACTGACTTTCATTTTTAACTCTATCCCCTTGGCTTTCGACTCTAAGCAACTTCATAAGTGTCAACAAGAAATTAATTCTTTTATTTGGGGCAATAAAGCTACAAGGTTGGCCTGGAAAAAACTAAGGAGGAGGAGGGGAAAAAGGAGGGCTTGCCCTGCCAGACTTGCAGTACTGTTATTGGGCATTCCAGCTTTCCCACTCAAGAATGCTCTTGAAGTCACCAGATATTTCTTCAAATGGGAGATTGTTTAAGGCAATGCTGGTGGGGGCAAACCACCCGCTAGACGGATTTCTATTTAAGTGTGGAGACCGAAGGTTTTTCAAAAAGGTGAGGCTCAAGACTCTTGTAACATTATTGAAGTCATGGGTGCAAATTAAACGTAGAGTGGGGCTGGCATATTTTTCCAACTATGCTCAGATATGGGACTCTCCTGGGCTCCCACTGTGTTTGCAAGACTCCCTGGCAACTCCCCTAATCGAAGCTGGGCTCTCAAGATGGGGTGAACTGGTATCTGGAAGTATCTTGATAGAGTGGGAGGAGCTTAGGGAGAAAGTAGGGCCAACTCTGTCAAGATTTAAGTACATCCAAATTAGCAGTTGGGCCAGAGAAGTAATTAGGAAAAACCCAAATACTGGGAGACTCAGCCCCCTAGAACAGCACCTAGTCGAAAAACAGACAGGAGGTAAGGAGGTTGCTTTTTGGTACTGGTCCATACTGGAAGAGATAGATGGGGATTTCAACCTCCCAATGGAGCTATGGGGAAGTGAAATCGTGTCATTGGATGAGGACTTGTGGGTAAATTCCTTCCCTCTTTTGTATAAACTTGTTAAACCCGCCTGGTTGCGACGAAACCATCTGTTCACTCTACACCGGGCATATCTCTCCCGTTTACGCTTATCTAAATATCAGGATGGGAAATGTTGTAACAAATGTCAACTTCCAGCAGCCTCAGATACCCACATGTTTTGGGAATGCCCCCACATAATCGCTTATTGGAATGAGGTTAAAGTCACTCTAGATTCAATTCTTAAGACCAACATTCCTCTAACGCTATCGTTAGTCATCCTTGTCTTTGATCAGAACATCATCGGGGCAGCGCGGTCCTTCTTATTTTATGCCATCCTTTTGGCAAGGCGGCAGAAATGTTTACATTGGGTGGATACCATCCCCCCCGCACACTCCGCTTGGCTAATGTCACTCTATGAAACATCCAAGATAGACTTGAATAGATCCTGTAGAACCCAGTGCCTCACATTTTGGAAATTCTTGATAGATTGGAAGTGAAGCTTTCTTCGGCTCGTCTGGGTTTTTTTTCCCCCCCCCCAAAGATTATGCCCATCTACTCCATGGCTTAGTATTGTGGTCTGCCCCGACTCCGTTATTTACCTACTGGCCAACCAGGCATGAAGTTGCCTAGAGGAGCGTTAACAAGGTGCACCACATCTCCCGCCAACTCGTAATAAGTTCTGCCTAGTGCGTGAAGCGGCTCAATTACCAGGGCCTTGCTCCCAATGGCAGTGAGGTGGTTGGTGTGTTTTCTCTGCATCTATGGAACGAGTGTCGGGCAGATGAGGATTAAAAAAAAAAAAAAGAAACTTAATTGCTGCTTGCTTGCCTACCTGCAGTCACACTTTAGTGCCGGACCCTGGTCCACCGCGGCTGCACACCCGATTGCTGCGGAGGGAAATGGCCCCACCACTAGCCTCCCCATTTCCGGGTGTGAAGCTAATTTAATCCAGATGCCAGAACGAACGCCCAGCGGATGCAAACAGCTGGTGCACCAAAGACAAGCCCGTTCGGGGCCACGGGCCAGTATACTTGCATCTTTTTACCCAAAGAGACTATATTATGAGGCAGAGGAGTTGCTCCAACTAAATGGATCCATCAAAGAGAATTGCCTGCACTCTATTCACACAGATAATACCCAAACCAAATGTTCACACTGCCCCTTCAAATTGACAACAGCTCCACATTTGAATTTAGGTACACATAATTCATATATAATGTTCCTGCTAAACTGCAGGTCACTTCCTAAGCATGTGTTGGAAATCTCTATTCTTTATGAGGAAGAAAGACTGGAGGTCTTGTTTCTGACCGAAACCTGCTTAAATTCTGGGTCAGAACTGGATCTTGTCCAGGCTCTACCACTGGGTTACACCATTCAGAGGCTAGATCGCTCCTCGGGGAAAGGTGGTGGTATTGCAATAATATACAAAAATCACCTAAACTGTCGTACTTCCGGAAGGCCAATACCGGATTGCGAGAATCTCGCATTCTCCATAGGGTTCACACCCTCGCTAACTCTGTCTGGTATTTTATTATATCGACCTCCAGGGCCACTGGGACAATTTGGTCACTCCTTACCTGTCTTAGCAGTCAACTCGGCCAATATTTCGGCTAATTTTACTCTATTAGGAGATTTCAATTTACACTTTGATGACCTCTCACAGATGACCGCAGTAGAGATCACTAAGGATTTAGCTGCCTTTCAGCTTCTCCAAAAAGTTGTCAACCCTACACATACAAAGGGACATCTACTAGACCCTATCTTCTCCAACATGGAGGAATTAGTAGGAGCGAATCCGATCCCAGTACCGGGTTTGATCACTTTCTTGTTCCATTCTGCTGGACTCCATATTCCACCATATTCCATGCTAAACCGACCAGCACAAGGCTATGTCCTTGGTCCAAACTATCAGTGGAACAATGGACTTTAGAGTTAGAAAAAAATAAACCAATGCTAAACTCTGATGTTATCATCACTAACGACAACTTTAATACTTGGATACAAGATTCCCTAAATTCTTCCTATAAAAGCAGTCCAGGTGAGAAAGGTAGTAAGAGAATGGCATGGTACTCTACAAAACTTCGAGAACTAAAACAAACTTGTGAGAAGTTAGAAAGAACTTGGAGAAAGGACTTTTCTCCAGAAAACAAATCGTAATATAGGGAGGCGAGTAAAGCCAACAAAGCCAAAATCAAATCAGCCCATGCGGCCTTCTACAAAGAATAATTTTTTTCGCAGGCAGTGCCACGTCTGAGATGTTTCACATTGCTAAAACTCTCATTAGAGTTCCCCCTCCTCCAGTGACCCCTGACACCTCAGGCGCACGTGACAAACTCGCAGAATTCTTTGACAATGAAATCCAAACTATATACACCTCATTCCCCCGGACGAAGAGCTTAGGCTGGGATCCCAGTCATTACAGCATAGACTACCATATGGAAACAATTCCTTTGATGGATATTGAGACATCTGATCTCATCTTGTCTCAAGTGAAGAGCGGATAACCTAAAGATCCAGCACCTTTAAAAATTCTGAAACAAGTGGCTGGAACAGTCTCCCCTTCAATCCAGGAGCTGATCAATGCCTCTTTTGTATCTGGAGTGGTCCCCCGACTCCGGAAGTAAGCAATGGTGAGGGCACTCCTCAGAAAACCCATTCTGGACCCTGATTCCCTGGGAGACTATTGTCCCATCTCACTTTTCCCAGGAATCAACAAAATAGCTGATGTAAGTTCAGTGCTGTCTACCTTCTTGGAGACCAGCAAACTTCTAAACCCGTCCCAAACAGACTTTCGCCGTTACAAGCCACAGAAACAGCCCTACCCTCAGTTGTAGAGGAGTAAAAAAAAATCTTGGATTTTGGAGGCATCGCAGTGGTCATACTCCTTGACCTCAGCGCAGCCTTCGACACGGTAATGGTATACCATCAAATCCTGGTACATAGACTTAGGAGACTGGGGGTGACCGGGGTTAAGCTGGCCTGGCTACAATCCTTTTTGAGTGATAGACTCTTTCAGGTGTTTGATGCTGATGCAACCTCAAAACATGTACCTCTTCGCAGCTGGGTTCTCTAAGGGTCATCCCTGAGTCCCACATTCTTCAACGTGTATATGAGCCCTTTAGCGAAGCTGGTGGTGCCTTTTGGGGTGCACATAGTGACCTATGCAGATGACACCCAACTGGTGATAGGACTCAACCATGCCGATTTCGCTTCCCCCCAACATACGACAGTGCTTGGAAGAGACTGCTAAATGGATGGATGATTCCTTTCTGAAATTAAATGGGGGAAAAAACGAGCTGATGGGGAACAGATCCCCTTTTGACCCTAACACTATATGGCCAAATACACTGGGTCCCGTCCCTACTCCCAAGCCCCAGATAAAGAACCCAGGTATCTGGCTAGACCAGGATTTGACTTTCAAGGCCCAGGCACCTAAGGCGGCAGCCTCTTGCTATGGTATCCGGAGGACGCTTCGGAATATCCTCCCTCTCCTTCCTTTCCAGGCCAGGAAACTGACGGTTAAAGCGCTCATTCTGTCGCCCCTTGACTATGGCAATGCCCTTTATTTAGGTGCTCCCTGTGCATTATTGTCCAGACTTCAGTTGGTACAGAACTGGGCAGCCAGAACTCTTCTGAATGTCCCAAAATTCCAATCAGCAAAACCAACCCTAAAATCCCTTCATTGGATACGGATCAAAGAAAGAGTCGAATTCAAGGTGATGTTCATAGCAAATCATTGGCAGGGAAAAGTCCTGCCATTAATTATTCCATTATTCTTCCCTATCGTGCCAACAGACACCTTCGCTCGGACCACCTAAATCTAGATACTGTTCCAAAGATTAGGAAAGCAAGAAGTGGTAGTCGTATGCTCTCCTACAACGCATCAAAGCTTTGGTACTCTCTCCCTCTAGATTTACGGAAAGAACCCAACCATCTTGTCTTCTGTAAACTAGTAAAGACCTGGCTATTTCCTTACTCTGGTTGCTATGCCTATCTTTCCGCTGACAGAGCTGGGATGCCTCCGTGTAGCCATGCGCTATATAAAAGTATCTTTCAGGGGGCGTGGCCAACATGCGGGCGGAGTAGGACGTGCTTTCCTGTCCCGACCGGCGCCGCCTGAATACAGCTTTCGATATCAATCTTCTGATGCCCATCTGAGCTGGCCCCGGGGGTCTGCTGTCCCTACCAATACTCCAGACACCGGCAGTGTGCCTATTTCTGTGCCGTTGAGCGGCCTTTCGCCCTTTCTGGATGTTTTGGCCCCAGCCTTGCTGTGGCCCGGCAGCCCTGGCTGAGCGGATATGCGGTGGCCGTCTACTTCCCTGTGGTGCCCGGCTGCTCGGTGGGGCAACTGACAGCGCAAGCGAGTCCGTGGCTTGGTGGACTTAGCGGCACTTTCAAGGGCAGAGCGGCAGAGCAGTGTGAGCTGTGACGAGCCCCAGGGCGCGACCACCATCTTGCTGCTCTGGGGCCCTGGCCTACGCGAGGAGTGTGGAGCCCGAGAGCAGGGTTGACCCTGGGCAGTGCAATTCTGGCTGTGAGGCGGCGGCTGTCGAGCCCCGGGTGAGCGGGTATGTGCTTCTGCGGTGTTGCAGCGAGGGGCCGAGGAGCGTGGGCCCATGAGACAAGAGGTGAGGAGTAGAGAGACGGCCGGTGCGGGACCTTGATCTCGCACCGCGGGTCGGCAGCGGTGGGAGGCCCTGCGGACTGGGGGAACGCGGGGCCTCATTCCCTTCTTTAAAGCTGCACTGGTGACTGGGGTGGTCTGCGGGCCCCCTTTGCCTGATTGGGAGAAGGCCCTGCTTAGAGTGTGTGGGAGCTGCATGGAGTGGATTTTGAGTGAGCCTTGCTGCGTCACTGGGGTCCGACGGCCCTGTAGGGAGCAGGAGGCCTACCATCGGCCCGTAAGTCGGCAGGCAATGCCTCTTCCTTGGGGTCTGAGCCTCGCCTTAGCTGTGAGCTGCGGGAAGAGCGCAGAAAGGGCCCACTGCCCTGAGTGGAGCCTGGAGGTCTGCTTCTATTCGGGCGTGGTTAGGGCGGTTCGTGGTTAGACATAGCCACTTGCTCGGTTCGTGTATTGGCAGACGGCGGTGTGGTGCGGCCCAGCATTGGGGGACGGTGATGTCAAGAAAGGCCCCGCTGTGGGCAGTGTGGAGAGCTCTTTGGCGGTGAGGCTTCGGCCGCCCCCCCCCACCACTCACATCCAGCCACAGCCGGTGCCCATACTCCCTGTTGTGTCCTCTTCCATTTGCTGAGGTGAGACCTCTGTCACTGGGATCTGCGTTGCTTCTGAAAGGCTTAGCGGATGCCCAACCAAGATCTAGCCCTTCCTCTTCTGGACAGCCACGAGGGCCGCATAGTGCTGTGGTTTAAGGAGCTGCTGACAGGGACTGGGACTGAGCTTGTGTTTGCGCCCAATGTGAGTGGGTTCCAGTTGCGTCCCCAAGGGGCCGATTGCACCTCTGCCCTGTCCACGTGCTACTACGCCCGGGCCCTTGCCCGAGGCAAGATGTCTTCCTCAAGGAATAGGAGGGACATACCCCTGAAGGACCTACTACAGAAAGCAACAGGTCAGTCTGCCTCTCAGTCGGATGTCAAATCCATGCAGCCTGAGGACAAAGATCTTCCAGCGACCAAAGCATTCATGGTTGAATTGTCCTCGGCCATAAAGGAGGACATTTTGGAACTCCCTCTCAGCTCTCCTCTGCCCTGCCCGAGGTGCAACGATATGTAGACGCCATAGGGGAGCGGGTGGCGGCCTTGGAGGAGGATGACCTGGGACAGGCTTTATCCCAACGCGACAGGGGGGATAACATAATACCAAACAGCTTCTTCACCTCATAGACCTGTTCCACCAATCTTGGGCTAAGGCTTTTTTTCTTTCCATCGATGCAGAGAAAGCCTTTGATCGGGTGAACTGAGAATACCTGTTTGCAGTCTTGAGAGCCTTCGGGCTGGATGATAACTATGTTAGTTGGGTTCAATGCCTCAATGCGGCCCCTATGGCAGCGGTGCGAGTGAATGGGTATAAATCAGCCCTTTTCCCCATCACTAGAGGGACACGACAGGGGTGCCCCTTGTCCCTGTTGCTTTTTGTGCTCTATATGGAGCCTTTTGCCCAATGCGTACGGTCAAATGTGGGTATCACGGTAATTAAATTTGGTGCTGACACACACAAAATTAGTATGTATGCCGACAATGTTATTCTGTCGCTACCCAACCTCACTCCACACTGCGGTACCTGTTAGCGGAGCTCCTCGAATTCGGGAAGGCTCCAGGATTTAAAGTAAACTTCTCAAAATCGCAAATTTTTATTATTTTTATTCCCACTGAAGAGGTCCAAGATCTGCAACAGGACTTCGCCTTTCAGTGGGTGCACTCTGATATTACATATCTGGGCATCCGGCTGACTTCCTCTATCACTAACACGGCCTCCCTTAATCATGCATTATTGGTGGATCAAATTGCCAAAGCACTCTCGTGGAATAGGCCCTTGTCTAGTAAACACTGGAACTTTATGGACCAGACGGTAGCGGGATGCAATATCTGGCGTGAGCTATGGCTGCCGTGCAAGCACAGAGCGTGGGGCCTTTACTCTTCCCCGGTGACCTCACCGACTTTGAAAGCTTGGGATCAATTAGAGCAGCACAGAGGATGGACTACGTTTCCCTCCACTATGACTCCTATCGTTGACATTCCCGATTTTCATGTGGGGAGCATGTCCCCAGTATTCCACCGGTGGAGAGAGGAGGGCTGCAAAAGGGTGGGCTCCCTATTCACCCTTGAAGGCTTAATCCCCTTCCCCCAATTGTGTAGGGACTACTTCCATCTGCCAGAGTCCGACGCTTTTCATTATTCGCAGTTAGCACACTGGGTGACCCAACTGTCCAACTTCGCTTCAATGTCCCGCCCCTTGACCGTTTTTGTAAAATGGTTAGTCTGCAAGAAGAATGACCGTAAGCTCATATCTGAATTGTATACGATGATCCTGACACACCCCAAGAAACAGCGTACACAGGCGCTGGTTCGCTGGGAGACTGAATAAGGGCGCCCTTTGACACGTAAGGAATGGGAACATATCTTTTATCGAGCGCACCACCCTGCCTCTAACACCGTGGGTGCGGAATCTGCCTATAAAGTAGCAGCTTATTGGTACTATACTCCAGGGTGCATCAAGTCTTGGGATGTAGCGAAGTCAGACCTCTACTGGCAGGGGTGTGGTTTTCCGGGCACTTTGGTGCACCTGTTGTGGCATTTCCCGAAATTGGTGCGATTTTGGAAAGTGATTTTTGATGACTTTGACTTTGCCTTTCAGATCACATTTCCCCGGGCACCTGAGCACACGCTATTGGGACTTCCTCATCCTAAGTTCTTTCCTTTATGCTCGCTGAGGGGGAGACAGATTGCGTTAGCTTTGCATGCGGCGCGACAGGTTCTTTTAGCGCAATGGGGTTCCTCGACCACACCCGATTCGTGGGATTGAATCCAGAGATTTTGGAATCTTTTGGCAATGGAACGCCTTTTGCTGGGCATTGATGGGAAGGGTTCTGAATATGTGAAGCTGTGGGGTCCATTCTTACAACTCCTTTCTAAAGATCTGAGGGAAGTCACGTGCCCGAAATACCTACAAATTCTACAGCTTATTCCTTTGGAGCCTTGGGGGCCCACTGAGGTAGTCTGAGCACTGTTGATATGTCACTGTCGACCATGGAGGGTAGAAGGGGGAGCTAGAGACTGATGCAGATCGGGTGGGGTTGGGAGGATTTGGGGGGTGGAGGGGTTGGGTGTTTGTCTATTTCTTGTTTATTTCTTCTATAAAAGTGGTATCTAAGCAGCTGCCCTGGCTGTATGCTATGGCTTGAAATTTCTTTTGTTGTGTCGCCCTCTGGGCTGTAGACCCGTACGCTGTGTACTTGTCAGGATATTACGCTCTGCCAGCAATCGGATGTAGGCAGCTGAGCCGTGTATAAACATGTTTACCACACAATAAAAACAATTGATTCTAAAAGTATCATTTCAAAGAGAGGAGGCTGGTCTTGGAAGAGGGAAGGCTGGCTCTAGGATACAGGAGGGTCTAGCTAGGCTTGAGGCCCAAAGAAAATGGAAGAAACAAAGACAATGAGGTTACTGCACTGTATATTCTCTATATATTTCTCTGAGAACAAGTAGGTACAAGAGACTGAGCGAAAGGTTCTAGATCTGTTAACACTATCCCTGAGGGGTCGAGGTTGTCTTGTTCAGTGGCTTCCAGAAGTTTGGGATTGTGGTGCCACTGTGAGCTAGCTGGTCTCTGGGCAAACATATCATGCGGGGTGACCGGATTCAGGCAACGCACCTTACTGAAAGTTTAAGTTATCCAACAAATACACAGGTCCTACGGATCAGTGACAACTACAAAGCACTATGACCTTAGATTGTCTATAGTGATTTTGCCTAAATATGTCAAGAGGGGTGACATAGATACATGGCTTGCATCTTATGAAAGAACTCTCAGGTTGAGGAAGCTAGGTGCCCAGCACTGGGGCTTATTACTGTGGTAACTGGTTCCAGTGATGGTTAGAGGTATGTTTCTGGCACTAGAAGATGAGGTGGCAGAGTCATAAACTCACATGAAGGCAGCATTTGTTGAGCTCTTTGGTCTCATTCCCAAAATGTACAGGAAAACATGTAGGAATACAAACAAGGGGAAACACAAAGGTAGACTTTGCGGATACTACAGAAAAGTCATTGGAATGCTGGATTAAAGGTAACTGAGTTCACACACACAGGGGCCGATTCCGATCTGGTAAAAAGGGATCCGAATAGCCGTTCGGAGCGTTTTTTCCCGTATGAATCGTAGCCTTAACCGTCCCCATTTGAACGACTTAGTACGATCCACACCCAATGCAGCTATCCGTACGAATCGTACCAGGAACCGTACGAATGGAATTCCCGTACGAATCGACCTCGGAACCCGCTGTACGCGACATTCGTACGGTTCGCGGCTGCTTTGTCCGACCCGGGCAGTATGATTTGTGTAGGATACGCTCCGTATGACCCTTTTTCTACGGGAGCTGGAAAGTGCCGTAAAAGCTGAGTTCGCCCGAAACAGGTACAGAACGGCCCCCCCTGGGTATAGCCCCTACCCGTTGTGTCTCTAATGGAACACTAGAGACATCCCCTTGGGCACTCCTTTATCTCCTCCCTTGTAGTCAGAGGATTCCACACTTTTTATATTTCATTACTCAGATGTTTTATTAGGTATTTTCAATGTCTTATATTGAATTCATTCATTCATTCGATTCTCATTATTTCAACATCAGTGACATATATTCCTTTGTATTCCAATGCATTTCGGGCGGTATCACAACGCCCTTCATCAGGGAATCAATAGTGTCACTGTTCTTCTCTATGGAGGAATATTTCTTGTTCTCACTATCTTGGCGTTTAGTTCAACAAACTCTCCGACTCCATTGCCGATGGTTGTCCAGGGACGTTGGCCGCCACCCACGGAGCACCCAAAAAGAAACGAACTGTGTCTTACATAGGTTGTGCACTCACTCCATCACACATATATAGCCCCTACCCCCCATGATCGCAGGGGTACGGCGCGCACCCCTGCGATCATGGGGTGTACGTACCGTACCCCGCAATCCCGGAGTGTACGCGCCGTACCCCATGTTCGCTGGGTGTACGGCGTGTACACCCTGCGATCGTGGGGTACGGCACGTACCCCGCATGATCGCAGGGGTATGCGCCGTACCCCTGCGATCATAGGGGGTAGGCGTGTATGTGATTGTGCGCTTTACCGTACGAATCGCCTTTACCTGACGTGGACCGTACGAATCGCGTCCTGATTCCCGGGTCCGGATCGTACACGTCGGGTCATGCGGCGTGTGTATAAGTCGTACGGTTCACGGTTTCAGCCTTGCAATACGTACGGATCGCAACGATTCGGACGGATTCACAGAATGCCAATCGTACTACGCGACTAGGTCGGACGGGTACGATTCGTACAGAAAGGGCTCCGGATACGTACAGCGGGATTTTTTTCCAGATCGGAATCGACCCCACAAAAGGTTCTACAATTTAGTGCTAAAGGAGCACATCCTTACCAATTGTTCCTCAGAGAATTTGCACCAAATTCAATTCAGTTTGAAATTTTAATTTGTTTTTATTTTTATCAGGGAATTAAAACCATAGCAAAAGAAAAATAAACATGAGATTAGGATTATAAAAGATACCTCAGTGATCGAGGCAGTCTCTGGTATTGTCTTGTAACCTTAGTAATTTAATTTTGAAGCCGCAGAGTTACGGTAAAAGATGATAGTCTGCTTATAAATTCATATCCCTCGAAAAGTAAAAACTATTACCACTAAAAATATAAGCTTATCAAATCGTCTGGAGCCACCTGCCTGCATATATTAGTATAATGTAGTGAGCCCACTTAGACCTAAGTTGGTTCCCCATTTATAGCTTTGTTTTATGTTTCATATGCTTTACGTTTTTTAGGTGCAGTTCTTTTAGTGGTGACATTGCACACACTTTGCTTGCATGATATTATTCTAAGAATATATTGTCCAAGTTGCTTGTTTTAGTTTGTATTTTCTTGACATATAATCAGTAAATTATTTTCAACACTAGGAACATAGTACACAATATCCTAGTGCTTGTGTTGCCTATTTGTGAGACAGCTTCTAACATCTAGACATAGCATTGCAGCAGAGCTGTGCTTCTAACACAGTGTGGCTTTTATTATATACACGTGTACAGCCCCAGAAGGGGCAGAGGGGCACTCCAGCTTGGACCGTCCTTGGAAGCGAGAGTGCATTGTTTATGTTGCCATAATCACCTTTCACCCCAGTAAGGTTATGGGGCGGGGGGAGGCACAGTGAGCTAGCCAGTTATTGGGCTCCTGATGGTGTGGACAGACTTAGTCCCCCAGATTCTAAAGTTCTGTCATCCTAATATGCAGTAGAACATAGAGCGTGGCTGGGTTAGTCTTGCGCAAAACCAATTTAAACAGTAATTTCAACATTAAATTGCTCCAGGGAACAAAGGGAAAACGGTCACTAGCGTCCCCACAACCTCCTCTGTGAAAACACTAAGAATACAAAATAAAGAAATAGCTGTCCCCGAGCACAATGCAACCAATATCAATTCTTGAGAGAAAGGGATCCAAATCAGATTCTTTCCATATTGTAAATTCTTTAATCAATCCTTTTATTTTTTTTCTCTTCTCTTCGTAAACGGCAAATTTTCATCATATGATCAATCTTCATATAATATTCATTGAAATCATACATAATGTAGCCAGATTGACAAAGCTGACACGTGTTTCGTCACTGGAAACAATCACCCATTGACTTCTTCAGGGCATGGAAGACTCCTCATGCAGTCATACACCACATTCCAGGTATAGTGTGGGAAAGTTATGTCAGCCATAGTTTCAACATCCCACTTTATTAACTGTAAAAGAGCACTTCTTACTCCTCTCTGATAACATGGATTTGCAGGATTTCTTGTAAGGTTCTAGTCACCATGTTCTAAAAGATTCCTTTATGCCATTTACAAACAAATCTGGCAGCTTGTGCATATGGAAGCAGCTGCTTGTTTAGGGCAAATGGATCAGGCTAATTTAGAGACTGCATTGGGTGTTGTTGATAAAGGAGCGAATACATTTTCCACTCATATTTAGCAATTAAATAACATTGCAGCTTCTGCAATTGATATCATACAAAATGACATGTCTTTTTTACAGCATGGGCAAAGTCAACTTAGATCTATTATGAGGTTGAGTTGGACATTGCACATTTTAAAATCGAACGGCATTCCCCGGAAGCACGCAAATGCAACAGAGTTGTTCTTGCCTTTTAATTTGACAGATAAACAACAAATAATGGCAGAGAAAGTTCCACATACATAATGCTTAATATAAAAAAAGTTTGAAAATGTCCCTTTTGTAGTAGCTGGAACACCATTAGTTATATGACTAATGCATGAAGTTATTTCCCTGCCATTTTCTACGTGTCTTTACGCATCATACTTGAAACATTTTCCAGTAGGCAGATATGGAGATTTAGGGGGGAGGTTTATTCATGGGTTGTGGGAATGACCCTTCGATTACAGATGTGTGAGTGTGATAAAGGAAGTTTTTCTTAGTGGAAATGAATGCAAAACGTTTGTAAGTCACTTCATGACATGTAAACAGGTGACACTGCACAGAGTTTGTAATGTATCCGTGGTCAATCTGGCATATTACTTAAATGCAACATCAGGGTCCTTGATTCGCCCAGTGTTCCAGTGGCTTTCCAATGGAAGTTACTTGATGCTGAATGATCAAGGCTGTTGTGGGATGAGAGCAGGTTATCCATTGTGATTTCTTTTTTTTGGTGGTGCTGAGTGATGCTGTGGTGGTGCTGAGTAGTGCTGTGGTGGTGCTGAGTGATGCTGTGGTGGTGCTGAGTGATAATGTGGTGGCGCTGAGTGATGTTGTGGTAGCGCTGAGTGATGCTGTGGTGGTGCTGAGTGGTGCTGTGGTGGTGCTGAGTGGTGCTGTGGTGGTGCTGAGTGATGCTGTGGTGGTGCTGAGTGGTGCTGTGGTGGTGCTGAGTGATAATGTGGTGGTGCTGAGTGATGCTGTGGTGGTGCTGAGTGATAATGTGGTGGTGCTGAGTGATAATGTGGTGGTGCTGAGTGATGCTGGGGTAGCGTTGAGTGATGATGTGGTGATGCAGAGGGCAGAAAGGCACAAAAAGCAGTCTAACAAAGGGCAGAAGGGCAGAAAAACAAGGGAAAAACGAGTTTACTAGAGGGCAGAAGGGCACAAAAAACCAGTCTAACAGAGGACAGAAGGGCAGAAAAACAGGGGAAAAACGAGTCTAACAGAGGGCAGAAGGGCACAAAAAAACAAGTCTAACAGGGGGCAGAAAGGCACAAAAACGAGTCTAACAGAGGGCAGAAGGGCACAAAAAACGAGTCTAACAGAGGGCAGAAGGGCACAAAAAATGAGTCTAACAGAGGGCAGAAGGGCAGAAAAACAAGGGAAAATTGAGTCTAACAGAGGGCAGAAGGGCACAAAAAACGAGTCTAGCAGGGGGCAGAAGGCAGAAAAACAAGGGAAAAACGAGTCTAACAGAGGGCAGAAGGGCACAAAAAACGAGTCTGACAGGGGGCAGAATGAATCCTGCCCTGCGTGTTTGTCCACGAAGATGCCACCGTTTTGTGCAATACCTCTACCCAACTGGAGTGCTTTCTACTGTCTAATCAGTAAGTGCTTCCTCGTTGGCTAAATGTATAGGGGCAGATTTACAATCAGTGGCGCATTCCCAGGGATGCGCCAGTTATTGTGCGCCACAGCTCCGCCACCCATGGTCCGCCGCATTTACAATGCGGCGCACCATGTGGCAAAAACGGCACAGATGCGTCATGCATCTGTGCCGTAAAAGCAGCGCATTGCTGGAGCTGCGTCGCAAGTGCAACACAGCTCCAGCAATGCTCTGGGGAGCCCTATCTCCCCAATGCTGCATCAAGCCTTGCGCCTGCTTCAAGCAGGCACAGGGTTTTGATGCAGCATTGGCCTAAAAGTGACTGAGTTAAATCTTGTAGATTTCACTCAGCCACTTTTAGGAGGCATTACTGCGCAGGAACGCCCTCCCCTGCACCGGAACGCCTCCTGATGGCGCAGGGCTTTACAACGTGACGCATCTCTCAGATGCGTCACGTTGTTAATACACAACACCAAGGCGCATCTTTTGTGCTGCCGCTGCATCACAAAAGTGACGCAACTGCAGCGCACAAGAGGCGTAAGCGGCTTGTAAATCTGCCCCATAGTGCTTTTACTACACTGTAGCTGCGTAAAGGGCCAGAAGATGTGTCTCCAGTGACCATGTGTGCCTGTGCCTGTGTTACAGGCACACATGGTCACTGGAGACACGTCTTCTGGTCCTTTACGCAGCTGCAGTGTAGTAAAAGCACTATACATTTACCCAATGAGGGAGCACTTACTGGATTAGCCAGTAGAAAATACTCCAGAACAAATCGCCCAAAAATCCACGATTTCGCGGAAAAATTTGCGAATTCGCTGTTTTTTTGTGAAACGCAAATTTGCAAATTTCTACCATGCTTACTAAAATGTAGGGCTGCTTTGAGCTAGGTGCAGCTGTTGATAGCTTCCACAAGTGGGATCCCTTTGTAAGGGCTGATCTCTCCTCGATTAGAGATTTTTGCTTTACACTCATTTAGCGCCCTTTTGAAGGTCATGTATCATAATGATTGGTCCCATATGGTGTTTGCTTAGAGTTCTACTCTGGAATTATTAAGGAAAGACATAAATCAAGACGTCAGGAAGGTAGCTATTATAGACAATATATTTTGTTGAATACCTTTTCACAAGAGCACCTCAGCCTGCTGCAGCACTTAATGAAAGCACTCTCTCTCTCGCAATTGCTTTCTGAGTTGGTCAAATCCTAGGTCTATCTGTGCCAGAAATACAGGTTTGGGATCTTAAAGACTCGACTATAAGCCTTGGTGACTACACAGCCAAAGTGATTGCCCCGATCTAGAAACACTGCACTCCCATTGATGATCGACGGAAGAGTTGCGCTGACATTAACAGTGACTGAGAGCTTGGGCCATTTAGATTGCCTGAGAGGATACAGAAGGTTGCAATAAGTGCGTTGCATGTTCCTATTTGTAATTGTCTTTGGGGTAAAAAGGTACCTTTGTCATCTATCAGGACTTCCAGGTATTTGTATGTATACACATTTTCAAGAGGGTGTTTGTTCATCAACCTCGCTCGCCTCTTTGTACGCCTTGTGATGGACATGAGTTCTGTTCAATGTATTTACCCTGGTGTAATTGGATAGTATGTCTATCAGTAACTGTAGGCCAATTTTTAGGGCGCTGCAGAGGGACACAGAATCTGCATGCAGAAAATGGAGAAAAGTAAAGGGTCCAAACTGTGGGAAGTGACTGCTATTCAAGTTGAGTACCTTTGTCAAGTCTATTAGAAAGAGATTAAAAAGAGCTGGTGCAAGCACACCCTTGTTCCATCCATTCCTCTCAGCAGGGGTGATGCTATGCCTAAATTTGCAAGCATTGACCACATTTTACCTCGTGCGACACAATCAAATGCCAATTTGAATTAGAAGAAACATAGATGGATGGAAAAATAGTTTTCTTTGTTTTTTCCATGATGAGATCTACAGCCAGGATGTTTGGTAAAGTACCTTTTGAGAACCCTTTTTGGCTGTAGGGTGTGATGGATTACTGACATAATATCGATGTCATAAATATCGATGTAGCAAAATATCGAGTTAAAAATATAGAATACCAAAATATCGACTTCCTATCTCCAAACAGGTAAGTACAAAAATATTGTATCAAAAATGTTGATGTATAAAATATAGTTAGTCAAAATATCGAATTTTTAAAATATCTTAAAAGTAATGTAAAAGTAATGAAATAATAAATATAATTAACTTAAACATACTTAAAATACTTAAATAACCTTAAAATTAATAAATAATTAATTTCATTTAAAATTATTATTCCCACTGCAGAGAGTGCAACAGTAGGGAAAGTGTTGGATAGCATAGGGGTAAAAATTACTATTCCCACTCCAGTGAGTGCAACAGTAGAAGCTTTGGATAGCGTAGGGGTAAAAATTACTATTCCCACTCCAAAGAGTGCAACAGTAGGGAAAGTGTTGGATAGCGTAGGGGTAAAAATTACAATTCCCACTCCAAAGAGTGCAACAGTAGGGAAAGCGTTGGATAGCGGGAGGGTTAAAATTACTATTCCCACTCCAGAGAGTGCAACAGTAGGGAAAGTGTTTGATAGTGTAGGAGTAAAAATTACTATTCCCAATTCAGGGAGTGCAACAGTAGGGAAAGCGATGGATAGCGTAGGGGTACAAATTACTATTCCCACTCCAGAGAGGGCAACAGTAGGGAAAGCGTTGGATAGCGGGAGAGATAAAATTACTATTCCCACTCGAGAGAGTGCAACTGTAGGGAAAGTGTTTGATAGTGTAGGAGTAAAAATTACTATTCCCAATTCAGTGAGTGCAACAGTAGGGAAAGCGTTGGATAGCGTAGGGGTAAAAATTACTATACCCACTCCAGTGAGTTGAACAGTAGGGAAAGCATTGGATAGCGTAGGGGTAAAAATTACTATTCCGTCTCCAAAGAGTGCAACAGTAGGGTAAGCGTTGGATAGCGTAGGGGTAAAAATTACTATTCCCACTCCAAAGAGTGCAACAGTAGGAAAAGCGTTATATAGCGTAGGGGTAAAAATTAATATTCCCACTCCAGTGAATGCAACAGTAGGGAAAGCGTTGGATAGCGTAGGGGTAAAAATTACTATTCACACTCCAGAGAGTGCAACAGTAGGGAAAGTAAATACTTCATATATGAATAAAAATAAATTAAATATTAATACCAAATACAAATTAATTAAAAGTAATTAACAATTGTATATAATATATTAATTAATCAATTAAAAATAAAAATAAAAATTATTATAAATAATTTCCTATTAATACAAATTATTTACCAATTAACAATTAATTAATTAACAATTACAAAATAATTAAAAATTACAACAAAACAAAACCAATAAATAAATTAAAATATTTAATTAATTACAATTAAAATACTTCCCACCCTATTTCCCTATAAACCCACAACACGCTACAGAAAATAAATTCATAAAATTAACATAATTATCAATTAAACTATTAATTTAAATTAATCACCAATTATATTTTAATTAATTACCAATTAAACATTTAAATATCAATTAATTAAAAAAAATACCAATAAATACATTTAAAAATGTAATTAATTATAATTAAATTACCTCCCACCCTATTCCCCTATAAACCCACAACCCGCTATAGAAAATACATTAATAAAATTAACATAATTATCAATTAATTAAAATAATTACCAATTATATTTTAATTAATTGCCAATTAATTATTAATTAACAATTAATTCAAAATAAATTCCAATAAAAAATTAACATATTTAATTAATTATAATTAAATTACTTCCCACCCCATTCCACTATAAACCCACAACCCGCTACAGAATTATATTACGCAAAAATTAAATACCATAAAATTAATTAATTAAAATAAATGATAAAATAAATGTACACTTTTCACACATATACTAACATAAAAAATACTTTAAAAAACTTGAATACTATTACAAAATTAATATTAACTTACTTACCTCAAATTCGATATTTTTGTTGTCTATATTCTGTCCATTCTATATTTTTTATGTCTATATTCTGTCCATTCTATATTGCTGTTGTCTATATTCTATCCATTCGATATTTTGTCCATTCTATCTTTTTGATTCAATATAAATGCTATTCTATTCAAAGTTTTTGTAGTCTATATTCTGTCCATTCGATATTGTGTCCATTCTATATTTTTAACTCGATATTAATGTAACTCGATATTAAAAACTCGATATTTTGAGTGTATACTGAGTGCGATATTGTTTGTGCTTGACTATGCTGTCAGGTCAGTCAACAGTGCTGATGAAAAGTATTTGACCATATGTCGGGACCCGGTGTCTACCGGTGCCCTAGTATGCGGACAATGCTATTATCATGGCCAAACTGCCAGCAGATTGCAGTCCTTATTGAATTTTTTTGCTACTTCATGGTGGATCTGGACTTAACAGTCTAAACAAAAAAAACTTTAGGATGGTGATTTGTACTGGTCGGACTAAGTCACGTATGTTTACCCTGGTGCTGGTGTTCTCCCGAAGACAAGAGTTTTCTCTTATCTGGGTTTGTTGTTTGTCTCTTCGCTTTGTCAGTGCCATCATTCAAGCTGGAAGGAGGAGGAATTTACACAGGCAAATGCTGCTTTGTTTAATTTTGCCTCAAAATTAGAAAGAAGGCAGGTCATGGCCCTATTACAGTCAGTCAGTCAGTCAGTCAGTCAAAATACTTTTATTCGATTTTTGGTAAAATCATAAAAAGACATACAATTCATACACGTTAAAATACAATGATACATTTACAAGGATAACTTCAAATACATTGGTTTTTAAAAATGGTAAAAAACATTTTCAAGAGTTTTTACAGTTACATTCAATAAAAACAATTAATAAGGAGATTTGTGCAAAAGAGCAAAACGCCAAGCAAAATGACAATGTGGGCCGCGGGAAGTAAACAATCATTAAATGATGGCTAATGTATTGTGGCTGGATTTAATGCGTGATGTTGCTGCCAAATAATTTCCCATGCAAAACATGGTGTGACTGTTAGATATAGACAGAAGATAAAAAAGTGCCGGTCTGACTTGTGTGAAGCCAGCCTCCCTCAGAATTGGTAACAAATATTTATTACGGGGAACTGAAAATAATGAACAAAACATAACGAAGTGCATAGTGTCCTGGGTTGAAAAATTATCACAGGAACAAGGAGGGGATGACTCTGGTCTAGCCCAAGACTGATAATTACCCAAATAATAATGGATCAAATTAAATCTAAATTTGGTCAAAAGAAATATGTGAAAAGGTCTGGTGACAATGCTGAGGTAGGGTTCCATGGAAATGGAATTAGTTAATATATAATGAGACCTCACCGAGGGCTTCTGTAATTCTTTTTCAGCGCGGGCTAGTCTTGCCAAGGTCAGAAACTGCCTCTTGACTAAAACTACGTCCATTTTACTAATGCGTGAGAGGAATTCAAAAAGTTCCGGTCTCCCTACTTGGTCAAAGGACTTCCTCAAGTAATCCAGCCAGGGGATCTTTTTGTAATGATCTAAGGACATGACATCCTCGATGATTGAGTGGTTCAGAGTTAACTCCTTGTTGAGCCATGTCCTTAGCCAGAAGATCAACGGGGCCAAGTTAAGCCTATCTGAGATGTAGTCCAGGCCCACCTCCGCATGGATAGAATATGTTGGGGTGGATGTAGGAACTGTCAATAGGGAGCGTAGAAACCTATTTTCTGCCCTTTGAATGGGTTCTAGCTGTACATATCCCCAAATTGGAGCACCATACATAGCAATAGGGATACATTTAGTGCTATAAACCTTCAAGAGGGCCTCCATTGGCCTAGCCCCCAGTCTTTTTGAAAAGGCCATAAGGGCCGCCGCTGACCTGGCCACTGATAGGCTTTTTGCCCTAACCTGAGGGCCCCATGATCCCCTCTCATCGAAGAGCACCCCCAGGTAGGGGAAAGTTGCCGTTCTAGAGACCACATGACCGTTACACCTAAAGGTTTTTGGCTTCCCCTTGCGCCTATGGGCTCCAACCACCATCGTGTGGGACTTGCCTGCATTGACCTTCATGTCCAAGTCGTCCATGAAGGCACCAAATGCGTGCAACAAGCTCTGCAGGCCATTGCCAGTGCGGGCAATGAGGACTGCGTCGTCCGCGTATAGGAGAGTAGGGATCTTAGCTTCTCCTACACGCGGGATGTCCCCCTCTGCCTCCTCCAGGTAGCTCCCCAAACCGTTAGTATATATGGTGAACAGTAAGGGGCTAATATGCACCCCTGCCGTACCCCACGCATGGACTTGAACGGGGGACTGCATCTTCCCTCCCTGGTGACCCTAACCATGGCGGACAAATCCTGGTGAAGAAAGGCCATGAAGCTAACTAGGGCCCATCTATCCCGATCCTCAATAGGGTGTCCCACAACTTTGACCTGTTCACCAAGTCGAAGGCCGAGGAGAGGTCCATAAACGCTAGGAATAAGGACCCCTCCTTGGCCACCGTGTACTTGGCGATCAGGAGGTGCAAGTTGGAGCACTGCTCCATTGTCCCCCTCTTCTCCCTAAAACCGTATTGGATGTTAGCCAGCCCACCACAGTTCTCCATTCTCTCCCTCAGCTTGGTTAACAGGACTCTGCCTAAGATCTTAATGGGAGAGTCCAAGAGGGATATAGGCCTATAACAACCAGGATCATCACAGTGGCCTTTCTTGAAGATTGGGACAATGATGGAAGTTGCCCAAGTGGATGGAAGGGAGTTACCAGTAGCTGCGTTGACTACATTTGTCAGGACTTCCGCCCACAGACCTGGGGAGTGTTTATAAAAATCGGCCGGCACCCCGTTGGGGCCTGGTGCTTTGTTCTTCGTAGTTTTGTGAATGGCTTTTTCCACCTCACCCTTATTGAAACTCATAGGGGACGTCTCAAGGACTGCAGGCAAGCTTAAAGTGCAGTCCTCGGGCGCTCCATCGTATACTGCGCTAAAGTGGCTAATCCATTTTCGACCGAAATGACACAATCCATATCTGAATTGGTCGATTCGGAGAAAAAGGGCTGGTTTATTATAGACCAAAATTGGCTGCTGTCCCTCAAGACGTCCATACTTAGTAGGTTCTCCCAAGCTGTCTTCTTGATTTCCTCTATCCTAGTTTTGAGGGCCAGCTTATATAGCTTCCTCTGGGAGGCAATGTTCTTTTTATCCCTCGGCATGTGCTTGAGTGCCCGCATCAGGGATTTGTGTGCTCTGGAGCAATTTGAGTCAAACCAACGGCGATGTTTAGAGGCTCCTGCCCTCGCGCTGGCCGTGAGATCAAGCGAGATTTGGCTGCAAATTGCTTCAAAAGCCCCCGTTATTTCTTGGACCGGAGCCATAGTATTTTGACAGACCTCTAAGTGTTCTTGGATTTTGGGTACAATTTCTACATAAAAAGTGTCCGGCATCACACTCGACCACTTTAACCTTCTCCCCTGATCCACCTCTGGTGGACGGGGCTTAGGCCTCATGTGCTGCCCCCATGCCACCTCCAATACTACAGGGTTGTGGTCACTCTGTGCAGAGACCATTGTATAGTACGAGATTACCCTGTTCAGAATCCCTGGGGACATGAATATATAGTCAATAATGGACCCCGGGAGTGAGCCTTTATAGGTGTGAGTTCTGGGTTTCCCTTCAGGGAAGTGAGGTTCGTAAAGGTTATGATTGGCCAACATGTCTTCTAGCTCTTCTCCAGCTGGAGAGTGTTCAAAGTGTGGGTCCACTAGCCCTGCGTTCCCCTCATTGTAACTTGTGCCGCAAAGGTCTTTGCACGGGTGAATATTAAAATCCCCCAAAAGGATAAATTCATGGTTAAGACGTGTATTTTGACTGACAGAGGATAAAAAGGAATCTAATGAAGCTATGCTATTGTTTCCGGAGTCCTTGTTCCTTGAATTATAAAAATTGATATAAAAGGTGCTCTTGGTAGGGGAAACTGACAGTTCTACTATTAGTATATTTGGGGAGGGGCCCTATTACAGATTACAGGGCCATCGGCTTGACACAATGGTTACTTTTGTCACAATCACACGTATTATAGCTACGGCCAACCCTCCCCCGGGTGGGCACAAACACTGCGCCGCTCTTTCAGTTTGTTTAAAATGGACTTATGTTCAGTATTCCTTAAAATGGTTTCATAATAAGAGCAACAGAGCACGCCCCACTCATACCGCACTCCTGCTCTTGTCTTGCTACAAATGTTTTTCACTCTCTGTCGACAGGCTGGCTACATTGTTTTCCTTATGACACCCTGACAAATTAACCGTTTTCATACCTTGTCACAACTGTTTACCATGATTGTCAGATCTATCCAAATAATCGTTCGAATCCAAATAATGTTTGCCTTCAATTTACATGCGTTGACTCACTGTAATTTCTATAATGTGGTAAGTGATTCTTACTGTTCACTTTCCTCTTTTCTATCCCTGTTTTCTACTTAACAGGCATAACTGTATACAGCAGGCAAATGTTAAGTTCTAGTCCTGATGATGATCCCGTATAATTCTGAGCAAAGGGATCGAAACGTCGACTTTCTTTAATAGTGTCACATATGACCATTGTGCCTAATTCGTGTGATCACTATTTTTGGCGATACTTGCTGAACCCCTTTGTATACTGAAATGCAAGTGGCCAATCTACTCAGTCTTTGCCCGTATTTTTGTTAATTGTTTGTCCAAAACGCTTTGATTTTTCCCTCTACCTCTGCACACCTTTCCCTCATTGTATGGTAAAGGACTGTGCCCTACTTTTATTGTTGTTGTTCGTTTATCCTTCACTTCATTTCAAGTATATTATAAAAATAAAAATTCATGTCCGGCTGGACATTGGAATTATATAGTAACCTATTATGGTCTATATCTTATTCTCTACACATTTATAATTGTTTGCTAAGGACCTTTGTCTTTTGAAGTATAATTGATACCTGTGGTCCTCAGCCAATTTTCGGGTTCTCTTGTTCAAAAAGAAAGTATATGTATTTCGAAGGCAGTTTATGGGAGTGAGTTCTGGGAGAATGTCAATCAGGCTGAACTTCAGACCGTTAAAAACACCTTTTTTAAGACGTTTTATGTGCGTTCCGCAGAGTGTTTCGACATTCTCTGTGCATGAGGAACTGGGCATTGGTTACATAACAGACATTACAGCATTTCACCCCCTTTCTCTCTGGTTAGACATTTGGACAAGGTGATGGAGCAAGATTACCAGCTTGAGTTACTCTTAAAACACCATACTCACCTGGGCCCACAAAACGCAGATACAATAAGCTGGCAATCACAGCTTAAGATCAGGAATTATATTTACTTATAGTGAAGTATACCTGTACACCATTTCTTACCAATACCTTATCACCTTAGTTCTCAATTTCCTCTGGCCGATAGATCAGGTTGTTAGCATAATAGGTATAAATTACATTTACCTTATTTCTTTAAATGACCACAGACTCAGGAGAGTTTTGAAAGCTTTATGTATGCAATCATTTTGTGAGTCAAATACCAATACATGTCAAACACCAACTTTTCAAGGAGAAATTGATCTAAGTAAAACTAAAAGATTTAATAAAATGTCATGACCTTGGTACCTGGGAAGGGTAGAAAAGGAAAACGGTACAAGGACATACCACACAGATTTATATTTACCTAGAATGGTGTGAGGACCAACCCCTGGCCAAGGAGCTGGAAAAGGGACTCCTGAGTAGTCAGGAGCCAACAGATCAGGACAGGTTCAGGACAGGACAGGTAACCTCTTCTAGGTACAACACCAGCATTACACCGCTCTCTGGTGCTACTCTACTCAATTCTTCCCCCTTCTGGATGGGCAGATTCTTCTCCCTCAGCAATCTCTCCGACTCTCCTTCCTCTCTGTCTCTCCTTTCTCGATTCTTTTGTCAGAGCGCTCAAGCAGCGTCTCTGACTTCCGTGGCATCTGACCGTCTTCTGCTGCAGTGATGGGTCCGTGACAGGTCGGTGACAAGTCTGACAATCTAACTGACTGAGCCTACCTTAGTTATACTATTCTCAGTGTATGTACCACCCTCCAATGTTTCAGAATTCATGAATCCCTTACATTTGTAATGTAATTTTCTTAGGTTTTATTGTTTTCTGTTTCCTCCCCTTAATTTCACTTTCCCATGCTTTATTCATACCCACATTTCACATTAACATTTAATACATTGTATGCAAACTTTTACTTTTTCGTTCAATTTCAGCTGCAACTCCTGCTTTAATTTCCGGGCTCATTTTGCAATTTTGGGTATTTGGATAAACTGCACCTTCTTTTACAGTTACTTTTACTGGATCTACATTTGCTATTAATCCCACACATCAGGATTTACAGTGTTTTGGACCTCTTCTGGTAATTTGCTTGGTGTTATCATGAAAAACAAGTCATTTACTTCTGTTCCCTATTTAGCTAATATGATCTTGTATACTCCGTCTTCATCAGGAGTCTGAATTGCAACACCATCCGGTGTGCAGAATGTTGTGCAGTTCATTTTGCACAACAAATCTCTTCCTAATAAATTTACGGGACATAAGTCACACACAACAAATGTGTGCATTTCTCTAAGGTTGCCAGTACATACCTCCATTGTTCAGTAATTGGGGCCCTACCTTGTTTATTAGAAACACCCACTACTTGGATCTATTCTCCCAAGAGGGGTAGGTTTGGGAAGTCTGCTGTTCTCACAGTAGAACAGGTAGCACCATTATCCAATAGGCAGGTGATATAATTTCCTTCAACCTTACTGTCTCTATATAGACCTGACTGATCTTTCAGCAAGGATGAGCCAAGTACGCATCCCTCTTCCTCCCCTCTCAGGCACCGTCATTGTTGTTCTGCTTCAAAAAATGAATCCTGCAAAAGAAACTGAGGGATTACAGGATTTTTCTTACCACTTCCCTCCTGGAATCCAGTGTCCACACTGTACTTGACTTGACTCACAAAATTTGGCATAGGGGCAGGTGGCAATTGACTCTGTACAACCAGCTGCAGTTGCCTAATTAACACCTCATTCTGCGTCTATGGATTTAAATTTTGATTTTCGACATTATTATTCTGTCTAAGTTTACAAACGTTTTTTCCAATGCCCCAGTTCTCCGCACCTGTGCCAGGGAAAGTTTTTCTTTTCCTCTTATCTGCTCATTCGCCCTCTTGGTTTGCCCCCACTATTTTCACCTTGGCCTTGCCCATTTCCTTGATTTTCTGCTTGATTACTTAGCTGAAGTTCTAGCTGCTCTGCTAATCTACCTTGGGCCCACATTACCTTTTCTTCTAAATTCTTTTGTCTGTTGTAAATTTCATCTCCACAATACTTAGCACACTTGAGGATCTCATCTATGGGCTTTGCTTACCAGCATAACATATGATGTTTAATCATTTGCGATATTTCCAACCTTAACCCAGATAGAAAACGATACACAAAATGTGTCATGTCTTTATTTTCAATATTCTCAAACCCACTGTACTGCTTGACTACCTGTAGGAGACGTACATAAAAGGCATTTTCTGACTCATTTCTTTCTTGGGTTGTTCTGTCTATTTTTAACCAATCAGTTTCCTTTGGGGGAATCTTCCCTTTTAGGAAGGCAATTACTTGATTATATTTTTTCATTACTTCAGCTGATGGGGCTCCTGTCTTTTCGTCTCTATGGTACTCATCATTAGGCCAATTTATCATAATTTTACATTCTGCCCATAAATTAGCAGGAACAACTATGTCAAATAAACCATCTAAATCCTTCAACAAAACTTTTGAAACTTTCACAAACCTTTCAACTTGCCTGTTCCATTCTACAGGTTTTTCTCTAAGCTTTGGGAAATCATTTGTAAATTATATAATATCCTGTCGGGTCCATGGGACATGTCCATAACCTCCTCCTGGAACTTCTCTCATTGGGTACAAACGTTCAACCTTTTCTGTTTCTTTCATTAAATACTAAGATGTTGTTTTATGTGCCTCTGCTTCTTCCATTTTCTTTGTCCACCTAGTTTTCCATCTATAGAAGACTCCCCACTTTTGCAACAAGGTTAACAATTCTTTTATCTGTAATTTTCTTCCTGACACATTTATGATTTCTAAATCTTTATCAGAAAATTCTGCTCTATATGGTTTCTGCAATACTTTAGATTTACCTAGTGTAAATTCCCATTTCTGAAGCCAAATTCATGAGTTTTTCATGGAATATTTTCGTATTTCGGGTGATGCTTCTGCATATGAATAACAACACTTCTTCACTGAAAGTATTTAATCTTTCTCTCCCTAAATTTCCATCTATCATTTCCTCCAATTCTACTCTCAATTTAAATATGTCTAATACCTTTGGCTGTGTTTTTGGCTTTTCTATGTCTCATGTCCATCTTTTTTCTATTTCTTCTGGGGTTACTACAGTGGCACTATTAGTCCCTGAGGATGTTTCAATCTGTACCTCCTTTGAGCATCCAGGGGTACTTTTCTGAATGAATTGTTTATAGGCTCTCTTATTGGAAAATCCATTGAAGAAATGATTGACTCCCACTGACATGCCTGATCATCAATTATTATATTTTCCTTTATGGGTTGTGTAATCGGTGTAGTCAAGACGGGAGTTTTAGGACAATTTTCTTATGCCCATATAAGGAAACAAAGGGACCTATAGTCTGATTTAACTCACTTCTATTTTTATTTATTGCTTCTCTTTCTTTTTCTTGAAGTGTCCTTTCCAGTGTAGACTCATGTACAACCTGCGGAACCAAAGGTGTTTTCAGAAGTGGGGCCCTAGGAGTAATTTTATTAAGTTCTTCCTAATAAGGTGGAGGATTTTCATTAAAATATCTTTGAAATAATCATCCTCTCAATCTCCACTACCAGTCATTAAATATTTTGTTTTCTCTGCACATTTAGTTTCTGTTTTTTCTTCTGTGTTAGGACATGATATAATCTTTCCACTACCATGGCCTGTCTACATTGCTTCATCTGATTATCTTAAGTTTCTCATGGAAACCTAGGATAAAATGTACGTATATTACCACTAAATCGTGATCCGTCTCGCTCAAAAGCCTCAGTTTCCCATTCTTCTAAAGCTTCTTACTGAGTTAATCTAGGTCTTGTTTCTAACTCAGTCATGCAAATTCGTAAATTGTGTAAAATTCTTCCATTAAATGTTCCATACTCAGGAAATGCTAATACTCCATCTTTTGTGTATTCTATCCATTTTTCTAACCATACACAAGTTTGATAGCCTCTTTCTATAATCATGTATGATGCAGGTGTTTTCGGGGGAGGGATAATAATTCCTTCTCTAGTTTTAATGGGTTTATCCTTTTTAAAATATTTTTTGATTTTCTGCATAAATGACATTTTTCTTTTTTCTCTGTACATTTTGGGTGGAATCCCTCTAATAAATTGCTTGTGGGCAAAACCTATAAATCTTCTGTCTGGACGGATCCCTAATATAGTAGGATCTACTCGCCACATGCAATCCCCACTTTCTATTAGCACTGAAACTGCTATTTTGGCAAAAAATCAATTGTTTACTTCTACTCTGAGGCTTCTCCAATACCAGCGCATCTATTATTCTGATGACCAATCAACGCTTGGTTTACTCATTTACTTTAACCAATGTTTGCGTGGCTTTTCTGTGATGTCAGTTTGCTCCTCTATACTCACCCCTACTTTACAAATTTACCTCAGCTACACACCCACTGTCTCAACAAATGCCTGCGCGGCTCTTAGTGACCGACCCCTACTTTGCAAGGTAATGTGAAAACACAATTTCTTTCAATTTTACTTTCATATTTCATTCATTAAAACCATAAAGACATTTGCTACTGTGCCTGATTTACTAAATTCAAAGAAAAGTAAATTTCTTCCACTGCGAGTAAAACTTTTCTGTTTAACCCTCACACACTGTGAGTAAAACCTTTTCCGCTTACTCTTTACTCAAGCATCAAACAACCTGCTACTCCTTCAGTATTGCCCTTTCTAGGTGATATAAGACCAAAGTTTCACCAGTGAACTCCTTTGCTACCAATCACTCTCACTTTTATTCCAGAAAATAATCCCTAACCAGTGCTTCAAGTTGTACCTAACTTTCCACACTTTCTTCATCAAGGCCAGTAACCTCACTGCAATGTGGCTTCCATTTACCACCCGCTATTCAATATCCCCGGATATTTCTGGACAAACATGAAAAAATACATACAGGTTTTGGTTAATACATGAATCAATATTTCAATACACAATTACCTACCTATATTAACTAAAACCTAACCATGGCTCTGCTACCAAGAAATACTGATGGAGCAAGATTAAATGTAAATGTAAATGTACAGGAATTTATATAGCGCAAATCACCGAGCGGTTTCTAAGCGCTTGCTTAGGGAACCCGTCCTGGTATTCCCCTGTGAGATAACCCCGGCAGGGTATCCGCAAGGTGAAAGCCAGGCATCCCGCTGCGAGGGGCCGTTGTGAAGATTAAGCAAGCTATTGCCCAGAGTCGCAGAGTGTGAACCCGTGAATCGAGTAGGCAACGGAGCGAGAATTGTCTAGGCCATGGACATTTTAGGACTCAAGACCCCGCTGAGCCGGGAATTGAACCCTGGTCCCGGGCTGACCTCTGTTTCCAGGTCTGCCGCCTCTAACCAGTGAGCCACACTTCTCCATTACTGGATTACTAGCTTGGGTTACTCTTAAAACACCATACTCACCTGGGCCCATAAAACACACATACAATAAGCTGGCAATCACTGTTGAAGATCAGGAATTATGTTTACTTATAGTGAACTATACCTGTACACCATTTCTCACCAATACCTTTTCACCTTAGTTCTCAATTTCCTCTGGTCTATAGATCAGGTTGTTAGCATAATAGGTATACATTTCATTTACCTTATTTCTTTAAATGACCACAGACTCGGGAGAGATTTAAAAGCTTTATCTATGCAATAATTGTGTGAGTCAAATACGAATACATGCCAAACACCAACTTTTTTAGGAGAAATTGACCTAAGTAAAACTAAAA
Organism: Lissotriton vulgaris; assembly: GCF_964263255.1. Lineage (NCBI taxonomy): Eukaryota > Metazoa > Chordata > Amphibia > Caudata > Salamandridae > Lissotriton > Lissotriton vulgaris. Next base: position 1,298,294,603 of record NC_141695.1, on the reverse strand, counting down.
GACTTAATAAAATTTTATGAAGCTGGTACCTGGGAAGGGTAGAAAAGGAAAACCGTACAAGGACATACCACATAGATTTATATTTTCGTAGAATGGTGTGAGGACCTGCCCCTGGCCAAGGAGCTGGAAAGGGAGTCCCAAGTAGTCAGGAGCCAACAGATCAGGACAGGTTCAGGACAGGACAGGTAACCTCTTCTAAGTGCAATGCCAGCGTTACACCCCTCTGTGGTGCTGCTCTCCTCGATTCTTCCCCCTTCTGGATGGGTAGATCCTTCTCCCGCAGCAATCTCTCTGACTCTCCTTCCTCTCCATCTCTCCTTTCTCAATTCTTCTGTCAGAGTGCTCGAGCAGCATCTCTGACTTCCATGGCATCCGCCGTCGTCTGCTGCAGTGATGGGTCGGTGACAGGCCGGTGACAAGTCTGACAATCTAACTAACTGAGCCTACCTTAGTTATACTATTCTCAGTTTATGTACCACCCTCCAATGTTTCAATATTCGTGAATCCCTTACTTTTGATTGGACAGTCGGTGGGGGAGAGGTCATCACACCGTACTAATACAATATTATTTTCTTAGGTTTTATTGTTCTATATTCTCTCCCCTTAATTTCACTTTCCCATGCTTTATTCACACCCACATTTCACATTAACATTTAATACATTGTATGCAAATTTTGAGTTTTTCTCCTTCCCCTCTCCGGGTCAAGAGATGCTGTTCCCAGGCACATCTTGTGGTTAGACTGTACTTGGCAGAGTTTCAATGTCAAAGCTTGAAATTTTACAGAGTCCAGCACGCTCGCGCACAAATAGGTAAGGTGGAGATTTCAGTCATCCTCCAGGTCTAAGTACAAACTAATAATAAAGTCAAAGAAAATGACTCCACTGCATATCACTTATTCCTACTCTAATCCCTTTAATTTATTTTAACTATTGCTTTAGTAGTTTAGTAAGACATTCAAGGTTTAGTTTAAGCATAGCCACGTGCATTAGCATTTGAGGTTCGAAGCAGCCATTTTTAATACCACTGCGCAGCTGCAAAGATTTCCCACCAAAAGTGAAAGAGGTCATACTACGTAGATGTAGTAGAAGCATGCACAGAAGATTCCTGTGTTCTGGCAGCCATATTAAACCACTTGAATTACTTGTTAGTAAAGCACATTGGAAAGCTTTTCCTAGATAAAGTAAATGTTATGTAGTGTAAATATTGGTATTCACAAAACATATTGGTTACATTATTTCATGTTATTCGAGAGGATTGAATCCGAGCAAGTTTCTCTTGTAAATATCTCCATTTATTTCTTCAATTTGAATTTCATAATATTTTCTTTTCCTTCCTTTTTCATTCATTCCATACCATTTTCTTTTTCTGCAGCATTTGCACCAAATCATCATTGTTAAGACTAATAGTCCCTTTTTTGACATCAGTATTTGACCTATAATACTTCTTCCTACGTTAGAAAACCAACTACCTATAGAAGAAATACTATTTGTTAGTTTCTTCCATGCACTGTCAACTTCCAGTGGTTTCAATTCTTCTTCCACATTCGTGATATTTTTGACATATCTCCCAATTTCAACACTTTTGTCAGGTTGCGCCTTCAACATTTTACAGACTACAGCATCTTTTGCCAATAATATATCAAGAGCAAGTCAATTTCGTAAAACCATAGATCTAACTGCAACTAATTCGGTATTGATCAATAAGAAACCTCCAGCAGTGTCAGTCGATAAGCGATCCAAGGCCAGCGTTACACCCCTCTCTGGTGCTACTCTCCTCGATTCTTCCCCCTTCTGGATGGACAGATTCTTCTCCCTCAGCAATCTCTCCAACTCTTCTTCCTCTTTGTCTCTCCTTTGTCGATTCCTCTGTCAGAGTGCTTGAGCAGCGTCTTTGACCTCTGTGGCATCCACCGTCTTCTGCTGCAGTGATTGGTTGGTGATAAGTCGGTGACAAGTCTGACAATCTAACTGACTGAGCCTACCTTAGTTCTACTATTCTCAGTGTATGTACCACCCTCCAATGTTTCAATATTCTTGAATTCCTTACATTTTATTGGACAGCCACATCAAATTATATTGGAGAGCCACATCAGATTATATTGGTTACCACAACAGCTGTAAAATGTGCAGCTTTGCCAAATTTGATTCATGCAAGCCATACCAAACGTGTGCCGGCACCTGAAGAAGTAGATCCACAACAAGCACAAGCAGTGGAGGAGGTTAATGGTTGTACAGCTGAAGGATCACAGGTAGCAGATTGTGAAGCAGCTGTACAAGAACAACCTAGCACTAGTCAGCATGATTGTATCCCAGTAGTGGACATACGTGAAATTATTGTGAGAACAAGAAGCAAAACTCGATTAGAAAGTCAGAGCGAGAGTAAGGATGAGACTGTAATAGAAGAGCGCACTCAGATTACAGAAAATTAAGTTAATACCGAAAGTGAGGAGGACCAGATAGGGAAAAAGCAATATAACGAGACAGAAGAAAATAAAAACAGCAGGACAGGAATTAGAAAAAACGTGCAGGCAGAAGAAAATCAAGAAATGGTAAGACCTGAGCAGGACCAGTTAGTTAAAAGAAAACAAGTTCAGGAAGAAGAAGGAGAACAAAGTGAAATCAAACAACCTCCTGAACAGGGCCAGAATAGAAATGAAGACCGCATCCCGGCAGAAACGGCTAAGGTAATAAGACCTAGATAAGGTCAGATAGAGAGGAATTCAGAAGACAGAAATAATCAAGCTGTGCCGCAAATCAATGAAAACAAGAGAGCACTTGAAGAATCTGAAAACACAGTGCCAGCTAAAAGACTAAGGAAAGGTGATACCTGGCTTAGTGTTATCAAAAGACTGAAATATCACCATAAGACAATAAGTGAAGAACATGACCAAATAAATGAAGTAACCAGTCAATCTGGACCATCAACAGAAAATCCAAAAAGAAGTACAGAATTAAAAATACTGAATAATAAATTCAACGATCCTGAATGGACATATGTGATTCTTGAGGATTTTGAGAATTTGGAAATAAGTGAAGATAGTGATGAAGAATTAAATGCTGATCAAATTGACGAAGAAGTGAGACCAACTTGAAGAAATAATTACTCAGATTGTATTCTGCACAAAAGTTAACCCCTTCGCTGCTAGGCCTTTTCCCCTCCTGTGCTAAGCCCTTTTTTGGCGATTTGGGGTAGTGCGCGCTTAGGCCCTTGTAACTTTTTGACCACATAAGGTATCCACGCCAAATTTGCGTCCTTTTCTTCCAACATCATGTGGATTCTAAAGGCGCCCAGGGTTTGTGGATCACCTTGGAGGGGTCCCAGAAATTAACCAAAATATAGTGATTTTTTTGTTTTTTTCAGAAAAATGGGAAAAACGGGCTGCAAATGAAAGCCTCTGGGTTTTTCCCTGAAAATGTTATCAAAAAAGGGTTTGTGGGGCTGAAATCTCCATTTTCTCAGCTTTTAGGAAATGACAGTCTTTTGTCAGAGAACTGACATTTTTCACACAGTTTTGGCATTTTCCTGGGACATAGCCTATTTTTGCTATTTTTAGAGCTTTCCACCTCCTTCCAGTTAATGGTAGAAATGAGTTTGAAAGCAATAATGGATCCTAGAAAGCTGTACATTTTCAAAACGTAGACAAAATTCTGAATTCAGAAAGGGGTCATTTGTCTAAATCCATGAAGGTTTCTTTATAGAAACTAACAGTTAAATATTGGAATAATTGAAAAATTGTTGAAAAAAACAGCCTTTTGTCTCAACGTTTTCACCTATAACTTTTTCTAATTTTGACAGCTCTGGGAAAGCAATATACCGTTACATCCGTTAGACCATCCTGGTTGTGGGGATATATAGGACTTGTAGTTTCACCAAGAACCCGACGAACCCAGATCCAAAAACTGAGCAGCAACTTGCAATGGTATTTTTTCATTTACTGGGTATAGAGCACTTTGTCTTGGAAAATGTATACATGGAAAAATCTGTATGAAAGACACCTATGTATTTCTGAATTGGGTTCAAAATATAGAGTTCAGAAACAGTATATAATTGCTAATTTTCAAAATTGGGAATACTCATACTAGCATGAGAATTATTGGTCATTTTTCAAATTTTTTTTTTTTTACACAATGTCTTTCATTGAAAGGGAGAAATGCGCAAAAGCTCAATTGGTAATAACAGTTGATTTACAAATCTGAATTACCCCAAGTCTCCCGATAAAAACGGTACCTCACTTGTGTGGGTCGGCCTTGTGCCTGCGACAGTAAACGGCGCACAATGCAACGTGGTGACACCTAAATTTTGCAGTTACAAATTGACCCTTTTTTAGCAAAGTGCCTACCTGTAGTTTTTGCACCCTAGCTCTGCCGGCACCTAGGGAAACCTAGCAAACATATACATTTTTGAAATGTAGACACCCAGGGAAATTCAGGATGGGGTGACTCGACTGCCTACCACCAGGTCTTGTTACCCAGAATCCCTTGCAAACCTAAGAATTTGACAAAAAAAACACATTTTCCTCACATTTCTGTGGAGGAAAGTTCTGGAATCTGCGTGGATCTAGAAATTTCCACCCACCCAGCGTTCCCCCAGGTCTCCTGAAAAAAATGGTACCTCACTTGCGTGGGTAGGCATAGTGGCTGCGACATGAAACAGCGCAATAAACAACATGGTCGCACCTCAATTTCCCAGTAAAATTTTGCAGTTTTTGGACAAAAAGACTACCTTTTGTTTTTGCGCCCTAGCTCTGCCAGCACCTAAGGAAACCTAGCAAACCTATACATTTTTGAAAAGTAGACACCCTGGGAAATTCAGGATGGGGTGACTCCTCTGCCTACCCTCAGGTTTTGTTACCCAGAATCCCTTGCAAAGCTAAGAATTTGACAAAAAAAACACATTTTCCTCACATTTCTGTGGTGGAAAGTTTTGGAATCTGCGTGGATCAACAAATTTCTACTCACCCAGCGTTCCCCCAGGTCTCCGGAGAAAAATGGTACCTCACTTGTGTGGGTAGGCATAGTGGCTGCGACACGAAACAGCGCAAAACGCAACGTGGACGCACCTCAATTTCCCAGTGAAATCTTGCCCATTTTGGAGGAAAAGACTACCTTTTGTTTTTGAGCCCTAGCTCTGCCAGCACCTAGGGAAACCTAGCAAACCTATATATTTTTGAAAAGTAGACACCCAGGGGAATACAGGATGGGGTGACTCGTCTGCCTACCCTCAGGTTTTGTTACCCAGAATCCCTTGCAAAGCTAAGAATTTGACAAAAAAAACACATTTTCCTCACATTTCTGTGGTGGAAAGTTTTGGAATCTGCGTGGATCAACAAATTTCTACCCACCCAGCGTTCCCCCAGGTCTCCCGAGAAAAATGGTATCTCACTTGCGTGGGTAGGCATAGTGGCTGCGACAGGAAACAGTGCAAAACGCAACGTGGTCACAACTCAATTTTTCAGTGAAATTGTGCCCTTTTTGGGCCAAGAGACTACCTTTTGTTTTTGAACCCCAGCTCTGCCGGCATCTAGGGAAACCTAGCAAACCTATACATTTTTGAAAACTAGACATCCAGGGGAATTCAGGATGGGGTGACTCGACTGCCTACCCCCAGGTTCTGTTTCCCAGAATCCCTTGTAAATTTGAGAAATTTGAAAAAAAACACATTTTCCTCACATTTCTGTGGTGGAAAGTTCTGGAATCTGTGTGGATCAACAAATTTCCACCCACCCAGTGTTCCCCCAGGTCTCCTGAAAAAAATGCTACCTCACTTGCCTGGGTCTGCCTAGTGCCTGCGACAGGAAACAGCGCAAAACGCAACGTGGTCACAACTCAATTTTGCAGTGAAATTGTGCCCTTTTTGGGCAAAGAGACTACCTTTTGTTTTTGAACCCTAGCTCTGCCGGCACCTAGGGAAACCTAGCAAACCTATATATTTTTGAAAAGTAGACACCCTGGGGATTTCAGGATGGGGTCACTCGACTGCCTACCCCCAGGTTCTCTTACCCAGAATCCCTTGCAAAGCTAAGAAATTGGAAAAAAAAAACGCATTTTCCTCACATTTCTGTGGTGGAAAGTTCCGGAATCTGCGTGGATCAACAAATTTCCACCCACCCAGCGTTCCCCCAGGTCTCCCGAGAAAAATGGTATCTCACTTGCGTGGGTAGGCATACTGGCTGCGACAAGAAACAGCGCAAAACGCAACATGGTCACAACTCAATTTTTCAGTGAAATTGTGCCCGTTTGGGCAAAGAGACTACCTTTTGTTTTTGAACCCTAGCTCTGCCGGCACCTAGGGAAACCTAGCAAACCTATATATTTTTGAAAAGTAGACACCCAGGGGAATTCAGGATGGGGTCACTCAACTGCCTACCCCCAGGTTCTCTTACCCAGAATCCCTTGCAAAGCTAAGAAATTGGAAAACAAAACGCATTTTCCTCACATTTCTGTGGTGGAAAGTTCCGGAATCTGCGTGGATCAACAAATTTCCACCCACCCAGCGTTCCCCCAGGTCTCCCGAGAAAAATTGTATCTCACTTGCGTGGGTAGGCATACTGGCTGCGACAGGAAACAGCGCAAAACACAACGTGGTCACAACTCAATTTTTCAGTGAAATTGTGCCCTTTTTGGGCAAAGAGACTACCTTTTGTTTTTGAACCCTAGCTCTGCCGGCACCTAGGGAAACCTAGCAAACCTATATATTTTTGAAAAGTAGACACCCAGGGAAATTCAGGATGGGGTCACTCGACTGCCTACCCCCAGGTCATCTTACCCAGAATCCCTTGCAAAGCTAGGAAATTGGAAAAAAAACGCATTTTCCTCACATTTCTGTGGTGGAAAGTTCCAGAATCTGCGTGGATCAACAAATTTCCACCCACCCAGCGTTTCCCCAGGTCTCCCGAGAAAAATGGTATCTCACTTGCGTGGGTAGGCATAGTGGCTGCGACAGGAAACAGCGCAAAACGCAACGTGGTCACAACTCAATTTTTCAGTGAAATTGTGCCCTTTTTGGGCAAAGAGACTACCTTTTGTTTTTGAACCCTAGCTCTGCCGGCACCTAGGGAAACCTAGCAAACCTATATATTTTTGAAAGGTAGACACACAGGGGAATACAGGATGGGGTCACTCGACTGCCTACCCCTAGGTTCTCTTACCCAGAATCCCTTGCAAAGCTAAGAAATTGGAAAAAAAAAACGCATTTTCCTCACATTTCTGTGGTGGAAAGTTCCGGAATCTGCGTGGATCAACAAATTTCCACCCACCCAGCGTTCCCCCAGGTCTCCCGAGAAAAATGGTATCTCACTTGCGTGGGTAGGCATACTGGCTGCGACAGGAAACAGCGCAAAACACAACGTGGTCACAACTCAATTTTTCAGTGAAATTGTGCCCTTTTTGGGCAAAGAGACTACCTTTTGTTTTTGAACCCTAGCTCTGCCGGCACCTAGGGAAACCTAGCAAACCTATATATTTTTGAAAAGTAGACACCCAGGGGAATACAGGATGGGGTGACTCGACTGCCTACCCCCAGGTTCTCTTACCCAGAATCCCTTGCAAAGCTAAGAAATTGGAAAAAAAAACGCATTTTCCTCACATTTCTGTGGTGGAAAGTTCCGGAATCTGCGTGGATCAACAAATTTCCACCCACCCAGCGTTCCCCCAGGTCTCCCGAGAAAAATGGTATCTCACTTGCGTGGGTAGGCATACTGGCTGCGACAGGAAACAGCGCAAAATACAACGTGGTCACAACTCAATTTTTCAGTGAAATTGTGCCCTTTTTGGGCAAAGAGACTACCTTTTGTTTTTGAACCCTAGCTCTGCCGGCACCTAGGGAAACCTAGCAAACCTATATATTTTTGAAAAGTAGACACCCAGGGGAATACAGGATGGGGTGACTCGACTGCCTACCCCCAGGTTCTCTTACCCAGAATCCCTTGCAAAGCAAAGAAATTGGAAAAAAAAACGCATTTTCCTCACATTTCTGTGGTGGAAAGTTCCGGAATCTGCGTGGATCAACAAATTTCCACCCACCCAGCATTCCCCCAGGTCTCCCGAGAAAAATGGTACCTCACTTGCATGGGTAGGCATAGTGGCTGCGAAAGGAAATGGTTCAAATTGTACGGTGGTGAATTTACAATACCAAATTGCAAAACAACCTTGATTTTTTGGGGGGGGGCACCTGCGTTTTTGGCCCGGGGCTCGGTGGTTTTCTTTGGAAAGTACAAAACCCAAACAGTTCTGAAAAGTAGACCCCCGGGAGAGTCCAGGGAGGTATGGCATGCGTGGGTCTCCGAACGTTTTCCTACCCAGAACACCTTGCAAACCTTAAAATTAGGTAAAATAATCACTTTTCCAAACTTTTTTGCGTGGGATCACCGTGCCGGCAAAAATGTCCTACCACCCAGCACTGCCCTTGTTCTCCCGAGTAAAAGGATACCTCACTTGTGTGGGTGCCCCAAAGCAGAACAGGCCAAAAACGAATGTTGAAAAAAGTAGTATTTCAGTGTTTCAAATTAAGCCCCCCTGCCTTAGTCACAGGCCTTTGGCCCACCCACACAAGTGAGGTATCATTTTACTCGGGAGAACAAGGGGAACGCAGGGTGGTAGGACATTTGTGCCGACACGGCGATCCCACGCAACAATGTATGGAAAACTGTTTTTTTAACCTAAATTTGTGGTTTGCAGGGATTTCTGGGTAGGAAAACATTGGGGGACCCACGCATGCCATACCTCCCTGGACTCCCCCGGGTGTCTAGTTTTCAGAACTGTTTGGGTTTGGTAGTTTCCAAAGATGCCCGCCGAGCCCCGGTCCAAAAACTCAGTCCCCCCCCCAAAAAAAAGAAGGTAATCTTGCTATTGGTTATTGTAATGTCTCCACCGTACGATTTGGACCTTTTCCTGTTGCAGCCACTATGCCTACCCACGCAAGTGAGGTACCATTTTTATCGGGAGACCTGGGGGAACGCTGGGTGGGAGGAAATTTGTGTGAGCCCAGTGACGCCACGCTTTCCCACACAAAAAAGTGTGTCAAAACTGATTTTTCCATCAAAAATTGAGGTTTGCAAGGGATTCTGGGTAAAGGAACGTTGGAGGATCCACGCAAGCCATACCTCCTTGGAAGCCCCCGGGTGTCTACTTTTCATAAATGTGTGGGTTTGGTAGGTTTTCCTACATGGCCGTCTCGCACGGGGCCAAAAACCCAGGTAACCCCTCTTTCAAAAGCTGGTGGGATTGACATTCAATACCACCAGCTTTTGCAAGAGGGGTTACCTGGGTTTTTGGCCCCGTGCGAGACGGCCATTTAGGGAAACCTACCAAACCCACACATTTCTGAAAAGTAGACACCCGGGGGCTTCCAAGGAGGTATGGCTTGCGTGGATCCTCCAACGTTCCTTTACCCAGAATCCCTTGCAAACCTCAATTTTAGCTAAAAAAAAATCATTTTTTTCAAACTTTTTTGCATGGGAAAGCGTGGCATCACTGGGCTCACACAAATTTCCTCCCACCCAGCGTTCCCCCAGGTCTCCCGATAAAAATGGTACCTCACTTGCGTGGGTAGGCATAGTGGCTGCAACAGGAAACGGTTCAAATTGTACGGTGGAGAATTAACTTTTCAATTTGAGAGCGTGTGATTCAAGGAAATTGTGACAGACAATTTCAAGTTTGCAGGAGATTCTGGATAAAAATCAACAATAGAATTCACCAGAAAGACATGACCATATACTTCCATGGTTTAACAATAATAACTAAATTTAGTAAGTTATTTATGGCTATAATGTACACCGTAACAGAGTTACTCAAAAGTCAAACATTCAAGGCACGGCTAACTATTCCTCAAAGACACACACATACAGGTTGGATTTGGCACGAGGGCGAGTGATGGTTCAGTACATAAAATTTAATTAACAAGATATTTCAAAAAATGAAATGCTCTGTCAATAAATAAATGCATAAAAACCGAACCAGTGACTCGCAACTCGTGAGCTGTAAAGCCACGACAAGGCACCAACCGTTTTACAGGCCATTCACGCGCCTTTCATACCTGATACAAACCAAACCATTGACACCATCCGGAAAGAACAGCAACACATTACAACAATCACAATAAAGGACAAGGTACACCCTACTTCAGAAAGAGATAAAAGACAAACATTACTGCACAGCCATCAAATCCGCAAGCACACACACATTCTGGTTGGATTTGGCACGAGGGTGAGTGATGATTCTGTACATACAATTGTATTTGCAAGTAATTTCAAAAAAATGAAATACACTGCGTATAATTGAAAGTATGATAAACTGAACCACTGACTCACAGCTCGTGAGCTGTAAAGCCACGTCAAGGCACCAACCTCTTTACAGGCCATTCATACACCTTTCGTACGTGTGACACATACAAAACATTCACACCGCCAGCCGCGGACCCATCACATTTCAACACTCACACCAGCAGACAGCGCCATTCAAGGGCCCATCACTTTCACACGCCCACATTTCTGACATTTCAACACACAAAATGATGGACTGCGTGGAGTGTCACTCACCTAGCAGTGTGTGTAGTGACCAAAGTAACTACTCACACACCGCCAGCCGAGCGCCAGTCCACCGACACCACCACCCAAGCACCAGACCATGCACACCACTAGCCAAACACCACTCAGCGCACACCGACAGCCAAGTACCACTCCACACACACCACCAGCCAAGCAACACACCACGCACACTGCAAGCCAAGCGGCACTCCACACACAACGCCAGCCAAGCACCACTCCGTGCACAGACAGCCAAGTACCACTCCACACACACCGCCAGCCAAGCGCCACTCCACGCGCACCACTATCCAAGCACCGGACCATGCACACCGCCAGCCAAACACCACTCAGCGCACACCGACAGGCAAGTACCACTCCACACACACCACCAGACAAGCACCACTCCACGCACACCCCAAGCCAAGTGCCACTCCACAAACACCGCCAGGCAAGCACCACTCCGTGCACAGACAGCCAAGTAGCACTCCACGCACACCACCAGCCAAGCGCCACTCCACACACACCACCAGCCAAGCGCCACTCCACACACACCACCAGCCAAGCGCAACTCCACACACACCGCCAGCCAAGCACCACTTCGTGCACAGACAGCCAAGTATCACTCCACGCACACCACCAGCCAAGCGCCACTCCACGCACACCACCAGCCAAGCGCCACTCCACGCACACCACCAGCCAAGGACAAATCCAAACACAACACCAGGCAAGCCCAAGAGCACGCACACGGCCAACAAAACACCAGACCACACACACCGCCAGACAAGCACCAGTCCACAGACACCGCCAGACAAGCACCAGTCCACAGACACCGGCAGCCAAGCGCCAAACCATGCACACCGTCAGACAATGGACACTACACGCAAACCAACATCATACTTTAGTTTTTTTTTAAAATAAAAGAAAAACAAAAACAAATTGCAAATTGATACAAATCTACTAACTCAACAACTACACTAAAAAGACTACACAAATGCAAACTTTGAAACTGAACAATAAGACCAACCAGTTCACTTTACCACTCATTGATACTCCCAAAAATTCTTTTGCGTGTGGTACAATCTATAACAAGCAGGTACACACAGCCCGGGGTTTGAAGGGCAGTCAGGGCAGTACATACGAACCTCCTTCCGCAAACCTCTTCGCCAACAGACTCTACATCTCTGACTGGGAAAGTCTTTTGAGGTTGTAGGAGGAATTTGACCAGGAAAATGGCGATCTTTCAATCTGGCAATATCCTCCACCACTCCAACTCTAGGAACACTTGCCTGTTCAACTAAAACAAGGCTGCCTATTACAGACTCCTGAAACTTTTCAAAAGTAATCTTTGACTGGGGACAAGATTTCTGGAACACAACAAAAGCATTAAAGGTTGCCAAGTGGAAAAGATGGATAGCCAACTTCTTGTACCAAATGTAAGCCTTACGAAGAGCAGCATACGGTTCCAACCTCTGATCTACTCTGTCAACACCACCCATGTACTTATTGTAGTGCATTATGCACACAGGTTTGCGCACTTCTGCAACCTGACCCCAAACAGTCACCGGTTCAGTGCTTTCATCATGTATTGTAGTCAACATGTAGACATCTCTCCTGTCTGAAAACTTCACAGCTAGAAGCTCCTCACAACGCAATGCACTACACTGTCCCCGAGCAAGCTTCTGACACACAAGTTCTTTTGGGAAACCTTTACGGTTTGAGCGGATTGTGCCACAAGCAACAGTGTCCACTTTGCCCAATTCCCTGAACAACCGCACACCAGTGTAGAAGTTATCGACATACAAATGATGGCCTTTGTTAAAAAATCCACGACCAAATTCCCACACAATTTTCTCAGTCACTCCAAAAGTCGACGGACAACCAGGGGGGTTAATCCTGGATTCCTTACCAGTGTACACCCTGAAATTAGAGACATATCCAGTCTCACTGTCACACAGCATATACAGTTTGATTCCATAGCGTGCCCTCTTACTAGGAATGTATTGCCGAAATACCAAGCGGCCTTTGAACAACAGCAAAGACTCGTCCACTGCAATTTCTTTCCCAGGATAAAAGATCTCAGAAAATCGATCAACGAAATGATCAATGACAGGCCGAATCTTGAAAAGACGGTCACAATCAGGGTGATCTCGTGGCAAAGCAAGACTATTGTCAACAAAATGCATCATCCAAAGCAGAAGCAAATACCGATCACGACTCATGACTGCCGGAAATATAGCTGTAGCCATCAAGGGACTAGTAGACCAATATGAAGCCATTGATGGTTTCCTAAGCAAGCCCATCAAAAAAGTTAAACCCAAAATCTTTTTCATCTCCTCCAAATTTGTGGAAGTCCACCGGGTAGCTCTAGCGTGGGGCTTAAGGCTGGCACTGTTCACCCTCAAAAAATTTTCAGCATACAAATTAGTCTGCCCTACAATCTCTGCCACAAACACATCATCCATAAACAACTTGACAAAATCAATAGGCAAAAAGTTTTCTGTGTTCACCCTACACCCTGGAACACCAGTAAATTCAGGCAATGCCGGCTGCACCATGCCTGGTGCAACCCAGAGGTCAGAACTTTCAACATCAAGTCTTGCAGCCGCAGGCTGCCGCCCAGCTGCCTCTCGTCTCACTGCACCAACTGGAATACTAGCAACCCCAGGCTGCAGCCCAGATGTCTCTTGCCGCACTATTGGCACAGGAATGTCCTCCGCAACCACAGACACAACAATGTCCTCTGCAACCACAGGCGCAGCAACGTCCTCCGCAACCACAGGCACATCATCCACACCAAAAGTAGCTTCATCAGCACTCAGAGTGTCTTCATCATCAGATGAAGCCATGTGTAGAGAAAACTCACTACCTGAATCTTCACCTCCCACCTCTGGTTCAGAATCAGAGTCAGACTCTGGACCATGGTCAGAGGAAGAATCAAAAAGCAATCCAACAACTTGCTGAGCAGTAATCCGGCGGCTAGCCATTATCCTTACAAATAAAGGAGTCTGCACAAACAACTCAACAACCCCAACACTGCGCAAAGTAAGATAAAAAATTTAAGCCTTTTTCAAAAAAAACTAATTTTGAAAATATATACAATTCACTTACAAGACACAACTACACTCACCAGCACCTACTCTGCAAAGACACAGCAAAGAGGCAACGATATCCCACTAGAAAGAAGAAGAAAAAAAACTTACATCTACAGAAGGACACATCAAAAACAAATGCAAAACATGTTTTACAATCACAACAAACAGAAACCAAACATACTCATATTTTACTACACACTTTGCAAAAAAATACAATCACAGTACAATTGAACAAAAAAGAGGTCTCTTACCAAACACATACAACTACAGAAACAGCAGAACAACAGAACCACCAGTAACGGAACCGCACACTGCAACACTCTAAAGAGAAAAAAAAACAATACACATTAGAAGAAACTAAAACAACACACATTACAACAGGCTATGCCACAAATGGGGGGTCTGTCCCCAAGGGGGGGAGATTATAAATCATTATAAACGTGGGCCCCCTGGAAGCAACTCTACGGAGGGCAGAGAGCCCAAATAAAGACACGGCAGAACATACTTTTGAAATGGGCACAAGGAAGCAACCCTTGGCCAAGGGGTCGCTCCCTATAAAAAAAAACCCTGAAGTCTAGTGGGCTTTTCTACCCCCCCCCCCTGGATCCATAAATGGTAAAAAAAGTTGAGGGGGGGGCAGAACAGTCTACAATATTTATAATGCCCCCTGGAAGTGACCCTTCCCCAAGGGGTCGCTTCCTTTTCAAAATACAAACAAATCCCTGGTGACTAGTGGGCTTTTCTGCCCCCCCCTGGGTGCAGATCGGCCAAAAAATGGCCAATCTGCCCCAGGGGGGGCAGAAAAGTCTGAAAAATTATTTATCCCCCTAAGGAAGCGACCCTTGCCCAAGGGGTCGCTTCCTTTATAAATATACAATATTCCCTGGTGTCTAGTGGGATTTTCTGCCCCCCCTGGGTCCAGATGCGGCCCAAAAAATGGCCAATCTGCCCCCAGGGGGGGCAGAAAAGTCTAAAAAAAATATTATGGCCACTAGGAAGCGACCCTTCCCCAAGGGGTCGCTTCCTTTTCAAATAAAAACAAATCCCTGGTGACTAGTGGGCTTTTCTGCTCCCCCTGGGTGCAGATCGGCCGAAAAAACGGCCGATCCGCCCCAGGGGGGGCAGAAAAGTCTGAAAAATATTCTATGCCCCTAAGGAAGCGACCCTTGCCCAAGGGGTCGCTTCCTTTATAAATAAAAATCAATCCCTGGTGTCTAGTGGGCTTTTCTGCCCCCCCTGGGTCCAGATGCGGCCCAAAAAACGGCCGATCTGCCCCAGGGGGGGGGGCAGAAAAGTCTGAAAAATTATTTTCCCCCAAAAGGAAGCAACCCTTGCCCAAGGGGTTGCTTCCGATTTCAAAAAAAAAGTAATCCCTGGCTCTAGTGGGCTTTTCTGCCCACCCTGGGTGTAGATCGGCCAAAAAAACGGCCGATCTGCCCCAGGGGGGGCAGAAAAGTCTGAATAACATTATGGCCGCCAAAGGAAGCGACCCTTGCCCAAGGGGTCGCTTCCTGCACAAAAACATATGCCCAAACACAATCCCTGGTGTCTAGTGGGGCATTCCTGGTGCACGATCGCGACGCTGTGCGCGATCGTGCACCAGGAATGCCCTGCATTAGGACATCAGGGGAGAGGAAACACAGTTTCCTCCCCCCCGATGCCTCAAGGCACCGAAAACCGGCCCCCCCGCCCCACCGGAGCACCAAACACTCACCTTGCTCCTGGACGCGCTGGAAACAAATGGCTTCCAGCGCGTCCAGCGCTTCCTGATGACGTCGGCGCGCGCTGTGCGCGCTGACTTCACCAGGAAGCGTGGGGGGGCCAGGGGGTGGCAGCGGAAGGTCTTCCGCTGCCACCCCTGCAAAAACAACTGTGATCCCTGCACAAGGGGGGGAGCGCCAGCGCTCCCCCCCAGGGCTGTACTGATGACGGAGCGGTTCCGTCATCAGCACAGCCCAACCGATGCTGATGACGGAACCGCTCCGTCATCAGCATCGAAGGGGTTAAAAAGAGGGGAGAAATCTCCTTAGTCTAAAATGGCTGCCAATAGAGCTGCTGGAAAACCTAAACAAAGCTGTATAAAAAGATGCTGTAGAATGTGTACATGTAGCACATTTTTAGTACTTATAGTATGGTTAGCACTGACAATAGCAATTCCCTATCTCATGCCTGCAAGAAAACAGAATGATACTAGTGCACATGGAAAAGTAGTTAACCTTAAGCAAAATAGAGTAGAATTAAAAGCACTAGATGAGACAGGTTTACATCACGTGTATAAAAATGATATAGATTTAAACGTTTTTGCTAACCTGTTAGTACACTATGTAGAAACCATGGAAGTTAGTGATTGCTATGTATGTATGAAATTACCAACATCAGTAGCAGAAGGAGTAACATATCATCATTTACCATTGGCATATGGTATTACATGTAGTATTTTAGCAAGTTTATTTTACAGAACTGGAAAGTTACAATATTATTACTCTACCATAGATGTGATTTTTCCTGAAGTTCCTTTGGGGAAAAACATGAACATTGTCCTTAGCAGTAGAGATTCACAATTCATGGGTGAATATGTTCTAACAATGCAAACAATAGATATAGCTGAAGCACATAAGCATAATTTAACATGTAATTTACGTGAAGAAGAAAATATATTTTTGAATTTAGTAGAGTAAAGTAGACAGGATTTCCATAGAAGGGCTTCTGAAAAGAAACCTCAGATACCTAAGTGGGCTGAGAGAGAAGACTTTATTGCAACTGGCAAGACTCATGCTGCTATGTTCCTGGACCTTGAAAAGAAAGGGATAATCTGTCTCTATAGGTTAAAAACAGAATATAACAATATATTTATTGGTTCCAGTGAACATGAGCACAATTTTCAAATGATATTTTTGTGAAAACAAAGCTTACTTTAAGCTGCCTGACCATATTTATGGGAGTTGCTATTTAGGAATAGTATTCCCAAAGGTATACCATGTAAAAAGAATCACTGGAAGCAATGAAGAAAATAAAGGACTAACACGCAAGAAAGGTGCTAATTTTTCAGAAATTGTAGGAGATATATTCAGTGCATTGATACCTTCAGTGGGAGTAATTCTGAATACACAAAGAATTTGTAAATTATCAACAGTGGCTGATCACTTATCGACTGACACTGCTGGAGGATTCTTATCGATCAATACCGAATTAGTTGCAGTTAGATATATGGTTTTACAAAATCAACTTGCTCTTGATATATTATTGGCAAAAGAGGGTAAAATGTTGCAAAAGAGGTAAAATGTTGAAGGTGCAACATTGTTGCACCTACATACCTGACAAAAGTGTTGAAATTAGGAGATATCTAAAAAATATCACAAATTTGGAAGAATAATTGAAACCACTGGAAGTGGACAGTGCATGGAAGAAACTAACAAATAGTATTTCTTCCATAGGTAGTTGTTTTTTTAATGTTGGAAGAAGTATTAGAGCTCAAATACTAATGCCAATAATGGGAATAACACTATTAGTTTTAACAATAATGATTTGGTGCAAATGATGCAGAAAAAGAAAATGGTATGGAGTGAATGAAAAAGGAAAGAAAGGAAAATATGATTAAATTCATCTTGAAGAAATAAAAAGAGATATTTGCAAGAGAATGAAGGGTTTCCAAAAGAGAAAGGGAAAGGGAAATTCCAAAGTGATAGAAGAAATAGAAATGGCGAATTGCTAAACTTGGCATCTGGTTTAGTAATTAGTGATGGCATCGAATGCCATCGAAGAGGGGCTTGATGGAGAAAGGTTTTGTATATAAGTAACTTCCTCGGATTCAATCCTCTTGAATAACATGTTATAATGGATAGAATACACAAAAGATGATGGAGTATTAGCATTTCCTGAGTAGGGAACATTTAATGGAAGAACTTTACACAATTTAAGAATTTGCATGAATGAGTTAGAACCAAGACCTAGATTAACTCAGTACGAAGCTTTAGAAGAATGGGAAACTGAGGCTTTTGAGTGAGACAGATCACAATGTAGTGGTAACATAAGTCAATTTTATCCTACGTTTCCACGAGAAACTCGAGATAATCAGATGAATCAATGGTGACAGGCCTTGGTAGTAGGAGAATCTATCCTGTCCTAACAACAGAAGAAAGAACAGGAAGTAAATGTATAGAGAAAACAAAACATTTAATGACTGGTAGTGAAGATTCAGATGATGATTATTTTGTAGATATTTTAATAAAAATCTTCCACCTTATCAGGAAGAACTAAATAGAATTCTCCTAGTGCCCGCTTCTGAAAACACCTTTGGTTGTACATGAGACTACACAGGAAAGGGTACTTCAAGAAAAAGAAATAGAAGCAATAAATAAAAATAGAAGTGAGTTAATTCAGAAAAAATCCAGTTAAATATAAGTCCTGAAGCACTAACGTAACCAGTCACTATAGGTCCTGTTGTTCCCTTATATGGGGATAAGCAAAATTGTCCTGAAACTCCCATCCTGACTACACCGATCACACAACCCTGAAAGGAAAATATAATAATTGATGATCAAACAAGTGAGTGTGAGTCAATAATTTCTTTAATGGATTTACCACTAAGAGAGCCAATAAACAATTCATCCAGAAAAGTTACACCCGGATGCTCAAAGAAGGTACAGATTGAATCATCCTCAGGGACGAAAAGTGCCACTACAGTAACCCCAGAGGAAATAGAAAGATGGACACGAGACATAACACATTTGTGCATTTCTCTAAATTTGCCAATACATACCTCCATTGGTTCCGTAATTGGGGTCCAAATTGGTTTATTAGAAATGCCCACTACTTGGATGGCTTCTCCCGAGAGGGGTAGGTTTGGGATGTCTGCTGTTCTCACAGTAGAACGGGTATCACCCGTATCTGGATTTACAATGCTAAATGTATTTCTAAGAAAGTTTAGGGGAGTGAGTTCTGGGAGAATGTCAATCAGGCTGAACTTCAGACTGTTAAAAACTCCTTTTTTGAGATGTTTCATGTATGTTCCTCAGAGTGTTTCCACATTCTCTCTGCATGAGGAACTGGGCGTTGGTTACATAACAGATATTACAGCATTTCACCCCTTTCTCTCTGGTTAGACATTTAGACAAGGCCTGAGGCCAAACTGAATAAGGAGATTCTAAAAGATTGTATGTCCCTTGATTGGTCATATCATATACCCTGGTTCAAAGATATTAAGGATATTTCTCAGAGCCTAGGCAGAAGTGAGTTGTTTATCTCTCCAAAGAGAATTGTTAGGACTGTTCGCAAATGGGCAAAAGAAAATTTTGTTCTGCTTATATCCATCTCTAGAGAAGAGGCTGCTCTACTGAAACCCTGTGTGCTTGCCCATTTCTTGTTTAAATCCATTCCAGCTGCTGAGCCACACCTTTTAATTGTAAAAGGTACATATGATAATTCTCTGCTAACCAGATTTATGTTGGATCTGTTGCACGTTTTACTAGCATTTCCCTGGGTGGGGGTGGGGCGGAATAGGGCCATACATTTGCTCCATGTGGCTACGATATTCTATCTCCGTAGGACACCCTGCACTTCACAATGTTTTGTAAATGTATAATGATTCAAAGGAGCCGTACATTATCCCACTGGTAAAACTAATGAATTTTTCCAAGTACGACCTGCCCTCTTGCACCTACAAATGCTTTTTGATGAAATTGCCTTTAATGTGGCCTGTTTCCTGCAAGCCACTATGAGATTGAGAAAAACTTGTGAATAACCACCCCAACTTGTCTGGCAATGGCCACCTTTGTTACATGCATGGTATGATTTTATACAGATTCTTTTATCCCTTTTTTAAGATCTTTATGCAATCTATACCTGACCTTTTTTATCATATATGTATCTTCTCTTGTTTTTAGATATTGTATATGCATAGTACATTTTTAGGTCGAGCATTCAAGACCTCTTATATATACTTTACTATATACTTATATATATATTCACTGAAAAAAACATAGGTTTCAGGGACGTTATAGTTAGTTGGACAAAACCATAGAAATTCCCCCGTTATAGTTATTTCAACTAACTATAACTTGCGCCCCCGCAATGCAATGCTGATGACGTCACATATTACATCATTCATGACCTGGATAGTGACATTACTGATGACATCACTGATGACATCTCAAATGACATCACTGATGACTTCATCCAGTGACTGTGTTTTTCTTTAAAGTTTAGATATGTATTATATATATATTTCTAACTATAACGTGCCTGAAACCTATATTTTTTTCAGTGAAATTACACACATATATATATATATATATATATATATATATATATATATATATATTTTTTTTTTTTCTGGATTCACCTTGCCCCCCACTCATCGGCAGAAGTCACAGCACAGCAGCAGTAAGTTTTTCAAACTTATTCTTTATTTACACACCATGTGCAGGATGCAGCTCATCAAAAAACAGACGGCCTACGTGTTTCGGCTACTCTAGCCTTCCACTGGACCATGATATATATATATATTCACTGAAAAAACCATAGGTTTGACACCAGTTGTAGTTAGCTGGAAATTTTACTGACATAAAACCATTGAAATTTCCACGTTATAGTTAGTTGGACTCACTATACCTTGCGCGCCTGCAATGCACTGCTGATGACGTCACATATTACATCACTCATGACATGGTCAGTGACATCACTCATGACATCACTGATGACACCATCCAGTGAATGTGTGTCTTTCTGAAAAATAAATATGCTTTATATATGTACTTGTAAAGGTGGATGGAAGAATACATTTTTAAATAAGTGTCTAAATGGATGTTTTAAAAAAAAATGATTGGTTAACTGGCTTATTAAGTGTATCTTAGTGAATACATATATTAGCGAGTAATGTTTAAATATTTAAATATATGTATCAGTGTTTCACTTTGTGTATAAGTGGGTGCATGGGTTGTTGAGTAGCTACATGTGTGTGTATATGGGTTATTAGATGTTTTTTTTAGTATCAGTATGAGTGTCTGTATGGTTTGGTGGGGGTATTACTTAGCACATAGATGCATCAATGACTAACTCACTGTTTGTATGTGTTTTGAAGACAGCATATGTGCAGGACTGTATGGGTGGATGAGTGTGTATATGTGTGTGTTAGTGAGTGAATGACTGTCTCACTAGTGTCTTTATCAGTAACTACATATGTTTTAATCTAGTATATGTGAGTATTGATGTATATAAGTGAGTGTATGTGAGAGTGAGAGATTGTAAGAGTTCCTGTTAAATTTAAGTATATGTTTCTATAAGTGATTGTTTAAGAGAGTAAGTATGTGTAAGTTTCCTTAGAAGTAAGGTGGTAGTGTGTGTATAACTGTATATGCAAATAAATGGATATTCAATCATTTATTTGCATGTGTGAGTATGTGTGTGAGTAACTTTTGGATGACTGTCGGTGTGTAACAGGATGTATAGGTGTATCACTACATATGATGAGTGAGTATATGTATGAGTGACTATATAGAACTGTTGGTGAACGAGTGGATGTGTATATAGATGGTGGAATTACTGCATTGGTTGTTGTAATTAAGCATGGGCGAATTTTGCGAATCTCGCGTTCGCGAATTTTGCGGATTTGCGAACTCGCAATCCGCAAAATCCGCGAATTCTCGCGAATTTGCGGATTTTTTTTTGTATTTGCGCGGGTTTCTGCCAGTTCGCAAGGGTTTTGTACAATGTCGCAAATTGCGAACTTACCTGTCGGGTCGCAAGTTTCGGGAACTTGTTGTTTCTACGTGTCCAGCCTGTTTGGGACACTCTTCTTCATCACTGCCACTCTCTGTCACCACTGCCACTCTCTGACTACTCATGCCACCCTCTGGCCCACCCATGCCACCCTCTGTTTCATCACAGCACCCTCTGGTTGTCCAGTCAGTGTACATTATTGTGGCAACGCAAGCACACCTTCCCTGCCTCAAGTGACCTGAATTAATTTGGGGCTGATTAATGTGTCACAGAATATTTTTTTAGCTGGCACCTGCTTCCTTAGTGCTTCCTGATTAGTGATCTTTTGCACTTGCTAAGTGCTTTCATTGTTGCAAAATTAGTTACAACACCTGCCCTGCCCCAACTGACAATAATGAACTAGGGGCTGATTAATGGATTTGAACTTCCAGCCTGTCTCCTGCTTGTCTCCCTTAGCTGTAATTCAGGACCTTTGTGGCATATGTGTAACTATTCTGAGGTTCAGAGCAGGGTCACATAATAGTTTCAACTGGCAACTGAACTCTGGAGGGGCCCCTCAGGAAGCACTACAGGAAATGGCTACTAATGATGAGCCTGAACTTTTGAACCTGGTAAGTAGTTTCAGTTTTGCTAAGATCGTATTTCTGCAATTTTGCACTTATTCGCGGGGCGCGAACTCACGCGAACAGTGCGAACAGTGCGAGCAAAATCCGCTGCTCGCGGATTTGCGGATTTTGCGGGAGATTCGCAAATGTTGCGGATTGCGAATTTACCGAAAATCCGCAAAATCCGCGAGCGAAACGGATTTTCCGCCCATGCTTAGTTGTAATTGGCATGGGTATCTCAATTTTTTTGAAAATGTTAGTTTCTATTTTTGAATATGTGTTTCAAGGGTTACATCACACTGAAAGGAGGTCTGTCACTCTGTCACAAGGATGGTGTCATCAGTGATGTCATGAGTGATGTCACTGACCATGTCATGAGTGATGTAATATGTGACGTCATCAGCAGTGCATTGCAGGCGCGCAAGTTATAGTGAGTCCAACTAACTATAATGTGGAAATTTCAATGGTTTTATGTCAGTAAAATTTCCAGCTAACTATAACTGGTGTCAAACCTATGTTTTTTTCGGTGAATTTAATAGGTTTTTTAAATGCTAATCCCTAACTATAACTGGTGTGAAACCTTTGTTTTTTTCAGAGAATTTCAAAGGTTTTTTAATAGCAAATTTCTATAGCTATGAATCCTATATTGTATATTTATGTAATACTATTTTTTTATGTATATTGTTCATGGGTTTTTTTTGGCCTGGAGCGCTCCCGGTGCGCGTCCTGGTGAGTGCACCGGTAAGCGCAGTCTTACGGCGCGCCCCAGGGCGCGTACCGGTGAGCGTCCCGTTAGCGCTATTGCCGCGAACGAAAACATCATCATGACGTATCACGTAGCCGCGTCTGCGTGATACGCATGGCGTAAACGCACCCGAAAGCACTCGAGCGCATACGATCACGCAACGTAAGCATCCGACGCACTTACGCGACGCGCCCCTGGGCGCGCCCCGTAGCGTAAGCGCGTCGGGTCAGTTTTTTTTCCCTAATGATGAAAGCCCCCACCTTTTGTCCTCATTCTCACTTTGTACTTTGAGTGAAGAAGACCTGTTGAAAGACCTCTCTGTACCTTTTTGGACTGAAAAATGGCTGCAGCAGGAGCATCTCAGCCACCACCACCACCACCATCACCACCACCAAGAGGACCACCACAACACCACAGTGGTGGAGATGAAGAAGAGGAGGAGGAGGAGGAGGAGGAGGAGGAGGGGAGGAGGACGTTCCTGCCAGAAGATAATACCTCATATAGGCCAAAGCAGCACATTATCTGGGAGTTTTTTTCCATCCCAAAGGACCTCAAAAAAGTGAATGCGCGAAGGGTTACTTGCCTAATCTGTGGCATTGAACTTTCAAGGGGGAACCCTAATAAGAAGTACTCTTTTGGCAATAACACCATGATTCGCCACATGCAGCGCCAGCATCCTAACAATTATGCTGCGGCAGAGGTCCGAGAACTGGCCAGAAACCATCCCCAATCTTCACCCAGCACCTCCAAAAGAAAGTAACCCACTCCATCAGGACCAGAGACAAGGGAGATGGTCCCAAACATACAACCCCAGTTTGGGCAATACAAGATCACTTGTATATTTTTGTGGTAAAACAATCACCTATGGTGAGCAAAGCATAAAGCTCATCAACCGTGCTGGTGACAACCACAATTGCCCCAAAAAACCATAATTTTTTCCTGATTATTTTTTGCTCCAGTTGACCGTTTACAATTCCCTGTTTTTTGTTTCTCCCCATAAAAATAACAAAAAATATATAAAATTGTTCATAAAAGCCAAAAAAAGTACAAAATGTTCAAAAAAACATAAAAAAAATTATAAAACAACAAAAGGAAGAAAAAAAACAGTTCTTTTTAGAACTACCTCCAATTTATAAAAAAAGGCTACATTTTTTAAAAACTCTGTCATTCTTTTCCCCCCATGGTATGCTCCCTGGGAGGCTCCCCGGTGCGCCTACCGGGCGCTCCCCCCACGCAAATCGAAAAAAATATATATTTTTTTGCCCCGCGGGCCCTTTTATGGCCCCCACATCAAACCTAGGGGGTCAGGGGGGGTCTACTCTGCCCCTTTTTGGTCATTTCCCCCTTTGTTTTTGCCACCTCTTGTGTCTCGATCCTACAGAGACACAAGATGGCGGCCGCTCCGGACTGTTTGGAATGTTGACAGACACCCAAGAGCCAATCAGCTTTCCGCGCACGAACTCGCGTAGCGCGCTGGAGCGTGTCCGGGTGCGCGTACCGCGGCGCGCTTATAGATATATATTTTTTTTAACATAAATTACTCAAAATCTACTGGAGCACATATCTTGAGACATAGCAAAGGCACATCGGGCTACCAGTCCCTACAATTTTGCCAAGTTTGGTGGAAATCTATTCAGCCGTTCGGGCTAAAAGTGAGTTCGACCGCCCTATGGAAATTAACATGGGGAAAACACGTTTTGGGACCCCCCTTTTATCTCGGCCCCGCTTGACGAATCCCCCCCAAACTTTCAGGGAAGGAGCGGAGCGCCGCGAGGCAAATTTGAGGAAAATTTCAGGCAGATTCCTCAACCGGCGCCAAAGTTATTCCCAATAGAATGTTGCGAATTCCCTATACAAAATAATCCTAACTATAACTACCTACTGGCGACCGCCAGTAGGTAATATACATATATATATATATATATATATATATTACCTACTGGCGGTCGCCAGTAGGTATATATAGTTAGGATTTTTTCCCTATGGGATTTCTGAAAATTCTATGTCTAATAACTTTGGCGTTTGTGGACGGAATTGGCTGAAATTTTCTGGAAAATGGCACATTTTGTTTCTGAGCAGCTCCTGGAAATTTGGGGGGGTTTCGGCAAGGGGGGGCTGAGATAAAAGGGGGGTCCCAAAATGCGTTTTTCCCATGTTAATTTCCATAGGGCGGTTGGCCTCACTTTTAGCCCGAACGGCTGACTGGATTTCCACGAAACTTGGGAAAATTGTAGGGACTGTTAGCCCGATGTGCCTTTGCTAGGTCTCAATATATGTGCTTCAGTGGATTTTGAGAAATTAACGTTTAAAACAAGATATATATCTGTAACAGCGCTCCGGGCAGCGCTCCGGTTCGCGAACTTTTCGCGTATCGGAACTTTGCGAAGCGAAGCTGATTGGCTCTCTGGTGTCTGTCAACATTCTAAACAGTCCGGAGCGGCCGCCATCTTGTCTCTCGGTAGGATCGAGAGACAAGAGGAGGCCAAAACAAAGGGGGAAATTACCATAAGGGGGCATAGTAGATCCTCGTTGACCCCCTAGGTTTTATGTGGAGGTTTTAAAAGGGCCCAGGAGGGTAAAAAAAAAAACATTTTTTTTTTTTTGCGTGGTGAGCGCCAGGTTCGCGAACCGGAAAGCGTTCTGGGCAGCGTACTATAAGGAAAAAAGAATGATAGACTTTTCTAATACTGTATGTTAATTGTTTGTTGTTTTTGTTGTTTTTTTTGTTTTCTTTATTTTTAAAGTATTTTTTTTTATTTTGATTGTGTTCCATAATTCGTTAAACTTTCTAACATTTCAGTGTCAGAAATTTCAAAATTGAATATAGGGTGTAACATGTCCTCATTTTGAAGCAGGTTATCCACTGCTTCAACACATTGTAGTAGTTCCTGGTCTCTACTTTGATCCATAAAATCATCAATTTTGTCTTGGCTGCTCTCCTCCAGTACAATTGTAAATTGAACTTGCTGCTCGCCTTCCTTTTTGCCTGAAATTTTGATTAAAAAAATATATATTAGTAGAGATAGGGCACTGTTGGGATTAATTTTAGATAGGCAGTTTTTATCAGTGAATTTTTCTTTTGGCAGTGTATAGTATCAGAGTGGAAATAGGACTATAAAAAAGTGTATGTGATTTAACCAAGACAAGCCTAATTCCATTCATAACTATAACAGAGAAGTCTATCTAAATCCATAACTACTACAGAGGGATAGTGTATATCTATCAGAAAAAGTCTACCATATTAAGTTATAGTGCACAATATACTTCAGTTTTAAAATAACAACTTACCTTCACAAACAAGTTGAAGTGTTTGGTAGCTATTCAAATGTGATGTACAACAAGAAGTAGCAGTCAAAATGGCTGTGTTTTCTTCTCTTCCTTTATATATATTCAGGTATATAACCAATCAAATGTCAGGTAATAAAAGTTGAAAATGAAAGTAACATTTTCATTGGTTGTCAATTCCAACACTTCAGATGTGTTTTGTGAAGTAATTTACCTCATGGTACTTAGAGAGGTCTACAGGCTAAATGGCTAAATGAAATTTCAATCAAATTTGTGAAAATGAAAGGGATTGTTATGTAGTATGAGCTAATCTATATTTGGTGAGAGTGTCTCTAGTCGTTTTTCAGTAAATTACTTTCCCACCTTTTTTTAGGACCGCTTCCCGGGAAACGGTCCGGTCCGCGAACCTTAAGCGTCACGGGAGTCCACCATTTTGTGTTTCGGTCGCATTAAGATACAAGATGGAGGGAAATAATGTTTAGAATGGGTAGAAGGGGTCATGGTAGACTTATCTTGACCCCCTAGGTTTTCTGAGGGTGGCTGAGGAGGCTTATATGTGCGGAAAAAAAACATTTTTAAAAAAAAATCCGCGAGGTTAGCTTTCGGTTAGCGAACCGGGTAGCGGCCCGGGGAGCGTATTTTGTGGAAAATTAGTGAAAAAAGTTAGAAAAAAATAATAATTGTGAGTGATCAGATGAAGGGTAGCTCTGAGAAGAGCTTTTGGGTTTATGGTACATTTAGGTACTTATAAGTAGGTACCAATGCACAGTCTTAAATTCAGAATGAAAATTCTGTTGCCCTCATCTGAGAAGTGAACTCCATCTCCTCTGTAGATATCTTGCATGTAGTAACGCAAGTTATTGTTGTACAAGGAGCCCATTCCATGGTCTCTCATGAAAGCTGAAACAGATTTGTTTACATGCTTCCTCGCTTTCTCAATTTGTGGACAAAATTGGTTGGACCACCTCCATTTCTGTCTTTGGCATATATTGGAATATACCAAGGCAGTTTGAGGAAAAAGTGCCATTAATTGCTCAAAGGTGTCCTTTAAAAGCATTTCCAGACCTACCCCAGTCAAAGTGCCCAAATCATTACCTCCACAGTGCACAATTAACAGGTCAGGTTTTGGCAAATGCATAAAGGTTTTCACCAATGGTATCAATTGGTGACATTTTAATCCTCTTTGGCCCAACCACTTAATTTCCACATCTTGTAAATTGAGGTTAGGTAAATTTCTGTTCTCAGCATACCTTTGAGCCCAGTGGATGTAACTATGTCCAACAATCCAGACATTAAACATGGTGGGAGAAGGTTGTGCTGCAGTCAGATGAAGTGTGGTAATGAAAGGGCAGTTGAAACAGTAGGAGTTTGTAAAGAAAAAAAACGGTGGATTTCCAATGCTAATGATTCATTAGCAGTGATTGGTGCATTTCTATTTCTGAAGACAGAAAGTTAGGGTGCATGGATGTGTTCTTTGAAAGATGTAATTTGAATGGTCAAGGAAGAAACATTTAATGAAAGATTGCACTGGATACGCAGGTGCACTGAGAGTTCAGAGTTCAATTGAAACATTGTTGTGTGAATTTGCAAACATGAGAGGTCTTCCAGGAGGTGGTTGCTATGGAAAAAAGGCAGAGAGGGCAGAGGGGGGAAGAGTTTTGATTTGAAAAAAGTGAGGGAAGAGTTATGATTGGCTAATATGAGAGATATGTGAAATGAATATCTGTATTTCTGTGCTTTCAATAGCTGCAGCCTCTGGAGTGCATCCTTTTTCTTCTGCTGAAGACAATTTGGTGTATTTCTGAGACTGTTTTCAAAACTCAAAAAGTATTTGCTAAGGTGAGAAAAGATTTATTTAATTTAGATAGAGAATAGTATGATTTAAGGAGAAAATGATGAAGAAAGCTGTGTTTTTAAAATGTGGCTTTGTCTCTAGTGATATACAAATAGATTTTGTTTCTTTGAGAAATTGTAATTGCATATTCGGTGTAGCATTCTGGCATGCAGTAACACAAGTTATTGTTGTACATGGAGCCCATTCCATGGTCTCTTATGTAAGCTGAAACAGATATGTTGTTTTTAAAAACGATTTTTGAAATCAATTACATTTCTGGATATGTACTGCTAGAGCTTCATAGGTTGTTTTGGGTCATATTTATAAGGCATTTGAGTGTCTGTGATGTTATTTTTTCCTTTTTAAATGGAAAGCATTCCTCATGGGGCAAGTGTCTTGTAAATACGCTCCCACCTGTGCATGGCAAATTTAGATTTTGATTATGGGAGTTACATAGCCATGTTAATAATGTCCAAAAAATGGTGCTAGGGCATTCCAGAAAATGCTTTCATGTGTCTCAAGGACATTTTCAGTCATTTCCTCTTGAATGCAGGTATACAATTGATTTATATGCTGTGTTTAAAAACGATTTTTTGAAATCAATTACATTTCTGGATATGTACTGCTAGAGCTTCATAGTTTGTTTTGGGTCATATTTATAAGGCATATGAGTGTCTATGATGTTATTTTTCCCATTTAAATTGAAGAGCATTCTCCATGGGGCAAGTGTCTTGTAAATACGCTCCCACCTGTGCTTGGCAAATTTAGATTTTGATTATGGGAGTTACATAGCCATGTTAATAATGTCAAAAAAATGGTGCTAAGGCATTCCAGAAAACGCTTTCATGTGTCTCAAGGACATTTTCAGTCATTTCCTCTTGAATGCAGGTATACAATTGATTTATATGCTGTGTTTAAAAACGATTTTTTGAAATCAATTACATTTCTGGATATGTACTGCTAGAGCTTCATAGGTTGTTTTGGGTCATATTTATAAGGCATATGAGTGTCTATGATGTTATTTTTCCTTTTTAAATGGAAAGCGTTCTTCATGGGGCAAGTTTCTTGTAAATACGCTCCCACCTGTGCTTGGCAAATTTAGATTTTGATTATGGGAGTTACATAGCCATGTTAATAATGTCCAAAAAATGGTGCAAGGGCATTCCAGAAAACGCTTTCATGGGTCTCAAGGACATTTTCAGTCATTTCCTCTTGAATGCAGGTATACAATTGATTTATATGCTGTGTTTAAAAACGATTTTTTGAAATCAATTACATTTCTGGATATGTACTGCTAGAGCTTCATAGGTTGTTTTGGGTCATATTTATAAGGCATTTGAGTGTCTATGATGTTATTTTTCCCATTTAAATTGAAGAGCTTTCTCCATGGGGTAAGTTTCTTGTAAATACGCTCCCACTTGCGGTTGGCAAATTTAGATTTTGATTATGGGAGTTACATAGCCATGTTAATAATGTCAAAAAAATGGTGTTAGGGCATTCCAAAAAAACGCTTTCATGTGTCTCAAGGACATTTTCAGTCATTTCCTCTTGAATGCAGGTATACAATTGATTTATATGCTGTGTTTAAAAACGATTTTTTGAAATCAATTACATTTCTGGATATGTCCTGCTAGAGCTTCATAGGTTGTTTTGGATCATATTTATAAGGCATTTGAGTGTCTATTATGTTATTTTACCCTTTTCAAATGGAAAGCGTACCTCATGGGGCAAGTTTCTTGTAAATACGCTCCCACTTGCGGTTGGCAAATTTAGATTTTGATTATGGGAGTTACATAGGCATGTTAATAATGTCCCAAAAATGGTGTAAGGGCATAATCAAAATCTAAATTTGCCAACCGCAGGTGGGAGCGTATTTACAAGAAACCATGAGGTACGCTTTCCATTTAAATGGGAAAAATAACATCATAGACACTCAAATGCCTTATAAATATGACCCAAAACAACCTATGAAGCTCTAGCAGGACATATCCAGAAATGTAACTGATTTCAATAAATCGTTTTTAAACACAGCATATAAATCAATTATATACCTGCATTCAAGAGGAAATGACTGAAAATGTCCTTGAGACACATGAAAGCGTTTTCTGGAATGCCCTAGCACCATTTTTTGGACATTATTAACATGGCTATGTAACTCCCATAATCAAAATCTAAATTTGATTATGGGACAGGTAGGAGCGTATTTACAAGACACTTGCCCCATGAGGAACGCTTTCCATTTAAAAAGGAAAAAATAACATCAAAGACACTCAAATGCCTTATAAATATGACCCAAAACAACCTATGAAGCTCTAGCAGGACATATCCAGAAATGTAATTGATTTCAAATAATGACTTACTTCATTGGTAGGCCTTCACATGTATTATCTCCTTTATTTTCTTCAGTGAAAATCTTATCTGGAACCATGTGTTGGCCTCACCTCAAACAAAGAAAACAGGTGATGGACCGAATGTGGATCAATGACACACATTCACCCCAGTCCAAAGATCTGGGCCTAAACAAACCTTTAGATAGGCCACACCTTATCGTCATCCTGAATTAATCATTTAAAATATTAGGGAGAGATTTATGATTGTTGTATGCCTGTTTTGTACCACTGTGTGTCATTTTTGTGATGCAGTGCTGGTGCAAAAGATTTGCTATGTTAAATAATAAGTAGGGCATTAAGTTTTTGATGACTGTTATTCATTTACTGTTTGGTAATAGTGGTTAATAACATTTTTTATTATATTCTTCCACAGATTCAACTGCAGATCTTTTCTTAATTTGAAAAATGCCAACGAAAAATCGAATTAGAAAGGCTAGAAAACGTCAAAGACAGCAGGATGATCTTTTATTGCAGCAGTCCTCTTCCCCAAATACTTTTCAAAACACCAAGAAAGCTCCGGGTAAGAGCACAAAATCATTCTTAAGAAATATTTTTAGTAAAAAAACAATTTATCCCAAAAATGTTTCAGTTCAGAAAAAGAAAAGCAATTTAAATGGAAAGGAAAGACCCATCAAAAATGTTACTGGTAGAGGAAGAGATAACTCTGTGCATGATAGTAGAAGGAAACAACAGTTTAGGGACATTCGAAAACGAATGTTCCGTAACAGGATAATAGTTAATTTATTAAAAAATATTAAGAAAGGCCAACAGAAAGTGGCATTTTATAAGAAGAAGAAAAATGTAGAGAAAATTATTGATCATGCTTTTGAAATTAAGCGAAAGTTGTTTATTTTGGTAATCAATAGAATTAGGAAACTAAGCAAGGTAATTTCTGATTTCAAAACAAAAAGTAGATGGAAGAGAGTAGTAAATCGTAGTAACTTTTGTGAAGTGTTTTCCGGAGAATGGATGCATAGTTCAAGTTGTGAGGCATTTTTTAATGAGGAGAGTTATTTTCAGGATAATGATTTGGTGTTTGCAGTTGACACCAGTGGTCGAGCTTATGAAGTGAAGGATGGTTGTCCAGTTGAAAAAGAAAAACTTGTGACAACAGAGACAGAAGAGGCGCTAAGTGATGAGGTTTTAGGAAGACGTCCTAAGGGTCCTGTGTACATTTGGAAGTGTAGTTCTATTTGCAGTGTGCGACAGGTTTCCATCAATTTGCTTTGTGATTTTATACGGACATTTAATAAGAAAAGTTTGAAGCAGAAAATGAAGTTGTTGCAAGATTTAGATCCTTGCAGAGTGAGACAAATGACAGGTTTGCGTGGTCATTCACTGGCTTGTCTTTCCAGGAGAGTATGCCAGAGTGTTTTTCATCATTTCAGGATGCTAGCAGTGCATCATAATAAAGTGAGAAAATTAGTGAGAATGTTGTATTATGCTAAGAGTCCAGCAATTATGCTTAAACAATTATGTGCTGCTCTTTTGCATGGTTCTGAAATAGATGTGAAGAATATTTGTGAAGAAATTTAGTTTTGTTACTTTGGTAGTAATGATGAGAATGTTCAAATTGACCCAGAAGTAGAGGGTAATGTTGAAGATAATGTACAGGTTTCCAGTACAGATAATTTTCAGAAGGAAATTGCCACGTTTCAGATGAAATCAAGTGAGAGGCCTAATTTCACTTGTGTATGTTGTCGACGCACTTATTATAAGAATCAGATTAAGTTAGTGGATTTATATGCAAAAAGTGAAAGGGAAAATAATAGTGAATGGAAGGATTTTGCCACATACTTGATGGTAGAAAATTATTTTGATTTGGGATCGGATCAACGTGTGTGTACTTATTGTTGTAATAAATTAAACCAAAACCAGATGCCTGCTAGGGCAGTTCATAATAATCTGGAATTGGTTGAGATTCCTTCTGAATTGAAGGATTTAAATACTTATGAATCTATTTTGATTCAAAGTATCCATCCCTTTCAGGCTATTGTAAGAATGGAGCCAAAGACAGGGAAGTTGCCTCCAGCAGATTTACAGAGAGGATTAAAGGGAAGAGTTGTTTATTTGCCTGTAGATTTGAACAAAAACATTAACACAATTGGAGTAGAAAAAGTGGAAGAGGAACCTCTGGTTATCTTGGTTAATGGGGTTCCGACAAAGAATAAGAAAATATGGCAAGATTTAGTGGATGTTAGGAAAGTCAAAAAGGCAACATTGTATTTGAAGAAAAATAATAAGTACTATAAGAATGTATATGTTGCAGAAGAGGAAGTAAGTGATGAAGAGGATAGCGATTTGTGTGCTGGCCAAATTGAGAAAGTAGAGGCCTCTAAAAGTGAAGAAATTATGAACATTATAGTGTTCATCCTTTGCATTCCAAGGAAGTCATGGGGAATGCTATTGAGTTGTTTCAAATGAAACAAGCCAAAGGGAGTCCCATTAGTGTTTGGGAGGAAAGTTTGGAAGCTCGGTGTTTCCCACAGCTATTTCCCACAGGTCGAGGAGGAAGATATGATGAGCGACCTCATCAAATTCCTGCATCTGAATACCGGACTTTACGATTGTATGCAGAAGATCCTAGGTTTCGTCAATGCATTCCCTATTTGTTTCATCTCCTGTTTGAAAGCGATCTGTCTGGACTGTCATATGCAGTGAACCACATCTTAAAAAGTGGTATACAGATGCGAAACATCTCGGCAAGTGATTTTATGCATAAAGTCAATGTCCAAGACAGTATTTTGGATTCTCACTTAATTAATCTCATGGTGTGTCAGCGTGGTACTAATGAGTACTGGTACCGTCGTCATGGTGATTTAAAATGTATGCTGAGGAACTTAGGAGCTCCGACATAGTTCCTCACTCTGAGCTGTGCCGAGTATGGCTGGGAAGACTTACTTGAATTTCTACGAGAGGCAAATGGAAATATTGAAAACATTGAATTCAAGACACCTGGAGAACTGTGTTCTTTGGATCCAGTGAATGTATGCAGGTACTTCAATCATAGATTTGAAGCTATGATGTCTTTCATCACAAATAAGAAGAATCCACCTCTTGGAGAGGTGTTGGATTTCTTCTGGAGAAAGGAGTACCAAGCAAGAGGTGCTCCTCATATACATATGTTGTTGTGGATCAAGGATGCACCTAAATTTGGAACAGATCCGGATGACTTAGTGATGAATTTCATTGAACAGTATTCTACGTGTGCTGTTCCAAACGCAACGGAGAAGAAAAGCCTAAGAGAACAAGTTCTACGTTTCCAAAGCCATCGTTGTGGAAAGTACTGTCGTCGTAAATTCAGAAACAAGGACAAGTTCTACACCAAATGTCGTTTCAACTTTCCACGACCGCTGATTTCTAAAGGAAGAGTGAACAGTTTGATGTCTTCATTGCGACATAATGTGACGAGGAAATCACCCAAAAATACATACAATTTGAAAAGGAACGAAGAGTCCAAGTACATCAACGACTACAACCCAGTGATTTTGTCCATGTGGAATGCTAACATGGATATACAGTTTGTGGCTGACAACTGTATGGCTTTGGCTCGGTATGTGACATCTTACATCACCAAAAAAGAAAAGACAGAACTGAAGGATATGTGGGAGGACATTTCCCATGAAAAGAGCCTCAGCAAGAAGTTGTACAGTTTCAGTCTGAAGATGTTGTCGCATCGAGAAATCGGAGCTTACGAATGTTCTGATCGATTGTCTTCAGCAAGTCTCTATGCCAAATCCAGGAGTATCGTTTGGGCGAGTCTTGGTCTTGCTGCAACGCGAAATCGAGTTCTAAAACCTGTCCGGGAAATTGAGTATTTGGCAGAAAAGGAACCAAACAGTACCGACATTTTGAAGACCAACATGTTGGATACATATTATCCAAATCGAAGCAGTCACCTTGAGAATGTTTGTCTATATGAGGTTCTACAAAATTATATATTCAAGAGGAACATCAAAGAAGATATTGAGAAAGGAGTGTATGCTGTAATTGGAAGTGAGGGATGCCTGGTCAAGCAAAGAAAATGCCAATTAGTAAACCATCGAAAATTGAGTGGCGAATCTCCAGAAAAAAAGGAGTTTTTCTATTTAGCACTTTTGCAACTTTTCAAGCCTTGGCGTGCAGAAGAGGAACTGCTTGGAGATTTCCTCTGTTACGAAGACTCTTTCACTGCTGCTAAGGAGACCATAGAATGTCCTGCTTTTCCCAAATATCAAGAAATGCTAACTTTGGAAATTGAGCAGGAAGCAACGATTGCAGCCGAGATTGCCAGAGACAGTTCTCAGGACAGTCAGAGTTCTGTTTCATTGAGTCAAGATCCACTTGGAGGACCTATTAGCAAAAATGAAGCTGCCACTGCTATGAATGAAGTGGAAAGAGCCATGGCACATGCTCAGGAGGATTTAGTTAACTTAGAAGACTTGGAAAAACAACTCAACTTTGAGCAGAGGAAAATATATGATGAAGTTACCAAGCAAATTGAGCACGGATTAAGTCATGAGAAGAAAGAGTGCTCATGTACATCGTTGAAGCCTGTCCGACTGTACGTGAGTGGAGAAGCGGGAACTGGAAAAAGTTTCCTCATTAAAGCAATTTCTTGTTATTTGCAGGAAAGGACTGAGTCATCGCTGTCTTGTGTTGTCACCGCTCCTACTGGACTGGCAGCACATAACATTAAAGGTATTACTTTGCATCGTCTACTGATGCTGCCAGTGGAGCATGACAACAAATTACAATACCACAAGTTATCTGGGGATGCTTGCTGTGAAGTTTCAAGAGTCTTGAGGAAAATGAAACTACTTATCATTGACGAAGTAAGCATGGTTTCCAATGTCATGCTTGCCTTTGTGCATTTGAGAATGCAAGAAGTACTTAAAACTGAATATGATGTGTTATTTGGTGGCAAACACATCATTGTTTTCAGAGATCTTCTGCAGCTGACACCAGTAAAAGGTCAACCTGTGTTCAAAATACTCACGCATGAAGATACCAGGAAGTGCCTAGGGAGCATTGGCAACGTCAATATATGGTTAAACTTCAATTATGCTGAACTGCATGAAAATATGCGTCAGGCGAAGGATGAAGATTACAAGAATATTCTACAAGATATTAGAATTGGAAAAGTGACCGAGCATGGAAAAGAAGCTTTAAATGCACGATTACTTTCAAATTTATATCCCGAACAAGAGATTGTGCCTGAGAATATTTTTCAGAAAATTACTGAGAAGAAATCCGGAATATGTTTGATGCCAACTCTTGCAGAATGTGCCATCTTCAACAACAAAATGTTGAATTTAGAAAAGCAAGAGATTGTGAAACTTGAAGCTATTGACAAAATAGAGCATATGGGATCAACAATTATTTTGTCAGAGAATTTGAAATCAAAATTGGATTCATTAGAGAAGACTATATCTAAAACAGCGGGTTTTGAAAAGACTTTGAATGTGTGTTTAAATTGCCGAATCATTTTGAGAAGGAATTTACATGTTGAAAGAGGTCTGGTAAATGGATCAATGGGTAATGTTGTTGATTTTGAGAAATACAGAAATAGAGATGGAATAGAATTTTTAAAAATTAAATTTGATGGCATTGAGGAAGTACAGCTAATTGGTCGTTGTTCTGCTAGGTTTTTGCTTGTTAAAGACTTATATGTTCGCCGTAAACAGTTTCCTGTTTGCTTGGCATATGCGGTGACAATCCATAAATCGCAAGGTTTAAGTGTAGACAGTGCATTGGTGAATATTGGCAGTTCTGTGTTCAAGGAGGGTAT
The DNA here is from genome assembly GCF_964263255.1 of Lissotriton vulgaris. Lineage (NCBI taxonomy): Eukaryota > Metazoa > Chordata > Amphibia > Caudata > Salamandridae > Lissotriton > Lissotriton vulgaris. The sequence continues at coordinate 1,298,258,643 of NC_141695.1, read as the reverse complement.
GGCATATGTGGCATTGTCACGAGTTAGAACTTTATCGGGATTGTACTTGATTGACTGTGATGTCACAAACATTTGTGCGGATCTAGATTGTGTTAAGGAATACAATAGGTTAAGAAGAGAGTATGCGCCACATTTGCCTCAATATCCTTTGTTTGAGAAACATGTGGTAGGCCGGAAACGTAGAAATATCAGTAATAGTAGGGAGGTTGTAGCAAAAAGACCAAAAGTCAATGAACCGAAAATTGTTAGCAGAAAGAAAGTGGATTCTGTTGAAGATGTTGTCGGTTTTCAATTTGAAAACAGTTCTGGTGTCAACTGCTATGCAAATGTAGTGGTTAATGTTCTCTTTTCACTAGAGAGTTTAAAAGAACAGATTCTGTTGAATTCAGAACAAATTTTATGCTGTTTGTTGAATTCTGTTTTCGAGAAATGTAGCACTGATCGAACAAAAGTAGAAAGTGTGTCTGAAGTTCGTTATCTGTTAGATGAATGTTCAGGTCAAACAGACTTCTCTGAAAATAATCAGCAAGATTGTCAGGAGTTTTTAATGTATATGCTTGATGTATTGCAAGATGAGGGTGTAGATGTAGATCACCTGTTTGGGCTTTCTTATCAATGGCAGCATGACTGCGAGAACTGTATGGTATCAAGTACTACTAGTGTAGACTCAGAAAGATTTATATATTTAACTTTGCCAGACAGTAAATCAGTCTCCTTTAATAAGCTAGTAAATGCAGCGGATCACAACATGGAGTGTAGCCAATGTAAATCTGAAATGATGTCAACATTATTTATACGTAGATATGGCCAGTATGTCATTTTAATGATCCAACGATGTAGGCCTGATGGATCAAAATTGTCAACTTTAATAAAAAAATTTGTGGCTTCTCATCTGTCAATATCAGGAAGGACTTTTGTAACTGTAGCAATTATCTATCACGATGGTCCTTCAACAACATCAGGACATTATACAGCTTATTTAAAGTCTCGAAACGGCTGGTCATTCTGCAATGATTCCGTTGTAACTTTCAAAAAAAAATTGCCGTTTGACCTTAAAAATTCTTACCTGGTGTTTTTAAAACCAAAATTTTAAAGAAAGAATCTCGGGATTTCCTGTGAAGATTTGCAAAAGGTTCATCAAGTAGAGGGAATGTAAGTCTGCAATGCTGTCTAGATTATTGGTCCAAAACTTTTAATTATAATGTCAATTTAAAAATCCAACTATATAAACCTGATGCAAGTAAGTCTGCTTCATAGTAAACAGTATCAGTGTCATAGGAAAAGGAGAACATGAGTGGCAAAGAAGGGTAAGATATTAGTAGTCCAGGATTGTGAAAATAATCTTAAATGTTTTCTTTTTGAAAGTTGCGAAAATAGAAAATGACGGGATTTGATTGGAAGAATTACAAGACTTGTGAATCGCTGCAACATGATTTGGCCTAGTGGAAACATGTGGTAGAATGTGAGAAGTCTTTTCTTGTATGTAACATATTTTTCAAAACGATGGAGGTTTTCTTTCAGAAAGTGGCGGGCTGAAAATATTTATAGCACAACAGAGTGGACGCTGTTCATAGGACATCCTTCGACGTCATTGAAAGTAAGTTAATTTTAAGGAGTTTTGAATTCAGATTTCTTAGGTTCTATGGGTTTTTTAAACACAATCATTTTGATTGTGTTTTTTTCCCCGCTGTTACATGATGAATACCTTCAAGTCACTGATTTAAGTGAAATTTGATACATTCTGAGAACAGCAAAAATAAACCATTTAACATGTATAATTAATGTTCTGTTTTTTCTACTTATGATATACATTTAGAAATGTGAGGTAGATATGGAGAAACTGAGTCTTCTGTAAGTGTCAATTTTAATGCTTACAGTGCTGTACTTCAGGGTACTGTTTTTTTTTAAAAAAAGGAATAGGCCTCACATCAAAGAAAGCTCTTGAAAGCACACATCTTATTTGCATCCTGAAACAATCATTTAAAATGTTAGACAAAATTTTATGATGGCTTTACATCTTTTTTGCGCTGCTATTGCATCACTATTGTGAGACATCAGCAGTGCAAAAGAAGCACCATGTTCCAAAATAGGCCTCAGTTCATCAGCATGAAGATACTGTTTGTTTAAAATATATATCTTTAGGATTGTGTAGGGGACGTAGAGAAGCAGAGGCTTCTGTAAATGTCAAAGTTGTTGAAAAACTGTTTCTTCTTGAACCTTTTCCCTTTTCTTTTCTAATTTTTAAATACATGTTTTAATATTTTTGGAAATGTTTGTTCTCTCTTTTACAGATTGAAAGTATGAAAAAATATTTTAAAAAGGTAACAAGAATTATAAGGTAAATGTTTTCTACTCTTTTTACCCGCAATGCACTGCTGATGATGTCACTGACCATGTCATGAATGATGTACTAAGAGGACATGACTTACTTCATTGGTAGGCCTTCACATGCATTATCTGCTCTGTATTCTTCAACAAGTGTAAAATTGATCTTTAACCCTGAGTAGGTCTCACCTTAAACAAACCTCAGGAGAGATCACACCTTATCGTCATCCTGAATTAATAAATAGATCTATTAAACAGTATCTCTGGTTTACTCCCTCTAGCTGTCTTTCTTTTAACATTACTCTCTGTTTACTTTCCTTATACTAACTCTTCTTTTTTTTAAAAAAATATTTTTTTGGTTCGCTTCAAGTTCGCGAACCGGGCAGCGAACCGGAAAGCGAACCAAAAGAAATAGAGTTTGCTAGAGTGCTAAACATTCTAGCAATTTTATTTGAAAGGGGAGGTAGTTCTGAAAAGAACTTTTTTTTAATGTTTTTGTTGTTTTATTTATTTATTTTTTTTCTGAACATTTTTTTTTTGTATTTTTAGAACAGTTTTATGTTTTTTTTGTGTTTTTCATGGAGGGGAAACAACAAAAAACAGGCATTGAAAAGGGCTCAACAGGAGCAAAAAAAAAATTACTTTTTGGGAGGGTTAGGGCACTTGTGGTTTTCGTACGCAATGTTGATTAATTTCACACTCATGTTTCCACATGAGAGCATAGCACCACAATATAAGCAGGTAAACTTCATGTGTTTGAAGTTTTGCTGTATATTTGGCACAGTTTCCTGTGCCTCTCTTCCTGTTAAAGAAATAGTTGATGTTGATCTGGCCACAGGAGTTGTCGGGGGATTATCTTGCAGGTCCCTTAACTCTGCCCGGCTGTAGTTTAATGGATGCCACCTGGCCATATGGCGATGCATAGTATAGTTGCCCATACTATACTTTTTATCAGTGCCTCTAGATAATCGGTATTTGCAGATGGGGCAGGTGGCGTATTTCGCATTGACCTTCTTCTCCCCTTGAGGGATGGAAAAAAACTGCCATATAAAACTTGTTTTCCTTCGGGAAACACGGGGCAACTCCTGTATAAATTCGGGTTCATCTGTGTCCTCTTCTTCTAGGTCCTCCTCTTCCTCCTCTCTGTTGGAGATGAATTGACTTGGTGGTCCTCTCTTCTCATGAGGAGGTTGAGGTGGTGGTGGGGGTCCACCAGCTGAAGCAAGGATAGAAGCCATTGCTGAATGACTGGGAAATGGTCTTTCTCTCACCAAGATGAAAGTCAGAGTGAGGAAAGAAGGAGGGGTTTTCATGATTTGGGAAAAGCAAAAGTTCTGAACCAATGAAAAGTGTTATTTTTAGGTCACATGACCTAGTCATACATCATTTGGAAACCAAAAGTGAAATGAACCAATGAAAAGTTTGATAAACAAGTCACATGACCTGTTCCGCTTACGTTACGCGGTGCGCGCCGCGTCCCGGATCGCTTCCGGTTCGCGGTCCGGAGCACTTCCGGGAGCGCTAACGCGGCGCGTCATAAGACGCATTACGCGACAACGTGATACGTCGCGCTTCCACGACGCGTCACAGTTGCGCTAACGAAACGTTTACCGGTTTGCGGACTAGGTCGCGGCATCAAGATTAGCTAACGGAAAGCTTCCCGGTTCGCTTACCAGAAGCGAAGAAAAAAAATATTTTAAAAAAAAATTATCAATAAACATCTAAAATATATTTTGGGATTTAAAGAAGAATACATTTTACAGCTACAGATGTTAGCTTTTAAAAAACCAATGAAATTCACAGAAAAAACCATAGGTTATAGAACATATATAGTTAGGAATTTGCATTTACAAAACCTTGAAAATTCACTGAAAAAACCATAGGTTATAGACCATATATAGTTAGGGATTAGCATTTACAAAACCTTATTTTACTCGCATAAAACCATTGAAATTCCATATATAGTTAGTTGCGCTAACTATATATCGCGCACCCGCAATCCACTGCTGATGATGTCACATATTACATCATTCATGACATGGTCAGTGACATCACTGATGACATCACTGATGACATCTCAAATGACATCACTGATGACATAACTGATGACATCTCAAATGACATCACTGATGACATCTCAAATGACATCACTGATGACATCTCATTTGATATTACTGATTACATCACTGATGATATCATTCATGTGATAATACGATGAACCTCTTCAGACTCTAATATAACCTTAGATACAATCAGTGTAAACAGACACTCACAGACTGTCACTCATCCATGGAGTTACTCACACACCTAGTCAGTCATGCAAAGAATCAATCACACCTCCATTTCCTCAACTATACAGTTATACACACCTTACTTATTCAAACATATACTAACACACTTTTACTCTCTTATACAATCCCTGATACAAGTTCACAATGATCCATACTATCACTCACACATTCACTGGCTCTCATGCACAGTTATTTATATATGTCAACTCTCACATGTACTGTGTTTTACATATGTACTTACTTTGACATGTAGCACTAAGATATCCATTCACTCACCAATAGACTCATGCACACAGTCAACCGCCCATACAGCTGTTTCCACATGCTCTTTTGAACCCATACATCTAGTGAATCCACTGCTCACACATCTATGCACAGAGTCATACACCTCCCAGCCACCCACACACACACTCAGTGTCCCATACAAATACTTGGGCAACCAATCAATAACCCATATAGTTACTCATATAGCTACTGATCAACACATGCAGCAGTTTACAGAACAACAGACATAATGATGCACAAATTAAGACAGTTTAGTCACTAACTCATGCACTCAGTGAGACACATTTAATCACTCACTCATACAGTCAGTCATGCACCTACTAAATCCTTCATCCAGACACTTATACATCCACTCATTCTCCAATATGTAAGACATATTTTAACTTTACAGAAACATACAGTCACTGGATAATGTCATCAGTGATGTCATCAGTGATGTCACTGACCATGTCATGAATGATGTAATATGTGACATCATCAGCAGTGGATTGCGGGTGCGCGATATATAGTTAGCGCAACTAACTATATATGGAATTTCAATGGTTTTATGCGAGTAAAATAAGCTTTTGTAAATGCTAATCCCTAACTATATATGGTCTATAACCTATGGTTTTTTCAGTGAATTTTCAAGGTTTTGTAAATGCAAATTCCTAACTATATATGTTCTATAACCTATGGTTTTTTCTGTGAATATATATATATATATATATCGAGATAAAATAGCCCTGCACCTCCAGCTGCTGTCTGGCGAACAGAAACCACGGCGAATCCCAAGTTTTCAGGCAAAGTGATGTTTATTTCACCAAATTACACAACACAACGGTCTGACGCATTTCGGGCGGATGCCCTTGATCACAGATATATATATATATATAAAAATATATATATACATTTTTTTTTGCAACAAGAAGTCACCGCACTCAGGAACTCGATTTACTTTTTGATCACGGTAAGTGGTAATACCTTCAGCAACTGTTTTTATATTACTTCCTGTTTGTCATGCACATGAATTCTGGGACATGTAGTTCCAATGTTTATACAGTTAATCCACAATGCAGACATTCTAAATACATATAGACAATTTTCAGTGCATTTCTTACCCTTTCCCCAATATTAACAGAGGCAGATGTTACTTTTTGATACATTCCCATAAGACAGGCATGTTTTTTTGGTCCTATTTTAAGAGCTTTCAAACTAGGTAAGGTTTTCAAGTTATTCTTGGGAGATGACGCCTTCCCAACAAAACTTAGTTCATTCAGATATTTTTTATCAGCATTTTTTCTTTTTTTTACATTTTTTGGGTTCTATTTTGTAAATTGTTTATCTACAAAGCCAATACCTTTATTTATTTTTAGTTGTTTAGAAAGGACTGATAGTACCCTGATTTTGTAAAATCGATTACCAAGTATGTTGGGACATGTTCCGAATGGACCAACATAGATGTCTGGGATTATGTAATTTTTGTAATTGTCAAAAACACACCTATTAACAATTGAATCACAGTGTCAAACGATATCTATGAGTCTGTATTTGCACAGGTTCACATCTGTTAAAAAAAAATATATATATATATTTTTTTTTTCACTGAAAAAAACATAGGTTTCAGGGGCGTTATAGTTAGTTGGACATTTTACTCGTACAAAACCATTTAAATTCCCCGTTATAGTTAGTTCAGCTAACTATAACTCGCGCGCCCGCAATGCACTGCTGATGATGTCAAATATTACATCACTTATGACATGGTCAGTGACATCACTCATGACATCACTGAGGACATCTCAAATGACATCACTGATGATATCACTGATGACATCATCCAGTGAATGCGTGTTTTTCAGAAATTCAAATATGTTTTATATATGTATATCATAAGGTCAATGGAAGAATAGATGGGTACACAAGTGTCTAAATGGAGGATGTTTTTTGTGAAAAATTGATTGTATAACTGACTGATTAAGTGTATATTAGTGAATACATGAGTTAGTGAGTAATGTTGAAATATATAAATATTTGTATCAGTCTCTCACTTTGAGTATAAGTGACTGCATGGATTGGTGAGTAGCTACATGAGTGTCTATATAGGTTATAAGGTTTTTTTTAGTATCAGTATTAGTGTCTGAGTGTCTGTATGGCTAGGTGGGGGGCATTATGTAGTGCATAGATGCATGAAGGAGTGGCTAACTGTTTGTATGTATTGAACACAGCATGTGTGCAGGGCTGTACGCGTGGATGAGTGTGTGTATGGGTGTATTAGTGAATGATTGACTGTGTCAATAGTGTTTTCATAAGTAACTACATATGTTTTAAACTAGTATATGTGAGTATTGATGTATATAACTGATTATATGTGAGAATGAGAGATTGGAAGAGTTCCTGTATAAATTAGTGTGTGTTTCTATAAGTGATTGCTTAAGAGAGTAAGTATGGGTAAGTTACTGTAGCAGTAAGTGTGGTGGTGTGTGTATAACTGTATATGCATTTTAATGGATGTTTGATACTTTTTTGCATGTGTGACTGTGTGTGAGTAACTCTATGGATGAGTGTCGATGTGTAACAGGTTGTACAGGTGTATGTGTACATATGATGAGTGAGTACATGTATGAGTGATTGTACAGGACTGTTGGTGAATGAGTGGATCTGTGTGTAGATCTTGGAATTACTGAATAGGTGTTTTTTTGCAAGTGGTATTGATATGTCCATTGTTTTGAAAATGTTAGTTTCTATTTTTGAGTGTACCAATGGTTATATTAGGGTGAGAGGAGATCTGCCACTCTATCACAAGGATGATGTCATCAGTGATGTCATCAATGATGTCATTTGAGTTGTCATCAGTGATGTCATGAGTGATGTCACCGACCATGTCATGAGTGATGTCATATGTGACGTCTGCAGTGCACTGCGGGCACGCGAGTTATAGTTAGCTGAACTAACTATAACGGGGAAATTTCAATGGTTTTGTACAAGTGAAATGTCCAACTAACTATAATGCCCCTGAAACCTATGTTTTTTTCTGTGAATTTCTATGGTTTTTTAAATGCTAATTTCTAACTATAATGTGCCTGAAACCTATGTTTTTTCAGTGAATTTCAAAGGTTTTTTAAATGCTAATTTGTAACTATAACGTGCCTGAAACCTATGTTTTTTTCAGTTAATTTCAAAGGTTTTTTAAATGCTAGTTTCTAACTATGCCTACAGAGGTAGGACATGTGAAGAAAGAAGAAAAACACACAGAGGGAAGAAAAAGAAATGCTGAAAGAAGCAACAGAAGTCCTCAAAAACGAAGAAAAGTGCAGGAAGAAGGAAAACGTGCAGAAAGAACAAACAGGGGAGAAGAAAAAGGCCTTGTTGCAAAATCATCCTGTACCCTCAACTTTTTCAGGTGGGTACTGGTGATAACTGACTCTGACTAACCAGTCCTAGAGCCAGTACTATGCTAAAAGAAACTTAGAATACAGTTAAAACACCTACATACACTAGGGAACACTATGCATTGGGGTACCCCTGTGATTACCATGGCCTCCTTTGTAAGACCCTAGTTAATAATAGGGCAGGGGGATTAAAAACGACCTCTTAAAACGTGCCACAGGGCGCATTTGCACACTGGTGAAGGGGGTCTGAGCTGACGTGTACAAACACGCCCTGTGGCCATTTTAATTTGGGTGAGTGAGTCCCCTTGAATCCTGAGTGTCCCTTGGGTACAACTAGCCCACCAGGTATCTCCAGTAAGAGCCACAGAGCTGCGTTGCAGAGAGATGTAGAAAGGGGAAAGGCCTGCAACACCTCTCTGCAACGCAGCGCAGTGGCGATTACTGGAAGCACCTGGTGGACTAATTGGCCCCCAAGGTGCCCTCGGGATTGAAGGGAATTATTTCCCCAACTTAAAAAGTGCCACAGGGTGTGTTTGCACACGTCAGCTCAGGCCCCATCCCCTCCCTTCACCACTGTGTAAACGTGCCCTGTGGCCGTTTTAAGTTGTGAAATTAAGTCCCCTTGAATCCTGAAGGTCCCTAGGTTCCAACTAGCCCACTAGGTACCTCCAGTAAGCACCAGAGAGCTGCGTTGCAGAGAGGTATAAAAAGGAGCACGGCCTGGGCCACCTCTCTGCAATGCAGCGCAGTGGCGCTTACTGGAAGCACCTGGTGGGCTAGTTAGCACCCAGGGGCCTCAGGATTGAAGTGGAATTAATTCCCCAACTTAAAAATGCGCCACAGGGCATGTTGCACACAAGTCAGATCAGGCCCAGCCCCCTCCCTTCACCACTGTGTGAACGCGACCCGTGGTAAGTTTTACGTTGGGGGATTAGGTCCCCTTGAATCCTGATGGTCCCTAGGGTCTAACTAGCCAACTAGGTACCTCCATTAAGCGCCACAGAGCTGCGTTGCAGAGAGGTGTAAAAAGGGGCGTGGCCTCTGAACACATCTCTGCAACGCAGCTCCCTGGGCCCAAGGGGAAGGCAAGTTTACACAGGAAATGCAAACGTACAACACTTTTAGTGCTTGCAATTAGAGTGCTTTGGTAACAGCAAATATTCTAGTAGTTGCCACCTATTGCAAGTAATGTGCACATTATGAACCTATTCTCAGAATTTATGCTAGAATCCACTTCAAACTGTTTGCAGGCATTTCAGGTAAAGGTGGCCAAGTGAATTTTATTGCACTGACTGAGGGTCGTGGCAATTCACCGGAAAAGTTCAGGTTTCTTGTGAAAACTTAAAATCGACCTTGCCAAGCTGCATCAAAAAGGGCAGTTGAGGAGCATTTGAAATTGATCTTTTGTTATTTTTCAAAAAGGTGTGGCTCACACAGACAAAAGGCTACCTGTGTGGTGGGTATAAATATAAATATATATTTTGATATCACACTGTCTCATGAAACCCTCAAGTTAGGTACTGATGGACATTTGTAAAGAAGTTGTTTCAAATAACAGCTTTAGAGCACACCAGGCATTACTTTGAGGTGTTCAGTAAATTGCAGGCTTGTTAGCCAGAAAATATGTCACTTTTGTGTTGCTGTGTTGCTTCATGGTAAAACATTGTCATATTTCCCCGATATAGTTTTTTTGTCAGGGATCCTAAAACTATATAGTTATAGGCATAAAATATGTTGGCCTACAGGAGAGATGTGATATTTTAGTTAATTTTTCATGCATGCCCCATTCAAGAGGACCAAACTCAAGCTGTCCACTAGGGTTCAAGGAAAATGACAGCTTTCTCAAACGGTGTATCTCAGGTGCCGGAAAGAATCCAGTTCACAAACAGTACCATGCTCAAGCATACATCTTTTAATCCATTCAATAAAAGAATCATATCCCGCAGCCATGAATACTGTTCCAACTAGTAATGCTGAACCTTTGAAAGAAGATAGGCAAAGGGGGAGCACTTAGCATTCTCACTGACTTCTTTTTAGCATTTCCTTTTCCCTATGTTTAGGAAGCCAGCTCCTTAATTGTGGTATGCCAAAAAGAGGTATACCATGAAAAGAGTCCAGGTATTTCCTTACTAGTGATCAGGGCCTTGCTCTAGCAATCCCATGATGCTATTCTAGGGGGTAGTGTGGCCGAGAAGCCGTAGGCTTATCAAAGAGAAGTGTTAAACATCTGCACATACACAAATAGGAACTCACTTGTATCGTATGCAACAAATTAATAATCATGCAGAACACGCTGCAGCCGCAGAATTGCAGAATTCAGGTAAAGTAAATGTTTTGATATAACCTTTATGTAATTACTAATATCTTTTTTTATAGACAAAAGACTCCCTCACCGTTCTCACTGATAACATTTTCAAGTTGCTCTGCACACCATGCCACATAATTCCAATCAGTATAATTTTTAAATTAAATAATTTTTTGATGTAATTTTTTATTGCATTTGTATGCATTGTGATTGTACTTTTGAGGTCATGTTGACCGAAATAAAGTTTATTGAACAGGATAAATCAGCATAATTTCAATCATGCCTCACACTTCCACACCACACAATTCAATTGTAAACATTTCCAAACCACATAATTTGACAACAAACCACACAATTCAACTCACCGACACAATTACATAACACACTGCATACATCCGAGCAACACCACAGAATTTCACATCATGCCACAAAATTCAGCAAAACAACCACATAATAAAACTCCACTACATACCACTGTGCAACCCAAATACTATTCCACATTTTTACACTGCATGACACAAAGTATCAATCAGCATAATTCCAGTACTCTCAATACCACATATTTACTATCCACCTACTTCCACAGCACACCATGCCACATAATTCCCCTCCATACCACACTATTCCACCACATACAATTTCAATCTAACCCACATAATTCCTCTCCACACCACATATTTCCATTCCACTCCATACAAAACACATGGGTAAAAAGCATTGCCATTTACAATGCCAATAGCTTTAACTCTCACAAATGCAAGACCTATTGCATTGCAAATGCTTGATGAATTTGGCTTCTGTAGTTGATTTGCTTTTTTTGAATGCTGCTTTTATGTTTTTTTCAAAATACTGATTAAAGCTAACATTGATTGATTGATTGATTGTATTTGGCCTTATTGTCTAGCAGAGCGAATAATAGGTAATTTTGTGGCTTGGCTCTATTACCACCCTTGAAAGTCTGATTCATTATTGAAGACAAGTATGCGACCCATGTAGCCCGAGGAATATTTGTGTTAATTAATACTTTAGATAGTCTTGTAAGTGAGTTTACTAACTGCGAGAAGTTTTTTGAGTTACGATGTCTGCTGACAAACATAAGCTTCACCCAGAGAGCATCTGACTTGGTTTTCTTGTCCTCCCATTGCTGCTTCTTTTATGGCTCTTTTGCAACTCTCATGGGCATATTTATGAGGAGCTTTATCGCAGCCAAAGTTGTGATAAATTTACCTCCCCATTCACAAGCTGGTGTTAACAGCCCACAGCACCAGTTTACACATGATAGCAGTCGCAAAAAACATCGCCACAGAGGACCCCTGCAAATATCGCTAATGAAATGCAGAGTAGGCATTCCCGTGACAAAAGCCGGGTCAACATCACACCTCAACATTCTCAATGACCAGCCGGATCAGCAATAAGAACACAAAACAGGCAATAAGGCACATTAGCCGCAGGAAATTTACACCTGCTCTGACCTGGTGTAAAGTTGGACGGCAGCCTGCACCACAAAAGGGAGCATGGCCCAGGGCTACATTGGGAGGGCAACAGATGCCATGGAGCCACTCATCAAGTTGCCCAGATACCCAAGAGGGCCACAACTCCACTGCCACCACCCCAGGACCCCAACCCACACCTGGAACCCCCCCCCCGGACCACCACAGAGGAAGCGCAGACAAAGACAGCGGACCCCAGGAAACGCCCCAGCCTCACAGACCCAATATCTGACAATGTCACCATCCACTGCTGGCTGAAAGGGACAACCATCCTACGCATCCTGACTATCATCGTCTAACAGGCTTACGGCACCAACACAGAGGACAACCAACATCCCATCCCACTCCAAGCTGCTGGCTTGGCTGCACCTGTTGGCCCCTGGCACCCCCCTACAACACGAGCCAGAGTCAGAGGAGTCTCATAGCCAGCCACATCCAAGTTCCCCACACCTGTCCTGGACATCACCATCACCCTGGTAACCCAGTCCCCATACATCCAACACAAGGCTCAGGATCCGCTGAGACCATGCAAGGACCATACGCCATAGCAGGATGCACGCATGTGTTGGGGCAATCCACAGCACACGTTCTACCTGTGCCCCCTGCTGACACAGCACACACTCACCGCAACAGAAAGCACAGTTCTCACATCAATGCGCAGGCAACATCAGAACACCGTGGAACCTCCAACAATGTCGCCTCCAAATACACAGCCAGTGTGCATGATTCCTTCATCCTCCGACAGTCCATCATCAACCAGCGTTCCCAGGATGGCAACAAGGGAAATGAACAGCCCCTTGGCAAGTTCCAAATTAACACCCCACTCACCTCAACTCCAGAACCATACAACTCACAACTCTGGCAATGCACACGTCACAAAATCACAACCAACATGCACAACAACATGCCCACTCACTAGACATGAAAGAACAACTTACAATGGTAACCTGGGCAAGCCGTGAACATGAGCCATCAACGCCATGGCACCTCAGCCACACTACAGCCGAATGTGGGGATTGATGGCAACCAGGCATGTGTGAAGAATGCAGTAGAACCATGATTGGGAAAGTACACTATGCCAAGAGTGGCGTAGATGTGCTGGACAGACCGCAGTATGCAGAACACACCCATATCCATGGCAACATACCCCTCTGGTGTATGGAGTGTAGTGGACAGTGGATGCAATCATGTCACCCCAGCCAGTGGGGGACCTCACGGAAATGTTGCCTGTTGCATCCCCCCCCCAGAAGCGTGACCGAAGTGGGATGGCCCGGCTTACGACGCCACGGAGCGTAGGGTGTGAATAAAAAGCATGTAGCCCTTGCCATGGTCCTCTTCCAGAAAGCCCAAAGCACGTTGGACCACGAACCCTTCAGGCCCACCCCTGCGCAGCCAGGCCACACTGATCACCTGCCGACACCTGCATGTGTCAAGGAGGGCCCACCACGTACCAGTGCAAGCTCCAAGCCCGAGGTTCGTGACCTTGGCAGCCTCCTGAGACAATCAAGGCCTCCATGACACAGGCCCACTTTATCCCCCACTTTATCGGACTACTTTTCAGCCCAGTAGGTCCCCTATGTGAAACTGTGTCCTGTGCCATGAATGGCAGAGACCCAAAATCCGGGCCAGCGGCCCCAGCACCAGACCCCCCCGATCAGTGAGGCATAGTTCCATATGGGCATCTTGCGACACGTGGTGTCACTGACCTTCTTCAACGTCAGCCGGCTACACGTGGTGCCACTAACCCTGTTCAATGTCATCCGGCTACACATGGTGCCACTAACCCTGTTCAACATCAGCCGGCTACACGTGGTGCCACTAACCCTGTTAAATGTCAGCCGGCTACACGTGGTGCCACTAACCCTGTTCAACGCCACCCGGCGACACGTGGATGAGGGACCAAGACTACCCTGCGGACCAGTAGGTCCCACATCCAGCACCTAGTCGCAAATCACGAAGGGCAGAGTCCACACCAGAGGTCGTATGGAGAGGAGTAAGATGCGGCTCAGCCCGGATGAAAGCTGTGTCCAAGTCACGGAGCTGACCGAACATGTGGTGCCACTGAACCTGAACTACGCAGGCCGATGTGGCCATCAACGACACTCGGTGAATGGCCCGTGCTGACCGCTGCCTCAGACCTACACCACGGTCAAGTAGGTCACACATTTCGAACTGAGTCTTGATTACACCATGGCAGTGAACATAATTTAAGGCAGAGTATAATTCACTATACTCCCTTCGATGTGGTCCCAATAAGTCTGTGCATGGCATCACAACCACACGTGTCTGTGGACCTACGTGGACTACTGCCCTTGGCCTACGCTGCGCACAAGTGGGTCACAGATTTGGAACTGAACATCGGTTATTCAAAGGCAGGATACATTTAATCGTACGCACAGAGAGGCATAAGAGGATGACGCGTTGCAGTCGGGAGGGAACAGGGTCATCGTTACGGAGGTGATCGAACACTACCGACAACTGCCCTTGTGTCACTAACTCTGTGCCTCGCGTGCCAACAACACATGGCTGTGGGCCACTGCTGACCGGTGCCTCCGGCCTACACTGGGGTCCAGTAGGTCACAGAGTCTTGATTTAGCAATGGTGGAGTTAAAATTGGTGTACCGGCATCATCGCAGACTGCATCCCCACTCAGCACCTGTGCCACTAAGTCTGTTCCTCGACATTCATGGACACTCACTGGTCGTACATTGGTGGCGTTTGAGTCTATGAACTAGGGGCTCGGTTTCATCCTCATGTAGCTGATACCGAATTGTTGGTGAAAACGAGGGTTGGCTTTCCACTTCTCCATTTGCTGCTTCCAGATAACATCAGACCTTCCACATCATGCCCTGGAGGACACCTTCTATTGTCCCCCGCAACCCTTTACAACACACATCACAGACATTGATGAGGACCCGCTCAGGTAGCATGGCCCATCTGACTGCACCAAAAGTCACCATCCTGTGGCTGGGTTCCTGTGCTGGCCGCAGTGCACCCGGGACCGCTTCTTCTGAGATATTAGAAGGCAACTGAAGCGTTGGCCTTGGGGTCGTCAACTCAATGTCTCTGTGGCCCTGTGCTGTACACAACCTCCGGCCCCAACTGCGTCCCACCGGGGCTTACACATCAAATCGAGTCCTGACCGGCCAGGCGGTCGCATCACCGCAGGAGGCACTAGCCACCACCGCAAGGTCCACCTCCAAACGCCATCTGCCAGAGTCGAAACGGTGGTCCTGACAGACTTACGGAGTAGCTCAGACCTGTCGTGGATGCCATCATCGGCCTGATACCCTGCTCAGCACTCCAGGTGCCAGTGTTTCAGTGCACCACAAGCCATTGTCCGTTACTGATTGATTTTTGTGCTGTAGAGAGGTTGGCAAGCAATGTCAACTCAAACAGTGTGGGAGCCCTAGGACGTTGATGGGGAAGATGATGCAGGTCTTACACACCCCACTGCATCTGCATCAGGATAATATATCGAAGGGACACAATCCAAGACTCTTTCTTCACATGAGCGCGCTCATCTCTAGTGCCCCAACCCTAGTGCACTGCAACTCACAGACACTTCTGTCTGCATGTTGGCTGACCTCTGGACTTTCTCCAGCTCCCTCCATTTTGCTCAGCATTTGACTTTGTTATGCATGTGTTTTCTGTTTCCGTTGCACTGGTTTCCAATGTTCAAGTGGTTGCCAGCACCAAGCATTCTCTCCGGACTGGCTTACATTCACCCCACACACATCCAGCACAGGCCTTACTGTACATGTCTCCCTGTCAATAAAGGGGCCAGGTGCATGTTGATTTTCACGCTGACTATTGACATGTTATCTGGTGACTATCACATGCTACCGCTGAGTTGTGAATTCCATGTTGATACAGGGTTATTTTCCCACGATAGACTGCGATATTGAAAGTTGCGTTACGCTACTCTTGCGGTAGTTATCACACGTTCTTGTGAATATACCCCTCAGTTGGTTAATGGCAAGAGGGGGCAATGGCGTTATTCTCAGTGTTGGAAGGCGTGATTTACTTTCTTTAGAGGTAAATGACAGGCCGGTGATGTTTCCCACTGGCCGTAAGTAAGATGAGAAAGCTTTTTTAACAAGTACTGGGATTATCCCTGTTTTGAGATTGGATAAGAGTGGTACAGAACACTTTCCAGGATTATAATTGGTGGTTATTTTTGACCTCACCTTTTGTTATTACCTCTACCCCATGTATTCCATTTTAGAAATTGAGTCATCAGCACTCTTTATTCTTTAATAATCAACTGTGTATAAGCTGCTGACATCTTTTAGTTTTACCGGGACTCTGGGTAGAGCTAGGTTTAGTTCTATAGCTTGAGGAAGATGGTCACTGTAAGCAGTTGCTTGAATATTGAAAGAAGTTATCAGAGTAAATAGATGTAAAGACACCAATGTGTAGTTGAATATTGTGTGTGAGCACAGCCCATAAAACTTGAAATTCATAGGGATGCCACTGTTGTTCCTACCATTTAATAGCTCCCTTGGCACATTTGAGATCTTCTATAAAGTGTTCACCCAGTTTGTCAAAACTTCGGCCTTTCCTTGTACATTAAATAGGAATTTCCCAACAAAGATTTTGGGGTACTAAAAGGTCAGCTTCCCCCGAATACTGTAGAAGATTCATATTGAAGTCACCTGTTAGGTTGGTACTCAGCATTGGAGTACGATGCGTCAAGTCCCATACCAAGGTTACAAGCTCTAGACGTGATAAACCTTTTTACCTCCGGGTCTGGGTGTTTATAGACATTTCCCAATAATATAGATGTTTTACCAAGTGCCTCCCATTTCTTTAACACCAGGACTTGGATACCTTGGCCAGTTTCTATATAAGCATCAGCTTCAATTTGTAAAGATAAAGTTATGTTAATTCTTATGATCAGTCATACTTAGAATGCCTAATTGCTGGAATTTTGTAATGCATGGAACCTATGACTGAGAAGTTACACCAGTATCTAATAGATTCTAAGCTACCTAGACCTAGAGACTTGGGCAATATGGTCAATGAATGGGTACAGATTAGGGTGCCAAAAAAACCCTGCTGGTGATCACAAGAAATGGCATCAGACCCTCCTTCGAGGGGTAGAGAAAGGGGTACATTCCAATTCCCATTCTAGTTTATGTTGACGGAGTACCTGGGAAAGTATTTAGACCCTTCAAAGGCAGAGGTGTGCTGTGACTGCCAACAGCCATGTCACAAGAGGAGGGATTCTGTGTGTACCAAAAAGTCACCCGCTGATGCCCATTCCAAAGACATTATAAGTATAGAGACAGGGGTGGAAGTTCTCCCTGGGAGGACAAAGTGGTGCACTGAGGTCACCTTAGTTTATGTAGATGGTCAGGAAATTGAACTCTTGGCACACTGTCTTCCGAGTATGGAGAAGTACAGGAAGTGGTCAATAATAAATGTGGTTGAGGTCAAGGCTCTAAAGTATACAGGTGCCATCATAATCATGGTGATGGCAGGCTGGCTCCTCAGACAAATTAACCACCAACTAGGTGCTCCAGATAGTTAACTCTGACAATGCAACAAAGTCACATCCCATGGCAATGGTGGAATTGTAGTGGGAGGAGTTCCTGCCCTAAAGAATGCAGCTGTGTGCTCTGCCTTTCCAGTGGAGTGTCTGCTAAAAGATGATCTTGAAACTTATGACTGAGCAGAGGTGGAGAGAAGGACTCATGTTGCAATGCTGGTTCTCACTGAGTGGGTGTGTGTCTGTAATAGAGCACAAGTGACCGGAAGGAAAGTCAAGGATCATTAGAGTCTGAAAGAATGGCTCGGGTCCTTACAGCAAGAGACAGGACAGGATGTGTGGTCAGTCAGCTTCCCAGAATCCATAGGCCCCAACGGAACTCAACCTTAATATGAAGAATCTGGTGCCTGAAAAGAAGGGTGTTCCCTTGGCAGACTTGTTAGAGTTGGTAAAGCTCCTGGGAACAGGACAGCCCTCCATAGAGGACTTGGGCACGGACAGAACACCTGTTCCACTCTTGAAGGCCTGAGGCAACTGGCTGAAATGCAAAAATAAGGAGATGTCACAGTTATCCATACGTTATATTATCAGGAAGAAGTCCTGTACAGTAAAGAAAGATACCCCAAACCAGGGGCAGGCAGGTAAGAGGTGGTCCCCCAGCAGTACTGTAAATTCTTCAATAAACTAGCCCAGGACATTACCCCACCTGGTCATCAGGGGCAGACAAAAACATGGGAGAGTTTGAAAAAGAGAAGGAGTTCTGTTGCACCTGTGTCACCTGACAAGCCAGGAGGGAAGCCAAACTCCACTTATACCACTACCCATGATCGGATCCTCTTTGAGACTATGGAGATTGACATTGTTGGTCATTTAGATCCCCAAACGATACCTAGAAACAGATCTGTCCTAGTGATATGTAGGCTGTGACACCAGATATCCAGAGGCCTTTCCACTCAGGGTAGGGACTGTTGGGCCATCCTTTGAATCTTCACAAGGCTGAGGTTCCCTAAGGAAGTCTTCAATATATACTGGACTATATTGTAGGCCTTCGTTCCAGGATGGCAAAGTATATGAAAAAGGCAAACAGGAATTTGGAGGCCAGTCTTGAGCTTGTCAAGCACTGGTATGACCCTCTATGATGGAATAACAGTCAGGACAATTGCTCTTTGAGCCCTATCCGATTTTGGAAAAGAAATGGGAAGTCACCTACCAGGTAGGCTTAGGAACTCCAAGAAACCCTCACACGATTATCCATGTGAACTGGCTCAACCTCTATAGAGCAGACATGACTATTCTCATAGTGACACGAGAGGGGAAAGGAGGAAAATGAGCCTCTCCCTGAATTGCTGTTAAGTTGTGTCAAAGATGGCTCTGTGGAGGAAGTAGTTCTCTCTTCATCTTAATAAAACAACCGTAAAAAGATTGCTACAGCCTGGTAAAGCAGCTTGCTGGTCTGTTTTCCTTGACCCCAATACTAACAACACAGGTGACAGCTTGCCTGTCAAAAGCAAAATGTATAGGTTGTCAGACCAGTCAAAGCAGCTATCAAGACTCAGATTGCCAAGATGCTAGATCTCTGGGTGGTTGAGCCCTCCAACAGTCCCTGTTCCAGCCCAGTAGCACTGGTACCAAAACTAAACCCCAAGGAGGGTAAGCTTGAGATGAGGTTTTGTGTAGGATACAGAGATCTAAATGCAATGGATTATCCACTTCAACTGGCTTAACCTCCACCATGACCGCGCAGACATGAATATTTCTATAGTGACACAAAGAGGAAAAAGGAGGAAAATGAGCCTTTCCCTGACGTGCTGTTAAGCTATGCCAAAGATGGCTCTGTGGAGGTAGTGGTTCTCTCCTCATCCTAATAGACAAACAGCAAAATTATTGGCAAAGCCTGGTAAAGCACTTTGCTGGTCTGTTTCCTTGATGGCAGAGATGACAAACTGGTGTACCCATGATGTAGACACAGATGACAGGTTACATCATGCCTGTCAAAAGCAAAATGTGAAGGTTGTCAGACCAGGTCGAAGCTAGGATCAAGGCTCAGGTTGCCAAGATACTAGATCTTGGGGTGGTTGAGCCCAGTCCCTGGGCCAGCCCAGTAGCACTGGTACCAAAGCTAAACTCCAAGGACAGCAATCTTGAGATGCGGTTTTGTGTGGACTACAGAGGTCTAAATGCAGTCACCAAGACTGATGCTCACCCCATAACCAGAGCTGATTAGCTCTTTGACAAGTTGGGGGCTGACAAGTACCTAAGCATATTTGATCTGAATTCAGGTTACCAGCAGATAGCCCTCACCTCAGCAGTGAAGGAGAGGTCTGCCTTTTCAAGACCTGAAGACCACTTTTAATTTAAAGTGTTGCCTGACTTTTCAAAGTCAGAGGCACTCTGAGTTGACCTTAGATTTTCTCAAACTAGACTGACTGGACTCAAGTCAGGTTGGTGAGTACCTTATAGTGTGAGATCACACAATCACACCTAATCATATACCAATTTCCTCAAAGGAAGTCGAAATTTAGTTATATGTTGTTACCTTGATGAAGCAGCAGTAGTAGTACAGCGCAGTCTGCATTGTTTTGGCTCAGTTTGTCCACCTTTGTTGTCTGACATACAGCTGCAAGAAACCAGCAGCTCAGTAAAGCTAGCCATGGCACAGGACCCTTGTGGTCTTCTGTTAGGGAGCATATGCCCAGTTCACCTAATATTTCACACTAAGCAGGAATATTATGGTCTGAATGGAAAACACTAGCAAATATGTCTGTCACATCCCCATGACTTGCAGAAATAAACCTAAACAACAGAGAGTATTTACTCTTAAAATATGAACATAATTTATATCCTCTGCAAATTTCAGGCCTCACTGCTTTGTAACACTGTATTCTGTTAAACAGGGGTAGAGTGCTAACCAAGCATTTACCACTGTCAAATATGCTATATATATGTACATAATACCAATTACCAGTCAATCCGCCCAACAGGCATATACCTTAAAATAGGCCATCCATAGTCCTCCTTATGTGATTCAGACCTTTTAGGCTCATTCATCTGTTTAGATTCCCTGCCACAGAAGCAGGGATTTTTACCCACTATAGCCAGCAAGGGAGAGCCCCTTAGGATAAAAACGTCAGACACAGTGTAATGGTGGCATTTCCATTACAAGCTAGAGTATTAGTGTGAGACTATTTGATTATTAGCTGGGGTGGTTCAGAAACCTCACCAAGTTATAATAACACTACTCTGTATCAGATTCAGTTAGGTTTCTTTAAAGCAGACCTAAGCTCAGTCCTGGGTAGCTATAGTGCAGAGGAGCCCAGCTGAATTCAAAGGAAAACAAACATGCAGCATTTATTAGCACCAACAGTCAATACGTAAGAGAAAGACACAATAAAACCCCATTCCAATTTATAAAAACAGAATATATATTTAGCCTCGAATGGACAGCAAAATCATAAAAATCTGAGGAAGCGTACCAGAGTTATCAATTTATAAGAAATTATAAACCTTGTGAAAATATTGGAATTTGTTATACACTCCTAGTGGTAGTCTATGAGCTTCAAACGTGAGGATCTGGGTCAAAGACAAAGTTTCAGGCTGACCCTGATGGATATCAGGTTCAGACGCCAGCATTGGGTTGTCCCAGTGAAGATTTTGCCTTTGTGTTGAAAAAACGTTTCCAGGTCTCTTTTTCATTAACAGTGAGGTGGCAGGGTCTTCTGAAGCTTGAGTCTGGACTTGGGTTCAACATTGATGGGTTGGCCAAGTCCGATGGTCTGGTGAAACCTCAGTTCTTGATGGTGTTTAAGTTACCAACAAACTGGCAAGTAGTGGTAGTGTAGGAACCTCAGACTCTGTGCTAAAATAACGTTATCTTTGGCTCACAAGCTGCAATCCTGTGTTAAGAAAGAGTGCACTCAAGCACAAGCCAAGGGTCTAGGACCTGAGAGGAACATCCTGGGGCAAGGACTCAATCTTTTGGCTACACAAGTGAAGTCTAGGGCCAATCCATTTCAAGCTGCTCAGCTGGGCACTCTGCAGGAGCAGGCTTTTAGCTTTTGAGTCCCTGGAGCTTAACAGGAGGCTAGCCAAACAGCCCTTGGAGTCCACTCATTGGTCCTTGGCACAAGTGGAAGAAGGTCCAGCCCTTGTGATCTGTTTCCACAGGCTCAACACCAAGAGCAGCCTTCTGTCTTAGACCTATCAGCTTTACGGTGATCTTCTCTCAATCCTTTTGACTGTTTGCCTCACATTTTGCTGAATGGTTCTCTTGACTTTAGGACTCTGGGCACTTTACCACTGCTGACCAGTGCTAAAGTACATGTACTTCTCCCCTAAACATGGCACACTGGTGTATACACAATTGGCATATTTGATTTTCTGGTAAGTCCCTTCTAAAGTGGTGTACCATACTCCCAGGGCCTGAAAACTAAACGCTACTAGTGGGCCTGCAGCACTAATTATGCCGCAGGAAGCTAATATACTGGACAATTCCCAGAATGGGTTCCGTGCGGGCCACAGTACCGAGACTGCGCTCTTGGTTGTGGTGGAATATATCAGGAAGATGTTGGACCTGGGTCAGACGGCGGCACTGATCCTATTGGATCTTAGTGCCGCCTTTGATACGGATTCCCACCAGATCCTTCTGCGACGTCTCGTGGAGGCTGGAGATGGAGAGACAGCACTTGAGTGGTTTCGATCCATTCTCACGGATCGAACCTTCAAAGTATCTACACCTCCCTTTTTCTCTGCTCCTCGCCCCATTCTTCAGGGTGTCCCGCAGGGATCGGCCCTTAGCCCTACCCTTTTTAATTTGTATGTTCAGCCGCTGGCGGAGGTAGCCCATAGCTTTGGTCTCACCATGGTGTCATACGCCGATGACACGCAGCTGGCGGTGGCACTTAATGGTGATTCCAATATGGATGCCCCTACCTTTCAGTCAGCTCTCAAAGCTGTGGCAGGCTGGATGGCAAATAATCGACTCCAACTTAATGCCTCTAAGACCGAGGTTATTATTTTTGGTAGGGAAAGTGGGCTCTGGGGAGATCAATGGTGGCCATCTGAATTGGGCCCTGTTCCCACCCCTGTTGCCGAAGCCAGAAATCTTGGGGTGTGGCTCGACGACAAACTTTCTTTCACTTCCCACACTAAACGTGTAGCTGGTACTTGTTTTGGTGCCCTGCAGTGTCTCCGACCCATTTTCAAGTTTTTTGATGCGGACACCAGACAGATCATAGTCCAAGCTCTGGTTCTTACCCGATTGGACTATGCCAGCTCTCTGTTTTTGGGTGTGAATCAGGCAGAACTAGTTCGCCTTCAGAGGGTGCAAAATGCGGCAGCCAGGATGCTGGTCGGCCTTCCGAAGTTTGTCTCTGCCCGTCGAACTATCCAAGATCTCCACTGGTTGCCTGTAAGGCAAAGAATTAAGTTTAAAGCTCTTTGCTTAACTTTTAAAATTCTTAAGTCAGCCTCCCCTCCCATCCTTTCGCAGACAATCCTTCACTATGTCCCTTCCAGAGCCCTTCGATCCTCAGGGTTAAATCTTGCCATCGTGCCACGCTTTAAAAGAGCTAGAATGGGTGGACGTTCTTTTTCAGTGCTGGCGGCAGCTCTCTGGAACTCTTTGCCTGCCCCTCTTCGTTCCATCCCTGATCTGCTCCTTTTTAGGAAGGCCTTAAAAACCTTCCTATTTTCCACAGTTTAGTCTCATGCGTTTTTGGTCATTTCTGTTGTGTTGTGTTTTATCATCTCCTAAAGCGCCGGGACGCCACTTGGCTGCGGCATCTGCGCGCTATATAAAATAAAATAACATAACATAACATAACTTAAGTAGCCCTTTAAACATATTGCAGGCCTAACACTGCAGATCTTGTGTGCAGGTTCACTCCCACTTCAAGTAGGCATTTGAAACCCCTTGTCAACCCTTAAAATCCCCTTTATTGCATATGTCACCCATACGGTAAGTCCTAGGTAGCTGATAGGACAGGGTGATATGTAACTAAAAGGTAGGACATGTACCTCTCAAACTTGTTTTTCACTACTGTGAGGTCTACTCCTCTAATAGGCCAGAATTTGGAATTCCTTAATATTCTTTTAAGGTGTAATTTCTGATCAGAGAGAAGTAGCTGCATCATGATTCATATATTTGGAATGGTAATGATAAATCCTCTTTAATGGTAAAGTTGGATTTAACATTGCTATTTTAGAAATGCCACTTTTAGAAAGTGTAAAATACAGACGTACAACAGTGGTGATGCACTCAATGTTATAATAGTAAACCAATCTACTGTAGAAACAAAAAGTACTCAATGTTCGTGTGCGCCCTCCATGGTTGTTTCACCATAACACCTTTTCAGAGTAGAAAGCACAATTCAAGGACTGTGAGTCTTAGACAGCAAACGCACTACCTGATGCACTCCAAGTTACTGCTTACAAAGTTAGCCAATATCTCAGGGTTACAAATGGCATAATCATTAACAAAGTTTTCGAATACACCAAAAGATATTTTCAATATTAAAAAAACTAAAGAAAATTGTTTTCATTTAGATAAGAGTCTTCAACTTGTTTTTATTCACAGATAAAAACTTCAACTAACTCCCTGGTTAGTTCATATGTTCAATGTTGCATTCTGACGTGGATAACAACTCTCTCAATGCATTTCAGGTGAAACACCACCCTTCGTCAGAGGAAATCTACAATTGAACAAATATGTAATTAAACAACTATGTTGACTATTACAAAGACAATATTTCATATACAAGCCTTTAAACTCCGGGAAGGTTTAGTAATTGCCGCTCGTGAAACAAAAGGCTAGTGTTGCAGAGGTGGCCTCCCGAAGAGGACTCAGGGGCCGGCGCCATAACCTGGCAGCGAGCCCCCCAGATAGGAGGGGGCGGGGGGACCCGGCTTGGCCTGAAAAACAGGCAAACCAAGCAGAGAGCGGGGAAAGCCCCCAAGGACCCCCCCTCACATCGCCACAGCCAATGGGGGACACGCGTGATTCGAACCCCCCAATGGCGGGAAGTGGTTCGAAACCCTAGGACAAGGCGGGGGGCTTATAAGCGCTGCTCCCCCAGGTATGCTCCTATCTTCAAGGAGTGGGGGAGCAGCATGGCGGAAGAAGAAAAGCTTGTCCCACCCACCCACACCAAAGGAACAGCAAAGTCGCAGGGCTGAGAAAGGCAAAAGACATGGTGAAGGGCTACGCTGAGAACAGTTGGTACGGAGGCACACTGGAGGGCGGTGCGCCAGAATAGGTCCACTCACCTTCAGATGCCGCATGGCTGGGTGAGGTGGCCTAAGGACAGCGACTCTGGGAGGCCTCATGGCTGGGTTACACGGCTACCAAAGGAAGGGGTAGCAAACAGAGACGGCGCTCGCAGCCCAGCCCCGCCGGATGACAGGGCACAACAAAGTAGGACAAGGTAGCGAGGCAGCTCAACTCTGGTACAAAGGCTACCCCCTTCCCACGCAAATGAGGTGCAAGAAAATTCCAACCCACCAAAGACCCGGCCCAGAAGGGCCAAGAGACAATCGCAAGGAAATGTATAATGATATAACATGCGAAATGCAAAGATATACTTGTTTCCTTGTAACCCTAATAAACTGCGGCTAACAAATGACCACCAGAAGACAAGAAGTGTAGTGGCTTTCTTGGCGGGAAAGGGAAATACTGAAGGGAGAGGTGATGACGTATGCATGTAAGAGTGGGGCAGAGTGCGGGGTTATTACATGAGAAACCAATTGTCTGAAAGGACCGTGTCATGAGTGCATAGCAGAAAGGTAGCGTAATATATAAAAAGATTGACAAAGATGTGACTGTTAGAACAGGAAACACCTGTGAAACTGAAAACCTGATCGCCAATGCGGTGTGAAGCACGAAAAACAATCGGTATGCTGCCCGTTCCTGATGAAACGCTGTCCTGGTAACCAGCATACAGATTTCGGAATTTGTTTGCATCAAAGTGGAGGTATATTTTTCGAATTTTGCGTTACGTTTCATTTGCTTTGGGTTCACATGGTCATCTAGTTTTTTGGGGGGCTTCACACCGCACCGCACAGTTGCCGGTTTAAAACATTACGTGGAATATGATGCGTGAATTAATTCCAAAGGTGAACTTCACTGTGGTTCAAGTTCAAGGGTCCATCTGACAGCTTCTTCAAAGACGCAGCCCCATCAACTCCTTGAAGAAGCTGTCAGACGGATACTGATCTCTGAAGGTGAGAGCTAGGAGAATTATTCGCTAAATAGTAGTTAGCACGCATAAATTCTTAGCATCTAAAAATAGTTTTCCTTTAAATCCTCACATAAATGCGACCAAACTGTGGTCCTTGAAGATTTATTGAATGAAGCCCTTGACTCCAACCGGTTGGTGGATGTTAAGTGAGCCCAAAGAAGAGGTATGTTTTCACGGCTGTTTGTCAAGTAATTCTTGCCTCTTTTTAGTATTCAACACCGTACCTCATACGGTCCCCTTTACTTTATTCCATTTATGTTACCTCTAGACTCTAACCGGCTGGTGGAGAGTCTCTCAGCAATAAAGCCTTTGCAGATAGGAAGGTATGTTTTCCTTAATTTGATTTCACAGCTTTTAAAATTGATTTCACATGGGAGACTACAACGTTTTTCATGTGTATCCTCTGGAATTCTCATGATTGTGACATTACCCTTGAACTTGAACCACAGTGAAGTTCACCTTTAGAATTCATTCACGCATCATATTCCAGGTAAGGTTTTAAACTGGCAATGATTTTCATATCGGTTTGGACATTCTTTTTATGCTGACTAAAGAATTGTTCTACCCCCCTTTGTATTTGTATTTGCAGATCTCATTAATTGAAGACTCTGCTGTTTGGTAAGTTTTATTTTGGCTACTACAGACCATCATTCATTTATGGTTAGAGAGAAAACACCGGACCAACTTTCTTTAAATAATTTCACAGGCTGTCCGCCCCTTCGTTCACAGTCCTGAGGAAGACTCACCCCTGATGCATACCAGTGTGCACTACCTCTAGGGTCGAAACGTTGACATTTAACAAATGTCCATACAGTTCTCTTGATCACGATTTGATTAATCAAGGGCTTTTGCATTTCATGTGTATAATCATAAAGGACAATACTTTGAAGAAATCTTTTTTATGTCACTATTGTATTTGTTATGTATACAGTGTACATCACTAAAGACTATCTCACTTATTACTATATCTCACGTTTGTACCACAGTCACTTATTGTTTTGTTTCAATTTAGTTTGAATTTGTGACAGCCAGGGGAATTCAATACCCTTTTCAATATATGATTGATTCTATTTTGTTTGTCGGTGTGTTCGCTTGTTTCTTTATATGTGCTATCAATCTAAGCAATTGTTTAAACCCAACAGAACCGCTTGTTCTATGTATTACTAATACCCAGGTTCTGAGGGACACTGGGTCGCCTCATTATTTTGAAATCTGGACTAGGCTACAGTGAGTGGCAGACCTAGAGCCACGTTTTGAGCTTGTCTCTGTAGTGGTGGCACAATAAGTGCTGCAGTCCACTGGTGACATTTAAACTTACTTGTCCTGCGTAACTTTTTTACTGTATTTTAGGGGCTTACATATACGTCAAAAATGCTAATCAGGTATTAGGCAATTGCACATACAGTTTGAGGGGTCAGGGCACATGAACTGGAGCTTGGCCAGCAGGGCCCAGTGTACTTCAGAATCAAACAACTGCCAGCATCAGTCCAAAAATGTGGGTGTGATCATACAAAAAGAGGCTCATTATAACAACTAGGACTGCACTTCTATAGAGGGATGCATTATTATTACTCATATTGCTCAGGACCCTAATTACTCACATTACTCAGGATCTCGAAGTCCTGGAATTTTTCTCTTTCTACAAGACAGGGTGTCAGGCCTGCAAAAAAACCCGAGGACCAATCAAAAAGAGTAATGTGCTCCACCATCTATCACTAAGGAAAATTGGTAGGTGTCTTAGACATATACTCTGGCACGTTGTCCTATTGTGTTTACTGATTATGTTTCAATTTACCTTTGCCAATGCTTGTTAAAAGCTTGAAGCTTATAGGGGTATTCCAACAATGGGGGTTCCCCTGTTCCTAGAGAGTTCAAAGGTTTCCAGCATTTTCACAAAGCCAGGGAGTCTCCCGCAAGGGGACTTTCAAGCAAGGGGTTTTCCCATGGGTGTAGAGAGTTTGAAGGTTTCCAGCATGTTCCAGACATTAGGGGAGGGGCGTGGCTGACAGCAGTGGCTATAAATGGAACTTAACCCCCTCTCCGCCCCCCCCCCCCCTGCACTCATGCTTGCTGTAACAATGAAGACGTCCTCACAATAACAGCCCAGAAGATGACCACAAACAGTTTGAAGAGGCAGGCCACATTTTCAGACTTCTCTGGATGATTATCACCCCACGAGAAGAAAAGCACAACATTGTGGTAACACACGTGCCACTCTGTGCTATTCAGAGCCCCTGTTTTTTTTGTTTACATTTATTTTATTGTTTTTATCATACTTTTCTGTGAAAAATGTCGTAGCACACCAACAGTCATGTCATACATCACATTTATAGAGGCAATGCATCACAGTACAGATCTGTATTTAGCGCAGTGTATTACACCATAGCTGACAGCTGTTAATTTTCTAGTCTATGTAGAGCCCCTAGTAACCCAATTAGAACTCCCTCTGTAACGCTTAGGTTTTGAGATCCGATTACAAATTTGTGTTTTTTGAGACCCGCTCTGAAAAAGGCATCAGCTGCTATGATTTTGGGGCAAATTCAAAAGCATATCACAACCAAATGTTGCATAATGCTGTGAGGTTACAGCGTCTACATTGTGCTGATAACAGAGTCCATAACTTGTTCCTGACACGCATACGTAGTAGCAATGATTCTTATGTATTGTTCTTAGTGTGATGTTATGTGATGTGATATGTGACCATCTAGTAACCCTGATGTGCTAATATGTGTTCTCTGTGTTGTTCTCACAATCCATGGATATTGCATTAATCGATGATGAAAAACTGCATGTTGTCAATATTATCTAGTGTATACATCGGCCATTAACCTGATCTGTGCATGTATGTTAATGTCAGTTTTACGTGTATGTTGATATTCTCTTGAGTTCTTGTATGTGTCTGCTACTATAATCCAATCCAGAATACAGCAGGATAGAAATCCAGATTTCTCATACAGTAAATAGGCTGGAGGGTCTAGGGTACTCAAGTTAGCCACACGTTAAGTGTCGTATACTTGTAAAGCGCACAGCTGCCCCAGCAAAGGGGTGTCCCGGCGCTGTATACCGATGGGGAACCCATCCTGGCTTTCCCTGTGAGATGTTCCCTCCTGGGCATCTCCAAGGTGAAGACAAGCAATCCCTACGCTGATGGGGCCGTTAGTAGAGATTAAGCAAGCTATTGCCCAGAGTTGCTTTATGGGACCCATGGTTGGAGTAGGCACCGAGGCGAGAATTATCAAGTCCGCTGAACCTGGCCCAAGACCCTGCCACGTCAGGAATCGAACCCTGGTCCCGGGCCGACCTCTGCTTCCGGGTCTGCCGCCTCTAACCAGTGAGCCACACCACACCACACATCCCGAAAGAGAAGGGAGCCGCAGAGGTGGGAAAGGGGACAAGCAAAGGTATTCCTGGTTGATGAGGGGCAGCTGAGAGGGAATACTGAGTTAGGCCAAGATCATAACTGAGTAATCTTTTAGGGAATTCAAGCCTTTTGCAACTGTCTGGTGAGCATCCAATGCAGACGCTATCCACAGAACTGGGCCATGCAATGATGACGGCTCTCTTCAACCCCGTCCCCTTTGCCAGGACTGTGCCAGCACTCAACACATTCTACTGTGAATGGGGTTTAGGTGCTCTGGTGGATTTGGGAACTAACAAGCTGAGTCGCTGTGGTGTTTCATGTCATAAACTGGTCACTGCTTGATATGGACTTTGAAAAGTCCTGGATCAACACACCAAATAGCACAGCTGGGGGACACTATTTCTGGCAGCTTTACTTTTGCCCAGTTTGTGTTTGCACATTCTTCAGGAAAGCCACATTCCCCTAACTTTGTAATAGAGAGGGGATTACAAAAGAGATCAAGTTGAGGCATTGTGGGAAAGATGGTGTTGGTGTTAAGGTAAGGGGTGGATGGTGTGTGTGTATGTGAATGTTTGTTTACTATGGCTCAGTCCCCACTGCCATGCATTTCTATTGTTCATGATCTGCCCTTGAACAGGTTACAAAATGTGTCCATCCATACCTGAGGATATCTGCTGACACCAAGGATTCTTGCCATAGGTATGCATGCAGCTGATGAATAATCACCAATGATAACAGGTGTCTTTAATTTTGGTGCACAGCTGTAGTTTGGGATGATCTTTTGATGACCCGACAGCAGCCAGAACATTCCCTCAATGGCCATCGCTTCAGAATAGCAAGAGTCAAGAATCCGAAATCCCAGGGTGACTTGAGGAAGAATATTGGGATTTTGGTTGATTTCATTTGTTGTAAAAACCATGGCAAGCACAGTTTGATACTGTTCCGTATTCATTCTGTTGAAATAAAAGATACTGCTATAACCTACGTGAAAAATGTACAAAGGTTTTCACGTAAAAAAGAAAATCAAGTTAATACTGCAGTATACTCTGTACCACCAATTCAGGGAGGTTATGTGAATGATGAATTTACATAATACATGTAGACAATTGTAACCTACAAAATGAGCCAATTAAGCACACATGTATGTAACTAGATCTTTACTTGGGTAACAACTCAACTAGAAGCAAGACACTTAAGACCTAAGGATGAAACTAGAAGGAAGGGAGAAGAAATACTAGCAAGCAACAAAATGTAGAAATGAGTACGAAATGCAATTGTGAATCATTGGGTGATATAGAAATGAATAATACAATAATTTGAAAAATTGTAATAGGTGGCTAGAACCTACAAGGTCTTGTCGTAAAAACCTAGAGCAATACTGGCTCATACTGAAATGAATATCAAAGAGAAATCATAATTTGGGTTTCTATTGTTATAATCACATCTCAAATACTGCTGTAATTTTTGGACTCTACAATGTCAGGCTGTTGTAGGCCGTGTGAAATAACGTAAATAACTGAAGAACCACTCCACCAAAAATATGTGTTTCATCTTCTCACTAATAAATTGAAAGTGCAATTAAGCAGCAACAAAAAGGTGGATATATTCATTAGAAGTAATAATCTTGCAGTTTCTTATTACTTTTTGCACCCCTTACAAAGATCACAGAGCACTGTGTACTTCTCTGCTCCCCTTCATAAGACCCTAAAAGTGGCTCAACCTGCAGTGTCAAAACAGAAACAGGCTTCCTAACAGTAGGGTAGGGGCTTTGCAGGATTCGCCTAAGAAGAGACCTTACAATCAAACCAATCTACACAGGATACACAACACTTTGGGAAAGTCTAGAATCTTAGTAAGAGCACAGACATGGTTTTCAATGTTCAAATCTCTTTTATATGGGCTACTCCACCCTCCTCGGGGATGTAACCCAAGTTCTCTTTCAGGGAGAAAGGTGGGACCCTTATTACTCATCTCCTGCATTCCAAGGCTCAGGGTCACTGTCACAATTTAAGAATATTAGTATAATTCCTCAAAAGGAACAAATAAGACAATCTGAATCAGACTACCTGTTACAACAAATGTACTGTTTAATATGCCAAGCACAAGTAAAACGTAGTGCGTCCTTAGGACCCGGGCCCCCCAGCCACGCCCCCCCTGTCACTTGGTCTATGGCGGCCGGTTCGCCCAATAGGCGCCCGGCCGCCAATTACTTTCGGGTCATCTAGGACGTATTTCCGGTGTGGCAGGGGCGGAGACCTTTGGCCTATTTAGGGTCAAGTCCCCGTGGCCTCGGTCTCTTCTCCCTCTGCCACTCCAGCTGGACGAGCTAGCCGGGCCCTTCCAATCCCCCCCTCACCTAGTATCCAGTTTTGAATTCCATTCCTCGTGTCCTGGATCTCTGCGCTCCTATCTCCCGTTGGATTGTCGAGGGAGAGCGAGTAGCGGTGTCGGAGGTCGGCGATCCAGAGCTTGGCGGCGAGGCTCAGCAGCTGAGAGGAGAGACGGCAGAGACCGGGGCGCTGCAGCGAAGAAACGCCCATTTAGCCAGGTAAGGAGCCGGGTGCCCGGGGGCCTGCTTGCAGCCGTTGATTGCGGGAGGGGGTCTGAGGGGTTAAGGTTGCGGGTCTGCCTCGGTGGTTGGTGGCTGCCGGTGGGGCTCCGGGGTGCAGGCTCCTTCGAGGGCGATGCGGGCGGTTCTGCTGGGGGGCCGGGTGCGGGGAAGCGAGATCACACGGTCGAGTGAGCGCGATAAGAAGGCGCGAGGCTGGCATTTGAAATTGGTGAAAGCGCGGGTTGCAAGCGCATCAGGAAGGGGGTTCTGAGCATCTAGGACAAGGCGTGCGCTGAACTCGAGTTGGCCAGCAACAATCCCAGAAAAAACGCGGCATGCGGGGGTGAATAGACACACAGCAGGCAGGATTCAGAGGCCGCGTAGGGTAAAGGAAAGGGCGCGATTAACTAGCGGAGCAGCGAGTGCAGGTAAACGACAACAGGAAAGATAAGCGATGGCTCCTCAGAAGGTCAGCCATAAAAGGAAGGGGAAAGACCCTGAAATCGCCCAATTGTTGAAACTAGTACTGGCAAAGTTAGGTAATGACTAGGACAGTGAGAGTGATAGTGACGCTTCACAGGAAGGACAAGGCCAAGGGAGCATAAGTGATTGTCCGCATAGAGAGGGGGTGCCAACCAGGGCTGCCTTCCCCCCATTAGTGAAGAAGCCCAGAGCCCAACAGAAAGGAAAAGGAGGGGCAAAGCAGAAGAGAAAGAGGGCCCAGGAAGTGGAAGTTGAGGACGCGAGATCAGTAGGTCCCGTCCCCCCTCCAATAGAGGATGTAGCAGCCCCTTCCCACATACCAGTGTTACCAAGGGCAGGCGCGCAAGGCGTAGAATCGCCATTAGAGCAGGATCAGCTGGGGAGGCGCCTGAGCCAGCGGACCCAGTGGGATCGGTGCTGGCAGAGATCAGGCAAGCTCTAAAGGCGTTGGCACCTGCGAATGGGCCTCACGCAGTACTTGACTTACCGCCCCCCTCAACCGATGGTGGCGGCAGGGGATGTGCAGGACCCTATGTCAGGCTTATTGGCGTCAGTGGCTAACCTGGTGGGGCAACTGGCGCCCCCGGCAGCGAACAATACACCCAGCACCTCGGCAGCGGCTCCTTGGGCACCAGCGCAGACGGTAAAGCAGGGTGCGCTTATTGAAACCCAGAAACAGTTGGCTCTCCTGGTAAGAAGGCGGAGTGCAAAGCCCAGCGAGGCACCAGGTGCAACCCCCCCGCGCCAGCAGTAGGGACAGTACCTATAGGAGGTAAGGCATGCGAGGTAACAACCAAGGGTGTGGAATGTGGTTTAATGTATAGTGGAGTACACGGAAATGTATTGTCCCAACCAGGAATGTTAGCCACGCATGTGTCCTAAGAGGTGAAAGAAAAGATTTGGAAGGGGGCTTATGTTGATATATTTGCGCTCATTAGACGCAAGAGGAGGGATATTGAAAACAAGGAAAGGGAAGGGAAGGAGGGCTCCTTCAAGGACAGGAAGCCGAGGGTGGTAGAGTCCCTGACTAATTGGCTCTTTGGTTTCCAAGTGTATACAACGGTGTTGTTGGAAAAGAAGCCTGAGTTGGAAATATCTTTGGTTTTTTACACGAATAAAATTGTGAAAGCACATGCAACGCATGGCGGGATGACGTGGTTAGATTATGATAGAGAATTCCGGTGGGCGAAAGAGGAGAACCCCAACATTGGATGGGACCAGGTCGAAATAATAGCCTGGCTAGAGAACGTTAACGGTAGGGAGCATCACACGAAGCAGCCATTTCGGACCTCGCAGGGAGGCCCGGGCGAGAAGAAGGGATCATGCTGGGCATTCAATAAAAAGGTGTGCAATTGGCCGGCTAGGCAGTGCAGATTTAGGCATGCATGCTCCTTCTGCGGTCACTCCTCCCACCCCGAGTTCAAATGTAATAAGAAATCCAAAGATCGTGGGGGGGCGGGTGGCAGAGACATCAAGCCCGCTCAGCAATAAGCTCCCCACTCCTGTAGACATTGGGAAACTGATTTATTGGCTCAATCAATATCCAGATAAGGTAGCAGCCAAAGTATTGTTTGATGGTTTTTCAGTGGGTTTTCGCATTCCCTCCCCTAGGCGTCCCTCCTGTTGACAGGTGCAACAATCCCCTTTCAGCTAGAATGCATCCCAAAGTTGTGGCGACCAAGGTGGAGAAGGAGCTGGCCCTAGGCAGGGTGGCTGGCCCCTCCCCTGCACCCCCCGTTACCAGGATACCTAAGAATGATCCCGGGCAGTTTAGGATGATACACAACCTTTCAGCCCCGAAGGGGTCTTCTGTTAATGATTCCATTGACCCAGCATTATGTTCAGTTGCTTACTCGCCCTTTGATGCCGCGTTGCAAATGGTGAGGGACCCAGGGCGAGGTGTAATGCTAGCAAAAACCGATATTGAGTGAGCCTTTCGGCTACTACCTGTACATCCTGATGATTAACGTCTGCTGGGTTTCCAGTTGCATCACCAATTCTACTATGATAGGTGCATGCCCATGGGATGCGCAGTATCCTGCAAGTATTTTGAGACCTTTAGTTCTATGCTGCAGTGGTTTTTTTTCTCTAATAAAAGAGAGAGGGACCCCAGCACCAAAGGGATAGGGTACCAAAATGACTCTATGTCAAACAAAAGATTCCCCTTGGGTTGTTCAAATGAGAAGACAACAATTCTTACAGGCTACCACACAAATATCAATCATACATCAAGATTCAAAAATTGGAGCAATGTGAAATAGAACTAAACAATTCTGTCAAGATTAATAAAATTAGTGTGCACAATTTATTCAAATATATATATATATATATACGCCTTTCATACAGTTTAGAGAAAAGTCTTTACTTCGAATAATATTGGAGTGGCACGCGGGACGTTTGAAGCCTTGAACTATAAGAGGCGGTGGCATTGAAACAAAAAACTATACCGATACGGGGAACCGGTAGTAGATGTCCTTCTAAAGAAGCACGTTTCTCTAAACTGTATGAAAGGCGGCTTCGATATTTACCGCATGCCGAAATATCTCCTTTAAAAGCGTGGCTTTTTTAAAATAGGCCTTTAAGCATTGTCAAGTATCAAAAACTGACTTCTCTGGTGACATCGTTCTCTGAGCAAAGGGGATTAAGACATCCCTTCATTATTTGATTCAAGGCTGACCTCTTATGGCTGCTGTTGTTACTAAAAGATAAACGGTCTCACTGAAAGTTTGAGAACCTATCCTATTGCTACTTGTGCGGACTACATATTTGTAGCTGACATTCATTTTACCTACAAGGACGATCCTCCTGATACTTATTTTGGGATTACAGATATAAAATATTCCTGATGAAGGCGGCTTTATCGCTATTGTCCGTCGAAACGCGTTGAGAGTAAAAGGGAGGAGTGCAATATATATATCTACAAAGGACTATTCCAACTGTGGTGGAATCTTTACCTTTATTTTGCACCTCCCTGTGTTACATTAGGAACTGTTTAGGTCTATATGTTGCATTTGATTTGTTCCATTTATTGTCTGTGTTCCCAAAATTTATTTTAAATTGTTTTTTAACATTTGCTTGTTATTAGTTGGTGTTTTTATATATTTGAATAAATTGTGCACACTAATTTTATTAATCTTGACAGAATTGTTTTGTTCTATTTCACATTGCTCCAATTGTTGAATCTTGATGTATGATTGATATTTCTGTGGTATCCTGTAAGAATTGTTGTCTTCTCATTTGAACAACCCAAGGGGAATCTTTTGTTTGACATAGAGTGTTTTTTTTCTAGCAGGACGGGTTGTCCTGAGGTAGTGCACTATCTGGATGATTTAATGGTGATGGGGCCTGCGGCTTCAGACGAGTGTGCCAGGGACCTTAGCAACCTGGAGACTATGTTTCAAGAATTTGGGGTACCCTTGGCGCCAGACAAAACCGTGGGCCCGGCCACGTGCATGTCTTTCTTGGGCATTCAAATTGAGCCAGTGGCTGGGGAGTGTAGGCTACCAGTGGACAAGGTGCAGGCATTCTAACGAGCGATTGACGCCACTCTGGCTGGGCCTAAGCGGGCCTTGCACCAGCTTCAGGTGCTGGTTGGTCAGCTCAATTTCGCCCTTAGAATCATCCCTATGGGGCGTCTGTTTTCAAGATCAATAGCCAGAGCTATGGTGGGCTTAACTCACAAACACCACCGAGTGCGCCTGAGGGCAGAGGTGAAAGATGATCTCAGAGTGTGGCGCAGCTTCTTGAGCGAGTTTAATGGTAGGGTGGTTTGGCCTGCTCCTTTAGTGTCCAGCACTGAGCTCGGCCTGTTTACTGACTCGACCGGCAGCATAGGTTTTGGCGCAATCTTGGGTCCTTCCTGGTGTGGGGCAGAATGGCTAGCAGAGTGGCACGGGTCAGGCCTGACAAAAAACATAGCTTTCTTGGAACTCTTTCCCATCGTTGTTGCAGTCACAATTTGGGCTGATCGCTTCAAGGACAGGGCAGTGGTCTTTTGGTCAGACAACATGGCGGTGGTTGAGGCTATTAACAGACAGGGGGCTACTTGCAGGCATGTACTGAGATTGTTGAAGCGTTTGGTGCTAATGTGCTTGAAGCTGAACTTGACTTTCAAGGCAGCACATATACCAGGAGTTGATAACAATGCTGCTGATGCTTTGTCTCGTTCCAAGTTGCAGGATTTCCGGAGGTTCCACCCACAGGCGGAGGAGCGGATGACAGTGTTCCCACCATCACTGTGGAAAATTGGAGCCCCGCACTAGCGGGGCTGGTAGGAGCCTCTCTGAGCGATCGTACCAAGAGATCATACCAAATGCATTTTAATTCCTACAGGTCCTTCGTGGAAGAGGCTGGGTTAGCACAGTTGTTTGCACCAGAAGCTATACATTGGTACTTACAGGCTCTAAGGGATCAGGGCAGAGAAGTTTCGTTCGCTGAAGCACACTTGTCGGCAATAGGCTTCTTCGCTAAGCTGGCAGGGGAACGAGACCCGGGTACCTCTCTTGTGGTCAAGAAGGCACTGGCGGGGTGGGCCAGATTAGAGAGGCCCAGACGGGATCATCGTAGGACTTTAGACATTTCAACCTTGTGTGCCATTGTGGATCTGTTGCCTTCGGTCTGTAGTTCACCTTTTTGAGGGTATTTTGCTGGGGGCAGCTTTCACACTAACCTTCTACGGGGCCTTCCGTCTGGGTGAAGTAGTTGGGACATCCAGAGTTGACCAGGAGGGGGGCCTGCAATTTAGGGACACTTGTTTGTCTCTAGGGAGACCTGAAGTAACTTTGAGGAAGTCTAAGACTGACCAATTGGGAAAAGGGGCCACCATTCGCCTAGGACCGGCGCCCGTGGTCACGGCCTTCCCAGTAACCCGAATGAGAGCTGAGAATTGGGACTGCCTGTCACAATTCCAGTTTGAGGCAGTCTTTGGAAGGGTGCTAGCACAGCTGGGTTTAGGGGCGGCAGGATACTCATCTCATTCATTTAGAATTGGTGCGGCCACCTTGGCTGCAGGAGCGGGCCTTCAGAGCAACGCAGTTAAGAGAGTAGGGCGCTGGTCTTTAGATTGTTACCGAAGATATGTGAGGCCAGAATTGTTATGAAGAACTATTGATAACCCACTGTGGATTGTGCGTGACTTTTCCATTTCTCACCTCTTAATTAGTATGCCCGCGAAGGTGGTGGGGGTATTGGGGCACTCGTTCGTGCGTCGCACTACTGTGCGTTTACATCAACGGCGAGTGGTGAAGCCGGCAGGCTTGAGTGAGATGCAATTCCTGTGGCGAGGCATCTGGGGCATGCGGATTCGGCACCTGAGGCAGCTCGTAGAGGAGATAAATGAGGAAGAAGGGCACAAGTCTCCAGATTGGATTATCATTCACTTGGGAGGCAATGACATGGCTGATCGCGGACGCTTGGCAGTCAAAGAAGCTTTGCTTACAGAATTGGCGTGGTTGAGGCGAGTCTTTCCATTGGCCAGGATTGCTTGGTCAGCTATGATACCGCACAGGACATGGGGCCCTGGAGTCCGGGCAAGGTCCTTGAATGTGTCAGTGAGACGGCTCAACGGGGAGATGGCAAAGTTGTGCTTAGTGAAGGGCCGCTTGTGTCATATCCCGCACAGGATTATTTCAGGAGATGCTATGTATCACCACGATGGAGTGCATTTGTCGGACTTGGGCACAGATACGTGGATTAAGGGACTTTGGTCTTTCGTGCAGAACCCAGGTGCGGAGAGTGGCAGACCTGAGGGCCTTGGCCACCCTTGTGGCGGTAAAGAGACCTGCGATCAGTGACATTAACTAACACAATGGACGGGAGTCCGCCTTGCGTACTCCCTAGGCCAGCACCGAGGGGGGAGACGGTAAGCTCTCCGCTGGGAAGAAGTGACGACCGGCTGGGGAGGCTAGGGCGACAGATGACGAGCCTCCTGGGTCCCTGGGCAGCCTGGTGGTTGGAGGGGTGGGCCCTCGAAAATGGCAGACAAGGATCAGAGGTTGGGCCCACCTCTCTTGGGTGCAGGTGCGCTGCACCTTGCGTGGGAGGCTCAGTTGCGAGATGCGAGTCAGTGGGTCCCCTTGGTGCTGGGGGCGATGACAATATTTTGCAGTCATGAAGGGCAATATTAAAAGTGTGTTGTAAATATTAACTCTGCATGTTACTTGCTTTTTGTCATGTTTATGAAATGTTGTGATTAAACATGGCCATTTTAAAACCCACTCAAATCTTTGGTGATTCAATTGTGGGATTGTTTGTCAGCTAGGGGGAGGCGGGGCTATACTGGGGGATCCAGGTCCTATGCCAAGCGCAAGTCTAACGTAGCGCGCCCTTAGGACCCGGGCCCCCCGGCCACGCCCCCCCGGTCACTTGGTCTATGGCGGCCGGTTCGCCCAATAGGCGCCTGGCCGCCAATTTCTTCCGGGTCATCTAGGACGTATTTCCGGTGTGGCAGGGGGCGGAGACCTTTGGCCTATTTAGGGTCAAGTCCCCGTGGCCTCGATCTCTTCTCCTTCTGCCACTCCAACTGGACGAGCTCGCCGGGCGCTTCCAATCCCCCCCTCTCCTGGTCTCCAGTTTGGTGCTGGGGGCGATGATAATATTTTGCAGTCATGAAGGGAAATATTAAAAGTGTGTTGTAAATATTACCTATGCATGTTACTTGCTTTTTGTCATGTTTATGAAATGTTGTGATTAAACATGGTCATTTTAAAACCCACTCAAATCTTTGGTGATTCAATTGTGGGATTGTTTGTCAGCTAGGGGGAGGCGGGGATATACTGGGGGATCCGGGTCCTAATGCAACAGCGAATAACCTAGGAAAAGTGGGGTAAAAGGAAAAGACAACAGAAACACTGTTTCGAATGGTGCTAAAAGCAGCCTAAGATTGTTTCAGAACAATTGCTTGCATAGCATAGATTGAGACAGAGACAAAAAAATGACATTTTGTTAATCAACAAATACTAAATATATATTACACCAATGGCATTTATAGCTTACTTCTCGCTCAAACAGTGACTAGCCCCAGTCCTACAAGAAATCAGACCTGGAGCTGAATGACTGAGGAATAAACCTGGGTCTGTTGGAATAGAGCATGGCCGAATGGCGGTACAGCAGGACGGTTGCTAAGAATGCCACAGAATCTTAAATTTTCAGTCAAAAGGGGTTCAAAGGACAGGCACAAGTGGGGAACTGAAAAGCCGTAAAATAACGAACAGTGAGGGATCGCAGATGCAGAGTGACAAACTGACGGAAGTGCAGTAAGCTAAAACAATAGGTAGAAGTATTCAGTCACCAACCTAGTTACTGTACTGACCTCTTGTTTATATTGCCCCATAAGGCAACAGAAACATTAGCCTAGCTTCCATGTTCAAGTCCTCCATATTAAACGATTCTGACCTCTTTCGAAGTTAAAGGGAAGCCTAACTGTGCATGCCCAAATAACGTTATTTTCCCTAGCATTCCTGATTGTCGCTAGGAGATCCAGTGCCATTCTATCCCCAGCAGTGCATGGGACAAGCCAGGTCCAAAAGGGAAATAAAGGATTCAAAAGGATGGCCTTAAAACACTGCTGGAGCTCCAGATATCCCTTGAGCCAAATCACAGAATGCAAGTCCTCACACATAGCATGTCAGCCACTGCCTGCCACACAGGCCTCTGAGACAAAACAGGTGACCACAGAAATGTCTTTAGCAAAAGTACCTCACAGGTGCCAGGTACGTTAAGAACACACCATGTAAGCAACCTATGTGTGTGTGTCATTACAGAGATGGGTACAGGCTGTATATACTCAATTGTGGCCTTAGCATTTCCTATGCAGGGACCTGCTTGAATACACATCCTCTAGAGACATGGACAAGTGAGCAGTCCTGATATATCAAAATGCTATTAGGGGGGGCGTTTTGAGAGAAAGCATCCTCTGGTTAGTCCTGTTTTACCACCCCAAATTTCCTTAAGCCTTGCCAGCTCCATAGAACCAGTGCCAGTCCTGACAGATGAATTACTAGTTACTACATGTCATCAACTCCATCCAAGTCCTTTCCTATCATGACAGGAGG
The DNA here is from genome assembly GCF_964263255.1 of Lissotriton vulgaris. Taxonomy (NCBI): domain Eukaryota; kingdom Metazoa; phylum Chordata; class Amphibia; order Caudata; family Salamandridae; genus Lissotriton; species Lissotriton vulgaris. The sequence continues at coordinate 1,298,218,405 of NC_141695.1, read as the reverse complement.
GCTGTGTTATGATGCAAGTCGGCAAATATGTTGTGGTAATTCTACATCACTATCCTAGCTAGGAAGAAATTGGATGTTGATGCTGTAGTTCCCCTCACTGATCTGTGTGCATCTACATACATGCATTTGCTATTGTCCCGTAATCAACATGTCTCATGGACCACAGACTGATCAGAAACTTGAGATTCCCTTTGACCCTATCCTTATTCCTTGCCACCTCATTGACCATGTAAATGTCTTCCTTTTGAGCAATACCCTGGTATCACAGAGATGTCCCTCTTTTTACCACTGTGTGGGCTTCACACCATATGACAAACTCAGTGGCATATGTATCTAACAATGGTTTTGCGATTCTCAAATAGCGATTTTTTGAGAATCGCTAAGCGAGAAACCCAAAATAAGATTTAATTAAAAATTCGCAAATATATTGCGATTCCTTGATATTCCTTAATTGCGAGTCGCAAATTGCGAGTCGTAATTAAGGAATGGCTTCCCATTCATGAATGAATGGGAATTGTGTGTGCAATTTGTGAGTACCCAATAGGTGACATAGACTAAAATGACAAATCACCTTCAGATCTATGTTGATCAGAACTTGATACATCCAGAATCTCAATTGAATTCACGTTGTTCATAAGATGCAGAAAATAGTAGTAAAAAAGTGGAAAGTGAAGTATGAAATTGAGGTGGAGCCAGGATCCAATTATTTGTAGTGGACTAGGAGCAGTGTGTCCCATTTGGCCACTTTAGTACAATACGCTGTACATTATGCTGCTGTGCTCCCCAGAACTCTGCTCTTTTAGACCTACTGTTTAAGATGTCTATATGATTCTTCTCTCTCGCCCAATTGCCTCCAAGGGCCTGTGATTTCAGATTTCATATAATACTGTAATTGAATGGTAGTTGGATGAGGCATTTGCTATTATGTGACAGATTGCTTAAAAGATTTTACAGTGGATATCTCCCAACCACTTATGACTAACTGGAAGCAAAACTGAGGTTTTTCTCACAGCAAATGTTCAACTTGCTTCTGTGTTGTGCCCTAATGAAGTGGATGCATCAGCAAAGAACCTGGGCCCTCAAGTACAAAGCAATGGTACAGTCGCAAAGGTCACATCGGCGTTCCCTGCTGAATTCTGATTCCTTCAGTTATACATTAATGTTTGGTGCCCAGAATCTGGTTGGAAAGCATCAATTTTTTACACCATGTCAAAGGGCATGGTAACCATCGGCAAACTGGAACAGGTCCCGATGGACCCCTTCCCTTTTCTAAATGTAGACAGAATAATAGTACGAGCAGGCAGTGGTAAAATGTTTCTTTTATTTTTTTTGAACACATTCCATTTTCCTTTTCAGGACAGTGGGCTTCATTTAAAAAAATGCTTCATTTAAAGGCAGTCTCTTTAACTTCATTTATGTTTTTCTTTGTTGTGATCTGGACCTGTACGCCTTGGTCCACGGGCACTGTAATGCATATCGATGAGGCAGCTATATCTGTGTACTCAACACTCAAAGACCTTCTCCTAGACTTCATCACCCTGGAATGCCTGTCATCCCCATCTGTTTCAGTGCCAATATCCATGATGTCCCGCTCATTTCCACGAAAAGGAACAGTACTGGGAAACTTGAACTGTAAACGGTGGTCACATTAGGTGTCTCACTTCATTGCACTGTGTCTACTCTTCCTCCTTCAATGTTGTGGTAGTTTAAACATATGGCTTGTGAGTCCAGATTAAGTTTGTCCACAAGCCAACGGATACGAAGACCGGCTGCCCCAACAGGCTATTATGCCTGTGACTCTAGCCAATCGTAGTGGGTTGCAATTTGAAACATTCCTCAGGGATATTAAGGAGGTATGTTGAATTGTGACCCGCTACGATTAAGTATTTTTAGTATAAACCTATCGAAACATAGGTTGGTTAACAAAATACCAATCCATTCGGTGGGAGTCAATGTGCCAATTGCAATCTCTTCTGCCGAATCCTAAGAAACTGAATCATAACAAATGACAAATAGGTAATTGTCACAGATTTACTATTTCTTGTGTGGGATATTGGGACTGGAGGTCCTTGGTGTTCTTTTGATGCAACCCTATCTCTTAAATTACAAATCGTAATGGTGACCAATGTAACTCATTTCGATCTTTTTAGTTTGTCTAAAATTGTATTTTTCATCAGGACTTCAGATCTTGTGCTACTGATTTTAATTGTGTTTTTAAGACTGATTTGATATTTATATGAAAGTTGCCATGTTACAATAAATGTGTGCAGGCCAGGGGATTAGGGCACAGGTTACTTCCTTTTTCTGAACTGCCGGATACCGCCGAAACGCCGCTGTGTGCGGTCCGTTTTGATCAGTACTAATACAGACTACAGGAACCGCCCAATCGCTGCAACTGCCCGCAGTCATCACTGAAGCAGTTCTCTGCAACGCGAAAGTCTATATCGATTGCAAGTACCACTTATCCGCCGAGAATATCTGAAAATATCAAGTGAAGCAGTGCGTGGACTGCAACCGATTGGCAATGGATGGGCGATTGTAGTTAATTAAACTGTCAGAAGATATATCCATAACACGGCTTACGAACGGACGAAAGCTAGGAACTATCTAGAAAAATATATGTGGCATTTTTTCATCTTTACTATATTGTTCCTGCGCTGTGATATGGAGTAGCCAACTATATCTAGTAGATTATCCGAAATATTCACCAGAAAACCCTGCCAACTTAAACGTCAGACTAGAATCATGGGCGCATCAACCCGGTTCTTTGTTTATAATAGTATGATGGTACAGTCCTGAGGAAGGCACATAAGTGTCGAAACGCGTTGACAAAAAACAGGAAACCATCTGATCTTTTATACCAATGAACTACTGACTTGATTGAAAATTTGCATATGTTCAAATGCTACCACCTTTTTTATCCTTTGTGTATAATTATGTATCAGTTTTTATGAATATCATGTTATTAAATTTGTATTTTCATATGTACATGCAATAGTGTATCATCATTTATTTAATATGTATTGAGTGACTTTTCATGTGCTAGTTGGTTCATGAATTTTCCTGGGTATTCTACTCACACTTACTTCCTTAACAGCAACACTATAAGTCTCCATGAGGTCACCTGCAGTCCAACACCCAACTCAAGAATCTCACCACAGGTTTAGTATGGAATGTAAAATAATGTAGGATTCATTCCAGCAAGGCTCAAAGCTACAATACATCTCTTTTATTTAATGCACAGAGGAAGGCAAAGGGAAATAAGGAAAAAGTGAGAGGCTAAAAGAAAGGACAAAAGAGAACTAAAAATAAAAAAAACACAACAAGGAGAAGAAGAGTGAGCATGTATTATGCACATTGGAATGTCATTTGAAATAAAGGCATTGTAAACAATGTATATACAAAAGCATGGTTTATGCTTTAGGCTTCTTACGAAACATAACCTCTCAACCAATCCAATGCCCTTTTAGGCCTGTTCTCTCAATTGAAGGGGAACTGTGGTCACTTCATTAGCTGTGGAGCTCCCATCAGAACCTTCCCAGATCTCGGCCCTGGAAGCAACACCACCTTCTCTCTAAGGTTCTCTCATTTCATTATCTGCCAGCAGCATCAAACCACTACAACTATCTCCTTCCGCTTCTTCACAATACTCACCACTCTTCTGATACAATACAACACATCTTAAATTCCATCTTCGGAACTTCCCCTTCTTCAACCCAATTATTATCCACCTATTTAATTTATTAGAGCTCCTAAACTTTGAGGGACCAGTAGACATCCTTTATGAATTGACCTTCACCTAATCGACTCTGCACAACCTGCAGCAGCTCCCCTTCTCAATTTTCAGGTCATCATTAATGCTCACAAGCTCCCTCAACCAATGTGGAACCAACTATAAACCTGTAGGTCTCCCCCTCATGCATGAAAATGGGGGCTCCAGTGTCTGTTCATTAATTATGGACCGAGATACTCTACATCGAGGCCAGGTTTCTACACTTATTTATAGTTTCTCCAGAAGACCCCTATGGCCTAAAGTAAGAGGTTTTTCTGTTTCTCAACTTCTGAGTAGGCTCACACCTAACTCCTTTTATATCTATCTATTAATTTTCCAAAGAAGGTCAACTCATGCAGAACTCTTAAGTATTTCCTGGCACTCGCAGGAACACAACTCTCTCTCCTGGAGCCCTTCCAAATTAGATCGATCATAACTTTCAGGAATTCTACCTACTCATAGTGGGAAACAGCGTTCACACTGCTGTTGTTACAACGCAGTGCTTTTACAATGCGGTCGTTACAACAACTGCTATGTTAGTACCCAATACTTTTGCATCGCAAGTCATTAGAATGACTTGCTGTAGAGGGCACTAAGGAATTGGATATGAAATCCAACACCTTTCCTGCTGTTGCGCATACTGGAGTAGGAATAGTAAATAATACTATTCCTAAGTCTAGCGCGCCCCCTACAGCAAGTCGTTGTAATGACTTGCGATGTAAAGGTATTGCGTGGTAACAATGCGGTCATTGTAACAACCACGTTGTAATAGTACGCAATGTAATAGCATGCGTTGTAACATGCTATATTCCTCATAGCTCATCCTGGCGGCTATTCCTTCATTTTTCGATAAAGCATTCCTCCAAACCCGCAATTGCATCAGAGACACTGGCAACCTTGAATTCACCAGTGTCAGTGAGTTGGGAAAGACATTCAGCTACTCAATTTTCCCTCCCCGGAATGTACAGCAATTCATAGATTTAGATTCGCAGTCTGGCTGCCAATTCCCCTAGTCTTGCAGAATTATTGTTGGGTCCACCAGATTTCAAAATTCTGAGCATAGATTTGCCATCTATTCTGAGAATCATTCTGGCACCTAGAATTGGAGTGAGACAGAAAATAAGCCCAGGCACCAAAATAAAAGTGGCCTCCATTACTGGACTATATTTTCGAACTGAGGCATATTTGAAATTGTAAAGACAGAATATTAAAGCGTTTTGCAAGGTATGGGAGAATGCTTGGATATGAGGTTCTGCAGGCAATTTTGTTTTATTAAAAAGAAAATCAACAGCAAAACAGGCTCCAGCAGACCAAAAAATAGGCCCACACATTTACCTGTCAAACCAGCCCTTCAAACACTGTTTGGCCTGTGGGCCATTCCAAACCAGCTGGCATCCCACATGTTTGTATTAAAGTATTCTGTACTTCACACAGCTGCTAGAGTTTCTCTTTCAATTACAAAATATATTTGTATCAGTCTTTATTAAGGAGCAGGAGGCAGAAACTTCAGTGAAACCCTTACCCCCATAATTTTAAAGCACAGCGTCTATCCCTATAACACTGGTATCAACCATAACAGTCATGTTTTGGTTGATATCTAAAGCAGGTAGAAAGACAGCCTCTGCTATTGCCCTATTGATGATATCAAAATCATGTGCTGGGTGTCTTCCCTTAAGAATGTAACACCCTTTTTCATCAGGACACACACATCTTGAGTTCTCGCTGTGAAGTTTTCCACAAACTTCACGCAATGCTCAATGAAGCCCAGGAGGTCCACAGCTGTAGGAGCTATAGCACATTGACAATGGCACTGACCAGATCTGCCTTTGGCCTCCCTCGTGCCACTGTAATGGAATACCCTAAACAGACTTCCTCCTCCTCTAAAAATGTGCACTTGTCTTTGCAGAATGTCATTACTCCAATGGTCAATTTATTCATAACCCCTTATAATGCAACTTTGAGCCCATAATAGTGCTCCTGAACACCTGCATGTCAGTGAGTCAGTCATTCAATCTTTATTCAGTTAAAACGCATTAAAGAATAGAGTACAAATCATTCAAATAAAAAAACGTCATTGTATAAGTCTCAATAAGAAATAATACCATAGGTGGCTATTTAACGTATGAGACAATCTTCCATCAATTCATGTACACATTCGCATGAAGCATCAGCTATTTACTACATGTGCAATCTTGCTATTGAATCATAAAGTGGCTTGTGCTTAGTAATTAACAGTCGCACTAGTAATGCAGGTCTCTACAATTCCTCCAAACATACATTTAAAAAAAAACATGCTTAAAATTGAATAAAATTCAGATGAAATTGTGAATAAAAACAAATGTATGCAGCCCTGTAATCGGATCATACACAGCATTGTTCACCCATTCATATAAATCATAACATATTTTATACATAAGAAACAGTGCATTCTTCTTAATTAAACAAATCTCTAAAAACGATGTCAAATCCTACATCAGGCCAGTCTGGTAGTGTGCATTAGTCTCACAAAAGATTATAAATAGTGACAATTATGCTCAGACTTCCCATCGAGACATACGCGAACTGTACCTGACTATACGAAAGCGCGTTGTGCCAGGGCAAACTTACTTTCCTACTAAATTCCCCAGCATTACCGCAGCTGCGCTTAATCTATATACAGAAGGCAGACCATGTCAGATTGTAATAGTTGGAAATAAAATATAGCTAGTCTACATGTTCAAATCTTGAGCAATCTGAGTATGGGGATTTGGAAACGTTTCCTTGGTACTGTGTATAATCCACACAAAAAAAGAATTGCAACAAGGATTGTGTGGATTTTGAGTCACAGGGACAGGAAGCAAGGTCCTTTTTACAGAAGGCTTCCCTTGAATAAAAGACCAACGGATGAGAAATATTACAACAAAACCTTACCAAATAATACCTAAGGTAACTTGGGATGTTAAATAAAAATAGCTCCATATATTTAGTGGAATTTAAGTCAACGCCATCCTCTTGCCACATTCGGAGTCAGGTAGAGAAGTTATATGTATGGTAATCAGTTCCACCGCCTTGCGTAGTACATCTAATTGGCTAGTTTCATGGCACAGCTTCACTGAGCAACCAGTAAGGAAAGTATGTCTCCTGTGATGACTGTGAAGAGCTAAAGCTCTAGGTTTAGAGTGAGGACATACCTAGTAAGTAATTACATCTAGGGACCGTGGTCATTTTGATAATCTGAACTCTGCCACTAAGGGAGAGTTGGAGACAGGACTATCAGGAAAAGCCTTTGGAGATGTTGATGTCACTGACAGTAGGTTATCCTCTAACACACAGCTTTCCAAACTTTTCATGTTGGTGACACACCTTTTTGTGAAAATGTTTTCAGGGGCACGGTAGCCCGAACCACCCACAACCCCACGCACAACCCACACACACAACCCCCCCCCCCACACACACACACACACACACACACCCACACCCCCCACACACCCCCACACAACCCCACCCCCAAACACAACCCCACACACAACCCCACGCACACACAACCCCACACACACACAACCCCACACACACACACAACCCCACACACACAACCCCACACACACCCACCCCCAGATAATGTACGTATGTTTTGCATGAATCTGAAGAAAATCCACATGGTTGGTAACAGAGCATGAACAGGAGATTTGCACATTTGTGATATTACATTTGATATATTTACAATCACGTTACATTCCACTCATATTTACAATTTTATGCACAGTGAGGTCAACTCATTTGCCCAGAATCACACATTTTAAAGTCAAGTGCCAGAGCTGGAATAAAAACCAAAAGTTCCAGATCACCAGGTCACCAGTTTCGGCACTAGACTAAATCTCTGTTGTCTAGAATCCCAGAATGTTGCATGTTTTAGGAGGAATTCTGTCTCGTAAAACTCTGCTCTTCATGGCCACACTTTTGATCTAGTATCCTGCCTTCAGGTGGGTTTGCTTTTCCACACAACACTCAATTCTTTTCTTGCCACCCAGTGGCCTAATGAGCTGTTGTATCTCGTGTTTCTGTACATTGCCGAAAGTGGACACCTTCGGTTTTGCAATAGTTAATTTATAAGTGCTAGTGGACGGGTACAAAATTTGTTGTGACCCCTGAAGGTCGTTCGGTGGCTGAATTAGTTTGGTCCCTGTAAACTTTGTACATTTGAAAGCCGGGGTTCAGGCATCACACACCCCATGGCGCTTAAATAGCAGATCTGGCGCAATTGGAGGAAAGCGGTCTCTGGAATCGTCCAGTGTGCAGTTATGTGTTGACACTGTTTGTAGAAAACTGCAATGCTCGTGCTTAGCTGCGTTATGAGCAATCCAACACGGGAGTCAATAAATCCTGAAATATTAGCGATACTGCTTTTTAGGACTGCCCCCAAACTTTCATAAATAAGCACGTTTTTTCACAGCAATTTTCTCCTTCTTTTTGCCGGTGAGACACTGTGTGCGCGCTTTGTTAAACGTTCTGTGAACACACCCCAGACTTGATTCCTAAGAGCCCCAACCTTCACTCGTGTTTTTTTTTTGTTTTGTTCTTTTAACCCGGCGTATTGCAATGACAACCTTCCACCACTTTCCCCGCCAAAGAGATGCTTTTTACCTTTGGGACACCGTTTATCGAGACCGCCGCGGAGACTCTGACAATGCCCCCACTGAGCCTCGGTATAGCTGAATGGAGCTCCTGGCCACGAGTTTCTGCTGCTACTCCGCCTTGCACGACGTAAACACTGAGCGAGGCTGGAGTCGCATTCCCCGATATCGGCCTCCCTTGACGTCATTGCATTGCATCGCATCGCGCGACACACCTACGCATGGGGCGCGGCACATTAACGTGTCGCACCACAAAGTTTGGAAAGCTGTGCTCTAACATGTACGTTATGCGTCTGTTCTGTAAGATTTCTAAATATTTGAGCTATTCCGGCATCTTCCTAAAAGTATTTCACTCTTTTGTGGTCCTAGCTGTCGCTCTAGCCTAAGGGAGAACCTTACATTTCTCCCAGTTAACTTTATGCCCCGAGAGGATAAGCATTGCTGTGATTAGTGATAGTAAGTGCCGGACTGAGTTTATTTTTTTTATTTCAAAGACTTTATGGGTTTTTATGATAAAAAACAAACAGAATGTTCCATGATACCATGGTACAGAGCGAATGGGGGGTCAGCAGGTAGAGTGTACCATACATTTGCATTAATGAACATGGCTTATTATGAGAGACAATGAATAAAGCAAACAAAATATGGTCTTGAAGTACATCAGATCCTGAATGATAAGCCACTGCAAAATATAATATAGCATAGCACATCAACACAGGCAACTAAAATGAAAATATAAGAAAGCTATAGCAGAAGGCATGACATTTTGAGGATAGATCAGGACAATCTCCATCTGAAAAAGTTGCAGCCAGGTGGATGAAAGTTTGAATGCTCTGATAGCGACTAGATATGACGTTGTAGAGTGTTTTAATATGGGAGTCACAGGGGTTTAGTGTGGATAAAATAGCTGTCTAGTGTTTTCCAAACAGGTCAAGTTTAAGGTTCCCAGAGTGAGTTTTGGAGTGTAATGTTGTTAGCCCCTCTCAGATAAAATAGCCAATTTAGCCAGGACTTGAAAGTAGGAGCAGCAGTGTTTTTCTAATTAGTTAGAACAGATTTACAGGCTGCGGTCAATAAAAAAATATCTACCAGAAGCCTATCATTGGGTGATCTGAGTTGTGGATCTAGGAATCCTTGAAATGAGAGTTGTAAAGTCATATTTTAACTGAATCCCCAGCAGGGACTGAATGAAATCTAATACTTGTTCCCGAAAATAGGATACAGAGTTGCATTGGAATAAGAGGTGTGCTTGATCCCCGGTCAATTTATTGCAGTTCCAGCGCATTTGATTCTCCCTAAGTAATAGTTTATAACTCTAGCTCTCGTGCGGCTACCTTGCAGACTGCTTGTTTTTAGCACTTAAGATCGTTTTTAATTTTTTTTAAACTGTCAAGTAAATGACTTTGTATATGTATTTTGGGTGAATGACAACTTGAAATACCTTGTTCGCATCCTTTCAGCGGCGCTGGCTCCCTCGCGCTCTCTTAAGCACACACCTCGGCTGTAGCCAATCATGCTGCACGGGACAGGAGTTTGAGACGGGTAACAGCTACTAATGCAACACGCAGCGCCGGAGCGGGCACTCTAGCTCTAGTGCGGCTACCTTGCAGACTGCTTGTTTTGAGAGGCCACCCCCGCGACTAGGGGAGGGGGGCCTTTAGTGGGCATTCCGTGCTCGCCTCACTAGGTGAGTTTCGATTCTGCAGTCGGACGTCACGGGGAGGGTCTCACAGTAATGTGAGAAGCTTGGTGGGCGTCTGAGGACCCTCCTCCCAAGGCAATAAGAGGTGCAGCACCCCTGGGAGTAGCCCTCTTTGTTTCTCTCCTGTTCTACGTGAAGGCTAGCCGGGAATCAGTTCGCGTGGAGTCAGGCCTGGTGGCTTTTCGTTTTGGAACAGGTGAGAGGCCATAGCGTAGCGGGTTAATCTTAGGTGTTACGGTGCTGGGATCCTTCGGTTCGGGCCCCGGTGAAGTCCTTTGTTATTTATAAAAATAATTTTTTCGAGTGGGGAATATAGCACTAAATATGCGGAGATGAAATGTGTTTTACTCAAAGTCATTGGCGAAGATCTCACGCGCTACTCGTTAGAGGATGGGGAGATGAGCAGCGATGTTGCGAGCTGCGTGAGGGCGGTGTAATTTGTAACATGGAACTCGGGAGTTTCCTTCCGACCCGCATGGCGGGAGGGGGTGTGCGTCGGTCTTTAGCCCATAGGAGGACGAAGGAAAAATAAAAGGAAAGAGATTATTATTTTATGGGACCGCGTGCAGTTCAGGTGAGGAGGGTGCACGCTCGTGAGCAAAAACATCCGTTTTTAAAGCGCTGCTACGGCTTTAGGTTCCCCTTGGCGTTTTTTTTTTTCTGCACCGGAGCACAAACACAAACTTTTTAAGGAGCGCTGCTCTAACTGCATATTGTAATGATGGATTGAGTCAAACGTATTTACAAGTGGTAAACGGGAACGGGAGCCAGTGGCGCGCGCTTTAGGTGCATCCATATTTATTAGCAAATAGCGCATCCCTTGGGTTTGAGACTGCTTCGTATGATGTCAGACTTCAATATATGAGAGAAGTCTTTAAATGGTGCTTGTTAAGGGTTTTGTTTTGAAGGTAGGGCGAATTGCACCATGAGGGCCCCAAAAAAAAAAAAAAAAAAGTGCACTTTAGCAAACGTGGGTAAATCGCGAGGAGGAAAGCTGGTTGCAAAGGACATAGCGTGGGTAGGGCCTTAGACAAGGGGTCAAGTGATTAAGAAGGCGGGGATTCCGGGCCTTGCAGACATGCTGTACTGGGGAGCAAGGCCATAGATTTGCAATGGTAAAATTTTAGTGATTGGCTCTAAGGGGTTTAGGGGTGCGCGCGCAGTATGGTGCTATGGGGCTATAGCTTATGTCATCAGCGGGTATGGTGCCCGGGTGTAAAAGGACAGGGACGGTGCATAGTAAGAGGCGCTCCTCTACAAGACCGGTTGAAAGGGGGATGTATGTATGTGACCAATTAATGATTGTGTTTTCTTTCCTAGTAGGCGGAATGCCTCCCAAGCGGACAAGGGGGGGCAAGGAGGCCCCGGCATCCACCGAAGAATTCCGCTCGTTGGCGGCATTGTGGGAGGTTGCAAAGAAAGGAGGTATCGATTGGGCTCTGAGGACCCTATCGCAAGATGGGGGTGCAAGTGGGCAGCAGGAGTCCAACTTGGCGAAACGGGTACGGCGGACGCCTATTCGCTTTCGGGAGTCGCAGCAAGAAAGGACTACGCGGAGCTCAGGACAGCGAACGACCATTCCAGGTGAGGCGATGGCAGAAGGCCAGCCCCTGGTGGTCAAGGACACTAGGCAGGTGGCGGGCGTAGGCAACCAGGCGAAAGTAGCAGAAAGTGGGTTGTCCCCTAGAGGGGGGTCGGCGCAGGAGGCGCTGGTGGCTACGGGGTCGGCACGAGGGGAAGGGGGGGCTGCACCGTATACAGCAGCGCGGCCCCTAGTGGAGGCAATTCAGGCCCCGGTGGTGGCGACACAAAATGGCGGGGTGGCGCAGGTATGGGTTCAGCCAGGGGGTGTAGTCCAAGCACCAATGGTGATGGCGACCACGGCGCAGGGCCCTGTGAGCAATGCGGGGGCGGTGGGGACGGGGCCAGCTGTGGTGTCTGCGGCCCCTCCCCCGGCAACGGTGGCATCGGCTCACGCTCCCCTTACGCATAGGCCAGTGTTATACGGCTCAGCATCATTGGCAATGTCACCGTCAGCAAGTATCACTTGGCATGTGCCGGCGGAAATGAAGGAGAAGATCTTTAAAGGGGAGTATGTGGATGTTTTTGATCTGATCAATGCGGGTGTGGTCCCGGGCAATAGCAGGGCAAGTAAAGATGGGGAACTGAAACAAAGGAAAGTTTGGGTGGAATGGTCGCTGAAGAACTGGGTGACTGGGTTTGCCATATATGCAGCAATTATGGTTGAACGGTTTCCTGCATTGGCGGCACAGCTAATAAGTTACATGTCATTGATTCACGGGGCGGCTTCAGAATTTCAGGGAACGGCATGGTTGCAATATGACACGAAATTCAGACAGATGAAGGCGGTGAAACCAGAAATAGCATGGGATCAGCGCGAGATTAATATTTGGCATGGAGAATTTTATTTCGCGGTGCCAATTAACAAACCCGCACATGCGTTTCGAGGTGACAGGGGTGCCGGGGAAAAAAGACAATTATGCTGGCAATTCAACAAGAATGAATGTAATAGAGGAGCGGCATGTAAGTTCAAGCACACATGTTCCTTCTGTGGTATGTTCGGGCACCCAGAGATTAAGTGTTTCAAAAAAGTCGGAAAGCCTAAAGAACCCCGCTCTCCCCCTGCAGCTCCCGCTCAACCAAAACCTCGCCCCACCCAATGAAGCCCCGAACCTGCCCACGCCCATACACCTCTCAGTATTAACACATCTGCTCACCAGGTATGAAAAGGGGGCAGAAGCACTATTTTTGTATGAAGGTTTTAGATATGGTTTTCGCATTCCCTCTGCTGCAGTGCCGAGCGCAGTTCCCCCCCCGCAACCAACGGTCAGTGATACGGCATCCAGAAGTAACCTGGGAAAAAATTAGCAAGGAGTTGGCGTTGGGGAGGGTGGCTGGTCCTTTCAAGACGAAGCCAAGGCAGGACCTGGTATGTTCTCCACTGGGTCTGGTGCCAAAAAAAGAAGTTGGAAAATATCGTCTCATTCACAACTTGTCGAGTCCTGTGGGTGGCTCAGTCAATGAGGGTTTGGATCCAGATCTGTGTGCAGTCCGTTACACCACCTTTGACTCAGCGATTCCGAAATTGCAGCGGCTGGGGGGAGGGGCACTGATGGCTAAGGCTGATATTGAGGCGGCCTTTCGCCTCTTGCCGGTCCACCCGGATGACACTAGGTTGTTAGGATTCACTTTTGGTGGCAATTTCTTTGTGGATCTATGTATGCCCATGGGTTGCTCCATTGCATGTGCAGTATTTGAAACATTCAGTCGTTTCTTGGAATGGACAGTGCGGGAGGTGATGGGCGCGCGAGAGGTTGTGCATTACTTGGATGATTTCCTTTTTATGGGACCGGCAGGCTCGTCAGAGTGTCAGAAGGCATTGGTGGGTTTTCAGCAAATGGCGCGGGCACTGGGAGTGCCGCTGGCGGTGGAGAAAACAGAAGGACCAACAACTCAATTGACGTTCCTAGGGATCGAGATAGACACGGTCAGAGGGGTGTGCAGGCTACCTCCAGAAAAAGTCAGGGCATTTCAAGGGTCTTTGGAACAATGCTTGGGGGCACGCAAGGTTACTCTGCATCAGTTACAGGTACTGGTGGGTCAGCTTAATTTTGCCCTGCGTGTGATACCTATGGGCAGGGTCTTTTCCAGAAATATAGCCAGGGCAATGTCAGGGTTGAAGGAAAAGCATCACCACACTAGGCTGACACCGGAGACAAAGGATGATTTGGTCACATGGAGGGATTTCTTGGAGCACTTCAATGGGTCAGTAATATGGCAACAACCGGCGCAGGACAATAGAGAGTTGGAGCTTTATACGGATGCGGCAGGTAGTGTTGGGTTTGGGGCAGTGTTTGGAGCAAGGTGGTGTATGCAGCACTGGCCGGTGGAGTGGTTCGAGAGGGGGCTGGTCCGCAACATCACATTCCTCGAGTTATTCCCCATCATTGTTGCTCTTCAGATATGGGGCACCTTACTGGAAAACAAGAAAATTGTGTTTTGGTCTGACAGTATGTCAGTGGTTTTGGCGGTGAATAACCAAAGGGCAAAATGTCCGTGGGTGCTCCGTTTACTGAAAGTGTTGGTGCGAGAGTGTCTTAGACGTAATGTGCATTTCATTGCCAAGCATGTGCCAGGTGTGGTTAACACGGTAGCTGACTCCCTGTCTCGTTTTAAGTTGACAGAATTCAGAGCGCGATGGCCACAAGCAGACGCTCAGATGACGGCCTTCCCGGAAAGCCTGTGGAATCTTGGTGCCCCATTGCTTCCGATCTTATAGCGGCGTCAGTTGCTCCCAAGACTAAGAGTAGGTATGAAAGGGCTTGGCAGGTTTACGTGGCTGTCGTGCAGAGTAAAGGGGATGTGGGCGAATTTACACCGCAAGGGGTGCTCAGTTTTATAGTCAGCCAGAGAGAAGAGGGTAGGTCCTTGGCTCTGGTACGCAGACAATTGTCAGCTATAGCCTTCTTTGCAGGGATTAAAGGGGTTACGGATCCCACTAAAGACCTCAGAGTTAGAAGGGCTATAAAAGGATGGGAACGATTGGTTCCAGCGGGAAAGGATAGCAGGAGACCGATCGATTCTAAAAAGTTGGTGAATATCTTGGGGGTGTTGCCAAAGGTATGTTGGTCGCATTATGAGGTACAATTGCTGCAGCTGGCATATTCATTAGCATTCTTTGGGGCATTCCGGGTATCAGAATTAGTGCCAAGCTCCAAGATGGACAGACAGGGTGGAATGGTTGTTGGTGATGTGGTGATGGCAGCGGGCTTGCTTCAGTTGAGGGTGCGGAGGTCGAAGACAGACCCACTAGGAAAGGGAGTATGGGTGCACCTCAGAGCAGTTCAGGGGGCGGCCTACTGCCCGGTGATGTTGATGGAGAATTTCATGAAGATGAGGCCGGGATGTGAGGATGATAGGCTGTTGGTGCATGAGGATGGTACGCCACTGACGAGATTCCAGTTCACGCGAATTTGCAAGCGGGCACTGGAACTGTTGGGTGAAGACATAGCTAATTTCACGTCACACTCGTTCCGTATTGGGGCGGCGACTACAGCAGCGGAATTGGGTCTATCACCGGGGGCAATCAAAAGAGTGGGCAGGTGGAAGTCAGCAAGTTTTGAGCGTTATGTGCGACCGCAGCTGGTGTAGTTGGGGTGGTATTGCAGCAGGTTGGTATTTACGCACTTTCCTTTTCTATTCTTTTCTTTGGTCTCGCTTGCAGGGGTGGCAAGGCAGCGGATGCAAGTATGCTGGTGTGGAGATTCGGTCATACTCAGAGCTGGGAATTGGTTTGGAGAGTCCGGGGTTGACAAGACGCAAAGGGCCTTGGGTATTACCCACAATTGGTTAGGGATAGAAGGTCTGCGGGCTGAGGACGTTTCGGCTCACTTGTGTAGTGCGCTCAATAAAGGTCTGCCTATCCCAGACGTGCTGGTTATTCATGTGGGGGCCGAAAACATGGTCCCGGGTGGCAGGCGGGGAGCCAAGGAGGCATTATTCTCTCTCCTTACGTGGATTAGAAGGACATTATCAGACACAACCATTATCTGGTCAGAGGTTCTCACCAGGAGAGAATGGGGGGGTGATGTGCCAGCAGCAGCTATGAATACATCAGTGAAAAAGATGAATAGAGAGGTGGAAAAGCTGTTGGGGGGTTCACAGATCCTGGTTATCAGACATAGCTTGCTGCAGACATTGAGTTCAGATGTGTATCGGACGGGGGATGTGCACCTCACCAGGGTAGGGTTGGAAGTGTTTGTGCAAACCATTCTGGGGGCCATTGCCTTACACCCTGAGAGAGTGGCAGGGCGCTAGCATGGGGGGGAGGGCAAGGTTGCCAGAGGGGCGCCTTGCCCTGTGGCTGGGTCCCTTCTAAGAGAAAAGGCTAGGGGACTCCTTTTGGATGGAAAAGCGGTTGACCCTGGAGCAGGGGAGGCAATTATGGCGGCTCTAGGCAGGCGGGAGAGGGGGCCGTCCTGCTGGTGGTCCTGGACTCTCTGGCTCTACCCTAGTAGCTGGTGGCTTGGGAAAAGGGGGTGCTGTTTGTGTCCTGCTGGTACAACACGCCTCTAGAGATGCCAATTTGTATATTGTATATCTATATGTTAAACTGTGGCGCATATGTATGGGCGCAGCATTTATGTGTGAATTAATAAATGGTCAAGGTGGGAAGTTTTAACCACAACTGAAAATGGTGTTTAGTATAATAATAAAGCTACGCTGAGGACACCAATCATTGTAAGTGTTTTACTGGGGAGGGGTGAGCCAGGGGTGATGAGCAAATGGCACGAGATATCCCCACTATGAGAGGCCACCCCCGCGACTAGGGGAGGGGGGCCTTTAGTGGGCATTCCGTGCTCGCCTCACTAGATGAGTTTCGATTCTGCAGTCGGACGTCACGGGGAGGGTCTCACAGTAATGTGAGAGGCTTGGTGGGCGTCTGAGGACCCTCCTCCCAAGGCAATAAGAGGTGCAGCACCCCTGGGAGTAGCCCTCTTTGTTTCTCTCCTGTTCTACGTGAAGGCTAGCCGGGAATCAGTTACCCACCCACCCGTCCCTAAGTTCAATGGTGGGGGCGGGGTCCCTTCTAAGAGAAAAGGCTCGGGGACTCCTTTTGGATGGAAAAGCGGTTGACCCTGGAGCAGGGGAGGCAATTATGGCGGCTCTAGGCAGGCGGGAGAGGGGGCCGTCCTGCTGGTGGTCCTGGACTCTCTGGCTCTACCCTAGTAGCTGGTGGCTTGGGAAAAGGGGGTGCTGTTTGTGTCCTGCTGGTACAACACGCCTCTAGAGATGCCAATTTGTATATTGTATATCTATATGTTAAACTGTGGCGCATATGTATGGGTGCAGCATTTATGTGTGAATTAATAAATGGTCAAGGTGGGAAGTTTTAACCACAACTGAAAATGGTGTTTAGTATAATAATAAAGCTACGCTGAGGACACCAATCATTGTAAGTGTTTTACTGGGGAGGGGTGAGCCAGGGGTGATGAGCGAATGGCACGAGATATCCCCACTATTAGCGCTTAAGATCGTTTCTAACATTTTTAAAACTGTCACGGAAATTACTTTGTATATGTATTTTGGGTGAATGACAACTTGAAATATCTTGGTCGCATCCTTTCAGCGGCGCTGGCTTCCTCAAGCTCACCTAAGCACACCCCTCGGCTGTAGCCAATCACGCTGAACGTGGGAGGAGTTTGAGGCGGGGAACGGCTACTAATGCTACATGCAGCGCGGGAGCGCAGCTGGCGCGCCATAGGCCAGAACCTCTGCCCAAATTAACACCTACTCACCGAGAAACTCAGGAATCTCCATCAGGTGCATCTCACATTCTGCCCAGCTGTCTGTGCACGTCTCAAACACACAGGAATCCTCCAAGCACGGAACTCAGTTCAAGAGATCTTGTACTCTATTCCTCGCGAGTGTCAGACACCGACCCCCGCCCATGTCGAAAACACTGCACTCCGCATACTCTACCTCAACACTCGCTCTTTTGTCAAGCACCAGCTAGACCTTCTTTTACTTCTACTGTCGGACAAACCTGACATTTTCTTCATCATGGAGACATGGTTAAATCTTGACTCCACCCCTAAGACTGACTGCTCTTCCTCAAAACTACTATATTTTACATGTAAACCGGCAACCAGGGAAAGTGGGTAGCTGAGTAGCTGCTATCATCCACAAAGATCACAAATTCACATCCATGTCCTCCTTAAATCTTCCTGCAGTAGACAACATGATCATTAAGCTTAACTCCAGCGCCAAGCCATTAATCTGCGTCCTGATATACAGACCCCCACAACAAATGCCATTATTCCCCCTCTCATTGAGTGAACAGTTGGCCAATCTTGCTACGGACTATGCAGAAACACTTTTAATAGGTGACTTTAATTACTGGTGCAACAACGAACTTGGTGGGCCCCACGCCACTGAACTGACTGAACTACTATCTAACCTCAACTTCACCCATCACATCTCAGCTACACACATCAAAGGTCACACACTCGACCAGGTTTGGACCTCTAACCTCACTGTCTCCATGCCCACAATCTTACTGTGTATCTGGTCCAACCACCATCTAATAAAATTTATGGCCTCAATCCCCATCTACAACAAGACCCCCACTGTTAAGGGGGGCATGATCAGGAAATGGAGCACTCTCAATAAACAGAAATTCCTGGATAGCCTAACTAGCTCCACCCCGCATTCGATCCAGATGTAGATCTATTTGAAGCTAACATCTTAGCCTGGCTATTAGCAGCCAGCAACAAACACGCCCGCTTAAAAAACTCAAACTTGCCCTCCGTTCTGAAGCTCAGAAATCGTTCTCCTCTGAGCTAAGAGCTCAAAAACTGTCTCTCCGCCAAAGATAGAGGAAATGGAAACGCACCTATACCCCTGAAGAAAAACATCATTACCTGATTTCCCGTAAAGATTATAAAAAAGCCATTACTTCAGCCAAAGCCACCTACTTCTCGGCTAGAATCACTGACTCTAATAATAGATCGAAGGATATCTTTGCTATAGTTAACGAGCTATCTAATGCCGAGAGAATCCTACCCAAACCCACTGCGACCCAAGACTTGTGTGATTCCCTAAATAATTATTTCTTGGAAAAAATCCTTAACATCAAAGCCAGTATTCCTAGCTGCTGTCCCAAGACGGCCCCTGCCACAACATCAAATCCCTCCACCCTAGATCACTTTCCCCTCATAGATGCCCAGTCTTTGCAGGTCTTACTGTCCAGGGTGAACTCTGGCTCCCCCAAAGACTGCTGTCCCCCGCATATTCTAAAGGACACATTTTCTGCCCTCCCTCTACCAATCGTGACCCTCCTAAACAAATCCCTCTCCCAGGGCAGGGTCCCCAAGCATTCAAGGACGCAGTCGTGATTCCCCCCCTAAAGAAACCAGGAGCAGACCCTCACAACTTATCCATTAATAGGCCCATTTCCCTGCTCGCCTACTTGGCTAAGGTCCTTGAAGCCCATGTAGCAACATGCTTGTCTAATTGTATCAAGCAGTCTGAATACTTAGACCCTCACCAAGCGGGGTTCTGCCCTGCTCACTCTACAGAGACAGTGATCCTAGCAGTATTGGATGCCCTACGAGAAAATGCTGATAAAGGCATCCCTCAGGCCCTGGTCCTTCAAGATCTCTCGGCAGCTTTTGACACTGTCGACTATGTCATCCTAATGGACCGTGTCACACAGGCTGGCATCCAGGGCTCAGCTCTTAGCTGGATTAGGTCTTTCCTCAATGACCTCACTCAAGCGGTACGCCTAGCCCCTTTCACTGCACCTAAGCTATCCCCTACATGTGGGGTCCCTCAGGGATCCTCACTTCTCCCTTGCTGTTCAACTTGTGTTTTTGCCCCTGGTTCGTTCCTTGAAGGAATGGATGACTACCACTTTTAATTATGCGGATGACCTACAGCTCATCTTGACGATAGAAAACTCCCCTGAATCAATCCTGGAACTCCAGGGCACCATGCTCTACATCCGCCAGTGGATGGACCAAAACCATCTGAAATTGAATCCCGGCAAGACCAAACTAGTCCTGAACGGAACAGTCAAACCCTCTGGGGCCTACATTACTGGCCAGCGGAACTTGGCTCCCCCCCATCCCATCCACCTCGGTCAAGTATCTGGGGTAATCATTACCAACGACCTATGTCTAAAAACCCAAGTAGGCACAGTGGTCTCCACCTGCTTGTTCCAGTTACGCAGGATCAGGAAGATCAGCCGTATGCTCACCCACTCGGCACTGACTCAGGTTGTGATGGCCTTGGTACTATAACACATAGATTATGCTAATTCTATGTACCTGGGCCTACCACTCTTACTCAGTAAACAGCTCCAGCTAGTCCAGAACCAGGTGGCCAGACTGATCCATCAGCAACCCAGATGGCAATGTGCCAGACCCCTGCTAAAAAAACTCCACCGGCTCCCCATCCCCCAATGTACAGCATTCAAGACAGCCTGTTTCATCTCCAAGTCCCTCCACGACCGGAGCCCCAAATGTATCAAATGCCTCCTTCCTAGGTACACTTCATGCCGCAACCTTCAACTTCTGACCACCCCCTCTTTTAAGCTACAACGCCAGGGTGGCCGCAGGTTCGAGCTTTTGGCCCCCAGAATTTGGAACTCCCTTCTGCTAGAGATCCGATCTTGTACCAACCTCCTGAGCTTTAGAAAAATGCTCAAAACATGGATGTTTACACAGGCCCATGCCTAACACCTGGTCGCTGCACACACTTGAGCCAGCGCCATGAAATCTCCCGGAGAACATGTGCTATACAAGAAATTGATAACATACCATGACATATAAAGACGCAAAGGGTTAAAAAATGTCCTGTGAAGCAGCCAGCATTTTGTTTGATATGGAGAGGGGGTCATTTTGGGTGAGAATACCAATTTCCTGATTAGGGGCCAGGCGTCTGGTGAGCGGTTGTCACTTGTGTTCCACTTGTTTATTATGTTAGATGTTAAGCGTGTAGATTTTGTCTGTAAAAGATTATATATTTTCAAGGCTTGGTACCCGAGTTTGTTAAAAGAGAAAATGATTGAGGGGAGCAATGGGTCAGCATTAGATAATTTTGACTATGAGATGCAGGTTGTGAGCTCTAAAAAGTCAAAAAATCGATATCTGCCAGTTTGTATTGCTGCTGCAGTTCCTTGAAGGAGAGGGGGACTTTTATGAGCTTAGTTGTGTAAGGAAATGTATTCCCTTAGATGCCCAAGACCACCAACATATGGGGAGCCGTGGATTCTTATTTTAGGATTGTTTCAGAGTGAGGCCATATTAGAGTAAGTGATTGGGATCTCCGGAAGGTTGTCTATTTTCAGGAAAGCCCTTTTCATGTTATTAAAGATGTATCTAGCTGTGAAGGAAGATTTAAGTTTAGTAGATAGTAACATTATGGGGGGCATGTCTACAAGGAGTTATCTTTCAACAGAAAGCTACGTAAGAATGTAAATCATGTCTTGGAGTAACCAAGCACAGCCTTGCTTGGCCAGAAATGCGGTCTGTGAGTTCCTGAAATTGGCTATATAGACCCTGTCCAGATTTGTAGGGAGGTGTCGTGTTTTTAAAGAGATTCAGGAGCTTTTATTTTGCCATATAAATGTTATTATTAATTTGTCTAGTTTTTGATGAAATTCTTCAGATTGATCTAAGGGCAACATACTTATGAGTTTATTAACTATATGGAGTCACCATCATTTTACTAGCTTATATGCAACCCCACCAGGTGAGGAATTTCGGATGCCAGCTATCCAGGAAGTTTTTGATTTTCTTCAAGGTCACTTTTTCATTCTGTTGGGCGGTATCTAGCAGGTTTGATACCAATTGTAGGTCCAAATATTTTATAAAAAAATGAGGTTGCCATGTAAGGCCTGTATCTGATACGACTTATCCTTATTGAGTTTGTACCCTGCAACCTTATCATAGTTATCCATCATTTCAGGTAATGCCGGAATTGATTCTTAGGCATACTCAGAGGTGACTAAGATGTCATCGGCGTAGGCCACCAGTTTGACAGAAGTGAGATGTTGCCAAAGGTGACTCCGGAAATTCGAATATTATTCTGGATATTATGGATTAAGGATTCTAGAGATAAGATGAAAAGAGAGGGAGAAAGGGGACAGCCGTGTCTGGTCCTCCTTCTAATTTTAGGGATGAGGACAATAGTCCATAAGCGCACACCATGGCAGATAGACCACTATACAGTACCATAACAATTCCCGTAAATGTATTCCCCAGGTTAAATTTGAGGAGAACTTCATGTAAGAACATCCAAGAGATCCCAGCGAGCGCTTTTTCTGCGTCCAAAGTTATTGAGATAGTATCTGAATCTGAAGATTTTGCTCTCTCAGGGATGTGTTCTTCATAAAGCCTACCTGCGAGTGGCTAATCAGGTGTGACAGTAGAGGTTCTAATCTTTTGCATAGGATTTTAACGTAGATTTTTGCATCTAGATTCATTAAGGATATGGGCCCATAATTTTTGGAGAGCATTGGATCCTTACTGTCTGTTGGCCAAGTAATGATTAAAGATGTCTGCAGGCCTTTAGAATTGCTGAGGACACGGTTTTCACTCCAAGGGGTTCAAGTATTTAAGTATATGCAGCTGGTTAATACCATCAAGTCGAAAAGACCGGGTTTGAATATATCTAATGACTGTGCTTTATTAGATTATCTGAAAGGTGGAGGTCATAGAATCAAAGATTTGTACAGGTTACTTATGGAGAGCCTCCCTGACGATTTGATCAAGGTGGAGGAGAGCTGGGCTTACAAACTGCAGGATCCTGACATTGATCTCGACAGAGCACTGGTAATGGACAAAAGGTTTCTGAGATCATCAAATCTAAGAGCACAGCATTTTAAGACTCTTTTTAACTTATACTATACACCAGCTAAACTGTTCAAATGGGGTAAGAGATTAGACCATAATTGTCCTAGGTGTGGCAATGGGCCAGCAGACGTATTACATATGTTTTGTAATTGTATAAACTTGGGACCAATTAAAAATGAAATTGAAAAGTTTTTAGAGGGGCTGCTAGCTGTTAAAATTGACCTATCCCCTACACTTTTAATATTTGGTTGTGATGTAAAACTAGGTTTGAGCATAGAGATAGAGGCGCTGGTTTTTATCTCGACAGCTGTTCTCAGGATATTAATCGCTGCTGCGTGGAAGGATGTGGAGCCTCCAACCTTCCAAATGTGGATGTGTAGGCTGTTAGGGATTCACAATATTGAATCGGAACTTTATGCCCTTAAAGGAATCAAATCCAGAGAAATGGGTTTACGTGTATGGGCACCAGTGGCTAGTTGGAGGAAGGCAAGATGCGCGGCCCTCTAGACTAGATTATATCAAGAGATGCCATGGCTATTTCTTTGCATGTTTGGTTTTACCCGGTTATTTACTCCTGTCTTTTTTTATCAAATATTGTTATTGGTTAATGCTGTTCATATCGTATTTATTATATTATCAAATGTACTTATATATGTCTATATTTTACGTTGATATATTTATGTATAACGATGATTTTAATGTACATCTGGCTGTTGTGAACTTTCAATAAATAAAAAATAGAAAAAAGGATCCTTACTGTCTGTTAATAGGAGAACTATGGTTGCTTCGCTTGCTCTGCCCTCAACAGTCCCTGACTCTGTAAAGTAGGGAAAAAGATTAGGAAGTTTGGGGACTAGAACGGAAACAAATGTTTTGTAACAATTGTCAGTAAAGCCATCCGGTTCAGGCGACTTTGTGTAGTTTAAGTGATTTGACTGCTACAATGACTCTTATTGGACAGTTTCAAACATATTTCTCTTGTCCGGAGATGGTGGGTAACTATAAGCCATGTAGGTAAGCTTTACAATTCACTAAGGAGAGTTTCAAGTCATCCTCACAGAGAATTTAGTTTGGGGAGTATCTGGCTTGTCCTTGAAGGTAGTGATAGTTGTGCAGGTCTGTTTGTGCTTCAGGTATGAGGCTAACATTTTGCCATGCTTATTTGCATAGATTTAAGCTTTTGTATTTATTAACACATACACCCGCCTTTTTACTGAATTGTGATAATATTTTTTATTTGTAAGGGTTGGAGAGGGTGTGGGTACAGTAGCGACTGGCAGGAAATGCCAGTGGATGGGTCGGGTGGTGGGGGAAGACAACGTTTTTTTTAAAAAAAGTATCTCTTCTCCGGCCAGGTCTCTTCTGCGAGAGTCCCAAACCAGGAAGCACAGGCACCCCATAGCCAAGCACAATGCTGCAATGCAGCGTTGTGATTGGCTCCCCATAGCCAATCACAACACTGCACTGCAGCGCTGTGATTAGTATGAGCACCGTGGTTCGGCGTCATACAGAGACAGGGAGGCAGCGCATGTTCCCCACCAGGCTGTGCTTTACAGCATGTTGGGGAACATGCAAAGTGTGCATGATGGTTTGGCCTGCCCAAGACGGCCGGCCAAACCATCATGCACACTTGGAGTGCAAATCACACCTCCCCCTGTGCCACCAGCCCTGCCCTAACCCAGCCCCGCAGCTACAAAAAATAAATTGATAATAACAATGTTATTATCATTTTATTTTTGCTGCTTTGCTCTGAGAGCAGTGGGTCGATGCTCCTCACCTAAGCGGAGGAGCCGACCCAGTGTGGGCATCTTAGGTGGCGATGTATGAAACTTCTAGCATTTTGATTTCTTTCTCCAGTATCAGGAGGTTGCTATTGTGGGGTTTATTTATGTTGGATTGTGTTTCTCTTAATGAATGACTCACTGTGGCTTGTGCGCATCCCAGAAGGCAGTGGGGGACACATCTGCATTTGAATTATCTTCAACGTAGTTTAGAATAGTATTCTCAACTATATATTTAGACGCTGCAGTTCTGGTGGTCTCATTGTTAAATCTCCACGTTTTGTCAGACCATTTCGTGTATGTGTCTAATAGAGATGAGGTAATGGTGGAATGATCTGAAATCAGTTATGGAAGAATATTAGTTTGGTAGGTGAGGTGAGCAAAAGATCCAGTGATTAGGAGGTAATCAATTCTAGAGTATGAATTATGGGGGTGGGGGGGAGTGTAGTCCCTAATGTCTGGGTGTTGTAGTCTCCATGTATCTTGCATGTTAAATCTTAAGCAGAGATTCAAAAAGATCTGTGAGATTTTGGTAGATGAAATGCAGCTTTTGATTGTCTGTCAATAGTAGGGTCTAGGGGTAGGCTAAAGTCCCCCCCCCCCACCCATATTGAGTAAACTGTTTGTGGGGATTTGGTTATGGGTAGATGAGAGAGAGACCCAGAATTCTGACTTGTCAATGTTAGGACTGTATACATTAAGGACGCGGAGAGAGTTTGTATTTATGGAGAGTTGACTTAGTTTCCATCTGCCATCATCATCTTTGGTATGGTATTCCACTACAAGGCCTGATTTTGTGGTTACTAAGGTTATTAGACCTCCTTTTTGTTTTGTTTCTGGTGAACAAAAAGCATCACTAATCCAGCAACGACTCAATTATGTCATCTCCTTATGGGTGATGTTTGTCTCTTGTGAGAGGATAACATTGGCTTTGAGCTTGCAAAGATAGCTTTTGATTTTTTGGTGCTTGATCAGATGGTTTAGGCCTTTGACATTTAATGAAACCAATTTGAGGTTTTAGGCAAGAGGGATATTAGCCATCTTGTAGGCGCTGAAGGGTTGTTGTAAGTAGTATGAGGAAGGGAGCAAGGCTTTGCTCTATAAAACTGGTTCTGATGTTTAAAATAGAGTTTAAAATAAATGACATAGGGGCATATGTATGAAAATCCCTGTTTGCCATTGTCAAATAGCGATTTTTTGAGAATCGCTATTTGAGAATTGCAAAAAGGGATGTATGTAAAAAATCGAATATTTTTGCGATTTCTTAGTATTCCTTAATTGTGATTAGCAAATTGCGACATCGCAATTAAGGAATACTTTCCCATTCATTTCTATGGGCCAGGAGGCCCATAGGAATGAATGAAAAGTCATTCTCAATTTGCGATTGGCAATTTGAGAATCGCAAATTGAGAATAATTTCAAGGGTGCAAGGGTGTCATAAGGACACCCTGATGCACACCTGAAATGGACATGTGTGCGCATATGGCGCACATTCGTGCCTTAAGGGCATGTATGTGCGCCTCCTGGCACCTTCACAAATGCCAAAAAGTGCATTTGTGAAAGAAATCGCAAATTACCACCAACTTGAAGTTGGTGGTAATTTGTGATTTCTTGAGGATAAATCGCAAAACTTGAGTGCTTGCTGCATAGCTTTTAGGGAATTGCAATTTGCGATTCCTTAAATGCTTATGCAAATTTAAGGAATTGCAAATTTTGCAATGGGATTTTCCTACTACATCCCGTTTTGTGAATGATTAGTCTCAAACGCTGCTTTTTTGCGATTTGCAGCGTTTGCGAGTAAAAAATCCATTCATACATATGCTCCATAGAGGCAAACTATCTCTTTGGGAGGATTACTCATATATATAACAAACACTGTTGCTTTGGAATGCATGGGAGGCTCGTTGTTTGTGGTCAGTCAATGGTTAATAAAAAAGTGAAGGACTGATATGCCGTGCTATAGGAAATTCACAGTGAGACAGGGAGATGAACAAGCATTTGCAATGCAATAGGTCTGGTCTCGCATTAGGAAAGTTTGAGCTATTGGTATTGTAAATGACACATTTTTTTTTAGGTGTTGGTTTTGAAAATAGCGAAATTAATAGCTTTGTCATTTACAATGCCAATAGTTATAACTTTTGAAAAATGTGACACCTATAGGATTTGTAATGCAATGTGTTGTACGTACGTGACTTAGATGTATTGATATTACAAATAACAATGGCTTTAAATTTTTGTTTAATAATTAATACTTAAATAGAAGCTATTGTAATGGTAATAGCTTAAACTTTTGTAAATAACTTTTGTGAAGATTATGTTCAGTGTATTTTATTGTGACGAAAATCCAAGAACAGAAGTGAAATATTAACATCTTTTTGTGACATTTGTAATAAAGCTTGAAACATTGAGAGAACATAATTGAACCAGTTGTTGTTGAATGGTTGCACAGATTGATGCTGTGGTGGAACTGAGTGATGTTGTGGTGGCGACGGGTGATGCTGTGGCATTCAGTGATGCTGTGGTAGTGCATAGTGATGTTGTGGTGCCCCTGAGTGATGCTGTGGTGGTGCTGAGTGATGCTGTGGTGAAGCACTAGATAGATAGAGTGCGATGGATAGATAGAGTGAGTGTGAAGGATAGAGTGAGGGCGATAGATAGAGGGAGGGTGATAGATAGATAGATGGAGGGTGATAGATAGAGGGAGGGCAATAGATAGAGTGAGTGCGATAGATAGACAGATAGAGTGAGGGTGATCGATAGATAGATAGAATGATGGCGATAGATAGAGTGAGTGCAATAGATAGACAGAGTGAGTGCAATAGATAGACAGATAGAGTGAGGGCGATAGATAGACAGATAGAGTGAGGGAGATAGATAGAAAGATAGATAGATAGATTGATGGGGATAGATAGAGTGAGTACAATAGACATAGAGTGAGGGCGATAGAGGTCAATAGATAGAGTGAGGGCTATAGATAGATAGAGTGAGGGTGATAGATAGAGTGAGGGCGATAGAGTGAGGGTGATAGAGTGAGGGCGATAGGTAGATAGAGGGAGATAGACAGACAGACAGACAGACAGATAGATAGATAGATAGATAGATAGATAGATAGATAGATAGATAGATAGATAGATAGATAGATAGATAGATAGATAGATAAATAGATAGATAGATAGATAGATAGATAGATAGATAGATAGATAGATAGATAGATAGATAGATAGATAGATAGATAGATAGATAGATAGATAGATAGATAGATAGATAGATAGATAGATAGATAGATAGATAGAGATAGTGAGGGCGATAGAGTGAGGGCGATAGATAAATAGATTGATAGAGTGAGGGCGATAGATAGAGTGAGGGCGATAGATAGATAGAGTGAGGGCGATAGATAGATAGAGTGAGGGCGATAGATAGAGTGAAGGAGATAGATAGATAGATAGATAGATAGATAGATAGATAGATAGATAGATAGATAGATAGATAGATAGATAGATAGATAGATAGATAGATAGATAGATAGATAGATAGATAGATAGATAGATAGATAGATAGATAGATAGATAGATAGATAGAGGGGCGATAGATAGATAGAGTGAGGGCGATAGATAGATGGAGTGAGGGCGATAGAGTGATGGTGATAGACAGAGTGAGAGGCGATAGAGTGAGGGCGATGGAGTGAGGGCGATAGATAGTGTAATTATGTGGCGTGTAACTATGTGGTACTGAGTGGTATTTGGAGTGTATGTTGCATGGAGTGCAGTGTAATTATGTGGCTTGTAATCATGTGGCACTGAATGGTATTTGGAGTGTATGTTGCATTGAGTGCAGTGTAATTATGTGGCGTGTAATGATGTGGTACTGAGTGGTATTTGGAGTGTATGTTGCGTTGAGCACAGTGTAATTATGCGGCATATAATTAGGTGGCACTCAGTTGTATTTGGAGAGTATGTTGCATTGAGCGCAGTGTATTTATGTGGTGTGCAATTATGTGGCACTGAGTGATATTTGGAGTGTGTGTTGCATTGAGTGCAGTGTAAATATGTGGGGTGTAATTATGTGGCACTGAGTGGTATTTGGAGTGTATGTTGCATTGAGCGCAGTATAAATATGTAGCATATAATTATGTGGCACTGAGTGGTATTTGAAATATATGTTGCATTGAGTGCACTGTAATTATGTAGAGTGTAATTATGTGGTACTGAGTGGTATTTGGGGTGTATGTTGTGTTGAGCACAGTGCAATTTTGTAGCATATAATTATGTGGCACTGAGTGGTATTTGGAGTGTATGTTGCATTGAGTGCAGTGTAATTATGTAGCGTGTAATTATGGGGCACTGAATGGTATTTGGAGTGTATGTTGCATTGAGTGCAGTGTAATTATGTAGCGTGTAATTATGGGGCATTGAGTGGTATTTGAAGTGTATGTTGCATTGAGTGCAGTGTAATTATGTAGCGTGTAATTATGTGGTACTGAGTGGTATTTGGAGTGTATGTTGTGTTGAGCACAGTGTAATTTAGTAGCATATAATTATGTGGCACTGAGTGGTATTTGGAGTGTATGTTGCATTGAGTGCAGTGTAATTATGTAGTGTGTAATTATGGGGCACTGAGTGGTATTTGGAGTGTATGTTGTGTTGAGCGCAGTGTAATTGTGTGGCGTGTGATTATGTGGCACTGAGTGGTATTGTTTGGAGTGTATGTTGCATTGTAATTATGTAGCATATAATTATGTGGCACTGAGTGGTATTGTGTGGAGTGTGTGCTGCATTCAGTAGGGTGTAATTATGTGGTGTGTAATCATGAGGCACTGAGTGGTATTTGGAGTGTATGTTGCGTTGAGCGCAGTGTAATTATGTGGCACTGAGTGGTATTGTGTGGAGTGTATGGTGTATTCAGTAGAGTGTAATTGTATTGCGTGTAATCATGTGGCACTGAGTGGTATTGTTTGGAGTGTTTATGGGATGTTGGGGAGAGGGCTGGGGTGTGAGTAGGGAACCTGGTTCCCTTCCATATTGCTGTAATAATGTAGGGGCAGGGGGCTGCCTTCCTGGCCTGCTCTTCTCACTCTAGGAACTACTGGATGTCTTGTGTGCACAGTTACCTACAGCCCACATTGGGGCGTAACTGGGAAGGGGACAATCTCAGAACCTGTCCACAATGTGTAGGCCAATACTGAAGGGGAGTGGGGGCTTAGTGTAACGTGGGAGAGGTTGTGGTGCTATGGCCTGAGCTGTTCACTTTGAAACTGGCATCAGCTCAATATCTTGTGATTGTGGGCAGATCACTTTATCTCCCCTTGCCTATAAAAATAATAATAACATAAAATGAATGTGAATGTAACGGGTGTTCTTCCGGTCACTCTGCCTGTGCGTCGGGTGAGATAAGTTAGTGACGTCACCGGAGTGGAACCTGCTAGCTGTAGCGCTCTATGGTCCCAGAGGAGCTGTCTGTGTGGAGACAGTGCCTGTTCCAGGCTGCGGTTTGCAGCTCTATACTTCAAAGCACTTTGGATCTTTTATGACCAGAGGTAGCGCCCCCAGGGGGGAGCTCTGGCCTGTTCAATGCCGATCAAAGGCTCTTTGGTGAGGTGTGAAATTGGAGAGGGGGCCGAGAGTTTTCTGGGGGACGAGGTGTCACTGTAAGGCCTGGTAGCTGCTGGATAATCAGCAGAGCTGGGGTCTGGGGATGGCAAGAAACATCCGCTCTGCCTATCGGGGCCTCGTGAGACCAGCTGGGTGACTCACCCACCGAGGTGTTTCTTACTTGCTTTAAAGCGTTCAATTTTTCTTGGGTGTTTTTTCGGCACTTTTATTTAGCGCGAACTTTATCGGAAGGTATTGCAGTGCTTTAAATGAACACTAGTTACATCACACAAGGTCACTTTTTTAAACAAGAAAAAAAGAGTCCTCGGGAGAGGGAAGAGCTGGGCACGGTGCAAAGAGAATTTTAGGGGGTGGTGGGAGGAGGCAAACATTGGGCCACAGAAAGTTGGTGGGGGCACCTATAAAGTACAAGTATATTGGGTCAACATATTTACAACTAACTTTGTACATATGTTTGCATATATAAATCTATACATAAATGTAGATACATACACGCATATCATACAAAGTGACATTTATGACAAGTGGTTGGACAACTTAATTGTGTGTGGCAAGCAAGGGGGGATCAGTCTTTAGGTTTCGCCTGTCAATGCGCATGCGCATTGAGCT
Organism: Lissotriton vulgaris; assembly: GCF_964263255.1. Lineage (NCBI taxonomy): Eukaryota > Metazoa > Chordata > Amphibia > Caudata > Salamandridae > Lissotriton > Lissotriton vulgaris. Next base: position 1,298,187,942 of record NC_141695.1, on the reverse strand, counting down.
TGCAAGACTATAGGGGCTTAAACAGAGTTTAACTGGACTGGCGATTTGATGCAGTGCATGTGCGCTTTTAGCTCAATGCGCAAGCGCAATGAGTTAAAATGCGCGTGCACAGCATCAAATCGCCAGCCATCTGTTGCCCAGCTTGGTGCCGCCAGCAGCTCTTCCCGCTCCACCCCCTGCTGCATCAAAGGCTTTCACAGCCTGCCGGCCGGCCGTGCTTTCAGTTTCACGGCCGCCAGGCCGAGTCTCCTTTCCTTTTTTTCATTAATTGCCATTTTGTACAAGGAATGTTTTAAGCATGACCATTGATGTATTGATATGCTTTATCCAACTACCATCTAAACCAAAGTACATTTTACCGGTGCTGCCGCCCGTCAGTATGTCTTTACAATTTACTTAAATGTATTTATATCTACCTCAATCATTTGTTCACAGATACATTTTTGTACTGTATATAACAACCGCAATGCTTACTTCTTTAACTTAAGACGCAGACCACTGTTACCATTGTCATTCTGCCACGCAATTAAACAGAGTTTTTCAGGCCGTAAGATGCCTCGGAACGCCCGGACTTGCCACTCTGACCGGATTAGGTTACCTTTTGTTCATTTGGCATATTTTTACGCACAATGAGCCTTATTAATTTGCTATTTGACATTTTGACCGTCTTGGCCTCTTGTTTTGTCATAAAACACAAGCCTGCTCTTTTAGTGATCCCTTGACTCAAATCATTGTTTCATCAAACCAGATGCAGAATGGGTTTCCCTTTCCTTAACACCATCGAGTTTTTGTAGTTGGCACGTCTGTAGTAGTCTGTCCCTGTCTATACAGGCGGAATGACGCGATGCAGTTAGCATCTAGCGTCTGTTATCTACTACGTGACGGGAGGACTTGGGAGTTCGGGCGGCACTATTTAATAGTTTTTGTAATGCTGGCTTGTTTCCCACGTTCATGCATTGTTCTTGAGTAATCAGCGAGTAGCGATAAGTGTTTGTTTGCTCCCCTTCAGTTAGCAACCCACAGCAGTCACGCTCTTTTTATTACCCAGTACTGACGTAAGGCCTTTTGTTTTGTTTTGTTCAGACGAAGCACCGCTTGGGTAGTAAGGCGTTTCCTTCACCGAAGACCGGTGAGTTTATCAGGATTCTGGATATTTCTACAGAGTAGTGTTGGGAGAAACTCGGCATTTGACTGTGCCAATTATTTTTCCGTTTCTTTCACAGATACAGTGCCACTGGCACTTTTGCTGTTTTCTGACACAGATCAGGTATTGACATTGTGGACCAGACCACCTCTTTGATTCTTGGTTGTGTTTATCATAATAAAAAAATAAAAATAAAACTACAGAACTCTCTTTCCTACTACCTTTTTTTACCAAGAACATTATTTCAGGCAGAACATCCTCACTAGCCATAGCTTTCTCCCACTACTCGATCGTGACAGTACCACTGCTCCAAACCCCCACATAATTCACACAAGCCATGGCTCCTTCTTTCTCTCTTCAGCTTTCACGGCCAGCCGGCCGTGCTTTCAGTTTCACGGCCGCCAGGCCGTGTCTCCTTTTCTGTTGCCCAGCTTGGTGCCGCCAGCAGCTCTTCCCGCTCCGCCCCCTGCTGCATCAAAGGCTTTCACGGACGGACGGCCGTGCTTTCAGTTTCACGGCCGCCAGGCCATGTCTCCTTTTCTTTTAACTTGTCTGTAATGTGCTATTTTATGTATTAATTTGTCTTTAATAAAAAGAACAATTAAAAACAAGCATTTGCAATGCATAAGGTCTCGCATTAGGAAAGTTTGAGCGATTGGTTTTGTAAATGAAATTTTTTTTATTTATGTGTTGGATTTGAAAATAGCAAAAATAATAGCTTTGTCATTTACAATGCCAATAGTTATAACTTGTGACACCTTTAGCATTTGTAATGCAATATGTGTTGTATTCACGTGACTTAGATGTATTGATATTACAAATAACAATGGCTTTTAATTTTTTTAATAATTAATACTTAAATAAAAGTTATTGTAATTTATAATGGCAAAAGCTTAAACTTTTGTAAATAACTTTTGTGAAGAATATGTTCAGTGTATTTTATTGTGACGAAAATCCAAGAACACAAGGGAAATACTAACCTCTTTTTGTGACATTTGTAATAAAGCTTGAAACATTGAGAGAACATATTTGACCCAGTTGTTGTTGAATGGTTGCACAGATTGATGCTGTGGTGGCGCTGAGTGATGTTGTGGTGGCGACTAGTGATGCTGTGAAATTTAAATGATCCTGTGGTAGCGCATAGTGATGTTGTTGTGCTCCTTAGTGATGCTGTGGTGGTGCTGAGTGATGCTGTGGTGATGCGATAGATAGAGTGAGTGGGATAGATAGATAGAGTGAGGGCGATAGATAGATAGAGTGAGGGCGATAGATAGATAGAGGGAGGGCGATAGATAGCTAGAGGGAGGGCGATAGATAGATAGATAGATAGATAGATAGATAGATAGATAGATAGATAGATAGATAGATAGATAGATAGATTGATAGATAGATAGATAGATAGATAGATAGATAGATAGATAGATAGATAGATAGACAGACAGACAGACAGACAGACAGATAGATAGATAGATAGATAGATAGATAGATAGATAGATAGATAGATAGATACATAGATAGATAGATAGATAGATAGATAGATAGATAGATAGATAGATAGATAGATAGATAGACAGACAGACAGACAGACAGACAGACAGACAGACAGACAGACAGACAGACAGACAGACAGACAGACAGACAGACAGACAGACAGACAGACAGACAGACAGATAGACAGACAGACAGACAGACAGACAGACAGACAGACAGACAGACAGACAGACAGACAGACAGACAGACAGACAGACAGATAGATAGATAGATAGATAGATAGATAGATAGATAGATAGATAGATAGATAGATAGATAGATAGATAGATAGATAGATAGATAGATAGATAGATAGATAGATAGATAGATAGATAGATAGATAGATAGAGTGAGGGCGATAGGTAGAAAAAGTGAGGGCGATAGATAGCGTGAGGGCAATAGATAGATAGAGTGAGGGCGATAGATAGATAGAGGGAGGGCGATAGATAGATAGAGGGAGGGCGATAGATAGATAGATAGATAGATAGATAGATTGATAGATAGATAGATAGATAGATAGATAGATAGATAGATAGATAGATAGATAGATAGATAGACAGACAGACAGATAGATAGATAGATAGATAGATAGATAGATAGATAGATAGATAGATAGATAGATAGATAGATAGATAGATAGATAGATAGATAGATAGATAGATAGATAGATAGATAGATAGATAGATAGATAGATAGATAGATAGATAGATAGATAGATAGATAGATAGATAGATAGATAGATAGATAGATAGATAGATAGATAGAGTGAGGGCGATAGATAGCGTGAGGGCAATAGATAAATAGATAGAGTGAGGGCGATAGAGTGAGGGCGATAGATAGAGTGAGGGCGATAGATAGATAGATAGATAGATAGATAGATAGATAGATAGATAGATAGATAGATAGATAGATAGATAGATAGATAGATAGATAGATAGATAGATAGATAGATAGATAGATGGATAGATAGATAGATCGATAGATAGATGGATAGAGTGAGGGCAATTAGATAGATAGAGTGAGGGCGATAGATAGATAGATAGAGTTAGGGCGATAGATAGAGTGAGGGCGATAGATAGAGTGAAGGCGATAGATAGATAGATAGATAGATAGATAGATAGATAGATAGATAGATAGATAGATAGATAGATAGATAGATAGATAGATAGATAGAGTGAGGGCGATAGATAGTGAGGGCAATAGATAGATAGAGTGAGGGTGATAGATAGATAGTGAGGGCAATAGATATATAGATAGAGTGAGGGCGATAGCAAGATAGAGTGAGGGCGATAGATAGATAGAGTGAGTGAGGGCAATAGATAGATTGAGTGAGGGCAATAGATAGATAGAGTGAGGGCGATAGATAGAGTGAGGGCGATAGATAGAGTGAGGGCGATAGATAGAGTGAGGGCGATAGGTTGAGTGAGGGTGATAGGTTGAGTGAGGGTGATAGGTTGAGTGAGGGCGATAGGTTGAGTGAGGGCGATAGATAGATAGAGTGAGTGAGGGCAATAGATAGATTGAGTGAGGGCAATAGATAGATAGAGTGAGGGCGATAGATAGAGTGAGGGCGATAGATAGAGTGAGGGCGATAGATAGAGTGAGGGCGATAGGTTGAGTGAGGGTGATAGGTTGAGTGAGGGTGATAGGTTGAGTGAGGGCGATAGATAGAGTGAGGGCGATAGATAGATAGATAGATAGATAGATAGATAGATAGATAGATAGATAGATAGATAGATAGACAGATAGATAGATAGATAGATAGATAGATAGATAGATAGATAGATAGATAGATAGATAGATAGATAGATAGATAGATAGATAGATAGATAGATAGATAGATAGATAGATAGATAGATAGATAGATAGATAGATAGATAGATAGATAGATAGATAGATAGATAGATAGATAGAGTGAGGGCGATGAGATAGATAGAGTGAGGGCGATAGATAGATAGATAGAGTTAGGGCGATAGATAGAGTAAGGGTGATAGATAGAGTGAAGGCGATAGATAGATAGATAGATAGATAGATAGATAGATAGATAGATAGATAGATAGATAGATAGATAGATAGATAGATAGATAGATAGATAGATAGATAGATAGAGTGAGGGAGGGAGATAGATAGTGAGGGCAATAGATAGATAGATAGAGTGAGGGCGATAGAGTAAGGGCGATAGATAGATAGAGTGAGGGCGATAGATAGAGTGAGGGCGATAGATAGAGTGAGGGCGATAGATAGAGTGAAGGCGATAGATAGATAGATAGAGTTAGGGCGATAGATAGAGTAAGGGTGATAGATAGAGTGAAGGCGATAGATAGATAGATAGATAGATAGATAGATAGATAGATAGATAGATAGATAGATAGATAGATAGATAGATAGATCGATAGATAGATAGATAGATAGATAGATAGATAGATAGATAGATAGATAGATAGATAGATAGATAGATAGATAGATAGATAGATAGATAGATAGATAGATAGATAGATAGATAGATAGATAGATAGATAGATAGATAGATTGAGCGAGGGAGGGAGATAGATAGTGAGGGCAATAGATAGATAGATAGAGTGAGGGCGATAGAGTAAGGGCGATAGATAGATAGAGTGAGGGCGATAGATAGAGTGAGGGCGATAGATAGAGTGAAGGCGATAGATAGATAGATAGATAGATAGATAGATAGATAGATAGATAGATAGATAGATAGATAGATAGATAGATAGATAGATAGATAGATAGATAGATAGATAGAGTGAGGGCGATTAGATAGATAGAGTGAGGGCGATAGATAGATAGATAGAGTTAGGGCGATAGATAGAGTGAGGGTGATAGATAGAGTGAAGGCGATAGATAGATAGATAGATAGATAGATAGATAGATAGATAGATAGATAGATAGATAGATAGATAGATAGATAGATAGATAGAGTGAGGGCGATTAGATAGATAGATAGAGTGAGGCCGATAGACAGATAGATAGAGTGAGGGCGATAGATAGACAGATAGAGTGAGGGCGATAGATAGAGTGAGGGCGATAGATAGATAGATAGATAGATAGATAGATAGACAGACAGACAGATAGATAGATAGATAGATAGATAGATAGATAGATAGATAGATAGATAGATAGATAGATAGATAGATAGATAGATAGATAGATAGATAGATAGATAGATAGATAGATAGATAGATAGATAGATAGATAGATAGATAGATAGATAGATAGATAGATTGAGGGCGATAGGTAGAAAAAGTGAGGGCGATAGATAGCGTGAGGGCAATAGATAGATAGATAGAGTGAGGGCGATAGAGTGAGGGCGATAGATAGAGTGAGGGCGATAGATAGATAGATAGATAGATAGATAGATAGATAGATAGATAGATAGATAGATAGATAGATAGATAGATAGAGTGAGGGAGATAGATAGATAGATAGATAGATAGATAGATAGATAGATAGATAGATAGATAGATAGATAGATAGATAGATAGATAGATAGATAGATAGATAGATAGATAGATAGATAGATAGATAGATAGATAGATAGATAGATAGATAGATAGATAGATAGATAGATAGATAGATGGATAGAGTGAGGGCAATTAGATAGATAGAGTGAGGGCGATAGATAGATAGATAGATAGAGTTAGGGCGATAGATAGAGTGAGGGCGATAGATAGAGTGAAGGCGATAGATAGATAGATAGATAGATAGATAGATAGATAGATAGATAGATAGATAGATAGATAGATAGATAGATAGATAGAAAAATAGATAGATAGATAGATAGATAGATAGATAGATAGATAGATAGATAGATAGATAGATAGATAGATAGATAGATAGATAGATAGATAGATAGATAGATAGATAGATAGATAGATAGATAGATAGATAGATAGATAGATAGATAGATAGATAGATAGATAGATAGATAGATAGATAGATAGATAGAGTGAGGGCGATAGATAGTGAGGGCAATAGATAGATAGAGTGAGGGTGATAGATAGATAGTGAGGGCAATAGATATATAGATAGAGTGAGGGCGATAGCAAGATAGAGTGAGGGCGATAGATAGATAGAGTGAGTGAGGGCAATAGATAGATTGAGTGAGGGCAATAGATAGATAGAGTGAGGGCGATAGATAGAGTGAGGGCGATAGATAGAGTGAGGGCGATAGATAGAGTGAGGGCGATAGGTTGAGTGAGGGTGATAGGTTGAGTGAGGGTGATAGGTTGAGTGAGGGCGATAGGTTGAGTGAGGGCGATAGATAGATAGAGTGAGTGAGGGCAATAGATAGATTGAGTGAGGGCAATAGATAGATAGAGTGAGGGCGATAGATAGAGTGAGGGCGATAGATAGAGTGAGGGCGATAGATAGAGTGAGGGCGATAGGTTGAGTGAGGGTGATAGGTTGAGTGAGGGTGATAGGTTGAGTGAGGGCGATAGATAGAGTGAGGGCGATAGATAGATAGATAGATAGATAGATAGATAGATAGATAGATAGATAGATAGATAGATAGATAGATAGATAGATAGATAGATAGATAGATAGATAGATAGATAGATAGATAGATAGATAGATAGATAGATAGATAGATAGATAGATAGATAGATAGATAGATAGATAGATAGAGTGAGGGCGATGAGATAGATAGAGTGAGGGCGATAGATAGATAGATAGAGTTAGGGCGATAGATAGAGTAAGGGTGATAGATAGAGTGAAGGCGATAGATAGATAGATAGATAGATAGATAGATAGATAGATAGATAGATAGATAGATAGATAGATAGATAGATAGATAGATAGATAGATAGATAGATAGATAGATAGAGTGAGGGAGGGAGATAGATAGTGAGGGCAATAGATAGATAGATAGAGTGAGGGCGATAGAGTAAGGGCGATAGATAGATAGAGTGAGGGCGATAGATAGAGTGAGGGCGATAGATAGAGTGAGGGCGATAGATAGAGTGAAGGCGATAGATAGATAGATAGAGTTAGGGCGATAGATAGAGTAAGGGTGATAGATAGAGTGAAGGCGATAGATAGATAGATAGATAGATAGATAGATAGATAGATAGATAGATAGATAGATAGATAGATAGATCGATAGATAGATAGATAGATAGATAGATAGATAGATAGATAGATAGATAGATAGATAGATAGATAGATAGATAGATAGATAGATAGATAGATAGATAGATAGATAGATAGATAGATAGATAGATAGATAGATAGATAGATAGATAGATTGAGCGAGGGAGGGAGATAGATAGTGAGGGCAATAGATAGATAGATAGAGTGAGGGCGATAGAGTAAGGGCGATAGATAGATAGAGTGAGGGCGATAGATAGAGTGAGGGCGATAGATAGAGTGAAGGCGATAGATAGATAGATAGATAGATAGATAGATAGATAGATAGATAGATAGATAGATAGATAGATAGATAGATAGATAGATAGATAGATAGACAGATAGATAGATAGAGTGAGGGCGATTAGATAGATAGAGTGAGGGCGATAGATAGATAGATAGAGTTAGGGCGATAGATAGAGTGAGGGTGATAGATAGAGTGAAGGCGATAGATAGATAGATAGATAGATAGATAGATAGATAGATAGATAGATAGATAGATAGAGTGAGGGCGATTAGATAGATAGATAGAGTGAGGCCGATAGACAGATAGATAGAGTGAGGGCGATAGATAGACAGATAGAGTGAGGGCGATAGATAGAGTGAGGGCGATAGATAGATAGATAGATAGATAGATAGATAGATAGACAGACAGACAGACAGACAGATAGATAGATAGATAGATAGATAGATAGATAGATAGATAGATAGATAGATAGATAGATAGATAGATAGATAGATAGATAGATAGATAGATAGATAGATAGATAGATAGATAGATAGATAGATAGATAGATAGATAGATAGATAGATAGATAGATAGATAGATAGATAGATAGATAGATAGATAGATAGATAGATAGATAGATAGATAGATAGATAGATAGATAGATAGATAGATAGATAGATAGATAGATAGATAGATTGAGGGCGATAGGTAGAAAAAGTGAGGGCGATAGATAGCGTGAGGGCAATAGATAGATAGATAGAGTGAGGGCGATAGAGTGAGGGCGATAGATAGAGTGAGGGCGATAGATAGATAGATAGATAGATAGATAGATAGATAGATAGATAGATAGATAGATAGATAGATAGATAGAGTGAGGGAGATAGATAGATAGATAGATAGATAGATAGATAGATAGATAGATAGATAGATAGATAGATAGATAGATAGATAGATAGATAGATAGATAGATAGATAGATAGATAGATAGATAGATAGATAGATAGATAGATGGATAGAGTGAGGGCAATTAGATAGATAGAGTGAGGGCGATAGATAGATAGATAGATAGAGTTAGGGCGATAGATAGAGTGAGGGCGATAGATAGAGTGAAGGCGATAGATAGATAGATAGATAGATAGATAGATAGATAGATAGATAGATAGATAGATAGATAGATAGAAAAATAGATAGATAGATAGATAGATAGATAGATAGATAGATAGATAGATAGATAGATAGATAGATAGATAGATAGATAGATAGATAGATAGATAGATAGATAGATAGATAGATAGATAGAGGGCGATAGATAGTGAGGGCAATAGATAGATAGAGTGAGGGTGATAGATAGATAGTGAGGGCAATAGATATATAGATAGAGTGAGGGCGATAGCAAGATAGAGTGAGGGAGGGCAATAGATAGATTGTGTGAGGGCAATAGATAGATAGAGTGAGGGCGATAGATAGAGTGAGGGCGATAGATAGAGTGAGGGCGATAGATAGAGTGAGGGCGATAGGTTGAGTGAGGGTGATAGGTTGAGTGAGGGCGATAGGTTGTGTGTGAGGGTGAGAGGGTGAGTGGGTGTGAGGGTTAGGGGGTGTGAGGGTGAGGGTGAGGGTGTGAGAGTGAGTGAGGGTGTGTTAGGGTGAGAGGGGTTGAGGGGGTGTGAGGGTGAGGGGGTGAGGGTGTGTGAGAGTGAGGGGGTGTGAGGGTGAGTGAGGGTGAGGGGGTGTGAGTGTGAGTGAGGGTGTGTGAGGGTGAGTGAGGGTGTGTGAGGGTATGTGAGGGGGTGTGAGGGGGTGTGAGGGTGAGGGTGAGGGGGTGTGAGGGTGATTGAGGGGTGGTGAGGGTGAGGGGTGTGAGGCCAGCAACAATTCCTGCAAAAAAGCTCGTGGGCAAATCTGTCCCGTACATACTTGCAGGGCTTTAAGTGGGCCGGGTCTCAAGGGGTCTGAGCACCTGCAGTTTTTTTCAGGGGGCCTCGAAACGGGTCTCTATCGGGCTCTGTTTTGAGCCCTGACACAGGCAGCCTGTTTATTTCCCGGACTGCAATGACCGCTGTTTGCTGTCACTGCAGTCCGGAAAAAAAGTGCCATGGCTCAAAACAAAGCCTGATAGAGACCCGTTTCGAGACAGTACCAGGCACATGGATGTGCGCTGCTCACACTGCTCACTTCTCAGTAGTAGAGAAGTTACAGCATGACGTCATGCCAGGGGAGCGTTGTGGGGGAAGGGAAATCCTTTAAGAGTCATTTTCTTTCTGGATTTCCATTCTCTTTCTGAAACTCAGGAGCAGCAACATTGTGGTAGGGTCACCATGGATTGGAAGCTTTGTCAATATTATATACAAGTCACAGTTGCAGCTTATTTATCTTCTGCAAGTAATAACCATTGACAACGCCAATATTCCTTACTTATTGTAGGTATGATGTTACTTGTATCAAATATCTGGATGCAATGACGGAAACAGCAAAATACAAGTCGGGCGGCACACTATGCTAAGCACAGATTTTTTGCGTAAGTGATTTAAAGCCACGCCCCTAATTACATTGGCCACGCCCCTTTGAGAGACCCCCCAGTTTTTTCATCCCACTTAAAGCCCTGCATACTTGTAAAAATATAAGCTGTACATTTGTGAAGCACATGTTCATCACGAGACACAACTTGGAGCTGAAGACTGGTGTGTACTGTCATCCATCAATGGATCACATTTGAAGGGCTTTGGGAGGATGAAAGCACGGGACTCGAACCTGTGACCATGGGGTGAAAAAGACATTCCAGAAGGGATGCGTCAGTCCACTGACCCACCAGAACCAGCTTTGCCCTCCTCAACGAAAAGTAGGTTTTGCATGGTCTTCTCCTTTGTGCAAAACCTACTTTTCTGCAGAAACGCTTAATTTTGTACTAAGAGCCAGCACTGCTTTCAGGGATCTTGGTCACACGCTTTAGGGTGAGATTGGAAAATGTACCCATTTAAGGGAGCAAATTTACTGTACACAAATAATCCACAACTGGGAGGAAATAATGACATCTTGTAGTAATACATGATTGCACGTTTGATGCATGGTATAAGTGCACCAACAAGGCAACTACAGCCAACGCCAACTCAGTGCAGAGTTTAGGAGAATTTATTTACAAGTCAGAAATCTGTCTAGGTGATTTTGTACCACTCAAGGTCACATTTTGGATTGGCAGAGGATATACGTTTTTCCAGTGCTAGGCAAACAAGCTTTTTTCCTATGCAGAAGCCCTTACTGAGATTATCCGCCTAGACACCAGCTGTAAAAGAGGCTGGATCTCCGACATTAAAAAAACGTAGATAGCCATAGGACTTTGTATCTGTTGGGCAAGCCAGAAGCCCCCGAGGAGAGAGGAACTCAAACGCCTACATTGGGTATGGGTGGATCAACAGGTTAATTGCAATCCTAACGTGGGCAAACTAACAACAGAATTCTTCTCCCACAAACAAATTAGATATTTTGAGCCCTTCCTTGATACAATTAAGGCACCGAGAGATAGAATGCTGTATATGCACTTTAGGTTCAGAACTCTTCCCGTTCGTGAGGTGACAGCAAAGTGGTCCACAAGCAATGGAAAAAACTAGCCATGCTGTAAGGCCCCGACAGAAAGTATTGCCCATTTAATGTTTGCTTGCCCGGCATATAAAACATCATGGGCTAAATAGCTGAAACCGCTCTGCCAGCAATTGGGCACACAGGACCATCATACAGCTCTGTGTAGCCTTATGTCCGACTCTAGGCAGTTTTTTGCATGCTGTGTAGCAACATTTTTGGGAAAAGTATGTCTCGTACGCGGAAAGTCCTCGCAAGAATGCCAGTTTTAATTAAAATCAGGATGGTGGGAATCTTAGGCCACAACACATATTTGTTTGAACTTTCACGCACAAGCACTTTATTTGCCAAATCTTCGCTGCTATATTAGGGAAAATGTAACAACTTTTTAGTATACCAATGCCTTACTATCACAACGAAGTACTGACTGTTTTTATTCTGTTTTTAATGTAGATATGTCTTTGACAAACTAAACTGTGTATCTGTCATTTTTTTCTGCTTTTTAATAATTCAAATACGATATATGCATTATTGCACTAAGGCCTTAACCGATCACTTTGCTGTATTACTGTTATCCAAATTAAAAATGTTGCATATCTGTATTCTTTTTTATCTATAGATTTAATGACATTTCTGTCGAATAAAGCTTAAATCAATCAATCAATATAACGCCAACAGAATCAGCAGCAGTGTTTCCAGTGAGCTGCGAGAACTCTGCTTTCCAACCTTATTCTATATTAAAATACTGGAAGGACACATGGAAAGCCACGTCTAGAGCCTGGTTCAACTGGGTCACATTCCTGAGAGGAGCAGACACCATAACGGCGAAACACACGCCTAAGACACACAGACAGTCAAACATGTGGAAGTCCCTAGACAACTACATGTCCTCGCACAAACCCCCGTAGGAAACAATGCCAGCCAACCTACACCACAAGCACTACCTAGACCCAGCCCCACCTGATATGGCAATCAACCTCAAATTCCTGCTATGCTCCACGCCTCCTATCTCTCGTTACCTTGATCGGGGGCGGGGATCATGAGTGACAATCAATGCAAGAAGGGGGGACGGAGGATTCAAACAACAAGGAAGAGCGCGAGCCAATGGCGGATGGACTAAAGCCAACAAGAAGAGCGCTGAAAACGGACTCTAACCCCCCCCCCCCCCCGGCGTTTATTTCCTCCTTTTTCTCTTTTCTTCCTTTCCTCTTCTCTTCTTCCTCCCATGTATATGTTTTGCTCCATGTAAATACCTTTTTTTACAATAAAAACTTACTGAACAAAAAAAAAGAGAATGTTCAAGGAAGGCAGCCAAATAGCAAAACAGATTGCTAGTCTATTAGAGATATTGGCTGTTATTTGTTCACACGCTGCTATTCTGTGCTCCTGTAGCCATTCAGTTGGGGTGAGGAGGACTGCGCGCCCCTGTGGTGTTAAGTGCATATTAACTAAAGCTAACTAACTCACCAGCAATCTATGTGATGACTAAGTGACCTTTAAAAATGCCATTCCCCTCCTCGGTACTTTTGTGACGAGGGCCAGTCCTACTAAATGAGGAGAGCATCACATGGTTCCGGAGCAGCGTGCTATACGCCGAAAAGCATTCAACGCATCGTTAGGGGTGGTAGTTATGAAATAGGAGGTCGGCTTTTTTTAGATGTTGCCATTTCTAATGTCAATGTATACGTTTAGCTACTAGAATGCAGTTTAAAATGTAAAACTATGTGCATTAAAATATAAGGTGACATGAAATAAAAATACTCAAGTGGGCTAACATCACAAATACCATAATGTGTTACCTTGCATGTTTTACTGTTATCACCCACCTGATACGGAAGAAGAGGGTTGTGATGGAAAGAAAGATAGTAGGAACACAGCCCTGGTCAGAGGTAATGCCACGTGGGAAGGGGGGTGGGGGCATGGATTTTAAACAGACAAGCAAGAAGAGTTAACCCTTATTAAACTACACGCAGAATTGCTCGAGAAAGGGTGTTCGAGATTACAAGCTAGCTATTCAAAGGATAATTGTTTACTGGGGTGACGGGAACGAAGGAAGTTGTGTGAGCAGGCCTGAAAAACAAGCATTGGAAATGCAATAGGGCTCGCATTAGGAAAGTTGGAGCTATTGGTCTTATAAATGTTTTTTTTTATGTGTTATTTTTTCAAATAGTTAAATTAATACCTTTGTCATTTACAATGCCAATAGTTATAACTTTCGCAAATGTGACACCTATAGCATTTGTAATGCAACATGTTTTGTATTTACGTGACGTAGATGTATTGATATTACAAATAAACAATGCTTTTAATTTGTTTAAATAAGAAATACTTAAATAATGTATTTAATTTGTAATGGCAGTAGCTTAAATTTTTGTAAATAACTTTTGTTAAGATTATGTTTAGTGTTTTTTATTGTGACGAAAATCCAAGAACAGAAGTGAAATATTAACATCTTTTTGTGATTTGTAATAAAGCGTGAAAGCTTGAAAACAGCTTGAAACATTGAAAGAACATATTTGAACCAGTGATGCTGTGGTGGTGCTGAGTGATGCTGTGGTTGCGCTGAGTGATGCTGTGGTTGCGCTGAGTGATGCTGTGGTTGCGCTGAGTGATGCTGTGGTGGTGCTGAGTGGTGCTGTGGTGGTGCTGAGTGGTGCTGTGGTGGTGCTGAGTGATGCTGTGGTGGTGCTGAGTGATGCTGTGGTGGTGCTGAGTGGTGCTGTGGTGGTGCTGAGTGATAATGTGGCGGTGCTGAGTGATAATGTGGTGGTGCTGACTGGTGCTGTGGTGGTGCTGAGTGATAATGTGGTGGTGCTCAGTGATAATGTGGTGGTGCTGAGTGGTGCTGTGGTGGTGCTGAGTGATGCTGTGGTGGTGCTGAGTGGTGCTGTGGTGGTGCTGAGTGGTGCTGTGGTGGTGCTGAGTGATGCTGTGGTGGTGCTGAGTGATGCTGTGGTGGTGCTGAGTGATGCTGTGGTGGTGCTGAGTGGTGCTGTGGTGGTGCCTCTTTTCATTACATTCTCTGGTTTGGCTTCCATATTTATCAATAAAACTAATAACGTGTACTGCTGAAAATACATTTAGTATGCAATATTGGAACGAAAAAAAATCACATTATAGTGGGAATATGCAGCTGGAGAGGCTGAATATTGTTTTTCTCTATGTCGTACTTATGTGTCTTTTTATAAGCACAAATTAAATCTATATGTTAAACTGAACAATACACAATAGGACATAGACATATTACTTTGTTATAATACATTGCTCGGCAAGGGAATGTTATGCTTTAAACAGAATTGTACATGCAAATGAGGAATGAAAGTGACAGAGTGCAAGGGTTCCTTTATCCTGAGGGCTCAGGTGTGCTGTAAATTCATAGTGACATTTGTGACTCGCCGATCACATCTACTTTGTATTCATAATCTGCAGTGGAAGGCAATGTTTTTCTTCATGTCACCATCCTCGCTAGGTCCGTGATTTGTGACATGGTTATTTATAGCGCTCAGGTCTGGAGAAGGAGTGCAACGTAATCTTTTGAAGGAGTGTAATTAGAAACTCTCTCCTGTTTGACTCACCAAGATAATCTTGGCCTACAAAATCTAAAATATTGCATGCCACTTTAAATTGTGATGTGTTAAAGACAGCTAAGGGGGACCTCCGATGGATGATGTCACAATGCGTCTCAAAACCCAAAAAGACATCAAGTCAAGGAACATTCTGGAATTCCTGGTGTTGGCGATTGTTGGTTGATCCAGGACTGGGCATAGGGAACTGTTACGTTTGCACTGGCTGGTCCATTCACAAACTTCAAATATTAGTGACACTGATACAAACATCGTGCCCAAAGCTTTTAAAGTTTCAATTAGTTTGAAAATATATGCCATCCACGATCCACAAGAAATAATTTATCAGATATATGCAGAGGTAGGCCCAAGTGCCTTGGACACGACGAAGAGCATTTTGAACACAGTACTAAATTGGGAGGTTAACCAGAGTAAAGCAAATATGAATCCGAGTGATGTAATCACATTTTCGGGGGTCAGCAATCCCACAGGTTGTGTATTGCAGAACTGTTTACTTGGAGATAGAGAAGAAGCGGGTGCACTGCAATCGGCCACTCTAAAAAGAACAAACGCCGGGACTGTGTTACAAACATCAGAGCCATGAAACGGCTTAATCGTTTTCACCAAATATTAAATATAAAAGCATGGACCAATTTGTTGTGTGATTGAAATTAATCCAAGTGTGACATCCAGTGAATTCACCAAGGGAAGAAGGGATGGAGTGATAGCAGCAGGCCGAGGAGAAGCAGGAAAACAAGAGAACGAAAAAGGGAGAAAATTCGGACTAAATCAGAAGAAATTCTATTTTAAATAAATTTAGTCTTAAAAACTTATTGGACAACCACTTAAACAAGCCCTCGGCATTGCTGTGGTGGGGAGGGGGGGGGCGGGGAGAGGCAAGAAGGGAAAAATAGGGGAGAGTAAGGGTGACGAGACGCACGGGGAGCAGCAGCCTTTGATGTGCTGGCCGGCCGTGGGCAGTGAATAATTAGGGGAGGAGCAATGCCAGAGCACACGCTGGGGGAAGCTTGTGGGAGGGAGGCTGTCATTCCCACAACGATGGAGGAAATTTAATGGTCTAGCGCCTTGAACTCAAGAATTTAGAAAATATTTTATTAGGGCAGAATAGTGCGGCACTTACACAGTCGTCGAGACACTGCAGGGGTGGGGGAAATATGGTGTTCATGTCTGTTAGATCAATTTTTATTCACTAAACACATATCAATGTTATAAGGATGGTTTTGATAGCAAACAAAAAAAAATAACTTCTTTTTTACACCCTGATTACTTCTGGAGATATGTTGTTTGAAAATTATGTAAATAACGGACTTCCCTTGCCTCAATGAATGCAACTCGTTTTAATCAGCTCAGAAAGATGCAAAACTAGGTCGTTCCTACTGGGAATGATATAACTGGTGACCACTGGTTAAAACTACGTTATCTGTGTATGCTTACAACACTGACTGCTGGCTCAGAGGAAGCTACAATATTGTTTGGCAATGCACCAAAATACATTGTAGGAGAAACACAGCACAACAAATTGTCACATCACATTAATTATATGCTCTGGAACTTAATTATTGATCCAGTTTACGCTGCAAAAGATGGATTGACCCGGCTTTAATGCCAAAGTCGTTTACATTTGATCTTTACGCTCACTACACTAAGAAAGGCTGCCAGACTGGATTAAAGCGCATTGACTGATACTGTGGCTACCGAGCTAATTCTCTTGTCTGCAGACTGATCTTTCCATAGCGGCTTAATACGTGAATTCTGCTTTGAAAACAGGCAGATTAGTGCTATAAGACGGCCATTTTGCATTAGTGTATATATGCGGCCTCCTGGTAGAAGCGTAGCCATAGATTTGCAGAGTTAACGGGGATCTGTCCCTCTTAATTACTCGGACAGCCAGGACCAGGCATGCCGATAAGCAACCTGCGCTGGAAGGAGGGATGCATCGTGCATGCACGCGAGCGTGTGACAGGAGGCTGCCCTATTATCGTACAGTGTGTTGCATAACATTGCCAGGAAGGTCAGGTCACCAAAGCAATTGGCTAACGTCTGAGAGACCGAAAAGCGTCTCCCTGGATTACAGGCTGCTTATGAAAGCACTCACCAGGCCTCCATAGGAAAGACACAGAAACAGCCCAGCAGCTGACAAAGTAACACCACCTCAGGCTGCTGCAAAACACCTTTCACAGCCATGAAATGAGCCACGCATTGAAAAGGTTTGAAGAGAAAGGTGATTAATTGAGCACGGTCACCTGCAGAGCTCGAGCTGTTCCGAACTGCATGCGTGAGTAGCTCATGCAATCCAGGTGATATAGATTACAGTCTTCCTCTTTTGCAGGATGTAAAATAATGGGCATCAAATAATTTAAAAAAAATTGGAACCATCCGGTGTCAATTGGACTTTTACTTGACTGTAATTAAACTGGTACCTAAAAAAAAGTTAAAATAAAAGGAGACACGGCCTGGCGGCCGTGAAACTGAAAGTACGGCCGGCCATGAATAATTAGGGGATGAGAAATGCCCTGGGAGGAGAAATGCAGAGCACACGCTGAGAAGCTTGTGGGAGGGAGGCTGGGCTGCCTTTGATGTGGTAATGGGAGGCAGGCAGGCAGGCGGCTGGTGGCATTGTGCACGCGCTTTTTAGGGCTTGCGCTTGCGCAATGACCTAAAAAGCACATGCACTGGATGGAATCGCCAGTGGAATCGCCAGTGGTTGAACTCTGGATAAGCCACTATAGAGCTTCGCCAGCTATGTGCAAGCGCATCAGCAGGCGAGCCCTAAAAAAGAAATACGAGACCGCTGTTGCTACCGATTAAGAGCAAGCAGCGTGCCATGGTGCTTCATAAAAAAACATGTAAATAAGTTGAAATTGAGTTGGGCGAACCGTTTTTAGTCTATAGTCTATAGTTTAAGATTAGTGCGGCATTGCGCGGTATAGTAAAACAAGCTCTTGGCATTGTGGGGTGGTAGTTATGAAAGAGGAGGTCGGCTTTTTTTAGAGGTTGCCATTTCTAATGTCAATGTAAACGTTTAGCTACTAGAATGCAGTTTAAAATGTAAAACTATGTGCATTAAAATATAAGGTGACATGAAATAAAGATACCCAAGTGGGCTAACATCACAAATACCATAATGTGTTACCTTGCATGTTTTACGATTATCACCCACCTGATTCGGAAGAAGAGGGTTGTGATGGAAAGAAAGATAGTAGGAACACAGCCCCGGTCTGAGGTAACGCCACGTAGGAAGGGGGGGGCGTGGATTTTAAACAGACAAGCAAGAAGAGTTAACCCTTATTATACTACACGCAGAATTGCTCGAGAAGGGGTGTTCGAGATTACAAGCTAGCCATTCAAAGGATAATTGTTTACTGGGGTGACGGGAACGAAGGAAGTTGTGTGAGCAGGCCTGAAAAAAAAAGAAAGACGGGACCGCTGTTGCTGCCCATTAAGAGCAAGCAGCGTGCCATGGTGCTTAATAAAAAAACATGTAAAGAAGTTGAAATTGAGTTGGGCGAACCGTTTTTAGTCTATAGTCTATAGTTTAAGATTAGTGCGGCGTTGCGCGGTATAGTAAAACAAGCTCTTGGCATTGCTGTGATTAGGTGGGAGGAGAAATGCGGCTCGGGAGCAAATGGTAACGAGCGCGTGAATGGGAAGAGCGGCCGTGGGCGTTGGGAGGGGAAGTCGGAGAGTGCGAAGTGCAGGCGGGGGCGGGGGCGAGGAGCGGAGCCTTTGAAGTGTGTGTGGCTTTCATGTGGTGATGCGAGGCAGGCGGATAGAAGCGCGTTCACGAGACCACATGCACTTCTGGAAATGTGCATTTTTCAGAGCTTAGTTTAGCTCTTAGTTTAGCCCCAATAGTCTCGTCCTATTCATTCCTTGCGGAATGGAATAGGACAAGACCTAAAAATAACAGAGCATAACAAAACACAAATATGCAAAGTAATAAACACAAACCCAGGGCCCATTCCCCCATCACCCAACCCAACATTGACATTGAATGTGAGTGAGAAGACCGCGGGTGAGCTCAAGCCTATGTGGAAAGATTTAATCAAAGAAGCTAGATATCAGTAGTTGCAGTCGAATATACCAAAGAAAATGTAAATGTAGATGTAGTAGAATAAACAGTAACATTCTGATTATTACCCATTAGCAACTGTAGTAAGTGTGTGTTCATGCTCCTGTGTAATGGAATACATTCTATGTGATCTAGATGCCTACATAGTGGAAATATAGAGGTGTAGGACTAGCAGAAGCAGCCAGACCTAATAGGAAGAGGAGTGAACTATATTTATTTATAAAATTGTAACTGGGAGACCCTCTAAGGTGGCAGGTCCCTTGAGATGGTTCAAAAGCAATGCTCATAGCCCCATGTGGGTGTTACAGGTGTTAGGACTCGTGTAGAAACCCACTGTGGAGGCAGTAGTCTGTGCTCGGTTATACCCGATCCTGTGGACATTGAGGAACATACATATAGCAAACCTTAGGTTACCATGCTTAAAAGCAGTAACTGAACTGGAGAGCTCCTGATGACAGGAGTATTCTGAACTTTGCAAACACAAGGAGATGATGGACAGAGCACTGAAACTTTTGATACACTCACCCCCAGTATCGGATCTGGTTTGAATCCATCATCGTTCTTTAGCTCACTTCACCACCCCAGTTCAGACCCAGTCATATGCAAATCAGTCATGACCCTGTTCCTTATGGGAACAGCCTAGACCGAACTGCCAAGCCAGGTCTACCTTGGACCAGAAACTAGCATCCTGGGACCGGTTTTGGGGTAACACCTCTTATCAGCCACGCTAGTTTGAATCCAGTGGCAAAGTGAGCAAGAGACCCACATCTGAGTATACCCTGCCAACTTAGCGCAAACAAAGCAAACACAAGGAGATGATGGATAGAGCCCTGAAACTTTTCAAACACTCACCCCCAGTCACAGCACTGTTTTGAATACATCATCGTTCTTTAATTCACTGTGCCACCCAGTTCAGACCCAGCCATATGCAAATCTGTCATGACCCTTAACTTAGGGGAGCAGTCCACCCGAACTGCCAAGCCAGGTTTTCCCTGGACGGGAAACAAGCATCCTGGGACTGGTTTCAGGGTAACACCCCTCATCAGCTAGGCTAGCTTGAATCCACTGGCAAAGTGAGCAAGGGACCCATGTCTGGGCATACCCTGCCAACCTAGGGCGAACAAAGTAAGCACAAGGAGATGATGGACGGAGCCCTGAAACTTTTCAAACACTCACTCCCAGTCACAGCACTGGGTTGAATCCATCATCGTTTTTTATCTCACTTCGCCACCCCAGTTCAGACCTAGCCATATGCAAATCAGTCTCTGACCATGTTCGTTTTGGGAACAGTCCAGCCCAAACTGCCAAGCCAAGTCTTCCCTGGACCGGAAACAAGCATCCTGGGACCAGTTTAGCGATAACACCCCTCATCAGCCAGGCTAGCTTGAATCCAGTGGAAAAGTGAGCAAGGGACCCACGTCTGGGCATACATTGTCAACTTAGGGCGAACAAAGCAAACACATGGAGATGATGGACGGAACACTGAAACTTTTCAGACCCTCACCCCGTCCAGATCTGGGTTGAATCCATCATCGTTCTTTAGCTCTATTCGCCACCTCAGTTTAGACCAAGCCATATGCAAATAAGTCATGACCCTGTTCCTTATGGGAACAATTCAACCCGATCTGCCATGCCAGGTTTTCCCTGGACCGGTAACAAGCAACCTGGGACCAATTCCAGCGTAACACCCCTCAAAAGCTAGGCTAGCTTCAATCCAGTGGCAAAATGAGCAAGTGACTCACGTCTGGAGGTACCCTGCCAAATTAGGGTGAACAGAGCAAACACAGTGATCTGCTCTCTGGTGTGCACTCTGGTAGAAACAACTAGTGGCACTGAGCAACGGTACTATTAATGTATTTCTCCAAAGTGTAAAGATGATTCCAATAACAACATTGATATGTTGTTATATAATGGAGCACTTCCTAATGCAACTTTGCCTGGTCGCGTACGAGCACAGCAGCTATTTTGAGCTCTGCCTCTCAGCAGTCTATTCTTGCTGTGTTCCTGAAGTAAATACATTATTTTTCTCAAATGTTTGAGGAAATGTGAGGCACTTTTCATGTGCCACCATGCTTCAAAAAGCGGGAACGGTGATTTACGCTGCGTTTTGAGCTTTTTGGACTGCAGTTTCTTTGAAGTTCAGTCCCTGAATTTTTATTGAGAAAGAAAGAAAAAGTGCAAGGCAATGACAAAGCGATATTCGGGTTTACAGTACAGACTTACATATTGTGATGCAGAGAGCGTTCAATAACCACATTTCCCTTCCCCATATTGAACCAGGATGACAAAGTCCACAATGATCATTAAGCATTTAGTACTTTGTTGGATTAGCATGCTAACAGTACTCGTCACCTGTGCAAGCTCGAACAGTGCATTCCTGCACTAGACATAGTTGTGTCTGAGTGTTCAACAGTACTCGTCCCCCAGATGTCCTTGTGTAATCGTATAAATGCCTTATGTGGCGTAGGGCGAGGGCACCATGTCCCAGGCACATCCAGCAATGAACGTCTATCCCGCTGCAGTTCAGTTGTTGGAGATACACATATATTGTCTCTATATTTGTTCCATCTCCCCCACTTATGGTCCCACTTCTTTGGACACCCTCTATGCTTGAACACAACCTTCTTGATAATCATTGCCCTGTCCATATCGAAAGCCCAATCTCGCAGGCACTGGGCCTTCCCCACCCCCCACTTGTGTGCAATATTGCGTTATGCAATGGCCCACCCCATTGAAGCCCATGTTTGCTCAATTTGTGTGAGGTCTGTGGCTTCCCACATGCTAAGGAGGCAGAATTAGGGGGTAAAGGCTTCCAGGGTCTTACTGCACCCCCTCTCCATTTGTTTTGTAACCCTATCCCAGTAGTGTTTTACTATCGGGCAGTCCCATAGGATATGGAAGAAAGCTTCTGGTTCGTTGCAATTTCAAAGGCACAGGGGATCAGGTATTCTACCTAGTTTGAACAAGAGCTTTCCATTAAAATACACACAGTGGAGGATTTTCAGTTGGACCAGGGGCAATCTCATCGGAATAGCGACACATCTAGAAAAAGCCTGTGCGTTGCACCAGTCTTCTTCATCCATGCCCTCCAGGTCCCCATCCCAACCTTGGCGCAGGTTTTGCATAGGGTCAGGTTGATTGTTTAGCAGCTTTTTATAGGTAAGGAATATGGCTTTTTTGGGCATAGGTTCCAGTATCAATCTGTCTCAGGCAGGGGAAGCTCCTCGGGCAGGGCCTCTACAACTGCATGGCTAATCTGTAAATATTTCAAAGTCTTGGTTTGCGCTAACTGATACTTCGCCTGGAGGTCAGCAAATGTGGCCATTTTACCCCTCACCCACAAGTCCCCCACCGTTGAAATGCCTGTCAAGTCCCACTTGTCAAAACCAGGACGTTTGCTGAGCTGACCCAGCATATTTGGTTCCCAGAGAGGCGTGCCTTTTGTAAGTTTGTTATGCCAACCTCACTTCTTATTGATTTTGTGCCAGACCTCCACCGTACGGGATGTATGATGTTACAACGCATGCTTTTACCACGCAGGCTGTTACAACGCAAGTATTACAACGAAAACCTTTACAACGCATTACACTTGGGGGTGCTGGATAGTGAATAGTTTAATTTACTATTCGAACTCCAGTCCCCGTGGACACTAGGGAAGGTGTTGGATAGTAAATCAAAACTATTCCTTATCCTAGAGCGCCCCCCAGTGTAATGCGTTGTAATGGTTTTCGTTGTAATACATGCGTTGTAACAGCACTGCGTGGTAAAAGTTGTGCTGTAAAGGTTGCATACCGCTGTACGTGCTGTGGGTCCTGTGAGTTGAAGCTTACAAGGGTTAGTATATAGTGCTCTGTTATATCCCCCCTTCCCAAAAGCCAACGATCCATGCGAAAGTTTGGATCATCGTGTTCCCCATGCACTCACCGATTGATCGCCACCAGCTGAGAAGCATGGTAATAGAGACGTTTATCAGGTAGTGCAATACTCCAATCGTACCATCCCATTGTCAGTTTCTTTATGGCTATGCGCAGGGCCTGCCCTTCCCACAACAAACCTCTCAAAATGCTGTCAACACTGGCAAAATAGGCATCCGGGATCACATTTGGGGCATTTTGCACTGTGTACAGAAAGCGCGGTAGTGCTAACATCTTAAAAAGCGCAGCCCGCCCCAGAAGGATAAGGAGGAGAGATCGCCAGTACTTAGCATCTGATTGCAGCCGAGTCAAGGGCTGTAGCAGGTTGGATTAAAAAAAGAAAGTAGGATCTGGGTGGTAAAAATGCTGAGGTATCTGAAACCCCATAGGTTATATTGTAGCCCCTAGGGCTAAGCAGCGGTTCCCCCAATAGTACATAAAGTTGGGACGTGGTCTAGTTAATCGTATACCCCGAGTGAGAGCCAAATATGTGGAATATGTGGAGGACTCAGTGAAGGGACCGGGAGGGTGAGGCCAAATAGAGAAGGACTTCATCTGTGTATTGCGAAATGCGATCCTTGTGATCCTCTTTCCATTTCAGTCCCCTTATCTGCGGATCTCCTCTGACCCAGATAACCAGGGACTCCAACACCAGTGAAAATAGCAGGGGCGATAGAGGGCATCCCTGCCTGGTGCCCCACTGCAATGAGAATAACCGAGAAACATGGTTGTTGACTGTGACCTGCACAGTTGGTTTAGTATAAAGTAACCAGATGCCCTGCCAAGTTCTTGGCTAAAATGGCTGAAGTTATTAATCCCATCGTGAATCCTATTCTGAACTGCTCTCTCAGTGAGGGTGTGGTCCCTCAGGCCTGGAAGCAGGCGATGATCATCCCTTTGCTTAAAAAGCCTGGCCTGGATTCGGAGGTGTTGGCTAATTACAGGTCCATTTCGCTTCTGCCGCCTATGCCAAGATCCTTGAGAAGCACGCACACAAGGTGCTCTCCGATTTTTTGGAATCCCATGATTTACTGCACTCCACTCAATCCGGCTTCCGCACTAACCTAAGCACCGAAACAGCGCTTCTAGAAGTTTCGGAAGCAATTAAGGAGGTGCTGGACTCAGGAGGCAAAGCGATGCTTGTGATGCTCGATTTGTTGGCGGCCTTCGACACCGTCCCACATGAGGGTCTCCTCGCCAGACTTTATGAGATCGGTCTGAGGGGGACGGTGTTCAGCTGGTTTAGTTCATTCTTGGCCGGCCGCCGACAAACGGTCTGGGCCTCCTCTAGCTCCGCCGAGATGCCGTCACTGGGTGTCGGAGTCCCTCAGGGCTCAGTGTTGAACCCGACTCTTTTTAACATCTTTATGACCCCTTTGGCGGCACTAGCGGAGTCTTTCAGGGCCCATGACACCCGATGACACCCAGCTGCTCTTTACTTGCGGGAAAGGAGCGGATTTTGATGGAGAGAGTATCCGGGGTTGCCTTGGGGCTGTTTTTAATTGGTTCCAGCTCAACAGCCTCAAGTGCAACTCGGATAAATCGGAGGTACTTTTCTTCGGCTGCAGATCGGACCCAGACTGGCAGAAATGGTGGCCTGCGAATATGTTTCCTCCTGCAGGCTCCTCCCAGTTAGCCAAGAACTTGGGGATTAAGATCGACAATGGCCTGACGCTGCGATCCCAGATTCTTGGTCTTACCGGCACCTGCTTCGTGCTTCTCCGGATGCTCCGCAAGTTTCTTCCTATATTACCGGAGGAACATAGGAAGATAACGGTTCAGGCTATAATCGGTTCGAGAATGGACTACTCGAATATCCTCTACCTCGGCCTGCCAAGGTATCTGCTGCAACGACTGCAGGTGGTCCAGAACTCGGCAGCACGGGCCATTTTTGGATTACCCGGCCGTGCTAGAACCTCAGGCCTCCTGCAGTTTCTTCATTGGCTCCCTATCCGGAAGCGGATAGTCTTCAAGGCCCTGACCTTGGCCCATAAAGCTTTACATGCTTCAGGAGCAAAGTACCTTAAAAAAAGGCTAGCTTTTTACCATCCTGCAAGGTCCCTGAGATCGGGGTCTTTGTTTCTTGCCGTGGTCCCTCGTATAAAAAGGGCACGTATAGGAGGTCGATCTTTCAGACTGTTAGCTCCGCAACTTTGGAATACTCTGCCAGTGTCACTGCGTAGTACCTCCAATCTACTGGCGTTCAGGAAGGGCCTTAAAACCTGGCTTTTTACTTTGTAGATATCAGCTTTCACCGCTAGTTAGGGATCTCCCCACTTTTCTGTTTTTTTCTTCCGTTATGTTGTGATACAGGTGTGCAACAAAGCGCCGGGACACTCTTTGAGTAGCCGTGCGCTATACAAGACAAAAAATAACATAACATAACATTGATAAACCTGGGTCCGAAGCCCATCCTAGCTAATACTGCGAAGAGGAAGTCCCATTCAAAGGTATCAAACGCCATTGAGGCTTCCAGTAACAGCAGGACTGCATCCTCCCTGATAGTGTCTACTCTGCCAAGCACCCCATGGAGTTGTCGCAGGTTTAGGGCTATGTTCCTCCCTGGCATGAACCCGGATTGATATTGATGCCCTAGCTCGGTGATATAGGGGATAAGTCTATTGGCCAATAATTTTGCTAGTATGTTTGCCTCTACGGAGAGGAGAGATATAGGGCGATAGGATTTGCAGACTTCTGCTGGTTTGTCTGGTTTGTGTATTATCACAATAGAGGCCGTCCTGACTTCGGTAGCTAGGATTACTAGATCAAAACTTTTGGTATACATGTGCAGTAGGTGGGGAGAGAGCTTGGAAGCCATTGGTTTAAACAGTTCAATTGGGAGTATATTGGGTGCCATAGCTTTGCCAGAATGCATGGCCTGAATTGCTTTTTGGATTTTGGTCTCTGTAATGTCGCTCTTTAGGGAGTCCCTGTCCTGTGTGGACAGGCAGGCAACTTTAATGGTTTAAAGGAGGTCAGGAGCCATATGAGACTGGGATGTCTTGGAAGAGGAATAGTCCAATGAGAAGTGAGAAGCAAATGACGGGGTACACTGTCAGTACCGTTTATTAAGTGTACCCATCTGGATGCTTATTCCCTTTTTTCTACCAAGGCCAGAAGCCTACCCATTCGCTCGCCATGTTCATACATCTTATGGCGGGTGGTGATATAACATGTTTTGGCTGCTTCCATAAGCAACTGCTGGTAGTCAAAATGTACCATATTTAGTGCATGCTGTGCATCCGAGTCAGGAGCACACGCCAGGGCTCTTTCTTTAATCAGGATTTTCTCCTCTAGTTCCACTACCCTCGTGGCGAGTTCCCTCCTATGCCCCACCATCAGTGATAAGGCACGACCCTTAATGACAGCACCAAATGCCCCCCACAATATACAGGCTGAAGTGACCGATCCCACATTCTCTGCAAAGTAATAGTCAGTATCCTTGGTCAATGTTTCCCTAATGTGGGGTATTTTAAGAGCCCAATGATTGATAGTGAGGGCAATGGGAAGCCTGGTGTGCCCGAGGGTTAAGGTCGTAAGTATGGGTGAGTGGTCAGAGATTCCTCGCACAAGACACCTGGTGTCAGAAAAGACATGAACATTTTAAGAGTGCGTGAACATGTGATCAATGCGTGACTACCTATTTTGGGCCCCAGATTGAAACGTAAATTGTGTGGTAGCCGGGTTGAGCCAACGCCTGATATCCGTCAAGCCCATAGTGGATTAGGTGGGACCCCTCCTGGAGGGTCCCCGCATAGTGGGAGGCGATCCTTGGAACCATCATATGCAAGATTGAAGCCCCCCCAACACCAATAATCCCAATGGCAAATCAAGCAGGAGCGCCCGATGTCCTTTAACGCAGGATGCTGTAATCCGGGAGGAACATATATAGATATGATGTTAAGATCCTGACCCTCCTAAGTTCCAGATAGTGGTACATATCTAACCTGGTCATCAGTCCAAATCTTGTGGATCATGTAGGGACACCCCCTGCGGAGGAATACCGCAGCCCCCCGTGAACCTGAGGTAAACCCTGAGTGAGCGAACAACTGATACCCCCACCTATTCAGTGCCCCACAGGAATTGCCGACCAAGTGTGTCTCCTGTAGTAGAACAATATCCATTGCCTGTCGTTTCAGATATTGTAGTACAATTCCCCACTTGATCTTGTCTCCCAGGCCATTGACATTCCATGTCAGGAGTTTAAGACCTAGTGGAGGTGCTATTTATAGAGAAATGCGTGAGTGACATAGAGTCGAGACTCAAATTGGTTGCTCACGGCTGCATCAGAGGGGCAGTGGAAGTGGACGTGCAAATAGTGCGGCAATGAGATATGACGGGTGGTGGGAAGGTCCACGAGAGGACAAGTGAGCACACCACTAGGCACCCCCAGTTCTCCCCAGGATGCTGCCGTAGGATTCTGGTGATAAATATAGCATGTCATAGAAAGAGCAAATAAGGCATAGAACGATTAGACCCATTGACTAAAGAGATAAATGATAAGGACATTGCGCAAGTACAGAAACCCAAACACTAAAAACAAACCCCCTCCCCCCAACACCCACCCTGCCACCCTGCAAAACGGGTACAAAACTATCTGTCACCCCAAACTTGCAGAGCGCCTGCCGCCCACCCTCAACAGTGTTGGGAATGTGAATCAACCCTACTCCCTTGGGCAACAGTTGTGTAAGTAAGAACTACCAGGCCAACAATCCTGTAACATGTCAACCAGATATGGTGAATAAACCATTTCAATATACAAGAGATAGCATTATCGTGGCAACAGGAAAAACAGAACCAATAGGAAGTGGATCTAAATGGGCTCTGATCTGTCGGAGCCCATGCGAAAGGTGAAGCACTCTAAACCTGACAATCGCAATCAAATATATGCTAGGAAAGTCATCCAGCCAAAGGGGCAGTCACTTGTACTTGCCGGTCCCCAACCATTATCCCTTCGGGCTCTGAGTCACCGAGTCACTGTCGGGCGAGGACCCCTGCTGCCGGAGTCGATTGGCAGTGTTCCCAGTATCTCCCACAGGCTTATATGGCCGCTTACCAACAGTTTGCCAGCCCTCAAGCAAGTCCCAGGCGTCCTCTGGTCTGGTAAAGAGCCATAGTTTATCCTCCAACCCGCAGCTTTGCAGGAAACAACATGGCGTGTTTAATGCCTTGGTCTCCTGGTGCACGCTTCACCTCCAGGAAGCTACACTGCTGCTTCTGCACCCTTAGGGTGAAATCAGGGAAAAAGGTGACTTTACTATTGTCGATGGCCAACAGGGGAGCCGCCCTTGCCATCTGGAGTGCGCCATCTCGGTCGCAGAAATTAAACACTCTGGAGAGAAGGGGGCGGGGAGGCGCTCCAGGTTTAGGTCTGCCACCCGGCACACGATGAGCTCGTTCAATTGAAAAGCACTTGGAGAGTCCCCTTGGCTGGAACTGTTTGAGGACCAATTACTCAACAAAGAGATCAGCGGCCTGACCCTCTGCCCGTTCAGGCACCCCCAAAATTTGTATGTTGTTACGTCTCATGCAGCCTTTATAGTCGTCCAGTTGCAGGGCCATGGTCTCTTGTGTAGTTTGAAGTTCAGTTTCATGACGTTTGAGAAGGTTTGTATCAGCTCTTTGGTAGTGTTTTTGACGGTGCTTACGTGGTCAGACAACTTCTGCATGTCCGCTTGAATTAAAGAAACCTCTGTGGTGACTGTATCAATGCGAGTTTCCATTAAGGCACACACTGTTGTTATAGCAGTTAAGATGTCCTGCAGGCTGGGAACTGATTGCTCCCCTTGTGGCTTAGAGGTAGTGTGCTCCCCCTCCTGGCCCTTTTGCCAACCAAACAATTCCAGTTTCGCTTGAACCGCATTGCGACCACTGCAGCCGCTGGCCTTGATATCGCCTGCGGGCGTGATATGCCGGATAAAGGGCCGAGCCGTGTCAGTTACTCATCGCCGCCTGCAGTGAGCTGAGCCCACACCAACCTGTCGGCTTTAACCAGCAGGGCCCAGGCCACAACATAGCAGGATAACCAGGGAGCACCTCACCGGTAATGCAGCATCTTTATGCGGCATTTAATGGCTGGGGGAGTGGAGTGGCGGTCGGCCATAGTCAAATGGAACCTCTGCGCCCACCGCAGGAGACCAGGAACATCCTGGGCCCCCAAATCACACTCCAGCTATGGGGCAGCAAAGGGAGTGCAAGCTCTGGCGACCGTTAGGGGGTGTCCTGCGCTGCACTCTCGCGGTCCGCCGGGTCGCTGTAGGGCCGAGTCAGGCACGAGGGCACGCTGCCGGAAACACCGCAGACACCATGCACAGCTATATAATGGTAGGCCCAAGAGGAACAAAGGGCCAGGCGAGGTGTGCTAATGGAGGTTCTGCCCCAAGTCCAGAAACCACAGGCCCCGCTAGGACGAGGCGCCTCCCTAGGTATGCAGAAGTCCAGACCCAGACCAGCTATGGGTCCGCAGTGTAGCGGTGCACAGACAACCCATGTCCCACCAGGTGCGTCAGACTCACAGCCCAGAGGCAGACCACCAAAATTTTAGGCAGACAGCAGCTGGGGGTGGCGCACTCACCGTAGGTATCACCGATATCGGAGGCTCAACGCAGCCACCGTCACTCAGGCGTAAGATCCTCCGCCAGGCCCCAGCTGTAACTCAGGCAGGGCAGGTAATGCGGAGGTTGCCACGGGATGCCTCCAGCTCCACAGGAGACGCCAAAAGAAAGGCTGTGCACCTCACCCGGCCCACAAGCAGATCAGTGTGGGGTCCCTCTTCAGATGCGTGGAAGGCAGGCTTAGCTCCAGCCTGGGGCCCGCAGCAATAACTTACATGGGCCAACGACTGCCCACAGGGCACAGCAACACTCTTGGGCCGCAAGCAGTCTGGCCGCCCCACGAAAGGACAAGTGCGGGGGTGGCGCGCTCACTGTCAGTTCTGTTGGTGCAGGGAGTACAGCGCAGCCTCTCAGGCTCCAGCTCCCCCAACAGGCCGCAACCGCGGCATATATTAGAACACACGTCCGGCGGATTGATGGGGCACTCTCGGAGCTGCAAAATCCGCCCAGCCGTGCAGGACACAATATCTCGAAGTGAGAGCCTCCGATTGAGGCCGTTCTTCAAATAATTGCAGGGCACAACATCAGGGACGGCTGGGCTCCACCACAGGTATTACAGGCCAGGGCAAGATATTATATTCCGGATTGATCAGGAGTGGCGCAACAGAGCTTGGATACCCTGTGACCATTTCTCTAGGCAGTTGGCCATGCCACCCCATACTGAGTTTTTGAGGTGAAATATTGACAGCCCTAGTAAGTTGAGCAAGACATTACAATTCTCTTATGGAGAGATGATACCTTTAATGTCCACCACGGCTAAAAACAGTGGTCATAGAACCAAGGCAAATAGAAAAGGCATTCACCCATGAACTCCTCCACTCAGGCCACGGAAGGTTGCCTGAGCGCTAGCATTTGTACATAGCCATTTAACTTTGGCTGTGAAATTCAACCCTTGTCTAGTTTTCTCCAGAGTTGTGAATAAATATTATCTCCACAGTTTATTGCCTTCCCCGCATCAAGGGAGACCACAATGGCCTCCTCTGGTGACTTTAAGGAGCAACATAGTAGGTGGCCAAGGATCTCCCTGGTATAAGGCTTGCTTAATATTCATGAATAAAAATAGGAATCATTATGTAATGTGTATTTACCAGCAACTTGATTTTGCTGCACATGTTAATCAACGAGAGAGGCCAGTAACTGGTTGGGTGCACTGGGTCATTAAGAGGGTTAAGGTATCAATCAAAATGAGTCTTAGAGTGTAGCTGGGCCATTGCTTTGTGACAGACAGCAGCTACAGCAGGGAGGAGGAGTGGTGGGCACTGCAAGTGCTAATGTCGGTGTGGCCGGCTGTCTTATGATAGCCAGCCTGACATGCACACTTAGATCTCTCCAACCCGAGCTGTGTTGCACAGCCGTGTAAAGAACAGGCACAGGCTCCCAGTCCTTGTGTGACAGCCAAACCAGCCCACTCCAACTAATACTGGCATTTCTCTTATGCTGCATAATAGTACTACCTGCATGAGAGCAGCATCTAGATCGAAATAGGAGAGTTCACAAAAGTATAGGAACCTGTGCGCTGGTCCATGGACTGCCGGGACAGGAGCATAGCAGTGAGGCCGTTGCCGGCAGGTAAGTACCCTTTTCTACTTTTTTGTTATTTTCCCCCAGCGCTGCCCTACCACTTTAATTTGACAGCAGCTGCCACTGTAAAGCGTTGCTGTAAATGTGGGTGTGCTGAATTTGTACAATTCCACAGGGAATCTGTTTTTTTTTTCATTTTACTGTAGGTTAAGTCAGCAATCATTGTCATTATGTCTTGTTTGAGGATCTCTCCTGCTAGGAGGCCTTTGCCCTCCTCAGATAGTGATGGCAAAAGTCAATTCTGGACCAAATTCTGTGTGGACTGAACATGTGCTCATATTGTATGTCTCTTTGGTGAATGAAACACCATATGTCAACTAGTGCATTGTCATCTATCAAATCCTTTATGGTCACCCTACCATTGGCATTCTTTTTTGCCCAATGATCCAGAGCAGTGGAGGAATAGATCTACAGTCAGATACCCATCCCCTTCAACCGATACAAGAGTTTGGGCAAATTCCCGGAACAATCTGGCTAGAGATGAGAGAAGGGAAACTTGAAAAATTGGGCATGTACTGGGCTTACAATTAAAATTTTGTCTAAAGTTCAGATTTTTGCGAATACACTCCTCAGGGCCCGGTCCATGTCTTTAGCACTTTGCATGCCAGTCATTTTCTAATAAGGATAGCCACATCACATTTATTTGATATCCTGGAAGAGGTCAATGAGGGATGTAGGGATGGCTACTACAGATCACCTTGACAGCCAAGGGCCGTTTGTGTGTACCAGATTCTAACATTGACAGATGTGAATCCTGAAGGAGGGCAATGCTGACATATTTAGAAGAAAGATATGACAGGATCTTCTTTCCTTTCAAGCCGATGAAGAAGACAGCTTTAGAATCACTCACTTTCCTGCACAGAAATCTGAATATGCCCATGAAAATGATTCAAATCTCTGCTAATAAATGTTCCTGAAATAGATAAATCCCCGATAACATCCCTTTCTTTATATTTGAAATATACATATATATCTAAAGGTGTTCCCAGGCTGTGAAAATTGTGTAGTGTCTTGACGTTGTCACTGTGTTTTAAAATAGTGCACTCGTTGTTCTATTTAATTTGCAATTGTATTTACTTTTAAATATTTGTATTTAATTATCTTTGAATGTAATTATTTGTAGAGCACACAGGTAGACACATAGAGAAACAAAATATGTTTTTACATTTGGTCTATTATTTTTATATGTAACTCTTAATAAAAAATATTTTGGCCTGTGTACATTCATGCAAGGAAATTCAACTACTTACCAAAGAAGGTTGGAGATGAAAAAAGAAAAGTAAAATGTCTTAACAGTAACTCGTTAGGAGGGTTTTACAACTTCCGGGAGCACTAATCTATTAATTGTAAATATGAAATCTGTGTCTGTATATAGCTTTTTGAGCCTCTAAAAAAATCGACTTTAAGGTATTCAATAGAACAGTGAAACTATGTAATGCTTAGCGAAATGTATCTATTTTTTAAATTAAGGACGTATCAATCAAGAAAGAGGATGGATAATCTAAGATGCCATGTGGAAAGTGGATGCTGGAGCGATGCCAGAACTAGTCCCATAACTATTTTCGACAATTTAAAATTATATTATTGCATCAGGGATTTAAACCGATAAACAGCTACTTTCATATCTGCATTAACCCCTGAGTGCTCATTTACTTCATTGTGCTTTGTGGGGAAGGCTTGAAGTATAACCACTCCTAATCTTGCAACATGGTGATCAAGAGTGGCTCTCATTTGCCATGAATATAAAATGGTGGTCTTCTATTGTTCATTAAATGTTCAGAAACTTTGACTCATATTCACAAAGCCGCCTGGCTTACTGGCCCACATAGTTTACAAAAACTATTTAAATGTTACTCGTTGGCCAGAGCTTTGAGATCCTCTGACACCTTCTCTGTCCTTCCTCCATAATTCCATACAATAGGGAGAAAAGGCGCTCAGCAGCACATGCAGGAGTAAAATTATGGAACACTCTTCCTCTCAATCTCCATGTGGTAGCTGATAGTTTATGATGTTTTAAACATCTTAAAACCTGGCTTTTTACTAATAATTAATTTCCTCAGTGTTATTGGTCCCATTCAGTTTGGCTGCTTTCGCCCTTCCATCCTGCTTTTTTTTTGGATTATAACGCATTGAAGCTCTTTTCTTGAGCATCGGCTGCTCTCTATAAACCAAAGCCCGAAATCAAAATCTGTAGTGAAGAACCATAGACAATCAGCTGACAGACCACTGTTGGAAGTCCATATTTTGCTCAGTAAACCAGCCTTTTTTCTCAAATGGAGAAAAATTTATCTAAGAACTTACAGAAAAAATGTCCTTAATTGAGCTTTCTGAAGCACCAGCCATATTTCCTTGATAAAATCATGAGAGATAATTTCTTTCTCTCAAAGATGGTTTCATCAAACCCCAGCAAACAATCAGCATTTTCCACAGGTCTAAATCACATTTGTGCTCACCATAGTTTCTATAATTAGTATGACACCGCATAAATGATATCTATTTTGACTAAAATCGCCCTTTTTTATATGATCCTGTTTGCCATTCATAAGCAGGCCTTCACTGCAATTCATCCTAATAGAACAAAAAATGGTGGTGCCTTATCGCTTAAAAAAATAAGGTATATGAGTTTTTGTGAAATGTTGCTTATATAGTAACTTTGGAAAAAAACACCACCTATCAAACTATGGCGCCCATTAGGATGGCGGACGGACCTGCGTCCGTCTGCCACCCCCGAGGTGGAGGGACCGTCCGCAGGGGCAGCGGCGGTCCCTCCGTAGGAATTAGGATGTGACCGTCACCCTGGCTGTCACATCCCCTATCTTTAACCTTGCGGCGGGTGCAGCTTGAAGCAGCACCCGCCGCAAGGTTAAAAATGCATGTATTGCATTTACATGCACAAAGCGGCAGGCACCGCGCGGTGCCTGCCGCCTTGTACATGTAAATGCTATGGTACCCCCCATGTGCACCTCCCACCCCCTGACACCCTGGGGGCCCCCAACGGGCCCCCAAACTCAAAAGACCACATGCTTTTCCACAGCGGAAAGCCGCCGTGGAAAAGCATGTTTTCTGCCCCATCCTAATATGGCTGGCGGTGTCTGATAGACACCGCCACCATATTAGAGCTTTTCCGCCACGGTCGGAAGGCGACCGCAGCCGAAAAGCGGCAGACGGTTTTCCCTTCTGCCGATGACCACCCAGCCATCCTAATCTGGTGGGGGGTCTTTGAAGGCACTGCTGCGGTGATTCCACATCCTCCGGGCAGGCGGTGGCTTCCACCGGCCCGGAGGATGCGGAATCACTGCAACCCTAATCGGCGCCTATGTTCTGAATTTCATCCAAAACTTTAAGAGTGTGATTTCAGAAGCAAAAATATCCAAGTGGGAGGGCACCCCTCGATAATGCATTTATAGCAATCCCAAATGACATAATAAACCACAAGGATTAAAGCTGAGTGGTTTGCAAAAGTCACAAGAACTAGAAATGGCTTTGTTGGACCATGAAACTCTTTGTACCATATGTACAAACACATTTCCCATAGATACACACTGGGTAAAACCCTTTGATACATCTGGCCTGTTATCTTTTATGACGTTTTTATATTACATATTTATTTGATTAAGTACACGAGAAAAGACAAACTGTTAAGTCAAAGCACAAATTCAGTGTTATTTACCTGGCACATTGCCTGACAGCAGGTGGTTCTGTGAAGAGGTTTGCCGCTGCAGTGGGAACAGTTTCGAGATGAACTGGAGCAAGACCTCCCAAAATAATGTCCCCTTCCTGGGAGTAAGCCTGAATGTTGGTGGAAGTGAGGTGACAACCTAGTGGGGGAATACACTCAGCGGCTGCCAAAATGTAAAACAACAGGTAAAGGCGTAAAATGAGGCGTAGAGTCGTCATATCCCAGCTCAGAGCAGTCTGAAAGGTACCTGATGAAAGAAAGGAATAAATCAATACACTAACAAAGAAGTGGACAGACGGATGGACGCATGGCTGCATGTAGATGTTGCATGGATGGATAGATAGAAGGATGGATGCATGTATAGATCAACAGTTGACTCGACTGTTTAAAAAGTGCATGCTTTATGTAAGGAAATAAACTAAAGTATAAATTAAAAGCACGTTCATTTTATATATGAATATGTGCCAATAAGATATTTTAAAGGCTGTTAAGAAACACATAACCATGCCCCAGCACTCATTAACAACCATCTAGAGTATGAACTCATTACCTACCTCTCCCTCAAACTCATTCCTTGCAGAACCAAATTCCTCCTCCTTGACACCCATCAGACCAATTAGGGATTGGAAATCTCTCCCTGCTCTGCAGTACTTCTATTACAATTCTACACACCAAGGAGAATATTTATTCATATTTATCCGAGGTTTTGTGTCACCCTGTGCCACGTAAGGCCATACAGGGCAGTGCAAAACCTACAATGTGATTTATCAAGTCATGCAAGACCACCCTGCGTGGCTTGGGAAATCTAGTGTAACACAAGGCAGCTCACATCGCTTCCTTGTGTTACACTGCGTGGTGAGGGCGTAACATTGCTGGAGAGTGAGTGTTCCCACTAATCCACCCATGTATCCCGACGAAATCTCAGACTTACTAAGAGTGGTAGACCAGAGAATGCGACAGAATTGTACGCCTCCCCACCAGAAGAGAAATATCTTAATATCTCCCTGCTGGTTCCTGTTTCTAAGTGTGCGGCAGAAAGAGCAATATGCCTCTGAGGATTGTTTTGTGCAGGAAACCGCCCCTTTCTGTACAAAAACAATCCTACCTACAGGCCATTAAGCGCCAGTGCTGGAAAACGACATGAATGTGCTGTAGAATCTTAAGTACGACGCATTCCTGTCATTCCCCTATCACGCAGCCAGCCGCAGTCGGTAGTGGGATGACCTGCAGGGCGGTGACGTGGGGAGGGGGAGGGGCAGGGTGGGGGTAGTAATGTAATGATTACGGAGTTTTACAGGTAAGTAAACATATTAATAAATCAAACGAATTTCGTTGTGTGCACTGCATCACCAAATGCGATTCAGTGCACGCAATGAAATTCATTTTATGTTTTTATATGTTTACTTACCTGTAAAACTCCGTAATACATACAGTACTAACCCCCACATTGCCCCTCCCCCTCCCCACGTCACCACCCTGCAGGTCATCCCACTACCGACCACGGCTGCACGCAGCGCAGCAAGGTGACCTGCAGCGCTGCATGATTTGTTCATAAATATGCCCCCAGGTCTTTAGGTTTCTTGTGTGCTGAATGCTTTAGCAACACACCTCCTAGATATTAACCACATTGCTGCGGCGGTAATTTTTCTGCTGTGCAGCTTTTTTCCAAAAGCCGCGTTACATGACGAGCTCAGCTCGTCATCAGCACACGACCACCGTGGCTGATGACGAGCTGAGCTCGTCATCAGCAGCGAAGGGGTTAAGGATAGCTTTCAGGAAACTCAGGTCACACATAGTCTAAGTTCTGCTTCATCATTAGTCCACGTAGAGGAGTTTGAAGAGGCAAAGGCAGCATTTGTTTGAAAATAACCGTTTTTCCCGTCATCTATGATCAAGTAGCGGCCACTTGTTTGTGACCTCTTTTTTCTCACTGCAAAAATTAAACTGCATTGATGAGGAACATTTTAACGCATTTCCGAAATATCTTCCAAAGCACCTCATGAAGGTGTTCCAAGTTTGCCGACTGTGATGTGCTTCAAATGAAAAGAACCACCATGCATTCGATATAGTGATTGCTGTAGCCTACTCTTAGAGACAGTTCAAGTGTAAGTTAATTTTCTTAATTTCCCTCTCTCCCTTGTCTTTTCCATGTCACTACCTGTATTTCACTTGCTTTCTTTCTTTGAGTAGCTGCCATTAACTCTCTTTTTCTCACTTTCACATATCCACCCTCTGGCGCTACACATTTATTAATTTAGAGGTCTTTGTGAAGAGGTACAAACCACAAAAATGGTTACCCCCAAGCACGTGGGAATCTCAAGACTGCGATGTGAGGCAAGAGTGAACAACAGTGCCTGGTCCAAGGTACCCGAGAGCAAAATCAAAGCATTAGAAAGCATGGCCCTAATTAGAATGATAATCTCATTTGGTGGGTGGGTACCAATGCCTTTCTTGAGTGGTAAAAAGCCATAAAAACATAAGCAGAGGAAATAAGATGCCACATTATAAAACTTGAAAGGGAGTGGTTAAGGTAATTCCAAAAACCAAAACTAGTGGGAACATTTTAACTCAGTTCAGTTCAATTAACTTTTTTCGGTCATACTTAAATAGACCACAAAAGTGCAGTGCGAAGACATGCGAAAGGACATCATAAAATAGTACAGATGCATTTAAAAATCCTGGAATAAGAATACACTCTTCATACACACATCAATTGGGAGGCCTGGTAGAGACTTTCTAAAATGGACTGGCGAGTCAGAAAGGTATCATCAAGATAATTTTTGCTGCACACAAACAATCAATCAATCAATCAAGGAATTTGTAAAGCGCGCTACTCACCCGTGAGGGTCTCAAGGTGCTGGGGTGGGGGGTGCTGCTACTGATCCTACAGCCAGGTCTTGAGTAACCTCCTGAAGGTTAGTAGGTCTTGGGTCTGATCTAGGAGGATGGGGAGGGTGTTCCACGTCTTGGCGGGGAGGTAGGAGAACGATCTGCCACCAGAGGTCGCTCCACAGATGCGGGGGATGGTGGTGGGGGCATGGTCAGCGGAGCAGAGGTGGTGGTTCGGGGTGTAGAAGGTGAGACAACTGTTGAGGAATGCTGGTCCGGGGTAGTGGAGTGCCTTGTGTGCGTGGGTGAGGATCTTGAAGGTGATCCTCTTGTTGACAAGGTAGCCAGTGCAAGTCTCTCAAGTGGGGTGTGATGTGGCTGTGTCGAGGGATGTCGAGGATCAGGCAGGCCGAGGCTTTCTGTATGCATTGTAGTCGTTTCAGCATTTTGGCCGGGGCTCCCGCGTAGAGGGCATTTCCGTAGTCCAGCCTGCTGCTGACGAGGGCCTGGTTGACCATTTTTCTTGTGTTGGTGGGGATCCACCTGTAGATCTTGCGGAGCATGCGGACAATATACGTGTGATCTTGGCCAGTAGCCTATTCCATCTTTATAATTGGTTTGCTATTAACACAGTACATTCCAACTCTATGAAGATGTCTGGTCTTCTCACACACAATGTTAAATCAAACTTATAGAGGGGCACAACCATTTGAATAGGCTACCCAAGCAATCTCCTCACCCTTAACACCAACTTCAAAAAAGTGTATACAGTAAGCATAATCTCCTCCGAACCATTTGATTGAAGAAAGCGCAGTGCATCAATGCAATGGTGCAAGAGAGTGCTTAATCAGTAAGGGCTTTAACACCTTGGCTGCTAGAGGTTTTCCCCTGCGGCGCTGCATTCTCTGATTTCCCATTATTCATGACGAGCTCAGCTCGTCATAAGCACACAACAAAAAAACAGAGGACCTGTGATGGGAATAAAAAGTGCAGAAGAACGTGACATGTAAAGTGCTCTGTGCAGATTTCTGATTCCATTGAAAAGATGTCAGGCCATGTGACCTGTTGTTGCATTGAGGGGAGGTGAATAATCTATGAAAATGACGTAGCCGGAACCTAAGAATAATAAAATGCTGATAGTGTGATGTGGTATGCAGCAAAAATTGGCAGAATCTCTGTAGAGGTGTAGGTTGCATATATGAAGCCACTGTGGAGAGTGCTAATGCCCTTGGCCACCTCTCTTCCTCCTGATAGATGTAGCATATGGCTCTAAGTATGTTTTTTGTCTAGCATCGGCAAGGATCGTTGGGGGTCTAAGGACCATTCCTGGCTACACAGATCCATGGCCGAGTCCCTAATTATCCTCAACCATGGAATCTTCAATCCTCAGGACAAGGTCAAACAATCCTGAATTAACAATCAATTAATCAGCAGGGTAGCTTTGGCCCAGACCCTTCGCCATATTATCATGGGGTGGGGGGGTTCTTAGGCCATCTTTAAATCTTGAAACTCGCTCACCTTTCTCCACGACATCTGTAACTCCCGCGCAGCGGATTTTATCGCTGACACGGGCAAAACAAAGCAGTGTTAGGCTTTTCCTCGCCGTCCTCGGCACCAAGCAGGGACACGCCCCCTTTGACGAGGCCACGTCCTCTTCAGACGTCACTTCCCCCCTATAAGTATGTGCCACTTCCGGACGCGCAGCGGACGGGCGCAGCGGGCGCGCCGTCAGCGCGCCGAAGGCGCGCCAAAGGCAAGCCCGTCCTGGCCCAGACGGCCTTAGGCCTAGACACTATGCCCGACTTTCAAAGGCGCATCACCTACACCCAAGATACGCTTCGAGCTTGGAACACAAATAAACATCCCCAGTGTAAGTACATCCTTAAGGAAGACACCCCATTCACGGGCTGCACCCTCTGCAATCCGACAGAGGAAACGGAACACGGCCAAGCACTTCGACTCGGCCTTCTGAACTGCAGGTCTCTTGTAAGACATGCTCATGAGATAAATATCCTCGTCCAGAATTCTATGCTGGACATATTGTTTCTGACAGAGACATGGATGACACCAAACAGTGACTTCGACATGGTCAATGCAGTCCCACCAGGTTATCAAATTTGCTCTTTGAATAGACCAGTCGGCAGAGGCGGCGGGTTAGCAATACTTCACAAAGATTATTTCACTTGCAGAATCGACAGTGGAACTGTCAAAGACTGTGAAAACTGCAACTTCACTTTCCAGATCTCGCCAACAATCTCACTGTCAGGACTACTAGTGTATCGACCGCCAGGCTCACTAGGGGAATTCTCCGGTACCTTGATGGATCACATCACACTAAAAACAATTACTGCTTCCAATTTTCTCCTCCTAGGAGATCTGAATCTGCATTTCATGGACCCTGCGGATAACACCGCAGCTAACCTACTAGCAGATCTTGCATCAGTTGACCTACATCTTCTGAACTCAAAAGCTACCCATGAGAAAGGCCAGCTTTTGGACCCGATCTTTACAAATATTAGGAACCTCAAAACCCAAGATCCCACCCCCCTCCCATGGACAGACCACCTACTGGTCCCCATGTATTGGTACCTCCAAATCACCCCGGCTCTAACACAGAAAACCAGGACACTCGGGAGACGGTGGCACAAGCTGATACCAGAGGAATGGGAAGCTAAGTTAGGAGAATCCACCGCACCTCTCTCCTCGGATCCCAACACGGCGGATAGAGAATTTAACGGTTGGCTCACCCACTCCCTAGACAGCCTTGTCCCACTAACCAGCACCCTTAAACACATCAAAAGGATCAACCCAGCTCCATGGTACACACCTTCCCTGAACGCATTAAGGAAGGAGTGCAAAAGAACAGAACGCATTTGGAGGAAAGATAAGTCTGTGAAGGAAAAATACGCTTTTCAGTTATCCATGAAAACGTACAAACTAGCACTTCGTAATGCCAAAAGTGCCTTTTACGAGGAAAAAATAAAGAATTCCTCCTGTTCAGCAAAGGAGACCTTCCTTATCCTTAAAGAGCTCCTCCATGTCCCTGACCCCCCACAAAAACCTATGGACCCCAAAGCAGCGGAAGAAAAATGTGTCAATCTAGCTACCTTTTTTGACGAAAAAATTAAAAAAATCCTTGCCTCCCTTCCCGCTGCTAAACCAGACACCACTGGAAATATTAAGGACTTACCTCCCTTACAGAGGAATTCCTCTGCGAAACCCGACACACCCCAGCTGGCGTTATTCGGCCCGGTCACTATGGAGGAAGTTGCAGCAACATTTGCTTCAATCAAGAGTGGCGCCCCCAGTGACCCAGTACCCATAAGATTTCTCAAAGATATAACCCATACCGTAGTGCCCCCGCTGACCGCCCTAATCAACACCTCTTTAGCCCAAGGTGAAGTCCCTTCGAGTTGGAAGGAGGCGGTCGTGAAAGGGCTTCTTAAGAAACCATCACTAGACCCTGAGGATCTATCAAATTACAGACCAATCTCTCTCCTCCCTTGGATTGGTAAGGTCGCTGAGAAACTTGTAAATAAAAAACTGTCTCAATTCCTGGAAACCAACCATCTCCTTAAGAACTCCCAGATGGGTTTTCGACCAGGTCAGGGCACTGACACCGCTCTCCTCGCAGCAGTGGAAAAGACCAGAGAAATTCTCGATACAGGAGGATCAGTGGCAGTGGTCCTCCTGGATTTGAGCGCGGCATTCGACACTGTCAGCCACCAGGTCTTAACCCAACGCCTAGAAAACATCGGAGTGAAAGATACAGCACTGAAATGGCTCTCGTCCTTTCTTTACCAACGCTCTTTCCAAGTCTGGGAATGTGAAGGCCGCTCCCCCGCCATCCCCCTCCGGTGTGGTGTGCCACAGGGCTCATCACTAAGCCCCACGTTATTTAACGTGTACATGGCCCCACTGGAGGAGTTGGTCTCCCCATTTGGAGTCACCATCGTCAGTTATGCTGACAACACTCAGCTGGTGGTAACTCTCTCTCACCCCAAGCTAGAGCCTTCCAATCTCCATGACTGCCTCTCCAGTATACATCAATGGATGAGCGACTCAGCACTGAAATTAAATGGGTCAAAAACGGAGATCCTTCTCCTAGGTCAAAAAACACTGATTCTACCCCCAAACATCTGGCCCTTCTGTATGGGTGAACCCCCTGCCCCTAAGACGGAAGTTAAGAGTTTGGGAGTATGGTTAGAGAAAGATCTCACCTTCAGAACGCAGGCAAGGAAAACGGCCGGAATCTGTTACGGCCTACTGAGATCATGTAGAAAGGTGCTCTCCCTACTCCCTTTACAGACCCGACTACTGCTGATCCAAGGCCTAATTGTGTCCAGGTTGGACTACAGCAACGCCATTTATTTAGGAGCCCCGGAAACCACTCTCCAAATACTACAGAAAACCCAGAATGCCGCTGCCCGGCTGCTCACGAATACCCCAGCCAGAACATCAGCCAAACCCGCACTGAAAAAACTACACTGGCTTCCGATAAGGGAAAGAGTGAGATTCAAGGCCCTATGCCTGGCTCACAAAGTACTTCACAACGCAGGCCCACCAATTCTCAACAACTGGATCACACCCTACAGACCGACAAGAGCGCTTCGATCGGACCATGAAAATCTTATTGTGGTTCCCAGGGTGAAAAAGGCCCGCGCAGGAGGCCGCCGCTTCTCAGTCCACACAGCGAAACAATGGAACGCGCTCCCCTTGAAACTTAGATCAGAACCTAACCTCCTGCGCTTCAGGAAATCTCTTAAAACCTTTTTTTTCCCTTAAACTACTTTCACCCCCGTACCTTCATCCATCAGGACCACGAGGTTTAGCGCTGGGATACTCTTGGGTGACTACGCGCTCTATAAAAACCTAAAATAAATAAATAAATAAATAAATCTTTAATATGTAGAAGCCCTAATTCCTTATGACTAATAAAGGAGGCGGTGGATGGTGGTAGGGCCAGCAAGCGTAGTGTAAATTTATTTTCTGTTACCTATTGACCTCAGACTCCGACCCCATCTGAAGCTGCGCCAACACATTTTCGGTGGTAAATGGCAAGCATATGGGCAAGTAACCTTTTACCTAAGGAAGCTGAAAAGGACAATACAGCATTAATGCCTATTGTCAGTTGGTTGTTCCTAATTTCCAGTTGTAGCAGCCAGTATCCCCTGCAGTTAAACATGACCCCTAAATAGCCAACGTTGTGCACATGTTTGACAGGAGTGGTTTGGAGCCGAAAAGTACATTTCAGGGCTTATGGTTTCCACTGGACATTACAAAGGATTTGCTGATGTAATCCAAATATCTAACCCCTCCATAAAGGATGTAAAGGCGTCTAGGAGTTGTTGTAGAGCAACAGCTACGCTGCCCATAATAACAGCATCGTTGAAATGCAATACCACCGGTATTGGACATTTCCCAATCTGGAGCTTATCACCACACCTAGCTACGAGTTCCCTCTCCAGGTGGTTAATATTGAGGGAGAATAGAGAATGCACAAGGACACATCCTTGCCTGACGCCCCTGCACACCCTAAATCTCTTGGAGCACATTTTTACTCTATCCAAATATGTACCCGAGCCTAAGGATTGTAACACATGGTACTCAAACCTGTTTGGCTTAAGAGGATAAAGTTCTGGACTTCACAATTGATAATCAAATTGACCTCATGTTTGTCACCAATACCTGGATAAATGAAGCCTTTGGACCTGCTTTCTAGTTAATCACTCTCCGCTCATGTAAAATAACAGGAACCGAAAGATCACCGGGGAGGGTGGTGAATATTGCAGGCTTTTTTTTAAAGATCTGACCCGCTTTTAACGTGGCATGACCACCTCATTTGAATATATCTGTTTTTTTAAAGTTATCTAAATCCTAATAACCCTATTTAAACCTAATTTATTGTCCTCAAACAAAAACACATGATTTTGAGTGTAAG
Source organism: Lissotriton vulgaris (assembly GCF_964263255.1). NCBI lineage: Eukaryota > Metazoa > Chordata > Amphibia > Caudata > Salamandridae > Lissotriton > Lissotriton vulgaris. Next base: position 1,298,144,107 of record NC_141695.1, on the reverse strand, counting down.
TGCTTAGGAAATTGCATACCTCTAGGTTACAAAACAGAAAGTGATGGATGGCTGAATATGGAACCCTTGAAAACTGTCTGTCCCCTCTCATCCTCAATGTAAACCTCCTGCATGATGTTTTGATGGGTATTCAGGTAGAATTATAACATTATGCATTGATATTAAAGTAATATTTCAACAGTCCAATAATTCCTCGAAAGAGAGAGAAAGAGGTGGGAGAGGTGTTCTCTGAGATCCATGCATGGATGTATGACAGTGTTCTAAGCTTACATGAGTGCAAGAAGGAATTCCATAATTTGAACTAATAATTCATATAATCCATTCAGAATTAAGTAATCACAAATATCAACAAAAGATAACGTGAAAACACTTGGTCTCATTCTCTACTCTCATTTATCCGTGAATGGGTTCTTTAAATAATATCATCTCCTCGTCAAACTATTCACAGCTCAAACTGTTGTGGGGATCATGCTGGATTCTGAAGGGAATGACACAGGCAAAAAGGCAAGAGCAATACCTGGGACAAAGCTAGGTCAATGAAATGAATTGCTAGCCGGCAGCTTTTGGGTTAACAGGGCTAAATAGAATTGTGTTAATTCAGCAGTGAGGGCAGGAGTGAATCTACCATGTATTCTCTATATTTTCTGAAGATGCATTGACTCCCACTTGCATCTAGAAGTTGCTTCTGAGCTTTATCACTTTCTCATAGAGTGCCAAATAGGGAGCAAAAATTGCTTCAAATTCACCAGCCCATTGATTCCTGTGATCAGCTAACAAGAAACTGCTGACCCCCACAAAAGCGGTGTAGGAGAATCGGAGGAAAGGCGCTGCTTAGTATGGTATTGTCTATTTAAAATTGCCTCCTTGAAAATCCAGGACCGGTCCCCTTTCCCACTGAGGAGGATCTATTAAACGCACCTTTCCCGTGGTGGAAAACATCTAACCAAGTGCTGTAGCTAGCACTTAGTTTCTGTTCATGTATTTAGCCCATTGTAAATATAAGGCTATTCATGCTGAGGGATCCCAAAAAACAGGCATCAGTCTTTGGTATCTGGTCACCTGTATTAGGTATGCTGTTGGAAAAAACAGTCAATAAACAAAAAGATTTGCCTGTACAACTACTATTTTAAGCTCCCATTATTCTCTTTTATTGGTCAAACACACCTGAATCTTGTTTTTACAAAACACAAAGACATGTTAAAAGTTGAGAAGAGCCTGTAAGTATCATTCCAAGTTCAAACAAAAGAAGTCTTGTTTGCACTACACCCAGGTATTACAATCACGGCTAAACTGATAGTGTAATGTATTGGAAGTGAGATAGCTGTCCAAACATGTGTATACTTGTTTTTTACATTTTTGTACAGAAAACCAAGGAAGCCCTGATGAGAATCTGGGTATTTGGTTCCCTAGATTCGAAACGCGTCGGCACAGCAAAGTAGCATAACAGTATAAGGAAAACAATCTTTGGCCTTAAGAACATTTGAGACTCTTTGGCCAAATTGCTCAGTTATATTACAAAAGTTGTTGTAATTTGGATGTTGATTTGTTTAGTGATAATTCATGATACGTCATTAATGTTTTTGTGTAAAAAATGTGTTATTGTGTAAAGTCTTTTTCTTTTGTAAAAAATAATTTGTTTTTTGTACTTATAAATAATGTAATATGTTGAGTATGTCCTATTGATAATGTGAATTTCAGTTTGTGTTGTAAAAAATTGTATATGTGTCTGTAAATGTTACACAAAATAGATTTTTTTTCTCCTTTTTTTATATAAATGTTGGTTCATATAAACTTTTTTAAAAATTCAAAGCAAATGGTATAAATAAAATACTGGTACAAACAAGATTCAGGTGTGTTTGACCAATACGCGAGAATAATGCGAGCTTAAAATATTAGTGGTACAGGCAAATCTTGTTGTTTATTGATGCTATATGGCTCACCCTAGACCACATTCCTGAAGGGCCTAACTCCCTAGTTTTTTCAAAGTTGGAGAAAATAGAGCACTTCATGCAGACTCAGGCACGAGCCACGAGAAACCGGATGAGGTAGAACACGTGTTTTCAGGCTTCTTTGTAAATTTATGAAGTCGTTTCAACCTCAAGAGGAGGCACATCTACTTCCAGGGCATGGAGCTTTGTAATTGGAAACATGTTTAGTCCGATAGGCTGTGGCCTGGCCATGGATGGATGTATGGACAACGCAGAATAGCTTAAATTATAATCTCACTTAGTTTTTAAACTTCTAAAGAGATCTAAAGCCAGGTGGAATATGATCATTACACCTAAGCATCTTACCAATTAATATCAGAAGGAACCCCTTGAGGATTCTCTTAGAGTAGTGTAGGCGGCAGAATACAAAGTACAAAGACAATCTTTTTTGACAATAGTGCGAGCAGAAGTACACATCAAGGCAGATGGAGGTGCAAAAAGGCACTTCTGACGACATAATTCAATCAATCAAAAATGAAGACCAATGAGGCACAGGAATTGTGGGGAGACAGCAGGAAATTCGACTGGGAGCTGATTAGTTCAAAGTTCTAAGGAAACTTTCACCATGTGCCTAAACCAACGCCTTAAGAGCTCCTGCTTGCTCACTTATTTGTGAAAAGGTCCATCTATATTTACATACAATAATAAGGCCCTATTACCTAACCCTATCTAGTAGCCTGTTTCGAGATGAACTGGAGCAAGACCTCCCAAAATAATGTCCCCTTCCTGGGAGTAAGCCTGAAGGTTGGTGGAAGTGAGGTGACAACCTAGTGGTGGAATACACTCAGCGGCTGCCAAAATGCAAAACAACAGGTAAAGGCGTAACATGAGGCGTAGAGTCGTCATATCCCAGCTCAGAGCAGTCTGAAAGGCACCTGATGAAAGAAAGGAATACATCAATACACTAACAAAGAAGTGGACAGACGGATGGACGCATGGCTGCATGTAGATGTTGCATGGATGGATAGATAGAAGGGTGGATGCATGTATAGATCAACAGTTGACTCGACTGTTTAAAAAGTGCATGCTTTATGTAAGGAAATAAACTAAAGTATAAATTAAAAGCACGTTCATTTTATATATGAATATGTGCCAATAAGATATTTTAAAGGCTGTTAAGAACCACATAACCATGTCCCAGCACTCATTAACAACCATCTAGAGTATGAACTCATTACCTACCTCTCCCTCAAACTCATTCCATACAGAACCAAATTCCTCCTCCTTGACACCCATCAGACCAATTAGGGATTGGAAATCTCTCCCTGCTCTGCAGTACTTCTATTACAATTCTACACACCAAGGAGAATATTTATTCATATTTATCCGAGGTTTTGTGTCACCCTGTGCCACGTAAGGCCATACAGGGCAGTGCAAAACCTACAATGTGATTTATCAAGTCATGCAAGACCACCCTGCGTGGCTTGGGAAATCTAGTGTAACACAAGGCAGCTCACATCGCTTCCTTGTGTTACACTGCGTGGTGAGGGCGTAACATTGCTGGAGAGTGAGTGTTCCCACTAATCCACCCATGTATCCCGACGAAATCTCAGACTTACTAAGAGTGGTAGACCAGAGAATGCGACAGAATTGTACGCCTCCCCACCAGAAGAGAAATATCTTAATATCTCCCTGCTGGTTCCTGTTTCTAAGTGTGCGGCAGAAAGAGCAATATGCCTCTGAGGATTGTTTTGTGCAGGAAACCGCCCCTTTCTGTACAAAAACAATCCTACCTACAGGCCATTAAGCGCCAGTGCTGGAAAACGACATGAATGTGCTGTAGAATCTTAAGTACGACGCATTCCTGTCATTCCCCTATCACGCAGCCAGCCGCAGTCGGTAGTGGGATGACCTGCAGGGCGGTGACGTGGGGAGGGGGAGGGGCAGGGTGGGGGTAGTAATGTAATGATTACGGAGTTTTACAGGTAAGTAAACATATTAATAAATCAAACGAATTTCGTTGTGTGCACTGCATCACCAAATGCGATTCAGTGCACGCAATGAAATTCATTTTATGTTTTTATATGTTTACTTACCTGTAAAACTCCGTAATACATACAGTACTAACCCCCACATTGCCCCTCCCCCTCCCCACGTCACCACCCTGCAGGTCATCCCACTACCGACCACGGCTGCACGCAGCGCAGCAAGGTGACCTGCAGCGCTGCATGATTTGTTCATAAATATGCCCCCAGGTCTTTAGGTTTCTTGTGTGCTGAATGCTTTAGCAACACACCTCCTAGATATTAACCACATTGCTGCGGCGGTAATTTTTCTGCTGTGCGGCTTTTTTCCAAAAGCCGCGTTACATGACGAGCTCAGCTCGTCATCAGCACACGACCACCGTGGCTGATGACGAGCTGAGCTCGTCATCAGCAGCGAAGGGGTTAAGGATAGCTTTCAGGAAACTCAGGTCACACATAGTCTAAGTTCTGCTTCATCATTAGTCCACGTAGAGGAGTTTGAAGAGGCAAAGGCAGCATTTGTTTCAAAATAACCGTTTGTCCCATCATCTATGATCAAGTAGCGGCCACTTGTTTGGGACCTCTTGTTTCTCAATGCAAACATTAAACTGCATTGATGAGGAACAGTTTAATGTATTTCTGAAATATCTTCCAAAGCACCTCATGAAGGCGTTCCAAGTTTTCCAACTGTGATATGCTTCAAATGGACAGAACCACCATGCATTCGATAGAGTGATTACTGCAGCCTACTCTTAGAGACAGTTCAAGTGTAAGTTAATTTTCTTAATTTCCCTCTCTCCCTTGACTTTTCCATGTCACTGTATTTCACTTGCTTTCTTTCTTTGAGTAGCTGCCATGAACTCTCTTTTTCTCACTTTCACAGATCCACCCTCTGTCGCTACACATTTATTAATTTAGAGGTCTTTGTGAAGAGGTACAAACAACAAAAATGGTTACCCCCAAGCACGTGGGAATCTCAAGACTGCGATGTGAGACAAGAGTGAACAACAGTGCCTGGACCAAGGTACCCGAGAGCAAAATCAAAGCATTAGAAAGCATGGCCCTAATTAGAATGATAATCTCATTTGGTGGGTGGGTACCAATGCCTTTCTTGAGTGGTAAAAAGCCATAAAAACATAAGCAGAGGAAATAAGATGCCACATTATAAAACTTGAAAGGGAGTGGTTAAGGTAATTCCAAAAACATTTAACTCAGTTCAGTTCAATTAACTGTTTTCGGTCATAAATAGACCACAAAAGTGCAGTGCGAAGACATACGAAAGGACATCATAAAATAGTACAGATGCATTTAAAAATCCTGGAATAAGAATACACTCTTCATACACACATCCATTTGGAGACCTGCTAGCGACTTTCTAAAATGGACTGGCGAGTCAGAAAGGTATAATCAAGATAATTTTTGCTGCACACAAACAATCAATCAATCGATCAAGGAATTTGTGAAGCGCGCTACTCACCTGTGAGGGTCTCAAGGTGCTGGGGTGGGGGGTGCTGCTACTGCGCGAACAGCCTGGTCTTGAGTAACCTCCTGAAGGTTAGTAGGTCTTGGGTCTGATCTAGGAGGATGGGGAGGGTGTTCCAGGTCTTGGCGGCGAGGTAGGAGAAAGATCTGCCACCAGAGGTCGCTCCACAGATGCGGGGGATGGTGGCGAGGGCATGGTCAGCGGAGCAGAGGTGGCGGTTCGGGATGTAGAAGGTGAGGTGACTGTTGGGGAATGCTGGTCCGGGGTAGTGGAGTGCCTTGTGTGCGTGGGTGAGGAGCTTGAAGGTGATCCTCTTGTTGACAAGGCAGCCAGTGCAAGTCTCTCAGGTGGGGTGTGATGTGGCTGTGTCGAGGGATGTCGAGGATCAGGCAGGCCGAGGCTTTCTGTATGCTGTGTAGTCGTTTCAGCATTTTGGCCGGGGCTCCCGCGTAGAGGGCGTTTCCGTAGTCCAGCCTGCTGCTTACGAGGGCCTTGTTGACCGTTTTTCTTGTGTTGGTGGGGATCCACCTGTAGATCTTGCGGAGCATGCGGACAGTATATGTGTGATCTTGGCCAGTAGCCTATCCCATCTTTATAAGTGGTTTGCTATTAACACAGTACATCACAACTCTATGAAGATGTCTGGTCTTCTCACACACAATGTTAAATCAAACTTATGGAGGGGCACCACCATTTGATTAAGCTACCCACGCAATCTCCTCACCCTTAACACCAACTTCAAAAAAGTGTATACAGTAAGCATAATCTCCTCCGAACCAATTGATTGAAGAAAGCGCAGTGCATCAATGCAATGGTGCAAGAGAGTGCTTAATCAGTAAGGGCTTTAAAACAGAGAACCTGTGATGGGAATAAAAAGTGCAGAAGAACGTGACATGTAAAGTGCTCTGTGCAGATTTCTGATTCCATTGAAAAGATGTCAGGCCATGTGACCTGTTGTTGCATTGAAGGGAGGTGAATAATCTATGAAAATGATGTTGCCGGAACCTAAGAATAATAAAATGCTGATAGTGTGATGTGGTATGCAGCAAAAATTGGCAGAATCTCTGTAGAGGGGGGTAGGTTGCTTATATGAAGCCACTGTAGAGAGTGCTAAAGCCCTTGGCCACCTCTCTTCCTCCCGATAGATGTAGCATATGGCTCTAAGTGTGTTTTTTGTCTAGCATCGACAAGGATCGTTGGGGGTCTAAAGACCATTCCTGGCTACACAGATCCATGGCCGAGTCCATAATTATCCTCAACCACGGAATCTCCAATCCTCAGGACAAGGTCAAACAATCCTCAATTAACAATCAATGAATCAGCAGGGTAGCTTTGGCCCAGACCCTTCGCCATAATATCATGGGGTGGGGGGGGTTCTTAGGCCATCTTTAATATGTAGAAGCCCTAATTCCTTATGACTAATCAAGGAGGCGGTGGATGGTGGTAGGGCCAGCAAGCGAAGTGTAAATTTATTTTCTGTTACCTATAGACCTCAGACTCCGACCCCATCTGTAGCTGCGCCAACACATTTTGGGTGGTATATGGCAAGCATATAGTCAAGTAATCTTTTATCTAAGTTAGCTGAAAAGGACAATACAGCATTAATGCTTCTTTCCAGTTGGTTGTTCCTAATTTCCTGTTGTGGCAGCCAGTATCCCCTGCAGTTAAACGTGACCCCTAAATAGCCAACGTTGTGCACATGTTTGACAGGAGTGGTCTGGAGCAGAAAAGTAAATTTCAGGGCTTCTTGTATCCACTGGACATTACAAAGGATTTGCTGATGTAATCCAAATATCTAACCCCTCCATAAAGGAAGCAAAGGCGTCCAGGAGTCATTGTAGAGCAACAGCTACGCTGCCCATAATAACATCATCGTCGAAATGCAATACCACCGGTATTGGACATTTCCCAATCTGGGGCTTATCACCACACCTAGCTACGAGCTCCCTCTCCAGGTGGGTAATATTGAGGGAGAATAGAGAATGCACAAGGAAACATCCTTGCCTGACGCCCCTGCACACCCTAAAACTCTTGGAGCACATTTTTACTCTATCCAAATATGTACCCGAGCCTAAGGATAGTAACACATGTTACTCAAACCTGTTTGGCTTAAGAGGATAAAGTTCTGGACTTCACAATTGATAATCAGATTGACCTCATGTTTGTCACCAATACCTGGATAAATGAAGCCTTTGGACCTGCTTTCTAGTCAATCACTCTCCGCTCATGTAAAATAACAGGAACCGAAAAATCACCGGGGAGGGTGGTGAATATTGCAGGCTTTTTTTTTAACATATGACCCGCTTTTAACGTGGCATGACCACCTCATTTGAATATATCTGTTTTTAAAAGTTATCTAAATCCTATTAACCCTATTTGAAGCTAATCTATTGTCCTCAAACAAAAACACATGATTTTGATTGTAAGTGCTTAGGAAATTGCATACCTCTAGGTTACAAAACAGAAAGTGATAGATGGCTGAATATGGAACCCTTGAAAACTGTCTATCCCCTCTCATCCTCAATGTAAACCTCCTGCATGATGTTTTGATGGGTTTTTAGGTAGAATTATAACATTATGCAATGATAGTAAAGTAATTTTTCAACAGTCCAATAATTCCTCGAAAGAGAGAGAAAGGGGTGGGAGAGGTGTTCTCTGAGTTCCATGCATGGATGTATGCCAGTGTTCTAAGCTTACATGAGTGCAAGAAGGAATTCCATACTTTGAACTAATAATTCATATAATCCATTCAGAGTTGGATAATCACAAATACCAACAAAAGATAAGGTGAAAACACTTGGTCTCATTCTCTACTCTCATTTATCCGTGAATGGGTTCTTTAAATATTATCATCTCCTTGTCAAACTATTCACAGCTCAAACTGTTGTGGAGATCATGCTGGATTCTGCAGGGAATTACACAGGCAAAAAGGCAAGAGCAATACCTGGGACAAAGCTAGGTCAATGACATTAATTGCTAGCCGGCACCTTTTGGGTTAACATGGATAAATAGCATTGTGTTAATTCAGCAGTGAGGGCAGGAGTGAATCTACCATGTACTCTCTATATTTTCTGAAGATGCATTGACTCCCACTTGGATCTAGAATTTGCTTCTGAGCTTTATCACTTTCTCATAGAGTGACAAATAGGGAGCAAAAACTTCTTCAAATTCACCAGCCCATTGATTCCTGTGATCAGCGAACAAGAAACTGCTGACCCAAACAAAAGCGGTGTAGGAGAATCCAAGGAAAGGCGCTGCTTAGTATGGTATTGTCTATTTAAAATTGCCTCCTTGACAATCCAGGACCGGTCCCCTTTCCCACTGAGGAGGATCTATTAAACGCACCTTTCCCGTGGTGGAAAACATCTAACCAAGTGCTGTAGCTAGCACTTAGTTTCTGTTCATGTATTTAGCCCATTGTAAATATAAGGCTATTCACGCTGAGGGATCCCAAAAAACAGGCATCAGTCTTTGGTATCTGGTCACCTGTATTAGGTATGCTGTTGGAAAAAATAGTCAATAAACAAAAAGATTTGCCCGTACAACTACTATTTTAAGCTCCCATTATTCTATTTTATTGGTCAAACACACCTGAATCTTGTTTTTACAAAACACAAAGACATGTTAAAAGCTGAGTAGAGCCTGTAAGTATCATTCCAAGTTCAAACAAAAGAAGTCCTGTTTGCTCTACACCCAGGTATTACAATCATGGCTAAACTGATAGTGTAATGTATTGGAAGTGAGATAGCTGTCCAAACATGTGTATACTTGTTTTTTATATTTTTGTACAGAAAACCAAGGAAGCACTGATGAGAATCTGGGTATTTGGTTCCCTAGATTCGAAACGCGTCGGCACAGCAAAGTAGCATAACAGTATAAGGAAAACAATCTTTGGCCTTAAGAAAATTTGAGACTCTTTGGTCAATTTGCTCCGTTATATTACAAAAGTTGTTGTAATTTGGATGCTGATTTATTCAGTGATAATTCATGATACGTCATTATTGTTTTTTGTGTAAAATATGTGTTATTGTGTAAAGTCTTTTTCTTGTGTAAAAAAAGTTTGTTTTTTGTACTTATAATGTAATATGTTGAGTATGTCCTATTGATAATGTGGATTTCAGTTAGTGTTGTAAAAAAATGTATATGTGTCTGTAAATGTTACACAAAACAGATTTTTTTTCTCCTTTTTATATATAAATTTTGGTTCATATAAACTTTTTAAAAAATTCAAAGCAAATAGTATAAATAAAATACTGGTACAAACAAGATTCAGGTGTGTTTGAGCAATAAACTAGAATAATGCGAGCTTAAAATAGTAGTGGTACAGGCAAATCTTTTTGTTTATTGATGCTTTATGGCTCACCCTAGACCACATTCCCGAAGGGCCAAACTTCCTAGTTTTTTCAAAGTTGGAGAAAATAGAGCACTTCATGCAGACTCAGGCACGAGTCATGAGAAACCGGATGTTCACTGAGGTAGAACACGTGTTTTCAGGCTTCTTTGTAAATGTATGAAGTCGTTTCAACCTCAAGAGGAGGCACATCTACTTCCAGGGCATGGAGCTTTGTAATTGGAAACATGTCCGATAGGCTGTGGCCTGGCCATGGATGGATATATGGACAACGCAGAATAGCTTAAATTATAAACTCACTTAATTTTTAAACTTCTAAAGAGATCTAAAGCCAGGTGGAATATGATCATTACACCTAAGCATCTTACCAATTAATATCAGGAGGAACCCCTTGAGGATTCTCTTAGAGTAGTGTAGGCGGCAGAATACAAAGTACAAAGACGATCTTTTTTGACAATAGTGCGAGCAGAAGTACACATCAAGGCAGACGGAGGTGCAAAAAGGCACTTCTGATCACATAATTCAAACATAAATGCAGACCAATGAGGCACAGGAATTGTGGGGAGACAGCAGGAAATTCGACTGGGAGCTGATTAGTTCAAAGTTCTAAGGAAACTTTCACCATGTGCCTAAACCAACGCCTTAACAGCTCCCTCTTGCTCACTTATTCGTGAAAAAGGTCCATCTATATTTATATACAATAATAAGACCCTATTACTTAACCCTATCTAGTAGCCTGTCAGAATTTCGCTCACAGAAATGTCATGCTACCAACAGTGCTGGGAATGCAAAAACGATAGTTGAGGATCAAGGAAAATGGATGTAAATTGGTGGTTACAGAAAGAGGACAAAGTCCTGAGAAGCTAAGTTTGACAGTTAATTTATATATTTCTTTTTTCATAGATGCAATAGTAAATGTATTCTGTGTAACTTGACTGCTCCCAAACATACTACGGGGCATATTAGCAAGAACCTCGTTTAAAATTATCGCCGTTCTAGCGGCATCAAACTGCTAATATGCATTATAGAATTCAAATAGAAGCCCAAATTAGATATCCTGCATATTAGAATTCTATAATGCATATTAGCAAGCCCATTATCGCCGTTTTAGCGGCAGTTTCCTGCCGCTAAAATGGCGATAATTTTAACGAGGTTCTTGCTAATATGCCCCTACATTTTACAACAGCCTATGCGGTTATAGCACCTGCTGCAGGGATCTTCGTGCACCCAGCAATCTCCAGAGTATGATAGAAGTGAGAGAACTCCGGTGTATAAAGCTCTTGCTGGGGGGATCTGTGTGCATCAAACACACACAAACACACATGGCAAGCAGGACCTCTAGCCAAAGTGTCAGAGTGGGTTTAAAATTGTGGGTAAGGATGCTATCCAAGGCATTGCCAGGAGTTTAGAATATGTTGCAAGTATCAGCTATCGTGTTTGTGATCTGTATGCACCCTACTCACAGATGTCACTTATAAAATACGATAGAAACGGTGCACGCTGGACTCAAGGAGCATTGGGCCCCATGCCAATCTATGCATAGTAATTTACAGTTTCCTTCCTGTGAGTGGTTGTGTAGGAGGAACCAGTGCACTGCTTTGCCCGGGGGCTATAATGCTGCTGAGGAGGCCCTGGATAGAAGGCGAATGCTCTTCCTGCAAAGCCCAGAGAGTAAGACAAAGATCACAGGTTTGTAATTTATGTAGACAGCTTTGTGCTTTTTTTTACTGAGAAACTTGCATTACCTGCAGGTGTAACAGTGTTTTGCAGTATAGCTAGGTGAGCTTTGCGAGTTATTACCTGCTTCAAGGAGCTGCAAGCAAACCGTAAGGCGTACACGTGTGAAACATTACTGTTTTTTCTCAATCTTTGATTATTGTAAGTTTAATAAAGAATTATTTGTTTGGAGCGTGATAAACATTTATTGTATGTCCTATATAAAACGATATTGATATAATTACTCCTGTAGACAGATACATCTAATATTCAGTGCCTGTGTATCAGTTTTCTGCGAAGATTGTACAAGTAAAATACCTGGCTCCAGGTCATAGTTTATTTGTTTAGTGCTTGTGAAGTGACAAACTCAGTGCCTGTGTTTGCATGATGACTTTTGTACTAAGGTGTAAAGTTTCAGTGCTGATGGCCCTTTAAGAGAGGCATTTGTTTTGGGCCCAGCCGGAGCTCAAAATAGGCACCCTCCCTCACCACATGCAAATTATATCTCTGAAGGCAAAGTAGACAAAATGTGGGTGCCGCAAAATGTAGCCCTGCGTCGGCAAACTGCACCAGGACACATTCCGTATTTTTTACCGGGCCAGGCCAGATCCCAGATCTGCTCTGTAGTAACTGCTTGATCCAGGGTCCGGCTGGATTGCCTTCCTTCCAAGCACTAGCTACAAAAATGTAGTAGCCTAAATCTCTACTACAAAAATAACATGCAAGTAAGTATGCATAGATAAGTATAGATTTACAACTCCTAAATCCACATTGGAGTACCTTACATTTTTTTATATATGTATATATTTCTCGTCTAGCTATACACATGTGGAGTTAAATATAGTGCATCCATATATGATTTCTTTCACCAGATTTTCATAGTCGATATCTGGCTATGACATATTAGTATCACAATATTTAAAACTCATTATTCACGTAGTTTACCTTCTATATAATAGTTAATTCTATCAGTAGCCTGATTTCTCTTATCCACTCCTTGAAATATTTTTCAGTTCGTATTTGTTATATTTTCACCATTTTTCCATGTCTGGGTCTTAAGTTTAACGTCTTGGCTGTATTGATCTGTGTATAACAGCACCTCTTACACCACTTTAGAATTTGGAGGATGAGTTACTCTACATATACGCGACATAAATCCCGTCCACCTTATCACAAGTGTATTATATCCTAGGGCATTGTAATACATTCAAGAAATCTGCCATGTTTGTGACCGAGTAGCCCATCTGCAAACTCCAAATCAGGCCTAGGTGTTTAGGTTTGGCCATATCACTAACATAAGAGCCAAAGAGAGCCTTAACCGCATCGCTGCGGCGGTTATTTTTCAGCTACGCGGCTTTTTTCTAAAAGCCGCGTTAGATGACGAGCTCAGCTCGTCATCCGCACACGACCACGACAGCTGAGCTCGTCATCAGCATCAAAGGGGTTAAATGAACATTTTATAGGAAAAAATGGCATTTGTATTTCTAAGCACTGACATTTTGGGTCATAAAGACTCCAACATTCATCAAAACAAAATGCCAATTCCACCACACACCGAACCCAGTATACAAGCCTAGTACACACACACCCACAAACACACACACATACACTCTCCTCGTCTCAATATACTTAGGGCCAGATTACGACTCTGGCGGTCCCTGGAAAACCAGACTCACAGTGGCGCGGCAGCCTCCCAAACGCCCTATTCTGATTACGGCGGTCGGACCCTCATTGTTCCCTGGCAGTCCCTGGAAAACCAGACTCACAGTGGCGCGGCGGCCTCCCAAATGCCCTATTCTGATTACGGCGGTCGGACCCTCGTTGTTCCCTGGCAGTGTTGCTGCTGTCAGGAGGCATCAATACGCTTGACAGGAGTGCCGCAGTCCAGCCAAGCATTATACAAGTTTCCTCCCCGCCATGGTTTTCTTGGCGGGCTCACCTCCATGAAAACCCTGGCGGAGAGGAAACCAAGGGAGTTATAGGGGCCCATTGTGTCTCTGTGCCATGGGGTGCATGTGGGGGGGAACAAAATGTGACCCCCCCTGTGTGCATGCACCCCATTTCCTGCATGACATGGACTTAACAGGCCGTGCCGCGCAGTAACTGTTTTTGGCATTCCCATTGCGGTGCCCATTTTCAGGGCACCGCCGGGGGAACGTCTAAAAAGAACCAGCCAGACCCAAGTTCCACTCATAATCTGGCGGACGGCCCAACCACATGTTTGTCAGTGGGGCGGACACACCCCCAAACTCGTAATCTTTTGCTCTATGTCTTACCATCCCCACTTCAGCTGTACCAACTGAAAATTAACTTACCTGTGATGCTAATGTGATTCCGATTCCAAAGATGGTACATGATAATATTAGAAAAAATGTAGGGAAGTCCTGCATCCAAGAGCAGCTGCCTATGAGCTGCCTGCCTTTTATCCCTGTGCTGCACACAGACCAGTCTCTCAAATCTCCGAAGACTTCAGAAGAATTAAATGAATACTTTCTCTCATTGCCATGCTAACATATAATCATACGGGTAGTTTGATCATTATAGATAATGAACAAGTGGGAATGATAAGAATAGTGATTTGTATGTTACAATGCAAGTTATAGTGATTACCTTGATATTTTTGGAAGTCTCGCCCTGGATAATCACTTATCAGTGCATCCAGGTTTCTGATGCCTAAGCTATTCAGAAAACCCCTTTATTGCATAATGGTACAATCATTAGTTCTATAAACATGGCCTTGCACTACAGAAACTGTGAATTGGTGAAGGGAAAATTAATAACAATTCTTAGTAATTTCTTACTTAAGGTACAGACTATTTTTATCTTGAAAATGAAAGAAATATTTTTTGACAATTTGTGAATAATAGTGGGGCATATTACCAACAACTAGCGATAATTATCGCTAGGTTGGCTTAGCGGCAATATTTTTATCGCCGAGCTGCGGCGATTTTAAACGCTTAGGAGCCTTGATATTATCAAGGTTTATCTCCTAAGCGATAAAAATCGGCCGAAATGCATGAATATCGCTGAAAAGTCAGCGATATTCATGCATTACCAAGCAAATGCTCTTAGCCATGTTATCCACCTCCCATTGGATAACATGGCTAAGAACTGCTCAGGGCAGGTGTTAGCTTTTGGAGATATTCGCGCTTAGCGCGAATATCTCCAAAAGTTGGTAATAGGAGATAGCGATGTTTGCGACTGTTTCCAGTCGCTAACATCTTGGCACGCCCACTTTGCATGTCATTAGTGATAAATATCACTGACATGCAAAGTGGGGCCCAAGATGGTCGCTATCTCCTACTAGCTGTCGCTAACTGGTGTTAGCGACAGCTAGGCAATAGGGAGATAATTTTATCTCCGCTTTATTTATTTCTGAGTTTGTATAGCGCCTGGTTACACTGTCAGTGTGTCCCCGCGCTGTCAGAAGAACTAGTTGCTCAGTCAGTAAGACAAAGGCGGGGCTATTCTTTAGGAAAGAGGAATGTTTTAAGTTTCCTGCGGAAGATGAGCTCCGATGTTTCCAATCTTAGGCTCAGGGGAAGGGAGTTCCATTTATGTGCCGCCAAAGAACGAAAGGATCTCCCCCCCATTCTGGCTCTCTTGTGTCTGGGGACAGCTAGGAGGCCTGCTCCTGATGAGCGGAGTTGTCTGGTTGGCGTGTAGGGGCAGAGGAGGTTCCGAAGGAAGGCAGGGCCCTTGCCATGTACGATCCTGTGACCAATACATAGGACCTTGAAGTCGATCCTTTCATTGATCGGAAGCCAATGGAGTATTTGTAGAGATTTTTTTGAGGCGGCTCGTCTGGGCAGCCGGAGGACCAGGCGGGCGGCAGCATTCTGGATTGTCTGCAGTCGACGCCGACTAGTGGCGTTGGCGCCTAGATACAAGGCATTGCCATAGTCCAGTCTCGAGGTAACAAGAGCGTGGACCAGGGTCTTCCTTGAGGATTCTGGGAGCAGGTCCAGGGTCTTACGGAGTTTCCGTAGAATAGAAAAGCACGTACCAGCTACCCGTCTGGTGTGGTAGTCGTAGTTAAGTTTTGAGTCCACCCATACTCCAAGGTTCTTGACCTGATCACTGGGGGTAGGGAGAGGCCCCAGGGTCTGTGGCCACCAGGCAGACGACCAGACTGAGGGGGGTTTTCCTACAATTAGCACCTCAGTCTTGTCTCCGTTCAGACGGAGGCAGTTCTTCGCCATCCATTCAGCGAGCTCTTGGAGGCATGATGAGAAGTTCGCGGCGGCTTGTTCAGCCGGTTGGGTCAGAGCGACCACCAGCTGAGTGTCGTCTGCGTATGTCACTACTTCCACCCCGTAGAGCTCCGCAGTGGTAGCCACGGGGGTGACATACAAATTGAAAAGGGTTGGACTGAGGCTAGATCCCTGAGGCACTCCTTGACCGAGGTCAAAGGTGTCAGAGCGTGCTCCTCCTTGCTCCACCGAGAAGCTACGGTTAGTAAGAAAAGATTCCAGCCATAACCAGGCCGTGCCTGTCACCCCTCCTTTCTTCAGACACTGTAGCAGCGTATGATGTGCTACAGTGTCGAAGGCTGCGCTGAGGTCCAGGAGAACTAATGCCGCCACGTGCCCGGCGTCCACGTGCTTCCTCAGTGCCTCAGTCGAAAAAAGGCCAAAAAAGCAGAGATAAACCCCCTTGATAATAAGCCCCAGTGTTTGTTATTTGGGAAGAAGTCGAGATCAAGAAATAATGAATGAGTCAGTGCAAAAAGTATATGGGTACCATCGCTGGAAATGGAAAAAGAAAAAAATTTGGTGGGTAATAAAATATTTTTGCCTTAAAAAGATTTTTTCTAAAATAACAAGATGTATATACATTCTTTAGTATGTTTATTGTTTTTCTTGTTCTTTGTAGACTGTTTTTATGTGTTTCATATGGTGATATTTGTGTTAGAATAACGGATGGAAGATAAAAAGTTGTAATGTACTGAAAAAGGTAGATCATGTAAATTCATCCCACCAACGCGTGGATGATCTGTTCTTCACAATCTGCCTGCACTGAACAATTGTGCATGACGAATTTGTTCATTATTGTACAGTCAGTGAGATATTGTGGTAGATGTGGATTATTTTAAAGATTTATTAATGTGTCCAAAATTTTTTGATTCTTCTATTGCTATGTTCATTATGTCTTGTGATATTTAGTATGTAATATAGGTGTTTTATTGATGCTATCGATAAATTTTTATTAGAATAGAACACATTCATATATTTTCTATGCATGTGGTAATTGCAGGGCTGGTCTGGGAACCCAAAGCAGCCCTGACAATTTTGTAGGACCAGCCCTGCTTCGCTCCCCCCCCCCCCCCCGCCCCCCATGGGACAGGCGGGTGCAAGTGTGCAGCTTTGCTGCTTTTCTTACGGGGGGGGCAATAATATGGTCCCAGCACCACAAACCGGCCCTCACAGCTTCAACATTGGTCCCCACCCTTCCAACCTCCAGGGAAAACGCCAGATGCCCGCTATGGCCAGTCCGGCCCTGGGTATTAGCCTGAGTTTTGCACAAAACTCATGCAGTTAATTCATGGATTGAGTGAATGAGTCACTGAATTAGATTCAAATGTATATACAAGTTAAAAGTACTACCTGGGGGAGTGCTTGTGTTTATTTGGTTTATTAACCCAGTCCTCTTCGTTCGAGGGATTGCTCTCTTTTGCGTATTGTGCATATTCAGACACAGCCAGTTATACTGCACACAGGGGTGAACATGAAAAGGGCAACATTTTAAATTAGTTTAGTTGAGGATTTTTGCCATAATGTTAGAGGGGAAGCTGCTTGTCAGACTCATACATGCAGTAGCCAATAGCACATGACTTAAAAGTTTTGGTGACATAATACATGCACATGTTGAAACATTTTGGTGATAAAGCCGAACTTTGCTGGACAATGGAAGTGATGGTAGTAACGTATATATAAAGGAACCCTATTTGCTCTATTGGGAGTGATTGAATAAGAAGGAGGTGAACCAGGTAAGTGCAATACCACTGGTGCCTGCATAGAGTTCCAACCTTTTAAGAATAGTGTGGTGGTCAATGTTATTGAATGCCGCTTAGAGGTCCAAAGGTATTTAGGCAAAGGTAGAGCCATATTTAAAAGATCTGAGAAGCTCTTTTCTGAAATTTTGTAAAGTGGTTTTAGTTTCTCTTCATGGTTACAAACCTGACTGGGGATCACCGAGGAGGCCATGTACTATTAGGTGGGACGAAAGTAGTTGAAAGACGGATTGAGGATTGGATCCACTGAAGAGGGAATGTTTGATAAATACACTGGTGAGTTGTAGCAGTGCTGGGAGGCCCAAAGTTGACAACTTTGGCTTTGCATATGGCCCAGGTAGGGGTAGACTTCACATCCTCCTCAGGGCTGTAGTAAACTCTGAGAGTGCAGTAGGGTAGAAGGGGGTCAGCGGCCCACTGGGCTGCTATGGACATGCCTTCTTAGAGCAGAAATCTTGTTGGGAAAATAAGATAATAGGCTGCTACAAGGTTCACTGGAGGGAACAGAGAGGTTGGATGAAGAACTTGAAGTTACCGTCTTGTAGATATGGAATAGTTCTAGTTCTGTGGTCAAATTTTAAGCATCAATGATGAAGAATTTAACATATTTCTTTTTCGCTCTAATCCGGGTTTGCTTGTAACCACTCAAGTACCTGGTCTGAAGGAAATTTTAATTTGACCATGCAATATTCAAGAGTTCTGTCTTTGAGTTTCAGAAGAAGGATATTTCTAATGAACAACCTATTGGATTCAATTAAGACCCTCTTTTGTCTGGAGATAGGGAGTGCAATGTCTTATTGAGGTCAGCAAGAAGGTCACCTGGGGACTTAAAATGGGTACTATTGACATCTTTTAAAATTTTGGAGAAATGACCTGGTCTTAGGTTATTCTAATTCCTTGTTGAGTTAGGGATTTGAAGGGATTTATTCCTGAGCTCATTGGAAATGAAGAAGTTAATGAAGCAAAGATCAGTCAAGTACTTAGAAATTGGAAGGTAGAGAAGAGTATATATAGGCAGTGGCCACCAATACGGAACATTGGAACATTAAACCTTTTTGGAGAAGCCAAGGCTACCCACATCTCCAACAATGTTTTTACTGTAAGTATGTGATGTGACATCGGCCCTGTATTCAGACTACCGATTATTCATGCATAACAGAAGATAGAATGTGTAGGGGAAGGTCAAGGGGGTAGGAGGAAAGGAAGATAATAATTTTGGGGAGAAAACTGGTAGATTACTGCGAATGTTATAGATGACCACTTTACAAAGCAGGTGCTCAAAGGATTCAAATGAAGGACTGGTTATCTCCATGATAGATACTAATATATGATGGCTTATGGTCATCTCTGCCCCTTTTCCTGTTTTCCATTGAAGCATATTGGTTGAAAGGGTGGGTATGATAATAATCTTTATTCGGCGGAAATCACAACCATAAAAGATAGACAGTAAATATAAAATAACAACAATGTCTCTAAAAGCTCATATAAAGGTTTGTGCAAGGTCGTAAAGGTCGTGACAGCCGTCAATCAGACATGGAGTTTCTGGATCTAAGAGCAGCTCTCAAAACGTTTGTTACTACAAAAAGTGTGTGCTCATTAGGCAGAAGCTGTAGGTACAATAAAGAATCACAAGTGTGCCTAAATCTCAAGACTTTTGAAAGGAGTTTAGGAAACAACATCCTTAGGCGAGTATAATATTTACATAAAAGAACGAAATGTAGGGTATCCAGTGGCGACCTATCATCGCAGCCACTGGGACCTGTATCCTCTACATGTAAAACAAAGCTTGCTGGGGATGCCAAGAGATGGTGGAGATGATTGAATCTAAGACGGGTTATTAAAAATCACTAGTTAAACTAGAGTGATATTTCTCCATAAACTGTACTAATTTAACCAAAACATTGCCTCTTACCATCGGTTTACTGAGCTCATTCCCCTCACAGAAGGCCATAGCATATTTGTAAAACAGCTCATTTACTATTTTCATATCTCGGGGCTTCACTGTGTCATATGGTGCAGAGACAGAATATCGACGTAGAAATATAGAATTGCATTAGTATCGACTCATGAATATTGATTGTGCAAAATATCAAGGTAAGTTTTTTCGTTGTTAACAAAATCAATTTTAATGTAATGCACAAATATCGATTTAGCAAATTGTGATGTCAACAATAGAGTTGTTATTTATATTAATAATGCACTTTTTGAAATTTCTAAAGGTGCCATGTGACGCTCATACATGCCCTTAGGGCATGTATGCGCGCCATATGCACACACATGTAAATTTGAGGGGTGCAGCAGGGTGTCCTTAACACACCCTTGCACCCTTGAAATTATTCTTAATTTGCGATTTGCAAATTGCGAATCGCAAATTGAGAATAACTTTCCATTCATTCCTATGGGCCTCCTGGCCCATACAAATGAATGGCAAATTATTCCTTAATTGCGATTAGCAATTTGCTAATCGCAATTAAGGAATTTTAAGAAATCACTAAAAAATAGCGAATTTCTAGATACATACCATTTAGCAATTCTCAAATAGCGATTCTCAAAAAATCGCCATTTGAGAATCGCTAAAGGGTATCTTGATACATCTTTCCCATAGTTATTATGAATTTCATTAAAAAAAAATTATGTTTAAATGTTTGTATTTTTTTGTATCATTAAGTTTTAGTAGCATCGCCGTTGGGTTCATAGGGGATAAGGGTGGGGGCAATTTCAGAATTTTAGATTCAAATTTAAATATTTTAAAAAAAAATGTACGTTTTAGGAGCGGGATGTTGGGTTTATAGGGGATAAGGGTGGGAGGTAATACAATTGTTTTCAAATTAAAAATTTTTTTAAAATGTTTCAAACGTTTAGGGTCCAATTCCAATCTCGTCCTGAAGGCCCGCCCAGAGCCATCCATAGCCTTACCTTTCGGCCGACTCGTTCCGGTATCCGGCCCATCAAAATTACGAAGTACGATGCGCAAAATTCTCCAATTTCTGAACTACTCGTACGGTCCGATTCTGGCTCCATTTTCCTTACGAGCAAGCCTCGTAAATGCTGAATGGAGGCGCCGGAGGCAGATTCTCAGTCCTATTCCGACCCACCAAGTATGATGCGTACTTCCTATGTGACAAACACGTCGCCACCTCCAGCTCATCAGAGCATCCGTAAAGGGAGTCTGTCAGCTCCGATTTGCACCACAACATTATCCCTGCGAACGAGATGGAGCAGCCATGTATCCGATTGTGCAAGTCATCCATATACTGTACGCCTATAGTCAATACTACAACCTTAACCGGTACTTTTGTCACTGACAGTAAGTCAGACACCTACCACGCATAAAAACATCACTACCCCGCAAAAGGCAACATAATACACAGCTTGTGATAAACCACAGTTATTATTGGAGTGGGGGGAATTCTTGCAGCAATGTAGAGGCAAGGGGTGGGTGGATGGCAAACACTCTCATCATTGTCCACCCCATAGGGGGGTGGATGCCTAACACTCCCAGCATTGTCCACCCCATAGGGATTGGATGCCTAACACTCCCAGAGTTGTCCACCCCATAGGGGGGTATATGCCTAACACTATCAGCATTTTCCACCCCATAGGGAGGTGGATGCCTAACAGTCCCATTGTTGTCCACCTCATAGATGGGTGGATGCGTAATACTCCCACCATTGTCCAACCCATAGGGGGGTGGATGATTAACAGTACCAGCATTGTTCACCCCATAGGGGGGGATGCATAACAGTCCCAGCGTTGTCTATCCCATAGGTGGGTGGATGCCTAACACTCCCAGCATTGTCCAACCCATAGGGGGGTGGATGCCTAACACTCCCAGCATTGTCCATCCCTTCTGGGGTGGTGAATGCCTAACACTCCCAGCGTTGTCCACCCTGTAGTGGGGTGGATGCCTAACACTCCCAGCATTGTCCATCCCATGGGGGGTGGATGCCTAACACTCCAAGCACTGTTCGCCCCTTAGGGGGGTGGATGCCCAACACTCCCAGCATTGAACATCCCATAGGGGGTGGATGCCTGACACTCCCAGCGTTGCCCACCCCATAGGGGGGTGGATGCCCATCACTCCCTGCAATCTAATGCAAATAGGGGGGTAGGTGCCTTACACTCCCACCGTTGTCCACTCCATATGGGGTGGATGCCTAACACTCCCACAGTTGTCCACCCTATAGGGGGGTGGATGCCTAATCTGCCAGTGTTGTCCACTCCATAGGGGGGTAGGTGCCTAACACTACCAGCATTGTCATGCCGAATTGGGGTTTCGGGTGCAAACACCCAGCATTGTTTACCCATAATGTGGTATAGGGGCCAACCCACCCAGCACCGTAGTGACAAATTGGTGCTTGTAGGACTCAACCCCCCAGAATGGTCAAGCAATTAAGCGGTTGGGGGCTAGTCCCCCAGCACTGCAGTGAAAAAAAGTGCTTGTGGGGCTCAAACAGTGCTTAATTTGTGCTGGTGCTTTCAGGTGCTCAGCACCGGCACTTACTTTGCAGGGCTAGGTTTATTGTATTTTCCCTCCATGGGCATTGTGCCCACTAATTATTAAAATTAAATGTAGCTGCTGTTCTTGTTCTTCTGTCCTGATGCCTGTCTGGTATGGCTGCATGGGTTGACCCACCAAGGTCAAGGCACAATGACTGCATCACGGCAGTGATGTCAGCAGTGCACGTCTGCCTTTTACCAAGGCACGTCCTCATTTCCAAACTCCATTGGATATATGTGGTTGAGGGCGGGCTGATGGCTGAGCTAGCGTTCAGGAGGCAGGCTAAGAAAGTTCAGCATGTCATTAAGAAAATTTAAAGTGCGTAGCGTACACCACTCGCAGTCACTCTGAAACCACAGTGTGTAGAGATAAGGGTTGAAATGATGCAAACATGTTGCTCCCTCCTGGGCGTTGGGAGTAGTTCTGAAAGGTCATAGCGAGAAATAGCCATGTTTTGAGTTTAAGGTGAGTCAGTGTGATATGAAGATTATTATAGTATGGTTGAGAGATTCCAGTTTTTTCACTGCCTGTCTCCTCTCTCTGTGGTGCCCTCGTGGCTCCCTTCTCCAATAGCAATGTTTACTTTATGTTTGCACATACAAAACATTACATGAAATGCAGCAGAAAATAGAACCATGTCAAGCAAAATTATCATTTAAAAAAGGTCCATACAGTGTTGCCTTCCCCTTCCATTTAATGTTCTTGCATTTCTTTTATCTTTTCCAGAACATAATGTGCTCTTTTTGTGCCAAGAGGCCTCTTTAATGAGAAAACAAACAATTTGATTTTCTTTTGTAGCTTATATTCAAATCATTGTGTTGTGCATCAGAGGCTTTGCAAAGAAGTCCTTATATGTCAGAAAGTAAGCAAATGAAACGAGGGGTGCAAAAAACATGACTTCAACATTGTGTACTGATAAGCAGTGCATTCACATTTTACTGCTATTTGATACCTAGGTTCCTACACTATGTAAATGTACGGAAATACAACCTTGTGCCTAGAGGACGTGTGTGTTACATATTCAGCACACAAAAAGCCCACTTTAGCATGAGCTACAAGGTGTGAGTGTGCGTCCCTTTGTGAAACGCCCTTTGACATTCACAGGTTGTCCTGCTACTATGTGATCTGCAGGTGCCTCACCGGCTGATGATTACTGAAAAGGCAATTGGTTTTATGATGTTAAATGGTGTTTCAGGGTAACACTAGCATTCTTGTGCTAATCTGTGCACCAATGCAGACAAAAAATACCTTGTGCAAACACTTCTGTGTACTATGTATGCAGAGCAAGAGAGAGCAGGAACCGAAGAAGCCAAGAGCAGCAGGAAACATGTGGAGGAGGAACGGCAGGGTACCTAATCAGAGAAATGATGCTATAGTCCAATGGAAACTATTTTCTCAAATGGCTAGGAACACACATAAAAGTTACCATGATGTATATTTCAGGTGTGACCAATTACACATTTTGACACAGAACAGACAATGAAACAAGGAAATATTCAATAGTTTGATGACTCCCTCTTGTGATGTCTCAGGATGAGAACGGGAAGTGCAGAGAAGGCGCAATGCATGCCCCAGTGTGACAGTCAGACACTGACTGATTTCCAGTCTCTTCCAAGCAATGCCTGCTTTCTGAGCCTTCCACACTCTACTCTGTCTCTCCAAAGAAGAGCTTGACCTCACTCTCTCCATTCCCTTCCTGCCTGGATATTCTTTCCTCATCAGTCCTCGCTCTCTCTCTTTCTCCCAAACCTCTTGCCTACAAACCTTTTGCTCTCATCCCTTTTCCTACTTTTGCCCCCTCTCTCCTCAGCGACACCTGCTCTCTCACTCCCCCTGCCTGCTTTGTTCTCAGTATTGCCTTCTTTTATCCCTTCCCTCTCATTTGCCCCTCTCTTCTCAGCAGTACCTTCTTTCTATCCTGTCCCTTCTCATCACTCTGAAGTTTTGCTCTGCTTTGTAAAAGAGGATGTTTCACTTTCCCTGGTGAGACGGACCACAGTCACAGCCAAATCGTTGTGCATTGTATGCACAAGATGAAAGTCAAATGGCTGTTGTGCGAAATTGGGTTGTTGATTGAGGGAGGAGAGTGTAAGCCCTTCAGAAGCAACAGTCACAATCCCTATCAGGGTTAACCATAAAACTTACTAATTTAATTGTGCTTAACTCACTGATTGCTTGGCACGAAAGCAGTCAGGATTAAATTACAGGTAATGTGTAAAGTATTTATGCAGCACACAAATATTAATATTTGAAAACAAAACACAAGAAAAATTCCACAGAGAAATAATAAAATGTAATAAACTATTTGACACCAAAAGGACAAAGATCACGTTATTAGAAACGGAGATGAGAAATTTAAAAGATTTAATCTAAGCCTAACACGCCACCGTGACCAGTGGTCATCTACTTGTGCGGGAACGGGGGAAATGCACAAGTTCAGGCTGACTGCTATGATACGGGGACCAGGATAATCAATCAATCAGGAGTTTGATAAAGCGCAACTACTCACCCGTAAGGGTCTCAAGGCGCTAGGGGTGGGGGGGGGGGGGGGTGCAGGTTCCATTCTATCAAGGAGGAGGTCTGTCGAAGAGCCAGGTTTTGAGGTTTCTTGCGAAGATGGGGAGCGATGTTGTCTGTCTGAGGTGGAGCGGAAGGGCGTTCAATGCTTTGACCGCGAGGAAGGAGAAGAAGCGGCCTCCCGATCTGGTCTTTCTGGTGCGGGGGACCTCGGCGTAGGAGAGCTGGGCTGATAGTAGGGTCCTTTGGGGTGCGTGGAATTTGAGCCGGCTGTTCAGGTATGCTGGTCCGGTGCCGTGGAGGGCCTTGTGTGCGTGGGTGAGCATCTTAAAGGTGATTCTCGCCTCGACGGGGATCCAGTGGAGTGTGCGCAGGTGCTGGGAGATGTGGCAGTGTTTTGGCAAGTTGAGGACCAGTCTTGCGGCGGCGTTCTGGATGTTCTGTAGCTTGCGGATGAGGTTTTTGTTTATTCCGGCGTAGAGTGCGTTGCCGTAGTCGAGTCTGCTGGTGACCAGGGCGTGAGTGACTGTCTTTCGGTGTTCGAGGGGGATCCATTTCAAGGTCTTACGAAGGAGGCGGAGGGTGTGGAAGCAGGAAGATGGGACAGAGTTGATCTAGCGGTCCATTTTGAGCTCGGAGTCCAGGATGATTCCCAGGTTGCGTGCATGGTATGTGGGGGTTGGCGGGTTTCCCAGGGCGGTGGGCCACCAGGTGTCGCTCCAGGCGTCGGGGTTTGGGCCCATGATGAGTACTTCTGTTTTGTTGGTGTTTAGTTGTAGGCAGCTGTTTTTCATCCATTTGGCGACGGCTTCCATGTCTTCTCGAAAGTTGGGTCTGGCGGTGTTGGGCTCGTTGGATAGGGAGAGGATGAGCTGGGTGTCGTCTGCGTATGACATGATGTTGAGTCCGTAGGTTCTGACGATGGGGGCAAGTGGAGCCATGTAGACGTTGAAGAGCGTCGGACTGAGGGAGGAGCCCTGGGGGACTCCGCAGGTGGTAGGTGTGGGGTCTGAGAGGAAAGGGGGGAGTCTGACCCGTTGCGTCCTGCCGGAGAGGAAGGAGCAGATCCAGTCGAGGGCCTTGTCCTGGATTCCTGCATCGTAGAGTCTGCGTAATAGGGTGCGGTGGGAGACTGTGTCGAACGCCGCTGATAGGTCTAGGAGGATGAGGGCTCCTGTTTCTACTTTGTCCAGTAGGGTGCGGATGTCGTCTGTTGCAGCGAAGAGGGCGGTTTCCGTACTGTGGTTTTTTCTGAAGCCGGATTGGGAGAAGTCGAGGATGTTGTGTTCTTCAATGAATGTCACGAGTTGGCTGTTGATGGCTTTCTAGATGAATTTCGCTGGGAAAGGGAGCAGGGAGATGGGTCTGTAGTTTTTGAGGTCGGTGGGGTCCCCTGAGGGTTTCTTCAGGAGGGGGTTGACCTCGGCGTGTTTCCAGTCGTCGGGGAACGAGGCGGTCGCCAGGGAGCGGATGATGGTGTGGCAAAGCATGGGTGCGATGGTGTCAGCGGCTCTGTTGAAGATGTGGTGGTGACAGGGGTCCGTGGGGGCCCCTGAGTGGATTGACTTCATTGTCTTCAGTGTGTCTTTGGTGGTGAGGGCTGTCCAGTAATCAATCGCTGGTTTACAAGTGTCGGGGTGGTTGGTGAAGGTTCAGTGTGTTGGTTGTCTTCGTCGAAGTTGTCGTAGATGCTCTTGATTTTGTGGTGGAAAAAGGTGCTGAGTTTGTCGCAGAGGTCTTGTGAGGGAGGGATGTCGGTAGACTCGCTGGTGGGTTGGGCGAACTCCTTCATGATGCTGAAGAGTTCCTTGCTGTTGTGTGCGTGGGTGGAGATTCTGTCTTCAATCACTTTTTTCCTCGTTTCTCTGATGAGTTGATGGTGAGCGTTGGTGGCGGCTCTGAAGTTGTTGTGGGCTTCTGTGGATTTGGTGTTTCCGAATCCCCTGGCCTTTTCGAGGCGGCGGCATGTGCGCCTGGACTCTCGAAGTTCAGTGGTAAACCATCTGGCTTTCTTGGCACGGGTATTGTTGTTTTTCTTGAGGGGGGCTATGGTGTTGGTGCTGTCCGAGATCCATCTATGCAGGGTTCGGGCTGCGGTGTTGGGGTCCTCCTTTTCCGCGATGGTTGGGGTGGAGTTGTTGAGTGAGGAGATGAGCTGGTCGTCGGTGATTTTGGTCCAGTTTCTTTTTGGAAGCAGGTGCTGGTGTCTGTGGATGGTGGGTGTTCTGAAGGTGAAGTGGACGCAACGATGGTCGGTCCATGGGAGTTCGGTGGTGTGGCTGAAGGTGATGTAGTTTCCTGTAGTGAAGAGGGGGTCGATGGTGTGCCTGCTGAGTGCGTGGGCTCAGTCACGATCTGGCAGAGTCCAATGTTGTGGAGGTTGTCCAGGAGGCATGTGGTGTTGGGGTCCAGTTGATTGTCGAGGTGGAAGTTGAGGTCTCCCAGCAGGGTGTAGTTGGTGGATGCGATGGCCTGCGGGGAGATAATGTCCGTGATGGAGTTGGCGAAGGGTCCGCGGGGTCCAGGGGGTTGGTAGATGAGGGTTCCTCGGAGGGCGGCAGTGGGACTGGCCAGTATCTTGAAGTGAAGGTGTTCCATCAGTTCTGTGGACTCGTCAGGGAGTGGGCTCAGGCAGAGGCTGGATTTGTGGATGATGGTGATTCCTCCTCCTGGGTGGGTGGGGCGGTCCTTCCTGTAGATCTTGTATCCTTGGGGGATGGCGATGGCGATGTCCGGTCCTGAGGTGGCGTTGGTCCAGGTTTCGGTGAAGAATGCTGTGACCGGGGTGGTGCTGTCGAGGAGGTCCCAGATTTCTGTGGCATGTTTGTGGAGGGATCGGACGTTGAGGAGGATGCATTGCAGGGTCTTCGGTTCGGTTGTGTTCTTGTGAGCGGGTTGTGCTGGATCCGTGTTCTTGGCGGTGCTGCAGGTGTGCCGGCAGCGGTGACAGCTGAAGGGTTCATGGGTGTCGGCTGGTGATGCTAGCTTGCAGTTGTTGTTGCAGCCTGGGTTGAGTGCGTGGAGTGCTGCTGGGTCGTAGCGTTGGCGGGGCGGAGGTCCAGGGTTCCTGGTGCTGGTCGTGGACGGGCGCAGACGTGCTTGCCTTTGACGCGCCTTTGGTGCACCAGCTGCGTGGCCGCAGCCCGCGCCCGCTGTGCGGCCGCGCAGTGGCCGCCATTAAGTAGGGGTCGGGGAGGGCTGAACAGCTGGGAGCCGGGAGCGGGGAGAGGAGCTGGATTTGGCCGGTCGCGCTAGGGGGGAAGGGGCCGCAGGGGCAGCAGCGGCGGGGAAAGGTAAAGGGAGGAAAGAAGGGATAAAGAAAAAAGGGAAAATAAGCAGAAATAAGGCACAAAAGAGCAGAGATGCAGAAAAGGGCAGAAAGGTGAAAGCTGGAAAGGGAAGAAAAACGAGTGAAAACGAGTGAAGGAGCAGAGGGAGAGAAAGGGAAAATGGGCAGAAATAAGGCAAAAAAGAGCAAAGGTGCAGAAAGGTGAAAGATAGTAAGGGTAGAAAAACGAGTGAAAACGAGTGAAGGAGCAGAGGGAGAGAAAGGGAAAATGGGCAGAAATAAGGCACAAAAGAGCAGAGATGCAGAAAGGTGCAGAAGGGTGAAAGATAGAAAGGGTAGAAAAACGAGTGAAGGAGCAGAGTGAGAGAAAGGAGACAGAGGTCCACTGGACCACCAGGGTTGAGGCGCAGGGAAACCTGCGGGTGGAGGAGGGCCTCGATCACTAACACTCAAGAGTGCAGGGGCAGGGGCACCTCACTTAATGGTGGAGCTGCGAAGGTGGGAGAGCAATTTCACTGACAATGAGTCAGTGGTCTTGCTTGCCTGTCCCCGCAGTGGCCGCCATTAGGTAGGGGTCGGGGAGGGCTGGACAGCTGGGAGGCGGGAGCGGGGAGAGGAGCTGGATTGGGCCGGTCGCGCTGGGGGGGGAGGGGCCGCGGGGGCAGCAGCGGCGGGGAAAGGTAAAGGGAGGAAAGAAGGGATAAAGAAAAAAGGGAAAATAAGCAGAAATAAGGCACAAAAGAGCAGAGATGCAGAAAAGGCAGAAAGGTGAAAGTTGGAAAGGGTAGAAAAACGAGTGAAAACGAGTGAAGGAGCAGAGGGAGAGAAAGGGAAAATGGACAGAAATAAGGCAAAAAAGAGCAGAGGTGCAGAATGGTGAAAGATAGAAAGGGTAGAAAAACGAGTGAAAACGAGTGAAGGAGCAGAGGGAGAGAAAGGGAAAATGGGCAGAAATAAGGCACAAAAGAGCAGAGATGCAGAAAGGTGCAGAAGGGTGAAAGATGGAAAGGGTAGAAAAACGAGTGAAGGAGCAGAGTGAGAGAAAGGAGACAGAGGTCCACTGGACCACCAGGGATGAGGCGCAGGGAAACCTGCGGGTGGAGGAGGGCCTCGATCACTAACACTCAAGAGTGCAGGGGCAGGGGCAGGGGCACCTCACTTAATGGTGGAGGTGCGAGGGTGGGAGAGCAATTTCACTGACAATGAGCCAGTGTTCTCCTTTCCCCAAATTGGCACATAGAATACTGGAATATTTCATGTATTCCCTTTCAGTGCATTAGTATTAGAAAATATATGCCAAAATTGTGCTTCAAATGCACTTTTTGATTTCATTGTATTTCAAAACTCTCTCTTTTCTCGAGGAAGTGGGGCTTCTATCAAAACCTTACTTGGGGAAGGCTTGCTGGCTGAAACTCAGATCAGGTATTACATCTGGCGTTCAGCAGTGTCAGATGTGGGTGTGGACGGAGTGTATTGAGAAGTAGTTGGAGCCAGTGGATGGAGTAGGTGGAGCCTGGGGAAGTGGGTGTGGCCTCCTAAAAAATTTGAGCACCTGCACCTAATATTTTACAAATTAAGCACCGGGCTCAACCCCCCAGCATTTTCCAGCAATTAGGTGTTTGGGGGGCTAATGCCCCCAGCACTGTTGTGACAAAAAGGTTCTTGCGGGCTCAACCGCCCAGCATGGTCAAGCAATTAGAGGGTTGGGGCTAACCCCCCTTAGCACTGTTCTGATAAAAAGGTGCTTGTGGGCCTCAACCCCCCGCATGGTCAAGCAATCAGGGTGTTGGGGGACTGACCCCACCAGCAATTTAGTGACAAAATGGGGGATCGGGGGCAAACACCCACAGCACTTTTGAGGCAAACATTGTTGGGAGGGTTACATACCCTCAGCCATGTGCAGCCAATCTGTGCTTTTAGAGGCTAACACTCCCAGCAATGTTTAATTGGACAATGTGACATGTGACAATCCAAAAAACATCAACACAAGTTTTGGGTACGAGCAGTGACAAATACAAAGGATTCAATCCCAAAATCCTGCTTTGATAAGCACCAGTCCCACACTGTGGGAGCAACGTTAACTGCCAAACTTAAGGAATGTGCAGAGTGGAGATGTAGGAGGCCCAGGGTCAGTAGAGAAAGACACAAAACACACCATACACTCAATGCCCTTCAAAGACAGTTGAAATACACGGGAAAAGATGCACAAAGACAACCGACCAGCCACACACTGCAGAACAAACACAACATGTGTGTGAGTGTGGAAGTTAGCTTAGCCTGGGCCAACACACACAAAGGGGGACTGAACTCCACTGAGCCATATGCGTGTTGAGTCAAATCAGGAAGTATTCTATATAGGGCTTGGATTGGCAATGTGGGCAATCAGGCATTGGTTGATGAGTGGGTGCACCAGAGTCACATGCGGCCAAAGCATTGGGGACCACTAAAAACCACATCAATAGGCTGACTCACTTCAACAGTTCCCTCCAGGCCACAGCATTGTGGTGCCAGTATCCTGTCTGCTGAGCCACTGTGATGCAAATTGAGGATGGGGGGTCAGATATTTGAGCTGACTCACTGTTGCACACTGTGTCACGTGCCTTGCAAGAAGCACTGTCATCTCACATACCCAAACATGACTCCTAGGGCATGGCCAGTGCAGGGAGACTTCATTGTAGATAGTGGCCTTGAAGGAAGCCAAGTCACAATTGGCCAGTCTAAATCCCACCCACCTTGTACAGCAGCATCAGGCCTCATCAAAACCTCCCTGGACAGGTGAAATTGCAGAGGCCACCATGATGGCCTGGATCACTGGATGTATGACGATGAATCCATGATTGACCAGCCATCGTTGTGATTCCAATTCAAACATGGGTCCATGTACTGTTGTGTATGACCAATGGGGGAATCACAGCATCAGGTAGGTACACCCAGCACGCCACATATTAGGACAAACGCACATTTGATGGCAGAACAAGAGGTGCCAGACACACATATGTATGTGACACAAAGTCATAGCATCTGTCTACCACAACACATACTAAAACCCTGCAGGGCAACAGGAGTACACCTACTCACAGAAGGATGATATTGTGATGAGTCAGTGTACAATGAAGCACAGAGGAGACTGGCCCCAACACCACACAAGTCAGTGGGCAAAATAGAATCATGAGCCTCCCACTACAACAAACCAGAATTGCTTTTGTCTCAGCTGTCAGATCAACATGTGTAGACCACATTCCTACTTACTGTGTAGAAAAGCATGGACCAACACCAATGCAGGAGACAGTCACCATGTGTGGCTTGGGGGCATTGCACACAACTCAAGATCAGAACATTTACACAGTCAACTTGGTTGGATGTCGATCACAGCAACTCTTCGTCTAGCTACAAAAGCTGCAGCATTTGCAGCTCATTACTAATGCCATTTTGCCAATGCAGAGTGTGCACTGCAGAAAACTTGGAAGACACATGAGCCACCAGATAGAGGATACAACAACAGGGTTTGTAGGCTCCAATGCACAGCCAAATGTGTAAGATAATCTGCCTGCACTTGTGAGAACACCGGGCGGGGGTGTCAGAAGCAGTACCTGAAATATCCAGATCTCCGTGGGAGCGAGCGGCTATCTTCGACGATGCTAATTTCCGAATTCCCAAACACCCCCGCACCCGGATTGCTCCAAGCCCAGGAATGGAAGGGAAAGGGGAAGTGGATAACAAACAACAAAGAGAGTCTTCCACACTGGTGTCTTCGTAACTACCTCTGGTAGGAGTGGCTGGGGAACACCTGCAACAGGGAGCAGAACATTACTAACGTTCTAATAAATCATGGGCGACACACTCTCTCACTCTCGACTCTCCTCAATCATACCTGGTGATCGTGTGGAGTTAGCTTCTCTCTTACTGAGTCCCAATAAGTCATGTGAGGGTTGGTACTCTTGTTGCTTGTGTAGAGCGGTAGAAAGGATGATGCGAAATGTAGAGGTGGTAGACAACAGTATTACCATATGCATATAATATATACTCTCATTTACTTGTCGAATATCGTGAACAGAGTGAAACACTCAAAGTTTTGTCACAAACTGGATCGAGATAGTTCTGAACAGTTCGGAAATTCTATTCACAGGAACGTTCCAAGCAGATGACTGGACCAACAGGCACTGGGCAAAGATAGTACCAGCAAGTCTGGAGAAGGAAATGTTCTTACCGCAATTCAGAGTAATGCGGGAGGTACTTGCCCACTGGAACGAAACCCAGACGAGGAGCGCTTGACAGAAAGAGTCCGCACAGCCAGACACTGGCCGCGGCGAGGCAGGGGCACAACGCCCGAAATGCAGGAATCCACGGGAACGGAACGTAAACACGCTCCAAGGGTTCCGGAACTGAGTCTCTGTGAAAGCTGACTGGAAATGAGGGAAACTATGAAAGAACGCGGTGAATTGACAGGAGCCAAACTCAGGGCGTCTAACTGCTGGAAAGGGACAGTTGAAGTGCGCCACATAGAACGTGCGGAGTTAGGAAATGGCGGACTGCTGCAAAAGACTAGAACGCTAACCGCATCGAAATGGCGGCACAAGCCGGAGGCGAGCTACACCTCCGACCGACAGTGGTCATGAGCTAATTTCTGCAGGGAACCCCAAAGTGGAAACAGCCTCCAAACAGGAAATCTTCCCCTTGCTGCTGGGACTGACAGAGGTCTCTTAATGGGGGTCGGCATAGTCCTGACAGTACCCCCCACCAAAGCCCCCTCCCTGGGTTTTTGGGGGTGAACCTTGTGGAATTCGCTGACCAATCTGGGGGCATGAACATTGCTGCTGGGCTCCCACGACCTTTCCTCGGGACCATAACCCTTCCAGTCCACGAGGTAAAAGATTTTCCCTTTCTTGAGTTTGGAGTCTAGGATTCTCTTAACCTCGAATTCTTCTGAACTCTGAACTTGAACTGGAGCTGGCAGTTGGACACGCCTGAAGTTTGGTGGGTTTCTTTTAATCAATGACACGTGAAACGTTGGATGGATCTTCAATGACTTGGGAAGAGCCACCCTCACACTCACTGGATTAATCATTCGCACCACAGGGTAGGGACCTACAAATCTAGGTTGGAACTTTCGATTTCCTCTCAACCGCATGTGTCTAGTGGAAATCCACACCTTTTCTCCAGATTCATACATGGGACTCTCTTTTCTCTTCTTGTCTGCCTGTACCTTGTAAGCATCCTTGGCCTTCTGGAGATTGAAAGAGGCTACCTGATAGGATTTCTGTAACTCTTGTATCACCTCTCCCGCTGCTGGGACCTCCACGTCTACCCGACCCACTAGCATATTGGGATGCCGACCTGAATTCAAGTAAAAGGGGGAAAATCCAGTAGACGAATGGACTGCATTGTTGTACGCGAACTCTGCCGTACTCAACAATGAGGGCCATTCTCCCTCCTGATCCATCAAATACAAGCGGAGATATTGTTCCAAGTCCTGATTCACTCGCTCGGTCTGTCCATCCGTTTCTGGGTGGAAACTGGTGGACAAACGAGAGTCCACTCCTAGACCCTTGAGGAAAGCCTTCCAAAATCGAGAGACAAACTGAGGCCCTCGATCGGAAATAACCACCTTAGGAACCCCATGCAATTTTACAATGTGCTCCACAAACAGAGTAGCTAACTGAGAGGCTGTGGGGAGGGACCTCAAAGGGACAAAGTGGCTCATCTTGGTAAACATATCCACCACCACCCAAATGACTGAATACCCTTGGCTAGAAGGCAGGTCTACTATGAAGTCCATGGAGACTGAATGCCAGGGAGACGGGGCAATAGGCAACGGCATTAAAAGGCCCTGTGGGGACTGCCTCATACTCTTGCCTTTAACACAAGGCTCACAAGTGGCAATGTACTGCCTCACCTGAGCGTCCATGCCCGGCCAACTGAAGGTTCTCTTGATTAAGTCCAAGGTCTTCTTAGCTCCTCGGTGGCCTGCTAGCGGGTGGTCGTGAAAATGCTGAATGACCTCATTTTGCAATTTCTCACTGGGAACAAACATCTTTTCTTGCCAAATGGGTTTTTGATTCCTCACACTGCGATCTGGACCGCCTGATTCCCAATCAGAATATTCGGCCTTGGCAAACTCTTCCTTAATTCGGGGCTCCAAATCGTCTTCAACAGCTATGGCCACTATCTTTTCCTCAGGAATGATAAATCCTTCCGTTTTGGTTTTGATTTCCTCACCCATACTCAGACGTGAAAGGGCATCCGCCTTTCCATTGGAGGATCCGGGCTTGTATGTGAGGACAAAATCGTAATCTGCAAAGAAGAGCGACCAGCGCAATTGCCTGGGGGTGAGCGTGCGCGCTGACTTGAGGAACTGTAAATTTCTATGATCGGTGAAGACAGTGACTACATGTTTCGCTCCCAACAAATAGTGCCTCCAAACCTTGAATGCTTCTTTGACGGCCAAAAGCTCCTTATCAGCGATGGAGTAGTTTATCTCCGCCGGAGTAAGCTTGCGAGAATGGTATGCCACTGGATGAAGCTGACCAGTGTTCTTCTGGCGCTGTGACAGGATTCCTCCAATGGCCAAATTGGATGCGTCGGCCTCAATGAAAAAGGGCTCACTCAAATTAGGGTGTTGCAGTACTGGGGCTGTCACGAAAGCTTCTTTTAATTGCTGAAACGCCGCCTCTGATTCTCGTTCCCAGACGAATCGTACATTTTTCTTTAACAGCCTAGTAATTGGGCTCACCTTCTCTGAGAAGTTCAAGATGAAGCGTCTATAAAAATTGGCGAATCCCAGGAAACTTTGGATCTCCTTTACAGATCTGGGCGCCGGCCATGACTTGATCGCCTGCAACTTAGAGTCATCCATGGATACTCCTTCCGGAGACAAAACAAAGCCCAAAAACTCCACTCGGGAAGAGTGAAAGACACATTTCTCCAGTTTGACAAACAGATGGTTCTCCAGCAGGCGTTTCAAGATGGCTCGCACATGATGAACGTGTTCCTCTAAACTGTTGGAATAAATAAGGATGTCATCGATGTAGACCACTGCGAAACGGTCCAGACACTCACGAAGCACATCGTTTACAAAATGCTGGAACGCAGCGGGGGCGTTACAGAGCCCAAAGGGCATCACTTGGTATTCATACAAACCAAACCTGGTTCGAAAGGCAGTTTTCCACTCCTCTCCTTCGGCCATGCGCACCAAATGATAGGCCCCCCGTAAATCCAATTTTGTGTACACACTGGCATCCTTGACTTGATCCAGGAGTTCCGAAATGAGGGGCAGAGGATAACGGTTCTTCTTGGTGGCCAAGTTCAAGGCCCGATAATCAATGCAAGTCCTCAAAGTCCCATCCTTCTTCGGAATGAAGAAGAGGGGCGAGGAAACTGGAGACTGAGAGGGGCGGATGAACCCATTGGCTAGATTTTGTTCGATATAGTCCTTCAAATGGAGATTCTCCGGTTCCGACAGTGCGTAGATTCTACTGCATGGTAAAGACACCCCAGGTTCCAATTCGATCCGACAGTCATATTCTCGATGAGGTGGCAACTTCTTAGCTTCCTTCTCATTGAACACCTCTTTCAGGTCCTTATATTCCTCGGGAATCTCTGGGGCCTCCAAAGCACACACCATTTGAACCTGATTGGCCAGGTTTTGTGACAACGTGGAACTTGGGCTCTCCGGAGTCAACTGGAAACAATGCTCAGAACAAAATTCGGAATTCATCTTTACAGAACGCCGTGACCAATCGATCTGCGGGTTATGCTCGGTGAGCCAGGGCAACCCCAGTATGAGTTGGAACTGAGGGGCATCTATGAGATTAAATCGAATGAAGCTTCGGTGCTCACCGGGTCCCACCACTGTCATCAATTCAGTATCATAAGCAATAGGTCCCGACGACAACTGGGTGCCATCCACTGCTCGCACCGGTTCCGGTCTGGGCTTCTTTTCGAACTGTATTCCCAAAGTCTTGGCAAACTGGATGTCGCAGAAGTTCCCGGTAGCCCCCGAATCAACCATCACCGAAACTTCCTCCTTCTGAGCTTTTCCAAACTCTATCCTACACAGTAAATTCAGATGCGGGGCTGCGGATTGCAGGGTATTAGCTAAAAGTTGTGGCTTGGGAGTTGGCTCGTCACTCGCTCCCACCAGTGCAACTCCGTCTACTGGTGGAGCCGATCTTTTACCCACGAGCTTGCCTTTGATCTCTTCGGACATTCCTTGACAAAATGGCCCGATTGCCCACAATACATACACAATCGACCTTGTCGTCTCTTTTCTCGTTCTTCCTGCGTAAGAGGGCCTCGAATAGTTCCCACCTGCATCGGCTCTTCCTGATTTTGGCCTTCAGGGTTTTTTACGATCTCCGGTCGAGACCGATCAAATCGAGGCGGAAGAGTGCGGACATCCTTTCGACGTTCACTTCGCCTTTCTGCAAGCCTCTGATCAATCTGCAATACTAGATCTATGAGTTCTGACACATCTGTGGGTCGTTTGGGAATCTGCGCCAAACCGTCCTTCAACTCATCCTTGAGGCCTCGATAGAAAATGGCCGCCCGCTTAGCCTCGGGCCAACTCGTTTCGACGATCAATTTATTGAACTGTGCCAAATAAGCCACCAAATCTCGATTCCCTTGCTTCAATTCTAATAGTTCATTGTCGGTGGTCTGTGAGACATTTCTTCGGTCGAAAATGCGCAAAAACTCCGCTTTGAATTCTTCGAATTTATACAACACTGGATCGTTGCTTGCCACCAAAGGCAAAGACCACGCTGCAGCATCTCAGCTCAGGTAGGACAGCACAAAAGCCACTTTAGACTGATCCTCTTTAAACAGAATGGGCTTACACAGGAAGTGCAATGAACACTGGGTCAGGAAGATTTGGGCCTTGTGGGGATCTCCCAGAAATCTCTTGGGCGGGGCCAACGGAATGGTAGGGGACATTGCGTGCACCACCTGTGTGGTAAACTCCGTAGAAGAGGATGAGGAGGGAGCGGAACCAAAGGCAGATGATTTTATACTACCGAAGTTGGGGCGCGGGCTCTCTGCTAGTTCATCTAATCTCTGACGTAAATAACTAGCCTCCTGGTTAGATTTCCTAACTTCCTCCCTCGTCTCACTCAACTGTTTCTGTAGTCCCTCTAACACAGAAGCCAACGCTTTGACATCCAATCCTTCAGCCATCTCGCTCAGACGGAAGATAATTGAGGCACTTCAATCTGTCAGAAGCAGTACCTGAAATATCCAGATCTCCGTGGGAGCGAGCGGCTATCTTCGACGATGCTAATTTCCGAATTCCCAAACACCCCTGCACCCGGATTGCTCCAAGCCCAGGAATGGAAGGGAAAGGGGAAGTGGATAACAAACAACAAAGAGAGTCTTCCACACTGGTGTCTTCGTAACTACCTCTGTTAGGAGTGGCTGGGGAACACCTGCAACAGGGAGCAGAACATTACTAACGTTCTAATAAATCATGGGCGACACACTCTCTCACTCTCGACTCTCCTCAATCATACCTGGTGATCGTGTGGAGTTAGCTTCTCTCTTACTGAGTCCCAATAAGTCATGTGAGGGTTGGTACTCTTGTTGCTTGTGTAGAGCGGTAGAAAGGATGATGCGAAATGTAGAGGTGGTAGACAACAGTATTACCATATGCATATAATATATACTCTCATTTACTTGTCGAATATCGTGAACAGAGTGAAACACTCAAAGTCTTGTCACAAACTGGATCGAGATAGTTCTGAACAGTTCGGAAATTCTATTCACAGGAACGTTCCAAGCAGATGACTGGACCAACAGGCACTGGGCAAAGATAGTACCAGCAAGTCTGGAGAAGGAAATGTTCTTACCGCAATTCAGAGTAATGCGGGAGGTACTTGCCCACTGGAACGAAACCCAGACGAGGAGCGCTTGACAGAAAGAGTCCGCACAGCCAGACACTGGCCGCGGCGAGGCAGGGGCACAACGCCCGAAATGCAGGAATCCACGGGAACGGAACGTAAACACGCTCCAAGGGTTCCGGAACTGAGTCTCTGTGAAAGCTGACTGGAAATGAGGGAAACTATGAAAGAACGCGGTGAATTGACAGGAGCCAAACTCAGGGCGTCTAACTGCTGGAAAGGGACAGTTGAAGTGCGCCACATAGAACGTGCGGAGTTAGGAAATGGCGGACTGCTGCAAAAGACTAGAACGCTAACCGCATCGAAATGGCGGCACAAGCCGGAGGCGAGCTACACCTCCGACCGACAGTGGTCATGAGCTAATTTCTGCAGGGAACCCCAAAGTGGAAACAGCCTCCAAACAGGAAATCTTCCCCTTGCTGCTGGGACTGACAGAGGTCTCTTAATGGGGGTCGGCATAGTCCTGACAGGGGGTCAATCAGTGGCTTACAAGCTCAATACACATAGCTAGCCACAAGAAATGGGAAATGTCTACATCCGGTGAGGATGACGTACATGTGAAGAATGGAACATGCATTGGCCACATTTGGCACTTGAACACTGTCTCTAAATCCTGAAATCCGTCAAGGAGATGTACAAATAAGACATGTTGCCCTCAGGCAGGGTACAATGTGCTGATAAGGAGCACTCTTTGACACCTACAAGGCCTACACTTGCCAAATCAGATGACGTATTCAAAACATGTTGATGATGCTAACACAAATGGAGCTAAGTGAAATGTTTCAGTGTCACTTGTGAGTTTGCTCACAGTGTAGGCTCTTGTTCTCAGCACAACCAGGGATGTCATCACAATGGCTCTACTCTCCTGGTGCCCCCACACCTTGGCTAGTCAAAGTCACAATGCCATCATTACCCACGTGTGTGTAGTCTACTGGGAAATGCTTGGATGCATATCTGGACTAGTTGAAGCACAGGTGGCATATCAACACACATACAAACATATTCACTTGAGGGGACAATACCCTCTGAGCAATGTGCTACTAGCCAATGTTCCCATATCATGACTTAACATCATAAGCAACCACCACCTCCATCTAAGGGACCATCACAGAGCATGGAGGAACAATCATTATCCCCTACTGACTACAAAGTGTGACTTTGCACTTATGCCCATACAGGACTCACACACGCCAAGGCTAGGTGGAGGCCTTCCTCCTGTGATGTGACTAGGTACTGCACACACCAGTGTACTGACGGTGACCATCACAAAAAGCATACATGAACATACATTGGCAGACAGCAAGCTTCAGCAGATACGTGACAAAGCCCCATATTAACTCTGAGAATTCTCACTGCCCTCCCACATGCACATGATCGACACATATGCATATGTCAACTTCAACACAAGTTGGGCATTAAATCAACACATGCAGGAATGATCCCTCCAACGCCCATGTCACACTATATGTCCATCTCTCATAACTTACAAACACACAAGCATGTCATAAGCCACCTCTGGTGTATTTAGATGGAGAAGCATGTCTGCCCATGAGCTCCAGCCCAGTACACATACCATAACAACCCAAGTTGTACAAAACCACATCGGTGCGACCCTCACCACATCCACACCTACAGTCGCAGCACCACTCTCCATCACCATGTACACAAGAGCTCTCAGTTACATGCTATGCACACAATGTAAAGTACACATTCCCTCTTCAGCAGATGACAAACGTTACATGTCAGATGGACCACTTTCATTATCAGCCGCACACTCAGTGAAGCCTTGGACTGCACTCATGCCACACCGTGCAGCATCACAGCACACCCAGGCATGAACACTCCACACATCACCACATCTCACAACAAGACACATGCATAGTGCGATGGCTATATACTCGGTCGTTTGAATATCACTGCGTAATCCCCAAAAACAGCAAAAGTCCAAAGGATTGTCACTTGCAGAAAATATGCATACGCACATTCAAACACAACATACTGCAACTGGATAACACCTCACATTTCACTATCCAGCACAAATGATCATATCACTGGTGCACATAGCTTCACATTCACAAATCCACTCTGACCCATATGACTAGTCAGACCGTGTCTCAATGTTTCCCTGTCACATTTTCATTTGAGTTCCAAAACCAATATCTCCATGGACTCATGCACAGTATCAACAAACAACACTCATCCAGAACTGCCCTGTTACAGTCAAATCACACATTAGTGCAAAAGACCATATCTCTCATCACATGCCACAATACAACCTTCTCTGGTGGGATATCTCCCATCACATCCACACATTTCTACCACACCTTCTGCAGGGTTGAACCAACAAATAAAGCTCACATACTCGGAATAACACCTCAGCATGACAAGCACTCACATAGGGATAATGTGCATACTCCATGTTGCCTACACAACAAATAACAATGAACTGAAGTCACACACCACACCTCCTGACACCATCTCAAATAGCCCTGCTGCCATTACACAGGAGTCTACACTCCATGCATACCTATGATACACCATTCTCCATCAGCTCTCCCTTTGTGTGTGCCCTCAGTGCCCTCAGGCAGGGTACAATGTGCTTATTGGGAGCACTCTTTGACACCTACCTGCATCCTTTTGACGGCAGGTTTCTAATCATTATACATATGTGAACATGGCAACATCAACCTTGCTAAACACACCTGATGCTAGGGTGCACCAATACATTTACTATCACTCCCCTGTGTGCCAACCAAGAGCATAGAAGTGACACAGGCTCCAGTGGGGTCTTCAGGACAGATGGACACACTACACACCTGTGCACCAACACTCCATTCTGCTCAACACATGTTACACATGGCCAAACCACATACATCCCTGCAGCTCTATGCTTGGTGTGACCAGGTACAGCATTGTGCCTAGCTCAAAAGGACAACATTATTGGTCAAGCACAAATCACAACCCACACAAGATACGTATGCCCAATTACATGAGGGGTGTGGGTGAATACATTAAGTCAAATCACACACAGACAAAACACTTAATCAACATGATGTAGCCAGACCAAAGCAGGCTGGCACACTTCTCAATAGGTTGAGAAAGCACTGGACTAATCGACCCACAGAAAGCTTCTCAAACTGGAACGTATTCAGAGACTTGAGTCTGTCTGGAAAAGGGGCTTTGAAGACAAAGATTCCTGCTCACCTCACACACACCATGGGCTCACGATAAGTCACAGATGTATACACTGCCATGAGAGGAATTCCCTACAGTGGAAGGCCACCTATGGCAAGCTTGTTCTTGGATGGGGTCTATCATGTCAGAAGGAGTCTCAGACATTGCTCTGACACCCACAAGTCACATAATACTTTGGGTCCATCGGCCTGTGTACATGGCAGTGTCCAAAGTCACCTGCACAAGGTCAGACTTCCTGTGTACCCAGTTGTACTGATGAGACAGCTGACTTGTTGCACATCAAATCACTATACTGCATGGCTATCATAGATGCTTGGACTTTGAAAGACTTGCACAATGTCTACAAATGTCAGCACGACCTATGTACAAAAATGTAAGTCAAAGATGGTAGGTTGGTAAATGCATGTCACCCTCATGGGCCAAAATAACGTGGAAGATGAGACCCAGCAAATGTAGACAATGAGGACTCAAATACATACTTTAATAGGTCACATATGGTATGGACCACATGCAGTCCATGACATCACAACAGCATTATATACCCACGACAAGATTTGCACATTAATGGCAGTTGACATTGCCAAGTTTTGGGACTGACAAAGCAACAGCTAAAAGAACGTAACATGCTTTATTCAACATTTCACAATTGTGAATACTTCCTCCCCAAAAAAATAAAAGGCTAATGGCAAGTCCATTTCTAATCCTGAAGCGGGTCAGGGCTAATCACCCTCCATCGCTTGCCTGCACTACAACCACAAGGGGACACCTCCCCTTAGATGGGCATCTATGTGGGCATGCCAGTCACCGAATGGACAAGACTAGTGGGTACTGGTTTGGGATTTGGGAGGGATGGGATCCTTTGTTGTGTGGGGGTCCACTGCAGTGGACTGGCCAGACTGAGGGGGGTCCAATACAGTAAACTGGCCGGATTAAGGGGAGCACTGCAGCGTCAGGAGAAGACTGAAGAGGGGGCTGTTGGAGGGGAAGTTCTTTTTGTAGGGGAAGGGCTTGAGCTTCTTCGGGATGGTGTAACAGTGGGTGGGGAAAGTCGTGATGGGGTCTGAGGTGTGCCTTTTGGGAGGGTGGTTTGGGACCGGGAGGAAGTAGATTTTGTAGGGGAAGTGTGGGTCTCCTCTCTGTGTCTTACCCTTGAGAGGGTGATCAGATGGGTCAGTGGGGAAGGCGCTAAGGTCACAGATGAAGACCCGCTGGGAAGAGGGGCTTTCAGGACAGTCTAGGAGAGGGGTTGTGGAGGAAGAGGTAGCTGTGGAATGCGGAGTGGCCGTGGATGCGTGTTTGTCTTTTTTTGCTCTCTCCCCGGTGTATGTGATGTCAGTCCCTTGAGTGTGCATGAGAGTGTATTTTGACTTTCGTTTTTTTTTTTTTTGCTGCATGTGTCTGGTGCTGTGTGTGCATTTGCCTGTTTGAATGTGCTTGGGTCAGGAAGGGTAATTGGGACAGTGGATGGGGCAGAGGAAGAAGGAGTGAGGGACTGCTGCATGAGGGACACTGCTGCCATCAGTGAGGAAGCCATGGCCTGATTAGATCTCTGTAGGGCAGTCATGTCTGATGAGATGCCCTCCATTTATGACACCACTTCTGTCAAAAGACTAATATGTGCATGGAAGACATTCAGCATGGATGTCTGCCCCACATGGTTCTGCTTCAGTAAATCCATTGCCTCCACACTTAGGGCAGCAGGGGAGACTGATGCAGAGAGTGTGGTGCCTGGCCCAAAGGAGACATGCTTCCTAACACAGGAGTGTCCATGGACACTCTGAATGGGAGCAGCTGTGAGGGTGAAGATGTTGGTGGTGGTGGTGGGGGTGGACTCCAATGTTGTGGGATCTGATCTGGGAACACCCACCACCACAAGGGAGTCATCACTGGAGCTGGAGTGGTCTTCAGTTGTCAAAATTTCTGACCAACCATCAGTGTGGCTCCCCTCACCCTCCGTGCTACTGGGTCCCTCTTCCTCCTCCACTCTGGACCCAGTCTGACTAGCCTCTTTCCCTTGGTCCGTGGAACTGTCTCCCCCAGTAGCCAGTGTTGAGGCTGTGAACAAGGATGAGAAAGAGATTCACATAAGTCATCTGCATAGACTTGACACATGAGTATCATTACAACACATCACAGAGCAACCATTTGCATCATTTTGACGGCAGGTTTCTAATCATTATACATATGTGAACATGGCACTTGTCCATCTGCCAGTAAACTATGGTTCCCAGACATATGATGTCATGTGCAACATCGGTTAGATCAATCTCAAAACTGACAACCACTATTTCAACTACTACACTATGTAGCAGTTGGTCTGATCTGTTACTCCTGACTGTAATGTGTCATTACATACCTATTGCATCTTCTGCAAGGGAGTCTTGAACTGACACTGCAAATGGGATACACACATTTGAAATGTGACATGGTAAATATTCTTCTATCCCCAGTCATCATGATATG
Source organism: Lissotriton vulgaris (assembly GCF_964263255.1). Classification (NCBI taxonomy): domain Eukaryota; kingdom Metazoa; phylum Chordata; class Amphibia; order Caudata; family Salamandridae; genus Lissotriton; species Lissotriton vulgaris. The sequence goes on along the minus strand of NC_141695.1, from coordinate 1,298,100,737 downwards.
CATCTATCTCTCAGAGGTCAATGTTCAAATGGTCTGCATGAAGTACACCAAACTTTCATAGTCATAACATGACTCATTACACACAGATAACAGTGATTGTGTGCATCTGTCCAGTATCTTTGGTCCACTGCTATCAGGTCAGACATCTGAATCTTACTTTGGATACTCCAAGGTTGTAGGCCTAGCCAGGATGAGACTTGAATGGCCCAATGTCTTCTGTCTGCTATGGAGGGTGTTAGGGTGATTACTGTGGATGTCATGCACAATATATTCAGCTCACCAGTTACAAATGTGACAAATATTCAATCCACTTCCAAGTATAAATACTGCATCATCACAAACCTTCATGTGGCACACTATGCCACTGGCTGTCTGGCTGCACTGTCTGTATGGACTCTTGGCACAGGACCTGTACATCTCAAGTTTACAGTCAGCACAGTGTCACAATCCTGTCTTTACTGCTTCAAGCCGCATCTGTAGGTATCACGTATACTTGTCCATTAACGTGCTGGACGCAATTTTACCCTTTGACAGGCTCACATTGCTCTAGGTAGCCATCACAGTATGTGAACTAACAGATGTGTTTACATGCACATTGTACATCTCTCAAGCTGAAGGTAATGCAGCACGTACATTGATGTTCAAGCCACTAGTATGCACAGCCAAGGGATGCTACACACATGTGAACTGTTGTGTATATGAGATGAAAAACATACATTTGATGTTTGGCCAGGTTGCCAACATTGACCACCTGTGTCTTTCAAAAATTGGCACATGTACTCACCGACTGTCACATTGTCTGACCTATGGATTCTTACATTTGAATGTTAAAAGTGTTGCTTGACACACTAACATGTGATATCCCAGTATCTCGGATGCCCTGAGTTGGCACACCTGCCCTTGGTCCATCGGATACATGTGATTACACTGAGCACTATGTCTGGGACAATACATTTCACATAATGATCAAAATGAATTGTCTGAGACATCCACATTGGTCTCACCTGCTGCCTGGATGTATAGCATTGTTTACGCACACTTGTGTGCACCAATAGCAACATTCTGCACAAATATGTTTGTACCATACTGAGTACAGGTCTCACATCAGCCAATTTGCTGACACATGTCAGCTAATTATATCACTCATGATGATCAACTCCATGCAAATGTTGTATATGGTGCTGATCACATGAACATTGAGCTACACAGGACCTTAGTGATACACATGTCACAGACAGAAAGGGGCACACCTGGGCACCAAATTATCATGGGGCATAGTTAAATCTTGAGACAGAAGTGTTGTTTTGGCAGACTGATGACCTGTGAGAGGGGTAGCAGATTGAGGGAGTGCAACATGCATGTTAAACATAGTTCTGTCAAAACAGTGTGGGAGTGCAAGAACCACTTGCACTACTTCCGAAGGCACACCGGTAGGAGTATGGGCTCCTGTAATAAACGTTCCCTTCTAGGTAATCAAGGTAAAGGAGACTTTGAGAAAGTTATCAGTAGTAATCCATTTAGGAATCCATTTATTCGATGGGTCACATATTACATCATAGTGACCGTTTGACAAGACAATGCATTCAATTTAATTTTCAATGACATCCATTAATCCACAGATTATCCCTATGCATTTCGGGACAGAGCCCTTCGTCAGGGGATGATGATGGACGATCTGAAAATAAACATACCGACGTCAGGAGGGAGAGCTACCTTCCACAGTGTATGACTGCTATACATAAAAGATAAAGAATAACACCTATCTAAGGATGAATGTGAGGGTACTAGTGAACTAAAACCGGATCACGTTAAGTGCTGGTTAGTGTGTACTTAACAGAGGAAGTACGTGAAAACCAAAAAGAACAAGCATTAGACTCAGGTAAATGTATCCGGGGGTCAGAGTAGGAAGGTAAACACGGACGGGATAAATCCGTCACCCGTGAGTTAAAGCCAGAACCAAAGTGCACGCAAAAAAACAAAATATAGAGGTGTGTTCGAGTGAAACGGTCAAAAGGTATCAGAAGCGCCAAGTTGCTTACCGGATATCAAGTGTAGGGGAGCATGACATGCGCCTCTATCGCGGGTCAGTAGTCAGTGCCGAACGCGGAAACACATAAAGGTGCAAAAAGTAGATGACGGACTAACATGAGTGTTGGTAAACATGCCGGTAACGTGACGGGTTATCGAGTGTAAAATACAACGACAACGATGGCCTGATGGTGAAAACGAGTGTGAAGGTGTGTTAGTCAAAAACGAACGAATTCAAGAAAAACTGAAATAAATACGAGAGAGAGTAACTATGTAAACTAATAATGGCGGCCATCTTGGAACGGTCAAAAGTGATCATACAACGCTACCTGAGTTGTCATGGTAACATGAGGAAACATAATATTAAACATGTGTAGACTGTAAAAACAATTCAAAATGTGACAATATCAATTACAGAACGATGTTAGGGTCATATATATCCAAATAAGTACCGTATTGGCAATAAAATAGACGAATGGGTAAAGAACGTTTGGAGAATGGAACGGGGGTAAACGGGAGAGTAAACAATGAGGGTACAGATAAGGGACTGGAGCCTAAGGTAAAGGAGAAAGAATGGGGGAAGGTAACAGAAGGTGCAAAACGGTAAAGCTGAACAAAATAGAAAGAAAATGGATGAAAAAAGCTTAGGTGATTGGAAAAAGAAGGTCATGGAATGAATTTACAGTGAGACAACGAATCATTACAGGAAACAACTGTATTCAAGTCTGTCATTAAGACCTTTGGGCTGGCAAGCATCAAGTCTCTTAATCCAAACGGTTTCTCTCTGAAGGAGTCTTTTTCTGTTATCAATGCCTGGTCTCAGCGGTACAATCTCTAAAACAAGGAACCTCAGTTGACTCACATTGTGATGGTATGTAGTAAAGTGAGCCGCCAGTGGTGCTTTGGTAGTCTTATTTCTGATGGTACTTTTATGTTCCGTCAAGCGAACTTTAATTTTTCTTTCTGTTTTACTTACATAAGGTAATCCGCAGGGACACTTGAGTAAATACACTACATTCTTAGAGTCACAAGTAGCATTGGTTAGTAGTTTGATGGCTTTACCTGATGATGGATGATTAAAGGTATTCCCAGGGATGATGTTGTGACAGTGGCTGCAGTTTAGACATGGTTTAGTACCTGAGTAATGGATGGAAGCATCAGTCGGTTCAGTCTCTAAAATGTTCTTGATGTTCTTAGCTCTCTGGTAGGCAAATAATGGTCTGTGGTTGAAAATAACCTGAAAATCTGGTTCAAAACGAATCATATCCCAACTTTTTAGGATAATGTTCTTGATGACAGTACTTCTTGTAGAGTATTTAGAAACAAAGACCGGTCGCTGTTCACTGGTAGGTTTGGTGTGTGGAGACAGAAGATCCAAACGAGTTTTAGTTGCCACACGGTCTTTAGCTGTTTGCAGTGTGAGTTCAGGATATTTCCGATCTCTGTATCGTTGGAGTATTTTTTGTTCGGATGTTTCATAAGCTTCTGGTTCAGAACATATTCTTTTGGCTCTTAGTAACTGAGAATATGGTAAATGGGTTTTGAGGGGGATCGGATGACAGCTGGTAAAGAGCAGAGCATTATTTCTGTCAGTTGCTTTAACAAATAAATTTGTTGTAAGTTTGTTGTCGTGTAATGTGACTTGAACATCCAAGAACGGTAGACTGTGAGAGCTGATCGTGTGCGTAAACTCAATATGGTCATCAAGATCATTGATGTATTTCAAAAATTCTGTGATTTCATCAGGTTGACCAATCCAAATTAAGAAAATGTCATCTATGTATCGCCATAGGGTCAGGATGTTGTTTAACCATTTGTTGTTACTCAAGATGTGATCAAGTTCCATGCGTTGCATAAAAAGGTTCGCATAGCTGGGGGCTGCACAATTGCCCATTGATGTGCCAACGAGTTGAAGATAATAGTCTTTGTTCCAAGTAAAGTAGCTGTGATACAATGTGAACATAGTTCTGTGACATGGCACACACTCACCCCCTCCTTGCTGCTGTTTGGCCTTCAACTGCCCATCCAGTTCAGGGAATACCACCACCAGCATCCGTAGCATGTGAGGGGCCAGGAATCCTCGTCCACCCCTTTTGTGAGGAGGTGACAGCTTCAGCTGGACCCTTGCAATCCTTCGTGTCCAGCCATGGAGGTCCTGCCACCTCTTCTGGCAGAGGGGGGGCTTGGGGTCTAAAGACCCCTACGGATCGGACTGCCCTGATGATGGTCTGCCATATCTTTGCCTTCTGATGGGAGTTGACCTGTAAGGATGACATGGTGACACACCATTACTCCACATGCTACATGTTTTTGCGTCACACACTTGAACACATAGGTCATGGTCAGAATGGCAAGTATGTCTAAGGGGTAGGCAAGGGTCATCATGGGCAGTTGTCCTGTGTGCAATTATCCCTCAAAACCATAAGAACAGTGATGAGAAGTAAAACCCAGTACGCACACTTCTACATCACTGTACCTGTCCAGAACCCAACTCTACACACTGTAAAATTGACATGAACTATGTTTGAATGCTTGCCCTTGGGAATCACAATGCTAGTAGTGCATGTTTTTACACATGGCCAAAGAAAAAGCAGTGTAATCACCACTTTTTATATTTTGGAACTTCTGTCCTTTTTTTTATCTATACTGGGGACATCCTTTTCATGTTATTTAGTGAGTGTAATCATCACCACTTACCTGCTCCCCTGGTTTGCCACACAGCTGGCAGAACTGTGGAAGGAGGCTGTCCAGCAGGTCCTGGTTCTCCTCTTCAGTGAATGCAGGGGCCCTCTCCACAGTGCGTGACATGGTAGCTCCCAGAGGATGTAGAGACAGCAGCTGAGAGATGGGGAGGTGCAGGAAAGTTGCAGGTAGTGCAGGCAAGCAAAATCACTAGGGAACAGACAGACTTATATCTTTGCAGCAGAGGCGGACTCAGTTCCATGCATCCAAAGCGATATTCCGAGTGATTTGCATTATCCAAATTTTTCCAATCCATAACATTGCTAGCATCGGACATGCCTATGCCAACGCGCGTCTGTCACCATGACGTCAAACAGCCAATGGGTGCGGTTCAGATTCGGCTCCCGCCTCCTTTGAATACTCACCTACGTCGTTTACCATGACGACCAACAGGCAATGGGTGGGTCCGGCTCGGTTCGGATGCGGCTAACATGTCCATTGAATAGTCACCCACAATGTTCACCATTTCAGACAACAGTCAAAGGATGCAACCAACATAATTCAGATTCAGCTAACGTGCCCTTGCATACTCACCTGTGTTGTTCACCATTACAGACAAGAGCCAGAGGACCCGACCAACACTGTTTGGATGTGGCTAACGCATCCTCCACTAATCGGCCAGCAGGACAGACAGTAGTGAAAATTAAGCATGGGCCCGCTTGCGGTCCGCGAAATCTTGAGAAATGGCAAAAAAATCAGCGAGTTTGCGAAAAACTCCGCGAACTCGCAGATTTGCACAAACATATACTAGAGTACTTTCTACTGGCTAATCAGTAAGTGCTAGCTCGTTGGGTAAATGTATAGTGCTTTTCCTACACTACAGCTGCGTAAGGGCCAGAAGACTCCAGTGACCATGTGTGCCTGTGACTATGCCATCTCGCCGAGAGGCACCGGGGTCCCTTGAGTGAGCTGTCCATCATAGTGTGAAAAGGGCGGGAAGATGTTGAATACCGCCAGCGTGTGGGTGGCGGGGCCAAACAGGCAGGGCTTCTATGCGAGTTCTAATGCCTCCTCTTTATTAAAAGGTCAGAGAGCATCAGCTGAGGAGAAAGAAAGAACCCCCTGGTCACAGGAACTAAGGGGATTGTGCTCGAGAAAGTCATGGATACATAGCCCTCCATCAAGGATCTCAGCTAATTTATTTTCGATCATAGCTATGGGGAAAAATCACACCAGCCCAGCCTCGACCAAGCTCACTATTCTTTTTGGGCTAGTAAATGCATTACTGAATTGGAGCTTCAACTCGGGCATGACTTAGTTGTAACTATTCTCTGACCCTGCCTCGGGCACCCAGCTGTTTAGGGTCAGGACAGGACAAACTTCAACTCTGGCAGCTTGCCGGCGCCATTTCGAAAATGGTTACAAAGAAATTAGCTTCAACTCGGTGACCTACCTTAACTCTGTAAGTGCTTCTTGTGGAGGTTTAATTTTGGTGACAGGAGCATCCTGCCAGAATTTTTCAAACTGCCCAAAAAATATCCGCCCGAGAGCGGATTTGCCGATTTTTCGGCAATTTCCCGAGATTCGCGGATCGCGAAATGGTCGCAAATCTGCAAATTCCGCGAGCGGAACGGATTTTCCGCCCATACTTAGTGAAAATCTTTATGTTCTGGTGCATTACATGTGTGGGGGCAGTGATTAACATGACATATTGGACATTGGACTTGATAGATCACACTCCCATAAGGAGCCAAGCTTGAGGGGAACACAATACACTGTTTATGAGGCCCATCACAGCATTGAGAGCCCACTTCACATATCACCATCCTAGGCTTGGACACAGTCCCAGGGGATCATTGGGTTAAGACATGCAATGTCCACACATATTCACTGCTTTGTTGGGCTGTGTGTCAGAAAGTGCATTGTGGTGATTTTATGCTTGCAAATCTACTCTGTCTGAGTCTTGTACACCGCAGACACTTCATAATTTTGTTTCCATGATATTTAGCTGCCACATCAGCATGAGTTTGTCATGTGAGTTGCAGTTGTGTCTGTGTGTCACAGGCATATGTTGATGCTTGTCAAATAAAAGAGTGCCTCACATTCTCAAGCTTCTGTGTATGTGATTTTACATATTTGTCAGACATGACATCATGTCAGTGTCCACCCTGTGACAGTAGTGTGCATAGTTCACATGGTGACCTGCAGTTTGCATCATGTGTCCCACATAACTGGCATTACATGATCCTGTTCTGTGTACCTTTTAACCATATGATAGTTGTCACCAACCTATATCTTGGGTAGTTTGTTTAGGGTGTGTGGAGTATGTAATGTTTGATCACAGGGACAGTTACGGACACCAGTGACTTGTTACAGTACAGCACTGTAATTGGTGCCTAACCATATTTTGGGGACATATTTGGAATGGGACACATAGCTGAGCTCTGCATATAGGCTCAACCTTAGGCTTCTAATACATTGTGTTTTGATTTAATGTTATGTGTGTGTAATTGCATGTTCCTTCGTACATTGGAAAGTGACCTCAACTATGTTTGCACTTATGACATCCTTCCCCGACCTCCAGACCATGGTAGAACGGGATAGCATCAGACAATACTGCTTCATCAGACCACTGATTGTGGAGTTGGCAGACCAGTTAGCCCCAAATTTCCTGCCTGCACGCCTATATCCCTTTGTACTGACCCCCAAGGTGAAGGTGATGACGACCCTACATTTCTATGCCACGGGGTCCTTCCAGTATACTGTGGCTACTGCTGGTGGGATGTCCCAGATAATGTTCAGCCATGTGCTTTGTGATGGGTGTGAGGCATTGTTATATTTTCAGAATCTCTACATCAAGTTCCCAACACCTGGACAGTTGACAGACATCAAGGGGGACTTTAATTCATTGGGACGTATACCACATGTCATTGGCTCTATTGATGGAACACATGTGGCTTTGATCCCACCACAAGCCAATGAACAAACCTACAGGAATTTGAAGCATTACCACTCCATAAATGCCCTAGCGGTATGTCTGGATGAAATGAAGATCTCCCATGTCTGTGTGCATTTTCCAAGATCAGCAACACGATGCATACATAATCAGAAATAGCGGGACCCCCCATTAGAGGTCTCAGCTGCAACATGAGCGTGCCTGGCTTGTTGGTAAGTCATGTTGTTTGTCTCTGTTGCGTGTTGCTTGTATGTCAGGTTGTACCCTGTTTTCAGACAAATCAAGTATTTTCTGTGTTCAATGTAAGAGACTCTAGACACCCCAACCTGCTGTGGTTGCTGACACCACTCCAGAATCCTGTGACCCCTGCTGAGGTTCGTTTCAATGAGACACATGGGAGGATTAGGCGAGTGGTTGAGCGGATGTTTGGCCTTCTGAAAACAAGATTCTGCTGCTAGGACCGTACAGGAGGAGTCCTCCAATATGCACCATTGAAGGTGCGCAAGATCATCACTGCATGTTGCATACTCCACAACCTGGCAGTGAGGAATGAGCTACCGCTCATACAAGATGACAGAGACCAGCAGCTGCCAGCAAGGGAGGATCCAGGACTGGGACATGTTGCCAGTGATGAGGAGGAGGGAGAGGAGGAGGAGGATGTTCAGAGACAGCTCATCAACAACTTTTTTCACATGAGTGTAAGTATGCAATGATGAGGGGACAAAGCCGTTTTATAGTCTTTATTTCGATTTTCAAATCATTAAAGACAACAGTACATCAATAAATTCATATTGTGAACCGTTAATTTCCACCATAAACTAGGATTTATAGCAGCTTGATCATAAAGATATTTTAAAATTAATAAAAGCAGTATAAATAATTCACATACAACTATAAGTCAATCCATCCTGCTATACATTCATATTTCCATTTAAAAGAGGTGAACATTTTTTAAAAATCAATGACATAAAAACTATTTTGATATCATCCTGAGAACTGACATATGTTTAAATACAACTGCAATGGCCTGATTGTGAGAGGATGAACCCTTTACATGTTAGCTACATTCCGAGCCTTAGCAATTTTGATACGAATGGCCCACATCCAGCCCAAGAATTTCACTAGGGCAATTACCATGGGCTCACTGGTATCTGTCTTTAAAATCCGTAGTACCTCTGTGCCCTCCCTGGTACCAAGATTTAGACATATTGGCTTCAGCCATCTGTGTGGAAGAGCTTTGTAGGCTGGACAGACAAAAAAAACATGTGCTATGGTTTCCCTCTGCAATGGACATGTATTACATTCATCATCTTTCAGAGGATGCCATTTGGTAGGAAAAGTCTTAATTGGAAGTGAGCCAAAAAAGAACGTCCGGGAGATGTCCCAGGAACCTAATGCACTGCGTCTATCACTCACATGAGTGTTAACCTTACATGAACATGCGTTAGGAACTGTATTTCTCCAATCACTTTAACACTGTAGAACTGTGGTAAACAGAAATTAAAACATTCAATAGATTATGACAGGCATCGACATCATTGTTTAGTTGCTCAATAATTGTTTATTGAGTGTTCTTCTCTGAATTTGTTGAATATTCACAAAGTCAAACATGAAGAAAACAAGTTCAGTTACACATCCCAATGCATTTCGGGCTACTGTCTGCCCTTCGTCAGGGGAATTGTGTGATGACTACAGAACGCTTAGTCGCCCATAATGTGTATGATTTCCACGGATCACTGTCTGTGAGGCAAGGAACCGTTAGGCTCGAAATGCGGTGCACGAGAAGAAAGTGGTAGGAGCGTCCCTCGAAGGGGAGCGCCGTGGTTCCGTGATGCCGACAGGATGTTTCTGTTTACCACAGTTCTACAATGTTAAAGTGATTGGAGAAATACAGTTCCTAACGCATGTTCATGTAAGGTTAACACTCATGTGAGTGATAGACGCAGTGCATTAGGTTCCTGGGACATCTCCCGGATGTTCTTTTTTGGCTTAAAGCACAAAGGTCTAGCAGAACCTTTTCACCTTTTGCACGCCAATGATTAAAACACCGTTTAAGTGAATCCACGTATTTAAGTTGTTAAAATAGATTACTGAGTGCACACGCTGCTGCGTTATCCTTCCTGTTAATTGGAAGTGAGGCCACTCTGTATTGATGATACAGTTTCCTGTGAAGTGTTACCGTAATATAATCCCAATAGGGTTCATAATGGTACTCCTGTTTCCTCTCCAGGAATCCCTCGTTAAGGTTGGACTCATGGTGGATGAAAATCGTTTCATCCTAACCATGTTCCAGTAGGCTGTCCGAAACTATTTCTTTGAAGGAAGAGGGTTGCCTTCGGGATTTACCCCATATACCATTCATCCCCATGTTGCTCAAGGTGGTTTTAATCCTTCTCAACCAGGAAATCTTGCAGGAGGTATTGGCCTGCCTGATTTCAAGCAGTGCCTGTGCATACAGAGACAGCTCAGGTGTAGCCCATAATCTTATCCATAGTGCCACAGGTTTGAAATGAGCGATGTCCTCTATCTGGTTACAACGCAAATCAAGGTACAGAGGTAACAGATGGGTCAATGGAGGAAGGGAAAGTAGAGTTGTGACAAAGCACTTTCGTTCCATAATATGTGTCTGGTGTACAATATGTTTGTATGCGTGTGAGTGTATGCTACTTAACAAGATCATCTGAGTTGTTTAGGGTTCATTAAGTTTGTAGAGTCCCAGTTAAAGTGGTTATATGAATCCTAGCTAGTATTCACATGGGCAAAGTGGTGATTCTGATATGTTTCTTGGAGATGTGGGCAAATGATTAAGGAGTTCCTGACTGTTCTATATATCTCCTTCCCAGGGTCCTTTTGCTGTGGTCCGGAGACTTGTGACCTCCCAGACGCACGATGCAGTGACACATTGCATGTTAGCTTTGGATACAGATTCTGTGCCACAGACTCACTTCAGGCCTGATGCTCAATTTTTGTTAATTTGAGATTTTTGTCACAGTATGATGTGATCTCATTTTGTGTGAGGGCACCCGATTGTGCCTGTGGAATGAACCTGTGATCCACATTGAGATGTGCCTTGTCTGTTACCACACATGCAACATTCTTTTGTATACTCGACATATGCCATGATGATCAGTTTATCTGACAATGATTTTTATTTGTGCATTCAAATTGTGTTTTCTTTTACAGTAGAGTCAATTTTGACCAGTACCATGTACTATTTGTGTTGTGATGACATGGTTGTGTGTATCTCTCATACTGTGTCAGGTTACATTTGCACACAAGTCAGTAGGTGAATTCTGAAGTTGTTTTTCTGCCAATGTAACTGTCATTCCATTATTTGCATTGTTGTGCCTCATTTCAATATGAACAATGGTGTTTCATTCACAACATAAGCAAGTATTCTGTGAAGAGTGATTTATTTCAGTGCATACATGAGTTGATGTAGACAAAATGGGATCGTGCTGTACAAAATATGAAGGACAAAATTCAGACAGGAGTTGGTAGTGTCAGTAGATGGAATTTTCAGAGACAAGTCCACAGATATTTGAGTCCTTGGTCCAACTTAGACACTCCATCCAATTTGAGATAGTTCAGTGACAGCCAACAAAGTGATCACTTGGCACACAATGGAGGATATTAGAAGTAGGTTGTCACTTCCTGGGGGGATGCATAGCCATCTGTCTCTCATGTGTCCTTCTTAAAACGACCCCTCTTACGTTTTTTTCTGGGGGACCCTCAGGTGCAGGCTGCGGTGGTGCAGGGGACTCTCCGCCAGAGTCCACATCCCTCCCTGTGGCAGTTGCAGATGTTGTAGCACCAGATGTAGTGGGCCCACAGGGAGGTGTGGTCATGTTGTTGGCAATCTGGTGGAAGCAGGTGAGTATGTCCCTGTGCACAGCGATCTGATCATCTATTTTTGTCATGTGTGACATTCTGGACATGTGTGAGTCCCTTTTGGCATAATGGGAATCCTGCTGCTGATGCATGTCCCTGAGGATCCCAACTACTAGATGTGGGTCAGCTTCCTCAGCAGTACCAGCTACATGACGGCACCTGTTCCCACAACCCCTACCCACATGAGCAGGACCAGTATTTGCAGGCACAGACAACACTGAGACTCCTTCATCTTTGACAGGTGTGTTATTGTCCACCAACTACAAAGTGCCCTGTGTTGCTGTGCTCTCTGTGTTTCCTTGGCTTCGTGTGTCCGTGTTGGTATGGTCATCTGGGTGTTGTCAGCTGTTGCGGGAATGGTCGCAGGGGAGGCAGATGTTGCTGCTGCTTGTACTACAGGCTGACCCACACCGGAGGTGACAGGTAGTTCCTCGTCATCTGAAGAGGGTTGAGAGACATCAACGCTGGAGAGCTCAGGGTGAACTAGAGCAGAGGTCTTCAAACTTTTTTGCTCTGATCCCCCCTAAGAAAAATGTTTTAATGTCAGGCCCCCGCTCTAAAATTTTACTGCAAGGATTGGTTGAGCGGGAGGGAAAGGGTTGCACGCAGGAGGCATGGCTCATGAGATCATTTCAGGAGTACTTTGTCTATTGCTCATTAACCACACTAAATATGAGACTTATGAAACAGCATAATGGTTTTCCCAAGAACTGAAAGATCTTAAATTAGGGGTACGACAAAAGGAACGGAAATGGAGACAAAATTACTCCCCGCAAGACAGGAAAGTGTACTGCGCCGCAAGAAAGGAGTTCCAAAAAATCCTGCACCAACATAAAACCAATTACTTTTCCCAAAAAATTTTAACCTCTTCAAACAAAACTAAAGATGTTTTTAATATAGTCAATGAGCTCTGTGACGATGATAGGACAGCTCCCTCAATAGCTCCCACCCAGAAGTTGTGTAACTCTCTGAATGAATATTTCAGAGAGAAAATTGTAACTATAAAACGCAACATTGCAAGTTCTCCTAAATCATCTCCTTTGGATGATATTTTTAATAACCCTACTACATTAGATGCCCTCCCTGCCATAGACTCTAAAACTTTTTCTGCTCTCCTGGCACGTGTCAAGTCTGGCTCACCCGACGACATCTGCCCACCCTACATCTTCACAGAAATAGGGCATTCCATCCCTCATGGGATCCTTCCTCTGCTCAATGACTCACTTGATCAGGGAAAGGTACCTGCAGGGTTTAAATACGCTCTACTTATTCCCTTGATTAAAAAACCCGGCCTGGATCCTCATGATCCATCAAACTATCGCCCGATATCCTTGTTGCCATTCCTTTCAAAGATCCTGGAGGCACACGTTGCTAGCTGTCTCTCTAGTTTCGTTGAAACTACTGGATACCTAGAGCCCAATCAAGCTGGGTTTCGGCCGGGGCATTCTACCGAGATGGTGACATTGGCGGTCCAGAATGTACTAAGATGCAACGCAGACAAGGACCCTCACCAAGCACTAGTACTTCTCGACTTGTCGGCCGCGTTCGACACGGTCGACCACACCATCTTGGTCGACCGTGTCAAACAGGCGGGCCTTAGAGGCTCGGCATTGAGATGGCTGAAGTCATTTATCTCGGAACGTACCCAGGCAGTGAGATTAGGAACCTTTACAGCCCCTAAAATTAAAAACGAATGCGGAGTCCCTCAGGGCTCGTCCTTGTCCCCACTTTTATTTAATTTGTACTTACGACCCCTGCTGTTTTCATTAAAAAAGTTTAGAGCCTTAATTTTTAACTATGCAGATGATCTGCAACTGATCTTCCGTCTGGACTCCCCTGGTGCGGCCACCGAATTTCGGGAGGCCATGGTCCACATTCAGAGATGGATGAGCCTAAATCACCTGAAACTCAACCCAGGCAAAACTGAATTGATTTTGCCTGGGAAGAGTGAACTGTACTGGGGGCCACATTTTTGGCCTCCAGAAATGGGAAACCCTCCAGCTAAGTCCCAAACAGTAAAAAGCCTAGGGGTCACTTTTAACGAAGATCTTTCGCTTAAAAGTCAGGTAGGGACCGTGGTTTCTGCAAGCTTTTTCCAACTTTGTAAGATCAAGAAGATTGCCCACCTATTAACCCACCCTGCTCTGATTCAAGTCATCATCGCTCTTGTGCTGTCCCGCCTGGACTATTCCAATAGCTTGTATTTGGGTCTTCCTGCCGGGCAGCTCAAGAGACTTCAACTGGTTCAGAACCAAGCGGCCAGGCTGATTTGTAAGATTCCCAAATGGCAGTCCATCAGGCCGGGATTGGCCAGTCTCCACTGGCTGCCAGTAGCGCAGAGAGCAACATTTAAAGCTGGATGCAATATCTTCAGGGCTCTACAAGGTAAGGGCCCTGGATTTATTAGCAGCCTGCTTGTTAGTTACACCCCCTCTCGTGCTCTGCGCTCAGGTCAAAAGAACTTGTTAGTGGTGCCTCGGATCAGGAAACAACGCCAGGGAGGCGGATCTTTTCACTTCTTGGCCTCCTCCCTGTGGAACTCTCTGCCACTGACGCTAAGGCTTCATGAAGACCTGCTAGCCTTCAGACAGGCTTTTAAAACTTGGCTCTTTAGGCAAGCTTACCTATAGTTAACTCCGTCTCTTTCTGCTATATGTTATGTTTTTGCTAATCTTCCTGCAGCGCCATGAAGCCTACGGGCGTACGTGCGCTTAATAAATTTAATTTAACATAACATAACATAACAGCAAATGAATCAAACAAAAACAGCTATTGACCCAAATATACTGCCCTCTATAATTGAGGTGTTGTGAGCCCCTTGCACTACTGATCCTCAACTCAACTACACTTGCTGCACAAATGATAACTTCAGTCCTGAGTAGCAGGCTATCTCGTCTGCCTCTTATACCCCTTCGCCACCATGCCGGACCATCGCACTTATCTTGAAACAGACCCTTTCAGAAAAAAAGAGCTCCCAGATGTTGTCTTCCTTTACCTGCAATGGTGCCCTTTGTCCTAATGTCAGAAAATAAGCTCCCATGCAACTTTTTTTTTTAAATTGAGACATTCCTAATTGTGATGCAGTGGGCAGCTCTGACCCGAGCCCCTGTGCTGCTGAACCTGCTTCACTAATCTTAACTACTGCCTTGCAAAGAGGGCAGTCTCCTGGCCTTTATTAAAAACATGACTCCCATCTAGGCACACACCCTCTCTGCCGTCTCTCAGGCCAAACAAAGGTGTCTCCACTGCATTACATTTTCCCCTCCTGTAGGCCATTGCTCTGAGGCCCAAATCAACACTAGCAAGTGTACAGTGGGCCCTAATGCTAAGAAGGAAGGATAGAAAACAGCCATAATTAAGGTTTAGCTGGCTTCTCATACCTCTGGTTCCTGGGGCCACTGTACCTGCATTACCAATGATTCTTTCTGCCACTTTATGTCAAAAAGTAGCATGGGTAACCTGGGCTCTAATGCTGGCAAGGAAAACGGGCACCCACGCCACTTTATGGTAAGACAGCCATAATTGAGCAGCAGTGGCCACTTACACACCTAACAGCATTACATGCGGCCCTAATGGAAGCCTTTATTTATCTACATAAAAAAGGCTCCCTTATATCGTCCTCTTCCTTGGGGTATTCCTCTGAGGAAGCGGTCTCTGGCTATTTGTAACCATAAAAATGAAGCCCCCACACAGTGCTTTCTCTTCTGGGCCATCTTGCTGGCTATATTTATGAATCTCACTCTTTTCCTCTTTCTCCTGGACCATTACTCGGAGGCCCTAGGGGATAAGAGGACCAGAGCTCTGCATCTGAATGGAAACCTGCTGATGTCCTCCCTGCTACCCTCTGGACTCACCTTTTATAAAAACATTTTACAAAAACAACTGCCCCTGAATGGTCAGTGCTGACTTTGAGGTGCCTTTGCTTGAAAGCAAGGGTGGGGTGGAAGTTGCAGTTGCTTATTGATGTATTTGGGTGTTACATTGGTACTGATGAGGATTAATATTTCACCTGACAGTGTTACCGTGACTAAAAATGAGAAAAAAATGAAATAAAGCTAACCACAAAATGTGTCAGATTATGCTGCATAATTTGCCTTTTCTTATTGCATAATTTAATCAACCTGTTGCATAATTGGTTCCTCTCTTGCCACATAATTCCAGTGGCCCTGCTTAATGCGTCAAAGTGACAAAGATTTTTCTTTTTTAAAGGTAATGTAGGGGTGTGATCTTATACTAATAAAAATGCTTACATTTGGAACAGTCTGATCACTAAAAGCTCTATTTTGTAGGAACATGTTTTTATTTCAAACACTGCATCATTTTGCAGCAGCCTATGTTAGCCTGTGTGTAATTCAGGGTTAAAATAATAACTTACATATTCACAGTGCTTTCAGTCACACTCTGGGACCTCGCAGCACTATTAGTGCAAAGGTCCCCATTTGGTAAACTAGGGTTCATTGAATCTGTTTGCTCATTATTTTATATGCTAGACAAAGAAAAAACAAAATGCTCAGACTATTTAGTTCTTTTCTTTTAGCCAACTTCTTGACACTCAGTGACCTCCCTTCACAGCACTCCGAGCTGCGTGTAAATGAAGACAGTAAATGCAAATGAATAATGCAGCAGTTCCAGGTCATCTTCAATTACATTTAATTGAAGAGGCATTGGCGCCCCCCTTGGAAACCATCCACGGACCCCCAGGGGGGGGGCGCCCCACAGTTTGAAGGCCTCTGAACTAGAGTCTGGGTGTCCTGTACAGTTCCTGCAGTGTTCCCACAGTCCCTGTAGGTAGATGAGAGACACAATGTTTGTTGTGTTTTTGCACAAGTCATCGGATAATACACATTACATTTGCTATTGTACATTAGGATGAGTGTATGTTCATAGATAGTCCTCCATCAGCACAGATGCAGGCCTATATTTTCTGAAGACATTGTTATTTTGACAAGATGGGTTTTGCTGAGCATGTCCAGATCTATGCACACATGGACATGTTGTGTTTATTTCATTTTACATGTAAATAGACATTGACTGTTAAGTGACCCCTGTGCATGACACAGGTGTGTTGGTATTTCCCATATGTGTGCTTTTACAATTACATACGTACTCTTCCTCTTACGATGTGTTGCAAGATTTGTGCACGTGTGCTGGTCTTTGTGCATCTCTTTTGCAGTCACATTGGTGTGGCTACCTATACACTCACAGTCTGGAATGTATGGGAGTATTTTTTATAGTATTTTGAGGGATGTGCTCCTAGTTCTCATCTCATTGCACACGTGGGAATAGCTGTCAGTAGCAGATTGTGTTACTGCTTTGCTTTGGGCCTTATCACATCATTTATACTGTCCTTGTCCTCCTTGGAAAGATAAGTTCACCAAGTCTGCTTTCTTGCTTTTTCTGGCTCTGAACTATGAGGTACAGAGGTTTATGTGCTTGTGTTATGCTACTGGAACTTGCACCCCTCCTCCCAACCAGCCTAGCTTACTCCTTGCAGACAAAGGATCTATAACAGTGATGCGAGTGTAGTGGCAAGGAGGCTGACACTGCTGCATTATGGAGGACTTAAATGCAACTCCCAACAATGCCGTGTGCACGTGACACCATGCAACAGTGTCAGACATCTTGCTGAGGCACTTCCATTCACTGTCAGGTAGCCGTTGGCCCTGATGCATAAGTTGCTTTGGGTGTGGGTAGTTATGTATGCAATGAGTGTAACTCCCATCATGCCCTGTCCTCTACACACCTTCCGAGCCAGCCCAGGGAGGACACCTGGGACTATGCATTCCCTGGGAGTGAGTGAAAAAGTACTGTGAAGATGGCTGAGAGTGGGTACTGGTGGGCAGAGGACAAGGCCTGGATGGGAGTTGTGGGCAAATCAAACAGCAGGCCCCTGTGTCAGCCAATTTGACCGTGCATTTCCTTGCACTATCAGGAACTGCCTAGTCACAGTAGTGCTATTTGTTCTGGCTGAGAAGGTGTGTGTAGGGCGGAGCACCAGGGTAGTTGAAGTCAGTGCCAGTACTCTTACTCCCACATAGCCCAACAAGCCAACCTGGTACTATGCTTACCTCACACTGGTACCTGGTGTTTGTTTACCTACAACTCCCATAAAGGCCTTGTTGTCTTCACACCAGTCCCTAGTATCAGCCATCTTGCAAGTACTTTTCCAGTGTCTGTGAGGTAAGCACAGTTCCTGGTGGGCTTGTTGGGCTATGTGGAAGGAGGAGTGTTAGCTGTGTCTTCAAATCCCATCATGCCCTGTCCTCCACACTCCTTCCCAGCCAGCCCAGGGAGCACACCTGGGACTATGCCTTCCCTGGGAGTGAGTGGAAAAGTACTGTGAAGATGGCTGAGAGTGGGGACTGGTGTGAGAGGGATGGAAGTTGTGGGTAAATCAAACAGCATGCACCTGTGTCAGCTTCCTGACAGTTTATTTATTTTCACTCGCAAGGACTGCCTAGTCACAGGAGTGCTATTTGCTCTGGCTGAGAAGGTGTGTGTAGGGCAGAGCATGATGGTAGTTGAAGTCAGTGCAAGTACTCTTATTCCCACGTAGCCCAACAATCCCATCAGGAACTATGCTTACCTGACAGTGATTGGAAAAGTACTGTGAAGATGTCTGATACTGGTGCCTGGTGTTTGCACACAACTCCCATCAAGGTCTTGTCTTCCTCACACCAGTCCCCAGTGTCAGACATCTTGCAAGTACTTTTCCATTGCCTGTGAGTTAAGCACAGTTACTGGTGGGTTTGGTGGGCTATATGGGAGGAGGAGTGTTAGCTGTGACTGCAAATCCTACCATGCCCTGTCCTCCACACACCTTCCCAGCCAGCCCAGTGAGCAAATCTGGAACTGTGCATTTCCTGGGAGTGATGGCAAAATACTGTGAAGATGGTGGGGAGTGGAGACTGGTGTGAGAAGGCCAAGGCCCGGATGGGAGTTGTGGGCAATTCAAACAGCAGGTTACTGTGTCAGCCATCTTGACAGTGCATTTCCCTTCACGCTCAGGGTTTGCCTAGTCACAGGAGTGCTGTTTGTTCTGGCTGGGAAGGTATGTGTAGGGCATGGCATGACAGTAGTTGAAGTCAGTGCAAGTACTCTTACTCCCACATAGCACAACAAGCCAACCTGGTACTATGCTTACTCACAGTGAACGGAAATGTACTGTGAAGATGTCTGACACTGGTACCTGGTGTTTGTCTACCTACAACTCCCATAAAGGCCTTGTTGTCTTCACACCAGTCCCCAATATCAGCCATCTTGCAAGTACTTTTCCAGTGTCTGTGAGGTAAGCACAGTTCCTGGTGGGCTTGTTGGGATATGTGGGAGGAGGAGTGTTAGCTGTGACTGCAAATCCCATCATGCCCTGTCCTCCACACTCCTTCCCAGCCAGCCCAGGGAGCACACCTGGAACTATGCCTTCCCTGGGAGTGAGTGGAAAAGTACTGTGAAGATGGTGGAGAGTGGGGAATGGTGTGAGGAGGCCAAGGCCTGGATGGAAGTTGTGGGTAAATCAAACAGCATGCCCCTGTGTCAACTTCCTGACAGTTTATTTCATTTCACTCTCAAGGATTGCCTAGTTACAAGAGTTCTATTTGCTCTGGCTGAGAAGGTGTGTGTAGAGCAGAGCATGATGGTAGTTGAAGTCAGTGCAAGTACTCTTACTCCCACGTAGCCCAACAATCCCACAGGAACTATGCTTACCTGACAGTGATTGGAAAAGTACTGTGAAGATGTCTGACATCGGTGCCTGGTGTTTGCAAACAACTCCCATCAATGCCTTGACTTCCTCACACCAGTCCCCAGTGTCAGACATCTTGCAAGTACTTTTCCATTGCCTGTGAGTTAAGCACAGTTACTGGTGGGTTTGGTGGGCTATATGGGAGGAGGAGAGTTAGATGTGACTGCAAATCCTACCACGCCCTGTCCTCCACACACCTTCCCAGCCAGCCCAGTGAGCAAAACTGGAACTATGCATTTCCTGGGAGTGATGACAAAATACTGTGAAGATGGTGGGGAGTGGAGACTGGTGTTAGAAGACCAAGGCCCGGATGGGAGTTGTGGGCAAATCAAATAGCTGGTTACTGTGTCAGCCATCTTCTTGACAGTGCATTTCCCTTCACGCTCAGGGTTTGCCTAGTCACAGGAGTGCTGTTTGTTCTGGCTGGGAAGGTGTGTGTAGGGCAGGGCATGACAGTAGTTGAAGTCAGTTCATGTACTCTTACTCCCACATAGCTCAACAAGCCCATTAGGAACTATGCTTTCCTGACAGTGAGTGGAAAAGTAAGTACTGTGAAGATGGCTGACACTGGTGCCTGATGTTTGTTTGCCCACGCCTCTCATCAAGGGCTTGTTCTCCTCACACCAGTCCCCAGTGTCAACCATCATCCAAGTACTTTTCCATTGCATATGAGGTAAGCACAGTTCCTGGTGGGTTTGTTGGGCTATGTGGGAGGAGGAGTGTTAGGTGTGACTGCTAATCCCACCATGCCCTGTCCTCCACACACCTTCCCAGCCAGCCCAGTGAGCACACCTGGACTTATGCATTCCCTGGGAGTGATGGAAAAATACTGTAAAGATGGTGGGGAGTGGGACTGGTGTGAGGAGGCCAAGGCCTGGATGTGAGTTGTGGGCAAATCAAACAGCAGGCCCCTGTGTCAGTCATCTTAACAGTGCATTTCCTTTTACTCTCAGGGTTTGCCTAGTCACAGGAGTGCTGTTTGGTATGGCTGAGAAAGTGTGTGTAGGCCATGGCATGATGGTTGTTGAAGTCAGTGCAAGTACTCCTCCTCCCAAATAGCCCCACAAGACCACCTGGTACTATGCTTACCTCACAGTGAATGGAAATGTACTGTGAAGATGTCTGACACTGGTGCCTGGTGTTTGTTTACCTACAACTCCCATTACCCCTTCGCTGTCAGACCCCCTCATGCCACACCTTTTTTGGCTATTTGAGGTAGTTCACGCTTAGGTCCATGTAACTTTTTGACCACATCCATCAAGGTTTTCATATAGAAACTAACAGTTGGAAATAGAAAAAAAATGAAAATGAGTTAAAAAGAAACAGCCATTTATGCCAACGTTTTCACCTGTAACTTCTACTAAGTATGACAGATGTTTGAAACCTATATACCATTACATCCACTCAATCCTTCTGGTTGTGGGGATATATAGGACTTGTAGGTTCACCATGAACCCGAGGAACCCAGAGCCAATAACTGAGCAGCGTCTTGCAATGGTTTTTTATTACGTACCCGGTATATAGCAATTATTTTGGGAATTTGTATACATGGAAAAATCAGTATCAAAGACACCTATGTATTTCTGAAATGGGAACAAAATATAAAGTTTAGAAACAGAAGATATTTGCACATTTGAGAATTTAAGTGTCATTTTTCGAAATGACTTCTTTTTTAGACATTGCCTTTCATTTGGAAGGCGGAAATGCATCTAAAGCCAATAGGTAAGAACAGTTGCTCTACAATTCTGGCTTACCCTAAGTCTCCTGATAAAAATGGTACCTCACTTGTGTGGGTAGGCCTTGTGCCCAAGACAGGAAACGTCTCAAAACACAACGTGGACCCACCACATTTTCACAGTGAAAAATTACCCTTTTTTGCAAAGTGCCTAGCTGTAGTTTTTTAACCCAAGCTCTGCCTGCACCTACGGAAACCTAGCAAACCTATACATTTTTTAAAACTAAACACCCAGGGGAATCCAGGATGGGGTGAATTGACTGGCTCTCACCGGGTTCTGTTACCCAGAATCCCTTGAAAACCTAAACATTTGTCCAAAAAAAAGCATATTTTCCTTACATTTTTTGTGGTGGAAAGTTCTGGAATCTGCGTAGATTCACAAAATTCCACCCACCCTGCGTTCCCCAAAGTCGTCCAGGAAAAATTGTCCTTCACTTGTGTGGGTAGGCCTAGTGCCTGCAACAGGAAATTGGCCAACAGGTTGAAGGAGGGTAGGAAACTTAATAGAATATGCAAATTTTTGAATAAGTCTGGGGCCCATATTCTTCTTCTAGAAGAAACCCACCTTGAGCAGCAGGAATGTAAGGCAGCTTTCAAAAACCAAAAATGGGTACAGGATCTCCTATGCTCTAAACAGAGCGGTAACACCAGAGGAGTGGCTATGATTATTTGAACCAATAGTGGGATAAGAGTCGAGAAAAACAAAACTGATTATACAGGTAGATGGCTGACCGCATCCTTACTTATAAAAAATACACGGTAGACATGTGTAATCTATTATGGGCCAAATCAGGATTCTCCAGAGGTTCTGATAAGCTTAAAAACTAGCCTTCTTGACTTGAATGCTCCTATCATTTTAGGGGTTGTATGTCTAAACAACTACTGCTTAAACCACGATTGCCTTAACCACGAAAGCCTAACCACGATCTATTTTTAACCACTACCTTTTTAAACACGACTTCCTAAACCACAAAATTAAACATCTCGTGTTTGGCCATAAGATGGCACTATTGTACTTGCAATACTTCTTGCATAAACCAATTTTTTTTAAAAACTGTTCTAAATGTTATATATTTTTTTAAATTTTAACAACGCATACCATTATTTTTTTATTTTTAATTTATCCTTTTTTTGGGGGGAGACCCCCCCCCCAATCTTAATTATGAGGAGTGACGTTATACCTGACACGTTATACTTCGTTCTTCAGCCTTTCGTTGTTCCGTCCGACGTTGTTCATTATTCTTCGTTATTCTCCCCTCGTTGTTCAGGTGAGTCGTGGTTAAATCATCGTGGTTTAGGATGTTTCCCCATTTTAGGTGGTGATTTTAACTTGGTACTTGACCCAAATTTGGACCGTACTTCCAGGGTTGCTTCTCCGCGCTACATAAATCAAAGAGAGAGCTTAGAAGTATAATGAGGGATTTCAACTTACTGGATGTCTGGAGGGTTAAGAATCAAAAAAATAGAGATTATTCATTTTATAGCCATAGACATATGCATCATTCGCGTATTGATTTCTTCCTCATTGATCAAGGTTTACTTACTGAGATCACGTCTACATCTTATATTCCGGCTACATTATCAGACCATTCTATGGTAGAATTAATGGTCAAATTTCCACAGGGTATACAAGTTAGACGGTGGACCTTGGATAGATCCTTACTCTTACAGGAAGGGCTAAAAAATGATCTGCTGAAGCAAATGGCGGAGTATTTTAGGTATAATAGTGCCACTGCATCCGATCAAATAGTGTGGGAAGCTTTCAAGTCTTATTTAAGGGGGGCATTTACCACCATAATTATACAGAGAAATAAGACCAGGAGTAAGACAGAGGAAGATTCTTTACTGAAAATAAAACAAAAAGAGCAACAGTTACAGCAGGCCTCACTAAAGCAGACACATTTGACTGCCATACAGAAAGAGCTAGAGAGCTTAAAAGCTAAATATGAGGCTAACCTAGACAAAATAATTAAAGAAAGGTGGGATGCAAGCAGACTGCAGAATTTCTCCTTCGGAGAAAAATGTGGTCGTATCTTGGCATGGAAGGCCAGATCGGATAGAGCTAGGAACCAAATAAGCAGAATAAAGATACAGAGCTCTGGAGACGTATGATATGATAATGATGAGATCTCGGAAGAAGTCAAAACATATATGCAGAATCTATATACGGGGGATAACGATAAAACAACTACCGAAGGTGCAGTAAATTGGTTAGATGGGCTATGTTAGGATTCAGGTGTAGTCCTCTTTTTGTGACCGTGTCCGTGTGCTCATGTGACCTGCTGGGGGGAGTTAAATGCTGCCTTCTCCCTTCCCACCTTGCTTGATATCTATTCCATGTGGTTTCTGGTCTTGGGCTCGGGACGATTTTGGATTTGGTGTTCTGCAGTCTGTTGTTCATGGGCTCGTGAGCACCTTTGAGCACCTCTCCTGGCTTTTTGGATATCCTTGCCCCATTCCTATCCTGTCCCCGTTCCTTCCCTGCTCTTTGGTTCCTGTATTTGTTTTGGTTCCTACCCTTGTTGTTGTCCCTTGTTTGTTGAGACTTTTAGCCCGAATGGGTTATGGAGGTTGCTGGGGCTCCAGCGCTCTCTTGAACAATCGTCAGTAGTCCGGCCAGATCACGATAGTAAATCACTAAAGACTGTGGGAGTTACGATAGGTGCATTTCCGCGTCTTTCCTACCCCATCGACATCGTTGTGTTGGGTGGGGTGAAAGTCGGGCACTTCCGGATCGAGCAGAAGCAGCGTTGGAAGCCGGCGGTGTACAGCGTCCTTGCCTGATTAATTCCCCGTTCTTTGTGTGGATATTGTAAGAATCCCCAGGAGGTTTTTTCAGTCGTCATAACGACTTTTTCCTCCTTTATTGACAGACTCTGCGTGTTTCAGAGAGTCCCTCTAGGTTCCTTAGCCCCTTTACTTTTATGCTCTGCAATTGATACCTTTTCAACTCTGGACACCTCCACAAGACTTCAGGCACAGCTACGGCGGGTAAGGAGGTTTCTGGGTATTACTGGGCATGGTCACATTGAGAAGTACTATGTGTTGTAGTGACATAAATGTTAGACTGTAAATACTTACCTGTTTTATAGGTGCAGTCACGTGGAGATAAGAACACTCCGGTCATTGCAGAAGTCCATAGAAGAATTCCCGGGGTCCCTTATTTGTCTAATCCCTTTCCCTGCCCCCTGTCCATTGCTCCTCTGCTGACTCATTGTTTCACCCTCAGTGAGTCGCTTATGGGCAAGGGTAGTGGATCGGGTCATTCATCGCTCCTGCAGTGTATGGGCATAGACGGCAGAAACCAACAGGTTACATGTTCCACAGTTAACTGAGGCTGATAGTTTATTCCTGGGCTCTTGTATTAGAGAGGGGGAGGTCCACGATCAATTGAAAAGAATGGCTAGGGGAAAAGCAGCCGGACCAGACAGACTTCCAGTGGAAGTATACCAAATAGGATCTCACAACATTGTTCCTATCCTTACGTCCTGATTTAATAAAATACATCAGGAAGGAGAACCTATTCCACTGACTTGGTTGGAGGCCACAGTTACGTTGGTTTTGAAGCCCCCTGATCGTCGAATCCTATAGGCCAATCTCGCTGCTAAATACAGACTATAAAATCTTCGCAGGTGTTTTGGCGGCAAGATTGGCCAAAGTAATTAAATCAGTGGTCTATGAGGATCAGAGGGGTTTTATGCCAGGTAGGCAGCTGAATGAGCTGACTTTTCAGGCCATTGCTGCAATTGATTTTGCTACAGAGGAAAAAATCCCCTTAACTATCGTAGCAATCGATGCCGCCAAGGCCTTTGACCAGGTTAGCTGGTTGTACTTGTGGGAAGTAAGCATGAGCGAATTTTGCGGATCTCGCGTTCGCGAATTTTGCGGATTTGCGGATTCGCAATCCGCAAAATCCGCGAATTCCCGCGAATTTGCGGATTTTTTTTTTTTTGTGTTCGCCCGTGTTTCTGCCAGTTCGCGAGGGTTTTGTACACTTTCGCAAATTGCGAACTTACCTGTCGGGTCGCAAGTTTCGCGAACTTGTTGTTTCTACGTGTCCAGCCTGTTTGGGACACTCTTCTTCATCACTGCCACTCTCTGTCACCACTGCCACTCTCTGACTACTCATGCCACCCTCTGGCCCACCCATGCCACCCTCTGTTTCATCACCACACCCTCTGGTTGTCCAGTGTACATTATTTTCGGCAAAGCAAAGCACACCTTCCCTGCCTCAAGTGACCTGAATTAATTTGGGGCTGATTCATGTGTCACAGAATATTTTTTTAGCTGGCACCTGCTTCCTTAGTGCGCCCTGATTAGTGATCTTTTGCACTTGCTAAGTGCTTTCATTGTTGCAAAATTAGTTACAACACCTGCCCTGCCCCAACTGACAATAATGAATTAGGGGCTGATTAATGGATTTTAACTTCCAGCCTGGCTCCTGCTTGTCTCCCTTAGCTGTAATTCAGGACCTTTGTGGCATATGTGTAACTATTCTGAGGTTCAGAGCAGGGTCACATAATAGTTTCAACTGGCAACTGAACTCTGGAGGGGCCCCTCAGGAAGCACTCCAGGAAATGGCTACTAATGATGAGCCTGAACTTTTGAACCTGGTAAGTAGTTACTTTCAGTTTTGCTAAGATCGTATTTCTGCAATTTTGCACTTATTCGCGGGGCGCGAACTCACGCGAACAGTGCGAGCAGTGCGAGAAAAATCCGCTGCTCGCGGATTTGCGGATTTTGCGGGAAATTCGCAAATCTCGCGGATTGCGGATTTCCCGAAAATCCGCAAAATCCGCGAGCGGAACGGATTTTCCGCCCACGCCTAGTGGGAAGCCTTATTAAAGTTTGGTATTCCAACAAATTTTATAGCATCTATAAAAGCATTGTATCTAAAATCCAAGGCCAAAATTCTTGTGAATAACTCACTTTCGGACTGGGTCCAAATAACACGTGGCACCAGACAGGGATGCCCCTCTCCCCCTTATTGTTTAATTTATATATTGAGCCCTTAGTTATTCAGTTAATATCGGATCTTTTAATTAAACCGTTCCGCATGAATGATTTAGATCGAAAAATCGCATTATATGCGGATGATCTTTTAATGTATACTTCTAATCCTGAGGTAGCAATCCGCAGACTATTTCATCAGGCGGAAGTCTTTGGAGAGGCCTCAGGATACAGAATCAACAAAGAAAAAACAGAGGTCATGCAGTGGAACCAGGAGGATAGACTCCCCGAAACAAAGCCCCGGATGGGATATTTCGGAATACACCTGGTTCAGAACATCTCTGAGACATATAAAGTAAATTTAGATAGAGTCTACAAGGACATTTGTGGGCTCTTGCATCGTTGGTCTGGACTGCCATTAAACATCTTCGGGAGAATAAATCTGGTAAAAATTGTTATTTTGCCTAAGGTTACTTTCCTCTTTAACTCAATACCCTTGACATTCAGTCCTAAAGATATGGTCAAATTACAGGGAAGGATTGGATCTTTCATCTGGAACTCTAAATCGCCCAGAATCTCCTTGAAAAAATTGAGAAGAAAATTGAAAACAGGTGGACTTGCTATGCCAGACATACTTCATTATTGCCATTCTTTTAATTTTAAAAACTTTAGAATAATGGCTGATAAAGCTGATACATCCTGTTTGGGCCAACTATTTCAGGCGCTACTGCACGGTATCCCTCTAGGGCAGAGGTCTTCAAACTTTTTGGCGCCGAGACCCCCTTGTCAAGCTTTTTTAGATATGAGGACCCCCTTCTGACAAATAATTCTAGAACCCGGTACTCCTCATCATCGACAGCCATAAAAGCCCCCAATTCCCACAGCAAATAATGTTTACGGTCGGGAAATAATATTAAACAGTGTTTGGCCAACCAAAGGTCAGTGAGTGTAGGGGTGAAGCTAAAATCAAAGGTCCTCATTGATGAGTAATTGTCGTAGGGCAGTGCCGCAAGTCTTCTTGTGGTGCTTCCCTATGCCGATGTGAAAGGGCAGGAATGCACCATATTTATGAAATACGGTGCATGCTTATCCTTTTCCCTTGCATTGGAGCACAAATCGATGCCTAGCAGCAACATAGGCAAGATTGTTTCTGTACAGGAAGGGGCACCTTTCTCCACAAAAACAATCCAGAGAGGCATTTTCCTCTTTCTATGTGAGCTGCAGAATGCAGTGCACATGGAAAGAGGAAAAACGAGGAGAAAACAAAACCTTTCTCCTTGTTACGTCTCCACTGGGGAGGTGTCCATTTTTAGAGCTGCCCCGGGTTTATGTGACTTTGTAAATATGAGGTAGCATCAAAATGTATGGGTGTTGCGTGGGAACCCCACGCAAAACCCATGGAACACCTCCTTGAAGCCGAATAAGGCAATGCAGTGGCTTGGGCTTCTATGTCTTACTTCATATCTATGAGGCCATGCAAAGCCATGCAGGGTGACTTTGCACCACCTCATAGGTATGGTTGAGACACGTGCACCACCGGAGTGTAAAAAAAGTGATGCTCTGGTGATGCAAGCCTCTCATAAATAAGCACCAAAATATTCTGTAGGTTTTTTAGGGCTTTCATAATCAGCTATCTACATATAAAATAATGGGCAGCGTAAATGAAAAATAAATATAAAAGTTGTTACTCAGTGGGAAATGCACTGCAGTACATTATGAAACTTCTATAAGTTAATGCACTGCAGAGGTCTGCGTGTAACCAGAGAGCCTCAGAATTAAATCTGGATTGGTTCAGTGATTAATAGTGATGTGTATTTTTAGTGCAAAGAGGTCCCAGCCTGTGACAGAAAGCACTGTAAACATGCAAGCCATTATTTTATACTTGCATTACACACAGTGTAAAATAGAATGCTGCAAAGCGTGCAAATAGTCTTACTATAAAATGGTACTTCCAAAATGTAGATTTTAGTAATAATAGAATAGAGCGTATGTAATGCAATTTTTGTTTTTTTTACATAAGGGTCCCTTCAACATCTCATTAGGGGGTACTAATGTGTAAATGCAGTAAAATAAAAGCATGCACTTCCCAGGCCAATTGTTAACTCTGCACTTCCACTCCAACATTTGTTTTTTTTGTCATCACAAACCTTGGAGTTATTTGATCACTTAAAATCAGAGCTGCTCATCCTTTACACTTGCAAATTAACTGGTTTGCATTTCAATCAAGTAAGCAGCTGATAAGGATCTAAATTAGCCCTCCCAGGACAGCTGTCTTTTTCCAAAGGGAAAGCAAACCTTTTGGATTGCACAGACAAGTGAAGCTGGGAAATGCGCGACCCCCTATCCAGGACTCCAGGGCCCCCCTGGGGGTCGCGCCCCACAGATTGAAGACCTCTGCTCTAGAGCAAGAATCCTTCTTATTTAAATTTGGGGATCCTAGATTTTACAAGAAGGTTAGATTAAAGGTGTTAGGTACGGCTCTGAGAAATTGGGTGTTTGTCAGAAAAAAGCTAGGCATTTCATATTACACACCTCAGGCCCCCATATGGGATTCCCTGGGGACACAGGAATGCCTCAGAGACCGATTATCGCTCCCCTCAAAGCAGCTACTATTATGCAATGGCAGGATCTCCTTGATAACTCACAGCTATTGGGGTGGGACTCACTCTTTATGTTAGGGGTGGTCGAATTCATTGGCCCACTATGACGAGTGTTCAGCATTTAGTTCCCCATATGTAAAATTGCATGTTTTTATATAATCCCTATTAGAGCTCCTTGGGTTCTGTTGTGCTTTGTTCGATACTTTGGAGACTTTCCCTGACGAACTGAAAAGGAAGTCTCGCCCGCGAATCACCGCTTGGCTTACTGAATGGTTTAGTGACCAGGCCCCTTCTCTCACCGTTCTGCTGTGTGAACACTCGTAGCGTTTTCCGGTATCTGATTTCCCTGCTTGTCCGAGTTCCTGACCCTTGTATCCTGAACCCTTTCTCTTTATGGTATTTTTGTCCTCGTTCTGCCGATAATCCCTTGCCCCGGTAATTCCTTTTCCCCGGTAATTCCTTTCCCCGGTAATCCCTTTCCCCGGTATTCCCGTTCCTCTAGGGTGGAGAGTTTCCTTCTCGCTCCACTGCTAGGTCTGTTTCCGACCTCTCATGGTTCCGACCTCTAGCACTGTCACCTGTCTTTGTTTTCTTGTGCTTGTGACCTTTGTGTGTTTGTTTAGTCCGTGCTCGTTCAGCTCCATCTTCAGTTTACTAGCTGAACGATACCTCTTCGTGTTTTGTGATTGTTTTTGTTACATTGACCAATTGGGAGTTTCGTTTCGCCCTGTCTTGAGTTTATGAGCGGACGGAATTATTCTTTTGAGCTTGTGTTATATGTTCACCCACTCCGCTCTGTCTTAAGCTTAAGAGTTGGACGTGGTTGTACTCCGTGCCACTTTGTCTTTGGCTCCATAAGTGGACCGAGTCAGTCTTCTACATCTCTGGTGGTCCAGTCCTGCGCTGTCTTCAGTTTTACGCGTAGGACTGGGTGTGTTCCCTATTGGGAGAGCCTGACTATTGTGGTAGCCTGGCTCCCCTTCCTTTCCCACCTGGCACGTGACCTCTGCAAACTTATCCCCGTGGCTGCTCATTTGAGTCCTGACGCTCACAATCGTGGGGTAAGTGAAACTTCATGTTGAACACTTGTTTATTAATCTGGGAGGTTATCTTCAAAGTATAGCATTATTGCATGTTTATTTACAGCGCTCCTGCCTTCGAGACTGCAGCTACAAAAGTCCAGCTGGGGGAGAGTTGGTATACTCCTTGGATTTTCCCCCCACACTTTTTGGGAGCAGTTGGCTTTTGAGTGTGTTTTATTTCCACTCGGGACATTGCTGTTTGGAAATGTTGGGGACTGTCGTCTTCGCTCCTGTGGAATTTGTCTCCTCCCCATGGGGAGAGGAACCTTGACACTTTAGACTGACGAATGGAACTCTCGCAAGTACGAATTCACAGAATTCGAACCTAATAAGCTGTGGGGAGGAGCGGAGGCTTTGCTATGCGATAACTTACCAGCTCTTTGGGGAGATTCTTTTAAATCACTTAATACAGTGGTGAAATCGGCCCCCTTAAAACGCAATCATTTGTTCACCCTGTATAGAACGTACATATCCCGAAGAAATTGGTAAAGATTACGAACCTTGAATATTGTTGCCCGCATTGCAAAGCCTCCGCTGCAGATGATTTGCATATGTTCGTAGAGTGTCCAAGATTGGTACCCTTTTGGTCTAAAATCGAAGAATTCATAACAGAAGTTTTGGGTATACATCTTGTGATTACCCCAAGGATGATTCCCTTTGGTCTAGGTGCAGAGTACCAGCTCAACGATATGAAGACCAAGTTTATGTTTTGTGTAATGATTTTTGCCAGGCTGGAAATCTGTAAGGCCTGGAAGTCAGAGAATGTTCCCACCTTTTCCGAGTGTCTGAAATATATTATATATACTAGTGAGTCTGATGTAGCATGCAATAGTTCTGGCCAGGATAAGATCTGGGCGCCCCTTGTGACTTGGCGGAACAGATGAGAGTATTCCGATGATTCCACCCGGGTACTGTTGGTGCTTGGTCTCCTACCTAACCAAGGGTCTCCCAGTTTGAAGGGTAATGAGTGGACAAAGCAAACAGCTAAACCTAGAGGGGTTTTCTCTTTCCTCTTCTGTCTTGGGATTGAATCCATGAGACCGGTACATCGTAATATGGAGAGGAGGAGATTGCCTATCTAGAATACCCATTAATGATATATGAGGAATAATTAAAAATAAAAATAAAAAAAAATAAAAAATACTCACACACCGCCAGCATAACGCCAGTCAACGCACACCACCAGCCAAGCGCCAGTCCACGCACACCGCCGGCCAAGCACCAGTCCACGCACACCGCCAGCCAAGCACCATTCCACGCACACCTCCAGCCAAGCGCCAGTCGACGCACACCACCAGCCAAGCTCCAGTCCACACACACCGCCAGCCAAGCGCCAGTCCACATACACCACCAGCCAAGTACCAGTCCATGCACAACACCAGCCAAGCACCAGTCCACACACACCGCCAGCCAAGTGCCAGTCCACGCACACCATCAGCCAAGCACCAGTCCATGCTCACCTCCAGTCAAGCGCCAGTCCATGCACACCTCCAGCCAAGTGCCAGTCCACACACACCGGTATCACATATTTTATGCAGCAAAAAAAAATAAAAAATTGGCAATAGATACAAAACTTTAATTACAAGCACAACAGCTCTAACTGAATACAACACACCTTTGCCAACCATGAAAACTGAACAAAAATATAAGACCATACAGACCTGTCACTTTACGTTTATTCTCATGGTTGTAACCAAAAACTCTGTTGTGTGTGGTACAATATAAAACATGTGGGGACACACAGCCCAGGATTAGAAGGGCAATAAGGGCAGTACATACAACTCTCCTTCTGCACACCTCTTCGCGCACACACTCAACATTTTTTTTAGCCATGGGAGGAAGGTGATCCGGAAAGTGGCGATCTTTCAATCCAGCCACATCCTCCATCACTGATTATTTAGGAACTCCTGCCTGTTCTACTAAAACAAGGCTGCCTATTAAAGACTGCTGAAACTGAACAAATGTCATCTTTGACTCAGGAGAGCAATCCTTAAGTACAACAAAGGCATTGTAGCTTGCTAAATGGAATAAATGGATAACCAACTTCTTATGCCAAACTTACGCCTTACGAACAGCAGTGTATGGTTCCAACCTCTGATCTACTTGATCTACACCACCCATGTGCTTATTGTAGTCTAAAATGCACACAGGTTTGCACACGTTAGCAACCTGACCACAAACTGTCACAGGTGAAGTAATTTCATCATGGATGGTACTCAGCATATAGACATCTCTCCTGTCAGAAAATTTCAGAGCTAGAAGCTCATCACTACGCAAGGCACTGCATAGTACCTTCACAAGCTTTTTACAAATCAGCTCTTTTGGATAACCTTTACGGTTAGAGCACATTGTGCCTCAAGCAACAGTGTCCACTTTGAACAATTCCTTGAACAATGGCACACCAGTGTAAATGTTATCTATTATAAATGGTGACCTTTGTTAAAAAGTCCTCTGCTCAGTTCCCACACAATTTTCTCTGCAACTCCAAAAAGTGGACGGACAACCAGGGGGCTCAATACTGGAATCCCTACCAGTGTAGACCCTGAAATTATAGATATAGCCAGTACTACTCTCAGACAGCATATACATCTTAATTTCATAGCGTGCCCTCTTGCTAGGAATGTACTGCCTAAAAGCCAATTGACCTTTGAACAGGACCAATGACTCATCCACTGCTATATCTTACCCAGGCACATAGATCTCTGAAAATTGATCAATTAAGTGATCAAGGACAGGCCGAATCTTAAAAAGACGGTCACAATCAGGGTGATCGCAGGGCAATGAATAAGCATTATCAACATAATGCAACATCTAAAGAAGAAGCAAATACCGATTACGACTCATGGTTGCAGGAAATAAAGCTGTTGCCATCAAGGGATTAGTAGACCAAATATGAAGACAGAGATGGCTTCCTAATCAGGCCCATCAAAAAAGTTAAACCCAAGAACTTCTTCAGCTCATCCAGATTTGTAGGAGTCCACCCGGTAGAGGGGGCCTAAGCCTGGCACTGTTTCCCTCAAATACTGTTCGGCATACAAATTAGTCTGCTCAACAATCTCAGCGAAAAATACATTGTCCAAAAACAACTGAAAGAAATTTGTAGGCAAAAATGTTTCACAATTCACTCTACACCCTGCAACACCATTAAAGACAGGCAGCACCGGCTGCACCATGTTTGGGTCAACCCATAGTCCAGCACTTCCAATGAGAAGCCTCCCAGACACCGACTCACCAGCACCTACCCTGCACAAAAACAGCAAGCATCAATATCCCACTAAAAAAGAAAACACAAAATAGAGTACACAAAAAGCAACACAATACACATTGTGCACAAATACAATGAAAATGGCACAGACATTCAAACAAAAGCTAAATAGGCTTCTAATAGTACAAAATGTCCCAAAAACACATTCATGAAGGTCACATTTGTAGTACACAATATAAAAAAACATTTTCTTACCAAACACTTGCAACTAAACTGCAGCTCTACCAGTGCCGAAACCATAAGCACAATTTAAAGCAAAGCTTTGCCCTAACATGAAAAGGAGAAAAACAAAACGTTACAATCACAAATAATGGCACACAAACCATCAGCTGACCACACAAAATTTCCCCAGGGGCACATGTGCTTAAAAATACAAGGCCTATGGTGACATAAACAGCCAGAATATTCACCCCCACAAGGGGCCACTCCCCAAAACATTTTGCACCATACACATAAAATCCTTGGTGGTCTAGCAGCTTTAACCCCCTTTGAACCCTAAAAATATATGGCCGATCTGTCCCCAAGGGGGGCAGAAAAGGCCAAAACAGTCATCACCAAAAGGGGGTGACCCTTGCCCAGGGGGCCACTGCCCAAAACATATGTATATACATATGTGTATACATACATTAAAAGAATCCTGGTAGTCTAGAGGTTTCTACCCCCTTGGGGGCAGATGGGCCTAAAAATCGAAAGCAAATCTGCCTCCAAGGGGGGCAGAAATGATCAAAACATTCATGCCCAAAAGGGGAGCAATCCTTGCTCAAGGGATCGCTCCCCATAAATACTAAAAATAAATCTCTGCCATATAGTGGGTTACAAACCCCCGGGGGCTATAGCCGCAGGACAAATGGCTGATCTAGCACCAGGGGGGACCAAAACATGGAGGTAAAAAAAGACCACCCCATGGGAATGACTTTTGCCCAAGGGGTCATTCCAAAAATGCACACAAATAAATTCCCTGGTGCCTAGTGGGTTTCTGCCTCCCCCGGGGGTTTCTGATTGGCCTAGAAATGGCAGAATCAGCCTCCAGAGGGGCAAAACATGGATGCAAAAATCAGCCCCGTGGGAGCGACCTTTGCCCAAGGGGTCGCTCTAAAAATGTGCAAATAATAAAGTCCCTGGTGGGTTTCTATCCCCCGATGCCTGGTTGAACTAAGAATGGCCAAATCAGCCCCCGGGGAGGGGTGAAACATGGATTAAAAAAATCACCCCATGGGAGCGACCCTTGCCCAAGTGGTGACTCCCAAAATATGCAATATTATAGTCCCTGGTTCCTTGTGGGTTTTGCCCCCCCCCCCAGAGAGGCTGATCGGCCTAAAAACCGGCAAATCGGCCTAAAAATTGATATTGATGCCCCCCAGGGGAGCGATCCCTTGCCTAAAGGGTCGCTCCCCCAACAAACCAAAAAAACATCCACATCCCTGGTGGTCCAGTGGATAGATTCCTGCTCCACGATCGCAGGCCTCACCCTCGATCGTGGAGCAGGAATCCATCAGATCCTGGTGGGCTTATTGTGCTATGTTGGAGGAGGAGTGTTAGCTGTGACTGCAAATCCCATCATGCCCTGTCCTCCACACATCTTCCCTGCCAGCCCGGGGAGCACACCTGGGGCTATGCATTCCCTGGGAGTGAGTGGAAAAGTACTGTGAAGATGGCTGAGAGTGGGGACTGGTGTGTGGAGGCCAAGGCCTAGATGGGAGTTGTGGGCAAAATTCGTCCCGCTCGCGGATTCGCGGATTTTGCAGCAAGATTTGCGGATCGCGAAATTGCAGAAAATCCGCAAATTCCGCAAGCAGAACTAATTTTTGGCCCACACTTAGTTGAGGGTGCACTTCGGGGATACCCATGATACCCCCTCCATCTGCATGCACAAGGTGGCAGGCATCGCGTGGTGCCTGCCACGTTGTGCATGCAAATATACAACATGCCATTTTGGCATTGCGGTGGGTGCTGCTGTACGCAGCAACAGCCACAATGTCAAATATGCAGGATGCGACCGCAAGGGAAGCGGTCGCATCCTATTCAGGGCAGTTGGACCGCCACATGTCTGGCAGCCGGTTCTGTTTCCACTGGGACGACAGGCAGACTAAAGTCCGCCCACCATCCTAATCAGCCCCAAGAGCGGAATCGGGCCCTTAGAAGTGGGATGTTGGATTTATAGGGGAAAAAGGTGGGTAGTAATTTAAAAATATTGCTTGTATTTTTTTGTTGTATTTTTTTCAGATCATTTAGTAGTGTGATGTTGCGTTTAGAGCAGATAAGGGTAAGGGGTAGTGTTTGAATGTTGTTTTATTACATTTACTTTTCGGAATATTTAAATATTTTTTGAAAAATGTTACATTTCAACTTTTAACAACATGATACAATTTTTAGGTTATATTGATTTTTGTGTTAATTTTGTATATATTTTCTAATTTACTTAAAAAAATGTAAAGTTAAAGTTCTGTTTTTAGTGAAGTAGTTGTTAAAATTTTATAATTTAATGTTGACATTTTTTTTCAGATTTTTCATATTTTAATATTTAATTTAATTTTTTTGGTACAAACGTTTTAAAAAATTGTGTTAAAGTTATAATTTTGTTAAGGAAGGTAAATTTAAGAACAGTATATATTTAGGTTAAACATTTATTAAGTAGAATTTTTTATTTTTTTTGCAGTTGGAATAGTAATTTATTATGCTTTATTATCCAGCACTTTCCCTGAGTTTTGTTGGTTTTGAAGTTGGAATACTAATTTATTATGGTTTATCATCCAGCACTTTCCCTGAGTTTATATGCTTTTGGAATTGGAATAGTAATTTCGTTTGGTTTATTATTGAGCACCCTCCCTGAGTTTTGTTGGTTTTAGAGTTGGAATAATAATTTATTATGTTTTATTATTCAGTATTTTTACTGAGTTTAGTTGGCTTTGGAGTTAGGAATAGTACATTTTTATTGTTCATTACTTATTGGGGGGCATATTAACAAGGGATTTATCTCTGCTTTTTTGGCTTTAAAAGCCAAAAAAGTAGAGATAAAAATATAAAAAGATCTCCCTATCAACAACAGGGTGGTAACATGCCAAATTTCATGTTAGCACCCTTTTTCTCTATGCTTCCCTTTGCATTAATTTAAATACTTACTAAAGGGGTCATTAGGATGGCGGGCGGACATTGCCCGCCCGCCATCCTCCTGGGGATTGGGACCACCCGCCATAAGGGCGGGGGTCCCGTGGGGGGAATTAGGATGCGCCTGCCACAGTGGCGGGCGCATCCCGCATTTTCAACATTGCGGCGGGCGTTGCTGAAAGCACCCCCCGCCGCAATGTTAAAAATGCATGGCATTCATATGCATACCCAAAGCATCAGGCACCGCGCGGTGCCTGCCGCATTGTGTATGCAAATGTAGGGGGGTACCACAGGTACCCCCCATGTGCAGCCCCACCTCACCTTCACCATGGGGGCCCCCAAAGTAAAGATCGCCTGCCTTTCTGTGGCGGCATTGCCACTACGGAAAGGCATCTCCCACAGCCCATCGTAATATGGCTGGCGGTGTCTGATAGACACGCCACCATATAAACCCTTTTCCGCCCCGGACGCAAGGCGACCTGGGCGGAAAAGCGACGGACAGTGTTTCCGTCCGCCGCGGTCCCCCCGCCATAGTAATATGGCAAGGGGGAAATGGGTGACGGGCGGGCAAGGATGTCGGGTGGATAGCCATCGCCTGCATGGAGGAGGCGATCCACCCGACATCCTAATGGGCCCCTTAGTTTTTATATTTTTCTATAGTGTTTTTTTGTATCTGTTTTCTAAGTTAATCCTAGCTTTGACTTTTTCAGGTGGAGTTTTTTTTTTTTGAAAAACCTTTATTTTAGCATTCAATAAAAATACAAGTATGGGCCTACAACCGCGGGGGCCGGCCGCTAGACAAGTAAAGACCACCGATATCACAGTACGACACAGTTCATCAGCCGACAACCCAGAGGTCCGACAGCGTTTCAGGATAGAACTTGTATTAGAATGCACAACTGGGTTCCAGGATGAGACAGAGGTTTCATTTTATAATATATAAGAGAGGATCAGGTGCCATACAATCAAACAGAAAAATGCGGGGGACAGGGTAAGAGACAGGATATGCATGTAATAACCACTATAATGGAACTTTGGCGCCAAAGCATATAGATCGGTACAAACGAACACACAATATACATTCCATGTTGCGCCAGTTCTCGGGGCCTGCCCACCCAGAAATCAGGATATCATAAAAGCATAAGCACTAAATACAAGCACACGATAAGAATCCGAATGATTTGTAGCTATACTGATCCTTTAAGGAAAGAAAGAGAAGGAAAAGAAAGGCCATAGAAAATAAAAAAAGGCAAAATAAAAAAACCCTGTCCCGCCCCCCACCCTGCACCCCTACAAATGGCTACACCCTGACCCCACTAGCAGCGTGCCTGTCGCCCCTAATAACTAAAACCCTAAAGGAAGGAAAAAGAATGGAGGAGGGCATATCCATTTGGGCTCCCAACCCCTTTAGCCCCCCGCCAGAAACAGCCACCCCCTATCACGAAAAAACAAACTTATGACAACACTATAGAAAAATCAGAGGGTACCGTGAGACATCACCCAACCTCTTAGAGCAAACAGTTGCAGGTCAAACACTTGTGAAAGCCACTCCAACCCTTCCCGACCTGGTAGATCTTAACCTTGGCCCTTCCGGACAAGAAAACGTGCCCCCCCCAGCGAGACCCAAAGGCACACAAAGAAGTAATGAAGGAGAAGAGAGTCATCAAAAATCAATCCATGGCGACTCGCAGGCAGTGAGTCCACAGGAACTTTAGAGGCAGAAGAACTCTCCCTCTTAGATGAACAGTCCCAATGTATCTTGCACAGGAGTCGTAGAGTCACCAAGAAAGGAGAAGATGACCACAAAATGAGTGGAAAGTCACAAACAAAAGTCTACGGGAGGGGATCTGCTTTTGATATCTCCAAAGCCGATAGGTGGTGGAAGGTTCAGCAATACCATGACATCCTATGGGAACACCGTCTCCCAGGGCACCATCCGATGGTTCCAATACTTGTTTCCTCACAGGGTTCTCGCACGGAGTCAAAATGGCCGCGGTTTGAATGGCTGCAGTGTCCTGTTCCATCAGTAAGGCTGGGTCCGGTTCCACCAGGAGCATCTCATATAGGCGTGTGTCCAATTTGCTAAACAAAATATCCACATGTGAGTGAAACGCCCATATTTCTGCCAATATTGACCTCAGCGATGGCTCATGCACCGTTCGATCCATAGTCTCATGCCCGACATCAATCACACTCACCTCCCCAGGTGAATCTGGCATCCTCGGGGGGGGGGACAAACAGGATCTTGAACGTGCAGATGCGGAGGGTGACCAGTCTATTCACAGCCAAAGTCTACCTGGTTAAGGCCGCAGGCCAGAGACCCCGAACCACCGAACCCCGGCGGGCCCAATACCGGGTCCGCGGGACGGAGACCCCCACCCGCAGCCAGTAGCAAGCAGAATCACTCCTCCGTCGATGCTGAGCAATAGAAACGATCGCCGCCAAATTCGGGCTTAAACAAAGCCTCCACTCCGGTTGACCGGACCCAGCCTTGTTCTCCTGGCCGATGTTGTTGCACTGCAGCCCGGCTGTGAAAGTACTCGAGGCCCCGGCTTCACCGCTGGAGTAGGCCGCAAACTTCAACTCGATGGAACTTCATCAAACAAGCTAA
The DNA here is from genome assembly GCF_964263255.1 of Lissotriton vulgaris. Lineage (NCBI taxonomy): Eukaryota > Metazoa > Chordata > Amphibia > Caudata > Salamandridae > Lissotriton > Lissotriton vulgaris. The sequence continues at coordinate 1,298,062,091 of NC_141695.1, read as the reverse complement.
TAAAAGTTTCCGGATTTCACCATCGGAGTGCGGAACAGTTCATGCACACAGAGACTAGGCGTAAAGTCAGGATAATGTTCAGGATATCGTGGCGGGTTACGGAGGTCGTTGGAGCCGGGAGCCTAAGCAGCCATCTTGTTTGCTGACGTAGCTCCTCCTTCAGGTGGAGTTTTATTGAAGTGTAATCTGTGAAATATAAAATAAAAGGTTATAATTTTTGTTTAATTGTTTATTTCACTTTTTTAGTCTATATATTTATTTGAAGAAAAAATACTTACTAAATGTAGTCGGTGAAGTTTCTTTCATTGATGTTTTTTTTAAAGTTTGTGGAAGATGTTAAGAGAAAATTATTTGTTAGTAATAATTTGTTTTTTATTAAATGTATTGTTTTTTATAGTTAGGTCCATTTGTTGGTTAATTTATATACTTTGTATTATATTTTTTTTATGTTGGTTTTGTATTTGTTTTCAAACATAGGGGTCGTAGCCACCGCCGGCCCAGCGGGGGCAATCCGTCCGCCATCCTCACAGCAATGACCCCCGCCACATTAGGATGGCTGGGGGGTCCGGGGCGGACGGGAAGACTGTCCGCCGCTTTTCCGTCGCGGTCACCTTGCGACCGTGACGGAACAGGGCTAATATGGTGGCGGTGTCTATCAGACACCGCCAGCCATATTAGGATGTGCTTTGGGGAATGTCTTTCAATGGCGGCATTGCCGCCACGGAAACGCATAGGGTCTTTGCTTTGGTGGCCCGTTGTGGGCCCCCATGGTGAAGGGGTGGTGGGGAGTGCACATGGGGGGGTACGTTTCAAAGTACAACATGGCAGGCATCGCGTGGTACCTGTCAGGTTGTGCTTTCAGCACCATCCACCGCAATGTTAAACATGGCGGGTGCATCCTAATTCGAGGCATGGGACCTCCCCCCTTATGGCGGACGGTCCCTGCCCACGACAGGATGGCGTATGGACAAAGTCCGTCCGCCATCTTAATGACCCCCCTAACGTTTGTTTTGGGGTTTTTGGGTGGAGTTACTGTGAAGGATAATCTGTGAAACATAAAAGAAAACTTAATTTTAGCTATTTATATTATTATAGGCCTGATTCTGATGCGGTTAGGAAAGCATTCCCACCTAGGGACTGATTCTGATGCGGTTAGAAATGCCTCCTAATGGCATTTGTTCCTTCCAAATCGGATCAGGAATAACCCAGGGCCCAATTATGATGCGGTTAGGAACATATGCTCCTATTGAAGTCAATGGGAGTCCAACCAAATTGTATCTGGAGGCATCAGGATGCATTGTACTCCATCAGTCGGACTCTCCCGATCCGAGTGGGTTGGAAACCATTTCCAAACCGATTCGGTTGGGAAGTTTTCCAACCCGCATCAGAATCAGGCCCTTAGTGTTTATTTTTAATTTATTTGCAATTAAATAAATACATTTCCTCTTTTTAGTTGATGGAGTGTTCTTGGTAGATGTTGTGGTTTTGTTGATTTTTATAGAAGCTTTTAAAAAAAAGAATTTGTTAGCAATTTTTTGCTATTTTATTAAATGTATTACTTTTAAATAATTTACGTTATTTATTAATTAAGTCATATTCTTACTTTGTGTTATAGTTTATTGTTATTGTGTACGTAAATCTGTGTTGAATTTTCTATGTGCAATTTTAGTGAAGTTGAATCTGTTATACTTAAATGTAAACGTGTTATCATTTTTTAAAAAAGCTTATTTTATTTAGTTAGTTACAAAGGGGCTGATTAGGATGGCGGAAGGTCTGCCACCGCCGCCCTGGCGTTGGCGGTCCTTCCGCCATCACACAGGGAATTACCCACCACCCACTTAGGATGTCGGTGGGTACTGCGGCGGATGCAATGTCCGCCCGCCACTTCACCGCCAAAGGCAATCGTACCGATTGCCTGGCAGACGGTGCATGGTGCCTAAAATGGTGGTGGTGCCAAGCAGGCACTGTCCACCGAATTAGGATGTTGTCAAGCCAAGAAAGGCTGGTGGGGATTGGGCGCCTGTTGTGGGAAGGTGATGTTGCACTGGGGGTGTACTGATGGTACCCCCCAGCATTTCCGTGCAACGCTTGACAGGCACCACGTGGTGCCTGCCACATAGTGCAGGTAAATAAACAGCATCACATTTTAGCATTGCGTACTGTGCGCAAGCCAGCACCACAGTCTGCAATGGTAAATTTCCTGGATGCGCCCGCCATACTGGCGGGCGCATCCTAATTACAGTGGTGGGACCACCACATGTCTGGTGGGCGATCCCAAACACCGCAACAATGGCAGGAGTACTCAGGTCCCCTGGCATCATAATGAGCCCCAAAATGTTATGCTTCCCTTTATGGCAGGATGTTTGGAATAGTCTTTGGTGTGTTCTCTCTCCCAAAGGTTCACTCTTTCTCCATGGTTGTCTGTCATAAGGTAAACTTTATGTTAGTTTTTTGATTGATTTTGTAGTGTTTGTTTAATTAATTAAAGTTTTCTATTGGTTTGTGTTTGTGTGCTTTCAATTCATTGGTCGAGATAGCTTTTTTGAATTTTTTAGCTGTTACATTTTAATGTGTTTAATATTTAATATGTTTATATATTTTGTTTGTTTTTATTTTGTTTTTAATATTTGATTCTATATGTAGATAAATGTGTTATATTTTTTATATATGATATATATTTATGTTTGTTTATTTTCGTTAGTTGTGGTATATTTTTAATGTTGTTTTGTTTGTTTATTTATTTGTTTTTGTATTTTTTTATTATTTGTTTCAAATAATGTGACACATTTTTTATTAGTTTTATTGTTTCTTTTAAATATTTGGTATATTTTATTTTATTATATTATTGGAAATAGTATATTTTTATGTTTAAATATTATTTTTGATGTAGTTTATATGTATTTTATCGACGCATGTATTGTTGATATTGTTGATATCCTTATTTTTGATGCATTTCTTTTTTATTTTAATGTTATTGATATTTTTGTGTTCTATATTTTTGTTGCAGAGATTTTTGTAATCAAGATTTTTTATAGGCAATATTGTTTTATCGATGTTAGTGTAATTTCTATTTTGCGTATTGTTTTTCAATATTTTTGTTTACGATATTGTTGACTCGATAATTTTGTAGTTCGATGTTATCAGAGTCGACCTTGAATTAGAGATCCGTGTCATATTTCAAGAAAATATCTGCCCTTCCTAGGTCAGTAGGGTCTCCTTAAGATGCCGTAACCATGGGATTTTAAATGCATGGTATAGCAAGAGGCAGTCCAGAATAACTAATCGATTAAAAGCTTCCTCATCGCTAGACCAGATCTTCACCCAGCACAATAAAGGTTTAACTGCCACTAGGTCAGTTATAAACTTAAGACCTAATTCTTCATGTACGTAAAATGAGGGTGTACCCTGGGGAACCTTCAAGATTCGTCTCGTAAATGTATTTTGTGCAGTCTGTGGTTTGTTGACCGCCATGTCGCCATACACCTCACAACCATAAAAAACGTTAGAAGTGCAGAAAGACTGGTATAGCTTTATGACAGTTTTATATTGTGCCAATACCATGACATCACCTCCCATGATTCCTCATGAAGATCAAGAGTTTAAAGATGTGTTTGATCCAGTAAAGACAAGTACCATACCGCCATATAGGTCATATGATTGCCGGATTGAATTAATAACTGGAGCTCCACTCCCTAGCAGTAGAGTATATGCTTTGTCTGGAGAAGAAACTAAGTACTTAAGAACTTATTTAGATGAGTTATTAGCATCCGGATTGATTCGACACTCAACATCTCCTGTATCTTCTCCACTGTTTTTCATACCTAAGCGACACAGGAGTGGCTTACGTGTGTGTATTGACTATCGTGGATTAAATAAGGCCACTATTAAAAATAAATATCCTTTGCCTCCAATTCCAATTCTTCTCGATCAATTACGTCACTCCACCATCTACACTAAGTTAGATTTACGAGGGGCATACCATCTTGTCCGAGTCAAAGAGCAAGACGAATGGAAAACAGCCTTCCGAGCCAAGTTTGGTTTATTTGAGTACACAGTTATGCCTTTTGGCTAATGTAATGCCCCTAAGGTCTTTCAATGCTTTATAAATGAAGTATTGAAATAATTCCTTGATATCTGTTTTACTGTATACATTGATGATATACTCATTTATTCAGTTCAGTTTCAGTTCATACGTCTTTATTTTGAAATATTTCATCATAAAAGACATCCTTGAAATAACACACACTACATAATTTTACAAAAATCAGTGAGCCCTAACATTTGGTACTAGACATAAAAATTTGATTAAATTCTACAACACAATTTACATCTGTAAAACTACATAAAAAATCATACATATTAAATTAAGATACAACGAAAACGTCATCAATAAAATTATAGATATACTAAAGATTATCTAAAAACAGATTTCAAACAGTTATCAGCTAACTATTGGGTGCTTAGCTCTGATTGTCCACGCCCAACCCAAGAACTTTGCTACAGCTATGATTTCCAGTTCTGTTGTGTCTGCCCTCAAAATATGTATGGCCACCAACCCCTCCTGTGTTCTCATTTTGTTACAAATAGGTATTAACCATTTGCTCCGGGGGGCTGAGTAGGCAGGGCAAACGAAAAATACATGGCCTAGTGACTCTTTTTGGTCAATGCACCAAGGGCAGAATTCATTTGACTGTACTCGCCATTTGATGGTAAATGATCTCAGTGGAAGCGACCCGACCCTAAACTGGTGTATAGCTTCCTGTCATCACTCTTCGTGATGATATCCCAGTAATCTTCTAAAAATGGGTCGAGTTTATGTTCCAAGAACCTACCGGACAGAGAGGAGGTATCTGTCTGGACAATGAGTTGTTGTCTTACTGTGGCCCAATAAAGATCTTTAAAATCCTTTTTCGATGGGAAAACATTAATATTTGGTGCTGAACACAAGTGACTTAGACCCATATTTTCCAATAATAATCTTACTTTCCTAAACCAGGGAATATTTCCAGAGCCCGCTACAGATCTTAGGTCCAATATTTCATTGGCGAAAAGTGCCAGTTCAGGGGTTGTCCATATTCTCCTCCATAAGGCTACTGTTCTGAAACGTGCTACATCGTCAATGGAATGACATCCCAGGTCGAGTAACAGGGGCTTCATGGGGCTGGATTGGGAAAGGCCTCCAAGGCTACAGAGAAATTTGTTTTGGACTCTGACTAACGATGATAGGTCCGAAAAAGCCCATAGGTCCGCGCCGTACAGAATCGCTGAACTTATTTTAGCGTTATAGATTTTTAAAGCAGGGCCTATCCTTTTTGTCGGAGGAGATCTCTGCTCCTTGATTAAACACCATGTTAGCTGAGCAAACTTCAGGAAGAGTATGTCAAGCTGGGGTTTCAAGCTGAGCCTATTTTCCAACACAACCCCCACGTAAGTCATGACTTTTACCTGCTCAAGCTTACAACCATTCATACTAACATGACTCTGCAGTGGCCTGTTTTTAGTTAACACCACAATTTTTGTCTTAGTTACGTTAACCTGTAGATCATTATTTTGACAAAATTCCTCAAACTTGTTTGGAGCGGACTGAAGACTCTTCTTAGTTTTAGATAAAATTAGGGTGTCATCCGCGAAAATAAGAAGCCGGAACTTGGTACCTCCTAAAACTGGGGCATTTATTCTAAAAATAGAGAAGAACATATTCATCAAGTGAAAGCAGTACTGGCCAAATTGCAAGAAAATCTTCTGTTCACAAAATTAGAAAAATGTGTCTTTAACACTGACACTGTTCAGTTCTTAGGACATTTCTGTCACCAGCAGGTAAAAAAATTAGCGCTATAGGAGATTGACCAGAACCCACAGTAAAAGAAGTACAGAAGGTTTTAGATTTTGCTAATGTCTATAGACGTTTTATACCTCACTTTGCAGAAATAGTTGTACCCATCACCAAGCTTCTTCAAAAGAGACAAATATTTTCATGGACAGAGAAGGCAGCTCAAGCTTTTGCTCAACTAAAAGAAAAATTCACTTCAGCACCGTTGCTAAGGCACCCAGACCCTGACTTTCCTTTCTTTGTGGTAGTGGATGCTTCACAAATGGCAGTGGGAGGAGTTCTCTCACAAAGAGATGAACAGGATGGCCAGTTACATCCTGTAGCCTTCTATTCTAAAAAAATGACTCCCTGCTGAGCAGAATTATACGGTGGCAGAGAGGGAATCATTAGCAATACAGTTAGTATTCACTGAATGGCGGCATCATTTAATGGGAACCAAATATCCTGTAACGATATTTAGTGATCATATGAATTTACAATTTTTTAGTTCTGTGAAGGCCCTCACACCTCGTCAAATGTGATGGTCAAATTTCTTTAGTGCATTTGACTTTGTGATTACATATAGACCAGGGTCAAAATAAATCCAATCAAACATTCTATCAAGATATGGCTACACTACTGAATCAAAAAAGATATAATAAGTCCTCCCATTATTTCCCCAGAGAAAATATTGGCTGCTATAGTACAAGCCGACTTCATGACGCTAGTTAAGACGGAACATCTGAATAAAAATGTACAAGAACGGTTCAAAAATCCCCCAAATTCTATTCAAGATTGTTTACTCTATCCTAATTCCTTATTATTCATTTTAACCATTGAGTTACAAGAAAAGGTCTTAGCTTGGCATCATGACTCAGCCTTAGCAGGTCACCCTGGTAATCTGAAAACTCTAGATAATTGCAAAAAAACATTTTTGGTCTGGAGGTAAATGAAGGTTTATTTCAAGCTTAATAGAAAACACCAGTTGAGTGCATCATTCATTTTTGAAGTACGATCTAACAACTGTTAGTGGTAATCGTGGTTCAAAGAGGAGTTGGAGTGCACGACAATACATAAGGTTAAATATTAATAAGTTATACCAAGGTTCACAAATGAAGGATCATAGCATATGGTAGAAGCATAATGTGCACGTGTAATGCAGTGGCAGAAGCCTGTGTGCATGTACACTTAATAATTAGCTCAATACAGTGCCCCAAAGCCAATGCCACATGCCTGTAGGGCAGCGCTGCCCGCTGGCTCAGGCCTACAGTATGGTCCAGCAGGTCCTTCAAATGAGACAGACATGGGACTGAATGAGGTCAGAGATCACATCATTACGCAGGGCAACATTGCGTGTCCGCACCTGAGCACCCAGGCTGATGCACCCCACCCCTCCCGCAGCATCGTGATCAATACATGTCTGTAGGGTAGCGCTGGCCGCTGGCTCAGGCCTACAGTACAGTCAAGCAGGTCATTAAAATGAGACACAGATCTGACTGAATGAGGTCAGATCACATCATTACAGACAGCCACATCGCTTGTTGGCACTTGGGCACCCAGGCTGATGCACCCCAGCCCCGACTGTGCTCAATTGTAGGTCCTGCGCACTGAGGCTTCACTGCTCACCTGCCACCATCGGTGTGTCCAACAACATGCTGGTGCAAGCTCTGAGTCCGTGGTACTTTTGTAAGGTGGGAGAGCAGGTCGCCAGTCGGGGATGGTGTCTTCATACCACGATGGAAAGCGTTAGAATGCCGAGGTTATCATCACGGGGTGAGCACCCGCTCTGCCCATTTTCGGTCAATTCAGTGACTGAAAAAGCAGAAATACTTTAATGGCGGAAAACGTCTGATGGTAAATGAAGCTTAATAGAAAATGCCAGTTGAGTGCATCCTTCGTATTTGAAGTACGATCTACCAACTGTTAGTGGTAATCTTGGTTCAAAGAGGAGTTGGAGTGCACGACAATACACAAGATTAAATAATAATATGTTATAACAAGGATTCACATACAAAGGAACAGAGCGCATGCTAGAAGCACAATGTGCGTGTGTAATGCAGTGGCGGAAGCCTGTGTGCATGTACACTTAGTACTGAACTCACTACAGTGCCTTAAAAGGCAACACCACTTGTCTGTAGGGCAGCGCTGCACGCTGGCTCAGGCCTACAGTACGGTCCAGCAGGTCCTTAAAATGAGACTGACATGTGACTGAATGAGGTGAGAGATCACATCATTCCGCACAGCAATATGGCTTTTTCGCACCTGCACACCCAGGCTGATCCAGCCCCCCTCCCGTAGCACTTTGCTCAACACGTGTCTGTAGAGCAGCGCTGCCCGCTTGCTCAGGCCTCCAGTACGGTCCAGCAGGTCTTTAAAATGAGACAGAGATGTGACTGAATGAGGTCAGAGATCACATCATTACACAGGGAACTTTGCTTGTTTGCACCTGCGCACTCAGGCTGATTCAGTCCACCCCTGCTGCAGCACTGCGCTCAATTAGAGCCTTTGTGCACCCAGGCCCCACTGCTCACCTGCTGTCATTGTTGTGTGTGCAAACACTACGGGCAGCAGTGTTCACAATTCAGTTGTAGTGTTGATTGCAGGATGGTGTACACCTCATGAATCCCATGGGAAACTCGACGGGCAGTAAGGTTCACAATTGATGTCCAGTGTTGAGTGCCAGGATGGTGTGCACCTCATGGATCCCTTTTTTTTATTACATATTGTGATATGCGAGGTGGATGCCACCATATCACATGAGGCAGTGTGGAAGAACTAGGACATGTGGCGTCGTCATTATCTTATTTATATGTACGCAAAGTGGGTTGGGCTTGCGTACGCCAGGCCAGCGCAGGGGTGTGAATATTTGTTCAGAGGATCTTGGTGTTGTTCAGTTCCTGATTCACCAGGATGTGTAGTTATGTGTGTTTCTGTTGCAATTTTGACATTGCAGAATGCGCAATTTATATTAATGTAGCATGTATCGGGATTGCGGCAACTATCGCTAATGAGATGCTGTTCAAAAAGATTGAATGGCGAACATTACATGTCGTTGTCAAGGTTGTGGATATGCGCAGACATGCTGTCAATTGTGTGCGGTATTATTGAAAGTGTTGCTATCGCGAAGCATACACATGTGAATGTGATCGGATGGAGGGAGGATCAGCAGTGAGGCTACTTCATACATAATGATAATGATCATTACAGTCAAGCAATGTATGTCAAACATGATTCTGAAAGTCTCACATATGACACACTACTAAATTGGTAAAGCCTGACAACAAAGTGTACAGCAATACAAATCTACACATTACTGTTTACTGTTTGTCACATGTGATCTAGGATGTGCACTCTGCCCATCGCTGATGATACTCCTTAGAGCCACCGATACCCAGTCCGAAAGGTAGCACAATAATGTGCAAACACACACCAGAGGCATCATGTAACACACATTTGTTTTTTGATGTAACGCTTCAGATGCATGGCCATCACACGTGGAAGGCTTAATGTACAGACCATGAATATTGATCAAGATGATAGTTGCATGTTGTGTGTAGTATGATATGTGTACACAGAAAAAAACACTTTAAAAAAAAAGCTGTTTAAGGTGAAGTGGTGTCTCTCATCAAACGCTGTAGAGAGAATGACTAAAATGGGTGTGGTCATCCAACTGTTACAATGGGAAACGTTATGAATCAATCAAATGCTTTTTTTAAGGTCACATGGCAATAGGGCACCAAGCGTGCAAGGAGGCCGCACCCAATTTATCATAATATAAGTTTATTACAGTTAGAAATATGTAAATGTTTAAAATATTTTGGATTATCGCTTGCTGTCATATACTGTTTAAAGTTATTTAGATATACTTTCGAGACAAGAAAAAAAAGGGAATGGAGTACCCGGCGCAACACCATACATCTGTGACCTAACATAGGACCTGGCGGCGTGCACTCGTCGAATGCGCAACGTGCAGCGGGCGCGACCCCATACTTACATGACGTAACGCGTTTCTTGGTTCTGCGTACCCATTGAATACCAAAGTAGCAGCTGGGGTGACTTCATGCGTATATGATGTTCCGCGGAACACGGTGTCACGAACGCATCAGAAATAAAATGCACATCATTTACGAGTTTAGCAATATGGTGGATCGGATTCACGTGGTGATGGAGCTTGGTACGCTACCGGTATGGGAGTGCAGTTTTCTCCCCCCCAACAAAAGTGATACATATTTTTGGAGGAAGATAGAAAACATTACGTAATTTTTAAAGTTAAAAAAAAGAACTATAATAGAGTTCCAAAATATTTTAAAATATAATAGAAAAAATATAGGTTTTATAAACATTAAAATATGATATTAACATTTAAAAACCTTTGAAATTCACGAAAAAAACCATAGGTTTTACAGACGTTATAGTTAGGAATTATCATTTAAAAAACCTTAGAAATTCACAAAAAAAACATACGTTTCAGGGACGGTATAGTTAGTTGAACATTTGACTCATATAAAACCAGAGAAATTTGCCAGTAATAGTTAGTTGAGCTAACTATAACTCGAGGGCCCGCAATGCACTGGTGATGACATCACATATTACATCACTCATGACATGGTCAGTGACATCACTGATGACATCACTAATGACAACTAACTATAACGTCCCTGAAACCTATGTTTTTTTGTGAATATATAAATATACATATATAAATGTATATATATATATATCTCTATATATACATACATATATATATATATATATAGAAAGAGAGAGAGAGAGAGACAGAGAGAGAGAGCCTCGCATACACTCCAATGAATCCTTCGGAAACAGCGTGCTTGAATAATTTGTGCTTTGAATTTTTTTAGTTTATTGCCATCTAGTCCGCCCTGATGCGTTTCAGTCATACAATGACCTTGATCACATGACACAGCACAGACTGTGCTACCACCTATTAAAGTGCAAGTGCAATAGATATGACCATAGACATAGAAAATAGAATGCATCAGGTAGTTTCATGTATGAATACAGCATTTTTCCCCATGTATAAAGATCCTGCTCTAATGGCTCATGGCTTAAACATCATATATAAAACAAATATACTATTGTATATATAAACATTTTCATAAGATCTGCATAAATGCATGAATACTAATGCATATAAATATGGCTATAGTTCACGTAGTGCAAAACCCTACCACCCCAATGAAACAGAATTAACTACATTTTGTAAATCATCACCCTATAACTGTAATATACAGGTTGTGAACATATAAATATGGAGACTGAATAATGATTACTGTGTGGAGCTAAATGGTACAGAATAACAAATGCTCCCCATTTAGCTTCCTACTTATCTCTCCCTGTGTATCTATGGGTTCAAAAACATACTGATAATTGTCTATAAACAATTAAAGTGACGATGTGAAAAAAGTGCCAAATGTGAATGTAAAGTGCATTTGTTGATATCCTTCATCGCCAGTTGTCTTATATTTCAGATTTAATTGTTACTCCAATCTATCCAACGTGAAGGAATTATATACTACAGCAAGGTGCAAAATTCTAGCCAGTGCAAATGTACAAGGAGCATTTAATAAATATACTATAAATACCACAAATAATATACAGTTTGTCCCATACTAGATACATAAATAATTCTTGGTTTGTTTAAAATACAAACCCATCAAATATGATCCATAAAACCAACTGTTAATAGTGATAAATACCTATTTATATATAAATAATTGCTACCTAAAAACCAAAAAAGAAATCATAAAATTAATTTCACTTACTACAAATGTGCGAGGAAAATTTTCATCAGTTAGTATAAATGCCAAGAGGATACAAAAACGGGGGAGTTTAGTATGCATATATATGTTTAACCCACTCAACTCCCAATTGTTACCTGTGTATAGACGTAATCAATATAAAATCATAGATAGGTATAGAGATCCTCACTGATGTTGAGGCCACCCAGCTGTTTACAATCAAAACTCTAATATAAAATTTGTTTCCAGGCGTCTAAGTTTGGCTTTACGATCCCCTCCTCTTTTTGCGGTGGGACAGCCTCTATAACATAGTATTCGAGCTGACTCAAATTGCTGTTGTGACATGTTTTAAAATGTCTTGCCACCGGGTAGGTGGCGTCATTGTTTGCGATGGCCCTGATATGTTGGAGGATCCACTTTTGAACAGCAAACTATTTTACATTACAACTACATTCTAAAATGTACACAGTACACTCAGTCCTACAAGTCAAATGTTGTTTAATATCCAGTGACTTGTTGTTGAATGATGTTTTGTGTGTAGTTACATTCATTCCATATTTGCAAGCCTTACACGAGGAGCACTTGAAAAATCTGTTCCGGGCTGTTAACCACAAACCTTTAATAAGATCCTCCGGGCTACTTTTCACCAACATATCACCCATACTCACAGTTTTTCTAAATGTGATTGCTGGTCTGGATTGTAAGAGTTTACCTATCACAGGGTTATCCCTAACTATTGGCCAATTCCACCTGACTATGAATCTTAGTTGTTTTTCTTGCCTGGAAAAGGTTAAAGTAAGTCGACTTGGTTTCATTGTTCACAATATTTTTCTTAATACTATTTGATTTGTGCAACAAATTATCCCTTGTCTGCTGTTTAGATCTTCTTATTGTCACATCCACTACCTCAGTTCTGTATCAATCACTCAATCAGAGCATTTTTAGAGCGCGCTACATACCCATGAGGGTCTCAAGGCGCTGGGGGGGGCTGCCGCTGATCGAAGAGCCAGGTCTTGAGAAGTCTTCTGAAGGCCAGCAGGTCCTGGGTCTGTCGTAGGCTGGTAGAGAGAGTTCTAGGTCTTGGCGGTGAGGTAGGAGAAGGATCTACCGCCGGCGGTGGTTTTCCGGATGCGTGGAACTGTGGCGAGGGGGTGTAGAAGCTGAGACGGTCGTTGAGGTATGTTGATCTGGTGCTGTGTAAGGCTTTGTGTACATGGATGAGGAGTTTGAAGGTGATCCTCTTGTTGACGGGGAGCCAGTGCAGTCCTCTCAGGTGGGGTGTGATGTGGCAGCGTGAGGGGACCCCGAGGATCAGTCATGCTGAGGCATTTTGGATGTGTTACAACCGTCTCAGGAGCTTGGTTGTTGTTCCTGTGTAGAGGGCGTTCCCGTAGTCGAGTCTGCTGGTGATGAGGGCCTGGGTGACTGTTTTACTCGTGTTGAGAGGAATCCATTTGAAGATCCTACGGAGCATTCGGAGGTTGTTGAAGCAGGTCGCGGAGTATGGTGTTGACTTGTTTGGTCATGAAGAGGGTAGAGTCGAGGATGAACCCCAGTTTGCGTGCGTGGTCCGTGAGTTCCGGGGCTGTGCCTAGCGATGTGGGCCACCAGGAGTTGTCTCAGGCTGATGGGGTGGGTCCGAGGATGAGGACCTCCGTCTTGTCTGAATTCAGCTTCAGTCTGCTGTCCTTCATCCAGTCGGCGATGGCCTTCATTCCTCTGTTGAGGTTGGCTTTGGCGGTGTGGGGGTCATCAGTGAGGGATATGATCAGCTGGGTGTCATCAGCATTGGAGATGATGTTGAGGTTGTGTTGTCATGCGATGTGGGCGAGAGGTGCCATGTAGATGTTGAACAGCATCGGGCTGAGGGAGGATCCCTGTGGGACGCCGCAGATGATCTCAGTGGTTTTTGAGTGGAAGGGCGGGAGCCGGACGGTCTGGGTACTGCCGGAGAGGAAAGATGTGGTCCAGGCCAGGGCCTTCTCTTGAATTCCGGTGTCATGGAGGCACACTGATAGGGTGCAGTGGCAGACCGTGTCGAAGGCAGCTGACACGTCCAGGAGGATTGGGGCGGCTGTTTCTCCTTTGTCCATCAGGATCCTGATGTCATCGTTGGCGGCGATGAGGGCGGTTTCAGTGCTGTGGTTGCTGTGGAAGCCGGATTGGGAAGAGTCCAGGATGTTGTTGTCTTCGAGGTATCGGGTTAGCTGTTTGTTGACGATCTTCTCTGTCACTTTTGCCAGGAACGGGAGCAGGGAGATGGGCCGGAAGTTCTTGAGGTCCTTGGGGTCCGCCTTGGGTTTCTTCAGAAGGGCGTTGATCTCAGCGTGCTTCCAGCTTTCCGGGAAGGATGCTGTCTCGAAGGCGATGTTGATTGTTTTCCGGAGGTGGGGTGCGATGGTTGTGCTGGCTTGGTTGAAGACGTGGTGGGGGCACGGGTCGGAAGGGGATCTGGAGTGGATGAGTTCATGGTTTTGATGGTTTCTTCCTCGTTGACGTTGGACCAGGCGGTCAGGCGACAGGTGTAGGTGGAGGTCATGGGGATGGTGGTCTCGGTGGTGGGTGCTGGGGTGTCGCAGTTGAAGCTGTCGTGGATGTCGGTGATCTTGCAGTGAAAGTAGGTTCGCCAAGGTGTCGGACAGTTCTTGTGATGGTGGAATGTTGTTGGTGTTGGAGCTGGGGTTGGAGAGTTCTTTCACGATGTTGAAGAGCTCTTTGGTGTTGTGTGCGTTGTTGTCTAGGCGGTCTTTGAAGGCAGCCCTTTTGGCGGTCCTGATGAGTTGGTGGTGTCTGCGGTTGGCGTTCTTGTGGGCTGCGAGGCAGTCTGGTGATCGGTCGTGGAGCCCCTGGCCAGAAACATTCTTTGCTTTCAGCTTGCTTCTCATCAGTATCTTTATCATTGCTGCATATGCACTTAATACGGGGCATTTCCCCATAGGGGATGCTTTTAATTATTCGCGGTGGGTGCGCACTAGTGGCATGTAGAAATGTGTTACCTGATGTCGGTTTCCTGTATAATGTAGTGGATAGGCAGTTGTTGATTATTGCAATTTTTACATCTAAAAATGTCACAGTAACTTTACTGCAATTTGAGGTAAAATGTAAATTAATGTCATTCTTGTGGATCTGTTCAATAAAATCCTTAGAACTTAATTCACCACTGTTCCATACAATAAATAAATCATCTACAAACCTCAGCCATGTTACAATATTAGCTGAACATATTGCCTTAAATTGCGGCATCAGGGCCAGCTCTTCCCTTCAGCCCATAAATAAACAGGCATAGCTGGGGGTGAAGCTGGCCCCCATCGTCACTCTCTGGTATTGTTGGTACATTTGGCTATTAAAAAGAAATACATTATTTTCTAAGCAAAACAGTAACATAGCAAGAAGCATTTTAGTATGCTGCGCATACCTAATGGGTCTATTAGATAAAAAGTACTTAAGTACTCTACAGCTCACATTCCATCTGTGTTCTTGATTCATGTATATAAGGATGAAACATCCAGTGCTATAAGTAAATAATCAGATTTCCATTGGATATTCTTGATCTTCCTCAAAAAATCGCCTGTATCTTGGACATATGATTTTAATTGCTACACATAGTCCTGAAAGAAAAAGTCCCTGTATCTAGAAGCATGTTCCAATGGGCCATCACAGGCCGTGATGATGGGCCTCCACAGTGGTTTATGGATGCATTTATGTATTTTTGGAATAAAATACATCACTGCGGTAGTTAGATGCTCTTTCTTAAGTTATTTAATCCCCTCCCAGCTTAGGAAGCCAATTTCTTTTCTACGCGAGCAACTGTGTAAAAAAGAGTTCTTGGGTATTCTTACACTTCAATGGGGAGCTCTTTCTGTAACATTCCTTATCATTTAGTTGACTGTTTGCTTCATCCAAATATTCTTTTAATGGCCATAAAACCACATTTCCGCCCTTGTCAGAATTGCATTATCACCACATTATTTTCTTTGTTCAATTTGGCGATCAATTGATAATATTGTCTTTCTTGATAAGAGATTTTCCTTTGCATTTGATTGGTGTGAAATTTAATTTCTTAACTTGTGCTACGATTTGTTTGTTGAATACATCTATGGAGTCATGGGCCATGAATAGTACAAACCTCGATTTGATTTTAAAAGAGGTTACCGGTTTGGCACAATTTCCTAATACTCTACTTTGATGTTGAATGGGGTTTGTTTGAGTACTGTCAGTGCTGATAATTGCATCCACTTCTCCTGGCAGATCTTGTAAGTCCTGTAATAGATCCAGGTCTGATATAGTGCAGTTAGGGGGACTTATGTTGGTGGCCGGCTGATCGAGGTTCCCAGGGTCTTGGTTCTGTCTCTCAACTGATGGTATTTATTGAGCTTCATTTTTTTTATGAACTTATATAGATCTGCCCTTGTTTGTGTATAAGTGAAATTGGATTTGGGGCAGTAAGATAAACCCAAGGATAAAAGCTGCTGTTCTACTACTGTCAAATTGATGTTTGCCAAATTGACTATGGTATTTGCCTCTTGAGTTCTTATAGGGTTCAGGGTTGTGGGGTTAGAATTGCACCACCCATCTATGACTTGCTTGCCCCTCTCCCCCGACCCCGTTTCTTTACGTTCTCTCCTGCAGGCCTGCCTTCGCCCCTTCTCCTCCAGGTGTTCCTGTTTTGGCTGGCCCCAGATTGTGTGATCTCAGCGCTTCTTTCCTGCTCTGTTTTAAAATGTCTAGTTCTTCCCCCAGAGTTAATTTGATGTTTCCAGCTTCTGTTCTAGATCTTGTATTTTCAGCTGCCAATTCACTCTCTAGGGCAGAGCTGAGATCTGACTTCGATGTAGATTCTATTTGTTGTTACCCCATATCTTTTTGGTGGTGACTTAGTAAACCTTTATTGGCTGTTGCAGTTCTCATATTATCATAACGCCTTGCAAATGTAAATATTTGGCTGTTGGCATAGTCGTCACTGTCCCTTTCAAATGTAAAAGTTTTACGTATTTTTATTTTTTCCGCTTCTTTATTGTCTTTCTTGATAAGAGATTTTCCTTTGCATTTGATTGGTGTGAAATTTAATTTCTTAACTTGTGCTACGATTTGTTTGTTGAATACATCTATGGAGTCATGGGCCATGAATAGTACAAACCTCGATTTGATTTTAAAAGAGGTTACCGGTTTGGCACAATTTCCTAATACTCTACTTTGATGTTGAATGGGGTTTGTTTGAGTACTGTCAGTGCTGATAATTGCATCCACTTCTCCTGGCAGATCTTGTAAGTCCTGTAATAGATCCAGGTCTGATATAGTGCAGTTAGGGGGACTTATGTTGGTGGCCGGCTGATCGAGGTTCCCAGGGTCTTGGTTCTGTCTCTCAACTGATGGTATTTATTGAGTTTCATTTTTTTTTATGAACTTATATAGATCTGCCCTTGTTTGTGTATAAGTGAAATTGGATTTGGGGCAGTAAGATAAACCCAAGGATAAAAGCTGCTGTTCTACTACTGTCAAATTGATGTTTGCCAAATTGACTATGGTATTTGCCTCTTGAGTTCTTATAGGGTTCAGGGTTGTGGGGTTAGAATTGCACCACCCATCTATGACTTGCTTGCCCCTCTCCCCCGACCCCGTTTCTTTACGTTCTCTCCTGCAGGCCTGCCTTCGCCCCTTCTCCTCCAGGTGTTCCTGTTTTGGCTGGCCCCAGATTGTGTGATCTCAGCGCTTCTTTCCTGCTCTGTTTTAAAATGTCTAGTTCTTCCCCCAGAGTTAATTTGATGTTTCCAGCTTCTGTTCTAGATCTTGTATTTTCAGCTGCCAATTCACTCTCTAGGGCAGAGCTGAGATCTGACTTCGATGTAGATTCTATTTGTTGTTACCCCATATCTTTTTGGTGGTGACTTAGTAAACCTTTATTGGCTGTTGCAGTTCTCATATTATCATAACGCCTTGCAAATGTAAATATTTGGCTGTTGGCATAGTCGTCACTGTCCCTTTCAAATGTAAAAGTTTTACGTATTTTTATTTTTTCCGCTTCTTTATTCAATCAAACTGTCATTTCTTCATGCAGTTTAGCTCAAGTTGGGGGATCCCCTTGTTGCTGTATTTGACTCTTGAGTACTTCTTCTTTGGTCTGTAATTCTCCTCTATCGATTTCCACATATTTAACCAGTATCGTCACTAGTCTACGAGAGGACTCACTCTGACATCATGAGTGAGTTTGGAGCTTCAAAGCTGGGGGCCAGCTAATGCATAGCCCCCTGGGTACTCTGCCCACATCCAAGTATTTTTGAAGCGATCTTGCGTCCCACCACTGGCGGATTCCAGTAGATAGTTATAGTTAGGAGCTTGTTTCTATTCAAAGACCGGTTTTTCTCTTGCCAATATTTTTGGCGTAGTTTGACAAATCTACGCGAAATGTTCCCAAAAAAAGGTTCAATCAGGTCTGCTCCTGCCTAGAAAGTTTCAGGGTGATTCGTCAAGCAGGGACTGAGAAAAAAATGGGTCCCCATGTTAATATCCATGGGAACTTTAGAGACAGCTACAGCTCGAACTGCTGAACGGAATTACACAACATTTCAGAAAAAGGTAGCTCTTGGTCCACAGAGCGACCCTTTTTTAAATGGTGAAAATCCGTTCAGTAGTTGCTGAGAAATTAAAAAAATAAAAACTTAAATATCTGAGCACCGAGGAGGAGTCGCGACTCCACCCGAGTACGAGCTGACTTCTGGTTGGCAGCCATCTAGTAAACCGAGTCACAAGAAAAAGTGAAAAATGAAGAAAAGGTGGCAGGGTAGAAACACCCTGAACCCCTAGGTCTGCTGGGACCCCCAGGCCCCCAAAAAAGCATTAAAAAAAAACATAATTTTGGCTGAATTCACGCTGGGTGGGCGAATCTGGCCAAAATTATCAAAAAAAATAAAGCGCGGTTTCCGTTTCTTCCTTTGATTTCAAGCCCCCCGGTGGGCCCGGTCCCAGGGGCAATTCTTAATTATGGTGTGGGGGCCCAGGGGCACCCACAGCCTCGGGACTACCACCTCCCCAGGGCTGTGTTTATCATATGCAGGGGCACGCAGCCCCCCTGCAGCCACAGGGGCCGCTACCTCCCCGGGGCTTTTGATAAAAAAATGTGTGGGGGGGCTTCTGTACCCCATGCTTGTCACCTACCCGGGGTATTCCTAATTTTGGGTGGGGGCCTCGTGGGCCCCCTCAAGCCCCAGGGACCTCAACTCCTTAAATTTAATAAAAAGAATTAGGTATGGGGGCTCCTGCCCCAACTGCCCTGGGGCCCACCACCACCCCGGGGCCCTAATTATTCAAATGCGGGGGTTCATAGCAGACCCCCAGCCCCGGGGACCACCATCACCCTGGGGCTATGTTAAATGTTGGGAGGGCGGCACCCCTCCTGGAGCCCTTGATGGCCCTTGGGACTGCCACCCTCCAGGGCCGGCTCCTGCCATATCTCGGGGTGCCCACCCCTGGGACATTGCCGTTTGCCATGGCAGGGTAGGAGCCCTGCCATAGCAAACTCTGCTTTGCTTTGTTGAAGCGAGAGTAGGAAACCTGCTCTTGCTTCAACGAAGCACAGCAGAATTGCTTTTGAACAAGAGGAGTTGCATGTTAGCAGCTCCCCTTGCCCAAAAGCAATGCTGGCTTCCAAAGGAGGCAGGGAGCCGGCTGGGACCATAGGGGCATTGGGGCTCCCTCCACGGTTCCCAATGCTAAAGGCAGGCCCTGGGGATGGGGTCCCCAGGCCAGAAGTGGCCAGGGAGGGGAGACACACAGCCCCTCCCTTTATTTAAAAAAAAGAATGTCCTGGCCCGGGGGATGGGGCCCCCTGGGCTGAAATTTGCCAGGGGAGGGGGTCTGTATGGCCCTCCTCCTCCTCATGTAATATAAAAATAATTTTAAAAATGGCACAGGGAAGGGGGGGCCACACGGACCCCTTCCCTATAAATATATTTTAAAAAAGGCCATGCCTAGGGTATGGGGACCCCGGTGTTGTGTATCGATTTAGATTCCGTATGAATTTCCCAGTTCATGCTCTTATATAGGTACAATTCACTTTACCCTTATATAGGCATAGAAACCCAGTCCTTATTTATGCATAGCCCATGCTACCCAAATACAGGCATGGCTACTTACATCCGTTCATATGCGTCACCATGATTTCTTGGAAAACCAGACTCTTAAGCCATTAGGGACATCCCCTTGCTTGAATATTGATTTCTACAAGAAACTCATTATTATGCTGGAACATCTATTTCTTAGAGGTTCATTCATGACGTTCATATGCCCGACTCTTATGTCAATACTGTTATTCCTAAACACCTTCAAGGTATAAATATTCCTTCACTTGCTATGGCAAAGAACGGTTTGGTTCAGTGCAGTTCGACTACCTACTTGCCCGACCCAGCTCGCCACAGCAAGTGCCGAAGGAAGCCAACTCCCCAGCTGACGCACTGACCAGAAGCTGTCATCCTCCTGCCGAGAATCCAGCTCAAGTGTTTCTGACTCCCCCTGCGGGGTTTTGGGAAATCGAGTCCCGGGAAAGGTATACCAACCTCTCTCATTCTAAGGTAAGGAGCTTCTTAGAACCTAGAGAAACCTCTGGCAATTCTTGGCAAAACTAAACCTATGCTAAACCAGCACCTATTTCTTCCCTCGTACTAGACCCAGGTTAGATACACTGGGGTAGGCATATTTTAGAAGCACCAGTTGAGTATTTCAGCCTGTGTTATTTATGTATGTATTTTTATACATGTCATATCAACAGACCATGCTGTTCCAGTATTATTTTATATTACTTTTTATGCTGTACGCATTATACTTCGGATTCTGTCTTACGATTGTAGAAGTTCATATCTCTTGCATGAGAAAGAAGACTGTTCAATAAACCCTTTTTATTGAAACGCCCATCTCTCTATTTCTGTGCAACTCTGTAATAATGAAGCATGCATGATTGACTGAGTGAAATAGTTATCTATTGTTTCCAGGACTCTGAAGATATTGTTCCAACTCTAAGAGAAACAAAGTTGTCATGTTTGTGTTGTTGTCAGACTAATCCCTTCTTGTTCATTCGAGAAAGTTTCTAGTGACCTCTGAGTTAGCTGGCACACACAATTAAGTTTTATCTACTCGATAGAGACATACTGACCTTAGTCCTATGTCAAATCTATAGTGTATATTATTCCAATACACAGAGCCTATTAGGGATGTAGGAACTATACTACACCGGGGCCAGAATCGGCCTCAAGAGGAGATCCGGACGGCCCCCCTTCCCATTTTATTTTTTAAAAGGTTAGGCCTCAGGAACCAAGTGGACTTAATACCCTGAGCAGCAGTACACCAGAAGCCAATTTACGGAGCGGTGTAAAAAGGGGGCATGGCTTCGGACCACTCTCAGCAAAAAGTGTGTGGAGCTTACTGGAAGTACCTGGTGAGCTAGGTGGCCCCCCGGGACCCTCAGGAATGAAAGGGACTTAATACCCCAACTTAGAACACGCCAGGAGGCGCGTTTGCAGAGTGGTTGGGAAAGGGTCCATGGCCTTTGTCCACCTCTCAGCAATCCCACTGTGTGGGGCTTACTGGAGGTAAGAGGTAGGTTAGTTGGCCCCTAAAGGACCCCCAGCAGCGAAGGGGACTTTCTATCCCCTTCCAAGAGCGCACCAGGGAGCGCATTTGCAGAGTGGTGGGCAAAGTGGGCAAGGCCTTCAATGAAAACTTAGCAAGCCTGCTGCATGGGACTTACTGGAGGTAATAGGAGGGGTAGTTTTCCCCCAAGGATGTCCTTGGAGGCCAACTACCCCTCTTGTTACTCCAGTAAGTCCCACACAGTGGTCCATTCCCCCCCTTCTCCACCACTCCGTAAACGCGCCACCTGACAGACTACGGGATGGGGATGAAGTCCAATTTACTCCAGAGGGACTTTGGGGCCAAAAAGCCCTTCTGGTACCTCTTGTAAGTCCTACGCAGCGGAATTCCTGAGCGCTGGTCAGAGGCCCAGCACCCTTTCTCCACCACTCTACAAATACGACTACTAGTTAAAGAAGTGTTTGCAATGTAATAGGTTTTGCATTTGCGGGAATTAGAGCTATTTGTGTTGTAAATGTAAACGTTTTTTACTAATGTTTTTTGGAGTGGCGTGGATGTATGTTGTGTGTAGTGGAATTATGTGGTATGTTGTGCAGTGAAATTATGTGGATAGAAAGTATGTGGTATTTAGTGTATTGGATTTCTGTAGAGTGGGATTATGTGTTATGGAGAGTAATTATGTAGCATGGTACTTGTGTTGTGGAGTGGTAAAGTCAGGTTTAGTCTTCCTCGTTTCCATCGAAGCACAACTACGAACTCAGTGAGACAAAAAAGAAAGAACCACTACGGAGCACTTGTGGACCTAGTCAGAGGTATGGGCAGGGCCACTGGAATTATGCGACTGTTTGGCTGCACCGACATTTGCACAATTATACATTTTCTGCATTAGCCACATATTTCATCATCTGCTCCCTAATCTGCAGATTTGAACAAAAATATCCTTGTTTCTAGCTCACATGGCTCAAACATTACTAAAAATGCAGCAACAAGTGTTACAGGGTGGTGGAAGGTTATTGCTAAATGTGGGTGTTAAATTGGTACTAATGGTGTGCAAGCTACTCTTACTTCCTTCTGCGACTCGCTTGCCTCTTTCTGCATTTCTGTTGCTTCCTTTTGCACATTTCTTTCTTTATCTGCACTTCTCGTGCCTCTTTCTGCAAATCTCTTCTACTTTCTGCACACCTGTTTCCTCATTCTGCACCTCATTTGCTTCTTTCTGTATCCCTCTTGCCTCTTTCTGCACCCTTCTTCCCTCTTTCTGCACTTCTCTTGCCTTTTTCTTTACTCCTCTTATGTCTTTCTGCACCCTTTCTGCCTCTTTCTGCACCCCTGTTCCTTCTTTCTGCACCTCTTTTATTTCTTTCTGTACCTGTCTTGCTTCTTTCTGTACCCCTCTTGCCTCTCTCTCTTCCCCTCTTCCCTCTTGCTGCTTTCTGTACTTCACTTGCCTCTTTCTGCACCTCTATTTCCTTTCTGTAACTCTCTTGCTTCTTTCTGTAGCTCTTATGCCTCTTTCTTCACCGCACATGCTTCTTTCTGCACTACTTTTGCCTGTTCCTGGACCCCTATTCCCTCTTGTGCAAACTCCTATTGCTACACTTCTCTTTCCTCTTTATGCCGCTCTCTGTACCTCTGTTGCCTCTTTCTGTACTTCTCTTACTCTGCACCCTTCACGCCTCTTTCAGCACCTCTATTGCTTCTTCCTGCACTTTTCTTCCTTCTTTCTACACTCCTCCTGCCTCTTTCTGTAGCTTTCTTGCCTCTTTGTGCATATCTCCTACCTTTTTCTGCACCCCTCTTGCCTCTTTTTGCACCTCTGTTGGTGCTTTTTGCACTGCTCTAGCTTCTTTCTGTACCCCACGTGCCTCCTTCTGCACTTCTCTTGCTTCTTTCTACAGCTCTGTTGCTTCTTTCAGCAATTCTTTTGCCTCTTTTTGCACTTCTCTTCCTTTTTTCTATACCCCTCCTGCCTCTATTTGTATGTATCTTGCCTCTTTCTGCACCTCTCTTGCCTCGTTCTGCACTTCACTTGCTTCTTTATTCCTCTCTTGCCTCTTTAGGCACATCTGTTGCTTCTTTCTTCACTTCTCTTGCCTCTTTCTGCACCTCTGAGTTAGAGGTAGTTTTAATCCCCCACCCTATTTTGTACAAGGGCCTTACAGGGGAGGTTATGCAAATCACAGGATTACCCCAACCCATAGTGTACTATAGTGTATGTAGATGTTTCCACTGTATTCTGCGTGTCTTCTAGGATAGCACTATCTCCAGGCCTGGTTTGTTAGAGTCTGTTACCACCAGTACCAGTCAGCAAAAAGTTGGAGGCATGGGATGACTTTGCAACAAGGCCTCAGTCTGCACCTCTGTTGGATCTTACTGTATATCTCTTGTTCTTTCAGCACGTTTCATCATCTTTCTGGACTTCTGTTGCCTCTTTCTGCACATGTCCTACCTCTGTAGGCATAGTTAGAAATTAGCATTTAAAAACCCTTAGAACTTCACAGAAAAAAACGTAGAGTTCAGGGACATTATAGTTAGAAATTATGATTTAAAAAACCTTCAAAATGTACTGAAAAAATGCAGGTTTCAGGGACGTTATAGTTAGTTGGACATTTCACTCATACAAAACCAGAGAAATTCGGCAGTTATAGCTAGTTGAGCTAAGTATAACTTGCACCCCCTCAATGCACTGTTGATGACATCACATATTACATCACTCATGACATGGTCTGTGACATCACTGATGACATCACTAATGACATCTCAAATGACATCACTGATGACATCATCCACATGATCCTCTGAAGCACCTTCTCACAGCCTAATAAAACCTTTGATACACCCACTCTAAAATACAGACTGCCAGTCTCAAAACCATAGAAACACCAATACCAGTTACTACATGCCCACTCACTGATTCCTAGGTCTACCTACACATCGACTCACTCACCCATACAGTCACTCATACATGCAGTCACTTATCAATACAGCCAATATCATATGCACTCATACACCTATACAGAAACTCACACACCACGCTCACCCATAGAGTTACTCACACAGCTAGTTAGTCATGCAAAGAATTAATCACACTCCCATTTATTCACCAATACAGTTATACACACACACCACCTCACTTAATCACACAAATACTAACACATACTTACTTTCTTAAACAATCACTTACGCAAGCACACTCATCTACACAGCCATTCTCACAATCACTCACTCTCACATAGAGTCATTTATATACTCCAACACTCACATATACTGCCTTTCACATATGTAGTTACACATGTACCACTGAGACATCCATTCACTCACCAACACAGCCATACACACACTCACCCACCATACAACCCCTCACAGACGCACTCTTGAATCAGTGAATATATATACATATATAAATATTTATTATTGATGACATAGATCAATCTTTATTAGAATATAACAAATTCATGTATTTTCCATACACGCGATATTGGTATGAGGTTTGCACAAGACTCATGCAGTTGCTTTATGAACTGAGTGAATGAGTAAATGAATTGGATTCAGATTTGTGCATAAGTATGGGTCCTACCTGGGGGAGTGTTTGTGTTTATTTGGTTTACTAGCCCAGTCCACTTCCTTTGAAGGGTTGCTCTCTTTTATTTAGTGTGGCTATTCAAACACAACCAGTTATCCTGCACCCAGTAGTGAACATGGGAGGGGCGAAATGTCAAGCTAGTTTGGTTGATGAATTTGCCATCTGAATCAAGTTTTTCGTGACATAATAAATGCGAATGTTGGGGATAAGGCTGAAATTTGATGGACACTGGAGGAGATGTTGGTAGACTTACATGAAGGAGCCAAGTTTTCCCTACTGGGAGTGATTGAATAAGAAGAACCAGGTAAAAGAAATACCACTGATGCCTGCACAGACTCCCAACCCTTTGAGAAGTGTATGGTAGTCGATGGTATTGATTGGTGCCCATAGATCTAGAAGTATTAGGGCATAGGAAGAGCCACATTTCAAAGATCTGAGAAGCTTTTCTGTTATTTTGTAAAGTGGGTTTGGTTCCCCTTCATGGTTGCAAACCTAACTGGAAGTCGTTGAAGAGGTCATGTACTATTAGGTGTGACTTAAGTTGTCGAGAGACGGATTGAGGATTGAATCCACTGATTAAGGAATGATTTGATTCATACAGAGATGATCTACACCAGTGCTGGTTGGCCCAAGTTGACAACTTTGTCATTTCATATGTCCCAGGTAGGGGAGGATTTCTTGAAGGACTGGAGTATATTTCTCACAGCATTCTTGGAGGCTGCAGTAAACTCTGAGAGAGTATAAGGAATGGGTAATATGGGATCATGGGGCAGGAATCTTATTGGGAAAATAAGGTTATAAGCTATTAAACGCTTCATTGGAGGGAAAGGAAGAGGTTGTATGAAAAAGCTTGAAGTTACCATGAAGTTTGTCAATATATGCATATATACGTGGTTCAATATACCAAAAACATATAAGGTGATGAGTGTATGCTTATGAGTTTGATTTTTCTATCATAACACAAAAGTGTCACAACGTGAAAAAATAAGAACACAATTGTATCTATAAGCACGTTAGTATTGAAATGTTGAGGCTTAAAATATAAAGAAAAACAATTGGTTACAGCAAAAAAAGAAAAGCCAAAGTCTGTCAATGTTATTGATGCATGTACATTTGGGAATATATATCGTACATTGTATATCTCATGATTATTTTGCATATCTCTTTTATACGTACCTTTTATGTGTGGGCGTGTATCAACTCTCCCCAAACCACTTTTCTTTGACCCATCTTATTCCTCTTCAAAACTATCCCCTACATTCATTCTTTGAATCATCGCAAACATCTTTACTACTTTGGACTCCCAAATAACCCTTTCTAAACTCTTCCTTCCTTTAATCGAGGGTGAGGTACTGGGGTGGTAAAGTGACGAGGAGGAGAGGAGCTGAGAATATGGTGGGGGTGCTGGCAGTGTCGATGTTAATGCAGGAATGGGTCTTTCCCTTCAAATAATAGTCATTGCATTCAGATTTTAGAAGGATCAGCCAGGTACCTTGAATCACCATCCATTTTGTAGATCCTGATGTTCAGGGTGAAATAAGTTACATGAATAACTAAGTTTCCTCCTTCCTAGCATGGTAGAAATTGATGTTGCAGGTGGTAAATGTTTGAGATCATAGTCCCTATGTTGGCATCAGTCTTATATAGAATAGGGGATCTGATAATTACATCGTGATTAGGATTTAAATAACTGTCTGATAACAGTCTCATGGTTAACAAGGAGTGAATTGGGTTTAAGTTACTTTTCGCCTTGTTTGGTGATGATCGAATGTGGCAATGGTATGTCAACACTAATTGTCCATAATTTTTGCAAACAGTATTCAAAAGTAATAATGGGGCACACTGTGGAAACAGAAGAGCAGGGATTAAGGTAACACCAGTTGGGTAGCAGAGATGAGATGTGGATAAGGAGTCAGGATGTTTGACCTTGCCATGACAAAATCAATGGAATAGTCACTAAATAAGGTAGACACGAGTTCACTGTAAAGGTTGCTCCAGACTGCATTGAGATGGAATAAGTAGTAATGAGATGGGTAAAAGGAAAAGGCGGTAGGCTCTTGGTGATAAGTTATGAGGTATGGATGTGAATGTTATGAAAAACAAAGTTGAAAGAAAAACCTTGGTGAAAGGAGGAATCAGGATTGAGGGATTATATTTTCAAGGAGAATTACATCAACATTATGTGATGATCCATGAGAAAGCGCTGTGTTGAATTTTGATCTTAATCGACTATCTACATA
Source organism: Lissotriton vulgaris (assembly GCF_964263255.1). Taxonomy (NCBI): domain Eukaryota; kingdom Metazoa; phylum Chordata; class Amphibia; order Caudata; family Salamandridae; genus Lissotriton; species Lissotriton vulgaris. The sequence goes on along the minus strand of NC_141695.1, from coordinate 1,298,035,121 downwards.
GAGAAGCAGTAGCGTACAGGGCCCATTTGATTGACTTTCCAAAGCAAGCAGCAGTAGCATGTGCTACTGTAACACAAGACAACGGGGTCTCATGAGATAAGAGGCGGAGCATTTGTGTACCTGCAGCCCAGGTCTAGATCATGAGAGGCTGGGTATGAAACCCGGTTGACTGGCATTACAGAGAAATGATTAGTAGCCAGTATGCCCCATATGATCCACACACCTCCAAATAGGGCACCGAGATCCAATCTAAACCATCTATTACCAGGCAATCTGTCAAGTAAGGCTAGAGCATGCTACATACAGCACAACTGCCCCCAAACTTGCAGCCCAGGACAATGCATGGAGGGTGCCGACAGCCTTGAAAGTTGCAAAGCATCAATACCATACAACAAGATTGAGACTGTCAAGGATGGGCCTCCATCTGGATCTGTATCAATGCAAACTCCATGGTTGTAGACATATGTAAGAAGAGCTATCTGTCATTCATGAGGGCCAGAAGTGTGCTTAGGTCATATTGCACCAAATGTATTACTTCTGCTAAGTGGACTATAGTCTCAAAAAGGTGTGGAAGACACAGGAGGATATTTAAAGTCATACTGGCTTCTTCGGTACACACAGGATACATTTCAGTGATTGAGAGGGGGCACCAAGCAAGGTAGCCAGCAAACGATTATTTAGAGAGTTGGAAGGGAGCATTTCTTCTTGAATGTCAGATGGTCCTCGATTTTTCAGATATGGTTTGACAGTGAATCTATATATATGAAATTTTTACATAAAAAGAGGATCCTATGAACTATGTGGTACAACAGAGGGCTTGGCTCCTTAGTGGTACCCAATATTCACTTTAGGCCATAAAAAAGAAAGCTTTTGTTGTGGGAATCATGGTCCTACTCAGTGGAAGATAAGATATCTGACCTGACCTCGTCAGAGCCGGTCGCTCTACCCGCCACGTGGCTCCTCCAGAGTGCGCTGGTGTCCCCGCTGCTGTCTCCTGTCCACCGCTGCCCCCAGGGCTCAGGTATCCCTGGCTGTGCTTTTCTGTGATTCTTCCCATTTTTGTGCCTCGCTGCTGCCTGTTGTGCTGTGTTTTCTCACTGCCGTGTTTTTTTTCTTTTACTACTATTGTGCCCACTATTGTGCTCACTGTGTGATCGTCGTGCCCTGTATTTTCCAGTCGTGTGCCTCCCTGCCGCCTATTTTCCCGCTGTTCTCCCCGCTCCCCGCTCCCTGCTGCTGCTCCCCCGTGGCCCCGCCCCCCTTCTTCGTTCTGTATCATCGCCCCCTCCTTGCCACCACCCCGCTCCCGCCTCCCAGCTGCTCCTCCCTCCCTCCCACTTAGCCATAAATGGCGACCGCCGGTTCGCGCAGCGGTCACGCGCAGCGGGCGCGCCGATTGTGCGCCGAAGGCGCGCCAAAGGCAAGCCCGTCTGCGACCATCCGCGCCTGGACCGCGCTCAGCGCCAGGACCCCTGGCCCCCACCGACGCAAGACAACCCGACAAATCTACGACGCCGCCGCCCTCAATGCACTCAATACCGGCCGGAGGCAAACCTGCTGCCGGGCCGCCCCGAAATGTTTCCACGGATCCTTCACCTGCACAACCTGCAAGTTCACCTGCCTCCGAACAGGCACCGCACCCGCCAAGCCAAACTCCAGCAGCGACCTCAAGTGCATCCTGCTCAACACCCGCTCCGTCCACAGACACGCCGTCGAACTCTGGAACCTGCTCGACACAACCTCACCAGACATCGCCTTCCTCACTGAAATATGGATGAACGCCTCCTCAGCCCCCGACATCGCCATTGCTATCCCGGATGGATACAAGATCATCAGGAGGGACCGCGTCAACCAGACCGGAGGAGGAATCGCCATCGTCCACAAGAACACCATCCGCATCACGACGGACGCCGACGACGCCTTCACCGCCGCCGAACACCTCCACTTCCATATTCACACCAATCCAAAGACGACCCTCAGAGGCACCCTCATCTACAGACCCTAGGGGCCACGCGCACAATTCAGCGAAGACATCACGGACTTCATTAGCCCACACGCTCTCCCCTCCGCCGACTACATCCTCCTAGGGGACCTCAACTTCCACCAGGAGAACAACAAGGACCGCAACACCGCCGCCCTGCTGGACAACCTCGCCAACCTCGGACTCAAGCAACTGGTCAACACCCCCACTCACTACGCCGGCCACACACTTGATCCCGTCTTCTCACCCAGCAAGCACATCGCCTTCAGCCACTCCACCGGACTTCACTGGACCGACCACAGCTGCGTCCACTTCAGCTTCAGAAAAACCACCACCCACCACCAACCACAACAGATCCCTCACAGAAGCTGGAGCAAGATCACCGCCGACCAGCTCACCACCTCCCTCAGCCAAAACCCACCGGCCAGCACACCGGACCCCAACGAAGCAGCCCGCAACTTCACGCAGTGGCTGACCGCCTGCGCGGACGACCTCGCACCACTGAAGAACCCTCCCAGCAAACCCAGAAGCAAGAAGGCCCCCTGGTTCACCGACGAACTCAAGGACTCCAAGAAGACCTGCCACACCCTCGAGAAAGCCTGGCTCCTCGACCGGACCACTGACAACATGACCGCCCTCAAACACGCGACCAGCAAGCACCACCAGCTCATCCGCACCACCAAGAAGCAATCACTAAAGGCTCGACTGGACAACAACGCCCACGACAGCAAGGAACTCTTCAGCATCGTCAAGGAGTTCTCCAACCCCAGCACCGGCAACATCGACATCACCCCTTCACAAGATCTCTGCGACTCCCTCGCCTCATTCTTCCACCGCAAGATTGCCGACATCCACAACAGCTTCGGCGCACCATCCACGCACCCAACCGTCGAACCAACGCACGCCACTGCCACCCTCCACACCTGGACCACAGTGACCACCGAAGACACAGCCCGCGCAATGAACACCATCCACTCCGGATCCCCGACTGACCCCTGCCCCCACCACGCCTTCAACAAGACTGACTCCACCATCGCACCCCAACTCCGAGACGTCATCAACACCTCCTTCGACACCGCCACCTTCCCGGAGAGCTGGAAGCTCGCCGAGCTCAGCGCCCTACTGAAGAAACCAACAGCGGACCCCACCGACCTCAAAAACTTCCACCCCATCTCACTCCTCCCTTTTCCTGCCAAAGTCATAGAGAAGATCGCCAACAGACAACTTGCCGCCTTCCTCGAGACGAATGGATCCCTCGACCCCTCGGAGACTGGTTTCAGAGCCAACCACAGCACCGAGACCGCCCTCATCGCAGCCACCGACGACATCCGAGCCCTGCTCGACAACGGAGAAACAGCGGCACTCATCCTCCTGGACCTCTCCGCAGCGTTCGACACTCTCTGCCACCGCACCCTAGTCCAACGCCTCAACAACACCGGCATCCAAGAGAAGGCACTGAAGTGGATCATCTCGTTTCTCGCTGGAAGAACACAGAGAGTCCGCCTCCCCCCGTTTCGATCCGAAGCCACTGAAGTCATCTGCGGCGTACCACAGGGATCACCACTCAGCCCCACCCTCTTCAACGTCTGCATGAGACCTCTCGCCACCATCGCACGCCAACACAACCTCAATATCATCTCCTACGCCGACGACACCCAGCTGATCCTCTCCCTCACCAGAGTCCCCGACACTGCCAGAACCAGCCTCCACGAAGGGATGAAAGACGTCACCGAGTGGATGAAGAACAGCCGCCTGAAACTGAACTCAGACAAGACGGAAGTCCTCATCCTGGGACCATCACCCTCCGCCTGGGACGACTCCTGGTGGCCCCCAGCCCTGGGCACCGCCCCCAAGCCTACAGACCACGCACGCAACCTGGGATTCATCCTGGACTCCTCCCTCTTGATGACCAGACAAGTCAACGCCGTCTCCTCTTCATGCTTTCACACCCTCCGCATGCTCCGCAAGATCTTCCGATGGATCCCGACCGAAACCAGGAAGACGGTCACCCTCGTCACCAGCCGACTGGACTACGGAAACACCCTCTACGCTGGAACCACAGCCAAGCTACAGAAAAGACTCCAACGCATCCAGAATGCCTCCGCCCGACTCATCCTGGACATCCCCCGACGCAACCACATATCCGGCCACCTGAGGGACCTGCACTGGCTCCCCGTCAACAAGAGGATCACGTTCAGGCTCCTCACCCACGCACACAAGTCTCTCCACGACCTGGGCCCCAAGTACCTCAACGACCGCCTGACCTTCCACACATCTACCCGCCAGCTACGGTCTGCTAGCCTCGCCCTTGCCGCCGTACCACGCATCCGAAGAGCCACCGCCGGAGGCAGATCCTTCTCCTACCTGGCGGCCAAGATATGGAACTCCCTCCCCATCCACCTCCGGCTGACCCAGGACCACCTCTCCTTCAGGAAGCAACTGAAGACCTGGCTGTTCAAGCAGTAGCGAACCCCTTCCCCAAGCGCTTTGAGACCCTTCCGGGTGAGTAGCGCGCTATACAAGTTTCATGATTGATTGATTGATTGATTGATATGTCTGTTAGTGCCCGTGGAGAGAGAGTCAGCCAGCCACTGTCAGCTAGTGCAGTCCCGCAGGTCAGATCTGAATCCTCTGAAGCCTGTAGAGGTGGTGTACTGGCACCGCAAGATCGATTGATTTTGGATAGTCAAGGAGGAGAGAATGAGAGCAATGGTGTTTTGAACCCAGCATGGAAACACCAAGTAGGGGAATATTCTTCTATTAAAATTCAACATATAAAAAGAGGTTTAAACAAGAGAAGCTGCATTTGATGACAAGTTCAGGCACATTCCAGATAATTGTAAAACTTTTAACAGATTCCAATGGTGCAGAAGGGACACCAAGGTAGTTCGGTCAGCAAGGGACTAGTTTGAAATGGGAAGCAGAAGCACATATGAAGAATTCAGTTATATTTTTGTTCACAGTTACTTGGTGCCTAGTTACTCAGTCATTCTGCCATAGTTTATGGCCCTCACATGGAAGAGTACAAAATGGGTGACTGCTCAAGTTTGTAGACATCCTGTAGTTGCTACGGTTGATACCATGGAACTGAATCAAGTAGGTAAAGGAAAAATTAAGACATTTAATAGTAGTTTACATTAAAACTAAAATACAATAATACTATTGAAACTTATTTCACAAGACGCCAATAAATCAAATCACACAAATGAAGCCTGCAAAAGTTATATATCCAGTCGAACTGTTTGTAAACACCATCACTAAAAGAAATTATACAATGTATAAAATACCTCACTAAAGGAATTTAATGTATCTCTTATTTTCCTGGTGTTTTGTCTTTTCCTGATATTCTTTTCTACTTATTGCATGAGCTACTTATTTGCAAACAATACAAATCCACAATTCCTGTGTACTCCACAAGACTGCTTTGCTGCACCTACAAGGACTTCTTTGATCCCTGGAGCCTGCTTTACAAAATAGAGACTGCTCTGCTGTTGAGCCCTGTTTCTTCACCTGAACCCAGGGCTATGAGAGTGACTTCAAGGGCCAGTTTGCTGGCCTCCTGTTCAGAGCCACAGGACTTAACAGGTTCCCAGACAGCCAAAGTGAATCCTAACCCACCAAGTGGTGCCCTCCAATCCTGGATGCTTGGTGGTGGTGATAAAGGTGCCAAGATAGCCATAGTCCAAAACCAGGGACTTAGACTATTTTTGGCTGAAAACTGCTCTGAGAACCAAGGAAAGACTGGGCCAACGTGCTAGTACATACACCTAAGCTGCTTCGTCGATCGGCCTGACTCCAGAGCTGCTCCTGCTACATTCTTCTCCACAGCTGCAAATCCTTATTTTTGCTGTTTTGGTGTCACATCATTTATTAAAATGTACTCTATTTTTCTAGTTGCTGTAGGATTTTTTCTTGTGTTGTTTTTTCACTTTATTACTTCTTAGGTGCTGCATAAATACTTTACACATTGCCTCTGTGCTAAGATTGCCAGCTTTTTGCGCCAAGCTACCTAGGGTTAAGCACGGGTTGATTTAGTGACTTTTTGTGTGTCACCAGGCCAGTGATTGTGGCTGTTACTTGACAAGCGCTCTCACCACAGTCAACCAACAACCTAATTTCTCACACTACTTACTTGAAGTTTGTGGTGGAAATAGGAGTAAAACCCATGGGAGAAACCGGGCACCTATACATTTCTCTAAAGGAGACACCATTTGAAATTCAGCAAGGGTTACTGGTGTATATCAGTTATGGTTTTCCCATTCAAACTAATAGAATAAAAAATAAAGTATAAAAATTAGGAAACAATAGAAATAGATAACATTTTCATCTTCAATTGTTTGCCCTGATTGTTCAGCAGACCATTCATCATTCCCGGACCAACAAATGAGTCGCAGCTTATAATGATATTTTATTGTGTACTGACTATGCTTCAATTCATATGCTGAAATCTAATGAAAGAAAAATGGGTGTGTAGAAAATCTATGCAATTTTGAAAGGCGCACAAGATATTGAGTTTAGGAATAGTGGTTATTTATACAACTCTGATTGTGGGGTTAACCACACTATTGTGTAATCCTTTGGGAATTTTGAAAAATCTATTCTTTCTTGCAAATTAGCCTACATTTAGAAGCCAGAAATGAAGCAATATTCAATTGATATTAACAAATGTTCTAATATTTTGTATTTTCACACTACTATCAATAAACACGGTACCCTACTTTTGTGTGTTGGCCTAAAGTCTGCAACAGTAAAGTCTCAAAATGCATTATTGAGAAATATTTTCACTACAAAAATAGACCCAGGCCTACACCTTTCCTATTCAATACTTATAAGTCACTTCTAAGGGAGACCCTAAATTCCCATAGGGCAGGGTGCACAGTATTAGAATGTGTGGCACTTCTATTTAATGTTTTACATATCCTAGCAGTGAAAAACCTCCAAAGTCATTTTTCACTGTGACAAGGCTCGCTCACCCATAGGAAAACACTGGGTACATTTTAACAACCTATAGTGCTTAACTTCAGTTTGGGAGTAGCTAGAAAAATGATTCAGGAACTTATTGTAATACTAATTTAAAATTCGACTTCTTAGTCAAGTCAGATTTTATATTACTATTTTGGAATTTACACTTTTGGAGCACTGATTTGTTCCTGAATATAGCCAAAAGGGCCTTTCTGCCAGTGTTCATGTCAAATGATTGCTGATTGCTCCCCTGTGGTAAGATGTGGATTGCTCCCAGACAGTGAACAAAGAGCTTGAGTATGGGGAGGTGTTTTTCTTCATTGAGCAGGATGGCCTGGTGCTGTGTCCAGCCCCTTCCTCAGAATCAAAGGATGCCTACACTGTCACTGACAAATGTAGCTTCCACCCAGGTCTGCCTCCCTTTTGTCTTCCTAAACCCCATGGCATCAATCCCAGTGAGAGGGGGAGCTGCCTCAGAACTGTTTTGGCTTGACCACAAGGGAGTGTTTTCCCATTATCATAAACACGCCTCTATGTGAGCACAGCGAACTTTGACCAGAGGAAGAAAGGTTCTGCCATGTTGGATTTTGGAGAAGATGGTTAAGATAGGAGAGTTTGTAGTAAAACACACTGGAAGTGCTGCAAATGTGTGTACGGTCACCCCAGAGAACCTCTACCCTGTAAGTTAGGGAATAGTAAGGAGTTGCCCCACCCACAGTCTGGCATTGAGCATAAAGTGGTATCTCTAATAACCTCCTCAGAACACTCCTGGGCCTGTTAAGAACCAGAAGAAGGACTGTCTCACTGTCTGAAGAACCTGAAAGAAGACTGGACCTGCTTGCCTTGAATCAATGATCCCAAAAGTGACTTCAAGGGTAAGTTAAACAACCTCCTATTTGAACTACAGAGATACCAACAAGCTTCCAGAGGCCTATCTCCCTGCAACTGCTCAGCTGACCAGTTCTGACTGGACCTGCCATGGATCCAGTAGGCCATCAAACATTAACGTAGTGCCGGGAAATAAAGGAGAGATAATAAAGGAAGGAAATGGGGCTAAGGCGGAAGGGAATAATGGGCCGGGATTAGTAGTACACCCTCCCTCTAGTATACCATCAGAAGATTGTAGAGAGGTAGTTAGCAACGGTATTACTAGTGACCAGCCGAGTACAGGAATTAACCCCCCAGTATACCATCAAGGTGGAGGCTATTCCATTGTTACATGGAACATCGCTGGACTAGCGAATAAGATCAACCTGCTGGCATGGAAGGAATTTATTGGTTTACAAGATATAGTGTGTTTACAAGAAACATGGAGTACTGTAGATGTCCATCTTGAGGGGTATATTGCCTATAATCTGCAGCAATACCATCCTCATCTGGTAGAGCTAAGGGGGGTCTGTTAACTCTATTGAAAAATAATCTCAGAGGGAAAGTCAGAAAAAGTATTAAAGTAGGGCACCTTGCACAGTTACTTTGGTTACATCATAGGGTTGGCCGGGATGTATTATTGATTAACTTTTATAATAAAATATTTAATTCCACCCGCCATAGCATGGTTATAGAATTAAGACAGGAACTAGAAAAAGTAGTAGATATGGATCTCTCTAATCCGAACATTGTATGGCTGGGTGATTTTAATGTGTCTATTTGTCCATTGTCAATGACAAAAGTCTGTGGGCTTCAAACTGATGAAGGTAATGATTATTTCCATTTCCCCCATACCACTTATGGCAACACCTTAAACGCAGTTATGATAGAATTTGATCTGGATATTCTGCAATGTGCTAAAGATGGGAATGGGAAGGTGATACCGACTTTCACTGGAAGGTCATCAGAGCGCAGTATGGACCATGTAATCGCATCTGCTAATATTGTGAACGTATGTACTACCCCACAGATTGTTCAATTGTCCATGAGTGATCATAATCGATTCATAATTGGACTGCATCTATGGGGGAATAAGACTTTTGAATTGTGTACTGTTGTAAATATTATTGATCCGATACGCCCTAATGGTACTAGAATTAAATGGAAGGGAGCCAATTCAGCAGAACTTTCTAAAAAAAATTGTACAGGCCTATGGTAATGAAATAACAGATAGTTTAATGGTAAGGACCGAACCAACAGAGATCCTGGCCAACTTTACCATGATCAACGAACGTATTTCTAAACTTTTTACCGTGGCCACATCTAGGAAACTAAAACAGGCAAGGGGTTTGTTTGATCATTTTTGCACGGTTTCCTTGAATAATTTGAAATTAGCACTATCGAACAAACCAAGGGATAGAGCAGTAGTCCACGGCCTTATTATTGAATATAATTCCAACTTAAAAAGATGAAAGAAGGAGTTACAACAAGATGCGTGGGATAACCTTACTCTTGCTGCAGCAACCTCTAACAATAAAGTGTTCTGGGACACAGTGAATTGCATACTTCTTAAAAATGAAACAGTCCCAGAACTTATGGCTCATGTGAGCTGCGAAGAATGGGTGGACCACTTTTCTAGCATTTTTAACCCAAGCCAAATTACATCTTTAGAATTTTATACCCTAAGCAATTGGCCTATTATCCAGCTAGATATTACCCTGGAAGAAGTAATGACAGGGAGAAGTAACAGCAAGGGGGGGAAAGCACCAGGTGCCGATGGTGTCTCCATAGACATAAATAAATCTATACCAGAATTATGGGGGCCGATACATACTAGGGTTTTTAATGCTGCAGTAACTTAGGGTTGTCCCTCCTCATGGGGGGAATCGGTCATTATCCCTATCTATAAAAAGCGAGAAAAATCAGAAGCAAAAAATTACCGACTAATGAGTAGAGTCCTATTGATAAGACTGGAGGAGTGGGTTTCGGATAATAATATTTTGGCTCAATCCCAATATGGTTTTAGAAAAGGCTTAGGTACATTAGAACAGAGCATTAATTTGGAGCTTGTAATAGGGAAATATACAAAAGCCAAACAGGGCCGGCTTTATTTATGTTTTGTAGATTTAAGCAGTGCATTTGATTTGGTCAATCATGGTGTTTTATGGCCTGTTTTCCTTATCCTTGGTGCACCCAATCCTATTATTTATTTTTTAGATAGGCTGTACGGAAATTTAACAACTAAAGTTAGGTACGGCCACCTGGGAGAATGTACCCCCAATTTTAAAGTAAAACGTGGTATCCGCCAAGGTTGTGTGTTGGCCCCATTGCTTTTTACTTTATTTAATAGGAAAGTGGATGCGGCCCTTAAAATGATCCAGGCGGATTACCCTTTAGTGGAAGGCAAGGAGGCACCAGTTCTGCTTTATGCAGACGAGGCCGTAATGTTATGAAGAACACCGGTGGGCCTCCAGAAGTTAATTGATGGGTTCGCCGCCTTTATCAACAAGAGGACGTTGTTGATAAACAAGACTAAAACCTTTACAATGGTGTGCGGCCCGAAATATAAAAGCTTGAAACCTTTCTCGATCGAAGGTAACAAAATACAAAATTTGGAGACCTTTTGTTATCTAGGTAGCTCCTTCTCGTCAGATGAGGAATGGAACTATGAGAGGTCAAATGTTCGGGTTAAACTTAGAAAGAGCATGAATGGTGTTTTTAAATTTGCCATTAATTTAGGGGATCGGCGGATTAAAGATATGATTGACATTTATAAAGCTAGATGCACATCAGTTGCACTTTATGGGGCGAGGCTTTGGGGCCACCAACCTAGTGGGAATTTACAATCGGAAGAGAATACTTTTTTAAAGAACCTTTTATGTCTTCCAGCATCAGTATCCACGGAACTTATACACAGTGAAGTTGGCCTTAACTATTTGATGGACTTAATTGCCATGAAACCATTGCAGCTATGGAGATTAATATGGTCTAAGGAGGAGACTTTTTTTTTACAAAGGCCATTATTAATGACTGTTTGAGTCTGGATAACGGAACAAAGATACCCTGGCTAAGCTATTTAATTAAATCCTACGGAGACATATTTGACAGATCGATTTTGGGAAATCTTAATGATTTACCACCACTGTCTAAACAGGAGTTGAAAAGAACTTTCCTGTCCCATAGCATTGAAAAGAGGAAGGAAATAGTTAGGAAACAGAACACGTACCAGTCTTACCATATGTACACTGATACGCTGGGTTTCCAAGGGTACCTTTCCTTTGTTACTCGATCCTTCCACCGTTTTATTTTAACTAGAATGAGGCTAGGCTTAGTGCACCATCTGATTGCGTTTCCTGTAATGAAAAAGCAATTGTCCTCCCCATGTCCTTGTGATGGGACCACAAAGCAGAGCACCATGCACTTTCTACTTTTATGTGACTTGTTTTTGCCTTTTCGAATTGCGTTTCTTAAACCACTTTTAAAGAAATAAGAGGCCAAGACCATAAAAGCTGATATGTGCCTATTACTTGCTCTTGAAGAACCTGGGATCTGTTTTTTTACTGCTACATTTATTCTCAGTTCAATTAAGGCCAGGAAGAGTATGGTGTTTTAATGTATTTTAATTTTTATATTGCTAGAGGTGGACAGGATGTTTTAAGCACTTTGCACTTTATATTACATGTATTACTTGGTTTTTATTAATGTAACCATATTACACTAAAATTGGTTGCTTATTATATTGGGATTGCACCCGTTTTGTATTAGTTTTTAATTGGCAATACTGTAAATTTATAACGTGCTTACTGCCCCCGTAACGATAATGTCTATTGTCCCTAATAGCTGCTAATCGTTAACTGTTTATATCAGGTCTTATGCCAAACTTATGCACTTTTTGTCTAGCTGTTTTTATTCACTGTACTTAGTAAGAGCAGCACTATAATGTACGCTTTTTTGTATGAAATCAGAACCATTTGTTTTAAATGGATATTTACTTCTAATGAACTGTTTTTAGCTTGTCATGTATAATTTGTGTGCTTTTATGGTTGTTTGCTTCAACCGAATAAAGCCAATTTTGAATTGAATTGAATTGACTTCAAGGGTAAATTGAACAACCTTTTATTTGAACTACAGAGATACCAATAAGCTTCCAGAGGCCTATCTCCTTGCAACTGCTCAGCTGACCAGTTCTGACTGGACCTGCCACGGATCCTGCTGTTTCCCTCTGTTAGAGTGAGTTCTGACCCCCAAGTGGTGCCCCCAGGTTCTGGACCCTTGGTTGTTGTTAAGGTTTCATCCTCCTTTCCACAAGCTTCAAGAAGTGAAACTTAGAGTCTTTTTACTAAGCATGGGCGAATTTTGCGAATCTGGCGTTCGCGAATTTTGCGAATTTGCGAACTCGCAATCCGCAAAATCCACGAATTCTCGCGAATTTGCAGATTTTTTTTTGTGTTCGCAAGGGTTTCTGCCAGTTCGCGAGGATTTGGTACTAGTTCGCAATTGCGAACTTACTTGTCGGCTCGCAACGGTCACGACTATGTTGTTTCTATGTCTGGTTCATCATCACAGCCTCCCAGCACCCTCTGTTTCACCACTGCCACCCTCTCTTTGACCCATGCCACCCTCTGTTACATCAATGCCACCCTCTGGTTCATCATCACTGTAGATGATGGGGGGAAAAGCAAGCACACCTGCCCTGCTTCAACTGACATGAATTAATTTGGGGTTAGTTTATTAATGTGTCACTGTTTTAGAATTCCAGGTCTGGCACCTGCTTCCTTATCAGTAATTTCCTTTCTGTTGCAGTGCAATTTTTTTTCCAGGACCTTTGTGGCCTACTTCTAGCTATTCTATGAGCCTGCTGTGAGGATCAGAGCAGGGTCATACAATTGTTGCAACTAGCAACTGAACTCTGGAGGGGCCCCAGTCAGGAAGCACTACAGTGAATTGTTACTAATGATGAGTTTGAACTCTTGCACCTGCCGATTGCTTTCAGTTTTGCAAAACTCGTTTTTCTGCAATTTCGCGGGATTCGCGGGGCGCGAACACGCGCGAGATCGGATTCGGAAGCCGCGAATTCGTGCCAATATGCGATTTCTTTTTTTGCGGCGTGTTAGTTCACAAGGTTTTGTGCGTTTTCGCAAGCCGCTTGTAGCGCAAGGCGCGTAGTTACCCTCGCGGTCGTTCAAGGGCGCGGCCATCTCGTTTGCATGACGTATTTCCATTTCCGGGCGCGAAGTGTTATCTCGCAAAGTGTGCGGCTCGCAAGTACAATTTTGCGAGTGTTCGCGAGGAACATCTCACGCAAACTTACCCGCGCGGTCGTGAATGGGCGCGGCCATCTTGTTTCTCACTCATTGCTATGGTTCTGGGCATGCTTCTTGTATCCTCTCTAAATCTGTGCCATCCTTTGCTTGTTTGAAGTTTTTTTTGATCTATTTTACTTATTATCTACCCCTCTATTTTTCTAGCCCTATATTTTTGTGTTTACTGCTACTTTTTGTTAATTTAACTTTTTTAAACTCTTTTCTTTTCTTCTCTTCCCTATTCTATTTTCTTTATTCCTTTCCGCCCAGACCATGGTGAAGGGAGCCGGGAAGCATCCTGAGAAGGGGAAGGGTCCCGCACCCCGTGCCCGGCTTCGGTGCGGGCGTTTGAGGGGGGAGACAGTCGCACCCCGGGAGATTTTCAGCCCGGAGGAGGTGGGCGCACTACTGTTCTATGTACAGCGCCACCTCCCCAGGACTATAATGGCAGGCGGCAAGATCGGAGGCGGGTACGGGATGCGGGAGCGCCGGAAGCGGTGGGATAAGGTGTGCCGGGCCATGTACCACCACTCTCGGGTCCGGCGCACCTACAACCAGGCCACCCACCGCTGGACGGATGTCCAGACCCGTGAACGAGATCTGCTCGACCTGCTTGGCCTCGAGATCCCCGGGCTTGGTGAGTAGTAGTAGTAGCTATTTCTTTACTACTCTGTTTTCTCCTGCTGTGTTATTATATTGCAATTTTTTTTTTTACCAAGAGCAATAATGCTGCTCATTACATTGTAGGTATATTATATTTCAAAATCTTCTGTGCATTTCAGGTGCACTGCTCTCCTTCTCAGTAGTGTTGCTCCTATGCTTATTTGTTTTCGATTTTGTGTTCATTTCATTGGCCTGTGAAATTATGTATGAGTGTAGTTTAAAGAACTGTGTAATGCTACACACTAAGGTTCAGATGTTTAATTACCGGTGCATCCCTGCAAAGTAGCAGGGATGCGCCAGTAATTGTGCGCCACGCCACTATCACCCATGGTGCGCTGTATTTACAATGCGGCGCACCATGGGCCCAAAACGTCACCAAAGCGTTACGCATCTGTGCCGTAAGGGCAGCGCATTGCTGGAGTTGCGTCGCAACGATGGCGCAGCTCCATCAATGCTCTGGGGTGCCCTATCTCCCCAAAGCTGCGTCAAGCCGTACATCTGCTTCAAGCAGGCGCAGGATTTGAGTCACGCATCATTGTCGTTAAAGTGAGTGATTGAAATCTTGTAGATTTCCCTCAGCCACTTTTAGGATGCGTTCCTGCGCAGGAACGCCCTCCCTTGCGCCGGAACGCCCCCTGATGGCGCAGGGCTTTACAACATGATGCATCTCCCATATGCGTCACGTTGTTAATATACGCCGCACCATTGCACCTCTTTTGTGCTGCCGCTGCGTCACAAAAGTCACGCAACAATGGAGCAAAAGAGCCGCAAGGGGCTTCTAAATCAGCCCCTACAGACTCAAGTCCAGTCCTTCCTTTGTACACATTACACATGGCGATAAGAAGAAATAGTGGTGGTGGATTGATAGGTTGAGTATTTTAATGACTGGTTAATGTAGTAGGAAACTTTATTGTTGTCGCTGATCTGAAATCACGGTGGACTTTGGCTGTCACTTCGCGTGCTGCGGACTGCTGCCTGCCAATCCTAGGCAAACCTTTTTAGTACTTTGTGTAGTGAGTTACATAAGAAGTTTACAATTCGACGGTCCGCAAATCAAGCAATACTAATAACGTAGTAGACCACATGAGATTGGTCAATAATATATCCCGTTGAATAGTTGTCTATTTGCTATTTCGTCAAAATATTTTGTTAGTTCTTTTGAAATGTTTGATTTGGTTGACAAATATCATCCATGTTTTCTGTTTTTCTTTCTTTCATGTTGTACATCAGCTTCCCCCAGGGGCAAGAGGAGGACACAGGAGGAGGAGGAGGAGGGTGCTGTTGAGGATGCAGGCCAGGATCGGGCAGGCGAGGGCTCCTTTGCTGGCCCCAGTAAGTTTTAATTTTAATATAGAGTACTTATTTTTTCCCAGCGTTCCTCATTCGATTTTTTCTAAATCGTCTTTCATATTCTTGTAGACTGGATCTAAATTCTTATCCTGCCTCGACTATGACTCCGTGTGGTATTACTAGATTATTCTTATTAGTCTGTCTGTGTAGCTAACTAAGATTGCACATTTGGCAATTCCATTGGACTCCCATTCTAGTCAGCAATAGCTCTATGCACAGAGTGCAGTCCTCTGGGATTGTCCATAATGTCTTTTCAAGTCTTCTAAATGTTTATGCTTTGACAATTGGCAACAATAAAAAGGTGAATGACCACCAAGAAAGAATAAGATACTACTTTACTTTTGGTTTGGATAGGAGGACAATCCATTCTACTACTGTTGCAGGGACAAATCTGCACAAACAGAACTATGGACACTAAATAATGCATTGCTTGGCTTATCAATTATAATAGGTGCTGTTAGGCTTTCCACATACCTCAGTGATAACAGACTTTGTAGTTGAACCCCCAATCTCCTTACTGACTAGATAGTGTGGCAGAGTCATTTAGCTCCCAAAGTCACCGATGATTATGATTATTCCCCAAAGATGTCAGAGGCACGGACTCATGTTTGCAAAAATTGCAAAACCTTTAGCTCATCCACTCTAGTCTGGAGGACCAAAAACCACAGAGTCTATTTAAGTTTAAAAGCTTTATTAAAAGTAAACACATTTATTAAAATCAAGTTTGTCATAAAAGTAAACGTTTAACTGAAAATGGAAAAGTGCTTAGTGCTGACGATTAATTGGACACATTTCTTGTGGTCGAGCCGAGCTCTCACCTGGTTTGAACTTGATCCTGCTCGTGTTCTTAGAAGTCAAGCTTCTGTCTGTTAGGAGAAAAAGTGGTTCGTGTTACAAATAAAAAGCAAGCATTCATCAGTTGTGCCAAAAAGTGCAGCAAGACAACAGCCTTCCCTGGAAAAAGGGACATTTTTACTTTATAGTAGACAGTCACAAATTATTAAATTATGTACTGTTTTTTTCACATTTCTTTCTTCCTCCTAGACCAAATATTATATAGTAGTGAGTGGTGTATTCTAACATTATTAAATGTACTTTGTAGGTGGAACATCTGGAGGCGGGGCCAGCGCGGAGGTGGTGGTGGCATTGGACGAGGAGGACAACTCTGGGGAGGAGCCGGTGGAAGTGCCGGACAATTCTGTGGGGGATGACACGGTGGTGGCGGGCAGAGGTAAGCTATATATTCCTTACTCATTGAGATTGAAGACTGCAGAGTGTGCTTTCTGCACAGGTGTATTATAAATCAACCAGGTAGTAGCCTCCTCTAAATGTACTTCGACTTAGCTGTGAAGTTTTTGGCGAGAAGAATCCCAATCAGATCTGAGATGAACTTGATGGATGGGATGAACGAAAAGCGAAAGAAGGGTGTAAGTAAGTGCGGAAGGACGAGAAATGTAATGATGACTGGCAAAGAAGAATGATATGTGTTTGCTTCGTCCCCGAGGTGGCTGGGAAGGAAATAATATGGTATGGTGCATGGCTGGGTGAATGATGAAGCAAGGATGGGTGGAAGGAGAACAGCCTGGGTGGGTGAAACAGAAACTGTATGTGTGCATATACTTTGAATGGATGGATGCCTGGATCATTCATGGTACTATCTGACTCTTAGATAGCATATGTGTATCTAGAGAGAGTAGACGGTCACTGGATGAACTAAGTGTTACTTTGAAGAGCATGTAACACCGCACCCGCACGTCCGTTCCAGTGTAGGAAAGGCAAGGAAAAGAAGTTGTAATTTGTCCAAATACTACCATGAATAGTAGCAGTAGTTTGTATTGCAACTGCAAGCACAGCATATATCCGGTTATTACGGTGGACACTCCCTACCTCTCTTAATAACTTTAGTTTAGTAGTAGTACGTCATTCATGTGTGGGTGTATCACTGTTCACTCAATAATAAGAAAAGCACCTAAAGTCATCCCATATGCCATCAAATACATCCCATGTGAAGTGATAGATAATCAGATTATTTAGCTTCTTCATTTTCCTTTTCTAATATGTTAAGTTACGTTATGTTATGTTAATGGTTTTTGTACCGCGCACAGCTGCCCCAGCAAAGGGGCGTCCTGGCGCCACGGAAGGTCTACACAACATCACAAAATGCAACAGAATCAGGGATTTTTATTAAAAAGAAAGGTTTTGATGGCACGTCTGAACTGGAATAAATCTTCCAAAGCTCGAATTTCACTGGGAAGAGAGTTCCATAATTTGGCGGCAACTACTCGGAAGGAGTGGCCTCCAATCCTGCTCAGCAGAAAGCGTGGAACAACAGACAAATTCTGGCCCATCGATCTCAAGGATCGAGAGGGAACATATGGGGTCAGTAAGTTCATCAGAATAGGTGGGGCCGTGCCTTTCAAAATTTTAAAAGCCAGGCAGAGCACCTTAAACTCGATCCGCCGAGCAACAGGCAACCAATGGAGTGTTTGCAATGCTTTGGACACTGAACAACGTCTGGGCAACCCTAATACCGCTCTTGCGGCGGCATTCTGCACTCGTTGCAGCCGCATAAGTTTTGCCTTGTTCGTACCTGCTAGCAGAGCACTGGCATAATCTATCCTGGATAGTACGGAGGCCTGGACCACAAGCTGTCTAGTGGGGGCATCGAAAAATTTAAGCACCGTCCTGATACCCCTGATTATGCCAAAACAGGAGGCAGCCACCCTCTTAGTCTCTTAGTCTCTTAGTCTACTCATTTGCACTGTAGGGTGAAAGCTAAATTACTTAAGCAGTAGCCCTTTTAACAGAGTATTCTCAGTGCCACCCGTAATAGAAAAGTAAGAGCTTCACCACCTGCATGTACTGGACCGGTACAGTAACGCAAGTCTGTCTCACTCACCATGGTGTGCGTCTGTTTTTCTCGGGTGGAAGTTCACTGCGCTGGCATTATGCCGGCTTGCATAAGATAACGTACCAATTTTCCTAAACAAGAGAGAAGAAGAAGAATAAGACTGGTGTACTGTCATAGTCGACTGTAATGGAAGTCCATAGTGCTCGTAGAATTTGTTCCTTAAACTCCCACTAATGTTAGAGCAAGGATGAAGTAGTCGGAGGTTACATAGATACTGTCCTCAATAGTTATGTACTGTGCTTTCAATTTGCTACTTGTACTGTGACAACTTTCTGCTCAATCATTTTGTGTTAATCTTAAGGAGCATTGGTTACAGACTATGTCTTTCTTTCTTCATGTAGTTGCTCCTTTCAAAATTAAGAGACCATCAAGGAGGAAGGAGCTGGCTCGAATGGCCCGGCAACGGAGGCTGGATGCCACTGTCGCTGAATATCGGCGGCTGGTGGCCCTGGAGGAGGAGGAGACGCAGTCTGGTAATACAACAATGTCCACTGGGACAGCTGCATCCTCCTCCGTGCGGGCTGCCAGCCAGCGCAGTGCTCCAGCGGTACGGAGCCGGGCTACCAAAGCCAAACGCCACCGCGGAGCAGCAAAGACAGCAGCTGCCCCCCACAGGATTTGCAAGGCACGCCGGCACCGCTTATCCCTCAGACTGTCCTACCTGGAGCAGGAGGTCCTGAACTATAAGAACTTGGTGGAGGGCCTCCGCTTCGAACTTGCCACCCTCCGCAAGGAGCATGATGCCCTGGCTGCCAAAGTCAACAGCACCCTGCCATAGTGTCCCTTGCCCCTTTTTTAGAGACTTTTGGGGGGTGGGAATTGGGAGTTGGGTTTTTGGGGACTTTTGAAGGACAATCGTTGGGGTTAGGGAGGGTCTTGCGGGAGATTATTTTGTTAGGGCTATAAAGATATACTTTTTGAAACTTTATATGACCATACCTGTTTTTTACTGCTTTTGAGTCTCGTGGGTGGGGGTTTAACAGTAAGTTTGTTTTCCTGAATAGTCCTAGGACTTTAGTAGTACTACCGTCAATCTCTCGTCTCTCCTAATACTCCATTATACTACCTCCAACCAAACGCTTATCTTACCTGTAATTTCTGTTTGAAAGTAGGGCTAGGCCCAGGGCTGGCTCCACGGGAAATGGCGATTAAGGTTGCAATCCAGGGCGGCTGAAATTTCCTCCTCCTTGTGGTGGTACTAGTGGTGTGACACAGTGGCAGTTGCATGGCTATGGAAAAAAAGAAAATGAAACCTGGTTTGTCCTTACTGTAGCATTACAACGGTACGATAGAGAATATAGCAGGTGACAGTACACTAGACTACAACAGTGCCACAATGTAGCCTAAAAAATGGTAAAGTATTTATAGTATAACTTGTACTTGCGTAGGATTTCTTTGACATTGGCTAATACTACAAGAAATAGTACTGAAGCTGAGTAAGTCTAGAATATATCCTCGGATTCCTTCACCAGCCTGTTGCTATGACCTTATCCTCCCCAGCAAGTGTGTGGAATTATTGATGTCAGTTAGTCACACAAGCAAAACCACACAACCCGGGGGAAGAGGGTTAGGGTTTGAAAAATGGATAGGAATGGGGGTTTCTTTTTGGGTAGGTTTTGTTGAGAGAAAAAAAAAAGCACAGCATGGACAAACAATAATTGAACATAAAGAAATTTTTAGTTACAAAGCTAACCATAAATCTTTTACGTGACATAAAGGAAGTGCATGCACTACTGAATGCATTGTTACAGAAAAGTAAGTAGTACTTTCGACAAACGTGAATGCCAGAATGCGACAGTACAGGGCTACATTAAATTAGGTTTAAAAAATAGCCGAAGTAAAACATATAGAATGGCTGTAGGGATCAATTTAGAAGCAGAGAGAGATCCAAGAAATGCAGTCTCACACACACTCATTGAATAAAATAATGGATACTGTATCTGTATTGTTGTAGTAGTCCTGTTGAATTTGGTAAGTACGTTGCATGCAGCAAACAATTCCTCTTATTAGCGGCACTCCTCCATTCCAGCTGACGCTTCGTCCATCAATGTTGGTGACCAGAAGACACCCTGTACACTGCCTGCCTGGCGGATGCTGAATTGCGGCTCGCTAATGTGAAGCCTGACTCCATCCTTTTTTCCCCATTGCAGACTGAAACCCGTCCTGTAATTATTGAACGAAAAACAGCACTGATAAATAAATATAAGGTACGTACGCTGTGTAGTGCAAAAAGTCACACTTTGATTTTCCTAATAGACAGTACAACATTTTTGAAAGTGCGTACTCTGTCTGAGTCACCTTTTCAAGGATAAATAAGTATGGGCGAATTAATTTAGCGGATCTTTCCCCTCAAGCTAGGTGTACTGTAAACTGTGTTTTAGAGCAAAATTAGACCTTCCCAGCAGTGCTCCCACCCAGACCCTTACTAAAGCCAGTTGCAAAAATGTAGAAGACCCCCAATCAGATCTCAAAAAACGAGGCCTAGCAGAAAACTGGTGACAAAACGTACTTCAAAAGTAAAAGTAGGCCCAAATACCCCCTTACCCACCGTGGATTGTATTCAAACCACTTGCAAGCAAGCAAAAGTATCCATAGCCAGCATCGCTCCAAGACTCGAAAACCCCCCCACCCAAACACATGCAATAGAAATACTGCTAGTGCTAACCCTAACAAGCCCTAAGTTAAGAATAGTGGCAGAGGCTTTCTTTAACTATGCCAAATCCCCCCTTTCCTACCATGGATTTTCTTCAAATGACTTGCAACCAAAATTACACATTCTCACGAGTGCTCTAAGACCCCAGAACTCAGTTGCAAAAATCTAGAACACCCCAAAACACATGCAATCCTGCTGCTAGGGCTAACCCTAACGAACCCTAAGTTACAATAAGTGCCAAAAGGGTTTTCCTTATGGATTTTGTCCCAACCACTTCTATCCGGTATTAGACCTTCCCAGGAATGCCCCAAGACCCGCCAACCCACCCGCCAAAAAGCACAACACCCCCAAACAGCCCAAAAGCAAAATCTCATACTTACAATATTTCTCGGCCTTCGGTCCAAACGCGCTGTGTAGCTAGGCCATAACTCCGGTTTACCACCACGGATTTCCTGAAAAGCAAATGCAATCAAGATTATAGTGTCCCAGCAGTGCTCCCAGACCCCGAAACCCACCCACAAACACCAGGAAGCCCCCCAAACAGGCCCTCGAAAACGGTACATTGAGCAAAATGTCAGAAATAGCAAAAAAAAAATCAGCGTGGATTTTGTCCCAACCACTTCTATCCGGTATTAGACCTTCCCAAGAATGCCCCAAGACCCGCCAACCCACCCGCCAAAAAGCACAACACCCCCAAACAGCCCAAAAGCAAAATCTCATACTTACAATATTTCTCTTCCTTCGGTCCAAACGTGCTGTGTAGCTAGGACATAACTCCGGTTTACCACCACGGATTTCCTGAAAAGCAAATGCAATCAAGATTAGACTGCCCCAGCAGTGCTCCCAGACCCCGAAACTCACCCACAAACAGCCGGAACCCCCCCAAAGAGCTCCTCAAAGGCAAGCAAGTCAGCAAAAACACAGAAATAATTCCGCCTCCGATTTGGTCCAAACCACTTTTATCCGGTATTAGAGCTTCCCAGCAATGGCCCCAGAGCCGTCAACCCAGGAGAAAACGAGTAGAAGACCCCTAAACAGCCAAAGAGCAAAAGTACAAAAATGGGGACTTAGTCATTTTTTGGCCAATTTCCCAAATCACTACGCGCGCGCTCTGCAGCTAGGCCCTAACTCCCCTCTGCCACCATGGATTTGCTTCAAACCTCTTGCGAAGTAAAGTATCCATACCCAGCAGTGCTCCCAGACCCCGAATCCCACCCACAAACACCAGGAAGCCCCCCAAACAGGCCCCCGAAAATGCTACATTGAGCAAAATGTCAGAAATAGCAACAACAAAAATCAGCGTGGATTTTGTCCCAACCACTTCTATCCGGTATTAGACCTTCCCAAGAATGCCGCAAGACCCGCCAACCCACCCGCCAAAAAGCACAACACCCCCAAACAGCCCAAAAGCAAAATCTCATACTTACAATATTTCTCGGCCTTCGGTCCAAACGCGCTGTGTAGCTAGGCCATAACTCCGGTTTACCACCACGGATTTCCTGAAAAGCAAATGCAATCAAGATTAGACTGTCCCAGCAGTGCTCCCAGACCCCGAAACTCACCCACAAACAGCCGGAACCCCCCAAAGAGCTCCTCAAAGGCAAGCAAGTCAGCAAAAACACACAAAAAATTCCGCCTCCGATTTGGTCCAAACCACTTTTATCCGGTATTAGACCTTCCCAGCAATGGCCCCAGAGCCGTCAACCCAGGCGAAAACAAGTAGAAGACCCCCAAACAGCCAAAAAGCAAAAGTACAAAAATTGGGACTTAGTCATTTTCAGGGCAATTTCCAAAATCACTCCGCGCGCGCTCTGCAGCTAGGCCCTAACTCCCCTCTGCCACCATGGATTTGCTTCAAACCTCTTGTAAAGTAAAGTATCCATACCCAGCAGTGCTCCTAGACCCCGAAACCCACCCACAAACACCAGGAAGCCCCCCAAACAGGCCCCCGAAAACGCTACATTAAGCAAAATTTCAGAAATAGCAAAAAGAAAATCAGCGTGGATTTTGTCCCAACCACTTCTATCCGGTATTAGACCTTCCCAGGAATGCCCCAAGACCTGCCAACCCACCCGCCAAAAAGCACAACACCCCCAAACAGCCCAAAAGCAAAATCTCATACTTACAATATTTCTCGGCCTTCGGTCCAAACACGCTGTGTAGCTAGGCCATAGCTCCAGTTTACCACCACGGATTTCCTGAAAATCAAATGCAATCAAGATTAGAGTGCCCCAGCAGTGCTCCCAGACCCCGAAACCCACCCACAAACACCAGGAAGCCCCCCAAACAGGCCCCCAAAAACGCTACATTGAGCAAAATGTCAGAAATAGCACAAAAAAAATCTGCGTGGATTTTGTCCCAACCACTTCTATCCGGTATTAGACCTTCCCAGGAATGCCCCAAGACCCGCCAACCCACCCGACAAAAAGCACAACACCCCCAAACAGCCCAAAAGCAAAATCTCATACTTACAATATTTCTCGGCCTTCGGTCCAAACGCGCTGTGTAGCTAGGCCATAACTTCGGTTTACCACCACGGATTTCCTGAAAAGCAAATGCAATCAAGATTAGACTGTCCCAGCAGTGCTCCCAGACCCCGAAACTCACCCACAAACAGCCGGAACCCCCCCAAAGAGCACCTCAAAGGCAAGCAAGTCAGCAAAAACACAAAAAAAATTCCACCTCCGATTTGGTCCAAACCACTTTTATCCGGTATTGGAGCTTCCCAGCAATGGTCCCAGAGCCGTCAACTCACCCGCAAAGAAGTAGAACACCCCCACAAGTGCTGAGTCTTTCTTCATTGGGCGTAATCAAGCCCTCTGCTTTGATGGAAATAGGAGTCTGGAGGAGGAGGATAGAGGAGCATGTTCTTCTGAACTTGTGAACCTGAGGAATGCAGACTGCGGCACCTTCAAATCAATAAGCAAACAAGTGAAGACAGTTCTGCTGATGGGCTTGTTTTTGTCATTAGGTGATTAAACTTTGAATTATATTAACTGTGCACAACAAAGAAAGACAGACACACAGGAATGAAAGTGAATAAGGACGAAAAAGAAAGTTATTGATTCATTGTCTCATTTTCAGGGCTCGGTGTTAAGGTCCAGGAATAAGAATAAGGCTTCATCTTCATACTCTGCGAATTCAGGCAGGGTGAGCTCAGTGTCACCTGACAGAGTAGAAATTCCCTCATCTACGTTGCTGTCCACCTCGTCTTCATCCGGCGCGCTGTCTCGTACTCTGTAATCTGGTGGTATGAGGTGCTGATTCATCTTGATCATTGTTAACCTCTCCACATTTTTGGGCGAGAGGCGGCTCCGTTTGGGAGTTACAATGGCACCAGCAGCACTGAAAACACGTTCAGAAGACACACTTGCGAGTGGGCAAGACATGTAGTTTAAAGCCAGGTTGGAGAGCTGTGGCCACAATTCTTTTTTTCCATGCCAATACGCCAATGGGTCAGCATTAACATAGACCTCTGTTGAGGCATTCAGATTATCCTTAACCATCGACTGAAGGTCCTCATCCAAGGTTCCTCCACTTTGCTTAGCTGTTGCTGTGCCTGTGACCTTTTGAGAACCAAACCCAAGCCGAGCTAGCCAATCCTCTTCAGCCTCCAATGTTTCTGTTGTGTCTGGTGCAGATGATCCGGTTGCCGGTGTCTTTAACGGCTGAGAGGTCACTTGTGCCACAGCCACAGGTGCAGAAGTGGATTGTTTTGACTTGGGATGGCCTGCTGATGCTGATGTACTGCCGTTTCCTTCAATTTTCTGCCGTTCTCTTTCAAACCTCTTGGCTGACAAGGCTAGCCAACGTTTGTACTTTGGAACATGTTCATCATCAAAAGGAAAGAATGCTTGGCCTGCCAGCGCCTTTTTGTAGCGTGGATCCAGAATAGTAGCACAAATGTAATGCTGTTCTGAGTGGATCATTTTAAGACGTTCATCACCACGTAGGTGCTCTAATAATTTCTCCGCTAAAACAAAAGGGTCTTTGTTTTTTTCATCTTTTTGAAACACAGAACACACCTCCTTCAGTTGGTGCTCCAGCATGTACAACAATGGGATAGCTTTTCCCAAATTACAGTCCTCCTTGCTGACTGCACGCGTGAAGACCTCAAAAGGACGAAGCATGCGTGTCAGGCTTTTAACTATGTGCCATTGCTCCGCACCCATCCTCAGGTCCTTCTGAGCTGTACCCTGTGTTAAGAAATATTGATCGAGTACCGTATACTGCTCATACAGACGGTCAAGCATGTAGAAGGTTGAGTTCCAACGTGTTGCCACCTCCTGGAGGAGTGCTTTCACTGGCATTCGACGGTCATGTAGCAAGCTCCTCAGATGCTTCCGGGCCTTAAAAGAATGGCTGAAATGGTTGCACATTTTTCGGCAGGTCTCCACTACCTCGTACGCTGGACTCTCTTTATCACTCAAGAATTTTTTGACAACCAGGTTTATACAGTGCGCCAAACATGGCACTCTGAAATAGTGACCCAGCTCCATGGCCTTAACTACATTGGCGCCATTATCCGTGGAAACATAACCAATCTGGCGTTTTTTTGGGGACAGCCAGTCAAGGACCTTTGTGTTAAACTCATCCAAAATGTTTTGTGCTGTGTGACGTTTCTCCAAACCAAACATGGCTAGTGTTGCATGTTTCCGAGCAGCTTTGAAAACTTGGTCCGGGTCAACACCTGCGTTTAGCTTTGCTTTAACCCCTGAAAAAGAGACCCAGTGTGCAGTGATGCACATGTAATCAGCCCCTGCGCCACTGGTCCACATGTCTGTTGTCAGATGTATAGTGTGAACAGCACTCTTCTGCAAAGCTGCCCCAATCACCTCCAGCACATCTTCATGTAGTGCTGGAACCGCAACTCTGGCAAAATAGAACCGGCTAGGAACCTTCCATTTAGGGCAGAGCGCTGCCACTAATTCTAGAAAACCAACCCCTTCTACAAAAGAAAAAGGGAGAAGGTCCAGAGCTAGCATTTTAGCCAGCTTAGTGTTATACAGACGCGTCAGTGGGTGGTTGCGATCATATTGCGCTTCTGTAAACAACATCTTTTCAATGTTGCCCTGGACCAAGCATTTACGGGATGATGATGATATCTTCGACCCAGTTACGCTCGCTGATGAACTTTTTCGCATTGGTGTATCACTCTCTCCCACACTCTTAGTGTGGCTCACATGGGGTGTGCTGCTGACAGGGGTACTGGGTGTAAGTGAAGTGTTTGACACGTCTTCTTCCTCCTCGTCATCATCAGATGAAAGATCAATGTTTTCATTACGTGCAATTTGGGCTTCCTTGATCGCCTGTAGGTGCGCAAACCATTGGACAGCGTGCTGTCTCTTAAGATGACCTCTCTGGCCTCCGGTACCATAGTTGGTACCAAACTTACCACAACTAACTCGAAGCTTACAAATGCTACAAATGGCTACGCTTTCCTTTTTTGGGCAAACACTAAAGAAGTCCCAAACTCCAGACTTGAAATGTCTTTGGGGGCCCGAGGAGGCGGCGATACTGGTGGTGCTGGTCCTGCTGCTAATGCCAGATGAAGTGGAGGATGTGGATTGCCGAACTTCAGTACGTTTTGCACTTTCACCACCACTAATTGAGGTCGAGGTGGATGGAGGTCCCTTCTGGCGACTAAGAAATATGGAAGCGGTAGGTGTTGGTGTACTAGTTAACTCCAATGATTGTGGTGTTTCTTTCATTGCCTCCTCGTCGACAACATCATCACGCTCAGCAGCTTCTTGGGCTAGGGTAAAAATGTCTTTTTGCTGCATGCCCGCTGGGGCTGCAGTGACCTTTATGATGACTGCGTCGTCGTCGTGAGAGTCTTCTTCATCAGCAGGAGTATCCGCCACTTCTTGTTGAGCCTCATCACACTCCATAACTATGAGTTTTTCGACGACCTTCCTTTTACGCTTAAGTACCTTTGTCAGATCATGGTGTGCCTCACTCTCAGATGGCCGTGATGGTTGCCAATCTTCATCCAGATCATCAGAAGGAGGTGGGCTTGAAGAAGATGTAGACACCAACCTTGATCTTTTCCTTGCTAGGGATGTGGAAGACAATGAATGATCATCAGGAGGAGTGGCTTCCAATGATACATCGGCTTGATTGTCGATTTCCTGATGTGCCCCTACTTCGGGAGGAACAACTGTTGTGGGCACTTGTTGTGACCCTCCATGCACCTCTGCTTGCGCATCTCCTTGCGCTGCCTCTCCTTCCACATGTACTTGGGCTTGTACTTGCACATGTGGTTGTTGTTGCGGCTGTGGTTGTTCAACACTTGTCAGATGAGTTACAACAACCTGTGTTGATTCAGGGACATTGCTGCTACTTTCTTGCGATGAGCCAACATCACTGGTCGATGGTGATTGAAGAAGTACACTGACTGCCTGTGCAGCACTCAAGGGCTTGGACTTAAGTTGGCGTGGTGGTGGTGGTGGAGGCACTGAGCCCAATGGAGCGGGGGTGCTGCTCCCAGCTTGGTCCCCAGCAGATCCCGCTGCTGCTGCAGGGGTACTTTTTTTTTTACTCCCAAAAAACGCAGCGGCCGGCACACCAGCCTCCTTGGTAACTTGCTTCTTCTGCTCCTTACTGGCAACTTTCTTGCTAGAGGAGCTGCGGAGAATTTTTTTGGGTGCCATCTTCTTCAGAGCAGGTCAGAACAGCAGGCCGCAGTTGCACGAGTTGCAGAGTTGTCTGTGGCCAGACGTGACGTCGCGTGACGTTATGCTGCACACACACACCGCTTCAGGACTTCTTCCTGGCACTGGTGGTTCTCTTGAGTCTTGTGCACCTAAAAGCAATGGAAGACAGAGGAACATCAGTTCAGTTATACACCCAAAAAAAATCGAAAAAAAACAGAAAAATCAGCACAATCCCATGCCCTCCATGATGTTTAAATTCAAGACACCCCACAGAAAGACTAGGCCCATGCAACACTCACTAGTCACTACCCCTGGTGAAAAGGCCACAAAAACAGGCCAAACAAACGAAAATCACAGAAAAATCAGCACAATCCCAAGCCATCCAGCCCCTCCATGATGTTTAAATTCAAGACAACCCACAGAAAGACTAGGCCCATGCACCACTCACTACACCTGGGCATAATGGATGAAAGCTAGGCAAAATGGGTGCAGGCCTGAGAACACTGCCTGCATTCAAAATGGCCCCCTCCTTCCCAGCACATGGCCAGGGCCTGTAGCAGCACCCAAAATGGCCCCCAACCACATGGCCTGTCCACAACAGGCCAAAAAAACGAAAATCACAGAAAAATCAGCACAATCCCAAGCCATCCAGCCCCTACATGATGTTTAAATTCAAGACAACCCACAGAAAGACTAGGCCCATGCAACACTCACTACCCCTGGTGAAAAGGCCACAACAGGCCAAAAAAACGAAAATCACAGAAAAATCAGCACAATCCCAAGCCATCCAGCTCCTCCATGATGTTTAAATTCAAAACACCTCACAGAAAGACTCAGTGCACCCACCACTGAGTACCCCTGGGCAAAAGGCCCCAAAACAGCCCAAAAATCGAAAATTCCAAAATTGTAGTTGCAGCAACTGTAATGCCCCAAACAAACTTACTTGTGAAATTTCTAATCCAAAAGTGATCCAAAGAAAGTCAAAAAGGCCTCAAATCCAAATATCCAGCATCATCCACAAAAGTAATCCTTCCAGCTCCAGATCCAAATGAAAAGTGACCAGGAGATGGACAAAGCACTGGGAGGAGCCTGCTGGACAGGAACAGGAAGTTGAAGACTGTGGGGCACTTCCTTCCTCCCACCCCCCCTCCCCAAAATGGACTCCTCGCAAAAAAAGTGCAGGCAAATGTCAACCTGAGGAGTTATTCAGATAAAAATCATCATTTCCAGAAGGTTTATGCTGCTTGCTGGTGGATTTCTTGTGCAGAATTGATTGTTGCTGCTCGCCGCATCTCAAAGCTCGCAATTGCGAAGTACCGCGATACGTGATCACGGCGTACTCGCGTTGACAAACTCTCGCTGTGCAAGTTGGCAAGCCGCGATTACGTAATCGCGCTCGCCAAATTCCCGCGGGATCCCGCAGCAAGATCCAAAATGGCGCAGCACTCGCAAAATATCAAGAAAAATAACTCGGCAAACGCTGAATGACGGTAAGTAAAGGCCGCGCGCCGCAAAATTGTATCACCAAGAAAAAAAAAAATCCGCTGCGCGCGAATTTGCGGATTTTCGGTAAATTCTCGAGCGTTCGCGGATTGCGAATTTACCGAAAATCCGCAAAATCTGCGAGCGTAACGGATTTTCCGCCCATGCTTACTTTTTACGAACTTTCTTCCTGGAGAGCTGAAGAAGCCTAGGTAGCCATTGGAGCTGCAGGCAGTGTCATCAAATATCCTGCCGCAATTTGCTGGTTTGCCCCACTGAAGAAGATCCGACTTTCTGAAAGGCTTTTAAGTCAGAATGTAGAAGCCTTCATCGGTACTGATGCCAAGTAGCATCCGAATGACATCAATGCCTTCCTGGGCATGAACTACAAACATTGCATGCTTTGAGCTTTCCTGCCTTCATCGATTACTGCACTAGGACCCAACTCTTCAGCAGCCAGCTGTCGCTAAACCCTACTATGGGTCCAGTATGAAGCTTGCCCCACAAATTACTTGTCGATGACCATTTCTTCTCCATAAAAGTTTCTAAGTCAGAAAATAATCTTTCAACCTGGACCAAGCTGGTCCTTGTACCTGACCGGCAAACCATTACAGTTGTCCTTAAGTTTTGGCTTTGACTTGGTCTAGCATACCAGATAATCACAATGGTGCTTTTAGGAGCTATTTTCCATTCACACCTTAAGAAATTCGTATCTCCGCTTCTAGTTATTGGATCTTTGTTAGAGTGGTGTCATTTTATTTGCTAAAATATTCACTAGTTTTCAAAATTGTTTTGGAATTTTTCTTGTGTTGTGATTTCATTTTATTAATGTTTGAGTACTGCATAAATACTTTACACATTGTGTCTAAAGTTAAGCCTGATTGCTCTGTGCCATAGCTACCAGGGGCGAAACATCTTATACAACGAAGTCTTAACAACGACTTACTTTATCCACGAAGTCTTAACAACGAACAACGATGAACCACGAAGTCTGGATCCACGAAGTACGGAACAATGAAGTACGGAACCACGACTCTGCATTGTGAACTAGATTTGGAACCACGACTCTGCTTTGTGAACCGGAACTATATCCAGGATCTTTAGAAGGCTGACGTGTTATTTCGGAACGTTAAAGAATAACAAGGAACGTCTCTTTGCTCAGCCTCGCAACACATTTTGAGCTGTTTGATTCACAAGTTTTGGGGCATGACGTCACTTTTCTCCGCCCCCTCACTTCTACTTCTGTGAAATGAACAGTTTAGAAACTGATAATGCCTCACGTTTTTTTGATAAAAATAATTTGAGAAAAACATGCCTTGTAAAATGTATTCAGGCAAAAAAAATAACTGGAGAAATAAAAGTCTTTGAAAGCAGTTTGCTTTTGTCCGCTTTGCTTTTACAGCTGTTTAATAATAGATGAAGGACAAATAGTTTTGTGGCACTCTGTGAATTTACGCACGTTTCTAGTCTTTTACAGTGTAATGATGAATGCCTTTCCAATGACAAAAAATGTTTTTTTAACACAATCCACTCTTTAAAATAAAAAAGTTTCATTGTGCATAACTCTGCATTAATGTGTTTCAAGAAGAACACTGCTCAATACATTTTTAATAAAAACAACATTATTGATTTAATTGGTGGTAATGGGCTTTTACATTTTTTAAATGTCGTTTTTTAGGAAGTAGTTGTTAAATATGTAGTGGTTAAATACAGATCGTTGTGTAGCTTTCGTTGTAGAGGAAGTAGTGGTTTAGGCAGTAGTTGTAAAGTCATATAACCCAACCAGGGGGTTGTGCACAGGTTTATTTAGTGACAGTTCTGGTTCACCCTAACAAAATTGTGATTATTATTCGAAGTGGGTTCTCACCCCCCTTCAACTAAAACTCGATGTTTTTACATTTACTGAAACCCCTTTCATTCAAGCGAGAAACCATGCAGCATCTCTCATGAAGTTTTGTTCAGAGGAAATTTGGAAATAAATTCATTAAATGAGGCATGCCATGATTCCTATTCAGATCTGACTTTATTCTCAAAGTTGTACTCGTTGCAATAGTTAATTTTCCAGATCAAAGGTTATAAAACAAGAAATAGGAGATTTGGAAAACGGTATAAAACAGCTCGATATACAAATAGCAGCAGAGCTGATAATAACCAATAAAGAAGAACTAGTGAAGAAAAGACAAAAACAAAAAGAAACACTTACAGATATCTTGGAGAACAAAGTAAGGATGAAGTGGGAAGCCAGCAAACTAGCAAATCATGAGTATGGAGAGGGATGTGGCAAAATGCTGGCATGGAAACTAAAGACTGATCAAACCAGGAACATAGTAGCCAGCATACAGCAACATAACCAAATAGAACCAAGCTCAGAAGATACAATAATTATGCAGGAATTCACAAACTTCTTTTCCAATCTATATACTGAGGATACCAATCCTTCCGAGGAACACCTGGAAGAATACCTAAATGATCAGTCCTTTCTGTCTCTATCGGAAGATGAAAAAGAAGAACTACACGCAGAATTCACCAACGAGGAGGTAAGATAAGCAACAAAAAGCTTAAAAAGAGGGAAAGCAGCCGGTCTGGATGCTTTGCCAAATGAACTATACATCAACTTAAGGGAAACCTTGGTACCACAAATCACGGAGTTATTAAATCTAATATTCAGAGGACACGGAAAAATCCCTGACTCCTGAAATGACGCAACGATTAGCATCATACTAAAATCTGGTAAAAATCCAATGAATTGTGAATCATACCGGCCAATATCACTACTTAACTGTGACTTCAACATTTTCACAAAGATTATGGCAAAAAGACTAGGGAGAGCAATGGCAAACCTGATCCATATAGACCAGAAGGGCTTTGTGAAAGGCAGACAAATACAAGACCTGACGCACGAACTTTTTGGGGCGATAGATATAGCCACCAGTGAAAAAATACCGATAATCACGTTTGCCAAAGCGTTTGACAGAGTCAACTGGGCCTTCTTGAGCAGAGTCATCAACAAAAATGATCTTGGCGAGTCCTTTTTACACATGGTGGAAGAAATATACAAAAAAAACAAGAGCCAAGATCTTAGTCAATGGTAACCTCACCGAAAACATAGCGATCAAAAGAGGAACTTGTCAAGGTTGTCCTCTATCACCGCTACTTTTCAACCTTTATATCGAACCCCTAGCAAACAACCTCAGAAACCACGATACAATATCACGTTCAATTACCGAGGATGGATCAAAAAAGTCGCACTTTATGCAGATGACTTGATGGTATTTACAAATAATTTCCAAAAGTCCATTGGACCAATACAAGATACCTTAACCAACTTTGGAAAAGTGTCATGATACCAGATTAACCAAGCAAAAACTGAGGTTATGAGCTGGAACACGCAAGTCAACAACCCTTTCATCAAAGAGAAGATAAAAAATTTGGGGATCAACTTAGTTCAAGATCTGGATAGAGTCCCCCAGATAAATCTTAACAGGATTGCTAGCGATACCAGAAAAATAAAAGTATGGGGGGGGGTCTGCCACTAAGTTTCTTAGGAAAATCCAATATAATAAAAATGTCCATCTTGCCTAAATTCACCTACCTTTTTAATACTATACCTCTGGAATTCAAAAGGGAATCCCTAAAGAAACTTCAGGGAGAAATAACAAGTTTCATCTGGTCATCAAAAGGAACAAGAATAGCGTGGAGTAAACTGAGAAGGAGAAAAGAACATGGAGGGATAGCCAGTCCCGACCTATTAGAATACTACAGAGCTTTCCAGTTTAAAAACATGAGACCACTTCTGAGAAGCTGTCAAAAATACCCAGACTTCCTGCAAACAATGAAAGAAAGAACAGATCACTTCCTCTACAAATTCGGCCACCCGAAATTCTTTAAAAAGATAAAACTGAAGATTCTTAAGGCTGCGGCAAAAGTATGGTACCAAATAAGGAACACTCTAAACCTAGCATTCTAATGTTCTTTGGCACCCATATGGGATTCTTCTGGAACTCCAGACTGCCTCAAAGATTGTATGGCCACCCCGCTAATAACAGCAGGTATTAAATACTGGGGTCAATTAATGTCAGGAACCAATATAATCACCTGGGATGAACTAACCACAGCCACTAATGCCTCCATATCTAAATTCAAATATTACCAACTTACTAGCTGGGCAAAATCGCTCAAAGAAAAGAATAAGGGAAACGATGATATGGAGAAGGAAATGACGAGGGATTCACCCATAAATAAAGAAATATCTCGATGGTATTGGGCCCTAACAACAGCAGGAGAAAAAGATTTTCGGATTCCAGAAATGATTTGGGGGTAAGACTTGCCAACAATAGACATAGAAAATACATGGCAAATATCAATGGAGAAATGCTGGTCGACTCTAAAATCAGCCGCCTTAAAAAGAAACCATCTATTCACAGTACACAGGACCTACTGGACCCCAAAAAGACTATCCAAGTTCAAAGGGGCCAGAATAAAGAACTGCCCTAAATGCGGAGTAGAGAAGGCAAACGATTTACACATGTTCCGGCAGTGCCCTCGCCTTGAACATTTCTGGCAAGAAGTTGGTAAGACCTTAAGTACGGTACTAGGAAAACAACTCGATGTAAGTATAAATCTTGTTCTTTTTGGGATTGATAGAACAAACAGTATGAGTAAGCTAACAAAAAACAGGAGAACTTAATTTTCGTATTGATTTTATTGGCAAGAAGGGAAATATGCATAAAGTGGGTAGGCCCGATGGCACCAACTCACGGGGAGTGGTGAACTCGATTCTAAGAACGAATAAACTTGATAGGAAAGGAAAACCTAGTAAAAAATACAGCTTCTGGGAACTATGTGAAACATACCAAATTAACACCTGAGGCATAATCAAACACAAAGTCCAATGATTATGCAATGGCAATAGTTGTTGATGGGTAACATACCTATTGAGTAGGCAGGATGGCTAGCTCCCCCCCAACAAGAACATTCAGAACTATTGAATATGGTAAAAGAACCAAGGGGTCTCCTACTGTAACAACCGTCATTGGGAAACTCCCCACACAAGGGGCAGTGCAGGCTAAGATGTTACAGAGGTAGACACCTGACAACTCCTTACACATAAAATTGCAGAATGAGGACAAAAAAAAAAAATATATATATATATATATTTTTAAAATAGTTAATTTTTCAAATTCATAATTACAATTGTGAATCTAGATGTATTGGTCATCATGTTACCTTACCAGGTATGTCACCATAAGTTGTTAATTTAGAAAAGAACATTTCATTTTTATGTGCATAATAAATAACACTCTCCCCCTCTCACTGGAACATGTGCTTACCACGTTCAGTTCAAATATACTCTAACAATTCTTTTGCTTTTTTGCTTGGTGTTTGGTATGGATAATAAAATATATTTTCCATTGTCTTTCTTGTGTCTTCACAAGGGCAGAATTAAGGTACCTTGGGTTTAATTTCCCTAGACTAGGCACTGATAAACCAACTTGCAGACTAACTAACCATTGAATGAAGTTCAAACTCCTGTTCTGGGAATGAATCCACACTTATAATAGGGTGTGTATACACCACTGTGCTATTTCATTTTTGCATAGCAATCTGCCTTTTTTGTTCATTCTGTACTCACATTCACTCCACTCACACATTAAAGGGAGTCACAGATGGATATAGGTGAAAATGTGGTATAAACCTCCCTCTATAATGGGGACTCTGCTTCATTACTTACACTTTCTATTTGTTCCCTGTTAATAAACTCTTCACTTGTATATTTAGCAATTTGTGATTCTCCTATATGTGTGTTTTTATTGTTTTTGAACTTTCACATATTTTTCTGATCTCGGAACTGCAGGGCATTCTCTTCTCTTTCCTAGCTTTTTGTCCAGTTCGAGTAAGACAGTTACTGCTTTTGTAGATACACCATCTATGTGTTACCTGTTTAACTTCATATATTTCAGCAGCGTTTTAAAACAATCCACAATTGTCCTTTAGAGCTGGTTACATTCAGCATGAACTCTCTCATTGGGGGCATATTTGCAATGCCCCTGTGGCACTCTTACGCTGCTGAAGCGTCACCTTTGTGACGCTGGGGAGGAGCAGTGTGCCGGCCCATATGGACAAGGCCACACAAAGCCACCCTGCGTGGCTTTTTATGGCCTTATAAATATACTTTCCTCTGCATGGAAGGGGCGTTCAATGGGTGTTGCTGAAGGTGTTTCCATGCAACATCCATTGTTTTTGACACAGGCCCAGATTTACAATATAGCTTAAATCGGGGCAGCAACAAAACTAACGCCTTTTCAAAGAAGGCCTAAGAAGGAGAAATGTTTACTGCATTTTGCAGCACACATAGAATGAGGAAAATGTCTCCTTTTACTGTTTTTGTGCAGGAAGGTATGCCTTTGTACACATAAACAATCATGCCAACAACACAGACACCCTTGTACTATGGTGCAAGGATGCCAGCATTGTAGCTCGGCTGCTGTCTGTGCACCAGCGTTGTGACGGAAAGGACAGGAATGCGCTGTATCTTGTAGATATGGCACATTCCTGCATTTTTCTTTTGACGTAGGACAGTGCAGCTGGAAGGCTTGCTGTGCTGGCTTATGCCAAAATATTGAAAATATGCCCCTCAATGTCTTTACAAAATAAATTAATTAGGGGCTATGTTTTTTCCTAGTCCATTATTCTGTAAGACACTATTTGTTTTTCCAAACTCAACTTACTTTTTTTCCCTAGACCCTTCAATATAACCTGTTTTTTAAAATCATTCCAATTAACTACAATAAGATCCCATCTACACATTTGGATATATATGCCAGTAGTAGTAAAATTATTTATTTTATTCGATAATAAAAATATTACAAAAATAGAACAGGTAAATTCCTTGAATAGCATCAATCACTCATAAATACCATAGGGCCCCAAATGTGACTTGCAACTTGAAATGTTCGTACCAAACTAGTACCAACATTTTGAGTCACTAATGGCTCTGATCGCAATTTAGCTTTGAGGCTATTTGGGAGTCGGTGAGCACTCGCAAATAGCGTCCGCGGCTGAAATGGATGTTTAGAGTGCGCAAACAGCAACATCCACTGAAAAGGCCATTTAGCACTCGCAAATAGCCACTTCAGTTATAAAAATAAGCAGAAACACTTCCTGGGAGAGCAGAAGGATCACAAAACCTGAAGTCGTGTCCCTGGAGATTCCTGATCAAAATTGCAACACTGCAGGCAGGCTCCCAAAAAAAATAAAAAACTTGTCCAGCAAGGTCAATGAGAAGGCAGGAAAGAAGGAAAGAAGCATCTGTGCAAACTAACATTCTCAGAGAAGGAACTGGACATTATAATTGATTAATGCTGCAACAATCACAAGCTGCTTTTTGGAGGGCATCTCACACTCTCCATGAGTCAGACAAAAGAAAAATATGGAGAGAGATGCAGCAGCGCATAAATGCCCCGGGTGTGGCACACAGGCCCCAGGACAATATAAAGAAAAGGGGACCTGCACTCCAGGACCAAGGAGAGGGTGGCAGCATGGCTGCATGAACTCCAAGGGACAAGAGGAAGGCCATTCAATGTATCGGTCCCATCAACAGCAGCGGCTATGGTGGACAGTACCCTGGAGAGAGGCAGTTGTTGGATTTGGGACCCTCAATACATCTCTACCTCAACCAAACCCTGGTAAGGGTGAAATGTGTAACGTATTTGCAGTTCAGCCCAAAGCCTGCTCTCCACATGCATGCAACACACTCACGCCCAAATAGTCTATCTACACGAAACATAACTTACTGGTCGTGCATTAAGAGAAAAGTAGTCAGTGACATAAACAG
This sequence comes from Lissotriton vulgaris, assembly GCF_964263255.1. Lineage (NCBI taxonomy): Eukaryota > Metazoa > Chordata > Amphibia > Caudata > Salamandridae > Lissotriton > Lissotriton vulgaris. The sequence goes on along the minus strand of NC_141695.1, from coordinate 1,297,998,459 downwards.
TGCAGTTACAGACTGACATGAGCTGAAAAACACCACTGAGATAGTGACTCACATATTTTTAATTTTGTTTACCTATTTGACAGATAGATACACCTCTGGGAGGAAAGCAAAGAGTGGATGACGCAGACGAAATCCTGGATTAGGACCAGATGGAGAAAGGGCAGGATGAGGGACCAACAAGTGGGACACGTTTTTCAGATGTCCAGGTTACTGCTGCATTCAGCTGAACACAGGCTCCGGCTCGTGAAGTCCCAGCATCACAGTAGCCAGCCCCATCACAATGCACGCCCGTCACCAGTGATCCAGTGCTCAGGAACTCATAATTTTCCAAACAAAGGGCCCAATTTCCATTACCCAACAAGCTCCCTTGTGCTGCGTTAGTGTGATTCTAATGACTATACCAACTTACCAATTTCAATTATAATGATACCAAAACTGGTGATGTAATCTTTGTTTAGTTGATTAAATGCAGGCAAATTAATACTCTAAAATATGGACACTCCTAATAAAGACAGACTCATTTGTAAATCTTATGATGCTTATTTAAATGTTGTGAACAACACAAGGAACCGAATCGGTCTATGAGCCAATTGCTTCTGGCCTATCTGACATTGATAGTACTATGTCAGTGGGTGCTACAGTCACCGTATAACAAATTACAAGAGGCAAAAAAAGGAAAACACAAGAGAAGTGAACCAAGAACACAAACTGTGGAACTACTTAAAAAAACTGATCAACAAGATCCAGATCATCTCATCGTGGATAACCATCAAACAGACCAGGTAATCAGTCATATCATTTGGCCGTCCAACTTGTGAATTGGCGGGTCCTTTGATTATCAAGACCACATGCCACACAGTAAGTTGTTGATACTGGATCTAGTCCTATTCACAACTGGGCAAAACGTCCCTAGGCAGGAAACATGTTGGCCCATATCGCGACAGATATTTGTTTCATACTGTCGTTTGCGCTGTTCCTGTTTTTTAATTAGGGGATGTGCCTTGTTTCTTATTAAAATAGTTTGTTTGAGACATATCACCCTATTTTAACATCACCCCCTTTGGTTAGTTGCACTGTGTTTTCACTATTTTGCTCTATCATCAATAATTGGCTATCAGTTGGTGGTTCACAGTTAACTGTGGACTAGATCCAGTATCAACAACTTACTGTGTGGCATGTAGTCTCGATAATCAAAGGACCAGCCAATTTACAAGTGACCCTCCTTTCTCGGTTTGTTTTGATATCAAAATGTTGTGAAATAATGCTCATCAAAGTACAGATTTTCAGCACAAATTATAGATCGTCACAAAGCAAACAACATCAGAAGAGAAAATTACAAATTCATTTCTACAAGAAACAAACATAAACATTTATTATTTATTTGTAAATAGTTTTCTTCTATGCACCAACCCAATGCTGCATTGTATCCCGGCGCAACTCAGGTTAAACATTAAAATTTCCTAGCTTGTCGTTAATAACATGCGCTAAAGCAGCATTAGTACTTTTACTTTACATTAGTCATTAAGCATTTTGCGGCCTACTTCAGTAATTTAATACATGCTTGCGCAGTAGCATTTTCACTCATTTTAGGCCTTTTTCGTAAATTTTTTACTGCCCACTGTTAGTAAATGTTACTGAGGGTTCAACCTGAGCAGGTTTGATTTTCACGGAAAACCCTGCTCCATTATCAGGGTGCGCCCAACACAGCAGCCAGGAAGGCAGCTGCAAGCAAAGCTGAACACCGCCACCCCCATGCTGGAGCAGCCAATCAGGTGGTGTTTGACAGCCTGAAATTGGCGATGCTTAGGATTTAGCGCCTGCAACAGAAACAAATTAGGCTGATGAACAAGTTGGGTCAAGAGTTGTCTGAGGAGAGAGGGCAGCAAAGACTAATGGAGCGCAGCCAGGCACACAGGATGGACGCTATGACCAGGGCAATCGGGAGGCTGGCGAAGGCAACCACGCACCACACCAAGCGCATCCTTAGTCTTCAGGTAGAGATGGGCCACTACAGTGGTGATGTGGCATGAGGACTCCAATAGATCACAGCAGTAGTGGAGACAATGCAAACTAACATGTTTGCCAGTGGAGGAGCAACAGAGGAAGCAGATAGCAAGCCATCAAGTTGCAGCAGTATGTCTGCTGTGGACACACCAATGCTGCGGAGAAGCAGAAGCTTCCAGGCTGTAATTACACTTGCCAGTTCCCCCCATGCTGGACATAGAGGCTGGAAATTACTTGTTACAACTAATATGCCATTCAGTGGTCCAACTCTTTTGTTTATTTTTTGTGTTAAGCTAAAGGTAAAGATTAATGGTTGAAATCACAATTTGTATTGTCATTTGTAGAAGGTAGTGTGTGACATACCTCTCAAAATAAGTGTTGGCTATGTGGTCCCTGCACCTTCTCCCCTCTGCTGCTGAGCTTCCCTCCCTTTGCTTTTGGGCAGGTGGTCCTGGGTCATCGTCCTCAAAATTTGAATCAGACACATCCATGGGCAAGCCACCCCTGCAGGCCATGTTGTGGAGTATGGCACATGTTGCCACTATTTTGCAGACAGTCTCAGGTGCATACTGTAAGTCTCCACCACTTTTGTGAAGGCACCAGAAGCATAATTTTAGGATGCCAAATGTGTGCTCAATCATGGACCTGCTGTGCCCATGCGCCATGTTGTACCGTTTTTCATGTAGGTTGTTGGAGACAGGTACGGTGTGAGTATCCATGGCCGCAGGGCATACGCACTGTCATCTGGTAAGTGAAATATGATGGTGAGACAACATGCGGACAGATTTGAAAGTGCCAATACATTTCAGTGCGGACCTGAAATATGAGTGCCTAGTAGGTATCCTTCATCAAAGTCACTTCTTTCTAATTTCTGGTATATGCCACTGTGTCTGAAGATGTATGAGTCATGGGTGCTCCCTGGATATTTGGCCACAATGTCCGTGATGATGTTGTTTGCATTGCACACAACTTGAATGTTGAGGGAATCTATGCTTTTTCGATTCCGGAATATGCATTTGAAGCAAGATGGGGTACATATGGGCACATGGGTACCTAGTATGCACCTAATGACTTGTGGGAACCTTGTATTCTGTAGAGTTGCAGTTTGGTATTTTCTACCTTAACATCTTTCCTGGGCAGGTAGATGTTTTGGTGTATTTGGTGGAACATGGCATCTAAGAAATTGTGGAAGACGCAAAAGTACACTCTGTGACACTCTGTGACACCCCTCCGGCCACTGCAATGACATCTTGGTAACTACCAGTGGCCAATAGGTGGAGGGAGCACACCACCTGAACATGTGTGTGGGAGGATTTCTGATGCATTCTGGGGCCGTTTTTACAGGTTTGGCCTGGTTACCAGCTATTTTTGATTCTTTGCAAATTGCATTGCAAACCATCCATTTTTCGTATGGTCGCTATTTGCAACTGCTCTGTAAATTCGACTCGCTATTTATGGAGGGCAATTATTGGTCGCTTTTATTGCAAGTCGGTATTCAGTTGTATCACAACATTTTGTTTTGCGAATGCCTGTCGTACATTGCGTATGACCGATTTTGCCTGCACAAATCGATTTACGACCAATTTTGTGAGCACAAAATGGTCGTACATCTGGCCCATAAACAAGTGAAATAAGAGTTAAAAAGAAAACAGCAGATCTAAAAAGAGAATACAAAAGCAATCATGCCAATGACACTTGCCCCATTAATTAAGCAGTTAATGAAATAGACCAATTTTCTTCAAATGAATGTCAAATATTTTTCTTCCAGCATTTTCTCAGCTATACGGATACAATTCACAATGCTACATAGTATTTGATTCAATATTTAACAGCAGCTGTCACTTTTCTACAGCCAAAAGAGCAAATAAATGGACAAAACTGTCTTTTTGTTATCTTTATACAAAGCCGGACAAATGAACAAAACACATTGTTTTGGCTCTCCTACTGAGTCTATATTTCTGATCGTTCTTTGTATTCCCGGACCATGAATCTTTCAAATTGGCACAAAGATATATATATATATATATATTCACTGAAAAAACCATAGGGTATAGACCATATATAGTTAGGAATTAGCATTTACAAAACCTTGAAAATTCACTGAAAAAACCATAGGTTTTAGACCATATATAGTTAGGGATTAGCATTTACAAAACCTTAATTTACTCGCACAAAACCATTGAAATTTGCATATATAGTTAGTTGCACTAACTATATATCGCGCACCCGCAATCCACTGCTGATGATGTCACATATTACATCATTCATGACATGGTCAGTGACATCACTGATGACATCACTGATGACATCTCAAATGACATCACTGATGACATCACTGATGACATCTCAAATGACATCACTGATGACATCACTGAAGACATCTCAAATGACATCACTGATGACATCTCATTTGACATTACTTATCACATCACTGATGACATCATTCATGTGATAATACGATGAACCTCTTCAGACTCTAATATAACGTTAGATACAATCAGTGTAAACAGACACTCACAGACTGTCACTCATCCATGGAGTTACTCACACACCTAGTCAGTCATGCAAAGAATCAATCACACCTCCATTTCCTCAACTATACAGTTATACACACCTTACTTATTCAAACATATACTAACACATATTTACTCTCTTATACAATCCCTGATACAAGTTCACAATGATCCATACAGCCACTCACACATTCACTGGCTCTTATGCACAGTTATTTATATATGTCAACTCTCACATGTACTGTGTTTTACATATGTACTTACTTTGACATGTAGCACTGAGAAATCCATTCAATCACCAATACACTCATGCAGACAGTCAACCGCCCATACAGCTGTTTCCACATGCACTTTTGAACCCATACATATAGTGAATCAACTACTCACACATCTATGCACAGAGTCACACACCTCCCAGCCACCCACACACACACTGAGTCTCCCATACAAATACTTGGGCAACCAATCAATAACCCATATAGTTACTCATATAGCTACTGATCAACACATGCAGCAGTTTACAGAACAACAGACATAATGATGCACAAATTAAGACAGTTTAGTCACTAACCCATGCACTCAGTGAGACACATTAAATCACTCACTCATACAGTCAGTCATGCACCTACTAAATCCTTCATCCAGACACTTATACATCCACTCATTCTTCAATATGTAAGACACATTTTTACTTTACAGAAACATACAGTCACTGGGTGTTGTCATCAGTGATGTCATCAGTGGTGTCATTTGAGATGTCATCAGTGATGTCATCAGTGATGTCACTGACCATGTCATGAATGATGTAATATGTGACATCATCAGCAGTGGATTGCGGGTGCGCGATATATAGTTAGTGCAACTAACTATATATGCGAATTTCAATGGTTTCGTGTGAGTAAATTAAGGTTTTGTAAATGCTAATCCCTAACTATATATGGTCTAAAACCTATGGTTTTTTTCAGTGAATTTTCAAGGTTTTGTAAATGCTAATTCCTAACTATATATGGTCTATAACCTATGTTTTTTTCAGTGAATTTCAATGGTTTTTTAATCGCAAATATCAAAAGCTGTAAAATGTCAAGTACGTGGTAGGTAAAAACATTTTCGTATTTATGCACGCTGATGTGCTTTGAACGCTGCCCCCCCCCCCTCCTCTTTTCTTTTAGGAGTATTCTCTCTTTGCAGATAGTGAAGGGTAGGTAACACAGGCCTTTGCCCCCGTTGTAATACGTCGTGCCTGCTTCCCTCTCCATTTGATTGATTGTTATCCTAGCATTTATTGTTTTGGAATTGGTTCTCTTTGGTTCATTCTCTATTTACAAACAAGCACAGAGTCGCAATACTCTGTTTAGTCTTTGCAGATAGTGAAAAATCGTTAAAAAAACAAAAGGAATCAAGCAAAATCAGTAGGCCACTAATGGGATCTCTTTTTGACCTCGCTAAAATAGAAACATTATGAACAACCCCTCATGACAAATACGAAACTAGTGAGAGGAACTGAGCTCGGCACCATGATAGCTGCAAGACAGCTCGGCTCCGCCGCCCACCCCACCCAAAATAACGACAAACACTATGCAAATATTATAAATATATACAACACACCAGCAAAGTAACAGGGTAAAACGTTTTATTAAATAACTATTTACATGGCAGCCTGCTGCAACATCGATCCAAACAAGCCTTTGTATTTTGGGCTCAAAATAAACCATCAATAGTAAGATTTTCATAGGTGAGTGTAGGTTCATGGTTTTCCATCCACAGACTAAAAGCCTGGAGTGGGAGTGAAAGAACAATAACTAGGTAAGAAGGAAGGCAGAGGTTGTGGGAAGGACTCTGGATATGGTATGTTACTTGGTCCCTGAGATGCTTCGATGTCACTGCCTTGCACAAATGGCATAAGTCCTGGATGTGATGGTGATGCTCTCATGCTGACTCCAGCTTCAGTCTGACACATCCAGAAACACTGTAGACTACCAATTCGATGACTTCCGGTGAAGCCCCAACGTGACCCGGTAGGGAAAAACTTGCCCTCCCCTCTTTTGACTGATGGTTCTTATTACCTGTCCCCTCTGTTGTTATCTAACGGAACCTTTTTGGATTGCCGAGTGAGAAAAAAAAAGGTGGGGCTTTCATCATTTGGGAAAAAAACATGTTTCAATCCAATGAAAAGTGTTATTTTTAGGTCATATGATCAAGCCTTCCATCATTAGGAAACCAAAAGTAAAATGAACCAATGAAAAGTTTTATAAACAAGTCACATGACCTGTTATGCGGCTTTGGGCTATAAAAAGCCTACAAAATCCGTTGGCCTGTGAGGCGGCGTCAGTAGCGGACCGATGTGCGAATAGGCCGAAGGCAGCACAACGCGCCGAGATCCGGATGGCACCGAGGTGGTGTCCAGCAAGTTGCACTGGTGGGGCCATCCTACAATGCTGCGCCGAAAGTCGGCGTGGGGTTCCCGGGGGGGGGGGAGGCGATGCGAACTGGCCTCTCCCGCCTCCCCTGGTGGAGGCACCTCATCTGCAGTGCGGCGCCTCTTACCGTTTCACTCGCCTTCCACTTGAGGTACGCCCACACTTGCTGCTACAGTAGGCCGAAGGCAGCACAACGCGCCGAGATCCGGATGGCACCGAGGTGGTGTCCAGCAAGTTTCACTGGTGTGGCCATCCTACAATGCTGCGCCGAAAGACGGCGTGGGGTGCCCAGGGGGGGTGGGGGGGGGTGGCGCAAACGGGCCTCTCCCACCTCCCCAGGTGGAGGCACCTCATCTGCAGTGGGGCGACTCTTAGCGTTTCACTCGCCGTCCAGCTGAGTTGCGGTCACTCTTGCTGCTACAGTACGCCGAAGGCAGCACAACGCGCTGGGATCTGGATGGCACAGAGGTGGTGTCCAGCAAGTTTCACTGGTGTGGCCATCCTACAATGCTGCGCCGAAAGACGGCGTGTCCAGCTGAGTTGCGGTCACTCTTGCTGCTACAGTACGCCGAAGGCAGCACAACGCACCGAGATCCGGATGGCACAGAGGTGGTGTCCAGCAAGTTTCACTGGTGTGGCCATCCTACAATGCTGCGCCGAAAGACGGCGTGTCCAGCTGAGTTGCGTTCACTCTTGCTGCTACAGTACGCCGAAGGCAGCACAACGCGAAGAGATCCGGATGGCACCGAGGTGGTGTCCAGCAAGTTTCACTGGTGTGGCCATCCTACAATGCTGCGCCGAAAGACGGCGTGGGGTGCCCGGGGGGGGGGAGGCGGCGCAAACGGGCCTCTCCCTCCTCCCCAGTTGGAGGCTCCTCTGCTGCAGTGGGGCGCCCCTTAGCGTTTCAGTCGCCATTCAGCTGAATTGCGCCCGCTCTTGCGGCACTGTGCCTCATCCGCCATTCAGCTGAGTTGCGCCCGCTCTTGCGGCTACAGCGTCTCGCCCACCATCCAGCTGAATTGCGCTTACTCTTGCGGTGCAGCGAAAGGCGGCTGCAACAAGACTCTTAAAATGGCAGCCGGCTCTTTGGATTTGGGCCTGGCCCACTAAAATGGCCCTGGGACACCTTGGAACTCGGACGCTTGCCTGCTAGGGCATGGGCCCCATTCACGAAAGCGTCCCCTCTTTTGACTGATTGTTCTTGTTGCCTATCTCTTGTGTTGTCATTTAACGGAACCTTTTTGGACTGCCGAAAGGGGTTCTGGTCCGACCGCTGGTTCGTGGAGACATTTTGACTATATCCTGGACCTGCCCGGCCTTGCCCAAAATGGCGCCGGTATAAATGGGACTCGAAACTCCTTGTTGTGTACTGGTTGCCCAACCTTGATATCACGAGATACGTATGCAGTTTTGAAGCACATGGCGGGCGGGGACGAGTACTGATTGAACATTTGGACATCCCTATTGATATTAAGTTCTGATGTGTTATTGATTACTGTACTATTGAAAGTTCGAATTAACGTCACCCATGGTACTTGCCCGCAAATGTATATCTAGATAATTTTATTGTAACTGGCCCTGTCGTACTTTAATTATAAAATGTACGTCCACCGATTCCGCAACTGTTAGACACCTTAGTTCTTGCAACCTAATGGGTCGCCCGTTACGTTCTTCTACAGTGTAAATGTCCCCTCATCATATACGATTCCAGTTTGCTCCGTGGCCGGCCCACGTGGTTATAGGCCCGTATTTGTATACTGACATTTTCACAATAAAGGTTTTTAAAACAAAACATGGTAGTAGTACCTAGATTGTTAAAGTTTTGAATAATAGCTACTGTTTTCGAATCAGTAAAAGGCAAGTGAAATAAAGCAGCCCGATTACATGAAGGTTAAAAGGTATAATACGCAGGAACGCAGTAAACATAAATGGTCAAGGGCTGTTGTGTTTTCCACTCCTGCAACATAAAGTGATCGATAAGAATCAGATATTCGTGCCTATCAGCGACTAAGACAGCAGGCCGAGCCTCTTTTGTTCAACGGCTCCCTCATGGGACGAAGAAACGCCCTTTTTCTCGAAATAGGAATATTTTACTTGCAGGACAGTTGTAAATTTCCCGGGAAAATACATTAGCCTGGAACATTGTTAGTGATAAACTGTAAATGCATCTGGGTCCTTTGCTTTACAAGTCAGAGTGAGAAAAAAAAAGGTGAGGCTTTCATCATTTGGGATAAAAAAATGTTCGAAAGCAATGAAAAGTGTTATTTTTAGGTCATATGACCAAGCCTTTCATCATTAGAATAACAAAAGTAAAATGAACAATGAAAAGTTTTATTAACAAGTCACATGACCTGTTATTCTTACGTTACGCGCTGCGCGCCGCGCTCTGGATCGTTTCCGGGAAGCTGCGCCTCGCGCACCGGAGCACTTCCGGGTGCGCTAACGCGGCGCGTCATATGACGCATTACGCGACAACGCAGGTCCAGAATATAGTCAAAATGTCTCCACCAACCAGCGGTCGGAACACAACCCCTTTCAGCAGTCCAAAAAGTTCTGTTAAATGACAACAGAAGGGACAGGCTATAAGAACCATCAGTCAAAGAGGGGAGGGCAAGTTCTTCTCTACCGGGTCACGTTGGGGCTCCACCGGAACTGATCGAATTGGTAGTCTACAGTGTTTCTGGATGTTTCAGACTGAAGCTGGCGTCAGCATGAGAGCATCACCATCTCGTGGCTCCGTCGTGGCCATTCCGCGAGCAATCATGGCAGCCGCTCCCCACCGGAAGCCTGCGGGAGTCGGGGGCCCCAATGACTTTTGTAGAATCTTCAAGGCTGATGGGACGCTTTCGAGAATGGGGCCCAAGCCCTAGCAGGCAAACGTCCGAGCTCAAATGTGTCCCAGGGACATTTTAGTGTACCAGGCCCAAATCCGAAGAGCCGGCCGCCATTTTAAGAGTCCTGTGGCAGCGCCTATCGCTGCACCGCAAGAGTGGGCGCAATTCAGCTGGATGGTGGGCGAGACGCTGTAGCCGCAAGAGCGGGCGCAACTCAACTGAATGGTGGGCGAGACGCTGTAGCCGCAAGAGCGGGCACAACTCAGCTGGATGGTGGGCGAGACGCTGTAGCCGCAAGAGCGGGTTCAACTCAGCTGAATGGCGGATGAGGCACAGTGCAGCAAAAGCGGGCGGTAAACAGCAGAATGGCGACTGAAACGGTAAAGGGGCGCCCCACTACAGCAGAGGAGCCTCCAGCTGGGGAGGCGGGGGAGGCCCGTTCGTTCCGCCTCCCCCCCCCCCCGGGGCGCCCCACGCCGTTTTTCGGCGCAGCATTGTAGGATGCCATGACCAGTGCGACAACTTACTGGACATCACCTGGGTGCCGTCCGAATCTCGGCGCGTTGTGCTGCCTTCGGCCTATTCGCACAAACGACCGCTACTGACGCCAACTCACAGCAGCCCATTGTTGCTTTGTTTAAAATGTTTTTTTTTAACGTGTTTACTTTGTTGGAGCGTTGTATATATTTATAAGGTTATTAAAATGTTATAATCATACTACTTTGTTGGAGTGCTATATATTTTTAATGTGACACATAATTGTGAAGACTTTAATGTACAAAAAGACATCCCTGGAATCTTCCGCTTCAGGCTCGATCCCACACACCCTCACAGTGAGAATCTCCTCCGCAATCACAATACAGGATCGTTATCAGATAGTAGGAACGCGTGTGGTGTGACGGATCTCATGGGGTGGGGGCCTTGATCTACTGTAACTCCTTTGAAGAGGGGTGATTCTTTACAGTTGGGGCCATAAACTACATCCGCAGGGCTAAGTGATAGCCTGGGACCGGCCTGGACAATCAGACACAGAGGAAGAGGAGTGTCAGAGGGTACGGTAGTGAATAGGGGGAAAGGGAGGTGTTGGGTGGGCACAGGGTGTGATTCTCAGGGAATAGCAGCGCAGATGGGGGGAGGATTATGGCCCATGCATGAGAGAGAGAGCGGGGGTGACCAGTGCATGGGGGAGATGCTTGCGGGGGTGGGGAGCCATGCTGAGGATCGGCGGCGTGCAGAGAGTGGGTCTGGTCAAGGCATCTAAAATGGCTCCCGTGCACGACAAAAGTGTGGCATTGGAAAAAAGGCAAGATGGCGCAGACAATGTTTATCAATACGGATTAATTTATAACAATTATTTTTAACAATATATTTACTCGCAGTGACAAAATGGCGGTCAACACTTCCTGATTTCCTTCGAATCGAACGTTAACAGAAGTCACGCAGCAAAAAATTAAAAATCCGCTCACGCGCAGCCGCTGGAAGACATGTATCAACATATATGAGCATCCTCAGAAAACATAGGGGGTCAGGATACGTCTCCCGTACCCCCAGAGGGTGCGGTAGTGAATAGGGTGAAAGGGAGGTGTCGGGCGGGCACAGGGTGTGATTCTCAGGGAAGAGCTGCGCAGATGGGGAGAGGTTTATGGCCCATGCATGAGAGAGAGAGCGGGGGTGACCAGTGCGTGGGGGAGATGCTTGCGAGGGTGGGGAGCCATGCTGAAGATCGGCGGCGTGCAGAGAGTGGGTCTGGTCAAGGCATCTAAAATGGCTGCCGTGCACGACAAAAATGTAGCATTGGAAAAAAGGCAAGATGGCGCAGACAATGTTTATCAATACGGATTAATTTATAACAATTATTTTTAACAATATATTTACTCGCAGTGACAAAATGGCGGTCAACACTTCCTGATTTCCTTCGAATCGAACGTTAACAGACGTCACGCAGCAAAAAAATAGAAATCCGCTCACGCGCAGCCGCTGGAAGACATGTATCAACATATATGAGCATCCTCAGCCACCCTCAGAAAACATAGGGGGTCAGGATACGTCTTCCGTACCCCCTTATACCCATTTCTCACATTGTTTTTCCTCCATCTTGTAATTTAATTAAAACGAAACACAAAATGGCGAATTCCCGTTTCGCTACCGGTTTGCGAACCGGAAAGCGCTTCTACCGCGAAAAATCCATTTTTTTTTTATTTGCCCCACGGGACCCTTTAATAACTCCAACATCATTCCTAGGGGGTCAAGAGGGGTCTACCTTGCCCCCTTTCATTAAATTCCCCCTTTGTTTTTCTCCTCCTCTTGTCTCTGGATCCTACCGAGAGACAAGATGGCGGCCGTTCCGGACTGTTTAGAATGTTGACAGACACCGGAGAGCCAATCAGCTTCGCTTCGGAAAGTTCCGTAACGCGAAAAGTACGCGAACCGGATCGCTACCCGGGACGCTGTCACAGATATATCTGTTTTTTAAAACGTTAATTTCTCAAAATCCACTGGAGCACATATATTGAGACCCAGCAAAGGCACATCGGGCTAACAGTCCCTACAATTTTGCCAAGTTTCGTGCAAATCCATTCAGCCGTTCGAGCTAAAAGTGAGGCCAAACGCTCTATGGAAAAATGAATGGGAAAAACGCGTTTTGGGACCCCCCTTTTTTCTCGACCCCCCTTGACAAACCCCCCCCAGATTTTCAGGGGCTGCTCAGAAACAAAATGTGCCATTTTCCTGAAAATTTCAGCCGATTCCGTCCACAAACGCCAAAGTTATTAGACATAGAATTTTCAAAAGTCCCATAGAGAAAATATCCGCCAGTAGGTAATATATATATATAATAAACGAAAAAATATATATCAATGTTACACATGGAACAATTGTATTATTCAAAAATGTTGTGCAATAGATTTGTAAGACTCAATCCTAAATGGTGCATACCAATATATTTCAATATCATGTAGGATAGATATCCCTGTAACAGTATGTTTCTGTGCGGTAGAAGTCATAGTTTTTATTTCAGGCCATGACAGAAGCTTGTACTAATTGGTCAAATGTTAGTAATATGCAGAAAAGTGAGAGACTGATGGACCACTCAGTTCTTCGACATATTTGTCAAAGAGTATACTGCAAGAAATTGCCTAATCCACTTTTGTGCAGGAAGCCAGGAATTTTAAAGATTGCACTTCTTCTTAAATATCAAGCCAAGTGATGCCAGGCCTCAAAAGATCTACTCGCACACTCACTATGGCAAATCTATTTTTGTTAGTGCAACATAGTTTTCGAGCCTACTGACCCATTCTGGTTAGAGAACTCGGACTGGCTAAGAACAAGTGCCCTTTTCATTCAGAAAGTGAATAAACAACAAAGATGCTCTTAATTTTTTTTTTTTTTTTATTTCTTTATTTCGGCCAATTTGGCCATAAAAGACACATATACACATAAAAATAAACAATCAAACAACATACATGACAACCATTAATTAAAAACATTGTTAAAAATGATTTTTACAATCTCCATTTAAGATATATTTCATTTTGGCAAAGCTTTGTAAACATATACACTGGTCCTGCTCAGAGTACCTGACCTTGTTTCTTACGGGTAATGTAAACAGAGTAGAGGAACCTACTTATGCTAAATACAATGTACTGGGTTGAATTGCTTTTCATGATCCTATAGGCTATAGAACAGGATCTGGTTCCTAGAAGGTTACACATTGGTTTTAGCCATTTCTTTCTAGCATTCATGTACGCAGTACATATAAAAAACATATGAACCTCATTCTCTATGCAGGCATTGAAACACATAGGGCAACACCCGCTTTTAACATTCTATTCTCCCAGTCTTTTCTGTGACCATCGTTCTGTATTATGGTTCAGCATAAGTATCCCATATCTGAACTTTAAATAGAGGGACTTTGCGATGGGTGGCTCTATCTCGTCCAGGAATGGTTCAAAATAAAACTCATCCTTGAATGATAGAAAATCCTGGACTGCGGACCCAACTCTACATCCATCTACTAGTTTGTTACTCATGTGAGTCCAGAAGGCTCGCTTGACTATTAATTTAGAAGAGGTCGTCAAGTTGTCAGGCGTCTCCCACATTGAGTATAAGCCCAGGAGGGTAAACCATTTTTTGATATGCACAAACCACTGGATAGAATTAAAGGAATCAAGATTCAGCAGTTCTTGTAGGCCATTTCTATATTCTATCAATTCTGGGGTGGTCCATAACCTAACCCAAAATATTAGTGGTCTTAGTATGGCAAAATAATCTGTTCTTCTAAAATTCAGGTCAAGTTGAAGGGGTATTAAAGGTGTGCTATTTGGGACCCTTACAATGGCACGCATAAATTTGTTGTCCAGGCTCTGAAAACTATCTTTTGCCCAAGGTCCCCATATCTCTGCTCCATATAACACAGCAGATTGAATTTTGAATTTAAAAAGTTCTAAAACAGGGGTTACACTTTTACTTGTGCTGGCATTCATTTTGCATATAATCGGTTTAACATTGTGGGCATATGATATCTTACTTTTCTCAATTTGGGCTTTCCAACTTAGTTTCGAATCAAGTGCAACGCCCAGATAAGAAAAGTTTTCCACAGTACCTAATTTCAGACTATTCAAGGTCAAGAACCCTCTGTCTGGTTTGCTGGGATTTAATGACATACATTTAGTTTTATCTGCATTAATTTCCAAACCCTTTGTCATGCAGTAGCAGCTAAAGGAGTTAAGGAGTGCCTGGAGTCCCTTCTTGGTCTGAGATATGAGAATGGTATCATCTGCGAAGAGCAACGCAGGCACCCTCTCTCCATTAAGCTGCGGGGAATCATTAATGCAACCATTCAGATATTCAGGGACATCATTAACAAACAGAGAGAACAAGGTAGGGGCCAAGACGCACCCCTGGCGAACTCCGCGTTCAATAGGAATATTGCGCGTCAGCTCACCATTTGGACCCCACCTAATGTTTGCAAAGTTTCCAGCATGCAACTCAACTATTTGAGCCAGGAGGCATCCAGGTAGGCCTACTTCACTTAACGTTTTCCAGAGCAAGCTGCGCGGGACAAGATCGAATGCAGCTCTCAGGTCAACGAAAGCTACGTACAGGTGACCTTTCCTAATATGCACATACTTCCAGATCAAACAACAGAATCGAAATATTTGGTCTATGGTGCTGGTCTTGCTCCTAAACCCAGCTTGGAATTTGGAGATTATATTAGAATCGTCCAGCCAGTCGTTGATCCGAAACAGCAGATGTTTGGCATATAATTTTTGCAGCGTGTCCATAAGACTAATTGGTCTGTAATTAGAGGGTGTCAGTCTATTCCCCTTTTTGAATATTAACACAACTTCCGCTGCACGCCAACTATCTGGAAAGCAACAGTTTGAAGACAAAACATTAAACAAGCGGTTCACGTAAGGGGCCCAAACTCCAACATCATGCTTATATAGGTCCCCTGGTATTTTATCTGGGCCCGGTGCTTTAGTGTTTTTTAGTTCGTTGATCGCCCTTACTGTTTCCTCCAGTGTAAAGTTAAGGGGTTCAATAGGAGGAGGAGACCATATACTCCTATTGTTATCACCATCGTATTGTTTGTAAAGAGATGTGAAATGGGTTACCCAAGTCATTTCATCCAGAAACGTATCTTTCACAACTCTCCCGGCATGCCCCTCATTTGCCACCAGCCTCCAGAATCCAACATTATCATTGATTTTTGCAGCAGCTAACATTTCAGCCCAGATCGACTCTTCCCACAGTTTTTTAGATGTTTTTTGGGCGCGTTTATATTCCTCCCTTGCAAGTTTAACTTCTTCTTTTGACTTACTTTTAATGGCAAGCAATAAGTTTCTCTTAGCAATCCTACATGAGTGGTCGTACCATAGTTTTCCATGACTGCCCACTCTTATGTTTTGTTGTTTTTTCCTTGGCATTTTTGACAGATATGTTTTTAATTCACTAAAGAAGGCATTATGGAGTTCAATAAAGTGATCAAAGTGTACAGGTAAAAAGGTGTGGGCAGCTATGTGCGCAAACGTCTGCTCAAAAAGTGAATACACCGACGCTAAAGCCTTACCATCTGCCAAAATGCGGGGCCATTTTACTGCGCGTCTATTGTTATTTATGTGAACATCCTCACACATTCTTCCATTGGTGTTCTCAGTTAGTGAGGTGATAGTGTCACTAAACATATGCACATCGATGTAAAGTTCCAAAGGATAGTGATCACTTTCACCCCTACTTGTCACTTTTAAGTCAATCAGAAAATGCCAGATACTAAGTGAAACAAATAAGAAGTCTAAGTTGCTATTGGCTTTGGGAAAAGTTGGTTGTTTTAGCAAATCCGAAGGGAGGCGGCCATTGCATGCTCTAAGACCATGATCTGCGGTTAACCTTAGTAGTTGGCCGGCCAAGGTGGAATACTTGACAAATTTGGAGGTTTCGAGCTGGGGAATTTTATACACTTGGTCCTCATCTTCAAAGACATCATTGATGCCAGGAACAGGTTCGAAATTGCAATTTAAGTCTCCTCCCAAGATAACCGGAGTGTCTCCAACTACGTTTTTCAAAAGGAGATCCAAGGCTTCCAAAGTAGACGAAACCTTAGAATGACCAATTGGTCTGTTGTATACATTAATGATGTAGCATTCATTTCCACTAGGAGGAGTCGCCTTTAGGGCCAAAATATCAGGAGTGCCTGTATCGATAGATTCAACCCTCATGACCAGAGTGATCTTGAGCCAAATAATCAGACCCCCTGATGGTCTTCCTCTGTCAGACTGGACTGCCTCGGTTCCTTAGGTTTTGTATCCGACCCGGTGTGGAACTTCAGTCGCCCAGGTTTCTTGTAACAGACAAATATCACTGGTGTCAATATAGTCTGCCCACTCGGGGTCCTTTAGGTTCTTGGCAACACCAGCGATGTTCCATGATAGGATAATCAAGCGGGATGTAGGGCTCTGGTCATCAAAGAATGACTTGATTACCGGCTGATTAGGTACACTGCCTATCTGTGAGTTGGCCATTTTTTTCTCTAGATCTTTAGCCATTTCTCTAGCTACAGTATCAGATCCCCCGTCCAGACAACCCATATCTAGGTTATAGCATGTTTTTTCAACTGGTAAGGACAATTCCTTTTTCCGGTGATTTGGAATTATCCTACGCATCCTATCCTCAACATCCTTATCATCATCAGACATTCGTTGATCGGTTCTGGGATGAGAATTGTCGTTACCAAGATTACAAAAGGTGTCATATAACTTGGAAATACAATCAGGCATAAGTCCAAGTCAGTCGACGGCATCTAGACAACTGTATCTATTGAAAGTGGGGATGCCAGACCACATATTATGATCAACCTGTCTAACCAAGTTAGGTGCGTAGCCATGATACTGGTTAAAAGAATTCCAGTTAGGGCCATATTGAATGGGCCTGGGTGGAGGGTAAAAAAACGATAGGGGCCTAGCTTCAATGGGAGGAGTTGCTCCATATGATTTCCATTTGCAGATCTGTTCAGCACTATGGGGTTCCTCAAAGGATATGACAATACAATCACCCATAATTGATTTAGCCATGGGCCCTACCCACGGTACCCTCCGAACCATGAGGATTTTACTTTTCATATGGTTCGGAATGGGTTTATTTGTATTTAGCCAATATATCACTTTATTTTTTAGAGAATGGAAGTTCTCTTCATATTGGCTTTCTAGTTCAGGCACCCCTGTAAGAACGACTACAAATGGGCTGGCGTCAGGTGGCAGATCTATATACCCTCCTTTAAAGTTACTATACGTATGGCTAGATTGGACGTTTGTCTTGTTGGTAGTATTTGCAAAGGATCTGTCAGACAGGGGTTTATTGCTTGCAGGGTTGATGAGGGGGTAGGTGGGAGGATTTGATGAGGGTTTTTTTAGGGCCGGTGCACTCTGGATAGAAGAATGGCTAGGGGCAGCATTTGGCAATTGGGATGTATTACTTTGTCCATGACTTTTCTGCAGGGGTCTGTTAGTGGTGTTTACAGTTGTGGAAGTTGAGGGAAGTAAATTTGAATTGTCAATAGTATTAGTTGGCTGTTTAGTGTTTATATTTTTTACTGTTCCCTCATTTTTTTGCTGGTCATTATTTGGGTTTTTATTCAATGGAAACACAGGAGCGGGAGCTGGAGCTTGCTTAGGGACTATAGGTACATCAGTACAATTAAGGCTTAAGCTTGATAAGGTGATGACACTTTTCTCAACCTCAAGTAACTGATTCTCAATGCCAGTTAACCTGACTTCTAGAGGTCTAAGTAGTCTCTTAAGCGTCTCCCACACCAGTTTGAGAAACTCTTCCCTTCCCCCTTCTTGTTCTATCATATTCGAAGAGTCTCTCTGGCCCTCATGAATGGAGTGGTCAACCATTACAATCGAGTTTTGCTCAACTTTACTGTCATTACCACTCTCTGAAATTGAAGGTGCTTGGTCTGAGATGATGTTATCAGTAGTTACACTAGGCGTGTGTGAGGCACCCCCTATAATGTTTTGGGTAAGGGCTACCTTTGCCTTTTTCCTAGCATATGCAGTTAAGTGTTTGCGTTTTCTCTTGTGTTTTAATGATACCTTAGCAGGCACATGGCCTTTGTTCGACTCTATTTCAACCAGTGCCTTTTGCTTCTCTCCATTTTTAATGACCTCTGTATTCCCTAACAGAGGATCCGAAGATGGTAAACTTTCGGATTCAACACTGACAGAGGGTCCAGTAGGTACGGGGTCATGATTGATAAGGGGGGTTGTTTCCTCTGCAATTGAGTGAACCTCCGCCAGGGTGATAATTGGCATGGGACCAGTCGTGCGCTCAGGAGTTTTTGAGGTAGCAATACTACCTAGAGAGGATTTTTTCTTTAGCGCTAGTTCGGTAGAGAGCCTCCTAGCAGACTCTAACTCTAGGGATACTCTGTGCTGGAGTTTGGTTATCTCGTTATCAATTGAGAGACTAGTCCTAGTGATAAAATCGTCTAGAGTGCCTGTTGCCTTTTTCGAGGTTTTAGTAGACTTACTCCTAGTTTCACGGACAGACATTTTGTGGGCTTTAAAAGAATTACAACTAAGCAAGGGACCCAACTAAAAATCTCACATAAAATCCAAGAGGGATGGCCCGGTCCGGTCTTAATCGGTCTATAACGGCCTAGAACGGCCCTGTCTTTGCCCCGTCTTCGCCCGGGCTGCGTCCCGCGCTGCGGGAGTGGGATGTTATTATGTAGAAGGCGGAAAGGGCGGGGGGCGGGCCAGCAGGGAGAGCGGACCGGAAGCTCTCCGTCGGTCTTGCAGGGACTTCTGGGAAATGAAGTCCCCGCACGCTCGCAGCCCCGCTGGTTCCTCGCGCCCCTTACCGCCTTGCCGCCTGTGTCCTAAGTTGCTCCTCCAAGGTGCTGCCTCTACCAACGCCCACCAACGAAGCGGCACCCGCGGAGCGGGTGCGGCGAGAGGTGGGCTGGGAGACCGGTGCGCTGCTGGGCTGATGGGCTAGAGCGTAGATGAAGCCAGGAACCTCCGCTTGTAAAACTGAGTAAGTGTCCCACAGGATAGTAGGGCAGGAACACTTTTAACAGCCTGTGATGGGCGGGGGGCGGGCCAGCAGGGAGAGCGGACCGGAAGCTCTCCGTCGGTCTTGCAGGGACTTCTGGGAAATGAAGTCCCCGCACGCTCGCAGCCCCGCTGGTTCCTCGCGCCCCTTACCGCCTTGCCGCCTGTGTCCTAAGTTGCTCCTCCAAGGTGCTGCCTCTACCAACGCCCACCAACGAAGCGGCACCCGCGGAGCGGGTGCGGCGAGAGGTGGGCTGGGAGACCGGTGCGCTGCTGGGCTGATGGGCTAGAGCGTAGATGAAGCCAGGAACCTCCGCTTGTAAAACTGAGTAAGTGTCCCACAGGATAGTAGGGCAGGAACACTTTTAACAGCCTGTGATGGGCGGGGGGTGGGCCAGCAGGGAGAGCGGACCGGAAGCTCTCCGTCGGTCTTGCAGGGACTTCTGGGAAATGAAGTCCCCGCACGCTCGCAGCCCCGCTGGATCCTCGCGCCCCTTACCGCCTTGCCGCCTATGTCCTAAGTTGCTCCTCCAAGGTGCTGCCTCTACCAACGCCCACCAACGAAGCGGCACCCGCGGAGCGGGTGCGGCGAGAGGTGGGCTGGGAGACCGGTGCGCTGCTGGGCTGATGGGCTAGAGCGTAGATGAAGCCAGGAACCTCCGCTTGTAAAACTGAGTAAGTGTCCCACAGGATAGTAGGGCAGGAACACTTTTAACAGCCTGTGATGGGCGGGGGGCGGGCCAGCAGGGAGAGCGGACCGGAAGCTCTCCGTCGGTCTTGCAGGGACTTCTGGGAAATGAAGTCCCCGCACGCTCGCAGCCCCGCTGGTTCCTCGCGCCCCTTACCGCCTTGCCGCCTGTGTCCTAAGTTGCTCCTCCAAGGTGCTGCCTCTACCAACGCCCACCAACGAAGCGGCACCCGCGGAGCGGGTGCGACGAGAGGTGGGCTGGGAGACCGGTGCGCTGCTGGGCTGATGGGCTAGAGC
Source organism: Lissotriton vulgaris (assembly GCF_964263255.1). Taxonomy (NCBI): domain Eukaryota; kingdom Metazoa; phylum Chordata; class Amphibia; order Caudata; family Salamandridae; genus Lissotriton; species Lissotriton vulgaris. The sequence continues at coordinate 1,297,978,152 of NC_141695.1, read as the reverse complement.
GTAGATGAAGCCAGGAACCTCCGCTTGTAAAACTGAGTAAGTGTCCCACAGGATAGTAGGGCAGGAACACTTTTAACAGCCTGTGATGGGCGGGGGGCGGGCCAGCAGGGAGAGCGGACCGGAAGCTCTCCGTCGGTCTTGCAGGGACTTCTGGGAAATGAAGTCCCCGCACGCTCGCAGCCCCGCTGGTTCCTCGCGCCCCTTACCGCCTTGCCGCCTGTGTCCTAAGTTGCTCCTCCAAGGTGCTGCCTCTACCAACGCCCACCAACGAAGCGGCACCCGCGGAGCGGGTGCGGCGAGAGGTGGGCTGGGAGACCGGTGCGCTGCTGGGCTGATGGGCTAGAGCGTAGATGAAGCCAGGAACCTCCGCTTGTAAAACTGAGTAAGTGTCCCACAGGATAGTAGGGCAGGAACACTTTTAACAGCCTGTGATGGGCGGGGGGTGGGCCAGCAGGGAGAGCGGACCGGAAGCTCTCCGTCGGTCTTGCAGGGACTTCTGGGAAATGAAGTCCCCGCACGTTCGCAGCCCCGCTGGTTCCTCGCGCCCCTTACCGCCTTGCCGCCTATGTCCTAAGTTGCTCCTCCAAGGTGCTGCCTCTACCAACGCCCACCAACGAAGCGGCACCCGCGGAGCGGGTGCGGCGAGAGGTGGGCTGGGAGACCGGTGCGCTGCTGGGCTGATGGGCTAGAGCGTAGATGAAGCCAGGAACCTCCGCTTGTAAAACTGAGTAATTTTTGTTTTTATCTTGTTAAATTTGCAGTCAATTGAAAGACTGCAGTCATGTGTCAGGTTATGTCTTCTTACAAATTTCTGCTTATTCTGTAATGGAGATTGATGTTTACTTTTGTTTCTCTGTCTGCAAAGTTAAAGGATTTTGTGAAGTGACTGTTGTTTTGGTGAACAGGGAGTGTGAAAAAAGGCTGCAGGATGTCACAACATTTAAATATCTTGTTAATGATATGCATAATTATTTGAACACATATCAGCAGTTAGGAAAGCACATATGTTTGTAATTCTGAAGTGTGATGGAAATAAACATTTTAATAGAAAATCAGAACACTTAACCTCGTGTTGTGCAATTGGTAAATATTTGCTAAAACACAACTTCCACACATTTTTGTTTGTATACTATACTAGCAGCCCATCCCGACCTTGTCCGGGAGCAACAGGCTTCCCCGACCCCCGCCCGCCCTGACATTGTCCAGCAGCCCGGGGCCCCGCCAGGCCCGTCCCCCGCCTGCCCCGACCCCTGCCTGCCCCGACATGGGTCCCCTTCCCTCAGCCGCCGCTCCTCCCGCCTGTTCGCTGCTCGCACTGCCGCTGGCCTGTCCACTGCTCCCCACATCACCGCTCCTCCCCCGCGCCATGTCCGCCGCTTCCTTACGTCAGCCCTCGCTCCTCCAGCCTGTCCGCTGCACGCACCGCCGCTGGCCTGTCCGCTGCTCCTCACGTCACCGCTCCTCCCCTGCGCCATGTCCGCCCCTCCTCGTGGCGCTCCTGGATGCCGCTCCTCCCCGCGCTCCTGAGGTGAGCACGCACGTTGCGGCCGGCGCTACTTCGGAAGGACTACTTTTTTTTTACTGTAAATTTTTTAAATAACGTTTTTTTTTAAATTTATATAGCCTATAACCATCTACACACCCTGGCGATTCCAACGGTGTATCGGGTGTGTGGATTGGTGCTGTGGTTCCCGAGTTTACCCGCCTCAAAGGCTGAAAGTTCTTCCTTTATTATAGTAGTATAGATAGTTTTGTCAGGGGGAAAGGGCCATTTCAATAGAAAATGTGCTGTCTATAAATGACAATTCCCTATCACATCATGCTTTAGTCACATATGTGTGATAGTGTACTCCAAATTGCACCCCTGGTTACATACCACACCAGTATCACTTTCTTGCTGCATGGGTGGGGCTCATTGCTATATGTTCCTAGTGTGACACTTGGATTTTTCCTAATATGATTTCAGTAATGTTACATTGGTTGCAGGACACTACACTCTAAAAGTTGTTCCCGTACCATTGATTGTGATTGGCTGATTGCAGCGCGGGATCGGAGCTAGAGCCATCCAGTCAAATGCCATCTCACACTTGTATTTTCGATCAATGACATAGTGTGCTTCTCAAAGGTTAAGGTGGGACATATAGCCTGAAACATGTGCACTCTGCTTTTGCTAGCTCCTGCATGCAGTGCCTCAGTGCTGTGTCCAGAATTGAGAATAAGCATTGGACTGCACTTTGAACATGGTCCCTCTTGCCAAGTGCTTCTCCAGTGAGTCTTAAGCTATGGCAAAGAATCATAACACATCAGGGGCCTTGGAAGATGGCTGAATCACGACCCTGCAAATGTATTGTGACACACCCGCAGGCCTCTCTGTTTGATGATCCTTGTTGAATCTGGGCACATTTAAATCAATGTATTTATTTAAAATGCTGAAGCATTTAACCCACATCAGATTATATGACTTCATTGATAGATATAAAAAATTGTAGTTTTTTAACATGTACTTAAAATCATTCCTGCCTCCCCCACCCTGATGGCAATGCAAGAAGTGGCTGGCTTCAGAAAGGGTCCACTGGATCAATCTGAAAGGACTGATGTTCTGCCTGTCATTTGTACTTAGCATAGAGTTCAAAGAAGTAACTTGCACTGGTTAGAACTTTGGACTTTTTAAGATCATGTGTATTTTTTGCATATACGCCTTTAATTGTAAGTAAAGCTGGGTCGCAGCTTGCTGCCAGTATTCACACCCTACATTTTAATGGCACGGGTCTCCGACTTGCTATTGTCGTCTGGGAACCCAGCTTTAATGGCAGTGCGATTCTGGCCTTTGGTCGGCATGTGGCCTTCAGTTACCTCGAAGGGACACAGATGTGAGGCCACCAGAATGTTAGGGAGCCTAAGCAGCCTAAGCAGGCAAATTATATGGGAACTTAGGGAATGATGGTAATTACACTAGTTGAGCTGTATAATTAGAAGATAATTCCAGGTGAACCTGCAGAGTTTCTTCTGCATCTATTAACTTGTTACATCACTGGCAGCTGCTGCCATCTCCTGGAGGAGGGTGTACCAGCCCCTTGGCTCCAGATCTCCAAGCACCCAAGCAACCCAGCCCACATCTGAGGATACAGACACCAGTGGAAAGTCCCTAGCTGGTGACAGGTTTTAGAGTGAAGGGGGAAGCAATGCAGGAGTGAGCAAGGTCCAGTTATGACAAGTGCTGTATTAACCATAAATGCAATACCTTAATATGGTGCTGCTCCCGACCACGTCTATGAGAGATATAGGTAAAGATCCTGGAATACAAGGGCAGTATAGATGTAGCATCGAGCCCAGGCCAGGTAGAGAATTGAGATCATTTTCAGCACTGACATTATAGGACAGGTCTGGTCTGGCTAAGTGTGGCGTTGAGTGCAGGCACGGAAGTGCAACTATACAGGCAAGACCTAAAACAATCTAGCACACAGTGCCTACCCCCAGGAGATCAGTTATAACTCCAACATCAGGTACAGCACAGACCACATGTACAAGACAGGTGCAAAACTGAGAAGACAGACTTAAGTCAGGATTTTGTCTTAGGTCTGTCTTAAGTCTGTCCTAAGACAAACTTAAGACAAAATCCTAACTTCAGTGAATACCAAAAGTAGTAAGTTTAGGATTTTGTCTTAAGTTTGATCCGTGAATCGGGCCCTATGTTTCTTTAACAGGCAGAGGTGTTTCATCTTAGCACATCAGGTTAAATCACTGTATTGAGAGTATTTATTAAAAGTGAGAATTTTTAAACATGAACTGGTAAACATTCCTGTCCCCGCCCTGTTGACAATACTATTAGCGAACATAGAGGCAAGTCAGGGATCATGTGTACCTTATATGAGGGTTAGATTCATATAAGACATGGAACAAAAGTTTAGTCTATTAAATCAAACAAAAGAGTTTTTTTTTATAACACAGATGCTGAACCCATGTATTTCAAGGCATCTCTCATATGGGATCTTGAAGAAAAAGGAGGCTTGGTGAAATTAAATATTTACCTAGGATCACACACTTCGGATCAGTTTATAGGTCCAGACCACTACAGTGAAGTTAAGTGGATTGTTTAAATTACTAGACCTGCAGGTTTGGTAAAATGTTGACGATTTTTCGAGGTCCAAATATACATCCCTGTTTCAAGACATTGCCACAATACTTGTCCATTTGAAAGTTGTTACTCAGACCCATGTTTTTTAGTGCAGATCGATAATTAAGTGTTAGTATGTAGAGTCCATGCCTGAGCTGCATACCTCGATCTAGAGCTAAGCTCTTTTCGCTTTATTAAATGCAGATAGGAGATCAGAATAGCCCATATGGAAGCTAAGTGGCGGCTGGCACAGGTAAGAATGATGTGGTGGGGTGAGGGTGTAAGTCGTCAGACAAAGGGTAAGTAAAAATAAAAAATAGATAAAACCACTTACCTTATGCTTGGTAAGTTGTATCATTTAATTGTTTTTATCCCGTTGTCTGTTGTCGTACCCACACTCCCTGCACCACCCCGCCTCAGCGCTCTTACCTGTGCCATTGTGAAAACAATGATGAGCAAGAGAACTTGTCCTACAGGATCAACTGGTATATTGTTTGGGCCAGAAGTATGCAACAAGCAAGTTTATTTAATGAAATCCTCTACTTCAGAAAAATAAATTAACTATGTCTTTGTTAATCCATATCTTTCCTTTAACAGGTTCATTATATTACTCTGAATAGGACAGTGTTATAAAATGGTACCCATTATTAAACTGTACAAATTAATTAGGCTTTAATCTATAGAACGATTTTGGAAAAGGGGGTGGTGATGGACAGAGTTTCTGAATGATGCAGAATACTCCTACCAAGTCAAGAGATCAGGGCTTGATCCATCACCGTTTTTTAGCTCACTGCACCATCCCAGCTCAGAACCTGGCTACATGCAAATTAGTCTGTTCCTGTCCCAGTGCATGATGGGAACAGGGCAAACCAAACTACCAAGCCAATTCTTATACTGGGAAGGAAACAAGCTTCCGGGGACCGGTTTCTGGCATTTCAGCCGTCGTCGGCCCGGCTTGCTTGAATCCTGATGGTGCAATGAGCAAGGGACTCACGTCTGAGTATACCCTCCCACACTTAGTGTGGACAAAATCGATTTTGGAAAAGGGGGTGGTGATGGACAGAGTTTCTGAAAATAACGGTGATGGATCATACCCTGATCTCTTGAATGGGTAAGAGTATTCTGCATCATTCAGAAACTCTGTCCATCATCACCCCCTTTTCCAAAATCGATTTTGTCCAGTAAACTAAGGTGTATATTACATGAAATACCATAGGTAAGGGAAATATGGTGGTAGGTTATACTTTCCACTACAGATGCCAGTAAATGAGAGCAGACATAACAGCCTTTGGTTTACATTATGTTAGTGTACTGATATAACAGTTTGTAAAAGACATTAGAGGATAAATTTCCCTCAGAAACATCCTTGTGCAAAATTTTCAAATCAAAGCTGTACTGCTCTTATAAATGTGAAGTGGTAGGAGTAGGTTTTGAATTAGGCTTGATCGGATCAGTTCCCACACAAACTTAAACCTATTAGCAAAGCAATCATGAAAATATTAATGATACTAAACACTGTAGCCACAATTACCCTGCAATGATTCTTTGAACGATTGACCATTGTTTCCCTACAACCAAACCTTACGAAAAGTACAGATAGAAGCAAAATAATTATTAATACTTGTTGGGTCCACCTGTGGAAAGTTGCAAACCTGTATTGTTCCAGTTGAAAATAGCAATGTATTGTAGTCTTTGTTCGTTATCCCTAATAATACCTTACCTCCTTCTAAAGTGTTAACCCGCTTCTTGCACATGATCATTGACCCTAGGAAGTCTGAGACTTCAGTAAAGCTTAGTTCACAAATGCAGTTCACTTGTAGTGTAAAAAATCTAAATCAAAAATATAACGATCATCCCAGTGGTAGCCTTATTCACAATGGTTCTGCAGGCTCTGTCTACTGATCACCAGGTTACTAAAAGATCAGATTGCGTTCTCTTTCAGCAAAGTACATTGACTCCGGAGTTGAGTACCTTTAACTAGGCACTCTTGTTCTCTTTGGTCTCCTAACTACTGGCTGTTTATCTTTATGGTCACTCTGTTTACTTGGCTAAGTCTCCTCTGTGACAGTCTGCGGGATACAGTCCACCACATTTTACGGCTTTATTGGTGACCAGGATTGACCTGAAAGGGGCCATGCCAAAGGGGTCCTTGACATGATTTTTGATGTGCTTCTCCACCAAAACCCAGTTTTCCGGACTGAGGTTATGGCACTACTCCTAACTTGGAAGGACAGTTGTTGCTTTGACCTGGAAATTGACAGAACGTGCAAGTCCAGCCAGTCCTTTACAGTAGCCGAGAACCATACCAGCTGGAATATATTCACAAGCGCATTAGCAGGCACATGAGGCAGCCTCATTGCTTTTCCCATGAGAATCTTGTGTGGCCACAATCCTGTCCTACTTTCAGGAGTCCTTTGAAGGCTCATCAACACTAGGGACAAAGCATTAGGCCACATAAGAGAAGTAGATGCACACACTTTGGGAAGACGGGATTCCAGAATGTCAATAATCTACTCGACTATCCCTGATGCTTCAGGCCAGTAACCACAATACAGTCTTTGCTTCACTTGCTAGGCTACACACAGCATTCCCAAGTACTCTTTATAGAAATTAGTTCCAAGGAATGATTCAAGGGAAACAGGGAATGTGAAGTGAGGTATGAGTTTGAGCAACAATAGTTTCGGATACAGTAAGACTGCTAATATTCTTAGTCAGGTATGCCTCTACCCAATAGGAAAAGGTGCACACCACAACTAACATGCATCGCAGCCCATTTCACAGGGACATCTCAATAAAAACTAACTGCATGTGATTGAAAGGACCTCCTGATCTCCCTATGTGACTCAGTTTTACTGGTGATCTCCTTCCCACATGGCAAAGGTTCTTAGCCATCACAATGAAACATGGGCAAAATAAGGGTTAAACAAATTCTGCTTGAACAACCTCACCATGACTTCCCTCTCTAAATGTGCAAACCATGAAAATGTCTTACCATATTTGACAACAAATTGGCTTGCAGAATGAGCTTTCCACCTTCAGAAACCAAGATCCCATTCTAATTCTTCACACATCTTGCTCTGACTCATCCCTGCTGCTCACCCTCTGGCACATCTTCATGCAATCTCCTGACCTCTTCCCACGCATAAGAAATGGTTAACAACATGTTCATAGCAATCTCACTTTCAGATTCATTTTAATATTCCCCATTGAAGACACAAGACCTGTGAGCTCAATATCAGGCAACTTCATCAGTATATTGATTTCAGGCAGTGAACTATGCACTTCAATCTGCTATCTAAAGGGGCATCTGCAATGCCTTGAGCAGTCACACAACAAGCTTTCCATTCTGGATTAGCAATCAAAAAGATGTCATAAATCCCCTTTGTGACAACAACTGTCCAAAATCATGAACGATACCAAAGCTAAACTGACTATCAGTGTAATGCTAACTTTCAATTGGTCTGAAACTCTGAAAGCTCTAGTATTAGCAAACACCTCAGCCATTTGGGGAGAGGTTATATCACACAGACTTTAGTCTTCTACTACACCCTCCAAGGTGCAAACAGCATAAGTTGTTCTTAAATTTCCTCCATCATCTATTAAGCTAGAGCCGTTCATGAACAATAAAAGAATGAATGCTGCATTTCTAAAGGGTACTGTCACTCATAATTGAGTATCCTGGCACTATGCTACGGGACACTATGAACCCAAATGTAAAACCAAATGGATTGATTAAATATGACCATGGCATAGTGCATCCAGGGCAAGCAAGAGCCTGGTCTGTTTCTGGCATTGGTGCCTAACGCCATGAAGGACTTTCCACCTTGAGATTTTAGTCTAAAGGAAGGAGGCCTCAGCAAATTTGCATTTAAGGTTTTCAGTATTCTCTGGGTCTAATAATGGCAGAATATGGCTGTGAGATATTTAGGGCCAGTGGACTTGAATGCTCTGAAGACTAGGGATAGGATCTTGAATAGGATTCTTTTGTAAATTGGCAACCAGTGGAGTTTTTCTATGGTGGGGAGATCTGGTTAGGAAGCTGTGGCACCATTCTAGCTGCCACATGTTGAACTATTTGAATCCTATGAATTGACTGTTTGGAGCAACCAGCAGTAGTCAAGACCTGACTGGATTAGGGCAAAGTCTACATTTCTCCTCAAGTTAACAGGGAGAAAGTGAAACATTTTAATGAGGAATTTAATCAAGTTGAAACCCATCCCTGCTACCGCCGATGCTTAAGGTAGGAAGGAGAGGTCAGTTTAAAATTTGACTGCCAGATTCTTGGCTTTTTTGACCATGGCAGTGGTCGGGGGACAGAATTTGGTCACTATAGTATGGGAGAAAATAGCTTTGATTTTCCAAAAGAGCAGAATTTCTGTTTACTCTGACTTACATTTAAGCTGGTTGATTTTCATCCACGAGATGGCATTGGAGAGACAGTTTTGGAACTTGAGTTTAGAATCAGATGACCTCTTGTCTAGGGAGAGCATCAACTGTGTGTTGTCAGCATATGAGGTAGTCTCATTTCCATAGGAGGCAATGATATGAGGGGGTCATATAGATGTTAAAAATGGGTGGTACTATGGGATAAACCCTGTGGTACACCCCTAGTGATTGGTTTTTCTTTCAATTAGAATTCTCCTAAGGCAACTGTTTCCTATCAGTTAAAAATTATATGATCCAGAATAAATTTTTATGGGAGACCCCTACATCCTAGATTCACTGTAGGAGGATGTAATGTGATATGGTATCAAATACTGCGGAGAGATCCAACAGTATCAATACCACATTATTTTTGGTGTCCAAGGTGAGTTTGATGGTTTCTGAGACTTCAAGTAAGGCTGACTCAGTGGAATATTTAGGTCTGAAATCAGATTGTTGTGTATAAAGTGAATTGAATTTTTCAAGAAAGGTCATGAGTTGCTGATTCACGATTTCTTTCAGTATATTAGAAAATATGGGTAATAGGGGAATGGGCTTGAGATCAGACAGAATGGAGGGGTCAGCTAAAGGCTTTTTTTTGTAAACTATGCATAACCAGGGTCTGCACAGAGTTCATATCGAACGTCAGGTCTTGGTTTGGTGCATGATTCAGTCACGTCAAGGCAGTCATGTTCAACCTCCTCCCTATTCATTTCAGTTTCAGGTAATGGTAACACTGTAGCAGGGTGTAAACACATGCACTGTGTCAATTTGATGTTGTCCGCTGCCATTATGATTAGCTCATACCTGGTGGGGCGACTACTGGTCAGTTGCTGATTTTATTACGCATTAAGAGGACCTTCACAGAGGAGCGAGCAAACACAGATAGAGTGAAACCCTTAACTATACCCTCACTATCGGACACTTGGCATGCTGTTCATAAGGTATTAACAAATGTGGAGTTTTGTGCACTATGCACTCAAGTGACCTGGTTTCTGACATATGCTATCTGGCTATGTAAAACTGTGCTGTAGGAAATTGTTCGGTAATTCATTTTTTTTGCCTGAATTTTTAAATTGCTGATTTCTGGATCAAATATCTGAATATGTTATGGTTTGTTTTCTGATGTTTGCATGGTTTTCACCCTTCAAGTGCAGTCGTCATAACATCCATGTCCTCCTCTTCACCTGTGTGGTGCTGAGAAAGTGGACCTCACATCCTTACTCCCTGGGATGAGACTCTCCCTTTGGTGCTTGCATTACGACTACTTGGGTCACATCTTGGTATTTCGTGGCTTGTACTCATCAATGTTCTAGATACTACTAAAAACTCATACTTTAAAAATGTATGCCATGGCAAGCAAATCTAAAATCATATTCATGATTAATTAATGCTTGGTGAAATTCTCTTGATCATGGATCATATTCATTGGGCATTTATATCATTGTAAGTCAATTTTGTTACCTTTGTGAGTCCTGTGTTCTTTGTTGGGATGATGCCCATAGTATGTCTCTCATCTTTTTATTCAATGTATTTATATAGTGTGAGTACATCTCCTACAATTCAGCAAAAGCGGTTTGAGAAGGGATGGGGCAGTATTTTCTTCCATAGGGCAGGGTTGCTGTCAGATTTTCTCCTTTCCTGTCAGTATGTAGGTAACAATGTTGTTATTAAAAATATTCTTACATGTTGCTGACAGGATTCAACTTAACTGAGTAATGGAATTCTGGATCACTGCCCAATGAGTGTGGACATTTATTTATTTATTACTAGACCCGGAGGTATCAGAGCGCTTTACATGAGGAAGAAACATTGTTTCAGAACATGGTTACAAAGTTACATCAGTTACTGGAGCGTAGTTACAGTAATTACATGAGTACCAAAGCGTAACATAAACATGAGGAGAAAAAGAAAAATAGGCTAGGGGAGAGAAGGAGGGAAGGAAGAGGGGGTTGGATGGAGAATACTGGAGGAAAGAGGAAGTGGAGGGTGTAGGAGGCACAACGGGGAGACGAGGAAAAACTGGTCCGATGTTCGGCTGGGTAGGCGACGGCCAAGGGGTGACCCAGAGCCAAACTCCTCTTTAGCTGCATGGGACAGCTCCACCGGTCATCGGCCAAAGGTTGCTCGGGCACCGCAGTAAATACAGAAAGGTTATAGTTAACACCTAGGGGGGCATAGTCCAAAAATTCAATCGACGGTGTATGGTGCTGTGCTCCCAGCGGTAATGGGATAAAAACCCAGACCTCCGCTGTGTGAGACTCTCTTGTCACTGTGGACTCTCTCAGATGGGTCTCTGAGACCCCAGGGCATAAATGCTGGATACCTCCCCAACAAGCGGACAAGGAGTGCTTTGGAAAGGGACCCACACAGGGTGGCCATTATTAGAAAATCGGTGTATCAGATGTCCCCAGTGGCTGCCATCTTAGGGGCACTCATGGGCACAGCTCAGTACACTGCTCGCGTCTGGTCTTCACACTGCTCCACTGCAGTCCCAGAGGCCTCCCGCTTGTGACCTCCCTCTTATCTGGTGCATCCCGGGCCTCTGATACTGAAGTTTGCCCGCTTTGGTGCTGCGGCCGCCATATTAGGGTCAGGCGTGCCGCAGGATTTCAAATCCTCTCCATGCCTGATGCTGCCTCCTTGCCTATGTCTCACCGGCCTTGGGGAACACTGGTAGGTGCATCCAGCTGAAGAATGAAATGTAAGAGCAGTAACTAAAATAACATGGCGGACCAAGGCATCTCGGCTCAAAGCCACAGTAGCATCGCTGTTGTGGCAGCAGGATGAGAAGTACAAACAGGGCAAAAAATACGCTCACCCCAGGGAAGAACCGCCCCTGATACAGCTCCCATCCATCTGGCGGTGGGAAAAAGCAGCTCACTCATCTCAGTGTGTGTGATCTCGGCAGTAGAGCAATGTGCACAAGATGGCGGACCAGGGCACCATCGCCCAGGACATCGCAGTGTCGCAGCCGGCTTCTACATATCAGCAGCGGCCAGAGAATAATGCTAAGAGCACGCTCACCCCAGGGAAGAGCCATCAAAGATATAGCCCCTGTACGTCTGGCGGTGGGGGAAGCAGCTCGCTCATGTCGGCGGGTGCAAACCAGGCAGGGAGTGGAGCAGCAGACATGCAAAGGAAAACAAGCTCACCACAGAAACAAGTAAAGCCCGGCAGAGGAGCAGCGAGTCCGATGGTGAGCCACCGATGGAGTAGTGACACAGCGTCAGTTTGTTTGGAGATGGAGGAGTTGACGCTCATACCCTTAGGCGGGCTCGGTCCTGGTGATGAGAAGCAGACAACGAGTTCATGGGGTACCTGAATATCATCCCCACAGGTAAGTGAGAGATCTGGTAGAACATGTAGTTAGTTATTTACAATCTGCATGGAGGGTGGAAGGAAGGGCAAACAGGGGGATGTCTACTTGTTTGGTAATCCCCAGACCGAAAGCTCTGGGGTAGAGCTCCTACTCAGCGGCCATCTTGGATACTCATTTGATAACAAGAAGGGACCCTTGGTCTTGTGGGGGACACAATGGGTTTTACGGTGTTCTTCCCTACTCATTCTTAATCTATTGAGAGTTTACAGGTCAGCATGACTGGCTTTGGTAGGCAGTTTGGATGATGGCTTAGTACCAGTGACAGTAATATTTCTCATCTTCCTTTCTAGTGCAAGGTGAAAAGGAATGGCAGAGGATATCAGCTGGTTGGTCAGCACTTGGGACACATCCATCTTTTTCTTTGTAGTAGGTCTTAAGAAATATAAGGGTTGGCTTTAGAGCTATGTGCTTGATCTCACACTGAAAACTGGGAGCCACAGAAACCCATCCAGTGGCTTCCCTTGAAAGAAAATCTGTATTATTACAAGTTGGTGACACGCAAAGGCAATGTGGAGGAGGCACTATTCTATCTGAGTGACAAATGTACATTGTACCTTGTGGTGATGAGGTCTAGGGGGCGCCCTCTGCGTGATAGGCCGAACTAAGATGAGAGCAGCCAGGAGAAATATTTGCGTGTGCAGCATTTTGCAGGGGATATTGTTGCAGGGATTCTGCTCATGCACAGTACTACGCACAGGAAACCAGGACCTCAGTGAATTGTGGTGCACCAACAACCCATCTCGGTGCCCAGAACCCCAATCCGACTAGCATCAGTGTCTCATTCGTTCTTTGTACTACAGCAAATCTACCAATGATTAGACAACCCAGAACAAACAACTTAGTAAACTCTCAGGAATAGTGGGAATCAAGAACACTCTTTCATTTTTATTCTCATACAAGTCCACAATGTGAGTAATCAGAGTCACTGAATAGTTTAAAATGTTTATTTTAACGATGTGCTCTAATATGCATTACCTTCGCCAATACTAATAAAAAGATGCATAATAATAATACAATCAACATTGTTACAATTCCGTAAATCACAAAGGGAGAAATCATATTAGAATGATAGTGGAACCAGGTCTATAGCGCCTTGTGTACCACTCTACCCTTGCTAGATGCTAGCTTTTATAATAATAGAAGATCTCTAGGTTGAAACGGGGAACTCCATACCTCCAAGATCAGATGAAGTAAATGACATCCCAGGATCAGCACAGCTCTCTGTAGATGGAAAGGTTTTCTCCAAGTGCCCGTGTCATGCATGCAATACAACATTAAAGGCACCCAAGTTTCAGTTATTTGCAGCTGTGTGTGTGCTATGTCTAGAGCGTGGGCCGATCAACCTGAATCAACAGCATACATTGTTATTTAACCTTGAACACTCTGTATAGACTAAGATCGTGGTGTAAGTCTAGAGATGTGTAAACCAGACAGTTTTAATGTGAAGAAAAGCAAGCAGTTTGACTTACAAGAACAAAGGCAATTGGTGTGTGCAAAAGCGGCAAAATGGAATTTAAGCATCTAAATCACTTATGCTAACATAGCAATGTGTGCAAGCAGAATTGTGTCTTCACTACAATATTACAAGGGCATGATTACTCTAGTGGTTAGCACACTTGAAGAAAAGATCAGTAATATTCTGTTCAGAGTTTTGGCTCACGATGTAGTAGCATAGAGGGTAAATGAACATGCTGCAAGCACATCATGTGCCATTCAGATCAAAGATTAGTGTTTTATGTTGATAACTCAGCGGGTTATTGCTTGTTTTTATAACAGATGTCTTGCATTACCTGGAGTTTATAAGTAACAATCTTTCTAATATAGCACATTGAGTTATGAACTGCTTTCAAAATGCTGCAGGCAAATTGAAAGCCATAGGCTTAGACATTGATTGCTTTCCCCTCAATCTTTTGATATTATATATATATATATATATTACCTACTGACGGTCGCCAGTAGGTAGTTATAGTTAGGATCTACTTTCCATAGGAAATCCGCAACATTCTATTGGGAATAACTTTGGCACCGGTGGACGAATCTTCGCGAATCTCTCCAACTTCGTGGCCCGCTCCGCTCCGCTCCTTCCCTAAAAATGTGGGGGGGATTCGTCAAGCGGGGGCCAAGATAAAAGGGGGGTTCCAAAACGTGTTTTCCCCATGTTAATTTCCATAGGGCGGTCGGCCTCACTTTTAGCCCGAACGGCTGAATGGATTTCCACCAAACTTGGCAAAATTGTAGGGACTGGTAGCCTGATGTGCCTTTGCTATGTCTCAAGATATGTGCTCCAGTGGTTTTTGAGTAATTTAGGTTGAAAAAAATATATATATCTATGGCAGCGCCCCGGTACGCGCACCGGGGAGCGCATCGGGCGCGCCACGCGACTTGCGCACGGAAAGCTGATTGGCTCTCGGGTGTCTGTAAACATTCCAAACAGTCCAGAGCAGCCGCCATCTTGTGTCTCGGTAAAATCGAGACACAAGAGGTGGCAAAAACAAAGGGGGAAATTACCATAAGGGGGCAGAGTAGACCCCCCTTGACCCTCTAGGTTTGATGTGGGGGCCATAAAAGGGCCCCGCGGGACAAAAAATATATATATTTTTTTCCGATTTTCGCAGGGGGAGCGCCCGGTACGCGCACCGGGGAGCGTACCGGGAAGCGTACTAAGGGGAAAACCCAGTGAAACAGTAAAATATTAATTTTAAGTGCTTAGAGGTAGGGTAGCTCTGCATAGAGTTGTTGTGTTGTGTGGGTGATATAAGTACCAGCATGAGTGATGTAATATGTGATGTCATCAGCAGTGCATTACACACGCAAGTTATAGTGAGTCCAACTAACTATAACGTGGAATTTCATTGGTTTTATGTCAGTAAAATTTCCAGCTAACTATAACTGGTGTGAAACCTATGGTTTTTTCAGTGAATTTCTTAGGTTTTCTAAATGCTAATTCCTAACTATAACTGGTGTGAAACCTCTGGTTTTTTCAGTGAATTTCATAGGTTTTTTAACTGCTAATTTTTAACTTTTTATAGGGCTTCATACCTATGTACTTTTTAGTGAATTTCTAAGGTTATTTTTTCGCAAATGTCTTTAGCTGAGAAAGGTATGTTTTTCTAAAAATGAACCCTATATTTTATATTATGATAATATTTTTGTTTAAATATAGTATTTTTTTTTTTTCATATTTGACTCTGGTGCGCTCCCGGTGAACGCCCCGGTGCGCGTACCGGTGCGCGTCCCGTCAGCGCACCAACAAAAAAAAATAAAAAAAAATAATGAAGGAGTGAGCATGAGGAATGGGGACAGAGAGAGTGGTGTTAAGAGAAAGAGAGCTAGAGGGAGGAACACAGAGGGACTGTGTAATAGATAGTAAGACAGAGAAAAGGTGTAAGAGGAAGTAACTGCGAAAAAGAAAATGAATAAGGGAGCAAAAGAAGAGAAGAAAGAGGAAGAAGACTAAAGCAGAGGTTCTGGGAAAATGTGAATGGGTAATGAAAGTAAAAGGAAGGAGACTTAAGTATGGGGAATGACAGATAGTGACGGAACCAGAGAAAAAAACAGTAGTGACGGAGGGAAAGAAAATAGCAGTGAGTGTAAGTAAAGAGGAGTTAAAGAGGGTGTATATAAGTGAATAAGGGTAAGACATAGGGAGTGACAGAGAGAAAGAAGAGAGAGAGTAAAGGAAGGAGTGTCAGAAAGGGACTAAGTGAACCAGTAAAAGAGGTAAGTGAAGGAGTGTGGATAAGCAGAGGTACTGAAAGAAGTTGAATGTGGTAGGAAGTAAACATGGAGGATAAGAATAAGTGAGGGAAGCAAAGTAAGGAAACAAGGGTGAGGTAGGGTGAGAAAAAAGTAGTGAGGTTAAAGCTAAGGGTGATAAACTACATTTTGTAAACACACTTACCATATAATTAATGGAAACTTACTTGTATCTGTGAAAGACAAAAGAAAAAACACGTTATAATTAGTAAAAAATATATATTAAAATAGAAGAAACAGTTCAAAAGGTAAAACATCTAAAAAAGTTTACTAAGAAATAAAGCAATAGTGAAGGATACAAAAACAGAAATAAAGTAATGTAGAAAGAGAAAAAAGAAGGAAAAAGAAATAGAAAGAGAACAAATTACTGAAGGTAAGTAAGATACTAAAAGAATGTGAGATACCAAAACGAAATCAGGAAAGATAAGAAAGTAAATGGAAAATGAGTGAAAAGGAGAGAAGTCTGAATGAGGAACTATTAATAAAAAAGAGGAATAGAAGATGACTGAGAGTGAGTGAAGGGGAGTCACAGAGTGAAGGGATGAAGGGAATGAGGTTAATATAGAACGATGGATGAAAAAGGAGTGAGAGAGTAAGTATACAGAAAAATAAAGATAAAGACTGAGTGAACTACAGTACAATGAGTGCGAAAGAAAAAAAGGAGAAAAAGAAAGAAAGAGAGGGGAAGAAAACTAAAGCAGTGGTACTGAGAGAATGTGTAAAAGATAAAAAGTGGTGGAAGGAAGAGAGGAAATGCATGGTCTCAAATTGCAAACAGTTCAAATTGGATTGAGAAGTTGTGAATGAAGTGCAGTAAAGGAACAGCGATGAAACAAAGTTAAAAAAAGGCAGTATAAATGAGTAAAGAGAGGTAAATAAGGGTAAAAAAGGAAAATGAGTGTGAGACAATGTGAATACAATATAAATTACACAATGCAAACTATAGAACAACTTCTACAATATGTTACAATATTTATTTTTGCTGTTCTCAGAATATATTGAATTTCACTTAAATTAGTGAGTTCAAAGTCTTCATCATATAACAGCGGGAAAAAAAGAAGACTCTGTGTTTCTGTGGTCCAGAACAGGAAGAACTCAAGAGGTCTTCTGGTGTTTTCCCCTGGCACCACAGGGTTCCTAAAAACCCGGCACCTCACGTCTCCAACATCTACATGACCCATTCAAACTTACATCTCATATATGTACACTAATCTTTGATTCATGTACTTTTCCGTGAGGCCAAATAGAAGATAGTGAAGGTCCTTTTGGTGGAAAAAAGTCTGCTGTGCTCTATAACTTCCATTTCATAGACTTCCTATGAAAAAAGATCTAAGAACATCATACCTTACACTTTCCTCACGGCCATTTTTTGTCAGATATATCAGTATTTTTTACTTTGAGGTCCACTTACAGTACCTATATGAGATAAATAATTTAAAACATTAGATTAACTAAGTAACTAACTAACTTTTATTATCTATTCCCATCTTCAAAGGCCAATTCCCTTTACTAAAACTCTGGTTTTAAAAACACTAGGTAAGAATTTGTAATTTCATAAGGCAAATGTTGTTTATAAGTCAAATGAGATTCATTGCAGTAACTCCATCCTTTTTCACATTTTAAGTAGCATGTATAATGTCCTGAGGTTGTCGAAGAACCGTCATGATAAATAATAGCTTCAGTTGTAAAGGTTCTTCCTGAAATTGATAACTGAGAAGCCACAACATTTTTGATAGAAATTGTCAATTTAGTTCCATCAGGTCTACATCGTTGGAAAACTAAAATTATATACTGACCATAACTTTGTATAAATAATGTGGATAGCATTGGATAGTTACATTGGGTACACACCATATTATGATCTGCTGCTTTAACTAGATTTTTAAATGACACTGATTTACAGTCAGGTAAAGTCAAATATATAAATCTTTCAGTGTCTATTCTAGTAGTACTTGATGAACTACAATTGTTGCAGTCATGCTGCCATTGATAAGAAAGGCTGAAAAGATTATCTACATCTACACCTTCATCTTCCAAAACACCAAACATATACATTAAAAATTCCTGACAATCCTGCTGAATGTTCTGTGAAAATTTATCTTGACCAGAACACATATCTAAAATATTTCGAATTTCTGTTACACTTTCTATTTTAGCTCTATCACTGCTACATTTCTCAAACACGGAATTCAATAAACCACACAATCTTTGATCCCGATTTTCAACAATCTGTTCTTGTAAAGTTTGAAGGAAAAAAACAACATTAACCACTACATTAGCATAGCAGTTGACACCAGAACTATTTTCAAACTGAAATCCAACAACATTTTCTTCACAATCCTTTTTCTTTCTGTTTTAAATTACAGTTTCGTCTACTTTTTGTCTTTTTGCTACTACCTCACTGCAATTACTCTCATTTCTTATTTTTCGGCCTACCACACGTTTTTCAAACAGAGGATATTGAGGCAAATGTGGAGCATACTCTCTTCTTAACCTATTGTATTCTTTAACACAATCTAGATCTGCACAAATTTTTGTCTCATCACACTCAATCAAGTACAATCCTGATAAAGTTCTGACTCGGGATAATGCCACATATGCCATACCCTCTTTAAACACAGATCTTCCAATGTTCACTAAAGCATTATCTACACTTAAACCTTCCGATTTTTGAATTGTTACTGCATATGCCAAACAAATCTAGCAGAACAATGACTGATTTGTTGTACTTGCTCAATGCCATCAAATTTTATTTTTAAAAATTCAATTCCATCTCTATTTCTATAATTCACAAAATCAACAACATAACCCATTGCTCCATTTACCAGACCTCTTTCAACATTTAAATTCCTTCTCAAAATGATACGACAATTTAAACACACATTCAGAGTCTTTTCAAAACCAGCTGTTTTAGAAATACTTTTCTCTAATGAATCCAATTTGGTTTTCAAATTTTCTGACAAAACAATTGTTGCACCCATATGATCTATTTTATCTATTGCTTCCAGTTTCACAATCTCTTCATTTTCTAACTCTAACATTTTGTTGTTGAAGATGGAACATTCTTGCAGAGTTGGCATCAAACATATCCCAGATTTCTTCTGTCATTTTTTTTAAAATATTCTCTGGAAGAATGTTTTCATTTGGATACAAATTTGAAATTAATCGAGCATGTAAAGCTTCTTTCCCAAGCTCGCTTACTTTTCCAATTCTTACATGTTGTAGAATATTTTTATAATCTTCATCCTTTTCCTGTCGCATATTTTGAAGCAGTTCAGCATATTTAAAATTTAACCATATATTAACGTTTCCAATGCTTCCAAGGGACTTCCTGTTATCTTCATGCGTGAGCATTTTAAACACTGGTTGTCCTTTTACTGGAGTCAACTGCAATAGATCTCCAAAAACAATAATGTGTTTTCCTCCAAATAACACATCATACTCTGTTCTAAGAATTTCTTGCATTCTCAAATGCACAAAAGCAAGCATTAGATTTGAGACCATGCTTACTTCATCAATGATAAGAAGTTTCATTTTCTTCAAGACTCTTGAAACTTCAGAACACGCATCTCCAGATAACTTGTTGTAATGCAATTTATTATCATGCTCAACTGGCAGCATCAGTAAACGATGTAGAGTAATCCCTTTAATGTTATGTGCTGCCAGACCAGTTGGAGCATTTACAACACAAGACAGCGGTGAATCAGTCCTTTTCTGCAGATAACTTGCAATGGCTTTAATTAGAAAACTTTTTCCTGTCCCTGCTTCTCCACTTACGTACAGTCGGACAGGCTCAAATGATGTACATGAGCACTCTTTTTTCTCATGTCTGAATCCATGTTCAATCTGTTCTGTGACTTCATCATATATCTTTTTCTGCTCAACATTTAGTTGCTTTACCAAATCTTCTAAGTTAACTCCATCCTCTTGAGCTTGTTCCATAGCTCTTTCCACCTCATCCATGGCAGTGGCAGCTTCATTTTGGAAAATAGGTCCTCCTAGTGGATCCTGACTCAATGAAGTAGAACTCTGACTGTCTTGAGAACTGTCTCAAGCAATCTCTTCAGCAATTGTGGTTTCTTGCTTTATTTCTTCGTTCAACATTTGCAGATAATTTAGAAAAATAGGACATTCTATGGTATCCTTAGTTGCATTAAAAGAGTCTTCATAACAGAGAAAATCTCCAAGTAGTTCCTCTTCTGTATGCCATGGCTTAAAGAGTTGCAAAAGAGCTAAATAGTAAAACTCTCTTTTGTCTGGAGCTTCGCAACTTAATTTTCGATGATTAATCAAATGGCCTTTTTTCTGCTTCACTAGACATCCTTCATAGCCAATGACTGCATATTTTCTATTATTGATATCTTCTGTGATGTTCCTCTTATAACTGTAGTTTTGCAGAACTTCATACAAACAAGGGTTCTCAAGGTGAGTACTTCTATTTGGATAGTATGTATCCAACATATTTGTCTTCAAAATATCTGTACTGTTTGGTTCTTTCTCTGCCAAATATTCAATTTCTTGTACAGATTTCAAAACTCGGTTTCGTGTTGCAGCAAGACCTAGACTCACCCAAATGATTGTTCTTGATTTGGCATAGAGACTTGCTGATGATAACCGATCAGACAATTCATATGCTCCAATTTCTCGATGCGACAACATCTTCAGACTAAAACTGTATAATTTCTTGCTTAGACTCTTTTCATGTGAAATGTCCTCCCACATTTCCTTCAGTTCTGTCTTTTCTTTTTTTGTGATGTAAGATGTCACATATCGAGCCACAGCAATAGAGTTGTCAGCAACGAACTGAATATCCATGTTAGCATTCCACATGGACAAAATCACTGGGTTGTAGTCGTTGATGTACTTGGACTCTTCGTTTCTTTTTAAATTATACGTATTTTTGGGAGATTTCCTCGTCACAGTATGTCGTAGAGATGACATCAAATTATTTACTCTTCCCTTAGAAATCACTGGTTGTGGAAACGCAAAACGACATTTCGTGTAGTACTTTTCCTTGTTTTTAAATTTTCGACGACAGTACGTTCCACAACGATGAGATTGAAAACGTAAAACTTGTTGTCTTAAACTGTTTTCTTCAGTAGATTTTGGAACAGCACATGTTGAATACTCTTCAATGAAACCCATCACTGTTTCATCCGAATCTGATCCAAATTTGGGTGCATCTTTAATCCATAACAACATATGTATATGAGGAGCACCTCTTGCTTGATATTCCTTCCTCCAAAAGAAATCCAAAACCTCTCCAAGGGGAGGATTTTTTTTGTTGGTAATAAAAGACATCATAGCTTCAAATCTATGATTAAAATATCTGCAAACATTCACTGGATCCAAAGAACACAGTTCTCCAGGTGTTTTCAATTCTATATTTTGTATGTTTCCATTTGCCTCTCGTAGAAATTCAAGTAAGTCGTCCCATGCATACTCAGCACAGCTTAGAGTGAGGAACCATGTAGGAGTTCCTAGGTTTCTTTGCATACATTTCAATTCTCCATGACGACGGAACCAAAACTCATTGGTTCCACGCTGACATGCCATGAGATTGATTAGCTGAGATTCCAAAATACTATCTTGCAGATTGATTTTCTCCATAAAGTCCCTTGCAGAAACATTTTGCAGATGAGCTCCACTTTTCAATACATGATTAACTGCATAAGAAAGACCAGACAAATCACTTTCATACAGTAGATGAAACAAATACGGAATGCATTGCCGAAACCTTGGATCTTCAGCATATAATCTTAAAGTCCGGTATTCAGCTGCAGGAATTTGAACTGGTCGATCGTCATATCGTCCACCACGACCTGTTGGAAATAACTGTGGAAAACAACGAGCTTCCAAACTTTCTTCCCATACACTAATGGGACTTCCTTTTGCTGCTTTCATTTGAAATAAGTCAATTGCATTCCCCATTACTTCTTTGGAATGCAAAGGATGAACAGTATAATGTTCATATATTTCTTCATTTCTACACATCAACTTTTTCAATTTGGCCAACTGAACAATCACTGTCTTCTTCTGTAGCTGTTTCCTCTGCTCCAACACTTACATCTTTATAGTACTCATTGTTTTTGACCAAATACAACGTTGCCTTTTTGACTTTCCTAACATCCACTAAATCTTGCCAGATTTTCTTACTCTTTGTCGGAACCCCATTAACTAGAATAACTAGAGGATCCTCTTCTACTCTTTCTACACCAATTGTATCAATATTTTTCTTGACATCTAGAGGCAAATAAACAACTCTTCCCTTTAATCCTCTTTGTAAATCTGTAGGAGGTAATTTCCCTATCTTAGGCTCCATGCGAACAATAGCTTGAAAAGGATGGACACATTGAATCAAAATTGATTCATAAGTATTTAAATCCATCAATTCAGAAGGAATATCTATCAACTGAAGATTATTATGAACTGCTCTAGCAGGCATTGTATTTTCATTTAATTTTTTCAAACAATAATTACAAATACGCTGATCAAAACTCAAATCAAAAGAATTCTCCACCAACAAATAACTTACAAAATCCTTCCATTCACTATTATTTTCCAATTCACATTTTGCATATAAATCAACTAACTCTGAATCTTATAATGAGTCCGTCGACAACACACACAAGTTAAATTAGGCCTTTCATTTGATTTCACCTTAAACTTGGTAATTTCCTCGTCAGACTTTTCTGTACTTGAAATCTGTCCATTGTCTTCCACATTACCATCCATTACTATATCCATTTCTACACTGTCCTCTTTGTTCCCAAAATAACAAAACTCAATTTCTTCACAAATAGTCTTCACATCCACTTCAGATCCATGCAAAAGAGCACTGTTTAACTGTTTAAGCTTAAGTGCTGGACTTTTTGCATAATACAACCTTCTCACTAATTTCCTCACCTTATTATGATGCACTGCTAACATCCTAAAATGATGAAAAACACTCGGACATATTTTCTAGAAAGACAAGCCAGTGAATGCCCATGCAAACCTGTGCTTTCTCTCACTCTGCAAGGATCTAACTCTTGCAAGATCTTAATTTTTTGTTTGAGACTTTTCTTACTATATGTACGTAAGAAATTCCGAAGCAAATCGATTGAATCCTGTCGCACACTACAAATACTACTGCACTTCCATGTGTACACTGGACCCTTAGTATGTCTCCCTAAAACTTCACCAGCTAACACCTCTTCTGCATCTCTAGACACAAGTTTCTCTTTTTCCATCACACAACCATCTTTCACCTCATAAGCTCGACCACTGGTGTCAACTGCATGCACCAAATCATTTTCCTGAAAGTAACTCTCCTCACTGAAAAGTGGCTCAGAACTTGAACTATGCATCCATTCGCCAGAAAATACTTCACAAAAATTAGTCCGATTAATAATTCTTTTCCATCTACTGTTCGATTTGAAAACATCAATTGCCTTATTAAGTATCCTAATTCTATTGATTACTAAAATAAATAATTTTTTCTTAACTTCAAAAGCCTGATCCACAATCTTCTCTACACTTTTCTTTTTCTTATAAAAAGCAGTTCTCTGTTTACCTTTCTTATCATTTTTTAGCAAATTTAAAACTACCCTATTACGAAACATTCACCTACGAATGTCCCTAAATTGATTTACCCTTCTATTGCTATCCATTCTCTTCTCTCGTACTCCAATCGAGACATTTTTTGTGGGCCTCTCCTTCCTTTTTAGATTTGCTGTCTCCTTCTGATTATTCACATTACCAATATCATTTCTTTTTGTATGACATATGTTGCGAAGAAAAGACTTAATTGTCTTACCAGGAGCTTTTCTGGTGTTTTTTGAAGTAGTTGTTGTAGAGGATTCCATAAATTCTGTTGCTGATGTTCTCCTTTTGCGTAGGGTATTTTTGATACTTCTTTGCCTTGAAGGCATTTTTGCTTGCTTTTCAAAAGTTGATTTGAATCTGTTGTTCTGAAAAAAAAAACATTAAACACCACTATTAGCAAACAACAAAGTAATGACAAAAAGCAAACAATATAAACAATAAATTGCAACATATTTAAGTTTATACAACAGCAACTCAGGGCCTTATTTATGAAGGCCTTGCGCCACCAGTGCATCCCATGTTAAAAGAGAATACCATTGATTGGCACCAAAAATCGTTTTTTGAATAACATTTAAAAAACACAGGGCAGAACCTATGTACAAGCACTGAATTTCACTTTTGAAACCTCACTGTTTCCCAAAATACAAATCCTCTACCTTGCAAATGTTGATAGCAAGCATTATCAAAAAGCAGAACACAAACCAAGAGCAAAGAAACTCAGGGCCTTATTTATGAAAGCCTTGCGCCACCAGTGCGTCACTTTCTTCCCATGTTAAAAGTGACATACCTACGCCACAAGACAATCATAAATAAGACCCAAATATAAATTCCATTGATTTGCACCAAAAATCGTTTTTTTATTAACATTTAAAAAACACAGGGCAAAACCTATGTACAAGCACAGAATTTCACTTTTGAAACATCACTGTTTCCCAAAATACAAATCCTCTACCTTGCAAATGTTGATATCAAGCATTATCAAATAGCAGAGCAAAAACCAAGAGCAAAGAAACTCAGGACCTTATTTATGAAGGCCTTGCGCCACCAGTGCGTCACTTTCTTCCCATGTTAAAAGTGACATACTGGCGCCACAAGACAATCATCAATAACAGCCAAATATAAATTCCATTGATTTGCCCCCAAAATCGTTTTTTGATTAACATTTAAAAAACACAGGGCAGAACCTATATACAAGCACAGAATTTCACTTTTGAAACATCACTGTTTCCCAAAATACAAATCCTCTACCTTGCAAATGTTGATATCAAGCATTATCAAAAAGCAGAACACAAACCAAGAGCAAAGAAACTCAAGGCCTTATTTATGAAGGCCTTGCGCCAGAAGAGCGTCACTTATTTCCCATGTATAAAGTGATGCACCGGTTGCACAAGGCAATCATAAATAAGGGCCAAATGAAAATTCCATTGATTTGCCCCCAAAATCGTTTTTTGAATAACATTTAAAAAACACTGCACAGAACCTATGTATAAGCACTCAATATCACTTTTGAAACGTCACTGTTTCCCAAAATACAAATCCTCTACCTTGCAAATGTTGATATCAAGCATTATCAAAAAGCAGAACACAAACCAAGAGCAAAGAAACTAAAGGCCTTATTTATGAAGGCCTTGCGCCAGAAGAGCGTCATTTATTTCCCATGTTTAAAGTGATGCACCGGCTGCACAAGGCAATCATAAATAAGGGCCAAATGAAAATACCATTGATTTGCACCCAAAATCGTTTTTGGAATAACATTTAAGAAACACCGCGCAGAACCTATGTACAAGCACAGAATTTCACTTTTGAAACATCACTGTTTCCCAAAATACAAATCCTCTATCTTGCAAATGTTGATATCAAGCATTATCAAAAAGCCAAAAACAAACCAACAGCAAATAAACTCAGGGCCTTATTTATGAAGGCCTTGCGCCACAAGAGCATCACTTATTTCCCATGTTTAAAGTGATGCACCGGCTGCACAAGGCAATCATAAATAAGGGCCAAATGAAAATACCAATGAATTGCACCCAAAATCGTTTTTTGAATAACATTTAAGAAACACTGCGCAGAACCTATGTACAGGCATTCAATTTCACTACTGAAACTTAACTATCTGCTTCCAAATATTCTCCATAGAGCAAACAAGTCTCTATCTAAATTAAATAAATCATTACTTACCTTTACAAATGCTTTGGGAGATTGAAAACAGTGTCAGACACACACACCAATTTTTCTTTAGCAGAGCAAAAGGTGTGCACTCAATATACTGAAACCAAGACTGGCATAGAAAATCTCTAACTTTGCACACATATGCCTTATTTCAACCAATCAAAAGTCTTCCCTCACTATTTTCAAACCAACACCCTTCCCCCTCTCAGATCTTTCTATCTGTTACCATAGCAACTCCCTCCTAACTGAACTCTCAGGTTCAAAAGTTTATTCTACAATGTTGCAAATTAAGTCAGCAAGGATGTTTGACCTCTCAATACACCAGCTTATCCAGAGCATTATTGCTTTTAGTGACTTTTTCTTAACCATTCAAATTGCTTCTTTCACACAACACAACCATGCACCCTAACTTTCTGTTTTCAACTAACTGAATCCACCAATCATTGCTTGTGATTCAACAGCAGGGAAACTCCACAATTATTTTTTTGTAAACTCCTACTGTTCCAACTGCCATTTCATTCCCACACTTCATCTGACTGCACCAGAACCTTCTCACATCATTTATTCTGTATGGATTATTGGACATAGCTACATCCACTGGGCTCAAAGGTATGCAGCAAGCAGAAATGATCACAACCTTGATTTATCAAATGTGGAAATCAAGTGGATTGGCCAGAGAGGATTGAGATGTCATCAATTGATACCATTGGTGAAAACCTTTTTGCATCTGCCAAACCCTGACCTCTTAATAGTGCACTGTGGTGGAAATGATTTGGGCACTATGACTGGGGTTGGTCTGGAAATGCTTTTAAAGGACACCTTTGATCAATTGATGACACTTTTTCCACAAACTGCCTTGGTATATTCCAATATATGCCAAAGACAGAAATGGAACTGGTCCAACCAATTTTGTCCACAATTTGAGAAAGCACGGAAACATGTGAATAAATCTGTTTTTGCTTACATGAGAGACTGTGGAATGGGTTCAATATACAATAATAACTTGCGTTACAACATGCAAGACATCTACAGAGGAGATGGTGTGCACTTCTCAGATGAGGGAAATAGAATATTCCTCCTGAATTTAAGACTGTGCATTGGAACCTACTTGTAGGTACCTAAATCAGCCACAGAACCCAAAAGCTCTTTTCAGAGCTACCCTACCTCTGATCATTCAAAACGTTTATCTTTTTCTAACTTTTTTCACTATTTTTCACCAAAGTACGCTTCCCGGTACGCTCCCCGGTGCGCATACCGGGCGCTTCCCCCGCGAAAAATTCAATTTTTTTTTTTTTTGCCTTTATGAGCCTCCTAAGCCCCCCTCAGAAAACCTAGAGGGTCAGGAAGTGTCTACCGTGCCCCCTTCTAACCATTCCGAACATTGTTTGCCCTCCATCTTGTGTCTCGATTGTACCGAAACTCAAAATGGAGGACTCCCGTAACGCTGCCGGTGCGCGTACCGGGGCGCGCACCGGTTAGCGCTCCATAAAAAAAGATGGGAAAGTAATTGACAGAAAAACCACTGGAGACACTTTCATCAAATATAGAATAGGCCCTACTACATAGCAGTCCCTACCATTTGCCCAAATTTGGTGGAATTCCATTGAGACATTTAGGCTACAGGCCTGTCTAAATATCCTGAGGTAAATTACATGACCAAAACACATATGAAGTGTTAGAATTTACAACCAATTAAAAAGTTTCTTTCATTTTCTACGATTATTTCCTGACATTTGATTGGTTATGTACATGAATAAATAAAAAAAAGAGAAGGAAACACAGCCATTTTGACTACTACTTCCTGAAGTACATTTGAAAAGAAATAACACTGACAACTTCAACTGCTTTCTCAAAGGTAACTTGTTATTTTGGAAAGTGAAGTATGTTGTGCACTTTAAGTTAATTTGAGAAAAAATATTCTGTTAGTTATATACTATCCCTCTGTAGTAGTTATAGATTGAGATAGGCTTCTCTGTTATAGTTATGGATTCAGTTAGGCTTCCCTTGTATTATTATAAATTTACTTAGGCTTCATCACATACTCTTTGTTATATTTCAAATTCCAGCCTGATACCATACAGTGCCCAAAGATAACTTCACTGTTAAAAAATCCAAACTACATGTCTGAACTTAAACCCAACAGTGCCCTATCTCTACTGATATAATTATTTTGTATGCAATTTACAGCAACAAAATGGAAGGAGAAAATAATATTTCTTTTGAAATTGTTTTGGACAACAACCATGATGGAAAAAATGCTGAAAATGATAACATTGACTTTATGGATGAGTCTCTGGACCTTGAAGTACTTGAGTGTGTAGAATCAATGGAAACACAGAATGTAAATGAGGAGATTCCAGACAATATATTATTAGAAGTTTTATTAAATTATGAAAAAGAATCAGAAGAATAAATTTATATTTAATAATCGAAAATTGTTCGAGCCATTATTCATTTTTATATGTAATTCATCAAGTAGTTCCAAAATGTTTATAATATAAAGTGAGACTTATAGTATACTGTGCAACTTTTTGTGTTACATAGTAAGTTTGCTCATAGTTACTTCCTTTCTCCCACTATATTATCTCCAATGTGTATTTAACATCTCTTTAGCATCTCCTGCCTCCATGTTGTTTCTGCTTTCCTGACAGACTATGGTATGAATTCCATATACCACAATAACTTCTGTAACATCATGCAAGATATCTACAAAGGAGACGGTGTATATTAAATTTTAGACTCTGCATTGATACTTACATGTTGGTACTTAAATAAAAAAAAAAAACAAAAAGAACAATTATTAAACATACAATTTTTAAAAGTGATTCTTTTTTCCCCATAGTACGCTCCCCGGTGCGCGTACCGGGCGCTCCCCCCGTGAAAATCGGAATTTTTTTTTTAAGACCCAGCGGGGCCCTTTAATGGCCCCAATATCAAACCTAGGGGGTCTACCCTGCCCCCTTATGGTCAATTCCCCCCTTTGTTTTTGCCACCTCTTGTGACTCGATTTTACCGACAGACAAGATGGCGGCCGCTCCGGACTGTTTCGAATGTTTACAGACAACCGAGAGCCAATCAGCTTTCCGTGCGCAAGTCGCGTGGCGCACCCGGTGCGCTCCCCGGTGCGCGCACTGTGGCTGCGGCTCTAGATATATATATTTTTTTTAACCTAAATTACTCAAAATCCACTGGAGTACATATATTGAGACATAGCAAAGGCACATCGGGGTACCAGTCCCTACAATTTTGCCAAGTTTGGTGGAAATCCATTCAGCCGTTCGGGCTAAAAGTGAAATTGACCGCCCTATGGAAATTAATATGGGGAAAATGTGTTTTGGGACCCCCCTTTTATCTCAGCCCCCGCTTCACGAATCCCCCCCAAACTGTCAGGGAAGGACCGGAACGCTGCAAGGCCATTTTGAGGAAATTTTCAGGCAGATTCGTCAACCGGCGCCAAAGTTATTCCAAATAGAATTTTGAGATTTAACTTTGAAAAAAATACTAACTATAACTACCTACTGGCGACCGCCAGTAGGTAATACATATACATATATATATATATGTATGCTAAAAAAGGGTTCTTTTGAATAGCAATACAATTTTATTAGTATGGCACCCCAAACATTGTGCTATGTTTATGGATCAGCTTTACTGACTCTCTGACTCTGCCTCAAGTTTGCATCACAAAAGTGATGCAAACCTGGGACAAAGTGTTGTTTTTGTGTGTATTTTCCAATGCAAATCCTAAATTGTGTTGGACAGTAGCCTTAAGTAACACTATGCACTACTTTACATCCAGAAGACCAACTATGGGTGGTAAACTGATGATCCCATACACTCGGTAATGGATTTTGACGCTAATCGATATCTACTAACTTTGGTACCATGGGATTGGAATAAAGAATTTTCACCTCTTTGAGGCAGGCGTAAAGTTGGAAAAAAGGTTTACTTTTTTCCAAACCTTTTCACTTTTACATGTCTGCTGCACTGTAAAGCACACATACACAGTGTTTGAATGCTAAACTTTGTAAAAGCATAGAACCATGTGCTAGAAGGGAACCTTTCCAGTTTAAAGCTTAAGCATGACATCTCTGAAACACCTTTGCACTCTGGTACAAGAGTGTGTCAATTGACAAAAGCAGCTTAAGGTACTTCAGCACTAGAGGAGAGAGCAACAGTATCGTGTTTTAGTGCTTTTGTGCTCTCTCCTTTTCGCTCAATGCAGCAAAGCAACGTTTGTTTCTGCACATCGTGAAAATGTACGTAGGGGCAGATTTACAATAAGTGGTGCTTCCCTTCATATTAGCAGGCATGCACCACTTATTGTGCACCATGACTCCGCCACCATGGATGCGCCGCATTTACAATGCGGTGCACCAATGGGCAAAAACGGCACAGATGCGTGACGCATCTGTGCGGTAAAGGCGGCGCATTGCTGGGGTTGCGTCGCAAGCGCGACGCAGCTCCAGCAAGGCTCTGGGGGGCCCTATCCTAATGCTGCATCAAGCAGGCGCAGGGTTTTGACGCAGCATGGGCCCCAACGTGGCTGAGTGAAATCTTGTAGATTTCACTCAGCCACTTTAAGGAGGCGTCCCTGCGCAGGAACGTCTCCTTCTGGCGCAGGGCTTTACAACATGATGCATCTCCCAGAAGCATCACTTTGTAAGTACCCCGCACCATGGAGCATCTTTTGGGCTGCCGCTGCGTCACAAAAGTGACGCAACGGCGGCATAAAAGGGGCGCAAAGGGCTTGTAAATCTGCCCCTAAATCTGTCCCTGCCTGCCAGAAAGGATGACATGTGGCTCCTACACCTTGCAGTTAAGTAACATTTCCTATACATTGATGACTCATTGTCTCTGTATAATATGTTTGTGATGTAAAACACTATGGCAGTCTAAATTAGGAACAATAGTGCAATAATGTAAATAAATGTGAGTGAGGGTCTGTGGAGAGATTAGGGACACCATTGGAGGGTGGTAATGGAGCACCAACAAAGACTGTCACACTGGAAGTCACTAACGCTAAAGACAGCCGTGTGTGTGTACAGAGCGTGTGATCAGACTTCCTTTTTGTTTTCAGATGCCTTTTCCTGTAGGGTGCAAAAAACACAGTTGATGGACAGAATGCAGAACAATGTCTTACATTCAACCCAGTACAAAGATCTGGGCCTAAATCCATCGTTTTTTTGCACTCCACACCACCCTAGGTCAGACAATGGCTATATGCAAATCAGCCTTGACCCTGTGCCTCATGGGAACAGTCCAGCCCGAAGTACCAAGCCATGTCTTTCCTAGACCGGAATCAAGCATCCAAGGACCGGTTTCTGGCTATCAGCCTTCTTCAGCCTGGATAGCTTGACTCCAGTGATGTGGAGAGCCTGGGACTCATGTCTGAGCATACCCAGCCCATTCGGGGTGAAAATTGCAAAAAACACAGTTGATGGGCAGAATGCAGAACAATGTCTTACATTCACCCCAGTACAAAGATCTGGGCCTAAATCCATCGTTTTTTTGCACTCCACACCACCCTAAAGTAAAGTAAGTAAAGTATGAAGTCTTATATAGCGCGCGATTACCCTGGGGCATCTCGGCGCTTGCATAGGGAACCCGTCCTGGTATTCCCCTGTGAGATAGCCCTGGAAGGGTATCCACAAGGTGAAAGCCAGGCATCCCGCCGCGAGGGGCCGTTGTGGAGATTAAGCAAGCTATTGCCCAGAGTCGCAGAGTGTGAACCCGTGAGCTGAGAAGGCACCGGAGCGAGAATTAACGAGTCCGCGGAATTTTTGAGCCCAAGACCCGCCGAGGCGGGGAATTGAACCCTGGTCCCGGACCGAACTCAAGCTCCAGGTCTGCCGCCTCTAACCCCTGAGCCACACTTCTCCACCCTAGGTCAGACAATGGCTATATGCAAATCAGCCTTGACCCTGTGCCTCATGGGACCAGTCCATCCCGAACTACCAAGCCAATATAGACAATAGGAAAGCCATAGCTTCAAATACTGGCAAATTCTCTCATGTCCAAGCACATCCATCATTTTCTCACCACACCATCATTTGCCTAGGTACAACACCAGTATCTCTACACCTGGTCTCAAAGGTCCATATACAGACTCAAAAGCCATTGATCATTTCACACCTGTAAAGGCCACATCCTCAAAAACACAATAAAAGTCAAATACAGGTATGTTTTTGAATAAAGGTGAGTACGGTCTACTAGGCAAATGTTTAAAACATCATCCCTTTCAGATTGTTCTTTCTTAAGTTAATGTGTACGTAGTGCAATCAACAAACAGACTGAAAACATTTACTTAAATTGTTCTGTCAAGCCTTTATAAAACACCAAATTCCTACAACTCGCAGAGGCAATGTCACACTGAAGCAGACTGGTTTAAAGTTGTAAACAGCCCTATGTGTCTGCCACGGGAGAGTGTACAGTATCACGCACACCTCTATGAGTGAACTGATATTGTTCAGAAAATAAATCAGCTAAAGAATTAAACCTATAGTGTAATCTGTTCAAAAAGGGGGTGGTGATGAACAGAGTGTCTGAATTAAGCAGACCACTCTTACCCAGTCAAGAGATCAGGGCTTGATCCATCACCGTTATTTAGCTCACTGCATCACCCCAGTTCAGAACCTGGCTATATGCAAATTAGTCTGACCCAGTGCCTCATTGGAACAGGGCAGACCAAACTACCAAGCCAATTCTTCACCGGAAAGGAGACAAGCAAGCCGTGCCGAAGACAGCTGTAATGCCAGAAACCGGTCCCCGGAAGCTTGTTACCTTTCCAGTAAAAGAATTGGCTTGGTAGTTTGGTCTGCCCTGTTCCCATGATGCACTGGGCCAGGGACAGACTAATTTGCATGTAGCCAGGTTCTGAGCTGGGATGGTGCAGTGAGCTAAAAAACGGTGATGGATCAAGCCCTGATCTGTTGACTGGGTAGGAGTGTTCTGCTTAATTCAGATACTCTGTCCATCACCACCCCCTTTTCTGAATCGTTATAGTGTAATCTGGGCAACTGTGCTTTTATCACTTCAGGACAGCAAACCAATGTAATCTGGTTTCTGTCAGGAGCCGGGGTTGCAAGCAACAACCCAGGGGTCGCAAGCAACACCCACAAATGACGCCGCAGGAGACATAAAAATATTTGAGATTAATCACAACAAGCATTTATTTCCCGTACAACAGGGTGAACAATGTGAAGGAGGCAACTTTTCCGCAGTTTGCTTACTAAATGGCTTAGTAACTGCTAGTCCTGAGTTGCAATGTAAAATGAAAGCATAGCAAGTCTGCTCACCGAAGAAAAACTGCTGTTCTTTATTAAAACAGTATCCATTAATATATAAACCAGTTGCATTGTATTAGTATTGGAAAGAGGTTTCCTGCAGGCCTTGATGTCTGATATACTATTTGTGAACTTTTTGTACAAACATCTTCGTAGATTCAACATGTCAATGAGCTTTTAAGTCAAGCATGCATAAAGCACATGACAGTAGCCAAGTGTAAGGAATGGCTGGTGATCTTGTTGGTATTTTGGCAAAATATTGAGTTGTAAATATCGGTATACAGAAATATTGAAAGAAAAATTGTAATACAAAAATATCATGGTGCAAAAACATAATTGTCAAGAATTTAGATTTTTCAGGTGCGATTTTTAATTATCTTAATGTGTTTTATTTCATATTTATATTTTATGTGTTTTAATACAGTTGTAATTTTAAGTGATACATAATTTTTAATTTAATTGCTGATAGTAATTTATAGTGTTGAAGCGGGTTGCTAGGTTTATAGCGGTATAGAGAGGTATCTTAATTAAGTAATAATTGCTTAACAATGAATAATTAATATATTATTAATAATGTAATTGATTATTAATTATGCAAATTGTGTAATTATATTTTGTGGTTATATTTTAGGTGTGGGCTGTTGGGTTTGTAAGGGTATAGGGTGGGAACTTAAGTAAAATATTGAATTAACAATTATTTATTAACTTATTCTTAATTATGTAATGGAATATTAATTATGTAAATTCCGTAACAATTACATTTTTAAAGTCATATTTTAGGTGCCGGCTGCTAGGTTTGTAGGGGTGTAGGGTGTGAAGTTCATTAAGCAATAATTAATTAACACATATTTATTAGGTTATTATTAATTATGTATTTGAATATTAATTATGCAAATTGTGTAATAACTATGTTAGTTATATGTTAAGTATGGGCTGATAATTTTTTTAGGGATATAGTATGGGAAGTTAATGAAGTAATTATTCATTAGCCATTAATTATTTATTTGTTATTAAATATGTAATTGATAATGATGTACATATGCAATTCTGATTTATTTTAGTTACAGTTTGCTAGGTGTCTGAGGGAATAGGGTGTGATGTTAGGTAAGTAACAATAAATTAACAAATAATAATCAATTGTTGATTAATTAGGTATTTGATTATCAATTATGTAAATTGTGTTATACTTATTCATTTTAGTTATATTTTAAGCATGCACTGCTAGGCATTTAGTGGTATGATGTGGGAAGTTAGTTTAGTAATAAATAAAAAATATTTTAAAGAGATAATTAATTACTAAATTGTTTAATATGCATGTAAATTGTTTGTTTTTATTAGTGCATCTATTATTCCTAGACTCCAATACTTTTCATTAGATTGTTTAAATATCTATTATTATTATTTGTTTATTTTTCGTATTTTATATTATTTGTTTATATACATATATATTTAAAATTGAGAATATTTTTAGTAAATGTCTTTTTTTAGATTTCAAATATAGATATGATTTGTTTATTAGTCAATTAAAAAATCAAGTGATGTGAAATATATATTTTTCTTAATAATATTATATTATATATATGTATAGCTATATATAGAAACATATATTTATATATAAACATAGACACACATATATGTGAGCCTTTATATAAGTATATATTTATATATATAGTGTTAAATATTAATTAAATGTAATACCTTTACATTATATTAATCTTACATAAATATGTGAACTATATTTATAATAAAAAACAATATATTTGTATGTTTTATGACAGTGTGAAACAATATTTTTTTACAAAATCTGTTTGTACTTACCATTATAAGTATAAAGAAATTATATGTTTGTAAACAGTATTTTTGACACAATATTTTTGTTTCATTATATTGTTGTTTTTGATACTGTGTCAGTAATCCGATCTTATTAGTTCCACTATAAGACCTGTTTAGAACAGAGGCATACCCTTGTGAAGCATTGACATCTGACAATCATAACACAGTATGCTTGGGAAATATATGATAGTTTAGGGCAGAAAAGGTTTCTAGGGTCCTAAAATGTCGGTCTGGATCTGATCCCAGATCTATGTGTTACACATATAGCGTAGATTTAATTTTCGTCTCAGCTCCTGCCGTCAAATTAAGAACAATATTCAGGTTTTTTGGCACCAACATAGTGATCACTATCCACCAAACATAATTTTGTTCCAGGGACATCATAAACAGGCACATTTGCCATGTGCAGGTGGCTGATAAATTGGTGAAGTCTGTGGAACAAGACTGAAATGGCAGAAATGTTTCTTTCTGAATTGTTTGTCTCCTGTGTTCAGGATAGTTCTCTCCATGTGACCTCAAACTCTGCTGCTCTTCTTGTTTCCTTTAGGAGGATCTGTGACCTGGTCCTGGCCATTCTAACTCTTCCCAGTTCCCATAACCGCAATCTGTATCGTAGATTGTTTGATTGCAAGTGCTCAAGAGTGCATCACGATTTGTGTCCTCACATAATGCAAATGGTGCTATGTAAAGCGCTCTGATACCCGATACCTTGCGCTATATACAACTCTGTAAAAAAAAACATAGATAAAGGCCCTACAGATATCACCTAGAACCAATACTTAGGTTATGGCAAGCCCACAAAGCTACAGAGCAGCAATGTAAGAGCAGAAAGCTGAATTAAACTGGGACTCCTGGGATTAACTTGTACACTCAGAAATAGTCTCCTTTTCTGGGAGATGAGGAATTTCCCAAAATCAGCCTCTGAGGATAAGGGAATACTCTGATCACATATAGAAACAGAGCCTTATGTCACACACATTGAAGCGATCTGTGGGTTTACAAGACATGAGACATCCAGGAATGAGCTCTTTCTTAGACGGGGCACCTCTTACATCGAATTCCATCCAAAAGTGGTCAGTAAAGTTTTCTTGTGCCTTTCTAAGAAAAAAGCACCACGCCCATATAGGGTGTCCTCAGATCCTAACAAACAAGTTCTTATGAGATAGACTACTCTCCTTATACATATCACCAATCCAGCCTCTAGAGAAGACATGCCTACGTTCTGAACTTAGTCTATAGTAATTTCTGTTTTTATGAAATGGGGGCGGAAGATATGAAAATCTTATCCAAATTTTAGTCTAGTTTCAAGCTAGGGTGAAGGACAATAGACCAGTGCTTAAACCTATATGAGCTTGTGGACATATATACTGTGGCCCAGGAGGGTATCTCCCATGAGGCCTTTATGGACTGAGGGACATATTTATGAAATTAGTGGTGCATCACAGAGAAAGGGCTGGAATGCACTGTATGTCTCCAACATGGCACATTCCTGTATGGGTTCCCCTTGGGCTTGTGCTTTTTTGGGCGCCTAGTGCCAACGTGGGCACCCTTGTACCATGGTGCTGGGGTCCCGGTATCCTTCCTTTGTCTTTGTGGCCTGAGGATGGGATCCCCCAGCTTAGTAGACCTCTGGGGCGGGGGTCTTAAGCATGCCCTCTCCCTGGAAATAAATTATTTATGAAGCTTGTGACAAACCTGAGCAATACCCACCCTGGGAGTTTTTGGGGGATTTTTTTTTTGAGCCCTACACACTCTGTTGCTGGAAAAGAAGTCAAATGGCAAATCCTTTCTTAGTAATAATAATAATAAATTGTTTATTTCGGGCACTTCATGCACATCTCTGGCCCTGTTAAGCTGATTATGATACGCTTGGCTTCATTTTGCTCCAGTAGCAGTTTCAACAGGCTGCCAGGCCTCAAAAAGGATGCATTCTGTGGGAAACTGGTTTCAAGGCCCCCTGCGAACAGGTTTTCTCCTTTCTTCTGCTCCTAATGGTCTGCTCCTCCTGCTGGGGCACAGAATTCCAGGTCTTCCATTTGTCCTCAGGGGTGCAAGGGCTCCTCAGGGTTGCAAGGGGGCCAGCATCACTGACCCTGGAAAGACCCACTAGTACATAGTCCATCATGGCATTGGGGCTTGTCCTTTCCACTGTCAAGGGTGTTGCTATTGTCCAAGTGCAGGGTCCTGCTCTCTCTCTCTGTCTCTTGCGCATGGACTTTCAAGTTTGAGTGTCCTAGATTCAAGGCACCCCTGGCCAATCCAGTGATGCCACATCACCCCTCCTCCCCGTCCAAAACATCCTGCACAGCATTCTTAGACAGTCCAAAATGGAGTCTCCAAGTCGTCTATGTGCAGACCTCTTCTGAGGGCCTCAGCTCCACCTCTAGTTGACAACACTGCCAGGGATTTTCCCATTAAAAAGTCAAAGGGGAGCCCTTCCTGTGTTGCCTCCTAATGTCTGTGTTTCCTCCCTGGTTCAGAAGGGCTAAGCTGTCTCAATCCAGATCCAGTGTGGCAGCTAATTACAAGATACCGATTTTCCTGCCGACCTCTTCCTCCTTAGGAGCTGAGTGGAGCTCATTGTGTGTGGGGAAGTCTTTATTCCCTCTGCTGGAAAGCAAAGTAAATAACGTGGCGCAGCAGGGGGACAAACGTCCATGAATCTAATTCTGAGCTAAGCCAGAGAAATATGACAGTTCTGGACAACCCATAAGATGTACGTGCATGTTTTTAGGACCTGCATATTCAAACTCAGCAACAATGTTTCACCCCAGTTGGAAATCTCATTGGACTGTGTAGGGCAGGCCTAAGTGGAACAAAGTACAACTTAGGCAGATTTCTCTTGTGTGTATAATACAGTGACACTGCAGATAATCCAGAAAACCCTAATGAAGGATCTATTAGTGCCCACTAATATTATAAAGCCTACCCCAGGCCAACATCTATCCTTCTGCACCAGGCTACATGTGCACAATTGCCAGGCTGCGTACAACAATATTCTCAAATGTGCACACGCATGTGCACACATGTGCATCTGAAGCAACTAAGTGCCAATTACCCTGGCTGCGTCACAGCAGCCTTATCATAAAAGGTGGATAATGTTGGCAAACATGTGCAGTATAATTACCATGTGATTACCGTGGATGAGACTTGACTAGAGACTCACCCACAGTAAAGGTCCAAAAACTGGATGATCAAAAAGCAAAAAAATCTTTGGGGAACCCATTTTGTGACAAATATTAATGAGCTATATGTGTCCTGAAAAGAAAGAAATGTGACTTTTATGTTAATCAGTTCTCAATATGAGCCATGATGTACATTTGTACATTGTTTAGATCAGCTTTCCCTATAGCCTGCAAGAGGGCTGACAAGCAGCACTTTATCTGGTAACTCTTACCATCTGCAAGAGTTAATACCAGACAATAGCATCCTTGCCACTGTGGTTGTGTGTGGGTCTCTATTGGGTATATTTATCTATGAATGAGAAAACATTACAGCAGATGGTCAGCTGACTGTAAAATGTCTATTACTGTCAAAGAGGAATAGGTGCTTCTCTGTAACAATCTCTTGTTTCTTCAGATGCCTCCCAATTTTCAGCCTTCTCCTCTTGTTCTTCTTGGGCGTCTCCAGGTTATGGTGATGAGGAGCATTGGTTTCCTGCTAATTCTGCTGCTCCAATGAAAAACAGAGTTCATAAGGAAGAAATAAAGCCTGTTATTTTCTATCTTTTAACTAATCTTCACTTTACCTGCAGATGATGGCCAACCATCTGCCAATGGAATTGTAGAAAATAGAAACCTTCTCAGGGGTCCCACTGATATACCTTGTTCCTTTTAACCCAACAAAGAAGATATTGGCACAGAAGCTGTAATATAAAATAAATATTTATTAAACCTCAGATGAGGGAGACTACGTCACACAGAAGCCTTAGCAAATGAATGAGGCAGTCTAAGGAGTACAGAAAATGGGGGCCTTATATATGCTTAGGGCTACATAGTCAGCATAAGACCAAGGGGAGGTCCTGGCACATTTAAGCATGCAAAATGACTAATATGGGCATACAAGATCTGCTTGCTCAACAAATTGGGAGGAGCTAACAGTGGCTGTTTTTGGCAAACACATCCTGACATTTACAGACTGGAAACAGTTGCCCGGACAGCTGCAAGCTCAACTGAGCATGTGCGAAGGTGGAAGATGCTGAATATAGTTTGTTTCTAGGCAGATCACAAGAGCAGTCAACACTGAGGGAGGACAGAGCACATGGCGAGCATGTGACAGCACATGGCAAACAAGATGGCTGCCAGAAAGACAAAATGGATGATTGAAGTAAAGAGTGTCTACAAGGGACTTTGTTTTTAAACTAAGTACATGTGATTTAGAAAATATCACTTCTGGAGTTCATAAACAAATTAAACCCGATTGTATCCATAGGATAACTAATGCATTCTAACGTTGTTCAAATAATGCATTCAATGAAACACAAAGAGAGGAGAAATGGAAAGAGCACACAGCAAACTAATTATATATGAAAAAACTTGGGGATATACAGAAATTAATCAAAATGTAAAAAGTTATGAAAAGCTGTACATGTAAATTAACAGGTCAATTCACAACATCTCATCAACTCCATTAGTCGGTGAAGAAGACCCAATTCATAGATGTAAAAAGGTTTCTTTCAATGCACAAATGCTGAGAAGATGATGTTTTTTGTTGACTTTTCGGTCTTCCTTGTTGTCATCTATAAGACCATCATCAGGACTAGTGTTTTTCACAAAGAAAGCCCCCTATGCAGAAACAATTATATACAATTACTGAATATATCCACCATACTCATTGGTCCTGAGGTAAGCCAGTTATAAAAGGCCTGGCTGAAACATGTAGACCACACAGGACGAAGGAGGTCATAATTCACTCCAACGCATCCGTTTGCCTTTTTAGTTGCTGACAGGGGCCCAGTAATTGAAGTTTATCCATACACCCTCGGGTACTGGACCCACTGTATAGCTTTTAATCATCACCTTCACACTCACCAACACTGCACACTCAGCAAGTTTACCAGCTCCTCAGTAATCTGGAGTCGAAGCACACCCGGGACACATTCAGTGTCACTGTGGTGGGCCCGATGATGAAGCATGCCACCAACTAGGTTGGTGGGTGAGGGCTTCATGATCAAACCAAATGGTTTGCTAACATACGTACCCATTGAGTCTCTCCACACAACTTAGCTAGTCCTTCTTGATAATCTACATGCATTAACAAGTACCATAAGAGGAGAGATCATTAAAATTAGAAGGGCCATGAATAGGGATTCCAATAACAACCTTGAAAAGATAGAAAAAGAGATTGCTATACTAGAAGGGAAACAAGTAATACCAAAGGTGATGATGGACGGAGCACTTGAGCAAATCAAGCACTCACCCCCAGTCAACTGATCTGGGTTTAATCCATCATCATTCTTTCGTTCAATCCACCACCCCAGTTCAGACATGGCCATATGCAAATCAGTACCCATGGGAACAGTCCAGCCTGAACTGCAAAGCCATGTCTTCCCTGGACCGGAAACAAGCATCCTGGGACCGGTTTCTGGCTATTCAGCCGTCATCAGCCAGGCTAGCTTGAATCCAGTAACAAGTAATATCCTTGATGAGACATTCTTGATGATGATAACATTCTTAAACAAAATGGTGAAAAAGAAGTACGAGCATAATAAAATAGTAAGTGACAGAACGGGGATATGGATAAACAAACAGAAAAGCATCAAACTTTGTGAATCCAACGAGGCAGGGAAGAGCTTAGCACCATACCTAAAATTCAAGCTGCAGAAGAACATGATTAAGAATCTATTAGACCAAAAAGGCTTAGCTCACTCTGGTCCTGATAAAATTGCAGACATTTTTTGAGAATTTCTATAGGACTCTGTATAGTAAGAACCAGGATCTAGACACCACAAAAACTCAGAACTATCTAAAAATGTGTATTCGGCTGACCCTCAGAACAAGAACAAACTAAAATTAACAGTCAATTTCCGCTCTAGAAATTGAAGACACTATAAGGCCCTTAAGGTGGGGAAGGCTCCCGGACGGGTTTAATGACAAATTTTACAAGTGCTTCTCCTCTGTACTGATTCTCCCACTTCTAAAGTTGTTTAACGAATTTAGTGACTGGCCAGATTAATGGGACACTAGCAGAAGCTATCATAGCTGTAATTCCCAAGGAAAGGAAAGATCCAACACTCCCTAAAAACTAAAGGCCGATATTTTTAATTAATTTGGATTGTAAAATTAATGCAATGATCCTTATTAAGCACCTCCAATTTTTTTATCCAAACTCATCCACCTTTCACAGGTTGTTTTTTTTAAAAACAGACTATCTAGCGATAACACTCGTATTTTAGCACATGTCCTTGAAAAAGCCAAACCTACTGATTCACCAACAGTTGCTATCATTTTTTAAAAAAAAATTTTTAATTTTATTTAAAAAAAAATGGTATATATAGTTTATACCAGGTACAGCACATTATATTCAAAGCACATACAAACGTAATACCATATAATGGTATGTGAACCCAGGAAGAAACAAACAAAATTACACAATGTTTTAGTCACATTTTACAGTTCAGTTCAAGAGGCTTTATTCGAGAATTCTCATAAAAGCATGTACATACATAAATAATCTAAAATATTATTAAATTCATACCTCATGAAATATACAGGCAGTTCAAAATCCAGAAGAGATAGATAAAAACACAATACCCAATACGTTGGTGTAAAACAATTCTAAAATTCTTGTGGTTAGATGTATCCTAAAAATGGAACTCGGTCTAATGGACCATGCCCACCCCATTTTCCTTTTGTTATTTACTACCGGTAGTGCCCTAACCATGAGGTAAAAAAATAAAGAAAAAAAAATACTTATAAACGTATAAATTTATCAGGCATGTTTTCAGGGCGTGTTAGTTATCCCTCTTTTCCACTGTGCAATGGGACTCCAGATCTTACCCCCCAATGCTCTAGCCCTGCATCCTTTCCTGTCGTAAATTGCCTTCTACAGATTGTATGTAGCCAATACCCTCGCAATCCAGGTTTGGAAAGTTGGGGGAGTCTTATCTAGCCACACCTTTGCTATACATATGCGGTACACTGCTGTGGCAATAAAGAGAAACTCTATAGCCTGACCTTCTGCCTCCCCCGCCACCCCTAAAATTATTAATTCTGTCGACAGGGTGGTCTTAACCCCGAGCACTGTATCCAAGAATGTTTCAATTGCCCTGAGAAGAATGTATATTTGTGGACAACTAGCAAAGATGTGTATAATATCTGCATCCTCTGCGTTGCAATGTGGACAAGTTGTCCCAGTCGTGCCCCCACATTGTGCTATTCTGGCGGGAGTGTAGTAGAGGGAGTAGAGAGGTTTATAGTGTTGTGCCTGTAGGGAGGCGGAGCAGAGTATAGTGCGGCCCAAGTCCAGAGAATCCTGAAATCCCTCCTGAGAAGAATCTAATTTCTCTACCCATCTCGCAGCATATTTATCCCTGTCATCTGTTTTAAGTACATTCAATTCTGCATATATTTGTCTAATTGAGCAGTACCCGCTATTCTCTATGCTATCGAGTATTCGATTATGGGCCAATCCAAGAGGGCCCCCCTGTTTACCAGCAAGAAAGCTTCTCACCTGCAGATACTTAAAAAAGCTCCTACTGTTTATTTTAAACTTAGTTTGTAATTCCTGGAACTGGAGCATACCCCCTGTGCCCAATAGATCCCCAACTTTCTGTATGCCGCAGTTCTTCCAGTCTAGCCTGACCAAATCCCTAAATATTTCCCCAGGTAGGGAGGCATTTGTTGTCATGCGAGTATATCTGTTCAATCTGCCAAGCCCAATTTTTTTAGAGAATGCCATCCAAATTTTGTATGCTGCT
This sequence comes from Lissotriton vulgaris, assembly GCF_964263255.1. Lineage (NCBI taxonomy): Eukaryota > Metazoa > Chordata > Amphibia > Caudata > Salamandridae > Lissotriton > Lissotriton vulgaris. Next base: position 1,297,935,685 of record NC_141695.1, on the reverse strand, counting down.
TGTAGAGTCTTAAACTGAGTATGTTTAAAGTAACTAAAGGGGGCGTGGCCAAGATGGCGGGCTGAGCGGTCGCACTCGCTGTGAGCTCCGCCGGACCCGAGCCCTTAACCTCCTAATCTAGCACTGGTCTCCCCCCCGGACCTGTGCATTTGGCGAGATAAAGGCGCTGGATATCGGTGTGGAGGCTGCGAAGGCGGAAATTGCCGGCATCGGACACGGAACGGTCCCGGAGCCCCGGCTGGGTGCCGAGAGGGCCTTTGGCTTGGAACGGAGGTGGAGCCGCGGACTAGTCTAGGTGCCCGCCCGGACTGGTGATTGGGGAGGAACCGTCGCTGCCTCTTGTCGGACACTGACCATCATTGCGGCATCCTAATCTGAGGCAAACTCCAAGGAGCAGAGCAGCTTGGTGTCCGGAGGCGGAGCGTCGAACGGAGAAGCCACGGGGCTTGATGTTACGCAAGGCCGTGGCTTTGGCCTAGTCCCCCGGACGCCGGAGGTGCCGGGAACCGAGTGGTGTTACATTTGCCCGGCGGCCCAGCGAAGGAGCCCTCTGGGTGCGGATCTGCATTACCACGCTTGCGATTACGGAACGGAAGACAGGAGTCTCGATGCTGTGACCCAGGAGGATTCTACACGTGGCGCCGGAAATTGCGGCCTACCTCTCCGAGTATCCCGGAGGTACACAGCTGGGGAGGTTTGGCGGTGACCGGTTTCTGTACCCCCCCCCCCCCCGACAACCTCATCGGCTGCCACCGCTTCATCGCTTTTGAGAGACTAGGGTGGAAGGTGTATTTCCAGTACAAACTTGGGAGTACTGCTGTGACACATTTGCACTACGCCCCGAGCAGTACTGTTTGAGGGGACTCTCTCGGCCAGTTTGCAGCGACCGTCTGCAAAGGAATCTGTGACTCTGCCGGTGGTATAGGCGGTGGCGAGCAGGGGGACCCGGGTGGGACCCCGGTCCCCGGGGGGACCGGATCGTGGTCGCCCCATTGCTTGATGCGGCCTGCAGGAGGGGCGGACTGAGGCCTACACGGAGATTAGCAGTGAGCACGTGGCTGTTGCGGCCTACCGGAGACTCCATTAGTGGCTCTGCACTGAACATTCCAGAAGACACCCCAGTAGCCTCGATGGCGAACAACAAGGGGTCCAAGAAAGGAGACCGCACCCTGCCGGACATGCTGGGCCGGAACGCCGCGAGGCAGGATAGAGGGCAACCGTCTCCGAGCCTTCCGGGCGGCTCTCAGGGAGCGGGTGGAGGGGAGCCCCCGGTCACGAGATCTTTCCTTGAGTCCCTTTTTGGCACCCTGCGGGACGACTTCCAGACCCTTAAACAGGAGGTAGCGGGTGAGGTCCGGGAGATTCGACGTGAGGTGGAAGGCCTGGGGGAGAGAGTGGCTACGGTGGAGGGCGCTGGCCATGCCAGGGACGAGGAGATTACACAATTGCAGCAAGAGGTCATCCGGCTTCGAGACCAGAATCTCGATCTTCAGTCCCATACCGAGGACCTTGAAAACCGCTCCCGGCGGAATAACATCCGAGTCCGGGGTGTTCCATCCCGTGAAGAGGGGGAAGATGTCGCGGCATATCTGCGGGACCTATTCAGAGAAGTGCTGGGGGAATCGGATGACTTCCCTATCCGTATTGATAGAGCGCACAGAGTCGGCTTACAGCGTAGGGCCTCGGCGCCCCCCCCGGACATCTTGGCCTTCCTACCGGACTATCCCTTGAAGGAAAGGATACTCCGTGAAGCACGGAAGCGGTCATCTATGGACTTTAGGGGTCATCGTGTGGCGCTTTTCCAGTACCTTGCAGCATCCACTCTGCAAAAACGCAAGGCCTTTAAAATAGCGACGGATTTCCTTAGGGAGCACGGCACTCAGTACTCCTGGGGGCACCCTTTCCGTCTCATCTTTCGATGGAATGGGACCCTACATCAGCTGCGGTCCCTTCAAGATACGTGTGGGGTACTGGGTATCAATGCTACGGACGATGGAACATTCACTCCTCGCCAGCGCCGTATCACCAGGGATGGTTGGCAGACGATTCCGGGCCGGAGGTCGCCGGCCTCTTCACCGCAGCCGGGCTCGCCTGCTGCGGCCACGGACCAAGACGACGCACCTCGAGCTGCGGTCACCGATGCTGCGCCAACTGATGTGGCGTTAACTGTCTGAATGAACTCCGGGGGGAGATTGACATCGCTATGTCCGTAACGCAGGTTTGGGGGTTCGGGGGGGCGGGGGGCTGGGGGAGTGCGTAGTGGCTGGACGTCCACTTTTTTTGACTTTCCATAGGCCTGTCCGTCATGGACCGGACTTGGACACTGGTTTCTGATGGGATGTTGGGGGATTCCGAGGGTGGAGTTGGGGTTGTTGGGACAGTTCCAGTTATGGGTGGGGACTGGAGTTCGTTTGGGGGAAGGAGGGGGGGAAGCAGTTCTTGGGGGGTTCGGGATGGGGGGGGGGTGGGCACTGGGGAGGGATCCGGGTGTTGGCGGGAAGGGGGGGGGGGGTCGTCCAGTGCACAACGGGGTTCCTTGTCGTTCAGATAATGTGTATGCTTCTTAATTTGCTTAGCTCTGCATGCCTCACTTACAGTTTTGATTTTCTGTTTGCATTGCTGCAGGAAGGGAAGGAGAGGGGACGGGTTATCCAGTGCTTGTTGTTGAATATGGCTATCTGGACATTGGCTGGGCCTCTGGTTCTGCTCGATCATTTCTATCCCACAAGTGATGGTGCTCTGTTCCCTATTGTGTCACCTTTTTCCACTAGTCAACGCTTCTGCCCCTACTGTCCCGGTACTGTGGGGCCTCACTGCTCTTTCCTATTCCCCTTTACATGCCTCCTGACACGTGCAAGGTGGTGACTCTGAATGTTCGGGGGCTGAATAACCCAGTCAAGAGGCGGGCTGTGCTTTCCCTTTTGGAGCACACCCAGGCGGACATCTGTCTCCTTCAGGAGACGCACCTCCTCTCCCAAGACACACACAGACTCCGTTCACATAAGTTCCCTTCACAGTTTTTCTCCTCTTGCACCACTAAAACGGCAGGGGTGGCAATACTAGTGGCCAGGCACTTTCGGGGGGAGGTCCTCCACAAGTTTGCTGAACAGAAAGGCAGGCTCCTTGCGTATCGGTTCAGGATTGGGGGCCTCCTGTTTACGATTGGCTCCTTATATAGCCCTAATGAAAGACAGGACCGCTTTTTGCAGACCGCGATCGAGGACATCACCTCCTCCCACGACCGCTACATCATACTGGGCGGTGATTTTAACATGGTCTTTAACTCTGCTATAGATAGATCAGCGCAACGCTCCCCGCAGGTAGGGGAACTCTCTGCAGACCGTAAGGCCCAGCTAGATGAGGTTGACCTCCTAGATTTGTGGCGACACATGCACCCTACGAGTAGGGATTACTCGTATTATTCCCATGCGCACAAGACGTACGCGAGACTGGACCATCTTTTGGTCACCTCCCCTGTGCTGGCGCTGACATCGGGGTCGGAGATGGGTGTGATCTCCCTCTCGGACCACGCCCCTGTGGAGGCTACCCTGTGTTTGCCGCCGGCCGCTTCTCGGCCCAGAACGTGGCGTCTACGCGATACGCTGCTACACAGGAAGGAGGTGGTGACCCGTGTTGAGGAGGCGATCCGAGAATATCAGTCCCATAATGACAACGCCGATACTAGCCGGGCTACGCAATGGGCGGCAATGAAGGCGGTGATTCGAGGGGAATTCTTGGCAATTTCTGCGGCTGATAACAAAGAACGGCAGGTTAAGAGGGAGGAACTTACAGGTCGGGTTAGAGAATTGGAACAGATGCATCGTAGGACTGGGGCTCCCCGGATCTGGAGGCAACTCAAGGAAGCGAGGAAGCTTCTAGCGGCCTTGGATCTTGACCGGGCGGAGTATGCGGCACTTAGGTTACGTCACACCTTCTATACTGGAGGTGACCGCTGTGGCAAGTTGCTGGCCCACAAGCTTCGGGTGACGTGCCAGAATCAGCTAGTCAAAGAAATCTCGGACCCAGCAGGGAATGTGGAGACGGAGGATGCTCGGATTGCAGCCGTCTTCCGAGATTTTTATAGGGATCTTTATACTGGAGACCCCCCAGATGAGGCGGCTACGACTGCTTATCTAGATTCGGTTATGCTGCCTTCCCTGGCTCCCTCACAGGCGGAGTATTTGGATAGAGACATCCGGATAGAAGAGGTGATCTCTGCTATTGCCAGACTTAAACATGGCAAGGCGCCTGGCCCAGATGGCTTCACGGCCCTTTATTATAAAACCTTCTACACATCTCTGGCCCCGGTGCTCACACATCTTTTCAACTCCTTTGCTGACCCCGGAGCTATCCCACCTGACTTACTCCAGGCTTCAGTCACAGTCATCCCTAAGCCTGGTAAAGATCCGAAATATTGTGGGTCCTACCGACCGATTTCTCTTTTGAACATCGATCTGAAGCTATACACGGGGATTTTGGCCGCGCGCCTTGCTCTTCACTTGCCCGGTCTCGTTGACCCCGACCAGGCGGGGTTTGTCCCTGGGAGACAGACAGTGGACAATACGAAACGGATTGTCCACCTTTTGGAGAAAGCGTCCCGGATCCCGGGAGAACGCATGATGTTAGCGGTGGACGCCGAGAAGGCTTTTGATCGAGTCCGCTGGCCCTTCCTAGAGCAAGTTTTGGTGAAAGCCGGGATAGGGGACAAGTTCAGATCCATGATTCTTAACTGTTACAAGCGACCTTCAGCGGTAGTTCGGGTCAATGGGTTTGCGTCTGCGACCTTTGACATTGAACGCGGTACCCGGCAGGGCTGCCCGCTCTCGCCGTTACTCTTTGCTCTATATATGGAGCCCTTCGCTCAACGGGTGCGTGATAATCCTGCGGTGACCGAAATCCGGATGGGGTGCTTCACACACGCTATTAGCCTCTATGCGGATGACGTCATCTTGTCCATTGATAATCCCCGGACGGCTCTGCCGGTATGTATAGCGGAATTGGACTCCTTCGGAGCGGTGGCGGGGTTTAAAATGAATATGGGCAAGTCGGTGGCCTTAGATATCTCCCTCAGGCCGGCTACCAGAGCCTCCTTACAACTTGGGTTTCCTATGCTTTGGTCCTCGGGGGCGGTACCTTATCTGGGGATTCAGATTGCGCCCACTCTGCCAGCCATGGTTTCGGCCAACTACCAGGCATTAGGAGCGAAGATTAGGGACGAATTAGGGCGGTGGAATCGAGGGACGCTCTCCTGGCTTGGCAGGATAGCTGCTGTCAAAATGACTATTTTGCCACAAGTACTTTATCTTTTCAGAGCCCTGCCACTCCAACCACTGGTTGGGTGGACACCGCAACTGCAGGCGGATGTTTCGCGCTTTGTTTGACAAGGCAAGAAGCCCAGAATGCGCAGAGCCCTCTCGCTGCTGGCCCCCGAGGCGGGCGGTCTGGGGATTCCGGATTTCCGCAAATATTTTCAGGCTGCGCAGCTTCGTTATCTAGTGGAGTGGAGTAGGTGGGAGTCCGATAAACATTGGCTCTTCCAAGACCAAGCGGTGGCGGGGAGACCCCTGCAAGAGATTCCTTTCTTGCGCCGTCCTCATAGGCCTAAAAATCTCTACGCTTCTTTTATTACGAGAGTTCCCCTACGGGTTTGGGACGCTACTAACATCCTCTACGGTCTCACCACGTTCCCGTCCCCGCTCACGCCGCTAGTGGACAATCCAGATTTCACACCAGGGCTAGAGAGAGGGGCGTTCACGCATTGGCGACAGGCGGGGTGTCGAGCACTATGCCACTTGTACGGTCCGGAGGGAGTGATCCCCTTCTCCCAATTCCGTCAGGAGTTTTCGTTGCCAGAGAGCGACAGATACCACTATATGCAGGCCCGCCACTGGGCCCTCCAGCCGCAAGTAAGGGAGTCGGCTGATAGGCTTTTCCTTCCCTACAAAAAATGGCTTTTATCCCGCACATCGGATGCTAAACTGATCACGGACCTTTATAAGCTACTGCAACCACCTGCAACACACAGTTATCACCCCGGGAGGGAGCGCTGGGAAAGGGAATTGGGGAGGACCCTAAGCCCTAAGGAATGGGAACACATATCCTACAGAGCACGGCACTCGGCATACCACATGGGGCTCACTGACACTCTAACTAAGGTCTCCACCTACTGGTATTACACACCTGAACGAGTCCACGAATTTGATCATAATAAAGATGACACGTGTTGGAGGGGGTGCGGGCTCCGGGGGACTCTCACGCACATTTTGTGGGAATGTCCGCTGCTAGAGCCTTACTGAAAAGAGGTGCTGGATAATATTGACACACACTTTGACATCGAATTGCCGCGCTTTCCTGCTTACACCTTGTTGGGGCTTCCGAACGGCTTGATGTACCCCCTCAGATCCAGTAAAGGCAGACAGATTGCGATAGCCCTAGGTTCTGCAGTCCAGAACATTTTAATACACTGGCACACGGCTACGATTCCGTCTATCACTGGTTGGCTTCATAGGCTGTGGCATGTGTTAGGGATGGAGAGGATGTCACTCACAGTAGCAGGGGATGTGAACCAATTCAGGGAGCTTTGGCAGCCATTTCATTCCCTATTGCTCACGGAATTTAGAGAACTCACCTGCCCTAGGTACCTCCGTCTTCTGCGGCTTCCGGGCCCAATGGAGCCTGCCTAACGCTCTGCTACTGGTCCCCCTTTTTTCACGTGAGGCATGGCCTGCTGTATTTTCCTATTGCTCTAGGACGGTGCACTGGACGAGGGGTGGGAGGGGGGGAAGGGAGTTGGGGGGAGGTAATTGGGTAGTTGGGGTTTGGGGTGGGTTTGTGTGGGGAAAGTCATTTCATATTGTGGCAGAACATGATGTATAATTCACGCGGGGCACGACCCGTTAGGATAATCTTGGCTGAAAATGCATTTGCACTTTGTGGGTCTTTTCCGCCCTCCTGTCTTGCTCTCTTGAAGATATGTCTTGTCCCAATGTGTTATGTTGAATAAAATACTTTAAACCTAAAGTAACTAAAATCAATAGTGTTTACTAAACAATTTTCTGCATCTCTACCCAACAATGTGATATAGACATTTTTACTTGTAGCACTATTCCCGGATCTTCATCCCCATCTCTTGCCCCCCATTAATCCCTGGAAATATTGTAACGCCGATGCCCAATAATATAGCCTAAAGTCTGGGGCCCCCATCCGCCTCTTTTTCTTGGTAGGATGATGTGGCGATAAGCCCTTCTTGTTTTCCCTTGTGCCCAGATGAATCTATTCAGTGTCTGTTCTATTTTGTTAAACCAGGCGTGCTCAAAAAACAATGGGATTGCTCTAAATATATACAAAAACTTTGGCAAAATAAGCATTTTAATGACATTAATGCGCCCCACTAGCGTTCGGTGCAGGCTGTGTATCCTTTCAAGGTCCCTTTTGACTTTAGTTATTATTGGCTTCATATTTATTTCTACTAGGCTAAGATCTGATGTTACGCTAAACCCTAGGTATACTGCAGCTGGGACCCCCCGTCTTACTGACACACTGTAAATTGGTTTTTAACTATTTGTGTCTTCCCTTTGTTTATCACGTACCCAGAGATTACCCCAAACGACGTCGCCTCCAATTCTATCTCTTCGATAGCCTCACTTGGGGTTGGGGTAATAATAGCGACATCATCTGCATAAGCAAATAGTTTGTAGTCTATTCCATACATACTGACTGGGGGGAAATTGATGTTGCGTTCAAGCCTTCGAAGCAAGGGATCCAGATACAGGGCAAAGAGCAACGGTGAGGAAGGGCAACCCTGCCTGGTCCCCCGCTTTATCTGCAGGGTATCTGTGAAGCCTTTGTTGATTTTTACCCTGGTAGAGTGCTCTTTATATAAGGCCTGAACAGCCCTTATGTATCCTGTCCCAATGGCCCACCATTCCATAACCTTCCAGAGGTAGTCCCAGGAGACCCTGTCAAAGGCCTTCTCTGCGTCTAAGAGAATAGCCGCAGCAGGGTCCCCTGAGACCTCAGCGGCATCCAATAATGTGATCATCTGCCTTGTATGCTGTGTAGTGCCTTTCCCGGGAATAAACCCATGTTGCGCTGTACTCAGTAGGCTCTCAATTACCCTCCCTAATCTTGTTGCCAATATTTTTTAATACATTTTTGCATCCGCATTCATCAATGTAATAGGTCTGTTGGAACCCGGTGCCAGGGGAGGTTTGTCTTTTTTTAAGATCACTATTATGTCTGCCCCCCCCCATGAAGAGGGGATAGAGTTCCCTTGCTGTGCTTGTAGTAAGGTCGAGTGAAGGTCTTTGAACAGTCAGCCCCTAAAGGTTTTGTAGAATTCTGCGGGTATTTGGTCTGGTCCAGCAGCCTTCCCCGAGGGGAGTTTACCCATGACTTCCTCCATTTCCTGGAGTGTAATTGGGAGATCCAGCTCTCCTTTCTCCTCCTCGGGCAGTGCTGACCGTGGAATGCCTTCTAGGTACTCTGTGACCCAGTTTGCCAGGTTTGGCCATTGTTGATCATAAAGAGATGCATAAAACACTCTGAATATTTCCCTAATAGTCTCCGGACTACTTGCCACTCTCCCCTTGCCATCTGAAATTTCCTTAATTTCCCCTGCTGCTAGTTTCTGTCTTGTTCGAATTGCCAGTATATGCCCAATCCTCTAGCTGAACTCATAACCTTTTTCTCTCTTTGTTAAATAATCACTGGCTGCCTTGCTTGAGATAGCTTCGCCTACCTCTGCTTTATTAAGGTCAATCCTTAAGAGGATATCCTCCAGGGGGCCCTTTCTTTCTATAACCTTAATCAATTGTTCTTCTAATTTTGCCAAATCTTTGGTGCTTTTCTCTACTCTGGCCCTCTCCTGTCTGTTCCTATACAGCGTATAGCTTAATGTTTCCCCTCTAATACCGGCCTTAAATGCATCCCAGGCGACCCCTGAGTTAGCACTCCCTCTATTGATTTCCCAAAATGCCACTATCCACTCCTGTATATATTTAATGTATTTTCCATCCTTCAGGAGAGCTCTCTCAAATGTCCAGCTTGATTCTTTCTACGGGAGGTTTCCTAATGTCAATGTTAATACTAGCGGGTTATGATCTGACATAATTCTTGGTAGCTTATCAATATGACTGTTGTTTACCAGAGAGCTCGAGATAAAAAAGTAATCCAATCTAACAGTAATCTTATTGGGGGCCGAGTAGAATGTGCTACCGGTGCCGACAGGATTGTGCTGGGCCCACAGATCCACCAATGCGTTATGGGTGCCAGATTTAATATTGCTTGGCAGGTCCGCCTCTTCCTACCCGAGTAATTTTGTCCCACCACTGTGCATAAACCGTCCAACCCATTGATATTAAAATCCCCACAACAGACTACCAGCTCGGGCCATTAAGGGAGCTCGGTATCCAAGAATTCAAATATGTCTGGATCATCCTCAGTGGAGCCGTAAACTGAGACTAACGTGAACATTTCACCCCTGGTTTTACCTTCCAGCATTGCCCACCTACCCCATTGATCTTCTTTTTTCCTTCTGGTCTCAACATCCCCCTTTTTAGCTAGTATGGCCACCCCTCTTGTTTTAGTCCCCTGTTTGGTGCTTGCCAATACTTTGAAGCCTAGTTGTTCCAGCAGGTATCATTTAGTTCCCTCAATATGGATCTCGTGGAGGCATATTATATCTAAACGCATTGTTCTCAACAAGGCCGCCACCCACTGCCTCTTGTTCCCATCATTTAGGCCACAAGCATTAATAGATGCTATTCTTATGCTCATTTTTTATTGCTGAAAGTTTCCTCTTCTTCTGCCTATCTTGCCTTTTGTTCTTCATACTTGCCCCTTGCCTAGTAGTGTAATTAAAGCCTATGTAGTGTTGTGCTATGTTGAAATGTGCTGTGTTAGTCCATCCGCCACCATCTGCTCCACCTACCAACCCCCCTCCCTACCCTCCTCTCCCAAACCCCCCTCGAACCCTTTGTTTACCCTCCCCCCCTTTTACAGGCAAATAGGTCAGTCGTGACCTATGTGTGGCTGCTATTGGGTCTCGGTTGTCGCACCCCACCCATGCTTCAAGCCCCTTACTCCTGCAGATCATCTGTTAATTATAGCTACCCCCCTTCTGCCCTTTTAATTCATCCAAGAAATGCTTTGCCTTAACTTCCGAGAAGAACATTCTCGCATGCCCCCTTGTGAAACCTTTAGCCTGGCTGGGAACAAGAGGTATGCCTCTGAGCCTAAGTCCTGGAAGGGCGTGATTAACTGCCTAAGTTTCCACCTCCTTTCTACCGTTACATGGCAAAAATCAGGTCACGCAAAGAAAGTGGTGCCGTTGTGTGTCCTTTTTGAGTCCGGCCTGGCCTTGTCCATAATCTCTTGCCTCAGCAGATAATTTCCTACGTACACAAGCATAGCCCTGGGCAAGCTTTCCTGGCGGCGTCCCCTCTTTTTTTCTGGGTGAGGGGGAACCTATGAGCCCTTTGAACCTCAGTCTTCCATTGCCACTGCGCCTCGGGAAAGGCCCCCTTTAACAGATTAATCACGAACCCCCTAGAGTCCTGCCCCTCCACCCCTTCGGCCAAGCCAAGGAGTCTAACATTGTTCTGCCGCTGGCGGATTTCGAAGTCCTCCATTTTCCATTGTAGATCCTCTGCCATCTTCTCCTGAGTTGTTTTAAAAGTTTGCCAGTCTGCCATGTCGTCCTCTAGTCAACCAGTCCTTTCTTCTACATGCGTAACTCTATCCGCCACCTCTTCATATAGGTTGTTCACCTTCCTAAGTGATGTCTGAATTTTTTTGGCAGCCTGCCTTGCTCTCCGGCTTTCAGCTCTGGCTTCTCCCTGCATTCGTGTCAGGGTATTGAATAATAAGTCCATTGAGGCATGCTGTGGTGAAGTCCCTCCGAGGGTCTCTCCTGTCCCTGGCGGCTGGGGATTATCTTCCTGATATACATGAGATGTTGCAGAATAATCCCAGAGGAGTCTTTTGCTCGTATCTGTGGAGGACTCTAAGGCCTGCCGCCTTGCTTTGGATCTCCTTTTTTTGTGTACTTTTGCCCTCTGAGGTGGTAGAGCCAGTGTCTGAGCTACCCCCTGAGCTGCATTTGCTAGAGAGTATCGATTCGGAGTCCTCGTTTAGATAGAAAAAAACACTCTCCCTCGGGTGACCCCCCTCCTTTATCTAGCCTCCCGTGACCTTGGTCCATTGTATTTAGGCTTTGTGCAGCCAAACTCACCTCACTTCCCCATTTTTTTGCAGAAGGGTAAGGAGTGCTCAGCCCTGCTTCCAGTTGCAATAAGGCATCCAACATGTCCGAATTACCCCGTTTCATCGATTCTCCCTCTGTGTCAAACTCTGCGCACGCCTCCTGGCTCTTACCGGTGCTCGCTGCTTTGTCAGGCTGTGCGTCTGCCTCCTTCCCTGCTGCAAGGATCGGGCGTTGCTTGGCAACCACGCTGCTAGCGTCCTCGAGGATGGCTCCTCCCTGGTCTGTGCTTGCATCCGAGTGAGCAGGCTGCTTTGGCTGTGGGATCCGGTGGCCTGATGTTGAATGCTTCTGTGAGGGTAGGTTGTCTTAAGATTGTATCTTTTGGGGTCGTTCCTTCTTTCACGATTGTTTGTGATCGTTGTACTGGGGTACAGCACACTTCTTCTCCACTTCTTGATCCGTAGCCTTAGCACGCAGCTCCGTCTTTTTTTCCCCCTTCTTCTGATAGGACTTTGCTGGAACTATCGGGGCTGCTGGCTTCCTTGTCGTGCCAGTAAGTCTCTGATTCTGTCCCGAAGCGGCCTTTCTGCTCTGTTTCTCTGGCGGGGGTTTAGCAGTGCTGGGGAGCTCCAATGAGGGCTTTTCCTTCTCCTGCCTCTGTGAGCGGAGAGACATCGCGAAGGCAGCCTTGAAGCTGGTGACTGCCTGTATCAGTTTAATCAAGCCTGATTTCAAAGTTCCAAGGACCGCTAAGATCACCAAGTTGGCACTCCGTTTTTCAGGCCTCTAGGGGAACACAATATGCTGTATCAGTATTCCATCTGCATCTTAGTCAGGAGAGGGATTTGATGCGACTGCCCTCTACGACCCAGCCCCACAGTTGCTATCATTTTGGATGTCGAAAAGGCCTCCAACAAAGTTGATTTGAACTACTTGAAAGCAACACTTGATAAATTTAATTTGAACAGGATACAAGGCAAGGCTGTCCTCTTGCCCCCTCTCTATTCCTCCTTGCAATTGAACCTTTTCTTTACCAACTTAGGAACAATAACCAGATCACAGGAATACGTTTCAACAACTGCACGGTCAAAATACCTGCTTATGCGGATGACCCCCTTGATAGATTAATTTTCTGCAGGTTTTCTGCAGTATCTCGCAATAAATTAATAAGGACAAGACTGAATTAAAAATCTTGAACAACCTTGGTGGGAAATAAATTATTGTCAACTCAGGTCTCTTATGGCAAGCTAACTGCTTCAAATACCTTGGCTTAGATTTCACGGAAGATCTGATCACCACCCTTCCGACCAATGAAAATTCTCTCTTCAAGAAAATCTCTTCATTATTAGATGGTTGGTCACCTACATTTTTATCTTGGTGGGGAAGAGCAGAGACATTAAAAATGATGATTACTCTTCTTGTCAACTATCTAGCAGTATGCTACCAATGACGCTCTCAAATGACTTCCTGAACAGGATCTATAAACTTTTTAACAGGTTCCTTTGGCAAGGTAAGAGACCCAGAATATCAATGAAAAAACTTTGATTGCCAAAAGAAAAAGGTGGTCTGGACCTTCCAAACTTTAGGAACTATCATGGAAATAGGGATCTAACTAGCTAATCCCCAAGCGGACTACACTCCAGTCTGGTTGGACATAGAAAGATCAATCATCAATGACATGCCTTTGCCTGCTCTCCTCACTATGGATATATCTTCCATCCCCCATTCAAAATATATTTTGTTCAACACATTAAGAGCCCTACTATGCCTGGAACACTTCTCTACACTAAAAACGAACCAGGCCTCTCTCTGGCACAACCCAAACTTGAAGGTTGATGGAGAGATGCTCCATTGGGAACATTGGTCTAAAAGTGGCATATTTCTAGTCAAAGACCTTTTTACAGGGACCCTCCCCCTAACTTTCTCCGTGATTCAGTCTCGACATGGGCTACACCCGATAGATTTTTATAAATTCCTAAAACTAAAATCACTTCTCACTTTGTGCTCTATTAATCCTTCCCCCCCTGCAATTTTCTTAAAGTTGTTTCAGCTACTAAAGTCAGGTCACACCGTCGACAGGGCGGAAAATCGGCAGACGGTCTTCCAGTGTGCCGCGGTAACCCCAACATACTAAAATGGTGGGGGAAATAGGTGGCGGGTGGGGAAGGATGTACGGCGGATGGCCAACGTCCCGCCCTACATCCTAATAGACCCCTTAAGGTCTGATCAAGAATTTGGCAGATGCATTATCATTTCTATGTCACTGAGGTACTGATCTGTTTGTCCAGAGCTATATAGACGACGTGCTCTGCATTTGGACAGGAAAGCAAGAAGAACTGTTGTTGTTCCTTGACTGGCTGAACCAGCAGGATGCCAGCCTTAGATTCACTTGGACTTACAGTCACAACATGGCAATATATTTAGATCTTCTGATAGAAGCTAAGAACGATGTCATCACTGCCCGCGTTCACTGAAAACCTACGGACCGGAATTCCCTGCTCCTATATGATTCTTACCACCCCAGGGCATTGAGAGACAATCTTCCTGTAGGGCAGTTTTTGCGGTACAAGAGGAACTGTTCCTCCACTGAGGTCTACATGGAACAGTCTCAGGGCCTAGTGGCGAAGTTAAAACAGAGAAAATATCCCCCCAGGGTGATAAAACATGCCAAAAAGAGAGCCTTGAACACCCCGTGCAGTGTCCTTTTGGAGAAACAAGTCAAAGAAGAGGACGATTGTGTTCCAATAGTTATGACCTTTGACCCATTGGCAACTAAGATCAGGCAGTCTATTTGTAAACATTGGACCTTACTTTATAATAAAGATTTTGTCATGCAACGCCCGAGATTCACCTTTAAGAGGTCCAGCAACCTAAAGGACAAACTTGTTCACTCCTGTGCACTGGCTGTACCTAAAGGGAAAGAGACCACCATCCCTAGGGGACACTTCCCATGTGGAACTTGTTCTGTCTGTCCCCTTACAAAAAAAACCTTGAGTGTAACATTAACATCAGGGAGGGATTGGCATTTGAATCATTTCAGCAATTGTAATACCACAAATGTGGTGTACAGATTGCTTTGTGAATGTGGCCTTCAATATATAGGCCTCATGTCTAGAAAAATCAAAACAAGAATACAACAACATCTGAGCACGATACAATCTAGGAAACTGACAACAAAATTAGTACAACATTGCTACACAACAAAACACAGTTTCACTTGGGTAGTTCTGGAGAAAGTGCTAGGCAATCCCCACAACATAGATAAGATCCTCCTGTCCAAAAAACGAGATGGATCTACCAAGAAAGAAGTGAGCAGCAGGGGTTAAACGAGATTACAGAATGGAATAAGGTTGGTTAAATTATCAGGAGCATTAGCAGGATTGCTTGAGATGTGCCTTGGTACCAGCTTTGGGGATTCTACTTGTCATATCTCTCCCCGTTAACCTCTGATGTAATGGCCGTAGATATCATAAGTCTGGGTGATAAATATGCCATTTGTGAACAACTGACGGTTTATGAAAAAGTTTGCTGATTTTTGAACTACCAATGAATGTCAACTTTACCTTAGTATGAAGTAAAAATAATATAAGTCATCATGGTAGACACCCACTTTGTTCCTTGTACGCTAATGCAGTTGTTGTAATGTGATTAACGTCTTGTTCCGTGAGGTGTCAGGCTGAGAGACATTTACGGGAGGCGACTGCATGAGCGAGGTGAGCGTTTATTTAAACGTGTCCGCACAGTGAAAAACGTCTCGTTCCGTGAACTGTCAGCCTGTGAGACATTTACGGGAAGCGACTGCAAGGGCGAGGTACTCTTCTGTGAAGTCGGCGATCTTGAGCCCGACGTTTATCACGGATTTCTGGTGATTTCAAAAGGAAAAAACGGCATCCAAGTATTTACAAGGCCGTTCTTCTTTCCCATAATATGAGCAAGTCGTGTTGAGTAAAGATTTGATGTGGGAGAAGTACTTAATTGAAAACGCGTGTGAAGTCTGTCAGCGGTTGACAGCCAGGCGCGGCGCCCCGGTGTTCTGTCAGCTGCGCGCAGTGAGGCAGAGGAGCGTGCGCGAGTGCATTTCAGCCAGGAGAAGGCACACTGAGAACATCTCGGCGCACGGATGGCAATGTGCGTGTAACCAGGAAGCATCAGATCGTGAGAGAGCTTGAGCACATTCCTGAAGGGAAGCCTGGTGTAATCGTTTAGGTTGGCAGCACGCTAATAGGCACAGCTGAAGGGAAGCCTATTGGTGTTGAAGAAGGAAAAAAAAATATATAAAATAAAACCACGCTGACAGGTACAGCTAAGACTCAGGAAGCCTGTCAGGGTTTACTTCCTTGATAGTTCACGCTGATAGGCACAGCTGTTGGAGGACTATGAGGCGATAAGTGTCTGACATTGACATTGGAAACTGAGTGCGTTGATAGGATTAATATTAATTCTGAAGTAAATATTCTCAGCCTGTATACGTGCAATCCTGTGAAGGTGGGGGAAAAGCATAAAAGTGTGTACACTTTCCTGTTCGCTCACAAGTTATGCAAATTGGTTAATGATTATTATATGTAAGTATTGAGTTTGTAACCTTAGTACGTCGTTCCTCCTCTATCCCCACTCATATACATACACTTCAGCGCTTACCACAAGCTTAACTCATTTAATGGCAACAGCAATGTCAATGTCCCAACCACCTCCCTTCCTAAATGAGGATGGAGAACCCCTCACTCCGTGGAGGAATTGGGTAAGGATATTTGAGTCCTATTTAATAGCTATTGGTGGCAATAAGTTCTCATCTGTGAGAAAACTACACATATTGCTACATAACTTAGGGAAGCATGCTAGAGAGATATATGACAATTTACCTGAAATTGCTAGCAAAAGCAGTAGCGGAGGTGTGGATGGTGATGCACCACCTGATGTATATCAAGTCACTTTGTTAAAACTAGATGCACAGTTTGGGAAGAAGATTAATGTTGTTTTGGAGCGACACAAATTCTTTTCAAGGTCTCAAGGAAAGTATGAGAGCATGGTAAATTATATAGGAGTCCTTAGTGGTTTATCTTCCACTTGTGATTTTGGAAACCTTACTGATTCTCTGATCAGAGACCAATTGGTTAGATGTACATCAGATAAAAAGATACAAGAAAAGTTATTAGCAGATGCCCCAGATTTGAAAAAGGCTGTGGATATAGCAAAAAGCATTGAGCACACAGCCTTCTGCATGAGTGAGATGAAGGATGCTGTGGAAGTAAAACATGTATGTGAGGAAGAAATACTGAAAGTATCAACAAAGCATGACAAAAGCAAAAATGTACCAAGGGGGAGTTCTTTTCAAAGGGATGAAACCCAAAAGTTAAAATGTTTCCGTTGTGGCAATCCCAACCACCTAGCTAATAGTGTGAGGTGTCCAGCAAGGAGTGCTATGTGTTGAAATTGTAACAAACGGGGACATTTTACCAAGGTGTGTCATGAAATGAAAAAAGATGTGGCCCATGTTATTTTTGATGAGGAGGAACCTAGAGGTGACATTGTATTCCAGGTGAATGAACTTCTTGAGAGTTCTGATTGCAATTACCCGGAGTGTGAGATTTGGCTTGACAATGTACCCTATAATGTATATGCTGATTCTTGTTCATCTTACACACTCATAAATGAAACCACATTTAAGGCAAGGTCTGTTGAAAAAGAATATGAACTATTAGATCCAGACATCAACTCAGGAGGATACAACCGTGACACCATACCCCTGGTAGGAATGGTCATTATGCACATCAAATTCAAGGATAGAGTCACTGTGGGAAAAGTATATTTAACAAAGAAAGGATCGTGCTTACTGGGGTGGAAAGATCAAAAAGACCTTGGCATCAAGTTAGATCCCAATGCCTCTGAGCCAGTATACTTGGTAGAGCAACCAAGCATAGGTACAGAAGTGTGTGAGGATTTCCCCGAGGTATTTTCAAATGAGTTAGGACTGTTGAAAGGTTTCCTCCATAAGATAAAATTGAAGAAGCATTGTAAGCCCACGGTACATAAAGCAAGATCGGTACCATTAGTGGTGAGAGATTCTCTGAAAAATGAACTGGAGAAGTTGGAATCCATTGGGGTAATTGAAAAAATTGAGAGCTCGGAGTGGCTCGCCCCCATTGTGTTAGCTTCAAAGGGAGGTGGCAAAGGGATTCGTTTGTGTGTGGATCTCAGGGACCTAAATGCTAACATCTGGGTGGAGAGGCAAATAAACCACGAAAACAGAAGATAGGTAACGTTCTAGTGTTCCTCTGCAGTGGATCCATTTGCAAGTTCAGCTCCATCCATTTTGTTGCCTCTTGCAGGTCTTTGAAGAATTCTGTAGTGGCTTTGTGAATAATCTTAAGCCGTGCTGGGAACAGCAGAGAGTATTGAATGTTCCGACTCCGTAGTAGTCTCATTATCTCGAGGAAAGACGCTTGTTTTCGCTGAACTGCTCTGGAGCGATCTGGGAAGAGCATGACATGTTTTTCTTCCACTGTGATGGGGTTGTTCTGTCTGGCAGCTCTTAGTATGGCATCCCTGTCCTGAAAGTGGAGCAACTTTACCAGCATAGGGCGAGGAAGGGAGCCCGGGGGGGGTGGGGGGGTTGCTCCGATACTCTGTGTACCCTTTCAATTGGGAAGTTTTTTTTTATTTTAAAAGACCTTTATTAACTGTAATGCCAATGTTGCCACTTAAGCACATACAAGCACACATTGCATGGTATCTACACATCACCGAGACAGGATAACCTGATGGTTTACACAGCCATTTCAGCCGGCATCCCGGAGGCCCGGCGGCGAGATGAAATTGCACTAGCTCAAGAGTACAAAGAGTGATATCATCTTGGAAGCGGTGTGAAGTGCGGCATGACAACTTGTAATCCTCTGACGAATGCTTGTGATCAAGGTCTTAGGAAGAGGAAACGGTCAAAAAGCTACCAAAACCCCCACCCCCAACTCCCCCCACCCCCCCTTGAGTGTGCCTGTGGAATTGCCTATGTGCACTGGGTCGTGGAAAAGACTTGGTGTACCTGATGTGTGCCCTACCCTATCCCCAACCCTAGAACGACAGCCCTCCCCGATGATTATCTAATCACACCCCTAATGGTACCATGAACTGCCAGCCAACCCTGTCCCACCTCACCGCCCCTACCCCGCCTCTCCCAAAGTGGGAGCCCCGTGATTGCCCAGCCCCCTACTCCGATACTTGGTCCTGAAGTTCCGCCACCTCAGAGGTTTCTGAACCGCCTTCCTCTCCCATCTGCAAGTATTCCTGATAGAGGCCCCAAAAGTTTTTCGGTCTGCTCCTAGGGGGAAGTAAGTCACTGTATAGTTCAGTTTGAGTACTGCAGTAAAGTAAATCCCCTGCCCATCTTTTCTTGGTGGGGAGAGGCCCCCTCATCCAACAACTCGCCACCACTCTCCTGGCTATCAGCAGCGCCATGTCGGCCAGACGGCGTAGAGATGGGGGGGAGTAACTTAGAGTAACCTAGTAGTGCCAATTCTGGACTGCGAGGCAGTTCCTCTCCCAGTATCTGATCAAGTTCAGAGAAAACTTCCCCCCAAAAAGCCTTTATGGGCAGTGCCATGCCATGTGGAAAAAGTCGGCAACCGGCGTACGGCATCGTTCACACTCCGCCGGAGGCCATATCGGTGCAGTCGTTCAGGGGTGTAATACACCCGCTGTAGGAACTTGAAATGCACCAACCTGTGCCTGCCATTGAGGGAGATTTTACGTGTGCTGGAACAGCAGTAACGCCACATGTTGTCGTCAATGGGCGACTGTAAATCTTCCTGCCATGCTGCCCTGGCTTTAGAATGGAGCAGTCGTTGGTGCGCCACTCCCAGCTTGTTGACGTGTGAGATTAATTTAGCTGGCGTTTTATTTTTTATGACATAGGTCAGTTCAGGGACCTCCTCCGGCTCCTCCATGGCCGGACCCAGTGCCTCCCGGAACGCCGAGCGCAGCCTGTGGAACTGAAATTTCTGGAGTAATGAAGGGCCCGATGCTGTGGAGGTGAGTTGCCCTCAGTAAACAGGTCCTCCATCTTCACAATTCCGAGAGAACGAAGTGCCTCAATGACACCCTTCTCCCCTAGGGGGTCCAGCCAGAGCGCCCATTCGATCGGCATCAGAGGGGAATACAATATAGTACAGCCGCGGGCGCGAGCCAGGGCATGCCATGCATGGTTAGTCGCCTTAAGGGAATCCAGTCGACCGACAGAGCGATCCACCGGGAGGCAGATCGTGGCAGGCAGGGGGAGCGGGTCTGCAAACAGCTTCTCTAGGATCAAATGCGGCGTGTGTGCGTCACCGTGAACCCATGAATGTAGGTGGGCTGCCTGCGCTATCCGATAGTAGCGTTCCAAATCGGGAGCACCCAGACCCCCCATCTCGCAGGGGAGAATCAGCGTCGCCCACTGTATCCTGGGCTGCTTGCCACCCCAGGCCAGTCGGATTAGGACTTGTGTGAGCCGCATAAAAAAGTCCTTCGATAGGACCACCGGGATGTTTGTGAAAAGGAACAGAAACCGAGGTAGCACAATCATTTTCATGATGGCGATCCTGCCTAGGAGAGATAACGGAAGTTTACTCCATGTGTCTACATCATCGACTAGCTTATTGAAAGCCACACCATAATTATCCCGGACCAGGACCTCCGGATCAGTGTGCAGTCGGATACCCAAGTACCTGACCGAGTCTGTGGACCACTTCAGGGGGTACTCCATTTCGAAGGGATGTGTCACTGGGGTGAGAGGGAAGGCGATAGATGTATCCCAATTCACCCGGAGCCCTGAGAGTGAGCCAAAGCGGACCACCTCCCGGAGAACCGCGGACAAGTTCGACTCCGGGTTGCGGATGTACAGCAAAGTGTCGTCAGCGTACGTAGATATACCTATTTTGTAGGTGGGAAAGTTTATCCCCTCCAGGCTGTGGTACTCCCTGATAGCGCAAGCCAGAGGCTCCGCCACCAGCGCGTATAGGAGAGGTGAGAGGGGGCAGCCCTGCCTAGTGCCCCTACTGATATGGATCGGTTCCGACACCCTGTCTCCTAATTTCAGCCTGGCCGACAGACGGTGGTACAATGCGCCGATCATCTGCAGGAACGGTTCGCCCAGGCCAAGTTTCCGGAGCACCCGAATCATAAATGGCCATTCCACAGAATCGAATGCTTTCTCCATGTCCAGGAAAATCGCTAGAGCCGTATTCTCCTGTCGGACATGTTACATCGTCCCCAGCACAGTGCGTATATTGTACGTTAGGTTTCTGCAGGGGACAACAAACCCGGACTGTTCAGGCGCAACGAACTCGGGGACCAAGAGAGCCAGCCGATTGGCCAGCACCTTGGCATATATCTTGGCGTCCACGTTTAGCAAGCTGAGAGGCCTGTATGAGCTGCAGAGGTCCGGCGGTTTCCCCGGCTTCAAAATGGTGACCAGCAAGGCCTCACGCATAGTGAGGGGCATCTCACCATCCTCACAGATCGTATCGAAGAGGGAGATCAGGTGCGGAAGCAGGATATCTTTGTAGGCTTTGTAGAAGCCCACCGTGAGTCCGTCAGAGCCCGGTGCACTGCCCGCTCTCATGCCGGAGAGGGCCTCCAGGATCTCGTCTTCCTGAATGGGGGACATCAAAAATTCCCTGTCCGAGCTCGGCAGGAAGGGCATGGCGATGTGGTCGAGGTAATCGGCCATTTCATCCTCTGCGCCCTGTGTCCTGGACTGATAAAGTTCGGCGTAATAGCGCCTGAAAGCGAGGAGGATTTGCTCCTCATCGGTGACCACTTCACCCTCCGGAGAGCGCAGTTCGTCGATCACTAGTGGTCTCCGGGAGCCTCTAACCATTCAAGCCAGAAGAGCGCCCGGTCTGTCCCCCTCCCCGTAGACCCGGGCTGTAGCATATTTTCCCATGTAGAGAATCTCCCTGTCTGCCAGTGTCTGATACTCCGACAGCAAGGGTTTGAGTCCCGAGTGAGTGTCAGGCCCAGGGTCCTGCAATTGCCGGTCCTCTAGATCTGCCAGCCGAGCCTCCAGTGCTGCCAACTCTCGTCGAATGGTACGCAGTACACTGGAATGTTTAGACATAGCCATGCCTCTTATATAAACCTTGAATGTCTCCCATATTGTGAAAAAGTTGTCGACAGTGCCCAAATTAGTAGCGAAGAACTTATCAATGTCGTCAGCCAATTCGCCCCAAAAGACGTCGTCCAGCAGGGCGAAGGGGGGGAACCTCCAGGTGAAGGAGGGGATACCCTTCCTAGCGGTGGAAAGATGCAGCAGAATGGGGGAGTGGTCTGAGAGGGTACGCGGGAGAACCTCACAGACACTAATACTGCCCAGTACAGGTGGTGTTGCCAACCAATAGTCTATTCTGGTATGGATATTGTGATATGCCGAATAGTGTGTGAAGCCACCTCTCGTGGGGTGTTTATCCCTCCATACATCAACCAGGTCTAGTTTGATCAATTCAGCTTACATGTAGGCGGCAGAGGCCACCGGTCTACGAGCAGGGCCAGAGGAGCGGTCCACCACGGGGTCAAAGACAAAGTTAAAATCACCTCCCCATAACATCCCGGGTTGTGCATGAGATCTACAGTGTGCGGACAGGACAGCATAGAAGTCTGGGTTATCGTAATTGGGGCCGTAAACATTGACAATCAGTAGGTCAATCCCTTTACCCACGCACCTAGCAAGGACAAACCAACCCTCTGTATCCTCCACCACCGGGATCAATCTTAGTTGTGAGGATGGGCTGACCCAGGTTAGTACTCCCCGTGAATGTGTTGTGAAGCCTGCCGCCACTGTGTTTCGTGCCAACCCACGAGACTTCAACATCCTACTTTTGGTGGGCAAATGTGTTTCCTGCAGGAGGGCCAGGTCAACATGGTGTCGGTGTAGGTAGCTAAGGACCGTCCTCAATTTGCGGTAATCGTTCAGGCCCCGTACATTCCAAGACATCATTTTCAGTGTGTGAGGGGCATATGTAGCGTCATTCAGTGCGGTATTAGACATAACAAGGACATCTGAACCATCACATCGTCGGGGATAGCGATAGCGCCATTCCCTGAGTCGGGGGCAACCACTAGCGGCACTGTATATCGAACAAAGTGCAGTAAATCACATTGCGCCGCCTTTGCCAACAGGCACTTCAGTCCAAGTACAATTCCACACAGCATTTCACTCAATGCAACTCCGAACTCCCCATAACCAGTGAAACAGAAACCCCCTTCAGCAGCCCCCCCATCTCAACCACCCGCTCCCCTGCCCACCCACAGCCGACCACCCCAACCAGGTCAGACAGGTCCCGATCCCACCCCCCATCAACCCGAAATTAGCAGATTCTAGAACGTTCTGAAAACCGACTCCCAAGGGAGTCACACAGCCAAAAGCACCGGGCAGAGTACGCCTGCTGGGAACAGTACTTCCTACTGTTCTGTCGCACAAATCAAGTTCGTCTCTCAGGCCTGCCCCCGCTGGTAACTCAGTGTCCGCGGCAATTTACTCCAAAATGCCCCCCCCACCCTACCGACCTCCCGAAAGCAGATCGCTGGCCAGCGCGGACCCACACATGGCAATGCCCCCCTCCCCACCAATAGCGTGCATCAGCACAAGTCCAGGTCATCGGCCTGCTCCAGTCGGGAGTCCACTTGTCTAGTACACTGTTCCAACCCAGTAGGACTGATAGTTACAGTTCAACCCAAACTTACTGCCCCCCGGGGGGGTGGTTCAGCTTCTCCGATTGAGGGACAGTGCCTTCCCGTATTGAAGAGAGCAGCGTACACCACAGGGACCCACTTAGTCCTGCTCCTCCATGTGGGATGCGGAGCTGGAGTCATCCTCATTGTTCTTCTGGGCTTCCTTGCGTTCCCGGGTCCATTCCTTCAGGGACTTCTGAAGGTCTCTGGGGTCTGTGAAGAAGTGGGAATGCCCCCCTTTGTTGATACGGAGCTTGGCGGGGTACAGCATAGCGTAATCCAGGCCCAGGATACGCAGCTGTTTCTTGTATGGTGCAAATTGTCTCCGTTCCTACTGGACCTTAGCTGTGAAATCCGGGTAAAGGGAGATGTCCATGCCCTCATGCTGCAGCTTGCCTTTTTCTCTCGCCAGGCGCAAGGCAGTGTCCCTATCTCGATAATTGAGAAGCTTCGCGATGATGGGGCGAGGGGGCGCGCCTGGCTTTGGTTGTGGGCCTAACGTGCGGTGCGCCCTTTCCACAATGAACACGGGGGAAAAAGCCTCCTCTCCGATCAAAATCTTCAAAAGTTTCTCGACATAGAGTTCCATTTTGCCGGTCTGGGTGGTCTCCGCCACACCCGTAATGCGGATATTAGATCTGCGCGAACGTGCCTCCAAATCCTCCGACTTATCCTGTATTACCTGGAGGAGTCTGCCGAATTGTTTCCTGTCCTTGTCCCATTCGGTTTGCGCATCCTCCGCCTCCGTGAGTCGCCGTTTCGCCATGTCCATGCGCTCTGCATGTTTGTCGACCCGTTCCGCCATGCGGTCCATACGGTACGACAGCGCATCTATTTTGGAACCAACAGACGCAATACTGTCCTGGATTCCCTTTTCCATGGCCGCTAGCATGTCACGCAGCTCAGTGCCCGCTGGGCTTGTCGCTATGGCCCCCTTCGGAGACGCTTCGGCAGCCGGCGTATCCGACCCTTTCGGCCGACGCCGATCGAAGGAGAGTTTGGCCTGCGTGGCGTCGTTCTTTCCCATGGTCGTCACGAGCAGCGGGCAGACGCGGGAGCGTAGTATACCTCGCGCCCTCCAGAGGGCTGGGGCAGTGTTCGAAGCTCTCTGGGTGGCGAATTGCTATCTCCGTCTGCCGGGGCCTCTAGGCCTGGGTTGTCGACGTGATGCACCCAAGATGGCGCCCATGAGGGAGTATCTCCAGTGTCTCACCGCTCCAGCAAAGTCTCCACACAGCCCTGGCCGATACCGCCACAGATGCTCCTGTCCTAAACTCACGACACAGGGGAGGAGAGGGCCGTAGGTCCACCGGCACACACTGGACCTGCTGTGCGCTCGCTAGTACTCCGCCGTTGTGGGGCCAGTCGAGTAGCTCAAGATACAGCTCCTGCACCGCCGAGGGTCCACTTCTCGTGAGGGCAAATGTCCGAGAAGGAGGGTGGCAGCCAGGGAGGGAAGGGCGCATCCGCGCCAGTCGAGGAAATGCCGGGTCTCGGCCCGGCGGTCCAATACTCCGGTCTCTGTGGTTCACCGCGGCCGCACGTCAAGTGACGTCGCTCGGCCCGCCCTTCAGGATAGTCCGCGGCTTCAGGCCCAGTCCGCCGCCGCCGAGACGCTGATGCTCTCTGGTTCTTTACACGCGGAGGTCACAGCCTACCAGGGCCACCGAGCCTCACACTGGTGACCAGAGGTCTCAGTAGGTGTAGAAGGGCCAAATGTAGAGGTCTGGACACTTCGAAGGATAAGTTATCAGGATTTTTCCGGGGCTAAGGCAAGGAGCCGAAGGCTCACGCGTCAGCCATCGACGCTGGCTAGCTCCGCCCCCCCCTTTCAATTGGGAAGTTAGGAGTAAGTTCTTCTCATGGTGTCAAGGACCGGAGCCAGGTTCTGAGTATTTAATACCTCCACTCCCTCCGGTAAATTTAAGATTTGCAAGTTGCTTCTCCCGGACCACCCTTCTAGAATATCCGTTCTCTCCTCCAGGGTTGTACCGTGGACTTTTTGTTCTTTTATGGAGTCTTGTTGCGCTTTGGATTGAGGTTGCATCATCATTAAAGTTTTTTTAGCTTCCGATGGTCATCCCGCAGCAGGCTGAGGTCCGTAGGCAGGGTACATAAGCACTCTTCCATGGTGACGTGCGAGTGCTTTATGGCTGCCAGGACTTTGTCTAATTTCTCTGACATGGTGGTAGTAGAGTCTGAATCTGTCTTTGAGCCTGCTCAAGTTGGGGTGTCAATCTTGCTTGGTGAGAGGTCTGAGCCCCCTGGTCGTCTTGAAGCACCCCATGACTCCAGGTGGTGGTGTCAGTGTTTGGTCACCCTTTGTATTGCTGTGTGAACCAGGGGGTGGTCCTGTCGCCTTGGCTTCGGGTAGGTCCGATCCGGGTATCTGCTGAACCTCGTCGCCCCGCCACACACTGCGGAACAGTTGGTGGACCTTTGGGAAGTTTGCCACGATTGTCTCCGGTGTGGTAGACCCCTTTTTCTTGGCGCTGCTATCAGTGCTTTGTCTTGGCTACTTTCTGCAATTACTGTCTCCGCCCATTGGCTCACGGTAGTTGCAGGGACTATGTTACCGCTAGTGGACAGCTTCGTTGGGCATGTGGGGGTGTCTGTTCATTCCAGGCTTCTAGATAGTAGGCCCTGGGGTGTTGAGGCTCTCCTACTGCTCAGGGCCCGGGGGGTTTCCTCCTCCAGTCACAATGGTCTCTTGCGTACTTCAGGTCCTCCAATACTGCTACTGACTTTGATCTTGTCCCCCCAGGTCTCTCGCTGGACACAGTTGTGGGGTGGTGTGGGCCTTCTTGTTTGCGGCCTTCATCCTCCCGTGGCCCCCAGATGCTTAGTGTCCCACTCCGAGGTGGTGACCCTGTCGCTGGCAATGGTATGTCTCTCGGAGCAGTGGGGGTAGGTCAGAGTACTAGGGTTGTGGGCTTTGTTCCTTCCTCCCAACCCCGTCATCCCCCGCTCATCTGCTTCCTTGGAGGGCCCCCTCGAGTGCTTGTCAGTTGTCCTTAGCAAGGGAATAGGGGGTTCGTTGGATATACTGGGAAGGCAGGCAAGCGGAGTGATAAGAGGACATGGGGACCACCGGTTGATTTCAACTGTCCCGGGTGAAATTCCCTCGTAGTTTCTGTCTGCACACTCCGGGTCCCAGGGCCGCTCAGTGCCGTCAGAAGACCCCCGTCCTTCTCTATATCAGGGTGCCTTTTGTTTCCTCCGTCCTCCTCCACGGGCTGAGTTCACTATTTTCACGCTCTTTTTCCCCTCCTCCTCTTTTCGGGGGCTATCCAGGTTGAGCAGCAGTGCCGAGGTTCTTGCAGCCAGACCCTTGTAATTGCATTGCTGGCACTGTAGGTTTATTATGGGGCTGCCCTCTCCTTACTTATTGTCCACCCCAGGCATCTAGTTGCCGGTATCGCACATAGTTACGGGCGGATCTCCGGCATTCACTCAGTTGGTGCCATTTTGGAGTCAGGCGCCCTGCCTTGCTGCAGCCTCAGAGTGTACGCTTCTGACTCTCCTACCCACTCCACAATGATTCTGCCGATGCCTCTGAAATTCTGGGACTTGACATGGACCCTTTGGTCGCCTCTCCGGTCCCTGTCGATGCCCTCCAGTATTCACTCAGCCGGCACCATTTTGGAGTCAGGCACTCTGCCTCGCTGCAGTCTCAGAGTGCCGGCTCCTAGCTCTCCTCTCCGTTCCACGATGTTTCCGCCAATGCCTCCGATACTTAGGGACCTGACAAGAGCCCCTGGTCCCTGCCGATGCAGGTAGCTGGTGCTTGTCGGGCCCGCACTCAGAGCCTCAGGGAATCGCCATCATGGCCAGTCAAGCCAAGCCCCTTAAAAATGTCATGTATAATATATAATTTATGGTCATAGCAGTGTATGACATGGGCACAAGATATAGTTAGCTCACTGATCTATAACTGTTCGATTTCAGTGGGTTTTTGGGCCTAAAACACCATGTTGTGAATGGCATTTTCATCTAACTATAACATCACTTTAACCTTTTTTTGTGAACTTCAACAGGGGGGTTAATCTAAATAAAGGTATTTTTCTATACCTAACTATAACATCATTTCAACTTTCCATTTTCAGTGACTATGTGTGTGTGTGTATGTGCACATGTGTGTGTAAATGTGCCAACATTGTGCACTGTACTGCAATTAGTGTTGGCACCATTGTTCTCAGATTTCCTACTATATGTCAAATATTGCCACCATTATGCATTTTCAGTTTGGCCTCATTGCGGGTTGTTAATGTTGCTTTTTAAAGGAGCTATTTTAAACAGGCATGTTTGACTTTGGTCAGTGTTAGACCTAGCATCTTTTGGTGTGGGTTCCCCTGTTTTTTAACGTCTGACCTCCTGTGTGTGACTGTGTGCTAAATTTAATTTTGGATGGTTTTAGGACTCTGGGCAGTCTACCACTACTGAACAGTGCTAAAGTTCATGTGCTCTGTGGCTAAATGTAATGGCATTTGGTTTCTCCATGACTGGCATATTTGATTTACCCATAAGTCCCTACTACGGTGCACTGTGTGTGCCCAGGCCCTGTAAATCAAATGCTGCTAGTGGGCCTGCAGCACTGATTGTGCCACCCACATGAGTAGCCCTTCAACCCGGACTCAGGCCTGCCACTGCATAGTCTGTGTGCACAGTTTTAAACTATAGTTAATCAAAAGGAGACTAGCTTAAGCATATTGAGTTTAACAAAAGATTTTAGGGACTCGGGTATGTTTTGTCATGAGATAGGAGCACCTGGTTGGTGTGCTCATAAAGCCCTCACCCACCAACCTAGTTGGTGGCATGCTTCATCATCGGGCCCACCTAGTGACACCTAGCGTGTCCCGGGTGTGCTTCGACGCCTGGTTACAGCGGAGCAGGTATGTCGCTGAGTGTGCGGTGAAGAGTGTTGTGAAGGTGATGTTAAAACGGCTGGCGGGTGGTCCCAGTACCCGAAGGTGAATTAGACTTTAATACCTGGGCCACCGTCAGCGGTTAAAAATAAGGCTGTAGGATGTTAGAGGCGAGTTACGACCTCTCTCATCCATGGGGAGTCAACATGTTTCAGCCAGTGCCTTATGAATATGCTGGCTTTCTTCAGGACTATTTAAAACTAAGTGTATGTGACTAAACTAGTGGGTGTGTAATTCAGACTATGTGTTTACACGCCCTAAAGTGTTTATCTATGTGTGAGAGGGGGATTCCCTTCTCAAAACACGCTAGTTTAAGCAGTATTATGCTCCAAGGTTTGTGAAGAGGCAGGGGGTTGACCAGCTTTTCTGGGTAGTGCCTGCTCTGGACCTGTAGTGCCTCCTTCGCATACCGGTCTGGAGCATAATACTGCTTAAACTAGCGTGTTTTGAGAAGGGAATCCCCCTCTCACACATAGATAAACACTTTAGGGCGTGTAAACACATAGTCTGAATTACACACCCACTAGTTTAATCACATACACTTAGTTTTAAATAGTCCTGAAGAAAGCCAGCATATTCATAAGGCACTGGCTGAAACATGTTGACTCCCCATGGATGTGGGAGGTCGTAACTGGCCTCTAACATCCAACAGCCTTATTTTTAACCCATGACGGTGGCCCAGGTATTAAATTCTAATTCACCTTCGGGTACTGGGACCACCCGCCAGTCGTTTTAACATCACCTTCACAACACTCTTCACCGCACACTCAGCGACATACCTGCTCCGCTGTAACCAGGCGTCGAAGCACACCCGGGACACGCTAGGTGTCACTGGGTGGGCCCGATGAGGAAGCATGCCACCAACTAGGTTGGTGGGTGAGGGCTTCATGAGCACACCAACCAGGTGCTCCTATCCCATGACAAAACATACCCGAGTCCCTAAAATCTCTTGTTAAACTCAATATGCTTAAGCTAGTCTCCTTTTGATTAACTATATATAAACCCCGGGGATAAGGACTAGCTTTCTGGTCCTCTCTCTCCCTCTTGATACGCAGTCACAGTTTTAAACTGCCACTTCGGACTGGCAAGTTCACCTACTTTCCAGGCCCCAACCTTCCTTTTTACTACATGTAAGGCACCCCTAAGGTAGGCCCTAGGTAACCCCATGGGCAGGATGCAGTGTATTTCAAAGGTAGGACATGTACTTTGGCGTTTTACATGTCCTAGTAGTGAACAACTTCTACATTCATTTCTCACTAGCCCTGCCTCTCCCATAGGTTTTCATTGGAGCTGCCTTTGAACATCTTACAAGTGTATCTTCCAATTGAGATCAGATTGAAAATTGGTGTTTGGTATCTCTGGACTCACAATTTAAAAACATCTTTTAGTGAAGTTGGTATTTAAATTGCAGGTCTGAAAATGCCATTTTCTACTTTAACTAATCTGTGCCTCTGCTTCTCCCTAGAATACACGACTGGGTTGGATGACAGTTGGGCTTTGTGAATTCACTCTAGAAAATCACACACAAATGGAGCTGAGCTGAGGTGTGCCCATCACCAGGCTGATGGGCCTTCATGAGCTAGAGTGGTGGGAGGAGCTGACACTAGCTCCTTTATGGGTTCTGCCTGTCCCCACACAAAGAGCTACAAACTCCCCTGTAGTGTGCCTGGAGCCAACACCAGAAAGGGCAGGGTCTTGAGCACTAGAGAGACCTTTCTTTGAAGTCTCCTTACTTCAAAGGCTTAAATGGATATAAGTACTGGACCTCTGACACCATATACTCTTCTGGGCTGTGGACATTCTGCCAGGATAAAGAGCCATTGTGCTGCAGGAGGGCAGCAACTTTACTGCTTGCTTTGCTATGTTGGCATGCTACTTCTTGCCTAGGAGTGAGAGGACTGGACATTAGTTTCTACATCCTGCTTTCTAAAATTTCTCCAAGGGCTTGACTGAACTTGCCTCCTGTTGCTGAAGTCTGAGGGACAACAAACACTTCACCTGCATCTTGCTGTCTGCGCCTGGGCTCCTCTGCTGTGAGTCCTGTCCTGCCAGGTGCAGCCAAATCCAGTCCTGGGCCCTTGGAAGTGAATTTAGTGCTGCAACCAAGAACCCTACGTATCGACTCCAAAGCATTAGTTCGGAACCAGCACATCTCTGCGAAATTGACGCATCACTGCGGCCTGCACCAAAGCCATGGACACTGCTCACTGAGTACAGGATGCAGCAACTGCGATGTTAAAAGCAGCCCGACTTTGCCTCAATGCCTCTGAAGAACTTCTGCTGCATGAGTCTCGAGCACCAAAGTCTGTGTTGCACCACTCCGAAGCTGCCCCGGCTTTCAACCAATGCATTGCCTTCAGCACAGCGGTTCGACATCAACATCTAAGAATCGACACATCGGGCTCTTAACATACATGCATCATCAACAGCGCGTCTCCTTCAGGAACCGGATCTCGTACAAGCAACCAATGCATCACCTCCTCTGCGCAACGTATTGTCCCAGAGCGGCAGAGCTGTGCACGCCTCACCTTCTCTGCACCACGCATCCTTATTGACTGCTGAGTCATCTAAGGTCCTGCAAGGGGCACTGCCTTATTCGTGTATGTTATGTTATGTTAACATATTTATAAAGCCCATAGCAATAGGACGTCCAAGCGCCAACTGTCTAGCCTTTCTATTTAGCCCGTGCTCCATCGCAGTTGGACTCTACTTTTGAATTTGTCCCGGTCAGGTGCAACCAGATAGCCCCAGTTGGATCTATTGACTTCTAAGCACTGGATTTTGATTTAATATCTAAAAATGCATATCTTGACTTGTGTACTTTAGATTTTTGTCATTTGTGTCTTGTTTTTCTCAATTAAATAATGGCAGTTGTTCTAAACTGGTGCCGAGTACTTTTAAGGTGTTTTCACTGTGTCAGTGTGTGTGCGCACAAATACTTTAAACATTGCCTCTTTAGTTTAACCTGACTGCTCTGCGCCAAGCTACCAGAGGGTGAACACAGGTAAACTTTTAGGGGTCAATTAAGATGTCGGACGAACCGAAGTCCGTCCCACATTGTTTGGGATCTGGAACCAAATGGCCTCCTGTCGTCGGTTCCAGCCCTGGAATCAGGATGTGACTGAACACTGTTCGATCGCATTCCTATTCTTTACATTAGGTGCCTGCCACGGGGTGCAGGGATCAACAGGGGGGGGCACCATAGGTGCCCCCTAGGCCTACATCCGGATGCCTTGCACCCATGGAGGTCCTTCTGGGGGTCCTCAAAGTTGGATTCCCACAGCCTTATTGTGTCAGTAAGGCTGGCACAGAAAGGCTGTGGGAATCTTCTATCATAATCGATTGGTCGGAAAGTGCCACCCGAGGGATTGATGGAGGAATTCAAAATGGCAGCCGGCCTCTCCGAACCCATTTGAGGCTATTCTGAAATCTGGTTTGGATTCCTTTCCGACTGACCCCATCAAAATGGGTCGGTCAGAAAATAATCCGAACATCAGATTCTGATGCGGTTAGAATTGCTCCGCCCAATGGTTAGAGATGTTTCCGACTGCATCGGAATCACCCCCTAGTGTGTACTACACTTACCCTGACTAGTATTGTGGGTCCCTACTTGGACAGAGACCCCTTTTCTAACATCAACTCACGTACAATCACCATGAATGTAGAGATGGTAGCAGTAAGATCACAGGACTTTGATAACTAATTTGTGATATGTGCCCAAAACTGTGACAGACAGCCACAAACCCAAAATATGTGCAGGGTGTCAAGTGTCAGGTGCAGCAGTCACTGGCTGCACTCAAAGTATGTCTGAATTTTTTTGTCAGTGACCAATGCGAATCATGAAGCATTTTTGAAAATTAAACTAAAGATTTCCATTATGATATTATAACAGATGGGAACAACTTTCTTCAAGGTATAATTGTTGAGTTCTACTTTCCATTTTCAGAGCAGAAGATCCTCTAGCACCTGTCAAACAGAGTTTGTAGCATGAAGCTGGTCTTCCGAAGTTAACCAAAGTCCTGAGGCAAACAAGAATCGCAATACATATTGAGATCATAGGTTTTGGCCAAAGGTATGATTTAGGCAACGTTGTAGACACATATATCCGGTGCTGTGGGGGAAGCAGGGAGAATTCTGCACTTAGACAACCGTACTTAGGAGACCTTTGATGATTAGCATTGATGGAGCAAGGATTCAAGGAAAAAAAACTTGGTTCGATCAACCTCTCATTAACCTCTCATTAGTACTAATGATAAGAAATAGTAGATAAAAGATAACTAACATACACACGCCATTTATATATGGGGAAACAAGCTTTTATGCATGCTTAAATAACAAAGAATAATTGCTACATAACTGAACTCCCGCTTGAAACCGAAAATTGCGTTGCGCCTGTGCGAACCAGACTGCGAAAATAACCATGTGACTAGCCCATGTGAGAGGGAAACTCTCATGCATGCGCAAAGACGTACTAACTGTAGGTCTCGAGGAACCATGTGCCTGGCATATGCTTGCCTGAATCTAAAGAGAGCTGTCACTGCTAATGCTTTTGCTTAACAAAGATGAAAATAACATGGGATAGAGTAGAAGTGGGTGGTGAACAGTGATAATAACATGTTTGAGAAATTAACATCGGTTTATGATTCCTTTATTAAATAGTGTGCGTTAGGGCCTGATGTGCTTAGCCAAGGGAAAAGATTTGATTTGATTTGATTTTTAGATTTATAGATTGCCCGGAGGCGTCTTGGCGCTAAGGACTCAGACATGTGTGTAGCTAGCATGTGAATGACCATTAGAGGTCAGATTGGAAAAGCCAAGTTTTAGTGCCTTCCTGAATGTTTTCAGATATGCGCAGTTTTTAATTGCTAAAGGAAGAAGGTTCTAGGATTTGGCAGATCTCAGCAGGAAACTCCTGCCTCCCCATCGTGCTTGTTTAAACCTAGGAATTTGTAACAGTTTTTGTTATGTAGATCTAAGGATCCTAGACGGAGTGTAATATTTTGTACGCGCTGTCAAGTACGAGGGGCCTTTCCCCTGGAGTGCTTTGAAGGTGATACACAAATCTTTAAATACTATTATTTTCTTGACTGGTAGCCAGTGCAAAGCATCCAGCTGCAGGGTACTGACTCATATTTAGGTAAATCCAAAATCAGTCTAGCCGCTGCATTCTGCAGTCGTTGTAACTTTTTCAAGAATTGAGTTTGGATCCCCAAATAAAGTGCGTTGCCATAATCCAGCCTGGAGATGACAAGGGCAGTTGCCACTGTTTTTAGAGCCTCAGGAGGAATAAAGGAACAAATCTTCCTAATTATTTTGAGGATGGCCCAGAAACTGGAATAAAGGCAGTTGATTTGGCTGTCAAACGTCAACCTGCAGTCAAAGGTAATCCCAAGGTTTTTTGCCTTTGAGACGGGTGTAGGACATTCATCCAGATCTGAAGGCCACCAATTCGGAGACCAAGCAATCGGGTTGGCACCCAGCAGCAATACTTCGGTCTTACTGCCATTAAGTTTAAGACAGTTGGATTTCATCCAAGAGTTAACGTGGCCCATACAGGTATTGAAGCGATCAGCAGTTTCCTCCACATTATTGGTTACTGAGACGACTACCTGCGTGTCGTCAGCGTATGACACTACCGAGAACCCATGCTGTCTTATCAGCGCTGCCAAAGGTGTCACGTAAATGTTAAATAGAGTAGGGCCTAAAGAAGAGCCCTACGGAACTCCACATTGCAGATTGAAAGTTTGAGAGCTGGATTCATTAAGTTTGACTCTGAACGATCTCTCAGTGAGATAGGATGTTAACAGAGTCGTGGCAGAATCTTGAATGCCCATTTCAGACAGTCTGGAAATTAAGATGTAATGATTGACGGTGTCGAAGGCCGCCAACAGATCTAATAGTATCAGGGCGGCCTTCCTGCCTTCATCCAGTGTCTTCCTGAGCTCCTCGCTAGCGGTAATTAAGGCAGTTTCACTTCCATGGCCCTCTCTAAAACCAAATTGTGAATGGTCAAGTACATTTTTGGTGGAGATGTAAGCCGAAAGCTGGATGTTCAGCAATTTTTCCAGGATCTTAGAAAAAAACATGATTCTGGAGATTGGTCGGTAATTATTGGGTTCGGCAGGGTCCAGATGAGGTTTTTTCAACAAAGGTAGTACAGAAGCTATCTTCCATGCTTCAGGAAACTGCTCATGAAGTATGATCTCAGAGAATAGCTCTGTTAACTGTTCGCTGAGGATATCTGGAAAGAGATGAAAATTTTGGGGGGACACGGATCAGATGGTGCCCCTGATTTAGTACCTAATATAGTTTCAGTAATCTGTTCTCTGGTTGGGGGGGTGAAGGAAAAGCCAGATGAATTTGGGGCAGAGTCCCTCCTATTTGGAGGTGAGTCGTTGGGGAGATTGGAAAAAGTTCTGTAAACCAGCTCTACCTTGTCCACGAAAGCTTGGCCAAGGATGTTGCAAAAGTCTGGATTATTCTCAGATTTAATTTTGGACGGCAGTTTTGCTAATTTTCTGACAGTAACAAAGAGCTCTTTACTAGAGTTTTTAGAAGCCAAGATTTTCGTAGTAAAATAGTTACTTTTTTCTTCTGTGATCAATTTTTTATAGGTGGCTAGTACCTGTGCATAAAGCTTTTTCATATCTTTACTATCATTTTGTCTCCATTATTTTTTCTGTTCTCCTATAGAGCTGTTTTTGTTTCCTTAGTCTATCAGAAAACCATGGCTCGGAAGGTTTATTCCTTCTCGAGACAGTGGTCTTTAGAGGGACTATGGTATTGGTTGCATTGGTAATCCAGGAAGTTATATTCTGAACTGCCAAATCGGTTTTAACCTGTAGATTAGGCGTATTTGTTAGTAGAGATGCCTGAAGGTGGTCAGCGTAAATTTTTGCCCAGTCACGGTAGGTCTGTGTCGCTGATAGATTGGTCTCTGTCTTCGGCTGAGGTGTGGCCTTGACGGTAAACATAATGGCTCAATGGTCTGACCACACCACTGGTAAAACCTTCCTAATTTTGATGTTGGGGTTGGAGGTAAAAAGGCCGTCCAATGTATGTCCAGCGATATGAGTGCTCTCTTTGACTATTTGCTCCATACCTAAACTTGACATGGTGTCGAAAAGCTCAGCATTCTTAGAGTCCAGAGTGTTCTCTAAGTGGTGGTTGAAATCGCCTAATATGGTATAATTTGCATAATTAATGCTAGTTTCTAGAGTTTGTCCACCAGAGGTGCCTGAGCTCTGGGTGGATAGTAAATTAATAGGCCGTTCCACGAGTCATTAGGACTGAGTTGTATCTGAAAAGATAGCAATTCGCAGTCCTGAGTGGTGCCTAATGAAGATGTTGTTATAGATATACCATCTTTGACAATGATGGCTAGTCCACCTCCTCTTTTATTATTTCTATCTGCTCTGATAATCTGGAAACCAATAGGGATTGCTGGTAATAAATCTGGGTCAGATGCAACATTGACCCAAGTCTCAGTTATAAAAACTAGATCCAGGCAATGACTGTTGATGGCAGTTAAAACGTAACACAAGCTGAGTCTGTGCACTGAAGTTTTGAAGTGACCCGCTGACCGGACCCTTGACAGGCTGCCAAGAACCAAGGACAGATGCCTGGGAACTCCCTTCAACTGTAGAACTACATATGAATTGGTATCTAATATGTTACTTTAGATGTGTGTGAAGGGAAATGGCACAGAAAAATGAATGCATTAAATGTGAAGGGTTTGTTAGACAAAAAGTTCATTAAGAAACCGAGACTGACAGCATGAGGTGATGACAACTCCCCTGGCCCTGCCCGATTACAATCCATCATCAACTGAGACCTGCAACTTTTGAGGGTGGGACATGTAGATGTAAAGACTATAACTATAGTGATTTAAGTTAAGAAAGAGTTGTTGACGTCAATGCTGAGTGAGGTGTGGGCCAGAGTTGCTGCTGGAAGGAAGAGAACAGACTGGGAAGATTCAATCATGAAAAACAGCTTGATTAGAGTGGAGATTTTTTGGAAGGATATTGAGGAGCGAGAGAATGTAAGAGAGGGATGCACTCCGGTTCATCGGGGTTCTAGAGAAGTGTAGTAAGTATCATCTTATCCAGCACCTGTCCTATAGTCTTTGTCGCCTGATTTTTAAGTCAGGAGACCCCTACCAGTCCTTTGACCAGAGCCCTGGGTTTCCCCATTTGGTAAATATTATTCTCTCTTAAATTTGCATACCTTTTGCAAATGTATGATTTATTCCGTCTTTTGTCTCTTCACCTATCACGCCTAATGCTTTAAATTGTTGAATGAGTCTATAATTTGAATCTAGTAAGTGCTAGTAAGAAAAGGAGAGAGCATAAAGGTCACCACTGGTGCGTGACTTTCTAGAAAACATCTATCAGGAATCTTCTTCTGCTGAGCTGAGCCATGGGTGAATCATGCAGTCATTTTACCTTTGAAATTAAGCTTGGATTCAGCCCTCCTGTTTCCAATCTCCAAAAAAGAAATCCCCATTCTACTCGACTGAATGCTTTCACAGCAAGTAAGAGGAACATCAGTGAACTGTTCTTATCACCATTTACCTGCCATAACAAGTGGTGAAGTGTTCGGAGATTGTCCTGTGAGTACTGACCTGTCACATGGCTCATATTCAATTGGTGTATGAGTATAGAGATTACCTTACAAAACGTGTCTGCCAGCACCTTAACTTAGACCTTGGAGTCTGCATGACCGAGGGGATTGTCCTCTAACAAAAACGCAGTAGTAGTGTTTGGGTATCGGTGAGATTGTGTTTTTATTGAATTCTGCTAGATGTTGGCTAGTTTCTTCTGTTTCTTTGTATACCTTACTCAACAGGACTGCCAGTTTAGGGTGAGTTGTAAAATTTATTTGGGAAATGTTCTACTCCCAGTGCCTTATCCGTTGATAGGTCACCGATGACTCTGAAGATCTCTTTACAGGATTAAACTCACTTTAATACATCTGTCTCCTCTTGTGACAGTAGAAGGTTTGCAAATGAGCGAGAAATGTTTACTCTGTCTCTGGGGTGCCTGCATGGTGAAAGCAATACAGTTTACTGTAGAAATCTGCAAACTCCCTGGTTAAACCAAATGGCTATGTTAGTAGGTCTATTGCGCAATAATCGGCAGGTATGGAGGGAAAGGTTTCTCTCTGATCTTGTCTTCAGTTTGGTCTGTGTGCCCATTGTCTTCTTCCTATGGGCTGTTGATTCCATCATCATTTTGCCTCTAACACAGGCTTTGCCTGCTGCCGATAAGATTTGTTGAGAGGCAGCATAGTCGTCATTATCTTTTAGGTATAATGAGATGTTGGGTAGCAGTATTCAGTCTTTTCTAGGAGTCAGTATCAGGTGGTGTTTCTACACCAACGCCTAACCTGTGGTTTCATTAGTCCAAGCTAGATCATCTTCTAACTGTTTATGACATTCATTAAAGCTCTGTTTGAAGTTCAGAAGTTGTCTATTCTGGTGATGATGCTCTTCACACAGAATGTAAACATGTAGCCCTTTCTATATGGTTGAATAATCTTCACATATAAGTTTAGATATTGCCTTGGATCAGATTTATTAGGGGAACTCTGTCTTGCCAAAGGATTTGTCTGGTCTTCCCAACCTGTTGCCTCTGGGTTCAGATTCTAATCCTCTCCTATTAGAACTCTGGTCCTTTAAAAATCTGTGATTATCTTAGATAATTGTGAGACAAATTCTGGCTTGGCGACATTGGGATATAGCATACTATCAAAGTCATATTCTGCAAAGAGAATTTCACAAACGCATATCTCCATTTCTTGTCTATCCAAGACTTCAGGATCTTGACGGGAAGTGATTTCCTAAACAAGTTAGAGGGGTCACCCTTTCTGAAGCTAGTGCTGTCCTCCAGCTTCTTGGCTTTCTCTTGAAATGTTGCAAGAATACTTTACCCACCCTGTCACAATTCAGTTTGCCTGCCTCTGTCATAGAAAGATGGGTCTCATCATGTTCATGCATTTTGAGACTAAGTACAGCAAGATATCTTTTCGATTGACGAAGGAGGAGAGTCTGTTCATGTCCCTTGATAGTACAGTTAGGCATTTTTGATTAGAACTTTGCAACAATGTCAATAGTTTCAGATGGTCAAGTGAAAGACAGGAGATCAATGTTCGAGGGTTGTGTGTATATGTAACAACTGTAAAAAAAGTCAGTATTCTGATGGATGTTGCTAGAAGGTCAAAGGAGTAGGGATGGACTAGGCCAGTGGACAATGGCATTCATGATTTCTATGCTTGATGTTAAATGCAGATTCAGTAGTGGGATATTCAGTGGCTGTAAATAATTGTGGCGACAAGATACTTGTTTGGTGTGACTTAAGGGAGATAATAACAGATTGCGTTCTCAACAGTGCAGTTAGCAGTTAGAGTTTTGCAAGAGGGTAAACACTTAGGGCATCATTAGGATCTGCCCGCCATCCTGACGGAAAACGGGACCGCCCGCCATATGTGCGGGGGTCCTATGCGGGAGATTAGGATGCGCCCGTGGGCGCATTGCGCATTTTTAGCATTGTGGTGGGCGGTGCTTTCAGCAGCACTCCCCGCAATGGTAAATATGCATGTTGTGCATTTGCATGCACAATGCGTCAGGCACCGTGCAATGCCTGCTGCATAGTGCTTGCAAAGGCAGGGGTGTACCATAGGTACCCCCCATGTGCTCCTCCATCTCCCCAACTACCTGAGAGCCTGCAACGGGCCCCCAATTGTGTACTCCCCATGCCATTCCGTGGTGGCCACGGAAAGGCTGCCCTCCACCTGCATACTAATATGGATGGCGGTGTCTAGCAGACACCGCCACCATATTAAACACTTTTCCGCCCGGTCGACTGGTCAACCGGGTGGAAAAGCGGCAGACGGTCTTCCCGTCTGCCGTAGTCCCCCGCCATACTAATATGGCAGGGGAAATGGGTGGCGGGCGGGCACGGATGTAGGGCGGATCACCACCGCCATGCGGGCGGTGGTGTTCCGCCCTACATCCTAATGGTCCCATAAGAGTGGGTGATCTATTTACTCTCCAGCCTTTACTGTTGAAGGATGATTAGGGCTTAAAAAGTGGTTAACCAGGTTACGTCATGTTGGACGTAATACTTGAGCAGATGACCTCAGGACCCGATGTGCAAAACCCTTTTGCTGTTGCAATCCCTGCGATTCACAAAATCACAGGGTTTGCAATCGCAAATGTTTTTTTTAATGTAGAAAAGCCCTTTTACCAGTCAGAAAATTCTTTACAACTGATAATAGAGCTTTTTTTTCTGAATCACAAATAGGAGGGGATGTGAAAGGGGCTTCTCCCTTCTGTTTGCATTTGGAAAGCAATATATTAGTGGTTTGTGACTGTACCTGTTGTTGTAAACCATTGGTGAGCTACTAACACTCAAGATGGGGAGGTAACTGACTCACAAAAGGAAAGATGTCCTCTTGGGACACCTTCTTCTTTGTGAACCTTGTCATTTTCTTTGGGGAAGCAGGAAGTGGTTCAAAGGGACCTGATGTTTTCCCTAAAGAAAAACATTTTTTTAAAGCTTTACCTGTGCCTTTAAAGAACACGGGCTGCTTTTTAAAATAAATGTTTTCCATTTTGGAAAGTAAATGCAGGAACTGGGTCTGCTGTCCCTTGCCAGTCTCTAACCCTTCATTGACATGGATTTACAAGAGGTCACAAACTGAGACCTGTCTGATTAATATTTATTTGGCTGGTAATTTTATTACCCCTGCAAGCAGGCAATGTGCAGTGCTACCAATTAGAACATAAATTGGATTGCAAATTGTATCCCATTTACCAAACCAGACAGTATGCAAACTTCGCATCACTGGTTTTCAAATGGGAATGATACATTGCGCCCCAAGGGTCTTTCAGAGTCAAGGCAGTTGTTGTGGATAGTATACATCACCCTGAGGGTGCAAGACTACAGAATCAGTTGGTGAAGTGATAGCAAGAGTCCTGAAAGG
This sequence comes from Lissotriton vulgaris, assembly GCF_964263255.1. Taxonomy (NCBI): domain Eukaryota; kingdom Metazoa; phylum Chordata; class Amphibia; order Caudata; family Salamandridae; genus Lissotriton; species Lissotriton vulgaris. Next base: position 1,297,895,869 of record NC_141695.1, on the reverse strand, counting down.
TTTGTGCTTGATAGAGGGAGGCAATGACTTTCAAGGGTGTAAGACTTAAGCAGAGTCAGAGTTTTTTCTTTAAAGGGAATCTTAGTTTGTCCCTGAAGCCACTCTTTGCTGTATGGTACCGGTGTGTGTGACACAATTGGGGTTCCTCCATGGCATCCATTCTTTCTCCCTGTTATTTGAAAGGATCCTAGTAACAGCCCAAGATGTTGTCACAGGTTTCAACTTGCACAGTTCTACTTGTAATTTGGACTGCTTCCATTGTTGCTGATTCTAGTCAGTCCAAAAAGCCTTCAACATCTTCTGGGTCATAAAAGGATTTAGTTCTTCCATCCTTTATAATCAGTATTTTGGGCTGGTCTAGGAGGGGGAGACAACCTTTACAACGCAACTTTTACTACGCAGTGCCATTACGATGCAACTTTTACAACGCAAACCATTACAACCCATTGCGCTGGGGGGCGCTCTAGGATAAGGAATAGGTTTAATTTACTATCCAACACCTTCCCTACTATCCACGGGGACTGGAGTTGGAATAGTAAATTAAACAATTCACTATCCAGCGCCCCAAAGCACTATGCGTTGTAAAGGCATGCGTTGTGAAAACCACGCTGTAAAGGCATGCGTTGTGAAAGCATGCGTTGTGATGTCATACATCCCTAGGAGGCGAAGACATATATCCAATTTGCAGAGCAATGTCATACAGCCAAGGACCTATTTATGCATACATTAATATCTAGTGAGAGGTCTACCTAAATGATCACCAGAGCACTTTGTGACTCATCGGTACCATGTTTGGTGGCTTCCAAAAGTATTTGTGGAGTTTGCTGGTGTCAAACAAAGCAGAAATATAGTGGTCAATGTGTATTCTTTTGCCATGTTTCCAGGATCATACCACATGTGTTCTTTGGAATTCCAGCAGTAGTATACAATCTACTCCCAGCAGTTGGTGTCGAAAAAAGGGAGAACGCTATTTGTGCTTTCCAGTTTCTCCAGAGCTCCATAAATTCCTATGTAACCTCTTCTGCTTCTATCTTCTAAGTCTTACAGTGGACATTAACGACCTCCTAACTTAAGTCTACTTAACCTCGAACATAAAAAGAGCTTAAGCGTTTGTGATGATCGCTAAATTACCAGCCACTCATCTCCTCTTGAGTTGGAAGCAATTGTACACACTTCCCATTCACTGTATCCCTTAGCCTTTTCCTCTTTTTCACAAGTTTTCAAAAGACTTTTCCAATCATTCTATTGTTTGCAGGCCAATTTCGCATAGGCACATTTGTTAGCAGTATATCAACTTTATTTCTGATCTTTTAAGGAGCCTTCCTTCCCCCCCCCCCAATCACAAACACCTCCCACAACATTAGTTTTTGACACACTCTTTCAGGATCAGCACAAAGGACTTGATTAGTTGTATACTGTGGCCATAATCCCTATCCTGGGGCATTAGTTTAAAGTTACTTAAAAGCCTCATGCGGCACAAACAGAACTTGCACTCCAGTAATCAATTGCTGATTACAGATCTTGGCAGTAGCCTGACCCTCCTTGTTGGAGCAATTCATGAGCTTCACTTTCATTTTAGAAAAAGGCCTCTATATTTTTTAGGTTGTAATGGGGGGCTTTCATTGTGCCACCCAAATAGAAGCAACTGGTACATCCATACTTACCCTTCCGTTCCCTATTCTTAGGTGTAAAATGTTCACCCAAGTTTTCAGTTCTTTGCCTCTCTCATTCAATTTTTCAGCAGGGCAAACTTGAGAGGAAATGGGCACACAGTTCCAGTATATATTAATCAACATCAGGATAGATGGATGGTTTTGCATTTAAATCACCAAGAGGCATTACAACCAACAAGCCTTTCAATCGCAATTGAGTTGTCACCCTGTACTTTATTAATTATCATTACAATTCAATAGACTATTATACTTGTTTGCACAGTGGAATTTAATTATTCAACATAATGACTAAACAGTTTGGGCCTGGGGCTGAAAATAGACCCAGACAGCAAAATAAATATGGCCCCCATTAGTGAATTCGTTTGCTAAAAAAGAGACCAGGGTTTGAAACTAGGGGCAGTTTTGACACACTTATTAAGTGTCTTGCCAAGTATGGAATCTGATACAGCAGCCCATAACATAGGCCCACAAACAACAACAAAACAAGCATTTGCAATGCAATAGGTCTCCCAGTACAGAAAGTTTAAACTATTGGTGTTGCATCATTATTTACTACACCAATAGCTCAAACATTTAGTAATGCGAGACCTATTAATTGCAAATGTTTGTTTTTTAAAAACGCCCCATGCCGTGCTTCCACTTCAATGTCGTCCGCACACCATTTTTTAGACAGGGTTTGTTTAAAAAAAGGGGCATGGCCACCGGTAAAGTAAAAGCGGTGAATGGGGCACTTTAACATAAAAAAAAAAAATCACCTTTTTTTTGTAAAATCGTCTTATTCCGCGATTTCACTTTAAAAGCGGCCACGCGCCTTTCTTTAAACCTGTGTCTAAAGAAAGCCACCATTAAAGGTAAAGCGTGGAATGAGGCACTTGTAAGAAGAAAAAAATAGTCCACAAATAAATAGCTAAAACCTACTATGTAACAAAATTGTAATTGGCCAGTGGTCCTGGTTTAAAAATGGAAGTAATGTATTGGGAGCACCCGCCAATAAGGAGCAGCAATGGAGTTGTCAGCCAATTCGAAGCAGCAGCTGTGATTTCACTCTTGTGAAGTGATTACAGCAGGTCTTGCAGACAGCTCATGCACGCTGATGCTCGACCTAAAAAAGGCCCAAACACTGACTTTGCAGACCAGCCTGCCAGGGAGTGTCTGATTCCCATATAAGACAGACCTTGTGACTAAAGTATCCTTTGAGAGCCCTTCAGTGCCCTTCACTTACTGTTGATGATTGGGAAAGTATTTAGTTTCCACCTGGGTCACACTGTGTAGTGTAAGGCACAAAGGAATGTGTTAAGCTGTCCTTTTAACAAGCATTCAACCATAAATTGAATTACGTTGTTATACTTAATATTAGTTGTTACTACTGTCAGCACATTATTGATGTTTTTACTCACCTAAAAGAACTTAATGCTATACCAGAAATGCACTGCTTGGATTTGGCCCTGTGACGACTAAATTATCCGGGTCTGGTGGCTAAGTGGACTAATGCATCCACTTCAGTGGCTGGGTTTGACCTCATGGTCACAGGTTCAAACACCAAGGGGTCCACTCAGCCTTTCATCCATCTGAGGTTGATAAAATGAGTACCGTTGGGTAACAATAAACATCTGTTATTCAGCGCCAAGATGCCCTGTCTGGGGTGAACATGTGCTTTACAAATACAAATGTTAAGTCACTCACAGTGGAATCTGCATCAAACACCAAATTGGCCCTCATTGCATGTTAGGTGGAATAGTTTAAGTAACGAGGTCAGTACCATTGACCTGAAATTAATAATTTGGTACATGTGGTAAACACTTCCTAGTCTGATTTTTTAACTTACAAATGAATATAGCATGCAGAATCAGACTTTAACACACCCAATCCCCCATATTCTGTGTTTTTCACAGGCCTTTTCCCTCAATACATGGCATCCGGTTTAACCTGCCAAAATATATCAAGGGATAACTGCGAGGGTGTGATAACTTGTAATTCCAATCTCTGTGCAAACACATTTGCACCGCGATTTAAATTTAGTCCTGCACTTGTAATAAGCACCAGTGAGTAAATTTAGTTACCCTGAAGTAATTTCTCCTCTCGGTTGGAGAGGATATCCCTTTTGTATCAGTGAATTGCTTCCCTCCCTGCGCTGCCCCGCATGATAGCTGCTGCCCGTTGCACGTCCACTCACCCTTGCTGATTGGTGTTCATGGCCCTCCTCCAGCCGCAGTCTCCTACCTGCACTTCATTGCTGGTGGGCTAGTGGGGAGCATATTTGCTCTGCTACTGTTCCGCCTTATGTCCGTGTGCTTTCTAGCTTTTTCACCTTTGCCTTTGTGCAGACTCTTTTCACTTTTTTTACCCTCTTTTGTGCCGTGGCACTGCTCAACTCCTGCGGCCCTCTCCCTTCCAGCACCCTGATTTCCACTTCCGAATCTCACCTCTCAGCTGTCCAGCCCTCCCCCTCACACTACTTAATGGCGGCTGCCAGACCAGGAAAGGAGCAATTTCACTGACCTTGTCAGTGAACTGCTTCCCTCCCTGCGCAGCTTCACCTGATAGCTGCTGCCCCTCGAAGGTCCACTGACCCTTGCGGGTTGGCTTTCGAGGCCCTCCTCTACTCGCAGGCTCACAACTGTGCCTCATCCCTTGTGGGCTAGTGGGGAGTATCTCTGCTTGGCTGCTGGTCTGCCTTCTGTTCTTGTGCTTTCTGCATCTTTTTCCCCTCTGCCTTGTTTGCACTCTTTTTTACTTTTTTTCTCTTTTTTCCCCTTTTTGCAAACTTTATTTGCTTTTTTACCATCTTTTCTGCTGTTCCCCTGCCCAATCCCTTCTAGAGCCCTTTTTCCTGCTTCCCGATTCCTGCCTCCCAATTGGCCAGCACTCCCTCTCTTACTATTTAATGGCGACCGCTGCAAGGTTGCACCTCCAGCGTGCCGCAGGCTTGCCAAAGGCAAGCCCGTCTGCGCCTGTCTACGCCTGGACAACTCCCAGTGCCATGTACCCTGGTTCTCGGACCTTCCAACAATACAAAGCCAACACCCTCCTCACTCTCAACAATAGACACAATGCCACCTGCCATCTTGCATTGCCGAAAGACACCCAAGGAACTTTTTTCTGCTGAAACTGCAGCTGCACCCTCACCTACCTCCGCACTCTAGCTCCCCCCACCGCAAGGCTGACCCACAGCGCACCCAACCGGCTCAACTGTATCCTCTTCAACACATACACTTCCACAAACTAAGCACAAAAATCTGGGACCACCTGAGCTCCGTCCCCCCCTGACATCGCCTTCCACAACGAACCTGGACGAACCCCAGCTCGGGCCCAGACATCGCAAACGCCATACCCGACAGCTACAAGATCACCGACAAGGACCACACCGACTGACCAGGAGGAGGCATCGCCATCATTCACAAGAACTCCCTCGGCCTGACCACCCACTAGGATAACCCAGTAACAACCATGGAACATCTCCACTTCCAGGTCCAGACCATCCCCAACATCACCCTCAGCGGCACACTTGTCTAGAGACGGTCTGGCCCTCTTCTAGTCTTCACCGAGACCATCATCAATTTCATCACGCCCCAGGCTCTCGCATCTATGATTACATCCTACTCGGTGACCTCAACTTCCACCTGGACAACCCCAATGACCAGAACACTGCATCCCTTCTGGAGAACTTCACCAACATCGGACTCAAGCAGCTAGTCACCTCTCTGACCAATGCAGCAGATGCAGCAAGACATAGGCTCGACCCCGTCTTCTCTGCCAGCAAAAACATCACCTACAGCCACAGCTCTGAACTCCTCTGGACCAACCACACACGTTAATTTTGCTTTCACTAAACGCACCATACGCCCCCGCACCTACCGCCCCCACTGCCGAAACTAGAACAAGGTCACGTAAGAACACTTCACTGCCACCCTCAGCACACCACATTGGTGACACCCACAAACGCCACTACCGCAGCACACAACATCCATCTATGGATTTCCAACTGTTCCAACGCACTAGTGACACTCAAGAAAGCACTAACAAAGCAAGCAACATTCCAAGAAAGCCAGTTGGTTCACTGCTGCCCTCCACTAGTCCAGACGCACCTGTAGACTGCTCGAGAAGAGATGGAGGAACAACAAAACCACAGAAGCCCACGTAGAATTGAATGCCGCCATCCCGGCACACCACCCCCTCCTCAAAACTGCAAAGAAAATGGTCTTTCAAGACTTAATCAATGCATGTGCACACAACAGCAAACAACTCTTCACCATTGCCAAGGTGCTTGCCAAACCCAACGGCGAGACCACAGAAGTCTCAACCTCCCAAGACCTCTATAACAAATGCAGCACCTACTTCCACCACATGATCAAGCAGTTCTATGGCAGCTTCAACACACAAGACCCGCCCATCACTCCCACCCCCACCACATGAGATACCACCACCCCACAACATACCCTGCTCAACTGGACCCGCTCACCACAGACGACACTCTGATGACCATGAAGAGCATTCACTACAAATCACCCTCGGACAATATCTTCCAAAGAGCCACCAACTCCATTGCCTCCGAATTACGCTGCACCATCAACTGCGCCATCTAGACCGCTACCTTCCCCGATTACTGGAAAGATGCTGAGATCAACCCCATGCTGAAAAAAACGTCCACCAACTTTGTTTTTATAATGCAACAGAACAAAAATGAATCACTTGCACACTTAAACATTTCTAATATAGATATGACTGAAACTCTGAAATGAATCAAACGAATGTACAATAGTTCACATTTTTATGTTCTTTTCACTGCTACTTTTGATTTTGACAATAAATAGTTACGTGTGTTTCTGTCTGGTCGCAAAAATATTATAAATACTTTTGGTGCAAATATACAAAAGAGAAGTCCAGCACTAGATGCCAAAATAGCAAAAATTTCAGTAGCAACCAGATACTTTCCCTTTGTGCTCAGATAGGCTGGAATGAATGATAGCCAGACGCTGACAAACACAAGCATGCTGAATGTGATGAACTTGGTCTCGTTGAAGCTGTCAGGTAAGTTCCTGGCTAGAAAGGAAACTAGAAAACTCACACTGGCCAAGAGTCCCATGAAGGCCAACATGCTGTAGAACCATACGATGGAGCCCTCATTGCATCCAAGGACTATCTCTTTCATGGCAGGGCTCGTAATGTATTCTGGAAAAGAAGGGTATGTTGTCAGCCAAGTCACCCCAATGATCACTTGAATTAGCGTGCAGGTCAGTACGATGGCGTAGGCTACCTTTGGACCCAAGAACCTTATTAGATTGCTTTTGGGGTTTGTGGCTCTGAAGGCAATAACAACTGTGATGGTTTTAGCAAGCACACAAGAAACACACAGGGAGAAGATGACTCCAAAGATGATTTGGCGCAACATGCAGGTCAATTTCTTGGGACGGCCAATGAAATTCATGGCACAGACGAAGCACAGCATAAGTGAGACCAGCAGGATATAGCTGATGCCACGATTGTTAGCTTTCACCACAGGAGTGTCTCTGTAGAAAACAAAGACCCCAAAGACACAAGATGCATTTAGGAAGAGCAAAATAGATATCAAAGCTAAAGTTAAACCAAGAACATCCTTGAAGGACAGAAAAGTAACCGATTTTGGAATGCATCTATCGCGTGACTCGCTGGACCAGTGATCATCAGGGCACTTCACGCAGTCTGCAGAATCTGAAATAGAAAATATAGACTTAGCTTGTGACAGTTTAAATAAATTAAAGACAGAAGTTTGTTGAAACTATCTCAATGTTATTCTAGAAACAAGCATTGGCATAGCAAATAGGTTTAGCCTTTGGGACCTTATAAGTGTTTAGCCATACAGCATATTATCAGATTACCAAATACATTACAAAAAATAATATTATTACATGAAAATGGTCTGATAATCATAGAACCACCTTCTGAAGAATGCCTGGAGTACTTAATGAGCTGGGGGCGCACTCAAAAACAATCGAAAGTATGTGTTGCAAGTTATGCTCATGCTACGTAAGAGTAGCACAGTGGTCACAGTGAGAGTTACTCTGCACAAACACACTACTTTCATTTCACTCTCCATGTCAAACAACCATGAAGAAGCACAGTAAGCTAGAGAAAAAGGCCCATCATGCACTACTCCGATACCAAATAAACTGCCCACAAACCAGCCACCTTTCCTATCACTCATTGATGTTGACCATGTGCAGTACTCCACTGCCCTTTGGCTAGCTTTGCACTAAAGAGATACTACAAACACACACACAAAGCGAGAAATACAATATGAAAACATTCAAATACCAGCTTGTAGCCCTTCCAGAATCTCAGAACATGTACAAATGGCAATATATTTCTCTAAGAAAGGTGACAACATCCTGCTCCTCTGCCAGAAGGGGTGCGTTTCTTGAGAAGCTTCTCTTTCTGTCAGGGTTGCCATAGAAATTCCTATATGCCACACAACAAATGTACGAATGTTTTAATTTACCAAACGTGTACATTTTGTGAGTTGTAGCAGTAGGCACTGACCCCAATAGACATACAGTACAAAGATATAGGAAGCAATACTTTGTGGATGGGAAGCTCAAGAACGCTCAAAAGATATTTGAATACGAATAACTTGATGCTCTGTTTTAAACATACTAACTCGTTTTTGTCTGAATTTTATCCTATAACATGATTTTTTTCTAAAATATGAACTGTATTATCAATTGTTGCTTTTATGGTTTTCCAATGTGTAAAGCCGAATAAAGAATTATTATATATATATATTTGAATACACTAAGCCATCTAACATCCGTACATCTATTACTCTTCTCATCGTGTGAAGCAAATTCTGCTATTCTGGGATTTTTTTATCCACAGAGTGTGAGATATCTGTTTGTATAGTAGAAGAATACTCCATGTGAACTAACTGGTGAATTCTAATATACTGGGAAGCAAAACGTTGTACTCTGTAAGATGGCCACTCATACACAGGGCATTTTATCCAAGCACACCTTGGGGGGGGAGGGGGGGAGGTGCAAAAAGGGTGAATGAAATGGTCATAACACCAAATATTTGACCAGTCTGCAAATCATTTCCCAGTATTCAAACTGCTGTAGAGTCTTTTATTGTGAATAGCACAAGTCTTAAAAACACAAGGTCTTAAAACTCTTATAAGAAGATTTAATATGAACAAAAGCACATAATGTGTGTAAAATGTTCAGACATATCCGTAACGCAAGAGACTTTGGGATTTCCAACTAAATTGTAAATCTGATAAAGACAGCAGGTGGAACTAGGACTGGGCACAATTTCGCTTATTTCAGAGAAATTCTGTGTTACTCTTTGATGCTAAATACCGATAACTAATCAATTCTACTCCAAAAGAAAATTTGGGGTTACAAGGGGGCATCTAACAATAGCGCCAAGACGCCCTCGGGCATTCACGCGCTTTACAAGCTTATACATCAAATCAAATCAATTATTTTTGTGCAAAGAAATAGTGCTAAATACAGAATTATCCTTCTTGTGTAATTGAAGCGTAACCTTGTGGAATTCTTAGGTAATTCTGCATGATTATGCTGAACAGAATTACGTGAGTTACGCCCATCCCTAGTTGGAACCTGATTTCTATATATTTCACTTTGCTAGATGGTTTCAAATTAACATTCACCTAGTTCTGAGCTGTAGTTAAGGTAAATGACATCAACAAATGCTGACCTCTTCTTAGGTTCGATATCTCCTTAACATTTTTCAAAAGCAATGTTTATATTGTTGCTTCATTTGCCATTTTCTTGAGGGAGCTATACTTTTGGCTGTTATTCCATTTCTCATTGAATGTATGCTTCTGGGCGCCATATATGAAATGAAGTTGACAATTTTAAAAACCCGAGGGGCTTATTTATGAGATGCTTGCGCCGCAAGCCTTTCAATCATATCTTTTGCAAGGCTTTCGATGGCCTCATAGATATGGAGCAAGACAAAGTAGCGCAAGTCGCTGTGTTAACTTACTTTTTGCAAGGGAGGAGTTCCATTGGCATAGCCGTAGGTTTTACCATGGAACACTCATGGTTTTTTACGCTGCCTCAGATTTACTTAATCACTTAAACCTGGGGCAGCACATTCTGCAGCACACATAGAAAGAGGAAAACGCCTATCGGGATTGTTTTTGTGCAGGAAGGTGCCCCTTCCCGCACAAAAACAATCCTGCATGCAACACAGACATCCTTGCACCATGGTGTAAGGGTGCCTTTGTTGGCACTAGTCAGCAAATTGTGTGCCAGGTCAGGGTGTAAGGACATGAATGCACCGTATTTCATAAATTCAGTGCATTCCTGCCCTTTCACATTAGCTTAGTTTCAGACAAGCACAACAAACTTGAATTATAAGTCACAATCGGTGGCAGTATTATTTTGCTGTTTCATCATTTTAAAACTTAATAAAACAGCATGGGCACAAGTCTCATCTTATTATTACCGTTTTAACACTTGAATATAGCATTTATACAATTTATACAATACAAAACCTCACGGAAAAGTTACTGTGTTCAGCTTGCCTTTTCTACACCTCACCATTTCCCGGAAGACATTAGTACACAAAGGTAAGAAGTGTAGCCTGTGAAGATAATGTAAATACCCAGAGTTTCGACTGCCACCAATTATAACACAGATGCATGTGATTAAGTTTATGGGCCATCATTGAGAGTCACAGCACACCATGCTCATGCACCCATCTGGTTGCAACCTTGCTCTGGGTTCTGCTGCGCACCGCCCAGCTCCTAGGGATTGGCTGTGATCTGCAGCGGGCCACCCTGGGAGGGTCATCCCTAGATCCCGCTGCCTGGAAGCACCAATATATGCCAGTCAATAAAACAGAATTCATAAATGCAGCTAATCATCTGATAGGGTGTCAAGGATCTTGCAGGTCCCAGAGGCTTATTCAAACAGCACAGTCTTTAGGGCCATTCAGAATTCTACAAGTGAGGTGATTGTCCAGAGGTTTGTGGGAAGCAGTTCCAGGTCTTTGCTATGATGTGGGATAAAGAGCGTCTTCCACTTCTGCTTTGGTAGAGGTGGGGAATATGAGCAAATGAAAGGGAGGTAGAACATAGTCTTCTCGACAGTTGGTGGAAGTTCAGGCAGTGATAATGTATGTGGGTCATTGGTTGTGTAGTTGCAAGGGTCAGCAGCTTGAATTGGCATCTCATCTGTACAGGGAGCCAGAGGATTTGCCTTAGGTGTGGTGTGATGTGGGTTCGTCGAGGAAGGCTGAGGAAGGCTGAGGATGAGCCTGACTGCGGTGTTGTGTATGGTCTGAAGTCTCTTTGGAATGGAATGGAAAGGTATTTTATTTAGGAGGTGTGTGGCGACTTCTACGTAGAGGGTGTTGTCATTGTCCAGTCGGCTGGGGATGAGGGCCTGTATCATGCGCGTCTCATGTGTAGGAGTAGCCACTTGAAGATCTTACGTAGCATGTGCAGAGTGAGAAAGCAGATGGAGGAGACGGTATTGATCTATGATTTCATGGTGAGCTTGTTGTCAATGATAATTCAGAGGTTTCTGTCGTGGTCGGAGTGGGTAAGTTTGTGTCCTAGGTCACATGGCCACCAAGAGTCATTCCATCTTTTGCTGCTGTTGCCAAAGATCAGTACTTCCTCCTTGTCTGTGTTTAGCTGCAGGCAATTGTTCTTTATCCAATCAGCAAGCATCCGTGGAAGTTGGTTCTGGTAGTGGTAGGGTCGTCAGTGAGTAATGTACACAGTGAAGTGCATAAATTAGCCGTAAATTAACATATAGTAAATACATGCCAATGTTTAATATTGAAAAGTGCACTATTTAAAACAAGAAGGCAGCTATATTTATATGTGGAAACCTTAAGAAGGTTTCTGCAAAATTTGAATGTGTTAGCATTGTGCAGTGTACGGTGACATGTACTGCACACTGCAAAATGGTGTTTACATATAGAAAATGCAATGATGCGTAATGCATTGCATAATAGTGTAACAGTATTTAACCATTCCAGGATGGCCAACACTTTGGTTCTAAATGTGGTAGCCATGCTTGAAGTTTGAAACAACCATAGACTATTTACAGTACACAACCTCTGCAAGAAGAGCACCCACTGCCAAGTTTAGTTTCCGTATTGCAAGAAAAAGCCTGTCGAGTTTAGATGTCAGCATTTTCTTTTTTCTACTTGTATTGTTTAAATTTATCTCGCATATGTTTTCACATTTTAGTTTTATTGCAGTTGTCAGAGGGTAAATGCAAGAATGACTAAGTGGATGGATGAATGGATGCATGAGTAGAAAGATAAGTAACAAACTGCATGCATGATAATGCATTGAGTGCCTACATTCATCAACAACAAAAAGGCACTTCCATTCCAGTGATTTTCAGAACCACAGCCAAAATGGAATTTTAAATTTTGAACTCTCGCCCTCAATTAGTTTTTTTTATGTGGCACGCTCTTATGGTAGTCTCATTAGACTGCTGGCTAAAGCTTGTCATCAATAAAGGGAACACAAAACCTGATAGTGGATCTTCTTGAAAGTATATTAAGAAACCGTGGAACATAGTACTTGGCAATAAAAAGGGTAACAATGCAATAGCTCAGTGGTTCAAAGACCCTGTTGAGCATCCCTGTTATTTATTTGAAAAAAAGATTACTAACATCCTATTGCAGGATTGGAAAAGCTTATGTACCACTTCAAACACTTCATGGGCACTAAAAGCTGTTATCTGCTTTGCAGAAGGGTCTACAACAAGAGTGGAAGAAATTCGTTTTTTTACATAGTACGTGGATGAAAATCTGAGGGCATTTCCCTAAATTTAAAAGGGGGGAATGTAAGTGGAATACCGTATGCAACAAGATATTTTTGTCCTACCCAGTATAGAATTCACTGGTGAGGAATGGATCACTGACAGAATATCGGAACCAAAAATATAGTGTGGGCATAATATTGTGTTAAAAATATTAGGGACCAAAATACCAAGAAGTTAAGCGCAAATAGGTAAGTATAGATTTGCTATTCTTCACGCAACATCTACATACCCTGAAGATATGTATTTTGCCAAGGTACATACATGTGAGTTATGTATAGTAAAACTTTACCAACCTACAGAAATTTGCCTTCATGATATTTTTGCCCTCAGTATTTCTTGACACCATATTTTGTCCCACAATATTTTTGGTTCCGATATTCTGTGTAAACACCACCAGGAATAATTGAGTCGTACAGCACTGCCAGGTTCTGAGCAATGTTTATCCCTTTATTGCAATTACATTATAGTAATAACACTGCTTGTCTCTGGACAGTGGAGAAAAAGGAGTGTTCCTGCCGGGGTGGCCTTTAGAGTGAATTGCCCCGCTAGAGTGCCACTAGGATCTTGCTGGCAGATGCCACACACAGGCTTCCCTGTAGTGTTGGACTGGCCTGGCTGGCTGTGCCAGATGAACCAGCTTAAAACAATCAGTGTGTGAGACATTTTTTTTCAGGACCAGAATACCTGCAACACATCGGTCCTTTCAAACTGTCGCATCTGGAAGTGCCAGACTGCCCAAAAGTCCAGTCCAACACTGTTTCCCTACTGGGGAAGTTGATTTTAAGAGCACTCTCAGAGGTACACTTAATCTATTTTACTCATTGGGGTAATTACATTGGCCATCCCCCACAGTGCTCCTACTACAAGCATTATTACAGCCACCACCATAACTCCAATATTGCTAACACCACGATTACCACCATCCATGTTGGACTCTAAGCTCACATGTTTTTCATCCCCAGGCAACTCCAGCTCCTCTCTACAGGTAAAAATAGGCACATTTTGCCTGAAAATATTGACCAGCCCTAGTCAACATTGCCTACTACTGGGGAAGGATGTGGGGTGAGGTGAAGATGTAGACATGTAAAACATGAGGTTGTGAGCTCCGATGGTGGCTGTACTGGTGGTTGTAGTAAAAGAGGTAATGATGATCGAATGGCGGAGTGAAAAAAAGTGGTGGTGATAATAGGAAGAAGGTAAGATGATAATAGTAGTAATATAAGTGGTAGCAATGGTGGAAATTGTGGTGGTGATAGCAATATTGACATGGGTAATGCTGATGGGTCGGTGCTAATGGCAGCGGTAGCAGTGATGGTAGTAATGGTAGCTTTCAAGTTAATAGTAATGTTTAGGATGATGGTCAGAAATGCATTGGTGAAGTAATTATGTTAGTGGTGATTGTAGAGCTCATGTTTGTGGTAATAAAGATGGTGGTGGTGGTAATGGTGATGTGGAAATGGAGGTGCTAACAGTTGTGGTAGTTCTGGTGGCGGTGGTAGTAATGGCGGTGTAAAAGTGTTGGTGGTAAATATTGTTAAGGTTGATGTTAATGGTTTTAGAAAATGTTGCAGTGGTAATGATAGTAATTGCTGTGTTGGTGCTGGTTGTGGTGGTGCTAAATGTGGTTTTGCTAGTGGAGGGGGTGCTTTTAATGATGGAAGAAGTGGTAATGGCGGTGATAGCACTGGTGGAAATCTTTAAGGTAATGGTGACAGTAATAGTGATGGTAGTAATGGTTGAGGTGGTAATAGTAGTGTGCTATGGTACTGATTTGAATGGTGGTAAAAGCAATTGAAATGTAAAGTATGTGACAACACCGTAGTAATGGTAGAAATTCCAGTGCCATTTGGCTATGGTGGTAATAGTGGTGACAATGGAGGTGGTGCTAATGATGGAGATGGCTATGGTGGTAATGATCATGGTGTAATTGGTGGGGATGGTAGTGGTGGTGAATATTACAACTATATTTTCAATGGTGGCAGTGATAAAGGTGGATGTTGCTGGCAATGCAATTGTGGTAAAGGTAGTGATAGAATTGGTAATGGTTGTAAAGTTGATGGTGGTAGTGGTAATGTTGTTGGAGGTGAAAATATTTGTGGTATCAATGGTAGTTGTTGTTATGGTAGTAGTTCTAATGGTGAGATGTCAGTGCTAATGTTGGTGCTGACTGTGGTGGTGACGCAAATGGTGGTGGTAATGATAATGAGAATGTTGGTGACAATTGTGATGACTGTAAACAGAAGCAGTAATGGTGGTGGTAGTAGTAAAAGTGATAGCCGTACTAGGAATGTAATGCTGAGCCTCAATGGAGAATGAAACGCGAACAAGCAGTGTGGAGGCAGATGCAGGAGCAGAGCAGATGCACAGCTGGGAGACCTCACACATGAGTGGACGAGTGGTGAAGGACCAGAGAAGGGCTGTAGTCATTGAATAGAAAGGAGACACCCCTCAGCATCCATCGCTGGAACCCTGATTTAGCGGCACAGACTTTTGCCATCCTCCACGCGAACCTCTGAGTCAGATGGAGGTTGCAGCATGCTGGGCAGGAGAGGGCTGAGTGAGCGCTGTTAGTGCTTCAGCCACCAGTTTTCTGTGCTGTCCCAATGTCGTCCCTACAGTTGGGGCAGTGGGAACCGGCTGCCAGCATGGCATCTGTGCCCACCATCTTCCCGCCGTACATACCGGGCCCAGCCATTATCTTCTGGCTCCCCTGCCCTCCTGGGCGTCCTGGTCTTGCAGCCCCTGGTACCTTCATTGGATTACAGATACACCGGCAGGGACAAGTGGTGGAGTTGAGAGGGGGAGGAGGGTCAGCTGAAGAGACTGGAACGGACCTGTCGCATGTGGGAGCTCAAAGTCCAGAGTGCTCAAGAAGAGCAGCAGGACAGTGGGATAGCAAAGGAGTGGATAAGGTGGCAATTTGTACTCGCTGTGCTGGGTAGAGGCCCATCTTTTTTGTTAAAACTGAAAAAGAAGGCAGCTCAACAACAGTAGGCTCTTGTCAATCTTGTCACTCACACCAGTGGTGGTTTCCTTATTGGGAGGCGCCGGGGCCTTGCCCCCTGTAGTTTGCCCCATATTACATTTTTACATTGCATGTACTGTTTTTTTGGCCTCAGTGAGCAGCATGGCCCGGGAAAAGTTTCCTTACAGGAGAGTAGCGGGTGAGGAACTGGGAGCTCACTCGAGGCAGTGATTGACAGGTCAGGTATCGGACCTCCATGGGTTGAAGTGTGCATGTCGGGTTGGCCAGGTGCCATGCTCTGACCAGACTAACATTCACACCTGAACCCTCACCTGCCTGCACAATGAAGGGAGCCTGGGGGATATCTACCACAACCCCCAAGTCTCCTTTGGAGTGTTGGAAGAGACTGACCAAGCCAATCCTCGAGATGCTCCGATGCTGTAAATAGCAAGGGAGCAGTGTGTAGGTTTGCTCAGGAGTCGCAGGGTTGGGACTGAGGGCCAAGCTCATAGCTGGTGGTCACAAGTTCGATACACGCATGGAGGCACCTAATTTAACAAGAGTGTTCCAACTTCCAGATGGTGGGGTGAGTGTATTCATTGTAAATAAACACGTTTGGCACAGTTGTGCACATATCGATCAGGGATTCATAGAAACTGGCTGTCAAGTGGTAAGGAGTCCGTTTTCCGCTGCCGCACATGTCCTGCCCCCAACAATGAAGATGAATATACATTGTATATTGGCTGAGCTTTGTGTTGGCAGAGAAAATAAAAATAATTTGTAGGGATAATGTTGTGCCACTGTATTTAATTGAAAGGAAGCACGCCTGCTCCCACAGCAGGAGCCAGTGTTTGCTGTTTCGATGGAAGGGGATACTGGTAGGAGCTGTGTTCTGAGGGTTGCACCGATGGAAAAAGGTGACTGATTGATAGGCCGATGGTGCACAGTGCACTAGCAGTTGCCTTGCCTGCATGCGTGATGCACCTTGTGCAAAGTGAGGCTGTGACAGAGTGTGACACATTTGTATTGTATCGGCCCGGGTCTCAGATGCACGGTTCAGCAGAGAACAGAATCTGGGGTATCCAGTGTTTTGTTTATGGTGCTGCTGCTGAAGCTATATGTGTGTCTGTGCACTCTGGCAGAATAGGACTTAACCAAAAAAGGCAGTGACTTAATACATATTTGTGGTATTTGTTGGGGTAAAGCGCATTCATGCAAATCACGTTGTTGGTGATGTTAAGAACAAATGGACGGTGCATGTGATTTGCAGCAGCCATGTGAGCGAAATTCATTTTTTACTGTCAGTGATCATTTATAATTCAGATTATGCTTAAACCCTCTGCTTAAAAACCATGTCATGCTTGCTGAATTAGGTAGGCCTGTTAGCAAAAATCCCCAAATCGTATCATGCTTGCTGTTTTAGGCCTGCAGGTGCCAGCACTGGAGGTGTTCAGCAACACAAGTCAGCCACTGGGGTGCAGAGACATCACAAGAGAAGTGCGGGAGGACCAACCGTAAGCCGCTAGCAAGCACAATCTGCCTCCAGGCCCCACGCTTCACAGTGTGACCGTCCACTCACCTGTCACTGGCTGCTTATCATTGAGGGCATCACAGCTAGCAAGTACACCTACCACAAAGCAACTGCAAGTGGCCATGAAGTATCTCCAGACCTCCTGACTCCAAAATATAGCCTCAAGCATGACATCGCCACCTGTCACCCAAGTGTAACAAAGTAAATCATACTCATTTCCCAGGTGTGTCACTAAAAACACCTAAGGAGCATCACACAACCCCGGTGGATCCAAATGCCTGAAACATCTGGAGACCTATAAGACACTTCTGGTGCTGGGGAACGATAGCCACCCAGGAACCTTCCATGTGCCCCCATAAACCTTAGGTATGCTGAAGAAGAGTATACTCGACCATTGGACTATCCACCCTTGGGATTGCACGCGGCTCGGTGTGGCCCTGTTGGGAGTTCCGCAGTGACCCCTCAGCATGGCCTATGAGAGGCCCCGCACAGCCCATGCAGTCACATGGCAATACAGGAGCATGGACCTCAAGGAGACTCCTGTGAGAGAGGAGGCCAGGCAAGAGAGTAAAGTCTGAAAGTGCTCTGCTAGGACAACTGGGAAGCATTATAGCCTCCAAAGAAGGCCCTCATCCACCAAGGTCATCCTTAATCTTTGCTTGTTTTACCGGCCATCCGGACCTGAGCGCCATCAAGATCCCCAAAGTGGACTCCACCCCTGCTCCAGATGCACTCTTGTTTAACTGTGTAAATAGTATCCAGCACCATGAGATCAGGCCAGTCGAAACTATAGTGACGAGGTGGACTAAAGTCTCCTGACCGAGCGGTCCGGAGCTCAAGCACTTCCCAGCATGGCCTGAAGAGACTATTTGGTGTTGTGCATTTGTTGTTTGTTTCCCATAGGTTGGACTTTTGTTTATTTCACTTCCAATAAAGTGTGTGAGGAATGTAGTGTCCTGTGGGACACGTTCTAGTGTTCAGGAGATGGATGTTATACACTATACACCCACCCATCACATGTGTCACCAGTCAGGTGACCCTGCTAATAAAAGGGGACGGGTGCACATAACCTGGCCCAGTTATCAGTACCACATCTTGGTGTTTGCGTCCCTTATTTAAGGTGCATGTGGGCCCAGGGCACACAACACTACATTTATCACTGCCAAATCACTGAGTTTTCCCAATCTTTTTGTGAAATGGGATGATAAAAACCTGTTTTACAGCGTTCACTCATCAAACGCAGCCTTGAGTGGAAGGCCAGACACGGGAATAAACTGAGCCATGTCTTCGCCGCAGAGAGTGCTGATGCATAGAAGTGCAGTGGTGCTGCAGAAAAGGAGCTTTGGTGACAGATTTTTTTCTCTTTCAAGGCAGCAATGACAGTTTGTCTGGAGTGGACATGATGAAGGCCAATACATAGAAACAGCCTTAGGCACATCTCTTTCAAGGCAGCAAGGACAGTTTGTCTGGAGTGGACCTGATGAAGGCCAATACATAGAAACAGCCTTAGGCACATCTCTTTCAAGGCAGCAATGACAGTTTGTCTGGAGTGGACCTGATGAAGGCCAATACATAGAAACAGCCTTAGGCACATCTCTTTCAAGGCAGCAATGACAGTTTGTCTGGAGTGGACCTGATGAAGGCCAATACATAGAAACAGCCTTAGGCACATCTCTTTCAAGGCAGCAATGACAGTTTGTCTGGAGTGGACCTGATGAAGGCCAATACATAGAAACAGCCTTAGGCACATCTCTTTCAAGGCAGCAATGACAGTTTGTCTGGAGTGGACCTGATGAAGGCCAATACATAGAAACAGCCTTAGGCACATCTCTTTCAAGGCAGCAATGACAGTTTGTCTGGAGTGGACCTGATGAAGGCCAATACATAGAAACAGCCTTAGGCACATCTCTTTCAAGGCAGCAATGACAGTTTGTCTGGAGTGGACCTGATGAAGGCCAATACATAGAAACAGCCCTAGGCACATCGCGGTGCTAGCCCGGTAAAGTTGCGCTTGACAGCATCTCCCCCTTGGAAGGCACGCAGGAATAGGAACAGAGAACCCTTCCTCTTTCTTATGAAAATGTTGGCAGACAAATTATGGAAGAATTAAATCGTTAATTGCCAATAACATTTAAAATTTTTCCATAACTCACTTGTCAAAGTTGTCAACGCTTGGGTTGGATCTGCCTGAGGCATATATTATCTAATTCTTACACAGGGGCTGTGGGCATGATGCACTGCCCTGCAGGAGGTCCATGATGTAACTGGGGTTCTTTCGAGGCATACCAGCATTAAGGCAATGAAAGATGTAGCCACACATTTGCCTGTCTTTCTTGAGTCTGGCAGTCGGCCATTAGGCTGTGTGTGTGAAATAATATGTTCTCAAGCATGATGTGCTGCCTTGCAGGAGATCCGAGATTTAACTGGGTTTTCTGAGGTATATCTGACATCAAAGCGATGATATTCACGGC
This sequence comes from Lissotriton vulgaris, assembly GCF_964263255.1. Lineage (NCBI taxonomy): Eukaryota > Metazoa > Chordata > Amphibia > Caudata > Salamandridae > Lissotriton > Lissotriton vulgaris. The sequence continues at coordinate 1,297,876,436 of NC_141695.1, read as the reverse complement.
CATGCATTTGCCTCTGACTCTCTGGACTCTGTCTGACTGTTACTGCTGCTGGCCGTTAGGCAATGTGTGCAAAAAATATGTTCACAAGCATGATGCGCTGCCTTGCAGGAGATACTAGGTGTGACTGGGTTCTTCTCTGAGGCATTTCCGACATCAAGGTGATGACCGCCGTAGCTATGCATTCTTACACATACACATTGCACATACATTGATATGCAGCCAAATATATATATATATATATTTATTTGCATATTTTATAAAGCGCGAACTTGACCCAAAGGTATTGGAGCGCTTTACATGAGCACCGTATTTACATTACACATTCAGGCACTGGGAGATTAAGTGATTTGCCCAGAATCACAGGATGTGGACGGGACACTGCCCTGGGCCCTGCCCCATCTGACCCACGCATTATGTGGCCAGGCACCAACAGGTTGTGGAAGTATGCGCCTTTGCGCATAAACAGCGTACCATACAAGAGTTTTCAAGGCGCTATGAGGCACACACCCACAAAACGTTGTATCAATTTACTTACAGGCCTTCAAGATTTGTCTGCGATGCAGGCCTAAAGTAAATTTTACAGTGACCTTAATTACGGTGATCCTTGTTTACTGTGACATGGTGATTTCCTGCAATGATTCTCAGGGAGAAAAACTACTTCATGAACAGCAGCTGCGTGATTTACAAAGTTGGTAAATGATACCGCTGTTTCTGATGATGTAGTGGACCAGCAAACGTAGCTAATGCTGTTCGATTTTCAGGATACGGGTGATGTGCTCTTGTTGTTTCATTATCTGAATGAGAAGTACAGTGCCTTTTAGGGTGTCCTGCTGCCTTTTAATATGTATTCCTTGCTGTATCATTGTGTCCAGTCCGACAAATCATAATAACTTGTATTTCCTCTGTAGATTTAATTTGTAAAGGTATATCAATAAATACAGAAATCTGTGTGGTACTCAGTATTTTTATCTCAAAGTCCTTTATGAAGTTCAGGGGTTATACTAAATAAGCAGCTACCTTCATTATTATCATATGAAATCTCTTTAATGATGTCAGGAGACACTTTGCCACACTTCTCCTTTTGTTTCACCTAAAAATCTTACCAAGTCTCTTGTATGCAATGGAGATTGTGTGAACTGATCACTGGTTATTCCTGTACTCTTTGTGGTGAATTCAGCACATACGTGTTGGGTTTGATGGCATTCTTCTGCTAGAGATACTCCTTACTACACTTCGAGTAGGGCTCCTTAAGAAAGCTACTATGGAGAGAAATATTAATTGAGCAGCAATCAGGCAGCACCTCTGGGAACAACTTCAATATCGCCCTAGACTTATTTAAACGAAAGTAAGACACACTGTGGGCTATGGCTTCACTGGAGTCAAAAGGTTACCTGAAGGGCTAAAGCCCCAAGTTAAGCATGGGGTTGATATGGCCCTATACTCTTACCAGGTCAGATATGAATGGATTTGATACTCATGCACCATAAAACGAAAGCAGCAAAATTTGAGTTTGAATATAGAGCACAATGTTCGTAGCATGTTTTTACTTATAAGACATTAAATTCTGCGACTAAGAAGTGTGACTGGGGACTGGGATAACATTAATAGAAATAAAAGATTATGCCTAATATGTTCACAAGGAATACAGGTCTTAAAATCACAACATTTCTGCCTGTCCAGCATTATACTTGCAACAAGTAAAGTTTTTTAAAACAATTATTTATACATAACGAGGGGCCATATGTAGGTAATCTACATTTACTGATTCTAAATATACAGAATTTTACCGATTCGGTATTTCAGAATCGGTAAATGGTATGTAGGAAACAATTCGGTAAATATTATCGAATAGGTGAGATTCAATATTTAAGAATCGGTATTTCCTGATTCGGTAATTCTCAATCATTCCTATGGGCCTAGAGGCCCATAGGAATGAATAGGAAGCCATTCACCATTACTGATTCGGTAAATACCGAATCGGTAATAGGGAGCACATATTCATGGGTGGGAGGGTGTCACATTGACACCCTGTTGCACCCCTGAATGGTTCATGTGTGCACATGTGGCACACATACATGTCCTAAGGGCTTGTATGTCTGCCACATGGCACTTTAAAAAAAGCACAAAATCGCTTTTTTAAAGGTTTTCGATATTTACCACCAACTTGTAGTTGGTGGTAAATAACGAATCCTGAATGCAAGAAGGCACTTACTTGAGTGCCTCCTATATAGATTTTTGGATTCGGTAATTACTGATTCTTTAAAATAAGGAATCAGTTTTTTACAGAATCCTTAAACCTGCCTCCTACATCTCAAACCCTAAATACCGGTCGTTAACGGCCAAAATTCGGTAATTTCGGCCGTTACCTACCGGTATCGGGTTACCTACATATGGCCTGAGATTTCTACAGTACATAAAGCACGTCGTTCTTTATACAATCCACCAAATGACATTATGTGCTACAAAATTTTAAATGTTTTAATAGTTATTTAAATTTGTATTGATTTTGTCCGGTATGCAGTTTTTATACTATATAAGGAAGTATTACATATTGATGAATTCCACCAAAGGAAACAATATGTTGTGATTATAGACATTGCATGACCCTTGTATTTTTAAGTCACCACCGCAATCTGTTCGGAAGGGTTGGGTATTCAGTGACCTTGTAATTTATTATGTTATGCTCTCAGGTCTAGGACCACGGTCAATAAAAACTGTTGGTTTTGACTATGGCGGCGTGGGTATTTGGCCCAATGATTCAAGCCAACACGCAGATGACCATATGGTTGGCGCCTTGCCTACAACCATTACCTCCGTTTTACTCCCATTTAGCTTGAGGCAATGGTTTGACATCCAGTCTACCACCTCTTCTAGACATTTGGAGAAGCGAATTGCTGCCTGATCCTCATTTTGAGATAGCAGCACAATTAGATGCGTGTCATCCGCATAGGTAATAATCGACACCTTATGTTTCTCCACTCGTTCAGCTAGTGGTCCCACATAGAAATTGAATAGAGTGGGACTCAAAATTGAACCCTGTAGGACCCTTCTTGGACAGGGGAATACTCTCCGATAAATATGTCTGTTGTGCCACTTGAAAGCTCCGATCCGGAAAGAAACAATGTCATTCAACTCAGAACTCTTCACCTGATACCGTAAGCCTCTAGTCTTTGGATGAGCAGCTTGTGTAATACGGTATCAAACGCCGCACTGAGATCCTACAGGATCAGTGCGGCCGTTTGTCCTTTGTCTGCATATTTTCTCAGTGTTTCTGTGGCCAGGAGTACATAGAGGGAAAAGCTTTAAAGAATATCTTTTAAACAGGAAGGGACATCTTCCTGCACAAAAAGTATGCTTACCACTCGGCAAAAAGTCTTGCATTATGGCCGAAGGTTGTCTCTATTGGCACATGCCAGCTTAAAGTGGCTACATCAGGGGGGAGCAGACCAGCACCACATCTTTACGATGTTGGTCGGAAAGCATTCCGACCGACTCGGTCTCGGATTGAGTTTAATGAGAGCCTGTGGTCTGACCGCCTACACAAGCTCCCATTGAAAAAGGGGTGGGTGGGGAATATTGTGCCCTTTGTGCCGGACACCTTATGGTGCCTGCCACACTGTGCATTGTACTGAAGAGGGTTCCCATGGGTACCCCTACGGGCCCCATTCGGAAGGCCCCGGGTGAAGGGGGGCCTGCCACGGGCCGCCAATGTCAGATTCTGACTGCCGATCCGTATTCGAACAACAGATTCGGAAAGGCTGTCCAAATACGACATCATAATACATCAGTCGGAAATGCGCTCCGTCGACCTGTATGAGGCGGCTCAGAATGACTCGGTTACTCCGAATGCCATTCAGAACCAAGTCAGAATGGTTTTCGACTATTGTAATCGGTTGGTTGGAAGCCTTTCCGAATCGGTCGGAAAGATAGGTCCTGAATTGGATTCGGACAAACTGAATGGCATTCGGAGATTTCCGACCGACATCGTGATCAGCCCCTTAATAACAAATGGCTCTGTTCTGCTCTCTCCCATTCACGTAACAGCAACTTCTCTTGTTGCGCTGCATTGCAGGATTTCTTTGTCAATTTGGACATAGGTTTATAATGTTATGGATACTGGATATTGTGCAGTGCAACCAAAAGGACTTGGCAATGTTTTTATTACTTGCAGATTTATTACCTTGACAAAGAACGTGTTTTTCCTTTCCAAGCACATCTTCTTGAGGAATAACTTTGGCAAATTCTCCACAATGTATTACTCAAATCACTTCGCTTAGTGCCATGTTTTTCTGGCATGCCATTAATGGTATTCAGACTAAATATTGGAAAAAAATATTGCCATAACAAATTATCATATCCTAAACATTGTGATATGAAAGTATCGTTGGCAAGAATATCCTTGTCAAGAATATCAATGTTATGGTAAGTAATGTCTATTTTTAAAATATCAAAGTCATTAATATCATTGGCAAATATATTGTTGCTTAAAATTTCGTTTTTAAATTATTGTTATGTATTTTTGTACATATTTTCAATGTATATGAGGTATTTTTTTGTATAATTATTGTTTTTGTTTTTTAATACCCTTATTAAATCTTTAATACTCATTAAATTAAATTAAAATATTCTTCAGTGATTTTCATTGCTGTTGCGGGTTGTGGGTTTATAGGGGCATAGGGTGGAAAGTAATTTGATTATAGTACATAAATGATTTAAAAAAAATATATTTATTTAATTGAGATTTAATTATGGTAATTGTACTATTAATTCTTTTATGTAAATTATATCGGAGTTGTGGGGTTTATACGCATACAGGGTGGGAAGTGATGTTTTTTTAATTAATTAATAATTAGTTGCTAAATAATAATTAATTATTTGTTTGGCAATTAATTATTTTAACTGTGCAATAATTCTTTTTCAGTTTAAGTTTAATTATAGGTGTGGATTGTGGGGTTTATAGGTGTAAAGGGTGGGAAGTTAATTAATTCTAATACATTAATATTTAGTCTGTAATTAATATGTGTTTAATTGATAATTAAGTATGTTAATTGTGCAATTATTAAAAAAAAATTAGATCTGGATTGTGGATTTTGTAGGGGCACGGGGAGGGGATTAAACTAATTTTGATTAATTGTTAATTACTTTTTAATTAATATTATGTATTAAATTGATAATGAGTTATGTTCATTGTGTAATAAATATTTTTTTATTAATACATGATTTTTTTTGTATAGACATTTTTTTATTTAACTTATAATAATATTTCTACTTATTTATGATATGTTTTTAACACTGTTTATATTTATTTTTAAAAAAATTAAATGTATTTGTAGTTTTTTTGTACCTACTTACATTTTTCTTTATCCAACACTTTCCCCACTGTTGCACTCACTGGAGTGGTAATAGTAAATGTTACCCCTCTGCAATCCAACACTTTTCTTACTGTTGTACTGACTGGAGTGGGAATGGTAAATTGTCCCCCCTCTGCTATCCACAATTTCCCTAAAGTTGTACTGAATGGAGTGGCAATAGTGCATTTCCCCCTCTGCAATCCAACACTTTCCTTACTGTTGTACTGATTGAAGTTGGAATAGTAAATTTTACCCCTCCACAAGTCGACACTTCCTCTAGTGTTGCACTCATTGGAGTGGGAATAGTACATTTTACCCTCCCCTATGCAACACGTTTCCTACTGTTGTACTGATTGGAGTGGGAATAGTAAATGTTTCCCCTCTGCAATCCAGCACATTCATTACTGTCACTCCTGCCAGTTCTCTGGCCAGTTTGCGCTGCCAGACAAAGATGGCCGCCCAGTAACGCGCATGCGAGAGGGGGTCAGGCAAGAGCCTAAAGCCTGACTTCCCCGCTGCTCTGGGCTTCATGTTCTAGTGTTCTCGTTGCAGGTTGTGGCGTGTCACTTTCGCAGAGCCCTTTCCTTCGGTTCACTGCTGTCCTGGTTTGGCGTTCTCCGTATTCTGCTCCCTATCTTGCCTATTGCTGAATCGGGAGCTTACTGTGTTTTTAGCTTAGCCTGGGAGCATTTCTAGTGTCTCCTCATTGCCTCCATCTCCCGAGCTAATTAGACGGACCTCCGTCTCCAAAGCTTATTGGACGGACTCAATTCTCCCTGTATTCCCTTATCTCCTGAGCCGGCTGTCTTCTCTCCTTCCCTTTGGGGACTCTTCGCCTGTGTTTCGCGGTTCCGCCTATCGGCCGGACGCATAGTTCCGTTGATTGGCCGGACTTGCGGAGCTTGGGTTTTGGAATTCTCCAAGGGGATTGTTGGAGCTGTGGTCCACCAGGTTGATTCCTCCCCTATTAATTTCCTTCTTTGGACTCACTGGTGTTATTAAGGAAGCTGGCATTTTTCACAGTGCAGGGGCATGAAGAACGGGTAAAGCGCTTTTGCGCCTCAATTATTATTACTACACTGACATACGATTTCGTTGTTGCTTACGTTTGCATTGCTATATTTCAGATAAGCTAATCAGAAGACCCGTAATTACTACAAACCTGATACTTAGTTCACCAAATTGCACTGCATGGTAAGAAGAGGAATGAACCTTATCACTCTTATATATTCATTGAGAGACCTGGAGAAATATCTTTCCTTTCACTTTAATAGGCAGACATCAGGTTTTTCATTTGGTGGCGTGGTTCAGTAAATACACTTGAAAACAAATCGACCTGTAGACCTAAGAGACAGCTTGACATCTTCTAGGTAAAGTCAAATAGTCTATGTATCAAGTAATTGATGATTATTTACTGTTGTTTTGTATTAACCTAACCCATTCCTTTTAGCGCCTGCTTCCACCTTGAGGGATACCAGTCCATGGAGTCCTGTTTTTTCCCCTTCTTTCCCTTGTTTTGTTCCCTCCTTTCCCTCCATACCACCATTGTGTTCTAAAGTTTGATAGACGCAATAGGTGCAGGGGGAACGGGTTGGGCTTGTCTTCGGTTCCTGGTACTCCTGCGGAAACTACCCTTGGATCTTTACAATTACTGTTGCATTTACTGGAGGAAGATTTGTAAACTTTACCCAGTTTTAATATTTTTGAGTTGTGTGAAGTAGGGTAGTATATTGTTTATTTATTTACTATAAAAGTTTCCGTATTTTTGTATAAATTGTAGTGGAAGTAGTATGTGTATTACATTTTATAATTGATTTTACATTGTTATTATTTATATTATTATGTTTTTGTTTATTTAAAATTATAATATGTATAATTATTAATCTTTTTAATGTGTAAAATATGTTTACTCAAATTTAGGTTGTTTACTTTATAATTTAATTACAATTGTTCGTTTGTTAAATATTTAATGTTATTGGCATAAGTATACATATATAAATATATATTTGTATTTGTTATATTTTTATATTAGGTAAACATTTTGATATTATAATATAAATTCAAAGTATTAGTTTATTAATTAGGTGGATATATGAAGTATATATATTAATTATTATACATGTGTGTTTAAGGTTTTTTTATAAGATGTATTTGTTATATTTGTTAAACTATATATTAAATCATTTTTTCCAATGAGTGTTACTATTTAATATATTTATCATGTTGATTTTTAAATATATATTTAATACAACGATACTTATTACAACAATATTTTGGGGGGAATATTGGTGTCCTTACTATTATAAGTATAGGATGAGGATATGTTTGACATCAATATTTTGGTCACAATATTATGGTATGGCGATATTTTGAGGGTCGATATTTTGTCATTGAACCCCCATTACTGCCATTTCATGTAATCCCACTATTGACGTTTTTGAAACTTTTTCTAAAGCTTCCTTGGTCATGTCCGAAAAGATTTGTAAAGTTTTCTTAAAATCCCGTTTGACAACATTTTTGAGTCTTTAATATAATATTCCTTGCCAATTGTGACTTACCTAAAACTACTTTTATCTTTTTTCCAAAGATTTCCTGTAATCCCACTGGTGATATTTTTCTTAACTTCTTTTCTGCAGCTTTGTTGCAGTCCCATGTGTGACATATTAATCTATTTTTTCTAAACAACTCTTTACATTTGATTGATACATTTTGAACAATGTTTTTCTAAGTGGTTCTTGCCCCATTTATGCTCTCAGAACTACAGTGCGGGAAGATTACTTAGTTTACAAAAACATTTAACAAACAGAAGTACTGAGTTTCACAAACAAAAATCTATTGCTCTCTAAAACAAGCAAAGACCTAAAGGTATGTCTGGCCTTAACACATACTTTGATAAAGTTTTTTTTCTTTTGGCAGAAGGTTTACGTGATAATTATTTTATAGAGTGTATTAAGGTAGGATGAGATGGACCATTTTAGCTGTTTTCTTTGTCTGCTGCTTAGGGTCCGATTCTGCTCTCGTTTGGAAAGCATTGCGACCGAATCAGTTCCGGAATGCTTTCCGGACGACTCGGATCAGGACAGTCCGGATATATGACGGTACCACGCGTACTTTTACAACGCGTACCGTTACCACGCGTACTTTTACAACGCGTACCCTTACCACGCTACTTTTACCACGCAAGTCGTTACAACGACTTGCGTGGAGGGGCGCTGGATAGTAAATTATTTAATTTACTATTCCAACTCCAGTCCCCGTGGACTCTAGGGAAAGGAGTTGGATAGTAAATTAAAGTATTTACTATCCTGGAGCGCCCCCCAGCGCATTTCGTTGTAACGACCTGCGTGGTAAAAGTAGCGTGGTAACGGTACCGCGTTGTAAAAAATGCGTGGTAACCGTTGTATACCGGGCAGTCCGACCTAGCAAGTACGATGCATCCGGATGCTTCCAGATACGAATTGGTTGGGCTCCAATTGACTTCAATGGGAGCCTGTGTTCCATACGCGAACACAGGCTCCCATTGAAAAAAGGGGTTGTTGGGAAAAAGCATGCACCCTGTGGCGGGCACCCCATGGCACCTGCCACACTGTGCATGGGTGGGAAGAGGGCACCCATGGGTACCCCTAAGGGCTTGATTTGGAGGGCCTTGGGTGAAGGGGGGACTGCTACGGACCCCAAAGACCAATTCCGGCAGCCAGTCAAACCAAATCAGAAAGGCTGTCCTAATCGTTCAGCGTACTCTCTTGTACAGAAACCAAGTCCATAGAGCTGTACGAATCGGATCCGGAAGGCTCATCCTGTCCAAATGCATTCCGGAAACAATTCATTCTGCGCTTACGGTATCCAGGCATCGTACTTGGTCGTTCAGAAACAAGGGCTCCCGAATACATTTGGGAAACCCGAATCCGATTCGGAGCCCTTCCTAACAACATCTGAATGGACCCCTTAGTGTTATCCTTCAATTTAATAGTGGGCTTGATAGCAATGGTTATTCTCTGGTATTTTGCCTTTATTGACAACATCCTTATCTGCCTGCCTATTCCTCCTGCACCAGGTGAATCTTCTAAATGTGTAGGGGCAAGGGAACCTGCTGTATGTTGGAGACCCCTCTCCTTAAACAGAAGTGGAATCCATTTCAATAGAAACAATGCTATTGAGGTAGTAACATACAAACAATGGAAGAGTTTCTGGTAAAACATGCTTCTCCTCCAGTGAAGCCCAGAATACATTGCAGTAATTTGATATTCTTCAAGTTAGGATGAAATGTATTTGAAAGGGAATGTGTTCTCATGAGTGTCACTCTATAGAGCAGCCTAAAAAAGGCATATGGTCACAAGGGGTATTTAAAACAAACAAATTAAGTAAATAAATAAACTCAAAAATGCAGTTACCTGATCATTTTGTCAGGATCTGAACATTGCTGAAATGACCCACCTGTTTGGTTGGTGATGCTTCCATCTGAACACGGGACACACTCAAAGCAACATCTGGGCCTCCCCTCTATAGCTGATTTTCGATATCCTGGAATGCAAGACTTGCTGCAGATGGAGATGGGTACCTGAGTGTAAGGGTTATTATTTTAAACAATTAGAATACATAATGCATCAAAAACCGATGTGCCCAGCCAAGCAAAGACCAAACCATCAAATATGTTGAATATGGAGTCACTTTGCAAGGCATAGCAGTGGAAGTCTCAATTTCTTCAACGGACATGGAGGTACAAATTGAGCAGCTGAGCCATGCTACCTGGAATAAGGGGGTAAATCCTGCAATTACCAGTAGATTTTCATGATTTTGACTGCCCAAGAAAGCAATAGACTACAGCCCCGAGGAAAGAAAATATTGCACTAAATCACAGAGCTATACATAAACAATACATTGTTAAAATCTAAAGATGGAGCAAAACTGAGGAAGAGAGCAGGAGAAGGGAGAGTAAATAAGAGATAGAGAGAGAAAGAGGGAGAAATAGGATGTGAGGGGAATGAGAGAGGGAAGGCTGAGAAAGGGTATGCAAGGTGATAAGGGGCAAGAGGAGGAGAAGAGGTGGAGAGTCGAGAGGGACATATGGGAAGAGAAGGAGCAGGAGAGAAAAAAAGAATGGGGAAGAGCAGGGAGTCAGGGAGAGGGGGAAGAAGAGGGTGAAAAACAAAGGAAGAGGAAGAAATTTAGGGCCTCATTGATAAGGCTGTGCGTCACTTTTACGCCGCTGGTGCGTCACTTTTTGTGACGCACCAGTGGCATACAAAATGTGCCTCGTTGCGCCATATTTACAAAGTGACGCATCTAGGTAGATGCGTCACTTTGTAAACGCCTGTGCCACATTATACCTGCGCCAGGTATAATGTATGCAAGGAGGGCGTTTTGATGCAAGAAAGGGTCATGGAAGTGACGCAGTGAAATCTATAAAATTTCACTGCGCCATTTCTTGGCTACTAATGCGTCAAAATCATACGCCTGCTTCATGGCAGGCGTAAGACTGACGCAGGCACTAACAACATAGGACTTGCCCATGTGAAAGTACACATTGCTGGAGCTGCGTCACTTTTGTGACACACTCCAGCAATGTGTCACTTTTACGCCTACAGATACGTCAGAAATACTGACGTATCTGTAACTCCTTGCGACATGATGCACCATATTATAAATATGACGCATCAATCATGTCGCAAGGAGTGCACAATGAGAAGTGACGCATCGCTGCTTTCACGCAGCAATGCGTCATTTCTCATAAATGAGGCCCTAAGTGAGGGGGCGGAAGGAGGGGGGAATAGAGAGGGGTAAAAAGCGAGGGAAGGAAGAATGGAGATTTGAAGAGTAAGAGGCAGGGAGTGAGAAGGAGAGAGTACGAGGAGGAGGAGAAAGAGGGCCAATTGAATGATAAGAAAGGGGGAAATTTAAGGGAAGGAGGCAGGTAGAATGGGACGGACAGAGAGTAAGAGAGATGGAGAGAAGGTGAGGAAGGAAAGCAGAGAGGGACATAGAGGAGAGTGAGAGTGGGAGGGAGACAGATAGAGGGAATGAAGAAGGGAGAGGGAAGTAAGGGTGTGATGAAGAGGGCAGGATGGGGCGAGTGAGAGAAAAGCAGGGTCAGAAAGGGAGGAATAGAGAGGTAAGGAGAGAGAGGGAGAAGTCTGGAGGAAGAAAGATGAAAGAGGAGTGAGGTAGGAAGGGAGGCAATAAAGGACAGGGTGAGTGGGAGAGAGAGTCTGTGAAGTAGAGGGAGAGAGGATGTGAGCGGGTGGAAGGACGGGAAGGGGAAATGGAGAGGGAGAAAAAGGGAATGAGGGAGAAAAAATGAGAGAAAGACAGAGGGAAACAGAGGTAGGTAGAATGGTAGATGGAGAGAGAGAAAGAGGAAAAGATACTCAGTAAAAAAGGGATCCAAAGGGAGAGAAAAGAGGGCGTGAAATGGAATGAGGGAGAAAAAGTGAGAGAAAAACAGTGGGGGAGAGAGGTGGAGAGGTAGATGTAGAATAAAGAAGGGAAATTGGATAATGAAGAGATATAGGAAGAGAGTAGGAGAGAAGGACAGTGAGTGAAAGGGAGAAAAAGGGGTCGAGAAAGGGAGATGGGGAAAGAGAGGGCAAGAGGACAGGAGCGGGAGGGAGGTAGAGAGAGAACAAGGAAGAAGTAAAAATGAAGAGAGAAGTTTGAAAGGAGTGAGAAAAGACAGAAGTGATCAGGCCTTGAAAAATCATAAAATTGTTACAAGACCTGCTGGTCTGGTGACTTAATTAATCTACTCGACCTAATGGTAATGCTCTTGACCCATAAACTGGTTTCAAATTAGTGATCCTAGGCAAATATTTTAGTTCACTGAGCCACCATTTCCTTCCATATCACATATGATAGCGCCTTCAAATATATTTGTTCAGCATGTCTGCTGTACAAAAAACTCTTTTGTTCGAGTTAATAGACTAAGCTTTTGCTCTATATATAATACATATAGAATAAAATTACCCCTGACTTGCTTCTTAGTTCATTAACAGCGTTGTCATCATAGCGGGGGCAAGAATGTTTCTCAAATCATGTTTAAAAACTACAACTTTTAATAAATATGTATCTAAAGGATGAAGTGGTAGCATACTGTCATTTGCACTCAGCACATTTTCTATTGAAATAGCCACAAAATCTGCAAGTGACATGCGGTTTTACTAATAAAACTATATACTGTACAGCAGTGTTTAGAAGTCAAGTTTCTGCAAAAACTTGTCATTTGCACATCACCAAGTAATGTGTTCTGATTTGTTTTGCCCTTATTTGAATCTTTAATAGCATCACACTTCAGGATTTTATCAATCAATCAATCAGGGGTTGATGTAGCGTGCTACTTACTTGTGAGGGTCTCAAGGCGCTGGGGGGGGGGGGGGGGGGGGCTGCTCCGGATTAGTCGAAGAGCCAGGTCTTGAGTGCCTTCCTGATCATGTGCATGGTTGGGGAGCGTCTGATGTTCACAGGGAGCTTATTCCACATTATGGCTGCGATGTAGGGGAAAGCTCTCCTGCCGGTTCTGTGTCTGCGGAGCCAGTGGAAGCCTTGTAGGTGTTGGGTCAGGTGCTCATGGTGCAGTATCCCGAGTACGAGTCTGGCTGCGGTGTTCTGGATGGTCTGGAGTCTGCGCAGGAGAGTTTTGTTGATTCCGACAGCGAGGGTGTTGCCGTAGTCCAGTCTGCTGGTAATGAGTGCGTGAGTGACAGTCCTTCTGCAGTCGGAGGGGATCCACTTGAAGGTCTTATGGAGCATGCGAAGGCAGTTGAAACTAGTGGAGGTGACGGCATTAGGGAGGGGTCAAAAATGATGCTGAGGTTCTAAGCATGGTCTGTAGGGGTGGGTGGGCTCCCAAGGGCGGATGGCCACCAGGTGTTGTCCCAGGCGGAGATGCAGGGACCAAGGATGAGGACCTCAGTCTTCTCTGAGTTTAGCTTCAGGCAGCTGTCCTTCATCCAGGCTGCCACGTTCTTCGTGCCTTCCTGGAAACATAGTCCGGTGTCTTCGGGATTCTTCGTGAGCAAGAGGATAAGCTGGGTGCCGTCGGCGTTGGATACAATGCTGAGCCCATGCTGTCTGACGATGGCGGTGAGGGGGCCATGTAGATGTTGAAGAGTGTGGGGCTGATTGAGGATCCCTGGGGTACCCCGCAGTTGATTTCCGTGGGTTTGGAGAGGAAGGGAGGGAGTCGGATCCTCTGGGTTCTGCAGGAGAAAAAGGATTGGATCCAATCGAGGGCGGCTCCTTAAATTCCTGCGTCATGCAGTCTGGCTGTGAGAGTGTGATGTGAAACGGTGTTGAAGGCTGCGTAGAGGTCTAGAAGGATGAGGGCTGCAGTGTGTCATTGGTCGAGTAGCATACGGATGTGGTCAGTAGTGGGGAGGAGGGCGGTCTTGGTGCTGTGGTTGCTGCAGAATCCTGACTGGGAGGCATCCAGGATGGAGTTCTCTTCTATGAAGGTGGTCAGCAGGGTGTTTTCAAGTCTCTCTGTGACTTTGGCTGCAAAGGGGAGGAGCAAGATGGGCCAGTAGTTTTTGGGTCGGCTGATGGTTTTTGAGAAGGGGTTTAACTTCCGTCCATTTCCAGTCGTATGGGCAGGGGCCGGATCTGAGGGAGGCGTTGATGGTGCGTCCTAGTTCGGGTGCGATGATGGTGGCAGCCCTGTGGAAGATGTATGGTGGGCAGGGGTCTGTAGGGGCTCCAGAGTGGGTTATCTTCATGGTCGCTGTGATGAGTTCAACGGTCGATGGGATCCTAGGACGTGATGGTCGGCTTATCGGTGACGGTGGGTAGGGGGGTGGTGCTCGTCATTTGTTCACTTAGGTGTCGTAGAGGGCCTTGTTCTTCAGATGGAAGTAGGAGCTGAGCTTGTCGCAGAGTTCCTGGGATGGTGTGACGTCTGTGGCTTCGCAGGTGGGTTTTGCTAGCTGCTGTATGACGTTGAACAGTTCCTTGATGTTGGTCGGGTTGGTCTGGATCTTGTCTCTAATGAAGGTCCGTTTGGTGTCTCTTATGCGCTGGTGGTATTCCTTCAGGCACTACACAAATGGGAGTCTAGAGGGAAGACAAACAGAACTAGGACGCCCTCCACTCTGAAAGCTAATAAACAACACCAGTCCTAGTCCTCATGGCAATACTCATTTGCTGGACTGTAAACATCCATGGTCGAAATTCGTTATCCACGGGATCTCTTAAGTCTGAAGAAAATCCTAAGATGTTTCAATCTATTGCCTCTTTAAAATAACAACCTCTCTGATAAATACAAACAAGACAGCACAGACAAAAAATGTGTGAAGAAGCGAGATGGCACCTCACGGGCGCACCACCAATGGGACCCCTGGTTGGTACTCACCAGGATGGCCCTGTTCTCATCATCGGTGCCATCAAGCTAAAACCAAAAAAGTGTCTCGACCCTCAAAAATAAAAGGACAGTGGATGGTGCAGTGGACACAACTTATATGTGACAAAACTAACAACATGTAACGTTTAACATATAAGTCACTGAGCAACTGGGGCCATAAACTTTTATTCTCATTCCCTTCTCTGTTGCAGAACAGTGAACACACATATACTAAAAAAGAAGAGAGAAAATACTACCAATCGATTCTCTCTCTACTTACAGCCGACATGTTTCATTGCCTTTGATTTTTCGGCAATTTCTTCAGGGCAATATATTTTAAATGCCACTGCAAGGGACACTGAAGCTTGGGTGCTGTAACATAAACAAACAAAAGTGCGGTCACCTGGTGTCCCTCACTATGTTCTGCATAACAAACTCTCTATCAAACCACCATGCTGTATAGGTAAATAAATGTAAAAATTCCATTATTACCCTGCTTGCAGATTTGTCTCTCATACCAGTGGTGAAATTGTGTTAAAATCGAAATCCAGCTCCCTTAAGTGAGCATGGTCCTTACTCCCCGTTTCAAGCAATTTACTGGAAAGTGAAAAACGAAGGATTCAATTATTTGAGCTCACTCCTACCTTGCGCTTAGTTTACAGCCTAAATACAATTAAGGAGGGTGTTACCGGTGTCAGAGTAGCGGTCGGCGTCCTCTCAACCCTCGAGCGCCGACCGAGTGAAAAGATGTTTATTTTACCGGCTTGGGAGACGAGTGCTTTCGCGCTGGGATTGGTCCGCGGTGTTTGGTCACATGGGCCAAAGCTGCCGATATCCAAGGACTTTGATTGGTTCCTGAATTGCATGACACGCATTCCCATTGGTCCCCAGTGTTAGATGTCACGGGGCCCGGTTGCCGGTTTTCGGCAAACGTGATTGGACACAGGCTCTCTTAATGTTTAATGCCGGTCTACTGGCGAACTGCACGGCCATTTGTGGACGGGCAAATAAGTATGGAATAGGGTGGAATATAGCCATTAAGTCGATATTTCTTAATCGGAATACATGAATATTTTTAGCTGATCATACACTTTTAAAATAACTCCACTTTTGAAATAACCCGGTACAGTTAGATGTGTCCCGTTTAAAACTAGAGTGGAATACAGAGGTTGACAATTTCCACAAGATTGCAGTGTAATTAAGGATTTATAATGGCAGTAAACACCCTGTAGTAGGCGTGGGAAGGTCCAAGGGCGAAAAAAGATTATTAAAGGCTAATGAGGACATATCAGATGTTTTAGCCTAGTCAGATAGGGTATTTGAGGCTAATGAGGGCATATCAAATGTGGTGTAATGGGGGTCACAATTATACTAAGATCGAGGTATTCAGTCCTAACAGGTGTTAACTTCTAATGAGGCCTCTCACATATGATATGATGAAACTCACAGTTCTACTGGGATGTAAATATTCAGTCTTCACAGGGTCTCTAATGTAGATGTTATATTATAAGCTGTTAACACCTAATCGTCATTTTAATTTTTGGGGTAGAGGAGTACCACCAGTCAAAGGGACAACAGACCACTGCGCTGGAAGACTACTTTTCAGATGGTTAACGCAACTTGTTCCATTCCAGTAGTTCATTCAGCCCTCTCTGTTCGCTTTGCTCTTGATATATCCAGCGAGCTTCCTTGTTGATCAAACGTCTTTCCACAGACTGCGCATCGCCCATCACTCTCTCCAACACTACCCAGGTGAAGGTGTGTTTATTGCGGTGACAATGTTGCACTAGCTTTGTAGTCAGTTTTCCAATCCTTATTGTACTGACATGCTCCTGGATGCGGAGTTTGATCTTACGTGTGGTGAGTCCGATGTATTCCAGACCACACTCACATTTTAGTCTGTACACCACATTGTTCGTGTTGCAGTTACTGAAATGGTTCAGTGACCAAGTATTTCCAGATTGAAGAATCACGTTAGTGGTTTTCTTTGTCATGGGGCATACCGAACAGCTCCCACATGGGAAGTGTCCATTAGGGATGGTGGTGTTCTCAGCTTCTCGTCTTCCAATAATCCTGGTGTGGACTAGTTTGTCCTTCAAGTTACTCGCTCTTCGAAAAGCAAATCTTGGTGGTGGCATCTTGAAGTCCGTTGTTGAAAGTAGAGACCAGTGTTTCCTGATCGACTGGCGGATCTTTGTAGCCATGGGGTCATAGGTCATGACTACAGGAAGACAGTCTGACTTTTCTTTGACTTGTGTCTCTAACAAGGCTGCTCTCGGTGTATTCAAAGCTCTTTTCTGAGCTTGCTTGACTACTTTCAGTGGGTAGTCGCGTGCTTCCAGTTTCGAACTTAGGACTCCTGCTTGTTCCTTATATAATTCTGTTGATGAGCAGTTACGCCTGTACCTGAGAAATTGTCCCACAGGGAGATTGTCCCTGAGTGCTCTTGGATGGTATGACCGGTATGACAGTAATGAATTTCTATCGGTCGGCTTTTGATGCACACTTGTGTGAAAACCTCCTTCAGAGGCCTCAATGTCCAGATCAAGGTAGACTGCCTTTGTGTGGTGGTAATTCCAGGTGAAACGCAGACTCCTATCTTGAGTATTTAGCCAATTTAAAAATTGGACCAGGATGGTTTCTTCCCCTGTCCAAAGGAGGAGCACATCATCAATATATCGCCTCCAGAGACGTATGTGGTCTCTGAAGGGATTGACATCTGATTCGATGATGTGCTCCTCAAATTGGCCTACATAAATGCAGGCAAGGCTAGGTGCCATCGTAGCCCCCATAGACGTTTCCGTCACTTGTAGAAAGAGGTCATCTTTATAGCAGAAGAAGTTTCTTGTTAGAGCGATTTCCACACACTGTAACACAAAGCTTTGTGGAGCGTCGTAAAACCATTCCTGTGTGGCCAAAGCTCTAGATGCGGCCACTAGTGCGGCATCCTGAGGGATACATGAGTACAAAGACTCTATATCTATGGTCACGATGTATTCGTTGGCAGGATCAAATGTTATTTGGTCCAGGACTTTTAAGATGTCCATGGTGTCCTTGACGTATGATTTCTGGGTTACCACAGATTCACGGAGAAAATAATCAGCGAACTGAGATAGGGGCTCCAAAATGGATTGGATACCGGATACAATAGGCCGACCCGGCGGAGGCCGGGCCGGCTTGTGTATCTTCGGCAGGATGTAGAAGGCAGGGGTCCTGGGATTGGTATTAACGAGGAACTCAGCTTCCTTTGCACTTATCCACTTCTTCTCCTTTGCAGTCCCCACTATATCAGTTATTACTTTCATCAGATCTGGAGTGGGATCTTTGGTGAGAGGTTGGTAGTTTGTTCTCACATTGAGTAGACGGCGAACTTCAGCCTCGTAATCACAGGTGTTTAGTATAACGATGGCTCCGCCTTTGTCGGCGCTTTTTATAGTGATGTTGTCATTCCTCTGGAGGGACTTCATTGCCTCCCAATCACATTTCGTCATGTTTTTAAATCCACCTGGTTTGTTGTTATTTTCTATCCTTCCAATTTCCTCTAGAACTTTGGCCTCGAATACTGCCACTTCAGGGCCTAATGTCCCGGTAGGGGGGCAAAAAGTTGAAGGTTTCTTTAGGTTGGTATTGAAGCCCTTACTCTCTTCAGAAGGTTGTTTCGCGAAGAATTTCTTCAGTTTAATCTTTCTCATGGTCTCATGAAACTCCGTCCGGCATTTGAAAGCATCATGAATCGGGGTGGGAACGAATCCCAGCCCTTTGTTAAGTACACGTTCTTCCTCCATTGTTAATTGATGGTCGGACAAATTTACCACAATGCTTATCACAGTGGCTTCTTTCCCCTGCTCCGTGTCAGTCGTGGGGAGAATGTTTGCCATTGTTGTGGTAGCCGACTGCCGCGTCCTTTTCCTTTCCCTTGTTGTCCCGGTCCCTTGTTGGACGCTTGTCCCTGTTCTAAAAAACTCCGTAGCAAGGTACTCAGGTCAGTGTTGGAGGCTTCCGATTGGTTGAATCTTACTCTGCTGGTGCTGGGTCCTGGCTCAGGCTCATCCTCACTGGATGTATTATCAAAGGTCCAGTTTGCAGGTGTTCGTCTTTGTGGTTGGAATCTGGCTCCTCTGCCTCTTCTCCCTCCTCCGAATTGCTGTGGTTGTTGTTGTTCTTGTGCCGGTTCGTAGTATGAATCGTTAACGTAGGGGAAGGCCCATTCATGTGTGTAGCGTTGTAGATTACGCTGCAATCCCCTTATTTTCTGTGTTATCATGTATTGTTTATACTCTTCCAGATCGTCTTGAATTTTTTGCAGATGGTCTTTTGCGTCAGTAAAACTACTGTCCCGACTGATGGCCTCCTCAAGTTCTACAATCTCCTTAAGCACTTCTTCACTTAATCTCTGAGCTGTACTTATTATCAGTATTAACCAGTCCCTGGTACACTTATTAGCGATAAAGCTCCAATCACGTCGGAACTGTTTATCGTCAAGGAAGATCCGCGGTTTGATTCTTACTATGAGACTTGCAGGTGAGGCCCCAGCCTGATAGTATTCAGTCATAAGGGCCCCATGCAGGGCAATTCTTATATGTTTCTTTTTCAAATTACTTAATTTCTCCCATTCTTCTCTGACTTTGTTATTACCAGAGAGGGGATTCCCTTCAAATAATGATGGGCGTGCAAAAATTGCCGCGATCTGTTCATTCGTGAAAGCCAGGCAATTTTTGTCCATTCTCAAAGTGCAGGCTTATTGGTGGTTTGATTGTGCAGTGAATGGTAGGGAAGCCAGGTTAAGGTGACCACACTTATGCTATAAAAATCAGAGATATGACGTAAGGTTGTATAGGAGTACTCTCACGGCTGTGTCAGAGTAGCGGTCGGCGTCCTCTCAACCCTCGAGCGCCGACCGAGTGAAAAGATGTTTATTTTACCGGCTTGGGAGACGAGTGCTTTCGCGCTGGGATTGGTCCGCGGTGTTTGGTCACATGGGCCAAAGCTGCCGATATCCAAGGACTTTGATTGGTTCCTGAATTGCATGACACGCATTCCCATTGGTCCCCAGTGTTAGATGTCACGGGGCCCGGTTGCCGGTTTTCGGCAAACGTGATTGGACACAGGCTCTCTTAATGTTTAATGCCGGTCTACTGGCGAACTGCACGGCCATTTGTGGACGGGCAAATAAGTATGGAATAGGGTGGAATATAGCCATTAAGTCGATATTTCTTAATCGGAATACATGAATATTTTTAGCTGATCATACACTTTTAAAATAACTCCACTTTTGAAATAACCCGGTACAGTTAGATGTGTCCCGTTTAAAACTAGAGTGGAATACAGAGGTTGACAATTTCCACAAGATTGCAGTGTAATTAAGGATTTATAATGGCAGTAAACACCCTGTAGTAGGCGTGGGAAGGTCCAAGGGCGAAAAAAGATTATTAAAGGCTAATGAGGACATATCAGATGTTTTAGCCTAGTCAGATAGGGTATTTGAGGCTAATGAGGGCATATCAAATGTGGTGTAATGGGGGTCACAATTATACTAAGATCGAGGTATTCAGTCCTAACAGGTGTTAACTTCTAATGAGGCCTCTCACATATGATATGATGAAACTCACAGTTCTACTGGGATGTAAATATTCAGTCTTCACAGGGTCTCTAATGTAGATGTTATATTATAAGCTGTTAACACCTAATCGTCATTTTAATTTTTGGGGTAGAGGAGTACCACCAGTCAAAGGGACAACAGACCACTGCGCTGGAAGACTACTTTTCAGATGGTTAACGCAACTTGTTCCATTCCAGTAGTTCATTCAGCCCTCTCTGTTCGCTTTGCTCTTGATATATCCAGCGAGCTTCCTTGTTGATCAAACGTCTTTCCACAGACTGCGCATCGCCCATCACTCTCTCCAACACTACCCAGGTGAAGGTGTGTTTATTGCGGTGACAATGTTGCACTAGCTTTGTAGTCAGTTTTCCAATCCTTATTGTACTGACATGCTCCTGGATGCGGAGTTTGATCTTACGTGTGGTGAGTCCGATGTATTCCAGACCACACTCACATTTTAGTCTGTACACCACATTGTTCGTGTTGCAGTTACTGAAATGGTTCAGTGACCAAGTATTTCCAGATTGAAGAATCACGTTAGTGGTTTTCTTTGTCATGGGGCATACCGAACAGCTCCCACATGGGAAGTGTCCATTAGGGATGGTGGTGTTCTCAGCTTCTCGTCTTCCAATAATCCTGGTGTGGACTAGTTTGTCCTTCAAGTTACTCGCTCTTCGAAAAGCAAATCTTGGTGGTGGCATCTTGAAGTCCGTTGTTGAAAGTAGAGACCAGTGTTTCCTGATCGACTGGCGGATCTTTGTAGCCATGGGGTCATAGGTCATGACTACAGGAAGACAGTCTGACTTTTCTTTGACTTGTGTCTCTAACAAGGCTGCTCTCGGTGTATTCAAAGCTCTTTTCTGAGCTTGCTTGACTACTTTCAGTGGGTAG
Source organism: Lissotriton vulgaris (assembly GCF_964263255.1). Taxonomy (NCBI): domain Eukaryota; kingdom Metazoa; phylum Chordata; class Amphibia; order Caudata; family Salamandridae; genus Lissotriton; species Lissotriton vulgaris. The sequence continues at coordinate 1,297,855,267 of NC_141695.1, read as the reverse complement.
TCGCGTGCTTCCAGTTTCGAACTTAGGACTCCTGCTTGTTCCTTATATAATTCTGTTGATGAGCAGTTACGCCTGTACCTGAGAAATTGTCCCACAGGGAGATTGTCCCTGAGTGCTCTTGGATGGTATGACCGGTATGACAGTAATGAATTTCTATCGGTCGGCTTTTGATGCACACTTGTGTGAAAACCTCCTTCAGAGGCCTCAATGTCCAGATCAAGGTAGACTGCCTTTGTGTGGTGGTAATTCCAGGTGAAACGCAGACTCCTATCTTGAGTATTTAGCCAATTTAAAAATTGGACCAGGATGGTTTCTTCCCCTGTCCAAAGGAGGAGCACATCATCAATATATCGCCTCCAGAGACGTATGTGGTCTCTGAAGGGATTGACATCTGATTCGATGATGTGCTCCTCAAATTGGCCTACATAAATGCAGGCAAGGCTAGGTGCCATCGTAGCCCCCATAGACGTTCCCGTCACTTGTAGAAAGAGGTCATCTTTATAGCAGAAGAAGTTTCTTGTTAGAGCGATTTCCACACACTGTAACACAAAGCTTTGTGGAGCGTCGTAAAACCATTCCTGTGTGGCCAAAGCTCTAGATGCGGCCACTAGTGCGGCATCCTGAGGGATACATGAGTACAAAGACTCTATATCTATGGTCACGATGTATTCGTTGGCAGGATCAAATGTTATTTGGTCCAGGACTTTTAAGATGTCCATGGTGTCCTTGACGTATGATTTCTGGGTTACCACAGATTCACGGAGAAAATAATCAGCGAACTGAGATAGGGGCTCCAAAATGGATTGGATACCGGATACAATAGGCCGACCCGGCGGAGGCCGGGCCGGCTTGTGTATCTTCGGCAGGATGTAGAAGGCAGGGGTCCTGGGATTGGTATTAACGAGGAACTCAGCTTCCTTTGCACTTATCCACTTCTTCTCCTTTGCAGTCCCCACTATATCAGTTATTACTTTCATCAGATCTGGAGTGGGATCTTTGGTGAGAGGTTGGTAGTTTGTTCTCACATTGAGTAGACGGCGAACTTCAGCCTCGTAATCACAGGTGTTTAGTATAACGATGGCTCCGCCTTTGTCGGCGCTTTTTATAGTGATGTTGTCATTCCTCTGGAGGGACTTCATTGCCTCCCAATCACATTTCGTCATGTTTTTAAATCCACCTGGTTTGTTGTTATTTTCTATCCTTCCAATTTCCTCTAGAACTTTGGCCTCGAATACTGCCACTTCAGGGCCTAATGTCCCGGTAGGGGGGCAAAAAGTTGAAGGTTTCTTTAGGTTGGTATTGAAGCCCTTACTCTCTTCAGAAGGTTGTTTCGCGAAGAATTTCTTCAGTTTAATCTTTCTCATGGTCTCATGAAACTCCGTCCGGCATTTGAAAGCATCATGAATCGGGGTGGGAACGAATCCCAGCCCTTTGTTAAGTACACGTTCTTCCTCCATTGTTAATTGATGGTCGGACAAATTTACCACAATGCTTATCACAGTGGCTTCTTTCCCCTGCTCCGTGTCAGTCGTGGGGAGAATGTTTGCCATTGTTGTGGTAGCCGACTGCCGCGTCCTTTTCCTTTCCCTTGTTGTCCCGGTCCCTTGTTGGACGCTTGTCCCTGTTCTAAAAAACTCCGTAGCAAGGTACTCAGGTCAGTGTTGGAGGCTTCCGATTGGTTGAATCTTACTCTGCTGGTGCTGGGTCCTGGCTCAGGCTCATCCTCACTGGATGTATTATCAAAGGTCCAGTTTGCAGGTGTTCGTCTTTGTGGTTGGAATCTGGCTCCTCTGCCTCTTCTCCCTCCTCCGAATTGCTGTGGTTGTTGTTGTTCTTGTGCCGGTTCGTAGTATGAATCGTTAACGTAGGGGAAGGCCCATTCATGTGTGTAGCGTTGTAGATTACGCTGCAATCCCCTTATTTTCTGTGTTATCATGTATTGTTTATACTCTTCCAGATCGTCTTGAATTTTTTGCAGATGGTCTTTTGCGTCAGTAAAACTACTGTCCCGACTGATGGCCTCCTCAAGTTCTACAATCTCCTTAAGCACTTCTTCACTTAATCTCTGAGCTGTACTTATTATCAGTATTAACCAGTCCCTGGTACACTTATTAGCGATAAAGCTCCAATCACGTCGGAACTGTTTATCGTCAAGGAAGATCCGCGGTTTGATTCTTACTATGAGACTTGCAGGTGAGGCCCCAGCCTGATAGTATTCAGTCATAAGGGCCCCATGCAGGGCAATTCTTATATGTTTCTTTTTCAAATTACTTAATTTCTCCCATTCTTCTCTGACTTTGTTATTACCAGAGAGGGGATTCCCTTCAAATAATGATGGGCGTGCAAAAATTGCCGCGATCTGTTCATTCGTGAAAGCCAGGCAATTTTTGTCCATTCTCAAAGTGCAGGCTTATTGGTGGTTTGATTGTGCAGTGAATGGTAGGGAAGCCAGGTTAAGGTGACCACACTTATGCTATAAAAATCAGAGATATGACGTAAGGTTGTATAGGAGTACTCTCACGGCTGAGCCGCCGTACACAAGGCACTACACAAATGGGAGTCTAGAGGGAAGACAAACAGAACTAGGACGCCCTCCACTCTGAAAGCTAATAAACAACACCAGTCCTAGTCCTCATGGCAATACTCATTTGCTGGACTGTAAACATCCATGGTCGAAATTCGTTATCCACGGGATCTCTTAAGTCTGAAGAAAATCCTAAGATGTTTCAATCTATTGCCTCTTTAAAATAACAACCTCTCTGATAAATACAAACAAGACAGCACAGACAAAAAATGTGTGAAGAAGCGAGATGGCACCTCACGGGCGCACCACCAATGGGACCCCTGGTTGGTACTCACCAGGATGGCCCTGTTCTCATCATCGGTGCCATCAAGCTAAAACCAAAAAAGTGTCTCGACCCTCAAAAATAAAAGGACAGTGGATGGTGCAGTGGACACAACTTATATGTGACAAAACTAACAACATGTAACGTTTAACATATAAGTCACTGAGCAACTGGGGCCATAAACTTTTATTCTCATTCCCTTCTCTGTTGCAGAACAGTGAACACACATATACTAAAAAAGAAGAGAGAAAATACTACCAATCGATTCTCTCTCTACTTACAGCCGACATGTTTCATTGCCTTTGATTTTTCGGCAATTTCTTCAGGGCAATATATTTTAAATGCCACTGCAAGGGACACTGAAGCTTGGGTGCTGTAACATAAACAAACAAAAGTGCGGTCACCTGGTGTCCCTCACTATGTTCTGCATAACAAACTCTCTATCAAACCACCATGCTGTATAGGTAAATAAATGTAAAAATTCCATTATTACCCTGCTTGCAGATTTGTCTCTCATACCAGTGGTGAAATTGTGTTAAAATCGAAATCCAGCTCCCTTAAGTGAGCATGGTCCTTACTCCCCGTTTCAAGCAATTTACTGGAAAGTGAAAAACGAAGGATTCAATTATTTGAGCTCACTCCTACCTTGCGCTTAGTTTACAGCCTAAATACAATTAAGGAGGGTGTTACCGGTGTCAGAGTAGCGGTCGGCGTCCTCTCAACCCTCGAGCGCCGACCGAGTGAAAAGATGTTTATTTTACCGGCTTGGGAGACGAGTGCTTTCGCGCTGGGATTGGTCCGCGGTGTTTGGTCACATGGGCCAAAGCTGCCGATATCCCAGGACTTTGATTGGTTCCTGAATTGCATGACACGCATTCCCATTGGTCCCCAGTGTTAGATGTCACGGGGCCCGGTTGCCGGTTTTCGGCAAACGTGATTGGACACAGGCTCTCTTAATGTTTAATGCCGGTCTACTGGCGAACTGCACGGCCATTTGTGGACGGGCAAATAAGTATGGAATAGGGTGGAATATAGCCATTAAGTCGATATTTCTTAATCGGAATACATGAATATTTTTAGCTGATCATACACTTTTAAAATAACTCCACTTTTGAAATAACCCGGTACAGTTAGATGTGTCCTGTTTAAAACTAGAGTGGAATACAGAGGTTGACAATTTCCACAAGATTGCAGTGTAATTAAGGATTTATAATGGCAGTAAACACCCTGTAGTAGGCGTGGGAAGGTCCAAGGGCGAAAAAAGATTATTAAAGGCTAATGAGGACATATCAGATGTTTTAGCCTAGTCAGATAGGGTATTTGAGGCTAATGAGGGCATATCAAATGTGGTGTAATGGGGGTCACAATTATACTAAGATCGAGGTATTCAGTCCTAACAGGTGTTAACTTCTAATGAGGCCTCTCACATATGATATGATGAAACTCACAGTTCTACTGGGATGTAAATATTCAGTCTTCACAGGGTCTCTAATGTAGATGTTATATTATAAGCTGTTAACACCTAATCGTCATTTTAATTTTTGGGGTAGAGGAGTACCACCAGTCAAAGGGACAACAGACCACTGCGCTGGAAGACTACTTTTCAGATGGTTAACGCAACTTGTTCCATTCCAGTAGTTCATTCAGCCCTCTCTGTTCGCTTTGCTCTTGATATATCCAGCGAGCTTCCTTGTTGATCAAACGTCTTTCCACAGACTGCGCATCGCCCATCACTCTCTCCAACACTACCCAGGTGAAGGTGTGTTTATTGCGGTGACAATGTTGCACTAGCTTTGTAGTCAGTTTTCCAATCCTTATTGTACTGACATGCTCCTGGATGCGGAGTTTGATCTTACGTGTGGTGAGTCCGATGTATTCCAGACCACACTCACATTTTAGTCTGTACACCACATTGTTCGTGTTGCAGTTACTGAAATGGTTCAGTGACCAAGTATTTCCAGATTGAAGAATCACGTTAGTGGTTTTCTTTGTCATGGGGCATACCGAACAGCTCCCACATGGGAAGTGTCCATTAGGGATGGTGGTGTTCTCAGCTTCTCGTCTTCCAATAATCCTGGTGTGGACTAGTTTGTCCTTCAAGTTACTCGCTCTTCGAAAAGCAAATCTTGGTGGTGGCATCTTGAAGTCCGTTGTTGAAAGTAGAGACCAGTGTTTCCTGATCGACTGGCGGATCTTTGTAGCCATGGGGTCATAGGTCATGACTACAGGAAGACAGTCTGACTTTTCTTTGACTTGTGTCTCTAACAAGGCTGCTCTCGGTGTATTCAAAGCTCTTTTCTGAGCTTGCTTGACTACTTTCAGTGGGTAGTCGCGTGCTTCCAGTTTCGAACTTAGGACTCCTGCTTGTTCCTTATATAATTCTGTTGATGAGCAGTTACGCCTGTACCTGAGAAATTGTCCCACAGGGAGATTGTCCCTGAGTGCTCTTGGATGGTATGACCGGTATGACAGTAATGAATTTCTATCGGTCGGCTTTTGATGCACACTTGTGTGAAAACCTCCTTCAGAGGCCTCAATGTCCAGATCAAGGTAGACTGCCTTTGTGTGGTGGTAATTCCAGGTGAAACGCAGACTCCTATCTTGAGTATTTAGCCAATTTAAAAATTGGACCAGGATGGTTTCTTCCCCTGTCCAAAGGAGGAGCACATCATCAATATATCGCCTCCAGAGACGTATGTGGTCTCTGAAGGGATTGACATCTGATTCGATGATGTGCTCCTCAAATTGGCCTACATAAATGCAGGCAAGGCTAGGTGCCATCGTAGCCCCCATAGACGTTCCCGTCACTTGTAGAAAGAGGTCATCTTTATAGCAGAAGAAGTTTCTTGTTAGAGCGATTTCCACACACTGTAACACAAAGCTTTGTGGAGCGTCGTAAAACCATTCCTGTGTGGCCAAAGCTCTAGATGCGGCCACTAGTGCGGCATCCTGAGGGATACATGAGTACAAAGACTCTATATCTATGGTCACGATGTATTCGTTGGCAGGATCAAATGTTATTTGGTCCAGGACTTTTAAGATGTCCATGGTGTCCTTGACGTATGATTTCTGGGTTACCACAGATTCACGGAGAAAATAATCAGCGAACTGAGATAGGGGCTCCAAAATGGATTGGATACCGGATACAATAGGCCGACCCGGCGGAGGCCGGGCCGGCTTGTGTATCTTCGGCAGGATGTAGAAGGCAGGGGTCCTGGGATTGGTATTAACGAGGAACTCAGCTTCCTTTGCACTTATCCACTTCTTCTCCTTTGCAGTCCCCACTAAATCAGTTATTACTTTCATCAGATCTGGAGTGGGATCTTTGGTGAGAGGTTGGTAGTTTGTTCTCACATTGAGTAGACGGCGAACTTCAGCCTCGTAATCACAGGTGTTTAGTATAACGATGGCTCCGCCTTTGTCGGCGCTTTTTATAGTGATGTTGTCATTCCTCTGGAGGGACTTCATTGCCTCCCAATCACATTTCGTCATGTTTTTAAATCCACCTGGTTTGTTGTTATTTTCTATCCTTCCAATTTCCTCTAGAACTTTGGCCTCGAATACTGCCACTTCAGGGCCTAATGTCCCGGTAGGGGGGCAAAAAGTTGAAGGTTTCTTTAGGTTGGTATTGAAGCCCTTACTCTCTTCAGAAGGTTGTTTCGCGAAGAATTTCTTCAGTTTAATCTTTCTCATGGTCTCATGAAACTCCGTCCGGCATTTGAAAGCATCATGAATCGGGGTGGGAACGAATCCCAGCCCTTTGTTAAGTACACGTTCTTCCTCCATTGTTAATTGATGGTCGGACAAATTTACCACAATGCTTATCACAGTGGCTTCTTTCCCCTGCTCCGTGTCAGTCGTGGGGAGAATGTTTGCCATTGTTGTGGTAGCCGACTGCCGCGTCCTTTTCCTTTCCCTTGTTGTCCCGGTCCCTTGTTGGACGCTTGTCCCTGTTCTAAAAAACTCCGTAGCAAGGTACTCAGGTCAGTGTTGGAGGCTTCCGATTGGTTGAATCTTACTCTGCTGGTGCTGGGTCCTGGCTCAGGCTCATCCTCACTGGATGTATTATCAAAGGTCCAGTTTGCAGGTGTTCGTCTTTGTGGTTGGAATCTGGCTCCTCTGCCTCTTCTCCCTCCTCCGAATTGCTGTGGTTGTTGTTGTTCTTGTGCCGGTTCGTAGTATGAATCGTTAACGTAGGGGAAGGCCCATTCATGTGTGTAGCGTTGTAGATTACGCTGCAATCCCCTTATTTTCTGTGTTATCATGTATTGTTTATACTCTTCCAGATCGTCTTGAATTTTTTGCAGATGGTCTTTTGCGTCAGTAAAACTACTGTCCCGACTGATGGCCTCCTCAAGTTCTACAATCTCCTTAAGCACTTCTTCACTTAATCTCTGAGCTGTACCTATTATCAGTATTAACCAGTCCCTGGTACACTTATTAGCGATAAAGCTCCAATCACGTCGGAACTGTTTATCGTCAAGGAAGATCCGCGGTTTGATTCTTACTATGAGACTTGCAGGTGAGGCCCCAGCCTGATAGTATTCAGGCGATATATTGATGATGTGCTCCTCCTTTGGACAGGGGAAGAAACCATCCTGGTCCAATTTTTAAATTGGCTAAATACTCAAGATAGGAGTCTGCGTTTCACCTGGAATTACCACCACACAAAGGCAGTCTACCTTGATCTGGACATTGAGGCCTCTGAAGGAGGTTTTCACACAAGTGTGCATCAAAAGCCGACCGATAGAAATTCATTACTGTCATACCGGTCATACCATCCAAGAGCACTCAGGGACAATCTCCCTGTGGGACAATTTCTCAGGTACAGGCGTAACTGCTCATCAACAGAATTATATAAGGAACAAGCAGGAGTCCTAAGTTCGAAACTGGAAGCACGCGACTACCCACTGAAAGTAGTCAAGCAAGCTCAGAAAAGAGCTTTGAATACACCGAGAGCAGCCTTGTTAGAGACACAAGTCAAAGAAAAGTCAGACTGTCTTCCTGTAGTCATGACCTATGACCCCATGGCTACAAAGATCCGCCAGTCGATCAGGAAACACTGGTCTCTACTTTCAACAACGGACTTCAAGATGCCACCACCAAGATTTGCTTTTCGAAGAGCGAGTAACTTGAAGGACAAACTAGTCCACACCAGGATTATTGGAAGACGAGAAGCTGAGAACACCACCATCCCTAATGGACACTTCCCATGTGGGAGCTGTTCGGTATGCCCCATGACAAAGAAAACCACTAACGTGATTCTTCAATCTGGAAATACTTGGTCACTGAACCATTTCAGTAACTGCAACACGAACAATGTGGTGTACAGACTAAAATGTGAGTGTGGTCTGGAATACATCGGACTCACCACACGTAAGATCAAACTCCGCATCCAGGAGCATGTCAGTACAATAAGGATTGGAAAACTGACTACAAAGCTAGTGCAACATTGTCACCGCAATAAACACACCTTCACCTGGGTAGTGTTGGAGAGAGTGATGGGCGATGCGCAGTCTGTGGAAAGACGTTTGATCAACAAGGAAGCTCGCTGGATATATCAAGAGCAAAGCGAACAGAGAGGGCTGAATGAACTACTGGAATGGAACAAGTTGCGTTAACCATCTGAAAAGTAGTCTTCCAGCGCAGTGGTCTGTTGTCCCTTTGACTGGTGGTACTCTTCTACCCCAAAAATTAAAATGACGATTAGGTGTTAACAGCTTATAATATAACATCTACATTAGAGACCCTGTGAAGACTGAATATTTACATCCCAGTAGAACTGTGAGTTTCATCATATCATATGTGAGAGGCCTCATTAGAAGTTAACACCTGTTAGGACTGAATACCTCGATCTTAGTATAATTGTGACCCCCATTACACCACATTTGATATGCCCTCATTAGCCTCAAATACCCTATCTGACTAGGCTAAAACATCTGATATGTCCTCATTAGCCTTTAATAATCTTTTTTCGCCCTTGGACCTTCCCACGCCTACTACAGGGTGTTTACTGCCATTATAAATCCTTAATTACACTGCAATCTTGTGGAAATTGTCAACCTCTGTATTCCACTCTAGTTTTAAACGGGACACATCTAACTGTACCGGGTTATTTCAAAAGTGGAGTTATTTTAAAAGTGTATGATCAGCTAAAAATATTCATGTATTCCGATTAAGAAATATCGACTTAATGGCTATATTCCACCCTATTCCATACTTATTTGCCCGTCCACAAATGGCCGTGCAGTTCGCCAGTAGACCGCCATTAAACATTAAGAGAGCCTGTGTCCAATCACGTTTGCCGAAAACCGGCAACCGGGCCCCGTGACATCTAACACTGGGGACCAATGGGAATGCGTGTCATGCAATTCAGGAACCAATCAAAGTCCTTGGATATCGGCAGCTTTGGCCCATGTGACCAAACACCGCGGACCAATCCCAGCGCGAAAGCACTCGTCTCCCAAGCCGGTAAAATAAACATCTTTTCACTCGGTCGGCGCTCGAGGGTTGAGAGGACGCCGACCGCTACTCTGACACCGGTAACACCCTCCTTAATTGTATTTAGGCTGTAAACTAAGCGCAAGGTAGGAGTGAGCTCAAATAATTGAATCCTTCGTTTTTCACTTTCCAGTAAATTGCTTGAAACGGGGAGTAAGGACCATGCTCACTTAAGGGAGCTGGATTTCGATTTTAACACAATTTCACCACTGGTATGAGAGACAAATCTGCAAGCAGGGTAATAATGGAATTTTTACATTTATTTACCTATACAGCATGGTGGTTTGATAGAGAGTTTGTTATGCAGAACATAGTGAGGGACACCAGGTGACCGCACTTTTGTTTGTTTATGTTACAGCACCCAAGCTTCAGTGTCCCTTGCAGTGGCATTTAAAATATATTGCCCTGAAGAAATTGCCGAAAAATCAAAGGCAATGAAACATGTCGGCTGTAAGTAGAGAGAGAATCGATTGGTAGTATTTTCTCTCTTCTTTTTTAGTATATGTGTGTTCACTGTTCTGCAACAGAGAAGGGAATGAGAATAAAAGTTTATGGCCCCAGTTGCTCAGTGACTTATATGTTAAACGTTACATGTTGTTAGTTTTGTCACATATAAGTTGTGTCCACTGCACCATCCACTGTCCTTTTATTTTTGAGGGTCGAGACACTTTTTTGGTTTTAGCTTGATGGCACCGATGATGAGAACAGGGCCATCCTGGTGAGTACCAACCAGGGGTCCCATTGGTGGTGCGCCCGTGAGGTGCCATCTCGCTTCTTCACACATTTTTTGTCTGTGCTGTCTTGTTTGTATTTATCAGAGAGGTTGTTATTTTAAAGAGGCAATAGATTGAAACATCTTAGGATTTTCTTCAGACTTAAGAGATCCCGTGGATAACGAATTTCGACCATGGATGTTTACAGTCCAGCAAATGAGTATTGCCATGAGGACTAGGACTGGTGTTGTTTATTGGTATTCCTTCAGGGCCATCTGTGGTCATTCTGTGCTTCCGTAGTTTTCAAAACTTGGTTTAGGCGTAGATTACAAAAAAAAAGACTTTCCTAATTCCTTTTAAATTTGGAAATATTTGTACTATTTATTTACAAGCTATTTATTGTGCATTAGAAAGAAAACCTGGCATCCTACTGCTTTTACAATTATTGTCAGAATGCTCACTTTACAAAATCCTCTAACTGCACTAAGATATAAAAAAGTAAACACCATTTTCCAGGACACGATAAGCAGCAATAAGTAAAAAGACAAACTGACATTTGACCGCTGTCCTTGAATGGACAAGAAACGTCTCAAGATAAAAACAAGATTTAAAGGCATTCTTATTTCTCATTCTTGTTGGGAATGAATAGAACACCTGCTTCTTTCCTTGTCAAGTTTACTCACCAGAAGGGTGAGGAAGTAGGTCCTAGAAATAGCTCAACCAAATAAAATCTGATTTAGAATTTTTTGAGGCCTGGTGAGAGAGAGAAAGGGAGAAATGCAGGGGAAAGAGGGAGGAATTGAGAGAGGGAAAGCAAAGGAAACCGATGACAAGAGCATGAGGTAGGGAGGCAACAAGGGTGGGATAGAGGCAGTGCTTAATTTGCAAAAAAATAAGGGCCAGGGCCATTTTTCCAGGAGACCACTGCAATCTGCACCTTCCATTGCCCCTGCTATCAATGCCAATGAGAGAACCAATCCAACTACCAACCATTGCACTCTTACAAGTGTGACAGTGCAGTCTATTCCAGGCCTCCAAAACTATAATAAGGGCCCGAGTGGCGGGTATTATTCATTGTTAATGTTTATTGACTTATTAAACACTGTTGTTGTGCTCCTCTCAAATGTTAACAGACAGAGCAGGTGCTGAGAATTAAGTGCTTGTGTCCAGCACCGGAAACCACAGGCTAAAATTAAACAATGGATGTTAATGTTAAGAATAATTTAGAGAGCGCACGTACACCAGAAGGTTTAATGGCGCTGTGATAGGTTACCGTCCATTACCTGCGGAGAAGTTAGTTGTAGGCTTGCGCAGAGAGCCAAGTTTTGAGTAACCTTCTAAATTTCAGGAGGTCACCGCATGGATGGAGGAAGAGAGATTGAGAAATGGAGAGAAGAGGGAAGGGAGTACTGGAAAGGCAGAAAGAAAAAGAGAGACAGAGAAAGACATAGCGATTGAGGGAAGGGGAGAAAGAGAGAGAGGGCAGAAACACAGGAACTGAGAAAGAAGGAGAGAAACAGGGAACAGTGAGGATAGAGGTTGACGGAAATAAAGGGAAAAGAGGACAGGAGTTAGGAAGAGAGGGAGAGAAACTGGAGAGAGGGAGAGAGAGGTAGAACAAGGGAAGAATGGGATGAAGGGAGGGAGTAAGAGAGGACGAGAAAGGGAGAGAAAGAGATGGAAAGGGTAAAACAGAGGCAGGGGAAGAGAGGGAGTAGGGAAGGGAGAGAAAGGGCAGGGAGAGAGTGAGGCAGCAAGGAGGGAAATATATGGTTAGACCAGGAAAGGGAAAGCTGAGAGGAGAAAGGGAGGGAAAGAGAGGTAGTTTGTCACGTAAATGGAAAGAGGGATAATGGGAGAGTAAGGAAGGACGAAGGGAGGTTATGAGGGATAGAGAGAGAAGGGAGAAAGAGTATGAAAATTGCACAAATAAGGAATATGATGGAAATAAATGGAGGGAGAAGAGGAAAGGAAAATGAAAAGTAGAGAAATGGACAGAGAAAGAAGGAGAAAGAGAGGTATTGTGAAAGAGAGAGCCACAGTTCATGGCCAGAGAGGGAGAAGACAGGGAGAGTTGGTAAGGGAAGGAAAGAGAGGGGACAGGGATGAGAATCGAAGGAGAGATGGGAGGGAAAGGGAGGTAGGGCGATAGTAAGTAAGTAATACTTTATTGTACAGGTAATAAAAACCATTACAAAAACCATCAGCAGTAAAAAAGGAAAGGATTATAAATGTTTATAGCACCATAGATGATGGAGTTAGTCGATTTAACTATGTTACAAAGTGCAGTTAAAAAATGTTAAAAAGAATGGAGTGTCCGTCTATCGTTAGGTGCTCGTGTCTTTCTACGGAGAGGGTTTCTTTTGTCAGTCCTGGCCCTCATTCCTATACAAAGTTAGGTGTTGCAGTACCTATTCCTTTTTCAAAGGCTGGCTGACCTTTACCCTGAATGTTCATAGCTTTTAGTGGTATGTCAGTGTTTTAATTCAATTTAAGTCTCTGAGCAGTCTTGATGTTTTGGCACTCACAGTATTGAGGGTGTGCTGTCTATGTCCATTTGTTCTTTCTTTGTGTCAATTCTGCTTTCTACAGCTCCGAGGTATTTTACCAGTCGGTAAGCCATTTGAACTTTGTCGCCTCTAAAGCAAGCCAGAGTTGCTTGTCTGCATGTCCTGATTCCTTTTTTTATGAATAGGGGTCTCAGTAGATTCCTGCGGTCTTGCTGCAGCTCTTTCCAGATGATAATGAGATGTACGATGTTTTCCTTGTGAGTTCCACACAGGCGACAGTTTGGTGTTTTGGGGGCCGCAGCCAAGGGGCCATATGGTCCGCTGAGGGTAATACTCCTAATCGTAATTTTAGAAATGATTCTTTATTTTTTTTGCTGAAGCTGGTCAGAAGGTATGCCTGTTGTGTGTGTTTATTGTAAGTTTGTACTGTCAGCCAGCCATGTGCTCGCTCCGTTAGTGAGGCTTTGTCTTGTAGGAGGGATTCTTTCCTAACAGTATTGTTTACAGCTTTTTTGAAACCTGACAGGCTCCCTTGCAGATCCCATAGTTGACTCTCCCCCAGTTGTTTTATTGCGTCCTCCAGAAAGAGTCTTGCTGGGCAGTTGTCTTTGCTTTGTATATCTTTCCAGAGGAGTGCGTTAAGGGTGTTTGCTTCCCCTCTGCTTATTTTGTACCAGGTCTTAAGGTATGCTCCCTTGTGAGCAAGCTCTTCCTTAACCTGCCCAAATTCGAGTCGGATCTGCGCCAGAGAAGTGTATCTCGGGAGGCCAAACATCATCCGCATTGCTCTTGTAATTACTCCTTCTAAGGTTCCGGTATCCCTGTCTCTCAGTGCTTCGCTACCGTATGTAATGGATTGTATCAGTTTGGCTTGGATCAGTTTTAGGAGTGGGGTGAAGCTTGGGTGGATGATCTTATTTTTCAAGTTCCTTAGAGATACAGTTGTCATTAAGCCTCTCTTTTTTATCTCCTCACATTGCGGTTTGAAGCTCCCCCTGTGGTCAATAGTCACTCCAAAGTATCGATATTTATTCGTGACTTCCAATTTATTTTTATCCAAGTTCCAACTGAATGTTGGTTTCTTCTTGCGATAGTTGAGGCGCATGACTTTTGTTTTACTATAATTAATACTGAGTTTGTTTGTTTTGGAGTATTGCGCGATGATGTCGAGGAGCCGCTGTAGGCCGATCGCAGTCCGGCTGATTAGCACCAAGTCGTCAGCATAAAATAGGTTAGACAATTGAGTGCCCCCTAGTTTTGGCGCATGTGAGTTGTTTTCGTTTAGTGTGGTAGATAGGTCGGCCATAAAGAGATTAAATAAAGTTGGCGCTAGCACACATCCTTGCTTTACTCCTGTGTTAGTTGGAATTTTCTTAGTTAAAAAGTCGCTGGTACCTAGTTTAACCTGGACCCATGTATCGCTGTGCAGGAGGATTAGTTGGTTCAGTAGTGTTGCTGGAATTTTCATTCTCTTCAGTTTTTGCGACAGCAGATTTCTGTTTACGCGGTCAAAGGCGGAGCTGTAGTCAATAAAACACAGGTACAAGGGTTGTTTTCCTTCTAGAGCTGAGTCGATCAGGAGTGACAAGGCAAGGATGTTTGTGGTTGTCTCCATGTTTTTCCTAAAGCCTGTTTGATTAAGTGGGATTGCTGATGTTTCTTCCGCCCATAATGTTAATTCCTGAAGTAAGAGGCCTGCGTAGTATTTTGCTTCGTTGTCTAATAAGGCAATTACACGATAGCTTCTTGGATCTTTTCTGTCGCCTTTTTTGTGTATCAGTGAGATTATTGCCCCCCTCCATGATCGTGGAATTGTCGCAGTCTGCCATATTTTTTCAAACATTGGTTTTAGGGTAGTTCCCCAGTATTCTGGTGCCTGCTTGAATATTATTGGGGGTATGCCGTTAGGGCCAGGAGCTCCCTCTGTTCTCCCTTTGGAAATCCTATTAGTTATTTCTAGAGTCGTGATTGATAGTGCTTCGTTGATTGTCGAGGATTCTTTGAGTGGAGACAATTATTCTTTGCTGCTGGTGTTGGCTTTGCCAGTTTCTTTCCATGTTTCGTTTGTGTCGCTGAAGTGTGTGCTAATATTGGTTGTCCAGGCAACTTCCGTCACATGGGATTCCATCGCCTGGCTTTGCTGGTTGATCAGGCCATTGATCTTTTGCCAGAACTGTGCGCTGTTGTTTGTCTTGGCATCGTATAGGAGTCTTCCCCAAAATGTCTCATCTGCGTCCTTTTTTAGTTGCCATATTAATTTCCTTCGGTCGCCTTTTAACTGTCTCAGCGCCTGGTAGGCGGAGGGGTCTATTTTTAATCTTTGCAGAGTGTGGTTAATCTGCGTCTTCAGTCTTTTTAGACTGGTGTCATTTCGGACATTGTGGTGGCCCTTGTGTATCGCATTGCTGGTCTTTCTTACTCACTTTATGTGCACTTTTCTTTCAGCTATTTCTTTCATTTTTTTTGTGAATACCTCCCAACGTATTATCAGGTTTGATGATTTGGACTGCGCTTCGTGGAGAGCGTGCTTCGCTTGCTCTAAATGGTTTTGTGGGTTGTTAACTTTACATTTTACCCGTCTTTCGTTTGTTGTAAAGTCCGTACCCAGGTTGTTGGCGCCTGGCGGGTTTGGTATTGTCGGTGTGTTTATAGTTGTTTCCTATGGCAGGTGGTCGCTTTAATGCATTGGGCAGATGTGAAAATCTCTTACCCTGTAGTACAGACTGCGGGAGAAGAATGTAAAGTCAATTGTAGAGCTTGCCAGCGTACTGTGGAATGTTGCAGACTGCGGTCGGTCGCCTGAAAATCTGCCATTGAGTGCCCTAAGGCCCAGCTCTTCTAGGTTGGCCATCAGGCTCCTTGATGTTTTTGTGCTTCTGCTTCCCGAGATACAGTCTTGATAGTTGTGCTCCCAGGCGAACGGGTCCTCGTCGTCTTTAGTTTCAGGGTCCAAGGTGCTAAGCATATTTAGATTAAAGTCCCCTGTGATAATTAGGCTATTTGTGTTCTCGGTTTTCACTAGTTTTACAAGTTCTTCCTTCAGTTGTTGTGCTCGCTTCTTTTTCTCCCTGGGGTGCAAGTAGAGGTTTACTAAAATTATGTCCTCATTTGTATCTTGCGCGCGGAATGACAAACGTATTGCTTGCAGTGCATTTGGGGCGGCTATGTTGTAGTCTAGTGGGGCTGCCTTCGTTATCACTGAAAGCGCGCTGTATATGGAGAGACCACCTTTCTTGTGGCCGAACAGTGAGCTCTGAGTGGGCGGTTGAAAGATAAGATTGTATCCTGACAGTGCTGGTGGGGAGTCGGACCAAGTTTCTTGAAGAGAGATGATAGCACATTTTTTCAAGTAGGAATTTAAGTCTTTGTCTGAGAGATTGTAGCTTAGGCCGTTGATATTCCATGAGCATAAGCTTAGGGTACTGGTGGAATTCGTTAATTTTGTGTTGTTTTGTCATTGATTTGTCTCTTTTGCGTTTGTGGTCCTTGCGAGCCAGCTCCAGTTAGGTAAGGGCTGGCTGTCATTGGCCAGTGTTCTGATGTCGGACTGGTCTAAATACACTAGGTTCTCTGGCGTTTTGCTTCGTGCTCGAAATTAGGACAGTTTTTTTGATAGATAGATCTTTTGTTTTCTTTTGTTGACTGTCGTATAGTAAGGGGTCTGGATATCTTGTTTGAGAAGAAAGTTCTAATTTTATTCCCCAAGAGTCAAACTTTTCTTTTTATTTTAGTATTCTCTTAGGGAGTTCTCCTGTGACCCATACTGTTTTTGTTGATTCTACTCAGGATGCCTCAAGGTTTCCATAAATTCTATTGATTCCAAGTCAGCTGATGATATAGTTTTAAGGCTGTCTATGGTTTTCAGTAGCCGTAATATATTTCCCCTGTTTAGGATATCCATTGGGCCTCTTGATTGATACTCAGGGTGGAATATTAATGTGGTAATGCCGCCTTGTCCTCTATCGTGTGGCTGGGTGTTTTCAGTGGTGTTGACTAGGGTTTTGCTTTGGTTGGAAGGTTGTTTGGCTCCTGCTACATTGCGTTGGTCGTTCGTTTTGTTGATTTCCTGCAGTTCTTGTTTAGGATTGTTTTCCCTCATTGTTGTTGTTTGCCCGGGAGTTGCTTGAGGTTGTTTCTCGTCCCATTCCTTCGTGGGATTTTTGGTGTGGTTTTGAATGCTCTGTTCGGTTCTTTCTTGATTTTCTCTATCAGGTGAGTCTGTGACTGTTTGTAAGTTGTGCCTCTTTTCGGTCTTGTCTTTGCCAGTCTTCTTGGCTGCTTGTGGCGGGTTCGAAGTATCTTTCTTGCTTTTGGTCGAGGTGCTGTTGATGGAACTTTTCTGCGGTGCCGAGTCTATTCCAAGTTTTGTCCCATATCCTTTCTTTTCCGTGGTGGTGTGCTTGCGCACTGATACGTCGCCCTTTTCAGTCTGCCTAACTTGTGGTGAGTTTGCTGCTGGTTGATCGCTGCTCCGGTCCTTGCACCATGCTATGACCCCTTCCAGTTTACTTTGGTTTCTTCCCTTCCTTTTCTGTTTTCTTCCCACTTTTCCTTTTTGAGGAGGGGTTAGTGCTCCGTCTTTTAGGTTAGTTTTAACAGGGAGCGCTGTGCTCTCTGTGGCGGGAGTTTGAGTTTCTCCAAGTTGTTGTTTGTTAGTGGCCGGTATATACTTGTTGTTTGATTGTTCCCTGAGCGGGAATGGGTCTATGGATGTCTTTGAATTCTCCTGCTTTATAGTCTGCATTTCTTCTTGCACGGATGGTGTAATTTTTTGCCTTCTCTCCGTGTTATTGCATAGATGGTTGTTTTTGACTGCCGTCCTTATATCATAAAGGAGGTTGTCCAGTGCTGTTGGAAGCGTTACCAGTGTCATATGGATACTTCATTACATATATTGCGTTAAGTTAGCATGAGTGTATTACATGTTTAAACAGACATTTTTCCTTTGGTTTCAGTTTTGCACACGACACCTACTTGTTGTTGTCGCTTTCAACCTAGAAGCGGTGATGTGATTTATTTGAGAATAATATGTTATTACTATGCTATCAGCTTTGCCTGGTACACTTGGTACAACTGTCTGCACACTGAGAGCTGCACACTCTAAGAATAACCTAACACAAGGTTGCTGGGAGGCCTGATCCTCGCACCACATTAGACATAACACAAATAATGTTGATGCCAACATTTTGGGCTCTACGCGGGTTTAAGATAGAGTTACACGGAATGAACGTAGACACTTGGTGCTGCGCATGAAGAGAGCTGGTAGCTGTTGATGTGATCTACTCCTACTGACATTTAGAGGTATGGGTCCGCCCTGCTAAAGCCCGAATGAGACCTTCTTAGATATAAAATAATATACTAAATAGGGTGCGCGAAATATAGGTGATATAGATTTCTATAGATTTTGCATTGTAACATGCTATCACCTTTTGCTTACTATGGATTAGTGACTATGCTGCTAACACTGATTTTTATAATCTGCATTTTAGTATTATACAAGATACTGCGTTTGAGAACTTTGCATTGAATAATAAATATTTCAAACTTGCACTTGTGTTCTTTGACTCTCAGTTTTGGTTTGAAATGATTATATAACGAAAGAGTGTTCATGTGTTCCACGATTCCTGAGGTATTCTAAAGTTCATGTTCTGGTTTGTCTAAGACATGGATCATTCCATAATGACCCATGAGACACTGTAGCTAGCTAGGTAAGGGGATTTCTGACACTGAGATGAGTTTTGGATCATCCTAACTCACTGAGGTTCTAGATCTCTATGCACAGTTCTGTGGGAGAACGGAAACCCTGCTACATGGCGCCCGTACGTTGTTGGCCTTATATCATGACACTCGAGTAGTATATCATTCAAACCTTGACACCTTCATTCCCGTTTCCGGTAAACGGTGGTGTCGGAAAAACCTACCTATTTTTAAATAGGTCTTTTCAAGCTTGAATTCTTCTAAAAACGGTTTCTTTGAATTACTACCCAGTTGTGCTACAAAGTGTTCTTTGTCTTTTTTCTCTTCCTGTGCTACCATGGCCGTGGACATACCGCAGCATAGCCGTGTCGCGGTTTGCGACCACTTACGGGCATATAATGTCCCTGTGAAGGGCTTAGCTGTGGTTCTAGTGGTGAGTGCGGGACATGCGTACCCGTACGAATTGTTTTATTCCTGGGTGACATTTCCGGAAGTGGACGCTAATTCGGGTGTCTTCCATTCATACACTGCCTCGGCTGTACCGGCGGCTTATGCTCCGTACAGGGCACTGGAAGTACCTATCGATGCTTGGCAGCACGGAGTTTGGTTTGGTGGCGCCCTACCCCATTCTTTAACGGCTCCGAGGTTAGGTCCTTTGTCCATTCCGGGCACAAATTGGCCCGCTTTGGGTGGATTTACTCCTCACCCTAATCGCGCTACTTGTAGTGTAGCTGAGCTGCGGCGTCTTCATGAGTTCGCGGTTGGAGTGATTAGGGCGCTTGTTCATTACATTGGTCGTAATGTTCATGGCGCAGCCCCCGCAGGTGCGCAGCTTCGAGCGGAACAGGCTGGTTTGAAAATCAGTCCTGTCTTGGTGAATTCCGTTATGGGCAAGAAGCCCCAGGATAAGGATGATTTTCCTTACTGGCTTGCCGAGAAATTCGACCAGCTGGAGGCTGTGTTTCCTAATACGACTCCGGGTGAAAAACACCGGATTCTTACGCTCAGTTTACCGAAAGATTTAGCCCCTGAACTTGCTGACTGTGAAACATGGGGTAAGACTTTTGCAGCGGTTTACTCGAGGTGCTATGGCACCCCGTCTGTGTCAAACCTCTCTGCGGTCCTTAAACGTGTTCAGGATGATCACGGACCGGAGTCGGCGGTTGAATTAGGTATGCGCCTGAGCGGCTCGTTTGAGACAGTTTGCGGTCTTATCCTTGCGAATGTCAAGGGGGATGCAGTGAACTTTCAGGTGGCCAATGCTCTGGCGTTAATTCCCGATGCCGAGAAACCCCGTCAGCTAGCAAGAATTATTGTGGCGGCTTATAAAATGGTTGGCCGCACTTCTAAGGGTTTAAAGGCTTTTTCGGAAAAAGAGAAGAAGCAGCCCCAGGGACAGTCTTCGGAAACGGGTGGACAACCCAAGTCCAAAAAACAAAATTGGCCAAAAAAGCAGAATCAGGGTAAGCAACAACAACAGCAGACACAGGTTTCTAGTCCGGCGCCTTCACAACCTGCGCAGTCAGATCGAGTTTATGATTTGCGCGATCGCGCGACGATTAAATCGCCTGAAAGATTTCAGGCTTCTGACCAACGCTCTCCTCGTTCCTTTCAGGACTCATCGGCTCCGTCAACCGGTGGTGGAGGGGGCGGCAGGGGCAGGGGTGGCCAGCAAGGACGTGGCCAGCCCCGCACGCGAAGTGAAGGGGATCAGCGGGACGACTCTACGCCGAAGAGACCGCAGTTTGCCAAGAAGAAGGTCGCAGCCTTAACGGCGCATCGATATGCCCCAGATAGTGAGAACGCGGCTTCGGAATCTGACGTGGGCTCTGACCTTGCTGGACAGCGCGGCGGAGATTACCATAGTGAGAGAGGCCCTCCGTCCACTGTTGAAGGTGACAGCGACTGACACTTATGTTGTGATTGAAACGGCTGATACACATGTTGCTCCCCCTGAACGACTTTTTGAAATTGTCCTGTTAATTGAAGGTGACATGCAGCGAACTGTAAAAGGGGTATTTTGGGAAAATCTTTCGTCTACGTATGACATTTTGCTTTCGGAGGCTGACTGGCCCCCACCTTTTGTTCTCGCAGCTCCGCGAGGGGAAGAGGTGATCCTCCCCAGTTTCGCGCACACTGTGTCGAGAGTGGAAGCGCTGCATTTTGCAGAAGAGTGGGCTCTGGCGCTTGCGCCGGCTGTGTACCGAAATCAGTGTGGCTGGGATAAATTGTCCCCTAGCCATGAGATTCCTTTAAGGTCACAGCCGCAGCCACAACCTCAGTATCCCATACGGCGTGAAGCTAAAGCTTCTGTCGCGGCTATCCTTGAACAATTGGAATATCAAGGTGTAATTGAAACGTGTGTGTCACCAATGAATAATCCCCTTTTTACTGTGAACAAGCCGGACGGCTCATATCGTCTGGTTTTGGATTACCGGCATTTGAACTCGCATTGCCGTAACTGTGCAGTACAGAATACTCACGGCTCTGCCCTAGTGAATAGTCTTGAGCGTAAACGGTTCAAAACCACGCTTGACATTTCCAATGGTTTTTATGCACACAGATTAGATGGTCTAAGTTCCCAGTGGACCAGTTTTACGTGCGGCGGCGTACAAAAAATGTTTAAACGACTCCCAATGGGCTATAAGAATAGTCCTGGAGTGTTTTCCGCCCGCATAGTCTCTCTTTTGGAGAGCTTCGATCCAGTTGCTTGTTCTTATGTGGATGACATTTATCTCACAGACGACGAACTTTGGGAGCATCTGTGTCGAGTGAACAGCATAGTTTGTAACTTTGCAGACATGGGTTACAAGTTTAACTTTGCAAAATCACACATTGCGGAGTACACAGTGTTGTTTTTGGGTTATGAACTTAACCACGAAGGAAAGGGGTTGGCTCCTCAATTCCTGGAGAAGTGCGCGCAGTTGCGCTCTCCGACAACGCTGAAAAAATTACAGTCTTTGCTGGGTTTTTTAAATTTCGGGAGGACTTACATTCCGGAATATGCCCAGCGTATCAAGCCTTTGTATGCCTTGATACAACCCTCTTTTTCCAAATCATGCTGGCTGCCTGAGCATTCAGCCATTCTGCAGTCTTTGCAGGCTGATTTGCTCGCTTCTGACTACTTACAGACTTGTGATAACCGGACCAACCTGGTGATAAGAATTATCCCTGGGACGGTGGGTTTCACGTACCTGACTTTTAATGAAGGGGATACTGTACCTATTGCTTACAAGTCACACTTATACACTTCGGCTGAACTGCGTTTTTCCACTGTGGAGAAAGTTTTAACGGCTGTGCAGATGGCAATTCTTAAGGAACGTGCCCTGTCGCAGGGAAAGCGCATGTTGGTTGTTACCCCGTGTCCTGCCTTGGAGGCGGTCACGAAAGCCAGTGTACCGAATTCTAAAGCTTTGCACCCTCGGTGGATTCAGTGGGCTACATCCTTGACATCCCAGGATGTCACGTTTATTTTTGACGCCGCTTTACGGTCGCAGGAGTATTTACAGTATGAGTTTGTTCATCCTGCTCCTTTAGCGATGCGGCCGTTGGAGGATTTCCATTGTATCATTTACACTGATGGTTCGGCGCAGGTTGCGCATGGCTCTAAACATGCTTACGTTTCCGCTTGCGCCATTGTGGTCGGTGCCATGGTGAACGATGAGTTCAAGTCCAGTGTCGTGCACACGCAAACGCTCGGGGACTGCACCGCACAATTAGCTGAGCTTCGTGCTCTGATGCTTGCATTGGAGTACGCCGATCCAAGTGTGACGACTTTAATCGTAAGTGATTCTTACTACTGTGTCCAGTCTTACAATGAGAACTTGTTTTTTTGGATTCAGAATGATTTTCGTGATTCCAAAGGTAGCACAATAAAACATAAAATGATATGGGTCCGAGTGGCAGAACTTAAAGAGAAACTGCCGCTCGTGTTTGTGATTCATACTCTCGGCCACCAGCGCGTGGGGGTCCACGCTGTTGGTAATTCGCTTGCTGATGAGGCAGCGAAGTCTGCAGTATCAAAATACTTAGTTGCAGCAGTCACGAGGTCCAAAAGCAAAATAGATGATGACATCTTGGCGGCTGTTGCTGCCACGGAGAAGGGAGGTAAATATCCTGCGGGGTTCCCTTCGAAGTACACATACCACTTAAGTCCCGATAAGGTTCCTTATGTGAAAATTCCGGAAGTTGGTGAACGTCTAGTTCCCAACTCGGATCGCAGGGCTTCTCTGATTACAGCGGCTCATGAAGGTGTGGCGTCTGCGCATGCGGGCGTCTCAGCCACTGTAACTCAGCTACAACAAAGGTTCTGGTGGCGGGGACTGTACAAACAGACGCGCGATTATGTCCTTATGTGTGACATTTGTCAGCAGATTAGGCCTTCTACTGCTGCGCGTCCGCCTCAGACTCAGTTGTACATCTCTAATAAACCGCTTGGTTGCGTTTATTTGGATCACTGCGGTCCTTTTTCCTCTGATACTGCGTATAAATACATCTTAGTAGCAGTTGACTCATGCACACGCTTTGTGTGGTTATGGCCGCATCGAAGCGCTGATTCGCGGACTGTCATTAAGGATTTGCGTGTCTTTGTGGGAATCTTTGCCTGTGGTACTTTCCATTCGGACCAGGGTCCGGCTTTCGCCTCTAAGGCGTATAAGGATGCTATGGTTTCGTTGGGAGTCCAAGTCAAGTTTTCAAGTCCCTACAGGCCTGAGGGCAATAGTGTAGTAGAACGAATGAACCGCGACTTAAAGCAATCTTTGACAGCCCGAGTTATAGGCACTGGTAGAAACTGGCTGACCCACCTCCATGGCGTGCAGCGTGCGCTTAATAATCTCCCTAGAAGGTCTCTGGGTGGGCGGACCCCATACGAAATGCTCTTTGGTATCAAGATGTACGTCCCTGACCTCGATGGTGCAGACTGCCAGGCCCAGGCCGCGGCCTTTGACGTAGATGAACATTGCAATGTTTTACAGAATCTACAAAAGACCAGAGACAGTCTTGCTAAGGAACACTTGCCCTCCACGTCGGATGATGCGTTGCAGATCCCGGTAGTTGGCTGGCTGCCCCAAGTTGGAGAACTGGTTCGAGAGAAGATCGATAACAAGAAAGAGTTTGGTCCCTCGTATCGTGCACCGGTTCGAGTACTTGGAGTGAAGGGCACAAGAACAGTCATTTTACCACCACTTCCAGGTCGTAAAGAAAACAGATTTATTTCTATTGACAATGTCAAGACACACAGGGTGGCCGATTCTTCATAGCATGACACCGGCTGTATCCTGTCCTTCCATGGTGAGGCACTCTGTGCTGGCTATTACATCTGGCGCAGAACAGGAGGTGTCCCTCGAGATGCCTGCCATATCCGGTCCTTTATTAAATACTATTCCTGTTACTAATATTGATGATTTGACCTATGCAGATCCTGCTGATTTATCTATGTCCGATTTACAAGCTCGTTTGGCTAACCAGTCCAGATTCTCTTTTGACTCTGATTCGGAACTTTCAAAGAAACCATCGACTATTGCAAAATATGCCACGTTGTTTAAAAAACATTTTCTAATTCCACCTTGGACATACGTTTGGCTGATACTATTTTCATTTTATCTTTTTATGTCAATTGGTTTTGTGTTTTATTTTTTCCGCCTGATCGATGGCCATTATGTGAAAGAAAGAACAGGAATTCGGTACCTTAATGGAACATTGGCCCCTCTTTCCTCCTCACATTCAGCACACAGACTAAAAAGAGACTTGAATACAGTAGAGATTACTGCTTGGCCTGTCCTTGATGGGATTGTGTGGGATGCGGTTAGGTTTCAGATACATGGCCCCACAGAAGTTATTAATGTTCCTAATGTGCTTAGAGTAAACATGGGAGATGTGATTAAGCAAGATATTCGTTCTGATGATTGGGATCTACAGGCCGTAGAAGCATTGTTCTCTGATTTGAAATATTATGCGGCCTTTGATGCTGAGGATTTGTACTTAGATTCTGTCAATTATGGTGATTTGTTTTGTTATCAACATTATGGAAATCATTTCTTACACAAAACAAGTTCCAGGAGGGTTCCTGTGAATTATACACAGTGGGAACATTGTCCTGCTCCTTTACAGGGGAGCTCAAGTACATTTCTGGGAAAATACTCTTATTTTACAGATTTTAATCAGTCAAATCCTGAGTCGTTTTATTTTAAAGTGAAACAGAAATTCATGTCCAAAGTTAGACTTACCGATACAAAATTGCTGTATTCGAAGTCCTTTCTAGACAAATTAGCTATGGATGGTTATTAGTTATGGAAGGAGGCTATTGACCTTAAATCGGTTTGGGGTACCAAAGATTGGCAGGTACAAGGCACTGAGGCTTTGCATCGTGCATGTCTCATCCCGAATCACATGTTGTTTTTAAATTCTACTATTTCCCAAACAACATGCTTTGGATTGGCTACATCTAAAAAATTAAATACACCTACCATCCCTGATTTGGAAGAATACTCAGGTTGGAGTAATTTCACTACATTGTCCATCAGTGGGATACAAGCACTTTTGCACAATTCCTCCTTTAATATTTCCAGTTTTGCTCCAGAGGGGTGGCTTTTGTGGCAAAGAAGCTCTGATTCTTGCCAACGTCGTTTTTTGGGTTTGTCTGAAGGTTTTACACACATCAGGCCAGATCCCAGGTTTGAAACAGATCACACTGTTACTACTTATTCAGTAGGCAAATTGTGTCAGAACTGGTTACAACATTCCACCTTGGCTGCAGTTAAACTGCATCTGTCCCAGTTGAATGAGAATATAGAGCTAAATGATTTTATAAAAGGCCCGGCTAGGGGTAGATCTAAACGCTGGCTTTATGCTGTGTACAATGAGATTTGGAAATTTTCACAGATTGAGGCTGCTAAACGCCTGAGAGCTATTGATCAAGCAAATTTGGAAAAAGTGCTTGCAGTGGTCGATAACAGTATTAACATGCTTTCTTCCAGGATTTACACGTTGGATAATATTGTTTCTTCTGTTGTTGATATTGTACATGATGAAGTGTCCACGTTATACCATGGTCAAAATCAGTTGCGTTCTGTCATGCAGTTTGCATGGACCCTACAGACACTTAAGGCTGGTCGAGTTCCCTGGAACTCGTTGAACGTTTCGTCCCTTTTCGCCCCTTTTAATCTGACTGAAAAACAACGCATGCTTTCTATGCGTGATGCGTCATTTTCTATGTTACATATTGAGAAGCTAGAATCCTTGCCTTTCTCTGTTGCTGAAACCACTACTGCCACGTGGCTTATTCATGGATTAATTACATTACCATTTCCCTTATACAAATTTACTAATTGTATGCGGTATATTGCTATAGGACGATATGAACCACTGGGCAATGCATTCCTACATGAGGCATGGTCATTACCATACACATACAGATGTCTGAAGGATGGAAAAGAAGTGAATCTTAATGGTGAGGAATGCACACAGTCACCTGACCATTCATTAATATGCAGACACATTCAGTTGCACGGTTCTTGTAATCAAGACCAGCCAAATTTAGCGTGTGTTTTAAAAGGCACGCCAGTTCCAGCAGTAGTTCCTACATTTACATTATTGACTAATGGTAGTTATTTGCTTTTAAACAACGAGTTATGTTGTGGGTTATTAATTGGTGTGGCTTATGTGGTAACTGTATCAGAGCGTGTGGTGTGTTGCAAGAATGTTCTATACCCACCCACGCGTGGATCTTCAGATGTCTCCATCTGGCCACGGATTCCAACCTTGGAAGCGAAGTTCAATGGTTTAAGCAGAATAAGGGCCCTTTTGTCTCAAAAACAAGTGACCCTGAGTTCGGCCCGGGAAAATTATGTCCTTCACATAGCTAACACACGCACAGAGGTGCAGGCGCTTTTAAATACTGATTTGCCGTTTCATTTCTGTGAGCTAGTGCACCAGATTTTTAATGCATCTTCCACGACTGGGCTTGCACATTTTTTTAAATTGGTTAGCAGTGGCCTCGTGACTACATTTGAAAAAGTTTTTGGTATCATTCCCACGTTTTTCCACTCTATTTTTTCGAGTCTGTTTGGTGGACTACCTGTTTTACTGGCTGTAGCCGCTGGCATTTTGTTGGTATTTTTCTTCATAAAACATGGATGCCCATCCTGCGCAAGAAGCCGTTCAACGCCTCCTGACACTGTGCCGTAATCGGATGCTCAATTACTATGGAACATTGCCGCTTGCAGCATTAAGCACGGCTTATAGATTGTCATTTCGGTTCACCGACTTCACGTGTGTCCAACCTGTGTTTCACTGCCTGAGCTGCGAGTTCGATTGGGCCATTGATTTGTGCCTATGCTTGAGGACTGCTCCTGACGTCGATTTTGATCAGCCAATGCGTCCCGTGGTGGCTCACGAGCTGATTTGTTCTGGCGAAAGAGTTATGGCCTTGGCAGCAATAAATGGAGTACTGGGCCAATGGGAGATCTCTGCAGCGGCGGATGCCTTTCTGACACACAGCGATCTGGTGAACCCACCGAGTTGTCCTCTGACGTTACAGGAGGATCCGATGCTGGAGGAGCACGTATGTTCTTTCCCATTGCTGAATTGGATTGCTGAACTATTTTCGGATGATGGCAGCGATTTCATACTGGAGGCTGTTGCAACTTTCTTTGCATATACTTTCCAATCGTGAGATGCCTGGGAGGAATGCTTTGTTATGAGATATGACTTTCCCCTTGCTGAATTGGAGGGATGGACTGTGTTCAGATGATGGAGAGTTCAATCACATGATGTCGCTGAGGATAACGTCAATGTGGCACATGACTTTGGAAATCTGATAAGTGCCTTATTTTTTCTCTTACAGACATTTGAATTAATGCGACCTGGTCCTACATTTCATATTTTTGAGACCTGGCGATTGACTTTTGGTTCGAAAGTTTAGTTTTTTTTTTTATTTTAGGTTTGAGGCCATAGTAGGCATTCATACATATTCATTCATACATATTTTTTTAGCTTATTTTAGCTCAAGATTATTGAACTTTGCTTTCATTTTATGTATCTGATTTAGTATTGCCTTTTCCCTTATGTTTGACGGTGCTCGGATCAATGGGGGGGTGTCATATGGATACTTCATTACATATATTGCGTTAAGTTAGCATGAGTGTATTACATGTTTAAACAGACATTTTTCCTTTGGTTTCAGTTTTGCACACGACACCTACTTGTTGTTGTCGCTTTCAACCTAGAAGCGGTGATGTGATTTATTTGAGAATAATATGTTATTACTATGCTATCAGCTTTGCCTGGTACACTTGGTACAACTGTCTGCACACTGAGAGCTGCACACTCTAAGAATAACCTAACACAAGGTTGCTGGGAGGCCTGATCCTCGCACCACATTAGACATAACACAAATAATGTTGATGCCAACATTTTGGGCTCTACGCGGGTTTAAGATAGAGTTACACGGAATGAACGTAGACACTTGGTGCTGCGCATGAAGAGAGCTGGTAGCTGTTGATGTGATCTACTCCTACTGACATTTAGAGGTATGGGTCCGCCCTGCTAAAGCCCGAATGAGACCTTCTTAGATATAAAATAATATACTAAATAGGGTGCGCGAAATATAGGTGATATAGATTTCTATAGATTTTGCATTGTAACATGCTATCACCTTTTGCTTACTATGGATTAGTGACTATGCTGCTAACACTGATTTTTATAATCTGCATTTTAGTATTATACAAGATACTGCGTTTGAGAACTTTTCATTGAATAATAAATATTTCAAACTTGCACTTGTGTTCTTTGACTCTCAGTTTTGGTTTGAAATGATTATATAACGAAAGAGTGTTCATGTGTTCCACGATTCCTGAGGTATTCTAAAGTTCATGTTCTGGTTTGTCTAAGACATGGATCATTCCATAATGACCCATGAGACACTGTAGCTAGCTAGGTAAGGGGATTTCTGACACTGAGATGAGTTTTGGATCATCCTAACTCACTGAGGTTCTAGATCTCTATGCACAGTTCTGTGGGAGAACGGAAACCCTGCTACACCAGTTTGTCCAGTTTGTCCAGTTTTATCACGTTTCTCGTGTGCTTGGTCGTTGGTTTGAAGTGAGCGCTGGCCGTGTTCCCTTGTTTCCTGTTTTGTTGTGTTAGTTGATTGCCCAGCCTCATCAAGATCCGCCCAAGCGGAAGGTTCATTCATGTCCCTGGAGGCAAGCGTTATTTGTCTAACCACTGTCGTTTTCTTTATGTGTTTGCAGGGTGTTGTTTCCTTTTGGGTTGTTTGATATATATTCGGAGAAAGTTTACTCGAGTCGACCTGGGGGGGCAGGTCCTGGAGCCCCTGTTTTTTAACTATATCTGGCCAGCCGTGAGCCTCAGTGGTTCATGGTGGACCTTGGGTTCTCTTCTGGGGTGCGCGGTATTCATGGCTGTCCTCTTCATTGCCATTGTATAGTTCATTTTGTCTTGTTGGGCTTGTGGGGGTTGTATGATACCTCCCCTTAATCGCTTTTGATACGTGGTTTGCGGTTGGATTCGCCCTTAGGTCCGCCGTTGTTATTTCATTTGAGTGATCTTGCGCAATGCCCTTCACTGTTATTCCTGTATTTGAGTCAGCCCCCTCTTGTCTTTGTCCATCAACCAGTGCTGATTGCTTCCCCGGGGGTCCTATGCTCGCTTTGTCGCTGATTGCAGGTTGGGCCTTGTGCTCAGAGATAAGGTCCCTCTTTTGGGAATCAGCTCGGTTCCTTTCCTCCATCCCCACTCATTCTGACTCCTGCTCTACTGAGGTTATTCCTTGTACTTTGATTGGGTTAAGTGGTGATGGTAGGTCAATTGTGTTGGCATTATTTAGATAGAGGGCTGTGCTAGGGTTTTTGCTGAATGCGAATTTTGTGTAGATTTTTGGTTGAAAACAATATTTGTTGCTGGTGGAACTGCGTGGGTGTTCATAAGCTTTGGAGCCTTCAGGGCTGGTGAGCAAGGGGGAGACCAAGGGGGATCCTTCCTCTACTTTGTTCTTTTCCTTCCACTTCCATCGCCTTCATCGCTCTTGTCAATTAAGTCCTTCTTGAGCTTTTTCTTTGTTTCCCTTAGCCTTTTTGGGGGGTTTGTGGTTGCCATGTTGTCCCTGTGCTTCCCAGACCTCATTTCTAGTATTTCTGGTGTTTCCCTGTGTCCCTTATCGGGCACTTCTGCCCTTTCTGACCTGGGGTCTCCGTGTGTCTCCTAGTGTCTTCTTATACCTCTTTGCAGTCTGTTGGCTCTTTGCAGGCTGCTGCTGCCTCCTCTACAAAGTTCCGGCCAGCTTATGACTCGAGCTCTAAGCCTCTTGCACCTCTGGTCCTCAAACCCCTCTAGCTTCTCTGGTTCTGGCTCTATTTTTGCTGATGCTGAAGCGTTAGGGTGAGGGTAGGTAGATTGAGGGACTAGAAATACGGCGGAAGCTTGAGGTGGGGAGGTTTTCAGGTTGAATTTCCTTTGCCCCTTTGATGCCCCCTTTGTTACCCTTCCCTTTGCCGCCTTAGGTGCACGCAGTGTCAGTGCCTGACAGCAAGAGGGCTGTGAGGTTTGGGGGTGCTGGTGGGGCGCACTCACGCTCACCTCTTGCTGCCTGGCTCAGCTCAGCACCATCCGAGAGGTGGGAGGAGGAAGAGGAAAGTGGAAGCAGGTGGGTTCGCTGGGCTGTCCGACTGCTGGCTGCAGATCACAAACTCCACCTCAGTCCCCTCGGCTCGTACGGCTCCCACTGCCACCGCTGCCACTTCTTCTGTGAGCTCTAAACACCTATGGGCGCTCTAGATACGCTGGGAGTGGTAGAGCACGGTGGGTGCGCGGTGGGCAGTGGGTCCGAGTGTCACCGGGGTGCTGAGGTCGTAAGCTTGACCCCAGCACGTCAGCACGTCAGGCTCGGGCAGGCTCCGGCACAGAAATCCACGGCTGCCGCTGTCAGGTGTGACTCAGATTTCGCCGCCACCACCTCACTTTTGCTCCAGGTCTCCACCACTCTGGGACCACTTCGGAGCCGCGCCGCGTCCGGTCCTCTCCTCTCCTCAAAGACCTGGTAGGGGCAAGGTCAGAGGGTTGGGAGCCATGAGATGAGTTGCCAAGTACCAAGCGTGGGAGCGTGGGGGCAGTAGCCGGGAGCCGGGAGCAGCGACCGCGAGGCAGCTGTTCTCTCCTTTTTTTCCCCTGCTACACGCTCTCCCCGCTCCCCGAAGATCCTCTGCCAAAGGTTGTTACCGCCAAAGGTCACTGAAAGACGGCGGACAGCGGCCGGCCGGCGGTAAACCCAGCAATGCAGATGTGGCGTCTCAAGCTCCGGTGCAGTGGGTAGTGCGATAGGGAGAGAGTAAAAGGAACATTAATATAAATAAAGGTGGCGAGTGACAGGAAAGGAGAGAGGGGAAGAGGGGAAGCAAGATGGAATGCGTAAGCGAGGGAAATAAAGGTAAAAAGAGAGGGGGAGAAAGGTAGGGAATGAGCCTCCGCCATAAGACCCTCACAGGTGATTTACTGCACTTTATGAATACGGATTAATTTCCTGAAGAGGAAGGGAGATGGAGAAGGTGAGAAATGGAGCAAACGAATGGAAGAGGTAAGGATAAGGAGACAGTAGAAGAGATAGTGAAGGTGAGAGAGAAAAGGGGAGGGAGGCAAAGTGGGAGATTGAGAGCAAGTGAGGGTAAGCCAAGGAGAGAAATTTAGCAGTGAGGGAGAGTGTTAGGATGAGAAATTGAGGGAGATAAAAGGAGGGAGAGAGGGAGTGAAAGGGGTGGGAGAGAAAGGGGTAGAGAAAAAGGAAAACCAGGAGGATTAGTGGGTGAGAGGGAGAAATAAGACAAAGAAAGGAAAGAGAAAAGAGGGGTGTTGTAAGAGGGAGAAAGAAAGAGAAATAGAGGTAGGTAGTGAGCGGGATAAAGGAAGGGAAAGAAAGCGAGAGAAGGGGAAAAAGGGGGATGGGATAAGGAGAGGGGAAAAAGGGATGGAGAGGGAGGAAGAGGGAGAAATGGTCAGAAAGGGAAGGAGGGTAAGAAACACTCACATGCTGATGGATGCAGGCTTACACACAGAGTCTCACATGGGGAAGAACACTCACACACCACGACGGTCTCAGCTGCGCCCTAACATACTCCTAGTCACAGACTCACATAGACATGTATTTGTGCACTGTCACCGACTCAGATACACACTCAGAAACTCATAGGCACAGAGGTACATGCTCGTTCACTGCCATTGAACCAGACTCCTACTCACAAACTCTTAGATACAGGCTTACAGACAGAGGCTCATAGAGGGACACACATTTTCATCCTACCACTGACTCAGACACACAATCGCATACTCATAGACACTACTACTAACTCAGAGACACATTCATGTACTGGTGCATGTATTCACAAAACACTAGTGATTCTGTAAATACTCAATTACTTGTAGACAGCGCCACTGCCTCAGATACATACTCACAAATGCACACATGCACAGATGCAGACCTCAGAGGCATAGGCCCAAACAGGAGCACAGATTCACTCACACTACTGTTTCAGATATACACTTCAGAACTCATAGACACAGACTCACAAAAAGCAGTGGACATCGGGACATGTATTCACATACTGCCACTCACTCAGATACTGACACATATTTTATTCATTTTTACAGAGTTTTATATAGCGTGAACTTGACCCAAAGGTTTCAGAGGGCTTTACATAGCAACAGTTGCGTTACATGAGGACACATTTACTTTTGTTAGGCATGGGGAGATTAAGTGATTTGCCCAGAATCACAGGATGTTCAGGGTCATTGCCGAGACAGGAACCCAGTTCCCCAGATTCGAGGTCAACCGCCCTATCCATTAGGCCAACTCTTCTCCACATTCTGCTACGCGCACAGATGCGGACAAAGCAATATAAATCTGCACACCACCGACTAAAGTGCTCAAGGATCCAGACGCAAACACACACAGAGGAAGCCAAGTAGATGCACACTTGTTTACTCATAGATTCCAGACTCACACACAGACAGAAAATGAAAAAATTGGGAGAGATAGTTAATGAAAAGTAGAGAGTAACAGAAAGAATCAGTGTAAAGAATAATGCTATTGTGGAAATTCGAAATTGATCAAGGTAGGGTGGAGAAAAAAATCAAAATTAATGCACATATAGATAGTACCACAGGAACAGATATGTATAGAAAAAGTATGTAAGAAGAATAAAAACCTAATATCATGTACCCATAAAAAAAGACAGACGAGATAAAGGGGCAGATTAATTATGTTTTCACTAAACTCAGCACAGCAACCAAAGTTTCTGTGCTGTGTTGCTAAAGGGGCAGAACCCCTTTGTATATCTAGTTTAAGGCACTGAGTAAAGACAAAGATAAATAGAAGCAGGAAGAGGCTAAAAAAAGATTAATGTGATTGTGTGAAGGACCAGGTAAACAGCATTTACAGCGCTGTTGGACCACACATGGCAATACAATGCAGGTTTTGCAACCCATGCGTCTTTACCACACATGCCTTTATCACACATGCCTTTACCACGAAAATGTATTTTGCAGGAAAGTGTATTTTAGGTATACATATGTATGCTAGGGTAAGGATGTTGTTAGGGTTTATGGTGGGTGTGAGTTTTTAAGTGCCAAGGTTATATTAGGGTTTAGGGTATGCGTATGTTTTAGGGTGGCAGGGGTATTTTTCGGGTTTAAGGTGGGAATGGGTTTTTGGGTGGCAAGGGTATTTTTAGGGTTTAGGTTGGGTATGGAATTTTGGGTGGGAAAGGTATTTTTAGGGTTTAGGGTGAGTATGGGTTTTTGGATGTGAACATTGTTCACATTTTAACAAAATTCAGCACTGATGCATAGCTCCTTGCACTTTGAATTGCTACCATAATTTATATGATGTCAATTAATTTAGCACAATTAAATCAGTGTTGTTTATAGACTGAACACTGCACAATGCATTTCATTGTTTCCAACCCGGTTTTGTGCCCTTGATGGCATTCAATTGATCCCAGTACGGGCTTGCCAAGGTCCCTTTCCTGGTGACTGTTATTACCTAAGGGTTACCATCTCCACAACTGTGCCCTGCATAGGCTCTAAACTCAAGGCCGCATGTGGTGGAGTGAATGCCTGATCCCTCCACCCATTTCCACCTGAAAAGATGATTAAACTGTACCCCAAACAAAACATGATTATGTGATGTTATTCCCAAAACAACAATTCATTAACACATTAGCGAATTCTCTACAAAAGTCATATGTAGTCATTGTGTATTCTTTTCAGCAGGACCTAATATGTGCAGACATATCACATTTGAATCGTATTTTAATTTTCCCCATCCCAGGCAATATCCTGAACCATCTTGGTCAATATTCTAAGTCTCATTTATAGTAATCAATATAATATTTCATGGTATGAATGGGTATTAGAGTAATTATTGAATTTCAGAGTCCAGTCATTTGTACCTTATCCAGCTTCATACTACGTATCACCAATGTCCCATCTGACTGCTATTTACATTTATCATATCTAATCCCCGAATCATGGTACCTAATATCTGTTGCTGTCCACCAGAAGACGAACACTGCCTGTCTCAGCCAAATGTCCTATGCACCTCATCCTATGGGTGTCCGTAGCTCTTTATCACTATTTATCACTATTCAACCCCCTTGGAGTTTTGGAACGTAACTCTATAATATACCTCGATTCCAGGGCCCATAACGTACGGATTCTGTTCCCCCTCTCTCATCTTTGCCAACTTGATCTAAGCAAAAGAACCTAAATAGTTTCCAATTGCTTTCATGTTCAATCTCAAAGTGGGGTAATAGGGGTCTTCGCTCGCAATTGCTGGCATATGCTCTAGCACTCACTTCTTTGCTGGATGTCTGGTACTTTCCATGTATTTCTTATCACAGGAACAGTTCAGATAGTACACTATGAATTCCGAATTGCAATTAAACAATTAGGTAATCAATTTATTTTTCTTCATTCCTGGAATTTCATAGTCCTTCACTTTTCAACTTTGTTTACATGACTTGCAACGCATGGAAGGAAAAAAACAAGTGACAACACTTTACTTCATCGAGGTACTTCTATAATGTCTATGTGCTAGAATATCCTTTGATCTGTATGTGACTGATGGTGCAGATGCCTATCGATAACCAATCACATGATCAGTTTGCAGTATTTTCCAATTTTGTTTCAATATGTAATAAACCTTCGATGAGTTGGAGGAAAAATTTGATATAATCCTAACAACATTCTCTTCTGTCTCTCCTTTCTTCTATTCTTAGTATCAACCAGCAGTTGTTGCCTCTGTGTGTGTTGTCCCTTGGTTGATGCCTTCCTTAAAACTCCAATCAAATACCCTTGTGCTTAAAACATGGCCACAGTTTCCATCTCTGCTTCAATGTAATCACTTTTTGTGTACAATTATGCTTCACATGCAACAGTTCCATATGGCATGACCTTAATGCGACTACGTGGGTGATGGCCACGTGCATGTATTAGGGAATTACTCGCAGTAGGCTTGTGGGACAATGTTCTATGTAGCTTGTTCTCTTTGATCTATACCATCAAATCGAAGAAAAGTACATTAGCCTTACTCATACAACTGGTAAAATGGAGATTAAGACATAGTTAAACACTTCAATATATCTCTTGGCAGACTCTTGTGGACCTCTCCAAACAATAAAAAGAACATTAATATAGTGCGCCCACAATGCCATGCTATCCACCCAGTGCACATTCTCTTCTACCCAGGCTATGTGCTTCTCCCATCACCCTACAAAAACATTTGCATTACTCAGGGCAAAGCATGTGCCCATGGCAGTCCCCTGCATCTGTTGATATAACTGGCCTGCAAACAAAAAAAATGTTGTTATTCAGACGGAACAATATGAGCTAAAAAATCATGTTGTTATGTTCTTGAAATGTTAAAGCTCTGCTCCACAAAAGATTCCAGTGCATGCAGGCCTGCTTCATGCACAACGCACAAGTATAGGTTTGGTTTGTCCAATGTTATCAGTGGAAAATTATTTTTCCATGCAATTCATTTGATCACTCTTAAAGATTCTTTTGTATCTTTTATATACAAACTCAGATCCCTCACAAATGGGAATAGGGAATAGTCCACACATTTGGAGGCGTTCTGAAGGAGACTGCCCTAGCAAGACACTATGGGGCCTTGTGGTGGTAAAACAGCATACATGTGAATCTTCAGAAAGTGTTAAAATGTTGGAATTTCTGGATGTTCACAGTGGAGGAACTGATATTCATCAAATTCCAAGACATATTTATTTCGCCATAGTTCCAAAAATGTATAAAAAGCTTGAATACTTCACGAGTATTCTTCCCTAGGGACAGGTTGGTAGCATTTTGTCACTGAAAGTTGTCTCAGGGCTTCCTGTGGTACTGCTCTTTACTCTGCAGCACCACATTGCCTCCTTTGTCTGATGGCTTTCTGATTATCATTTTATCATTTTTTAAACTCTAAATTGCCTTCCATTGATTTAGTGTGATATTATGATCACTCAAATAATGATCATATTGACATATCGAAATCTCCATTTAATGCCTCCTGAAAAAAATCAATGTTGTTGTGTGGATTCTGCAGACTAAATCATGAAATGATCTTTACATTACTTCTACCACTTTGTTGCGTTATTCCAGGCAGCTCTAACATATTTGTTATTTTGTCAGTTTGACTGTTGTTTGAACTGGGCACTAAATTCTAAAGTTCCTGGAGAGCTAGGAGTGCTTGGAGATCATCTCCTGTTACAATATCCATAGGTCTGGAAACATCAATGTTAGTGGATCTCATTTACTTGAGGTTGAGAATGTGAATTTTCATGAGTTTCAATTTCTAATACACTTGTACAAGTCTATGGGTGTCTGTATGTACTCAAAACGGGAACTCGGGCAGAAGGTGAGGCCTAAACATAGAACTTCCATTTCTTCCTTTGTTACAATTCTATTAGTTAAGTTCACCTTTTTAAGTTCTATCTGCCTTACTTCAATTTGCCTCCACGCCTGCTTCTCGTTTTCTGTTGAGGCGTGGAATATGCTATATCCTTTCTTCCCCCATCTGATTTTCCTCCTAACTGATCTGGAGGATGGGTAAGTTTGCCTTATTAACTGGTATTCCCAAACAAAAGTAGTATTTGCACCGTTACTTGAACCGGTGCACTGCCTGTGTGTCCTCCATCTGAGAAATCAGTGTCAAATTCAGATTCAGATGAGTCCCTACTAGTTGACATGTTTAGATTTATTGCTTGATTTAACTGCCTTCTCGGGACATGAAACTTCTTAGCAAACGTGGAAATCTGTCCAGATTCGTTTCTTGCGAATTTGCTGTTTCTGCTGCTTGATGGTCTTCTCAAACTCCACTAGTCGTTTTTTCATTTGTTATCCCAAGTCTTCACTGGATTGTACATCTATATCCATTGCTGTTTTCTCTTCAATCTTTTTAATTTCTTCCAACAGTTCAGCCCTTTCACTCCATGCATATTTTATGAGAATTTTACCCATTCCTTTCT
The DNA here is from genome assembly GCF_964263255.1 of Lissotriton vulgaris. Lineage (NCBI taxonomy): Eukaryota > Metazoa > Chordata > Amphibia > Caudata > Salamandridae > Lissotriton > Lissotriton vulgaris. Next base: position 1,297,818,467 of record NC_141695.1, on the reverse strand, counting down.
CTGATGCGTTGGTCAATTTTGCCTATTTCTGCAAAAGGAGTGGATCTGGATTTACATAGTATGGAATGGTTTAGAGTGGAAGCCCTCGGGGTAGTCGGTTCACATCCAAATATTTTTGAAGAGAAGTGGCCTCACACCACTTTCTGATCTCTTTCTCATATTGCTGAAAAAGTCATTTTAGACTGCTAAGAGGTATTTTATGGCTTTAATCTCTCAGTGCATTTCTCGCACCTTGCAATGTGACACCAAAGATACTGGCTGCCACTTCTTTCACTAAACATATCTAATTTCCTCACACCAATTATTCAATTTTTGTCCTGAGTTCATGAACTCCCTCACTGTTGACGTGTCACAAATGTGTGTGTCATAACCACTTTTTACAAGAAACACTAACCGCAGAAGTTGATCCAGTTTACCTAGGGACTCTGACTTCGCTTGTCCGTAAGGTCTTCCATTTGGCTGTTGCCTCCCTCAGTCAATTCCAGTCACCGCTTCACTGATCCTCCGTCCTGGAGACTGGTTCTCTCATTACATGTCAGGACAGGCGATGTTGCATTCATTGTCATTTCCATGTACCTCACTGCACATCACATAAGTACCACTGCTTATTATAGGTACCACCTTTGTGTACTTTCCACATTGGACCAGATTGACAAAATCGTTGTGTCTTGTTTGTGTTACTTTTTTCATTATATGTTGATGACTTATGAGGAAATGTAGGGTTTGTACAGACAAGAGGGTGAAATTCAAGGTTCGGTTTCAGGAGATGCTCAACCACTCAGACAACTCTCCTTGAGGAGGAAGAGTGGTAAAGGACTAATGAAATCCAAGCAGATTTTTATCCAAGGTGAACCTGGCTCATCAATATGCTGTGGTTGGTTACGTTAGGATATCAGCTAAAACAATGTTGTGTTATTACCTCAGCAGTTCCTGGAGTCTGTTGAAATCCAGCTGGCCTCGAGGAAGCACGTCTAAAGCCTGTTCACCAATAAACCTGCAGAAACTACATATGAATTAATGAGCGTGTTTATGACAACATGTAGCTGTACTTACCAAAGCGGCAACAAAGGTGTAACTGCTTGCCAGTAGGAAAACAAGTGCCACTTCAACTGCTTTTAATGAAAAGGGTAAGAAGGCAGCCACTAAGAACTTGACCTAAGGAAATAAGTGTATTTCTTTATAGGCGAGAGGGGCGTTTACAGCGGCAAGTATAGCCAATATATGCTAATACTGATACAAGCTCAGCATAACACATTTTAAAATGTGTTAAGTCAATTATGAATACAATTCATAAAATGGAATAAGCCTCCAAATAAATGAAAAAGAAAATCTTCATTAGGAAAAGAAGGTTACTTGACGTGGGTGGGGTTGCTATTGTGGGCTGGGTTTCTGTACACTTGCAATACCTATTCCTCCATGGGCAGCATATCAACGCTTTGCTGTTAAGGTGAACAGGAGTGTGCCCATGCATGTGATATGGTGTGATACAAGTATTTTAGTGATATAATCCATTGTCAAAGGGTTATATTCTTACATCTTGGTTATGAGGGTTCCAGAAACCTTAACTTGGTGCAATTGCAGTTGCTCAGAAGACTGCATGCATTAATCTGGAAGTTATTCTGGTGAAGCAGGAAATAGGCAGCGTAATTTATCTGAGAGCCACGGTTCCCTGGAATGGAGAGTAAACATAAAGGCACTAATGTGGGGGCCGCAAACACCCACTTAGCACCTCACACACTGTTTATTACTGCTCACAATCACACAAGTAAGGTCACATTCCTAACCTTGCTCATCAACCCACGTGGAACACTTCCTTGGCAGTAGTACAATAAGTGGCAATAGCTAAACAAGTGGTTGCATGTCACGCATGCATTTACCACGCAAGCCTTTCCAACGTGGTCCCAACAATGAGTTTGTTTTTCCATGCATTTCTTTATCACGCAAGTTGTTACAATGACTTACCTTAGGGACAATGGTGTAACAAAACCCCCACATCCCCTACAGTGTGCGGGACCCTGACCTTCAGGAATCCTCCCTCAGCAAATGTGATAGGTGGTGTGCCAGAGAGGGGGGACCTCCTCCATGTACTTTTCAAGGGAGCCCTCTCACGTTTAAGTTATGCCACTGCAAATGGAAAGCACAGGACTTTGAAAAAGTATAATTTACTATTCCAACTCCAGTCTACGCATCAGTAGAGAAAGTGTTGGACTTAAAATCCAACATGAATCTAAGAACACTTTCCCTAAGGCAAGTCACTGTAACAACTTGCATAATAAAGGAATGCACTGCAAAGAAGTGTTCGTATTTCAGGTTGTGTTATAAAGGCACAGAGTGGTATGAGCAGTGTTGTAAATGCTGTTTCCAAAACAAGTACATGCAAGCAGGTATTGGTCAGGTTCTCCCAAGGCCCTCAATGGTCCTCCTAGATCATGGGCTAGGCCTAGAAACCTCTTCCACAATGCAATAGGCATCTGTCAATGACTGTAGATTAGTATTGCACCTTGGTCCTAATCTATGGGAAGTTGCGACTGCCACACTTGATGGCCCTTATTTACCCATCTGGTTTGTACTCTAGAAGTAATGATTCATATTATGTCACCCACTTAATGACCATAGCGGTTTGCAGACTCTGTGCTGCATTTTCTACACTGCAACCCCTAATTAAACAGCTCTGCAACTGGAGGTGACAACATACCAATGGATTGGGTGAGTAGGAGACAGGGGGCTCATAAAAGGCATGCCAAAACCAACCTCCCAAAAACTCCAATCACAATGGGAAAACACTGACATCCTGATGGTGTCGGTGTTTGCCCTGCGGTGAAATGTCAGCAAATTGCCTAAAGGGGAACCAGTAAGTATGCAATCAAATTTCTTCTCTCCTTTCCCAGCACCTCACTTTTCTTCAGCATGTGCTCTGGCCCTGGTGATTTAGTGAGTTTGTGCCACACTCCAGGGGTGTAGCTTACATTGGTACCGCAGGTGTTGAGACACCAAGGCTAAGAGAAATGAGAGGCCCACTAAACCCTGAGACTCTGCAGTATTTTACTGCTTAAACAGTGGCCACAGAACCAATTTACTTCTTTGCACTAATGCCCATGACTCATTGGCTATGCCACTGCCACACTTTTCAGCCTTTGGGTTCTATAGGGTCCAGTCCATACTCAGGGAGGGGCCCACACTACAGACAGGTCCTCTGAATTTGAAATGTACTGTGGTCCTTATGCTAGGTTTGACTGGCCAATGCCACACCATAGCGCACCTGCAAACTCATTCTCTCTGATCTCTAGTTGCAGAAATAACATTATTTTGTGAAAACTTACATATCTTACGCTCTTTTACTGATCATCCACTCTCTGGCAGAAACACATCATTATGATAAATGCATCTATTTTCAATTATACTGGAATGTCTTTCGGGCATAACTGATTAACTCAAAGTTCCTTCCGAACCAGAGATGCTTTGTTGTGCTACCTTCCTAGTCTCCCAACTGTGTCTCATGCAGAGATCTGCAAACAGTGGACTAGGTCTTTTTGTGCAATCGGAATTCTCATTTGATATACATGGTAGAGTTGAAAGCCCCATATCGTTATAGAACACAATACTGAGAAGGTATGAGATTACACTATTTACAAGTAGAAGTTGGTTATATCAGGGTATTAAGACATCTTCATGTTTACATATAATTTTTCAGTAGTGAGAATGTTTACAGCATGTAGCAGAATCCCTTCAGATATAAACCTTGGCACCACAGTCAGTCTTTAAAACTATAATAGATTAATTTGTAGAGATAGATAAAGCTGCCTAGCCTATGGAAGTACTTGAAACTGGACTTAGTGACCCCTTTATGATACTGTGTCACCAGAAAAAAACTAAAGACAGGATCAGGTGTAAGGGTTTTCCAGGGTTTCAGTTGAGCTTCTTCAAGGCAAGGTGACTAGGTCACCTGTAATATGCTCTGTCAGGAAGCATCTGTTGATAATAGCTGTAAATAAAAGGTGCTGCAGAATAAAATTGTGCTTTATAGAGCCTCCTTTCTTACCATGTGCAGTTTACCACCCCATTTGATGGCACTGCTGTTGAAGGTAAACCTCTGGCCTTTCGAAGCATTGGCATCAAACGTTCCCAGTTTCAGAAACCTACTAGTGTCCTCTGTTGTCATCTGCCATTGAAAGAAATCATGCAGTGGTGGAGCATCTCCATTGCTGTCAAAAAACACCTCATTGCCAGCTGGTGTCTTTATCCGGACCTTTTTTAGATAATGCAAGAGCTGAAAAGAATAACAAAACTTTAATTGTTCTTAACAAACTGGAGGAGACAAACATCACTTCAACAGTGGGGTTCTATAGTGCAATCAAGAAAATAAATAAATTGTCCATTTTCCAGAGGGTGGTAGAAAACAACATCACAAATAATCGAATACTAAAGAAATTAAATTAGGGAAATAAAGCAAACAGAAGTATTGCAGTCTTGATCTTGACACATAAGAGAGTAAGTCAGTCACTAAAATAATATAGCGCACTATGACCCACATACCCTTTGAGTTTTGTCAAAGCCTGTGGGGGGGGAGGGTAATTTTTTCCATGGCGATGATGGACAATAAAAATCAGACCATCCACTCTACATAGAGTGGGCAGGGTGGTGGTTTTACTATAATGGCCACTACTCCGTTGGTCCGTTGGAGGCAGCTTTCTGTCAACAGAGCCAACTGGAGTGTCACCAACAGAACGCTGACCCTAAATAAAATGGGCAGACAATCAATTTGGCATACAGGGTACTCCATTATGTTTGGTGTGGAGTACCCTGTATGGTAAACTCTAAATCACCCCCTCGATTTCTGGTGTACTGAGGCTCTCCGGTTGCAGCTTTGACCCTGCATGGGGTTCAGACGGAGAGAGCGGTGCCCCTTCCCTGAGCAGTTGCCAGATTGAGGTGAGGTTTCCTATCCGGACGACACGGGTAGGACAATTATAAAAAATAAAAAAAATACCCAAGCAGGATTACTGGTTTTTTATTTTTCACTTTTTCCTAATACTTTCCACTTTGTTGTTCGCAGTAGCACTAACTACGGCCCTGATGAAAGCTGGTGTCTTTATCCAGACCTTTTTAGATAATGCAAGAGCTGAAAAGAATAACAAAACTTTAATTGTTCCTAACAAACTGGAGGAGACAAACATCACTTCAACAGTGGGGTTGTATAGTGCAATCAAGATAATAAATACATTGTCCATTTTCCAGAGAGTGGTAGAAAACAACATCACAAATAATCGAATACCAAAGAAATTAAATTAGAGAAATAAAGCAAATAGAAGTATTGTAGTCTTGATCTTGACACGTAAGAGAGTAAGTCAGTCACTAAAATATTATAGCGCACTATGACCCACATACCCTTTGAGTTTTGTCAAAGCCTGTGGGGGGGAGGGGTAATTTTTTCCATGGCGATGATGGACAGAAAAAGTCAGACCATCCACTCTAAATAGAGTGGGCAGGGTGGTGGTTTTACTATTATGGCCACTACTCCGTTGGTCCGTTGGAGGTAGCTTTCTGTCAACAGAACCAACTGGAGTGTCACCAACAGAACGCTGACCCTAAATAAAATGGGCAGACAATCAATTTGGCATACAGGGTACTCCATTATATTTGGTGTGGAGTACCCTGTATGGAAAAGGTCTTAAAACTTTTTTAGGTTGAGCCCCCCAGCTGAATTTTTTCAGATGTTGGGTCCTCCACCACCTGGCAGAAATTTCTGGAATCTGATACACTACATGATCGACTGCCACGTGCATATTACGGGCCATATCCGGCAAATAATGTTAAACACAATAAGAGTGTTTACTAAACAGCAGGTTTGTGAGTGGGTGTGGTGAAATGACAGAGGCGTATTACACAGCCCATAACATAATTTTCCAAGATAAAATGTGCACAATTTTTTTTTACTAGGATGCTTTGTTTTACACAGATTAATATAACACCACCAACATGAATGTGATGGGTGTGCCGGTGTTTAGCCACATTTAGACTATCAATCTGTGGGTGGATTTTTACTTCTGCCATCCTCAGGTTGTGCTCCACATCCAGTCTTGAACGGTAAGTCTTTAATACCGCAAGTGCTGAGAACCCAATCTCACAAACTCCTTAATAAATAAATAAATACATTGTAAGATGTAAAGCACCATGCATAAGTGAACTACAGGGAGGATTGCTGTGATGAACCCACTATAGGGAATACATTATGGGTGTTTCATTAAGTGGAACTTAAAATATGGAACTTGACATTGCTTATGGGGGCTTTGCATTCAAGTAGCAGTTGGATGTCACGCAAAATGTCATTTGCATGATGTATAGATCCCACATATGAGCACACATAGAATACAGAATAGTAACACATAGGCAAGGGAGTAGCCAGATAATTTAAATACCCCCCACTCTGAACTACAGCTCCTATGGCACCAAGAAAGCAAAGTAAGTCATCACAACCCTCCCCATTTATCATGTACATTTTTCCTTTATTAATTCTTTCACCATTCATTCTGCCCTTCCATCTGTGTCCCATCCATATCCAAACCTTTTCAAACATTTGCAAACCTATCCATCATCTATCCTCCCATGCATCATTTCACTCATCCATCTCTCCATCCACCCTTTCACTCATCCATCCATCATCCATCTATCCTTTCACTCAAGCTATCCTTTCACTCATCCACCCACTCTTCCACCCATTCACTCATCCATCCAACCATTTACCCTATCACCCATCAAGCCATCCTTTCAATTACTCATCCATCCACCCAGTCACTCATTCGTCCACCCATTCAACCTTTCACTCATCCATCCATCCATCCTTTCTTCCTGTTCTCCACCCTTCCTTTCACTCATGTATGCATTCTTTGACTCATCCATCTTTATGTTCTTCTTTTCACTCATCCATGCACACATTTGCCCATCCATAGTGCCAATCATTCATCCATGTTTTCACTCATCCATCTATCCATCCTCCCTTTCCCTCTCCATTCCCCTTTCACTAACCACCCATCCTTCTATCCACCCTTCACCCATCCACCCACTCATCTATTTACTCATCCACTCATGAATCCATCCATTGACCACTCATCCACCCTTATACTCTTCTATCCATCCTTTTGCCCATCTACCCTCCTCACTCACTCATCCATCCTTACATCCACCCTTTCACTCATCCATCCATCTATTCATTCATTCACCCTTTCACTTATCAATACATCAATCCATCCTTCATTTCTCTCATCCATCCACCCATTGACTCGTCCATCATCCACCCTTTCATTGATCCATCCACCATTTCACTGATCCATCCACCCGTTTACCCATCCATCTACCCTTCCACCCATACATACATCTATTTACTCTCATCCATCCTTCCACTCATGCATCCATCCATCCTTTCCTTCATTATCCATTCACCCTTTCTCTCATTATCCATCCACCCTTTCACTCATCTATCCATCCTTTCACTCATCCATCCACCCTTTTACCCATACATCCACAATTTCACCCATACATCCACCATTCCACCCATACATCTACCATTCCACCCAGACATCTATTTATTTACCCTTTCTCTCATCCATCCTTCCACTCATTCACTCATCTATCCATTGTTTCCCTCATCATTCCATTCACCCCTTCACTCATCCATTCATACTTTCACTAATCCATCCAGCTATGGATTCCTTGTATAACACATTTTGTCTGCAAAATGTCTGTAATACACATTAAATATGAATGATAAAAAAACACTATTTACAACATTGTGTTTAAAAATTACTCAAGGTCATGAGGGCAAGACTCTTTAGAACAGAGCTGGCTCTTTCACCCCCTCCCCCCGCCCCCCTTCACTCCCACCCCCTTTGAAAGGCTGGGGTCCTGGGCCAGAGCCCACTTTGCCCATGCCTTAAAACTTCTCTGGAAACGTTAGTCCTTTCTGGGAAGAGCTAACTCTCCCAGGAGGGGGTTAGTTCACGTAGTTGACAGCTTCAGCTGCAATGGGAGGCAAGGGGTCTCCTCTGCTAAAACTGAAAGCGTGTCTGTTTGTTTGCTTTCGTTTTTAGCAGAGGATACTCCTTGCCTCACACTGCTGCTGAAGCTGTTAACTCCGTGAATTAGCCCCCTTCTGGGACAATTACCAAGACAAAAGGACGGGCACGTAGTGCCCCATCGATTTCCCCTCGCACCCCCTCCAGCCATACCAGAGTTCTCCCAACAAAGGAAAGATTGGAGTGGAGTGCGCGCCCCCCTGGGATGGTGTTGCGCCCCCCCAGGGGGGTGCACCCCTCAGATTGAAGAACTCTGCTGTATGGTAAACTCTAAATCACCCCCTCGATTTCTGGTGTACTGAGGCTCTCCGGTTGCAGCTTTGAAACTGCATGGGGTTCAGACGGAGAGAGCGGTGACCCTTCGCTGAGCAGTTGCCAGATTGAGGTGAGGCTTCTTATCCGTACGACACGGGTAGGACCATTATAAAAATAAAAAAATAAAAAAATACCCAAGCAGGATTACTGGTTTTGCATTTTTCACTTTTTCCTAATACTCTGCACTTTGTTGTTCGTAGTAGCACTACCTACGGCCCTGATGAAAGCTGTGACACCTCGCAGTCTTTATGGCTGAAACATGTAGACCTGTCTTTATCTCACACATGCAGTAATATAGTTAAGCTGCATGTGCACTGTTTTTAACCCTTGATCTTGTTTTTGTTCGAGATAGCTTCGGCGGATACACTGTAGCAACAGGGCTTGCGCTCGTCTTGGAACATACGCGGTAACGCACGGAATCAGTGGCACGCCCATGCTGGTGTTTGTGAGAACACCTACTTGTGAGAACACTCGTTTGTAAGTTAATTATAAACGAAGGAGGCTGCTTTCAACAACATGTCTGGCGTAATGAATTTTAATACCGTGTAAACAAGAAATAAGACTCCTACAACAGGAGGAGATAAAGACCACACGAAAGAGTGTTGTGTGAAACGCACAGTAAAGAGCCATTTGCACGCTGAGTGGAACCTAATAAAAGAAGTCTTTGAGATTACGGAAAGCACTGAACAAAGCTTCTTGCCTCATAAAAACTTGACAAAAGAAAAAAGCCCTGATGAGAATCCAGGAACTGGTTTCCTGGCTTCGAAACGCGTCGGCAGACCAGAGGAGTTAATGGCCATATAGCTTAAATTAACATCAGTTTGTATATAAAAAATAGCGATTAAGCTGCATTTATTGGTTATACTCCTCGTCCTTGTTATTTTGTCTTTCATTTATTGAAACCAATTGTATATGAACTTATGATGTGTTATCTTTTTTTGAGAATTTTCTTTGGGATGTATGATGTTGGAAATCAACTTTAATGTATATATGTATTGTTCTATGAATGTCTATAAGTTGTAATGTACAGTAGTGTAAATATATAAATGTACAGTCATTCCTTTTTTGCCATTTAAAAAAGAAAAAAGTTTTTGAAAGGAAAAGAAAGAAATGAATGGTATAACATAAAAAATACCTGGTAAAACTATATAAGTGAGTGTTTGGCCTCTACAAGTTGAATTGTATAAAAGTAAGGGTGGTGTAGGCACATTTCTGTGGTTTTTCTGTTTTTAACCCTGGCATCGGGAATGAATTAATAAAGGTTTCCCCTTCGCTCTTGGTAGCTAGTTTTAATATCGCTATCCCCGCTTTTTGGTAATTTTGTTGCACCGCGCTTGTCACCCAACCAGTCCTTTTCCTCTTATCTGCTGGATTTAGTATATCCTAGATAGAGTAAGAACAAAACATCCCTGAGCTCTTCCCTCTCAGAGAGGGGGTTATAGCCCTTGGCAGGGCTAGGTTTTCCCACCAAGAGGAGAATCCCAGATGATGAAGCATGCCACCGTTGGTGGGTGATGGGATTTTGTCCAAAAGGCAGGATCCCCCCATAGGCTCTGAGATATAATCTCTTGTGTCTATGCTTAGTATGTCTTTTTCTAGACCAAAGGATTATTTTGTATTTGTATGATTAATGTTTGGGGAACAAATCCTTGCAGGTTTCTTAAACTTCCTCCGGACCCCCCTTCTCTTTGTTTATTTGGAGTCTCTCACACAATATCCCCAGTTTTCATCTCCCAGCAATGGCTTCCCACTACTATGACATGGTTGTTTTAAATCACTTGTGAGTCCTAAAAAGGTAATCCACATGGAATCTCCAAAGTACCTGGTTGGAAGACAAAGCAAGCTAATGGGTCACTATTTCCAGCATATCATTGACTTACTGCATATGGAGACTAAGGTTTCAAGAAAGAACATACTGTGGATAAATCAGTCATTCTCAGGAAACCTCAAGCTCCAATAGAGTACCTTGCAAAGGAATTTTTAAAAAAGACCTACGTCGTTTGTTCAGTTATTGACAGATGCTCTCTTTTTCTAAAGCATTTTGACTTAATTTTTCTACCCTGACTTCACAAATTTCTCAGTTTCACTTCTAACCTATACTACAACATTTATTAATGTGGAGACATTGGACCTCTACAAAGGTAACGTACACTTTGAGCAAGTTTACACTTTTGGGTAACTTTACTACTTTTTAGTATTCACAAACTTTTGCAGTTACTACAATTATGTAGTAACTTACAATTGTGTAGGGCCTTACAAGTGTAACTTACACTTTTGAGTAAGTTTACACTTTTGAGTAAGTTTACTACTTTGGGGTATTCACAAAATGCACCTGCAGTTTTGTAGTGCCTTACACTTGGTAAACTTTTGTAGTAACTTTCCCTTTTGTTGTAACTTACATTTCTGTGGCTTACAATCTTGTGCTAAGTCCAGCACTACACTTGGTCAATCAGTGGTGATGCAACACCCTTCTATAGAAAATTGACAAAGCCAGACACCCCTTCAGGCTTGAGTATAGAGAACATAACATTTTTTTATTTAGCTCGAAAATAAATGTTAAACTATTTTTATGTTAAAATTAATGGTAATTAATTTGAAATATTTACTCTAAATTTAGAACAAATGTAGAAAATTATAAATAAGTAATAAATCTGAAACTTTTTTTGTATATTTTTAACTTTATTTTATATTTATGAATATTTGAAACATTATAATTTAATTTAACATTATTTCCTATGGGGTTCTCCCTACATTATTTCCAGTGAGCGGATGTTGCAGTACCAGTGTTTGGCCACAGGTAGCCCTGGACTTACCACAAAAGTTACTACAAAGAAGAAGGTAACACATGTAAAATACTACAGAAATATGTTACTACAAAAGAGCAGTTCGTGAAGAGCACGTTGCAGTAAGTTTCACAGTGCTACTTCAGTACTAAAAAACGTTTGTGAATCAAGCCCATTGTTATCTAGAATTAAATTCCTCTGATCCGTTTGTTCATTATACCTCCTCCTCATATATTACTTAGCAATGTGCCATATCCCTAGGTAAGCCCTTGTATCTAATTGCACAGTAACAGCGGGAATTCTCTCCCCAACCACAGTCTCTGCATTTTGGATTAGTACTGAAAAATAACCTAAATATGTTGATGAGGGACCTAAAATTGCTGATGAAGTAATTGCCACATTGGTGAATCAGGGGGCAAGAGATCCACCATTTTGTTACATTGACAAAAAGATTGCTCCTTCCCTTACATTAAAAAAAATCGTATTTAGGACTTGGAGGGCACTGCCTCTACCTTCCCAACTGCCATCAGCCTTACAAATCAAGGGTTGCCCCCCCCCCCCTCAATAGTAGGGCCACTTTTTTGGAGTTCAGGCAGAACAGTGAAGGTAGGTCTACAAAGCTAAAAACAACAGTTTATGTTTGGAAAAACACACAACTGGAGTGCAGGGGTATGTTTGTTGACTTTTTCTGCCTGAGACTGTGATGTGATAGCTGACATGAAATATGGACATTGAGGATGTTGGCAACAAAGGCTTTAGACCGACCCCATTCCCTCTAGCATCTGCCCCGGATCCCTCCACAATCCTCACGGTATCATGGACCTCAGCTCTTCCTCACCGGACTCGCTGCAGCTTGAGGACCGGATCAGTGTCTGGCTGGGGCTCCAACAACAATGCAGTGATTGGATACCAGGGTGATCCCTCCTTCCAATATGGCAGTGCCCGCATGGCCGGGCTTTCAACAAGATGGGCTATGGGATGCAGAGCCTCCTGGGGTAACAAGACTGAAAAATGCTTAATGTGCTGGCACTGCAGAACTGAAACGGTGAGCTGTAGCGCTTTGAAACTCCCCCCTGCTGCCCCCTGCCACGGCCTCCTTATACCCTTGGAGCTCCAGTCTGGTGCTGTGGTGCCTTAGGCAGCTAGGTTATATGAGCTCTGTTTGGTGGTGTCCGGGTGCCAAAAACATCACAGTTGGATCCCTTGTAGTCCTGATCCCAATCGCAGCATTGCTGTGGGCCCTGCGATTCAAGCACAGCTCCTACCCAGTGCACGTACGGCCCTGTCTGGACCTCACCACTTGCCTCAAATCTTGCTCTCACTGGCCTTGTCTAGCCAGTGGCTGGGAAAGCATAGTGCTGCCTTCCCCCTCATTGCATGGGGCTCGAGGCAGGCTCCCCCCTTGTGACACTAACTTACTTGGTAGTGTGCTGGGCCCCACCATTTTCATGGACGCTTCTGCTTTAAAAAAAAACAGAAGAAGGGGCACCTGCCATAAAGTGATGTCTTGGATGGATGCTGGCCTGCCCTCCCCCTTTGACAGCGGTGCCACAATATCACTTTGATCCTTGTTTGGGAGCACTAGTGTGGCGGTCTGACACTTCTGACACCTGTAACCTTTGTGTAGTGCCCACCTGCATTAACCAGGCCCTGACACCAGGAAAGTCTATATACCTCCCTCTCTGTTTGTGGCATGGTGTGGGCGTACTTGCTTTCCATACTGGTCCTCCCAACTTCTGGGACTGTGAGGCATGCCTCCTCTTTTGCACTGGGCTGGTGCCTCTCCGTACACCAGTGGCACTGGTTTGCTGGACCTGGCTTACTCCCACATCCTTGGGTACCACTGCCTGTTGGAGCCTTTGAGGGCACACATGTGCCAGCTCCCTACTGTATGGACTGCATCCCTACAGTGTTTGCACCCATGGTCCTCCCTCATTTCTGCTGGACTCATCCACCTGGCATCATGCATAATTTACTGGACCCCGGAAACACCAACCTGCCTAATCTCTTCAGAATGGAGGAGGTACACTGCTCCCTAATGCTAAGCTGCTCGTGCTGCCACAGTGTCATGGCAAGCGGGCCAAGTCCCATATTTGGAGAGTATTGTACGGTCACGTCCTCCCGCTGCCATTGGCAAGAACAAAACAGACTGCCTGCAAAAAAAACAGACCGACATGGACCAGTTTACCATCAGACCGAGTGTGGGCGCATTTGACAAGAAGCCATTCAGTACTCTCAGACAGATGTAGTGGCCGATATTGGAGAGGTATAGGTGGCCATTGCTCTGCTTCATCAGCCAATGATCACATGGATCCTTAACTTCAGGGACAGAGATGCCATTTTGAGTAACAGGCCGCTCTTGCTCCGACCTCCGCTGTGGTGATGGCAAGGTTCTCTTCTTTTCTGATTCCCCTAAGGAGGTTCAGCAGCAAAGCTGTTCCTACTTGGCGGTCAAAAAGAAGCTTCTGGCACATGGAATTGAGTATCACGTTCTATTCCCAGCCAAACAAGTCCCACCTCTTTGACACTCCTGAGTCCGCTTGGTCGTGGCTATCGAAGTGTGCCCACTCCGTGGGCCAGATGGGGTCTCATTTCGGGAAGCCAGACTCTCTGAGCCAGCCTTGAAAGCACTGGTGCCAAAGCAAAACAGCACTTGCTCACAAAAGAGACTGTCCCCATCCCGGATATTGATGCAATGTTTCCCATCATATCGGGCCTGTCATCTTTCAGACTGGGCAACCACTCTTGGTCTCTGTGTTGTTTGGAACATATGGAACCCCTGTAGACTTCAATTCACACAATCCTCTGTGGCACACTATGCTCATTCCCACATAGACTTCGTTTTCATGCTGGCCCTCGATTGTCGCACCGTATCGCATGTTCAGATCCACCCTGTGGTATATCAGATCATGCTCCCCTTTTCCTTCACATCCCATGTGGCGCCTAAATGCATGGTATCTTCAAGATAAGCCTTATGTTCAGGCTCTTGGAGGCAAGCTACAAGCTTATTTCCAATGCAATGAAGTATCCATTGGCTCTGTGAACACCCTATGGTTTGCTATTAAGATGACCATTTGGGGAATTGCCAAAGCGTGAATCCGTGAGCAAGAACGAGCTCGCTTCCTCCATATCACTCAGCTAGTGGCTCATGCTCTTAAGTTGGAGGAACACCTCGTGGCGGAGCCTGATGGCGAAGTCTTCCGGCAATTGAGCCTCTTGTATGACGAGATCTGCCTCCAATCTCTATAGGCTGGCAAGCATCTCAAGCATGCAACAGTGGCCAAGGTCTATGGATGGGGCCAAAAACGGAAAAAAGCTATATTGGCTTGCCTCTCGCCTGCAGGCGAATAGGATTGTGCCCAAAATCACTAATGACTCTGGTAATACTTACTGTTCTCTCCTGAAGATCGCGTATTCATTCCCTCACTACTACAAGTGTCTATATGCTGTGTTCTCTCCGGTGGACCGTGACTCTGCCTCCCAGTTTCTCAATGACATGCCTCTCCCTCATCTGCCCCACGCTGAGCCTTGGATGCTTCATGAGCCCTTCACAGGAGAAGACTTTGGGGTGTCTATTTCAGCAACAGCCTCCGGAAAGACTCCCAGTCCTGACGGATTCCCCGCAGAGTACTGTACGACATTCCAGGACACTCTGACTCTGGGTTGGGTTGGGAGGTCACTTTTCTTCCTTGATGCTCTTGCTAGTGGTGTAGGAAGGCTCCAAGGGCAGATCAAACATTCCTGGGTAAAGCCCTCATGGTAGCCAAGCAGTATATTGTCATTCGCTGGAGTAATTCTGCCTCTCCCACCCTCTCACAATGGAGGTGGGGGTGAACTTATGCGCACAACAAGAGCAACCTGTCCAGAGATGCCCCCTGAAGCATGGTCAGGTATGGGGGAAATGGATGGGACAGTTTGCCTAGGGCCTCGCCTTTTGATACATGCATAGACGTGTTGCCCCTGATTTACGATATTCTACTGCTCTTATGGCATGTACTGTGGTTAGCTGCTGTAATAATTTTAACAACAATAATTTTGTGCCATGTTGTACCTCTTGTGAAAAATTCAATAAAATCTGTTTATCAAAGCAAAAAAAATATATATTTCCCAAACAGCTAAATCAGGTGGAAGATACGAGGCAGATGATCATTTTTTGGCAGATGTTCAGTTATGGCTTTAGGTCAAATGACCCCTAAAGTCTCAATGTTGTGATTAGGGCCCAATGTCCAATTCCCAATAGATAGATGTAATGATAAACAGTTTTTAAATTGACTGTGATTTACTGGGACTAATGAGTTACTGTCCAATGAGAGATTGGGTCGAATGTATCACTGGCCTGGTCGAATCACAATACTGTATTTACACAGAATCTGTGATGAAACCTGCTAGTTCTTTGAGCACTAAAGACACATCAGTCTGACACAAAGCAAATAGATTTGCAGAATTCCTGCCACATTAATATTCAAGAGATAAATATCTTTCTGTGAACCCTTTTGATCACTTTAAAAGGTAGAGCTAGAGGGTTGCCATGGGCAGCTGGCCTTCATCGCTGCGTTCACACTTGCAAAGTACCAGTAATGCAAAAAAGTGACACATTGTGTTCCGCCCCTTGTGCTCAGCTTGCCTCCGGCTTACAGCCTCGACTTCTCAAGTAATTTGCTCTGTTCAATCGTTCAATCATTCTTGCTCAATTGTGCTTCTTTTCCTTTTAGAGAATATCACCTAGCGCTCGCATCATCTTCACATATCAGGATCTATATTTTTGCGCTAGTATACCTGCTCGATTTGTGTGTATTTTCATGATATTGCGGAGCTCACAACTGAACTCTCTAGCCGGGCGCCATCTTCTCCAACCAACCACCATGAGCAGTGGTGCTCAAATGTGCTTTGTATTGTACATTGAGAGAATAAATGTGTGATGCTATAGGCAATGGTGCACAAATGTAAATTCTGTTGTACATTGGGAAGTATTATGCAGTTCTAACTATTGACTTTGACATTCCCTCATCTCATCTTAAATCTTGACTCTGTCTTGCTATGCACGAACAGGCCCCCAGATTGCTCAAGTTGTTTATCCACGTTCAAGGATATTTTGTTTTCTGCTGGATGGAGGCTTTCGTAAGCTTCGCTGGGACAATGTGTGGGAAGTGTACTTGGTGCCTTTCAGAGCAGAGATTGTGGTTGCCAGAGAAATGTGTGGAATGTACAGCTATGTCTTGGAGTAAAAATACAGGGGCCTGGCCAGCTTCTGTCTTGACCTTGACACAGACCAGTACGGTCAGCTCAGCTTTTGGTAACAGTAGAAAGGGGCAAGGTTTCTAGAACCTTTGCCTTACGTTGAGTAAAATGTATTAAAGGCAGAGGGTCTTGGCAGGCAGTTTAGGAGCTCACTTTGTCACAAAAAAAATAATCTGAGATTTGAGTCCTGATCGTGGGTCCTTGCCTGGGGGCAATGGGCTCCTCCAGCTTGAGTTGGCCAAGACATCAAGCAAACGATTGGGTGAGATGATTTGTTTCTTTGAGTTTTGACTCTGTGATTTGTGTGAGTGATTTTGTATGCACATCCAAGTCCAGTGATTATGTGTGGGTGCCTGTGTGAACCGGGCTCCCTTATTATTCATGCATTTAACAGTTGCATTTTCTAAGTGTGTTATTATTGCTTGCATATAAATATTTATATCTTTATATACATTTGAATGTTGCTCATTTGACATCTGAGAAACCCTTTCTATTGGGGAGCATTGCTTAAATAAAACTGCAAGCCTTATTCTAAAAAGGGTGGGCCTCATTTATGAGGTCCCTTGCACCATCGGAAAGTCACTTTTTGTGACATTCCGTGGCGCAGAAGCCTGCATGATATTTATCAGGCAGCACTAAGCCACTTTTTTTGGCTTAATGCTGCCTGATAAATAACAGTCCCTTTAACGCAGTGTTCTGTGTTAAAGGGGCATACTGGGGGCATTCCCAGCAACATCCATGGCCTTTTGACACTGCCCCTGATTTATGAGAAATCATAAATCTGAGGCAGTGCCAACAGCTTACGGCTCACCAGGTTGTAGCGTAAGGGAGGCGCAATGGGGAGAAATATCTTTATTTCTCCTCGTTTTTCCTTTTTCTATGTGTGCTGCATTCTGCAGCACACATAGAAAGAGGAAAAGCCTCCTGTGATTATTACTGTACAAAATAAATCATCCCCGCAACACATGCACCTTTGCACCATTGTGCAAAGGTGCCTGCATTGGAGCAGGTAGCCTATTGTGCGCCATCGCAGGGGAAAAGGGCAGGAATGTGCTGTATCTTATAGATACCGCACATTCCTGCAATTTTCTTTTTCCATAGGGAAGCGCAGTGCATAAAGTGAAACCCCTTTCTAGGTGTTGTTGTGTTATATTTCTCTTGCTTCGACGTGTTTGAGCCACCATGTGGAAGTGGTATTTTGGGAGGGTGAAGAAGGACAGAGAGTAACTGTTTGAGTGGTTCTAAAACATTGACCCAATTTCGAGGGAATTGCTTCCTTTCTCTCCTTCTTTTGCATTTCTAAAGAAATCACAACGTTAATATCCTGATTTGCAACTGAATTAGGCTTTCACAATTTCATCTTTGTTCAGTGTGTTTTTGCTTTTCATCCCTACAAAGCCTGACACATGGTACACATTAGAATTTGCAAGCTTGAACACATTTTGTGCATCAGGTCCAAATTATCTTTTCATTTTGTATTAGAGTTTCCAAACCAAAAACAAAACATTAGATCTTTAGCAATCTGACCCCATGAAAAGAGACCAACGCATGCAATAGGTCTTTTAAATTTCTTTTTTTTTAAAGGGATCATTCAGAGTGTTTTTGTTTTTACTTTTCGTAGGTACAATGAACATCCATTTCCAGTACAATAACTATGATAAGAAAAAGAGAAAGAAACACATCAGTCATCATGTCAAATATTTATGTTTTTTGCTAAAATATATATATATTCACTAAAAAAACCATAGGTTTCACACCAGTTATAGTTAGCTGGTCATTTTACTCATACAAAACCTTTCAAATTCCCCCGTTACAGTTAGTTCAGCTAACTATAACTCGCGCGCCCGCAATCCACTGCTGATGACGTCACATATTACATCACTCATGACATGGTCAGTGACATCACTCATGACATCACTGATGCCATCTCAAATGACATCACTGATGACATCACTGATGACATCATCTAGTGGATGTGTGTCTTTCTGAAAAATAAATATGTGTTATATATATGTATTTCTAAAGGTCGATGGAAGAATAAATGGGTAAGTAAGTGTATAAATGGATGACTTTTTTGTAAAATCGATTGTATAACTGACTGAATAATTCTATCTTAGTGAATACATGGGTTAGTGAGTAATGTTTAAATATATAAATATCTGTATCAGTCTCACACATTTTTTGAATAGGTGGCTGCGCGGGTTGGTGAGTAGCTACATGAGTGTCTACATAGGTTATTAGTTGTTTTTTTGAGTATCAGTTTGAATGTCTGAGTGTTTATATGGTTTGGTGGGGGATATTACTTAGCACATAGATGCATTATTAATGAGTGACTCACTGTTTATATGTGTTTTGAATACAGCTTGTGTGCAGGACTGTATGGGTTGATGAGTGTGTGTACAGGTGTGTTAGTGAGTGAATGACTGTCTCAATACTGTCTTTATGACTAAGTACATATGTGTTAAACTACTACATGTGAGTATTGGTGTATATAAGTGAGTATATATGAGAGTTAGAGATTTGAAGAGTTCCTGTACAACAAAGAATGTGTTTCTATAAGTGATCGTATAAGAGAGTCAGTATGTGTATGTTTGTGTGTATAGCTGTATATGCAAGTAAATGGATGTTTGATAGTTTATTTGCATGTGTGAGTATGTGTGTAAGTAACTATATGGATGAGTATCGGTGTGTAACTGAATGTATAGGTGTATGAGTACATATAATGCATGAGTACATGTATGAGTGACTATATAGAACTGTTGGTGAATGAGTGGATGTAGAAGTAGATGTTGGAATAGGTTGTTGTAACTGGTATTGGTATCCCCATTTTCTTGAAAATGTTACTTTCTATTTTTGAATGTGTGTATCAAAGGTTGTATTAGAGTGAGAGGAGGTCTGCCACTCTTTCACAATGATGATGTCATCAGTGATGTCATTTGAGATGTCATCATTGATGTCATGAGTGATGTCACTGACCATGTCATGAGTGATGTAATATGTGACGTCATTAGCAGTGCATTGGGGACACGCGAGTTATAGTTAGCTGAACTAGCTATAACAGGGGAATTTCAAAGGTTTGTATGAGTAAAATGACCAGCTAACTATAACTGGTGTGAAACCTATGGTTTTTTGAGTGAATTTCAAAGGTTTTTAAAATGCTAATTCCTAACTATAACGTGTGTGAAACCTATGGATTTTTCAGTGAATGTGCAAGGTTTTTTAAATGCTAATTCCTAACTATAACGTGGCTGAAACCTATGGTTTTTTCAGTGAATTTCAAAGTTTTTTTAAATGGTAATTCCTAACTATAACATGGCTGAAACCTATGTTTTTTTCAGTGAATTTCAATGGTTTTGTAAATGATAATTTTTAAATGTATTATTTGTTATATTTTTTATGCTGCTTTACTACATTATTTAAAATTATTTATTTTTAGATATTGTATTTTTTAAATTACATTACATATTTGTAATAAAAAATTGAAAAAAAAATGTTTTACAACTCTCTGCATCGCAGCCCCCTGGCGCATTTGCAGAGGGGGAACTAATTCCCCTTGCATACTGGGGGTCCCTGGGGGCCAACTAGCCCACCTGGAACCTCCAATATGCGCCAGGGGGCTGCATTGCAGAGAGGTGTAATGATGCTATGCCCCTTTTTACACCTCTCTGCAACGCAGCCCCCTGGCGCGTGTGCAGAGGGGGAACTAATTCCCCTTGCATACTGGGGGTCCCTGGGGGCCAACTAGCCCACCTGGAACTTCCAATATGCGCCAGGGGGCTGCATTGCAGAGAGGTGTAATGACGCTATGCCCCTTTTTACACCTCTCTGCTACGCAGCCCCATGGCGCGTGTGCAGAGGGGGAACTAATTCCCCTTGCATACTGGGGGTCCCTGGGGGCCAACTAGCCCACCTGGAACCTCCAGTATGCGCCAGGGTTCTGCATTGCAGAGAGGTGTAATGAGGTCACACCCTTTTTTTACATTTCTCTGCAACGGAGCCCCCGGGCGTGTTTGCAGAGGGGGAACTAATTCCCCTTGCATGCTAGGGGTCCCAGAGGGCCAACTAGCCCACCCGGAACCTCCAGTATGCGCCAGGGGGCTGCATTGCAGAGAGGTGTAATGAGGCTATGCCCCTTTTTACACCTCTCTGCAACGCAGCCCCCTGGCGTGTTTGCAGAAGGGGAACTAATTCCCCTTGCATACTGGGGGTCCCTGGGGGCCAACTAGCCCACCTGGAACCTCCAGTATGTGCCTGGGGGCTGCATTGCAGAGAGGTGTAATGAGGCTATGTCCCTTTTTACACCTCTCTGCAACGCAGCCCCCTGGCGTGTTTGCAGAAGGGGAACTAATTCCCATTGCATGCTGGGGGTCCCTGGGGGCCAACTAGCCCACCTGGAACCTCCAGTATGCGCCAGGTTTCTGCATTGCAGAGAGGTGTAATGAGGCCACACCCTTTTTTACACTTCTCTGCAACGGAGCCCCCGGGCGTGTTTGCAGAGGGGGAACTAATTCCCCTTGCATACTAGGGGTCCCTGAGGGCCAACTAGCCCACCTGGAACCTCCAGTATGTGCCAGGGAGCTGCATTGCAGAGAGGGGTAATAAAGCTATGCCCCTTTTTACACCTCTCTGCAACGCAGCCCCCTGGCGTGTTTGCAGAAGGGGAACTAATTCCCCTTGCATACTGGGGGTTCCTGGGGGCCAACTAGCCCACCTGGAACCTCCAGTATGTGCCAGGGGGCTGCATTGCAGAGAGGTGTAATGAGTCTATGCCCCTTTTTACACACCTTTCTGCAACGCAGCCCCCTGGTGCGTGTGCAGAGGGGGAAGTAATTCCCCTTGCATACTGGGGGTCCCTGGGGGCCAACGAGCTCACCTGGAACCTCCAGTATGCACCAGGGCTCTGCATTGCAGAGAGGTGTAATGAGGCCACACCCTTTTTTACACCTCTCTGCAACGCAGCCCCGGGCGTGTTTGCAGAGGGAGAACTAATTCCCCTTGCATACTAGGGGTCCCTGGGGGCCAACTAGTCCACCTGAAACCTCCAGTGTGTGCCAGGGGGCTGCATTGCAGAGAGGTGTAATGAGGCTATGCCCCTTTTTACACACCTTTCTGCATCGCAGCCCCCTGGCGCGTGTGCAGAGGGGGAACTAATTCCCCTTGCATACTGGGGGTCCCTGGGGGCCAACGAGGTCACCTGGAACCTCCAGTATGCGCCAGGGCTCTGCATTGTAGAGAGGTGTAATGAGTCCACACCCTTTTTTACACCTCTCTGCAACGCAGCCCCCGGGCGTGTTTGCAGAGGGAGAACTAATTCCCCTTGCATACTAGGGGTCCCTGGGGGCCAACTAGCCCACCTGGAACCTCCAGTATGTGCCAGGGGGCTGCATTGCAGAGAAGTGTAATGAGGCTATGCCCCTTTTTACACCTCTCTGCAACGCAGCTCCATGGCGTGTTTGCAGAAGGGGAACTAATTCCCCTTGCATACAGGGGTCCCTGGGGGCCAACTAGCCCACCTGGAACCTCCAGTATGTGCCAGGGGGCTGCATTGCAGAGAGGTGTAATGAGGCCACACTCTTTTTTACACCTCTCTGCAACGCATCCCCCTGGCGCGTTTGCAGAGGGGTAACTAATTCCCCTTGCATACTATGGGTTCCTGGGGGCCAACTAGCCCACCTTGAACCTCCAGTATGTGCCAGGGTTCTGCATTGCAGAGAGGTGTAATGAGGCCACACCCTTTTTTACACCTCTCTGCAACGCAGCCCCCGGGCGCATTTGCAGAGGGGGAACTAATTCCCCTTACATACTAGGGGTCCCTGGGGGCCAACTAGCCCACCTGGAACCTCCAGTATGCGCCAGGTGGCTGCATTGCAGAGAGGTGTGATGAGGCTAAGCCCCTTTTTACACCTCTCTGCAACGCAGCCCCCTGGCGAGTGTGCAGGGGGGGACTAATTCCCCTTGCATACTGGGGGTCCCTGGGGGCCAACTAGCCCGCCTGGAACCTCCAGTATGCGCCAGGGTTATGCATTGCAAAGAGGTGTAATGAGGCCACACCCTTTTTTACACCTCTTTGCAACGCAGCCCCTGGGCATGTTTGCTGAGAGGGAACAAATTCCCCTTGCATTCTAGGGGTCCCTGGAGGCCAACTAGCCCACCTGGAACCTACAGTATGCGCCAGGGGGCTGCATTGCAGAGAGGTGTAATGAGGCTATGCCCTTTTTTACGCCTCTCTGCAACGCAGCCCCCGGGCGCGTTTGCAGAGGGGGAACTAATTCCCCTTGCAACTTGGGGTCCCTGGGGGCCCACTAGCCCACCATGAGCCTCCAGTATGCGCCAGGGGGATGCAATGCTTTACCCTGGGGGGGCGGCGGTCCCCAGAACACTGTGGGGGGATTGGGGGCCCCTCCCACACTTCTTTATCACTATGCCCCTGCGATTTAGTCTCCCCAGGTGGTAATTTGAAAAAAACCAGACCGGGCCTAGGGGGTCAGGGTGTTTCTACCCTGCCCCCTTTTTGTGTTCTACACGTTTGTTCTTCTGCTATCTAGTGCCTCAGTCTACCAAGCACAAGATGGCTGCCAACACTTCCTGGTTTAAAGTGTTGACAGCCAGTGAGCATGCAGCTTTCTCAGGAAGGTAAGGTACTGTGCGCGTACGGTACCCGCACCCCGTGATGTAAAAAAAAAAAAAATTGGGGGGGTCTTGGGGGGCCTTGTTGGTCCCCCTGAGCAGGCCTAGGGGGTCAGGGTGATTCTATCCTGCCCCCTTTTTGAGTTCTACACGTTTGTTTCTCTGCTTTCTTGTGCCTCAGTCTAATGAGGCACAAGATGACTGCCAACAATTTCTGGTTTGGAGTGTTGACAGACAGTTGACAGCCAATCAGCATGCAGCTCGTGCAAAGGAAGGTACGCGTACGGTACACGTAAGGTACGCGCTTATAGATATATATATTTTTTTTCTTTTGATTTTCTCAGGAACTACTGGGGGATTTACACCATTTAAGAAAAAGCGTGATCTGCAAATCAGACTCTACCGTTTTCCCAAATTTCTTGTAATCCCGTTCAGCCGTTCGGGCTGTAGCCGTGTCTAATCATCCTATGGAAAATAACATTGGGAAAACACGTTTTGGGACCCCCCTTTTTTCTCAGCCCCCACTTGACGAATCCCCCCAAAACTTTCAGGGAAGGAGCGTAGCGGGCCATCTTCTTTGAGAAATTCGCGAAGATTCATCAACCGGCGCCAAGGTTATTCCCAATAGAATGTTGCGGATTTCCTATGGAAACTAGGTCCTAACTATAACTACCTACATACAGTTTCAATTCAGTATTCAAGCAATCTCCAAGATTTCTCAAGAGCTGCTCTTTTCATAGGTGGCACACCAATTCCAAGTGCTTTATTTTCTTCATTTTTTATATCCATTCTCAGGGTGTGAGGAGGATCAGTGGATTTTAAGTTTTTGGGTGATGAATGATCTTGCTGTTAATGATCAGAAAAAGCTTAAATTCTCAATTGCCAGATCATTGGAATACACTTGCCCTCTACCGATGAGGATCACTTCATGGTCATTACTCAATTCAATGACTAACACTTTCTCAAGTGTCTTAAGTATTGAATCTCAGAAAGTTTGTCATTTTTTTCTCCCCCATATGATATGCATTCAGTGACCAACAGTATTAAGGCACCTTGTGCATAACAGCTATTTTGTATATTTTATTTAGCCTTTCAGGGATATAATATAAGTGGTCTTAAAAATTAGATTGTGTATAAGTTACATCCTACTGGTTTTAGGTAAAATTGTGGTTCTAAATCCTCTGACCACAGATTTTTGTACAATCCAGGGCATAATATATAATAAATAACAATATACTCTGCAAGTAGAGCCCCTGCAGGAATGGCAGCAAAAAACCTGCATAGAACAGTCCTATGCTTGTTGGCTCAGGTAAAGTAGCTGCAAATTTGAAAATATTTAAAAAATCTTCCCCAGGCATTCTCCGTATTCTGCTGCATTGTGGTGAAGAAGGTTATCCCATTTCTATAGAGTATTTGCTTTAGTTCACATATATCTCTATCATTTTCTTTGAGCGCCAATAGGAGCTGCCAGTAGTTGTGTATTGGCCCATAATGGATTTCTTTTTAACTTCTGATCTTGTTTAGCTACTTAGAATAGTCCTGGCTAAAGGTACTCGAGTTTTTCACCCAGACCTTTTTAAAGTATTCTAGAGAGTATCAAACTTGGAGGAATATTCCAGGACTACTTCTCCTCCAATAATCTGAAAAATTAGGTTAGAAAAATAATGACCCTGGATGCTAGGAATTACAATCTTACAAAGGTTTTGGGCAAAATCAGCAAGACAATATAATTCAAATTCTGGTATGCCCAGTATTTGTCTACTAATGAGGCATCTAATTTTAGCTGCGTGAGTTTTGCCTGCCCATACAAATTAAGTCTATTTAGGAAAGAAAGAAAAAAAAGATTTTTCTTCTTAAGGGGGATTTTGTAAAAGAAATAAACAACAGGTCATATTATTATCCTAATTATGTTTATTTAACCAAAAAAGAAAAGAAGCAGAATTATGCTGCCACATCTGAAAGTATTTTTTCTATCTTCTGCAAAAGGATTCATAATCATCCGGTAGACTGAACCATTCTTCTGGTCACCATTCTTTGCATGTTACCATGAAACATGAAAATACATACATGCTGGGAGGAGGTCAAATGTACTATTCTAAATTGGTAAACATCCTTTACCATGCCATCAAAACCTCGCAGTGTCTTTACAACATGGGCACTACAACGACTGCAAAGTTACCACACAATCCTTGCTTTAAGGAATGCGGTGTTGGGCTGGTGTTGAATTTCAAGTCCAACACCTTCCCTACTGATAACAGACTGGAGTTGAAATAGTAAATTATAGTATTCCAAAGTCAAGCCCTTCCCTAAAGCAAGTCGTTGTAACAACTTGAGTGTGAAAGGATCCTGGGGTAATAACGCAGTCACTGTTTAGACTGTGTTGTTAAGACACACGTGATTTAGTCATGTGTGGTTCTGTCATACAACCTTCTAATTCCAGTCTGGCAAGCACTGGGGAAAGTACATACATCAGAGAGGTGTCAGATTTAGTATTCTAACTCCAGTCTAACAAACGTTAGGAAGTTGGACACATTGTCTAACTACAGTTTAATACAAAAGTTGTGGAAAGTGCATACTAGGTCTGGGCAAAATTGATGTATTAACAGTCCATGTAAATTTCATTAAATGATGCTTTTCCATTAAAACAAGCATTACTGGTATCTTGAGTCACTTTCTTTACCTGAACACACGCCTCATGTTAAAACATCTTACACCTTACAATCTACCCAGCAGGAGACTGGTTTGGTAGAAATTGTCTTTTCGCAAGGTGTTTTCTTGGCATCATTCTCTTGCTGGTACCTCACAAGACTTTTTAATGCAAGATGTGCACTTGGTTAAAACAATTATGAAAAAATGCATAATAATTGATTTTTGGAACTTTCATTGATTTTGCATAATGCAAAATTCGGACCTTTATGAATTTTGACAGTATAATTAAAGTTTTTCCCAGGCTAAGTGCACGCATTAGGAGAGATTCAATTTTACTATTTAAATTCCAGTCCGATAAACACTAAAAAAAGTGCATTTATCACAGAAAAGTTAAATGTACTGTTCTAACTCCAGTCCAACGATGAGTGGGGAAAGTGAATACATTTCGGACAGGAGGAGTTAGATTTAATATTCAAACTACATTCCAACAAACATTGGGGAATGTTTCTGCATTAGGGAGGGAAGGCAGATTTACTTTTTTGCTTTTTTATTTTTTATATTTCTTTATTTGAGCATAATTATACAATTTAC
This sequence comes from Lissotriton vulgaris, assembly GCF_964263255.1. Lineage (NCBI taxonomy): Eukaryota > Metazoa > Chordata > Amphibia > Caudata > Salamandridae > Lissotriton > Lissotriton vulgaris. The sequence continues at coordinate 1,297,792,195 of NC_141695.1, read as the reverse complement.
AGTAATTACTGTCCCTTTCAGAAAAACAAAAAATCACATCACAAAAGAAGAAAAGAAAAAACACAAAAACAAACAACCCAGAAGTTAAATATCAAAGAAAGTGCATAAATTATGCACATTTTGTAAGTTTACTCCCCGTCCTAAACCCCACCATCCCCATGAGGGGTTGGACTTATACCGGGTAATTATTACAGCATGAAAAAAAATGCTCTGCTAATAATTATCAATCTATCTAGCCAATAGTGCACACATTTTTAAGCCTTTAGAGGGGGACCGAATTCCCCTCTTTGCATAAATAGCTTTCTCAAAAGTATAATTTGCTAATAAGCGGGAAAGCCATTGATGAAAACTAGGGGGGGTTAGATCCAACCATGCCAAGGCCAAGCATAGGCGCAGTATCGCCATACCTACAAATACCAGTTGTTCTCCTGGCTTCCCCTGAATTTGCGGATCTACCCCAAGTCCCACCAAAGAAGAAGTGAGGACATAGTCCACACCTAGCACTTTCTCAGCCACTTAATGAGTGACATGAATTAAACATGTGATCTAGATCCGCTTGGTGCAATGAACAATGGGGTCAATGAGTTCCTCTTCCAGACCCCATTTAGAGATTTTCTAGTGTGCATAGTAGAGTGAAAAACAGGATTTGTAGTATTGAGCCTGGAGCCACACTGGAATTAAGATTTTCTGCGCTAGCTCAGCTGAGTGGTAAAATAGACTTTCCTGGATGCCTATCTCTACTTTCCACTTTATTGCTTAGGCCTCCATATCATCCAACATTAATGAATCAAGTTAACTATATACATCCCCGATGGGGAGCGGTCTATTTCCCCCCCTAATCTGTCTATCATGTCTTTGTTGACAAATCCAGTTGAGCCTCCATCTTTTCTACTTAAGAAATCTCGGACCTGGAGATATTTATAAAAGTTTCTCCAATCTAAATTATAAGTCACCTTGAGATTATCAAAACTAACTATGTCGGATAGAGAGTACAAATCACCAAGTTTGGACAGGCCGACCTCACACCATTTTTTATTAATAGAATCTTTAAAGATTTCCAACAGGTTTGGGTTATTATGTATCGGTGTGTAGTAGTTCAATCGACCCAACCCTAGCAATTTCCGAACTAATCTCATAATTCTACACCCGCCTATTATTGTTTTGAAGTGGACCTTCTTGTAGTGCTATCATTAAGGAATCTCCAAAGCCACCCCCATGCGTCTTTGCCCATAATAAGTTTTGTATTTCCTCCATCAAGCTATTTGGTGGCTTTTCAGGTTTGAGGGTTAAATTGGCTAGTAGGTTAGTGGCCCAATATTACAATCTAATATTTGGCAATGACAGGCCTCCCCTGTCTCTTGTTAAGGATAAAAATGTATAAGCTCTCCTCAGCTTATCATATGTCCAAACAAAACAGGAAACTAAATCTTCAATCTTTTTCAAACATAAGGTAGAAAATTCTAAAAGAATTGCCCTTAAAAGGTACAGAAAATTGGGAAAGAAAAGCATTTTAATTATATTACATCAGCCAATAATCGACAAGTGTAATTTATGTATTCTCAATAAGTCTGTTTTAGTTTTGAAAATCAAAGGATCAATATTGCCTTCAACAATTTTGTCGACATTTGCCAAAACCTCAGCCCCCAGATATGTGGCCTTTTCTGCCTGTCTAGCGTCATTAGCCATGATTATATTGCTACAAATAATTTGAGTTTTGCTGTTGTTAAGGGAGTACCCGGAGTGTCGCCCAAATCTTGACGCTTCTATCTCTATCGCCATAGCTATTTCAGGATCAGGAGTAACTATTGCAATGTTGTCGGCATAGGCCAAAGGTTTAGTAATTCCACCCTGAGATTCTATAGGCCCAATCCTCCTATTACATTCAAGTTGTCGTAATAAGGGGTCTATGTACAGTGCAAATAGAAGAGGGGAACTTGGACAACAATGCCGGGTACCTCTGGTTATTTAAAAAATATTCTGTGAGAAACCCATTTACAGAGTGTCTTGCTCTCAGATTAAAGTATACATTTTGAATTCCTGTATTAATCCCTCGCTGACACCATTTCTCAACATGGCCGCCCATAAGAATGACCAGGAGACCCTGTGGAAGGCCTTCTCCGCATCCAGGAGTATAACTACTGTTGGTGCTCCGGTAACATTGGCAGCATCAAGTAATGAAATGACTCTCCTGATATGGTCAGTCATTCCACCTCCTGGTATAAAACTGTGTTGCCACGGTGAGACTATCTTGTGGATAACAGCAGCTAAGTGAATGTCGAGAATTTTTGAGTAAATCTTACTACCAGCGTTTATTAAAGTAATGGGGCGATAAGAGCCGGATTCCAGTGGTAATTTGTGTGTTTTTTTTAAATTATGATTTTAGTCTGCGACCAGGATTATGGTGGTTTACCTCCTTTAAATACATATGTTATCAGATATAGCATCATCTCTTTCAACTGTGGGGAAAACTTTTTATAAAATTCTAAAGGTATATCATCTAATCCAGTAGCTTTACCACTCAGAAGATTATTCCTCTAGTTCCTCTAGTTGTTCTTGATCTTCCTCTGAAACTTGTCTCCCAAAACCTTGATTAAGATATAAAGAGACATCTCCCGGGTTATCAAGGATATCCTCGTGATATACATTTTTCTAATAGGAGTAAAATATTTTGCTAATACCCTCTGGGTCTCTAATTCTCCCTTTTAAAGGTTCATTGATCTCAGCTATTATATTTCGTGTTGTTCTTTGCCTTGCTCTTGTTGCAAGATGGTGCCCTACTTGTTCGCTACATTAATACGCCTTTTCACGACATACCGCTAGTCTATCTGCCGCTCTCTTTGTTATGTCTTCAAGGTATGCTGATTTTGCTAGTAGCTCTTTCATATGTGCATCTGTGGCATTACTACCTTCCTGAAGTACTGCAATCAAGTATTCTTCTGCCACAGCCAGACTACGCTGCATGTCATTGAGCAAGCGTCGCTTCTCCTTGTTCCTAGTAGATGAAAAGCTAAGTGTTTCACCCCGTATCCCCGCTTTCAACGTGTCTCAAACTATGTCCACCCCAGCACTCCCTATATGCTCTTTTAAAAACTGGGGTACCCATTTCCTCATGTGTGCGCAATATTTCTCGTTCAAAAATAGAGCAAGCTCAAAACTCCAATTAGATTTGTCCTTAGTTCTAGTGCCACACCCTTTAAGTTCCACTATTAATTGGTTGTGATCTGCTATTATACGCTGAGCTTTCTCAATTGAGCACTCATGAAGAATAGTGTGTGATGCTAAAAGAAAATCTAATCTAGCATGATTTGATGTAGAAAAGAAAAAATGTATAACGCCTGTTCATGACATGTTTCCTTAGAGCTCTGAAGACTTTGGGTTTCCGCCCACTATAGTTCCATCCCTTGTCAAGGGACACATTTTAACTAGCAAGCAAATTTATATTAAAATCCCCACAAATAATGATAGGTAGTGGCCATGTACCTAACTCATTATTTATATAATCAAAAACTGATGGATCATCCATAGTGATTGGGTCCCCATTGTCCCTGCAACATTGTGTGATTACCCACCACGCATTTTGATCAGCTATTTTCCAGGTAAATTTAATAGACTGATTAGCTGCCAATATCGCGACCTTGTGTCTGTGAGTTTTGGTGACCCTAACAAATGTATCTGTGCCCTTTCGATGTGGGTTTCATTCATACATATAATATCAGCTTTTAACTATTGTAGCCCTATCGTAGTGTACCGGCGTTTCTTGACATGGTTAAGACCACAGATATTAATCGTGGCAATACGCAAGTTACTCATTTTTACACATGCTTTTTGACCAGACTAATAAAATCATGCAACTTAATGTCAGCCCCCAAAGTACCAACCCCTTCACCCTCAAACCCCTCCTCCCCCTAAACCAATCACCCTTGGGCCTAACCCCCCTCCCGCCACCTACCACTGAGGTTACCTGGCGCCGGAAGAGCCAGGATGAAGGCATCTGAGCACTCGTGAACCCGTGCCCCTCCCCGGGTCCCATCCCTCTACTCTCACTATTATTCTATTATACCACTCTGGACAGATCACAATAATATGTCTCATTTTGTGCTGTCAATTTTTGAAGCATTCGCTCAATTCCTTAATTAGAAGAGAGAGAGAGAGAAGAAAAAAAAACAGTGAGAAAAAAATTACTATTACTATTGCAGATCTTAATTCAAGAAAAAGGCAAAAAGAGAAAGAAAGAAAAGAAGAAGTCAATCTGGAAATGTAGCCGGTGACCGCTTCACAAAATTATGTTTCAGAAATTCTTTCAGATATCTTATGTCACCAGCTTAATTCTTATTTATGAGCGGAAATCTCTTGCAGGCACGCCTGGGCCTGAATTTCCGATGCAAAGCTGCGTGTGGTTCCCTTGAATATAACTTTTAGGCGAGCTGGGTTCTGTAGGTAGACTGTTGCACCCAGTTGTTAAAATGGCGCAAAGAGTTGTATCAGCCTCCATCTTCCCTCCACCGTTGCATGGGCAAAATCAGGGCGGGTAAAACAAGTGATACCATTAAATTCCTTCTTGCTTCTGGGCCTTGCAAGGTCTTACAGCAGTTGTCGCAAAAGGAAATTGCCAAAATATAATAGCATGGATCTAGGGTATTGTGAAGGGGTGGTTGATCTTTTAGACTGTGTTAATGGGAAGCGAGGAGCCCGCTGTACTTCCTTATCCCAGTCCCAAGAATATAAGTCCTGGAAAGCTCTTTTAAAGAGTGTAATCATAAATGTCTTGGAGTCATTTCCCTCTGCCCCCTTCGGAATACCTAGAACACGTAAATTATTGCGGCGGAGCCTGTTTTCCTGCTCCTCGATTTTAGGCATAAAGTCCTTGACTATCCCATCATGTACTTCGCCTTGTGTTTTCAGGGTAACAATGTCTTTCTTGAGGTTTTCAGTATGTACATCGACTGAGGCCATCCTATCTGCAATCTCAACACATGTCTTGTCCACTTTCCTGATGGTGCCCTGTAGCTTTTGCGTGGCAAGACGTGACCTACGATTGTCTATCTTGACTTCCTCTTGAAAGTTCTTTATAGTTAGCAGTATGTCCTATAAAGTAGGCTCGCCCTAAGATTCAGCCCACCCATCATCGGTGCCTCCTGTGGGTGAAAGAAAATAAGAAAAAGGAATCTACAAACATTAAATTACAATATATCTCCTAGTATACATAAGATCAAATTGTCCATAGAACTTGAAGAAAAATGGCTGGTCCAGATTGTTCTTTGTAAATAAAGTTGAATTTTTTATTGAAACAGGATGCAATTAAAATCCAATGTTCACAAAATGACTTGTGTCATTTAGCTAAAGCGTTTCGTCTCAAAAAACTTTTTCAGGGCTCTAAGTTGTAGCGATAATTTATATCCAAATTTCCAATGTGTAGAGGATTTTAAACCAAAATATTGAGTAGATAGTAGGTTGATAGTATTAATCTCAAAATGATGACGGTTAGAGTAACATTATCAGGTAAAGGCAGGGTAGCCAATAAACATAGTCTAAGCCCACATCATGGAGAAGATTCCTCCTGTGGGTGTATGGCTTTCTCTTGAGCACTTCATTGGTTCTGTCAATGTTGACAGTTGCGAAGCAGATTAGTCCCATCTGAAATCCATTGTGCTGCCCTGATCTGGAGTCTCACATTTTTTATGTTGATTAAGTTTCTTTCTCAACATTCTTCTTTGAGCAGAAGGTCTCGGAAATAGCTCTAGGTCTGTAATGCTATCCCAATTTTGGCTTCCGACTTCAATTGCCCCGGATAGGCTTCCATCCGACATCTCAGACTCATCCGTGAGCAAATAGAATTTATCTATTTTGTCTGGCACATGAGGTGGCAGAGCGAGATGCTTCTCCTTGACTGGCTCACTGTGAGTCACCACATCTTCATTGTTCTGGTCGCCATTCTCAGCTGACGTTATATTGGGGGCTTGTGAGTTCTGCACATCAGCGTAGGGACAGGATAGTGGTCATTTATTCCCCTCATCCTCTTGAGCTATATCAAAGCAGGCAGCTGGACTAGGCTGAAAGATAGGTGCTTTGATCCCCATTGCGCTCTCTATGGAATGTACATCTACCGAGGGACCAAACTGATCCATTGAACCACTTGAGCCAGCCATTTCCCTCTCTTTTACGCTGTGTATTTTCCAATCTACTGCAGCAAATATGTTCAAAATAAGTGGTTGTCCACCGTGCACACTTTGGGCAGATTGGCCGTTAACTGCCCCTTTGCTGTCCCTTTAATGATCTTTGCTTGTGTTTTTTAGTCTGTTTAACAGTCTGCTCACTCATTTCTGTGGAGTTGGAATTTTTGCACTGCTCTCTGGTCTTAGCTCCACATGTATATGGGCGCTTTTGGCGAATCTCAGCTACAGCAGGGTTAGGCTGTATGGGTTCACTCCCCAGTGATTCTGTCAATTGTGTATTTTTAGCTTTATTAACTTTAACTCCCCGCTCTGCCATCCTTACTTGCTTTGTTGCATTGGACAGGATACAATGTATCTTTAGCGTATGGAGGGCCCCGCGCCTCCTGCGCGTCAGTGTCAGCCTCTTTCTCCTTGCCTTCAGCAGGTTACTGCAGGTCTCGAGAAATGCCAGCAGAGAGCACGTCACGTTAGAGTCCTGCTGCAGGGCAGTGGTGGCTGAAGATGCCGATGATGCAGGAGCAGAGCGTGTAGCGAGCGTGGAGAGGAACCAGAAAAGAAGCATCAGCATCACTTCTCAGCGTCGCTTCTTATTTGTATTTTCTGCTCGGCAAGCATCGGATCGTGGTCAATGCCTCAGGTAAGTTCAGGTTCAAAAGAAAAGAAAAAGATTTATTTTCCGTGTAGAATATGAGTATAGGGTCAGCGAAGACTCTGGTGCCATCTTGCCTCCCAGGAGAGATGGCAGATTTACTATTCCAATTCCAATATAACCAACGTTAGAAAAAGTTAAAACATTTGGAGGATCACGCTCACTATACCCCAAAAAATTAAGTATGCATTGAAATTTGGGCTCCCGGTTTTCCGTTTAAACAGATTTTTACATATAAATACAGGTGGACAACAAGTTTTCCTGTATCTGTATTTATATGTAAAAACGGGAAAATACTAGTACATTTTGCGGCCGTGCTCCAGCAGACCAGCCTCCAGTAACAACACTCGAGTGAGGTCTTCATTGACGTTAGTAAAATCACACCCCCAACCATCTGGTGTCTCCCCCTCCTTAGAGGGTTAAGAGGTGTCAGCCCGGGCTGAGAGCTTCCCGGGCGCACCCTAGTACTTCACACGTCTTTGAAGGACCAATTACTTGTTAATAAGGTTTTGTTGTTCTTACGCCCCTTCTTAGAGCCCCTGCCTGCCTCTTCACTCTGCCGATTGCCTGGGAGCACAATGATCGAAAGGAAATTAGGAGACAGAAAGACACCAAAGATTACCTATAAAGGAGAAAGACAGACAATAAGTAGGAGACTGAGGGCTGCTTTCATTACTAGGACCAGCCAAGCTTTTCCATCATGTAATTAAAGTTACTGTCATATATTTCCGAGTAATTGATTTTTCTTGTCCAGCCACTTCAACTTTTATTTGATTATGAGAACAAAAATTAATAAATATTGAACCCAATAAAATTGTTTAAATGCATGAGATGAGGTGACAACACTTAGATGGCGTACCTGCACAATTTGATTTATAGCAGAGAGAGACAGGTTCAGAGGTCACCAGATGAACTACCTTTTTCTGCTATCCAAATAAAATGCCTTTCTTTTCCAATCTATTAAAAGACAGTATAACAAGTCGAGCTGTGCCGTGGCAGGTTTGAGTAGCTCTTTTTCATTTTGCATTATGTAACTCGTAGTTAGCTTTCCAATTAGCGGCACACCAGAATATATGGGACAACCTCGAATGTTTGAATTGCTTTGGTGCTGTAGCTAATTGGTACCACCCTTTTGTGGTATTTGTTATTCATCCAGGGCAGGTACACAACCTAATGCAAAACAGAAGCTGAGACAGTCATTATGTATGTCTTAGCAGAGCATCATTGCAAAGAAGGAACTCATGAACATTGTCACTATTGCCACATGTAACGTAACGTGTGCTTTTGTAACATGCTCACTTGTAATTTTCTCCTCATGTATCATTACTGTTCTATTGTGAAGCACTCTGACACCTTCAGGTAAAGTCCGCGCTATATAAAAACGCATAAAATAAATAACAATAAATAAAACCATCTCCACTGGTGGCCAGAAGTCGAAGCAAAGAGATCGGGAACAGGATTAATAATTCAGTTCCAGTAAGAGTTCGAATTTTCATAAGGACTGCAAACTTTCAAGAACTTTAAAATACACACCCTTCCAAAACTCTCCTGTGTGCAATAATGAGCCGGGTATGCTGAGCGGAACTATTAGAAAAGTGTCCCGAGCTGACAGGGGAAAAAACATGCCAGTTTGTGAAAGAATTAGCCCCCCCAGAAATTTTTATTACCACATCCACCCCAAAAATACAACCAATAAATACATAACTGAATAAAGCAAGACAGAGTGGTCGCAAAGTGGCCAGATTGGTTTTATTTGGACTCAACACATTAGCGCCACCTTACAGAGTGTGCCAGTGAAGCGCTACTTTTCTTTTCATGTCATTTGCTTTTCAAGCAAAAACACTCATTGATTCCTGAATAATTAGTGTAAAAGCGTTAAGTTGTATTCCCAATGAGTGTTTGCTTTTTTCCAGTATTTTGTTACTTTTTTTCAGGCAGCATATTACTGTAGTATAGAGCATAATTTGAATTGAATTGCTTCCAGGTGTTTAAAGCGGGGCACAAATGGGCTGTAGCTGAAGGCAGTGTGAGTTTCTCTCCATAGGGCAGTATGGTGTTCAGTGGGAAAGAGGATGTGGCACCTTGCAGATGACAGAAACTGCAAGGCTCTGAGACAAATGGCTTGCCATAGCACTTTTAAGCATATTTGGGACATTCTGAAAATGGAAAAGTCTTCTGATGACTGTAGTTTTGACCAATGACAACCCAGCGCATGTGTGCATTGTCAATTTAAATAAATGTGGAAAAGTACTCGCTGCAGCGTCATCTTTTGCTTGTGGCAAAAATAAATGTGGATAAATACAGAAAAAATGCCCCCAAAATAAATATGGGTAAATATAGACGGAAATGGCAAAAAAATAAATACCATAAAACCGGGAGCCCTAATTGAAATGTATTTAAGAAATAACAATTAGATACTTAAAAGAACAGAAAAATCATACAATTACCTTAAAATTGACAAAAAGACAAAGTTTAAAAAAAATCCAAATTACAAATTGTTTGAAAAATAGAAAACATTTTTAAATAGGCATTATTCCCTAAGCGCAAACATAAACACACAAAAAGACTGCTACAATACAGATAAATGTCTTTAAACAAGATAAAGACTATTTTTGTGAAATGGACATATTTTAATGTTTATTTCATAATAAATTAATACTTTATTGCCCACCAATTTCCCCATTCTCCTATATTGCTCACAAAAAATTCGTAAAAATAAGTATTTTTTAATCAAAATGTATTAAAACAAATAAATAATTTATTAGTTATATATACAATTATTTAGTTAATGCAGTGATCAATAGATATCAATTCGGCAGAGAAGTACCAACGGAGAGAGCGGTGCTTCCCTCATTGCCTGAGCCGCTGCCAGGCGGGGTGAGGTCCTCAACTCCTATGACTGGGTGACATGCAGCCTCAACCGTAATAGGCACAGAAGATACCTAGGATCTCAGGTGATCTTTTTCCATGTCATAGTATGAGTTATATAGGCAGTCACTTTATTTTGATTATTTAATTCTTTTCCACTTTCACCCTGCAGTAGCATTAGTTACATCGAAGTCCTGATGAAGGCAATGGACACAGGTGTCCAACATATTTGATGAAATATGTCGACCATTCTTTTCACCCAGGCAGTTATTTGTTAAGACTGCTTTTGCTGCTTTTTTAATGTTGGAGGAGAGAGCTAAACCAGAATAAAATTTCATTCTGCTCCCTCACCCAATTTTATTTTCACCACTATCCACACTTTTTGCCACATGCACTGCTAATCGGTCCCATATCTACTTTATACCTTGTATCATCTATACTTAGACCATTCTGGTAACTACCTGGTGTTTGGAAGTGATTTGATCTAGGCTCCCCCGGTCACTGGTAGTTCTCCAAGAGGTTGGGTCTTTCAAGAAATCCCAAATGATGAAGGGCGGTTCCGTGTGGAGACTGATGGGTATCCTTTCTAAATCACACTAAGATGAGGGTATTCTTCACGTTTCTATGTTTTTCACTTCTTTTTCCTTCATTGCGAAGTTTCCACAGGACAGTCAGGAGACATACTTTGGTAGACTATTTTAATGTATTATAGACCCATCAACACTCTTGTGTTATATATTTAAGTTAGGGAATGTGTTGTTGCTCTGTCTTTAAATTCCCTTGGGTCCCCTCTCACCTTCATGTTATTATTATTTATAAGACAACCTACCCAATAAACCAAATATTTGAATATTAATATATAGCACATAATTAAAACATTGAAACCCATTAAACAGATATTAAAAGATATTAAATAATTAACATATTAATAAATATAAATATATAATATGAAAACACTTTTCTCCCAGTCCCTCAATAAGCCCAACAATTATGCATTGCTTTTATATTAAAAAAGTGCAAAATAAATTTCACAAAAAAAATGTATAATAAAATGAAAACTTAATGCAATGCAATAAATCACCATACTAAAAAAATATGAAAGTACATAATATTTTAAACATCAATATTATTGTAAAATATATTTATACTTACCTTCAATATTCCAGTCCACAATATGTTTGTAAGCATGGTATTGTGGCCATGATATTATGGTCAGAGGAACTGTTTCAGTTGATTTTTAGGTGGCATACCTCTTTGGGAGATTTCAAATATTACACCAGAATTTTTTTTAATGAATACCCAGCTGACATTTTGAACAATATTTTGGAGCCTGCTTCACAATGTCCTAAAACAGTAAAAGGGAGGGATCCTACTTAGGAGCCATGGGACAGCACATAATGGGCATTTATAATTATTAAGTCTTCGTAATGAGCTCACTGAGATATTGATCCAATCAAGACCTGACTTTAGCATCCCTATACACTCCCATAAAGCACATATGTTAAAGTCTGGTGCAATTCTTCCCATTTTCCACTGTATCTTTCCAAGGGTGGTCTTATGCTTATTACAGGTCTTTTTTGCCCTTCTGATTTGCTCTCGTCAACATCTTTAAGGCAGCTTGAAAATTTCTCTAACTTGTGATTACAATAATCCAATTCATCTTGCATGTGCTGCCCCTCCTTGTTGGCTCCCTTATAGACGTTGTTATTCTGTAGTACACATTCTAATAGCCAAATTCACAAAGGTAAGTTTGCATGTATAGAATTACTCATGTGTAGATCATATAGTACACTTGTAAATTTCCAAATTTTGCTATTTACCATTCCTAAGTGGACATTTACACCAAATGTAGACATGAGTCTCCATTCTCTTAGATGAGAGATGGAGCTTGCCCTATTTATAAACTTTAGTGAAATTAAATAAAGTTTATTTGTAAAAAATTAATAATGAAACTCATTTAATGTAAAAGATCCCCATAATGAGTAGAAAAAAATGTGGTGCGCCAGTCCAGCTGTACATATGTGAGTATTTGACAGCTCTCGCTGGAATACCACAGGATCCAGCAAAGCCACCTGTGTAGTCATGCAGGACTCACAGCAGCCAGTGCTGACCACTCTATGTTCCCGTGGGAGTTTTGGCAAATCTAAAAACAAAAAGAAAATTGTAAAACAAAACAGGATAATATGGACTGGGGGTCCATGGGGAGTAGCCTGCTTATAGCGGCTTGTTCAACCACGAGGTGTTGACTGAATGGCCTGATACCAGGCCTGGCCGTGCAGTGAATCCAATGCCAGCCATGCTTGCAAAGCTTATTTACAGACACAGGGGCTCAATACACCCGAAAGCACCCACTATTGAAGGCAGACATATATTTGTTTAGGCCCAGAACCCCAAGTGACAGGAAGTAAATGTCCTGCATGTCAGAGTCAGTGATTTGCATTTAAGAAATAAACCCTTTCTTTGGAGGTTTACTTTGGAACACAGAAAACAATGTGGACTAGCTTCTATAACCTGGCAGTAGGGCAGCATTGCATATTTTACAAAAGTCCCCAAACCACGTCGGTAGAAGTTCTTTTGCCATTTTGATCCCCCATCAACCTACAGGGAACTCATAGTTTGGGGGGAGGTCTTCTGCTGCACCAATATGCTAAATTACTGTGTCCCAAAGTCTTTCAAGAGAAGCCTGTTGTTGTGTTCTAATCTAGGACCCCGATCAATACTGTGACCTTATGCCCCTATACGGCTATAATCCATTCATGCCCCTATAATGGCATAAACGATCAGAGCCATATTTCAGCCATGTTTCTGAAACTCGCCTCTGCAGCTCATTACAGTACATGACACAGCAGAAGCCACTATCTAAGATTCCTAGATTACACTCCGAATTCTTCAACAAGATAAAACTCAGCAACCTGGGAAAGCCCCGCTTGCTATGTTTTGATTAGTAATGGAACTCTAATGAGCACTGAAAGGACGATCACTTCCCAGTGACATCTTTATTGACGTCTTATGTCCAAAAACCTACGTCAAACAAGGCACCTTTCAGGTATAAATAATACCAGCGTTGCCTTAAACAAATGCGACATCGATGATAGCGATGGTGTGGTGAACACAGGAGCAGAACAGCTGTCCCTTGCAGAGCCCAGCAGATGCAAGCAGCCCACGGACGCTGCCCCTCCTCCTCCTTGACGTGCTGAGAGAGACGCTGTCTTTTCTCCTGCCGAGAAAATCCAGCTCCGGCGTTTCCAGCCCACTCTTGCGAGTGACTGGGATATCGAGTCCTGGAAGGAGATAAAAGACCTCCAACATTCTATTCCAGAGGTATGGTGTTGACTAAACCCTTAGAGAGAATTCTTGAAGCAAACTTTGGCAAAACCATCTTAACTAAAACTGCTACTTACTTACTCCCTTCCACGTATTAGGCTTAGGTCAGGTACACTGGGGTAGGCGTAGTTAGAAGCACCAGTTGAGTACGTTAGCTAAATGTATATATGAATGTATATATTTTATTCATTTTAACCATTGTATGGCTAAGAAACCATATCAATGCTTTTACAGTATTATTTCGCAATCCTCATTTTACTGTACGCACTTTTTATAATAACTATTCTTGCAATTGTGGCAATTCATTTCTCTTGCATGAGAAGAAAGACTGTTCAATAAATAATACCTTTTATTGAAAACGCCCATCTCTCTATTCTCTGCATCTTGGTGAAAGTAATCTGCACAACTGACTGAGTAAAATAACTGTCTATTGTTTCACACGACTCTAGAGATTGACTCTTATTCTAAGGAGCAAAGTTGTCATGTTTATGCGGTTGTTGGAAAACTGAATCCCTTCTTGTCTGTACCAGGGAAGCTGATCACTTCCTATTCAGTCAAGAAAGTTTCCAGTGACCTCTGAGCTAGTTGGTAACAAACCCAATTAAGTTTAGCATAGTCAGTAGAGACCTGGAAGACCGCACTTCTACGTCTATAATACTGTTTATGTTATTCCAATGCGCAGGGCCTATAGGGAAAATAGGAACTACACTACATGGCGCCCAACGTTTGGTAAGGCGATAAAACTAACGCAAGACGTTAGAGTAACTCAGTCTTGCATTTTTCACACAGACCCTTTCTCCCTTAAATACTCCAATATACGTCTGGAGTGGGTGAAAGGTTAAAATCCGCCCAAACTTAGTAGGAAGAGATTCCTATGTAAAGCTCTGGTTTATTCAACGTTGAAGGATACAGTGTTCCAAAATATTGTGCATCTGATCTTTGTCTCCTTGGAGACCTGCTCTGCAAAAACATTTCTGACAATAAAATGTCAGACACTGAAAACGGAACCGTTGATGCCGCAGTAAATGCGACTCAGCAGGGTCCCGATGGTACAGGGACTACTGAACCGGGTGCAATAATCATCCCGGTCAACATAAGAAAAACTATAACGTCAAAACTTATAGAAAATGGACTGACCACACAAGGTGGCACAGTCGTCTTCGTGATAGAGGCACACGAATATCGGCAGACAGAGGTATTCTATTCTTGGATAAAATTTCCAGCGGCAAACACCGCAACACACGAGTTCCACTATTACAAAATAGGGGATCCACCGGAAGAGTACGCTCCTTTCGAGGAGATTGAAATCCCATTAAAATACCAAGAGCACCTGCTCTGGTTCAAAGGCGCCCTAAAACATAATGATCATATAACCAGGGTCGGTCCACTAGGTAGACCAGGAACAACGTGGCCGGTACTATCCAGCTACACACCACATCCGGACATTGTAAAAATGTCGAAAGAGGAACTGTTAATACAGCTAAAAACCTTAATTAAAATACATAGACAATTAGTCCAATATGTAATGCGGACTGCAACAGTCCAAACAGCTGTTAATGTTCCACAGCTGACCCCTCATCAGGGGAACACAAATAAAATTACACCACAGAACATACAATCATGTCTTGGTAAAACACCCATAAAACGGGAACAAATTCCTTTCTGGTTAGCGCAGAAAATTACTCAAATAGAGGCAGTATTTCCGAATACTACCCCTATTGAGAAACACAGAATTCTGACCATCTGCCTTCCAATGGGGGTCGCACCACACGTGGAGGCCTGTGACACTTGGGGTACAGTCTTTGCTTCCATTTACACAAAAACACATGGTGTTCCATCCATGGTGGTAATACCAGATGTGCTAAAACAGATTCAGAATGAATACGGTCCAGAACCTGCTTTAAATCTAGGTATGAAACTACTGAAAGACTTCAAGCAGGTCTCAGCTATATTACTAGCCAACATAAAAGGAGAAGCAGCATCTGTGGTGATCCACCAGAAATTGAAAGAAACAGATATAACAGATCAACCAATTGAGCTTGCCAGAATTATAGAAAAATGTTATGAAGAATTAGGTAGAGACAGCTTGGGTGGAAAACCAGTAAAGCCCCAACTGCTCGAAAATCCTGAAAAATTATTTATTAAAAATAATCTAAATACTCCCAAAAAGAGCTGGGATGGAAATAAACAATCCACTCCCAAGGAAAATGTTTTCCAGTCCAGAGGGAGGTCTCCTCGACGGAGGGAAAGAACTCCGACTCGAGAACACCAGTCTCCCCAGAGGGAGCCCTCTGAGAAAAGATATAACCTTAGAAATAGGGATAATTTGCAGAAGCCTGATAGATATCAAAGTATTGATACACGTCCCTCTCGATCTTTTTTGCAGAAATCGGAAAGAAGAGGACGGTCAGACCCAGGAGAGCACACCAAGTCCAAAGATAAGGAACCTGCTCAAAGTAAAAAAGTTACAATTTCCAAGAAAGAAGGTAGCCAGTATTAGAGTAATCGAACATGCCGAGAATACTGAGGACACAGTTGAAAAACGGGGAGTGGGCACTGACAATGCTAGACAGTGCAGCAGAAATCAGTATAGCTCGCAAGATCCTGATGAGTCATCTGGAGACAGTGGAGACGAATGAATACATTCAAGTAGAAACTGCCGACACCAGAGTTAGCGAACCTCATAAGATATACGAAATAACATTGGGTATAGAGGGAGATAAGACTAGGAAAATAAGGGGTCTATTTTGGGATAAACTCTCAAAAGGCTATGACATCTTGTTAGCTGAAAAAAGACTGGCCCCTGGAGTTTGTCAGGGAGTGCCCTCGTGGCAAAGAAATGATTATGCCTGCCTTCTCGAATCACATTCCGATTCACACTAAATATATACATGCAAGGAAATGGGCAGTAGCCCAGGCACCGGCAATATATAAAAATCATGTAGGATGGGATGAGGACTCTCCTCCTCACAAAATCCAGTTAAAAAGTCAACCAACTGCACAAAGGCAGTATCCCATTAAGCAAGAAGCTAAAAAACAAGTCAGGGAGATTTTAGATCAACTTGAATACCAGGGGGTGATTGAAACATGCACCTCTCAAATGAACAATCCTTTGTTTCCTGTCTCCAAACTAGACAATTCATATCGTCTAGTTTTGGACTACAGACACCTTAACTCATGTTGCAAAACATTTCCAGTACAGAACTCGCATAGTGCTGCACTAATGTATAACATAGTTCGGAAAAAATATAAAACGACATTAGGCATATCTAATGGTTTCTTTTGTCAAAATATTGCACCAGAAAGCAGATACTTGACCGCTTTCTCAGTAATGGGGTCTCAGAAAAATTTCTGTAGGTTCCCACAGGGATTCAAGAACAGCCCAGGACTATTCTCAACCAGAGTAACAGAGTTACTACAAATGTATGATGATGAGGCATTATCTTATGTCGATGACATCTATCTAACAGACGACGACTTGGATACTCATTTGAAAAGAGTGAACACCATTATACTTGGGTTCGCAGCAGAGGGTTACAAATTCAACTTTAAAAAGTCTAGAATTGCCCATCTGACAGTATTATTTTTAGGATACGAATTATCAAGTGAAGGAAAAAGCCTAGCGGACAACTTCTTAGAGAAGTGCGCTGTACTCCAAGCACCGAAAACGCTGAAGAACTTACAATAGATTCTAGGCTTCCTGAATTTCGGAAGAACTTACATTCTAAATTATGCGGAGAGAGTTAAACCTCTCTACGAACTAATTAAACCTGATTTTAAACCAATCAACTGGACTCAAAAACACACAGAAATTTTGAGATCACTGCAAACAGACATGTTAGCAGAAACAAAATTAGAAACACGTGATAACACACGCAACCTTGTAATCCGAGTCATCCCAGGAAGATGCGGATTCACGTACCTGACCTCTAATGAGGGAGAAAAGGTACCAATTGCTTACAAATCTCACTTGTACACACAAGCAGAAAAAACATTCAGTCTCACAGAAAATACTGTAAAAGCAGTACAAACTGCAATAGTAAATGAACGAGAACTAGCACATGGCAAAAGGATCAATGTCCTCACAGCGGAATCCGCCTTTGAGGCGCTATGCAGCCCAGTAAACCTGCCTACAGTGTCACTGGATCCGAAATGGATAAAGTGGGAAAATTCTCTTGCTGCAGACGACGTGAAATACTATTTTGCTCCCAATTCGAAAAACTGAATGATTTGACTTATGAAGAAGAATATCCTCTGCCAATCGAACTTCTGCCTCTCCCACAGTACGCCTGTATAATCTATACAGACAGAGTTGTACAACACTACAATGTAGAAAACAAATCCTACGATGCAGCCTGCGCGATTGTTAAAGGTCGCTGGCTGTGCGATAAATTCAGACCGAAAATAACAAAAACTGAATCAGTTAGAAACTGTTCGGCTCAGAGAGCTGAAATCAGATCTTTAAAGATGGCGCTTGAAAATGCAGAACGTGAATTCCCGACACTAATCGTGTGCGATTCGCATTATTACGTCAACACTTACAACAACAAGTTACAGAGCTGGGTTCAAAGTGGTTACATAGATGACACAGGTGCCACAATCAAGCATAAAATGCTTTGGAAACAGGTAGTTCTTTTATAGAAAGAACTACAAAAGACTCACGTGATACACACTCTGAGTCATCAATGTGATGGCGTTCACGTTGCAGGGAATTCATTGGCTAATACAGCCATAGCGGAAGCAACTAAACCGGCTTCCGTAGCCACAAAAAAGCGTTCAGAAAAATACATAGACGGGGAAACCATGCTGGCAGTAAAAACGTCCGTAAAAGGCGACTGTGCAGCACTACCCGTGAACTATCTACTCAATTATGCATACGTAATTGATGCAAACTCCGTTCCTTTTGCTCGAATCCCTGGAGTGGGGGATAGGGTAATTCCAAACATGAACAGGAGAGGCTTCCTACTACAGGAAGCACATATGGGGTTAGGTCTGAGACACCAAACAATCAGGGACTCTCTGAAAGAATTACAATCAGAGTACTGGTGGCCTGGAATGAGCGTAGATATTCATTATTTTGCAAAAAATTGTGAAGACTGCAACAGAGATCGCAGTGGAGAACCGGCCAGCGTAGTGTCAGGAACCCTAATAGAAAGCATAAGGCGATCTATACGCATAATCAAACAAGAGAAATGCGTCCCATTGTATATCATTTAGGATAAAACTCACTTAAAAAATGTGGCCTCAGCGCTCGGCTGACGCCAGAACGGTTATAAAAGATCTGCGAGTCTTTATCGGCACATACGCAATTGCCATGTTCCATTCTGACCAGGGTCCTGCTTTCAGCTCTCGAGCTTATAAGGAGGCCATGGCCAGCATGGGCGTTGGGTTTCGATACTCTTGTCCATCACACCCTGAAGGGAACAGTGTAGTGGAAAGAAAAAACCGGGACATAAAGCAATCTATAACAGCGAAGGTATTAGGTTTGGGTGATGGGTGGGTCAAACAATTAATAAGTGTCCAGCTCAGTCTTAACAATTTGCCAAGAAATTCTCTAAAAGGTTTCAGCCCATACGAACTATTGTTCGGAACTAGAATGCACATTCAGGACTTAGATAGTCAGGTATCAGTGGTAGAAGATAAGAATAAAGACTTTGACATCAAAGATCGTTTGGCTGTTTTACAGGACTTGAATGAAACAAGAAAATCCTTAAGCAACATAAAGTTAAAGCAACAGCCGGCTACCACTGACGAGGCACCACCAGCCCCAGCAAGACCTGTCTGGATTCCAAAGATTGGGGATCTAGTCAGAGAAAAAATAGCGGTGAAGAAGGAATTTGGGCCTTCTTACAGAAAAGCAGTACCTGTCTTAGCAATCAACGGAACAAGATCAGTAGTGCTACCGCCCCTTGCTGGTAAAAAGGAGATCAGAGTTGTATCAATCGACCTGGTAAAACCACAAGCATGTGGCCTATAATCAACAGTAGGCCCAGTGGACTCCCGAGAAACAACAGAATACCCAAATTTGCAACAATCCAAGAGGTTCAAACTGAAAGACTAATCACATTTGATAAACCTGCAGTGCACAGAGAGGGACTATGCAATAATGCCATGGAACTCGTGCCACTTGGAACACAGATTGAAACAGTTCGTCAAGAAACACCAGTCTACAATGATGTGGCATCAGAATGTGCTACTGAAAGACAAATTGAGAAAACAATTCCAGCAATTGACAGAACTGCCTTTGGCTACTTCATCAATTCCGACACCTTTTCTGAAGATCAAAACGACCCCGAAGTGATGCCAGAAACAAAGACTTTTAAAGAAAAAGCAACAGAACTCTTTCATCAAATCAAAGAAGTATATCTAGATGCAAAATTGATTGAGCATTGGATTGTCTCAGGGGTACTTATACTCCTACTAGGCCTAATATTGGTTTTAATTTTAGGAAAGTTTATTACAATTCAATGGACACAGCAAGTCAGAACATCAACTTAGTCCTCAAACCACACAGATCATCCCACGTGAAGAAAAGAGAACTATCAGCAGTAAATGTCACAGCCATTCCAATACCCGGCGGGGTAGTATGGGACAAAACTGACTATGAAGTATATGGTCTGGTCGAAATCCTGAAATATCCTCACCAGTTCAAGGTTTCCTTAAGTGACTTTGTAAAACCAAGTACATTTTCTGATGATTGGGATTTTGAAAGTATTATTAATATGATGTCTGATTTAGTGTTGTCAGCAAGATTTACAGAACATGATTATTTACAAGGTTCGTCTAGTTATGAACAAATGCATTGCTTCTCACATTACGGAAACCATTACTTACATAAATCTGCACAACCTAGAAATGTTTTTAAATATAACCAATGGGAACATTGTGCTACTCCACCTAAAAGCAGTTCTAAAACATTCTATGAGAAATTCCAGAACTTTTCAGGGTTTAACACTAGTAATGCAGAAACGTTTTATTATAAACTGTTGGATAAAACAGGGTAGAAAACAATGCTGACAAATACTAAATTGATATATTCAGAAGCATTTTATGAAAAAATGATGACATTTGGTTTTGATTTTTGGAGAAATAACATTGAAACAAAAACCATCTGGGGTACAAAAGATTGGCAGGTACAAGGCCTAGAAGCATTATTAAATGACACAATTCACCAAACAACCTGTCTTGGCCTAGCTAAGATTATAGACCTTAACAAACTGTCTATTCCAAAGCCAATACCTGATAATGCAACCACAGATATTGAAATAGACGTATCCAAAATTTTACATCTAAACAGAACACATCCTGATTGGAAAAAGTGGTTAATCTGGCCTACTGACACGAATAACTGTCAAGATAGATTCCTGAATAAAACACAGGGGTTAACAATGACCAGACCAGACCCTAGATACTCCCAGAGACAACATCCAGGGATAGTAACAACATACAGTGTAGGGAAACTGTGCCTTAAATGGCTAGAAACATCCACACTGGCAGAAATTAAGCAACACTTATCTTTACTTAAAGATGGTGCTGATTTGCGCGATTTCATTCTGGGACCACGCAAACAGCGTCAAAAACGTTTCATAGCGAAGTCTGTGCTTTTGCAGACAACAGTGCCCATCACATCATCAAAAGAGACTTATGATCTCCAAGTTGCAAGGACGGCTTCGGAGATTCATGACCTTTTATCAACAAATTGCCCCGTGCATTTCACGGAAATGCTTAGCCAAATTCTAAATATGTCCAGTGCCATAGGCATCCCAGGCGTATTTAAGACCATTTTTTCGGGACTGTTAACACCATACAAAGCAATTCTAGGAATCATTCCTAATTTTGTCCATTCAGTCTTTGGCGGCATACCCCTGATTTTGGGACTTGTAGCAGGCATTTTATTTTTGACCCTCCTGCTCAGATATGGCAAGCCAAAATACAGACATGACTCCGGCAGGAATGGAAGAAACGATCCTAGCAATACGCTACCAGGACCAAATAACTAGAGTCCTTGGATTGGCCAGGCTAAGAGATCTAAACATGAGCTGGTTTCTTTCATTCAGACCTATATGGCAGACCTGCATCTTACCTGTGCTTCGATGTATGCTATGCGGAGATGAATGCGTGTTGGACACCTGTCTTAAAATTCCATCAGCAGTACCAATGGATATCGATACTTTGCTAAGTCCTGTAACGGCTCACGCATTGTGTTGTCCCCAGCGGCTACCAATCCTGATGACGGCATTCGTTGAGACTCCTGTGCTACGACTAGGTGGTAACAGTGGAGCGAGAAATAAAAACAACATCACCCTGGTACGACCTTCTGTGAGCATTGCTGATCCAGACACCGATGATAGCAATCATTCTCACACCTGCCAAGTTACAGCATTATCGAACTTGGTCGAACTGTCACCTGATTTTGTAGACCAATTTTTTGAGAGCCTGTCTGATATGATGTTCTCCCCTGAACTGAAACAATAACTTTTGAAAAACATTCTGACACACAGCGTTCCCATGAACTCTGAATTCGGCCTTCAGTTTTGATCAACAAAAACTACTGAAAAGCATTAGAACTCTATTCCCCCGTTCAGCAAGAACATTTTTTTTTTTAATTGAACTATTTTTCAAAATATTTACCTTTTTTCTGGCACGAAATTCTTTGCTTAAAGTAGACCTATTCATAAAGAACAAAACTTCTATATTTAAGTAGATCTAGAGACTACATAACTTTACATCAGCCTCTAGCACATGTTACAGCAAATGCATTTATATGTGATGAAATTATCTCGCCCTTCTTTTCTGTAAAAAGAGATATTTCATGTGTAATTTTTCGCAAAATTGTTCATTGATTACATATGCTATAATTTTTGAATGATTTCTATGCTTAAAGACGTACAGTACCTATATTTTCATGTATTTCAAAATACGCCATTTCAAATGCAAATATGTATTTTGGGGTGGGCAATGTTACACATGCATCTTATTGCTTTAGTTTTTAGTAATTTGATGGACATAAATTCATGGAGTGGGTGTTGTGTTCTAATCTAGGACCCCGATCAATACTGTGACCTTATGCCCCTATACGGCTATAATCCATTCATGCCCCTATAATGGCATAAACGATCAGAGCCATATTTCAGCCATGTTTCTGAAACTCGCCTCTGCAGCTCATTACAGTACATGACACAGCAGAAGCCACTATCTAAGATTCCTAGATTACACTCTGAGTTCTTCAACAAGATAATACTCAGCAACCTGGGAAAGCCCCGCTTGCTATGTTTTTATTAGTAATAGAACTCTAATGAGCACTGAAAGGACGATCACTTCCCAGTGACATCTTTATTGACGTCTTAAGTCCAAAAACTTACGTCAAACAAGGCACCTTTCAGGTATAAATAATACCAGCGTTGCCTTAAGCAAATGCGACATTGATGATAGCGATGGTGTGGTGAACACAGGAGCAGAACAGCTGTCCCTTGCAGAGCCCAGCAGATGCAAGCAGCCCACGGGCGCTGCCCCTCCTCCTCCTTGACGCGCTGAGAGAGACGCTGTCTTTTCTCCTGCCGAGAAAATCCAGCTCCGGCGTTTCCAGCCCACTCTTGCGAGTGACTGGGATATCGAGTCCTGGAAGGAGATACAAGACCTCTAACATTCTATTCCAGAGGTACGGTGTTGACTAAACCCTTAGAGAGAATTCTTGAAGCAAACCTTGGCAAAACCATCTTAACTAAAACTGCTACTTACTTACTCCCTCCCACGTATTAGGCTTAGGTCAGGTACACTGGGGTAGGCGTAGTTAGAAGCACCAGTTGAGTATGTTAGCTAAATGTATATATAAAAGTATATATTTTATTCATTTTAACCATTGTATGGCTAAGAAACCATATCAATGCTTTTACAGTATTATTTTGCAATCCTTACTGTACGCACTTTTTATAATAACTAGTCTTGCAATTGTGGCAATTCATTTCTCTTGCATGAGAAGAAAGACTGTTCAATAAATAATACCTTTTATTGAAAACGCCCGTCTCTCTATTCTCTGCATCTTGGTGAAAGTAATCTGCACAACTGACTGAGTAAAATAACTGTCTATTGTTTCACACGACTCTAGAGATTGACTCTTATTCTAAGGAGCAAAGTTGTCATGTGTATGCGGTTGTTGGAAAACTGAATCCCTTCTTGTCTGTACCAGGGAAGCTGATCACTTCCTATTCAGTCAAGAAAGTTTCCAGTGACCTCTGAGCTGGTTGGTAACAAACCCAATTAAGTTTAGCATAGTCAGTAGAGACCTGGAAGACCGCACTTCTACGTCTATACTACTGTTTATGTTATTCCAATGCGCAGGGCCTATAGGGAAAATAGGAACTACACTACACTGTCTGCTTAGGTCCTTCAGTTCATTGGAACAACATTCCTCATATTAACTGCACCTCTTGTTCCATTGCCTGTTTCTCTAAGGATTTCAAGGAAAAATAATCAAGTGTCGATCTTTTGAAGAATTAACCTTGGCCCTAACCAAAATGTGGCTGCATGTGTCAGCTAACAAGATTATGTCAATATGTAGACTAAAAGGATAGCTTGAAATCTTAGCTTCTGGCTTGAACATTATAATCTTATAAGTTACCTTTAAGTACCGAAATTGTATGCATAAACACCAATATCAACATTTTGGAGTTGTCTTTCCGAAGCTGAGAGTTCCTCCTTAGAAGGAATTTAAATTTATTGCTTTGATTTTTACTCAAACTTAATAGTACTGTTTTTGCCACCCTCAGAATGAGGAATGGCTGACCCAGTACAGCAGATATTAGAAGTTGTGAGGTGTACACGGATCTTTCGAGCACACATTGTTATTCCATCAAGCTACTGTCGTTGTTGCTATCCAGATAGTAACAAATGTGTGGGAGTGTAGAGGTTGATAGATAGAATTTTCCTCCAATATAAGTATGTATAAACAAAAGGATTCTACCCTATTTGTAATTAATGTTTTAATTTTCTTTTGTGATACGTAAATAAGTGAGTGTTGCTAATCCCTTGAAATGTCAGGGAGAAGCATTAAGTGTTTTTAAAATATCCATCACACATTAAGAATCGCAGAGTGTCATGCTTCATCATAGGGGGGTTCTTCGACTTATGAATACGTGGGAGCACTTGATTTTACGTGAATAGGCTATGTGTGGTGTGGGTAGTGAGAGTGGTAGGGAGTGTGCAAAATATAAAGTTAAGGGTTATTAAAAATGCCCTGCCTAGTGGAAAAAATAAATGGTATTCACTTCCCTAGCTGGAAACGTTAAAATGGGGAAGTATATGCAGGGGGTAAATATTACGCCCTACTTGGTCGACATGTTTCGTAAACAGTCCCCACTGCTTTACTCTTTAGGACCTAATATGATCCTACTGCACTCAAAATGATTCTTTTCATAGGTAATATGCCTATTCATCACAAAACAGACTCCAAAAATAGGCTAGTATCGACGGAGCAACACGGAGGCAAAACACGGGTGAGGATCTACCGACTCTGATTGAATATGATCCCCGCCGATGTTAGCTCATGGGGCTTGATCATCAAGCAAAAAATATACCAATTTGGTTATTTTTTCATTGAGGGGCCATTGTACCCCCGGTCAACAAACTAGCCTATTTTAGCAGTCTGTTTTGAGAGGAATGGTGGTGGTGATTACACTGAGGTGTAGACTGACCTGTAATGACTGGTGTGGAGTGATAGTGAGCTTTAGACATCTATTGTGGCACACCAAGGGGAAGGTATACGGCACTCCAGTTATTTAACTCTAAATGCCTCATTATGCAGAATTGTGCCCTCTTTGGTAAGGAATATGACCATGGGACATTGCCAGTTCTTGTTGCTTTATCCATTTCCTTGCTGCCGTCTGCCAACGACCGTCGCAAGCACTACCTTGGTAGTGCTGCACACGTCCGTTGGCCGACGCGGCCCCACCCACACAATAGAAAGCCCCGCACTGGGGCGAAAATATTGCCGCGGTAAACGGGTTAATATTTAATTAAATTTGTATTTATGCTTGTGCTAATAGGTGCCTATGTGAACTATCATTTATATATGGTTTAAATAATTTTTGTTCTAGCTGCTTTCTTAGTTTCCCCCTCCCATCTACCTTTTCTCTGTAATAGGGACTTGTTTTGAACTTTGTCGCACTACTCTGTTCTGATGAAGGTGACCGGTCTGGGGGCCGGGATACATCAAAACGTGGCTCACCGATAAAGATAATAAAGTTAATATAGCCCTGTATAAAGATACTGAAAGTGGGGCTACTGAACAGGTAAAGCATAATATGCGTAAGTATACAGGTAATGCATAGATATGTTTTGTACGTGTTTCATTGTCTGAGGGGGTGAGTCTTTGGTTTTGTGGTGAGTATTGTTAACTGAGATCATATTTTTCTTATAGTTTTGCTATGTTTACTCAATAATTGTTTGCCTGTGGATAATTTGTTTAGCTAGCTTGTATTAAAAGCATTTTCACTGGCAATACCCAACCTTGAAACTTTTTGATGGCATTTCATGAAACTGTACAAAAGGTTATCCACTTCATTTCTTATCTGGAAAGTTATGAAGAGATCCATCAAGGAGGATCTCTAAAAGTTGATTTTTCATCTTAATTCCCATAAGAAATTATGGGATGCAATACATCAAAAATGGCGGTTCATTATTACACCAAATTTGGCAGACAGTTAGAACTTTAATCAGAAAGTGTACATTTTTGTTATTTGGTGTAAATCTATTCAGCAATTTTCAAAAAATTCTCATTTAAAGAGGTACTTGTGGTAGTCATGAAGGGTTTAAACAATTGGTTTATCTTGACTGTTGATGTGTAGATATGCTCAGATTGGCCATTTTAAGAGAGACTATTCAATTATGATTGGCTGACCACAAACTAAACAATATGTTTTTGAAGTCATAGCAGGGTTTGGAACGTGGTCCCTGCATCCTGAACATTGATTTTTAAAAATGTAAGGGGGCAGAGTTTTCACATCCTGACCCAAAGAGACATGTGGGGGAGGTGCCTCCCCCACCTGCCTCCACCACCTTCTGTGGATGGCCACAACATGGGCAACATGTGGCAGTCAAGGTCATGGTCCACACCAAAATGCATTGTAGTGAATGGGAGACTTTAAGGATCACAAATAAGATCACATATATAGGGGGATTACAGATTTTAGTCATAACATAAATTATTTTGGGTTTCTATGTCAAACATAGGTTTGCAACAGTCTAGTTGTTCGATAAGTTACATAAGGTGATTTACCAAATCACGATTGGTTGGTATGGTCAAATCGGGGTTTCAGCCAAAATGACACAATTAATGCATTGGTAAATGTAGCATTTCGAGAGGGTTTTTCCACTTTACAGAGAGGTCCTACCTGGAAAGGAAGGTAAACAACCACAAACTCCTCAAGATTTGGGTATTTATTTAAATACACCTTAAAGTTTGTTTTACTAACCTGGAATATGTTTTCCATTAATCCAGTCAAAGCCATATTTGACGTAGGTGCAGCATTGACTGTATAGAGCAACAAAAAGGTGTCAAATTTAGTCCTATATTTAATTTTGCACTGAAATTTTGGGAGCATGCACATTACGCATTCATGTACCCTTGTTAAGCTATTGAAAATATATTTGGATTTTTATAGTGTTCTGAAGAATTGTTTTGGTCACTCGAGAGACAGCAAGATGAGAAAGAAAATATAGTATGGTCAAAATAAAGTGAAAATGGAAGAGAAAACATATGATCTTATATGGAGAGAGCCCTAGTCGATCGTCTGAGATCAAAAGTCCCAAATCATATTGCAGTTCTGTTGGTAAGTCTGAACAGTTTAATGTTCAAATGATTCATTAAGTGCATGTGATTGGGTTCAAATCAGAAAGTGATGCTCAGGTCTTGGGCTTCATACCTATAAACCATCCTTCCTGTTTCATCCTTTTGAATGACAATTGCTGAATCTGGTGAGCTCTAGATGAGTGTAGGTCCCCTAGCTGTAGGGTAGTGTGGAGCTAATTTCTATAAGTGATTAGGTAATTTTTCCCAAAATGTTTTGTGGGCAGTGCAAAGAACTTTGGGGCATATTCATCATTATTTCAGGCAGGGCAGCAAGCCAACTTGCTGTGCTACGTGAAAGGGCAGGAATGCGCTGTATTTACCAATGTTCTGTGCATTTCCGTCCTTTCCCTGCGCTGATGCACAAAGGTGCTAGGGTTATAAGAAGGATTCTTTTGTGCAG
The DNA here is from genome assembly GCF_964263255.1 of Lissotriton vulgaris. Lineage (NCBI taxonomy): Eukaryota > Metazoa > Chordata > Amphibia > Caudata > Salamandridae > Lissotriton > Lissotriton vulgaris. Next base: position 1,297,764,935 of record NC_141695.1, on the reverse strand, counting down.
GAAGGGACACCTTCCTACACAAAAAAAATTCTCTGAGGCATTTTTCTCTTTCTACATATACTGCAGAATGGAGCACACTTAGAAAGAGGAAAAAACAAGGAGAAATAAAGAATCCTCGCTACGCCTCCTGGGGAGGCGTAGCATTTTTATGCATTCCCAAGTCTACCAGTAATGGTAAAACTAGGCATGTGCCAAAATCCATGAGTGGGTGCATGGGAAAACGTATGCTCTACCCATGGAACGTCTCCCTGGGCAAGAATAAGACAATGCAGCTGTGAGAAATATGTTGCCTTACTCTAGATTTATCAAGCCGCTCAGGCCACAAGAGGTGGTCTTGCATGGCTTGATAAATCTGACTTTAGTGTTGCACCGCCCTTGCACCCTGTTACACGCCTGGGCGATGCAACACAATGGTAAATTTGCCCCTTTGAATCTAGTCCTAGCTTCAACCGAAGTGAGCGAATGGCTTTTCATAGAAGGTTTGATGTGATTCTGTTTGTAAAGGTGAATGCAAATTTTCGCTGCATAATTTTGAAGTGTTTGTAATGTGGTGGGTTTAAGAGAGTTGACTGTAGGATGGTGCTCAGGAAGTCAGATGCATATGGATACACCAAAGGTATGATTTTACACATTATATTAACTAATACTTTGGAAGACATCCACTTCAGGATGACCTAAGTTTGGCTTACATAACACACTTGTCATCTATGAGATTATTTCCAAACAGAAACATTTGGGTTTTGTCTGTAGTTTGTTGTTTCAAAATATTTCTTTTTGAAGAAGATAACATTTCTTATCACCTTTTTTCTAACATGAGGAATCCTAATTGAAATAATGTATGTTTGCTGTCAGTTAAATGGAGACTGACTGAAGACTTCAGGCATATTCTCAAGAACGTGTGATAATCATCACAAAAGTTACTTAACGCAACCTACAACATCGCAGTCAATTGCGAGAATTTTACGCCGTGTTAACCAAGTATTCACAACACAGCAGATAACGTGTCAACTAACCGCGATAAAATCAACGCCATGCCGCAAAAATGCGAAACACGAACACAAAAAAAGCTGCGATGAGGCCAATCGAGATACAAAAATCTGCGAAAACCAGCTAAAGGTCTGCAATTCACATGCGTCAGGCGGGAACAATCACCATAAAATTAATAAAAAACCTGACAAACAAATGCCAAACAACAGCCAAGCACAATGGATGTTGCCAGAGCAAGTACGGAGGAGAACCAGAACACCACAAGCACCCCGGAGGACCTGCCTAGGACCTCGGGGTCAGGGAAGGGCAAGGACAAGAAGAGTAGGAAGAAGTGGTTCAGTCAGCAGGAGAACAGGATCCTGATAACAGAGGTGGTCGAACACCATCAACAACTGTTCGTCACCTCCACTGTGTCATTGGCGACAAAAAATGGACTATGGCAGGCCATTGTGGACAAGGTGAATGCAGTCGGAGTGCTAAAGAGGACAATGGGAGAGGTCAAGAGGCAATCGAATGACGTCAAGCGCAAACCCAAGCTGAAACTCACAAACAATCAGAAGGGAGCAATGCAGACTGGAGGTGGCAGTCCTGCGCCACAGGAGGAGCTGGGCGACATGGAGGAATCAGTGGGGAGACGGTGGCAGGAGTTGGGGGACCGAGCACTGCTTAACAGGACCAGACACAACAGCATCAGGGTGAGTAACGACCAGGGACTGGGGGGACGAGGGAGGATGAGCACAATGGCACACATGCACAAGTAAGTAGAGCACAGCTGAGGACAATTCATGCCCCAGACCCAAACTCACACAAAGAGAACTATGTACCCAAGTATGTAACATCTCAGCACTGTATGAGAACAGAAGTCAGAGGCACACCGCATGTAATGGAGAAGGGGCAGCCAAATCAGAGCTGCAGTGGCGAATCCACCAAAATGCGGCATACACACATCACATGCACAGCACATCAACATTGACAATGAAGTGGCACAAACCTCAACACGTTCACCACAGTACAGAGGCTGGCCAATCACAAGTGGCATTGTAGGGAAATGTCAGTTGAAAATGTACAAGTACTAACACACAGCCGAAATGTTGTTGAAACGTACACTGTCCCGCAGCAAATGGGCAGCCCCCCAGAAACATCCACGAAGTACACAGCCATGCAGTCTGAATGTAAACATGCACAATGCGACAACACACATGTGAACACATTGTTAAACTGCATCTCCCCTTCACATTGCAGAGGGACAATCACCACCTCCTACAGAGCAGCCCCAACATCTCTTCTCTGATGACAAAGAGGACCACAACACCTTTGACTTCGACCACCTCCGAGAGTTCATTGATGGTCTCCGCAGCACACCGCAAGAAGCAGGGCAGCCCAGCGGCAATGAGGAGAACCCACCCCCTGCACAGACCACACTGCAGGCAGTGCCCACCACCACAGCTTCCTCCCGGGACCCCCACAAAAAACACATGGCCTACCAACGCTGTGTGTTAGGATGCCAGGAGCAGCTGGCTGAACAGGTGCGGGTGGGATTCGACAGCATGGCAGACAAACTAGAAGTCATACGTGGGTGTCTAAGTCCCATCAGGGACCACTAACAGTCCCTAACGGACACCAACAGTCCGCTCCATGCTCTCTAACGAACCATGGCTCACATCGCTAGAGTCCTGACTGTGAGACAAGACCGACTGTCTGGTCAGAGTGGCTCCAGCGAGCTCCCCCAGGAGTTGGTACTCATGCGGAGGTTCATGGAGAACATGGAGCGGGCCAATGCGGAAAGAGGCTGACACACCAGCGAGAGGAAGCTGGGTTCCGCAATGACCTCAAAACCATCCTCATGGCATTACTGCCACAAGGCCTGGTGCAGATGCATGCAGCTGCTACCACTACATCCACATCTCCGTTCCCTAAAGTGTCAGTGCCACAAAGTTCAGCAGACATTCCACCTCCAGCCCCTGAGGTGTCACAGCCACACAGTGCTGGAGAGAGGCCAGCACCACCCACACGTGAGGCACATGAGACAGCAGAGGACGAAGATGCGGATGAATCTGCCCTCGTGGTCAGAAGGAAGTGGTAGCATTCATCTCCGCCTCATAGCTGGTTTCAGCTTGGTTCTGTCCTCTGCATCATCACCTTCCACTGTCCACCGATACACTCTGCGACACTCACCCCGGACCTTGCAATGGACTGCTATATTCTGTTTAATCACTAATGACCCAGCTATCAGACTGCCGACTGAACTCTTCCACTTTCTTTGTACCTGTCATATCCGGAATGACTCTAGGTGGCCCTCCATGGGCAAACATTTGAAACTGTGGTTTGCATGGCCCTGAACTGCTTCAGATGCAACACTCCACTGAATGTGCATTAAACATTCCGAATCACACAGATGTGCGTCTCTATGGTCTTTTAAGTGTGGTACTCTTGATGAATGTGGTGTCAGTGAATTCCTCTTACGTCCATGTGGCTCATGTCTTTGGAATTGGGTCACAGGGTGACACATTGCCGAATGTTGTCCGGGTGTCGCCGATGTAACAACAGCGACACATGCATTTGTGACTTCTGTGTCCAGCCCCGTATGGGTGTGGGTCGAGTTTGAAATGTGGGTGTGATGGGGAGAGGAATGATGGATGTGTGTATAAGAGAGAGGTAGGATAAGGGGAAGTGTAGAACAGTAAGGAAAGGGAGAATACCAAGGGTTAAGATTTTGTTTTTGAAAATGGGAAGTGTGTGTAAAAGGGAAGGGAATTTGGAATCCAGTTTAAGTTGTGCAAAGTCACGGCGTCAAGGCTGCCAATTTACGTTTGAGTTCAGGTGCATGTTTGGGATGAGGACGGCTGATAAAATAGCAGGATAGCAGAGAGTGAGGCGCATTGTAACCAGGCAGAGTAAAGCGTTTAGTAAGCACACGTGGGATGGCACTAAGAAACTTCTTAGGAAATGAGGTGTTTAATAAGAAGGTGAAATTTGTTTTGTAAAAACAACTCAGTGTGTTATTTTTGAGCAGGAAGTTGTACCAATGTTGTTTCAAACTGTGTTTGACAAAATAATGATGCCCATTTTATTGTTGTTTGTAGTTACCCCCGAAGAAGGGCTGGACACGCCCGAAATGCATTGGGTCAATAAAATACTGCATTTTTGATGAACTCCGTGCTCTTGTACTTGTTCTTGGAGTAAGGTCCGGATAGACAAATTTGAACATATGAAATATTTGAAAATTTGCATATTTCCTTGCGTGTGGAATTGATGAGAAGAGAAAAAGTGGAATAATATAGCAAGAGCGAAGAAAAATTACGTTTAAAAATTGAAAAAGGACCATATCATGCACGTCAGCATTACGCTGTGCCTCGGAATTTGGGGCGGAATGTCGTCCCAAATTGCAGTGATGCAGCCCCGTACGGAACCACGCATGGAGCCCCGGGGTAATTGTTCAATCCCTTATGCTGTACTGGCATACGCTCCAGGGGGGACAACAACGATACATGGGCCCGGACTCCCCTGTAGTGACCTGCTGCTCACAGGTCTAGTTGTCAACATGCCACGGCCACTCCCTCATGGCTGGTTTACACCCACACCACACCCATCCAGCACAAGCATCACAGCATATGTGACCCTGCCAATAAAACTGGCCGGAGGCACGTGCAAAACACCATTTCCAACCTCTCTTGGGGTGTATCCGTGTGGTGTGCATGTAAGCATGGGGGCCAAGGGGCCTGCAATATCATATTCTGAAGGCTCAAAGGGGACATGATGGCGTCCGCATCACGATACCCAATCATCGAGGGTCCATGACTAGCAGAGCACAGACTTGGTGGCACCGGATACACTGCGGCTGGTACAGGCACACCGCCATGGGACGGTGACTTTCGGTGCACTGAGGTAGGGGTACCTTAAGTGCTGAGCCGGTGTGCAGCCTGTAATTATGCCTCGTCCAGTGGTCCGGACGTCTCAGGTTTTGTGTGTCCTGCTGGACCGCAGAGTAGGCCTGAGCAAGTGGGCAGCACGGGCCTACCACCAAGTGGCGTCGCCTCGGGGATTACAGAGTTAGTGGCACCTATGAGGCTGAGCGGGTGTGCAGCCTGCGATGATGCCAGGTGCACTGGTATGTCCTCTGCCATGGAGTAATCAAGACCCAGCACCATATGTGAGACTTGGTGGCCTGTGGGGCTGTCTGATGTGGAGGGTGCCATGCCTGCGGGCCCCGGGCTTGTGGCTTGCCATGACACGTGCTGGGCCCTCTTCTCTGTAGTGAAGAAATGGGGTTAACTGCACACATTGCTACGTTAGCTTAAGTAATAGATGCTTGGCTGCCATTCTGCCACTTTTGCACACAACACTACATGGCTCTGTTCTCGTTAATACTTTGCTGACGCTGCTTAGCATATGAGCCGTCTACTTTTGACATATTCAACTGTACACCGTGCTCTCTGTCTGCACAGTGTGTTCAAGGTTGAATAACATGTATGCTGTTGATTCACTTTGGTCAGTCCCACGCACATAGACATTACATGAGGCAGAGTGGCCCAGCTGAAACCCGGGTGCTTTTAACATGGCATTACATGCATGAGAAGGCACTTGTAGAAAATCTTTCCAACATAGAAGAGCTGTGCTGATCCTGGGATGTGATTCATGGCATTGGATCTCGTAGGTATGGGGTCTCGCTGACAATGCCAAGAGAGCTTTTGTAATTATTCTAACCTTGCCTATGAGCACGAGGATTGTGATAAAAGTCTTTATAGGCCTGTTCCCCATGTCATTATAATATGATTTCCACTTTTGTGCTTTATGGAATTGAACCACTGCTTATCACATTGTTCTTATGCATTATGCTAGTCATACTGCACCTTGGAGTGTGTTAGTTAAAAATAAACATTTCAAACTATACATTGTCTCTGATTGCTCACGTTGTGGACAAGTATGAGTGTGAACAAAAGAATGTACTCGTTTCCTATTACTCCTGAGAGTTTACTAAGTCGCATGTTTTAGGATGTCTAATCATTGGTAGGTTTGCTGTAGTACGCAGAACGAATGAGATACTGATGCTAGTCGGATTGGGGTTCTGGGTAATGTGGTGGCTTTTTGGATACACAACAATACACTGAGGTCCTGGTTTCCTGCGCATAGTTCTGTGCATGAGCAGAATCCCTGCAACATGGCGCACCTAACATTTGGTCTGGTACTTATTTATGAGACACTTTAGTATTGCTTCGACTTGTCCACACACCCTCACTCCTGTTTTCCGGGAAACTGTTGTGACGGCATAACCTACCTGTATTGATACTTTATAGGTCTTTTCAAGCTTGATCTTACAAAAAAAATTTCTCAAATGGTATGATTTACAAACCTATTGCGCTGCCACGCATTTAAGTTGTTATCCTTATCGTAGTTCATATGGCTGAAGTTGCTATTGCGGCGCATAGCCGCACACCGCTCCGTCATTTGGCCGCATGATGGAGTGCCAGATACCGGCATATCACTTATTTTTGTAGTTGAAACCAATCTGGCTTACCACTTTGAGGTATTTTACTCTTGGCTAATGTTCCCGGCAGTGAATGGAGATGATGATTTGTTCCACTCCCACTGCAGTACCTGCCTATTGGCCATATACTACTCTTTAAGTTCCGATTACAGCATGGAAACATAGTATTTGGTTTAATGGCGCCCTCCCCCACACCCTGACTACACTCCGGTTAGGCCCTTTGTCAATTCCAGGGGGCACTTTGCCAGTTTTGGCCAGGTACACACCACATCCACGATATCTAGCAGCCACTGTAGCCAAATTGCGTGTCTTGCACACCTCCTTAATTGAGGTGCATAGGGCTCCAGGACAATGTTTCCCGCAATCTCCAGGTGGGTTCACCTGGGGTTGTGGCAAAACCAGCTGGTCAAGCTAGGTTGTCCATTAGTCCCGTCATGGTTAATTTGGTTATGGGCAAGCGACCACAGAATAAGGATGATTTACCTTACTGGCTTGCTGAAAAATTTAACCAGCTGGAAACTGTATTTCCTAATACCTCTCCTGTGGAGAAACACAGGATCTTAACATTGAGTTTGCAAAAAGACTTAATACCAGAGGTAACTGATTGTGATAATTGGGGTAAAGTGTTTTCAGCAGTATATGCAAAGTGTTTTGGCACTCCCTCTATGACTTTGTTACCCTCCATGATTAAGCATGTTCAGGATGAGCACGGACCGGAGGCAGCAGTGGAGTTGGGAATGAGGCTTGTCGGGTTGTTTGACGTTGTTGCTGATCTCATCCTTGCTAATGTCAAGGGAGATGCAGTTAACTTTCAGGTGTGTAATGCTTTGTGTCTTGTCCTGAGGGCGACAAACCCTACGAGTTACAGAAAATCATTGTGAATGCTTATAAAACCATTGGGCGCAATAGTTTGGGTGTTAAGCCTTTTACTAAAGAACCTGCACAACAGCAAACTCGAACCGCACAGTCTACTAAAGACAACCATCCTAATTTTTCAAAACCAAATTTGAAAAATACAAAACTGGGGAAGCAACAGCAGAAGCAAGGGTCACCTGCATCGTCACCGGTACCGGAGTCTTCTGAGCGCACTTATGATTTGAGCGACCACACAAAAATTAGGTCTCCTGACAGGTTTCAGGTTCCTGATCAGCGTTCTCCTCATTTTTCACAGGAAACATCAGGCTCACAAGCCAGTGGAGGTGATCACCAAGATCGCAGCAGAGGTCGAGGTGACCACAAGGACGAGAGCATTGTCAAACTGACGGCGAAGAGAAACAGGACGATTTTCCTCATCAGCGCCCTCCGTTTCAGGAAAAGAAAGTCGCTGCTTTAATAGCGATATATGCCACAGACGGTGAGAACCCGCCTTTGGAACTTAACTTGGGCAGTAACGCTGCTAGACAGCACAGCGGAAGTTACAATAGTGCAGCAAGCACTTCGTCCATTTCTGGAGGCTACTGATACTGACATTTTCCCTACAATGGAAACTGCTGCCCTCCGAGTGGCTCCCCCTGACAGATTATATGAAATTGTATTTCTAATTGAAGGTGATATACAAGTTGTGAAAGGGATTTTTGGGGAAAATCTGACTTCTTTGTATGACATCTTGTTATCTGAGGCAGACTAGACCCCACCTTTTGTTTTAGCCGCTCCGTGGGGGAGGAGGTAATCTTCCCTAGTTTTTCACACAACAAAGCCAAGGATCAAGCAATGGCTTTTGCGAAATAGTGGGCTTTGGTGCTTGTACCGGCTCTGTACCGTACTCAGGTGGGTTGGGATTAAACCTCTCCTCCTCATGAGATACCATTGCGGTCAATGCACAGCCACAATCCCAATATCCCATCCGGCGGGAAGCTAGAGCTCCCGTTTCTGGTTTCTTGACCAGTTACAGTATCAAGGAGTGATTAAGACATGTGTATCACAGATGTATAACCCTTTCTTTACTGTGACCAAACCAGTTGGATCGTACTGCTTAGTTTTAGATTACCGGCATTTGAACTCTCATTGTCGTAACTTTGCGGTCTTGTGCGTAAAAGATAAAACTACCCTAGACATTTCCAATCTGTCATCTATAAGTAGTCAATAGACAGCGTTCACCTTGGGTGGCAAACAAAAACAATTTACAATATTAGCCATGGGCTACCAATACAGTCCAGGTGTTTTTGACGCTCAAATGATCTCTTTGTTAGACGACATAGACCCTGATGCGTACTCGTACGCTTACGATATTTATCTCACGGACGACGAATTATGGCCACATCTTTGTCGCGTTGATCGCATCATAGTTTTTTTTGCGGACTACGGTTACAAATTTAACTTTGCAAAATCACACATTGCAGAGCACACAGTGTTGTTTCTGGGCTATGAGCTCAATAATGAAGGTAGAGGCCTGGCAATTCACTTCTTGGAGAAATGCGCACATTTGCGATCTCCTAGATCACTGAAAAAATTGCAATCTTTGCTGGGATTTTTAAACTTTGGATGAATTTACATTCCAGATTATGCCCAGAGTATCAAGCCTCTGTATGTCTTGATACAACCAACCTTTACAAAAGCCTGCTGCATTCTGGAACATTCAGTTATTCTGCAATTCTTGCAATCTGATCTTCTTGAATCTAAATACTTGTTAACGCGTGATAACCAAACAAACCACGTGATAAGAATTGTGCCTGGGGCAATGGGTTTCACCTACTTGACGTTTCATGAAGGTGACACAGTGCCTATTCCTTACAAGTCACATTTGTACACTTCGGCTGAACTGCGTTTTTCAACTGTGGAAAAAGTATTGACCGCAGTCCAAATGGCGATCTTAAAGGAACGCAAACTGGCACAAGGAAAATGCATGATGGTTGTGACACCATATCCTGCTCTTGAAGCAGTGATGAAAGCCAGTGTACCAAATTCAAAAGCTTTACATCCACATTGGATACAATGGACTACTTTGTTGACATCACCTGATGTCACCTATATATTTGACTCCTCTTTGCAAACTCAGGAGTTCCTACAGTATGAATTTGTTCATCCTGCTCCTCTGTCGATGGGACCGCTCGATGACTACCATTGTATCATTTACACCGACGGTTCTGCGCAACTAGGGGGCTGTACAGCCCAATTAGCGGAGCTGCGTGACCTGGTGCTAGCACAGGAGTTTGCTGATCCTAATGTGACTACCTTAATTGTAGGTGATTCTTACTACTGTGTTCAGTCTTTTAGTGACAACTTATTTTTTGGGTCTCAGAATGACTATTGTGTTCTAAAGGCAGTGCAATTAAGCACAAAATGCTTTGGGTTTGAGTCGCAGAGCTTAAAGAACGCCTGCCTCTCACACATGTAATATATACACAAGGCCACCAGCGCATAGGAGTACACGCGGTCGGTAACAGTTTGGCTGATGAAATAGCTAAAACAGTAGTAGCCACATACTCAGTAGCAGCAGTTACAAGATCCATGTCTAAGACTGATGATCACATCTTGGCAGCTATAGCTGCTACAGCAAAGGGAAGTAAATACCTACAAGGTTTCCCTTCAAAATACTCTTATCATTTAAGTCCTGATAAAGGTTTCTATGTGAGAATTAATGACGTTGGTGACAGGTTGATTTCCAAATGGGAACCGCAGACAGGCATTGATAACAGCCGCACAAAAAGGCATGGCCTTGGCTCATGCCGGCGTTTCAGCGACTGTCACTATCTTGCAGCAGCGTTTTTGGTGGCATGGGCTATATATAAACAGACCCGTAATTATGTGCTTTTTTGTGACATCTGTCAGCAGATGAAACCTTCTACGGTAGCACGCCCGCCCAAAACACAGCTGTACATTTCTAAAAAACCATTCAGTTGTGTTTATTTAGATCACTGCGATACGTTTTCTTCAGATGCTGCATATAAGTTTATCTTCGTTGCAGTTGATACGTGCACACGTTTTCTTTGGGTTTGGCCACAATGCAGCGCTGACGCTTGAACTGTCAACAGGGATTTTTGTGTCTGTGTGAGAATTGTTGCATGTGGCACCTTTCATTTTGACCAGGGTCCCGCGTTCGCCTCTAAGGCATACAAGGATGCCATGAGGTCTTTGGGGATGCAAGTCAAATTTTCGTCTCCATACAGGCCTGAGGGCAATTCAGTTATGGACCAAATGAACTCTGACTTAAAGCAATCCTTGACAGCTAGAGTTATACATAGTGGCAGGAACTGTTTCGGCCATTTGTATAGCGTACAATGTGCACTAAATAATCTCCCTAGAAGATCTCTGAGTGGGCGGACCCCATACAAAATGCTCTTTTGCATGAAGATGTTTGTTCCAGACCTTGACGGTCTAAACATGGCGGCATGAGCCGCATCCTTTGACGTAGATAATCATTCTGATGTATTGCAGAAACTACAAGAGACTCGTGACAGTCTTACAAAGAAACATTTGCCCTCCACCACTGAAGAGATGCTGCAGATTCCAGTAGTTGGCTGGCTACCCAAAATCGGAGACCTAGTCCATGAGAAGGTGGAGAACAAGAAAGAGTTTGGCCCCTCCTATCGTGCACCTGTCCCAGTGCTTGGCGTGAAGGGTACTCGTACAGTCATTTTACCACCACTTCATGGTCGCAAAGCCAACAGATACATCTCAGTGGACAATGTCAAACTCCAATGCCTGGCCGATTCTACACAGTATGACACCTGCTACATCCTGCCCAGTCATATCCAGTCTGGTTCAAACATCAGGCCTGACACTTGCATCGAGATGGCACCGCACTCCTCTTCCCACATCATGAAAAGGGACCAGACTTTTGTCAGCATCTCTGCCTGGCCAGTTGTGGATGGAATTGTTTGGGATACAGTGAACTTTCAAATTCATGGCCCCACCGAGGTGGTTAATGTTCCTAATGTACTTCGTGGTTCAATGGGGGATGTGGTGAAACATAACAAATGCTCTGATGATTGGGACGTACAAGTCGTTCACACACTATTTTCTGATTTAAAATAATATGCTGCATTTGATGCTGAGGATTTGTGCTCAAATAGTGCAAATGATGCTAATTATTTTGTTACCAATACTATGGCCATCATTATCTGCATAAGCTAATATGTTTCGAACTGTTTTAAATTACACACCTTAGGAACATTGCCCAGCTCTCATTGAAGGCAACTCGAAAACTCTTTTGAAAAAATGTGTATATTTCACTGATTTTAATAACTCCAATCCGCATTAAGTTTTTTTTTTAAATTAATAGTACGTCCAATTCAAAAGTCATGCTCACCCACACTAAATTGGTGTATTACAAATTCTTTATTGCTCAATTGACAGTGGGTGGCTATGACCTGTGAAGGGATGCAGTAGATCTTAAGTCTGCTTGGGGTTCTAAAATCTGGCAGGTACAAGGCTCTGAAGCTTTACATCGTGCATGCCTTATCTCACTCTAAATCCTGTTCTTAAACAGTTCGATTTATTAAACTACCTGTTTGGGTTTAGCCACTGACAAACAAATGAATGCACCTAAAATACCTGCGCTAGCTAAGTATGATGATTTGAAAAATCTTACTGACTTGAGGCTTGATGATTTGCAATTATTGCGAACCAATAACACTTTTAATATCTCTGGTTTGGACCCCCAGGGTTGGTTGGTTTGGCAATCAAGTTCAAATTCTTGCCAATGCCATTTTCTAGGCAAAGCCCCAGGATACACTCAGGATAGACCTGATCCACGTTTATATAACTTTGATTTGGTTATTACCTATTCAGTAAGGAAATTATGTCAAAATCGGTTGTAACACTCAACCCTATCGTCAGTAAAACATAATTTGTCTTTGTTATCAGGTGACATTGACTTGACGGATTTTATAAAAATGGCCTGCTGGTCCCAGATCAAAAAGATTCCTTTATACCACTTACAATGAAATCTGGAAGCTGTCCCAAAATGAAGCTGCTTCGCTAAGGGTAATTGATCAAGCTAATTTAGAAAAAGTGCTTGCTGTTGTTGATAATAGTATAAACACTCTTTCTTCCAGAATTTACACATTAGACAATATTGTTTCATCTGTTCATGATGAAGTGTCTGTTTTGTTTCATGGTCAAAATCAATTGTGTTTAATTATGCAGTTTGCATGGACATTGCAGACTTTAAAGTTGGGTAAAGTTCCATGGGATTACATGAATATTTCCTCTTTGTTTTTGCCATTTAATTTGACAAATAAACACCAATGTATGTCCATGAAGTATTCCACATACATGTTACATATTTAAAAATAAGAACCTTTGCCATTTTCTGTGGCTGAAACTAGCTTAGCAGTATGGCTCATCCATGGAGTTTAAATTTAGTTCATGTATGAAACATTATCCCCTAGGCCGCTGTGAGCCTTTAGGTAATTCATTTCTTCATGAGGTGTGGTCTTTGCCATTCACATATAGATGCTTGCAAGATGACAAAGAGGTGTACCTCACTGGTGAATCATGTGACTCCTCGTCTGACCATTCTCTTGTATGTAAAAATATACAGTTGCATGGCGCTTGTAACCTGAAGGAGCCTAATTTAGCCTATGTTTTACAGGGTCATCTTGTGCCGGCTATCGCACCTACATTTACACTGCTTGCAAAGTGTAGGTATTTGCTTTTAAATAATGAGGATGGGTGCGGGATGCTTGCTGGCATCCCTTACATTGTAACTGTCTCACAACATGTGGTTTGCTGTAAAAATTTGCTTTTCCCACCCCACTCGGAAAGCTTGACATCTCGATTTGGTCTTCCATTCTGACCTTGAACACAGAGTTCAACAAATTGAGCAGAATAAGAGCGTTATTGTCCCAATAAGAAGTTGCGCTCACATCTGCCCGTGAGACATTCGTCCTTCATTTGGCAAACACCCGCTCAGAGGTACAGGCGCTTCTTAACACTGACCTCCCACGTATTTTTGGTGCTTTAATTCATACCATTTTCAATGCCTCTACGACTGAAGACTTAGCAAATGTTTTTTTTAAATTGTGGGCTCTCACCTTGTGAATTCTTTCCAAACTATGGCCCTCGTTAGGATTGCGTTTTTTCTGCATCCTCCGGGCCGGCGGATGTGTCCGCCGGCCCGGAGGATGAGGAAAAACCGACAGATTAGGATGGCTGGGGGGTCAGGAAGACCGTCCGCCTCTTTTCCGCCGCGGTCGCCTTACGACCGCGGCAGAAAAGCTCTGATATGGAGGTGGTGTCTAACAGACACCGTCAGCCATATTAGGAAGGAGGAAAGCTGATGCCTTTCCGCGGCGGCTTCTCCGCCGTGGAAAGGCATGCAGAGATGTCTTTGGGGACTCGTTGCGGGCCCCCAGGGTGATGGGGGGGTGGGGGTGCACATGGGGGGTACCTATGGTACCTCCCTGCATTTGCGTGCATGAAGCAGCAGGCACCGCGTGGTGCCTGCCGCTTTGTGCATGAAAATGCGATGCACGCATATTTAACCTTGCCGCGGGTGCTGCTTCAAGCAGCACCCGCGGCAATGTTAAATATTGAGGATGTGACCGTCAGGGTGGCGGTCACATCCTAATCTGCACGGAGGGACCGCCGCTGCCTCTGCGGACGGTCCCTCCTACTCTGGGGTGGCGGACGGACGCAGGTCCCTCCGCCATCCTAATGAGCACCTAAATTTAGTGTCATACCGGCTGTTTTTTAATTCTATCTTTTCCAGTGTCTTCGGCGACTTGCCTCTAACACTTGCATTAGCTGCTGGAGTTCTGCGGTTGATTTGCCTGCTTCAGAATGGCTGCCCCTTTTGTGGCCCCAAACGGATGATACCGGCTGCAGCATCTTTGTAGTCGTATGCTTGAAGGCTATGGTACTTTGCCACTAGCCACTCTGAGCTCTGGCTTATGGATGATCCTTTTGTTTTGGTTATTTCACTTGTGTGCAACCAGTCCTGCACTGCCTGGAATGTTCATTTGAATTGACATTAGATCTCTATCTCTAGAATACTGTATCTCCTGCCCCCAGTTTACGACCTGCTAATGACTCAAATAGTGGCGCATGAGCTGGAATGTTCCGGTGTTGGGATTATGGGCTGTGCGGCTGCGCTGGGAGTTTTAGCGAAATGGGATGTCTGTGCGGCTGCAATGATTTCCTACAACAAAGTTTCCAAGAGGAACACGCAATTATCCACTGATGGTGCTAGAAGCCCCCCTTGTTGAAGAACATGTATGTTCATTCTCTTTGCTGGAATGGATGGCTAATCTTTTCTGACAAAAACAATGACTTCCTCTTGGAGGTTGTTGCAACTTACTGTTTCTATACTTTGATGGATTAACTTTGCAGACTTCCGTCACCTGCCGGATATTTGTTTCTTTTTTACTTTTTTCCTAATTGGTTTTTTAAACACGTTGTTGTGCAACATTTGACTCTTTGCCCAAACTTGACTTTTGCTCAAAATTCTTGCTCACTTTAACTTGAACTCTGTGTTCTATTGCGTCCATTGTCCGTTGGCCTGCCCAAGGGGAGGGTGTAGTGAATAAATGGGGTTAACTGCACACATTGCGAAGTTAGCTTATGTAATGGATGCTTGGCTGCCATTCTGATGCTTTTGCACACAACACTACATGGCTCTGTTCTCGTTAATACTTTGCTGGCGCTGCTTCGCTTGAGAGCCGTCTACCTTTCACTATTCAGCTGTACACTATGCTCTCTGTCTGCACAGCGTGTTCAGGGTCGAATAACAATGTATGCTGTTGATTCACTTTGGTCAGTCCCATGCACATAGACATAACATGAGGCAGAGCGGGCCAACTGAAACTCTTGTGCTTTTAATATGGCATTACATGCATAAGAAGGCACTTGGAGAAAACCTTTCCAACATAGAAGAGTTGTGCTGATACCGGGATGTGATTCATTGCATCGGATCTCGTAGGTATGGGGTCTCGCTGACAACGCCCAGAGATCTTCTAGAATTATTCTAACCTTGCTTATGAGCACGGGGAGGTTGGTAAAAGGCTTTATAGTCCTGTTCCCTACTGTCAATATAATATGATTTCCCCTTTTGTGCTTTATGGAATTGTAAAAATGCTTATCATATTGTTTTTATGCATTATGCTGCCAGTATTGGCAAGAGTACTGCACCTTAGAGAACGGTAGCTAAAAATAAAAAATGTAAACTATACTATGTCTCTGATTACTCACATTGTGGCTAAGTATGAGTGTGAACGAAAGAGTGTTCTGGTTTTCCACTACTCCTGAGAGTTTACTTAGTCGCATGTTCTAGGATGTCTAATCATTGGTAGCTTCACTGTAATACGGAGAACGAATTAGACACTGATGCTAGTCGGATTGGTGTTCTGGGTACTGAGGTGGCTTTTTTGATACACAACAATACACCGACGTCCTGCTTTCCTGCACATAGTTCAGTGCATGAGCAGAATGCCTGCAACAGGAGGTGGAAGGTGAGCAGTGAGGCGTGCGCAGGGGTGGGCATGCACCTCTGGGCAGCAAGAGGGGCTGCGGTGCAGCTGCCTGGGTGCGCAGGGGCGGGCATGCACCACTGGGCAGCAGGAGGGGCTGGGGTGCATCTGCCTGGGTGCGCAGGGGCGGATTTTGCCATTCAGGTATCTGGACTCTGTTTCAAATGGCAGGTCTGTCTCAGATATGGGACCTGGTGGACTGCACTACATGCTGGCACGAGGTTGGAGACACACCAGTGACAGCAGGTGAGCAGTGGGGTCTGAGTGCGCAGTGTATGCACTCTCTCTCCCTATCCCTCTCTTCCTTTCTCTATCTCTCTCCCCCCTCTCTGTCCGTCTATCTCTCGCTCCTCCTCTCTGTCCGTCTATCTCTCTCTCCCCCTCTCTGTCCGTCTTTCTCTCGCTCCTCCTCTTTGTCATTATATCTCTCTCTTTCACTCTCTCTCCTTCACTCTCTCTCTGTCCCTTGATGTGCGCAGGACACACCTTCTCATCATGGTTTTTGTCTTGCAGGCTGTGGCCTACGGATTGTCCCGAGGGGAGCCGACATGTGTCTACGTTTCCGTTCTGAGTGTATTTTAATTCATTTTCATTTGTTGCTTAGATGCTGAATGTGTGAAGCTCAGTTTTGTTACAACACATGCAGCATCAGATGTGATTGTGCGACATCATGCGGGTTATTCGGTATATGGCTCCGTGTGGTTGATGTGACTTATCCTTGTCCAGGGTGGATGGGGGGTTCCCGGAGTGGGCCCCAGGGGTGGGGGGGTCTTGGGGGTGATGGCGGTGGGTGTTGTTGCCCTCTTGGGGGTCCGGGATGCATGTTCTGTGGCTCCATAGAATATGTTGTTCTTCAGGTGTGGCTCTGGGCTGGGCTCCCTTTTGTGGTGCAGGTTGTAGTCTGACTTTGCACAAGGTCAGAGCAGGTGTTAGTTTCCTGGTGCTCCGCACCTTATTGCATGTTTTGTGATCTTATTGCCGATGTGGCTGGTCGTTGAGAATGCTGTGGAGTGGTGTTGTCGCAGCTTTTTGCTCGGGAACGCCTACTCTGCAACTCATTAGCGTTAGTTGGCAAGGTCATCCTTGACGATTTTTTTGGGCTGCTATCGCCGGTAAAGTGGTTATATGGACTGTTTGCACCAGCTTGTGAATGGGGTGATAAGTTTATCACAAATTTGGCTGCGGATAACTCGGAGATAGCTCCTTGAGAATATGGCCCTTCAATCTTTTTTTCAGATTTTCCCACATAGCATTTCCTGCATGGGCATTTGAGGTAATACTTGCAGTTGTCCACATCAAAGGTTGCAAAGCTCCTTATTGTGATTTATTTCTGGTTCCAGGAGGTGCAATTTCCTTTTATGATATTGTTGCAATAGCTGCAGCTGAGGCATGAGAACGTGCCATTACTGGATTTACCTGGGATTTGCTATTGTGATGTAATGTTTGTTTTCCTGTATACCATGTATTTTGAGTTTTTGCTTCTTTGGTATTCAAATAATTGAAGTAATTAAACAAATCTTTGAAATAAGGTGGTTTTTAGAAAATGGGTCATTTTTTCAATATTGTTTGGTACATTTCCCAATGCCTACTTTGTTTTATTCATGTTTCTACTTTAGGTGCAATATTTATAAATGAATACTGTAAGAAAATGAATGATTAGGGGGTTGATTTTACTCCACCGGAAGTAACATTTTCACTAATGTTGTAAGGTTCAGTAAAGGTTTCAGTAATGTAAAAATGAGCCAGTACCTGGTAGCTATGTCAGGCAGGCTTAACTTGCAAAAATGTGTAAGTATTAAGAAGTACCAAAACGGTTAAAAAATCCAAAACACAACACAATCAAAATCCCACTCCAATTTATTAAAACTAGAGATTATTTTAAGAAATAAAAATCAACCAAAGTGACAAAAAAATAACAAGGGGAACCAGAGATATGAATTTTCACAGTTTTAGATCAAAGTTGTATAAAAAAATGCAAAGCGTTTACCACAGCAACCAGTTGCGTTAAACAGGGACAAAGTCAAAGTTCAGGCCGACTGTGGTCAGTCGTAGGTCTGATTCAGGGACTGGGTTTGTCCAGGTCAAACGGTTACCTTCTTTTCTTGGAAACAGATCTCAAAGTCAGCGTGTTGTCAATGCATCAGTCGATATCAATGGCAACATTAGAAAGCCTATGCATGCTTTATGGTGACTAGCTGCAACAGGATGACTCACGCTGTGGTTAACGGCAAGGAGGGGAGAAGTTTGAGATTTAGTACTTAGCGTTTCTTCAGCATCGATTGAGTCCTCGGCAACAGTGGTGTCAAGGAATTTGTTCAAAGGAACAAAGTGTTGGCATATTTACAAGGATTTAACGCCGCCGTAACATCAATTTTTTGAAGTTATGGCAGCTTTTTTTTTATCTATATTCTAATCAAAAGAGGGGAGGTGGAAAACGGATCCATTCATTTTCCAGGTAGATATAGGCTAATCAAAAGAGAAAGGATCACTTGTCCTGCTCAACCTTGAGTGTACAGGACTAGCAAGGGGTGTCCCAATAAAAAGACCCTCATGCACGTGATGGGTAAGGTGGGTTCAGAGCGGTATATCTTGATTCTCCGCTTTTATATCACGTGTGTGCATAATCATAAGGTCTAGTTTCGTTATGCAGCCTCCACCCGGAGGTATTTTACCCAAGGTTGGTGCAGTAGTGAGCCAGAGATAAAAATTGTTAAAAAACCAAAAACTCAGCAAAAGGAAATTTTATTCAGTCTGGTTTATGGTCTGGTAAACTCTGTTATAGTGCAACTTGTTGACTTAATAATGAGTAATAGTTGCACTTAGAGTCATGGAATTAGAAAAACAAGGAGGGGGGGGGTGATTAAGAATAGGTCGACATGTTTCTGCCTTGGTTGCCTGGGTTCTAGGACTTACGGGCATTCATCAGGACCAATAGTGAGTGAAGTGAAGGATTAAATAATTGAAGTGCTCGAAAATGTGAAAAAAGGAAAAAGGTTATTGACCTGTTCCTATGTTTGGAGGTCTTATGGTACCTGTAACGAGTAAACACAAGTTTGCAACACTCATACAGGGAGGGGGGATGGGGGGACACACGTTAAGCAAATTATGCTTCTCATATTTACCAATTGTAAACAACTATAAAATGACAATACTTTACATGACCGGTTATTGTTTGCGGCAATGTCAACTCTCTCTTGTACTTTCCTGTCTCATGCAGTTGGCTATAGCATGCTTCTGGGTGAATCAACATGCATGTCTTGTGGACGAGCGTGGGTATCACTCGGATTGTGTAGCAATATTGTGCTCATAAAGGTTGCTACTAATTGTGGTAGTTTCTATTTTATTTACTTATTCCGCTGTGATGTATACTCAAATTGCTTTGTGAGTGAGGTAGATCTTACTGGGCGGTGCGTATTTCATACGTGAAACATAGTGCTAAATGCGGGAAATACAGCGCGGTGCAAGGTATTTGGATTCACATGCGTATGGGGGGGAGGGCGGCATAGTAACCGTCGGCGTGTACTCAATCCCTTCTTTACCTCGCGCAATTATTATGCACACTCCCTTCGGTGGTAGAGCTCTTAGAATGGGCTACGGGGAGAAAAAGAGGGATCCGAAAGTTAGATGGGGCACAGTTTTATACTTGCGGTTTTGTAGAGGCGTTTTCGCGGTGTTTCCTCATGTTACCTATTGCGCCCGTTCCTCAGCTTCCCTGTGTATGCGCTGTGCTGCTCTTACCGGACCGGAAGCAATTGGCATTGTTTCCGGGTCATATTAATGGGCGTTAGTTGTGCGTTTAGAGACTTCCTATTGGTCTGAGCCTTGTGTTTACGTAACCATGGTGACCAAGTGTGTTAATCTCGGTGTTGCGCTACGATTTGAGTAGGCATTAGTTGAGGTACTCTGTTCTGTAAATCGCCTGCTCATATAGTTTATCGAAATAGGGAGGGCTGAAAATAAATACGTTATGGCATTTGTATGTTGCTTCCTCCTTTCGTTGGTGTTCCATTATGTTTCTCATTAGGGTACAGTTTCATCTTTCATAAGGGAGAATGTAATGGTCACCATTAGAGTTTTATATTATTTGTAATTAGTGGCAGGTCTGGTCTTATTGCAGAGTAATCACCTTCTTGCTAAAGACAGCCAAGGTATATTGTCATTCAGTCCCTCTCTGTCAGTCTTGAGTCTATGTACCCATCTCTGTTCTTTTTCGAATAGGGTTCTCTCCGCATTGTGATCCTTATTCGATAAGGTTTCAAGAATCACCCATTGTAGGTCAAGAACAGTATGGCCCTTCTCCAGATAATGTGAGGCCATTTTCGTCATGCTTTTTTTGCATTTCACGTTGCTCCTGTGCTCACAAATTCTCTGCTTTGCTTTCCTGCACGTCATCCCAATGTAATTTAGTTTACACGGGCATGTGATCATATATACAACATGTGTCGTGTTACAGTTAGTATGGTTGTTCAATGTCCATTTGAAGTTGGGTAAGAGCTGTATTTCTTTTGTTGGTCTTGTGAGATCACAGACAGAGCACGAGCCACATGGATAGTGGCCTGTCACTCTTGGATTGCCCCACAGAGAAACATTGTCTCTTGGTGTTTTAGGGGGTGGTCTTGTATGAACTAGCATGTCTTTTAGGTTTCTACTTCTTTTATTTGCAAATCTAGGCTTCGGCCAAGTTAGGTTACCTGATGTCAGTATCCGCCAATTTTTATTGACAATCTTCTTGATGTTATTTGTCATAGGGCTGTATGTGGTTACACATGTAAGGGTTTCCTCTTGCGGAGTCTTTGGGATGCTGTCCAGAAGAGCCTCTCTATTCTGGTTTCTGGCCCGTTTCTTACAGTTGGATATGATCTTCTTTGGGTAATCTCGGGCTTCTAGTTTTTTACAAAGATCGTTAGCCTGTGATTTATACTCTGAGATGTTGCTGCAGTTACGCCGTAACCTGAGGAACTGGCTGTAGGGTAAGTTCTCTCGTAAAGGTCTTGGGTGAAAGCTCTTAAAGGACAAAAGGCTGTTTTTCGCAGTTGTCTTGAAAAAGGTCCTGGTTTGGAGGGTGTTTGCTTCAGCATAGATGGTAACATCTAAGAAGTCAATGCTCGTTTTGTCTGCAGAGTATGTGAACTGTAGGCAGGCATCCTGTTGGTTCAACCATTTGTGGAAATCTGACAAGGTTGCTTGATCCCCTTTCCAAATAACAAAAATGTCATCAATGTATCTTTTCCAAAACAGTATACATTGATGATAAGGATTGTTGGTTTGGTTCAAAATATATGTGTCTTCAAAAGTACTCACATACAGCCCTGCCACGCTGGGGGCAAAGGTACTGCCCATCGAAGTCCCGTGGCATTGCAAATACAGGGTGTCTCTGTATTGAAAGAAGTTCTCCATGAGGGCCAGTCGGCAACATTCCAGAACAAAATGTCTGGGAGTTTTATACATCCAGGTGGTGTTGAAAAGTATGTTTTCAAGAGTTTCCATGGTTTTCTCTTGCGGTAAGCTAGTATACAGGCTTTCTACGTCAAACCCTACCAGAAGCATAGTGTCTGGTGAGTAATTGATATGCTATAGGTGGTTCAAAAGGTCCCTAGTATCTTTAAGATACGTGGGGGTTTTCTGCACGAGAGCTTTTTTTTATCGCCATATTTGCAACTTGCTGCATAGTCCAGTTAGCGCCACTTTTGCAGCATTAACGTGATTTTTTCGTAGCAGCACTTCTGTTAGCATGGCTTACCAAAAATGAGATGCAAGGTAGGAGCTCCAGCACAAAAACTCCAGAAAAACACACAACGAGATATTTACCAGGGTTTCCTTGTACGTTGCAGAAAAAGAAAAACTGCTGCTAAGTCTTATTAGAGGCAGTTTTTTAACGTCAGAAATTAGCTGGTCTTAAAAATGGTGCAAGCAGGACAGCACTGCAAGGAATCTTGCTGTGCTTCCCAGCAACAAAACAAATGGGCAGGTATGCGCCCTATCAATAAGATGGGGCACAATTCTGTCTTTTTCCCCTATATTGGTGAACAATGACTGCCATGCGCCAACGCAGACACCCATGCGCCATGGTGCAAGGGTGCCTGCGTTGTGGAGTTGATTGATATTGTGCAGGAGAGGACATCTTCCTACACAAAATCAATCAATCCAGCCTATTTCCTCTTTTTCTGCAGCACACAGAGAAATAGGAAAAAAAAGAGGAGAAATGAAAACATTTATCCTTGTACAGCCTCCCAAATGCCACCCTTGGGGTGGTATTACATTCTGACAAATTTCCAGGTCTAGGTTTTCTCAATGCTTCTGATTCCATGGGTTTTGGGTGGGAACGCCCAAAGCAATACCCATGAAAGGCTAGTCATTTGTCACAGTTCAAGTAGAAGGTTTAAAGAAGGCTAAAATGATGTTGCAAGAGAATCTCAACATATTTCTAATAAGAGATAGGGAAGCCAGCTAAAAGTCCAGGTAGTTGAGAGAATGTGACTAGACTGATATGAATCAAGGATGAATGAGTTAGGTAGGGTGATTCTAATCAAAATGTTCCTGTCATCCAACTACAGGTAGCGAAGAAAACCCATCAGTAGAAAATCCAGTTTGTGCAGATTAGAAAAGAATGCAAACCAATCGAGGGAGTGTTCTGGCAGAATACTAGAACCTGATGGAAGACTCTCTTTCTTTTCCACTCCCCTTTCCCCCTTTTGGATGTGAGATACAGGTTTTATAAAAACCTGGGTCTGTGCTTACAATTACAGGGGTGATTTGGAGTAAGAGTATCTGACACTATGTATGACATGCCATACAGTGCAGTGTGGCCAGCTGGCCCCTCTCCTCCAGTCAGGTGTATGCTAGCCAGGAATCGTCATTTGGGCAGCACAGAGGTAAATCAATCAATCAGGGACTTATATAGCGTGGCTACTCACCCGTGAGTGTCTCAAGGCGGGGGAGGGGGGCTGCGGGTCGGACTGGGTAGAGTATCATTCAAAGAGCCATGTCTTGAGCAACTTCCTGAATTAGGACAGCAACATGGATTGCGGCAGGGGTAGGGTGCTCTAGGTCTTGGGGGCAAGGTAAGAGAACAACCTTCCTCTTGTTCTGGTCTTGTGGATCCTGGGGATGGGGGCGAGAACGAGTTGGGAGTATCAGAGTTGTCTGGCGGGTACGTGGAATGTGAGACCGTAGTTCAGATAAGTGGGTCCTTTGTCATGTAGAGCTCTGTAGGCATGAGTGAAAAGTTTGAAAATGACTCCCTTGTTCACTGGGAGCCAGTGGAGTTGTTGGAGGTGTTGTGTGATGTGACTGTGGTGGGGGATGTCGAGGATCAGTCTTACTACTGCAATTTGGATGTTCTGTAGTTTCTTGAACTGTTTCTGGGTGACTCTAGCGTAGAGCCCGTTGTCGGAGTTGAGTCTGCTGTTAATAAGCGCATGGGTGACCATCTTTCTGGATTCTGTGGGGATCCAACTGAATGTCTTTCGAAGCAAGCGCAGTGTGTGGAAGCAGGCTGAGGAAACTGTGTTGATTTGGTGGTTCATAGTGAGTGATGAGTCCAGTATGATATTGAGGTTAATTGCATGGGCAGTCGGGGTGGAGGGAGTTCCCAGAGCGGTTGGCCATCGGAGGTTGTGTCAGGCTGAAGGGGTGGGTACCAGCATGAGTACTTCGGTCTTGTCAGAGTTAAGCTTGAGGCAGCTGCCTTTCATCCAGGTAGCAATGGCCTTCATTCCACTGTGAAAGTTGATTCTGGCGGTTGTGAGTTCATTGGCGAGGGATGGGATCATATAGGTGTCGTTGGCGTAGGAGGCAATGTTGAGTCTGTGGCTTCTGACGATGGCTGCGAGTGGGGCATGTAGATGTTGAAGAGGACAGGGCTTAGGGAGGAACCTTGGTTACTCCACAGCTGATCTCTGTGGGTTCTGAGAAGAACGGTGATAATCTGACTAACTGGGTCTGGTTGGTGAGGAAGAAGTGGATCCAGTCCAAAGCCTTGATTCGGATGCCGGCATCGTGGAGTCTTGTAATTAGGGTGCGGTAGGAGATGGTGTCGAAGGAGGCTGAGAGGTCTAGTAGGATGAGGGCTGTGGGTTCGCCCCAGCCAAGGAGGGAGCAAATGTCATCTGTGATGATGAGGGGTGCAGCCTCAGTGCTGTGGTTGCTTCGGAAGCCGATTGGGAGATGTCCAGGAGGGAGTTCACTTTGATGAGCTTAAAGAATTGGATATTGGGGGTCTTCTCTCTGACCTTGGCTGGTATGGGGAGGAGTGAGATAGGTCTGAAGCTCTTGAAGTCTGCCGGGTCTGAGAATGGCTTTTTCAGCAGAGGTCTGATCTTGGAGGTTTTCTTTCATCGGGGTAGGTGCAGTTTCAATAGAGCAGTTGGTAGTGCAACAAAGCTAGGGGTGATGGCTGCTCTATGGAAGTGATGGTATGGGCAGGGATCCGTCACAGGGCACCTGAGTGGATGCTCTTTATAGTCTTGAGAGTATCCTCTGTTGTGAGGGGGTTTCAGCGGAGCACGGTCTGTTGGGGTTCAGATTGGCTGTGTACGATGATGGCGGGCATGTTGGCTGGATCTGGGGTGTGAAGCTGTCTTAGATCTTCCTAATCTTGGGGTGGAAGAAGGTGCCAGGTTTGTTGCAAAGATCTTGGTAGGGGGGCACATCTGTGGTCTTGCTGTTGGTCTTAGCGCACTCCTTGATAATGGCGAAGAGTTCCTTGCTGTTGTGTGTGTTGGCATTGATTCTGTCTTGGAGGGCTGTTTTCTTAGTGGTTTTCAGGAGGAGGTGGTGGGTATTGAAGGCGGATTTTAAGGTTGTGTGAGATTCTGGTGCTTTTATTGTGCCTACATCTCTTCTCGAGACATCTGCAGGTGGGTCTGGACTTGTGGTGGGCAGGAGTGAACTAGCCAGCCTTTCTGGAGTGTTTTTTGCCTGGTCTTTTCTTGAGTGGTGGCAGGGTGTCGGTGCAGTTGATCCATCAGTAAAGGTTGCACGCTGCGGTGTTGGCGTCCGTGGGCATTGGCAGAGTGGTGGTGCTGATGCAGTTGATGAGAAGATCTTCAGTGGCCTTGGCCAGCTGCGACAGAGGAGGGCAATGATGGTGGTGGTGTACAGTGGTCATGGTGAAAGCGAGATGTATGCAATGATGGTCGGTCCAGGAAAGTTCAGTGGTGTGGCTGTAGTTGGAGTTCAGCTGGCGGAAACAACGGGGTTGAGCGTGTGTCTGTCTATGTGGATTTGTGCGGTGACTAGCTGCTTGAGCCCGATGTTGGTGAGGCTCTCCAGGAGGGAGGTGGTGTTCTGGTCACTGGAGTTGCACCGGTGGAAGTTGAGGTACCTGAGTAGGATGTAGTCGGTGGATGCGAGAGCCTGGGGTGTGGTGAGGTCTATGGTGCCATCGGTGAAGGGGGGTTAAGGGCCGGGGGCCTTGTAGACGAAGGTGCCACGAAGCGTGGTATTGGGGTTGGTCCGGATCTGAAAGTGGAGGTGTTCCATGGGTGCAGTTGGGTCATTAGAGTGCGTAGTCAGTAGGAGTGTGCTTTAGTGGACAAGGCAATGCCTCCCCCTGGGTGGTAAGGGCAGTCCTTGCAGTTTATTTTGTAGCCATTGGGGATGGTGATGTCCCGTCTGGAGCAGTGTTTGGTCTAGGTTTCCATGAAGAAGGAGATGGTTGGAGAGGTGGCATCAAGGAAGTCCCATATTTCTGTGACGTGTTTGTGGAGGGACCGCAGTTTGAGGAGGATGCAGTTGGCCTGTTGGGTGCACTGGTGGTCGGCTGGGCAGCAAGAGGAGCTGGTGTGTTGGTGTGGCAGAAGGTGTGGTTGTAGTTTCAGCAGTTGAAGGGTCCAAGGGTATACCTCAGCGATGCTAGATGGCAGGGGGCATGGCATCCAGGGCTGGGGGATATGAGGGTGCTGGGGTTATAGCAGTGGAGTGTCCGAGAGGCATGGTCCCTGGCGCTGTGCACAGTCCAGGAACGGACAGACGCAGACAGGCTTGCCTTTGATGCACCAGCAGCGTCAATGACACATCAGCCACCATTAAGTCGTGCTGCAGGGGCTGGACAGCTGGGGGCTGGGAAACACAGGAGCAGGAAAGGACACTGGAGGGGGGACGTGGTTGTGGGGGATTGCAGAAGCAATGAAGGAGATGAACTGAAAAGAAGCACAGAAAAAACAAAGCCAAAAAGAGCAAAGAAAAAAATTAAGCAAAGGCATAGGCAGAAGAGCAATGGAGAAGAGCATAAAGAGGGGCAGAAACAGCAGAAAAGAGGGACATGAGGGTATTCAAGCAGCAGAGCAGTAATGCTCTACCACTGGATCACCAGGGATGAGGTGCAGTCTGGAGGAGGGCCTCAAACTCCTGACCTCCAGGTCAGAGGAACCAGCAGCAGCAGATGGGGACAGCAGCAGCAGCTACCAGATGGCTCTGTGCTGTGGAAGGAGCAAGTGCACGCAGGGCGAGTACCCCGTACACCCATAAGCACACTAACAGGGGGTGGGGAACGACAGCACCACCCAGTCCCCTACTCAAATATAACAGTTGCAACCATATTTTGTGTTCCCCAGTGCCCCAATGAGTAATGCCAGACCAAGATGCATGCTCATGGGCCTGGCCCAAACCAACTTCCACCCCTGGTACCTGCTCCCACATGCTGTCACCAACAGCCGATATCAGCAACTTGCGTGGTATGACGGCGGGATTGGGATTCCAGATCTGCGGAAGTACTACTGGGCCTCACAGCTGGCCGTGGTAAATCACATTGTTTATGGAATCCCCGGAGATCCAGGCTATGCTATGGACCGGGGTCAGGCCCGGGGGGGGGGGGGTGATAAAGAAAGCCCTGTATTCTAGACCTGGGAGATTTACATTGACTGGCCCAACCGCACACGTGATTCAGGTGTGGCACGCAGCTACTAAAGCTCTGGGGTGAGCAGGCAAACAAACATTGGCCACTCCCCTGCTAAATTCGGAGAAGCTGGGCAGTCTGTGGAAGTCAAAGGGGTTCGATAGGTGGGATCTTATCGGCATTGCCCACATAAAGGATGTGTGGGGGAAAGACACAGAGCACACCTTTGAGTCCCTTAAACAACAATATAGTTTGCACGATAACGAATATTACCGCTATCGTCAAGTGAGACATGTCATTCACATTCCTAAACACACAGTGCTCCCGGAGGCATCACCCCTGGAGGACCGAGTACTGGATGGGTTTATTCCCCCCAAAAACATTTCCCTGATATATTACAAACTGAATAGCAAAATGGAGAACCCGCTGGTGCAGATTAGAACTCAATGGTGTGCAGATGGTTTAGAACTAGATGATGAGGATTGGACGGAGGCGACCTCCTCTCCTAGAATAGCTGCCATCCTGATGCGGATTTGCCTGGTGCAACTGAAGATACTCCATAGGTCCTATATAACTGGACCCTGTCTGGTGCGAATGGGATGGGCTGACAGCGGAGAGTGCAGGAGAAAGTATGAGAAATCGGCACTCTAATGCATACTCTCTGGCATTGTGTTGAGATACAGTTGTACTGGACGAAGATTCATGATGAGCTGAGGGGAGCTATGGGTGTGGAGGTACGACCGGAGGCCCGGGGGTGTTTGTTGAACGTGTGGGAGCCTACAGATTTAAATGCATACCAGAAACAGTGGGTGACGTTGGCATATATTGTGGCTAAATGAAATATAGCTCAGCTCTGGGGAGCTAGTCAGCCGCCCTGAGTCACCAAATGGGTGGAGGACCTTGATTATTTGCATGAGCAGAGAAACAACGGTGTATGTGGCCAGGGGATGTCCTAAGAAGTGGGGTAACATTTGGACCGCTTGGAACAGTTATAGAGGGGGGATCTGTGAACCACCTATGCCAATATTAGTCCCAGAGGCACAAGACTCTCTATGATCCCTGTTCTAAATGTTGCTATATTTAATTTTGTACTTTGCCTCATACCTCATGTGTTGGAAATGTAATGTGCTCACCTGAGATTTAATTTTTCCCTTTTTGTAATGTCTTCCTTTGTTTCAATAAACAGAGTTATAACAAAATATATTAACTGCTAATGGTTTCCTATGGTACAGCTAACCTTGCAACTGTGAAAATTGCATTTTAAGCCTTTTCACTGTAAGGACGTTTAACACAATACATTTTGACATCCCATATTTTTAAATAACATACACCCTTCCTTATGGATACTAAAGGCTTACTTAGGGGTAAAAGTAAGTAAGTATTGATGAGTATGCATGCCACTCCAAATTTCATTCTGTCACGAGACTTCAATCAGCACATATTAGGTACCATCACAAATGAAGACACTCAAGCCCAGTCTTCTCAGTGGAACATTCCAATCCAATCACACAGAGATCACAGAAGAACATCCAAGGGCGCTACTGAGCTGCTAGAAGATCTGGAGAACTTTGAACTAAGGGCGCTAAGTGGAAGATTTGTTGATGTTTCCCCACCAGCCGCCTCATTCCTCTTAGGCCATGTAACCTCTACAATTGACTACACCTTAGTGTCTCTCCCATTCTTCCAATACATAAAAGGCTACTGTCTAGGAGAAAAAGGGGACAGTGACCATCGACCGCAGGAAATCTCAATTTATGCACTACCAGCTAAATCAATCCCTAACCCAGTTGGAAAGCATGCATGCCCCACAATAAGCCTAACAATAAATAAATCACCCATAGCCAACTCCAGGGAGGTGCTCCTGGTAGCAAAACAACAGCTAAACGAGCGTAGCCATCTCACGGGAAACCACACTTACCTGTGGGAATCATTTACGTCCACGTTTTCAAATTCTTACACATCTGTAGCCTGACATTTACTGCCAAACGATCCAACAATTTCAGGGAAGGCTACGAGCGAACAAAGGTCAACTCTGAAAAGTCTACAAAAATGTCATAAATAAATCACTAAGGCTTTTGAGGTTACGCCCGGGGGACACAGATCTACTTTTGCAGCTTCAAAAGAGCAAGGCTGAACTTAGGAAACTTAAATGGGACATAAGAAAGACACAAGAAAACAATCTCTGGGCCAAACTCCATTGCGACTCCAAAGGAAACAACAGTACACGTTTCTGGGCAATGATAAACAAATTCCTACAACCAGGACATGGCGGGTTAACAACATACATAACAGAAAATAACTGGACTTTTTTTTTAGAACGTCACTTTAATGAACATGCACCAGGACTTAACATTTGCACAGATGACTAATCAGCACCCCAACTACAAACTGTGATGACCGACGAGGCTGAGAAAACTGAAATCGACGCCGTCATGATCAGGGAACAAATACTTAAAGGGAGGAAAGAAGGAGCACCCGGGCCAAACGGGATTCCACCGGCTCTTTTTAAACAAGAATACTGGTCAGAAACCCTAGCTCCAATCTTCAGCTCTTTTAGACAGTCTGGGTATTTGCCCGCATCATGGAAGGACTCAGTAATCTCACCAATTTATAAAGCGGGGGACAAAACCCAACCAAAAAACTACATTTTAATTGCACTACTGGACTTAAAGACAAAATATTTTGCGGGGAACCTACTTACAGAGCTGCAAGAATGGGCAACAGAGCAAAACGTAATTTCCCCTAGCCAAACGGGGTTCTGTAGAGACACAGGTACAACAACCAACCTTTTAGCAATGTAACTAATCATCGACAAAGCAATTTTAACCAAACAATCTCTCCACTTCTGCTTTGTGGATTTTAACTCCTTCTGTGCTCTCGTCGGCAAACAGTGCTGCGAACGGCCAATGGCTAACGCAGCCCTGGCCACTCATTAGAATGCGGCGGACTTCGAAAACATCAACCGAGCTAACCTTTAAAGGAAATTGGCACTCAGGGGGGTTCCCTCCTCCCTCCTGAAACTCCTAATAGAATTTCATTCCAACAGATGGATACAGGTAAAGCTTGGAAATGGCTCCCACCTGTCGAGGCACATACAAACAACTAAAGGCTTCAAGCAGGGTTGCATTCTCGCACCCCTTCTATTTACCCTCTACACAGCTGACTTAACAGCAGTCCTCACCACCTGCAATGCAGACGTACCTCGAATAGGAGGAAAACCGATTTCCAGCATGTCATATTTGTACGATGTTGTTTTAACTAACCATACTCAAGTTGGTTTACAACGGTTACTTAACACACTGCATCGGTACACTGATGAAAACCAACTAGAGGTCAACATAGACAAAACTAAAACTTTGATTATTAATGGAAAAAAGCTGTCCCATGCCTGGTCGCTTGGAAAAACCGCAATCATGAACTGTAATGTGTATAAGTACCTAGGTGTCGTGTTTGACAAAGGGGGCCAATTTGGGAAACAGCTTAATACCATCAGGAGGAAAGGAAAGGCGATTGCGACAATGCTAAGGATCCTCAAAACAAAATTGACTGGACCAACATTTGCCCTACTTCTTTG
This sequence comes from Lissotriton vulgaris, assembly GCF_964263255.1. Lineage (NCBI taxonomy): Eukaryota > Metazoa > Chordata > Amphibia > Caudata > Salamandridae > Lissotriton > Lissotriton vulgaris. The sequence goes on along the minus strand of NC_141695.1, from coordinate 1,297,734,642 downwards.
CGTTGCGCAAACAAATATTTCACCAACAGTAACATACGGCAGCGAGGTACTGAGAGGCAGGGACACTTCACTGCTGGATACTACCTAGTCAAAGGTGTATAGAGGAATGCTAAACCTCCCGTCATATACCTCGCCAGCACAGATTCGCCTGGAGCTTGGCCTAACAAAGCAACTCCATGCAAGGCGTGGCTCGTATATCAAGTGCTGGCATAAAATCAAGAACTCCGCCAGGAACACATTGAACCATCAGCTCTGGCAGGAACTGTGCAGCACATCCACTACGCCGGCTAAAACATACTTGGATGAATCACTGGCTGCCACAGGACTAGCTGAATTATGGGTAATTCCGACAATGCACTCGCACTTTAAGCACATTGTAAACAAGGTTATTAAGAAAATTTCACTCACAGAAGATAAAGCCACATTTGCACACAGGAGCCAAGCATGGATGACTTTATGCAGTTGCACATTTTTTGGCCCACAGGCATACTTTGAACTGGGGTACACTAGGAAGTCTAAAGAGGCCTTTCTAAAACACAGGTTAGGGATTCTGCCAGTCATACCCCATCTCCCACCATGGCTGAGAAAGAACTATGGGAATTTGTGCCGGCTATGCGGATTTGGGAATGAGGACGTTGAACACATAATATGCTCCTGCACCAAACTAAAAGAAGAAAGCGTAGGCCTACTAAAAACTCACTTTAATGAACGTGGCATACGCACTCGGAGACAAGCAGTACTCGCATGTTTTAACCCAAGGGACCCACAACTAAATGGGAAGCTTGTCAAGTTCCTATCTCAAGTTGCAGCTAAGTAAAGTTCAGCGGTATGGTAACCTGCATATAGACTCCTGAGGCCCCAAGGAAAACGAACCAGGGACACTTTGCACTTTCTTATCATTCATTAACGTCCTGGCACATAAACATTTTAAGCAGTCCATTGATTGAAAGGGAATCTAATCAAAATGTTTTATCAGAATGTGTTTTTGTAATGGTTTTATCGAATCAAAAACAATACATTTTTTACTTACTTAGGGGTGACTTCTTAATATTCAAAAGATGGGTTAGGTCTGACAAACTGGGATATTTTCAAAGGTCTAATGTGCAGTTTAAACCTACACAGCCAAGCTACTGGTGGCAGGCCTGCTGGCACGTTTAGCATTGTCACTTTAGTAGTCACACAATATGTGCTGCAGTTCACAAATTACATTTAGCTCACACTTTGCACCATAAACTAGGGACTTATAGGTAAGTTGACTATGCCAATTAAGGGCTGTATTATGCATTGTGCCATAGGGCTGCAACAAGCATGGGCACCTGCTTTGTGTGCCCCGGGGTACAATGGTATTACAAAAGAGGCCGCAGGTGCTTGTATGTCCCCTTCTGTAATACTGATAGAGCTGGTGCGCATGCAGTGCCAGCGCAATCATGAGACAGTGCTCCCTCATTTCCATGAGGGTGTGCCTATATGCAAATGAGGGCGCACAGGCAGACATTCCTTTAGGAGGCACACTAATAGTGTGGCACAAAAAGGTGGCATACTTTGAGTGCACCTCCTAAAGACAGCACTCTGGGTGGAGAAAGGGGGTCCCATGGACACCCAGACATCCTCCTAGAAGGCAGGTGCAGTCACTCCCTGCACCCACCTGCAAGGGGATCTTTCTCGCCTCTTAAAAGTGCAGACAGCATGCTCCCTGCATTGTGAAGCATGAAGCAGCTTTTATGCTTGATGCGCTGCCCTAGGGTAGTGTCAGTTTGCGGATGCCCTGGGGCAGCACATTCTGCATAATACAAGGACTTTTCCTGTTTGCAGACAACACAGCTATTGAATGGTATGCCATGGTGCAAACAGGGAAACTATGTCATGAATATAATACAGCCCTAGGAATATAGCCAATTTCTACATGTTTTAGGGGTTAGAGCACATGTACAGTGGCCCGAATAGCTGGGTTGCAGTGCACAGTTAAAAAAACACCAGTATCAGTCCAAACAAACGGGGTTGATCAAACAATGAGACACTTCCCTTCAAATACCATCTACTCTTGTTTACCCCATGGGCTATTTCAGAGTAAATCTACTCTTCTTTTCGCTAAGGCTCTCTTCTTTTCCAGGATTAGCATTTTCTCAGTATAACCTCTTGCTCTGGATCTGCCACACATTTTCTCTTCTTATGTGATATGATTTTTTCATTTAAAATTATTTTCTTAGATTGTAATAGCCAAGGATATGGTAAATTGATTTCAGGTAGGTAATTGTGAAAACGTATAATGCAACAAGTTGTTCCCATATGTGGTTTTGGATAAATGTGATGCTAGCTTCTTTGAGTGTGAGTTCCACATTCAGAAAAACAATGGGTGCCCTTTGTATATTGCTGGTATATGCTATTCTCTCAGGTTTTTCATAGATTTTCAAGATCTTCTCAATGACTTGTTTACCCACTCCTTTCTACATAAGAAAGATGTCATCAATGATCCTCATATATCTGATGAGTTTTTCATTCCATGCTACATCTGAATATATTGGATTTTATTTAAATATAGTCATGAAGGTATTGTCTTAGGTGGAAGGTGCAAAAAATCCCATGCAGTCTTACTTATTTATATGTTATACATCTTTTAGTGTTAAAAAAGTTGTAATAATATGCAAAGTAGAGGAGTTATAGCAAGAAAACATTGTTAGCCCCTGGGGTGACCACATTGAGTAGCCCTCATTCCATTGTTTCTATTCCTTCTTTGTGGAGTATTGATGTTTATAGATTTCCTACAACAAATGTGCACATTGTTACTTTTGATATGTTTGATGTGCTGTATTCTACTAAAAAATGACTTGTGTCCTAGATGTATGTTGCATTGTTTCGCAATCATTTTTAGGAACTCAAGATAGGTTGAAGAACAGAATTTACACAAGATATAAAGAATACAAAGGGATGATATTGTGGGTTTTACAGAGTTGTGTGAATATTAGGAAGCATATATTCTTGCGCACATCTGGGTAAGAATTCCTTGGGGGGTTTCTAGATCCATTGCATATCAATGCTACCTTTTAATGTGTTTGCCAAGCTGTTCTTGCACTTAGTATGGTTATTTTTCAAGGTATGATTTTAAGTTTCTCTTTCCAAAAAGAGTTGATTCATTTCTGGGGCGCTAAGTAGAGTACGACCAAGATGGCAGCACACCTGTGAGGCTCTGGCTGCTTGGTGGCATGACATTTAATTTATCCTCCTACAACCCTCACGAATCTGGTTTACAAACCCTTCCGCTTTCTCCTCAAGGTATTCTCTTACTCCAGTGAAAAAATCGACGATCTGCGACCTTGGCCAGAGGTTCCACTACCACTATGCAAGTCCTGGGGATCCAGCTATCCTCCCAGCATACTCTTTCAGACAAACAGTGTCTGGCCGGTGCCATTTTGGACTTTTTCCCTCATGCCTTACTGGCATAAATAACAGCCTGCATCCTGATACTAGAGGTGGCATATGAGGTAGATGCTAGCTTTGCTCTCGGGCCTGCGTCTCTACGCTACGCAAGCGCTGAGGGCTTTTCATGCCACCTGGCCATGGAGGGCCTTCATTGGAGACTTGCTTTCATCTCCTCCCTCATCAACGATTCATGCAATGGACTGCCCCGCATCAGCCACACCATTCATCCGCAACTTACGCTCCGCTCGATTGTGGTAAGTGACAGCAGGCGCGCTCCTGTGAGGAACACCGCAGCGCTACCCATCTATTACCACTGCACACTGGTCACCCGCTGCTCCACCAGACAGCCTGTGACTGTGTTGCTGTGCCACATTGCTAACTGACACCAGCGCGACCTTTGCCACCCAGTCTGCCCCTTGAAACTGGTTACCGCCACTGGGTAATGCTGGACCAAGTTTAGAGACGGCCTAAAGTGCACAGAGCTCCTCTTTGGCTTCTTGACTGAACTTCCCTCCACCAGCCTGCTACTCCTCTAGGAGCAACATTGATACTGTTGACAGCGCATTGTGGCTGTTGCGCACTTAGAACTCGCGCCGCAAATCAGCCTCTTTACCACCATTGTAATCAGGACATCTCCCCCCTTCACCAGACACCCATGAGCGCACTGCCTCTCGGCCTCACCCAACACAGGAATCCCCCCTCTGTGCCCCATTGTGCAACACCTGATGAGGGTTAGGAACCCGAAACCGGTCCCAGAATGCTTGTTTCTGGTCCAGGGAAGACATAGCTTGGCAGTTTGGGCTGGACTGTTCCCATGAGGCACAGGGTCAGACTGATTTGCATACGGCCATGTCTGAACTGGGGAGGAGGAGTGATCTAAAGAATGGTGATGGAATAAACCCAGATAAAGTGAATGGGGGTGAGTGTTTGATTTGCTCAAACGCTCCGTCCATCAACCCCTTTGGTATCGCTTTGTTCACCCTAAGTTGGCAGGGTATGCCCAGCCATGGGTCCCTTGCTCACTTTGCCACTGGATTCAAGATAGCCTGGCTGATGAGGGTTATGAACCCGAAACTGGTCCCAGGATGCTTGTTTCCGGTCTAGGGAAGACATGGCTTGGCAGTTTGGGCTGAACTGTTCCCATGAGGCACAGGGTCAGACTGATTTGCATATGGCCATGTCTGAACTGGGGTGGTGGAGTGAGCTAAAGAATGGTGATGGATTAAACCCAGATCAGTTGACTGGGGGTGAGTGTTTGATTTGCTCAAATGCTCCGTCCATCATCCCCTTTGGTATCGCTTTGTCCGCCCAAAGTTGGCAGAGTATGCCCAGACGTGGGTCCCATGCTCACTTTGCCACTGGATTCAAGAGAGCCTGGCTGATGAGGGTTATGAAACCTAAACCGGTCCCAGGATGCTTGTTTCCGGTCCAGCGAAGATATGTTTTTGCTTGGCAGTTCGGGTGGACTGTTTCCATGAGGCACAGGGTCAGACTGATTTGCATATGGCCATGTCTGAACTGGAGTGGTGGAGTGGTGGATTGGTGGAGTGAGCTAAAGAATGATGATGGATCAAACCCAGATCAGTTGACTGGGGGGGAGTGTTTGATTTGCTCAAACGCTCCATCCATCACCCCCTTAGGTATCGCTTTGTTCGCCTTAAGTTGGCAGGGTATGCCCAGATGTGGGTCTCTTGCTCTCTTTGCCACTGGATTCAAGATAGCCTGGCTGATGAGGGTTATGAACCCAAAACCGGTCCCAGGATGCTTGTTTCCAGTCCAAGAAAGACATGGCTTGGCAGTTTGGGCTGGACTATTCCCATGAGGCACAGGGTCAGACTGATTTGCATATGGCCATGTCTGAACTGGGGTGGTGGATTGAGCTGAAGAATGGTGATGGATTAAACCCAGATCAGTTGACTGGGGGTGAGTGTTGGATTTTCTGAAAAGCTCCGTCCATCATCCCCTTTTGTATTACAACACCTGTTGTACCCTTGTTTTACGCCCACACTTCTCACCGAGGTGGACACCTTTTGGTCTGGGAGCTCCCCTAATCATTATGATCCCACTGTGCTGCGGTATGCTGCGGCCTGCTTCCCGCCTCTCTCTCTATACACTCTGGTCCTACCAACTACGACACTGGGTACTCTTCACAACTTCCCGGCCATGAACAGCGGGACTCCAAGCAACAGCCACATTGTGGGCTGAGGACATTCATATGCCTGTTGCCTTCCTATGTGCTAGCTGCCTTCTTGGTCCTCGTTGATCTTGCTGACGGCATCTTGGTGATCACACGCCCACTCGTACTGACTCTTATGCCAGTAGGCCTCACTTGCTCCTTTGTTTACCGCAACAGCAGCTGCTCTGTGTCCTGGACATCTGGCAGAGACACCTCCTCTTTTTACTCCGGAACCTACAATGCTGCGGTACTGAGTGCATTCCTGCAGGCATTCCTGGACTCCCAAATCTCTGCCACCCACGCCCTGTGCGTGATATTGTGTGACGTAGCTTTGCTCTGCTGCTGCTAGTGTTGTTTCACACATCGCCTTCTCCTCCAAGTGCAATGGGGAAACCAGACGCTTATCAGCCTAAACTTGTTTTTGATGCCAAGAAGGCGCTTATACACTCAAACCCGGAAGAATCCGTCCACCCTAGTGGAGAGCAGCCACAGATACAATCTTCAGCCCCTGGAGATGACGTCAAAACCTTGCTTCTTGCTATGCAGCATAGCCTTACAGATCTCTCTGGAAAAATGGACATCATGAACAGTCGCTTAGGCTTTTCAATCCAGAAGGTGGATAAAAATGATGAGCAGATCAAGGAGGCAGAGTGTCGCATATCAGAACACGAGGATACCACCTCACAGCTGCAGCTCCAGGTGTCGCAGATGCATAAGCTCCTTAAAATCATCGCTGCCAAAAATGAGGCCCTCGCAGCTGCCGAAATAACATTTGTATAATAAGTATTTTGGAAAGCACCAACACAGGCCGCATTGAGGATTCCGTTGAGCACCTCCTAAAGGGAGCTTGTGGCAAGGAAGCCTTAACCTCAGAGCTCATTGTGGAATAGGTACATCGCTCCTTGGGACCCCGGCCACTGCCAGGCAGTGATCCCCAGCCCATTGTGGCTCATCTACTCAATTACCGGGATCTTGACTCTGCACTAAAAATGGCCCTCGAGAACAGGTCACTGTGATATGAAGGTATGGAATTCACCACCTGCCCAGATTTCACTGCCACGGTACAGGAGACGCGATGCAAATTCCTGGTGGTCAAGCAAAAACTTCGGAAGGCGCAGATCGAATATGCACTCCTGTATCCGGCATGCCTGCGGGTCTCCTATCAAGGCATACACCACATCTTCACCAACCCGCACTAGGTGGAGGACTTCCTCCAATCTATCAAACGAAGATCCCCGAGGGGAGCCTCCAGTGACCGTGCACCCAGATCTCCATACCCTAATTCAGACTGACCCCTCAGATAGACATTGCAACCTTGTGCTCCTCTTTTGTACCTCATACGCTCTGCACTGACTGCTGGTTTCATAGGCTCAACTGCAGATGTGAACTTGTTGTCTGAGTCTGGCATGAGGAACATTCCACTCTTCTTCAGGGGTCTCGATTGTATACAGCTTATCGCGGACAGATAAGTGTTGCATCGAGCATAAGGACTCTGCATATTGAAATGGTGGGCTCAATACATGGTGTGATTGTTAGTACTGAACTATGCCAAGCACCCTCCCTTCTCACCCCTTGAATCCCGTTCCATTGGGTAACTGCCTAGCAGTTTTGGGAGAAGGAAGGATTTTGTGACACACAAGCGACCCCCCTATATGGGCGATCCCTCCTGTTAACTGTATTTTTGTTGGACTTACTTGACCTGGACTGTAATGTCACAGTTTTCTTGGGTTTTGGGTTGGCACTATACGACTGGCACAATTGGTTTGCTGTTGTGGGCGGGGGTAGGATGGGTATTGTTGTTTTTTAAAGTTACCTGTGTCATCCACCAGCAGATAGTCATGCCAGCACACTTTGAGATAGCCACGCGTTGTCCTCACCTCCACGACATTTCTTGCCACTTGCCCCTCCCCGGGTAATGTCCTCACCTCCTGAAATGTTTCGTATAAATTTGCTCACGTGGAATGTTAGAGGCCTTGGGGACCCCGTAAATGTCTACAAATCCTTACTTACCTTGATACGCTTCAAATACACGTCGCCATGCTCCAGGAGACACATGTTGACCAACGCCGCTCTTCCCGCTTAGGGAGTAATTGTCTTCTGATCGAGTGTTTTCCTCCTATTCTACATACTCACTGGGTACCTTAATTTTAGTTAAAAAGAACACACCCTTTATTATGGGCAGTACTTTCAGCTACCCTTCTGGTAGGAGTTGTATGCTCTGGGGCATATTGTGCACAAAGTCGGTTACACTTGCCTGCTGTTACGGGCCCAACACCGATGATCCGAACTATTTCACTACCCTATGGGGGGGGGGGGCAATTTCTTAAAATAGGATCTACCCATGTCATCTGGGGGGGGGGACTTTAGCGCTGCCCTGTGCCCTTCAGCTGATAGGTCAAATCTTCTTTCACACCACTACACCAAAACTTACGAGACGTTAGCACGCTGTTTCCTGACCATAGGCTCAGTGATGCTATGTACACCCTGATGGGACGGAAGGTACCTATTACACAACAGCACATGCTTCCTGGTCACGGCTTGACTACTGGATTGGTTACTATGGGGTTTGCTCCTTGGATACTCTTGGTAGAACACATGGCCAGAACCCATTCAGATCATGCCCCAGTATGCATGATAATTGCACCCTCTAACTCGATTGCCACTCCACGAAGCTGGCGGCTTATGTCTGAGGCGCTTTTGGATACCACCTTCAAAGCAGAGCTTGGGGAGGAGATTGCTGATTTCCACATGAACACAATCTAGGAGGCTTTTAAAGTTACGTGGTTTCTGTATTTCGAAAAGTTATGGAGTCCTCAGAGACATTCGTCGCAGCCTGCGCCAACTTGAAGGGGGGTTAAAACAACTGGAAAAAGATGTGTGGTAGGATGCATCAGGAACTCAAAGGGTTGGAGAATACCTCCACGGCTGAGCGGGGAGCTCGCTTTGGCGGCAAATACTTCACTGCTCGTAGATATGGGGAGGGGGAGAGGCCCGGTAGGCTCTAGCGATGGAAATTTGCCAGCCCCGCTTTTCCAATTACATGGACATAATAGATTGCTCAGGGGTGTACCACAGAGATAGTCTAGCAATCTTACCCATTTTCACTGAATTCAACACAGACCTCTACAGTACTCGTAGGACTGAACCTCCTGATTTTCTCATTTTCTTGAAGATATAGCACTGGGATGGTTAAGGGAAAACAAAAGGCAATTCTTAGCGGCTCCGTTTGAAGATGATGAGCTCAGAGCGGCCATCATGCAGATGACATCGGGGAAGGCCCCGGGCTCCGGCGGACTTCCCATCGACTTCTATAAGTCGTACCTCAAATAATTGCTTCAGGTGCTGAAGGAAGTGTACATGGAGGCTCGGAAGGCACAGATACCTCCCGGTTCAATGAGAGAGGCACTTATTCCCTCCCTCCTGAAACCTGGAAAACCCACGGACCACTGCGATTATTATCAACCCCTTTCCCTCATCAATATAGATGCAAAAATTCTTGCGAAATTATTAGCTAAACGCCTCAGTCTATTGATAAAGCAATTAGCATTGCCAGATCAGGAGGTTTTATCCCCGGTAGGGCGACCTCCCGTAACCTCCATACTCCCTTCTCCATTTTGCAAACTGTAGACCCACAAATGGCACTAGTGGCTGTCTTCTTAGACGCCACAAAGGCTTTTGACTCTGTGGAATGGGACTATCTTTTTACTATCCTTGGACGTTTTTTTAGCATGGATATGCCTCCTCTATACTTCTCCAATGGCAAAGGTTTTGATTAATGGTCATACCTCCCCTTCCTTTTCTCTCACTCGGGGTACCCAGCAGGGCTGCCCTCTTGCCTCCCTCCTATTTGCCCTTGCCATAGAACCCTTGGCGGCACCATCAAGAAAAGGCCCTCCGTTGTTTCCTTTGCCCGATCCTCATCTCCCTCTATGCGGAGTACGTTACCCTGTATGTCAAGGAGCCTCTGCAGAACCTCAACCCGCTCCTCCGAGAGTTAATAGATTTGGTGGTCTCTCTGGCATCCATATCAACTGGGCCAAATCTCAACTTTTCCCACTCACTGCTTCAGTGACGCATTCCTCACTGACTTTCCTAATGAATGGTGCTCTAGTGAGGTGAAGTATTTGGAGATACACGTCACCATTGATCGTGAAGAATTAATGAGGCTCAATTATGGGCAGAGACTGGAACATATCACTAGCCGTATTACAAGATGGAACGCTCCCCCCTCTCTATGGCGGGACGAGTCTCCCTCATTAAAATGATCATCCTCCCCAAGCTCTTATATTTGTTTTTTAATATTCCTTCTGACCCGGGCAGGCATTTCTCCTCTTTGCTTTGTTTGGAGCTAATAAGATTGGTTTGGCGCGTTAAACAACCTTGTTTGTAGTGGGACACACTTACACTGCCCTACTCTCAGGGGAACCCAAATTCAAAGAATGGATTGGTGACATGACACTCTGGCACGACCCATTTAAATTGTATCTCCTGGAGCACTCAATGGAGACCGGAAATGGGCCATGACCCCCCCTTCATAATGTAATGTATGCCCCGAATGTGAATGTTTGACGGGTGGTGTCTCTAAATTTGGTTGTATTGGTAACTGTTTTCTACTACCCTGTTCTGCTTTATATGATGTTTGCAAGATCTGGGTAAAATGTACATATTATATGATGCCTAAGTATTACAGATTCTGAGTTGTGGTAATGTGATGGTCAACCGTTGCTGCTGTGCATATACATATATATGTACTGTCATTATCATGCTGTTTTTTTTGCTCAGTTCTAAGTAAAAAAACTCAATAAACAATTAAAAAGAAATAAAAAGAAAGAGTTGATTAATTTCTTTTTTGTAATGATGTATGTCCAATGCCAGTATGGCTCCTCCTTTGGTAACCATTTTAACGTGGGTTTCTTGTTTATTTGCTAGTTTAACCAGAACTGCTTTTTCATTGTTATTCAAACTGTTATGCTTTCTGGAATATTTTGTGATCTTTCAAATCAGAACTTTGTGACTATCCGGAGAGATGAAGGTTGATTTGGGTTTGAACCAAACACATTCTGTCAGGTCCATCTGTTCTCCCCCGGTTTCGGTATTGGAAAAATACATTATAAATTTTAGGATTTGCACATCTTTATGGAAAAGATATCTCAGTTTCCATTAGGTTTGTGCACGACAGGGGCGTGTCCAAGATGGCAGTCAAGACTGAAGCGTAGAAAAGAGCTCCGTACCTGGCATGTTAATAATTCCGCAGTTACCCTACCATGTTTGCATAAGCAAATACATCCCGGTGCATCGCACAAGTCGGAGGCCTCACCCGTTGCATTGCTTTATCAACAGGAAGTGTTATTGCAGTGCCACTGCGGACCAAGAGGTGGGGCCTACAGTCGTGGCTCCTGCTGGAAGGCTCAAGTGTTGAGTTGTGCGTGCTCGCTGGACGTTTGTGTCCCACTGACTGCCTGTAGCTTGAAGAGGATGCATAGAGTTATAGGGAGTCTGACAAGGCTGCCATGGCCCTCTGAAGGGCCCCTGGGGCACAGCGGCAGCTGCTGAGCACAGCCCACCCAGAGACAACTTGCAGCCGGAGGATCCGACGTTCATACTACTCCTGAGGCTTCCAAGAGATATCATACGGTCCCTTACGATGAGCTTAATGTTGTAAATCAGGGCTGGTGGCAACTGCACTGCGGGCTGAAGCTCCCCAGCGCATACCCGTTAGTATTCCTTCCCTTGCCCCCCATTAGTAAGGGTTGTCCTTGTCACAGGGACACTTTGGTTAAATGGACTGAACGGATCCCTCCCCCCACTGGGTGCAGCATTTCGGATCACTTAAGATGGCTGGCACCGGCGCTACCTGGAGCCCAGGTTGAACAGTTCCTGCTACTGTGGTGCTGCATGTGCTGTAGCCTGGACTGGGGTCCCCACCAGCATATACCCCACACTTGAGGATTCCACTGTCTTTGACTGACTGGGAGCAGGAGACCCATTAGACCCTCCAAATATAGTACTACATTAAGGAGCTCAGGCTATGAGGGGCTTTAACCAACGGAATTGTCCTTTAAACATACAGACTTTGTGTAGCCCAGTGGCTTGTGCATCCTCTCTTTGGGAATGCGTGCTACATTATTAGTGTCTGGGGCGCCTGCAAGACTCATCTTGGGATCTCATGATGCGGTGACTCACGCATCTTTTCGAACACTCAGACATATACTTATCATCAGCGTCACAGGCACACCATCTCCAGTGTGGACTCACCTCATCCACTGGGTGGTTATTAGATGTAGCTGGGTTCAACGTGCAGAGTCAAACACAACCTGGAATTCTGTTACAATTTACGCAATCTGATATACAGCAGCATGTAGTACATCCTGACCCAAATGGGTTTATCCCTGGCAGGAATATCTTCCTGAACTTATGTCAGCTCTTTAGGAAATGGATTTGCATCTTTGGGTTACATCCCTAGATATCTAGCAAGCTCTCAATATCCTGGGATGGAGTAAGCTGATGGCAGTGCTTGGAAGATTCGGAATGGGACCTAAACTCCTTCAATGGATTGCACTCCTGTATAATCCAGGGATGGAGTAAGCTGATGGCGGTTCTTGGTAGATTCGGAATGGGATCTAAATTCCTTCAATGAATTGCTCTCCTGTATAATTCGCCTGTGGGCCATTTAAAATGGGCACCACATTCTCTGACTCCTTCTATATAGGAAATGGAACCCGGCAGGGATGCTCCCTTTCCGCGATTATTTTCCTGCTAGCACTGGAACCACTGGCTTGTGCGCTCAAACAGCGCACCGTAGACTGGGGGATACGAGTAGATAATCAATGGCATATAATATCCATACATGCGGATGATGCCTTGGTGTATCTACATGAGAATTCAGTGGTGCTTCCAAGCCTTATGGAACTGCTGGACCAGTTCAGAAATGCATCTGGTTGAAGGTAAATTGAGATAAATCATAGCTGTTCCCAATCACATCTCTTTCAGCAAACCGATAGCAGGCACTCACGATCACCTTGCCTACCTCCTGCGATTCGTTTAAATACATGGGGATTCAGGTCTATCACTCCGAACTGGACTTACTGGGGGGTCATTTGGGCAAGGCATCACCACTGCCAGATCTTCTCTATCATTCTGGACTGCAGTTCCGCTCTCCCCTATGGGCCGCATATCCGTTTAAAAAACGCTGCTGCGCCCCAGATTGCTATATTTCTTTGCGGCCCTCCCCATTCTATTGCCTCAAACTCTTTAAAGACCTGAGGGTACAAATATGAGGATCATGGCAGGAAGCAAATGGCTCTTAATAAATGATATGCCCCTCTCGCAGACAGTGGCCTAGGTGCCCCGAATTACAAGCATTATTATGCAGCCGCTCAATTGCAATGGCTAACTGGTTGACTGGCAGACCAAAACATGACGGTGCTGGGGCACTGGTCAGGCAGGATACACCCTCCTACAATGCTGGAGGGGTTGCTAGGGTCAGAAAGAGTGATCCCAAAATGGGCTGGGAAAATACTTATGAAAACATCCAGAGCATGCTGGAATACATTACTAGTCAAAGGGAAACCCCACCCCCTATACCTCTGAATTATCACTATGGGCAATGCAATGTATTGACCTGGGCTCCAGACCAGAGGCCATAGACTGGATCAATTCTGGCATTACAGCATGGGGAGACCTCTTCTTTGCATGTTCGAGAGTTTGGTTGACTATGGTATCCTACCCGGGTCTTTTCTCCTCTATGTTTCGCTAACCCACCAGTTACACGAGGTATTGCACAGAATGCATGACAAACCAGAAAAAACGATATCCCTCCAGTTCATGCTCACACATGGGACTGGTCACCGCACTTTCACACTACTGTATAATTCCCTACGGGCGGAGGGGGGCATGACCACTGAAGCCTTTGGCCTCACGCAGATTGTATCAGGAACAACCCATAAGGCTCTCCAAACGCTAGATGGGATTTTCACTAATAACCCCTCCATCAGCATCGATAGAATCTTGCAGCTTACTTGGTGCAACCATAGGACCATCTTCCTCAACTTTAAAGTTGATTCTAACAATAATTCCTTGCTCCATCTCCCACCCCCAATGAAGGGGCGGCCTTGGAGCAATGAGATGCTGACAGAACTACTGGATAACAATATGCCCATCTTAACTGCTGACTCCAATGTGGCAGCTGAGAGCTATGATGACTGGATCAGGTCAGCTGTTAATACATTGGCCCCAGAAAGATTCATGAAACAACGTAGGAAGAAGCCTACTGCCCCATGGTATAGTCCTGAGCTGTAAACACTCAAATCCATGTGTCGAAGTTTAGAACGGGAATCGAGGAAGGACTGTAGTGTGGTGTCCAAAAAAGAACTACAATCTAGCATTGACAGACTATAAAGCAGCCATTATTAGATCAAAAAAGAACTTCTACACTAGCGAAATTGAGGGGTTCAAAAACTCAGCTGGAGAGCTCTTCAAGTCTGTCAATGCACTAGCCAAACTTCAACAGGGCAATGGGTTTTCCCCTGATCAAGGGTTTGTTGATAAAATGGCCACCTTCTTCCAGTCCAAGGTCCAAATAATATACCTGGAGCTAGAAAGGCCGAATGCTGGCTATTCCTTACCTCAGCCCTCTGCTTTGGAAATTCCTCCACCTATCACCTTAACTGTTTCTCCCCACTGACTATCGAAAGGGTAAATGAACTATTGCAGGCAATCAAGTCAGGCTCCCCTAATGACCCCTGCCCTCCAAACTTCATCTATGGGGGCTCGATCGAAGTCAGTACTATACTCGCCCGCTCATGAACAATGTTATCAATATGGGTGTCTTTCCAACATCTTGGAAGAAAACAAGCATCAGACTTATTCTAAAGAAACCCTCCCTGGACCCCCTCAAAGTTACAAATTAACACCTGATTGCATGTCTGCTCTTAGCAGCAAATGTTCTGGAAAAAGCCATTAACTTAGAGCTCATGGGACACTTAGACACCAATAATCTTCTCCATCCAACACAACATGGATTTCGCTACAGCTACTCCACAGAGTCTGCCTTAGTCATGGCTACTGAGGATATTCTCCAGCAAATTGATAAGGGGGGGCAGGGCCATCCTAATCCTCCTTGAGCTATCAGCCGCGTTCGATATGGCAAACCATACCGTACTTACGCGATGGCTGGAGGCAGTGGGAATTGGGGACGCCGCGCTCACCCTTCTTACCTCCTTTCCCACAGCTATAGAACAGAGGGTGTGCTGGAACACCCTAGAATCAGGACATTTCTATCTTCCTGGGGGAGTCCCTCAAGAGTCTGCCCTTTCTCCTACTCTGTTCGCTACTCCGCTTGCCAAGCTCATTGGGAACCACAGCTTCTCACTTGTATCGTATGCGAACGATACCCAAATTATTATCTCAATTTCCAATGATGACCAACTCAGTAGCAGACAGATTTCATAGCTGTCTAAGCCACATCATGAAATGGATGCATACGAATTACCTCAAAATGAATACTAATAAGACCGAGGGCATGGAATTTGGGAAGGGCCCCCCTATCTGATCCCACTCCTGGTGGCAAGCATCAGCGGGACCCTGTTCGACCCCAGACTCCAAAGTGAGAAACCTTGGTTTCCTGGTCGACATCAAGCCTAATTTCTCAGCTCAGATTAACCAGCTTACATCTGCTTGCTATTTTCTTTTAAAGGTACTGCGTAAAATCCTGCCGTTTTCACCTTTGGGCCTGAGGAAAAAGGTTGTTGTGGCCCTTGTTGTCTCCTGCATAGACTATTGTAATGCCCATTACCTAGGCTTTGACAAAAACCAGCTCTCGAAACTTCAATATTTACAGAATGCAGCAGAGCGCACTTTGCTAAACATTCCTAAATATGGTTATATATCTGGTGCCATTAGAACACTACATTGGCTCCCCTTCAAACAGGGAACAGGTTCACAAAGCCCTTTACAGTGGGTGGCCTACTTTTTACCAAAAACTATTTCAATGGCATGACCCCATCGAAGCTTAAGATCGGCCAATAAAGTTCTGGCCCATGTTCCCAAAGTGAACAAAACCAGATGGGGGGGCAGATGCATTTCTTTCATGGCACCCCGACTCTGAAACAAACTTCCCCTCAACATCCGGTTAATTCCATCTAGGTCCCAGTTCAGGAAACAGGCTGAAACCTGTTTTTTTCCCGCCTTATAGGTTTCAAGCATTGCCCTGACTCTCGCCCTCTGCTCTTTTTTGCTTCCTCTAGTGCCAAGACGCCTCGGCATTCATGCGCTTTAAAAGTCTTTACTTACTTACTTACCCTCTCTGCCCTTCGTATCAGGGAGCCGCAGACTCCTGCTCATGCTGTCCGGCTGACGCGGCCGACTTTATCCACATAGTATGGTGTGCCCCCTGCTGGCCCCTTACTGGGCCATGGTGACAGAGGACATAGGTACTACATTATACATAGATGGCCATTATACATAGATGGCCTCCATTAACTCTTGGGGATAACTTCACGTTCAGCTGTGTGTAAGCTATGAACAAATTCCTTGACTTGGCTTTGGTCTTGGCTAAGCGCAGAATAGCAATGTTTTGGAAATCTACGTTGCCCCATTCATTAAAGGATGGATTTCGCACCTGCCAGCAAAAGCAAGCCTCATCCTGAATGTACGCATGGCACTAGCCACATTGTAGGACCGGGGAAGGGGCTACATATCTGTAGCCATGCCTTACCCGCACCATGGGTTGCTCTCCTCACTCTGATTCCCCCCTTCCCCCGAAGGGTGTTGATAGTGGGACAAATTAATCGCCCTGAGCAATCAGCCTCACCCTTTCCGTGCCCCATATATCTCACTATACTAAAGCTTCTATCAGTCACACAATGTTTCTTCCACAATTTCAACTGTTCTTAGATTGTTTTAAGGTATGTTAAATATGGAATAATTGTAATAAATATTACAAAGGCTTATAGGTATACATGCTTCAATGCAGTGTGTAAAATATGTAAACGGTATGAACCAAACTTCCTTCAGTTGTGGTATGCAAATTGATGGAGTGAGGAACTGACAAAAAATGTTGTCTCCTCCTTGTGAAGTCAGGTTTCTCATAACTATAACATGTATTAATCAAGTGGAGTGCAGTACTAACCAACGAAAAGAAAAACACACACAGAAAAAGTACACGTGGGATACTAATTTGCTTGTGCAGCAAATCGTAATACATAAATCATCTGAATTCATCATGCAAATATAGTGCAATAATGCTTTTCTAGTAAACAAAGCTATGCATGTATGCTTATTATAAGTATTCATTGTGGCAGAACGAAGGAGATTGGTAAGAAAACAATGCATTTTCATTGCGTAATGCTAGGTAACTACTAACAGGGTAAACTTAGAATGGTGGGAGGTAAACAGAAGGGCTTTACTTCGAAATTTAACGTTTAATTGTGTTTTTTTCTATAATAGTTCCCGGCCTGGCGCATGTGGCCTAGTCAAAAATGGAGGTTTCGTGAGACTCCGAGAGAGTGTAACTCTACGCATGCGCGACTGTGCTCGAGAGATGTACGAGCAGCCTGTGCCTGAGCTACTGATGTCAAGGTCAGCGTGGCCCGGAAAAGCTGAATGGTGCCAAATGAGATGCTTGGGTTGAGAGCCTGAGAAAATTTAGCGAAGTATCGACATTAAGGACAGGATGAATGTGTTACAAACATGAACAATTTTGACCACATGAGAATTATGGAAGTGACTTTGCAAAATTTGGACAATGAAGAGATGAGGTGATCTTCACCACCCCTTGAATGGACCAATGAGAATTGAGTGTGGACCCTACAGTTTCAAATTTTAGTTAGATAGTTAGTGAAAACGGGTATAAAAGAGGCTGTTTGGAAGAAAGAGAAAACGTCTTGCTTTGAATTATTTTTTGCACCACGACATGCTGTCGTTTTGATCGATTTTTGGGTGCAAAGACTTTGAAATTTTCTTGACTTTAACTTTTGATGAGATTGGAGTGCTGATGGGAGGTAGACATCGAGGAAGATAGAGAGACTGGTTTTGAGAACTTGTGTTGTTTAATCCTGTTTTTTACTTCTCGATAAGAATATGGGTAATATGTCTTTGAATTATCTCATTTCTGAACTATTTTGCTAATAAATGTAAACTAATCGAATTTATTCTTTCCTTTTACTTGAGTGATTAAAGAAATGTAATAACCGATTTCCTGAATAAAGAGTACATTTTAATCTTAGGAATATGACAGAATAATCAAAGAAAAATAAAGTTAAATATAATGGTGAATTAAGCTGGTCTTGATTTCCATCAACTACCTTTTACTAGCTGGTCCATTGACCAAACTAGTGGGGTGCCTTAAATGTTGTTTTATGAAATTTAAATACCATGGTGATATTGGTCAAATGTGTATATATATATATATTATGTATGGAATTTAACTTTTAGATGAAATAGGGTACTCCGCTGACCAGCAGCTCGTCCTCTAGTCTTCACTGATCTTGGGAGCAGTGTGTTTTGTGTGATTGAGTGACTCACGGTGCTATGGGCCCCACCGATGAGTGAAGTGTGATAGCTCCTGAGTATTCAGTGATGGTTTTGGGGGGGTTGTTTGAGAGCAGCGCTGGATCAATCTCAACTGTATTTCCTCACTTAACAAATGTATTCAGTGGCATCATGCATGATGTTGTTCAAAATGCCAATAAAGAAATATTTTTACAAAAAGTTGGTACTCAACATCCGTGCACTAAATGAATATATTTTGTACATTTTTTACAATTCGTACATTCCCTTCCAGAATATTATATTTAGGGACACAAAGACATAATTTCCCCGGGGTGTACACACTTTAGCAGATGCACTACACTCTGGACTTGTCAAGTGACTATTGAAATAGGTGAGAGTTCGAATAAGCCAGGTTTTCCCCACCTATAGTGGTCTGAACACCTTATTGGCTAGAAAAGTATGGACACTTCCTTCTTTTGAGTGACAATGCGATAGTTATCGGACTGTGTTGTTACACAGTGTACGATATTGACAACACCTCAAAAATGAGCAGGGCTTTGCATACATTAACTTTAAAAACAGTGAGACTGTCCCTGTAGAACGCTTATGGTCATTACAATCTGGAAACAAGCCAACTAAACAGAATTATAAACCCTCCACTGTAAGAAAGTGCAGAACAAGAGTCCATGGTCTAGTGTTCAAAGTAGGTGCATAGAACCTCCCAAGTGGTTCCACATATGTTTACAGTGCTTAGCCTCTCTCTGTAAATAGGTCTATAGCAACTCATTTATGATGTTTTGTCTAATAATTTATGTTACTGAAATCATATTCCATGCAAAGCATATGTGTTGACCACACCAGGCTCCACATAGTTTTATAGTACATGGTTTGTACCTCAATGTATGTGTATGGAGCCTGCTTTGCGATCAGCGCCTTGTTGATTCCATCATGTCCATCATATTCCAGGTAGTTCAATTTAGTATTATAAGCGGAACAAGGCCTTTGCTCATGTCAGGCTCCCAGTAGATTAACAGCACCTGTTGTTTGTGTCCGTGCAGGTGTACATGGCGTTGTGTGATATGAAATGCCTTATACTTTTTAAAAAAAACATGTCTTTATTAGCATTTGATGGATAAATAAGGCACATGGGAATAAAGCGGGCATTGTGTAACCACACAGGGGGACAACATGCCTGGCACATCATCTAACTTGGTCACAGAATGCGTAAGCAATCAAATGCATATCATAAACAATAGTGAAAAAGTAAAACAAGTACCTTTATATTGAACATTAAAATATCCAGCAGCACAAAAAGAGAGGCGGCAGATCACAACGTAGACGACTCTCCCCTATATCCTGCCTAGACACTGTATGCAGAGGTGGAGAGGGATACATTTAAAAATTGCCTATCGGGACAATATGGTGGGGTAAGGGGGGAGCAGGAGGGAATCGACCCAGGAGGAGGGGTGAACATGGCCCCAATACCCCTGACGCACCATCACACAGACGTCTCTCCTCTGCCACACCCCATTTTTGTATATCGAAAAGCTATACACTGCTTGTGTCCACTGTATGGCCACCTTCTTTTTCGATAGCACCAGTCCCAATAGTGTGAATCCATGGCCCAATGCTTAGGCGTCTGGAGCACTGCAAGCAAGCAGTGGTCAACAGAGGCCTCCACTAACACCTGCGTGACTCCCTGCATTGTCCTCAAGAGTCAAGACCTCATCCCAGTACCTTTGTAAATAAGTAAAATCCCAGGTCATATGAAGGAAGGAAGCTGTGGCCAACCCACAGCAAGCGCAGGCCTCTGAGTGAGCACAGTTAACCCTACTCTCTGGATCTCCTAGGTAACACCACTGGTCTACCATTGTGGATGCGCATGAGGGGGACCTGTTGTCCGTGTGCTTCCCCTGAGCGGGACCTGCTCTCCATTGTGCTCCCCTCCGGGCCCCTGTTGTGTGATGAGGAAACCCCTTGTGTGATTGCTGGATTGTTTGTGTCACTGATTCCCTGAGGTGGAGTGTGCTGTGTGGAGTCAGGGTTATTCCTTTCTGCCGTGACACTTGCATCACCCACTGTACTCCTCATCTCAAAGTTCCTCTTTCTACTTGAGGTGAAACCCTCTTCTTTGGTGTCCGACTCCCACCCATTATATTCGGTGCCAGAGATGGTGCTGCCCTTGTTCCATCTGATGACTTTGTTGCATTTGGTCATTCTGTTTTGTGACCACACCTTGCCGTCACTCAGCAAGGCGGAGCATGAGTAAAGTTCTCTGACTTGTAGGGGCTTGCTGAATTTGTTATCACCTTTCTTCCTAAGGCTGCTCAGTTTAACCCAGACCCAATCTCCTGTTGCCAAGGAGACCTCTTGCACTCTATGCCTCCTACCATAGCTGGTTTTGTAAATTTTCTGTGCCTTCTCTATATTGCTTCTGATCACTGCTGGTGACCATTTGCTTTGTAGTTGCAGGTGTATCCAAACGTAGTTGTCTCTGGTGAATGGTTCCCTTCCTCTGAGAATCTTGAAAGGGCTATATCCTGTTAGAGTGGATGTTATACGATATGCCCACACTGTGTCCCTGATTTCCTTTTCCCAACTTTTTCCCGCGCTGATGGCCCCCTGAACAAAGCCCATTAAAATTTGGTTGAACCGTTCTGCTAGACCATTCCCTGCAGGGTTATACACCGGTGTGTGTTTCACCATGACTCCATTACTCCTGAAGAAGGGTATCCACTTCTCCGAAGTGAATTGGGGACCATTGTCAAACATAATAACTTTCGGAATACTTTCTCTTAAGAATGCAGTGGTGAGAAAAGTATTATCAACAGCAACGGTCCTTAGTAAGGAAGGGAAAAGTTCAAGAAATGAATATAGACTAAATAGGACTATGTTTTTAAGAAATGCCCAGCCGGACACTTTAATGTCTTGATAACAATGATGCAAAAGGGAATAAAACACAGAGTGTGATGAACGTGGGACACCAGCCGATGTCCAGCTAACACACTGGGGGAACACAAACAAGGAAAAGAAATAGTAGGCAAAATCGGGTCATATAACAATCAGGTCATAAGAAGATAATCCACAGTATACACATATGCATATTCAATTTTGCGTTAACTATGCATTTAGTGCATTTTTTGTCGACGACGTTTCGAACCATACAAAATATCGGTTCATCTTCAGGACAGAAATTGTGGGGATAAGCTGAAAGTCACTCCGCCAACAGTGGGCAATGATTAGAGTCAATTTCAAAAGGTGGGACCAGCGTGGAATGCGGGGAATCTACGGGAACGATGTCCTGGTCCAAGGATCGGGAATTGGCGAGAGTGCAGGTCCACAATGGGGGTCCTTGCACGGCGTGAGGCAACCTTTTGTGGCGCTGGTCCCACCTTTTGAAATTCACTCTAATCATTGCCCACTGTTGGCGGAGTGACTTTCAGCTTATCCCCACCATGGATTCAAGCTAAATTGTTAATTCTTTAGGCAATCAATTTCTGTCCTGAGGATGAACCGATATTTTGTACGGTTCAAAACGTCGTCGACAAAAAATGCACTAAATGCATAGTTAACGCAAAATTGAATGTGCATATGTGTTAGCTGGACATCGGCTGGTGTCCCACGTTCATCACACTCTGTGTTTTATTCCCTTTTGCATCATTGTTATCAAGACATTAAAGTGTCCGGCTGGGCATTTCTTAAAAATACAGTCCTATTTAGTCTATATTCATTTCTTGAACTTTCCCCTTCCTTACTAAGGACCGTTGTTGTTGATAATAAGTACCTACCCAAGGTCCTTGGCTTATTGCGCCCTGGGTTCCCTTGTATTGTTCCAAATAAAGTGGTGAGAAAAGAACTGACGGTGTCCATGTCTACTTTCTCGCAGACTTCTACTTTCGGCCACTTAGAGTATCTGTCAACCAGGACAATAACATATTTGGGTATCCCCCTAGAGTCCAGTATGGGGCCCAAGATGTTGATAGACAACTCCTCCCAGGGGTTGTTGGGCGTTGTGAACTCTCCCATAGGGGATCGTAACATGGTCAATGATTTGTCTGCCTGGCACAATACTTGCACTCTCTGACATACCTTTCCGCTGAGGTG
Organism: Lissotriton vulgaris; assembly: GCF_964263255.1. Lineage (NCBI taxonomy): Eukaryota > Metazoa > Chordata > Amphibia > Caudata > Salamandridae > Lissotriton > Lissotriton vulgaris. The sequence goes on along the minus strand of NC_141695.1, from coordinate 1,297,712,456 downwards.
TCAATGGCCGGCCACCAGTACGACTGTTTCCTCTCCTTTTCAGTTTCACAATTCCCAGGTGTCTTTTGTGCGTTATGCTGAGAATGCGATCCACTACGTCTCTCGGAGGGACTACTTTGTCTCCTCTCAGTAGAAAGATGGTATAGTCGCTGATGAACAGTTCATCACGTACATCCTAATATTTCCTGAGGTCGTCTTGCATGTGCCTCTTCTCGGGCCATCCTTGTGTAAAACATATCTTCACTTGCAAAAGAACTGAATCCTTGTCGTAGGTTGCCCCCAATCCTGTACACTGTTAACGTCCTCTTGGTCGGTTGTGAACGCCACATTGTACTCGTCCGAAGCACTGTGGGTGGGGACCCCCTCCATGGAGGCCGAACGCCTAAGATAATCCGCCACCTTGTTCTTTTTACCAGGCAGATATTCTACATCATAGGCAAAGTCCAACAGTTTGATGGTCATCTTGGCAATGCGTGCGGTAGCCGTGGTGTGACCACTAGACGTGAGGACTTTTATCAACGGTTTATGGTCTGGTCGAAGTGTAAACCCCATAGGTACTGACAAACTTTTTCCATGGTCCAAATGGACGCCAACATTTCTTTTTAGATGATGCTGAACTTCTCCTCATTCAGGGCGAGGGAACGTGAGGCAAAGACTATGGTGGTTTCCGTGCCTTCCGTGGAAAGTTGGGTCAGGACAGCCCCTAAACCCTTCTCGCTGGCATTGATTGTCAATATGCTGGGGGCAAAGTTGTCAACTCCTTGCAGGGGAATGGCATCGCAAATGTCCTTTTTAGTGTGCTTGAAATCCTTGTCAGACTCCGACGACCAACTGAAAGCGTTCTTCTCCTTCAAAATTTGGCGCATGCTGTGTGTTTTAGTGGTGAAGTTCCTGACAAACTTGCTGTAAAATTCTGCTAAATCCCAGAAATGAGCAGACTTCATCTTTGTTGCTTGGCTTGGGCGCAGACAAGATGGCCTCAACATTCACCTTCTTTGGAGAAATCCCTGTGTCGCTGATCTCATGCCCTAAATAGGTGATGGTGTGTAGACCAAACTTGCATTTCTCCAGTTCCGCTTTGAAACAGTTTGCTGACAGTTTCCGTAACACTGTTCTCAGTTTGTCGTCATGCTCTGCTTTGGTCTTCCCCATGACGAGGATATTGTCTTGGAAATATAAGACCAAGCTGAGATCCTTGAATAAACTGTGCATTAATTTTTGAAACACCACAGCGGCGGACGCCAAGACAAATGGAATCCGCCGGAATCTGTAGCAGCCAAATGGAGTGATGAAGGAGGTCAACTTCCTGCATGAGGGGTGAAGCGTTTTGATGAAACGCAGCTGTGAGGTCTATTGTTGAGAATCACTTGACTCCCTTGGTCTGGGATAACAGTTTGTTGATCCGTGGCAGCGTGAATTTATCCACCTGTATGTTCTTGTTCAGCTCCCTGAGGTCTATGCAGAGACGCACCTTCCCACTTGGTTTTCGTGCCTCTATCAAAGGTGATAACCATTCTGCGCTCTCGATCGGCTCTATGATGCTGTTGTCTTCCGAGTGCTTCAATTCAAGTTGCACCGCTTCCCTAAAGTTGAAGGGACTATTCCGAACTTTATGGCTGACTGGTATGTCACCATCTTTTAACAATATCTTATGCGTGAATTTTGAAAGTTTCCCTTATGGCTCCGCCAAAGACTTCGGGAAATTCATCTTGCAATCTGGATCCTTCGGACAAGGGTTCGGGTATCCGTCATGAGTACTTGTGTCTCACTGCTGGGATTGAGATGGATGCATAACTCCCCCTGGTCAGCCCATCCAAGGACAAAAGGCCCCTTTTCTTCAACGTACAATTTGCAAGTGGTTTCACTCCCCTTGAACTCAAATCAAAGGTGTCGGAACCGGTAATCAGACAAAATATCGAAAATAAAATATCGTAAATACAAAATATCGAAGATAAAATATCGAAGGTCAAAAATATTGGGAAGCAAAAATATTGGATACAAAAATATCGTAATAGGTAAGTAAGTATAAATATCGAAAACAATAATATCGTTTGACAAAATATCGACAATACAATATATCGTGTAGTAATGGAAAAAATCAATAGTATAGGAAAAAATCAAATAATTGTACATAAAATGTTGTCAAAAAGGTCTATCGAAAAAAAATCAAATATAGTTAATACATTTTTTTTAAAAAAAAACATATCTAGGTTTAGGATCGGGTAATTGGGTTTATAGGGGATAAGGGTGGGGAGTGTATTAAAATGTATGTAAAAAAACCTAAAATAATAAAAACATATAAATAAATATTTAAATAAAAAATGTTTTTAAATAAATAATATATAAAAATAATAATAGAAATCAAGTTTTAGGAGCGGGTTATTGGGTTTATAGGGGATAAGGGTGGGAAGTAATTTACTAATAATTAATTAATTAATATATGTTAGTAAATATTTTTTAATTATAAATAATTGGTAATTAATTAAAATTAATTAGATAATTAATTAATATCATATTGTACATATTTTTAATTAATTGGTAATTAATTAATATTAATTAGTTAATTATATTTATTAGCTTAATGTTTTTAAAATATATATTTTTTGTTATTGTTAATTAATTTGGAAACAATAATAATAATCATTAAAATTAATTAATTACAGCTAATGTGCTAATATATTTACTTTATTGTTATTGTTAATTAATAATTAATTGGTAATTAAATAATAATAATTAATTTTGGGTAAAGGATTTTTTTTAGGGTAATGGGTCAGTTTTCAGTTTTTGGGTAAAGGGGTATTTCTTGGGTTCAGGGTCAGTTTTCAGTTTTTGGGTCAAGGGGTATGTTTTGGGTTCTGGGTCAGTTTTCAGTTTTTGGGTAAAGGGGTATATTTTGGGTTCAGGGTCAGTTTTCAGTTTTTGGGTAAAGGGGTATTTATTTGGTTCTGGGCCAGTTTTTAGTTTTTGGGTAAAGGGGTATTTTTTGGGTTCAGGGTCAGTTTTCAGTTTTTGGGTAAAGGGGTACTTATTTGGTTCTGGGTCAGTTTTAAGTTTTTGGGTAAAGGGTTATTTTTAGGGTTCAGGGTCAGTTTTCAGTTTTTGGGTAAAGGGGTATTTCTTGGGTTCAGGGTCAGTTTTCAGTTCTTGGGTAAAGGGGTATTTTTTGTGTTCAGGGTCAGTTTTCAGTTTTTGGGTAAAGGGGTATTTGTTGGTTTCATGGTCAGTTTTCAGTTTTTGGGTAAAGGGGTATGTTTTGGGTTCTGGGTCAGTTTTCAGTTTTTGGGTAAAGGGGTATTTTTAGGGTTCAGGGTCAGTTTTCAGTTTGTGGGTAAAGGGGTATTTATTTGGATGTGGGTCAGTTTTTAGTTTTTGGGTAAAGGGGTATTTTTAGGGTTCAGGGTCAGTTTTCAGTTTTTGGGTAAAGGGGTATTTCTTGGGTTCAGGGTCAGTTTTCAGTTTTTGGATAAAGGGTTCTTTTAGGGTTCTGGGTCAGTTTTCAGTTTTGGGGTAAAGGGGTATTTTTTGCCTGCATAATTGGTAAGTCCTTGCTTTCTAATTTTGTGTGGGTGGGTAATGTTATTTTTATTATGGAATTGTTTTTTACTTGTTATTTAGTTTTAATGTGTGCATATATTATAATAATATCTCTATATATTGCATACATTAAATACTTTAGAAGCTCACGTTACATATTTGTGCATACTTAGGTGATAGTTTTAGTGTTTTATAACATTTTGGTAATTAATTAGAGTAGTGTTTTGGCTATGATGTTTAGGTATTCTATGCCTTTTGTACTAGGGTAAAGTTTTACTTGTTCTTCCAGGTACTTGTGCATTTGTTTATTTTGCTTTGATGTTTTAGGGACAAGTTCAGTTACAGATTGGTCCATTCTAAATTCCTGGTAACTCTGTTCTTTCTGTAGGCATTTAATGAAATTTTCTAGAGTAGGTTTGGTTCTGCCAGTTGATTGTACAAATGCATTGTGCCAACCTTCCACTGCATTGTTAGTTTTGGATTCTCCATTAATGGTACTTTTGTAAACGTTCCACCAGGGTATGAGGAATTTTGGATTTCGTCTGTGGCCAGATCTGTGGAGTCTGCCTACCCAGGTGTCTTCAAAGTAATCGAGAAATGGACTTAATTTAGCTTCATTTTGTTTGTAGAATGGGCTGTCTATATTAATGTTGTAGTGTTCAGCTACATCTGTTTCAGGGACATAAGCAAGTGCAATGAGTTTTTTGATTTGGAAAGCAAAAGATGAGTTTGTAGCATATTCGACACTTAGGGTAGTTTTTTGAAGGTGTCTCCATAAACACTGGTTGAAATGTTAATAGCAGCCTTGAATGCAGGTATGGGGGTGGATTTTTAGGATAGTTGAGAGCATTGCATGCTCAAAATCAAGAATGATTTTTTCTGGAGAAAAATCATTAGTTTTTTGTTTTATTATATTTAATAATTCCATATATGTGGAATTATTTTTGTTTGGCAATAGTGCATATAGCAAAGGGATGTTGCAGTTGTGGTAGAGGCCATGTATTGTGTATAATTGGAAAAATGGTTTGGGGCAGATGTTAAATGTTCCATCCATCATTCAATATTGGCTTTGCTGCAGTTTAACTAAATTCATATTGGTACCAAAAATTATAAGCCTTTTGTCATTGTTTTCGTTGTCGTAAACTATAAATGGTTGTTTATGTAAAGTTATTATTTGGTTTGCAGTTAAATTTATATCCTGATATGTTCTGGGAGATGGTGTTGTAGCAGTAGTAGCTTTTTTAGTTCGTGCTATAGTTCTTTTTAAGGAGAGAATATTTGGCATTTGGGTTGTGGCTGTTTTGGGGATTTTAGGAATGGCTTCTTTTAAAATGACATTTGTTTGCTTTTGGGAACCTGTACTAGCTTCTTTTATATTTTCCAAAGCTGTTCTAACTTCTATTTCAGTAACATTAGGTGGATGATTGTGTTCCCTAGTATACAGTACTGTAGCTTCTCTAGTTGTTGCTCTTCCATAGCACTTGTTAGAATAATATTTACAACATTTCCAATTAACTTTCATGCCATATTGCTTTTCTTGTGTATAAGTGTAACCCATGTAGCATAGTAATAGTTTTCCTTTCTGGCTGTGCACAAATTCGTCTCCTTCAGTCATTTTGTACTTTGTATATCTATAAAATATATATATAATAGTTAATGTCAAATTAAATGTGATAAATAATCTACATTAGTGATAAGTAGGAATGTTTATACTTACATGTTTTAGAATTTACAGCAAAATTAGGAGTTGCTTGCTTCTTTAGTTGGGGATAATTGTTTGTTATGTTGCTGTAGCTGTTATGACAAACATGAAAGTAGTATATTATTAATTAATGTTTTGGTACATTTGCAATGTTAGAGCTCATTTCTACTACAAAAGTGTATCTTCATGATTCACATTGTGAAGATACTTACATATTTTTTTAGGTTGGTCTTTGCCAGTATAGTTGTTTCTTCAGCTTCTGGAGAGTAGTTTGTAGTGTTGTCTTAAAAAAAAAAGGAACATATGTGTTAGAATAATCACCATGTTGGTACGTTTTTTAATACATTATCTGGTAATTATGTTCTTTAATATACTTACTTTGTGATTAGTATCTGTATTATTCAGAATGTGGAGTTCTGTATTATGTCTGTATATCTATTTGTCGTGTTTGCTCTGTAAATAAACAATATATAATAGAAAATAATTAGAACAGTTCTAAATGTTTGTATGGTTTTTCCACATTTATTTCAGTTGCATAATACTTACTTAGTAAAATGTATTGTAGAAATAGTACTGATGTCCTTAGTTCATTAGTAGTGCAGTTTTCAGTAGTAGAATCTACAGAAAAAAAGAAATATGTGGGGCAAAAGTCATTATTTCTGTGTGTTTAGATTTATGTGCACATAATGAAACAATGTGAAATTACTTACATAGTTATTAGAATCTGTATTCCTATGCTTTGTTCACAGTTATTTTGAGTACAATATTCAGTAGACGTAGTATCTAAAAAAAATAGTTTTATATAATTATTTAGCATGTTAAGTAGTATGAATAGCAAAGGGGCACTGGGTATTTAGCAGGTAAGTAAGTAGTAGTAGCAAATAATGCAGTTTCTATTTTATTTACTTACTTAGTAAAATGTATTGTAGAAATAGTACTGATGTCCTTAGTTCATTAGTAGTGCAGTTTTCAGTAGTAGAATCTACAGAAAAAAAGAAATATGTGGGGCAAAAGTCATTATTTCTGTGTGTTTAGATTTATGTGCACATAATGAAACGACGTGAAATTACTTACATAGTTATTAGAATCTGTATTCCTATGCTTTGTTCACAGTTATTTTGAGTAGAATATTCAGTAGGCGAAGTATCTAAAAAAAATAGTTTTATATAATTATTTAGCATGTTAAGTAGTATGAATAGCAAAGGGGCACTGGGTATTTAGCAGGTAAGTAAGTAGTAGTAGCAAATAAAGCACTTTCTATTTTATTTACTTGCTTAGAAGATGTAATAGTAGGTTGATAGTCTGGTTCTTCTAGTTGTTGTACAGCAATTCGGATAGAGATGAATCTCCTTCAGTGACTTTTGGCAAGTAGTTTGTGCTTAGATTTTAATTGTTTATATAGGGGAGTGTCAGTAGTAATTACTTTGCTATTGGTTCATTAAAAAAATTAGGGTTGTGATTGGTTAGTTAGTATATTTGAATTTCAGTTGTGATTACTTTGTAATAAAAGTGAAAAACCAAAAAAAATTATAAAATTATACAAACTAGCATAGAATATTTGTATATGTGTAGGTGATATAATTATACCAATAGGATATTTTTGATGAATTAATAGTGTGCCTATAGTATTAATGTAAGTATTGTGTGTTTATTTAGATGTGAAAACATATAAAACGTTAATTAATTATGCTAACAGATGCATATAAAAAGTCGATATAGCTTATAATCCGATATAGATGTGCACGATATTTTTGAGGTCGATATTATAGTTAATGTCATTATTTTTTGTAGAAAGCGATATTTTTGTTTTCCGATGTTAATGTAGTCGATATCAAAGTAAACAATGTTTTTGTATATCGATATTAAAAAATCGATATTTGTGTATATATCTAGTTAAGTATAGGAAGCCGATATTTTTGATTTCGATATTTTTGTTCCGATATTTTTGTACGTCGATATTGTGAATTTCGATATTTTGTCAGACATTCAGAACCCAACCATGGGTATCTTTTCTCCTGTGAAGGTGATGGAATGTACATAAGTGGGGTGTAAGTGATTTCCTACCATGTTTGCAAAGTCCCTTTCCCAGACATCCCTTTGGATGATAGTGTACGGGGACCTCGAGTCCACTACCATATAAATCTGTATACCCCCAATGGTCAACAAACAAGAGGGCTTTTTTCTGCTATTGCAATCAATGCCCATAACATGTTTCTCAATGCATAGAATACAATCATCAGTAGCATCACCCTCCTCATCGTCCACATCTGATTCATACATGACACATTTAACTGCGGCATTGCTGGGTTTCCCTCTACAGACCTTACCAAAGTGACCCACCACCCCACAAAATGAGCATTTTACATGGAAGGCAGGGCATCTCCAGTCATTTGCCATATGAGACTGACTACCACATCTGTAGCTACAACCCTTTTTCTCATCTGGAAGTCGGATGGACCTTGCAGACTTATGTATGGGCCTCATACTATGCTTGTTCCCTGCGCTGGGCATGGGTTTGTCACCAGACACTTTTTTGTCGCTCACTTTGTGCACCATAGGTTTACAGTCATTGTCCTTCTTAGCTGCTGCAGCACACCATTTGGACAGTTCTGCCTTCTTGAAGATCGCTATGATTTCATTAAGTGGTGCTTCCCCACTAACCCACAATCTCTCCTCTAGTGTTCACTGTGTGCATTATAATCTGATCTCTCACAAATTTGTCATGAAGCGCACCAAATTTACAGTTCACTGCCAGCTTTTTCAGCGCTGCCACTTAGTCCTCCACAGTGTCCGCATCACTTTGTTTCTTCTGCAAAAATGGTATCTATCAATGGCAGTACAAATAACAGATTGATAATGGCTGTCTAAGTCATCTGTAGCATGCTGGAAGACATCCGTGTTACCTTGGGCTCTCGGTTTTTTGACCATGCCTTCGTAAACTCTCAACCCTTTGGGGCCTAGATTGTGCAAAATAATTTTCTCCCTGCTGTAATTGGAGAAGCCCTCCACTCCCTCATCCTCCAGGGCAGACAAGTAATTCAGGAAGTAACACTTCCAATCGGCCCATTTCATGACCTGCTCCCCTGGTTTCGGGAGGAAGGGAACTGGGTTCATCAGCGAAAAGGTTTGTGCACACATTATGACTGAGAGGTGTGTTGGATGTTGTGAAGCTGCATTTTGCAAGAATGTGATGCATGGGAGCAACTCCCTGTACCCTCCGGAATTCGATTCTCTACAAGGAGGGCACACAGATGTGCTGAACCACTTACAGGTTATGAGAAGGCTGGCTGACAGGACCTCAGATGCGTTCCTGAACTGAAATAAGTTTGCGTGTCACTGCAGAGAAGTCTTCTGGACATGCAGCAAAATTATTATGCTGGTGGGCAGCTAGCTAAACACACACCGTGGACATGTGCAGTCTGGATATTCAGCGTGAATTTGAAGTGAGGATCGTAGGGGTGCTGTAGGATCGGAACGGGTTTGTCCGCATGCACACACATGTGAGGCTGCCGACATCATTGGTGGTTAGGATGGCCTCTGGCACTCTACGCTCCTCTCGTAGACTGGAGGAATCAACGTGTAATTTCAAACAGCCTGTGGGCCTGCCCCGTTGGCTGAAATACCGTGGAAGCAGTATGATGCAGTAAATCGGGATCATCCAGGGATCTCCCAGAGCTGGCAGCTCGCAACCGCTCCCGCTCTCTGACTAACCTAGTGCGTGGCGATCGGGGCTCCGGCCGTGCCTCATGGCGTACAGTAAGCATGGTGCTCAGTGCAGGCATTCAGCAGGTTGTATGCGGTACACAGAGGTCCATCCACCTCGTCGTCAGTCTGTAAGTCTGTGACCCTTATGCATGGACAACAGGAGCGCTGAGTGGGTTAAAGTATGTCTTTATTTTAGAGAGGGAGAGCAAGTTCGCCACTACTGCCAGCCACCCTGTTACATTCCACATGCCCCCTTCCCACAGGGCTTAGCGACAGTCACGTGGTATGGAACAACTGGGTCGCAACACCACACCAGGGTCCAGTAATATCTCCAAAGCCTAAGACTCCACAGGCTCAGTGGGGAAGGACAGACAGATTTCACGGATTGTATGGGATATCTTGGTGTATTGTAGGAACTGGCCCTGGTGGAGGCCAAACACATCTTGAGCTTCCGCCATCGTAAGGAACACCTCATTAGAGTATAGGTCACTAATGGTATTAGAGCCACCCTCAAACCACTGCGTCCAGTCCATCACCGATTGGAGTCCATGTATGTGTTTCAACCAGCGAAAAGAGAAAACTTCTAGCACTGGGGGCCTGACGCAGCACCTGTGCTACCGCACAGTCCCAGGCCACAGGTTCCTGTCGGACAACAAGGGGGTGGTCATCTAGTACACCCGTCCGAGCATACGCCAGTGTGGAAGGTTCCCCGCAGCACCCCACACACACTGTAGTTTTTTTCCATGTTAGGGACATCGGAGCACCCCTGAGCAGCATATTGCAAAAGGCTCACGAAGCACTGAAATGCTCTATACGTAACGGTTGCCAGCACCATGAGCTATGACGCACCAATTTGTAGTGTCTTTGGGATATAGGCTTTGCCTAGGCCTTTTAATTTTGCAAGCTTGTAGCCCCTAATGTTCACAACAGTTCTTTTTTTGCTGCAGATTTATATAGCACAGACTTTTCCCAAGGGCATTATAGTGCTTCACATGAACACTAGAATACAAAACACATATCTTTAGGCATATTACGTGATTTGCCAATAATTTGAGGATGTCAGCTGATACAGCAAGCTGCAGGAGGCCTTTCCCTGAAGGGACAAGCTGATCAGTGGCAATTGGACCTAGACTAGACTTTGCTGTTGGCCTCTGAGTTCCAAAGCTTCAGCAGGGCCCACCATAAAAAGTATCCAAGCAGCAGTTGCATAGCGACAGATTAGTTTAAGTTTCATCTCGCTCAAAGATCCCGGCACTTTAAAAAAAGTGACCAAGTTCCCTTCTGCGTCGGGACTTTAAAAAAATTCATAAATAAATCCCCTTAGCTCCAGAGTGCAAGCGGATCTAACCTGCTTCGCATATTTGGCCTTTGGATCCACGGCAGTGGCTACAGTTTCAGTGGCATCCTACTTGGGAAGGTTTTTCTTCTAAAAAAATGACCAGGTTCCATTCTGTGTTGGAACTTATATTTCAACGTTTTTCTTACAAAAAGTGTCAAAGTCCTTTTCTGAAGTGGCACTTAGAAACTTTATTGCACGTTTTGACTCCCGCACTTTCACTGAGACCAATACATTTGGTTTGACACAGACTACATCAGGGTCTGCATGAAATGGCACTCAAGTCTCAGTACATCACTTAAATCTTTAAATATTCACATCTCCGGTTTCCCTTTTAGATTTTTTGTTGTTTTGCTGCCATTTGTTTATTAAATTGTACCCTATTTTTTTTAATTCACTTTGGGATTTTTGTTTGGTGTTTTTACTTTAGTACTATTTTGGTACTGTTAAAATACTTTACACATTGCCCTAAGTTAAGTCTGTCTACTCTTTACCATAGTTGTCAGGCATGAGCTTATATTAATTTTATGACGTTGAAGTTTTACTCTGACAATGAGGGCTATTATTCCTTGAGGTGGGCAGTCGCCTACCTCAAATGATAATCCACTTTGTTAAAGAACCTTATTTGGTAATTGACAGTATGAATGTTGATGTTCCGTATTGTTTGTGCCTGGGGACTTTCAGTCCCACTAATTTATTTATTTATTTATTTGAAAGTTTTATATAGCGCGAACAAGATCTTTGCAGATATCAGAGCGCTTTACAGTAATAGCATGTAGCAGTTGAGGTAGTTAGGTACAATATGTATAATTACATAGGTAGGTCAAAGAACAACTGGAGGTAGATCATAGGTGAGGTAGTGTCAGTACACGGTACATAGTCAAACCGTTGCGCCAATAATATAAAAGTACAAAAGTATGCATATACTTATTTAAACGTGCTGCAAGTGTTTTTGGAGATAACATAAAGGTGGGCATAGTTGAGGTAGGTGCGTGCAGGATGTACAGTCACACAGGTGCATCAGTAGTACAAAAGTAGGGATGGTTGAGGTGGTGTAGGTACAGTGTGCAAGTCAGACAGGTGCGTCAATAGTACATTAAAATACAAAGAGGGAACAAATACAATCAAATAAGTCATAATACCAGTGGTACAAGTAGTACAGAGAGGGAACATATACACTCAAGTAAGTCATAATACAAATAGTACTAGTAGACCAAGGGGTCAGGCCGGTATTATGGAGCGGATTCATGAGAGATACAGGTTAATAGATCATGTGTATTTAGCCATGAGGATCGCTTTTACTTCTTTCTTAAACAGTTTGTGGGAGGAGATGAGCCTGGTTTCAGGAGGAAGTGAGTTCCAGATCCTGGGCGCCATACCTGAAAAGGAGCGTTTATAGGTTTTTTCCTTTCTGAATCTTCGAGGTTTCAGCAGAAGATTGTTTGTGCTTCTAGTAGTTCTAGAGCCACCCGAGATTGTCAGCTTTTGAGTGAGGTAGCTGGGCGAGTTATGGTGTACAGCCCTGTGAGTCATGCAGGCGATTTTCAGATGTATTCTGGCTTCAAAAGGCAGCCAGTTCAGGGATTTAAAGTCAGGGGAAATATGCGAGTGTTTTTTTGAGCCAGTGATGAGTCTCGCTGCAGCGTTAAGGGACGCTCTAAGGGGTGCCGTAGTTGTTAGTGGGAGCCCGCAGAGGGTGGTGCTTCCGTATTCTATGTGCGGGATGACTATAGATTGTACTGCAGTTTGGAAGTCTTTGGCTGGAAGGAAGGCTTTAAGTTTCCTCAAGGTATTGATTTGGAAGTTCGCTCCTTTGGTTGCCTTGCTGATGTGCTGCTGCATGTTGAGATTGGCATCAAGTGTTATGCCTAAGGATTTTGCTGAGTCTACGACGGTAGGTTGTACATTTAAAGCTGTTAACTGCTTAAGCCATGATTGAGCCGTGGAGATTTTTGCGGGAGGAGAGATCAGGAGGAATTCAGTCTTCAGGGCATTGAGTTTGAGGTGATTCTCTGCAAGCCAGGACTGGGTGTTTCTGATCGTGGTGTTCAGGAGCATGATGTCCTTGGGGGATTGTATTTTGAGATAGAGTTGGGTGTCATCGGCATACATGTGGAAGTGAACATTGGATGTCTGTAGCAAAGTAGTGAGAGGTTCCATAACTAGGTTGAACAGAGTAGGGGAGAGGGAGGATCCTTGTGGGACGCCTAGTGATACAGGTACCGGAGAGGACATCAGGTTGTTGCTTTTGAATCTTTGTGAGCGGTTGTGTAGAAAGGAGGTAAACCACTTGAGAACAGTCCCTGAGATGCCCATTCTTGTGTTTAACAGTTCGAGTAAATTCTCATGTTTAACTGTGTCGAATGCTGAGGAGAGATCCAGAAGGATGAGGAGGCAGGTATCGTTTTGGTCTAGGATTTGGAGGGCGTCGTCCACTATGTGCGTCATGGCTGTTTCGGTACTGTGCCCTGCACGGAAGCCTGACTGATGAGCGTTGAGGAGATCAAACTTGTCTATGTGTTTAGTCAGTTGTAGCTGTACGCATTTTTCCAACAGTTTGGCGAGGGTGGGAATATTTGTAATAGGGCGGTAGTTGTTTAGATCAGTGGGGTCTGCTGTTGGTTTTTTTAATAGAGGTGTGACTTGTCCGACTTTAAGGGCATCAGGGATGGATCCTTGTTGAAGAGAGCTATTGATGATTTTAGTCCAGAGTGGGAGGAGCAAAGGGGTAAAGTCTTTTACAGCGTTGGCAGGAAGAGGGTCAGTAAGGTGATTGGATGGTTTCAGCGTGCTGAGCAGTCTGCCAATTTCTTCTTCGGAGTAGGTGCTAAAGGATGACCATGTAGCGTTGTTCTTTGGTGCAGGCGCTGCTGTGAGTTGGGGGTTGGAGTAAAGGATTGCGTCATTGAGGAGATCGCTTCTTATGTTGTCGCTTTTTTGGTTAAAGAAAGCAGAGAATTCTTCGCAGGAAGGTGTAATGCCCCTGGTGCTGATTGTCTGGGGTTGTTCTTTGGATTGTGTTCTGATTAACTCAAACAATTTCCTTGGGCGGTTTTTCGCTTGGGCGAGCTGGAGGCTGAAGAAGTCTCTTTTGGAGCGTTTTATTTTCCTGAAGTAGGCATTTCTCTGCTTCTTCAGGCTTTCTAGGTGCAGTGTAGAGGGGTCTGACCTCCAAGTGCGCTCTGCCATTCGCATGGCCCGTCTATCCTCATTGAGGCTCCCGTCATACCAAGGGTTGGAGATCTTGGACGAGACTCTTTTCAGTTGCATGGGTGCAGCATCATTGATTATTGTGGACATAGCATTTAGATAGTGGTCAGTCAGGAGTTGGACGTCCGTAGCGCCGGACGGGGGTAGTAGTAGATTGCAGCTGTTAGGCGGTAATGAGTTTGGGTTGAGTTTTTTCATGTCCCTTTTCCAGACTTTGGGCTTAGAGGGTTGCAGTGGGTTAAATTTAATTTTTTCATTGATAAGGAAGGAGACAATATGATGATCTGACCAGTCACAAGGTTGAATTGACTCCAGTTGAATAGCGTTCTCTTTGGCGATGATAAGGTCGAGGATAGCACCTTTCACATGAGTCGGGCTATTGCAAATTTGGGTGAAATCAAGGGCGTTGAGGAATCTTTTGAGGCTATTAACCACTGTGTCACTGCTGTCGTTCCAATGTAGATTGTAGTCGCCAAGGAAAACTTGGGTATTTTGTCGTCCTGAATTGGTTGTTATTGTGTCCATGAGTTGTTGGCAGAAGGAGAGCTTGTCTCCAGGTGGGTGGTATATGATGTGAAGTGAGCAGACCGGTTTGCTTTCGCTTATGACATCAAGGCAGAGGTATTCACAGGAAGTAAGAGAAGGGGCGGACGCTTTAGTAACAGAGAGATTGCTTCTGTATATACAGGCAATTCCACCGCCTGTCTTTATGGGCCTGTCAAGTCTAATTATACAGTAGTTGGGGGGGACTAGTATATCCAAGATAGGTGTAGAGGTATCTGACAACCATGTTTCAGTCAGAATGGCCAGATCTGGTTCCTGAGACATGATGAGCTCGGCGACCCCCGCTGAGTGTTTTTGGGCCGATCTGCAGTTGAGAAGTATGCATTTGAGGCTAGGGGCGCAGAGGGTGGAGGCAGGTTCTGTAGTGATGGGCACATTAGTGAGGTTGTTAGGGACGGCGCATGGAGGCACAACCAGGAGAGGGGCGGAAGAGGTAGACACACTCCTTCATCAATGCTCAAAGTGCGTTGTGGATGCCTGCCCATGAGACCTGTATTGTTTGTGACTGGGGACTTTGAGTCCCACAGAGACTCGAGTCTGGAGGCGCCACCGTGAGAATGATGGAGGAGGCAGACACACCTCAGAGCTCAAAGCACGTTGTGAACTTCTGCCGCACGCGCCACGACCGAGCAAAACCCTCCACACCTCTCGGAGCCCAGAGGAGGTTGGGCCTGGCCACCCCTCTTTCATCTACGACCCTGGAGGTACTTGAGGTACAGTCTTAAAGTATTTATGGCTGTCTTGATCACTGTAGTACGTCACCATGGGTGTGAGAAAGGATGTATGTCGTTACAACACATACTTTTACAACGCATACCTTTACAACGCATACCATTACAGTGCATGTATGGTATGTATTGGATAGTGTAGGGGTAAAAATTACTATTCTAACTCCAGGGGGTGCAACAGTAGGGTAAGTATTGGATAGTGTAGGGGTAAAAATTACTATTCTAACTCCAGGGGGTGCAACAGTAGGGTAAGTGTTGGATAGTGTAGGTATGCGTTGTAATCGTATGCGTTGTAATGGTTGCGTTGTAATGACATGCGTTGTAGTGGTATGCATTGTAGTGACATGCGTTGTAATGGTTGCATTGTAATGGTATGCGTTGTAATGGATGTTGCGATGTAAAAGTTTCGTTGTAAAGGTTGCGTTGTAAGTGTTGTTTCCAGTGAGAAAAGCTAGAGGAGTATTTTCCACCTCCTAAAACTGCCTTGATTAATATGATGTCCCTTTCACCAATGTCTGTTTCACATTAGTTAAGGGATCCAAAGTGTACAATGCTGTAAAAATGAGGCTCCTTATGGAGTAAAGTGGCAACTTTAACTATAGAGATATTAATGCGTCTCTGAATGTATATATATTTACATATTATTTCTCAGATATCTTAGATAATATTCTAGCACAATGGAAACAGTTATAGTATAACCAACATTACACCATTTTAGAATACCAACGGTATATGACATAAAGTAACCAATGTAACCTAAATGCTGTTTCAAAAAGAGAAGTCCTTGGGTTTCTATTTATCTTACTTGATGATTTTTGCATGGTGTTTAATTCTATCTAATGAGCAATTTAGAGGGCTTGATGATACAGCACAAATTAAATTACAGCATGAGAGACTAAATGATTGGAAAGGAAGATATAAAGAAGGGAAAACAAGGGGACAGAGAAGATAATGCTAAATAGGACATATGTCTGTATCAAATGGCGAGTCCAAAGAATACGAACATCATAAAAATATCAAAAGTACTGAAATCGATCACAAAGACAAACATATTTGGAAGATTCTCACTTGCCAAGGTTGAAAATCTGGATAGGCTGCGCAAGTCCTACTGGCAAAAGGTCCACTTTCAGGTGTACAAGACTTCAAATCATGTAGCGCTTGTGCTAGGGCATAGATGGCGTTATATGCTAAGTAAGGATTTCTGAAGTTATGAACATTATATTGTGACTCGTCAAGAGCTTCCAGTTTTTCTGTTTGGGAACAAATTCTTGTTCCTTTTGCTTCATTTTCTGTGGTTGTTTTGTTCAGATGTTCCAGCCACTGGCAGCTAAATGTTTCTTCCCAGAACTGTTTCATAAAGATGTCATTTGAAAATTTGGACGGATGGATGCTGTAGAGAAACTCCTTAAACATGGGAATCTCTCCAGTGTACACTGCAAATCCCAATGTACCATTCAACATTTGCCATAAATGTTTTATGGCAAATACCGGAGAAGGAAACCAAGTTCCATTTGCAATCCAAACTTTGACACTGATTTTTTGCGCAGAGATTTCATTAAAAAACTGAATCATCTGAGCTGAATATGTCAAGCACACAATGACACTTGATGTAGACCGTCGTATGACATTGACCACATGAGATAATGATTTCTGTGTCATCTGTGTAGGTAAGGTTTCATAGAATTCAACACAAATGCCACTCTTATGCGCCTCCTTCAGTAGTTTCTGACCACTCTCAAGCCCATAGTCGTTGTCTGTGGCCAAAATTCCTATCCAAGTCCATCCAAAGTGAACACACAGCTCGATGAATGCTTGAACCCTGGTTTCCGCACTTGCAACAGTCCGAAGAAAAGATGGAAACTGCACTTTATCACTCAGTGCAGCCAACGCTGCACCATAGCTGATCTTATTGAGAGAAAAAAACTTACATGAATATTCCTTAAACATTTTTTTTAATTTACACATTTTGTTTAAATATATATATATATATATATATCCTGAGGCACTTTCACAAAATGGCTTAATAATGAGCCCACGGCATAGGAGAGGCTGAGAAGCTAAATCTATAGGTGCAGATTTACAAGCCTGTGCGCTGCCAGTGCATCACTATTTGAGACATACTGGCAGCGCATTTGTCTGCCCCATATTTACAAGGACAGGAAAAGCCACCCTGCGTGGCTTTTCCTGTCCTTGTGAATACGGCCCCTTTAAACGCAGCACTTTGCTTGAAAGGGGCGTTCCATGGGTGTTCCCATGCAACACCCATTTTTTAAGACACGTTACCAGATTTACGAGGATTCATAAACCTGGAAATGAGTTACTATGCTATGCCACCCTAGGGGTGGCGTAGCGAGGTAAAACGAGGAGAAATGTTTTAATTTCTCCTCGCATTGAAAGAGGAAAATGCCTGCAGTGATTATTTTTGAGCAGGAAGGTGCTCCTTCCTGCACAAAAACAATCTCCCCATGACGCAGGCATTCTTACACCATGGTGCAAGGGTGCCTTTGCCGGCGCTTGGCAGTTCTTTGTGCGCCAGGGCAGGGGAGAGCACAGGAATGCGACATATCATTGTAGATATATCGCTTTCCTCTGCCCTGAAAGTGCTGCCGCGTGGCACCTTCTTGTAAATCTGCCCCTAAGTGTTTTATTTTTAGACCTAGGGACACATGTACAGTGAAGTGGTGGAGAGAGGCATTAGCCTTCCTGGCTTAAGGCCTCTCTCCACCACTTCTGAAACACATGGTGCAGTCTTGCATTTCCCCCTGCGATGGTGCTAAGTTTAGCAACTTAGCGCCAACGCAGGCACTCTTGCATCATAGTGCAAGGGTGTCTGCAAGCAGGGGAGAATTTTTTATGTGTAGGAAGGTACCCCTTCCTGCACATAAACAATCCTAAAATACCATTCTGTCACTGTCAGATGTGCTGCTTAATGCAGCACACACGAAAGTGACAAAATTGCCTTTTTTTAGCCAGGGAGTATTTCTCCTGCTGCGGCTCTGTGACAGCACTGCTTGTGCTGACTCTTCCTCTGGGGGCACCCATGATGCCCCGATGATGCCCGCAAATTAATAATTGAAGGTACCATTGGAGCAACAACAAAAACAGATTAATGGATCTAGTTTCTCACCTTTCCTTAAATGTAAGGTCGATTTGCACTAAGACCATACCAGTCTCACCTCACACCACTACACCTTAGGTCCTGAAGAAAGCCCACCTGACCCTCAGGGGCAAAGCAAGGGCTGAAACATGTCGACCTTTTTATGGACACACTAAGTGTGGGAGATTCCTCAATTATCTCAGCACGCACTACACTTTTAAAATTGTCTTGAATCCAGATCTATTAAATCATTAAACTGGATGTACAAGCTTTTTAATCCACACTTTCCCAATTTTTCACTGACCCCTGAATCACTGATCACTACTGCACCAACCAGGGGTTCATCTCCGGGCGGAGGAAGGATAGGAACTGACCCAATGATTATCCTGTCACGTATATAAGTGTCCGGCGGAGAATCAAGATATACCGCCAATCCCATCCTCCATGCGCGAATGAGGGTTTTTTATTAGTACACTGAACAAAATTAAGAACCCTGGTCATGCAGGACAAGTGATCCTCTCTCCTCTTGATTTTTTGCATTACGACAAAGAAGCAGAATGGATCACAGCTTCTTCTTTCTCCCTCCCCCTTGATCATATATACATACCTACTTGTACAATAGAGATTGTTTTGCAGTTGCTTGTGAAGACTTGCATATATATAGATACAGTTACATATGAGTGGCACTTCTTTCAGTAAGTAGATAACTTTGCAAAAATGTGAAACTCCTTCCAGCCAGTAACAACTATAAGAAAATGCCTCTTTTTGGCAAATTCAGTCCTGTTTTTGTCGACTGAGACTGCCGGTTTTTTGACTGTGCACTGGGTATTTTTCTAACATGGCCCCAATGCATGTGCTCTGACGCCTAAAATATGCAACATTTGAAAATACCCCTAATAGGTATATTGAACCAACCTTTAAGTCCCTACTAAGTGTACACTGGACCTGTAAGTTACATGTCACTAGTGGGCTGCACTATTTGTGTCACCACTAAAGTGACAACGCAACACATGAGTGTAGGATGCCAACAGTAGCCTGGGTGGGCAGTTTTAAACTGCAAGTTTGACCTGTGAAATTAACCTATTTGACACTTCTAATTCCTCATTTAAATATCGGTGAGTCCCCCCTAAGTTAGCCTTTAGTGCCCATAAGGTAGAGTGTATATTATTTATTAGTGGGGCATGATCAAGTTTAAAGTAAAACATGTCCTTACAGTGATAAGAACTAAAAATCTATTTTTTTTTTGTAAACAAATTTTATACAGGTTTTTACATGGTACAACATCGGCCTGAGAGCCTGTAAGTCAATAGCATTTCAATGTACATGTAATCCTGTACCAGTTGAGAAGAACACCAAGAAGGAGATCAGAAACAAACCGTTAACTAATAAAACAAGCATTGGCATAGCCAATAGGTCTCGCCTTTGGGACCTTATAAGTGTTTAGCCATGCAACAGTTGATGTTGTTACACCAGGGATATTATGCTGCATAACTAAATACTTATAAGGTCTCAAAGCAGAGACCTATTGCCTATGCCAATGTTTGTTTCCTTATTGCTTGTGAATGCGTAGGTTATAGAGAAAGGGGTGTTTCGTATTTTTAACTTGTGTATAACTACGCTGAGGTTCAGTTTAATGTCAGATAGAACTGCTGTGGAGTTTTAGAGGTCAGTTATGGTTGAGCTGGCCTAAGGGCCCCTCCTATGAGTTGTAAAACCCTTAGAATAAAGCCCTGCTTTTCCTCTATTACTGGGTACCACGTGAAAGTGAAGTGAGGAGCACCGGTTTTTGGGGGAGTGGGGTGTGTTTGCGGGAGGCAGGTTCTATATTTCAAGATCAGACTTTGAGTGTAAGCGTAAGAAGGGGAAGTAGAAAAGGAAGAAAGTAGAGAAAGACAGGAAGACAGTGATAGAGTGGGGATAAAGAACCAACTATGGCAAGGTAAATAAAATAAGCTGAAAATGTAGGTTAGTGGAAGAAAGAGTAATGTGAGAGAATCAAAAGGGACCCTTCTTGTTATTCGGCAAACCCAGCATTCCGGCGGACTCCAAAAAATATCTTCATGCCCCTGCACTTATATCTACCAAAGTGAAGCACTGGGCAGAAGGGCTTGCTCAGCCATGGAGTGGCTTCAGCCGCCATTAGTGAAATATAAACTAAAGGACGCCTGCCTTCCTACATCACTTTAACTATAAATAACAATTTCCCTTTTGGCCGTTGATGGTATTGACAAGTAAATGCTTTGCCATTTTACCAGCACTCTTCGGTAAACAAATAACAGATGTGCTAAATAAATTATTCAACTAGATGCTCGAATCCAATTTGCATCTCACTACATTTCCACGAGACGGCGGGGGGGAAGCAAGCATTATTGCTACTCAAATCCCTCCCCATCAAAGTTCCCAAAGGCTTTTTTCCTCGACAGTCACTTGTCTCCGCGTTGCTATTGGTTGACGGCGGGGCTGATGCCTTGTCACATGCATGCTGCTGTGGCACAGACCAGGGAGGTCCCGCCACACCGCCCTTCCCCTCAAGCAGCTCACCTTGAAGTCCCGGAGCCTCTCCAGCTGCTCGGGGCTCAGGGCCCTTGGGTCGCTGGGCTCCAGCGCAGACTCCATGTCCGCCATGTCTGCTGGAGGTAAGTGGGGGGGAAAGCGAAGGCCGAGTCGCCCTCAGCAGTGCTATTGGAACCGGCCAGTCACGTGATTGAAGCCAGCAGCTCTGACGTCTTTAGAGGTGCTTGATTGCTTTCATCCCACAGACGTTTCTACACATGGCTTTCATCCCACAGACGTTTCTACACATGCCTAGTAACAATGAATCAACTTCCCCTGAGTTTTGCAGCGTTATAAACAGCCAGTTTAAGACATCCCAAGGTCAACAAGTACAAGCCTGTGCGCCTAGTGTGGCAGCAGGGGGAGGGTAGAGAGAGGAGGGGGCCTGCACTGGATTCCCTTGCGGGAGCGAGCAACAAGGCATGATAATTGCTAACATATGGCGCCGCTGCTCGCTCCCACAAGGGAATCTCCAAATGTGCACGTGTTGCCATTCAAAGCAATGCAACGCATGCACATTTTTGCCCGCAAAGCTGTGACAATTGCTAAAGGTCTTTTTCCTAAGCAGCGCATGCGGGCTGCGAAGGTGAGACCTAAAAATAACACAGATTCGGCACCCCAGCATCTCCCCACACACCAGTTCATGAATACAGGATATCAAACCTAGTAATTAAGTCAGATTTAAAGAGGCAACGCTATTAGATTGCATTTCTTGTGTTATGAGGGATTCTGGGTATTCTGCCAGGGGTAGGCCTAGGCCTTTATAGACTGCCCATCTTTGCAATATTCCCCATGTTTTTGCTGAAAGCCCAGTGCCTGAAACAGCTAGCTCCATTCCCATACACCTGTCCATGGCCTTTTTCCACTTTCTTAGAGGTGGCAGTGCAACACTTTTCCTTTCCAATGCTGAGCGATGTCCCGTTTACCGAGTGTCAGCCCCAGAAATAAGAAGTGTTGTTTGTGCCTATTGCCACCAATCTCCTCTGTACTATGAAGTAGTTCTCATTTGGCATCTAATGGAAGATGCCAAGAGGTCTCCTCGCCTAGATAGGCCAGTACTTTGTGTCAGAAAGGTTGGAGAGCACTGCAACTCCGTACCGTATGAAAGAAAGTGCCAGTTCCCAGTTACACCTGAGGCACACAGGCGAAGGTATTGTACCCATGCTCCAAAGGCGATGTCTGGTATAATAGGCAGGGTGCATGAATTTGAATTGAATCAGATGGTAGCAGGACACTATAGTGGCACACGTGGACTCGCCAGTGCCTCCATCCCATCGTCATCAGAGAGGTCAGTTATGTCACTCTCCCAATTCTGTTGGAGTGAACCTAATGGTGGTAGTGTTGTGCGAAACTATGGTTTGATATATTTGTCTAATTTTGTGAGCACCTATGTCTTCCATTAATAATCGCCCTTCAAACAGATGCATTTCTGGTAGCTCTGTAAGTGCTGTAATGTATGGGGTGAGAGTATGTCGTAGTTACAGGTATTTATAGAATTCATTACGATCGAGTTAGAATTCTTCCTGCAGTTGCTGGAAGGATTTAAGGACAGTTTCTTTCATTACATCTCCGAAAGTAGATATACCTATAAGATCCCATCTGCGAAATCCGGACAATATCTCGACTTGCTGAATGTAGGTTCCCTGCCACAGTGGGGTCGTCTGTGTCAGTCGTCACTCCCAGACCATCTGCCGGACCACGCGTCTCAACAATTGGATTATTACCTACATAGCAGTGGGCAAATGATTCAAGCGGCTGCGACTATACAGCAAGTCAAGCAGTGATTGGTCCACCATCATGCTTCTCTTAACCACGATTACTGGATCTGTTTGGGAGTTGTACCACCATTCATTGAAACTGAGAAGAGGGAGGCTGACTAGTATGCAAAGATAGCTGGAGCTGCTATCCCGCAACAGTACGTGGATTGTGTGCATGTTCGAAGCGCAACCCATACAAAGCTGGTGAGAATAGCGTTGACTTGCATGAAACACGATTGAGGGATACTCTATGGGTAATTCTGATGCCTATAGAGAACCTGTGGCAATGAAATCATCTTAAAAATTGGCGGACCCATCATATAGAGATAACTAAAAATCTATTTTCACTGTGGCAGGGTTTTTGAGTTACATTAAAATTAAATAATGTTACCGCCACTTAGGAACTAGGTAAAAATATTACTTCTTGGACTTTTTAAAATATTTATTAGAAATTCAATGAATTGGCAAAAGTTGGATTTGTGACAATTTTTTCCCACAAGGTACTTTTGAAAAGCTATGTCCTACCCGACCTAAAGGCTTGAAAAAACCCAGTTGCCTGACTTCAAACTGACACCCAGGAGCTGAATAGCTCCTAGAATAGGTGTGAATGAGTTGCTAGAGCAGAGACAAAGGACTTGGGTGATGATCAGTGACCTGTTCTTCTGACAGACTGACCATCTGGGCAAATCCAAGGATCTTAATAGCTGGGACTGGTGACTTAGTGGACTAATGCACCACTGTAGGGGCCTGTGTTGGGGCTCCTGGTCACAAGTTCATATCCTGTTGGGTTCACTCAGCCTTTCATCCTTATGAGGTGGGTAAAATTGAGTTGGGTAGCAATAAACATCAGTAATTCAGCGCCAGGATACCTTTATGGTGAACATGTGTTTTACATATACACATGTTATGTTAATTATCTTCAAAGGGGCATACCCTGCCACAAGCAGATATAGCTCACACCTGTGCCTCCTCCTCTATTATATCACTAGCCAGCCAGGCAGCAATCCCAGTGGGAGACAAACTGCTTTGGAGTGACCAGAGGTGAACGTTCTCTCATTTCCCTGGCCACACCTCTAGGGGGGTACAAGCATTCTGAACAGCTTAATAAAGATTCTGCCATCTTGGTTTTAGGTAGAGAAGGGCACTGTGGATTTTGTTTGCATTAAGGCACACAGGAACTGTGTCAGCAATGGTTAGGGTTACCCTGTGAAGCTCTTTACCTATTGGTCAGGTAGGGACCAGGAATCACACCTCCCACATGCTAGAGCCATGCATATATGTAGTCTTTTTAGGCACCTTCTTCAGAACACTGATAGACCTGTGGAACACAGAAGATGGACTGTACCTGCTATTGTGAACTGTAAGGAAAACTTCAAATTCCTGGGCCTCCTCTCACTAGTAACCAGGACAAAGACGTAGACTCCAATGGTCAGCAGGCTAACCTCTTGTTAAGCTGTAGGGATACAAAAGCTGCAAGACACCCATTTTCGTGAAGAGCTACGCAGACCAGTTTCAAATAGAAGCACCCTGGACCCTGTTGCTGATTTCTGTTGGAGTGGGCCCTGACCCCAAGTGCTGTTCCTGAGGTCCTGGAACCCTTGGGTGGTGTTAGAGTATACTTCTTATGCAAAATACTCTGGTGATTAAAAACATTTTGCCCACCTTTCAAGCAAAGAACCAGCAAAAGACAAGACCACCATCAAGCAGCAGTTGTCAACTTGGCAGCCGGATCCAACTTACTGGTTTGTTTCACTAAAGGAGTCCTGATTTCCAAAAAAGTTTCCAAGTCCAAACGTAGACAGCTAATCTAAATTGACGCTGAGCAGAAGCTAATGAGGATCAAGATCTTCCTGCACACATATGATCGATTTTGCCTGCTCAAAACTTTCCTGCCTTTGTCAATGACCATACAGGACCTCACTCTTCAGCAACCCGTTGTCATCGTACCCTGACTCAGACCCATTTAGCCACTCGCCTCACCGACAACTCGTAAATTATCTCTTTTTTTCTATGTCCGAATCTAACTCTTTGACCAGGACCTTCCTAAGCATCGTATCCGAACCCATGCTCTATCAAGGTCGGCCTTAACCTTATGCGTGTCCACGTCTAGTGCAGTTACTTGCCTTAAGTGGACTCTATTCTTATTTTAAAAATTAAAACATTTATATTGTGGTTTCCCCTTATTTGATTTTTGGTATTTTATATATTTTTGTTCAATGAAACATTCTTCTTTTTATGAAATGGAATAGGATTTTCATTGTATTGTGTTCTTAACTTTTTAACTGTTTTAATAATGCTTTACACCTTTCCTTAAGTTAAGTCTGTCGGCTCTGTGCCTCAGCTATCAGAGGTTGACTACATATTTAAATTGCGAAACCTATAATGGGCCTACCAAGCATAATTACATTATTATTTATAGAGGACTTTCATATACCCTAACTAATTGTCCACTTTCTCACAACAAGGTAGTGTTTTAACTTAGTACATGTTTCTGACAACTCAGATTATCCCATGGTTTAAATCATGTCTGAATCATTTAGAAAGTGTGTTTTCCTATTATAGACTTACAGATGTGTTACAGAGGAGTTAGAATTTGTTTTACAGCGAAGTAAATAGATGTAGAGTTAAGAATACCACATCCATACTTATGTGGTAGTCAATATGCTGGACTTGATACTTTTGCAGGACAATATCCACACTCAATACTGTGGAGGTACAAGATGGGTGTGAGGAGGTAAGAAAAGAGTATGAGGAGCAGTATGTGTCTCCATTAAACTGGCAAAAGTATCTTACTAGTCACTCACTATTCTGACACTACTCAATTCTTTCTGCAAGGGGGAACGTTAGTGTTTTACAAGTTCTGGCTCACCACTTTCACTTAGCTTTACTAGCCCAGGACGGTATGAGGTGCCCTCAGTGAGAGAGTTAAAAGGACAGTAGTGACAACACATGCATGTATGGTGTACATGCATATGTGCTGTTCTGGGTTTTGTGAGTGTGGAGTGTGCACCAAGAGTCTCGGTACTTCTATTTGGGCAAAGAAATTGTATATGGACTTGGCAGCATACCTGCAACAGAGGGGTGAGAACAACACCAAAAATTCACTGTACCACACAGAATATTTTTACTGTAGCTAAAGAACATAAATATCATGTCACGAAACACAATTTGGAGCCATTCCAACCCAAGCCCTTTGTGAATTCCTAGCTACTAGGACAGACCGATTGGTGCTCCTATAGGCCATTTGGTGAAGGTGATTGACTCTGCAACTTGACAGAGGTTGCAGTGCTTACCGTCCATGTTGTAGCATGAATCAGTGGGAGACATCTGGGCAGTCCGTTCCTATGATGGTAAGGCAGATGGGAATACAGGCCTGCAGTATATGGCTGCCAGCGAAGGGAGACCTAGGTATTAAACAGCTGAGCTGGCAGGCAACCACCACATGGATGAGAAGAGATGTATACAGGATTCCGTGGGTTAAGGAATTCAGGTGCAACATTAGGAAAAATGGCCTCCACCCAAAAAAATTCTTTGGAAAATGGAACACCTTAGACTAACTCCCAAGAGAGAGCACCTTTTCTTGTCCTTCTAGTCTCTACCTTGGCAAGCAGAAGTGTACGAAAGTGCCACTTTTCGTATGATCACCCCCAATTGTTTTCTCTAATGCTGCTGGTTTTTTGACTTTGAAGTGCACTGGCCCTTACTGACCAGGCACCTTCTGACCATGTGCTCTAACCCTTAAAAGTGTGTGTGCAATTCACAAATCGATTATTGGCATATTTAACATGCCTAAAAGTCTCTAGTATAGAGCACAAGGTGTACTCAGGACACCCCCCAGAGGACATCGAACATCAATTTACAACTTCTAAAATCAATTGGAAAGTCACACAATACAACGTCCTGCTCTCATTTTTTCCAATGAGGTTTCAAGTTTCTGAATGCATTTTACCGAGATCGCTATGTCATCAAAAGACACAGCCGGCAGAGGTAACAGCAGTGGGGCAGGTGGACGGGCGGTGGGGTGGGGAGTGGACAGACGAAGGGATAGGGAAAGTAAAATGAAAAAAAAACACCAGCAATGCAGTGAGCGCAAGGTGTTTTTAAAAACTTTTTTATTTTACTTTCCCTATCTCATCATTTGTCCATTTCACCCCACCCGCCCAGCCCCGCCCGCCCTGCCCCACCACTATTACCTGTGCCGGCCACGCCTACACAAGCTGCTAATAAGACCTTTTTCCTAGTGGAGATATCAAGAGGGGTGGGCATGTCTAAACACTGCCACTAAAAAGATGAGCGGGTGTTAAACGTATATTTAAATGTCCTCTCTCTAAAGTATTGTGTCCCAAAACATAGTATACAAAAATATCGCCCCACGATATTTATGCCAGGTAAGGTTTTTATTAGTGATATTCTGACATATAAACACGAGGGGTTGCAGCTGCGTCCTCTGGGTTGCCCTTGCTACCCTTAGCGCCAACTTCCTGACACCGGCTTCAGAGGTGGTAAAATCAGTGCCACAAACACAGCAGCTCGGCCTTATGGACATCGGTTGGGGCTCCCCTTTTCTTACATCAATAGTGAAAGATACTGTGGGGCATATTATCAAAGAAATGTTTCGCTACTTTAGCGGTACATATCACTGAAAAAGCGTGGCTTTTTTATCCCACTATCAACAGGAACACGCTAACATGCTTTAGCCCTTATTTTCTTGAGAGAGCTGCCTTTTTTTTTGCTTTGAATGTCAGCGATATTTATCACTAATTACATGTAAAGTAGGCGTACCTTGCCAATACTACATGAAAAGAATTGCAAACACAACTTTGTACTATTAACAATGCAGAACCGGACCCGCGAAGCGACTAAAAAAGCAGCGCTAACTGCGGTTATCTCAGGAATTTAACACCTGTTTAAAAGTTTACGTAACCATCTTTTGTATTGGAGGTGGTTTGTGTGGTTAAGTTCTCACTTGCCTATTGGCAAGCTTTTCATTAGAGCTTACTAATTATCGCTTGGTTTCTCACGCTATTGCTGCTTATCGTCGTCTATTGCTGGATTTGACTTCGCCTCTGATCAAAGCGTTGCTAATACTCCGGCGATGTCAATCAGGGATAGACAGCGGTATAAGAAACCGCGCTAAGCGCGATTTGCGTTAATTATCGTATTCTGTAAATAATATTCCCCAATATTATTCACTGTTAGTGTAATAAAAAATGGAGCACAATTAGCTGGAATATTACCTTCCTGGTAGTTGAGGTAAGTAAATGCCTTTTAAATGTATGTTTGCTTGTAGGTGACAGTGTATTTATGTGAAAGACAGAGTGTGTGAATGTGTAAGCTTACTTGTGTCAGTGAATGTAAAGGTCAAATGGCACTTGATGTCAACTTTCACTGCAACTGGAATTTTGGCGAATTGACGTTCAACATACTTGGCCCAGAGCATATCTAGACACTAGTATTGGCGAAGAGGACGATGTTATATTATCTTCACCTAAATATCTGGGTGCACCCTCTTTGGAATAAGGGACTCCTCAATGTAGTACCTTTCTTTCAACAACTGCTTTGTTTAACCCCTTAGCTGCGGTGGCTATTCCACCGCAGCCCTAGGGGGGCCGCGCGGTGCTCCGTACTCGTGACGGAACCGCTCCATCATGAGCCTCGGGTGGGCTGTGCTTGTGACGGAGTGGTTCCAACACGGCCCGCCCGCTTGATAGAACGTGCCGCGCAGGCACAAAATCAGACCGCACAGGCGCAGCGAGCGTGCCGTGACTGAACCGCTCCATCACCAGCACAGCCCACCCGAGGCTCTTGACGGAGCGGTTCCGTCATGAGCACGGAACAGGTTAATTATCCTGCGTCTATCACTTTGATCATATTATTTTTTCTTTGGCTAATTCTTCTATGTTTTGCTACTCCTGCTTCTTCCTATGAGAGCGGTTTGGCAGAGTGGCCAGGGCGGCTGACCCCGGAGTATAGGGGCCAGGGTTCGCATCCCGCAGACGACAGCAGCGATGTACAGCACCCTGTGACCCAGGGCAATAGCTCGCTTAATCTCCCCGATGGCTTCCAGAGCCTTGAGCCCTTTAAAGGTGATTAGTTTGTGCTTTACAACTACCACGTTAAAGCGTTTATCAGGTCGCAACTCATGCGCTGCACTAGGAAAATGACCTCTTGCAATCCCTTCAGGTTTCCTAAAAGCTTGTGCATGTGGAGCTCACACGCTATTGACCTTTACATCTAGCTTTAGTACGCAATTGGTCAAAGGCATGTGAAGGTCCCAGCTTCTTGAGAAATGCTTATTCTGGGGGTACGTGGGGCTTGGGCCTAGTGCGGGTTCATGCGCGGAGGAAGGGTGTGTGCTAGGCAGGGTGCGTGCGGTCGGTGTGGGGTGGCGTAGGGGGCCGCGTGTCTCGTGTGCGCTCAGCCTTGCCCCCGGGGCCCTGCATCTCCTGTTGGCTGCCATGTGCCCCCCCAGCAGATACGGTGCAGCTAAGCATGGGCGGAAAATACGTTACGCTCTCGGATTTTGCGGATTTTCAGTAAATTCGCAATCCGCGAGATTCGCGAATTTCCCGCAAAATCCGCAAATTCCCACGCAGCGGATTTTTTTTCTTTGCGGTGTAAGTTCGCAATTGCGAACATGTAGGTGCGGCGGGCAGCAACAATCTCGCACTCGCGAAATTACAAAAATTGCAATTCCGCACAAGAAATCTACTAGCAAGCAGCATAGACCTTCTGAAAATGATTATTTTTATCAGAATAACTCCTCAGGTTGACATTTGCCTGCACTTTTTTAGATTTGAGGCCTTTTGATTTTCTTTGGATAACTTTTGGATTAGAAATCAACTTTCTCATATAAGCTTGGTGGGGCATTAAAGTTGCTGTAATGCTGCTCTGCAGAAAAACGAGTTTTGCAAAAGTGAAAGCAGGTTCAAAAGTTCAAACTCATCATTAGTAACCGTTCCCTGTAGTGCTTCCTGACAAGGGCCCCTCCAAAGTTCAGTTGCTAGTTGCAACAATTGTTCAGTTGCTAGTTGCAACAATTGTATGACCCTGCTCTGACCCTCACAGCAGGCTCATAGAATAGCTACAAGTAGGCCACAAAGGTCCTGGAAAAAAAATTGCACTGCAACCGAAAGCAAATTACAGATAAGGATGCAGGTGCCAGACTGGAATTTTAAAACAGTGACACATTATTAAATCAACCCCAAATTAATTCATGTCAGTTAAAGCAGGCAGGTGTGCTTGCTTTTTCCCCCCATAATCTACAGTGATGATGAACCAGAGGGTGGCATAAGGCATTGATGTACCAGAGGGTGGCATGGGTAAAACAGAGGGTGGCAGGGGTGAAACAGAGGGTGCTGGGAACCTATGATGATGAACCAGACGTAGAAACAACATAATTGTGACTGTTGCGAGCCGACATGTAAGTTCGCGATTGTGAACTGTTACAAAACCCTCGCGAACTGTCAGAAATCCTTGCGAACTGGCAGAAATTCTTGCGAACACAAAAAAAAAATCCGCAAATTCGCGAGAATTCGCAGATTTTGCGGATTGCGAGTTCGCAAATTCGCAAAATTCGCAAACGCCAGATTCGTAAAATTCGCCCATGCTTAGGTGCAGCTTGATTACCGGGGTAGGCCGCCAGCGGACCAGGAATGATGGCCTCAGGCATCCCGCTTGGCCGGGCTCTTCAATTTCATTGGTGGTCCCTTTTAGTAGCGTTGGCAGCGGCAAAAGGGGGGCTGCGCCCTGCTTGCCTGTGCCGCCTTGGTGGGTGCGCACTGGTTGGGCCACGCGGCCCGGGCCCGTGCTGCCGCCTGCTGTTGGAGGGCCCGGGCCATGTGTCCGGCTGGTGCTCCTTGCGGGGCCTGTACACAGACGCCTCCGCGTCCCAGTCCACCCTGTCCCCCCGATGATGCCACCCGTGGCCGCGGCGACCCGCCCCCGCCTCCCTGGGGGGGTCTAGCTGCCCCGGTGTCTTACCTGCGGCCCGGGCCTCCCATGTTCCGGGGGTGGTGTGCTGCTCCTCGCTGGCTGCGGGGCTCCGGGTAAACAGGGGAGCCGTCGCTGTCCTTTCTCTCCTTCATGTCCGGGGGGGGGACTGCGCTCTTCAGGCAGGCTGCGCACGAGTGGTCTGGGCGGGGCTGGGCCCGCGTCTGTGGCGCCTGCGGGTGTTGGATGTAGGCCATACGCCTCTGCGGGGCCTCCGGCCAAATGATGTGCGGGGGAGGGAATGTTGAGGGGCGCATGTGCATTACTTTATACCGTCATATTTTGCCTATTGTTGCAACAAAAGGTTTCATTGAGTTCAGTAATGTTTCTCTGAAAGACCTCTCCCCTCGTAATGCCTACCGTAATTGAATCATATGTGTGGGCACGATATGGGATCACGTCTTGCTGGCATTATACTTCCTTTAGCATAATATTCTCAATGAACAGGCACCGTTTAGGTCAGCCACCAGTAATTAGATAGGATTATTGCGGGCTTCCTCTCTACGAGTTATGAGTTTTCAGGTACTTAGAATAGGTACCATTGTCATTTCTGTCACTATGCGGGGACTGAGTTACATGCTGGAGGACGCCAGTCGGTATACTGCAGAGGCGGCCGAAGTACGGTCACGTTTTTATGGTTCACGTGATTAATGCCTGTTTTTGTTACAAATGCGAAAGCCTCCCGCCACCGGGAAGCAACAGGCCCCCTACTTCATTATTACCATGGATACTCGCTCACTCTTATAGTTATATGATGCACGGTGGCTCAAAAATTAAACGCGTAGTTACATGCTCGTGCCACCCAAATTCATAGGCAGTGGGCTAGTCCCACTTATTCAATGCATGTTATATAGCCAAACTTTACCCGAAGGTGCCAGAGCGCTATACATGAGAACCAGTTGTAAACATATGGATTCAGGATAACATGCGTTACATAAGAGAGACAAACAGAATATATTGCATATGTCCAAGATGTTAGAGCAAGTGCTTGCCTTAGGAATTTATGCAGGTTGTTAGATGTCATGTACAATTATAAGATAACAATGGCAAAATTAGCACAACAACATTTGGGGTATGTTTGAGCATTTTCTTGAGCCCGTCCTGCCTCCCACTGGTCATGGTTTTATGAAGATGAGGGGAGGGGTAGGGGCTTTGTTAACATCTGGCTTTATGTTCATGCAGGCACTCGGTCAGAGGAGGACGTCGTGGCTCGCATCATGGCATGTCAACAGGGGGAACATGGGTAAACCGGTCGGCGCACTGGGAGTCAGTGGGCCGGAGATAATGGAAACTGTTGTGGTTTGAGGATAACGTGATATTTCTGATTTCAGGTTTTGTTGGCAAAGTATTACACCACATTGAGAACTGTTGGAGCTGGACTGGAGCAGGTATACAGGGTACGCTGAAGCTAAAGGGGGTTGGCCCATTGCGGGAGGGGCGGGGCCCTCGGGGCGACGCAGAGATGTGTGTAAAGAGGTGAAAGGGGCGTTACTAACCTTTCTTTAATCTTTATGCAGAATTGGTGCGCAGTGATTAATGATTCTTTGTCAGGCTGTGAGCACACATAAGCCAAGTCACCTATTATTGAGTAAGTAAAGCAGGGGACAGGGGGACGCGGAGGCAGCAGGACAGGCTGTGAGGCTGGCCTAGCTACGTAATTTTGTAAAGGACACTGCTGATTCTCA
Organism: Lissotriton vulgaris; assembly: GCF_964263255.1. Lineage (NCBI taxonomy): Eukaryota > Metazoa > Chordata > Amphibia > Caudata > Salamandridae > Lissotriton > Lissotriton vulgaris. The sequence continues at coordinate 1,297,680,593 of NC_141695.1, read as the reverse complement.
CTTTATCCCCTCGTAGATTGAGACACGCACCCGACGACTCGCCATGGAAAGACAGGGCTCGCCTCCACTCTTTACTCAGACGACACAGGTGGAAGATTCTTTACCAGATGCGACTCAAGAGGCTCAATGGGCGGCATTTATACGGATGGCCAAAGGAAAGGGTTTGTCCTGGGCCACTGAAGGACAGTGAAGGAGATGACTCTGGCGTCATATGCGAAGCCTCCACCCCGGACCTTGACCTCAATCAGGAGGCTGGTCCCTCTAGGGTGTCAAAGCTGGTGCGCAAGCCCACATCTAAAGAATTCCCACCGGATCCCCTGCCAGCCAAGGTCAGGGCTGTGCAAGTCCAGAAAGAGGTTGCACCACTGCCGGCCTGCCCCCCGCCCCTGGTAACTCTGACTCCCCAAGTAACTGTTCAGAATGTGTCGGTGTATGCCACATGGGAAGAGCTGGGAAAACTCTCTGACACTATTGAAGACTTCATGGCGGAGATGAGGGGGGTCCGAGCCACGCCTTCCCCGTCCCTGGCGACCAATGTCCCACCTGGGGGAGAAGTAGGTGCCAGGGCGGCAGCTTCTGCGTGGCTCAGCCCGGCCCCGTTACCGCTGCCTGCCCTTTTGGCTCCTCCTCCCATCCCCAGCAGAAGTTTGCCGTTGGTGGTTCCGGCCACACCATTGCCTAGTGGACCCACTGGGGGAGCAGTTGCTTCACCCCCTACTATGGCACCCGCTCCTTCTTCCGCTATCACAGTCAGCAGCAGTCGCAATGCTTTGGACTCCGCAGCCACCGGGGTGGCAAGTTCATCTTCATCCACTGGTATGTCGCCTTCACCCGTTACGGGCAGTGGTGCTGTGCAACTTCCTGTGTCCGCAAGCGTTAAACCTAGTGTTCCTCCTGCAGCGCTGCCAATCGCCCCGGCGCAGGAGCGGGCGGTTTCGGCTGCACCCTTGTTATCCGGTCACTGACACTTGGCCTGGCAGGTACCCCTAGCAGCCAAGGAGATGATTTGGAGGAGAGAGCTGATAGACATTTTCTCGCTTCTTTTATTGGGTCAGGAAGGGACAGATGTAAGGAAAGCGGGTATGAAGGAGGAGGATAAGAAAACAAAATATCAGCAATGGCCAGAGAAGTCAATTGAGAACTTGCTGGACGCCTTTGCTATTCTACAGGCAGTCATCCTGGAGAAGCACCCAGAGCAGGCTCAGGCACTGGTTCAATACAGCACGCTAATTAGGAAAGAGGCTGCCAGATGGGGCGGGCAGAGTTGGGTGAGCTATGACCTGGAATTTAGGCGCAGAATGTCCTTGTGTCCAGAAATGAGATGGGACCAAAAAGAGGTGCAGCTTTGGATGAATCACATGGGTTCGCATTTGCTCCATAGTACAGGGACACAAGATAAGAGTCGATGGAACAAGGATTCCGGCAGCGGTGCCTCGCGCAGCAATACAAAGTGGGATAGGCAGTCCTTTCGGAGTGACAACAGAGAGAGAGGGGGTAACAGAGGCACGTTCAGGAGGTCGTCCCCGGGGTTCTGTCGCTTATTCAATGCTGGGTCTTGCTCGGGGGAAAGGTCTGCAGATTTGCCCATTCCTGCAGCAAATGTGGGGCCTCACATGCAGCGACTTCCTGCTCCTCTCAGCAAGGGGGGACCCACAAGAGTACTTAGGAAGCAGGAAATCAATAAGGACTTAAAAGGCCCCCCTCTCTCACGTGCCGCCCCCGACCCCCCCTCCCTGTTTCTTGTGATGCAGGTGCAGTGAAAGGACCCTCCCCTGTGACCTTGTCTAACATGCTGCCTCTCTTAAGGAAATACCCACTCTCGTGGGACAGGCTGCTGTTGCTGGCCGGTTTTAGCGAGGGCTTCATAATACCATATGTGGGACAAGAAGGGGCCAGGGGGACGGACAATCTGAGGTCAGCTAGAGAGTTGCCAGTTATAGTCAGAGACAAAGTTGAGAAGGAGAGATTGTTAGGGAGAGTGGCAGGCCCATTTGATAGGCCACCACTAGACAACTTTGTAGTGTCCCTACTAGGTGTGTTACCTAAGAAAGAACCTGGGTCTTACAGATTAATACACAACCTCTCTCACCCTGAGGGTGCCTAGGTCAACCATGGTTTGGAGGATGGAACTTGCTCCGTCTCGTACTGCACGCTGGATGAGGCACTGGACTTAATCAGGAGGGCGGGCAAGGGGGCATGGTTGGCCAAAGCAGACATTGAGTCGGCTTTCAGGTTACTTCCGGTGCATCCCAGCAGCCAAGATCTGCTAGGTTTTAAGCTGGAGGGCAAGTACTTCTACGACCGATGCATACCGATGGGGTGTGCAGTGTCATGCTCATATTTTGAGGCGTTCAGCAGCTTCCTGCAGTGGGCTCTCCAGACTAGCTATGGGGTCAGTGGAGTGTCACATTACTTGGACGACTTCCTGTTCATAGGGAAAGACGGGTCCCAGGAGTGTAGCGAAGCCCTACGGGATTTCGAGGCACTGACCACGCTCTTAGGGGTTCCCTTAGCTCCTGGTAAGACAGTGGGTCCGGCGCAAGTTTTTACCTTTTTAGGTATTGAAATCGACACTGTGGAGGGCTTGTCTAGGCTACCAGCAGACAAGGTGCGGGACTTGGCGGAGAACATTCAGGATGCATTGGGGCAGGAAAAAGTGACGCTAAGCTTCTTACAAGGTCTGCTGGGCAAGATCAACTTTGCCGCCAGAATCATACCGGCAGGAAGGGTCTTTGCTCGCAGGCTGGCTAGGGCATCAGCAAAAGTCAGCAGAAGATACCACCTAGTGAGACTTAGTAGGGGCATGAAGGAGGACCTAAAGATGTGGGTGAATTTCCTCTTAGACTTCAATGGCTCAGTGGTTTGGAGGGCGCCTTGGGCAGGGTCTCCAGAACTCGCCATGTATTGTTCACGGACGCATCTCAGAGAGAGGGCTTTGGTGTTATCCTGGACACGGAGTGGTGCACGCAGGGCTGGCCGAATGTATGAAGGTAATGGCAAACATCATGGTTCTAGAGCTATTTCCCATAGTAGTGGCTTTTCACCTTCGGCCTGCGGCGCTGGCGGCAAGGAGGGTCTTGTTCTGGTCTGACAATTTGGCAGTTGTACAGGCCATCAACTCACATTCTGCGTCCTGCCCTCCGGTCTTGTGCCTACTCAGGGAAATGGTGAGGGTGTGTCTGGTGAACAATGTTGAATGTAGAGCGCGTCATTTTCAGGGGGTGCAGAACACGCTCTTTCTCGCTTTCAGTGGCACAGGTGTCGGGAGGCATGGCCGCGAGCGAAGGAGAAGATGACCCCATTCCCGGCACATCTGTGGTTTCTTCTAAATCTGAAAGGCATTTGAGGGGTCTAGGGGAACTGGCCTTGACTCCATGGACGATCAAGCGTTACAGGGCGGCTGTGGAAATGTTCTGCGCTGTCACAGGGGTGTGGGAGCAGGAGAGGCCCCCTCTGGAGTCCCGGACTCAAGATTTCATCTTTTGGGCTAAAGATCAGGGGAAGTCCCAATCTTGGGTTGCGGGTCATTTGTCTGCGATCAGTCACCATGCTAAGTTGAGGGGACAGGTAGATCCCTCCAAGTCTTTCCTGATTAGGTCAGTGCTCAAGGGCTGGGCCAGAACTGAGCCTCGCGCTTTGGACAACAGGTCAGTGATAGACTTTGCGACTCTGAAAGGGATGCTGGATTGGGTTGATAGGGCCACCCACTCCGTTTTTGAATCAGTTCTCTTTTCTGCTACTTTTGCGCTGGCTTTCTTTGGTGCATTTAGAATGGGGGAGCTAGTGGCTAGGTCCAAACTGGTCACATCAGGAGCAGCCTTGGGCAGACAAGATGTGGTCATGACAGGCGAAGGCCTCACTCTAAGGTTGAGGAGATCTAAGACAGACCAGGAAGGGGCAGGCAAAGTTATATTATTGAACAGGTTGGATGTGGCCAGATACTGCCCAGTGTGCTTGCTAGAGAGATACCTGGCACTGCGCCCGCCTGGCGAGAGTTACCTCCTCATGCACTCTGATGGGACTCCTTTGACAACATTCCAAGTACAGTGTATCATGGATGTTTGTTTGGAATTGTTGGGCAATATGGTACAGGGCAAACGTTTTTGTAGCCACTCCTTTAGGATAGGTGCGGCAACCACTGCGTTCCAGGCAGGATTGTCAGTGGAACACATAAAACAAGTGGGGCGCTGGGAGTCAAGTTGCTACAAAAGATACATACGTTCCTAGAAAGGCAGGTCAGGCACAGACTGCTAATTCCCATGTGCCTTTTTGTGCGACCTTGAGTCGGTGTAAGAATGTTTGCAGTGTTTGTATATAATTTTGGATGGTGTGCGTAATAAACAACGTGTAAAACATCTGCATCTTTATTTACCAGGTAAAACGGTCTGGGTGCTGGGACAAGCAGGAGTCCGAAGGGTAGCCCAGTGGGCGGATAGCGGAAACTGGAAGCATGGCTTCACAGCGACAAGGATACGGTGGCTAGGAACTCCCGACATGCACTGGAATAGCTTGAAGCAAAACATTATTTTAAAACTGAAAGGGGGGGAGTCACCACCGGACTTGCTAATAATACACCTAGGAGGCGACGAGTTGGTTTACCTGGGTCGCAGGGGCCTGCTCCACTTGATGAGGGGCACTTTGTGCGAATTGAGCAACTTGCTAGGGACCTGTCAGTTATGGTGGTCTGAGATTACCCCAAGGCCTTATTAGCAAGGGGCAAGGTCAGGGGAGGCGATGGAGACCTCACGCAGGCAGGTCAACAGCGGTATGCGCAAATTCACTGAACAACGTGGCTTTGGTTTTGTAAGGCATGGTTTGTTAAATGCTAAAAGCACTGGGTGCTTTCATGAAGATGGCATACACTTATCAGAAGTAGGGATGGACCTCTTCCTTTTGGATTTAGCGGAAGCGATGGTAGCAGCAGGTTGCAAATAAAAGAACGCTAGAAGGTGGGGGGCTCTAGGGCAGCGGGGGCCATACCCAGAGCCATGGCAGAGTTACAGGGCGATCCAACGCTGGAAGGTACAGAAGGGTACCCTCTACAGGAGCACAGGAAGGGTGCGGGAGCCAATTATCCCCAGCGAGATCCCCAGTGGAATCCTGGAGGAGTGACGGTGCCCCGTTAGTCCTTCGGGCGGATGTGGACCTGAGCAACCGGGGGTTTCCTGCAACGCTCCGCCCCTCCCTAGGGTGGAGGGGCGTGAATAAGGAGTGGACTGGAGGTCCGCCAGTGGGAGGGGGATAGCCCTTCCCACAAATTGACAACACCCCCGCGGTTAAAACCACAGGGGGTTTATGGCTCCTCAGGTGGGCAGGTGGCGAGAGGCAGCCTGACCCTGGATCGCCCATAAGATAACCCAACATGTTGGGATAATGTTTATGCAAATAAAGCTGCAACAACTTTCTCCAACAAAAACATGGTGTGGTATCTGTTATTTGGGAAGTTGTGAGCGGTCTCGGGTATGGGCTGATGTTGGCACTATGACAGGCTGCCTCAGGCCACTGAAGGGGGCCACCTAAGAGGGCGGCCATCCTTAGTGCCACAGGATTGCCCAGACCCCTCTGAGCTGTCTAGTGTGGGGACCAAGGGTCCCCAGTGACGTACTTCCGGCGGGGGAGGGGCTGTCCGCAGCTATATGGCCTGGGGTCGTGGGCCTGGCGCCCTCTTTGCCCCTCAATCGGCCACGCGGACAGGAACCTCTTCCCCTTGACCAGACGGTCATTGCTGCCCGTACGCTGCTTTCCCTCCCTACCGCTAACCCGCTGCCGGGCAGCAGGAGGGGGGGGCTTATTTAATACAATTTTGTTTTGTGTTGCAGGTGGAGTTACAGGGCGATCCAACGCTGGAAGGTACAGAAGGGTACCCTCTACAGGAGCACAGGAAGGGTGCAAGAGCCAGTTATCCCCAGGGAGATCCCGGTGGGATCCTGGAGGAGTGACGGCACCCCGTTAGTCCTTCGGGCGGTTGTGGACCTGAGAAACCGGGGGTTGCCTGCAATGCTCCACCCCTCCCTAGGGGGAGGGGCGTGAGTAAGGGGTGGACAGGAGGTCTGCCGGTGGGAGGGGCTATGATTAATATAAAAATGGTTCTGTCGGGTGAGAAACATGACTGGTTCAGATTATTGTAATAGAAGAACCCCTATTAGACAACACAATCCGGAACCTCGCAATTAATGAAAAAAGGCCCAGCGTCTTATTCGTTGAATTTTTTTTCATTTATCGGAATTGAATTCATTCAATAAATATTTCAAACAATTCATACAAAGACTGTCAAAGTGAATATAAAGTGCAAAAATAGTGACAATGGTGAATAGTGGTCACGTGGTGAGGTAATATGTGCAATGAGGAATCAAAATCTATACAATAAATCTATACATATATATACAATTCTCTTTTCTTTGTCAGAGGCCATGTACTGATGAGTGTCTAGAGATTCACAAAGTTTCTTTAAGTTTGTGCGGAATCCTAGAAGTAATGGGCCTTTGCAGGATGTCGACGTTTCAACCCTTCTGCGCCTATGTCTGAGGTCGTGGCGGGTCTTTATTAAGACAGGGATGTGTTGCACGACAGTCCAGAATTTAACAGGTCGTAGTGCATCACCTGTTAGGATGGGGCACAATGGCCTTGTAATCCACTTCCTAGTAGTGAAGGGATTGAATCGCAGGCACGTAGTTCCTTTGATCCGCTGCCATCTGCTAGCTTACCGGGCTCTGTCTGTCAGTGACTATGTTGGCCGCGACCTCAGACATACAAACTTAAAGAAACTTTGTGAATCTCTAGACACTCATCAGTACATGGCCTCTGACAAAGAAAAGAGAATTGTATATATATGTATAGATTTATTGTATAGATTTTGATTCCTTGTTGCACATATTACTTCACCACGTGACCACTATTCACCATTGTCACTATTTTTGCACTTTATATTCACTTTGACAGTCGTTGTATGGATTGTTGGAAATATTTATTGAATGAATTTAATTCCGATGAATACAAAAATACAACGAATAAGACGCTGGGCCTTTTTTCATTAATTGCGAGGTTCCAGAATTGTGTTGTCTAATAAGGGTTCTTCTATTTCAATAACAGTAATCTGAATCAGTCATGTTTCTCACCCGACAGAACCATTTTTATATTAATCATTAATTACCCATGTTCTGAGGGACACAGGGTCATCCCTTTTTCTTCAATTATCGTGGTGGGAGGGGCTAGCCATGTGAAGCGAGAGGTACACGCCCCTGTATGAACTGCAATAACTGCAATAATGTCATCAAAGGCAATATAATCACTCATTCCATGAAAGGATATGATATCAAGTTAAAAGTTAATGCGACTTGTGATCCAGCAAACTTGATATACTTGGTAAAATGCCCATGTGGAAAAATCTACATAGGTAAAACTGAAAGGAAAGTAAAAGTTCGTATAAATGAACACAAATCGAACATAAGGACCAGGAATGAGAAATCCAACATTGCTGTACACTTCATGGAGTATAAACATAACATTGTTCAATTAAAGTACATGGTAATTGAAATAATCCAGAAACATGAAGGGAGAGACAATGACAAACATTTGTTACAAAGTGAAATGGCATGGATTTATCAATTACAGGCTATGAAGCCCTATGGGCTTAACAACAGGATTGAATTTAGTTGTTTTCTTTGAATGTATTTAACCACGAATTTAGTGGTTTATTGATGCTGTTACTCTCTTTTTTGTATGTGGTCTGTGTTTTTTACATGTCACTGCGCTTTGTTTATATTTTATTGTTCACATAACACACTCCTAACACAGAATGAGTCCTCCCTAAGATGGCCGCCGGTCACGTCGAGCCCTTCGTTTATGTTAGTGTCTAACCTCACGTGAGCAATCTAGCCATTCACATTCTTATTTAACCTCTCACGGTAGTTGACGTTTTATCGCGGTTTCCCAATATGAACACACGTCTGTGTGCGGAAGCCCGGAATCGAATACGAGTTTTACTCCCAATATGCAGTAAGTCGGTATTGTGCCGCTGCGTTACTTTAATGAGTAGTGGTCCCATACTTGGGACTGCCAGAGGTTTTACCCTTTCCTTTTTTGTGTCCACAGAGTATTGTACCCGAGTATCTTGAATGCTCACACAAGTGAGTCCCGTTTTAGTTGTTTTACCAGTCGTTTTTTAGTTTGATTTTTCACTGCTCACTTACTCACCAGTTCACTTTTCGAATTTGATTTGCTTGCATGCTAATGCACCACAACACAGTGATTGGTTGAACATTGGTTTTTTGACTCTGTGACTTGTTGAATACATTACGTGAGTATAGCTGACAGCTATATCCTTTTGTTTTTAGAACTCCTAGAGAAAGGGCTAGTGAGCCTGAAATGCATCGGAGCATTCAGGAAAATGTGTATATACGATGATGAGTACATTGGAATTCAATTGAAGAAATCAATAAATTGATATGATGAGAAAATCAAAATAAAAGAACCTGCACTTTATTGACAATAAATAAGTGAAAAATTCAAAGACAATTTGTAAGGAGTCTTCTTCAGAAGAACCCATGGTGTGCCCTACCCAGGGATGCATTCATATGATGTGTATGCACTATTGAAAAATAAGTGATTGGCGTGCCAGGATGGACACGCCTCCTGCAGGAGCACCCTACTGAAGTTAACAGTTTTAAGTGTTCCGATAACATCGTTCATTATTTCTGTTGCTGTGCACCTCCCCAGTTTCCTTTTTGTGAAGGGCCAGCACTTCCCACAAATTGACAACACCCCCACGGTTAACATCACAGGGGGTTTATGGCTCATCAGGTGGGCAGGTGGCGAGAGGCGGACTGACCCTGGATCGCCCGTAAGATAACCCAACATGTTGGCATAATGTTTATGCAAATAAAGCTGCAACAACTTTCTCCAACAAAAACATTGTGTGGTGTCTGTTATTTGGGAAGTTGTTGTGAGCGGTCTGGGGTATGGGCTGATGTTGGCACTATAGTTGGGGCCTGAAATTCAATAATCTATAGGGTGCGAGGAATATTGGTTGGGACATATATAAGGCATAGACCCTCTCCTCGTTCCTTTTTCGGGGGGTAGTGGCACAGCCCCCTGACCGAGAATTACAAGCTACGGTAACTACCACCTTTCCAGTGCTTCTTTCGGGGAAATTTTACCAGCTAAAATTTGGTGATACTTCAGAGTTAGAACGGCCATAAAGAGCAGGGAGTTAAAGCAGAGATAAGGTGCGGTAATGTGCGATTTCCGCTGTAGTTTCTATTTCCAAGGACACACTCAAAGTCGGAAGAGGATGTGGCTTAATGGATAGAGCGGTCCACTTTAAAGCTGGGCAAATCACAATCTCCCCGTGCCTAAAATAAATGTGTCAGTCTGTAATGCAAGTGGTGCTCGTGTAAAGTGTTCTGATACCGTCGGGTCGGGCATGCATTTGTTTATTAGTTGTGCTATACAAAACTGCAAACAAAAATGATGATAATATAAACGCTTGCCAAAATTACAGATACCCGTAGGAGGAATATTTTACTCGGTATTCCTAAAATTCTTGGAAGGGAGAAAGGTCTGCTGTGGAGACAGCTCAGTGGTTTATTCTACGATCGTAGCATCTGCGTCAAGTGCCCGAGTTTGCGCCATGAATTATTATTTTAGTTATTTGTTAGCATTGTGGGCATCTGTTTGGACTTCGGCACACGTTGCTTCCAATTAAAGATGGCAGTGAATGCCCTGATTTTTAGCTATCTGTGAATAGGACACCAAAGGTTGCAAAAAACTGCACTTATTGCTGAGTGCTACGTTTCCGTGCGTTTCCTGGGTTTTCATATTTTCGAAGTGGTTTTTAGGTCTTGCCTGAGCAAGCGCTCATGCGCTGCTCTGGCAGACATTAAGTAACTACTTAAAAAACAAGTTCTTCCCGGCCACCCGCTTGCCAGAACGCGAACAAGCACACGTGCAGCTGCGCTCGCATCCCTTGCGTGCTTCGCGTCATTGTGATCACTTTCGCTTTGCCATCCGTCTCAGCCTGCCAGCAGCAATCCTCACTCAAGGTACGGCCCCTCCAGGCGTTTTGCATAGAACTCTGCCCTCTTCTTCCTAATGCTGCTATGTCTAATCTCATGCTCAAAGTCTCCCCTGAATGCTCCTCCTCCCTGTACCGCCTACCTCATCTCAACAGAGCTGTCATGCCCTCTGCAGCCGGTGTTCCGCATCTGGCTTGCTGCAAGGTCTCTTTCTTCGATCTTCACTTCTCTTGCCTTATCCCTCATCTCCCTTCTCTAGCCATACCTGCTCACATTCTTGCAGTTTTTGTCTCACTCTGTCACTGCCTCTTACTTTCTCCTTGGGGACACTTTTTCTTTCTGCATCGACTCTTCGCTACTTGCCTCATCGTGTCTGACCCTTCCATTTCTTCTAATCTACCTCCGTATGCATTTGCTCCGCCCTGTTCTCCGCCTCTCTCTCTCGTCCCCTTTCACCGTTACCTGCGCCCCCTCCCACCCGCGCCTGAACCCAGTGCGTATGCGCCTTACAATTGAGTGTAATAACAACTGTACCGCCGCCTTAGGGCTGAATTTGGGTAAGACTTTGTTTGGGTAAATGACTTCGCAGACCTAAAAATGTGATTCTTATCAGCCATAAAATTTTTTGAAGGAGGCACAAGGCGAGTTAGTTGCAAAGGACCAGCTTGATGCCCGATACTTGTTTTTTTTGCGTGGCTTGCAGACTCATAATCCCCGCCTCTTTAGCCCACCACCTCCCCAGCACCACATTACCTCAGAGAATGCATTTGTTTATTCCTGGTCTTGTTAATGTTGTGCTTTTGTAATGTTATTTTTTACTATCGCGCTACATTGGTAACTTTGCGCTTTTGTGTCTACTAAATTAGTTCGTAAAAAAAACAATAGTTCATATCACGCTTCCAGACGCATCCTGTCAGTAGATGAGTTCTTAAAAAAGTGTCCCATCAGCCCGCTGGTGATCCTTCCTGCCTCGTAAGCATTTCTGGACAATCTGGGGCTTGTAATAATCAGTCCCCTCTCGTAGCTTGTTGCAGTCAGCAATCAACAGATATCATGGCCAGTGCCCCAGCACACCCTAAAGACAAACAGTAGTCCCTTGAGAAGACCGGGGGTCAATGAGCAAACCAAGGTGCTGCACCTGGCTCATCTCTTTGTCTTCCACTTTTTGTTCTGTCCCGGATTAACTTCCCAGTTCTTTCAGCATTACCAGGCATTGAGAACCGATAGATTAAGGAACCGGGGGCCGCTCCAGCGTCAAAGCACCACAGCTGTGTGCAAAATTGCATGAGCAATCCTTTCTGTGACACCTCGTAATTAACACATCTTTTTCATTCTTATGCCCACTGGTAGCAGACAATGTCAGTAAAAAAGCATTTCGATCACAATTCTTCAAGCACAGCTTTTCTGTGGTTTGTGGAGGTATTTCTAACAGCACTCATTTTTGTTAGACCAGGGGAAAAGGGCGATTTTTACAAAAGAACACGTTTTATGGGCAATAAGGGAGTAAAATAAAACGGTTTAAGAAATACCAAAATACGTATTCCCATGAGGAATCAGTAAAATGAACACTTTTTGTTTTGATTAAATAAACTTTTAAAAATAGAAACGTTTGTAAATGTGACCATTCTAATACGATTATGTGTTCCTTGTTCACTGTCCCCATAACATATCTTGACAAAAAACTTACTTACTTACTGCAAAGGGACCTACTAAGGTGGCTTCTGTAACAAACATCATGCACACCAGAGGCCATAACAGTTATGGTTCAAACGTAGAAAGGGGAATAACGGGCAGAAAGGCTGGGTAGTAAGGGTAGACTCATTATGTTTCACACTCTCAACCAGTTACCTCCCTCTCGTCTACCATAACAATAGTCTTGAGGTATTTAAACCTCCTGTGTACTTAAATGCACATAACTTTATTGATTTTAAAATTATTGTAACAAGTGCACAAATAACAAGCATTTGCAATGCAATAGGTCTCGCATTTACGCTACGTTGGAAATGACAATGCCTTTCATTTACGTTTTAAAAACCAAAACATAAAATAAAAGGCATCATCATTTACAATGACAATAGATCAAACTTGTGTAAATGCCCTCACTCCTATCTATCTATCTATCTATCTATCTATCTATCTATCTATCTATCTATCTATCTATCTATTGCCCTCACTCTATCTATCGCCCTCACTTAATCTGTTATCTATCTATCGCCCTCACTCAATCTGTCTATCTATTGCACTCACTCTATCTATCGCCATCACTCACTCTATCTATCTATCTATCTATCTATCTATCTATCTATCTATCTATCTATCTATCTATCTATCTATCTATCTATCTATCTATCTATCTATCTATCTATCTATCTATCTATCTATCTATCTATCTATCTATCGAATTGCAAATAGGGTTTGGTACATTATTAGCTATCTGTTTGGTGAATCGGCCATTTGCAAGCAGAAAAACATTTATTACATCTCCCACTGATTCTTGCTACAGCATTAGACCTGACTCGAGCTACTTACTATGGTCCTAATTTAGAGTTCGGCGGTCAGGTTACGCGCCACATACGTGACAGATATCCTGTCCACCTTATTACAAGTGCATTATATTCAATGTTACTTAAGAAAAGGTGGATGGGATACCTGTCATGTTTGTGATGGAGTAACAGTCTGCTGATCTCTAAATCAGGCTCTGTACCTTTCCCTGGTGGGGTCCGTTTATATACGTTTGTTTCCGTATCTGCCTTCAGAATAATGCCTCCTGCCAACTCATAAGGCCTCTGCTAGAGGAACTCCACCTCCGTTTGCCTAGTCAGTAGATATAACATCAAGGCAAGCACCTGTGGAGTTAACTGTAAGAAATCAAAAATGCAGTTATATATACTTACCATAACAATACAGTGGTAATAGTCGATATTCTGGAGGCGAGATTCTTTCAGCTCGATATTTTTCACCTTGGTATTCTGGCATACAACAGCCAGGATCCGACAGGTCAGTAAAGCTAGGAATGGCACAAGGGTCCTTGAGGTGCAATGTTAGTATACAGATGCTACCTTCATCCATTACTTCGCTACTCAGTCTTCCTCGTCACAGTCACCCCGGAGCACTCTGTGTTTCAGGCACAGCATTCACCCATATAAAAAAAAGGAATCGTAGAACACAACCTGTTTTTTTCATTGTGTTCCGGTTGGAACACCCGCTTTCATGATGACAGTCTCTTGAGGATCCGGTCTTGTTAAGTGTGATTTATGTTTTATTTTCGTTTTTGGTTCTGCTATAGCATCTAGGGAGCGGTGGTGGTGATTTGTAACACATTGCGGCTCCAGCGCTATAGCAGACAGGAGCAGCGGTTTTCTTGTTTATTTCGCCCTGACACCCGGACGGCTTAACTTGAGTCCCTGTGGTTCCTGTCCTCACGCGGGGCGGCTCCCTGGTTCTTTTTATGGTCTCTCGATGACTGTGGTCTACATCCCACGTCAGGGGGAGGCAGGCCGGTTGCTTAGCTCTTGGGCATCTTGTCCCTTTATTAGCCCTCCTCCTTCTTGTTAGTTGTGTTTTCGGTGAACATGGAGGATAAAGGGTCTGAAAAGCGTAACCACCATCCTTCTTGGTCAGAATCTGAACCTGCTTCCTCCCAGCGTCATGTGGGCAATGATCCCGATGTCCTGCAGGCTTACATTAATAAGGCAGTGGATTCTGCCTTTGCGGCTCGGGATGGGCCGGTGCCTAAGATCCCCAGCAGGTCTTCTCAGCCTGACCCAGACTCTGATGGTTCGGATGAGGAACAGCGAGGTCGCTTTGTTAAGGACACCAAATTGAAGGAAGTCATGCCTAACTTGAAGTACAATTTGGCCTTTCAGACTGTTGTTCCTCTGGTAGAAGAGGAGGATTTCGTCTCCCAGTACTGCCGGTAGTAGCATGACACCCTTCCCATGCATAAGGCCATCCAGGCGCTTCTGTCCAGGGAAAGGGCTGATGTTGAGAAGGCTGGGTTCCCTTGGTTCCTTGCCAAGAAGTACCCTCTTCAGAACTTCCTGACAGAGTTTTCCCGTTAAATAAAAGTGGACTCTCTTATGGTGGGTCTGGCCTCCAGTGGCTCCATTGTCTTGGAGGATGCCTCTCCTAGCGATCCTGTGGATAAGGGAGTGGACAGTGCTGCAAAAAGGGCTTACTCCGCTGCAAATTTTTCCATCAGGGTAGGTGTTTATGCCTCTTATGTGGTCCAATCTCTTCTGCATTATTTTCAGGCCTTGTTTGAGGTTCTCCAACAAGGGGAGGACATTATTTCCAGACTGTCCCTTATGGAACTGCAGGTTCGCTTTTTGTCGGACATTACTTTTGACTCTCTGTCAGCCACTGCAGCCATTTCTGGTTCCATTGTTTCTGCTTGTTGTAACATCTGGATTAGGTCTTGGAAAGTGGAGGGCTCCCAGAAATCCCTCCTGTCCAGCTTGCCTGTCGAGGATGCTAAGTTGTTTGGACCTCAACTTGAAGAACTTCTGGAGAAGTCGGTGGAGGATCGTAAGCTCCTGGCGCCTCTGCATCCTGCTCTGAGAGGTTGGGGATTTGGTTATAGGCGTGCCTTTGGGAATCCCCCCTCAGCTGGTAAGGGTCCCTCCCAGCTCTTTCGGGAGAGGGGTCATGGCTATGGCAATCCCTTCTCTATAAAATCCCAGCAACAGCCAGCAGGTGCTGCCCTTACCGATGCCTCTCCCAAGTCCTGACTATCTCAAGGTGGGCGGCCGGATTGGACAGTTTTCTTCCGCATGGGCTTGCGGCTTCATCTATCCCTGGGTCCTTCGCATGGTGGTCGAAGGTTATTCTATCGTCTTCTCTTCTCGTCCGCCAGATCTTTTTGTCCCCAGCCCCACTTCTCAGAATCCCACAAAGCTATTGGGGTTGAAGCAGGGGATCTTGAATCTTCTCCAGTAGGGTGCCATCGTTCCTGTTCCAGGGACCGAGTTGGGGCAGGGTTGCTACTTTCTGTTGTTCCCGGTGCAGAAGGCGTTGGGGGTTTCTGCTCTGTCCTGGATCTCAAGACCGTGAACTTCTATATGCCTTACCAGAGGTTCAAAATGGTGAGTTTGCAAAAGATTCTGCCCCTTGTTTACCCTGGTGCCTTTCTGTCATCCTTGGACCTTTTGGATGCTTATTTCCATATTTCTGTGCATCCTCTCTACCAGAAGTAATTACGGTTCTTTGGCCTGGGACAACACCTTCAGTTTTGTGTCCTCCCTTTAGGCTAGGCCTCCGCCCCTGAGGTATTTAGTAAGGTCCTGCCTCTCCTGGTGGTTCTTTTGCATGTTCGGGGATTACTTTTGTTTCCCTACCTTGATGACTGGTTAATTTCTTCCTTGTCTTTCCATAAAGCCCAGGAGGATGTGGCGTTGGTACGAAGTTGTCTGGAGTCCCATGGGTTCCTTATAAATTTCAGCAAGTCCCACCTCATCCCTTCCCAGGAACTCCAGTTCATCTCCGCTCACTTCAATAGCCGGTTGGGGATGGTGTTTCTTCCTCTGGCTTGCCAGCTCCGGCTCTTCTCTTGTCTGGAGTCCCTCCTGTCTGCCTCATCTGCCTCCGCAAGGGACTGGTTGCGGGTTTAGGGGGACATGGCTGCTTCCCTTTCTCTGATTCCCTGGGCTTGCAGACAGCTCTTCCATTTGGTGTATCACCTTCTGTCTCACTGGAATCCAGGGTCCCAGGAATACGAGGCCTCTGTTCCAGTTACTCCTGCCATTTCTCTCCAGCAGCATTGGTGCTGGTTCCAGCCAACCTGGCAAAAGTGCTGTTCCCTGACTACCAAGGCCAGCCCTTGGGATTGGGGTGCCACCAATGGGGTTCTTTCTGCTCAGGGTCCTTGGTCCCCCGCGGAAAGCTTGATGACTTTGAATTGGAAGGAACTGGCTGCTGTATTCATGGCGCTCCTGCGCTTTGCCTGTCATCTGAAGGACACGTGGGTTCAGGTCCGGATGGACAATCAGGTGGCCCGTGCCTACTTGAATCATTTGGGGGCACTTGCTCTCCTCTTCAGGCTCTCCTGGCGGATCAGATTGTGTCTTGGGCATAATCTAACCTGCTGGGTCTGACGGCTATCTATCTGCTGGGCAGGGAGAATGGGCGTGCGTATCAGCTGAGGCGCCTTCTTCCTACTTTGGTTTCTCTGTCCCTGTCTTTCTGGAGATGTCAGAGCGGTTCGGGAGGCCTTGGTTGGGTCTCTTTGCCTCCCCTCTAGATGCTCTTCTACTGAGGTTTACACCCTTCTTCCTTGCAGGAAGGCATGGGGGTGGAAGCTTTAAGTGTCCTGTGGCCTTAGGGTCTTCTCTATGCCTTTCCTCCTTTTCCCAGCAGGGTTTTGGCGAAGATCAGGATGGAGGGGGTGATGGTGTTGTTGGTGGTCCCCTTTTGGCCTCACCAGCCTAGGTATACCCTCCTACTTCGTTTGGTGCTTGCTCCCCCGTGGAGGTTCCTGCGGTCCCCTTCTCAACTCCGCTTTCCTCTCCTGTCTCGTTGGGCTCTCAGCCAGTTGGCATTCGGGTTTTGGTAGTTGAAAGGCAAAGACTAGTGTCTTTGGGTTGTTCCTCTGCTGTGTCTTTGTCCATTCAGAATTCTCTGAAGCGCAGTACCCTTAAGGTCTACGAACATCACAGTAGGAATTTCTCTGCTTGGAGTTCCATACAGGGGTTTCTCCCTGATACCTGGGAGAGGGGTTCAGTGCTTGAGTTCCTCCGGAGGGGTTTTTGATGGACTGTCGGTTTCGACTCTCCGCAGCCAGTGGTCCGCTGTTAAGACTATCCGGGTTGCCTCTCTCTTCGCTTTTGAATCCTTGGCTTCTCGCCTTTCTTCACAGTTTTTTTCTTCGACAGCCTGTTGTTGCTTCTTCTGTTCCCTCCTGGGATCTTCCTTTGGTCCTTCATGCCTTGCAGCGTTCCCCCTTTGAGCCCCTGCCTTCTGTGTCTCTGGAGTTTCTCACCCTAAAGGTGTGTTTTCTGGTGGCTATTGCCTCTGGGCGGCATTTGGGGGAGCTTAGCGCTTTGCTTTGCCATCCTCCCTTTTTGCGTTTTTTTCCTGACAAGGCGGTCCTATGCCCTGACCCAGCCTTTCTTCTCAAGATGTCCTCTCCTTTCCATTTGTCCCAGGATATTGTCCTTCTGGCCTTTCTTCTGCCCCCTCTAATGAGGAGAAGATCCAGCTTCATTTCCTGGATTTGAGAAAGGCCCTGGTTATCGACCTTGAACGTACCGCCTCTCTTCTCAAGGTGGATATTTTGTTTGTCACCTTTGGGGTTGCCCGGCAAGGTCATCAGCCTACTACGGCTACTCTCTACCGTTGGGTTTGGTCTGCTATCTCATTCGCCTATCTTCATTTGGGGGTCCTCTTCCCCTGGTCGTTCATGATCGTACCACCCGGGGTGTGGCTTCCTCTTGGGCTTATTTTGAGGGCACCCCCTTGAAGGTTCTTTGTGTAGCGCCGACTTGGTCCTCCCCGCATACCTTCATCTCCCATTATAAGTTGCAGATGGGGTGTTTTTTTCCTGGGGATTTTCTTTCCGCTGTCCTTGCGGCTGTTCACTGGTTATACTTGTCTGCTAATAAATTCTTTGTCATCCTTTGGTGTCCATTTCTTTTGTTCTTCTGGTACTTGGGTATACGCTCTGGGGTGACTGTGATGAGGAAGACAGAGGAGGAAGGTAATGACTCGGGTACATACCAGTAATCTTCATTACTCTGAGTCATAGTCTTCCTCGTCACAGTAATGATCCTTCGCTACTGCCCTTGTTTGTGGGGGGATAGACACAACTTTTTGCTTTCTTTTTGGTTGTTTCTCTGCTTTAGATATTGCAGGATGTGTTCTACGATTGCCCCACCCTTATAGGTCAGGTGACAGGTACTTCCTGTCAGCCGCCATATTGGGTGGGGAATTTTTTATATGGGTGAATGCTGTGCCTGGAACACGGAGTGCTCCGGGGTGACTGTGACAAGGACGACTATAACTCAGAGTAATGAAGTAACCGAGTCAATATTGTGCACCAGGTAGTATGTTGTGACGTGAATAGGAAACATCAGCAAATATGTCTGTTAAATGCACACAACTTGCAGGAATAAAGTAAAACAAAGAGTATTTCCTCACAGTAAGTGAATATAGATTGCCTCCTATACAAAGATCGACACATACTGTTTCCCAAAAATGCATTCTATTATACAAGGTTTTAGTAAAAAGCAAGCATTTACTACAGCCAAAGACATTGTATATGACCGTGATACCCAGCAACCTAATAAATCACCCCAAGAGACACATGCTTTAAATAGGCCTTCCCTTGCCCGCCTTATGTGAGTTAGCCCCTACGGGCTCATCCACCCTTGTAGATTTCACTCTACAGAAGCAGGGCGTTTCCCAACTCTCATGTCCCTGACATCCTTGGAGTTTACTCTTTCCATAAGTTATTCATAGTAATGAAAAAGTGGTGAACCAGTGTATCTAAATAGTGCTGCAAATGGGGTGCTATTTCTGGCAGCTTTACCATCTTCCAGTTGTACTTGCAGTAACAGTACTGCATTCGTGGAAAGATTCAAGTACAAGTGTGTGTGTATGTGTGTGTGCATGGGTGTGCATGTGTGTGTGTCTGCCACCCTGAAAAATAATTGTACTTTACATGCCTTTGAACATCTTACAAAATTTCCATCCCTCCATACCTGAGGATACCTGCTGACACCAAGGATTCTTGCCAAAGGGAGGGTTGTAGGTGATGAATAATCACCTATGATAATAGCCGCCTTGGACTTTGCTGCACAGCAGTAGTTTGGGATGGCCTTCTGGTGACCCGACAGCATCCAGAACATACCCTCAATGGCGATTGCTTCAGAGTAGCAAGAGTCAAGAATCCGAAATCCCAGGTTGATTTGAGGAAGAATATTGGGATTCTGGTTGATTTCATTCGTTGCGAAAACCATGCCGAGCACAGATTGATAATGCTCTGTATTCATTCTAATGAAGTAGAAAAAAAGTATTATTAAAACATAGGGGACATTATTAATGTCAAGTCAAAGGCAAGATGAAAATAGTAATTCAAAATGTCAGAAACTTTAGGGAACACCATCTCAAAATGGGCTGTCAAGGTCAAGGAATGCGTTAGCTGTGTCCGCCTGGGGTCATCCAGCAGCTTCTGGACAACTGGCTTAGTAAAGCATTTGGAAGGCAAATCATATTTAGAAGCAATATTATGAGCATCATTAGGACTTGGGAAATGAAACTGAAGGCTGCAGAATCACTAATACAAATTCAAATTATGGACAGCAGTATGGTCAATTGTAAGTGGGTTACGATAGTGTTCCTTTACAGCAGTTGGACAAGAGGTACACAGATGTTTGAAGAGTTCTTCTCTACCATGAAGTCAGAGTGAAGGCAGAGATGGGAATCCTGCATTCTCTGAGCCACACTCACATAAAATTGAAAAACAAGCACAGCTTTCCATTACTTAATTCGAAAAGCGGTTGTACAAGCAGACAGAACAGAAGTGGGGAAGAGCTGGGGTGCTTTCAGGGCAAGAAAATGTCATCACCTGGGGGGGCCTTCCTCAGTTGTTTCACCCACATGCTAGGCAGGCAATCCTTTCACCAGGAAGGCTCTTTTTCCACAAACAGGTTGCACAGCAACTCTCTGCTGGGTCAAAGGCCGGGACAATTAAGTCATGAGAAGGTGCTCTCCACTTAGGTAAGCCAATTTTTTCTGCTCTTACAGCACTGTGTACCTGCAGCCTATCTCCAATACATGTCTGGGGTGGGTGACAGCTAGATTTTCTGCATTCCCTCTAGACAGCCACAAACGCAGGAAGCTTAGATGTGCCTGAGTACACATCTGCATACTGATGGCTCTTCCTGGGCAGGAAGAGAGGGAGGGGGCTGACACTGACACCTGAAAAGGTAGTGCCCTGTCTCCACACAAAGGGCTGATTACCTTGTACTGATAGCCTGGAGCCTTAAGAACCTGATCCATTGGACCTGCACATCGCCACCTCAGCAGTGTGGCGAGCTTGACACATCTCGATTGTGCAGAGAAACCCAGCACATCCCATCGGAACCAACAACTCTCGGCTTCGATGCTTCATCTTCGGAATCGACGCATCGCAACCAATGAGGGATCGCTCGATGAGAAAAGTTTCATTTTGCAAATATACGGTAATGGTCAGGACTTCAAAGGAGACAGATATGACAGGTAGGAAAACCTTAGCTCAGGTATTCTTTCATAGGTATATTGCATCGTTCGAAGACAGATATTCAAAAGTACAGATTGCTGCACCCAACACTAAACACGCGGATTATATTTGTGGCCGCTTGCCATATTCCCCATCGGTCAGAACGTTCTTGATGTTCTCTTAGCTATTCAACAAGTGTATGAAAGTCACAGCACTGCACATACCGGCGGATGGGACACCAGCATGCTTACATTAGTTTCAAAGGTAGATTTGCTCTTAGAGTTCGATGAATGTAGGCCACGTCCAGAAGGATCCTCAGACACCCCCCAACTTACATCCACAAACTGGAAGAAGTTGGATTTAGCACAGTGAGTGCACTAAAGTTGCAGGAAAGGCATGTCTTCCTGAGCGTCATGTAGCTGTCATAGGAGGCGCTACTAAAGTTTCACTTAGCATGCATTTAGTAAGGACTTCGAGGGAGGCAGGTACTTGACAGGTAGTAAAAAATTTAATCTAGATTATTTTCATTTGTGATGTTGTGAAGCTTGCCAGGCACCTGCCCACAACATGCCTGACCGTATGTGTATATAGAGGTTTGTTTGTGATGTGTTTGAATGCAAGCTGGTTGATGATTGTGTAAGGGGTATGTGATTAGGGATTCAGTTGTGCTCTGTATTAATGTGATGGGCTCTTAAGTGGCAGTGGTATGTTGATGTGAATGACCATTAAAGTGATTGATGTCTTGATATGGTTCACGGTTCACCTTCAGTAGTCATGGGTTTAATCTTCTGATACTAATATTAGTAGTTGCTCCTTTAACTTAGCACTACTGATGTAAGTTTGTATATCAGGAGCGGATGGACTCCAAAGGAACAATAACAACCCCTCACATTTTTGAGAACTGAACACCCAAAGTTGTCTAGGGTGGTGTAACTTGCATTGATCCCACTGACTTCTCCTCAATGCCTATCAAACTTCAAACATTGTCCAAATTACTAAAATCCTGCATTTTCCATACATTACTGTGCGGGAAAGTTCTGGAATTAGTGGAGATCTTCAACCACTTAGCGTTCTCACACATCTTTGGATAAAAATGGTACCCCACTTCGGTGAGTGGGACTTATGCCTGAAATTAGAAAGGCAACAAAATACAACATGGACAATTAGTTTTTCGTCCTCAAAGCCAGTGATGTTTTTGTAATGCAGGTAGCTGTTGGACGCAGGACTGGATGCCACCGAGAGAAACCTACAAAACACAGACATTTCCAAAAACTAGACAGCCACTGGAGTGTAGGGTGGTGTGTCTTGCGTGGATCTCACTAGGTTTTTTACCCAGAATTCCTTGCACACTTAACCCTTGGCTTATAAAACACATTTTTCTCACATTTCTGAGAGGGAAAGTTCTGGAATATGCAGGGATTCACAAATTTTGTACCACTCAACAACATGCATTTTTTTAAAATTAGACACCCAGGGGATTCGAAGGTAGTGTGCCTAGAGTGGATTCTACAATGTGTTTGTACCCACAATGCCCCGCCAACCCAAACCTCTGCTTAAAATCACACATTTTTCTTACATTTTTGTGATGGAAAGGAAGGCAACTGACATACTAAGGGAGGCAACTGGCGTACAAGAGACAATTTAAGGGCAAGATTCCTCACCAGCCATCCACCTCCTAGGATACAACCTAACAATTTTAGCAACCAAGGTATGAATGGGTTCGAAATCCCAATCCAAAACAGATTTGAAATTCTATCAGGCCTAGAGGCCTGTGATTGACTTAAGGCAACTGAAGATCAGGGAAGGGGGAGACCGAATGCCCTGGGAGTCAAAGAAGTTAGCCTGGGCAAGAGGAGTTCTAATAATGTCATTATCTGGAATATTGCCGGCTCAGCTGCCAAGATGCAGGATTGTAATTGGATTATTTATATTAGGCAGTACCTGATAATCTGTTTACAGGAAACATGGTATGTTGAATGTAACCATTTTTTAGAAGGGTATAAGGCATATTTTGTCCCAGCCACTGCAACCAAATGTAAATGTAAATGTAAATGAAAATGTAGTTGAGCTTATATAGCGCACAGCTACCCGCAGTGGGTGTCCCGGCGCTTGCTTAGGGAACCCGTCCTGATATTCCCCTGTGTGATAGCCCCAGCAGGTATCCACAAGGTGAAAGTCAGGCATCCCGCTGCGAGGGGCCGTTGTGGAGATTAAGCAAGCTATTGCCCAGAGTCGCAGAGTGTGAACCCATGAGTCGAGAAGGCACCGGAGCGAGAATTATTGAGTCCGTGGAATTTTTGAGCCCGAGACCCGCCGAGGCGGGGAATTGAACCCTGGTCCAGGACCGATCTCAGCTTCCGGGTCTGCCGCCTCTAACCCCTGAGCCACACTTCTCCACCATTAGGGGGAGACCATAGGGGGGGCTGGTCATATATATCTCTGTACCACTAACTTGTAAAGTGCGTAGAGTACCATCTGCCAATCCTGGCATTCTTAGTTTAACTTTAAATGGAGAAAACTGTTTAGCTTGTCTGGTAAATGTTTACAATTCAGTTAATTCATGCTCAGACTCTAGTCATGTATCTGCTTTGAATGTTTTTATTAGCATGCCAATGAATCATAGCCTGCATAATCTTATGGTTATGGGTGACTTTAATGTACACCCTTGTGGTGACCCCCTATTTAAATGTATCCTAGATCTAAATTGCTCACGTTCTCATGGCTTACATTTTGAACATTCGATTGAGGGGGAGATTTTTAATGATATGCTGAATGATTTGGATATGACACCAACCATAGCTTTGATGGATCCCTCCAAAAGATTTGAGACACCTACTTTTAAGGGTCATGGGAAAGGAACATTTATTGATTATGTGTTAATTTCATTATCTATGCAGACTTTTGTAGATTCCTTTTTAATCGAGGAGAGTGAATTTAGCGATCACAATCCTTTTACTTTGCGACTGCTTGGACCATGGATAGTTAAGGTAGGGCCGAACCCCAGTAAGGGAAGATTAAATACAATTGATGGTAGGCGCAGACTAAAATGGTCTAAGATTACCCCTGACCTGCTGTACAAAGATATTAAAGTAATGTGTGCAGACAAAATTATTACTTGCACCCAAGGAGGCATACAGCATATGAAGGTGCTTGGGGCATTCCAGTCACTCTCGGATAAGGTTAAGAAGTTGCTGTCTGCCTCAGCCAAAAATCAAGATATTAAGGGTCCAAAGTGGTTTAATCATGATTGCTCTAAAGCAGCCAGCAATCTTAGGGTGGCTTTAGCAGCTAAACCCAGAGAACAGGCGAATGTACAATTGTGTTGGAAGGAATATAAATCAACACTAGCCAAACGTAAAGAATCCCTAAGGATAGAAGCTTGGAACGAGTTACTGGACCCTAAAACTCTTAAGAACAGCTCCAAATTTTGGGGCGCAGTGAAAAAGCCTTTTCTTGTCCAGGAGACCTGTGACGGTCTTGAATGCCATATACCCAAGGAGGATTGCGAAGTACATTTCGAGCAATTGTACGATTGTCCTATGGAAGAAACGGCTAGTCCGGCACCTGCTAATAATGGAAATATAATTAGAATTGACAGGGGTGAAATCCTTGAGGGTATCATGGGATTAACAGCCGGGAAAGCACCCGGACCAGATAGGATTCCTCCGGACTTATTTAAGTCTGAGCCCTCTTTTTGGGCTCCTATTTTGGAGTCTGTTTTTAATGCTGCAGTGCAAAGTGGATGCCCCCAATCTTGGGGTGTCTCCACAATTGTCCCTGTCTTTAAAAAAGGGGACAAAAGTAGCCCACATTGCAATAGACCTATTTCACTTATCGATTCCACTGTGAAAATAATAGGAAGGATACTACTGCAAAGACTCTCAGCCTGGGTGGAGGAAAATAACATCATGTTCATCTCCCAGTATGGATTCTGCAGTGTTCGCTCAACAACAACCCAATGCCTTAACCTTTTCTTAATCTTAAGTAAATATACAGTAGCTCATAAGGGTACCATCCACCTCGCCTTCATGGATCTGTTTTCAGCTTTTGACTATGTGAACAGGCGTAAGCTGGGCAGTCCATGAGGGCAAAGGGGATGGATAGTGGTATTGTTGACTTCCTTATAGACCTTCATAGCAATACTAGAGCTAATGTTAGATTCTCTCAAGATCTCAGCGTGACAAATATTTTTAATATTAGAAAAGGAGTACGACAAGGATGTATTTTGGCTCCTTTTCTTTTTAACTTCTACATTAATGACCTGGATGGCGTTTTACAGGAGGTGTCAGCTGACTGTCCTAGAGTCGGTCGCCAGAGTATTCCAGTCCTATTATATGCAGATGATGCAGAACACATATCAAGGACTGAAAGGGGCCTCCAAGCTCTTTTAAATGCTTTTAAGTCCTTCATGACAGATAGAGACTTAATGATTAATAATTCCAACTCATTTGTCATGGAAGTAGGTCAACAACCCAGAAGGAACTTTTTATTCAAAGTAGATGAAGCAGTAATCCCCACATCAAAGACGTTCTCCTATCTCGGGGTTCTTTTTGACACCAAATTAAATTGGGGCCCGCATCTTCTTAAAAAGAAAGGAGAACTGATCAGGGTGAACGAATCTATTTTTAATTTTGTATCCAAATTGGGGAAAAAACCAACTGGCGCCATGCTGCAATTATATAATGCCAAATCAGTAGCCACGGCTGTATATGGCAGGAAAATATGAGGGGTATGTCGCAGGAGAGCAGCTCCAGATTGTGTAAAATTCTTTCATGAAGCGCCTCCTGTGTGTCTCCTCGGGCACGTCCAATCTAGCAGTCCATGAAGAATTGGGGACACAATATATAAGCGATATTTTTTCCCTATGTCCCCTGACCTGTTGGGTAAAACTCTGGCTAAATCCTGATATTCCATTGACGCACTTAATTGTGAAAGATTGTTTGTCTCAGGATAATGCAATGGCCATCCCTTGGATGAAATATCTGAAGTCTAGTTTTTCTAGATTGGGGCATTCCGAATTGTTTGAAAACCCTAGTAGCATTGTCAAGGGGGACCTGGAGGCAACAAAACTGGCCTACCTCATGGATAGGAAGAAGCAGAGGGAAGCCATGAGACCCAGAAGCCGAGTGTCAGAAAATATGTTATGCTGAAAACATGTGCATCCATTGAGCCTTATTTAATGGGCTCTCTGACCTCTCATGAAATTTTTTTATTGACTAGATTCAGGTTGAATTTCTTTCATCTTTTGCTTTTTAGGCCAAGAACTGCTAGTTTTAGTAAAGTTGCAGCTCCCTGCGGCTGCGACTGAAAGTCTCCCCAGGATATGCTGCATGTTATACTTTTATGTAGCTTTTATGAATACCCCCGAAAACGCTATCTGGTGACACTTTTAAGAAATCTTAATTTTACTCAGATCAGACCGGCTTTGATGTACTTACAACTTTTGCACAATGATAGTATTCTCCATGTTCTTGAATTTTTTTAATTAACTGTTAAATACAGAAAATGCAAGGATTTGTAATGGTTTTTACTCAATGAAATCTTATTATGAAATTGCTGGTTCAACTTGGACTACTTATGTATTTTTCTGGGTTTTACGAAATGATGAAATTATACCTTTGCACCTTTGTATCATGCTATGATATGTTGTTTTTTAAAAGAATTATGAATCTTCTGTATTATTGTATTTGCACTTTTGACGTTTTTTAACCCCTTCGCTGCTGATGACGAGCTCAGCTCGTCATCAGCCACGGTGGTCGTGTGCGGATGACGAGCTGAGCTCGTCACATAACGCGGCTTTTGGGAAAAAGCCGCACAGCGGAAAAATAACCGCCGCAGCGATGCGGTTAACAAAAACCGTAATAAAGTTTTTATTGATTGTGATGGAAACTTCCATGATCTTCAGGCATCCACAAAATCCTACCACCCAGCGTTTCCTCACTTGTCCCGAGAAAAGTGCTACATCACTTGTGTGGATTGGCCTAAGTGCTGCAACAGAGCCTGATAAAATGAGTGTCAGTGGGAGTCATCACACAGAAACATAAACAAAAGGCATGGTTGTAGGCACACATTTAAGTTTTCAAAGCATTAAGGGTCAGAAAACTTTGTGGGATCTACTAAAGGCACATCACACTGGAATTACTTGGGTACCTAGTTTAAAAAAAAAAAGGCTTGTGGTGGTTGGTTTCCGGGGTGGCAGACGAGCCTAGCCCCTAATACCGCAGCAAACTCTGTCACTGATCTCAATAGTAGAATTGTAGGGCCTTGGATGGTTGGAAATTTGTGGTTCCCCACAGATTATGGAACTTTCCCTAAGAAATATGAGGAAAATGGGTTTTTCTATCCATAGTTTGAAGTTTGCAGGGGCATCTGGGTAAGAAAACCTCTTTCGATTTATGTAAGTCACACCACCTTAGACTCCCCAGGTGCCTAGGTTTTGGAATGTGAGGGTTTGGTAAGTTTCCCTGGGTGAGAGCTCAGCTGGAGTCAAAAATCCACAGCTATCCGAATTGCAAAAATGTGTTGGTTTTGGGCGAAAAAATGTGATCAATGATTCATTCTGGGTCTTTTCCTGTTGTGGACACTAGGCCTGCCCACACAAGTGGTTGCCATTTTTATCCAAAGATGAGTAAGAAAGCTGTGCTGTAGGACATTTGTAGATCTCTGTAAATTCTATAACTTTGAGGTTTGCAAGGAGTTCTGGGTAAGAAAACCTAGTGAGAACCACACATGTCACACAACACTGAAGTCCTCACTTTTGGTAGATTTCACCAGGTAATGGCTGAGCTGGGGTCAAAAATCCAAGTCATTCACATTGTAAAAAAACCTTTGATTTTGATTGATGAAATTTCAGAGTTCTAACCCATAACTGCTCCTAAAGGATGTATTGTGTGTACAGGTTTCCTTCATACCCATATTAACTCATCATATTTTTCCATATGAATTGCTGTATAATCAGTGCGCAATGAAAATTCATTGTAAGGTGCAGTAATGGTGCCCCTCTCCACCGCCAGAGCCAGCCGTGTGAAAGCTGCATCAAACATAGAAGCTCTGATGCTTCGAGAGGGCACACTGCGATGTTTCTGCTTCCAGCATATTTGCCCCCTGTGCGTGCCTCACCTGCCCTCTCTCCATGCATTTTTCACATGTTCCGACGCGTTTCGAAGCCAGCAGGACTCTAAATCATGGAATCTTCACAAAAAGGCAATCAGACTCGCCTTCTGAATTCAAAACATCTTTTTATTGAATTCGACCACCCTTAGTGGGCGTGGCTGACTGACATCATCAGTCGGCATGCTGGTCATAGTAGTCCGTGAAGGTGAGTTCTTGAAATTATCCTTGAGTAGGTGAGTTGCCTCTGTGTGTAATGAAAGTCAATGGAATAACCTTTAGTAGGGAAGGAAAGTCGGGCTGGAAGGCTATGCATCTCCTGGAGACATCGCGCTGCATGGTGAGGAAGGTTCCTCGCCACAGCTTTACTGCTTGTAGGTGTTCTTGCTACAACACTGCAATTGGTGCTCCTCTCCAGGGCCAGACCCAGCCATGTGAAATCTGTATCAAACAAATAAGCTCTGATGCTTCGAGAGGGCACACTGCAAGGTTTCTGCTTCCAGAATATTGGCCCCCTGTGCATGCCTCTCCTGCCCTCTCTCCATGTATTTTTCACATTTTACGACGCGTTTCGAGGCCAGCACGCCTCTTAATCATGGAATCTTCACAAAGAGGCAATCAGACTCGCCTTCTGAATTCAAAACATCTTTTTATTGAATCGACCGCCCTTAGTGGGCGTGGCTGACTGACATCATCAGTCGGCATGCTGGTCATAGTAGTCCATGAAGGTGAGCTCTTGAAATTATCCTTGAGTAGGTTAGTTGCCTATGCGTGTAATGAAAGTCAATTTAATAACCTTTAGTAGGGAAGGAAAGTCGGGCTGGAAGGCTATGCATCTCCTGGAGACATTGTGCTGCATGGTAAGGAAGGTTCTTCGCCACAGCTTTACTGCTTGTAGGTGTTCTTGCTACATTGCTGTAATGGTGCTCCTCTCCTCGGCCGGAGCCAGCCGTGTGAAATCTGCATCAAACAAAGAAGCTCTGTTGCATCGAGAGGGCACACTGCGATATTTCTGCTTCCAGCATATTGGCCCCCTGGGCGTGCCTCGCCTGCTCTCTCTCCATGTATTTGTCACATGTTCTGACGCGTTTTGAGGCCAGCACACCTCTTAATCATGGAATCTTCACAAACAGGCAATCAGACTCGCCTTCTGAATTCAAAACATCTTTTTATTGAATTTGACCACCTTTAGTGGGCGTGGCTGACTGACATTATCAGTCAGCATGCTGGTCATAGTAGTCTGTGAAGGTGAGTTCTTGAAATTATCCTTGAGTAGGTGAGTTGCCTCTGTGTGTAATGAAAGTCAATGTAATAACCTTTAGTAGGGAAGGAAAGTCGGGCTGGAAGGCTATTCATCTCCTGGAGACATTGCGCTGCATGGTAAGGAAGGTTCCTCGCCACAGCTTTACTGCTTGTAGGTGTTCTTGCTACAATGCTGTAATGGTGCTCCTCTCCACGGCCAGAGCCAGCCGTGCGAAATCTGCATCAAACAAAGAAGCTCTCTTGCTTCGAGAGGGCACACTGCGATGTTTCTGCTTCCAGCATATTGGCCCCCTGTGCGTGCCTCTCCTGCCCTCTCTCCATGTATTTTTCACATGTTCCGATGTGTTTCGATGCCAGAACGCCTCTTAATCATGGAATATTCACGAAGGGGCAATTAGACTCGCCTTCTGAATTCAAAACATTTTTTTTATTGAATGTGACCGCCCTTAGTGGGCGTGGCTGACTGACATCATCAGTCAGCATGCTGGTCATAGTAGTCTGTGAAGGTGAGTTCTTGAAATTATCCTTGAGTAGGTGAGTTGCCTCTGTGTGTAATGAAAGTGAATGTAATAACCTTTAGTAGGGAAGGAAAGCCGGGCTGGAAGGCTATGCATCTCCTGGAGACATCGCGCTGCATGGTAAGGAAGGTTCCTCGCCACAGCTTTACTGCTTGTAGGTGTTCTTGCTACAACGATGCAATTGGTGCTCCTCTCCAGGGCCAGAGCCAGCCATGTGAAATCTGTATCAAACAAAGAAGCTCTGATGCTTCGAGAGGGCACACTGCGATGTTTCTGCTTCCAGAATATTGGCCCCCTGTGCGTGCCTCTCCTGCCCTCTCGCCATGTATTATTCACATTTTCCGACGCGTTTCGAGGCCAGCACGCCTCTTAATCATGGAATCTTCACAAAGAGGCAATCAGACTCGCCTTCTGAATTCAAAACATATTTTTATTGAATCGACCGCCCTCAGAGGGCGTGGCTGACTGACATCATCAGTCGGCATGCTGGTCATAGTAGTCTGTGAAGGTCAGCTCTTGAAATTATCCTTGAGTAGGTGAGTTGCCAATGTGTGTAATTAAAATCAATGTAATAATCTTTAGTAGGGAAGGAAATTCGGGCTCGAAGGCTTTGCATCTCCTGGAGACATCGCACTGCATGGTAAGGATGGTTCCTCACCACAGCTTTACTGCTTGTAGGTGTTCTTGCTACAACGCTGTAATGGTGCTCCTCTCCAGGGCCAGAGCGAGCCGTGTGAAATCTGCATCAAACAAAGAAGCTTTGTTGCTTCGAGAGGAAACACTGTGATGTTTCTGCTTCCAGAATATTGGCCCCCTGTGCGTGCCTCTCCTGCCCTCTCTCCATGTATTTTTCACATTTTCCGACGCGTTTCGAGGCCAGCACGCCTCTTAATCATGGAATCTTCACAAAGAGGCAATCAGACTCGCCTTCTGAATTCAAAACATATTTCTATTGAATCGACCACCCTTAGTGGGCGTGGCTGACTGACATCATCAGTCGGCATGTAGTCCGTGAAGTTGAGCTCTTGAAATTATCCTTGAGTAGGGGAGTCTGCATCAAACAAAGAAGCTCTGTTGCTTCGAGAGGGAACACTGCGATATAAGTACTAACTAAAGTTAGTATGTATATTTTGAAAAGATTTGATAAAAAAGGTTATTAAAACCAACATATTTACTCCTAAAAAATGAATAACATAACATAGTTTTAAAAATATTATACAGATTTATAAAATATAGAAATAAATGTATTTAGTTAGAGTAATAAAAATCACTACAGATGTGTAACTGCTAATAAGGATACAATTAAAAAATAACAACATAAATGTCAAACCGCATACTTGCTGTCTATACAACATTGGGATACAAATTAATTAATATTTTATTACAGTTTTTATTACACTTTCCAAAATTCTTTAAATAATACAACACAACCAAAATATAAAAGTCTATGTACAACTATAAAAAAACAAAAAAATATATATTATTTACAACTTTACCAACATTAATAAAAATAATAAAATAATCACTCCAATGCAAGCAGTGCATATACCTGAGGAAAAAAAAAAAAAAATATATATATATATATATATATATATATATATATATATATATATATATATATATATATATATATATATATATATATATATATATATATATATGTATATTCACTGAAAAAACCATTGGTTATAGACCATATATAGTTAGGGATTAGCATTTACAAAACCTTAATTTACTCGCAAAAAACCATAGAAATTCGCATATATAGTAAGTTGCAATAACTATATATCGCGCACCCCCAATCCACTGCTGATGATGTCACATATTACATCATTCATGACATGGTCAGTGACATCACTGATGACATCACTGATGACATCTCAAATGACATCACTGATGACATCTCAAATGACATCACTGATGACATCTCAAATGACATCACTGATGACATCACTGATGACAACATCCAGTGACTGTATGTTTCTGTAAAGTTAAAATATGTCTTACATATTGAAGAATGAGTGGATGTATAAGTGTTTGGATGAAGGATTTAGTAGGTGCATGATTGACTGTATCAGAGAATGATTAAATGTGTCTCACTGAGTGCATGGGTTAGTGACTAAACTGTCTTAATTTGTGCATCATTATTTCTGTAGTTCTGTAAACTGCTGCATGTGTTGATCAGTAGCTATATGAGTAACTATATGGGTTATTGATTGGCTGCCCAAATATTTGTATGGGAGAGTGTGTGTGTGGGGGTGGCTGGGAGGTATGTGACTCTGTGCAAAGATGTGTGAGCAGTTGATTCAGTAGATGTATGGGTTCAAAAGTGCATGTGGAAACAGCTGTATGGGCGGTTGACTGTCTGCATGAGTGTATTGGTGAGTGATTGGATTTCTCAGTGCTACATGTCAAAGTAAGTACATATGTAAAACACAGTACATGTAGGAGTTGACATATATAAATAACTGTGCATAAGAGCCAGTGAATGTGTGAGTGGCTGTATGGATCATTGTGAACTTGTATCAGTGATTGTATAGGAGAGTAAATATGTGTTAGTATATGTTTGATTAAGTAAGGTGTGTATAACTGTATAGTTGAGGAAATGGAGGTGTGATTGATTCTTTGCATGACTGACTAGGTGTGTGAGTAACTCCATGGATGAGTGACAGTCTGTGAGTGTCTGTTTACACTGATTGTATCTAAGAATATATTACAGTCTGAAGAGGTTCATCGTATTATCACATGAATGATATCATCAGTGATGTGATCAGTAATGTCAAATGAGATGTTATCAGTGATTTCATCAGTGATGTCATTTGAGATGTCATCAGTGATGTCATTTGAGATGTCATCAGTGATGTCATTAGTGATGTCACTGACCATGTCATAAATGATGTAATATGTGACATCATCAGCAGTGGATTGCGGGTGCGCGATATATAGTTATTGCAACTAACTATATATGCGAATTTCTATGGTTTTGTGCAAGTAAATTAAGGTTTTGTAAATGCTAATTCCTAACTATATATGGTCTATAACCAATGGTTTTTTCAGTGAATTTTCATGGTTTTGTAAATGCAAATTCCTAACTATATATGGTCTATAACCTATGGTTTTTTCAGTGAATTTCATTGGATTTTTAAAAGCTAATATCTATAGCTGTAAAATATATTCTTTATTACGTGACGTATCACGTAGCCACGTGAGACGCCTCATGACGAGTCGCATAAACGTGACGTATCGTCTCTGCAGCGCAAACAAAACCCGTAACGTAAGCGCGCCAGAGCACGCTTACAGATATATATATTTTTTTTAACCTTAATTAGACAAAATCCACATGTGCACATATATTGAGGCCTTGCAAAGGCACATCAAACAAACAGTCCCTACAATTTTGCCAAGTTTGGTGCAAATCCATTCCTTTAAATTTTATTTTACTGTTTCTCTTGGTTTTCCCCTTGTTACGCTTACCGGAACGCTACCCGGTGCGCAAACCGGACGCTCCAAAAACACAAGATGTCGGACTCCCGTTACGCTGCCGGTTAGCTGCCCGGTTGGCGTACAGGGAAGCGCCTCTACCGCGAAAAATTGCAATTTTCTTTTTTTTTCTTTTGCCCCGCGGGGTACTTTAATATCCCCCTCATCAATCCTAGGGGGTCAGAAGGGGTCTACCTTGCCCCATTTCCTTCATTTCCCCCTTCGTTTTTCACCACCTCTTGTCCCTCGATCCTACCGAGAGACAAGATGGCGGCCGCTCCGGACTGTTTACAATGTTGACAGCCAATCAGCTTCTCCTCAGACTCCCGTTACGCTGCCAGTTAGCTGCCCAGTTAGCTGCCCGGTTCGCGTACCGGGACGCGCCTCTACAGCGAAAAATCGAATTTTTTAAAAAAATTTTTTGCCTCGCGGACCACTTTAATATCCCCCTCATCAATCCTAGGGGGTCAGGAGGGGTCTAACTTGCCCCCTTTCCTTCATTTCCCCCTTTGTTTTTCACCACCTCTTGTCTCTCGATCCTACCGAGAGACAAGATGGCGGCCGCTCCAGACTGTTTACAATGTTGACAGCCAATCAGCTTCTCCTCAGACTCCCGTTACGCTGCCGGTTAGCTGCCCGGTTCACGTACCGATTTGCGCCTCTACGACAAAAAATCGCAATTTTTTTTTTCCCCCGCGGGCCACTTTAATATCCCCCTCATCAATCCTAGGGGGTCAGAAGAGGTCTACCTTGCCCCCTTTCCTTCATTTCCCCCTTCGTTTTGGCCTCCTCTTGTCTCTCGATCCTACCGAGAGACAAGATGGCGGCCGCTCCGGACTGTTTAGAATGTTGACAGACACCGGAGAGCCAATCAGCTTCGCTTCGCAAAGCTCCGTTACGCAAAAAGTATGCGAACTGGTGCGCTATCCAGGACGCTGTCACAGATATATAAATTTTTTAAACGTTAATTTCTCAAAATCCACTGGAGCACATATATTGAGACCCTGCAAAGGCACATCGGGCTAACAGTCCCTACAATTTTGCCAAGTTTCGTGCAAATCCATTCAGCCGTTCGAGCTAAAAGTGAGGCCAAACGCCCTATGGAAAAATGAATGGGAAAAACGCGTTTTGAGACCCCCCTTTTTTCTCGGCCCCCTTTGACAAAACCCCCCCAAATTTTCAGGGGCTGATCAGAAACAAAATGTGCCATTTTCCTGAAAATTTCAGCCGATTCCGTCCACAAACGCCAAAGTTATTAGACATAGAATTTTCAAAAGTTCCATAGAGAAAAAATCCTAACTATATATACCTACTGGCGACCGCCAGTAGGTAATATATATATATATATATATATATACACATACATACATATATATATATATATATATATATATATATATATATATATATATATATATATATATATATATATATATACACATACATATATATATATAAATTCACTGAAAAAACATAGGTTTTAGGAATGTTATAGTTAACTGGACATTTCACTCATACAAAACCACTGAAATTCCTCTGTTATAGTTAGTTGCACTAACTGTAACTCTCGCACTTGCAATCCACTGGTGATGATGTCACATATTACATCATTCATGACATGGTCAGTGACACCACTGATGACATCACTGATGATATCTCAAATGACATCACTGATGACATCATCCAGTTAATGTGGTTTAGATCCATATTTAAATATGTATTATATGTAGCAATCTGCATTGAAGAATGAGTGGATGTATAAGTGTCTAGAAGGACGATTTAGTAGCAGTGTGATTGACTATTTACTTGACTAATTTATAGTGTCCCACTAAATATATTGGATAGTGACTAAACTGTGTGAATATCTGTATTACTTTCTCAATTGTTGTGTAAACTGCTGCACCAGTTACTTACTAGCTATGTGAAAGTCTATATTAGTTATTGGTTATTTGTATGGGAGAGTGAATCTGTATGTAGTTCGGTGGGGTGTTTGTGACTTCCCAAAGATGTGTCAATAGTTGATTCAATAGATATATGATGTTAAGACTACATGTTATAATACTTGTTTGGGTGAGTAAATAGGTATATGGATGTCCTGATGTGCAAATATATCTCTTAATGGTACATGTCCAAAAAACTAGAATTATAAAAAGGCAGTCTATATGACATATGTTGAATATAAATAAGTATACGTAAGACTCAGTGATTGCATGAGTGACTGTATAGATAACTGTATACTTGTAATAGTAATTTTATAACACACTAAGTATGAGTTACTATCTATATCATTAAATAAAGTGGTGTTTGTAGCTCAGTAAATATAAGTATGACCCATTGTTTGCATAAGTGAGCAGGATGAATGCATAAATAAGTAGGATGTGTGCTGGTATGTAATGTCAATATAGTTCTATTGATCATTGACAGCATGTATGAATGAATCTATATATAATCGAATACATTTTTTTGTACATCTAAGAATGACTGAATGGGGTTTTAGATACTTGTATTAGTCAGTGGATTCTAATATGGTACTCTATATTTTATAGTGAGTGATGAAAGATTATAGTAGTGTATGATGAGGTGTATCTGATTGTCAAATGGATGATGTCATCAGTGATGTCATCGGTGATGTCATCAGTGATGTCACTGAATTTAACCGTAATTTTCAAAGAAACTACTGAGCAGATTGACATCAGATATGCCAAAGGCACAAGTCGGAACTGAGGACTACCTCTCTGCCAAATTTGGTGTAATTCCATTCAGCCGTTCGAGCTGTAGCCGTGGCTAAAGGTTCTATGGGAAATTGCATGGCGAGAACATGTTTTGGGACCCCCCTTTTTTCTCTGCCCCCGCTTCACCAACCACCCCCATACTTTAGGGGAAGTAGCAGAACTGAGCTTGCCAAGCGTCTGGAAAATTTCAATAAGATTCATCAATCAACGCCAAAGTTATTCCAAATAGAATGTTGCGGTTTTCTTATGGATAATAGGTCCTAACTATAACTACCTACTGGTGAACGCCTGCGTCTAATCAATGTGTTGTTTCCGAATGAATATTTTTTATTCGGGTTCCCCCTAGAAAGTTCCATGCCACAGATTAGGCAAGTCACCTTGGCTGCATTTACTTTTTTCTTCCCCTCTGGGATCGAAAAAAACTCCCATATAATGTGTGGTCTTGGCTGGTATGGGGTATTGTGTTCTTCAAGCCATCTTCTCCTCCCCTCCTCCTCCTCCTCCTCCTCCTCCTCCTCCTCCTCCTCCTCCTCCTCTTCCTCCTCTTGTTGACCACCAATGTAGTCTTGTGGTGGTCCTCTTGGTGGTTGTGGTGGTGGTGGTGGTACAGATGCACCAGCTGCTGCTGCTACTGAAGCCAATTTATAGATCAAAAAGGTACAGAGAGGTACAATCAGGTCTTCCTTAGTCAAATGACAAAGTCAGAATAAGGAAAAAAGGTGGGATCTTTCATCATTTGGAAAAAAAAAGGCCTGAACCAATGAGAAGTGTTATTTTCAGGTCACAAGACCAGGGATTTCATCATTATGAAACTAAAACTGTTCTGCACCAATTAAAAGTGTTATTTTCAGGTCACATGACCGACGCGCTTACCCGCCCCGTGTCGCGTTGCGTAAGCGCGTCGGATGTTTACGTTGCGCAAGCGTATTCGCTCGAGTGCTTCCGGGTGCGCTTACGCCGTGCGTATCACGCGGACGCGGCTACGCGATACGTCACGATCATGTTTTCGTTCACGACATTGGCGCTAACGGGACGCTTCCCGGATCACGCACCGGGGCGCTTCAAATGACTACGCTCTCCGGGGAGCTCACCGGGGCGCGCCCAGGGAGCGCTCCAGGGTAAAAAAAAAATGTTTTAAATACAAATAAAATATAGGATTCAATCATTTTCAAAAATATTACATTTAATAGCTATAGACATTTGCTATTAACCAAATTTTGAAATTCAAAGAAAAAAACATAGGTTTGGGGCCTTATATATAGTTAGGAATTAGCATTTAAAAAACCTATGAAATTCACTGAAAAAACCATAGGTTTCACACCAGTTATAGTTAGGAATTAGCATTTAAAAAACCTATTAAATTCACTGAAAAAAACATAGGTTTCACACCAGTTATAGTTAGCTGGAAATTTTACTGACATAAAACAATTGAAATTCCACGTTATAGTTAGTTGGACTTACTATAACTTGCGCGTGTAATGCACTGCTGATGACGTCACATATTACATCACTCATGACATGGTCAGTGACATCACTCATGACATCACTGAAGACACCATCTTTGTGACAGAGTGACAGACCTCCTTTCAGTGTAATGTAACCCTTAAAAAACATATTCGAAAATAGAAATTAACATTTTCAAAAAAATGGAGATATCCATACCAGTTACAACAACCAATTCAGTAATACCACCATCTATATACACATCTACTCATTCACCAACAGTTCTATATAGTCACTCATACATATACTCACTCATCATATGTAGTGATACACCTATACATCCTGTTACACACCGACAGTCATCCAAAAGTTACTCACCCACATAATCACACATGCAAATAAACTATTGAACATCCATTTATTTGCATATACAGCTATACACACACTACCACCTTACTTCTAAGTAAACTTACACATACTTACTCTTTTAAATAATCACTTATAGAAACACATACTTATTTAAACAAGAACTCTTTCAATCTCTCACTCTCACATATACTCACTTATATACATCAATACTCACATATACTAGATTAAAACATATGTCGTTACTGATAAAGACACTAGTGAGACAGTCATTCACTCACTAACACACACATATACACACTCATCCACCCATACAGTCCTGCACATATGCTGTCTTCAAAACACATACAAACAGTGAGCCAGTCATTGATGCATCTATGTGCTAAGTAACACCCCCACTAAACCATACAGAGACTCATACTGATACTAAAAAAACATCTAATAACCCATATACACAAACATGTAGCTACTCACCAACCCATGCAGCCAATTCTACACAAAGTGAAACACTGATACATATATTTAAATATTTAAACATTACTCGCTAATATATGTATTCACTAAGATACACTTAATAAGCCAGTTAACCATTAATTTTCTTTTTTTTAAAACATTCATTAAAACACTTATTTAAACATTTATTCTTCCATCGACCTTTACATATACATATATAAAACATATTTATTTTTCAGAAAGACACACATTCACTGGATGGTGTCATCAGTAGGCATGGGCGGATTTTGCGGATTTGCAATCCGCGAATTTGCGGATTTGCGGATTTGCGGATTGCGAAAATCCGCAAAATCCGCGAATCCTCGCGGATTTTGCGGATTTAATTTTTTGGGGTGTTCGCACGGGTTTCTGCAAGTTCGCGAGGGTTTTGTGCAATTTCGCAAATTGCGAACTTACTTGTCCGGTCGCCAGTTTTGCGAACTTGTTGTTTCTACGTGCCCAGCCTGTTTGCAAGCCTTTCTTCATCACTGCCACCCTCTGTCACCACTGGCACTCTCTTTGTTCACCCATGCCACCCTCGGGCTCACCCATGTCACCCTCTGTATCATCACAGCACCCTCTGGTTCACCAGTGTACATTATTGGGGCAAACAAAGCACTGCCATCCTCTGTCAACACTGGCACTCTGGTTTACCCATGACACCCTCTGGCTGTCACACCCATGCCACCCTCGGTGTCATCACAGCACCCTGACTCAACCTGGGCACAAGGGGTGAAAGCAAGGAAAAATGGGTGCAGGCCTATGGCACAAAGCTCACTGCCTGCCTTCAAAATGGCCGCTTGACCCCCATCCACATGGCCAGGAGGACCATGCTTCAAAATGGCCCCACCCAACATAGCCAGCCCCCAACCCCTACTCCAAAAAGTCAAAAAAGACAACACAAATCACCACAATCCAATGCCATCCATCAAGTTTCAGAAGGTTTATGCTGCCTGCTGGTGGTTTTCTGGTGCAGAATTGCACTTTTTGCAATTTAGCGAGTGCGAGATTGTTGCTTCACGACGCGAACGCGGCAAAATACCCGCTAAATCACCAAAACCACCCCAAAAGTCGGAAAACACACACAAAAATCACCACAAAGAAAATCAACTTATCAACTTATTTGTGAAATCAAATTTCGAATCCAAAAGTTATTGCAAATGGCCCACCACCAACATAGCCAGCCCCCAACACCACCCCAAAAGTCGATTAACACACACAAAAATCACCACAAACAACATCAACTTATCAACTTACTTGTGAAATCAAATTTTGAATCCAAAAGGCCTCAAATCCAAATATCCAGCAGCATCCACAAAAAGTAATCCTTCCCAGTCAAGATCGAATCCAAAATGGCCAGGAAAGGAAACAGGAACAGGAAGTTGGAGACTGGGGCACTTCCTTCACCCCTCCCCAATGGGAGGAACTTGCTGGACAGGAACAGGAAGTTGGAGACTGGGCCACTTCCTTCCTTCACTCCTCCGCCATTTTTGTAATTTCGCGAGTGCGAGATTGTTGCTGCCCGCGCCGCGGGCCGCGAGCAGTGCGAACACAAGCAAAAAATCCGCAGCGCGCGGATTTGCGGATTTTGCGGGAAATCCGCGAATCTCGCGGATTGCGGATTTACCGAAAATCCGCAAAATCCGCGAGCGGAACGGATTTTACGCCCATGCCTAGTCATCAGTGATATTATGAGTGATGTCACTGACCATGTCATGAGTGGTGTAATATGTGAGGTCATCAGCAGTGCATTACACGAGCAAGTTATAGTGAGTCCGACTAACTATAACGTGGAATTTCAATGGTTTTATGTCAGTAAAATTTCCAGCTAACTATAACTGGTGTGAAACCAATGGTTTTTTCTGTGAAATATATATATATATATATATATATATATATATATATATATATATATATATATATATATATATGTGTGTGTGTATATATATATATATATATGTGTGTGTGTATATATATATATATATATATATATATATATATATATATATATATATATATATATATATATATATATATATATATATATATATATATATATATATATATATATATATATATATTAACGCTCCAAAGTCCTTCCCACTCCTGGAAAAGAATACGACAGCACTCGAGGTTGAGGGTTACAAACGCGCTAGATTTTATTTAGCGGAGGGGTGCACACAGACGCGTTTCGGCGGTCTGCCTTCGTCAGTGTGTGATGCACTGTGTTTGTTTCCGACATTGTTTTAAACAAGCATAATCACTCCCACTTCCAGTCAGGCATGGACACAAACAAGGGGACTTGCGCCTCGCAAGAAACAAATGCGGCCATCTTGTAGTGTATGATATATGTAACACAGAATAGCAAATCGCATAGTAAAGCCCACAGATGGGCAATCGCATTATTCCATGCGTGGCGTGTCAAAATAAAAGAAACGTCATAGATAGACATAAACCATACAGCCGTGGATCGGCTAATGTCCCCATATACAATACATAGTCCAAATCACCTGTACACAGAAAGAAATTAAGTCACTTCCCAAACCACAGCCAAAAGATGGGCGTAGCTAAAAGGGGAGAAAAAGTGGGATATATATGGAGTGAGATGCGTCGCATGCAACAACAGAAGGGGCATGTATAATTATTCACAATATATCAATCGTATTTCATATGAAAATTGTAACATGAGTTCAAAAATGGAACATATGTGATTAAAGTGCATCTTATATACAGTGGAAAACTAAATATGTGGGAGACATCTAAATTGTACCCATGAGTTATTCCCTGATCGGATTTAAATTCATTCGATCTGGATCACACAGTATTTGTAATATTTCCTAGATTCGCAGTAGGAAGTTGTACAACAAGACAGGTGCTGTGAGTTAAATAGCAACATGAAGAGTCTCTCACACAATTAATATATACATGACAAAAGATCAGATAGGAGTTTCAGAGCTATTATGTGCGTTGGTATACAATTATTCCATATATGATGATGTTGAAGAGTTCTAATTACAGTTTGATAAGATGAACTATCATCTTGGAGTAGTATATACCAAATGTTGTTCTCTACTCATTTCCCTAGATGGAAAGCCATCTCCTCCCCACTGTTAAGACCTTTGGGATGTTTCGTACACAGATCGATAATATATCGGGACTCTAGTCTCCTTAATCTGCGTAGGCGGTCACCTCCACGTATATTCGGGGGTACAATGTCGAGGCCGAAATACTGAAGCTTATTCCGGTCTCGATTGTGGGCCTCCGCAAAGTGACGAGCCACCGGATAGGTCTGATCTATTTTGTCGATGGCTCGCATATGTTCTAATATTCTGAGCTTGATCTCCTTGATCGTGCTCCCGATGTAGCGTAAGCCACAGGGGCACTGCAAGCAATAGACGGCATACTGTGTGCTGCAGGTGATGAATTCATTTATATACATTTTCCTGCCAGTTTCTGTTATTACATAAGAGAGAACACGTTTACTACCTGCGCACGCTTTACAGCGGCCGCAGGGGTAAAAGCCTCGTTGCTCCCTTAAAGTATTGGTTCTCAGGGACACTTTGTCTAGATGACTGTGCACTAGTATGTCGCCTAGTGATCTAGCTTTGCTGAAGGTTAGGAGTGGCTGGGTTGGAAGATCTTCTTTGAGCACACTATCGGTTAAGAGAATATGCCAGTTCTTCCGTAGCATAACTCTGAAGCTATCCGCTCCTGTTGAATAGGGAGTTATAACTCTGAACTTGCCCTTATTATCACCTGGCAAGCCTCTTCGATTGACCTGTTCAGAATTACTAGTAAGAAGGGACTGTCTTTCTATTCTCCTGACTCTATTGAGAGTGTTGTTAAGTATTCTCTCGCCATATCCCCTAGCTCTAAATCGGGATATGCATTCCGAAGCAGCCACTTCGAAATCAGAGGGTTTGGAGCAGTTCCTGCGAAGTCTCAGCAGTTCCCCATAGGGGATACTGTTGATTAGTTGGGGTGGATGGCTGCTGCTGGCATGCAGTGTGGAGTTGCCAGCAGTTTGTTTTCTGAAGAGGTTAGTGTGGAGGTGTCCGTCTTCTACATATATTTTGAGGTCCAGATAGTCCGCTGCCACCGGACTCACTGTTCCCGAAAATTGTAGATTGATTTGGTTATTATTTAGTACATTGATGTACTCCTGTGCTGTTTCAAGGTTGCCTTTCCACACAATGAAAAGGTCATCGATATATCGATGCCAACAGATGACCTTGCCCTCTTTGCATCCTACTATACAGCTCCTGGGTACCTGCTCCTCCCACCAGCCTACGAACAAGTTCGTGTAGCTGGGGGCAAAGCAGGTACCCATCGCCGTGCCAGACTTCTGGATGTATAACTGTTCCTCGAACAGGAAAATGTTATGTTTTAGACAGAATTCTACGAATTCCAGAATCATTAAATTGTGTCTGGAAAATCGTAGTTGGCGTTGTTCTAGTGCCCATTTCACAGCCTCTAATCCATGATTATGTTCAATAATTGTGTAGAGGCTAGTGATGTCTAATACCATCAAGAAATAATCCTGTTCCCACACCAAGTTATTCAATTTAGTCAAGAAGTCTTTCGTGTCTCGTACATACGAGTCCAGAGTAGACACCAAAGGAAATAGGGTGTGGTTCACAAAGCGAGACATATTCTCTGTAAGACTCCCAATAGAAGAAATGATCGGGCGGCCAGGTGGGCAGTCACGATTTTTGTGAAGTTTTGGGAGGTGGTAAAAAGTAGGAGTCATAGGGCAGGTAGTGCGTAAGAACAGATGTTCGTCTTTGCTCAGCATGCGTTGATTATACCATTTAGAGATAAGTTTGTCGTACTCTGTAATGCTCTGCTGGTAGATCTCATTAGTGCATTTGGTATAAAAGTTCTCATCTGAGAGTTGCCTTAATGCTTCCTTCGTGTAGTATTCACGAGTCATTAGAACCACGTTCCCGCCCTTATCAGAGGGCTTCACAATAATTTTCGTGTCTGTCGTTAGTCCTTTGAGGGCTAGTCTCTGTGGTTCCGTGATGTTCTGGTGGGGCTTTTGTTGATTAGTTTTGCGATACTTTAATAGATCCTCGTTCATAGCTTCCGAAAACACATCTATAGCATCCCAAGGGGATTGAGGAACGAAGGTGGACGCTGGTTTAAATCCACTGCTTTCACTTTCTTGTTCGATACCCTGCATTTCCGCTCTCTGGGCGGGATCCAGGTCTGCAAGGTTCTGTGTATGTTCCAGTTCCAGATCAGTTAGTATCTCTACTGAGCGTAAGTCTTTGCCGCTCAGTGCGTCTGTTGCTGTAATTCTTCGCCCTTGGTGTTCTTTATTTTGTAGATGCGGTCGCATTTTGAAGTGTTTATGTAATTTCAATTTGCGCGTGAAGCGGAACAGGTCTATTTTAGTTTGGGTGTATTCCAACTCACTATTTGGACAGAAAGTTAGTCCAAGGCTTAGGACTTGCTCTTCTTCCATTGTAAGCTCTCTGGTAGTGAGATTGACCACCGTTAAATGTATTGCCTCATTGTGGGTGCTGGGGTTTCCTGAGGGGTCGGTAGTGTTGTTCACTCCACTTGAATTGATGACTGTGGCTATTGTTTTTTGTTGGTGCGCTTCCGATTGGCCCAACGAGATATATATATATTACCTGCTGGCGGTCGCCAGTAGGTAGTTATAGTTAGGATTGTTTTCTATAGGAAATCTGCAACATTCTATTGGGAATAACTTTGGCGCCGGTTGAGAAATCTGCCTGTAATTTTCCTTAAATTTGCCTCGCTGCGCTCCGCTTCTTCCCTAAAAGTTTGGGGGGGATTCGTCAAGTGGGGACCGAGATAAAAGGGGGGTCCCAAAACGTGTTTTCCCCATGTTTATTTCCATAGGGAGGTTGGACTCACTTTTAGCCCGAACAGCTGAATGGATTTCAACAAAACTTGGCAAAATTGTAGGGACTGGTAGCCCGATGTGCCTTTGCTATGTCTCAAGATATGTGCTCCAGTGGATTTTGAGTAATTTAGGTTCAAAATATATATATATATCTGGACGGAGCCTAACCACACATCTGATCTGATTGTCTGTCAGCACTTCATCCAAGAAGTGTTGGCAGCCATCTTGGGACCAATAT
Source organism: Lissotriton vulgaris (assembly GCF_964263255.1). Classification (NCBI taxonomy): domain Eukaryota; kingdom Metazoa; phylum Chordata; class Amphibia; order Caudata; family Salamandridae; genus Lissotriton; species Lissotriton vulgaris. Next base: position 1,297,636,865 of record NC_141695.1, on the reverse strand, counting down.
ACATGATAGCACCTCATTAAAAAGCATTGTAGTTAATAGAGGGTTTTAGGATTTTGGTTACATTATAAATCATTTGTTGATGGTACCATACTCATTTTAGGACTTGTGGTGTGTTCTAAGGTGATTTTACCATGTGAAAAAGCCTTCTGCTGTGATATCATGAATCATGTTTGAAAGAAAACTAACATCTCATGATTTTCCAAAAATGGTTTGGAAGGGGATCTATAAGCTAAACTGAAAGCATATTTTCTGTAAATTCACATTATCTTTTTCAGTCTTGTGAGAATGAAGTCTGACATTCTCAGTAAAACATGTACATCCAACAAGGACAGAGACTGTCAGTTGATTCCTTTGTGTTCTACTGCAGCCTCCTAGAGTGTTCTAAAGAACAACTAGAGCGCTAACAGTCCTACTTATTACAAAGGTATAACACACCTGAAGCCATCGTGATGGGAATAAAGTGGTAACTCTTAAAACATTTAATTTAAAAAGGAACAAAATTAGAAAATGAGGGGTATATTATGCCATAGAAAGTATTATTAGTGCTGCAGAAAGAAAAATTAGGGCACATTTTGAGTGACTTCTCAAATCCTCTTCTATTTCATTAAAACATACTGACATGCAGTCTCCCAAGATGGCCACCAGAGACAAAAGAGCCCAAATGTAGCCCAAATAGCACCCAGATGTAGCCCAAGTATAGCCCAATGACAGAATGTCCCAGAGTGTTCTAAAGAACAACTAGAGCGCTAACAGTCTACTTATTACAAAGGTATGGCACACCTGAAGCCATCTTGATTGGAATAAAGTGGTAACTCTTAAAACATTTAATTTAAAAAGGAACAAAATGAGGGGGTATATTTTGCCATAGAAAGTATGATTAGTGCTGCAGAAAGAAAAATTAGGGCACATTTTGAGTGACTTCTCAAATCCTCTTCAATTTCATTAAAACATTCTGACATGCAGTCTCCCAAGATGGCCACCAGAGACAAAAGTGCCTAAATGTAGCCCAAATATCACCCAGATGTAGCCCAAGTATAGCCCAATGACAAAATGTCCCAGAGTGTTCTAAAGAACAACTAGAGCGCTAACAATCTTACTTATGACAAAAGTATCGCACACCAGAAGCCATCTTGATTGGAATGAAGTGGTAAGTCTGAAAACATTTAATTTAAAAAGGAACAAAATTAGGGGGTTCATTTTGCCATAGAAAGTATGATTAGTGCTTCAGAAAGAAAAATTAGGGATCATTTTGAGTGACTTCTCAAATCCTCTTTTATTTCATTAAAAAATTCTGACATGCAGACTGAAACATGCACTTTGAATACCAGCAGCAGACTTCCCTGGTGAGCAGTAGCTTTACTACAGTGATCTAATGAGCAACTAGAGTGCTAACATTCAGAATTTATGGCAAATGTGTGACATATCTGAATGCCTTCTTGATGGAACCAAAGTAAACAAGCATTGAAAATGCAATAGATCTCGCCCTTGTTTAAGTTAAAGCCATTCTGTGTGTAATGAGGTGGCTTTTTAGCTTTGCTTTTATTAGTGTTTTTTAAACTTTCATGTAAACAACATGCATCTGTATGCATATATGTATATGTATGCATGCATTTATATTTGTATTTATATAGATATACAGATTATATATGTTTATATATGTATGTATATATATATATTTTTGGAGGCTTTATTGATTTGCTGGTTGCGAGGTGTTGTGAGGTCCCGACCGCTGGTTCCTTTACTGTTTTGGAACGGCTTTCTTCATATATATATACCTACACATCCCTATATATAAATGCATATGCATATATATGCATAGATATATATGTGTATACGTGTGCGTGTAGAGAGAGGTGGAGAGGTAGAGGTGTAGAGGTAGAGAGGTAGATGTAGAGAGGTAGCGGTAGAGAGGTAGAGACTAGTAGAGAGAGAAGTAGAGAGAGGTAGAGAGGTAGAGAGTAGAGAGTGAGTAATAGAGAGTAGAGAGTGAGTAGTAGAGAGTAGTAGAGAGCAGTAGAGAGAGTAGCAGAGAGTGAGTAGTAGAGAGTAGTAGAGTGAATAGTCGAGTGAGTAGTAGAGAGTAGTAGAGAGTGAGTAGTAGAGGGTAGTAGAGAGTAAATAGTAGAGTGAGTAGTAGAGAGCAGTAGAGAGTGAGTAGTAGAGAGTAGTAAAGAGTGAGTAGTAGAGAGTAGTAGAGAGTGAGTAGTAGAGAGTAGTAGAGAGTGAGTAGCAGAGAGTGAGTAGTAGAGAGAGAGTAGTAGAGAGTGAGTAGTAGAGAGTAGTAGAGTGAGAAGTAGAGAGTAGTAGAGAGTGAGTAGTAGAGAGTGAGTAGTAGAGAGAGAGTAGTAGAGAGTGAGTAGTAGAGAGTAGTAGAGAGTGAGAAGTAGAGAGTGAGTAGTAGAGAGTAGTAGAGAGTGAGTAGTAAAGAGTGAGTAGTAGAGAGAGAGTAGTAGATAGATAGAGAGTGAGTAGTAGAGAGTAGTAGATAGTGAATAGTAGGGAGTGAGTAGTAGAGAGAGAGTAGTGGAGTAGGAGAGAGTAAGTAGTAGATAGTAGTGGAGAATATTCCAAAGTTTGGCACAGCACCACTTGCACAATAAGTCCAATCAAATCATATCACTTAGAGTCCTTATTGAAGCGCTGAATCTTGGTGTATATTCAAATGCTTTTATTTTCCTTACGTTTATGTACCACAGCCAGCCGAAACGTTTTGTTCTGTACAACAGAACTTCTTCAGGGTGTTCTTATTTCCTTCAAGTTATGTTGGTATCCTGTTGTCATATAACTAGATATTTCTTCCAAATGTTAGACGAGACGCAAGTACATTCTTATTCAAAGTGACTAGGTATCAATTTTACCCACACAATTCGGGCAGACTTGAGTAATTTATAGCATCCTCAAAGTCAGTCTTTCAAAAATTCCAAAGTATAGGACATGGTAATCCAAATCCAAATGTTTCTCAAGAAAAGTCATTTTCAATCGGAATATCGATGTTTGGGTAGATATGACCCAGGGACCCCCTGTATGCAAGGGGAATTAGTCCCCCCTCTGCAAACGCGCCAGTGGCCTGCGTTGCAGAGAGGTGTAAAAAGGGGCATAGCCTCATTACACCTCTGTGCAATGCACCCCCCTGGGGCATATTGGAGGATCCAGGTGGGCTAGTTGGCCCCCAGGGACCCCTAGTATGCAAGGGGAATTAGTTACCCCTCTTCAAACATGCACGGGGGCTGCGTTACAGAGAGGTGTAAAAAAAGGTGTGGCCTCATTACACCTCTCTGCAATGCAGCCCCCTGGCGCATACTGGAGGCTCCTGGTGGGCTAGTTGGCCCCCAGGGACCCTCAGTATGCAAGGGGAATTAGTTCCCCCTCTGCAAACGCGGCAGGGGCAGCATTGCAGAGAGGTGTAACAAGGGGCATAGCCTCATTACACCTCTGCAATGCAGCCCCCTGGCGCATACTGGAGGTTCCAGGTGGGCTAGTTGGCCCCCAGGGGCCCCCAATATGCAAGGGGAATTAGTTCCCACTCTTCAAACATGCACAGGGGCTGCGTTGCAGAGAGGTCGCCAGTAGGTATATATAGTTAGGACCTCGTTACCATAGGAAATGCTGAACATTCGATTGGGAATAACTTTGGCGCCGATTGAGGGATAGACACAGCTACAGCCCGAACGGCTGAATGGAATTACTGCAAACTTGGCAAAATGGTATAGCCTGGTATGCAGAAGTTTTCCAAGAAACCGCTTGGTAGACGCGCGCTTTATAAATTATTTTTTAAATTCAGAAGTGCCTTTTGTATATTTGGTGAAAATCTTTCCAGTATTGTTGAGAAAATCGACTTTTTTCAAATTATATATCTATAGCCGGGACACGGTGAACACACAGGCTTGCACCATCCTTGCACTGTCCTTGCACGTGCACGGACCTTAGCGTGCGCGCGCAGAATTCTGATTGGCTGTTGGACGTCTGTCAACATTCCAGTCAGTCGAAATGAGGAAGTGTTGTCCGCCATCTTGTTTTTGTGGCAGATGATAGTGGTTGTACACAGAAGTGATATAGTTGACAAGGAGGCAGGGTAGAGATTCCTGAGCCCCCTAGGTTTTGTCATGATATCTGTAGAGGACCCCGAAGGTTAAAAAAATAAAAATAAAACATTTTCAAAAATCGCGGGGTACACGCACAGTGCGCTGACCGCGGCTCAAAAAGACAAAAAAGAAATACATTCAAATAATAAGTTTCTGTGTTTAGATGTTGGTTGAGTGCAACATTGAGTGATGACTCTTTCACCTTTGAGTTTAGGTAGGTGTTTTGTGGAGAATTAGTATGGTAATTGGGGGTAGGTTGAAGATTATGTAAGTTTGAATGTGTTGATAATTTGAACCAATTAAAATGTTACTTTGGTTTTGATTCTGTGTGTGATTAAATGTGATTGGCTGGGTATTTGAATATGTATGAGAAATGAGAGGGAAACACAGCCATTTTGAGATTTTAGTGTTTGAGGTATACTTCTGAGGTTTGAGATTGAGACAGAATTTACTGTACAACAGTTTTCTAGAAGGTGAGTTGTTAATTTATAAGGAGAACTCTGTTGTTCACTTTAAGTTAATAGGAAAAATGGTTTCTGTTAGTTATTTAATGTTTTTCTCTTATAATTATGGATTGAGTAGGGCAACATCAGATGCAGTGCTTTATATTTCTAATTCTTGCTTGATACTATACATTGTCCAGGGAAACAAGGCCATTTTGTGACTATAGTGTCTGAGGTACTTTTGTGTGGAATTTTTGGTGTTCAATTTCTGGTGTGTGTTACAATCATGCAATAAGCACTGTTTCTCTTTCTTTCAATAGTACACTAACATAAAATGATGAATGAAAATGAGGAGCCTACCAACATCTTCTTTGAAATAACAGCAACGTTTATTGAGGCAACTTATTCTGTGGTGTATATTGATCCTATAGATGAAACAAATCATGAAGAACATGAAGGAGATAACATGGCAGATTTTTTTGATTAAACACTAGATATGGAATTAATGGAATGTGTAGACGTTTTTGAGATTGACGAATCATTTTCAGACACTTTGATGGATGACATTTCTGATGAAGAAATGCTACAAGTTCTTTTAGATTTTGAGAATTCTGATAAATAAATTTTAATTTAGTAAAGAATTTTTTTGTTGAAAATTATACTTATTTAAATGTAATTTATGAGGTAGTAGCAAAGTGATACAATTTTGTGTTCTTCATTTCCTGTATCCTTTCTGTCTCTGACTGTCTCTGATGCACTAGTTTACAACATAAGTAAGTATATAGAACAGTAAGTGTGCTTCACCAGAGTAGGAACTCATGACCCCCTATGCCAATTCTGACCACACATTGAGAAAGGAAGGAATGATGTGAACAAATCTGTTTCTGCTTTCCTGAAAGACTACAGTATGGATTCAATATACCACAATAACTTTCATTTCAACGTACAAGGTATCTACAGAGGAGATGATGTCCATTTCCATTTAGTTTTATTTTTGTAAAAAACAATTCCAATAGGTCCGCACACTGTAAGAGCTCGTGAATGCACGATGCGCGAACACTTTCGCCGCCATTTTGTGGTTTCAGAAGAGAGTGAAAAATATAACTTAAAAACGTGAGAAGGGGGTAGGGTAGAGTGTCCCTGACCCCTTAGGCCTTCTCAGGGGGTTCTTCACTGACTCCTAAGGTTAAAAATAATGTTTATTTTTTTAAAAATACCAGAAAACACGATAGGTCCGTGCACGTGGAGTGCTCGAGAAGTGCTTGGTGCGCGGACCTCGGTAAAAATTAATTTTAAAAATCAAGTTAAAAATCATATTTGAGTGTTTACATGTTAGTTGGCTCTAAAAATAACCGTTATGTTCATTGTGTTTTTTTGGTACTTACAAGTAAGTTAACTACCAATGCAGAGTCTGATGTTACAGAGATAGACTTTGTTCCCTTCATCAGTGAAATGTACACCATCTGTCCTATAGATGCCTTGCATGTTGTAACGCAAGTTGTTGTGGTATATACAACCCATTCCATAGTCTCTCATGTATGCAGAAACAGTTTTGTTTACATGTTTCCTTGCTTTCTCAATCTGTGGACAAAATTGATTGGACCAATTCCATTTTTGCCTTTGGCATATATTGGAATAGACAAAGGCAGTTTGAGATGAGGGCTGTAAATGAAATGGCAGCTGGAAAGCATGCAGTTTAGAAAAAAGAGGAGGACATTCACTGCACTTGAAGCTTAAGAAATGATTGGTGCTTTCTGAAAATGGAAAAGAGCATATTAGGGTGCATAGTTTTTTTTTAAAGAAGCAATTCTATTGGTTCAGAAAAGGTCATTGAAAGGAATATTGCACATGATTAGCTGTTATATTGAAAGCTCTAACAACCTTGCTGGATTCATTTGCAACATAGTATGATGAACTTTTAAACTTTGTTCTGCCTTAGGTGGGAGTTTCTATGATAACAGGTTGAATGAGCAGTAGGGGGATGGGTGAATATTATGTGAGTTTGAAAGTGTGGAAATGTAGAACAAATTGAAATGTTAGTTTAGTTTTGAAATAGTGTGGGAAGACATTTCATTGGTTATGAGCAGAAATAAGTGAGAAGAATGAGTGGGAAACTGAGCCATTTCTGTTTCCAGTGTCTGAGCTGCAGTTCAGGGATTCTGCTTAAGAAAATGTGGTGTGTGTTTCACACTGTTCTACATTTTCAAAAGCGATTTTAAAGGTGATTAGAACATTGGAATGTTGGGAGCTCCATTGAAAACAATGGAGTGCTCTGGGCTTATAATGGCTGGTATGAGCCTGGAGCTCCAACATTCCAATGTTTCTTTGTTCACAGCTCTGGCTGTGAACAAAGGCTACAGGGAACCTGAGGGGATTCCAATCCCCTCACACTCCCAAAAGGCTTTGTTTTTTTGTTAGAACATTCTGTCCTCTAGTGACAGAATGTTCTAATAGCCTTATACCGCTATTAAAATCCCTCTCCCTTGTTAAAGGCCCTCGCCTTCGGCTCGGGGCCTTTAACGCTGGAGAGGGCCTTTAATAGCCGGTATAGCCTTTTACGGCGGGCTATAAGGCTATAGTAATATAGAGAGAGTGTTGTTTGCAGTATTGGGAAGCATAACAAGCATATTGGGCTTCATTCCTGTTGTATTTTGAAAATGAGTCAGGTTTCTGCATTGTAGTGTAGTGTTCATGTAAATGGGTTGTGCTCTGTCTGTAAAATGATTTACCATGCTAAGGGCCCGATGTAGGTAATTTTTTTTTACCGGTTGGTAAATACCGAACGATACCGAATCGGTATTTCCCAACCGGAAAACGCAATGTAGGTAAAAAGTCGGAAAACAATACCGATTCGGTACCAATCGGTATCCAAAATCGGTAAATACCGAACCGGTAGTGTCCGAATCGGAAAACTCCGATTCAGTAACACCCATACACTCCAATGGACCGACAGTCCCATAGGAATGAATGGGAGTTACCGAATCGGAGAATACCGAATCGGACAATACCGAATCGGTATTTACCGATTAGGTAAAATCCGCTCTGGAAAATTCGAAAACAGACATGTGAGCACGTGAACCAATCAGGGAGACCCACCACACCCAACAACAAAGCCTCAGGGAATCCAACCAATCAGAAGCAAGTACCACACCCCAGTACCTGTAGCAGGCCACACCCATGCTGGTTCAGAGCAACAGAACAGCAGAGAAAGAGCAGGAGGTGAGACAGAGGAGCAGGCTGCACTGAGCCCAGCACAGCAAACACATGGAGGGCCAGGAGGCACAGAAGGATGGAGGTGATAGGAAGAGAAAATTAAAATACAGCCCCACAGAGCTCCAGGTGCTGGTGGAGGAGGTTGTGCAGCACTACAGTCAGCTGTTTGGGAAGCATTCACTGCAAGTACCAGAGTCCATCAAGAGGAGCACCTGGCTGGAAATACAGAGCAAGGTGAATGCTCTGGGAGTGACTCACCGTCGAATAGATGACATGAAAAAAAGGTGGTATGATCTGCGGATCACCACCAAAAAGATGCTTGCCAGCCAGAGGAAGGAATCTGGACTCACAGGTGGGGGGAGTAACCGTGCACCACGCCTGACTGAATTGGAGCAGCTTGTTGAATCCACCATGGAGTCAGAGAGCATCCATGGGCTCGGGGATGCAGATAGCACAGACAGAGCTGCAAGGAAGAAAGGTAAGATGCATGTCAATGCACCCCACACATTCCCTGTCCCCTTCCCCAATGTAGGTGAATCACTCACAATCCACTACACATCACAGTAGTCAGCAGCAATGCATCATGGTAGTTGTAGGCGTAGACATAAACATAAAAGCTGCCAATAATGAACACAGCATGCCATTTCACACACACCAAACACAACCAGTTGAGTGACAGAGTAATGTGTAGCAGGAATATGTGTGATGAGAACACACATCTGATCATTTTCCATGTCTCTCCACAGGAGAGACATCGCGCAGAGCAGCGCAGGGAGGAGAGTCAAGAGCACCAACAATGGTACAGACAGAAAAAAGCACAGACACTGCAGGACCTAGCACTGTCCATGAGGACACGGAGACCACGCAAGCACCCACACCAACAGAGGAAGACGCCAATGCACAGGCACTGTCACCCCTCCTTTTCGAGACACAGCCAGCAGCACCACCTACAGGTGCCACAACACCGAGCTCCAGTTCCCCAGTGCTTGTGAGGCCAAGGAGGCAGGACGTACTGCCATTGCACATAATGGACAGCTCTGATGATGAAGTGCTGCAGGCCCCCAGACCAAGCACACCACCACCGGCTAGCAACGCAGGCCAACAGGGGTCAATGGGGAGCGGCGGTGAAAGAAACCGTGGCCGTAGGGCACGTCAGCAGGATGAGGGGCAGTATGAGCAGGGCGTATTTGCCGGCCTGGAAGACACAATGGTGAGGGTGCAACGCATACAGGCAAAGGGTATCCTGGCTGTGCATAGACAGGTGCACATCCTTAACAAAAGGATGGCTGACATCGATCGGGGGATAGGTGCCATGGCGAAGGGAATGGAGGCCATGGGCAAAGGAATGGAGTCAATGGGAAAAGGAATGGAGTCAATGGGAAAAGGAATAGAGTCCATGGCAGAGGGGGTGAGGGACATGGGAGCACGCATGGGCACCCTCTGTGACACTCTGGAGACTGACCACCAGGAAAGGCGCAGGTACAGGCGCAAGGTACAGGAGCTGAGTCAGTCCATTGACCGTCTGGCTACCTCCAATACACTGCTATGCCACAGGTCTGTGACCATGCAGAGTAAAATTGTTCACTGCTGCAGTGACATGTCCAGGGGGATGAGGAGGGTGACCTCTGCCATGGAGGTATTGCTAACACAGCAGACAGCCACTTCTGGGGGTACGTGTGTACTGGACACGGAAGAGTCCACAAGCAGGAGTGAGGCAAGCACACCAGTGCAGGACATTCGTCGGAGCAGCAGACTCAATGCTGAAGACACGGTTCCCACTGCGCAGGTTGAACCCCAGCCCCGTGGCTCACTCCACAACACACGCAAGCGCAAGCATTGAGGGAATGTAACATTGAAGGGACTGCTCATAGTGAATTCAACTTTGGCAACCCAGTGTGCATGGTGAATTTATTTTGGCTTTTTGTGAACTAGAATAGTGCAGTTGTGCACATTAAAGTTTGTGTTACAAAGCATGGACATGCCTGTGTGTCTTCTGTGATTCAAAAGTATCTATTGGTTATTTCTGCGCGTCGCAGTCTTCCATCTGTTGCAGGTGCTGCTCCTGCTACTGCGTAATCGCCTTGTTCAGGCACGTCATCTATGTCCTCATGATAGGTAATTTCAATGTCTGTGCCCTCCTTTGTTGCAAGATTGTGCAGCATGGCGCAGGTCGCTATTATCTTGCAACAGGTAATTGGTTTATATTGGCGTGCACCCCCACTCTTATGGAGGCACCTGAATCTGCTTTTCAGAAGTCCAAATGTGCGTTCAACAACGCTACGTGTTCTTCGGTGTGCCATGTTGTATCTCCTTTCTCTCACGTTGGATGGGTTCAGGTACGGGGTGAGTACAAATGACCGTAGGGCATATGCACTGTCACCTAGGTGGGTAATGAGATTTCAATTAGTCACATACTCTCAATGTTTCCTACAGCATGGACTATCATGGTGTCTTGCACATACTTACCCAGCAGGTATCCATCACCGAAGTCGCCAGCCACAAGGCGTCTATAAATCCCACTGTTGGTGAATATGTAGGAGTCATGGCTGCTCCCAGGATATTTTGCTACAATGTCCGTTATTATGTTGCCAGCGTTGCAGATCACCTGCACATTCAGTGAATGTGTGGATTTGCGGTTTCTGTAAATATGTTCCGTGGCTGCAGGTGGGCATAGTGGGATGTGTGTCCCATCGACGCAGCCTATGATGTGCGGAAACTGGGCGACTTGATAGAACTCGGTCTTGGTCCGAGCGAGTTCTGCCTGGGTCTCAGGGAACTCTATGTAATGCTCCATCCTGTCCATCATGGTGTTTAAGAATTTCCTGAAAATCCTTGATAGGCTGCTCTGAGACACACCACCAACAGCGGCTATGACGTGCTGGTAGCTACCAGAGGCGAGGAGGTGCAGGCAGCACAGCACCTGCACATGTGGTGGGATTGCATGTGCTCTTGGGGTTGTGTGTTCCAAATAAGGCTGGAGGTCCGCAATCAAGTCAAGGATGGTCCTGGGGTGCAGTCTGTACCTTTGCAGGATTTCAGCTTCTGTCAATTGGAAGAGGGTGATCCGCTGTCTATATACCTGCTCCTCCCTTAGCCATACCCTCTGTCCTGCTGCCTGTATCCGTAGACGCCTGGCTATTACGTACAATGCCGCCATTGTGGTTGCACTGTTGCATTTTGGGTCCTACTTTTATATCCTGTTCCTGGTTACCACCTGCTCCCAGTCCATGGTAAATACCGATTCTGAAATACCGTATTCCATGGAATTCGGTATTTTAAGTTTTTGCTACATCTCGATAGGCATTTTTTACCACTTGTTATTTACCGAGTCGGTAAATGTGCATTCGGTGATTTCCAATTCGGATTTTTACCGATTATTGTTTTCCGATTCGGTAAATGTGTATTCGGTAAAATCCGATTCGGATACTACCGATTCGGTGTTTTACCGACAGGTATTTACCGATTCGGTACCTTTTCCGTCTCTTACATCTCGATTATCTTTTTCCGGTCGGTAATGGCCGAAATTACCGAATTTCGGCCGTTACCGACCGGTATTTGGCTACCTACATCGGGCCCTAAATGTTTTTTGATTATATGTGTGGCTTAAAGATTTTTGACAAGGATCACAGTGAGTGTCTGTGTGAATTAAGGAATACATTTTATACCTTTTTCCATAATGTTAGCTGTGTGTGCTTACAGTTTGTATTTTTTCGTTTATAAGGTAGACTTCTTTTTAAATTGTTTTTTATGCTTGGATTCAATGCTGGTATAGAGATAGTGTAATGGTTTCATTGGACTTGTAAATATGCTCCTTTTTTAGAAGTGCCTTGTGCAACCTTTAACATGGGTGGAAGCAGTGAATGTATGGAGAGGGATAGGAATAGCAGATAGAAAACCATATGAAATGGTGTGGGAGATGCATAAAGGATTTCTTTAATGGCATGAATTGAGATGGAATATAAGATAATGAGGGACATATTTACAAGCCCCTTGCACAATGTTTGACATGGGTGCAGGCAGAAAATGCATGCAGAGTAATAAAATTGGCACACAGACAAAAATATGAAATGTCGTGAGAGATGCTTAAAGGGCTTTTCTAATGGCATACATTGAGATAGAATATACAAAAAAAGAGAGGCATATTTACAAGCCTGTTGCGCAATGTTTAACATTAATGCTGGTATACAGATAGTGTAATGGTTTCATTGGCATATTTACAAGCCCCTTGCACAATGTTTAACATTAATGCTGGTATAGAGATAGTGTAATGGTTACATTGGCATATTTACAAGCCCCTTGCGCAATGTTTAACATTAATGCTGGTATAGAGATAGTGTAATGGTTTCATTGGCATATTTACAAGCCCCTTGTGCAATGTTTGACAATAATGCTGGTATAGAGATAGTGTAATGGTTTCATTGGCATATTTTCAAGCCCCTTGCGCAATATTTGACATTAATGCTGGTATAGAGATAGTGTAATGGTTTCATTGGCATATTTACAAGCCCCTTGAGCAATGTTTGACATTAATGCTGGTATAGAGATAGTGTAATGGTTTCATTAGCATATTTACAAGCCCCTTGCGCAATGTTTAACATTAATGCTGGTATAGAGATAGTGTAATGGTTTCATTGGCATATTTACACGCCCCTTGTGCAATGTTTAAGATTAATGCAAGCATACAGACAGTGTAATGTTTCATTGGCATATTTACAAGCCCCTTGCGCAATGTTTGACATTAATGCTGGCATAGAGATAGTGTAATGGTTTTATTGGCATATTTACAAGTCCCTTGCGCAATGTTTAACATTAATGCTGGTATAGAGATAGTGTAATGGTTTCATTGGCATATTTACAAGCCCCTTGCGCAATGTTTGACATTAATGCTGGTATAGAGATAGTGTAATGGTTTCATTGGCATATTTACATGCCCCTTGCACAATGTTTAACATTTATGCTGGTATAGAGATAGTGTAATGGTTTCATTGGCATATTTACAAGCCCCTTGCACAATGTTTGACATTAATGCTGGTATAGGGATAGTGTAATGGCTTCATTGGCATATTTACAAGCCCCTTGCGCAATGTTTGACATTAATGCTGGTACAGAGATAGTGTAATGGTTTCATTGGCTTATTCACAAGCCCCTTGTGCAATGTTTAACATTAATGCTGGTATAGAGATAGTGTAATGGTTTCATTGGCATATTTACAAACCCCTTGCGTAAGGCATAGTCTTGTCTGTGTGCCAGTTTTATTACTCTGTATGAATTTTCTGCTTGCATCCATGTTAAACATTGCGCAAGAGGCTTGTAAATATGCCCCTCTTTTTTGTATATTGTATCTCAATTGATGCCATTAGTAAAATCCTTTACGCATCTCTTACACCATTTCATATTGTTTTCTATCTGCTATTCCTATCCCTCTCCATATATTCACTGCTTGCACCCATGTTAAAGGTTGTGCAAGGCGCTTGTAAAAAAGGAGCATATTTACAAGCCAAATTAAACTATTAGCACTATCTCTGTACCAGCATTGAATTCAAGCATGATAAACACTTTAAAAAGAAGTCTACCCTGTAAGCTAAACAATACAAATTGTGAGCACACACAGCTAACATTATGGAAAAAGATGAAAATATATTTCCTTAATTCACAAATACACTCAGTGTGCTCCTTGTCAAAAAACATAAAGCCAGATATTTCAACAAAAAACATTTAGTATGGCAAATCGTTTTAGACACAGAAAGTGAGATGAGACACACACACAAACAGACTGATGGTGTAGGCAGAGATTGAGATGACACACACATACAAACAGAGAGATGGTGGAAGGAGAGAGTGAGATGAGGTATGCAAAGAGGGAGATGGTGCAGGCAGAGAGTGATATGAGACACACAAAGAGAGATGTGAACTAGTGTTTATATTGTTTAGTTAATGTAATTGCTATGTGCTATGTTGGTAGTGGTCTATAATATGTCATATTTTTCTTTTCAACAGATTGTAAATATCTACAGAGTCTTAATAGATTATGCCTACCAAGAACCGCAAACAAAGACTTTATAAGCACGTTTTATCAATCAAGAGGACTCAATTAAAAGATTCATCCAGAAGACAATCTTCAGAGTAAAGAAAAAATGCTCCTGGTAATGCACCTGTGCTTCCTGTTTTGTTGCAGGATAACTTGAATGGACTTTTGTGCAAAGGTTATTAGTTTCTGGCAACAGATGCATTACATCATCAATTTCTTAAGTTCAGGTTGGATATTTGCAACCATTGATGCTTGCATTGGTGGTGCTGTTGCTTCAGAAGTCTGATGATCTTTTTATTACAGCTTTACTCCAATTGTTTGGGTGTATATTCTGGACATGGCATTCCATGCTATAAGTTCCAAAGCTGTACTGTTTTTGTGGATTCCCTCTTGAAAGTACTGTGTGACAGATTTTACATGTGACAAAAGGCACATTTACCTTTTTCTCTCTTTCTGGGTTTTTAAAACATTTCCGTACTATGGACTCTCTCTGTGTTCAAGGGGTTTTAGGAACAAACTCTTCTGAAGATGAAGTAGAAGAATCCTCAAGTTCCTTATGTTCAGAATGCTCTTGTCCAAAGGCTATTAGTTTCTGGCAATGAATGCATTGCATAATCAAAGTCTTAAGTTCAGGTTGGATATTTGCAACCATTGATGCTTGCATTGGTGGTGCTGTTGCTTCAGAAGAAGTGCTGGAAGCAGAGCCCTGCTCCTCTGATCTTTTCATTACAGCTTTACTCCAATTGTTTGGGTGTATATTCCGGACATGGCGTTCCATGCTATAAGTTCCAAAGCTGTACTTCTTCTGTGGATCCCCTCTTGAAAGTACTGTGTTACAGACTTTACATGTGACAAAAGGCACATTTACTTTTTTCTATTTTTCTGGGTATTTAAAAAATTTCCGTACTATGGACTCTCTTTCTGTTCTAGGGGTTTCTCAGCTTCCTGCTGTTCAGCCATTTCAGTAGATTTTTCAAGAGCAAAGTGCTGATGAAAAAAGGTAGCAGGTCTGGGAGCACACCGCTCACCTATCAGGCAAGGTTCGCCCCTGGCATTCTGGGTAATGCAGTCTCTGGTAGTTCGCCTCGTAGAAATGTTGTTGAGTGTTTCGCCAAAGTTGGCGCAGATGGTGCTGATCTCTAGACACCGGTGTTTCTGGTTCATTAACCTTCGTCAGTAGAGATTACAGACTTAGTTTTAGGGGTTTGCTGAGTAGGTTGCCAAAATCATATCAGGTCAGGTACCGCTCACTGGCGCGCAGGTGCTTCGTCCCCGAGCTCGTCAGCTCCATGACTCACTGGAGTACTTTTAAATAAACAGCAGGTCTGGGAGCACATCGCTCACCTATCAGGCAAGGTTCGCCCCTGGCATTCTGGGTAATGCAGTCTCTGGTAGTTCGCCTCGTAGAAATGTTGTTGAGTGTTTCGCCAAAGTTGGTGCAGATGGTGCTGATCTCTAGACACCGGTGTTTCTGGTTCATTAACCTTCGTCAGAAGAGATTACAGACTTAGTTTTAGGGGTTTGCTGAGTAGGTTGCCAAAATCATATCAGGTCAGATACCGCTCACTGGCGCGCAGGTGCTTCGTCCCCGAGCTCGTCAGCTCCATGACTCACGGGAGTACTTTTAAATAAACAGCAGGTCTGGGAGCACACCGCTCACCTATCAGGCAAGGTTCGCCCCTGGCATTCTGGGTAATGCAGTCTCTGGTAGTTCGCCTCGTAGAAATGTTGTTGAGTGTTTCGCCAAAGTTGGCGCAGATGGTGCTGATCTCTAGACACCGGTGTTTCTGGTTCATTAACCTTCGTCAGTAGAGATTACAGACTTAGTTTTAGGCGTTTGCTGAGTAGGATGCCAAAATCATATCAGGTCAGGTACCGCTCACTGGCGCGCAGGTGCTTCGTACCCGAGCTCGTCAGCTCCATGACTCACGGGAGTACTTTTAAATAAACAGCAGGTCTGGGAGCACACCGCTCACCTATCAGGCAAGGTTCGCCCCTGGCATTCTGGGTAATGCAGTCTCTGGTAGTTCGCCTCGTAGAAATGTTGTTGAGTGTTTCGCCAAAGTTGGCGCAGATGGTGCTGATCTCTAGACACCGGTGTTTCTGGTTCATTAACCTTCGTCAGTAGAGATTACAGACTTAGCTTTAGGGGTTTGCTGAGTAGGTTGCCAAAATCATATCAGGTCAGGTACCGCTCACTGGCGCGCAGGTGCTTCGTCCCCGAGCTCGTCAGCTCCATGACTCACAGGAGTATGGTATTCTACTTATAGCGCTCCCATGAGCCCCGAGCTGACGAGCTCCTGGAGACGCACCTGCGCGCCGGAGAGGCATCAGGGCCTGTGACGGATACTTGGCGGCCTTCTCATCCACCCCAAATACTTCTCTACTGATGAGGGAAACTGTCCCGAAACCCGGGCCATGTCTCGGGTCTAGAGATCTTGGGGACAACGAGTACCTACTCGCACCAACTTTGGTGAACCACTTACAAACTTTGTTTCTACTGTTCGAACTACATGCACTTCAAATACCAGAGTGCTTAGGGGCGATCCGGTGGAGAGGCTAGCGTTGTGCGATCCATTGTGGTATTCTACTTATAGCGCTCCCATGAGCCCCGAGCTGACGAGCTCCTGGAGACGCACCTGCGCGCCGGAGAGACATCAGGGCCTGTGATGGATACTTGGCGGCCTTCTCATCCACCCCAAATACTTCGCTACTGATGAGGGAAACTATCCTGAAACCCGGGCCATGTCTCGGGTCTAGAGATCTTGGGGACAACGAGTACCTACTCGCACCAACTTTAGTGAACCACTTACAAACTTTGTTTCTACTGTTCGAACTACATGCACTTCAAATACCAGAGTGCTTAGGGGCGATCCGGAGGAGAGGCTAGCGGTGTGCGATCCATTGTGGTATTCTACTTATAGCGCTCCCATGAGCCCCGAGCTGACGAGCTCCTGGAGACGCACCTGCGCGCCGGAGAGGCATCAGGGCCTGTGAAGGATACTTGGCGGCCTTCTCATCCACCCCAAATACTTCTCTACTGATGAGGGAAACTATCCCAAAACCCGGGCCATGTCTCGGGTCTAGAGATCTTGGGGACAACGAGTACCTACTCGCACCAACTTTGGTGAACCACTTACAAACTTTGTTTCTACTGTTCGAACTGCATGCACATCAAATACCAGAGTGCTTAGGGGCGATCCGGAGGAGAGGCTAGCGGTGTGCGATCCATTGTGGTATTCTACTTATAGCGCTCCCATGAGCCCCGAGCTGACGAGCTCCTGGAGACGCACCTGCGCGCCGGAGAGGCATCAGGGCCTGTGACGGATACTTGGCGGCCTTCTCATCCACCCCAAATACTTCTCTACTGATGAGGGAAACTATCCCGAAACCCGGGCCATGTCTCGGGTCTAGAGATCTTGGGGACAACGAGTACCTACTCGCACCAACTTTGGTGAACCACTTACAAACTTTGTTTCTACTGTTTGAACTACATGCACTTCAAATACCAGAGTGCTTAGGGGCGATCCGGAGGAGAGGCTAGCGGTGTGCGATCCATTGTGGTATTCTACTTATAGCGCTCCCATGAGCCCCGAGCTGACGAGCTCCTGGAGACGCACCTGCGCGCCAGAGAGGCATCAGGGCCTGTGACGGATACTTGGCAGCCTTCTCATCCACCCCAAATACTTCTCTACTGATGAGGGAAACTATCCCGAAACCTGGGCCATGTCTCGGGTCTAGAGAACTTTGGGACAACGAGTACCTACTCGCACCAACTTGGGTGAACCACTTACAAACTTTGTTTCTACTGTTCGAACTACATGCACTTCAAATACCAGAGTGCTTAGGGGCGATCCGGAGGAGAGGCTAGCGGTGTGCGATCCATTGTGGTATTCTACTTATAGCGCTCCCATGAGCCCCGAGCTGACGAGCTCCTGGAGACGCACCTGCGCGCCGGAGAGGCATCAGGGCCTGTGACGGATACTTGGCGGCCTTCTCATCCACCCCAAATACTTCTCTACTGATGAGGGAAACTATCCCGAAACCCGGGCCATGTCTCGGGTCTAGAGATCTTGGGGACAACGAGTACCTACTCGCACCAACTTTGGTGAACCACTTACAAACTTTGTTTCTACTGTTCGAACTACATGCACTTCAAATACCAGAGTGCTTAGGGGCGATCCGGAGGAGAGGCTAGCGGTGTGCGATCCATTGTGGTATTCTACTTATAGCGCTCCCATGAGCCCCGTGCTGACGAGCTCCTGGAGACGCACCTGCGCGCCGGAGAGGCATCAGGGCCTGTGACGGATACTTGGCGGCCTTCTCATCCACCCCAAATACTTCTCTACTGATGAGGGAAACTATCCCGAAACCCGGGCCATGTCTCGGGTCTAGAGATCTTGGGGACAACGAGTACCTACTCGCACCAACTTTGGTGAACCACTTACAAACTTTGTTTCTACTGTTCGAACTACATGCACTTCAAATACCAGAGTGCTTAGGGGCGATCCGGAGGAGAGGCTAGCGGTGTGCGATCCATTGTGGTATTCTACTGATGAAAAAAGGTGTTGCTTCCTCAAAAGCCAAAGAAGAATGATGAAGATGGGAGGGGTCTTCCAAGAATTAGAGTAGGAAATATTATAAACCAATAAAATCTTTTGTTATAAGGTCACATGGTTGGACGTAAGCTTACGGAGTGTTTACAGAGCATTTACGGAGTGCTCACGTAAGCTTATGTTGCGTTTACGTTTTATTTACGGAGCGCTTACGTCATCTTATGATGTGCTTACGTGGTACGCACCCTCGTGACATTTATAATTGTTTAAATAAAGTTATATATGTTGTTTAAAAGTTTAAAATAAACATGTTCTTTATTATCTCAGTTAATATGTTCCTTTATATTGTATAATGAATATGTAGATACAATGATTTAGCACCCTCGTGAGATTTATAATTGTTTAAATAAAGTTATATATGTTGTTTAAAATGTTAAAATAAACATGTTCTTTATTATCCCAGGTAATGAGTTCCTTTATATTGTGCAATGAATACGTAGATATAACGATTTAAAGTTTATAAAACTTTCGGAGGTAAATAATGAATTCCTGTGTACATGCATATCTGTGCATGTACATTTGTGCCATGTGGCACACATACATGTCATAAGACCATGTATGTGTGTGACATGGCACACAAGTCAGAATCAGGGGTGCAACAGGCTATCAAAGTGACAATCTGTCTCCCTTGTCAATTTGGTAATTTTACCGATTCGGTATTTACTGATTCGGTAATTGCCATTGATTCCTATTGGCCTCAAGACTTATAGGAATCAATGGCAATTACCAAATCGGTAAATACCGATTCCGTAAAATGACTGAATTATACAGATTTGGTAATTTCAAAAGAGAAATTACCTACATCCAAATTACCTACTCTTAAATATTGAAGTGGTATGATATGGTATTTATGAGTAGGTAAATCGAGATTACGTACATTTGGCCTATTGAGTTGTTACATATTTATATACATACGTTACATTTCAGTGCTTTGGAAGTAGTACAATATACTATAGGTAAACACCTTATAGGTTTATGCTGTACCACATCCTTATAGTTTTGCACTTTGACATTCAGTATGACAAACGTTTACATACAAACAGAGAAATGTAGTTCTTTTTTTAACCAGTAGAGGTAGTTGTAAAAAGAACTGTTTGGTACGCACCCTTACAAGATTTGTAATTGCCTAAATAAAGTTATATATGTTTTTTAAAAGTTGCTTAAATAAAGGTATATATGTTGTTTAAAAGTTGCTTAAATAGAGTTATATATGTTGTTTAAAAATTAAAATAAACATGTTCTTTATTATCCCAGATAATGTGTACTTTTATATTGTACAATTAATATGTAGATATAATGATAAAACTTTCGGGGGTAAATAATGAATTGCTGTGTACATGCACATCTGTGCATGTACATTTGTGCCATGTGTCGTAAGACCATGTATGTGTGTGACATGGCACACAAGTCAGAATCAGGGGTGCAACAGGCTGTCAAAGTGACAACCTGTCCCCTTTGACAATTCGGTAATTTTACCGAATCGGTATTTACTGATTCAGTAATTGCCATTGATTCCTATTGGCCTCAAGGCCCATAGGAATAAATGGCAATTACCAAATCGGTAAATACCGATTCAGTAAAATGACTGAATTAAACAGATTCAGTAATTTCAAAAGACAAATTACCTACATCCCATTTACCTACTCTTAAATATTGAAGTGGTATGATTTGGGACGCGATTATTTATTTATTTATTTATAATATTTATAGAGCGCTCTGCAACCCTACGGGCATCCTGGCGCTGTGTACATATAGCTGAAACGATGTGCATCAGGGGCAGAAGGGATATCATTTGATTCTGGATAGTTAGATTTTAGGGAAAAGCCACGTTTTCACCTTTTTTCGGAAGGCCATCAGTTCATCTGTTTTCCTGATGTCAATAGGTAGTCTATTCCACAGATGAGCTGCCGCTATGCTGAAGGCTCTGCCACCATAGGTGACTTTCCTAATCCTGGGTATACTAATGAGATTAGAAGAGCAGGATCAAAGGGACCGAGTGAGTTCATACCATTTAAATTTGTTTTGAAGTGGTCGTGGGCCCATCCCATACACTGCCTTAAAGACAGTGCTTAGGGATTTAAAAAGGATCCTCTGGTGTACAGGTAGCCAGTGTAACTCAGCCAATGCAAGGGTAGTAGAGGATCTTTGCCCTCGGGAGAGTGCCAATTTTGCTGCAGCCGCCTGGATGTTCTGAAGTCTGGAAATCAGATAGGCAGGAGATTCCAGTAGCAGAGCATTACAGTAATCTAGGCGGCTGGGAATGGTACTCCTAACTATAGTGGCTCTGACCTGTGTTGGTAGAAGGGGCAGCAGCTTTCGAAGTCCTCGCATTAAGGCGAAGCAGCGATGTAGGTAGGCATTTACCGGTCGGTAACCGCTGAATTTGGCCGTTACCGACCGGTAAATGCCTTTTCATTAGTAGGAGGTATTTATTTAGAGATTTGGTATTTTTACCAATTCTGTATTTACCGAATCAGTAAAATTACCGAATCGGTAAATAGACTCGGTAAAAATACCAAATCTGTCAATTCTAATGTAGGTAGCACTGTTGATAGTGCTAGAGGCATCTAAGAATTTGTTATTTACCACTCAATACAATTGGGTGGTATATAAGGAATTCCTGTGTACATGCACATCTGTGCATGTACACCTGTGCCATGTGGCACACATACATTCCCTAAGGGCATGTATGTGTGTCACATTGCACACAAGCCAAAAACAGGGGTGCTACAGGGTATCAAAGTGACACCCTGTTGCCCCTGGCAGGATTCGGTATTTACCGATTCAGTAATTACCGAATCGGTATTTGCCATTGCTTCCTATGGGGTTCAAGGCCCATAGGAATCAATGGCAAATACAGATTCGGTAATTATTGAATCAGTAATGAACAAATTTTACCGAATCAGTAATTAATTCGGTAAAAATACGTACATTCCCATTGCCAGTTCTTAAATACCGAATCGGTATGATTCGGTATTTAAAAAGTGGTAATCAGGGATTACCTACATCAGGCCCTCGGTATTTATGAGTAGGTAAATCGAGATTACATACATCTGGCCCATTGAGTTGTAACATATTTATATACATATGTTACATTTCAGTGCTTTGGAAGTAGTACAGTATACTATAGGTAAACACCTTATAGGTTTATGCTGTACCACATCCTTATAGTTTTGCACTTTGACATTCACTATGGCAAACTTTTACATAGAAACATAGAAATTTAGTTCTTTCTTTAATCAATAGAGGTAGTTCTGTTTTGCTGGAAAAACGATGTAAAAAATTAACTTTTTAAGGCAGATAATTGTTCAACCGGAACAAACTATGAAAAATAAAGAAAAAATGATTGGGTGCACCTGTGCTTCCTGTTTTTTTGCAGGATAACTTGAATGGACTCTTGTCTATCAGTTTCTGGCAACAAATGCATTGCATCATCACATTATTAAGTTCTGGTTGGATATTTGCAACCATTGATGCTTGCATTGGTGGTGCTGTTGGTTGAGAAGAAGTGCTGGGAGCAGAGCCCTGCTCCTCTGATGATCTTTTCATTACAGCTTTACTCCAATTGTTTGGATGTATATTCTTGACATGGCGTTCCTTGCTAAAAGTTCCAAAGCTGTACTTCTTCTGTGGATCCCCTCTGGAAAGTACCGTGTCACAGATTTTGCATGTGACAAAAGGCGCATTTAGTTTTATTTTTGTAAAAAACAATTCCAATAGGTCAGCACACTGTAAGAGCTCGGTGAATGCACGATGCGCGAACACTTTCGCCGCCATTTTGTGGTTTCAGAAGAGAGTGAAAAATATAACTTAAAAACGTGAGAAGGGGGTAGGGTAGAGTGTCCCTGACCCCTTAGGCCTTCTCAGGGGGTTCTTCACTGACTCCTAAGGTTAAAAATAATGTTTATTTTTTAAAAAATACCAGAAAACACGATAGGTCCGTGCACGTGGAGTGCTCGAGAAGTGCTTGGTGCGCGGACCTCGGTAAAAATTAATTTTAAAAATCAAGTTAAAAATCATATTTGAGTGTTTACATGTTAGTTGGCTCTAAAAATAACCGTTATGTTCATTGTGTTTTTTTGGTACTTACAAGTAAGTTAACCACCAATGCAGAGTCTGATGTTACAGAGATAGACTTTGTTCCCTTCATCAGTGAAATGTACACCATCTGTCCTATAGATGCCTTGCATGTTGTAACGCAAGTTGTTGTGGTATATATAACCCATTCCATAGTCTCTCATGTATGCAGAAACAGTTTTGTTTACATGTTTCCTTGCTTTCTCAATCTGTGGACAAAATTGATTGGACCAATTCCATTTTTGCCTTTGGCATATATTGGAATAGACAAAGGCAGTTTGAGATGAGGGCTGTAAATGAAATGGCAGCTGGAAAGCATGCAGTTTAGAAAAAAGAGGAGGACATTCACTGCACTTGAAGCTTAAGAAATGATTGGTGCTTTCTGAAAATGGAAAAGAGCATATTAGGGTGCATAGTTTTTTTTTTAAAGAAGCAATTCTATTGGTTCAGAAAAGGTCATTGAAAGGAATATTGTACATGATTAGCTGTTATATTGAAAGCTCTAACAACCTTGCTGGATTCATTTGCAACATAGTATGATGAACTTTTAAACTTTGTTCTGCCTTAGGTGGGAGTTTCTATGATAACAGGTTGAATGAGCAGTAGGGGGATGGGTGAATATTATGTGAGTTTGAAAGTGTGGAAATGTAGAACAAATTGAAATGTTAGTTTAGTTTTGAAATAGTGTGGGAAGACATTTCATTGGTTATGAGCAGAAATAAGTGAGAAGAATGAGTGGGAAACTGAGCCATTTGTGTTTCCAGTGTCTGAACTGCAGTTCAGGGATTCTGCTTAAGAAAATGTGGTGTGTGTTTCACACTGTTCTACATTTTCAAAAGCAATTTTAAAGGTGATTAGAACATTGGAATGTTAGGAGCTCCATTGAAAACAATGGAGTGCTCTGGGCTTATAATGGCTGGTATGAGCCTGGAGCTCCAACATTCCAATGTTTCTTTGTTCACAGCTCTGGCTGTGAACAAAGGCTACAGGGGACCTGAGGGGATTCCAATCCCCTCACACTCCCAAAAGGCTTTGTTTTTTTGTTAGAACATTCTGTCCTCTAGTGACAGAATGTTCTAATAGCCTTATACCGCTATTAAAATCCCTCTCCCTTGTTAAAGGCCCTCGCCTTCGGCTCGGGGCCTTTAACGCTGGAGAGGGCCTTTAATAGCCGGTATAGCCTTCTACGGCGGGCTATAAGGCTATAGTAATATAGAGAGAGTGCTGTTTGCAGTATTGGGAAGCATAACAAGCATATTGGGCTTCATTCCTGTTGTATTTTGAAAATGAGTCAGGTTTCTGCATTGTAGTGTAGTGTTCATGTAAATGGGTTGTGCTCTGTGTGTAAAATGATTTACCATGCTAAATGTTTTTTGATTATATGTGTGGCTTAAAGCTTTTTGACAAGGATCACAGTGAGTGTCTGTGTGAATTAAGGAATACATTTTTTACCTTTTTCCATAATGTTAGCTGTGTGTGCTTACAGTTTGTATTTTTTAGCTTATAAGGTAGACTTCTTTTTAAATTGTTTTTTATGCTTGGATTCAATGCTGGTATAGAGATAGTGTAATGGTTTCATTGGACTTGTAAATATGCTCCTTTTTTAGAAGTGCCTTGTGCAACCTTTAACATGGGTGGAAGCACTGAATGTATGGAGAGGGATAGGAATAGCATATAGAAAACCATATGAAATGGTGTGGGAGATGCATAAAGGATTTCTTTAATGGCATGAATTGAGATGGAATATAAGATAATGAGGGACATATTTACAAGCCCCTTGCACAATGTTTGACATGGGTGCAAGCAGAAAATGCATGCAGAGTAATACAATTGGCAAACAGACAAGAATATGAAATGTCGTGAGAGATGCTTAAAGGGTTTTTCTAATGGCATACATTGATAGAATATACAAAAAAAAGAGGCATATTTACAAGCCTGTTGCGCAATGTTTAACATTAATGCTGGTATAGAGATAGTGTAATGGTTTCATTGGCATATTTACAAGCCCCTTGCACAATGTTTAACATTAATGCTGGTATAGAGATAGTGTAATGGTTACATTGGCATATTTACAAGCCCCTTGCACAATGTTTAACATTAATGCTGGTATAGAGATAGTGTAATGGTTTCATTGGCATATTTACAAGCCCCTTGTGCAATGTTTAACAATAATGCTGGTATAGAGATAGTGTAATGGTTTCATTGGCATATTTTCAAGCCCCTTGCGCAATATTTGACATTAATGCTGGTATAGAGATAGTGTAATGGTTTCATTGGCATATTTACAAGCCCCTTGCGCAATGTTTGACATTAATGCTGGTATAGAGATAGTGTAATGGTTTCATTGGCATATTTACAAGCCCCTTGCGCAATGTTTAACATTAATGCTGGTATAGAGATAGTGTAATGGTTTCATTGGCATATTTACAAGCCCCTTGTGCAATGTTTAAGATTAATGCAAGCATAGAGACAGTGTAATGGTTTCATTGGCATATTTACAAGCCCCTTGCGCAATGTTTGACATTAATGCTGGCATAGAGATAGTGTAATGGTTTCATTGGCATATTTACAAGTCCCTTGCGCAATGTTTAACATTAATGCTGGTATAGAGATAGTGTAATGGTTTCATTGGCATATTTACAAGCCCCTTGCGCAATGTTTGACATTAATGCTGGTATAGAGATAGTGTAATGGTTTCATTGGCATATTTACAAGCCCCTTGCACAATGTTTAACATTTATGCTGGTATAGAGATAGTGTAATGGTTTCATTGGCATATTTACAAGCCCCTTGCGCAATGTTTGACATTAATGCTGGTATAGAGATAGTGTAATGGTTTCATTGGCATATTAACAAACCCCTTGCGTAAGGCATAGTCTTGTCTGTGTGCCAGTTTTATTACTCTGTATGAATTTTCTGCTTGCATCCATGTTAAACATTGCGCAAGAGGCTTGTAAATATGCCCCTCTTTTTTGTATATTGTATCTCAATTGATGCCATTAGTAAAATCCTTTACGCATCTCTTACACCATTTCATATTGTTTTCTATCTGCTATTCCTATCCCTCTCCATATATTCACTGCTTGCACCCATGTTAAAGGTTGTGCAAGGCGCTTGTAAAAAAGGAGCATATTTACAAGCCAAATTAAACTATTAGCACTATCTCTGTACCAGCATTGAATTCAAGCATGATAAACACTTTAAAAAGAAGTCTACCCTGTAAGCTAAACAATACAAATTGTGAGCACACACAGCTAACATTATGGAAAAAGATGAAAATATATTTCCTTAATTCACAAACACACTCAGTGTGCTCCTTGTCAAAAAACATAAAGCCAGATATTTCAACAAAAAACATTTAGTATGGCAAATCGTTTTAGACACAGAAAGTGAGATGAGACACACACACAAACAGACTGATGGTGTAGGCAGAGATTGAGATGACACACACATACAAACAGAGAGATGGTGGAAGGAGAGAGTGAGATGAGGTATGCAAAGAGGGAGATGGTGCAGGCAGAGAGTGATATGAGACACACAAAGAGAGATGTGAACTAGTGTTTATATTGTTTAGTTAATGTAATTGCTATGTGCTATGTTGGTAGTGGTCTATAATATGTCATATTTTTCTTTTCAACAGATTGTAAATATCTACAGAGTCATAATAGATTATGCCTACCAAGAACCGCAAACAAAGACTTTATAAGCACGTTTTATCAATCAAGAGGACTCAATTAAAAGATTCATCCAGAAGACAATCTTCAGAGTAAAGAAAAAATGCTCCTGGTAATGCACCTGTGCTTCCTGTTTTGTTGCAGGATAACTTAAATGGACTTTTGTGCAAAGGTTATTAGTTTCTGGCAACAGATGCATTACATCATCAATTTCTTAAGTTCAGGTTGGATATTTGCAACCATTGATGCTTGCATTGGTGGTGCTGTTGCTTCAGAAGTCTGATGATCTTTTTATTACAGCTTTACTCCAATTGTTTGGGTGTATATTCTGGACATGGCATTCCATGCTATAAGTTCCAAAGCTGTACTGTTTTTGTGGATTCCCTCTTGAAAGTACTGTGTGACAGATTTTACATGTGACAAAAGGCACATTTACCTTTTTCTCTCTTTCTGGGTTTTTAAAACATTTCCGTACTATGGACTCTCTCTGTGTTCAAGGGGTTTTAGGAACAAACTCTTCTGAAGATGAAGTAGAAGAATCCTCAAGTTCCTTATGTTCAGAATGCTCCTGTCCAAAGGCTATTAGTTTCTGGCAAGGAATGCATTGCATAATCAAAGTCTTAAGTTCAAGTTGGATATTTGCAACCATTGATGCTTGCATTGGTGGTGCTGTTGCTTCAGAAGAAGTGCTGGAAGCAGAGCCCTGCTCCTCTGATCTTTTCATTACAGCTTTACTCCAATTGTTTGGGTGTATATTCCGGACATGGCGTTCCATGCTATAAGTTCCAAAGCTGTACTTCTTCTGTGGATCCCCTCTTGAAAGTACTGTGTTACAGACTTTACATGTGACAAAAGGCACATTTACTTTTTTCTATTTTTCTGGGTATTTAAAAAATTTCCGTACTATGGACTCTCTCTCTGTTCTAGGGGTTTCTCAGCTTCCTGCTGTTCAGCCATTTCAGTAGATTTTTCAAGAGCAAAGTGCTGATGAAAAAAGGTAGCAGGTCTGGGAGCACACCGCTCACCTATCAGGCAAGGTTCGCCCCTGGCATTCTGGGTAATGCAGTCTCTGGTAGTTCGCCTCGTCGAAATGTTGTTGAGTGTTTCGCCAAAGTTGGCGCAGATGGTGCTGATCTCTAGACACCGGTGTTTCTGGTTCATGAACCTTCGTCAGTAGAGATTACAGACTTAGTTTTAGGGGTTTGCTGAGTAGGTTGCCAAAATCATATCAGGTCTGGCACCGCTCACTGGCGCGCAGGTGCTTCGTCCCCGAGCTCGTCAGCTCCATGACTCACGGGAGTACTTTTAAATAAACAGCAGGTCTGGGAGCACATCGCTCACCTATCAGGCAAGGTTCGCCCCCGGCATTCAGGGTAATGCAGTCTCTGGTAGTTCGCCTCGTAGAAATGTTGTTGAGTGTTTCGCCAAAGTTGGTGCAGATGGTGCTGATCTCTAGACACCGGTGTTTCTGGTTCATTAACCTTCGTCAGTAGAGATTACAGACTTAGTTTTAGGGGTTTGCTGAGTAGGTTGCCAAAATCATATCAGGTCAGGTACCGCTCACTGGCGCGCAGGTGCTTCGTCCCCGAGCTCGTCAGCTCCATGACTCACGGGAGTACTTTTAAATAAACAGCAGGTCTGGGAGCACACCGCTCACCTATCAGGCAAGGTTCGCCCCTGGCATTCTGGGTAATGCAGTCTCTGGTAGTTCGCCTCGTAGAAATGTTGTTGAGTGTTTCGCCAAAGTTGGCGCAGATGGTGCTGATCTCTAGACACCGGTGTTTCTGGTTCATTACCCTTCGTCAGTAGAGATTACAGACTTAGTTTTAGGGGTTTGCTGAGTAGGTTGCCAAAATCATATCAGGTCAGGTACCGCTCACTGGCGCGCATGTGCTTCGTCCCCGAGCTCGTCAGCTCCATGACTCACAGGAGTACTTTTAAATAAACAGCAGGTCTGGGAGCACACCGCTCACCTATCAGGCAAGGTTCGCCCCTGGCATTCTGGGTAATGCAGTCTCTGGTAGTTCGCCTCGTAGAAACCAACTTTGGTGAACCACTTACAAACTTTGTTTCTACTGTTCGAACTACATGCACTTCAAATACCAAAGTGCTTAGGGGCGATCCGGAGGAGAGGCTAGCGGTGTGCGATCCATTGTGGTATTCTACTTATAGCGCTCCCATGAGCCCCGAGCTGATGAGCTCCTGGAGACGCACCTGCGCGCCGGAGAGGCATCAGGGCCTGTGACAGGTACTTGGCGGCCTTCTCATCCACCCCAAATACTTCTCTACTGATGAGGTAAACTATCCCAAAACCCGGGCCATGTCTCGGGTCTAGAGATCTTGGGGACAATGAGTACCTACTCGCACCAACTTTGGTGAACCACTTACAAACTTTGTTTCTACTGTTCGAACTACATGCACTTCAAATACCAGAGTGCTTAGGGGCGATCCGGAGGAGAGGCTAGCGGTGTGCGATCCATTGTGGTATTCTACTTATAGCGCTCCCATGAGCCCCGAGCTGATGAGCTCCTGGAGACGCACCTGCGCGCCGGAGAGGCATCAGGGCCTGTGACAGGTACTTGGCGGCCTTCTCATCCACCCCAAATACTTCTCTACTGATGAGGTAAACTATCCCAAAACCCGGGCCATGTCTCGGGTCTAGAGATCTTGGGGACAATGAGTACCTACTCGCACCAACTTTGGTGAACCACTTACAAACTTTGTTTCTACTGTTCGAACTACATGCACTTCAAATACCAGAGTGCTTAGGGGCGATCCGGAGGAGAGGCTAGCGGTGTGCAATCCATTGTGGTATTCTACTTATAGCGCTCCCATGAGCCCCGAGCTGACGAGCTCCTGGAGACGCACCTGCGCGCCGGAGAGGCATCAGGGCCTGTGACGGATACTTGGCGGCCTTTTCATCCACCCCAAATACTTCTCTACTGATGAGGGAAACTATCCCGAAACCCGGGCCATGTCTCGGGTCTAGAGATGTTGGGGACAACGAGTACCTACTCGCACCAACTTTGGTGAACCACTTACAAACTTTGTTTCTACTGTTCGAACTACATGCACTTCAAATACCAGAGTGCTTAGGGGCGATCCGGAGGAGAGGCTAGCGGTGTGCGATCCATTGTGGTATTCTACTTATAGTGCTCCCATGAGCCCCGAGCTGACGAGCTCATGGAGACGCACCTGCGCGCCGGAGAGGCATCAGGGCCTGTGACGGATACTTGGCGGCCTTCTCATCCACCCCAAATACTTCTCTACTGATGAGGGAAACTATCCCGAAACCCAGGCCATGTCTCGGGTCTAGAGATCTTGGGGACAAAGAGTACCTACTCGCACCAACTTTGGTGAACCACTTACAAACTTTGTTTCTACTGTTCGAACTACATGCACTTCAAATACCAGAGTGCTTAGGGGCGATCCGGAGGAGAGGCTAGCGGTGTGCGATCCATTGTGGTATTCTACTTATAGC
Organism: Lissotriton vulgaris; assembly: GCF_964263255.1. NCBI lineage: Eukaryota > Metazoa > Chordata > Amphibia > Caudata > Salamandridae > Lissotriton > Lissotriton vulgaris. The sequence continues at coordinate 1,297,607,251 of NC_141695.1, read as the reverse complement.
GCTCCCATGAGCCCCGAGCTGACGAGCTCCTGGAGACGCACCTGCGCGCCAGAGAGGCATCAGGGCCTGTGACGGATACTTGGCGGCCTTCTCATCCACCCCAAATACTTCTCTACTGATGAGGGAAACTATCCCGAAACCCGGGCCATGTCTCGGGTCTAGAGATCTTGGGGACAACGAGTACCTACTCGCACCAACTTTGGTGAACCACTTACAAACTTTGTTTCTACTGTTCGAACTACATGCACTTCAAATACCAGAGTGCTTAGGGGCGATCCGGAGGAGAGGCTAGCGGTGTGCGATCCATTGTGGTATTCTACTTATAGCGCTCCCATGAGCCCCGAGCTGACGAGCTCCTGGAGACGCACCTGCGCGCCGGAGAGGCATCAGGGCCTGTGACGGATACTTGGCGGCCTTCTCATCCACCCCAAATACTTCTCTACTGATGAGGGAAACTATCCCGAAACCCGGGCCATGTCTCGGGTCTAGAGATCTTGGGGACAACGAGTACCTACTCGCACCAACTTTGGTGAACCACTTACAAACTTTGTTTCTACTGTTCGAACTACATGCACTTCAAATACCAGAGTGCTTAGGGGCGATCCGGAGGAGAGGCTAGCGGTGTGCGATCCATTGTGGTATTCTACTGATGAAAAAAGGTGTTGCTTCCTCAAAAGCCAAAGAAGAATGATGAAGATGGGAGGGGTCTTCCAAGAATTAGAGTAGGAAATATTATAAACCAATAAAATCTTTTGTTATAAGGTCACATGGTTGGACGTAAGCTTACGGAGTGTTTACAGAGCATTTACGGAGCGCTTACGTCATCTTATGATGTGCTTACGTGGTACGCACCCTCGTGACATTTATAATTGTTTAAATAAAGTTATATATGTTGTTTAAAAGTTTAAAATAAACATGTTCTTTATTATCTCAGTTAATATGTTCCTTTATATTGTATAATGAATATGTAGATACAATGATTTAGCACCCTCGTGAGATTTATAATTGTTTAAATAAAGTTATATATGTTGTTTAAAATTTTAAAATAAACATGTTCTTTATTATCCCAGGTAATGAGTTCCTTTATATTGTACAATGAATACGTAGATATAACGATTTAAAGTTTATAAAACTTTCGGAGGTAAATAATGAATTCCTGTGTACATGCATATCTGTGCATGTACATTTGTGCCATGTGGCACACATACATGTCATAAGACCATGTATGTGTGTGACAAGGCACACAAGTCAGAATCAGGGGTGCAACAGGCTATCAAAGTGACAATCTGTCTCCCTTGTCAATTTGGTAATTTTACCGATTATGTATTTACTGATTCGGTAATTGCCTTTGATTCCTATTGGCCTCAAGACTTATAGGAATCAATGGCAATTACCAAATCGGTAAATACCGATTCCGTAAAATGACTGAATTATACAGATTTGGTACTTTCAAAAGAGAAATTACCTACATCCAAATTACCTACTCTTAAATATTGAAGTGGTATGATTTGGTATTTATGAGTAGGTAAATCGAGATTACGTACATTTGGCCTATTGAGTTGTTACATATTTATATACATATGTTACATTTCAGTGCTTTGGAAGTAGTACAATATACTATAGGTAAACACCTTATAGGTTTATGCTGTACCACATCCTTATAGTTTTGCACTTTGACATTCAGTATGACAAACGTTTACATACAAACAGAGAAATGTAGTTCTTTTTTTAACCAGTAGAGGTAGTTGTAAAAAGAACTGTTTGGTACGCACCCTTACAAGATTTGTAATTGCCTAAATAAAGTTATGTATGTTTTTTAAAAGTTGCTTAAATAAAGTTATATATGTTGTTTAAAAGTTGCTTAAATAGAGTTATATATGTTGTTTAAAAATTAAAATAAACATGTTCTTTATTATCCCAGATAATGTGTACTTTTATATTGTACAATGAATATGTAGATATAATGATAAAACTTTCGGGGGTAAATAATGAATTGCTGTGTACATGCACATCTGTGCATGTACATTTGTGCCATGTGGCACACATACATGTCGTAAGACCATGTATGTGTGTGACATGGCACACAAGTCAGAATCAGGGGTGCAACAGGCTGTCAAAGTGACAACCTGTCCCCTTTGACAATTCGGTAATTTTACCGAATCGGTATTTATTGATTCAGTAATTGCCATTGATTCCTATGGGCCTCAAGGCCCATAGGAATCAATAGCAATTACCAAATCGGTAAATACCGATTCAGTAAAATGACTGAATTAAACAGATTCAGTAATTTCAAAAGACAAATTACCTACATCCCATTTACCTACTCTTAAATATTGAAGTGGTAGGATTTGGGACGCGATTATTTATTTATTTATTTATAATATTTATAGAGCGCTCTGCAACCCTACGGGCATCCTGGCGCTGTGTACATATAGCTGAAACGCTGTGCATCAGGGGCAGAAGGGATATCATTTGATTCTGGATAGTTAGATTTTAGGGAAAAGCCACGTTTTCACTTTTTTTCGGAAGGCCATCAGTTCATCTGTTTTCCTGATGTCAATAGGTAGTCTATTCCACAGATGAGCTGCCGCTATGCTGAAGGCTCTGCCACCATAGGTGACTTTCCTAATCCTGGGTATACTAATGAGATTAGAAGAGGAGGATCAAAGGGACCGAGTGAGTTCATACCATTTAAATTTGTTTTGAAGTGGTCGAGGGCCCATCCCATGCACTGCCTTAAAGACAGTGCTTAGGGATTTAAAAAGGATCCTCTGGTGTACAGGTAGCCAGTGTAACTCAGTCAATGCAAGGGTAGTAGAGGATCTTTGCCCTCGGGAGAGTGCCAATTTTGCTGCAGCCGCCTGGATGTTCTGAAGTCTGGAAATCAGGTAGGCAGGAGATTCCAGTAGCAGAGCATTACAGTAATCTAGGCGGCTGAGAATGGTACTCCTAACTATGGTGGCTCTGACCTGTGTTGGTAGAAGGGGCAGCAGCTTTCGAAGTCCTCGCATTAAGGCGAAGCAGCGATGTAGGTAGGCATTTACCGGTCGGTAACCGCTGAATTTGGCCGTTACCGACCGGTAAATGCCTTTTCCTATGTAGGAGGCATTTATTTAGAGATTTGGTATTTTTACCAATTCTGTATTTACTGAATCAGTAAAATTACCGAATCGGTAAATAGACTCGGTAAAAATACCAAATCTGTCAATTCTAATGTAGGTAGCACTGTTGATAGTGCTAGAGGCATCTAAGAATTTGTTATTTACCACTCAATACAATTGGGTGGTATATAAGGAATTCCTGTGTACATGCACATCTGTGCATGTACACCTGTGCCATGTGGCACACATACATTCCCTAAGGGCATGTATGTGTGTCACATTGCACACAAGCCAAAAACAGGGGTGCTACAGGGTGTCAAAACGACACCCTGTTGCCCCTGGCAGGATTCGGTATTTACCGATTCAGTAATTACCGAATCGGTATTTGCCATTGATTCCTATGGGGTTCAAGGCCCATAGGAATCAATGGCAAATACAGATTCGGTAATTATTGAATCAGTAATGAACAAATTTTACCGAATCAGTAATTAATTCGGTAAAAATACGTAGATTCCCATTGCCAGTTCTTAAATACCGAATCGGTATGATTCGGTATTTAAAAAGTGGTAATCTGGGATTACCTACATCAGGCCCTCGGTATTTATGAGTAGGTAAATAGAGATTACATACATCTGGCCCATTGAGTTGTAACATATTTATATACATATGTTACATTTCAGTGCTTTGGAAGTAGTACAGTATACTATAGGTAAACACCTTATAAGTTTATGCTGTACCACATCCTTATAGTTTTGCACTTTGACATTCACTATGACAAACTTTTACATAGAAACATAGAAATGTAGTTCTTTCTTTAATCAATAGAGGTAGTTCTGTTTTGCTGGAAAAACGATGTAAAAAAATTAACTTTTTAAGGCAGATAATTGTTCAACCGGAACAAACTATGAAAAATAAAGAAAAAATGATTGGGTGCACCTGTGCTTCCTGTTTTTTTGCAGGATAACTTGAATGGACTCTTTTCTATCAGTTTCTGGCAACGAATGCATTGCATCATCACATTATTAAGTTCTGGTTGGATATTTGCAACCATTGATGCTTGCATTGGTGGTGCTGTTGGTTGAGAAGAAGTGCTGGGAGCAGAGCCCTGCTCCTCTGATGATCTTTTCATTACAGCTGTACTCCAATTGTTTGGATGTATATTCTTGACATGGCGTTCCTTGCTAAAAGTTCCAAAGCTGTACTTCTTCTGTGGATCCCCTCTGGAAAGTACCGTGTCACAGATTTTGCATGTGACAAAAGGTGCATTTACCTTTTTCTGTCCTTCTGGGAATTAAAAAAAATTCCAAACTATGGACTCTTTTGGTAATCTAGGGGTTTCAGGAACAAACTCAGGTTCCTCATCTTCAGAATGGTTAGATTCCTCATGTTCTGAATGCTCAGGTTCCTCATGTTCTGAATGCTCAGGTTCCTGCTGTTCAGACATTTCAATAGATTTTTCAGGAGCAAAGTGCTGATGAAAAAAGGTGTTTCTTCCTCGAAAGCCAAAGAAGAATGATGAACATGGGAGGGGTCTTTAACAATTGGAGTAGGAAGTATTATAAACCAATTAAATATTTTGTTTTGAGGTCACATTGTTGGACGTAAGCTTACGGAGCGCTTACGTTGCGTTTACGGAGCGCTTACGTGAGCTTGCGGTGTGTTAACGCTCTATTTACGGAGCGCTGATGTCATCTTACAATGCGTTCACGTAATACGCACCCTCGCGAGATTTATAATTGCCTAAAGTTATATATGGTCTTTAAAAGTTTAAATTAACATGTTCTTTATTATCCCAGATAATGTGTACCTTTACATTGTGCAATGAATACGTAGATATAACGATTTAAAGTTTATAAAACTTTCGGGGTAAGAGCTCGAAGCTTTTACGGTGCGCGGATGGAGCTCTTACGTTGTGTGCACGTGCGACGTACCCTCGCGAGATTTGTTACTACTTAAAAAAGTAATATACTGTTGTTAAAAGTTTTTAAAAAAAATCTACAATTAAGCAGATATTGTCTACCTTTAAAATCTACGTTAAAAAAGTAGATTTTATGTTTTAGAAACGTAAAAAAATTTGTCGGGGTAAGAGCTCAGAGCGTTTACGGTGTGCTTACGGAGCCCTCACGGTGCGCGGACCCTGTAATCATATAAAAAAAAACTAGAAAATAAAAATGATATATATATTATATTAAATATATATATTCAGTGAAAAAACCATAGGTTTCAAGCCTTACATAGTTAGGTATTAGCATTTAAAAAACCTTGCAAATTCACTAAAAAAAACATAGGTTTCAGGTCATATATAGTTAGGTATTAGCATTTAAAAAACCTTGCAAATTCACTGAAAAAAAAATAGGTTTCAGGTCATATATAGTTAGGAATTAGCATTTAAAATACCTTGCAAATTCACTGAAAAAACCATAGGTTTCAGGTCATATATAGTTAGGAATTAGCATTTAAAATACCTTGCAAATTCACTGAAAAAACCATAGGTTTCAGGTCATATATAGTTAGGAATTAGCATTTAAAAAACCATTGAAATTCCTCCTATATAGTTAGTTGTACTAACTACATTTCGCGCACCCGCAATCCACTGCTGATGATGTCACATATTACATCATTCATGACATGGTCAGTGGCATCACTGATGACATCTCAAATGACATCACTGATGACATCTCAATTGACATCACTGATCAGATCACTGATGATATCATTCATGTGATAATACGATGTACTTCTTCACACTCAAATATAACCTTTGATACACCCAGTGTTAAACACAGACTAGCATTCTTGAAACCATTGACACACCAATACCAGTTACTACATACGCACACACTGATTGCTAGGTCTATACACACATCCAATCATTTATCCATACAATCACTCATACATACAGTCACTCATCGATACAACACTATCATCTGCACTCAAACACCTATACAGACACTCACACTCTGCCACTCATCCATGGAGTTACTCACACATCTAGTCAGTCATCCAAAGAATCAATCACACTTTCATTTCCTCAACTATACAGTTATACACACAACACCTTACTTATTCAAACATATACTAACACATACTTACTTTGTTATACAATTACTGATACAAGTACACAATGATCCATACAGCCACTCGCACAATCAGTGGCTCTTATGTATAGTCATTTATATATGCCAGCTACCCCCACACACACTCAGTCTCCCATACAAATACTTGGGCAAACAATCAATAACACATATAGCCACTCATATACCTATTGATCAACACATGCAACAGCTTACACAACAACAGACATACTGATGCACACATTCACACAGTTTAGTCACTAATCCATGCATTTAGTAAGACACATTTAATCACTCACTCATACAGTCAGTCACGCACCTACTAAATCTTTCATCCAGACACTTATACATCCACTCATTCTTCAATATGTAAAACATATTTAAACTTTACAGAAACACACAGTCACTGGATGATGTCATCAGTGATGTCATCATTGATGTCATTTGAGATGTCATCAGTGATGTCATCAGTGATGTCACTGACCATGTCAGGAATGATGTAATATGCGACATCATCAGCAGTGGATTGCGGGTGCGCGAAATATAGTTAGTACAACTAACTATATAGGAGCAATTTCAATGTTTTTTTAAATGCTAATTCCTAATTATATATTACCTGAAACCTATGGTTTTTCCAGTGAATATATATGTATGTGCGTCATGGCGGCAGCGCTGGCTTTACCTGAATAAATCACCTTGCACCAGCACCTCTCGGGTCGACTCTTTGTCGCTTTGTATCTGGCAGTTTCCTGTCTTTTGAGTGGCAAGCCTCGTGAATATGTATATATATATATAAATATGTATATATATATATATATATATATATATATATATATATATATATATATATATATATATATATATATATATATATATATATATATATATATATATAAAAAAGCTCGAAGGTCGAGCGAAACATGTCAGGACTGCCGGGTGAGAGAAGGTACTTTTAATAAAAACACAAAGGCTCCGCTGTTGGTGTGCGGCTTACTTTCTTTCTTTGTGGAAGATGTTGGGGAATATATATATATATATATATATATATATATATATATATATATATATATATATATATATATTTATATATATATATTACCTACTGGCGGTCGCCAGTAGGTATATATAGTTAGGACTTTTTTCCTATGGGATTTCTGAAAATTCTATGTGGAATAACTTTGGCGTTTGTGGACGGAATTGGTTGAAATTTTCAGGAAAATGGCACATTTTGTTTCCGAGCAGCCCCTGAAAATTTGAGGGGGTTTCGTAAAGGGGGGCTGAGAAAAAAGGGGGTCCCAAAATGCGTTTTTACCATTGAGTTTTCCATAGGGCGGTTGGACTCACTTTTAGCTCGAACGGCTGAATGGATTTACACAAAACTTGGCAAAATTGTAGATATGGTTTGCCCGACCTGCCTTTGCTATGTCTCAATATATGTGCTCCAGTGGATTTTGAGGAAGTAACGTTTTAAAAAACAGATATATCTGTGACAGCGCTCCGGTTAGCGCCCCGGTTCGCGTACCTAACGCGTAACGGAACTTCGCGAACTGAAGCTGATTGGCTCTCTGGTGTCTGTCAACATTCTAAACAGTCCGGACCGGCCACCATCTTGTCTCTCGGTAGGATCGAGAGACAAGAGGAGGAGAAAAGCGAAGGGGGAATTTAATGAAAGGGGGCAGGGTAGACCCCTCTTGACCCCCTAGGAATGATGTTGGGGTTATTAAAGGGTCCCGTGGGGCAAATAAAAAAAAATCGATTTTTTGCGGTAGAAGCGCTTCCCGGTACGCGAACCGGGTCGCTCACCGGTAGCGTAACGGGAGTTCGCCATTTTGTGTTTTGGTGGAATTTAATCACAAGATGGAGGAAAAATAATGTGGGAAATGGGTATAAGGTGGCACGGGAGACGTATCCTGACGCCCTAGGTTTTCTGAGGGTGGCTGCGGAGGGTCATATATGTTGGAATAAAAAAAATTGCTTTTTTCGCGCGGTTAGCTGCCGATACGCGAACCGGGTAGCGAACCGGGAAGCGAACATAAGTGAAAATTCGTGAAAAAAGGTACATTCGAAATTTGGAAAGAGTAATTATAGTTAAGGTAGCTCTGAAAAGAGCTTTTGTGTTCTGTGTAAGTTCTAGGTACTTATAAGTAGGTACCAATACACAGTCTTAAATTTTGTATGAAAACTCTGTTTCCCTCATCTGAGAAGTGCACACCATCTCCTCTGTAGATATCTTGCATGTAGTAACGCAAGTTATTGTTGTAGATGGCGCCCATTCCATGGTCTCTCATATAAGCTGAAACAGACTTATTTACATGCTTCCTCGCTTTCTCAATTTGTGGACAAAATTGATTGGACCACCTCCATTTTTGTCTTCGGCATATATTGGAATATACCAAGGCAGTTTGAGGAAAAAGTGCCATTAATTGCTCAAAGGTGTCCTTTAAGAGCATTTCCAGACCTACCCCAGTCAAAGTGCCCAAATCATTTCCTCCACAGTGCACTATTATGAGGTCAGGGTTTGGCAAATGCAAAAAGGTTTTCACCAATGGTATCAATTGGTGACATCTCAATCCTCTTTGCCCAATCCATTTGATATCCACATTTTGTAAATTGAGGTTGTGTAAATTTCTGTTATCAGCATACCTGTGAGCCCAGTGGATGTAGCTATGTCCAAGAATCCAGACAGAAAACATGGTGAGAGGAGGTTCTGCTGCAGTCAGATGAAGTGTGGGAATGAAATGGCAGTTGAAACAGTAAGAGTTTGTAAAGAAAAAAACTGTCGAGTTTCAGTGCTAATGGTTCATTAGCAGTGATTGGTGGATTTCCATTGCAGAAAACAGAAAGTTAGGGTGCATGGATGTGTTCTTTGAAAGATGTAATTTGAATGGTTAAGAAAAAATGATTTTATGAAAGATTGCAGTGGATTAGCAGGTGTACTGAGAGTTCAGAGTTCATTTGAAACATTGTTGTGTGAACTTGTAAACATGAGAGGTCTGTCAGGAGGTAGTTGCTATGGGAAAAGGGCAGAAAGGGCAGAGGGGGAAGGGTGTTGATTTGAAAAAAGTGAGGGAAGAGTTTTGATTGGGTGACATGAGAGATATGTGTGATGAATATCAGCATTTCTGTGCCTTTCTTGGTTGCAGCCTCTGGAGTGCATACCTTTTGCTCTGCTAAAGAAAAATTGGACTGTTTTGAAATTCAAAAATCATTTGCTAAGGTGAGATATGGTTCCTTTATTTTAGAAAGAGACTAGTATGCTTTTTGGAGAAAATAAGGAAGCCAGCTGTGCATTTAAAATGTTGTTTTGTGTCGAGTGTTTGCATTATGTTTTCCAAGAAGATTTTGCATTCTTTTACAAATTGTAATTGTAGATAATGTGAAGTATTAGTACTGACAAGGTGTACTTGTACATAGGAGATGTGCTGTGTTTTCAAATTATGATCAGAAAATCGTTTTTAAGGAAAAGGAATGCTTTTATTTACTTGCGATGTGACTCCTGCAATGCGTCGCTTTTGTGGAATAGATGCATAATGCATCTGTGCTGTTTTTGCCCCATGGTGCTCCACAGTGTCAATGTTAAAAGCGATGCATAAGTGGTGCAAGGGCCTTCTAAATAGGCCTCCACGTGTGCTTGGCAATTTTAAGTCATTTCCCCCTGGTGCAAGTTCCTTGTAAATACGCCGTCATGTGTGCTTGACCATTTCAAGTCACTTTCCCCTGGTGCAAGGGCCTTGTAAATACGCCCCCATGTGTGCTTGGCCATTTCAAGTCACTTCCCCCTGGTGCAAGGGCCTTGTAAATACGCCCCCATGTGTGTGTGGCAATTTTACGTCACTTCCCCCTGGTGCAAGGGCCTTGTAAATACGCCCCCATGTGTGCTTGGCAATTTTAAGTGACTTCCCCCTGGTGCAAGGGCCTTGTAAATACGCCCCCATGTGTGCTTGGCCATTTCAAGTCACTCCCCCCTGGTGCAAGGGCCTTGTAAATACGCCCTCATGTGTGCTTGGCAATTTTAAGTCACTTTCCCCTGGTGCAAGGGTCTAGTAAATATGCCTTCATGTGTGCTTGGCAATTTTAAGTCAATAACAATAACATCAACAATGTCTGTTCTGGAACAATCTCTAAATAGAAATAGAGTCTCGAAATTAGTTGAGATTAACATATAACAGAGCACAGGTCATATGTAGAAGCATTCCATTCCATTGCTATTTTCTACCATCAAGTATGTTGCAAAATCCTTCCATTCAATTGTTTGCTTACTGTTATTGATTTACTGTTTGGTAATAGTATTTAATAACATTTTTTTAATACATTTTCCACAGATTCAACTCAAGATATTCTTAAAAATTCAAACATGTCCTCAAGGCAAAGAAAAAAAAAAGAAGCAAAGCGACTTACACCCCACCTTGGTAAAAATGGAGATAATGGACCTTTGCAGCAGTCCTCTAGAATTAAAAGTTGTGAAGTCACCAAAAAAATTCCGGGTAAGACAACAAAATCTTTTTTAAGAAACATTTGCAGACGAAAAAGTATCACTAGAGAACATGTTTTAGTTCAGAAGAAGAGAGCCAATTTAAACGGGAAGGAAAGGCCCCTCGAAAATGTAACTGCTAGAGCAGGAGATAACTCTGTGCATGGTAGTAGAAGTAAAAATCTGTTTAGAGACATTCGTAGACGAATGTTCCGCAACAGGATAATTGGCAATTTGTTAAAAAAATTTAAGAAAGGTCAACAGAAAGTAGCTTTTTATAAGAGAAAGAAAAATGTAGAGAAAAATATTGATCAGGCTTTCGAAATTAAGCGAAAGTTATTTATTTTGGTAATCAATAGAATTAGGAAACTAAACAAGGTAATTTAGGATTTCAAATCAAATAGTAGATGGAAGAGAGTAGTTAATCGTAGTAATTTTTGTGAAGTTTTCTCAGGAGAATGGATGCATAGTTCAAGTTGTGAGGCATTTTTCAATGAGGAGAGTTACTTCCAGGACAATGATTTGGTGCATGCAGTTGACACCAGTGGTCGAGCATATGAGGTAAAAGATGGTTGTCCGGTTGAAAAAGAAAAACTTGTGTCTGCAGATGCAGAAGAGGTGTTAGGTGATGAGGTTTTAGGGAGACGTCCTAAGGGACCAGTGTACACCTGGAAGTGTAGTTCTATTTGCAGTGTGCGACAGGATTCCATCAATTTGCTTTGTGATTTTGTACGGACATTTAATAAGAAAAGTTTAAAACAAAAAATAAAGTTGTTGCAAGAATTAGATCCTTGCAGAGTGAGACAAGTGACAGGTTTGCGTGGTCATTCACTGGCTTGTCTTTCCAGGAGAGTATGCCAGAGTGTTTTTCATCATTTCAGGATGCTGGCAGTGCATCATAATAAAGTGAGGAAATTAGTTAGAATGTTGTATTATGCTAAGAGTCCAGCAATTATGCTTAAACAATTAAGCACTGCTCTTTTGCATGGTTCTGAAGTAGATGTGAAGAATATTTGTGAAGAAATTGAGTTCTGTTACTTTGCTGGTGAAGAGAACAATGTTGAAATTGACCCAGTAGAAGAAGGTAATGTGGAAGAGAGTGTACTGATTTCTAATATAGATAAGTTTCACAAGGACATTTTCAACTTTCAGGTGAAATCAAGTGAGAGGCCTAATTTCACTTGTGTGTGTTGTCGACAGACTTATTATAAGAATCAGACTAAGTTAGTGGATTTATATGCAAAAAGTGAAATGGAAAACAATAGTGAATGGAAGGATTTTGCCACATACTTGATGGTAGAAAATCGTTTTGATTTGGGATCGGACCAACGTATGTGTACTTATTGTTTTAACAAATTAAACCAACACCGGATGCCTGCTAGAGCGGTTCATAATAATCTGGAATTGGTTGACATTCCTTCTGAATTGAAGGATTTAAATACTTATGAATCTATTTTGATTCAAAGTGTCCATCCCTTTCAGGCTATTGTACGAATAGAGCCAAAGACAGGGAAATTGCCTCCATCAGATTTACAGAGAGGATTAAAGGGAAGAGTTGTTTATTTGCCTCTAGATTTGAAGAAAAACATTAATACAATTGGAGTAGAGAAAGTGGAAAATGAACCTCCAGTTATCCTAGTTAATGGGGTTCCGACAAAGAGTAAGAAAATCTGGCAAGATTTAGTGGATGTTAGGAAAGTCAAAAAGGCAACATTGTATTTGATAAAAAATAATGATTACTACAAGAATGTATGTGCTGCAGAAGAGGACAGCGAATTGTGTGCTGGGCAAATTGAGAAAGTAGAAGCCTCTAAAAATGAAGAAATATATGAACATTATAGTGTTCATCCTTTGCATTCCAAGGAAGTCATGGGGAATGCTATTGAGTTGTTTCAAATGAAACAAGCCAAAGGTAGTCCCATTAGTGTTTGGTCGGAAAGTTTGGAAGCTCGGTGTTTCCCACAGTTATTTCCCACAGGTCGAGGAGGACGATATGATGAGCGACCTGATCAAATTCCTGCATCAGAATACCGGACTTTACGATTGTATGCAGAAGATCCTAGGTTTCGTCAATGCATTCCCTATTTATTTCATCTACTGTTTGAAAGTGATCTGTCTGGACTGTCTTATGCAGTGAACCACATCTTGAAAAGTGGTGTACAACTGCGAAATATCTCGGCAAGGGACTTTATGGATAAAGTCAATGTGCAAGACAGTATTTTGGATTCTCACCTGATTAATCTCATGGCATGTCAGCGTGGTACTAATGAGTATTGGTATCGTCGTCATGGTGACTTAAAATGTATGCTGAGGAACTTAGGAACTCCTACTTGGTTCCTCACTCTCAGCTGTGCTGAGTATGGCTGGGAAGACTTACTTGAATTTCTACGAGAGGCAAATGGAAACATTGAAAATATTGAAATCAAGACACCCGGAGAACTGTGCTCTTTGGATCCAGTGAATGTATGCAGGTACTTCAATCATAGATTTGAAGCTATGATGTCTTTCATCACGAACAAGAAAAATCCACCTCTTGGAGAGGTGTTGGATTTCTTCTGGAGAAAGGAGTATCAAGCAAGAGGTGCTCCTCATATACATATGCTGCTATGGATCAAAGATGCACCCAAATTTGGAACAGATCCGGATGACTTAGTGATGAGTTTCATAGAACAGTATTCTACACGTGCTGTTCCAAAGACAAAGGAAGATAAAAGTCTAAGAGAACAAGTTTTACGGTTTCAAAGCCATCGTTGTGGAAAGTACTGTCGTCGTAAATTCAGAAACAAGGACAAGTACTACACCAAATGTCGTTTTGCATTTCCACGATTGGTGATATCTAAAGGAAGAGTGAACAATTTGATGTCTTCGCTGCGACATAATGTGACGAGGAAATCACCCACAAACACATACAATTTGAAAAGAAACAAAGAGTCTAAGTACATTAACGACTACAACCCAGTGATTTTGTCCATGTGGAATGCTAACATGGATATACAGTTTGTGGCTGACAACTGTATGGCTGTGGCTCGGTATGTGACGTCTTACATCACAAAAAAAGAAAAGACAGAACTGAAGGATATGTGGGAGGATATTTCCCATGAAAAAAGCCTCAGTAAGAAGTTGTACAGTTTCAGTCTGAAGATGTTGTCGCATCGAGAAATCGGAGCGTACGAATGTTCTGACCGGTTATCTTCAGCAAGTCTCTATGCCAAATCTAGGAGTATCATTTGGGCGAGTCTTGGTCTTGCTGCAACGCGTAATCGAGTTCTGAAACCTGTACGGGAAATTGAGTATTTGGCGGAGAAGGAGCCAAGCAGTACAGATATTTTGAAGACCAACATGTTGGATGCATATTATCCAACTAGAAGCAGTCACCTGGAGAATGTTTGTCTATATGAGGTTCTACAAAATTAAATTTTCAAGAGGAACATCAAAGAAGATATTGATAAAGGAGTGTATGCTGTAATTGGAAGTGAGGGATGTCTGGTCAAGCAAAGAAAATGTCAATTGGTAAATCATCGAAAATTGAATTGCGAATCTCCAGAAAGAAAAGAGTTTTTCTATTTAGCTCTTTTGCAACTTTTCAAGCCTTGGCGTGCAGAAGAGCAACTGCTTGGAGATTTCCTCTGTTACGAAGACTCTTTCAATGCAGCCAAGGAGTCCATAGAATCTCCTGTTTTTCCAAAATATCGATAAATGTTGAATGCAGAAATCGAGCAGGAAGCAACAATTGCAGCTGAGATTGCTAGAGACAGTTCTCAGGACAGTCAGAGATCTGTTTCATTGAGTCAGGATCCACTAGGAGAACCAGTTATCGAAAATGAAGCTGCCACTGCCATGATTGAAGTGGAAAGAGCTATGGCACATGCTCAGGAGGATGCGGTTAACTAAGAAGATTTGGAAAGACAACTCAACGTTGAGCAGAGGAAAATATATGACGAAGTTACCAAACAAATTGAGCATGGATTAAGTCATGAGAAGAAAGAGTGCTCATGTACGTCGTTGAAGCCTGTCAGACTGTACGTGAGTGGAGAAGCAGGAAATGGAAAAAGTTTCCTTCATTAAAACAATTTCATGTTATCTGCAGAAAAGGACTGAGTCATCGCTGTCTTGTGTTGTCACCGCTCCAACTGGACTGGCAGCACATAACATTAAAGGTATTACTTTGCATCGGCTACTGATGCTGCCAGTGGAGCATGATAACAAATTACAATACCACAAGTTATCTGGAGATGCTTGTTGTGAAGTATCTAGAGTCCTGAAGAAGATGAAACTTCTTATCATTGACGAAGTAAGCATGGTTTCCAATGTCATGCTTGCCTTTGTGCATTTGAGAATGCAGGAAGTTCTTAAAACAGAGTATGATGTGTTATTTGGTGGCAAACACATCATTGTTTTCGGTGATCTTCTGCAGCTGACACCAGTGAAAGGACAACCAGTGTTTAAACTGCTTACGCATGAAGATACCAGGAAGTGCCTAGGGAGCATTGACAACGTTAACATATGGTTAAACTTCAATTATGCTGAGCTGCGTGAAAATATGCGTCAGGTGAAGGATGAAGATTACAAGAATATTCTACAAGATGTTAGAATTGGGAAAGTGACCGAGCGTGGGAAATAAGCTTTACATGCACGATTACTGTCAAATTTGTATCCAGAAGAAGACGTTCTGCCAGAGGATATTTTTCAGAAAATTACTGAGAAGAAATCTGGAATATGTTTGATGCCAACTCTTGCAGAATGTTCCACCTTCAACAACAAAATGTTGAATTTAGAAAACCAAGAGATTGTGAAACTGGAAGCTATTGACAGAATAGAGCATATGGGAGCAACAATTATTTTGTCTGAGAATTTGAAATCTAAATTGGATTCATTAGAGAAGACTATATCTAAAACTGCTGGTTTTGAAAAGTCTCTGAATGTGTGCTTAAATTGCTGTATCATTTTGAGAAGGAATTTACATGTTGAAAGAGGTCTGGTAAATGGATCAATGGGTAATGTTGTTGATTTTGAGAAATACACAAATAGAGATGGAATTGAATTTTTAAAAATTAAATTTGATGGCATTGAGGAAGTACAGCTAATTGGTTGTTGCACAGCTAGGTTTTTGCTTGTAAAAGACTTATATGTTCGCCGTAAGCAGTTTCCTGTTTGCTTGGAATATACGGGGACAATCCATAAATCGCAAGGTTTAAGTGTAGACACTGCTTTAGTGAAGATTGGCAGTTCTGTGTTCAAAGAGGGTATGGCTTATGTAGCATTGTCACAAGTCAGAACTTTTTCGGGATTGTACTTGATTGACTGTGATGTCACAAACATTTGTGCGGATCTAGATTGTGTTAAGGAATACAATAGGTTAAGAAGAGAGTATGCGCCACATTTGCCTCAATATCCTTTGTTTGAAAAACGTGTGGTAGGGCGGAAACGAAGAAATATCAGTAATAGTAGGGAGGTTGTAGCAAAAAGACCAAAAGTCGATGAACCGAAAATTGTAAGCAGAAAGAAAATGAATTCTTCTTTTGAAGATGTTGTTGGTTTTCAATTTGAAAATAGTTCTGGTGTCAACTGCTATGCTAATGTAGTGGTTAATGTTGTCTTTTCACTAGACACTTTAAAAGAACAGATTGTGATCAATTCGGAACAAAGTTTATGCTGTTTGTTGAATTCTGTGTTAGAGAAATGTAGCGCTGATAGAACAAGAGTAGAAAGTGTATCTGAAATTCGTAATCTGTTAGACAAATGTTCAGGTCAAACGCAATTCTCTTAAAATATTCAGCAGGATTGTCAGGTGTTTTTAATGTATATGCTTGATGTATTGCAAGATGAAGGTGTAGATGTAGATTATCTGTTTGGCCTTTCTTATCAATGGCAGAATGATTGCGAGAACTGTAGGCTATCAAGTACTACTAGTGTAGACTCAGAAAGATTTATATATTTAACTTTGCCTGACAGTAAATCAGTATCCTTCAATAAGCTAGTAAAAGCAGCCGATCAAAGCATGGAGTGTAGCCAATGTAAGTCTGCAATGCTGTCCACGTTAATTATACGAAGTTAGGGCCAGTATGTCATTTTAATGTTCCAACGATGTAGGTCTTGTGGAACTAAATTGACAACTTTAATTAAAAATGTTGTGGCTTCGCAGTTGTCAATATCAGGAAGGACTTTTGTAACTACAGCAAATATATATCATGACGGTCCTTCAACAACTTCAGGACATTACACAGCTTATTTAAAATCTGGAAACGGCTGGTCATTCTGCAATGATTCTGTTTTAACTTTCAAAAAAAGATTGCCTTTCCACCTTCAAAATTCTTACCTGGTGTTCTTACAACCAAAATTTTAGGGAAGGAATCTCGGGATTTGTTCAGAGGAATTTCAAGAGGTTCTAATGGCTTCTACTCTATATGGCCTTGTGGATAAGTGTAGTACAGAGCGAAAACTCTTTGTGTTTATAAGCTAATTCAAGCAGCAGATCAAAACAAGGAGTAGAGGAAATGTAAGTCTGCAATGCTGTCCACATTTTTTATAGAAACGTATGGGTGAAATGTCATTTTACAATTTCAACTACATAAACTGGATGAAAATAAGTTGTCAAGTCTAATTAAAAATGTTTTGGCTGCACAGTCATCGATTTCAGGAAGAACATTTGTAACTGCAGCTATTATATGTTATGATGGTCCTTTGACAACATCAGGATATTACACAGCTTATTTGAAATATAAAAAAGGCTGGTCTTTTGGCAATGATTACCATTTGAGTATGAAGCAATGGTGCCTTTTGACTTATTTTCAGAAGTGAGAATTTAGGGTAGGTAACTGGACAATAATGATTCTAGGTGTTGTTGTAATTTAGTGTGCTGTTTTAAATTGCTTTGTATGTCTCATTTTTCTTAAAACGATGGAGCTTATCTTTCAGAAAGTGGCGGGCAGAAAATAATAACAGCAAAACAGAGTATAAGCTGTTCATAGGAGATCCTTTGACGTCATAGAAAGTAAGTTACTTTTGAGGAGTTCTGATTTCTGATTGATTATATTATATGGGTTTTTTAAACATTATCATTTTGATTGTGTTTTTTTTTCCCCGCTGTTATATGATGAATACCTTCAACTCACTGTTTTCAGTGAAATTTGATATATTCTGAGAACAGCAAAAATAAACCATTAAATATGTATAATTAATTTTGTACTTTGAATTGTGATTTTTAATATATATTCATCTTGTCTCATGCTCACTCATCTTTTACTACCTTCTATTAATTTTAAAATTTTTGTTCTTTCTTACACAGATTAAAAGTATAAAAATAACAAGTGACTAAGTTAACAGCAATTATAAGGTAAGTGTTTAGTACTCTTTACGTTACATCTCTATCACATTTAACTTTTATTAGTTCCACTGCTTCATTTCTTTAACCCTCAGTTTCCTGCCTTTGCTACTTCCCTCATTTCTTTTTCTATTACTTACTTACACTACTCTTTCCACTCCTTTTCTCAGTCCCTCTTTAAACAGTATCTCTGTGTTACTCCCTCTATTTGTCTTTCTTTTAACATTTCTCTCTGTTTACTTACTCTTCTTTTTTTTAAAACATTTTTTTTTTTAGTTCGCTTCCCGGTTCGCGTACCGGAGCGCGAACCGGGAAGCGAATCAAAAGAAATAGATGTTGCCAGAGTGCTAAACATTCTAGCAATTTCTTATAAATGGGAGGTAGTTCTGAAAAGAATTTTTTGTTATTATTTTTGTTGTTTTATATTTTTTTATTATTTTTCTGAACAATTTTTTAGTTTTTTTGTATTTTTTGAACGGTTTTATATTTTTTTTGTTTTTTTGGGGGGGGGAAGAAAATGATTCATTATAAAGGGCTCAACAGGAGCAACAAAAAAAAGATAATTTATTTTCTGGGGCGTTTTGTACATCGATGATTTTCAAAAACTGTATTGATTAGAGTTATACTCCTCTCTCCATAGGCAATTAATTTTCCGCAAAAAATACAGGTAAATTTCATGTTCCCAAAGTTCATCTGTATATTTGGGACCATCTCCCTCGCCTCTGGTCCCGTCACTGCCTCTTGATTGGATGTACTGGCCACAGGTGGGGGGTTATTCTGCAGGTCACGGATTTGTGCAGCACTATAGTTTATAGGGTGCCATCTTTCCATATGCCGATGCATGGTATAATTCCCATAGCTATATTTATTTTATGTCCCTCTGGACAGTTCATTTTGGCAGATCAGGCAGGTAACGTACCGGGCATTTACCTTTTTTTGTCCTTCGGGAAATTTAACAAATTGCCAAATATAACTTTCTTTGGCATGGGACCTCCTTGGCTGTTCAGGTAAAAACCTATTGGTCACTTGCTCCTCTTCCTCTTCTTCCTCCTTTGTTGTAGGATAACCTGAGGAGGTGGTCCTCTCTTCCTAGGAGGTTGTGGTGGTGGTGGGGGTCCACCAGCTGCAGCAATCAATGAAGCCATTTCTAAGCAATGAAAGTAGGTCTTTCTCCAATAAAAATGAAAGTCAGAGTGAGGAAAAAAGGTGGGGCTTTCATCATTTGGGAAAAAAAATGTTCTAAACCAATGAAAAGTGTTATTTTTAGGTCATATGACCAAGCCTTACATCATTAGGAAACCAAAAGTAAAATGAACCAATGAAAAGTTTTATGAACAAGTCACATGACCTGTTATGCTTACGTTACGCGTCCCGGAACGCTTCCGGGGCGCTGCGCTTCGCGCCTCGGTTCGCGTTCCGGAGCGCTTCCGGGTGCGCTAACGCGGCGCGTCATAAGACGCATTACGCGGCAACGCGATACGTCGCGCTTGCGCGACGTGTCATGATGTTGTTTTCTAACGCGGTAGTTGCGCTATCGGAACGTTTACCGGTTCACGGACCGGGTCGCGGAACCAAATTGAGCTAATGGGAAGCTGCCCGGTTCGTGGACTGGCAGCGAAACAAAAAAAATAATAAAAAAAATATATATAAATAAAAAAATTATATTACAAACATATCAAATATATTTTTGCATTAAAAGAAGAATACATTTTACAGCTTTTGATATTTGCTATTAAAAAACCATTGAAATTCACTGAAAAAAACATAGGCTATAGACCATATATAGTTAGGGATTAGCATTTACAAAACCTTATTTTACTCGCACAAAACCATTGAAATTCCCATATATAGTTAGTTGCACTAACTATATATCGCGCACCCGCAATCCACTGCTGATGATGTCACATATTACATCATTCATGACATGGTCAGTGACATCACTGATGACATCACTGATGACATCACTGATGACATCTCAAATGACATCACTGATGACATCACTGATGACATCTCATTTGACATTACTGATTACATCACTGATGATATCATTCATGTGATAATACGTTGAACCTCTGCAGACTCTAATATAACCTTACATACACTCAGTGTAAACAGACACTCACAGACTGTCACTCATCCATGGAGTTACTCACACACCTAGTTAGTCATGTAAAGAATCAATCACACCTCCATTTCCTCAACTATACAGTTATACACACCTTACTTATTCAAACATATTCTAACACATATTTACTCTCTTATACAATCACTGATACAAGTTTACAATGATCCATACAGCCACTCACACATTCACTGGCTCTTATACACAGTTATTTATATATGTCAACTCTCACATGTACTGTGTTTTACATATGTACTTACTTTGACATGTAGCACTGAGATATCCATTCACTCACCAATACACTCATGCACACAGTCAACCGCCCATACAGCTGTTTCCACATGCACTTTTGAACCCATACATCTAGTGAATCAACTGCTCACACATCTATGCACAGAGTCATACACCTCCCAGCCACCCACACACACACTCAGTCTCCCATACAAATACTTGGGCAACCAATCAATAACCCATATAGTTACTCATATAGCTACTGATCAACACATGCAGCAGTTTAAACAACAACAGACATAATGATGCACAAATTAAGACAGTTTAGTCACTAACCCATGCACTCAGTGAGACACATTTAATCACTCATACAGTCAGTCATGCACCTACTAAATCTTTCATCCAGACACTTATACATCCACTCATTCTTCAATATGTAAGACATTTTAACTTTACCGAAACATACAGTCACTGGATAATGTCATCAGTGATGTCACTGACCATGTCATGAATGATGTAATATGTGACATCATCAGCAGTGGATTGCGGGTGCGCGATATATAGTAAGTGCAACTAAATATATATGGGAATTTCAATGGTTTTGTGCGAGTAAAATAAGGTTTTGTAAATGCTAATCCCTAACTGTATATGGTCTATAACCTATGGTTTATTCAGTGAATATATATATATATATATATATATATATATATATATATATATATATATATATATATATATATATTTATATATATATTTATATATATATATATATATATGTATATATATATATATATATATATTTTAAACAAAGGCTCAGCATTCGGAAAAGCACACGACAGCAGATGAAGTTTTCTTCCTTTTATTTGCATTTGAAGGTTACTTCCATCCTTCATTATTCCTGTAGCCAACGCGTTTCAGAGCTGTCTGCTCTTTCTTTCCTGTTGAAGAGAGGAGGAGGGAACCGCTGGAGTGAGGGGCCGCCGGCAAGAACTTTTCAAGCTGGAAACGGCACAGCAGATTGCAAGACACATGAAGGTGAACTTTTAATCCGGAGAACACTGGAGTGCTTTTAAAATCACAGTGATGTGTACTTAATCATTGTGATCCTGAACTAATTAATGGACTGATGGAACCCACTAATGGTGAAAATTGTGGCGGATTCAAACTACATGTCCCAGCACACACTGTAAGGGTGCAGAGACTACTAAGTAAGCACACCTGCGACTACTAAAGCCAGCACAAGCATGGGGCAAGCCTCATTAGCCACTAGTCCACTGCCCAGGAAGAAAGAGCAGACAGCTCTGAAACGCGTTGGCTACAGGAATAATGAAGGATGGAAGTAACCTTCAAATGCAAATAAAAGGAAGAAAACTTCATCTGCTGTCGTGTGCTTTTCCGAATGCTGAGCCTTTGTTTAAAATAAATTTCACACAACAGCTTCGTCGTGGGGAGAGCACCACCTGTTGAAGAGAGGAGGAGGGAACCGCTGGAGTGAGGGGCCGCCGGCAAGAACTTTTCAAGCTGGAAACGGCACAGCAGATTGCAAGACACATGAAGGTGAACTTTTAATCCGGAGCACACTGGAGTGCTTTTAAAATCACAGTGATGTGTACTTAATCATTGTGATCCTGAACTAATTAATGGACTTATGGAACCCACTAATGGTGAAAATTGTGGCGGATTCAAACTACATGTCCCAGCACACACTGTAAGGGTGCAGAGACTACTAAGTAAGCACACCTGCGACTACTAAAGCCAGCACAAGCATGGGGCAAGCCTCATTAGCCACTAGTCCACTGCCCAGGAAGAAAGAGCAGACAGCTCTGAAACGCGTTGGCTACAGGAATAATGAAGGATGGAAGTAACCTTCAAATGCATATAAAAGGAAGAAAACTTCATCTGCTGTCGTGTGCTTTTCCGAATGCTGAGCCTTTGTTTAAAAAAAAAATATATATATATATATATATACATATATGTGTGTGTGTGTGTGTGTGTGTGTAATTATCCATATTATTACCCCAGTGGCAATGGCCACTGGGAACTTATAGTTAGATTTCCTTTTCCATAGACATGCCATTTTTTGGTTTACTAATAACTTTGGAGCTGTTTGACTTATCTCCACAAACTTTTCCACATCAGCTCCTGTCTGCAAAGTTGTGGGGTGATCCGTCAAGCGCGGACTGAGGACTGAGAAAAAAGGGGGATCCCAAAACACAAAATCCCCATTTATTTTCCATTTTTCCATATACTTTTTTAGGCAGCACTAATGTATACACAGCTGATCAGAATTATACCAATTTTGTCAGGAAGCTAGATCTTGGTTCGCAGATTGTGCTTTTTGTAACTTGGTGTGAACCAGTTGAATAATTTTTGACAAATAAAGGTAAGAAAATATATGTATATCTGCATGGCTGAGTCCAACAGACTCTTGCAAGAATCCCTCATAACCAATTTAAAAAATAGATCCTTCTGATTGGCCCAGGGAGCTTTTTATCCCATGGCACAATTCAATTTTCCAGGGGTCAGATCCCGAGCGCTCTTGTAGGCTGCTAGCAACTTGAGAAAAATGATGCTGGCAGCCATTACATTACTCAGGGACTTAGTCCCCTGTTGTGAAGTTAAAAAATGTATATTATAAAGGGGCAGGGTAGGGAACTCGCCCGGGGCAAAAAAAATATATAAACTTGTGGTTCTTGCCACGATCCTGGGGCACTCCAGCGGGATCAGTACCAAAAACTGAAAAAATTGGTGTACGCCATTTAAAAAAAAAAGATATGGGGAGAAGGCATGGGTAGTGCCCTGGTGCTAGTTGTATTTTTAAAGGGGAGGTGCATGCTGCCCACCCTCCCGAGTTTTCAGCCTCGGTGACCCCATTCACAGGGGCCCAATGTACTAATTAAGGGGAAGGGTCTAATGGCCCTCCTCTCCAAGCCTAATGTCGCCCTGGGTATCCCATCCCTCAGGGGTGAAATCCAAATAAAAAGGGAGGGAAGCCATGTTGCCCCCTTCCTTGTGCCTAAAGAGCACCCTGGCCCCCATCCCGAGGCCATATTAAAAAATAAAGGGGCTGGGACGCATGCAACTCCACTCCTGAGCCTTAAAATTTCCCTGGGGACTCCATGTCCCAGGGCTGTCACGTAAATGTAAAAGGAGAGGGGGACCCATTTACGGGGCCTGTTCAGTGACTGTGTCCTGGAAGCTCACCCCCACGAGACACTAGTTTCCCTGCCTGCAATAGCACGGGCAAAGAAACGTGTTTTCTCCCATCTGATGTGAGCATTTATAAATCTCCTGTCAAACTGGAGCAAACACTAAGGGGCCGATTCCGATGTCGGACAGAAGGACTCCGACCGGTCGGAGGCCTCCTGCCCACATCGGAACTTGACGGTCGGATTCCTGCTGACCGAGCCATTCCGATGGGCTCGGTTGGAAAGGAATCCAACTCGGATTTCTGGATGGCTTACAACAGGCTTGGAGAGCCCGTCTGACATCTAGAAACCCTTCAGTACTCCCCCGCTGCCTCTTTCCAACCGAGGGTCGCAGTGCAAGTCTAAGTTGTATGTACTTGTACGTTTGTGAGTACAAAAGCTCACATTCTTCCTCCATCCAGTAGGGACCTCATGGGTGCGAGGCTACAGAATGGCAGCCTGGAAGTACCATAGGTGCCCCTCTGTTGATACCTGCATCCGGTGGCAGGCACATTGGGGTGCCTGCCACAGGGTGCAGGGATGAACTGCACCCCTGCATTTCACAATGCAAGCATGCATTCTGTTCGGACTGCATGCTCCCATCAATGTGACCCACAGGGTTCGGTCACATCGTACTTGCAGGTCCTTAACCGACGACAGTAGGTCGGTCGGATATGGTTCCTGACTGATGTCGGACGGACGCAGGTCCCTCTGACATCGGAATTGGCCCCCAAATCTGCTCCCAGCCGGCAGGAGATTTAAAGATGCTCTTGTAGGCTAGGAGCAGACTCGTGTCCTATTTACCTGCCCGCACTGATGGAGGGAGCAAGCATAGGTAGCTGCTCCCTCTGGAGCTGTGGGAACCCTGGAGCTCCCCTGAGGCTCCTGACATATGGTATGTGGGTGTCCCAGGTGGACACTGAGACACCTACCTCTGGCCCTGGTGAATGGGGTCCCCGGGATCCAAGAACTCCCGGGGAGAGAGGCCACATGGCCGCCCTCCTCTTTTAAAATAGGTACAGCCCTGTGGGAAGGGGTCTCCAGGGCCTAATGAGGCTATAGGGGAGCTGCGCACCCTCTCCCCTTAGATTAGAGGGGGCTCATTTGAAATGTCATCTGTGATGTCATAAATGATGTCATAGAACATTTCATGAGTGATGTAAAATGTGAGGTCAAAATCAGTATATGGTAAGCATCGCAAGATATAATTAGCCCTGCTAACTATAGTTACTTTCTGTATGTTTTTTTAGCTAAAAATGTTAATGTTTTCACTAAGATATTCAACTATCTATATCGTCACTTTAACCTTTGTTATTTTTTCAATGTTTATATATATACATAGACAGAAAGCAAGAGAAAGAGAGAGGCCCAGACAGGCACTGACAAACTCATCATTAAAAGGCTATATCCTCGATACTCATCATGAGGAGGATTATGGGTGACAGAAGCGGGGAAAGAAAAGAGAAGAGGGGGACGTGTATAATTCCCACAAGGAGAGAAAAGGGAGGAAAGAGATGAAAAGGAGAGAAGCAAAGATATGATGTAGATCCTAGCTAGAGGGAAACTTGTGGTGTAGTGGCCAAAATTAGGCAAGGAATTGGAGTGATAATCAACTGACAATGACAAGAAAGCATAATACCTTATCTTCTATTTATTTAATGTAATTTACATACTAAGGGGACGATGTGGCAGCATAAAAAATAGCACAACCAACCCTGTGTACATCTTTGCATAATGACAGGCTGGCCCTGCTGCACCCGCGGAGCATACAGTTGGGGAACACAAATGTAAGTAGCGAATGACTGGGTGTAAGCACCCGCCAAAGACCCAGCCATGATGTTGGATAGGAGTAGTATGGTGGCGCCTAGCCGGATGCACTACCTTAAAGGGGAGAAGGGGCGCCAGTGCTCGCTGCCTCCATTAAAACTGTTCCAGGGTCCTGTTAGTGTGCAACTGCCTGCTTGGGGTGGACAGAGGGTCACCCTGGAGACACCTCTATGGAAGGGGACCATGTTCAAGGAAATAAATAAGCTGAAATTACATATGCATGTTGGGATTTTATTGGCATCTCTAAAATTTGTGACTTGATATAGGAGGGAACTGTGAAAATCTTTCATTAGATGGAGGAAGCTTTTGTGCTCACAAACGTACAAGTACATACAAGACTTGCACTGCGAGCAGAACCATTGAACGGGGCAAAGGGATCTGAATGTGCTTCACTCCTTCCAGGGAGATGGGCATGTGGGTGAGGAATCTGTGTCTAGAGTATCCACCAGAAATATCCTTACCACAGGCAAGTAACGTTTCCTTCTGATGGATAATTCAACCTCCAAGTTCCTCCACTGTAGAATAAATTCCAGGGCCATGCCCCAAACAAGGCAATGGTAGATGGATGGTTACATTAGGAATTTCTGCAATACAGACTGATCAAGTGAATGTCTCTGGACACCTCCGAATCCAGACAGTAATGCTTGGATGACCGTAATGCTTGGAGAACATCTGCAGAGATGCCCAATTAGCTGTCTTGCATGTATCTGCAATTGGTACTCTCATTGCAAGAACAGAAGTGGAAGCTTTGGCCCTGGTGGAATGGGCCCTGATCCCTTTTAGAGGTTATTTCTTCAGCAGGACATAGCAGGTCTTAATGCAGAGTATAGTGCTCTTTGAGAGGGTTCTTTTTTGCACAGCTTTGCCCCTCTTGGTACCACAGTACCCCACAAAGAGCTGGTCATCCAGTTGTGCGTCCTTAGTGCGATTCAAGTAGTAGCTTACCACCTGTCTAGAATCTATCCTAAGCAACCGCTCTTCCGCCTTCGTGGGAAGGGGAGGGGATAAAAGGTTGGAAATGTGATGCACTCATTTTAATGGCACCTTAGGTAGGAAAGCAGCACTGGTTCTCAACACCAACTTTTCCAGGTTAACAGATATAACTAGAGGAAGGGACTTTGAGCCTGTAACTCACTCACCCCTCTGGCTAAAGTTATTGCTACTAGAACAATTTTTTATAAGTCAACATCCTAAAGGGACACCTATGCAAGGGTTCAAATTGAGTCGCCATCAGAAAAGTTAAACAAATTTAAGGTTCCAATGGGAAACTCTAAGTCTAAGTTGTATGTACTTGTACGTTTGTGAGTACAAAAGCTCACTTTCTTCCTCCATCCAGTAGGGACCTCATGGGTGCGAGGCTACCGAATGGCAGCCTGGAAGTACCATAGGTGCCCCTCTGTTGATACCTGCATCCGGTGGCAGGCACATTGGGGTGCCTGCCACAGGGTGCAGGGATGAACTGCACCCCTGCATTTCACAATGCAAGCGTGCATTCTGTTCGGACTGCATGCTCCCATTGTGAAGTATACGAGTGCGACCGAACAGGGTTGGGTCACATCGTACTTGCAGGTCCTTAACCGACGACAGTAGGTCGGTCGGATATGGTTCCTGACTGATGTCGGATGGACGCAGGTCCCTCTGACATCGGAATCGGCCCCCAAATCTGCTCCCAGCCGGCAGGAGATTTAAAGATGCTCTTGTAGGCTAGGAGCAGACTCATGTCCTATTTACCTGCCCGCACTGATGGAGGGAGCAAGCATAGGTAGCTGCTCCCTCTGGAGCTGTGGGAACCCTGGAGCTCCCCTGAGGCCCCTGACATATGGTATGTGGGTGTCCCAGGTGGACACTGAGACACCTATCTCTGGCCCTGGTGAATTGGGTCCCCGGGATCCAAGAACTCCCGGGTAGAGAGGCCACATGGCCGCCCTCCTCTTTTAAAATAGGTACAGCCCTGTGGGAAGGGGTCTCCAGGGCCTAATGAGGCTATGGGGGAGCTGCGCACCCTCTCCCCTTAGATTAGAGGGGGCTCATTTGAAATGTCATCTGTGATGTCATAAATGATGTCATGGAACATTTCATGAGTGATGTAATATGTGAGGTCAAAATCAGTATATGGTAAGCATCGCAAGATATAATTAGCCCTGCTAACTATAGTTACTTTCTGTATGTTTTTTTAGTTAAAAATGTTAATGTTTTCACTAAGATATTCAACTATCTATACCGTCACTTTAACCTTTGTTATTTTTTCAATGTTTATATATATACATAGACAGAAAGCAAGAGAAAGAGAGAGGCCCAGACAGGCACTGACAAACTCATCATTAAAAGGCTATATCCTCAATACTCATCATGAGGAGGATTATGGGTGACAGAAGTGGCGAAAGAAAAGAGAAGAGGGGGACGTGTATAATTCCCACAAGGAGAGAAAAGGGAGGAAAGAGATGAAAAGGAGAGAAGCAAAGATATAATGTAGATCCTAGCTAGAGGGAAACTTGTGGTGTAGTGGCCAAAATTAGGCAAGGAATTGGAGTGATAATCAACTGACAATGACAAGAAAGCATAATACCTTATCTGCTATTTATTTAATGTGATTTACATACTAAGGGGACGATGGGGCAGCATAAAAAATAGCACAACCAACCCTGTGTACATCTTTGCATAATGACAGGCTGGCCCTGCTGCACCCGCGGAGCATACAGTTGGGGAACACAAATGTAAGTAGCGAATGACTGGGTGTAAGCACCCGCCAAAGACCCAGCCATGATGTTGGATAGGAGTAGTATGGTGGCGCCTAGCCGGAGGCACTACCTTAAAGGGGAGAAGGGGCGCCAGTGCTCGCTGCCTCCATTAAAACTGTTCTAGGGTCCTGTTAGTGTGCAACTGCCTGCTTGGGGTGGACAGAGGGTCACCCTGGAGACACCTCTATGGAAGGGGACCATGTTCAAGGAAATAAATAAGCTGAAATTACATATGCATGTTGGGATTTTATTGGCATCTCTAAAATTTGTGACTTGATATAGGAGGGAACTGTGAAAATCTTTCATTAGATGGAGGAAGCTTTTTCGCTCACAAACGTACAAGTACATACAAGACTTGCACTGCGGGCAGAACCATTGAACGGGGCAAAGGGATCTGAATGTGCTTCACTCCTTCCAGGGAGATGGGCATGTGGGTGAGGAATCTGTGTCTAGAGTATCCACCAGAAATATCCTTACCACAGGCAAGTAACGTTTCCTTCTGATGGATAATTCAACCTCCAAGTTCCTCCACTGTAGAATAAATTCCAGGGCCATGCCCCAAACAAGGCAATGGTAGATGGATGGTTACATTAGGAATTTCTGCAATACAGACTGATCAAGTGAATGTCTCTGGACACCTCCGAATCCAGACAGTAATGCTTGGATGACCGTAATGCTTGGAGAACATCTGCAGAGATGCCCAATTAGCTGTCTTGCATGTATCTGCAATTGGTACTCTCATTGCAAGAACAGAAGTGGAAGCTTTGGCCCTGGTGGAATGGGCCCTGATCCCTTTTAGAGGTTATTTCTTCAGCAGGACATAGCAGGTCTTAATGCAGAGTATGGTGCTCTTTGAGAGGGTTCTTTTTTGCACAGCTTTGCCCCTCTTGGTACCACAGTACCCCACAAAGAGCTGGTCATCCAGTTGTGGGTCCTTAGTGCGATTCAAGTAGTAGCTTACCACCTGTCTAGAATCTATCCTAAGCAACCGCTCTTCCGCCTTCGTGGGATGGGGAGGGGATAAAAGGTTGGAAATGTGATGCACTCATTTTAATGGCACCGTAGGTAGGAAAGCAGCACTGGTTCTCAACACCAACTTTTCCAGGTTAACAGATATAACTAGAGGAAGGGACTTTGAGCCTGTAACTCACTCACCCCTCTGGCTAAAGTTATTGCTACTAGAACAATTTTTTATAAGTCAACATCCTAAAGGGACACCTATGCAAGGGTTCAAATTGAGTCGCCATCAGAAAAGTTAAACAAATTTAAGGTTCCAATGGGAAACTCCAAAGGGGGTTGGAGTATACAGATTTGTCAACCCTTTCAGAAAATGTATCGCTATAAGCGATTTGAACAGGGATGGTTGTTCTGTTGAATAGAGGAATGCTGACAGTGCACATCGATACCCCTTGACAGTGCCAATCGCACACCCTTTCTGAACAAGAGAAAGTGCAAACTGCAAGACCAAAGACAACATGGCTTATAAGGGGTCTACATCGTTGTTCCATCTGCCAGAGTACACTAACTTTGTGGAGGGGTGATGAGCTGATAGTATAACGTAACCCCCTTCCAGTGTGCAGCTGAAAGAAACTCAGATGTCCCTGCTCAATCTCTAGGCATGTAGGTGGAATACTTGGAGATTGGGTTGCAGTACCCATCCCCTTCTACTGCAAGAGGAAGTTATGTCTAAATGGTAGCTTGAGCGATGGGCTTCTGGGGGAATGACCAATGTGTGCAAACCACACCCTTTTTGGCCAACCTGGGGGAATTAGCATAACTTGGGCACGGTCATGGCAAATCCTCTTTAGAACTCGACACTGAACATGGGTAGGCTAAATGGTCATGCAAAACCCAGGAGCCTGCCAGATGAGGCGAGACCCTCGTGAAGGTGCCAAACATATTATTAAGGAATGCTGCGGGGTCTGTTCTTGGCATCAGGAACTCTGAAAAAGAGGGATGTGGTGTTGGGAGATCCAGGAGTGATGGAGCCAGCATTGATGTGTCCGATGATGCCCATGAGTCGGCTGGGAGGTCAAGTCTGGCTACAGAACAGTCTAGAACCTGAATGAAACAGAAGATCCTGTGGGAGACCACAGTCGGAAGGGGGACTTACCTCTACCATGCTCCTATAATTCATGTGCTTTTTCATTTTAGTCAGAAATGAATGTGAGGATGGCGATCTTGATCGTGGTCTTGAAAGGTCATAACATTGCTTGTCATTGAAGACCTGTGGCTTTGCCCTCCTTGATGCCCTTAGATTTCATGCTACGACATGAGGCACAGGAATTGAATCTTGGCTGGAACCCGAAAACATATGGTTTGCAGGTCAGTGTTGGACATCTGTCCCTCAGAATCCCTACAAGGCTTGAAGTATGATCATTTAGGAGGACGCATGATGCTGAAGATTTTTCATGTAAGAAAAACTCACAACTCTCTTAGCAAGATCTGAATCCACGCTGAAGGCACCAAAAAAAAGAAAATGATGTCATGGTAGGTGATATTAGCTTTGGTGACATCACATAAGGCCACTTCCAGCATTGCTTAAAGATTCCAGAGCCAGCCTGACACCTGGGGATTATTGTAAGTGTGATGTTAGGAATCTGCAAATAGAAGTACTAATCAGAAACAAGACACTCATTATTAATATGCCCAACAACCCTCATGCAGTGTTGGGACAGAGGCCTGGGCGCCCTTGGGGACATTGAGAGACTGCCTTGAAGAACCACAGGGAAGTTGCCTTCAAGCAAAGGGTTCCATTTGATCCAGTTTAAGATCCTGCACAGGGCATATTTTGATAGATATAATCTATACAAAATGGGGAGATGTCTGACACCCACTTGCTGGGGATGCAACTCAATGGAGGGAGCCTTCTAACATACAATGTGGGGAGGTCCTCAACTTCAAGAATATTGGACAATGGTTTTGAATGATTTGTTTGCTGTTCTGCAAATCAAGATCCCCTCAACCCTCAGTGTATGCTCTCCGGTATCCCATGTGATAATGATCTTCCATCCATACAAGCAACTGCTATTCTATCAGCTGGGCTTGGGCCCATGCAAGCAACTTCTATTCAGTCAGCTGGACTTGATGGTGGCAAATAGGGATTTGGCATGGCTAACAGGGCCCCTACTGTTGACATCTAGGGACCAGTGGTTCACAGAGATGGAATAGTGCATGAATGATAAAAGAATAGTGGTATATATCAGATGGTGATGTCCCAAGATGTCCCAGGAAATGTGGGCAAATTTGTGGGCTCTGTAAAGAGTTTCATGGTTTGGAAATTGCTGATGGTGCAGGTTCCTGCATAACAATATATACTCTAGATGTTAGACCACTGATGCCACCATCGGCAGGGACACATGAATGGAGCAAGTAACATATGAGAAGGAGGTGCTCACTGCTTCCTAATTGGGGGTCATTCTACAATGCTGTATAGGATGTTACCACTGCCCTGATGGAGACTCCATGGTTCTGAATATGCCTGCGGTCGCCAGTGGGTAGTTATAGTTAGGACCTAGTTTCCACAACATTCTATTTGGAATAACTTTGGCGCCGGTGGACGAATCTTCGTGAATTTCTCCAAGAAAATGGCCTGCTTGGTTCCGCTCCTTCCCTGAAAGTTTGGGGGTGATTCATAAAGTGGGGGCCAAGAAAAAAGGGGGGTCCCTAAACATGTTTTCCC
Organism: Lissotriton vulgaris; assembly: GCF_964263255.1. Taxonomy (NCBI): domain Eukaryota; kingdom Metazoa; phylum Chordata; class Amphibia; order Caudata; family Salamandridae; genus Lissotriton; species Lissotriton vulgaris. The sequence continues at coordinate 1,297,575,496 of NC_141695.1, read as the reverse complement.
AATGCAATTTTCCATAGGGTCCTTTAGCCAGGGCTACAGCCCGAACGGCTGAACGAAATTACACGAAATTTGGCAGAGAGGTAGAGTTCTGTTCGCAGCTTGTGCTTTTTGTTAAATGGTGTAAATCCGTTGCATAGTTTCTGAGAAAATTGCAAGTAAAATCATAGCAATATCTAGAGACGGAGTTCAGTATGCTTACTGAAATCTGTTCAATTACGAGCGTGAGCTGCATGCTGATTGGCTCTGAACTGTCTGTAAACACTCGAAACCAGGAAGTGTTGGTGGCCATCTTGTGCCTCGCTAGAACCGAGTCACAAGAAATCAGTAAAACAAAGTTGAGAAATAAGGGAAGGGGGTAGGGAAGAGACATTCTGACCCTCTAGGCTTGCTCAGGGGGTCGTACATGGATGTTTAGGCTCTATTTTTAATTTTATTTTTTTAAAGAAAAATCGTGACTTACGCGTATGGAAATACGTACAATTACGAGCAGGAGCTGCATGCTGATTGGCTGTCAATACTCCAAACCAGGAAGTGTTGGCAGCCATTTTGTTTGTCGGGAGAGCAGAATCACAAGAAAACAGTAAAACAAAGTTGAGAAATAAGGAAACGGGCAGGGTAGAAAAATTCTAAGCCTATTGTCTTGCTCAGGCAGTGGTACATGGATCTTTAGGCTCAATTTTTATTTAAAAAAATAAAAAATGGCGGGGTATTCGTGCAGTACTTGTACGTGGTGGGAAAGGTGAAAAAAAAGTAGAAGTCCGTTTTATTCATTAGGTCCTGGGGGAAAATTACGGTGGCAATTTTTCTGCATAATGGGGGCTTGTAAGGTGCCCTGAGCACTGGGGAACGGCACTCCTCTGGTTTTATTTTGAAGGGTTATGGTCCTACTACCCACAGTCTCGGTGAGCCGCAAACCGAGGGACTTTTTAAAAAAAATGTTTTGAGCTCTCTCTCTCTCTCTCTCCCCGTACACGTCACGGGGAACGCCACATTTCTGGGGCAGTGATATGTAAAATGACCTTCCAGTTCCGGGTACCTGCATTGTCTGGAGTTTTTTATTAATGTTTGGAGGGTGGGCTTGATAGTACGTCCTTGTAAATTCCCATAGCAGCCTATGTTCTGGTGTTAACATGGGCTTGTATGGGAAATAACAAGGCCGTATTATGAAGCTCATTATCGCCGTTTTATCGGCAGTTTCCTGCCAATAAAATGGCGATAATTTTAACACCGGTCCTTGATAATATGCACCTAAGTTTACTGGTCAAAAAAAAGAGCAATGGGCCATATTATCAACAAAAGGCGATACATTATCGTCGATTTTATTGGCAGGAAACTGCAGATAAAGCAGCGATAATGGGCTTGATAATATGCCCTTGTGAATAACCATAGCAGTCCAGGTTAACATCAGAACTTGGGCTGCTATGGGAATTTACAAGGACCTATGGTTTTTTATTAATTTTGGGAGGGTGGGCTTGATAATACGTCCTTGTTTATTGGCATAGAAGCCTATGTTCTGGTGTTAACATGGGCTTCTATGGGAAATAACAAGGCCGTATTATCATGGCCATTGTCGCCTTTTCATCTGCAGTTTCTTGCCAATAAAACGGCGATAATTGTAACACCGGTCTTTGATAATATGCACCTAAGTTTACTGGGCAAAAAAAAAGCAATGAGCCATATTATCAACAAAAGGCGATACAGTATCGTCGCTTTTATTGGCAGGAAGCTGCCGATAAAGCGGCGATAATGAGCTTGATAATATGCCCTTGTGAATAACCATAGGAGCCCAGGTTAACACCAGAACCTGGGCTGCTATGGGAAGTTACAAGGGCCTATTATGAAGCACATTATCGCCACTTTATCTGCAGTTTCCTGTCGATAAAAGCGGCGATAATGTATCGCCTTTTGTTGAAAATATGCTCCTTCATTTCTATGATAGTATGTAAAGCTTTCCTTTTTTTTTTGGTGTAGCAGTTGAACTCTCTTCGCATGCCCAGCGTCGTTTCGAAGCCCACTTTTTCTTTTTCTTCAAGTTCAACAAGCAAACCTTTCTTTATATCAGTTAGTAAATCTGTCGCTTTCTTTTCCCGGTTCGTGTGTGTCATCCGCTGCTGTACTTTTGTACAATATTAATAGTCATATTTTTTATATATTTATTTGAAAGGTAGTGCCGATGTGCCTAACGTTGATTACGTACTCCGTCCATCGCCATTTTAGTAGTTTCTCACCGTTGTTTTTATTATATCTGTTAGTTAGAACTCAGTAGTTTTCAATCCTAGTCTTGAATATCTTACTATAGTATTTCAACATTATTTTTATTGTGGGCCATCATACCCCTCCCCCACAAAATAAAAGAAGTATGTCGTTTTTGTTATTAACTTTTATTACACAATAAATATAAACGAAACTCAATTACAACTATATTAGAAGTGGAAAAATAATTTAAACAATGTTATAAACAAATTGTGAAATGGATTCCAAAAGGTGTCTGAATGGTAATCTGCAAAACAAAAAAGAAAATTAGAGTTTAGAATTATGTAGATGTGAGTAAATAAGCTGAAGCATTACGGGGCATATTATCAAGAACGGAGATAAAATTATCGCTGTTTCAGCGGCAGGAAACTGCAGCTAAAGCGGCGATAATGGGCTTGATAATATGCTGTTGTGAATTCCCATAGCAGTCCAGGTTCTGGTGTTAACCTAGGCTACTATGGGAATTCACAAGGGCATATTATCAAGCCCAATATCGCCGCTTTAGCGGCAGTTTCCTGCTGCTGTAACTGCGATAATTTTATTGCCGTTCTTGATACTATGCCCCTACAAGTTTTGGTAACTCTTCGGTTTTACGTGTGCGGTGTGACTCGTACATTCCAGTTCTGTTATAGTGCCGCATTCATGTGGTGTCTATATGGAAGTGCCTACTGCGTTAATGATGCCCGTTATGGTGACTTATTTCTAATACATTCCTATTAAGGCTTTATAGATCTAGGCCTCTGTCCTTACGGTTGTATAAACCTTGCGGGTAAACATTTCAGGCAGTTGGTGTCACAGCTTATTCTGAACAATTCTTCTACACGTCCAAGACAGCAGTGTCTAAGTTTAATAGAGAAAGAGAAATGATGTCACAGAGAGTGAGAGAGAGAAAGAGAGAGAAAACATCATTAAAACTGTGTCGCAGAGTCTGGAGTTGAGATTTTTTCTTGAAAAGGTTGTGGATCTGTTTGTCAGACTGTTGTAACCTATCTGTTGACACTGCTCGGAGGTAATTATAGATTTTACAGAGAAGGTGCTGTACACTAAGCACTCTGGGTCATAATATCAAGCCTGGGCGACAAAATTATTGCCACTTTATCGGCAGGAAAGTGTCACTAAAGTGGCGATAATGGGTTTGATAATATGCTCTATGGAATTCCAATCGAAGCTCATGTTAGATGGCCTTCACATCTAACATGAGCTTCGATTGGAATTCCATAGAGCATATTATCAAACTTATTATGGCCACTTTAGCGGCAGTTTGCTGGCGATAATTTTGTCGCCAAGGCTTGATAATATGGCCCTCTCTCGTTTCACAAATAAAGCTAACACTCCAGTTTTACGAGTGCTGTGTACTTGGTACATTTTACTTGTTATAGTGCCGCGTTCAAGTAGTGTCTATATGGAAGTGCCTACTGCGTTACTAACGCCCGTTATGCCGAATTACTTCTAATGCATTCCTATGAAGGATTTGTAGATCTAGGCCTCTGTGCTTACCGTTGTATAAACCTTGTGGCCAAACACATACGGAAATAGACTTCACAACTTCACTTCAACAATTCTTCTACACATCCAAGCAGACAGCAGTGTCTAAGTTTAAGAGAGAAAGAGAAATTATGTCACAGAGAGTGAGAGAGAGAGAAAACATTAAAACTGTGTCGCAGAGTCTGGAGTCGAGATTTTTTCTTGAAAAGTCAGACGTAGATTTACTAGCTCCTTGCATCACTTTACCCATGTTAAAAGTGACTCAAAAGTGGCGTAATAAGGTTGTGGATCTGCTTGTCAGACAGTTGTAAGCTATCTGTTGTCACTGCTCGGAGGTAATTATAGATTTTAGAGAGAAGCTGCTGTACACTACGCACTCTGGCCATAATATCAAGCCTGTGCGACAAAATTATCGCCACTTTATCGGCAGGAAAGTGTCGCTAAAGTGGCGATAATGGGTTTGATAATATGCTTTATGAAATTCCAATCGAAGCTCATGTCTGATGTCCTTCACATGTAACATGAGCTTCGATTGGAATTCCATAGAGCATATTATCAAACCCTTTATCGCCACTTTAGCGGCACTTTCCTGCCAATAAAGTGGCGATATTTTTTTTGCCCAGGCTTGATAATATGGCCCTTTCTCGTTTCACAAATAAAGCTAACACTGCAGTTTTACGAGTGCAGTGTACCTGGTATATTTCAGTTGTTATATTGCAGCGTTCAAGTGGTGTCTATATGGAAGTGCCTACTGCTTTACTGGCGCCCGTTATGGCGACTTATTTCTAATGCATTGCTATGAAGGCTTTGTAGATCTAGGCTGCTGTGCTTACCTTGTATAAAGAGTGTAGCCACAGGAGTTAACCATTCGACTTGAACTCTGTTTCTGTACGTCAAAGTATATTCAATAAGTTGCAGAGAATTCCATTGCTAGGCCGTGGTTGCTTCTGAACGATGTTTGGTGAAGGAAACAAAAGGACATTTTGATTAGTCATCGTAAACTGAGTTGCGTAACTACTATCAAAAGTGAATTTTAATGTGGGTTCTTAATATTCCGTAGTTAAGATGGTTGCAGCTCCAGCAAACAAAGGAAGATCAATAAGTTAATAGAGGCCTGGGATCGCCTTGTGGCGCAGAAAAAAAAATACTATTATGGACGGACAATTAATTATAATAGAAGCCTAAGAGTGTGGCGTAGTACAGAAATATGACTCAGAAATGTATGCACGCAATTATGTAAGTACAATTTAAAACCATTGAGGGGTAGGAAAGCCATATGAAGGATAAAAAAAATAGCATTATGCATATACAATTTACAGAGGAGGCTGATGTTGTGACGTCTTCTCTTACCTTTGATTCTGTCGTCTTTTGTCGTGTCTTGAAAGGCTGCGGTTTCGCTGAGTCTGGGGTGTTTTCGACAGTCTGTCTGTCACCGCAGCAGAGGCAGGCAAAAGAGAGCGTGCTCACGTCAGTGCCCGCATTATATGGGGACCAATCCAAGCCCAGGGCCGTCATTGGTAGCGTTTTCGCGGTCTGCAAGAATGATGTCCCTGGGGGACATGCCATTGGGTAATGTATTTGTTTCCAGGCTAAATGATAGCAAGCATGCTAGGTGGTGGCATGTAGGTAGTGTGGGTGGGCGTGCACCGCGCATGTGCAAGTATGAGTGTGTGCACTAACAAATAACATCAGAGAGAGATGGGGGCGTGTTATAATGTACGCAGAGGCAAACCCAGAATCGGATCTGCAATGAGTCAGCACTTCTAATCATTCTCCTTAGCGCGCCCTGAGCTCTGATTTGTCACTGGGAGGGTGATTGCACCATAGTTTGTACTGCTTATCATACTCAGCGTGTACCCGCGCATACGGTAGGAATATGCTTTGACGTTACGCATTGCATTAAAGCTTCGGTGTGACGTCATGTGCGGGGTTCTGTACGCGAAAGGTGGCAATGTTTCTACTTGGTTTAAAATATTTATGTTTTTAATGTACATACTAAGGGCAGACATTTGGGATAACTATGAATTTTTTTAAATACTTGTAATAATCATATAATACTTTAAAAAAGAATTACACAAATCGCGGTAGAACATCATAGGTACTCGTATTGAAAGAGCTACGCAGCGCATCATAAGGGTACGCAAAGCCATGTGACTTTAAAAGTAGAGATTTGATTGGTTCATAACTTTTCCTATTGCGACTGTTGAAAGTTTCGTCCCATTATAATTATTCGACTTTGACTTTCTAAGAAGAAGCATTTGTTCTGAGAATCTTCTCAAATAGAAGGAAGATCACAATAATAAGAGCAATGGAGTCATCTTCCAGCAGTTCTTTAGAGGGAGATTTAATTCCTGAAGAACGTCCAAAGAAGAGGAAAGAAGCTCTAACTTGGAAGTTTTTCACTATTCCAGAAGGTCAAAAAAAGGTTAATGCTCCAAAAGTAACCTGTAAAATTTGTGAAACAACTCTTTCAAGGGGTGATCCATGTAAAAAATACTCCTTTGGCACAGTAAATATGGTGCGACACGTGAAGAACTTGGACCCCAAGAACTTTGCTCGAGCTGCAAGACGGAGGTTGCACGAGAACCCACCTGCTACTGCAACAAACACATCAACTGCGGCAGCAGCATTTTCAGCAAGCAGTCCACACCCACATATTGATTCTGACTTTGCTAAAGTTAAAATTCTATTTATTAATTGCGATAAACTTCTGTGTTATGGGGGACAGTCTATAGACTTGATGAAACGCAGGATGCAGTATCATTGCTGTCCTCGACATTAGTTGTTCTTTTTTTCATTCTTTTGTTCCACTTGGAATTTGTTGAGAAAACACAAAAAAAATACAAAACAAAAAAAACAGTTCTTTTTAGAACTACCTACAACGGTCAAAGAAATAACTATATTTCTATGTTAGTGTGTAAAAGTTTGTCAGAATGAATGTGTAGTTCATAAATGAATGAATGAATGAATATGTTACTAGTGTATGGAGAATGTGAAAGGGCAGAACTATATGGAACTGCTACAGCATAAATCCATAAGGTGTTTATTGATAGTATACTGTAGTATGTCCGAACCACTTGAATGTATCATATGTACATAAATATTTTACAAGTCTATGTTTCAATTAGCGATGCTGGTGAAAGTGCCTGGGTGAATTTGTATGTGTTAGGGGCGGATTTACAATCCCCTTGTGCCTCTTTTACACAGCCGTTGCATCACTTTTGTGACACAGCGGTGCTGCAAAAGATGTGCCATGATGTGTGCTATTAACAATGTGATGCATCTGGAGGGTGTATTACATTGTAAAGCGCTGCGCAAGAAGAGGCTTTCTTGTGCAGAAGGGGGTGCAGCAAGCCCTCCTAAAAGTGACTGAGTGAAATGTATAACAATTTATTCAGGGACTTTTGATCTTATGCTGCATCAAAACCTTGCACATGCTTGAAGCAGGTGGAAGGATTGATACAGCATTGTGAGCATAGGGCCCCAAGACAATTGCTGGAGCTGTGTAATACTTGCAACCGACGTCAAGCAATAATTCATCCAAGAATTACTTTACAATTTAGTTTTGTTATTATTTTATAATAAAAAGATGAAATATAATCTAAAAAATAAAATAAATATAAATATTTATATTAAAAATATAAGAAATTAGTATGAAAAGAAAGACATAATAATTAATACATTTATAAATTATCATTTACAAAACATTTGAAATTCACTGAAAAAAACATAGGTTTCACACACGTTATAGTTAGGAATTAGCATTTAAAAACCATGCAAATTCATTGAAAAAACCATAGGTTTCAAACGTTATAGTTAGCTGAACATTTCTCTCATACAAAACCTTTGAAATTCCTCAGTTATAGTTAGCTCAGCTAACTATAACTTGCGTGCCCGCAATGCACTGCTGATGACGTCACATATTACATCACTCATGACATGGTCAGTGACATCACTCATAACATCACTGATGGCATCTCAAATGACATCACTGATGACATCATCCAGTGAATGTGTGTCTTTCTGAAAAATATTTTTTTTATATATGTATATCTAAAGGTCGATAGAAGAATAAATGGGTAAATAAGTGTTTAAATGGATGAGAAATGTTCAGCTAACTAGAACGTGTAAAACCTATGTTTTTTTCAATGAATTTACATGGTTTTTAAATGCTAATTCCTAACTATAACGTGTGTGAAACCTATGTTTTTTTCAATGAATATATATATATATATATATATATATATATATATATATATATATATATATACTTATGTATTTATGTCCGTGCAGCAATTATTTATGCATTTATGCAGTTAGTTATTGCTAATTTATGTCGCACCTTAAAACTTGTTGAATTCCGGCATTTATGCCTCTATTTACGAGCATTTATAGTCTGTCTATAGTGTTTACTATTGCACAGCACAGCTGAATTGTATTACCATTGCACTTGCACTTTAAAAGCGTCTTTCCCCAAGCTCAACGCGTCATGTGATCAAGGCCCAGGTGGGGCTGAAACGCGTCATGGTGGCATTGATGCAGGGTGTTTAAATAAACTTTTGGCACAAATAACTTTTCTGGGTCCGCACGATTCATCTTTCCTGTGCTCATTGGAATCTTTGGATGAAAACTGCAATATATATATATAGATAGCCAGTAGGTATATATAGTTAGGACCTAGTTACCATAGGAAATCCCCAACATTCTATTGGGAATAACTTTGGCGCCCATTGAGGAATCTGTGTGTAATTTTCCTTAAAATTGCATCGCTCCGCTCCTCTCCTTCCCTGAAAGTTTCAGGGGGATTCATCAAGCGGGGGCCAAAATGTTAATTTCCATAGGAAACTTTAGACACAGCTACAGCCCGAACGGCTGAATGGAATTACACCAAACTTGGCAAAATGGTAGGGACTGGTATGGAGATGTGCCTTTGCTATGTTTGGTGAAAATCCCTCCAGTAGTTTTTGCAAAAATTGAATGTGAAATGTAGCCCAATGCAATTTTCCGTAGGACCTTTAGACACGGCTACAGCCCGAACCGCTGAATGAAATTACTCCAAACTTGGCAAAATGGTAGGGACTGGTATGCAGTAGTGCCTTTTTTATATTTGGTGAAAATCGCTCCAGTAGTTGTTGAGAAAATTGAATTTTCCCAAATTATATATCTATGGGCCGGACACCGTCCGCGCACGGTTCATGCACGGTCCTTGCACTGTGCGCGGACCCTAGAGTGCGCGAGCGGAATTCTGATTATCTTTTGGACGTCTGTCAACATTCCAGTCAATCGAGATGAGGGAGTGCTGTCCGCCATCTTGTTTTTGTGGCAGAAGATAGCTGTAAACAGAAGGCTAGTACTTGAAAGGGGGGCAGGGTAGAGATTCCTGACCCCCCTAGGTTTTGTCATGGGGTCTCTAAAGGACCCCGAAGTTCGAAAAACATGTTTTAAAAATAAATCGCAAGTGGTCTAAAAAGGCAAAGAAAATACATTTAAATAACAAGTTAGAGTGTTTAGATGTTGGTTAAGTGTAATATTGAGTGGTGACTTTTTCACCTTTGGGTTTAGATAGGTGTTTTGTGGTGAGTTAGTATGGTAATAGATAGAGAGCAGTGGGTGTAGGTTGAAGATTATGTGAGTTTAAAAGTGCTGAAATTTTGAACCAATTAAAATGTTACTTTGGTTTTGATTTTGTGTGTGATGAAATTTGATTGGCTGGGTATCTGAATATGTATGAGAAATGAGAGGGGAACACAGCCATTTTGTAATTGTAGTGTCTGTGGTACACGTCTGAGGGATTTTTTTGAGTTGAATTTTGGTGTGAGATTGACACAGTATTTACTGTTCAACAGTTTTCTAGAAGGTGAGTTGTTAATTTGTAAGGAGATCTATGTTGTTTAGTTTTAGTTAATAGGAAAAATGTTTTGCTACTCTCTCTGTCTTTCTCTCTCTCTCACTGTGTCCCTTTCTGTCCACCACTGTTCTTTTCCTTTTTATCTTTTTCTAAAAATTCTTTCGTTTCACTTATTCCTTTTTCTTTTCTCTTTATATTGTTGTTTTTCTCTCAGTCTTCGATGTTCCTGTTGATGAGAGTAATTTTGAAGGAGAACTTTATGATGGAGGAGATGGCATGGAGGATTTCTTTGATGAATCCTTGGATTCAGATTTAATGGAAGCTTTGGAGTTCATTGAGTTTGAGGATTCTTTTTGGGAGATTTTCAATGTTGATATTGCTGATGATGCAATGTTAGACGATGATTTAAATGTCGAAAATTCCCAACAATAAATTTATATTTAGTAAATAAAATTTGTTTGAGAAATTAAACTTTTTTAAATGTAATTTATGAGGTAGCGGTCAAATAATTGTTGTATGAAGTGAGATTAGTAGTATAGAGTGCAACATATTTGTGTTATATAGTAAGTTTACTCATATCCTTAAGCCTTATTGAAATGTAAAGACATGGAGATTGCATGATAGTATGGGAACCGTGTAAATGTAACTGCATTGCTGTAATTTTTGAAATACCAATGCTGCCTTGTATTTGTATACTACCCTAACAGCAGTGCACTATCCTTATTACTAAAGACTTGATAAAGCTAGTTTAATATTAAGTATTTCTAAAAACGATAAATTAAAGTGATTTATTTTTCTTCCCAAGTTACAGCAGGAAAATTTAAATATAAAATGGATCACCACAATGAGGAGGCCGTTGTAATTTTTTATGATTTTTCTGAAACCTATATTGAGATTATGAATGAACCAGAAATTGACAGTATCAGTAATAATCAAGTTGATGTTGGAGGCGAAGATATGATGGAATTCTTTGATCAGTCTGTGGATGATGAATTTGTAGAATGTTTGGACACCATAGAGTGCCAGGAAATTTCTTTGCAGACTTTTCATGAGGAGAATTCAGAAGATGTGAATGAAGAAGAAATACCAGATCAGTTAATGTTGGAAGTTCTTTTACATTTTGAAAATTCTGAAGATTAAATTTATATTTAGAAAGTAAGAATTGTTTGTTTGTAATTTATGAGGTAGTTGCCAAGTGATTGTGGTATGATGTAAGACTTGTAGTATAGAGTGCAATATCGCCGCCATTTTGTGGTTTCAAAAGAAAGTGAACAATAAAAGATGAAAACATAGAAAGGGGTTCCCTGAAGGACTCCAAAGGTCAAAATAATATTTATTTGAAAAAAAAATCTATAGGCCTTCTCGGGGGGCCGCTAAAGGACTCCAAAGGTAAAAAATAATGTTTATTTAAAAAAAAAAAAATCTCTAGGTCCGCGCACGGGAAGTGCTCGGAGAGTGCCTTGTGAGTGCTCGGAGAGCGAACCCTACCGCCGCCATTTTGTGGTTTTAAAAGAAAGTTAATAATAATAGATGAAAAGGTGGAAAGGGGGCAGGGGGCAGGGTTGAGTGTCCATGACCCTCTAGGCAAAGGGGGCAGGGTAGAAACAACCTGACCCCCTAGGGCTGCTCAGGTGATCCCACAAGGATATTAACATATTTAAACATTATCAGCTAATAGAATTTGCATTTAAAAAACCTTGCGAATTGACTGAAAAAACCATAGGTTTCAGGCCTTACATAGTTAGGAATTAGCATTAAAAAAAATTAGCAAATTCACTGAAAAAACCATAGGTTTCAGGCCTTATATAGTTAGGAATTAGCATATAAAAAAGCTTTGAAATTCACTGAAAAAAACATAGGTTTCAGGCCTTATATAGTTAGGAATTAGTGTTTAAAAAACCTTTGAAATTCACTAAAAAAAACTATAAGTTTTAGGGGTGTTATAGTTAGCTGGACATTTCACTCATACAAAACCATTAAAATTGCTCCTATGAAGTTAGTTGTACTAACTATATTTCGCGCACCCGCAATCCACTGCTGATGATGTCACATATTAGATTATTCATGACATGGTCAGTGACATCACTGATGACATCACTGATGACATCATCCACGTGACAATCTTACACCTTTTCATACACTATTAAAATCTTTCATCACTCTTTGTAAAATACGGAGTATCATATTTGAATCCATTGTCACAGCCATACAAGTATCTAAAAATCCACTCAGTGATTCATAGATGTATACACACATCTAATCACTCACCTGTAGATTCACTCATACATGCTGTCAATGAACAATAGAACACTATCAAAAATACTAATACACCTATATCAACATCAAACAACAGCACACATCCTATTCACATATGAAGTCATCCTACTCACTTACGCAAACAATGGATCATACTTACATATTTACTTAGCAAGGGGGGCGCTAGAGGGCTCTTCCTCTGACCCTGGATCCTTGAAGGGGCCGACAAGTTACATCCTCGGTCTTAATTGTGGACGATTCCGCTGCTCCTGGCCGAAGTTATGCCCGGTTGAAGATCTCCCCGTGGGGTGCCCTGGAGGAGACTAGCACTGCTGGCCGGCTCTCCGCACTACCTGAGCCCGCGGTGCACCATGAGGTGGGAGGGCCCTGACGCACGCCCCTCGGCGGGTTCTCCCGGTGCGGTGCTGCCCTGAGGGACTCGCTGCCGGAGTGGAGGAACAGCGGTCCGGTGCTCTCGCTGGGCACTCGGAGCTCCGCTGTGCTTACTGCCGAGGTTGTAGGCTGAGGAGGTACGTCGCTGAAACTGGGGCCGGCGGCCGTGTCAGGCGGCGGTCATTGTGAGGATGGGTGAGGCGGGGTGCCTTACCTGCTCGTGCCCCTGTCAGTTGAAGATCCTTCGCCGCCCCGGCTCAGTGCCGATAGACCTGTGGTGATTTTCTGCGTGCATCCTCCGGGTGTACTGCTGTTGCAGATCTGCTGTGTTTTGGCGCCTCTGGCCTTATGGGTTGCGTGAGCCCGGGGAGGCTCGCCTCGGAGGGAGCCGTACTCTGTTGCAAATGCCGACGCTGGAGGTGTGATGCAGTTGTGCAGTAGAATTTTTACATTCCACGCTGGTTTTATTCATACTACCTTTCGCATCACGTGGGGATGCTGTGTCTATGCTGCGGGGCACTGCTCTGGCTGCTGGGCGTAATGTGAGAGGTGCTGGTGCCTGGGAGATATTGCTGCTGGCGCTGTGGTAATCCTTTATACCGCCTGTGGTGCGAACTGTGGAGATGAATTTACATCCTTGCTGACTACATGCGGGTCCACGGTGCTGGAGGGCATCCTCTGCTGTTTGGAGTGTGCGGGCGCGGAGGTCTCCTGTTGTTACCTGGGATCTTCGTTCCTCTGTTGCCGCCGGACTACGCTGCGGCCTTTGTGCCACGTCTGCGGGGTGATAGAGCCTGCGAGCTGCGTCCTACCCTGCAACTCCTATGAACAGTGTGTACCGGGTGACGGACGGAGGGGCCCCCTTTGGATTGCGTCGCAGTGTGGTTGCTGGTCAGGTCGTACATCCTCGTTCCCCCCAGTGGGTGCAGTGAGCAGACACGGGCACATTGCCATGGGCAAACCGGACAACAAACAGCCGAAGCTGTCCTTTGATTCAATGGCGGCCAAGAGGGGAACGCGCCTTGTGCAGGATTCCGGGAGCTCCAGATCCTCCCTGGCTGTCACTGATGCTGCTCCGCAGCCTGTTACCCCTGACTTTCAGCAGATGCTACAAGAAATGAGACAGGGGTTTGCTACTATAGTGGACAAGGTGGATAAACTGTCGTCACGGATGGACGCGGTGGTGCAGAAACTGGACGTTCATGAGGAACGCATCACGGCGGCAGAGCAGCGTATTTCTGATCATGATGATACTGCGGCTACCCACACGACGCAGCTGGCGAGAATGGATAATGTACTACGGGTGATAGCTGCAAAGAATGAGGAGTTGGAGGCCAGAAGTCGGCGCAACAATATACGTGTGGTAGGTGTGCCGGAGACGACCAATGTGGGGAAGATGGAAACATATGTGGAGAAGATTTTGATTGGCGCAATTGGTGCAGAGGCCTTCTCAAAACAATTTATTGTGGAATGGGCGCACCCAATCATCGCGCGCCTCCTGAACTATCGAGATCGAGACGCGGCTCTTCGTGCAGCTCGCACTGCCCGTACACTCTCCTATGACGGGGTCAACTTCTCCATTTACCCGGACTTCACGCCAGTGGTGCAGGAGCAGCGGCGTAAGTTCCTGGATGTCAAGAAAAAGCTTAGAGAGCTGCAGGTGGACTATGCTCTGTTGTATCCTGCGAAGTTGAGAGTAAAACATCAGGCAAAGCAGGACTTTTTTACGAACCCGCAACAGGCGGAAGACTTTGTGAATCGCCTCAGGAGGGAACGTGCTGCGGATAGACGACGCGAGGAAAGAGGGCAGGAAGGTTTCCATTCGGCCAATAAAGATGTATGATCCTTACCGCCGTTTGGGCTACTGTTGTACCCTTTACTTTTTGGAACTGGGTCGCAGTGACCGCATTTATTGACTTTTTCTCGACTTTGTACTGTTGGATACTACAGTGAAGACTTGCGAGCTGGGTTTATTGGATGCTGTCGAAGGTCGTTGGAGGAGCATTGGACTACGATGGTAATGTACTCCAGGCACCCCCCCCAATGTCTGGGCCGTGCATATTTGGATCGTAAGGGCCAATGGCGAGGTATGGGGGGGCGGACATGTGCGCCTCTAGATTACACCCCGAAGGGTATTCCCCACTGAACTGGAAGTTTCTTCTGCAAATGTTTCGTTGGGTGGATTTTGATGTGGGTGGGGGGGCATGTAGTCCTGACAGGTTGGGGTTGTTCAGGTGGGTGGTGGGGGGCTGCACTGATGCTGAAGTGCGATGGGCACCTGGGACTGTGTTTTGTTATAATGCTATTTGCTGCTTTGCTTTGATTGTGAATGTCTCTCTGGACTGGGGATTTGAGTGTCCTGAGGCCGTACTGGACCTCACGTCTGCTGATATGTTGTGGGACCGTCCTATGCCTGATGCTCGACTCCGGCGTTGCCACGAGGGGGGAGGGGGGCGATGTTGGGGGTCTATTGGCGGGATTGCTGTGGATGATAGCCATACGGTCTCTATTGGGCTTGCACTGTTTCTGGTTCTGGCCGTGAGCTCGGTACTTGTGCGTTACTGGTTGGGGTTGGGTGGGGTTTGTCGAGTTCAGGGGGAGGGGGGTGACAGGGGTGTTTGTGGTGTGGATTTGGTGTGGGTGAGAGTGCACACTGGTATTATGCTACGCTGTTCTTCGCCTGTGAGGCGACGTTGTCATGTGATTATTTCTGCGTTGATAGTCTTTTTGCACAGATGATGGCTGATGGTGCGCTAGATAAGATATCGATTATATCCTGGAATGTGCGGGGTCTTAATGATGCCAGAAAGTGTAGGAATGTGCTGCAGTATTTAGATAGGCATCTGGTATAGATTGCTTTCCTGCAGGAGACGCATTTGCGCCCGACAACTGATCCTAAATTTGGTAGGCGTTAGGCCACGGTTCGGAAATTTTCATCATACTCGTCCTGTGCGCGTCGGACTGTTGTGTTAATTAAGAAAACGCTTCCTTTTCAGGAGTTAGGGGTGAGAGTGGATCCTGATGGGCGATATGTGATTCTGTGGGGGAGACTTGGGTTGGATACTCGGTATTTGTGAACTGTTATGCGCCAAATGTAGATACACCTGCCTTTTGTCTTACACTCTGGGGTCATGTCATAGCTGTGGACGCCACGCATGTTGTATGGGGCGGTGAATTTAACTTAGCGCTGAGAGCTGTGGAGGATAGGTCTGACGGGAGCCATCAATACAACGCTCAAGCTAGGGACGTGTTACGGGGCATTCTTGAGGAGGCAGGGTTGGTGGATAGCTGGAGGTTCGCTCATCCAGACGGTAGAGAGGGCACACACTTCACGGCGCATGCACGCACATGGGTGCGGTTGGATTATGTCTTTCTGTCACGGGGGCTTGCCGTGGGGATACACAGGGTGGAACATCTTCCCAGAACGTACTCGGATAACTGCCCAGTTCGGATTACACTATCGATTCCGGGACTTAATAGGCCGCGACCCCCCTGGACACTGTTTCCCTCAACACTGTTGGATCCCATCTTCAAGGCAGAGCTTGGGGAGGAAATAGAGGCGTTTTTTCCCAGGAATAGGGGGTCAGTGGACAGTGTGGAAATGATCTGGGAAGCATTTAAGGTGACAATCTGGGGAGTTACGATCCCCAAGAGCTGTGGGGTGCTCAGGACTATTGTTCAAACCATCACGAAACTGGAGGCTGATTTAAAAGATCTAGAAAATAAAATGCTTACCAGCTCGGACCCAGAACTCAGGCATCAGTTTAGGGACAAACTATCGGCCTTTGAGGAAGAGGCTGCCAGGGAATTGAAGTATAGGGGGAAGTACTGAACCGCGAGGAAATATTGTGAGGGTGAAAGACTGGGTAAGGTACTTGCTGCACTTACAAGACACCCACGATTTAGTACGGGGGTGTTGGAATTGGTACTGAAGGACGGCACCCGCTGTCAGGATGCAAAGGGGATTCAGGAGGCCTTTGTGCACCACTACGCACAGCTATACACTACACAACAGGTGGGGGAGGTAAGATATGGGGGGTTCCTTGACGATCTTGCTTTATGCTGGCTGTCTGATGACCATAGGGCATTTCTTGGTAGGACCCTTGCGGGGGAGGAGATCAGAGACGCCATTATGTCTCTGAATAATGGCAAGGCGACGGGGTTGGACGGACTCCCTGCCGAGTTCTACAAATGGTATGTTGATATTATGGCTCCAGTACTCAAAGAGGTCTTTGAGGATTCCCTGGAGGTAGGGATTCTGCTGGGATCCATGAGGGAGGTGGTGATTACGTCTCTACTTAAGCCTGGCAAAGATCCACTGGACACAGATTCCTACCGTCCTCTATCGCTGCTTAATTGTGACGCAAAAATACTGGCGAAAGTCCTAGCAACACGGCTCTCGTTGCTTATGCCCACTATAGTACTGCCGGATCAGTCCAGTTTTGTACCGGGGCGCGCGACCTCTCATAATCTTTGCACTCTGTTTTCTCTGATTCCGCAATAGCTCCGGATCTCCCTGTTGCCGCAGTGTTTTTGGATGCTAAGAAAGCGTTCGACTCTGTGGAGTGGAATTATCTCATCGACATTCTATGTAGAATGGGCTTTCCTAGAATATTTATTTCGTGGGTGAAACTGCTGTACACCCATCCTGTGGCCAGAGTGATTGTGAATGGAATGCTCTCCCCTCAACTGCCAATAACGAGAGGAACTAGACAGGGCTGTCCTCTTTCCCCACTTTTATTTGCTATTGCCATAGAGCCACTGGCTTGTCGAATCCGGCAATTGCATAAACACAGTGCGTTTAACTGTTTTCAGCGCCAGGTAGGGATCTCACTGTATGCGGACGACATCACAGTATATGTGAAGGACCCGCAGACGAATCTCAACCCGATACTACGAGAGCTCATTGCTTTTGGAGGTATCTCTGGAATACATATCAACTGATATAAGTCTCAATTCTTCCCGCTCACTGCCGCGGTTGGGAGGTTTCCGCTGGACTACCTCCTAGAATGGTGCGACACAGACCTTCGCTATTTGGGCATTGTGGTGTCACTCGATAGGGAGGAGACCATTAGGCTTAACTATGGTGTCGCAATTACCAAATTGGCGGATAATGTTGCGAGATGGATGTCCTTGCCCCTGTCTATGGCGGGTAGAGCCTCGTTAGTGAAAATGGTGATACTCCCGCGTTTCCTGTATCTGTTTCAAAATATTCCTTATCACCCTGGCGCGTATTTTTTTAAACGTCTTCGGTCAGAACTGCTCAGACTGTTCTGGGGGGGGCAAACAACCGCGGTTGGCATGGTCTACCTTAATATTACCTTATGACAAAGGAGGGTTTGATATCCCGGATTTCGAGTTATATTATATGAGTGCTCAGGCGCAATATGCCTATCATTGGATGCGTCCCACGCCGTTTATGCCTCAGATAGCGGCTGAGGAATGGATTGCACGTACCCTCCCGCTGGATGGTATGGTACTGGGGAGAGTCGGTGATGTGGATACGCAGCCTACCACGGTCACTTGCACGGTGGATGCCTGGACTTGGGTTACGAAGACATTGGCCTAAAGTTACTCTACTCGCCGGCGCTGCCACTTGTCTATCACCCTGCACTGTCACTGCTACAGGAAACGGGGTTTCAGAATATGTGTAAACGAAACAAGATACTCACATGGGGGATTTGTTCCTTGAGGGCAGTTTCCGTGCATGTGACCAATTCTTCCGTGGGGCGACTCCCTCTCCCTTAGATGTTTTTTATTATGTGCGGCTTCGGCAGGGACTCCGTGCACTGCTGCCTCAGTTCCCGAGTGAACCTGGAGTGGCTTTACCACTTCACGCTATATTGGCGTCTGATGGTCGTCATCTGGTCTTGAAATTGTACAGCACCATTAGGGCACAACGTGAGGCACCGGCCAGTCGCACACGTGAACAGTGGACTCTTGAACTTGGCGTCGGAATTTCTGACGAGCAATGGGCCTATTGTTGTGGCGTGACTGCCAATATCTCCTCTAGCTGCCGACTGAAGATAATTCACTATAAATTTGTGCAAAGGTTCTACTATACCCCAGCTAGGAAGCTCAGATTCCGCTTGGCGGAGGATGATAGATGTGCTCGTTGTAGGGCGGAGGGAGCTGACTTTCTTCACTTGGCCTGGCAGTGCAGTGCAATACGTGATTACTGGGCGCAGGTCCACGACGCCCTGCAAGTCATGACTGAGGAGGCGGTAACGTTCGATCCCATGGTGATGCTGCTGGGGTACACGAAGGACGTGCCGGCACCTTATCGTAGATTTACAGATGTGGCGTTACTGCTGGCGAAACGAAGAATAGCCTGTAGGTGGGGAAGAGGCAGGGCGACGAAATTTAAGGACTGGCTGGACGATATGACATATTGTCAGGATCAATACAATATATATGCTGAAATGATGCCTGTGCGCTGCAGGCCTAAGGATTTCTGGAGTCCGCTGCAGGTTTACTGGCTGACCAGGGCTGTGCAAGATACTGACTCAGAATGTGAGAGTCCTGATGGTGTGGGGTAAAAGTGGTCCTCCTGACAGGCATTGTGCTGCACTTTTAGAATTACGTGTAAAGTCGCAGTGTGCGATTGATAATACGTACTGCCGGACTGGAGATGTGATGAGCGCTGATGGTTAAACTCTGCTGGTGAATTGAGCAACTGTGGTGTACTATGTCGAGGCTGCTGTTTATCTTTCAGGGATGCCTGTTGAATGTTGACAGGGGTCGCTATCTACTCATAATGTGTCTTAGGTTTTCTACTATGCTGAGATAATACCTACTGTACTGTGCCTACTTTCTGGGCTCTGTGATTTTATTGCACACTGTCATTTGTCCTTACTGTAGACTGCTGCGTTCGATTATAGTGTATAATGCGCGGGGCGTGGAACAGTGTCCTCTAATGTATGACAATGGAATGTATATTTTACTCTTGTGCCAGATCTGAATGTACACCACTGATTGGTCTTGTCTTTTGTTCGAATAAAGGTTTAAAAAAAAAACATATTTACTTAGCAAAACACTTATACAAACACCACTTCATCTATTCATTTAGATAGTAAGTCATACTTAGTGAATTTTAAAATCATTATTACAAGTATACAGTTATCCATACAGTCACTCACACAATCATTGAGTCTTATGTATACTTATTTATATACAACAACTGACACATACACTGCCTTTTATTTTTCTAGTTTGTTGGACATGTACCATTGAGAAATATATTTGCTCATCACCACACCCAAAAAGAGATTCACTCACCCAAACTGTTAGAGCATGTAGTTTTAACTTCATATATCTACTGAATCAACTATTCACACATCTTTTGACAGTCACATACCCCCCACTGAACCACACACACTTTCACACTCCCATACAAATACTCAGTTAACTAATCAATAACTAATATAGACTTTCACATAGCTAGTAACCAACTCTAGAATCAGTTTACACAACAACTGACAAAGTGATACAGATATTCACACAGTATAGTCACTATCCACTATATTTAGTGAGACACTATAAATTGGTCAAGTAAACAGTCAATTACACTGCTACTAAATCCTCCATCCAAATATGTAATTATATATATCCACTCATTCTTCAATGCAAATTGCTATATATATAATGCATATTTAAATAACAAAGCAAACCACATTCACTGGATGGTGTTATCAGTGATGTCATCAGTGATGTCATTTGAGATGTCATCAGTGATGTCACTGACCATGTCATGAATGATCTAATATGTGACATCATCAGCAGTGGATTGCAGGTGCGTGAAATATAGTTAGTACAACTATATAGGAGCAATTTCAATGGTTTTGTATGAGTGAAATGTCCAGCTAACTATAACACCCCTAAAACTTATAGTTTTTTGAGTGAATTTCAAAGGTTTTTTAAATGCTAATTCCTAACTATATACGGCCTGAAACCTATGGTTTTTTCAGTGAATTTCAAAGGTTTTTTAAATGCTAATTCCT
Source organism: Lissotriton vulgaris (assembly GCF_964263255.1). Taxonomy (NCBI): domain Eukaryota; kingdom Metazoa; phylum Chordata; class Amphibia; order Caudata; family Salamandridae; genus Lissotriton; species Lissotriton vulgaris. The sequence goes on along the minus strand of NC_141695.1, from coordinate 1,297,555,261 downwards.
AACTATATAAGGCCTGAAACCTATGGTTTTTTCAGTGAATATATATATATATATATATATATATATATATATATATATATATATATATATATATATATATATATATATATATATATATATATATATATATATATATATATATATATATATATATATATATATATACACACATCTCTCCAAATGAAGAAATCAGAGGCCAGAGGGGAATCCATGGAGGGTAACTCGCTTTATTTAACACTTCCCAGTGGCGGCGACTGCATTTCTGCAATAAGCCTTCCTCAGCGCCCTGCACTGCAGCGAGCTGTTCAGTTCATACTTGCATGCCCTGTAATCTCCCTCCCCATAAAATGACTAACTCATGGTGGTCCTATGCAGGTAGGTGGTGCAGGTATCTCCACAACAAATGCCAAAGCACATGGCCACCTCCTTGGATCCCCTCGGACTGCTGCTACCAATCCACACATGACCCCAATTGAGCGGGGGCAGTCACACGGCAGCATAGCGCCCTAACGGAGGTACAATACCTCGCTCCGCTTTTGTTGGCATGGATAGATTGGTGGTCACCGGACACCTCAATACCTTGAGTCATGTAGACGCTGTAAACACCATGATGCCAGTAAAAGTCTGGGTCACTTGTTGCAGCAGGCCATCTGTAGTGCACCCCATAAAATGACTAACTCAGCACACCTGTTGGTCGTTGTGATGAATGCACAAACTGCAACTCCCAGAATGCATCATGAATATGCATATGGGCCGGCGGTATAGGGGGAAGGAAGTGAAGCACGATATATGTATATGGTGGTGGTCTCGCTCCTTTCATTGTTCTGCGGCAAGCAGATGATGTAACGGCGACTTTTGAAAAATATATATATATATATATATTCACTGAAAAAAACATGGGTTATAGACCATATATAGTTAGGAATTAGCATTTACAAAACCTTATTTTACTCACACAAAACCCTTGAAATTTCATATATAGTTAGTTGCACTAACTATATATCGCGCACCCGCAATCCACTGCTGATCATGTCACATATTACATCATTCATGACATGATCAGTGACATCACTGATGACATCACTGATGACAACTCAAATGACATCACTGATGACAAAATCCAGTGACTGTATGTTTCTGAAAAGTCAAAATATGTCTTACATATTGAATAATGAGTGGATGTATAATTGTCTGGATGAAGGATTTAGTAGGTGCATGACTGACTGTATGAGTGAGTGATTAAATGTGTCTCACTGAGTGCATGGGTTAGTGACTAAACTGTCTTAATTTGTGCATCATTATGTCTGTTGTTCTGTAAACTGCTGCATGTGTTGATCAGTAGCTTTATGATTAAGTATATGGGTTATTGATTGGTTGCCCAAGTATTTGTATGGGAGACTGAGTGTGTGTGTGGGTGGCTGGGAGGTGTATGACTCTGTGCATAGATGTGTGAGCAGTTGATTCACTAGATGTATGGGTTCAAAAGTGCATGTGGAAACAGCTGTATGGACGGTTGACTGTGTGCATGAGTGTATTGGTGAGTGAATAGATATCTCAGTGCTACATGTCAAAGTAAGTACATATGTAAAACACAGTACATGTGAGAGTTGACATATATAAATAACTGTGCATAAGAGCCAGTAAATTTGTGAGTGGCTGTATGGATCATTGTGAACTTGTATCAGGGATTGTATAAGAGAGTAAATATGCGTTAGTATATGTTTGAATAAGTAAGGTGTGTATAACTGTATAGTTGAGGAAATGGAAGTGTGATTGATTCTTTGCATGACTGACTAGGTGTGTGAGTAACTCCATGGATGAGTGACAGTCTGTGAGTGCCCATTTACTCTGAGTGTATCTAAGATTATATTAGAGTCTAAAGAGGTTCACCGTATTATCACATGAATGATGTCATCAGTGATGTGATCAGTAATGTCAAATGAGATGTCATCAGTGATGTCATCAGTGATGTCATTTGAGATGTCATCAGTGATGTCAACAGTGAAGCCATCAGTGATATCACTGATCATGTCATGAATGATGTAATATGTGACATGATCAGCAGTGGATTGCGGATGCGCGATATATAGTTAGTGCAACTAACTATATATGAAATTTCAATGGTTTTGTGTGAGTAAAATAAGGTTTTGTAAATGCTAATTCCTAACTATATATATTCTATAACCCATGGTTTTTTCAGTGAATTTTCAAGGTTTTGTAAATGCTAATTCCTAACTATATATGGTCTATAACCTATGGTTTTTCAGTGATTTTCTTTGGTTTTTTAATAGCAAATATCAAAAGCTTTAAAATGTCAAGTATGTGGTAGGTAAAAACATTTTCGTGTTTATGCACGCTGATGTGCTTTGAACGCTGCCCCCCCCCTCCTCTTTTCTTTTAGGAGTATTCTCTCTTTGCAGATAGTGAAGGATATGTAACGCAAGCCTTTGCCCCCGTTGTAATCCGTCGTGCCTGCTTCCCTCTCCATTTGATTGATTGTTATCCTAGCATTTATTGTTTTAGAATTGGTTCTCTTTGGTTCATTCTCTATTTACAAACAAGCACAGAGTCGAAATACTCTGTTTAGTCTTTGCAGATAGTGAAAAATCGTTAAAAAAACAAAAGGAATCAAGCAAAATCAGTAGGCCACTAATGAGATCTCTTTTTGACCTCGCTAAAATAGAAACATTATGAACAACCTCTCATGAGAAATACGAAACTAGTGAGAGGAACTGAGCTCAACAATATGATGACTGCAAGACAGCTCGGCTCCGCCGCCCACCCCACCCAAAATAACGTCAAACCCTATGCAAATATTATAAATATATACAACACACCAGCAAAATAACAGGGTAAAACGTTTTTATTAAATAACTATTTACATGGCAGCCTGCTGCAACATCGATCCAAACAAGCCTTTGTATTTGGGGCTCAAAATCAACAAGTAACAGGATAAAACGTTTTATTAAATATCTATTTACATGGCAGCCTGCTGCAACATCAATCCAAACAAGCCTTTGTGTTTGTGGTTCAAAATCAACCATCAATAGTAAGATTTTCATAGGTGAGTGTAGGTTCATGGTTTTCCATCCACAGACTAAAAGCCTGGAGTGGGAGTGAAAGAACAATAACTAGGTAAGAAGGAAGGCAGAGGTTGTGGGAAGGACTCTGGATATGGTATGTTGCTTGCTCCCTGAGATGCTTCGATGTCACTGCCTTGCACAAATGGCATAAGTCCTGGATGTTGGGTGCCATAGTTGAGGGTTCCGAGCAGCGCTTGTAACACTGTCCGAAGCTTATTTGCACCTGCTGCAGCTTCACTATTCTCAAAGTAAGTGGGGGCTGTTTGTGAACCTGACTGCATTGGAAAACAATGTGATGCGGTGCCTCCCTGAACCGCTTGACGGAGGCCCCCGAGATAATTGCGCCTGCTCCACACCTTGTCCCACAATCCGTTTGACCTGAAGACACGTCCTGCGGTGCCCTGGTCTGACCATCACATATACCTGCGCCAGGAGACGGCGTGGGGTGCACTAGAAGGGAGAGGCGGCGCGAACGAGCCTCCCCCACCTCCCCAGGTGGAGGTTTCTCAGCTACACCCCAGTGCTTCACTCGACCAGCTGACTTACGCCCACTCTTGCGACACAGTGCCTCGCTCGGCCAGCTGAATTGCGCCTGCTCTTGCTATTACAACGTCTCACCCGCCATCCAACGGAATTGCACCCAATCTTGCGGTACAGCGACAGGCGGCTGCTATGGAGCTCACGAAATGGCGGTTGGCTCCACAGACTTGGGCCTGGCCTGCAAGGATGGCTCTGGGCAACCGTGGAACTCGGACGCTTGACTGCTAGGGCATGGGCCCCATTCCCAAAAGAGTAGCCTCAGCCTTGAAGATTCTACAACAGTCACCGGGACCCCCGACTCCCGTAGACTTCCGGTGGGGAGCGACTGCCATGATTGCTCGCGGAATGGCCACGACGTAGCCATGAGATGGTGGTGCTCTCATGCTGACGCCAGCTTCAGTCTGAAACATCCAGAAACACTGTAGACTACCAATTCGATCAGTTCCGGTGGAGCCCAACGTGACCCGGTAGAGAAGAACTTGCCCTCCCCTCTTTGACTGATGGTTCTTGTTGCCTGTCCCTTCTGTTGTCATTTAACAGAACTTTTTGGACTGCTGAAAGGGGTTGTGTTCCGACCGCTGGTTGGTGGAGACATTTTGACTATATTCTGGACCTGCGTTGTCGCGTAATGTGTCATATGACGCGCCCCGTTAGCGCACCCGGAAGTGCTCCGGTGCGCGAGGCGCAGCTTCCTGGAAGCGATCCAGGGCGCGGCGCACAGCGCGTAACGTAAGCATAACAGGTCATGTGACTTGTTAATGAAACTTTTCATTTGTTCATTTTACTTTTGTTTTTCTAATGATGGAAGGCTTGGTCATATGACCTAAAAATAACACTTTTCATTGGTTTCGAACATTTTTTTTCCCAAACGATGAAAGCCCCACCTTTTTTTTTCTCACTCTGACTTGTAAAGCAAAGGACCCAGATGCATTTACAGTTTATCACTAACAATGTTCCAGGCTAATGTATTTTCCCGGGAAATTTACAACTGTCCTGCAAGTAAAATATTTCTATTTCGAGAAAAAGGGCATTTCTTCGTCCCATGAGGGAGCCGTTGAACAAAAGAGGCTCGACCTGCTGTCTTAGTCGCTGATAGGCATGAATATCGGATTCTTATCGATCACTTTATGTTGCAGGAGTGGAAAACACAACAGCCCTTGACCATTTATCTTTACTGCTTTCCTGCTTATTATACCTTTTTACCGTCATGTAATCGGGCTGCTTTATTTCACTTGCCTTTTATTGATTCGAAAACAGTGGCTATTATTCAAAACTTTACCAATCTAGGTACTACTACCATGTTTTGTTTTAAAAACCTTTATTGTGAAAATGTCAGTATACAAATACGGGCCTATAACCACGTGGGCCGGCCACGGAGCAAACTGTAATCGTATATGATGAGGGGACATTTACACTGTAGAAGAACGTAACGGGCGGGCCATTAGGTTGCAAGAACTAAGGTGTCTAACAGTTGCGGAATCGGTGGACGTACATTTTATAATTAAAGTACGACAGGGCCAGTTACAATAAAATTATCTAGATATACATTTGCGGGCAAGTACCATAGGTGACGTTAATTTGAACTTTCAATAGTACAGTAATCAATAACACATCAGAACTTTTATATCAATAGGGATGTCCAAATGTTCAATCAGTACTCGTCCCCGCCCGCCATGTGCTTCAAAACTGCATACGTATCTTGTGATATCAAGGTTGGGCAACCAGTACACAACAAGGAGTTACGAGTCCCATTTATACCGGCGCCATTTTGGGCGAGGCCGGGCAGGTCCAGGATATAGTCAAAATGTCTCCACCAACCAGCGGTCGGACCAGAACCCCTTTCTGCAGTCCAAAAAGGTTCCGTTAAATGACAACAGAAGAGATAGGCAACAAGAACAATCAGTCAAAAGAGGGGACGCTTTCGGGAATGGGGCCCATGCCCTAGCAGGCAAGCGTCCGAGTTCCAAGGTGTCCGAGGGCCATTTTAGTGGACCAGGCCCAAATCCAAAGAGCCGGCCGCCATTTTGAGAGTCCTGTTGCAGCCGCCTATCGCTGCACCGCAAGAGTGGGCGCAATTCAGCTGGATGGTGGGCGAGGCGCTGTAGCCCCAAGAGCGGGCGCAACTCAGCTGGATGGCGGGTGAGGCACTGTGCTGCAAGAGCGGGCGGAACTCAGCTGGATGGCGGGTGAGGCACTGTGCCGCAAGAGCGGGCGGAACTCAGCTGGATAGCGAGTGAAACGCCAAGGGGCGCCCCACTGCAGCTGAGGAGCCTCCACCTGGGGAGGCGGGAGAGGCCCGTTAGCGCCGCCTCCCCCCCCCCCCGGGCACCCCACGCCGTCTTTCGGCGCAGCATTGTAGGATGGCCACACCAGTGCGGCAACTTGCTGGACACCACCTCGGTGCCATCTGGATCTCGGCGCGTTGTGCTGCTTTCGGCCTACTGTAGCAGCAAGTGCAGGCGCAACTCAGCTGGACAGCGAGTGAAACGCTAAGGGGCGCCCCACTGCAGATGAGGTGCCTCCACCTGGGGAGGCGGGAGAGGCCCGTTCGTGCCGCCTCCCCCCCCCCCCGGGCACCCCACGCCGTCTTTCGGCGCAGCATTGTAGGATGGCCACACCAGTGCGGCAACTTGCTGGACACCACCTCGGTGCCATCCGGATCTCGGCACGTTGTGCTGCTTTCGGCCTACTGTAGCAGCAAGTGCGGGCGCAACTCAGCTGGACAGCGAGTGAAACGCTAAGGGGCGCCCCACTGCAGCTGAGGAGCCTCTACCTGGGGAGGCGGGAGAGGCCCGTTCGCGCTGCCTCCCCCACCGGGGCGCCCCACGCCGTCTTTCGGCGCAGCATTGTAGGATGGCCACACCAGTGCAACTTGCTGGACACCACCTCGGTGCCATCCGGATCTCGGCGCGTTGTGCTGCCTTCGGCCTATTCGCACATCGGTCCACTACTGACGCCGCCTCACAGGCCAACGGATTTTGTAGGCTTTTTATAGCCCAAAGCTGCATAACAGGTCATGTGACTTGTTTATAAAACTTTTCATTGGTTCATTTTACTTTTGGTTTCCTAATGATGGAAGGCTTGATCATATGACCTCAAAATAACACTTTTCATTGGATTAAAACATTTTTTTTTCCCAAATGATGAAAGCCCCACTTTTTTTTTTCTCACTCGGCAGTCCAAAAAGGTTCCGTTAGATGACAACTGAGGGGACAGGCAACAAGAACCATCCGTCAAAAGAGGGGAGGGCAAGTTCTTCCCTACCGGGTCACGTTGGGGCTCCACCGGAAGTCATCGAATTGGTAGTCTACAGTGTTTTTGGATGTTTCAGACTGAAGCTGGCGTCAGCATGAGAGCACCACCATCTCGTGGCTCCGTCGTGGCCATTCCGCAAGCAATCCTGGCAGCCGCTCCCCACCGGAAGCCTGCGGGAGTCGGGGCCCGATGACTTTTGTAGAATCTTCAAGGCTGAGGGGACGCTTTCGGGAATGGGGCCTAAGCCCTAGCAGGCAAATGTCCGAGTTCAAATGTGTCCCAGGGCCATTTTAGTGGACCAGGCCCAAATCCGAAGAGCCGGCCGCCATTTTAAGAGTCCTGTGGCAGCCGCCTATCGCTGCACCGCAAGAGTGGGCACAATTCAACTGGATGGTGGGCGAGACGCTGTAGCCGCAAGAGCGGGCGCAACTCAGCTGAATGGCGACTGAAACGCTAAGGGGCGCCCCAATGCAGCAGAGGAGCCTCCACCTGGGGAGGCGGGGGAGGCCCGTTCGCGCCGCCTCCCCCCCCACCACCCCCCGGGGCGCCCCACGCAGTTTTTCGGCGCAGCATTGTAGGATGGCTAGACCAGTGCGGCAACTTACTGGACACCACCTGGGTGCCGTCCGGATCTCGGCCGTTGTGCTTTCTTCGGCCTATTCGCACAACGGACCGCTACTGACGCCACCTCACAGGCCGACGGATTTTGCTGACTAAAAGACAGACCAAAGCAGCCCATTGTTGCTTTCAGATAAATGTTGCAGCAGGCTGCCATGTAAATAGTTGTTTAAAATGTTTTTTTTTAACGTGTTTACTTTGTTGGAGCGTTCTATATATTTATAAGTTATTAAAGTGTTATAATCCTACTACTTTGTTGGAGTGCTATATATTTTTAATGTGACACATAATTGTGAAGACTTTGATGTACAAAAAGGCATCCCTGGAATCTTCCGCTTCAGGCTCGGTCCCACACACCCTTACAGTGAGAATCCCCTCCCCAATCACAATACAGGATCGTTATCAGATAGTAGGAACGCGTGTGGTGTGACAGATCTCATGGGGTGGGGGCCTTGATCTACTGTAACTCCTTTGAAGAGGGGTGATTCTTTACAGTTGGGTCCATAAACTACATCCGCAGGGCTAGGTGATAGCCTGGGACCGGCCTGGACAATCGGACACAGAGGAAGAGGAGTGTCAGAGGGTGCGGTAGTGAATAGGGTGAAAGGGAGGTGTCGGGCGGGCACAGGGTGTGATTCTCAGGGAAGAGCAGCGCAGATGGGGGGAGGTTTATGGCCCATGCATGAGAGAGAGAGCGGGGATGACCAGTGTGTGGGGGAGATGCTTGCGAGGGTGGGGAGCCATGCTGAGGATCGGCGGCGTGCAGAGAGTGGGTCTGGTCAAGGCATCTAAAATGGCTGCAGTGCACGACAAAAGTGTGGCATTGGAAAAAAGGCAAGATGGCGCAGACAATGTTTATCAATACGGATTAATTTATAACAATTATTTTTAACAATATATTTACTCGCAGTGACAAAATGGCGGTCAACACTTCCTGATTTCCTTCGAATCGAACGTTAACAGACGTCACGCAGCAAAAAATCCGCTCACACGCAGCCGCTGGAAGACATGTATCAACATATATGAGCATCCTCAGCCACCCTCAGAAAACATAGGGGGTCAGGATACGTCTCCCATACCCCCTTATACCCATTTCCCACATTGTTTTTCCTCCATCTTGTAATTTAATTAAAACGAAACACAAAATGGCGAATTCCAGTTTCACTACTGGTTTGCGACCCGGTTCGCGAACCGGGAAGCGCTTCTACCGCGAAAAATCAATTTTTTTTTATTTGCCCCACGAAACCCTTTAATAACCCCAACATCATTCCTAGGGGGTCAAGAGGGGTCTACCTTGCCCCTTTCATTAAATTCCCCCTTCGTTTTTCTCCTCCTCTTGTCTCTCGATCCTACCGAGAGACAAGATGGTGGCCGTTCCAGACTGTTTAGAATGTTGACAGACGCCGGAGAGCCAATCAGCTTCGCTTCGCAAAGTTCCGTTACGCGAAAAGTACGCGAACCGGAGCGCTACCCGGGACGCTGTCACAGATATATCTGTTTTTTAAAACGTTAATTTCTCAAAATCCACTGGAGCACATATATTGAGACCTAGCAAAGGCACATCGGGCTAACAGTCCCTACAATTTTGCCAAGTTTCGTGCAAATCCATTCAGCCGTTCGAGCTAAAAGTGAGGCCAACCGCCCTATGGAAAAATGAATGGGAAAAACGCGTTTTGAGACCCCCCTTTTTTCTCTGCCCCCCCTTGACGAAACCCCTCCAAATTTTCAGGGGCTGCTCAGAAAATTTCAGCCGATTCCATCCACAAACGCCAAAGTTATTAGACATAGAATTTTCAAAAGTCCCATAGACAAAAAATCCTAACTATATATACCTACTGGCGACCGCCAGTAGGTAATATATATATATATATATATATATATATATATATATATATATATATATATATATATATATTACCGAAACTCCCTTTCAGTGCGGAGAAGCAGAAGAGGCCACACAAGGATTTCTTCAGGGAGGCACTTTATTGACAAGCAGGTGTGGCATGATGCATTTCGGCGAACTCTCGCCTTCTTCAGATGCCGATGCTTTCCGTGCCTTGCATAAACACCACCTTAAAATTTATTCTCTGCACATCCCATTGGTGGAAATGCTCGCCTCCATCAGTATTATATCCGCCACTGGATGCAGCATGGTAACAGACTGCATCTCCCAGAGTTCATTGTGCCGGGTAAGTGTTGCGTGGAGACATTTTACTCAAAATTGTGCCCATGTTGGCTTAAGCAGTGCAAAGTTAGGCCCGGTGAATACAAGTGCCGGTGAGTGATGTCTCAGTGTCTCCTCTGGTCCCCGCTACCGTTCACACCCCCAGAATAAGTGTCCACTGGGGCGTAGGTTCAAAATACAGTGATTTTCGCCTCACGTGAAGTCACGCGCTGCCCCTGGCAGCGGTCCAATGCTTTGCTTGCGCTGGATGGCGGACTGGAGCTGTCCCAATACCTTGGGCGAACAGAAGCTGAGAACAGCAGGAGCCAGTAAAAGCCCCAGCCAACTTGCTGAACGGGGCCCCTTTTCCGCGTCTCTGGCTGACACGCACAAATTACCAAAACTCCCTTTCAGTGCGAAGAAGCAGAAGAGGCCACACGAGGATTTCTTCAGGGAGGCACTTTATTGACAAGCAGGTGTGGCATGATGCATTTCGGCGGACTCTCGCCTTCTTCAGATGCCGATGCTTTCCGTGCCTTGCATAAACACCGCCTTAAAATTTATTCTCTGCACATCCCATTGGTGGAAATGCTCGCCTCCATCAGTATTATATCCGCCCACTGGATGCAGCATGGTAACAGACTGCATCTCCCAGAGTTCATTGTGCCGGGTAAGTGTTGCGTGGAGAAATGTTACTCAAAATTGTGCCCATGTTGGCTTAAGCAGTGCAAAGTTAGGCCCGGTGAATACAAGTGCCGGTGAGTGATGTCTCAGTGTCTCCTCTGGTCCCCGCTACCGTTCACACCCCCAGAATAAGTGTCCGCTGGGCCGTAGGTTCAAAATACAGTGATTTTCGCCTCAGGTGAAGTCACGCGCTGCCCCTGGCAGCGGTCCAATGCTTTGCTTGCGCTGGATGGCGGACTGGAGCTGTCCCAATACCTTGGGCGAACAGAAGCTGAGAACAGCAGGAGCCAGTAAAAGCCCCAGCCAACTTGCTGAACGGGGCCCTTTTTCCGCGTCTCTGGCTGACGCTCACAAATTACCAAAACTCCCTTTCAGTGCGAAGAAGCAGAAGAGGCCACACGAGGATTTCTTCAGGGAGGCACTTTATTGACAAGCAGGTGTGGCATGATGCATTTCGGCGAACTCTCGCCTTCTTCAGATGCCGATGCTTTCCGTGCCTTGCATAAACACCGCCTTAAAATGTATTCTCTGCACATCCCATTGGTGGAAATGCTCGCCTCCATCAGTATTATATCCGCCCACTGGATGCAGCATGGTAACAGACTGCATCTCCCAGAGTTCATTGTGCCGGGTAGGTGTTGCGTGGAGACATTTTACTCAAAATTGTGCCCATGTTGGCTTAAGCAATGCAAAGTTAGGCCCGGTGAATACAAGTACCGGTGAGTGATGTCTCAGTGTCTCCTCTGGTCCCCGCTACCGTTCACCCCCCCAAAATAAGTGTCCGCTGGGCCGTAGGTTCAAAATACAGTGATTTTCGCCTCACGTGAAGTCACGCGCTGCCCCTGGCAGCGGTCCAATGCTTTGCTTGCGCTGGATGGCGGACTGGAGCTGTCCCAATACCTTGGGCGAACAGAAGCTGAGAACAGCAGGAGCCAGTAAAAGCCCCAGCCAACTTGCTGAACGGGGCCCCTTTTCCGCGACTCTGGCTGGCGCGCACTAATTACTAAAACTCCTTTTCAGTGCGAAGAAGCAGAAGAGGCCACACGAGGATTTCTTCAGGGAGGCACTTTATTGACAAGCAGGTGTTGCATGATGCATTTCGGCGAACTCTCGCCTTCTTCAGATGCCGATGCTTTCCGTGCCTTGCATAAACACCGCCTTAAAATGTATTCTCTGCACATCCCATTGGTGGAAATGCTCGCCTCCATCAGTATTATATCCGCCCACTGGATGCAGCATGGTAACAGACTGCATCTCCCAGAGTTCATTGTGCCGGGTAAGTGTTGCGTGGAGACATTTTACTCAAAATTGTGCCCATGTTGGCTTAAGCAGTGCAAAGTTAGGCTCGGTGAATACAAGTGCCGGTGAGTGATGTCTCAGTGTCTCCTCTGGTCCCCGCTACCGTTCACACCCCCAGAATAAGTGTCCGCTGGGCCGTAGGTTCAAAATACAGTGATTTTCGCCTCACGTGAAGTCACGCGCTGCCCCTGGCAGCGGTCCAATGCTTTGCTTGCGCTGGATGGCAGACTGGAGCTGTCCCAATACCTTGGGCGAACAGAAGCTGAGAACAGCAGGAGCCAGTAAAAGCCCCAGCCAACTTGCGTTAATTTCTCAAAATCCACTAGAGCACATATATTGAGACCTAGCAAAGGCACATCGGGCTAACAGTCCCTACAATTTTGCCAAGTTTCGTGCAAATCCATTCAGCCGTTCGAGCTAAAAGTGAGGCCAACCGCCCTATGGAAAAATGAATGGGAAAAACGCGTTTTGGGACCCCCCTTTTTTCTCGGCCCCCCCTTGACGAAACCCCCCAAATTTTCAGGGGCTGCTCAGAAACAAAATGTGCCATTTTCCTGAAAATTTCAGCCGATTCCATCCACAAACGGCAAAGTTATTAGACATAGAATTTTCAAAAGTCCCATAGAGAAAAAATCCTAACTATATATACCTACTGGCGACCGCCAGTAGGTAATATATATATAAATATATATATATATGTATATATATATATATATATATATATATATATATATATATATATATATATATATATATATATATATATATATATATATATATATATATATATGTATTTTTTTTTTCACATCACAACAGGCAGGCTATATCTGTGTTTGACGAAAATGAATCATGCATGCACTTTTGACAAATGTATTCACTGCTTGCCCAATGTTTTTAAATCTGCACTGAGCACTTTATGTTATTTGAACGCCATAAAATGTTTACAATTTTGCGCTATTTGCACGTTATAAGATGGCTGCCAAGAAGTGTATTTCGAAAATAGTAAACCGTCATCTATGTTCATGACGAGTCGGCTTTAAATGGCGTTTTGTATTTTGACACGGGTGAACACTGACGAAGCATCCGGGCGAAACGCGTCTGTTGTGGGTCTTCCGTCTAGCCTGACTGGAGTGGACTGTTCTGTGAATATATATATATATATATATATATATATATATATATATATATATATATATATATATATATATATATATATATATTACGTTTTGGCGGTAGCCAGTAGGTAGTTATAGTTAGGACCTAGTTACCATAGGAAAATGGCAACATTCTATTCCCGAGTGACAAATCTTCACGAAAATTTTAAAACAAATTCTTTGTTGAAATCAGCTCCTATGTTGGAAGTTTGTGGGTGATTCGTCAAAGGGGGGGCGAAAAAAAGGGGGGCTCAAAACGTGTTTTTTAATGAGATTTTCCATAGGAAACTTTAGACAAGACTATCGGTCGAACGGGTGAACGGAATTAGACCAAATTTGGCGGGGAGAAAGGTTTTGGTCTAGAAAGTGCACTTTTCCTTATTTGGTGTAAATCCAGTCAGTAGTTTTTGAGAAATATTGAAATTTACAGATATGGATATTTGGGAAATCTGCCATTTGATTGGCTGAGAAGTTACGAGCATGAGCTTGCTGCTTATTGGCTGCGAGCAGTGCAAGCGGTTGCAACTTGGAAGTGTTGGCCGACATTTTGTAATTCCTTTGAAGCGAGTAAGGGGAAAAAAGGACGAAAAAAGTGGGAAATAGGAGGGTAGGAGCACTGTAAGCTCTGTGGGGTGTTAGGGTGTGCTATAGATGGGGTGGAAAGCGAAGTATTTACCCCTCCCGGTGTGAAAGTGGTGGGTTACGGAAATTAAGTGAGGTATTGCCTAGAGTCTGTTGCACGTAAGGTGAGGTGGTACGGGACTCAGGGATTAAAGCGTGAGCGCAAACTGCGTGTCTTATGCTGTGAAGTCATGCGCCGTGGCCGCTGCGCTATACTTGTGGAAGTAGTGTCAGCATGTGTTTATACCTACTAGGAGGAACTATTGACCCCTACTGGTGTGAAAGTCCTGGGTACGGAAAATATGTGAGGTATTGTCTGGAGTCTCATGGAAGGAGGAAGTGTTGGCCACCATTTTATGATTCTGTTGAAGCGAGTAAGTGGAAAAAAGGGGGGAAAAAGTGGGAAATAGCAGGGTAGGTGCACTGTAACCTCTGTAGGGTGTTTAGGATGTGCTATACAGGGGGCGCGAAGAGTACTACTCACACCTACCGGTCTGAAAGTGCTAGGCTATGAAAATTAAGTGAGGTATTGCCTAGAGTGTGATGCTGATAAGGTGAGCTTGTGCGGGACTTGGGGATTAAAGGGTGAGTCCAAGTTGTGTGTCTTATGCTGTGAAGTCATGTGAAGTGGCCGCGGCACTACAGCTGTGGAAGTAGTTTCAGCATCTGTTTTTAACTTCTAGGACGAACTACTGACCCATACTGGTCTGAAAGTCCTGGGGTACGAAAAATATGTGCAGTAGTGTATAGAATCTCATGCTGCTAAGCTGAGCTGCTGCCGGACTCGGGATGAAAGCGTGAGCCCAAACTGTGTGTCATATGCTGTAAAGTCATGTGCTCTGGCGGCTGTGCCATATCTGTCCAAGTAGTGTCAGCATGTAGTTATAGATACTCGGAGGAACTTTTGTCTCGAACATTGTAACTTGTGTAGGGTGCTTACGGGGTGTTATATAGGGAGTGCAAAGGTAAGTTTGTGTGTATGAAATGAATTTGGTATTTGGAAAGTGCAAAGCACTGACTACTACAGGTCTGATGGCGCTGGGGGCGTAAGGTGAGGTGCTGCTGGAGTTGGGGATAAAGCTGATAAACTACTAACCACCTATTGTGAATTTTTAACCTGCACGTGCCGTTAAGTGTTCGATAAAATGTTGCAAAAGTATATCGTTAGGTTACAAAAAAATTTATGAACTTTTAACCTGCAGGTGTTGTAGAATGTTCCAGAAAGTGTGGTGATAAAATAGGTTGAACTTGTGACCTGTATGTCGTGCGGTCTATTAAGTAGCTTTTTGTATGGAAAATTCAAAATTAACCAATCGAGGAAAGTTTTGGAATGTCGTTGAAGGAATGAAGTATTCTAAGTTGTTCTTTACATGTATTTATATGTGGAGCGACAGAGAAATTGTGCCATTCCTGGTTCCATTCTTGATTAAATCGGTGCTTTACATGTAGTGTGTCACAAAGGAAGAAATCCATGCGTGTGATATTTGCCATCTGCATACCAACTACAAAGGTGCGTTATAAATGAACAAGGTGTGTTATGTGTTCTATAGTAGTGATTAAGTATTTGAGGTGATGTTTTAATTTTGAAAGTATTTTTCTTTTCAAAATTGTGGTGTTTGATATTGGTTATAAAATATGCATACAATTTGAGCTGTTGTTAAATAAGTTCTTTATATATGTTTAGGAATTTTTCATAGAAAAGAAGTGTAGTTTGTCATCTTTATAGGACGGTATGGTTTTGAAAATGAGTGACAGCGTTAATTTGGGTTTTTAATGTATTCGGGGAGATAAACAAAATGTTGCACGTTTGCAAATTATACTTTTGTGGAAATAGTGGGGTGGGGGGTGGTGGTAGTAGATGTATGTGTATTAAGTTAAAAGCGATAAAACGAAATCCAGAAATGTTATGAGGGCAGGTTGTGGTCTCATATTTTACACTGAGAGGTAGATTTGAATGTAAGTCAAGGTAGGTTGTTGTACAGTGGGGCTGTCTACAGTGTTTGGGAGATTACATGTGATTAATGAAAAGGTAGATATACTAAAATATACAGTAGTGAACGTATGAATTATTGTCTGTTCTTATGGAATAGAAGGGGTTGGGGAGTGCTTCTTTAGAAGAGATGTTTTTTAAAAGTGTGAGAGATAAAAAAAATGAAAATGTGCGGTATAATTTTTGTATGACTTTGTTGACATTACAGAACTACATGTGATTTTAAGTGACACTATTTGCTAGGCTGTGTCGCTGTGGTGGATATGTCCGTGTTTTATTGATTCTGAGCTTCACTGTGCCTTTTGAGACACTCATTAATTTATTAATTCCATTTAATATCTTTAATATAGATACAGTAAAGGGGCGGTATATTAAAAGTTTGGGAATTAGAACTTTGTTTACTTTCCCCATGCCCTGCTGTACACTCTACAGAGTGTTTAAACGACTTTCGTAACATATATATGTCTAGCTAGTAATGGTGGTCTAGTTCGACTGGGCCCATTTATAAACCGTGCTATGGGATGGTTTATGTTTTACCCTCCTATTTGGATGTTTGAATACCTTTTGCTGATAAGTATTCCTGCAGACACTTGTTAAAATTAACGTAGTATATGGGTATAGTGGCGCTACTGGGAATGGTGAGGTTTTCTGTTTGATTTCCTAAGGTTAACCAAGGGCAGGGTGGGTGTGGGGAAGGTGGTTATGTTGCTGATTGAAACACTGAATATAGTAACGCACAGATGTCGAGCTACTAAAGGTTATATAGTACCACTGGGAGCACTTAAAAACGCTGAATGGTATGGGATATGTTTTAGTCGCAAATTTCCATGTTTTAATTCGTTTTGCTGATGAGCATTTCGGGAGAAATCTGTTGAAATTAAACCTATGTACGACTATAGTGGTGCTTCTACGTTTGCTGGGACTCTTTCTTTTATTGCGTAAAGTTAAGCAAGGGCGGGTGTGGAGGTGGTGTACTGATACTTTGACTATTTATAAACCATCTTATGGTATGGTGTATGTTTGAGTTGCAAAATTGTAGGTTTTAATAGCTTTTGCTGATGAGCGTTCCGGCAAACACCTGTTGATATTAAGTCTATGTATGGCTATAGTGGCGGTAACGGGAGTGCTGGGGCTCGTTGTTTGATTTTGTAATTTTAAGCAAGGGCATGGGTGGAGGAGGGGGAGGTGTGTATGTTGCTGATTGTAAGACAGATATTTGTAACGTGGGCATGTGTAGTTAGTAATGGTAATGTACTTTCACTGGGCCAATTTATAAACTGTGCTATGGGATGGTTTATGTTTTACCCACTAATTAGCATGTTTGAATAGTTTTTGCTGGTAAGTGTTCCAGCAGACACCTTTTAAAATTAACCCTGTTTATGGGTATAGTGGCGCTACTAGGAATGGTGGGGGTTTTTGTTTGATTTTGTACGGTTAACCAAGGGCGGGGGTGGGTGTGGAGGAGGTGGTTATGTTGCTAATTGAAACACAGAATATAGTAACGTGCAGATGTCGAGCTACTAAAGGTGATATGGTACCACTGGGAGAATTTATAAAGCTCCGTATGGCATGGGATATGTTTTAGTCACAAATTTGCATGTTTTAATTTGTTTTGCTAATGAGCTTTTCAGGCGACAACTGTTGAAATGAAGCCTCAGTATGGCTATAGTGGGGCTTCTACGTTATCTGGGGCTCTTTCTTTTATTGAGTAAAGTTAAGCAAGGGCAGTTGTTGAGGTGGTGTAGTGGTACTGTGACTAATATATAAATAGTCTTATGGTATGGTGTATGTTTGAGTTGCAAAATTGCATGTTTTAATAGCTTTTGCTGATGAGCGTTCCAGCAGACACCTGTTGACATTAAGTTTATATGGCTATAGTGGCGGTAACAGGAGTGCTTGGGCTTGTTGTTTGATTTCGTAAGGTTAAGGAAGGGCATGGATGGGGTGGGGGAGGTGCGTATGTTGCTGAATATAAGACGGATATTTGTAACGTGGGCATGTGTAGTTAGTAAAGGTAATGTAGTTTCACTGGGCCTATTTATAAACCATGCTATTTGGATGGTTTATGTTTTACCCGCTAATGTGCATGTTTAAATAGTCTATGCTGATAAGTGTTCCGGCAGACACCTGGTAAAATTAACCCTGTATAAGTGTATAGTGGCCCTACTGGGAATAGTGGGGGTTTCTGTTTGACTTTGTACGATTAACCACGCTTGGGGGTGGGTGTGGAGGAGGCGGTTATTTTGCTGATTGAAACACAGAATTTAGTAACATGCTGATGTTGAGCTACTAAAGGAGATATAGTACCACTGGGACCACTCATAGAGCGCCGTATGGCATGGGATATGTTTAGTCGCAAATTTGCATCTTTTAATACTTTTTGCTGATGAACGTTTGGGAGACATCTGTTGAAATTAAGCATCTGTATGGCTATAGTGGCGCTTTTACGTTTGCTGGGGCTCTTTCTTTTATTGCGTAAAGTTAAGCAAGGGCGGTTGTTGAGGGGGTGTAGTGATACTGTGACTATTTTTAAACCGTCTTATGGTATGGTGTATGTTTGAGTTGCAAAATGTTAGGTTTTAATAGCTTTTGCTGATGAGCGATCCTGCAGACACCTGTTGATATTAAGCCTATGTATGGCTATAGTGGTGGTAACGGGAGTCCTGGAGCTCGTTGTTTGATTTTGTAAGGTTAAGGAAAAGCATGGGTGGTGGTGGGGGAGGCGCGTATGTTGCTGAATGTAAGACAGATATTTGTAACGTGGGCATGTGTAGTTAGTAAAGGTAATGTAGTTTCACTAGGCCTATTTACAAACCGTGCTATGGGATGGTTTATGTTTTACCCGCTAATTTGCATGTTTGAATAGTTTTTGCTGATAAGTGTTCTGGCAGGCACCTGTTAAAATTAACCCTGTGTATGGGTATAGTGGCGCTACTAGGAATGTTGGGGGTTTCTGATTGATTTTGTACGCTTAACCAAGGGTTTGGTGGGTGTGGGGATGGTGGTTATATTGCTGATTGAAACACAGAATTTAGTAACAAGCAGATGTCGAGTTACTAAAGGTGATATAGTACCACTGGGAGCACTTATAAAACGCCGTATGGCATGGGATATGTCTTAGTCGCAAATTTGCATGTTTTAATACTTTTTGCTGATGAGCGTTTCTGGAGACATCTGTTGAAATTTAGCCTCTGGATGGCTATAGTTGCGCTTCTACATCTGCGTTCTGGCAGACACCTGTTGACATTTAGTCTTTGTATGGCTATAGAGGTGATATCGGGAGTCCTGGGGCTCGTTGTTTGATTTCTTAAGGTTAAGCAAGGGCATGGGTGGGGGTGGGAGAGGTGTGTATGTTGCTGATTATAAGACGGAAATTTGTAAAGTGGACATGTGTAATTATTAAAGGTAATATAGTTCACTGGGCCCATTTATAAACCGTGCTAGGAGATGGTTTACGTTTTACCCATCAATTTGCATGTTTGAATAGTTTTTGCTGATAAGTGCTCCGCTAGACACCTGTTAAAATTAACCCTGTGTGTGGGCATAATGGCTTTACTAGGAATGGTAGGGGTTTCTGTTTAATTTCGTACGGTTAACCAAGTTCGGGGTGGGTGTGGGGGAGGTAGTTATCAGCTGCGGTCGGTAGTGGGAGTACCTGACTGGCGGTGACGTGAGGAGGGGCAAGGTGGGTGGTAGTAAACTGTGGATTACGGAGGTCTACAGGTAAAATAAATAAATAAATAAAACAAATTTTGTTGCGCCCACTGCATCCGATTTGTGTATGCAGGGCATACAACGAAATTTGTTAAAATTAAGCCTGTGTATGGGTATAGTGGTGCTAGTAGGACTGGTGGGGGTTTCTGTTTGATTTCGTACGGTTAAGGAAGGGCGGGTGGGTGTGGGGGAGGTGCTTATGTTGCTGATTGAAACACAGAATTTAGTAACGTGCAGATGTTGAGCTATTGAAGATGATGTAGTGCCACTGGGAGCACTTATAAGTACCCTATGGCATCGTATATGTTTTTACCTGCAAATTTGTATGTTTTAATACACTTTGCTCATGAGCGTTCCGATAGACAGTCGTTGAAATTAAGTTCCTGTATTGCTATAGTGTGTCTTCTAGGTTTGGTGTGGCTCTTTCTATAATTTTGTAAAGTTAAGGAAGGATGGGTAAGAGGGTGGTGCAGTGGCAGTGTGCCCATTTATGAATCGCTTTATGGTATGATATGTTTTTCTGGGAAATGCCCATGTTTAAATACCTTTTGGTGATGAGTGTTTCAGCAGCCAGGTACACAAATTACACAACATTTCTGTGGATAAGAAATCTTCGTGCTGAAAGACACTCTTGTACTTTGGTAGAAGGCTGATAGCGTTGATGGAAAATTATGAAACTTGGTGCCACTGTAGATTTCATCAGAAGCTTGCACTGTTTGTTTGTTACTCTGGTGTAGTTAGGGTTCTAAGTGGGAGAAAAAAGTGGGGGGGGCTCTAAAAGGGGGGACAAAGCTCTTAAAGGGGTATGGGCTATGCAAGATGGGCCGTGGTCTAAATCAAGATAAGTATCATTGTGTGCTTTAGAAAATCCTTTTAAATTATCCTACATTCGGAAAAAAACCTTCTTTAAATTATTTCTCTTTCTTTTACAACATGGGTAACCTAGCGTGATGTTTCTAATTCTCAGTAGTGAGCAAAATAAGCGTGTGTACATCGATGTGCACACTGTCACTGCAGTGTAATAAAAAAAAATTACTATCTTTGAGAGGATCGAAAATAGAGCCTGATAGAGAGCCATTTGGAGGCTCCCTGAAAATAAGCGCCCGTCCTCAGACCCGGCCTAATTAAAGCGCAGTATCCATCCATCCTAAGTACTGCGCCATTCAACCATCTTTTAATTGATGCATATATTCCTACATTAATCTGTTCGTCCGCTTATCTTAAGCATCTATGAGCGCACTCGCCTATAGTAAGCACTGTGCCATTCATGCAGCCACATGCTTATATATGCATAGATACATCTGTCCCAGAACCAATCCTAAGCATCTATCAGCCCACCCATCTATGGTAAGTACTGGTCCCTGCATTCATTCATCCTTCCATCCATCCATACATTGATACATCCATCTATGTATCTATGCATTGATGCATCTGGCCATGCATCTACTTGCCCTTTATTCAACTATATGTTCCGTGCAACATCCGCCCCTGATTCTAAATACGACGTGTTATACTCATTCACCCACCCTCTTAAGGCATAGAAAAGGCTTGCGACAAGCATGGACAGGCAGATTTATAAACAATAACAAAGCTTTGAGTTTGTCTTTGTGGAGCATCCTTCACCACCTTTCTCTGGTGGTGTTTTAAACAAAGGTACATCTAGCGAAAGAAATGTAAAGGAGCTTTTAAGTGTAAGACGTTAATTTAGAAACATAACATTTTGTCGAGTTGTTTATAGGTACACTGTTTTAAAGTAGCCGTGACTGACAGATACTGAATACCTGTACTTCTTATATTTCAGAAAGTATACCAAAGAGCTAATTTGGGGTGGTGAGAACCTTGAGTTCTATATTTCCATGTGAAGTACAGTATAGGAAAATAAAAGTAATTGGAAAGCTTTTATGTTCATATTAAAGAGGGGGTGGGAGAACAAAGTGAGGCAGGCAAAGTGTGTTTTTCGTAGCACTAAAACAAGACCATGTGTAAGGTAAGAACAGGTTCGTGCTGGAGTTGCCTGCTTGTGGTCGTTTGCAGAGGCCCAACCAGAGTGAAATTTCGGAGTAGCCTAATTCCTTCAGCAACAGGCAGGTGGGGTTGTAGAGGCTGTAAAAAGGGGTGAAAAAGAAAAGAGTCTCCTTTATAAAAAATGTACTCGGTGCGGCTCTGTGTGTTGTAGATAAAATTGTTAAGCTAATAATGGAAATTTTTGTGTGTGCTGTTTGGTTGATAATATCATCCTAAGTACATAGATTGAAATTAAAAAAATACTTTTTAGAAAGTGGTTTGCGGTGGGTTGCAGAGAAAGTGCTGTGGGTGGTGGGGTGTGGCAGAGAGGTGAAAAGTATGAGGTAGTGCAGTTATATATAAGTTGTAAAGGAGTATGTAAATAATTAAATAAATATTTGCTGTATGTTTTATGGCACTACTTGTCATCCTAGTGCTCGTCTGCTGTGCTTCATCACGTTGCAGCACTGGGTCTGGAAGTTGTTAGTGGAAGTTTTGCATTTGTATGTTATTCGTTTAACATAGTGAACAAATGTGATAAAATAACTGAATCTATTTTTAGTTTTTTAGAAAATTATTTTGTTTAGATTAAAATTTCGAAATGCCTAGAAGAAGTGAAAAAAAAGAGAAGAAAAATATATATTTGGCGAAAAGGAAAGATCTTGAAGTAGAAAAAAATGCGAGGAGTACAGAAACTGTTTGTTCGACTAAAAGCAAAAGACAATTTTTAAAAATAATATGACGAACATTTAATGAGAAAAACATCCCACAAAGCAAAAAGAAGAATTTTTCAAGTAAGGTGAAGCAGAGTTCAATTTTAAATTTGAGGAGAAGGAAACATGATAAGGAAATAGTATGTGCTACTCAGAGACAAAAGCAATTTCAAGAAATTCGTCAGAGACTTTTTCGATCTAGAGTAATTCTGAATTTAATGAAAACATGCTGCAAATATAAAAGAAAAATGTTGCAATTCAAAGAGAAGCAGTGTA
Source organism: Lissotriton vulgaris (assembly GCF_964263255.1). Lineage (NCBI taxonomy): Eukaryota > Metazoa > Chordata > Amphibia > Caudata > Salamandridae > Lissotriton > Lissotriton vulgaris. Next base: position 1,297,533,146 of record NC_141695.1, on the reverse strand, counting down.
TTGAAAGTATAGTGGATACTGCTTCAATTTAAAACAGAAGTTATTCATTTTGATTTTAAAGAGAATGAAACTGTTGGATGAAATAGTAAAAGTATTGAAAGACAAAAGCAGAAAAAAGAGACTTGTGAACAGAACCAACTTTTGTAAAATCTTTAGTGGACATTGGAGACATACTTCTACTACTGAGCCTTTTTTTAATGAGGAAAGTTACTTCCAGGAAAATAGTTTATCATTTGCAGTTGATACTGGTGGTCGTTTTTATGAAGTTCAGGATGGTTGTCCTCTTCCAAAGGAGGAAATGCTTGGTAAAAGTGCAGAAGAGTTAATAGCTGAGGAAGTGCAAGGGAAACGTCCACAAGCTCCTGTGTATGAGTGGAGTTGTAGTAGTATTTGTATTATTCAACAGGAATCCATTGACATGATGCGAAATTTGCTATGAGAATATACTCAAAGTATAAAACAGAAGATTAAGCTGTGAAAGGACTAAATCCATGTAATGTAAGAAAATATACTGAGAAGTATGGGCATTCTCTGGCTTGTCTTTCAAGAAAATGTTATAAAAGTGTTTTTCATCATTTGAAGATGTTAGCAGTACACCATTTAGAAATGCGGAAGTTTGTAAAGAATCTGTACTATGTAAAAAGTCCTACATTAAATTTAAGTGAACTGAATACAAATCTTTTATATGGTTACTAGCAGCCCGTTCTGACCTTGTCCGGGAGCAACAGGCTTCCCCGACCCCCGCCCGCCCCGACATTGTCCAGCAACCCGGGCCCCCGCCTGTCCTGTCCCACGCCTGCCCCTACCCCCGCCTGCCCCGACATGGTCCCCTTACCTCAGCCGCCGCTCCTCCCGTCTGTCCGCTGCTCGCACCGCCGCTGGCCTGTCCACTGCTCCTCACGTCACCGCTCCTCCCCTGCGCCATGTCCGCCGCTCCCTTACCTCAGCTGCCGCTCCTTCAGCATGTCCGCTGCTCGCACCGCCACTGGCCTGTCCGCTGCTCCTCATGTCACCGCTCCTCCCCCGCGCCCTGTCCGCCGCTCCTCGTCGCGCTCCTGATGTGAGCAAGCACGTCGCGGCCGGCGCTACTTCGGTGGGACTACTTTTTTTTTTACTGTACATTTTTTAAATAACGTTTAAAAAAAAAATGTATATAGCCTATAACCATCTAAACACCCTGACGATTCCAACGGTGTATCGGGTGTGTGAGTTGGCGCTGTGGTTCCCGAGTTTACCCGCCTCAAAGACTGAAAGTTCTTCCTTTATTATAGTAGTATAGATATGGTTCTTTATCGGATGTTCAACAAAACAGCATGGAAGGCACCGCGCGGTGCCTGTCACGTTGTGCTTTGAAACGCTCAACATACATTTTTAGCATTGCGGTAGCAATGTTAAAAATGCAGGATGCACCCGCCACTGTGGCGGGTGCATCCTAATTTGGCGCACTGGACCTGCGCCATTAGACATTGAGACAGCAAGTTTTACGTTTCCAAAGTCATCGTTGTGGAAAGTATTGCAGAAGAAAATACATGAGTAAAGGAGAATTTTACACCAAATGTCAGTTTGGTTTTCCCTGTCCAGTCATTTCTAAAGGAAGAGTAAATTCTTTTAGATGAGATGTCATCAGTGATATCACTGACCATGTCATGAGTGATGTAATATGTGAAATCATCAGCAGTGCATTGCGGGCACGCAAGTTAAAGTCAGCTCAACTAACTATAACAGGTGAATTTCTCTGGTTTTATATGAGACAGATGTCCAACTAACTATAACGTCCATGAAACCTATGGGTTTTTTTCAGTGAATATACATATATATTTATGAAAATTAATACTGGAGGTAAGGTTGCCATGCCAATAGTAATTATAAGGAGGGAAAAGAAAGGTATGTGGGTTATCAGTTATCAGCTTGTGAAAATAAGTCTAAATGTAGAGAGATAGTGAGGTATCTCAATGAAATTACAAAGTTTCAAGGGTAAGAGGTGTGGGATACCCTGCATACAGAAGACACCATTATCAGGCAGCCTATATAAGTTTAGGCTTATGGTCCCTGCTGAGTAAGGAGGCAGGGCACTCAAATTAATGATGCCTCATTCATCTCCAGGTAGGACTTCCAAATTTTGTTATAGACATCCATTTTGTCGCTCAGTCTGTGTATGATTATTTCGTAAGTCACTATAGGTAGCACTTTAGGCAGCTATTTTCTTAAAGAAGGTAGAGTGGGAGATTTCCAGTGAAGTAGAAAAAACAATGCAATCACTGGTGCTCCTAAAATATCTATTTTGTCATGTAATATGACTAGTTTAAGCAACTTGATCAATGGTGATAATGTACATGTTTGTACCTGTCCTCAATAAGGAAGCCCAATAATCGGTAACGGGACGACATTTGCAGAGTGCCATCATGGAGCAAGAATCTCATGTATGACTGAATAGTTCTCTGTGGCAATTTAGGAGGGGTAAATACCAGCTCTACAATATTTAAAAGAAACTAAACTTGAGTCTGAATTCTCTTAAGCCTTGCTATGCTGTTCTTGAAAGTCTGACCATTCCTCCTTAGTGTAGCAGTACTGGACTATCTATTGCTATTAAAGCCATAGTATTCCCAATTGTGTGTTGGAAATTTGTTGTGTGATACTTTGATATAGCCCTGAACCTTTCCTGTGGTGTTGGCTTTATGTACAATTATATATCAATATTCTGGAGGTGGTGAGCTCCAGATACAAGAGGAGATGTCAACCATAATGAAAGTGAAGAGCTTTTTCCGGATTTGAAGTGGATACATATCAAATAAGTCATTACACCTGGGGACAATTGCCATTTTAATGGCCTGAACTCCTCTTAAGGAGAGCTGGAGGGTAGACCATAAGGCAAATTCATTGATGGTCTTTTTTTCAATCTGTTTTACATAGCATTTTGTAATATAAAAACACGAGAAAACATCGGAACACATCAACCCTTACATTACTACTTACAAATCAAACAGTCCTTTACGAGAGAATAAGGTACGCTAGAGTGGTTCTGAATTATGTTTGAATTTCAGTCTGCCTCCTTCTATTAATTTGCCATTTCCTCTTTCAGGTTACCCATCTATACTTTACCCCCTTTGCCATATCTAAGTAAATGTACGTGGTCATCCCCACGCTTGTGTATGAGTTCTTTAGCCTGTTGACACCAGTCCAGGTGTTCAGTTTCTCATAACTGTGTTTCTAGGGTCAATTTATCTTTATCTGTACTATCAATAGTACAGGCGCAGGTCTGGGAGGGCAATACACCACACAAGGGACTTTATGTTCAGAGGAGATAAAGCTCTTCTGAAAATTCCCTCCGTTCCATAGAAGCAGCCAAGTCTCCATCTCTACCACTTTGAAAAAGTGATCTGAGACTCCGAAAAGCGAATTCTGCATGGTGTCGTGAATTTTTTAAGCAATATCATTTTATAGAGCGCTGTGCCCTTATCAACTATTAGGTTATTTTGGATCCATGGTCACATAAATCCCTAAATAAATATGCAAAACCCCTGTCCTCCCAGGTCAGGGGACATGTCCATCCCTCATAAGGTTGCCATTCCTGAGCTGGTATTTTTTCGTCCAGTTTATGATAAAATCCGCCAAGTTACTGAAAGTCCTAAACATCTAGAGAATCCTTGGGATAGATGTCTCTGGGTCCACGAGGTAAAAAAGGATATCTAAAGCATACTGAGAAGTAACATCTTTCCACTAAAAATTGCAGCGCAGTCCCAGGATCAGCGTGCATAGCAAAACCAATTAACCAGTGGTTCCACTGCCACCGCAAAAAGCAGAGGAGATAAGGGACACCCGTGCCCAGTTCAAATTCCTCTGGGATAGTACCATTTGCCCATACCTAAGGGGTCAGCCTCTGATATAAAAAACATAGCTCATCCGCTAGACAAACATCATTAGTTAAGGCCATTTCAGGAAATGGAATGCTTTCTTGATGTCGAAATCAAGAGCACAGCAGGTTCCATCACTCCCCCTCTCCATGCGAGACAGCCGAAGAGTAGCCAGAGACCGTGCTTTGTAGACCTATATGGCATAAATCCTGATTGATCTGAGATAATCATGCCATCTATCACCTGAATCGAGCGATGCACCAGGACCTTAGCCAATATTTTTGTTTCAATATTTAAGACAGATATCATTCTATCCAACATGCAGTACTCCGGAGGCTTCCCTGGTATATTGATGAGGACAAGGGTTCGCTTGTTGGAGGACTCATGGGAGTTCCCCCTTGGTCCTTGATTCATGCAAAATATCCCAGATTGACTGAAACGCCCGAGTTCTTAACATTTTAAAAAATCCAAAGCTATATCCCTCCTTTCAGTATGGTTTGATTCAAAACTCTCATTTGATAATCAAATTAGGAATGTTTTTGGCAAGTGCTTTGGAACTCATAAATCCTAAGGAAACTCATTGATATTTTACCTAGGGCAGCCAGGAAAACTATTGTCCATGCCTTGGTCACATCTCAATTAGACTATGGCAATATTCTATACTTAGGAGCATCCAAAGGCATTCTAACTAAACTTCATCGCATTCAGAATGCAGCTGTGCATCTAGTTCTCAATCTCCCTAGAAGAACCTCTGCCTCCAAGGCTCTGTCCTCCCTTCACTGGTTGCCTGTGAAGAAGAGAATCATCTACAAGGCCATGTGCTACTTGACAGAACTCTGATGGATTCATGATTTATTCTCAAATATATTTTTATTCTTAAATAATGATGAATATTTGTAATCAACTTTTTTGACATGATCATTAAAAATAAAATAAAATAAATTAAATCAAAAAGTTACTTTATGTCAGGTTAGGCTAAATGAGAGTTTAGGTCAATGTGAGGTGATGGAGCAGGGTTTTCGTGAAAAATTAAACCTGCTCGGATGGAACCCTCTGTAACATCTACTAATCGTGCGCAGTGAAAATTTATACGGAAAAAGCCTAACATGAGGTAAAATGTTACTGCGCAAGCACATACTAAAGTAATAATAGAAGACCGCAAATGATTTTTGACTACAGAAAATAGACAAAAAAGGACTGATGCTGCTTTTATGCACGTTATTAATGTTTGCTAGGAAATGGGTAATAATTATTATGGGTTGCGCAGAGATAATTGCATCATTAAGTTGGTGCGTAGAGAAAAAACATTATAAGTGAATAATAATGTATGTGTTTGTTTTGTAGAAGTATGGGTTTCTATTCTGCATGGCAAATAATGGGTCAAGAAGTCAAGAGTGAATAAGGAGAGGGAACATTATTTTGTTCTTCACGTCCTAAATGCCTGCAAAACCAGTATGAAAGAAAAATGCAACAAACAGAGGGAAGCTTCCTCTGCGGAGAGGCGTTTGCCGAGAAAAAGATATACAAAGTTGACAATATTGCCAGAGCAGAGGAAGAGAAGAATGACAGAGGCTTGAATTTGTATTTCCTGGGATGGAAGTTTATGTCATCGATTAGACAAAAATTGAGACATTTAGTAAAGTGAACATGCTGAGAATGGTGTGACTATACACTCCCTTCATTAACCAATCCAATGTGATGAAAACCCTAAGTTAGATACATGTGTGGATTAGACATTTGGATTTTAGGGTATAATTGATGTGCCTTGTGGGAGGGTTTAGGAAACTGACTCGTGAGACTGTTGGGAGATCATCTCCGTTGTTGGGTTTTGCTGTCCTGTTCCTGTTTACTGATTCCTGACTGAGACTTTGCCTCTTCAAATCTTCTTGAGGGGCTTTGCTGCTTTCATGGGAAGAGAGTAGATTTCCTATTTCTATTTGGGTTAGTATAGACTGAAATCTGAATTTGCAAAATCATTTGAAAATGTATTTTGTTTCCGAATCTTTTGTCTCTTTGCCTATCCACTCCTTTATGCATTGTCATTGAAATTAATATTTCATTTTCTCTTCTGATTTTGTTTGCCTTGTGATGATTTATGGTTCATGCTGTATGCTTGTACCAAAGAGCATTATTTAACATTTATTTAGATAAACATTATAAGTTTACAAATGAGTCTGTCTTTATTAGAAGTGCTTTATTCAAGAGTATTGATTTGCCAATTGTAATCAACTTTATAAAGATTGGATCGCCAATGTTGGTATATTAGAGATGAGAGTACATCATTGGGGTTTGGTTCTGTTTGTGAATTACACTGACCCAGCGTGAAGGGACTTGTTGCGTAATGGAAATTGGGCCTTGTCTTTAGAAAATTTCTAGTCCTGAATCGCATCAGTTTTGATAGCAGAATTTGATGGTTATATTGGTTATTTTGGCAAATTAAACAACTGATTTAATGATTTCGAGATTTTTGAATACTAAAATGGAAAGTTAGTATCTTTGTTTTTATGTAGTCTGGAAGTACGGGTACAGAGTTGCATGAGATCCAGGGATGTTAGTTCAAGCCGTTGTGGCATATTCCTAGTGAGAAGAAATATCACCCTTGAAGTTCTGTGTCTGTTGTTGTAATATAGAACAGTGAAATGCTGTTGATGTTATTTTAGGCACTTACTCTGTTGTAAGGAGAGTGTATGAAATAGTGGGGAGTCCACTTCTGAAACTCTGGCTTCATCCCTAAAGGAGTACCAAGACCTCTTCTAAGAAAAAGTCCTCTTTGAAACTTTGACCTTATCCCCAGAGAAGGACCAAGACCTCTTGTCACTGGTTTGGGAGTAGAGTGACGCTGGCCGTTATTTTACTGGAAGTAAAAGGAATCTATTGGATAAATTGAACTATCTCTTTATTAGTGGAGCAGAGAAAGGCGCTGTTTTGTGTAGTTTCTAATAAGAAATTAGTTAGAAAAACGTTGTTTTACATTGCCGTAATATTTTACTATACAAAGGGAGGGTCAGTAGCAGGAGTTATACTGATGTCACAAAAGCCGCGCAGGCATTGGTCAGAATAGCAGGTGTGTATTGTGCTGTGATTGATTGGTTCGGTGTGAGCCATGCTGGTATTGGACGACCGGGAGCCAATAGAGTACGTGGAATTATGGAAGGATTTTTTTAAAGTTTTCTGAAATAGTTAGCCAAGAAGAAAGAGAGTGTTGAAAATGAAAATGATTAAAGCGATTCAGGATTTCTTTAAAAAGGAAAAACCGATTGTGACTAGAGAAGGAATTCCTGAACTTCCTCCAAGATCACCTGCTTCTTTTATGATGTTAGAGCATGGGTATCATACATGTATATGGTTAGAGAATAGGGTAACACATACAGAGGACGATGGAGTGTTAGCTTTTCCAGAGCATGGTACATTTAATGTGAACATTTTGAAAAATTTGAGGAGACAAATGAATTCCTTGGAACCAAACCTTAGACCTATGCAATATGAGGCGCTTGAGGAATGGGAGCATGAAGGGTACAGAAGGGAGAGAGACAGGAATGGATTGAAATACAAAAATACAATGATATGGTTTTCAGAGGCTAAATGGGATGCTCAAAGGAAAAGATGGAGGAGAGATGTAATTCTAGAAGGATTATATCCAGTAATGGTTGCTGAAGATCAGGCTGGTAGAAAATGTAAAGATAAAAAGAAAAGAATAGAAACTTTAAAAATAGATATGGATCGGAATGAAACAGATGATGAGTTACTAGAGGAGATGATAATAAAAAGACCTTCACCGTATCAGGAGAGCCCGGATGGGATTACTCCAAGTGCACCGTTAAATGACATAGAAGCCAAGATCAGCTGCAGCCCATATAATTATCAGCGCATGTGCACCAGACAAGGCAAGGTCGCCCTTAGGAGGGCCCAAGGTTGAGTTGAGGTGACGCCTTGAGCAGTTTGGGAGGCAGTGTGGGAAATATAGACCTGCCTGAGAGACAACCCAACCCTAAGCAACAGAAGTGAGGCCTATTTGACTGCTTTTCCAAGGACCAAGGGACAAAAGGTACTGTTTGACTATGCCCCGGTTTATATAGCACTACTTTGTTGCACAATTTTCTTGGGGCTCTCCTTCTCTTGTGCAAGAAAAAAAAATCCTGTTGGTTGTGTATAAGCCCCACAATAGGCAAGCATAAGGCTAATGAGGTGGGACTGAAAGTTGTTAAACAAAAGCTGGCAAAGAAGAGTAAAATGGTCATGATGAATACCGAGGGTCCTAAAGAAGGGGCAGGTGGGGTGCCTGACCGTATTGACAGTCTTTTCTCTGAGTGTTAAGGTCTCCTTGAATCCAATATACCTAGCCCCACAGGACATAGTAATCACACCCTCGAAATCCCCAGATATAGTATTTCTAATGGCCTCAATTAATCAACTCTCTACAGGGGGAAAGATAGGAAACTTGAAACAGTTATCTCAAGTCCAAGTGGGGTAGAAATCACAACTATAGTGGGGAAAGCTCCAGCAAAAGACCTCTCTATCTTCCAGTGTAGTAACAACTATGCTCCACTTTTAAATATTGTAAATGGCCCCACCGATATAGGAAGCGAGGCCCTAAAGGGGGGACCTAAGGCCAAAAGACTTCTCAAAAGAAAAGCAAACTTTTCAATTAGCCCCACTGTTCAGACTAGGGCAGAGTTCTTCAAACTGTGGGGCGCGCCCCCCCTGGGGGGCGCGACACCATCCCAGGGGGGGCGCGACGCGCACTCGGCACTAAAATCTTACCTTTGTTGTCCTCTGCATCACAAGTCTTCACCCATTTCAAATGGGAATTTCCGTCATTAAAGAACTCCAGGTGACAGAGGGTTGAAGGGGGGAGGGAGGGGAAATCATTGGGCATGACGCGCCCATGCTTTTGTTTGCGAAGTGCTAACTGTTAACCATCCCAGGAGGGGGTTAATAGGTAGCGCTGACATAGCTGCCAAGGTTTCAGATTGCTATGTGTGAAATTCCAACTTCTATGAGTCACACTTTCTCGTGAACAAAAATCATTCAATGAACACGAAGGAAACTTTCAAATATCAGAAATTGCAGCCATTTGAACAAAAAACTCCAAAACTTCTTGAAACTGCTGTAGAGCACCAGAAATGGAAGGACACTAGTGGCAAATCACACACCGGCACCCGTAGTTTAAAGAAAATACCTGAGCCTCAAGTGAAGTACCACGGCCTGCGAGATTACTGTCGGCAGAATTAAATTAAACCCGAGATCTCTTGCAGATGTAAACCTGAAGGATGACGAGCGGCCCTGCGCCTGCAGATTTCTGTATCTTAGTTTATTATCATCTTATCTCATCTCAATCATTTGCAATGCGTGGTGCGCTCCACGCTGTGAAATAATGATATTACAACAAATGAGAGCGGACAGTGGGCATCTTAAGAATGATGATGATGACGTGAGCCATAACTGACCCCCTTCCTTTCCTCCCCCTCCCCCAGGCGGGCCCCAGTGCGAAGAGAGCAGGGAGAGTGTGCTGGTAAAACTGTCAACCGTAGTCTGTGAAGATAAATCTAGTTAGTCAGGGCGGCCATGATAAGGATGAGGAGACAGAGCAGCCCTGCGGCCAGGCCTGCAGATTTGAAACTAAATTAATTGTGTGAGTCAGACTGAAATAATTTACCAGAGATGTTGTCTTCTGTTAAACAGACACATACATACATGAGTAAAAAATACATCATGCCTGCAGGTCAGCCATGCCAGCATGGTGTTCTTGTCATCACTTGTGGCTCCTGACTGTAGGCCTCCCAAAGCATAAGGTGGTGCGCCCATCCTAAACTAAAATCCCCCATGCTGTGATAGTGTTCTTCCGTGGCGTGGTACTTTTCTGCCCTACTACTAGTACTACACAAACCTAGTCCCATAGCAAAAAAAAACTGTAACAGCAATCTATTCACGGCAGCAGCGGATAAGTGTTTAAAAAGATGTAATTGATAACTACAGTTTAGTTAATAGATATGGCCCCTGATATGTACGCGGCGGTCGATTATGTAGTGTACTAGATTCCAGAAATTTCTGTCAAGTGGTGGGGGGGCCCAACATCGAAAACAATTCTGGTTTGAAGACCTCTGGACTAGGGGGAAAGCGGCACTTCCTAGTAAAATTGCTAATGCACACAAAAACCTCATGTGTAGCGATAGGTCCGAGCCAAGTACACTGCAGTGTTGCAGATAATAAGACAGACCCCTTCCCTCTGCGCAAGGGTGTTCGCCAAGGATGCGTGTTGGCTACCACACTGTTTTCTCTTTTTATAAATAGAGTCACAAACTTCCTCGATGCTATCCACACCGATGCTCCTACCCTAGCTGGAAGGAAAATTCCCTTCCTAATGTTTGCGGATGACACGCTGATAACCTCTAAAACACCAAGTGGATTGCAGAGTGCCCTCTACTGCTATGAAGAGTTTTGCCTACTGAGGGGGTCTTCAAATTAATGCCGCTAAGACAACATTTATGGTATTCAACCAACATAGATCGTTCAGAGGGAAAATGATGATGGATGGGCTTCCCCTGGAGCAGGTTGATGCCTTCGTTTATCTGGGCATCAAACTGCAAAAGACATGAAGTGGAAGCCTAACATTGAAGTTATGAAGCTAAAGCATCGGCAGCTTGCTGGTACCCTTAAAAAGGAATTTAAATCTTCTATGACAAAGCCCCTTAGCCCGGTACTCCAAATCTACAACAGTAAAGTGGTGAGTTCTGTCCTTTATGGGACAGAGATGTGGGGCCTAAAGAATGTGACCCAGCTGATAACCGAGAATGCTTTTATACGCATGATCACTAGTTTGCCACAGAGTACACCTACTCTTCCCCTTAGGAATGACCTACGCAGGAAAGCTCTGTCAGATCTAGCCAGACTACGCCCAATTCTATTCTGGTGCAGATTATGGTGCACGTAGGAGTTGGTAGCCTACACAGAGGGCCTAAGGGATATCATTAACTCTGATTGTTTTAATACAATCAAGTGGTTGCGGGATCTGAGAAGTTTGATTAATAACATGTGCCTATTGCACCTGTGGGCCCACCCTTCCACCTCAACATTCCCATCAAAAAATGGCCTCAAATAAATGTATTGGGAAATGGTTGCATTTGAAGATTTTAGGTGTCATGACCCAACCACACTTTTGAGGCTCTTTCTTCAGATAAAGCCATCTATGAGTCTTAAGCCTCATTGGGACCTTATTAAAAAGCCCTTGGATTGGAAACTCTATTTCCAAGTTAGATCTGGATCCCTGCACTTGAAGTGTTTCTCATCCAAATGGTTTCCCACCGGGGACAAAAAATTTCATGCATGCTTCACACATACAGAATCATATTCGCACGTGTTCTTTGCTTGCCCAGCTTATGCTGGCCCGCGGAAAGCGTGACTGGCTCAGCTCTGCAAAAACCTGGGCACAAGATCACATAGCACTTCTCTGCAAATTCTTTGCTCTGACCCATCATCTAGGTATGCAATCCCGGTGGCTACATTTTTTAGGTGGATGTGGCACATACGTTGCAACAAAATTAGGGTGAGCAATTGAGCATGATGAAATGTTTTAAACTGTGTAGACGTTGTGGGCATATCTGGACATGTGAGACTCATTACGTCCCTTAGGGTTTTAGAGATTCCGTGTATCTGATAGTTTTAATCCAGGAATGGCATGTTATGTTTGATACAATGAAAATTCTTACAGCCTGTTTGCACAAACGTCTTAACCTAAATGTTTTAACATGACTTTAATATTCTATCCTGGTTGTTTTTTAAAATGTATCTGTAATGCTTTTATGAATAGCAAAGTCGAAAAAAGCTTGTTTGATGATGAAATTGAAGTTCCCGAATTTCACAGGTTTCACAGGTTACCCGAATATCACATGAAAAAGAGATTGAGATGCTTTATAGAGCAAAGGAATAACTGACTCAGAAAATTATTCAGATGAGTTTAAATGCAGAAGCGTTGTCAGTTCAAATGATGATTGGTCCTAGAGTACCATTGTATAGTGAGGGTCAAAATGTTACATGCATTGACAGTTCCGGTGAATGGTGTTAGGAATGTTAACAGGTCAGAGTCAAATAAGACAAGTACGTCATTAATTGATCTTCCAGAAAAATGGAAATGCGACTGAAACGCTAAAGAGAAATGTTCAGATAAATTCTAGAAAATTATTGCCTTATACAAGAGAAACAACTTCTATTTCAGAGGGTTCAGGTTTAGTGAGACCTGCGCCAGAAGAGTTGGATGAATGGATAAGAGGAATGGTGTCTAATAGATCTAAACCAAGTATGGATTTAGGGAAATTGAAAGCTGATTTGGAAGAAATTATTATTGGTACAATCAGTCCAGAGAGATTGAGTAAATATCAGGATGAAGAGTTGTTATTCATGTGTAAGCATATTACATTGAAAGCGAAAAATCTGCATGAGTAGTTAGCAGAAGCTGTACAAAAATATGGTGTGCATATAGAAAATTCCAAATCTTTCCAGAAGATGCATAGGTTGGATTTTAATAGCAAAGATTTGGAGAGTTTGAATGCTTCTGAAAAACTATTGCAAATAAAGGATTTTATAAATACTCTGAAAGGATGGGGTGATTAGGAACAATGGAAGAGTAAATGGACGAGAAATAAAGAAGAAGCGCTTATGAACAAGTGTGTGACTACTTCTCCTTTAAGAGACAGAGTCTGCTGAAATGATATACCCAATGAGAGAAGTTCCGGGTGGCGGATATGTTCACATCCCTCGGTCAAGACAGGATATATTGTCTTTCACAAATGAGTTTCCAAGATCAATAGAGAAGCCTGTTGAATGATACAAACAGGTAGAGAGATTTGTAAAAGTTTAAAAAGTCTTGTTGAAAGATTTGGATGGCTTGTTTGACATTGTGGTTCCAGCTGATTTATGGACTGAATGTAACATTGCAGTTGATTGGCCGAAAGAAGAATATCCTAGAAATATTAAAAGAGGAGCACCTTCAGAAGAAGTGATGAAAAAATATAATCAAGTGATTACTTATTCAGAAGGCAAGATTTCTTCAAAAGAAACAGATTAGTTTAAGATTGACAGGACAACACAGGAATCAAAATAATCAGTACATGCTTATTATGAGAGGCTGTTACAGGTGTTTAAACAGTATAGTGGTTTTGAAAGCATTACTGACAAGGATATGGGACATTTTGTCCATACATTTGTGTTTGGATTGAAATCGGAGATTAGTAAATTGATTTAGCAGCATTTGATTTGTTGGCAGAACATAACAGTGGATGAAATCCTGAGATACGCAAAGCATTGTAGTGATGATATTGAATCGAGACATAAGAAATTGAAGAAAAAAGTGATGTAGGCACAGGTGAAAGTGGCACAACAGAATAATGGGAATGTTGTTGATGGTTCGCAAACAGGTTACCAGATAAAAGGGGGGAATCAGAATTTTCAACATGGTCAGGTACTTATGAATATTGTACTGACTTCAGATGTTCAAGTGCAGTTACCAGGAAAAGGTAGGGACAAGGGTAATAAGGAAGAGATGAAAAAGACATTTCTGTCACATGGATGCAGCCAATCAGGGCACTGGAGGAATGAGTGGAATGGTTCACAATTTCAATCAACAGATGCAGAATGAGGTGGTTATGAGTCAACAGCAACATCTAGTTACACCACAGGTACAACAGGTACAAGTGCTTCAAGCACCTATGCCAAATAATGTGAATGCTCAGGTACAGAGATACAGTGTGAATGTTGGTTTTCACATGGGTGAATACATTAGTAAGAATCAAAATGTACAAATTGCTTCGTAATACTGGTTGCAATGTTCTGGGAGTGATTCAGATTCATTTCAATGACGGTGCCTGAGGGGGGGAGGAAGAGTGCGTGTTTGGTGCATCTCTAGAGGTAGTCAGGTCCTTTTGTGGATGGCAAAGTGGAAGGTAATGATATTACATTCCTTAGGGATACTGGCACTACCCGTTCTACTGTGAGAACAGCCAAAATTCCAAACGTACCCCTCTCAGGAGAAATGATCCAAGTCATAGGAGTCTCAAATAGACATATTAAGACTCCAGTGACCAAACCAATGGAGGTTCAAATTGGGAATTTCAAAGATTTGCGTCGGTTTGTGGTGTGTGACTCGAGTCCAGAGAATCTTTTAGGTAGAGACTTGCTGTGCAAAATGAATTGCACAATTTATTGTACACCGAATGGTATTGTGTTCCAAATTCCAGATGAGGATGTTGCTTTTAAGATGATGTTAGCGAAGCAAGAGACAGAAGTGAATGATTTTTATCCCAAGTTCACAACAAGTGATTTGCCTGTTGAATTAAGAGACATTGTGACAGCTGATGTGTGGGATCTTTAAGGGAAAGACATCAGACTAATGAAAAGTGTTGATCCTATTCAGATTATGGTCAAGCAGAGTGCAGAATTCCCGAAAATACCACAGTATAAAATGAGTCCTGAGACTATAGAGGGAGTTACTCCAGTAATTGAACAAATGATTGAACAAGGTATTTGAGAGGGATACTAGGGAGTTCTTGTAATTCACCTATAATGGGAATTAAGAAACCGAGTGGAAAATATAGGATTGTGCAAGATTTACGCAAAGTTAATAAGATTGTGGTACTTTGTTGTCTGATAGTGCCCAATCCAGCAGTGATCCTTTCCCAAATCCCTTGTGATGCGGAGTGGTTCACAGTGATTGGTTTGTGTCAAGCGTTTTTCTCGATACCCCTGCATCTGGATAGCCAATATATTTTTGGTTTCCGGTTCGGAGACCGTGTTTTGGCATGGTGTCGAGTTCCTCAAGGGTATACAGAGAGTCCTTCAATTTTCAATCAGAGTGTGAAAAAGTGTCAGGAGTCATTGGTTATGTCAGAAGACTCAGTGTTGAAACAATACATTGATTATCTATTGGTGGCATCAAAGACACGAGAGGCATGTGTGACGTATACAGTTGCTCTACTGCAGTTGCTCTACTGAACCATTTGGCAGTAGGTGGGCATAAAATGTCACCAGCCAAATATTTGTTTTTAAAGAAGTTCAATATGTGGGACACAAAATTGAAAAAGGAGTCAGGAAAGTATCAGAAGATCGAATTTCTGTGATCTTGCAAATGGGACCTCCCAAAGCGCAGAACGAAGTTCAAATGTTTTTGGGTATGGTTAGATACTGCAGACAGTGGATTAGTGAGTTTTCTTTGACAGCTAAGCCATTACAGAGATTGACTCACAAAGATGTAGTCGATACAATTCAGTTGAATGAAGAAAGCACAAAGGCTTTTATGGAATTGCGAGATAGTCTATGTTGAGCACCTGCATTGGAAATGCCAGATTATGGTAAAGAGTTTGCATTGTTCTGTTGTGTGAGAGATGGGTGTGCACTTTTGGTCCTGACACAGACGCCATGGAATGGCATGTTGACCAGTGGCATATTTTTCTGCTACTTTAGATTCGGTGGCTACAGAGTTGCCAAGTTGTTTGAAAGCAGTGGCTGCAACTTGTGTGAAGTTAGAGCAGAGTGAGTCAATTGTAATGGGACATCGAGTGAGAGTGTATTTGCCACATTCTGTTGAGATCCTGCTGACACCTACTAGGTCTCAGCACATGACAAGCAGTCCTTTGACCAGATATGAAAGAGTGATCTTGGGTGCTGAAAATGTGACAGTAACAAAATGCACTACATTGAACCCAGCAACTTTGTTGCCGGGTTCTAGTTGTGAAGAAGTGAAAGATGAAGCTGATCATGATTGTCTGGATGTAACAGCAATGTGTGCAAAGCCGAGGACTGACATAAAAGATGTACCATTGTCAGAGTCAGACTGTATGATGTTTGTCGATGGTTCCTGTCTACCAGACGAAAAAGTTGCTTTTCATACTTCGTATGCTGTGTGTACGGTGGCCATGGTTCTTGAAGCAACTTGTCTAAGAGAGATAAATTCATCCCAAATTTCGGAATTGGTCGCTTGGACCAGAGCTTGAATAACTGGCAAAAATCTGACAATAATCATATTTACAGACAGTCAATATGGTTTTGGGGCGGTGCATGACTTTGGTCAAATGTGGATGCAACGTGGATTTCTGACTTCTTCAGGATCCCCAAACAGGAATAGTAAAGATGTAAAAGATTTGTTTAATGCACTACAATTTCCCAATGAGATTGCAGTGGTTAAATGTACGACACATAGATCAGGAAATGATTATGTGACCAGTGGAAACAGATACACTGACCAAGTGCCTTGTTTCTGTGCACAAAATTCAGTCTCAATTAACAAAAGAACAGAAAAGAAGAATACTGATTGTTACTTGATGTTCTCTACTATTGAAACATGGGATTAAGTTAGACAGTTGCAGGAAGAAGCCAGTGAAGGAGGAAAAGAACAGTGGATAAAATCAGGTTGTAAAAAAAGATCAGATGATGGAATATGGATGTATACAGATGACAGAGTAGTATGCCTGATTGTTTACTTCCCCAAATGGCAAGGATGTACCATGGAATTACACATGTGGGAAGCGATGCCATGGTTAGACTATTCAAGCAGTCATAGTATAACCCCAAGTTTATGGTTATTGCAGAGAGTTTATGCCAAAGGTGCGTGGTGCGCCGGCAGCAGAATCCAGCCAGGAAAACAGTTGTTAGTTGGGGCAAAATTGGGAAAGCAGCCGGACCTTTTACTAGGTTGCAGGCTGACTTTATCGAGCTTCCTCCTTGTAATGGAGTAAAAAATGTGTTGGTTGTTGTTTGTCTGTTTTCTCGTTGGGTAGAGGCTTATCCAACATGAAGAAGTGATAGTCTAACAGTTGCTAAATTGCTTTTGGGAGCGATTATTCCTAGATTTGGTTTGCAGTCTCTTTAGAAACAAATAGAGTTACTCATTTTAATAATGAAATAATTACAAATTGAGCAAGAGCTGCATTGTGCCTATCAACCAGAAGCCTCAGGTGTGGTCGAGCAAATTAATGGCACTATTAAGTCTAGATTGTCAAAAGTGTGTGCATCCACAACACTGAAATGGCCAGATTCTTTACCCTTGGTGTTAATGAGTTTGGGAAGAATTCCTGATAAAAAAGAAGGTATTGTCCCATCAAGAAGTTATAATGGGGAGAGAAATTAGACAGCCAATTGTACCAGCAAATCAACTGATGAATATTACTGATGACCTGGTGCTTGATTGTTGAAAGGATTGGCTGATGTGGTGCGTTCTGTGTCTCATCAGGTTGGAGAAATTGCAACCACAACACAGCACGAGCAAGCACATGATTTAAGTCCAGGTGAATGGATCCTGGTGAAATAACATGTGAGAAAGTCGTGTTTGGAACCTAGATGTCATGACCTTTACCAAATATACTGGTAACAACAACAGCAGGGAAGTGTGGAGGCTTGCCAAATTGGATACACGCCAGTCATACAAGAAGAGTCCCAAGTCCACTCCAGTGTCAAGTGTCAATTTATTTATTTTGTTTTGGAACTCCTACGGAGGTCCACAAAAACACACCAACAATTAAGAGGACAAACTTTACATACAATACAAAATTCTTCCTTATACATTGCTATAAAATTATATCAGACATACTGAGAGATGTGCAGATAATGCTAAAAATACATAAGACAATCAAATAACCGACCAATAATTTTTTTATACCAAACATACAAAGAAATGTGCGTACAGTGCTATGAATACATGAAACAATCGAATAACTAACCAATTGGTATTTAATCATAATCAGAAAACTACAGTTAGAAAATGTTCTAATAAATAGGCAAAAATGTTTTAAAAAATTGATATTTCTTAAATCAAACCATTTCATTCGGAGGGCACAAGACCAAAGAATGTGGGTCATGAGCAGAGTGAATATTAAATCTGATAAGACATGATTTAGATCTTGGATTTGCAACTGGCACAATTCACAAATTCTCTTCTCTCTGCGTGTTTTATCCCAGATGCCAGTAACATCTCTTATAGGCACCAGATTGAGTCTCAGTAGGAGTATCAGCCTTCTAATCCTGTGAGGGATATTCCAAGTTAAATAAGGCTGTGATTTATTTCCCAGAGCGCTCCCACTGAATGCCGCATTACTGGACCTGGACTGGCTTAAAGCAGCGTCTCTTGCCAAACTGATAGGGGATCTAAACTTCTTTAAGAACTGTTTCAGAACAGATTTAGACATAGGAGAAACAAGATTCAAACTAAGACCCAAAGTATCATTTGCACATACAAAAGACCTAAAAAAACATTGATTGTTGCCAAAGATTTCTATTCTAAGGGTGGCCCTAAGTGTACCCTCTTCCCCCAAAAGGAGGAAGTTACCCCACCTGAGAACCGCTGCCTGGGCTAAGATGAAGGACGAGAATAATCCAAATTCAAGGCGCAGTACATGTGGGGCAGCCAAAGAGTTTAAATTGCAAATTTGGCGCATAATTCGTCCTTCCGCCTTATCAAATGAGAGCCAATAATTCATGTCCAACACCTCGGCAGCATATCTTATTGAGGGTGCAATTTTGACCGTAAAAACAGATAAGACATGGCTGAAATGGTGTCTTCCACAAGTTTTATAAAATCTGTTTAATGCCCTTGCCTGGGAGACAGCTTTACAAACACAATGTTTAGTGTGCTCCAAGTCTCGACCTGTTTTCGAAAAAACGTTCCCTAAATATACATATGAGTTAACCAGTTCGAGTTTTTCAGAACCAAGCATCCATCTTAGACATCTCTTTATTCTAAGCCCTTCTTGCGGAAAACCAAAATATTGCTTTTTGCAATATTAATTTTCAAGAAGTGAGCCTCTGTAAATGTATTTAAAGCGTCCAGACGACGTTGCAGGCCAATGGGCGTTAGATTGAATATTGCAACATCATCTGCATACAATAGTGAGCCAATGGACATTGTTCCAATTTTGGGGGCATCCCCCCTTACAGAGTTCAGAGAGCCAGGGAGATCAGCGATATACAAAGAAAATAAAAGTGAACTTAATGGACAACCCTGCTTAAGACCATTATGTGTTCTAATTTTACATGTTAACCCCCGCAAACCTTCCATCAGAACCTGGCACCAGATGTCTGTATGCAATTCCATAATCAGACCCAAAAGATGATTTGTTATGCCAAGGAAGACAAGCGTTCTCCACAACATCCGGCGGTCCACCTTATCAAACGCCGTGGAGAAATCAATAAAAGCTGTATAAATTGGCATCCCTCGGGAGAAAACACATTTCTCTGCAATTGTCTCAAGAACCGCTATATTATCCAGGGTGCCCTGGTTCTTTCTAAAGCCAGCTTGTTCCGGTGGAAGAATATCCTGATCATAAACCCATTGTTGTAAATAGCATAATATACTTTTTGCAAATAGTTTGCCTGAGGCATCCAGGAGGGCAATCTGTCTAAAACTAGTCAGCACCGTTTTTAGTGCTTTTTTATACAGGGGAACTTTAATGCTCCCCTTCCAATAGGGGGGATTTTATTCATAAAGGAACAATATTTAAAAAATGGCTCTAATATGTGTTTTGCCAGAGGGAGGAAGATGGCGGCGGTTTGACGTCGGCCGTGAGAGCTCCGTCCCCGATCGGGAGAAGTCTGGTTTTACCGGCGTACCTGTACCTTCATAGCAAGCTGCACAAATGACAACTATGCAGTGAGCATAGGGAGACTATCTTCCCTTTCTGAATATTATTTCTCACTAATGTTTTGTACTTTTGTTTTCACCTGCAATCCCGCCGAGAGCAAGCCGAGCCGAGTGTGCACTAGGACCCGGAGATTCGATGGGCGTAGACGCTGAGCTCAACGTTGGACTTGTGGAGGGCGGAAGCTGAGGCGAGCGAAGAGGAACCGGCATAGCAAGCTGATCGAGTGTATGGCGCAGGATTCAGGGAGCAGCGGCAAGAGTTTACCCATGAAGACGCGGGACCAGGCGGTGAGCGGGTACCGTTCCTGGGTCGGAGAGGCGGGAGGAGAATTGTCCGGCGTTTGCAGTGTGCCTTTTACAGATAGGGGCTTAGAGAGAGGCATAGTGTTACACTCGGGGTTGTTTTAGGCTACAGATATCGACACAGGCTTCCTGCAACATACCCACAGGTCTCAAGGGGATGGACTCTGATACTGACATAAATACCAAGACTATTCAGACCCCCGAAGTACCCCTGACAGAACTTTTTCCGCAACAAGGGTGCCAAAAGGAGAGCAATAGCAATAGCAATTTAAAGATCAAGGAAACATTACGAGCACCAGAAGTCGCTGCTGCGGTTCGTCCAGTTATACAGAGTAGATATCTCCTTCGCTCCTTACCAGAGAGGGAATACCCGCATTCTTCTTTGAATCAAGCTCATGGCTTGTTTCTAGCCCTTTGACTCCGCGGCAAAATAAAAGAGAAAGGAGGGAGAGAAATAAACTAGAAGAAGAGGTGAAAAAACAGAAAAAAAATCTCCACGGTACTAAAACCCCCTCTCTAAAATCGTACTTTAAAATAATGGAGAAAACGGTATCTAGTTTAGATACAGCCGCCAAGCAGACGATGCCGCAGATCGAATCCCAGGTGTCTACTATTGCCACTACGCCCGGCCCTAGTCCTAGTTCCGCTGTGCTGTCTCTAAATAAGTATGCCCCTCTGCTCTTAGAACCAGAGACAGACCTGGGAGATTGTATCTTCAGTACTGATATATAGGATGGTAGCGGGGAGAACTCTAGCCCTCAGACCTCCGCTGAGCCTTTATCAGGTATTACCCTACAAGCAGCAGTTGGTATTGCTGGCAATTTTTCATCTGAGGTAGCTGACCCCTTTGGGGAGAACAGCAAAGAGCAGAACAGCAACAACAACAGAAAGCTGAGAATATGGAAGACTTATTTAGATCCCTACGTGATGACCTTCTGGCGAAACTACTACTCAAATTTGAAATATCTGAAGGAAATCAAAGAGAAATTACCGAGAAGTGTACTAACCTTGAAAGTAAACTGGATGATATCTGCACACGAACAGAAGTCTTAGAAGGAGAGGTAGCAGTTCTTACGAGAGTCTCACAAGCACATTCGAAAACAATATCTGAATTGAAAGCTCAGAATCAGACTCTGCAGCAGGACATGGAACGTTTGGAGATACATGCAAGACGTAATAATCTGAAATTTCTGAAAATCCCCGAAGGAGCTGAAAATGGAGACATAAAGTCCCTGGTCTGTAAGCTGTTAAGAGAAGGAGTTTTGAAGGACAGACTTGATATCAATCTTGAAAATGAAATACAGCGGGCACATAGAGATCCCTTTAGACGCCATCCGGACAGGAATGCCCCCAGAAAAATGTTGGTAAATTTCCTTTCATATTCAGTAAAGGAACCGATACTAGGTAGGGCTCTCATTGACCCCACACTTCAGATTGATTCCTCTAAGTATTTAATCCGCTCTGATGTTGGCAGAGTGACTGCGCAGAGGCAGTGGGAGTTGGGGGACCGGATGCAGGAACTAAGAGGGTTAGGTGCACAGGTCATGATGAAGTTCCCGGCCTCATTGCGGGTGGTATGGAATAATAAAACGTATAACTTTACGTCCCCTCAGGAAGTTGACAGTTTTCTCATTAGTCAGAAAGAAGCTCAGAGATAGCTATACATCATAATTAACCATGCGAGAGGAGTATGATACTACAAAACTTTGACAGCAAGAATATACGGGGCTTAAATAATTGGAGCACAGTATAAATTGTATATATTGATACATACATAGATAATACACAAAATATAAGGGTGTAAAAAAAAAAGAAGAAAAACGTATAATAAAAAAACCCACAAAATTTAAGATAAAAAACTGGTGTATGTACATTATTTTACATAGTGGACGTAACTGGGGCCAGAATCCAGATCGGGGGTAGGGCCCCCAAATGGCGATACAATCACCAAAGGTAATATGGGGGGTTCCTCAAGGGGGGAGGAGGGTGGTGGTGGGGGGATGGGGGGGCTAAAGAGAAAAAATGTTCCTCATATACCTAGAAAAGATGAGATAAGCATGATTCAACTCTTAAATAGAGTAGACATTGGGGCTAAATTTATACCTGGATTCCCTTTCTTTTGTCATAAATATGAAATATGGAGAATAAAATAAAAATAATAAGTTGAAATGTCAACGGATTGAGGGAAATTAGGAAATTTAATAGAATCTGCGAATTTTTGAATAAATCTGAGGCCCATATTCTTCTCCTAGAAGAAACCCACTTAGAACAGCAGGAATGTAAGGCAGCCTTTAAAAATCAAAAGTGGATACAGGACCTCCTCTGCTCTGAACAGAGTGGTAACACCAGAGGAGTGGCGCTAATTATTAGAACTAATAGTGGGATAAGAGTCGAGAAGTATGAAACTGATCATACAGGCAAATGGCTGACTGCATTGTTAGCCATAAAAAAGATAAAGCTGACATGTGCAATATATTACGGACCAAATCAGGACTTTCCAGAAGTTCTGATTAGCCTAAAAACTAGTTTTCTTGAACTAAATGCCCCCATTATTTTAGGTGGTGATTTTAATCTTGTATTTGCTCCTAGGTTGGACCGTACATCTAAGGTTGCTACGCCCCCTTTACTCAAATCCAAAAGAGAGCTTAGAAATATGATGAGGGATTTCAACTTACTAGATATCTGGAGGGTTAAGAATCAGAAAAACAGAGACTACTAATTTTATAGCCATAGATATAGACATCATTCACGTATTGACTTCTTCCTCATTGACCAAGGCCTACTTTCTGAGACTGTGTCTACCTCTTATATTCCTGCCATATTATCTGACCATTCCATGGTAGAATTAATAGTCAAATTTCCACAAGTTACTCAAGTCAGACGGTGGACCTTGGATAGATCCCTATCATTACAAGATGGGCTAAAAAATGATTTATTGAAGCATATGGCGGAGTATTTTAAGTTTAATAAAGCCACTGCATCTGATCAAGTAATATGGGAAGCATTCAAGTCTTATTTAAGAGGGACATTTACAACTATAATGATACAGAGAAATAAAAATTAGGAAGAAGGCAGAGGATGATTCTTTATCTAAAATAAAACAAAAAGAGCAAGAGCTACAGAAAGCCTCCCTAGAACAGCAGACCAACTTGATCTCCATACAGAAGGAGTTGGAGAGTTTAAAAGCTAAATATCAGGCTAACCTGGATAAAATCATCAAAGAAAGGTGGGATGCTAGCAGATTACAGAACTTCTCCTATGTGGAGAAATGTGGTCTATCTTGGCTTGGAAGACTGGATACGATCGAGCTAGGCACCAGATAAGTAGACTAAAGATACAGAGCTCTGGGGATATATCATTTGATAATGATGAGATTTTGGGAGAAGTTAAAACATATATGCAGAACCTATACTTGGGGAATAACGATAAAACATCAACCGAAGGTGCAGTTCATTGGTTAGAGGGGTTATGCCTTTCACATCTAACTGAAACAGAGAGCCTGTTCTTGGGTTCTCTGATCAAAGAGGGGGAGGTACATGATCAACTGAAAAGAATGGCCAGGGCAAAAGCAGCCGTCCCAGACGGGCTTCCGGTAGGAGTATACCAAATAGGTTCTGATATTATAGTTCCTATCCTTACGTCTTTATTTAATAAAATACATCACGTAGGAGAGTCCATCCCCCGACCTGGTTAGAGGCTACGGTCACGTTAGTTCTGAAACCGAATAAGCACCCCATTAACGTCGAGTCCTACAGGCCGATCTCGCTGCTAAATACAGACTATAAAATCTTTGCAGGTGTTTTGGCAGCGAGATTGGCCAAAGTAATCAAGTCTGTGGTCCACGAGGATCAGAGGGGTTTCATGCTTGGCAGGCAGCTGAACGAGCTGACTTTCCAGGCTATTGCGGCAATTGACTTTGCCACAGAGGAAAAAATTCCATTAACTATCGTAGCAATCGACGCCGCCAAGGCCTTTGACCAGGTTAGCTGGCTGTACTTGTGGGAAGCTTTGTCAAAGTTTGGAATTCCAACTAACTTTATAGTATCTGTGAAAGCACTGTATCTCCATCCCAAGGCCAAGTTTCTTGTGAACAACTTACTTACAGACTGGGTCCAAATAACACGCGGTACAAGACAGGGATGTCCCCTCTCTCCCTTATTGTTCAAGGTATACATAGAGCCCCTAGTAATCCAGTTAAGATCAAATCCTTTTATTAAGCCTTTCCACATGAATGAGCTAGATCTAAAATTTGCTCTATATGCGGATGATCTTTTAATGTATACTTCTAATCCCGAGGTATCAATCCGCCAACTATTTCATCAGGCAGAAGCCTTTGGAGAGGCCTCGGGATATAGAATTACCAAAGAAAAAACAGAGGTCATGCAGTGGAACAGGAGGACCAACTCCCCGAAATGAAGTCCCGGATGAGATATCTAGGAATACATCCGGTTCAGAACATCTCTGAGACATCCAAAGTAAACTTGGATAGAGTCTACAAGGACATCAGTGGACTCTTGCATCGCTGGTCGGGGCTGCCATTGAACATCTTCGGGAGGGTAAACCTCATAAAAATGGTTATTTTGCCAAAGATCACTTTCCTTTTTAACTCGATACCCTTGTCATTCAATCCCAAGGATATTGCCAAATTACAGGGAAGAATAGGATCTTTCATATGGAACTCCAAATCGCCCAGAATTTCCCTGAAAAAAATGAGAAGAAAAATGAAAACAGGTGGACACGCTATGCCAGACATTCTCCACTACTGCCACTCTTTTCATTTTAAAAATTTTAGATCAATGGCCGATAAAGCTGATACATCTTGCTTGGGTCGGCTATTTCAGGCGTTACTACATGGTATTCCTCTAGGGCACGAATCTTTCTTATTTAAATTTGGAGACCCAAAATTCTACAAGAAGGTTAGATTGAAGGTTTTGGACACGGCTCAGAGAAATTGGGTGTTTGTCAGAAAAAAACTAGGCATCCCCTATTACACACCTCTTGCCCCTATATGGGATTCCCTGGGAACACCTGAATGCCTCAGAGACCAATTATCGCTTCCCCTTAAAACAGCTGTTATCATGCAGTGGCAGGATCTTCTTGATGACTCAGAGTTATTGGGGTGGGATACACTCTCTAGACTGACAAATAGAACTCTCACCAGGTTCAAATTTTATCAGTTATCTAGTTGGTGGACTACCATACCTTGGGATTTAACAACTAACCTGAAGTTTGAACTGGTAAAGAAAAAAGGGAGCTGGAAAAAAGAGATTTCCTTTTGGTATGAAGCACTAAATGAGAAAGATGAAGTTATAGAACTAGAACTTAATAAGCTGTGGGGAGAAGTGGAAGCTTTGCAATGTGATAATCTACCAGCTCTATGGGGAGACTCCTTTAAATTGCTAAATATAGTGGTGAAACCAACCCCCTTAAAATGAAATCATCTGTTCACCTTGTATAGAGTGTACATATCCCCTAAAAAATTGGTTAATAATAATAATAATAATAATAATGCAACATTTATAGAGCGCCTGGCTACACATAGAACAGTGTGTCCCCACGCTAATCACTGATAAATTCAACAGAGGACCTGAGAGAACGGGATTATGAAATGGGGAAGAGGAGTGTTTTTAATTTCCTCCGGAATCCTATTTCGGATGGCTCCATCCTCATATTCAGTGGTAGAGCATTCCAGTATTTGGGGGCTAAGTGCCTAAATGAGCGTCCGCCCATTCTGGCCCTAAGAATACGAGGTGTTTTAAACAGCATCGCACCAGAAGATCTTAGATTGCGAGTAGGGCGATGTATGGCCAGGAGGTTCTTGAGGTAATCCGGACCTTTGTTCTGGGCTATGCGATGTGCGTAGCAGAGGGCTTTAAATTTAATACGCTCCCTGACGGGAAGCCAGTGGAGTTTAGCCAAGGCAGACTTTCCTGATGCTCTGCGCGGGAGGCCAAGCACTAAACGTGCGGCAGCATTCTGCACGCATTGAAGTTGATGAAGTGCTTTTTGGCTTAGCCCTAACAGCATGGCGTTACCGTAATCAAGGTGAGGAGTCAATAAGGCGTGAACAATGGTTTTTCTGGCTACTGCAGGTAGGAGGTCTAAGACCTTACGAAGAACCTTGAGTAGGCCAAAGCATCTCCCTGTGACTTTATTAACGTGGATCTTGTACGAGAGGTCGGTGTCCAACATAACACCAAGGTTACGTACCGACTCCCTCGGAATGGGGGGGTCCCCAAGTTCACTGGGCCACCATAGCCTTGACCATGAAGATGTTGCTCTCCCGACCACCAACAACTCTGTCTTTTCGCCATTAAGGCGTAGGCAGTTGTCATTCATCCATACTGCCACTGCTGACATACAGTTCGAGAAGTTGATGGCATCTTGACTACGGTCGGGTGTGAGTTTAAACACCAACTGGGTGTCGTCAGCGTAGCTAACAATGTACACCCCAAAAGCCTCCACCACGCGAGCCAGGGGTTCCATGTAGATGTTAAACAAGGTGGGGCTCAAACTTGAGCCCTGAGGAACCCCATGGCTTACCTTGCGTGGGGACGATCTGAAGGGAGGACAATGTAGCTGAAAGCTTCTATCAGCTAGATAAGACTTCAGCCAGGCTAGCGCTGACCCCGTCACCGGTTAAGATCATGAACCTTGAATATTGTTGCCCACGTTGCAAGGCTTCCACTGCGGACGATTTACATATGTTTGTTGAGTGTCCAAGCCTGTCGCTCTTTTGGTCTAAAATTGAAGAATTTATAACAGAAGTTTTGGGTATACATTTTGCCATCACTCCTAAGATTATTCTTTTTGGCCTAGGGGTAGAGTACCCGCTTAGTGATATGAGGACTACATTTATATTTTATATAATGATTTTAGCTAGACGGGAAATTTGTAAGAGCTGGAAGTCATAGAATGCTCCCATCTTTGTTGACTGCCTAAAATATATCATATATATCAGTGAATCTGATATAGCATGCAATAGCTCTAGCCTTGATAAGATCTGGGTGTCCCTAGTGGCTTGGCGGAACAGATGAGAGTATTCCTATGATTTCACCTGGGTACTGATGGCGCTTGGTCTCCAACCCAACCAAGGGTCTTCCAGTCTAAAGGGTAAGGAGCGGACCTAGCAAACAGTTAAATCTAGAGGGGTTTTACCTTTCCTCTCCTATCTTGGATGAAATCCCTCGGATTGAATCCTTGAGGCCAATACATCGCAATATGGAGAGGAGGAGATATCCTACCTAGAATACCCTTTATCGGCATATGAGGAATACAAAAAAAAAACTTTAAAAAACCCATTGTTGTAAATAGCATAATATACTTTTGGCAAACAGTTTGCCTGAGGCATCCAGGAGGGCAATCTGTCTAAATCTAGTCAGCACCGTTTTTAGTGCTTTTTTATACAGGGGAACTTTAATGCTCCCCTTCCAATAGGGGGGGATTTTATTCATAAAGAAACAATATTTAAAAAATGGCTCTAAAAATCGCTCTATGCTTTTGGCTCCTTTTTAATTAGTGAAATTGGGATTCCATCCGGCCCTTGTACCCCGGAGGTTCTAGCAATCTTTATATAGTTTACCAATTCCTTTCCTGACGGGGAGCCAAATTCAGTAAATTCAGTAGACGCAGATTTAACCCCATCAGTCATGACGGGAGAAGCTGGGCTATTATTTCCTTATAATAGAGAGATGTAATCCACCCATTCCTTTCCTGGAATTGGTATGGGTGTAGCTCTCTGCCTTGAATCGCAATATTCAGCGATCAAGTGCCAATATTTTCTTGAATCCTTGGCCCTTGTGGCTTCCCTCATCCCTATCCACTTAATATCAAGCTCCCTTCTTTTTTCACTGAGCATGAAGCGCCTTCTCACTCGCTTAAGGTGATTGATTTGCTGCTGCCGGCCAAATAGGAAATGTATATGCTGTTTTCGAACAAGATGGTTATTTGCTTGTTTGAAGGATATCATATGGGGCATATCTTGTTTATACGGACAAGGTTCAGAAGATGTGGAGCTTAAAATACAAATCTTCTCCATTTGAGCCTCGAAGGATATAATGTTGGAATGAGTAATACCCTGCTTTTCTACATAAGCCGTTTTCACAATGGAGCCTACTTCAGCATGTCTTTTTGCGTCCAAAAGGACCGACCATTTACTTTGTTAAAAGTGGCCGAGCCCTGACAGGCATTCCCCGACTCCAATGAGGGTAGATCAAAGGCCACTTTCATACCACTAGTCTATGGTCGCTCCATATTGACAGGCTGACAAACAAATTATCACAAGCTCTAAACATTTGGTAGGAAACGATCACATAATCTAAAAGGATGTGAGTATGTTGAGAATGATAGGTAAAATGTGCTATTTTATCAGCGGGGACTCTCCCAATTAAGATATCATGGTCTAGACTTCTAATGCTATCAAGCAAAAGAAACCCCCGCTTATCTATTTTTACTTTATTTGGTAATAAAATCTCGGGAATGTGCCAAATTTCCTCTTTGTCAGTATTGGCATAAATCCCAGAGGTAGAGTTCAAAATTTTAGCATTTAAATCCCCCCACTAATATCACTAGGGGGCAATCTTCCCTGGTAGCTATATCCTCAATAAAAGAAAAAGATACAGGCAAAAGATGATCGAAATATTTGGCTGGGGGGGATATACAAGTTTGTTACAAGGAAGGAAGTGGGCATGTCGGAATCTCCCAGGCATGCCAACTATACAGAGGTTTGAGGGGTGGGAAAAAACCTTTTGATTCCAATTAAAGGAGTTAGTAAGCAAAATAGAAACCCCCCCACTAGCATGTCCCCTTTCCGATCACTTAGCATAGCATGAGTATACAAAATAGTCATCACATTCATACTCTTTACAGGACCACATTTCTTGTAAACATATAATTATAGGATTCATCATTTTTAAGGAATTTAATTTTATTTGATTGGGTCCCAGACCAGCCATATTCCAAGACAAGAGTAGCCCACCCAGGCTACCTCAATGGAGCACTCCTTACTGCTTCCACATGGGTGTTATTCAGGGCTCTTGCAACCCAACTCCACTGGGCGAATTCATCTTCTATGTCTGGAGTCTGAGTGGCAACTGCTACATTGGGCACAACATTTATTAAACGCCCCCTCCAGTCCATGGAAACCACTATATCTTTAGGATTGCCCACGGAATACTCGGTTTCGGGGCCCAATGCATCTAGTGCCACTCAATTAGTAGCCTGAGAGTCTTTCAGATTTTGGCTTTTGGGGCCCGCAATTTGATTGTCCTCATATTTATCAAAAGGTGTTATATCAAGCCCTCGCTTAAAAAAATATTCACAGTTCTTTTAAAATCAGGTTGGACACTATCAAGGAACAAAGAGTGGCCCTAGAGTACGGAAAAGTGTCATGTACATTAATCATCACATTTAAAATATCCTTGCTAGCTATCAGCCTTCATGACTCTAGTTCCGAAAATAAGTTAAGAATGTAACTATTTAACAAGGTGGATTCAATATCAAATAGCCAGATGAAATCTACTATGGGAGATAAACCGGGCTGTGCCCCACTAGTTTTCTTTAGGGCGTCTCTCCAGGGAATCCATAAAGGGACCCAATCCGTAAAGCTGGCAGCTTGCATTCCACTATGATGTTGGATATTCCAGTATGCGACCGTATTGGGAGTAGGGACCTCAGTATTTCTATCAGATGGAACTGAGGCCCGTTGTGGGTTCTATTCGGCCCAACCTGCTATGGAATTGGGGTTTGGGGCCCTCCCTCTTGGGTACCGTCCCCCCTGGGATCAGTGGGGTCAATGGACCCCGTCCCTGTATGCAGCAAGGGGACCCCATAACCCATGTGCATTTTCTCGCCTAATGAATCTACTAACGCCTGAGAGGAGGGCTGGATTCCTTAGAGGGACTGCAGTGACCGTGTTAAAGGAGATACTCCTGGTACCGAGTCCCCCAAACTCCCAGTTAATGCCATGGGTGCTCTGATAGATTCCCTTGGGTTGCCATCTGCTAGTGGAGTTTAAGGGTCTCCTTCTCCATTATTAAATGGGTATCGCTCTGGCTTTCCGAAAACCGGTAAAAGTACAGTTTTGACACTTTCCGTTTGGAAAATCGTCTCATTATTTGTGTTTCTTTTTCATGTTTTCCCCCTTATGTTTTGACCCTAGGATATCCCTCTTACCTACTTTCTGTCCTCCTTTCCCTGACAATGTGGGTGAGTACACCTGAGTAGTAGTCGGAGAGGTTGGCGCCTCCCCCTCCCCACCTTCCCTCCCCACCTGCTTAGATTGCTTGGCATGGCCCCTGATTTTCTCTATTTCACCGGAGCCCCCAATCTACACTTTTTAAATAGGGGGAAGATTTTCAAGCTGGACTTTTCCAAAGGGCGACTCAGCTCAACCTTCTCATATAATATGCTTAAACATAACTCTTCCTTTTCAAGATTACATACGGGAGCCATTGGGGGTGCCAGGAAGAGAGGAGTTCCAGCCTGTACGGAGATGTCTGTCGACTTTCCCGAGGGGAGGTATGGTACAGGCCTATCCCTTGGCCATTCATCCTTTTGGGGGAGAATCGTCGGGATAGATTTAGGGGTAACAAACTTATTTCCCTTTTACATTTCAAATAGCATTACAGAAGTCCACTTGAAAGACAAGAAGAAGAGCAGCAACTAGTGGGGAGATGAGAAGAGCCAGAAGCTGAAGAACCTGAAGCTGCAGAGTCTGAAGCTGCAGATTCTGAAGGTGTTGAACATATGCTTAAACAGGAAAAAGGTTGAATAAAGAGGGCACCAGCTTCTGGGTCTCATAAGACTGCTGTTGAAGGTGACATAGAAGAAGTGTTGATTAAAAACGAAGAGCAATTGCAACAGAGGAAAAGAAATTGTGAACTTAACACTGATGCTGTGAAACAGTTCAAATAAAGGAGGCAAGAGAAGGTGATGTGTGGTCAAAAGGATTGAAAAGACTAAAATACACTCTGAAACAAAGATCATCAGACACAATAATTGAAGTTCCAGATCAGACTGAGCAAAGTGAGTGTGAAGAAGAATCAGTTTGTAAAACGAAAAGAGTAAGAGTTCCAAACAAGAAATACACAGCTTCAGAGTGGACATATGTAGTACTGGAAGAAATATAAAATTCAGATCAGATCAAAGAAGATGTTAGTACAGAGCAAAGTGAAGGAGACAGTTTCAAATCACCGTAAAGAACTGTATAAAAAATACGGTGGAGAAATCAAGAAAATTGAAAATTCATTGAAAGATGCAGAGATGTAAAACAGAAGATCTGATGAAGAAGAGATAAAAAAGAGGGGGTAAAGAAGAAAGCCATAAAGTTTGGGGATACACTACTTTGGATAGATCTTTCATTCTTACAAAATATTTATAGAATTTTATTAGAAATGGCAAATACAGCAGAGATTGGACATCAAAATCGTAGTTTTAAGCGTAGATGTATTAATGCTTGCTTATTTAGTATTTTTCTACTAATGTTGGTGTGGTTAATATTATTTGTCATTGTGCCTGTCTTAATGGTAACTAATCACAAAAATAATACTAATACTGATGGAGTGATCAGTGATAAAGTAGATACCTAAAGTTTTGAAGAAGACTCACATACAAAATTAGAGAAGATGAAAGATGACAGCATCTATCATTATGATAAATCAATTAATTATTTTTCGTTAAATGTTTTCACAAAATTGCTTTATGAGTATGTGGAAACAATGGATGCAAGAGACAGTTATGTGTGAATGTCTCAGAGGGGGTGACTTGTGATCACCTACCTTTAACATATGGTGTGTCTTGTACTGTACTACGTAGTATCTTCTACGAGAGGTAAAGTCTCCAATATTTCTACTCTAACATGGATTTAGTATTTCCAGAAATTCTTTTTGAACAGAATATGAATAAAATAGATAGTGCTAGAAATGCAGAATATATGGGAGAGTTTTTTCATTCTATACAAACAATAGATACAGTATATACACCTAGACACAATTTAACCTGTAGTTTACGGTTTGAAGAAATAGAATTCATTAACTTGGCGGACGATAGAAGACAAGAGTTACAGAGAGAAGCTGCTGAGCAAAAGCCTCATGTGCCTCCATGGGCTTTCAGAGAAGGAGATTATAAGAAAGGGAAAACTTACGCTGCCATGACTCTAGACTGGTATCATGGAACTTTGTTTGCTTAGAAAAAAGACTGATTAGAATAATTATTTAATGGTTTCTAGTGAATGTGACCATAATTTCATAATTACAGGAGGATGGACAATAAAAGGAGGAACTGGTCCTGTCTTTCCAGGAATTTAATATGTGTGTGGTAATAATGCCTACTATAGGTGGCCTGCACATTGGTATGAGTGTTGCTATTTAGCAATAGTATTTCCGGAGATATATCACATGGACATGAATAATTGAATCAATGAAGTGAAGAATGGACTAATTCCTAATAAGAGAGTGAGTTTTTCTGAAATAATTGGGGGTTTTTGGACTTGGCCCTTTTTGCAGGGTCAACTCTGAACTTCTTGCCTTCCTCCTATATTTTTTCTGACCGGTTGTTGTCTGTTTTATGACTCTGGGCACTTTACCACTGCTGATCAGTGCTAAAGTGCATATGCTCTCTCTATTATAAATTGATGTATGGATTGTTTGGTTTACTTGTCAGACCCTAGTACATTGCACTGTGTGCGCCTCGGGCTTGTAAATCAAATGCTGCTGATGGGCTTCCAGCACTGATTGTGCCAACCACCGGAGCAGCTTGTAAAGTGTGTCTCAGGTCTGCCATTGCAGAGCCTGTGTGCAGTCTGGTACTGCCATGTTGACTTGACAAGTGCACCTACTTGCCAGTCCCTAAACCTTCCCTATTCTACATATTAGTCACCCCTAGGGTAGGCCCAAGGGCAGGGTGCATTGTAGGTAAAAGGTAGGATATGCCCTGATGTGTGAGGCATGTCCTGATAGTGAATTACAGCCATTTTCGTTTTTCACTTTTGCAATTCTACCTGTTCCTCATAGGCCAGAATGGGCAGTTTGATTATAACATCTTATAATGCTAACTGACTCAGGGAACTAGGTTGAAATTCGAGTTTAGTATGCCTGATCTCAGAATGATAAAATACATCTTTTAGTGAAGTTGGTTTTAACATTCTGTGTTTGAAAATACCACTTTCAGAAAGTAGGTATTTTCTTGCCTAACTGTCCAAGCCTGCCTCTGCTAGGTTGTGTATTCCTTGTCTGGTCTGTGAGTGACAGGGGTTAGGGGATTCCAAGAGACAGGGTGAGTCAGCACAGGGCTGAATAGACCCATCTGCGTGTAGAGTGGTGGGATGGGAGCACCTAGGACCTGAATAGGGCTGTGCCTGCCTTCCACAATGCTGGCTCCACCTACTGTGGTTTGTCTGACGTCCCTGGCCTACACTGTCAAACGAAGAGAAGGAGTCCTGTATACAAAGTGCTCCAGGACTGCACAGAACTGGTTTGGACTAGGCACAGACACTCTCTGACTCCAGAGACAAAGGATTTTGGTGTATAAAAGAGGGGACCCAGACCCCATAACTTTATATCACTTCTGGGAATCAAGACAAACCTTTGCTGAGGAGAAGAATCAGGAAGCTGAAGGAGGAGACTACCCCTGTGCTGTGTGTTGGAGGATTGGCCTGCAGTGGTTGCTTCATTGCCAAAGAGAGAAGAGGACTGAGTCTGCTTTTCATCAACTTGAAGAAGAATCTCCAAGGGCTTGAACTTTGACCTTGCCTCTTGTCTGAAGTCTCAGGGATACAAGACTTCACCAACCAGCTTCTCCTGAATTACCTTGATGGGAATTGAAGTGCCTGCTGTTGTGCTGCTCCTTCTGAGAGACTGTGTGCCGTTGGGAGCTGGAAGCACAACTCAACAAAGAGAAGTGTGTCACTGTTGCAGCAGTTGCCGTCGCATCGCCAAGGAAGCGTGCCGCCGCTGTTGCCAATCACATCACTGAAACGTAACGCATCACCGGAGAAGCGTGCCTGCTGCCACAGAGGGCACCGTCACATCACCGAAGTAGCGTGTCACAGGGCCTGTCGCGGCTCAACAGATCATCGAGTCGCCGCAGGGCCGTCAGGCATGCACGCATCTCATTAACGTTGTTGCATCATAACCAAGACACCATTTTGTCGCATTGCACCGGAAAGAGTATCGCATCGAGGTGCCACCTTTTTGCATCGTACCGGAGAGCAGTAAGAAACTGACACATCACCTCCCCACACAGTAAGGAAGCGAGCATCAACTCCCCTACGCAACATTAAGGAACCAACGCATCCAGTCCCCTGCTTGTAAGGAACCGACGCATCACCTTCCCTGCGACACTTTTATTTTCTTTGCATAACGCATCCAAGGTACTTTGAGAGTAAAGTGTTGCATTTAAAACTTGAGAGAACTGAGCTACTTTTTACAATTTTAAAGTCTATTTTTGAGTACAGTATTGTGGATTTTTGTCGTTTGGTCTTGTGTTAAATATATATAAAAATACTTATTTTTATAATACAACCTGTGTGGTGTCCATCTGTAGTGTTGTCACTGTATTACTGTATGTGTTCACAAATGCTTTACAGACTGCCTCTGAGATAAGCCTGCCTGCTCGTGCCAAGCTACTAAGGGGGTGAGCAGGGGTTATTTTAAGGGTGTAGCCCATTACCCCGACTAGACGCAAGGGTCCCTATTTGGTCAAAGGTACCTACCCCTGCCAACTAGAGACCTCCAAATCTAACAAGGATGTTTTTGGAGCATTGATACCTTCAGTTGGAACTATTCTGAATTTGCACAAAATTTGAAAATTGTCCACAGTGGGTGATTGTTTATCAACATACACTGCTGGTAGGTTCTTAATGGTTGATACTGAAACAGTTGCAAATAGGTCCATGGTTTTAAAAAAACAACTAGCCCTTGATGTATTATTGGCTAAAGAGGGTGGAGTCTGCAATATGTTGAAAATACAAAAATGTTGCTCTTATATCCCAGACAAGAGTAAGAGTCTTGAGGGGTATAGTAAAAATATTACAAATCTTCATCAAGATTTGTCTCAATTTAGGGTTGATGGTGCTTTGGGGAAACTTGGTAACAGTTTTTCCTCTGTGCATAATTTGTTTTCTACCTTTGGAAATAGTGTATTAGGGAGAATATTAACACCTATTGTTGCAGTAGCTACAGCAATACTAATGATTTATCTGATCTATAAGTTTTGTAGTAGCAAAATAGATTCATCTGATAATAAATGAAGAGCAAGAAAGAGAAAGAGAAACGATATTGAATTAGAGGATATGAAAAGAAATTCTATTGAAGTCATGAAGGATTTAGACGGGACAATGATAAAATGAGAGAGAACATCTGCTTTCTAATAAGGGACAACTGTTATTGGTGGGAATGTTGGTGTTGGCTTAAAATGCCATCAAAGGGGGGATTGATGGAGCAGGGTTTTTGCAAAAAATAAAACCTGCTCGTATTGAACCCTCAGTAACATTTACTAATTGTGTGCAGTGAAGAAAAGGCCTAACATGAGGGAAAATGCTACTGCACAAGAGCGTACTAAAGTAATAATAGAAGGCTGCAAATGCTTTTTGACTAACGAAAATATAAAAAAGACTAATCCTGATTATGCACGCTATTAACGTTAGCTAGGAAATTGGTAATAATTAATATGGGTTGTGCAATGATAATAGAAGCATTATAAGTGAATAATAATGTTTGTGTTTGTTTTGAAGAAGTATGAGTTTCTATTCTGCATGGCAAATAATGGGTCAAGAAGTCTTCAGTAAAATAAAAACGTTTAAAAGATGAAAAATCAAGAGTGAATAAGGAGATGGAACAATATTTTGTCCTTCAAGTCCTGAATACCTGCCAAACCAGTACGAAAGTACAACGCAACAAACACAGGCTTCTTCTGCTTCCTCTGCGGAAAGGCGTTCAGCCGGAAAAAGATATACAAAGTTGACAATATTGCCGGAGCAGAGGAAGAGAAGCATGACAGAGGCTTGAATTTGTATTTCCTGGGATGGAAGTTTATTTCATTGATTAGACAAAACAATGAGACATTTAGTAAGGAGGGCATGCAGAGAAAGGTGTGACTATACACTCCCTTCCTTAACCAATCAAATGTGAAGAAAACCCTAAGTTAGAGGCATGTGTGGGTTGGACATTTGGATTTTAGGATATTAATGAGGTGCCTGGTGGGAGGGTTTAGGAGACTGACTAAGACTGTTGGGAGATCATCGCTGTTGTTAGTTTTGCAGTCCTGTTCCTGTTTACTGATTACTGACTTAGACTTTGCCGCTTCAAATTTTCTTGAGGGGCCTTGCTGCTCTCATGGCCAGAGAGTAAATTTCCTATTTCTATTTGGGTTAGTATAGACTGAAATCTGAAATTGCATAATCATTTGCTTTTTAAAAAAAATATTTTTTAATTAACAGCAGGAGAAAGTACATTCAAAACATATGTATAATAGGGATTAAGAGGAAAGATAGAGAAGAAAAAGAAAAAGAAAAGAAAGAAAAAAACACCAAGAATGGAAAAAGGGAAAAATTAATTATGAGTCAAAACACATAGTTGACTTTTCCAGACAATATCAGTCAATTACAAGACAAGAGTAACATATACATAGAAAATACAGATAAGATCTTTAAATGAAAGTACCCCAAATTTTGTCAAATTTCATTAATGACCATACTCCTCTTATTTTAGCTAATGAGGACTCCATAGCATATGTTTCTTTAACCAGAGACCACCATTCCATGATGTGGGGTGGTTTCCGTGATATCCATACCCGGGCGATAATCAATCTAGCACAGGAGAGTAAAATAGTTATTAGATCTTTCTGTGGTCTGTTCAGTGTGTGTAAACCTAATAATACCAATGATGCAGTAAGAGGAGAGGGTCTAACAAGTTTTTGATTCAAAACCTGATCAACTCCTAGCCAGAACTCAGCCAACATGAAAATAGCATGTGTTCTAGATCGGCCGCTATTAAATCACATTTGGGGCATTTAGACCGGTCGCTGGTTGGGCTGTTTAGGGACCATTTTGATATTGTTTCTGGTGTATAATACAGGAATTATATTGTTTTATATTGTTGTAGCCTTAAACTAGAGGACTGTACTACCCTGTTAATACCGTCAAAAGCGGCAGAGATCTTATTAGCAGTAATATTGGTGCCCAATCTTATACTCCATTTCTAAGCCAGTTTCACACAATCATCAGTCTTATAGGAATTGAGACATCTATAGCCCTCACTGATTAGTGATTTGGTCTTAACCGAATAAAAACAGTTCCAAATATCTGAGTCTAAGTTTCTCCTCAAGTTCAAATTGCGCATAAAATAGTCCCGGATTTGTAAGTATTTAAACCGCATAGCTTCAGTCAAATTATACAGAGCCTTTAATATTTCAAAAACCATAAAATCATCATTACCATAGAGGTTCCCCAAAGTTTTAATTCCAGAAGTAGCCCAGATATTGCCAGCCCCATCGTGAAAAATTTCCGGAAGTCTCGGATTGCCCCACAACAAAATTTTAGAATGAAAAAGCGAAGTTTTACATATAGTAAGAATCAAAGACCACATTTTAGAAGTCTCTCTTGCAGTCTTGAATTTGACCCTTTTGAAGTAATTAGGGTTATTTACTTGAGCTAAAAACATATTAGAGTCCTCACCCCACATACATTTATGAAAGTAATATTGGTTATTTGGGTTAAATAGACTACGGAGACGGCCAAGAAAGGTTGCCAAAAAGTATAACTTAAAGTCAGGGAAATTAAGCCCCCCTTTTTTTTATACCCACAAATAAAACTGCTAAAAATCCCATCTAGCTGTTTGAAAAAGGAGTTATTAACACGTAATGGGATGGACCTAAATAAATAAAGAAATTTAGGCAGTACCTTCATTTTGATTATATTAATCCGACCAATGATGCTAAGCAGCACTTTATGCCATTTTTTGTGTAACAGCTGTTTCCTTAAGTAGGGCCTCATAATTACATACAAATATTTCATTTATTTTAGAAGAGATTTTGACTCCAAAAAATAGAATGTATTCTTTTATGGCTGCTTAAGCCGAATAAAGATCTATTACCTACCTGACTCCTAAATATGTAGTTACTCTACATACCCCTTGTACTGGGGCCTGGGATTTATAATTCATTAATGTCTGTGTTTTGTTGGTGTTGAGTTTGTATCCAGACACCGCCCCAAACCTATTGGCTTCCTCAATTATCCAATGTAAAGCTTCTACCACATCTATGGAATATATCGCAATATCATTGGCGTAAGCTGTGATTATTAATGTATTTAGGCCCAAATTGAAAGG
The DNA here is from genome assembly GCF_964263255.1 of Lissotriton vulgaris. Classification (NCBI taxonomy): domain Eukaryota; kingdom Metazoa; phylum Chordata; class Amphibia; order Caudata; family Salamandridae; genus Lissotriton; species Lissotriton vulgaris. Next base: position 1,297,495,050 of record NC_141695.1, on the reverse strand, counting down.
AACTATTCGAGGTTGAGTCTGTAGAGCGTAAAGAAACGGCTCCATAGAGAGTGCAAACAGCAAGGGTGACAGAGGGCACCCTTGCCTAGTACCCCGAGATATTATAAAATTAGAGGATGTCATCCCTGCGTAGCTGATTTTAGCAGTTGGATGGTCATATAGAGCTTGTATCCACCTTAATTATTGGCCTTTAAAGCCAAGGGTTGTCATAGTTTCCCATAGATAATCCCACCCCCTTGGTCAAAAGCTGTATCTTACCGAGTGGGGTGGAATTTATCTCTGCTACATCGAATGCTGTTATAGCCATGTTTACATGAGCTGTTGTATCTCTGCCCATAACAAATCCGTGCTGTTGGGGGGTTACCAGTTTCGGGATAAATGGCCCCAATTGTGTAGCTAAAACTTTGGCAAACACTTTTGCATCAGTGTTGATGAGTGAGATGGGTCTATATGACCCACACTCAGCAGCTGTGTGTGTTTTTTTTTTTAATATAATCTTTGCAGTGTTCCACGAGTTAGGGACCTTTCCGCCTGTGCCAATTGAACTAATTACCTGACTAAAGAGTGGAAGTAATTCGTCAGAACAAGTTTTGTATATTTCTATTGGTAACGTATCATCTCCAGCAGCTTTGCCCGATAGTAGGGCAGCAATTGCAAGTCTGATCTCTGTCATAGTTATATTCTCGGTCAGTAGATCAAATCCTTCTATTTCCCTTTCCTTTATTATGTTAGCATCCAAATACCTTTGTATGTTGTTCATAGTGAGTTAGCTTTCTGGATTAAACAAGGTTCTATAATAATTGACAAATTGATCCAATATCTGTGTAGGCTGCCTATATACCAAATTGTTAGGTCCCTTTTTTACCCTAATCAATGTTTTAGCCTTGTCCTCCGCAAATTTATATGCTAAAATGTTGCCGATTTTATCCGCACTCTCATATTGAGACAGATGATATTTATGCAGTTTTACAATGCTTTTTTCTCTAAACGTGGCCTTCAAAACCGATTTAAGATTCACCAACTTATTACCCAATTCAGCCATATTTTGGGAGCTTTGACATAAAGCCTCTGCTAATTGATTTTCCAATGACAATATATTAGTGACCATCATTTTGGTTGCTTTCCTGCATTCTACGTTCTGTCTCCAGACAAACTGTTGCTTGAACCCCTTATACTGGCCTTACAGACATACCACAGCACAGTAGGTAGAGTGGAATTAAAATCTATTTCAATGAACTCTATCAGGTGTTTCTTAAGTTGTAAGATAAACTCTTTGTTTGGTAATAAATATCTAGGAAACAAGAATGGCCTTGGGCCTTGCTTTTTTTGTGAAAGACTGAAAGCGAGAAGAATTGAATTGTGGTCGGAAATGACCCTCGGGCATATCTCCATAGTACTGGTTTCAAAGATCTTATCCGAAGCCCAAGCCATATCTATACGTGAGCATGACTTATGTGGTGCAGAGTAATAAGTATACCCTGCTACATTAGGATATATTGTCCGCCAAGCATCCTTTATATTGTGTATACGCCCAACTTCTATGATGGCAGCTCGTGACCTGCATAATCATTTGCAAATGTATTTTGTTTCTGAATCTATTGTTTCTTCGCCTATCCACTCCTTTATGCATTGTCATTGATATGAATTTGTTATTTTCTCTTCTGATTTTGCTTGCCTTGTGATGATTTATGGTTCATGCTCTATGTTTTTACCAAAGAGCATTATTTCACATTTTTTCGATAAACATTATAAATTTATAAATGAGTCTGTCTTTATTAGAAGTGAATTATTCAAGAGTATTGATTTCCCAAATGTATTCAACTATATAAAGAATGCATGGCCAATTTTGGTATATTAGAGATGAGAGTACATCATTGGAGTTTGGTGTAGGTTGTGAATTACACTAACCCAGTGTAAAGGGACTTGTTGGGTAATGGAAATTGGGCCTTGTCTTTAGAACATTTCCAGTCTTGAATCGCTGGATCAGAGGTTTCAAGGATTGTTCAAGTTTGGTCCTGGGACTTGGGTAACATCATCCACAGATTGATATGAGAATCTGGATTTGTCACTGTCTCTTACAAGGCGTTCTAAAATTTGGTTCAGGTTGCCTTTATTTGTATTATGGGGATATGCTGTGGAAGCCTGAGGGGTAGTACAGCATTCTGTTTTGACCAGCACTAGGTCATGGTTATCATGTTGGGCTGTAATGGTTCCATTGAGAGTGTGTTGATTCTACACTATCTAAAAATTTTGCAAATCTTCAGGTTCAATATGCTCCTTGGAGTAACTCATATTTTATGCCTTTCTGTTTTCTATTAGTCTCAATATAAAACTAAACTGAGATATGGATTGTTAGCCTTTGACTGAGAAGGTTCCACTGTTCTTGGTGGCCTGGATCACCATCCTTGCTTGTGGCTGTCTTGCTGAAATAGGCAATCATCGGCCTGAGCTGTGTCAATTTGGAGTGGTTCAATGGGAATATTCTTTGTACTCTCTGGAACTCCAGAGGTGGTGGAGATTGAATGTGCAGCATGGTTGGTTGGAGCTGTGCAAGAAAATTTCCCACATTGTCATGTGGCACTCAGTGCTATGAGTATTATGAGGGCTGGCGGAATAGAAGGTTTGCTTGGTTGGTATGTAAAAAACTAAAACATTGGAGAAATCGTCATTGTTTTGAGAAAGCAACACAATTAGTTTGAAAAGTGAATCTCCTTTGCTGTGGGACCTTACTTAAGGTCTGCCAGGAGGCCTCAAATCCTACTTTATATAGTAATCTACGCCTGCCTGGCAAACATCTTAGTGCCACTGGATGCACTGTAACTTTACTGAGTGGCCAGAATGTTTAATATGGCTACTCAGCAAAGTTTTTTGTCTTTCAAAAACAAACGTATCAAAGTGGAAGTTTTGATTCGAATAGAAATTGAGCTTAGCAGCCAGAGTTCTTTGCCATATTTGTGGTTCAGTAAGCTGTCCACTAAACTTTAAAACAGGCACTTAGTTTCCCTGTCAATTTTAAAGTTTGAAGCATATAGCCTTTTTCAAAAGAAGTGCAGGTTGTAATTTCTCAGTGTTACTGGTGAAAAAAATGGACAGAGTGTCCTCTTTCCCTAAATCAATGATGTTAGCGGACTCCCCAGTTTTGTGTTACACAGTTAGCGGTATTGCAGTGATTAGGCCACTGCTACGTGACTTCCAAACAGACCTCAGATGGCAATTCAGGGTGAGCCTTACCACAATTCTGTTCTTTCGACATCTTCTGTCTCTGAGGAGCACGGGTGGGAGACAAAGGGCCAGATTCTTAGCTGGCGTCGAGAAGAAGCACAGTGCGCAATCTCACCCGAGCGCCTGTGTGAACTTCCTCCATGACGTCACCACGTGATGCACTGCGCAGCCAATCACAAAAGCTTTGGTTTGCTGTCATGGCCATACAGAGTCTTCCTTCACTTGGTTGTTCAGAGGCAGCAGTTTTGTTTAGTCCCAGCAAACATCTCTCATCCGGGTTGTTATTTCGATCAGATTCGGGGCTGTGTGCATCACTCAGTCATGATGCCAGTAAGGCAGGGGTTAAAGGTCTGGCTGGAACATTTCTGGAGTGATTCCATGTGCTGATTGCGGGTCCATAAGGTTCCCTCGACAGCAGTGTATGACGTCTGTAGTGCACTACAGCATCTGAAATGATGTTAATTGGGTCTGCCAGCAGTCTTGAATACTAAAATGTATAGATCGTAGCCATTTTGCTCGTAGCCATGCTCTGCCTCACTCTGGCCAGTATATCTTGATGTTTTGATCACTCTAAGGTATTGTTATGCATTGAGACCAATTTGATGGTGAGAATAAAATTTGACTGGTGAACTAATTTTCTAGCCACTTCTTTTTGCCGAACAATAATATACAAACAAATCGTCTCTACAGGGTATGGTACCAGAATATTGTAAAAACTATACCCAATAAAGTGATATTATAATCAACAATATTTCAAAAACAATAGTTCTGTCAGACAATATTTATGCTAATATCGTTAACAAAATATTTTCTGACAGAAATATTGTATTCTAAATGTTTTTTTAAATGTTGTCTTATTGGGTTAATAACAGAAAAGCTATACCCAATAAAGTGATATTAGGATAAATATTAATTCAGAAACAATAGTACTGTCAGACAATATTTTTCCTTATAATATTCTGACATACAAACAGAAAATGGGTAACTGTATTATTGTCAGCACCACTGGAACTATGAGTCAGGTGAGGGCCAAATTATGTGGCATGGTTCAGTAAATTATGCAGCAGGAAAAATAATGATGTGGCGTCATGCGCCACATTTTGTAATAGTCTTACTTCATTATTTTGTCATTTTTACACCTGTTAACGCAGTCTGTTAATTGGTTGCAGCTCATTAGTGCTTAATATTCAAATACAGAAATAAACAATGGAAAGGTGTATATCAATGTTTACAAAGGGTCTCAATTGTGCGGCAACACGTGTCACTGCATTTTAGTAACTTTCGAACCGTTTGAGCTAGAAACTAACTTTTGTGGGTTAAAATTTCCATATTATGCAGTAGGTGATGAATTATGTGGCAAATGCAGCATATCCATAACTATGCCAAAAAAGCCACAGCCACACAATTGCATAATTCCAGTGGCCCTGATAATTGTCTACTACAAATCAGACATCTGTAGACTAAAACCAAGTTGAATTTTATTTGGCTCTTAGCTGGTTATTATCTACCCAGGAAATACATAGCTACGTGCCTAAGGAAATTCTCATTACGGTATGAACCCACATATTGCTGCACCTTCTTCTCTTCAGAGTTGCCTGTGAAGATATAATAAAAAAAGTAGAGTGTTCACCTAGGTCAGAGAACAAACTAGCATTGGGAGAAAGGCTGCTGAAGAAGAAGTTTGGGAATCTTACACTTTCTAGTGCAGAAATCTAAATATATACATGAAGTTCTGAACTCTGCAGCTGAAAGTTTTCTAGAAAAACAAAACCCTGAAGACATTCCTCTTCATATCTTAGTATTATATATTTATAGGTGCTCCCAGTCCGTGAAGTCCAAGACATTTTTCACAGTGTTTTAAAATAGTTGACTTATTGTTCTATTTGATTTCCACTGTTAAATATGTAAATGTTAAAAAAAATATATGTAGTCATTCATAAGATATACAGGGAGACATATCTATAGACAATAACAATATATTAATAATAATAGAATATAATAATAAAAATAATAACATTTATCATTTCCTTATATTCAAAATTGAAACAAGTGTACATTCACGGTGGGAAATGCAATTACTAACTCAAATGAAGGGGTAAAAAGATAACTTAAATGCCTTAACAGCAACTATTTAGTAGAATTTCACTACTTCAGGGAGTACAAATCTATTAATTTTAAGTATGAAGTCTGTGACTGCAAATAGCTCCCTGCACAGCTAATAAAATCTACTTTCAGGCATTTACATTTTCTGATTTTAAAATTAAGGAGATATTAAGCAGGAGAGAAGATGATCTAAGGAACCAGATGTGGAAAGGGAATGTTTGACATACGTATGATCTCTCTAATTAACTAAAGTCAGCCCTATTGAATTATATTATGCCATAAATGACTGAAACTCATACCATTTCCTCAAAGGCAGCTGGCTTCATATCTGTATTACCAATTAAGTGCTCATTTATGTGAGTCTGCTCCACAGGGAATGCTTTGAATTCAACAGTTTCTATTCCAGCAACCTTTCTTAAATGGATGATAAAGATATTTAGAAAATTCTAGAAAAGTTTCCTAATTTTAGATTTCTGGTGCACTAACTATAATTCCCTTTATAAAATCATGAGAGAAAATCCCAGCAGAATATTGGCATTGGTGAGTGCAATAACGCTACAATTACTAAAATAGGTATAACACCAACAATATATGATTTCTAATATGAAAAAAATATGTTATAGCCTTTTATATATGGATCTCTTGTGACCTCCAAAACCTGGTGTTCACTACAAAGCATAAACAGAGGCCAATATTAGCAAGAATTAGCACTGAGAAAAATTCCTGCAGGTATAATTCTTGAAACTTTTCACCTAAATAGTTCAATTAAAACCACATCATCCATCAAATAATATTCTGAATTTCAGCCTAATTTTTAAGGGTCTGATTTGCAATTGCAATGTTATCCAAGAGGGATGGCACTACTAGGTAGGTTATGCACCCAGTCAATAGCAGACTGACAGGGCAAGCCCCACTGGATAATATTGCTTAAATTATGCGGTTGTATGATGTTACAACGCGATCTTTTAGATCGCGGTACATCTCAATGCAGGTTTTACAACGCAAGTCGTTACCACGAATTCCACAGTAGGGTGCTGGACTTAGGAATAGTTAGATTTACTATTCCAACACCAGCCTACATACAGTAGGGAAGGTGTTGGAATAGTAAATCTACTATTCCTTAGTCTAGAGCGCCCTCCAGCGCAAGTCGTGGTAACGACTTGCGTTGTAAAAAACGTGTGGTAATGGCAGTGCAGTGTTTTGACCGCGTTGTCATGGTTGTTTACCAATAATGCCATTGAAGGAGCTCCTGTGACATAATAAACCACAAGAATGAAGACGAAGTGCTTTGCAGAAGGCACCATTATTTTGAAATGCTTTTCTGCGACCATCATCGGTTTACCTGTTGTTATTTTTTATATTACATGCTGAGTTGATTTAGCCAAATGTTAAGTCCAAAAATGATGTGGGACTTACTTTGCACATTGCCTGACAGCAGGTGGTTCTGTGAAGAGATTTGCCTTTTCAGTGTAAACCGTTTCTAGATGAACTGGAGCAAGCCCCCCCAAAACTATTTTTCCTTCTTGTGAGTAATCATGAATGTTGGTGGAAGCGAGGTAACAGCCTGGTGGTTGGGTTAACTCAGCAGCTGCTAAAGAGCAGAACAGGTAAAGCCGTAAAACAAGGTGTAGAGCCATCATCTCCCAGGGCAGAGTAGGCAGACAGGTACCTGATAAAATAAATGTATGAACAAACACACAAATAAAGTCGATATATGAGTACGGTAAAGAGGGTGTATACATGAGTGGGCTAGGTTGTTAGGGTGAACAAGTGAATGAACAAATTAACAAATGACTTGAATGCTAAAAGAAGCCAGTGCAAATATATGAAAATGTACATACCATGATGTTTTATGTTATAATATAAATGAATGTTTATTCTGCATATGAATGAATATATATATTTTAAAGGGTGATAAGAACTAAATAAAAATGTCCAAGCACTCACAACCATCCACAGTTAAAATTGATTCCATGACTCTGCCTTACACTTAATCCCTAAAGAACCAAATCCCTCCTCCGTTACATCCCTTAGTGCATTTAGGTATTATGGAATCTATCATGCGAAAATTAAAACCTAATTACTGTCTAAATATAAATACAATTGTAACCTACCTGTTCAGAATAGTATGTAAGAGACTGCTATTACTTTTTCCTTTTTATGATCTGGCTTGACAGAGCAGCTGTCGCCAGACAATTATGTGAGAAACACTAGAGAGGTATTTTGGCTCAACCCACATGTTGTGAGCCGGGTGTACATGCTTTGATTGGGCAGACGTTGAGTGATTTTTTTTAAATAGTGCTTGCCATCTATGCAGCTGTGATCATTTTGTTTGTTTGTCCAGCTGCCTGATCGTAAACTTTCAAGGGCACACACATGACATTGTAATGCTGTAAAAATGTCCTAGATAAATAGATCATTGATCTATTTATCTCTATTTCAAAGGTGGGAGGAATGCAACCAAAAGCAATGTATTGCAGTTACCAGCACCCTTCCCTTCCACTATTAACTTTAGACTTCAGAGGGCAGATTTGTGTTTGAGAGCAGAATGGGATACTCAGGGCTACCTTAGTTCTACATGGAATTTTAGGCCTGTTATGAAACATTAAATCACAGTCAGTTGGCCTGACCAACTTGTTGTGACATCAGTGATGTCATTTGAGATGTCATCAGTGATGTCATGAGTGATGTCACTGACCATGTCATGAGTGATGTAATATGTGAGGTCATAAGCAGTGCATTGAAGGGGTGTAAGTAATAGTTAGCTCAGGTAACTATAACTGCTGAATTACACTGGTTTTGTATGAGTAACATCTGAGCCCAATTATAACATTCCTGTAACCTTTGGTCTTTTCAGTGAATTTCTGAGGTTTTTTAATTCTATTTCCTGATTGGAACGCCCCTGTAACATGTAACAGATACTCGTTACATGTCAGTTACTCGTCATGAGCATGGAAGCAGTTAAAATCAGGCATCCGGTTTACGCACTCCTCCTCGTGGTCTACCATGGCCATCATCCAAGGGAGCTTAACTTATCAGCATCACTTACCACCATATCACTGATATTACCTACTGAGCCTTCACCACTTAATACAATCTCTAGCCCACCCATAATTAAACCCAGTGAGGCCCCTTTCCCAGTATATAGCGCACCTTCTTCAAGTGCAAAAGCACTCTCTTTCTGGTCTTGGACCAAACTGGTCTGGCAAATAATTGAACATAAGCATGTAACTGTGAAGCCTATTTCTTCCTGGTAGAGAACAAGAACAGATCTAGTGACCAATATGCTCAATGCTTGGAAAGTTTTCCTCTTTCTTGCTCTCAATTGCAATTATCCAGACTAGACTACGACAACACTGTCTACTTCAGACAACTCAAATCCTGTATATTCAAAATATGACAGCTCATACTGTGCCTTAAGTACAAAGGTTTTCCGCATTCGCAAACCCTCTGATTCAGTAAATCAGAGGGTTTGCGATTGCTAAAACCCAGTTTCAAATTAACTAAGCCCATTTAACGATTTGGAAAATGTTAAATTGGTTTAGGAAACCATGCCAAATAGGGATTTGGAGGTGGCATGTATAGGGCATACCTTCCAAATGCTGATTCCTTCTAATAAGTATTAATGTTCTGCAACTGAATTCCGGTTGTAAAACATTAACATTTCACCGACTACACAGCAGTACTCATAACCCATTTGCAATTGGTAACGAGTGCCCAATAGCCTTCTTCCACTTTATGAATCCTGAAAAAAATATTTTAGGAGAAGGATATGGACCATGACGGCATATTTCTAAAAAATGTTGTGAAACTTTAATTTATTTTCTTTTAAATGCATGCATTTTTCGAATATATGACTTTACCACAAATACAAATACTCTGCATGGCATTACCACGCGAATTTTACTTCGCAAGTGGCTGTACCACGCAGCTTTTTAGAACGCAAGTTCTAAACTCGCATTTTAAAAACGTTACGTTCACCAGCTCTTACTTCCATCCTCCATCGAAATATGCGTTAAAACACGTCTACCAAAACTAAAAAAGGACTTCAATTATGACGTACTCGCCACGTCTTCAGTGCGGCTCTTTTCTTTTTTTTTTTTATTGACACTTTAGTGCGTTTTTTTATTGTATGTAGCCTGCTCGTTTTTTTTTTAATGGGGGGGAGACCCCCCCAACCCCCCAAGGCCACGCAGAACTTTCATGCTGGACGACCGAAAGGAATACCACTTGCGTGGTAAAGACGGTCGTTGAAGGCTCCCTCGTTGAAGAGATGTTTGCGGGGTAAGTGGATCGTTGAAAACGTCATGCGTGGAAAAGACTTCGTTGTAAATGATGTTTCCCGCATTTTTCCTTTAATAAAAAAGCCAGCTGTGTTTAAAAAGATATTGTTTTATTTAAAAGCAATCACAGAAATGGTTGCCTGCTGCCATCTTCAGGCCACCATCCGTATTATGACAATGAGTCATAGTGAGTCGGAATGTGCGAACCACCTCATTAATATGCATGAGATAGATCAGAGTTAGCGATGTTACTAGTAAATGGCTTGCATAATCGCCTTGATACCTTGATGAAGTAGCTGTATTAAGCAACTTTACATTAATGTATTCATTTACAATCACATCACTCTTTAGCCCATACTTTCAATTTGCAAGGTCCTCTACATCTGTGAGAAACTGAATCTCACTGATCCTCAGAAACCTACAACATCCCTTAGGTTTACACATTCAAAACCTTCAACACACAGGACCTTAACCCAAGTCTTCACCAAACTCTCCCACCTCAGCTAACGTTTCGACACACCAGCATTTACTCTACTTTATGATTCAACCATGTGCCTCCTTATCACCATCATTACTTTTACTCATTTTAAACAACAAATCAACCAATGCACACTCTTTACAAACTATTCAGTGTAATTTCAAACCATAGTGGAGGATGCTTACATTCATCCTCCATTCTTGATCCTTGATTACAACATTACAAACTATTCAGGGAAGCCAGAAAAGTCAAACTCCACGGTGGCATAGTAGTCATTTGAAAAATTCTCAAGTGCAATGCTATCTCCACCCGACACATAACACATATGAATGCCTTAAGCCACCTATCTACCTTACATCCACAGGCATTAACTAACTAAACACAAAATACTATCCATCTAAGAATAACCACAAATTTGTTTTAACAGCTCACACAGGATAGTAGAGAGAGTTGCATGCTCCCCACAAATATTATCTTTCTAGAGGATTGTAACACCGATTGGGGAATTCCCAACTCTAGACATGGGATAGCCATCAACAATCGAACAAAATGACATAACCTGTAACAACACAGCTTCTTACCTAATCATACCAAGGAAGAATTCTCAAGTAAAAAAAAACCTTTAGACAGGCCTCATTTCGCCCATAAAAGGAATAAAAACATTATTAAAACATTGTCAAAAATAGTTAAATAGTTCATAAACAGCGGGCAGCGTAAGTTAAAACAACTTAGTGCCTCGTGCCCTTACAACATGTCTCAGAAAAGAACCTGCCTGTATCCTAACTTCATCGTCATTCGATTGCAGAATAAATGTAAAAGCAGTTCTAGACTGCCTGATATTATTCCACTCCTTTTTAAATAATGGGATTAAAAACAGCCTAGTATACATTTAATAAAATTAACAAAAAAGCAAAGTGCATCATCATTGGGCCTGTTCTTCCCTCATATGGTCGTAGATTGGCCCCCAGGTTTAACTGATAACCAAAAGGAAAACACAGCAAATGTTTGGCAGTATCAGCCCTAAAACGAAATAACAAAGAGCGTTTCCCGCACCCCCGTGATTGCCAAAGGTATGTAGGTGGGCCATTAGGAGCTCACATAGATAGATAAAACATAACCTGAGCTTTCCAATTCCCATCCATTTTATATAAGTGACGTTCTCCCTCAGAGTCATAGAAAGCAGGTGCTAATTCTCTCTTATTGAGGCTAAGACATGAGTCTGGCTCTGCAAAAGACTTCTGCATACCAATATTATTTCATTTTTTTTTTACATATGCCAGACACAGGATTTAAAGGCCATTATCCTAAGAGAAGCAGTCATGTATAATGTCTCTAGTTAGTATCGCCTTCTCATTCTTCCAGGTTGACAACCAAAATAATAACAGTCTAGCTCTAATATAATCAATTATGTAGTGCAAATTAGATTCATTCATTTTCTGTCTTTATTTCGATCGCTGGGATCATAAAAGATGTACATCATAGATTAAAAAACACTCGTGAGTAATGCATATTCATAAAACAAGAATTAAAAGAGTCATTACGATTGTCATCTTATTATACAGGTTCAAAGTGCTGGTGCAAGATAGGAATCAGACTGCTAATTACTATTAAAAGTCACATTTGTAATAATTAGTAAAATCAATTGCAGTCCATTCCAATTACATTGAGTTTTTATAGTGCCTGTACCAGAACCGTATCAGAATTCAAAATGTAACGAGTGCGCTTATGCCAATTCGCTGTTATGAATTTAGCTATCACTAACACAGTCGGAGGTGATAAGTCCGTCTTAAGTATTCTGTAAGCTGGAATGCAGTGCCTAAAACCTACGTTTTTGAGAAGAGGAACAAAGCCAGTACTTTCTAGATTTTTGATAGGCATTACAGAAGAATAAAACATGTAATTCATTTTCCAACTGGTATGAGCAGGCGGGGCATTGCTTGGTGGAGGAGAGCTGAGACCAAATTAGATTCACTCTGATTAAAAAATAATAAGAGAGGTAGAAACTGGAACAGCTAAGAGCCATCTACAAAACCGATTATTTCAAGTTGTAGGGCCTGGCAATTTGCGATTCCCACATAGTTCGACTCCGTATGTTGCAATGAGAACAAATAGGGATTTATATATCTGTAGCAGTTGGCCCCCACCACGAGGTTGGGGAAAGCTAAAAAGAGAGTCGATTGTCTTAGACAGTTTCATTTGTTGCTATGCAATTCCAAGAGACCATGCACCTGAAGCAGCAAAAGTAATCTCTAAGTATGGGAAGCTGTTAACGCTTGTCAGCCGGTTTAGACCCATTGATGTGGGAAAAAGCTGGATACATCGTGGCCTGCATGGCATTATATGTGATTGTGATAAATTAGTACGTAGGTCACGCGTGGCCATAAACTCTGCAAAAGCAAATATTACGAGCGCAGTGCTTTTGGTGTGCAGGCTATAAGCACTGTGTCATCTGCATATAAAAGTGTGTGTAAGAGTACACCCTTAATTTTAGGGACATCACTGGTGATTCTTGTTAAAAACAGATGCAGGTCATTGATGCATAGAATAAATAAACGAGGGGCTAACACGCTCCCTTGTCTAACCCCTCAACAAATCTCTATATCGTCGGTCACTCCTGCATTATCATTAATTCTAATCTGGCTTTCATGTTTGTGTGCAAATATCCAAGAAAGCGCACATGAAGAGCATCCAGGGCTCTTAATAATAGCAACTGCCATAATTTTGGACAGCTAACACAATCAAGGGAGGCAGATAAATCCATGAAAGCCAGGTACGGGGGTCTTTGCTTTGCCACAGTATATTTACATAGCACCAAGTTCTAATTCACACATTGCTCAATTGTCCCAATCTTTTTTCAGAATCGATATTGTGATGGATGCAAGATGGACTCTGCTTGGGCCCACTCTGGAGTTCTATTATAGATAACTAGCCCTAGGATTTTGACAGTAGTGTCGATCAATGAAACAGGCCCATAGCTACGGGGCTCGGACCTATTTCCCTTCTTATATATGGGAACAATAATTTATGTACGCCATGAGGGAGGCAATTTGGAGTTTGCAAGATTATTAAAGACTTTAGTCAAGATGGGGGCCCAAAGATTAGTGTTGTGTTTAAATATGTCAATTGGGACCCCATCTGGACATAGGGCCTTCCTCCCAGTTCTCTAAGTCATAGCCTTTTCCACCTCGGCCAAGGCTATCTTGGTTTTTATGAGTCTTCTGCTGTCAATTTCAAAAGTATCCTCTACCGGTGGCACTGCGATAACTTTCCTAAAGTGATTTTCCCAGGACTCGCTGGTTATATGACAAGAGACTAAAGACATTAACTTTTTTTTATGTCTCAAGTCCGAAACTGTAGTCCAAAAATGCCTACCATCATTCAGGAGGGCAGCCTGCGCTAATAGATCCCACTAATCTCATATTACATCCTGCCATCACTTAGAGGTAACAAACGTGTATTGTTTTCTCAGGGTGGCAATTAGTGCACAATCTCTGGGCTTCTTCCCGATAGCTATTCTTAGATCCCGATTACCCCGGGTACAATTGTGATTAAAGCAACAATGTCGTTTATTATGGGGCCTCACAGGTTTGAGAAAGGCTTTCTTGATGCCTAAACGTAAGCCCTCAAAAGCATTAACAATCTGGTGCTAGGGTCCTCCTCAGCCAAGCAAACCTCCACCACTCCAATATTATTCTTAATTACGGATTGTAATACTTGGGAAGGATCTTGCATTCACCATATAAACCTTAGATTATTCCTTGTAGGAGGAAGGTCACTGGCCCCACTCTCTCTATGATAATTAATCCATGGAACTAATATAAAGATAGCCTTGAGGGGGTTATGGTCACTAAAAGTAGACAGGACCACTGATCATTGGGAAAGTACCTCCTCCAGACCCCAAGTGACAAATATATAATCTATTGTCGACGATGCTCCTCTACCTCTATGTGTAGGTGGATTTATAGTATCCCTTCCTACTAGCTCCAGCACATCAATCAAGTCAAGAGGGGCTAATAAGGATGACAGCTCTGGGCTTCTCGGATTGTCTCCAGATGTATAGCAGACTACAGTATTATGGGCAGATTGAAGACGGGCATTGAAATTGCCTGCTAGGCATGAATACAGTACATTGCCTTCAGTAACAACTTTGTCAGACAATTCAGTAAGATGACTAGATAGGAATTTGGGATTTGGTATATTGACAAACTGATTATTATATTAAATATTATATTAAAGATTGAAGTGATTATTGCATAACACAACTTGGAAGCTAACACGTGCTGTCTCCAAGATCTCTATGTAGCCAGCTATTGCTATATTTAGCCACACTGCCAGCCCACCCACAGCTCAACCGCTTCTGCAATACTATGGCATTGGTACCCGTCGATTGTAGTGGGAGCTACCTACCATGACTCCTGTAACATAACATATAATTACTTTTAATAAATGACAGCCACTCAGGCAGGCATAGTTTGTTACGAAGCCGGGCCACGTTCCAACTCAGAATTCTTAGTGAAGTACTTACAGTGGGTGGGGGTGCAGCGATATCATTAAAAGCCTGTAATATTGGTGAGTTGTGTGGAAACTGCTCACATAGTCATTCAACATCTTCTAAACTATTAACAACTTCAAACATGTTGGTGCAGTTAAGCGGATATATCTGCATAGAAAGAACAGCTGTACAAGGTGGTGAAACTGCTGGCTGATAGAAATAACCAAGAGGTAGTGGCATGATGATTTAGGGGTTAGTATTATGTGTCAGTTCTTTTAATTCAGGATATTACACACATATGCTTGGTTCCAAATATTTACCACTATACTGTCCCCAGTAATGTCCGTGCCACCCTGCCCCACCGCCCTCTGCACCATGATGATTTCACTCATGTTCCTGGCATCATTTTTTTACCTATTTGACAAGGGAACAGTTTTGTTCTTTAGTTGTGCCCACATTTCATCATGGCCTGACGCCAGCGAGTATCAGCACATATAGACAAGATCTGGGTGGTAAGCTCAGTATGCCTTCACAGGCTTTATGTTTAGTCACCTGGGCACCCCTATCAAGTATGTTAAAACTCTTTCTTTGCCTTCCTGTATACTTAGGAGGTTTAATGGTATTCATGGCGGGAGCCATATGGACAGCCTCTGAGACAACAGGTGTGCAGAATGAAGTTCTAGTGGCTTGCACAGAAGTTCTCTGTAGGGTATTTGTTCAAGTCAAGTCAAGTCATGAAATTTGTATAGCGCACTACATACCCAGAGGGTTTCAAGGCGCTTAGGAAGAGGAGGAGGATTATTTGTCAAATATCCACGTTTTAAGCTGCTTTCCGAACGCTAGGTGGTTCTGGGTGAGGCGAAGGTAAGCGGGGAGTGAGTTCCATGTTTTAGCAGCCAGGTATGAAAAGGATCTGCCTCCCATTGTGGTCTTGTTGATGCGAGGTACAGTGGCGAGGGCTTGGTCGGAAGAACGTAGTTGGCGGGAGGGGGTGTAGAAGGACAGTCGAGAGTTGAGGCAATCTGGTCCGATGTCGTAAAGTGATTTGTGTGCGTGGGTGAGCAGTCGGAAAGTGATCCTCTTATTGACGGGTAGCCAGTGGAGGTCTTTAAGGTGCCCAGAGATGTGTTCGTTGCGTGGGATGTCTAATATGAGCCTGGCTGAGGCGTTTTGGATTCGTTGGAGTTTCTTCTGGAGTTTAGCGGTGGTACCTGCGTAGAGGGTGTTTCCGTAGTCCAGTTGGCTCGTGACCAGAGCGTGGGTGACTGTTTTCCTTGTTTCGGAGGGAATCCAGCGAAATGTTTTTCTGAGCATGCGAAGAATGTTGAAGCAGGAAGAGGATACGGCGCTGACTTGTTTGTTCATTGAGAGTGAAGAGTCCAGGATGACGCCAAGGTTCCGTGCGTGGTCTGTCGGGATGGGTGCTTTTCCGAGGGCTTCCGGCCACCAGGAGTCGTCCCAAGCAGAGGGGGATGTGCCTAGGATGAGGACTTCTGTTTTGTCTGAGTTCAGTTTCAGACGGCTTTGTTTCATTCATTCGGCGACTTCTTTCATTCCTTCGTGCAGGTTAGTTTTGGCGGTGCCGGGGTCATTGGTGAGAGAAAGGATCAGTTGAGTGTCGTCCGCGTAAGAGATGATGTTGAGGTTGTGTTGGCGTGCGATGGCCGCGAGGGGGCTCATGTATACGTTGAAGAGGGTGGGACTGAGTGAGGATCCTTGAGGTACGCCGCAGATGACTTCAGAGGCCTCGGACTTGAATGGAGGAAGGCGGACTCTCTGGGTTCTTCCGGTGAGGAACGAGGTGATCCATTCCAGTGCTTTTCCTTGGATTCCGATGTTATTGAGGCGTTGTAGAAGGGTGCTGTGGCAGACTGTATCGAATGCTGCAGAGAGGTCGAGGAGGATGAGGGCGACTGTGTCTCCATTGTCCAGTAGGGTTCGAATGTCATCTGTTGCTGCGATGAGGGCGGTCTCAGTACTATGTTTTGCTCGGAAGCCAGATTGTGAGGGGTCGAGGGATTTGTTGGCTTCGAGGAAGGCGGCGAGCTGGTAGTTGACGGCTTTCTCGATGACTTTGGCCGGGAATGGAAGAAGCGAGATGGGGCGGTAATTTTTGAGTTCGGTGGGGTCCGCTGTTGGTTTTTTCAGGAGGGCGGTGAGTTCAGCGTGTTTCCAGTCTTCAGGGAAGGTAGCGGAGTTGAAGGAGCAGTTGATGACGTCTCGGACGTGCGGTGCTATGACGGAGTCTGCTTTGTTGAAGATGTGGTGAGGACATGGGTCTGTGGGGGATCCTGAGTGGATGGAGTTCATCAGGCGGATGGTGTCCTCAGTGGAGATTGGCTTCCATTCGTTAAGGGTGTTCACGGGGGGGATGGACAGCAGACGGCAGGGTGGGTTGGTTTCCGGGTTGGTTGTCAAAGCTGTTGTGGATGTCTGCAATCTTGTTGTGGAAAAAAGAGGCTAGGGAGTCGCAGAGGGTTTGAGAGGGGGTGATGTCGTTGGAGTTGGCCTCCAATACATTGACCCCCCTTGGATGGGGATGAGCAAATTGACCAGTCAAAGTAGGACTTGCAGTAATGCCTTTATTAGTAGCCTATCAATCCGGTCAGAAGCGCCTCTATGTGGTCCAAGCATGGTTTAAAAGGGCTCAATTTCTGGTTGAGAATAGCACTACGTTAGGCACTCAAAGTGGTTATATTTAGTGTTTCCTCGGCTTGCTCTTCCTTCAGAGGAAGAGTCTGTGTTGATTTATCTCAAACAGGAGCTTGACCCAGGGTGATAACTGACTTTGGCGAGAACAGAGTGAAGGCGGATGTTTAGTAGTAGTAGATACTATAGTAGGTGTCTTGAGCATCTCCCCGGTTTCCTCCTTTAAGTGCAGATTGGATTGGAATTCTCAAGTTAATTTTCATTGAGTTCAACCGCTTAGTTCCCATTAGCACAAACTGGTCATATTACTCATTAGTTCTCATCCGCATTCGTATGTAATTACACCTTCGACCCCGGTATCCTTCTCCATGAAAAACATGCCAGCCCATAGAATAAGCTCACTTCTTCTTCCATCCAAGATCTCATCACCACTTTACTCAAACAAGAAAGCCCACTCACAAATGTTGTGACAACAACTAAGCATTACATGAAAAAGATTACATATATCATGCACCATTTAGCACCAACTCCACTGAAAAAAGTCCAACTTCCATCAAATTAAAACTTTCTTTGACTCAACTGCCCAAGCCACAAGGCCACTTACAAATACCAAGAATGAATAAAGAGGAATAAAACCTCTACAACTATTATCAAAATTACTGAAAGTTAGGAAAGAATAGAAAATTATTCTCCTAACGGGAATTTCCATTTCTTCTAAAAATAACATGCAAACTCTGCACTCACTTGAGTTCTATTCAGGCAAATAAAAAACAAATCCACACCTCTATATGACCTTCAGCCAGCCTCATCCACACAAAAGAGAAATGTTTATACTGAAGAGCAAATCACCTGCACCCCCTGAAAATATAACACCTGGGAGGCATCACAAACTTCTCCATGAACGAGCTAGTCGAAACCAATAAAACCTCAATCCCACAAACTACTTCATGGATCCCATTCCAACAAAAATCATCAACGATTTCACCAGTGTCGGAAGTTGTGTTGCTGGTTGAGGAGGGTGAAACCCTCTTCAAACACAACCACAATTCATGTCCAGGTAAAATACTAGCAAGCCCGAAATTAATCAGTGCTTATCCCTCTGATAGCTTGCTCAAAAGCAGTCAGACTTAACTTAGAGGTCATGTGAACAGTTTTTATGCAGCACATTATTCGTAATAAAGTGAAAACACAACACAAGAAAACTCCCACATCATCTTAGAAAATTTGAGTAAAATGTCATAAATAATTTGACATTAAAACAACAAAAATCCAATCAGTTGAACCCGAGCTATGTCGTTTTAAGTAAAAATAGAGCTTTAAAGTGCCAACTGTGGTTATTTGAACATGCCAGACCGGGACAAAGTCACAAGTTCAGGCCAACCGCGATGGAGCATGGGCCAAAACAGGGGCCAACTTAGGCCCGCTGAACAAAGTACCTTATATCCAGGTTGAGGAGCATTGCAAGGTCTTGAGTTGAGGATGTGTCGCGCAGTGCCAGTTCTGTAGAGCTGGGTGCAGGGATTCAAGGTCCGGTGTCGAGGATGTGTCGCACAGTGGCAGTTCCGAGGCAATGCAGGATGGTGATTTCGATGTGGAACTGCGAGACGATGCTCTGTGCTGAATATGTTCTGCAAGGACCACAGTTGGTCTGGCAGAGCACGTTCAGGCGGACTCTCTCGGATCCAAGACTGGGGTGGCACCACTTTGGGGGCAGGACTCACGGCAGGCAGAGTGCAGGGTTCAGGATGGTCGGAGCCTTCTCTGTCCCTGAGGCTCTGATCAGAAGACCAGCCAACTAGTTTGAAGTCACTCTGGTGGTCCGGGGTTCAAGTTACAGGTCCATTCCTTCTCAGTCAGACAACAGGACAGCAGAGTAGCTGTCCTTCTTGCAGCAGAACAGCACAGTAGTCCGTCTTCTGAGAGTTGTACTGAAGATGTGGCTCTGAGGGTCCAATTTTCTGGCTTGAATTACCATGGCACCAGGTCACTTCCACAGTTCCATTCGGGTTTGCTTCTCTCTCTTGTGATCCTGGCCAGAAGGGAGATCTGCATCAGATGGAAGGACCCGGTCCTCCCGACTAGAGAAAGTTGGCTCAAAGCCGCTTTATGTATGGCAAGTTTAGATCAAGGGGAACCATCTGATAACATCTGGTTTCCTCTGCTGATTTGGGGACGTCGCCTGCACTTGATAAACAGGTAAGATCTTGTAATTGGTGGTATGTCCAATGATTACATCAGTCCTTGAGATAAAGAGGAAGGCCGTGGTTGTCTAGACAAATACAGTGAGCCGAGTGGCGCTCAGATAAGTAAAGTCGAAATGTCAAAACTGATGGAACCTGTGGTGAGATGAGGACAAATACAAAAAATTAAAAATTAAAAAAAAGAATTTTACTCCATCCACTGAGTACTGCTATTGTATCCGGCTTATGTTGAATAATTACCCTCTTCCCATTTCAATATATCCTGTTACTAGTTTCATTGTGTAAGTGTAAAACACACTAACACCTATCTTGGTTAAGGTGCACTATAAAAAGAGTTCGAATTAATAAACAGTTGACTAATATATTACCTCTAAGGCATACTCACCATTGCCCAATGGGCTCTAGAGTTCCAGGAGTTTTTTCAGGGCTGCTT
The DNA here is from genome assembly GCF_964263255.1 of Lissotriton vulgaris. Classification (NCBI taxonomy): domain Eukaryota; kingdom Metazoa; phylum Chordata; class Amphibia; order Caudata; family Salamandridae; genus Lissotriton; species Lissotriton vulgaris. The sequence continues at coordinate 1,297,475,189 of NC_141695.1, read as the reverse complement.
TTGGTTCAGCCTGTGAGGACATGCCCACTATGCTCCGCCTTGTTGACTGAATAACTTTGAAGATTAGCAGTATCACACACAAAGCCTCCAACCCAGGACAATCTTTGTCCCTTAAAGGTAAGCTAAACCTTGGTCAAAGAATCCCAAAATCTTGAGAAGCAAATCAGACTCATCCTAGGAATACACACACTAAGAAAAACACAATTCTAAAATAAAGCATTAGTTGAAGTTTTAGACTTATAGTTGGTCTCCTAATAATCTGCAAACTACAGGAGAAGACAGTAACAAAGCAACTCCAAAGACTCCCAAACACACACCAATGAGTGATAACCAAATAAATCAGGCTCCCCTTTCTGCCCAGTCCTGATCCGCAGATGACTTATTAGACGCAGTGCACATCATCCAATGGATTCTCAACACAGGCGCAGTAGTTGTGTTGGTGTCCTTAGATCTCCCTCTTGCCTTTGAAAACATGATTATACTCTACTCCAATTCAGGCTCTAGAAAGTGGCAGGCATTGCAGACCGCAGTTATTCATTTTAGATAATGACTCTAACATAGAGTAGATAAGGACCTTTGCACCCCTGTCAAGTTGGATTGCAGAGTAACCCAATGGTTTCTCCTCACAACCTCTCTAGTTCAATATCTATAGCAGACAACTTCTATCTGTGACACTGTGGATACAGCAAAACTATCAGTCCTACACAGAAAACGTCCAGCTGCTACTAGACACTGATGACTCTTACAACCAGTATTAAACTTGAACTCCCTGACTTTGTGAAATTGAAGCATGGATGAATCGGTGTAAGCTGAAGGCAAATGGTTCCAAAACCGAAGATATTTTTTCCTACAGCAATATGTGTATCAACAAGTAGCAGCAGGGTATTATGCTCACTATTTTTGGCGATAAAAATAATCTTACCAATAACATAGGGAACCACAGGCTTGGCAATACCAACAATTGAAGATGAGTTCCACATCATAGCTGTGGCAAAAATATTAATTTCCAGCAATGTAGAATGAAGGATGTATAGTCAATTTACATCGTCAACATGCAGAAGACCTACATTTGGAGAACACCAAAATATTCCTGTATGGTTCCAGGATATCTACTTGGGAAATTCAAAACCATCCACTCTTCTGCCCATTTAAACTCCTCAGGCAAAGGCCTGGGACCTTATTTTATGCTAAATGCACTGGGTGGGTAGTAAGAGTTTTTTCCTTGGCCCCTAAATGATGGAAGAGTGTTTCAGCTCCCTAAAACAGATATTACAAAAGGTTTCAGTGCTTGCTTTAGACTCACCTTTTGTCAGAGGCACCTGGCCATAGAGTATGTTATATAAATAAACTATGCAGTTTTTACTTGTTGTGCACCCAATTTCATCACCTTTATGGCAATAAGCCCTTATAAAGCCTTTACATGGCATTTAGAGCACTAGCAGGGGAAGCTCCTTCCTATCTAAGAGACAGACTGAGTCTGTATACACAACATAGATCATTCAGGTCTAATCATCTACGCCTGATGCTTGTCCCAAAATTCTCTAAAGTTAGACGCAGAGGCAGTTCCTTTTCGGTCCTAATGGCCAAACTATAGAATGCTTTGTCAGTCAATCTCCACCGGACACCATCAGTCTCCATTTCAAAAGAGACTGAAATACTTTTTTGGTTTGACTCAGATTAACTTTAAAGCTAGTTACAGGCCGATATGAATCTTAGCTTTGAGCGCCTGGACGCTTCTGTTGAAGCAGCTGTGCGCTATACAAATGCCTTTGATTTAATAAAGCCTCAAAAAATTCTGTACAACGTTACAGTTTAAAGTCCAAAAATGTGAAAACTCCCAAAGATATCTGATAGAGTGCTGAAACCAACACAAGGAGATTATGGACGGGGCGCTGAAACATTTCAGACACTCACCCCCTGTCACAGATCTGGGTTGAATGCATCATCGTTCTTTAGCTCACTTCGCCACCTCAGTTCAGACCCAGCTATATGCAAATCAGTCTTGACCCTGTGCCTCATGGGAACAGTCCAGCAGGAACTGCCAAGACAGGTCTTCCCTGAACCGGAAACAAGCTTCCAGGGACTGGTTTCAGAGTGCTGAAGCCATACATACATGCAGAGGAGAATAAAACAACCAAAAATGAGTGATTGGAAGCATGGCATGACAAAAGGCTGAATGGATGAGATTTAGTCAGTAGAAAGTTTTAAACAAGTTTGAGTAGATGCAGTCTAACTATTGTCAGAAATTGGGACTTAAAAACAAAAGCCGCGTGTTAAGAGGGAAAGCGGTGCTGTCCAATGGGCTAAGAAAAACAAACAAACATAATATTTAAAAAAGCACATGAAGGTGGAAAGAAATCATGTTGGAGAATAAAAATAGATTGAAAAGACTGAGAAGGCAGTGGAAGAAGGGCGTACACAGAAAGAATGACTGGGAGCTGATAAATTTCAAAGTCCTAAGGAAACTTTCCCCATATGGCTAGACCAACTCCTTTACAGCTCCTGCCTGCTCACGTATTTGTGGAAATGCTCCTTACATAATAATATCCAATAATAAGGCCCTATTACATAATCCTATTCGTTCTATGCCAGAATATCAATCACAAAAATATGCTACCAACAGTGTTGGGATTGTAAAAAAGTAAGTTCAGGATCACAGAAAATGGTTGTAAAGCGGTGCCAGCAGAGAGAAGGCAAAGTCGTGAGACTGACACTCAACGTATACCTTTATTTTTCAATAGATGCAATAGTAACTATAATCTGGAGTACTTGACTAGTCACAACACGCTATTTAAAACAGTCTATTGGAGTTATAGCCCCTGCTGCAGGGACATTTGTATACCTAGGAAGCTCCAAAGGTTTATAATAGCAAGATAACTCTAGTGGAAATGCACTTGCTGAGGAGATCTGTGTTCATCAGACATACAAAAAATATATAACAAGCAGGGTCAGGAGTGATTTGCATAATGCATCTATTTGGAGTGGCTGAAAAGGAATGGCCTGGCTTGCAACCCAGAGGGGCTGCCAATGGTTTAGGTTGTTTACAAGCATCCGTCCCATCACATTTTGTGGGTTTCAGATATGTATGCATCCCAGTCACAGATCTGACATCATTAAAGCAGATACAAGGTTAATGTGCTTGCAGGAAATCATAGCGTGTAACATACTGGTCACAATTTTTTTTTAATTTAGATAGCTTACTGGGTTACAGCTTTTTCTGCAGAGATCGTTGTGTTACCTGCTGTTATTTTTCAATATAGCATTGTGAGCTATAAATATGCATCAAGGAGATGCATGCAAACCTCAAGGCATCATTTTTCACCTTTTTTTCTCAATCTTTTGTTATTCTAAGGTTACTAAAAAGTGCTTCTTTCAGTAGTAATAATCTCTTATTGTAAATGCTTTATAAATCAACAGTGTTATAATTACTCCTAAAGACAGATACATTTAATATTCTTACGGTGGGAGGCTGATCTTTCTTTTTCGGCTCAAATTCAGCAGGTCTCTGCTACTTGCTTCGGGAAATTGAGAAACCTCCGGAAGTTTCTACATTTCCTGCCAGAAGATTGCCGCAAATCCGTAGTCCATGCCACAGTGACTTCTAGGCTAGAATACGCTAATGGTCTATATCTCGGACTTCCTAAATATTCGATCAGACTCCTTCAGATGGTACAGAATGTGGCTGCGAGACTTATCAGATGCATACCTTTTCGGCATCATGTCTCTCCGCAATTACACACGCTTCATTGGCTCCCAGTAGCGAAAATAATCGAATTCAAGGCCATGACACTGGCCTACCAGGCGCTAAAGGGAAAATGCCCTGGATTTCTTAAACAAATACTATGATGTTATATGCAAAATCCATCTCCTAGGTAATATTTACAAAATGTGCTTTGTACCCCCCGCTTTTCGAAAGCCCATCTGGGTAGTAGCACATTCTCAGTGAGGACGGATAAAATGTGGAACGCCCTGCCTGGGAACCTCCGCCAAGCTGATTCAGAGACCTGTTTCAGAAAAGCACTGAAGACATGTCTCTTAAGACGTGAATAAGCTTGGGATCAGTGCAGATTGCTGCTCTTAAGTCAAAGAGGACAAAGCGTGGGCACCGCTGAATGTACACCTGTGCCAGCAATCTGTACAAAGACACATTTAACACTTTTTACCAGGGTCAGGCCAGATCCCAGATTTGCTCAGTATCAACTGCTTGATACAGGGTGGTGTTGGATCCCCTTGTTTTTAAGCAATGACTACCAAAATACTATATATATTGCCAAGCTACATACATGTAGAGTTAAGCACAGTGCATCCATAAATATGTGTCCTTTCAGAAAAAAAAATTCAGTCGATATTTAGCCTATTAAGTATCATTAGTACAATATTTAAAACTCAGTATTCACGTAGTATACCCCCATAAGTTAAGTCTATCTAGAGCCTGATTTCTCTCATTCACTCCTTAAATGCACTGCAGTATGTATTTAGTACACTTTCACCATTTAACTCGGTGTTCGTTTTATTTGAATCTCTTGACTGTTTTGCATCGTGCATCTGAACATCTTACATCATTTTTGCGACGGAGTAACCCATCCACAAACTTTAAATCAGGGCTTAGGTGTTTAGGTTTTGCAAAAACACTACAAAAGAGCAAAATGGGGCCTTCCATAAGCATTTTATAAAACAAAAGAGCATTTGTATATCCAAGCCATGACATATTGGATCATGAAAACTCCACAATTCATCTAAACAAAATAAGGAACCCACTACAAACGTCCCCCTCCTTTCTACATGCTCAGTCTCTCTCACTTTCTTTGGCTCTCTCTTACCCTCCCTCTATACTGAAACACCTGAAAACTAACTTACCCGTGATGCTAATATGATTCAGATTCCATAGATGGTACATTATAATATAAGGAAAAAGGAACCAAGAGCAGCTGCCTATGTGCTGCCTACCTTTTATCCCTATCATGCACACAAAACAGCCTCTCAAATCTCCGAAGAATTCATAATAATTAAATTAATACTTATTCTCATTCCCGCGTTAACATATAATCATACTGGGGCAGCTCGACCATTACAGATAATGAACATGTGGTATGTTGAGCATAGTGATTTGTATTTTACAATACAAGTTATAATACTTACCTTGATATTTTTGGAAGTTTCACGCCCTGGATTATCACTTACGCTGTGCACATAGTTTTCAAATGCTTAACCTATTCAGAAAAATCCTTTATTGTATAATAGAATAATTCAGTGCTATAAACAAGACCTTACAATACAGATGCTGGGAATTGGTCAAGGCAAAATTGATAAAGGTACATTATAATTATTTACTTGCAGTACAGATAATTAAAAAAAATTAAATGCAATAATTAGCTCACTAAAAATATCATTTTTATTATTGTGTTTACTATTGTGGCTCATGCTTCTTTGAAAGCTCTCCCTACTGCCTTGAGGGAGACAACTGGGTTAAGTAATATATGGACTGGCTTGTATTCGCTCATTGTTGATGATTGAGCTGTTTCTATGAGCCAGAAAGTCATTAAAAAAATATATAAAACATATATATATATATATATATATATATATATACAGCTCTATATATATATATACACATATATATTATTTTTTCACAATGCAGCATCCAATAAAACAAGGCTAACCAATGCTCTGATAATCTGCTTTAGCAGCAATAGACACAAAATGCATCTCTCTTTTTAATATATCTTTTAAAAGAAATGTTTCACACATATATAGAAGTGGTCTGGACTGGCTACTTCAAAGCAGTCCATCTCTAGGTGGATTGTGTCGTGTATCCAGCTCTGTTATCAGAAAGCAAATAAGACCTTAGGGGGTAAGCCTAAGGCTCATTCTACCAGGGGCAAAGCAGCTACAACAGCTTTGCTTCGAAATGTTCCCATTGCAGAGATCTGCAGGGGGGCCACTTGGAAGTCGGTCCACACCTTTGCTAAGAATTACTGTGTGGACTCTGATGCCAGAGCAGATGCTCAGGTTGGGCAGGCTTCGTTGCAGAATCTGTTCGCACAATAGTGGTGTTGTCTTTTTTTCTCCACCGCCGGGCTGTTTTTTGGATGGATTTGCCATTCTATTCACTAGATTATGACTATACACAGAGATCCCCTACTACAGAAGGAGTAGTTTCTTACCTGTAACTCCAGTTCTGTAGTAGGGGTATCTCTGTTATAGTCATAAGCACCCGCCCTCCGCCCCGGTGGAGAAAATGGTACTGTGATGTATGCTACAGGCCTTGCTTTATGCACCTTTAAAAAGAACTGAAAGTAAAAGGAGTGGGCTGTGCATGCTGGGATACCGAGGGCCTCTAGAGAGTTCCTTAAAGGCACGGTATCCCTTTTCCAGACACATAATGGCAGCCTATGGAGGCTTGTCTGTCCATTCCTTCCTATCATTTCAAGGATTGGTGAGAGATGGAAAGTTTCTCTAAAGGGGGAAACTTGACAGATTGTGTTAAATGTGTTAGGAATATCCTTGGCATTTCTAGTTGAAGTACTGGACAGTGTAGCTTTGTAGGTACAGGCTGCATTATTGTCTTTAATTTTCTCTTAAGTGTCTATGCAGGACTGCAATGAAGACAGTTTAAGAGATTATTTTTGATTGCTCCGGGGTCCACGCACATGGGCGGGACTCTTCACTAGATTATGACTATACACAGAGATCCCCTACTACAGAACCCTGCAGGTCTTCATAGACTTCTCAGGCAAATAGAAGTACTTCTTCCCATTGACGACATCCATTGATATCGGTTCTACCCTCTTCGTTGCTGTCAACTCCGCGATGGTCAACGTCAAGGAGCAAATCTCTGTTGGTGCCTTAAGAACGATTAACAACGAGGCAAAGTCCTCCGTTGCCGCCAACCCGGCGACGGTTGATGTTGAGGTTGCAATCAACGTTGACACACTCCTGAAGAGGATCAACGTCCAGAAGACATTTGCCATAGTCATCTCCGTGTACGATGTAGAGACATCGGTCTCCGTTGGCCAGAACACTCTTTACGCCGAGGCACCAGTCTTCGTCGGCGGGTCATCGATTGACGTTGAAGCTGAAATCGCACTCAACATCAAGACTTAATTCACTACCGACGGTTCTTCACTCGTCATCAAAGTCGAAAATAACTTCATTCTCCGCCGGCTACTCATCTCCCAGCGTTGAGTACCCAAAGTTTGTCAGTATCTTCCCAGCCAGAAGTCTTGGTGGAACATAGCTGTTCGACTTTGAGGCACTCTCATCTCTTGACATCGACACACTGATCACCATCAGAAAGACGTTCACATGCTTCCCTCCTAGCACCGAATGGGCGCTCAGTGTCATCAATTTCTCAGATGGGATCATCACAGGTACCTCTCTTGATGTTAAGGAGCTCCATTTCTCCATCTCCTGAATGGCAAGCATGGAAAGACACACCACAGATTGCTGTTCCTCCAGCACAGCAAGAAAAGGGGCAGAGATCACCTTCCATTCATCTATCTCCCAGATAGCTCCTTCCAATGCACCACTGGCAGAAATCTCCACTATGCAAACACAGCAACCTCTGGACTACTCTAGTCCTCTGCATAGATATCCTCTGGCTCGCCTAGTACAGACAGTAAACATTTGTCCTACCACATTTCCCAGAGGTCAACAACGTGACCGTACTCCTATTCAATCACCACGATGGAGGTCTCCTACAGGCAAAAAACACCCAAAAGAGCAGACCAGGTCTTTGGAATGGTGTGTCGCTAAGTAAAGAAACTGTGAAACAATGAGATGTGTGTATGAGCGAATGCTGTCAAAGACATAGGCTTGAACAAATCCCATCAGCCCACCTTGATGGCGGAGATTAACGTCATGTGGGAGTTGCTGATCATTCAGTGCCACAACCGGCCATGTATTACCGGTGCGAGAGTGAATGTCAGTGATCTTTAGCCATCTTGTCTGTGCTAAAAATGGAGTTTAATGGAAGTGCAGTGCTCTGGTAAAGGTGAAAATAAAATTGACTACTCAGACTTGAAGAAACATCCAAAAGAAAGTCAGTGAGTCAAAGGTTAAAAACACGCTAAGTAGTTGGACTACATTATGGCGCTATGTAGAGTGGTCGACATGTTTCAGCTATCGGGGCATTGCCCCAGCTTTCTTCAGGACCTTAGATGTAGACAAAGCTACTGCAAATGAAATTAATGTGTAAAGTGACACATTACAATAAATGTACTGAAAAAAGTTACATATCTACCAGGAGTGTACCGCGGTTGGACGCCCACTGGAAAGAAGAGTATCTTCTTCCTAGAAAACAAGAATGTTTCACAATAACACTCAGTAAAACACACAACCATGAAGGTACACAAAGACTATATTAACAAACACACCTGCATGAATAGTTTGCATTCAGCATTATACAAAAAGCATATTAGCTTAATCAACTGGAGGCATTTCCTCACAGTGATACTCACCCAGCTTTGTGTGGGTGAAGACCTCACCTCACCCGGCAACCGCTCGGGGGTATGAGGCCACGCTCTGTCATGTGGAAAAAGGACACTGTAAGTACACAGCTCAGCAGTGCTCACTCAAATTAATCCACACATTACCCCAACAGACGTGTGTTAGAGACCCACTGTCACACCATATACTAGCCCACATACAAACCACTATTGAACACTTTTGAAAGCACACTGGCTACGATCTTGATATTTGTCCAGGGAACCAGCAATGATACTAATATGTGCCAGTAGGCAACTCTTATCTGGTTCCTGGAAAACTATTTCAAAACACAATGTTAACATAAGTAGGGGGTCCTGCTAAGTGCCATCAGGATGGCTATCTTGGGCACCTTTAAACTAAATCTGACAGGATAGTGGCGCTGCCAAGGATCCCTCTCATCCTGTCTGTTCAGACAAAGATTGTACCGATCCATTATAAAGCAGGAAATACCTAATTCGGGGATGAGAAATTAACCTACAGGTTACTGACCTGTCCGTCGGTGCCTCCGGTATTCGACCAAGCGGAAGTGGAGGTGTGTGACAAACCGAGCTTCACCCTTAAATAACCACTTAAAATTGGATAATGAGGTATGCTGGGCGTATACCCCGAGCAATCAGGATGCAAAGATTCCGGATGGAGGCGCGTCCTGAGACGCCGCTCCTTCGCGCATGCGCGGTACTTGGGAGCCGTCATGCCAATGTGCATTATAGCAGCGCAAGTCGCCATTTCTTTACAATCAAAGGGGAGACAGAGAAGTAGTGAAACATTCCATATCACTCGTGTAACATGGTGTAGTGCGAGCTGCATTTCTTTAGAATCAAATACAACAAGGGAGCAAGCCTGACGGGTGTCATGTCTGTCTCGATCATGTCCCTAGTGGGAGTTAACGCGCATGATCAGTAGGAATACACTGTTCTTATGACGTGCATACAGCGTGGGATGTTAAATCGGAATTCTTTTAACATTGAAGTTACCTTACAACTAGGTGTCCTAGGTACATTTCTTCCGATAGCGGAACCGGCAATGTATAATGGAACTCAAAGTTTACTCGCTACATAGTAATGAGGCTTGCTCCCTTGTTGTATTTGATTCTAAAGAAATGCAGCTCGCACTACACCATGTTACACGAGTGATATGGAATGTTTCACTACTTCTCTGTCTCCCCTTTGATTGTAAAGAAATGGCGACTTGCGCTGCTATAATGCACATTGGCATGACGGCTCCCAAGTACCGCGCATGCGCGAAGGAGCGGCGTCTCAGGACGCGCCTCCATCCGGAATCTTTGCATCCTGATTGCTCGGGGTAAACGCCCAGCATACCTCATTATCCAATTGTAAGTGGTTATTTAAGGGTGAAGCTCGGTTTGTCACACACCTCCACTTCCGCTTGGTCGAATACCGGAGGCACCGACGGACAGGTCAGTAACCTGTAGGTTGATTTCTCTTCCCCGAATTAGGTATTTCCTGCTTTATAATGGATCGGTACAATCTTTGTCTGAACAGACAGGATGAGAGGGATCCTTGGCAGCGCCACTATCCTGTCAGATTTAGTTTAAAGGTGCCCAAGATAGCCATCCTGATGGCACTTAGCAGGACCCCCTACTTATGTTAACATTGTGTTTTGAAATAGCTTTCCAGGAACCAGATAAGAGTTGCCTACTGGCACATATTAGTATCATTGCTGGTTCCCTGGACAAATATCAAGATCGTAGCCAGTGTGCTTTCAAAAGTGTTCAATAGTGGTTTGTATGTGGGCTAGTATATGGTGTGACAGTGGGTCTCTAACACACGTCTGTTGGGGTAATGTGTGGATTAATTTGAGTGAGCACTGCTGAGCTGTGTACTTACAGTGTCCTTTTTCCACACAACAGAGCGTGGCCTCATACCCCCGAGCGGTTGCCGGGTGAGGTGAGGTCTTCACCCACACAAAGCTGGGTGAGTATCACTGTGAGGAAATGCCTCCAGTTGATTAAGCTAATATGCTTTTTGTATAATGCTGAATGCAAACTATTCATGCAGGTGTGTTTGTTAATATAGTCTCTGTGTACCTTCACGGTTGTGTGTTTTAGAGTGTCATTGTGAAACATTCTTGTTTTCTAGGAAGAAGATACTCTTCTTTCTTTCCAGTGGGCATCCAACCGCGGTACACTCCTGGTAGATATGTAGCTTTTTTCAGTCCATTTATTGTAATGTGTCACTTTACACATTAATTTCATTTGCAGTAGCTTTGTCTACATCTAAGGTCCTGAAGAAAGCTGGGGCAATGCCCTCGATAGCTGAAACATGTCGACCACTCTACATAGCGCCATAATGTAGTCCAACTACTTAGCGTGTTTTAACCTTTGACACACTGACTTTCTTTTGGATGTTTCTTCAAGTCTATGTAGTTAATTTTATTTTCACCTTTACCAGAGCACTGCACTTCCATTAAACTCCATTTTTAGCACAGACAAGATGGCTAAAGATCACTGACATTCACTCTCGCACCGGTAATACATGGCCGGTTGTGGCACTGAATGATCAGCAACTCCCACATGACGTTAACTCCGCCATCAAGGTGGGCTGAAGGGATTTGTTCAAGCCTATGTCTTTGACAGCATTCGCTCATACACACATCTCATTGTTTCACAGTTTCTTTACTTAGCGACACACCATTCTATAATTTCTCTGGTGGATGACATTACTACATCCACTCCAGCATCTCTCAGAATGGCTCCAGCGAGGATCTTAAAGAAGTATAAACCTCCAGAGCAAGACCCTCTATTTCTGAGAGCAGATCCTCCTCCTGATTCAGTTATTATTGCTGCTGCAAAGAAAACTCATGCAGTAGCCTCCTCTTCAACATTGCCTCCGGACAAAGCGAGAAGAGCACAGGACTCTTGGGGCAGGAATGTTTGTGGCACTGCAGTTTCATCCTTAAACGTATCCAGCACTTCAGCATGGCTGGGGCGCTATGATAGGGCCCTGTGGAACTCCTCAGAATGCTTCAAAGACAAGCTACCCAAGGAAGATCGCCAAGATTTCAAAGAAATTCTTCAGGAAGGGCGCCTGGTGGTGAACTAGTTGATTTGTGCAGCAGCAGAGAGGCCATCTCTAGTTGCACACTCTCACTTGCACAGCATCTGTGTTAGAAGATCAGCCTGGTTATGGCTCAATGCGTTGAAACCGGAATCCCAACAGTGCATCCTAAACCTTCCTTTCTCTGATTACTCTCTTTTTGGCTCTCACACAGACAAGGAAATGGACAGGATGAAAACAGAACTGGACACTCTAAGCGGTAGGTCTGGAGAAGAAAGAGGAAGTCTGTTGCCGATACAGACCTTCTGACCGCAGGCAGTTTCATCAGAGGGTTCAAACCCCTCAGCAGTCTCAGAGGCAGCAACACCAGACCAGAACGCACTACCAGGGGCATCACCCATCGCCAACCCTCCTCCACCACCAAGAATGCAACCAAACAGTGAGCAGCCACTTGCTCTGTCGCCGTTACCCACTCCAGTGAAGGGAAGTATCGCCTACCAAGTCCAAGATGGGTGCAGTATCACAAAGGATCAATGGGTACTGAATATACTGCAGAATGGATACTCTCTATATTTCCGTCATCCACCCAAAGCAATTCCTCCAGGAAAAGCAAGGTGTCACCAGCTGTCACTACTACAGCAAGAAGTAGCCACTTTCTTATGGTAATCTGCAAAAGAGTAAGTTTCCCTCTCCCAACAAGAACACCCATTTGCAATGCAACGGTCTCGCCTTTGCAAAAGCTAGAGATGTTGGCATTGTAAATGACACATTTTTCTGTATGTGTTGCTTTAGAAAACAGATGAATAAATGGCATTGCTATTTACAATGACAATAGCTTAATGTGTTGCAAATGTGTTGTAGTAGGGTTAGTAGTAGAGAGCGAGTAGTATAATGATTTGAGAGTAGAGTATTAGAGAGTGAGTATTAGAGAATGAGTAGTACAGTAGTGGAGAGTAGTGGTGAGTAGAGTAGTAGAGTGAGTAGTATAGAGGTATTAGAGTTGTAGATAGTAGTAGAGAGTGATTAGTAGAGTGTGAGTAGAGTATTAGAAAGTGAGTAGTAGAGTAAGTAGTAGTGAGTAATAGTGAGTAGTAGAGAGTTATTATTAGAGAGCGCGTAGTAGAGGAGTAGAGAGTGTGTTGTAGAATATTAGAGTTAGTACTAGAGTAATAGAGTTATTAATAGAGAGTGAGTAGTAGTGAGTTGTAGAGTAGTATAGTGAGTAGTGAGTATAGTGAATAGTGGAGTGTGACTAGAGTGTAGTAGAGTGATTAGTAGAGAGTAGTAGAGATTGAGTAGTAGAGTGAGTAGGGAACATTTGTGAGTTGTTGAGTAGTAGAGGAAGTAGTAGAGAGAGCTTTAGAGAGTGAGTAATAAAGTGTGAGTAGTAAAGTTAGAGTAGTAATGAGCGAGTAGTAAAGAGTGAGTAGTGGAGTGAGTAGTAGAGAGTAGTAGAGAGTATTAGTGAGTATAGTAGTCGGGAGTAGTAGAACAAGTAGTATAGAGTTAGAGTTGTAGATAGTGAGTAGTAGATAGTAGAGAGTGATTAGTAGACTGTGAGTAGAGAGTAGTAGAAAGTGAATAATAGAGTAAGTAGTAGAGAGTGACTAGCAGAGTGAGTAGGGAGTATTAGAGAGTTGTAGAGTAAGTAGTAGAGTACTAGAGGGAGTAGTATAGAGAGTAGTAGAGTATTAGAGAGTGAATATTAAAGTACAAGTAGTAAAGTGTGAGTAGTAAAGTGCGAGTAGTAAAGAGCGAGTAGTAAAGTGCGAGTAGTAAAGTGCGAGTAGTAAAGTGTGATTTGTAAGGAGCGAGTAGTAAAGAGCGAGTAGTAAATAGCAAGTGGTAAAGAGTGAGTAGTAGAGAGTTGTAGAGAGTATTAGTGAGTATGGTAGTAGCGTCTAGTAGAATGAGTCTTATAGAGTTAGAGTTGTAGATAGTGAGTAGTAGAGAGTAGAGAGTTATTAGCAGAGTGTGAGTAGATAGTATTAGAAAGTGATTAATAGAGTAAGTAGTATAGAGTGACTAGTAGAGTGAGTATGGAGTATTGGAGAGTTGTAGAGTAAGTAGTAGAGTACTAGAGGGAGGAGTAGAGAGAGTATTAGAGTAAGTAGTAAAGTGAAAGTAGTAAAGTGTGTGTATTAAAGGGCGAGTAGTAAAGTGCAATTTGTAAAGAGCGAGAAGTAAAGAGCGAGTAGTAAAGTGCGAGTAGCTAAGAGCGAGTAGTAAAGAGCGAGTAGTGGAGTGAGCAGAAGAGTAGTACAGTTGTGAGGAGTATAGTAGTAGAGTAGTAGAATGATAATTATAGTGTTATTACAGTTGTAATTAGTGAGTAGTAGATAGAGATTTATTAGTAGAGTAAGTAGAGTAGAGAGTAGTAGAAAGTGATTAGTAGAGTGTGAGTAGTAGAGTGAGTAGGGCGTATTAGAGAGTTGTAGACTAAATACTAGAGGGAGTAGTAGAGAGAGTATTAGAGAGTGAGTAGTAAAGTGCGAGTAGTAAAGTGTGAGTAGTAAAGTGCGAGTATTAAAGAGCGATTAGTAAAGAGCAATTAGTAAATGAAAGTAATGTAACTACAAGAAACGCACCATATGTACACAGATGTAAATAATTTTGTCTGTAAACTGAACATGAGAGAACAATTTGTAAAAGGAAGCCATCTAAATGCGACACATTCTCCCAAAAAGTACTTTGTTACCGCTATGGAAATTGTTAAACTAGTTTCCAAATACATTGTATCCCTTTTTTTAAAAATCAGGAACAGATGTAGACTTTTTTTCCAAGAAATTAAAACAGTTGCATGCTGGTGAACGTTCTTTTAAAGTAATTTACACAATTTGCTATAAAAGTATGTAATGTAATTCAACGTGCACGTAAAGCATGGTAAGCAAAGCGGAGCTATAAAATTGTTTCAAGTACAGAAAGCAAAGCAAGAAGTACAAAGAAATGCAAACACGCTGATACGAGAGCCTATCTTATTTTGCTATGCACTAAGTTACTTACTGTTTTTGGAAACAGGCATATGTCAGCTCTCTCGAAGTATACCGGTTGGTGGTGTTTCAAGAAATGTTTCTGACGGTTGCTTTTCTTGTTTAAATACCTTGAAAGCAAAAATATGGCAGTTACTTAAATTAAATAAGAAAGGAGGGCAACACTCAGTGTTGAAGAACAGCATGTAGGTGAGATGTTGTGTAGCCGTATGTTAATGTTTGGGTGCTGTGCTTCCTTGTAACAATGAAAGGGATGTCTAGGCACGAAGTGTATTTAATTGTTAGTGAGGATGTCGCTGTCTAGCCGTATGTTAATTGTAGATAGGAGGCTGTCCCTAAGAATGAAAGGATTGTGGAGGTTGTGAGTTGTTAGAATCATTAGTGGGGATGTGCGCTTCTGCCTAACTTGAATCACAAAGCATGGTGTTAGTCTGAAAGCGATGTGGCACCAAGCTGTAAAAAAAAAAGAAAACGTGCAGTTCAATTCAATCCGAGAAAAGTAAAACACCGTATGTGAAGGAGTAAAATAATCTTAGCTTTAGTGTATAAAACAACGTTAAAAGGTCATTATATGAGCACAGCACACAAGATTGCTTACCTTAAACACTTTGCTGCACAGAGAGTACACGATATTGGATAGACGTATAAAGCAAACCTAAAAATACATCAGAGTAGCCTAGAAACAAGATGGCTTACCTGACTTACGCAAACACCAGCCTCTACACAGAGACGAGAGAGCCACAAACGAGCCGGAGTTCACCTGGAAAACAGACATGTAAAACAAACAAAACAAAAATGACAAGTGCACAAAATAGAACATGGATTACCAGACTACACGCAAACAGCAGCCGCAGCAGAGACGACACAGCCGGCCACGAGCTGGAGTTGACCTGCAAAACAGACATGTAAAACAAATAAAACAATACATGACAAGAGTACTAAACAGAAGATGGCTTACCAGACTCCACGCAAATAGCAGCCGCTGCACAGAGATGACACGAGCTAGGGTAGAACTGTAAAAAAAAAACTTTAGAACGTATTAAAAGAGCAAAAATAACAACATGTCTGCCGTAGAGACGACACGAGCCAGAACCAATCTGCTAAATAAACAAATAATCAAATTAGAGTACCACAAAAGACAGGTTACCACGCGCTAAACACTATCCACTGAACAGAGACAACACAAGCAGGGGAAGACCTGAAAAATAAACTGTAAAAAGGTGAAGACCTGAAAAAGAAACTGTAAAATACATTGCAAGATATAAGAAACAGAAAAAAAAATATTATAAAAAAGAAAAACACAAAATTGCTTACCTGACTCTTGCAAACAGCACCAGCTGCACAGAAGCGACATGAGCTGGACACAAACCTGGGAAGAGCTGGAAAACAAACTTACAAATACTTCAGAGGAGCACAAAAAAACACGTAACACGCGCAAGCACCAGGCGCTGTACAGAGACAACAGTAGCCGGACACGAGCTGGACACAAGCTGTAGAATAAATGGCAAAAAAACAAAGCAATACATTACAAGAGGACTAAACACAAGATGGCTTACCAGACTCCACACAAATAGCATCCGTGCACAGAGAATTCACGAGCTGTGATAGATGTGGAAAAGGAACGGAAAAGCATATTAAAAGAGCACAAGACAACACAAGATGGCTTACCTGACTCTGGAAAACAGCATCTGCTGTACAGAGGCGACACAAGATGGACACGAGCCTGTAAAGACTTGACAGAGGCAACACAAGTTGGGCACGAGCCTGGGAAGAGCTGGAAAACAAACATACAAATACTTTAGATGAGCAGAGAGACCACCTTGAAAAGAAACAAAACAAACCTTAAAGTTGTTGCAAACACTATGTAACACGCGCAAGCACCAGGCACTGTACAGAGACAACATTAGCCGGACAAGAGCTGGACACAACCGGTGTACTAAATGGCAAACAAACAAAGCAATACAAGAGGACTAAACACAAAATTTCTTACCAGACTCCACGTAGAGACCGCACAGAGACGACACGAGCTGTGATAGATCTGAAAAAGCCCATTAAAAGAGCACAAGACATAAGATGTTTTTCATGGAGACGACACGACCCGAGATGGACCTGCAAAAGAAAAACAAAGTACATTAGAGGAGCACAAAGTAAAGTTTGCACGTGCAAACATTATTGGTTGCACCGTGACAACACGATACACACAGGAGCCGGGGACGACCTGAAAAACAAAGAGTCCAAAAACAGAAAAATACATTACAAGAGCCAAAAACACAAGATGGCTTACCTGACTCTGGCAAACAGCATGCGCTGTACCGAGGCGACACAAGATGAACACGAGCCTGTGAAGACCTGATAGAGGCGACACGAGCTGGACACGAGCCTGTGAAGACTTGGAAAACAAACTGGAAAATATAGTTGAGGAGCACAAAAAATAAGATGGGTTAAACTTGGCAAACAGAGCACCTACTACTGTTATAATTTCCCAAACATCAAAAGTTTTTAAAAAAATTCGAAAACATTCTTAAAAGACAGCACCTACCTTAAGGTCCGAGCTCTCCGACAGATGGCGGTTACTGCTAATTAAATCAACAAAAACGTGGCCCACCCTGACGTATTGAAATGTGGTACATTCCCCAAAAGCAAACGAACAGCACTTTCGCGAAAAACAGCCAATAATAAATATAATCAACAATAAGCTATATATGTTCACTAAATTGCAAAGTTAAAAATTAAATACAAAAAAAAACTAAGCACAATACGAATTGGATAACAATTAAGTTAGGCAAAAATCACACTTACCTGGAAGTCCCGTTTAACGACGCTCCTGCAGTTACCTATAAAGGAAAAACAACCACAAAATACATCGAATAGAGACAAATTTGAAAACATTATTAAAATACATCACTTACCTTAAGCTTCGAACTCTCCTAAAGATGGCGCTTACCGATAATTAAATCCAAAACGTGCCCCACCCTGACTTATTGAAATGCAGTACCTTCCCCAAAAAGCACACAAACAGCACTTTCGCTAAAAACAGTCAATAATAAATATACTAAACAATAAGGTCTATATTTTCAATAAATTGCAAAGTTAAAAATAAATCCAAACAAAAACCAAGCACAATACGAATTGGATAACAATTAAGTCGCGTTGAACAATGCTTCTGCAGTTACCTATAAATGAAAAACAACCACAAAATACATTGAATAGTGACAAATGTGAAAACATTATTAAAATACAGCACTTACCTTAACCCGTTCGGCGCTTATGACGGAACCGTTCCGTCACGCACCTCGGCTGAGCTGTGCTAGTGACGGAACGGTTCCGTCACGGCCCGGCGCGTTCTATTGGGCGGGCGCGTTCGTGACGGAACCGTTCCGTCACAAGCACAGCTCACCCAAGGCGCGTGACAGAGCTGTTCCGTCACAAGCGCAGATGAGCCGTGCGCCACCCCCTAGCACTGCGTCGGAATTGCCACTGCAGTGAAGGGGTTAAGGTCCAAAATCTCATAAAGATGGCGCTTACCGCTAATAAAATCAAAAACGTGCCCCATCCTGAAGGATTAAAATGCGGTACATTCCCCCAAAAGCACACGAACAGCACTTTCGCTAAAAACAGCCAATAATAAATATAATAAACAATAAGCTATATATTTCCAATATATTGCAAAGTTAAAAATAAATACAAACAAAAACAAAGCACAATAAGAATCGTATAAATTAAGTTAGCCAAAAATGACACTTACCTGGAAGTTCCGTTGACCGAAGCTTCTGCAATAACCTATAAAGGAAAAACAACCACAAAATACATCGAATAGTGACAAATTTGAAAACATTATTAAAATACAGCACTTACCTTAAGGTCCGAACTCTGCTAAGGATGGCGCTTACCGCTAATTAAATCAAAAG
The DNA here is from genome assembly GCF_964263255.1 of Lissotriton vulgaris. Lineage (NCBI taxonomy): Eukaryota > Metazoa > Chordata > Amphibia > Caudata > Salamandridae > Lissotriton > Lissotriton vulgaris. Next base: position 1,297,456,787 of record NC_141695.1, on the reverse strand, counting down.
CGTGCCCCACCCTGACGAATTGAAATGCGGTACATTCCCCCCAAAGCACACGAACAGCACTTTCGCGAAAAACTGCAAATAATAAATATAATAAAACACTAAGCTCTATATTTACAATAAATTGCAAAGCAAAAAAGAAATTAAAAAAATAACCAAGCACAATACGAATCCTTCAAACACAAACACATTTCATAGGAAAAACATAACGAGCAGTAATACAAATACTTTTCAAACACGTTAGAAAAAAAGAAAAGTGTGCTTACCTGTGGGAAAAAGTACAGCTACAGCATAAAATAAAATTGAATACACTTACCGGGTATTAGCCGCAACATGACCGATAGTACAATTGCGTAGCCAATGTCCGCAAAGATAGCATTGTGGCCGATTCACCAAAACTAAAAAAAAACTAAAAAAACAGTATATTCGACACAGGCAAAAACATTTGTTAACTTTTAAAAAAAATTTTAATAGACGAAAACGGGGTAAAGTGTTAATAAAAATAAACACATTACATAAGAAAGAAAATAAAGAGGGCTTACCTGAGACTCCTTGCACGACGCCGCCGGGAACATCCACGGGCCTGGTAAAAATGTAAAAGGAACAAAAAAATACGTTAGTTAAGAAACAGACACAAGATGGCTTACCTGAGAGAGGCAAAGAGCTGCATACATACTGGGCAAAGCACTCCTTGCACGACGCTGCATGGAACATCCACGGACCGGGGTAAACCTGTAAAAGGAACAAAAAAAAAATCATTAGTTAAGAAACAGACACAAGATGGCTTACCTGAGAGCGGCAAAGAGCTTCATACATACCGGGCAAAGCACTCCTTGTACGACGCTGCACGGAACATCCACGGACCGGGTTAAACCTGTAGAAGGAACAAAAAAAAACATTAGTTAAGAAACAGATACAAGATGGCTTACCTGAGAGTGGCAAAAGCTGCATACATACCGGGCAAAGCACTCCTTGCACGACGCTGCATGGAACATCCACGGACCGGGGTAATCCTGTAGAAGGAACAAAAAAAAAACATTAGTTAAACAGACACAAGATGGCTTACCTGAGATCGGCAAAGAGCCTCATACATACCGGGCAAAGCAATCCTTGCACGACGCTGCACGGAACATCCACGGACCGGGGTAAACCTGTAAAAGGAACAAAAAAACATTAGTTAAGAAACAGACACAAGATGGCTTACCTAAGAGCGGCAAACTGCAGCATACATACCGGGCAAAGCAGACCATGCACGACGGTAGACGGGGACGAAAGGACACGGGGTGGACCTACAAAGTGAACAAAAGTAAAAGAGACAAAATGGCTTACCTCTAAGACGCAAACAGCAGCATACATACTGGGCAAAGCAGTCCATGCACGACGGTAGAAGGGGACGACAGGACACGGGGTGGACCTACAAATTAAACAACAAACAACAAAAAACACACATTAGATAACAAAAAACGAGAAAGAACAAAATGCTACGTGCTTGCAAATCGCTACATCCATCCCGGAAACAGAGACGTTACCAATGACGAAAAAAAAGGCCTGAAAAGAAGAAAAAAAAAGGAAACGCCCACAATGGCCCACCTCTGAATGATGAAAAAAGGGGTCAGGCGTAAAAAAAGAGAAAGAAACGCCCACAAATCTGCTCGAGCAAGGGGACAGAGCTGAGTGACACACATCTCTTCCAATGGCTAGCCTCCATTTATGAAGATAGCCAATGGAAGAGAGAGGCAGAGAGAGGCGAGTTCAAGCCCCAGTACTGAGATAACATAAAATCTCGCCAGCGAGACTGCGCAATTGCAGCCCACGCTAGTCGAGACCTAAAAAGGGGTCTACTCAAGGTACTTCCTAGTATGAAAGAAAGATCACAGAGCATAATTCTGACCTATATTGGACCATCACATTCTAAACAAATCTATCCGAAGAGAAAAACTTTGTATGCTGGCTCTCCATCAAATATATCTTCATCTACAGCAAGGAGACCGGATGTGCTCGATAGATCTTCAGGATTCATATTTTCATGAACCAGTCACCGTACGCCACTGGAAGTTCCTGCGCTTCATGGTAGGGACCAAACACTACCAGTACAAAGTTCTTCCATTCAGATTGAAGTCAGCCCCTCGAGTGTTTACCAAATGCATGGCTGTAGTAGCAGCGGCTCTACGTCACCAGAGACTATTCATTAGTCCATACCTTGACGACTGGCTTCTAAAGAGTTAATCTCCTCAGGGTGTGGGAGACCACTATAAGTTCTGCCTAGTATTGTTGACTGACTGACTGACTGACTGACTGAAATTCTTATAAAGCGCACTAATGCCGCGGCGTCTTGCCGCTGAGAGGACAGGCCTTCAGGTCAATTTGTAAAAATCAGTTCACCAACCTACTCTATGAATACACTATCTGGGTGCTACTCTAGACTGCAGCACAGGTATCCTTCGAAGGCGAGACTATCATCTATCACTCTGAAGTGCACCCAACTTCTTCACTCTCCTCATCCCTCGTGCGACAGGTTGCCTCACTTCTGGGGTCGATGCCATCTTGCATCTTCTTAGTCCCCAATGCCAGACTGAGAATGCAATCCCTGCAGCAAGATCTGGAGGACAAATGGGATCAGAAAACCGCTCGATTGGATGACAGGATTCTACTATCCCAAGCTGCAAAATCATTCATCCCATGGTGGACTCATCAAAGAAATCTTCTGGTGGGAATTCTCTTCCATCAAACCCGGCTAACACAATCTCTGATCATAGACGCCTCCCTTCAGTGTTGGGGAGCTTACATGGGCCCACGCATAACACATCAATATGCTAGAACTACGGGCAGTGCATCAAGCCCTCAAGGCCTTCTATCCCCCCATCCAGACTAGCTCCATATTGGTCCAGACAGACAACATGACCACTATGTACTATCTAAACAAGCAGGCAAGGACACGCTGTCGCCCTCTCTCCTTGGAGGCTCAGGTGATCTGGCATTGACTTCTGGCCAGACAATTGTCCATTACATCAGTCCATCTGCCAGGAGATCAAAATGCTCAGGCAGATCACCAAAGTCGTCACTTTGAAGATCAGCAAGACTGGGTTCTGCACAAGGAGGTGGTGGCAGTCATCTTCCAAGAAGGAGTCATCCAAGCATCGTTCTCTTCGCTGACTACACAAACAAAAAATGCAAAGACTTCAAGTCAAAATATTACTGGCCAGGGTTGAAAAGGAATGCCCTTTTAATCAATGGGTCAGGGGACTTTGTGTATGCTTTCCCACCTCTTCCTCTCATTCCTTAAGTCTTAACCAAACTCTCCAACTCCAGAGCGAGGATGATACGGACAGCACCAGACTGGCCATGACAATTGTGGTAAATATAATTTACTGTACAAGTTTTTCCCTATAATTATTGACAAGTAAAAGAATAGCTCAATCAAATGAGAGTCAGAGTCCGGGGTGTCTGAGTCATACGGGCTTTAATCAGGATGGCTCGAGCCATGGAAATCAATTCCATCAATACAAGGGTTTGGGGAATATGCAATGATGGCAAAAAGATGTCAACGATTTATTAACAGTACATGACATATATAGTAAAACTGTACAATGGCGATGGATACAATAGGCGTGATTAGTGATAAGAACACATGTGCGTAGCGAAAAGGCGTGTACAAGGGTGTACACGGAGGTGTGTGCTGGAAACGTCACAGAAACGTGTCATAGGTGGGTGGGTGCATAGAGGATTCTGCAGAGTGGATGCGCGCGCAACTAGCATGACGTGACATAGACGTGTAACTGGGGAGAACTTTAACACTAGTAAAGGAGACAGAAGTCTGGGATGTCAGAACGACCTGGACCTATAACATATCTGGTATCTTATGTTTGGAGGATGTATTATCTGGAGTAAAAGGTCTCTCGGGCAGAAGCTATACTATACTGAATGCTAGTGCGTGCATATGTGTCTACGTGTCTACGTGCGGGGCCATGGGCCTACTATGGCAACGGGAACTGTAAATTACTTGCATGGAGACAGGAAGACTTGCTCTTTGCTCTGCAGCCGGGGAGCTGTTTACCTAAATCACTAGACAGGAATGTGTTTTCGAGGAGGCTGAACAGATAACTTGAAGGCAAAATACTGTCTTGGCAGGCAGGCCAGGTTGAGCCAGGCACCGCTTCGCTTGGCAGGAAGTAAGGCAGAGGTCAGGGATGCATCTCCACGCTGCAGCTTTCAGAGGCAGAGACAGAAGTGGTTCGAGGGCAGAAATCAGGGCCTAGCTCGGCAGAGCCAGGAAAACGTGAAAGTGCACCATGTAGAGACGTTGGCATGGCATGGTTAGGAACTGAATTATCAATCCATTCATGGTGGATCTGATAGAGGACATGTTGATGTTGGACGCAAATGTATTTGCGTCTTCAGATTCGGTTGCGGAGGGAAGTTACATGCACTTTAAACTCGTACATGGAGACGTTGGGGTACACGTTAGGGGACATATCTGACCATAAAAATTTCAATTACCTCACAATGGTGGTACCCAGGCCTTCTACATTTCTCACAGCATCCACACAGGGGGCTTCCATGCAGGCCGGACCTGCTTTCCAAGCTGAACGGCAGAATACAGCATCCCAATCTTCCATTGCTGATCTTAGCTGCATGGTTCCTGAGGTCCTCCAGATCGGCCAGCTAGGACTTCCTCAGGACAGTAAGATCATTTTGAAAGCATCTAGAAGGCCTTCCATAATGCATTCCTATGGATTTAAATGGAAAAGATTCTACATGTGGTTGGTAAGAAACGGTTTCCAGCCGACCCAAGGGCAGGAGGAGGTAATTCTTTCATATCTCGTACACTTGGCTAAGTCAGGGTTAAAATCAGCCTCCATAAAGGCACATCTTGCTACCATTAAGGCATAAAATAAGTCACCTTCCCAACCATCCTTCTTCCAGCTTCAGGTAGTTGAAGCTTTTTTACAGGGGCTAAAGAAAGTTTTCCCCCCGATTCAACCTCCTTATCCTCCCTGGGAGCTCAATCTGGAGCTCTCCAAACTCATGGGTTCCCCCTTTCAGCCAATTCACAAGGTGACCCTTCAACATCTCACATAGAAAACTGCCTTCCTAGTGGCAATCACTTCAGCTTGTAGGGTGCGTGAGATTCAGGCCCTCTGCTCAAAAGAACCATACACAGTTTTCCACAACAGAGTAGTGATGAGGACCCACCCATCGTTCTTACCGAAGTTGATGTTGATTTTCATGTTAACCAGTCCATTTCACTTTCCACTTTCCTTCCCAATACCTCCACTCCAGCTGAAAGGTCTCTTAACCCTTTAGACCTGAAAAGAGTCTTAAAGTTCTACCTAGGTAAGTCTAAGGCCATTAGGAAGTCTAATCACTTGTTTGTAAATTACAGTTCCATCCCAACAGGTTTTCCAGCCTCTAAATGATCTATCTGCAGATGGATAGTGTCGTGTATCAAGTTGGCTTACCAGTTGTCAAATAAGCCTCTGTGGCTTCTCCCAAGCCTCATTCCACAAGAGGGATGGCAACAACTGTAACCTTTTTGCACAATGTACACATCACTGAGATCTGCAAAGTCGGTACATATATTCAAGAGACACTATTGTCTCAATTTAGGTATTAGAGCAGAGACTCAAGTACTCCAGCCCTCCTTGAGAAATTTGTTCCAATGCTGAGCTCAGCTGATATTGATTCTACTCATTTGCCTCTTGGGAGAGGCTGGTAAAACACTAGACTGTGCCCAGCAGGACAGAACACGCTTTGCATGAGCATCCACACAACCCTAAGTAAAGAACCCTCTTCATGTTCTATAGTTATAAATCATAGAATATATTTAATTAAACAGTTGAAAATATACATGTTTGTGACATTATGTATCTAGGTATTAATGACTTCCAATATGAACCATGAGACACTGATAATGAAGAGCAACTCCTGCCCTATAAAGGACACCACCTCCAACCCTCACATCCTATCCTATTGGACTGAGGTTCTTTAACACCTTTTATCTGTCTGTGCCCTCCAGATCTTTGCACACACCATTTGTGTGGGCTCATACCACAGTTTATTTATTTATTTTAAAAGTTTTATATAGTGCTGCAAGACCAGGGGGTAGCAGAGCACTTTACATGAGCATTAAGATTCCAGTCTGTACTGTAGATTCAGCGGGATCAAAAAAAAATACAGACTTTACACATTAAAAACACTTCTTAAATAAGCAGATAGGCTAACAGTTATGGCCCTGAGTAGAACGAGAATGACACAGCAGACGGTTAGCACAGAAACAATAAAAAAGGCAAGGTATCTAAAGAACGGTCCTTTACCCGGGACAAGGCTTTCATTTATGCAGTTAAATGGATAGGGCTGATCATATATCCATTATCTGAAACATGCAGTGCAGCTCACATTAGGAAAGTGGGAAAGGGAGAAATCGGGGCTGTTAGGTGGTAAGCAAGTCATAGCTTGCATGTATAATTGAATGCTATGTGGGTCAGGTGTGTCCTATGATGAAATCACGTCCAGTTTCTCTATCAGGCGCGGAACTAGGCAGGGGTGCCCCTTCTCACCGTATTTATTTGCCCTGGCGACGAGTGTAGGCAATTGGGCGTCCACGCTTCAGGTGGCAGTGGGGGGGCCTCAAATATCTGGGGATGTTAAACTCGGAGGTGCCGGCCATCTCCGGCCATCTCCTGGGAGCGTAATCTGGTGCCGGTATGGGAGCGAGTCCGCGCAGATATCAGGACTTGGTTGTGCATGCCTCTGACAATCTATGGCAGATCAGCAATCTTTAAGATGGTAGCGCTTCCTCAGTTGCTTTACCAGCTCCAGAATCACCCATACCCAATCCCGTCCAAATGGTTCTAGCTGGTGAATTCTGTGCTCTGTCAGTTCTTGCGGGAGGGGGGTGCAGTACGTGTAGTGTTGCACACATGCTACCTTTCCACCTACTGCGGAGGACTCGCGACTTCAGATATCCTCTCCTACTACCAGGCCTCACACCTATTGGTCCTTAATGAGTGGTGGTATGGAGACAGGAAGGACCCGGCGTATGCATTGGAGCGTAATCTTATGGGGTCCCACACACTACACACCATTCTTTACTTGGCGTCGTTGGGTGCGCGCTGCCATCAGCCACACGGGTGGTGTTTCAAATTTGGAGACAAGCACTGCGGCGCATGGGGTGGTGGAACACCTTGACCCGAGAAACCCCCCTGTGGCATATGGGCGGTTGTCCGACCTAGTGGCCATGCCGGGTTTCCGGGGCTGGGATGCTAGAGGCATATCGACCCTGGGGGATGTTATGAGGGATACAACACTCGAGTCCTTTTAAGATTTACAAAAGGAATTTAGCATGCCCTGGTCTCAATTTTACCGCTACCTCCAATTTCGCCATGCACTGTCCCCCAGCCTAGCAGGTCTATAGTCTCTCCCTGAATATAGCCACTTGGAGGCTAAAGTGTTTATGGGGGATCTAGAAACTAAGAAGATATCCCGGATTTATCAGTCCCTGGTTACTCATTGCTTCCCTACGTTACAGAGGCTCCGGGAGATATGGGAGGAGGATGTGGGCACACTGGAGGAGGAGGATTGGAGGGCGGCGCTGGCCGCCCCCGGGAGACAGCCATAGTAATGCGTCTCCAGCTCATCCAATTTAAATACTTACACAGGGCCTACTACACCCGGGTTTGACTGTGGCGGGTGGGTCTCATTGCCTCCCCAGGGTGTCTTCAGTGTGGCTGGGAGGAGGGCACATTTCTACACACTGTTTGGAGCGGCAGGTCCCTGGACCGATTCTGGAGAGGGGTTTTTTGCCTGTTTGTCGGAGGTGTTGGGGTGGGGGCTCCCACGTACGCCACAGTTCGCCCTTTTACACATCATGGAAGGAATAGGGCCTATGTTTATAAAAGACATCTTATGCAACTTGGCCTCACATTGGCAAAACGGAATATAGCAAAGGCTTGGAAGGATCCGCGGGCCCCGCCGGTGGCAGCGTGGAAAAATGACCTGGACTTCTGTATGGTGTTGTAACAGCCAATTTTTTTGCTAGGTGTTGTCCACGTAAGCATTATAAAATATGGAAACGTTGGGCGGAGTACCGTGGCCTGTGGCTGGAGCCTCCAGAGTTGGCAGAAGACCTTCCTGGGGAATAATTGTGGGGGCGTATGGGTCTGTTTTAATGCGGGGGTCGGGCGTGTGTACATATGCTAAAATGTTTTCATTTTATAAAGGGTGATCATGGACTGGACTCTGTGGACACTGCACAACTTTGCAGGGTGATGGTGGGGGGGACTTGAGGGGGAGGTTTCTTTGAAAAATCTTGCTTGGTACACCCATTCATGTATCTTAATTGTTCGTTTAAAACGTTGATTGCTTTCATGCTGAGGCAATGTTTGAGACTGCAGTGGTGTCTGGAGTGCAGAGCCCTGCACCATATGTGCAATTTGACAATAAAATACATTTTAAAAAAAGGGATCTCTGAACAATCAAGTAGGTGCTTCGTGAGTTTATAAGATGAAAGTACTGGGGGCAGGTGGTGAGTCTTGGACTAAAGAGTGTTGGGAGGATAAGGAAACTGAGGTAGCAAAGACAAGGAAGGAGGATTTTGATAAGAGGGTGGCAGAAAAGAAAACAAAGGAGTGCACTGGAGATTGGATGAAGATAAATATTCCAAGGAGATGGAGTTTGACTGACAAGTTTAGTGATCTCATAAGGATCATAAAATTATTCAAGAACATTGTCAAAACCAGTGATCATCGTATTTGGAATTTCAGAAGGATAGCAGTGTGGAAAGAAGGCAAGGATGGTGACAGGCACAATATAACGATAGAGAAAGAATCTTGACAGTACAGGGGCAAAAAGTACAAGGGTGGTATATAAACCAATTCGACTTAATGAATAAGTATAATTATCACTGTATTTCTGTGACCACACTGCACTCTTCGAAATCATGATATGTATATGTGTATTAGTGCACTCTTCCATGCTGTAACTTGTGTATAAGTTAATGTCCATTTGATAATTTAGTTGTTGTATTGGGAGGGAAATGTGTGGCATTCTAGGCATACACCAGTAGCTCGAGAACTCACCAGACAGCATCTTCAATCAGTTCTGGAACAGCTTGGGGTTGCTATGTGACTAGAATGTGTAGGTTTGAATGCTGTAGAGTTGTGGATGATTTACAAGGAGCTGGCCATTGCTGATGGATGGGGCTTGTATTCCACTGACACTTAATAAGCCTTCTTGGATGGATAGGGCTTGTATTACCTGTCAGTTAATAAACCCTCTTTGACAAAGCTGAAGTGTGGAGGCTAACTTTACACAGACTTTATATGACGGTGCAGTCTTCAGGTCATAATGTACAGAACCCCATTGAGAGTCGAGCCAAAGCTCAGCTGGCTCATAGATCACGAGACCAGCCATAAAAATATTTGGCTAGTAAATCACGCACCAAAGCTCATGTTAGAATATGATACAGTGTATTCAAAAATCAAAAAAGGTGTATTTCTTAAACACGTGGAAGCATTTAATCTTAGAAAATCAGATTACATCACTGCATTGACATTATTTATTAAAAGTGAGAGTTTTTAAACATGAACTGAGGATCACTCATGTTCCTGCCCTGATGACGATGCTATTAGTGAACTAAGAGACAAGTCGGGGGTAATGCATCCCTAAATGTATTATACATGGAGCAAATGTTTAGTGTTTAAGCAAACAGGACTGCAAGTCCCAGGCAGTCTTTAAATTTGCATAGGCCACTAGATGGGGATATAACAGCTAATTGCTGGACTTTTTTCTGTTTGCATCTGTCCACAGCGCTCCAGCCCGTGAACAAGGAGCAGGGGCTCCGAAACGCGTAGGGCAAGGCCATGATATTTCCAGCGACGTTTCCAGCTCTGCTCAATAAAGGATTGCTGCAAGGCTAAATTCGACCTTTCATTGTGTGTTTCCTAGAGTGTGTGGCAAACTTTGGACAATATTTACCGGCCAGCCAAGGTCGGGAGGACAGCACCACCATAAGAATGAAGAGGGCCGCTGGTTTCAGATTCACGGAAACCGCTGTAGCGGGATGAAAGGCAGCATGTATATGAACTGGCCACTAAACTGAGGACACTTTGGAAGTGTTTTAAGGCAGGGGCGGTGCTAGGCATGGGCAGTGTGGGCAGCTGCCCAGGGCCCCCCTCCCAGCCGACCAACTGCCAAGCCATGTCTTCCCTGGACTGGAAACAAGCATCCTGAGACCGGTTTCAGGTTCATAACCCTTATCAGCCAGGCTATCTTGAATCCAGTGGCAAAGTGAGCAAGGGACATATGGCCATGTCTGAACTGGGGTGGTGGAGTGAGCTACAGAATGATGATCGATTAAACCCAGATCAGTTGACTAGGGGTGAGTGTTTGATTTGCTCAAACGCTCCGTCCATCATCCCCTTTGGTATCGCAGTGTCTTGGAAAGGCACCACCATGGGACTGCCTCTGTACGTTCCTGCACGGTAAGGAATACACCATGTCATGAATTCCGTACCGTGCAGGAACTAGGGGTGCAAAAATACAGGGGGGCAGAACATGTGCCCCTCCCGCACACGCCCATGCACAGAGGCACAAGGGAGCCCTGTTAGGGCCCGTTTGTTGCCTCACCACCACTCTTTTCATGGCAGTCTCACCGCAATGAAACGGATGGGGGTGAGGCAACTCGTAATATGCTCACTGGCCCTCCTGTGGATCGCCACACCAGTGCTCCATGGGAGGACCGCCAAAGCCATCCCCACACCACCCCCCCCCCCCCCGGGTTACAAATGTAATCCTTGGCGGGCGGCTGTGCTGCAGCGGTGCCTCTCTAAGGCTCACAGGAGAGCCTTAGAAAGGCACTGCCCTGAGACTGCAGCAGTATGTTCCTGCACAGTATAGAATGCACCATCTCATGCATTCCTTCCCGTGCAGGAACTAGAGGTGCAAAAATACAGGGGGGCACAACATGGATCCCCTCTGCACTCACCCCATGCACAGAGGCACAAGGGGGCCCTCATAGGACCCCCTTAGTTGCCTCACCAGCACCCTTTTCATGGCAGTCTCACCGCCATGAAAAGGATGGCAGTAGGGAAAATCAAAATATGCTCGGCGGTGATGCAGCACCACCAGCATATTGCAGCCTCTGACTGGTTGCAGCTGTACTGTGGCGGTCCAACTGCCAAAGTCATAATACGGCAGGTAGATTGTAATCATAGGCTTTCTATCAGTTTTTAAATGGAATCAAAATATTCCCAACATTGCCAAAAAAAGGAGCACAGCAATAATTTAAGAAGAGTGATTGCCCAAGAACACACAATTTGTTCAGGGGGGAGGCCGGGGTTAAAAATTGTGGCTCCTTGTTCCACATTTACAGCTAGTTCACTGGCCAATGTGGGTACCCTTCTCAGGGAAATGTAATTCTAGTTAGGTGTTTATTTCCCTCATATTCAGGTGAAATGGTAAAGCTGAGATTAGATGTTAAATAGCACAGTTCCCTGGCTAAAACATACCCACTTGGTAAAAGTCCTGTGGTGGATGTTACTACTAGACACTGCTAGAAACTGATATTTGCTACTGGTGTTTAAAATCTTAAGCACTTTATTCCATATGACTACCAGGGTTCCTGTCACTCAAACTGTGCACTAGTGAGTAGTTAAGGCTTACTCCAGGAAGCAGTAGCAGGCTAAAAATCACATATAGTATGAATAGCAATCACAATCAATAAACTCAGTCTCCAGCTGAATTATTTTATGATGGTTTGTGTCAGAGGTAGAGATTTAAAATCCAAAAGTCTTCTATGTGACTTGCAGTTCCTGGGCTATGCAAGAAACTTTGGATGTCTCAGCAGACACAATCTGTCTCAAAAGGCACAAAGCACCCTGTGAAACCAAAATTGGAAATTGGCCACTCTCCTATGGCCTCACAGTGTTAGACCACGCCTGTGAGCTTCAGGGGACTAGCCCTCTTCTCCTGGGACTCAGTGATGAATGGAGACTCTTCTCCTCTGAGACTTGCAGCTAGACTAGACCATTGATGTGAGGGCCAAGTCTGTGGGGTCTCCTCTCATGGACCTTGCCACACCAGCCAGTAGATTTGAGGACCAGGGGATGTGACCCACTTTGGAGATGGGACAACCCTCCCCTTGGCCTAGCAGCACTAGACCACTGCTGGGGACATAGTGGCATGGGACCACACCCCCTTGGCCTCACAATGCTAGATTATAGATATGAGGCCCAGGGAAAAGCTCCTACCCCCCCCCCCTGCTGTTTACAGCTCTGGATCATGGGGAATGTTCAGCAGAGAAAACCCCCATTAACTGTTGTTGCGAGACGCAGGGAAGATGCCGCCATTACACTGGACTCCGCTCTCCTGGGCCTCGTTGCTCTAGACCATGGTTGAGAGGCCCAAGTCAGACAGGTTTGGGAGCGGAGCACTCTAGGCTGCGAAGCCATGGTCCAGTGCTGCAAGGCCCAAGGGAGGTAGACTCCTTCAGCTATACCTAGTACCAAGCCGAGGTATTAGGTGCCCAAGGTACCCGAATTATGGCAGTATTTTAGTGTGCAGGCAGTGGGCAAAGTTGAGGGGACGCTTTTCCTTTGCACCAGGGCCATAGCACTATTGCTATGCAACTTGCCTCTCTTTCATAGGCCTCACAGACATGTTTCTGCACTCTGAGGCTGAGGGCAGATTCTCCCCTGGGCCCCTCAGCCATGGTTGGATGCCCAGGACAGGGAGTGCCCACCCATGAGCTTTGAGCCACAATTCCATGGGTATGAGACCATGGGGGAGGGTTGCTCTCACATGGGTGTAGCTATCAGTGCAGCAGGTGCTATGGCACCAGGGTACACAGGTGGCAAGGAGCCAGTGCACCAAATGTATTGCTGAGTTTTACTGTCCAGCATCGTTGACTTGCATCAAAGCCTATAATTTTCCACTGGTCCCTTCTCCCATGCACCTCAGAGCCATGACCTAGAGTTGTGAGGACCCGGAAAAGCCTATCTTCTCCTAGGTTTTAAAGCCTTTGTCTAGTGCTCCGAGACCCAAGAAAGGGATCCTTCTGTCCTAGGCTTCCCAGCACTGGACCATGGCTCTGAGGGTTGTAGCTATATATAGAATAGCAAGTGCAATGTCACTGTTGCCTTGTGGGGTTTTGGGACCAAAGTACTTACATTATGGCTGTATCTTACTGTCCATTCAGTGGACGGAGGAAAAATTTACCTTGTTAGCCCCTGGGCTCAATGCACCTCTGCTACGGCACAGTTTCCCCTCCTCTCTCAACCATGTTCATCCGCTCCCACGCCTCGCATCATAGGATCATGATTGTGAGACCCCTTGTAGAGACGTGGCTAATTAAAGTGCAGCAGGTCCTGTGAAAGTGGAACTGTAGGGTGTTAGGTCCCCTATGTACCTAGATTATGTCTGTCTTTTACAGAATTATGACTGCGAGGCCCATGGAATGTGGCCCCTCCCAGGGTCTTAGGCATCCTTAGTGCAGAAGGTTCAATGGCACTGGAGCCCAGGGTGCTTTGGACCATATTTACCAGAATGATGTATGTATTGTATATCCGTCTTAGTGATCGGGCGGGGGGAGTGACGAGAGTGGTCCATTTCTCTTGCAGTAACCATGACCCATGGCATCATTGATACACCACTAGCCCACTCACCTACACCTCACAGCAATGGTCCAGCGCTGCAAGTCAGGAGAGGCCTTCACTCCCCTGGACATCACAGCCATGGTCCAGTCTAGGCAGGCCCACCGAAAGAGGACGGCAGTTTGCTGGATTGCTCTGCTTTTCCTTTAGATGGTTTGCACAGCATACTATAGTAAGTTCCTGCAGGATATCAAACATCTAACCCTTTTTTGCTTGCCAAGGAACTGATTCAGACAAGTAGTCTAATCAATATGGTGTATAAAACAAACAGTGTAGCTGGTAAGCCTGAAGCAGCATAGCCTAGTGGCATTGTCTTAACAATGTATTTCCTGTACAGTGGTGCAAGAGGGCAGCATTTACTAACATGGTAACTGGGATGGAGGACTTGTACCAAAGGAAGTGCCATACACAGGTCACTTTATTAAACATTTTCACCTTTAGAGTTGCTAAAATTGAGAAATGTAAACAGTGGGAATGAATCACCCCAGAACGAGCAGCACTCAGCATAAAATCTTTGAGATAATGGCCAGTCAGCTCATGAGAGAATGGCTGATAAGGAGTTAAAGGTATAGGAAGAACATGATTTGTCCAAGATCAAACAATTTGGTCAAGTAGGAGAACCAAGATAGCTTGTTTGAAGAAAGACGAATAACTTTCCCAGTATTCTTTATATGTTAAAGAGAATAGGAGTCTGATTTAGGACAGGGTGTCATGGAATGAAAACCTCAAAATGAACTCAGTGACATTTGGTAACCTCCATATATACATCTTCTTGGTGAAACCACAGGCACGCTCAGTGTCCTGCAAAGTAATGATGGAAAGCTGACTTCTGTCCCAGGTGGATCCCAAGGGATAGGTTGGGTGTAGCATGTTCTTCACTTTTAGAAGTTAGGGATTGAATATTTTCATCAAGGTATCCCAGCCATTACCCGATGCAGCAAGTGCTAGGGGAGGAAAGGCCCTCCCCTGTGGTTTGATGTGCTGGACCATGGTGGGGGCAGCTCAGCAACAGGCTGTCCCTTGTGTGAGTATCATAGACATGGTCAAGCGCTAATTGATTTGAGGGGCCCATTCCCTGTCCTATATAAATACTGAAAGCACATATACGTATCTAATGCACTAATCTGGAAACAAATTGTTAACATCTGATTGAACTTATACGTTTTGGAGAGACCTAGGCTAAACCTTTCCAGCCAGTGTAACTAACATAATGTATGTCCTGTTAATTGAAATGTAAAATATGTGCTTATTCTAATAGTGTTAATATTTAGGTTATTGTTTTACTGATAACCTCACCAAGAAAGTTGTTTCTTCCAAAGTCGCTTAAATATAAACAATTGATGGCACTTCCTGTGATGTCATGTTCTTTGATTTCACGCTGTATGCAAATTAGGGGGGCCTCACACATTTCCTTTCTGCCCGGGGCCAGGGCTGGATGAGAATGAAAACATGTCCTTGCAAAGTGCTGGGCCCCCCGCCCCTCCGCCCCCTCTCCGAGCTCTTTGCCGGGGCCGGTTTTCGGCCGATTTTGTTACAGATTTTGTTATCACTGACATAATATCGACAATCAAAATATCGGCTTGCCAAAATATCGAGGTATAAATATAGAATGCCAGATTATCGACTTCCTATCTACAAACAGGTAAGTACAAAAATATTGACTCCAAAATATCGATAGGAAAAAATATAAAGTCAAAATATCGAATTTTTTAAATATCTTAAAAGTAATTTAAAACTAATATAATATTAAATATAATTAATTTAAACATACTTAAAATACTTAAATAAACTTAAAATAAATAAATAAATAATGTAACTTAAAAAAAATGTTTTAATTTTAAAACACATATATATATATACGCAATAGCCAGACACATGGAATTGGTCCACAATGGGGATTGGAAAACTTTGAAATTCTATGGCATTGATCAAGTCATAGACAATAAACGGGGAGGAAATTTGGAAAAATACTCTGTCAAAAGGAATCTCGACATATCTTAAAATTCAGAACAGGGGGAGGAGCTAAGACACCAACCAAGATGGCCGCATAGTCTCCCGGCTCCGCTGACCTCCGTCCTACGCTAGCTTATCCTGTCGAATATCCTGATCTCCTGCCCCGGATTCGTGTGGGTGAACTAGTCGGCATCCCGATGGTGGGACCACGGAATTTTTCTGATGTTCTGGGGTGAAGTAACATCGAAAATGTTTTGAGGCCTAACCCTGACTGGAAGCCGGGGTCTCGATTGCTGGTCTACCCGGGTCCAAAGTGAACAACAACGGACTGAGGAGGGTGGTTGGGTCCGGTCCTTGGAACTTCTGGAAATTGCTCTGGACTACTTTGCAACCGTCTGCTGCCTGGAGCTGTACCTGAGGTGAGGTGATGGGTGGCGCGCAGTGCTGCGTCGCGGGGGGCCCCGGCCCGGAGGCCCGGCACTAGCACCGCTGGTGCCCCGGGGTGGGGGTCCCGCCGCGCGTTGCTGCGTGCTGCTGGCCCGTCCCTCATGGCTTGTTTCTGCTCCGGCGTCTCCTGCCCCGGAGAAGGTGCCTCTCCGTGGGGAACGTTATGCCTGCGGACGTATGGAACTTGGCGGAACAAACGCAATGTGGCCCTTCCTAGCGGATGGTAATGGCGGAACTTGCGGCGCTTTACGCGATGGTGAGGGCCCAGGTCAATCATTGGCTGTCGGCAGCAGATGGAACCATAGGACCGGGAGCAAGCCCTGACTTGATTTTTGAGACCCAGCAGCCGACTTGCCTCATGATGGGCGCCCTAGTGGCGCGTTTGGACCCAGTGCTGGAAGCTGATTTTTTCGTTTTTATTTTGTTTCTATGGCCTATTTTCTCTTCTCTTATCTTTCTTTGTCTTTTTCTTTTTCTGGGTCAGTGCAGTGGGTTTCCTTTGGTATCAATCACTGCTTTTTCATCTGTGCCTCAATTTTCGTGGTGTTCCCTGGGTCTTAGGGCAGGTGACTAGCAGGCGCGAATTGACCGTAATATTCCTTCGCATCCTGAACCGCCTGTTTCAGCGCCATTGATTTGACCGATTACTGTTTACTGTTGACATGTTTACTATTCTGCCTGCCGTTTTTTGCTGCTGGGAAATTGTTCGGCACCTGATCCTTCCATCCAATACTATAAAATGAAAACCTTTTATTTCCTGTTTTTCTAATTGTGCTGTTCAGTGACCAAGAGTACGCTAGCGTGGTGATTCTGCTCTCCGAGGTGCTGCATGTGATTAAAAACTGCTCTCTGTTAATCTAACTGCTTAGCGGCCAGCCCCGGGGATTGTAGGCCCATACTTGTATTTGGTTGAAATGTCAATAAAGGTTTTAAAAAAAAAAAAAATTCAGAACAATGACCATGAATGGTTTAAACCAGTCGGAGGAACTTTATGTGCACCTCTAGTGATCCTTAATAGAACTATTATAAAACAGCAAATAGAATGTATTGAAATGTTCTAAATAATCTGTGCACAAAAAAAAGTGAATAAGTGTTGGTATTTTTGAAATTATCTAAATATCAAATGGGGTCAAATACACTGCATTTTGTGTATATATGTAACCAAAAAGAAAAGGAAAAAACTTTAACTGAAAGTGCACCCGAGAAGGTTTTGTAAATTTGCACGCTTTTATATTTGTCATAATATATAAAACTACATGTCCTATAAGGCTTATGGACTTGTATTGACCAAATGCTGCAGGAAATGATGTCACACCTTTTCAAAACATATGTAAACCAATAGTAACTGTTTGTTTGTAAGTTACCGTGATCAAGCAGGGGCTGCTGCGAAACACGCCGGTTTTTTGTTTGTCTTGCCGAGTGAACCGATAACATGCAAATCTGAAAATTAAATAAGCAACCTTGTGGAGACTGAATCCTTTGGCATGTGCGACCCTTCTTTTCCTGGTCTCCGGGAGTTTGGTGCATATATATATGTATATATACATATTATTAATAAAACATATACAATATTTTTTCTGTAGGATAGCGAAAGGCCTAAATTTACTATTCCCACTCCAGAAAATGCAACAGTAGGGAAAGCGTTGGATAGCGTAGGGGTATAAATTACTATTCCCACTCCAGAGACCGCAACAGTAGGGAAAGCGTTGGATAGCGTAGGGGTAAAAATGACTATTCCCACTCCACTGACGGCAACAGTAGGGAAAGCGTTGGATAGCGTAGGGGTAAAAATTACTATTCCCACTCCAGTGAGTGTAACAGTAGGGAAAGCGTTGGATAGCGTAGGGGTAAAAAATACTATTCCCACTCCAGTGAGTGCAACAGTAGGGAAAGCGTTGGATAGTGTAGAGATAAAAATTACTATTCCTACTCCAAAGAGTTCAACAGTAGGGAAAGCGTTGGATAGCGTAGGGGTAAAAATTACTATTCCAACTCCAGAGAGTGCAACAGTAGAAAAAGCATTAGATAGCGTAGGGGTAAAAATTATGATTCCCACTCCAGTGAGTGCAACAGTGGGGAAAGCGTTGGATAGCGTAGGGGTAAAAATTACTATTCCTACTCCAGAGAGTGCAACAGTAGGGAAAGCGTTGGATAGCGTAGGGTTAAAAATTACTATTCCCACTCCAGTGAGTGCAATAGTAGGGAATGTAAATACTTTATATATAAATATAAATAACATAAATATTAATACCAATTACAAAATAATTAAAATATTTTACAATTTTATAAAATATAATAATTAATCAATTAAAATTACAAATAAAAATTAACTAATAATAACAATTACCTACTAATACTAATTATTTACTAATTACCAATAAATTAATTTACAATATAAAAATAAATACAAAATAGACACAAAAAAAATTGGAAAAATGTAATTACTTACAATTAAATTACTTCCCAAGCTATTCCCCTATACACACACAACCCACTACAGAAAATAATGTAATAAAAGTAACACATTTATCAATTAATCAATTACAATAAATTACAAATTATACTTTAATTCATTAGCAATTAAAAATTATTTAACAATTAATTCTAAATAAAAAACAATAAATAAAATAACATATTTAATTAATTATAATTAAATTACTTCCCACCCTATTTCCTTATAAACCCACAACCCGATACAGAAAATAAATTACTAAAATTAACATATTTATCAATTAATATATTAAAATTAACTACCAATTATATTTTAATTATTTACAAAGTAATAATTAATTCACAAATATTTCCAAAAAAATACCAATAAATAAAATAACATATTTAATTAATTATAATAACATAATTTCCCACCCTATTCCCCTATAAACCTACAATCCGCTACAGAAAATGAATTACTAAATGTATCATATTTATCAATTAATCAATTAAAATTAATTACCAATTATATTTTAATTAATTACCAATTAATAATTAATTAACAATTACTTTTAAATAAATACCAATAAATAAAATAACATATTTAATTAATTATAATTAAATTACTTCCCACCCAATTCCCCTATAAACCCACAACCCGCTACAGAAAATAAATTACTAAAATTAACATATTTATCAATTAATCAATTAAAATTAATTTCCAATTATATTTTAATTAATTACCAATTAATAATTAACAATTAAGTTTAAATAAATACCAATAAATAAAATAACATATTTTATTAATTATAATTAAATTACTTCCCACCCTTTTCCCCTATAAACCCACAACCCGCTACAGAAAATAAACTACTAAAATTAACATATTTATCAATTAATCATTTAAAATTAATTACCAATTATATTTTAATTAATTACCAATTAATAATTAATTTTAAATAAATGCCAAAATAATAAAATAACATATTTTATTAATTATAATTAAATTACTTCCCACCCTATTCCCCTATAAACCCACAACCCGCTACAGAAAATAAACGACTAAAATTAACATATTTATCAATTAATCATTTAAAATTAATTACCAATTATATTTTAATTAATTACCAATTAATAATTAACAATTAATTCTAAATAAATACCAATAAATAAAATAACATATTTAATTAATTATAATTAAATTACTTCCCACCCTATTCCCCTATAAACCCACAACCCGCTACAAAATTATATTACACAAAAATTAAAAATGAATATTAACTTACCTTAAATTCGATATTTTTGTTGTCTATATTCTGTCTAGTCGATATTATGTCCATTCTATATTTTTGATTCGATATTATGTCCATTCTATTCGATATTAAAATGTTCTAGTCGATAGTTTGGTAGTCTATATTCTGTCTAGTCGATATTATGTCTATTCTATATTTTTTACTCAATATTATGTCTAGTAGATAATAAAAACTCGATGTTTTGACTCTTTACCGGCAGACACAATGTCCTCCTCCACTCTGACGGGCAGAGTACTATCCAACTAACTCTAGATTCAACTCTTAATCTCCAGTACAAATACCTTTTCACAAGGTGCAAACCACATCTGCATGATTATCAACCATTTTGTGGAATATTACTTTTTTATTTGTAGGACTATCAAACTAATTCCTTTAGCACTATAGCTGGTGTGTAAAGCGTCTGATCTGAACTTACTAAAGATTTATGCAATAGGTTCACGATAGAGGACAACATAGTCTAGAAAGAATTCTTAATTTGGGTCATACAATTTTTGCCTCTAGATGTGGTAACATTTTCTCTAATTAATGAAGATGCATTGAAACATTCTTTCTCTTTGACTCTAAATTAAGTGTTCCTATCCCGATTCTACTGGAGAGGAACCACCATCATTATGCCCAGTGATAGGACACTGCTCCACCCAGCATCAATTGTCTTTGTGTTAGATAATCACATATTGAAAAATGCTCTAAAAACATAAGAGGTAACACTTTACATACAGGACTTCAGGTACATTTCTCAGCAGGCCTAACTTGGTCCTCGTAGCCGGCCCGCGTTCCATCACGGTCGGCCTGAATTTGTGACTTTGTCCTGGTCCTGCGTTATCAAATAACCACAGTTGGTGCTTGGGGCTTTTAATCACTATTTTAACCTACATCTTTAAAATTGCACACCTCCAGTACTACTGATTCGATATTTGTGATTTTAGTCACAATGTATAAAAATTTACCTATGTTAGCTAAATTATTGTAAGATTTTTGGTGTTGTGTTATCACTTTATTACTGTTTCTGTGCTGCATAAATAGTTTACACATTACTTCTAAGTTAAGCATGACTGCTTTTGGGTCACGCTTCCAGAGGGTTAAACACAGGTTAATTTGGAGTTTGCTTGTGGTTCACCCTGACAAGAATTGTGGTTGCTGATTGATTGGGGTTTCACCACCTTCAACTAGTAGCCCCATTTCCTACAATTATGAATCCATGTTGAGACCTTTGCAAGTCCTATGTCCCTTGCTGGAATGAGGTCTATAACAGGTATATCGATAGATTGATTGATTGATTGATTGATAGGCTTTATTTCGATATAAAAATATCATAAAAGCTTGTTCAACAATTATAAAACACAACATTTACAGCAATCACTTCCTGATTATACAAAAAGGAAAAAAGGGATAAAATGTTAAAACATTTAAAACAAGAATTAAATTGACAAAGACAGCCTTCTTGCACGAATCAACCATGTCCACTTTAATAATTTTGAAATACCACAAACAGCCAAAGGGGATGTGTCAGACATTAGGATGCTTAGCGTCACTATGTACTGGCGGGTGCCTAAAAGTCTGCATAAGGGTGTGAGCCAGCGCCTCCTAGGGAGGCCTGGGTGTAGTAGGCGTAGTGGGGCTACGCGAAGTGGGACAGGGGACAGAAACTACGTCCACCCACGCACTTCGCGTAGCCCCACTACGCGCCACCCGCCTCCCTCCCGCCCTCACTAAATACTACCTACCAACCCTCCCGCCCTCCCTAAATACTTAAATAATGTTTTTAAAAGGAATAAACAGCACTTACCTTGTCGGCTGCATCTCCGGGGCTTCCTCTGGCATGCGCATTTCTCGTTATTTAAGTATTTAGGGAGGGCGGGAGGGAGGCGGGTGGCGGGCAACTTCGCTACGCCCACGGAGTAGGCGTAGTGTTGCCTGCTATGCCTACTTCGCAAATGGCGAAGTAGACAACACTACGTCCACTCCGTGGGCGAGGTGAAGTACTACACCCAGGGTTACTCCTAGGTGCACAGTAATCCGGACATTCAAAAAGAATGTGGGCAACCGACTCTACTCGAGTAGGACAACGCGCACAAAAGGGGGAGATCTGGTGGGAGGATTTCCAACGGCAATTAGTTCGCCTACGGGAAGGGTCCCCACTCTGAACTTAAAATACAGGCCCGGTTGAAAGGGATGGAGATCATGTCTAGATAAGGTTCATAGGCCACCACATCTTTAATCCTCACAAAGGCTACAGTGGAATTACCATGACGTGGATCTGAAGATAGTTTAGAAGAGACCCAATTCCAGTACAATTGCTTTAACATGGCTTTAGGTGGGGCAGTTCTAGATGCCCATGCATCACCAAGCCCTAAATCCACTAATAGGCATTTTACATCCCTCAACCATTTAATCCTGGACCAGCCTTCCATGGCCATGACCTCTGATAACGCCTCTGCATAGGAGGCTAATTAAGGCACCCACCACAACCGAGCCCAAAGGAGCAAGGGGTGGAGTTGGGCTTGGTCTTTAATCGATCTGCAACCTAGGTCCAATAGCACGGGTACTGTAGGTGTACTCAGCGGGAGAGCCATCAAATCTTTCAGAAATTTGCTCTCTGATTTTGCTAGTGCGTCCAGGTTGCAAGAGCCCCACAACTCCGCCCCATACAAGGCAGCACTAACCACTCTGGCTTTGTATATCTCCACAATTGGGGCAATAGGTTTACTTGTGGAGGAGCGTTGTTCCTTAAGTAATACACCACCTACCCTTTTATGACTAAGGAGCATTTTTTGGATGTGTGGGGTCCAGCTTAATGAGGCGTTGAGGCGGATGCCCAGATAATCGAACTCGAATACCCTCTCCAATGGGACAGAATTCAAAGCCGGGGGACGCCCAGGTTTTTTAGGCGGATTCATAATAAAATACTTGGTTTTGTCAGTATTGATTACCAATCCTCTTAATGAACGGAACTCCTGAAAGCTATTCAGGAGACTCTGGAGGCCCATGGGGGTCTTTGAGATGAGAAGGGTATCATCTGCAAAGAGCAGTGTTGGGATCCGTTTACCCGCCAGGGACGGAGCATCCGAGGGATTTCTTAGCAGATGCTCAACCTCTCGGTTCATGTAGAGAGAGAACAGAGTGGGAGCTAGCACACATCCCTGGTGGACGCCCCTTCCCATAGGGATCCTGTCAGTTTTTTCACCATTCGTGCCTCATCGCACCTGCGCAAAATTGCCGGTGTGTAGTCTCACAAGGAGGGGTAGAATGTACGGTGGCAGCCCCAGTTCTAACAAAACCTTCCACAACTCTTCCCTTGGTACCAGGTCAAAGGCAGCCTTGAGGTCTATAAAGGCCAAATACAGACTGCCTTTGCCCAGCACCACCACCTTCCAGTACAAGAGAGCCAGTCTAAAGGCCTGTTCAATGGTCCCAGTTCCAGAGCGAAATCCAGCTTGGAAGTCCGACAAGAATGAATGAATGAATGAATAAAATATTTAATAGAGCGCACGATGGCCAAGCGGCTTCCTGGCGCTAGGGACCTGATCAAGAACTCAGCAGAGGGGACCCAGGGGAGTTTAAGAGGGGAATGCCTGAAGAAAGAGGAAGGTTTTAAGGGCTTTGCGGAAGTGAGAGTAGATGGGAATGGAGCGAATAGAAAGAGGAAGGCTATTCCAGAACTGGGGGGCAAGGACTGAGAATCGGGTTCCCCCCGTTCTGGATTTGCGGAAGCGAGGGGTGTGAAGAAGAGAGAGAGAGGAAGAACAGAGGGTGCGAACAGGGGCATGAGAAGAGACAAGAGTGTTGATGAACAAGGGTGCGGATCGAGAGTGAGCCAGGAATGCTAGGCAGGCCAGTTTGAAGAAGGATCTGAAACGAACGGGGAGCCAGTGAAGTGATTTAAGAGCCGGGGTGATATGAGAGGATTTAGGGAGGGAGAGGATGAGACGAGCAGCTTGGTTTTGAATGGCCTGTAGGCGGCGAGATTCGTAAGCAGGTATGCCCACGTACAGGCCATTCCCATAGTCAAGGCGAGAGATGACGAGGGCCATGACTATGGATTTAAGAGCATCAGTGGAGAAGAAGCGGGAGATTTTCCGAATTAAACGGAGGGAAAGAAAACAGGAGGACACAACAGAGCTGATCTGACTGTGCATGGATAAGTCATGGCTGACTTTGATGCCGAGAGTGCGGACAGAAGAAGAGGGAACAGGGGGGGGGACCAAAAGAAAGGGGCCAATGTGCGGGGGTCCAGGGGTTAGAAGGGCCACCGGTGAGAACAAGTTCCGTTTTATCTGGATTGAGCTTCAGTTGGTTAGCGCACATCCAGTCAGAAATGAAAACTAAGGTGGAACAGAACTTGGGAAGAGAATCAGGGGTGGAAGAAAGATCGAAAACGAGCAGAAGGTCATCTGCGTAGTTATACACAGAGACCCCCAGCTCAAGAAGAGAAGTGATGAGGGGGTGAATATAAAGATTGAAAAGGAGAGGGGAAAGAGAAGAGCCTTGGGGAACACCACAAGTGACAGGACGGGAGGAGCGGAAAAACCGGAGAGATGAACTGCCTGGGACCTATCCTGAAGGAAGGACGCCAGCCAGGAAAAGGCCACGCCCCGAATGCCCGCTGCGCTGACACGGTCGAGGAGGATGGCATGGTCCACCGTGTCATACGCAGCGGACAAGTCGAGAAGGACCAGAGCTTGGGGGAGATTGGAATCGGCATTCCCCTTAAGCTCGTCCAAGACTGCGAGGACCACCATCTCCGTGGAGTGGCCCGGGCGGAATCCTGCCTGGTGGGATGCAAGGAGGCCGTTCTCCTCAATATAAGAGGAGAGGCAGGAAGTGACATGAGCCTCGAGGATCTTGCCGAGGTAGGGAAGGAGAAAGATGGGACGGAAATTGGAAGGAAGAGAGGGATCTAGACCAGTTTTCTTTAGAATCGGAAGGACTATGGCAGATTTGAAAGAGGAGGGGACGGATCCGAGAGCCAAAGAGGAGTTGAGGAGGGCAAGGGGAGGTCCAGGGCAATTGGTGAAGAGGGTTTTAAGAATGCGTGCTGGCGCGCAATCCATAGGGGAGCCAGACTTGATTTTGATCAGGAGTTTTAGAAATAGTTCAGTGGAAAGAGGAGGGAAGGAGGAAAAAGAGAAGGAAGGACAGATGGGAGGACAGGTGGGGCGGGGTTGAGGCAGTGTGGGAATGTTGGCTTTGATCTTTACGATCTTGTCGATAAAAAAATCGTTAAGTGAAGAACAGAGGGACTGTGAGGGAACCGGGCTGGGGGTAGAGCGATCAGAGGTGGCAAGATTGTGGACCAGAGAGAAGATTTCACGGGGTTTGTTAGCCGCGAGAGCTACTCTCTCAGAGAAATAGGCGGTTTTAGCCGCCAGGATCGCTTTTTTATATTCAGCAAGGAGTGATTTGTATTTGGCGCGCAACAAGGGGCAATAGTTCCGTCTCCAGTGACGTTCCGACCGCCTTAGGTCGAGTTTGAGAGTTTTGAGTTCTGGAGAGAACCATTTGTGCGTGTCATGAGGACGAATCGCCTTGATCTTTCTGAGCGGAGCGACAAGGTCGCAAGAAGAGGAAAGCCATGTGCCAATGGCGTTGACCTGAGAATCAAGAGAAAGGTTGGTAAAGGTTGGAACAGATGAAGCCAAAGTGAGCGAGAGGGAGTCAAGGTCCGTTCGATTCCAATTACGGGCTGAGATGTTCTTAGGGAGGGGAGGCTTGTCAACCACTCCCAGGTGGATGGCGAAAGAAATGGAAAAATGATCCGACCAGACGCATGGGGAAATAAGAAGGGATGAAACAATGGGGCGGGAGGACCAGATTTGGTCCAAGATGTGACCCTGGACGTGGGTGGGGGCTGAAATATGAGATGTGAAGTTTAGGCATTGAAGAGTGCCTGAAAAATCTTTCGAGGGGAGGTCTTCCCTGGGGTCACCCGGCCAATAATTAAAGTCGCCGAGCAATAGGACGGAGGAATTATTGACCACGATGTTGTTGTCGTCCACCCACTGAAGCACCCTCCCCAAGATCACCTTCCCTGCCACTTTTTGTGATGAGCCGATGAGACTTATGGGCCTGTAGTTGGCGGGGTTGTCCCAACACCCATTTTTGAATATTGGGACAACCTCCGCCCCCTTCCAGGATTCAGGTATAGGCGCACCGCTATTGATAGCGTTGAGTAGTGACGAAATCAGCTTCCCCCACTCCTTGGGGTTTGCACGTAGCAGGTCGTCCGGTATCCCATCGGGCCCAGCTGCTTTTAGGGGCACCAATGATTCAATTACAACTTCCACCTCTCTGACGGTGAAAGGAGCACCCTCAGTATCCCTTATACAGTCGGCTAGGGGAAAGGTGGTATGAACAGCTACTTCGCTAGGGGTATAGAGGGACAAGAAATGGTTGAACCAGTTCTGGGCTGGGATATTACACGTTATCAGGGTGCTGTCTGGCCTACCCCTAGATCTTATAAGGTTCCAAAAACCTCTGGCATCCCTGCCCGTGCTTGCTTCCATAAGATCCGCCCAGAACCCATCCTCCCATTCTCTCTTTGCTGCGATGGTTGTCTGGGTATACTCTTTCCTAGCCAACCTGATTGCAGCCTGGGATTTACTTTTGATAGCAGCTATCAGGTCGTTTTTCTTCCCCCTGCATTTTTTAGTAAACCAACCCGGCGGTTTGGACGGCTTCTTGCTCTTACCAGCTCGGAAGGCCTTGCTGAGGAGAATGAAAAGGTCACTCAAAGCCCTGGTTGTATCACAAAAAAGCACAGTGACTTCCCCAGACAAAGGAGTCAGCGAGTCCAATTTAGACTGGCCTGTATCTAAAAGAGCCCCAATAGCTTGCACTTTCACTTCGTCTATAATAAGCTTGCTCCACTTCAAATGTCGGCCGCAATTGGAAGGATGTACTTCATGGGGGATAGATGCTATACAAGGCGTATGCACCCCCTGGTTCCCGGTCCACAGGGAAAGGAGGACAAGAGAGAGGAGGTTGTGATGACTCTCAACTGATGGAAGGACCTCAATATCCCGCATGAAGCTCCAAAGCTTTACGTCAAGGAGAATGTAGTCTATCCTTGACATGTGGTTAGTCCTGTTGTATGTATGGGCTCCAGAAGGATCTGACGTTGACCTTCCATTAACAGCCCTTAGGCCAAATTCCATAATTAATGAATTGATTTGGACCACCACTTGAGACCACCTCCTGATGGGAGGTATAGTTAGGACTGGTATCCCTCTCCTGATGTCATCGTCGGCGGTTCCCAAGGTGTCCTCCAACCCAAGGGGCTCGAACGTGCAATTTAGTTTCCCCGCGACCATGACATGAGATCTATTGGGACACTGCCTAAGCAAAGATTCCAACCCTGACACTGTAGGTGATTGCGAACCTCCCTTCGTGCCCCTAAAGTAAATATTAATAATGTTCAAAATCAGCCCTCTCTGCGGACCCTTAATCGATATACTGAGTAGATCGGGTAAATTTGTCGCATGCTGAGCAACTTGACAGCCAAGTGAGATAGCAACCCATATGAGGAGGCCTCCTGAGGGGTGGCCCTTCCCCGATGGGGGGGGGGGGGGCACTGCTGGTACAAAGAAGGATGAATAGCCTACCTTGTGACAAGGCTCCCTACTCCAAGTTTCTTGGAAGATGCAAATAGAGTAGCCTTCCACAAGGGAGTTCCAATCGGGTAGAGCCAGCTTCCCCGAAATACCCGCAACCTTCCAGCTGAGAATCCTTAGGTCTGGATCGCCACAGCTGGCTCCCTGCGGGGTTCAGGGCTGGATACCCCCTCCCTCTCAGGGGATGTCCATGGTGCACTATCTCCTTGTTGAGTACCGACAACCCGGTTAAGATCCTGATCTGGAGGGCTACAGGCAACTGGTAGAAGTGATGGATTAACATTACTTAGGCCTAAGACATGGGACTCTAACACAAATCCCGGGCTCAGGAGCAAGGGGGCCACCCCAGGACAAATATCATTTCAATATCCTGGCATCCTCCCATATGGCCCTGGCCATTCAACTGGCTGATATGGGAAAGGGATGTAGTGATTCTCGGGAGAGGTAAAATTGTGCCTCCATCCCCCACCCAAATGAGTACTGTATTGGTTTCCAACGGATCTTGGGTAGAAGTAGGTCAAATCTACTACACCAATACCTGCACCACCAATCCTTAAATTCTGATTGCAAATTGTTTGGGCAACCCTAACATCCTTAAAATTTACCACCACACAGTCTCTTTCAAAATGCTTATGCCCGTAGCCTACCCACCCTACCCTTCTGACACCTAGGATCTGGCCATCTAGTTCCCTAGGGAGAGGTCTATTTATCCTTAACCAGTGCATGGTTTTATTTTTAAGCGCTTGGTAGGATTCTTGCTGGTCAGCCTTCAGGGATGGGACATTAGTAATAATGGCAACATAAGGTTGGCAATCTGGTGGTAGATTCACGGGTGGTATTCTAGGGGCCTCTTGGGGAGGGAGCACGTCAAGCTGGGTAGCTGGTGGAGGATTGGAAATAACTCTTCTTGGTTGAGCTAACTCGGGGCCTTTGCTGTTGCCAGAATTTCTTGGTTTGGCAGGGCCATTTCTACCGGGAACCTCGGACCGCACGAGCTTCTTAGCAGGGATAGTACTAGCCTTTGGTGTGTTTGGATGTTCTGTAGCATTCGTTGCGGCCAACCCTGTGTTCCGAACACCCCCAGAGGAAGCCACAGCATGTACAGCGGAAGCATTGACTGCTACCACCCGATTAGCCGTTCCAGATGCAATAGGTGGGCCCTGTGGGGATATGGGGGTCGCCCGGGCAACAGTTTCCCCCCCTAATCCTTCCTCCCTGATTATAGAGTGTAACTTAGTAAGAGATTTTATGGAAAAAAGTTATCCAGGGTCACTTGCTCAAGCCTATCCAACTGCTCTGCCAACCCTTTAACTCTCTCTAAAACCGGGATCAACAATGATTTCAGCATTTTCTCTAATTGGGCAATTGAGAGGGATTCATGGGGTGGGACTTCGGCAGAGTCAGTCATCAAATCAACACATGGCTTCTCTGCTGTAACACCAGAGGGCTCTCCCCCTGTGTCCCCCTGGGGGCAACTTACACCCCGCTCCGTACCCTTATGGATCCCACCCACCCTGGTACCAAGTCTCCTAAGTTTCTTATAGGGTTTAGGATGGCTATCTTTACGGGGGCTAACAGTTATTTTCCTTTTAATATGAACCGGTCTATTTGCTACCGGCGGTACCAACTCTGGTGGAGGTAGGGAATCCCCAAGACTAGAAGAAATATTAGGCGGGAGCATAGGGACGGAGGACTCCCTGGACCGTGTATCCGAAGCATTATCTTCAATAAGTGGGGCTATGACTGCCATACTCTCCAGCCTATCCACACTGACCCTTAACGCAGCAACCCATGGATGATCCAAAAGGGGAGAGGCATTCACCAAGGGGTCAGCTGCACGTGCTGGAGAGGGAACTGGCGCCAAAGGACCCAATGACGACCGCTTGTTTGGGAGATGTTCTCGAGAAAGACGCCGCTCTGTAATGGCGATTTCCTTCTCGATAACTGTGACAACACGGGTGATAAACTGGTCCATTGCGCCAGTAACACAGCCAGGGCCTCCCCTCACCCCCTCTCAAACTCTTCCTCGAACGAGTAGACATTAGCATACAATCGATAAGAAATATATACACTGGGCCCGGTGAAACAGCTTCCTAATTAAGAAACAATCAACAATGACCAAGAGTTGGCTAACTGTCCGTGCCACCACAGCCAAAGTTTTCAGGGGGATGGCCCAGCCCAGCCCTGTACGGGCCCCAGATGGCGCCAGACGGTCCCGCCCTTATCCCGGGCTTCTCCTGGGACGCTCCCGTGCAGCGGGTTGGTCATCCTACTATATAGGGTGGGAGACGGTCAGGGGGCGGGGCAAGCAGGGAGAGCGGACCAGGTGCTGCAGGTTAGTCGGGCAGGGACTCCTGGGAGATGGAGTCCCTGCGGCACCGCTCGCAGCCCTGCCGCGATTCCAACCCACGCCTCAGCCGACCTCAGCACCAAAACCCCAGGTCCAGTGCAGGCTCCTGCTAAAAAAGGCCCACGAAGAGGGACCCGCGAAGCGGGTCTGGCGAGCTACAAACAAGTTCAATAGTATCCCACCAAGGTAATGGGCGCAGGTCTTTTTACTCCTTCGCGGTCAGGGGGCGGGGCAAGCAGGGAGAGCGGACCAGGTGCTGCAGGTTAGTCGGGCAGGAACTCCTGGGAGATGGAGTCCCTGCGGCACCGCTCGCAGCCCTGCCGCGACTCCAACCCTCGCCTCAGCCGACCTCAGCGCCACAACCCCAGGTCCAGTGCAGGCTCCTGCTAAACAAGGTCCCGCGAAGTGGGTCTGGCGAGCTACAAACAAGTTCAATAGCAGGCAGAGTTCCAATTAAACTGCTCCTCCCAGGTCAAAATTGATGTGGTCAGTATCTTTGTACTGCTGTGCCCGCCTGTTTACGTTGTACTCCTGTATTTTATATCTTGAAGATCACCCCCTTACTTCCTGTATTCTGGAGGGGAAGGGGGGGGGGGTGAGAGTTCCCCTGGTCTGCCACCAACTTTTTTACAGTCTTTAGGTGCACTGACGCCCCCCCGAATTTTTATTATGCAGTGCCCCATTCTCCTTACTTCTTTCACCAGCCCCTTATTTGCTGATGCTTTAGGAGATCTTTGCTGACACCTTCTGTGGTGCCTTCTGTGGTTCTCGCTGTTCCCGGCAACCTTTTCACGGTAATACGGTGCCGCTGTTCACCCACGTCTGAGGGCTGCTCTCCTGGCACCTAACTTGATTTATCAAGGGGCCTTAGGTCGCTGTTTCCCCGTGGGTTTGGCGCTGCATAGCAAGGAACAGCACAACAAGCTGCTCGCGTTCCGCGATTCCAAGTATTACACATTTGTATTCAAACAAATTCTTACAGCTTGATAACATCTAGAGCCTGGCAGATGCTTTTGAAGAAGTGGATGGGTAGCTTTACCAGAGGCAGGATTTACAGTTCCTCATAAAGGTTGTTGGCAGGCCTTAATATAACTGAGTTTTGCCATTGCTCACTATTCTATGGTGTGTGTACAGTAGTACTCCTGTGATGAAGAAGAAAATAGTTTGACAAACCAAATAAGTCTAGCACAATAATGTCAGGCATTGATGAGCAGTGAAAAGTAATAACTAGAAAATATTCATGTTGTACTGTGTAGTTATAGTCAATACAGTTAAGAGAATATACATGGTTCATGATCTGTAGCAAAAACTGTCACTAGACAAAACTCTGATCTCGTTCCAGCACTCCATTATTCACCAGTTACCTTGACCTTTTTCCTGATGCATGAAAACTCCTGGACACACATAGAATTCAGTCCCACTGCCAACTGCGTTTAATCCCAGGTTATTTTTCTGGGCCTTTGCAGAGTCTTAAAACACGATTCTCTGGGAGAGGTCGACCCTACTGGCTTATCCCAGTCAAATTTAACCCCATTCATAACTTGCCTATGGTGTCTTCATCAGGCCAGAACGAGCATGAGGGTGAAGTGTATTCCACATATGATGGTCATGTAGCCAGGAATCTGTTAAAACGTAATCATGAAGATTATGCCAACAATTGATACTGCCATAAACGGAGAGACCACCTTATAGTCCACCAAGGGGAAAGACAAGCAAATTACGATACACAAAGGTGAGCACTCGAGAGAATCTATGTCAGTGCGATACATCCATCGGATCCATTGGATATCATCCAATAAGCGCAGAGTGGATAGCACAGGTATGAGCAAACTAAGCAAGGAGGGGAAACATCATTTACCACGAAGGCATTACCACTACTAACGTTTACCACGTGACACTTACCACGCAAACGTCTTTAAAACGAGGGTGCCTTCCACGACGTCTTTACCACGGGCTGGGGGGGGAGACGTGGTATTCCTTCAAGTCGTTCTGCGTGGGCTTGGGGGGACAGAGGGGGGGGGGGGGCTCGGAGGGGGGCTGGGGGGGTCTCCCCCCCAAAAAAATAACAAGCAGGTTACTTAAAAAAAAACCGAACATAATTTTAGAAGAAAAAGGAAAGAGCCTCCCCCAAAGACGTGCCGTGTACGTCAAAAAAGCAGTCCTTTTTTTTATTTTGGTATACGTGTTTTGACGCTTGTTTCCATGGAGGATGGAAGTAAGGGCTCGTAGAGAAAGACGTGCAGGTAAGACGTTTCTACGCGTAGTAAAATCCTACGTTGTAAATACCAGCGTGGTAAAGCCACTTGCGATGTAAAATTTGCGTGGTAAAGCCATGCGTGGTAATTGAAATCGTGGTATAATCATATATTCCTGCTATCGGAGACTGATGAGGCTGTCCCAGAGGGGAACGGTTAAACGCGGCCAGCACCGTAGGCTGAAAGAAGAGGAAGGAAGGCCCAGAGGGAAGAGCGAGCTACGCTCTGACAGGCAGTTGAAGACGCGCGCACTTCAATCAATAAATCAATCAGGGGTTTGTAAAGTACGCTACTCACCCGTGAGGGTCTCAAGACGCTGGGGGGTCTCCGGATCAGTCGAAGAGCCAGGTCTTCGTCTTCAATGGCTGCGCAAGGCAGGTGCCTGCTGAAGAGAAACATGGGCACCAGAGAGCTCATGCACTCTGTGTTATCATTGAAAAACACAGTTTATTTAGGATGAAAGCTGCGTTTTAAAAAGAAACCAAGACATAAGCAGAAACATACAAAATACATACTGTAATAATCAGAATAATGTTACAGCAAGAAAATAAATTAATGCATACTTATCTCTGCTAGAGCATGAAAAAGGGTTTTTGCTTCTCAGCAGAGATACTTATTTCAGATGCTGGACTCTAATTGGTGGACTATGCATCAGGCCACAGCAGATCTAGACAGCTGACTTTCTTTGCATTGTTAAGTGTAGTTTTTCATCCATATTACATAACGTTTTTACTTCACTACTAGAGTTGAAAGTAAATAAGATGAGTAATATCAAGCCTCCAGTCTTGTAATAGAATCTAAGTACATCCTTATCCCTGGGTTTTTGTGCATATTTAAATGACATCAATCAAGTCTGCTTTAGGAAAAGAACAACTGTTTTTACATATATAAAAGAAAATCGCCTTCAAAGGCTTGGGCATCCTTAATTCCTTTGTGAAGCCATTCAGCAGAGTCGATGGGTTCAATGATGGTATCGGAGCACAGGGAATTTAGCAACTTCCGCAGCCCCTCTCTGACACTTAAGGAAACTTGTCTCACCTTGTGAACTGTGGGGTTCACCCCTTCTTTCAAATCTTTTTACACACAATCCGTCTTGTGTTTGTAATGGGACTGACCTTATATACATCACTAATAATAGATGTAATAGGCAGGGCATCCAATGCTTTTAAGTCAATCAGTTCCAGATTCAAGCAGAATGTGTACTTTGTCTAAATCTCGCTAGTTATGTTGCATCCTTTCTCAGCCACATAAACTTTAGTGTTAATAGAATGACCCATTTTTTCTAATGCATCTTTAAAGAAACTTAATATAGAAATATCATGTTTCCCAAATGTTGTCAGGTTCACATCTGATTTGGTCACATGCACATCATTCCATAATTCTGCAAAGGTGACATCACGCGGAAGAACGATGAGTGAACCTGAAATAGCCATTATAATAAGACTAACCAGGGCTTTAAGTGGGATGAAAAAACTGGAGGGTCTCTCGTATAGGTGTGGTTGCTGTATTTAAGGGCGTGGCTTAAAACACTTAAGCTACAAATCTGTGCTTGGCATAGTGTGCTGCCTGACTAGTATTTTGCTGCTTCTGCCTATTCATACAGATATATAACACAACAAGTAACATTACACCTACTACAAGCCAGGACTATTGGTTTTGTTATTGGTTGTAAATTGCATAAGATAAAAAAGCAACAACTATCACTTGCCACTGGCTCTTGTAGGCGAGATTGTGGGTTAAGGCTGAGAAAACAGGTTCAAGCCCGACGTCCTGTGATCAGGGCACAAGTCCTAAAAAAGAAGTGGGGGGATTGACCAAGTTAGGCAGTATGCAAGTGACATCTTGACGAGTGACATCAAAGCACATGTCATCATAATGGTGTGACATTCCATGTGGCATCACAGGAAATGCCCTCACTGGAAGTAACATTACAAGAAGTGACATCAGATACTAAGATCTCACACATTTGTATATCAGGTGCATGATGAGTACATTTAAGTGCAGATTTGGAGTTGAGGCTGTGCCAAAAAAGTGGTGCGATTCTGAAGCTAAATCTGGGCCCTCAATGGATGCATTTTTTTTAACTCAGGCCACAAAGAAATTGGCAACAAGGAAAATCCTGATGACCCAGAAGTCCTAGGAATCACAAAAACATTAAGTCCAAACAATTCCCAATGCATTTCGGTGCGAGCACCTTCGTCAGGAATACATACAAAATATATATTTCTAATGTACAGAACATTAGAAATATATATTTTGTATGTAAATTTTTGCAGTATTCACCTGACTGAGGTACTCGCACCGAAATGCATTGGGAATTGTGAAATACCAATTAGTTTGGCGCATCAAGAAATATAATTCTGAAGGAAAAAAAATTTGGACACAGTGCCTGGAACTGTTCATATCGAGTTTTGACCTTGTTTTCAATTGATTTGTTTGGACTTAATGTTTTTGTGATTCCTAGGACTTTAGAATCATCAACACATATTGAAAAATATTGAAAAAAATGTTTTGTGTGTTTGTAAGAACAATTCACTCACTTTAATAATAATTGTTGATTGAATAGCTGTGTTAAACCACATGTATATCTTATAGGATTTGTGAAAAGTGCGCCCGTGAGCTCAAACAGGTTCTGTTTGACATTTGCTGTAGGCATAAATGTACCACTTAATCATGCAATAGTGCTCTGATATGTGTATGTTATACATGTGTAAACTGAAAATGCAATAAAATATGTTTTAGAAAACGTTTTATCCTGTAAAGCATATCATGTAACATGCAGATCACAAATTTTTATTTTATGTAGAACTGTAAGTGGATTACTGCTTTGAACACACAGATCCTTTTGTTACTTGCAGTTAATAAATTTGAATCCTTCCAGTAGACTACAGTGACCTATGATGGGTATTTGACTCCTACATCTTTGTAACCCTGACTGTCTCATGTAAAACAACATGTACATTGATTTACACACTTATTTACTTAGCATGGATGATGTGTATGTTATGTTAAGCGCTCTAACACGCTGCATTGGGATGAGTAGCGCTATAAAATAAATACAATTGTACTAATTAAATTGTTATTTGTCAAAATACTGGGACAGACCAACCCATCTGACAGTCTTACAGTGCATGCACTTATATACAATAAAGTAAAAAGCATGCATCTCTTAAGTACCTGTGAAGAGATAACAAGCTGTGTGCTTTTCTTTCCTCCAGGTGCATTTCCATTTGTGAGGTTCCAGTATGCTTTCAGTCAGATACTCAATCAAAAGGAGACCTGATGGCACGTTAACCTCTAACTTTATCTTTGCCCAGCTGGAGGTGAAAAAAAACTCCTTCGCTGCCTCCACACTGCTGCTGGGAATGGAAAGCAAACAACGTGCAAGAGGTGCTAAACCTGTTCCGGTGTCTCAAAATTACACTGGGACAAGCTGAACATATTTCTGTGGGCCTAACTTCTTTGCAGGGTGGACGGCGTCCACCATGTGAAAATAGTGGTTGGACGCTGTGTACCTGCATGTACCCCCATACTCGTGCCCTGCCTTTGATTAAAAAAATAATGTCCTTATGTAATGTAACTGGGGCTCATGTGAAGTACTCTCAAGTTTGCGCTATATAAAACTAAAAAACGAGTCTCTTTGAAGTTACATCAAAGGCAGTGTGCAGAGTTAAGGTTTTTTTTTCCACCCTGAGGGTAAAAATGGAGAGCCCGATAGGGACCCGTCTCGGCACCTGCTTCGGCACACCCAGGACCCGACCCACTTAAAGCCCTGAGACCAACATTTCAATACGTGCTAAGCCCAATGGCCCTTTGAATTTGACAAATTTACATTCAACCCTAAGTAATCCAAAAATGTGTATACTTAATTACGCACTATTTCTTGTTCAAAGCCTTCAACACAGTTTATCTTGACATTGCTTCCATTTGGGTTATTTTTACATGCACTGCCGCATTTTCATGTACCTAGCTATGACGGATATTCTGGACTGTTTCTCAAATGTCCCCTTGATCCGCGTTTCCAGCAAATTAAATTGTTTTTGAACTACACTTCCCTTCCCCCACCATACACTGTCGCTTACCTCGTCGTCCTCTATTTCTGTGAGGCGTCAGACCATGAAATATTACGTTTTTTGGAACAGTGTTCTCACCATCCAGAAGCAGTATCACAAACTGTGCTCATCTCTCTTCGAGCCAAGAATTAGATAAGAAATGCTTCCGAACTATCGCATATCACTCTGTGACGCTGTCATTGTTACGTACACGCTGTCCTCTTTCTATTGCGGGTACGGGCATACGTAATCAGCGCGTCCAGAGCACACATTCTTTCTCCCATTGTTGCTGTCCCTCACGTTTTCCGTACGTGGATTCTGACAAGGGGGAGTACATCTCCAGAATCACTTAATGTGATTGTAGCTCACTTGTTTGGTGTTCGGAACTTTATCGGAACGTTTAATCTGTTTGTTTGGGAGCTGCTTATTTTCACCTTTGCTGTTTGGAGTAATCCGTCAGCTTCGGGTACTTGTGTTCTGGTTGATTTCAAATTGAGCACATACTAACATATTATTTTACTATTATATACTCTTTGAGTTTTCTCATATACCTTTGCAGTGATTGCTTGTAGTTTTGTCACTCACTGCTGGTTTAGTGTTATTGGATAACAATCTGTAAAGAAATGCTCACAATCATTGAGGCCTATTAACAATGCCATCTATCACAATGCCTTCTCTGAGATCGCTTACAGAAGATCACTTACAGGCTATCTTATTTAATCTGCTTTATGCTGAAAACGGATCCCCATCAATAACTAAATTTGGGTATTGAAAGCGCTGTTTGAATTTTATTTGTTCGTTTATTCCTCTAGAATTTCATCCCATATCAGTGGGCTCCTTGCGAATATATGATTATACCACGATTTCAATTACCACGCATGGCTTTACCACGCGAATTTTACATCGCAAGTGGCTTTACCACGCTGGTATTTACAACGTAGGATTTTACTACGCGTAGAAACGTCTTACCTGCACGTCTTTCTCTACGAGCCCTTACTT
This sequence comes from Lissotriton vulgaris, assembly GCF_964263255.1. Taxonomy (NCBI): domain Eukaryota; kingdom Metazoa; phylum Chordata; class Amphibia; order Caudata; family Salamandridae; genus Lissotriton; species Lissotriton vulgaris. The sequence goes on along the minus strand of NC_141695.1, from coordinate 1,297,419,732 downwards.
CCATCCTCCATGGAAACAAGCGTCAAAACACGTATACCAAAATAAAAAAAGGACTGCTTTTTTGACGTACACGGCACGTCTTTGGGGGTGGCTCTTTCCTTTTTCTTCTAAAATTATGTTCGTTTTTTTTTAAGTAACCTGCTTGGTATTTTTGGGGGGGGAGACCCCCCCAGCCCCCCTCCGAGCCCCCCCCCCTCTGCCCCCCCCCAAGCCCACGCAGAACGACTTGAAGGAATACCACGTCTCCCCCCCCCAGCCCGTGGTAAAGACGTCGTGGAAGGCACCCTCGTTTTAAAGACGTTTGCGTGGTAAGTGTCACGTGGTAAACGTTAGTAGTGGTAATGCCTTTGTGGTAAATGATGTTTCCCCGATAGCAGCATTGATCAGGTTTTGAACTACCCCTCGAATCTCCCACGACAGAGGTCTCTGCCTGCTCCAGGACAAGGCCATTAATCTCACCTAACACCTCTAATGCCTGTTGATTTCTCCTAAGGAGTACGTTTCTCAATACAACTGCATTATGAATGTGCCTCAGAGCAGCTTTCCTTTGCTATTTTCACACTTCATGACATACAAACTTTTAATCCTTTTACATATTTAACTGATTAAACCTAATTAATTAATATATTTTGTTCTATATTTTAATAGTTTATATTTAATTGATTAATAGACTCGCATGTTCCTGAATATAACACAGGAAAGGGAGGGCATAGATAACAAGCACTGGCGTTGCCAATAGGTCTCGCAGTAGGAAAGTTTGAGCTATTGGTTTTGTAAATGACAAAGCCCTTTATGTTTTTAAAATGTAAACAAAAATAAAAGGCATTGTTATTTGCAATTGTAATAGCTCCAACTTTCCTACTGCGAGACCTATTGGCAACGCCAGTGCTTGTTTAATTAACTATCATCCTCTGGTAATAGCCATTTCAGCACTTTGCCAGAATTAGTGAATTAAATTCCATCTGGTGCCATGTCTGGATCATCTTGTCTGAGGATGTTTAAAGTGGACTTTGTTTCTTCCACCCAGATGTAGTGATGATTGATACATTTTGCTGAACCCTAGATAATTAAGCAGTGCATATTGAACAAGTTTATACAGAGGAGTTGTTCATTGATCATGTTTATCCTAATCCAAATACTGGCCCAAAAAGTGTGACTTGCACCCGTCATTTTGTAAGTCTCAGTCCTCCTGCTAAAAGGCTTTCTTGGTGGCTGACTGCTAACAACTGTTTTTTAGGTGTTTGTGTAATTTAAAATCTGCCTGTATCTTGTAGCTGCTTCAGAGTGTCGGGTGCACAAATGGCAAAACATTTATGCAGTCACTCGAGGTTAACAGAGTGAGCATAGTGCATCAAGGCATTGGTGCTTTCCCGTGGTGCTCTCTCTCTAAGATGCTGAAACATTTCAGGTAGCCACCAAATGCCTGGCTGTGCTCTGGTCTTCATGGGGTAGTGACACGGCAAAAGGTCAAACCAACCGCAAGGGTAGTACATAAGGGTTGTGAGGACTAATGGGTCTTCGGCTGTTGGGGTGAAGGTGTGGGGGGGGCGTGGGGGGAGTAGTTGCAACATTACTGATGGGGACGGGACTGCTCATAAAGTGGCACAACTTTTTGGAGAGTTCCAGAATAAGGCAGGACTTTTGATTTCTTTTTTTGCTCTTGTGTTTTGACCAGTGATTTCCACTATTTAGTCAGTTTGTGTACCTATGCAAGTAATTTCCTTGGGTATATTCACGTTTTCATATGGAACAGCAGTTGTCAGTCTGGGATTCCGACTTTCCATACTGCCTCTGTTTGCGTGTCAGTTCTAGTGCGGTGCCTCTGGTAGAAATGCGCTTGGCTGGGGTGTTCAACGCCTGCTGTATGGTTAGGTTACGTTGGTTGTTGCACATAGGTGGGCTTTTGAATATTTTAGATAGAAAACGCTATTAACTTAATTACCGAAAAGTTATTACTTATCCCCCCGCAGTAATTGGTAGTTACCGCTATCGGTGTTTACCGCAGCGGTAGTATCATAGCGCTAGCAGTAATTGCCCCGCTTGTGGGAGTGAGACTGGCCGAGCCTGCTTTCTTAGACGGGGCACTGGGTGCGTATGTGGGGGGGGGGAACTGCCAGGCGACCTCGCAGTGCTGCACAACTGGACGAATAAGTAATGTCAAATAATTATTCTCCATGACTTTTAATTGATCGCCCGGGGTAGCGAATGCCCATTGATTGGAAAAAAGAAGCGGTGTTGCTTTGCACGGGCTTCCCTGCCTGTTTCTATGGCGATCGAGGTAATTTCCCGTCTGAGGATCTCCGCTGCCCTCTGATTGCACTTCTGCGGTTTCATCCAGCAGTGGCAGGCAAGCGTTAAGACACGATAGCTTCCTCCTCTCTTAAATCGCTTTGATCGAGTGTGAATCAACAATGCACGCTGATTTTGCATTGTTGACATATTCACAAATGTCTCCGTAAGTGCTTTCTCGTTTTCTTCCTCATTAAACAGAGCGCTCTTTAATTACGTGGCTTCTGACACATGCTTTTGCAGGCGCGGAGTATGTGTTTTTTTTGCTAGGAGTCTTGCTGTGGTATTTTGTACAATGTAGTCTAGTGCAGTCTAGTAATAAACCTTAATGTACGTGTCTGCACCTCATACGTCATGAGTGCGATGCCCAGGGGAGGATCCTGGCAAACAGGTTTATCGAGAGACAGAGATAAAAAAGAGAAACGGGCGGGAGAGCCTGGTGGGGGGCGGGAGTGCGAGCGAGGGGAGGAGAATGGAGGGGGAGGCAAGACAGAGGCAAGGAGTGTGGCAAATGGTTGGAGGGAAGCCGGATGGGGCGGGAGAGCCTACGAGAGAAGCACACAGTCCTCGGAAAGTAAAACATGAAAAAAAATGTACATGAAATGAAGGAAATGGCAGAAGACAAAATAGAAACAAGACAGTGGCAGCAAGTCAGTAATTGGAAAAATGTAAAGCGGAAGTAATTAAGTAGTCATCCGGTATGACTCACGAAAGGGCCCGGATTGAAAACAGCTGAAACGTGAACTTCGTAGTGGGTTCGCTTCAGTGCATGTATGACAGGAAATAACATCGTATTTCTACACTGCTAAAAAAAAAAAAGTAGTAAATGAATATCGTGAAAGGTGGGCACAGAGATGTTCAAGCAGGCACAGTGTGGCGAAGAGCAAGTGATGCGTGGTTAATGGCAGCGGGCAAGTGATGCGTGCCTCAGGGCAGGGGGCACTAAAATGTGATGTGAACAAATGCGTGAGGGCAGGGGGCACTAAAGTGTGATGTGAACAAATGCGTGTGCCTCGCGCTGAAGCTTTAAACAAAAAGCGTGATACACCTCAGCTAAAAATCATGATAAATAACAACACACATTAGAAGTGAAACTGCAAGTACAGAAGGACCAGCTTTGCTTGTTTAAAACTCCCACTTCAGGCAGATGAGTGTAATGTGTAAAGCGTCTTGTGCACATGAGCAGATCGGAGTCTGGAAGCAAATACAAAGAAGAGGAATGACTGAGGCGCATTGGTGTGAAGCACATCAAAGGGCTTCTCCTCCCCTAATTAGCCGTTCTGGGGAAACTGAAAGTACGGCCGGCCTGCGGCCGGCCATGAATAATTAGGGGAGGAGAAGCCCTTTGATGTGCTGGGCTGGCTGGCCCTGAATGCGCGTGCATGTTATCACGTGGTTCACGGGCACTGCAAGAAAACCGCGGCTGAAAGCCCTTTGGTTTGAAGAGAAAATAGCCGACTTGAATTCTCCCCATTTCCCATTCCTGCGGAATGGTAAAGGCTCGACCTAAAAATGGTCTTAAGTGGCTAGCAGTTTCTAAACAGCCAAGAAATGCTGAGCCAAATGACTCTGACTCCTCTATGCAAGAGGAGTGCCAGGATGGGCAACCTAAGCAGGAGTCTGCCTGTGCCCATCCAGTTACAGTCCCGGACGTTATATAGTCCAATGTCTCAGCATCGATGCAGCAGATGCAGGAGGTATCTGATAGAGATTTCTAGCTGCAAATTCCTTACTTTTGAATTTCCCAGGTGTCAGGCAGGATGCAGAAACTTTTGCTGAGCAATACCCACGTTGGGTGGCTTCATTCGGCTCCGCGTGACATCGTTGGCGTCGGTAATGATGCCACCGTGCCTATATAGGAGCTACTCAGACGCGCAGACGTCAGTTCTTTTCTTACCGTGACAGTTAAGCGGCGATCCGGGAAGAACCCTCTGCTGCTTTTGTGTGAGGGATGTCTTTGAGAAAGACAGATTTCAAGCTGTGCGGGACTTGTTCCCACATAATGTCGGTAACTGATCCCCACCGCATATGTCTTTGGTGTCTTGAGTGCAGCCACGATACAAAGTTGTGTTCAGACCGTTGGGCGATGGCTCCGAAGACCTTGAGGGAGCAGGCGATGAAGTTACTCGCAGCCCGGCACTCCACACTGTCCAGCGAGACTCCGAGTAGGTCACGGTCCCGATCAAAGAAGAGGAGGTCGCGGGACCACTCCCAGAGCCCTAAGTCCTCTTCATCCCATTCGAGGTCTTCGGGACACTCGGAGAAGAGGCATAAAAAGAAGAAGTCCAAGTAGACTTCGGCTTCACCTTGACTGGCGTCCGTCGTCTAAAGAGTTAAGGAATATCAACGCTCTCGGCATGGTTCCACGTAGCAAGAGCCAGAGTGACCTTCGCACCTCCTCCCCTTTACGGGAGCTTGGGCGACTCCCGCTCAGTTAAAAGAGTTTTAATAGGCCATGTGCTACATATTTGAGTGTAACGACCCCACTGGTAAGCCTTCGGGCCCACCAGCGGGACCGGTTGGGGCACCATTGGGTTTGATGCCATCGACTACAGCCACGCCGCTGGTGGGGCCTCAGGGATCCGATCCCGGATCCGGTTTGACGCCGATCGTGCCACCGTGACCTTCCCTGGTGTCAGACCCGAGGTCGGTGCCTGAAACGTCACTGATGCCCGTCGGTGTCGCAAGCCCCATCCTCACCCCTGACGACACGGAGCCGGAATAACGTCGGCTGATTCTGAAGTCGACAGAACCCAGAGTTTCTATGGTGTCGCCGGAAGCACTTTGAGGATGTGCTAGGCTCAGGAGAAGATTGGAAGGGGTCTGGGGACCCTCTTGAAACCTAGTCTCTGAGGAAAATTTGAACTGGTATGGGGAACTTGGGGAGGCCAGTGGACGGGATACTTCTCCAGATACTGGCATGCTTTCTCCGCCAACTGTGGCTGCGGAGGAAGGGGTATCCTATGCAATGGTGGTTTAGAGGGCAGCCTAGGTTCTTTGACTGGAGATGCCCTCGGTGCAAGTCAGGACTAGTATCCTGACTGCGGGCTTCAACCTGGGGTTCCACTTCTAAACCATTGTTGCCTTTTAATAAGGCACACACGGACGTACGTCTAGGAACCTGGTCCAAACCTAGCACAGGGTCTCCTGTGAATAGAACAATTGCACACTGCCATCGCGCAGTGCCAGGTGACCTGAAGTTCCTCAGCCAACACCCCATCCCAGAGAGTTGGTGGTGTAGGACTCTACATCCCAAGGTGCATTCCCTTCTGTCCCTCCGGATAGGAATCCAAGAGGCTGGATTCTTTTGGAAAGAAGTTGTTTTCTTCTTCCAGGCTGGCATTGCTGTCGGTGAATACCACATGCTTATTGGGTCATTTATCCCATTCCCTTTGGGAGAAAGTTGCACAAGTGCTGCCACAAGTCCCGGAGGAGGCCGGGGCTGTGCTGTCCCAAGCTGTCAAGGAAGAACGAGATGCCGCAAAATTTACCATACGGTGCGGCCTAGATGTGACCAATTCACTGGGTAGATCGATTTCAACTATAGTGGCCTTGAGGCGCCACACCTGGCTTCAAACTATTGGCTTCTCAGGTGATGTTCAAGCCAATTTGATGGACAGGCCCTTTGATGGAACCCATCTTTTTGGGAAAGAGGCAGACTCGGCCCTGGTCAGGTACAAGGACTATCGAGCTACTGCCAGATCATTGGGCCTCTCCTCCACCCACCCCCCGTGGACAGGCTTCCTTTCACCCTTTTTGGGGTGACAGAAGGGGTTACCAACTGCATCAGCCCTATCCCAGCCACCATCCTGCAAAGACTGCCCAAGCTGTACTAGGACCTGGACGCGGTGCATTCAGAGCTCGGGGATGGAGGTTAGAAGTTGTTGACCACCCTGCCCCCTGCAGCTGCAGCCTCCAAGCACTCCTAGGCTTATTCTGCAGGACCACACTACTCCAGTATGTGGGAGAATTCTTCATCATCTCCCCAAATGGAGATCCATAACATCAGACAAGTGGGACTTGCAGATAGTCAAGGTGGGCTATTCTCTGCTTTTTCTTTCTTTCCTCCTCTTATTCTGCCAAATCAGGAACAGCAGATGGAGGATCATTTAAAGTTGCTCCAAGAGGAAGTTATGACTCTCTTGGCCAAGGGAGCTATAGAAAGGGTCCCCATTTCAGAAGTAGACTGTGGCTGTTATTCCCGTTACTTTATGATTCCGAAGAAGAACAAGGGGCTACAGCCCATTTTAGATTGGACAGTCAATGTCTGCCTCAAAAAGGAGAAATTCAAAATGCTCACTCTGGCTCAGGTCTTGTCTGCCCTAGACCAAGAAGACTGGATGGTAGCGTTCGATCTGCAGGACGTGTATTTTCACATTCCCATCCTGCCGGGCCACAGGCGTTACTTGCGGTTTAAGGTAGGCTACAAGCACTTTCAGTTTACTCTGCTGCCCTTCGGCCATACCAATGCCCCTCGGGTATTTACCAAGAAGATGGTGGTGGTCTCAGCTCATCTGTGCAGGTTACGGGTGTCAATCTTCCCCTACTTCGACGACTGGTTCTTGAAGGTGTCCTCGCCCCAGTCAGTCATCTTTCACCTTCAGACGACAGCGAACCTTCAACATTCTCTGGGGGTTCTCTTATAAACTCGCCTAAGTCACACCTGATTTCTTCTCAGATCCCCCCTTTCATCATAGCTGTTCTGGGCACAGTGCAGATTCAGGCTTATCCTCCCGAGCAGTGGATCCAGGATATTCAGGCTATGATTCAGATATTTCAGCCTCTATCCTGGATTTCAGTGAGACTGACTTTGAGGCTGTTGGGCCTCATGGCCTCCTGCATCCTGTTGGTAAGACACTCCAGATGGCTTATGCAGGCTTTACAGTGGTGATGTAATTTGGCAGCGATCGGGGTTAGCATTTAGCTGAATCCATCTTGTATTCGGCAGCCATCTTGTCTGCCATGTGCTCATCATGTGCTCTGTCCTTCCTTTCTGTTGTTTACTCTTGCGCTCTGCTCATACACAGACTATATTTAGGCTCTGCTACTCTGCACATGCACAGAGGAGATTATAACTGTTAATACACATGTTCTAGTTTGTAACTGTCAGGATATTTGTACCGTAATTAGTATACTGCTAAGCTCCACCCTACTGTTGAATGTACATTTCTGTATGACCTTTTATGTATGTAAACCTTCTGTTCTGTACTTGTACCGCCTTCTTCTGAGCCCCTGTGTGGGTATAAAAGGAGCATGCTCCTTCTGTCCTGGCTGAGGCTCACCCCGACAGTGGGACTTGAAGTTCCAATGGGCACAGCATCAGGGAAATCTCACCAATGTGGTTCAGATCTCGAAAGGAACTGCAAAATATCTGCAGTGTTGGTTAACGAACTGCAAGTGGCTCTACGACAGACCTCTCTCCCTTCCCCAACCAGATTTTACAGTCATGACAGATGCATCACTTCTGGGAGGGGGTTGCCATCTGGGAGAGGGTGGCGATCAGGGGACACAGGACTCCGGCCGAGACAGGGCTTCACATAAATTTATTGGAGCTCTGAGCGATTCAGTTGCCATTGAAAGCATTTCCGCCCTCTGTCAAGGGGAAGCTTGTGCAGGTGTTCACGGACAACACCACCATCATGTGGTACTGCAACAAACAGGGTGGGGTGTGGTGGGGTCGTGGACCCTTTGTCGAGAGGCTCTTTGTCTCTTGACATGGCTGGAACAGCATGGCATAACCCTGGTGGTTCAACACCTGGCAGGCTCTCTGAACGTCAGGGTGGACAAACTCAGCCGTCGATGCCTAGCCGATCACGAATGGCGTCTCCAGTTGGGTGTGGCGCAAGGTCTCTTTCAGCAGTGGGGAGAACCTTGGTTGGATCTGTTCAGCTTTTAGAGAAAACGCAGTGTCAGCAGTACTGCATGCTGGAGTTTCCAAGGCGGCTATTACTCTCCAATGCTTTTGGTCGCGAGTGGAGCTCAGGCCTGTTGAACAGCTTTCCGCCCATACCACTCCTGCCCAGGGTTCTGAAGATGATCAGGAGTGACTGGGCCCAAGTCATTCTTGTGACTCCGGATTGGGCGAGGAGGGTCTAGTATCCAGACTTTCTGAGAATCAGTATTGATCCTCCAATCAGGCTGCCCCTTCGGGAGGATCTTCTGTCACAGCAGCAGGGGAGAGCTCTTCAACCAAACCTGTCAACTCTGCGCCTCCATGCGTGGAGTTGATAGCTTTTGACCTACCTCCTGAAGTCTGTAACGTTATTCTAGCGACCAGGCCGCCCTCCACTAAGATGGTTTATGCCTGCCGTTGACATAAATTTGTATTATACTGTACAGAAAGGTCAATTGACCCTCTTTCTGCTTCTTTTTCGACTGTACTTTTATTCATTCTAACCCTTGCCCAGCACGGCTCTGCTTTGGGAACTCTCAAGGGTTACCTCTCTGCCAGACCAGCCCTCTCTCTTCAAATCTCCTATTGTAAATAGATTTCTAAGAGGGCTGGCTCATTTATTTCTGCCCATGCCCTTTGTTATGCCGCAGTGGGAACTTAATTTGGTCCTTACCGACTTGATGTGTGCTCCCTTCGAGCCTTTGCACAATAGTCCCCTCTGGCTGTTGACCATCAAAACAGCTTTCTTAGTGGCAATTACATATGCCCGGAGGGTGAGTGAGTTGCAGGCGTTATCTTGCTCGCCTCCTTATCTTCTGTCTTTTCAGGGCTAGGTGGTGCTTCGCATCAGGGCACACTTTTTACCAAAAGTTGTGACCCCATTTCATCCAGGTCAGTCCATCACTTTGCCCACCTACTTTGCTCCACCTCATCCCTGTAAGGAAGAGGATCGTCTCCACTGGCGGGACCCCAAAAGAGCATTGTCATTCTTCCTTGACCGCAGAAAAGAGTTCCGGGTGGATGATCAACTCTTTCTGGGTTACGTGGGAGCAAAGAAGGGCAGGGCAGTGTAGAAAAGGACCATCTCTTGCTGGGTCGTTCTCTGCCTCAAGATTTGTTATGCCTTGGCAAACAAGCAGCCCCCTGAGGGATTAAAGGTCCATTCCACCAGGGAAAGGCTGTGACTATGGCCTTGGCTCAGAATTTCCCAGTCCAATGCATCTGTCAGGCAGCAATGTGAGCTTCCTTGCACACCTTTGCAAAACATTATCGCCTTGATGGCCAGGTGCGCAGGCATGGGCATTTTGCCCGTTCAGTACTGCAAGACTTTTTAGTTCAGGATATGGGTCTGCAACCCACCGCTGGAATCATATGGCTGGGGTATCTGATTCAAAGGTAAGGAATCTGCAGCTTGAAGTCTCTATCAGATGAACAAGTTACTTACCTTTGGTAACACAATATCTGGTAGAGACTCAGTTTAGCTGCAGATTTCTTCTAGCCCCCCATGCCTCCCCGCTTTGCAGACTGATATTGTAGGACTAGGGTTGTTTTCCCCCTTTCAGGGCCCTAGGTTTCCACACAGCTATGTCACTTTGTGGCTCTGCATTTCTGGTGTGGAAAAAATTAAAGGTACTGATGTTCACACGCCTGGGTGGCACCTATACAGGCACTGTGACATCAAAATCAATGCTGATGAGGTGGACGACATCATGCGGAGCTGAATGGAGCCACCTGACGTCGCGTGCAAGGCATATTGCTCAGCAAAAGGTTCTGGATCCAGCCTGACGCCTGGGAAATTCAAAGGTAAAGAATCTGCAGCTAGATAGAGTCTCTACCAGATAATGCGTTACCGAAGGTAAGTAATTTGTTTTGTAAGTCAGTCAATTGTTACCTCTTTTCAGAAATTAATACATTATTTACCTTCTTACCCAAGAAAGGAACCCCAAGTTGCTAAGGGACGCTGGCCTCAATCTGTGAAATGTATTCCTCCTCTAAGAAATCATCGGCTGAGGCGTCTCAGTCTCAAGGGCCTCCTATCTCTGTTTTCTTGTCAGTCTTTGATGGTCCCGCCTCAAAAATGAAGGTATCTTTTTTCAGATGATTTCCTTCACAAACTCCTCTCAGATTATTTGTCAGATTCTGAAATTTCCTATTCAGTTATTGCCAACGACACCGATAATGAAAATGCAGGGGATTCAAGTTTTCCTCAAAATTCAGACAATTTCCCCACAACTCTATCTGAAGTACAACTGGACTCAGTGGGCTCTCCATATTTTGACCCAGATATAATCTGTCACTCAAGTCAGGCAAATGGGTCCCTTTTGCTCCCATTCCCACTTTCTATACCATCGGATTAGGAGACCAATGGATAAGTCAAACCGTAATAACGTCATTGTGGAGTGTCGAAACTTATTCCACACAAGCTATCCTCTACACCAAATACAGACCCAGCTATGGTCGCTTTTCTTTCTGAGGAAGGAAAGGATATTAAAAAGGGGATTGATAAAGCTCTTCAGCAATACCAGGATAAACTCTTAGATGTCCTTGGCCCTTTGACTAGCATTATGGAGATTTCTGAGCATCTAGCTCTCACTGGCACTCCAATTTATTCACCACTTTTCAAAGGTTGGAGTCAACAGTCTATTCGCCTCTTGGGTAATGCTAACCCTGCACTATCAGTGGAGAGGAGAAAGACTATTCTGTACCCTAAACTGGCTGACATGTCAGACAAAGAAATGGGTTCTGATGTGGAGGGTCATCTCTTTGAAAATCATTTTGTAAAATACATTTCTGCTTACGGCCACACTTATGCCTCTCTGGACCAGGCACAACAAAATCTGAAGATAGCTTTTTTGCCTTCCATTTTTTAGTGCAAAGCCAGACAAAAAAAGAGCTTGCTCTTCCAGCAATTACCAGCAGAACTCCTATTGACTATTCTTCTGTGTGATCCTGGATAGAGCGATAAACCAGGACGCGCTCCTTTCTACCCACAGAAAAGAAATAACTTTGGAGGTTGCTTTCACAGAGGCAGAGGTAGCGCCACCACAACACAGGTAGGCCATGTACTTTAAATCTTTTTTTCCAGGCAAAGTTGGGTGGTAGACTCCCTCTCTTTTTTGACCACTGAAGACTAATTGCATCAGACCAATGCGTTTTGTAGAAAATTCTATAGTATTGGATAGGATTTTACTCCACGGCACATCAACAAGTTCCAGCTCGTTCAATAGTTTTCAGCGCTCTGGGATCTAAGCTAATGTCCCAGGAGGTCAAAGAAATGTTATCGAAAAGAGCAATACAGGAAGTATCAATCCAATCCTTCAATTTTCTCAGCAACCTTTTCCTGGTAAGGAAAGTAGACATAGGTTTTTGTCCTGTAATCAATCTCAGGACCCATAACAGATTTGTTTTGTACAGCCATTTGAAGATGGAAGGGATACTTTTCTCAAGGGATCCCCTTTAACAACACAACTGGACAATAAAAATAGATCTCAAGGCCTACCATTCATCACACTCATTCTTGTTACTTTCAATTCGTTAGGAAGGGTCACAAATACCAATTCCTCTCTATACACTTCAGACGTTCATCAGCAGCCTATTGCTTCTCCAAACTTCTGAAACCAGCGGTAGCCTTGTTACGCCTTTATGGGGCACGCCCAATTATACACATTGGATTATATGTTGATTGCAACAAGGCTGTGTTGTGGGTCCTGTTGCATCGGGCTGGCTATGCGAAATCACGCCTCTGGGATGCGTAGCACAGCTGGAAATGTGTTGGTTCAGAGGAGCTGTGAGACTGCGATTCGGGCGTCAGCGTAGAGGCTGCAGAGATACGAGGACTTTAAAACCCAGCGTAGTACAGTTGAAAATACCACCTCCTAAGTATTCCCCAATTCAGTTTGTCATGCATCAACAGAATACACCATCATTCATTTCTATCAGTGTAATTCATTACATTCAACTAGATGCGTAGAGGTAGTGTTATTTTCAGCAATACTAGGCTGGTTTTTAAGCACTGTTCACATTTGGTGGAAATGTAAATAACGTGGGATCAAATATTGTGAAATCTGTATGCACTGGTTTTTTTTTCATGCTCTAAAAGTATATGATAGACACTAAGAAATTTTGTAGAAATGTGATGAATGTGATGACTGTAAATTGTGAATAATTCGTTTTCATCATGTTAATTGATTTCTTGATCATTTTGTAAATAATTGTTAATTGTTTCAGACAAGGCTTTGTCATATATATATATATATATATTGTTAAAAGTAGACTATCCTTGCTGAAATATAAGGACCCAACCCCAGGCTTGCTATAACTTGCCAAAAGTGTCAGTTTCAGAATTGCAATGTAAAATCCGACTTCACCATTAGTTATGATTTTAAATTGTGATTCTAGAGACATTAAACTTGAAAGTTTATCTATTTCCATTTGGAAATTGCACTTACCAGATATAACAAGGTAACTCTACTGTTGTCCTATAGGAGAGATAGTCCTTGCAGTAGTGAAAAACGAATGTAGGCATTTTTCAGTACCAGTACATGTAAAACTTTAAAGTACATGTCCAGCTTTTTAAATACACTGCACCTTGCCCTTAGGATTGTCTAGGGCCTACCTTAGAGGTGACACATTTATTAAAACAGAAGGTTCAGGCCTGGCAAAAGATTTATTTTTCCAGGTCAAAATGGCAGTTTAAAACTGCACACACAGGCTGTGCAATGGCAGGCCTGAGACTTGTTTAGAGGGCTACTTAAGTGGGTGGGACAATCAGTACTAAAGGCCTACCAATAGTATTTCATTTACAGGCCCTGGGTACATGTAGTGCACTTTACTTTCGGACTTAGAATTTGCCAGTTGGGTAAAGGCCAATGTTACCATGTTTTAAGGGGATCACTGACAGAATTTCGACCTCATAAATATCGACCTACAAGAATATCGAGTCAATAATATCAAGGGCAAAAATATCGACATCCTATCTACAACATGGTAAGTACAAAAATATCGAAAAAATAATATAGATGTAAAAAATATCGATGTTAAAAATATCGATTTTTTTTCTTTTAATATATAAATGTAAAATTAAGTATATAACACTAATAAATAAAATATACATATTTAAAAGTATCTAATAATGTTTAAAATTAATAAATAATACATATGTTATGTTATGTTAATTGGGTTCTTCTATAGCGCAACGGCTGTGTGATCCTGGATAGAGCGATAAACCAGGACGCGCTCCTTTCTACCCACAGAAAAGAAATAACTTTGGAGGTTGCTTTCACAGAGGCAGAGGTAGCGCCACCACAACACAGGTAGGCCATGTACTTTAAATCTTTTTTTCCAGGCAAAGTTGGGTGGTAGACTCCCTCTCTTTTTTGACCACTGAAGACTAATTGCATCAGACCAATGCGTTTTGTAGAAAATTCTATAGTATTGGATAGGATTTTACTCCACGGCACATCAACAAGTTCCAGCTCGTTCAATAGTTTTCAGCGCTCTGGGATCTAAGCTAATGTCCCAGGAGGTCAAAGAAATGTTATCGAAAAGAGCAATACAGGAAGTATCAATCCAATCCTTCAATTTTCTCAGCAACCTTTTCCTGGTAAGGAAAGTAGACATAGGTTTTTGTCCTGTAATCAATCTCAGGACCCATAACAGATTTGTTTTGTACAGCCATTTGAAGATGGAAGGGATACTTTTCTCAAGGGATCCCCTTTAACAACACAACTGGACAATAAAAATAGATCTCAAGGCCTACCATTCATCACACTCATTCTTGTTACTTTCAATTCGTTAGGAAGGGTCACAAATACCAATTCCTCTCTATACACTTCAGACGTTCATCAGCAGCCTATTGCTTCTCCAAACTTCTGAAACCAGCGGTAGCCTTGTTACGCCTTTATGGGGCACGCCCAATTATACACATTGGATTATATGTTGATTGCAACAAGGCTGTGTTGTGGGTCCTGTTGCATCGGGCTGGCTATGCGAAGTCACGCCTCTGGGATGCGTAGCACAGCTGGAAATGTGTTGGTTCAGAGGAGCTGTGAGACTGCGATTCGGGCGTCAGCGTAGAGGCTGCAGAGATACGAGGACTTTAAAACCCAGCGTAGTACAGTTGAAAATACCACCTCCTAAGTATTCCCCAATTCAGTTTGTCATGCATCAACAGAATACACCATCATTCATTTCTATCAGTGTAATTCATTACATTCAACTAGATGCGTAGAGGTAGTGTTATTTTCAGCAATACTAGGTTAGTTTTTAAGCACTGTTCACATTTGGTGGAAATGTAAATAACGTGGGATCAAATATTGTGAAATCTGTATGCACTGTTTTTTTTTTCATGCTCTAAAAGTATATGATAGACACTAAGAAATTTTGTAGAAATGTGATGAATTTGATGACTGTAAATTGTGAATAATTCGTTTTCATCATGTTAATTGATTTCTTGATCATTTTGTAAATAATTGTTAATTGTTTCAGACAAGGCTTTGTCATATATATATATATATATATATATATATATATATATATATATATATATATATATATATATATATATATATATATATATTGTTAAAAGTGGACTATCCTTGCTGAAATATAAGGACCCAACCCCAGGCTTGCTATAACTTGCCAAAAGTGTCAGTTTCAGAATTGCAATGTAAAATCCGACTTCACCATTAGTTATGATTTTAAATTGTGATTCTAGAGACATTAAACTTGAAAGTTTATCTATTCCCATTTGGAAATTGCACTTACCAGATATAACAAGGTAACTCTACTGTTGTCCTATAGGAGAGATAGTCCTTGCAGTAGTGAAAAACGAATGTAGGCATTTTTCAGTACCAGTACATGTAAAACTTTAAAGTACATGTCCAGCTTTTTAAATACACTGCACCTTGCCCTTAGGATTGTCTAGGGCCTACCTTAGAGGTGACACATTTATTAAAACAGAAGGTTCAGGCCTGGCAAAAGATTTATTTTTCCAGGTCAAAATGGCAGTTTAAAACTGCACACACAGGCTGTGCAATGGCAGGCCTGAGACTTGTTTAGAGGGCTACTTAAGTGGGTGGGACAATCAGTACGAAAGGCCTACCAATAGTATTTCATTTACAGGCCCTGGGTACATGTAGTGCACTTTACTTTCGGACTTAGAATTTGCCAGTTGGGTAAAGGCCAATGTTACCATGTTTTAAGGGGATCACTGACAGAATTTTGACCTCATAAATATCGACCTACAAGAATATCGAGTCAATAATATCGAGGGCAAAAATATCGACATCCTATCTACAACATGGTAAGTACAAAAATATCGAAAAAATAATATAGATGTAAAAAATATCGATGTTAAAAATATCGATTTTTTTTCTTTTAATATATAAATGTAAAATTAAGTATATAACACTAATAAATAAAATATACATATTTAAAAGTATCTAATAATGTTTAAAATTAATAAATAATACATATGTTATGTTATGTTAATTGGGTTCTTCTATAGCGCAACGGCTACTCCAGTCGGAGTGTCCCGGCGCTTTGGCGAAGAAGTCCTTTAATGGAAAGGAAACATAACTGCAAAAAAAGAAACAGCAAAATTAACTAGTAAAAAGCCAAGTTTTTAATGCCTTTCTAAAAGACATCAGACTGGGGGCCTGTCTAAGAACAATAGGAAGTTCATTCCAAGCGCGCGGGGCCAGGTAGTGGAAAGAACGCCCCCCTTGTCTGGTTCGCTTGATGGATGGAACGACCATTTTAGACAGGGAGGCAGATCGCAGAGTTCTGCTCGGATTGTAAAGAGCAAGGCGCTTTCTAATATACCTAGGGCCTGAATCATGAAGGGCCTTGTAGGTTAGCGTCAGGCTTTTGAAGAGAACCCTCTTGGCTATAGGGAGCCAGTGCAGTTCCTTCAACAAGTTAGAAGCCCTAGCTCGTCTAGGGAGTCCGTAAATAGCCCTGGCGGCTGAATTTTGGACTACCTGAAGTCTCCTTACGAGATATTTTGGGAGTCCTAGATAGAGGGCATTTGCGTAGTCCAAACGCGACCCGATAAGTGCTTGGACAATGACCCTTCGATGGTTCACAGAAATCATGGGGAGAAATTTCCTGAGCATCCGCAGGATTCCAAAGCATTTCCCCGAAAGACAGGCTATTTGAGGCCCAAAGGTTAACTCATTGTCAACAATGATACCTAGGTTTTTAGCCTTGGTACTTGCATTAGCTGGAGGAAACAGGTCTTGAGGCCACCAACTTTTCCAATTTGGTTCAGAGACACAGCCGAAAAAAAGCAGCTCCGATTTATCGGAGTTGCATTTCAAGCCGTGTCTTTTGAACCAATCAAAGACTGCTTCTAAGCAGCCTCTGATACGGATCCCATCGAACACCTCGTTCTTGTTATAAGTAAACAAGAGCTGGGTGTCATCAGCGTAAGACACGATCTGAGCGCCAAACGACTCCGCAACCTCTGCAAGGGGGGCCATAAAGATGTTAAAAAGCAGGGGGCTAAGAATAGACCCCTGAGGGACCCCCACTTCCAGGGTTGCCATAGCTGCGGAGTGAGGTGGCACCCAGATCGTTTCTCGACGGCTGGCTAGAAATGATTTAAGCCAGTTCCACACCGTCCCCCTGAGGCCACAATCCCAGAGTCGAGTTAGGAGGGTATCATGGGGAACGGTGTCGAACGCCGCCGACAGGTCTAACATGACCAACATGGCCTTTCCTCCAGTATCTAAAACCTCTCTGATGGCGGTGGTGACTTCAAGTAGTGCTGTCTCTGTGCTGTAATTCGCACGAAACCCAGATTGAGTAGTGTGCAGCAAGTTGTTATTCTCGATGAAGTCAGAGATAGATCTGTGCACGTGTCTTTCCGCCACCTTTGCCAGAGCGGGGAGGAGAGAGATAGGCCTATAGTTGGCATGTATGATGGGATCCAAAGTTGTTTTTTTTATTAGTGGAAGGATGAGGGCGCTCTTCCAAGCCTGAGGGACTATGCCAGAAGACAATGAGGAATTGAGAATGGAATTAATGGGGCCGTTTAGCACAGGGGCTATTTTGTTGAGGCAAGAGACCGGGCAGGGATCTAAAGGAGAGCCCGATTTCAAGCCTGTCAGATGGTCTAATGAGGCAGCAAGGCTTAGATGTGGGAATTCCCAGAGAGTGGGTTGAAAGGAGGAGGGGGCATCAAGATCAGCAGCCAGAGGCTGTTTGGAATAAGTAGCAAGAGAGGCTTGGATAGATGTTATTTTGTCTACAAAATAATGTGCGAGTTCTTTCAGCCAAAGTTCTGAGTGAGACTGAGCAGAGATGCCTAGGGATGGAGAAGTGAAGTCCTTAACAATTTAAAAAATTTCCTTACAGGAATTATCAGATTAGTCTATCCGACGTTCAAGATAAGATTTTTTTCCACTCCAAATCATCTTGTGGTAGGATCTAGTTAGGTTTTTAAACTTTTCTTTCTCAAGAGGATTGTAGTCTTTCCTCCAGGTTCTTTCTGCTCTCTTGCAGTTTTGACGGGCTTCTCTAAGCTGAGATGTGAACCAAGGAGCGGAAGGACGTTTGTTTCCGGGTTTTGCGGCTTTCTCGGGCACGAGATCCGCCAATATAGTTGTAAGCCATTCCGTGTAATGAGCTAGATCAATTTCCACATTACCTAACAAAGTGCAAGGTGAACGTGCCATGGCCTGTAGTAGCGTCTCATTAGATAGCAGATGAAAAGGCCTGGAAAGACGTTTAGCAGAGGTAGTGGGATTAGATCTAGGGGGAGGGGCGCTTGGTAGGCTAAAAGTAATTAAGTAATGATCCGACCATAATACCGGTTGAGGAGCAAGTACGTTAATCGGAATGGTGCAAAAAACTTGGTCCAAAATATGGCCCTTATTGTGCGTAGAATCATGGATGAAAGGTGTGAGTCCTAATGTTGCTGTGACCTCCATGAGTTTCATTGTATCAGGATTTGTAGCCTCATCCATGTGTATTTTTAAATCGCCTAAGAATAGACAATGTTCAGATTTAAGACATGGGACTGAAAGTGCTACCTGTAATTCATCCAGGAAAGAGCCTAGTGGACCGGGAGTTCGATATGCAAGAATACCGGTGCATGCTTGATGGGGAGACAAATGAAGAGTGAAGCCGAGTGCCTCGGTATCCTGAATATTGTCTATCGGGAAGGTAGTGCAGTGCAGCTGGTTGTTAACTATAATAGCCCCACCACCCCGCGCCCAGATGTTCTATCCCTCCTAATGATGGAATAATTAGGTGGGATGGCGTTGACTAAGTCAGGGGCCGAGGTATCACTAAGCCATGTCTCAGTGAGAAAAAGGCAGGATATATCGGAATTATCGAGCAAATTCCATATATCTAGCGCGTGACAGTCTAGAGAACGTGTATTAAGGAGTAGACAGGTGGTAATGATCGGAGGATGAGTCAGTTTTGGTTTGTTATATATAGGAGCGCGCCAACCACAGACATTGCAACCTTTTCTAAGGAGGCGACGGCCTGGAAAAACAGAGTGGCAGCGACCTACCGGAGGACGGAGATTAGAGAGGGTCTCTGACGAATAAGAGAGACACATAGCTAAAACTGACAAAAGTAAGGTACCAGCCAAAGGAAAGTGCCAGCCAGCCGTCCTGCCCCGTCTGCTGCCGGAACGCTGACGGGCGCAGACGGGCAGGACTCTGGCACGACTCAGGCACAGAGAAGGCACCACCTTACGCGTCACCGCTGCGCGTTGAAAAAGGTGGAGCTTTAAGTAGGCCGGCGGAAGTGAAGAGAACCAGGCGCCACGACCCGCACCAATATGGCGGCGTCAGGCTTCAGTAGTTATACCAATATGGCGCTCCCTCACCACCCCAGAACCGGGCCCGTAAAACAGCGGTGGTAAAATAAATTTTACGTGCAAGTGAGGGCCAGGAGAAGCGCTAAGGCACACAAGGTGGAAGCAATTTAAAATTTCAAATACACGAAAGAAAAGAAAATGCAGCGCTATGTAAGCAGTCTTAAAATCACCGCGTTAGCGCAAAGTCGCACAGTCCTTGAAGCGCAGAATACGCAGCCTAACCTTAAGGCACCTATTGCCAGGAGGATTCGTCAGCAGGTTCCGCCTTAAGTAGGCCGGCGGAAGTGAAGAGAACCAGGCGCCACGACCCGCACCAATATGGCGGCGTCAGGCTTCAGTAGTTATACCAATATGGTGCTCCCTCACCACCCCAGAACCGGGCCCGCAAAACAGCGGTGGTAAAATAAATTTTACGTGCAAGTGAGGGCCATGAGAAGCGCTAAGGCACACAAGGTGGAAGCAATTTAAAATTTCAAATACACGAAAGAAAAGAAAATGCAGCGCTAATACATTAATTAAATATATACACTAAATATATAATATATATGTACTGAACAATAAGTATTAATAATTATTTTACTAATTTATAAATTATTAAAATATATTCTAATTTACTAATACATTTACAAACATAAAACAATAACATAAATAAAATGTAAGTAATATAAAACATAAAATATACATTTAATTGTTTTACAATTATTTATATAAAACGTTGGATAGCGTAAGGGTAAAAATTACTATTACTACTCCAGAGAGTCAACAGTAGGGAAAAGGTTTGATAGCGTAGGGGTAAAATTACTATTCCCACTCCAGAGAGTGCAACAGTAGGGAAAGCGTTGGATAGCGTAGGAGTAAAAATTACTATTCCCACTCCAGAGAGTGCAACAGTAGGGAAAGCGTTGGATAGCGTAGGGGTAAAAATTACTATTCCCACTCCAGAGAGTGCAACAGTAGGGAAAGCGTTGGATTGCGTATGGGTACAAATTACTATTCCCACTCAAGAGAGTGCAACAGTAAGGAAAGCGTTGGATAGCGTACGGGTAAAAATTACTATTCCTACTCCAGAGAGTGCAACAGTAGGGAAAGCATTTGATAGCGTAGGGGTAAAATTACTATTCCCACTCCAGAGAGTGCAACAGTAGGGAAAGCGTTGGATAGCGTAGGGGTAAAAATTACTATTCCCACTCCAGAAAGTACAAGAGTAGGGAAAGCGTTGGATAGCGTAGGGGTAAAAATTACTATTCCCACTCCAGAGAGTGCAACAGTAGGGAAAGCGTTGGATAGCGTAGGGGTAAAAATTACTATTCCCACTCCAGAGAGTGCAACAGTAGGGAAAGCGTTGGATAGCGTAGGGGTAAAAATTACTATTTCCACTCCAGAGAGTGCAACAGTAGGGAAAGCGTTGGATAGCGTAGGGGTAAAAATTACTATTCCCACTCCAGAGAGTGCAACAGTAGGGAAAGCGTTGGATAGTGTAGGGGTAAAAAATACTATTCCCACTCCAGAGAGTGCAACAGTAGGGAAAGCGTTGGATAGCGTAGGGGTAAAAATTACTATTCCCACTCCAGAGAGTGCAACAGTGGGGAAACCGTTGGATAGCATAGAAGTAAAAATTACTATTCCCACTCCAGAGAGTGCAACAGTAGGGAAAGCATTGGATAGCGTAGGGGTAAAAATTACTATTCCCACTCCAGAGAGTGCAACAGTAGGGAAAGCGTTGGATAGCGTAGGGGTAAAAATTACTATTCCCACTCCAGAGAGTGCAACAGTAGGGAAAGCATTGGATAGCATAGGGGTAAAATTTACTATTCCCACTCCAGAGAGTACAACAGTAGGGAAAGCGTTGGATAGCGTAGTGGTAAAAATTACTATTCCCACTCCAGAGAGTGCAATAGTAGGGAAAGCGTTGGATAGCGTAGGGGTAAAAATTACTATTCCCACTCCAGAGAGTGCAACAGTAGGGAAAGCTTTGGATAGCGTAGGGGTAAAAAATACTATTCCAACTCCAGAGAGTGCAATAGTAGGGAAAGCGTTGGATAGTATAAGGGTTAAAATAACATACTTATAAATAAACGACTTTTGTAATTATAAATAAATTAACTATTAAATAAATATAAACCATATACAATACCTATACTTAATTATAAAACACATGCTTAGCAAAATATATTTTACCTAAAATTAATATAAAATAATACCATTTAATAATATTTAATTACCAATTAATAATTAGTTATCAATTATATTATTACCAATACAATTAGTTTTAATACATTATTAATTAATTAAATTTACTTTACTTCCCACCATATTTCTCTATAAAACAACTACCCATAATATAACACATTTATCCAATAATGATTTAATTAAAAATTAGTGAATAATTATATTTAATTAACTATTAATTAAAATGAATTACCAATTAATAAAATGTATTTTATAATTCCTACTAATTATTAAATAATTAACCTTAATTAAATTACTCCCCACCCTATTCCCCTATAAACCCACATCCCGCTACAGAAAATATATATCAATTAATCAATAAAAAAATTCCAATTAATTATTAATAATTAGCAATTAATTATAATTAATTAATTAATCCTACTAATTATTAATCAACTTACCATAATTAAATTACTTCCCACCCTATTCCCCTATAAACCCACAACCCGCTACAGAACATATATATCAATTAATAAATTAAATAAAATTATTTTCCTATTATTTTCAATTAATTACCAATTAATTATAATTTATTAATTAATCCTACTAATTAATAATCAATTTACCATAATTAAATTACTTCCCACCCTATTCCCCTATAAACCCACAACCCGCTCCGGTACTAAAACATACAATTTTCTTATAAATTAATTTATTATTATATAAAATTAATACACATATAATAGTAAATATTTTAAATACTTAAATTAAACATATAACACATACATAATAAAAAACTATAAAATAATACAAATATCGATATTAGTGTCATCGAAATTAGTAACATCGATATATATGCTATAGATATTACTAACTTCGATATTACTTACATCGATATTAAGAATTTCAATATTACTTACCTTGGGTCGATATTCTGTCCTACGATATTCTTGACTTCGATATTATGCTCCTTCGATATTTCAGACTCGATATTATGGTAGGTCGATATTTCCAAGTCGATATTTTGACTGTGTACCATTTTAAGGAGAGAGCCCTTTAGCACTGGTTAGCAGTGGTAAAATGCACAGAGTCCTAAGGACAACAAAAACAAATCCAGCAAAAAGTAGGAGGAGGAAGGCAAAATGTGTGGGGGTGACGCTGGAGAAAGGGCCATTTCCAACACTCATGCCTTCGGATTATGATTTCCAAACTGCTGCATTTCGCCTATCAGGAGTAGCTCGACTACTGGTATCTTTCAAGAAACGTATGCTACTGTGTCTCCGTCCACTTTGACTAGCAGGGCTAGATGGATCATGGAACAAGCTGGTATTGAAATTTCCTTATTCGGTGCCCATTCAGTCAGGGGAGCTACGGCCTCAAAAGGTTTTGTTTCAGTTGGCCATGTGAAAGGTATCCTTAAAGCAGCAGATTGGTCGAGAGAATCCACTTTCGGAGCCTTTTATTTCAAACCAATAGAGCATGTTGCTTCTCCAATTATTACACAGCTTAATGTAAATCTCCCCCACTAACGTGATAGAAGGTGTGGATTATGTAAAGACACGAAGGCAAAGATTATCCACCCTCCTCGCCCGAATACATTTTCAGCTTAAATTCAATTGATTTACTTCAAACTGCCTTGAGATGGAGAAATATTTTTAGGGCTCTCTTTTGACTCCAGACTGCCTTGAGATGGAGAAATATTATTATGGCTCTCTTCTCTATGTTAGAGCATTTCCTGTTTTCTTTGGTTACGGTATGATTTAAGACTTTTAAGAGTGAACTATTTACATTGTTCTGCTGTTAAAGGAGCAAAGATGAGGGTGGTGGCTGCTCAGCTAAGACAATTATATCAGATTCTGGACTCAGATTGGTGGACTATGCATAACGTCACTGCAGATTTAGACAGCTGTCTTAATTCAATTTCTTTTGTTTATTACATTGCTCAGTCTAAATTAATACTATGCAAAATTCATACTGGGCTACGCTTTCATGTTAAAACAAGCTTTGTAAAAGATGTTGTGCAAAAGGGAGAAATTTGTGTCAGTCAGAGTGCAGGATGGGGCGTTTAGCTCTGTAAAAAATATGACAGTGACTGCACCCTATCCTAAGCCATTTGAAAGCACAGAAATGTGTACCATCGGGTTAGGCCCTAGTGTAGACACAAGTTCAGTGGGTTTAGGAGAGCTGTTAAGCCATTGATTGGGTAACAGGAGTGTATAGTAGTGTTTATTTGTCACACATTAAAAGGATTGGAGGTAAATCGCAGCATAAAAGAAGATGTTGCTTGTGTAGGGACAGAGAAAACATTTAAGACCTTTTTGTGGGGAGCCAGTTTTAATTTTGTTACTTATCATAAGCCCCTTGTGTACATGACGAATAGGAATGGCATGGGGAAAGCTTTGTCCAAACTAATCAGGCTGATTTCAAGAATTACATTTTGATTTGAAATATCTCCCTGAAGAAAAAAATCATTAGAACAGACTGTCTATCAAGCATTCCCATAGAATGTACTGCTGAAATATATTTAAGGGATGGACAAGAATGTGTAGTGAGACCCATAGATGCTGTTCAATCATGTGAAGGGTATATTTCTGACAAGGAGTGGTTGAGTGAGTGTGAAAGTGATACTCCGCTCCAGGTGTTGAAAAATCGTCTTATTTTAAACCTGCCACAGAGTTAAACATCTTAGTAAAGCAATGGCTCAGGTAAAATACATTGCTTGAGAGTTTCCGATTGAAAATGAAGTGATCCGCAGGCAAGATGTATTCGTACCCCCCAAAGGTTTGAAAAAAAATTGATTAACAATTTCTCCCGGTGGTCATCCAGGAATGACTCCCCAAAAAAACGCAATTTGGAATAATTGGAATCGCAAGTGGAGAAATGTAAGACAGTTGAACACTGCAGAAATTATTCCATAAGGTTGCATATGGAGGCTATGTAGTGCAAGAGACCTACCAGTCACATCTCATTATTTCCTTCTGTTTAGCAGCCATATGTGTCTTCCTCCTTTTCTAGTATTTGTCTTGAAATAATTGGTTAATTTTAGTTAGTTTTTGTTTAATTCAAAGATTGAGTGGTTAGTTTATTTCCTGCAGATTGTTTTATGAAACAATTCCTTGCATTATTATGCTTTAAGAGAAGATGATGCTTCTTTTCTGACTTGCAATACTTACGAGCCTTTCCCAAGCACAATGCTTAGTTTGTTTTTAGGTCTCGCTAGACCTATTGCTATGGAGTCGGCTTTCAAGGGAGATCGACTGGTGCACGAGCGCCGATTGCACATCGTGGAGGCGCACGCCCAGCCCCCCGGAGCCGTGCACATCTCCTATCTCAGTCAGCCATGCCTCTCTCAGTTCTCAGTCGCGCGCGCGCACACACAGGCACACACACACACTCACACACACACACACACACGTGCACACATCCCCCCCCCAACCTACTCACGGACTCACACACACACACAGTCACACACCCGCATCCACCCACTCGAAGTGGCCATCTCCTGTCTCGCTAGCCTGATGCACCCAAACACAGTGTTTACACAGTGTTTACATGTCCCCCTACTCACCGGGTTGACTCTGGACTCCCCCGCTGCTCTCCAGGCCGGTCTTTCCTCCGCAGGTGTGTAGGGTCAGCGGCTCAGGCTCGGCAGCATTGGGGCTATCCAGGACGAGTTTCCTAGACGTCCGAAGATGTGCACGCTCACAGCAGCGCGTGACTGAGTGTGCGCCCGTACAGCTGAGGTGCACGCACGCGCTGACGCAGAGACCAGGGCAGGTGCACGAGAAGAGCAGACTACAAACCCAGCTCGCTCTGCGATATCCACCAATGGGAGGCCGGATGACGTGTGTGGCTCTGGGCGCATGCGCGCAACTGGAAACACCTCTTGTCACAGCGTGCGCAGACCGGGTACCAAAATGCACAATAATGGGACCCCCGCCCCGCCCGTGGACCAGCCTGCACCGGAGAGCCCCGCGCCCGGAGCCCAGGCAGGGACAGCATGGCATCCATAGAGCACTTTGACCCGGTGACCACCAACGTGACGGCCACTAAGATCCGGATCACAGTGTCCTGCAGGTAAGACCCCCGCCCGTGCAGCTGATCCTCACACGCACCCCCTGACACAACCAGCAGCACACACACACACGCACCCCCATCAATTCCCCCTGAGATATAAACTGCCCAGCGCCCTCGCACAAAGCCCCCGGCCGTCGTCTGCTCGTCTCAGCCATGTTTACTTTCATCATTAGAGCTGGGCTTAAAATCCAGTGATGTGTTAGTTAGCTTAAAGCAGTCCCAGGGAGTCCTTTAAAACATTCAAAGGAGCATCCTGTTCACAGCGTAGAAAAAAACCAATGGAGCGAGGACCCTCCGGCGTCGAGGTAGTAGTGACTTCATAAATGACGCAGTTACATCAACGTTTATTGATAGTCAATTAGGATTTAATGTTGGTGTTTTAAGGTGAGATGTTTTTGTCCCTTACTGCTTTTTTCAAGACTTTCAGCACTTCTTTCTTTCCAATCTTCCACCAATTTAACGAATTCACAAACTGCAGATCCTCTCTGCAAGACATGAGGCTCGGAAAGAAAAGGTGTAAAGCTCCCAGAATCCCTGTATCTTGTTGCAGTGCCAGCTATGACGACAGAGTGACCAAACTTCTAGAAGCCTTGTAGAGTGATGTCACCATACACATAGCAGTGTTAAAGCTCCTTGAAGCCTGTAAACTGTTTCATATTATATGCACCATTATAGCGCTACGAAACCCTGTATGCTATTGTTAAATCACATATACAATGCCAAAGCTCCAAAAAGTCTGAATTATAGTGTAATATCAAGGGTGTTTTAAGTCTTCTGTTATGCTGGGACATCACTCACCAATTATTAAAGTTCCCAGAAGCCAGTGGGTTTGCTGTGATGTCACACAGCATGGTTCAGCTCCTAGTCCGTTTCTATCCTATTCGGATATATACACACACATCACAGGCGTGTGCAGAGCTGACACCCGTGCACCAGTTTCTATGTGCATCCTGCTGAACTGCTTGTGTGTACTTATGACGCAAGAGCCCGTGACATGGGGCAGGCTCTGGGTCCAACCCACACGTGGCTTTGTAATGAGAGCAATCTCTTCGCACCGGTGCGGTCTAGCACCCCAGTACTTTGTCATTGTAATTACAGTGATGACGACCCCGCCTGGTTTCAGCCTCACGTGTCTCCCAGCTGCATTCTATCAATTAAGCCAATAAATACTTCATGTTGGGGAGAAAAAAAAAGGAGCTGCGTACTGTCCTCACATTTGTGGCTGAGTGGCTCCCGCGTACACCTGTTGGCAGGGGGCCCTACTCTACACTACTCTCATTGTGCAAAGTCTGTACATCGCTGTAGCATTCCATTATGCACAGTGTGCCTGTTCCACTATGCACGGCTGTCCTGTGATCACAGTAGGCAGAACCCATTTGGGTACTGTCCTGTCCCGTATGCACTATCTTCTTCATACCTCTCTGTGCACTGCTGCTCTGCATGCACAGTTGTATTCCTACTCTCTGAGCACTGCTGTCCTAGGTGTTGTGTGTGGGGGTGACAGTCGTGTTCCTGCCCCTCCGTGCACTGGTCTGCATGTACAGGTTTGTCGACCCTGTCCCTCCTTGCACTGCGGCCCTCGGGGTGTTAAAGGGGCGGTGTGAACAGTCAGCCCCTGCAGGTGTGAAGTGTTTTACTCCTGCACTTCCCGTCATTGCTGCCCTGAGGGCGGTGCTAATGGCTGAACACTACAGACCCTCGTTGCACAGTTGCCTGGTGTGTAACATGTTCTCCTCGGTTAAAAGGTTGACTTTGGGAAACTTGCTTTGATTTAAAAAATGTTCATTGCGCTTAGAAATAAACACCGAGTTCTGGGTCTGGGCATTTCAAACCCCATCTGGGAGGGGCGAGCGGGCTCTGAGTCATCAAGCCCACAAGGCAAGTCACGTAAACTTTCACCTGAGTGAGCCAGAGATCGGCCTAAACTGAGCCATCTCGGGCATTAAGATATGACAGCACCTTTAGTTTTACTCAAGTGGTCAATACGTTCACCAGTGAAGTGGAAGGGCCCCGACATCTCAGAATTAAAGATACCCAATCTTCGCCTCTGGGACTGGCAGCTCTTCGCAAGGTCTGTCCATGTCCTCATTTTCAACATTCATGCTGCACGCTGCAATGAGGCCAACCCTAACTCTGTGAGGCCCGCCTCACTGTAGGCCAAGAGGAAAATACCATCAATGCTGATGCTCTCATGCAAAACATCTCCAGCCTTAAATTTCACCACATCCCAAGTGCACACCTTTGCATCTCCTAGACCAAATATAAAATGGTACACACGCAGCATTGCCCACATTGTTCATTTAATGATACAGAAGGTCAAATTGTCCAATACTCTCAAAAATAGGTCATTACAAATTGCAACTTACAGAACGATCTCAATGGCAATTTTGGTAATAAAGCAGTTTGGATGTTGTAAAAGCACAAATTACCTCACCCACTGCAGTTGCTGTATGCTTACACTCCAGTCCTGCATCTCTGACACTAGCGATCCCTCCCAAAATATGCAGCGAATTAATTTTATTTCTCACAACAATCATCCTCTTCAGTACCCCAACAGTACCAATGAATTTTGCTTGAGCCATTCTTCAGCCTCATGTTTGTCCTATTCTTAACCAGTCTTGGGTCAATCTGCCTCGGGCTCTAAACCTTTTAGGGAGGGTTCCAGAGACAAAGCCCTGGTACAGGAGGCAACTAGTAGATTGCACAATACCACACCTAAGCTAGAAGATGGATACTGCTTCATTAGCCCTGGTTCAGTGGTCCAAAGAAAGAGGTCCTATTCCAAGGCCCTGCTTCAAATTGAGATCCTTCTCCTGGGTCCTGATGACTCTTCCTTCCAATTTTATCCATTGACTTTGGATTGGCTTCATCCCACTCCATCAAAAAAACAACTCAATCTCTGAGTCTTGTTCTAACCGTAGGATTTACAAAAGCGCCAGTTCATTGCTAGTGACTCTATTTTATTGCCGACTTTGTGTTTACTCTTTTGGGAATTTTTGAATCCGGTTCCTCTTTAAACCTGCATACTACTAAAGCAAAATATTTCCTTTTTTTACCGTTGGAGGAGGTTGGTTTTACAAAAGCGACTGTTCATTGCTGGTGACTCAGGTAAGGGACATTTTCGGTGATAACAAAGATGTCATAAATGTTAAACTATAGTATGTTTAAAAAATACTTGTAAGCGCGATTTAAAATTTCTTGGTGTACGCCACTGCTCATCGCTCACAGACATGTGCTGTAGTACCTCCTGCTTACTCTGCTTATTATTCTACTAGGTCTCTACCTTTCACTGTAAATAGCTAGTATTTTTCTTGTCTCTGTCACTACCTTATAATTGTTTCTCCGTACAAACATTGTCACTCAGCACCACCACAGCTCCACTCAGCACCACCACAGCGTCACTCAGCACCACCACAGCGTCACTCAGCACCACCACAGCGTCACTCAGCACCACCACAGAGTCACTCAGCACCACCACAGCGTCACTCCGCACCACCACCGCGTCACTCCGCACCATTACAGCGTCACTCCGCACCACCACAGCATCACTCCGCACCACCACAGCATCACTCCGCACCACCACAGCATCACTCCGCACCACCACAGCATCACTCAGGGGTCCACAACATCACTATGCGCTACCACAGCATCACTGAACGCCACAGCCTCACTCGTCGCCACCAACAACATCACTTTGCACCATCACAGCATCAATCTGTTCAACCATTCAACAACAACTGGTTCAAATATGTTCTCTCAATGTTTTAAGCTTTATTACAAATGTCACAGAAAGATGTTAAAATTTCACTTCTGTTCTCGGATTTTCGTCACAATAAAATACACTGAACACAATCTTCACAAACGTTATTTACAAAAGTTTAAGCTATTTCTATTATAAATTACAATAACTTTTATTTAAGTATTAATTATTTAAAAAAAATTAAAAGCCATTGTTATTTGTAAAGCAATAAATCTAAGTCACGTAAATACAACACATATTGCATTACAAATGCTATGGGTGTCACATTTGCCAAAGTTAAAACTATTGGAATTGTAAATGACTAAGCTATTAATTTAGCTATTTTCAAAACCAACACAGAAATAAAAAAGCTTGCCATTTACAATACCAATAGCTCAAAATTTCCTAATGCGAGACCTATTGCATTGCAAATGCTTGTTATGAAGACCACTTACACTGCAGGAGACGGCGTTCTTCACTGCTTGTTCTCTGTCGTGATTCCGTGAGGCAGTTTGGCTATCACATCAAATCGCTCCCATTTCCTTTCAATTTATGGCCCAATAGGCTCTTCTGCTTACTGGCGGAAGTGTCTCTTTGCTGTGTAAACAGTTCAAAATCACAGCAGCATCTGAGAAGATTTCCTCACAGCGTGTGCTACCTTTTGCCTTTAGTACATTAACATTGGAAGAAAGTACCTTATTTCATTATATTTACACAGTGTTGTGGTCTAAACTCTTAGCAGTTGCTTTAACATTCAAAACAATGAATACTGCTGGTCTCAATTTCAAACTTAATGATGATAAAACACAAGTTTGGAATTTATAAATATTAATTTCAAAAAGCTGTTAATGTTTCAATAGGAATAGGGGCAATTGTGAAATATTGGCAAGCATGTCAAAGGTATTGTGCAGGTGTAGACTCATTGTCTGCTGGTAGTAGTAGGACATTCCATCAGGTAAAGCCTTAAATATAAGGAAAATTATGTATATGTTGCACCGTTTTCAACTAAACCGGTTAAAAGACACCAAATAAAAATGATTAGTAAATCAAAAAATCTATGGCCTCATTTATGAGGCTGTGCGTCACTTTTACGCCGCCGGTGCGTCACTTTTTGTGATGCACCAGTGGCATAAGAAATGCGCCTTATTAGGCCATATTTACAAAGTGATGCATCTAGGTAGATGCGTCACTTTGTAAACCCCTGCGCCACATTATACCTGCGCCAGGTATAATGTATGCAAGGGGGGCGTATTGATGCAAGTAAGGGTCGTAGAAGTGACGCAGTGAAATCTATGAGATTTCACTGCGTCACTTTTAGGACGCTGTTGCGTCAAAATCTTGCGCTTGCCTCATAGGAGGTGTAAGACTGACGCAGGCCCTTTCACATGGGGCTTGCCCCAAGGGAAAGGACGCAATGCTGGAGTTGCGGCACTTTTGTGACACACTCCAGCAATGCGTCACTTTTGCGCTTACAGATACGTCGGAAATACTGACGTTTCTGTAACTCCTTGCGACATGATGCGTCATACATTAAATATGACGCATCATGAATGTCACAAGGAGTGCACACTGAGAAGTGACGCATTGCTGCTTTCACGCAGCGATGCGTCATTTCTCATAAATGAGGCCCTTGTATTCTGCCAGTGCTTCCCCAGTCAGTCTAAGATATAGAGTACATTGCCTCCTCAGGACTCAGGTTTACAACCTGACATATTACCCTCATGATAAAGGTAGATTCCCATTCTAGAAAAAGGTGTAATGACAAAGTCTCCTCATATTTTTCAGATGACTCAGATGTATTTGTTTATTCACAGTATTATTTCTCTGATACTTATGATGGGTCAGATTTCAATTGGTTTTACTCTAAAAAGCAAAACATTTTTTGCCCTTCCAAGTTGTCATCTGAAAAGCCAATTCTCAGGACACCTCTGATATTTTGGATTCTGCTGGTGATTTACTGTTTGATCACAAGTTTCTTCTTCGGTTGTATGATTGAACCACAACCTCATAAATCCTGCATGTCTGAACCACGCATGCGAAATAACGAAGTTACATGAACAACGCGGATGTTAACAAAGAGGGCCCGATGTAGGTATCGAAATACTGGTCGGAAACGGCTGAAAATACCGATTTTCGGCCGTTTCTGACCGGTATTTGGATATTGATATGTAGGGGCATGTCAAAATACAGAATCAGTAATTTTACAGATTCTGTAAAATACAGAATCGGTAAAAATACCAAATCTGTATTTTGGGATGTAGGTAGCACTGAAATCAGTGCAACAGGGGTGTAAGAATTCATAATTTACCACCAACTAGAAGTTGATGGTAAATAATGAAAACCCTCTAAAAAGTATTTTTTTGCTTTTTAAACGGTTCCATGTTGCAGACATACATGCCCTTAGGGCATGTATGTCTGCAACATGTGCACCTATACATAATTGAGGGGTGCAAGAGGGTGTCAAAGTGACACCCTGCCACCCTTCAATGTTTCCTTAAATTACCGAATTGGTAAATACCGATTCGGTAATTGGCATTCATTCCTGTGGGCCTCCAGGTCCTTAAGAATGAATGGCAATTACCGAATCGGTATTTACCAATTCGGTAATTACCGAATCATTCAGATTCGGTAAATAATTCGGTAAATATACCTACATCCCGATTGCCAGTTCTTAAATACCGAATCGGTATGATGCGGTATTTAAGAATCGGTAATCTGGGATTACCTACATCGGGCCCAGAATGTCTAAACCACGTATATTAGTACCATTACATTAAAAGTGATTGAACCACGACAATTGCTACTCCGCATATCTTAATCACACATTTACGCAAACAAATGCATAATTAAAATCAATGCAATTAAAAAAAAATACTTTGCAATTTAAAAAAAACTGTAGATATTAGTTAGATAAGACTTGTTTTTACTAAAACAAACATGTAATAATTGTTATTTTCCACAACTGTACTTCATTAAATTTAATTTAGAAAGACAAACGGCATGCTAATAAGCAACTGAGGTGAAACCTCAAAAATGAAGTCCATCGTCTATTTTTACGCATATGACGAACTAGATTGGGTACTAAAGTGATGGGCAATCGAACATCGCGCAATAAAGACACTCCACACAATTCTGCTCATAGCATAAAAGGTCACTTTTATTATTAGGACAGCCAAAGACAGACTCCGCACCTTACTTTTATTAAAAACCCAAAACTTTGTACATTTCCAAAACCTTTCCCCCAACTGGTTTTCCATCACCATTCTCCAATGATTTCATTATTTTGCCAAAACTCCAAAACTGTTTTAATACCAACCAAAGTTTCCCTTCCAACTTTTCTTTCCCTTATTCATCTACCCTCCCCCAACCCCCCAGAGAGAAAGGATATATCCGCTCAAGACTATCCTATCCCCCAAAACACGCCTAAAACAACACATAACAGAAAAGGAGCACTGCCCATGCTGCCCTAAAGTGACATGTCTTGCATATATATATTTTCTTTTTTTTTTGTGAAAAAACACAAAAAACTGACAAATACAAAAAACACCCTTTTGACCAACTTAACAAAAAACAAAGGGTGGGCGGGTGGGTCAAAAACTCGCCGCCGCCGCCTCCTCACTCGCTGCGAGTGACGTAGCCCTCCCGCTCCCACCCCAAGCACTGCTAAGTCCCTCCCACGTCCCAAACCAACCAATCGCCTCCCATGGGAGGTCGCATTGTGCGAAATACCCCGGGGGGACACTGGCTCATGCCATGTCCCCCCGGGACCCATCGCGCAATAAAGACACTCCACACAATTCTGCTCATAGCATAAAAGGTCACTTTTATTATTAGGACAGCCAAAGACAGACTCTGCACCTTACATTTATTAAAAACCCAAAACTTTGTACATTTCCAAAACCTTTCCCCCAATTGGTTTTCCATCAATATTCCCCAATGTTTTTATTATTTTGCCAAAACTCCAAAACTGTTTTAATACCAACCAAAGTTTTCCTTCCAACTTTTCTTTCCCTTATTCACCTACCCTCCCCCCACCCCCCAGAGAGAAAGGATATATCCGCTCGAGACTATCCTATCCCCCAAAACACGCCACCCAGGAAAACCCCAAGTGTTTTCCTGCCCCACCCAACCTCTGCAATTTAAAAAGAGAACATTTAAACTTGTGTATTAGAACACCACAAATCAACCCCCCACAACTTTGCCAGCACATTACGCAGTTCCATTAAATAATAAGATTGGCCCATCTGCGACAGGTGCACCCCATCGCACCTGAACAAATGAAGCATCTCACTTGAAAAATGTTCATGCACCAAGACCATGATACCCATTGACTTACAGAAAACTGACATTGCTCTGTTCAATTTTCGACTGGCTTTTTCCACCGCTGAGTGTATTCTAGCCCCTCTCCATTGGTGCCTATATACAAATTCAGTCCACAAGACCATTGTTCCAACCCAATTATTTTTTATAACTGCTAGATCCAACTTCATTTGTTTTATCACGGTGAGGCCTGACAATTCCACTAAGTCGTTCTCTCCCAAGTGTAGAACTAGCAGATCAGGGATTCCCCATTCAGCAGACAGTTTTGACAGCAAAGGGAAAAGGTCCTTCCATCTCATACCACCCACACCTTTCCACAAAACTTCGTGATCTTTCCCATACAAACCCAAACCCCTTCCACAGATTTGCTGTTCTGCAAAAATTGATGACCATTTAACCAAGGAATGGCCCACAATCCATGTTTGTTTTTTCCGGGGGAAATCCAAAACTCGACCTAATGATAAAAATCCCACAATTAACTAATATACGTAAGAGGAATGCATTTCATAACTGAACATATCTGTAACAGCAGTTGGACTTCCACCTCCCAATGCGCTGTATCTCCTCCCTCCCCCAGCCCAATCTGGCAGCCTCCGTTGCAGCTCCTATTCTAAAGGAATATGTCCCAAAGCATTTAGGATTTCCCCCCACCAATGAAAGCCCTTTTCTCAGTACAGGTAAAAACTGATAACCAGACAACTGTCCCCCCTGCTCATGGCAAAAAATCACACCAGAACGGAAAACATCTGACTTTAAAAAGGAATCCCACTCCTCCAACGGGCAACAACCCACCCCCCCCACTCGCTCTCAACTGAACCCAAGTCCCAACCCCTCTTTGGTCTGTCTTTGACTATCTCAACCTGATCCGTAAAACATCCCCATTCACAACCAGTATGTCCGATGTCTGAATCCCAGACTAATTTCTTAACCCTAACAGTTCTGAAACCCGAAAAGCCCCGAAGAACAACCATACCATGCACAACTTGAACCTAACTAATTCGCTGTAGCAGTAACTAGGCAAAACATTTAAAATCCTTCACAACAACGCAAAAGTAATAGGTTCCCTCAAAGATTTAAAAGCAACTTTGCTACGCCCAAACCCCTTCAGCATCTTCCTCAACAAAAACCCCACCTGAGTTACCTTACCCAACAATAACTGACTGTAAAAGGAAATACCCGCAAGCTTGCCGGAAATCGTTGTATGTGACAAACCTTTGTCTAACAATTGTAATACAACATTTTACATAAACTGTTCATTCTCCACTGCTGCGCCATCCTGATCGTGTGCCAAAGCATAAGATAAAAATTCAGACCACGCTTGCTGGTAACTCCTGCGCGTGGACTTAACAATGGACTGCTCCACCAATGCCACAATCCTCACTCCCCCAGGTCCCAGATGGTCATGGAATCGCCGTCTTGCATCTGTCTGCTTTTGGCGCCAACAACCGGAACTTCTTCCAATTGCAACGAGACAGAGCATCGGCGATTGAGTTGTTCACCCCAGGAATATGCCTCGCTCTAAACACAATGTTCAACTTGAGGATTTGCAACATGAAAACACACAATAATTGTAGTACTCTGACATCTCTTGCCTTTCGTCCATTAACCAAGCTTACCACTGCCATGTTGTCGATGTGAAATAACACACAACGGTCCCTGAACTCCTCTCCCCACACCTGCAATGCCACTAGTAGCGGAAAGAGTTCCATGAAGGCAATTCTGCGGCCTTGCTCCACCCAATGCTTTGGCCAACTCTTGGCGCACCAGCGCCCTTCCCAAAACAAACCAAAGCCTTGAGCCCCCGCAGCGTCCGAGAAAATCTGGACCTGCCACACAGTGTCATCCTCCACAAAGATAATTGACACACCATTAAATTCTTCCAGGAACCTCAGCCAAATGGCCAAGTCTTCCTTCACCTTGTTTGACAATCTAATGTGGTGGTGCGGCAAGGAAGCTCCCGACAAGGCAAAGCCAAGACGTCTGCAAAATGTTCTTCCCACTCTTACCACTCTACAGGCAAAACTGAGGTAACCCAAAAGCCGCTGAACCTGCCTTAATTGCAACTTATTTTCACCCAGAACTTCTTCCAAAAACATCCTGATCTCCTGCACCTTAGCCAAGGGCAGACGAGCCATCATCGTCTCAGTATCGATCTCAATGCCTAAAAAGACTAACTGTGACATTGGACCCTCCGTTTTGTCTGGGGCCAAAGGGACTCCAAAATCACCTGCCATCTCCTGAAAACATGTTAACACTTTGGTGCATTGCTCACTCCCAGCTTGACCTATAAACAAAAAGCCATCCAGGTAATGACAAATAGCTTCATGTCCAGATTTGCGTTTCACACACCATTCCAGAAACGTGCTAAACGTCTCGAACAGAAAACAAGAGATGGAACAGCCCATGGGCAACACACGATCAACATAAAACTTCTCTTCAAAATACATTCCGAGTAGTTGAAAATCCAAAGGATGGATGGGCAACAACCTAAAAGCCGC
The DNA here is from genome assembly GCF_964263255.1 of Lissotriton vulgaris. Lineage (NCBI taxonomy): Eukaryota > Metazoa > Chordata > Amphibia > Caudata > Salamandridae > Lissotriton > Lissotriton vulgaris. The sequence continues at coordinate 1,297,383,910 of NC_141695.1, read as the reverse complement.
CTGGATGTCACACTTGGCAAGTTGCCCCCCCACTCCAGCCAAACGAACCAGACGCAAAGCGTCATCTACAGAAGCATATGACACCGCCATGTCTTCTGCAGATATGAAATCATTTATCGAATGGCCCTCCGGCCAGGACAGATGGTGAATGAGACGAAACTCACCCTGGGCTTTCTTTGGAACAACTCCCAAAGGCGAGACCATCAGATTGGGCAGTGGACAGCTATCGAAAGGACCCGCTATTCTAACCAGCTCCAATTCCTTTACCAGCTTAGCCCTAACCACATGGGGGAATTCTTTTGCAGACTTAAGATTATCAGCCCAACGCTGCACCCGCGGACCTTGGTAACCGATTCGAAAACCTACCCGAAAACCCCAGAGCAATTTGACAGCTGCTGGCCCATCCGGGTATTCCTCCAACCAGTCCAGCATGACCTGAAGCTTAACTGGGGTAGGCGCCTTTTGGTATAAGAGGTGGAAGGGTCCCTCTGCCCCTCTGCCCTCTCCCTTGGTGGTGGCTGGGGAAACACTGGAATATGGCATGCAGACCCCCACACTGTGCACACTCATGCTTGAACTTGCAGTATTGGCAGATACAGGTACCCCTATTAAATCCCCAACACGCTCCCGTGGCAGGCAACTGTCCCCGTCCCATCCCACCCGCCCCCCAATGGAGCGGGACACTGGAGAAAGGGCCGATACTGTATTGGAAGACCACTAGCTGTATGTATAGTAGCTGATACCTGATGCCCCGACATCCATTTGAGCCACAGCACCTGGTCCACCTCTCCCCATGGTTTATCATTGAACAAGCTCACTCTGGCCCTGAACTCTTCATCATAGTTCAACCAGGCATAGCCTCCTGCCAGCAAGTGTGCCCTCCTGATGTTGTCATAAGGCCATCGCCCGCTCTGGGTACCCCTCACAATACACACTTGCATAGATTATAAAAGCGGCCGTCCAATTCTCAATGGTCTTCTGTACTTTGGGGCGGCGGGACAACTCTAGCTCCTCCTCCTTTGACCCTTCTCTAGCCTGCAAATCTCTATGTAATAGCTGGAAAACGTCCACATAGTCATGACTCCAAATTCTCTGTCTCGTCCTTTGCGACAAGTGCATGCCCAAAGGCATGGCCACACCCATATAAGGTAGTTTGGTGCAACCACACCCCTGACCCTCACCAAGCGCAGAGCTTCCTATGGACGAAGCAGGACTTGCACCCCCAACCCGATCCAACTGACCCCCAGACCCTCTAGTGGACTGTGGTGTTTCCTGTACCACGTTACCCAAATCACCCTGTACCTTTGCCCTCCCTTCAGGCCCACTCTCCCTTGGCTCCACACTTGAGCCGCCCGCCAAAGGCCGCGTCCACGCAGCCCACCAGTCTTCCTTACCTGACGGCAGCTGTGTAGCCCTTTGTTGAAAATCCTTCAGTTCATCACGCTGATGATGACCGCCACGCCTTCCCCGATCAGCAGAGAAAACCGCTCCAGTTCTCTGAAACACACTAAAAGATGTAAGACGACCCCCCCTCTAACCCCAAAATCTTGACCACCCCATCCAGGAGCCGCCTCCCTCGACCCCCAATCCCCGTAATTATCCACATTTTCCTTATTAGTGTCATCATAGTCACCAATGTAATCATCATGAATTATAGTATCATCACCACTTGTGCTCAGCATAGCGCCATCGCCAATGCCGCCATCGTAATTTACCCAAATGGACACAGGCCTCTGTTGTGAGCGCCCGGCCGATGACTCAAACTCCGCACCAGAATCGCTACTGGTCTGCTGCGCAGTACCCAAAGCCGCACTTTGCTTTGCCACAAAATTACCAGAACTCTGACCAACAGACCTATGACCAGAGTCCTCTGACAAGTTCCCGCCGCTCCAGCGAGGAACCGCTCGCAACTTACCCTTTACCTGAGAACCCATAACTCCGGATGGAACCTTCCTGGGTAAATCGGCGTGTTTGACCCACACCCACTGCCCCTGTTGTGGCCCCCTATCAGAGTCAAACTGCACCTGAGGATGACACAGGGGTGGCCTAGACTCCGGATACACCACCACCACATCGCTGTCCCTGTGAAAAATAACACTCTCATTCTGACCCCCCACCCCACGAGAACTTGCCCCAGCACTACTGCCCAATAGACCCCCTTCATCCTGCTCAAAATCACATGGCTGCAAGTCAAAATTGTCTTCCCCATGCCCGAAACTCATGCCCACATGTGCCTTCGGAGGCCCTCTAGCTTGAGGCAGCATCACCCCTTGCAAAACGGTAATCTCCTGAGTCTGAAAGCGGTGTGTAGACGATGCTGGCTCTCCACTCCCGGCACCTACAGCCCCCACCGCGTCCTCCTGACAAACTTCCTCATCACTGTCGCTGGAGTAGTCCACCAGCGCATTGGCCGACTCCCCCACCCAAACCTCAGGCGCAATATCAACGCTTCTGCTATTAGCGCCCACAGCATATGCCACTGGGGGCCTTCTTCCCGTAAAAGCAGCGTCATGTAAAAAAGAAACCCCTGACGCCTGTGTAGCAACACCGTCCTCTGAGAAGAATTCGCCACCCTCCTGCTCCTCAAACAGTTCCACTTGTTGCTGCCTATTCACCAAGGCAGAGCTGGCCCTTCCACCTCGCTTCCCTGCTCTCTTCCTGGCCTGCGGCTCAAAAACAGCTTGAACTTCCTTCAAAATGCTCGGGGCTGAAGCAGAGCGCAGTGGTACCTTCTTTCCTCTAGAGTTCCTGCCTGAAGAGCGCTTGAAGAGGTCTAAAAGCTGACACAGAAGGCTCAAACGCAGTCTCTGAGGAGCGGCTTACCCCTGCCCTGCATGCCGCCACCGCGTGACTCACCCCTTCAGCCGCTAAGCACCGTGGTTGCTTCGCCTCCACGCCGCCTTCAATGACAGCTCCTGGGCGTAATAAATCAGTGCGCCCGACCGCCACCAAAGCTCTTATTGCCTCCCTGGCAATGTCATCCGCTGGCATCTTCACACGAGTCACCAGAAGCTGCAAATGGCAAACAGCGTTAAATTGCACAAACGCTGACAGAAGTCGTCTTCCAGAGGACTCTCCGCACCTCCGCTACACTTCTAAGGCGCTGCAGCTGTTTTTCGTCAAAATTCAGAAATTCACAGCTGACGCGCCTCGCAGTCAAAAACTCGCCGCCGCCGCCTCCTCACTCGCTGCGAGTGACGTAGCCCTCCCGCTCCCAGCCCAAGCACCGCTAAGCCCCTCCCACGTCCCAAACTAACCAATCGCCTCCTGTAGGAGGTCGCATTGCACGAAATACTCCGGGGGGACACCAGCTCATGCCAAGTCCCCCGGGACCCATTAGCACGGTTGTAAACGCATTTTATAAAGCGTTAAAAATAAATACACTTTCTCACATAATAAACAGTTTTAAATCAAACAGTTTTCAAAACATATTCTATTTTTATGAAAGAGCAACTCTAATAAAACATAGAAAAATAGCCAACCACTATTTTGTAATCGGTAGTATTCAGAATATCGTACTGAGCACACACATCGTTCCAGGCTGAACTTCACAACCGACATAATTTAGCAAAGAGTGCTATCTAGCGGCTTCAGCAGGTAAATTCAAAAATAACATATCTATTATGAGTGCTCTAAAAGGCCTCTTCAATATATACAAATACAAATGATTATTTTTAAATTTAATTTCCAGATTTTGAAAAAAACCCTCTTTCAGCCTAATCAAACTCTGCCTTCGGAATGAATCGATTACCACAAAGTAAGTAGAACATTTTTATGTGAATTTACAGAAAGTTATAACAACAAATCTTCTCACATTTAAAAAAAAATGTTTTTTTTTAAACATTCTGCTATCGAACCTACATCAGAACATGTGCTGCTCAAAAACTTGACAATCTAAATTTTATGACAAGGCCCGGAGGCCAATAATATGCATAATCCTTTATTGCTCCCACACAACAGGAATCTTAGAACTGGAACACATTACAACTCTAGAACATAGAACATGCATATAATCCATACACAGGCAGCCATCTTCCTTCTTTTGTTGCTGCTCATACACAGATAAGTACATCTATTGTATGTCCTTGATATATGTATGAGAGTATATGGTTAAATATATTAATGTTATGGTTTTAATCATTGGAGATAAGTGTGGCCTGTGTCTCTTGGTAAGGAACGCACAGGAAATACTTGAAGTTCAGTATTTGTGACTCTGTCAATATCTGGATGAAAATACCTATAAGGGAGATGATTTTTTATGGTAGAGAGTGGTAGAGTCGCATGTGTTTAATGAGGAGTTTTGCAACCTTGTGTAGTGTTTTTAAGAAGGAGACCGGGTCCTACCATTAGCTTTGGCAGTTGGAGCTGTACGTGGAAAGAGCAATAAAGAAGGCACACGGGGGTGCTGAGCATTCTATTTGGTGCGCGCTGTTCGCTCGCTGTGTGGCGCCATCTTTGTGGGCTCAGCGCATCTCCTCTGTGGGAGCAGAATGTTCGTATCTGTTCTCGCTGAGGAGATTGATTTTGGCTAATTGGAGCCGCTGTATGCGTTACGTATTGTACAGCGGCCCTGCAGCGGCTATTTTTATTTGAAGAGTTTTACATAGCGCTGGCTAGACCCGGAGGTATCAAAGTGCTTTACATGAGGATAAGTGAGTTACAAATAACATGAGGACAAGTGCGATTCAAGTTACATCAGTTACAGGGTAACACAGTACAGCAACATATATAAACATTGTTACGCGTTCGGAGGGATGGGGAGGAAGGGAGACAGCAGAGAGACGTGGAGAACAGTGTCCAATGTCCGGCTGTGTAGATAACAGCTGAGGGGGGAATCTAAGCCGATCTCCTCAATAGCTGACTATGCAGCTCCATCGGGCATCAACCATATTGCTCGGTCTCGGGTGAAGGTAGGGGTAGACAAGGGCTGCATCACCAAGTCCAATAAGAAGAGAGAGGTGTCATTGGCTTCAATGGAAGTGGTGAAGGGCGCTGGTCGCGCTGGTGGCAATAGGAATCATGGGGACAGTCGCAACCGCAACATGGAGGAACCAGGGAAACAGACTCAATGCACCCAAAGGCATAGCTATATAGGGGAGGCAGCAGATAGGTCTGGGCATGGTGACAGTCACAACCGCAAAAATGGAGGAACCAGGGAAACGGACAACATGGCCCATAGTCAAAGCTATATGGGATAGGCAGCAGATAGGTCTGGAAGTAGGTAAGGTTGAAGGTCGCCGATCTGTCCCTGGAAATCCAAGATGGGAAGACCACACGGTCACTCAAGGTAGCAGTTCTAGGATGAGTAGGGAGCTGCAGATTCAGGGGGATAAGCAACTCAGCACAAAAGAAAAGCCAGCTCGGTGATGCAAGCAGTGGCATCGCTTCTCAGAACAAGTCAAGTTGTCTCTTTCACCATGTGGTCTTCAGGGGGCCCCAGAGTCTTCCCACCACCTCACAAGACACCTCCCTGGGATCTTTGTGTCGAGATTCACCAGGGGGGCACTCCGGCCGCCATCTTAGGGTCATGCGTTACACGGGGAGGACCTCTCGTCACACTCGGCGTACTCCCATTTATCTTTGCAGCTCCCCTCTGACTTTGGGAATTTACACAAACACACTCACCCCTTCCGCCGCAAACTGACTCCCCCACTTTTGTCGTCACGGGGACGCTCTTCTTCTGGCCCCAATATCAAATTTCCCCGCTGCAGGAGCATACGTTTCTATAGTTTAAGTCCACTTGACACGGGCCCCCGGTCGCAGCTCCCATACCGCTGAAGCTCATCGGGCTCGGAGTCACTGGAAACGAGGGTCGAGCACCGCCATTTTCTAGTCAGGCAGGCCGCCTCACTGCACTCCTTCAATCGGATTTTTTTCTGGAATTTGCCACTGTCCAGCGAGTACCTTCTTACTCAGGGGGGCTCCACTCGCCTGGGGCCCCTGGTTTCCGATCCCACACCGCTGAAGCTCCGTCGAGCCCAGAATTAATGAAGACAAGTGTAGGGAACCGCCATTTTGTAGTCAGGCAGGTCACCTCACTGCACTCCTTCAATCGGAAATTCTCAGCGATTTGGGTTCGGCGGCCCCCGAGAATTGCTCGCCCCCGCGGGCGATGTGCAGCCTGACACGCTGCGACGGGTGCCGGCGCCGTCTTGCGATATTTTTCCCCCTTGGATGTGCGTGCCCGACCTGGGTCTGTTAAATAGCTCGTCGCGGGTGTGTCATTTCTAATTTATTGCCTGTTATGCTGGTAGGTACCAATCTTCTTTACAGCCTGGCCTGTCGCAGGTGATTCTATCTCCAGTGATGTGGATGGGCTCCCCTTTGTTACTATCTGCTCAATATCACTCCCAGCTATTCCTGCCCCATAGACTCCAAGAGCGCAGCTCAGCAGCAGCAGCAGCAGCATCCGGGCTGAGAGAGAGAGATTTTAAGAGATTGGAAACCGCCATGTTTTGGGAATGAGGCCGACCGGCTGACGGACCAAAAGGCTATTGGTTCAGTTGGAGGTCGATCGTTGATTGAGGAGCTGTGATTAGGAAGGGCATATTTTGAAGAGAGTGAAGTTAAGGAATTATAAAGTTAAATAAGAGGACGGTTTTTTTCATATATAAGAGGAAGTATATATTTTTGTGGAGTGAGGTGTTGATAGTGAGGAGTTAATGAATTAAAGTGTGTTCTTAAAAAAATAAAGTTTATATTTTTGTGGAGTAGTGTGTAGGTTCAGATCCTCCGACCTTCAGATACAGTTTCAAACTGCCCTGTTGTTATTTTGCACCCAAAAAGGATTATTGGATTAAACTAGATAAATAGACATGACGTCACATGTAGGGTGTTACAGTAAGATCACATCCATAGAGGTGGAAAATCATGTTATGAATTATAATTGAATGGATTGTCATAGCTGGCCTTTCATTTTGTAATTTTTACAATGAACATCAAGTCTAGAATATCTAAACTGTTTTAAATTGTGAAAATGTTTAAATGTAAACGTCACTTTTGATAGCAAGAAATGTAAGATTAGACAATCGGTGTCTTGAAAACAGCTGCCGGAAGGGTGGGGTATATGATTTATAAACTCGGGGGTCTTTTGAGTTTAGAGGTAAGTGACGACACATGTTAGCGGTTCAAAATCAGGTTTGGGTGGGCACATGAGGCATTAAAAGATGTGATTGATAGGATTTGTAATTCTGAGGGACGGGTATTGGAATTGATTGGTTGAAGTGATTGGTTAATCACCAGGGCGTCTTTATTTTGAATGAGGTACAAAGTGATGGAGGGAATTGGGGCAATAGATACAAGCGCCACCTGTTGTTGCTGGGCCTTACATTGGCAAAGAGAGACATTGCCATGGCGCGGAAGGCGCCCCGGGCTCCATCATTGACTGCCTGGAGGAACGGCATGGACTTCTGCATGGGACTTGAGCAACCTATATTCGTAGCCAGGGGTTGCCCTCGTAAGCATTTTAAGATCTGGAAGAGGTGGGCGGACTATCGTGGTCTGGACTTAGACCTGCCACCTGAGAGGCCCGCCCTCCCAACGATTTGACTGATGGTTCATTGTTTAAGAGTATTGAGTGTCTCGGTGGACTTGGCAAGTTTTACTAAGCTTTATATTGTACTTAGGTGGCAGCTTCAAGGCAATGGGGGGAGGGGGTGGAGGGAGGGGTTGTTTTTTCCTCTGTAAAAAGTCTAGGATGCTATTGCGGTACTATTGACGTGTGCAGTAGTCTCCGGTTCCTGGAGCTTTGAAATTTATGAGAACCATGACTAATAAAATTTGTTTAAAAATAAAAAGTCACTAATCAAGCTGTGCGTCTGGCAGGGAAGAGCAACTACTCTCCAGTTCAGTGGATTCTTTGTGAATTAGTTGCACCAGTGGGTGCAAAGGGCTATTTGTTTTATTTGTAGGTAACTCAAATACGGCTTTGTGCATTGAGAGGCGCAAAAGCATATCGATGAAGACTGACCCAAAATTCTCTGAGTTAGCCAGTAAGGAATTTGGTGAGCGGAGTGAAGGAAAACTCTTTCTTGAAGAATTTGTGAGGGATATGTCAATGTACGTGTTACCATCAATTCTTTGCAAAAGGCACAAAAGGATTTAAGAAAGGTTTTTGGTACGCCTGGGAGAATGTGGGGTTAATTCCCCGGCCGTGGACAGGGAATAACTTGGGGTTCTTTTGCGAGAGGATTCACACCCTTTGGTTACGGATATGGATTTGGTTTCAACTCCAGATTGGAGCAGGGTGGGTTCTACCCACAGAAACAGAGGACGAGGTCCCATGGAATGCGTTCAGAAAGGAGAGGGAGAAGTTCATCAAGTAAGACGTTGCAAAGACCCTTTTTCTATACATGTAAAATTGGGCGGCAGAGTAGCCCAGTTTTTTTTTTCAAAGTGGAGAGAAATAACACAGGATCTATGGGTCTTGGAAATGGTAGAGGGATATCGTATAGATTTCATGGAGGTTCCAGTACAGTGGTAGTGTCTAGGCATGCTGAGGTTTGCAAAGGTTCTGGAGGAGTTATTGTCTCAGGAGATAAAGGCTTTGGTGGAAAAAAGTGCAAAAGAGGTTGTGGAGGAGGTTTCAAGTTGTTTTGTAAGCAATATATTTTTGGTGGAGAAGAAGTACAAAGGTATGAGGCCAGTGATAAATCTAAGAGAGTTAAACGATTAGGTGTGTTACAACCACTTCAAAATGGAGGGCATTTATAATGTGAGGGATCTGTTAAGAAAGGGAGATTGGATGACCCAGTTGGATCTGAAGGATTCATATCTGACAGTTCCAGTGTGCGTGGAGCACAGGGATTATCTCCAATTCAGGTGGAACGGCAGACAATAGAGATTCAAAAGTCTACTGCGCAGTGCTTTACGAAGGTGATGAGACCGGTTGTGGCATGGTTGAGGTTCATGGGTGTTCGGTCAATAGTGTACCTGGATGATATTTTGATTATGGTGGATGAGAAACTTTGGCTTTGGAGCAGACGGAGTTTGCTGTGAAAGTTTTGGAAGACTTGGGTTTTATTGTGAACAGAGAAAAATCGTGTGTGGAGTCAGCTCATGAGATGCCGTTTTTAGGTTTTCAGATTCAGACCTTGGAATGTGTGTCGAAGTTGTCTATGGAGAAAGTGAAGAAGATTCTCAGAGAGGCAAAGAGAGTGAGGAATGTGGAATGGTTATCTTTGCGCCAGTTGAAGAGGTTGCTTGAGCTGCTCTCTGCATCAATTCAAGGAACTTTTTCAGCACCATTCACTACAGGGCGCTGCTAAGGCTGAAGGTGTATCACTTAAGGCAGGGAGTGAAGTATTCTCAGAACATGAGGATGAATCAGGAAACTCAGGTGGAGTTGGAATGGTGGTTGATGAGTCTGGAAGCATGGAATGGGAGAGCAATCTTTGGGGAGGCTCCGGAGGTGGTGAAAAAGTCGGATGCAAGTCTGTATGGTTGGGGAACAAGATGTGGTGCTCTAATGACTGAAGGTCAGTGGTCTCTGGAGGAGAAGAATTTACATATAAATTGTCTGGAACTCCTGGTGGGTCTTTTGCAAAGGTTTTCTAAAAGGACAGGCCAAATGTTGATTTCTGTTGAAGATGGACAACATCTCAACAGTACGTTATGTCAACAAATTGGGGGGCCCACGTTCAAGGAGTTTAGCGGAGTTGGCAAAGGTGTTTTGGAGGTTTTGTTTGGACAGACAGATAATGGTGCAGGCGCAGTATATTCCTGGGAAGAGCAATTTAGAAGCAGATTGGAATTCAAGATATCAGAAGGATGTGAGCAGTTGCAAATTGAATAGGGGGTGTTACTGAGAGTACGGGAGTAGTGAGGCCCACTGCAGGTGGGTTTGTTTGCAGACAGATTGAATGCGCGGTTGAAGGAGTTTTACAGTTGGAGGCCGGATCCGGAAGCGAAATGGATAGATGTCGTCCTGCAAGAGTGGGGAATGGGGAGGCTGTATGCTTTTCCTCCGTTCTCAATGATTTAGAGGGTGCTGATGAAAGTGAGGAAGGAGAAAGCGGAATTGGTGTTAAGTATGCTATTTTGGAAATCCCAGGTATGGTTTCTGGATCTAATGAAGTTGTTGGTAGAAGACCCTATCTTGTTACTGAGTTTTCCAGAGGTGCTGTTGGATGCACAGGGGAACGTGCACAAACTAGTGATAACAGGACAATTGAGGCTATTGGGATGGCTTATTTCAGGAGAGTATGGCAAGGTTCTGGATTATCAGAGGAGGCTTCAGGGCTCATCAAGGGGTCCTGGGCCCCGCGGACAACTCAGGTCTATTGGTCTGCGTGGAGAAGATGGTGTGGTTGGTGTGTTGAGCTGGACTTCGATCCCGTTTTAGCTACTGTAGAGGAGGTAGTGAATTATTTGTCAAGCTTGTTTTGAAGAGGTTTTGCCTACAGTTTGGTGAATTTGAGCAGGTCTGCCTTTTCAACTGGTCATGTGTTCGTTGAAGAAGTGCCGGCTGGTCAACACGCCTTGGATAAAAGGATAGTAAAGGGTGTTCGCATGGAGTTTCCACATAGGGCGAAGTACACTTTTCTTTGGGATGCGTCAGTTGTGTGGAGGGAGTTGGATGGCTGGGGGTCCAATTCCGATTTAATTCTGAAGTTGTTGTCTTGGAAGTTGGCATTATTTTTATGTTTGGTTTCATTTAGAAGAGTGTCAGATATTAGGGCTCTAGAGGTGTCTTTGCAAAGTTACCAGCTGGAAGGTGTGTTTTTTGAGTTGAGGAAAAGGACAAAGACTATGTATAGGACAATTTTTTACCCCAATTTGGAGGGGCATAACAATTTGTGTGTGGTATGCTGTTTGAAGGAATATGAGAAGAGAACAGAACGGTTGAGAGAGTGTGGAAGTACACAGCTTCTGATTTCTTTCAGGAAGCCTTTCAGGGTGGTGTCGCACCAACTTTAGTGAGATGGATTAAGGAGGTGATGAAAAAGGCAGGTGTTGATGTGAAAGTTTTTGGTGCTCATTCGGCAAGGGGTGCTATGACAACTAAGGATCTTACGAAGGGCTCCAGTTTGAGTAGATATATAATGGTGACAAATTGGACTAATGATACAACTTTTAAGAAGTTCTACTTTAAACATATTGAGAATGTGTTGCAGAAATTAATGGGAGAACTTTTAACATGCATAATTCTGGCCTCCAGGCCTTGCCATAAAAGGCAGATTTTCCACAGTTTTAATGGGAAATAAATCATGATTTTATTAATGGCACGGAAGGTAATATTATCCCTCCCATGTTATGCCCAACCCGTTTGACTTTTTTTTGTGTGTTGCTTTATTATTGAGGTCAATGTTAAGACAAAGAATGTCGGCGTGGGATGCCGGGGTTAGTGGGAAAATATTCTAGGTTTGGAATCTGCAGTTCATGAAAAGATTTTTCGTCAATTCACACCTTTAAAAGCAGGAGGATGTCTGCCTGTGTATGGATTATATGCATGTTCTATTTTCTAGAGTTCTAATATGTTCTAATTCTAAGATTCCTGTCGTGTGAGGAGCAATACATGATTATGCATATTATTAGCCTCAGTGCCTTTAATAAAATCATTATTTTCTTCTGATTAAAACTGTGGAAAATGTGCATTAATTAGCCAACTGCATCAAGAATGTAACACAGAGCAAATGCTGGTCAGTAATTTATGATTCAAATTAATATTACAACTCCAGCAGGTACTAAACCCAAGGCAGGTACTGGTCAGTAACTCAATTCCCATTAAAAATACCAACACACCAGCTACTTACCTCAGATCAAGTGCAGGGGATTGACTTGTAGATTTAATTTAATATACCAATTCCCATAGGTACTTACCTCTCTGCAGATTCCGGACAGTGACTCAAGGCTCAAAAGGGATATTACAAATAGGCCTGGTACTAATCTCAGTGGGAAGGTAAGAACTCCCTAAAAAAAACTATTCAACCTGATAATTATTTCTAAGCAAATAAAATGTAATAAATAAATATATTAAAATGTTGTTTTCAATCTTTCAGATATCAAACCAATAGAATATTTTCATTCCCAGTCTAAGAGTTTAGAGAGCTCCTTTTGGCAAGCTACTACTTTACACAGTAAGTACCAAAACAATTCTACTAATAATCTTTCTGGTGCTAGAAAAATAAACAGCAACAACAAAATCTCAATTATTATTCTAACTCCATCCGCTACTTACCTCTGGGCAGGTGATGGTCACTGCCCTAAATGTCCAAATAATTATTCCAACTCACCATGGATCTTACCTCAGGGCAGGTGTTTGACAGTGAATTAGGGTCCAAAAAAATACACCAGATCCAGTTTAATATTCCAACTTCACCAGGTACTAACGTCATGGCAGGTGGTGGTCAATAACTTGGGATCAAATTAATATTGAAAGTCTGTCAGATACTTACCTGTGGAGATAGCTATTCGGAAAGTCAACAGCACAAAATTATTTTTCAAATCTGCCAGGAACTAGCCTCAAAGAATGAGTGGGAGGTCCCTGAAAAAAAAAACGATTAAACTGGTTACTTTATTTTCTACGCAATTACCATAGTACAAAAAAAAGAAAATGTAACATAATTTAAAAAATAGGTTTCAATCTTTCAGATATCAAACCAATAGACCTTTTTGATTTTGAAGAATATGAGCCTGAAAACCTCCCTGATCAAGCTACTACTCTACAAAGTAAGTACTGAAAAATCTTCTATTATTAGGAATAGCACTACAAAACTGTGATTACGAAATAAAAAATAAAATATTCCAAAACCATCAGACACTTACTAAAGGAAACGTAATTGTCACTGACTAGGAGATGCAAATTACTATTCTAACTCCACCTCATACTTTAAACTGTAGTCAGGTGGTGCCAGTGCCTCATGGTTCAATTTAATATTCCACATACGCCTAAGACTTAGCTCCAGGAAGGTGCTGGTCATATACTTTATGTCTAAATGAATAGGTTTGAACAACAGGAGAGCAAGGGTAATGTAGTCACTCTTCTACCCCTAGAATAATCTATATAAAAGCAAAAGAGCAACAAAATGGTGCAAAAAAGTGTTCTATTGCACAATGCAACCTATAAAAAGAGCTAGTCAAAAATAGTTAAACCGTACAGCCCAGGAAAGGTGTGATAGGTGAAAAGTATATATATAAAGATATATATAGAGCTGCTAAAAGAACCCTCAGTCACTAACACAGGTGGTAATTTGTTTCATCATTGGGTTCTTTTTAAAGGGCCAGTGAATTAGTGCCCCAAGAATTGAAGTGAATGTGAAGTTAAAAGAAAGACGGCTGTTGCCTATGCCTACTTTAATAAAGGGACAACCAGCCTCCAAATAAAAACAAGTGAAGCGGACAAACAGAGGTTGAGTTAATTTGAACCCATGTGTCCTATACAAGTATGATGGTCAACATGTTTCTTCTGTTAGATGCTCATTGTGCTCAGCATTCGTCAGGACCAAACAATAATCACCCCAGGTGGTCAGAGCATGCTAAGGGGTGACCAAACCTTGGGGATAGGTGATACTAAAATACAAAACTCACGGAACTCCTGTGTGGGCTCGCCTTGTATTCTCAAGGGCCTTACATCTGAAAAACAAAGGGTTAATTCACAACGCATAAGGTGTAAAAAACAATGACATTACAGCATAAACATCAAATCAGTGCGTGTAACTCTTATGTAGTTATGTCGCCCTCCGTTAGTCGTTATGCGTGAATAAACCCAGTTTTTTTAAAAGCCAACTTACTCACCCTTGTGTGAACCTCACTTGACCCCGAAGGAGCCAGTCACTTGTATGTCACCACTGGGCTGGTATCATTGTGCCAAAGCGTATATTACTACATTACCGCACAACAAAGGCACTATCAATGCTTTACGTGTACTGAGCGCCTTAGTGCATATTATTTAGAATGACAAGTTTAGTGCTACCAGGAGATACCATTGCACCCGGTCCCTCTACTGTGAAACAATACTAGTGCTTACCCATTGTAGTTTGTCCCTCCACCCCAGTCGGGGAAAAGGATTCTCAGTTAAAAACAAACTATACAGTTAAAATGGAGGATTAAACGGCAAAAAAACGAAACTCACTATCAGCATTGATGAACTGTGTGTCATGGGCTCTCACGGCAGGGGAAACCTTCACGTCGGACTTTCCCTGTGAGAGTAGTTCGAAAGGGAGCAAAAGGGGGGGAGGAAGCGAGAACACAATTTCAAACGTGCATTTTTCTCACGCAGAAAAGTTCCTACCACGGAACCTTTACAGAGTGCCGCACGGAATTGTACTCACTTTCAATCCAACGACTCCCCACTGGTTACCTAGCTTCAAGCACATCCATGGCCCGAATACAAACGACACGGGAAGAACGCAGAAATAAAAAAAATTCCACCCCGGTCACGTGACCAACCTCAATGTCGCATCATGGTTGGTGTTCTTAAAAGGATATAATACAAAAAGCAGAAGGCAGGTCAGGAGTTACTCAATATTGAGATCTTTTTAATTTATTATCGTAATCACCTCCAAGGGCTCCATCTCACCATCTGCCGTAATACCACATTGCATTACTCGTATTATCGGCCCGACGGAAAAAAAACGAAGAGTTAGTCCTTTTGTGTTTTTTAGAAAGAAAAGGATACTTTATTGACAACCTTGATCCCTGGCATATATAACAATATGCTTATCGGTAGACAGGACAACGCATGTTGTTTAATGCACATGCCCACAATTACATTAGCAAACAAAACAGGTGATGGACCGAATGTGGATCAATGTCACACATTTGTCTAACCCAGGGTGGTGTGGAGTGCAAAAAAACGATGGATTAGGACCCAGATCTTTTGACTGGGTTGAATGTGTGACATTGATCCTCATTCGGTCCATCACCTGTTGTTTTTGCAAACACAATTACATTAGACCATAACGAGGTGAATACGTACATTCTCAGAAAAGTTGCCTATTATCTCACCCAAAAATATATTGATAATAAGGCCAAAATGTGTGTCAATCAGACATTAAAGTGCATACTTGTTCGTCAGGGTCCTGCCAATGTTAGGTGAGAGAAGAATGTTGTTTATTGATCGGACGCACCTTTACATTAGAACTTAATAAGGCGTATAACTGCTTGCTGAAAGATGATACCTATTTTCTGACTACAGAATAAGGCCAAGAAGTGTGTTAGTCAGACAGTAAAGTGCCTACATATTCATCAGAGTCCTGCAATATGTTTCTGATTGTCTTATTACTGTACCCCATGGTATATCACCATTTAAACCAGAAAGGTGGGTAGAAAGGGGGTAGATCCAGCCCTGTTCTTTCTCGAACAGACTACCTTCTGTCCCTTGGGGTAACGTGATTGTCCACCTGATGTCGTTTGGGGTATGTATGAAATGAGCAGTCAGTTTTGTTGTATTCCTCTGGCACCTTATATTACAGCGGTGTTCGCAGATACGCTGTTTTATTTTTCTCGTCGTCATGCCCAAGCATTTTAAGCCACAGGGGCATCTGATCATATATACTACGTTGCATGAATTACAGTTAGTATGGTTTCATTGGTGTCATTGTTTCCCTGCCTCTAAATCCAATGTCTTAGTGCTTGATGTTAGATGGCACACACTGCACCCCCTGCACGGGAAATGGCCAGTGACCGGTGGGAGGCCCCAGGCATTCAGAATCCTCTGTTCGTTGTTACTTTGATTAATCTTCAGGCGCGTGTGTACTAGAGAGTCTTTAAGACTTCTTGCACGTTTGTAAGAAAACAGAGGTGTTTGCCAATCGTGCTTATTGCTTTTCAATATGTTCCAATGTTTTCCGATACAGCGACTCACCGCATTTGAGATACTGCTGTACGTAATCACACAAGTTAAAGGAACAACCACTTCTGATTCCTTGGGATAATCCTCCAGCAAAGCATCTCTATGCTGGTTCTTGACCCTTTTTCAGCTCTTATTCAGGATGTGATTCGGATAGCCCCTTCTCTGCAGTTTCTTAGTTAGTTCTTGAGATTGTTTCTTAAAGTCTCCCAGCTCTCTACAATTTCTTCGAATACGAAGGTATTGTCCATAGGGGAGATTCTCCCTCAGGGGGCGCGGATAAAAACTCGAAAAATGCATGAGGTTATTCTTAGCCATGGGTTTTTGATAGGTCTTAGTACGTAACTGATCATTGCCCCTGGTGATCATAACAACCAGAAACACTAAGGTGTCAATGTCATGTTCATGTGTGAATCTCAAGTGGGGATCACAAGTATTCACCCACTCAAAAAAAGATAATAAGATTGTTTCTGACTCCCTCCAGATAATCAGTACATCATCAATGTACCTTTGCCAGGGAATGACATTGGATGAAAAGGGGTTCGTGGTGGAGAGGATGTACTTGCATTCAAAGTTGTAAACGTGTAGACCCGCTACACTCGGGGCAAATGTGCTGCCCATTGAAGTACCAGTCGCTTGCAGGTAGATATCACCCTGGTACTCAAAAAAATGTATTTTCAAGGCTAGTGTTGCACAGTCAATTACAAAGGCCCTAGAGGTGGTAAACTCCCATGTGGATGCTTCCAAAATATCCGTCAAGACCCTGATGGTTTCATCCTGTGGAATACAGGTATATAGATTTTCAATGTCTAGTGAGACAAGAAAGCAAGGTTCGTCAGGCATCTTGATGGTCTGCAGCATCGCCAAAAGGCTCTTAGTGTCCTTGATATAGGTGCTTTTTGTCTCTACCAATGGTCTTAAAAAGAAATCACAGTATTTAGACAAGGGTTCTAAAAGCGACCCTATGCCAGAGACAATGGGTTGTCCTGGCGGTGGAATTCGATTATTATGCGTTTTAGGTAGAGTATAAAAATAGGGTATTTTACCTTCCATAGTGGTCAAAAAATCAGCTTCTTGTTTGGTGAGCAAGCCATCATGTTCTGCTGTCATCACCAATTCTAGGATCTCATCCTTGAGAGCAGGTGAGGGATCTTATCTGAGGAGAAAGTAATTGGCGCTGTTGTCTAGGAGTCGTCTACACTTAAGATCATAAGCCTCCGCATCTTGAATAACTATGCCACCCCCTTTATCGGCACTTTTGATAACTATTTTGGTGTTATTCTGCAATGACTAAATGGCTTGAAATTCTGTCGCTTTTAGATTTTTGTAGGGGGTTGGTTCCTCCAAAGATGGAGGGCGTCATAACTACATAAGGGTTACACACATGGATTTGATGTTTATTCTGTAATGTCATATTGTTTTGTACACCTTATCCGTTGTGAATTAACCCTTTGTTTTTCAGATGTAAGGCCCTTGAGAATACAAGGCGAGCCCACACAGGAGTTCCTTGAGTTTTGTATTTTAGTATCACATATCCCCAAGGTTTGGTCACGCCTTAGCGTGCACAGACCACCTGGGGTGATTATAGTTTGGTCCTGATGAATACTGAGCACAATGAGCATCTAACAGCAGAAACATGTTGACCACCATAGTTGTATAGGACACATGGGTTCAAATTAACTCAACCTCTGTTTGTGCGCTTCAGTTGTTTTTATTTGGAGGCTGGTTGTCCCTTTGTTAAAGTAGGTAAAGGGAACAGCCGTCTTTCTTTTAACTTCACATTCACTTCAATACTCGGGGGACTAATTCACTGGCCCTTTTAAAAAGAACCAAATGAAGAAGCAAGTTACCACCTGTGTTGGTGACTGAGGGTTCTTTTAGCAGCTCTATATATGTTAGCAGGATGACCAATTTCCACGGGAACGAAATAGAATCCCTCCACCTCCAGGACACAGAAGCAAGAATGCGAATTAAAACACACTCCTGTCTACTGTCCCCTAAAAGTATGAGGGAATAACCCAAGGAGTGTCCACCACTCTCCTCATACGAGGGGGTCAGCTTGTAACAGGCGGAGTCTTAGGTGGTGGTCCAGGCTAGGAAACAAAAACCAGTTTGCACCATGTAATGTACACTCTATCAGATATAGCTACCATTAATGAAACATTGACATGCGAGGTTGTACCAGATATTCTTACCCCAACTGAAGGGCAGCCTCGCCTTATCGATGAGTTCAGTGAAGAGGGAATTCAGGGGACCCAAAAGCAGGCCAGGAAGTACAGAACTCACGAAGGACTCACACACCAGACATATAAAGAACAAACAATATAAGGAGTGAGGTGTACCGACCGGCTGTGTAGGGGAATGAACAGCAGAGCAGTCACACACTCAGGAGGAGAGACACCCATCCCGAGGGACGACCATGGCGGAGCGCTCTCTCTCAGAAGGTAAGAATACAACAGGGAAACAAAAAAGGTTGCTTAGTGCCACAAGGCTGGAGGGAAAAGAAATGAATTGAGCAGGACGCCCGCAAAATGTGTGAGGAAAGGTAGGGGAGTCGCAAGAGCGTGCTCGAGCGAAGCCAGAGAAATGCCGAAGACCGGCAAGAACGTTCTCACAGCGCTCAAGGATAGCGGGATACTGCAGGAAGAGGCAGCAGTTCAAAGCTGGCAGGAATATCTCCAAGAACACCCGGAGGGATCTGTAGCATGCCACGGAGGACACGAGCAGGAAGCAGGAAGTGGAGAGGGGGGGGCGTGGTACCGGAACAGTAAGCCAAGCAACGGCTACGTTCTGCCGCTCCTCTTTACTCGCTTTAGGGCGCGTCAATAAAGTGCAGTGAATTTAGGGTTAGGGATATGGGCTAAATACCGAATACCTGCAATCCCACATGTCAAGGCTTCTAATTCCTAACAGTACCCCTCCTCAAAGGCCTATTCCCAGGACCAGGCTTGGAGGGAGGGAGTCTGTGAAATTGTCTGATTAATCTGGCTGCATGGATGTTTTCAGCAGGCTCCCAGGATCTCTCTTCTGGGGGGTATCCTACCCAATCGATGAAGTACTGGAGTCTGCCTCTAGATTTCCTGGAATCCAGAATTTTACGTACTTCATATTCAGCTTCTCCATCGATTTGTACAGGTGGAGGAGGAATTTCAGGGACAATGGAGGGTAGATATTTTTTGATCAAGGAGCTGTGTAATACGGGATGTATTTTCATGCATGGGGGTAATTGTAGTTTCAGGGTGACAGGGGATATGATTTTCTCTATAGGAAAAGGACCTATGAATCTAGGTTGGAATTTTTTCGAACCTTCCATCCTAAGGTTTCTAGTGGACAGCCACACTTTCTCTCCTATTGTGTACATAGGCTCTGTTCTTCTGTGTTTATCAACTTGTTTTTTCATGGCTTCTTTGGCTTTACCTAGCTCTGTCTTTGCTGATTCCCATATTTCCTGGATGTGGGTGTGGTGTTCGTCTAGTGCTGGCACAGAAGATTCATTCTGTAACACAATAGGATCATTCTAGGGTGTTGTGCATGCAAAAAGAAAAAAGGGGAGACATGTGTAGCAGAGTGACTAGAATTGTTGTATGCGAATTCTGCCAAAGGAAGAGCTTGAACCCAAGTAGATGGAATGGATGTTAATAAACAACGCAGGAATTGTTCTAAGGTCTGATTGGTTCTTTCTGTTTGCCCATCGGTTTGGGGGTGATAAGCAGTGGATAGTCTGTGATCAATACCCAGAACAGATCACAGCCCCCTCCAGAACTTTGAGACAAACTGGGGACCTCTGTCAGAGATGATGACTGTGGGTAAACCATGTAGTTTTACTATATTGTCCAAGAAAATAGACGCTAGTTCTTTAGAGGAAGGCACTTTCTTCAGAGGAATGAAATGTCCCATTTTAGACAACAAATCCACTACTACATAAATTGTGGTGTAACCTTGACAGGAGGGCAAATCAGTCATAAAATCCATACTTATGGTGTGCCAGGGTGATGGGGGATGGCTAGATGTCTTAGGAGTCCTGTAGGTGCGCAATGCGAAGCCTTGTGGTGTGCACAGGTGGCGCAAGCTTGTACATAGGCTAACACATCTTTGGACATAGATTCCCACCAAAACCATCTGTGACACAGCTCATTCGTTTTGCGACCGCCAGGATGTCCGGCCAAAGTGCTGCTATGACACCATTCTATGATCTTTTGTTGCAGAGCGGAAGTAGGGACATACAGTTTGTCTTCGTGGTATTACAACCCTTCTCTGATGGTATGTAGGGGATTTTGCAACCAGTCTTCAGATGACATGGCTAGGAGATGTCCCTTGATATCTTCAAGGAGGTTGTAGTCTTTTTCTCCCACCCCAAGTATCTTGTTCTCAGGAATAATAGGAAGAGGTTGTTCCTTGTCTGTGCTCTTTTCATGTCCAAAACGTGACAAGGCATTCGCTTTTCCCTGTTGCGCCCCAGGGCGATAAGTGATCAGAAAATCATATTCACTAAAGAATAACAGCCACCTCATTTGCCTTGGCGTGATAGCTCTTGCAGATTTAAAGAACTGAAGGTTCTTGTGGTCTGAATAAATGGTGACTACATGGGGGGATCCTAACAAATGATGTCTCCACTCCTGAAAGGATAGCTTGATGGCCAACAGTTCTCTTTCTCCTATAGCATAATTTCTCTCAGCAGGTAATAAGGTTTTTGAGAAATATGCTATAGGATGCATTTGGCCTGTCTCAGTGTCTCGCTGGGAAAGGATACCCCCTACAGCATATTGAGAAGCATCCGCCTCCTCAAAAAATGGTTGTGTGTTGTCTGCGTGATGAAGGATGGGAGCAGTGGTGAACTTGTCTTTTAAGTCACAGAAAGCTTGTTCTGCTTCGCCCGACCATACAAAAGGCACCCCTTTTTTCAAAAGTTTTGTTATCAGGGAAACAGACTCAGAAAAGCGGTCGATAAATCGCCGATAAAAATTGGCGAAGCCTAGAAAAGACTGTATTTCTTTGACGGAGGTAGGACTCGTCCACTTAACCAAGGCTTCCACCTTCTTGGGATCCATCTGAAGGCCACTAGGTTTGATTATGAAGCCCAGGAAGTCCACTTCTGTGGTGTGAAACACACTTTTATCTAATTTGGCGAACAAGTGATTTTCTTGCAATTTGGTTAAGATTTTGCGGACATGCTCCACATGATCTGTTTAATTCTGAGCGAATATAAGGATATCGTCAATATAGACGATGACAAAAATATCGATATATTCCCTCAAAATGTCATGATTAAAATATTGAACCGCCACAGGTGTGTTTCACAGACCGAACAGCATGACGCAATATTCATAAAGACCGAATTTGGTGCGAAAGGCGGTTTTCCATTCATCGCCCTGCTTAACGCATATCAAATGGTAGGCACCCCTGAGATCAATTTTGGTGAAGATCTTTGCTCCTTTAATCTGGTCAAGGAGGACAGGAATAAGAGGAAGAGGGTATTTGTTTTTTATGGTGATTTTATTCAATGCTCTGTAATCCAGGCATGCTCTGAGCCCACCTTCCTTCTTATCAATGAAAAACAGAGGGGATGACACAGGTGAAGTAGAGGGTATGATAAACCCTTTGGTAAGCATGTCATCTAAATAATCTTTCAGATAATCAGTTTCTGAGGGAGTCAGGGCGTAAATTCTACTGCAGGGCAGGTAAGCGCTGGGTATTAAGTCGATACGACAATCATAGCTCCTATGCGGAGGTAACTTAGTGGCTTCTTGTTCACTAAATACGCTTTTATACTCCAAATACTGGTCAGGTAATCTCAAGTCAGCCCCTGTTTGAACGGCACAGTATAACGGGAGTTCTTGTTCTATGACTTCTTGGTAACAGTGATCTTTACAGTACGGGGATATCAAGGTGACAGTTATTTTTACCCAGTCTATTAACGGGTTGTGTACCTGTAACCAGGGTACTCCCAAAATGGCACCGAAATTTGGAGCATCTATTAAATCAAAAACAATATTCTCAGAATGACCGTTATTAAAAATGATGACCAAAGGCGAGGTTTGATAACTTATCAACCCAGAAGATAACTCGGACCCATCTCCTGCCCATATGGATTCAGGTTGTTGCTTAGCAACAAAAGACAGACCCAGTTGTTTGGCGAGTTTTATATCAAAAAAGTTTCCAGTAGCTCCGGAATCTAAAAGTATAGACATGTTGTATTGTTTTTGGCTCATGTAAGTGAGGGTGATGGGTAACGTAAAGTTTTTTACCACTTGGTGTGGTAACCTTTTGTTGGTAGAGATCTGCTGGGGTGTGTAGCTTGAGGAATTGATCTCGCTGTTCCTCAAGCTTTCTAGTTTTCCGAACTAGAAAGGCTGCTGGCTGATAGTCTTGGTGTCTTAGGGTGACCTGGGCAATCTTTTGCAAATGGCCCCCTTTGCCACAATACAAGCATAGGTTCAGCTTTCTTCTCTTATCCTTTTCTTCTGTGGATAAAGGTCCTCGTATTCCTCCTATTTGCATGGGTTCTGAGGTATCTTTTAGTAGGGGTTTCTCGGGTCTGGGTAATACAAATCTGGGTACACTACTTCGATTCTTTTCCCCTTTCCTCTCATGCAGTCGATGATCCAATTTTACGACTAGATCGATAAATGAGGCACGGTCTTCCGGTGGGTAACTATTTGTGAGAGTAAGTCTTTTAACTCATCACATAACCCCCGATAAAACAAGGAGGTTCTCTTATCTTCTGGTCAATGAGTTTCAGAAACCAGACGATTAAAATTGGTAATGTAGGACAAGAGGTCTTTGGAACCTTGTTTAAGATTTAGTAGAGCTGTATCGCTGGCTTGCATATAAGTATGTTTAGCGAAGAGACTTCTCATCTTCTCTTGAAATAGAGCGAGATCGTATAACAAAGGATCATTATTCTGTACCAGGGGTACGGCCCATTCAGCTGCATTCCCAGCGAGATAGGAAATTATGAAGGCTACTTTGGCAGAATCATCGGGAAATGAGGCAGCTTTGCATAAGAACTGGAGTTGGCATTGGATCATAAACACATTATATTTGGTACTATCCCCTGTGAATCTTTGGGGCATTGCTAAAGGAACCGGGCTAGGAGTCAGCACAGTAACTTAAACTGGTGATATGGTGGAATCACCACTAGTCCCTTTTTCTGTCTCAGGAGGACCCAGAGTGAATCTGGCTGGTTGTATGTAACTTTTGTGGGATTTAGGGATAGTTCCAGTGTCTCTATCAGCTGTTCTTAACTGATGTACCTCTGCCTGTAGCCTTGGTTTTCTACCCCCAATCTACCTACTTCTGACTGAAGGGCCACTTATGCAGCAGTGAGGTCCTCCATGGTATGGGCCTGGAGGTTAAGGTCAGGAGCACCCAAAGAAGGGTCGGGATTCATCTTCGCTCGGGGGAAAGTTATTTTGTGGGCTTGGCTTTCTGTTAGCAGGATGACCAATTTCCACGGGAACGAAGAAGAATCCCTCCACCTCCAGGACACAGAAGCAAGAATGCGAATTAAAACACACTCCTGTCTACTGTCCCCTAAAAGTATGAAGGAATAACCCAAGGAGTGTCCACCACTCTCCTCATACGAGGGGGTCAGCTTGTAACAGGCGGAGTCTTAGGTGGTTTTCAAGTTTCAAGTTTTTATTTATTATGATAAGGAACTCTTTATGAGGTCCACATAAAACAAAATATACATACAAAACAAGAAATACATAAGATATTATTCCATCACAATTAGAAGAAACATCCTAGTACAGGTCCAAAAAACATTTAAAAAAGTTGTACAGTTTAAAAGAAAACATTTCATTAGGTGGGTTAATCAAGGCCGCCTTAAATGAAGAAGCAGATAAAATGTTGAGTTGTAAGCAAATTGGTCTTAACCATCTACGCCTGCAAGACATCAGTGCAGGACAAACAAACATAACGTGATCTAAGTCCTGATCATACAATTGACAAAGATCACAGCGTGCCGAATGGCCATACCAGCTGGCATGTAGAACTTTCAACAGAAGCAAATTTTGTCTTAATAAGTACACAAGGCGTCTAACGCCATGGGAGATGTTCCAGTACATATAAGGTTGAGCTTTCCGCAAGGTATAAGACTCAATAACAGGCGTACAACCTTTTTTCGCTAGACAGAAATCTCTATCCTGACAAAACCCCAATTCCCAAGAGGCTGACTTCAGAATGGTTTTTAATTGATAAGAGGATAATGAAAATAGAGTCTCCTCATCCAATTTCAATTGGAGCACGGCAAATTTGAAGTTTTTTACAATCAAGGAGAAATCATTAAAAGATCCTAATAATTCATTTTTTATAAGATCTCTTAAGGTGTTAGGCTCACTTTTAGATAAAGCTACTACCCAACGTATGATGCTTGCCAGACCTTGAACCCAGCTGCTACGTAAACCCAATTCCTGTCTCAAGGAAGCAGTCAAATTTGCTGTACCTACAGACATTAAACTACGTAAAATTTTCCCTTCCGCTGAGTTTAAAAAACTCCACTTTTTTAGATCAATTAACTCTGTTCCATATAACAGGGAGGCAGGAACTTTCGCTCTGAAAACATCTAAAAGAATAGAAAAATGCCTTCTACCTGTGGCTTTATACAGGGAAACTAAACTCTTTCCCTGTGAAATAGCCTTCCGAGAGTTATTGTCAATATGTAATTTGTCACTTAAATTATAAGTGACAATTTTACCCAGGAAGGTGTAAGATTTCACACTTTCCAATTTTTTTCCCCCCACAACCCAAGGATAATTAAGGCATTTGGGCTTCTTTCTACCAGAGAAGCAAATCACTTTACTTTTTGCCGTGTTTATCGATAGAAAATGACTTTCAGCATATTCAGCGAGTGCTTGCAACCGATTGTTCAGGCCCTTTGGGGTGAGATCCAAAATCAAGATGTCGTCTGCATACATAAGGCATGCAATTGGAACTCCGCCCAAAGACGGGGCAATACCGGCGCAAGCTGAGAGGGTGACGGGTAAGTCAACTGTATATAGGGAAAATAGCAAAGGAGCCAAAAGGCAACCTTGCTTCAACCCATTGGAAGTAGAAATTATTTTAGATACACCACGTTCACCTCCAAGTAGAACTCTACACCAGGTGTCTGAATAGAGGGCGCGAATTAACTTAATAAGGAAAGGGGGCATACCTAAATCAAATAACTTTCTCCACAGCAAAATTCTGTCTACTTTATCAAAGGCGGTGGAGAAGTCAATAAAGGCGCCATATACCTGACCACCACGGACTTTCACATATTTTTCTGTGATAACTTGCAATGCCGTCAAGTTATCTAGAGTTCCATGATTTTGTCTGAAACCTGTTTGTTCCATGGGGAGGATTTCATATTCAGATACCCATTGGTTCATTAAAGTAAGAACACATTTTGCGAAAACCTTACCAATGGCATCAAGCAAAGCAATTTGACGGTAATTTTGTGGTAGATCTCTTGCCCCTTTTTTATATAAAGGAACAATAATACTTCCTTTCCAGGAAGGGGGGACTGTTCCACTGGAAAAACAAAATTTAAACACTGGAAAGAGAATTTTGCTCCAAAGTTCACTCTGGTGTTTTAATACTGAAATTGGGATTTTATCAGGACCCATCGCACCAGAGGAGCGCATATTCTTAATGGCAAATTCAATTTCCTTTTCCGTTGGACAGTCAAATATACGTGAGACATTATTAAATTCAGCATTGTAAACTTGAGAATTATTGTTACTGTACAACTTCTCGATATAATGAACCCACACCTGTTCCCCAATGGCAATAGGAGTGGGACTGGCTCTGGTACCACAACCTTTGCCAATTAAGGACCAGAATGTCTTGGCTTGGCCATTATAAGAAGCTTCCCTCAGTTGTATCCAGAGGGCATCTTCCTTGGAGCGTTTTAAACGGGCCTTAAGCCTGACTCTCCTTCTTTTTAAGATAAACAACTTAGTCTTAGCTTCTTGGGTAAAGAATAAAAATTGCCCCCTTATAACTTTGTTTATTTCTCTGTTTATAGCCCGTAGGGGATGAGGGACTGCGAAGGATTGTTTCACACCTGGTTTCTTTTTCGCTCTAGACGTTACAGAATCTAAAAAGTTAATAAAACTCAACAACTCTCTCCCTTCCCAGAGGGGTAAATTCTCGACAGTAAAATACAAAAGAGGCACCACACTTTCAAAGGAACAAGAGTTCCAAAAACATTTCCCTGAGTTGGAATCAAAATTCACAAAATCTGTATCCAAACTCCACGGATCCACTTTCGGGAGATTAACGGAGACTGAAAGCATCAACGCATTATGGTCACTAAGGTTAGACTCAATGACCTTCATATCCTTCAATAGGTAAAAACAAGCATAATCTATCATAATAAAATCAATAATAGATTTTCCCTTATTTGATTTATGCGTATAAGCTGCCGGGGTGTCAGACGGAAGCCTCCCATTTACTATTAAACAGTCAACTTTATGTAGACCTTCTAAAATAAGTTTACCTCTTAGGTCTTGGTCCAGGCTAGGAAACAAAAACCAGTTTGCACCATGTAATGTACACTCTATCAGATATAGCTACCATTAATGAAAAATTGACATGCGAGGTTGTACCAGGTATTCTTACCCCACCTGAAGGTCAGGCTCGCCGTATCAATGAGTTCAGTGAAGATGGAATTCAGGGGACCCAAAAACAGGCCAGGAAGTACAGAACTCACGAAGGACTCACACACCAGACACATAAAGAACAAACAATATAAGGAGTGAGGTGTACCGACCGGCTGTGTAGGGGAATGAACAGAGGAGCAGTCAGACACTCAAGAGGAGAGACACCTGGCCCGAGGGACGACCAGGGCGGAGCGCTCTCTCTCAAAAGGTAAGAATACAACAGGAAAACAAAAAAGGTTGCTTAGTGCCACAAGGCTGGAGGGAAAAGAAATGAATCGAGCAGGACGCCCGCAAAATGCACGAGGAAAGGTAGGGGTCGCAAGAGCCTGCTCAAGCGAAGACAGAGAAATGCCGAAGACCGGCAAGAACGTTCTCACAGCGCTCAATGATAGCGTGATACTGCAGGAAGAGGCAGCAGTTCAAAGCTGGCAGGAATACCTCCAAGAACACCCGGAGGGATCTGTAGCACGCCACGGAGGACACGAGCAGGAACCAGGAAGTGGAGAGGGGGGGGCGTGGTACCGGAACAGTAAGCCAAGCAACGGCTACGTTCTGCCGCGCCTCTTTACTCGCTTTAGGGAGCGTCAATAAAGTGCAGTGAACTTAGGGTTAGGGATATGGGCTAAATACCGAATACCGAATACCTGCAATCCCACATGTCAAGGCTTCTAATTCCTAACAATATATATCTTTATATATATATACTTTTCACCTATCACACCTTTCCTGGGCTATACAGTTTAACTATTTTTGACTAGCTCTTTTTATAGGTTGCATTGTTCAATAGAACACTTTTTTGCACCTTTTGTTGCTCTTTTGTTGTTATATAGTCTAAATGAATAATCCATCTCCACCACTTACTTAAGGGCAGCTGAAGATCAGTGACTTAAGTTCCTAATTAATATTCCAACTCCATCGAGTACTCAACTCAGAGCAGGTGCTGGTCAGTGACTTGGGATCCTATTGAATAATCCAACTCCAACAAGTGCTTACTTCAGGGCAGGGCCCGGTCAGTGACTAGGGATCCAGTTTAATACTCCAACTCCAAAGGATACTTATCTCAGGGCAGGTGCTGGACAGTGACTTGAGGGCCAATGTATTAATCCAACACCACCTGGTACTTATCTCAAAGCAGGTGCTGGTCAGGTACTTGAGGTCCAAATTCATATTTCAACTCCAACTTGGAACTAACCTCAAGGTAGATACTGATCAGCGATTTGAGGCCCAGTTTAATATTCCAACTCCACCAGGTACCTACCTCAGAGCATGTGGTTGTCAGTGACTTTGGATCCTATTGTATAATCCAACTCGACCGGGTACTTTCCTCCGGGCAGGTGCTGGTCAGTGACTTGGGGTCAAAATGAATAATCCAGCTCCAACAAGTACTTACTTCAGGGCAGGTATTGATGAGTGACTTGGGTTCTAGTGTAATATTCCACTTATCTCATGGCAAGCGCAGGTCTGTGACTTGAGGTCAAACTAAATAATCCTAATCCACCAGTTACCTAACTCAAAGTGGGTGCTGGTCAGTAACTTGAGGGCCAAATTAATATTCCAACTCCATCATGTACTAACCTCAGGCTAGGTGCAGGCTAGTGCATAGGAATCCTACTAAATAATCCAAATCCACCAGGTACTTACCTCAGAAAAGGTGCTGGTCAGTGACTTGAGGTCCAATTTAATAATCCAACTCCACCCGGTACTAACGCCAGGCTAGGTACTGGTCAGTGATTTGAGGTCCAGATTAATATTGCAACTTCACCATGTACTTACCTCAGAACAGGTGCTGGTCAGAGATTTGGGATCCTATAGAATATTGCAACTCTACCGGGTACTTACCTCCGGGCAGGAGCTTGTCAGTAACTTGTGATCCAAATGAATAATCCAGCTCCAACAAATACTTACTTCAGGGCAGGTGCTAGTCAATGTCTTGGGTTCCAATTTAATATTCCAACTCCACAGGATACTTTTCTCAGGGCAGGTGCTTGTCAGGGACTTAAGATCCAATTTAATAATCCACCCCACCGAGTACTTAACTCAAAGCAGGTGCTAGTCAGTGACTTGAAGTCCAAATTAATAATACAACTCCAACAGGTACCAACCTCAGGCTAGGTGCTGGTCAGTGATTTGAGGTCCAGTTTATTATTCCAACTCCACCAGGTACTCAACTCATAGCAGGTGCTGGTCATTGAATTGAGATTCTATTTTATAATCCAACTTCACGGGGTACTTACATCCGGGCAGCTGCTGGTCCGTGACGTGGGGTCAAAATTAATAATCCAGCTCCAACAAGTACTGACGTTAGGGAAGGTATTGGTCAGTGACTTGAGTTTTACTTTAATATTCCAACTCCATGGGCTACTTACGGGCTACTTATCTCAGCACAGGTGCTGGTCAGTCATTTGAGGTACAATTTATTAATCCAACTTTAACCGGGTACTTAACTCAAAGCAGGTGCTGGTCAGTGACATGAGTTTCAAATTAATATTCCAACTCTAGAAGGTTCTAACCTCATACTAGGTGCAGGTCAGTGACTTGGGATCCTATGGAAAAATCCAACTCTTACAGATACTTACCTGAGATCAGGCGCTGGTCTGTGACTTGGTATCCTATTGAATAATCATACTCCACCGGATACTTTCCTCAGAGCAGGGCCTGGTTAGTGACTTGGGGCCAACATGAATAATCCAGGTTGAACAAGTACTTACTTCAGGGCAGGTTCTGGTCAGTGACTATGGTTCCAGTTTACTATCCCAACTCCACAGGGTACTTATCTCAGGGCAAGTGCTGGTCAGTGACTTGAGGCCCTATTTAATAACTAACTCCAATGGGTACTTAACTAAAAGCATGTGCTGGTCAGAGACTTGAGGTTCGGATTAATATTCCAACAACAGGTACAAACCTCAGGCCAGCTGCTGGTCAGTGACTTGGTGTCAGAATGAATAATCCACCTCAACCGGGTGACAACGTTTGTGTGCGGAAAAAAAAACACCCGCAAGTACCTCTGAATTCATAAGACATAACAAGCAATTGCTTATTTCATACAGTAAACCAAAAAACAGAAACAAATGAGTAGCAAGCAACTGTTCTACAACTGAGGCCCAACTCAAGCATCATCTACCAAAAGCAAAAGAAAATAACAACAACAAGAAACAGAAAGTGCTTTACATTTACAATTTTACCCTAATAAAATTAGCGAAGATTACTCACTCCAGAGAATATAGCAAATAACAACAAACGATTTCCTTTCACAGATTGAAAACCATAAAAAAACAATAAAAAACAATGTCAAAGCATACACATTACTACTTAATTTTTTGGCAAGACCGGAGGCTCCTATTATGCATTCTTATTTTGCTTATTTATTACAGCAGTCAAGATAAGTGTAAACCAAAGTTCCCAGAGGGCCAGGCGACAACTGGGCCATGGGAACGAGATAAAACGATAACACAGTAACCAATCACAATAAGGAACATAGATAAGAGACCATACTGACTGCGCAGCTTCCTCTTTTCTTGCTGCTCGCAGTCAGATAAGTGTCTTATCTATGCTCCCAGTTTTATTACTGCGTTGTGCTTGGTTTTTATTTAATTGTGCTTATTGCCCGTAATTATTTCATGCCGCGCTGTTTTGCGCTTGTCATTTAGAGCTTCCCGCGCTTCTTGGTCTCCACAGTCTCCCGACCGTGTGCAGCCTTTCTCCCCAGCCCCCCTCCCTTGCCCGGTCCGGTGGTTTCTCCCAGCGCTGCTTCTCACGCGCATCTTCGCGCCTCTTTCCTACCTTCCTGAGGGTTTTTGGAGGTCGTCTCTTCTACCGGAGCCCACGAAACAGCCTGCTTTCTTCACCGCTCCTCTCTGCCTCATGTCAGCTTTTCCTTTGGAGCTCTGCCCGCCCCTGTACACGCCCCCAGTGCTCTCCTTCGTTTCTTTAACCCCTGCCTGCCTGCTTTTTCAGCTTCCACTGTTATAATGGAGCATGATAGTTCCTCTTAGGAGGTCCCTACAAAAGATGACAGTGCATCATTTAAACAAGATTTAAACAAGTTTATTACTACTTCTGTTGAACATGCAGTTGAACTGTCTATGAGACGCATGTCCGAAACTATGGAAAATTCCATGCTCAGTTTGATGTCCAAGGCTCTGGCCCAATCTGCGGGGGATAGCAGAAAATGTAAGGTGGACCACTCTGCTTCTGTTCGTGCTCCTAAAAAAGCGTCACTGTTGACCAGCAAGTCTTCTTCGCTTATGACTGAAGACTTAGTGCCTCCCAGGCATCCTGGCAAGGAGGGGTGTGTTGGCTCCGAGGGCAAGAGAAAGCAAAAGTCAAAGCATGCAGAGTCGCCAATTAAAAAATTGGTTATTTCCACCGCCTTCGACACGGACGATGATGACATGGCTGACACTGATACCTTGTTTGACCTTTTCGATGTTGTTGACCCCCAATCCCCCCTTCCAAGATAGCCAAAACCGATTACTTTACTTTTGAGCCAGTTTATGATTCTGAGGGTCTCCATATGTTTGACCCCTCCTCCATTCGTCACCCCAATTCCACTGAGTGGCTCCCTTCTCATCATGTTGGGGAATATATCTCAGCACAGTTGCGCCTTCCCCTGGAGACCGCGATTCGGTCTACACTTAAATCTGAATGTCCTAAACCCGCCCTGCCTGACAAAATCACCCAGGTTCCCTCTATAGATCAACCCCTTCTCACCTTTATTTCCAAGTTTGGCAAGGACCCCCTCAAAGGGATAGATAAGGCATGGTCCACGTGCTAGGACAAAGTGTTGGATATTGTGGGTCCTCTGGCCCGTATCTTTGACATGGCGGAGTCCGCCCGCCTGGAAGGTTCCGATCTCTCTGCTGAAGACATATCTTTGTGGGCACAACAGGCCTTTTGCCTCCTAGGTAATGTCAATTCAGCCATCACTCATGAGCGACGCAATGGTCTCTTGATCAAAATGGATCCCAAACTTTCCAATCTCGCCCCTATGGATCCCGGCTCCAAAGCTAACGGTCTCCTTTTTGGTGACAACCTGGTCGGTGACCTCATCAGGTTCGTTTCTACATTTGCCTCTTTGGACAAGGCTCAACAGTCTATCAAGAAGGTCTTTGCCCCTCGGGTTTTTGGACGGGCCGGACGAGGCAGGGGCTGCTCTTCCGGCCATCCTTATAACCAAGGCTCCAGAGGTTCCTACAGTAACACACAGGATTACAAACCCCAATTCTACCTGCAGCAAGGCCGTGGCTTCCGGGGCAGAGGACAGAAAAACTACTGTAACTCCAACTATTATTATTATTATTATTATTTGGAGTTTTGTATAGCGCGCGGTTACCATCGGGCATCCCAGCGCTTGTTCAAGACTCCAGGGGGTAGGAGTAGAAGGCAGCATTAAGCGGGTAACAGATAGGTCTTAAGTAGCTTCCGGAACCGCATAGTACAAGTCTCTGCACGTAGATTCAAAGGCAGCGCATTCCATATGTTGGCTGCGTTCACTGAGAATCTTCTACCGCCCGTCCGGGCTCTTTTCACTCTGACCGTTTGTAGATAATATTTGTGATCCGAGCGCAGGGCTCTGGTAGCCTTATAGGGGAGCACCATACAGCCCAAAATGGGAGGTCCCTTCCCCCGAAGGATTTTATGAGCCGTACAGAGGGATTTATATTTTATCCTCTCCCGTACCGGGAGCCAGTGCAGCGCTCTCAGTGCCGGTTTTGCTGACTGTCTCCTAGGAATGTTCATCAGCAGCCTTGCTGCTGCGTTCTGCACTTGTTGGAGTTTATTGAGCGTTGCTTCTGGAGCGCCCCCAAAAATCGCGTTGCTATAGTCCAGCCTCGAGACAATTAATCCCTGGATAAGAAGTTTCCTGGAGACCAGTGGAAGAAGAGGCAAGATCTTACGGGCTGATCGGAGCAGACCAAAACAGACTCCAGCGTTTTTTTTAGCATGGGTCTTGAAAGACAAGTCTTGTGCCAGCCACACCCCAGGCTTTTGATCTCCTTTTTGGGGCTTGGGGGATCGCCCAGACAACTAGGCCAGCTGCCTGGCGGCAGAGAAAGCCCCGAATGTCCGAGCAGCATCATCTCTGTTTTGGAGCCATTCAGTTTTAATGCTGAGTTGCACATCCATGTGTGCACCTTGGATAAGCAGGAGTGAAGTAGGTCAGGTTGATTCACCAACTGGGAAAGGGCCACCACCAACTGGGTATCATCAGCATAGCTGATGGTTTAATACCGAATGGTGCGACCACATCCTCCAGCGGGGCCATATATACGTTAAACAATGTGGGGCTCAGGGAGGAGCCCTGAGGCACACCACACTGGAGGGGGATCGAGGCTGACTGTGCACTACCTTCCCAGACCTGGTAAGTTCGATGGTTCAGAAAAGACGCAAGCCATTTCAAGGCCGTCCCTGTCAGGCCTACATCTGACAGTCGCTGGAGCAGTACCTGATGGTTCACAGTGTCAAAAGCCGCACTGAGGTCCAGGAGGATCACTGCCACCGATCCTCCTGAATCCAGAATGCTCCTGGCTTCTTCCTCGACTGCCAGAAGGGCAGTGTCAGTGCCCTGGCCTGGCCTGAATCCCGTTTGGGAATTCCGCAACAAGCCATTGGACTCCAGGAAATGTGACAGTCACCTGTTCACCAGTCTCTCCGCGATCTTGCCGAGCCCGGGCAGCAACGAAATTGGTCTGAAATTTGCCAGGTCAGATGGATCCAGACCAGGCTTTTTCAGAAAGGCCTTTACTACTGCTTTTTTCCAACTGGGTGGCACCACCCCCTGCGTAAAAGATGAGTTGATAAGATCAGTTACAGGGGCAGCGATAGTAGTTGCTATCTGTTTGAAATATTTCATTGGGACAGGATCACTAGGCGAGCCACTCTTTATGGCCCCTAGCACCTTAAGAACTTCGTCAGTGGTCACTGGTCCAAAGTCTTTAAGCTCGATTTCCACGGCACCCCACTGTTTACCTGTGTCTAGTTCCAGGGCTGGTCGGGGTAGGGAACTTACGATGTTTTCTACTTTCATGTGGAAATAGTCGGCCAATTCCTTACATTTCTCTCGAGGACCCTCATGGTTCACTGGCGGTTCAGGGGTTTTTAAGAGATCTTTGAAAATTTTAAAGGACTCTCTAGAGGAATTAGCCGAATTGCCAATTCTCTTCTCGAAGAACTTAGCTTGGGCGTCCCGGAGAGCGGCTTTATATCCTCTAATTGCCGCACAATACTCTTTCCGGGTTACTTCTCCCCAATCCTTTCTCCAGATCCGCTCCAGCCTCTTGCAGCCTTTCCTAAGAGTTCTTAATACCTGGGTATACCACGGGGCTGAGCCCACTCTCTTCTCCCTCTTCGGCATTCTCTTTTTAGGGAGAATGGCGTCCAGGGAGCTGGTCAGCCACTTTTCCAGGTTTGCATCTGCAATTAATGGATCCAACGCAGGGCAGGGGCGGGTAGCGTCAAGATTAGCAGTCCAGCGATCTACCGGTAGCCTAGACCAGGCCCTGTCAACAGAATAGGTCCTAGGATTGGCTACATCTGTTAAATCATATTGCCACTTGAGAGGAACCAGAAAATGGTCTGACCAGGGTAAAGCCAAGGGGGTCAGAGCCTTCATACGATCAATATTAGAGAAAACTGGGTCAAGTAAATGGTCCTTACAGTGCGTGATCCCTGAGTTAATTAGCCTCATCTCAAAAGCTTTCAGATCACACTGCAGGTCAACAGCGAGTGTGTCAGCAGGGTCGTCAAAATGGAGATTAAAATCTCCAAGTGCCACAAAATTGGCAGTCGACGATGCCAAGAGCGTAACGGTTTCCATAAACGAGCTGACAAAATTGCCCACACACCCCGGTGGGCGGTACACTAGGAGGCCTGATATAGAGGTCGTGGGTGACATCCGTAATGAGAATTGACAGCTCTCACAATCGCGAACCCCCGCATCCTGGGCTCTGCAAACAAACATGTCCCTATAGATGATGGCAATACCACCTCCCCTTCCAATAGGCCTATCTAGGTGGTATATTAGATAGCCAGGGGGGAGTGTTTGCACCATATCTGGCCCTGAACAAGACGTAGTCCAGGTTTCTGTTAAAAACAGAATATCCAGCTTATGATCTTGTACGAGAGAATTAATTTCAATTGAATGACTAGGAAGGGACCTACAGTTAAGCAGAGCCATTAATAAGGCCTTATTTCCATTAGCTCTCTGGCCCATCATACATAACCTGCAGCTCAAAAAAGGTTTATCTCCTTTATGAATGTAATTGCAGGACACATCTTTCGAGGGTCGTAATAGTATAAGGTCATTTCTAGTATATCTAATACCGACCTCAGGGAAAACTGCCAGCGTGTCTAGCCCTGGGCCCGGACGGGCACAGACGGGCTGAACTCTGGCGTAACTCCGGCAGAACAACGGCGGTCCCGCTGCGCGTGCCCGCTGCGCATTTGCATGGCCGTTTTTGTAGGAGGTCTAGCATCCTTGTGACGACTAGACCGTGCGAGGAATGGCGTCCCGCTTACCCCCAACCAGCAAGGTAAGCCCTTCTTTTTCCCCTCCTGTAGGGGGCCGTCTAAAACTCTTCTTGGCAA
Organism: Lissotriton vulgaris; assembly: GCF_964263255.1. Lineage (NCBI taxonomy): Eukaryota > Metazoa > Chordata > Amphibia > Caudata > Salamandridae > Lissotriton > Lissotriton vulgaris. The sequence continues at coordinate 1,297,348,888 of NC_141695.1, read as the reverse complement.
AATGGCACACTATAAGTTCAGACCCCTGGGTCCTAAACACTGTTCAGGGCTATCTTATAGAACTCTCTTCTCCTCCTGTCCAGACCTCTTTCCCTCCTCCTCTCGTCTTCTCCTCCCATATGGCCGATCTAATCTCAAACAAGATCAATTCTTTACTTCTGAAACAAGCCATCCGAATCTTTCCCCTCGACTCCTCAGGCTTTTTAAGCTCCATTTTTTTGGTCCAAAAGAAAAACAAGAAACTACGTCCAGTAATCAACTTGAAGTGGTTCAACCAGTTTGTAGTGTACCGTCACTTCAAAATGGAGACGATTCTTCATTTACGGGACACTCTTCGTCCCAAGGATTGGATGGTTTGTTTGGACCTTCAGGACGCCTATCTTACAGTTCCTATTCACCAGTCCCACTGGAAATTCCCGCAATTTCAATGGTCAGGAGTGACCTACTGTTTCACCTCTCTTCCCTTTGGTCTCTCTTCAGCACCATGGTGCTTCACAAAACTATTGAAGCCAGTGGTCGCCTTTCTTCGTTCTCTCGGGATCAGACTCATCATCTACTTAGACGACATTCTGATCTTGAATTCCAACAGACAGTGCCTACTGTCAGATTTACAAACAACTCGGTCTCTTCTCCTAGACCTTGGTTTTCACATCAATGTTGAGAAGTCGTCCCTGACTCCCTCTCAGAACATGGAGTTATTGGGTATCCTAGTGGACTCGGTAGCGGTGTCTCTCCGTCTTCCTCTTCCCAAGGTTTCCAGAATCAAAGCAGAGATTGCTTCTGTCCTTCAGTCCTCTCTTCTGTCCCTCAGGTCTCTGGCCAGGATCGTCAGTCTTCTCTCCTCATCCATTCAGGCCATCTTCCCAGGTCCTCTCCACTATCGCGCTCTTCAACAACTAAAAATCAGGCATCTTCGCCAAGGTCTTGCTTACTCAGATCTCGTCACCCTAGATCTCGAATCCCGCAACGAACTTCAATGGTGGATAGACCATTTAGATGTGTGGAACGGGCGCACGATCTTCGCCTCAGCCCCAGATCTTGTATTAGAATCCGATGCCAGCCTGTCGGGTTGGGGCGCCCGATGTGGTCCAATCTCGACTGGAGGTACATGGTCTTCAGAGGAGTCCAAATTGCCCATCAACTGTTTAGAGATGCTTGCAGGTTCCTTTGTGATTCAAAGCCTTTCAAAAGACAGAATCTGTTGTTCCATCCTCCTGCGTATGGACAATGTTTCTGCGGTCCGCTATTTCAATCACCTTGGCGGGACCATGTCCAAACCTCTGGCGGATTTAGCGAAAAGCCTGTGGGAATACTGTCTAGCACACCAGCTCTCCTTAACAGCAGAATATCTCCCAGGAGACCTCAACTCGGTGGCACATTGGCACTCAAGGCTCCTCCGAGACTCCAATGATTGGAAGCTTTTTCCCTCCGTTTTCCTTTCTCTTTCTCACAAATGGGGTCCCTTCTCTATTGATCTTTTTGCTTCCCGTCTCAATTCCCAATTGCCCCGGTTCTTCCGTTGGCGGCCGGATCCCTTGGCCCTAGCAACAGATGCCTTCCTTCAGGATTGGTCTCGACGCCTCAATTATGCCTTTCCTCATGATCAACAGAGTACTTTCTCAAGTTCGACAGTCCACCTCACTGGTGTTAATTGCCCCCTTTTGGCAAGCTCAGATTTGGTTCCCCTCCCTACTGGAGATGGCGATAGACTTCCCTGTTCGTCTGCCATCCTTCGAGGATCTTCTTCTCAATCCCCAAGGCGATCGCAACAGCCTCATCCTGGACAACTCCTTGACTCTGTCGGCCTGGAAAGTTTCCGGCCTTCCCCTTCTAACGTCCTCATTTCGCAAGAGGCTGCTCTCTTTATCCGTCTAGCCTGGGCCCCAGGAACTTCCAAAGCATACAAATCCGCCTGGTCTTTATGGGCAAGCTGGTGTTTGGAAAGGAATATCGATCCCCTTTCAGCCCCTCTGAATTTCATTGTTAATTTCTTGGCTTCGGAAGCCAGTGCCGGCAAGGCTTACCGTACATCAACCTTTATCGTTCTGCCATCTCCCTCAACCACGCCCAGATCGATGGCAAACCAGTTGGCGCTCATCCTTTGATCTGTCGCCTTCTCAAAGATGTCCGCTGCTCCAAACCTCCGTTGGCTAAGTATTCCTTTTTATGGGATGTTTCTGTGGTTCTTAAACTGTTTACGGACTGGCCAGAGAATTCTCTCAAAATGTTATCTGCTAAGATCACTATGTTACTAGGTTTAATATCCATTAAAAGAGTTTCTGATGTTAGAGCTTTAGATGTTTCTTCTCATCAATTTTCCCCTACAGGTGTGTTGTTCCAGATTCGCAGACGAACAAAAACCAATTTAGATTTTGTTTTTTAGCCTTATTTTTCCTGCTCACCCCCAATTATGTGTGGGACAGTGTTTGAAGGTGTATGAACAGAAAACCGCTGATCTCAGAGAGCCCTCTTGTTCCCAAATTCTTATCTCTTTCCAAAAACCCCACCTTCCCGTCTCCTCCCCTACCCTTGCCCGGTGGGTCCGTTGGGTTATGTCCCTTGCCGGTATTGACGTCTCCGTTTTTGGAGCGCATTCGGCCAGGGGAGCCATGGCCTCTAAGGCCTTCTGGTCTGGCTCCCGCTTGGAGGACATTCTGAGATCAGCCGATTGGTCCAATGACAGTGTTTTTCGTATGTTTTATTGTAAGCCGATTCATTCAGTAGCTTCTGATGTTATTGATATGCTTTGAACAAGCATAATAGGAGCCTCCGGTCTTGCCATAAAATGTAGATTGTCCTAGTTGTTATGACGGAAAGTCTTAATTTTATTAAAGACACGGAGGCGAGTATTATCCCACCTCTACACTGCTAACATGTGTTTTCCCTCCCTGCAGCGAATCCGGCCTTGCCACCTGCTTCATCATAGGAGGTCTTCTCTCCAGCGGCTTCGTTCTTCACCCTCATGGACTGTTCCTCCGGCTCTTCTGGAACCCTCTTCAGATGCCCTCGTTGGACTGATGCCCTGGTTCCTTTTGGTTCAAGATGTCTGTTCCTGGACTTTGGCTTTTTCTTTAATTCTGGCTATTTTTCCTTTGTTTTCGAATGTTATCTGACCAGCTCGTCAGCGAAAAGAGGAAGCTGCGCAGTCAGTATGGTCTCTTATCTATGTTCCTTATTGTGATTGGTTACTGTGTTATCGTTTTTTCTCGTTCCCATGGCCCAGTTGTCTCCGGGCCCTCTGGGAACTTTGGTTTACACTTATCTTGGCTGCTGTAATAAATATGCAAGATAAGAATGCATAATACTCGCCTCCGTGTCTTTAATAAAATTAAGACTTTCCGTCATAACAACTAGGAAAATCTACATTGTTCTTCTTGCTTCAACAGATTGTACAACAATGGCATCCTCTAGACAAGCCACATATGTGAAATCAAGAACTGGCAACAATCTTTTAAAATATGATGGCTATCTCTATTGCAAAGACAGATTTATAGAACCCAGTATCATTGGAGGTATGTGCAATATTTCTCTTCCCATTGTACAGGCAGAGCGGGTACTTCGGAAGATACTGTTGTTAGGACAACAGAGTATAACCACTCTGCCTCTGCATTGGAGATAGAGGTATGTGAATATGTTAAAAAAATAAAGCTTTTCGCACACACTTCCAATTAATCCTATGGTACCATTTTAAAGGAAGTTGCCCAAAGCATTCCAGTGCATGTTGCAAGAAGTATGCCCTCTGTCCCAAACCTTACAATGATGGTTCAGAGGCAAAAACTGACAAGTTATTAAGTATGGGCGTAAAATCCGTTTTGCGGGCGAATTTGCGGATTTTTGACAATTCCGCGATCCGCGAATCGCGCGAATTTACCCAATAATCCGCAAATTCGCAAGCTACGAATTATTTTGCTTGGTCGCGCTTGAAAAATACAATATCGCGCGCGCGGTGTTGACTTACCGGGATTCTGAGTCTGCCGAGTTGTTTTTCTCCCGGTTTTGCGTGTGCTGCACCATTTTCGATCTTGCTGCGTGATCGCGTGAGAGTTTTTCGAACGCAATTACGTTATCGCGGCTTGCCATCTTGCACGGCGAGAGTTTGACAACTCGAGTACATCATAAAGGCCCGTAATCACGCATTGCTGGAGTAAACAATGTCGAACACGTAGATGCGGCGCGCAGCTGACTTCCGACGGGAGATTTCAACAGCTCGCGTTCCCAAAATTGCAAAAATTGCAATTCTGCACAAGAAATCTACCGCAGGAAGCATAAACATTGTGAAAAATTTGAAAATGATGATTTTGATCAGAATAACTCCTCAGATTGACATTTGGCTGCACTTTTTGGTGCAGGAGTCCATTTTTTGGGGCAGGGTGGGAGGAAGGAAGTGCCCCAGAGTCTCCAACTTCCTATTCCTGGCCAGCAGGCTCCTCCCAGTGCTTTGTCCATGTACTGGTCACTTTTCATTTGGCTGTGGAGCTGGAAGGATTACTTTCTGTGACTGCTGCTGGATATTTGAATTTGAGGACTTTTTGGACTTTGGAGTTTGGATCACTTTTAAACTTGAGATTTTACAAGTAAGTTGGTGTTGTTTGTTTGGGGCATTGCAGTTGAGGCAACTACAGTTCTAAAATTTTTTTGACAACTTTAACAAAATATATATTGTGGTGGGTAGCCACAGTATCCAGTAGGCCCAGGGTTAGTCATGGGTGCATGATACAACTGTTTCTGTGATTTGTTTTTTAACTTAATTCTCATTTATGTCACGAAATTTTAGCTCACTGTTATATGTTGATTTTTTTTTTAATTTTGGGGTGCCTGTAAAGCCTCACTAGCCAGTAGGCCCAGGTGTAGTGAGTGGTGCATGGGCCTAGTCTTTCTGTGGGGTGTCTTGAATTTAAACATCATTGAGGGCATAGATGGCATGGGATTGTGGTGATTTTGAGTGTTTTTTGACTTTTTGGGGTGTTGTTGGGGCCTGGCCATGTGGGTGGGGGCCTTTCTGAGGCCTGGCCATGTCGCGGGGGTCAAGGGGCCCTTATAAAGCCAGGCAGTTTGTTCAGGCCTGCACCCAGTTTGCCTTGCTTTCAACCATTATGCCCAGGGGTACTCAGTGGTGCATGGACCTAGTCTTTCTGTGGGGTGTCTTGAATTTAAACATCATTGAGGGCATGGATGTCATGGGATTGTGGTGATTTTTGAGAGTTTTTTGACTTTTTGGGGTGTTGTTGGGGCCTAGCCATGTGGGTGGGGACCATTTTGAGGCCTGGTACAGGCAGGGCCTGGCCATGTGGTGGGGGTCAAGGGGCAATTTTGAAGCCAGGCTGTGTGCTCAGGCCTGCACCCAGTTTGCCTTGCTGTCAACCATTATGCCTAGGGGTACTCAGTGGTGCATGGGCCTAGTCTTTCTGTGGGGTTTCTTGAATTTAAACATCATTGAGGGCATGGATGGCATGGGATTGTGGTGATTTTTGAGTGTTTTTCGACTTTTTGGGGTGTTATTGGGGCCTGGCCATGTGGGTGGGGGTCATTCTGAGGCCTAGTACAGGCAGGGCCTGGCCATGTGGTGGGGGTCAATGGGCCATTTTGAAGCCAGGCAGTGTGCTCAGGCCTGCACCCAGTTTGCCTTGCTTTCAACCATTATGCCCAGGGGTACTCAGTCGTGCATGGGCCTGGTCTTTCTGTGGGGTGTCTTGAATTTATGTATTAAATCTTTTATTGAGCATAGGCAAAGAAAATGCACCTCCGAGATATTTGTAGGGGCCGTCACCACTCCAGGGAGGCCTAAGTCAGCGACCCCACTGACACCCATCACAAGGCCAGCGGGTACATCGTCCGTTAACACAGCAAGCCGCCTACAACCCAACTGGGCCGGCCGCGTCGTAAGAGATGCTACAACGGTAGGCGTGGGCGGAAAATCCGTTCCGCTCGCGGATTTTGCGGATTTTCGGGAAATCCGCAATCCGCGAGATTTGCGAATTTCCCGCAAAATCCGCAAATCCGCGAGCAGCGGATTTTGCTCGCACTGCTCGCACTGTTCGCGTGAGTTCGCGCCCCGCGAATAAGTGCAAAATTGCAGAAATACGATCTTAGCAAAACTGAAAGTAACTACTTACCAGGTTCAAAAGTTCAGGCTCATCATTAGTAGCCATTTCCTGGAGTGCTTCCTGAGGGGCCCCTCCAGAGTTCAGTTGCCAGTTGAAACTAGTATGTGACCCTGCTCTGAACCTCAGAATAGTTACACATATGCCACAAAGGTCCTGAATTACAGCTAAGGGAGACAAGCAGGAGCCAGGCTGGAAGTTAAAATCCATTAATCAGCCCCTAATTCATTATTGTCAGTTGGGGCAGGGCAGGTGTTGTAACTAATTTTGCAACAATGAAAGCACTTAGCAAGTGCAAAAGATCACTAATCAGGGCGCACTAAGGAAGCAGGTGCCAGCTAAAAAAATATTCTGTGACACATGAATCAGCCCCAAATTAATTCAGGTCACTTGAGGCAGGGAAGGTGTGCTTTGCTTTGCCGAAAATAATGTACACTGGACAACCAGAGGGTGTGGTGATGAAACAGAGGGTGGCATGGGTGGGCCAGAGGGTGGCATGAGTAGTCAGAGAGTGGCAGTGGTGACAGAGAGTGGCAGTGATGAAGAAGAGTGTCCCAAACAGGCTGGACACGTAGAAACAACAAGTTCGCGAAACTTGCGACCCGACAGGTAAGTTCGCAATTTGCAAAAGTGTACAAAACCCTCGCGAACTGGCAGAAACACGGGCGAACACAAAAAAAAAAAAATCCGCAAATTCGCGGGAATTCGCGGATTTTGCGGATTGCGAATCCGCAAATCCGCAAAATTCGCGAACGCGAGATCCGCAAAATTCGCTCATGCTTATACAACGGTGCAAGCTGAGCAGTACTAGTGCAACCTGAGAGAACAAAGAACTGTAAACAACCCCCCTACCCTTCCCACCCCAACCCTCCCCTCTCCTTGTCCATTTCCGGGGTTAATCTATCGGTTGTGGTCTACCATTAACGGTCAAGTGGTGCTACGTGCGCTGGGCCTGTGCGCTTACGGGCGCGTGTCTTGGGTTCTGGGAGAGGTGTTTCTGCTAGGCGTAGCAGACGCAGGTAGCGTGGGCAGCTCACCTCACGAAACTCCCCGGTAAGCAGGGCGAGGAATGGCCGCCAGAGTTCCGCAAAGTCCGCCCCCCTCCCTGCTGCTGCCAGTGATAGTTTCTCCATTCCCAGGATCGCCCAGAGCCGGTGGAGCCACCCCAATTGCTGCGGAGCCTGAACTGCTCTCCAGTGGGCCACAATGTTTTGGACCGCAGCCCCAAGCGCAAGCGCGATCAAACGTCCCCTCCAGGACTTCAGAGGGTACATGAGGGCGTTTGGGAGGCCTAGAATAATGTACGCTGGGAAGCGCGGCAGTTGTGTGTCTAGATGTGCGTCTATAAGGTCCAGGATAGGGTCCCGATAGGGGCGCAGCGCCTCACAGCTCCATAGCAAGTGTTCCAGTGTCCCTAGTTCCCCACACCCCCTCCAGCATCTGTCGCTTACTCGGGCATCCCAGTGGTGTAATCTCTCAGGAGTGTGGTACCAGTATGTGGCTACCTTAGTCAGTGTCTCGGTGAGCCCGGTGTGGTGCGCCGAGTGTCTGGCCCTGTGGTACACCCCCTCCCATTCTTTCCTAGTGAGCTGCCTCCCCAGGTCCCTTTCCCACCTGACTTGGCCCGCGTTGTACGTGTGCGCCTGAGTGAGAAGTAGCTGCTGATAAAGGTCCGAAATCAATTTCTTGTCCGAGGTGCGCGTCAGCAGCCACCGTTTGTAGGGTGTGAGGTGCCGTTGGGCCCCTGGCTGGATCGAGGGGTGGAGCACCCAATGGCGCACCTGCAGGTATTGCATGTGTTCCGATTCGGCCACGCCGTAGTCCGCCTTGACCTGCTGGAACGGGATGACCCCCTTGATGTCGAACATGTGTCCCGCCGCTCTACAGGGCGTCGTCCGCCACGTCGTGAATGCTCCGGCGTCCAAGCCCGGCGAGAAGTCCGGATTCTCAAAGATGGTGTTGTTTGTTTGGGGCATTGCAGTTGAGGCAACTACAGTTCTAAAAAATTTTTGACAACTTTAACAAAATATATATTGTGGTGGGTAGCCACAGTATCCAGTAGGCCCAGGGTTAGTCATGGGTGCATGATACAACTGTTTCTGTGATTTGTTTTTTAACTTAATTCTCATTTATGTCACGAAATTTTAGCTCACTGTTATATGTTGATTTTTTTTTTAATTTTGGGGTGCCTGTAAAGCCTCACTAGCCAGTAGGCCCAGGTGTAGTGAGTGGTGCATGGGCCTAGTCTTTCTGTGGGGTGTCTTGAATTTAAACATCATTGAGGGCATAGATGGCATGGGATTGTGGTGATTTTGAGTGTTTTTTGACTTTTTGGGGTGTTGTTGGGGCCTGGCCATGTGGGTGGGGGCCTTTCTGAGGCCTGGTACAGGCAGGGCCTGGCCATGTCGCGGGGGTCAAGGGGCCCTTATAAAGCCAGGCAGTTTGTTCAGGCCTGCACCCAGTTTGCCTTGCTTTCAACCATTATGCCCAGGGGTACTCAGTGGTCATGGACCTAGTCTTTCTGTGGGGTGTCTTGAATTTAAACATCATTGAGGGCATGGATGTCATGGGATTGTGGTGAAACTCCCCGGTAAGCAAGGCAAGGAATGGCCGCCAGAGTTCCGCAAAGTCCGCCCCCCTCCCTGCTGTTGCCAGTGATAGTTTCTCCATTCCCAGGATCGCCCAGAGCCGGTGGAGCCACCCCAATTGCTGCGGAGCCTGAACTGCTCTCCAGTGGGCCACAATGTTTTGGACCGCAGCCCCAAGCGCAAGCGCGATCAAACGTCCCCTCCAGGACTTCAGAGGGTACATGAGGGCGTTTGGGAGGCCTAGAATAATGTACGCTGGGAAGCGCGGCAGTTGTGTGTCTAGATTAAGCATGGGCGGAAAATCCGTTCCGCTCGCGGATTTTGCGGATTTTCGGGAAATCCGCAATCCGCGAGATTTGCGAATTTCCCGCAAAATCCGCAAATCCGCGAGCAGCGGATTTTGCTCGCACTGCTCGCACTGTTCGCGTGAGTTCGCGCCCCGCGAATAAGTGCAAAATTGCAGAAATACGATCTTAGCAAAACTGAAAGTAACTACTTACCAGGTTCAAAAGTTCAGGCTCATCATTAGTAGCCATTTCCTGTAGTGCTTCCTGAGGGGCCCCTCCAGAGTTCAGTTGCCAGTTGAAACTATTATGTGACCCTGCTCTGAACCTCAGAATAGTTACACATATGCCACAAAGGTCCTGAATTACAGCTAAGGGAGACAAGCAGGAGCCAGGCTGGAAGTTAAAATCCATTAATCAGCCCCTAATTCATTATTGTCAGTTGGGGCAGGGCAGGTGTTGTAACTAATTTTGCAACAATGAAAGCACTTAGCAAGTGCAAAAGATCACTAATCAGGGCGCACTAAGGAAGCAGGTGCCAGCTAAAAAACAATTCTGTGACACATTAATCAGCCCCAAATCAATTCAGGTCACTTGAGGCAGGGAAGGTGTGCTTTGCTTTGCCGAAAATAATGTACACTGGACAACCAGAGGGTGTGGTGATGAAACAGAGGGTGGCATGGGTGGGCCAGAGGGTGGCATGAGTAGTCAGAGAGTGGCAGTGGTGACAGAGAGTGGCAGTGATGAAGAAGAGTGTCCCAAACAGGCTGGACACGTAGAAACAACAAGTTCGCGAAACTTGCGACCCGACAGGTAAGTTCGCAATTTGCGACATTGTACAAAACCCTCGCGAACTGGCAGAAACCCGCGCAAACACAAAAAAAAAAAAATTCGCGGGAATTCGCGGATTTTGCGGATTGCGAATCCGCAAATCCGCAAAATTCGCGAACGCGAGATCCGCAAAATTCGCTCATGCTTAGTCTAGATGTGCGTCTATAAGGTCCAGGATAGGGTCCCAATAGGGGCGCAGCGCCTCACAGCTCCATAGCAAGTGGTCCAGTGTCCCTAGTTCCCCACACCCCCTCCAGCATCTTGGGCATCCCAGTGGTGTAATCTCTCAGGGGTGTGGTACCAGTATGTGGCTACCTTAGTCTGCTGATAAAGGTCCGAAATCAATTTCTTGTCCGAGGTGCGCGTCAGCAGCCACCGTTCGTAGGGCGTGAGGTGCCGTTGGGCCCCGGGCTGGATCGAGGGGTGGAGCACCCAATGGCGCACCTGCAGGTATTGCATGCGTTCCGATTCGGCCACGCCGTAGTCCGCCTTGACCTGCTGGAACGGGAGGACCCCCTTGATGTCGAACATGTGTCCCGCCGCTCTACAGGGCGTCGTCCGCCACGTCGTGAATGCTCCGGCGTCCAAGCCCGGCGAGAAGTCCGGATTCTCAAAGATGGGGGTCATAGGCGAGGGGAAGGTGGTCAGTCCCTTGGCCACGGCCACTCTGTCCCACACTCATAGGGTGGTGCTTGTGATTTCAGAGGCGTATAGGTTAGGGGGTCGGTGTCGGCCTGGCAGGAAAGGCACGCCCTGGAGGGTACGGCCGGCCACCGCCTGGTCCTAGAAGAGCCAGTGTTTGCCGGACTCCAACTGAAACCATTCCACGAAGGTGCGCAGCTGTGCTGCCTGGAAGTACAGGGTGAGGTCGGGCACGCCGACCCCCCCCGTTCGCTGGGGGCAGAGTGGCGAGAGTGTGCTTAAACCTAGGTCGCCGGCCGTTCCAAATGAACCGCGACAATTCCGATTGAGTTTGCTGAAGCCAACCCTTCAGGGGATTCAAGGGGAGCGTCTGAAACAGATACAGGATCTGCGGTAGCAGTGTCATTTTGACTGCGGCAATTCTGCCTAGCCATGACAATGTAAGCGGCTTCCAACGCCGGAGCTGCTCCCGGAGTTTGAGTGTGAGTGCCTCATAATTGACTCGCGCAGTACCCCGGACAGTAGGAGCCAGGCGAATGCCCAGGTACGGGACGGCTGCATCCGACCATTGTATCTTGAATTCTGACTTAATCTCGGCCACCACGTCTGGGCTTAGGGAGATGTTCAGGGCTTCAGATTTGGCTTCGTTGATTTTAAAACCCGAAGCCAGGGCAAAGGTGTGAAGCTCCACAAAGAGAGCACGCAGGGATTGCATCGGGTCGGTAAGGGACAGCAAGACGTCGTCAGCGTACAGGCTGATCTTATGCGTGTCGGCACCAAATTTGATACCAGAAATGAGTGCATGCTGCCGCACTCTCTGAGCCATCGGCTCCATATACAGTGCGAATAGGAGCGGCGACAGAGGGCAGCCCTGGCGCGTGCCTCTGCCAATGTCGAACCTCGGGGAGGTATGACCGTTCACCCTTACCGCGACATTGGGCCGGCGGTAGCAGTTGAAGATGCGATGGCGGAGTTTCTCCCCAAATCCGAAGTGGCGGAGGGCCTGATCGAGGTATGGCCAATGCACTCTGTCGAATGCTTTCTCCGCATCGATGGTGAGGAGCATGCAGCCTGGTTTAGTGCGCGACCCGGCCTCAATGAGGTGCAGCACCCGCCTGGTGTTGTCGCTGGTCTGCCGTTGGGGGATAAAGCCCGCCTGGTCGGGGTCTACCAGCTGCTGCATATATGGTGCGATGCGGCTCGCTAGTATGCCAGTGTAGAGCTTCAAGTCTACGTTCAGCAGCGAGATGGGCCTGTATGAACCGCAGGCCGCCGGGTCACGGCCCGGTTTGGGAATAACAGAGATAGACGCCTCTAGCAGGTCCGGGTGTATGGCACCAGGCGTGTCGAATGTATTAAACAGGTCGCGCAAGAGGGGGGCAAGCTGCTGGCAGAAGGTCTTGTAAAATGCCGCAGTATAGCCGTCGGGTCCCGGGGATTTCCCCACTTTGAGGCGGGCAATAGCAGAGATGACCTCTTCCAGGCCTATGGGCCGCTCCAGAAAGTCCGCTTGGGCTTGGGTGAGGGTGGGGAGCTCCGCACCCTGCAAGTAGGCCGGGCCGGCATTTGGGTCCAGGTGGTCTGCGTCGTTGAGCGCCGCATAAAAGTTGCCGAAGGCCGCCGCAATCGCCGCGTCCTCCGTAATCTGGCCGCCATTAGCCGACAGGAGAGAGCGCACTTGTTGTCGTTGGGTTTGCGCCCGTAGTCTGCTCGCCAGAAGCTTCCCGCAACGGTCGCCTCCGGTATAATAGACGTGTTTGAGGCGCATAGCGGCGTATTCCGCCACGTCCTGATCCAAGGCCGCCAACATTTTCCGTTCGGCGCACAATTGTCGCCATGCCCTGGCCGCCCCTGTGCGTTGGTGCATCTGTTCCAGTTCTGCCACCCGTTGGGTAAGCTCGGCACGCTTCAGCGCCCTTTCCTTGTTGTTGGCCGTGGCTATGGAGATGAGTTCCCCGCGTAGGACCGCTTTGAGGGCCGCCCACTGGGTGGCCTTCGTGGTGTCATCATTGGCGTTGTGTTCCAAAAAGTGGTCAATCGCGGCTGTGAGTCGGGTCTGGGTGTCAGGCAGCTGCAAGAGACCATCTCGCAGCCTCCAGTGTCGTTGTGGAGCCGGCATGGCTCCCACACGAAGCGTCGCCACCACTGGGGAGTGATCCGATAGCGCGGCCGGCAGTATCTCCACTCCCTCGACCTGTAGCGCCAGTTGAGAGGAGCCCAGAAAATAATCCAGTCTCGCATATGTCTTGTGTGCCGCCGAGTAATATGTATCGGCAGTGGTCAGGGGGTGTGTGTGTCGCCATAAATCGGTGAGGCCCAAATCTGCTAAGTGTGCATGTCCTGCCGCTGTGAGCGCCCCCACCTGCCCGGATCTCTGGCCTGAGCGGTCCGCCGTGTTATGAAATACAATGTTGAGGTCTCCACCCAGCAGCAAGTGAGTGTGTGTAGTGGATGTAGCGGTCTCTAGAGCCGTATGTAAGAACCTTTCCTGCCCCTCATTCGGACCGTAGACAGAACCCACCAGCAAGGTATGGCCTGCAATCTGGAAGCTATAAAGTAGAAGCCGCCCTTTAATTTCGGCCTCTTTCTGGAGGACCCTCCCCTCGAATGATTTGGCCACTAGGATCGCCACCCCGGCTGCCTTCTTCAGGGAGGAGGAGAAGAACTGCCATGGAAAAGCGCGCGATTTGAGTCTGCTGGTCGCTGCGCACAAGGTGTGTTTCTTGGAGAAGGCAGATATCCGCCTTGGAGCGCTCGAGACAGGATAGTATCGCCCTGCGTTTGTTCGGACTGTTGAGACCCCGCACATTAAGCGTGAGCACTGTTAGGTGTCGTGTTATGTCTGGGATAATAAGAAAGACGCCAATCCCACCCGGAGGCCGTGGCTGTGGGCCAACGGATCGTGAAAGACACTGTGCTGGGAGTCCTATCGGCTCCTTCCGCGGCATCAGAACCCCCTGGACAAGGAGAGCCCCCCCGCCCCTCCCCCCTCTCCCCCCCACTCCCCCCCAACCCCAACTGCCCCCCCCCTTCCCTGCTCAACCGGAGCAACCTCCCCACCCGGATCCCCCTCTCCCTTGGTGCAAACCCTTCCCGCCCAACTCCCCTTACCCGTATCACATCCCAACCCTCCTCCCCAACTGGCAAAGAAATGTGGTCCAACATTGTCCCAGGTCCAGGCACTTGGCCGCTGGACCCGTGGTAAAGTAAGTCCGTAGAATGGGAGCAGTGGCGACGTCGCAAGCAGGTCGGCCCACCCTTAGCACTCCGCCGCAGGCGAAGAGTCAGAGTCACCATCAGGGAAGGCCAAGGAGCGCTCTGCTCTCGCCCCCGCCGCCGAACTAGATTAGCCCGACCCAACCATGTCTTGTGGAACTAGTGCGTCGCTCTCCCAGCGGTCAGCCATTGTTCGTTTGCACCAGTCCCTGCGCCACTGTCTCTACCGCAGCCCTCTGCCCCTCCTCTATCTCAGTGGCTGCGGGGCGTCTCGGCCTGCGTCTGCGCCGCTGCTGCTGCCAGCGACCTGGGGCAGCCTCGTTAGAGGCCCTTTCTCCCGGTGACCCGTCGTCGACCACCGGCTCATCCACGCCCAGCACGCGGCAGGCGTCCCTGAGGGTACGCGGCTGATGGAGGACATTGCCGAGCCGAAACACCAGGCGGAAGGGGTGCCCCCAGCTGTAGGAAATGTTGCGCTTTCTCAGCTCCTCTGTCACTGGTCGAAAGGTGCGCCGCTTCTCCAGGGTAAGCGCAGCCAGGTCCTGGTATAACGTCGGGGAATGGTCGCCAAAGGTGATTCTTTCCATGTGGCGCGCCTTGCTTAGGATCTCCTCTTTTGTCCTGAAGTCCTGCACGCACACCAGGATGTCCGGCGGGTGCGTCGCGTCGGCCCTCAGCGGACCCGTCCGGTGGGCCCTGTCCAGTCGCAGGGGGGCGTCCGCCTGTCGGCCCAAAATGTGGTTGAAGAAACCCTGTGTAAACCGAAAGAGGTCTTCTGTGTCCGGGGACAGTTTCACTCCTCGGATCCTGATGTTATGCCGCCGGGAGCGGTTCTCCAGGTCCTCGGCGTGTGTCTGGAGATCCACCTGTTGGTCATGTATGCGGGCCAGCTCCTGTCTTAGGGCCTCTATTTCGGTGTCCCGTGCGTCACTCTTCGTTTCCAGGTCTGCCACTCTCTCCCCTATGGCATCGGTGTCGCGGCGGACCTCTTTGATCTCGTCCTGGAGCTCCTTCTTTAGGGCGTGGATGTCTTCCCTCAGGCCGGTGAACAGGGACTCCAGAAAGGACCGCGTGACTGGAGCCTCGGGGTCCGCTCCCCCAGGGGGCGACGTGGCCACTGTTTTCTTGTCTGTGTCTCCCCGGGGATTGGACACCGCGGGGCCATTCCGCTTCCCCATGGTGGGGGGGGTGAAGAGATCCTTTATGGTGCGTTCTTTTTTGGACCTCCCGCCAGACATGCCTCCCCAGGGCCCCCAGCCGCGTCCGCCTGTTTCTCCTTCTGCCGGCTGCAGGTCGACCCCTAGGCCTCGTGGGCGCCGCTCCGGGCCCGGGACGACCAGTGCTACTTGAGTGGTGCCTCCGTGTCCCTCCTAGTCTTCTGCCCCCCTGATGAGTGATGTAATGTTGCTGCCCCCCGAAGCCGCAGCAGTGCACGGCGGGGGCCGCGTGATGGGCGCAGGGACGCCGGGTCCAACGGCGAGGGAGGAAGCGCGGGCCAGGCCGGGCGGGCAGCCGCCCAAGATGGCGCCCGCGGCTCACCGCGTTGCACTGCCCAGAGGGTGAGAGCGCGGCAGGTCTGCAGAGGCCTCTTCACTGCAAGGGGGCCCGCTCACCTCCGTGCGGGCCGCGGTTGCTAGAGCGAGGCTATCGGTGCTGGTGTCTCCAGCGTCAGCGCCGCCGAGGCGGGCAGAGCAAGAGTTCTCTTACGGTCCCACCACGTGCGGGGGCCCCCGTGGATCTTCTCGGTCGCCCCTCGGGCCGACAGGCCACCACTTCCCCCGCCGAGCGTCGAGGCGTGCAGGTCCAGCCACGGATTGGGGCAGTGCTGCAGGCGGGGACCGGCGGCGGCGGGGGGCCGCGCAGTCAAGCCCAGCGCAGGCGGGTCGTGGTCCCGGCCGCCTCAGACTGCCGCCTCGCTGCGCCGCTAGTGGACTCGCTCGTGGGGGTGCCAGACGGATTCCTCTGTCTCCCGATAGCCCCTCATCAAAGGGAGGTCCGCTGGGCCAGGGGGGGTGGGGGGGGCGCCCGTCTACCGCCGCTCCTCACCTCCGTGTCTCGGGCTCCTTCGCCCGACCCCTAGGCCGGTTCCGCCGTTGACCTCCACCAGCAAGGCGCTCCGTCGAGCAGCAGGGCGGTGCGGCGAGCCCGCAGAAGCCCCCGACAGGTGACTACGGGGGCCTCGCGCTCAACAGCGCGGGCCGGGCTCGCCGTCGCAGCAGCCGCCGGGCACAGGCACGCTCGAGTCGGTGTGTAAGCTCCGCCTCCCGCGGCCTCGATGTCCTGCCACGCTCTCCTCAGGCCCTCAGCGCCGCCAAGTCTCCGGGCCGGGTCAGCCGGGGCTCCACGCCGGGAACCGGCAGCACAACCGTCCTGCACCCCCCCGCCGCAATGCCGGCCTCAGGCCCGCCGGGGAAGTGCTCGGTTCAGGGCGTTTGCTGGAAATAATGCTAAAATTAACGGCCGGCGGCGGGAGCTTCGACAGAGCACGTCTGCTCACTCCGCCATCTTGGCCACGCCCCCCGGGTGTCTTGAATTTAAACATAATTGAGGGCATGTTTAGCATGGGATTGTGGTGATTTTTGAGGGTTTTCGACTTTTTGGGGTGTTGTTGGGGCCTGGCCATGTGGGTGGGGGCCATTTTGAGGCCTGGTACAGGCAGGGCCTGGTCATGTGGTGGGGTCAAGGGGTCATTTTGAAGCCAGGCAGTGTGCTCTGGCCTGCAAACAGTTTGCCTTGCTTTCAACCATGATGCCCAGGGGTACTCAGTGGTGCATGGGCCTAGTCTTTCTGTGGGGTGTCTTGAATTTAAACATCATTGAGGGCATGGATGGCAGGAGATTGTGGTGATTTTTGAGTGTTTTTCGACTTTTTGGGGTGTTGTTGGGGCCTGGCCATGTGGGTGGGGGTCATTTTGAGGCCTGGTACAGGCAGGGCCTGGCCATGTGGTGGGGGTCAAGGGGCCATTTTGAAGCCAGGCAGTGTGCTCAGGCCTGCACCCAGTTTGCCTTGCTTTCAACCATTATGTCCAGGGGTACTCAGTGGTGCATGGGCCTAGTCTTTCTGTGGGGTGTCTTGAATGTAAACATCATTGAGGGCTTGTATAGCATGGGATTGTGGTGATTTAGTAGTGTTTTTCGACTTTTTGGAGTGTATAACTGTTGTTCCTCTGGCTTCCATTGCTTTTAGATGCACAAGAGAACCACCAGTGCCAGGAAGAAGTCCTGCAGTGGTGTGTGCAGCACAACGTCACGTTACGTCACGTGTGGCCACAGACAAGACAACTCTGCAACTCGTGCAACTGCGGCCTGCTGTTCTGACATCTCAAGAAGATGGCCCCAAAGAAAGTTGGTCGTAGCGCCTCAGTGAAAAATGTTGCCAGTGCCTGTGCCACTGCCAGTAAGAAGGAGCAGAAAAAGCAAGTGGCACCACCTACCAAGGAGACTGGTGTGCCCACCGACACCTTTTTTGGGGAAAAAAACAAAGCCTGCAGCAGCGCGGTGTCCGCCGGGGACCAAGCTGGAAGCAGCACCTCCGCTTCATTGGGCTCAGTGCCACCACACCAAGTTAGGTCCAAGACCACTATAAGTGCTGCTGCGGCAGCCACTTTGTTTGTTGAATCACCATCGACCAGTGATCTTGGTTCATCACAAGAAAGTACCATCCAATCAATACCGGGTGTAACTCAGCTGACGAGTGTTCAACAACCACAGCCACAAACACAGGTGCAACTAGTACAAGCGAAAGGACATGGGCAAGGAGAGGCGCAAGTAGAGCCGCAAGGAGAGGCGCAAGTAGAGCCGCAAGGAGAGGCGCAAGTAAAGCTGTAAGGAGAGGCACAAGTAGAGCCGCAAGGAGAGGCGCAAGTACAGCCGCAAGGAGAGGCGCAAGTACAGCCGCAAGGAGAGGCGCATGGACAGGTGCATGGAGAGGTGCGACTAGAGGTTCATGGAGCGGCACAACTGCCTACAACGCTTGTTCCTCCAGAAGTAGGGGCACATCAGGAAATTGTTATTCAAGAGGAGGTATCATCCGAGGAAGCCACTCCTCCTGATGATGATCCATTGTCTTCCAGATCCCCAGCAAGGAAAAGGTCAAGGAGGGCTACTACAAGTTCTTCTTCAAGCCCCCTTCCTTCTGTTGATCTTGATGTTGATTGGAACCCACCAATGCAGTCTGAGAGTGAGTCACGCCATGAGCCGACAAAGGTAGCTAAGCCTTAAAGGAAGGCTCCCGCAAAGCTTCGACTTATGGCTGATGACGACGAACAAGAAGTGGTGTCTTCTGCGGCTGATGAACAGTCTGACGATGACCCAGTCATCACCGTCGTCACTCCAGCCCCAGCAGACATGTAGCAGACAGACATTTTCACCCTATCCCGAATGGCTGCTGAGCGGGATATGGGCGGCGTTGCACTGGTACCACCACTGTTAACTACAACGCCAACACGACCTACAGCTTCCATCTTTTTTAGTCAGAAGGACCTCCATCCAGCTCGACCTCAAGTAGTGGTGCTGTAAGTGAACAACAGAAACTAATTCAGCCAAGCCCATCCTCCACTTCATCTGGCATTGAAAGTCAAAGTAGCACCTCCACCTTGAGCAGACATCACCAGTCCCCAGTTTGGGTCTTCTTTACTGTTAGCGCAAAGGCGGAAAACATGGTCGTTTGTTCGATTTGTAAAGCATGCGTTAGTCGGGGTAAGCTTGGTACCAACTATGGTACCGGAGGCCAGAGAGGTCATCTCAAGCAACACCACACTATCATTTGGGAAAAACACATGAGGAAGACCGAGGAAGGCAAAAGAAAAACAAATCCAAATGTATCCATTGATATTGCATCTGATGATGACGAGAATCTGATCGTGCAGGGGGGAAGTGAAGAAGCGACAGACATTTTTTCTGGTACACCCAGTACCCCTGGCAGCAGCACTGCAGTGGTATCGCCCACACCCTCTACCCCTGCAACATCTATGAGGCACACTAAGAGTGTTGGAGAGACACCAATGTGAAAAAATACATCACTGGGCCTAACTGGTTTGAAGATGTCATCATCATCATCATTATTACGTAAAATGATCCAGCCCACCATTCGCAGAATGTTCTGGTCGTCGGCGCCATTCGAACGCAACCACCCAACGGTACGTCTGTATAACGCAAAGCTGGCTAAAATGCTAGCGCTGGACCTTCTCCCTTTTTCTTTTGTGGAAGGGGTGGGGTTTCTAGAATTAGTGGCAACAGTCTGCCCTAAATGGAAGGTTCCGAGCTGGTCCTGTTTTGCCAGAGTTGCGGTTCCAGCACTACATCAAGATGTGCTGGAGGTGATTGGGCAGCTTTGCAGAAGAGTGCTGTTCACACTATCCACTTGACAACAGCCATGTGGACCAGTTGCCAAGCCCTTGATTACATGTGCATCACTGCACACTGGGTCTCTTTTGCAGGATCTTTTGCAGGGGTTAGAGACAAGTCAAGTGCAGTTGTTGACCTGGACACAGTTTTTCAAGCTACTCGGAAACATGCAACATTAGCCATGTTTTCCATGGAGAAAACTCATACTGCAAAAACATTTTGGAGGAGTTTAACAGTAAGGTCTCTGAATGGCTGTAACCAAGAAATCGCATAGTTGGCTATGTTTCCACGGATAATGGCAGTAATATAGTTAAGGCCACGCAGGACGGTGAATATTTCAGAGTGCAGTGTTTGGCGCACTGTATAAACCAAGTTGTTCAAGATTTCTTGAAAACTGAAAACCAGGTCAAGAAGTTCCTGACCACCTGCTGAAGAATCTGCACACATTTCAGCCATTCTTTTAAGGCCCGGAGGAAGCTGAGGAGCATTCAACATGTACGTAAAGTGCCAGTCAAAGGACTCATCCAGGAGGTGGCAACATGTTGGAACTCAACCTTTTACATGCTTGAGCGTCTGTTTGAGAAGTGCATAGTGCATGGTAATCAATTACAGTAGGTTCTACTATGAATGACATGAGGCTAGAGTTGGAGGAATGGCAGCTAGTTAAAATCCTGACAGACATGCTTCGTCCTTTTGAGGTCTTCACGTGTGAAGTCAGCAGGGAGGACTGTTCTTTGAGCAAAGCTATCCCATTGTTGCGCATGCTAGAGCACCAACTGAAGGCGGTGTCTTCAACGTTCAGAGATGATGTTGGAAAGCAAGCTGCATATCTGTTGGCGGAGAACTTATTAAGCCGCCTAGTTGCCAATGAAAGGCTTCAAAAAATACATACAGAACAACATTACATTTGTGCCACTATTCTGGATCCACGGTACAAAAAGGCAGTGGCCAGCAAAACATTCATTCCTTTTGATGAGGCAGATGTTTCAAAGTACAAACATTGGCTAGCTGTGTCCGCCAGTCGGTTCGAAAAAGATCGGCAGAAAATTCAAGGAACCTTCAGAAGTCCAACTGAATCAGCAGGCGATCCAGCGTCAAGTTCCACTTCTGAATCTGTGGGCGAAGGTAGTAACTTTCCCTCACAGCTGTTAACGACACCAGCAGCAACCGTATCATCATCCTCACCTGCACCAGGCCCACCCATAAAGTTGTCCGAAGCGGATTGGCTAACTCATCAAGGGTTTGTTTGTTCCAGTGCTGAGAAGGCCACAGATGGTACGTAAAGTGGAGCAACCGTGGAGAACCTTGAGTTGATGGTGCAGGCCTATCTGGATGACCCAACACAGGTCTTTGTTAATACGAATCCATTGCTGTATTGGTACAGGAAAATGGCTCCATGGCCACTGATCACCAACCTGGCTATAAATTATTTGTCTTGCCCTCTCGCAAGTGTGTCTTCTGAACGTGTTTTCAGTGCTGCTGGTGCCATTGTAACTTCAAAAAGGACCCGCCTCTCGGCCAAAAATGTGGAGATGTTAACACTGATCAAGATGAATCAGCACTTGATACCACCAGATTACAAAGTACGTGAATGCACGCAGGAAGAAGAGGACACCGACTTAGGTGACTGAAGTTCTTCTCTATTACCTGACCTACTCCTGTCTCAATTCATGGAGTTTGAGGACAAGCTCTACTTCCCTGACACCGAGCCCTGAAAATGACTTCCTTTTTTTTGTCCTTATTCACGTTTATTCCTGTGTGTCTTTCTTTGTTTTGCAACTTTTACCACAACAAAACTCTAATCACCTAATCACAACAAGTCCATCAGAAGCACTGTCTTCATCTTATATTCCTTATTGATTTGAAGGTGCCGCAGTCTGCATTCCTGAGGGTCACAAGTTCACAACTCAATCATGCTCCTTTATACTCCTTCAGACTCCCCCTATCCATTTCCCTCAAGGCAGATGGATGGATTACGACGAGTCCCCTCAAGTGGGACTGAAATTACTGAATGACTACATGCTTGCTGCTTGCTGACAGAGTTACTTCTTGACAGGAGAGGCTGCCCTGTGGGCCCTCACTTTCCGAAGAAGATGTGGACAAAAAGTAGAACAGGTAATGAATAATTGAGAAGATGGCATGCACTGGACAGCAATGGCTGTCTGGCTCCGATGAAACCAATTGCTGTTTGTTTTTTGTGCATGAAATGATGAATCATATGTCTTGTCTTAGTTATTATTTAATCTTTCACACAGTAATTGTAACTCATGTCGACAACTCTTTGTTTTACCTTGTTTAATTAAAATTGTACTTCAAATTCAGGGGCCACTATATTGCATTTCACAAAATATGCAAAATGTCCTTGGAGTGGACTCAATTGCCAATATACCATGATGATGATTGATTAAATAATATATCTTTTTTCTTTACAGTCACTCACTGGGATGGATGGATCATCAGCGTCGATTTACGGAAGAACTATGGCCAATTCGTGAGTGGCAAACAGGTAAACCAGTCTACAACAACTACTAAAGCAGGACTACATGTCTGTCTATTCATGGTATGTATTGGTCGAGGGCGAGGCAGTGTACTGTTGTTGTTATGCCAGGCAGAGTCCACTCCAGACAGCAGTTCATGTAAAATTAGGGCTATGTGGCTTGCTGCATACAATTAGATATGCTTTGTCTGTCTGACAAAGAGCCTACGTATGCTACATCAGGTTGCTTCACTCAGTGGTGCCTGCCTTGACCCTCTGCATGGCACTGCCTCAAGTTTGAGCCAAACATCCCTTATGTTTGCAAAATTTGCTGTTTTTTGGTATTTTGGAAATCTTGCGAAAGTAGCGAAAAATCGCAAATTCTTGAGCGGAACGGATTTTTGGCCCATGCTTGCGGCAGGGCCATGCAGACGGTCAAGGCAGGCACCACTGAGTGAAGCATCTTCCTGATGTAGCATACCTAGGCTCTTTAACACAGACAGACAAAGCATATCTACGGTTTAGGGTTCAGTGCGATTTACTAGTGTTTTTGAGTTTAAGTTGGTATGGTTCATGCTGATTCTAGGGCTTGGGCCCAATGCAGGCTCGTTCATAATGATGTTGGCAATGTTTTAGGGGGGGTTGGTGTTCTTTGGTCCAGAATTGGCAGAATTTGGGCCTTTTTGGGTGTTTTGCGGTCGCGTGTGTTTGGGTGAAAACTAAGTGAAAAATAGTCGTAGACCTTCTTCTTCTTCTTCTTCTTCTTCTTCAAAGAGCGCAGTGGTTCGATTTTGTTCTGCCTTGCCGAGATTCTTGTGAATCGCTGGACCAAGTGACTGTCCAGGTGACTTTCAAGAGGATCAAAGTAGTGTAAGTGCTGAAAAGAGCAATGTTTTGTGAACAGCGCAATTTGCCATGTTTTGAATATACCAGTATTGCATGTTTTTGGGGGCTGTTTGGGAGTGTTCTAGATTTGTGGGGGAGGGTGTGGGGGTCTGGGAGCACTGCTGGGATAGCATAATTTTTATTGGAAGTGATTTGAAGAAAATCAATGGTGGGAAAGAGGAGTTAGGGCCTAGCTGCAGAGCGCATTTTGACCGATGTTGACTGGTTGGCTGAAATTTTTTTAAGTATGAGTTTTTGCATTTTTGCTTTTTGGCTGTTTAGGGGTGTTCTGCTTTTTTTGCGGGTGGCTGCAGGGGTCTGGGGGCATAGCTCAGAAAGGTCTAATATCGGAATCAAGTGTTTTGGACCAGATCCATGGTAAAAAAGTTTTTGCGTTTTTGCTCACTTGCCTGTGTTTGTGGTGCTGTTTGGGGGGCTTCTAGGTTTTTGTGGGTGGATTTTGGGGTCTGGGAGCACTGCTGCCACAGTCTAATGTTGAGTGCATTTGTTTTTCAGGAATCCATGGTGGAAAAGGGGAGTTAGGGCCTAGTTGCAGAGCGTATTTGGACTGAATTGAAGGTAGGCCCGTTTTTGCTTTTTGCCTAATTGGGGTGGTCTGCTTTTTAGCGGGTGGCTGCAGGGGTCTGGGGGCATAGCTCGGAAGGCCTAATATCGGAATCAAGTGTTTTGGACCAAATCCATGGTGAAAAAGGTTTTGCGTTTTTGCTCCTTTGCCTGTGTTTGGGGTGCTGTTTGGGGGGCTTCTAGGTTTTTGTGAGTGGGTTTTGGGGTCTAGGAGCACTGCTGGCACAGTCTAATGTTGAGTGCATTAGTTTTTCAGGAAATCCATGGTGGAAAAGGGGAGTTAGGGCCTAGCTGCACAGCACATTTGGACTGAATTCCAGGTAGGCCCGAAATTTGCTAAGTCTCACTTTTTGTGGTTTTGCTTTTTGGCTGTGTGGGGGGGTTAAACTTGTTTCCGCCTGGGTTGACGGGTCTGGGGGCATTGCTGTAAAGGTCTAATACCGGATAAAAGTGGTTTGGAGAAAATCGGAGGTGAAAAAGTTTTTCCATTTTTAGGCATTTCGCTCACTTTAGCATTTTCGGGGGGCTGTTTGGGGGGGTTCCTAGTGTTTGTGAGTGGATTTTAGGGTCTTGGAGCAACGTTGGGTATGGATACTTTTGATTGCAAGAGGTTTGAAGAAAATCCATGGTGGCAAAGGGGAGTTAGGGCCCAGCTGCAGAGCGCGCATGGAGTGATCTGGGAAATATGCAGAAATTTGTCAAAGTGTCCATTTTTCCATTTTTGCTTTTTGGCTGTTTTGGGGGGGGGGGGGGGGTTAAACTTGTTTCTGCCTAGGTTGACGGGTCTGGGGCATTGCTGTGAAGGTCTAATACCGGATAAAAGTGGTTTGGAGAAAATCGGAGGTGAAAAAGTTTTCCATTTTCAGGCATTTCTCTCACTTTAACGTTTTCAGGGGCTGTTTGGGGGGTTCCTGGTGTTTGTGGGTGGGTTTTGGGGTCTTGGAGCAACGCTGGGTATGGATACTTTTGATTGCAAGAGGTTTGAAGAAAATCCATGGTGGCAAAGGGGAGTTAGGGCCCAGCTGCAGAGCGCGCATGGAGTGGTCTGGGAAATATGCAGAAATTTGTCAAAGTGCCCATTTTTCAATTTTTGCTTTTTGGCTGTTTGGGGGGGTTAAACTTGTTTCCGCCTGGGTTGACGGGTCTGGGGGCATTGCTGTGAAGGTCTAATACCGGATAAAGGTGGTTGGAGAAAATCGGAGGTGAAATTTCTTTTCCATTTTTAGGCATTTCGCTCACTTTAGCATTTTCGGGGGGCTGTTTGGGGGGGTTCCTGGTGTCCAGGGAAGGCATGGCTTGGCAATTCGGGCTGGACTGTTCCCATGAGGCACAGGGTCAGACTGATTTGCATATGGCAATGTCTAAACTGGGGTGGCAGAGTGGGCTTAAGAACGGTGATGGATTAAACCCAGATCTTTTGACTGGGTGTGAGTGTTTGATTGATTCAGATGCTCCGTCCATCACCACCCCCTTTTGTACTGCGGAGTTCGGGAGCTGGCGTCGGTCAGTCTGGATGGCGGTGCGCCGTGAAGCGTGCGAGGCAGTGCCCAACTCCGGTGCGATCACAGGACTCGAAGTCAGCAGCAGTGACTGCGTCGGTCTGACCAATTCGATTCGGTGTAGCGAGGCGTTGTGTCATGTTTCACATGTTTGCTTAGTGACGGCCGTCACAGAGGTCACACGGCCAGCCTCGAACTGTTCTTTTCTTAGGTATCAGAGCCGGTCGGGAGACCGAAACTACCACTCCCGGCATGCTTAGCACGGGAGAGACGGAGCGTCAGGCGTCCTGCACGTGGTGACGTCATTCAGGAAGTAAAGGGAGTCAAGGATTCCAGAATGCTGCCGATAATTCTTCGTGTGTTTGGCGTGTCTCAAAGAAGTCCGGTAAGGCTGTTCCGTGTTCTTCCTGACTTGGTTCCTGTATTTGTCTTACGGGATTGACGAAGAAGCAGGATTCTTCGTCTTCCCGCTTGGGGTGTTTAAAGTGCGATTTCGGAGTTGGAGTGTGACTCACTGTTGGTTTTCAAGGAGAATCAGACTTTGTTATAAAACCTGCAAAGGGGATTATTTCCTCCCTAGTTATTGACTTTATTTTGGGCATTTCCCGTGATTGGGGATTCTTTTCCAAGTACCGCGGGCTCTGAGGTTAAGAGTCATAAGCTATTGTACGATTCATTCTTCGCAGAGACTAAGCGTTTGGGGTGCATTGAGTTATTGCTGCGAACATTAGTGGCTGTACTTTGCCCTTTGTTTTGAGGCAAAGAGGTTTATATTCTGCACCCTGTGTTTTCATTCTGGAGAGATGAGAAGCCAATGATTAATATCAACAGTCTCAAGGTTAAGAATTATTAACTGTCGAAGCTGCACATACTATTTCAAGTTGTATTCCTGTTTATATTTTATTGGAGAGAAAGAATGGAGGAACTGTCAGTGGGTTTGGTTAAGCAATATAACAAGGTTCCCAGGTGTGTTTCCTAAGATGATTAGAATCCTATTCTCAGTGCTCAGAATGTCTTACCAATGTTAAAACACACAATTCTTATTTTCTCCTTTCTTCCAGTTATCCAAATTCCTTGTTCCATTCCTAGAACTCTCCTAAATAAAGCCCATCGTATTTTTCTTTACAGGTAGGCAGAGAGTAGGGTAGCTACATCATAGATGAAAGGAATGTGAATTGGGTTACGTATTCACAAAACAACATTGTGTTTGAATATCTGTTACTTGTCGTTACAGATCTCCCTCCCCGCTGTTCCCTTCCTTTACTTCCCGGCTTTCTATCTTTCTGTTTTCATATTTCTCCCTCGTGTGACTATCCCAATAGTCTGTGTAAACTACTTCAGACTTTGGGGCCGTCATGAGATGGAGCCATAACATCATCGGTGTAATCCTGAAGAGACCTGGACCGGAGCCTGACAGAATTATCGGCCCACGGTTATTACTCTTCCCGATTGCATCCACGCCATGGCTACTATGGATGATGTTTTGGCAGCTTTGGCAGTGGTACAGGCAGAATTAGTGGCGTCCAGACAGGAAGCTGTCGCTGCAAGGGCTCATACTGCGCAGTTACAGGCACAAGTAGATAATTTGCAGAGGGAATCATCTGATACCAGCGGTACTCCAGGTCCATCAACGTCTGTAGTGGTAGAAATGCCTTCTCAAATACCTTTGGCTCCTCCCGAGCGGTTTATGGGGGATAATAAGAAAGTACAGGTCTTCATGTCCCAAATCCTTTTGCACTTTATGTGCAAACCAAAGATGTTTGCTACCAACCAAGCCAGAGTGGCTTTTCTGATATCATACCTGGGAGGCGAAGCTGCACAATGGGCGGTACCAGTGGTTCGAAGGGACGATCCTCTACTGTATGATTGGGCGGAATTCCGGTGTGAATTCGAAAAGACTTTTGATAGACGAGCTGAAACTTTTTCAGCCAATAAGGATTTGCTTGAACTTAAACAAGGGAACTCAGACCTGGTAACATACCTGAACAGTTTCAGAAGACTTGTAGCAGAAACTGATTGGCCTGAAGCAAAAATGTCCGCCGTGTTTTATCATGGCCTTTCCGACGATCTCAAAGACGCTTTGGCTACCATAGATCCCCAACCCAGAACCAGCGCCGCTCTCATCGAACTCACACTCAGGTTGGATCATAGGATGAAGGACAGAAAAGGGGATTTAAAGAAAAAGGAACGTCCTCTGACTGTGTATGACCGTACAGGGGACAAAACGCCTACGCCAGTAGAAGCTATGGAAGTGGGTGCTGTCAGGGCCTCTTTAACTCTCAGCGAAAAAGATCATCGGAGAAAACAGGGCTTGTGTCTCTACTGCGGGAAAAAGGGGCATTATTTACGTGATTGCCCTGTTAAACCCAAATCGGGGAGGTATCGTACCAGTCAAGCAGCGGCAGGTACGTCTGAGAACAAGACGGAAAACTCCAAAGCTTGAAGGTAGAGGAAGGGAAACCCTCGAGCGCAATGATCATCCCTTCAACCCACCCCTGTCGTCAAGAAAGAAGCCATTTGTTCTTGGATATGAAAATCATAATAGACAATGATGCGAAATCACTCCATGTTATGATTGATTCAGGAGCCACTGGGTGTTTCATGGATCACAAAGAGGCCGAAAGATTAGGAGTACATCTTATCGCCAAAACACACCCCGAAACAGTGTATGCTGTGGATGGTAGGGAGTTATCCATGGGCCCTATTCAACACCACACTCCTGAGTATGATCTGATATTTGATGACGAACATCAGGAACGCCTTTCTTTTGGTCTCATCGATGCACCTCATTTTGGAACCATATTGGGTCTTCCTTCGTTAAAGAAACATGACCCATGGATTCATTGGTCTTCTAACACGGTGATGTTTAATTCGACATACTGCAAAGAACATTGTGTACCGGAAAGAAAAGGACCTGCACAAGTCCTATCATTGAGACACCATGTAGCTACGGCAGCCGAAAAAGAGGTAGAATTACCCCCAGAATATAAGGAATACGAGGAGGTATTTAGTAATACCAAGGCAGAGGTGCTCCCACCACATCGCGATTTTGACTGTCGCATCGACCTGGTACCCGGAGCAACTATACCTAAAGGAAGGGTGTACGCTTTAACCCTGCCTGAAAATGAGGTCCTTCGAGAATACTTGGACAAATACCTTGCCTTAGGATTTATACGGCCCTCGCGTTCGCCTGGGGCCTCCCCATTGTTCTTTACCCCTAAGGCTAATGGAGAGAAACGCTGTTGTATTGACTATAGAGCGTTAAATACCATCACTATAAAGAATCAATATCCCTTGCCTTTAATTCTGGTGCTATTGGAACAAGTAAGAGCAGCTCGAATATACACCAAGTTGGATCTCAGGGGTGCCTACCACCTTGTGCGGATTAAGGAAGGTGACGAATGGAAGACGGCCTTTAAGACGCGGTAGGGGCTTTATGAATACTTCGTGATGCCTTTCGGGCTATGTAACGCCCCGGCCGCCTTTCAATTTTTTTTGAATGAAGTCCTCAGAGAACACTTGGATCATTACGTTGTGGTCTATATAGACGACATTTTGATTTATTCGGCTACCACAGAAGAGCATGTTATACATGTGAAGAACGTACTGAAAGCACTACAGGAACACCATTTATATTGCAAAATCACAAAATGTGAATTCCATGTCACCACGGTGGAGTTTCTGGGCGTCATGCTCACACCCGACGGTCAGGAGATGGCTGAACGGAAGGTTGAAGCCATCAAAGAATGGCCCCAACCCCATACCATCAAAGACATTCAATGTCTGTTGGGATTTGCCAACTTCTACAGGAGGTTTATTAGTAACTTTTCCAATCTGGTTACACCTTTAACTAAACTCACGAGAAAGAACACACCGTTTGTCTGGGACACCAAAGCACAACAATCTTTTGACGGATTGAAAAAGGCCTTTTCTACTGCTCCAGTGTTGGTACATGCCAATCCCGAAGACCCCTTTATAGTGGAGGCTGACGCTTCCGAAGTGGCGATTGGAGCGGTCTTATCACAGAAGAACAAACAGACAGGGTGTTTTCACCCCATCGCCTTCATGTCTCGAAAATTGAGCCCCGCTGAGGTGAATTATACTATTGCGGAGAAGGAGCTGCTGGCCATCAGGGATGCCTTTCGGGAATGGAGACATTGGTTGCTGGGGGCCAAACACCAGGTGATTGTTTATTCGGATCATCGAAACCTCCAATTTATGCGAGATGCAAGACATCTTACTCCCAGGCAATTGCGTTGGATGTTATTTTTTGAGGAATACCACTTCTTGGTAACCTACCGCCCCGGAGCCCAGAACAAGAAGGCCGACGCCCTCACTAGACAAGAACATCCAGTGTTACACGATGTTACCCCACGTCGAGCCATCGTAGAACCGTCCAGAGTTATAGGGGCTGTTCAAACCGAAGACTTTGTGTTGGGAGTCAGAAACGGGGTTAAAACATGTGTTTGAAGAACATGGTTACGGCATCATAGAGAGTGGAAGATGGTCCAAGGAATACCCATGAAGGGATCACAGGTGTTGGTACCCACGCTGCATCTCAGAAAGACTGTGTTCCAGTGGTGTCACGAAGCACCCAGTGCAGGACATATGGGATATGCTAAAACAGTGGAAAAGACCTTGAGGCAGTTTTGGTGGCCTTCAATCAGGCCCGATTTGAAACAATGGATAAAAGAATGTTCCATTTGTGCTCAGATGAAATCCGACAGACAGAGACCCCAGGGTTTATTACAACCACTCCCAACACCAGAGAATCCATGGGACAGCTTCTCAGTAGATTTCATCGTGGGCCCTCCTAAAGACCGGGGGAAACCGCTATTATTGTCGTAGTGGATTACCTCACAAAAATGGGACATTTTATAGCATGTAATCAGGTGCCCACAGCAGGTCAACTAGCCCACTTACTGATGATCCATGTTGTACGTCTGCATGGTCTTCCCAAGGTCATAGTGTCAGATAGGGGGGCCCAGTTCACTACTAACTTTTGGAAGGCTTGGTGCTCCGATTTAAAGATCAATTAATCCGTGTCCACTAGCTCTCACCCGCAAACTGATGGACAGACGGAGAGGGTGAACCAAACACTCAAACAATATCTTCGATGTTATGTCCAAAGTAACAAGGGATCTTGGGTGGATTGGTTGTGGGTGGCAGAGGTAGCTTACAACAGCGCTCAGCATTCTTCCACCAAACATACACCTTTCTTTTGTTCCAATGGGCATCACCCTAGGTTCACTCCGTTAATGCTCCAAGGCGCTGTCGATAAGTCACCTTTAGCACAAGAAAGATTGTCACGTGTCTGCAGAATTCTTCTTGCCACACAGAACAATCTGACCACTGCCAAGGCCAAATACAAGGTACAGGCTGATAAACATCGTAGGGTTAGCCCAATGTACAAACCCCGGGATCGGGTGTGGGTTTCTACTAAGAACATTCGGTTTAAGAAACATAGTGTCTTTAACCCCAAGTACATAGGGCCCTATGAGGTGGGTAAACATGTTAACCCGGTGGCAGTGAAAATCCGATTACCTGCTCATATGAAAATACACCCAGTATTTCATGTGTCCTTGCTTAAACCCTCGTATAGTCCAGTGAAAAAAGCGCCGCACCATGTCTGGGTGCAACAGGACCAGGAGTATGAAGTACGAAAGGTGTTGGATTCTAGAGTGGTGAGAGGAAAGCTGCAATATCTGTTAGCATGGAAGGGTTTTGGTCCTGAAGAGAATTCATGGGAATCAGCTAAGGATGTGCATGCTCCCCGTTTGGTGAAAGACTTCCATAGGTTGCATCCAACTCGGCCGGGGGTTGGAAGGAACCCCTTGTAAAGGGGGATGTACTGTCATGTTTCACATGTTTGCTTAGTGACGGCCGTCACAGAGGTCACACGGCCAGCCTCGAACTGTTCTTTTTTTAGGGATCAGAGCCGGTCGGGAGACTGAAACTACCACTCCCGGCATGCTTAGCACGGGAGAGACGGAGCGTCAGTGGTCCTGCACGTGGTGACGTCATTCAAGAAGTAAAGGGAGTCAAGGATTCCAGAACGCTGCCGATAATTCTTCGTGTGTTTGACGTGTCTCAAAGAAGTCTGGTAAGGCTGTTCCGTGTTCTTCCTGACTTGGTTCCTGTATTTGTCTTACGGGATTGATGAAGAAGCAGGATTCTTTGTCTTCCCGCTTGGGGTGTTTAAAGTGCGATTTCGGAGTTGGAGCGTGACTCACTGTTGGTTTTCAAGGAGAATCAGACTTTGTTATAAAACCTGCAAAGGGGATTATTTCTTCCCTAGTTATTGACTTTATTTTGGGCATTTCCCGTGATTGGGGATTCTTTTCCAAGTACCGCGGGCTCTGAGGTTAAGAGTCATAAGCTGGTGTACGATTCATTCTTCGCAGAGACTAAGGGCTCCATTAGGATGGCGGGCGGATTGCCCCCGCCAGCCTGGCGTGGGAAATCCGCCCGCCATCCTTCCCTGTATTCCCCCCCGCCATATTAGAATGGCGGGGGGACCACGGCCGAGCAAAACACCGCCCGCCACTTTTCCGCACCGGTCGATTGCGGCCGGGTCAGAAAATGATTAATATGGTGGCGGTGTCTATGAGACACCGCCAGCCATATTACAATGGCAAGTGTGCAATGCCTTTCCGCGGCGGCAATGCCGCCACGGAAAGGCAGGTGGTGTTCACTCTGGGGGCCCCTTGTGGGCCCCCGGAGTGAAGGCCAAAGGGGGGTGGCACACAGGGGGGTACCTGTGGTACCCCCCTGCATTTGCCTAACAAAGTGGCAGGCACCGCGCGGTGCCTGCCGCTTTGATTACCTAAATGCTGCTAAGCATTTTTAGTATTGTGGCGGGCGGAGCAGAGAGCTCCGCCCGCCACAATACTATAAATACAAGATGAGCCCGCCACTGTGGCGGGCACATCCTAATGGTGTGTGTGGGACCCCTGCCCTTAGGGCGGGCGGTCCCAATTTCCGACAGGATGGCGGGCGGGCAAATCCCGCCCGCCATCCTAATCGGGCCCTAAGCGTTTGGGGTGCATTGAGTTATTGCTGCGAACATTAGTGGCTGTACTTTGCCCTTGGTTTTGAGACAAAGACCTTTATATTCTGCACCCTGTGTTTTCATTCTGGAGAGATGAGAAACCAATGATTAATATCAACAGTCTCAGGGTTAAGAATTATTAACTGTCGAAGCTGCACATACTATTTCAAGTTGTATTCCTGTTTATATTTTATAGGAGAGAAAGAATGGAGGAACTGTCAGTGGGTTTGGTTAAGCAATATAACAAGGTTCCGAGGTGTGTTTCCTAAGATGATTAGAATCCTATTCTCAGTGCTCAGAATGTCTTACCAATGTTAAAACACACAATTCTTGTTTTCTCCTTTCTTCCAGTTATCCAAATTCCTTGTTCCATTCCTAGAACTCTCCTAAATAAAGCCCATCGTATTTTTCTTCACAGGTAGGCAGAGAGTAGGGTAGCTACATCATAGATGAAAGGAATGTGAATTGGGTTACGTATTCACAAAACAACATTGTGTTTGAATATCTGTTACTTGTCGTTACAGATCTCCCTCCCCGTTGTTCCCTTCCTTTCCTTCCCGGCTTTCTATCTTTCTGTTTTCATATTTCTCCCTCGTGTGACTATCCCAATAGTCTGTGTAAACTACTTCAGACTTTGGGGCCGTCATGAGATGGAGCCCATAACATCATCGGTGTAATCCTGAAGAGTCCTGGACCGGAGCCTGACACGTTTCACGTCGCAGTGTCCTTCCAGTTGCGGTGCAGGCTATGGCTCGTTGATGGCATCAGGACGGAGTCGGTGAGCTCAGAGCTTGCGTTGTTCAAGGCGGATGTTGCTTGATGTGGTGCCTACATGACACCGGGCCTGTGGTGAGATTCAGTCACAGCTCCCTGCCTCTGTAGCCACTTGTTTCCAGCAGCAATTCACAAAGGCTGGTGAAGTCCACTGGTTCTGGGACTTCGGGTAGGGGGCAAGCTCTCTTCCAAGCCCTTAGAGATCTTTGCACAAGTTGAAAGAAAAGTCGGCAAAGTTCTTTTTTCTCTCTTTGTTAGTCAGGCAACCACTGCAGGCCAATCCCCCAAGCAGCACTTCAGCTTGGGAATAGTCTCTCCTCAGTTTCTTCAGGTTCCTTCTCCTCAGCAGAGGTTTCTTCTTGTAGTCCCAAAAGTGATCTAATTTCATGGGATCAGGGTCCCAATACTTATACCCCAAAATCCTTTGTTCTCTGAGGGGAGAGGGGCTTGTACTCAGTTCAAGCCAGTTCTGAAATACTCTGTTTACCAGACTCCTCCTTTCGTTTCACCACACAGGGCAGGCACATCAGATGCCCCACAGGAGGTGGAGCCAGCATTGTGGAAGGGAAGTACAGTCCAGGAGCACTTTGTTGACAGTCTTCCTTCTCTTCTTTCAGTGTTCAGGGCAGAGACATCAGACACACCACAGGGGGTGGAGCCAGCATTGTAGAGGGAAGACCCCGCCCTATTCAGGTCTCAGGTGCAACATCTCCCTCCCATCTAGATGCAGATCTCCCTATTCACCACCGGGCTGCCCCAACCTGTCTCTTGGAATTCCCCAACCCTATCACACACAAACCCAGACAAGGAATACACAACCTCACAGAGGCAGGCTCAAATGGTTAGGCAAGCAAATACCTACTTTCTAAAAGTGGTATTTGCAAACACAGAATATTAAAATAAACGTTACTAAAAGATGTATTTTAATATTCTGAGTCCAGGCATACTAAACTCGAATCTCTACGATGTTCTCTGAGTCTGCTAGGATTATAAAGTGTAATAATTCTAACAGCCCATTCTGGCCTATAGAGAACAGGTAGCCTTGCAATAGTGAAAAATAAAAATGGCTGTAATTCACTATTAGGACATGCCACACACATCAGGGCTTGTCCTACCTTATACTTACAATGCACCCTGCCCTTGAGCCTACCATAGGGGTGACTAATATGAAGAAAAGGGAAGGTTTAGGGACTGGTAAGTGGGTGTACTTGCCCAGTCAGCATGACATTACCAAACTGCACGCAGGCTCTGCAATGGCAGACCTTAGACACATTATAGAAGGCTGCTTCTGTGGGTGGCACAACCAGTGCTGCAGGCCCACCAGCAGCATTTGGATTTACACACCCTGGGCACGCTCAGTGCACTGTACTAGGATCTGATAAGTAAACCAAATATCCAATCATGGAACCACTAATCAATACATTTATTAATTTACAGAAGGGAGAGCATATGCACTTTAGCACTGATCAGCAGTGGTAAAGTGCCCAGAGTCATAAAATAGCCAACAACAGGCCAGAAAAAATATAGGAAGAAGGCAAAAAGTTTAGAGATGACCTTGCAAAAAGGGCCAAGTCCAACACAACCCCCTTCCAGCCAAAACGCAGGGTAGACCAATCACTACCTTGATGGGCTTCCATGCTTTGGGCGGTAGAACATGGACCTGGCCTGCAACAGCAGGGACACATTCCAGTTCTATGCCAATCTGAACCCATTTCAATTCCTCTGGCCATACTCTCAGGGTCCACCAAGATAAACCATGGGGAACCCTTTTTCTCACCTGTGGACACCACCTGTGCAGCATCTAACCTTAACTTGCTCACAGGTGTGTCCCAACAGACAGGCAGCAAGTCACAGTGGCCACTGACAGTAGTCAGGAATGAGACCCAGGCCTTTCGCCTATCAGGGCTTTCAAACCTCTGTGGTGTCAGAGAGCGATGGGCATTAACCCCAGGTGCTTGGCACCCTTTGTCCACTCTCCCTCCTGTCAGGTCAGGTAGGTCATCCTGGCACTGACCTACCAGCCCCAGGCCTGTACCCGGCGGCTGGCCCAGAGACTGGGGTAGGCTCTCCCACACCCGGTCCTCCTCCTCTGGGCTTTGTACCCTCCCACCTAGAGTGGTACCCCGTTCCAGAATTGTCAGGGCACCTGTAGCAGGTGTCCGCCACAATTCGCCCACCATTTCAGGGGTTCTATCTTGCAACTGGGCAACCAGGTCAAGGGGGACACCCTGAACCTGGCCCTCGAACCTAGGGTTAAACCCTCATGCTGCACCGCGGTCAGAGGCAAGGACTCCCTCCCTCTGCACCCTCTTTCAGAGCACTGCACCCCCCAACTGGAATGGTACCCCTAGAAGCTACCTCGGTCTGGACACAGATTACAGTTGCCCCTTCCTCCAGGTCATACAACACCTGAACCTGGCTCTCCAGCCTAGGGTCTAAACCCTCAGGCTGAACCGGGGTCAGAGGCGAGGACTACCTCCCTCTACACCCACTTGCAGATGGCTGTACCCTCCCACCTGGAGTGGTACACCAAGAAGACAGACTGGTAGGGATACTGATTACAGATGTCCCTCCCTCCAGGTCAGGTAACCCCTGTACCCGGCTTCTCAACTCAGGAACCAAACCCTGCTGTTGAACACTTGCCTGGCGTACCAGGACTTCCTTGGGAGCATGCACGCCCCCCCTGAGTGTAACACATAACTCCTGTGTTGTGTGATAGTCTGCCTGGCGCAGCTCTCCCGTCCCCTGTCCATCTGACAATGCGTGAAGATCCCCCAGGACAGAAGTGGTGTTACCATGGTCATTCACCGGTGACGCAGCCCTTCTGGCTGGCCCCTGACCCTCCTACTCTAATCCCATTATTTTAACTATTGCGTTAGCAGTTTAGCAAGACATGCAAAAAATGCGTGATTTAGTTTAAGCATAGCCATATACATTAGCATTTGAGGTTCAAACTGGCCATTTTGATTACTACTGAGCAGCTGCAAAGAATTCCCAATCAAAAGCAAAGAATGTCATACTACATAGATGCAGTAGACGCATGCGCAAAAGAGTTCCTGCGTTTTCAGCAGCCATATTAAGACACTCAGATTACTTGTTAGTGAAGCACATTTAAAAGCTTCCCCTAGATAAAGAAAATGTTGTGTGATGCAATTATTAGTATTCACAAAACATGTTGGTTAATTCATTACATGTTATTTCGAGAGGATTGAGTCCAAGCAAGTTTTTCATGGACAAAACCTTGCTCAATCAATCCCCTCTTTGATGGCATTCTATGCCATCGCTAATTTCTGAACCAGATGCCAACTTTAGCAGTTTCCCATTTCAATTTCTTCTATCACTTTAGTATTTCCCTTTTCCTATTGAAAAACCTTTCATTCTTTTGTAAATATCCCCTTTCATTTCTTCAAGTTGAATTTCATCATATTTTCTTTTCCTTCCCTTCTCATTCACTTCATACCAATTTCTTCTTCTGCAGCATTTGCACCAAATCATTATTACTAATATTAATAGGGTTTTTCCCATTATTGGCATCAGTATTCAACCTATAATGCGTCTTCCAACATTGAAAAACAACTACCTTTAGAAGAAAGACCATCAGTTAGTCTCTTCCATGTACTGTCAACAGCCCTCGGTGGAGCGGGTGGGAGACGCTGCAGAAGCCATAAACGCACGGAGCCTTAAAACACACGGAGCCTTACCTTGGAAGACAGCGCCTGTGCCAGGAGACCGAGCGGTGACCAGAGACCCTCATACACGCCGAGTTCCCGCCACCAGTCGCGCCGCCGCCTTGGGACTACGTTTCCCATCGGGCTCAGCGGCGGCGCGTTCCCCGACGCTGCAGAAGCGACGGGAGGGGCTCTAGAAAGGTAACAGCCCTCGGTGGAGCGGGTGGGAGACGCTGCAGAAGCCATAAACGCACGAAGCCATAAACGCACGGAGCCTTAAAACACACGGAGCCTTACCTTGGAAGACAGCGCCTGTGCCAGGAGACCGAGCGGTGACCAGAGACCCTCATACACGCCGAGTTCCCGCCACCAGTCGCGCCGCCGCCTTGGGACTACGTTTCCCATCGGGCTCAGCGGCGGCGCGTTCCCCGACGCTGCAGAAGCGACGGGAGGGGCTCTAGAAAGGTAACAGCCCTCGGTGGAGCGGGTGGGAGACGCTGCAGAAGCCATAAACGCACGGAGCCTTAAAACACACGGAGCCTTACCTTGGAAGACAGCGCCTGTGCCAGGAGACCGAGCGGTGACCAGACACCCTCATACACGCCGAGTTCCCACCACCAGTCGCGCCGCCGCCTTGGGACTACGTTTCCCATCGGGCTCAGCGGCGGCGCGTTCCCCGACGCTGCAGAAGCGACGGGAGGGGCTCTAGAAAGGTAACAGCCCCCGGTGGAGCGGGTGGGAGACGCTGCAGAAGCCATAAACGCACGAAGCCATAAACGCACGGAGCCTTAAAACACACGGAGCCTTACCTTGGAAGACAGCGCCTGTGCCAGGAGACCGAGCGGTGACCAGAGACCCTCATACACGCCGAGTTCCCGCCACCAGTCGCGCCGCCGCCTTGGGACTACGTTTCCCATCGGGCTCAGCGGCGGCGCGTTCCCCGACGCTGCAGAAGCGACGGGAGGGGCTCTAGAAAGGTAACAGCCCTCAGCGTCGCGGGACGCGAGCGGGACGCCCGGGGCTAAGCCCGGGCAAAGGGCCTGAGGCGGCCGGGACGGGCCACCACCCTAAGTATTTTCCCACTCCAGTACCTCTGAAGAGCAAAGGGTCTGCAACCACTGTTTAACGATGACCAAAACAACTAAAACACCAATGGCGACTAGATCTACCAGCAGACTAAAAACAGTGAGTACACCTTTGCCCACTATAACCGCCATAGATAAAATGCTTCAAAAAACCATCAATGTTGTGGCGGATGCTATTCAGGACACTGAGAGGAGACTCTCCCTGACACCTAATCTATGCTTCCCTGACCTGTCCTCTCATACTACCTATGACGATCCAAATATGGATGACACTATCTCATCCCAGGAGTCTCTACTCACACAATCGTTCTCGGAATTACCTGGATCACACATTAAAGAAAAACCCTCTAACTCTTTATCCTTGGAATTATTAGCTAATAATCAGGATAATAGTATTATGGTCATATCTAACAGCGCAAAAAATGACCTGCAGACAATAGATATTCCCTTGTTATCGGAAGCTGGGACCGAGGAAAATGCCCTACCGGTCATTGTCTTAACAGAATCTCAACCACCAACACTACATAAATCGCCAAAGATTAAACGGAAGAAGCCCAGAATTAAACCCCCGACGAGGAAAATCCACCTACCTTCTGGTAAACCCAAACGATCACTTAAAGACATGTGGCAGAAGAAAGGCTCAGTGGAACCCACTGGACCAAAACGTGGGTGACCCCTTCCAACCTCCCCAGATCTACACGACTCAGACGGTAAAGCTAAGTCTAATTCAGGAACTCCTGTAGTTAATGAGGAAACAGGTCATATTGATAAGAAGAGTACCTTAAGCTTCCCCTTCATGAGAGAGATTGAAAGTTTAATTAAAACACTTCTTCAACCTATTAGTCATCAGATAGATACCATAGAAAAGGCTTTGAGTAAATTTGAGAGGACCCAAAATGATATATCCTCCAGTATTCTTAGATTGCTCAACACAACTAACACGCCATCTCTTTTTGTTCCTTCATCAACTACACTTAATGTAAAAAATTCCAAAAAAAACTGGCAACCCAGTAAAGAACACAGGAAAACAAAATAAACCTCAATCAAAGGGCCTACCCACAACAGACCAAACTATAAAGTCTCAAACAGTCCCCAAACCCACTGTGAACACAACGACTCCTACAACCAATGAACCAAATAATCAAATGGATGAAGATGACGAGGCCAGTGAGTGGGCTACAGAGGGACATCCACCTAATACCAACACAGGCGCACCAAAGAACAAGAATTGCACGGCGTCTCCTAAAACTAATACTCAATTAAAAGAAATAGGAGCTCATCCTGCCAAACCTACCACCACAAGTTCACTATTACATATTAACCTTCCTCCACAGGCCAACCCCTACACGATAGTCATGATTGGGGTGCCCAAAGTCGACGATAACAGGGAGGAAACGCGGGAGGAATTGAAGAACAAAGTCATGCAATGGCTTTCTACACATAGGCCCCTCCCTCAAAATATAATAGGTACTATACTTCAAGTCAAAAGAGTAGAGTGGGTGGGCACTCGCTTTAAATCCACAGATGGTGACTGCATCGTGGTCACCTTTAAACATCTAGGACCGGCAAAATTTATCGCAGATTGGAGGAGTTCGGGGACAAACAGCTTGATTAGGACTATGGGATTAAGCTATTTCTATCCAACCCGCTCAGATTCACGTAGGAACAAACCCAAATATAACTACACCCAAGAAGGACGGCATATGACACAATCTAATTTCCAACCCTGGCTGGCCCCTGTTCTACCCAGACTTGATAGTCAAATGGGTTTAGATCTCCACCCATACACTCACCCATGGGGAACCACAGTATACAACCAGCAACCAATTGAGACAGCTGTACGGCAAAGGCACGGTTTTTACCGCGCCTATAACCCTGCTACTGTACAATTTGAGGAGTACGGGTTTCCTACTGCCAATAGATATGATGCTCTTTACAACTACGATCACTTAGACGAGGTTGACTGACTGTCATCTGATCCATTCCTTGAAACTCTTTTTGTTAAAGCAAGGAATCCTTCCGAAAACGATACTAACGCAGTGAAAACAGCCACTTCCCATCTAGTTTGCTTAGTAAATTCCACCCCCACAACGACATCGAGCTGCACAGTCAGTCCCCGAGCACATCAAGCTCTTGCTCCGTCAGTGAACGAAGTATGTAGTCCATCTAAGATCATAGCTTTACAACCTTATCCATTACCTGAGAACCCAAGGTCTAAGCATATGACAGGGACCATCCAAGAACCGTGCTCCCTCTCTAACATAAACCCAGGACTCAAATCAGAGGAGACTATTTCTAACTCTATCAAAATCCTGTCTTGGAATATTGCTGGTCTGGCCTCTAAAATCGATGACCCATTATGGGTGGCTTTCGTTAGGAAGTACACCATCTTGTGTTTTCAAGAAACCTGGTTGACCAATGGCAACACCTTCATCGAGGGATTCCAAAGTTTCTTTGTCCACGCATCCCCCTCACCTAGTGGCAGGGCAAAGGGGGGCCTGGCAATATTTATCAGTCTGTCCCTTAAAATGCTGATTACCCATGTGCAAGTGGATAACAGGAATATCCAGATCGTCACACTCAGAAGGGGGAAAAAAGACATAACGCTGATTAATTTCTATAATTCTGTTGCAAACCAAAGTGACTGTAACATCGACAACCTTGCAAATTGTCTGGCTGAAAATCTGACAAAATTACCACAGGATAAAATACTCCTCGGCGACTTCAATACGCATATTTGCGGTAACCCTCTCCTGACAACCTTGGGATCGTTGGGCTGTGATCTTAAAACAGGTCTCCATTTCACACATTGCCACCGTGGATCAAAATTGAACACCTTAATGGATTCCACGAACATGACCTTGGCACTATCTCTGAAAGAGGACTCTTTCACCTATGAAAATCCCTCCTACAAAGGATCTGAGTCAGGGTCCATCATAGACCATATCCTTCTTTCTGCAGGTGTGGTCCAACAGGTTCTTAAGTTCGATATCCTCATGAGCACTTATAGTGATCACAACCCCTTACATCTCGAACTACAATGCGACTCTTCCGTACTCCAAAATAATATCAAGGATCCAGGGATACTTAAGCCGGTAAATAACAACCGTCGC
Source organism: Lissotriton vulgaris (assembly GCF_964263255.1). Classification (NCBI taxonomy): domain Eukaryota; kingdom Metazoa; phylum Chordata; class Amphibia; order Caudata; family Salamandridae; genus Lissotriton; species Lissotriton vulgaris. The sequence continues at coordinate 1,297,308,745 of NC_141695.1, read as the reverse complement.
TTGAAATGGAACCTGGTAAATAGTGATAAGTTGTATGAGATTGTCACCAAAGACTGTGAACCCGAACTTAAGCTCTGTGCCACAGACTCTGCTTCACCTGAATGCGTCCTATCCGCCTTTGCAGTGGTGTCCAGAAGGATAGAAAAATTTCTGACTGTAACTGCCAAGGGATCAACTGCTCAATACCCACGATGGTTTGATCATGCCTGTTCTTCTGCCAACCGCAAATTAAAGGTTGCTCTCAAAAGTAAACCAAGAGATCTAGCACTGGTAAAGGCCCTCCGAGCAGACTATAAAAATGCAATTGCCTCTTGCAAAAAATCAATAAAAATTAAAACATGGGAATCTTTGCTCGACCCCTCTATTTTGGGCAATAGCTCAAAGTTCTGGAAAATAATTAATAAACCTCTTTTTGATGACCCGACCGCTGACAGTCTCGGCACAGTCATACCAGAGAATGACTGGATCACCCATTTTGGATCTATCTTTAAGAGTGAAGCACCAAAGTCAAAAAAATTACCTCATTTCCCTGAAAGCAGCCCTCTACACTTCTCTTCTAAAGAAATTGAACTAGGGATTCTTGGTCTCTCTAGCAACAAAGCACCGGGCCCTGATGGTCTTCCACCAGACCTATTTAAATCCAACATCGCCTTATGGGCTCCAATTCTTACATCAGTTATTAACGCCGGGGTTGAAGTGGGAGCGCCTAAATCTTGGGGTGCATCCACTATCGTCCCGGTTTACAAAAAGGGCGACAGAACAAAAGCAGTATGCTATAGACCAATCTCCCTGATAAACTCTGTTGCGAAGGTAGTGGGAGGGGTTCTTTTAAATCGGCTGAATGCTTGGGCTAAACAAAATAACATAATGACCCCAGCACAGTATGGATTCAGACCGGGTCATGCAACAACTACACAGTGTCTGAATCTATACCTAATAAGTGGTAAATACACCCAAGCCAGAGATGGAACATTGTATATGGCCTTTATGGACCTTTCCTCTGCCTTCGACTGCGTCGAGAGGAGCAAACTATGGGAAATCTTGCATAATATGGGTGTGGAAAATAACCTAATCAATTTCCTGGCCAATCTACATAATGACACACGTGCCAATGTACGGTACACAAAAGACTTGAAAGTTACGAGAGAGTTTAATATTAACCGGGGCGTCAGACAGGGCTGTATTCTAGCACCTTTTCTTTTTAATTTGTACATCAATGGACTCGAGGATCATTTGGTAAAAACTGACACAGATTACCCTCGTATTGGGAAAACAGGGGTGCCGGTCCTACTTTATGCGGACGATGCCGTTTTGATATCCAGAACCGCATTAGGACTTCAAAAGTTGTTGGATTCTTTCTTCCAATTCATGACCTCACGCGATCTGAATATTAATAACTCCAAATCTTTTATAATGACGGTTGGAAAACCCCCCAAAAAACGATACCCCTTTTCAGTCAACGGAGAAAGCATACCGTTGACAAAAACATTTTCATACTTAGGAGTACTATTCGATCACAAACTTTCTTGGGGTCCTGCTATAAATAAAAAGAAAGGCGAGTTACTAAGAACCAACTTCGGAATATTGGACTTTGCACGCAAATTAGGTAACACCCCAGTGTCCGCTATAATGAAATTATATCAGGCAAAAAGCGTAGCGGTGGCATGTTATGGGAGTGAGCTGTGGGGTTTCTCACCAGTAGAAGCCCTGGTAACACTAGAAAATAACTTTTTAAAACAGGTTTTGAGCTTACCCAAAAGCACCGCTAATTTCTCTGTACATGAGGAACTGGGTATACCATACCTAGGAGACAGAATTGCTGCAAACCCTTTACTCTGTTGGCTAAACTGTTGGCGCAATGCACTTATACCCCTGACGCATAGCATCCTCGCTGAAGCCCTCACCTGGGAAGGACATCTTAAAATACCCTGGATGAACTATATTAGAAACTGTTGCAAAGACCTGGGTAGATTGGACTTATATCTAACACCACAGCATGCTACAAAGAAGGATGTTGATTTTGTAAAAAACACTTTCATGTTAAAGCGACAACTTGTCAGGGAAGACACCGAGATGAAGAAGTCCAGTGTTAGGAATCATACACTAATTAAGACATGTGTGTTCTGTGAACCATACTTATCATGGAACATCTCTAGATACGACCGTTTTCTGTTGAGTAGATTCCGATTTGGTCTTTACCACTTGATTTTAGCTGTGCCGAGTGGAGCACACAGAGGTCAAGTGTTGCCAGCTTGTGGCTGCGACAACATGTCTCCACAAGACCTGGCTCACTTTTTATTTCTGTGTCCTTATTATTCTAGTCCAAGACAAATGTTTTTAAAACCCTTGCTTAAAAAGTTGAATTTTGTACAGATTAAGCCTGCACTTTTACATCTTCAGATGCTGCCTGATGACAGTACCTTTTTTATCTGTAAGTTTTTAAAAACAGCCCGGAAGTTCAGATTAAGCATGGAAGGATGATCCCAAGATGGCTTGCACTAAACATGATATTATGTCTTGAACAGGCATTTTTATTTTCATTGGTCTACTGCATTTTTAACTCACTGCATTTTTAACTCTTTGGTGAACTGCCTACTTTTAAAAAATGTTTATAAAAATCTTGAATGAATTATATAACAATGTATCTCTGTGCTTTTATGACTGCTTTTCTGACAGTCGAATAAAGGATTTTGAATTGAAAAAAATACTGTCAACTTCCAGTGGTTTCAATTCTTCTTCCAAAATTGTGATATTTTTGACATATCTTCCAATTTCGATACTTTTGTCAGGTATGTAGGTGCAACAATGTTGCGCCTTCAACATTTTACAGACTCCAACCTCTTTTGCCAATAATATATCAAGGATGGATTAAACCCAGATCTCTGACTGGGGAAGAATGTCTTGTCATTGTGCAACATTCCGTCCATCATCTTGTGTGTTTTGCTGTTCACCCTATGTGGGAAGGATATGCCCAGACGTGGGTTCCCTGCTCACTAAGCCACTGGAGTCAAGCTATCCTTGGCTGAAGACGGCTGATAGTCCGAAACCGGTCCTAGGATGCTTGATTCTGGTCCAGGGAAGACATGGCTTGGCAGTTCAGGCTGGACTGTTCCCATGAGGCACAGGGTCAAGACTGATTTGTATATGTCCATGTCTGAACTGGGGTGGCTTGGTGAGCAAAATAACAATGGATTAAACCCAGATCTGTGACTGGGGGTGAATGTTTTGCCATTGTGCAACATTCCATCCATCATCTTGTGTGTTTTGCTGTTCACCCTATGTGGAAAGGGTATGCCCAGACGTGGGTCCCGTGCTCAATAAGCCACTGGAGTCAAGCTATCCTGGCTGAAGACGGCTGATAGCCAGACACCGGTCTTAGGATGCTTGATTCCGGTCCAGGGAAGACATGGCTTGGCAGTTCGGGCTGGACTGTTCCCATGAGGCACAGGTTCAAGACTGATTTGCATATGGCCATGTCTGAACTGGGGTGGCTTGGTGAGCAAAATAACGATGGATTAAACCCAGATCTGTGACTGGGGGTAAATGTTTTGCCATTGTACAACATTCCATCCATCATCTTCTGTGTTTTGCTGTTCACCCTATGTGGGAAGGGTCTGCCCAGACGTGGGTCCCGTGCTCACTAAGCCACTGGAGTCAAGCTATCCTGCCTGAAGACGGCTGATAGCCAGAATCCGGTCCTAAGATGCTTGATTCCGGTCCAGTGAAGACATGGCTTGACAGTTCGGCTGGACTGTTCCCACGAGGCACAGGGTCAAGACTGATTTGCATATGGCCATGTCTGAACTGTGACTGAATGTTTTGCCATTGTGCAACATTCCGTCCATCATCTTGTGTGTTTTGCAATAATATATCAAGAGCAAGTGGATTTCGCAAACCCATTGATCTTTTCTCAACTAATTTGCCAATGATCATTAAGACCCCTCCAGCAGTGTCAGTCGAAAAGCTATTCACCACTGCATATTCAGAATTACTCCCACTGAAGGTATCAAGGCACTAAATATATCTCTTTCAATTTCTGAAAAACTAGCTCTTTTCTTTCGTGTTAGTCCATTATTTTCTTCATTGCTTCCAGTGATTCTTTTAACATGATATACCTTTGGGAATACTACTCCGAAATAGCAACTCTCATATCAATGATCAGGCAGCTGAAAGTAAGCTTTGTTTCCACAAATATAATAGACTCCAGGAAATACTGAATATATACCCCCTTTTTGTCCCCAACCCCCAATTTACAAGAAATTTTGTTCACATTCAATGGACCCAATGAATCTATTGTTATACTCTGTTTTTAACCTATGGAAAGAAATTGCCCCCTTCTTTTCAAGATCCAGGGACATCGCAGCATTAGTATTGCCAGTTGCAATAAAATCTTCCCTTTCAGCCCACTTAGGTTTCTGAAGCTTCGGTTCAGCAGCAATTTGATGGCAATCCTGTCTCCTTTTCTCCACTAAATTCAAAAATATATATTTTTTTCATGTAACTTACATGTTAGATTATCTTTATGTGCTTCAGCTATATCTATTGTTTTTATCAATAAGAAATATTCACCCAATGAATTGTGAATCTCTACAGCTAAGGACGGGATTCATATTTCTATGTAAAGAAATTTCAGAAAAAATCACATCTATGTTAAAATAATAATATTGTAATTTTCCAGTTCTATAAAATAAACTAGCTAAAATACTAAAAGAAATACAATATGTCAATGGTAAATGATGATATGTTATTCCTTCTGCTACTGATGTTGGTAGTTTCATACACACATAACAATCACTAACTTCTATGGTGTCTACATAATGGTCTAATAGGTTAGCAAAAACATTCAAATCTGTCTCGTTTTTATTCACACTATTATGTAATTCTATCTCATCTGGTGCTTCTAATTCTACTCTGTCTTGCTTAATGTTAGCTACCTTTCCATGTGCACTAGTGTCATTCTGTTTATTTGCAGTCATTAGACTGGGAATGGCTATTGTCAGTCCTAACCATACTATGAGCACTAAAAATAGGCTATGTATGCAAATTCTACAGCATCTCTTTATACAGTTTAGTTTAGGTTTTCCAGCAGCTCTATTATCAGCCATTTCTGACTAAGGATATTTACTCCCCTCTTTATAACCTTTGTACAGAATACAAACTGTAAAATTATTTTCTCAAGTTTATCTCACTTCTTTATCAATTCCATCAACATTCAATTCTTCATCACTGTCTCCACTTATTTCCAGATTCTCAAAGTCCTCAAGAATCACGTATGTCTATTCAGGACCCTCGAATTTATTATTCAGTCTTTTCAAATGTGAACTTTTGGCTTTTCTGTTGACGGTCCAGATTGACTTGTTACTTCATCTACTTGTTCTGGTTCTTCATTTATTGTTTTAAGGCGATATTTCAGTCTCTTGATAATACTAGGCCAAGTATTTCCTTTTCTGAATCTTTTAGCTGGCACTATGCTTTCAGTTTCTTCAAATGCTCTTTTATTTTCGTTGATCTGTGGCACAATTTTATGACTTTTGTCTTCAGAATTCCTCTCTATCTGACTTAGTCCAGGGCTTATTACCTTTGCCGTTTCTGCCTGGCTGTGTTATTCTACCCTATTCCGACGCTGTTTAGGAGTTTGTTTGCTTTGACTTTGTTCTCCTTCTTCTCCCTGAACTTGTTTTTCTTTACCTATCTGGTCCTGCTCATGTCTTATAATTTCTTGATTGCCTTCTGCCTGGGCGTTTTCTCTAGTACCTATCTGTCCCTCCTCAGACTCACAAGTGCAACTTCTATTTTCTTCTGTCTGACTGTATTGCTCTTTCCTTATCTGATCCTCCTCAGATTTGATGTTCGCTTTATTTTCTGTAATCTGAGTGTGTTCTTCTATTCTGCCTCATCCTCACTATCACTCTTTCTTTCTAGCCGGGTTTGACTTCTTGTTCTCAAAATGATTTCAGGTATGTCCACTATTGGGATCCAGTCATCCTGACTAGTGCTCGGTTGGTCATGATCAGCTACTTCAGAATCTATTGCCTGTGATTCTTCAGCTGTACAACCATCTGCCCTTTCAACCACTTCCGCTTGTTGTGATTCTGTTTCATCAAGTGCCAGGACCCTTTTCGTGTGGCTGGCATGTATCCAATTAGGCAATCCTGCACATTTTACAGCTGTTGTTGTAACCAATATAACCTGATGTGGCTTTCCCCAACTTGGTCCTAGGCACGATTCTCGAGTGTGCTCTTTCACTACTACCCAATCACCAGGATTCAGATCATGCGCATGGTTCAGCTGCCTGGCAACAGCTTCTTCCCCACCCTGGTGAGAGATAGAACGCACCTGGTCAGCCAACTCTTTGAAATACTCCAGTACCAAATCATCAGATACATTCAACAGCTTCTGTCCTGGTATATATGCTTGCCTAGTTGCCCTTCCCAAGAGTATCTCATGGGGACTCAAGCCTGTATTCTTATCTGGTATGCTTCTGAGTCCCATCAGGACAAGAGGTAAAGCATCAGGACACTCCAATAGGGTGAATGCACACACCTTTCCCAATCCTGACTTGATTGTGCAAATCAGTTGCTCTACCACTGGGCGGTATGCACAGTGCAGCTTTTGCTCAATTTTAAATGCTTCACAAATCAATCGAATTATTTCATTCTTAAAATGAGACCCTCGGTCTGACTCAATATTTACTGGAAACCCGAACCGAGGTATAAGTTCCCTTAATAGGAGTTTGGCCCCAGTTAGACTGTCATTTCTTCTGGTCGGGTATGCCTCCACCTACTTGGAAAATAAACAAACAATAACAAGTACATATTTTGATCCTCGACAAGTAGGTAACTGAATAAAATCAATCTGGAGTCTTATAAATAGACCCTCGGCTTTCCTAATCTTTCCTGGGGAAACTACAGTATTTCTGCCAGGGTTCATTTGTTGACAAATTAAGCATCTCTGGCAAAGAATCTCTGCGACATTCCTGAACCTTGCATTAAACCAATCTTGTTGGAAAAGTCTAATCATTGCATCTCTGCCTATGTGGGTGTCTCCATGGTACATTCTAGCCATTGGTGGAAACATACAGTCAGGTAACACAGGTCTCCCATCTAAGTAAACACATACACCATCATCTGTTCTTCTCTGATAACCTATTTTCTCACATTCCTCCTTTTCTCTTGTTTCTGCTTCTTTTTGTAGTTGTCTCAATTCCTCTCATCTTCCTATGCCCCCAAGTAGCATACATTGGCAGCTGATTCCACATCCATCAGTTTTCTTGTTTACTGCTATTTTGTATTGAGCAGGTGTTGGGCAACTTGGTCAGCATAACGATTACCAGCTTTCACTTTATCATTTCCTAATTGGTGAGCAGCACACTTGACCACAGCCGCTTATTTCGGCAAATGAATTGCTTCAATTAATTATTTTACAAAATTTCTATTTTAATAGGGGTTCCTGAAGAAGTCATGAAATCCCTTTGCATCCAGAGCTGGCCAAAGTCGTGCACAACCCCGTAACCATACTGACTGTCAGTGAAAATGGTTACTCTCCAATTTTTCCCAATTTTGCAAGCTTTAATTAAAGATACCAATGTGGCTACTTGTGCAGACATGACTCCTGGTAAATAGGATGCTTTGACTATTCCAGCCAATGTGCACACAGCATAAGCAGCACTCAATCCTCCTTCCTCATGGCGCATACATGAACCATCTACAAACAGCTCATGCTCTGCATTCTTTAAGGGTTCTTCCTGTATATCTGCATGAGGTTTGGTACTTAGTTCAGCAACATCAAGGCATTCATGTTTGACCTCATCTTTTACTTCTTCAAAAGGTGAATCAGGCAACAGAGTTGCTGGGTTTAAGACAGTACATCTGACTATCATTACATTTTCTGCACCTAATATAACTCGCTCATACTTCGTCAGCCAACTTGGAGTAAGATATTGAGTTCGAGTTTGTGTTAGCGAAATTACTACTGCATGTGGGACATACACCGTTACAGGGTGTCCCATTACAATTGATTCACTTTGTTCCAGACTCATGCATATTGCCGCTGCAGCTTTTAGGCACCCTGGTAATGCAGATGCCACTGGGTCCAAAGTGATTCAGAAAAGGGGGTGGTGATGAACAGAGTGTCTGAATTAAGCAGACCACTCTTACCCAGTCCAAAGATCAGGGCTTGATCCATCACCGTTTATTAGCTCACTGCACCATCCCAGCTCAGAACCTGGCTATATGCAAATTAGTCTGTCCCTGGCCCAGTGCATCATGGGAACAGGGCAGACCAAACTACCAAGCCAATTCTTATACATTGAAGGAAACAAGCTTCCGGGGACCGGTTTCTGGCATTTCAGCCGTCTTCGGCCCGGCTTGCTTGAATCCTGATGGTGCAATAAGCAAGGGACTCACATCTGAGTATACTCTTCCACGCTTATGGTGGACAAAAATGATTCAGAAAAGGGGGTGGTGATGAACAGAGTGTCTGAATTAAGCAGACCACTCTTACCCAGTCCAAAGATCAGGGCTTGATCCATCACCGTTTTTTAGCTCACTGCACCATCCCAGCTCAGAACCTGGCTATATGCAAATTAGTCTGACCCTGGCCCAGTGCATCATGGGAACAGGGCAGACCAAACTACCAAGCCAATTCTTATACTGGGAAGGAAACAAGCTTCCGGGGACCGGGTTCTGGCATTTCAGCCGTCTTCGGCCCGGCTTGCTTGAATCCTGATGGTGCAATGAGCAAGGGACTCACATCTGAGTATACCCTTCCACGCTTATGGTGGACAAAAATGATTCAGAAAAGGGGGTCGTGATGAACAGAGTGTCTGAATTAAGCAGACCACTCTTACCTAGTCCAAAGATCAGGGCTTGATCCATCACCGTTTTTAGCTCACTGCACCATCCCAGCTCAGAACCTGGCTATATGCAAATTAGTCTGACACTGGCCCAGTGCATCATGGGAACAGGGCAGACCAAACTACTAAGCCAATTCTTATACTGGGAAGGAAACAAGCTTCCGGGGACCGGTTTCTGGCATTTCAGCCGTCTTCGGCCCGACTTGCTTGAATCCTGATGGTGCAATGAGCAAGGGACTCACATCTGAGTATACCCTTCCACGCTTATGGTGGACAAAAATGATTCAGAAAAGGGGGTGGTGATAAACAGAGTGTCTGAATTAAGCAGACCACTCTTACCCAGTCCAAAGATAAGGGCTTGACCCATCACCGTTTTTTAGCTCACTGCACCATCCCAGCTCAGAACCTGGCTATATGCAAATTAGTCTGACACTGGCCCAGTGCATCATGGGAACAGGGCAGACCAAACTACCAAGCCAATTCTTATACTGGGAAGGAAACAAGCTTCCGGGGACCGGTTTCTGGCATTTCAGCCGTCTTCGGCCCGGCTTGCTTAAATCCTGATGGTGCAATGAGCAAAGGACTCACATCTGAGTATACCCTTCCACGCTTATGGTGGACAAAAATGATTCAGAAAAGGGGGTGGTGGTGAACAGAGTGTCTGAATTAAGCAGACCACTCTTACCCAGTCCAAAGATAAGGGCTTGATCCATCACCGTTTTTTAGCTCACTGCACCATCCCAGCTCAGAACCTGGCTATATGCAAATTAGTCTGACCCTGGCCCAGTGCATCATGGGAACAGGGCAGACCAAACTACCAAGCCAATTCTTATACTGGGAAGGAAACAAGCTTCAGGGGACCGGTTTCTGGCATTTCAGCCGTCTTCGGCCCGGCTTGCTTGAATCCTGATGGTGCAATGAGCAAGGGACTCACATCTGAGTATACACTTCCACGCTTATGGTGGACAAAAATGATTCAGAAAAGGGGGTGGTGGTGAACAGAGTGTCTGAATTAAGCAGACCACTCTTACCCAGTCCAAAGATCAGGGCTTGATCCATCACCGTTTTTTAGCTCACTGCACCATCCCAGCTCAGAACCTGGCTATATGCAAATTAGTCTGACCCTGGCCCAGTGCATCATGGGAACAGGGCAGACCAAACTACCAAGCCATTTCTTATACTGGGAAGGAAACAAACTTCCGGGGACCGGTTTCTGGCATTTCAGGCGTGTTCGGCCCGGATTGCTTGAATCCTGATGGTGCAATGAGCAAGGGACTCACATCTGAGTATACCCTTCCACGCTTATGGTGGACAAAAATGATTCAGAAAAGGGGGTGGTGATGAACAGAGTGTCTGAATTAAGCAGACCACTCTTACCCAGTCCAAAGATCAGGGCTTGATCCATCACCGTTTTTTAGCTCACTGCACCATCCCAGCTCAGAACCTGGCTATATGCAAATTAGTCTGACCCTGGCTCAGTGCATCATGGGAACAGGGCAGACCAAACTACCAAGCCAATTCTTATACTGGGAAGGAAACAAGCTTCCGGGGACCGGTTTCTGGCATTTCAGCCGTCTTCGGCCCGGCTTGCTTGAATCCTGATGGTGCAATGAGCAAGGGACTCACATCTGAGTATACCCTTCCACGCTCATGGTGGACAAAAATGATTCAGAAAAGGGGGTGGTGATGAACAGAGTGTCTGAATTAAGCAGACCACTCTTACCTAGTCCAAAGATCAGGGCTTGATCCATCACCGTTTTTTAGCTCACTGCACCATCCCAGCTCAGAACCTGGCTATATGCAAATTAGTCTGACACTGGCCCAGTGCATCATGGGAACAGGGCAGACCAAACTACTAAGCCAATTCTTATACTGGGAAGGAAACAAGCTTCCGGGGACCGGTTTCTGGCATTTCAGCCGTCTTCGGCCCGGCTTGCTTGAATCCTGATGGTGCAATGAGCAAGGGACTCACATCTGAGTATACCCTTCCACGCTTATGGTGGACAAAAATGATTCAGAAAAGGGGGTGGTGATAAACAGAGTGTCTGAATTAAGCAGACCACTCTTACCCAGTCCAAAGATAAGGGCTTGACCCATCACCGTTTTTTAGCTCACTGCACCATCCCAGCTCAGAACCTGGCTATATGCAAATTAGTCTGACACTGGCCCAGTGCATCATGGGAACAGGGCAGACCAAACTACCAAGCCAATTCTTATACTGGGAAGGAAACAAGCTTCCGGGGACCGGTTTCTGGCATTTCAGCCATCTTCGGCCCGGCTTGCTTAAATCCTGATGGTGCAATGAGCAAAGGACTCACATCTGAGTATACCCTTCCACGCTTATGGTGGACAAAAATGATTCAGAAAAGGGGGTGGTGGTGAACAGAGTGTCTGAATTAAGCAGACCACTCTTACCCAGTCCAAAGATAAGGGCTTGACCCATCACCGTTTTTTAGCTCACTCCACCATCCCAGCTCAGAACCTGGCTATATGCAAATTAGTCTGACACTGGCCCAGTGCATCATGGGAACAGGGCAGACCAAACTACCAAGCCAATTCTTATACTGGGAAGGAAACAAGCTTCCGGGGACCGGTTTCTGGCATTTCAGCCATCTTCGGCCCGGCTTGCTTAAAACCTGATGGTGCAATGAGCAAAGGACTCACATCTGAGTATACCCTTTCACGCTTATGGTGGACAAAAATGATTCAGAAAAGGGGGTGGTGGTGAACAGAGTGTCTGAATTAAGCAGACCACTCTTACCCAGTCCAAAGATCAGGGCTTGATCCATCACCGTTTTTTAGCTCACTGCACCATCCCAGCTCAGAACCTGGCTATATGCAAATTAGTCTGACCCTGGCTCAGTGCATCATGGGAACAGGGCAGACCAAACTACCAAGCCATTTCTTATACTGGGAAGTAAACAAACTTCCGGGGACCGGTTTCTGGCATTTCAGGCGTCTTCGGCCCGGCTTGCTTGAATCCTGATGGTGCAATGAGCAAGGGACTCACATCTGAGTATACCCTTCCACGCTTATGGTGGACAAAAATGATTCAGAAAAGGGGGTGGTGATGAACAGAGTGTCTGAATTAAGCAGACCACTCTTACCCAGTCCAAAGATCAGGGCTTGATCCATCACCGTTTTTTAGCTCACTGCACCATCCCAGCTCAGAACCTGGCTATATGCAAATTAGTCTGACCCTGGCTCAGTGCATCATGGGAACAGGGCAGACCAAACTACCAAGCCAATTCTTATACTGGGAAGGAAACAAGCTTCAGGGGACCGGTTTCTGGCATTTCAGGCGTCTTCGGCCCGGCTTGCTTGAATCCTGATGGTGCAATGAGCAAGGGACTCACATCTGAGTATACCCTTCCACGCTTATGGTGGACAAAAATGATTCAGAAAAGGGGGTGGTTGTGAACAGAGTGTCTGAATTAAGCAGACCACTCTTACCCAGTCCAAAGATCAGGGCTTGATCCATCACCGTTTTTTAGCTCACTGCACCATCCCAGCTCAGAACCTGGCTATATGCAAATTAGTCTGACCCTGGCCCAGTGCATCATGGGAACAGGGCAGACCAAACTACCAAGCCATTTCTTATACTGGGAAGGAAACAAACTTCCGGGGACCGGTTTCTGGCATTTCAGGCGTGTTCGGCCCGGCTTGCTTGAATCCTGATGGTGCAATGAGCAAGGGACTCACATCTGAGTATACCCTTCCACGCTTATGGTGGACAAAAATGATTCAGAAAAGGGGGTGGTGATGAACAGAGTGTCTGAATTAAGCAGACCACTCTTACCCAGTCCAAAGATCAGGGCTTGATCCATCACCGTGTTTTAGCTCACTGCACCATCCCAGCTCAGAACCTGGCTATATGCAAATTAGTCTGACCCTGGCTCAGTGCATCATGGGAACAGGGCAGACCAAACTACCAAGCCAATTCTTATACTGGGAAGGAAACAAGCTTCCGGGGACCGGTTTCTGGCATTTCAGCCGTCTTCGGCCCGGCTTGCTTGAATCCTGATGGTGCAATGAGCAAGGGACTCACATCTGAGTATACCCTTCCACGCTCATGGTGGACAAAAATGATTCAGAAAAGGGGGTGGTGATGAACAGAGTGTCTGAATTAAGCAGACCACTCTTACCTAGTCCAAAGATCAGGGCTTGATCCATCACCGTTTTTTAGCTCACTGCACCATCCCAGCTCAGAACCTGGCTATATGCAAATTAGTCTGACACTGGCCCAGTGCATCATGGGAACAGGGCAGACCAAACTACTAAGCCAATTCTTATACTGGGAAGGAAACAAGCTTCCGGGGACCGGTTTCTGGCATTTCAGCCGTCTTCGGCCCGGCTTGCTTGAATCCTGATGGTGCAATGAGCAAGGGACTCACATCTGAGTATACCCTTCCACGCTTATGGTGGACAAAAATGATTCAGAAAAGGGGGTGGTGATAAACAGAGTGTCTGAATTAAGCAGACCACTCTTACCCAGTCCAAAGATAAGGGCTTGACCCATCACCGTTTTTTAGCTCACTGCACCATCCCAGCTCAGAACCTGGCTATATGCAAATTAGTCTGACACTGGCCCAGTGCATCATGGGAACAGGGCAGACCAAACTACCAAGCCAATTCTTATACTGGGAAGGAAACAAGCTTCCGGGGACCGGTTTCTGGCATTTCAGCCATCTTCGGCCCGGCTTGCTTAAATCCTGATGGTGCAATGAGCAAAGGACTCACATCTGAGTATACCCTTCCACGCTTATGGTGGACAAAAATGATTCAGAAAAGGGGGTGGTGGTGAACAGAGTGTCTGAATTAAGCAGACCACTCTTACCCAGTCCAAAGATAAGGGCTTGACCCATCACCGTTTTTTAGCTCACTGCACCATCCCAGCTCAGAACCTGGCTATATGCAAATTAGTCTGACACTGGCCCAGTGCATCATGGGAACAGGGCAGACCAAACTACCAAGCCAATTCTTATACTGGGAAGGAAACAAGCTTCCGGGGACCGGTTTCTGGCATTTCAGCCGTCTTCGGCCCGGCTTGCTTAAATCCTGATGGTGCAATGAGCAAAGGACTCACATCTGAGTATACCCTTCCACGCTTATGGTGGACAAAAATGATTCAGAAAAGGGGGTGGTGGTGAACAGAGTGTCTGAATTAAGCAGACCACTCTTACCCAGTCCAAAGATAAGGGCTTGATCCATCACCGTTTTTTAGCTCACTGCACCATCCCAGCTCAGAACCTGGCTATATGCAAATTAGTCTGACCCTGGCCCAGTGCATCATGGGAACAGGGCAGACCAAACTACCAAGCCAATTCTTATACTGGGAAGGAAACAAGCTTCAGGGGACCGGTTTCTGGCATTTCAGCCGTCTTCGGCCCGGCTTGCTTGAATCCTGATGGTGCAATGAGCAAGGGACTCACATCTGAGTATACCCTTCCACGCTTATGGTGGACAAAAATGATTCAGAAAAGGGGGTGGTGGTGAACAGAGTGTCTGAATTAAGCAGACCACTCTTACCCAGTCCAAAGATCAGGGCTTGATCCATCACCGTTTTTTAGCTCACTGCACCATCCCAGCTCAGAACCTGGCTATATGCAAATTAGTCTGACCCTGGCCCAGTGCATCATGGGAACAGGGCAGACCAAACTACCAAGCCATTTCTTATACTGGGAAGGAAACAAACTTCCGGGGACCGGTTTCTGGCATTTCAGGCGTCTTCGGCCCGGCTTGCTTGAATCCTGATGGTGCAATGAGCAAGGGACTCACATCTGAGTATACCCTTCCACGCTTATGGTGGACAAAAATGATTCAGAAAAGGGGGTGGTGATGAACAGAGTGTCTGAATTAAGCAGACCACTCTTACCCAGTCCAAAGATCAGGGCTTGATCCATCACCGTTTTTTAGCTCACTGCACCATCCCAGCTCAGAACCTGGCTATATGCAAATTAGTCTGACCCTGGCTCAGTGCATCATGGGAACAGGGCAGACCAAACTACCAAGCCAATTCTTATACTGGGAAGGAAACAAGCTTCCGGGGACCGGTTTCTGGCATTTCAGCCGTCTTCGGCCCGGCTTGCTTGAATCCTGATGGTGCAATGAGCAAGGGACTCACATCTGAGTATACCCTTCCACGCTTATGGTGGACAAAAATGATTCAGAAAAGGGGGTGGTGATGAACAGAGTATCTGAATTAAGCAGACCACTCTTACCCAGTCCAAAGATCAGGGCTTGATCCATCACCGTTTTTTAGCTCACTGCACCGTCCCAGCTCAGAACCTGGCTATATGCAAATTAGTCTGACCCTGGCTCAGTGCATCATGGGAACAGGGCAGACCAAACTACCAAGCCAATTCTTATACTGGGAAGGAAACAAGCTTCCGGGGACCGGTTTCTGGCATTTCAGCCGTCTTCGGCCCGGCTTGCTTGAATCCTGATGGTGCAATGAGCAAGGGACTCACATCTGAGTATACCCTTCCACGCTCATGGTGGACAAAAATGATTCAGAAAAGGGGGTGGTGATGAACAGAGTGTCTGAATTAAGCAGACCACTCTTACCTAGTCCAAAGATCAGGGCTTGATCCATCACCGTTTTTTAGCTCACTGCACCATCCCAGCTCAGAACCTGGCTATATGCAAATTAGTCTGACACTGGCCCAGTGCATCATGGGAACAGGGCAGACCAAACTACTAAGCCAATTCTTATACTGGGAAGGAAACAAGCTTCCGGGGACCGGTTTCTGGCATTTCAGCCGTCTTCGGCCCGGCTTGCTTGAATCCTGATGGTGCAATGAGCAAGGGACTCACATCTGAGTATACCCTTCCACGCTTATGGTGGACAAAAATGATTCAGAAAAGGGGGTGGTGATAAACAGAGTGTCTGAATTAAGCAGACCACTCTTACCCAGTCCAAAGATAAGGGCTTGACCCATCACCGTTTTTTAGCTCACTGCACCATCCCAGCTCAGAACCTGGCTATATGCAAATTAGTCTGACACTGGCCCAGTGCATCATGGGAACAGGGCAGACCAAACTACCAAGCCAATTCTTATACTGGGAAGGAAACAAGCTTCCGGGGACCGGTTTCTGGCATTTCAGCCATCTTCGGCCCGGCTTGCTTAAATCCTGATGGTGCAATGAGCAAAGGACTCACATCTGAGTATACCCTTCCACGCTTATGGTGGACAAAAATGATTCAGAAAAGGGGGTGGTGGTGAACAGAGTGTCTGAATTAAGCAGACCACTCTTACCCAGTCCAAAGATAAGGGCTTGATCCATCACCGTTTTTTAGCTCACTGCACCATCCCAGCTCAGAACCTGGCTATATGCAAATTAGTCTGACCCTGGCCCAGTGCATCATGGGAACAGGGCAGACCAAACTACCAAGCCAATTCTTATACTGGGAAGGAAACAAGCTTCAGGGGACCGGTTTCTGGCATTTCAGCCGTCTTCGGCCCGGCTTGCTTGAATCCTGATGGTGCAATGAGCAAGGGACTCACATCTGAGTATACCCTTCCACGCTTATGGTGGACAAAAATGATTCAGAAAAGGGGGTGGTGGTGAACAGAGTGTCTGAATTAAGCAGACCACTCTTACCCAGTCCAAAGATCAGGGCTTGATCCATCACCGTTTTTTAGCTCACTGCACCATCCCAGCTCAGAACCTGGCTATATGCAAATTAGTCTGACCCTGGCCCAGTGCATCATGGGAACAGGGCAGACCAAACTACCAAGCCAATTCTTATACTGGGAAGGAAACAAACTTCCGGGGACCGGTTTCTGGCATTTCAGGCGTCTTCGGCCCGGCTTGCTTGAATCCTGATGGTGCAATGAGCAAGGGACTCACATCTGAGTATACCCTTCCACGCTTATGGTGGACAAAAATGATTCAGAAAAGGGGGTGGTGATGAACAGAGTGTCTGAATTAAGCAGACCACTCTTACCCAGTCCAAAGATCAGGGCTTGATCCATCACCGTTTTTTAGCTCACTGCACCATCCCAGCTCAGAACCTGGCTATATGCAAATTAGTCTGACCCTGGCCCAGTCCATCATGGGAACAGGGCAGACCAAACTACCAAGCCAATTCTTATACTGGGAAGGAAACAAGCTTCCGGGGACCGGTTTCTGGCATTTCAGACGTCTTCGGCCCGGCTTGCTTGAATCCTGATGGTGCAATGAGCAAGGGACTCACATGTGAGTATACCCTTCCACGCTTATGGTGGACAAAAATGATTCAGAAAAGGGGGTGGTGATGAACAGAGTGTCTGAATTAAGCAGACCCCTCTTACCCAGTCCAAAGATCAGGGCTTGATCCATCACCGTTTTTTAGCTCATTGCACCATCCCAGCTCAGAACGTGGCTAAATGCAAATTAGTCTGACCCTGGCCCAGTGCATCATGGGAACAGGGCAGACCAAACTACCAAGCCAATTCTTATACTGGGAAGGAAACAAGCTTCCGGGGACCGGTTTCTGGCATTTCAGCCGTCTTCGGCCCGGCTTGCTTGAATCCTGGTGGTGTAATGAGCAAGGGACTCGCCTCTGAGTATACCCTTCCACGCTTATGGTGGACAAAAATGATTCAGAAAAGGGGGTGGTGATGAACAGAGTGCCTGAATTAAGCAGACCACTCTTACCCAGTCCAAAGATCAGGGCTTGATCCATCACCGTTATTTATCTCACTGCACCATCCCAGCTCAGAACCTGGCTATTTGCAAATCAGTCTGTCCCTGGCCCAGTGCATCATGGGAACAGGGCAGACTAAACTACCAAGCCAATTCTTCACCAGAAAGGAGACAAGCTACCGGGGACCGGTTTCTGGCATTTCAGCCGTCTTTGGCCCGGCTTGCTTGAATCCTGATGGTGCAGTGAGAAAGGGACTCATGTCTGAGTATACCCTGCCAAACCTATAGTGGCCAAAAACGATTCAGAAAGGGGGTGGTGATGAACAGAGTGTCTGAATTAAGCAGACCACTCTTACCCAGTCCAAAGATCAGGGCTTGATCCATCACCGTTATTTATCTCACTGCACCATCCCAGCTCAGAACCTGGCTATATGCAAATCAGTCTGTCCCTGGCCCAGTGCATCATGGGAACAGGGCAGACTAAACTACCAAGCCAATTCTTCACCAGAAAGGAGACAAGCTACCAGGTACCGGTTTTTGGCATTTCAGCCGTCTTCGGCCCGGCTTGCTTGAATCCTGATGGTGCAGTGAGAAAGGGACTCATGTCTGAGTATACCCTGCCACACCTATAGTGGCCAAAAACGATTCAGAAAGGGGGTGGTGATGAACAGAGTGTCTGAATTAAGCAGACCACTCTTACCCAGTCCAAAGATCAGGGCTTGATCCATCACCGTTATTTATCTCACTGCACCATCCCAGCTCAGAACCTGGCTATATGCAAATCAGTCTGTCCCTGGCCCAGTGCATCATGGGAACAGGGCAGACTAAACTACCCAAGCCAATTCTTCACCAGAAAGGAGACAAGCTACCGGGGACTGGTTTCTGGCATTTCAGACGTCTTCGGCCCGGCTTGCTTGAATCCTGATGGTGCAGTGAGAAAGGGACTCATGTCTGAGTATACCCTGCCACACCTATAGTGGCCAAAAACGATTCAGAAAGGGGGTGGTGATGAACAAAGTGTCTGAATTAAGCAGACCACTCTTACCCAGTCCAAAGATCAGGGCTTGATCCATCACCGTTATTTATCTCACTGCACCATCCCAGCTCAGAACCTGGCTATATGCAAATCAGTCTGTCCCTGGCCCAGTGCATCATGGGAACAGGGCAGACTAAACTACCAAGCCAATTCTTCACCAGAAAGGAGACAAGCTACCGGGGACCGGTTTCTGGCATTTCAGCCGTCTTCGGCCTGGCTTGCTTGAATCCTGATGGTGCAATGAGCAAGGGACTCACATCTGAGTATACCCTTCCACGCTTATGGTGGACAAAAATGATTCAGAAAAGGGGGTGGTGATGAACAGAGTGTCTGAATTAAGCAGACCACTCTTACCTAGTCCAAAGATAAGGGCTTGATCCATCACCGTTTTTTAGCTCACTGCACCATCCCAGCTCAGAACCTGGCTATATGCAAATCAGTCTGTCCCTGGCCCAGTGCATCATGGGAACAGGGCAGACTAAACTACCCAAGCCAATTCTTCACCAGAAAGGAGACAAGCTACCGGGGACTGGTTTCTGGCATTTCAGACGTCTTCGGCCCGGCTTGCTTGAATCCTGATGGTGCAGTGAGAAAGGGACTCATGTCTGAGTATACCCTGCCACACCTATAGTGGCCAAAAACGATTCAGAAAGGGGGTGGTGATGAACAAAGTGTCTGAATTAAGCAGACCACTCTTACCCAGTCCAAAGATCAGGGCTTGATCCATCACCGTTATTTATCTCACTGCACCATCCCAGCTCAGAACCTGGCTATATGCAAATCAGTCTGTCCCTGGCCCAGTGCATCATGGGAACAGGGCAGACTAAACTACCAAGCCAATTCTTCACCAGAAAGGAGACAAGCTACCGGGGACCGGTTTCTGGCATTTCAGCCGTCTTCGGCCTGGCTTGCTTGAATCCTGATGGTGCAATGAGCAAGGGACTCACATCTGAGTATACCCTTCCACGCTTATGGTGGACAAAAATGATTCAGAAAAGGGGGTGGTGATGAACAGAGTGTCTGAATTAAGCAGACCACTCTTACCTAGTCCAAAGATAAGGGCTTGATCCATCACCGTTTTTTAGCTCACTGCACCATCCCAGCTCAGAACCTGGCTATATGCAAATTAGTCTGACCCTGGCCCAGTCCATCATGGGAACAGGGCAGACCAAACTATCAAGCCAATTCTTATACTGGGAAGGAAACAAGCTTCCGGGGACCGGTTTCTGGCATTTCAGACGTCTTCGGCCCGGCTTGCTTGAATCCTGATGGTGCAATGAGCAAGGGACTCACATGTGAGTATACCCTTCCACGCTTATGGTGGACAAAAATGATTCAGAAAAGGGGGTGGTGATGAACAGAGTGTCTGAATTAAGCAGACCCCTCTTACCCAGTCCAAAGATCAGGGCTTGATCCATCACAGTTTTTTAGCTCACTGCACCATCCCAGCTCAGAACGTGGCTAAATGCAAATTAGTCTGACCCTGGCCCAGTGCATCATGGGAACAGGGCAGACCAAACTACCAAGCCAATTCTTATACTGGGAAGGAAACAAGCTTCCGGGGACCGGTTTCTGGCATTTCAGCCGTCTTCGGCCCGGCTTGCTTGAATCCTGGTGGTGTAATGAGCAAGGGACTCGCCTCTGAGTATACCCTTCCACGCTTATGGTGGACAAAAATGATTCAGAAAAGGGGGTGGTGATGAACAGAGTGCCTGAATTAAGCAGACCACTCTTACCCAGTCCAAAGATCAGGGCTTGATCCATCACCGTTATTTATCTCACTGCACCATCCCAGCTCAGAACCTGGCTATTTGCAAATCAGTCTGTCCCTGGCCCAGTGCATCATGGGAACAGGGCAGACTAAACTACCAAGCCAATTCTTCACCAGAAAGGAGACAAGCTACCGGGGACCGGTTTCTGGCATTTCAGCCGTCTTTGGCCCGGCTTGCTTGAATCCTGATGGTGCAGTGAGAAAGGGACTCATGTCTGAGTATACCCTGCCAAACCTATAGTGGCCAAAAACGATTCAGAAAGGGGGTGGTGATGAACAGAGTGTCTGAATTAAGCAGACCACTCTTACCCAGTCCAAAG
Source organism: Lissotriton vulgaris (assembly GCF_964263255.1). Classification (NCBI taxonomy): domain Eukaryota; kingdom Metazoa; phylum Chordata; class Amphibia; order Caudata; family Salamandridae; genus Lissotriton; species Lissotriton vulgaris. The sequence goes on along the minus strand of NC_141695.1, from coordinate 1,297,288,133 downwards.
ATCAGGGCTTGATCCATCACCGTTATTTATCTCACTGCACCATCCCAGCTCAGAACCTGGCTATATGCAAATCAGTCTGTCCCTGGCCCAGTGCATCATGGGAACAGGGCAGACTAAACTACCAAGCCAATTCTTCACCAGAAAGGAGACAAGCTACCAGGTACCGGTTTTTGGCATTTCAGCCGTCTTCGGCCCGGCTTGCTTGAATCCTGATGGTGCAGTGAGAAAGGGACTCATGTCTGAGTATACCCTGCCACACCTATAGTGGCCAAAAACGATTCAGAAAGGGGGTGGTGATGAACAGAGTGTCTGAATTAAGCAGACCACTCTTACCCAGTCCAAAGATCAGGGCTTGATCCATCACCGTTATTTATCTCACTGCACCATCCCAGCTCAGAACCTGGCTATATGCAAATCAGTCTGTCCCTGGCCCAGTGCATCATGGGAACAGGGCAGACTAAACTACCCAAGCCAATTCTTCACCAGAAAGGAGACAAGCTACCGGGGACTGGTTTCTGGCATTTCAGCCGTCTTCGGCCCGGCTTGCTTGAATCCTGATGGTGCAGTGAGAAAGGGACTCATGTCTGAGTATACCCTGCCACACCTATAGTGGCCAAAAACGATTCAGAAAGGGGGTGGTGATGAACAAAGTGTCTGAATTAAGCAGACCACTCTTACCCAGTCCAAAGATCAGGGCTTGATCCATCACCGTTATTTATCTCACTGCACCATCCCAGCTCAGAACCTGGCTATATGCAAATCAGTCTGTCCCTGGCCCAGTGCATCATGGGAACAGGGCAGACTAAACTACCAAGCCAATTCTTCACCAGAAAGGAGACAAGCTACCGGGGACCGGTTTCTGGCATTTCAGCCGTCTTCGGCCTGGCTTGCTTGAATCCTGATGGTGCAATGAGCAAGGGACTCACATCTGAGTATACCCTTCCACGCTTATGGTGGACAAAAATGATTCAGAAAAGGGGGTGGTGATGAACAGAGTGTCTGAATTAAGCAGACCACTCTTACCTAGTCCAAAGATCAGGGCTTGATCCATCACCGTTTTTTAGCTCACTGCACCATCCCAGCTCAGAACCTGGCTATATGCAAATAAGTCTGACCCTGGCTCAGTGCATCATGGGAACAGGGCAGACCAAACTACCAAGCCAATTCTTATACTGGGAAGGAAACAAGCTTCCGGGGACCGGTTTCTGGCATTTCAGCCGTCTTCGGCCCGGCTTGCTTGAATCCTGATGGTGCAATGAGCAAGGGACTCACATCTGAGTATACCCTTCCACGCTTATGGTGGACAAAAATGATTCAGAAAAGGGGGTGGTGATGAACAGAGTGTCTGAATTAAGCAGACCACTCTTACCTAGTCCAAAGATCAGGGCTTGATCCATCACCGTTTTTTAGCTCACTGCACCATCCCAGCTCAGAACCTGGCTATATGCAAATTAGTCTGACACTGGCCCAGTGCATCATGGGAACAGGGCAGACCAAACTACTAAGCCAATTCTTATACTGGGAAGGAAACAAGCTTCCGGGGACCGGTTTCTGGCATTTCAGCCGTCTTCGGCCCGGCTTGCTTGAATCCTGATGGTGCAATGAGCAAGGGACTCACATCTGAGTATACCCTTCCACGCTTATGGTGGACAAAAATGATTCAGAAAAGGGGGTGGTGATAAACAGAGTGTCTGAATTAAGCAGACCACTCTTACCCAGTCCAAAGATAAGGGCTTGACCCATCACCGTTTTTTAGCTCACTGCACCATCCCAGCTCAGAACCTGGCTATATGCAAATTAGTCTGACACTGGCCCAGTGCATCATGGGAACAGGGCAGACCAAACTACCAAGCCAATTCTTATACTGGGAAGGAAACAAGCTTCCGGGGACCGGTTTCTGGCATTTCAGCCGTCTTCGGCCCGGCTTGCTTAAATCCTGATGGTGCAATGAGCAAAGGACTCACATCTGAGTATACCCTTCCACGCTTATGGTGGACAAAAATGATTCAGAAAAGGGGGTGGTGGTGAACAGAGTGTCTGAATTAAGCAGACCACTCTTACCCAGTCCAAAGATAAGGGCTTGATCCATCACCGTTTTTTAGCTCACTGCACCATCCCAGCTCAGAACCTGGCTAAATGCAAATTAGTCTGACCCTGGCCCAGTGCATCATGGGAACAGGGCAGACCAAACTACCAAGCCAATTCTTATACTGGGAAGGAAACAAGCTTCAGGGGACCGGTTTCTGGTATTTCAGCCGTCTTCGGCCCGGCTTGCTTGAATCCTGATGGTGCAATGAGCAAGGGACTCACATCTGAGTATACCCTTCCACGCTTATGGTGGACAAAAATGATTCAGAAAAGGGGGTGGTGGTGAACAGAGTGTCTGAATTAAGCAGACCACTCTTACCCAGTCCAAAGATCAGGGCTTGATCCATCACCGTTTTTTAGCTCACTGCACCATCCCAGCTCAGAACCTGGCTATATGCAAATTAGTCTGACCCTGGCCCAGTGCATCATGGGAACAGGGCAGACCAAACTACCAAGCCAATTCTTATACTGGGAAGGAAACAAACTTCCGGGGACCGGTTTCTGGCATTTCAGGCGTCTTCGGCCCGGCTTGCTTGAATCCTGATGGTGCAATGAGCAAGGGACTCACATCTGAGTATACCCTTCCACGCTTATGGTGGACAAAAATGATTCAGAAAAGGGGGTGGTGATGAACAGAGTGTCTGAATTAAGCAGACCACTCTTACCCAGTCCAAAGATCAGGGCTTGATCCATCACCGTTATTTATCTCACTGCACCATCCCAGCTCAGAACCTGGCTATATGCAAATCAGTCTGTCCCTGGCCCAGTGCATCATGGGAACAGGGCAGACTAAACTACCAAGCCAATTCTTCACCAGAAAGGAGACAAGCTACCGGGGACCGGTTTCTGGCATTTCAGCCGTCTTCGGCCTGGCTTGCTTGAATCCTGATGGTGCAATGAGCAAGGGACTCACATCTGAGTATACCCTTCCACGCTTATGGTGGACAAAAATGATTCAGAAAAGGGGGTGGTGATGAACAGAGTGTCTGAATTAAGCAGACCACTCTTACCTAGTCCAAAGATCAGGGCTTGATCCATCACCGTTTTTTAGCTCACTGCACCATCCCAGCTCAGAACCTGGCTATATGCAAATAAGTCTGACCCTGGCTCAGTGCATCATGGGAACAGGGCAGACCAAACTACCAAGCCAATTCTTATACTGGGAAGGAAACAAGCTTCCGGGGACCGGTTTCTGGCATTTCAGCCGTCTTCGGCCCGGCTTGCTTGAATCCTGATGGTGCAATGAGCAAGGGACTCACATCTGAGTATACCCTTCCACGCTTATGGTGGACAAAAATGATTCAGAAAAGGGGGTGGTGATGAACAGAGTGTCTGAATTAAGCAGACCACTCTTACCTAGTCCAAAGATCAGGGCTTGATCCATCACCGTTTTTTAGCTCACTGCACCATCCCAGCTCAGAACCTGGCTATATGCAAATTAGTCTGACACTGGCCCAGTGCATCATGGGAACAGGGCAGACCAAACTACTAAGCCAATTCTTATACTGGGAAGGAAACAAGCTTCCGGGGACCGGTTTCTGGCATTTCAGCCGTCTTCGGCCCGGCTTGCTTGAATCCTGATGGTGCAATGAGCAAGGGACTCACATCTGAGTATACCCTTCCACGCTTATGGTGGACAAAAATGATTCAGAAAAGGGGGTGGTGATAAACAGAGTGTCTGAATTAAGCAGACCACTCTTACCCAGTCCAAAGATAAGGGCTTGACCCATCACCGTTTTTTAGCTCACTGCACCATCCCAGCTCAGAACCTGGCTATATGCAAATTAGTCTGACACTGGCCCAGTGCATCATGGGAACAGGGCAGACCAAACTACCAAGCCAATTCTTATACTGGGAAGGAAACAAGCTTCCGGGGACCGGTTTCTGGCATTTCAGCCGTCTTCGGCCCGGCTTGCTTAAATCCTGATGGTGCAATGAGCAAAGGACTCACATCTGAGTATACCCTTCCACGCTTATGGTGGACAAAAATGATTCAGAAAAGGGGGTGGTGGTGAACAGAGTGTCTGAATTAAGCAGACCACTCTTACCCAGTCCAAAGATAAGGGCTTGATCCATCACCGTTTTTTAGCTCACTGCACCATCCCAGCTCAGAACCTGGCTAAATGCAAATTAGTCTGACCCTGGCCCAGTGCATCATGGGAACAGGGCAGACCAAACTACCAAGCCAATTCTTATACTGGGAAGGAAACAAGCTTCAGGGGACCGGTTTCTGGTATTTCAGCCGTCTTCGGCCCGGCTTGCTTGAATCCTGATGGTGCAATGAGCAAGGGACTCACATCTGAGTATACCCTTCCACGCTTATGGTGGACAAAAATGATTCAGAAAAGGGGGTGGTGGTGAACAGAGTGTCTGAATTAAGCAGACCACTCTTACCCAGTCCAAAGATCAGGGCTTGATCCATCACCGTTTTTTAGCTCACTGCACCATCCCAGCTCAGAACCTGGCTATATGCAAATTAGTCTGACCCTGGCCCAGTGCATCATGGGAACAGGGCAGACCAAACTACCAAGCCAATTCTTATACTGGGAAGGAAACAAACTTCCGGGGACCGGTTTCTGGCATTTCAGGCGTCTTCGGCCCGGCTTGCTTGAATCCTGATGGTGCAATGAGCAAGGGACTCACATCTGAGTATACCCTTCCACGCTTATGGTGGACAAAAATGATTCAGAAAAGGGGGTGGTGATGAACAGAGTGTCTGAATTAAGCAGACCACTCTTACCCAGTCCAAAGATAAGGGCTTGATCCATCACCGTTTTTTAGCTCACTGCACCATCCCAGCTCAGAACCTGGCTATATGCAAATTAGTCTGACCCTGGCCCAGTCCATCATGGGAACAGGGCAGACCAAACTACCAAGCCAATTCTTATACTGGGAAGGAAACAAGCTTCCGGGGACCGGTTTCTGGCATTTCAGACGTCTTCGGCCCGGCTTGCTTGAATCCTGATGGTGCAATGAGCAAGGGACTCACATGTGAGTATACCCTTCCACGCTTATGGTGGACAAAAATGATTCAGAAAAGGGGGTGGTGATGAACAGAGTGTCTGAATTAAGCAGACCCCTCTTACCCAGTCCAAAGATCAGGGCTTGATCCATCACAGTTTTTTAGCTCACTGCACCATCCCAGCTCAGAACGTGGCTAAATGCAAATTAGTCTGACCCTGGCCCAGTGCATCATGGGAACAGGGCAGACCAAACTACCAAGCCAATTCTTATACTGGGAAGGAAACAAGCTTCCGGGGACCGGTTTCTGGCATTTCAGCCGTCTTCGGCCCGGCTTGCTTGAATCCTGGTGGTGTAATGAGCAAGGGACTCGCCTCTGAGTATACCCTTCCACGCTTATGGTGGACAAAAATGATTCAGAAAAGGGGGTGGTGATGAACAGAGTGTCTGAATTAAGCAGACCACTCTTACCCAGTCCAAAGATCAGGGCTTGATCCATCACCGTTTTTTAGCTCACTGCACCATCCCAGCTCAGAACCTGGCTATATACAAATTAGTCTGACCCTGGCCCAGTGCGATTCAGAAAGGGGGTGGTGATGAACAGAGTGCCTGAATTAAGCAGACCACTCTTACCCAGTCCAAAGATCAGGGCTTGATCCATCACCGTTATTTATCTCACTGCACCATCCCAGCTCAGAACATGGCTGTCGTGGAGTGAGTGTAGCGGGCCGGAAAAGCAGGCGAGGAGGCCGTATGTAGTGGGCAATATTTGGTCTTTATTCTAGATTTACAGTATAGATAGTCCCAACAGGTCGAGGGTGTGGCACCAGGCGATGAACACAGAGGCGTCGCTTCTTCCTCTTCGTGATGTCCGCAGATGGTCCGGGTAGATTTCGATGACGGGGAGACTCCCAGGAGGACCGGAAGAGAGGAAAGAAACAAAGGACCGTTAGTCTGATCGAGTCGACAGAGAGACTCAACTGTACACCTTCACCCAGGTAGTGCAAGAGCGGGGTCGGAAACGGACAGTGGGGAAAGGAAGGTACCGGGAATAAGGAACACAGGTTTGGGTAATAGAGAGGGTGCAGGGGTGGGGTGTGCGAGTAACGGAAGGGCTTTATACAGTGAGGTGCTATATACTTATAATACAGTGCAAGGGTAGTGAGACTATGCAGAGAGGGTTTATATACAGGGACTTTAACACGAACTCCTAGTGAGTAGGGATAAAGGAGGCAAAAGGCACTCACGCGGTCCGCCGTAACTCTCCAGTGAGTTACGGCCGCTCTCCAGCCACCTCCAAGGGACTCCACCACTCCTCTGTCCACACTTCTTCCTCGCACGTCTGGTCACCTTCTCCGTCTCCAGCCAGAGGGTCCTGCCACGAAACTCCGACACCTTGTTGTGCTGAATCCGGGCTTTTATCCTGTGCTGACTCTGCCAGGGGGGCGGGACTTCCGGGGTCAGCTGGATATGGTTCCTCCCTTCCTGTTGCTCGGGTTGGCTCCTGTGGGAGAGAGAAGGGCGGGGTTTCGTTGGTGATGGAGGTTGCTCGGCGTCCTGTCTCGGTGCTGGCGTTTCGGTGAGATAAACTCAGTCCCGGGGGTGTCGGACAAGGCATGATAGGGGGGATTGGGTCCTCAGACAGGGTTTTACGGGCCGTTCCATCACATCCCCTTCCCCTAGCTGTCCTTCTTGTAATGGGAGGAGAATGCGGATACCGGGACAGAAAATCCGCATTACCTTGATCGGAACCCTTTCTATGTTTGGTTTGAAAATGGAAGGGTTGGAGAGACAAAAACCACCGCAGGACCCGGTCATTCTGCCCTTTGTTTCTAGCCATCCACTCCAAAGGGGCGTGATCAGTATAAAGTATGAAGTCTCTACCCTCAAGGTAATACCGAAGGCTTTCCACCGCCCATTTGATGGCTAAAGCTTCTTTTTCAACCACTGCATATTGTTTTTCCCGGGGGAAGAGTTTGCGGCTCACAAACAGAATGGGTCGTTCGTTTCCTAGGGCATCCTTCTGGGACAATACGGCTCCCAAGCCGTAGTCCGATGCATCTGTCTGTAGGATGAAAGGGACTGAGTAATTGGGGGGAACCAACACAGGACCCGAGGTCAAGGCTTCTTTGAGGTCTGTAAAGGCATGCCAGGCTTCCGAGGAGGGATTCCTGAGTTGTTCATCTGAGCGGTTTGTTTTTTTCAACAGGTCCGTGAGGGCTGCCGCTCTTTGAGAAAAGTTGGGCACAAAGCGCCGATAATACCCCAGGAGTCCTAGGAAGGTTCGGAGGTCTTTCTTTGTATGTGGAAACGGGAGGGATCGGATGGCTGCCGTTTTGCTCTCTTGGGGTCTGATCAGGCCGTCCCCCAGAAGAAACCCCAAGTATTTCACTGTTTTCGCGGCCAACGTGGTTTTGGCCGGGTTGATGGCAAATCCGTATGAGCCTAAGGAGCTGATAACACTGGAAAGGTGCTGCAGATGTTGGGGCCAGCTGTCGCTAAAGATGACGATGTCATCCAAATACGCGCCTGCGTAAGCTGTATGGGGTCTCAGGACTTGGTTCATGGCCCTTTGAAAGGTGGCGGGGGCGCCATGAAGTCCAAAGGGCATGACCAGGAATTGATATAACCCATCCGGGGTGGAAAAGGCAGTCTTTCTTCTATCCTGTTCCCGGAGGGGTATCTGCCAGTACCCCTTGCAGAGATCGAGTGTGGATATGAATTTTGCTTGCCCTATTCTTTCGATCATTTCGTCCACCCTGGGTAAGGGGTAGGTGTCGAACTTGGAGACCTTGTTGACCTCCCGGAAGTCGATGCAGAAACGGACCGAGCCGTCAGGTTTCGGTACCAATACGATAGGGGAGTTCCACTCGCTGACTGAGGGTTCAATTATTCCCATTTGTTGCATGACTTCCACTTCCTGACGGATGACATCTCTACGGGCCTCTGGCACTCGATACGGCCTCAGGCGGACCACTTTCCCTGGTTCGGTTTCAATCCTATGTTCGGTGACCGTGGTTCGACCAGGGGAAGTCGAGAAGACGCTTTTCAGGGGCTCCAAGGTGTGGCGAAGTTCCTGAATTTGTACTGGGTTAAGGTCGGAATCTAGACAAGGGTCGAAAGGGAAGATGAGGTTCTTCTTGGTTCCCGACAGCACCGGACGGGGTCCTTCCCATTTTTTTAGCAGGTTAACATGAAAGATTTGAGTGGTGCCTCGGGTAGGGTCCAGTTCTATCTCGTACGTGACGGGTTTTACCTGCCGAAGGATGGGGTAGGGTCCTTGCCATTGTCCCAATAATTTTTGGTCGGACGAGGGCATCATAAGGAGTACTAGGTCGTTGACAGCAAAGACCCGACTGCGAGTGCCCTTGTCATATTGTCTCTTTTGGTTGTCCTGAGCGGTCACCAAGTTTTGTCTGACAATATCGCGAATCATAGACAGATGTGTCTTGAGGTTTTGCATATATTCTGGGAGTGGACGAGTCCGGTCCGGTTCAGCTTCCCATGCTTCCTGGGCCATATCTAGGAGGGTACGGGGGGCTCGTCCGTACAGCAATTCATATGGGGAGTACCCCGTGCTGCTCTGAGGTTTGCAACGAATCGCAAACAAGGCCAACGGAAGCATGTCTTCCCATCTCTTCGCTTCGAGGCCCAAGAGTTTTTTTAATGTTTGTTTCAACGTGGCGTTGTATCGTTCTACGAGCCCGTCTGTTTGCGGGTGATACGCAGAGGTCCGGATTTGCTTGATTCCTAACTCCGCACATACCCGTTTCATAAGGGCTGAAACGAATGGGGTGCCCTGGTCGGTGAGGATTTCCCGCGGGAAGCCAACCCGCGAAAACAAGGAGATCAGGGCTTTCGCTATTGCCTGTGTGGTAGGTTGGCGGAGGGGTATGGCCTCCGGGAAGCGGGTGGCATAGTCTACTATGACCAAGGCATAGCGACACCCGCTACGGGAGGGTAAGAGGGGACCGATTCTGTCCATCCCAATGCGACTGAAGGGAACATCTATGACAGGGAGGGGTTGTAACGGGACACGGGGTGGTCGGTGTCGACTGTTCTTTTGGCATATGATGCATTCGCGGCAGTAAGTCTTGATCCTTTGATACACCCCCGGCCAATAGAACTTCTCCAAGATGGCTTGGCTGGTTTTCTCGTCCCCGAAATGACCCCCCAAAAGGTGACTATGTGCCAGAAAAAGGACTTTGTCTTGAAAGGGGCCGGGAACAAGCAACTGAGCATTCTGTTGGGGCCCCCCTTTTCGATATAACAACCCGTTTTTCTTAATGAAGTAAGGACCTACTTGTAAGGGGTCCTCGTGATCAAGTGCTTTTCCCCACGCCTCCTGTAGCAGAGGATCTTCTCGTTGGGCGGCCCTGAACTCTTGGTCAGTCTGCCAGGGGTGTTCGTCAATAATGGCAGGATAAGCGCTGAGGTGTTCCTTCTTTTCTCTTCTCTTTTGACTCCTCGGTTTGTGGGGTTTGGGTTCGGGTACTTGATCGGGACACTCGGGATAGGGCGCCTCTTTCCACCACTGAGTTAGGGAGTCGGAAGTCTTTTGTAAGAGCATTGGAAGTCCCGGATAATCACTCCCTAAAATAGCTTGTTCCGGTAATGCGGGCACAAGGCCCACGGTGAGAGAGGTCCCGGGATCTTGGGAATGTTGGACTCGTACCTGAGTGGTGGGATATTGTTTAGTGTCTCCATGCACACATTGTATGGCTACCACCCCAGTAGGTTTGCTTAGAGTCTGGACAAGGTCTTGGGGTCGTAGAACACTCTGTCGACATCCAGTATCGGCGAGAGCCCTCAGTGGCTGACCATTTATGGACACTGGACAGTAGAACGGCGGTGGCGTGTAACCTGGAGGGTTACACAGGTAGTTCCTGACGAAACCGACCTCCATCGGCTCCTCCTTCTGGGGACACATCCGTGCAATGTGTCCGAACCCACCACAGGAATAACACTGGGGTCCGGGAGTCGGGGTTCGGAACACTACGGGGGAGGGAAACAGCGGTGGTGGTTCAGGTCGACGGCCTTGAGGAGGCCGGGTTGGGCGAGTGGACGTAGCAGGCAGGGGCCTGTGGGGTTGGTCGTCTTTGCCCCGCTGAAGTTCTTGTGCCCTGCTATATGCAGACGCTATCTCTATAGCGGTCTCAAGGGTGAGTCGGGAGTGCTGCCTCACCCAGCGTTGGGTAGCCGGGTGCAAGGAATTAAGGAACTGTTCCAGATAGATCTTCTCCAGAATATTCTCCTTGGTAGAGGTTTCGGGTCTCAACCATCGGTTGGCGAGATCGCGGATCCGAAAGGAGAGTGCTCTCGGATTCTCTTGGGGCTTTTCCCTGGCCTGACGAAGTTTCACCCTGTAAGTATCATCATCAATGCCAAGGCGTTCTAGGATGCACCTTTTAATGTCAGCATAGGGAGTGTTGCCCTGGATATTGGCCTGTTGGTAGGCCGCTTGGAGGTCACCGGTGAGGAGTGGACCCAAATACTGTCCCCACCGATCAGCAGGCCAGTTGGCGGCTTGAGCTATCCTCTCAAAGTTTGTGAAAAAATAGTCCGGATCTTCTCCAGGGACATATTTCTGAAGAACGACAGAGGGAAGAGAGGTCATCGGTCTTTGTTGGCCCAGGGCGTCTGCTAGCTTTGTCATGGTATCTTCATGGGTCGCCCCCTGGCCTTTCAGAACATCGTGGAGCTGACCTCTGTCGTCTTCGGCAGTCTTCATGAACTGCTCCATAAGTTTCCCGAATTGTTCTTGGGACTCTGCCATCTTCTTTATTACGGCCTCCATACCTCCAGCAGATCCCACTTCTGACACCAAATGTCGTGGAGTGAGTGTAGCGGGCCGGAAAAGCAGGCGAGGAGGCCGTATGTAGTGGGCAATATTTGGTCTTTATTCTAGATTTACAGTATAGATAGTCCCAACAGGTCGAGGGTGTGGCACCAGGCGATGAACACAGAGGCGTCGCTTCTTCCTCTTCGTGATGTCCGCAGATGGTCCGGGTAGATTTCGATGACGGGGAGACTCCCAGGAGGACCGGAAGAGAGGAAAGAAACAAAGGACCGTTAGTCTGATCGAGTCGACAGAGAGACTCAACTGTACACCTTCACCCAGGTAGTGCAAGAGCGGGGTCGGAAACGGACAGTGGGGAAAGGAAGGTACCGGGAATAAGGAACACAGGTTTGGGTAATAGAGAGGGTGCAGGGGTGGGGTGTGCGAGTAACGGAAGGGCTTTATACAGTGAGGTGCTATATACTTATAATACAGTGCAAGGGTAGTGAGACTATGCAGAGAGGGTTTATATACAGGGACTTTAACACGAACTCCTAGTGAGTAGGGATAAAGGAGGCAAAAGGCACTCACGCGGTCCGCCGTAACTCTCCAGTGAGTTACGGCCGCTCTCCAGCCACCTCCAAGGGACTCCACCACTCCTCTGTCCACACTTCTTCCTCGCACGTCTGGTCACCTTCTCCGTCTCCAGCCAGAGGGTCCTGCCACGAAACTCCGACACCTTGTTGTGCTGAATCCGGGCTTTTATCCTGTGCTGACTCTGCCAGGGGGGCGGGACTTCCGGGGTCAGCTGGATATGGTTCCTCCCTTCCTGTTGCTCGGGTTGGCTCCTGTGGGAGAGAGAAGGGCGGGGTTTCGTTGGTGATGGAGGTTGCTCGGCGTCCTGTCTCGGTGATGGCGTTTCGGTGAGATAAACTCAGTCCCGGGGGTGTCGGACAAGGCATGATAGGGGGGATTGGGTCCTCAGACAGGGTTTTACGGGCCGTTCCATCACAATGGCTATATGCAAATCAGTCTGTCCCTGGCCCAGTGCATCATGGGAACAGGGCAGACTAAACTACCAAGCCAATTCTTCACCAGAAAGGAGACAAGCTACCGGGGACCGGTTTCTGGCATTTCAGCCGTCTTTGGCCCGGCTTGCTTGAATCCTGATGGTGCAGTGAGAAAGGGACTCATGTCTGAGTATACCCTGCCACACCTATAGTGGCCAAAAACGATTCAGAAAGGGGGTGGTGATGAACAGAGTGTCTGAATTAAGCAGACCACTCTTACCCAGTCCAAAGATCAGGGCTTGATCCATCACCGTTATTTATCTCACTGCACCATCCCAGCTCAGAACCTGGCTATATGCAAATCAGTCTGTCCCTGGCCCAGTGCATCATGGGAACAGGGCAGACTAAACTACCAAGCCAATTCTTCACCAGAAAGGAGACAAGCTACCAGGTACCGGTTTTTGGCATTTCAGCCGTCTTCGGCCCGGCTTGCTTGAATCCTGATGGTGCAGTGAGAAAGGGACTCATGTCTGAGTATACCCTGCCACACCTATAGTGGCCAAAAACGATTCAGAAAGGGGGTGGTGATGAACAGAGTTTCTGAATTAAGCAGACCACTCTTACCCAGTCCAAAGATCAGGGCTTGATCCATCACCGTTATTTATCTCACTGCACCATCCCAGCTCAGAACCTGGCTATATGCAAATCAGTCTGTCCCTGGCCCAGTGCATCATGGGAACAGGGCAGACTAAACTACCAAGCCAATTCTTCACCAGAAAGGAGACAAGCTACCGGGGACCGGTTTCTGGCATTTCAGCCGTCTTCGGCCCGGCTTGCTTGAATCCTGATGGTGCAGTGAGAAAGGGACTCATGTCTGAGTATACCCTGCCACACCTATAGTGGCCAAAAACGATTCAGAAAGGGGGTGGTGATGAACAGAGTGTCTGAATTAAGCAGACCACTCTTACCCAGTACAAAGATCAGGGCTTGATCCATCACCGTTTTTTAGCTCACTGCACCATCCCAGCTCAGAACCTGGCTATATGCAAATTAGTCTGACACTGGCCCAGTGCATCATGGGAACAGGGCAGACCAAACTACCAAGCCAATTCTTATACTGGGAAGTAAACAAGCTTCCGGGGACCGGTTTCTGGCATTTCAGCCGTCTTCGGCCCGGCTTGCTTGAATCCTGATGGTGCAATGAGCAAGGGACTCACATCTGAGTATACCCTTCCACGCTTATGGTGGACAAAAATGATTCAGAAAAGGGGGTGGTGGTGAACAGAGTGTCTGAATTAAGCAGACCACTCTTACCCAGTCCAAAGATCAGGGCTTGATCCATCACCGTTTTTTAGCTCACTGCACCATCCCAGCTCAGAACCTGGCTATATGCAAATTAGTCTGACCCTGGCCCAGTGCATCATGGGAACGGGGCAGACCAAACTACCAGGCCAATTCTTATACTGGGAAGGAAACAAGCTTCCGGGGACCGGTTTCTGGCATTTCAGCCGTCTTCGGCCCGGCTTGCTTGAATCCTGATGGTGCAATGAGCAAGGGACTCACATCTGAGTATACCCTTCCACGCTTATGGTGGACAAAAATGATTCAGAAAAGCGGGTGGTGCTGAACAGAGTGTCTGAATTAAGCAGACCACTCTTACCCAGTCCAAAGATCAGGGCTTGATCCATCACCGTTTTTTAGCTCACTGCACCATCCCAGCTCAGAACCTGGCTATGTACAAATGAGTCTGACCCTGGCCCAGTGCATCATGGGAACAGGGCAGACCAAACTACCAAGCCAATTCTTATACTGGGAAGTAAACAAGCTTCCGGGGACCGGTTTCTGGCATTTCAGCCGTCTTCGGCCCGGCTTGCTTGAATCCTGATGGTGCAATGAGCAAGGGACTCAAATCTGAGTATACCCTTCCACGCTTATGGTGGACAAAAATGATTCAGAAAAGGGGGTGGTGATGAACAGAGTGTCTGAATTAAGCAGACCACTCTTACCCAGTCCAAAGATCAGGGCTTGATCCATCACCGTTTTTTAGCTCACTGCACCATCCCAGCTCAGAACCTGGCTATATGCAAATTAGTCTGACCCTGGCCCAGTGCATCATGGGAACAGGGCAGACCAAACTACCAAGCCAATTCTTAATTGGGAAGGAAACAAGCTTCCGGGGACCGGTTTCTGGCATTTCAGCCGTCTTCGGCCCGGCTTGCTTGAATCCTGATGGTGCAATGAGCAAGGGACTCACATCTGAGTATACCCTTCCATGCTTATGGTGGACAAAAATGATTCAGAAAAGGGGGTGGTGATGAACAGAGTGTCTGAATTAAGCAGACTACTCTTACCCAGTCCAAAGATCAGGGCTTGATCCATCACTGTTTTTTAGCTCACTGCACCATCCCAGCTCAGAACCTGGCTATGTACAAATGAGTCTGACCCTGGCCCAGTGCATCATGGGAACAGGGCAGACCAAACTACCAAGCCAATTCTTATACTGGGAAGTAAACAAGCTTCCGGGGACCGGTTTCTGGCATTTCAGCCGTCTTCGGCCCGGCTTGCTTGAATCCTGATGGTGCAATGAGCAAGGGACTCAAATCTGAGTATACCCTTCCACGCTTATGGTGGACAAAAATGATTCAGAAAAGGGGGTGGTGATGAACAGAGTGTCTGAATTAAGCAGACCACTCTTACCCAGTCCAAAGATCAGGGCTTGATCCATCACCGTTTTTTAGCTCACTGCACCATCCCAGCTCAGAACCTGGCTATATGCAAATTAGTCTGACCCTGGCCCAGTGCATCATGGGAACAGGGCAGACCAAACTACCAAGCCAATTCTTAATTGGGAAGGAAACAAGCTTCCGGGGACCGGTTTCTGGCATTTCAGCCGTCTTCGGCCCGGCTTGCTTGAATCCTGATGGTGCAATGAGCAAGGGACTCACATCTGAGTATACCCTTCCATGCTTATGGTGGACAAAAATGATTCAGAAAAGGGGGTGGTGATGAACAGAGTGTCTGAATTAAGCAGACTACTCTTACCCAGTCCAAAGATCAGGGCTTGATCCATCACCGTTTTTTAGGTCACTGCACCATCCCAGCTCAGAACCTGGCTATATGCAAATTAGTCTGACACTGGCCCAGTGCATCATGGGAACAGGGCAGACCAAACTACCAAGCCAATTCTTATACTGGGAAGGAAACAAGCTTCCGGGGACCGGTTTCTGGCATTTCAGCCGTCTTCGGCCCGGCTTGCTTGAATCCTGATGGTGCAATGAGCAAGGGACTCACATCTGAGTATACCCTTCCACGCTTATGGTGGACAAAAATGATTCAGAAAAGGGGGTGTTGATGAACAGAGTGTCTGAATTAAGCAGACCACTCTTACCCAGTCCAAAGATCAGGGCTTGATCCATCACCGTTTTTTAGCTCACTGCACCATCCCAGCTCAGAACCTGGCTATATGCAAATTAGTCTGACCCGGGCCCAGTGCATCATGGGAACAGGGCAGACCAAACTACCAAGCCAATTCTTAATTGGGAAGGAAACAAGCTTCCGGGGACCGGTTTCTGGCATTTCAGCCGTCTTCGGCCCGGCTTTTCTTGAATCCTGATGGTGCAATGAGCAAGGGACTCACATCTGA
This sequence comes from Lissotriton vulgaris, assembly GCF_964263255.1. NCBI lineage: Eukaryota > Metazoa > Chordata > Amphibia > Caudata > Salamandridae > Lissotriton > Lissotriton vulgaris. Next base: position 1,297,272,652 of record NC_141695.1, on the reverse strand, counting down.
GTATACCCTTCCACGCTTATGGTGGACACAAATGATTCAGAAAAGGGGGTGGTGATGAACAGAGTGTCTGAATTAAGCAGACCACTCTTACCCAGTCCAAAGATCAGGGCTTGATCCATCACCGTTTTTTAGCTCACTGCACCATCCCAGCTCAGAACCTGGCTATATACAAATTAGTCTGACACTGGCCCAGTGCGATTCAGAAAGGGGGTGGTGATGAACAGAGTGTCTGAATTAAGCAGACCACTCTTACCCAGTCCAAAGATCAGGGCTTGATCCATCACCGTTATTTATCTCACTGCACCATCCCAGCTCAGAACCTGGCTATATGCAAATCAGTCTGTCCCTGGCCCAGTGCATCATGGGAACAGGGCAGACTAAACTACCAAGCCAATTCTTCACCAGAAAGGAGACAAGCTACCGGGGACCGGTTTTTGGCATTTCAGCCGTCTTTGGCCCGGCTTGCTTGAATCCTGATGGTGCAGTGAGAAAGGGACTCATGTCTGAGTATACCCTGCCACACCTATAGTGGCCAAAAACGATTCAGAAAGGGGGTGGTGATGAACAGAGTGTCTGAATTAAGCAGACCACTCTTACCCAGTCCAAAGATCAGGGCTTGATCCATCACCGTTATTTATCTCACTGCACCATGCCAGCTCAGAACCTGGCTATATGCAAATCAGTCTGTCCCTGGCCCAGTGCATCATGGGAACAGGGCAGACTAAACTACCAAGCCAATTCTTCACCAGAAAGGAGACAAGCTACCGGGGACCGGTTTCTGGCATTTCAGCCGTCTTCGGCCCGGCTTGCTTGAATCCTGATGGTGCAGTGAGAAAGGGACTCATGTCTGAGTATACCCTGCCACACCTATAGTGGCCAAAAACGATTCAGAAAGGGGGTGGTGATGAACAGAGTGTCTGAATTAAGCAGACCACTCTTACCCAGTCCAAATATCAGGGCTTGATCCATCACCGTTATTTATCTCACTGCACCATCCCAGCTCAGAACCTGGCTATATGCAAATCAGTCTGTCCCTGGCCCAGTGCATCATGGGAACAGGGCAGACTAAACTACCAAGCCAATTCTTCACCAGAAAGGAGACAAGCTACCGGGGACCGGTTTCTGGCATTTCAGCCGTCTTCGGCCCGGCTTGCTTGAATCCTGATGGTGCAGTGAGAAAGGGACTCATGTCTGAGTATACCCTGCCACACCTATAGTGGCCAAAAACGATTCAGAAAGGGGGTGGTGATGAACAAAGTGTCTGAATTAAGCAGACCACTCTTACCCAGTCCAAAGATCAGGGCTTGATCCATCACCGTTATTTATCTCACTGCACCATCCCAGCTCAGAAGCTGGCTATATGCAAATCAGTCTGTCCCTGGCCCAGTGCATCATGGGAACAGGGCAGACTAAACTACCAAGCCAATTCTTCACCAGAAAGGAGACAAGCTACCGGGGACCGGTTTCTGGCATTTCAGCCGTCTTCGGCCCGGCTTGCTTGAATCCTGATGGTGCAGTGAGAAAGGGACTCATGTCTGAGTATACCCTGCCACACCTATAGTGGCCAAAAACGATTCAGAAAGGGGGTGGTGATGAACAGAGTGTCTGAATTAAGCAGACCACTCTTACCCAGTCCAAAGATCAGGGCTTGATCCATCACCGTTATTTATCTCACTGCACCATCCAAGCTCAGAACCTGGCTATATGCAAATCAGTCTGTCCCTGGCCCAGTGCATCATGGGAACAGGGCAGACTAAACTACCAAGCCAATTCTTCACCAGAAAGGAGACAAGCTACCGGGGACCGGTTTCTGGCATTTTAGCCGTCTTCGGCCCGGCTTGCTTGAATCCTGATGGTGCAGTGAGAAAGGGACTCATGTCTGAGTATACCCTGCCACACCTATAGTGGCCAAAAACGATTCAGAAAGGGGGTGGTGATGAACAGAGTGTCTGAATTAAGCAGACCACTCTTACCCAGTCCAAAGATCAGGGCTTGATCCATCACCGTTTTTTAGCTCACTGCACCATCCCAGCTCAGAACCTGGCTATATGCAAATTAGTCTGACACTGGCCCAGTGCATCATGGGAACAGGGCAGACCAAACTACCAAGCCAATTCTTATACTGGGAAGTAAACAAGCTTCCGGGGACCGGTTTCTGGCATTTCAGCCGTCTTCGGCCCGGCTTGCTTGAATCCTGATGGTGCAATGAGCAAGGGACTCACATCTGAGTATACCCTTCCACGCTTATGGTGGACAAAAATGATTCAGAAAAGGGGGTGGTGGTGAACAGAGTGTCTGAATTAAGCAGACCACTCTTACCCAGTCCAAAGATCAGGGCTTGATCCATCACCGTTTTTTAGCTCACTGCACCATCCCAGCTCAGAACCTGGCTATATGCAAATTAGTCTGACCCTGGCCCAGTGCATCATGGGAACGGGGCAGACCAAACTACCAAGCCAATTCTTATACTGGGAAGGAAACAAGCTTCCGGGGACCGGTTTCTGGCATTTCAGCCGTCTTCGGCCCGACTTGCTTGAATCCTGATGGTGCAATGAGCAAGGGACTCACATCTGAGTATACCCTTCCATGCTTATGGTGGACAAAAATGATTCAGAAAAGCGGGTGGTGCTGAACAGAGTGTCTGAATTAAGCAGACCACTCTTACCCAGTCCAAAGATCAGGGCTTGATCCATCACCGTTTTTTAGCTCACTGCACCATCCCAGCTCAGAACCTGGCTATATACAAATTAGTCTGACCCTGGCCCAGTGCGATTCAGAAAGGGGGTGGTGATGAACAGAGTGTCTGAATTAAGCAGACCACTCTTACCCAGTCCAAAGATCAGGGCTTGATCCATCACCGTTATTTATCTCACTGCACCATCCCAGCTCAGAACCTGGCTATATGCAAATCAGTCTGTCCCTGGCCCAGTGCATCATGGGAACAGGGCAGACTAAACTACCAAGCCAATTCTTCACCAGAAAGGAGACAAGCTACCGGGGACCGGTTTCTGGCATTTCAGCCGTCTTCGGCCCGGCTTGCTTGAATCCTGATGGTGCAGTGAGAAAGGGACTCATGTCTGAGTATACTCTGCCACACCTATAGTGGCCAAAAACGATTCAGAAAGGGGGTGGTGATGAACAGAGTGTCTGAATTAAGCAGACCACTCTTACCCAGTACAAAGATCAGGGCTTGATCCATCACCGTTTTTTAGCTCACTGCACCATCCCAGCTCAGAACCTGGCTATATGCAAATTAGTCTGACACTGGCCCAGTGCATCATGGGAACAGGGCAGACCAAACTACCAAGCCAATTCTTATACTGGGAAGTAAACAAGCTTCCGGGGACCGGTTTCTGGCATTTCAGCCGTCTTCGGCCCGGCTTGCTTGAATCCTGATGGTGCAATGAGCAAGGGACTCACATCTGAGTATACCCTTCCACGCTTATGGTGGACAAAAATGATTCAGAAAAGGGGGTGGTGGTGAACAGAGTGTCTGAATTAAGCAGACCACTCTTACCCAGTCCAAAGATCAGGGCTTGATCCATCACCGTTTTTTAGCTCACTGCACCATCCCAGCTCAGAACCTGGCTATATGCAAATTAGTCTGACCCTGGCCCAGTGCATCATGGGAACGGGGCAGACCAAACTACCAGGCCAATTCTTATACTGGGAAGGAAACAAGCTTCCGGGGACCGGTTTCTGGCATTTCAGCCGTCTTCGGCCCGGCTTGCTTGAATCCTGATGGTGCAATGAGCAAGGGACTCACATCTGAGTATACCCTTCTACGCTTATGGTGGACAAAAATGATTCAGAAAAGCGGGTGGTGCTGAACAGAGTGTCTGAATTAAGCAGACCACTCTTACCCAGTCCAAAGATCAGGGCTTGATCCATCACCGTTTTTTAGCTCACTGCACCATCCCAGCTCAGAACCTGGCTATGTACAAATGAGTCTGACCCTGGCCCAGTGCATCATGGGAACAGGGCAGACCAAACTACCAAGCCAATTCTTATACTGGGAAGTAAACAAGCTTCCGGGGACCGGTTTCTGGCATTTCAGCCGTCTTCGGCCCGGCTTGCTTGAATCCTGATGGTGCAATGAGCAAGGGACTCAAATCTGAGTATACCCTTCCACGCTTATGGTGGACAAAAATGATTCAGAAAAGGGGGTGGTGATGAACAGAGTGTCTGAATTAAGCAGACCACTCTTACCCAGTCCAAAGATCAGGGCTTGATCCATCACCGTTTTTTAGCTCACTGCACCATCCCAGCTCAGAACCTGGCTATATGCAAATTAGTCTGACCCTGGCCCAGTGCATCATGGGAACAGGGCAGACCAAACTACCAAGCCAATTCTTAATTGGGAAGGAAACAAGCTTCCGGGGACCGGTTTCTGGCATTTCAGCCGTCTTCGGCCCGGCTTGCTTGAATCCTGATGGTGCAATGAGCAAGGGACTCACATCTGAGTATACCCTTCCATGCTTATGGTGGACAAAAATGATTCAGAAAAGGGGGTGGTGATGAACAGAGTGTCTGAATTAAGCAGACTACTCTTACCCAGTCCAAAGATCAGGGCTTGATCCATCACCGTTTTTTAGCTCACTGCACCATCCCAGCTCAGAACCTGGCTATGTACAAATGAGTCTGACCCTGGCCCAGTGCATCATGGGAACAGGGCAGACCAAACTACCAAGCCAATTCTTATACTGGGAAGTAAACAAGCTTCCGGGGACCGGTTTCTGGCATTTCAGCCGTCTTCGGCCCGGCTTGCTTGAATCCTGATGGTGCAATGAGCAAGGGACTCAAATCTGAGTATACCCTTCCACGCTTATGGTGGACAAAAATGATTCAGAAAAGGGGGTGGTGATGAACAGAGTGTCTGAATTAAGCAGACCACTCTTACCCAGTCCAAAGATCAGGGCTTGATCACCGTTTTTTAGCTCACTGCACCATCCCAGCTCAGAACCTGGCTATATGCAAATTAGTCTGACCCTGGCCCAGTGCATCATGGGAACAGGGCAGACCAAACTACCAAGCCAATTCTTAATTGGGAAGGAAACAAGCTTCCGGGGACCGGTTTCTGGCATTTCAGCCGTCTTCGGCCCGGCTTGCTTGAATCCTGATGGTGCAATGAGCAAGGGACTCACATCTGAGTATACCCTTCCATGCTTATGGTGGACAAAAATGATTCAGAAAAGGGGGTGGTGATGAACAGAGTGTCTGAATTAAGCAGACTACTCTTACCCAGTCCAAAGATCAGGGCTTGATCCATCACCGTTTTTTAGCTCACTGCACCATCCCAGCTCAGAACCTGGCTATATGCAAATTAGTCTGACACTGGCCCAGTGCATCATGGGAACAGGGCAGACCAAACTACCAAGCCAATTCTTATACTGGGAAGGAAACAAGCTTCCGGGGACCGGTTTCTGGCATTTCAGCCGTCTTCGGCCCGGCTTGCTTGAATCCTGATGGTGCAATGAGCAAGGGACTCACATCTGAGTATACCCTTCCACGCTTATGGTGGACAAAAATGATTCAGAAAAGGGGGTGGTGGTGAACAGAGTGTCTGAATTAAGCAGACCACTCTTACCCAGTCCAAAGATCAGGGCTTGATCCATCACCGTTTTTTAGCTCACTGCACCATCCCAGCTCAGAACCTGGCTATATACAAATTAGTCTGACCCTGGCCCAGTGCATCATGGGACCAGGGCAGACCAAACTACCAAGCCAATTCTTATACTGGGAAGTAAACAAGCTTCCGGGGACCGGTTTCTGGCATACCAGCCGTCTTCGGCCCGGCTTGCTTGAATCCTGATGGTGCAATGAGCAAGGGACTCAAATCTGAGTATACCCTTCCACGCTTATGGTGGACAAAAATGATTCAGAAAAGGGGGTGGTGATGAACAGAGTGTCTGAATTAAGCAGACCACTCTTACCCAGTCCAAAGATCAGGGCTTGATCCATCACCGTTTTTTAGCTCACTGCACCATCCCAGCTCAGAACCTGGCTATATGCAAATTAGTCTGACCCTGGCCCAGTGCATCATGGGAACAGGGCAGACCAAACTACCAAGCCAATTCTTAATTGGGAAGGAAACAAGCTTCCGGGGACCGGTTTCTGGCATTTCAGCCGTCTTCGGCCCGGCTTGCTTGAATCCTGATGGTGCAATGAGCAAGGGACTCACATCTGAGTATACCCTTCCATGCTTATGGTGGACAAAAATGATTCAGAAAAGGGGGTGGTGATGAACAGAGTGTCTGAATTAAGCAGACTACTCTTACCCAGTCCAAAGATCAGGGCTTGATCCATCACCGTTTTTTAGCTCACTGCACCATCCCAGCTCAGAACCTGGCTATATGCAAATTAGTCTGACCCTGGCCCAGTGCATCATGGGAACAGGGCAGACCAAACTACCAAGCCAATTCTTAATTGGGAAGGAAACAAGCTTCCGGGGACCGGTTTCTGGCATTTCAGCCGTCTTCGGCCCGGCTTTTCTTGAATCCTGATGGTGCAATGAGCAAGGGACTCACATTTGAGTATACCCTTCCACGCTTATGGTGGACAAAAATGATTCAGAAAAGGGGGTGGTGATGAACAGAATGTCTGAATTAAGCAGACCACTCTTACCCAGTCCAAAGATCAGGGCTTGATCCATCACCGTTTTTTAGCTCACTGCACCATCCCAGCTCAGAACCTGGCTATATGCAAATTAGTCTGACACTGGCCCAGTGCATCATTGGAACAGGGCAGACCAAACTACCAAGCCAATTCTTATACTGGGAAGGAAACAAGCTTCCGGGGACCAGTTTCTGGCATTTCAGCCGTCTTCGGCCCGGCTTGCTTGAATCCTGATGGTGCAATGAGCAAGGGACTCACATCTGAGTATACCCTTCCACGCTTATGGTGGACAAAAATGATTCAGAAAAGGGGGTGGTGATGAACAGAGTGTCTGAATTAAGCAGACCACTCTTACCCAGTCCAAAGATCAGGGCTTGATCCATCACCGTTTTTTAGCTCACTGCACCATCCCAGCTCAGAACCTGGCTATATACAAATTAGTCTGACACTGGCCCAGTGCGATTCAGAAAGGGGGTGGTGATGAACAGAGTGTCTGAATTAAGCAGACCACTCTTACCCAGTCCAAAGATCAGGGCTTGATCCATCACCGTTATTTATCTCACTGCACCATCCCAGCTCAGAACCTGGCTATATGCAAATCAGTCTGTCCCTGGCCCAGTGCATCATGGGAACAGGGCAGACTAAACTACCAAGCCAATTCTTCACCAGAAAGGAGACAAGCTACCGGGGACCGGTTTTTGGCATTTCAGCCGTCTTCGGCCCGGCTTGCTTGAATCCTGATGGTGCAGTGAGAAAGGGACTCATGTCTGAGTATACCCTGCCACACCTATAGTGGCCAAAAACGATTCAGAAAGGGGGTGGTGATGAACAGAGTGTCTGAATTAAGCAGACCACTCTTACCCAGTCCAAAGATCAGGGCTTGATCCATCACCGTTATTTATCTCACTGCACCATGCCAGCTCAGAACCTGGCTATATGCAAATCAGTCTGTCCCTGGCCCAGTGCATCATGGGAACAGGGCAGACTAAACTACCAAGCCAATTCTTCACCAGAAAGGAGACAAGCTACCGGGGACCGGTTTCTGGCATTTCAGCCGTCTTCGGCCCGGCTTGCTTGAATCCTGATGGTGCAGTGAGAAAGGGACTCATGTCTGAGTATACCCTGCCACACCTATAGTGGCCAAAAACGATTCAGAAAGGGGGTGGTGATGAACAGAGTGTCTGAATTAAGCAGACCACTCTTACCCAGTCCAAATATCAGGGCTTGATCCATCACCGTTATTTATCTCACTGCACCATCCCAGCTCAGAACCTGGCTATATGCAAATCAGTCTGTCCCTGGCCCAGTGCATCATGGGAACAGGGCAGACTAAACTACCAAGCCAATTCTTCACCAGAAAGGAGACAAGCTACCGGGGACCGGTTTCTGGCATTTCAGCCGTCTTCGGCCCGGCTTGCTTGAATCCTGATGGTGCAGTGAGAAAGGGACTCATGTCTGAGTATACCCTGCCACACCTATAGTGGCCAAAAACGATTCAGAAAGGGGGTGGTGATGAACAGAGTGTCTGAATTAAGCAGACCACTCTTACCCAGTCCAAAGATCAGGGCTTGATCCATCACCGTTATTTATCTCACTGCACCTTCCCAGCTCAGAACCTGGCTACATGCAAATCAGTCTGTCCCTGGCCCAGTGCATCATGGGAACAGGGCAGACTAAACTACCAAGCCAATTCTTCACCAGAAAGGAGACAAGCTACCGGGGACCGGTTTTTGGCATTTCAGCCGTCTTCGGCCCGGCTTGCTTGAATCCTGATGGTGCAGTGAGAAAGGGACTCATGTCTGAGTATACCCTTCCACGCTTATGGTGGACAAAAATGATTCAGAAAAGGGGGTGGTGGTGAACAGAGTGTCTGAATTAAGCAGACCACTCTTACCCAGTCCAAAGATAAGGGCTTGACCCATCACCGTTTTTTAGCTCACTCCACCATCCCAGCTCAGAACCTGGCTATATGCAAATTAGTCTGACACTGGCCCAGTGCATCATGGGAACAGGGCAGACCAAACTACCAAGCCAATTCTTATACTGGGAAGGAAACAAGCTTCCGGGGACCGGTTTCTGGCATTTCAGCCATCTTCGGCCCGGCTTGCTTAAAACCTGATGGTGCAATGAGCAAAGGACTCACATCTGAGTATACCCTTCCACGCTTATGGTGGACAAAAATGATTCAGAAAAGGGGGTGGTGGTGAACAGAGTGTCTGAATTAAGCAGACCACTCTTACCCAGTCCAAAGATAAGGGCTTGATCCATCACCGTTTTTTAGCTCACTGCACCATCCCAGCTCAGAACCTGGCTATATGCAAATTAGTCTGACCCTGGCCCAGTGCATCATGGGAACAGGGCAGACCAAACTACCAAGCCAATTCTTATACTGGGAAGGAAACAAGCTTCAGGGGACCGGTTTCTGGCATTTCAGCCGTCTTCGGCCCGGCTTGCTTGAATCCTGATGGTGCAATGAGCAAGGGACTCACATCTGAGTATACCCTTCCACGCTTATGGTGGACAAAAATGATTCAGAAAAGGGGGTGGTGGTGAACAGAGTGTCTGAATTAAGCAGACCACTCTTACCCAGTCCAAAGATCAGGGCTTGATCCATCACCGTTTTTTAGCTCACTGCACCATCCCAGCTCAGAACCTGGCTATATGCAAATTAGTCTGACCCTGGCTCAGTGCATCATGGGAACAGGGCAGACCAAACTACCAAGCCATTTCTTATACTGGGAAGGAAACAAACTTCCGGGGACCGGTTTCTGGCATTTCAGGCGTCTTCGGCCCGGCTTGCTTGAATCCTGATGGTGCAATGAGCAAGGGACTCACATCTGAGTATACCCTCCCACGCTTATGGTGGACAAAAATGATTCAGAAAAGGGGGTGGTGATGAACAGAGTGTCTGAATTAAGCAGACCACTCTTACCCAGTCCAAAGATCAGGGCTTGATCCATCACCGTTTTTTAGCTCACTGCACCATCCCAGCTCAGAACCTGGCTATATGCAAATTAGTCTGACCCTGGCCCAGTGCATCATGGGAACAGGGCAGACCAAACTACCAAGCCATTTCTTATACTGGGAAGGAAACAAACTTCCGGGGACCGGTTTCTGGCATTTCAGGCGTGTTCGGCCCGGCTTGCTTGAATCCTGATGGTGCAATGAGCAAGGGACTCACATCTGAGTATACCCTTCCACGCTTATGGTGGACAAAAATGATTCAGAAAAGGGGGTGGTGATGAACAGAGTGTCTGAATTAAGCAGACCACTCTTACCCAGTCCAAAGATCAGGGCTTGATCCATCACCGTGTTTTAGCTCACTGCACCATCCCAGCTCAGAACCTGGCTATATGCAAATTAGTCTGACCCTGGCTCAGTGCATCATGGGAACAGGGCAGACCAAACTACCAAGCCAATTCTTATACTGGGAAGGAAACAAGCTTCCGGGGACCGGTTTCTGGCATTTCAGCCGTCTTCGGCCCGGCTTGCTTGACTCCTGATGGTGCAATGAGCAAGGGACTCACATCTGAGTATACCCTTCCACGCTCATGGTGGACAAAAATGATTCAGAAAAGGGGGTGGTGATGAACAGAGTGTCTGAATTAAGCAGACCACTCTTACCTAGTCCAAAGATCAGGGCTTGATCCATCACCGTTTTTTAGCTCACTGCACCATCCCAGCTCAGAACCTGGCTATATGCAAATTAGTCTGACACTGGCCCAGTGCATCATGGGAACAGGGCAGACCAAACTACTAAGCCAATTCTTATACTGGGAAGGAAACAAGCTTCCGGGGACCGGTTTCTGGCATTTCAGCCGTCTTCGGCCCGGCTTGCTTGAATCCTGATGGTGCAATGAGCAAGGGACTCACATCTGAGTATACCCTTCCACGCTTATGGTGGACAAAAATGATTCAGAAAAGGGGGTGGTGATAAACAGAGTGTCTGAATTAAGCAGACCACTCTTACCCAGTCCAAAGATAAGGGCTTGACCCATCACCGTTTTTTAGCTCACTGCACCATCCCAGCTCAGAACCTGGCTATATGCAAATTAGTCTGACACTGGCCCAGTGCATCATGGGAACAGGGCAGACCAAACTACCAAGCCAATTCTTATACTGGGAAGGAAACAAGCTTCCGGGGACCGGTTTCTGGCATTTCAGCCATCTTCGGCCCGGCTTGCTTAAATCCTGATGGTGCAATGAGCAAAGGACTCACATCTGAGTATACCCTTCCACGCTTATGGTGGACAAAAATGATTCAGAAAAGGGGGTGGTGGTGAACAGAGTGTCTGAATTAAGCAGACCACTCTTACCCAGTCCAAAGATAAGGGCTTGACCCATCACCGTTTTTTAGCTCACTGCACCATCCCAGCTCAGAACCTGGCTATATGCAAATTAGTCTGACACTGGCCCAGTGCATCATGGGAACAGGGCAGACCAAACTACCAAGCCAATTCTTATACTGGGAAGGAAACAAGCTTCCGGGGACCGGTTTCTGGCATTTCAGCCGTCTTCGGCCCGGCTTGCTTAAATCCTGATGGTGCAATGAGCAAAGGACTCACATCTGAGTATACCCTTCCACGCTTATGGTGGACAAAAATGATTCAGAAAAGGGGGTGGTGGTGAACAGAGTGTCTGAATTAAGCAGACCACTCTTACCCAGTCCAAAGATAAGGGCTTGATCCATCACCGTTTTTTAGCTCACTGCACCATCCCAGCTCAGAACCTGGCTATATGCAAATTAGTCTGACCCTGGCCCAGTGCATCATGGGAACAGGGCAGACCAAACTACCAAGCCAATTCTTATACTGGGAAGGAAACAAGCTTCAGGGGACCGGTTTCTGGCATTTCAGCCGTCTTCGGCCCGGCTTGCTTGAATCCTGATGGTGCAATGAGCAAGGGACTCACATCTGAGTATACCCTTCCACGCTTATGGTGGACAAAAATGATTCAGAATAGGGGGTGGTGGTGAACAGAGTGTCTGAATTAAGCAGACCACTCTTACCCAGTCCAAAGATCAGGGCTTGATCCATCACCGTTTTTTAGCTCACTGCACCATCCCAGCTCAGAACCTGGCTATATGCAAATTAGTCTGACCCTGGCCCAGTGCATCATGGGAACAGGGCAGACCAAACTACCAAGCCATTTCTTATACTGGGAAGGAAACAAACTTCCGGGGACCGGTTTCTGGCATTTCAGGCGTCTTCGGCCCGGCTTGCTTGAATCCTGATGGTGCAATGAGCAAGGGACTCACATCTGAGTATACCCTTCCACGCTTATGGTGGACAAAAATGATTCAGAAAAGGGGGTGGTGATGAACAGAGTGTCTGAATTAAGCAGACCACTCTTACCCAGTCCAAAGATCAGGGCTTGATCCATCACCGTTTTTTAGCTCACTGCACCATCCCAGCTCAGAACCTGGCTATATGCAAATTAGTCTGACCCTGGCTCAGTGCATCATGGGAACAGGGCAGACCAAACTACCAAGCCAATTCTTATACTGGGAAGGAAACAAGCTTCCGGGGACCGGTTTCTGGCATTTCAGCCGTCTTCGGCCCGGCTTGCTTGAATCCTGATGGTGCAATGAGCAAGGGACTCACATCTGAGTATACCCTTCCACGCTTATGGTGGACAAAAATGATTCAGAAAAGGGGGTGGTGATGAACAGAGTATCTGAATTAAGCAGACCACTCTTACCCAGTCCAAAGATCAGGGCTTGATCCATCACCGTTTTTTAGCTCACTGCACCGTCCCAGCTCAGAACCTGGCTATATGCAAATTAGTCTGACCCTGGCTCAGTGCATCATGGGAACAGGGCAGACCAAACTACCAAGCCAATTCTTATACTGGGAAGGAAACAAGCTTCCGGGGACCGGTTTCTGGCATTTCAGCCGTCTTCGGCCCGGCTTGCTTGAATCCTGATGGTGCAATGAGCAAGGGACTCACATCTGAGTATACCCTTCCACGCTCATGGTGGACAAAAATGATTCAGAAAAGGGGGTGGTGATGAACAGAGTGTCTGAATTAAGCAGACCACTCTTACCTAGTCCAAAGATCAGGGCTTGATCCATCACCGTTTTTTAGCTCACTGCACCATCCCAGCTCAGAACCTGGCTATATGCAAATTAGTCTGACACTGGCCCAGTGCATCATGGGAACAGGGCAGACCAAACTACTAAGCCAATTCTTATACTGGGAAGGAAACAAGCTTCCGGGGACCGGTTTCTGGCATTTCAGCCGTCTTCGGCCCGGCTTGCTTGAATCCTGATGGTGCAATGAGCAAGGGACTCACATCTGAGTATACCCTTCCACGCTTATGGTGGACAAAAATGATTCAGAAAAGGGGGTGGTGATAAACAGAGTGTCTGAATTAAGCAGACCACTCTTACCCAGTCCAAAGATAAGGGCTTGACCCATCACCGTTTTTTAGCTCACTGCACCATCCCAGCTCAGAACCTGGCTATATGCAAATTAGTCTGACACTGGCCCAGTGCATCATGGGAACAGGGCAGACCAAACTACCAAGCCAATTCTTATACTGGGAAGGAAACAAGCTTCCGGGGACCGGTTTCTGGCATTTCAGCCATCTTCGGCCCGGCTTGCTTAAATCCTGATGGTGCAATGAGCAAAGGACTCACATCTGAGTATACCCTTCCACGCTTATGGTGGACAAAAATGATTCAGAAAAGGGGGTGGTGGTGAACAGAGTGTCTGAATTAAGCAGACCACTCTTACCCAGTCCAAAGATAAGGGCTTGATCCATCACCATTTTTTAGCTCACTGCACCATCCCAGCTCAGAACCTGGCTATATGCAAATTAGTCTGACCCTGGCCCAGTGCATCATGGGAACAGGGCAGACCAAACTACCAAGCCAATTCTTATACTGGGAAGGAAACAAGCTTCAGGGGACCGGTTTCTGGCATTTCAGCCGTCTTCGGCCCGGCTTGCTTGAATCCTGATGGTGCAATGAGCAAGGGACTCACATCTGAGTATACCCTTCCACGCTTATGGTGGACAAAAATGATTCAGAAAAGGGGGTGGTGGTGAACAGAGTGTCTGAATTAAGCAGACCACTCTTACCCAGTCCAAAGATCAGGGCTTGATCCATCACCGTTTTTTAGCTCACTGCACCATCCCAGCTCAGAACCTGGCTATATGCAAATTAGTCTGACCCTGGCCCAGTGCATCATGGGAACAGGGCAGACCAAACTACCAAGCCAATTCTTATACTGGGAAGGAAACAAACTTCCGGGGACCGGTTTCTGGCATTTCAGGCGTCTTCGGCCCGGCTTGCTTGAATCCTGATGGTGCAATGAGCAAGGGACTCACATCTGAGTATACCCTTCCACGCTTATGGTGGACAAAAATGATTCAGAAAAGGGGGTGGTGATGAACAGAGTGTCTGAATTAAGCAGACCACTCTTACCCAGTCCAAAGATCAGGGCTTGATCCATCACCGTTTTTTAGCTCACTGCACCATCCCAGCTCAGAACCTGGCTATATGCAAATTAGTCTGACCCTGGCCCAGTCCATCATGGGAACAGGGCAGACCAAACTACCAAGCCAATTCTTATACTGGGAAGGAAACAAGCTTCCGGGGACCGGTTTCTGGCATTTCAGACGTCTTCGGCCCGGCTTGCTTGAATCCTGATGGTGCAATGAGCAAGGGACTCACATGTGAGTATACCCTTCCACGCTTATGGTGGACAAAAATGATTCAGAAACGGGGGTGGTGATGAACAGAGTGTCTGAATTAAGCAGACCCCTCTTACCCAGTCCAAAGATCAGGGCTTGATCCATCACCGTTTTTTAGCTCATTGCACCATCCCAGCTCAGAACGTGGCTAAATGCAAATTAGTCTGACCCTGGCCCAGTGCATCATGGGAACAGGGCAGACCAAACTACCAAGCCAATTCTTATACTGGGAAGGAAACAAGCTTCCGGGGACCGGTTTCTGGCATTTCAGCCGTCTTCGGCCCGGCTTGCTTGAATCCTGGTGGTGTAATGAGCAAGGGACTCGCCTCTGAGTATACCCTTCCACGCTTATGGTGGACAAAAATGATTCAGAAAAGGGGGTGGTGATGAACAGAGTGCCTGAATTAAGCAGACCACTCTTACCCAGTCCAAAGATCAGGGCTTGATCCATCACCGTTATTTATCTCACTGCACCATCCCAGCTCAGAACCTGGCTATTTGCAAATCAGTCTGTCCCTGGCCCAGTGCATCATGGGAACAGGGCAGACTAAACTACCAAGCCAATTCTTCACCAGAAAGGAGACAAGCTACCGGGGACCGGTTTCTGGCATTTCAGCCGTCTTTGGCCCGGCTTGCTTGAATCCTGATGGTGCAGTGAGAAAGGGACTCATGTCTGAGTATACCCTGCCAAACCTATAGTGGCCAAAAACGATTCAGAAAGGGGGTGGTGATGAACAGAGTGTCTGAATTAAGCAGACCACTCTTACCCAGTCCAAAGATCAGGGCTTGATCCATCACCGTTATTTATCTCACTGCACCATCCCAGCTCAGAACCTGGCTATATGCAAATCAGTCTGTCCCTGGCCCAGTGCATCATGGGAACAGGGCAGACTAAACTACCAAGCCAATTCTTCACCAGAAAGGAGACAAGCTACCAGGTACCGGTTTTTGGCATTTCAGCCGTCTTCGGCCCGGCTTGCTTGAATCCTGATGGTGCAGTGAGAAAGGGACTCATGTCTGAGTATACCCTGCCACACCTATAGTGGCCAAAAACGATTCAGAAAGGGGGTGGTGATGAACAGAGTGTCTGAATTAAGCAGACCACTCTTACCCAGTCCAAAGATCAGGGCTTGATCCATCACCGTTATTTATCTCACTGCACCATCCCAGCTCAGAACCTGGCTATATGCAAATCAGTCTGTCCCTGGCCCAGTGCATCATGGGAACAGGGCAGACTAAACTACCCAAGCCAATTCTTCACCAGAAAGGAGACAAGCTACCGGGGACTGGTTTCTGGCATTTCAGCCGTCTTCGGCCCGGCTTGCTTGAATCCTGATGGTGCAGTGAGAAAGGGACTCATGTCTGAGTATACCCTGCCACACCTATAGTGGCCAAAAACGATTCAGAAAGGGGGTGGTGATGAACAAAGTGTCTGAATTAAGCAGACCACTCTTACCCAGTCCAAAGATCAGGGCTTGATCCATCACCGTTTTTTAGCTCACTGCACCATCCCAGCTCAGAACCTGGCTATATGCAAATTAGTCTGACACTGGCCCAGTGCATCATGGGAACAGGGCAGACCAAACTACCAAGCCAATTCTTATACTGGGAAGGAAACAAGCTTCCGGGGACCGGTTTCTGGCATTTCAGCCGTCTTCGGCCCGGCTTGCTTAAATCCTGATGGTGCAATGAGCAAAGGACTCACATCTGAGTATACCCTTCCACGCTTATGGTGGACAAAAATGATTCAGAAAAGGGGGTGGTGGTGAACAGAGTGTCTGAATTAAGCAGACCACTCTTACCCAGTCCAAAGATAAGGGCTTGATCCATCACCGTTTTTTAGCTCACTGCACCATCCCAGCTCAGAACCTGGCTATATGCAAATTAGTCTGACCCTGGCCCAGTGCATCATGGGAACAGGGCAGACCAAACTACCAAGCCAATTCTTATACTGGGAAGGAAACAAGCTTCAGGGGACCGGTTTCTGGCATTTCAGCCGTCTTCGGCCCGGCTTGCTTGAATCCTGATGGTGCAATGAGCAAGGGACTCACATCTGAGTATACCCTTCCACGCTTATGGTGGACAAAAATGATTCAGAAAAGGGGGTGGTGGTGAACAGAGTGTCTGAATTAAGCAGACCACTCTTACCCAGTCCAAAGATCAGGGCTTGATCCATCACCGTTTTTTAGCTCACTGCACCATCCCAGCTCAGAACCTGGCTATATGCAAATTAGTCTGACCCTGGCCCAGTGCATCATGGGAACAGGGCAGACCAAACTACCAAGCCATTTCTTATACTGGAAGGAAACAAACTTCCGGGGACCGGTTTCTGGCATTTCAGGCGTCTTCGGCCCGGCTTGCTTGAATCCTGATGGTGCAATGAGCAAGGGACTCACATCTGAGTATACCCTTCCACGCTTATGGTGGACAAAAATGATTCAGAAAAGGGGGTGGTGATGAACAGAGTGTCTGAATTAAGCAGACCACTCTTACCCAGTCCAAAGATCAGGGCTTGATCCATCACCGTTTTTTAGCTCACTGCACCATCCCAGCTCAGAACCTGGCTATATGCAAATTAGTCTGACCCTGGCTCAGTGCATCATGGGAACAGGGCAGACCAAACTACCAAGCCAATTCTTATACTGGGAAGGAAACAAGCTTCCGGGGACCGGTTTCTGGCATTTCAGCCGTCTTCGGCCCGGCTTGCTTGAATCCTGATGGTGCAGTGAGCAAGGGACTCACATCTGAGTATACCCTTCCACGCTTATGGTGGACAAAAATGATTCAGAAAAGGGGGTGGTGATGAACAGAGTATCTGAATTAAGCAGACCACTCTTACCCAGTCCAAAGATCAGGGCTTGATCCATCACCGTTTTTTAGCTCACTGCACCGTCCCAGCTCAGAACCTGGCTATATGCAAATTAGTCTGACCCTGGCTCAGTGCATCATGGGAACAGGGCAGACCAAACTACCAAGCCAATTCTTATACTGGGAAGGAAACAAGCTTCCGGGGACCGGTTTCTGGCATTTCAGCCGTCTTCGGCCCGGCTTGCTTGAATCCTGATGGTGCAATGAGCAAGGGACTCACATCTGAGTATACCCTTCCACGCTCATGGTGGACAAAAATGATTCAGAAAAGGGGGTGGTGATGAACAGAGTGTCTGAATTAAGCAGACCACTCTTACCTAGTCCAAAGATCAGGGCTTGATCCATCACCGTTTTTTAGCTCACTGCACCATCCCAGCTCAGAACCTGGCTATATGCAAATTAGTCTGACACTGGCCCAGTGCATCATGGGAACAGGGCAGACCAAACTACTAAGCCAATTCTTATACTGGGAAGGAAACAAGCTTCCGGGGACCGGTTTCTGGCATTTCAGCCGTCTTCGGCCCGGCTTGCTTGAATCCTGATGGTGCAATGAGCAAGGGACTCACATCTGAGTATACCCTTCCACGCTTATGGTGGACAAAAATGATTCAGAAAAGGGGGTGGTGATAAACAGAGTGTCTGAATTAAGCAGACCACTCTTACCCAGTCCAAAGATAAGGGCTTGATCCATCACCATTTTTTAGCTCACTGCACCATCCCAGCTCAGAACCTGGCTATATGCAAATTAGTCTGACCCTGGCCCAGTGCATCATGGGAACAGGGCAGACCAAACTACCAAGCCAATTCTTATACTGGGAAGGAAACAAGCTTCAGGGGACCGGTTTCTGGCATTTCAGCCGTCTTCGGCCCGGCTTGCTTGAATCCTGATGGTGCAATGAGCAAGGGACTCACATCTGAGTATACCCTTCCACGCTTATGGTGGACAAAAATGATTCAGAAAAGGGGGTGGTGGTGAACAGAGTGTCTGAATTAAGCAGACCACTCTTACCCAGTCCAAAGATCAGGGCTTGATCCATCACCGTTTTTTAGCTCACTGCACCATCCCAGCTCAGAACCTGGCTATATGCAAATTAGTCTGACCCTGGCCCAGTGCATCATGGGAACAGGGCAGACCAAACTACCAAGCCAATTCTTATACTGGGAAGGAAACAAACTTCCGGGGACCGGTTTCTGGCATTTCAGGCGTCTTCGGCCCGGCTTGCTTGAATCCTGATGGTGCAATGAGCAAGGGACTCACATCTGAGTATACCCTTCCACGCTTATGGTGGACAAAAATGATTCAGAAAAGGGGGTGGTGATGAACAGAGTGTCTGAATTAAGCAGACCACTCTTACCCAGTCCAAAGATCAGGGCTTGATCCATCACCGTTTTTTAGCTCACTGCACCATCCCAGCTCAGAACCTGGCTATATGCAAATTAGTCTGACCCTGGCCCAGTCCATCATGGGAACAGGGCAGACCAAACTACCAAGCCAATTCTTATACTGGGAAGGAAACAAGCTTCCGGGGACCGGTTTCTGGCATTTCAGACGTCTTCGGCCCGGCTTGCTTGAATCCTGATGGTGCAATGAGCAAGGGACTCACATGTGAGTATACCCTTCCACGCTTATGGTGGACAAAAATGATTCAGAAAAGGGGGTGGTGATGAACAGAGTGTCTGAATTAAGCAGACCCCTCTTACCCAGTCCAAAGATCAGGGCTTGATCCATCACCGTTTTTTAGCTCATTGCACCATCCCAGCTCAGAACGTGGCTAAATGCAAATTAGTCTGACCCTGGCCCAGTGCATCATGGGAACAGGGCAGACCAAACTACCAAGCCAATTCTTATACTGGGAAGGAAACAAGCTTCCGGGGACCGGTTTCTGGCATTTCAGCCGTCTTCGGCCCGGCTTGCTTGAATCCTGGTGGTGTAATGAGCAAGGGACTCGCCTCTGAGTATACCCTTCCACGCTTATGGTGGACAAAAATGATTCAGAAAAGGGGGTGGTGATGAACAGAGTGCCTGAATTAAGCAGACCACTCTTACCCAGTCCAAAGATCAGGGCTTGATCCATCACCGTTATTTATCTCACTGCACCATCCCAGCTCAGAACCTGGCTATTTGCAAATCAGTCTGTCCCTGGCCCAGTGCATCATGGGAACAGGGCAGACTAAACTACCAAGCCAATTCTTCACCAGAAAGGAGACAAGCTACCGGGGACCGGTTTCTGGCATTTCAGCCGTCTTTGGCCCGGCTTGCTTGAATCCTGATGGTGCAGTGAGAAAGGGACTCATGTCTGAGTATACCCTGCCAAACCTATAGTGGCCAAAAACGATTCAGAAAGGGGGTGGTGATGAACAGAGTGTCTGAATTAAGCAGACCACTCTTACCCAGTCCAAAGAT
The DNA here is from genome assembly GCF_964263255.1 of Lissotriton vulgaris. Taxonomy (NCBI): domain Eukaryota; kingdom Metazoa; phylum Chordata; class Amphibia; order Caudata; family Salamandridae; genus Lissotriton; species Lissotriton vulgaris. The sequence goes on along the minus strand of NC_141695.1, from coordinate 1,297,253,066 downwards.
CAGGGCTTGATCCATCACCGTTATTTATCTCACTGCACCATCCCAGCTCAGAACCTGGCTATATGCAAATCAGTCTGTCCCTGGCCCAGTGCATCATGGGAACAGGGCAGACTAAACTACCAAGCCAATTCTTCACCAGAAAGGAGACAAGCTACCAGGTACCGGTTTTTGGCATTTCAGCCGTCTTCGGCCCGGCTTGCTTGAATCCTGATGGTGCAGTGAGAAAGGGACTCATGTCTGAGTATACCCTGCCACACCTATAGTGGCCAAAAACGATTCAGAAAGGGGGTGGTGATGAACAGAGTGTCTGAATTAAGCAGACCACTCTTACCCAGTCCAAAGATCAGGGCTTGATCCATCACCGTTATTTATCTCACTGCACCATCCCAGCTCAGAACCTGGCTATATGCAAATCAGTCTGTCCCTGGCCCAGTGCATCATGGGAACAGGGCAGACTAAACTACCCAAGCCAATTCTTCACCAGAAAGGAGACAAGCTACCGGGGACTGGTTTCTGGCATTTCAGCCGTCTTCGGCCCGGCTTGCTTGAATCCTGATGGTGCAGTGAGAAAGGGACTCATGTCTGAGTATACCCTGCCACACCTATAGTGGCCAAAAACGATTCAGAAAGGGGGTGGTGATGAACAAAGTGTCTGAATTAAGCAGACCACTCTTACCCAGTCCAAAGATCAGGGCTTGATCCATCACCGTTATTTATCTCACTGCACCATCCCAGCTCAGAACCTGGCTATATGCAAATCAGTCTGTCCCTGGCCCAGTGCATCATGGGAACAGGGCAGACTAAACTACCAAGCCAATTCTTCACCAGAAAGGAGACAAGCTACCGGGGACCGGTTTCTGGCATTTCAGCCGTCTTCGGCCTGGCTTGCTTGAATCCTGATGGTGCAATGAGCAAGGGACTCACATCTGAGTATACCCTTCCACGCTTATGGTGGACAAAAATGATTCAGAAAAGGGGGTGGTGATGAACAGAGTGTCTGAATTAAGCAGACCACTCTTACCTAGTCCAAAGATCAGGGCTTGATCCATCACCGTTTTTTAGCTCACTGCACCATCCCAGCTCAGAACCTGGCTATATGCAAATAAGTCTGACCCTGGCTCAGTGCATCATGGGAACAGGGCAGACCAAACTACCAAGCCAATTCTTATACTGGGAAGGAAACAAGCTTCCGGGGACCGGTTTCTGGCATTTCAGCCGTCTTCGGCCCGGCTTGCTTGAATCCTGATGGTGCAATGAGCAAGGGACTCACATCTGAGTATACCCTTCCACGCTTATGGTGGACAAAAATGATTCAGAAAAGGGGGTGGTGATGAACAGAGTGTCTGAATTAAGCAGACCACTCTTACCTAGTCCAAAGATCAGGGCTTGATCCATCACCGTTTTTTAGCTCACTGCACCATCCCAGCTCAGAACCTGGCTATATGCAAATTAGTCTGACACTGGCCCAGTGCATCATGGGAACAGGGCAGACCAAACTACTAAGCCAATTCTTATACTGGGAAGGAAACAAGCTTCCGGGGACCGGTTTCTGGCATTTCAGCCGTCTTCGGCCCGGCTTGCTTGAATCCTGATGGTGCAATGAGCAAGGGACTCACATCTGAGTATACCCTTCCACGCTTATGGTGGACAAAAATGATTCAGAAAAGGGGGTGGTGATAAACAGAGTGTCTGAATTAAGCAGACCACTCTTACCCAGTCCAAAGATAAGGGCTTGACCCATCACCGTTTTTTAGCTCACTGCACCATCCCAGCTCAGAACCTGGCTATATGCAAATTAGTCTGACACTGGCCCAGTGCATCATGGGAACAGGGCAGACCAAACTACCAAGCCAATTCTTATACTGGGAAGGAAACAAGCTTCCGGGGACCGGTTTCTGGCATTTCAGCCGTCTTCGGCCCGGCTTGCTTAAATCCTGATGGTGCAATGAGCAAAGGACTCACATCTGAGTATACCCTTCCACGCTTATGGTGGACAAAAATGATTCAGAAAAGGGGGTGGTGGTGAACAGAGTGTCTGAATTAAGCAGACCACTCTTACCCAGTCCAAAGATAAGGGCTTGATCCATCACCGTTTTTTAGCTCACTGCACCATCCCAGCTCAGAACCTGGCTAAATGCAAATTAGTCTGACCCTGGCCCAGTGCATCATGGGAACAGGGCAGACCAAACTACCAAGCCAATTCTTATACTGGGAAGGAAACAAGCTTCAGGGGACCGGTTTCTGGTATTTCAGCCGTCTTCGGCCCGGCTTGCTTGAATCCTGATGGTGCAATGAGCAAGGGACTCACATCTGAGTATACCCTTCCACGCTTATGGTGGACAAAAATGATTCAGAAAAGGGGGTGGTGGTGAACAGAGTGTCTGAATTAAGCAGACCACTCTTACCCAGTCCAAAGATCAGGGCTTGATCCATCACCGTTTTTTAGCTCACTGCACCATCCCAGCTCAGAACCTGGCTATATGCAAATTAGTCTGACCCTGGCCCAGTGCATCATGGGAACAGGGCAGACCAAACTACCAAGCCAATTCTTATACTGGGAAGGAAACAAACTTCCGGGGACCGGTTTCTGGCATTTCAGGCGTCTTCGGCCCGGCTTGCTTGAATCCTGATGGTGCAATGAGCAAGGGACTCACATCTGAGTATACCCTTCCACGCTTATGGTGGACAAAAATGATTCAGAAAAGGGGGTGGTGATGAACAGAGTGTCTGAATTAAGCAGACCACTCTTACCCAGTCCAAAGATAAGGGCTTGATCCATCACCGTTTTTTAGCTCACTGCACCATCCCAGCTCAGAACCTGGCTATATGCAAATTAGTCTGACCCTGGCCCAGTCCATCATGGGAACAGGGCAGACCAAACTACCAAGCCAATTCTTATACTGGGAAGGAAACAAGCTTCCGGGGACCGGTTTCTGGCATTTCAGACGTCTTCGGCCCGGCTTGCTTGAATCCTGATGGTGCAATGAGCAAGGGACTCACATGTGAGTATACCCTTCCACGCTTATGGTGGACAAAAATGATTCAGAAAAGGGGGTGGTGATGAACAGAGTGTCTGAATTAAGCAGACCCCTCTTACCCAGTCCAAAGATCAGGGCTTGATCCATCACAGTTTTTTAGCTCACTGCACCATCCCAGCTCAGAACGTGGCTAAATGCAAATTATTCTGACCCTGGCCCAGTGCATCATGGGAACAGGGCAGACCAAACTACCAAGCCAATTCTTATACTGGGAAGGAAACAAGCTTCCGGGGACCGGTTTCTGGCATTTCAGCCGTCTTCGGCCCGGCTTGCTTGAATCCTGGTGGTGTAATGAGCAAGGGACTCGCCTCTGAGTATACCCTTCCACGCTTATGGTGGACAAAAATGATTCAGAAAAGGGGGTGGTGATGAACAGAGTGTCTGAATTAAGCAGACCACTCTTACCCAGTCCAAAGATCAGGGCTTGATCCATCACCGTTTTTTAGCTCACTGCACCATCCCAGCTCAGAACCTGGCTATATACAAATTAGTCTGACCCTGGCCCAGTGCGATTCAGAAAGGGGGTGGTGATGAACAGAGTGCCTGAATTAAGCAGACCACTCTTACCCAGTCCAAAGATCAGGGCTTGATCCATCACCGTTATTTATCTCACTGCACCATCCCAGCTCAGAACATGGCTGTCGTGGAGTGAGTGTAGCGGGCCGGAAAAGCAGGCGAGGAGGCCGTATGTAGTGGGCAATATTTGGTCTTTATTCTAGATTTACAGTATAGATAGTCCCAACAGGTCGAGGGTGTGGCACCAGGCGATGAACACAGAGGCGTCGCTTCTTCCTCTTCGTGATGTCCGCAGATGGTCCGGGTAGATTTCGATGACGGGGAGACTCCCAGGAGGACCGGAAGAGAGGAAAGAAACAAAGGACCGTTAGTCTGATCGAGTCGACAGAGAGACTCAACTGTACACCTTCACCCAGGTAGTGCAAGAGCGGGGTCGGAAACGGACAGTGGGGAAAGGAAGGTACCGGGAATAAGGAACACAGGTTTGGGTAATAGAGAGGGTGCAGGGGTGGGGTGTGCGAGTAACGGAAGGGCTTTATACAGTGAGGTGCTATATACTTATAATACAGTGCAAGGGTAGTGAGACTATGCAGAGAGGGTTTATATACAGGGACTTTAACACGAACTCCTAGTGAGTAGGGATAAAGGAGGCAAAAGGCACTCACGCGGTCCGCCGTAACTCTCCAGTGAGTTACGGCCGCTCTCCAGCCACCTCCAAGGGACTCCACCACTCCTCTGTCCACACTTCTTCCTCGCACGTCTGGTCACCTTCTCCGTCTCCAGCCAGAGGGTCCTGCCACGAAACTCCGACACCTTGTTGTGCTGAATCCGGGCTTTTATCCTGTGCTGACTCTGCCAGGGGGGCGGGACTTCCGGGGTCAGCTGGATATGGTTCCTCCCTTCCTGTTGCTCGGGTTGGCTCCTGTGGGAGAGAGAAGGGCGGGGTTTCGTTGGTGATGGAGGTTGCTCGGCGTCCTGTCTCGGTGCTGGCGTTTCGGTGAGATAAACTCAGTCCCGGGGGTGTCGGACAAGGCATGATAGGGGGGATTGGGTCCTCAGACAGGGTTTTACGGGCCGTTCCATCACATCCCCTTCCCCTAGCTGTCCTTCTTGTAATGGGAGGAGAATGCGGATACCGGGACAGAAAATCCGCATTACCTTGATCGGAACCCTTTCTATGTTTGGTTTGAAAATGGAAGGGTTGGAGAGACAAAAACCACCGCAGGACCCGGTCATTCTGCCCTTTGTTTCTAGCCATCCACTCCAAAGGGGCGTGATCTGTATAAAGTATGAAGTCTCTACCCTCAAGGTAATACCGAAGGCTTTCCACCGCCCATTTGATGGCTAAAGCTTCTTTTTCAACCACTGCATATTGTTTTTCCCGGGGGAAGAGTTTGCGGCTCACAAACAGAATGGGTCGTTCGTTTCCTAGGGCATCCTTCTGGGACAATACGGCTCCCAAGCCGTAGTCCGATGCATCTGTCTGTAGGATGAAAGGGACTGAGTAATTGGGGGGAACCAACACAGGACCCGAGGTCAAGGCTTCTTTGAGGTCTGTAAAGGCATGCCAGGCTTCCGAGGAGGGATTCCTGAGTTGTTCATCTGAGCGGTTTGTTTTTTTCAACAGGTCCGTGAGGGCTGCCGCTCTTTGAGAAAAGTTGGGCACAAAGCGCCGATAATACCCCAGGAGTCCTAGGAAGGCTCGGAGGTCTTTCTTTGTATGTGGAAACGGGAGGGATCGGATGGCTGCCGTTTTGCTCTCTTGGGGTCTGATCAGGCCGTCCCCCAGAAGAAACCCCAAGTATTTCACTGTTTTCGCGGCCAACGTGGTTTTGGCCGGGTTGATGGCAAATCCGTATGAGCCTAAGGAGCTGATAACACTGGAAAGGTGCTGCAGATGTTGGGGCCAGCTGTCGCTAAAGATGACGATGTCATCCAAATACGCGCCTGCGTAAGCTGTATGGGGTCTCAGGACTTGGTTCATGGCCCTTTGAAAGGTGGCGGGGGCGCCATGAAGTCCAAAGGGCATGACCAGGAATTGATATAACCCATCCGGGGTGGAAAAGGCAGTCTTTCTTCTATCCTGTTCCCGGAGGGGTATCTGCCAGTACCCCTTGCAGAGATCGAGTGTGGATATGAATTTTGCTTGCCCTATTCTTTCGATCATTTCGTCCACCCTGGGTAAGGGGTAGGTGTCGAACTTGGAGACCTTGTTGACCTCCCGGAAGTCGATGCAGAAACGGACCGAGCCGTCAGGTTTCGGTACCAATACGATAGGGGAGTTCCACTCGCTGACTGAGGGTTCAATTATTCCCATTTGTTGCATGACTTCCACTTCCTGACGGATGACATCTCTACGGGCCTCTGGCACTCGATACGGCCTCAGGCGGACCACTTTCCCTGGTTCGGTTTCAATCCTATGTTCGGTGACCGTGGTTCGACCAGGGGAAGTCGAGAAGACGCTTTTCAGGGGCTCCAAGGTGTGGCGAAGTTCCTGAATTTGTACTGGGTTAAGGTCGGAATCTAGACAAGGGTCGAAAGGGAAGATGAGGTTCTTCTTGGTTCCCGACAGCACCGGACGGGGTCCTTCCCATTTTTTTAGCAGGTTAACATGAAAGATTTGAGTGGTGCCTCGGGTAGGGTCCAGTTCTATCTCGTACGTGACGGGTTTTACCTGCCGAAGGATGGGGTAGGGTCCTTGCCATTGTCCCAATAATTTTTGGTCGGACGAGGGCATCATAAGGAGTACTAGGTCGTTGACAGCAAAGACCCGACTGCGAGTGCCCTTGTCATATTGTCTCTTTTGGTTGTCCTGAGCGGTCACCAAGTTTTGTCTGACAATATCGCGAATCATAGACAGATGTGTCTTGAGGTTTTGCATATATTCTGGGAGTGGACGAGTCCGGTCCGGTTCAGCTTCCCATGCTTCCTGGGCCATATCTAGGAGGGTACGGGGGGCTCGTCCGTACAGCAATTCATATGGGGAGTACCCCGTGCTGCTCTGAGGTTTGCAACGAATCGCAAACAAGGCCAACGGAAGCATGTCTTCCCATCTCTTCGCTTCGAGGCCCAAGAGTTTTTTTAATGTTTGTTTCAACGTGGCGTTGTATCGTTCTACGAGCCCGTCTGTTTGCGGGTGATACGCAGAGGTCCGGATTTGCTTGATTCCTAACTCCGCACATACCCGTTTCATAAGGGCTGAAACGAATGGGGTGCCCTGGTCGGTGAGGATTTCCCGCGGGAAGCCAACCCGCGAAAACAAGGAGATCAGGGCTTTCGCTATTGCCTGTGTGGTAGGTTGGCGGAGGGGTATGGCCTCCGGGAAGCGGGTGGCATAGTCTACTATGACCAAGGCATAGCGACACCCGCTACGGGAGGGTAAGAGGGGACCGATTCTGTCCATCCCAATGCGACTGAAGGGAACATCTATGACAGGGAGGGGTTGTAACGGGACACGGGGTGGTCGGTGTCGACTGTTCTTTTGGCATATGATGCATTCGCGGCAGTAAGTCTTGATCCTTTGATACACCCCCGGCCAATAGAACTTCTCCAAGATGGCTTGGCTGGTTTTCTCGTCCCCGAAATGACCCCCCAAAAGGTGACTATGTGCCAGAAAAAGGACTTTGTCTTGAAAGGGGCCGGGAACAAGCAACTGAGCATTCTGTTGGGGCCCCCCTTTTCGATATAACAACCCGTTTTTCTTAATGAAGTAAGGACCTACTTGTAAGGGGTCCTCGTGATCAAGTGCTTTTCCCCACGCCTCCTGTAGCAGAGGATCTTCTCGTTGGGCGGCCCTGAACTCTTGGTCAGTCTGCCAGGGGTGTTCGTCAATAATGGCAGGATAAGCGCTGAGGTGTTCCTTCTTTTCTCTTCTCTTTTGACTCCTCGGTTTGTGGGGTTTGGGTTCGGGTACTTGATCGGGACACTCGGGATAGGGCGCCTCTTTCCACCACTGAGTTAGGGAGTCGGAAGTCTTTTGTAAGAGCATTGGAAGTCCCGGATAATCACTCCCTAAAATAGCTTGTTCCGGTAATGCGGGCACAAGGCCCACGGTGAGAGAGGTCCCGGGATCTTGGGAATGTTGGACTCGTACCTGAGTGGTGGGATATTGTTTAGTGTCTCCATGCACACATTGTATGGCTACCACCCCAGTAGGTTTGCTTAGAGTCTGGACAAGGTCTTGGGGTCGTAGAACACTCTGTCGACATCCAGTATCGGCGAGAGCCCTCAGTGGCTGACCATTTATGGACACTGGACAGTAGAACGGCGGTGGCGTGTAACCTGGAGGGTTACACAGGTAGTTCCTGACGAAACCGACCTCCATCGGCTCCTCCTTCTGAGGACACATCCGTGCAATGTGTCCGAACCCACCACAGGAATAACACTGGGGTCCGGGAGTCGGGGTTCGGAACACTACGGGGGAGGGAAACAGCGGTGGTGGTTCAGGTCGACGGCCTTGAGGAGGCCGGGTTGGGCGAGTGGACGTAGCAGGCAGGGGCCTGTGGGGTTGGTCGTCTTTGCCCCGCTGAAGTTCTTGTGCCCTGCTATATGCAGACGCTATCTCTATAGCGGTCTCAAGGGTGAGTCGGGAGTGCTGCCTCACCCAGCGTTGGGTAGCCGGGTGCAAGGAATTAAGGAACTGTTCCAGATAGATCTTCTCCAGAATATTCTCCTTGGTAGAGGTTTCGGGTCTCAACCATCGGTTGGCGAGATCGCGGATCCGAAAGGAGAGTGCTCTCGGATTCTCTTGGGGCTTTTCCCTGGCCTGACGAAGTTTCACCCTGTAAGTATCATCATCAATGCCAAGGCGTTCTAGGATGCACCTTTTAATGTCAGCATAGGGAGTGTTGCCCTGGATATTGGCCTGTTGGTAGGCCGCTTGGAGGTCACCGGTGAGGAGTGGACCCAAATACTGTCCCCACCGATCAGCAGGCCAGTTGGCGGCTTGAGCTATCCTCTCAAAGTTTGTGAAAAAATAGTCCGGATCTTCTCCAGGGACATATTTCTGAAGAACGACAGAGGGAAGAGAGGTCATCGGTCTTTGTTGGCCCAGGGCGTCTGCTAGCTTTGTCATGGTATCTTCATGGGTCGCCCCCTGGCCTTTCAGAACATCGTGGAGCTGACCTCTGTCGTCTTCGGCAGTCTTCATGAACTGCTCCATAAGTTTCCCGAATTGTTCTTGGGACTCTGCCATCTTCTTTATTACGGCCTCCATACCTCCAGCAGATCCCACTTCTGACACCAAATGTCGTGGAGTGAGTGTAGCGGGCCGGAAAAGCAGGCGAGGAGGCCGTATGTAGTGGGCAATATTTGGTCTTTATTCTAGATTTACAGTATAGATAGTCCCAACAGGTCGAGGGTGTGGCACCAGGCGATGAACACAGAGGCGTCGCTTCTTCCTCTTCGTGATGTCCGCAGATGGTCCGGGTAGATTTCGATGACGGGGAGACTCCCAGGAGGACCGGAAGAGAGGAAAGAAACAAAGGACCGTTAGTCTGATCGAGTCGACAGAGAGACTCAACTGTACACCTTCACCCAGGTAGTGCAAGAGCGGGGTCGGAAACGGACAGTGGGGAAAGGAAGGTACCGGGAATAAGGAACACAGGTTTGGGTAATAGAGAGGGTGCAGGGGTGGGGTGTGCGAGTAACGGAAGGGCTTTATACAGTGAGGTGCTATATACTTATAATACAGTGCAAGGGTAGTGAGACTATGCAGAGAGGGTTTATATACAGGGACTTTAACACGAACTCCTAGTGAGTAGGGATAAAGGAGGCAAAAGGCACTCACGCGGTCCGCCGTAACTCTCCAGTGAGTTACGGCCGCTCTCCAGCCACCTCCAAGGGACTCCACCACTCCTCTGTCCACACTTCTTCCTCGCACGTCTGGTCACCTTCTCCGTCTCCAGCCAGAGGGTCCTGCCACGAAACTCCGACACCTTGTTGTGCTGAATCCGGGCTTTTATCCTGTGCTGACTCTGCCAGGGGGGCGGGACTTCCGGGGTCAGCTGGATATGGTTCCTCCCTTCCTGTTGCTCGGGTTGGCTCCTGTGGGAGAGAGAAGGGCGGGGTTTCGTTGGTGATGGAGGTTGCTCGGCGTCCTGTCTCGGTGCTGGCGTTTCGGTGAGATAAACTCAGTCCCGGGGGTGTCGGACAAGGCATGATAGGGGGATTGGGTCCTCAGACAGGGTTTTACGGGCCGTTCCATCACAATGGCTATATGCAAATCAGTCTGTCCCTGGCCCAGTGCATCATGGGAACAGGGCAGACTAAACTACCAAGCCAATTCTTCACCAGAAAGGAGACAAGCTACCGGGGACCGGTTTCTGGCATTTCAGCCGTCTTTGGCCCGGCTTGCTTGAATCCTGATGGTGCAGTGAGAAAGGGACTCATGTCTGAGTATACCCTGCCACACCTATAGTGGCCAAAAACGATTCAGAAAGGGGGTGGTGATGAACAGAGTGTCTGAATTAAGCAGACCACTCTTACCCAGTCCAAAGATCAGGGCTTGATCCATCACCGTTATTTATCTCACTGCACCATCCCAGCTCAGAACCTGGCTATATGCAAATCAGTCTGTCCCTGGCCCAGTGCATCATGGGAACAGGGCAGACTAAACTACCAAGCCAATTCTTCACCAGAAAGGAGACAAGCTACCAGGTACCGGTTTTTGGCATTTCAGCCGTCTTCGGCCCGGCTTGCTTGAATCCTGATGGTGCAGTGAGAAAGGGACTCATGTCTGAGTATACCCTGCCACACCTATAGTGGCCAAAAACGATTCAGAAAGGGGGTGGTGATGAACAGAGTGTCTGAATTAAGCAGACCACTCTTACCCAGTCCAAAGATCAGGGCTTGATCCATCACCGTTATTTATCTCACTGCACCATCCCAGCTCAGAACCTGGCTATATGCAAATCAGTCTGTCCCTGGCCCAGTGCATCATGGGAACAGGGCAGACTAAACTACCAAGCCAATTCTTCACCAGAAAGGAGACAAGCTACCGGGGACCGGTTTCTGGCATTTCAGCCGTCTTCGGCCCGGCTTGCTTGAATCCTGATGGTGCAGTGAGAAAGGGACTCATGTCTGAGTATACCCTGCCACACCTATAGTGGCCAAAAACGATTCAGAAAGGGGGTGGTGATGAACAGAGTGTCTGAATTAAGCAGACCACTCTTACCCAGTACAAAGATCAGGGCTTGATCCATCACCGTTTTTTAGCTCACTGCACCATCCCAGCTCAGAACCTGGCTATATGCAAATTAGTCTGACACTGGCCCAGTGCATCATGGGAACAGGGCAGACCAAACTACCAAGCCAATTCTTATACTGGGAAGTAAACAAGCTTCCGGGGACCGGTTTCTGGCATTTCAGCCGTCTTCGGCCCGGCTTGCTTGAATCCTGATGGTGCAATGAGCAAGGGACTCACATCTGAGTATACCCTTCCACGCTTATGGTGGACAAAAATGATTCAGAAAAGCGGGTGGTGCTGAACAGAGTGTCTGAATTAAGCAGACCACTCTTACCCAGTCCAAAGATCAGGGCTTGATCCATCACCGTTTTTTAGCTCACTGCACCATCCCAGCTCAGAACCTGGCTATGTACAAATGAGTCTGACCCTGGCCCAGTGCATCATGGGAACAGGGCAGACCAAACTACCAAGCCAATTCTTATACTGGGAAGTAAACAAGCTTCCGGGGACCGGTTTCTGGCATTTCAGCCGTCTTCGGCCCGGCTTGCTTGAATCCTGATGGTGCAATGAGCAAGGGACTCAAATCTGAGTATACCCTTCCACGCTTATGGTGGACAAAAATGATTCAGAAAAGGGGGTGGTGATGAACAGAGTGTCTGAATTAAGCAGACCACTCTTACCCAGTCCAAAGATCAGGGCTTGATCCATCACCGTTTTTTAGCTCACTGCACCATCCCAGCTCAGAACCTGGCTATATGCAAATTAGTCTGACCCTGGCCCAGTGCATCATGGGAACAGGGCAGACCAAACTACCAAGCCAATTCTTAATTGGGAAGGAAACAAGCTTCCGGGGACCGGTTTCTGGCATTTCAGCCGTCTTCGGCCCGGCTTGCTTGAATCCTGATGGTGCAATGAGCAAGGGACTCACATCTGAGTATACCCTTCCATGCTTATGGTGGACAAAAATGATTCAGAAAAGGGGGTGGTGATGAACAGAGTGTCTGAATTAAGCAGACTACTCTTACCCAGTCCAAAGATCAGGGCTTGATCCATCACTGTTTTTTAGCTCACTGCACCATCCCAGCTCAGAACCTGGCTATGTACAAATGAGTCTGACCCTGGCCCAGTGCATCATGGGAACAGGGCAGACCAAACTACCAAGCCAATTCTTATACTGGGAAGTAAACAAGCTTCCGGGGACCGGTTTCTGGCATTTCAGCCGTCTTCGGCCCGGCTTGCTTGAATCCTGATGGTGCAATGAGCAAGGGACTCAAATCTGAGTATACCCTTCCACGCTTATGGTGGACAAAAATGATTCAGAAAAGGGGGTGGTGATGAACAGAGTGTCTGAATTAAGCAGACCACTCTTACCCAGTCCAAAGATCAGGGCTTGATCCATCACCGTTTTTTAGCTCACTGCACCATCCCAGCTCAGAACCTGGCTATATGCAAATTAGTCTGACCCTGGCCCAGTGCATCATGGGAACAGGGCAGACCAAACTACCAAGCCAATTCTTAATTGGGAAGGAAACAAGCTTCCGGGGACCGGTTTCTGGCATTTCAGCCGTCTTCGGCCCGGCTTGCTTGAATCCTGATGGTGCAATGAGCAAGGGACTCACATCTGAGTATACCCTTCCATGCTTATGGTGGACAAAAATGATTCAGAAAAGGGGGTGGTGATGAACAGAGTGTCTGAATTAAGCAGACTACTCTTACCCAGTCCAAAGATCAGGGCTTGATCCATCACCGTTTTTTAGCTCACTGCACCATCCCAGCTCAGAACCTGGCTATATGCAAATTAGTCTGACACTGGCCCAGTGCATCATGGGAACAGGGCAGACCAAACTACCAAGCCAATTCTTATACTGGGAAGGAAACAAGCTTCCGGGGACCGGTTTCTGGCATTTCAGCCGTCTTCGGCCCGGCTTGCTTGAATCCTGATGGTGCAATGAGCAAGGGACTCACATCTGAGTATACCCTTCCACGCTTATGGTGGACAAAAATGATTCAGAAAAGGGGGTGTTGATGAACAGAGTGTCTGAATTAAGCAGACCACTCTTACCCAGTCCAAAGATCAGGGCTTGATCCATCACCGTTTTTTAGCTCACTGCACCATCCCAGCTCAGAACCTGGCTATATGCAAATTAGTCTGACCCGGGCCCAGTGCATCATGGGAACAGGGCAGACCAAACTACCAAGCCAATTCTTAATTGGGAAGGAAACAAGCTTCCGGGGACCGGTTTCTGGCATTTCAGCCGTCTTCGGCCCGGCTTTTCTTGAATCCTGATGGTGCAATGAGCAAGGGACTCACATCTGAGTATACCCTTCCACGCTTATGGTGGACACAAATGATTCAGAAAAGGGGGTGGTGATGAACAGAGTGTCTGAATTAAGCAGACCACTCTTACCCAGTCCAAAGATCAGGGCTTGATCCATCACCGTTTTTTAGCTCACTGCACCATCCCAGCTCAGAACCTGGCTATATACAAATTAGTCTGACACTGGCCCAGTGCGATTCAGAAAGGGGGTGGTGATGAACAGAGTGTCTGAATTAAGCAGACCACTCTTACCCAGTCCAAAGATCAGGGCTTGATCCATCACCGTTATTTATCTCACTGCACCATCCCAGCTCAGAACCTGGCTATATGCAAATCAGTCTGTCCCTGGCCCAGTGCATCATGGGAACAGGGCAGACTAAACTACCAAGCCAATTCTTCACCAGAAAGGAGACAAGCTACCGGGGACCGGTTTTTGGCATTTCAGCCGTCTTTGGCCCGGCTTGCTTGAATCCTGATGGTGCAGTGAGAAAGGGACTCATGTCTGAGTATACCCTGCCACACCTATAGTGGCCAAAAACGATTCAGAAAGGGGGTGGTGATGAACAGAGTGTCTGAATTAAGCAGACCACTCTTACCCAGTCCAAAGATCAGGGCTTGATCCATCACCGTTATTTATCTCACTGCACCATGCCAGCTCAGAACCTGGCTATATGCAAATCAGTCTGTCCCTGGCCCAGTGCATCATGGGAACAGGGCAGACTAAACTACCAAGCCAATTCTTCACCAGAAAGGAGACAAGCTACCGGGGACCGGTTTCTGGCATTTCAGCCGTCTTTGGCCCGGCTTGCTTGAATCCTGATGGTGCAGTGAGAAAGGGACTCATGTCTGAGTATACCCTGCCACACCTATAGTGGCCAAAAACGATTCAGAAAGGGGGTGGTGATGAACAGAGTGTCTGAATTAAGCAGACCACTCTTACCCAGTCCAAATATCAGGGCTTGATCCATCACCGTTATTTATCTCACTGCACCATCCCAGCTCAGAACCTGGCTATATGCAAATCAGTCTGTCCCTGGCCCAGTGCATCATGGGAACAGGGCAGACTAAACTACCAAGCCAATTCTTCACCAGAAAGGAGACAAGCTACCGGGGACCGGTTTCTGGCATTTCAGCCGTCTTCGGCCCGGCTTGCTTGAATCCTGATGGTGCAGTGAGAAAGGGACTCATGTCTGAGTATACCCTGCCACACCTATAGTGGCCAAAAACGATTCAGAAAGGGGGTGGTGATGAACAAAGTGTCTGAATTAAGCAGACCACTCTTACCCAGTCCAAAGATCAGGGCTTGATCCATCACCGTTATTTATCTCACTGCACCATCCCAGCTCAGAAGCTGGCTATATGCAAATCAGTCTGTCCCTGGCCCAGTGCATCATGGGAACAGGGCAGACTAAACTACCAAGCCAATTCTTCACCAGAAAGGAGACAAGCTACCGGGGACCGGTTTCTGGCATTTCAGCCGTCTTCGGCCCGGCTTGCTTGAATCCTGATGGTGCAGTGAGAAAGGGACTCATGTCTGAGTATACCCTGCCACACCTATAGTGGCCAAAAACGATTCAGAAAGGGGGTGGTGATGAACAGAGTGTCTGAATTAAGCAGACCACTCTTACCCAGTCCAAAGATCAGGGCTTGATCCATCACCGTTATTTATCTCACTGCACCATCCAAGCTCAGAACCTGGCTATATGCAAATCAGTCTGTCCCTGGCCCAGTGCATCATGGGAACAGGGCAGACTAAACTACCAAGCCAATTCTTCACCAGAAAGGAGACAAGCTACCGGGGATCGGTTTCTGGCATTTTAGCCGTCTTCGGCCCGGCTTGCTTGAATCCTGATGGTGCAGTGAGAAAGGGACTCGTGTCTGAGTATACCCTGCCACACCTATAGTGGCCAAAAACGATTCAGAAAGGGGGTGGTGATGAACAGAGTGTCTGAATTAAGCAGACCACTCTTACCCAGTCCAAAGATCAGGGCTTGATCCATCACCGTTTTTTAGCTCACTGCACCATCCCAGCTCAGAACCTGGCTATATGCAAATTAGTCTGACACTGGCCCAGTGCATCATGGGAACAGGGCAGACCAAACTACCAAGCCAATTCTTATACTGGGAAGTAAACAAGCTTCCGGGGACCGGTTTCTGGCATTTCAGCCGTCTTCGGCCCGGCTTGCTTGAATCCTGATGGTGCAATGAGCAAGGGACTCACATCTGAGTATACCCTTCCACGCTTATGGTGGACAAAAATGATTCAGAAAAGGGGGTGGTGGTGAACAGAGTGTCTGAATTAAGCAGACCACTCTTACCCAGTCCAAAGATCAGGGCTTGATCCATCACCGTTTTTTAGCTCACTGCACCATCCCAGCTCAGAACCTGGCTATATGCAAATTAGTCTGACCCTGGCCCAGTGCATCATGGGAACGGGGCAGACCAAACTACCAAGCCAATTCTTATACTGGGAAGGAAACAAGCTTCCGGGGACCGGTTTCTGGCATTTCAGCCGTCTTCGGCCCGGCTTGCTTGAATCCTGATGGTGCAATGAGCAAGGGACTCACATCTGAGTATACCCTTCCATGCTTATGGTGGACAAAAATGATTCAGAAAAGCGGGTGGTGCTGAACAGAGTGTCTGAATTAAGCAGACCACTCTTACCCAGTCCAAAGATCAGGGCTTGATCCATCACCGTTTTTTAGCTCACTGCACCATCCCAGCTCAGAACCTGGCTATATACAAATTAGTCTGACCCTGGCCCAGTGCGATTCAGAAAGGGGGTGGTGATGAACAGAGTGTCTGAATTAAGCAGACCACTCTTACCCAGTCCAAAGATCAGGGCTTGATCCATCACCGTTATTTATCTCACTGCACCATCCCAGCTCAGAACCTGGCTATATGCAAATCAGTCTGTCCCTGGCCCAGTGCATCATGGGAACAGGGCAGACTAAACTACCAAGCCAATTCTTCACCAGAAAGGAGACAAGCTACCGGGGACCGGTTTCTGGCATTTCAGCCGTCTTCGGCCCGGCTTGCTTGAATCCTGATGGTGCAGTGAGAAAGGGACTCATGTCTGAGTATACCCTGCCACACCTATAGTGGCCAAAAACGATTCAGAAAGGGGGTGGTGATGAACAGAGTGTCTGAATTAAGCAGACCACTCTTACCCAGTACAAAGATCAGGGCTTGATCCATCACCGTTTTTTAGCTCACTGCACCATCCCAGCTCAGAACCTGGCTATATGCAAATTAGTCTGACACTGGCCCAGTGCATCATGGGAACAGGGCAGACCAAACTACCAAGCCAATTCTTATACTGGGAAGTAAACAAGCTTCCGGGGACCGGTTTCTGGCATTTCAGCCGTCTTCGGCCCGGCTTGCTTGAATCCTGATGGTGCAATGAGCAAGGGACTCACATCTGAGTATACCCTTCCACGCTTATGGTGGACAAAAATGATTCAGAAAAGGGGGTGGTGGTGAACAGAGTGTCTGAATTAAGCAGACCACTCTTACCCAGTCCAAAGATCAGGGCTTGATCCATCACCGTTTTTTAGCTCACTGCACCATCCCAGCTCAGAACCTGGCTATATGCAAATTAGTCTGACCCTGGCCCAGTGCATCATGGGAACGGGGCAGACCAAACTACCAGGCCAATTCTTATACTGGGAAGGAAACAAGCTTCCGGGGACCGGTTTCTGGCATTTCAGCCGTCTTCGGCCCGGCTTGCTTGAATCCTGATGGTGCAATGAGCAAGGGACTCACATCTGAGTATACCCTTCCACGCTTATGGTGGACAAAAATGATTCAGAAAAGCGGGTGGTGCTGAACAGAGTGTCTGAATTAAGCAGACCACTCTTACCCAGTCCAAAGATCAGGGCTTGATCCATCACCGTTTTTTAGCTCACTGCACCATCCCAGCTCAGAACCTGGCTATGTACAAATGAGTCTGACCCTGGCCCAGTGCATCATGGGAACAGGGCAGACCAAACTACCAAGCCAATTCTTATACTGGGAAGTAAACAAGCTTCCGGGGACCGGTTTCTGGCATTTCAGCCGTCTTCGGCCCGGCTTGCTTGAATCCTGATGGTGCAATGAGCAAGGGACTCAAATCTGAGTATACCCTTCCACGCTTATGGTGGACAAAAATGATTCAGAAAAGGGGGTGGTGATGAACAGAGTGTCTGAATTAAGCAGACCACTCTTACCCAGTCCAAAGATCAGGGCTTGATCCATCACCGTTTTTTAGCTCACTGCACCATCCCAGCTCAGAACCTGGCTATATGCAAATTAGTCTGACCCTGGCCCAGTGCATCATGGGAACAGGGCAGACCAAACTACCAAGCCAATTCTTAATTGGGAAGGAAACAAGCTTCCGGGGACCGGTTTCTGGCATTTCAGCCGTCTTCGGCCCGGCTTGCTTGAATCCTGATGGTGCAATGAGCAAGGGACTCACATCTGAGTATACCCTTCCATGCTTATGGTGGACAAAAATGATTCAGAAAAGGGGGTGGTGATGAACAGAGTGTCTGAATTAAGCAGACTACTCTTACCCAGTCCAAAGATCAGGGCTTGATCCATCACCGTTTTTTAGCTCACTGCACCATCCCAGCTCAGAACCTGGCTATGTACAAATGAGTCTGACCCTGGCCCAGTGCATCATGGGAACAGGGCAGACCAAACTACCAAGCCAATTCTTATACTGGGAAGTAAACAAGCTTCCGGGGACCGGTTTCTGGCATTTCAGCCGTCTTCGGCCCGGCTTGCTTGAATCCTGATGGTGCAATGAGCAAGGGACTCAAATCTGAGTATACCCTTCCACGCTTATGGTGGACAAAAATGATTCAGAAAAGGGGGTGGTGATGAACAGAGTGTCTGAATTAAGCAGACCACTCTTACCCAGTCCAAAGATCAGGGCTTGATCCATCACCGTTTTTTAGCTCACTGCACCATCCCAGCTCAGAACCTGGCTATATGCAAATTAGTCTGACCCTGGCCCAGTGCATCATGGGAACAGGGCAGACCAAACTACCAAGCCAATTCTTAATTGGGAAGGAAACAAGCTTCCGGGGACCGGTTTCTGGCATTTCAGCCGTCTTCGGCCCGGCTTGCTTGAATCCTGATGGTGCAATGAGCAAGGGACTCACATCTGAGTATACCCTTCCACGCTTATGGTGGACAAAAATGATTCAGAAAAGGGGGTGGTGGTGAACAGAGTGTCTGAATTAAGCAGACCACTCTTACCCAGTCCAAAGATCAGGGCTTGATCCATCACCGTTTTTTAGCTCACTGCACCATCCCAGCTCAGAACCTGGCTATATACAAATTAGTCTGACCCTGGCCCAGTGCATCATGGGAACAGGGCAGACCAAACTACCAAGCCAATTCTTATACTGGGAAGTAAACAAGCTTCCGGGGACCGGTTTCTGGCATACCAGCCGTCTTCGGCCCGGCTTGCTTGAATCCTGATGGTGCAATGAGCAAGGGACTCAAATCTGAGTATACCCTTCCACGCTTATGGTGGACAAAAATGATTCAGAAAAGGGGGTGGTGATGAACAGAGTGTCTGAATTAAGCAGACCACTCTTACCCAGTCCAAAGATTAGGGCTTGATCCATCACCGTTTTTTAGCTCACTGCACCATCCCAGCTCAGAACCTGGCTATATGCAAATTAGTCTGACCCTGGCCCAGTGCATCATGGGAACAGGGCAGACCAAACTACCAAGCCAATTCTTAATTGGGAAGGAAACAAGCTTCCGGGGACCGGTTTCTGGCATTTCAGCCGTCTTCGGCCCGGCTTGCTTGAATCCTGATGGTGCAATGAGCAAGGGACTCACATCTGAGTATACCCTTCCATGCTTATGGTGGACAAAAATGATTCAGAAAAGGGGGTGGTGATGAACAGAGTGTCTGAATTAAGCAGACTACTCTTACCCAGTCCAAAGATCAGGGCTTGATCCATCACCGTTTTTTAGCTCACTGCACCATCCCAGCTCAGAACCTGGCTATATGCAAATTAGTCTGACCCTGGCCCAGTGCATCATGGGAACAGGGCAGACCAAACTACCAAGCCAATTCTTAATTGGGAAGGAAACAAGCTTCCGGGGACCGGTTTCTGGCATTTCAGCCGTCTTCGGCCCGGCTTTTCTTGAATCCTGATGGTGCAATGAGCAAGGGACTCACATTTGAGTATACCCTTCCACGCTTATGGTGGACAAAAATGATTCAGAAAAGGGGGTGGTGATGAACAGAATGTCTGAATTAAGCAGACCACTCTTACCCAGTCCAAAGATCAGGGCTTGATCCATCACCGTTTTTTAGCTCACTACACCATGCCAGCTCAGAACCTGGCTATATGCAAATCAGTCTGTCCCTGGCCCAGTGCATCATGGGAACAGGGCAGACTAAACTACCAAGCCAATTCTTCACCAGAAAGGAGACAAGCTACCGGGGACCGGTTTCTGGCATTTCAGCCGTCTTCGGCCCGGCTTGCTTGAATCCTGATGGTGCAGTGAGAAAGGGACTCATGTCTGAGTATACCCTGCCACACCTATAGTGGCCAAAAACGATTCAGAAAGGGGGTGGTGATGAACAGAGTGTCTGAATTAAGCAGACCACTCTTACCCAGTCCAAAGATCAGGGCTTGATCCATCACCGTTATTTATCTCACTACACCATGCCAGCTCAGAACCTGGCTATATGCAAATCAGTCTGTCCCTGGCCCAGTGCATCATGGGAACAGGGCAGACTAAACTACCAAGCCAATTCTTCACCAGAAAGGAGACAAGCTACCGGGGACCGGTTTCTGGCATTTCAGCCGTCTTCGGCCCGGCTTGCTTGAATCCTGATGGTGCAGTGAGAAAGGGACTCATGTCTGAGTATACCCTGCCACACCTATAGTGGCCAAAAACGATTCAGAAAGGGGGTGGTGATGAACAGAGTGTCTGAATTAAGCAGACCACTCTTACCCAGTCCAAATATCAGGGCTTGATCCATCACCGTTATTTATCTCACTGCACCATCCCAGCTCAGAACCTGGCTATATGCAAATCAGTCTGTCCCTGGCCCAGTGCATCATGGGAACAGGGCAGACTAAACTACCAAGCCAATTCTTCACCAGAAAGGAGACAAGCTACCGGGGACCGGTTTCTGGCATTTCAGCCGTCTTCGGCCCGGCTTGCTTGAATCCTGATGGTGCAGTGAGAAAGGGACTCATGTCTGAGTATACCCTGCCACACCTATAGTGGCCAAAAACGATTCAGAAAGGGGGTGGTGATGAACAAAGTGTCTGAATTAAGCAGACCACTCTTACCCAGTCCAAAGATCAGGGCTTGATCCATCACCGTTATTTATCTCACTGCACCATCCCAGCTCAGAAGCTGGCTATATGCAAATCAGTCTGTCCCTGGCCCAGTGCATCATGGGAACAGGGCAGACTAAACTACCAAGCCAATTCTTCACCAGAAAGGAGACAAGCTACCGGGGACCGGTTTCTGGCATTTCAGCCGTCTTCGGCCCGGCTTGCTTGAATCCGGATGGTGCAGTGAGAAAGGGACTCATGTCTGAGTATACCCTGCCACACCTATAGTGGCCAAAAACGATTCAGAAAAGGGGGTGGTGATGAACAGAGTGTCTGAATTAAGCAGACTACTCTTACCCAGTCCAAAGATCAGGGCTTGATCCATCACCGTTTTTTAGCTCACTGCACCATCCCAGCTCAGAACCTGGCTATATGCAAATTAGTCTGACCCTGGCCCAGTGCATCATGGGAACAGGGCAGACCAAACTACCAAGCCAATTCATATACTGGGAAGTAAACAAGCTTCCGGGGACCAGTTTCTGGCATTTTAGCCGTCTTCGGCCCGGCTTGCTTGAATCCTGATGGTGCAATGAGCAAGGGACTCACATCTGAGTATACCCTTCCACGCTTATGGTGGACAAAAATGATTCAGAAAAGGGGGTGGTGATGAACAGAGTGTCTGAATTAAGCAGACTACTCTTACCCAGTCCAAAGATCAGGGCTTGATCCATCACCGTTTTTTAGCTCACTGCACCATCCCAGCTCAGAACCTGGCTATATGCAAATTAGTCTGACCCTGGCCCAGTGCATCATGGGAACAGGGCAGACCAAACTACCAAGCCAATTCTTATACTGGGAAGGAAACAAGCTTCCGGGGACCGGTTTCTGGCATTTCAGCCGTCTTCGGCCCGGCTTGCTTGAATCCTGATGGTGCAATGAGCAAGGGACTCACATCTGAGTATACCCTTCCACGCTTATGGTGGACAAAAATGATTCAGAAAAGGGGGTGGTGATGAACAGAGTGTCTGAATTAAGCAGACCACTCTTACCCAGTCCAAAGATCAGGGCTTGATCCATCACCGTTTTTTAGCTCACTGCACCATCCCAGCTCAGAACCTGGCTATATGCAAATTAGTCTGACACTGGCCCAGTGCATCATGGGAACAGGGCAGACCAAACTACCAAGCCAATTCTTATACTGGGAAGGAAACAAGCTTCCGGGGACCGGTTTCTGGCATTTCAGCCGTCTTCGGCCCGGCTTGCTTGAATCCTGATGGTGCAATGAGCAAGGGACTCACATCTGAGTATACCCTTCCACGCTTATGGTGGACAAAAATGATTCAGAAAAGGGGGTGGTGGTGAACAGAGTGTCTGAATTAAGCAGACCACTCTTACCCAGTCCAAAGATCAGGGCTTGATCCATCACCGTTTTTTAGCTCACTGCACCATCCCAGCTCAGAACCTGGCTATATACAAATTAGTCTGACCCTGGCCCAGTGCATCATGGGAACAGGGCAGACCAAACTACCAAGCCAATTCTTATACTGGGAAGTAAACAAGCTTCCGGGGACCGGTTTCTGGCATTTCAGCCGTCTTCGGCCCGGCTTGCTTGAATCCTGATGGTGCAATGAGCAAGGGACTCAAATCTGAGTATACCCTTCCACGCTTATGGTGGACAAAAATGATTCAGAAAAGGGGGTGGTGATGAACAGAGTGTCTGAATTAAGCAGACCACTCTTACCCAGTCCAAAGATCAGGGCTTGATCCATCACCGTTTTTTAGCTCACTGCACCATCCCAGCTCAGAACCTGGCTATATGCAAATTAGTCTGACCCTGGCCCAGTGCATCATGGGAACAGGGCAGACCAAACTACCAAGCCAATTCTTAATTGGGAAGGAAACAAGCTTCCGGGGACCGGTTTCTGGCATTTCAGCCGTCTTCGGCCCGGCTTGCTTGAATCCTGATGGTGCAATGAGCAAGGGACTCACATCTGAGTATACCCTTTAATGCTTATGGTGGACAAAAATGATTCAGAAAAGGGGGTGGTGATGAACAGAGTGTCTGAATTAAGCAGACTACTCTTACCCAGTCCAAAGATCAGGGCTTGATCCATCACCGTTTTTTAGCTCACTGCACCATCCCAGCTCAGAACCTGGCTATATGCAAATTAGTCTGACCCTGGCCCAGTGCATCATGGGAACAGGGCAGACCAAACTACCAAGCCAATTCTTAATTGGGAAGGAAACAAGCTTCCGGGGACCGGTTTCTGGCATTTCAGCCGTCTTCGGCCCGGCTTTTCTTGAATCCTGATGGTGCAATGAGCAAGGGACTCACATTTGAGTATACCCTTCCACGCTTATGGTGGACAAAAATGATTCAGAAAAGGGGGTGGTGATGAACAGAGTGTCTGAATTAAGCAGACCACTCTTACCCAGTCCAAAGATCAGGGCTTGATCCATCACCGTTTTTTAGCTCACTGCACCATCCCAGCTCAGAACCTGGCTATATGCAAATTAGTCTGACACTGGCCCAGTGCATCATTGGAACAGGGCAGACCAAACTACCAAGCCAATTCTTATACTGGGAAGGAAACAAGCTTCCGGGGACCGGTTTCTGGCATTTCAGCCGTCTTCGGCCCAGCTTGCTTGAATCCTGATGGTGCAATGAGCAAGGGACTCACATCTGAGTATACCCTTCCACGCTTATGGTGGACAAAAATGATTCAGAAAAGGGGGTGGTGATGAACAGAGTGTCTGAATTAAGCAGACCACTCTTACCCAGTCCAAAGATCAGGGCTTGATCCATCACCATTTTTTAGCTCACTGCACCATCCCAGCTCAGAACCTGGCTATATACAAATTAGTCTGACACTGGCCCAGTGCGATTCAGAAAGGGGGTGGTGATGAACAGAGTGTCTGAATTAAGCAGACCACTCTTACCCAGTCCAAAGATCAGGGCTTGATCCATCACCGTTATTTATCTCACTGCACCTTCCCAGCTCAGAACCTGGCTACATGCAAATCAGTCTGTCCCTGGCCCAGTGCATCATGGGAACAGGGCAGACTAAACTACCAAGCCAATTCTTCACCAGAAAGGAGACAAGCTACCGGGGACCGGTTTTTGGCATTTCAGCCGTCTTCGGCCCGGCTTGCTTGAATCCTGATGGTGCAGTGAGAAAGGGACTCATGTCTGAGTATACCCTGCCACACCTATAGTTGCCAAAAACGATTCAGAAAGGGGGTGGTGATGAACAGAGTGTCTGAATTAAGCAGACCACTCTTACCCAGTCCAAAGATCAGGGCTTGATCCATCACCGTTATTTATCTCACTGCACCATGCCAGCTCAGAACCTGGCTATATGCAAATCAGTCTGTCCCTGGCCCAGTGCATCATGGGAACAGGGCAGACTAAACTACCAAGCCAATTCTTCACCAGAAAGGAGACAAGCTACCGGGGACCGGTTTCTGGCATTTCAGCCGTCTTTGGCCCGGCTTGCTTGAATCCTGATGGTGCAGTGAGAAAGGGACTCATGTCTGAGTATACCCTGCCACACCTATAGTGGCCAAAAACGATTCAGAAAGGGGGTGGTGATGAACAGAGTGTCTGAATTAAGCAGACCACTCTTACCCAGTCCAAAGATCAGGGCTTGATCCATCACCGTTATTTATCTCACTGCACCATCCCAGCTCAGAACCTGGCTATATGCAAATCAGTCTGTCCCTGGCCCAGTGCATCATGGGAACAGGGCAGACTAAACTACCAAGCCAATTCTTCACCAGAAAGGAGACAAGCTACCAGGTACCGGTTTTTGGCATTTCAGCCGTCTTCGGCCCGGCTTGCTTGAATCCTGATGGTGCAGTGAGAAAGGGACTCATGTCTGAGTATACCCTGCCACACCTATAGTGGCCAAAAACGATTCAGAAAGGGGGTGGTGATGAACAGAGTGTCTGAATTAAGCAGACCACTCTTACCCAGTCCAAAGATCAGGGCTTGATCCATCACCGTTATTTATCTCACTGCACCATCCCAGCTCAGAACCTGGCTATATGCAAATCAGTCTGTCCCTGGCCCAGTGCATCATGGGAACAGGGCAGACTAAACTACCAAGCCAATTCTTCACCAGAAAGGAGACAAGCTACCGGGGACCGGTTTCTGGCATTTCAGCCGTCTTCGGCCCGGCTTGCTTGAATCCTGATGGTGCAGTGAGAAAGGGACTCATGTCTGAGTATACCCTGCCACACCTATAGTGGCCAAAAACGATTCAGAAAGGGGGTGGTGATGAACAGAGTGTCTGAATTAAGCAGACCACTCTTACCCAGTACAAAGATCAGGGCTTGATCCATCACCGTTTTTTAGCTCACTGCACCATCCCAGCTCAGAACCTGGCTATATGCAAATTAGTCTGACACTGGCCCAGTGCATCATGGGAACAGGGCAGACCAAACTACCAAGCCAATTCTTATACTGGGAAGTAAACAAGCTTCCGGGGACCGGTTTCTGGCATTTCAGCCGTCTTCGGCCCGGCTTGCTTGAATCCTGATGGTGCAATGAGCAAGGGACTCACATCTGAGTATACCCTTCCACGCTTATGGTGGACAAAAATGATTCAGAAAAGCGGGTGGTGCTGAACAGAGTGTCTGAATTAAGCAGACCACTCTTACCCAGTCCAAAGATCAGGGCTTGATCCATCACCGTTTTTTAGCTCACTGCACCATCCCAGCTCAGAACCTGGCTATGTACAAATGAGTCTGACCCTGGCCCAGTGCATCATGGGAACAGGGCAGACCAAACTACCAAGCCAATTCTTATACTGGGAAGTAAACAAGCTTCCGGGGACCGGTTTCTGGCATTTCAGCCGTCTTCGGCCCGGCTTGCTTGAATCCTGATGGTGCAATGAGCAAGGGACTCAAATCTGAGTATACCCTTCCACGCTTATGGTGGACAAAAATGATTCAGAAAAGGGGGTGGTGATGAACAGAGTGTCTGAATTAAGCAGACCACTCTTACCCAGTCCAAAGATCAGGGCTTGATCCATCACCGTTTTTTAGCTCACTGCACCATCCCAGCTCAGAACCTGGCTATATGCAAATTAGTCTGACCCTGGCCCAGTGCATCATGGGAACAGGGCAGACCAAACTACCAAGCCAATTCTTAATTGGGAAGGAAACAAGCTTCCGGGGACCGGTTTCTGGCATTTCAGCCGTCTTCGGCCCGGCTTGCTTGAATCCTGATGGTGCAATGAGCAAGGGACTCACATCTGAGTATACCCTTCCATGCTTATGGTGGACAAAAATGATTCAGAAAAGGGGGTGGTGATGAACAGAGTGTCTGAATTAAGCAGACTACTCTTACCCAGTCCAAAGATCAGGGCTTGATCCATCACTGTTTTTTAGCTCACTGCACCATCCCAGCTCAGAACCTGGCTATGTACAAATGAGTCTGACCCTGGCCCAGTGCATCATGGGAACAGGGCAGACCAAACTACCAAGCCAATTCTTATACTGGGAAGTAAACAAGCTTCCGGGGACCGGTTTCTGGCATTTCAGCCGTCTTCGGCCCGGCTTGCTTGAATCCTGATGGTGCAATGAGCAAGGGACTCAAATCTGAGTATACCCTTCCACGCTTATGGTGGACAAAAATGATTCAGAAAAGGGGGTGGTGATGAACAGAGTGTCTGAATTAAGCAGACCACTCTTACCCAGTCCAAAGATCAGGGCTTGATCCATCACCGTTTTTTAGCTCACTGCACCATCCCAGCTCAGAACCTGGCTATATGCAAATTAGTCTGACCCTGGCCCAGTGCATCATGGGAACAGGGCAGACCAAACTACCAAGCCAATTCTTAATTGGGAAGGAAACAAGCTTCCGGGGACCGGTTTCTGGCATTTCAGCCGTCTTCGGCCCGGCTTGCTTGAATCCTGATGGTGCAATGAGCAAGGGACTCACATCTGAGTATACCCTTCCATGCTTATGGTGGACAAAAATGATTCAGAAAATGGGGTGGTGATGAACAGAGTGTCTGAATTAAGCAGACTACTCTTACCCAGTCCAAAGATCAGGGCTTGATCCATCACCGTTTTTTAGCTCACTGCACCATCCCAGCTCAGAACCTGGCTATATGCAAATTAGTCTGACACTGGCCCAGTGCATCATGGGAACAGGGCAGACCAAACTACCAAGCCAATTCTTATACTGGGAAGGAAACAAGCTTCCGGGGACCGGTTTCTGGCATTTCAGCCGTCTTCGGCCCGGCTTGCTTGAATCCTGATGGTGCAATGAGCAAGGGACTCACATCTGAGTATACCCTTCCACGCTTATGGTGGACAAAAATGATTCAGAAAAGGGGGTGTTGATGAACAGAGTGTCTGAATTAAGCAGACCACTCTTACCCAGTCCAAAGATCAGGGCTTGATCCATCACCGTTTTTTAGCTCACTGCACCATCCCAGCTCAGAACCTGGCTATATGCAAATTAGTCTGACCCGGGCCCAGTGCATCATGGGAACAGGGCAGACCAAACTACCAAGCCAATTCTTAATTGGGAAGGAAACAAGCTTCCGGGGACCGGTTTCTGGCATTTCAGCCGTCTTCGGCCCGGCTTTTCTTGAATCCTGATGGTGCAATGAGCAAGGGACTCACATCTGAGTATACCCTTCCACGCTTATGGTGGACACAAATGATTCAGAAAAGGGGGTGGTGATGAACAGAGTGTCTGAATTAAGCAGACCACTCTTACCCAGTCCAAAGATCAGGGCTTGATCCATCACCGTTTTTTAGCTCACTGCACCATCCCAGCTCAGAACCTGGCTATATACAAATTAGTCTGACACTGGCCCAGTGCGATTCAGAAAGGGGGTGGTGATGAACAGAGTGTCTGAATTAAGCAGACCACTCTTACCCAGTCCAAAGATCAGGGCTTGATCCATCACCGTTATTTATCTCACTGCACCATCCCAGCTCAGAACCTGGCTATATGCAAATCAGTCTGTCCCTGGCCCAGTGCATCATGGGAACAGGGCAGACTAAACTACCAAGCCAATTCTTCACCAGAAAGGAGACAAGCTACCGGGGACCGGTTTTTGGCATTTCAGCCGTCTTTGGCCCGGCTTGCTTGAATCCTGATGGTGCAGTGAGAAAGGGACTCATGTCTGAGTATACCCTGCCACACCTATAGTGGCCAAAAACGATTCAGAAAGGGGGTGGTGATGAACAGAGTGTCTGAATTAAGCAGACCACTCTTACCCAGTCCAAAGATCAGGGCTTGATCCATCACCGTTATTTATCTCACTGCACCATGCCAGCTCAGAACCTGGCTATATGCAAATCAGTCTGTCCCTGGCCCAGTGCATCATGGGAACAGGGCAGACTAAACTACCAAGCCAATTCTTCACCAGAAAGGAGACAAGCTACCGGGGACCGGTTTCTGGCATTTCAGCCGTCTTTGGCCCGGCTTGCTTGAATCCTGATGGTGCAGTGAGAAAGGGACTCATGTCTGAGTATACCCTGCCACACCTAAAGTGGCCAAAAACGATTCAGAAAGGGGGTGGTGATGAACAGAGTGTCTGAATTAAGCAGACCACTCTTACCCAGTCCAAATATCAGGGCTTGATCCATCACCGTTATTTATCTCACTGCACCATCCCAGCTCAGAACCTGGCTATATGCAAATCAGTCTGTCCCTGGCCCAGTGCATCATGGGAACAGGGCAGACTAAACTACCAAGCCAATTCTTCACCAGAAAGGAGACATGCTACCGGGGACCGGTTTCTGGCATTTCAGCCGTCTTCGGCCCGGCTTGCTTGAATCCTGATGGTGCAGTGAGAAAGGGACTCATGTCTGAGTATACCCTGCCACACCTATAGTGGCCAAAAACGATTCAGAAAGGGGGTGGTGATGAACAAAGTGTCTGAATTAAGCAGACCACTCTTACCCAGTCCAAAGATCAGGGCTTGATCCATCACCGTTATTTATCTCACTGCACCATCCCAGCTCAGAACCTGGCTATATGCAAATTAGTCTGACCCTGGCCCAGTGCATCATGGGAACAGGGCAGACCAAACTACTAAGCCAATTCTTAATTGGGAAGGAAACAAGCTTCCGGGGACCGGTTTCTGGCATTTCAGCCGTCTTCGGCCCGGCTTGCTTGAATCCTGATGGTGCAATGAGCAAGGGACTCACATCTGAGTATACCCTTCCATGCTTATGGTGGACAAAAATGATTCAGAAAAGGGGGTGGTGATGAACAGAGTGTCTGAATTAAGCAGACTACTCTTACCCAGTCCAAAGATCAGGGCTTGATCCATCACCATTTTTTAGCTCACTGCACCATCCCAGCTCAGAACCTGGCTATATGCAAATTAGTCTGACCCTGGCCCAGTGCATCATGGGAACAGGGCAGACCAAACTACCAAGCCAATTCTTAATTGGGAAGGAAACAAGCTTCCGGGGACCGGTTTCTGGCATTTCAGCCGTCTTCGGCCCAGCTTTTCTTGAATCCTGATGGTGCAATGAGCAAGGGACTCACATTTGAGTATACCCTTCCACGCTTATGGTGGACAAAAATGATTCAGAAAAGGGGGTGGTGATGAACAGAGTGTCTGAATTAAGCAGACCACTCTTACCCAGTCCAAAGATCAGGGCTTGATCCATCACCGTTTTTTAGCTCACTGCACCATCCCAGCTCAGAACCTGGCTATATGCAAATTAGTCTGACACTGGCCCAGTGCATCATTGGAACAGGGCAGACCAAACTACCAAGCCAATTCTTATACTGGGAAGGAAACAAGCTTCCGGGGACTGGTTTCTGGCATTTCAGCCGTCTTCGGCCCGGCTTGCTTGAATCCTGATGGTGCAATGAGCAAGGGACTCACATCTGAGTATACCCTTCCACGCTTATGGTGGACAAAAATGATTCAGAAAAGGGGGTGGTGATGAACAGAGTGTCTGAATTAAGCAGACCACTCTTACCCAGTCCAAAGATCAGGGCTTGATCCATCACCGTTTTTTAGCTCACTGCACCATCCCAGCTCAGAACCTGGCTATATACAAATTAGTCTGACACTGGCCCAGTGCGATTCAGAAAGGGGGTGGTGATGAACAGAGTGTCTGAATTAAGCAGACCACTCTTACCCAGTCCAAAGATCAGGGCTTGATCCATCACCGTTATTTATCTCACTGCACCTTCCCAGCTCAGAACCTGGCTACATGCAAATCAGTCTGTCCCTGGCCCAGTGCATCATGGGAACAGGGCAGACTAAACTACCAAGCCAATTCTTCACCAGAAAGGAGACAAGCTACCGGGGACCGGTTTTTGGCATTTCAGCCGTCTTCGGCCCGGCTTGCTTGAATCCTGATGGTGCAGTGAGAAAGGGACTCATGTCTGAGTATACCCTGCCACACCTATAGTGGCCAAAAACGATTCAGAAAGGGGGTGGTGATGAACAGAGTGTCTGAATTAAGCAGACCACTCTTACCCAGTCCAAAGATCAGGGCTTGATCCATCACCGTTATTTATCTCACTGCACCATGCCAGCTCAGAACCTGGCTATATGCAAATCAGTCTGTCCCTGGCCCAGTGCATCATGGGAACAGGGCAGACTAAACTACCAAGCCAATTCTTCACCAGAAAGGAGACAAGCTACCGGGGACCGGTTTCTGGCATTTCAGCCGTCTTTGGCCCGGCTTGCTTGAATCCTGATGGTGCAGTGAGAAAGGGACTCATGTCTGAGTATACCCTGCCACACCTATAGTGGCCAAAAACGATTCAGAAAGGGGGTGGTGATGAACAGAGTGTCTGAATTAAGCAGACCACTCTTACCCAGTCCAAAGATCAGGGCTTGATCCATCACCGTTATTTATCTCACTGCACCATCCCAGCTCAGAACCTGGCTATATGCAAATCAGTCTGTCCCTGGCCCAGTGCATCATGGGAACAGGGCAGACTAAACTACCAAGCCAATTCTTCACCAGAAAGGAGACAAGCTACCAGGTACCGGTTTTTGGCATTTCAGCCGTCTTCGGCCCGGCTTGCTTGAATCCTGATGGTGCAGTGAGAAAGGGACTCATGTCTGAGTATACCCTGCCACACCTATAGTGGCCAAAAACGATTCAGAAAGGGGGTGGTGATGAACAGAGTGTCTGAATTAAGCAGACCACTCTTACCCAGTCCAAAGATCAGGGCTTGATCCATCACCGTTATTTATCTCACTGCACCATCCCAGCTCAGAACCTGGCTATATGCAAATCAGTCTGTCCCTGGCCCAGTGCATCATGGGAACAGGGCAGACTAAACTACCAAGCCAATTCTTCACCAGAAAGGAGACAAGCTACCGGGGACCGGTTTCTGGCATTTCAGCCGTCTTCGGCCCGGCTTGCTTGAATCCTGATGGTGCAGTGAGAAAGGGACTCATGTCTGAGTATACCCTGCCACACCTATAGTGGCCAAAAACGATTCAGAAAGGGGGTGGTGATGAACAGAGTGTCTGAATTAAGCAGACCACTCTTACCCAGTACAAAGATCAGGGCTTGATCCATCACCGTTTTTTAGCTCACTGCACCATCCCAGCTCAGAACCTGGCTATATGCAAATTAGTCTGACACTGGCCCAGTGCATCATGGGAACAGGGCAGACCAAACTACCAAGCCAATTCTTATACTGGGAAGTAAACAAGCTTCCGGGGACCGGTTTCTGGCATTTCAGCCGTCTTCGGCCCGGCTTGCTTGAATCCTGATGGTGCAATGAGCAAGGGACTCACATCTGAGTATACCCTTCCACGCTTATGGTGGACAAAAATGATTCAGAAAAGCGGGTGGTGCTGAACAGAGTGTCTGAATTAAGCAGACCACTCTTACCCAGTCCAAAGATCAGGGCTTGATCCATCACCGTTTTTTAGCTCACTGCACCATCCCAGCTCAGAACCTGGCTATGTACAAATGAGTCTGACCCTGGCCCAGTGCATCATGGGAACAGGGCAGACCAAACTACCAAGCCAATTCTTATACTGGGAAGTAAACAAGCTTCCGGGGAAAGGTTTCTGGCATTTCAGCCGTCTTCGGCCCGGCTTGCTTGAATCCTGATGGTGCAATGAGCAAGGGACTCAAATCTGAGTATACCCTTCCACGCTTATGGTGGACAAAAATGATTCAGAAAAGGGGGTGGTGATGAACAGAGTGTCTGAATTAAGCAGACCACTCTTACCCAGTCCAAAGATCAGGGCTTGATCCATCACCGTTTTTTAGCTCACTGCACCATCCCAGCTCAGAACCTGGCTATATGCAAATTAGTCTGACCCTGGCCCAGTGCATCATGGGAACAGGGCAGACCAAACTACCAAGCCAATTCTTAATTGGGAAGGAAACAAGCTTCCGGGGACCGGTTTCTGGCATTTCAGCCGTCTTCGGCCCGGCTTGCTTGAATCCTGATGGTGCAATGAGCAAGGGACTCACATCTGAGTATACCCTTCCATGCTTATGGTGGACAAAAATGATTCAGAAAAGGGGGTGGTGATGAACAGAGTGTCTGAATTAAGCAGACTACTCTTACCCAGTCCAAAGATCAGGGCTTGATCCATCACTGTTTTTTAGCTCACTGCACCATCCCAGCTCAGAACCTGGCTATGTACAAATGAGTCTGACCCTGGCCCAGTGCATCATGGGAACAGGGCAGACCAAACTACCAAGCCAATTCTTATACTGGGAAGTAAACAAGCTTCCGGGGACCGGTTTCTGGCATTTCAGCCGTCTTCGGCCCGGCTTGCTTGAATCCTGATGGTGCAATGAGCAAGGGACTCAAATCCTAGTATACCCTTCCACGCTTATGGTGGACAAAAATGATTCAGAAAAGGGGGTGGTGATGAACAGAGTGTCTGAATTAAGCAGACCACTCTTACCCAGTCCAAAGATCAGGGCTTGATCCATCACCGTTTTTTAGCTCACTGCACCATCCCAGCTCAGAACCTGGCTATATGCAAATTAGTCTGACCCTGGCCCAGTGCATCATGGGAACAGGGCAGACCAAACTACCAAGCCAATTCTTAATTGGGAAGGAAACAAGCTTCCGGGGACCGGTTTCTGGCATTTCAGCCGTCTTCGGCCCGGCTTGCTTGAATCCTGATGGTGCAATGAGCAAGGGACTCACATCTGAGTATACCCTTCCATGCTTATGGTGGACAAAAATGATTCAGAAAAGGGGGTGGTGATGAACAGAGTGTCTGAATTAAGCAGACTACTCTTACCCAGTCCAAAGATCAGGGCTTGATCCATCACCGTTTTTTAGCTCACTGCACCATCCCAGCTCAGAACCTGGCTATATGCAAATTAGTCTGACACTGGCCCAGTGCATCATGGGAACAGGGCAGACCAAACTACCAAGCCAATTCTTATACTGGGAAGGAAACAAGCTTCCGGGGACCGGTTTCTGGCATTTCAGCCGTCTTCGGCCCGGCTTGCTTGAATCCTGATGGTGCAATGAGCAAGGGACTCACATCTGAGTATACCCTTCCACGCTTATGGTGGACAAAAATGATTCAGAAAAGGGGGTGTTGATGAACAGAGTGTCTGAATTAAGCAGACCACTCTTACCCAGTCCAAAGATCAGGGCTTGATCCATCACCGTTTTTTAGCTCACTGCACCATCCCAGCTCAGAACCTGGCTATATGCAAATTAGTCTGACCCGGGCCCAGTGCATCATGGGAACAGGGCAGACCAAACTACCAAGCCAATTCTTAATTGGGAAGGAAACAAGCTTCCGGGGACCGGTTTCTGGCATTTCAGCCGTCTTCGGCCCGGCTTTTCTTGAATCCTGATGGTGCAATGAGCAAGGGACTCACATCTGAGTATACCCTTCCACGCTTATGGTGGACACAAATGATTCAGAAAAGGGGGTGGTGATGAACAGAGTGTCTGAATTAAGCAGACCACTCTTACCCAGTCCAAAGATCAGGGCTTGATCCATCACCGTTTTTTAGCTCACTGCACCATCCCAGCTCAGAACCTGGCTATATACAAATTAGTCTGACACTGGCCCAGTGCGATTCAGAAAGGGGGTGGTGATGAACAGAGTGTCTGAATTAAGCAGACCACTCTTACCCAGTCCAAAGATCAGGGCTTGATCCATCACCGTTATTTATCTCACTGCACCATCCCAGCTCAGAACCTGGCTATATGCAAATCAGTCTGTCCCTGGCCCAGTGCATCATGGGAACAGGGCAGACTAAACTACCAAGCCAATTCTTCACCAGAAAGGAGACAAGCTACCGGGGACCGGTTTTTGGCATTTCAGCCGTCTTTGGCCCGGCTTGCTTGAATCCTGATGGTGCAGTGAGAAAGGGACTCATGTCTGAGTATACCCTGCCACACCTATAGTGGCCAAAAACGATTCAGAAAGGGGGTGGTGATGAACAGAGTGTCTGAATTAAGCAGACCACTCTTACCCAGTCCAAAGATCAGGGCTTGATCCATCACCGTTATTTATCTCACTGCACCATGCCAGCTCAGAACCTGGCTATATGCAAATCAGTCTGTCCCTGGCCCAGTGCATCATGGGAACAGGGCAGACTAAACTACCAAGCCAATTCTTCACCAGAAAGGAGACAAGCTACCGGGGACCGGTTTCTGGCATTTCAGCCGTCTTTGGCCCGGCTTGCTTGAATCCTGATGGTGCAGTGAGAAAGGGACTCATGTCTGAGTATACCCTGCCACACCTATAGTGGCCAAAAACGATTCAGCAAGGGGGTTGTGATGAACAGAGTGTCTGAATTAAGCAGACCACTCTTACCCAGTCCAAATATCAGGGCTTGATCCATCACCGTTATTTATCTCACTGCACCATCCCAGCTCAGAACCTGGCTATATGCAAATCAGTCTGTCCCTGGCCCAGTGCATCATGGGAACAGGGCAGACTAAACTACCAAGCCAATTCTTCACCAGAAAGGAGACAAGCTACCGGGGACCGGTTTCTGGCATTTCAGCCGTCTTCGGCCCGGCTTGCTTGAATCCTGATGGTGCAGTGAGAAAGGGACTCATGTCTGAGTATACCCTGCCACACCTATAGTGGCCAAAAACGATTCAGAAAGGGGGTGGTGATGAACAAAGTGTCTGAATTAAGCAGACCACTCTTACCCAGTCCAAAGATCAGGGCTTGATCCATCACCGTTATTTATCTCACTGCACCATCCCAGCTCAGAAGCTGGCTATATGCAAATCAGTCTGTCCCTGGCCCAGTGCATCATGGGAACAGGGCAGACTAAACTACCAAGCCAATTCTTCACCAGAAAGGAGACAAGCTACCGGGGACCGGTTTCTGGCATTTCAGCCGTCTTCGGCCCGGCTTGCTTGAATCCTGATGGTGCAGTGAGAAAGGGACTCATGTCTGAGTATACCCTGCCACACCTATAGTGGCCAAAAACGATTCAGAAAGGGGGTGGTGATGAACAGAGTGTCTGAATTAAGCAGACCACTCTTACCCAGTCCAAAGATCAGGGCTTGATCCATCACCGTTATTTATCTCACTGCACCATCCAAGCTCAGAACCTGGCTATATGCAAATCAGTCTGTCCCTGGCCCAGTGCATCATGGGAACAGGGCAGACTAAACTACCAAGCCAATTCTTCACCAGAAAGGAGACAAGCTACCGGGGATCGGTTTCTGGCATTTTAGCCGTCTTCGGCCCGGCTTGCTTGAATCCTGATGGTGCAGTGAGAAAGGGACTCATGTCTGAGTATACCCTGCCACACCTATAGTGGCCAAAAACGATTCAGAAAGGGGGTGGTGATGAACAGAGTGTCTGAATTAAGCAGACCACTCTTACCCAGTCCAAAGATCAGGGCTTGATCCATCACCGTTTTTTAGCTCACTGCACCATCCCAGCTCAGAACCTGGCTATATGCAAATTAGTCTGACACTGGCCCAGTGCATCATGGGAACAGGGCAGACCAAACTACCAAGCCAATTCTTATACTGGGAAGTAAACAAGCTTCCGGGGACCGGTTTCTGGCATTTCAGCCGTCTTCGGCCCGGCTTGCTTGAATCCTGATGGTGCAATGAGCAAGGGACTCACATCTGAGTATACCCTTCCACGCTTATGGTGGACAAAAATGATTCAGAAAAGGGGGTGGTGGTGAACAGAGTGTCTGAATTAAGCAGACCACTCTTACCCAGTCCAAAGATCAGGGCTTGATCCATCACCGTTTTTTAGCTCACTGCACCATCCCAGCTCAGAACCTGGCTATATGCAAATTAGTCTGACCCTGGCCCAGTGCATCATGGGAACGGGGCAGACCAAACTACCAAGCCAATTCTTATACTGGGAAGGAAACAAGCTTCCGGGGACCGGTTTCTGGCATTTCAGCCGTCTTCGGCCCGGCTTGCTTGAATCCTGATGGTGCAATGAGCAAGGGACTCACATCTGAGTATACCCTTCCATGCTTATGGTGGACAAAAATGATTCAGAAAAGCGGGTGGTGCTGAACAGAGTGTCTGAATTAAGCAGACCACTCTTACCCAGTCCAAAGATCAGGGCTTGATCCATCACCGTTTTTTAGCTCACTGCACCATCCCAGCTCAGAACCTGGCTATATACAAATTAGTCTGACCCTGGCCCAGTGCGATTCAGAAAGGGGGTGGTGATGAACAGAGTGTCTGAATTAAGCAGACCACTCTTACCCAGTCCAAAGATCAGGGCTTGATCCATCACCGTTATTTATCTCACTGCACCATCCCAGCTCAGAACCTGGCTATATGCAAATCAGTCTGTCCCTGGCCCAGTGCATCATGGGAACAGGGCAGACTAAACTACCAAGCCAATTCTTCACCAGAAAGGAGACAAGCTACCGGGGACCGGTTTCTGGCATTTCAGCCGTCTTCGGCCCGGCTTGCTTGAATCCTGATGGTGCAGTGAGAAAGGGACTCATGTCTGAGTATACCCTGCCACACCTATAGTGGCCAAAAACGATTCAGAAAGGGGGTGGTGATGAACAGAGTGTCTGAATTAAGCAGACCACTCTTACCCAGTACAAAGATCAGGGCTTGATCCATCACCGTTTTTTAGCTCACTGCACCATCCCAGCTCAGAACCTGGCTATATGCAAATTAGTCTGACACTGGCCCAGTGCATCATGGGAACAGGGCAGACCAAACTACCAAGCCAATTCTTATACTGGGAAGTAAACAAGCTTCCGGGGACCGGTTTCTGGCATTTCAGCCGTCTTCGGCCCGGCTTGCTTGAATCCTGATGGTGCAATGAGCAAGGGACTCACATCTGAGTATACCCTTCCACGCTTATGGTGGACAAAAATGATTCAGAAAAGGGGGTGGTGGTGAACAGAGTGTCTGAATTAAGCAGACCACTCTTACCCAGTCCAAAGATCAGGGCTTGATCCATCACCGTTTTTTAGCTCACTGCACCATCCCAGCTCAGAACCTGGCTATATGCAAATTAGTCTGACCCTGGCCCAGTGCATCATGGGAACGGGGCAGACCAAACTACCAGGCCAATTCTTATACTGGGAAGGAAACAAGCTTCCGGGGACCGGTTTCTGGCATTTCAGCCGTCTTCGGCCCGGC
This sequence comes from Lissotriton vulgaris, assembly GCF_964263255.1. Lineage (NCBI taxonomy): Eukaryota > Metazoa > Chordata > Amphibia > Caudata > Salamandridae > Lissotriton > Lissotriton vulgaris. The sequence goes on along the minus strand of NC_141695.1, from coordinate 1,297,216,146 downwards.
TTGCTTGAATCCTGATGGTGCAATGAGCAAGGGACTCACATCTGAGTATACCCTTCCACGCTTATGGTGGACAAAAATGATTCAGAAAAGCGGGTGGTGCTGAACAGAGTGTCTGAATTAAGCAGACCACTCTTACCCAGTCCAAAGATCAGGGCTTGATCCATCACCGTTTTTTAGCTCACTGCACCATCCCAGCTCAGAACCTGGCTATGTACAAATGAGTCTGACCCTGGCCCAGTGCATCATGGGAACAGGGCAGACCAAACTACCAAGCCAATTCTTATACTGGGAAGTAAACAAGCTTCCGGGGACCGGTTTCTGGCATTTCAGCCGTCTTCGGCCCGGCTTGCTTGAATCCTGATGGTGCAATGAGCAAGGGACTCAAATCTGAGTATACCCTTCCACGCTTATGGTGGACAAAAATGATTCAGAAAAGGGGGTGGTGATGAACAGAGTGTCTGAATTAAGCAGACCACTCTTACCCAGTCCAAAGATCAGGGCTTGATCCATCACCGTTTTTTAGCTCACTGCACCATCCCAGCTCAGAACCTGGCTATATGCAAATTAGTCTGACCCTGGCCCAGTGCATCATGGGAACAGGGCAGACCAAACTACCAAGCCAATTCTTAATTGGGAAGGAAACAAGCTTCCGGGGACCGGTTTCTGGCATTTCAGCCGTCTTCGGCCCGGCTTGCTTGAATCCTGATGGTGCAATGAGCAAGGGACTCACATCTGAGTATACCCTTCCATGCTTATGGTGGACAAAAATGATTCAGAAAAGGGGGTGGTGATGAACAGAGTGTCTGAATTAAGCAGACTACTCTTACCCAGTCCAAAGATCAGGGCTTGATCCATCACCGTTTTTTAGCTCACTGCACCATCCCAGCTCAGAACCTGGCTATGTACAAATGAGTCTGACCCTGGCCCAGTGCATCATGGGAACAGGGCAGACCAAACTACCAAGCCAATTCTTATACTGGGAAGTAAACAAGCTTCCGGGGACCGGTTTCTGGCATTTCAGCCGTCTTCGGCCCGGCTTGCTTGAATCCTGATGGTGCAATGAGCAAGGGACTCAAATCTGAGTATACCCTTCCACGCTTATGGTGGACAAAAATGATTCAGAAAAGGGGGTGGTGATGAACAGAGTGTCTGAATTAAGCAGACCACTCTTACCCAGTCCAAAGATCAGGGCTTGATCCATCACCGTTTTTTAGCTCACTGCACCATCCCAGCTCAGAACCTGGCTATATGCAAATTAGTCTGACCCTGGCCCAGTGCATCATGGGAACAGGGCAGACCAAACTACCAAGCCAATTCTTAATTGGGAAGGAAACAAGCTTCCGGGGACCGGTTTCTGGCATTTCAGCCGTCTTCGGCCCGGCTTGCTTGAATCCTGATGGTGCAATGAGCAAGGGACTCACATCTGAGTATACCCTTCCATGCTTATGGTGGACAAAAATGATTCAGAAAAGGGGGTGGTGATGAACAGAGTGTCTGAATTAAGCAGACTACTCTTACCCAGTCCAAAGATCAGGGCTTGATCCATCACCGTTTTTTAGCTCACTGCACCATCCCAGCTCAGAACCTGGCTATATGCAAATTAGTCTGACACTGGCCCAGTGCATCATGGGAACAGGGCAGACCAAACTACCAAGCCAATTCTTATACTGGGAAGGAAACAAGCTTCCGGGGACCGGTTTCTGGCATTTCAGCCGTCTTTGGCCCGGCTTGCTTGAATCCTGATGGTGCAATGAGCAAGGGACTCACATCTGAGTATACCCTTCCACGCTTATGGTGGACAAAAATGATTCAGAAAAGGGGGTGGTGGTGAACAGAGTGTCTGAATTAAGCAGACCACTCTTACCCAGTCCAAAGATCAGGGCTTGATCCATCACCGTTTTTTAGCTCACTGCACCATCCCAGCTCAGAACCTGGCTATATACAAATTAGTCTGACCCTGGCCCAGTGCATCATGGGAACAGGGCAGACCAAACTACCAAGCCAATTCTTATACTGGGAAGTAAACAAGCTTCCGGGGACCGGTTTCTGGCATACCAGCCGTCTTCGGCCCGGCTTGCTTGAATCCTGATGGTGCAATGAGCAAGGGACTCAAATCTGAGTATACCCTTCCACGCTTATGGTGGACAAAAATGATTCAGAAAAGGGGGTGGTGATGAACAGAGTGTCTGAATTAAGCAGACCACTCTTACCCAGTCCAAAGATCAGGGCTTGATCCATCACCGTTTTTTAGCTCACTGCACCATCCCAGCTCAGAACCTGGCTATATGCAAATTAGTCTGACCCTGGCCCAGTGCATCATGGGAACAGGGCAGACCAAACTACCAAGCCAATTCTTATACTGGGAAGGAAACAAGCTTCCGGGGACCGGTTTCTGGCATTTTAGCCGTCTTCGGCCCGGCTTGCTTGAATCCTGATGGTGCAATGAGCAAGGGACTCACATCTGAGTATACCCTTCCATGCTTATGGTGGACAAAAATGATTCAGAAAAGGGGGTGGTGATGAACAGAGTGTCTGAATTAAGCAGACTACTCTTACCCAGTCCAAAGATCAGGGCTTGATCCATCACCGTTTTTTAGCTCACTGCACCATCCCAGCTCAGAACCTGGCTATATGCAAATTAGTCTGACCCTGGCCCAGTGCATCATGGGAACAGGGCAGACCAAACTACCAAGCCAATTCTTAATTGGGAAGGAAACAAGCTTCCGGGGACCGGTTTCTGGCATTTCAGCCGTCTTCGGCCCGGCTTTTCTTGAATCCTGATGGTGCAATGAGCAAGGGACTCACATTTGAGTATACCCTTCCACGCTTATGGTGGACAAAAATGATTCAGAAAAGGGGGTGGTGATGAACAGAGTGTCTGAATTAAGCAGACCACTCTTACCCAGTCCAAAGATCAGGGCTTGATCCATCACCGTTTTTTAGCTCACTGCACCATCCCAGCTCAGAACCTGGCTATATGCAAATTAGTCTGACACTGGCCCAGTGCATCATGGGAACAGGGCAGACCAAACTACCAAGCCAATTCTTATACTGGGAAGGAAACAAGCTTCCGGGGACCGGTTTCTGGCATTTCAGCCGTCTTCGGCCCGGCTTGCTTGAATCCTGATGGTGCAATGAGCAAGGGACTCACATCTGAGTATACCCTTCCACGCTTATGGTGGACAAAAATGATTCAGAAAAGGGGGTGGTGGTGAACAGAGTGTCTGAATTAAGCAGACCACTCTTACCCAGTCCAAAGATCAGGGCTTGATCCATCACCGTTTTTTAGCTCACTGCACCATCCCAGCTCAGAACCTGGCTATATACAAATTAGTCTGACCCTGGCCCAGTGCATCATGGGAACAGGGCAGACCAAACTACCAAGCCAATTCTTATACTGGGAAGTAAACAAGCTTCCGGGGACCGGTTTCTGGCATTTCAGCCGTCTTCGGCCCGGCTTGCTTGAATCCTGATGGTGCAATGAGCAAGGGACTCAAATCTGAGTATACCCTTCCACGCTTGTGGTGGACAAAAATGATTCAGAAAAGGGGGTGGTGATGAACAGAGTGTCTGAATTAAGCAGACCACTCTTACCCAGTCCAAAGATCAGGGCTTGATCCATCACCGTTTTTTAGCTCACTGCACCATCCCAGCTCAGAACCTGGCTATATGCAAATTAGTCTGACCCTGGCCCAGTGCATCATGGGAACAGGGCAGACCAAACTACCAAGCCAATTCTTAATTGGGAAGGAAACAAGCTTCCGGGGACCGGTTTCTGGCATTTCAGCCGTCTTCGGCCCGGCTTGCTTGAATCCTGATGGTGCAATGAGCAAGGGACTCACATCTGAGTATACCCTTCCATGCTTATGGTGGACAAAAATGATTCAGAAAAGGGGGTGGTGATGAACAGAGTGTCTGAATTAAGCAGACTACTCTTACCCAGTCCAAAGATCAGGGCTTGATCCATCACCGTTTTTTAGCTCACTGCACCATCCCAGCTCAGAACCTGGCTATATGCAAATTAGTCTGACCCTGGCCCAGTGCATCATGGGAACAGGGCAGACCAAACTACCAAGCCAATTCTTAATTGGGAAGGAAACAAGCTTCCGGGGACCGGTTTCTGGCATTTCAGCCGTCTTCGGCCCGGCTTTTCTTGAATCCTGATGGTGCAATGAGCAAGGGACTCACATTTGAGTATACCCTTCCACGCTTATGGTGGACAAAAATGATTCAGAAAAGGGGGTGGTGATGAACAGAGTGTCTGAATTAAGCAGACCACTCTTACCCAGTCCAAAGATCAGGGCTTGATCCATCACCGTTTTTTAGCTCACTGCACCATCCCAGCTCAGAACCTGGCTATATGCAAATTAGTCTGACACTGGCCCAGTGCATCATTGGAACAGGGCAGACCAAACTACCAAGCCAATTCTTATACTGGGAAGGAAACAAGCTTCCGGGGACCGGTTTCTGGCATTTCAGCCGTCTTCGGCCCGGCTTGCTTGAATCCTGATGGTGCAATGAGCAAGGGACTCACATCTGAGTATACCCTTCCACGCTTATGGTGGACAAAAATGATTCAGAAAAGGGGGTGGTGATGAACAGAGTGTCTGAATTAAGCAGACCACTCTTACCCAGTCCAAAGATCAGGGCTTGATCCATCACCGTTTTTTAGCTCACTGCACCATCCCAGCTCAGAACCTGGCTATATACAAATTAGTCTGACACTGGCCCAGTGCGATTCAGAAAGGGGGTTGTGATGAACAGAGTGTCTGAATTAAGCAGACCACTCTTACCCAGTCCAAAGATCAGGGCTTGATCCATCACCGTTATTTATCTCACTGCACCTTCCCAGCTCAGAACCTGGCTACATGCAAATCAGTCTGTCCCTGGCCCAGTGCATCATGGGAACAGGGCAGACTAAACTACCAAGCCAATTCTTCACCAGAAAGGAGACAAGCTACCGGGGACCGGTTTTTGGCATTTCAGCCGTCTTCGGCCCGGCTTGCTTGAATCCTGATGGTGCAGTGAGAAAGGGACTCATGTCTGAGTATACCCTGCCACACCTATAGTGGCCAAAAACGATTCAGAAAGGGGGTGGTGATGAACAGAGTGTCTGAATTAAGCAGACCACTCTTACCCAGTCCAAAGATCAGGGCTTGATCCATCACCGTTATTTATCTCACTGCACCATGCCAGCTCAGAACCTGGCTATATGCAAATCAGTCTGTCCCTGGCCCAGTGCATCATGGGAACAGGGCAGACTAAACTACCAAGCCAATTCTTCACCAGAAAGGAGACAAGCTACCGGGGACCGGTTTCTGGCATTTCAGCCGTCTTCGGCCCGGCTTGCTTGAATCCTGATGGTGCAGTGAGAAAGGGACTCATGTCTGAGTATACCCTGCCACACCTATAGTGGCCAAAAACGATTCAGAAAGGGGGTGGTGATGAACAGAGTGTCTGAATTAAGCAGACCACTCTTACCCAGTCCAAATATCAGGGCTTGATCCATCACCGTTATTTATCTCACTGCACCATCCCAGCTCAGAACCTGGCTATATGCAAATCAGTCTGTCCCTGGCCCAGTGCATCATGGGAACAGGGCAGACTAAACTACCAAGCCAATTCTTCACCAGAAAGGAGACAAGCTACCGGGGACCGGTTTCTGGCATTTCAGCCGTCTTCGGCCCGGCTTGCTTGAATGCTGATGGTGCAGTGAGAAAGGGACTCATGTCTGAGTATACCCTGCCACACCTATAGTGGCCAAAAACGATTCAGAAAGGGGGTGGTGATGAACAAAGTGTCTGAATTAAGCAGACCACTCTTACCCAGTCCAAAGATCAGGGCTTGATCCATCACCGTTATTTATCTCACTGCACCATCCCAGCTCAGAAGCTGGCTATATGCAAATCAGTCTGTCCCTGGCCCAGTGCATCATGGGAACAGGGCAGACTAAACTACCAAGCCAATTCTTCACCAGAAAGGAGACAAGCTACCGGGGACCGGTTTCTGGCATTTCAGCCGTCTTCGGCCCGGCTTGCTTGAATCCTGATGGTGCAGTGAGAAAGGGACTCATGTCTGAGTATACCCTGCCACACCTATAGTGGCCAAAAACGATTCAGAAAGGGGGTGGTGATGAACAGAGTGTCTGAATTAAGCAGACCACTCTTACCCAGTCCAAAGATCAGGGCTTGATCCATCACCGTTATTTATCTCACTGCACCATCCCAGCTCAGAACCTGGCTATATGCAAATCAGTCTGTCCCTGGCCCAGTGCATCATGGGAACAGGGCAGACTAAACTACCAAGCCAATTCTTCACCAGAAAGGAGACAAGCTACCGGGGACCGGTTTCTGGCATTTTAGCCGTCTTCGGCCCGGCTTGCTTGAATCCTGATGGTGCAGTGAGAAAGGGACTCATGTCTGAGTATACCCTGCCACACCTATAGTGGCCAAAAACGATTCAGAAAGGGGGTGGTGATGAACAGAGTGTCTGAATTAAGCAGACCACTCTTACCCAGTCCAAAGATCAGGGCTTGATCCATCACCGTTTTTTAGCTCACTGCACCATCCCAGCTCAGAACCTGGCTATATGCAAATTAGTCTGACACTGGCCCAGTGCATCATGGGAACAGGGCAGACCAAACTACCAAGCCAATTCTTATACTGGGAAGTAAACAAGCTTCCGGGGACCGGTTTCTGGCATTTCAGCCGTCTTTGGCCCGGCTTGCTTGAATCCTGATGGTGCAATGAGCAAGGGACTCACATCTGAGTATACCCTTCCACGCTTATGGTGGACAAAAATGATTCAGAAAAGGGGGTGGTGGTGAACAGAGTGTCTGAATTAAGCAGACCACTCTTACCCAGTCCAAAGATCAGGGCTTGATCCATCACCGTTTTTTAGCTCAATGCACCATCCCAGCTCAGAACCTGGCTATATGCAAATTAGTCTGACCCTGGCCCAGTGCATCATGGGAACGGGGCAGACCAAACTACCAAGCCAATTCTTATACTGGGAAGGAAACAAGCTTCCGGGGACCGGTTTCTGGCATTTCAGCCGTCTTCGGCCCGGCTTGCTTGAATCCTGATGGTGCAATGAGCAAGGGACTCACATCTGAGTATACCCTTCCACGCTTATGGTGGACAAAAATGATTCAGAAAAGGGGGTGGTGGTGAACAGAGTGTCTGAATTAAGCAGACCACTCTTACCCAGTCCAAAGATCAGGGCTTGATCCATCACCGTTTTTTAGCTCACTGCACCATCCCAGCTCAGAACCTGGCTATATACAAATTAGTCTGACCCTGGCCCAGTGCGATTCAGAAAGGGGGTGGTGATGAACAGAGTGTCTGAATTAAGCAGACCACTCTTACCCAGTCCAAAGATCAGGGCTTGATCCATCACCGTTATTTATCTCACTGCACCATCCCAGCTCAGAACCTGGCTATATGCAAATCAGTCTGTCCCTGGCCCAGTGCATCATGGGAACAGGGCAGACTAAACTACCAAGCCAATTCTTCACCAGAAAGGAGACAAGCTACCGGGGACCGGTTTCTGGCATTTCAGCCGTCTTCGGCCCGGCTTGCTTGAGTCCTGATGGTGCAGTGAGAAAGGGACTCATGTCTGAGTATACCCTGCCACACCTATAGTGGCCAAAAACGATTCAGAAAGGGGGTGGTGATGAACAGAGTGTCTGAATTAAGCAGACCACTCTTACCCAGTACAAAGATCAGGGCTTGATCCATCACCGTTTTTTAGCTCACTGCACCATCCCAGCTCAGAACCTGGCTATATGCAAATTAGTCTGACACTGGCCCAGTGCATCATGGGAACAGGGCAGACCAAACTACCAAGCCAATTCTTATACTGGGAAGTAAACAAGCTTCCGGGGACCGGTTTCTGGCATTTCAGCCGTCTTCGGCCCGGCTTGCTTGAATCCTGATGGTGCAATGAGCAAGGGACTCACATCTGAGTATACCCTTCCACGCTTATGGTGGACAAAAATGATTCAGAAAAGGGGGTGGTGGTGAACAGAGTGTCTGAATTAAGCAGACCACTCTTACCCAGTCCAAAGATCAGGGCTTGATCCATCACCGTTTTTTAGCTCACTGCACCATCCCAGCTCAGAACCTGGCTATATGCAAATTAGTCTGACCCTGGCCCAGTGCATCATGGGAACGGGGCAGACCAAACTACCAGGCCAATTCTTATACTGGGAAGGAAACAAGCTTCCGGGGACCGGTTTCTGGCATTTCAGCCGTCTTCGGCCCGGCTTGCTTGAATCCTGATGGTGCAATGAGCAAGGGACTCACATCTGAGTATACCCTTCCACGCTTATGGTGGACAAAAATGATTCAGAAAAGCGGGTGGTGCTGAACAGAGTGTCTGAATTAAGCAGACCACTCTTACCCAGTCCAAAGATCAGGGCTTGATCCATCACCGTTTTTTAGCTCACTGCACCATCCCAGCTCAGAACCTGGCTATGTACAAATGAGTCTGACCCTGGCCCAGTGCATCATGGGAACAGGGCAGACCAAACTACCAAGCCAATTCTTATACTGGGAAGTAAACAAGCTTCCGGGGACCGGTTTCTGGCATTTCAGCCGTCTTCGGCCCGGCTTGCTTGAATCCTGATGGTGCAATGAGCAAGGGACTCAAATCTGAGTATACCCTTCCACGCTTATGGTGGACAAAAATGATTCAGAAAAGGGGGTGGTGATGAACAGAGTGTCTGAATTAAGCAGACCACTCTTACCCAGTCCAAAGATCAGGGCTTGATCCATCACCGTTTTTTAGCTCACTGCACCATCCCAGCTCAGAACCTGGCTATATGCAAATTAGTCTGACCCTGGCCCAGTGCATCATGGGAACAGGGCAGACCAAACTACCAAGCCAATTCTTAATTGGGAAGGAAACAAGCTTCCGGGGACCGGTTTCTGGCATTTCAGCCGTCTTCGGCCCGGCTTGCTTGAATCCTGATGGTGCAATGAGCAAGGGACTCACATCTGAGTATACCCTTCCATGCTTATGGTGGACAAAAATGATTCAGAAAAGGGGGTGGTGATGAACAGAGTGTCTGAATTAAGCAGACTACTCTTACCCAGTCCAAAGATCAGGGCTTGATCCATCACCGTTTTTTAGCTCACTGCACCATCCCAGCTCAGAACCTGGCTATGTACAAATGAGTCTGACCCTGGCCCAGTGCATCATGGGAACAGGGCAGACCAAACTACCAAGCCAATTCTTATACTGGGAAGTAAACAAGCTTCCGGGGACCGGTTTCTGGCATTTCAGCCGTCTTCGGCCCGGCTTGCTTGAATCCTGATGGTGCAATGAGCAAGGGACTCAAATCTGAGTATACCCTTCCACGCTTATGGTGGACAAAAATGATTCAGAAAAGGGGGTGGTGATGAACAGAGTGTCTGAATTAAGCAGACCACTCTTACCCAGTCCAAAGATCAGGGCTTGATCCATCACCGTTTTTTAGCTCACTGCACCATCCCAGCTCAGAACCTGGCTATATGCAAATTAGTCTGACCCTGGCCCAGTGCATCATGGGAACAGGGCAGACCAAACTACCAAGCCAATTCTTAATTGGGAAGGAAACAAGCTTCCGGGGACCGGTTTCTGGCATTTCAGCCGTCTTCGGCCCGGCTTGCTTGAATCCTGATGGTGCAATGAGCAAGGGACTCACATCTGAGTATACCCTTCCATGCTTATGGTGGACAAAAATGATTCAGAAAAGGGGGTGGTGATGAACAGAGTGTCTGAATTAAGCAGACTACTCTTACCCAGTCCAAAGATCAGGGCTTGATCCATCACCGTTTTTTAGCTCACTGCACCATCCCAGCTCAGAACCTGGCTATATGCAAATTAGTCTGACACTGGCCCAGTGCATCATGGGAACAGGGCAGACCAAACTACCAAGCCAATTCTTATACTGGGAAGGAAACAAGCTTCCGGGGACCGGTTTCTGGCATTTCAGCCGTCTTCGGCCCGGCTTGCTTGAATCCTGATGGTGCAATGAGCAAGGGACTCACATCTGAGTATACCCTTCCACGCTTATGGTGGACAAAAATGATTCAGAAAAGGGGGTGGTGGTGAACAGAGTGTCTGAATTAAGCAGACCACTCTTACCCAGTCCAAAGATCAGGGCTTGATCCATCACCGTTTTTTAGCTCACTGCACCATCCCAGCTCAGAACCTGGCTATATACAAATTAGTCTGACCCTGGCCCAGTGCATCATGGGAACAGGGCAGACCAAACTACCAAGCCAATTCTTATACTGGGAAGTAAACAAGCTTCCGGGGACCGGTTTCTGGCATATCAGCCGTCTTCGGCCCGGCTTGCTTGAATCCTGATGGTGCAATGAGCAAGGGACTCAAATCTGAGTATACCCTTCCACGCTTATGGTGGACAAAAATGATTCAGAAAAGGGGGTGGTGATGAACAGAGTGTCTGAATTAAGCAGACCACTCTTACCCAGTCCAAAGATCAGGGCTTGATCCATCACCGTTTTTTAGCTCACTGCACCATCCCAGCTCAGAACCTGGCTATATGCAAATTAGTCTGACCCTGGCCCAGTGCATCATGGGAACAGGGCAGACCAAACTACCAAGCCAATTCTTATACTGGGAAGGAAACAAGCTTCCGGGGACCGGTTTCTGGCATTTTAGCCGTCTTCGGCCCGGCTTGCTTGAATCCTGATGGTGCAATGAGCAAGGGACTCACATCTGAGTATACCCTTCCATGCTTATGGTGGACAAAAATGATTCAGAAAAGGGGGTGGTGATGAACAGAGTGTCTGAATTAAGCAGACTACTCTTACCCAGTCCAAAGATCAGGGCTTGATCCATCACCGTTTTTTAGCTCACTGCACCATCCCAGCTCAGAACCTGGCTATATGCAAATTAGTCTGACCCTGGCCCAGTGCATCATGGGAACAGGGCAGACCAAACTACCAAGCCAATTCTTAATTGGGAAGGAAACAAGCTTCCGGGGACCGGTTTCTGGCATTTCAGCCGTCTTCGGCCCGGCTTTTCTTGAATCCTGATGGTGCAATGAGCAAGGGACTCACATTTGAGTATACCCTTCCACGCTTATGGTGGACAAAAATGATTCAGAAAAGGGGGTGGTGATGAACAGAGTGTCTGAATTAAGCAGACCACTCTTACCCAGTCCAAAGATCAGGGCTTGATCCATCACCGTTTTTTAGCTCACTGCACCATCCCAGCTCAGAACCTGGCTATATGCAAATTAGTCTGACACTGGCCCAGTGCATCATGGGAACAGGGCAGACCAAACTACCAAGCCAATTCTTATACTGGGAAGGAAACAAGCTTCCGGGGACCGGTTTCTGGCATTTCAGCCGTCTTCGGCCCGGCTTGCTTGAATCCTGATGGTGCAATGAGCAAGGGACTCACATCTGAGTATACCCTTCCACGCTTATGGTGGACAAAAATGATTCAGAAAAGGGGGTGGTGGTGAACAGAGTGTCTGAATTAAGCAGACCACTCTTACCCAGTCCAAAGATCAGGGCTTGATCCATCACCGTTTTTTAGCTCACTGCACCATCCCAGCTCAGAACCTGGCTATATACAAATTAGTCTGACCCTGGCCCAGTGCATCATGGGAACAGGGCAGACCAAACTACCAAGCCAATTCTTATACTGGGAAGTAAACAAGCTTCCGGGGACCGGTTTCTGGCATTTCAGCCGTCTTCGGCCCGGCTTGCTTGAATCCTGATGGTGCAATGAGCAAGGGACTCAAATCTGAGTATACCCTTCCACGCTTGTGGTGGACAAAAATGATTCAGAAAAGGGGGTGGTGATGAACAGAGTGTCTGAATTAAGCAGACCACTCTTACCCAGTCCAAAGATCAGGGCTTGATCCATCACCGTTTTTTAGCTCACTGCACCATCCCAGCTCAGAACCTGGCTATATGCAAATTAGTCTGACCCTGGCCCAGTGCATCATGGGAACAGGGCAGACCAAACTACCAAGCCAATTCTTAATTGGGAAGGAAACAAGCTTCCGGGGACCGGTTTCTGGCATTTCAGCCGTCTTCGGCCCGGCTTGCTTGAATCCTGATGGTGCAATGAGCAAGGGACTCACATCTGAGTATACCCTTCCATGCTTATGGTGGACAAAAATGATTCAGAAAAGGGGGTGGTGATGAACAGAGTGTCTGAATTAAGCAGACTACTCTTACCCAGTCCAAAGATCAGGGCTTGATCCATCACCGTTTTTTAGCTCACTGCACCATCCCAGCTCAGAACCTGGCTATATGCAAATTAGTCTGACCCTGGCCCAGTGCATCATGGGAACAGGGCAGACCAAACTACCAAGCCAATTCTTAATTGGGAAGGAAACAAGCTTCCGGGGACCGGTTTCTGGCATTTCAGCCGTCTTCGGCCCGGCTTTTCTTGAATCCTGATGGTGCAATGAGCAAGGGACTCACATTTGAGTATACCCTTCCACGCTTATGGTGGACAAAAATGATTCAGAAAAGGGGGTGGTGATGAACAGAGTGTCTGAATTAAGCAGACCACTCTTACCCAGTCCAAAGATCAGGGCTTGATCCATCACCGTTTTTTAGCTCACTGCACCATCCCAGCTCAGAACCTGGCTATATGCAAATTAGTCTGACACTGGCCCAGTGCATCATTGGAACAGGGCAGACCAAACTACCAAGCCAATTCTTATACTGGGAAGGAAACAAGCTTCCGGGGACCGGTTTCTGGCATTTCAGCCGTCTTCGGCCCGGCTTGCTTGAATCCTGATGGTGCAATGAGCAAGGGACTCACATCTGAGTATACCCTTCCACGCTTATGGTGGACAAAAATGATTCAGAAAAGGGGGTGGTGATGAACAGAGTGTCTGAATTAAGCAGACCACTCTTACCCAGTCCAAAGATCAGGGCTTGATCCATCACCGTTTTTTAGCTCACTGCACCATCCCAGCTCAGAACCTGGCTATATACAAATTAGTCTGACACTGGCCCAGTGCGATTCAGAAAGGGGGTTGTGATGAACAGAGTGTCTGAATTAAGCAGACCACTCTTACCCAGTCCAAAGATCAGGGCTTGATCCATCACCGTTATTTATCTCACTGCACCTTCCCAGCTCGGAACCTGGCTACATGCAAATCAGTCTGTCCCTGGCCCAGTGCATCATGGGAACAGGGCAGACTAAACTACCAAGCCAATTCTTCACCAGAAAGGAGACAAGCTACCGGGGACCGGTTTTTGGCATTTCAGCCGTCTTCGGCCCGGCTTGCTTGAATCCTGATGGTGCAGTGAGAAAGGGACTCATGTCTGAGTATACCCTGCCACACCTATAGTGGCCAAAAACGATTCAGAAAGGGGGTGGTGATGAACAGAGTGTCTGAATTAAGCAGACCACTCTTACCCAGTCCAAAGATCAGGGCTTGATCCATCACCGTTATTTATCTCACTGCACCATGCCAGCTCAGAACCTGGCTATATGCAAATCAGTCTGTCCCTGGCCCAGTGCATCATGGGAACAGGGCAGACTAAACTACCAAGCCAATTCTTCACCAGAAAGGAGACAAGCTACCGGGGACCGGTTTCTGGCATTTCAGCCGTCTTCGGCCCGGCTTGCTTGAATCCTGATGGTGCAGTGAGAAAGGGACTCATGTCTGAGTATACCCTGCCACACCTATAGTGGCCAAAAACGATTCAGAAAGGGGGTGGTGATGAACAGAGTGTCTGAATTAAGCAGACCACTCTTACCCAGTCCAAATATCAGGGCTTGATCCATCACCGTTATTTATCTCACTGCACCATCCCAGCTCAGAACCTGGCTATATGCAAATCAGTCTGTCCCTGGCCCAGTGCATCATGGGAACAGGGCAGACTAAACTACCAAGCCAATTCTTCACCAGAAAGGAGACAAGCTACCGGGGACCGGTTTCTGGCATTTCAGCCGTCTTCGGCCCGGCTTGCTTGAATGCTGATGGTGCAGTGAGAAAGGGACTCATGTCTGAGTATACCCTGCCACACCTATAGTGGCCAAAAACGATTCAGAAAGGGGGTGGTGATGAACAAAGTGTCTGAATTAAGCAGACCACTCTTACCCAGTCCAAAGATCAGGGCTTGATCCATCACCGTTATTTATCTCACTGCACCATCCCAGCTCAGAAGCTGGCTATATGCAAATCAGTCTGTCCCTGGCCCAGTGCATCATGGGAACAGGGCAGACTAAACTACCAAGCCAATTCTTCACCAGAAAGGAGACAAGCTACCGGGGACCGGTTTCTGGCATTTCAGCCGTCTTCGGCCCGGCTTGCTTGAATCCTGATGGTGCAGTGAGAAAGGGACTCATGTCTGAGTATACCCTGCCACACCTATAGTGGCCAAAAACGATTCAGAAAGGGGGTGGTGATGAACAGAGTGTCTGAATTAAGCAGACCACTCTTACCCAGTCCAAAGATCAGGGCTTGATCCATCACCGTTATTTATCTCACTGCACCATCCCAGCTCAGAACCTGGCTATATGCAAATCAGTCTGTCCCTGGCCCAGTGCATCATGGGAACAGGGCAGACTAAACTACCAAGCCAATTCTTCACCAGAAAGGAGACAAGCTACCGGGGACCGGTTTCTGGCATTTTAGCCGTCTTCGGCCCGGCTTGCTTGAATCCTGATGGTGCAGTGAGAAAGGGACTCATGTCTGAGTATACCCTGCCACACCTATAGTGGCCAAAAACGATTCAGAAAGGGGGTGGTGATGAACAGAGTGTCTGAATTAAGCAGACCACTCTTACCCAGTCCAAAGATCAGGGCTTGATCCATCACCGTTTTTTAGCTCACTGCACCATCCCAGCTCAGAACCTGGCTATATGCAAATTAGTCTGACACTGGCCCAGTGCATCATGGGAACAGGGCAGACCAAACTACCAAGCCAATTCTTATACTGGGAAGTAAACAAGCTTCCGGGGACCGGTTTCTGGCATTTCAGCCGTCTTTGGCCCGGCTTGCTTGAATCCTGATGGTGCAATGAGCAAGGGACTCACATCTGAGTATACCCTTCCACGCTTATGGTGGACAAAAATGATTCAGAAAAGGGGGTGGTGGTGAACAGAGTGTCTGAATTAAGCAGACCACTCTTACCCAGTCCAAAGATCAGGGCTTGATCCATCACCGTTTTTTAGCTCAATGCACCATCCCAGCTCAGAACCTGGCTATATGCAAATTAGTCTGACCCTGGCCCAGTGCATCATGGGAACGGGGCAGACCAAACTACCAAGCCAATTCTTATACTGGGAAGGAAACAAGCTTCCGGGGACCGGTTTCTGGCATTTCAGCCGTCTTCGGCCCGGCTTGCTTGAATCCTGATGGTGCAATGAGCAAGGGACTCACATCTGAGTATACCCTTCCACGCTTATGGTGGACAAAAATGATTCAGAAAAGGGGGTGGTGGTGAACAGAGTGTCTGAATTAAGCAGACCACTCTTACCCAGTCCAAAGATCAGGGCTTGATCCATCACCGTTTTTTAGCTCACTGCACCATCCCAGCTCAGAACCTGGCTATATACAAATTAGTCTGACCCTGGCCCAGTGCATCATGGGAACAGGGCAGACCAAACTACCAAGCCAATTCTTATACTGGGAAGTAAACAAGCTTCCGGGGACCGGTTTCTGGCATTTCAGCCGTCTTCGGCCCGGCTTGCTTGAATCCTGATGGTGCAATGAGCAAGGGACTCAAATCTGAGTATACCCTTCCACGCTTATGGTGGACAAAAATGATTCAGAAAAGGGGGTGGTGATGAACAGAGTGTCTGAATTAAGCAGACCACTCTTACCCAGTCCAAAGATCAGGGCTTGATCCATCACCGTTTTTTAGCTCACTGCACCATCCCAGCTCAGAACCTGGCTATATGCAAATTAGTCTGACCCTGGCCCAGTGCATCATGGGAACAGGGCAGACCAAACTACCAAGCCAATTCTTAATTGGGAAGGAAACAAGCTTCCGGGGACCGGTTTCTGGCATTTCAGCCGTCTTCGGCCCGGCTTTTCTTGAATCCTGATGGTGCAATGAGCAAGGGACTCACATTTGAGTATACCCTTCCACGCTTATGGTGGACAAAAATGATTCAGAAAAGGGGGTGGTGATGAACAGAGTGTCTGAATTAAGCAGACCACTCTTACCCAGTCCAAAGATCAGGGCTTGATCCATCACCGTTTTTTAGCTCACTGCACCATCCCAGCTCAGAACCTGGCTATATGCAAATTAGTCTGACACTGGCCCAGTGCATCATTGGAACAGGGCAGACCAAACTACCAAGCCAATTCTTATACTGGGAAGGAAACAAGCTTCCGGGGACCGGTTTCTGGCATTTCAGCCGTCTTCGGCCCGGCTTGCTTGAATCCTGATGGTGCAATGAGCAAGGGACTCACATCTGAGTATACCCTTCCACGCTTATGGTGGACAAAAATGATTCAGAAAAGGGGGTGGTGATGAACAGAGTGTCTGAATTAAGCAGACCACTCTTACCCAGTCCAAAGATCAGGGCTTGATCCATCACCGTTTTTTAGCTCACTGCACCATCCCAGCTCAGAACCTGGCTATATACAAATTAGTCTGACACTGGCCCAGTGCGATTCAGAAAGGGGGTGGTGATGAACAGAGTGTCTGAATTAAGCAGACCACTCTTACCCAGTCCAAAGATCAGGGCTTGATCCATCACCGTTATTTATCTCACTGCACCATCCCAGCTCAGAACCTGGCTATATGCAAATCAGTCTGTCCCTGGCCCAGTGCATCATGGGAACAGGGCAGACTAAACTACCAAGCCAATTCTTCACCAGAAAGGAGACAAGCTACCGGGGACCGGTTTTTGGCATTTCAGCCGTCTTCGGCCCGGCTTGCTTGAATCCTGATGGTGCAGTGAGAAAGGGACTCATGTCTGAGTATACCCTGCCACACCTATAGTGGCCAAAAACGATTCAGAAAGGGGGTGGTGATGAACAGAGTGTCTGAATTAAGCAGACCACTCTTACCCAGTCCAAAGATCAGGGCTTGATCCATCACCGTTTTTTAGCTCACTGCACCATCCCAGCTCAGAACCTGGCTATATGCAAATTAGTCTGACACTGGCCCAGTGCATCATGGGAACAGGTCAGACCAAACTACCAAGCCAATTCTTATACTGGGAAGTAAACAAGCTTCCGGGGACCGGTTTCTGGCATTTCAGCCGTCTTTGGCCCGGCTTGCTTGAATCCTGATGGTGCAATGAGCAAGGGACTCACATCTGAGTATACCCTTCCACGCTTATGGTGGACAAAAATGATTCAGAAAAGGGGGTGGTGGTGAACAGAGTGTCTGAATTAAGCAGACCACTCTTACCCAGTCCAAAGATCAGGGCTTGATCCATCACCGTTTTTTAGCTCACTGCACCATCCCAGCTCAGAACCTGGCTATATGCAAATTAGTCTGACCCTGGCCCAGTGCATCATGGGAACGGGGCAGACCAAACTACCAAGCCAATTCTTATACTGGGAAGGAAACAAGCTTCCGGGGACCGGTTTCTGGCATTTCAGCCGTCTTCGGCCCGGCTTGCTTGAATCCTGATGGTGCAATGAGCAAGGGACTCACATCTGAGTATACCCTTCCACGCTTATGGTGGACAAAAATGATTCAGAAAAGCGGGTGGTGCTGAACAGAGTGTCTGAATTAAGCAGACCACTCTTACCCAGTCCAAAGATCAGGGCTTGATCCATCACCGTTTTTTAGCTCACTGCACCATCCCAGCTCAGAACCTGGCTATATACAAATTAGTCTGACCCTGGCCCAGTGCGATTCAGAAAGGGGGTGGTGATGAACAGAGTGTCTGAATTAAGCAGACCACTCTTACCCAGTCCAAAGATCAGGGCTTGATCCATCACCGTTATTTATCTCACTGCACCATCCCAGCTCAGAACCTGGCTATATGCAAATCAGTCTGTCCCTGGCCCAGTGCATCATGGGAACAGGGCAGACTAACCTACCAAGCCAATTCTTCACCAGAAAGGAGACAAGCTACCGGGGACCGGTTTCTGGCATTTCAGCCGTCTTCGGCCCGGCTTGCTTGAATCCTGATGGTGCAGTGAGAAAGGGACTCATGTCTGAGTATACCCTGCCACACCTATAGTGGCCAAAAACGATTCAGAAAGGGGGTGGTGATGAACAGAGTGTCTGAATTAAGCAGACCACTCTTACCCAGTCCAAAGATCAGGGCTTGATCCATCACCGTTTTTTAGCTCACTGCACCATCCCAGCTCAGAACCTGGCTATATGCAAATTAGTCTGACACTGGCCCAGTGCATCATGGGAACAGGGCAGACCAAACTACCAAGCCAATTCTTATACTGGGAAGTAAACAAGCTTCCGGGGACCGGTTTCTGGCATTTCAGCCGTCTTCGGCCCGGCTTGCTTGAATCCTGATGGTGCAATGAGCAAGGGACTCACATCTGAGTATACCCTTCCACGCTAATGGTGGACAAAAATGATTCAGAAAAGGGGGTGGTGGTGAACAGAGTGTCTGAATTAAGCAGACCACTCTTACCCAGTCCAAAGATCAGGGCTTGATCCATCACCGTTTTTTAGCTCACTGCACCATCCCAGCTCAGAACCTGGCTATATGCAAATTAGTCTGACCCTGGCCCAGTGCATCATGGGAACGGGGCAGACCAAACTACCAAGCCAATTCTTATACTGGGAAGGAAACAAGCTTCCGGGGACCGGTTTCTGGCATTTCAGCCGTCTTCGGCCCGGCTTGCTTGAATCCTGATGGTGCAATGAGCAAGGGACTCACATCTGAGTATACCCTTCCACGCTTATGGTGGACAAAAATGATTCAGAAAAGCGGGTGGTGCTGAACAGAGTGTCTGAATTAAGCAGACCACTCTTACCCAGTCCAAAGATCAGGGCTTGATCCATCACCGTTTTTTAGCTCACTGCACCATCCCAGCTCAGAACCTGGCTATATACAAATTAGTCTGACCCTGGCCCAGTGCATCATGGGAACAGGGCAGACCAAACTACCAAGCCAATTCTTATACTGGGAAGTAAACAAGCTTCCGGGGACCGGTTTTTGGCATTTCAGCCGTCTTCAGCCCGGCTTGCTTGAATCCTGATGGTGCAATGAGCAAGGGACTCAAATCTGAGTATACCCTTCCACGCTTATGGTGGACAAAAATGATTCAGAAAAGGGGGTGGTGATGAACAGAGTGTCTGAATTAAGCAGACCACTCTTACCCAGTCCAAAGATCAGGACTTGATCCATCACCGTTTTTTAGCTCACTGCACCATCCCAGCTCAGAACCTGGCTATATGCAAATTAGTCTGACCATGGCCCAGTGCATCATGGGAACAGGGCAGACCAAACTACCAAGCCAATTCTTAATTGGGAAGGAAACAAGCTTCCGGGGACCGGTTTCTGGCATTTCAGCCGTCTTCGGCCCAGCTTGCTTGAATCCTGATGGTGCAATGAGCAAGGGACTCACATCTGAGTATACCCTTCCATGCTTATGGTGGACAAAAATGATTCAGAAAAGGGGGTGGTGATGAACAGAGTGTCTGAATTAAGCAGACTACTCTTACCCAGTCCAAAGATCAGGGCTTGATCCATCACCATTTTTTAGCTCACTGCACCATCCCAGCTCAGAACCTGGCTATATGCAAATTAGTCTGACCCTGGCCCAGTGCATCATGGGAACAGGGCAGACTAAACTACCAAGCCAATTCTTATACTGGGAAGGAAACAAGCTTCCGGGGACCGGTTTCTGGCATTTCAGCCGTCTTCGGCCCGGCTTGCTTGAATCCTGATGGTGCAATGAGCAAGGGACTCACATCTGAGTATACCCTTCCACGCTTATGGTGGACAAAAATGATTCAGAAAAGGGGGTGGTGATGAACAGAGTGTCTGAATTAAGCAGACCACTCTTACCCAGTCCAAAGATCAGGGCTTGATCCATCACCGTTTTTTAGCTCACTGCACCATCCCAGCTCAGAACCTGGCTATATGCAAATTAGTCTGACACTGGCCCAGTGCATCATGGGAAAAGGGCAGACCAAACTACCAAGCCAATTCTTATACTGGGAAGGAAACAAGCTTCCGGGGACTTGTTTCTGGCATTTCAGCCGTCTTTGGCCCGGCTTGCTTGAATCCTGATGGTGCAATGAGCAAGGGACTCACGTCTGAGTATACCCTTCCACGCTTATGGTGGACAAAAATGATTCAGAAAAGGGGGTGGTGGTGAACAGAGTGTCTGAATTAAGCAGACCACTCTTACCCAGTCCAAAGATCAGGGCTTGATCCATCACCGTTTTTTAGCTCACTGCACCATCCCAGCTCAGAACCTGGCTATATACAAATTAGTCTGACCCTGGCCCAGTGCATCATGGGAACAGGGCAGACCAAACTACCAAGCCAATTCTTATACTGGGAAGTAAACAAGCTTCCGGGGACCGGTTTCTGGCATTTCAGCCGTCTTCGGCCCGGCTTGCTTGAATCCTGATGGTGCAATGAGCAAGGGACTCAAATCTGAGTATACCCTTCCACGCTTATGGTGGACAAAAATGATTCAGAAAAGGGGGTGGTGATGAACAGAGTGTCTGAATTAAGCAGACCACTCTTACCCAGTCCAAAGATCAGGGCTTGATCCATCACCGTTTTTTAGCTCACTGCACCATCCCAGCTCAGAACCTGGCTATATGCAAATTAGTCTGACCCTGGCCCAGTGCATCATGGGAACAGGGCAGACCAAACTACCAAGCCAATTCTTAATTGGGAAGGAAACAAGCTTCCGGGGACCGGTTTCTGGCATTTCAGCCGTCTTCGGCCCGGCTTGCTTGAATCCTGATGGTGCAATGAGCAAGGGACTCACATCTGAGTATACCCTTCCATGCTTATGGTGGACAAAAATGATTCAGAAAAGTGGGTGGTGATGAACAGAGTGTCTGAATTAAGCAGACTACTCTTACCCAGTCCAAAGATCAGGGCTTGATCCATCACCGTTTTTTAGCTCACTGCACCATCCCAGCTCAGAACCTGGCTATATGCAAATTAGTCTGACCCTGGCCCAGTGCATCATGGGAACAGGGCAGACCAAACTACCAAGCCAATTCTTATACTGGGAAGGAAACAAGCTTCCGGGGACCGGTTTCTGGCATTTCAGCCGTCTTCGGCCCGGCTTGCTTGAATCCTGATGGTGCAATGAGCAAGGGACTCACATCTGAGTATACCCTTCCACGCTTATGGTGGACAAAAATGATTCAGAAAAGGGGGTGGTGATGAACAGAATGTCTGAATTAAGCAGACCACTCTTACCCAGTCCAAAGATCAGGGCTTGATCCATCACCGTTTTTTAGCTCACTGCACCATCCCAGCTCAGAACCTGGCTATATGCAAATTAGTCTGACACTGGCCCAGTGCATCATTGGAACAGGGCAGACCAAACTACCAAGCCAATTCTTATACTGGGAAGGAAACAAGCTTCCGGGGACCAGTTTCTGGCATTTCAGCCGTCTTCGGCCCGGCTTGCTTGAATCCTGATGGTGCAATGAGCAAGGGACTCACATCTGAGTATACCCTTCCACGCTTATGGTAGACAAAAATGATTCAGAAAAGGGGGTGGTGATGAACAGAGTGTCTGAATTAAGCAGACCACTCTTACCCAGTCCAAAGATCAGGGCTTGATCCATCACCGTTTTTTAGCTCACTGCACCATCCCAGCTCAGAACCTGGCTATATGCAAATTAGTCTGACACTGGCCCAGTGCATCATGGGAAAAGGGCAGACCAAACTACCAAGCCAATTCTTATACTGGGAAGGAAACAAGCTTCCGGGGACTTGTTTCTGGCATTTCAGCCGTCTTTGGCCCGGCTTGCTTGAATCCTGATGGTGCAATGAGCAAGGGACTCACGTCTGAGTATACCCTTCCACGCTTATGGTGGACAAAAATGATTCAGAAAAGGGGGTGGTGGTGAACAGAGTGTCTGAATTAAGCAGACCACTCTTACCCAGTCCAAAGATCAGGGCTTGATCCATCACTGTTTTTTAGCTCACTGCACCATCCCAGCTCAGAACCTGGCTATATACAAATTAGTCTGACCCTGGCCCAGTGCATCATGGGAACAGGGCAGACCAAACTACCAAGCCAATTCTTATACTGGGAAGTAAACAAGCTTCCGGGGACCGGTTTCTGGCATTTCAGCCGTCTTCGGCCCGGCTTGCTTGAATCCTGATGGTGCAATGAGCAAGGGACTCAAATCTGAGTATACCCTTCCACGCTTATGGTGGACAAAAATGATTCAGAAAAGGGGGTGGTGATGAACAGAGTGTCTGAATTAAGCAGACCACTCTTACCCAGTCCAAAGATCAGGGCTTGATCCATCACCGTTTTTTAGCTCACTGCACCATCCCAGCTCAGAACCTGGCTATATGCAAATTAGTCTGACCCTGGCCCAGTGCATCATGGGAACAGGGCAGACCAAACTACCAAGCCAATTCTTAATTGGGAAGGAAACAAGCTTCCGGGGACCGGTTTCTGGCATTTCAGCCGTCTTCGGCCCGGCTTGCTTGAATCCTGATGGTGCAATGAGCAAGGGACTCACATCTGAGTATACCCTTCCATGCTTATGGTGGACAAAAATGATTCAGAAAAGTGGGTGGTGATGAACAGAGTGTCTGAATTAAGCAGACTACTCTTACCCAGTCCAAAGATCAGGGCTTGATCCATCACCGTTTTTTAGCTCACTGCACCATCCCAGCTCAGAACCTGGCTATATGCAAATTAGTCTGACCCTGGCCCAGTGCATCATGGGAACAGGGCAGACCAAACTACCAAGCCAATTCTTATACTGGGAAGGAAACAAGCTTCCGGGGACCGGTTTCTGGCATTTCAGCCGTCTTCGGCCCGGCTTGCTTGAATCCTGATGGTGCAATGAGCAAGGGACTCACATCTGAGTATACCCTTCCACGCTTATGGTGGACAAAAATGATTCAGAAAAGGGGGTGGTGATGAACAGAGTGTCTGAATTAAGCAGACCACTCTTACCCAGTCCAAAGATCAGGGCTTGATCCATCACCGTTTTTTAGCTCACTGCACCATCCCAGCTCAGAACCTGGCTATATGCAAATTAGTCTGACACTGGCCCAGTGCATCATGGGAACAGGGCAGACCAAACTACCAAGCCAATTCTTATACTGGGAAGGAAACAAGCTTCCGGGGACCGGTTTCTGGCATTTCAGCCGTCTTCGGCCCGGCTTGCTTGAATCCTGATGGTGCAATGAGCAAGGGACTCACATCTGAGTATACCCTTCCACGCTTATGGTGGACAAAAATGATTCAGAAAAGGGGGTGGTGGTGAACAGAGTGTCTAAATTAAGCAGACCACTCTTACCCAGTCCAAAGATCAGGGCTTGATCCATCACCGTTTTTTAGCTCACTGCACCATCCCAGCTCAGAACCTGGCTATATACAAATTAGTCTGACCCTGGCCCAGTGCGATTCAGAAAGGGGGTGGTGATGAACAGAGTGTCTGAATTAAGCAGACCACTCTTACCCAGTCCAAAGATCAGGGCTTGATCCATCACCGTTATTTATCTCACTGCACCATCCCAGCTCAGAACCTGGCTATATGCAAATCAGTCTGTCCCTGGCCCAGTGCATCATGGGAACAGGGCAGACTAAACTACCAAGCCAATTCTTCACCAGAAAGGAGACAAGCTACCGGGGACCGGTTTCTGGCATTTCAGCCGTCTTCGGCCCGGCTTGCTTGAATCCTGATGGTGCAGTGAGAAAGGGACTCATGTCTGAGTATACCCTGCCACACCTATAGTGGCCAAAAACGATTCAGAAAGGGGGTGGCGATGAACAGAGTGTCTGAATTAAGCAGACCACTCTTACCCAGTCCAAAGATCAGGGCTTGATCCATCACCGTTTTTTAGCTCACTGCACCATCCCAGCTCAGAACCTGGCTATATGCAAATTAGTCTGACACTGGCCCAGTGCATCATGGGAACAGGGCAGACCAAACTACCAAGCCAATTCTTATACTGGGAAGTAAACAAGCTTCCGGGGACCGGTTTCTGGCATTTCAGCCGTCTTCGGCCCGGCTTGCTTGAATCCTGATGGTGCAATGAGCAAGGGACTCACATCTGAGTATACCCTTCCACGCTTATGGTGGACAAAAATGATTCAGAAAAGGGGGTGGTGGTGAACAGAGTGTCTGAATTAAGCAGACCACTCTTACCCAGTCCAAAGATCAGGGCTTGATCCATCACCGTTTTTTAGCTCACTGCACCATCCCAGCTCAGAACCTGGCTATATGCAAATTAGTCTGACCCTGGCCCAGTGCATCATGGGAACGGGGCAGACCAAACTACCAAGCCAATTCTTATACTGGGAAGGAAACAAGCTTCCGGGGACCGGTTTCTGGCATTTCAGCCGTCTTTGGCCCGGCTTGCTTGAATCCTGATGGTGCAATGAGCAAGGGACTCACATCTGAGTATACCCTTCCACGCTTATGGTGGACAAAAATGATTCAGAAAAGCGGGTGGTGCTGAACAGAGTGTCTGAATTAAGCAGACCACTCTTACCCAGTCCAAAGATCAGGGCTTGATCCATCACCGTTTTTTAGCTCACTGCACCATCCCAGCTCGGAACCTGGCTATATACAAATTAGTCTGACCCTGGCCCAGTGCATCATGGGAACAGGGCAGACCAAACTACAAAGCCAATTCTTATACTGGGAAGTAAACAAGCTTCCGGGGACCGGTTTCTGGCATTTCAGCCGTCTTCGGCCCGGCTTGCTTGAATCCTGATGGTGCAATGAGCAAGGGACTCAAATCTGATTATACCCTTCCACGCTTATGGTGGACAAAAATGATTCAGAAAAGGGGGTGGTGATGAACAGAGTGTCTGAATTAAGCAGACCACTCTTACCCAGTCCAAAGATCAGGGCTTGATCCATCACCGTTTTTTAGCTCACTGCACCATCCCAGCTCAGAACCTGGCTATATGCAAATTAGTCTGACCCTGGCCCAGTGCATCATGGGAACAGGGCAGACCAAACTACCAAGCCAATTCTTAATTGGGAAGGAAACAAGCTTCCGGGGACCGGTTTCTGGCATTTCAGCCGTCTTCGGACCGGCTTGCTTGAATCCTGATGGTGCAATGAGCAAGGGACTCACATCTGAGTATACCCTTCCATGCTTATGGTGGACAAAAATGATTCAGAAAAGGGGGTGGTGATGAACAGAGTGTCTGAATTAAGCAGACTACTCTTACCCAGTCCAAAGATCAGGGCTTGATCCATCACCGTTTTTTAGCTCACTGCACCATCCCAGCTCAGAACCTGGCTATATGCAAATTAGTCTGACCCTGGCCCAGTGCATCATGGGAACAGGGCAGACCAAACTACCAAGCCAATTCTTATACTGGGAAGGAAACAAGCTTCCGGGGACCGGTTTCTGGCATTTCAGCCGTCTTCGGCCCGGCTTGCTTGAATCCTGATGGTGCAATGAGCAAGGGACTCACATCTGAGTATACCCTTCCACGCTTATGGTGGACAAAAATGATTCAGAAAAGGGGGTGGTGATGAACAGAGTGTCTGAATTAAGCAGACCACTCTTACCCAGTCCAAAGATCAGGGCTTGATCCATCACCGTTTTTTAGCTCACTGCACCATCCCAGCTCAGAACCTGGCTATATGCAAATTAGTCTGACACTGGCCCAGTGCATCATGGGAACAGGGCAGACCAAACTACCAAGCCAATTCTTATACTGGGAAGGAAACAAGCTTCCGGGGACCGGTCTCTGGCATTTCAGCCGTCTTCGGCCCGGCTTGCTTGAATCCTGATGGTGCAATGAGCAAGGGACTCACATCTGAGTATACCCTTCCACGCTTATGGTGGACAAAAATGATTCAGAAAAGGGGGTGGTGGTGAACAGAGTGTCTGAATTAAGCAGACCACTCTTACCCAGTCCAAAGATCAGGGCTTGATCCATCACCGTTTTTTAGCTCACTGCACCATCCCAGCTCAGAACCTGGCTATATGCAAATTAGTCTGACCCTGGCCCAGTGCATCATGGGAACAGGGCAGACCAAACTACCAAGCCAATTCTTATACTGGGAAGGAAACAAGCTTCCGGGGACCGGTTTCTGGCATTTCAGCCGTCTTCGGCCCGGCTTGCTTGAATCCTGATGGTGCAATGAGCAAGGGACTAACATCTGAGTATACCCTTCCAGGCTTATGGTGGACAAAAATGATTCAGAAAAGGGGGTGGTGGTGAACAGAGTGTCTGAATTAAGCAGACCCCTCTTACCCAGTCCAAAGATCAGGGCTTGATCCATCACCGTTTTTTAGCTCACTGCACCATCCCAGCTCAGAACCTGGCTATATGCAAATTAGTCTGACCCTGGCCCAGTGCATCATGGGAACAGGGCAGACCAAACTACCAAGCCAATTCTTAATTGGGAAGGAAACAAGCTTCCGGGGACCGGTTTCTGGCATTTCAGCCGTCTTCGGCCCGGCTTGCTTGAATCCTGATGGTGCAATGAGCAAGGGACTCACATCTGAGTATACCCTTCCACGCTTATGGTGGACAAAAATGATTCAGAAAAGGGGGTGGTGATGAACAGAGTGTCTGAATTAAGCAGACTACTCTTACCCAGTCCAAAGATCAGGGCTTGATCCATCACCGTTTTTTAGCTCACTGCACCATCCCAGCTCAGAACCTGGCTATATGCAAATTAGTCTGACCCTGGCCCAGTGCATCATGGGAACAGGGCAGACCAAACTACCAAGCCAATTCTTATACTGGGAAGGAAACAAGCTTGCGGGGACCGGTTTCTGGCATTTCAGCCGTCTTCGGCCCGGCTTGCTTGAATCCTGATGGTGCAATGAGCAAGGGACTCACATCTGAGTATAACCTTCCGCGCTTATGGTGGACAAAAATGATTCAGAAAAGGAGGTGGTGATGAACAGAGTGTCTGAATTAAGCAGACCACTCTTACCCAGTCCAAAGATCAGGGCTTGATCCATCACCATTTTTAGCTCACTGCACCATCCCAGCTCAGAACCTGGCTATATGCAAATTAGTCTGACACTGGCCCAGTGCATCATGGGAACAGGGCAGACCAAACTACCAAGCCAATTCTTATACTGGGAAGGAAACAAGCTTCCGGGGACCGGTTTCTGGCATTTCAGCCGTCTTCGGCCCGGCTTGCTTGAATCCTGATGGTGCAATGAGCAAGGGACTCACATCTGAGTATACCCTTCCACGCTTATGGTGGACAAAAATGATTCAGAAAAGGGGGTGGTGGTGAACAGAGTGTCTGAATTAAGCAGACCACTCTTACCCAGTCCAAAGATCAGGGCTTGATCCATCACCGTTTTTTAGCTCACTGCACCATCCCAGCTCAGAACCTGGCTATATGCAAATTAGTCTGACCCTGGCCCAGTGCATCATGGGAACAGGGCAGACCAAACTACCAAGCCAATTCTTATACTGGGAAGGAAACAAGCTTCCGGGGACTGGTTTCTGGCATTTCAGCCGTCTTCGGCCCAGCTTGCTTGAATCCTGATGGTGCAATGAGCAAGGGACTAGCATCTGAGTATACCCTTCCACGCTTATGGTGGACAAAAATGATTCAGAAAAGGGGGTGGTGGTGAACAGAGTGTCTGAATTAAGCAGACCACTCTTACCCAGTCCAAAGATCAGGGCTTGATCCATCACCGTTTTTTAGCTCACTGCACCATCCCAGCTCAGAACCTGGCTATATGCAAATTAGTCTGACCCTGGCCCAGTGCATCATGGGAACGGGGCAGACCAAACTACCAAGCCAATTCTTATACTGGGAAGGAAACAAGCTTCCGGGGACCGGTTTCTGGCATTTCAGCCGTCTTTGGCCCGGCTTGCTTGAATCCTGATGGTGCAATGAGCAAGGGACTCACATCTGAGTATACCCTTCCACGCTTATGGTGGACAAAAATGATTCAGAAAAGCGGGTGGTGCTGAACAGAGTGTCTGAATTAAGCAGACCACTCTTACCCAGTCCAAAGATCAGGGCTTGATCCATCACCGTTTTTTAGCTCACTGCACCATCCCAGCTCGGAACCTGGCTATATACAAATTAGTCTGACCCTGGCCCAGTGCATCATGGGAACAGGGCAGACCAAACTACCAAGCCAATTCTTATACTGGGAAGTAAACAAGCTTCCGGGGACCGGTTTCTGGCATTTCAGCCGTCTTCGGCCCGGCTTGCTTGAATCCTGATGGTGCAATGAGCAAGGGACTCAAATCTGAGTATACCCTTCCACGCTTATGGTGGACAAAAATGATTCAGAAAAGGGGGTGGTGATGAACAGAGTGTCTGAATTAAGCAGACCACTCTTACCCAGTCCAAAGATCAGGGCTTGATCCATCACCGTTTTTTAGCTCACTGCACCATCCCAGCTCAGAACCTGGCTATATGCAAATTAGTCTGACCCTGGCCCAGTGCATCATGGGAACAGGGCAGACCAAACTACCAAGCCAATTCTTAATTGGGAAGGAAACAAGCTTCCGGGGACCGGTTTCTGGCATTTCAGCCGTCTTCGGACCGGCTTGCTTGAATCCTGATGGTGCAATGAGCAAGGGACTCACATCTGAGTATACCCTTCCATGCTTATGGTGGACAAAAATGATTCAGAAAAGGGGGTGGTGATGAACAGAGTGTCTGAATTAAGCAGACTACTCTTACCCAGTCCAAAGATCAGGGCTTGATCCATCACCGTTTTTTAGCTCACTGCACCATCCCAGCTCAGAACCTGGCTATATGCAAATTAGTCTGACCCTGGCCCAGTGCATCATGGGAACAGGGCAGACCAAACTACCAAGCCAATTCTTATACTGGGAAGGAAACAAGCTTCTGGGGACCGGTTTCTGGCATTTCAGCCGTCTTCGGCCCGGCTTGCTTGAATCCTGATGGTGCAATGAGCAAGGGACTCACATCTGAGTATACCCTTCCACGCTTATGGTGGACAAAAATGATTCAGAAAAGGGGGTGGTGATGAACAGAGTGTCTGAATTAAGCAGACCACTCTTACCCAGTCCAAAGATCAGGGCTTGATCCATCACCGTTTTTTAGCTCACTGCACCATCCCAGCTCAGAACCTGGCTATATGCAAATTAGTCTGACACTGGCCCAGTGCATCATGGGAACAGGGCAGACCAAACTACCAAGCCAATTCTTATACTGGGAAGGAAACAAGCTTCCGGGGACCGGTCTCTGGCATTTC
This sequence comes from Lissotriton vulgaris, assembly GCF_964263255.1. Lineage (NCBI taxonomy): Eukaryota > Metazoa > Chordata > Amphibia > Caudata > Salamandridae > Lissotriton > Lissotriton vulgaris. Next base: position 1,297,186,861 of record NC_141695.1, on the reverse strand, counting down.
AGCCGTCTTCGGCCCGGCTTGCTTGAATCCTGATGGTGCAATGAGCAAGGGACTCACATCTGAGTATACCCTTCCACGCTTATGGTGGACAAAAATGATTCAGAAAAGGGGGTGGTGGTGAACAGAGTGTCTGAATTAAGCAGACCACTCTTACCCAGTCCAAAGATCAGGGCTTGATCCATCACCGTTTTTTAGCTCACTGCACCATCCCAGCTCAGAACCTGGCTATATGCAAATTAGTCTGACCCTGGCCCAGTGCATCATGGGAACAGGGCAGACCAAACTACCAAGCCAATTCTTATACTGGGAAGGAAACAAGCTTCCGGGGACCGGTTTCTGGCATTTCAGCCGTCTTCGGCCCGGCTTGCTTGAATCCTGATGGTGCAATGAGCAAGGGACTAACATCTGAGTATACCCTTCCAGGCTTATGGTGGACAAAAATGATTCAGAAAAGGGGGTGGTGGTGAACAGAGTGTCTGAATTAAGCAGACCCCTCTTACCCAGTCCAAAGATCAGGGCTTGATCCATCACCGTTTTTTAGCTCACTGCACCATCCCAGCTCAGAACCTGGCTATATGCAAATTAGTCTGACCCTGGCCCAGTGCATCATGGGAACAGGGCAGACCAAACTACCAAGCCAATTCTTAATTGGGAAGGAAACAAGCTTCCGGGGACCGGTTTCTGGCATTTCAGCCGTCTTCGGCCCGGCTTGCTTGAATCCTGATGGTGCAATGAGCAAGGGACTCACATCTGAGTATACCCTTCCACGCTTATGGTGGACAAAAATGATTCAGAAAAGGGGGTGGTGATGAACAGAGTGTCTGAATTAAGCAGACTACTCTTACCCAGTCCAAAGATCAGGGCTTGATCCATCACCGTTTTTTAGCTCACTGCGCCATCCCAGCTCAGAACCTGGCTATATGCAAATTAGTCTGACCCTGGCCCAGTGCATCATGGGAACAGGGCAGACCAAACTACCAAGCCAATTCTTATACTGGGAAGGAAACAAGCTTGCGGGGACCGGTTTCTGGCATTTCAGCCGTCTTCGGCCCGGCTTGCTTGAATCCTGATGGTGCAATGAGCAAGGGACTCACATCTGAGTATAACCTTCCGCGCTTATGGTGGACAAAAATGATTCAGAAAAGGAGGTGGTGATGAACAGAGTGTCTGAATTAAGCAGACCACTCTTACCCAGTCCAAAGATCAGGGCTTGATCCATCACCATTTTTAGCTCACTGCACCATCCCAGCTCAGAACCTGGCTATATGCAAATTAGTCTGACACTGGCCCAGTGCATCATGGGAACAGGGCAGACCAAACTACCAAGCCAATTCTTATACTGGGAAGGAAACAAGCTTCCGGGGACCGGTTTCTGGCATTTCAGCCGTCTTCGGCCCGGCTTGCTTGAATCCTGATGGTGCAATGAGCAAGGGACTCACATCTGAGTATACCCTTCCACGCTTATGGTGGACAAAAATGATTCAGAAAAGGGGGTGGTGGTGAACAGAGTGTCTGAATTAAGCAGACCACTCTTACCCAGTCCAAAGATCAGGGCTTGATCCATCACCGTTTTTTAGCTCACTGCACCATCCCAGCTCAGAACCTGGCTATATGCAAATTAGTCTGACCCTGGCCCAGTGCATCATGGGAACAGGGCAGACCAAACTACCAAGCCAATTCTTATACTGGGAAGGAAACAAGCTTCCGGGGACCGGTTTCTGGCATTTCAGCCGTCTTCGGCCCGGCTTGCTTGAATCCTGATGGTGCAATGAGCAAGGGACTAGCATCTGAGTATACCCTTCCACGCTTATGGTGGACAAAAATGATTCAGAAAAGGGGGTGGTGGTGAACAGAGTGTCTGAATTTAGCAGACCACTCTTACCCAGTCCAAAGATCAGGGCTTGATCCATCACCGTTTTTTAGCTCACTGCACCATCCCAGCTCAGAACCTGGCTATATGCAAATTAGTCTGACCCTGGCCCAGTGCATCATGGGAACAGGGCAGACCAAACTACCAAGCCAATTCTTATACTGGGAAGGAAACAAGCTTCCGGGGACCGGTTTCTGGCATTTCAGCCGTCTTCGTCCGGCTTGCTTGAATCCTGATGGTGCAATGAGCAAGGGACTCACATCTGCGTATACCCTTCCACGCTTATGGTGGACAAAAATGATTCAGAAAAGGGGGTGTTGGTGAACAGAGTGTCTGAATTAAGCAGACCACTCTTACCCAGTCCAAAGATCAGGGCTTGATCCATCACCGTTTTTTAGCTCACTGCACCATCCCAGCTCAGAACCTGGCTATATGCAAATTAGTCTGACCCTGGCCCAGTGCATCATGGGAACAGGGCAGACCAAACTACAAAGCCAATTCTTAATTGGGAAGGAAACAAGCTTCCGGGGACCGGTTTCTGGCATTTCAGCCGTCTTCGGACCGGCTTGCTTGAATCCTGATGGTGCAATGAGCAAGGGACTCACATCTGAGTATACCCTTCCATGCTTATGGTGGACAAAAATGATTCAGAAAAGGGGGTGGTGATGAACAGAGTGTCTGAATTAAGCAGACTACTCTTACCCAGTCCAAAGATCAGGGCTTGATCCATCACCGTTTTTTAGCTCACTGCACCATCCCAGCTCAGAACCTGGCTATATGCAAATTAGTCTGACCCTGGCCCAGTGCATCATGGGAACAGGGCAGACCAAACTACCAAGCCAATTCTTATACTGGGAAGGAAACAAGCTTCCGGGGACCGGTTTCTGGCATTTCAGCCGTCTTCGGCCCGGCTTGCTTGAATCCTGATGGTGCAATGAGCAAGGGACTCACATCTGAGTATACCCTTCCACGCTTATGGTGGACAAAAATGATTCAGAAAAGGGGGTGGTGATGAACAGAGTGTCTGAATTAAGCAGACCACTCTTACCCAGTCCAAAGATCAGGGCTTGATCCATCACCGTTTTTTAGCTCACTGCACCATCCCAGCTCAGAACCTGGCTATATGCAAATTAGTCTGACACTGGCCCAGTGCATCATGGGAACAGGGCAGACCAAACTACCAAGCCAATTCTTATACTGGGAAGGAAACAAGCTTCCGGGGACCGGTCTCTGGCATTTCAGCCGTCTTCGGCCCGGCTTGCTTGAATCCTGATGGTGCAATGAGCAAGGGACTCACATCTGAGTATACCCTTCCACGCTTATGGTGGACAAAAATGATTCAGAAAAGGGGGTGGTGGTGAACAGAGTGTCTGAATTAAGCAGACCACTCTTACCCAGTCCAAAGATCAGGGCTTGATCCATCACCGTTTTTTAGCTCACTGCACCATCCCAGCTCAGAACCTGGCTATATGCAAATTAGTCTGACCCTGGCCCAGTGCATCATGGGAACAGGGCAGACCAAACTACCAAGCCAATTCTTATACTGGGAAGGAAACAAGCTTCCGGGGACCGGTTTCTGGCATTTCAGCCGTCTTCGGCCCGGCTTGCTTGAATCCTGATGGTGCAATGAGCAAGGGACTAACATCTGAGTATACCCTTCCAGGCTTATGGTGGACAAAAATGATTCAGAAAAGGGGGTGGTGGTGAACAGAGTGTCTGAATTAAGCAGACCCCTCTTACCCAGTCCAAAGATCAGGGCTTGATCCATCACCGTTTTTTAGCTCACTGCACCATCCCAGCTCAGAACCTGGCTATATGCAAATTAGTCTGACCCTGGCCCAGTGCATCATGGGAACAGGGCAGACCAAACTACCAAGCCAATTCTTAATTGGGAAGGAAACAAGCTTCCGGGGACCGGTTTCTGGCATTTCAGCCGTCTTCGGCCCGGCTTGCTTGAATCCTGATGGTGCAATGAGCAAGGGACTCACATCTGAGTATACCCTTCCACGCTTATGGTGGACAAAAATGATTCAGAAAAGGGGGTGGTGATGAACAGAGTGTCTGAATTAAGCAGACTACTCTTACCCAGTCCAAAGATCAGGGCTTGATCCATCACCGTTTTTTAGCTCACTGCGCCATCCCAGCTCAGAACCTGGCTATATGCAAATTAGTCTGACCCTGGCCCAGTGCATCATGGGAACAGGGCAGACCAAACTACCAAGCCAATTCTTATACTGGGAAGGAAACAAGCTTGCGGGGACCGGTTTCTGGCATTTCAGCCGTCTTCGGCCCGGCTTGCTTGAATCCTGATGGTGCAATGAGCAAGGGACTCACATCTGAGTATAACCTTCCGCGCTTATGGTGGACAAAAATGATTCAGAAAAGGAGGTGGTGATGAACAGAGTGTCTGAATTAAGCAGACCACTCTTACCCAGTCCAAAGATCAGGGCTTGATCCATCACCATTTTTAGCTCACTGCACCATCCCAGCTCAGAACCTGGCTATATGCAAATTAGTCTGACACTGGCCCAGTGCATCATGGGAACAGGGCAGACCAAACTACCAAGCCAATTCTTATACTGGGAAGGAAACAAGCTTCCGGGGACCGGTTTCTGGCATTTCAGCCGTCTTCGGCCCGGCTTGCTTGAATCCTGATGGTGCAATGAGCAAGGGACTCACATCTGAGTATACCCTTCCACGCTTATGGTGGACAAAAATGATTCAGAAAAGGGGGTGGTGGTGAACAGAGTGTCTGAATTAAGCAGACCACTCTTACCCAGTCCAAAGATCAGGGCTTGATCCATCACCGTTTTTTAGCTCACTGCACCATCCCAGCTCAGAACCTGGCTATATGCAAATTAGTCTGACCCTGGCCCAGTGCATCATGGGAACAGGGCAGACCAAACTACCAAGCCAATTCTTATACTGGGAAGGAAACAAGCTTCCGGGGACCGGTTTCTGGCATTTCAGCCGTCTTCGGCCCGGCTTGCTTGAATCCTGATGGTGCAATGAGCAAAGGACTAGCATCTGAGTATACCCTTCCACGCTTATGGTGGACAAAAATGATTCAGAAAAGGGGGTGGTGGTGAACAGAGTGTCTGAATTTAGCAGACCACTCTTACCCAGTCCAAAGATCAGGGCTTGATCCATCACCGTTTTTTAGCTCACTGCACCATCCCAGCTCAGAACCTGGCTATATGCAAATTAGTCTGACCCTGGCCCAGTGCATCATGGGAACAGGGCAGACCAAACTACCAAGCCAATTCTTATACTGGGAAGGAAACAAGCTTCCGGGGACCGGTTTCTGGCATTTCAGCCGTCTTCGGCCCGGCTTGCTTGAATCCTGATGGTGCAATGAGCAAGGGACTCACATCTGCGTATACCCTTCCACGCTTATGGTGGACAAAAATGATTCAGAAAAGGGGGTGTTGGTGAACAGAGTGTCTGAATTAAGCAGACCACTCTTACCCAGTCCAAAGATCAGGGCTTGATCCATCACCGTTTTTTAGCTCACTGCACCATCCCAGCTCAGAAACTGGCTATATGCAAATTAGTCTGACACTGGCCCAGTGCATCATGGGAACAGGGCAGACCAAACTACCAAGCCAATTCTTATACTGGGAAGGAAACAAGCTTCCGGGGACTGGTTTCTGGCATTTCAGCCGTCTTCGGCCCGGCTTGCTTAAATCCTGATGGTGCAATGAGCAAAGGACTCACATCTGAGTATACCCTTCCACGCTTATGGTGGACAAAAATGATTCAGAAAAGAGGGTGGTGGTGAACAGAGTGTCTGAACTAAGCAGACCACTCTTACCCAGTCCAAAGATAAGGGCTTGATCCATCACCGTTTTTTAGCTCACTGCACCATCCCAGCTCAGAACCTGGCTATATGCAAATTAGTCTGACCCTGGCCCAGTGCATCATCGGAACAGGGCAGACCAAACTACCAAGCCAATTCTTAATTGGGAAGGAAACAAGCTTCCGGGGACCGGTTTCTGGCATTTCAGCCGTCTTCGGACCGGCTTGCTTGAATCCTGATGGTGCAATGAGCAAGGGACTCACATCTGAGTATACCCTTCCATGCTTATGGTGGACAAAAATGATTCAGAAAAGGGGGTGGTGATGAACAGAGTGTCTGAATTAAGCAGACTACTCTTACCCAGTCCAAAGATCAGGGCTTGATCCATCACCGTTTTTTAGCTCACTGCACCATCCCAGCTCAGAACCTGGCTATATGCAAATTAGTCTGACCCTGGCCCAGTGCATCATGGGAACAGGGCAGACCAAACTACAAAGCCAATTCTTAATTGGGAAGGAAACAAGCTTCCGGGGACCGGTTTCTGGCATTTCAGCCGTCTTCGGACCGGCTTGCTTGAATCCTGATGGTGCAATGAGCAAGGGACTCACATCTGAGTATACCCTTCCATGCTTATGGTGGACAAAAATGATTCAGAAAAGGGGGTGGTGATGAACAGAGTGTCTGAATTAAGCAGACTACTCTTACCCAGTCCAAAGATCAGGGCTTGATCCATCACCGTTTTTTAGCTCACTGCACCATCCCAGCTCAGAACCTGGCTATATGCAAATTAGTCTGACCCTGGCCCAGTGCATCATGGGAACAGGGCAGACCAAACTACCAAGCCAATTCTTATACTGGGAAGGAAACAAGCTTCCGGGGACCGGTTTCTGGCATTTCAGCCGTCTTCGGCCCGGCTTGCTTGAATCCTGATGGTGCAATGAGCAAGGGACTCACATCTGAGTATACCCTTCCACGCTTATGGTGGACAAAAATGATTCAGAAAAGGGGGTGGTGATGAACAGAGTGTCTGAATTAAGCAGACCACTCTTACCCAGTCCAAAGATCAGGGCTTGATCCATCACCGTTTTTTAGCTCACTGCACCATCCCAGCTCAGAACCTGGCTATATGCAAATTAGTCTGACACTGGCCCAGTGCATCATGGGAACAGGGCAGACCAAACTACCAAGCCAATTCTTATACTGGGAAGGAAACAAGCTTCCGGGGACCGGTCTCTGGCATTTCAGCCGTCTTCGGCCCGGCTTGCTTGAATCCTGATGGTGCAATGAGCAAGGGACTCACATCTGAGTATACCCTTCCACGCTTATGGTGGACAAAAATGATTCAGAAAAGGGGGTGGTGGTGAACAGAGTGTCTGAATTAAGCAGACCACTCTTACCCAGTCCAAAGATCAGGGCTTGATCCATCACCGTTTTTTAGCTCACTGCACCATCCCAGCTCAGAACCTGGCTATATGCAAATTAGTCTGACCCTGGCCCAGTGCATCATGGGAACAGGGCAGACCAAACTACCAAGCCAATTCTTATACTGGGAAGGAAACAAGCTTCCGGGGACCGGTTTCTGGCATTTCAGCCGTCTTCGGCCCGGCTTGCTTGAATCCTGATGGTGCAATGAGCAAGGGACTAACATCTGAGTATACCCTTCCAGGCTTATGGTGGACAAAAATGATTCAGAAAAGGGGGTGGTGGTGAACAGAGTGTCTGAATTAAGCAGACCCCTCTTACCCAGTCCAAAGATCAGGGCTTGATCCATCACCGTTTTTTAGCTCACTGCACCATCCCAGCTCAGAACCTGGCTATATGCAAATTAGTCTGACCCTGGCCCAGTGCATCATGGGAACAGGGCAGACCAAACTACCAAGCCAATTCTTAATTGGGAAGGAAACAAGCTTCCGGGGACCGGTTTCTGGCATTTCAGCCGTCTTCGGCCCGGCTTGCTTGAATCCTGATGGTGCAATGAGCAAGGGACTCACATCTGAGTATACCCTTCCACGCCTATGGTGGACAAAAATGATTCAGAAAAGGGGGTGGTGATGAACAGAGTGTCTGAATTAAGCAGACTACTCTTACCCAGTCCAAAGATCAGGGCTTGATCCATCACCGTTTTTTAGCTCACTGCACCATCCCAGCTCAGAACCTGGCTATATGCAAATTAGTCTGACCCTGGCCCAGTGCATCATGGGAACAGGGCAGACCAAACTACCAAGCCAATTCTTATACTGGGAAGGAAACAAGCTTGCGGGGACCGGTTTCTGGCATTTCAGCCGTCTTCGGCCCGGCTTGCTTGAATCCTGATGGTGCAATGAGCAAGGGACTCACATCTGAGTATACCCTTCCACGCTTATGGTGGACAAAAATGATTCAGAAAAGGGGGTGGTGGTGAACAGAGTGTCTGAATTAAGCAGACCACTCTTACCCAGTCCAAAGATCAGGGCTTGATCCATCACCGTTTTTTAGCTCACTGCACCATCCCAGCTCAGAACCTGGCTATATGCAAATTAGTCTGACCCTGGCCCAGTGCATCATGGGAACAGGGCAGACCAAACTACCAAGCCAATTCTTATACTGGGAAGGAAACAAGCTTCCGGGGACCGGTTTCTGGCATTTCAGCCGTCTTCGGCCCAGCTTGCTTGAATCCTGATGGTGCAATGAGCAAGGGACTAGCATCTGAGTATACCCTTCCACGCTTATGGTGGACAAAAATGATTCAGAAAAGGGGGTGGTGGTGAACAGAGTGTCTGAATTAAGCAGACCACTCTTACCCAGTCCAAAGATCAGGGCTTGATCCATCACCGTTTTTTAGCTCACTGCACCATCCCAGCTCAGAACCTGGCTATATGCAAATTAGTCTGACCCTGGCCCAGTGCATCATGGGAACGGGGCAGACCAAACTACCAAGCCAATTCTTATACTGGGAAGGAAACAAGCTTCCGGGGACCGGTTTCTGGCATTTCAGCCGTCTTTGGCCCGGCTTGCTTGAATCCTGATGGTGCAATGAGCAAGGGACTCACATCTGAGTATACCCTTCCACGCTTATGGTGGACAAAAATGATTCAGAAAAGCGGGTGGTGCTGAACAGAGTGTCTGAATTAAGCAGACCACTCTTACCCAGTCCAAAGATCAGGGCTTGATCCATCACCGTTTTTTAGCTCACTGCACCATCCCAGCTCGGAACCTGGCTATATACAAATTAGTCTGACCCTGGCCCAGTGCATCATGGGAACAGGGCAGACCAAACTACCAAGCCAATTCTTATACTGGGAAGTAAACAAGCTTCCGGGGACCGGTTTCTGGCATTTCAGCCGTCTTCGGCCCGGCTTGCTTGAATCCTGATGGTGCAATGAGCAAGGGACTCAAATCTGAGTATACCCTTCCACGCTTATGGTGGACAAAAATGATTCAGAAAAGGGGGTGGTGATGAACAGAGTGTCTGAATTAAGCAGACCACTCTTACCCAGTCCAAAGATCAGGGCTTGATCCATCACCGTTTTTTAGCTCACTGCACCATCCCAGCTCAGAACCTGGCTATATGCAAATTAGTCTGACCCTGGCCCAGTGCATCATGGGAACAGGGCAGACCAAACTACCAAGCCAATTCTTAATTGGGAAGGAAACAAGCTTCCGGGGACCGGTTTCTGGCATTTCAGCCGTCTTCGGACCGGCTTGCTTGAATCCTGATGGTGCAATGAGCAAGGGACTCACATCTGAGTATACCCTTCCATGCTTATGGTGGACAAAAATGATTCAGAAAAGGGGATGGTGATGAACAGAGTGTCTGAATTAAGCAGACTACTCTTACCCAGTCCAAAGATCAGGGCTTGATCCATCACCGTTTTTTAGCTCACTGCACCATCCCAGCTCAGAACCTGGCTATATGCAAATTAGTCTGACCCTGGCCCAGTGCATCATGGGAACAGGGCAGACCAAACTACCAAGCCAATTCTTATACTGGGAAGGAAACAAGCTTCCGGGGACCGGTTTCTGGCATTTCAGCCGTCTTCGGCCCGGCTTGCTTGAATCCTGATAGTGCAATGAGCAAGGGACTCACATCTGAGTATACCCTTCCACGCTTATGGTGGACAAAAATGATTCAGAAAAGGGGGTGGTGATGAACAGAGTGTCTGAATTAAGCAGACCACTCTTACCCAGTCCAAAGATCAGGGCTTGATCCATCACCGTTTTTTAGCTCACTGCACCATCCCAGCTCAGAACCTGGCTATATGCAAATTAGTCTGACACTGGCCCAGTGCATCATGGGAACAGGGCAGACCAAACTACCAAGCCAATTCTTATACTGGGAAGGAAACAAGCTTCCGGGGACCGGTCTCTGGCATTTCAGCCGTCTTCGGCCCGGCTTGCTTGAATCCTGATGGTGCAATGAGCAAGGGACTCACATCTGAGTATACCCTTCCACGCTTATGGTGGACAAAAATGATTCAGAAAAGGGGGTGGTGGTGAACAGAGTGTCTGAATTAAGCAGACCACTCTTACCCAGTCCAAAGATCAGGGCTTGATCCATCACCGTTTTTTAGCTCACTGCACCATCCCAGCTCAGAACCTGGCTATATGCAAATTAGTCTGACCCTGGCCCAGTGCATCATGGGAACAGGGCAGACCAAACTACCAAGCCAATTCTTATACTGGGAAGGAAACAAGCTTCCGGGGACCGGTTTCTGGCATTTCAGCCGTCTTCGGCCCGGCTTGCTTGAATCCTGATGGTGCAATGAGCAAGGGACTAACATCTGAGTATACCCTTCCAGGCTTATGGTGGACAAAAATGATTCAGAAAAGGGGGTGGTGGTGAACAGAGTGTCTGAATTAAGCAGACCCCTCTTACCCAGTCCAAAGATCAGGGCTTGATCCATCACCGTTTTTTAGCTCACTGCACCATCCCAGCTCAGAACCTGGCTATATGCAAATTAGTCTGACCCTGGCCCAGTGCATCATGGGAACAGGGCAGACCAAACTACCAAGCCAATTCTTAATTGGGAAGGAAACAAGCTTCCGGGGACCGGTTTCTGGCATTTCAGCCGTCTTCGGCCCGGCTTGCTTGAATCCTGATGGTGCAATGAGCAAGGGACTCACATCTGAGTATACCCTTCCACGCTTATGGTGGACAAAAATGATTCAGAAAAGGGGGTGGTGATGAACAGAGTGTCTGAATTAAGCAGACTACTCTTACCCAGTCCAAAGATCAGGGCTTGATCCATCACCGTTTTTTAGCTCACTGCGCCATCCCAGCTCAGAACCTGGCTATATGCAAATTAGTCTGACCCTGGCCCAGTGCATCATGGGAACAGGGCAGACCAAACTACCAAGCCAATTCTTATACTGGGAAGGAAACAAGCTTGCGGGGACCGGTTTCTGGCATTTCAGCCGTCTTCGGCCCGGCTTGCTTGAATCCTGATGGTGCAATGAGCAAGGGACTCACATCTGAGTATAACCTTCCGCGCTTATGGTGGACAAAAATGATTCAGAAAAGGAGGTGGTGATGAACAGAGTGTCTGAATTAAGCAGACCACTCTTACCCAGTCCAAAGATCAGGGCTTGATCCATCACCATTTTTAGCTCACTGCACCATCCCAGCTCAGAACCTGGCTATATGCAAATTAGTCTGACACTGGCCCAGTGCATCATGGGAACAGGGCAGACCAAACTACCAAGCCAATTCTTATACTGGGAAGGAAACAAGCTTCCGGGGACCGGTTTCTGGCATTTCAGCCGTCTTCGGCCCGGCTTGCTTGAATCCTGATGGTGCAATGAGCAAGGGACTCACATCTGAGTATACCCTTCCACGCTTATGGTGGACAAAAATGATTCAGAAAAGGGGGTGGTGGTGAACAGAGTGTCTGAATTAAGCAGACCACTCTTACCCAGTCCAAAGATCAGGGCTTGATCCATCACCGTTTTTTAGCTCACTGCACCATCCCAGCTCAGAACCTGGCTATATGCAAATTAGTCTGACCCTGGCCCAGTGCATCATGGGAACAGGGCAGACCAAACTACCAAGCCAATTCTTATACTGGGAAGGAAACAAGCTTCCGGGGACCGGTTTCTGGCATTTCAGCCGTCTTCGGCCCGGCTTGCTTGAATCCTGATGGTGCAATGAGCAAGGGACTAGCATCTGAGTATACCCTTCCACGCTTATGGTGGACAAAAATGATTCAGAAAAGGGGGTGGTGGTGAACAGAGTGTCTGAATTTAGCAGACCACTCTTACCCAGTCCAAAGATCAGGGCTTGATCCATCACCGTTTTTTAGCTCACTGCACCATCCCAGCTCAGAACCTGGCTATATGCAAATTAGTCTGACCCTGGCCCAGTGCATCATGGGAACAGGGCAGACCAAACTACCAAGCCAATTCTTATACTGGGAAGGAAACAAGCTTCCGGGGACCGGTTTCTGGCATTTCAGCCGTCTTCGTCCGGCTTGCTTGAATCCTGATGGTGCAATGAGCAAGGGACTCACATCTGCGTATACCCTTCCACGCTTATGGTGGACAAAAATGATTCAGAAAAGGGGGTGTTGGTGAACAGAGTGTCTGAATTAAGCAGACCACTCTTACCCAGTCCAAAGATCAGGGCTTGATCCATCACCGTTTTTTAGCTCACTGCACCATCCCAGCTCAGAACCTGGCTATATGCAAATTAGTCTGACCCTGGCCCAGTGCATCATGGGAACAGGGCAGACCAAACTACAAAGCCAATTCTTAATTGGGAAGGAAACAAGCTTCCGGGGACCGGTTTCTGGCATTTCAGCCGTCTTCGGACCGGCTTGCTTGAATCCTGATGGTGCAATGAGCAAGGGACTCACATCTGAGTATACCCTTCCATGCTTATGGTGGACAAAAATGATTCAGAAAAGGGGGTGGTGATGAACAGAGTGTCTGAATTAAGCAGACTACTCTTACCCAGTCCAAAGATCAGGGCTTGATCCATCACCGTTTTTTAGCTCACTGCACCATCCCAGCTCAGAACCTGGCTATATGCAAATTAGTCTGACCCTGGCCCAGTGCATCATGGGAACAGGGCAGACCAAACTACCAAGCCAATTCTTATACTGGGAAGGAAACAAGCTTCCGGGGACCGGTTTCTGGCATTTCAGCCGTCTTCGGCCCGGCTTGCTTGAATCCTGATGGTGCAATGAGCAAGGGACTCACATCTGAGTATACCCTTCCACGCTTATGGTGGACAAAAATGATTCAGAAAAGGGGGTGGTGATGAACAGAGTGTCTGAATTAAGCAGACCACTCTTACCCAGTCCAAAGATCAGGGCTTGATCCATCACCGTTTTTTAGCTCACTGCACCATCCCAGCTCAGAACCTGGCTATATGCAAATTAGTCTGACACTGGCCCAGTGCATCATGGGAACAGGGCAGACCAAACTACCAAGCCAATTCTTATACTGGGAAGGAAACAAGCTTCCGGGGACCGGTCTCTGGCATTTCAGCCGTCTTCGGCCCGGCTTGCTTGAATCCTGATGGTGCAATGAGCAAGGGACTCACATCTGAGTATACCCTTCCACGCTTATGGTGGACAAAAATGATTCAGAAAAGGGGGTGGTGGTGAACAGAGTGTCTGAATTAAGCAGACCACTCTTACCCAGTCCAAAGATCAGGGCTTGATCCATCACCGTTTTTTAGCTCACTGCACCATCCCAGCTCAGAACCTGGCTATATGCAAATTAGTCTGACCCTGGCCCAGTGCATCATGGGAACAGGGCAGACCAAACTACCAAGCCAATTCTTATACTGGGAAGGAAACAAGCTTCCGGGGACCGGTTTCTGGCATTTCAGCCGTCTTCGGCCCGGCTTGCTTGAATCCTGATGGTGCAATGAGCAAGGGACTAACATCTGAGTATACCCTTCCAGGCTTATGGTGGACAAAAATGATTCAGAAAAGGGGGTGGTGGTGAACAGAGTGTCTGAATTAAGCAGACCCCTCTTACCCAGTCCAAAGATCAGGGCTTGATCCATCACCGTTTTTTAGCTCACTGCACCATCCCAGCTCAGAACCTGGCTATATGCAAATTAGTCTGACCCTGGCCCAGTGCATCATGGGAACAGGGCAGACCAAACTACCAAGCCAATTCTTAATTGGGAAGGAAACAAGCTTCCGGGGACCGGTTTCTGGCATTTCAGCCGTCTTCGGCCCGGCTTGCTTGAATCCTGATGGTGCAATGAGCAAGGGACTCACATCTGAGTATACCCTTCCACGCTTATGGTGGACAAAAATGATTCAGAAAAGGGGGTGGTGATGAACAGAGTGTCTGAATTAGGCAGACTACTCTTACCCAGTCCAAAGATCAGGGCTTGATCCATCACCGTTTTTTAGCTCACTGCGCCATCCCAGCTCAGAACCTGGCTATATGCAAATTAGTCTGACCCTGGCCCAGTGCATCATGGGAACAGGGCAGACCAAACTACCAAGCCAATTCTTATACTGGGAAGGAAACAAGCTTGCGGGGACCGGTTTCTGGCATTTCAGCCGTCTTCGGCCCGGCTTGCTTGAATCCTGATGGTGCAATGAGCAAGGGACTCACATCTGAGTATAACCTTCCGCGCTTATGGTGGACAAAAATGATTCAGAAAAGGAGGTGGTGATGAACAGAGTGTCTGAATTAAGCAGACCACTCTTACCCAGTCCAAAGATCAGGGCTTGATCCATCACCATTTTTAGCTCACTGCACCATCCCAGCTCAGAACCTGGCTATATGCAAATTAGTCTGACACTGGCCCAGTGCATCATGGGAACAGGGCAGACCAAACTACCAAGCCAATTCTTATACTGGGAAGGAAACAAGCTTCCGGGGACCGGTTTCTGGCATTTCAGCCGTCTTCAGCCCGGCTTGCTTGAATCCTGATGGTGCAATGAGCAAGGGACTCACATCTGAGTATACCCTTCCACGCTTATGGTGGACAAAAATGATTCAGAAAAGGGGGTGGTGGTGAACAGAGTGTCTGAATTAAGCAGACCACTCTTACCCAGTCCAAAGATCAGGGCTTGATCCATCACCGTTTTTTAGCTCACTGCACCATCCCAGCTCAGAACCTGGCTATATGCAAATTAGTCTGACCCTGGCCCAGTGCATCATGGGAACAGGGCAGACCAAACTACCAAGCCAATTCTTATACTGGGAAGGAAACAAGCTTCCGGGGACCGGTTTCTGGCATTTCAGCCGTCTTCGGCCCGGCTTGCTTGAATCCTGATGGTGCAATGAGCAAGGGACTAGCATCTGAGTATACCCTTCCACGCTTATGATGGACAAAAATGATTCAGAAAAGGGGGTGGTGGTGAACAGAGTGTCTGAATTTAGCAGACCACTCTTACCCAGTCCAAAGATCAGGGCTTGATCCATCACCGTTTTTTAGCTCACTGCACCATCCCAGCTCAGAACCTGGCTATATGCAAATTAGTCTGACCCTGGCCCAGTGCATCATGGGAACAGGGCAGACCAAACTACCAAGCCAATTCTTATACTGGGAAGGAAACAAGCTTCCGGGGACCGGTTTCTGGCATTTCAGCCGTCTTCGGCCCGGCTTGCTTGAATCCTGATGGTGCAATGAGCAAGGGACTCACATCTGCGTATACCCTTCCACGCTTATGGTGGACAAAAATGATTCAGAAAAGGGGGTGTTGGTGAACAGAGTGTCTGAATTAAGCAGACCACTCTTACCCAGTCCAAAGATCAGGGCTTGATCCATCACCGTTTTTTAGCTCACTGCACCATCCCAGCTCAGAAACTGGCTATATGCAAATTAGTCTGACACTGGCCCAGTGCATCATGGGAACAGGGCAGACCAAACTACCAAGCCAATTCTTATACTGGGAAGGAAACAAGCTTCCGGGGACTGGTTTCTGGCATTTCAGCCGTCTTCGGCCCGGCTTGCTTAAATCCTGATGGTGCAATGAGCAAAGGACTCACATCTGAGTATACC
Source organism: Lissotriton vulgaris (assembly GCF_964263255.1). Classification (NCBI taxonomy): domain Eukaryota; kingdom Metazoa; phylum Chordata; class Amphibia; order Caudata; family Salamandridae; genus Lissotriton; species Lissotriton vulgaris. The sequence continues at coordinate 1,297,171,237 of NC_141695.1, read as the reverse complement.
CTTCCACGCTTATGGTGGACAAAAATGATTCAGAAAAGAGGGTGGTGGTGAACAGAGTGTCTGAACTAAGCAGACCACTCTTACCCAGTCCAAAGATAAGGGCTTGATCCATCACCGTTTTTTAGCTCACTGCACCATCCCAGCTCAGAACCTGGCTATATGCAAATTAGTCTGACCCTGGCCCAGTGCATCATCGGAACAGGGCAGACCAAACTACCAAGCCAATTCTTAATTGGGAAGGAAACAAGCTTCCGGGGACCGGTTTCTGGCATTTCAGCCGTCTTCGGACCGGCTTGCTTGAATCCTGATGGTGCAATGAGCAAGGGACTCACATCTGAGTATACCCTTCCATGCTTATGGTGGACAAAAATGATTCAGAAAAGGGGGTGGTGATGAACAGAGTGTCTGAATTAAGCAGACTACTCTTACCCAGTCCAAAGATCAGGGCTTGATCCATCACCGTTTTTTAGCTCACTGCACCATCCCAGCTCAGAACCTGGCTATATGCAAATTAGTCTGACCCTGGCCCAGTGCATCATGGGAACAGGGCAGACCAAACTACAAAGCCAATTCTTAATTGGGAAGGAAACAAGCTTCCGGGGACCGGTTTCTGGCATTTCAGCCGTCTTCGGACCGGCTTGCTTGAATCCTGATGGTGCAATGAGCAAGGGACTCACATCTGAGTATACCCTTCCATGCTTATGGTGGACAAAAATGATTCAGAAAAGGGGGTGGTGATGAACAGAGTGTCTGAATTAAGCAGACTACTCTTACCCAGTCCAAAGATCAGGGCTTGATCCATCACCGTTTTTTAGCTCACTGCACCATCCCAGCTCAGAACCTGGCTATATGCAAATTAGTCTGACCCTGGCCCAGTGCATCATGGGAACAGGGCAGACCAAACTACCAAGCCAATTCTTATACTGGGAAGGAAACAAGCTTCCGGGGACCGGTTTCTGGCATTTCAGCCGTCTTCGGCCCGGCTTGCTTGAATCCTGATGGTGCAATGAGCAAGGGACTCACATCTGAGTATACCCTTCCACGCTTATGGTGGACAAAAATGATTCAGAAAAGGGGGTGGTGATGAACAGAGTGTCTGAATTAAGCAGACCACTCTTACCCAGTCCAAAGATCAGGGCTTGATCCATCACCGTTTTTTAGCTCACTGCACCATCCCAGCTCAGAACCTGGCTATATGCAAATTAGTCTGACACTGGCCCAGTGCATCATGGGAACAGGGCAGACCAAACTACCAAGCCAATTCTTATACTGGGAAGGTAACAAGCTTCCGGGGACCGGTCTCTGGCATTTCAGCCGTCTTCGGCCCGGCTTGCTTGAATCCTGATGGTGCAATGAGCAAGGGACTCACATCTGAGTATACCCTTCCACGCTTATGGTGGACAAAAATGATTCAGAAAAGGGGGTGGTGGTGAACAGAGTGTCTGAATTAAGCAGACCACTCTTACCCAGTCCAAAGATCAGGGCTTGATCCATCACCGTTTTTTAGCTCACTGCACCATCCCAGCTCAGAACCTGGCTATATGCAAATTAGTCTGACCCTGGCCCAGTGCATCATGGGAACAGGGCAGACCAAACTACCAAGCCAATTCTTATACTGGGAAGGAAACAAGCTTCCGGGGACCGGTTTCTGGCATTTCAGCCATCTTCGGCCCGGCTTGCTTGAATCCTGATGGTGCAATGAGCAAGGGACTAACATCTGAGTATACCCTTCCAGGCTTATGGTGGACAAAAATGATTCAGAAAAGGGGGTGGTGGTGAACAGAGTGTCTGAATTAAGCAGACCCCTCTTACCCAGTCCAAAGATCAGGGCTTGATCCATCACCGTTTTTTAGCTCACTGCACCATCCCAGCTCAGAACCTGGCTATATGCAAATTAGTCTGACCCTGGCCCAGTGCATCATGGGAACAGGGCAGACCAAACTACCAAGCCAATTCTTAATTGGGAAGGAAACAAGCTTCCGGGGACCGGTTTCTGGCATTTCAGCCGTCTTCGGCCCGGCTTGCTTGAATCCTGATGGTGCAATGAGCAAGGGACTCACATCTGAGTATACCCTTCCACGCCTATGGTGGACAAAAATGATTCAGAAAAGGGGGTGGTGATGAACAGAGTGTCTGAATTAAGCAGACTACTCTTACCCAGTCCAAAGATCAGGGCTTGATCCATCACCGTTTTTTAGCTCACTGCACCATCCCAGCTCAGAACCTGGCTATATGCAAATTAGTCTGACCCTGGCCCAGTGCATCATGGGAACAGGGCAGACCAAACTACCAAGCCAATTCTTATACTGGGAAGGAAACAAGCTTGCGGGGACCGGTTTCTGGCATTTCAGCCGTCTTCGGCCCGGCTTGCTTGAATCCTGATGGTGCAATGAGCAAGGGACTCACATCTGAGTATAACCTTCCGCGCTTATGGTGGACAAAAATGATTCAGAAAAGGAGGTGGTGATGAACAGAGTGTCTGAATTAAGCAGACCACTCTTACCCAGTCCAAAGATCAGGGCTTGATCCATCACCATTTTTAGCTCACTGCACCATCCCAGCTCAGAACCTGGCTATATGCAAATTAGTCTGACACTGGCCCAGTGCATCATGGGAACAGGGCAGACCAAACTACCAAGCCAATTCTTATACTGGGAAGGAAACAAGCTTCCGGGGACCGGTTTCTGGCATTTCAGCCGTCTTCGGCCCGGCTTGCTTGAATCCTGATGGTGCAATGAGCAAGGGACTCACATCTGAGTATACCCTTCCACGCTTATGGTGGACAAAAATGATTCAGAAAAGGGGGTGGTGGTGAACAGAGTGTCTGAATTAAGCAGACCACTCTTACCCAGTCCAAAGATCAGGGCTTGATCCATCACCGTTTTTTAGCTCACTGCACCATCCCAGCTCAGAACCTGGCTATATGCAAATTAGTCTGACCCTGGCCCAGTGCATCATGGGAACAGGGCAGACCAAACTACCAAGCCAATTCTTATACTGGGAAGGAAACAAGCTTCCGGGGACCGGTTTCTGGCATTTCAGCCGTCTTCGGCCCGGCTTGCTTGAATCCTGATGGTGCAATGAGCAAGGGACTAGCATCTGAGTATACCCTTCCACGCTTATGGTGGACAAAAATGATTCAGAAAAGGGGGTGGTGGTGAACAGAGTGTCTGAATTTAGCAGACCACTCTTACCCAGTCCAAAGATCAGGGCTTGATCCATCACCGTTTTTTAGCTCACTGCACCATCCCAGCTCAGAACCTGGCTATATGCAAATTAGTCTGACCCTGGCCCAGTGCATCATGGGAACAGGGCAGACCAAACTACCAAGCCAATTCTTATACTGGGAAGGAAACAAGCTTCCGGGGACCGGTTTCTGGCATTTCAGCCGTCTTCGGCCCGGCTTGCTTGAATCCTGATGGTGCAATGAGCAAGGGACTCACATCTGCGTATACCCTTCCACGCTTATGGTGGACAAAAATGATTCAGAAAAGGGGGTGTTGGTGAACAGAGTGTCTGAATTAAGCAGACCACTCTTACCCAGTCCAAAGATCAGGGCTTGATCCATCACCGTTTTTTAGCTCACTGCACCATCCCAGCTCAGAAACTGGCTATATGCAAATTAGTCTGACACTGGCCCAGTGCATCATGGGAACAGGGCAGACCAAACTACCAAGCCAATTCTTATACTGGGAAGGAAACAAGCTTCCGGGGACTGGTTTCTGGCATTTCAGCCGTCTTCGGCCCGGCTTGCTTAAATCCTGATGGTGCAATGAGCAAAGGACTCACATCTGAGTATACCCTTCCACGCTTATGGTGGACAAAAATGATTCAGAAAAGGGGGTGGTGGTGAACAGAGTGTCTGAACTAAGCAGACCACTCTTACCCAGTCCAAAGATAAGGGCTTGATCCATCACCGTTTTTTAGCTCACTGCACCATCCCAGCTCAGAACCTGGCTATATGCAAATTAGTCTGACCCTGGCCCAGTGCATCATCGGAACAGGGCAGACCAAACTACCAAGCCAATTCTTAATTGGGAAGGAAACAAGCTTCCGGGGACCGGTTTCTGGCATTTCAGCCGTCTTCGGACCGGCTTGCTTGAATCCTGATGGTGCAATGAGCAAGGGACTCACATCTGAGTATACCCTTCCATGCTTATGGTGGACAAAAATGATTCAGAAAAGGGGGTGGTGATGAACAGAGTGTCTGAATTAAGCAGACTACTCTTACCCAGTCCAAAGATCAGGGCTTGATCCATCACCGTTTTTTAGCTCACTGCACCATCCCAGCTCAGAACCTGGCTATATGCAAATTAGTCTGACCCTGGCCCAGTGCATCATGGGAACAGGGCAGACCAAACTACCAAGCCAATTCTTATACTGGGAAGGAAACAAGCTTCCGGGGACCGGTTTCTGGCATTTCAGCCATCTTCGGCCCGGCTTGCATGAATCCTGATGGTGCAATGAGCAAGGGACTCACATCTGAGTATACCCTTCCACGCTTATGGTGGACAAAAATGATTCAGAAAAGGGGGTGGTGATGAACAGAGTGTCTGAATTAAGCAGACCACTCTTACCCAGTCCAAAGATCAGGGCTTGATCCATCACCGTTTTTTAGCTCACTGCACCATCCCAGCTCAGAACCTGGCTATATGCAAATTAGTCTGACACTGGCCCAGTGCATCATGGGAACAGTGCAGACCAAACTACCAAGCCAATTCTTATACTGGGAAGGAAACAAGCTTCCGGGGACCGGTCTCTGGCATTTCAGCCGTCTTTGGCCCGGCTTGCTTGAATCCTGATGGTGCAATGAGCAAGGGACTCACATCTGAGTATACCCTTCCATGCTTATGGTGGACAAAAATGATTCAGAAAAGGGGGTTGGTGGTGAACAGAGTGTCTGAATTAAGCAGACCACTCTTACCCAGTCCAAAGATCAGGGCTTGATCCATCACCGTTTTTTAGCTCACTGCACCATCCCAGCTCAGAACCTGGCTATATGCAAATTAGTCTGACCCTGGCCCAGTGCATCATGGGAACAGGGCAGACCAAACTACCAAGCCAATTCTTATACTGGGAAGGAAACAAGCTTCCGGGGACCGGTTTCTGGCATTTCAGCCGTCTTCGGCCCGGCTTGCTTGAATCCTGATGGTGCAATGAGCAAGGGACTAACATCTGAGTATACCCTTCCAGGCTTATGGTGGACAAAAATGATTCAGAAAAGAGGGTGGTGGTGAACAGAGTGTCTGAATTAAGCAGACCCCTCTTACCCAGTCCAAAGATCAGGGCTTGATCCATCACCGTTTTTTAGCTCACTGCACCATCCCAGCTCAGAACCTGGCTATATGCAAATTAGTCTGACCCTGGCCCAGTGCATCATGGGAACAGGGCAGACCAAACTACCAAGCCAATTCTTAATTGGGAAGGAAACAAGCTTCCGGGGACCGGTTTCTGGCATTTCAGCCGTCTTCGGCCCGGCTTGCTTGAATCCTGATGGTGCAATGAGCAAGGGACTCACATCTGAGTATACCCTTCCACGCTTATGGTGGATAAAAATGATTCAGAAAAGGGGGTGGTGATGAACAGAGTGTCTGAATTAAGCAGACTACTCTTACCCAGTCCAAAGATCAGGGCTTGATCCATCACCGTTTTTTAGCTCACTGCACCATCCCAGCTCAGAACCTGGCTATATGCAAATTAGTCTGACCCTGGCCCAGTGCATCATGGGAACAGGGCAGACCAAACTACCAAGCCAATTCTTATACTGGGAAGGAAACAAGCTTGCGGGGACCGGTTTCTGGCATTTCAGCCGTCTTCGGCCCGGCTTGCTTGAATCCTGATGGTGCAATGAGCAAGGGACTCACATCTGAGTATACCCTTCCACGCTTATGGTGGACAAAAATGATTCAGAAAAGGAGGTGGTGATGAACAGAGTGTCTGAATTAAGCAGACCACTCTTACCCAGTCCAAAGATCAGGGCTTGATCCATCACCATTTTTAGCTCACTGCACCATCCCAGCTCAGAACCTGGCTATATGCAAATTAGTCTGACACTGGCCCAGTGCATCATGGGAACAGGGCAGACCAAACTACCAAGCCAATTCTTATACTGGGAAGGAAACAAGCTTCCGGGGACCGGTTTCTGGCATTTCAGCCGTCTTCGGCCCGGCTTGCTTGAATCCTGATGGTGCAATGAGCAAGGGACTCACATCTGAGTATACCCTTCCACGCTTATGGTGGACAAAAATGATTCAGAAAAGGGGGTGGTGGTGAACAGAGTGTCTGAATTAAGCAGACCACTCTTACCCAGTCCAAAGATCAGGGCTTGATCCATCACCGTTTTTTAGCTCACTGCACCATCCCAGCTCAGAACCTGGCTATGTGCAAATTAGTCTGACCCTGGCCCAGTGCATCATGGGAACAGGGCAGACCAAACTACCAAGCCAATTCTTATACTGGGAAGGAAACAAGCTTCCGGGGACCGGTTTCTGGCATTTCAGCCGTCTTCGGCCCGGCTTGCTTGAATCCTGATGGTGCAATGAGCAAGGGACTAACATCTGAGTATACCCTTCCACGCTTATGGTGGACAAAAATGATTCAGAAAAGGGGGTGGTGGTGAACAGAGTGTCTGAATTTAGCAGACCACTCTTACCCAGTCCAAAGATCAGGGCTTGATCCATCACCGTTTTTTAGCTCACTGCACCATCCCAGCTCAGAACCTGGCTATATGCAAATTAGTCTGACCCTGGCCCAGTGCATCATGGGAACAGGGCAGACCAAACTACCAAGCCAATTCTTATACTGGGAAGGAAACAAGCTTCAGGGGACCGGTTTCTGGCATTTCAGCCGTCTTCGGCCCGGCTTGCTTGAATCCTGATGGTGCAATGAGCATGGGACTCACATCTGAGTATACCCTTCCACGCTTATGGTGGACAAAAATGATTCAGAAAAGGGGGTGGTGGTGAACAGAGTGTCTGAATTAAGCAGACCACTCTTACCCAGTCCAAAGATCAGGGCTTGATCCATCACCGTTTTTTAGCTCACTGCACCATCCCAGCTCAGAACCTGGCTATATGCAAATTAGTCTGACCCTGGCCCAGTGCATCATGGGAACAGGGCAGACCAAACTACCAAGCCAATTCTTATACTGGGAAGGAAACAAACTTCCGGGGACCGGTTTCTGGCATTTCAGGCGTCTTCGGCCCGGCTTGCTTGAATCCTGATGGTGCAATGAGCAAGGGACTCACATCTGAGTATACCCTTCCACGCTTATGGTGGACAAAAATGATTCAGAAAAGGGGGTGGTGATGAACAGAGTGTCTGAATTAAGCAGACCACTCTTACGCAGTCCAAAGATCAGGGCTTGATCCATCACCGTTTTTTAGCTCACTGCACCATCCCAGCTCAGAACCTGGCTATATGGAAATTAGTCTGACCCTGGCCCAGTGCATCATGGGAACAGGGCAGACCAAACTACCAAGCCAATTCTTATACTGGGAAGGAAACAAGCTTCCGGGGACCGGTTTCTGGCATTTCAGACGTCTTCGGCCCGGCTTGCTTGAATCCTGATGGTGCAATGAGCAAGGGACTCACATGTGAGTATACCCTTCCACGCTTATGGTGGACAAAAATGATTCAGAAAAGGGGGTGGTGATGAACAGAGTGTCTGAATTAAGCAGACCACTCTTACCCAGTCCAAAGATCAGGGCTTGATCCATCACCGTTTTTTAGCTCACTGCACCATCCCAGCTCAGAACCTGGCTATATGCAAATTAGTCTGACCCTGGCCCAGTGCATCATGGGAACAGGGCAGACCAAACTACCAAGCCAATTCTTATACTGGGAAGGAAACAAGCTTCCGGGGACCGGTTTCTGGCATTTCAGACGTCTTCGGCCCGGCTTGCTTGAATCCTGATGGTGCAATGAGCAAGGGACTCACATGTGAGTATACCCTTCCACGCTTATGGTGGACAAAAATGGTTCAGAAAAGGAGGTGGTGATGAACAGAGTGTCTGAATTAAGCAGACCACTCTTACCAAGTCCAAAGATCAGGGCTTGATCCATCACCGTTTTTTAGCTCACTGCACCATCCCAGCTCAAAACCTGGCTATATGCAAATGAGTCTGACCCTGGCCCAGTGCATCATGGGAACAGGGCAGACCAAACTACCAAGCCAATTCTTATACTGGGAAGGAAACAAGCTTCCGGGGACCGGTTTCTGGCATTTCAGACGTCTTCGGCCCGGCTTGCTTGAATCCTGATGGTGCAATGAGCAAGGGACTCACATGTGAGTATACCCTTCCACGCTTTTGGTGGAGAAAAATGATTCAGAAAAGGGGGTGGTGATGAACAGAGTGTCTGAATTAAGCTGACCACTCTTACCCAGTCCAAAAATCAGGGCTTGATCCATCACCGTTTTTTAGCTCACTGCACCATCCCAGCTCAGAACCTGGCTATATACAAATTAGTCTGACCCTGGCCCAGTGCGATTCAGAAAGGGGGTGGTGATGAACAGAGTGTCTGAATTAAGCAGACCACTCTTACCCAGTCCAAAGATCAGGGCTTGATCCATCACCGTTATTTATCTCACTGCACCATCCCAGCTCAGAACCTGGCTATATGCAAATCAGTCTGTCCCTGGCCCAGTGCATCATGGGAACAGGGCAGACTAAACTACCAAGCCAATTCTTCACCAGAAAGGAGACAAGCTACCGGGGACCGGTTTCTGGCATTTCAGCCGTCTTCGGCCCGGCTTGCTTGAATCCTGATGGTGCAGTGAGAAAGGGACTCATGTCTGAGTATACCCTGCCACACCTATAGTGGCCAAAAACGATTCAGAAAGGGGGTGGTGATGAACAGAGTGTCTGAATTAAGCAGACCACTCTTACCCAGTCCAAAGATCAGGGCTTGATCCATCACCGTTATTTATCTCACTGCACCATCCCAGCTCAGAACCTCGCTATATGCAAATCAGTCTGTCCCTGGCCCAGTGCATCATGGGAACAGGGCAGACTAAACTACCACGCCAATTCTTCACCAGAAAGGAGACAAGCTACCGGGGACCGGTTTTTGGCATTTCAGCCGTCTTCGGCCCGGCTTGCTTGAATCCTGATGGTGCAGTGAGAAAGGGACTCATGTCTGAGTATACCCTGCCACACCTATAGTGGCCAAAAACGATTCAGAAAGGGGGTGGTGATGAACAGAGTGTCTGAATTAAGCAGACCACTCTTACCCAGTCCAAAGATCAGGGCTTGATCCATCACCGTTATTTATCTCACTGCACCATCCCAGCTCAGAACCTGGCTATATGCAAATCAGTCTGTCCCTGGCCCAGTGCATCATGGGAACAGGGCAGACTAAACTACCAAGCCAATTCTTCACCAGAAAGGAGACAAGCTACCGGGGACCGGTTTCTGGCATTTCAGCCGTCTTCGGCCCGGCTTGCTTGAATCCTGATGGTGCAGTGAGAAAGGGACTCATGTCTGAGTATACCCTGCCACACCTATAGTGGCCAAAAACGATTCAGAAAGGGGGTGGTGATGAACAGAGTGTCTGAATTAAGCAGACCACTCTTACCCAGTCCAAAGATCAGGGCTTGATCCATCACCGTTATTTATCTCACTGCACCATCCCAGCTCAGAACCTGGCTATATGCAAATCAGTCTGTCCCTGGCCCAGTGCATCATGGGAACAGGGCAGACTAAACTACCAAGCCAATTCTTCACCAGAAAGGAGACAAGCTACCGGGGACCGGTTTCTGGCATTTCAGCCGTCTTCGGCCCGGCTTGCTTGAATCCTGATGGTGCAGTGAGAAAGGGACTCATGTCTGAGTATACCCTGCCACACCTATAGTGGCCAAAAACGATTCAGAAAGGGGGTGGTGATGAACAAAGTGTCTCAATTAAGCAGACCACTCTTACCCAGTCCAAAGATCAGGGCTTGTTCCATTACCGTTATTTATCTCACTGCACCATCCCAGCTCAGAACCTGGCTATATGCAAATCAGTCTGTCCCTGGCCCAGTGCATCATGGGAACAGGGCAGACTAAACTACCAAGCCAATTCTTCACCAGAAAGGAGACAAGCTACCGGGGACCGGTTTCTGGCATTTCAGCCGTCTTCGGCCCGGCTTGCTTGAATCCTGATGGTGCAGTGAGAAAGGGACTCATGTCTGAGTATACCCTGCCACACCTATAGTGGCCAAAAACGATTCAGAAAGGGGGTGGTGATGAACAGAGTGTCTGAATTAAGCAGACCACTCTTACCCAGTCCAAAGATCAGGGCTTGATCCATCACCATTATTTATCTCACTGCACCATCCCAGCTCAGAACCTGGCTATATGCAAATCAGTCTGTCCCTGGCCCAGTGCATCATGGGAACAGGGCAGACTAAACTATCAAGCCAATTCTTCGCCAGAAAGGAGACAAGCTACCGGGGACCGGTTTCTGGCATTTCAGCCGTCTTCCGCCCGGCTTGCTTGAATCCTGATGGTGCAGTGAGAAAGGGACTCATGTCTGAGTTTACCCTGCCACACCTATAGTGGCCAAAAACGATTAAGAAAGGGGGTGGTGATGAACAGAGTGTCTGAATTAAGCAGACCACTCTTACCCAGTCCAAAGATCAGGGCTTGATCCATCACCGTTTTTTAGCTCACTGCACCATCCCAGCTCTGAACCTGGCTATATGCAAATTAGTCTGACACTGGCCCAGTGCATCATGGGAACAGGGCAGACCAAACTACCAAGCCAATTCTTATACTGGGAAGTAAACAAGCTTCCGGGGACCGGTTTCTGGCATTTCAGCCGTCTTCGGCCCGGCTTGCTTGAATCCTGATGGTGCAATGAGCAAGGGACTCACATCTGAGTATACCCTTCCACGCTTATAGTGGACAAAAATGATTCAGAAAAGGGGGTGGTGGTGAACAGAGTGTCTGAATTAAGCAGACCACTCTTACCCAGTCCAAAGATCAGGGCTTGATCCATCACCGTTTTTTAGCTCACTGCACCATCCCAGCTCAGAACCTGGCTATATGCAAATTAGTCTGACACTGGCCCAGTGCATCATGGGAACAGGGCAGACAAAACTACCAAGCCAATTCTTATACTGGGAAGTAAACAAGCTTCCGGGGACCGGTTTCTGGCATTTCAGCCGTCTTCGGCCCGGCTTGCTTGAATCCTGATGGTGCAATGAGCAAGGGACTCACATCTGAGTATACCCTTCCACGCTTATGGTGGACAAAAATGATTCAGAAAAGGGGGTGGTGGTGAACAGAGTGTCTGAATTAAGCAGACCACTCTTACCCAGTCCAAAGATCAGGGCTTGATCCATCACCGTTTTTTAGCTCACTGCACCATCCCAGCTCAGAACCTGGCTATATGCAAATTAGTCTGACCCTGGCCCAGTGCATCATGGGAACGGGGCAGACCAAACTACCAAGCCAATTCTTATACTGGGAAGGAAACAAGCTTCCGGGGACCGGTTTCTTGCATTTCAGCCGTCTTCGGCCCGGCTTGCTTGAATCCTGATGGTGCAATGAGCAAGGGACTCACATCTGAGTATACCCTTCCACGCTTATGGTGGACAAAAATGATTCAGAAAAGCGGGTGGTGCTGAACAGAGTGTCTGAATTAAGCAGACCACTCTTACCCAGTCCAAAGATCAGGGCTTGAACCATCACCATTTTTTAGCTCACTGCACCATCCCAGCTCAGAACCTGGCTATATACAAATTAGTCTGACCCTGGCCCAGTGCATCATGGGAACAGGGCAGACCAAACTACCAAGCCAATTCTTATACTGGGAAGTAAACAAGCTTCCGGGGACCGGTTTCTGGCATTTTAGCCGTCTTCGGCCCGGCTTGCTTGAATCCTGATGGTGCAATGAGCAAGGGACTCAAATCTGAGTATACCCTTCCACGCTTATGGTGGACAAAAATGATTCAGAATAGGGGGTGGTGATGAACAGAGTGTCTGAATTAAGCAGACCACTCTTACCCAGTCCAAAGATCAGGGCTTGATCCATCACCGTTTTTTAGCTCACTGCACCATCCCAGCTCAGAACCTGGCTATATGCAAATTAGTCTGACCCTGGCCCAGTGCATCATGGGAACAGGGCAGACCAAACTACCAAGCCAATTCTTAATTGGGAAGGAAACAAGCTTCCAGGGACCGGTTTCTGGCATTTCAGCCGTCTTCGGCCCGGCTTGCTTGAATCCTGATGGTGCAATGAGCAAGGGACTCACATCTGAGTATACCCTTCCACGCTTATGGTGGACAAAAATGATTCAGAAAAGGGGGTGGTGATGAACAGAGTGTCTGAATTAAGCAGACTACTCTTACCCAGTCCAAAGATCAGGGCTTGATCCATCACCGTTTTTTAGCTCACTGCACCATCCCAGCTCAGAACCTGGCTATATGCAAATTAGTCTGACCCTGGCCCAGTGCATCATGGGAACAGGGCAGACCAAACTACCAAGCCAATTCTTATACTGGGAAGGAAACAAGCTTCCGGGGACCGGTTTCTGGCATTTCAGCCGTCTTCGGCCCGGCTTGCTTGAATCCTGATGGTGCAATGAGCAAGGGACTCAAATCTGAGTATACCCTTCCACGCTTATGGTGGACAAAAATGATTCAGAAAAGGGGGTGGTGATGAACAGAGTGTCTGAATTAAGCAGACCACTCTTACCCAGTCCAAAGATCAGGGCTTGATCCATCACTGTTTTTTAGCTCACTGCACCATCCCAGCTCAGAACCTGGCTATATGCAAATTAGTCTGACACTGGCCCAGTGCATCATGGGAACAGGGCAGACCAAACTACCAAGCCAATTCTTATACTGGGAAGGAAACAAGCTTCCGGGGACCGGTTTCTGGCATTTCAGCCGTCTTCGGCCCGGCTTGCTTGAATCCTGATGGTGCAATGAGCAAGGGACTCACATCTGAGTATACCCTTCCACGCTTATGGTGGACAAAAATGATTCAGAAAAGGGGGTGGTGGTGAACAGAGTGTCTGAATTAAGCAGACCACTCTTACCCAGTCCAAAGATCAGGGCTTGATCCATCACCGTTTTTTAGCTCACTGCACCATCCGTGCTCAGAACTTGGCTATATGCAAATTAGTCTGACCCTGGCCCAGTGCATCATGGGAACAGGGCAGACCAAACTACCAAGCCAATTCTTATACTGGGAAGGAAACAAGCTTCCGGGGACCGGTTTCTGGCATTTCAGCCGTCTTCGGCCCGGCTTGCTTGAATCCTGATGGTGCAATGAGCAAGGGACTAACATCTAAGTATACCCTTCCACGCTTATGGTGGACAAAAATGATTCAGAAAAGGGGGTGGTGGTGAACAGAGTGTCTGAATTAAGCAGACCACTCTTACCCAGTCCAAAGATCAGGGCTTGATCCATCACCGTTTTTTAGCTCACTGCACCATATCAGCTCAGAACCTGGCTATGGGTCCAAAGTGGCAGAGAAATTTTCCACAGGATGTCGCATTAGGCCATGTGTCTGCGTTAGGACTGAGAGTGCACAATTGCCTCTCACATCACAGAATAGTGCAAATTCTTTTGAATAATCTGGCATACCTAATGCAGGTGCTTCACACAAACAGTTGTGTAATTTAAAAAAGGCTGTCATGCTTTCATCATCCCACTCTACTGGATCACTTGCTCTTTTCTTTGTCATTTGTATCAATGGTTTGGCTAGCTGCAAATCTCACAATCCACTGCCTGCAATAACCTACAACTCCAAGAAGCATCCTTATTTCTTACTGGGTCTGAGGTACTTTTATATTTCTTATTATTTTGATTTTTCCCTGGCAACACTTTATGTCCACCTTCAGTCTAGTGATTCAATAGTGCAATTGAATCAATGACACAATCATCTCGGGTTTTTGAGGCAACTAATAAGTCATCAATGTTTTGCACCAAGACAGACTGTCTGGGCAACACCAGAGATTCAAGACATTTATTCAAAATCTGATTAAAAATCGAAGGACTTTCGATGTACCCTTGAGGAACATGATTCCAAACGTAAACATGTTCGTCAAATTTAAACGAAAATAAAAACTGGCTGTCAGGATACAATGGGATGGAGAAAAAAGCATGGCATTAATCGATTACAGTGAACCACCCTGCACTCCATGGTATCTGATCAAGTATTACTGCTGGATTCGGTACTATTGGACAACATGGTACAACAATTTTATTTATTTTCCACAAATCTTGGACCACCCTATATTTGCTGTTGGTTTCTTTATACCAATTATAGGCAAATTACAGGGACTACTCATTATTTCTTTTAATATGCCTTGCTCGACTAAACATTCAATTTCACCTGCAACACCTGCTTTTATTTCTGGGCTCATTTTGTATTGTTGGGTATTTGGGTTGACTGCACCTTCCTTTACAGTTACTTTTACTGGATCTACATTTGCCATTAATCCTACTTCTTTTCCGTACACATCAGGATTTACGGTATTTTGGACCTCTTCTGGTAGCTCATCTGGGGTCATCACTGTAATCGTGTCATTCACTGCTGTTCCTTGTTTAGATAACATGATTTTGTATACTCCGTCTTCATCAGGAGTCTGGATTGCAACACCATCCGGTGTGCAAAATATTGTGCAGTTCATTTTGCACAACAAGTCCCTTCCTAACAAGTTCACAGGGTTCGAGTTACACACCACAAACTTGTGCATTTCTTTGAAATTGCCAATACACACTTCCATTGGTTCCGTAATTAGAGTTCTAATTTGTTTATTAGAAAGGCCCACTACTTGGATTGCTTCTCCCGAGAGGGGTAGTTTTGGGATGTCTGCTGTTCTCACAGTAGAACGGGTAGCACAAGTGTCTAATAAGAAGGTGATGTAATTTCCCTTTACTTTATCTTCTATATATGGACTTGACTGATCTACCGGCAAGGATGCGCCAAGTACGCACTCCTCTTCCCCCTCGCAGGCACTGTCATTGAGTCTCTTCGTCAAAAAATGTATCCTGCAAGACAAACTGTGGTGTTACAGAATTTTTCTTACCACTTCCCTCCCAGAATCCGGTGTCCCCACTGTACTTGGCTTGACTCACAAAATCTGGAATAGGGGCATGTGGCAATTGACTACGTATTATCTTTTGCGGTTCCCTCATTAACACCTCATTCTGCGTCTGTGGATTTAAATTTTGAGTTTGGACATTATTATTTTGTATAATCTTACATTCGTCTTTCCAATGCCCCAATTTTCAGCACCCGTGACAGGGAAACTTTTTCTTTGCCTCTTCTTTGCTCATTCACCCTCTTGGTGTGCCCCTACTATTCTCACCTTGACCCTTTCCTTGGTTCTCTTGATTATTTGCATGATTACTTAGCTAAAGTTCTTGTTGCTCTGCTAATTTAACTTGAGCCCACATTACATTTTCTTCCAATTTCTTTCGTCTATTGTCAATTTCATCTCCACAGTATTGTGTATACTTAAGGATCTCGTCAATAGGCTATGCTTGCCAACACAACTTATGTTCTTTAATCATTTGGGATATATCTGTCCTTAACCCAGTTACAAAACAAATCACAAAATGTGTCATATCTTTATTTTTAATATTTTCAAGCCCACCGTACTGTTTAAATGCTTGTAAAAGAAGCTCATAATACGCATGTACTGACTCATCTTTTTTTTTAGTAGTTCGTTCTATTTTTATCCAATCAGTTTCCTTTGGGGGGATCTTTCCCTTTAAGTAAGTTATTACCTAATGATATTTTTTCATTACCTCATCTGACGGGGCTCATGTCTTTGCATCTCTTGGGTACTCATCATTAGGCCTATCTACTGTAATTTTATATTCTGCCCATAAGTCAGCAGGAACAACTATGTCAAATAAACTAACTAAATCTTTCAATAAAACTTTCGAAACTTTCACAAACCTCTTAACCTGCCTGTACACTGTACTGGTTTTTCTCTCAGCTTTGGGAAATCATTTGTAAATGATAAGATATCCTGTTGGGTCCATAGGACATGTACATTACCTCCTCCTGGAACTTCTCTCATTGGATACAACTTTCAACTTTTTCTGTTTCTTTCATTAAATACTCAGATGTTGTTCGATTTGCCTGAGCGTCTTCCTTTTTCTTTGTCCATCTAGCTTTTCATCTGTCTAACTCTTCCCATTTTTGTAACAATGTCAATAATTCTTTTATCTGCAATTTTCTTCCTGACACATTCACGTTCTCCAAATCTTTGTCAGAAAATTCTGCCCTATATGGTTTCTGCAATAGTTTGGATTTACCTATTTCAATTTCCGTCTCTGGGGCCAAATTCATTAATTTAACATGACATATTTTTTGTATTTCGGGTGATGCTTCTGCATATGAATAACAACTCTTCTTCACTGAAAGTATTTATCTCTCTATCCCTACATTTCCAGCTATCATTTCTTCCAATTCTACTCTTAATTTGAAAATGTCCAATACTTTTGGCTGTGATTTTGGCTTCTCTATTTCTCGTGTCCACCTTTCTATTTCTTCTGGGGTTACTAAAGTGGCACTTTTCGTTCCTGGGACGTTTCAATCTGTACCTCTTTTGAGCACCCAGGAGTAACTTTCCTGAATAAATCATTTACTGGCTCTCTTATAGGCAAGACATTACCGACTAACACTCACTTGCTTGGTCATCAACTATTATATTTTCTTTTCTGGGTTGCATGATTGGAGTAGTCAGAACAGAAGTTTTAGGACTGGTTTACTTATCTCCAACTAAGGGAACAACAAGGCCTATAGTCACTGGTTTTGTTAATGCTTTAGGACTTGTATTCAATTGGGTTATTTTCTGAATTAACTCACTCATATTCTTGTTTGTTGCTTCTCTTTCTTTCTCTTGTAGTCCCTTTTCTATGGTAGTCTCATGTACAATCTGCGGAACCAAGGGAGTTTTCAGAAGCGGGGCACTAGGAGTAGTCCTGTTTATGTCTTCCTGATAAGGTGGAGGATTTTTCATTATTAAATCTTCAAAATAATCATCTTCAGAGTCCCCACTATCAGTCACTAAGGGCCAGATGTAGGTAATCCTATTTTACCAACTCTAAAATACCTAATTTTACCAATTCGGTATTTTAGAATCGGTAAATGGGATATAGATAAAAAATCTGTAATTTTTACAGATTCGGTAAAAATCGGTATCAGCCATTCGGTATTTACCCAATTGGTATTTACCCAATCGGTAATTCCCATTCAATCCTATTGGCCTTTTGGCCCATAGGAATGAATGGGATTTACCGATTCGGTAAATACCGAATCGTAAATACCGATTCGGTAAATACCGAATCAGCTAGGAAAAAGAAAGTAAAACTCAGGAGTCAGCCAATCAGGTGCAACCACCCCCCTCCCAACCAGGAAGTGGCTACACCCAGGTAGCTGGAAGCAATTAGAAGCTTCTGGAGAGGCTGTGAGAGCAGAACTGAGTCCCTGAGCCACAGGAATACTTTTGTACTTTTAAAATTGAAAAATGGCAAACACCAGTGAAAGGGAACTCCCAGAGAGGAAGAGAAAAATAAAATTCAGCACCATGGAGCTGCAGGTACTGGTGGAGGAGGTGGTGAAAGAACAGCATAAATTGTTTGGAAGGCAGTCCCTGACTGTGGCTGAATCTGCCAAAGAAAAATATTTGGCTGGAAATACAGTCCAAGGTGAATGCTGTAGGAGTGACTCCAAGGGACATAGATGACCTGAAAAAGAGGTGGTATGACCTCAGGAGCTTGACTAAGAAGAAAATTGCAGAGCTCCACAAAGAGGCAAACCAACTAGAGGAGGGAGGAACCGTGCACCTCCCCTGACTGAGCTGGAGGAGCTCGTGGAGTCCACCATAGAACCAGAGAGTGTCTGTGGACTGGGAGATGCAGACAGCTCAGCCAGAGCTTCCAATAGAGAAGGTAAGAAGCATGCACAGAAATCATCCCCACCCCATTGCCTTCCCTTTCCCCTAGGTGGCAGTGTTAACCCCACTCCAGTAGAGGTAGCAATATACAGCAGCAATGCATTATGGGAGATGTATGTCATGTAAAGACCTACCATGTCATACGGCACACCAAGCAACAAGTTATGCAACACATATCAGTGATAATGAAGTTGAGGCAATATATACAGTGTTTCAGTGAGAAGAATTGAATTGTATAAGCAGTGAGGCAGGAGCACATAGCTAATGTATGCTTTTATCTCCACAGGCGAGACATCTCACAGGCGTACCAGGTAGAAGGAAGGCAGTGCACCACAGAGGGACGAAAGCCAGGAGGCAGGCAAAAGTGCAGGGAATTTCACTGAGGACACTGGTGCACCAACAACACAACCACCATCTCAAGAGCTTGAAATGTCTCTACAGCTGCAGGCATCCCCAGAGCGTTAAGGATCCCATCTGCTACTGTCCTCACCTGAACTGCCTGCGTCACTGCCACAAACAACACCTGCACCTCAAAAGAGAAAGAGGCATGACATTGCCCCATTAGTCAAAATAGAAACATCAGCAGGTGACATGGAGGGGGTTGAGACACCAACCTTGGCTGGGGAAGGAAGCACTGCCACACAGCAGTCCAGCGCAGAGGGTGCCCGCACAGGTAACAGACATCGCAGGCCCAGACACAGCAGTGCTGAACAACATGTGGAGGGTCCCAGTGTCTTCCGTTGGTTGGAGGGTAGCATGGTCAAGATCCAAAGAATGCAGGGGAAGGCCATCCAGTCGGTGCAACGCCAGATGAGGCACCTGAACGCGAACATGGAATACATTGGGAAAGACATCAGTGCACTGGTTGATGAGAACAAAAAGATGGCAACAGGTATGAGGGAGATGGCTGCAGGGATGAGGGACATGTCGCTATCCGTGCTTCCATTGTGCATGAAACTAGATCAGGACAGAGCAACAAGGAGGAAGGACAGGAAGGAAGCACAGCAACACACCAAGGCTGTTAACCGCCTGGCCACAGCAACTTCTCTTCAGTGCAGGCGAAGTGTAAGCATGCAAGAGGGCTTAGCACACAGCAGCAATGAGATTGCCAGGGGCCTTGCAAGGGTGACGAGTGCTGTAGAGGTGCTGCTTAATGCACAGTCAGCACATACTGCTGCACTGGATGTTCCTGAGAGTGAGGAAAGAACCAGTAGGAGCAGCATGAACAAGCCCCCCTGTTGCTGAGACACGGAGGAGCAGCAGGCTCCATGGTGCTCCAACTTCTCACACACCCAGCGAAGACAGCCAGCCAAATACATCTGGCACCAGTAGGCGTGCCCGGAAATGACTTATGCTGCCCACACTCCATGACTTTTAATGGGGAAGTGAGCCAGGACTTCCATTATTAATGGATACCGTTTGTGTTGCACATTTGTGCCTTTGAGTACCTGTGTAGTGCCAACAATTAAACTACGTTGGGTGCATACTCCACCTGTCTGTGTCTCTTTACTTACTCAAAAATAGTTGCGTGTGATCTCTGCCGTCTCTGTCTGCCATTTGTAGCTGAGGCAACTCCTGCTGTGTTGGGGTCCGGCAGTGCAGGTTCATCGTCATGGTCCTGGCATTCGCACAATTCCACCTCCGTGCCCTTCTTAGTAGCAAGGTTGTGCAACATTGCACAAGTTGCAATGATCTTACAGCAGATGAGTGGGGGGTACTGCTGTGCGCCTCCGCTTTTGTAGAGGCAGCGGAACTTGCTTTTTAGGAGCCCAAAGGTGCGCTCAACAACGTTCCTAGTGGATTTGTGTGCCACGTTGTATCGTCTCTGGCTTGGTGTCGATGGGTTGAGGTTGGGTGTCAGGATAAACAAGCAGACAGCATATGCGCTGTCACCTATTGGAACATAATAGAACCATTAATCACCTGCAAAACAACACATATGTCTGCAATATCTATCAGGGTGGGTCAAAGTTTTTTACCTAGCAGGTATCCTTCTCTGAATTCGCCCGCTGTCAGGCATCTGTATATCCCACTGTTCTGAAAGATGTAGGAGTCGTGGGTGCTTCCCGGGAATTTGGCCACAATGTCTGTGATGATGTTGTTGGCATCACAGATTACCTGCACATTTATACATAGCAAGGCTCTCGCAACTACATTCATGTATGTCCCAACAGGTACAATGACCAAAGTTTAAAAGAAGCGCAGAAGCAGGTTCTTTGATGTGGGTCCTCTTGTCACAGCAAGATGTTTATTTTCTCCAGACTTGAATTAATACAAACGCCGACACGTGTTTCGTCGTGTGCGGTTGAGTCACACGACTCATCAGGGCTTCCACTCCAATAATAATATATGGATGGAGTAAGTCTGGACCTCTGAAAGCTCTGTCTTGAGCAATGGGTATATTAAGAGATTATGCAACAGTAGATGCTGTGTGGCATAATGTTCGGTTGCAGTATGTGGATAATAGTTGTCTATCCCACTGGTAATTTTCTATGTAGAGATAGCACTATGTCTGCTATTATTTCGTAGTCAGACTGAAAGCCGGGAGGGGATTCTTTGTGGCGCCAAAAAGGGGGAAGGAGACGGGTGCGTATCCTCACGCAGTGGTTTGCCACTGCAGGCAATCCCTCCTCTGTAGTTTCCCGGCGGTCGTCTCTCGTGTACGGACCCGTACACGAGAGTAGTAGACAACTATTATCCACATACTGCAACCGAACATTATGCCACACAGCATCTACTGTTGCATAATCTCTTAATATACCCATTGCTCAAGACAGAGCTTTCAGAGGTCCAGACTTACTCCATCCATATATTATTATTGGAGTGGAAGCCCTGATGAGTCGTGTGACTCAACCGCACACGACGAAACACGTGTCGGCGTTTGTATTAATTCAAGTCTGGAGAAAATAAACATCTTGCTGTGACAAGAGGACCCACATCAAAGAACCTGCTTCTGCGCTTCTTTTAAACTTTGGTCATTGTACCTGTTGGGACATACATGAATGTAGTTGCGAGAGCCTTGCTATGTACTTATGTTTTGTCTTTTGACTTGTTTGGACGGTTAAGGGTGTTTACCGTCTGCTCTTCACGCACTACATAAACTACTGTTTTGCTTTTTACACACTTTGTAACGTATTAACCCAGGCAGCGCGCCCCTTAGTCCTATCTTCAAAAAAACCCCCGTGTCTTTGTAATACCTGCACATTTATGGTGTGTGTTGACTTTCTGTTGCGGTAAATGTACTCTGTGGCAGCAGGTGGGCAGATTGGGATGTGGGTGCCATCTATAGGGCCGATGACATGTGGGAAGTGTGCCAGTTGATAAAAGTCAGTCTTGGTCTTTAGCAGTTCAGCATGTGTGTCAGGGAAGCTGATATAATGATGCATTCTCTGCATCATGGCCTCTAGGAACTTGCGGAAGAAACGGGACAGGGAGCTCTGGGACACCCCACCTACCGCAGCAATCACCCCCTGGTAACTCCCAGAACCAAGCAGGTGTATGCTGCAGAGCACCTGCACATGGGGTGGGATGGCGTGCGCCCTTGGTGTTGGGTGCTCCAGGAGTGGGTGCAGGTCCCTGATCAAGTCCAGGATGGTTTGGGGGTCTAGCTTGTACCTTTGCAAGATCTCTGCCTCAGTGAGTTGGAAGTGCGTTATCCGCTGTCTGTAGACTTGCTCCTCCCGTCTCCAGACCCTCTCTCCTGCTGCCTGTAGCCGTAGCCGCCTCGCTATCACGTAGTATACCGCCATTCTGGTCACACTGTTGCATTTTGGGGCCTTTTTTATAGTCTGCACCTGCTTACCACCTGCTTTCAATCCATGGTAATTACCGACTCTTAAATACCGAATTTCATGAAATTCGGTAATTTAGAAGTTACCTACATCTCAATAGTCATTTTTTACCATTTCTTATTTACCGATTCGGAAAATACCGAATCAGAAAATACCGGTTCTGAAAATACCGATTTGATAAATTCTGATTCGGTATCTTCCGATTTGGTAAATTACCGACTCGTATTTATCGAATCGGTCTTTTATGAGCTCCTACATCTCAATAGCCCTATACTGGTCGGTAAAGGCCGAAATTGAGTATTTTCGGCCGTTACCGACCGATATTTGGCTACCTACATCTGGCCCTCTATGTTTTGTTTTCTCTGTACATTTACTTCCTATTGGTTCTTCTGTGGTAAATACAGGATAAAATCCTTCCACTACCATAGCCTGTTTCCATTGTTCCATCTGCTTATCTCGAGTCTCTCGGGGAAATCTTGGATAACATTTTCTTAAGTTCCTGTCACATCGAGATCTGTCTTGCTCAAAAACCTCAGTCTCCCATCCTTCTAAAGCTTCATACTGAGTTAATCTAGGACTTGGTTCTAATTCATTCATGCAAGTTCATAAATTGTGCAAAATTCTCCCATTAAGTGTTCCGTACTCTGGGAATTTTAATATTCCATCATCTTTTGTGTACTCTATCCAATTTTCTAAACATACACAAGTTTGGTAGCCTCTTTCTATCATCATGCATGATGCAGGTGTCTTTGGGGGAGGAATAATAATTCCTTCTCTAGTTTTAATGGGTTTATCCTTTTTAAAATAATTCTTCATTTTCTGCATAAATGAAATTTTTCTTTTCTCTCCGTACATGATGTTTGGTCTTCCTCTAATGTACTGCTTGTGGGCAAAACCTATAAATCTTCTATCTGGACTGGACCCTCTTATAGTTACCCAGTTATAGTTGGATCAGGGTTCCACGTATAATCACCACTATCTATTAACACAGAAAATTCTAGTTTGCCAATTTAATCAATTATTTACTTCATTTAAATGTTTTTTACAATACCAGTTAAAAATGGTTCATAGTATACCATATATTTACGTAAGTTCACAGGACCTGTAGTGATATGTTTGTTTTTAAATATCACTACAGGTCCTGTGAACTTACTAAAGTAGAGATTGAAAACAGAACCCCAATCTCGCCCTCATGAAGTTGCTGAAATTCATGGCAATGAAACATGTCGGCACAGAGTAAATATATATGGTATACTATGAACCATTTTTAACTGGGAAATCTTGCAGCATCAGAATAAAACAGTTTAGCTAGCAAGTTTCTCCCCTTTTAGTATTGGTGGCCAATTGTCTTTGGCTATCACAGGGGTTCTAGGTGCACATACACTTAAGTCTCACTTTAATTTAGATGAGGGAACTTAGAGGTTTTCATTTGGGCACCGGATTCATATTAGTTAGGGAATCACTATTTCTATTTTCCTTTCTGTTCTTTACTCACACAAAGAGAGAGTGGCCGATGATGAGAAGTGGGTAAACTGGCAATTGTTAGTCATGAACCCCTTCGGGTGGTGTTACCGTGAGGCACTCTCTCTTTGCTCACTTTATTTCCAATGTTTATAGTGAGATCAGACCTTGGTGTAATTTTTATGAAAACATGAAACACACCATGACCTTATAGATTAGTGTCAAGATACACATCTAGGGCAGTAGTATTAATTAGTTTTGTAACTCTGCAACCGGTCGTTAGAAATTTGGTGTGAGGTGGATTCTTCAACTTGCCCCATTTTCCCTCAGCGTCCTTTGGCAGTCGAGCCCTATCCTCATCCTATCACATCTAGGCATAGTAGCCCCATGCGTCATATGTACCTTTCATATGAGCCCCATGTATTTAAAGCGCATCATACATCTTTCAGGGTTTCTCGCAATTAACACTAACGTATATCAAAAGAGATGCCATCCACGCAGAGGATGCCCTGGCTGGCCCTTTAGGAGGCATTAGATGCTTACTGTCTGAATTTTGGCCAGCCGCCCGCAAGAATGTTTCAAAATTCTTAAAGCTTTAAAATCAGGCGCTCCAGCTGGCCGGTTTCCAGCTAGGACGCTGGCAGAGGTCGCTGAGGCTGTTAACTTAGAAGTGACCGCTATTATCAATCTTTCCCTGCAGGAAGCCGTGGTTCCCCTGTCCTGGAAGGAGGCAAAGATTTGCCCTCTTCTTAAAAAGCAATCATCAGGCCCCCTTTGCCCAGGGAACTATCTGCCTATCTCTCTCCTTCCGGCTTTAGCAAAGGTATGTGAAAAGGTTGTAAATAAACAGCTGACAGACTTTGTGGAGAAGGAGGCACATTTACATTCAGCGCAGTCTGGGTTCCGGTCGTCACACAGCACGGAAGCAGTGCTAGTTGAGGTGGCAGAGGCCATATGGGACTGTCTGGATGCAGGCGGAAGGCCGACGCTTATCTTGCTCGACCTTTCGGCCGCTTTCGATACGTCCTGCATCGATTGCTTTTGTCGCGTCTGGCCAGGATTGGGCTGTCAGGTGCGGTGTGGGAATGACTCTGTTCCTTTTATGGAAGCTCGGACTGAGCAGATCTGGATTCCCCCCTTTTCCTCGTCTCCTCAGGAGGTTTCAATGGGTGTCCTGCAGGGGTCAGCCCTTAGCCACAGGAATACTTTTCTACTTTTAAAATTGAAAAATGGCAAACACCAGTAAAAAGGAACTCCCAGAGAGGAAGAGAAAAATAAAATTCAGCACCATGGAGCTGCAGGTACTGGTGGAGGAGGTGGTGAAAGAACAGCATAAATTGTTTGGAAGGCAGTCCCTGACTGTGGCTGAATCTGCCAAAAAAAAAGATTTGGCTGGAAATACAGTCCAAGGTGAATGCTGTAGGAGTGACTCCAAGGGACATAGATGACCTGAAAAAGAGGTGGTACGACCTCAGGAGCTTGACTAAGAAGAAAATTGCCGAGCTCCACAAAGAGGCAAACCGAACTGCAGGAGGGAGGAACCGTGCACCTCCCCTGACTGAGCTGGAGGAGCTCGTGGAGTCCACCATAGAACCAGAAAGTATCTGTGGACTGGGAGATGCAGACAGCTCAGCCAGAGCTTCCACTAGAGAAGGTAAGAAGCATGCACAGCAATCACCCCCACCCCATTGCCTTCCCTTTCCCCTAGGTGGCAGTGTTAACCCCACTCCAGTAGAGGTAGCAATATACAGCAGCAATGCATTATGGGAGATGTAGTCATGTAAAGACCTACCATGTCATACGGCACACCAAGCAACAAGTTATGCAACACATATCAGTGATAATGAAGTTGAGGCAATATATACAGTGTTTCAGTGAGAAGAATTGAATTGTATAAGCACTGAGGCAGGAGCACATAGCTAATGTATGCTTTTATGTCCACAGGCGAGACATCTCACAGGCGTACCAGGGAGAAGGAAGGCAGTGCACCACAGAGGGACGACAGCCAGGAGGCAGGCACAAGTGCAGGGAATTTCACTGAGGACACTGGTGCACCAACAACACAACCACCATCTCAAGAGCTTGAAATGTCTCCACAGCTGCAGGCATCCCCAGAGCGTTAAGGATCCCCTCTGCTACTGTCCTCACCGGAACTGCCTGCGTCACTGCCACAAACAACACCTGCACCTCAAAAGAGAAAGAGGCATGACATTGCCCCATTAGTCGAAATAGAAACATCAGCAGGTGATATGGAGGGGGTTGAGACACCAACCTTGGCTGCGGAAGGAAGCACTGCCACACAGCAGTCCAGCGTAGAGGGTGCCTGCACAGTTAACAGACATCGCAGGCCCAGACACAGCAGTGCTGAACAACATGTGGAGGGTCCCAGTGTCTTCCGTTGGTTGGAGGGTAGCATGGTCAAGATCCAAAGAATGCAGGGGAAGGCCATCCAGTCAGTGCAACGCCAGATGAGGCACCTGAACGCAAACATGGAATACATTGGGAAGGACATCAGTGCACTGGTTGATGAGAACAAAAAGATGGCATCAGGTATGAGGGAGATGGCTACAGGGATGCGGGACATGTCGCTATCCGTGCTTCCATTGTGCATGAAACTAGATCAGGACAGATAACAAGGAGGAAGGACAGGAAGGAAGCACAGCGACACACCAAGGCTGTTAACCGCCTGGCCACAGCAACTTCTCTTCAGTGCAGGTGAAGTGTAAACAAGCAAGAGGGCTTAGCACACAGCAGCAATGAGATTTCCAGGGGCCTTTCAAGGGTGACGAGTGCTGTAGAGGTGCTGCTTAATGCACAGTCAGCACATACTGCTGCACTGGATGTTCCTGAGAGTGAGGAAAGAACCAGTAGGAGCAGCATGAACAAGCCCCCCTGTTGCTGAGACACGGAGAAGCAGCAGGCTCCATGGTGCTCCAACTTCCCACACACCCAGCGAAGACAGCCAGCCAAATACATCTGGCACCAGTAGGCGTGCCCGGAAATGACTTTTGCTGCCCACACTCCATGACTTTTAATGGGGAAGTGAGCCAGGACTTCCATTATTAATGGATACCGTTTGTGTTGCACATTTGTGCCTTTGAGTACCTGTGTAGTGCCAACAATTAAACTACGTTGGGTACATACTCCACCTGTCTGTGTCTCTTTACTTACTCAAAAATAGTTGCGTGTGATCTCTGCCGTCTCTGTCTGCCATTTGTAGCTGAGGCAACTCCTGCTGTGTTGGGGTCCGGCAGTGCAGGTTCATCGTCATGGTCCTGGCATTCGCACAATTCCACCTCCGTGCCCTTCTTAGTAGCAAGGTTGTGCAACATTGCGCAAGTTGCAATGATCTTACAGCAGATGAGTGGTGAGTACTGCTGTGCGCCTCCGCTTTTGTAGAGGCAGCGGAACTTGCTTTTTAGGAGCCCAAAAGTGCGCTCAACAACGTTCCTAGTGGATTTGTGTGCCACGTTGTATCGTCTCTGGCTTGGTGTTGATGGGTTCAGGTAGGGTGTCAGGATAAACGAGCAGACAGCATATGCGCTGTCACCTATTGGAACATAATAGGACCATTAATCACATGCAAAACAACACATATGTCTGCAATATCTATCAGGGTGGGTCACAGTTTTTTACCTAGCAGGTATCCTTCTCCGAATTCGCCCGCTGTCAGGCATCTCTATATCCCACTGTTCTGAAAGATGTAGGAGTCGTGGGTGCTTCCCAGGAATTTGGCCACAATGTCTGTGATGATGTTGTTGGCATCACAGATTACCTGCACATTTATGGTGTGTGTTGACTTTCTGTTGCGGTAAATGTACTCTGTGGCAGCAGGTGGGCAGATTGGGATGTGGGTGCCATCAATAGGGCCGATGACATGTGGGAAGTGTGCCAGTTGATAAAAGTCAGTCTTGGTCTTTAGCAGTTCAGCATGTGTGTCAGGGAAGCTGATATAATGATGCATTCTCTGCATCATGGCCTCTAGGAACTTGCGGAAGAAACGGGACAGGGAGCTCTGGGACACCCCACCTACCGCAGCAATCACCACCTGGTAACTCCCAGAAGCAAGCAGGTGTATGCTGCAGAGCACCTGCACATGGGGTGGGATGGCGTGCGCCCTTGGTGTTGGGTGCTCCAGGAGTGGGTGCAGGTCCCTGATCAAGTCCAGGATGGTTTGGGGGTCTAGCCTGTACCTTTGCAAGATCTCTGCCTCAGTGAGTTGGAAGAGCGTTATCTGCTGTCTGTAGACTTGCTCCTCCCGTCTCCAGACCCTCTCTCCTGCTGACTGTAGCCGTAGCCGCCTCGCTATCACGTAGTATACCGCCATTCTGGTCACACTATTGCATTTTGGGGCCTTTTTTATAGCCTGCACCTGCTTACCACCTGCTTTCAATCCATGGTAATTACCGACTCTTAAATATCGAATTTCATGAAATTCGGTAATTTAGAAGTTACCTACATTTCAATAGTCATTTTTTACCATTTCTTATTTACCGATTCGGAAAATACCGAATCAGAAAATACCGGTTCTGAAAATACTGATTTGATAAATTCTGATTCGGTATCTTCCGATTTTGTAAATTACTGACTCGTATTTATCGAATCGGTCTTTTATGAGCTCCTACATCTCAATAGCCCTATACTGGTCGGTAAAGGCCGAAATTCAGTATTTTCGGCCGTTACCGACCGATATTTGGCTACCTACATCTGGCCCTATATGTTTTGTTTTCTCTGTACATTTACTTCCTATTGGTTCTTCTGTGGTAAATACAGGATAAAATCCTTCCACTACCATAGCCTGTTTCCATTGTTCCATCTGCTTATCTCGAGTCTCTCGGGGAAATCTTGGATAACATTTTCTTAAGTTCCTGTCACATCGAGATCTGTCTTGCTCAAAAACCTCAGTCTCCCATTCTTCTAAAGCTTCATACTGAGTTAATCTAGGCCTTGGTTCTAATTCATTCATGCAAGTTCATAAATTGTGCAAAATTCTCCCATTAAGTGTTCCGTACTCTGGGAATTTTAATATTCCGTCATCTTTTGTGTACTCTATCCAATTTTCTAAACATACACAAGTGTGGTAGCCTCTTTCTATCATCATGCATGATGCAGGTGTCTTTGGGGGAGGAATAATAATTCCTTCTCTAGTTTTAATGGGTTTATCCTTTTTAAAATAATTCTTCATTTTCTGCATAAATGACATTTTTCTTTTCTCTCTGTACATGATGTTTGGTCTTCCTCTAATGTACTGCTTGTGGGCAAAACCTATAAATCTTCTATCTGGACAGGACCCTCTTATAGTTACCCAGTTATAGTTGGATCAGGGTTCCACGTATAATCACCACTATCTATTAACACAGAAAATTCTAGTTTGCCAATTTAATCAATTATTTACTTTATTGAAATGTTTTTTCCAATACCAGTTAAAAATGGTTCATAGTATACCATATATATTTACGTAAGTTCACAGGACCTGTAGTGATATGTTTGTTTTTAAATATCACTACAGGTCCTGTGAACTTACTAAAGTAGAGATTGAAAACAGAACCCCAATCTCGCCCTCATGAAGTTGCTGAAATTCATGGCAATGAAACATGTTGGCACAGAGTAAATATATATGGTATACTATGAACCATTTTTAACTGGGAAATCTTGCAGCATCAGAATAAAACAGTTTAGCTAGCAAGTTTCTCCCCTTTTAGTATTGGTGGCCAATTGTCTTTGGCTATCACAGGGGTTCTAGGTGCACATACACTTAAGTCTCACTTTAATTTAGATGAGGGAACTTAAAGGTTTTCATTTGTGCACCGGATTCATATTAGTTAGGGAATCACTATTTCTATTTTCCTTTCTGTTCTTTACTCACACAAAGAGAGAGTGGCCGATGATGAGAAGTGGGTAAACTGGCAATTGTTAGTCATGAACCCCTTCGGGTGGTGTTACCGTGAGGCACTCTCTCTTTGCTCACTTTATTTCCAATGTTTATAGTGAGATCAGAGCTTGGTGTAATTTTTATAAAAACATGAAACACACCATGACCTTATAGATTAGTGTCAAGATACACATCTAGGGCAGTAGTATTAATTAGTTTTGTAACTCTGCAACCGGTCGTTAGAAATTTGGTGTGAGGTGGATTCTTCAACTTGCCCCATTTTCCCTCAGCGTCCTTTGGCAGTCGAGCCCTATCCTCATCCTATCACATCTAGGCATAGTAGCCCCATGCGTCATATGTACCTTTCATATGACCCCGTGTATTTAAAGCGCATCATACATCTTTCAGGGTTTCTCGCAATTAACACTAACGTATATCAAAAGAGATGCCATCCACGCAGAGGATGCCCTGGCTGGCCCTTTAGGAGGCATTAGATGCTTACTGTCTGAATTTTGGCCAGCCGCCCGCAAGAATGTTTCAAAATTCTTAAAGCTTTAAAATCAGGCGCTCCAGCTGGCCGGTTTCCAGCTAGGACGCTGGCAGAGGTCGCTGAGGCTGTTAACTTAGAAGTGACCGCTATTATCAATCTTTCCCTGCAGGAAGCCGTGGTTCCCCTATCCTGGAAGGAGGCAAAGATTTGCCCTCTTCTTAAAAAGCAATCATCAGGCCCCCTTTGCCCAGGGAACTATCGACCTATCTCTCTCCTTCCTGCTTTAGCAAAGGTATGTGAAAAGGTTGTAAATAAACAGCTGACAGATTTTGTGGAGAAGGAGGCACATTTACATTCAGCGCAGTCTGGGTTCCGGTCGTCACACAGCACGGAAACAGTGCTAGTTGAGGTGGCAGAGGCCATATGGGACTGTCTGGACGCAGGCGGAAGGGCAACGCTTATCTTGCTCGACCTTTCGGCCGCCTTCGATACGCTCCTGCATCCATTGCTTTTGTCGCGTCTGGCCATGATTGGGCTGTCAGGTGCAGTGTGGGAATGACTCTGTTCCTTTTATGGAAGCTCGGACTGAGCAGATCTGGATTCGACCCTTTTCCTCGTCTCCTCAGGAGGTTTCAATGGGTGTCCTGCAGGGGTCAGCCCTTAGCCCGCTTCTATTTAACATCTACATGACTCCTCTGATATATTTAGCAGAGGAGCTGGGGGCTAAGGTGATGGCATATGTGGATGACACCCAGTTGCTCTTCACCTGGGATAAAGGGGTGGGCTCTATATCTCATGCCCAACATTGCCATGCCTCAGTTTTTAACTGGATGGCCGATGCTCAGCTCAAATGCAATGAAGGAAAATCGGAGATTCTGCTATTTGGCACTTTTCTCCCGAACTTCAGAGAGCAGCTTTGGCCTCTTGACTACCCATGTCTGACCTCCACGGGGAAACCGGCAAAAAAACCTTGGGGTTCTGGTTCGATTAACAGCTTTCTTTCACGGCACACATCAGGAAGCTGGCTGGTGGCTGTTTCGGCTTGCTTAAATCCTTTAGAAGCTTCTTTCTCCTTCTGCCAGCGGTGGCGAGACAATTACATGTGCGCTGATTATGTCCCGGCTGATTATGTCAATGCCCTTTTTCTTGCATCCCGAGCTATCTACTGAATAAGCTACAGGTGATCCAGAACACCGCAGCTAGACTGCTGTCGGGGCCGTCAGCCAAGGACAATGTACAGAATCAGCTGCGTCTATATCACTGGCTGCCGTTAGCAGCCAGAGTGAAATTTAAATTATTGATTAAGGCCCATTGCGCGATTCACGGCTGCGGGCCTCTTTATCTACACAGGTGGGTGTCTTTCTATGCCCCTACTCGCTCCTTGTGCTCCAGATCCCTTTACACGGCAGAGGATGGGTGGTAGCTCCTTTTCAGTGAAGGCAACCATTGCCTGGAATGCTCTCCCGCTGTCTCTGCGCACTATTCAGGATCCAGTGGTTTTTAAAAGAAAACTGAAAACCCATCTTTTTAGCTGAAGTTCACCATGATACCCCTTTAGACACGCGCCGGGACACTCCTGAATAGCCGTGCGTGCAATAAATTCATGTAACATAACATAACATCCAATGACCCAGTGTTTACTTCTGAGAAGTGGGTATTGCAGGAGCAGCAACTGAAACACTTGTATGGGGGTACAGCAGAAACAGCCCTAACACCTGCCACAAAGGTGGTGCTACACACCTGGTACAACACCATTAGGGTGCTGGATTGGGGGAACAGACTTGCAAAAGAGAGCCAGATGAGGGCGAGAAGGTTGATAAGACGGGGAGCTCTCCGCTACAGGCATTGCAGGACTGGGTCATCACTGGCATGTCCAAGTTGGGGGATGTCATATCTGGAGTGGAGATGAGATCCTTTTCCACATTGCAAGAAGAGTTTTATTTACACCAAACTCAATTCTTTAGGTACCTGCAACTCCGTTATGCCCTGGCACATTATATATATCAGGCGTCTCTGAACTTCCAGACTTCAGCTCACTAGAAGCAAAGATTCTCCCAGAGGCACTGTCCTAGCAACAAAAGTCAGGAATAGAATCCCAGTTCAACTTCTGATTGATTCAAATCACAATTCTCCATCAACCATATTTCACACCCCATAGACTCTGGAGATGGAAGGAATAAAACTGCGGCTTTGCCTCTGCTGTTCGAGACACCAGGGTTACATAGTCCATACACTTTGGAGCTGTATGGAGATGCCCCCTTTTGGGAAGGTGTGTTCCCCACACCAGTGAAGTTGCTGGAATTGGAGCTTTAGTAAGATGCCAATATGGCACTGCAACACATCAAAGTAGACTTAGACAGCAACAATAAGATGGTATTGTTAGGGCTAGGCCTCATGCTGGCCAAGAAGGACATCACGCAAAGATGGAAGGACTTGAGCTCTCTTCATCTAGAATGGTGGAGCACGGGTGTGGATATGTACATGGGCCTTGAAAAGGTAATATTTCAATCCAGAGTTTACTATCCCAAATCGCCAGAAGATATGGGGGAACTAGGCTGTGTACAGGGGCATTCAACTAGAACCAATCAGACGACAATCTTGCAATTAGGCTGATTAAGTTTGCACCTTTCAGCCAGATACTATTCAATGGTGATATTGCTCTGATGGAGGTGGTAGGGGATGTCATTGGCATTGGTGTTTATTCTGATAATGTGAATGGAGTACTTATGGAGTAGTGTTATCCTGCCTTTCAGGATGAACTTTTCTCTTTTGGTATTCAGAAAACTCAATAAAGTGTTAAAAAAAAAAGGTTCCTGCAGCCCAATTCTCAATTGTAACTATTGTGAGTGGTTTATTTGCCCGCTCATACTCCTCATCTTTTTTCCCCTCCTTGACTCTAACTTCCCTATGTAAAAAGTTAAAAAACTGCTGAATATTTCCACTTCCAAATCCACTCCTTCGTTGCTGTCATCAAGTGGGTCCCAAATGGTTTTGTTATTTCCATGTATGAGAGAGCTTTGATTCTTTACTCTCTTTCTTGTCTTTGTCTTTTTCCTCCCCATTTTTAACTCCTTTGTCCCCTTCACTTTTCCTCACCTTTCCCTGTCCTTCCCCAACGCCTTAATCCCTGC
Organism: Lissotriton vulgaris; assembly: GCF_964263255.1. NCBI lineage: Eukaryota > Metazoa > Chordata > Amphibia > Caudata > Salamandridae > Lissotriton > Lissotriton vulgaris. Next base: position 1,297,138,581 of record NC_141695.1, on the reverse strand, counting down.
ACCCCTCAATGCCTACCCCTTGATTTGCCACATACCTACCCTTGTGCTGTCTAAAATCCACACCCTCCTCTTCCTTTCCTCCTCTCCTACCCCGTAGTAAACCATCCATGGCTTGGCGCCGTCAGCCTACTTGCTTGGCCTTAAGGTCAGTACCCGCACTTCAGCCTGCCATCCTGCTAGTGGCCTTGTCTCTAGAGTTTGCACTGTTGCGTTGTCAACTGCCCTATTTTTCTTCACTAGCTGCTCCATTTTTTCCACCCCTTCCCTTTCTGTTCTGCAGCCTCTGCTGCGCACCAATTCCACTGTTTCAAATCCTGTCCAATGTATTACTTCCACCAATTCTCTTTCCTTCAATTCCTCATCATAATAATCCAAAGGTGACATTGCCCCACATCTGTCTGTGACCCGTACACCACTTTTACCACTTCTTGTTGCCATCCCCATCTCCTTCCCCACCAATTTGGCCCGCTGTCCTATATCTATTTCTGCCGCTCTGCTTATCCGCCCCTGCACTGACATGCCATTGAGCGACAACACGAGCACAGTAGGAGGCAGCACCAGGGCCAGACTGGTCATAGCGGGCACCAGGCATTTCCCCGGTAGGCCGCTAGGGTGGGGGGCGGTTTTGGGCCCCTGGGAGGGGGGGCATTTTTGTTACCGGGGTCGGCAATATCGCCCCCATGTAACAAAATCGGCCAACACCAGCCCTTGCAAACTGCTCATCTGCATTCCCCCACACCCCGGGGGGGGGGGTTTTAGCAGTTTGCCAGGGCCAGTTTCTGTTCACAGTCCGGCCATGGGCAGCACACTGCTGTTAGTACCCTCGTTCTTCCATCTGCCGACACCGCAGTAAACACGGAGGATGAAAATGCCCCAGCTCACTCCTACTAGGAGCTCCTCTCCTGCATCTCCTAAAGTTGAGCTATCACTATGAATTGCTCCCTCTGCCTCCAGCCGCGCTGGCACCTCAGGGGCTTTCAACATGCTTCTTCTTGCATGCACATCCTGCCTAACTCCTACTTCAGTTGGATGGAGTGGTGAGCCGGATAGAACTATCACTCTGGCCAACCAGCATGGGAGCAGCCTCGGATTGAGCCACTCACCTCCCAGGTGCCTGGCACCAATAAATGCTCCCTGCCCACCTCCTTTACAATGCTCAAAACTTCTTTTAAAGCCTTATCTACCGACCTGCAAACCTCAGCTTCTCAAAAACTGTCAATCCCAAATTCCAGCCTCCTTGGTAAAAAATCACACCACAGTAGTGGACATACCTTTTGCCCTATAAACAATTGCTAACTATGTGGCCCCCGCCGCCGGCTGAACCGCTGTCCGCAAAAAGCAGAGGGGGCACACTTTCCCTGTCGGGAGAGCCCCTAAAACACCCATTCTGTTTTGCCCCACCCACACAGGGCTGATGTCACAAATAAGGGAGTTACACTTAGGGGCCGATTCCGATGTCAGACGGACTCAGGTCCATCCGACATCGGTCAGGAGCCCTAACTGACCGATCTGGTGTCGTCGGTTACGGCCCTGCTAGTACGATGCGACCAAAAAGGGTTTGGTTGCACTCGTATACTTCACAATGCAAGCATGCATTCTGAGCGGAATACATGCTTGCATTGTGAAAAGCAGGGGTGCAGTTCATCCCTGAACCCTGTGGCCGGCACCCCAAAGTGCCTGCCACCGGGTACAGGGATCCACAGAGGGGCACCATAGGTGCCCCCAGGCCGCCATTCGGCAGCCTCGCACCCATGGGGGCCCCCCAAAGACAATTTCCGACTGCCTTTTCGTGCCGGAAAAACCGGCGTGAAAAGGCAGTGAAAAACTGCCATTGTACTCCCTCGGTCGGAAAGAGGTGGCCGGGTGAGTACTGAGGGATATCCAAGCGGTGGACGGGTTCTCCGAGCCTGTCGTCCGCAATCCGGAAATCCGAATCAGATTCCTTTCCGACCGACCCCATCAGAATGGCTTGGTCGGAAAGGAATCTGGCCGACACGTTCCGGTTCGATCGGAAGGGCTCCGACCATCGTTCGGAGCCCTTCCGACCGAAATAGGAATTGGCCCTATAATCGGGAATTCATTTCTGAGACTGATGGCCGTAGAATAGTGGTGGCTGGGGTGTTAGAAGTAACACTGGTGGAGGTCATGGAGAGGTAGTTCCATGCTATGAGTTGTAGAATGACTTTATAAGCTGCAATCTCCTAGTATTGTATTGACTCTTTAGCTTTCAATCAGTTTGTTCACCACTGTTGAATTACTCATGTTTGTTGTTTTGTTCTCATCTTGGTTCCCTGGGTTCCCTGACCATACAGCCTAAATGCTGATCTACTCTCTAAATTACAATTTGATATTGTTTGCTGACCGGTTGCCTGAACCCTAATTTGTCTCTTGCATTACAATATAGTTTTATTTGCTGAATGGTTGCCTGAACTCTGTCTCGTCTCATTCCATGTTAGAATTGATTGCTGTGATTGCGCTACCTCTTGTTCCCATGAATTACAGGGTAGTGATTGTTTGAAAATGGCTCTCTCTGAAGGGACACCCCAAATTTCTGACCTTCCTCCACTTCTTTTGACTTAATTCTGTTTGTTGGCTTTAGGATTCTGGGCACTTTACCACTGCTGCCCAGTGAAAAAGTGCATGTGTTCTCGCCTCTAAACATGGTGTAATTGGTTTACACCTGTCTAGCATATTTAATTTACTTGTAAGTCTACTGTAAAGCTGTACACCATATACCCAAGGCCTGTAAATCAAATGCTACTTGTGGGCCTGTAGCACTGGTTGTGCCACCCACACTAATAGCCCAGTACACATGTTTCAGGCCTGACACTGCAAAGCCTGAGTGTGCCATTTTACTGCCATTTCAACTTGGCATTTAAAACCCTTGGCCAACTCTAAAGTATCCTTTTATTACACATCATCCCTCTGGTAGGTCCTAGGTAGCTGTAGAGCAGGGTGCTGTGTACGCAAAAGGTAGGACATATAGTTAGGTTTTGCATTTTCCTGGGAGTGAAAAACATCTAAATTTGAGTTTCACTCCTGTGAGGACTACTCCTCCCATAGGTTAATAATGGGAATTCCTTAATACATTTTTAAGCTGTAATGCTGATTAGAAATGAGTAGCTGTGTTATGTTTCATATCTATGGAATGGTAAATGATAAATTCCATTTATTGGAAAAGTTGGATTTAACAATACTGTTTTAGAAATGCCACTTTAAGAAAGTGGACATTTCTCTGCCCTTACAGTTCTGCGTGCCCGCAACCTGTCTCCAACACATGTCTGGAGTGTGTGAAAGCTGCACTTTGTGCATCCCCTGTAGAAAGCCTCAAACACAGGAAGGTTAGGTGTCTGAGCACTCATCTGAATTCTGATTGCTCTTCCTGGGCAGGAAGGGAGGGAGAGGCTGACAGACCTGAATAGGTAGTGCCCTGTCACCATACCAAGGGCCGATTACTCCCTTCTAATAGTCTAGAGCCAAGTCTGGGAAGAAAGGAACATTGTGCATTTCAAAGACCTTTCTTTGAAGTCACCCCCACTTCAAAGGCACAACTTGGTATAAGTACTGGGTCTCTGACCCCACCTATTTAGACAAATCTGGACCTACAACTGGTCTCTGTCAGAAGAACGTCTGTGCTGCATCAAGGACTGACACTCTGCTGGACTGCTGATTTGGAAGGCTTGCTTTATCTGCTGTGCTGCCCTGCTACCTGCACTCTCTCACTCTGCTGAGGAGAGCTGGACTGTGCCTTGCAACTGAAGTGATCTCTAAGGGCTTGTTGGCTTGCCTCCTGTTGCTTGAGACTCCAGGTTATCAAAGTCCCAACCCCTTCTCTTGTGCCTGGTTCACTTGACGTGGAGCCAGATACTTTCACCGGGGAAATCGCTGCGTTTCCAATCTGCATGTAGCACACCCGGCACATTGGTTTTGTTGCCGGATGAAAACCAGTGCATTACACTCGGAAACACTGCATCGCATGAGGAACCACTGCTTCCAAACCAACGCATCGCCGCCACTGCTTGGAGGAGATTTATTGCATCGTCCCGCCAGCGTCCATCAACCTGGCACATCATTTTCTGAATGGTCGAAATCAGAACGGGCGCTTTGCACAACATACTCAACGCGTTGCCACCACTTGTGAAGAAAATCAATGCATCACCTCGACTAAGGGCTCGACGTTGACGCATCACTCATCTGCTCCCTGCAGTTTGCTGTTGCGGGCAGGATCAAGGTACCCTATTCACAAGGCCTGCGTGATTCTTGCCCCCAGCCTGTGCTCCATTGTGGTCGGCCTAAACTGTTGACTTTTCCTCGGTCCACCGCGACCAGATTACCCCCATTGACGCTTAATGCTTCTAAGCGCTAGAACTCTTTTTATTCTTTAAAAATTCAAAAATCGACTTCTAATTATTGGATTTTTTTTGTTTTGGTCTTGATTTATGTGTAAAATTATTGTCTATTTTTCGAAATCTGTTTGGAGTTTTTTTGTGGTGTTTTTATTGTGTCACTGTGTGTGTAGCACAAATACTTTACAGATTAGCTCTTTAGATATGCCCGACTGCTCTCTGACAATCTCCCAGAGGTTGAGCACAGGTTATATTTTAGTGTGTATCTAGCTTACTCTGACTGGAATAGTACCCTACTTGAATAGGGTGCATACCTCTACCAACCAGAGATCACATTTCTAACAGATATCAACCCAGGATTTCACTGTTGTTGTTATCTGCTTCCTTAGTTTCTGGCTTATGTCCCCCACAGCCTACCGTCATAAAGCTAGTAAAAATATTCACCAATATTCAATTTCTCAATATATTCCAATGCTTTTGCAATATAGTAAAACGTTGTTGTATTTACCCTCAGTATATATACTCCTGGTATTCTCCTTAGAAAACATTATCAGGAATCCCCTGTCGTATAAGAGAGAAGTAGTTGATGAGACTTAGCCATTTCAGCTGACTTCCCTCTCTCGCTCTTTCTCCTTACCCTTCAGAGTTTAGTTCTGCTGCCTGTGCTTTCCTTCTCATGGGTGGAGGTATATCCTACAGAGAGTGGAGGATTATCTTCAACGCTTCAACGCTGGTAATCAAAAAATGAAAATTCACACAGTTGACCTGTGATGCAGTGAGATCACCAGCTTAGGTTTATTCTAAAACATCATACTAACCTGGGCCCATAAAACATTCATACAATAAGCTGGCAATCATACGTTGTCGATCAGGACTTGATTTACCTTGAAATATATCTTTTACCTGTACACCAATTCTTACCAAACCTTAACACCTTAGTTAGTACTTAATTTCCTTTGGTCAAGAGATCATAATTGACATTTACCGTTATTTCTTTGAATGACCACAGACTCAGAGAGTTTTAAAACCTTTATCTATGCAATAAGTTTGTGAGTCAAACACCAATACATGTCAAATACCAATTTTAAAGGAGAAATAATGATCAAAGTAAAACATAAAGACTTAGTAAAATTTCATGACGTTGGTACCTGGGAAGGGTGGAAACGGGGAACGGTGCAAGGACATACAACACAGATTTATATTTACCTAGAATAGTGTGAGGACCAACCCCTGGCCAAGGAGCTGGAAAGGGACTCCTGAGTAGTCAGAAGCCAACAGATCAGGATAGGACAGGTAACCTCTTCTAAGTGCAACTCCAGTGTTACACCCCTCTGGTGCTACTCTCCTCGCCCCTTCCCCTTCTAGATGGACAGGTTATTCTCCCTCAGCAATCTCTCTGACTCTTCTCTCCTGATTCTTCCATCAGAGTGCTCAAGCAGCGTCTCTGACCTCCGAGGCATCCGCCTTCTTCTGCAGCAATGGTGGGTCGGCGACAGGTCTGTTGCAAGTCTGACAATCTAACTGACTAAGCCTGCCTTAGTTATACAATTCTCAGCGTAAGTACCACCCCCCCAATGTTTCAATATTTGTGTATTCCCATGTGGTGATTGGACAATGGGATGGGGAGAAGTCATTACACCATGCTATGTAATGTCAGATTTTCTTAGGTTTATTGTTTTATGTTCCCTCCCCTTACTTATTTTCCCATGCTTTATTTTTCCACCCACATTTCACATTGGGTTTACAACATTGTATGCAAAATGTTGTATTCTGCTTCCCCTCGGTCAAGATGTGCTGTTCCCAGGCGCATCTTCTGGTCACTGTACTTTTGGCAGAAATTCAATGTAATTTTGTGAAGTTTACAGACTTCAATGCGCCTGCATCCCCCACGACAAGATGGCGCTTTCAGTCACCCTCCAGGCCCAAATACGAACTAATAACAAAGTCAAAGAAAAACATGTTAGAATACGAAAATAGATGGATGCACTGTATACCATTTATTCCTACTCTCATTCCCTTAATTTATTTTAGCTATTGCATTAGCAGTTTAGTAAGACAAGCAAGGTTTAGTTTCAGCATAGAATGTGCATTAACGTGTGAGATTTGAAGCAACCATCTTAAATACTATTGCGCGGCTGCAAAGATTTCCCACCAAAGCGAAAGACGTCATACTATGTAGATACAGTAGACGCATGTGCAGAAGAGTTCCTGCATTTTGGGCAGCCATTTTAAGTCACTCGGGTTACTTGTTATTAAAGCACATTGGAAAGCTTCCCCTAGATTAAATAAATGTTGTGTGGTGCACTTATTAGTATTTACAAACATGTTGGTTACATTATTACAGGTTATTTCAAGAGGATTGAATCTGAGCAAGTTTTTTTACGTATGAAACCTTGCTCCATCACCTGTTGACTGTACCAAGTGATGGTAGAGATGTGCTGCAGTACTTTCTCAGAATTTCTTGCTGTACCAATAGTTTTGACGCATTCTTTTTACATGTATGTAGATATATGCTGTGCTTTATACCACCTTGCGGACTCTAAGTCCTGTACCTTAATAAATAATCCTTATAGAACTCAATCATACTCAATTTACTAACCTAGATTTGGCGGTCAAGGCAGGATTCAAACTTGTGACCAGCAGATCACTGAATCTTTCAGTGGTGAGTGTTTCACTCACTTGACTCTTATCCTTACTTTTATGTAGGATTCATGTTGAGCCCTAGATTTCCTTCGAAGTTTAAATCATGCTGTCTTTTTCCATGATGCACCTGGCTTCCTACATTCATAATTTATTAAGTGTCAGTTAATTTAGACAACAGGCTAATAATGTTTTCTATTTGTTGCCTCTTAAAGCTTCACTTGTCACCACATACATCAACTCTCCTTATAGCTTCTTTCATTTCTCCTATATCTTCACTACTGTGGCCACAGAAAAGGCTTTCTTCCCCTTTATCTTTCTGGTTTAAGTAGTTCTTACTTTTTTTACCTAGACTGCTTGCTGTTTCCGTCATGTTCATAAATCTTAGCACTCTTTGACTTATTTTTGTACCCACACGTCTAGTTTCACACATTGAAGTTTCTTCTAGGTGAGTAACAGTAAGTGCTATTAACTTCACAAATATGACTTAGCTCTTGGTTTTTCTAGCTAAAATCCTTTCAAATATTGACTCTGCTCCCATGCAAGCTAAAAGGGAAGATAAACTACCCCAATTGTCTACATCTCTCTCTCTTGCCTGTTCCCAAATACTGGAGCCCAGAGTTATTCTACAACAAACTACCTGCAGTTCTCTCATTCTTTCCTCTGTGTATACTGGAGACCTCTTCGTTTACATTTGGCTTTCTTTAAAAAGATAGCTTCAGATTGCTTTTCTTGGCCTACCATGCTCTGTGTTTTCAGATTATGGGGGCCTATTACGATGTCGGTCCGAGTTTCCGCAGACTGACAACACGGCGGAAACAAGAACAGCCGACCTCCGATCAGCGGTCCCGACCACCGAATTATGATGCAACAGCACATGGGGCAGTCACATTCTCTCATTTCTCTGCGGGAGCTTGTGCTACGGCCATAAACCGGCCGTAACACAAGCTCCCATTGAGAAATTGGAGATTGTGTTAATCCCTGCACCCGTGACCACAAGATGCAGGGATTAACAGGGGACACCATAGGGCCCCCTCGGCCCCCAACCGGAGGCCAGAAAGGACAGAGGGCCCTGCTAGGGACCACAAAACATGCTTTTCAACAGGGTTTGCACCCTCAGCCCTTAGTGTAGGAGTCTTGATTTTTTGGTGTCTTCATTGTCCTTCTAGCCTTCTGCTACCCTTAGACTGTAAACTGTACAGTAGCAAGAAGGGACATACATTCACTTTATATAGTTCAAGGCTGCAGGAGAAAATTAGAGGTTTTTGTTGAATTGTTATATTCATAGTGCTTACTAGCCATGTTATGTTATGTTATCATGAATTTGTAGAGCGCACGTTCACCCTGGGGTTTCTTGGCGCTGTGTACCGCTGGGGAACCCGTCCTGGCTTTCCCTGTGAAATGGTCCCAATTGGGCATCCCCAAGGTGCAGCCAGGCATCCCCGGCAGCGAGGGTGCCATTGTGGAGATTAAGCAAGCTATTGCCCAGAGTTGCAGCGTGGGACCCATGGTTAGAGAGGCACCGAGGTGAGATTTATCGATCCCGCTGACATTGGTTCCGTTCCCTGCCGCATCGGGAATTGAACCCTGGTCCCGGGCCATCCTCTGCTTCTGGGTCTGCCGCCTCTAACCGGTGAGCCACACTTCGCCATGTATAAAATAGCTGAGAAAAAGGGCAACCCAATAGTCACTTGCGAGCATGGGTATAAACTATGAGTAAAGGTTAGATGCTAACAAGGGAATCATTAATGAAAAAGTATTTTGAAATAATTTGAATCGCTTATCTGTCCTGACAATGACAGTGAGAGATGAATCACACTAAAGACGGATAATAGAATGAATAAATTAATCCTAAAGAAAAGGCAAACACAAAACAACAGAAAAGATTAGATTCAGGGGTACCAATCGAGGAAAAAATTCCAGACAGGCATTAAACTTGTACAATAGGTAACAGTGTCCACTGAAGAAAAAACGAACAAAGATTAATGGCCATTGTTAGAACCGGCTGTCTCTAGTACTCTGGGAAGGGAAACAGGATAGTTCAAAGGTAGTTTCTTATTTAGCACAAAGTCTTTAGTATCAAAGCAAATCTTCTTCTTGGAAACACAGTTCTTAGCAACCAGGTAACCCACACAGGGGCTACACGACGTCGAGGCAAAGTTAATCCAAAGGTTCGGCGTCGACCGCGAGGAGCGCTACGTCGAGCCCGGAGTCACACGGACCCCCAACAACACAGTACCTTTGGAAAATGAAGCACACGATGATCAGCGGCGTCGAGCAATCCGGCGTCGCGTCTTCGGTGCCGATCAGGCCTCAGCAGGCGTCGTTGTCGATGATGCGGTTGCACAGAGTGAGCAGCGCTCACAGCGTCAAGAGGGCACGAGGGCGATGCGATCAGCAGCGGTGCAGACACGAGGTCCCTTGGAGCTGGAGCCGTACTCCCACTCACTGGCGTTGCTGCTGGCGTCGTCGGGCCCGGCGGCCGGTCGTCAAGGAAGCGGGACACTGGGGCCGTTACCCACTATGTCGAGCTGGATTCAGCGACGTCCGTCGGCGTCGAGGTTGCCGGCTCTTTCAGAGGTGCTGGATTCACAGGTTCCAGCAAATAGCACTTTAAGCAGATGAAGTCCTTTAGCCCTGTGACTTCAGCAGGAGACTGGCACTCTTCCAGTCCTTGGAGATTTTCTTAGCAAGCGTGAGAGTACACACACAGTTCCTCTCTCCTGGTTCCTCGGCAAAAATAAAGAAGCACTGCAGGATTCCCCCCAGCAAACAGCACACTGGCAGAAGGGGTAGGCAAGTCCTCAGATCAGCAGGCCTTTTGTCCTTGGTTACAGGGTTCCTTGTCAGAAGTGATCTGATTTCATGGTTCAGGGGTCCTTCTCTTATACCCCTTTTCGGCTTTGATCCCTTTGTCCATGCCGGGGAATTTCCCAACATCCTGGGTCTGTTGTGGGTGGAGCCAGGCAGTAGCACCTGGCCTATTCATTGCGCAGGGCTGGGTCCTCAGACGCCCAGCAGGAGGTGGAGCCAGCATTGACACTGGCAGGAGCAGAGCTATCGGCCTCCTGGCAGGAGGTGGGGCTAGGATCGTCCATGGCAGGCACAGAGCCATCAGCCGCTTGGCAGGAGGTGGAGCCAGCATTGTATCAGGCGGGGCAGGCTATCAGCAACTACTCTCCCCCTACTCTCAACGCAAATGTCCCACTCATCCCACACTAACTCATCCAGACCTGTGGAGCCACCCAGCCCCTGTCACACACACGCAAGACCAGCAGAAACCAGAAATGGTTAGACAAGAAAATAGACACTTTCTAAAAGTGCTATTTTCAAACCCAGAGTCCAAAAACCATCCACACCAACGGATGCGTAATTAAACCCCGAGTTCAGGGATACCAAACTCGACATTGCACCATGCTCCCCGAGCCAGCTAGGACCATAGCATTAATAATCCCGGCGGCCCATTCTAATCAATGGAGAGCAGGCTACCTCGCATTAGTGAAGAACGAAGATGGCGGTAATTCACTATTAGGACATGCCAACTTGGTCAGGCGTGTCCTACCTTATACTTACAATGCACCCTGCCCGTGGGCCTACCATAGGGGTGACTAACATGAAGCCAAGGGAAGGTTTGAGGGGCTGGCAAGTAGGTATACTTGCGCAGCCGGCGTGACAGTACCAGACCGCACGTGGGTCTCGCAATGACCGACCCGTAGACATTCTTTTACGAGGCCGCTCCTGTGGGTGGCACAACACGTGCTGCAAGCCCACGAGCGGCATTTGTATTTACAAGCCCCGGCACTCCTGGTGCACTAGACTAGGGACAGACAGTAAACCAAATAAGCCAAACATGGATACAATAGATACATCAATTTAACATAGGGAGCATTTGCGCTGTTGCACTGATCAGCAGTGACACCGCGCCCAAAGCATATACCAGCAAAACATCGTAACACAGTGGAGGCAAACAGCAAAAATGGAGGAGAGACTCAAGCCAATGATGTCAGGTCTAACATGTGTCCCCTCCAGCTGAAATGTGGGGAGAACTACCCTTGACCTAGGGAGTCCTCATCACTAAGGCGGAAAAATCTGGACAGACCATCAGCATTGGCGTGATCGGTACCAGGGCGGTGTTCCACCGTAATATCCATCCCCTGTAGGGAAATGGACCACCTCAACAGTTTCGGATTCTCACCCCTCATCGGCATCAACCATCTGAGGGGCCTGTGGTCTGTCTGAACCCGAAAGTGAGTCCCAAACAGGTAGGGTCTTAGCTTCTTCAGCGCCCAGACCACAGCAAATGCTTCTCTCTCTATCGCACTCCACCTCGTTTCCCTGGAAAGTAACCTCCTACTGATGAAGGCTACAGGCAAGTCTCGGCCCTCTTCATTCACCTGAGCTAGAACAGCCCCCACGCCATGCTCTGAAGCGTCCGTCTGGACAATAAATTCTTTCGAGAAGTCGGGTGCCTGGAGTATAGGTGCTGTGCACATTGCAGTTTTCAGGGTGTCGAAGGCCGTTTGACAGGCATCAGTCCAGATCACGTTTCGTGGCTGCTTCCTGGAAGTCAGCAAAGTCAAGGGGTGCACAATGTTGCCGTAATCCTTGACAAACCTCCTGTAATAACCCGTGAGTCCTAGGAAGGCTCTCACCTGAGTTTGGGTTTTGAGCGGCGCCAAAGCCAGGATGGTATCAATCTTGGGTTGCAGGGGTGCAACCTTGCCGCTCCCTACTTGGTGCCCCAAGTACACCACAGAACCCTGCCCAATCTGGCACTTACTGGCTTTGATTGTGAGGCCTGCTCCGCGCAGGGCCAACAACACTTCCTGGAGGTGGCGCAAGTGTTCCTCCCAGCTGGCGCTGAACACTGCGATGTCGTCCAGGTAGGCGGCACTGAAATCCTCCAGTCCAGCCAAGACCTGGTTGACCAACCTCTGGAAGGTGGCAGGGGCATTCTTCATCCCAAAGGGCATTACCCGGAACTGGTATAGCCCATCTGGTGTGGAGAATGCGGACCTCTCCTTTGCCCCATCAGTTAAGGCGATCTGCCAGTACTCAGACGTTAGGTCAAACGTACTAAGGTACCGGGCAGCCCCCAACCGATCGATGAGCTCATCAGCTCTGGGGATGGGGTGCGCGTCGGTCTTCGTGACCGAATTGAGTCCTCGGTAATCCACGCAGAGCCGGAGTTCTTGTGAAGCACCAGGCGCTGCAGCCTTCGGGACCAAGACCACTGGGCTGGCCCAAGGACTGCTAGAGGACTCAACCACCCCTAACGCAAACATTTTGGAGACCTCCTCCTTAATGTATGCTCGAACCTTGTCAGTCACCCTGTAAGCCTTGTGCTTCACAGGAGGGCTGTCTCCGGTGTCAACGTCATGGACACACCAATGAGTGACACCCGGAACCAAGGAAAACAGATCCGGGAATTGTCCCAACAGTTGGCGACAATCCTGTTTCTGTTCAAGGGTCAGTGTGTCAGAGAGGACCACACCATCCACTGACCCGTCTTGCTCTTTAGCACACAGGAGGTCAGGAAGAGGCTCACTCTCCTCCTCCATTCCAGCATCTGTAGCTAGGAGCATGCCCACTTCGGACCTTTCTAAGTGGGGCTTCAAACGGTTGACATGCAGGACCCGCAAGGGGTTCCTGGGAGATTTCAAGTCCACCAAGTAGGTGACATCGCTCTTCTTCTCCACAACCTTAAACGGTCCAGTCCACCTGTCCTTGAGTGCACAAGGTTCCACAGGGGACATGACCCACACTTCTTGACCAGGCTGAAGCTCTACCAGAGTGGCATTCCGGTCGTACCAACGCTTCATCTCCTCCTGGCTGGCCTCCAGATTTGTATCAACAAAAAGAGAGAGAGGGTTTGAAGGGCACTCTTAGTCCCCAAATAATTTACAGGTAATCAAAGGAAGAGTGTCCATAAAGACAAGGTATATAGAAAAGAGGTTGTCGCACGTGAAGTCTGAGGCCAGTTGTAAGTGGTCCGGTAGTAAGACCAATTTCATGAAAAAATACACTGTTTTTTCAGGAAACCCTCACTCACCCTAGTGGCGACATGCTTCATCATCGGGTCCACCGGGAGAGATCGAGTACCTCCCCGGTGTGCTGCGACGCCAGGAGACTGCGGAGCAGGTTTTTGTGTGAAGATGAAGTGTGAAAAAATAATGGGGTTAAAAATGTCAGTGGTTGTACCAAAAAAACTTTATTCACTGGTCAACCTGACATATTAAAAACTGGTTATGTGAAGGGAAACTAGCCAATTACATTATACTGGTGTTTACCCTGTAAAGAAGGTCAACATGTTTCTGCCCGTTCTATGTGTTATTTTACTGGGCTTTCATCAGGACCGGTAAGCGAGTGTGCCAATGACAGGAGGGGCGCGCTAAGGCCCGCCCTGCCAATGGTCGTGAAAGTTAAAAATAGCACTATGTGTAAAATGGTGCAAAAAGGAAGAAAAAACAAACTCATAAGTTGTGGGGTTTTACCTCTTTTGCGAGGAACCTAGGAGTTTGTAGAGAAATAGATCCACGAGATCCAGCGAGGGTGCAGTTAGGTGCCGAGCGGGTGCTGAGCGTTGCGGGCGGTGTGCCATTGTCGCTCCCACCCCCCTCCTGAGTTCTATGGGGCGTGGATCTATTTCTCTACAAACTCCTAGGTTCCTCGCAAAAGAGGTAAAACCCCACAACTTATGAGTTTGTTTTTTCTTCCTTTTTGCACCATTTTACACATAGTGCTATTTTTAACTTTCACGACCATTGGCAGGGCGGGCCTTAGCGCGCCCCTCCTGTCATTGGCACACTCGCTTACCGGTCCTGATGAAAGCCCAGTAAAATAACACATAGAACGGGCAGAAACATGTTGACCTTCTTTACAGGGTAAACACCAGTATAATGTAATTGGCTAGTTTCCCTTCACATAACCAGTTTTTAATATGTCAGGTTGACCAGTGAATAAAGTTTTTTTGGTACAACCACTGACATTTTTAACCCCATTATTTTTTCACACTTCATCTTCACACAAAAACCTGCTCCGCAGTCTCCTGGCGTCGCAGCACACCGGGGAGGTACTCGATCTCTCCCGGTGGACCCGATGATGAAGCATGTCACCACTAGGGTGAGTGAGGGTTTCCTGAAAAAATAGTGTATTTTTTCATGAAATTGGTCTTACTACCGGACCACTTACAACTGGCCTCAGACTTCACGTGCGACAACCTCTTTTCTATATACCTTGTCTTTATGGACACTCTTCCTTTGATTACCTGGCCTCCAGATTTGCCTGAGCAAGTTCTCTGAAGCGCCGAGTCTGGTTCCGAAAGGCCAGCATGTAGCTGTATACATCCTGGGGAGGTTTCCTGGGAGATTGCTCCCAGCCTTCCTTGACCAGACTCAAAGGCCCTCTTACCGGGTGACCGTACAAAAGCTCAAAGGGGCTGAACCCTAGAGACTTTTGCAGCACCTCTCGGTAAGCAAACAACAGGCATGGCAAGAGGACGTCCCATTTCCGCCTCATTGGTTCTTCAAGACCCATGATCATGCCTTTAAGGGTACGGTTGAATCTCTCAACCAACCCATTACCTTGAGGGTGGTAAGGAGTGGTGAACTTGTAGGTTACCCCGCACTCCTTCCACAGAGACTTCATATAGTTGGAAATGAAGTTGGTGCCCCGGTCTGACACCACCTCTCTGGGGAACCCCATTCGGGAGAAAACACCCATCAGTGCCCGTCCCACCACGGGGGCCGTCACTGTTCTGAGAGGGATGGCTTCCGGGTACCGTGTGGCATGGTCCACCAAGACCAGGATGAACCTGTTGCCCAGGGCTGTCTTGGGGTCCAGGGGCCCAACAATGTCAATACCCACCCGGTCAAAGGGGGTACTGACCACCGGAAAAGGTTGGAGGGGAGCCTTCTGCTTCCTTCCGCTTTTCCCACTTGCCTGGCAAGTGTGACAAGTCTTGCAATGGATGTCTACATCCCTACGCATCTGAGGCCAATAAAAATGGGTGACAAGCCTGTCATAGGTCTTGTCCTGCCCCAGATGTCCAGCTAACGGAACGTCATGAGCCAAACCCAGTAGGAAGGCTCTGAAGCGCTGGGGTACCACCAGCACACGGGCTGACCAAGGCTCAGCAGCCTTAGGCTCGCTATACAGGAGGTCGTTCTCCCAGTACACGAAATGTGACCCTGACTGATCACCTGAGGATTGGACCGAGGCCTGCTGCCTCATGCCCACAAGAGAAGGGCACACTTTCTGTTCCGCACAGAATTCCTCCCTGGAGGGACCACCATCCTGCTGCCAGTGGGTCAGCTCGGGCAGGTCTCCCAGTTCGGCAATTTGTTCCCCTGTGGGCTCCAGGGCATCCCCCTCAGGGTCTACCTCCTCCTGGACCACGGGAACTACGGGGGACGGTTTCCCGCGCCCCCTGCCTCTTCTCTTCACAGCTGGGTCCTGGGCCGTACTTTCAGGCTCCGGGACCCTATCAACACCCTTACTCGCTGTCATCGATCGAGTGGTTACACACACCCACTCTGGCACGCCCAACATTCTCAAATGCGTCTCCCTCTCCACCTTAGCCCAAGGGGAGTCTTCCAAATCATTGCCCAGGAGACAATCGACAGGCATGGCGGGCCTCACAGCAACCTGAAGAGTACCTGAAACTCCCCCCCATTCAAAGGAAACCTGAGCTACCTCACACTCTTTCTGGGAGTTGTCAGCAGCTATCACAGGGTAGAATGCGTGGGGAACCACCTGCTCTCTGGACACCAAGTGACACTTGACAGCTGTCACACTCGCTCCGGTGTCTCTGAGAGCTTCCACTCTATGGCCATTAATGGTCACCCACTGCCTATATTTACTAATGTTACTAGGCAGCGGGGTGGAGGGACCATTTCCATGTCTCCTAGCGAGACCAGGGACATTTCTGCGGGACCCCTCCCACCATGGACAACCATCTCCTCCCCTCCCAAGGCTACACTCGCCAACTGACGGGGGTGCACGCGGCGGTGCATTCGAATCCTTCTTGGGACACTGGGGGTCATAAAACCGGTGTCCCACCTGCCCACAACCGTAGCAGGTTAGGGGGCCCCTATGAAAAGGTTTACCCGTCGGGGCCCCTGGCTTCTTCTCAGGGGGAGGCTGGGAACCTTTCCCTGGGTTCCCTTGGGGATTACTTTGGGGCCCTTTCTGAGACTCCTTCTGTTTACCCTTCTCCCCCCCACTCTTCTGCTGGGGACCCTGCCCACCTTTGGCTGAGTCTCCCACTGGACCCTTGTGGACCCTGGTACTGACCCAGCGGTCCGCCTCCTCAGCAAGTTTTCTAGGGTTAGATATCTTGCTATCAATCAGGTGCTGGCGCAGCTCTGGAAAACAGTTATTAGACAAATGCTCCCAAGCAAACAAATCATAAAGAGCTTCATAACTTTCCACTTTGCTGCCCTTCACCCAACCATCCATGGCTCTGCAAAAATAAGACACCTATTCAACCCACGTCGTACCAGGCAACTTCTTACATTCTCTAAAAGCTTGTCTGTACTTCTCGGGGGTTAGGCCATACCGCAACAGTAAAGCACCTTTCATATGAGTATACGACATCCTATCCTCAACAGGCATGTCTAACAGGGTATCTCTTCCCTCATTCACAAAGCGACCCCACTACCCCGCTCCGCAATTCTTCTCAGGGACCTGGTGGGCCAACAATGCTAACTCATATGCTTTAAACCACTGACCAATATCTTCGTTCCTATGATAATCTTTTATCACATCTTTGGGAAAGTAAAACTTACTTTCTGCAGGCCCAGGTGGGATGCTGCCACCAGAGGGATTCAATTCTAACTTCTTAGCTTGGATGTCCAACTCCCTCAACTTGGTATCACGCTCCAAAGCTAACTTCTCTCTTTCAAAATCTAACCTTTTGGTCTCCAAATCAGCTTCTCTTCTACCTCTTACATTTTCTAACTCCAACTGCCCATTTATCTTTAGCCTTGCAATTTCCATGTTGTACGCACGCTCCTTCGCCCTTTCTTCTCGTTCTTCAGGGGAAAGACCTTCTGGCGGTACCACCACCGGATCAGTGGGATCTCTGGCTTCCAACCAGGCCTGCAATGCTTTGAGATAGGTTTCCTTAGCCTTGAGACCTTTGGTAGGAACTTTAAACTTCTTGCAAAAGGATTTCAACTCCTCCAATCTGTAGTCGTTTAATTTCGCTCTGTCGAATTCCTCCTCAACAACCACAGGGGTAGTGACTCCGTTGTCACTCATGGTCAAAACTGGCAGTGTTAAAAAAATCAAACTTCAGAAAAGCGGAGAACCAAAAATAGGATCCTTCCCAATTAGATTGTGACTGCGCTATGGTCTGCTTTCACTATGTAGCGCACACTAATCACTGTACATGGGTCATAAATGCAAGGTCCAAATCCCACCGCTGCCACCAATGTTAGAACCGGCTGTCTCTAGTTGGCAGAGGTATACACTTCTGACAAATAGGGACACACCTTTTCTAGTCAGGGCAAGGGGATCACACCCTTCGATAACCCCTGGTCACCCCCTTGGTAGCTTGGCAGAGCAGACAGGCTTATCTCAGAGGCTGTGTGTTAAGCAGTTATGACCACATACAGTAATAAAGTGAATACACTACAAATGGACACGACACAGTAGTATTATAAAAATAAGTATTTTTATATAAGGCTTAGCACAAGACCAGATAACGACAAAAATGTACACAATCTTAATAAATACTCTGGGAAGGGAAACAGGATAGTTCAAAGGTAGTTTCTTATTTAGCACAAAGTCTTTAGTATCAAAGCAAATCTTCTTCTTGGAAACACAGTTCTTAGCAACCAGGTAACCCACACAGGGGCTACACGACGTCGAGGCAAAGTTAATCCAAAGGTTCGGCGTCGACCGCGAGCAGCGCTACGTCGAGCCCGGAGTCACACGGACCCCCAACAACACAGTACCTTTGGAAAATGAAGCACACGATGATCAGCGGCGTCGAGCAATCAGGCGTCGCGTCTTCGGTGCCGATCAGGCCTCAGCAGGCGTCGTTGTCGATGATGCGGTTGCACAGAGTGAGCAGCGTTCACAGCGTCGAGAGGGCACGAGGGCGATGCGATCAGCAGCGGTGCAGACACGAGGTCCCTTGGAGCTGGAGCCGTACTCCCACTCACTGGCGTTGCTGCTGGCGTCGGTCGGGCCTGGCGGCCGGTCGTCAAGGAAGCGGGACACTGGGGCCATTACCCACTATGTCGAGCTGGATTCGGCGACGTCCGTCGGCGTCGAGGTTGCCGGCTCTTTCAGAGGTGCTGGATTCACAGGTTCCAGCAAATAGCACTTTAAGCAGATGAAGTCCTTTAGCCCTGTGGCTTCAGCAGGAGACTGGCACTCTTCCAGTCCTTGGAGATTTTCTTAGCAAGCGTGAGAGTACACACACAGTTCCTCTCTCCTGGTTCCTCGGCAAAAATAAAGAAGCACTGCAGGATTCCCCCCAGCAAACAGCACACTGGCAGAAGGGGCAAGTCCTCAGATCAGCAGGCCTCTTGTCCTTGGTTACAGGGTTCCTTGTCAGAAGTGATCTGATTTCATGGTTCAGGGGTCCTTCTCTTATACCCCTTTTCGGCTTTGATCCCTTTGTCCATGCCGGGGAATTTCCCAACATCCTGGGTCTGTTGTGGGTGGAGCCAGGCAGTAGCACCTGGCATATTCATTGCGCAGGGCTGGGTCCTCAGACGCCCAGCAGGAGGTGGAGCCAGCATTGACACTGGCAGGAGCAGAGCTATCGGCCTCCTGGCAGGAGGTGGGGCTAGGATCGTCCATGGCAGGCACAGAGCCATCAGCCGCTTGGCAGGAGGTGGAGCCAGCATTGTATCAGGCGGGGCAGGCTATCAGCAACTACTCTCCCCCTAAAAGTGCTATTTTCAAACCCAGAGTCCAAAAACCATCCACACCAACGGATGCGTAATTAAACCCCGAGTTCAGGGATACCAAACTCGACATTGCACCATGCTCCCCGAGCCAGCTAGGACCATAGCATTAATAATCCCGGCGGCCCATTCTAATCAATGGAGAGCAGGCTACCTCGCATTAGTGAAGAACGAAGATGGCGGTAATTCACTATTAGGACATGCCAACTTGGTCAGGCGTGTCCTACCTTATACTTACAATGCACCCTGCCCGTGGGCCTGCCATAGGGGTGACTAACATGAAGCCAAGGGAAGGTTTGAGGGGCTGGCAAGTAGGTATACTTGCGCAGCCGGCGTGACAGTACCAGACCGCACGTGGGTCTCGCAATGACCGACCCGTAGACATTCTTTTACGAGGCCGCTCCTGTGGGTGGCACAACACGTGCTGCAAGCCCACGAGTGGCATTTGTATTTACAAGCCCCGGCACTCCTGGTGCACTAGACTAGGGACAGACAGTAAACCAAATAAGCCAAACATGGATACAATAGATACATCAATTTAACATAGGGAGCATTTGCGCTGTGGCACTGATCAGCAGTGACACCGCGCCCAAAGCATATACCAGCAAAACATCGTAACACAGTGGAGGCAAACAGCAAAAATGGAGGAGAGACTCAAGCCAATGATGTCAGGTCTAACATGTGTCCCCTCCAGCTGAAATGTGGGGAGAACTACCCTTGACCTAGGGAGTCCTCATCACTAAGGCGGAAAAATCTGGACAGACCATCAGCATTGGCGTGATCGGTACCAGGGCGGTGTTCCACCGTAATATCCATCCCCTGTAGGGAAATGGACCACCTCAACAGTTTCGGATTCTCACCCCTCATCGGCATCAACCATCTGAGGGGCCTGTGGTCTGTCTGAACCCGAAAGTGAGTCCCAAACAGGTAGGGTCTTAGCTTCTTCAGCGCCCAGACCACAGCAAATGCTTCTCTCTCTATCGCACTCCACCTCGTTTCCCTGGAAAGTAACCTCCTACTGATGAAGGCTACAGGCAAGTCTCGGCCCTCTTCATTCACCTGAGCTAGAACAGCCCCCACGCCATGCTATGAAGCGTCCGTCTGGACAATAAATTCTTTCGAGGAGTCGGGTGCCTGGAGTATAGGTGCTGTGCACATTGCAGTTGTCCATGGCAGGCACAGAGCCATCAGCCGCTTGGCAGGAGGTGGAGCCAGCATTGTATCAGGCGGGGCAGGCTATCAGCAACTACTCTCCCCCTACTCTCAACGCTAATGTCCCACTCATCCCACACTGACTCATCCAGACCTGTGGAGCCACCCAGCCCCTGTCACACACACGCAAGACCAGCAGAACCCAGAAATGGTTAGACAAGAAAATAGACACTTTCTAAAAGTGCTATTTTCAAACCCAGAGTCCAAAAACCATCCACACCAACGGATGCGTAATTAAACCCCGAGTTCAGGGATACCAAACTCGACATTGCACCATGCTCCCCGAACCAGCTAGGACCATAGCATTAATAATCCCGGCGGCCCATTCTAATCAATGGAGAGCAGACTACCTCGCAATAGTGAAGAACGAAGATGGCGGTAATTCACTATTAGGACATGCCAACTTGGTCAGGCGTGTCCTACCTTATACCTACAATGCACCCTGCCCGTGGGCCTACCATAGGGGTGACTAACATGAAGCCAAGGGAAGGTTTGAGGGGCTGGCAAGTAGGTATACTTGCGCAGCCGGCGTGACAGTACCAGACCGCACGTGGGTCTCGCAATGACTGACCCGTAGACATTCTTTTACGAGGCCGCTCCTGTGGGTGGCACAACACGTGCTGCAAGCCCACGAGCGGCATTTGTATTTACAAGCCCCGGCACTCCTGGTGCACTAGACTAGGGACTGACAGTAAACCAAATAAGCCAAACATGGATACAATAGATACATCAATTTAACATAGGGAGCATTTGCGCTGTGGCACTGATCAGCAGTGACACCGCGCCCAAAGCATATACCAGCAAAACATCGTAACACAGTGGAGGCAAACAGCAAAAATGGAGGAGAGACTCAAGCCAATGATGTCAGGTCTAACAGCCATAATAGCCACTCTGGTCAGAATCAATATTGTGACACCATGAAAATCAGGCAACAGAATGCTGAGGATCCAATAGAGTCACATGGGAAGAGTTGACTTGGGGTTGAGGTTTCAGTCTTAAATGTATCTAATCCATGAGACCATCCTAAGGAACACCATAATAAATTTAAATGCAAAAAAAACATTATATAAAAAATATTTTTTACAGAGAGAAAAGGGAAAAAGTGCTGAATAGCACAAGTGCAACAAATCTTAAAAGTAGTCTCCCAGAAATGTCTGTTTACAAAGAAGTATTAAAGCTCTATACTCACAAAAAGAATCAGAGATGCTTAGACTTACTGTAAATCAAATAATCAGTAAACTAAAGGTGAACATAAAAATTAGAATTAGATTTGAAACAATATTGATTTCTGATATAGGAACTCACCTATATTCAGAAATGAATCATGTAAGGAGTGGCAGAAACATCAAATCCTAGCTGGGAAAAACTCTGAAATGGGGGTGCAAACAAACTGTGTCTAACATCAATGAATGTCCAAATTTAGTGAGATTCATCTCTCACTGTCATTGATAGGACAGCTGGGTGATGCAAATTATTTTCGAATGCCTTCTCATAAATGATTTCCTTGTTAGCGTTTAACCTTTACTGCTACCCATGTGTACCGCAATGAAGCACTTGCCCACAAGGATAGCGTAAGAAATTGGGTTATTGGTTAAGGGGGATGAAAACCCAATCCTTGTCAAGGTGGACCATAAAAGTCACGAAATTAAGCTGTGCTTAACCCTCCGGTAGCTTGGGACAAAAGCAGTCTGGCTTAACTTAGAGGCACAGTGTAGAGTATTTATGCAGCACACAAACAGTAAAAAAATGAAAATGCAACAAAATTCAGAAGAATAAAGAAAATGTTACCAAAACTAATTATATCCAGTTAATAGAATCAGAGTTTAAATTTTTAAAGTTTTAGTGACATTTAGCGCCTAAACGATCAAAGTGCCAACCTCGGTTATCTGGTTACGCGAGACTGGGGCAAAGTCAAAAGTTAAGGCCAACCATAATGGAGCATGGGTTGGATACAAGACGTGGATCGGGCCGGTTTTCAGCTTACCTTCAGACTTAGAAAAATGTTGAAGAAAAAGTCAAGGAGAAGGAGGATTGCAGTGGGGCAGGGCAGCTGGCTGTGTCCGTGGGAGAGTTGTCGCTGGGGAGCTGCTGGGAATAGTATTGGTGAAGCCGTTGGCGATAGCAGAAAAAAGCTCAGAGTGGGAACATCAGGATATTCAGGCCAAGAAGGCTGTCAACGTTGATGGGGAATCAGCCGCTGCAGACCCTGGTGAAGACTTTTCCTGTGGAACAAGTTTGCACATTGTAGCGATAGAGGTCTCCACGAGGCCAGACATCGTGGCTCAGAGGCCTGGCTAAAAAGGATTTGCTACTGTGGTGAAGAACGTAGCTTGAGCTCCTGAAAAGTCAGGCCAACTGGCTATGCACCTTAGGCAGATGAACAGGCAAGTAGGTTTGGGTCTTTTGTTGGTTCTCGAGGAGGTTTTTAGTGAAACTTGTTTTAAGGGGCCAATTACGATGTCGGCAGAAAGCCTCCTACTGACATTTGGAATCTTCTTGAACATGTCGGAGCCCTTCCAGCTGACTCGGTCAATTTACAATCTGCCCGACCGATTTGTTAAATTGCACTATCATTCAGACTTGGTTTCGACTGGCTCTTGTAGAATTTGTGTTGGTTCGAACCGCATCGTGAACCTCTATGGACAGTGTTTCCAGCCTCGCGATTACGATACCGATTTCCAACAGCCTTTCCGAGTTAGCATGTCTGACATGGAAAGACTGCCTGAAAGTGACTTTTGGGGCCCCTAGCAGGGCCTCCTTCATCCTGAGGCCTCCGGTTAGGGGCCGGGGGTGTACCTAAAAGACCCCCTGTAAATCCCTGCACTGCGTGGCAGGCATCATGAGTTGCCTGCGATAGGGTGCAGAGTTTTACACACACACACAGCAATTCATCAATGGAACCTATGTTGTCGGGTGGAACACAAGCTCACATAGGAAACAATGGGACTCTGACTGAACAGTATTTTGTCGCATCATAATCAGGTGGGCGAAACTGCCGACTGTGAGTCGATCCGTCCCTATTCCGAGATGGTGTCAGGCAGAAAGTTCCTGCACGACATCGTAATCAGCCCCTAAGTCCCAAGTTTTAGGGTTAGGCAAGTGCAGTACCACCAACACCACTTCCAGAGGTCTAGGACCGGGGGCCACACTTGAAAGGTAAGGACTACTCCAGCAGAGGCCAGGTGCTTGGTTCAAGGCCTCAAGAGCTGTTATGTCCCTGTAGTTAACACATTGGAGGTGAGCCAACTAGACCTTAGAGTCAAGTCTGGTGCTCCTGTGTTCAAGAAGATGGTCCAGTTCTCCTTCAAGCAGGAAAGTAGTCCTTCAAGCAGCAGGACAGGCCTCTGGTAGCCAGGCTATCTTTCTGAAGACTAAAACGGTTCCAGTAGTGCACTAAAAAGGTGTTCTGAGGTCCAGTATGTATACCTGTGCCCTTTGAAGTAGGTCGATTCCCTATACTACCCCCACATCTGGTTCTGGAAAGCGCTTCTTTTCAACTGCCAGTACCTCAAGATGTCTGGAGCAATAAAAAACTGGGGTGACAAAAGACTAGTGTTATGTTCCATTGTGTGTGCTGGAGCCCTTTGAAGTGTAAGTGGGGCAGGGAACAACTCAAACCCCAACCATCCTGTGCCCTGAGTCTCTGCCATCTGATTCCCCCCTGAGTTTGTGCTCTTTGTCTCATCTCTTTAGAAGGGTGTGCCCTGGTGACTGAGCTGATAGCCCCTTTAGGCAGTGATGGGCCAGCTCACCTTTTTACTTTGTTTCAGGTGTGGTGGTTCTATTTGAGGGCTGTCTGCTATCTTTGGCCTTTAACTGGCATTTCTTTTCATACGGTACCCTTCATTGCCATCAGGCTGCCCCTTTGAGTCTATAAATGAGCGCTGCTGACGGACAACATGACTAATGGCATTGAGGTACAAACATCGGTAGTGTGGATTCCCACTGCTCCTGGCAGAATCAGAGTGCTAACTTCTTTCTGTGTTTGATTTCTTTTTGTTGATGCGGCATGCGCTATTCTGTGAGGGCTCACTCAGCAGAGTTCTTGCCTGTCACATCCCAGTTCTGGCAGGGGCATCTGTGGGGAACGGGCTGCAGCACTTCAGCTTCCTCTTACGCCAAGTGTCCACTGAAGTATGGTGGTGCTCCCAGTTTGCGCTGCTGCGGGGGTGACCTTCGGTCTCCAGCGCCTTCTTTTTGGAGGCACCGGCTATGTTGGGTTTGGACTTGGGAGGAGGCGCAAGGTCACCCTCCTCTTCCCTTCGACGACAGCAGGGCGCTGGCCCTCTTGCCTCAGAGTGTAAGATGTGAGGCTTTCTTCTATGCAGAGATGGGCGAAAGACACTAGGGGGCGCTCAGCTATCACCTCCCGAGTACTGTGGTGGCAAACTTCCACTAGGGGGTGCACAAACTTTCTTCACCCATCACAGACTTTCCTTGCCTTGCGGACCCCTGCTTCCAGTGCTGCAGATACATGGGCTAGTGGGGGAGACGGGTGCAGGTTTCTCTGGGCTAGACTCAGATTACATTCACAGCCCCGGTCTCTGCTACAGCATGGAAGACCGGGAGCTGTTAATGCCTCTTTGTTCCGATTATCTCTTCCCAGAGACCTGAGCCTGGAGCACCACACTCGGAGTACTCTAACCCTCTGATTAAGCCGCTGTGGGCATTATGTGTCAGTGCAGCAGGCCTCTCTCCCTTTCACTGCTTTCACTGTCTAGGGTGAGGTCATGGGGCCACTGCAGGCTCTTATCATACTGGGCGGCATATGCTTTGCAAAGTGTTTGTTCCGTCTGGGCTGCTTCTTATAGTAGGGGGCTCGCAGTGCCCAGGTGCCTTGTGCGTTGAAGTCACACTGCACTAGCTCACCGCAGCTCTACTGATGGCCCTGTCTCAACTTGTGGGGCAAGGGCCTCCTACAAATAGCAATGCTTTTGCTTCTCAGCGCTGCCTACCAACTCATGAATTGCTCCAGCAGAAGGATAGCAGTATTTGCGGCAAGGTGTTGGAGGAAAACAGTCTCAGTATCCTCCCTCAGATGAGGAAATGATCACCATTTTCTTGGGCTGATTAGACCTCTTCCCTGGGCAGACAGTAGAGGCAGCACAGATGACATATGGCCAGGGACTGCCGGAGGACCCCCACCATTCTGTTAACCAACATTATTAAACAGGACATGAGAGGGATTTCTTTGGAGGCGGGGGGTTGTCAACCCCCCGAAACGTACAAATAAATCAAAAATTGAAATAAACAATATTTACACAATTACGCAGAAAACATTCCATGACATTCAATTATAATTGATATATACAGATATCAGATGGCTAACCTTTAAATACTTCTAGTACAAGGTATTTCCTATCCGAATCTAACGGAACAGTCACATTATACAATATTTGTTTTCTACGTATCCTATTTGGGCCTACGGCAAGGTCACTAACTGGTGTCAGATCCTTATCATGCGCAGAGGGCCCGTTTACCGTGGGGGTACACCCTCTCCCTGGTTACCCCCGTATGCCCTATTAATCACGCCCTCCTGTCGGAGAGCGCATGCGCAGAGGGCCCTTGTACCAAGGGGGTACAACCCTCCCCGGTTACCCCCTATGCCCTATTAACCACGGCCTTACGTCGAAGTGCGCATGCGCAGAGGGCCCGCTTACCGTTAGGATACTTCCGCCCCCCGGTTACCCTCTTACACTCTATTAACTCCATTAAAGGGGCCCTTGCATCTCTGCGCCATTTACTGGCGTCATTGTGCACGTGAGGGGTGGCCAACCAGCCTAGAGAAAGCGTGACTCTACCCTCCCCCGCACCATGTAGCCAACAGGCTGTAACTGCCCCTGGAGTTTTAGGAGAGACAATTTGTCCCTCCCTTTGGGCAACCCCATTCGAGAATGGCGCCGCCCCTTAAGGACCTTAAATTAACTGCTCACCAATCATGACCTTACTGCCACAGGCCAGCGTAGTTGACCGACTATCTGGCCCCCCTACCCTCCTACACTGAAAGGTCATGCCCTATCCTTGAAATTCATAAACCTAACTGTTATATTTTTTGTAGTCCGACTATCAGGCACTACCAACCCACTGAAAGGTCATGCCTTGTCCCTATATGCCACTAACTAGGCAAGAAGATTATCTGCGATGGTTTCATCCCCCGTTGTGGTCAAATGAACGCCGTCTTTTAAGAAGCACGACTCCCCCCAGATGCACCCTTGGGCTATGGTCTGTAAGTAGCCAGCCCTGGCTAGCCTCACCATTTTTGTTAATAGGTATTTGCTTCCAGTGGCACAATGGCCTCACAGATTCGCTTCCCCTATTGGAAGCTCTGGAATGTCCGCACCTGGGTGTACCCCGGGCACAGACATGTCGACCCACTCTTCTACCCACGCTCCCTGGTGTACCTGTTCCTTTCACCCCCCCACCCAAGTGCATGATAGATATGCTAGGGCTGTCTGATCCAGGGAAATTACACCTGCCGCCATGCGGCCACCAGATGGGCCTATTTGCTGGCCTCACGCTGCGCCTGATAAGACACGTAACTCCCAACGCTGACACCCACGGTTGGTGCAATTGAAAGGCTACCCGGGGAACCACAGGCCCCCAAAATCTCCCACTGGCATATCGTGAAGTCTGTGAACCACCTACACCCGACCACTACGCTCTGCGAAATGTTGTGTATATTCCTACCTCCTTACTATGGAATATCCCCACCACGCGTGTCTGCTACAATGGCAACTGGGAGCTCGGGCGCCGTAAAGGCGGAGTACTGCTTCCCGACAAGGGGTGCTGAGGTGTTGCATACGCCTATTACTCCTGAGTTTGGCCAAGCTTGCAAGGCACACCCCTGTGATCTGCTACATTACTACGGCTGGCACCACCAATTGGTAACCTACCGATATACTACCATGACCACGGTGGCCCTGCAAGCACAGGCGCCGTTACTGTAGGAATACTGTTTCCCGATAAGGAACATACCGCCATATTATGTGAAGCAACATACTGCTACATTACTGTGGCTAGCACAAACCTACAGTTAACACAGCAATAAATAATCAACCCAGTGTTGGCACCTCTCGAACCCTTGATCGATCGCCCTTCACACTTGATGCCGTTGCTTGTCACTCCCGTTCTGGATGTACAGGTCCCCCTTGGCTGTCCACCTCTTGCAGTTGTTGCGGTGTGGAGCACTTCCCAGGTACCCGCCATGGATTCGGTCATACATAAATGAAAAAACAAACACAATTAGTGTTTCTGAATTCCTGACGAAAGATGCAGTAAACATGCCCGTATTACATTGCTGTCACATGCTAAGCCTTAGCTAAGATGAGCACCAGATGCATTCCCATCAAACTTGCACCTGCGAGTGTCTAGCATAGCGTCAGTTTGTGTCACATGCGGGGCATTTAAATTAGGCTTACCATGAGGGTGCCTGGTAGTATGACCTTTAGTAAAGAATAGACCTGGAGTATACCGTGAATACAATAGCACCTTCCTGACTTCTTCCGGACAGTACGGAGTGTGAAGTGCAGTGAAATAGCGCATTCATGGTTACAAAAAGGTATGCTGCAGTCGCGAAGCTTCCTTGCCAGGCCGATGCTATTGGTATTCCCAAAGTCTGTCAACACATATGTGTACGCGTGTACCGTGTGACATAACACCCCTTCCCAAGAGCTTACGTGTACCAGCACATGGTGCCTAGGTCTTCAGCCACAGGCACCAAATTAACACCCCCTCCCAAGAGCTTACGTGTATCAGCACATGGTGCCTAAGGCTTTAGCCACAGGCCCCAAATTCCCATGTACTGCCGCAACTGCGCGCAAAGATACCCTTGAAGGAGTGACTACAGGGCCTGGGGTGTACTGTTTTGATGCCAGCAGTGTTGGGAGTGTACCTGAGTAACCCTCCCCGAGGCCATTGCCAAGTAGGCCTGACCTCCCCACCATGTAAAGAAATCGCTGTAATATGCTAAGCATACCTTCGTCAGTACGTAATGACCCTATGTAGAAACCTGGACCCACCCCAGAGGTAACCTATATGTAAAGAAAAGAAAATTCGGGCCATCTTGGCAATTCACTGACTCCGTGAGCTGACCCTAAAATGATTGGTCTTAAAACACATTTTACAGGGACACCCCTGTGGGTGGCACCCACGGTGGTGCAAGCCCACCAGCAGCCTTTGGCTTACAGCTATGGCACCCCCTTATAGTGCCGTATCTATAATGAATCAATAGCGCTTTCATGGTTACTTAAGGAAGGTACGGAGTATAAATTGGAGTGCGATAGCGCATTCATGATGACTTAAGGTATCTTCCATTGCCCTTATTACAGATTGCCCCCCCCCCCAAGTTCGTGCGCATGAGGAGGGGGCCTCCTCTCTTGCCTTCAGATCTATACCTGCATTGAAATCGTCAATATACCTTCAGCACGCACAGTCTGTAAATATGACCCTAAGGGTACGATATAAATCAAGCTCATCCAGACAAAACATGGTGGTCTGTATCACTGTATGATGTGTCTTAGAGTATACCCAGCTGGCAGCCTTCCTACAAAACCTCACTGTGCTAATGTGCCTGGTGTACACAAGGAATATGTATGTTCCTACCCTCAGTGCACCCTACATAGTCTACCACGTTCAGTATGCGCATCATGCCCAGTTTTAACCTGTCCAAATAAAATTACCATACAGTGTATTTGCTTGTACTCACTGTGGGAACACATTCGGACTAACCCGCCACAGGCTATATCGTGGACCCAGCAGCTGGTATACCTAGGCGGTCTCGCATCCGAGTACTAACCCTGCTCGACCCTGCTTAGCTTCCGAGATCGGGCGCACACAGTATGGTATGGCCGTTGTTGTGCCAATATAATATTAATAAATGCCGAATTTCCTCTGCCTAGTAATTACACGTAATCTCGTGGAATTTTGTTGGTAATTGAACGTGATTACTCTACTTGCAATCACACGAATCACGGCCATCCCTAATCAGTATGTTATGCTAAACCGAAAAGACAGTGCTATGAATTATCATCCCCAGTCAAGCTTAGCCCACCCTAGACATGCCATTTACCAAAAAAGCGGCAATGGATTCTGATTTCCGCCATGCTATGTGACAGGCCATAAATGTGTTCTTTTAACAGCAGTAGCTGCTGCTAAATAAAATGCAACGTGGGGCTGCTTTTATGAAGATGAATTTAGCTATCGATCACCTGTGCGTGGGGAAGCTGCCCTAATTTCCGACTTTGTTTTCCTGCCTGGCAAAGTCACAAATTCAATATTGCAAAATGGGTGATGCGTCACATTTCCCACCACTGTTTGTAACAGGAATGTATGACAGAGGTGGGTGGCCTCTGTATTGCATTCCCATCAGTGACTTTGAGAATACATTGCTACCTGCCCACTGTGCGGCCCTATGTTATTATTATTATGTTTCTTATATAGCGCCTGAATCGACCCCCGAAGGGGTATCTCCGCGCTTGCCTTGGGAACCCGTCCTGGCTTTTCCCTGTGAGATAGCCCCTACAGGGCATCCCCAAGGTGAAAGCCAGGCATCCCGCCGCGGGGGGGGGGGCCGTTGTGGAGATTAAGCAAGCTTAATGCCCAGAGTTGCAGAGTGTGAACCCATGATTAGGTCAGGCACCGAAGCGAGAATTATCGAGTCCATGGACATTTGAGCTCAAGACCCTGCCGCGTCGGGAATTGAACCCTGGTCCCGGGTCTGACCTCTGCTTCAGGGTCTGCCTGCTCTAACCAGTGAGCCACACTTCTCCACTATGTGTAGAGATCAAGCTGTCTTCCCGCCAGCTATACATCATCGGTAACACTATGGTCATTCCGCAGTTTAATGCCATTCGTCTCTCTGATAATAAAACAACCTGCTGAGCCAGCATGCTGAACATCAGAATTTTTTGTTTGCTCACTACATGGGCTATACCGCAGGATCTCTAAAGGCAGCGCAGTATTTTAGATCGAGAAGCACATACGTGTAAAATCGGTTAATAAATTCCATATACAGGAAAACAGAATCAGCTTTTATGCACAGCACAACTATAAGGAAAATGGTATATTTCTGAGCAGTGTGATTGACCATGTTAACAGCGGTGAACATCCACAACTTCTACACCCATGGTCTTCAAGTATCAGCAGGCAAAAAAGAAAATGTTTGCTCAGATGTTTGAGGAAATAGGAGCCGTATAACGCTGCAATTATATTAATAAGAAAACACTTGTGGCAACAAGGGCAAAATCTTTCCATTGGCAAGTCTCATATATGCACGGAAACCAGTAAAGCAGTGAAAATATCAACCACTGCTTGTGTCAATGACTAGTCTGTAAATATCGAAAACGGATTGATATGAGGAGTATACTTAAAATGATGTCCATGCAACAACTAAAGCCAAAATGTAGGCCCAAACATTTATAATGATCCCTTGATGTTATCAGGTGGCACCTATTTTAAATTATTCAAAGGGTACTAAATGTCCCTTTCACAAACAGCTGTGATGCCACTTAAAGCGCATTATTAAACTTGAGCTAAAAATAGCAGCAGTATCAATAAACTACAATTGCCCTACATCATTATTCGATGAATACAGTAAAGTTTCCAGAGACATAGTCCATGTTTTGGTTAGGCTGAGAATCGTATTTAAGTGCAGAGAACCCTGTGTCACATCCAAGGCATGTCTAGTATTTTATGGAAGCATGTGATTTAAACTCGACATGATCCTACTGCGCTCTGAGCTTCCCTGAGGTACCTAGCAATATTAAAGCGGGCCATGTCTGTAGTTGTGTATGGCTGGACCACCGTCAGGATCAAGTAAACGGCTTCACTTAAGGCGTTAAGGAAAGCCCTCACTCACCACCTAGTGATGACATGCTTCATCATCGGGCCCCACAAAAGAGACAGAGTGTCTCTTTTGTGTGCTACGACGCCAAATTTTACTACGGAGCGGGTTGGTGAGTTCAGGCAGTGTTGTGTAAAGAAAACTAGTGAGTGATGGATGGTTAAAAATAGTCCGTAGTATATCAAAATTGACTTTATTTTGGAGATCACTAGGGACAGGTTAGTTAAAAATTATGTGTAGGAAATTCGTCCACAATTAATTAAGTGGTAGTTTCCTAGTTATCATTCGACATGTTTCAGCCACGAAATGGTATGAATTTACCTAGCATTCATCAGGACTTCAGCGTGTACTAAACCCTGGTGGAATGGACTCTCTAAGGCCCACCCTTACCTAGGGACGTGTCGAGGGTAGATGCAGGTACACAGCGGGTGCCGAGCGTCGAGGGAGGTGTGCCAATTACGTTCCCACCCCCCTCCTGTGACCCATGGTGTGAATCCTGAACACCACAAAAGTGCAGAAACTGAAAAGCCGGAATCCTCCTAAACCAGGAGTAATTAGGAAGACAATATTTTTTCCTAATTTTTTTGCACATTACACTTTTTTGTTAATTTTCACTTTCAATAGGTGTTGAGTGAGGCCTTTTCTTTACGCCTTAAGTGAAGCCGTTTACTTGCTCCTGACGGTGGATCAATACTACCATTAGACACTCTTTTCTTGTTTATTGACTAGTACCGGGGAATAAGAGTGTCACACTACTCTCCCTGCCTCTCTTTTTGTTTGGACGTTGTGTATGGCTGCCCAGCCGAGCAAGCGGCCACATGTATGAGTTTGTATCCCTCCAGGCGGCCTGAAAGCAGTCACTATAACACAGCAGCGCAAAACAAGTAAGTAGTAGCATTGTGCTAATTCATTAAATTACCTAACGGTGAAACATAACGCACTAGGCATGTTTAACCTCAGTAAGCGTTATGAGGGCGAAATGCAGCATGAAAGAAGACGGTATAGGATAATTACACGAACGGAGAACTGCTCGGGCTTTCTTCATGGTAAGGAGACACACACAACCTATCCCTGGAAGGCCCATACTGGGTCACCGCCCCAGCCCAGAGGTGCGCCTCGATGCTCAAAGCTCAACAAATCTCACTATCACTCTGCGAGCTGCCATGCAGAGCCATGCACACACTGAGACAATCCCTCTTTACCCCGTTCAATAGTGACACCAAGAGCACCACAACACTCACCCTTCCGGTGCAGAACAGGGCGATCACCCTGCGAACACGAAATCCCCCGATTCCGACGGTGGCTGAAACTCCGATGGGCAAGCATGGAGCCCGTGGCAAACCACCTCCAGCTCAATTCTCCCATGGCGCGCCAGGAACTCCTCGCCCAACCTCTTCTGTCTGCCGGACCCCAAGACAGCAGCGCCAAATGCCCTGCAGAGGAGAGAAAACAAAAGTATCTCCCACAGGGATTCTTCGTCGGAATGCTCCTGCAGACGCGTCAGCCCAAACGTGCTCCGACAGCTGCTTTGCCTCGTGTCCCGCCGCCGTGCTCACCACGCCGATCCTTCCACCCTGCTTCCACCGTCCACCGGTGTCGCTACACCATCGCTACAATGTTGTTGACCTGGAAGGAAATAAAAGAGGCAAATTAAAAAATTACAGCCCCATAGCGGCGCTGCAGAAAAAGAATTACAGCCTCCTAGAGGCTGGAAGGGCAGGCCGTGGCACGCAGGAGTCAAAGAGGCAGACTCTCGCGCTCCTCGGCCTTTTAACCCCTCATCTGCCAGGCTGGATCTAACCGGCCTGGCCTTTGCTCCCTCGTGACCCGGAAGTGACTCAATCACTTCCGGGTCACCAGGGGAATCAGAGTCCTCCAGGTTGGGGCTCGCCTGCCGCATCATGGTGACGCGATGGGGGAGCTCCCCACTAGCTAGTGCGGGTAGCGGGTTGGGGGCGGTGCGCCCCGCCATAACTGCGGCGGGGCCGATGTCGGCCCCGCCTTTTCCATATCATCCTTAGTCACAGCGGTGGCCTGCAGAGAGGCATGGTAAGTGAGGCCAACTCCCTTGTCACCAATGTGATATTCTATGCCCTTTGCCTACATGCTAAATAAAGGACGCACAGACACTTTGTTTAACGGTACTGAACTGGCCCAGGGCACAATCTTTTTTAGCAGGCGTCACGTCACTTGTGTTGTGTTGAATGAGTGTTGGTGGGGAGAGACACGCCCAAGGGGAGTGGCTGAAAACAGCTACATGTCTGGCAGGACTCTAAACTGGAGGCTTATTTGAACATTCTGGTCTTGAGGGCCATTCCGAATTTCGGAGGTGACATAATGGCCAGGAGATGCGTGGGAAGGCTTTTCCAGGTGAATGAATGAATGAATGAATGAATGAATGAATGAATGAATAACTTTATTGTTTGGTTACTTAAAACCATTACATTAAGACCAAGGTATAAAAGTTAAAAAAAAAAAAAATTAAAACCACAAAATTTCTGTGGACAAGCATTTATGAGAAGTTCCCATAGTTCATGAGGGGACACGCAGTCGGGGACCTGTGAGTGCCACCAGGTATCCCACGACGGAGTCTCTATTCCTGCGTGGCCTTGGCGGCTAGCAGTTCGTGCCGAGTTTTTTGTATAAATTTTCCAAATGAGGCCATCTGTTTTACTATGCTCAAGGTGTATAGATGATAGATTGCTTACTTGGCTGTGCGTGTCCCGGCGGCCCTAAGAATGGGCCTAAGGTAAAGGGTGCGGGGTGCACGTAGGGCAGGACAACAAAATAGTAAGTGGGCCAGTGATTCTCGTTTGTAATTACAGAGTCTGCAGTCTCGAGCACCTGTGCCTGCATTTTCCGGGTGATATAGTTCTTACAGCGGCAGGGGGTGCAGTCTGTAAGCAAGAATCTTGCAGAGAGCTGGGAGGCCCACAGCCTGCGTGAGATGGTTTCGAGGATTGTGCACGGTATGGGGCAGGCATAGGGACTCATGGAAGGCTCTTTTCGTGAGGGACTCCAAGTCCATGTCCCGGGAGCATACGCGCATTTGCTTCTGTATCGCGTATTTGATGGTCGAGTAGTTAACAAAGTCTGGGTTCCACGACTCGATCGCCAGATTCAATTGTGTCCTGGCTTCTTTGATGGTAGCTGACCAGGGATTCCCAGGTTCGATGAATATGTGTTTCAGGACGGCCTTCATTGTGTTGTCGCGTGCCGCGGTAGTCAAGTAATAATATTTACTTAGGGCTGCCATCTCTTCCAGAGTTTGTTGATTGAGGGAGAATTCCAGATGGATTAGAGTGTTTCTAGTGCATTTCGGTAGTTGGTACAGTCTCTTGTATGCCCCACAATGATTTTTTTCCAGCTCCTTATTCAGTTTGCCTGGATACACCTGTTGTGCGTAATTAAGGGCCGGCATTAACTTGGCCTTGAGGACTCTTTGGATGGCCATTGCTGTTGGGCTGTATATGAGGGCTTGTAGTTTACATAGGGCAAAGGTCAGACACACATATGTACATTGTGCAAGACCAGACTGCCTTCAGGCAAATGCTGGTAAGCGAGTAACTGTAGTCGGTTGACCCTGTACCCCTTGCAGTCATGGGTGCATCCAAAAAGTGAATGATACTACAGAAGACTAATGAATGAAGAGGGGTGACTGAAGGCACATGTAAATCATTATGTATTTTTATTAAAAACACAAGGTCAGCCCTGCCAAGTACCACATATCAGACGTTAGACTTACCCATTTTAATGTGGTGGTCCGCATCACCGCATTAAAATGCATTATCACGCATTTTAAGCGCCTTGAATACCGGCGTCTGCTGACCCTGGGTGAACTAAGCAGGTAGACTGTTGGGCGCCGGTGTGATGGAAACTGCAGCGCACATGCTGCAACACTGGCGATCATGCTGCTGTACTTAGTTCTATGGTCGCACAATATACGGAAAGATGTTGGTACTTTTTATATTTAGTTGCCGCAAATGTAGTGCAGATTAAGTTCCACCAGGCAAGCTCAGAGCTGAGTGAGGATCCGACAACTGGGCTGAGAGACCGGCAGAGAGCCCTCAGAGAGCAGCCTAGCACAGCACAAGTGCAGCATCCAGCCAAGTCCACTAGGCCTCTGTAAGCACCACAGTTGTCAGGCGCCTGCCCTACAGGTGACCGACTGGCCCTATGCTACCTAAGAACCTAACCAACAGCAATTTCGGTTTAGCCAGGCACTGCAGCAAGAAGGACTTTGGGTGTCATAGGTGAGATTCCAACAGAGCACTGAAGTGCCATGGTGGTGATGCCCGAATCTGGGAGCGGGGTCAAAGACATTATCGCTTAAAGAACAAAATATTCTGTAACTATTTTGGTCTTTGATGTTTATTGCTTAATATCATAGAGACACAATGGTTTTAAAGTAGAAATGGGTAATAGGTTAGTGAACTTGCATTCCAGGTGGTTTGTACAAGTTACAAGATCTTTTTAGAGCTTCTCATTGCTCAAAAGTGTAACATTTCTGATAATTCCGTTCACTTCATTGCTTGTTATCTTTCGACGAGAAAGAGGCACTCTGATTGCACACATTTCATTGTTGAATGTCACTCATAAGTACACTGTAACCATGGAAATGTCACACATAAGCAAGCAGAAACTTGCCAGGCAAAGTCCCGGCTAACGCTCCAATGTATTTCATAGGTACGTCCTATTCTCGTCTCTAGAAAATTCTTCCTTGCTGAGTCTCCACTCTCTTCCTCTGACTGTTACCTGTTGTAAGATCGCGAGCGTCCCTTCCCATCCTCCTTTTACCCTACAGTAGAGTATTCTCTCTAACCCAGTAGTAGCAGTAGCTAAACAGTTCAAACATAGCATCATTGAACAATTTCCAGATTCCCTCTTTGTTGACCAATTCCGTAAATGGCGCCTAGGGAAGATTAAAAATGACTTCCTTTTCTTCACTAGTGCATCCCTTTTTTTCCAATAGAATGCGCTAAGAAGTTTCACTCACTTTGCTCCTCCTCCTTATATCTAAACATTAGGCGGCTCCCTCGGCAGCAACGCGCCGTCCCTAAACCGGAGAAACGTAGCGGCTATTTACATCTACATCTAACGGTGTGTCTATGTAAGAGACTTCCTGACGCCACGATACCCATAGGTCATGTGCTATTGTATATATTTATTATTCCAATTGCCTACTAGGTACCTCTTCAAAGATCCGCTGTTCTGCAGATGCCAGCAGTTTTTGCGGACCTATACCTTCCAGACTCACCGCTTTTAAGTCCTTTATCAATTAATGGTGTGTATAAATCATTAGTAATCATACCTTGTATTACCGAGAAATTAATGGCCGTTATGTATACTTACTACATTATCTTACTTTAGGGATGCCTGCTTGATGTTGCCAAAATCTCCAAAGTATAGCGGTCCTTCATTCATCCTTCCGTGTTAAACCCCTGCGTAGTGGAGCCTATTTTTTGGCATACAAATCCAAAGATTCAGGTAATAGAACCGTGAACATTACCCATTGTCTGGTCTAACAAACTGACGAGGACTATTTATAATCAGAGCTCATTTATTACTTACCAGATCCCTGATTCCCTGAAAATACAATTAATGCGTCTTTGCTCTGGGGAACCTTCTGAATACCATTTCAGGTAAATCGAAGTCTTGTACTATCCTAATATAAACTTAGGCCTAACCATCTTCATAAATTGAATAATACTATAGTAAGATATTGTGAGTTAAACAATGATAAACTCTATTAAGTTAACACAAACATCGAGGTATATATATACAGAAAACTCTTTATCCCAATTTTAGGTCCTGTATTGTAGCACCAGTTTTGAAGGAATATTAGAAAATATCTTTCCAAAGATGCAAGACATCCGGGTTTGAGCCTCTAAATCGTTTCCAACCAGAAATTTACAATAGGTAAAACCAGATTTAACATCGTGTATCCTAGGCGCAACAATGTTTAGTTAAGACTAACCAGATACTACCTTATACCACCGTTGTTTGCTCTTATTTACTTTATGCTTGCCTCTATTGGCTTTTAAGGTTCTAGAACTATCAAAAATCCTCATTTCTTCATCTTGTTTAAACTTATTCCCTCCTCCAGCTAAAGGTTGGGCTCCATAACATCGTAGCCCCTGACTGCCAACCTGATTTACAATAACTTTTCCTGCTCTTGGTCAACATGTGTCCCAGAATGACTGTATGTTATAATGCAATTTAATGTGAGATATGAAAGATGCAAAATGTTTTCTTGATTGGTTACTTAGCTCAGGTTATCTAATTGCCTTTCACAGACCTCACCTTACCGGGAGTCTGGTTTAGGGAGTGTCCTTAGGTAATTTGGTACTGCACACCTTCAAAATGGCAACCACATAGACATCAGACTAAAGAGAACAATCATGGTCTAACTTCTGTTTTTAAAAAAAATGTATTAAAAGGTTAAATGTCTTGACAAATTTAATTGTTATATAGAAAAATACTAAGGCACTGTGTTTTATTTCCAGATCATTATCTTCTCCCCTCCCAGTCAACAACTCCCAGCCCTGACGAAGGTGTGGCCCACCCGGCCTGTCACCGAAACGCGCGTCGGCTCGTGTCTCCAGAAATACGGCATACTGTGTTGCATTAATTAGGGGCCGTATTAAGATTATTTGTCTGGAATAATATTCTGTTCTATGCCACATATTTACCATCTATGTGTGGCATACACCAGAACGATGGGAATGCATGGAAGAATGTTAGTGGAATGATAGAACTTTAGGCAGGATTAATTTTGAGAATTTGAGAGAATGAAAGTATGACTGAAGTGTGAAGTGTTACTGGGTAGGCCTCAAAGTAAAATGCATCTTTGTCACTTTTATCTTTTCCCAATCTCGTATGTATGTTGTGCAATATTCTTATAATAATCATGTGTTATTTATGTATATAAATGTTTTCTACATCAGATCTAAAAGTGTATATATACAAAAAAAAAAATACATATATATTAGCTAAAAACCTTCTCCTGCATATATTTGGATTGAGCTAATTTTGTCTTGTGCAGTGCCAATTCCTAGGTTTATCACCCCACATATATTGGGATCCCAGCTTCGGGACCAACACATCAATTGGCGGGGTACGTCCTTTGTTCTTTGTTCCATCCCTTCCTGGTCCTCCAGCTTCTCCAATTCCCTCAACATATGCTCCTCCTCTTCTTTCCCGCATGAGAAGCGGTTAAAAATGTCTCCCTCCGCTCGCTTTAATGACTTTCTCACCAATACACTTTATAACAATGGCACTGTCATGATCCAAGCTTCTGACTCCTGTCTCTCTCTCTCTCTTTGACCACATCTTCCACTCCCTTCGTCCCACCCCTGCGACTACTATCTCTCTAGATTCTTCCTCTAGCTTGTCTTCTGTCTCCCTTTCTCCCCCTTGTCCCCCACACACTCCTTCAGACCGCTCTCCCGGGAATCACAGGTCGACCCTTTATCCCCCCTTTTTCTCATTCCCTCCCCTTCCATTCTGCCACCTTCCCAACTGGACCTCCCCTTACCTCATCTGCTTTACACCCCACTTCACCTCTACATCCTGCATCTCCCTACTATTCCACTGCCTTCTCCCACTGCCTTACTCCCCTATTCCTCCCCATTTCCATCCTTTTAATCCACCTTTCTTAAAATCTGAA
The DNA here is from genome assembly GCF_964263255.1 of Lissotriton vulgaris. NCBI lineage: Eukaryota > Metazoa > Chordata > Amphibia > Caudata > Salamandridae > Lissotriton > Lissotriton vulgaris. The sequence goes on along the minus strand of NC_141695.1, from coordinate 1,297,099,950 downwards.
CTACCGATCAACTCGCCTTACCCTCCTCCCTCCCCTCACTCCTCTCCGCTCTTCCCTTTTCCTCGTACCCTCAATTCTGTTCTTACATCCCCCATCTCTTTACACCCTTCTCTCCCCCCTCTCATGCCTCACATCCCTGCCTCCCCTATTGGTAATCCCATCATCTTCCCTCACACTGATCTCACACCCCCATCTCTCCTCATCTTAACCACTTCCATGCTTGTGACAAGGTCAACTCGTCATGGGTTTTACCTGCCCTGTGCTTATGACGAGTTGTCCTTGTCACAAACAATGGGATTTTGAAAATTGCAGCACACAGCGGGAATATTCACTAGCAATGATGTGGTTACATTCCCCCCTATGCTTCACAACCCTGTTTCCCCTCTTGGTAATTCCTCCCTCTTCCCTCCTTTGACTGCTCAGTCCTTCACTCCTCCCACAACTTTCATTTTGCTCGACCCCCCCACTCTGCCTGGTGCCTTTACCCCTACATTCACCTTTCATTACCCATGGTACATGGACTGCACCCTCTCTCTTATCCCCACTCGTGTGGCCTCCCTGTGACCTCCCTCCCTCCTCTATCTGTTCAGTCCCTTCTCCTCTCATCTCACCGTATCCATGGCCTTTCCATAACCCCACTCCTTCCCCCCTCCTCCTCCAGCCATCCATTTCTACTTCTCAACTTTTTCCGCCTAGGTATGATCTCTATTCTTCACCTCTGCTCAACACCAGTAAAAATATCTCAGTAACTCCATTCACTCCTTTCTACCACCTTCTTTCCCCCCTCAGACCCTTACATCACATCTTTCTCCCCAGGCTCCCACAGCCCACTGCCCTCCTTCTCCTACTTCACTTCCTCCCTCACCTTCAACCCTCGCACCCCAACACTCTTCCTGGTCCCCCACTTCCCCCTACCCTCCTTCGCCTAGGCCACTCTCTCCCTTAACCATTGAGCAACCCTTCACTCCGAGCTCAGCACACCTCTCTCTGGAAACTAAACTTGATTCTCTCATCTCGTCCATTTCCGAGCTTGAAGCGTCCATTTCACTCCTATGTGCTAAGATATTCCCCTCCCCGAATAACCTCCTGAGGAGTTCCTTGCTCCCCTGCCCCAATAGAGCCAACCACAATCTGTCCTCCACAAACATTACCAACTTATTGGCTACCTACAAGACCATTTCCCCTACACTCGCTTCTCAATTTGCCATTCAGACCATCTCTTCCGTCAGAACTTACCACAGTGGCGGCTGGTGGAATTTGAACCTGGTGGGGCTTTAAGTAGGCATCAACGAATGGGAGCGAGCGAGCGAAGCGAGCGAGCCCGACGGCAATAAGGGGGGTGTTGGGGGGTTCTCCCCCCGCGAAGAAATTTTTTAAAAATTGGCATTTTTTGGTGCAATTTTCCGCACTATTTCTGTGATAAATGGACTGAAAAATCAGTTCTTCTAGGCATTCATAAAAGAAAACTCATACATTATTTCAGAGAATTTCTGTGTTGCCAAGCAAGACTGACTTCTGAAGAGGGCCAGGGTACTAAGCCAGGTTGCACATCCACAAAGAAACACTCTTGTAATTTTGTTCCTACCAAAAATGACGGCTGGCCATTTCCTTTTCTGCATCAGCTATTCAACGTTGATTGCCCAGTAATCTTTATGACATATTAAATAGCTACATGTATAAGAAATATCAATTTGAAACAAACATTTAATTTTTAGGAAGTCAGCAAAAGCTTTGCATTTTTGAGCAACTCAATTTTGCAAAATAATTAAGTAAATATTGTATTTAAAATAGTTCATATAGCGCTCTGAAGCCCTTCGGTCTATCAGTATTTTAGAAAACCACTAATTAAAAATAAGTTAGGAAATGAGTGTAATATGCATTGCTTATAATATAAGAAATATCCATTAAAAATCTTTCATTTATTTAAGAAAGAAAGAACAAAAACATTATTTGCATAAGCAGGCTAGGTACAAATGTTTTACTTTATTTTTAAATACTTTGCATGCCACGCCCAGGCCCTTGTGGCAGTCAGTATAGTAGAAAATGGCTACATAAAAATAAAATATGAAAATAAATAAATGTATATTTTAAGAAATATCCCTTCAAAACCAATATGATATTTGTAAACACAAACAAAATTATTTTAAATAATACTGTGTAAATTGTTTGAATGCCACTCTCAGGTCCTTGTGCCCTTCAGCCAGCACAGCAGAAAAAGTTAAACAAAAAGAAATTATGGAAATAAATAAATGTACATTTTAAGAACTTTCAAAACCAATATATTTTTAAACACAATTGATAAAATAAAAATAATATTTAAATACTTTGCATGTCAATCTCAGGTAGAAGGGTTCCTGTCCCTGTCAGTACAGTAGAAAACAGTTAAATAAAAATAAATAAGGAAAATAACTAATTGTTGTACATATAAAGACATATACCCTCAAAACACTAACAACAAAAATATTTTAAATAATATTAAAATATGAAAACAAATATATATAAATTCACAGATACATAAGCACACATATATAAATACATATCAACTGTACAGGAGTTGTATGAATATTAAATGGAATGAGAACATTTCCAACAGTACTTCCTAATGTTATCAAACAAAACAAACTGAGCTATAAACACCTGAAACTATGATCACACATCAGATTCATATTTTCTATTTATATAGAAAGTTTGCTCGTCGATCTTTAATATGAACAAACTTTTCGATTGTTCTTTTGTTGAATTCTGGTATTTCCTTTATTAGCTCTTTTTCCATTGACAGCATAGCCAAAGCATTAAGTCTAGCTTGAGTCATAGTGTTTCGCAAAAAAGTTTTTACCCTCTTTAGTGTGGAAAAACATCGCTCAGATTCTGCTGTTGTCATGGGTGTAGTAATGACAACTCCTAAGAGCTTTATGGTCTCAGAAAAGGATTTCTCTAAGTTATTTTCACATAAAAAGCTAAATAAAGCCATGGCACCACCAGTAGTTTGGCGGAAGTCTCGTCTTCCATACAGGACCGAAAGTTCTGTACTCAATCTGGCTTTGTCTAACATAGGATAGGCTTCTACCGTTTCTGCGAGTGCCTCAGCTGGGAAAGATTTGTCATGGCTTTCAAAAAGGTCACTTCGCAATAGTGTTGCACTTACAAGATGCTTTGTGAAAGCAAAGCGCTCTCTGGCATGGACCACAATAATGTCACAGACTTCTTTTGCTTCTTGGGTTAAAGTATTTATTTGCAGTCTCCGGTTTACAAATGTACATTCTTGTGGCAGTGTAGAATCCAAACTGTCAATGGATTCTCGTACTTTGGTGATGCTTGTCACAAAGTCTGTAGTAGCTTTCTGGACAGACACAGTGTCAAAGTCTCGCTTTTGCAATTGATTATATAAAATGTCTACCTGGGGCATTATTTTGAAAAAAAGAAACAGAAAGAATATAAACTCTCTATCATCTAATGTTCTACTAAATCCCTTAGCTTCACATATAGTATTCGACTCAAAATCACCACTGTTTGCAATGGTTGACATGCATTCAAGAAGATCTTCTCTGAATTCATAAATTAGCAATATTGCTCGAATATTGAAGTTCCAGCGAGTTGCAGACCCTCTTGGAAGTCTTCTTGAAACTATTTGTTCAAGAATTTCCGTCCTTTTCGGGGAACGTGCAAAAAATGCTGTTATACCACCAATCTCTGAAAAGAAAATTTTAACTCTAGATATTTTGGAGGAAGCCTGTTCCATAATTAGGTTAAGTTGGTGGGCATAGCAGTGAATATAATGTGCATTTGGGTAAACATCCCTGATTTTCTTTTGCACCCCACCTGTTGCACCACGCATGACGCTGGCACCATCGTAGCTTTGAGCAATTACTTTTCCTTTAGCACATTGCTCAGGGAAAACAATGTTTAATTCATTAAGAATGGCTGAGGCAATTGTTTCTGCAGATGAGTCTTTTAGATGTGTGAAACAATAAAATCTTTCAGCTACCTTGCAATTTCCATCAATGTAGCGGAAGACCAGAACTGACTGTGTCTTAGTAGAGACATCAGTTGTATCATCAGCTTGGATAGCTACATAATCAGTGGTTCTCAACTGCTGTATAATATAGTCTCTTATTACTTCCAGCATACAGTCCAGCAATTCATTTTGAATAGTTTTAGAAGTGCCTTTAAACACGGTGGCTGTTTTTAAATGTGTTTCCATAGCACTGTCAATGCTGGAGACAAAATCAACAAGGCCCCTGAACACGCCAGGATTTAGAGACTCTTCAGTTTCATCATGGCCTCGTAATGCTAATTCAAAGGCACCACAAAATCGAATACAGTCAATCAATTTTGATCAAATGTATCGGTTTTTATCCACTTCTGCATTATGTTTTCTTACTCCCACACGGTATGCTTCGTTTAATTGCTGTACAATGTCCGATTTTCCAAAAAGAGATAATTTTAACATATTTGTCAAATGGGATTTACAGGAATCATGTTTTTTTATTTTTTCAGCCAGATGCTTTAGGTCAGTAACTCCTGTTTTTGTCTAGGTAACTTCACCTCCAAAGAGTAAGCATGGGAAACAGAATAAAGCATTTTTAGAAGCGCTACCAGTAAGCCATTCAATCCTATCATACCATGTACTGGTAAAGCGACGTGTGTACCCCTTTCCCCTATCTTTTGTAGACTGCTCAATTTTAATTTGTGGTTTATCAGCTCCTAATGTTTTCACTTGCAGTTTATCTGCATGTGTCAAACCCAAAAATGGGTTTATGAGTAAACTGTCAACTGTGTTCATTGTGTCCAGCAATATATCAGATTGGAATTAGAAAACCTAGGCTGTTTTTTAAAATTCCCTTGGTTGAAGACACAAAAACGATATTACGCAAAATACTAAATAAACACTAATATAAATTGTCCTGCACACACAAGTAACAGCAATTATTCATCCACATCCATCTTCAGTCTGACAGGAATGCAACTGCAGCAGCACGTACAGCTGTTCCCCAAGCGGTATATCCTTGTAAATTTTTGCAGAATTTCTCCTGGGATCCTGTTAATAATTAAAATATGGTGTGAGCTTCGAGGCTAGGTGCCATAGCATGCACAACACCAGTGGTGATTGAAAAGCTTGAGCATATCAATTCAGTGATCTGCCTAGAATTTAAAGGGTGTACTTATAAATTTTGACTTGACTTTAGATGGCAAATAATACAAAACATATTGAAAAATGTCTTCAAAAGAATGAGCAATACCCTTTAAAAGGGTTCTAGGCAGATCTCTGATATATTCAGTACTCATCTGTACCCAACACAGCAAAATAAATGCATATTTTTTCAATTAAGAGTTTAACATTGCAGTTGGACCATTTTGCTATTCTACACATTGATGAAATGACCTATTTTACACACAAGACAGACTAAAATTACAGCCTATAGACAGTGCTAATCCTATCAGTGATCCTATTACTAAATGGACAACATGAAGAACTGTCACAACACATTAGATCGATTTTATATATCCAACTCACTGCACATACTCTGTGTGCAGTAAAAATATTGTGTGCAAAAAAATAGGCTGAAAAACAGTGCTGTAAAAAATATTGTCGACTGAAAAAACTAGAATGAAAATAAACAGTGGCCTAAAACATGGTAAAATGCCATGCATTATAGAGCAAAGATGAGTGTACTGGGATTAGGGGTAAGTGGCACCCTCCTAAAGTAGACAGGAGCATTTAAAATGAGGTGGGGTAAAGGGGCCGGAGACTAGCAATACATTTTAACAATTCAAGTATAGTTAGCTTTAAGGGATAGTTAGGAGATTTTAGGGTAGCACTAAGTAGTAGTAGATGGCTATAATGAATTAGAGTAGTACTTTTTTAAGCAGGAAGAAAGGATAAAATATATGGGCAGTTTGGGGTTTAAAGGGTTTAAGGGTGAAAAGCGTTAAGGGATAGTAAGGGATTATCAGGCCACAGTTAAATAAATGAAAATGTATAAAACAAATTAAAAGATTTCAAAATCAACATTTTGGGAATTTTCATAGTTTATGATGAAAAACAAAAAATGATTCCCTTGAACTTTCAACTCGCTACAAGCTCACACTCTCTGAACTGTTCTGCCAGGATAAGCCAACAGGCAGTCCTCCACACCTAAAGACCACACAGTTGGCATCCATATGCAGCTGAATGTGGACGTTTGCCGTAAATAGAGAACCATGTCCTACCTTGTGGCCTGAGATTAAGGACCACGAAGCTGAGTTTTGATCAATGTCCTGGTACAGCAGAGTCAGAACTACCACTTGTCCGCTTTTGATATCTCTCAGTACTGATCTTGAATGTGATTATATCAAACCAGTTTTAACTCCAATTTTTCATGTGCTAAAAGAATTAAAACAATAATTATTACCAGCAATTACATTGCATTCATGTAATGTTTCAAGCCAATGTGCTTCCTGTATAATAATGTTTTACACAAAACAAATAAAAATAATAAATTCAGGTGTTTTTTAATGGAATGTGCATGAGTGCAAGTGAGCTCCTGGGTCTCTGCAAGCATGGTGATGTGTGAAATTTTGTGTAGAGTTGAATATTTCTGCAAAGAAGTGCATGCCCATGTTTAAACATGAATCTATGTGAACGAATGTGTGTGTATGTTTGAGTATGTGTGCATTGCAGTGAGCACCTGTGCCGCTGGCCCGAACTCTAGAATCCTGTTGAAGTAGTGAGCAGAGGTATGGGAACACCTCATGTGACTAGAGGAGGGATGGTGAGTTAACCCCTTCCATGCGGCCGCGATTCCCCTGGTGTGCTGTAAACAACATGAACAGGGGCGGGCCGTGACGAACCCCAGCCGTCATCAGCACACGAGCACCGTAGTGCATGACGGCTGGGGTTCATCATCAGCATGGAAGGGGTTAAGGTTTTACACCGGCTACATTCAGGGGGCTAGAGAGTCAAAGGACAGATAAGCCAGTGATCATTTCCAGCAACCAGACCCCAAGGTTGAAAACTTTCAGCACCAAGGCCACTGCCACCTCTAAGTAGCCTATAGTCCATCGCCTTTCTGGAAAACAACAGTTGGCATAGGGCGACCCCTTGGTTCTACGTGGAGCACTCTCTACCAGCCGGGTCAGGAATTTTTTTCGTTTATGACTTGCGCTAACTGAAGAAAGTGTCTTACACTGTTGGAAAGCAGGCAGTTTGGCAAGAGATTGGTGATTATTTTTTCCAGGCAGTGCCGAAATGTGATTTTGGCAAGAAAATAAGTGGGACAGACTGCATGCTTTTCATGACCACGATGCACGTACTGCCAGCGTGCTTGCTGCCTAAATGCAGCTACTCAGAAAGCATGCAAGGTGGTTAGGGCCCAGGTGTGCTATAGCTTGAATGAATAAAGCATTCTAGTGTGGTGATGCGGACACCAGCACTAGTATGACCACTAATGAGTGGTACTTGACAGGACTACAAATGTGAAAGTGAACGCTCTTCAAAATTTTAAAAAGTGTATCTTTTTAACATTTGAAAGCTTTGACATTATCAAGTCAAATTATAGCACTGCACTAAGACTTCATTAAACATAGAAGGAGGGAGGGGCTGACACCTCCACCTGAATAGGGCTATGCCTATTCCAACACAAATAGCTATATAACCGCCTGTAGTGTGCCTGGAGCCAGAGAAGAAAGGGCAGGGGCCTTTTGAGGATCAAAGACAGCTGTCTTTTGTTGTCTCCCCCACTTCAAAGACACATTTGGTATTAGTACTGGACCTCGCTGTAACATCCCCAAATTGGTTCACTTTGGGGTCTGGAGGAGACTCTGCAACTATGATGTACAACGCTGCTAGGAAGGACTGCCCCTTTGTCACTTGCTTTGCTGTACTGCCTATGCACTCTGCTCAGCTATGTTGGCCTGCTCCCTGCTACCTCTGCAATGAGGGACAACAGGTCCTCTATCCTACAAGTTCCCAAGAACTTGTTAGCTTTCCTCCTGTTATGGAAGAATCAGGGCTATTTGTATGTTATTGGGCCACCAGACACACTCACATTGTCTAGCGCCTGCTGTGTTGGCGCTCAGTCACCTTTTGCTACTAGTCGTACTCGACACTGCTGTTTCTGAAGATACCGCAGCGGTGTAGACCCTTACCCTCAGTCAGCGCTGGGAGCACCGAGTGGCGTGAGCGCATTCTGGTTGCCTAGCAACACAACGATCTGAGCTCGCTCTCTCCAGGCTCTTTGGGCCGAAGATTCACAAGACTGCATCTACTGCGGCTGAACACCAGTCCTGCCTGCCTCTGTACCTCTTACCAACACGAGCTCCATGTGTGATGCCCACCAACACAGCAGTATGGGGCCACAGACCTGCCTGTGCTCCAGCGGCCAAGCCAGAGCCCAACTCCTCTTCCTACCATGTGGACCCCGTATGCGAGACCGCCGACAATGAGAGCAGTGACTCCAAGCCCCAGGTACTGTCCCGAAGGCCTGTGCAGGCTAACTTCAACCCCCACTGCATTGAAAATCTTTTCGAGGCGGAGGAGGCCAGTGGGCTCATTTGAGGATTACTGTAATTCCCTTAAAGTTTCCTGAGCACTGTGATGAGCTATTAACGTTACTAGTACTGGCATAACTCTTGATAGACTATTGAATTGCTGTCCTTTAGGCCTGGTTTTAATTAGATAAAGATGGTCTATTTTTCTAGAACTAGTGTGGAGTGTTTTGCTTTGTCTTTCACTGTTACTTTACTATGCGTTGCAGAAATACTTTACACATTGCCTCTTTGATAAGCCTCCTCTGCGCCAAGCTACCAGACGAGGAGCACAGGTAATCTTGCATCTGAATTAACTTGAGTGGTGGTGGGTACTGCTTGGCTTAGATGTATACCGTAGCCAAACAAAAACCCCATTTGTAACTGACACATTCAGCAGCGCCTGCTGCTGCACGTTGCCTGCTATCATTTCGAGCTGCAATGTGCAAGTGGAGGGGGGCAGCAGCTTATCAGATTTCACCTGGGCCCATAACAAAGGCCGAAGTTAAAGGGCCAAGGAGATATCTGGAGCCTCAAACCTAAAAGCAAATGCCTCGACCAATGGGAAACAGCTTCCCTCTTCCTGCTGGACCTCTCAGCCGCCTTCAACACCGTTTCCCACCACACCCTCTGCACAAGATTCCACGATGCCAGCATCCGGAACAAAGCCCTAGATGGATCTGCTCCTTCCTCACCGGCCGAACACAGAGAGTACGACTTCCACCATTCAACTGAAAACCCACAGAGATCAGCTGCAAAGGGTCTCAAGGCTCCTCCCTGAGCCCCAAGCTCTTCAGGCCCCATTTGCAGCCATCGTCAAGAACCACAGACTCAACATTGTCTCCTACGCCGATAACATCCAGCTGATTCTCTACCTCACAGAAGAACCCACAGCTGCCAAGAGCAACTTCCACAACAGGATAAATGCAGTCACCACCAGGATGAAGGACAGCTGCCTCAAGCTTAACTAACTCAAACAAGACCTAAGTCCTCAACCTGGGATCCACCCCCAAGTGTTGCCACCCCCTCTGCCTTGGTTGACTCTTGGTGGCCCAGGAAGAGGGGGTCTGCAGCACTTGGAACCCCCCCTCCCCCACACGCCCACTGACTACGTGCGAAACCTTGGCAACCTCCTGGACTTCTCTCTCTCAATAAACCACCAGATCAATGTTGTTTATTCCTCCTATTTCCACATGCTCCATCTACTTCATGAAATCTTCCAGTGTGTCCCCAGTGAGTACAACAAAACTGTCACCCATGAGCTTGTCAGCACTCTATCCAGCACCACCCAGAAACTCCATAAGAAACTGCTGAACATCAAGAACACCTCTGCCAAACTCATCCAGAACATCCCACGCCACAGCCACATCACCGGCCACCTGAGAAGGGAAATATCCAATACAACGCATGCCAACACAACACAAGTACCATTACATCGCAATGCTATTACAATGCATAGCATTACAATGTAAAGCATTATAAAGCATATACTTTTACCACACATGCCTTTACATGAATTTCTTTGTATAGGCAAGCATGGTAAAAGCATATGTGTTTTACATGTAAGTATAAGGTAAGTATAGGGTTTAGGGTGGGTTTGGGTTTTGAGGTCTAGGGGTATAGGTTTGGGTTGCCAAGGTTAATTTTAGGGTTCAGGATGGGTATATGTTTTGGGGTGCCAAGGTTCATTTTAGGATTTAGGGTGGGTTTGGATTTTAGGGTGCACACTGCACAGGGTAATTTTAGGGCTCGGACAAATTTGGATTTTGTGGTGCCACGGGTAATTTAAAGTTTTAGGGTTTGGGGGTGTAAGGGTAATTTTAGGGTTCAGGGTTGGTTTGGGTTTTGGGGTGTTGAGGGTAATTTTAGGGTTTAGGGGGTATGGGTATTAGGGTGGTAAGGGTAATTTTAGAATTTTAAGGGGGTAGGGCTATTGGCACTGGTACGAAGGGTAATTTTGGGGTTGCCTGGGGGTATTAATATATATATAGCTGAAAACCTTCCCACACCGAACTTTGTTTGGGCATCACTGGGTGTAAGGCGCCTTCGGAATACTATGTCCGCAGCCTATGTGAGAGGTGACTAAACTCCGGCCTGGATTACTATGGAGTGGAGTGGAGAAACACTGTGGGGGTGGGGCAAAAGAGCAGCACCAATTGGGAGAGACTGTAAAGACTTTTAAATCACAAGCCCCCTCAGTCTGTTTTTCAAATCGGCAGCGAAACGGGCACTGAAGAAGCCGCAAGGCTGAAACACGTCTGCCCCTGCGTTTCGCATTGTAACAACGAGCCCTGCCAATTACCATTAAATTCTGAACCAGCCAGCATGTGTTGGTTCCCTGTCTGTTGGATGGGGAGTGGTGTGGAGATATTAGACGGGTAGCAAGTACCGTTTTACCAACACGCCTTCCGGTCAGGAGCTCCGCGTGCAACTTGCAAAGAAGGTGGTGACAGTTTCTAGCAGAGGCACACGCGGCGCCCCCTCAAGCAGTCAGAGTTGCTTACCTGGTAATGCTGACGGCAGTGAGGAGGAAGCATACGGCGGGCAACATTGGTCCATTGTATGTGGCTGGCTCGGAGAATGAGCATTCATCATCACACGCTCCTGGGACCCTCGGAGCTGAAAACCTTCCCACACCGAACTTTGTTTGGGCATCACTGGGTGTAAGGCGCCTTCGGAATACTATGTCCGCTGCCTATGTGAGAGGTGACTAAACTCCGGCCTGGATTACTATGGAGTGGAGTGGAGAAACACTGTGGGGGTGGGGCAAAAGAGCAGCACCAATTGGGAGAGACTGTAAAGACTTTTAAATCACAAGCCCCCTCAGTCTGTTTTTCAAATCGGCAGCGAAACGGGCACTGAAGAAGCCGCAAGGCTGAAACGCGTCTGCCCCTGCGTTTCGCATTGTAACAACGAGCCCTGCCAATTACCATTAAATTCTGAACCAGCCAGCATGTGTCGGTTCCCTGTCTGTTGGATGGGGAGTGGTGTGGAGATATTAGACGGGTAGCAAGTACCGTTTTACCGACACGCCTTCCGGTCAGGAGCTCCGCGTGCAACTTGCAAAGAAGGTGGTGACAGTTTCTAGCAGAGGCACACGCGGCGCCCCCTCAAGCAGTCAGAGTTGCTTACCTGGTAATGCTGACGGCAGTGAGGAGGAAGCATACGGCGGGCAACATTGGTCCGTTGTATGTGGCTGGCTCGGAGAATGAGCATTCATCATCACACGCTCCTGGGACCCTCGGAGCTGAAAACCTTCCCACACCGAACTTTGTTTGGGCATCACTGGGTGTAAGGCGCCTTCGGAATACTATGTCCGCAGCCTATGTGAGAGGTGACTAAACTCCGGCCTGGATTACTATGGAGTGGAGTGGAGAAACACTGTGGGGGTGGGGCAAAAGAGCAGCACCAATTGGGAGAGACTGTAAAGACTTTTAAATCACAAGCCCCCTCAGTCTGTTTTTCAAATCGGCAGCGAAACGGGCACTGAAGAAGCCGCAAGGCTGAAACGCGTCTGCCCCTGCGTTTCGCATTGTAACAACGAGCCCTGCCAATTACCATTAAATTCTGAACCAGCCAGCATGTGTCGGTTCCCTGTCTGTTGGATGGGGAGTGGTGTGTGGATATATATATATATATATATATATATTACCTACTGGCGGTCGCCAGTAGGTAGTTATAGTTAGGATTTTTTTCAATGTTAAATCTGAAAATTCTATTTGGAATAACTTTGGCGCCGGTTGACGAATCTGCCTGAAAATTTCCTCAAAATGGCCTCGCGGCGTTCCGGTCCTTCCCTGAAAGTTTGGGGGGGATTCGTCAAGCGGGGGCCGAGATAAAAGGGGGGTCCCAAAACGCGTTTTCCCCATGTTAATTTCCATAGGGCGGTCGATTTCACTTTTAGCCCGAACGGCTGAATGGATTTCCACCAAACTTGGCAAAATTGTAGGGACTGGTAGCCCGATGTGCCTTTGCTATGTCTCAAGATATGTGCTCCAGTGGATTTTGAGTAATTAAGGTTCAAAAAAATATATATATCTATAGCAGCGCTCCGGTAAGCGCACCGGTACGCGCACCGGGCGCGTCACGCGACTTGCGCGCAGAAAGCTGATTGGCTCTGGGGTGTCTGTAAACATTCTAAACAGTCCGGAGCGGCCGCCATCTTGTGTCTCGGTAGGATCGAGACACAAGAGGTGGCCAAAACAAAGGGGGAAATGACCATAAGGGGGCAGAGTAGACCCCCCTTGACCCCCTAGGTTTGATGTGGGGGCCATAAAAGGGCCCCACGGGGCAAAAAAAAAATAAAAACATTTTTTGATTTTCGCGGGGTGAGCGCCCGGTACGCGCACCGGTAAGCGTACCGGGGAGTGTACCATGGGGAAAAAGAATGACAGTTTTAAAAGTAGCTGATTAGAAAAAAAAATGTTTAGTTGTTTTTTTTATATATACACATACATATATATAAATGCATATGCACATATATATATGCATATATGTCTATATGTGTGCGTGTAGAGAGAGGTAGAGAGGTAGAGGTGTAGAGGTAGAGAGGTAGAGAGGTAGAGAGTGAGTAATAGAGAGTAGAGAGTGAGTAGTAGAGAGTAGTAGAGAGCAGTAGAGAGAGTAGCAGAGTGAGTAGTAGAGAGTAGTAGAGTGAATAGTAGAGTGAGTAGTAGAGAGTAGTAGAGAGTGAGTAGTAGAGACTGAGTAGTAGAGAGTAGTAGAGAGTAAGTAGTAGAGTGAGTAGTAGAGAGCAGTAGAGAGTGAGTAGTAGAGAGTGGGAGAGAGTAAGTAGTAGAGAGTAGTGGAGAATATTCCAAAGTTTGGCACAGCACCACTTTCACAATGAGGCCAATCAAATCATATCACTTAGAGTACTTATTGAAGCGCTGAATCTTGGTGTATATTCAAATGCTTTTATTTTCCTTAAGTTTATGTACCACAGCCAGCCGAAACGTTTCGTTCTGTACAACAGAACTTCTTCAGGGCGTTCTTATTTCCTTCAAGTTATGTCGGTATCCCGTTGTCATATAACTAGATATTTCTTCCAAATGTTAGACGAGACATAAGTATATTCTTATTAAAAGTGACTAGGTATCAATTTTACCCACACAATTCGGGCAGACTTGAGTAATTTATAGCATCCTCAAAGTCAGTCTTTCAAAAATTCCAAAGTATAGGACATGATGATCCAAATCCAAATGTTTCTCAAGAAAAGTCATTTACAATCGTTCGGAATATCGGTGTTTGGGCAGATATGATCCAGGGACCCCCAGTATGCAAGGGGAATTAGTCCCCCCTCTGCAAAGGCGCCAGTGGCCTGCATTGCAGAGAGGTGTAACAAGGGTGTGGCCTCATTACACTTCTCTGCAATGCAGCTCCCTCGCGCATACTGGAGGCTCCTGGTGGACTAGTTGACCCCAGGGACCCCCAGTATGCAAGGGGAATTAGTTCCCCCTCTGCAAACGCGGCAGTGGGCTGCGTTGCAGAGAGGTGTAACAAGGGGCATAGTCTCATTACACCTCTGCAATGCAGCCCCAGGCGCATACTGGAGGTTCCAGGTGGGCTAATTGGCCCCCAGGGGCCCCCAGTATGCAAGGGGAATTAGTTTCCCCTCTTCAAACATGCACGGGGGCTGCGTTGCAGAGAGGTGTAAAAAGGGTTGTGGCTTCATTACACCTCTCTGCAATGCAGTCCCCTGGCGCATACTGGAGATTCCTGGTGGGCTTTCAGGTCTTATATAGTTAGGAATTAGCATTAAAAAAACCTTTGAAATTCACTGAAAAAACCACAGGTTTCACACCAGTTATAGTTAGGAATTAGCATTTAAAAAACCTTTGAAATTCACTGAAAAAACCATAGGTTTCACACCAGTTATAGTTAGGAATTAGCATTTAAAAAACCTATTAAATTCACTGACAAAACCAGTTATAGTTAGCTGGAAATTTTACTGATATAAAACCAATGAAATTCCACGTTATAGTTAGTTGGACTCACTATAACTTGCGCGTGCAATGCACTGCTGATGACGTCACATATTACATCACTCATGACATGGTCAGTGACATCACTCATGACATCACTGATGACACCATCCTTGTGACATAGTGACAGACCTCCTTTCACTGTAATGTAACCCTTGAAACACATATTCAAAAATAGAAACTGAAATTTAAAAAAAAATGGAGATACCCATATCAGTTACAACAAGCAATTCAGTAATTCCACCATCTATATGCACATCCAGTCATTCACCAACAGTTCTATATAGTCACTCATACATATACTCACTCATCATATGAAGTGATACACCTATACATCCTGTTACACACCGACAGTCATCCAAAAGTTACTCACACACATACTCACACGTGCAAATAAACTATTGAACATCCATTTATTTGAATATAGAGTTATACACACACTTCCACCTTACTTGTATTGAAAATTACACATATTTATTCTCTTAAACAATCACTTATAGAAACACATACTTATTTAAACAGGAACTCTTACAATCTCTTACTCTCACATATACTCACTTATATACATCAATATTCACATATACTAGATTAAAACATATGTAGTTACTGATAAAGACACTAGTGAGACAGTCATTCACTCACTAACAAACACATATACACACTCATCCATCCATACAGTCCTGCACATATGCTGTCTTCAAAACACATACAAACAGCGAGTCAGTCACTCATGCATCTATGTGCTAAGTAATACCCCCACCAAACCATATAGACACTCATACTGATACTAAGAGAAACATCTAATAACCCATATACATACGCATGTAGCTACTTACCAACACATGTAGCCACTTATACACAAAGTGAAACAATAATATATATATTTAAATATTTAAACATTACTCACTAATATTTATTTTTCAGAAAGACACATATTCACTGGATGGTGTCATCAGTGATGTCATGAGTGATGTCACTGACCATGTCATGAGTGATGTAATATGTGACGTCATCAGCAGTGCATTGCACGCGCAAGTTATAGTGAGTCCAACTAACTATAACGTGGAATTTCATTGGTTTTATATCAGTAAAATTTCCAGCTAACTATAACTGGTTTTGTCAGTGAATTTAATAGGTTTTTTAAATGCTAATTCCTAACTATAACTGGTGTGAAACCTATGGTTTTTTCAGTGAATATATATATATATATATATATATATATATATATATATATATATATATATATATACACACACAAACAGAGACACACAATTACTTACCTTAACCACTTTTACCAAGTATATGCCATATGCCTTTACCACGCATGTCTTTGCCTTGTAATGGCATCCGTGGTAAAGGCATATGCATGGTAAAAGTGTGCTTTGCAATGGTAATGCGTTGTAACAGCACTTGTGTTGTTACAACCGCGTTATAATGGCATTCTTTGTGTTGGTATGCGATATAACGTCATATATTCCCTGAGAGACCTTCACTTGCTATCTTTCAAAAAAAGAATTACCTTAGCTCAAGCGCCTCACTCATGCGTACAAATCCCTCCACAACGCCAGACATACATAGCTCAACCACCACTTCTGCTTCTACACTCTCCCCTGACATCTCCACTCCGCCCAACTGGCGCAGGCCACCATCACACATCTGTAGACCAGTGCTGGAGAAAGATCCTTGTCTAAACTTCTGGAACGTCCTGCCTCTGCACCTCAGGCAATCACCATCACGTCCGCAATTAAGGAAGGACCTCAAGACTTGGCTCGTTAAATCAATCGCAGATCCCCTCCCCTCAACCCCCCACACACAGCGCCTTGAGACCCTACGGGTGAGTAGTCTTGCTTTAAATAGTAATTGATTTGAAGCAATGGAGCAGAAAGAAAGGCTTAAAGCTTATCACATCATAAGACGCTTGCTTTTGAATTTGTATTTGCAAACATTTTAAATTTAAATACCACTATTTTGTTTCTATTTCTTTTTATAGTGCTACTCATCCACATGTAGGGTGTCAAAGCGCTTTAGATCACATGTACACATATATTGACAATAAATGAAGAGTGTAAATCAATGTACAGGTTGAATAACAAAAGTAAGTAACGGTTACAAGGTTGAAGAGTTGCATGTTGTTTATAGCTCACTGTGCTATATGGGAAGGATTAAAATGTATGGACTGTACATAACCAAATGAGCTCTGTATTTAAAGCAGTAACCCACTTATCTAGTTTCATAAAATAAAAATCTGTCATCTGCATATTACATAGCATTTAGTATGAAGTGCACTGCACGAGACACATTAACCCTTGCAAGTTTATTTAAATGCACTCATGAGTCATGATACTAGACTATAGTGTGCTATATGTTAAAATAATTATAAAGTAGTATATGTAAATAATGGAAATATTGCAAAAATAATTTAAAAGAACAATAATTAATACTTCACACTTACCCCAGTTATCAGGCAGCTTCGATCTCAGCCGGTTGATGCTAGTTGCTGGCTGGCTGTGCTTCTCCTTTTGTTGTTCAAGAGCTAATGGTTCAGAGAGAGCTGAAACAGGAAAGCTTTCACTTTCAGGATGAAAGTGAAAGCTCTACTCTGTGCAGCATGTGACACCACGTCACAGGGTCATGAGTTAAGTCTCATGACTCTGTGACATAAATAAAATGCTTCCAGCGTTTTTTTTTTTCTAAATAAAGTTAAAAATTTATATACAATAATCATTCAGTGTAATGATTATTGTAATTTAAAAAATTACCTTTCCCAAATGAGTCATTTTTAGAATGCTGGGGTCAGTTATACATGACCCCACCCCCTCCAGTGACGACTGATCAAAGGGTGGGGTGAGGGTGTACTCGTCATCATGCCCCAGCCTTAGACTTCAATGCAGCCTGAGCCTCGGGCTTACACTGTACCCGCCGAGGCTGCTGTAAATTTATGTGGCTGCTTTGCGTCATTTCTGGGCGGGCCCCAAAAGGGCCATTCTTTATGTTCCCGGGCTGGCACCTAATGCGCCCGTTGTTTACACTCCGGCATTCTTTTAGCATTAATTTGTGACACATGCGCAAAGCGCATGTGTCACAAATCACTCCACGCGCTGCCTCCATTTCCTGCCTGGCCTGCCTGCTGCTGCAGTGACGCTCGCTCGAGTGCGTGCTAAACTGATGGCAGGCAGGCAGCAGGTCAGATGACAGATGGCCCAGGGATTTGATCGGCAGTGCGGTTCCGGTTCTGGATTTAAAATGCTAAGTAACATTGCTGTTACTTAGCATTTTAAATCCCTTGCTTCTATGCCAGCCGAGCCGATAGGGAGGGCGGAGCCCCGCCACCCTTGAAAGAAAACCGCCGCTGACTTACCAGCCTCCCCCTCAAGGGGCACCCTCATACAAGAATCTAATACCTATCCCCCTCATCAGTCCTGACACTCACATCACCAAAACAGTTGCATCAGAGCTACACTGTTTGCTCCATAACTGCAGATCTGCAACCAAACACAAACTGGAAATCTCCGACACCATCACTCAACACAATCTCGACATGCTCTTTCTCACTGAGACCTGGTTTAATGACTCCTCTCACACTTCATTTGATCTTCTGCTACATACTGACTATTCTATCCTCAGAAACGACAGACCAGGCAAGCTCGCGGAAGGTGTTGCGATTATCTTCAGAAACACCCTCCAAATCAAAGCCTCTCCCACCACCCTCTTTCGCACGTTTGAATGCCTTTCCCTAGAACTCCAAGTTCATCATGGCTCACGCTTCAGGTTCCATACCATCTACCACCCGCCTGGTAATTGCACTTCCTTCATGGAGGAATTCATCGACTTCATTAGTGACCAATATTCACATAGCGACAAGCAGATCTTCCTATGTGATTTCAATCTCCACTGGGGTTCCTTGGAAGACTCGGCTGCCAACAAGCTTGCAACCTTTCTCTCAGCTAACAATCTTGTCCAACACTGCTTGGAAATTACACATGCCAAGGGCTCAATTCTGGACCTTGTGATATCCAAATCAGACCAGATTACCACTGCTTCACCCATCCATGTGGACTGGTCTGACCATTTCCTCATTCCCTTCTGTTTTCACCTCTCTCACATTTTAACTCTCGGCCAACCTAAAAGAGCCTCTACGTGGTTCCACAACACAAAAAACATTGATCTTGAGACTCTATGTGATTCTGCTATGCGGTCACTTCCTAGTCTAGACCCCAATACGGATGTCAACGATCTCACTCCCCTTTGCCTCTCAATCCTTGCAGTCGAAATCAACAAGGTTGCTCCACTCGAAAGCAAAAGGAAAAGATCCACCCCATCAGCTCCTTGGTTCAACAAATCTCTATATGATGAAAGGAAAAACCTCAGAATCTTGCAGAAGCACTGAAAACAATCTCCATCCACCCCCAACCTCTCTCTTTTACGTTCAGCAAGATCCATATACCACAAGCACATCTTCCAGGAAAAAACATCACATTTCAGATCCCTCCTCGATTCAGCTAAAAACAGACCCAAAAAACTTTTCGACCTCATCAAATACCCAAATTGTTCTCCCCAAACCATCAAGCCTGAGGATGCTTCAAAGAAAGCAACTGTGTTCGCTATATTCTTCGATCAAAAGGTAAAATCTCTGGTGGAACAGGTCACCCACCCCACCCCCATCGAGGAGCGAAAATCCTTAGTCACTTGCCAAGACTTTGCCGCCATCGAAGAGGTTGATCTCCTCAAATGCATCTGTGAAACCAAACCCTCCAACCATTCTTCTGACCCCATACCCAGTCGCATTGCCATTGATTTCTATACTAACACTCTCTCCTACTGGACCAGGCTGGTCAATCTCTTCCTCAGTCAAGGATCCCTCCCTATTGTCCTCAAAACAGGAACAGGTTACCCCCCTTCTAAAAAAAACCCTCTGCAGATGCAAATGACCTCAATAACTTCCGCCCCATCACCAATCTCCATTTTCTCTCAAAGATCACAGAAAAATGTGTTGCAAAACAACTTTTCCAACACAGTATGGACAATAATCTCCTCGACACGTTCCAGTCGGGCTTTATTCAAAACTGCAGCACTGAAACAACCCTGCTGCAAGTGATCGATAATGCGCTGGATATTCTCGATTCGGGGGAATCGTGCCTTCTGATTCTTCTTGACTTCTCTGCAGCTTTTGACACTGTTAATAACAACACCCTCCTTAACATTCTTCAACAGAGAATGGGCGTGTAAGGCACAGTACTCAAATGGATTGCCTCTTTCCTCTCGGACAGATCCCAAATGATCAAGATTGCGAACAGTCTCTCGTCTCTACTGGTGGTTGGTCAAGGCGTCCCTCAAGGTTCTATTCTTGCTCCGACTCTGTTCAATCTCTATCTGGAACCATTAGGGAACCTTCTAAGCAAATCTGGAATCCTCTACCATCTCTATGCGGATGACACCCAAATCTACCTCAAGGTGTCTTTCCCTCATGATCTCTCACTACTCAGCTCTACTCTCAACGCTATTAACAACTGGATATTAGTTCACCAACTCATTCTCAATCCCTCCAAAATGGAATTCCTCCTCTTATCTAGCTCTCTCTCTCCATCTCCTGTTAAATCCTGGATGGATCAATCGAATCTACTCAACAGTAAACCCATCATTGTGGACTGCGCTAAATCCTTAAGGGTCATACTTGACAAAAGACTCAACCTAATCTCACACATTAATTCCATGGCCAAGAGTGCACATTATCAGCTGCACCTTATATGGGGGATTCGTCGGTTCTTCCCAGAGAATGACCTAAAAACCTTGGTCCAATTGCTAGTACTCTCTAGTCTGGATTATTGTAATTCTCTTCTGACTGGCCTTCCCTAATCTCACCTCTCCCCCCTCAAATACGTCCTCCATTCAGCAGCTCGCTTCATTTCAGGGTCCATACGAAGTGCCCACATCACTCCTATCCTCTCTCCGATGGCTTCCCACCGAGTCTAGAGCTATCTACAAAACAGCGTGCATCACCCACAAGGCTTTGCACTCTTCCTCCCCTCGCTATCTGTAATGTTATCGGTTACCCAGCAATGATGACTCTGCAATCTGGTAGTGTTTAACCGTCTTTATTTAAACACGTCTACCCTTGAAGAGCGCCGCGCCTCAACTGCCAATTAACGGTACTGCGCGCCAAACACTTACGCAGCGTGCGTAGCCTTGCGCGGGCGCGGCACGTCACGTTGCCTACGTGACGTGCATACACTAGTGCGCGCTACTACATATCTCCCCTTTTTCCCAACATGGGGACAGTTCCTCATTGTCCACAGTTCAGTTCATAGTCTCTGTACTTTGCTGGTTTAACCACCACCCTACCACTGCGGGTCAGTCTTACCGGGGTGTTGACGTTCTCACATTCATTACTTCCTTCTGACTCCTGCGCGGCCGCGCCTGCTCCTCCTTCTCTTCGACTTCCTCGGGCCATCCACTCCTGCTCGTGCTCCCTTGTCTCTAGTTCTTGTGCGTCTTCTCCATCCTCCTCGAGCGCTCCTTCCGGAGCCTCCTGCTCTCCCAACTCTGTTCCTTCTTCCTCCCAGTCTGTGGTCCTCTGATTCCAGTTCAGGACTTTGTTACACCTTGCCATGCGGTCTTGCGACCAGACGTTGCCATCACTCAGTAGGGCCGCCCTGCCCCTTACTTCTTTCACTTGCATGGGCTTGCTGTACTTGCTCTCTCCTTTCCTCTGCGCATTGGCCAACCTCACTCGCACCCACTCTCCTTCCTCTAATCCAGTGTCCTGTACATTCCGTCTGCGATCATAATGTTTGGTGTAGGTTGCTTGGGCTTTCTCAAGGTTGGCCCGCACCACTGCGGGCGACCATTCGCTGGTGACTGTTTTCTCCTTCCACACTCGATTGTCCTGTGTGAAAGGGTCTCTGCCTCTGAGTATTTGGAACGGGCTGTATCCTGTGCTGGTAGGCGTTATCCTGTACGCCCAGATCATGTGCCAAATTTCTGCCTCCCAGTCCTTGTCATCGGCTATGGCACCTTGAATTGACCCCATTACCACCCTGTTGAACCGTTCCACTAAGCCGTTTCCGACTGGGTGATATATCGCTGTGTGCTTGGCTCCTATGCCATTTCTTTTCATGAATCTGTTCCACTTCTCTGATTTAAACTGGGGCCCGTTGTCGCTAAGCACCGTCTTGGGGATGCCTTCCCTCACGAATATTTCTGCTAGGAACTTGATAATTGCTTCTGTGCCCATGGTCTCTCTTATCATTATCTCTGGCCATTTCGAGTACCTGTCCACCATGACACACACGTACTTTTGCACTCCTTGAATGTCCAGAACAGGGCCCAGGATATCCACGCTCAGTTCTTCCCACGGGTTCTTTGGTATATCAAACTTGCCCAGCTCAGGTCGGAGGAGTTTTAGGGTCTTATCCGCTCCTTGACACCTGGTGCAGTTCCTGACATGTCTTTCTGCCTTCAAATCCTATCCCGGCCACCAGTAGTTTTGCCTGGCTCTCAGCCTTAATTTGCAGATCCCAAGGTGTCCCTCGTGGAGTGTGTCCAGTAACCGGTCGACGAGGTCGGCGGGTGGTATCACTCTCTCGCCCCTGTGTACAAACACTCCCTTGTCGCCTATCGATAGTTCTCCTCTGACTTCATAGTAGAGTCTGAGTTCCCTTACGAGTGCCTTCTTCTCGGGCCACCCTTGCGTCACGCACTTCTTCACCTCCTTTAACACTGCATCCTCATTATATGCCTGTTCCCATTCTGTGAGGCTGATGGAACCCTCCTGGTCCTCTGTGAGTGCCACCCACTCCTCTGTTCCTGCCATGTTCTCACCACTGGATTCCATTGCAGCAGCTCTGCTTAGGTAGTCTGCTACGCAATTCCTGTTCCCTGGCACATGCTCCACGTCATACAGGAACTCTAGTAGCTTCAACTACATCTTTGATATTCTTGGTGTGGCTTCGGCGTGCCCAATTGACGTCAGCACCTTTAGCAGGGGTTTGTGGTCCGTTCTCAATAGGAACCGTGTGCCCAACAGAAATTGTCTGAACCTCGCAGTGGCCCACACGACTGCCAGCATCTCCTTCTCAATTACGCTGTACCTTTTCTCAGTGTCCGACAGCGTGCGCGAGGCAAAGCTTATTGTTTCCATCTGTCCTTGCCCTCTGTCCTGCATCAGGACTGCTCCCAGGCCTTTGTCGCTGGCATCCGTGGTCAAGACCGTTCTGTCTTGGGGGTCATACCCCTGAAGGGGAATGGCTTCTGTGATCGCTTCCTTGACATCATCAAACTCACTCTGTGTTTCTGCTGACCATCGGAACTCGGTGTTTTCCTTCGTGAGTTGCCTCATATGGTGGGTCCTGGAGGCGAAGTGTTGCACAAATTTTCCATAGTACTCGGCCATGCCGAGAAATGATCTTACTTCGTCTTTGCTGATTGGAGGGGCTGCCTCGCGGATCGCCTTGACGTTTTCAGCCTTGGGGGTCACTCCTTCCACGCCTATTTAATGTCCCAGATATGTCACTGACGACATTCCGATGCGGCACTTAGACCATTCCGCGGTGAGACCTTTCCCTTCCAAAATCCGCAACACCTTTCCCAGTTTTGCGTCATGGTCCAGTTTGTCTCGGCCCATTACCAGGATGTCGTCCTGAAAGTACTGGACGCCCTTGCTATGTTGGAAAAGCTGGTGCATCAATTTTTGGAACACCGCAGCTGCGGACGCCAGCCCGAATGGCATGGGGAGAAACTGGTAACACCCAAACGGGGTGATAAACGACGTGAGGTGGCGGCTCTCCGGATGCAGGGCAATTTGGTGGTAGGCGGAGGTCAAGTCGATGGTGGAATACCATTTGATGCCCCGGGTGCGGGCCAGCATCTCTTCTATTCTTGGCAGGGGAAATCTTTCTACTACAATGTTCTTGTTTAGCTCCCTGAGGTCCACGCACAGCCGGACCTTCCTGTTGGGCTTCTTAACCACCACCAGTGGCGCTAGCCATTCCGCGCATGTGATGGGCTGAATGATCCCTTTCTTCTCCAGCTCTTGGAGCTCCTCTCGCACCGCCTCTTGCACTGCGATGGGGATATTTCTGGCTCGGTGGGCCACGGGTACTGCCTTGTCCTTCAGGATGATCCTATGTGCAAATTTCTCGAGTTTTCCCACCGTGCCTCCGAATACCTTGGGGAAAGTCTTCCTCCATCTGTCTTGGTCAGGCCACAATTCATGTTCAGTTAATAAGATCTGCTCCACACCCCCGGGATCCAACTTGATGCCCAGGTCACCCTGGTCCAGCCACCCCAGCACGGATGGGCCCTTTTCCGCTATGTAGAGCTTACAGCAGGCCGATCGGCCTCGGAATTCGAACTTCAGTGGCCGGAATCCCGCCATTGGTATGCGGTCCCCGTTGTATGTGACTGGGCGGATATCTAACCTCTCCAGTTCCGGGCCTAGTCGTGGTACGAACTTCTCCTCCCACACGGCCCTCTGGACGATGGTATACGGCGAACCAGTGTCTGCTATTACGCTAATCGCGACTTCTCCTATGGTCATCTCCAACACCGGCTTCATAGATCTTTTCCCATCCACGTTCATGACTTGTCCATCCGCTCCCAGTACCTGGTCGTATATGCCCAGCACCGTGCCTACTTCCTCCTCCGGTGTGTCTTCCTGCGTGTCGCTGTCCTGGCTGATGAGTCTCACCGTGTTCTTGGAGGCTTTCTTTCTGCACACCTTCTCGAAGTGTCCGATTATACCACAGTACATGCATTTGGCCCGGAACGCTGGACATTTCTTATCATGCGCCTCGTGCGTCCAGTTTCCGCACCTGTAGCATGGTTTCCGGTTGGTGCCCGCTTGCCTTCCTGGAGGTCCGCCATTACTGCTCCACTTGGCGCCACTTTTTTCCGTTGTCCTTTTTGTCGAGTGGTCCTTACGGGTCTCGTCTTCATCAATCTTATTCACCATGGTGCTGGTCGCCGTCTCCTTCTTTGTTGCATCCGCACACCTCCTCGCCTGCTCTGCTCTTTTGACGATGACCATCACATCCTTCAGGGTGGTTTCTCCACTGGCCCACAACTTGTCTTGCACGGAGGTGCACATGGTGTGCATTATCACTTGGTCCTTTATGAACTCCTCCTCCCAGTTGTCGTACTTGCACGCGGCCGCCAGCCGTTTTAGTGCTGCCACGTACTCCTCTACCGTCTCTCCTGGCCGCTGTTTCCTTTGTTGAAAATTGAACCTGTCCACGGACACACACACCGCCGGTCTAAAGTGTTCGTTCAGGTCCTCGATTGCGTGAGCGTACACATCATCGTCCGTGCTGTTCCTTTGCTTCGGCACCAGGCTTTTGTATACTCTCAAACCTTCCGGGCCTAGGTTCAACAGCAGGATGCGTTTTTTCCTTGATGGTTTGAACGTCTCCTCGCTCTCGTCCTCTAGCACGCCAATAAAGTTATCGATGTACTCTCTCCAATCCTCCCACTTCATCAGCGGCTCTCCTGGCCTGGGCAGGAATTGCACCGGCGCTGTCGCATATCCTGTTTGGATGCTCATCCTTTCGCTCTTGATCGCGGGCTGGTGGCTCGTTGGCCCTTGGGGCTTCCTGGCGCACTATCTCGTTCTGCTTTGTATGCGTGGTTCTGGGGACCACCTGTATCCGCCCCCTCGCTCTTTATCAAGGTATCCAGCTCGTTCCTTGGCCGGTGGCGCTACCTCGTGGCTCACTGTTCCACGTGTCTTCCTCAACTTCCCGCTGTTCCGAACTCTGGAGGAGCTTAAGGTTGTTCGGCACTGCCGCGCTCTTCAGGGTGGTTGCTTGGTTGTCGTCGGTTCACTGCGGGGTAGGGATAGTCAATCCCACCCTCGTCGCCATTGTAATGTTATCGGTTACCCAGCAATGATGACTCTGCAATCTGGTAGTGTTTAACCGTCTTTATTTAAACATGTCTACCCTTGAAGAGCGCCGCGCCTCAACTGCCAATTAACGGTACTGCGCGCCAAACACTTACGCAGCCTGCGTAGCCTTGCGCGGGCGCGGCACGTCACGTGGCCTACGTGACGTCCATACACTAGTGCGCGCTACTACACTATCTGGCGAATAAACTGAAATTGTCTGGAGGCTCAAGACCTTCTCGGAATGCGGAAAAGTTCCTTCTTGTAACCTCCCTCCTTCAAAAGGGAAAAAATTTTGGCACAATCGTTCTCAGGTAATGCGGTGAGAATCTTGCTTCCTCCTTCCCTCCGTGCCATCACCTCCATCCAGATCTTCAAAGCAGACCTCAAATCTCTTTTATTCCAAAGACTCTTTCAGAACTAATTCCCTCCTTTTCAGACCCCGCCAGGAAGTTCTTCAGTCATTGTAAATTTGTCACATATATTTATATTTTTGTTTGTACATCATGTGCTTGCTGCGTTTGATATTGTGTTCCTTTTGCCTGCGTTGTTTTGATTTTATGGCCTGCTTTTTTTCGCCAGGAAGTTCTTTAGTCATTGTAAAATTTGTCATATTTATTCGTATTTATTCTTATTTTTGCTTGTACAGTCTGTTCATGCTGTGCTTGAGATTGTGTGCCTTTTGCCTGCGTCGCTTCGATTCTATGGCATGCTATTTTTGTTTGTTCCATTCCTGCAACAGTTCTCTCATGTAACGTAACTGGTTCTATTGTACAGTGCTCTGACACCTTCGGGTAAAAAATGCGTTAAATAAATAAAAGAAATAAATAAAAACCCGTTTTTACAAGTCTCAATCAAATACGTCGACAGCACAATTAATGTGGTTTCCATCATCTCCTTCCTCTCTGATACGGCGGCGTATTTATATGTACATGCACTAACTTTTATAAAGGACTTGTACCCAATTCCGATGGCCACATATATATGCCCGATGGCCACATATATATGCCATGCTTTAAATGCGGTTGCGCCAGCAAGCGGTCTAGTTTGTTTGCAATGTGCCATGATTTGTCCGCTTTTTGTTTCTCGTTTCTGCCACACCCAGCACAGTCAGCAGAACTTTTTCGATCATGGCCGAACTGGGGGTAATTGTTAGCGATCTCATGGCTTTCTGTGTTTTTTAACGCGTATGGCGTCTGTCTACAGATTGATTACTAATCTGACCCAACACAAAGGAGACGTGTTTTGAAACTCGTTTTCACAACCATGTGGTGTTACAGAAGAGACTGCAACTCGTTTTCGGCTCGCGGTATAAAAATAAGCACAGGTTGTCTGAATCCCTTACATTTGGGGAAATATGTTTTTCATATATTTTTTCAAGCGGCTGTGTCTGCTGCTGTGTTATAAATTTCCCGTCTTATATTTTAATAACATAGGATTTCTGTGAGTTTTGTTTTGTGAAAACTTTACTTTTAACCAAGCTTCAGCAACACCCAACAAAGATACAGCATAATAACTGCAAACTTTCTTAACACAAGCATTTGCAACGCAATAGGTCTCGCATTTACGCTAGTTAGAGCAGTTGGCATTGTAAATGACAATGCTTTTTATTTATGTTTTGATTTATAAAACATAAAAAAGGCATTGTCATTTACAGTGCTAATAACTTGAACTCTCGCGATTTAAAATTGCACATCTCCTGTTCTACTGATTGTGTTTTTGTAGTTTTGTCTCAAATCAATTATTAAAAGCATTCTATTTTTTTAATTGATGTAGGATTTTCCCTGTGCTGTGGTTTCAATTTGTTACCATTTAAGCGCTGGTCTTTTTTATTGCGCGAAATGCAGCCTCCCACCTAAAATTGAAGCAAGGTCGTATTTCAGAATAAAATACAGTCAAATGCACATACATTTTGCAGAATTTCACACAATTACGCAAAAGCAAATAATGCAAATATCTCACATCTCTACTGTCTACCCGATGCATTTTGTAGAATTTGCACACAGTGATTCGTAATGGTGGATTTTAAAATATTTCTTTAACGTCTGCTGAAATCCAGCCAACGCAGGGCATATGTTTCCCAAAAAAAAACATTCAAACGAGGTGAAATAAAAGCACCGTGCATCTCGCGGAAACAAAACGGGGTGCTGCCAAAGGGAAGGAGACTTGTTTTCCCTCGACTGCAAGATGCATGGAATACAGTGGCGGCTGGTGACATTTGAAAGTAGTGGGGCGTAAAAGTTTGAGGTGAGTGCTCGGTGGCGAGTGAGCCTAGTGAGTGAGTCTGACTGCCATAAGGTGGGTTTGTGGGGTCCTTCTCGCCATTTTTGTAATCAAACTGACTATCCCCAGAGCTAAACTAACCCAGCCTATCAGTATTCAGATGCTGATTAAGCCGATGTGTAATATCTGAAAAAACTCCAGGTGACAATGGTGAACACTGCACAGAGATGGTGCCCTGACTACCGAAGCGCACACGGTAATGGATAGACACACAATGCATGCACATGTGAGGTATTTGGCCACTGTGGGTAACATCAAAAGGAATGGGGGCGATTGACAGCCTGAAAACAGGCAACATATGCAGGGAACAAGCCCCAAGGCATCCTATGTGACCCAAGAACACCACCCAGCATGGATGCAGCAATAATGTAGTACACATGCAAAATTAGTAGCAGGTGAAGAGAGCAGTGCCTGAATAAACAAAAAACAGTAATAAAGACATTCATGAACGAAATTAATGAATTTACCAACCATGAAAGAAACACTAAAATGCTAATTTAAAGGGTACGACTCCAGTCCATAGCATCCGAGCACCTCGCAGAGCATGTCACTACCAGTAACATCACACAGCCGGTCCTTACCAAGGCTGCACACGCACACCCCACCTCTTAAAGTTCAATAATCTGCATAAACTAGAATCATTGAGGGAAAACAAACCATGTGACAACACCATGTTAATTTTTAAATAATTCTCTCTGTGGTATTTTAGAACAAGTCCTTGCGTGCAGGTTTGTGTAACTGTGCAGTTTTGTTTACATTACACTCGCAAAAGAAACGGAACTAATAAGCTCTCTGATTTGTACATTTAACTTCCACACACCTGTGGCACAGTATGACCCCAACTCCCAGTGCACCAAGCATATCAAGGTGTCCTGCAGCACCTTGATCTCCTGGGCCAGAGTGGCGAAGAGCACCTGCAGCACGGGAACCATGTTCAGAGCAAATAAAAGACACGAGCGAGCAATGAGTTTACCGCTGCAGTAGTTCTAATTAACTGCGCTGTAAGACTGTGCGGGTGAGAAGGCAATATTAAAGGGGGCGAGAGAGCAAACAAGGGTTGTATCCTGAACAATGCGAGCCTATGCAAAAACAGTTTTCTGCAGGTGCATTAATGTGATTTATGCTCTAATCACAAACCCTTTTTTATGATCAGCGCTGGTGTGCAGATTACCTTTTCATCAGTTAGTTAACATTTCAAACGGTTCCTAACTGAGAATATACTTAAAAAATAGAAATACCTGTTTTCTGCCATATTCTCAGTAAGGAAACACTATCATGAAAATTGCACTAACGGACAAATTGCTGGGGCAAAAATCATAGGAACTCCGCTGCAAGTGTGGCACGAGAGGAATTCAAACCTATTGTTGCCCACGCGCACTCTAGTCTCTTCATGGTCTGGCCTCCCAGAGGTGTTTGGTAGTAAGAAGGGAGTGTGACCGGAGACAGCTGCACAGGTATGGGGAAGGAACATCAGCTGTCATGAACGAAGGAATCGGCACAGACAGTTTGAACGTCAGGCCAGCTCCAAGGGCGGCAGAAGTTTAACCACGTACAGTACACATATTTATATACCCTTATTAAAGCAATTTTAATACTGCAAAGTAAACAGCATTACAGCCCAATCCCACCCAACAGGGATTTGAAACGGTAAACAGTACACTTTTGATGTGTTTTTTTTACCTTCTATTTTTACACACGGGCGGCTGCCTGCTTCAGCGTCTCTGAGGCCATTAGGCCAACACTGACAGTGCTGCCTTGCTGCGGGCTTGCTGTGAGGCCAGGCCCGGGCCTGAGCGTGGCATGTAGTCAGAGAGATGACGAGTGACATGGTGGTGGTCAGATTGGGAATGAGGAATAAATACCACCACTCGTCTCAACTGCACCTGCACCATCCACACTTCGATCTTCGTCGTCCTGGAGGCAAATATACGCAGGAGGTGGAAGTAGATTTAAACTCCAGCGCGGCAACAGGAGTAGGGGTCCATCACTGCAAGGCATCATATTAAAGCCCTGCAGTGATTGGTCACGAACATTGGAGCCTCAAAAGATCTCTCCTATCCTCGCGTTGCCTTCTGTTCACCAGAGATCTGGCAGTCAGCCTCCAACCCACGCACGGCAGCACCATCATCCTCGTTAACTCAGCCAATCCTGGCGCAGCATAACATCGCCACTGCGCCAGGATTGGCTAAAGTGCAGGGCTAAAACTGCCCATAATGAGACCCGGCTCCCCCGGGTCTCTGTCTGTGTGACAGCTAAGGGAGGAGGAGGAGGGAAGGGGCTATTGCCTGTGTGCGCATGCGAGGGCAAGTCATAATAATGACTTGTCCTAAATGCGCACACTGCTGCCTGACACAGACGCTGATATTCACAGTGAGTCACACGCTGCACTGCCGCAGGCCCGCCCCCCACGATCGCGATGATGTCACGATTTGTGACTCCGGCCTCAATTATGACTGCACTGTCGTTTATTCTGTGCGCGCTCATAATTGTACTTTATACTTTTTACTTTTTGCGCAGTGTGCTGTGTGCAGTGTGTCAGACCAGTGACAGCAGTGACGGTCGTCCATGGCTAGTGGGGCTACGCCCCAACGCCCCCAATGGACGAACCGCCACTGATGGAATACTTGGCTCTTAGGGTACACCCCAGGGCTTCCCTTTTGAAAACAGCGGAGTGCTTGGCCGATACACAGCCCGGAGACAAACAGGCACTTGTGCACTGTGTGTTGTTCTCGGGACAGGCCTATGCAAACGTTCCCTTGGCCACCGTCCATCCATTGATATTCAGGTACCAAATCCACGTGGCTGTTTACTCTTTATCTGTAAATAGCGCTGGCATTGCTGTGCAAAGAGATCAATCACAGCAGATCGATAGCAAAGTGGATGGAAAGTTTGGTACAAAAATTCAGATGTTACCAATGAGTAAGATGTTTCTGCTAGACAGACTTTGCTCATTTAACCTTTCATCCTTCTATGGTCGAGTGCTGCATAGTTGAGTTATGAAAACAGATATTTCTTTAGATTCCTGACTACATGATCTAATGACTTAAACCTTGACTGCACACATCACATAATATGCGCTACACAGAGGGCTGTACTGTAATAATCATGTGTTAACATTTCATAGAGTGCTGCATCGTCACATTTACTAGTTATTTTTGAGTCATTGTTATATTCTGTAACTAATATGCAGAGTGATGCATTGTTCCTTATACTGAAAATGAACAATAGACTAGGTGCTGCCCAGTTATATGCATTAACTAAGATGCAGAATGATGCATTGTTTTATTCACTGATTATATCTTAGACTGAGTGCTGCATTGTTATAATCAGTAACCAAGAAGCAGCCTGATGCATCTAAGATGCAGAGTGATGCTTTCATTCACTGATTATATCATAGACTGAGTGCTACATTGCTAGATTCAGCAACTGTGATGCATTGTTTCACTGAGATTATATCAGAGACTGAGGGCCGCATTGCTACATTCAATGGCTAAGATGCAGAGTGATGCATTGTTTCATTCACTGATTAGATCATGGGCTCAGTGTTGCATTGTTATACTCAATAACTAAGAAGCAGACTGATGCAACTAAGATGCAGAGTGATACATTCATTCACTGATTATATTTAGATTGATCGAGGATGTAGCTTTACAGCTCCAGCGGTCGACCTCGAAGCTGGGGAACTGGATTCGAGTCTCAGCAGGGACGCTCAACATCCTGCGATTCTGGCCAAATCACTTAATCTCCCCGTACCTACCAAAAATGAATGTGTCAATCTGTAACAAAAATGGTGCTCATGTAAAGCGATCTGATACCCCATATCTTCAGGTCAAGTTCGTGCTATATAAAACTCTAAAAAGAAAGAAAGAAAGACACAAACACACAACACTATCCCCTTTGTATCACCTTATGCTTGGGGAAATTGCCTTTCCACTGGCATTTTTGGGAATTGCCTAGTTGTTGGTCCCTATGCACCAGTGCAGTACACTGTGATAAGGTAGCACACTTTTCCTGGACATACTATGCATTCTCCTTAAGACTTGTGAAACATGCAGAGATGAGGAAGTAGGAGTTGATCTACTCTCCTGTGAAAGCATGATGCAGGCCCTGGCCGAGCCCACAGAGGGTAGTACTTCTGGATGACTTCCCTATTCCTGGGGGTGGGGGCGGTGCAAACCACACAGAACAAGGTATTAGAGTGCTAAGACACAGAGACTATCATCAGAGCCATCACTGTGACTATCCCTTGTCAGGTTGCCACACTAGTGACCAATAGATGCATTCTAAATGTCCCTTATAAGGATGAATCAGCTTATCTGTGGAAGTTATGGGGAGAGGGTGGGTGGACGGGAGGTTTGGGGTAGAAGTTGTATAATAATTATTGACTTATAGGTATTTGATGATTATTACTCGTCTGCTTCATTTGGTGGGATATGCCTGCAGAGCCAGAATTGTGTAACATTACCTTCTATGTAATGCTATCTATTGAAATGCCAATAAAGAAATCCAAAATACAATTTTAAAAAACTAACCTGCTTGCAATAAGTCCATCTCTCAGGGTAGCATTCTACCTCATCGTTCTTTTGCCCACCATGCCACCCTAGATTTGACCCAGCCATAGACAAATCTGTGTTAACCCTGCTCCAGTAGGAACGTTCCAGCCCTGACTTCCATGCCAGGTCCTCTCTGAACCAGAACAAAAGAAACTCAAGACCGGATTCACCCTGAGTAGGGCTCTTCAGTCAGGTTTAGCTTGGTTCCAGTGGCACGGTGAGCAAGGGACCCACGTCTGGGTATACTCTTGTCCATTTAGGGCATTACTTCAAACATTCAAAAAAGTGATGGGAGGATGCTTGCTATAAGTCTAACCACTGGCAATCGCTCAGGGGTAGCATTCCAACTCATCATTCTTTTGCCCACCATGCCCCCCTCAGATTAGACCCAGCCATATGTAAATCAGTCTTGACCCTGCGCCAATAATACTGTTCAGTCATCTGATACTGTCCGTAAAGATACTCGATTCTTGCATGTTTCAGACGACATTCCTCTCCTGAATGTTCCATGTATTGCACTCCACACTTGATTTTGCTTGTCGTGTGCTTATCTTCTGAAGATTGTGTCTGACCTAGAACCTTGCTGAAATGTTAGGACAGGTGTAAAAAAAATGTCTAATTTATCATCTTTACAATTTTTTAATATTTATGTTATCTCCCAAGGTGTTCTCATTAAAAGGGAAGGTTGCGCTAATCACAGGCGCCAGCTCGGGCATTGGTGCTGGGACTGCTGTCCTTTTTGCTAAACTGGGAGCAAAGCTGTCACTTAATGGACGAGATGTTGAGAAGCTGAATGAAACGGCCCGTCTCTGCCAGGAGGCCAGCAAGGAGAAGGTAAATATTAACAGGATTGCAGCTCCTTCTCTGTGCCATGGTGTTCCTTTTTAGGTCTGTCCTCCAGATTAAAAATATCATACATAATATACTTACTTTGAGGAGCTTGTGATCAGCAGGCTTCAGCTATTGGTCTGTTAAATTGTTCTTCATGTTTAGCTTCTGCCCACCACAGCATACAGCATGGGTAAGTGGGTCCACTCACCTTACCCACTAGCGCCTTTCACTTTGTTTTTAAAGATGTTGCTCAGTAGCACAGGCTACTTTACAGCATGACTTAAATTACAAAAAAATGTGCTATGACTGAGTCAACGCTGGCTGCGCCTTAGTGTTTTATTTTTAGGTCGAGCGCACATGTGCTGCTCTAGGAGAGGGCGGGTCGGACTCCTCACATACATTCCATTGGTCTTTGTGTGTGGCTTTCAAAAATGAAAGCACGCAAATGGCCAAAACCTGCGGTATGTCCCGCCTTTTCTGTGAACGTTTACTCCCATAGCCTCGAAAGCGAGCAGGGGCACGCAGTGTGCCAGCTGCATTCCTTAAATTCCTTGCGCGCGCGCAGGCTTGTTTTTCCTTTACAGCAAGTGCCGGCTTTTACAAAACACAGTGACACGCTGCTCCTAATTAGCAACAATAGCAGGCACATTTTATTTTGGAGTATTCTAAATATAGTGGCTGCGCATCTTGTTTTTATCCTCATTTGATATAGTGCAAACTCCACCATGAATACCACTTAAGCTACACAAGGATACATTCAAGCCTCGCATACCTGCTTCCTGTGGCTCGCTCCTCGGCTGTTCCCGTGCTGTAGGAGGCGCCCACCTCCCTAGTGGGTTCCTGATGAGCAGAACACGTCCCGGGTCCACAGCAAGGCTGGACCGCTGTTCCGCTCCTGCTGCAGCCGGCTTTTCCTTCGCTCCTGCCCAAGTTGCTGGCACCGTCTCGCGCATGCAACCCACCCTGCAGGCTCAGCATCAATGCCATGCAGGACGTGGAAACACCTCAGAGGCAGCTGCACTTGTCGCCAATGGGCCACTGATGACTGGTTCCTGCCAGGTATAGCCGCCACTCCTCCTCGATCTGCTCAGGCCTCCCGGTCACGACTCCCTGCTTGGAGCCGCTGACCTCGCTGTTCCTCCTGGTGACTCCTCGCCATTTTCCTTTGTTCGCCGCTGTTTCTTCCTGGCGACTGCAGCTCCGTCCTCGGCAGGTCCCTCTCGGCGGCGATGGATCCCAGGCACCAGGTAATTCCACTTCAGTTTGATCGCTTACCATCTCCCTCCATGGTTGGGTGGTTGGCAGCAGGTTTGGGGGGGCGACCAATCCGGTGCGCCCCCTTTTTCGCGGTCTTGCTTGGGGGGTTGCCACCTCCGGGTGCGTTCGACAAGGGCCACTATCAGGTCCGACTTTGCCTCCCCCAGCCCATGTCTCGATTGAATCTTGTAAGCGTCACATGGCTGAATCTGCACTTCTTTGACTCTATGGAGCTGGGGTGTTACATTCCAGATGTGACTTTTGTTTGCTGATGTCTGGTGACGTCATTCACTGAAAAACCCCAAATGATGGGCCCTTGATATTTTAAAAAAATACAACAGAAAACACCAATCGGCCACGGTTCATCTTGTACTCAGCGTTCGGTTATCCAATGCCCATTTTTTGCTGACGTTATGTGGGCACATTACATCAGCAAAGGATGTGCATTGTTGCTCAGCGAGTCACAGAGAGCATGGACAGAGGGTTCCCCCTCAGAGGGGTGGAGGCAGCTCCCCAACAAAGACTCATCTTCACACTGCGTTGCATGCGGTTTGTAGGGTCGACCCCTTGACACCTTCTCACAAAGAACCCAACCAGGTGCTGAGCTGGGCACATGAAAGCTGCTAATGGACCTGCCACAAGTAGCAGTCATACATCCACGTCTCAAGCTCCTCCCTCGAGGTGAAAGGGTCCAGTGGGCAGAGTCAGCTCCAGCAAACAAACATGGCAGCTACAGGTGACTGTCTTCAGGCATCAGCCATTTTTACATGTCCCTATTTTCATAGAGAAACCCTATGTTCATCAAATCAAACACTCCCTGTCCTTCTCCGTCCCTGCTCCTTTCCAAAGCAACATCATTACCTTCATCATCATCGTCGTGATCAGGGCTTTAAGCGGGATGAAAAAAATGGGGAAGGGTGTCTCCCAAAGGGGCGTGGCCTATGTAATTAAGGGCAAGGCTTAAAAACACCTAGGCTAAAAATCTGTGCTTAGCAAAATGTGTCGGTATTTTGCTGCTTCTGTCATTGCATCCAGATATATAATACAACAAGTAACATTGCACCTACAATAAGCCAGGACTATTGGCATTGCCAATGGTTGTTTGTTGCATAATAATAATAATCCACATTTGTAAAGTGCGAACAATCACCCGTAAGGCTCTCTAGGCGCTGGGGGCTGTCGGGAAGATTAAGCAAGCTATTGCCCAGAGTCACATGGTGCTGGGCTAACCTGCCGCCGGAGCCAGGGATCGAACCGTGATCCCCAGATACCAGCATCAGTCGCCCTGGCCGTAACGCCACACCTCTCCTTGCATAAGATCAAGTAGTAATAACTATGGCGTCGTTGTATATGATGCTGAACATTTTTTCATTCTGTAAGACTGTGAAATACGTACAACAAGTCTCTTAGAAGTTACATCCTTTTATCTGTCTGCTACATCCTTTAATGTACTACATTATTTATGTATGTATGGTTTTGTATAACACCTACTTAGATTTGGACAGTGTGCAAATGGGAC
This sequence comes from Lissotriton vulgaris, assembly GCF_964263255.1. Lineage (NCBI taxonomy): Eukaryota > Metazoa > Chordata > Amphibia > Caudata > Salamandridae > Lissotriton > Lissotriton vulgaris. The sequence goes on along the minus strand of NC_141695.1, from coordinate 1,297,064,142 downwards.
TGAGTAGGGCCTCCACCCCTTAGTCGGAGGACCTAGTATTGAAGAATGTTTGTTGTGTGATACCAGCTTGTGTGATAGGAGTAGCCAATAGGTCTCACTTTTGGGATCTTATAAGTATTTAGTTATGCAGCACAATATCCTTGGTCCAACAACATCAACCATTGCATGGCTAAACACTCATAAGTTCACAAAGGCAAGACCTATTGGCTATGCCAATGATTTTTATTTAATTTGAGCCATGTTGCACAGCTCCCCATACTGCTGTGCAGCATCATAAAAAAACATTGACAACGCCAATGGCTTTGCCAATCCTTGTTGAAAATAATTTCTAAATTTTTGCTCTAAGTTTAAATACCAGTTATTTATTCCGCCTGCACTTCGGGGGCCCAGTCCTATTATGATTTATTCCCCATCTCCTTTTCGTAGTTACTGTTGTAAATGTTCAAGTGACATTGTAACACTGTGGCTACTTGCAAGATGAGTGTTTGTTTAGGCCATGTTTTTTTCTTTTTTCCTTCACAATCAATTATAATAATAAGAAGAAATTACACAGCACAACTAGAAGGCTTTTTAGTTAAAAAGATCAATAAAAACCTAGTTGAACAGGCACATCAGTGAATGTTTTTGTAAAAAATGTTTATATAGCAAGCACTCGGAACCACGTTTACGTGGAGGCATATTTTCATTTGTTTATTTTTTATTTTGTGGCGCAGGCTTGCATAAAAAATAAATAAATAGCCGTCAAAATTACTTGTCAAGGCCAGACCTATTAGCTAAGCTAGTCTTTCCTTAAATACAATATGGATAAAACTTTTAAAAAATAGTGCAGTAACAGCCTGTTTAAATTAAAAAGAGCCCTGATAAGCTGGAGTTCTGGGCTTTTGTATGGTGAGACGTGTTACTTGTTCACAGATACGCGTCGTCCGTAAACCGAGGAATAGACACACCCCACTACTGAGAATCCACTACTCAATTAACTATTACATAGTGACAGTACAATAAAATTGAGAGTTCAGTAAGCTGCAGAGTAAGTGTATTGTCATGGGGAAAGGGGAAGGTTACGTGTTGGATTATATGTGGAGATTGGAGCATAGTGTAGGCTTAGCCTTAGGTAAGGGAGAGTTAAATTAAGGGTAACGTTAGGATTTTTATGAGGGTTGGGTATGGTGTAGGCTTGGGCTCGCTGTTAGGGATTCAGGTAAGATTTAGAGTTACGCTTATTCTTTGGGTCAGTATACTGGTATATTTTGGTGTAATGCCTAATATACATTTACTGATTTTTTATTTTATTTAGCGCTGCTCTAGCAAACAGTAGCAGTCAGTGCACTTTACATCAGCTTCAACTCCTAAACACAGGCATCTCCTTTCAGTGAAATCATGAAACCAGAATTGCAGAGTAAAAAAACAGAACCAAATTAGAGCGCCTACAACCGTGGACAAAAGGGTAAAGTTGGGCAATATGCAGTTGGCAAGTGCATCTTTTGCGGGAATCGAACTATGGATCGAAGAGTCAGGAAGTTAGGAGGTGTCAGTCACTGAGAACGAAATAATAGGAGGCATGCGGCAGAGAGAAACGTGGAGAATAAAGAAAAAGTCTGACGAGAACAATGAAGTGCATCCAAGAACAAGTAATCGGATTGGAAAACAATCCAAGGAAGACAAAAAACGTTAAGAAAATGTGTTGGTTGGGGAAAAATTGAGCCAACGATGAAAATTGGAGGGGAAAAAGTGTTATGGATTGAGGTAAAATCTACACAAATTAGTTTTTATTGTTTTTGTGAAATTGTTGAAAGTATTTTTGTCCTCTGAGGTTTTCATGCATTGGGTACCAGTGGGAGGAATTGCATGGTAAAAAAGATAGGGCTATCAACTTTAAGCTTAAGATAAATGTCTTTTAAAAAAAAGGAAATCTTAAAAAAAATAGCGTACTGCCGTCCTCTAATGAAAAAAAAAATCGTTCAGTTAAATGTAAATGATAATGTAATGATGAGCAAGGTAAAGTATACATTATTACCTACATTGCATATAGCAAAAAACTGTGATTTTTTTTTTTTTTTTTTACATTTGCAGACTGACCAGTGTAATATAAATGATTGGTATCAAGGCCCCTGGACAAAAAGTAATTTTTTACTGTTCTTACAATGTCAAATGTCACTGCAAAATTGCACTGGCTACATTGAAATCCTTTCTAATCCTGACCCCCTCAACTGGTCAGTTGTTTTGGTACTTTGCTATTTTTTTTTTACATCCGTATCCTTAAATTCCCAATCTTAGAACTTTGTCATCCCAGTATTAGGTGCTATTCAGAAAACCTAGACATACAGCATACCTGGCTATAGAGTTAGCTTTAATGGAGTAATTCATTTTAAATTATGACCACATGCATGAATACATTGTAAAAGTTCTAGCTTGCTTGTATAAATGTTAGTTTCCGTGTTTTAGAGAGGCATGCAGAGGAAGTAGACATTCAGAGTAGAGACCTTCACGACGGATTCCCCTATTCCTGGTTTTTCCTGTTCTTGAAAAGTCTTGGCTTCTGCATTGGCATGTGGGTGCGATGAGTGGCCACACAAGCATACCGCTGGGGCTCTGTCCTTCGATTATTGGTTATTTTGCTGTATGAAGAACCAACATGTTTCCTTCTCTTGATATTGATTTTCAGATGTAAAGAGGGATGTATGACGATACAACGCATGCTACTACAATGCATATTATACTATGCATTTTTTACAACGCATATGCTGTTACTACTGAATATTTTACAACGATAACCATTACAACACAATTTATATTTAAAGCATTATAAGTGCCATTACAATGCAATACAATACTACGCATACCATTACAAAGCAAAAATATATTAAAAAAAATGTCTTGTAAAATAACTCCTAGCACGGGATGCAGGGAAAATTGGGGTTTTGGGTGGGGAAGTGTATTAAAATGTGTGAAGAAATGGAACACATAAATTATTAAAGCGGTACTCATTTAAAACATTAATACTTGAGTATTAATTTGAATACTAGAGTATTCACCACGTATTAAAATATCAATACATTTTTTTAATAATTTCATGATTGTGCAAATTTGATACAATTATATTCTTAATCTTTTAAAATATCGCAAAATAACATATTTCGAAAGGAAGACTTCAGAATCGAAAAGAAGCGGAGCACCAGTAGGGTAAGTGCTGGATAGTGTAGGAGTAACAATTACTATTCTTACTCCAGGGAGGTGCAACAGAAGTGTGAGTGCTGGATACTGTAGGGGCTATGAAATTACTATTCAAACTCCAAGGTGGTGCAAAAGTAGGGTGAGTGCTGGATAGTGTAGGGGATAAATTTTATTCTAACGCCAGGGTGGTGCAAAAGTAGGGTAAGTGCTGGATAGTGTATGGGATAAAATTACTATTCTTACTCCTGGGTGGTGCACCAGTAGTGTCAGTGCTGGATAGAGTAAGGGATAAAATAAGTATTCTATCTCCAGGGTGGTGCAACAGTAGGGTGAGTTGTGGATAGAGTAGGGGATAAAATTACTATTCTAACTCCAGGGTGGTGCAACAGAAGTGTGAGTGCTGGATAGTTTGGGGATAAAATTACTATTCTAACTCCAGGGTGGTACAACAGTAGTGTGAGTGCTGGATAGTGTAGGGAATAAAATGACTGTTCTAACTCCAGGATGGTGCAACAGTAGGGTGAGTGCTGGATAGTGTGGGGGTTAGAAGGGCGCGTTAAAGTCCAGAGCCGAATACGAGGGACTTTAACAAGTAAGCGTGACTTTATTCACTGGTTTAGCCCAATTACTTTTCTTACTCCAGGGTGGTGCAACAGTAGTGTGAGTGCTGGATAGAGTAGGGGAAAAATTACTATTCTAACTCCAGTGTGGTGCAAATCTAGTGTGAGTGCTGGATAGTTTTGGTCTATAAAATTACTATTCTAACTACAGGGAGGTGCAACAGAAGTCTGAGTGCTGGATACTGTAGGGGTTATGAAATTACTATTCAAACTCCAAGGTGGTGCAAAAGTAGGGTGAGTGCTGGATAGTGTAGGGGATAAAATTATTATTCTAACTCCAGGGTGGTGCAACAGTAGGGTGAGTTGTGGATAGTGTAGGGGTTAAAATTACTATTCTAACTCCAGGGTGGTGCCACAACAGGATGAGTACTGGATAATGTAGGGGATAAAATTACTATTCTTACTCCAGGGTGGTGCAACAGTAGGGTGACTGCTGTATAGTGTAGGGAATAAAAGTACTATTCTAACTCCAGGGTGGTGCAACAGTAGGGTGACTGCTGTATAAAGTAGGGAATAAAAGTACTATATTAACTCCAGGGTGGTGCAACAGTAAGGTGAGTGCTGGATAGTGTAGGGGTTAGAAGGGCGCGTTAAAGTCCCGAGCCGAAGACGAGGGACTTTAACAAGCTAGCGTGACTTTATTAGCCGGTTTAGCCCAGCTAGGAAGGGTTATATGACTATTATAACATTCTACAACTAAAGGGCAGAAAGTTCTAACAAATAAAACAGAATCCTATGATTTGATTTATATTCCCTCGAGCTTAGTGAGTCCTTTGTAAGACATTGGAATGTTGCTCTGTGGTCCTTTACCGACCCGTAGAAGCAGGAAACAGTCCATTTCCTACAATGTAAGTCACAACTTTCCAAAGTTGTAAATTGTTTTTACTCTCCAATTCCATTAAATATTATTTCTATTTACGTACCATGCTTTACACTATAACTCTATCACTTATCAAGTTGCACCGAACCATGAACCCTTCGCATTTGAGTCGAGAATCTTACGCTTACCCATATTTATATAACGTTGTGCGGAATGCTGCACCTCGCAATCTTCGTTTTTACAAACACACATGTGTTTTGTCCCTAGGCGTGGTTGAAAAATCTCTCTTTTTTTTGTCTTTGTTGTTAGCAGCCATTCCCTCCCCCTGCACGGAGTTGCAAGGACATCTGATTGGCTCGTATTTAGATTTCATAACCTTTCTGAGCTTATTTTTCATTTGCTTTGAACCATTTTAAAAATAACTATTACCAACCATTCCCTTCCCCTGTGCAGAGTTGCAGAGACATTTTATCAGCTGTTGTGTTCTGAACTGGACCTTCTTTCGCATAATGTTGATTGGCTTTTATTTTTTTATGTTAAATTGACGTTAACCATTCCCTCACCATCAACGTAACCATTTTGTGATGCGCTTTAAATTAGAATGCAATTTAAAAAAAGTTGAGGGAAGGTATTTTACACTATAAACTTTCTAGAGTGCTCACGAGTTGGTGGACTGTGACGGTAAAAAAATATTATTATTATTTATAAACTGTAATAATTGTGCTGATTTTTCTTCCTTAGCGTGGATTACTTCTTACTCGCATTAAATGTATAAGTATAGTTACGCTGCAGACAAAATTGACATGGTTTGAATGTATTTTTATTAAGTCTTTAAAAAACATCAGATGGGTGACATACAAAATCGGTATTCAAAACAATTTTCTTGCGCGTTGACGTACACTCCCTTTTTTTCTGCAGACATTATTTTCTAATGTAAACCTTTTATAAGTCTTGCCCTTTCTTTTTAATATAATAGGGCATGTTTTTCTTTCAGATAAAGTAGAATAGAAGTGCTACAAGAAACACTCCCTCACTACATCATCTTTTTTTGGGGGGAACATTTCATTTCAATTACTCTTTTTGTAAACAGTATGACTTATGAAAAGCATTATTTTAAAACTATTAAATTGACAATAATATTTTTATTTTCATGTTTACTACTTGCGAAGATAAACCTCCAGTTCATCATGAGTGAAAATTGGTAAAAGCACTACACAATATACATACCTTTAAACTCATTTTTACTCTAGAAGAAAAAGAGTATTACTGGTACTAATTTTCAATTAATTGTACATATTTCAAACCCTCTGTTCTCTGTGTCTTCGTTTTCTTTTCTTTTTGCGACGATAGTTGTTTAACTAATCTTTTACGTCACGTCGTTAGTAAAGTACATTTATACTTAAACATACTACATTTTGAAATCTTTAAAATATACTTGCGTTTGAAAAATATATAAATCATAAACATAAAGCATTAATTTACCTCTCTTTAAAATTCTTTCCTCCTTCTGTGGACATACATCCAACTCCTCTGGAGGGAACATAATGTTTTATATTTTACAATATATACTTTAACAATATATTCCCTCTGAGGAACAGAAGATGATTCCGACGCTCGTAAACATTACCTTGCTCGTAGTTTCTTAACCCGTAAGTAGTTCTCTGAAACGAAACTAAGCATCCTACGGGTGTGCTTTATATACTTTTTTGTTAGTGAAGTCACTATGGAAACAATTTACTGCTCCTCCCATTTTTTGGTCACGTTTTTCAGTTGACATGTGCTCTCATTTCCACTGTTTAACTTATGCACGTGTTTTTATAAATGTGAAACTTGTAAAACAGTTTTACTTTCGATTTATATCCTCATACGTTTCCGCAAAACTCATATACTTTTAATTTGTTCTCTCTTTTATTATACGAGTATTACAATTGATACCCATGTATTAATTTTTATAATTGAGTATTTATATTGATCAGTCTGTATAGATTCTGCCTACATTTTAATACACTTCCCCGCCCAAAATCCCGATTTTCCCTGCATCCTGGGCCAGGGGTTATTTTACTATTTATTTAAATATGGTGCAAGGTGTTTATTTCAATTTATTCGACTACTAAAATGAATAACTGAGTATTAATTTTTAAAGCGAGTTCTTTTTTTGGTTATCGCAATTGTCAACAATTTCTGTCCGCAAATATATATTTAGCAAAATTCATATACTTTTCGTTCTTTCTCTCTTTAATTATACGAGTATTAAAATTGATACCCAAGTTTAATTTATTAAATCGAGTATTTATATTGATCAGTGTGTATAGTTTCTGCCTACATTTTAATACATTTCCACACCCAACTCCCCTTTTTTCTCTGCATCCCATGCCAGGGGTCATTTTACAATTTATTTAAATATGGTGTAAAGTGTTTATTTTAACTTATTCTTGTACTAAAATTAATAACTGAGTATTAATTTTTAAAGTGAGTACTTTCTTTCGTTATACTTATTGTCAACAAATTTCTGTCCACAAATAAATATACCTAATTAAAGACAAATAGTAAAAAATAACCAAATTTGCGTTGTGATGGCATGCGTTGTAATGGTATATGCTTTGTAATGGCATGCGCTGTAATGACATGCGTTGTAATGGACCTTACAATGTAAAAGTTGCGTTGTAATGGCATTACGTTGTAAAAGTTGCATTGTAATGGCTGTCTCCCTGGAAAGAGAGTGACTATTTCAAAAGGAGTCTGTTGGGTTTTTTGGCATTAAAGCTCAGTTCTGCTCTGCTTTCAGAGGATGGTGCTAGAATCCCCATTAATGTACAGTTCTTTTGTGAACTGTAACCTTATCACTATACGCTAATCATGCGTGGTCAGCATTGCTGTGGGTTGGAAGTTTCTGGCCCAACTGGCTGTAAGTTAGATTTGACCATTGTCTGAATCGAGAGTATGAACCTCATGTGCAGTCTGTACTACATTTTTGATTGCCATACACAAATTGACATTTTACTGCCCTTTTTACACAGACTGTGTGGTGGTTCTGGATGCTTCTAAAAGCTTTCTGGTACCTCTCCGCTTTCGGTACCCTAAGCAGGTGTCTACAGATGGCCTGCGTATCACCAGATGTGTACTCACAAAAAGACTGGTGATATGGCGTCTTTCTAAATGGGACTCTGTATTTAACAACCTCTTGTAATAGAAGGACAACCATGGAATAGCTGTCCTAGGAAACCTAGACATGGGCTATCTCCCTCAGTCATTCCATATTAAGCGCGACTCCTAGTGTTAGGCCATTCCTAAACCAAAGTTTTTAAATGCATAACAACTGCAGTCCATTCAGTACGGGCACGGAGGCACTTCATGTACTCATATTATGAGAAGAATGTAAATGTTCCTAACTCTCATGATGAACAGTTTCAGTTCTAGTACAGTAAAACTTTGCAGAGGTGAAGTCTGTAGACCAAGTCACAGTATTCATGATGTCTTTCAAATGACATACCTGAAGAAATGGCCCTTGTGGAATGTGCTCCAAAAACTGAGATGTTATTATCTGCTGCTTTCGCCCCATCTAGCTGATAATATCCTCTCTGATGATGTCAGAACTAATATCATATCCGTGTTGGGGTTCTGACTTCTGTCAATCTACATTGGCCGGCAGCACTATTTCCAGGGTTGGAATGCTATGTGAGTCTGTACACTCAGACTTTCCTATTTAAGGATATTCACTAGCTCCTCATTGATCTCTTTCCACAGTTGAAAAGGATGGAAATTTACTCCTAAACTTCTGAACTGTGGAGATAAAAGGACGTGTAGGAAATGTGAAGTCGCCGTCACCTAAAATATTTTCATATGAGCAAGCATCTGCCCACGCAGATTCTATATTGGTAATAATAATAATTTGATTTATGTAGCACTTAATACTCTGTTTGTTGTTTCTAAGTTCTAGAGATAACGTGTTACTATTACCCAGTTTATTAGTGCTGAATGTAGTCACTTTAAAGCTTGGTTGGTGGTTTACGCACTAGTTACTTGGCAGTAGAAAAGCATTACTGTTGTAGGTGTGCCTGCTTGTGTAGTTCATGGATGTTTTTCATCTGTGCTTGTGGATTTCCTATTTTGGATGACATTGTTGTTCCCCCTCCAGCCCCTCCTGGTTCCCGGGGAGCTGACAGACGAAGAGGTCGCCAAGAAGATCATTCAGGATACGGTGGCCCACTATGGACAGCTGGATGTGCTGGTCAACAGCGCAGGGATCCTGTCAATGGGAACGATAGAAACCACTTCCCTTGAAGACTTCGATAAAGTTATGAACATAAATGTCAGGTGAGTCCGAGGAATTAAATTGTCTCTGTGGCCTCTCTTCTAGGAAACCTGGAATTTTCTTTCCAGAAGAAAAAACTTTCTTGGATATAAGCTATTTGTAGGCACACTCCAAATCCCTGGAGAAATATTCCAAAAAGAAAAAAATATACACACATACATATAAAAAACAACACCATTGAAGTATAAAGGCACACACATCAATCATCCTAACACAGAACAAACAGTAAGTTTCGAAGTGTGCTGCAAAAAACTGAAAACCATTAACTGAACTCACAAAGGAGGAGATGTGGCCTACTAGCCCGAGCTGGCGACCTTGGAACATCGGGAACCAGGTTCGAATCTCGGCCTCGGCTGAACATCCTGTGATTCCTGGCAAATCACTAAGGGCCCGATGTAGGTGGCCTATTACCAGTCGGTAAACCCGAAATTCGGTACATTTCATGCTTACAGACCGGTATTGAGCCATTTCTGATGTAGGGGATGATTCGGTAAATAACGAATCGGTATTTACGGATACGGTATTAACCGAATCATCATTTACTGAATCGGTAAATTACATGTGCACCCATGCACTATTCAGGGGTGCAACAGGGTGTCAATGTGACACCCTGCCACCCTTGAATGTTTCCCTATTTTACCGATTCGGTAATTCGCATTCATTCCTATGGGCCTCCAGGCCCATAGGAATGAATGGGAATTACCAAATCGGTAAATACCGATTCGGTAATTACCTAATTGTACCCATTTGGTAAATATTACCGATCTTTTTGGGACATAGAATTTACCGATTCTAAAATACCGAATCGGTAAAATTCGGTATTTTGGAATCGGTAAATGTACTTTACCTACATCTGGCCTTAAATGCCCAATTCTAAAAAGTGTGTATTGTAGTCTGATTATGTTGTAATGCGCTCTGTTGCCCGTAACCAGGTTTGGGCTATAAAAATACTGCTAAAAAACTTGTTTTTACGCTTTCTACTACGCCCTCTATCCCTCTCCCTTTCCTCTCAGCTCTCTTCCTGTCCTTCCTTCTCTCACTCCCTTTTGACCTCCAAGTGATTCTCCTGTTCGGTGCATTACACTGGTGACCTAACAGCTGGACTAAGCTAACAGCCTATATCTGGGGCTACCTGCATACTTGACTCGCAGGCTAAAAATTGTTCAGAATTCCACTGCAAGATTGGTTAGTCGGATATCCCTCCGTCACCATATCTCCCCTCACTTGACATAGCTTCACTGGCTCCGGGTAATCAGGAGGATAGAGCTCAAGTCATTGATCCATAATTCCCAGCCTGACCCTTTCATGAGCCTGCTGTTAGCGTCGGTACACCTCTGTAGAGGTAGCTGCGCGCTTTATAAATGTTTATTACATTGCATTACAATGAACCTACGCTGCGAGAATCCCCACCCAGAAGCCACCTCAGTGATATCAGCCTGGAAAATTCCTCTTAACCCCATGTGTGCTCAGGACGGCCCCCGGCCATCCTACATCACGCTGGGCTTGTGCTCATGACCGCCGGGGGCCGTCTGAACGCCGCCGATTCCACAGCGCAGCGCAAATTCCCCACCTATGCGGAATAATTAATTAGTAGGCGGAGTTCAGACCTGAGCACATGGCTGCGGGCCGTCCTGAGCACGCAAGGGGTTATGTTATGTTATGTTATCCAAATTTGTAAAGCGCTCAGCTGCCCCAGCAAAGGGGCGTCCCGGCGCTATATCCAGCTTAAAGGAGAAAAAGGCAGACAGCATGGAAACAAACAAAAAAAATGAATTCAGGGGAAATAGATATGTCTTGATGTTTTTCCTGAACTCTAATAGTCCTTTAACTTCGCGAATGCAAGCTGGTAATGCATTCCAAAGTTTAGCTGCCAGCAGGTGGAATGAGCGTCCGCCCGCTCAGCTCCGGTTAATCCGAGGTACTCTAATCAAGTTTTGTCCGGCCGAACGAAGAGCACGCCCCCTAATTAAATCCCCGCATTGCGGCATAATTCACACCGCAGGGAAGGGGTTAATTGTGAAGTGGACGTCAAATTCAACAAGTGGAGCACAGTTTCACTGCCATGATGCAGAGTTCTGAGTTTCAGACTCTTTGAGGATTGGGGAGTTAATAAGTTATGATACTTATAATTACTCTTTGTACATGTATACTACTCTAGGTCACTGCATTGCTCTGCTTAGAAGGTGCTGTGTTAACAACTTTATTTCCAGTTAGTTTACTGACTATAGACGGTGGTGTGTTGACACCTTGGTTGCCAGAATGTTTACCAACCATGAAAGAGCCTGCACTGACAACTCTGTTGCCAACATGTTTAATAACCATGGAAAGAGCTGCATTGTTTCCAGCATGTTTACTAACTATGAAAGGTGGTGATGCTGGAATTGTCATAGTGAAAGTGTTTCTGCACATACAATTATGAGTGGTGGAAAATGGAAAGAGCTGCATTGTTTCCAGCATGTTTACTAACTATGAAAGGTGGTGATGCTGGAATTGTCATAGTGAAAGTGTTTCTGCACATACAATTATGAGTGGTGGAAACTTGTAGAAATAATGCTTATCAACATTTTGTTCCTAAGTTAACCACTTCTGGGAATATGGAATCTTATTTCTTGAAGGTGCCTTCCTGAAAAGGTTGCACCATGAAAGTTAGTGCTTGTGATTAAAATACCCCAGCACAAAACAATATGAGTTTCGGAAGCCTATAGGTTGCAGGTGCAAGATTGTGGATATGCGATTTGACAGTTAATGCCTACATAACATGCTTTGGTGAATGTAGGTTTTGTGTTTGTGCTTTACTCTTTAAATATGTTGATGTAAGTATACATCATTGAGGGCTAAAATGTAGGGAGTAGGTTATTATTCGTGCTGGGCTGATTTCTTGATAACCCACCCCATTTAGATGGTAATCGCCTATGTATTGTGGTTTGATTTGAACTTTAGTAGGCTCTAAACAGAAGATTAAGCTAGACACCAGCAACTTTACAGTTTGTAAAATATTTTCTCTGAGATTTAAATTTAAATGGATTACTAAGGTAGAGCAGGAATGATAATTCAAAATATTTACTTGCAATGCTGCCATGGCCTAGTCATTTTGTCAACCTTGTCATCTGTGACACCATGATTCCTTCAACTTGCAGCAAGCTTTTGTAGTGTTAATATGCATGGCCACTTGCTTGCCTCTTTTTACCTTTCCCTGAGGCTGTGATCCCATGCCAATGATGAAACAGCCGTTTGCCTTGTACTCGTGTCACATTTGAGTTGTAAGCACTCATGCAAAAAAGCTTTACAGGAGTGGGCTAAGTATATTGTACCTTCTTCCTCCACACAACAGACTCAACAGCCTTTTGGGAGAGGACAGAGGACCCTACATAACCTTCTTGGCCCAATCTCCCCCAAGGCCCCCTGTTGAAATCAGTCTGGTAGGGGATCTTTGTAATTTCTCAAGCAAACAGTTTTTCAGTTTATAAACTTTATTTCGGTTTTTTAAAAAACCATAAAAGTTAGCCTAAATATACAATGTGCAAATAACAACAGCCAGCTTATTAATAATACAAGCATAGAATATATGCATTGGACACCTGGAAACAACAATAATTTGATAATAAATAATTTGTAAAAACCCTTAAAACCTGTCCACAACAAATTCATTATAAGATATAATAAGATAAAATCAGCTTCAATTTACAAAGGTATACGAAATATAAATCACATGTTAAATTGTTCTATAAATTAATAATTTCACATGATAATATGAATCAAACACATAAGAATTTACATTGGTTTCACATGTTTGCATCTAAGCACGCAGGCCCATCCTAAGAATTTAGCAGTTCCAACCACTATTGGGCCTTCAGTAGAACACTTTAAAATTCTGAAGGCCTCTTGGCAAGATCTGGTACCCAAATTGGCACATATAGGTTTAAATCTGTGAATCTTGATTTTTGTAATTGTATTTCTTGGAGGCAGGCTTGCTCAGAAGATGAAATGCGTTTAGCTCTCATGAACTGTGAGAACGGTAGATTGCGTAACAAGGCTTTAGGGTGAAAACTGGTGAACAACAGAGTGTTGTTGCGATCAGTCGGTTTGTGAAACACTGTGGCTTCAAGTTGTTGTACTTTTTTGTGAATCCACACATCTAGAAAGGAAATCTGCACCGCATCTGTAGTAGATGTGAATTGTATCCTGCTGTTCTTAGTGTTGAGATCTTTGATCTGTTCATGCAGCATAGTTTTCATGGCCATCCCATAATACAAAAATGTCATCAATAAATCTTCTGAAGAAGATCAAATGTTTCTTCCATGATGTTTCTGACAGAATGAAGTCGTTCTCAAATGTTGCCATAAAGATATTGGCAAATACTGGGGCTCCTGAAAAACCCATGGAGGTTCCACTGGTTTGTAGATAAGTCTGATTTCCATGAAAAATATGAGAGTGTCGCAGACAAAATTCCAACAATTCTAGTAAAAAAACTTTATTAGTTGGTAAATCTGGGGTTTGCAGCAGGGTCCATTCACAGGCCTCTATCCCTTCCTGAATGGGAATTGAGGTGTAAAGGGAAGTCACGTCGATGGTGCATAGAGTTATGTTCTTCCAGTCTGCAGAAATGTTTTGGAGTAGTTGCAAAAAATGAGTGGTACCCTTGACATAAGTTTTCCAGTTTTGAACAAATGGTTGGAGAAATTCATCAATATATTGCCCCAAAGGTTCAAAGATGGATCCACATCCACTTACTATGGGTCTGAAAGGAGGATTTCGTAAGTTCTTATGAATCTTTGGTAACATGTAGATTCGTGGACATTTTTTTTTTTTAAATTTAATTTATTTTGAGTATTTTGTAAAGCGCGCAGCGGCCCCAACGGGGCATCCCGGCGCTGAGAACTCTGAAAGTAGAGGCCATGGGTCCGATATCCAGATTTTAAGAAGAAAATAGGTGTGTTTTGAAGGATTTACGGAAAGCTGATTCTGTCTGACAGGTGCGTAAGGCTAGAGGGAGCTTGTCCAGCGCTGAGAAGTACAGACCTCAGAGGTTTTTCCGCCTGCACGAGAGCTTTTAAATCGGGGAGTTTCCAGGAAATGAAGGGTATTGGAGCGTAGAGTCCTGGGGTTGGCGTAAGGTCGCAGAATGTTTTTCAGGTGTGCCGACCCGCTGCCTTTTGATGCTCGAAAGGCCAGTGTCATGGCCTTGAACACACATCTTTTAGCTATGGGCAACCAGTGCAGTTTGCGGAGGTGTGGGGAGGTATGGTGTCTAGCAGGGATACTCTACACCAGCCGGGCGGCGGCGTTCTGGACCGTCTGAAGTTTATGGCAGAGGCCTGCTGTGATACCAAGGTAGAGGGCGTTGGCGTAGTCAAGATGGGATGTTATCAGTGACTGGATCACAGTCTTACGGCAGTCCGCCGGCAGGTAATTGATGAGTCGTTTAATGGTCTTGATCTTTGCGAAGCAGGAGGCTGCAACTGTTTGGACCTGATTGTTGAAGCTAAGTTGGTTGTCCCAACGGACTCCAAGGTTTCTTACCGAGTCTTTGGGGATGGGGGCTTGGCTCAGGTCTACTGGCCACCACATATTAGAATCCAGAGGGGATGGTGAATTGAAAAACAGGATCTTCGTTTTTCCAGCGTTGAGTCGGAGGGAGATGGCATCCATCCACCTCGAGATATCTCTGAGACAGGATTTCAGTGGGTCAAAAGCAGAGGCGGAAGGGGAGTCGAAAGTGAAGAGAAGCTGAATGTCGTCAGCGTAGGAGGTGGATTTGATCCCCGTCTGGGCGATCAGTTTGGCCAAGGGGGTGAAATACACATTAAAAAGGAGCGGGCTCAGGGAAGAGCCCTGTGGGACTCTCCATTTGAGTGGTCTGGCAGAGGAAGTGTACGGAGGGGTGAAGACCTGCTGTGTGCGGTCTGAAAGGAAGGATGAGAGCCATTTCAGAACCGCACCACCCAGCCCTAGGTCCTCCAGCCTTTTCAGCAGGATGTTGTGAGAGACGGTGTCAAATGCTGCTGAAAGATCCAGCAGCACTAACACCGCCCTCGACACTCGATCAAGCGTCCATCTTACCGAGTCAGCCATTTCGATAAGGGCCGACTCGGTGCTGTGGCCCGATCTGAAACCATGCTGGGAGTCGTGGAGTAACCCATTGGTTTCGATGTAATTGGACAACTGAGAGTGTACCAGTTTTTCCAGGATCTTGGCAGGGGCAGGCAGGAGAGAGAAAGGCCTGTAGTTGCTGGGGTCATCTGGATCCAGGTTGGGTTTTTTGAGGATGGGGACTAAAGAGGCATGTTTCCATTTGGACGGGAAACAGCCCGTTCCGAGGGAGTCGTTCCAGATGAGGTTGAGGTGGGGATTAAGAACGGATGCAAGATTTTTGTATTGCTTGGCTGGCCAAGGGTCTTTAGGTGAGCCTGATTTGCACTTGAGGAGTTCTACCATAGAATCAGCTTCGGATATAGTTGCAAATTCAAGTAGGGTAGGCTGCGGAGGCGAGGAAGTGATGGGTTCCTCTTTTCACCCTACTATGATAGGGGTGGGGAAGGAGGAGTAGATAGCCTCAATTTTGTCCTTGAAAAATTGTGAGAGTTTGTCGCAAAGCGACTGGGAGGCAGGCTGGGTGCGAGTCAACGCATTGGGGTTTGTGAAGGATCTCACTATATTGAAAATTTCCCTGGCGCCATTGCTGGCTAGTTTGATTCTGGAGGCCAGAAAGTCCCGTTTGTGCTTCTCGATCATTCTCCGGTATTCTTTGAGGGCTGATTTATAGGTGGTACTATCCAGGGAGTAATTTTGTCTCCATAGACGTTCGAGGGATTTGCAAGAGGTCTTTTTCTGCCGGAGCTCGTCGGAGTACCAGGGTGCAGATGGTGCCGCCCTGAAGGTTTTCGTGGGTTTCAGAGGGGCTAGTGCGTCTAGGGCCTGATTAATCCATGCGTCCAGGTGATCAATCTGTGAGTCCGGGTCAGACGACCGAGAGGGTAGGGAGTTTTTTAGATATTCCAGGAGCGTTTCAGGGGTGATGCGACTCCAGTTTCTGCCTGAT
Organism: Lissotriton vulgaris; assembly: GCF_964263255.1. Classification (NCBI taxonomy): domain Eukaryota; kingdom Metazoa; phylum Chordata; class Amphibia; order Caudata; family Salamandridae; genus Lissotriton; species Lissotriton vulgaris. The sequence goes on along the minus strand of NC_141695.1, from coordinate 1,297,048,180 downwards.
GATTTGGGGGTGATAGCGGGTCTAATGTGGCAGGGAATGTCAATCTCAAAAGGGATGAGGAAGTGATCCGACCATATGACCGGGGTGGAGGAAGTGGTCCGGATAGAAGGTAGGTTGGTGCAGATCTGGTCCAGAGTGTGACCTGCTTTGTGCGTAGGTAAGGTAATTAATTGGACTAGGTTGCAAACAGCTAGCGTAGAGATGAAGTTGCTGCTGTGCTAACAGGAATCGTTGTTAACGTGGTGATTGAAGTCTCCTAAGACGGTGAAGTTAGCGTAGCGTGTGCTAAGCTGAATGAGATAGTCCTCCAAAGCCAGTAAATGAGAGGTATTGGAGTGCAGGGGACGATAGATAAGAATTCCGGAGAAGGAGGAGGACGGGGAGGTTTGGACGCTAAAAGGTAGACCTTCGATACAGTCAGTTTGTTGAAATGGGGGAAGGGTAACAGTCCATTTGGAATTGTGAATTAGGGCAACACCGCCTCCTGTTTTACCGTTGGGTCTGTTTGCACAGATAATGTTGTAGCCCTCCGGCAGAGCGAGGGAGATGGTGGGATTCGTGGTGTCGTTCAGCCACGTTTCCGTTAGGAAGAGCAGGTCCCAGCTGTTGTCCCGAAGGGACTGCCAGATGTCAATGACGTGTTTGCTCAATGATCTGCAGTTGATCAGTGCAGCTCTGAGGGTGAGGGAGGATTGGGCTTCACGCAAGGAGGTGGAATTCAGGGCGTGAGCCGTCCTGATAATATTGTCTGGAGCGGGAAGGGAGAAATTGCAAACAATGCAAACATGGGCCTGGTTCCGAGCGTCAGAGGTGGGAAAAAGGCAGGTTGCGCAATGGGGGGTTTCAGAGACAGCAGCTCATTCCGAGTGTATGTAGCGGAGATATGGCTAGTTGGACGGAGATGAAGACCGGCCCCGGTCGCGTCCTGATCGCGGACGAGCGCAGACAAGCTTGCCTTAAGTGCGCCTTCGGCGCGCAATCGTCGCGCCCGCTGCGCTCGTCCGCTGCGCTTCCGGTACAGGCACATCTTTATGAGGATATGAAGGGGGGGGGGGGCGTGGCCTCGGAGTGGGCGTGGGAAATGCCGGTGGTGAAGATCGGCGATTTCGCCCTTCCCAGCGCTCGTTTTGCTGGGAAAAGGGGTGCCTGCACACAGCAGTCGTGTGACAGGAGGGGTGAGTAAGTTTTAAAAAAAGCGTTCAAATTACAATTTTTAAAAACGATGCAAAGTGCTCGATCTGTCAGTCAGCTCCCGGCTGTGCCTCAGGAGAATTACAAAGTTGTCTGCGCACTAGCGATTCAGCGCGCTTTTTATGACACTCGGCGGGGGGGGCGTGGCCTCGGAGTGGGCGTGGCCCAGTCAGAGTGTGGGAAATGGCGGTGGTGAAGATCGGCGATTTCGCCCTTCCCAGCGCTCGTTTTGCTGGGAAAAGGGGTGCCTGCACACAGCAGTCGTGTGACAGGAGGAGTGAGTAAGTTTTTAAAAAAGCGTTCAAATTACAATTTTTAAAAACAATGCAAAGTGCTCGATCTGTCAGTCAGCTCCCGGCTGTGCCTCAGGAGAATTACAAAGTTGTCTGCGCACTAGCGATTCAGCTCGCTTTTTATGACACTCGGCAGGGGGGCGTGGCCCAGTCAGGGCGTGGGAAATGGCGGTGGTGAAGATCGGCGATTTCGCCCTTCCCAGCGCTCGTTTTGCTGGGAAAAGGGGTGCCTGCACACAGCAGTCGTGTGACAGGAGGGGTGAGTAAGTTTTGAAAAAAGCGTTCAAATTACAATTTTTAAAAACAATGCAAAGTGCTCGATCTGTCAGTCAGCTCCCGGCTGTGCCTCAGGAGAATTACAAAGTTGGTGAGGAAGTAGTAAGACATTTTCTGGTATTGTTATTAACCCAACCCACCTCAGTTGCTTTTTCTAGAATGATCTCCAGTGTATTTCTGATATCATTAAGTGGGTTCTCTGCCAATTCAAGTATGTAGCTTCATCTTTCAGATGTTCAAATACTTTTGCTTCGTAAAAATAGGTATCCATCACGACCAGGGCTCCCCCTTTGTCTGCCGATTGGATAGTGATGTTCACATCCTGGGCTAATTTTTGGATGATTTTTTCTTCATGTTTGTTTATGTTTTTCCTTGTTTTGTTCCAGTTAATTTGTTGTAAATCTTGCTTTACTAAGATTTCGAAGGTGTCTAGTAGTTTATGTGAAGTCGGTGGCATGAATGTACTTGGTTGTTTGAATTCTTTGTATTCACTCATGATGGTTGAGGAAGGTTCTGGTAATGAGGGTACTATGTTATTGAAAAAGTGTCTCAAGCGTAATACACACATGAATTTGAACAGACTTACTTCAGTGTTGAAATAGTTACTTGAAAAAGTAGGTACGAAGCTAGTCTCTTTCTGAAGGACTTGGAGTTGTTGTTTATTCAAATCCTTGCTCGAGATGTTTATCTCTAGGGTTTCGTTTTGCTTCGTAGGTTTGAGCTTACAGGTTCCTTTACCACGTCTTGTTTTCGGGTTCCTGTTGTTTCTGGTGGTTTGCCCGATACTGGGCCCTTCTCTAAAAAAATCTGCTGAGCAATATCTTGGCTCCCCGAAGCTCGTGGTTGATCGCTGTCCCCTGTCACTGATAGTGCGCCGCATGTTGGTGGTTGTCGTGATATGGATAATTCTTGACCTGATACTATCCTTTCCTGAGATGATGTTACTGGTCTTGGAGGCGGTTTTCGCTCTGCATACACCTCTGCCCAGGTGTAGACCTCATTTATTATGTTGTCTATAGTATCTCATTTAAATTTCCGGCGCTTGCGGTCCTGAGTGTCTTTTCCATATCTGTCAAGTTTTTCTTTCAAATCTTTTAAAATGGTGTTCCATTCCTCTGATTGAATTTGTCGAGATAATTCTTTTGTGAGCAATTCAAGTTTTTCCAGATCTTTGATGATTTTAGCGAGTTCCTCCACTAACAATAATATTAAATCGAGTGAACATTTATTGAGGATAGCGTGCCATTTCTCCATGAAGTGTTTGTTATATTGAAATTTGAACAGCATAGGTTTGATTGGTAACCGTAATCCTCGGGGTATCCTCTGAACTTTATGATACTGTATGAGAGTGGACGCATGAAGTTTTTGATTCAAGACTCTTTTGGATAAGAATTCCAACTGTCGTAGTTGTTGGGGTATCGATCCGCTTTGTTTACTGAAAGTTTGTATATCTGTTATCAAGGCGTAAATGTCTGAAGCTTGTGCTGATGTATAAGTTTTGGTTTCCGCTTTATTATCTGTAATATTTGATATAGAATCAAATTGCATGATGGCGGTGCAGCAGTACTGGTAGCGTGTCAAGAAACTATGGATTGAGGGTTGTACTGCGCACTCGGTTTTATTAGATGTAATCCCTGGTTTCAACAATTTTTAAGATGGTCTCAATGTGCGTGCTAGGTTGGGAGGAGGGCGCTAACCGCCTGGGGATCTAGTATATTTGGTAAGTGATAAGTTATCACTGGCCCTTCCTGCACTGCGGGTGCTAACCTTTACGGTTGGCTACTGTTTTTGTATTATTTTTATGTGTTAATGCTTTCGAATAATACACTTAAAATTCTCTTTTTTTAGCAATGTCATGAATATTTTCTTCATTTATTTGCAATACAAATATCTATGCATTCTTATCACCTACGAACATTCTTAATATCCTTTGACATTTAACAAAAAAATGTCATTTTCATACAATGATTTATTTTATGCTGTCGTTAATCCCAATGCATTTCGAGATCAAGAGATCTCTTCTTCAGGGGAACTGCAATGTGAAAAAATATATACATGTCAACTTTATCAAACAAATAGGATCGATACAGATTTTTTGAAAAAAGACTAATGATTCAAATTCATCACAAACTTTGTAACTCAGCATTCAGAGGGTTAACAATAAACAATCCACTGAGTTAACAGGGTGAAAATGTTTCAAGTATCTGTATAATGATGTCACACTCGTAATGATACCACTGGTACTAATATAAACCATTTAGAGATAATGCATTCACAGTTAGTAGAAGTTTAAATAATTGCTTACCAGCAAAAAAAGAGACAGAAATGCTTTCAACACTAGGTGAGATGATACTAGAACCTTAGATGTTAATGACTCAGAGCTGAATGCAAGAGACATGAAAATGACCACTGTTTATAGGTCCAGAAACCAAATAGCAAATGTTGCGCAGGGCAACCTTCTATATTTTAAAAATCTTAGCTTAATCAAAAGTAGAGCATACCTGAGGCTATGCGGTGAAAATTCTAACTCAATATCATCCAGATTCAATAGAACTCCTAAAACGAAAATACGAAGCAGAAGTTGCTGTACTGCATGTAGAGAATAATGTGCGTCATACCTGACCTGGGCATAATTCTCGGTATGCAGTTTGACCACGAGGGCTAAAAGCTCAAGAGGTAGGCCCAGTTTCAAAAGGGTTGACCAAAGCTTAGGACGAGGAACCAGGTCGAACGCTGACTTTAAGTCAACAAAGGCAGCATAAATCACCCCTTTCCCCAATGTAACTGTTCGCCAATATATTAAAATTAATTTTAAAACCTGGTCCACAGTACTAATTGATTGACGAAACCCTGCTTGAAGATTGGAGATAATATTTGAATCCACCAACCATTCCTGAATTCTACCTAGGACCCCCCTGGCAATAACTTTTTGAACACAATTAGACTTATGGGCCTGTAATTACCGGGATGCGAACGATCGCCTTTTTAAAAAAACGGTAAAATACCCGCACCTGCTCAGGAACTTGGGAGAGAAGCACCTTGGGCAATGGCGTTAAGTAACAATTGGATATACAGTGCCCAGGATTTGACAGCGTGTAAAAACACGTCAGCAGGGATACAATCAGGCCCCGCAGCTCTACCTCTTGGGACCTGAAGGAGAGCAGTTTCTACTTCTTTTTTGGTAAAAACTGCAGTAGGGACATAAGAGGGCATCACAAAGGGAACTAAATCTAGTTGACTGGCTGCGAACTGGCCCTTCTAATGGTCTATCCATAGGTCAGGGGACACATTATTAGATGGTATATTACTAGGGTCCCTATTACCCCACTTTACTATATGCCAGAAGGCAGTCATGTCCCTTCCCTTACAAGATTCTAACAAATCTTTCCAGTCCCAGTCCCTCTGGGCTAGAGATTGTACAACCTTGTAGGCCATCCTTTTCTCGCGTATCAAAACACCATCCTTGCTTTTTATAGCCAAGGCTAATTGTGCATAAGCAGAGCGGCAGGCAGAATTATACCAAACAGCAGCCTTTTGGACCATAGAAGCTTGTCTTCGTTTTGAGTGGACAATAATTTTTTTTTTAGATGACTAAAAAAGGTTTCATGGAGCTCAGTAGCCATAGGCGGAAGGGGTCCCTGTAGTTGGTCATCCTGTAGGGTAACTATGGCTTCAGCAAGCATACTATCTATCTGTTCCAATTGGTCAGTTTTGCTTGCCACAGTTGACCATTTAAGCCTACGTTAATCGTTTGTTAAAAATACTTCTGGAGAATCTACCTCTGGTTCCTGTATTAAATTTATATTCAATTTCTCACCTCCATATGAAGGAGTAAGGGGTTATGATCACTCTCCAAACGTGGAATGACCTTCATATCTTTCATAAAAACCCAGAACTCCATAGATAGAAGGAAATAATCAATACGACTAGAACGCAAGCCTGAGACAAACGTGGGTGACCCCTTTTTATCTGATTAGGAACGGCAGTTGGCAGCTCTCAACCTGTGTTCAAAACACAATACTTTAAGTTGTAGAGCGGCCCCAGACCATCTCTTAATAGGCTCCAGATCAGGGGAGGTATTGACTACTTGTCGTCCTCCTCTGAAGTTAAAAACATGTTGTGATTGTCCAGGGGTTCAAAAGTGCAGTTAAAATCGCCAGCCATTAGTATATGAGTTCTTCCTCCATAGTTAGATAAGAGTTCATCAAGGAATGCTACAGTTTGGGTGGCCTTCCCTCCTTGCAAACCTCTAGAATAAACATTAATTAGGAGGAAGTCCCGAAATATACAATTGCTAACCTTTATAATAAGAAGATTGTGTGAGTCTGTGCATATCTCGTCCAACCTACAGTTTAAGCTTTGCCTAACCCACGTTGTTAATTCTCCTTTGGGTCGACCCTGCTCCCCTTGAACAGCTTTTTTATAAAAATTAACATAGCCTTGGCGAACACCTTGATCTACCTCCCAAGACTCCTGGAAACACAAAATGTCAAACCTTTCAATAAAAGTGGACCTTTCACTTGAGGCAGTTTTATTAATTAAACCCGCTATATTCCATGATCCGATACTCAACCCTACAAGTTGAAACCAATAGTCACAGGGACTACTGATAACAATAATACATTGTTACCCACGGGATTGCCCAGTCAATCATTACTGTCCAAACCAGAAAGCGAGCTAAAGGCATTATGCGTTGGTACATTATATTCGTACGGTCCATGGGCTACACGGGTGGCCTGTAAGACACCCTGTGGGATATGCAACGGCAGATTCTTCTTATAGGAAAAACCAAGAGGTAAAATACTCATATCTGCTTCGCTAAAGAGCCTCGAACCAGCTCTATCTAAAATCGTTTTAACTAAGGAGGGAGAGCCGAAATTCAGCACCACACAATCACCCCTGCAGGCTTTGGTTGACCTGCCGATCCACCAAACCCTACGTGCCATTTTAAACTCCTTAAATAAATGGTCTCCTAGCCCTGATTTATTATTTAGATAAAAGAGTGACTTGTTTCTCAATGATGCCCAGTGTTCATCCTGGTCTAGTGATAGTTTGGGAACATTAGTCAGTACCACAGTGTATGGAGTGGCTTCAGGCACCAGGTTAAAGTGATCTTTTGGATCAGCCCAACCCCTCCGATCATTAACATTGTTTGGTTCAACTATTCTCTCCCCTGCAGGAACCGCTCTTGGAATACTGGGTAATAGGGGAGAAGGATCAACATTGGGTACGACTGGCATGCTAAGAGAGCACCCAGGGGCTGAGGTAGTGGCTTCTGGGATTATTACAGAGTGTAAACTTACACCAGAAGCAATCTGACCTCTGCTTACTTGGGGTACGGGGATAGAGTTGGGCACCAATAAACCATGCTCTATTTTATCCAGTCTCTGTTCAATCTTAGACAGCTGTAATAATAATGGACTGAGTAATAACCGTAGTTTATCTTTAAATTTACCCAGTAGACTGGCGGTAGTATCACTTGATAACTCGCATGTCTGTACAGTTTTCTCTGTAGCCATAGATATACATGATTCTATATTACCCTGGGATTTCCTACACAACACTCCCCTGGTCTTCGCAATTTTATTCGCCTGCTGAGTAGTGTGAGGCAACCCCCCTGCTTTCCTTTTCTTCACAGGGGCAGAGACAGGGGTTTTGCCCTTACCCTTAGCTTGACACAAGTGCTTATTTCTAGTGAGAATTTTATCTGGGGGTGACGGGGAAAGTGTTGACCCACTGGTAGAGAGTGATATATTAGCTGGTAAGGCTGTAGGAGGGGTAATAGACAGACAGTGTTCACAAGGGCTCTAAAGATGGTCTAGAGTTGAACAAAAAGCCTGCAACCAGCACTTCAGATGAAGCGCGACGAGGTTTTAAAGATAGTCGCCTTTCTGCAAATATAATTTCATTGTTTAGAACAGACGCTGCCCTCGTCAAAAAAGCGTCCAGTGTGCCTACAACACTGGAACCACCTAACCCCCTACGACAATCTTTACTCATATTAAAATGTGTTTACAGGGCAATTACTAAAGCTACTACAACTTAGATATGCAATAACACAGTGGCTATACTGGCACCAAAAAGTCACAAGCCATAAAGTTAATAATATTGTCCGATGGGTACTGAAGGGAGGGAGGTGGCCAAGTCTGACTTCCTCCAAGCTGCGACCGAGAAACAGATGACCAGGCAAGGTGCCACTTTACCATAATCCACAAGGCCCAGAATAATTACCCAGATTTGGAAACTCACAAATATCAAAATCCCACCGTACAGCCAAAAGGTGTGGCCCGGCTCGGCTTCTTCCGGCCCCGGATGGCCACAGATGGCCCGCCCTTTGCCCGGGCTTAGCCCGGCTTGCCAGCGCGCGTCCCGTTCCCTCGGGGCTGTCCTTTTTTTTTTAAGCGCCTCCGGGCGTGGACTGGGCGGGTGCGGCTTCCTTCCGCAAGTGTCCCTGGTAGATGGAGCCCCCCCTCTCTGCGGCCGCGCCCAGGTGACTAGAGGCTGCGGCGGCAGACAAATGCCAGGGGCAGGAAGCTAAGACCACCAGGTAGGTGCCAGGAGCGGGGACGCGGGAAATGCAGGGAGCGTCAAGGGCAGTGCGGGTAAACAAAATCACTCCCTGTGCTTACGGTAAAGAGCCCCTCAAGCAAACATGGCATACTCCTCCTAATTAATAGTGTGACATTGTCTGTACTGTTAGTATCTGCATAGGAGCACCTTGTACTTTGGTCCTGGATGGAGGTCCTGAAGTCCCCTTCAGTGGTTAGGTGGTCACTGGCCTACCGAGTTGTGGGTGAAAAGTTGCTCTGATTCCAGCACATACGGTCACTCCCTATGTTATGTTTTTTATTCGACATTCAAGACTGCCTTTGTTTTTTGAATGGGTTGCACATTGAATGGGTGCCCAGACCCAAAGGTGACCAACCTCGGGACAGATGTCGGGGATTCAGACGCGTAGAAAACACATGGTGCTCATAAGAATAAAGCACGATAAGTGATGCACGATTTGTGAGTCGGAGCCAACTTGTTTGCCGGCAGCCATTTTAGGTTTGGGATTCAACCGGCGAGTTGCTTCTGACTTGGGGGTTTCCAGCACTAAAGATAAAGCACAAGCAAAGCCAAATACTAAAGTGAGTGCCTGGCTTTGCTTCACAGCAGGACAGAGGGTGCAGGGGCCAGCCACAGGCCAAGCTCTGCCCAACACACTCTGAGTAGCCTCCACTGCAGGTTAGGCGCAGGACTGGGATTGTGGCTAGACCCCGCATCCAACCACTGCTGTACACAATAAAAAGTCTGCACGGAGTGGGTGTTGGGCCCCATGGCTAGTTGGGCACAAGGGCTGGCGCAGATAGGCCCCGCTCCCAACTCTGCTATTCCTGGCTGAAGGCTGTGGGGGCTGCTCCTACATGGCAGGTTCACCTTATGGCCTGGCTTAAGGTCGAGGGTTTAAGTGCCCATATGCTGCTCCCAACATTTTGCTGTTTGTGAGGTGGGGTGTGGGTGGATTGGGCACCCATTCCACCTGTGCTGCTGGGGTTGCCAATTAAGTACATCATTAAAAAATCTAGGAAATTTGCGGAAAAAATCACAGTAAAAAACTGAGTAATAGTTATTTGTCAAACGCATAAAACCACTGAAATTTGCTAGTTATGGTTACACACAGCCTCCGCCATGCCTAATACACCTATCTATCAGTGTACAGATTCAAAAAGCCAGCATTGCAGACACCATGGTTTATGGAGATGGTTGTTTTCATTCATAACCATAACTGGAAAATGTCTGTGCTTTTACACATTTAAGCCAGTGCCATAGCTCAGTTTTAACAGTTTTTTCAGTGAGTACATAATATACTTACTAATTGTTGTTTCCCGCATACACTCTTGATCTGTTAGTCTGACTTGTCATTCCTCTTTTTCTTCTGCCTCCTACAGTATGTTGCCGTGGGTCATTCCACTTCACCCATTGGCTATCTTCACAGTTAGTGACAGCATTCTGCTCTTTAATAAGTACATACACAAACAAAGTAGTTACCTGCAGTGCCAGGGACTAATGAGCCAATGTGTGCTTTTTAAGATCAAATTTATTTTACTTTTACTTTTTTTTTTAACATTGATTTGGGCAGGGCAGCTTCAATAATAAAGTTGTATTACTGCGTTGACTAAACAAAATGGGCATTGATGAAGCCAAAATGTTGGTAGCCAACACAAGACCTATGTGTTGGCTAAAGCTTGTTGTAAAATGTGTTTTTGTTCACTTATGGACTACAACATACATTTGGGTAATCTGTCCCCGCTAGTAAGCGACATGAAAGGAGGTATAGATTTAATTTTTTAATGCATTTTATTTATTTTGCAGTTCGCACAAAGAACGAGGCCAATTAAGCCAACACACAACCATACAATGCTTAATAATAACATAAAGGAAAAAGTAAAATCTGCTTGGACATACCCCTCCCAACCCTCACCCTACAGATTAATAAAACACAGGTAGTTTCTATCTATAGGATACTCAGTGGCTTCACTAGGGTTGGGGTCACCCCCTCACGACTTGGGCACCCGGTGCCCACGAGAACACGGAAAGAAACTGCAGGGAGCAGTATCTGGCAGAGGGGCCCCTCTGCAAATGAAAGAGCAGGGGGATCCGGTTGCTCGAGAGTGCCAATGTGTTCTAACGTCCTGACTTTGTGAGCCCCAGGAATAATTACAAAGTATGAGTGTGCGCACAGCTGCAGCAGGGGCCGGCCCGGAACTCGCGTGGTGCCAGCACAGGGGCTGGGGGACGGTGCAGGTTCCCGGGATCAGCTGTCAGCTGGGGTGGAGTCAGGCTCTCCAGGCTGCGGGGGCAGGGTGGCCGGTTCCGGTGCCAGAGAGCCGCCGGTGAGGTGCCACTACAAATCCCTGAATGCATTGGGGTGTTAAATAAAAGACAAGCCCTGGAACACTGAGTCACTGATGGCATAGTGTCACTTGGAAACATTTGCTCTATAGACAAACGTTAGAAAGTAATTAAATATTAAATATTACATATTACATAGTGGGCAGGGTAAAGTAGATCTACTATAAACAGGTTAAACTTTGGGTGTCAATTCATCCTCTCCCAATGCTTGTCTGCCACAAACCCCCCCATTAGTTACCTCACCTCGGCCTTAACGCAGTATTCCGAGAAGCCTCGCTCGTTCAGGCAGCTTCTGGTCACCTGGTACCGGTGATCGTACTCCTCCTTCACCCGGCGAGATATGGTCCACAACAGAAACTTCCGTACACACAGACTGCGCGTGCGCTGACTTTGCCTCAAATGCGCATGCGATTAATCCTAGCGACAGAGTTTGTTCACTCAGGACTATGTCTGTGTTCTTGTTGAGCTGCCACGTGCTATCTGAACGGATTTCTTGCTTTCGGCATGCTTTTTGTTCCATAATAAATGTACCGTTTTTTTATGGTCTGATTTGACAGCGGGGCTGCCACCAAATATGGGGCTAACACTTGGGATGAGACATTTGGGGTCACTGGGGAAGGGTGCGCACCTGGAAGAGGCTCGCAAGCCCGGGGGCAGGGGGAGGCTCATGGGAAACAAGTAAGGAGTTTCAAAAGTGTGGGCGGGGACTCCGGTGTTACCCCATGTGCAGTGGCGGTGTGTCCTTTGGGGGCGTTGCCCCACTAATGCCACATGCCACAGCTTCGTCCTGCATTACAGACACTTCACCAGTCCACTCGAAATCAGGCTGGCTGGACGCCCGAGTCAGATTCGCTGAAGGGGGTGGGGCAGCACTGCACGGTAACTGTGACTGACAGTACAGTGATGGTGCTACTAGCGCAGCAGGCCCGGCCCAGCAGCTATAGTGCGCATGCTTGAGTTTGGGCAGATCGTTTTCCCGATCTGCTCGAACATGCGCAAAAGTAGCCGCTGCCTGCAGTGCCCGGCTGCACATTAAGAGAGTGAGCGAGGGTTTCTACCGGCCGGTGGCCGCAGCCCCCGGTCTCCTATGGGCAGGGACAGTCCCTGCTCAAGCCAATCTTGGCGCTGCTGGAGTAGCGTCTGGATTGGCTGAGAGGGGTTGCCAGCCACCTCGCAGATGAAGACGTTGAGAAGGCGCCAAGAAGGGAGTCGGGACCCCGGCCCAGGAGCCGAGGCAGCGCTGACCCTGTGAGTTTTCTTGTAATACTTTATTTGTATCCCCCCCCCCCCCCCCTCTACACCCCCCCTCCCCGCTGTGACACCCCCTCGTGACATTCCCCCCCCCCCCTCCCCCGCGAGTCGCGGCTGCTAATGCCTCAAGCTTCGGAGCCTTAACATTAAATGTTCTGTAACAGCTGAGACTGGCATTTTGCAACCACTGCTAACGTGAATGTCCATTTTTATAGCTCTTTGTTGAATGCACTTGGGTGATTTCTAATTGCTCTCATTTGTCAAACGTGGTCAAGTGTAAGTGTCGAAGCAGTGTTTCTTTCAGCAACTAGTCTCCTCCTGATTTTACGGAACCAGTTCACGTTTCCTTCCTGAGGGTGTTAGGTGGTAGGCTGTATATTTGCCCAACTCTTCACTACAGTATCATTTCCCTTGAATAAGAAGAATGAAGTTTGTTGATGCATTTCCTGTATGCTGATGGACAGACGTGAAATAAATCACAGCTGAGTCGTCAGTTACCTGGAAATTCATGACCTGTAGTTCAGACTTTGGCATTCCATTCAGCTGTCATATTAATAATGTAACTGTGTCCGTGCGCATTTTTAAAAACATGTTTTTAAAGTAGCTTTTTAATGTCCCTTCTCACTATGAACCTTTCTCTTTCCAGTTGCCAGCTCTGTTCTGACATGGTTTACTATTATATGCATCACTCAGGCATAGGTTTGGAAACAGTGTGGCTCGCTAAACTCCTGAGGTTTCATTAATGACTGCAATGATAGCAAAGATCGTTTGGAAATATATAAAAGTATTAAAGATTGCCATTGGCTAAAGGTCAAAATATGGCAAAGCTCCCCGAGGATGTTTATTTTGGCTATCCCGATTTATTATTTATGGATTGGTTAGTGTAGCATGTTTATGCAGATTGTGGGGATGCCTAACATAAAATACATATCAAAGTTTCAGGCACCTGCGAGAAGATATCTTTTGGGAATAAAAAATTTGCTAACATTCGTGCCAATAATTTTCAATTCTATTAAGGACAGGAGGCGAGGATTATGCTATTCTCAATTCCTTTACTGAAAAATACAGCAGCCAATCAGCACACAGTAAAGTAAAAAACAACTACAATACCCATGATACATGGGTAACCATAGAGTACACAACCCTATATAAAGGATCATAGAGGTCACTACTTCCTCTTTCTTGGTCCAGAACAGTCAATACAGGTAAAAAGTCAAAACAGCAAACTCAAACAATTCACGAAGGACGTCCAGAGGAGAGGTCAGCAACAGGTCGAAGCGAGGAGGCAACATCCGAAGTCCGCCAGAACAACCATATAGCATCCAACAGGAGAAGACAGAACCATACTTCATTTAAGATCAGAGCCTGAAAGGAATAAAACAGAGCCGTAACATCCATACCCATAATGGAATAAAGTCAGAATCCAAAATAGGGCGGGAACATTGCATAGAACATTCAAAACATGGCACAGTAGAAATGCATAGAACAATGCAATCAACAAAGAGAAAACAAGGGTGGGATAATCCTCGCCTCCTGTCCTTAATAGAAATGAAAATTCTTGGCACGAATGTTAGCAAATTTTTAATTCTATGGCAGGACAGAGGCTCTGATTATACTTGTTCAAAGCTTAGCCACCACTACTGAAGCAACATTCACAATTGGTTTGAAATAGAACGTCTTAAACACAGATTCAGAAGACCAATCTGCAGCCTTCATGATGTCATGAATACTGACACCCATGGAAAAAGCCTTGGAAGCCATAGCTCCACGTGCCGAATGGGCACGAAAGAGGGAAACATCAATGCCTACCTCCAGCATGAGCCATCTTAACCAACGGGCAAGCATAGCAGGAGTAACGGGCTTAAAAGGCTTCTGCAAAGCAATCAATATTTGACCTTGTAAATCTTGTCAAAAAGGTGCAGTGCTTACCTAGTAATCCTTGATACATTGGACCACACACAGCTGAGGGTTGTGAGGAAAAGAAGGATAAGTAACTGAAGATGTATTACATTTAGTCCGTCTTCAGATAACAAAAGTGACGCCTTCTGGGGAGAAAGTACGACCTGCGAGGTCCAAGGCCCAAACATCAGAAACCCGTATGCAGGAAACCAAACACAATAACATAGTCAGTTTAGCTGAGAGCTGTTTACGGGTCAAGAAAGAGTTCGAAGGCCAGGAATTCAGGAAACGCAAAACAACTGACACATCCCACAAGGCAACATATTTAGGGCAAGGAGGTTTTACCATCCGGATGCCTCTCAGTAATTTAGATCTCAAGGGATGTTCACCAGCGGGTTTGCCATCAATAGACACATGACCCGCAGAAATAGCAGAACGAAAATTGTTACCCGTTCTATAAGCGAGCCCAGACGAGGCATGGAGGCCAGGAAATTGATAATCAAAGCGAGATCTGCTGTAGCGGGATCCACTGCCCTTTGTAAGCACCAATCACACCAACGTTTCCAACTTGACGCATAGCGCTTGTGTGTGTTGGGGGCCCAAGCTTTACTGATAAATCGGGAAGCGTCTCCAGATAACCCTGGGACTTTCAAGCGTCCCCCGAAATCCTCCATGCTACCAGATGGAGCTGACCCGACAGAACTAGGGGGTGTAGTTTGTGAAGAGGGTCGAGCACCAGGTTCCATTTGTGAGGAAGAAGGAGCGGTGTCGAGCAGCTCATCTCCAGAAGAACTGGAAACCAAGCCTGAGCCCTCCAAAGAGGAGTGATTAGAATGAGCTCCGAGGAGAAATGTCTCGCACGGGCCAGAACCCGGGGAATCATCACGAACGGTGGAAAAGCATAGCACAGAAGAGGAGGCCAAGGCTGGAGAAACGCATCCGTGGCCAGGGCCTCCGGATCCGGACGCCAACTGTAAAACTGGGGAACCTGTGCGTTGAGGCGAGAGGCAAACAAGTCAAGGTGACAACACCCCCAAATCCTGGACAACATCCGAAAAATGCGAGGATGAAGCTTCCAATCGCTGTAATCTCTCAGATGACAAGAGTTCCAATCCGCAATCCGATTGTCTCGGACCGGCAAGTACTCTGCAATAACTATGATCTGACGTTGCAGACAAAGATGCCAGAAGTCTTTTGCAATCTCCGCCAGAAGTCTGGACTTGGTACCCCAGTTTGTTGACATAACACATTGCCGAGATATTGTCCATTCGGAGAAGAATGCAACAATTCGTCCGCTGAGGAGACAGACACCGAATCGCGAAGGAACCCGCTAGAAGCTCCAAGCAAGTGATGTGAAGGGACAACTCCTCCTGGGACCATCGACCTCCCGTTGCAACCGGACCGCACCGGGCTCCCCAACCCCAAAGGCTGGCATCGGATTCAATCACTACATCCGATGTTCTACCGAACAGCGCACGGCCGTTCCAAGACTCCATGTGGTCCAACCAACACAACATCTCCGCCAGGGCATCCTCCGTCAGAGGAACGTGATCCGAATACCGAAGACCCTTCTGCAGGTGTCTGATTTTGAGATGCTGCAGCGCACGGTAATGCAATGGGCCCGGAAAGATCGCTTGAATCGAAGAGGACAGAAGACCTACTATGCGAGCCACCGATCTCAAGGAGACAGTCTGTTGAGCCAAGAGCAACCGCAAGTCCCTCTTGATGGACCTGATTTTCTGTCCGGGCGAGAGGAGTTGACAGGAGACCCAATCTATTTGAAAGCCAAGGAAGTCCATCGACTGAGACAGAACAAAGTCAGACTTCTGAGGATTCTCTAGAAATCCCAGAGATTGTAATAGATCTATGGACCAACGTAAATGAGTCTGTAGAACAAGAGGGCACTGAGCCAGGATGAGAACATCGTCCAGATAAACTATTAAGCGAACCCCGCGCTCTCGCAAAGATTCCATCACCGGACGAAGAAGCTTCGTGAAGCACCACAGAGCCGATGGGAGGCCGAATGTTAGGACCGTGTACTCGTACCAGGTCCCGAGCCACTGAAACTGGAGGTAACGACGATGAGGGGCATAAATGCATATATCGGAACCGATAGATACGCATCCTTCAAATCCAGGCGAACCATCCAGTCGCCTCCCTGAAGCAGGTCTCTCAGAAAATGGATGCCCTCCATCTTGAAATGACGGTACACCACTCCGCCATTGAACTCCTTTAGGTTGAGGACCAAAAGAGCACCTCCTCCCTTTTTCTCTATGACAAACATGTTGCTGACGAATGAGGTGCCGTGGAGACGATGGCCCCTTTGGCCAGAAGAGAAGCGACCTCTGCGGAAATGAAGTTCTGATCATGTTGGGAAAAAACAAGCGGAAGAGGCCAATGACGTTGGTGAGGGTGACTGTAAAATTCTATTTTGTAACCTTGCACCACCTCCAACAACCAGGCATCGTTTGAGATTAATCGCCAATTTTGGAGAAAAAATTGCAGCCTGCCCCCCAAAATCACATCTGAAGCAAGAATCAGGCTCACCTGAGGTTGAGGAGTCTTGACGTCCTCCCTGGTTGCCGTTGTAACCGCCTTTCTTGTATTGTCCTTTGCCTTTCCGAGAGGGGTAGAAATTGGATTTTCCGGAGGAGTAATCCTGACCACCTTTTTGGGACTTGAAACCTCTTTGAGAGTTTTGGTCCGAACCACAGCCGAACGAGCGTCCCCGTCGTTAGGCCCTGCCAAAAACTGGGCGAAAAGCCCGGCACAGATTAGATTGGGCCTTATCCAAACCACTAAAAGTGGCCCCAAACTTTGCGAGTTCTTTAAGAAAAGGGGAGCCAAACAGCAAACCCTGGGCTTGGGGTCCCGACTCGGAAGAAGCCAAGTCCCTGAGTTTGGGATCCAGTTTCATCAAGGTGGAGCGGCGACGCTCAGAAGAAAGAGCACAGTTGGCATTTCCCAGGATGCAAATAGCTCGTTGCGACCATCCCACTAATTCGTCTGGATCAATTAGTGCGCCGGATGCTTTGGCCCGAAAGCCCAAGTCAAGAATTTTAGATAGGGGACCCAGCAGATCCAGCAACTAGTCCTGGCAGGACCGCCAGGAACGGTCTAAACCTTTTTTGGGGTCTTTAGAAAATTTCTTCGTATAAGTGACCATGGTAGGGTCCACTTCAGGAGTGTCAGCAAGCTTATCTGCGAGGTCCGGACGCAGACACTCCGAGGACAAACGCGCACGCACATCCTTTTCAAAAGGTTGGCGTATATGGTTTTAGATATAATCCGCCACCTCAGGAGAGGGTAACCAGGATGAAGAATTAGGATGAATTATATCGGTCGGGTCAAAAGTAAGCAATTGGGGCATAGAAGGACCATCAACAAAATGTTCCTTACGTGTCTTCTTTGAAGGAGGAGGCTTTGCTGGTTCAGAGGATGAAGAAGAAGATGAAGAACCATCATCAGAATCAGAAATAGGGGTAGAAAGACCAGACACAGCTGTTTTTTTGGATAGAGTCTTTGCCAGTTTTACGAAGTCAGAATGATGAGGATTCCTGGGAGACGTCTTAGTGTGCCCAGAAGAGGGAGGCAACCAACCCTGTTGAGCAGCGTTGTCAGATAAGTGACGCTTCAAAGGGGCAATGGCCTGAAACAAAGCCTGACTCATGACATCATCCACAGAGCCAGAGGGCTCTTCTTCTTCATAATAGTATCCTTCCTCTTCATAATAGTCTCCCATGGCGACAATAGTCTGCCAAATAAATGCTCATAGGAAGGATAAAGGTCATTTAATAGCCAAGGCCAATTCAGTGGGAGTGGAGCCCCAAAGCAAGCCAAAAATGCAGGAAACCCTGACAAAAAAGGTAAGTCAATAGTGGAGGGAGGGCTTGCTGACCAAAAAATAATTAGCCACTCTAGGCAGAGCCTATGCGAATTTTACAACCCCCCCAACTTACTGTCAGAGGGCGTGAATGGAGACCAGATGACAGGCTAGTGGGCACGCTGAAGTACAGCTGTCAAAGTCGCTCTCTGAGGCAAAGCGCCGGCAAAGGAAAGCCGAGCCTGACCGAGCAAATGAAAACAAAGCTATCGGGCATGCGCGAACAGCCGCCTGTCAAATGGAGAGACGCGCAAGCTTCGTGCTTGTCTCTCGATCCCCTATCTCCCGCTCCACAAGAAAAAACAGACGCGTGTCTGCACCGGGGAGGTGTCCCACGCTCCCGAACAAACGCTGGCACAAGAGTCGAGAATAGCGGTCAAAACATGCGCAGTTACAAAAGCGCTACAACGTGACCAATAGAAGCGTACAAAGCGGCAAATTTGCAAGTAAGAACAGCGCAAAGACAATGCAATAATCAGTAATACGAAAAGTGCACTTAACTGGCTGCGAAGCAGCAAAGCAAGAGGAAGCAGTGACCTCTATGATCCTTTATATAGGGTTGTGTACTCTATGGTTACCCAGGTATCATGGGTATTGTAGTTGTTTTTTACTTTACTGTGTGCTGATTGGCTGCTGTATTTTTCAGTAAAGGAATTGAGAATAGCATAATTGGAGCCTCCGTCCTGACATAGAATTGTGCTTATCGTTTGCCGGACGTTCAAGTTTTGCTGGCTAGATAACTTTGGCGGGAACGCTCTCCTAAACTGGGGGCGTTTCTGTTTTGCATAATTTGCACGCCACTCAGTGCTTTTGAGTGTTCAATTCACTTGAGTGAAAATACCGGATTGTGTCACTCATAATTTTTCATGATAACCCATGGAAGTCAGATTCAGCAAACCTTTCGCTAAGTGGTTCGCTGCTGCCCTGCAGGAACCGCCTTCAAATTCCACTTAATGCCCCACACTGTCTACTAGACAGCTGTATTTGTCCGTGGCGTATGGACTCGAGACGATAATGTTTTCCCTCACTTGAATTCCCAGGGAATGTTCCGCTGTTGTTTTTCCTCACGAACATGACGTTGCTTTGGTTCCGTGCGCCTAAATGACTACAGCTGAGACGCACATTTCAGGTCAGGGAAAGCAGACTCTTTTATTGCAGATCCATCCATTGTATCAGGCGGCAGCTGAGTGTGTCCTTTTCAGTTTTAAAGAGACAAGCAGCAAGTTCAAAACTCAAAATATAAATGCTTTAATATGGCATGAAAAAAGAAAGGAGGAAATATTTTATGGGACGAGAATTCACTTGGGTGACCCCGGTATCAGCAAGATGAGATCTTTAAAGTGGAATTATATAAATGTGTTTATTTCAGTGCAAAGGGCAGTTAGTCTGTGCCAGCCTGGGTTAAAGATCTTTAAAAAATGCATGTCCACTCTTTTAAATAGCGTCCTATCTTCTTTTTTCTGTCATTCTTTTCTTCTTTTCACTCTTACATATTTCCACGTTTTCAGGGCCGAGAGCACTGTGCACAAGAGAGAAGGAAGAGGGGTACTGAGGACAGCAAGCAATGTGCACAGGACGGATGGATGAGGGGTACTGAGGGAAGAGAGCCCTGTGCACAGGAGGGATGGATGAGGAGTACTTAGGGCAGAGGGTTCTGTGCACATGAAAGATGGAAGAGGGGTTCTGAGGGCAGATGATCAGAGTGGTGTTCTTATCCTTACATCAGTCGCTGCGCTTAAGCGGGATCTGTCTCACTTAATTTATTTATGTATTGAGTCTAGGTGTATTTTATGTGTAACCAAAACCCCTACATACGTACAGGATGAGCAAAATCTGACTGGCTCAGGTCACTTGTTCTTTACTCAGTTCACAGAGCTCCTCTGCGGTACTTTAACATTTTTGTTATGTTATGTTATATATTGTCTTTTATAGCGCACAGCTACTCAAAAAGAGTGTCCCGGCGCTTTTATTGAAAACCTGTAGCAGAATAACACAACACAGTCATATAAAAAACAGATCACAAGAGGCAAAGAGACAGAATACGTGGCCTAAAGGGCAAAAAGCCAGGTTTTAAGGCCCTTCCTAAAGGTAAGCAGATTAGTGGCACCACGTAAAGCCAGAGGCAAGGTATTTCACAACTGTGGCGCTAGCAGCCTGAAGGAGCGGCCTCCAATACGAGCCCTTTTAACTCGCGGGACCACCGCAAGAAACAGAGATTCAGATCTTAGGGGTCGAGCCGGATGGTAGAAGGCGAGTCTCCTTTGGAGATACTTTGCTCCCACAGCATGAAGAGCCTTGTAGGCCAAAGTCAAGGCCTTGAAAACTATCCGCTTCCGGATAGGCAGCCAATGGAGCGACTGCAAAAGACCAGCCGGGCTGGTTCGTCTATTCAGGCCATAAATGGCCCTCGCGGCCGAGTTCTGGACAACCTGCAACCGCTGCAATAGATATTCCGGCAGGCCCAGATAGAGGACGTTGGAATAATCCAGTCTTGAGCCAATCAAGGCCTGCACTGTCATCTTCCTGGGCTCCTCCTTTTCAGGGACTTTTTCTTTGCATGGGATGGGCGGCATTCTGTGAGTTTTGTAGAGGGCTAGAAAAGCCTCATTGAATAGGCAGGTTTTTGGAATAATCCAGTCTTGAGCCAATCAAGGCCTGCACTGTCATCTTCCTGTGCTCCTCCTTTTCAGGGACTTTTTCTTTGCATGGGATGGGCGGCATTCTGTGAGTTTTGTAGAGGGCTAGAAAAGCCTCATTGAAGAGGCAGGTTTTTATTTTTTCCTTTGGCACTGCCAGGTGGAAAGGATCCTGAGTTCTGGGCAGAAAGCATTCCAGGGCTGTTTTTCACACCTTCTGGTTTGCTTGAAAATGCACCATTTGCTCACTCTTTTTTCAAAATCTTCTCATGGGGAGACCCCCCCAACCTCCCGTTGGTGGTTCAGGCTTGCTTGCTTGCCGCAGTGAAGTACGACAATTGTTTTACGCCTCACCACTTTCAAATGTCACCAGCCACCACTGCCCATGTGATGGTGTCACCCGGTGCGGTCCGCACCCCCGAGTGACGCCACTGCGGATACTATCCGTATCCCACCCCCCACCCAGCCTGCTGTCATCCAGCGAAGGCCCCGGCTTCATCTTGAACCAAGAAACCTGGGACAGACAGGTTCCAAATCTTTGCTCTGGTATTCAGCCCATCTCTTCCACATCATAGTGTGTTTCTGTGGGCAGCCCCTTGCCTTATAAACTGCTATTTCCAACCCCATATAATGTCACTTCCCCTCTTCCATATTGCCAGGGATGGAGGAGCCTCGGTCTGCCACTCCTGCGTCTCGCTTTGCTAGAGTCAGGACCAAATACTGTAGGGATAATAGATTTCTGTTATCACCCAAGCTATTAGAAGCTATAGATTTTTTAAACATGTTCGGGAACAGAATGTATTCCGACAGTTTTGTCCTCCTTTAGCTTTTTTGGTTAGAGGCCCTAATTTGACGATGTGCGTCTGTCCGCCTGAACAAAAAAAAAATAGAGTGGGTGGGTGCACCAGATGCCCATGCTTAGGGTTCCTCTAGTGTTCCACAGTTTGAGTATAGAATAAGATAAAGAGATAGGGAAAGGTTGGGTTGAAGGGTAAAGAAGAATGGTGGCAGGGAGGTTAGGCGTACAGAGTGAGAGAAGACCCTTGGACTGGCATCCCTGAATGGTGATGGAAGAGAATGGATTAAATAGATCGACGGAAGGGTGGGAAAAAGTGAGAAGAGCCTCTTGTGGCTTTTTTTGCTTGTTGCTTTTTTTCTGGGCATTTGCGAGGAATTTTTAGATTTTCCTTGAAGTAAGTCTGCATATTGCATATCTTTACATAGTGTGTGTGTCTTGATTCTGCAGCGAATCAAACATATTGGAAAAAAAACCATAAGGGCAGGCACTGGTACAAAAAGGGAGCTCGAAGGAATACGTTTTGTCAGTCCCCTTTGTCCTTCTCTCTAAGAAATTAAAAATTAATGTATATCTACGCAACATCAATGCATTTGTTTGTCTTGTGTTTTTTACTCATCTTCCTGTCATTATGGGATATGAAGGGCCTTTTGGTATTATTTATTGATTCTGAAGCTCATTATAGACTTTTCATTTGCCTCTTCTAGGTCTATTTTTTATCTAACCCACCTGGCAGTGCCCCACATCATTGAGACCAAGGGAAACATTGTCAATGTCTCCAGTGTTAATGGACAGAGATCGGTGAGTGCTGAGCTTGGAGAAGATGGGGAGTAATTATGTTATGTTCAAATTATTTCTAGACTGTTCAGCCACCAATGTTTCTTGGCCTCAGGGAAGTAGATGGAGACAACACTTACCTGATGAATGCAAAGGCTGCCCTGTGGGCCAGCCAGTGTTCTAGTCGTATCCGATGGGGTATCTAGCAGAATCCACTCCAAGTCTTTGTTGGGGGGGGGGGGGGTATCCGGGGGAGGGGTCACTCTAGACCATTGCGGCTTAAGATGTTCTTTCACCAATTCTATGCATCCTGAAGGTGGGCGCGTTCACTAAAGCTAAATTAGCAGATCTTAAGGTTCATTCTGGGACAGGTCATATCTAATTGGCAGCCATAATACTGGTGTATTGATATGTACCTTTATGGATGACACAACTAATATTGTGATATCAGGTGCAGAGCTTAATTTCACCTGTACCTCCGCTGTACATGGCAAGTGAGGACAGTGTGTTGTATACACTATGACAAAAGACAGACAAAACACCTATTTGCACAATTTTTAATGTTTTCTTTTTAATTGGTGGGCACAGATTAATGAATGTTTCGCCTGAGAATGATGGAGTGAACCAAATGTAACCTCCTCTTGTGCATCCCGGGTCAATTCGGAAGACAACAAGCTGGACCAAGAGGGGTTGTGAGATGAAGGTTAAATGGACAAAGGCACATAGAGATTGTGGGACACATTATAGTGCAGACTGGACTAGTGGAACACGCCCTAGTCCCATGTCCTGATTTACTGCTCTTCTGTTTCTGCTCAGTAATCTTAGTCCAATTTTGTTAAAGTGAACACGACCACAGAGAATGGTACCACGGGCATTGTGGCATCTTTAATTACTTTGCACTCATTGTCACAGTCCATGATCACTACATAGTATGTACAGTAAATCTTTTAAAGCGCACTTTAGGCGTTTTGATAATCTTCAGCAATGAATATTCTTGGCTTTCGGGATGAGAGCGGCCTGTTAATCGCGTTTGAGTTAATACCAGCTAAAATGCCTAGGAAGGCTAGCAGCATTGCAAAATATATAGCACGAGTGCTAATATGCAGAGGAGGGTGCTGTCAGAACCTCAAATGGTCATTCCAAAATGGACCTCTAGTGTCATTGGCCAGGAATTGTCTGGCCCTAAATTCTCTCTGTAACATTTACAAACTTTTAAATAGTTTGAACACAGTCATGGCTATGACCCTAGCTGAGTTGAGCCAGAGTTGCATCGGAGGTGTAACCGAATATACATGTATATTTGGTTCTTATTGTATGTATCTTTGAAGATGCATAAGCAATTTTCTCTTCTGTCACTATGTGGCAGAGCACCACCAAGTAAGGAATATGAGCGAGCCTTGTTTCCATGTTGGATCCTCTTGTAGGAAGGCAGGCGGCGTGGGATCTAAGAAGCTGGCCTTATAGGGCCTAATGCGGAGGGAAATTTTTATTGTTTGGTGACAACTTTGGTAGCAGAGTCTTTGGTCTGCTCTTGCAGGTATCTAATATCCGGGATTGATGTCATGTAAACATGTTGGGCATATGATTTTTTGCTTTGTTTTGTTTCCCTTTGTCTTCATTGACAGCGTCAAAACTGTCTTGCCCCTGTTGCTCCCTGCCTGTCATTCATAGCAGGGTAGGTCTGAGTGGACGTGCTTACCTGTAACATCCCCTTGCCAGCTCCTGTCTCTCTGTTTCCACCAACCTTAATAACTTCTTATGCTTTGCACAATCAGGGCAGCTATGTTACTTGGAAGTGCCCCTTGAACTGCTGCTTCTCTCCACAATTTGAGCTATATCCCTTTTGTGGGCGCTGTCTGCTGGGATCTCTTCTGGATTGCCCCCTTTATTTCTGAACCATTTTATTTTATTTGCCTCTGCACCTGCAGACCCGGATATGCTGGCTCATTCTTCCTTCTCGGATGCCTTCTCTGTTGAAAATGTTTAGCCAGCTACAACGTTTTCTTCGTTCACCAACCTTCCCTTTCTGTGCCCCTTCTTTGTCAGCCATTCTTGCTCCTAATGAGGGTGCATTACTTTCCCTCCACTTCTCCTGCCTCCAATGGCCCCATGTAAATCCACTGTAGAACAAAGCCATACTGCCATACATCCCCCTCAATGGGCTCAACAGGCTGCACGAAAAACCAAGAAAAACAGAAACTTCCCTAATGGAGCACTCAAAGATCTGAGGAGCAGAGGCATGCAGTCGGGGGTACATGGCAGGACAAGCCTCACTCCCCATATTACCAACATTACCCCAGGCTCTTGTAGAGGGATAGTCCAAGGTTCAGCTGCAGAAAAAATTAGGACCGGGGTTCCAAGACTTTGAGGCGCTGACTCGGGTACCCCAGGGGTTCCAAGACTTTGAGGTGCTGACACATGTACCCCTGGGGTTCCAAGGAACCTCCTCCCAGAACCGTATGATAGTCATGGAGTCCCTTTGGTGTAGCAGACAGTGAGCCCCATAGCTACGTGACTACCGGGGCTGCTACTGCAGAAGAGACCCTTCAAGCCACACACCAGATGTCAAGTAGTGACCACGTGTACAGCACCTCCTTCCCCTGTCTGGTTAGTAGTCTGAGGTTCCAGACCCTGACACATGGGTCTGTAAGTAAGTAAATCATCTCGGCCCGGTTCACAGCACTTTTTTCCTGAATGCCGTCAGTGAAGGATGCATTTACATCATTTTGAGAGGTTTCTGCTTCATTGAAATAGTAAATGCAACCCTGTGAGGAACACAACCGCGGCAAAACTGCATAGGGTTGTTAAACTCCAGTTAATGGTAAGAGAACTGTTGATGGTGAGATGACCTTTTCCTGCCTGAGGGATCAAGGAAGGAAGGAGCAGGGAGGATCCAAAACACTGAGCAGAGAAAATAAAAAGGTAATTCATAACATTCTACTATCAAGGGGCATTCACAGAGGGTCATAAATATTCAATAGCCTCTTTGGTGTCTGGGATCCTGGAGACTGTTAATAAACAATATATCCCTTTAAAAAATATTTTTGGTGCATATTTCTACAATACCAGAATATTTTTTTGTTTTTTGCTTGCACAGAAGAAATTTGAAATGTTCCTGAAGTGCTGATCCATATATAACAGGAGTTCTTTTTAAAAAGACAATGAAATAGAAATTACAGGGGGCGTGGCTTGGACACCGAGGAAGATGGCGGTATAGAGCGTCTCTCCTCCCGTCACGAGCTCTCACACCAAGAATTGGGACGTTTTCGCCCGTCTGAAAAACCGATGTGACCGCAGATTTGGTGTGCGGAATACTTTCGGAATGCGGTGAGCTGCTCTATATGGCTGAGAAGGCGCCAGACCCGAAGTTACACCGAGCGGGACCCCGGACGTCCCATGCCGCACCGTGAACGAAGGATCGAAGGCGGGATATTGAACAAACACCGAAGGGGCAGTGGCGTCTGCAACCACTCGGTGTGACTGGTATACGCTGAAGCAGGTGGTGCACAGGCGAGAATTGAGTCCCCGACCCAGGATCACGGACGCGGACGCGTGAGTAAAGTTAAGTCCGATCGGCCATGTGGGGATCCAGGGCTTCAACTGCCCTAACCAAGATGGCGGCCGCCACTTTGTACTGCCGAGAAACGAAAGGGAGTGACTGTTAACACACATTTAACACCGCTGATCTCCCCAATGAGCCACATGAAGAGCAATGCTGGCAGATTTATTAGCATCTGGGGAAGACAGGGCACATATTCCTGATCTGACAAGAGGGGTTTAATGCATCTGTGCTATGTGCCTGATAAGCCTGCTATCGGATTAAAGTGACCTCTCCTGTGATATCACATGCACACCTTAAATGAATCTATGTGAAACCCTGCACTTCAGGTCCTTCCTGGTGGCGCACCACACCTATTGAGTACTCTGGGAGCTAACTGTCCATTTTCCTCTGCTGATCTGTCCTCACTCATCTACCTGCATCGGCGCAATTGCGCCTGCGTTGCTAATAGACCGTTATCTAATCTACCCCACGTGCTTGCCGGGGAAGACTTTCAAAGCACCACCTAAGGCTCTAAAGATTCACGATAGATACCAAAGATCAGGGCACCCTTAAAAGACTTAAATCGGATCACTCGAACCCGGGGTCACCGAACAAAACAAAGAAAGTTACTACGGAGGCGCTCGACATGATTCTGAATAGGCTGGATGAAGTAAAGGATCTAGCCAAGGTCACTAAGGAGGAAGTGGTGGCAATCCGACAAGATATCAGAGACACTAATGCACGTCTGACAGAAACGGAATCCAGGATTAGTCGTTTGGAAGATATAGAGGTTAAGGCCTCTGCGGCTCTAAAACACCTACGCATTTCCTCCGACCAAACTACTAGAAGACTGGCCGAGTTGGAAGATAGAAATAGAAGAGGGAACCTATGCATTTTTGGGGTCCCGGAGGGGTCCGAAGATTCAGAGGGGTCGTGTATTCAGTTCTTGGAATCTTGGTTTGCTAAAGCCACGAACCTGACTTTTGCCAACCCTCTAGAATTCGACAGAGCGCACAGAGTGCCAGGAAGAATCACTAAGATGCAAAAAGGTCCCAGGCCCATCGTCTGTAAGCCGTTGCGTTACCAACATGTGGAGCAAATACTTGCCTTTGTTCGGAAGCACAATCATATCCTGTGGAGAGACGCAAAGATCTATATCTCTCAAGACTACAGTAAGGAGACTGTAGAAGTAAGGAAGGCCTTCTTAGCCCTGCGACCACAACTGAAATCGAGGGGATATCAATTTGGCTTTGTGGGCCCGGCGAAGTACAGAGTAAAAATACGTGGATTACCTCACTTTTTTACAGATCCTATGAAACTCAAACGCATGCTCGAGGAATTGGAGGAACGCGACATGGAACGCGACATGGAAACCAACAACCCGGACAATATGGCGGCCTCGGCTTCAGGATACAAATGAACATCTCTGGGAGTTGCTGTCTACAATTGATTATCTCTACCTAGATAGCATTGCAGGACTGGTGGGCCTAACACTTGCCGGATCAGGCCTTATACTCGAAGTCACCTTCTGACACTGGGAGTGATACCGTGAGTTGTACTATAGCGTAATGGTTTGGCTCAACGTTTTGACAATTTCTTTGCCCTTCACTCCTTGTTACCAAACTGCTATCGATCTGCTGTTGCTGATCTAACCTCTTTGATTTGACTTGATTTGACTTCTTTGGTTTAAACTGTCTCTAGTCCCAAAGAGGCGTGAATCTGAATGATCTAAATATATCAATATATCAGCGCACCAACATGTCCCTTCGGCACTATTCTGGCCTTATCACGGCCGTGCTGAGATTATTAACTAAGGGACCGCTCATTGGTAGTTTATTGCTCCTGTTTCTGCTACTTATCAGTATTGAATAGGCCTAGAGTCTACTATCTCTTAGGGTGCCCTAGACGAAAGATATGATGTTATAATATCTTGCAAGGGTCCTCATTGTACTTTATACTGCTTCTACTTGCTGTTCTACTGCTAAAATCTCATAGAAGTATTTCAGAATATGTCAGGTTGTCAAGAATGTACTCTATTGGTTAAACCACACCATTTAAATGTTCTCATTGCTTAAGTGTATGGTTTTATACATTACACACAGTTGTTCCAATGTTCATGCAAGATTGGTATCGACGGGAGGGCTACTGCGGTTTTCCTCACGTCGCCATGCTTCTGCACTGCAGTTGGGGTGGGTGGGGTGGGGTGGGGGGATGGGGGGGAGAGGGGGGGTGTGTGTTGTATATTATGGTTTGCATTTTTACTTTTGATTCTTTCATCTTCACTTTTCTTTTCACCTCAAGTCTATTCCTTCTCTCTTGACTGGACAAGTTGTATCATTTACATGCTGTATCTGTGTACCCACACTTGGATCATTCATGTGCCATATCTGCGTGCCCAAGTGTCTACTCAAGGTTTCTGTCAATTTAGCTACATATTTGTTAAGGCAGGGTACTCCTCACATAAGGTGCCGCATGGCACGTTACTCCTTGGGATTCATAATGCACTCATGATACATGTAATACTATAAATGTTACACTCTACACTCAACACTCCGCTCTGAACGGCCTCACTTGATCAGCTAAAAATTCTGTCTATGAATGTTAAAGGTTTGAACCAACCCATAAAAAAACAGAAGATATTAGAATATGTACGTAGGCAGAGAGGCAACATTGTTCTGCTACAGGAGACCAAACTAGACACGAAACAGTTCTATACTCAACGTAATAAGTTTTATTCGGAGGTTGTGGGGTCAAGTGCACTTGGTAAAAAGAATGGGGTGCTGATACTATTATCAAAGAAATCCAAGATAGAACTATTGTCTTCATCGTCAGACGACAAGGGGCGCTGGGTCACAGTAAAGCTCGAGAGTAGGGGGAGCTCGCACAGCTGGAGGTTTACAAGGTGATACGTTTGTACAGGTGTAGTGTGCTACAAGAGGAAACACTGTCTGACCATGTAGGCGTCTATTTTGATTCTCACACTCATCTTTTTGGTCACTGCGTTTGCATGAGAGAACTTTATTCAGTTAGCTTTCTTTGTTCACATACAGATACTTGATTGAATTGTGCTTTTTGGATTGTTTTGTAGAGTAATCCCCTGAAGAAGGGCGTGGCCCGAAATGCATCGGGATTTGTGATAATCTGCTTTGAAAAGACTTATTTAACGATGGAAATTTACTTTTGGATATCTTTTGTTGATTGAATCATGAAGCAGTAACTTCAACAACTGTTGAATAAATATTGAATGCTGAACGAACAATTTATCGCTTCATCACCATTACCCTTTGATGTTTGATTGAACTAGACCTACGGGTCCTTTATGTTGTGCACAGAGGTGCTCTCTCTCAACAGAGTGAGCTTTGTATGAGTTCACAGTAAAGCTTGCCAGGGACAACACAGAATTTTTTGTCACAAATATTTACGCACCTAACACTAATGATCAAAACTTCTGGCAAGATTTAGTCAAACAGATTGCAACGATACCTGATACGGCAGTTCATATATTGGGAGGAGACTTTAACCTCCCATTTGATCCTGCCCTGGACAGAGATTCGAAGTGTGTGTTCAAACCGAACAAATCACATAACGCTTTCATTAAATTATGTCAGCGCTTTAATTTGGTTGACACGTGGAGAATACAAAACCCTGCTGATAGGGATTACACATTTTACTCTTCCCCTCATGATTCGTACTCCCGCATTGACTACATCTTCATTACACAAAATGGAGTTGCAAGGATAGAAGATACATCCATAGAACCAAGAGTACTGTCAGACCACTCATGCATTTCCCTTTCCATCAGCAACATTAAACCCTCCCCTAAACAAACGTCATGGAGACTCAATGAAGAAATCTTAAACAAAGAACAGGCGAGCTATCATGCAGCCATTCGGTCATATTTGGATATAAACAGGAGAGGGGACACTTCAGATCTTGTTCGCTGGGAGGCTTTGAAAAGTACCTTAAGGGGGGTGTGCATCAAAATCCGTTCGGCAATGAACAGAGATTACAATGCAAAATTAGAAGCGCTAGAAAAAGAGATAGCCAATCTAGAGAACAGACACCAATTGACAAGGGAACGGGAGGCACTTAACATCATGACTAATAGAAAATCCGAATATAACAAGCTGGTGAGCGAAAGGGCGGGAGTATGGCTGGACAGAAGGCGGAAATTTAAGCTCTGCGAATCTAACAAGGCTGGTAAAAGCCTGGCTGCATATCTAAAATTCAAAGTGCAGAAAAATTCTATTAATGTCATAAAGGACTCTACGGGAATAAGCCACTCAGACCCCCAAAAAATAACTGAGGTCTTTAAAGACTTTTATGAGGGCCTGTATGCTAAAAATGAATTGGTTGACGAGGGTAAAATTCAAGGGTACTTGTAGGAGTGCGATCTGCCAAAACTAAAGCCGGAAGAACAACACAGCCTAAATGAACCGATCTCAACTAGTGAGGTAGAGAAAGCAATCAGAGGGCTGAAATGTGGAAAGGCACCTGGCCCTGATGGCTTTACGGCTAAATTTTACAAAAGTTTTGCAACGGATCTAGTTGAGCCTCTTCTACACCTTTTCCACAAATTCACGGAGTCAGGTGAGGTAAGGGGCACACTAGCGGAGGCGAATATCGCAGTTTTACCAAAGGATGGCAAGGACCCATTGTTACCAAAAAATGATAGGCCGATTTCCCTGATTAATGTAGATTGTAAACTGCTAGCCATGATTTTATCAGCCAGATTACAAAAAGTTCTCCCTACCCTCATACACCCATCTCAAGCGGGTTTCTTAAAACACAGGCTATCAAGCGATAACACCAGAGTATTAGCCCACGCTTTAGAAAAAGCGAAACTTTTGCATACCCCCACAGTAGCGATCACATTAGACGCTGAAAAAGCCTTCGACAAGGTAGATTGGGCCTTCCTTGAGGCAGTTTTACACAAATTTAATTTAGGGACGACATTCACTAAACTTGTAATGGCTCTGTATGCCGGACCTACGGCTAGGGTTAGAGCGGGAGGCTCCTTTTCTTCGTCCTTCTGCCTGAAACAAGGAACAAGACAAGGATGCCCTTTATCACCATCTCTGTTTTTACTAGCGATAGAACCTTTTCTATATCATATCCAGAATAATGAGGCCATTGCCGGTGTGCCATTTAATGATTGTACTGTGAAATTAACTGCATACGCCGATGATGTGCTCATTTTGACGGAGAGAGCTGACGAAGCTATCCCGGCTTTAATGGACACGATTGATGAGTATTCTAAAGTTTCAGGGTACAAGCTGAATAAAGACAAAACAGAAGTCAAACTTTTAAACAACGTCGGGAGTAAAGAAATACTTGGTTCATCTGGCCTCACCTGGCAGCCAAAAGCTTTTAAATATCTGGGCCTAGATTTCGAGAAAGACTTAATAACAACCCTAAAGGTGAATGAGGATCTAACTTTAAAAAAGATTTCTGCGTTATTACATAGCTGGTCACCCAAGTTTTTGTCCTGGTGGGGTAGGGCTGAGACCCTTAAAATGATGTGCACGCCTCTGATTAATTACCTGGCCAGCATGCTCCCAATGACTTTTACGGACGAGTTCATCAAAAAAGTGGATAGGTTGTTTGGGGAGTTCCTGTGGCGAGGGAAAAAAGCCAGGATATCATTGAAAAAGTTGCAACTGGCAAAAGAGAAAGGCGGCCTGGGCCTTCCCTCGTTCAGGAACTACCAGACGGCTTTCCTTTGTAAGCAAGGGGCTCTTTGGCTAGTTGACTCTACATCTTATACTCCAGTATGGCTATCTATTGAGCGATCATTAATGGCACATGCACCCCTCTCGGCCCTCCTCAGCATAGACTTGGCCCATTTACCTCACTCCAAATACATCCTACTAAATACCAGAAGGGCTCTCCTCAGCCTCGACCAGTCCCATAAAACTGATTCAGTGATCAAGAAATCTACCCTAGTTTCGCTATGGAATATTCCTATGTTTCGGATAGAGGGGAAAACCCTTTATTGGGAGTTGTGGGCTGAAAGTGGTATCCACATGGTAAAAGACCTTTATGAAAACGGTCTGCCCATACCTTTTTCGACACTGCAAGAGAAATTTAATTTGCCACCCATAGAATTCTATCAATTCTTGAAATTGAAAGCCGTTATCTCTAAACGTACCCTCACTACGGATTTACCCTGGCTCATGACACGCCTCCAGTTACTGTACCATGCTGACCATTTCGTCTCCAGAATATATAAATGGCTCCTCCCCCTGCCCAAGAAACCACATAAGTTAACAGAAAGCAAGTGGGAGTCGGAACCTAACTCGACAGGGATACCAATAGATTGGGAGGTAATACACAACACTGCATTATCAAACAAGGTCTCCCCGATTTTCTGTCAAACGAAATATATGTTGCTGAACAGAGTGTTCAAATGTAATCTAAAAGATACGCCCAATTGTTGGAACTGCCAGGCAGCACCTGGGGACCTAGCACACATGCTTTTTGATTGTTCCCTATTAAGAACATTTTGGAGAAAAATCTTTGCTTATATTCACCAAGTATTTGGAATCACACCTGTTCAGGAATTCTTATACGTCATTTTGGGTCTTTAGAAACACAATTACCTGACATACATGACCGACAACTGCTAGATATCATGTTGACATTGGCGTGCAAGGTCATCCTCTGTAAATGGAAAAATTTTGCGGAAGTCAACTTTAAAATATGGTTGGAATGGCTCTCCTTTTCGAGAGTGGCAGACAATCCGGCACTGCAGTCAGCCATGTGGAAGCCTTCTAACAGGAAATTGTGGTCCTCCTTGGATGCGTCATCCTCCCACTTTGACCCTCCATGATACAAATTTCAACAGATTGCCTGTCTTTATGTAAATCAGTGTCTCTGTTTGGCCCCATATATTCCAAGTTTAAATACTTTACTGTATACTTATTGTCTCCTATACTGCGACCCATGCTTTGTAGGCCGATTGCTACCGATATATTGATACACCTGTCCTTTCCTCTCTACTTTCCCTGTTTGTTCTCTATTCCTTTGACTTTTGGTAAACGTCATTATGACCACTACTGTATTAATCTATGTATTGGATGATTTATTGTATTGTCTTTGCTTTCATTTTTTCTCAATCTTCAATAAAAAAGATTTGAAATTAAAAAAAGAAATAGAAATTACAGTAAGTGAGGGTAAATAGATATCAACTTTTTCAGGTTAAACTCTGAACACTACTCATATGAGGTAAGCAGCATCTCACAGACCAACACCTGGCAATTCTATGGATTTTTATGTGGATAATCATTTAGTTTGTACTTCTGTTTTTGTTTTATTTCACCTAACAGAAGTGCCCTGAGTTTGTTAAGTTTTCTTCTTATAAAAGGAAGACGTTGGTCATGGTTCTGCCTTTGGCTCTTCATGCCCTGTCTACCTAACTCGCACTCAGTGGAAGAATGTCCAAAATAATTCCCCCAAAAATCTAAAAGAGCATCAAGAAATTTGCCTTAGAGAATTTAATGTTGGAGGACTAAAACAAATAAGATTTAACGACTGTAAAGATAAACATGTCTAGAGGAGTTGTCCCTTTCTCAGTGCAGGATACTAGCTGCCAAGAGATTCCTAGAGGGAGCTCAAAAGAATGGCAGAGACCAGGATTGCTATTCTAGTCAATCGTCAAAACATAGTACCCGTCTTCTGCAACGTGCTCACAGGCGAAGGTTAGTATGACAATTTATTTTACTTTGAAGGCCATGACTTTAAAGACCCTTTCATTGTCAAGACCACCTTTGGTGGAGAAGAGTCTAGTAACGGTCTCAGCAGTGAAAAGATCTTCTTAAGCTCCCTTTACAACTGTCCTTCCTAAGTGGCTAAAATGATCTATTTTGTCAGCCAAAAAGTCAACTGAAAAAGACTTGCCAATAGCAGATTAAACAAATGTAGCAGGATGCTGATGCTGAAGCAAGTTGTGGCTCCTGTTCATTGTCCAGGAATACAAAAGGGACATACGTAATTATTTTCTGATTAAATGGAGTGGCTATAATACCAAATTTGCTCTTACTCAGATGATGAACTTGGACGAACTAGCAACCAGTGTTACAGAAAGTGCAACTTCGTAGTATCTAAGTTCTTGCAAGGCCCATACGTCAATGCCTTACATGGTGTCTCTGCTAACAAAATTAGCTGTATAGACCTGCAGTGCCTCGATTATGACACAACTGCCTTATGTGTTATTTAACTGAATAATTATTTAACTGATGTAATGTAGAGTGGTTTAAGCTTTATCTATAAGAAGAATATAAAATGTCCTAGCTTTCGTAACAGAAAGTTTCAGTTCTATTAAGACCACGGAGCCGAGGATTATGCTTCACTGTTTTTGCTTTATTGTAACAGCAGCCATATAACACTTTAGAGAAAGAACTACAAATCCTGTGAACCCATGGGAATAGTGCAACAGTCCATTCAATCAGGACATGGATATCCCTTTAAAGTCCTCTGTTGATTATCCTTCTTCTTCGTTCGTGCAACATCCTAATGAACACTTGTAATCTGTTTCTGTTTGTTTGGGTTGGTTCCTATATATATATATATATAGAACAGACAACATTGAGTCAACGTCCCTAACACTTAGGGAAGCATTGTATCCAGCAATAGACAATGATAAACAATAACTAATGCATCATCTACTGAAATTTACAGTGTCATACAAGAATTTCTCTGTAGTAAAGGTATATTACTTACTTAGAACACAACTGTCTGTGTGAAGCTCGAAATTCATTACCTGCAGTGGTGGGACCATTGATCCTTTACTGTAGAAAGGATAATCCTTGCCCTCAATGGAATTTAAAACTGTCTGTTACGAAAGGTAGGAAATGTTATATTCTATGTCAGGAGCGGAGGCTTATCCACCACCAAAGCTGCCAGGAAGTGGTTTGAAGTAGACACGCTTTAACATGTAGTCTGAGGACCAATCTGCAGCATCAATAATGTCTTCAAAACGTGCGCCCCAAGGAGAATGCTTTAGAAGCCATTGCCCCTCTGGTTGAATGTGCACCAACCATATTTGTGTCA
Source organism: Lissotriton vulgaris (assembly GCF_964263255.1). Lineage (NCBI taxonomy): Eukaryota > Metazoa > Chordata > Amphibia > Caudata > Salamandridae > Lissotriton > Lissotriton vulgaris. The sequence goes on along the minus strand of NC_141695.1, from coordinate 1,297,013,691 downwards.
ATACCAGCTTCATGCATTAACCATCATACCAATACCATGGAGGGAGAAGACACACCTTTTTGGGGTTTTCTGAGAGCAATAAGGAGTTGGCGCTCGACTGGGGGACAAAGATCTTCTATCAGAACCTCATATTCCTTGATACAACGCATCACACAAAGTTCAGGAGAATCTCCAAAGTATAACACCATACAAGAGTTGGTCTTTGTAAGCCTAGAAATGTGGAATGCAACTTTTTCTGGTGTAAACACTCCCAGTGGGCGTGGCCTGACAAGATGGCCACTAGGTCGTAAAACCTGCAAGCTCTAGCTGCAGGGCACAACATTCTGCTTCATCCTCACCCCAACCACACTGAAATAACACCTGCGCTAAGCCAGGGGGCCTGGGAGCTTGAGAGCATCTGCGGGGTCCCTGCTGAGGTTGCATGGGGTCTCTCCTACATCGTTATCCTCTGTAAAACGTTTGCTGATGCTTGGTGCTATGGCTGGATGCTGCACTGGCTGGCACAGCTGAGCCCCGGGCTGCTTGCCTCCTGGGGTCATGAGCTCGCGGCCATCCCTGATACTCAGAAACTTTTGGCCCCCTCCTGGGGCAGCCCCTACTTCATTGGCTGCCGCGGCCTGGTTGCTGACGGGCCTATTGCATCTTAACATCGGAGGGAGGCCATTGCTCCTACAAAAAGATCTCTCATTCCACATTTCCCTGCAGCCCCTGCATGTTGCCCCCGGTCGCAGCATTGTGTGACTGGAGACCACAGATCCCTTCCGGGAGGGCCTTCCCCACATTGCTGATCCTCTTGGGCATGCAAGAGACACTGGAAGGAGCCAGTTGTAAGTGATTTAATTTCTGTTTGCTTGGTGGGGGGCTCAGTAGGCGACGGGCCGCCTCCAGAGCTGTGGCGGAGTTACAGGGCGATCTGGAAGCAGTCTGGGTACAGAAGGATACCTCTGCAAGTGCACAATAGGGGTGCCAGAGCCAAATCACAGGAGCCTCAGGGGAGGGTCCTGGAACAATGACGTTGGCGCCCGGTTAGTCCTTTTGGCGGGTGGTGGGCCTGAACAACCGGGGGATTGCCTTGCTACACTCCGCCCTGAAAGGGGCGTGAGTAATAAGGAACCAATGTGTCACGTGATCCAGTAAGGGGATCACCCCTTTAAGGGTACCGCTGATTGGGTTTCCAAAGTGCTTGGCTCATCAGGCGGGCAGGGTAGCATAGGTTGGTACGGCTACCTGACCTTGGATCGCCCGTAAGATAACCCACCATAATTTGCATACTTTTGTATGGAATAAACCTGCAGCCATATTTTCTCCACACAAAAAAGTTGTGTTGTGTATTTATTCATGCATGCCTTTTCTACTTTGGTGCGGGTGGGGACCTTGCGCCGATAATGGAACTATGCGGCTGCCCGCAGCCCCCTTCAATGGGCCACCTCAGAGGGCGGCCAACCCTTAGTGGCATTTACGCGCCTCCCCACTCGCTTCTGAGGGACTCCTGGAGTAGTCCCCTTACAGGGCGCGCTGGACACGTCATGTCCGGCGCGCCGGTGGATGGGGAGGGGTATTTAGGCCTCCCCCAGCCATTGTTGTTCCTCTTTGCTGCCCGACACGGCGTCTCCCACCCTACCACGTACCGGGCATGGGACAGGCAAGGGAAGTTTGAGGATGTTGTAATGTTTTCTTTGTCGTTGCAGGCGGAGTTACAGGGTGATCTTGAAGCAGTCTGGGTACAGAAGGATACTTCTGCAAGTGCACAATAGGGGTGCCAGAGCCAAATCACCAGAGCCTCAGGTGAGGGTCCTGGAACAATGACGTCAGCGCCCCGTTTGGTCCTTAAGGCCGGTTGTGGGCCTGAACAACCGGGGGCTTGCCTTGCTACGCTCCGCCCTGAAAGGGGAGCGAGTAATAAGGGACCAATGTGTCACGTGATCCAGTAAGGGGATCACACCTATAAGGGTAGCGCTGATTGGATTTCCACAGTGCTTGGCTCAACAGGCGGGCAGGGTAGCATAGGTTAGTACCGCTACCTGCCATTGGATCGCCCGTAAGATAACCCACCATAATTTGCATACTTTTGTATGGAATAAACCTGCAGCCATATTTTCTCCAAACAAAAAAGTTGTGTTGTGTATTTATTCATGCAGGCCTTTTCTACTTTGGTCCGGGTGGAGACCTTGCGCCGATAATGGAACTATGGAGGCAGCCCTGGCGGCATATGATCAACACAGCTGCGGATGGGTGTGTGAGTGTCCCCATACATATCTCAGCTTGTGATGTGCAGCCTGCAGGCGCAGCGAACGGCGTCCTGTGCCCTTGTTGGGGCCCGGCTAATGTTTTGAGGCCATCAGAGCTGATAGGCGTATCTCACCTACAAACGCCGATCTCTGCAGGCCCCTGCCCATATCTGGACACCGACTGGGTGCCACATGACAAACACACATCCCAGACTGCAAAGTTTGTGCCTGCAGCATCTCGTGCTCCACGCTTTCCCGGCGAAGGGCACGCTCGTACTTCATCTTGGCTCTTCTCTGAACTGCACCGAGCACTGTCGTTTCTGAGATCTGGGGGGCTCACTACCCGTGGCATGTGGCTGGCCCCAGACCTATATGGATGGAAATAAATGAGACTGCTTACTGAGCCCTGAATTGTACACCCCACCCCTGGGTCTAGTGCTTTCCTAAAGTCATTGTTGTCTGTGCACAGCTGCGGCCCAGCACCAGCCATCAGGGGGATACCTGAAGACCAAAGACGTTAAAGGAGAGGGCGGGACCATTGGGCCCCTGAGCTGAGTGACTCCTAAGGAGGTGTAGCGTGACACAGGTCTGTGTCTGAGGGGCACTACAGACGACCCCTGGTGGGGGTCACTAAAGACTTGACTGGCTGGTCGTAAAGAGGGGCCTGAAGGTGGCTCTGGTGTTGCCTGAGGCCCCTGTCAGGACAAAACTAATCAAACTGAGCCCTCCCTCCTCTGCCTCCCATCCCCTGCCATGAAAAGTCCTTCAGGCTCATTGCTGATGATGGGAAAAGAAAAGGCGGCGAAGATGACTCAAACCAACAAAATATACCAATACACGTTGTCCAGGCCTGAGACTATACATACGGACCATGACTAAGAGCAGTCTATCGATCCGACGGTCCAGGGTCAGACCACGGCAGAACTCCTGGCAGCGGTACAGGGCTCTCCTGTCACCCTAGAAAAAGAAGATGGACGAAATGGCCATCAAAATCGACCAAAATCGACCATCTGTGCCAGGACCTCCGCAAGGTCACAGAACGTACCAAAGCAATGGATGACGTTGTGGACGCTTTGAAGCAAGAGGTCACATTACTAAAGACATGGTTGAGGGACTGAAGTACCCCTAAGGGAATCTAATTTCTGTACCAAATAGCGGGCACATAGGTCACTGGCGATGATGCTGTGCCCGGGGGCACCTCCCCGAGCCATGATAGCTCGCCTGTTCATCCATCGGGACCGCGCTACTATTCTACAACATGTGTGCACTCGCAGCCCCCCCTCCCACCCAAGATGGATGAGGACAAACAAATCTTCATCTATCCTGATTACCCGCGTAAAGGACAGAACTTGCGCAATAACTTTCTTATGGTGAAACGATAATTGTGAGAACACAACATTAAATACAGTCTATTATCTCCAGCCAAATTGCGATTACAGTTAGTGGCCAGGTACATTTCTACGACTCTCCACAAGAGGTACTGGACTGGATGGACGCATTGGGCCAGGAGGTACTGCGAATGCACCAAGGGGCTTTGGGTCCTGCACGGGCCCAGTGTGTTGCTCTGGCCGCAGCAAGAGGACAGTGCTGAGAGGCCTTGACACAATGAGAGCCTTGGGAGGAGGCCAGATACTTGTCTGCCCAGATTGAACCCTACATCTGGAGATCCCTGGCTCGATGGGCGGTGATGCTTTCTCTCAGATCTTACTGGTGCCTGATACCTTGAGCGACAGGACAGAGACTGGCCAGCATGAGTTGGGACCTGAGTGAGTTTGTGGGCGCCATGGCTGACCATGCCCACGCTATATTTCCACTCAGCTTCCTATGACCGTGGCTGCACCCCCTCAGTCCTGGCACTCTGGGGTGGCGACACCGACAGAACTGGAGGGATTGGGGTGTCTGGTAAAGGGGACAGACTATACTAAGAGACCTTCTTTTATAGCTACGTCACTGTATATATGCTTCAATGTTTAGGGGATAATGCCAATTTGCCTGATTTACTCCGGCACTCAGGATACACATACAGCCTAGCACTATCACGGACTGCTTCACACTATGTGGGGGGTGGATCATATTTTCATTTTGCTCTGTGGCGGAGGCTGGCAGGGGACCGGTCCTATTCTGGCTTGCTGAGTACTCTTGGTCTCGCGGTTCACAGGAGGCGTGATTCCTCTACCTCTTTCACACTTAGACTATACACTAGTTGAGGAAGGGGTGGGAAGTGGGAGAATTGTGAGGCGGTAGCCAGTCCCCTTCCGGCCGAAGGTTAAGCTGGAAGGTGTTTTGCACATTCTGTCTGGGGTGGGAGGATGGGGGGGGACTTGGAGATGTTGTTTTTCTAATTCATGGTTTTTGTTGTGTTTTTTATGTTATATGGGACACAGTCTGAATGTTTGTGCTTTTTATTTTGCACTGTGTGCACTGCTGTGGGCTTGGTGGCAGGACCTAGGACTATTTTTAAAAACGATGTTATTGTCTTTTTGCATAATAACGATACGTTTATAGCCAAAGGTAATTCAAGAACATTCTCATCTTCACCTTTGCGGTGTCACATAGTGCGCAAATCACACATTTCGGTTCTTAAGTCTCCTCCGAGACGGTTACAGTATACTGTGTATATACCAATTTTCAATTATATAGAAACTTAACAGTGAACTTACCCCCCTCCCTCCCCAAACAGGGTCGTGCTATGTAATGCCATCTTGGGAACAGTAGGAGGCACCACTTGCTGTATGTTCATGGTTCTATATCATCCACAGTTATTGAAGAGTCCCCCAGCTCTGCCACTACTACTTTTTCTCAAGCAGTACTAAATATCTATTGCATTTCTCGAAGAGACACATCTGTGAGGAGATTGCATCCCAGCGTACAACGTAAGTAACAGGGCCATATCTACGCTATTTCATACTCCAGATCTGCACGGGCGCCACCATCTGGGTGGCACGGGGACCCTTTTCAGAGGATACTGGTGTGTGTGTGTGTGGACCGAGAAGGGCAATATGTTATTTGTGATGGAACTTTAGATGCACATACGTTTTGTTTGGCCAATGTCTACGCTCCCGGTGTAGACGATTAGGCCCTTTTTTAGGAGACGTATTGTCGGTGGTAAGAAACTTCGACCTGGTCAAGTTAATCGTCGCTGGAGATTGTAATTGTGTCTTGGACGGTATGGTACACCGCTGGCCTACCCAAACTGACTGACACCCTGAAACAACTGATCCTGGGGATGGGACCTGGGGACGTATAGAGGGCTCAACATCCACGCACTCTGGCATACTCTTGCTATACACTAACTGCCAAAATGTACAGTCAGCTGGATTACATCCTTACAAAGGCTGATGCGACTCCGCAGGTGACAGCTGTGAATTTCCTGGACAAGTACATTTCTGACCGGATGTATGACATCACAACGCATGCTTTTACCACGCATGCTTTTACATCGCAACTTTTACAACGGATGCCTTAACAACGCATAGTGTTGAGGGGTGCTGGATAGTGAATAGTTTAATTTACTATTCCAACTCCAGTCCCCGTGGATAGTAGGGAAGGTGTTGGATAGTAAATTAAATATATTCCCTATCCTAGAGCGCCCCCCAGCGCAATGCGTTGTAATGGTTTGCGTTGTAAAAGTTGCGATGTAAAAGCACTGCGTGGTAAAAGTTGCGTTGTAAAGGATGTTTCCCTTTCTGACCACTCACCCCTCCTCCTTACATACTCTGATAAGGCGACAAACCTGAGTCCCGTTATTGCGCATGCAGCCTGAAGCACTCACAGATCCAATCGATTGGGGAACAATAGCAGAGACACTTATTGATTTATTTAGAATGAATTGGGAAAGTATGCAACATAGAGCAATCGAGTGGGACGTCATGAAGGTAGAGCTCAGATGTGTTGGAATGGCTACCATTACAGGCATTCGACACACTAGAATGGGAACTGACTTTACAGGAAACAGTAGCGACCTTAGGCAGGGAATTTCCACACAACCAAGCAAAACGTGCCAAGTTGGTTGAGGCTAGAAAAGTGCTTTACTCCTCCTGTGAGCACCTTGAGAAACATATATGCCTCTCATACAGAAGGGGATTGGGCAGTTTGTTTATTAGCCAGAATAAGTAAACAAGAACACAGCTTTGAGCCCATATTGACAATCCGTCGGGAAGAGAAGTACATACTCAACAGGCAATCAAAAAGATAATGACTGCATGCCTATGAGAGGTATACACATCCTGAGCCAAGTGGTGGACGCCTACCTGAATGCACTACCACTGACACAGCTAGAGGGCCGTGAAAGGAGGACCTGTAAGGTCCTGTGACCAAACAGGAAATAATGCAAGTTATAGACGCCCTCAAAAGAGCGAAGGCACTGGAAGGGGACGGTTTGCCGGCAAAACTATATAAAGCATTCCCAGGGACAATGGGCGGCAGGCTGTTACCCGTGTAGCTGGAGGCCTTATAATGGGATATACTCTCGACCTCCATGAGGGAGGCCCTAGTATTGATGTCTAAACCTGAGAAGGACCCAATAGATGGCACCTCCTACCATCCCCTGTTGCTTCTGAATATAGATTAAAAAATACTCAGACACATCCTGGCGCATTGCCTATACTGGTATCTCCAGACCCAGATCCACCCAGATTAGTCAGGATTTATCCCAGCAGGAACACCTTCTTTAACTTAAGGCGATTATTGCACAAGCTTCACGTGCCATTTTTGGATCAGAATCAATATGCCCTAGCCTTTTTAGGTCGAGGGACCGTAGGCTGTCTTGTCACCGGAAGTCCGAAGAATTAATGTGTCTTAGTGTGGCAGCTTAAACCCGCCTCTGTCCTCGTCTCTCCTCCATTGGCTGGCTTCCTAAACGGAGGCCAGCCATTGGAGGAGAGAGGCGTCCCTCCAAAGAAGCTCCGTCTCTTTCGGATTCGGGGGCGTGTTGGTGCTGTTCTTTCCACTTTTAAGCCCCGCCCCTTTTGGGGACGGCCAAACACGCCCCCGAATCCGAAATTTGCGGAGTTGCGGCCGCCATTTTGCGTTGCTTTCCTGGTGGCTTCACTAGCGCTTGGGAGCTGTAGCAAGAATAAAATCCACAGAAGTAAGTGTCGTTTTAGATGTAGTTTATTGAATAAGCGCTTTTAATTCTTACAAAGCGCTGGGGAGCGCTTTCCGTTCATCGCGGCTGCCCACGCCGCACTTGTGCCAATTCTCGCCTTGTTTGCTTTCCTGGTGGCTTCACTAGCGCTTGGGAGCGCTTTTAATTTCCACAAAGCGCTGGGGAGCGCTTTCCGTTCATTGCGGCTGCCCACGCCACACTTGTGCCAATTCTCGTGCCCACACGGGTGCCACCCCGCCTTGCAGCGCAAGAAGAGAAGGAGAGAGGAGCCGGCGCCCGCGCCTGACGGTGGGCGGGGCCGGCTGGGACAAAGAAGAGCCTCGCAGGCTCCATTTCCGCTTCTCCCAGGCGGGAGGAAGCTGTTCTCCAGCTCGCGGGTAGCGCTGCGCAGCTCCGGTCTCAGGAGCGGACCAGGCCAGAGATCAGCACCAGCGGGGGCTCTCATGTGTAAAAAGAGCCCCGCTCCCCGTCTGCGGCTTACCTGGCGCGTGACGGACCGGGCTGCGCAGGAGACCTCCGTCAGCCCCACACCGGGAAGAGTGGTGCCGCCCCAGAGGAGACAGACCAGAGGAGACGTCCCCCAGACATCCGGTGAGTGGAGCCCAGTGTTGTTTGGTACAGAGGGGGGCGTCGAGGCACATTGCTGGTGTTTTATGTTTTTGGAGTGTGCATGACTATGATGATTCGGGTCAGCGTTTACCCCTTTACACTCATTCGGACCCGTCTGCAGATTCAGAAGGGGAAAAGCCTTTACAATGGTACATTTGATGCCTTTCTAAAGATTCTGCGGACAGAAGGGGTGTCTGGTTTCTACCAGGGATTCCTGGTCAACACATTTACCCTGATATCGGGTCAGTGCTATGTAACAACATATGAGCTCACCCGGAAATATGTATCGGAGTACACTAACAGCAATGTTGTGAAATCATTAGTGGCTGGTGGTTCTGCCTCCCTTGTGGCACAGAGCATCACGATCCCCATTGACGTGATCTCTCAGCACCTCATGATGCAGCGGAAAGGGGAGACTTTGGGGGGAAGCTTTCGAGTGCACACCTGCGATGGGAAAAATCCAGTAGCTCTGGGACAGACTAAGGACATCATTGTGCAAATTTTCAAGGCAGACGGACTGAGGGGTTTTTACAGAGGCTACGTGGCCTCTTTGCTCACATACATTCCAAACAGTGCCGTCTGGTGGTCCTTCTATCATTTCTATGCAGAACTGCTCTCCCGGCTGGCTCCGAATGACTGTCTGCATCTAGTGCTCCAGGCTGTCTCTGGCCATTAGCTGCAGCCACAGCATCCACTATCACCAACCCTATGGATGTGATCCGGGCAAGGGTGCAGGTGGAAGGTAAGAGTTCCATCATAAACACTTTCAGACAGCTGATGGCAGAGGAAGGTCCTTGGGGCCTCACGAAGGGCCTGTCTGCTGGCATAATTTCTGCCACTCCCTCCACCATTGTCATTGTGGTTGGCTACGAGACCCTGAAGAAGCTCAGCCTTCGTCCTGAGCTGGTGGATTCTAAACACTGGTAGCAGTCTTTGAGAAATCATACTTTTACCCTTCGGTGTGTGATCGGTCAGAAACCTCTAAAAGCTCCTGACTTCGGACATTCTGGTGAACTAGTTCTGTCGGGATTAACTGTTGCCAAAAATGGAGCCATCTTCAGGGTCTTGCTGCACACCAGATTTATGAGAGACAATCTTCCACATGATGGTGACTGGGACATACAGTGTCACTGTCTCACTCTCCGTTCCATGGTGGACTTGTTGAAAGATTGCAAGTATTGGCTGCTGAGGTGTATGGATCTACATTGCACAGCTTCTGGATGACTGGCAAACTACTGATCGTTCCAGCTCTACCTGCTCTTTAGCTTTTGAAGGCACAATCAAGTGAAGCCCGGCTAACTCAACATCCAAGCTGTGTGCCATGTTTGTTTTGTATTTTTTATTTGTATATCCCCAAAACTCAGGTGTGTAAAACTGATTTGTTACCTTTGTGTATAAGCTTATGTAATGATGGCTTGAATCATGTGAGGGCTGCGGTGATTAGGAATTTTAATTGGAAAGTGGGCATGAGTATTGGGGGGGGCTCCTTCGGAATTATTTATAGGTACACTGATACATTTGAAGAATTAAGCACTGAACCAACCAAGGACATGAATACCGCAATTAAGGAAACTATTGTCTAAATCAGCTTTTCAATGATGTTAGAAATTGGGCAGTTTAATCTCAGCCTTCACTGAGGGTGCTGCAATTTTTTCATTTCATGTTGCTCTTCTGATATCTTAGAGACTTTTAATGATGAGGATGACATCTCTTATATCGACTTTCTTTAGATGATAGAAGCAGTTGAGTGGTTGCAGCTTATTAAAGGACCCAAGTGTGTTGGCGGCCATGTTCTCTACTTCTTGTTTTGTCCCACAGTCCCAGGTTATGTCCTCCGTTTGAATGATCTGCCTGACTTTTGATTTGGTGTGGCCATTATCTTCTTTCATTTTTTTGCAAAACTTTTTTTATTAGATGATGTTAGTAACAGTTTACAACAATGTCCACTGAGCTGTCAAGTCACAACCAGCATGTGCATATTCGCACACAAAGCCAGCTGGTTGTATGAATATGCAGCATGACTACTCAAAAATGATATATGAGGAAGAAAAAGTAATAACCCCCCGCCTTCCCCCACAAACACTAAGTAGTGCCAAACCCAAGGGTAAAAAAGTAACCTACCCGTCCTGCAGTTATATGTGTTGTTAATATTTTACCCGTCAGTCTATTGCTCCACATTACCGTTTTAAGGTTACAATAATGTAATGCATGTCAGCAATTTTGTTGATGTATGTGCCTGCATGGACTGGCACCCACATCTCATTTGCACGCCCTACCATTTCTAATAGGTGGCAGCCACCACTGTGTCTGAGGGGCTTCATATGAGAGCGGCACCCAGTATAAACTTGAAAGGGTACCTTTAGTGCCCACTAATGTAGGAAAAAGTGTCTTGAATGTAGTTGTATCTCTGTCTCCCTCGGTCGGTCTCCCACTCCTTCCCTCTATCTCCCCACACATCCATCCATCTGTTCTCTCGTTCACCCTTTATTCATCCACATTTGCATGCTTCCTTCATTGTCCATCCACTTGTCGGTATATGCATGCATCCATTTATCTTTTTAGCCATTGATCCAGTCACTAGCCCTTCACCTATCCTTCCACCAATCCTCAATTCACTCTGCTACTTATCGTTCCATTTCTCCATCCATCACTCCAATTGGTTCATTCTAAAGTCCATCCATCCTTCCACCCTTCACCATTTCTTCGTTCTTTGTTTCGAAGTTTCCTTCCTTCTTTCACTCTTCCTTTCCCCTTCCATTCTTGTCTTTCTTTCTGCCCATCTTACTTTTTCCTCCTGTGTAGATAGCTTTTTTGTAGGTGGCTCTATGTGTGGGTGGCTCTGTGTAGGTGGCTCTGTGTGTGTGGGTGGCTCTATGTGAATGGCTCTGTGTGTGCGTGTGGCTCTGTATGTGTGTGTGTGTCTCTGTGTGGGTGTAAATGCAATAGGTCATGCATATGCGAGCGATTAAGCTATTGGCATTGTAAATGACAATGCCATTTATTTAACGATTAGGCTATTGGTAATGTAAATGACAATGCTATTTATTTATGATTTTTAAAAAAATTTAATAAAATTATAAGCAATGCCAATAGCTCTACCTTTTATAATCCTGAGACCATTGCATTGTAAATGCTTGTTAGATATGGTAAAGGCGTTCCACTCTGTCTGGTGGGTCTTCATGTGGCGGGTGCTCGCTAGAATGGGGTGGGCCCCATATACACAGCCTGGGTCAAGTTACTGTACAAAGAGCCAGTGGCAAGGGTCCGAACGGGAAGCATAGGGTTGGTGGAGATTCACTTACAGTGGGGTACATGACAGGGATGTCCCTTGTCCCCCCTGCTATTTGCACTGGCAGTGTAGCAGGTGGTGTGTAGACTACAAGTGTTACATGGCTCAGGATTCAAGTGGGTCTGACAACATATGTAGTGTCATTATATGCAGATGACACTATGGTATATTTCCGATTATTTTGAATGTGCTGAGAGACTTCGGCAAGCTCTCTGGCCTACGTGTGAATCACTCTAAATCCATGTTGTTCTCGGTGGGGCAGCTGAAGGGTATGGCACTCCCCAGCAGGCCTCCCATGGAAGTCAGATACCGTACAGTAATTCACAGTACAAAATGACTAATGGTTCAGAATTATAATATTTAAAAAGTCAAATGTATTATATAGGAACCCCCATTTGTGACATCATATTCATGATTGTTCTTGTCAAACAGTGTAAAAACATTGAAGAATGTTTTCTTATATTTGTAATTGGATGAATGTTGTGGACGAATGAGAGGGTATGAGTATATGGTTGAAACAATAATGGAATGAAATACCACAGAGGTTGTTTTAAATGTTGTATAAATTACTTTAAAATGAATATGTCCTATCTTATATAGAATTTTTCTAAATAAAAATCATATTTAAATTGATGTTATTTGTCCTTATGGTCATTTCACTAAATGCCCCAAACATTGTCATGATGGATCTGACAATTTAAAATTGTAAAGCTGCCTAGGATTTTTTGTACAATTTTAGTTATTTGTCCCTGCCTTAAGGACTACATTTAGTAGCAGGGGAACCCCATTGTATTTGCATCAGTGTCTGGATATGCACATAGTGTATGAAATTCACCTGTGCCACACACTTAATATAGGTCACATGCTTGCCATCCTCTGCCTGTCCATCTCATTTTGGAATACCCTAAAATTGTTAATTGGAAAAATAGCCTTGATAAAGATGGTAGTACTCCCTCTCTCCCTGTACGTGTTGCAGGGCACTATGTATGAGATTCCCCTTAACGTTTTCTGGGAACTAGACCACCTCATGCTCGATTTACTTTGTGCTGAGAAAAGACGTAGGGTGAGCTTGGCCACACTCAAACTGGAATGGGACAGAGGCGTCATGGAGGTACCAGACCTGGAGATGTACTAATGAGCGCCGCACCTTCTTTTTACTGGTTTGATGCTGACCCAGCTTGGGAGTTGTCCGTACTATTAGGCACGTACGGTGACGCCGACCTAGGAGATTTACTTTTGTGTGGACACCAGAGACTACGCTTCATGATCACATTGGTATACAGACTCTGGGAGCAAGCAGTGCGACAAGTGCTTCATAGAGCGCCTTATGCAACGACATTGGAAATATGGAAAATCTGTCTCTTCGCACAGATAGCGCAGTTGATGGCCATAGACCTATGGTGGGATGGGGGCTGTGCCACTCTAGATGATCTATACCCAAAAGGCCGCTTTATTTCATTGCATGACACAATTGATAAATTTAATTGTTCCTTCAATACGAAAAAAGCTTTGCCATGGCACAAGGCATTGGCCAGGATTCCCTTAGGTCCCGGAACCCTCTCAAACACTTGTCACTCTGCTGACCATGGCGGTAGGTCGGAGACTCCATCACTTGCATATACTGAGCTCTACGAACAGACAGCCATGACACACTTTAAAGATCGAGGACGCATGGCTCCAAAATGTGACTTTACCATCACATTGGCAGAATGGACGAATGCAGGAGGTATCAGTAAATTCTTGATTTAAGCTAATCCAATACAACATAATTCACATTGCGTGCCTCTCCCCACAAATTCAACATACTATTTTACCTGACAGAAACCCTGGGTGTGTGCATTGTGGTCATAGAAAAGCGGATTTCCTCCATGTTGTGTTGGATTGTCCCCACCTTTTTGGGAGGAGGTCCTGCAGCACTTACACGAGGCCATAGGCTGGATGATCCAGAGAGAACTGAAACAATGTCTACTGGGTATGGTCCCCATAAAGAAACAACTGAAATTTAGCAGATGTTACTGTGAACAAGTCAGCCATCAGCTGTAGGCAATTGATATGCAGAGCACGCTCTTGCTCAGGCAAATTTCCTCCTGTGGAGAATTCTCCACAACATGCCCCCCAACCAACACCGCTGGCATTGGATTCTGTCACTAGGTCCGGTTGGGATCCAAAGATGTCGCATCTATTCCATGCTTCCATTTGGGCTAGTTGCAATTGGAGTCCTTCTTTTTCGTCATCTGACAGACGTACACTCTGAAAGTATGTGAGCTCCTTCCCTAGGTGGGAGATTTTTTGTCGCTGTACAGCTCGATAAAGAAGTGGGCTGGGAAAAATAGCCTCAGTGGAGGAGAAGATGAGACCTACCACCCTCACGATCTGCCTCAGGGAAGTGGAGGGGCTGGACATTGTGCGCCTTCCTTTGTGTCTGATCTTGGCTATCTTCTGGGATGAGAGACTCAGAGTGGCTCAGACCGAGTCCACTACAAAGCCCAGAAAAACTAGGGATTGAGTTGGGCATAAGATCAATTTCTTCTCATTGATGAGAAAGCCAAAGGAAACAGGGAGACTGGCGAATGAAGGTGGAGAGTCAGGGTCTGCAGGTATCGGTCCATTAGAAGGGTATCGTCCAGGAGGACCATGAGGTGTAACCCTCATGCCCTGAGATGTTTCACAGCAATTTAAGAATCTTGGTGAAGCACTATGGAGCCGAGGGCAGTCCGAAGGGAAGTGCTATAAACTCAAATAGTCTTGAAGTCAGTGAAAGTGTAAGAAGCGCCAAAGGGGCGGAAAGATCGGAAACAGGAGATACACATCCTTGGTATGTAAGGCAGTGTCCATCCAGGGTTGCAGCACTACTTGTGCCGCCCATTGTTTGTCAAAGTACAAAATGGCTCCCAGCCTGCCTCTGCAGACTTTTTCATTTACAACAATGGCAACGCCACCCCATCCCTTTAACAATACATGTAAGTCTCCCTTAAGGAAGGCCTATAGCACCCTATGGCAGGGAGCTGTATTTTGTGAAGTAAGCCATATATTTTTCATATGTCTTAACAGCAACACTTCCAAATTGTTGTTTTGCTGTGTTTAAGATAGGAGCCCCATTGAATAGTACAGGGTTCCTGGATGGCATCCCAACCCGGGTAGCTCCTGAATGGGACTACTTAACAGGGTCATATAAGGTAACAAATTAGTCGTGACATTACATGCAACTTAAAGGTAGGAAGTTGCAGTTCTCTACTCCAGCTAGTCCAGCCTGGGAACAGAGGCAGTAGCCGCAGAGAGAGGTGTCACCTCCTCACACAGGATGGTCACTCAGCGGGAAATAGCTAAAAGGCAAAATTCAAAGGTGAAGCTGCCTTTGGGAGGGAAGTAGCGCTAAACCCCCTGAGCAGGATGCCTTTTGTTCTTGCAGACAAAGTGGATACAGGGCCAAGGAGGGAAAATTCACTCCCAAACCTGTTCTATCGTGGGCATGTTGCCCTCTGACAGCCACACCCCTATGGGGGTCTATCAAGCTCCTTAAGACCAAAGAAGAGTTGTGCCATCTTGAAAGAAACAAGAATGTGGCACTCTGGGATAGCCAGATGCCACACATCACAACATCTTTGACACTGGGTAAGAGGGCACCCAGTAGCCCATTGGCTAGTGACCATGTGGTGTTCTCAGGGCACTTTGCTGGATCAGTATGGCACCCCTAGCACTCTGACCATTAGATCACACTGGAATCTAAGAGAGGACCGAAGAAGGAATACCCTGCTGCCCTTCCACCACACAAAGAGAGGCTGCACCTACTGCACTTTTAGGTTAGTGAGATTGGGACTGCTTCTACGGCTCCTGACCCAGGGCACCGCTGGTTTTCCGCCTTCACCCACAGCAGTGACACCAAGGATCAGCCATCTGATTCCCTGGAACCCGCTCCAGGGACACAAGAGCTGAAGTTGCCCAAACTGACTAAGTGGCAGCCACTGCTGAAGTTTTGCTGCTACCAGTCCCCTGGTTCGGAAGTCATCAAATCCGAGATAGCAAAAATCTGCACCCAAGTCTGCCTGACCTAGGAGTGCTGTTGAAGACTGGATTCATCACACCCAAGGGACACTAGCCCCCACCAAAGTATTTGGCTCCAACCGCGGTGCAGACTGATCAGTAGTCCAGCATCGGCTGCGATGTAGAGGACTTCGTAGGGCCCCAATCTCTGTGGCCAAGTTTGTCTTCAATTACCCGTAGACCAAGGAACCACCACAAAGACACCCTCATCAACCTTACCACAACCGGAGCATCCTTTAAGCCTCATTTTGCCTGCATCCCTCAGTATTAGGACCACTCCATTAAATTCTTGTAACATTGGGATATTGTTCCAAAAAAACGCTCTGGTGGCCAGGAAACCATCCAAAGTCCTATTTCTGGCCCCCTAGACAGCAGTCCTTTCGCACAACCCGAGCCAGAGTAGTCAAACTAACTATTCCAAACATTTCAGAAGTTTACAAAGTTTTTGAAGACCAATGCTTGTTTACAGTTGAATTTAATTGCTTTAATATCATCTAAAATCTGTATCTCTGTAACTCTGGTGAATTCGGCTCTTCAAGGTCTCTAAAAATTCATATAAATATACTCTATTTTGATAAATTGGTGTCCTTTTTTAGGTCTCGCCGGTCAATGCGCATGCGCATTGAGCTTGCGAGACTATAGGGGCTTAAACAGACTTTAACTAGACTGGCGATTTGATGCAGTGCATGTGCGCTTTTAGCTCAATGCGCAAGCGCAATGAGTTAAAATGCGCGTGCACAGCATCAATTCGCCAGCCATCTGTTGCCTAGCTTGGTGCCGCCAGCAGCTCTTCCCGCTCCACCCCCTGCTGCATCAAAGGCTTTCACTGCCGGCCGGCTGGCCGTGCTTTCAGTTTCACGGCCGCCAGGCCGTGTCTCCTTTTCTTTTTTTGTTTCATTAATTTAGTGGGGACGTTAAAGGCAAGTTTCTTATGTGGTTAGGAGGGGGAGGGGTCGTGTATAGCTTTCTGCTTTAAGATTAGTTGTTGTGGCTGGCAGCGGCCACTTAAAGCAATCCTTCCTCATCCTCGCTTGTAATTAAAATAATACATGCATGTGCTCATACCTAGAGGGGCTCTGAGTCAGTAATTGTCATCCATTGATCTTTTTAACTGTCAATCTCACCATATCATACAATATCGGGCAGTGAGTCACCGTACTTGAGCAAATCGGCTCTTATTCTCTGATAGCATTTTGTCTCCTCACGTCAACTGCCTCAAGTGTGCTTCACTGCCAGTGCTGCAGGGACAAAATCGTTTTCTTCAATTTGTAAATATTTTTGGGGGGTTTAAACGATCTCTTCGGGTTACAATAAGTACCTTTTTTATCTTTGCCAATAAGTATCACATTTTCCTCTGCAAATTAAAACTAGAAAGGGGTTATCTTTTCCGAGTACCGTGTTTGCTAGGAAGCACCCGTGGTGTTATGCTAAACTCCTATGCAGAGCTTGCTTTATTTTTAAAGTATGTTTATTGCAAGCATATAGTTAACATTTTTATGTCTCGCCTGTCAATGCGCATGTGCATTGAGCTTGCGTGACTATAGGGGCTTAAACAGACTTTAACCAGACTGGCGATTTGATGCTGTGCCTGTGCGCTTTTAGGTCAATGCGCAAGCGCATTGAGCTAAAATGCACGTGCACATCATCAAATCGCCAGCCATCTGTTCCCCAGCTTGGCGCCTCCGCTCCTGCTCTCTCCTGGCTGCTCATCCCCTATTTATACTTTCACGGCCGGCAGGCCGTGTCTCGTTTTATTTATTTTTTGCTTGTCTTATGCGGGCTCCCACACACCCATGTCTTTTAAAAGCATTGAAACTATTTGCGCATCCTATTTTCGTGCTTTCGTTAAGCTTCCCCTACTCACATCCTCTCGCATTTCCCCGCATACACACACCTACTTCCACCCTACTCTCCCGTTTCCACTCGATCCGACTCTCTTGGCTCTCTTCTTTTACTCTCCTATTCCCACTTTTCCTTTCCCCCTCGCACTTTCAGCGTCCCCCCCCATTTTTTTTCTCCATATTATGTTTACTATCCATGTCCCTCATGTGATTTCTTTTTCGTATGGTCCTCCACTCCACCCCCCGGAGCCCCCCATCCGTGCCGTGGCACACTGCACACTCCAACACTGGAGAGAGAACACGATGTACCTACTCACATCCTCTCGCATTATCTTTAGCATTTCCCCGCATACACGCACCTACTTCCACCCTACTCTCCCGTTTCCACTCGATCCGACTCTCTCTTGGCTCTCTTCTTTTACTCTCCTATTCCCACTTTTCCTTTCCCCCTCGCTCTTTCAGCGCCCCCCCACCCCTCCATTTATTTTCTCTCTATTATGTTTCCTATCCATGTCCCTCATGTGATTTCCTTTTCGTATGGTCCTCCACTCCACCCCCCGGAGCCCCCAATCCGTGCTGTGGCACACTGCACGCTCCGACACCGGAGAGAGAACACGATGTACCTACTCACATCCTCTCGCATTATCTTTCGCATTTCCCCCATACACGCACCTACTTTCACCCTACTCTCCCGTTTCCACTCGATCCGACTCTCTCTTGGCTCTCTTCTTTTACTCTCCTATTCCCACTTTTCCTTTTCCCCTGCTCTCAGCGCCCCCCCCCCCGTTTTTTTTCTCTCTATTATGTTTCCTATCCATGTCCCTCATGTGATTTCCTTTTTGTATGGTCCTCCACTCCACCCCCCGGAGCCCCCCATCCGTGCCGTGGCACACTGCACGCTCCGACACCGGAGAGAGAACACGATGTACCTACTCACATCCTCTCGATGGTTCTCGACAGCAGAGAGCGGCGGGCCGGTGCCAGCTCACGGCAATCAGTCACAGATGTGCAAGGCGAAGGTCTGATTCACGTTCCTTAGCCTCTTAAATCTCCCCACACATGCTGCAGATCATCCTGATGCACAGCCAGGGCATCCGAGGGCACCAGCGCTGGAGGTCATTACAAGAAAGCAAGAATGCATCTGCAACACGTTTTGAGCTAAGGTTGTTTTTGTAAGGAGTCTCATTATAAGGGCTGGCAGCTCACAATGGAGTTACTTGATTTTATAATGGAATTCCAAGGTGACGTGCAATATAAATGTAATGTACCTTAGGGGATAGTTTATTTATTCTCTGTCTACCAACAAGCTTGTTTTCTTGTTTCAGACTGCTGCGTCTTCAGGCAGTCACTTTTCCAACCAGCCCCCACGACCTTGCGCTCCTCATTAATATATTCCGTAACAGCAACTTAGCATTTCCCTTTGTTTACACTTAACTTCTACAGAATCACACTTCCGTTGACTGTCCAAGTATTCTAGCATGATGTGTCCCCAGAATCACGGTGCAAGGAGGCGTGTGGGCGTCACTGGGGACACTGCCCTTTGAGCTTCAATGTTCCCCACAGCAGCAAAGGTCAAAACCAGAATCCACACGTGATATCGCTACAAGCCTAACTTCCAGAGAAGTAAAGCATCTCCAAACATGTCCCATAATCACAGACGTGCCCTGCCCTCTTATTATGATGCAGCAGAAGCTCCACAGTAATAAATCCAGAGGCACCTGGTGCCAAAAGAAGCACTGGCACAGCAAAATGGCCCTGGGCTGCTTCAGGTGAATATGTTCTTTGCAATGGCTATCCAGAAACGGTCCTTAAACTTTTTACTGGTGCAGATTCGTGGCTTTACGCTTGAACCTGCACCCCAATGTTTGAAATCCACTTTCACCCACCACAATTCAGCACCCTGAGCTTACAATTACAGCAACAGAAACACCCGGCACGAGGCACACCACTGAGATCTGACCCCAGCAAAAACTAGAAGGGATTCACCCACAGCAGAGCCCCTTGGGAGCATCAAAGATGCCCTGCCCCACGCACAGCACCTAGTGTGACATTGGCCAGCCCCAACAAGAGCACCCCGTAATATCAGGATGAGCCCCACCTGCCTCTCAGGGTTGGAACCTGCCTCCCCTTCACCTCTTCATTTGCTGATTTATTTTTGGAATAAACAGAGTAGAAACACAAACCTCGCACGCTAAGAAAGCCATGTCATGATACAAAAAGACTCATTCTTCTACACTATTTAGATCACATTCCATGAGTTTGTGTTTTTTTAATCTGGATGCAGGCAGAAGCCCTCCCCAGTGGATCAAGTAAGACTGTTACACTATCTAAGCAAAACTGTCAGTCAGTTCAAGGAAATGCTTACACACAGCCTTCAACAACACAAAGGCGGCCACTTAACTTCTGCAAAAGCACTCCAGGTGCAGCGATTTTAATAAATTATGACTATTTTCCATGCAAACAGTTTTCAGTTCAAATGTGCTAATTATTTAGTAGATGGGAGACCAAGCGGCAAATTTATATGGAGAAAGCCAACCCCAGGGCACTGTACTTTGACAGCAGCCCCGTGTAAAGAGAATCAGCAGCACGCTGCCTGGCCCTGCTTGTCTTATAAGTAAATGAAACACGAAGTGGGCTTTAGGGTGCAGGCATGCCGAGAGCGCCACTTCCAAGCTGTTCCCTTACAATGGGCCAAGTAACAAGTGTTACAAGTAAACAGACCAGCGGAGCCAGGAGAGCAATAACTAAACATTATTCCTCCTTTAATCATGCATCCTTTCGGCGGGGCGCGCGACACACTCTCTCTCTGTTGCTACACGCATGACACTTAGTAGGCAGACCACACCCTCCTCCCTATGCTCGCTCGAGTTGCAGACAGCCCACCCCCTCCCTGTCCATATGGTCGCTCGACTTTACTTTTAGCTTCGCCGTGCGTTCTCACTGGCTCCTATCTGACCACGTATTCTGCCTTTCACATTTACTTCCATGGCCCATAATTTACGGACAAATAGTCTTTCTTATGTTTTGCTATGCTAGCGTTTTGCAGGTGCTTTACATTTGTTTACTTACAAAAGATTTTTTTAAAAGTTGTAATTTACGCAACAAGAATAGTTTCTACTTGTTTATGTAAACATGCTCACATTCAAAGTCACCTTTTACAAATCACTTTCTCAACAAACATCACTCTGGGGCAACACTCATGGCCAACACCACATTACTTAGGCACGCCCTAACCTCACTCATGGACACCGGCACACTACTTAGGGACACCCCCACGCATCAATAAGGGACACCACCACATCACTCAGGGAAACCAACACATCACTCATGGACAACCACACACATCACTCAGGTATATCCCCACACAGCCCTCGGGTATATCCCCACACAGCACTCGGGGACATCCCCACACAGCACTCGGCGACATCCCCACACAGCACTCGGGGACATCCCCACACAGCACTCGGGGACATCCACACACAGCACTCTGGGACATCCACACACAGCACTCTGGGACATCCACACACAGCACTCGGGGACATCCACACACAGCACTCGGGGACATCCACACACAGCACTCGGGGACATCCACACACAGCACTCGGGGACCTTCACCACACAGCACTCAGGGACCTTCACCACATCACTCAGAGACACCGCCACATCACTCAGGGACACCGCCACATCACTCAGGGACACCGCCACATCACTCAGGGACACCGCCACATCACTCAGGGACACCACCACATCACTCAGGGACACCAACACATCACATAACTCATGGACAATCACACACATCACTCAGGGAGATCCCCACAGAGCACTCAGGGACATCCACACACAGCACTCAGGGACACCAACACACATCACTCAGGGACACCACCACATCACTCGGGGACACCACCACATCACTCAGGGACACCACCACATCACTTCATGGACACCACCACATTACTCAGACGCACCACCACACATCACTCAAACACACCACCACATCACTCTGGGACACCACCACATCACTCTGGGACACCACCACATCACTCTGGGACACCACCACATCACTCTGGGACACCACCACATCACTCTGGGACACCACCACATCACTCTGGGACACCACCACATCACTCATGGGCACCACCACATCACTTATGGGCACCACCACATCACTCATGGGCACCACCACATCACTCATGGGCACCACCACATCACTCACGGACACCAACACATCACTCAGGGATATCTCCACACAGCACTCTGGGACACCACCACATCACTCTGGGACACCACCACATCACTCTGGGACACCACCACATCACTCAGCGACACTACCACATCACTCAGGGACACCACCACATCACTCTGGGACACCACCACATCACTCAGGGACACCACCACATCACTTAGGGACAACCACACACAGCACTCAGAGATATCCCCACACAGCCCTCAGAGATATCCCCGCACAGCCCTCATAGATATCCACACACAGCACTCTGGGACACCAACACACATCACTCAGGGACACCACCACATCACTCTGGGGCACCACCACAGCATAACTCAGGGGCACCACGGCATCACTCAGGGGCACCACAGCATCACTCAGGGGTACCACAGCATCACTCAGGGGCACAACAACATCACTATGCGCTAATACAGCATCACTGAACGAAACAGCATCACTCGTCACCACCACAACATCACTCAGCGACACCACAGTATCAATCTGTGCAATCATTCAACAACAACAGGTTTCAAATATGTTCTCACAATGTTTCAAGCTTTATTATAATTGTCACAAAAAAACTTCTGTTCTTGGATTTTCGTCACAATAAAATACACTGAACATAATCTTCACAAAAGTTATTTACAAAAGTTTAAGCTATTGCCATTATACATTACAATAACTTTTATTTAAGTATTAATTATTTTAAAAAAATGTAAAGCCATTGTTATTTGTAATATCAATACATCTAAGTCACGTAAATACAAAACATGTTGCATTACAAATGCTATAGGTGTCACATTTGCAAAAGATAAAAGTCTTGTTGCTCAAGCAGACATTTTTCGGCATTATGAGAAGGTCTGGAGCCTCCAGAGATGTAAGTTTATTTGCCAGGTATCGAGGGAAGGAAGTGTGCAAGGCTTTGTGGGTGATGCAGGCCAGTTTGTAGATTGATCTTGCTTCGATGGGAAGCCATCAAAGAGGAACAAGCATTTGCAATGCAATAGGTCTCGCATTAGGAAAGTTTGAGCTACTGGTATTATAAATGACACATTTTTAGGTCTCGCCTGTCAATGCGAGAATATAGGGGATTATCCAGAGGTTAACCAAACTGGCGATTTCATCCAGTGCCCGTAAAAAGCAAGCTCAATGCGCAAGCGCATTGACATAAAGCGCGTGCACATCAAAGCCAGCCATCTGCCGCCAGCAGCTTCACTTGAAAGGCATCGCTCCACCCCCTGCTGCATCAAAGGCTTTTGTCTTCTCTTTTCGAGAGCCTGCGCTGTCCTCATGCATTTCTCCTCCCCGTCACCATTTGTCTCTTCAAAGGCTCCGCCCCCCGCCTGTACCACTCTCCTACTCTCCTACTCCCACCTCCCACGGAGCGCATGGCACTGCTTACATTTTACTTTGTCGGCCGCCAGGCCGTCTCTCGCGTTTTTTTTCTAAGGCCGTCCTTTCCGCCCTCTTATCACTGCCGCGCATGGCACTGCTTACATTTTACTTTGACGGACATGTAGGCACCACAAACACAATTTTATTTGGTTTCCTTCCCGCTTCATGGTCGGCCGCAGCACTTTACACACGAGCAACGCTCACCCACGACCACTGGTTG
Source organism: Lissotriton vulgaris (assembly GCF_964263255.1). Classification (NCBI taxonomy): domain Eukaryota; kingdom Metazoa; phylum Chordata; class Amphibia; order Caudata; family Salamandridae; genus Lissotriton; species Lissotriton vulgaris. The sequence continues at coordinate 1,296,990,736 of NC_141695.1, read as the reverse complement.
CTTTACTGTGAAAACAAAGCCTCTCCCTCCCACCCCCACCCTCCCGCAGGAACAGTTCCACTTCGATAATGCTCTCTCTGTGTCGTGAATGCCTTTTTAGAGAGAGGCGGGAGGGCTGACTTTAGAAAGCGCATTTCTTAAAGGTGCACAAACTCACAGCCGGTGCACGGAAGCTGCTTCTCGCCTCTCCTTGGCTTATCGCACCTCACTCAAAAATTGCTACAACGCGTCATCAGAGGCCCCACGCATTGCACTGCGCACATAACGTTTATGTACACTGGAACCACGCTTCATGTTTGAGCGAGGCGCACCAGCAGCGATTGATTTCCAGTGCACTAGGTACTTTATACAATAGATTTTAAACTTTCTATGTTCCTCTCCTCCACCCCCAGAGAGCGGGGAAGGCCACGGAACCCTTCTAAACAGCACTCTTCTTTTTCCCTTTTTGCTTTCTTTGCCTCTCCTCTGTTCCTGCTTGCCCCCGATTCCTTGCCCAGCCTCTAATTGTTAGCCCTGTCACTGTTTGCTTTCTCTGACCCTCCTCCGCACTTGCTTGATTTCTGTAAACCTAATATGTCCCCTTTTTGGGTGACTTTCTCTGACCCTGCTTGTTTCACCTGCCCCTGCTTGCCCCAGATTCGTTGCCCTGCTCTCGCTTGCTTTCTCCAACACTCTTCTGCCCCTTCTTGCCTTCTCTGACGATCCTTTATCCCTGCTTGCTTTCCGTGCTTTCCCCAGTTGCCTTGCCCTGTCCCTGATTCTCTGTCCTGTCTTTGCTTTCTCTGGCTTTCCTCTGTCGTTCCTTGCTTTCGATAACCCTCCTCTGTCTCTTCCTGGTTTCTCTGTCCTACTTGCTTCACTGTCGCCGTGTGCACGTCCCCGCTTTCCACCCACCGCCACCTGTCCCTTTTGCACTCCCTGTCCCTACTTGGAATCCCTGCCCTTACAGTTCACTGGTTTGTGTTCTTCAATGCCTCGACTTGCTCTCCCGCCTCTGTATGCCTTCCCGTCTTTGCTTGCTCTTTCTTGTCCTTACTTGCTCTCCCTGCCTTCGGACGCCCCGTCACTTTCTAATCCCCCTTTCTAGCTCTCCCCTGTCCCTGTTTGCTCATCCCTGTTCTGCCTTCCCTCCCATGTGCAGCTCTCCTGCTCTTTCCCTCTCTGTCCCCCTGCTCCTTCTCCCACTCTTCCTGCTGCACCTGTTGCCCTACTCCCTCCTGCCTGCGGCTGCCTGCTGTAAGTAATCCGGCCTCTGACTATTACTCGACTTCGTCTTTCCCTGGAGAGAGCTGATGCCAGCTGATCGTCCTAATGGTACTCCTTTCATCCCTTTCCGTCTGTGCCTGGCCAGTAATAGGGATGCGCTGATAAACAAGGACGCCATGATGTAGTTGTGCCTAATTTACTGTGGCATGAATGTGACTTACCCGTGACCTTGCGTAGCTGCACTTCCTGTCTCTTTGTCTCGTTTTTTGTATGTTCTTTTTCATCCGTACTTTACCCCTATGCCACTGTTTACCCTCCATAAGCTATTGCTATTATAAATTACAAGAACTTTTATTTAAGTATTAATTATTTAAAAAAATTAAAAGCCATTTGTATTTGTTATATGAATACATGTAAGTCACGTACATACAAAACATGTGGCATTACAAATGCTATAGGTGTCACATTTGAAAAAGTTAAAAGTATTGGCATTGTAAATGACAAAGCTATTAATTTTGCTATTTTCAAGACCCAACACATAAAAAAAATTGTCATTTACAAAACCAATAGCTCCAACTTTTCTAATGCGAGACCTATTGCATTTCCAATGCTTGCTGTTTCTGGTAGTGTATGCTTGCAATAAAAAAAATGACATGGCACCAGTTTCCCCTCTGCCAGTGCTTGCTTTTTATTTGTATATATTTTGGATGTCTTTTCTCTGACGGGCTCAATATCGAAGTCCACAAAACCAGTTCTATCCCATGCAGTTACCTCCTAATGCGTTTTTAGGTCTCGCCCACAGACCTAATGTGGACAGTACCAATATGTACAGTGTGTTTACACTGGGGCGCCGTAGTATTATGGGTCTTATATCGTCCACAAAAAGCACCGGCCAAACACAAGTTGAGACCTGTTGGTTGGCATTGCTTGTTTTATGTAGCTCTTCTGCCTGGAGCTGTGGTAGCCGACGTTGCCAGGGCACAGATCAGTGGCAGTGCGCGGCTGACTGTCCTGCGAAGCATGCTGTGGCTGTAGGTGTCACAGGTCACAGAGAGGCAGCATAAACCGATAGACTGTCACTTGCCTTGGCTTCTTGAGCGGTCCTGTCTGCGCGTTAATGTAGCCATTTTCATACCCCCTTGCGAAACCTACCTACTGTTCTTGGTTCGACTGGTTCCTTGAAGCTGGATGTTTAGAGAGCGATATGTCTCTTTTGTTTTTGGCAGTTGGCAGTTCTGCTGACAAGAAAAATTACTTTTTTTGTGTGTTCCAGAGTTCATTTGTATGCTTTTCTTAAGTTTTTTAAAACTTGATTAACCCCCTGCTTTCACTTTCACGGCCTCCAGGCCGTGTCTCTAGTTTCTCCTCCCCCCTTCCCGCCTCCCCACTCGCGGACCTGCTACAGCAATGCCGAGAGCTTGAGCTTCAGATTTCAAAGGAATGCTCTCCCCCGATGTCTCAACAACTTCACGGAATATTTTACAACATGTTGCTCCCCCGCCCCCAACCGACTTGTGCAGTTCACCATTGGCTGCTAGCGCTTTCCCTCCCCCATCTCCTACTTCCGCAGACTGCAGCTGATACAGGCGCTGCCCCCACGTCACTTAATCTCCCAGAGCCGTACCCCCAACACCACTTCATGCCCCTCACAGCGTGTTTTTTTTTCCGTTTTCTTTGCTAGCGTTCGAATGTGTATGATTTGTTTTTATTATTAATCATTGTTTATTTACTGCTCGTGTCTTTGCTGCATGTTCAGTGTCACCACACTAAACTCCCGATCCCTCCTCCTGGCGAAATCGTAACAAGGAAGCTGAAAACATTTTTTTAATCTACTCCACTCTGTTCTATGCGTGATTTAAAAAATGTGTATGCAGTTGTCCGCTTGTTATGAAATCTTGTTATGGTCAATCCTTGAGAGGAGCTTGGGTGTGATTCAAAGGTTATAGCCTATTAGTGCTCTCAAAAGCATACATTTTTACACACCAATCGCAGAGGGAATTGCGATATCCATTAAAGGACATGGCATCTCGATTTATCTCAATGCTCTGCCATTTATCAGCATGTCCGTCTTTCACTCTCTTCCCTACCTCTGTCTCCTGCATTTCGCATTCTCTGGTTTACTCAATCTGAGCGTACCTTGATATTGAAGACTTGCAGTTTAGCATTTTCCATTACCTAGTAGTCAGACATACATAAGGGTGCTTGTTTATTTCATAGCAGCTGTGCTTTCAGCCCCCTCCCGCCTCCCCACACAGTATGCCCACCCCTCACGCCTCCTCCACACAGCATGCCAAAGCGACTTTATTTCATATCGGTGGCGCTTTCAGACCTTGGTGAAGCACCTTTATTGGTGTTGCAGCAGACCTCTTGCAAAACTTTCAAAGCTTTTCGCGTCTTTCCCTTTCTGTTTTTGTTACCAGATTGTTTTATTTGGCACTTGCTGCCACACTTTTACCTTTTAATGTTCGCACGTTTAAATGACAGGCTTACTGGTGTCACATTCGCCAAAGTTATAACTATTAGCATTGTAAATGACAAAGCTATCAATTTAGCTATTTTAAAAACCAACACATAAATAGAATATTTGTCATTTACAAGACCAATAGCTCCAACTTTTCTAATGCGAGACCTATTGCATTTCCAATGCTTGTTTTTTTGTGTTGTGACTTTATTTCGTTTTTTGGTGCTGTTGAATGTTTTACACATAGTTCCTTTGCTAAGCCTTACGCTCACAGCCACAGCTACCAAGGGTTGAGCTTAAGGTTAAGTAAGCAAGCCTGACTGGACCCAAGACTGTATTTGTAAGTGTACTGCACGATAAGGCCCTACAGTTCTATCATATAGTATGCCCAAATCTTCACAGGGGGCATGTTATGACTCAAGAAATTGAGCTTCAACCTATCAGAGGCATCCAGATCGACACTAGGGTCATGGCTGCGCTTTTGCTTTGACTTCTTGGGCGCCCCTGGCTGGCCCATAGGCACAGGGGTGGATGACCCTTGAGCAGTGGCGGCTGCTCCATTTGAGCGTAGGAGCGCTGCCCCACTGCTTTCTCGCAGTCCGAGAAGCAGCAAATAAAATTGTATTTTGAATCCATTTAATTTTCTGCTTCTCGCACTGCGAGAAAGCAAAGATATGCATGGTTGGGGGTGGGATGGAGGGTATGCTTGGTTGGAGACAGGATGGTGGGCGGGTCGGGGAGGAGTGGCTTCCGCCACTCTGAGTGCTAGGACCGCTTGGTTGGCCCCGGGGCCAACCAAAGCAGTCATGTGCGCTTTTCATTTTCTCTATAGAAAATGGCGTCCCAACTGGTGCCCGGCTTGGCGCCGTCTGGGACTCCCCATCAATCACAAGCGTTGTGATTGGCTACAGGACTCAGGGGAGGGAGTAGAGAGCATTCCTGTTCCTGCTGCAGCCCAGGAGCAGAGGTGGCGCGGGACTGGGATCACTAGATCAGGTATGTTTATTTGTATTTTACGTTTACCCGCACCCAAGAATTCTGAGCCTCTACTGCCTGCATACCTGGTTGCACGGCAGATCGGGCCACCAGGGGTACACATTGCAGGTGACTTGAGTGCTGGCCCACATGCTGAGGTTGCTTTCCCCCCTGCGAGGACTCATTGTTACAGTGAACTGGCCTGGGTGGTCCTATGGGAAGGGGGCACGACACGACTGCATACTGGAAGGCTGGACCTTTGAGACTGTGACCTAGTGCTACTGTTCTGCCGAAGGCTTCGTCCAGTCACCTGAGCGTGCCGGTGTGGGGGGGGGTCCCTGCCAGTGTAACTGGTACTAATCTTCTGAGCTGAGGCTGCCTGGAAAATCATCCGCGTAGCAGAGGTGACGGTGCACTGTTGGAGGTCACGGTCGAATCCTGTTGCCTGGTGACGAGCCCGAACTCACATTCCACTGTGGGTCCAGGCCCTGGGACTTTCTTCTAGCCTTCTGTTGGAGCGGGGGGCTTCAGCCTACCGCAGGGCATCATGTTTGGAGCTGAGGGCACTGTTGTTTCTGCCTTTCTCTGTGTGTACTGAATGATCACCGAGGAGGATGCACTGCAGACAGTAGATGGCTGTGCTGATCTGACTGCACAGGAGCTTCTTGGGGGTGCACCGGTGCCCTGGCGCGTGACGGCCCTGCTGATCTGGTACCTTGGGGCTGAGTGCCTTGGGGGTGGTGCTGAGTGCCCCTGGACTTGAGCTTCCCCTTGGCCCCTTAGTCGAATTGGAAGGTGAGGCCTTAATGTGGTGGTCTATGCAACTGGTTTAGCCTGTGAGCTTCTGTAGTTTCTAGGTCGTGTCGGAGGGACTGCAGCTGAACTGCTGGGGAGTGCCCGTTCTAGGTTGGCCCCATAGTGGCCCTGTGTACTGCCTGGTCTGTGGGCCCATCTTGCTGGTCTGAGGGCACATTCCATTTTCTTTCTTCCTACTGCCCTCCCTGGGTGCTGACACTTGACGGGGACACTCTCCTTGGAGTGGGCATGGAACAGATACACTGCATTGTGAGAGCGGGGAAGGACAGGCCCCAGAGGCAAGTGCAGGGTAACACACCATCACCCAGTACACTTCTCTGTGCCAGTCCACACATAGGTCCTATGGATGCTCCATGCCTGACACCTGCATTCCTCTCAAAAGCCAGATCACTGAGTTTCGAAAAAAGACGAAACCCTTAACAAACAATGTATGTTTTCTTTGCGGGTTTCAAAGCTCATGAAGAAACCTGAAGCAAGGTGGGATGTAGAACGTATGTGTCACGTTAACAAGACCTTAGTTTTACACATGACCTAACATGAAAGTGCTCTAACTCACATGATGAGGTCGTACACTTATCACCAATGGCACAGTTCCCTTTAAGAGCCCTCTGTATATGAAATGTCAGTGCCTGGATGTAAGCATTGCTTGTTACAAGGGAGGGACCTAGGCGAGTGTCAGCCTGGTTTGGCAGATAAGTAAAGCCAGGCAGGGGAAACCAAGTGATTTTTGGCAGTTTGCTGGAGCGGGGTTTCGGTTCACAATGTTCACATGTGCCTTGTATGCTGTACAATTTATATGTGGCAACTCCACCAGTAGAAACGATAACACAGGAAGCCTTTGCTGTTACATGCAGGCATTTTTTACACAGAGTACTACTTGAAATGCATTCATATTTTCTGAACTTTTTTGTAATGGCGTTTCTTGCATGAAAACAGAAAACTAATTTAAGGAAATAGTGTCATATTGATGTACAGCACTGCACAGTCAATAAATGTATTTATTGTATCGTTAAAACCATTACAAGTGTATCAGTGTGTTCAAAAGTTAATATGGGCAAATGATAACATCAGCATACTCAAAGATTGTCCTCTATAGCTCATAACAATTGGCAATTTCTTACATGATAAATAGTTCAATCGTATTGCTTTATTAACCTTCCTGCTTCCTCAAATTTGCTTGAAAATGCACCATTTATCCACTCTTGTTTTAAATTTTTTGGGGGGAGTACGGGGACAATCCCAAATTCCCCATAGGTTGTTTCTGGCTCACTCGCTACGCTTGCTGTAGTGCAGTACGACAATCATTTTACGCCTCACCACTTTCAAATGTCACCAGCCGCCACTGCCCTTGGGGTTCTTCCCTCTGGGTGAGGGGTTGAAGGCTCCTCGTTGCGATGTTAAGGAGCTTCTGCTCCAAGGGTGCCAAAGAGAGGCTGCCCTTTGTATAGAGTCATCCATTACCTCGCAGAAATGATATTCTGTTGAGAGGTAGTTTACAGATTCCTCCTCCTCCATATAGGAATCCTGAAATTCCTGCATATCAGGGGCAATTTGGCTGGAGTAAACCAGTTAATATTGATAATGGCTCTGGGAAGGCAGTGGACTATACGTCCTATGGTCACCACCAGATGTCCTTATGTACACTGGGCAGATTTAACAGTGTTGGATTATGCTATTTTGTTTGTTATGTGCTGGGTTGGTGTCCTCTTAATGGAATCAAATTATACCAGCGTGTAGCCAGGCTTCACACTGCTCTCCCGAGCTTACAACTGACGCTGAGGCTCGATCGCCTCCAAACCGACTACTGTATGTGGTGTCTCCTGCACGCTTTATTTGTTTGGGGGTATTTTAAGGACCCCCTGGGGTCATGCAACAAGAGGAGAATGCGGGGCGAGGTAGGCTTGCGGCCGGGCACGTTGCCTATGATCTGTAGCCGAACCCAATTGAAACAAGCGCGCTCATGCCTAATAGGATCCTCCAGAAGAGGCTTGCTGGCACTCCAGCGGTCGATAGACTGCACCACATAAGCCCTGATGCGCTTCTCACGAGACACCTGCCCCGGAGGGAGACTGCGACTGCATAGGAGCAGCAATCGTTTCCACGGTCGCGCTGTACTTGAGAGGCAAAAGGTTAGACAACTTGCAGACAATAAGCAAATATGATGAAAAACACGTCCCATAGGCCTTTCGCACTTAGCTGCCGGAAGCTCACTTATTAACAGATTAAATTGAGGTGGTCTTTCAGTGCAATACCTGGAATATGTTGACCCCTCTTATGAGGAATCATCTACCATTAATCAAGTATTTATTTGTTTATTTATTTTACTTGAAAGGTGCACACTACAAAGTAAATGTATCTGATAGATCAGCAAAAAGGCCCTCACGTTCCTCAGAGGACAGTCATTCGAGTAAACAAATGAGTCGTTACTGCTTTCCTAAAAGTAAGGGCAGAAGGTTTCATTCCAGCCTCTAACAGCAAAAAATTCCATGATTAGAACCTTCGACTAATACCTTTTGATTCTATCTCTTTTGGACAGGATTACTGTGAATCCGAGGCAATCCTTGCTGGCATGACCTTAGTGTTCTTGCAGGGATGTATAACTGTCTTTTTTTACAAATATGCTGCAGATATTCCTTGGACGCTTGAATACCTCAGCCTAAGCAATGTGTTTCTCTACTGGACGCCATAGATGCAGTCAAGGGAGACGAAGCGTGGGGGGATTTATGCTCCCCCCAGATTTTGGAGTGAGGGGGACACAAGAGACCAGGGTTTTATTTGGGCTAAAGGCTCCTGGAATTCCTCTTGTTTCACAACTCACAGAGCACCTTCAAAGCAAGGGGAGAGGATTTGGTCTGATGGGTAAACCACCGACTCTGGAGCTGGGAAACCAAGGTTCGAGCCCCGGGGTTGCGTCCACTACCTGTGATTCTGGGCAAATCACTTAATCTCCCTGTGCCTAACAAAACAAGCATTGGCATAGCCAATAGGTCTCGCCTTTGGGACCTTGTAAGTGTTTAGCCATGCAACAGTTAATGTTGTTGCACCAAGGATATTGTGCTGGATAACTTAACACTTATAAGGTCCCAAAGCCGAGACCTATTGGCTATGCCAATGCTTGTTTTAAGGAGCTACACTAATAGCTAACACGTATAAGGTCCCAGAGGCGAGACCTATTGGCTATGCCAGTGCTTGTTTAAAACTGCTGTGCTGAGCTCCGGCAGAACCCAGCCCACTTGAAGTCCTGGGGTTAACCAATGCTACCAAGTCTCAGTCCATCTCTGACGTACAAAGACTCCCTCTCACACCAGGCATTGTAAGCGAGACATTTTTTAATAGTTTTCTCAGCGCTGAAAGTTTAAATTTCTATTTCAGCATGAATAGTGTTGGTAATCTCTTCCCGTATCTTCAGAACCAGCACCTTTGTGACGTCGTCGTTTTTAGCCTCCCCACGTGATCTCTGTCTCAATCATACACATCTGTGTCTCAAGTATGTGTGGATGGCTTCATGCACTCTGGGCTGCTGGAGGATCCCCTTGTTTCCCGCCTCTGTGTTTCCCAGACTATTTTCCTTTTGTTAATAAACGCTTGCAAACAACTGGTGCATGCGCAGAGCGGGAGCAAGCAAGGGAAGGAGTGGACACCACAGGAGGGAACCGGAGAGAAAAGGAAGGAACCTGGGAGTTATGTCACGTTGACTGCTTATACTGCACTAAAGTTGCCCTAAATTTAAAGTGCACCATAGTAATTTAAGGAGGCAGTAGGGGTAAGGAGAAAGAAGGGGAAGGAGATAAGGAATTGGAGAGAAGGAACAGGAGAACCAGATGTAATATGTCAGCAGTTTGCATAGATAGTGCTTATGCCACGTGTAGATGGGGTCAAAGCGCAGCTTCTGAAGGGAAAGGGTACACAGAAGTGATGAGGGGAGGATGCCACTTTATGTGATGTATTTGCTTGTATAGTGCTTATTCCGTTTAAGACATCTGTAAAGCACTGCAACGCAACTGAAACGGGAATGACAGGGCATGGGGGAGAGGGAATACTCTAGGAAATTGGAGTGAGGGAACATGATGGTACGTCACACTGCTTGCTTGACTAGTGTTTAACCCTAAGCTGCTCCAGAGCATCTAGAGGGACAACAGCTGAAAGAGGGGACCTTAGAGAAAGGAAGGCAAGGACGGAGGATTATGCCTTGTTTTACTGCTTCCTGATAAGTGCAGCCCTTATGTCAACCCTATGTGGCTTCACGGCTCAGACCGGAACAGGGGAAGAGAAGCAGGGACATTAAATACAAGAAAGTGGGCATGAGTCACAGAAAGATCTCAGACACAGGAACTGTAACCTGCGGAGTTGTTTTGCAAGACTGCAGGATTGGGTGAAAGGCGGAGTCCACTATGTGCGTGAACTGGAAATTCCACACAGATGTTGGCAGTGTACTCAGATTCAAAGCAGTACAGTCTAGAAGAAGTAACCTAGCAGCAGATTTGCATGGACGAGGAGAGGGTAAAGAACGTGCACTGCTGCTGGTTTGGGGGTGCACCCTTTGTCAGCGCCCCGGCATGCCCCGTAGTGTCCAATTAAAGCTCCATCTTCTGGCACTTTAAGCGCTACAGGCAGTAGATGGTGTAGAGATGGCGAGCGAGCTGAAAGAAAACAACAAGCCCAGGAGTGGTGCGCGTGTGCTTGTGTGCGGTGCTGCACGCGAAAAACAGATGGCAAACTCCGTGCCGCTTCGCATAACAGCAAGCCGTAGGCCGTGTGCGGCTACAATACCTGGCAAAGGTGGGACATGCACCCGTCTTCGCTCAATTGCGTGCTGCCTTCTCACGCAAAGACCAATAGAAAGAAAGCCTAAAAAAAACACACGCACAAGCGTGTGAAACGTCCAGAGCGATTCCAAGAAGAGGTTTTCCTAGTGCACCACATGCGTGCTGCACTAGGCTCGACCTAAAAATGAATGTATCCTTGTGTAACGTAACCGGTGCTCATGTAAAGCGCTCCAATACCTTTGGGTAGAGTTTGTGCTATATAAATCTGCATTAAAAAAATTAATTAAAAAAAGCATTTTGGTAAAGCTGTTTGCAGCCTATCCTTGTGATAACAAAGAGACAGCAGGAGAAACCTGCAGGCAGATGCTCATGATCATTTAGCTCTCCAGCCCTTTCTTAGCAATACCCCATGTGCGACTTGTAGTTGAGCCTTATATTTTTAAAATGCTGGAAGAGGAAATAACAAAAAAACCTCTTTATCCCTAACTTGTTTGCCAGAGAGGCCCTCTGGCAAACAAGTGGGCAACGTGAAAGCTGCAGCCCCGGTGGTGCTTGTCTGCAAGAGAAGACAGTGGTGGCTGGCAACGATAGGGGGTGGGAGGAGGGGGGAGATGTTAAAAAAAAGAAAGAATAATAAAACTTACCTTATTGCAGCTGCGTCTCTCCTCCTCTCCTCCCAGTCAGGACTACCGGAAGAGGAACCAAGAAGCACCCAGTCTCCCCTGACCAATCACAATGCTGCAATGCAGCATTGTCATTGGTCTGAGCGCCACGGTTCGGCGCTCAGCCAGGGAATGCGGGCCTGGGCATGTTCTCCACGCAGGGTGTAATGCAGCCTGCATGGAGAACATTTGTGCGCTCTTAGGAGTGGGCAAACCACTCGTCCCCTGTCCTGCCCTGGGAGCAGAGCTGACCCACCTACCCTGGCCGCAAGCAGCAGGAACAAATAAAATTATAACATTAAGTTATCATCATTTTATTTTTCCTGCCCATAGCAGCCCCGTCCTCCCCGGCCGCAAAGCAGCAGGAACAAATAAAATGATAATAACATTCAGTTATTATAATTTAATTTTTTCCTTTAGTTACACTTCTTAAAAGCAGTGGGGCGATGCCCCTCTGCCTTAGCAGAGGACCCGCCACTGGGGGAAGACAGGGATGCACGAGTCCAGAACAACAGGAGAGGTGATGGTAGAGCTTTATGAATATCTCATCATTCATTCGTTGAAAAGGAGCCCTACAAAAACAGAGCGAGGGCCTTTAATAGGGAATCAAGAATCAACCCCCTGCAGTGCAATGGCAAAACCACCTGTCTATGACAAGATGGGACAGCAAGTTAATTACTTCTTACTAGCATCTGTGTGGGGGGAGGGAACTCCCCAAATCCTGCCATTTTTTATTCTTACCAACTTTACCTCTTCCGTCCCCTTAAATGTTAATTTCACATTCGATCTCATTACTTTGCAAAATGTAGATAAATTGTAAGCCGCAGTGCAGCATACTTGCGCACTATGACTAGATGGCTGCCTTTCTATTTCACATAAAAACTATGAGATTGTATATGTTTATCACAGTCTGTGGTTCACAGACCACGGGCAATTTGTGTAGGGTCAATTGAAAGTCCCCAAGACTGTTCCTGTCACCCACATTAATGTAGTGTCTGCTACGCCCCTTGACACGGTATAATACTTCACAGTGTTGTGCACTGTTCAAAAGAAGGGAGTCATACTGTCGAATGCTACATTTGAACGTATCTCCCAGCCTCTTGGAATTGGTAACTTAAGATAAACGTTGACGTCGGCAGTGCCAGACAGTGCAGCAACATTTACTTCTTGATTCTGCTAAACACAGACTCACGGGAACGCACTGTGCCAATAAAAATAAGCATTACTGGAAGGAAAAACACTCCCTTTAAATATGGCCCGCGAACATATTTCCTCGTTGTGTAAACCACATTAAAAGTTTGATGTACCCTCTTTTCTGGTCACCCCGACCTCCAGGGCTTCAATCAAGTGAAGGTAAGGCTGCCACAGATCATAAAACGCCTCACTGTGATCAACTGACACGTTGCACAGCGTATTTGATTACCTCCACATGCCCGTTTAACATTTTTTAAAAATGTGTCCACAACTATAGCTATTTTAGTTAAAGAAGTCAGTTACTCATTAATTTAACGCCTTTCAGCATTTGCTAACAGAACATGCGTCAATACCCAAACAGATCCGACTTTAGACTAGTCAACTAAAATCCTTCACTCATTCTTTCCGATTCTTTATTGACGTTTAGTACACAAGGGTCCAGCTAAATTTAGGAGGCTGTTTAGTGAACAGTGTACCTGTGGTGTAGTGGTAAACTTCCTTATTATATTGTGGAGTCGCCCAATGATGGGAAAATACTGAAGACAGATTGGGAAGTACAGACGGCATTGGGCACTTCCCTGGAATTGAAGAGCCTGTCCAAACTCCTGGGAGCATGGGACGTAAGCGGTAAACGGATACCAAAAACAGTTCGTAAATCAGTGGCTTTACAAATAAAAAGAGATATAGCAAGACAATAGGGCAGCTCATCACCACCAACAATGGAGGAGTGGGGCCATCACATGGACAGGTGAATAGCAACAGAGAAGATGGACTATGAAGGGAGACCATTCCCAAATGAGCTTGAGAAGGTCCTTGGATCATGGATGAACAGGGATAAAGTTAGACAAGGTATATAATAAAATATCTATGTACACTTCCTGTCAAATCGTTGTCAATAATTTCAATTAAACTCGAATGTTACACAGCGTATTGTGTTTAAGGTACTGGCATTTAAGCTCGAGATTGTCTCAGCTGATTTACAGAAACCGTATTAAGGCCAGCGTCCCAACACTAAATGTGGGAGAACGAAGACTAGAAGGAAGCATCTCCACATTAAATTTGTTCTCGAGGGTGTAGTATTCAAATGATTGCCAGATATCAAGCAATATATTATTTTAAACTCTGGAAGAGGAAGTAACAAAAAAAACCTCTCCTTATCCCTAACTTGTTGCCAGAGAGGCCCTCTGGCAAACAAGTTAGGGATAAAGTGAGATTTTTTTTGTATTCCTGAAGGAGGACTTTGTAACTACATCAAGCCTCCTATTTAATATAAAAGGACTCCTTTTCGCATTGTGAAATTTTCGTAAATCTTCTCTTCCTCATCATCTGCTTTGGGTAAACAGTCTGGCAAACATTAAAATAGTATATTTGAGGAAATTCTACAATATTCTTTATGGGATCTAATTTCTGCTGCAGTAACATCAGACTTGATAATGACATATTTATGTTGGATATCCCTCTTTCCTTTGCAGTTTCCAGGAGTGCTGGCCTACTGCATGTCAAAATCAGCCATAGATCAGCTAACGAGGTGTGCGGCTCTAGGTGAGTATTTGGGGGTGACAAGAAAACAATTCCTAATCCTACTACTAACCCTCATGCATTCACGTTTGCCCAAATGTCTGCTTCTGATAGAGGATACATGTACTCAGTCCAGTTTATCTCTTTTGCTGGTTTAGATTTTATTACACTTTTTACTTTTAAGCCAGTGAGTGTCTTGTAGTTTCAAACAGACAGTTTCAAGACCTGGTTGCTTTCCTGCTTGTAGCTTGTGCATATGATTGTTCCACATGCTTTCCTTAGTTTTATATACAGCAACGTATTTGCATATTTATATTGAAACCTCCTAGTAGCCCTTATTAAGATGTGCTTGCATTTTAGCTGGCCTGCAGCTAGGTTGCATCAGATTGCCGACAACCAACCCCACTGTACACTGCAGGGGCTGGCACCAAGGCCTGGTTTGTAGCCTGTCCATATGCCCCACCCTCCACGGGTAACCAATCCCCACTGCCCCAGCTGCGGCTGGCTGTATGGCAAGGTCTGTTGCCGAACCTGATGCTTACATTGGGTTTTCAAGTCCGATTTCTGCCTGCGAATTGCTACCATCTAAAATACTTGCATGGGGACCACTGTACTGATAATGGCTGCCATTTTAGGTGTTAGGAATTCACCAATCAGAAATCCGACTCCGGATTCCTGCGAGTTTCCTATGTAAAAAAAATATGAGTAAGTTGAGCCTTTGAGGGTCCCCCTACTGTGGCCTGGGGATCAAGGTGTACTTACAGAAGTGTATTATTACAGCATTATGATGCAGTGTTCTTTAAAAGAGGCATGTCTTCAGCTCATTCCTAAATAGGAGCAGGGCTGGGCCATTCTTGATGAAAACAAGTAGATTGTTCCAGATCCTTTGTGTATGAGTGAACAATGCCTATTGCTTTGTCTTTTTTTGTTTTTTTACACCTCTTTGCCTCCTGTCTGATGGTGTTCTGAGTCTGCCGAAAGCCATAGAGGCAGAGGTGCTGGTCATGGTGGCTTTGTAAATAATTATCTGGCTTTGAAGATTGGGTGGTCTGGCGAGGAGAGCTAGTGAAGTTCCATGAGAATGGGAGTGATGTGATAATATTTCTTGCACCCATGAATGAGACATGGTCAGGGTCGTAACACAGGCCCCCGCAGCCCCTGCAGTGCGGGGGGGGCCAAGCTCCAAGGGGCCCCCTCGGCCCTACACTCTGGCCAGAGAGCTCCTACTTGAGCCTGGGGGGGGGGCCTCTTCACACCGTGCAGGTAGGCCCCCTTAATTTTCGTTACGCCAGTGGACATGGTGTTGTGTGCAAGGGAAACAGTGATGTTTCTAGGAGGCCATAGAGAAGGTTTCACCCCTGGGCAGATGCGAAAGTATGAGGTATTGAACATTAGTTTTGAAGTTGATTTCCTCGGAGGAATTGTTTCACTTTCCTTAGGAGAGAGATTTTGAACCAAACAATTGTTGTTTTCTTGGCAACATGTCCTTGAAAGTGAGGTTGGTGTCCAGGGTGAATTCAAGTGTCTTGACATTGAGTGAAAGTTTGGGTTCAACCCTGTCATGGTTCATGTTATTCAGCCAGGTTCTTTACAAATAACAAGAATGTTTTAGTTGGTTCGAGGCATGTGGGCTGCTGAATTCATATCTGTGCATAGATCGCCGCCTAGTGTTGGGTCCGGATGATTGCACATTGTTGTCCTGGAAGAGTCTTCGAAGAATCACGAGATAGGTGGCTCCCCCCCTGGACTACAGTGCGCATGGGCATCGCCTCCATCCCCAGATTGTTTTTTTCCGCCATTGGGTTCGGATGTGTTTCGGTTCCCTCTGTCGGAATCGATATTTGTTTAACTTTCCCAACTTGAGACCAAAAGGTCTTTAGGACTTGCGTCGGTATTGTCCATCGTTCGGGTCTCTTATTTCATCAGCTCCGAACTCTTGCTGCCCCTCCGCGTGCTGTCGGCGCGGACGGGCCTACACGACGCTCCAGACTACTACCATGGAACGGACTCCGTTTAAGAGGTGCCCGGTGTGCACCTCAAAGTATTCACACCTCGACGTACACCCAGTGTGCAACAAATGTCTGTCGCCGGACCATGACGAGGCCAGGTGTATGGCCTGCTCAAAGTTCCGGTGTAAGAAGACTCTCAAGCTTCGTCGGGCCGCTAGACTCCAGGCCCACTTATCAGCGCCCCCGCCGGACAACATCTTCGAGGAAGACGTTGGTGACGACACCTTCCTACAAGTTTCGGACTCCAGCCCGGCGTCGGAAGAAGAAAACTACGACGCGGGGGACGAGGAGTTTGATGAAGTCGTCGGAGAGGTAGGGGACGACGACGACGGGGCGTTTGCCACCGTGGGGGATAGCTCAGAGGAGGAGCACCCTCAGACTGACTCCGGGGTCAATCCCCATGATACGGCCCAGGTCGAGGGATCGCCTTCGGGCCTTACCCAAGACCTTACTACTCGTCCCACGGCTCCGCCTACGGGCCCAGCCACGGACATTGGTGATGCGCCACTCCCAGTAAAGAAACTGAAAGTGAAACCACCGGGGTCCTCGCCAACGGTATCGAAACCGAAAGTGAAAGTCTCACTGTCGGGACTTGAGGCTCCAAAAAAGCCCAAAATGGCCGCCAACATCAAGAGCCAATGCAAGATGGCGACCCGAAGACCCTGGTGTCGAAGCCGAAGGCGAAGACGACCGACGCGGCCACGTCGGCGCCGAAGGTGGTCGAGGTCGACGACCCTCAAAGACCCTCGAAGAAGCATAAAGACGACCCCGAGGCTCTGGCTGCACCGATTCCGGCCGTCAAGGGCAAGGGTGGTGACGTGTCGGCACCGAAGACCGTGCCTTTACTCGCCGACCCGACTCCGGCCTCGGAGAAATCGCTCGAGTCGGTCCAGCCCTCACCGTCCTTAACCAAGAAGGTCACGGAGTCCCTTCAACGTATCCGAAAGGACGCAGCGGCCCCGGAACCAAAGAGTGTGGTGCCGAAGCCTGCACAGCAGACGGCCAAGGCGCAAACGCCTATCCGCTTCATGCTGCCGCCAAAGAGAACGCCGAAGGCATTCGCTCCAAGGCATGGGGACGGGGTGCCCTTGAAGCCGGTGTTGACGACCAAAGCGGCATTGGTAGTGTCGAAGCTTCGGCTACAGCCACTCGCAGAAGAGGAGCGTCTACAGGTTGTCATCGACGCCGACACAGGCAAACTCTCTCTCCTTAAGAGGAAAATCACCACGGAGCCGGTGTTGGAACATTTTCGTATTCCACTCAAAAGGAAGTTGGACTCTGCGGGTACTTCTGCCCCTAGGGAGCCTGCATCTCCACAAAATCTAGAACTCTCACCGACTCATTCTAACACTGGGGAAGGTGACGGAGATGAGGAAGACGAGTACAATTATCCAGCGTACTCGGATCCGGAGGAGGTCAACGAACCTTGGTCTGCTGGAGGCGACCCTGTGGACCCTCAGTCGGGTCACGAACCGCAGATTTTTGCAGCAAAGACTTCTCCAACAGAGGACTCTGCAGCCTTCAATGCTCTGATTGAGAGGGCTGCAGCAAATCATGATGTCGAACTCCATGCGGACCCTGTGGATGTCGATTTTCTGTTTGACACTTTCTCAGTGGCTGAAAAGTCAGTCAAAACATTGCCTATGCTCAAGGGAGTGCTAAAGCACGCGCCAGAGGTTTTCAAGGAGCCCACTCGGGCGCGAGTAATCAATCCTCGTATTGACAAAAAATACAAGGCAGCGCCCACTGATCCAACATACATCAAGGGACACTTGCCACTGGATTCGTTGGTGGTATCCAACGCACGCAAGCGGGCGAACTCGCAGACCACGGGTGATGCTCCTCCCCCAGACAAAGAATCAAAGATCTTTGAAGCCTCAGGCAAACGTATTGCTGCGCAGGCAGCTAATATTTGGCGCATTTCAAACACGCAGGCCCTACTTGCACGCTACAATAGGGCGCACTATGACACCCTTGAAACACTTCTGCAACACTTACCTGATCAGTACAAAGAGGCAGCTGAAATGTTGATTCAGGAGGGGAAGCTCATCACCAATGCTTCCATTAAATGTGCATTGGATGTGGCTGATACAGCGTCCAGGGCTGTAAACACTAGCGTGTTACTGCGTAGGCATGCCTGGCTTAGAATATCAGGCTTCAAACCAGACATACAGACAACCATCTTAAATCAAACAGTTAATCCAGACCACCTGTTTGGCCCTGAAGTGGACGCAACCCTTGAGAAAATGAAGAAAGATACAGACACTGCTAAGTCTATGGGGGCCCTCCAGTCACAGCAGTTTCGGGTTGGTTCTTTTCGCCGCTCCAATAATAAAGGCACCTCAAGGGGTCAGGCATCGCAATCCACGCAGTATTACAAAAGCAACACCCAAACCTCATACACCAACAAGGGTAGAGGTGGTTACAGGGGCAACAATGTCAAAGGCAGGGGACGTGGAAACAACAGCTCCAGGTCCTCCACCACCAACAAACAGTGACGCCTTGTCACTGCCCCCCGACCACACAACACCGGTCGGGGGGAGACTCCAGCAGTTCCTGCCCGCGTGGAAATCCATCACCACGGACAGGTGGGTCATATCTCTTATTCAGTACCGTTACTGTCTCAAACTCACGTCCACACCACCACACATACCTCCAAGAAGCCGTCCTATGTCCGGCAAGCACTTGCTCTTGTTGCAGCAGGAGGTCGAAGTCATGCTGCAAAAAGGAGCGATAGAGCTCGTGCCACTGCAGGAAAGGGGAACAGGGGTTTACTCTCTGTACTTTCTAATCCCCAAAAAGGACGGATCCCTCAGGCCCATCCTGGACCTCAGACCCCTCAACCGGTACATTCTGTCGGAGCATTTCCATATGCTCACGTTGCAGCAGGTTCTCCCTCTGCTTCAGCAAGGGAACTTCCTGGCTACGCTAGATCTCAAGGATGCATACTTTCACATTCCCCAGCATCCTTCACACAGGAAGTACCTCAGGTTCACAATCCAAGACCAGCACTATCAGTTCAGAGTTCTGCCTTTCGGAGTCACCACAGCGCCAAGAGTTTTTACAAAGTGCCTGGCGAATGTAGCGGCGCATCTACGGCGCCAGAACGTCCACGTCTATCCATATCTGGACGACTGGCTCATTCAGGCACGTTCGGAACAGCAGTGCGCAAACCACGTGTCCCGCACCATTCATCTCCTGCACGATCTGGGATTCTCACTGAATTACCCAAAATCACATCTACAACCCGCCCATTTACGGCAGTATCTGGGCGCGACAATATGCACTCTGGCAGCTACTGCGCAGCCAAACTCAGTGAGAATCGCCAGTATCCAGACGCTGATCCAACGATTCAGACCACAGCACTCGCTTCCAGCGAGGGTGTTCATGCAGTTGATAGGCATGATGGCCTCCTGCATCTCCATCGTCCCGCACGCGAGGTTACATATGCGTCCGCTCCAGGAGTGTCTAGCACGTCAGTGGACTCAGGCTCATGGGCAACTAACAGACCTAGTGTTGGTGAGCGGTCGGGCATACAACTCTCTGCATTGGTGGAATCCACGAAACCTTTGCAAGGGCCGACCGTTTCAAGAGCCAGTGCCACCGACGCCTCTCTCCAGGGTTGGGGAGCGCATGTACTCCACTACACAGTGCAGGGACTATGGACATCACAGCAGAAGAAGATGCACATCAATGTGTTGGAACTGATGGCAATCTTCATGGCCCTAAAGGCGTTCAAAGTACATCTGTGCAACAAGGTCGTGTTGATCCGGACGGACAACATGACGGCCATGTACTACATTCAGAAGCAGGGAGGAACACACTCTCCGCAGCTGTCTCATCTGGCTCAGAGCATGTGGAAGTGGGCCATTCAGAGGAACATTTTCCTCATGGCGGAGCACCTCCCAGGCAAGGACAACCAGATGGCGGACCTGCTCAGCAGGCACAGCCACCAAATGCACGAGTGGGAGATACATCCATCAGTACTCCAACCGTACTTCCAAAAGTGGGGTCATCCAGAGATAGACCTGTTCGCCACAAAGGAGAATGCAAAATGCCAAAGCTTCGCCGCCAGGTTCCCACACCCGCAATCGCAGGGCAATGCGATGTGGATGAACTGGTCAGGCAGATTTGCGTACGCTTTTCCCCCAGCACCTCTGATTCCGCTGGTGGCACGCAAGCTCAAGCAACACTCGATGACTCTCATCCTGGTTGCTCCAACGTGGGCTCGCCAACCATGGTACACCACGTTTCTGGAACTTTCCGTGGTACCGCATCAAAGGCTTCATCTCACTCCCAGCCTTCTGACGCAGAGCCATGGCGACATTCAGCACCCAGATCCGCAACAGCTCAACCTGGCGATCTGGCTCCTGAAGTCCTAGAGTTTGGCTACCTCAATCTTCCCCCCGATTGCATGGACATCATTCGGGAGGCAAGGAAGCCCACTACTAGAGCATGTTATGCGGCTAAATGGAAGCGGTTCGTCATTTATTGTGCGAACCACAACATTGACCCGCTGGATGCTTCCATTCAGAACATCATTTGTTACCTGTTCCATCTATACCAATACAATTTAGCGTATTCTTCCATCCGCATTCACCTGTCTGCAATGGCCGCATACCTCCAGAATAGGCGGCACCTATCACTTTTCAAGGTTCCTGCTATTAAGGCTTTTCTGGAAGGGCTCAAAAGGGTCATTCCACCACGGACGCCACCAGCTCCAGAATGGAACCTCAATGTGGTTCTTACAAGGCTGATGGGTCCTCCTTTTGAGCCACTGCACTCTTGTGAGCTTCAGTTTCTAACTTGGAAGGTGGCTTTCTTGGTAGCAATTACATCGCTACGGAGGGTTAGTGAATTGCAGGCACTCACCATCCAAGAGCCTTTTTTCCAAGTGCATGCCAACAGGGTGGTGCTCCGCACTAACCCTAAATTTTTGCCCAAGGTGGTATCTCAATTCCACTTAAACTAAACAATCGAGTTGCCAGTGTTTTTTCCAAACCCCGAGTCACTGGCGGAGCGGATGCTCCACACTCTTGACGTTAAAAGAGCCTTAATGTACAACGTTGACAGGACAAGGGATTTTTGAAAAAGCAAGCAACTGTTCGTTGCATTTGCCTCACACCACAAGGGTAACGCTATTTCCAAAGCTGGTATTGCTAGGTGGATCGTGAAATGCATTCAGATCTGTTATGCTAAAGCTAAACGCACTCTCACAATTCCACCAAGAGCCCACTCCACCAGAAAGTTGGGGGCCTCTATGGCCTTCCTTGGAAACATTCCCTTGGAAGATATTTGTAGGGCAGCCACATGGTCTACCACACATACTTTTACTAAACATTACTGTGTAGACGTTCACTCCAAACAGCAGGCAGCTGTTGGACAGGCTGTTCTCAAAACACTTTTTCAAACTGCTGCAGCTGGCACGGGCGGCCGCCAATGAGGGGAGCACTGCTATGTATTCTATGCACAGATATGAATTCAGCAGCCCACATGCCTCGAACTGCAAATGCTACTTACCAGTATGCATCTGTTCTTGGCATGTAGGGCTGCTGACATTCATATCGCCCGCCCTCCTCCCCGGCGCCTGTAGCAGCTGCAGTATTTCTTATATACACGCATAGCATGGTCATCACTCACATAGTTCACTCCATCTCTGCCAATGGCTAAAAACAATCTGGGGATGGAGGCGATGCCCATGCGCACTGTAGTCCAGGGGGGAAGCCACCTATCTCGTGATTCCTCGAAGACTCTTCCAGGACAACAATGTGCAATCATCCGGACCCAACACTAGGCGGCGATCTATGCACAGATATGAATGTCAGCAGCCCTACATGCCAAGAACAGATGCATACTGGTAAGTAGCATTTGCAATATTAACCTCTGGGTTTGGGCAGACAGTATCCAAGGAGTTGGTTGTCTAGCAAGCAGGAGACTTTCAAGAAAATGTTAACATTGTTAGCATATTGGTGAATTTTGATTGCTGCTATCAGTGAATAGCGCCCTATGTGATGTAGAGATTGAAGATGAATGGGTCCGGATGCGATCTGGGAACTTCACAGGTGATTGGGATCTTGAGGAACCTAGAGATGCCCATGTGAACAAACTGGTGTTAGTTTGATAGGTAGGAGGAGAACTAATGAAGGATCTTGCCTTTGCATATTTGCCTTCTGTAGGGTAGCCTGGCTCCTGTGGTTTTGGGATGTGCACCTTTTGCTTGTACATGGCCTCAACAGTTATTTTTCTGAATAAGGTTTGTAAACAAGTGAAAAGTAGCTCATGAACTACAAAATGACTGATGGCGCTTAAATGTCTTATCAGTTCAAATTTCAGGTTAATATTCAAATATTGTTTATCAAATCAAACCACATAGATATCTCTTAAATTGTGTTTATTAATATTCAACAGTAATCACTGAACGGATTTTGAACAAAATCGGAGTCGAACCAAATGCTATCTCATTGTCTAGATTTGGTGTGTATCTGTCACCGATTTTTGCAGGCTTTGAGCAAACATTTCCATGAATAAAATGATGACATTATTAACAGAGATATTACATGCATAAATCATACAGCCCAAAACATAATGTATGTTTTTAGAAAGATCATTCATATCACAAGATGGTTGTTACTGACACCAAATAGAGAATCATAGCCAAATTACAATTAACTCTTACGAGATGTCGCCACAGATTAAAAAAGGAGAACAGCAGCAGTATCCCCAACGGTTTTTGACGTCACTGCTGCTGTTTTACCTGGTGGATCATTGCTACTGTACCACTGACTTCCAGCAGGTGTCCTTACGGATGTTAGTAGTAAATAAGGCAAATTTCATAATCTAAGTGGCTTTATCATAGTACCTAAAATGGTGTCTTAGTCTGCGTAAGTGCTTTACATGCCCCATTCTTGTTATCACTTGATCAATATGTTATTTAAAAGTGGCACAGAATCTTCACCTCCTATTAATTACTCCATACTTAAGCACTTAAGATGTCACCCACTATTGGTAAATAAAATCTTCCAGGTTAGCTTCCCTATCATTGTGGTGGTGATGATAATATTTATCTGGTCAATAGTGCAACAGTGCAGACGTTTTCCTAGATATGGCAATTGTAACCTGCTACCTATAATATTAATTATATGGTAGCCTTGGTACTCTATATAAATTTACAACAAGGGGACACAGTAATGACCAGTTATACTGCTGATACATAGTAACATATATCACAATGTAATCAGTAACCTATATCACATTGTAATTCTGCGTCATTAATTTTTAGTAGACATTTATTGCTAACTTCATATGTGATGTCACCAGTGATGTTATCTTTATATCTCCCCTAATTGTTTTTTCCTGCACCTCCCCCTCAAGAACCAAGTGGGCCTGGCCTTCAGCTGCCCCCAGCAGGTTCTGGGTGTGCAGCATTGTCTTTGACAGTGCTGCGCTCAGTCACCTTACCACACTTTTGACTGGTCACAGCTTTTGGATGTTCCTGGTGGGTTTTGAACATAACTGTCAGGCATTTGAAACCTGAGTGAATGATTGATCCTCTTCAGAGCACGTCACTCCAGTAGTTCTAGTTACCAGTTATAGTGATCTATTCATCCTGATTCCCCCAATGCATTGGTTTGGAGCTCACACATGATGAGCATAAAGGAAACACAAATCAGTTATCGATAAGATCATTGCTGACATCAACTGTGACAACGTCATAAACGTTAACAAACAACTTACCAGGTCTGCAAATCATTCTCCTTGCCTACATTTGTTTACTGGCCTTTAGAGAAGATCCTGTTCTCGACATGTATGCATTGTAGGGCAACCTGTCTGTTGAAATGGTTACTTTAGATTTCCAACTATAATTAGCAGTATGAGGCTAACTGTTGATGGAGTGCATTGCTGCGAAGTAGTTGCAGCAAACTTCAATTTCTTTGTGAAATGATGTATCTAAGACATAACTGGTTACCATTAGTAAAATATGTGTGGGGTTTTTGTGTGTCTCTTTACTGTTTCGGGGAATGCTTGTTTTTTGTACTAATGTGAACGTAATGATATAGGTAGTTAACTTCCTTGTTTGTATTTTTGTGTGAATATTTTTGTGTTTGGCGTTTTACGATATACAACAACAAGTGTGTGTGTGCAGTTTGACTGTATCCTGATCTAAGAGCCCAAGGTGCACATTGTCATCCATGACAAGTGGTTCGTGCATGCAGGATTGCATCTTTGGCCACATATTGCACGCCGATTTGGCTAGGTGTGGATTACGCATGCCATGCTTTACCCCCAGTCATCTGCAACGAAGCCCATTAGAAGTGGTCATTGTTTAGCTTTCTTCTGAACTTTCAAGTGCTAAACTAGCTCAATCTCCTACCAGTCAATAGACCTTTTAATTCTAGCTACTGTCGAGTGGGAGATGCAACTACATTACCATCACATTTGTGTTTTCTTACTACATATCCGTAACCTCTGTCCCCTAAATGTTAGCAGACATACTTTTAAATGGTAAACCCAAAATATCTTCGGTAACCCACGCCACTGTTCGGAATAGACTATGGGTACCTAAAGTTACCTTTAGTACTTCTAATTTTTTGTGTTTAAAAGACTTTTTTAAATTCAATATATACTTCATAACAATAACATAAAAAGGAAAACCAACAGTAATAAGTATAAGAGAATATGCAGTATTTGAATTCAACAAGAAAAGCCATAAAAATCTTTATAATTTAATGGGGTAGGGTGAGAAGAGGGAGGGAGGAGGGAGGGAGGGCAAAGGAGAAACCTCCTGATGAATTATAAATATAGACAAAAGTGACAATTTGCCTCTGAAGCAAAAAAAAGAAACCTTATATAGTAAACATTTTATAAGCATTCATTGATGCCTAAAATGTTCAGAAGAAACAGATACCATACAAGATACATCACTATCAACTTGGTTGAGATATGAACGCGGAGGTAACCATGACAATTGCGCATTATGAGAAAATGTACATTGCGTAGCATATATAGTGTCTAACTTATGATGGGTACTCCTCGAATCCCACCACACTTTATAGGATAACATATCTGATGCTTTTCAGTTGAAACTAATCTGGTGAAAAGCAATCACAAACTATCTAATAATTTATTTCTAGAAAAGGTTAGAATGAGCGAATTGGATAGTGTTCCCAAAAAAAGATAAATAATATTGAAAGGGCAATCAAAATTAAAAATTCTCTTTATCTGAGCCCAAATTCTGTAGCAGAAATTACGGGTATAGGGACAGTTGAATAAAATATGCATTAAACCTGCATCAAGAAAATCGCACGACCAACATTTAGTAGGGGTATCAGAGTTGAATTTGGAGCACTGCAGGGGTGTAAAATATAGGCAATGGTAAGCATAAAATAGAGATTGTGCAATACCAGCAGATAGTGAAATTTTATATATGCGTACCCATATATTATTCCAAAAGGATACAGTCCCAAAAACTCCCAGAGCTCTCTCCCATTGAAGCTCAGATTAGTATTTGATTCTGGAGGGGTCAGGAAGAGAGAAGTATTTATAAATAGCCAAAGCCCTAGGGCCCGTTTTCAGAAATTCAGTAATGCCAGAAGAGAATGGGACCTTATTCAAAGGGTTCTGTAAGGAGAAATAAACATCCAGAACCACATTCATCAATGATAAAAAACGAGTTTAAAAATATTTAGGGCAGTGATAAAGCAAAATTGAGGAAAAGAGATAGGGGAGCCCTTATAAAAAAAAGTTGAGAACCCACATTAAACCTTTATCCTTCCAGGTGTGCCAAAAAAAGGCCTATTATTTATCTTGAGTGAAGAGTTGTACCATATCGGCATTTTCAAAAACAAGTAGTATTTCTAATTAATATAGAGAATTTCTCCTCCTTCGCAGTCTGTTCAAACGAAAAATAAGCACTTTTTGGTATAATTTATATTTTCATTCAGTTAATACACGCGTGTCTGAATTAAACTCTAGAGCCTCCTGGAGATTCTCTTCTGCCTCTTTTGAAGTCAGCCCTGGACCTATTTCATATGGCTGGATATCTGCCATAGATGAAATCTTGGAGCTTGGGCTACTTTCTCTGATATCAGAGACAGGCCTCCAAGAGAAAAGCCTATTCTGCGGTGCCAGCTCTCATTCTCAGGTGCTGTGATGCATCCACTGACTATCTCTTGTATGTAGTAAATGGTGATTTCTCGCCTTCGATCACATAACCTGAGTATATGTCTATACGTGGTAGTAATAATGGGGCTGTAGCAAATCTGAGTGCATTTTAGAAAGCAACACAATTAATCTGGCTCTACCATTTTACACTTACACACCTTATGTTCCTAGCAGAGGAGCACCATTGAGGTACACTGGAAATTAAGAGTGTCTCCTGCTCAGTAAGCAGTGCAACACTGGCTGGGTATGGTGGCTTTCAGCATTACCTCTGTCTTTCTTTCTCTAGGCTCTACCATTCATGTTTTTCCCAGATTTGATTGGAATATCCCATACTGGCATTCGAAAATTAATTACAAATGGGACACCTGCTTGAGTCGGCTTTGGGTACCTCGTTTGCTAATATTTTTATTTTTATGCTTTCACTCCAGTAGGGTATCCAAGTCTTGAAATTACAAAATTATGCTTTAATTGTTATAAATGACCTAGTTTCATACAACTCAAAGATATAGGGTTACTGACTGACCTCATTCCACCATGGACACAATGCTTCGGTCCCATGCTCTTGTTACAGATGTCGGTGTAATCTGGTGCCTTAGCCCGATTGGTACAAGCAAAGTACAACATACGGTTTGAGTATAAGCACAGGCCCAGAGCAGTGTGTCCTAAGTGTTGAGTCACCTAGGAACAGTATTAACTGGATGAAGTTAACTTTGTCCCGCTGGGCACGAACCTGCAAATATTCTTGTTAAATAGTGTTTTCTGCAGTGGATCCATTTTTCACCTGCTCAATCGTTTTCCCATGAAGGGTGTTTTGTCTAAAATCTCATCTTGCAGTACTTCAGAATTCAGCAGTGGGGAGAGAATATACCAAAGGCCAGACCCTGCTAATCATCTGAAGGCCAGACCCTGCTAATCATCTGAAGGCCAGACCCTGCTAATCATCTCTACACCAGACCCTACTAATCATCTCTAGGCCAGATCCTACTAATCATCTCTAGTCCAGATCCTACTAATTATCTCTAGGCCAGATCCTACTAATCATCTCTAGTCCAGATCCTACTAATCATCTCTAGTCCAGATCTTACTAATCATCTCTAGGCCAGATCCTACTAATCATCTCTAGGCCAGATCCTACTAATCATCTCTAGGCCAGACCCTACTAATCATCTCTAGTCCAGATATTACTAATCATCTCTAGGCCAGATCCTACTAATCATCTCTAGGCCAGACCCTACTAATCATCTCTAGGCCAGATCCTACTAATCATCTCTACACCAGACCCTACTAATCATCTCTAGGCCAGATCCTACTAATCATCTCTAGTCCAGATCCTACTAATCATCTCTAGTCCAGATCCTGCTAATCATCTCTAGGCCAGATCCTAATAATCATCTCTAGGCCAGATCCTACTAATCATCTCTAGGCCAGACCCTACTAATCATCTCTGGGCCAGATCCTACTAATCATCTCTAGGCCAGACCCTACTAATCATCTCTAGGCCAGACCCTACTAATCATCTCTAGGCCAGATCCTACTAATCATCTCTAGGCCAGACCCTACTAATCCTCTATAGGCCAGACCCTACTAATCCTATCTAGGCCAGACCCTACTAATAATCTCTAGGCCAGATCTTACTAATCATCTCTAGGTCAGACCCTACTAATCATCTCAAGGCCAGAGGCCACTTGTCTTGATCCTGCAGCGGCCACTAGGAGTATCCACGTGTCATACTCGAGTACCATTAGTGTCACTGCCATCTCCTTGTCCTCCCACTCTTAGCACTCTGAGGCAGCTTCCAGCTGTGTGACGTGCTTTACGATTACATTAGATGAATAAATAAGTACATTTTACCAAAGGTCTCTCAATATGGGAATAGTTGAATTACCTCATAAAGTTAGATACTCAGGTAATGTTGCTCTTGTGAGATGAACTCTGTTCCTTCATTTCACTGTTGACTGATTCTGACCAGCTTCTTTCCTCACTTTGCAGAACTAGCCTCCAAGCAAGTCCGTGTGAATGCTGTGTGGTAAGCACGCCTTTAATTAAACCTACTGAAGGAGTATATATATGGAGCATTGCACTCAGAACAATCACAACTTGTCTTCTTTCCTGTTAATGCTCTACCAGCCCCGGAGTGATCGTTACAGATGTACACAGGCGTGCAGGCTTAACCGAAGAACAGTACACCAAGGTAAGAACCTGATATAATGCAGCAATGGCTGGTGGAGAGATGCGTCTTTAGTGTTTCAGGCATTGCATAATGGATAATTGCTTATATTTACTGATTTTTTTTAAATTGAGTTTAGGATTTATGGGGCACATGCATTAAGGTAGGCTTCTGCGATTCCTTAATTGCGATTATTAAGGAATCACAACTAAGGAATCGCAAACACCTATGCATGTAGAAATCACAAACAAAATAACGATTTCTAAACATTCCTTAATTGCTTAATTCCTTAAATCCACAGACGCCGGGGATGCCTGGCTTCACCTTGGAGATACCCAGCATGGGACCATCTCACAGGGAAAGCCAGGACGGGTTCCCCAGCGGTCATTCGCGCCAGGATACTCCGGTAGTAATTGAGCGCGCTACAAAACACCTTACAAACAAACATACAAACAAAGGCATTTTCAGTGTGCAATTCTCAAATGCATTGCATTTAAGGAATTTTAATTTGCGACTCTTTAAATGCAATCGCAATTTAAGTAACCCCAATTTTGCGATTTCCTAAATTGCGATTTTTGCATTTGGAATAATGCATCCCTAATACAAAAATACTGGTCGCATAGGGGCAGATTCAGAGAATCTGCCTGTTTGCAACCATTTTTTCCTTTGATGCATGTGGGCCATAGAATATTATGAGCGCCTGGAAACATGCAAACATTGTCTCTGCACACTTGGTAAACTTGGGCTTGTTTTATTAGGAGGTTTGATCACCTGCTATTGAGCAGCCTAGTGGTCCTTCAAGCAACTGGGAGACCATCGTAAAACATTTGGGGCCAGATGTAGGTAAAATCAAATTTGCGAATCCTTAATAGCAAATTTTGCTGATTTGCTATTATGGACTCGCAAAATTGAATGTAGGTAGAAATCGCTAAAATATTAGCGATTCCTTAATATTCCTTAATAACGAATCGCAAATTGAGATTCGCTAATAAGGAATACCTACTCATTCTTTCCGATGGGCTAGGAGGCCCATAGGAATCAATGGGAAGGTATTTACTATTTGCGATTCGCTATTAAAGAATCACAAATAGCGGGAGCTATTTCAAGGGTGCCAGGGTGTCAAAAGGACACCCTCTTGCACCCCTGAAATGTGCATGTGTGCACATGTGGTGCATATACATGCCCTAAGTACATGAAAGTGTGCCTCATGGCACTTTAAAAAAAGCAAAAAAGTGCTTTTTTGGAGAAAATCGATAATTACCACCAGCTTGAAGTTGGTGGTAGTAAGCGTTTCATTAAGGCTAAAGTGCACTTTCTTTTGTGCTACTTACATTGCATTTAAGGAATCGCAATTACCTATTACTTAAATGCAAGAGCAAAATAAGGAATCACAATTTTGCTATTCCTTATTTTGCTAGCAGGTTTAAACTCACCTACATTGTTTGCAGCCAAATACCGATCGCAAACGTTGAAATTCTGCTAATTTCAGCGTTAGCGCTCGTTATTTGGCCACCTACATCTGGCCTTTGATGTTCTAAGCTGCTAATGTTATTTTATCTGTTGACCAAAGGGTCTCCATGAATAGCTGGGGCATACTGCTCTTTCCTCATGAGATTTATTACCCCCCCTCCCTTTGGCTACCTATTACTGCCATCAACACAAAAGAACCCGGTCTCTAAGGCAAAAACTATTTCTAGAAGTACCTCACATCTATTTCTTCTGCTGCAACAAAACCCTTTTATTACTGTTTCCTATGTGGTAATGTGCACTACTTCTTGCCCTTTATTAAGATATGCAACCATTTTCGACGGACAGTCTTCGAGAAATATACACGGTGACTGAAATACAATTTATTCAGTGCACCTACATCAGTGAAAAAAGTGCAGAGGACAAAATGACCCCTCACGGGCGCTCCACCAACGGGGTAACTGGCAGGTACTCACCAGATAGGGCCCCTTTTCTCATCATAGGCAGTCATTTTTGTCCCAGAAAAGAAAAGGAAAGTGTCCTAACAAAGGAAATCGTGAAGTGCAGTGGAGTGATAAGCAATCACACTCCACTCAGTGATGAAAAAGTGATTAAAATTAGCAGACGCACTTCATCCGCAATTTTATTATTAATTTTTAAGTGTGATCTGTCAAGTTAAAAAGGTTGGTAGCTATCCTTGCATACCAGTACCCAATACCAACATGTTTCTCTGCCAGGAAATGTTCGGCAAGTTCTTCAGGGATAGACACTTTGTCACAGTGCAAGTGTTGGACACTTCAGTCCTGTAGACTGTCAATTGAAAAGGTATGAGAGAAAACACATTCTGTTAAAAACACACGCACCCACTTTGCCTTATTAAGAATACATATTTTGGAGTTCCCAAAATTTGATAGTTACCCTCAATCAGCTCATATTTCTCATACCAGCTTGAGAGGTACAATAATGACGTAGCAAACTCCTCATGTGAGTCCTCTTTTTGATTGACCCTTCAATTGTTTTATCAATCTACAACGAGACCCCATGGGAAACATGATACAGATTTTTTTTTAAATCAACAACATATTGAAAGGAGCACATCACAAATATTATTGCACCAACAATCTCAATATAACACGGAATCCCTTTATGTGTTTCAATGTCGCAATGCAATCAGAATTTCACCCATTGCTGCAGCAAAAGCATACCAATCCTGGCAAAAGGAGCACAGTGATGTGATAATGTTAACTCCCTGTACCTGTTAAGCTCACAGGCTCGATACATTAAGAGCACGCCTAACTCAAGGCTGTGGGTAGGGCCGATCGAGTCCAAATAAGTCTTGCTCGAGTGTCAAAGCAAAATGTACAGCCATTCTATGCACAGCTTTTATGATTGTACGTCTCCCCACATTAAAATTCACATCTCTCGGGCCCTGATTATCAAATTATCACCGGCCACCCCACTCCTCACCGTACAATGCCTCACGGAGCTCCACGTCTCCTCCTATGTACCGCTGCTGTTTCTCCGAGTGTATAAATGTTACGGATGGCAGTCATGTGATGGCGTCACCGGCGTATACACCGCCGTCATCTTTGAATGGGAAAGTGTTTTAAGTGCCGGAGAAAAGCCTCTTTTTATAAAATTGTTATTACCCTCCAAGTGCTATAACAGATGCAGACTTGAAAACCATGCGGGCATAGATACTCCTAACACATTAGAGTATCCCCCTGCTTTACAATGAGGTAGGGAGTATGGCTGAATGTACATTTTTTATTCTCTGCAACTTTATTGGCAAGACACGAAAGCGGACAACCAAAAGTCATAGGTTTCTAACATAAGTGCCTGTCCACGGGTGTATCAGTCCTCCAATTAAAATTAAAATTGAAACCATCAATTCATTCGAATTTAATTTTGTGGCCTCATTCGAAAATTTATCAATGTATTTTCTGCGAGAAAACATTTACATCAGTTCTTACACAACGTTTACAGACACCCCAGGGGTAACACTACCGCACCCCAAATGATGTGAACTCAAGGGTGGTCTGGTGATGCTACATTGCAGGAGTGTTTTTTTTTTACTGGATACTCATTGGAGCGGAAAAACTGAGAAAGGAGGTAGAGATACAACCTAACTGATACCGAAGGGTTTGGATTCAAGAGTAGAGGAAAAACATTAGTTAACCGTGTTCCATTTAATGACCTCATTGAGTCCATGTTGATCACTCTTTGCTTGATAAATCCATCGTGCTTCTTTAGAAAGAAGAACCTTTTCAATATTTTGTGGGGTACCCAGTACTCTCTCAAGAACTACCCAGGTGAAGCTGTGTTTCTCTTTAAAGCAGTGTTGTACTAGTTTGGCAGTCAATTTTCCTGCCCTTATCTTGCTTAGATGTTCTTGATCTTAATCTTACGGGATGTAGCCCTATATACTGAAGGCCACATTCACAAAGTAATCTGTATACCACATTAGTGGTATTGCAGGTACTGAAGTGATTGAGAAACCACTCCTTTCCTGATTTCAAAATTACTTTATTTTATTTTTTTATTTTTTTGTATTGAAAGTTCATGACAATATCATATCAAATACATAGTAGAGAACACAAACTAGCATGCCTATACCAGGTAGTTATACATATTAAGAAATAAATAAGGCTAACAGATTTTCAACTTCTAATAAGAATATTCGAGCTGATTAAAACCATTAATATAACGGAAGATACAAATGCTTATAATATGTTAAGATTGTGAGGGAAGTAGTGCTGTGGATGTTAAAAAGCTATAAGCCCAGGGTTTTTGACCGCCTCCATGCTGCCACGGGGGCCCAAAGCCTTAGTCCCATATCCCTGGATTTCACACCCTTCAGTGCGTACAGCTCTGACTCAATGTTATGAATCCCTAGTAGCCTACACATCCACATCTGAAAGGTTGGGGCCTCAGTGTCCTTCCAAGCAGCAGCAATTAATATTCTGAAGACTGCTGTTGCTATAAAAACGAGTGCCTCCATCTCTACGCTCAAACCCATTTTGGTATCGACCCCGAATATTAAAAGTGTTGGGGATAGATCAATCCTGATATCTAGCAGCCCCTCTAAAAACTTTACAATTTCGTTTTTAATTGGTCCTAATTTCTCGCAGCAACAAAACATGTGAAGCAGATGTGCCGGACCCTTGCCACATCTGGGGCAGTTATGATCTGCTCTCTTGCCCCAGTCAAATAATTTTGCCGGTGTGTAATAAAGGTTAAATAAAGTTTTAAAATGCTGCGCTCTTAGGTTTGAAGATCTTAGAAACCTTTTATCCATAAGAATGGCTCTATCTAGATCGATATCGGGATCATTCAGTTTCCCAGCCCAAGTGGTTTCTGTCTTGAGCAAATCATCCGACAGTGTATCCAAAAATAATACATACATTTTCCTTATACGGCGGCCGCCTCCCTTCATATAGTCTAAAAGTGCACATTCTTTAGATACATCTATGGTCGGTCTCTTGGATTTAATTGTATTAGTCAATTGTATGTATTTAAGCTCTTGAGAACCTTGAAGTGCATACCGAGACATCAGGAGATCAAGGGACCTCAGGACATCCTTTACCATCTCTTGACCCAATGAGGTGATTCCCTGTCTTTCCCAGTGTCTCCAGGGCCCATCTGTGCTCAAGTGAGGGAATAGCCCTGAGTTCCAGAGTGGAGTGTGTTTATTAAACTTCGGAATATTCTGGTTCTTCTGTATCACCGCCCAAATTGTGTGGATATCTTCCAACATTTTGTACCCTTGAGACTTAAAGAACCGTTTATCATAGTGTCTTAATAGTACCCCATAGGTTTCATTCCCTAATAATAGCTTATAAATGGACGGAATACCGCTTTGACAGTTTATCATGTTAGCAGGGAAAAAAAGTATAGCCATATCTGTAAGGAGACAAGACCAATGGTAGAATTTTAGGTTTGGTATACCCAAACCGCCCTTTTCCTGAGGGCGAGACATAAATTTGATTGATCTCCTCACCTTACCATATTGCCAGATAAAATTCATAAAAATTGCCTCCATTTCCCTGATCAACATATCATCAATTTTAAAAGGAACAGATCTGAATTTATATAAGATTTTTGGAAACATTGTCATTTTAATGACATTAGCCCTGCCTATAATTGATAAATGAAGAGTATCGATCCGCTTTAGATCCTGTTTCATTTTCAACAATAATGGTGAGAAATTATCCTTAATAATTTCCTGTGTCTGGGCATTGATAGTGATTCCCAAATAGACAACAGAGTCCACATATCTATCATCCAATTTGACTGTCTTACTGGAGCATAGAACCTGTGTTTTTGCCACATTTAATCTATATCCGGATACACTACCAAAATCGGAGGTGATATTAATTAGTTCCCTCATAGCACTAGCAGGATCCACAGTGGTAATGGCTATGTCATCCGCGTAAGCGAGGATTTTGGTTGCAAATCCGTTAGTGATGATTGGTTTTATATTTATGTTACCCATAATGTGGCAAATCAGGGGGTCGATATACAGTGCAAATAGGATAGGCGAACATGGGCACCCTTGTCTTGTCCCTCTCGAGATATGGATCGGATTAGAACCCTCACCCATTAGGTGGATACTAGCTGTTGGGGTGTGATACATGGCCTTGATTGCCTGAAGAAATCGGGGGCCAAATCCTCTGCCCTCCATCACTTTCCATAGAAAGCTCCACTTAACCCGATCAAACGCCTTCTCGGCATCGAGGAGGATCATTGCAATCCCCTCCCCTTCCCCGGCATGCATATCAAACAGAGTTATAGCTCTTTTTATATGGTCGGTGGTGCCCCTTCCGGGGATAAAACCATGCTGCCAGGGAGAGACGAGGCCTGCAATAATCCTCCCCATTCGAGAGGCCAATATTTTAGCGTAAAGTTTATTGTCGCTATTTATTAATGATATAGGCCGGTAAGAACCTGGGCTCTCCTTGGGTTTGCCTTTTTTATGAAAGACCACTATATTGGTTTTGGTCCAGGACTCTGGTATGGTGCCTGTATTAATAACCCCGTTAAATAGATCTAATAGGAGAGGAGCCGTCTCTTCACTCAGGTATTTATAAACTTCCAGGGGTATGAGATCCGGCCCTGCTGCTTTTCCTGCTGATAAATCTTTCAGTGCTTGTCGGAGCTCCTCCATAGTGATATCCTGTTCTAAGATTTCCCTCTCATTGGGCAACAGATTATTTTCTGTATCCTGCCAATTCTTGCTTGGATAGGTTGTATCTGCATCCTCTTTATAGAGAGCCTGATAGAAGCGTCTAAAAACCTCTAGGATTTCTGTTGGTTTTTTATAGGTATGCTCCCCCTCTTTAATTTCAGTGATAATATTTTTTGAGGTAGCTTGTCTTATCTTTAATGCTAAGGCCCTTCCTGCGTTCTCACCTGTTTCATACATTCCCAATCTGCGAGTCTGTTATTCTGCTGCAGCTTTCCTTGCTAGTTGCCGGTGAATATCTGCTTTTATCGTATTTAAGCTATCTAGACTCTGAGAACCCTGAATCCCGCTGTATACATCTCTCCTGTGTTGTTCCTCGGCCTTTACCAGCCTATTCAGAAGTCCCTCCCTATCTTCCTTTATATTTTTCCACAACCGTGCAGAAAAGCTAATAGTCTCTCCTCTTAAACCCGCCTTGAAACTATCCCAAACCATACCACGAGAAGCGCTATATCTGTTGGCATCAAAAAACGATTGAGACCACCCCTTTATATGTGCGATGTAGTTACTGTCTAATAGAAGTTTTCTATCAAAGGACCACGGTCTCATTTTTTCCCTTGGTGTAGTAATAGACAGATTCAAGACAAGTGGATTATGATCCGAAATTAGCTTTGGGAGCATTGAAATTTCTACAGTGCTGAGAAGAGTGGCTGATACTAAAAAATAATCCAATTTTGTGTATTTGTTAAATGGGTGTGAGAAATATGTGAACCCAGGATCATCTTTCTTTAGATTACCCCGGACATCCTTCAGGCCGTAAGAATGGATTATCGAGGAGACTGCCCTGAATACCCGGGGTTTTCGTCCTTTATATTGGGTATTACCTGTAAAATCTGCCGAAATATTGAGGTCACCACAGAATACCACAGGTGATGGCCAGTTGGTAAGCTCCCTTTCAATGTGATCCATCACCCCTGAATCGTCCAGATTAGACCCATACACTGAACAGAGAGTAATACCTAATCCCAGTTCACATATAGCCCATCTTCCCAATGGGTCAGCTTTTGATTTTTTGACCCCACCCAATCCAGCCCGACCAATGATGGCTACCCCCCTTACAGTTGAGGTCTGCGAGGAACAAGAGAATATTTCATACCCCCTTATATTTAACCAATGTTTCTTTTTCCATGGCAGATGAGTCTCTTGTAGACAGACAATATCGGGGTTTATTAATTTAACATACTCCACAAACTTTTCCCTTTGTTTCCAGTCGTTCAATCCACCTATATTAAGACTAATTATCTTAATCTTTGACATAACCCTGGAGAGAAACCAGCCAACGAACTAGCCAATCGCATTTTATCTTATGTCTAGCAATATCAAGTATAACCACTTTCAACTTCTCCAATGTATCAACAAACATATTTAATGCAGGAACTTTCTTTTTGCTTCTTTTTCTTCCCCCTACCCCCCCTCCCACGAGAAACCCACCCTTCCCCCCCCCCCCCCCCCCCTGACCACAACTCACCCCCCGGTGAGGCGCGCAGACGGAGTCTGTGCAAGTGATGGGTGCGGCAATGGACACAGTGCAATCAGTAGATCCAAAATCAGCCTCGGCTTATGTACACCCACAATTTTCCTACAAAACTCCCACAAATCACACCACAAATCTCCCTAACGTGACAAACTTTACTAAGTAATATTCAAACTGAGCCTTGAGCTAATCTAAACCTAAGCCTTCATTCAGTAACGACGCATGCTAAATAGAGTCTAAGAACTCCTGAGCCTTGATTTCCGAGGAGAAATACATGGTCTTGCCAAGGTGGATAATCTTTAGCTGGGCAGGATTGATGAGGTAGACCTGGACTCTTTTGTCCTGGAAAGGTTTGATTAATTGCCTTAATCTCCATCTTCGTTCCACGGTAGAGTGACAGAAATCCGGCCTGACAAAGAAGGACCCTCCTTCAAATGTTCTTTTAGCGTCTGGCCGGGCTTTCTCTGAAATGGACTGACGAAGAAGAAAATTGCCTATATAGATTAAGATTGCTCTAGGCTTATCCCCTTCTCTTGCATTTTTTTCATTCTAAAGGGTGTCCTATGTGCTCTCTGTATTTCAGTGGTCCAGTTCCAACCGGCGATGTCAGGAAAAGCTTTCTCAAATGTTTTGACTATAAACATCTTAGCATCCTGGCCCTCTGCCCCTTCCGGAATACCCAGGACTCTGAGGTTGTTCCTTCTTTGCCTGTTTTCAAGGTCCTCTAGCTTCCACTGGATGTCAATTGCTTGGGCTCCAAGAGTTTCCACTTTGGTCGTGGCTGCAGCCGCCTCGGCTTCAGTGGCGACCACCCTCTCCTCTAAATTTGAGACCCTGTCACCGACATTTACCCAGGCTTTAGAAAGCTTTCTAACCGCTGCTTTAATCTTTCTTATCGCCGCCTGGGATTTGATGCTGTCTGCCCGGGTTTCCTCTCTGTGAGCTGTTATTCCTTGGTGGATTGACTCCATCATCGTCATCATTGATAACTGTGTGGGCTCATTGCAGTTTACGTTGCATGACGCCGAGTTAAAATTCCCTTGAAGGGATGTTGTAGGAGAATGGTCCCAAGCCAGCGCATTATGGTCTCTTTGTGGTGGTGCATTTTTTATGATAGATGATGGTAACCCAGCTTCACTATCACTCTCTGTTTCCGGGTTGCTGCCATCGATATCTGAGCTATGTAGCTCATCATCCTCTTCTGACCAGTTGGCCTCCTCTGTGACAGAGAAGAAGCACTCGCTAGGGGTCTTCTCCTTTTCCATTTCTCTCTCACCTTGAACAACCCCAGAACAGATATTTTTAACTTTAGGATTGGCAGGTAGACCCCTATTTTTTTCGGAGCCCGTTGCAAAACTAGTACTGGTACCCTCTTTAAATGGATCAGCTGTAGATAAGCCTTCTTTAGTTAATGGAACTGCTGAGCCTTCTGTTGGAGAGAGGAGTATATCTTGTGAGGGCACTGACGAGGGTAGTAAGGTGATGGTCTCATTGTAGCTGGAAACACCGAGATCGCCAGACCCCAATCCGACATCTAGAGACTCTGAGTGCGTTATTACAGACTTGTCACCGCCTGCTATGTCATCCCTGGCAGCCTCCGATTGACATGCTTGAGGGATCTGTGGGTCTTTGCCTGGGTTTACCTTAAGAGTGCTGGCTGGTAATAGTGAAGGTCGATCGACGGACTCATATGTTACAGAAAGTTCAGGTTCAGGTTGCGGGGGTATTACAGCTAGTACTGATACCCCAGGATCCACAGCTTCTAGGACTGGCTCAATATCCTTCAGCTTTCTTTTTTTTTCATTCCGGTTCAGCATTTCAACCACGCTGACCGTTGCTGTGGCTGTAGCTTGCCGGGTTTTGATCTTAGGGGAATTTTGACCCACAGATGTCTGCAGCTTTGCCCGTCCTGACCCAGTTTCTGACGTTGCCCCATCTAGCCCAATGTTTGCACCATTGTCCATACTTGAGCTATTGACTGAATTGCCAGGTACGGGGGCACCATCCGCCCCACCCTTTTTCTTTGTCTTCTCAACAGTATTGACTTTAGGGGGCATAGATGCAACCACTATTAGCAGGGAGATCCCCTGCCTCACCTCAGCTGGTGTACTGCAACACGGAGTCTCTCCACTGCTCCGTAACGGGCCGCTGGATCTGCTCAGACTGCACCGTCTGACAGGTCTGCTGAAGCTGCAGCCACTTCCGCCTCACCTCGCTAGACCCGCCGGTCCTGGATGACTCCGCCTCCCGGCTCCGCGAGCTCCGCTAGGACCAGCTGAGCCGACACCCAACACCGCCACAGCTGTGGCCAGGAGCCTCGACAGAACCAAGCGGGGCAGCCCTCCGATACAAGTGCTTGAAGACATCAGACATCAGAGTCTCACCGGAGGTAGTTTTCCAGCCCCTTGTGCGCCGCTATGCTCCTACGGCGAATTACGTTTTGAAAACCTTTTAATTGTGTCTCGCCGGTGTCGCCAATACAACATAGGTTTCACGCATATCTTTGCGAGTCAAGCAGCCTCGAGATATATTTCCGTAGCCTTGTTTGTTTCTCTTTTGTGGATTCTGTGCTGCACCGGTCTTGCAGAGGAAGCATAGAATCAGTATTTTAACACCGCTGCCTTATCCTGCTTTGTCCCACTGTGTTCCGCTTTATTTGATTGATTGAGGGTCAGGTAGATCCATAAGGATTTTATGGTTCTTTACTTTGCTTTCCCTTCTCCAGTGGTACTTTTAGTTATTCCGTAGTTGTTCCGTTCTCCTATACAGGGAGAGAACCTGGATGCCGAGGTCACGTCAGAGAACATCATCCCATCCCTGCACTGCGTCCACTGCTGCCGCTCAGCCGCTGGTCACGGCCGCCATCTTGCCTCTCCTCCCTGATTTCAAAATTACACTCGTTGTTTTCTTAGTCAGAGGACAGACCGAACAAGAACCACACAGAAAATGCCCATTAGGAATAGTGGTTTTGTTCGTTCGCACTGTAGTAGATACACGAGTGTGAAGAAGTTTGGCCTTTAAATTACTGGGTCTTTTAAACGCAAACCTGGGCGGTGGCATTTTGAAGTCCTTGTTTGAGAAAAGAGACCAGTGTTTTCGGATCGATTGTCTGATCCTGGTTGCTACTGGGTCGAAAGTCATGACTACCGGAACACAATCATCCTTCTCTTTCACACTCTTCTCTAAGAGGACACTGCGTGGAGTACTGAGGGCTCTTTTCTTAGCTTGTTTAATTATTCTTGGCGGATAATTCCTCTGCTGCAACTTTGCTGTCAGTCCCTGGGATTGTTCCAAATAAGTTTCAGTGGTTGAACAGTTCCTTCTATAACGCAAGAACTGCCCTACTGGGAGATTATCCCTCAATGCTCTAGGATAGTATGCGTCATCAAGTAATAGTGAGTTTCTGTCTGTTGATTTTTGATGGACACGTGTGGTTATAGCCTCTTCTTTTGCTTCAATAACCAGGTCTAAATATATAGCGATGTTATGACTATAGGACCATGTAAATTTCAGACTATAATGACTGATTCACGCAGAAAAAATTCAGCATATTGAGATAAAGGTTCTAAAACAGACTGAATACCCGACACTATAGGTCGTCCAGGAGGGGGGCGGGTGGGCTTGTGTATTTTAGGAAGTATGTAGAAGGCAGGAGTTCTGGGATTTTCATTAACCAAGAACTCTGCCTCCCTCACCGAAATCCACTTATTTTCTTTAGCTCTACCCACCATCTCCCATATGATCTTAAGAAGCTCTTGGGACGGATCATGGCTGAGGGGCCGATAGTTGGTGCGTACTACCAACAGTCTCATGACCTCAGTATCATAATCTTTAGAGTTCAGCACAACCACTGCCCCACCCTTATTGGCTGACTTAATAGTCAGGGAGTGGTTGCCCTGTAAACTCTTCACAGCATTCCAATCATCCTTAGTCATGTTTTTATACTTTGAAGAGTTATTTTCTATTTCAAATCTAGCAATGTCCTGCAGTACTTTAGTTTCAAAAACTGCCACTTCGGGACCCACTGCAGTCGCAGGAGGTGAGAATGATGATGGTCTCTTTAGATTTGTGCCAAAGGTTCTGAGACTTTCTTGTGGTTTATTGGCAAAAAAAGAAAAATCAATTTTATCCTCCACATAGTCTCATGGAATTCTACCCTACATTTGAATGAGTCATGTGTAGGTGTAGGGACGAAACCAAGGCCCTTGTTTAGGACCTTCTCTTCACTCGCAGTAAGGATGTGGTCCGATAAATTGACCACAATACTGCTGCTTACGTCTGATTCCGTCCCTGACTCTGAGTTACTCTGGGGGAGAAGGATTGCCATTGTGGAGGCTGGTTGCCCCTGCCTCAGAAAGACTTAAAAGGATCCCGTGTTATATTGAGATTGTTGGTGCAATAATAAGCGTGATGTGCACCTTTCAATATGTTGTTGGTTTTTAAAAAAATTCTGTTTCATGTTTCCCTTGGGGTTTCGTTGTAGATTGATAAAACAATTGAAGGGTCAATCAAAAAGAGGACTCACATGAGGAGTTCGCTACGCCAATATTGTTCCTCTCAAGCTGGTATGATAAATATGAGCTGATTGAGGGTAACTATCACGTTTTGGGAACTCCAAAATATGTATTCTTAATAGGGCAAAGTGGGTGTGTGTGTTTTTAACAGAAGTGTTTTCTCTCATAACTTTTCAATTGACAGTCTACAGGAATGAAGTGTCCAACACTGGTGCTGTGACAAAGTGTCTAGCCCTGCAGAACTTGCCGAAAATTTTGTGGCAGAGAAACATGTTGGCATTGGGTATTGGTATGCAAGGATAGCTACCAGCCTTTTTAACTTGACAGATCACACTTAAAAATTAATAATAAAATTGTGGATGAAGTTTGTCTGCCAATTTTAATCACTTTTCGTCACTAAGTGGAGTGTGATTGCTTATCACTCCACTGCACTTCACGATTTCCTCTGTTAGGACACTTTCCTTTTCTTTTCTGGGACAAAAATTACTGCCTATGATGAGAAAAGGGGCCTTATCTGGTGAGTACCTGCCAGTTACCTCGTTGGTGGTGCGCCTGTGAGGGGTCATTTTGTCCTCTGCACTTTCTTCACTGATGTAGATGCACTGAATAAATTGTATTTCAGTCACCGTGTATATTTCTCGAAGACTGTCCGTCGAAAACGGTGGGAGGCCGTTGGGAACCCCAAAGTTGCGCAATATCCCTTTGGGCAATCATGTTCCCAAGTGCCGCCCACCGGGCCTGGGCAACGTTGTAGTCATTCAGCTCCCACACATTCAACAAACATCTTCGAGCCTCAGGCAACAGAGCGACCCTGGTGACACACTCCATTACAGCATGCACGCGGTGCCAATACGTCGCGACATCACAGCACTCCCAAAGGATATCAAGGAAGGTGGCACTCATTCCACAACCGCGCCTACACAACCCATTCGAAGAAAAACCCATAGCAACCAAACGAGGACCCGTCACATATACGCGGTGAAGAATTTTGACCTGGACAAGACGGAGACGGGCCGGAATGGCGACCTCTTTCGGGGAGGATAGTGCGGACTGCCAGTCCTCGTCGTCCGATTCCAACCCGTCTCCAGTCCAGGCCTCCCTAAGACGCACAAGGAGATCCGCCCGATTGTTGATTAATTTCTTATAAATCAAGGAAATCGTACTATCGGGCAGATGACCATCGAGTGTACGGTCCTCAAGCTGGGAAGATTCAGGGACCGTGGTACCGGCCGTGAAGACCGACAGCAAAGCGTGACGCACCTGTGCATATCTGAAGAACTCCCGCTCACTTAACTCATACTCACTCTGAAGCACCGCGAAGGATTTGACCGCACCTTTCACCCAAAGATCACTCACTCTACTAATGCCAATCGTGTCCCAGTTCTCGAAACCTTTCGTCGTCCAGAGGCATCCCAATCGTTCCGAAGCAAACAAAGGGGTCGCTCGCGTCAGTCGATCATTCCACCCCATAGGCACATTGGCATCCTTCCACACACGCACTGCAATCTTAGTGCCTGTGTACTTTATTATTTGTCCCTGCATTCCTTTCTCTCTATCATCCCATCAATGGTCCTGCCGTATGCCTGCGGTTGTGCTCTTCCACCAGTTTTGATTGAGGCTGTGCTAGTTATTTGGTTATTTAACAATTCGTGCCATGGCTGTATTCGAAATGTGGCATAATCCTCCTGCGATTCCACTCTTTGGAATTCCCTGTAACTTTTTCATTATTCTCTCAATCACTCAGTTATCCTACTTGTAGCTTCTGATTTGCTAATGCCTAAAATTGTCATTTTTTCCCTCACCTCACTGTGTGTTTTTTACCTTTCAGTTTTTGGAAAGGACCAAGGAGACCCATGCTCTTGGAAGACCTGGAACAGTTGAGGAAGTTGCCCAAGCCATCGCATTCCTTGCATCGGATGCTGCATCAAATATAACCGGTGTCACTTTACCAGTGGATGGTGGGCGTCATGCCATGTGTCCACGATGATGACTGTTGAAAGCTACATACCAGCTGTGTTTATGTTGACAAGTCAGAAAGTAATAGCACATCAAATGTAGATAAAATACTTGGAAATATTTTGGACAGAATGAGCGATAGGGAGCATTTTTGCTTTGGGGTATCTGTAATTATTCCAGACTCCGGCAATGGTTGTGGTGGATACTGAATCTCTACTCTGTAAAAGAGAGATGGATGGTCCTAGTGTCTAAGTTTCTTGCTTTGGAAACAACATTGTGATTCTGGGCACATGAAATTGAAAGTGTGTAATGTTGATATGTCTGCGGCAGGGTCTGATTTATCGCCAATTTCCTCCACTACTGATCTGTGTAACCATTCTGCACCCTATGAACTAATAGATCTGAAGGTCATATATAACGCTGTCACTGTGTACAATGTTTTCCATAGATATGCTTCCCTTGCAGATAAATAAAAAAATATTTTTAAGGCTTTTATTGCAGTCTGTGCATAATAATGGGAGTGGTATTGCGAAGCAGCTTTTTTATGACTCTGCATATACAGAGTAGAGCAAACCATCAGTCTGCATCTGTTTCTACTCTTTCGGCTCTATTTACAGCTTCTTTTTAGTTTGCAGTTTAGTTTTCGCTGTCAAAGGTTTTGCAGAGATAGAATAGCAATGTTTGAAAAGATGTTTTTTTCCACAAGATATCTTTTTGTCAGCCTCTTTATAGATGTTTTGAATAAACGAATTTCCATGCACTCCTATATATACACGTGTTGGATTAGTCCCTCTCTGCAGGGTCACCCCCAAGCTTTTTGCCTTCACCCTCCTGTTTTCTGAAATTCTTTTGTTGCCCTTAGGACTCTCTGCACTTTACCGCTGCTAATCAGTGCTAAAGTGCTTCTGCTCTTTCCCTAATGGTAAAATTGGCGTACACCTGATTGGCACATTTAATTTTCTTGCACGACCCTAGTATATGCTACTCCATGTACCAGGGGCCTGTAAATTAAATACTAGTAGTGAGCCTGCAGCACTCGTACCACCCACTAAACCTGCACTTTAAAACCTGTCTCAGGATTGCATTACAGCATGTAGTGCAGTTTTAACCCCTTAAGCTCTGCAGTCGGCCAACGGTCGTCACGAGCGCTACCTCCCCAGTGCTGCGCACGACCGTTGGCCGACAGGCCAGCGCTCGTTATTCGAACGTTCAGCACTGAGTGCTGAACGTTCGAAGCAGCTAAGGTGCTAAACTACCAATCCGACCTGGCAAACACATACATCAATCTAGTCATAGTCAGCCAAGTCTGCTCAAAGTCACAACAAACATATCAAAACAATCTATGTAGTAGAGAGCCTCAGATGTTGGCCTTATTCCAATATACACATATATTGAACCTGATTAGGAGCATCTGGAAGAGTTTCTATAGGAAAGTGAAAAACCTTATTAGGTGATGGAACATGAACAAGACAGAAATACATTGTGTACTACATATCATTTTCTGCTATAATTCCCCAGGTGCAAAATCCAGTTTGCAGAGAAGATATTCCCTTTGTATGAGATACTAATAGGATATCTTCCTCAGGTTTGTTATCATCTCTAAGTTTGACATTTCAGTCAACCAAGATTTGATTTTTTGTCATAGGGTTAACTTTTAATTGTTAAGAAGTTGCTTTTTATGTGCCATCATGAGGCAAGCTCATTAAGGTAATCATCTGAGGGTTCATCTTGATGCCTGACCATATAACTGTGAACATATTTCAGAAACTCCAGTTCATTTGTCTTTTGCTTAAATACAAATTGCAAGCATGGTGGTTACATTGGCCATAGGTTTATGTCATTCCTCACGATTACAGTTTTGCCGTAAACAGGATTTTATAATTTTCTCGCGACTCTAGTGCTCTTGCATTATATAAGAGATAAAGTACACACTTTCGTATATTACAAGGCTGTTGCAAGTCACCAAGGACTTATGTTACCATATTGAGAAACAAGACCGAGTTCCTTTACAAGGTAATGTCACTGAAGTGACTTACATCTCCCTAAAATGCATGGCAGGTGGTATGCTATGCTATGCTATGCTATGGGCACTTATAATGCGCA
This sequence comes from Lissotriton vulgaris, assembly GCF_964263255.1. Classification (NCBI taxonomy): domain Eukaryota; kingdom Metazoa; phylum Chordata; class Amphibia; order Caudata; family Salamandridae; genus Lissotriton; species Lissotriton vulgaris. The sequence goes on along the minus strand of NC_141695.1, from coordinate 1,296,946,042 downwards.
CAGATGCTCCAGCAAAGGAGCGTCCCGGCGCACGACAAGGTAGAACACAACACCGCTAAATGCACAGAATTAAAAAGGGGAACAGCTGCGGGACAACATTAAAATAAGAAGGTTTTAATGGCCTTACGGAACAACAACAGATCCTCCAACAAACGGATCTCTACAGGAAGAGAGTTCCAAATAGCTGCCGCTCTCACTCGAAAAGATCGGCCCCCAGCTCGGCTAAGCTTGAACCGGGGGACCACAGCGAGAGCTTGGCCAAAGGATCTAAGAGAGCGTGTCGGAGTATAGAGAGACAGGAGGTTGGTGAGGATCTGGGGAGCAGAACCTTTCAAGATTTTAAAGGCCAGACATAAGACCTTGAAATGAATTCTCATCTTGACCGGCAGCCAGTGCAAGGATCGTAGAGTGTTAGAAACGGAGCAAAACCTTGGCAGGCCAACTACCGCTCTGGCTGCAGCGTTTTGAACACGCAGCAAGCGAGTGATTTCTGCCTGGTTGGCCCCCATCAGGAGAGAACTGGCGTAATCAAGCCGGGAGATCACCATCCCCTGAATCACCAACTGCCTGGTCGAGGCATCGAAAAATTTGAGGACAGGTCTTAAGCCTCGAAGAACACCAAAACAGCAGGCCGCAGTTCTCTTTGTATGGCCAACAAAGCTGAGGGTGGGGTCCAGCCAGACTCCCAGGTTTCTTAATTCCGTGACCGGAGTCGGGGACGGCCCAAGTTCCGGAGGCCACCACCTGTCCCCCCAGAGTTCCGCTTTCTTACTGACAATCATGATTTCAGTCTTTTTTGCGTTAAGCTGGAGACAGTTGGCATTCATCCAACCAGCCACCGCCCTCAGTCCACTCTGGAACCTAGGGGCATCCTGCTCAGCATCCCCGCTGATAGTAACCGCTAGCTGAGTGTCGTCAGCCTATGAGACCATAGTCATGCCCCACTGCTTGACGACATCAGCCAACGGTCTCACGTATAGATTGAATAACGTGGGACTCAGCGAGGATCCCTGCGGGACCCCCATGCCCAGAGGATGGAATTTGGACTGGTGAGGTGGGATGGCCACGCAAAAAGAACGATTGTCGAGAAAGGAGCGGAACCACTGCAGAGCGAGCCCATCGATGCCAATCTCCTCCAGGCGATGCAGAAGAATACGGTGAGAGACGGTGTCAAAGGCGGCGCTCAGATCTAATAATACAAGCGCCGCCGTCTGACCTGCATCCAACACCGCACGCAAATGCTCCACCATGGCGAGGAGGGCTGTCTCCGTGCTGTGACCAGCACGGAAACCGTTCTGCGTGGGGTCCAGGACATTGGCCCGAATAAGATGGTCTGAAAGGGCCAGATTGACGTGTGCCTCCGCAACTTTCGCCGGCCAGGGGAGCAATGAAATAGGACGGTAGTTCTCCGGTTTTAGTGGATCCAACGAAGGCTTCTTCAGGATTGGAGAAACCACCCCCTGCTTCCTTTTGGCTGGAACCATGCCCGAGGCCAGTGAGAGGTTAATCAGGGAGCACACCGTGGAGCGTCCCAAAAAAGACTGGTCTCTAAAAAGGGCAGGTCTTAACGGATCCGAAGGGGAGCCGGACTTGATTTGCTGGGCCAATTTGTTGAACCCCTCAGGAAGTAACGGGGGAAGAGAGTGCAGGATGGTATGGCCTTGAATGCAATCTGGGGCTCCTGGAGATGGTCCAATACTAGGGAAAGCCTGATAGATAATCTGGACTTTCTCTAGGAAAAAGGATGCCAGGGCCTCGCAGTGAGAGGTGGAACAGGCTTTCAAGGAGGAGATCCTTTTCGCCAAAAGGTCTTTAAGGACTTTAAAGATGGTTTTAGACGGGTTCGGACTGTTGCGAAATTCCGAGGAATAGAACGCCGCGCGATCTCTACAAATGGCTCGATGGTAAAGCTTAACAGAAGCAAGATACGCGGCTTTCTTATCAGCCTCGTAGGACTTGCGCCATTGTCTTTCCGCCCTTCTGCAGGTACCTTTCAAAGCCCGTAAGGCACTATTGTACCATGGGCTCGACTCTCTAGAGCTAAATTTGCTCAAGGTAATGGGAATCAGAGAGTCGAGCGCCCTGGTAATCCACCGGCAGAAATGGTCGTAGCCCGTTTCCACTTTATCACGTGGAAACGGGCTACGACGTATACGTATTTTATTCCTAATAATATATAACCACACCATTGCCCTTCCCCCAAACCACTTAAATCCTTGGTGTCTTTCTATTTCATATGGAAGAGATATTATAGTTGCAGATATGAAGGATAAAAGCAAGATCTACTGTGAAATTAAACACATAAAGAGCATTTTTTGTTTAAAAAGATATAAGAATCTGTGTAATTTAAGTCAGATTAAAAATTGATAGGCACACAATGTGTAGATAAAGGCAGATATTTTCGATTTTTCTGCAGCGAACTTTGTTGTGCAAAAAATAGCCTGTTCCCATAAATATTTTTGTATTTGCTCTTTGAAGTTCGTTCTAGAAAAAATATCAGAATCATGCAATGCCGGTTTTAGTTTTTGCTGCTTTGTTTAAATACAACTGTAATGATGCTCTGTGACCTGCCGTTCAACTTGGCTGCTGACTGTGACAGCAACATTATGACATCACAACTGAGCTCTTATAACTTATTACGGTTGAGAAGCTACGTCATTTCATTTTTAAAGATGATGAAAGTTGTTACAAGTCACCTGTAATAAGGAAGTTAGAGACAGGCTTATATGCAGCAATGACAGGTGTCTTATAATCTACTATATCATATGGGCATGTTGGAACGATGCTTATTCTCAAATCAAAAAGCAATCTCTTTTTTTCTTGCCAAGTGTGGCTTTATGGAGGCCGTGTAGATTTTTTGGTAAACCTCTATGAGAAATCAATGAGATGAGTTATCTATTGCATGAATACATTGATAATGGTTTGCCTGGATTGTGCAATTCAAATCTAGACAAGTTGCTTCTTTGTGCACTGGAAAATATAGCCTAAAGTGCCATGTGGACAATGTGATGTGGAGATCTGTGCCTTCATGGCCTCGTTTCCAAGAGAAAGAGACTTCTTTAAGGATCACACTGGTGATCATTCTGTAGGCCTTATTAACTCACGCCCGCATAGATCGACCAGAGGAAAAGTAACTGAAGCACAGATGTCAGCCCTTGCAGGGGGTCAGTTTAGATTTAAGATTAAGTAAGCGGGCCAGTTTAAGAGATTCTGAATGTTTTTGGCAATGTAGTCTCCGGATATGGTAGTCGCTCTGGGCTTATCAAGCATAACCAGTGATTGTCAGGATAGCCCTCCTTGTGAGAGGATCTTAAGACATTCTTGAAGTTGGACTTTGAATACAGTGATATTCAAAGGCTGGGCAGGGGCGATGGATAAAGTTGAGTATTGGAAAAAGCATGGTTCTTTTAATTGGAAGTGCCAAAATGCTAAATTCTGTAGTCGATTCAGAAAAGGGGGTGGTGATGAACAGAGTGTCTGAATTAAGCAGACCACTCTTATCCAGTCCAAAGATCAGGGCTTGATCCATCACCGTTATTTATCTCACTGCACCATCCCAGCTCAGAACCTGGCTATATGCAAATCAGTCTGTCCCTGGCCCAGTGCATCATGGGAACAGGGCAGACTAAACTACCAAGCCAATTCGTCACCAGAAAGGAGACAAGCTACCGGGGACCGGTTTCTGGCATTTCAGCCTTCTTCGGCCCGGCTTTCTTGAATCCTGATGGTGCAGTGAGACAGGGACTCATGTCTGAGTATACCCTGCCACACCTATAGTGGCCAAAAACGATTCAGAAAAGGGGGTGGTGATGAACAGAGTGTCTGAATTAAGCAGACCACTCTTACCCAGTCCAAAGATCAGGGCTTGATCCATCACCGTTATTTATCTCACTGCACCATCCCAGCTCAGAACCTGGCTATATGCAAATCAGTCTGTCCCTGGCCCAGTGCATCATGGGAACAGGGCAGACTAAACTACCAAGCCAATTCGTCACCAGAAAGGAGACAAGCTACCGGGGACCGGTTTCTGGCATTTCAGCCTTCTTCGGCCCGGCTTGCTTGAATCCTGATGGTGCAGTGAGAAAGGGACTCATGTCTGAGTATACCCTGCCACACCTATAGTGGCCAAAAACGATTCAGAAAAGGGGGTGGTGATGAACAGAGTGTCTGAATTAAGCAGACCACTCTTACCCAGTCCAAAGATCAGGGTTTGATCCATCACCGTTATTTATCTCACTGCACCATCCCAGCTCAGAACCTGGCTATATGCAAATCAGTCTGTCCCTGGCCCAGTGCATCATGGGAACCGGGCAGACTAAACTACCAAGCCAATTCGTCACCAGAAAGGAGACAAGCTACCGGGGACCGGTTTCTGGCATTTCAGCCTTCTTCGGCCCGGCTTGCTTGAATCCTGATGGGGCAGTGAGAAAGGGACTCATGTCCGAGTATACCCTGCCACACCTATAGTGGCCAAAAACGATTCAGAAAAGGGGGTGGTGATGAACAGAGTGTCTGAATTAAGCAGACCACTCTTACCCAGTCCAAAGATCAGGGCTTGATCCATCACCGTTATTTATCTCACTGCACCATCCCAGCTCAGACCCTGGCTATATGCAAATCAGTCTGTCCCTGGCCCAGTGCATCATGGGAACAGGGCAGACTAAACTACCAAGCCAATTCGTCACCAGAAAGGAGACAAGCTACCGGGGACCGGTTTCTGGCATTTCAGCCTTCTTCGGCCCGGCTTGCTTGAATCCTGATGGTGCAGTGAGAAAGGGACTCATGTCTGAGTATACCCTGCCACACCTATAGTGGCCAAAAACGATTCAGAAAAGGGGGTGGTGATGAACAGAGTGTCTGAATTAAGCAGACCACTCTTACCCAGTCCAAAGATCAGGGCTTGATCCATCACCGTTATTTATCTCACTGCACCATCCCAGCTCAGAACCTGGCTATATGCAAATCAGTCTATCCCTGGCCCAGTGCATCATGGGAACAGGGCAGACTAAACTACCAAGCCAATTTGTCACCAGAAAGGAGACAAGCTACCGGGGACCGGTTTCTGGCATTTCAGCCTTCTTCGGCCCGGCTTGCTTGAATCCTGATGGTGCAGTGAGAAAGGGACTCATGTCTGAGTATACCCTGCCACACCTATAGTGACCAAAAACGATTCAGAAAAGGGGGTGGTGATGAATAGAGTGTCTGAATTAAGCAGACCACTCTTACCCAGTCCAAAGATCAGGGCTTGATCCATCACCGTTATTTATCTCACTGCACCATCCCAGCTCAGAACCTGGCTATATGCAAATCAGTCTGTCCCTGGCCCAGTGCATCATGGGAACAGGGCAGACTAAACTACCAAGCCAATTCGTCACCAGAAAGGAGACAAGCTACCGGGGACCGGTTTCTGGCATTTCAGCCTTCTTCGGCCCGGCTTGCTTGAATCCTGATGGTGCAGTGAGAAAGGGACTCATGTCTGAGTATACCCTGCCACACCTATAGTGGCCAAAAACGATTCAGAAAAGGGGGTGGTGATGAACAGAGTGTCTGAATTAAGCAGACCACTCTTACCCAGTCCAAAGATCAGGGCTTGATCCATCACCGTTATTTATCTCACTGCACCATCCCAGCTCAGAACCTGGCTATATGCAAATCAGTCTGTCCCTGGCCCAGTGCATCATGGGAACAGGGCAGACTAAACTACCAAGCCAATTCGTCACCAGAAAGGAGACAAGCTACCGGGACCGGTTTCTGGCATTTCAGCCTTCTTCGGCCCGGCTTGCTTGAATCCTGATGGTGCAGTGAGAAAGGGACTCATGTCTGAGTATACCCTGCCACACCTATAGTGGCCAAAAACGATTCAGAAAAGGGGGTGGTGATGAACAGAGTGTCTGAATTAAGCAGACCACTCTTACCCAGTCCAAAGATCAGGGCTTGATCCATCACCGTTATTTATCTCACTGCACCATCCCAGCTCAGAACCTGGCTATATGCAAATCAGTCTGTCCCTGGCCCAGTGCATCATGGGAACAGGGCAGACTAAACTACCAAGCCAATTCGTCACCAGAAAGGAGACAAGCTACCGGGGACCGGTTTCTGGCATTTCAGCCTTCTTCGGCCCGGCTTGCTTGAATCCTGATGGTGCAGTGAGAAAGGGACTCATGTCTGAGTATACCCTGCCACACCTATAGTGGCCAAAAACGATTCAGAAAAGGGGGTGGTGATGAACAGAGTGTCTGAATTAAGCAGACCACTCTTACCCAGTCCAAAGATCAGTGCTTGATCCATCACCGTTATTTATCTCACTGCACCATCCCAGCTCAGAACCTGGCTATATGCAAATCAGTCTGTCCCTGGCCCAGTGCATCATGGGAACAGGGCAGACTAAACTACCAAGCCAATTCGTCACCAGAAAGGAGACAAGCTACCGGGGACCGGTTTCTGGCATTTCAGCCTTCTTCGGCCCGGCTTGCTTGAATCCTGATGGTGCAGTGAGAAAGGGACTCATGTCTGAGTATACCCTGCCACACCTATAGTGGCCAAAAACGATTCAGAAAAGGGGGTGGTGATGAACAGAGTGTCTGAATTAAGCAGACCACTCTTACCCAGTCCAAAGATCAGGGCTTGATCCATCACCGTTATTTATCTCACTGCACCATCCCAGCTCAGAACCTGGCTATATGCAAATCAGTCTGTCCCTGGCCCAGTGCATCATGGGAACAGGGCAGACTAAACTACCAAGCCAATTCGTCACCAGAAAGGAGACAAGCTACCGGGGACCGGTTTCTGGCATTTCAGCCTTCTTCGGCCCGGCTTGCTTGAATCCTGATGGTGCAGTGAGAAAGGGACTCATGTCTGAGTATACCCTGCCACACCTATAGTGGCCAAAAACGATTCAGAAAAGGGGGTGGTGATGAACAGAGTGTCTGAATTAAGCAGACCACTCTTACCCAGTCCAAAGATCAGGGCTTGATCCATCACCGTTATTTATCTCACTGCACCATCCCAGCTCAGAACCTGGCTATATGCAAATCAGTCTGTCCCTGGCCCAGTGCATCATGGGAACAGGGCAGACTAAACTACCAAGCCAATTCGTCATCAGAAAGGAGACAAGCTACCGGGGACCGGTTTCTGGCATTTCAGCCTTATCTTCGGCCCGGCTTGCTTGAATCCTGATGGTGCAGTGAGAAAGGGACTCATGTCTGAGTATACCCTGCCACACCTATAGTGGCCAAAAACGATTCAGAAAAGGGGGTGGTGATGAACAGAGTGTCTGAATTAAGCAGGCCACTCTTACCCAGTCCAAAGATCAGGGCTTGATCCATCACCGTTATTTATCTCACTGCACCATCCCAGCTCAGAACCTGGCTATATGCAAATCAGTCTGTCCCTGGCCCAGTGCATCATGGGAACAGGGCAGACTAAACTACCAAGCCAATTCGTCACCAGAAAGGAGACAAGCTACCGGGGACCGGTTTCTGGCATTTCAGCCTTCTTCGGCCCGGCTTGCTTGAATCCTGATGGTGCAGTGAGAAAGGGACTCATGTCTGAGTATACCCTGCCACACCTATAGTGGCCAAAAACGATTCAAGCAAACCGGGCCGAAGACGGCTGTAATGCCTGAAACCGGTCCCCGGGAGCTTGTTTCCTTCCCAGTGTAAGAATTGGCTTTTGTAGTTTGGTTTGCCCTGTTCCCATCATGCACTGGGACAGGAACAGACTAATTTGCATACAGCCAGGTTCTGAAACTGGGATGGTGCAGTGAGCTAAAAAACGGTGTTGGATCTAGCCCTGATCTCTTGACTGGGTGAGAGCTTTCTGCTTAATTCAGAGACTCTGTCCCTCACCACCCCTTGTTGTAAATATTTTTGTCCACCCTAAGCGTGGAAGGGTATTCTCAGATGTGAGGCCCTTGCTCATTGCACCATCAGGATTCAAGCAAACCGGGCCGAAGACGGCTGTAATGCCAGAAACCGGTCCCCGGGAGCTTGTTTCCTTCCCAGTGTAAGAATTGGCTTTTGTAGTTTGGTTTGCCCTGTTCCCATCATGCACTGGGACAGGAACAGACTAATTTGCATACAGCCAGGTTCTGAAACTGGGATGGTGCAGTGAGCTAAAAAACGGTGTTGGATCTAGCCCTGATCTCTTGACTGGGTGAGAGCTTTCTGCTTAATTCAGAGACTCTGTCCCTCACCACCCCTTGTTGTAAATATTTTTGTCCACCCTAAGCGTGGAAGGGTATTCTCAGATGTGAGACCCTTGCTCATTGCACCATCAGGATTCAAGCAAACCGGGCCGAAGACGGCTGTAATGCCAGAAACCGGTCCCCGGGAGCTTGTTTCCTTCCCAGTGTAAGAATTGGCTTTTGTAGTTTGGTTTGCCCTGTTCCCATCATGCACTGGGACAGGAACAGACTAATTTGCATACAGCCAGGTTCTGAAACTGGGATGGTGCAGTGAGCTAAAAAACGGTGTTGGATCTAGCCCTGATCTCTTGACTGGGTGAGAGCTTTCTGCTTAATTCAGAGACTCTGTCCCTCACCACCCCTTTTTGTAAATAAATTCTGTAGTCGGGCAAAAGGAAGTGGTTTGCTCTTGAAGATCTGCTGGAATTGTAACCTTGATTAATTTGTATGATGATGGTAGAGCTACTTTTGAAGGCGAAGCACAGTTTCCGTTTGGATGGATTCGGGCGATGTGAGTCTTCAATTATTCATAGTCAGGAGATATGGCATAGAGAATCTTATACCGCCCTGAATCAGCCAATAAGTCTGAGATTAATGTGGTAATGCATGCAGTCAGTGTAAGCGCATTAAATCCAGACAAAGAAATGAAAGGTGGTCTCTACTGAAGGCTATAAACTGTTATAGAACTGTAAGGCCAAGTACAGAATAGTTGTCCTCCGACAAAAAATACAGTTTCAATCATAGATTTTAGGCATGCACTATAAACCATGAAACCAATGTGAAATATAAGATATGGTTCATAAGTCATAAAACCCCTAGTTTACATAAAGGCATAGTCAGGTGCTGAGAATGCTTTAGCTCAGCGCAGACAACATATAACATACAGAGAACACGCCTCATCATCACTTACAGGTTCTTCAGCAAATGGATACGCTGTACTAGCGGAAAATATCCAGAGGTCAGTTGAGGCGCTACAGCGTCCTGTCTGATTCTCTAAGCCCAGTCTCAACCATATGCCCTCTAAGACCCGTCCCTAAAAGTTATATGGGGAAAATGTTTTCCAAAGAGCTCCCTTCTAACAACCATTTTCATCACTAAGGGATCATTATGTGATAGTAAGATTATGCTTGCCTCATCGTGCACTGGTATGAAGATAGTTTCACCGGTATGTTGACATTGCCCATTACCTGGTCTTGAGAGGCGTTTCCTCCTCCTCGAAAAAACCCTGGGAAGGTTTAGTCTAATGCATCATTTTCATAGAACCTTCCTAGTAGGGGTTCATTACATCCATAAATCACATTAACCTATTTAAAAAGTTGCTCTGTGCCAAATTAAAAGATGTTATAAAAAAAGACTATTTTTCTATCAAACACATTTTTACGAAATGAGAAAAATAGAAGAATCCTCAAACCAGACTAATTAGTAGGAGTCTATCTTATCTTTTTATTTTTCCCCTTAGCCCAATATTTCCACATGGGGGCGAGGTTACTGTTTTTTGCTGTTTGCGTCGGAAAAGGACACAGATTTGGTCGCTACATAAAGTCTTTCTTTGAATTATTTTTTTTCCCCTGTTTTTTTGTGATTTGTTTTATTTATGCCTGGGCCCAGCAGATGGTTTTGTGGCACAATGTGTTCCCCCAGGTATCCCCTTTCCTCTTCTGAGCAGGTTCAAGTTGTATCTTTGGTGGAAGGTTTGCAGGCTGGTGAGTGTCCTGCTGAGTTAGTGTTTATCTGTCTTCATTTTCTGCCTCTTTGAGGACTTGCTGAGCACGGTTAGGTCTTTTTGAATGCCATCTGACTGATTTGGATTGTTACCCCGCCGGGGAAGGGCAGGAATGCGAATGGTTTGGTCTGGTCTTTTGATAGCGGATGCTAATGGTTCAGTCATAACTGGCTGCCTTGCAATCTGTTTAAACAAAAGTCCAGTTGAGCATACTCTGTCATGTGTATTTTGTTGCATGATGATACACAAAGTGTGCAGAGAAGTGGCATTATCTGGAACCTCATTTAGATGTTAAAAAGTGCCTCTTCACTCTCTAGAAGAGAGTCTCAAAAGATGATTAGTGGTGTTGTGACTACTGCTCTCTAGGAGATGGAACCGTATTCAAAACACAGCAGAATTGAAGAAGGGAACCTTAAGAACCCCATGGATCCCTTACCTAAGGGGACATTTGTCCAAGGAATGATCGAACCACAACCTGTCCCTAAGGACATATTTAGCCAGTACTAGAGGAATTCCTCTGGTGCCTTGCCCTTCCACAAGTCTGTTTGGGCTGTTTTACCTAAGAAAGGGAACAATGGAGAGTGCTCTCTTTTTCCCCACTTCCTGCTTAAGAAGGAGAATTCGTATTGGTTTAAGGCTGAATTTTCTCCATCCGCTAAGCAAATTCTCTTCAAGAAAGCTTGGTGGTGGGGTTCTTCCATTGCTTCAGGCCTCGCACAAGTACCTAGTGCATCATAAGATGGAGGTTTGCTTATAGCGTTCCTTTTCTACAATGAATTTAAGGATCATAGGGTGCCTATGCTTCTCAAGCACTGTTAAAAGATTCCAAGGACCTCTATGATGCCATGCAGGAGCGGGTGGATTATCGCCTAGTGAAGATGGAACAAGTCATACGATCATGTCAGATGACACATACAATGAGCTGCGGTCTGTTGCAGTTGTTACGGGTGCTTCCTCTTCAGCAGAAGTCGCCTGTAGATGAGAACGTAGAATTCAGATGCAACTCAATGTGCTTTCATCACCTATCTAAATTTTCTGGGGCCCACTCATTTAGGTCCTGGCTTGACTGATCTGGTTCGACAAACAGAAAAAGAAAAGTATGTGCTTCAGTGGAGTGTTGAAACTTTTCACCCACTCATCCCCAGTCAAGAGAGCTGGGTTTAATCCATCATTCTTTTGCTCACTATGCCACCTAGTTTAGACCCAGCCATATGCAAATCAGTCTTGACCCTGCTCTTCTTGGGAACAGTACAACCCGAACTGTCAGGCCAGGTCCTCCCTGGACCGAAAACAACGATCTTGGGACCGGTTTTGGGGTATTACCCCTCATCAGCCAGGCTAGCTTGAATCCAGTGGCACAGCGAGCAAGGGAACTACTTTTTGGCCATACCATTGACCACTTAGGGCACACATAGCAAGACGATGGATGGATTGTTGAAACTTTTCAACCACGCACCCCCAGTCAAGAGATCTGGGTTAAATCCATCGTACTAACTATGCCCAAGACGCTTGTTTCGGGTCCATGGAGGACCTGGCTTGGCAGTTCGGGCAGGACTGTTCGCATGAAGAGCAGGGTCAAGACTGATTTGCATATGAGAATTGGAGAAGTGTGGCTCAATGGTTAGAGCGGCAGACCCTGATGCAGAAGTCTGGCCCGGGACCAGGGTTCAATCCCAGGGTTCAATTCCCGCCTCGGCGGGTCTTGGGCTCAATTTCCTCTGACCTGTTAATTCTCGCCTCGATGCCTATTCTAATCATGGGTCCCACTCTGCAACTCTGGGCAATAGCTTGCTTAATCTCCACAACGGCCCCAACAACGCTAGGATGCCTGGCTTCACCTTCGGGGTGCCCAGGGGTAGGCACTTCACTGGGAAAGGCCAGGATGGGTTCCTCAGCGGTATTCGTACAAGCGCCCAGATGCCTCCGGGTAGTCGTGCGCTATACAAGTACCTCTACATTCACATTACATTCACTACATTCACATTACATATGACTGTGTCCAAACTGGGATGACATGACGAGCAAATAAACTATGGAGTAATCCCCGATCGTTGTGACCGAGTATGAATGTTTGCATTAATCAGTAATCAGTCCATCATTTGTCCTTTTTGCTTCTACATGAATTGGCCCTTGGCACCTCATTGTTCTTTTATCTTCAAACTGCACCCTCAGCTAAAGTAATGCTAACAGCCACAATGTCCCTATCTTGGGTGGAGTTGTGGTACGAGGCCTCCTTCATGGTGGTGATCAGTGTCTCCCCAGTGCAACCAGTGAGAGGTTGGTTGCACTGTTTCTCCTGAAGGGGTGATGTTAAGGTTCAGTAGATTAAGTTAAGCCATGTTCTGGGGTTGAAATATCACGAGTTTTAATCAAAGCCAAAGGCCCCCCATTTGCCATTTAATAATATTCAATTCGGTTTTTTTTTTCAAAATTTGAACGTTGTTTATGTATATTTTAGCACTCCAAAATATTATAGCACTCAAATGAAATTCGTGTTTTATAAAAAGCACAAACAGATATGACATACTATCATTCTATACAGCAAAATACTACATACAGTGTAGTTACATATCACAAGTCATTTAAATACATAAAACAATGACACACATAGAAATGTCAGAGTTGAGGAGTGTCCAGGATAATAAACAGGAAAAAATTGGATGTATACCAATTTACTCTTCGTATAAGCATAAACACTCAACAGCATCCCTCAAGCGAGGAGGGGGAGAAACATTCACAAAGCTTTTTCCACCTTAAAAACGCATATTCATTATTTGTCAGTACTTTCTCCGGGATTAATTTGAGTTTCAAAAAGAGGGAAACTCCTCCATACGTCGCTCAATAAATAACACGTTTCAACCTAAGTGGAGGCAGGACGTTACTTTAGTGAGGTCGTCATCAGGGTGTACCCTCATTACTTTCCTGACCTTAACTTAAAGAGACAATTACATTTAAGACAAAAGTGTAGGTAATACTTCACCTGTTTAAATCACTTGTAAAATGTTATCTGCTATGTAAATTGTTTGTGCATACCCACTTCAAAGAAAAGGATTTTGTGCTCTCCGTGGGTGTCTGATAATAGGGAGGGGGCATTTGCAATGCAGTAGGCCTCCCATTTGCAAGAGTTAGAGCTTTTGGTGTTGTAAATGATAATGCCTTTTACCTAAGTGTTTTAGTTTGGAGTGGAGTGGATGTATGTGGTGTGGTGTGGTGTGGAGTGAAGTGGTTTTATGTGGGCTGTATTGGACTTGTTAGTTGTGGTATGTGCTAATTGGTGGAATTGTGTTGTGTATGTGTAATATGTGGTTTGGTGTGGAATTATGTGGTGTTTATTGGAAATGTGTGGAGCTGAATTGTGTGTCATGGAACTGTGTGGCGTTGAGCGAAATTATGCTTTTTTGAATAACTTGTTATGGTTTGGAGTGCATATATGAGGATTGCTGGTATATGGCATTTATGTGGGTGCAGTTGTGTTGAGTAGAGTATAATTATGTGTAGTGTGATTATGGGGCGCTGAGTGGTATTATATGGAGTGTAATTATTTTGTGTGGTGCAGAATTGTGTGGCATTGAATTGTTTGGTGTGTGGAATCATGTGGCATAGTTTGCAGTGGTATTATGTGGCATGGTGGGGAGAAGTATTATATGGTGTGGAACTATGTGGCATGTTGCAAAGTTGCACTTTTTTGTGGAGTGTAATTATGTGTTTTGGAATTGAGTGGATATAAGTGAAGGGTAAATATATCAGGTGCTGAAAACAAAGCCCACTGAATCTCCACAAAAGAGCCCTAATTCTACATTTCCTAAGTGAAGGATGCTGTAGTTTCAGGAGCACTGGTTAGCTCCCTCTAATTATGTCCAGAGTCACTTGCGGTCTTGTTACATACCACGTCCAAAAACTGCAGAAGGCTCAAATTACAGACCGTGATCTCACTCATCTTTTGGCTAAAAAAAACATCAAAATGTGGCATCCCAACTAAAGGCCTGCACTGGCCCCAATAAAAAAAGAACAGAGTTCAGTGGAATTTACCTAATCTACAAATACCTGGAAGGATCTGCCGTCTTACGCCTTAACATAATGAACAGCAACCACCTTGCCCTTCTGCTCTGGAGTAAACCAGGAACAAAAACAATGTGGCCTCAGCCACTGGCCCACCGCCCAATGCCATGTTTACCAATCTGGCCCTGCCAGGAGGGAAAAGAAAGTGAAGTGCTGGAGTTGGCAGAGAAGCACACTAAGAAAACAAGTAGAAAAAAGCATACATCACTATGAAGTGCTTTAAGAGAAAGCAAACATGGTAATATACAGGCTATACTGGGGTGGGGGGGGACAAAGACAAGATGGACAGGTTAAAGCAAATAAGGTGAGTGAACAGAAAGCAAGACATGTGAATGACTTAACACAAAGCCAATAGTAAGGTTGGTAGGTTTCGACCTTATAACCACAACTGTCAGAATTATCCAGAAACCAAACTTAAAGGCGCCATCTCTGTCCATGCGATCTCTATGTTAATGGAAACAGAACAAAAGGAGACAAACAAAAGGAAAGGACTCGCTTATCACGATGTATATCTAAAAATAGAAACCATGCTAATTAGAGAGCCCTATGATTTACATCACCAAGGCAAGCTCTGAAAACGCAATCAAATTGTAAGCATGTTAGAACAAGAAGCAGCCCCTTCAGTGCTGCTACTTAAAAGCACTATCATGGTCCATCAATTGTCCATGTTGTTACAAGCACACTGCACGAGTGTAGCTGCACTTGTGGAACGTGCTTAAATACAATAAAGTAGTAGTGAAAAGCGCTGCACTTGACGTTACAGAAACATATTGTGAAAACAAAATCCACTTTTGCACATATGATGGTGGGTCTTTCATAGCTGCTACCTTGACTAATGCCCGAAGTCTAATTGGAGTTGAAACCATACAAAAAAGCATTGTATGTAAAAAAACAAATTCTGTGGCCTATAAAAGAACAGAGATAGCGGTGAAGGGAATGTGAGTTCATAGGTTACCAGAAACAATGTAGATGACTAACCTACTTTTTGAATAATTTGCCTATCAATGAATTTGCCTCGGGTTTCTTGCCACTCACGAAGGACGTCAACTTGCTATAGTGTCTCTTATAAGACGACACAGACTTCAAAGCCTTACATTTAGTGTTGTCCTGGAGGAGGATTATTTGTTGTTGGGTACATCTGTTGTGGTTTGAATTTGAAAAGCAGTGGCATTTCGGCTAAGCGTCAAATAAAGGAAGAGCTTCCAGATAATACAATGAGGTATATTTAATAGTGAATTCCTTGCTGATTATAAAGCACTGCAGTTTACAATACAGTGGTGCGCTTTCAAAACCCAATCTAAAACTAAATATTTTGCGCCCAGAAGCAGGCTCTATAGCTCCTAGGATTAGGCAGATTTCATACTTAAAGACTCTGCATTCGATCTTCATGTTAATCATGTTAATTTAAAAGTACTACTAAAAAGTGGACGAGCGGGTCAAAGTGCTCCTACTTAATATCATGATGTATAATTACAAGTTTGCTAAATAGAAGGCACTACAGTTTACATTACTGAGGCGTGTTGTGAAAGCCAAACGCAATTGTAAACATGCTGCGGCCTGTAGCAGGCCCTTCACAGTTGTTATTTGCAATTTTCTTTATGAGACTCTTCATGGAAATACAGTTATATATTACGCTTCTAATCATTCATAATCACGCCCTGGAACCAAAGCCAACAAGAAAAATGAAAAAAACAAATATGCAAACACAGACCAGGCACACCTTTGGAAACCCATCCACTTGCAGCCGTATACACTGATGTATGCTACTACACAAGCATGCATACACACCCTCATGCACACATGCATGCAGCGACCAGCACATACAAACCTACACACTCACATAAATATACACACAAGAAAGCATGCACAAACATATAGTGCTTTAGCAATGTACACACAAATATGAACAAGCACACATATGCAGGCACTCCTACATACCCACATATGTGCACACTCAAACACACATGCATGGAGGCATGCTCCTGCACATATACACGCACACGCTCTTGTCTGTGAAGCGACTTTAATGAAACATTTATTTTAATCCTTCAAAAAATGCAACATTTTAAAGTGCTAATATGGTGGCAGCATGTGGGTACGCATACTAAACGTGGTTAGTGAGCGTGTGAAGCGTACGCTGTGTGGGAGGCAGGTTCAAATAAAGGCATGGACACATGCTCCCGCACATATACACGAACACTCTCTTGTCTGTCATGCGACTTCAATTAAAAATACATTTTAGCCCTTTAATAAATGCAAACTTTTACATTGCTAAGATAGTGGCAGTGGGTGGGCATGTCCTCTGTAGGGAGTACGCAAAATAAAAGGGGCAGTGGGCGGGTGGAAGCGTCAGACGAGTGGGAGGCGGGTGCAACTAAAGGCACTGAGGCATGCTCACGCACATATACACGCACACGCTGTTGTCTAAAATGCGTCTTTAAATAAATGTTTATTTTAAGACTTTATAATTTTAAGACTTTAAAATATTTAAACCTTTAAAGTGCTAAAACGGTGGCAGCGGGTGTAATTGGCCTCTGTCTGGAAGGACGCAGGTGCAGTGGGCGGATGGAAGCGTCCGCTGTGTGGGAGGCGGGTGCAAGTAAAGACAGGGGAGCTGGTGGAAATAAAACTGCTAAAAGGAAATGGAAGAAGGGAGTAGGTGCAAGCGAGATGGAAGCGTCCGCTGTGTGGGAGGCGGGTGCTGATAAAAGTGAAACTGCTGAGAGGGATTGGGAGAAAGGAGGGGGTGAACGCGAAAAAAACAAATGCCAGCTGTGCACGTGAGGCGGGTGCGGGGAAAGACGAGAGCTGATAAAAGTATGCTGTGTGGAAGGCGGGAGCGAGTAAAGACGAGAGCTGATAAAAGGGAAAATGCTGTGAGGGATTGGGAGAAAGGAGGAGGTGCACGTGAAAAAAAAATGCCAGCTGTGCACGTGAGCCGGGTGCAAGGAAAGACGAGAGCTGATAATAGTATGCTGTGTGGAAGGCGGGAGTGAGTAAAGACGAGAGCTGATAAAGGTGAAACTGCTACGAGGGATTGGGAGAAAGGAGGTGGTGCAAACAAAAAAAGCTTTCGGCATTGCGGGGGGAGCAGGGGAGCGCTGCGAGGGATTGGGAGGAAGGAGGTGGTGCAAACAAAAAAAAGCTCTCGGCATTGCGGGGGGGGGGGGGCAGGGGAGCGGGTGCGAGGAAAGACGAGAGCTGATAATAGTATTACTTGGCAGTGCTTTGGTTACTAAACTGTGTGTGTTAGAAATGTGGAACTTGACTAAAAAGCTCCCTTTTCCCCTGGTGTCCCATCATGCACCCTATCCACCCTAACATCGACCAGGCAAGCCGATTCTCCTACTTCAAGCACAAATCCCGTTGTACCCCCTCTTGCCTGCTCTCTTTCTCATAAAGCTGACACATGCAAAGAATAATGTCCAGCTACCATGTAACCTATGGGTTTCCGTCCCGTTCGATGTTTTCCCTTAGACAAGAACGGAGTCAGTCGGATGGGTGACTCGGAAACCCCCCCCCTCCCTAACTCTGTCACCGAACGAGCAGCTCTCGCTCATCAATGATTTCCTAGTTTGCGAGGACAGCCACGGGTTGGGTTAACAACCAAGGGAAAACCTAATCACGCACACGAGACAGCCACGAAGAAGAATAGTTTACTACAGCCCATTTTTCCTTTTCGCAGCTACACACACATACCATTGTGAGACATCACCGCCCTTGTGTACGAAGTAAAGAACGCACAATGCCTCGTCTTCTATACCTTTCTGACAGAAATGACCCTGTGACAATGCCTCGATTCTCTGTCCTCAGATACTAGCAACTCTGTACCTTGTCACCACAATCGCCCAGATGCAATATGTTTGTCTATGTGTAAATGCTATTCAGGTTATTCTTTAAACGAGAACAAGTATGCTATGTCTTCTGTATGATTACATCATGAAATGATTGAATCAAGTCTAAGGGAAACTCCTTCTTTTTTTGATTGTACTCGTACTGTATATAAGTGCTGATATGTTTCAAGCAAAGTAGACTACTCCTGAACCCGCTTGGTGAAGGAGCTCTCCCTTAACTCGAGTTCTGGAATAAAACCCTTTCAACTCGAAGACCACGGACTCTTTTCCTCATTTTATGCATTACCATTTTCTTGGGTAATTATAGAAATTCCGAACGGCGTAAATAACTAGATTTTTATTTACCACAGAAATACAGCACGCCATTTGCAGGACAGCTAGGAGTATGACAGCGGAGGTAGGGCAACAAGTTAAATGTAAACATTGTTGGCATTGCTAGGGGAGGGGGCGGGGGAGCTGGAGCGCTTTTCTTTGAAGTCTGATGGCGGGGAGCAGGAGAGGCTTGAGAGCTGATTCCTCTGAAGTCGGGGAAAAGCCAGATGGTGTTTGATGCGAGGCTGATGTGTCAGGGGGCGAGAGAGGCTTGAGAGCGGATTCCTGTGAAGTCGGATACGAGCCAGATGGTGTTTGGTGGGAGGCTGATGGGTTTGACGTGCGCGCACGTCTCACAAGAGTGCATCACATGAACTGCACTTAATCCGCGCTTGTTCAAGAGTTTGTTTCAACTACTATACACTCGCCTATTAATCCCTGCGGGATATAATAGTCGAGACCTAACAAGTTGAAAGTACATCCCTTTTCTTAAATTACGTAGCATTAGTTAAGGTGGCGCTTGATCACCAATAGCGAGTGCAGTTGTAGCTGTCTGGCCAGTTACGTTGCTGGCAATTACATCCATGAAAGTCAGAGCTAAAGTAAATAAGCCAAATCCCCCTTAAAAGGAAGGACAAAACCAAACAAAATCCTACCAAAAAAGCCAAACTGCCGGTCGACATCGAAAAGAGTTCCAGCACACTTTGTGAGAGTGAGTGCGCGCTGAGGTAAGACAATGTATGCACAGTAAGCAAATCCTATAGGGAACAATGATTGTAACATGAAAAATATGAAAGCGGGCACCATGCTGAAACATGAAGCGCAGCGCGCATGTACACAATTTTATATAAGGAAACACCTTAGGTGGAATAAAGTTCAAATACTAATGTGTTGAGCTAATACCCAAAGTTATCATAGTTGTTAGTGAAAATGTCCTGCTGCAGCATGGCCTCCCTTTAAGGATTGCCTCTGTCAGACCTAAAAAGAAGACATCACAAGCCCATTGTTCCTTAAAAGGAAGCCCAAAACCAAACAAATATCCCACCAAAAAAATCCCAATTGACGGTCATCATCAAAAATTGCAAAAAGCGCACAAAAGACAGCAAAAAAATACAAGCAATGGAGCAGGAGGCAGCATTAACACAACTGTGGGCCTTAAGAGGAGGTGGGAGGGAGAAATGCTATATTAAAATGTAAGCAGCTATGGTGCCAAAGCTAAATACAGGCAAACGGTAGCAGAGCAGGAAACCTTGAAAAAATTGTACCGCATAGAATAGATAAAGATGAACCATAGCGTAATGATATAAGACTGCGCCGCTGCTCCGTGGAAGAAATAGAAGAGAAAAATGAGGGACAAAGAGGCGGGAAAGACCACTAGCAAGCAAGGTTTTTAAAGGACACTGACATAGACAAATGAAAAGCAATGGCAACAAATGGGAACGCCACAAACCATATACAACAGGTCGCTAAGTCACAGCCTAAACCCTGTCTCGACCTAAAAACTCCAGAGCCTAGGTTGGTATGTGCACTTTATCATTTAGCTGACTCAAGCAGCGGTCCAACTCCATGCTAAGTGACCACACGCTGAATGACAAGAAAACATAACAGGATCGATTTTAAAATGTGAGTGATAATCATTCTTCTCGCTGTGCAAATGTCCTCTCATGTCAACTATTTCAGGTTATTAAGAAGGGACAATACTTTATTTCCTTTAAGTTCCACAACAATATCATACATGCTCTAGGTGAGGGTGTTTAAACAAAATACAGCCTGGGATGTGTGGTTATAATGGTTTTGCTAAGCACACACAGACCAACCTAAGAAGAGTACATTGATATGCATGCTATATTTTTGTTTATTATCCTGGAACTCGTCAACTTTGAAATTTGTATGTGTGTCATTGTTTGATGTTTTTAAATAACTTGTGATATGTAATCACCATCTTTGCAGTATTTAGGTGTATAGAATTACAGTTTGTCATTTCTGTTTGTGTTTTCGTTCAAAAAAGAAATCCTTTTGAGTGCTATAATATTTTTGAGTGCTAAAATATAATTCAACATCGTTGAATTTTGAAAAAAACTTATTGACACACATGATTTGTGATCATGTTGTGATCGAATAACTTATATTGAATCTATGGCAAATGGGCCTTTTACTTTGATTGCATGTCCTGGGGTTATGCCATTAAATTTAGGCTTTCAGCTCCAGCGCCTCAGTGTCTGAAGTTTTTCTAGCAAATGTACAATTTCTTTTGGAGAAGCGGATTAGCTGCCAGGGGACCCAGGGCTATATTGATGTTCCATCTATTCTAGACGCAAAAGCTGCTTGGAGATTTCAAATCTATTTTTGATCTAAAACAGGTCAAAAATATGTGATGCACTAGACATTACTGATTTTGTTACTTCAGATCATCTTTCTCACTGTCTCAGTAGGAATCCTTCTTTCTTCAATGAATTTAATCGATGCACAGGTTCTCGTTTTGGGCCAACCAAGCTTGCACAAGTTCCTCCGGTGCATCCCTACCAGTTTTGAGTCTTGCTCTTTAGACTGTTTGCTTCTCTGAGATTATCTGTCAAGGTACTACCTTTCGTAGCTGCTTTGCTACATTAAGAGAATATTTCGTTATTTCATATCTGGATGACTGGCTAATTTTGTCAACAAAAAAGGAAGGGAGTTAGAGGAACTATAGCTAGGCTCGCCCTCCAAACACTAAGATAAACAAATGGTCTCTGTTTCCAGATACCTAAGAGCCTTGCTAGTTTTTCAGATAACAACCAACACACACTGGGGTCGATTGTGGAAATATGAGATTGTGTACAAAAAAGGAGAATTGCTCCTTTTTTAGGTGTCCCCTCACTCACCAGGGTTGCCCCATGCTTCATCATTGGGGCCATCCCAGTCCTCTACGGGCTGGGGCGTGCTGCGACTTGCGACAGTTACGTGGGAGCACTTTTTTAGACTATGTGTGGTGCATGTGTATTTGAGGAGTGGACTATGTGATGTGTGTTAAAAATACCTGCCCAGTAGGTTTACAATAAACTTTATTCTTGCCTCTAGGTGGTAATATTAAAAACGGGGTGGAAAGATAGGCTGCCCTAAACGTAATGTGTCAAGATGTACCTATCAACTCCTATCGTCGACATGTTTCGTGCATACCCCAAGCACTTCTTCGGGACTACACAGGGACCAGCCCTGTGTTCGCCACTCCTTAGCTCTTCAATGAGATATTGATAGATTAAGTTTAAATTCTTAAAGTTAAAGTTAGACTGCAGCAAACTATATTAAGTGCATGCAATGATACCTACGTATTTGTTCCAAAAACACGTGGTTCCTGAAAAATAAAAGACAACTTGAAAAGTCACGGGGTGAATCACCCCAAATCTTATCACACATAGTTTACAAGAAGAAAATGTGATGATTTCCTGTGATTTATAAACGGACATTTTGACCGTGGTTGTATCCATGCACAAAACGTGTTTCATTTTGTGCATCGTAACGTGATAAAAAACACCTGTCTTTGTGACACACCCAAACATTCATCTGTCATACACACTCATACATACATTTCCTGAGACCTAACTGGGCCCCATGGATTCGGAGGGGTTCGGTATCCTAGCAGCTCTGGTGAGAGAAAATCGGATTTTGTAAATAGCAGAGCCTCGGGCCGATTAGCGATAGTAAACTGACCCGTGGAAGGCCATTGTTTCCCCGATTTGACTTACTTGTGCACCGGATACCTCCTACTTTTAGGCACCTACTTGTGTCCCTCCGGTCCGGATGTTATCGGACCGAGGGTTTCTGGTCTGTTTTAAAGGAAGTTCCCGATCACGGTTTGCTTGCGCTTCCGTGACTGCGCTCATAGGGAAACTAGAGCGTATAGTTCTGTATCCCGGCTCGCGAGTGGCGGCCATCTTGAGTGTGACGCTTCCGTACTCGTATATTCAAGTACTCTTAAATAGGATTAAACGGCAATATTTTCGCCCCAGAATTAATGTTAGGTGTTCAGGATAGTATATACTACATTATCAAACCTTTCTTTTACAAAATAATTTTTGAAAAAAGTTTCTAAAAAAAAAAAAAAAAGTAAGTGGATGGTCAGTAAATGGATTATTTCTGCCCTTTTGATCATTGACAGTATATTAAATCAATTCTCGAGGCTCCAGTATTAGTGACATTCAAAAGTCAGAATAGACCCTCTTTGCTTCTAGGTACTATTGGGTAGGTGATGGTACATTCTCAGGTATTGATCAATAGGTTTTTTCAACAACCCCTAACCTGTCTCTCAAAGCCAAAAGGTACCCTCAGTACTTCTAGGTACTCCTGGGTTGGTGATGGTATATTCATTCACTAGATTTTTTCAAACATCATTAGCATATAACCATACTAGTTTTAGTTAAGTTAGGTCAACTTCGTTACAGGTATATTTTTGATTTTTCAGAAAACGTTGTTCAAGTTTTAGGTGAACTGTCCCCAAGGGATATCATCATTTAGTCCCACTATGTGAGAGCGGAGTCTGAACACCCAACGTTGTTCTTTTTCAAGTAATTTCTTTTCCATATCAGCATGGGGTTGTTGGATTTCCAAAACCACCCACCGCATGTCATTAGGCGTATGTCCCTTTTCTAGAAAGTGTGTAGTCATTTTTGTATTCGAGTGTTTGCACCTAAAGTTACTGCGGTGTTCCACCATCCTCGTGTTCACCTTCCTTGTTGTCATTCCTATATAGTGCAGATTGCACACACATGTGATCATGTACACGACCCCTGACGTATTGCAATTGGAAAAGGATTTCAGATTCCAGACCAGGCCCGTGTTACATGTCACCTGTTTGGTAGTATCGGTTAGGTGGCATACGCTGCAATTGGAACATGGGTGGTGACCCAATGGCAATGGATGTAAGCGTCGAATCGGACCTTCCACATTCCTTGGACGTGTATGTACCACCAAATCTTTCAGGTTTTTTCCTTTCCGGTGACTGAACATCGGTTGGGTGATGTTCAGACCTCCACTGTTCAACGTTTTCCAATGTTTTTTTACAATTTTTGTTACTTGCTGTGAGGCTACAGTATAGGTAGTGATGCAGATAGGTCTTCTTTCAGAGGTATCTGTAGGTGGTTCTCTAGGTTTTGACTCTAGCAGTGCATCTCTATTATTATTCGATGCTCTTTTTTTGGCCTTTGAGACAATCTTTTGTGGACATTGTCTTTGGAATAGTTTTGTACACAGTTCTTTGGCTTGCACCTCGTAATCACATTTCTCAGAACAATTTCTCCTTAGTCGTAGAAACTGTCCAAAGGGCAGATTTTCCCGGAGTGGTCGCGGGTGAAAGCTTTCAAAGCTTAATAGGCAGTTCCTCGACGTCGGTTTGAAATGTGTTGTGGTTGTCAGTATCCCTCTTTCAGCTTTGATATTTAAGTCAAGAAAGACTAATTGTTCTCTACTCATTGTAGAGGTGAATTTTAGAAAGGGGTCTTGTAAGTTCAGCCAGTCCAGGAAGGAGTTTGCATCCTGCTCACTGCCATTCCAGATGAGGATGACATCGTCAATATAACGTCTCCACATCTGGATCTTTGTGGAGAAGGGGTTGTCTGTGCTCAGGATTCTTTTCTTCTCTAGCCAGTGGACATATAGTCCCGCCACGCTCGGCGCGAATGTGCTTCCCATGCTAGTTCCATGGGTCTGTCTATACATTGTTTGTTGGAAAAGGAAGAAGTTTTCGGTCAATGCGAGGTGGCAGCATTCTAACACCACATGTCTTGGTGTTTTGTATTCCCACTCGTTCTCAAATAGGATATCCTCCAGAATTTGTAGTGTTTCCCTGTGGGGCAAGCTCGTATAAAGGCTTTCCACGTCGAGTCCAATCAATATCTGTGTGGAGGGATCAAAGGTGAGGTCTTTTATGAGGCACAGAACTGATTTGGTGTCTTGTAGGTATGTCTCTGTTTTTTGTACCAGCGGTCTTAAGAATGCATCTGCAAACTTAGACAGAGGCTCTAGAATCGATCCGATCCCAGAGACGATAGGTCTCCCGGGTGGTTTTACTAGTCTTTTATGGATCTTTGGAATTGTATAAAAATACGGAGTCCTTGGGTGTTTATTGTCCAGAAAGTCTGCTTCCTTTTTGGATAGCCAGTCGTTGATCAGACACTCTTCCACCATTCCTGCAATTTCAATTCTCAGGCGTTCTGTTGGATCCACCCTCAGGATCTCATAATTCCGTTGGTCGGCTAGTAGTCTCAGACACTCATTCTCATAATCTATTGAATTTTGTATCACAATAGCTCCGCCCTTATCGGCTGGTTTTATTGTAATGCTTGTGTCATTTGCCAATTCATGTATGGCTTCCTTCTCAGTTTTACTAGTATTGTAAAATGTTTTCAGTGACCCGGTGTCCAGGTCCATCACATCCTTCAGGATAGCCTTTTCAAATGCCAGTAGTTCCACTGGTAAACTGGTGGTTGGGGGGGTGAATGAGGATTTTTTCTTCAGTCCTGTGTCACTCACAGTTCCCACTGGTTGCGGTTTGTCTTTAAAATAGACTTGTAATTTTATATTGCGAACAAATTCCTTCAACTCACAATATAACTTGAATTTATCCAAGTTTGTAGTAGGGACAAAACCTAGACCTTTTTCTAACACCCTGTTTTGATCTGGTGTTAAGACTTTATCCGAGAGGTTCACCACTAAGCTCAGATGTTGCTGGTTGACGGTGTTGTCACCGGTCCTTGGCTCCTCGTGTGCGTTCTGCTGGTTTCCAGAGGTTGCGCCCATTGTACTTGCTGTCCTCTGGTCTTTCCTCGGCCTGGTCTTTTGCCTCTCCCTAAAAAAGGCTGCTGTGGCATCCCTTGCATCTGGGTATTATCCCAAAATGGAAAAGGTTGCTGCGGGTACGGTTGTTGAAAAGGAGGATGGCCATAGAAAAACTGCGGTGGTGGGCCCTGATAGGGTTGCCAGAAATTTCCTCTATTCCTTGTCCTCCCTGATCTGCCTCGTCTATTTTTAGGCTGGTTACGGTTGTAACCTGTGTCGGAAGAATCAGATCCTGTGTCTGAGCCCCCGCTATCCGTGCTGTAGCCTGAATTTCTTCCAGTAGGTACATACTCCGCCTTAATGTATGGATATACTTTCTCGTGTGAAAAAGATTTCTTGTCTTTATGAAATTTTACGTATTTCGTGTCTTTCAGTGATATTTCGAATTCAGTCATTGACTTATTCAATTCATCCAATCTTTTTCTGAGTTCAGCTGGTGATTGGTAGGATTTCAGTTTGATTTCAAGATCCTGGATCTCCACCTTCAGTGTCTCTGCTCTGCGTGCTGCAGTTTTTACAATTAGGACTAGCCAGTCCCTGGTGCAATGCCAGCTGATCAATGACCAGTCTTTTTTGAAAACGAGATCATCTTGAAAGATGAATGGCTCATTATTTACTATTAGGCCCCGCGGTGCTGCGTTGGCCCTATGGTATTCACTCATCATGATTCCATGTATTATGGTTTTCACTAGGTTTCGTTTTAGTTCTGTTAATTCATCCCAACATTGTTGGGCCTCACTAGTGTCTTTGTAAGTCGCGCTCGAATGGGGGAGCATGGAGGCTATTATCCTATCTGCCTCATCTTCTGTAAAAGAAAGTCCTGTAATTTCAGCCATTTTGATCTTTCTGTTGGTTGGTACTAGTGTGTAAACTAGAAAGTGGGTCTGTGTCACTGTGTAGGTGTGTTAGTAGACTCCCGCAGCTGCGCGCTGCAACGTGTCAACAAAAAAGGAAGGGAGTTAGAGGAACTATAGCTAGGCTCGCCCTCCAAACACTAAGATAAACAAATGGTCTCTGTTTCCAGATACTTAAGAGCCTTGCTAGTTTTTCAGATAACAACCAACACACACTGGGGTCGATTGTGGAAATATGATATTGTGTACAAAAAAGGAGAATTGCTCCTTTTTTAGGTGTCCCCTCACTCACCAGGGTTGCCCCACAGTGACATGCTTCATCATTGGGGCCATCCCAGTCCTCTACGGGCTGGGGCGTGCTGCGACTTGCGACAGTTACGTAGCAGCACTTTTTTAGACTATGTGTGGTGCATGTGTATTTGAGGAGTGGACTATGTGATGTGTGTTAAAAATACCTGCCCAGTAGGTTTACAATAAACTTTATTCTTGCCTCTAGGTGGTAATATTAAAAACGGGGTGGAAAGATAGGCTGCCCTAAACGTAATGTGTCCAGATGTACCTATCAACTCCTATCGTCGACATGTTTCGTGCATACCCCAAGCACTTCTTCGGGACTACACAGGGACCAGCCCTGTGTTCGCCACTCCTTAGCTCTTCAATGAGATATTGATTGATTAAGTTTAAATTCTTAAAGTTAAAGTTAGACTGCAGCAAACTATATTAAGTGCATGCAATGATACATACGTATTTGTTCCAAAAACACGTGGTTCCTGAAAAATAAAAGACAACTTGAAAAGTCACGGGGTGAATCACCCCAAATCTTATCACACATAGTTTACAAGAAGAAAATGTGATGATTTCCTGTGATTTATAAATGGACATTTTGACCGTGGTTGTATCCATGCACAAAACGTGTTTCATTTCGTGCATCGTAACGTGATAAAAAACACCTCTCTTTGTGACACACCCAAACATTCATCTGTCATACACACTCATACATGCATTTCCTGAGACCTAACTGGGCCCCATGGATTCGGAGGGGTTCGGTATCCTAGCAGCTCTGGTGAGAGAAAATCGGATTTTGTAAATAGCAGAGCCTCGGGCCGATTAGCAATAGTAAACTGACCCGTGGAAGGCCATCGTTTCCCCGATTTGACTTACTTGTGCACCGGATACCGGATACCTCCTACTTTTAGGCACCTACTTGTGTCCCTCCGGTCCGGATGTTATCGGACCGAGGGTTTCTGGTCTGTTTTAAAGGAAGTTCCCGATCACGGTTTGCTTGCGCTTCCGTGACTGCGCTCATAGGGAAACTAGAGCGTATAGTTCTGTATCCCGGCTCGCGAGTGGCGGCCATCTTGAGTGTGACGCTTCCGTACTCGTATATTCAAGTACTCTTAAATAGGATTAAACGGCAATATTTTCGCCCCAGAATTAATTTTAGGTGTTCAGGATAGTATATACTACATTATCAAACCTTTCTTTTACAAAATAATTTTTGAAAAAAGTTTCTAATTGCCGTTTAGCGCAGTCACGGAAGCGCAAGCAAACCGTGATCGGGAACTTCCTTTAAAACAGACCAGAAACCCTCGGTCCGATAACATCCGGACCGGAGGGACACAAGTAGGTGCCTAAAAGTAGGAGGTATCCGGTATCCGGTGCACAAGTAAGTCAAATCGGGGAAACGATGGCCTTCCACGGGTCAGTTTACTATCGCTAATCGGCCCGAGGCTCTGCTATTTGCAAAATCCGATTTTCTCTCACCAGAGCTGCTAGGATACCGAACCCCTCCGAATCCATGGGGCCCAGTTAGGTCTCAGGAAATGTATGTATGAGTGTGTATGACAGATGAATGTTTGGGTGTGTCACAAAGAGAGGTGTTTTTTATCACGTTACGATGCACAAAATGAAACACGTTTTGTGCATGGATACAACCACGGTCAAAATGTCCGTTTATAAATCACAGGAAATCATCACATTTTCTTCTTGTAAACTATGTGTGATAAGATTTGGGGTGATTCACCCCGTGACTTTTCAAGTTGTCTTTTATTTTTCAGGAACCACGTGTTTTTGGAACAAATACGTAGGTATCATTGCATGCACTTAATATAGTTTGCTGCAGTCTAACTTTAACTTTAAGAATTTAAACTTAATCAATCAATATCTCATTGAAGAGCTAAGGAGTGGCGAACACAGGGCTGGTCCCTGTGTAGTCCCGAAGAAGTGCTTGGGGTATGCACGAAACATGTCGACGATAGGAGTTGATAGGTACATCTGGACACATTACGTTTAGGGCAGCCTATCTTTCCACCCCGTTTTTAATATTACCACCTAGAGGCAAGAATAAAGTTTATTGTAAACCTACTGGGCAGGTATTTTTAACACACATCACATAGTCCACTCCTCAAATACACATGCACCACACATAGTCTAAAAAAGTGCTCCTACGTAACTGTCGCAAGTCGCAGCACGCCCCAGCCCGTAGAGGACTGGGATGGCCCCAATGATGAAGCATGTCACCGTGGGGCAACCCTGGTGAGTGAGGGGACACCTAAAAAAGGAGCAATTCTCTGTTTTTGTACACAATATCATATTTCCACAATCGACCCCAGTGTGTGTTGGTTGTTATCTGAAAAACTAGCAAGGCTCTTAGGTATCTGGAAACAGAGACCATTTGTTTATTTTGGCTAATTTTGTCCTCTTCTTACTGAGGCTATCCATGACATGCAGCTGATGTGCTTGGTGTTCCAGTATGTTTTTTTTCTCCTGAATGTCAGATTTCCCACCTCCAGCCCTTCCAGATCATGCAGTTCATCACACTGTGCTAGGCACAGTGCCTGATTCATTGGGTGGGGCTCAGGAGTTTCTTTCCCCCTGTCAGAAATGCTTTCTTCAGCGGAATGTCAATTAGGGTCTGGTTTAGGGTCCAGGTTTTTTTGGTCGCCCGAATAGTCCTGCTTTGGTGACATCTTCATTTTAAAACTCAGTTCTGTTTTCATAAGTGAGTAACAAGGCAAATGTTCTGTTTTTAGGTGATCCATGTTCAGCTTTTATGGATTTGTTTTCTTTTTTACCTTCTAAAAGTGACAATTCCATCTTAACTGCTGAAATATTTTGCTAAACGTCCCTTTCACCAGTCACACGGTCACCACTTGATTCTGCTCCATCTGCCTCAAATCATGTGTTTGGTAACGAAAGCCAATGTTGGAGGTAATTCCCTATCTGTAGAATTGTGGCAGAGTCTCTGGTTCTCATTGAAAACGACTAATTGTAGTCTGCACTAGTTGCTTACTGTTCTCTGTTCTGAGTTGGTGGTGCTATTCCTTCTAGTGGCACTATCTCTGTCATGCAGGCAGAAAACACGGTCTGTCAGCCATTGCAGTACTAAGTAGTCGTCTTTTAGCAGATGCAGTCCTTTCTCAGCCTTGTCGAAATTTTAATTACACCAGTGAAAGCCCTTAATTTTGCATTACGGGAGACTCATGACATTTCCCAAAATTTTCATCTATGTTGTTTCATGTCATTTTTAGGTCTCGTAGAGAGACCTATTGGAGTGAAACCAAAAAGCGAAACCAGCGGATTTCTAGAAGTGCACGACGTCCTCATGCACGAGCTTGCCCGAGCCTTCAAGCAGCATTTCTCCTCCCCTTACCATTTGCTCCTGCCTCCGAGAGCTTCAAAGGGATCTGTTTCCCCGCCGACTGCTTCACACTTCACGGCCGCCAGGCCGTGACTCGCATTTCTCCTTCCTTCGTGCCCAGCCCCCCTCCCAGCGCTTCCAGGCCTGCACATCAAAGGCTGCTGCTCCCCTAATTATTCACTGCCCACGGATCTCTGCCACCCTTTCTTCTCGGCCTCTTCTTGTCTTGTGTTTTCATCACCCCTTACTGTCATGTTTTCCACTGTTTGCTCATTTGCCACTAACTGCTGCCCCCCTGCACCGCTCTGTTCTCACTCCTCTCCATGCCAATGTTTTCATCGCCCCTCTCCTTGTCCTGTGGTTTTATCACCCCTTCTTGTCCCCTGTTTCCCACTATGTGCCCTCGACTGCCACTCCTCACACCCCCCTGCACCGCTGTTTTCTTTCTTCTCCTTGCCATGTATTTTCATCGTCCCTTCCTGTCCCGTATTCCACTCCGTGTGCCCATCTGCCGTCCTAGTCATCCCTCTTCTTGCCCAGTGTTTTCATCACCCCTCTTCTTAACCAGTTTTTTCATCACCCCTCTTCTTAACCAGTCTTTTCATCACCCCTCTTCTTCACCAGTTTTCATCACCCCTCTTCTTAACCAGAGTTTTCATCACCCATCTTCTTATCCAGTGTTTTCATCACCCCTCTCACCCCTCTCTGCCTTTCCCAATACACTAAGCCCTATAGCTGAAACCTCCGTCACCAAGCGCTTCTAGTTCCTCCCCAAAACTAGCTTGGTTTCACGGATGCAATTTTTTTTAAGTGCCTCGTTCCTCACATTGCAATAAACTGTTTGCTGATGAAGTGCTGTGAACGTATTGACGTGTCCCGTGTTTTCATGTATGTGCCTAGAATGGCCGCGGTGTGTTCCTTTGTGGTCACTGTCCTAATTCCATAAGTGTTTCCAGCGCATATGGTTTATTGTTTTTGGCGATAGTGTGAATTTTGTGATGGGCCGTCCCCTCCATGGTACTTTAAAGCTTGTGTTTTGCTGTTAGGTTTCGCAACCTTACCCCCTCACGTGTGTCTGGTTACAGCTGAAATGTCATCATCGAGTTTAATTGGCGGGATGACTGAGCATGTGAAGTGACCTACAGGTCACTAGGTCAAGTCCATGCAGGGCAGACACAGCCCTTCATTCTCCCGAAGCCATTCGTTGAGCTCTATTAAATTGGTGTAATAGGTGACGCCTTTTCTTTTTCTTTTTTTTTTTTTCCCTCATATTGCGAAGCTCTATGTGTTCGGAGTTTCAGGTGTCTGCGTCTAGTTTTTATTGTTCTTTTCCGGTTCTGCCCCTTGGTCTCTCTTGTCTGGGGAGTTTATCATCTTCCCGATGATCTTTTAGAGGAGTACCTTTAAACCGTCACATAATTTGAACTCTGGTTTCAAAACGGGGGGGGAGCTAGCCACTATGGGTACTCACCAAGTACCATACTTGTTCGCCAGAAGTTGTTTCGCATTAATCATAGGACTGATGTTTCTACTCTGTATTGGTATTTAGGTGGTTTTCAAAGCTTTCCCAGTACTTAAATCTCTTATAGTTGTTTCCCTTTCTATCTAGTTTATTTGTCCTTACAGCCGAGTTCATCCACTCTCCATGTGTTGGTGGAGAAGATCCAACCCATTTAATGCAAATCTCCCTTCTTGCAAGTACAATTAGCACAAAGAGTAAGTTTTCTTGACATTTTTTAGACCCCCTCCATCAACTGTATCTTCGATCCCAAAAAGAGTAAGAGTAGTAATTACAGTTATTTCTTTGTTCATGATTATGCTCAAGGTCTTACCAACTTCATTCCAAAATTCCTTTAGTATGGGGCAGTTTCTAAACATATGAATGTCGTCTGCCTTTTCTTCCCCACATTTCGGGCATTTCTTTGTTCCTGCATTTTTAAATTTGGACTGTTTTTTTGGCGTCCAATAAGCGCGATGTATGGTATATAGATGATTCCTTTTCAGTGCCGCAGATTTAAGAGTCAACCAGCATTTCCCCACTGACTTTTCCCAAATTAAATCCAAGTCTGCTGTCAATAAGTCTTTCCCCAAGATTTGACCTTCAATACTTATGTTTCTATCTCCAGCAGTTATTAACGCCCAGTACCACTTTGCCACTTCTTTTGATATCGGTGTAACCCTTACCATTTTTTTTTCTAATTTTTCATTTTCTTTGCTATATGTAGGTATCGTTTTAGACCAACTTAAGATTTGATAGTATTTGAATTTGGAAATTGAACTATTAGTCATCTTTTGAAGTTCTGACCATGTTTTCAAAGTTGAACCGTTCAATAACTGTCCCCAGTAGTTGATGTTTGCAAGTTTTAAAGGAGTTGCCAGTGTGTCTTTTAGGCATTCTGGAGTACCTGGTGAACACCAAATAGGGGCCATTTCGCTATAATACGGGATGTTTAAAAATCCTCTCATTTGTGTCCACACTTTTGCTGCCTCCCTTAAGATCTTCAATTTTATTTTTTTTAAGTACTTGGGGTGTCCAAATTTAAATAAGAAGTGGTCAACTGATTCTGTCGTTACTTGTAGATGTCTTGAATAGTTTTCGTGACTTTTTAGTAGCACTTGGATGTTTTTGAAGTGAAACGCCCTATGATACTCCACCAGATCTGGGCTAGCAAGTCCTCCATCTTGCTTCCCCCTTCGAAGTTTTTTCAATGAGATCCTTGTGTCCTTCGAGGCCCATATGAAACTTGCAATTTCACTTTGTGGTTTTTTCAACAATGATTTTCCGAATTCCAGAGGAATTGAATTGAACAGAAATGTAAACTTTGGTACAATTGACATCTTGATGATGTTGGATCTTCCTATCAAGCTTAGTGGTAAGATGGACCATACCTTAAGCATTTTTCTCACCTCTCCTGCTACCTTGTTTATGTTGCGTTGCGGGATTGTCTTTAGATCATGATTCATTAAGATTCCCAGATATCTTATTTCTTTCTTAATGTTTGACCTTTTAAACTGGGTGTTCCAGGTCATAATTTCCGTTTTTGTGTGGTTTACCAAGTAGCCCGAGACCTTCCCAAACGCACTAATGGTTTCTTCAATCGTATCCTTAGCTTTAGGATAATCGTCCGTGAAAATCATTAGGTCATCCGCATATAATGCAATCTTCTTCTCCCATGTTTGATACTTAAATGGAGTGATTCCTTTAGCTTTCCTTAAATTATTTGCAAGCGGTTCAATGTATAAGTTAAAGAGCAAAGGCGAAAGGGGACACCCCTGCCTCGTTCCTCTGCCTATCTTCACATCATCCGTGAGACTGCCATTGATTAAAATTTTAGATCTTGTTGTCTTATATATTTGTTTTACAACATGCATGAAGGGCTGACCAATGTTGTTTTTAATCATGACTTTCTCTAGAAAGGCCCAGTTAACTCTGTCGAATGCCTTTGCGGCATTGACAGTAAGTATGGTAAGAGGAGCTTTCTTTTGCGTGGCTATGTCTATTGCGGTCAGAAGCTCTTGTGTGACTTCATGCAGTTGCCTCCCCTTGATAAATCCTTTTTGATCTGGGTTTATAAGTTGCGGCAATATTTTTCCTAACCGGGCTGCCATGATTTTAGTGAAGATTTTATAATCCGAGTTTAGCAGCGATATCGGACGATAGGATTCGCATCTAGCAGGGTCCTTTCCAGGTTTTAAGATGATGGTGATTATCGTGTCGTTCCAGGAATCTGGTATACTACTTTCTTGCTTGAGGATCAGGTTAGCCAGGTCCGTGATATGTGGGAGCAAGGTATCTCTTAATTCCATATAAAACTCATTTGGTAAAGCATCAGGTCCTGCTGCCTTTCCTTTCTTCAAACTCTTAATGGCCTCCTCTACTTCACTTGTTAGAATCTCCTTATTTAATTCTCTCTTGTCTTCTTCCGTTAGTGCTTAGGATGGAACATCTTCAAGATAGGAGTTAATCAGGGTTTCTTGCGGATTAGTATCTTCCGTGTATAGTCCTTCAAAAAAATTCCTGAATTCTTGCTTGATTGTGTCTTCGTCCGTGCTTTGAACTGTTTGACCTTCCTGATGTATACTCCTTACTTTATTTCTGGCTAGGTCTGTTTTAAGTTTCCACGCCAACCACTTTCCACATCCCTCCCCATATTCGTGCTTTGCTAACTTGCTTGACTCCCATTTTTTTCGCACTCTTTCTTCCAAGATGTCTTTTAGTTTTTCTCTCTTGTGCTGTCTTTCTTGCAGTAATTCTTCTTTTCTACTCGTTTCTTGTTCCCTTAATATTAAAGTATCTAGAGTGTTGGTATTAGTTTCCAGATCTGTGATTTCTCGCTTTAATTTCTTATTTTTATAAGCCCCTAGACTCAGTAACTTCCCCCTTATCACGGCTTTGTACACGTCCCAAGTTATCCGTTTTGTGGTGCTTGTTTTGTTGAGTTCAAAGAAGTTTGATGTTTCGTTTTCCAATTCCTTTATCATTTGTTGATCTTGTAATATTGCCCTTTCTACTGTAAATCTTCTTATTGTTCCTGTTGTTTTGACCTGTAGAGTTAGTTACACAGCCGAGTGGTCTGATATATGAGCTGAAAGATGTGCTACACTTTTTACACTTTCAGACAGTTCTCGATCGATAAGAAAATAGTCGATCCTCGACCTATGTCCCAATTTTTTATTATGTAGAGTGAAAGGTTGCTTGATTTCTCCTTTATCCCTCCAGATGTCAATCAACTCAAGATCTCTTTTATAGAAGCCAATCCACTCTCTCATTTTTGGCAGATTTGCCTGTCTCCCTAGTGGTGACCTGTCTAATCTGGGATCTATTACTAGATTAAAATCCCCTCCCAGTATTATTACTAGATTAAAATCCCCTCCCAGTATTATAGGTGAGGTGGCTAATAATAACTGTGAATAAAGTTTTCGTAAAGGGATCTGCATCATCCAGATTTGGACCGTAATATCCTGCAATCGTAAGCGGGTTATTTTCAATCTTTATTTTGGTGATCGCCCATCTTCCTTTATTATCCACTTCTACTGAGTCTATGACAGCTTTTAAGGATTTTTTATAATGATTGCAATTCCTTTGATGTTGCATTGTTGTGTAGTACAAACATATGTATCTATCCAGCCTAGGGTCTTTGTTATTTGAGCCCATTCTTCTTTCAGGAGATGCGTTTCTTGCAGTATTATTATTTCGCTTTCTGATGTTCTAATATATTCTAAGATTTTGTTCCTCCTACTCTTCGTCCTCAGTCCATTTACATTCCAAGAGAGTATTTTGATGTCTCTACTTATGCTCCCCATTCATTCTGTTCCTTCTAACACTTTTCCACTTCTGCATGTAATTTATGTCATTGTTTATGAAGTGAGACTCCGTTTTGTTTCTCCTTCTGCTCCAGCGTATGAGGATTTTTTGTTTTTTTTCCCTATTTTGCGCCCCACCCTTTTTCTTTTTTGTGATGTTTTTATATTTTCTCTTTTCTGGTTGTGTGTTACCCTCCCCGGGGAAGCCTCCTTCTTCTTTTTCTTCGGTTATCTTCGTAACCCTTTGTGCCTCCCGACCCCGTGATTCTTGACTTGTGCATAAAAAAACATTTTTGTAGCCTTACACCATTATACTTTTAATTTTTATCCAATGTTATGCTTTCAAAGGATTTCAAAGGATTTCTCAATAGCTCAGTGGTTCTTCTGATCTTCTCTGATCTCGCATAAATTCAATGAATGTTTTAACCTCTTCTGGATCTTTCATGTTTCTCATTTTATTCCGCCACATTATCCTGAGAGATGGTGGGAATTTCATTTGTACCGTAGCACCTAGCTGTTGAAGCTCTGACATCAAGTTTCCTAGTTCCCATTGTCTGGTTTGGGAGGCCTTCGACTTATCAGATCTTATTCTAAAGGTCCAGTTATCTTTATTAAAGTTACCTTTTTTCAGAGCCTCTCCCAAAATGTTATCTTTTAGCACATAAGTTTTGAAGTTAACGAATATCTTCCTCGGAGTTTTTCTCTCCTTGTTTTTCCCAAATGGGTCTCTGTGTGCTCTCTGTATATCTTCTTCTAGTAGTGCCTCGTCGGCCCAAGGGAAATATTCTGCCAGTAGTGCTACCACATATTTCTTCATGTCCGATCCCTCTTGATTTTCCGGAACATTCAAAATCCTGATATTGTTCTTTCTTGCTTGATTTTCCAGTGACTCCATCTTTTCATTCATTATCTTACTTTCTTGTCTCAGGGAATTTATTTCTTTCCGGTTCTTTTCCACCCTTTTGTCCAGGGCGGCCACTTCACTTTCTACCGCCGTCACTCTGTCGCCCAATGCGTTTAGTTTATTGTCCAACTTTTCACAGACTTCCTGAATTTTATCTTGTTTGGCCTCAGAGTTAGAGAATTTTTCCTTCATTTCTGTCCATATTTTTTCTAGAAACTCATCTGTGTGATTTTTCTGGGATTCTTTTTGTCCCCCTTGTGATCTTTCCTCATATTCTGTAGTCTCATGTGTTATTTCTACTGAGCTTTCCTTTTCTCCTCCCTCCGCCATGAGTACTTCTT
Source organism: Lissotriton vulgaris (assembly GCF_964263255.1). Taxonomy (NCBI): domain Eukaryota; kingdom Metazoa; phylum Chordata; class Amphibia; order Caudata; family Salamandridae; genus Lissotriton; species Lissotriton vulgaris. The sequence continues at coordinate 1,296,910,056 of NC_141695.1, read as the reverse complement.
GGGGCTTAATTACTTCTTCCAGCTTGGTTCCCTTGTTAATCTTCCAGATGTCCTCCAGACACTTTGTCTCAACCTTGCTTTTGTTCTTACTTTTGTTCCCTTTTTTGTACTATCTGGGGCCACTTTTTCAGATTCCAACAATGTCTGTGGGCTCTCCAAAAGAGAGGGTGGTATTACTGTGCTTGCGGAGAGAATATCTTCTTCTACCCTCAAAAGTGAAGGGTCTTCTGAAAAAGGTTGTGCCTGCTTATAGGCCTGAGCTTCTGTATATGATCCCTGTTGCTGTTGTATTTTGAAGTAGGATCTTAGTGAAGGTGTCACTTTTATTTTGGCTTTGGTTTGAGACGAGGAAACTATTTTTCCCTTGAAGGTGGGCAACCCACCTTCAGGAGCTGTCTTGGCGCTCTCAATAGTCTGTTTTCTGTGCCTTTTTTTTTATCTCCCTTGGAGATATGCCTTTAGGGTACTGCTCTTGCTTCAGAAAATTCCTGTTCCGCAGGCTATAGGTGGATATGACCTGTTTCCCCTGTAATTTTGAGGACTGCCCTCCCTGGGTCTTTGCTTCTGCTAATTCTGATTGAGAGGGGGTTTCCTCCGGTTCGCAGCAGTCCTTTTTACCACCCTCCTTTGTTACGCTTAACAGGTCACTCATAAGCTGTTTGTCCGTGTTGTGTCTTAGTTCATTAATGTGTAAGGTTTGGGAAATGTTTGTAGCAGTTAGGCGTGTGGACACAAACAATGAATACTTGTCTCTCTTTAATCTACATATTTCAATGTCAGTATCAGCGGTCAACCACTCCTCAAATCCCGATGTAAAAGGCAGGGCTTCTATTTCATTACACACTTCTTCCTCCTTTTTGCTCTGACTGCTGCTACTTTGTAGAAAAGTTTCCCCCTCCGTGTCGATTAATCTAAACTCAAAACCTCCAGGCGTTCGACACAGGGTTTTCACCTCACATTTCCCCTTGTGGCTAGGGCAGAACTCACCGCTTCCTCTGCCGCTTGCGCCCCGGAACTGAAACCTCAGTCTTCCGGAGACCCGGCAGCAGCGCGACCTTGCTCTCGCAGCCGCTGCCCAGAGACTCGAACAGCGTCTCCTCTCCAGCTCCGCCTCCTCCAACACTCTGCGACTCGAACCCGGCTCTCCCCCCCAAGACTTTGCTCTCCTCTGCAGACGCCGACTCCCGGTAGAAAACCATCCCGTGGTCCGCTCAGACAGTAAGAAATCCTTTTTCCTTTGTCGCCTGTTTGCCTTCACCGTTTCTTCATGTGTGCGGTGTTTTGTCAGGCTTCACCACGTTTCCTCATGCCAGAGGAATCACGGAGTCGGGAGCTCTCCGGCTGAGCGTCCTACCCAGCCGCCATCTTCCCCCCTCAGGTGACGCCTTTTCAGCACAGCGTTTAGGAGTTACAGTCTCTGTGCATATGAGCTATGGTAATCCCGCACAATTATTGTATTTATCTTGAAGTAGTTTGTGTCTTGTGCGCGCTTTTCGTTGGGAGTTTGAAGAACTGTAGTGCTCTGTTCCCGGCTGCCACATAAATAACTTTGAACTGAAGAGGTCTTGAACGAAGCGCTGTTCTCTGCGAACACTTCAAGAATGTTCTTCAGCTCTATACACGCAGATACGTGAATTCAGATGATGTGCTTTCACCATTTTGTAAAGGTGGAAGTATGTGGTATCTATCTAGTGCTTAAATGGAAAGTAGAAGTGCGGGTACTCTGTATCAGAGTACCTCCTTGTTTCTGAGAAGTGCTGGTACTCTCCAATTAAAAGTATTACACCTCGCTTGAGAAGTGCAGGTACTCTCCCCCTCTTAAAAAGTGCCGGTGCTTAGTACCGGACAGTACCGGCTCATTTAATGCACTGGCATATCCGATCCCAGACCGATGGAGGGGGTAAGAGTATGTACGTGCTAACAGTAACAAGTGAATGAGGTAGAAACAGATTATTAGTAATGTTTGTACAGTGCTTAAATCTTTGGTCATGTGATCAGTGAGTTGAAGACAGGAGGGGGTGATGGAGTTATGTACTGACGACAACGATCGCGAACTAAGGAGTTTCTAATTGTGCCGTTTATAATTTATAAAGTGATCTCTTTATATTGCATTTATTTTTATGATGTAATTTTGTTCATGAGATATATGCTTTTGTAGTAACATATGCAAACTGATTACATTGCTACATCTTACTGCCATGCAATAACACAAGTTCCTTTATAACAGCATGAACAATACATTTCGGAGAGTTGTACACGTCAATATTATTTACCTACCTTATATTGAGAAATTTTAAACATTGAGGATGCGTTCCTGTCTAATAAAGTTTCTGGTATTATCATATACTTGACTTTATTTTTATTTGTGCTTGAATATTGCCATGTCTCAAAGTCCTTGCATGGTTTGTAGGGATGCCCTACGAATAGTAATAGAGTTGTTGTTACAACTTCTGCCCATAAAATAGGGGTTATGGCAATTCCAGGCAACCAGTGAATGAGTACTAACTTGTAAATAGCTTCATGTTTTGGAAAAATATCCATTATTTGAAAGCAGCTCAAGTTCTTTTTTTCAGAAAATAGTGCTAGGTAATACGGCTAGCAACCACAAACTTTTGTTCAGCTTGGAAAGAGTTAATGTACGCAGTGCACCACGTGACTCCTAACTGAGGGCATTCCTGTTCATTACCTCAGATAAAAGCCCGCCCGAGTGACAGTGAGCTATGAAATGAAAGCTTTTGACTTAATTGAAGGACAAACACCACATAATGCAGCGCAGATTCATCGCTGCTGCCTGCACGCAGCACACAGTGTGCGGCCTCTAGCCGCTAAATACACACAGATCATAAGCGCCGCACAGGGCAAGTGGGGTTTTCCAAACCTGCGACTGTGGGACCTGAAATGTAACTTGCACACCTTGCCTTCGCTGGTTGTTTGATAACCTGCCCTGAAAGAGTTCACATGAAGCTGGAACATTCCCGGGTTGGCTAGGTCACTGTTACCAAAACGTCAGGTGCTTCGAGGCTTGTTGTGAGGACAAGGCAGAGTCTGCCTGTTGGAATGTGTAAACACCAAAATTACAGCCTGTTTAGGTCTCATAGAGAGGCTCAGGCTGCCTCTGCAGCAGTAATCTGAGAGAGATGCAAATTACTTTCCCTTCGGCGAGCAGAGTCCGCTTTCATGCGCCTCTTCTCCCCTGTCCTTCTCTGGGGACCCTCCCCATCCTCCTCTTCATCACTTTACTGTATATTTCTGCGTTTCCTGTACATCCTGCCTCATGTGCTTGCACCTTACATTTATTCATAGCGTTTTTTTGCCCTTCTGCCCCTATTAGACTCGTTTTTTGTGCCCTTCTGCCCCTGTCAGACTCGTTTTTGTGCCCTCGTGCCCTGTTAGACTCGTTTTTCCCTTGTTTTTCTGCCCTCTGTTCGACTCGTTTTTCCCTTGCAACCCCAGCATCGCTCAGCACAACCCCAGCATCACTCAGCGCAACCCCAGCATCACTCAGCGCAACCCCAGCATCACTCAGCGCAACCCCTGCATCACTCAGCGTAACCCCTGCATCACTCAGCGCAACCCCTGCATCACTCAGCGCAACCCCTGCATCACTCAGCGCAACCCCAGCCTCATTGAGTGCAACTCCAGCACCACTCAGCACCACCACAGCATCACTCAGCGCCACCACAGCATCACTGAGTGCCACCCCAGCACCACTCAGCACCACCACAGCCCCACTCAGCGCCACCCCAGCATCACTCAGCACCACCACAGCACCACTCGGCATCACCACATCATCCCTCAGCGCTACTCCAGCATCACTCAGCACCACCACATTATAACTCAGCACCACCACATTATCACTTAGCACCATCACAACACCACTCAGCACCACCACAGCATCACTCAGCACCACTCACCACCAACACAGCACCACTCAGCACCACCACATTATCACTAAGCATCACCACATTATCACTCAGCACCACCACATTATCACTCAGCACCACCACAGCATCACTCAGCACCACCACAGCACCACTCAGCACCACCACAGCATCCCTCAGCACCACCACAGCACCACTCAGCACCACTCAGCACCAGCGCCACCACAGCACCACTCAGCACCACCACAGCACCACTCAGCACCACCATAGCACCACTCAGCACCACCACAGCACCACTACAGCACCACTCAGTGCAACCACAGCACCACTCAGCACCACCACAGCATCACTCAGCGCAACCACAGCATCACTCAGCGCAACCACAGCATCACTCAGCACCACCACAGCATCACTGGTTCAAATATGTTCTCTCAATGTTTCAAGCTTTATTACAAACTTCTGTTCTTGGATTTTCGTCACTGAACATAATTTTCACAAAAGTTATTTACAAAAGTTTAAGCTATTGCCATTATAAATTACAATCACTTTTATTTAAGTATTAATTATTTAAAAAAATTAAAAGCCATTGTTATTTGTAATATCAATACATTTAAGTCACGTAAATACAAAACATGTTGCATTAGAAATGCTATAGGTGTCACATTTGCAAAAGTTATAACTATTGACATTGTAAATGACAAAGCTATTAATTTAGCTATTTTCAAAAACAACACAAAAATAAAAAAATTGTCATTTACAAAACCAATAGCTCAAACCTTCCTAATACGAGACCTATTGCATTGCAAATGCTTGTTGTACTTGAGTGCGCATCTTGGTTTAAAAAAGTGGTGTGGGGTAAGAGTGGGGAGACTGCTATAAAGACGAAGGCACCAGTTTGATGAAGTAGATTTATTGTAGGTAAGCCGCACACCAGATGGGAGGACACCCTCGTAAAACACAACTTGTCAACTCCCCAACATTTCTTCAACTGAACAACGTTCAGCTGGCGTTCTAGAACGTCAGCTGATTACATCACAAAGGAGGTAAGAGGCACGTGGAGGGTACCGGAGGCTGGGAGGAAAGGACGGGAAGGTTCTGGAAAGATTGGGAAGGTTCTGGAAGTGTGTATTAAATTAACAACTGCTTCACATAAAACCTCCTGTTATGTTTCTTTAAGGTTTAAGTTACCTTGTGCTGTAGCACGAGAAGTGCATTTGTCATACTGTTCATACTGTCTTCTTATTGTTTAATGGGGCATTCCAACCTTCGGTTGTTCTCAACTGACAACCTACATTGGTAATGCAGCAAGTCGGAGAGAAGGACTGAGGGAAGGCTGCTCCGTCGATGGATTAACTTGCTGAATAAATTCTTGATTATACTTCATTGCTGCATTCATTACCTAACACCCCCACAAGTAACATTTCCACTGGAACCGGTTTTCTGCTGGTATCTCACAAGGCCTTTCTATGCGAGGTGCGCGCTCGGATAAAAAAAGTAACCTGTGATACCTGCAAATCTCATTTTGGTACAAAAGCATACTTTCGCACAATTTTCATGCAGTTTCATCAAATTTCGAATGCGAAAAATGCAGTTTCACCCAGCCTTAGCACCTTTCTAGAGCACTCCCGAGAGGCCTGTGACACCTTTAGTTTTCAAGCATGGCCTCAGACAGTGTGTGTTTATATATATATACCGTGACCAAAGCCTTGTGTGGCTGAAACGCGTTGGTGGGGTGAAGCGTTGAATTAAAGGCTTCTAAAAGTATCCGGTTGTGCCGCCTCCTTTGCCCAAAATTAATTATTTGGGTCAGGATTCGACCCCTGGGCCGAGCACAGGCTGTGGAGCGCTCTCATTGAGCTTAAAGGATCACATTGCCGGAATATATATATATATATAGATATATACACCCATCCGCCGAGTACCGCACCAACCTGCAATCTTGAAGGGGCCACGAGGATGGACCCACCTCCTTGTGGAGCGACAGAGCAGGATTGAGGAAGAACACCGTGGCGGGGGCTCACCTGAGGGCTCCAATTCAGCAGTTATAAGTGCGCCACAATTTGAGGGAGAACATTTGGGCACTACATATCCCAGAATTCCTGTATTTCGCCATGAAGGCGTAACAAAGCATTTAATTGGGGGTATGCCTGCCCGCCACTGCACGAACTTTCCCGGCAGCCTCTGAGGAAGAGGAAACTCGAAACGCGTCAGGCTTGAAGGGGAAGCTGTACATTACAACCTGCCACTGTTGTACTTCCGTACCTGAAATTAAAAAGGCTGGTAACCTTTCTCTGCTGTCTCGTGTGCGACTCATTTGGGACTACCAGCGTTACTGAATATATATATATATATATATATATATATATATATATATATATATATATATATATATATATATATATATATATATATATTCACTGAAAAAACCATAGGTTATAGACCATATATAGTTAGGAATTCGCATTTACAAAACCTTATTTTACTCACACAAAACCATTGAAATTCCATATATAGTTAGTTGCACTAACTATATATCGCGCACCCGCAATCCACTGCTGATGATGTCACATATTACATCATTCATGACATGGTCAGTGACATCACTGATGACATCACTGATGACATCTCATTTGACATTACTGATCACATCACTGATGATATCATTCATGTGATAATACGATGAACCTCTTCAGACTCTAATATAACCTTAGATACAATCAGTGTAAACAGACACTCACAGACTGTCACTCATCCATGGAGTTACTCACACACCTAGTCAGTCATGCAAAGAATCAATCACACCTCCATTTCCTCAACTATACAGTTATACAAACTTTACTTATTCAAACATATACTAACACATATTTACTCTCTTATACAATCCCTGATACAAGTTCACAATGATCCATACAGCCACTCACACATTCACTGGCTCTTATGCACAGTTATTTATATATGTCAACTCTCACATGTACTGTGTTTTACATATGTACTTACTTTGACATGTAGCACTGAGATATCCATTCACTCACCAATACACTCATGCACACAGTCAACCGCCCATACAGCTGATTCCACATGCACTTTTGAAACCATACATCTAGTGAATCAACTGCTCACACATCTATGCACAGAGTCATACACCTCCCAGCCACCCACACACACACTCAGTCTCCCATACAAATACTTGGGCAACCAATCAATAACCCATATAGTTACTCATATAGCTACTTATCAACACATGCAACAGTTTACAGAACAACAGACATAATGATGCACAAATTAAGACAGTTTAGTCACTAACCCATGCACTCAGTGAGACACATTTAATCACTCACTCATACAGTCAGTCATGCACCTACTAAATCCTTCATCCAGACTCTTATACATCCACTCATTCTTCAATATGTAAGACATATTTTAACTTTACAGAAACATACAGTCACTGGATGTTGTCATCAGTGATGTCATCAGTGATGTCATTTGAGATGTCATCAGTGATGTAATCAGTGATGTCACTGACCATGTCATGAATGATGTAATATGTGACATCATCAGCAGTGGATTGCGGGTGCGCGATATATAGTTAGTGCAACTAACTATATATGGAATTTCAATGGTTTTGTGTGAGTAAAATAAGGTTTTGTAAATGCGAATTCCTAACTATATATGGTCTATAACCTATGGTTTTTTCAGTGAATTTTCAAGGTTTTGTAAATGCTAATTCCTAACTATATATGGTCTATAACCTATGGTTTTTTCAGTGAATTTTCAAGGTTTTGTAAATGCTAATTCCTAACTATATATGGTCTATAACCTATGGTTTTTTCAGTGAATATATATATATACATACATATATAAACATATATCATCTGTATATCTATATAAATACAAACATAAATGCATGCATACATATACTTATATGCATACAGATGCATGTTATTTACATGAAAGTTGAAAAAACACTAATAAAAGCAAAGCTAAAAAGCCACCTCATTACAAACAGAATGGCTTTAACTTAAACGAGGGCCAGATCTATTGCATTTTCAATGCTTGTTTACTTTGGTTCCATCAAGAAGGCATTCAGATGTGTCACACATTTGCCATAAATTCTGAATGTTAGCACTCTAGTTGCACATTAGATCACTGTAGTAAAGCTACTGCTCACCAGGGACGTCTGCTGCTGGTATTCAAAGTGCATGTTTCAGTCTGCATGTCAGAATTTTTTTAATGAAATAGAAGAGGATTTGAGAAGTCACTCAAAATGATCCCTAATTTTTCTTTCTGAAGCACTAATCATACTTTCTATGGCAAAATTAACCCCCTCATGTTGTTCCTTTTTAAATTGAGTGTTTTCAGACTTACCACTTCATTCCAATCAAGATGGCTTCTGGTGTGCCATACTTTTGTCATAAGTAAGACTGTTAGCGCTCTAGTTGTTCTTTAGAACACTCTGGGACATTCTGTCATTGGGCTATACTTGGGGTACATCTGGGTGATATTTGGGCTACATTTAGGCTCTTTTGTCTCTGGTGGCCATCTTGGGAGACTGTATGTCAGAATTTTTTAATGAAATTGAAGAGGGTTTGAGAAGTCACTCAAAATGTGCCCTAATTTTTCTTTCTGCAGCACTAATTATAATTCATATGGCAAAATATACCCCCTCATTTTGTTCCTTTTTAAATTAAATGTTTTAAGAGTTACCACTTTATTCCAATCAAGATGGCTTCAGGTGTGCCATACCTTTGTAATAAGTAGGACTGTTAGCGCTCTAGTTGTTCTTTAGAACACTCTGGGACATTCTGTCATTGGGCTATACTTGGGCTACATCTGGGTGATATTTGGGCTACATTTGGGCTCTTTTGTCTCTGGTGGCCATTTTGGGAGACTGCATGTCAGAATTTTTTAATGAAATAGAAGAGGATTTGAAAAGTCACTCAAAATGTGCCCTAATTTTTCTTTCTGCAGCACTAATAATACCTTCTATTGCATAATATACCCCCTCATTTTGTTCCTTTTTAAATTAAATGTTTTAAGAGTTACCACTTTATTCCCATCACGATGGCTTCAGGTGTGCCATACCTTTGTAATAAGTAGGACTGTTAGCGCTCTAGTTGTTCTTTAGAACACTCTGGGACATTCTGTCATTGGGCTATACTTGGGCTACATCTGGGTGATATTTGGGCTACATTTGGGCTCTTTTGTCTCTGGTGGCCATTTTGGGAGACTGCATGTCAGAATGTTTTAATGAAATAGAAAAGGATTTGAGAAGTCACTCAAAATGTGCCCTAATTTTTCATTCTGCAGCACTAATCATACTTTCTATGGCAAAATATACCCCCTCATGTTGTTTCTTTTTAAATTAAATGTTTTAAGAGTTACCACTTTATTCCAATCAAGATGGCTTCAGGTGTGCCATACCTTTGTAATAAGTAGGACTGTTAGCGCTCTAGTTGTTCTTTAGAACACTCTAGGAGGCTGCAGTAGAACACAAAGGAATCAACTGACAGTCTCTGTCCTTGTTGGATGTACATGTTTTACTGAGAATGTCAGACTTCATTTTCACATGACTGAGAAAGATAATGTGAATTTACAGAAAATATGCTTTCAGTTTAGCTTATAGATCCCCTTCCAAACCACTGTGGGAAAATCATGAGATATTAGTTTTCTTTCAAACAATATTCATGATATCACAGCAGAAGGTTTTTTCACATGGTAAAATCACCTTAGAACCCTCCACAATTCCTAAAACGAGTATGGTACCATCAACAAATGATTTATAATGTAACTAAAGTCCTAAAACCCTCTATTAACTACAATGCTTTTTAATGAGGTGCTATCATGTATATTGGTCCCAAGATGGCTGCCAACACTTCTTGGATGAAGTGCTGACAGCCAATCAGATCAGATGTGTGGTTAGGCTCCGCCCAGATATATATCTTTTTTTGAACCTAAATTACTCAAAATCCACTGGAGCACATATATTGAGACCTAGCAAAGGCACATCGGGCTAACAGTCCCTACAATTTTGCCAAGTTTTGTGCAAATCCATTCAGCCGTTCGAGCTAAAAGTGAGGCCAACCGCCCTATGGAAATTAACATGGGAAAAACGTGTTTTGGGACCCCCCTTTTTTTCGGCCCCCCCTTGATGAAACCCCCCCAAATTGTCAGGGGCTGCTCAGAAACAAAATGTTCCATTTTCCTGAACATTTCAGCCAATTCCGTCCACAAACGCCAAAGTTATTAGACATAGAATTTTCAAAAATCCCATAGAGAAAAAATCCTAACTATATATACCTACTGGCGACCGCCAGTAGGTAATATATATATATATATATATATATATATATATATATATATATATATATATATATATATATATATATATATATATATATATATATATATATATATATATATATATATATATATATTCATTCAGTGGATGCTCCGAGGAACGAACTTGAGCCACACTCTGTGTGGGGTATGAAAGCTTTATTTTTCCGGCATTGTCCTTATATATTTTGGTCTATCCCGACCTTCCTCAGAGGTCCGCCGCTTCATCTCGGGACCCCAAAACGTGATCACATTCAGCTGTAGGCGGCTTCAGCCCTGTTCCTGGTGCCCCCTGGTGGATTCTTGGTGGAAGGGAAAACGCGCATGCTGGTATTTGTGCTCCGTTAGGGTGACGATATTCCTCCCCTTTAGTGGGTGATGATTATGCTGCCATCTCCACACACCCTATGCATACAGCCTTTTGTGTAGCAAGGGAATCGGCCAAAGTCCAGTCCTTGGCGGCTGCCAGCTGCCTGAGTTGCTTGTGCAGTCAAAAAGTCTTGGTCCAATTTAGGCAATGTGCTGGCGCTCTTGTCGACGTTGCGTGGAGCTTAAAGGATCACATTGCCGGAATATATATATATATATATATATATATATATATATATATATATATATATATATATATATATATATATATTCTGAACACTGCTGTCGTGTGACAAAGGCGGGCAGCACAAAGACACCAGGATACGCTATTAGCTAGGCAGTGGCCTTACAACTGACTATGGACGCATTCTGGGCTCAGACAGTGTGTGTGTATATATATATATATATATACCGTGACCAAAGCCTTGTGTGGCTGAAACGCGTTGGTGGGGTGAAGCGTTGAATTAAAGGCTTCTAAAAGTATCCGGTTGTGCCGCCTCCTTTGTTCAAAATTAATTATTTGGGTCAGGATCCGACCCCTGGGCCGAGCACAGGCTGTGGAGCGCTCTCATTGAGCCTAAAGGATCACATTGCGGGAATATATATATATATATATATATATATATATATATATATATATATATTCTGAACACAGCTGTCGTGTGACGAAGGCGGGCAGAACAAAGACTCCAGGATACGCTATTAGCTACGCAGTGGCCTTACAACTGACTATGGACGCATTCTGGGCTTCAATTTGTTAACTTTCTGATGTGAAGGGTCAAGGTGGACCATACAACATTACACTCGCTGGTTACTATTTGCATCCCCCCTCCCTCAGGCGCTCGGCATGTTGTTGGTCAACTATAAGGCACACTACATCCCTCCCTTAACACAGAATAAAACACATGGACAACAAACTGGTCATTCATGACACACAGTCATATTAAATTATGAGATTAGTGTATGAAAACAATGCATTCAGTCGATGCTCTAGGTGGTGTTATCGGCTTCTCTCTCAGTCAGCCAGGTAAACTGTGTACCGTCGAGATGAGTCTGGACCTCAAGGAATATCTGCCGCTGCAATTCCTTTGGGCTGGCATCTGGGCGCCCTCCTCAGTCTCATGTGACCTGAATGCACTACGGATCTAGTTTGCTTGAAGATGGCACTGCAGCTGGCAGTGCCGGGACTGGTAGAGTTGGAGGCGACCCTTGAATGACCAGGGTGTTTTTGTAACCCGTTCGGTGGACCCATTAGGGCTGGGCAGGCAGCTCCACGATGAGCAGTCCATGGCATTGATGACTGACAATGTCTCATTCATGGCTGGGGACACTCTTTTGAACTGGGAGATATTCTGGGTGTCTCAATTCCATTTGTAGCCATAACCATGGTGCCTTTGATGTCTGTGTCCCTTTGTAGCCGTAACCATGGTGTCTTTGATGTCTGTGATTGTCCAGGGTTCTGCTTCAAATGACAAACATAACTTCCCCCCTGTGTGATGATCTTTAACCAGGACTCGATCTCCTACATGGAGGTTGCGACATTTGGTGCACCCCCTGCACAAATAATACTCGTTGTTGCGGGCTTTCGGGAGTCAGAATGGCTTAAGGGAAGGTGGCTGAGCTGACCAGAGAGGGCGGTGGCGAATAGTGTCTGTCAATGTTCGACCAAAACACAGCAGGCTTGGGGCAATGCCAGTGGTGGAGTGAGGCATCAACCAAAATTCAGGTTGAAAGGTATAAATCTAGCTCTCCACATTCCTGGCCTCTGCTACAGCAATACAAATGACCTTCGTAAGTGCCCTTACAAGCTTCTCTACCTCCCCATTGGCCTGAGGCCACCTGGATGTGATTCAGCAGTGTATTGTGTTCTGTGACTGTAAATATTCTGCCCACTCATGGCCATTGAAAGGTGGGCCATTGCCGGTGTGGATTTTTCTGAACAGTTCATGGCCATGATTTTCTCATCTTTTGGGATGACCTCGGACTCCTTGGTGGTTGCTACAATTTCCACTTCAGGATGCCAGAAAAGTAATCTACAAGGATCAGCATGTGTATGTCATTAGGGAAAATAGAAGGGGTGGAGGGAGAAGGAGGATGAACTAAGCTAGGTCGGCCTCCAAGTGAACTAGAAAAAAAGTAGGAACCCAATGTACTGGATTCAGAGACCTAGCTTGTATGATGGTCACCGATCAAATGTTGTCAGTACAGACCAAAAAGAAAGAAAAATTTCTTTCTAGTGTCCCCTTACTCACCGGGGTTTCCCCACGGTGACATGCTTCATCATTGGGGCCATCCCAGTTCTCTACGAAAAGGGGCGTGCTGCGACTAGCAAACTACGCAGGAGCACTTTAGTTGTGAAAGACTATGTGTGGTGTAAGTGAGATAGTGATAGAGTGGGTGTGAGTGATTGTTAAAAATACTGTGCTAGTGGGCCTCAACAAATTTATTTAGCTCCTAGGTTGGTATATTAAAAGGGGGTGACATTGTTATTTAACCTTTAGTCAGGGCTAAATCAGTGTGCGGTCAACATGTTTCAAGCTCCCCAGGCTTTTCATCAGGACCATACAGGAACCAGCCCTGTATTTGCCACTCCTATGAGTCCCTAGTTAGGGTGTGTAAGGTTTACTAAAAAAACATTCAACGCTGTTAACATTAAAACATGCGTGTTATACATACGATTTGTACTGTTTCGTTACTTCTGTAAAAAGAATGACACATGATTAGTGGCAAAGTAACCCCTCCTTAGATGGAAGGGTATCACACATTTAATTCACGCCTCATAATTGGGTATTTGGTGTCACATCTGCACCTTATTGGTGCGTGCAGGCTTTCCAGTCCAGTGCATGCATAGATAAAATGTGAATCTGGTGGTTTGTGAATTCACACATGTAAACAACACAGGACTTAATGTGACTATGGACACAACATAAATGTCATCATGGCAAAAAACGGCATATTTACATGTAGTGGTGCCTATTAGCACTGCATGGTCTCTGGTAGGGGGCAGGATCACCTTATGGAAACATTGCTGTCGATTTAAAGGTAAGAGAAAGGGAACTGCGATCAATGTGCGTTCGCTATGTTCCTAAGTAAACGAAAAAGCTTCGTATTCTAAAAACGGGACCCTGCCACCGTCGAACTGAGCAAGGTACTTACTTCCTTCATGGTGAAACCGCACCGTATTACCTACTCGTTACCGCTCCGGACCGCATCTTGCAGCTGGTTCGGCGAGGGAAGTTTTTAAGTTATCGCATTTCCGGGTACGTTGTTTAAGGGCTAGACCGTGTATCGGTAGCGGCCATCTTGGGAGGATGTGAAATCGATGGACAATAAAGATGTTGACAAAACCCGACGTTATTGTCAGGAGTTATACGTTTATGTCTCAGCATTACTTCACTCATTACTTAGAATCCAATATTCCTGCTTTCTATCATAATTCGCATTTTTGTTCCAAATTTACGATGAAAATCGTGCAACCATGATTTTTGTTTTATATTTTGAGTTACCGACAGAATTTGAATTTGAAGTACACGCACAAACTCCAAAATTACAACCAACTCAGCAGGTTTAGGCTATGTATCAAATTGTAGGTGCAACCAGAGACACCACCCATTCAGCCTGTTATTCCCCGAGCTTGACAGAGCCTCGGGCTAGTTTATTGAATTGAAACTGTGTGTACACATTGCGGGTTACCATACCTTCATTACTACTGTAGAAGATGTACCGTTCTGCTGTGCTGTGTTTTACTGGGGCCGCCAAGTTTATTATAGACTCTTCTCCCCAGGCTCAACGCTTTCATTCGTTAATAAAACAAGCTTTTGCAAAGCAATAGGTCGCGCATTTACGCGAGTTTAAGCTATTGGCATTGTAAATGACAATGCCTTTTATTTCAGTTTTAAAAACAAAAACAAAAATAAAAGTCGTTTTTAAGTTAAAAATTTGTAATGTGAATAGCTCCAACTAGCGTAAATGCGAGACCTATTGCATTGCAAATGCTTGTTTTTTAATGTCATGGCTTTAAACTCTGGTCTCTCATGCTACCAATGGAGAGGGTAAGGGACAGAGATGTGTTATTCGGGAGCAGTAGGCAGACTGTTAGAACCTCCAGCCAGTCACATCCAGGGCCGGACTGGCCGTTGCAGGCACTGAGCAATCCCCCGGTGCGCCGCAAAGGTGGAGGCATGTTTTGGGCCCCTGGGGGCCGTTTTTGTTACAGGACCGTTTTTGCAGCATAGCTGCAAAATCGGCCCTGTAACAAAATCGGCCGAAAACCGGCCCCGACAAAGAGCTTGTTTGCACCCCCAACGGCCCCTCCCGTTCTCGTTACCCCCACCCCTCCCCCCTCTTGGGGGGGGGGGGGGGGGGCGGCCAAGCACTTTGCCAGGGCCGGTTTTCGTTCCCAGTCCCTGGTCACATCCCCACTTCCCATTCTCCCAGGGAAACTCCTTTGGCTCAGATGAACATAAAATATCCCTTTATGCAGAAGATGCCCTTTTGACATTGGGCGATCCTATGACCTCTGGTGAAATTGGACAACTGTAGGAATTTGAAGCAGTGGCAGAGTATAAAATTAACGTGGACAACCCCGATGTCCTCATTTTAACACTTTCCCATGAAGTAAAGCCAGCTCTCAAGCACAGATAATCATTCAAATGGGCAAAATTATCCATTAAGAATGCTGTGGATATTAAGATCACTCGAAAGGTGACTGCTCTGAATTAGGCAAATTTTCTGTCTTTGTTGGAAGAGCTGCAGGGAGACATGGCTAAATGGATGCCATTACTTATCTCCTTGGTGGGAAGAATCAATACAGTTAAAATGAATGTACTCCGAGTATTCTACACCTTAGGAGTAAGGCCCATACTGTCCTGGTTGTCAAGAGATTCTCTGAAGAATTGAACAGGCTGGTATCTAGTTTTATATGGAAAACCTCTACACCCAGGCTAGTCCTGTGAATATCACAAAAGCTGGGGCAGAGTTGGGGAATGGTCCTCCTGGATTTTCAGAGGTAATATACAACTGCGCAGGTGCAAACTGTGTTAGCTTGACGTGCCCCCACACGGATAAACCCTGGATCCTAAGGGACCATGCCATGGTAGGCAGGTCTTTGTGGGGGGTAATGTGGTTAGAGAAGAACGACGACCACCAGATATCTATTTAGACCCCCGGGTACCTGTGACACTCCGCGTGTGAGATAAACTAGCGAGAAGGTTGGGTCTTACAACATTCAACATTCCCTTCCCCATATGCTCCATTACATTTAAGAGCTGAGTGTCTCTCAGGGCTACAGCAGAGGCACCTTCATAAATGGAGGATAGCCGGCTGCTTTAGAATTAATTCTAGGTGACTTGAAAAGACATACTCAGTTGCAAGATTGGGTTCTTCACACCCGACAGATAGAAATCCCCCTTTGAATCGCTGATCCCTAAATAGGTGGGCTCTCAAGGCCTTTGTTTCTAAATTGTGAAAATTACAGTGATTAACCAATGAAATCTGAGGATCTCATTTACAATTTGAAGGAAGGTGGAGACACTTACTCCAGATGGATCTGGAAGTATTCTTTTGGGGAGAGAGGGGGAGTGGGGAGGTTTTGGTAGGTGCTGGTGATGATACTGCATGTAAGGCAGTTCCAATTCTATTTAACACCCGTTCTGTTACTTCTTTTTGGAAACTTCAATAAAAAGACAAGGACTGACAAAGCAAAAGCCGGTGGGGAGGCGCAGCTCTAGCTCAGTTAATTGACAAGCCCTATTTTTTGTGTTTCAGTGTCTCCCTTTGTTTAGGACGTGGTCACATTTGTATGTAACATCTCTTCGTGGTAACAAAGCCAATTTTATATTTAATCTGTTGAGTTGTGGGGTGTGTATTTCTTCCTTTGTTTTTTGGACCATCTGGTGAAATAAAAATCTTGCTTTCCGTTGACTGCCATTAGCGAATTTGTTTTACATTTTGCTAATGCCTGGCTAACAGTTTATTTATAGAGGTAAGCGTAACTTGCGTAATTGTCTCTAGTGTAATTACAGCAAAATGACTCGTAATTATGTATAATTGCTTGAGGAGCGTAATACACCATTTAGCACTAATTTCTTAGTGCAAAATGCACCCTTGTTTCCAAAATGGGACGGAGGATGCATTTTGCGCTATGAAAACAGCCTTAAATGCTACAGGAAACGAACATCAGGAGCCAGCAGCTGCTTGCTCTCTCTTAGATCTTTGTTCCTGTGCTCCTGTGCTAGGATTTTTCCCCTAAATTACTCTTAATTACTTAAATTGGCATAATCATGTAATTGCTATAATTTCACAACACAAGAGTAACATGCGATTACTGAAATTACTCTGCTTACTCTGCAATAATTAACATTTCGCCCAGACCCATTTATTTTAACTGCTGCAACGACAATTTGTAGTGTGTATACTGCTGACGCCTTCTTCGCTGTGACTGTTTGCTAAGATTCTTGAAGGTAATTAACCTGGAACGGTGGTCCTAGGTTTCTAGTCAGTAGTTGAGAAAAAGGACAGCTCTCCGTAGAGGTCAGGGTCCCTTCCAGGTTAGGCAACTCAATAAAGTTGCATAGCCTATTGTGTAATTGCCTAGTGACAATATTAGGGCAGCACAAGGGTGGTGGTCCATGTATTTGAGTGATGCTACCCTTGTAAAGCTCCACCCTCACAAAATGAACTTTACTGTCAGTGTTTTGCTCTGGTATAAATCCTTTTTAAAAAAAATAATTTTATTGAATTTTTAGGATCAAGAAATAAAGAGAAAATAATAACAGAAGGCAAAAGCATTCAAAAATATATATTAAACATATTACAAATTATAAGTAAGCAAACAATATACAGAAACAGTATGTGCATAACATTGGAGAAAAAAAGAAAAAAAAGGAGTAAGGAAAAAAAGAGATAAAGATAGAAGATAAAAGAAAAATTAAAAGAAGAGAGAGAGAAATCTAAAATTGTATATGAGAAGAGTTAGGTGAAAAAAATAGAATAAAAAGAGATAAGTTGTAAAAGGTAGCCAAAGAAGATCAGATTTAGTTTTTTGAGAGATAGATATAGAGGGGACATTAGCAATTCTATGTTCATCACAAATAAAATTCCACCAGGTTAATGAAGATATTTTAGAATTATCTTTCGAAGATGATAAAATAACTTTGAAGGCTAATGCAATAAAAAGGTCAAATAACATGGAAATACAGGAGGAATCATCAACATCAGGTGAAAAAGAACCTAGAAAAACATTTAGTAGCGATAATGTATGATCACATTTCAACATTTTCATGAAAATATCCCAAACAGACTTCCAAAATATTAATACATTTGAACAATCATAAAGTTGATGTCACAGTGTGCCAGTATCATTAGAGCAAGATCAGCATAATGGAGAAGAGGATGGAGAAAACTTGGAAATACAAACATGAGTGATAACAGCCCTATTATAAATAAAATACAAGGATTGGGTTATGCGTGCACCAGCAGAAACTTTAAATAACTTAGACCACAAGTCGTAATAGAAAAGGAAACTGACAAGTCAGTCTCCCACGCAGTTTCAATATGAGAATTAGGTCTCTCAGTAACATGTGATAACAATAACTTATATACAAGAGCAGCTTTAGGTCTGTGAGGTGGAAATAAACTATATAATGGAGTGTGTGCGTTAAGAGATGGTGTATCAACTGGGAGGTAAAAAGAGGCTAATTGTGATTGAAAGGCATTTGAAATTACAGTATATTCATTGATGCAAGAGTTAGGTAACTGAAATTGTACTTGTAGGTCAGGAGAAGGAATAACAGAGTTTTGGTTATTTAATTGGTGTACAAAAAAATTCCCTTCTCCTTCCAGTATTTGTAATGGATGATTTACCTTTATATTTAAGAGACTTATTAAACAAAATTGTGGAGGATGAAAAACATTGAAATGGAGTTAAACCATTGGAAAATGTATTGTATAATAAACTCTGGGAATATTTTAAAATAGGGTTATTGAACATGAAAGTACTATTGGACATATATATTACATTCTTAAAAAGTCTTTTAGTAATGGGCGTTCAAAAACAATCCATCTAGGAATAGGGATATCAGCAAAATCATAGGATAAAGCAAAGGACTGTTTAATCAAAAAGGCTGAGTGATAAGCTTTAAAATTTACAAAACGCTCACCACCTTCAGTCTTAGGACAAATAAGTTTTGTAAGAGCAATTTGTGGATGTTTCTTGTTCCATAAAAATTTTATACAGATGGAGTTAATTTGAGAAAAATAAGAGATGGGAATCTGAATAGGTATATAGGACATGTGGCACAATCATCATTTTGATAGTATCTAACCTACCCCACCAGGAGAGATAAAGTGGAGACCAAGTAAGAAGGAGTGATTGGATTTTAGTGAATAATGCATTAAATGTATATTTAATTGTGGAAGACAAAGAGGCAGAAAACCAAATTCCAAGGTATTTAATTTGTGTGGGACAACAAGTAAAATTAGTATCATTAAACATAAATTGGTCACATAAGGAGTTTAGAGGTAAAACCTCTGTCTTAGAGAAGGTTAATTTATAACTAGAAATACTGGAGTATAGCCGAACCTCATCCATAAAAGGCGGGAGGGAGGTAATGGGGTTTGACATTTAAATTAATATATTATCCGCATATGCTGATATTTTAGTTTCTATGGAATTATAAGTGAAGCCAGAAATATATGAATTAACACGGATGCGCTCAAGGAATGGTTCAAGGCATAAAACAAATAATAGAGGAGAAAGGGGGCAGCCCTGGTGTGTACCTCTGGATAAAGAAAAAAATCTGGAAAAATGATTATTAACAAAAATTCTGGCTCGTGGGCAAGAATACAATAATTTATTATAAGAAATAAAAGTAGGTCCAAAACCAAACCATTGGAGAGTTCTAAACATAAATGGCCAATTGATACGATCAAAAGCCTTTTCGGCATCCAAAAACAGTGCTGCCAGAGGAGATTTGAATTTTTTGCCATACGAAATAATATTTGCAAACATTCGAGCATTTTCCGATGCTAATCTGCCCTTCACAAACCCAACTTTGTCAGTTTTAACCAAAAAAAGTAATAATATTTTCAAGACAGGATGCAAGAATCTTGGCAAATATTTTACAATCATAATTTATTAAAGATATAGGGCAGAAATTTTTACAAAGGGAATGATCCTTGTCAGGTTTAGGAATTATAATAATTAAGGCGTCCATAAAAGAGCCGGAGGCTTTAGCATTCGCAATAAAGGAACTAAAAAGTGTCAGAAGATTGGGAATAAAAATGGAGGTAAAGGTGGCATACAATTCAACAGAGAGACCATCAGGACCTGGTCCTTTTGATTTTTTTGAGGATTTAATAGCATTAGTTATTTCTTGAGCTGTGACTTCTCTCTCTAATGCGTTAAATTCATCGGGTAGAGAAGGGGGAGAGGGAAGGCCCGAAAAAAAGTTATCTAAATTTTGATTAATAGGATACGTGTCAACAGAATAAAGAGATCGATAATATTCATGAAAAACTTCAGCAATATCTTCATCCGACGAAACCATTGTTTTAGAGGATTTATTTAAGATGGGCCCAATGCTTTTACGTTCAGATTTAATTTTCAAATAATTGGCCAACATCTTACCCGCTTTATTTTGACCACCATGATATTTGGATTTAATTTTAAGAAGAATATTACAGGCTTCAATTGTTGCAAATTTGTTGAGTTCAGATTTGGCCTTAATCAATTCATGAAGAGTTGAAGACGATTTGGAAGTAAAATAAGTATGTTCCAATTATTTAAGTTGTTGTAATTGATCTATATATTTTTTCTGTGTAGCTTTCTTTTTCTCGAGACATATGAAATAGTAAAGGCACGAAAAGAGGCTTTAAAGGCATCCCAATTATTGGAAACAGAGGTGTCCAGTGGATTATTGAAGTTAA
This sequence comes from Lissotriton vulgaris, assembly GCF_964263255.1. Classification (NCBI taxonomy): domain Eukaryota; kingdom Metazoa; phylum Chordata; class Amphibia; order Caudata; family Salamandridae; genus Lissotriton; species Lissotriton vulgaris. The sequence continues at coordinate 1,296,889,543 of NC_141695.1, read as the reverse complement.
AAAATTCAGTAATAAAAGTAGTGGCTTCTTTGATGTACACGTTTCCAGTGACTAAATTGAAGGGAGGTAAGTGAAAGGTCCAGTACAGCATGAACTGGTGCATGGTCAGAAATATTAATGGATCCAATTTCCGATGTTTGAATGGAAGGAAGCAAGGGTTTACTAACCAAAATATAATCAATCCTAGAATGAATTTGATGAACATTAGAAAAAAAAATATATTCAAGTGAGTTAGGGTTACATGTCTTTCAAACATCATATAGTGAACGAGAGGCAATGGCCGATTAAAATGCTTTGTGGGATTTATCATGGTTAAATTTACATTTAGATAGTCTATCAGAAAAGGGGTCAATCCATTGGTTAAAATCACCAGCAATAATAATATCAGGGCAGTCAATGTAAGAGAGTAAAATCTTAATGTCATTCCAAAACTCAGGGTTCGGTTTAACAGGGCCATAAATATTTAGTAAGACCAGAATCTTGTTTTGTATAACAACCTTTGCCATTACCCAACGTCCATCATCATCATTTTGTGTAGACAAAATTTGTACAGATAACGACTTATGAAACAATATAGCGACGCCCCCTTTTTTGCTAGATGCAGGAGAATAAACAACTTGACCCACCCACTGTCTTTTCAACTTAAGCGATTCTGCTTCATTACAATGAGTTTCTTGAAGAAAAGAGACCTGAGAATCTAGTTGGGACAAGTGAGATAATACCTTTTGTCTTTTGATGGGATTCCCAAGACCACAAACATTCCACGTGACAAAATGACTTATAATGGAGGGATAGGGGGGTAACACACGAATGGAGTTGATACTCGCCAGGAACACAGTTAAAAAAGAAAAAACACCACAAATGAGATGCATGTATGGAAAATGTTATGGAAAAACTAAAATTACTGATATACACATGCAACAAGTTGAACACCAGCACTAGAGCAAAATAGATATAGAGAAACCAAGAAAAAAACAATACAGAGAAAAAGAGGAAAAATAGATAAAAGAGAAGACAGATCAAGGAAAGAAATACTGATCTATAAGGAAGTAAAAGCAAAAGATGCATGAGACATAGCTGCAACGACAAGCGATGGAGCGACAGAGAAAAAGATATAAGTACTAGAATTACGAACAGCCCTCATAAATATGATAAGAATAAAAAAAACAACAGGAACATTATGGATTGCAGGAGGAACCAGCTGTAGAGTTTGTAGAAATACTTTGGAGATAAGATTTCAATTTAAGAGGATCATCAAATGAACGTGTAGAGCCATTATGAGTAATGTTACACAGGCAAGGTTGAAGGATAACATAGCAAATATTCAATTGTCTCATCTGAGGAAGTAGAGCCAAAAACTCCTTTCTTCTAGCATTAGTGGCATTAGATAAGTCTTGAGATATGATGATTTGGGGCCAGACCATTTGAGATGACGTTTTGCTTTGGCTGCAGAGAGGACTAGCATTAAGTCAGTAAATTCCAAAAATAACATAATTATTCATCTAGGTTTGGAGGCATGAGGTTGCAGTCAACCAAGTCTATGGGCACGTTAGATATTCAATGTAGGCTCTGGTTGAAGATCCAAAAGTTCTGACAAGAATTTCTTTAGAAATAGAAGCATATCTGGACTTTCAAGATTTTCTGGCAGACCATAAAGGCATAAGTTATTGCGTCTATTTCGATTTTCAAGGTCCTCTGTATGAAGCTTTAAGCATTGGATTTCCTGTTCCAAAGACAGAATTTTTGTAGAAACATTGTGTAAATCACTGATACGTTGCTCCATATCCAACACCTTAGCCTCCATTCTAATCCATCTATCTTCTATTTGTTGAAGCTTCTCATTAGTCGTGGTCATAAAAGACTTAATACTTCTAACTTCATCCAAGATAATATCAAGAACAGGATTTTGGGAGGACAGAGTGGGTGAAGGAAGGTCATTTTTGGCTCGCTTGGGTTTGGTACCTGTTGAAGAGGCTCTTACAGAAGTTGAGGTTTCACCTGCCATCTTGAAATGATGAGGTGGGCGAGAAGAGATTTTTAATAAAGTTTTCAATCTGCTCATAAGCCCACTAAAAACACATAGAAAATGAATAAGGCTCCAGCAAAAAATAGATCAAAAGGATAACGTCACCCTCCTGTCAGCCCTCAGGTAATCAACTCAATCATAACTTTATTCGACAATTAAGTCATAAAAGCGTTTCATAAAACATCCAACATTTACAAATAAAAGTTGTAAAATATAAACCAAAGTACATATGTATAAATATGTTAAAAATATGATTTAACTTCCATAAGACAACTGCCGAGTATGATCATTACATAAACACTAGTCTATAATAATTGGTTTTTTAAATCAAACAATTTCTCCTTTGTTATTCGATAATCCATTCAGTTTAAGGTAATCTAGGGTAATAGGTAATCGCTATGTAAATAATATACCAAAAGCGATAAGGCAAGTATTAAATCACAAGCCAATTTTTCATGAAGCTAAGGGGTGTGACCAAATGGAGCAAATAAATGTGAGAAACTGGTCCAAACTTGAACAAAAATGCCATATGCTCCATAAATGAAATAGGCACTGAGGTAAATTCCACTCATTCATAGGTTGGAGAATGAGTTATACCTGGAAGAACAGGAAAGGAAAAACTTGAGGCAAATACTAGTGCTAGCATATATGGAAAATATAATTTTGGCTGCAGGCGCTGACAAAATCATTGTAGGGACAATAGAAGTGTTTGAATAGTGTTTGCAAAGATACTCAGTTATTTTGAGGAAAAACTAGAAGCTACACGTTGCAGTGCGTTAATAATGAAAACCCTGGTTACCTTAGGACTGTGCGAGCTGAGCGGCCGATGTAAAATGGCGGCCGCTGCTCACATTGTTATAAGGAGAAATCCCTGTCACCGACGTTCGATCTCCGTCAGCAGTTGGAGGCGTTGAAGTGAGTCAATCACCTCTCCGCACCCTCACACGCAGGCGTCCGACATTTGCGGTTCCCGTTGTTGCCAAAATACAGCTGAAATCCAGTAAGAAGCTCCGCGGTCCCACGTAGCTCACGGGAAAGGCGCCATCTTCCTGCCGCCCGAGACCACGCCCCCCATGAATCCTAAATAGAATTGCAGTTATTGTGAGGTGTATGGGTTGGCTTCTATGCTAGTGTTTTCTCAAGATCAAAGTGCCCCGGTAAAGACCTAGGGCCAGATGTAGGAAGCCTAATACCGGTCAGTAACGGTCGAAATAACCGAATTTCGGCCGTTACCGACCGGTATTAGGCTTTTCAGATGTAGGAAGCCAAATTGTAGGATTCGATAATTTACCGAATAGGTAATTTAAGGAATCAGTAAATTACCGAATTCTTAAAATACTGATTTGATAAATTACTGAATCCTTAATGTAGGGAGCACTAAAATGAGTACTTTTCACATTTCAGGATTCGTTATTTACCACCAACTACAAGTTGGTGGTTGTGAGAAGTTGGCCTGGTATATAATGCTCACTAATTCTTAGTGATCACTTTGTACCATGCCAAGCAACCCTTATGATGATGGTTGTAATTCAACCTTGTAGACCAGTTATCCTAGTGGTAACGTGGACAAAGCAGTCTTAGGCTAAACTCTGAAAGGCATGTGAAGCCAGCTGTTATACCATACACAACCCCCTTGAATACCAAATGAAAGGGACACCACACAGATATTTATTGAAAATATATATTGATTTATTAACTATAAAATCCCCTGGACTCTTTATGAGCACAGAAGCACAAGCGTTAAATCACAAGACAGTTTAAAATACACAAAAGTTGCACAATATGGATGAGCCCTAGGGGCCACCTAAACCATATACTAAGAAAGTGGTATAACAGATACCAATAGGAAAGGGAACAGGCCTAGGGCCTTGGGAATCGCTGGAGCTATTCGAGACTAGCAATGATTAAGTCGGGAAGGGCCCACGGGACTCGGGTGCAGTGTTCAAAGTGCACGCACTTTCCAATGCAAAGTCTAAGGTGCGTAAAAAGTACAAAGTTAGAAAGTTAGGAACCTTCCGAGTGACCTACGGAGCTGAAACTTAAGACACAGGCCCTTGAGATGTGTACCAGTGCAGGAGCACCGGCGGAGCTGAGTTACCTCACCCACAGGAAGCAGGTGCATAGGGTCGAAGTAGTGTCGGGTTTCGTCACGCTGGTCGATGGTGCTTGGAGCTGAAGATGCTGCAGGCGGCTCGAAGTGAAGAGTTCCGGTGGATCCAAGGGTGGATCTGAAGATGTGAAGACCTGAAAGCAGAGGGGACAGTGTTCAAAGTCACTAGCCAGTGACTACCGTGGAACCAGATTGGAACCAGGCGATGTCGGGTGCAAACAGGCGTTGTCAGGTAGCTTCTTTCTGCAGCCACGTGGATACCCGGGGTCGAGGACGTCCAGGAGTCGGTCACGAGCTGTCCCACGTAGGCTTCTCGCTGTTGGCGGTGTCGGCGACCTGTTCGGAGCAAACAGGCCTTGGCAAATGCAAGCCACGCAGAAGTTGAAAGATGCTTATCACTCGGACCAGCAAGGTCAGAGCGGGTGCTCCTTTTTACAGGAGCTGGGTTAGGTCTGGAGCAACCAGACCTGCTGTGTAAACCGTCGGTTTCGTTGCCAAGATGGCCGCTGACCACGTGGCTAGTGGCCGGGATGGTGCGTCGAGTGGCACAATGCAAAAGGGCCCCACGCAGATCGTGGAGATGCTGGAGGGCTGATCTTCGGTGCAAGGGCTGCTCGGTGGTGGGGGTTCTCAGTCCCCAAAGCACAATGTCGAGGATGCCTCAGAAGCTGTGCAGTCAGCTTTTCGAGTGTCTTCCAAGAGGTCCGGTCCCACGTCACTCGGTGCCTCCACGGGTCCCTTCTTTGCAGGGACTGTGGATCGGGCTCTGAGAGGTCTGGGAGTCTGGTTCTTGTCGGGCTCTGGGCTCGGGCTCCGGCGGGAGGTGGCGGCAAAGCAGACGTCGAGTTGCTGGTTGGTACCTGTGTTCACAGGGTGGCCACTCCTAGGCCACAAGGGAGATTCTCTTCAGTCTTCTGTGCAGCAGAATGTCGAAGTCCAGTCTTCTTCTTCGTGTAAAGTTGATTCAGGATGATCTGCTGTGCAATGGCACTGCTCCCACTCTTATTCCCAATCTGAGGGGTGGATCACCTACTAGGTCCCGCCTCTGGGAGGAACCAGGAAGGGGGCGGTTACACCCCCTTTCCTTTGTCCAGTTCCGCGCCAAGCCTGGGTCTGGAAAGTCCCAGGACCGGTTTGGACTGGCCTATGCACGGGGACACCTTGTGTGCCCCGGGCATGTCTGATTCTATTCAGCCCTGTCCTACCAAATACACAAAACCCTGTCTGGGGTGGTGCTCGCACCTCCCAAGGCAGGAAACCCTTTGTCCAGGCCACCATCTGCCGAGTTTCGGGCAGCAGCAGGAGGCCAGACTCGTGTCTGTGGTGGCAGCATCCATTTTGTGATGCTGAGGCTCTGTTTAACTTTAACCGGGGTTAAGGCTACACACATGTCGTGTCCCTCTAGAAGGGTGGAATGCTATCCCCGTCGCCAGAATTGGCGAGGGGATAGTATTCCAATTCGTATGACACCTTACTCGACATGTTTTGATAAAGCCAAACCAAAGATAGCAAATAACCGCGAGGATTATAATGCACTTAAGAGTATATGGTATGGCAATATCCCGGAACAGCTTAGGGAGTGGTTCCCGACAGCTGCAGACAGGCTCAGCTCATACTAGAGCACCATCTCACATATTTCCAAGCACTCTGCCTCCAGGATTGATGAGGCCTTCCATAGGAGTGACTGATAGGAACATATGTGTCCAGTTTAGGGTTAGGCACAGACATACTGTACCTAAGTAAGAGGTGATTACACCAACTTACCCCAGCTGAGTGATCAGCCAGTTGTGTCAAATATGGAGGCCAGGCCAGGGGTGGCATAATACATGCTGCAGCCCCTGGTAGGCCTTGGATACACCTATGCCCTGGGTACCTAGGGTACACTACTACAGGGGCTCATGAGGTGAACCAGTTCCAATTCGTAATGCACCTAAAGTGCATTGGCAGTAATTTAGAGAGAGAACAGCAGGCTGTGGGTCTGATTAGCAGGCCCACAGCCACATTAAGTCAGAAACCAGTGAAGCAAAAAGCAAAAATTTGGGGTGACCATAGGATAGCAGACCCTACTCTCCTACATAACCCCCCCCCCCCAAACGCAGGGACATTAGACTAACCTTGACCAGTTGTGTCTTCATGTTCTAAGTGGAAGTACCTGGAGAGACCATCTGCGTTGCCATGGTCAGTCCCTGGGCGGTGCTCCACTGTAAAGTCCATCCCCTGTAGGGAAATGGACCACCTGAGTAGTTTGGGGTTTTCACCCTTCATCTGATTAAGCCATAAGAGGGGCTTATGGTCAGTCTGAATCTTGAAGTGAGTACCAAACAAGTATGGCCTCAACTTCTTCAGGGCCCATACCACAGCAAAGGCCTCCCTCTCTATAGCTGACCAACGTTTCTCTCTGGGGGTCAGCCTTCTGCTAATGAAAGCAATGGGCTGGTCCTGGCCATCTACATTAAGCTGTGAAAGCACTGCTCCCACTCCCAACTCAGAAGCATCTGTTTGGACAATGAACTCTCTTGAGTAGTCAGGACTCTTCAGGATAGGTGCAGAGCACATGGCCTTCTTCAGGTCATCAAATGCCTTTTGACAGATTTCTGTCCACTGAACCTTTTTGGGCATCTTCTTGGATGTCAGATCATTAAGAGGGGTCACAATGGACCCATAGTTCTTAACAAACTTCCTGTAGTACCCAGTCAGGCCCAAGAAAGCTCTGACCTGAGTCTGGGTGGTTGGAGGGGACCAGTCCTTGATGGTCTGGATCTTACTCTCCAGTGGTTGAACTTGGCCTCCACCTACAAGGTGGCCCAGGTATACAACCTTACTCTGCCCTATCTGGCACTTTGTTGCCTTGATAGTGAGGCCTGCCTTCTGCAGAGCCTCAAGTACTTCCTTCAGGTGGACCAGGTGATCCTCCCAGGTGGAGCTAAAGACAGCAATATCATCCAGATAAGCTGCACAAAAGTCATCCAACCCAGTGAGGACTTGATTCACCAACCTTTGGAAGGTGGCAGGTGCATTTTTCAAACCAAAGGGCATCACCACAAACTGATAATGCCCACTAGGGGTAGAAAATGCTGTTTTGGCTTTAGACTCCTCAGCTAACCTGATTTGCCAGTAGCCAGCTGTCAAGTCAAATGTGCTCAAATATTTGTCAGAAGCCAACTTGTCAATGAGCTCATCTGCCCTTGGAATAGGGTGTGCATCTGTCCTGGTGACAGCATTGAGTCCTCTGTAATCCACACAGAACCTCATCTCTCTCTTGCCATCTTTGGTGTGAGGTTTGGGGACCAGAACCACTGGGCTAGCCCAGGGGCTCTCTGAAGGCTCAATGACACCTAATTCCAGCATCTTTTGCACCTCAGTCTTTATACAGTCCCTGACGTGGTCAGGTTGCCTGTAAATCTTGCTCTTTACAGGAAGACTGTCACCAGTGTCCACCACATGTGTACACCAGTTAGTCTGACTGGGTGTCAATGAGAACATATGCCTGTATGCCTGTAGAACTTGTCTGCAGTCATGTTGCTGATGTTCAGTGAGGCTGCCACCTAAGGCCACACCATCAACTGAGCCATCCTCAGGGTTCTGAGTGAGCAGGTCTGGGAGAGGGTCACTCTCTTCCTCCTGTCCCTCATCTGTAGCCATGAGCAAGCCCATGTCTGCCCTGCTGACATATGCCTTCAATCTGTTTACATGGAGCACCCTGTGGGGGCTCCTGGGAGTTCCTAGGTCCACCAAGTAGGTAACCTCTCCCTTCTTCTCCAGAATTGTATGGGGTCCAGACCATTTGTCTTGGAGTGCTGCTGGGGCCACTGGCTCCAACACCCATACCTTCTGTCCAGGCTGAAATTCAACAAGGACAGCCTTTTGGTCATGCCAAGCTTTCTGTAATTCTTGGCTGGCCTCAAGGTTTTTGGATGCCTTTTCCATGTACTCTGCCATCCTGGAGCGGAGACCAAGTACATAGTCCACTATGTCTTGCTTAGGCTTTTTGAGAGGTAACTCCCATCCTTCCTTCACCAGACACAGGGGTCCTCTTACAGGGTGCCCAAACAACAATTCAAAGGGGCTGAAGCCAACCCCCTTTTGAGGGACCTTTCTGTAAGCAAACAAAAGGCAGGGCAGTAGGATGTCCCATCTTCGCCTGAGCTTTTCAGGTAATCCTCTAATCATGCCCTTTAGGGTCTTGTTAAATCTCTCAACAAGCCCATTGCATTGTGGGTGATAAGGAGTGGTGAACTTGTAGTTGACACCACATTCCTTCCACATAGCTGTCAAATATCCTGACATGAAGTTGTCACCTCTATCAGATATTACCTCCTTAGGAAACCCCACTCTGGAGAAAACTCCAAGTAAGGCCCTAGCCACAACAGGAGCTGTTGTGGTCCTAAGTGGAATTGCCTCTGGGTACCTGGTGGCATGATCCACTACCACCAGTATGAATCTGTGCCCAGATGCTGTAGGGGGATCCATTGGACCAACAATATCAATCCCCACTCTTTCAAAGGGAACCCCCACCACAGGTAGTGGTATCAGGGGGGCCTTTGTGGTTCCACCTGCTTTACCACTGGCTTGGCAGGTTTCACAGGAGCGACAAAACTCCTTGGTGTCTTCAGACATGTGAGGCCAGTGAAAGTGAGGGACAAGCCTGTCCCAGGTCTTGTTCTGGCCTAAGTGTCCTGCTAGAGGAATATCATGGGCTAAGGTGAGAAGGAAACCCCTAAATTGCAGAGGTATAACCAACCTCCTGGTTGCACCAGGCTTGGGGTCTCTACCCTCTGTGTAAAGGAGTCCTTCATCCCAATAAACTTTATGGGCACCTTCAGCATTCCCAGCAGCCTCAGCAGCAGCCTGCTGTCTGAGGGGTTCAAGAGAAGGACAGGTTAACTGAGCCTGCCCCAAGTCTGCCCTAGAAGGTCCCCCTGTCCCCAGAAACTCAACCTGATCAGGTTCAAGTTCTTCAGAGACAGTTCCTTCAGGGGTCTCAAGATCAGTTTCCTGTGAAGCCTGATCCTCACTTGCAGGCAGTTGGGAAGGCACAGCCTTAACCCTCCTGTTCTTTCTCTTGGAAGGTGCTTGGTCCATTGTTCCAGGATCCAAGACCTGAGGTTCAGAGAGGCACTTTTTGGCCTGTGACCTGGTCACAGCAAGGACATGTGATGATATCCCTAACATCTCTGCATGAGTCCTGTACTCAACTTCTGACCATAGAGAGTTCTCCAGGTCATTGCCCAACAAACATTCTACTGGGAGATCAGCACTAACCACAACTCTTTTTAGGCCAGTTACCCCTCCCCAGGAAAAGTTAACAAGTGCCACACTATGTGTAGTAGTGACATTGCTGGCATTGGTCACCAGGTAATCATCACCTGGCATGTATTGTCCAGGGTCCACAAAGTTAGGTGTCACCATAGTGACACTGGCACATGTGTCCCTGTAAGCTTGAGCCACTTTATTGTTGATCAAAGGCGTCTGTCTGTATTTGCCCAGATTACTGGGACTTATGTCAGGGGTCAAATCTATGTCCCCTTCACAAATCAGAACAGCCTGTGTAAGGGTTCTGACTAGATCAGAATCACCTTCAGTTCCCAAAGTGATACCCACTAATCCCTTGGTTTGAGGACCAGCACTGCTAACTGTACTAGTGGGTGCAGGTGCCTTAGGGGCTGCAGTGCTGGGGGCTCCACCCTTTTTACACTCACTTGTCCAGTGAGAGGTGTTCTTACAAGTTTTACACCAGGGTTTCTTCTGACCTTCTTTCTTCTTCTTCTTGGAAGTTTGGGACCCACCCTCTGTCTCAGTTTGGGGCCCTGTTGAAGACTTCTGGTCTTTAGCTTTCTGCTCCCCACCCTTCTGGTCTGTTTTCTTCTGGTCACCACCCTGGTTCTGGTTCTGGTTCTTTTGCTTAACTCTGGTTCTTATCCATTTATCTGCCCTCTTTCCCAATTCTTGGGGAGAGGTCAAATCTGAGTCAACCAAATGTTGATGCAACTGCTGGTTCTGACAATTATTTAAAATTTGTTCTCTCATCAGCAAATTATACAATCCTTCATAGTCTGTAACCTTGCTTCCCAGCAACCATCCCTCCAGAGCCTTAGTGGCACACTCAACAAATTCAGACCAGTCCTGAGTCTGTGTCTTCTGGGTATCTCTGAACATTAACCTGTACTGTTCAGTGGTTAAGCCTAACCCATCAATCAGAGCACTCTTCAGGACCAGGTAGTTTCTAGAATCCCCATCACTAACTGTGAGGAGTCTGTCTCGGCCTCTACCTTCAAAGGAGAGCCACAAGATTGCTGCCCACTGCTCCTGAGGGATCTGCTGTACTCTGCAGGCTCTCTCCATTGCAGTAATCCATTTATGGATATCATCCCCAGCTTTGTAGGGGGGCACAATCTTACTCAGGTTTCTGTTATCAAAAGACCTGTCTTTATCCTTGTGGATATTGCTGCCACCAGTGGGTTCTATTACCCCACTCTCTCTAGGCTGTCTTGCTCTAGCAAGTTTCTCTTGGGCCAGGGCAATCTCTAACTCTTGTCTCTGGACTCTCAATTCAGCCTCTCTAATTTGAGATTCTCTCAATTTGGTCTCATGTTCCCTTCTCTGAGGGCGAGTCATCACCCTTCTAGAGTGACCATGAGAACCTCTAGAAGCATGGGAGTTGTCAGAGTCACCTGAGTGAGTCCTTCTCCTCCTAGGCTTCTGGTTAAGTCCACCTGGGGGTCTGAATGGGTTGTTACCAGATTCATTCCCAAGTTGGCTTAAGTTAGCCTGGTTCAGTCTGCTGACCAGCACCTGACTATTTCTGTCATCATCTGACTCGCTGCTTTCCACCTCTTCCTCTTCTTCCTCTTCCTCTTCCTCCTCATCTACTTGAGGAGCTCCAGTGGTGGAGGCTTCCTCATCTACCAGGATGATAGGACTAGGGGTGTCTACAGTGTCATCCTCTGAAGGATGGCCTCCTTCAGCATCCCCTGTGGGGTTTGCCTTAGAGGGCTTTAGAGCCTCAGACTGGTCTAAGAGCTCTCTTAGGTGGTCTGTAGTAGGGGAAGGCCCTGTCTTCAGACCCCTTAAGACACAAAGCTGTCTTAATTCCTTAAAGGAAAAAATAGCAAATTTGGATGGTGCCCTTGGAGGGTCACTCTCAACAGGGATGTTCCCAGTGGAACCCTCTGCTCCAGACATTGCTCTAGTGTGGGTGGATGTGTTGCAATCTACCTACACTGGTGTTTACCTACTAAACCTATCTAGTAGTTGTAGCTAGGGTGTGCTACTCCCTTTGCTCTACAACAACTAAGTTCAGTAGAACTTAAGTATACTAGTCTTGTTTTATATGTACCTAGCAGGTACCTGTATGATCTTTCAAATGATAATCTCAAAGATTGTAATGGTAAAACAACAGCAAGCTCAGATCCCAATCCGCTGCTCACCAATGTGAGAAGTTGGCCTGGTATATAATGCTCACTAATTCTTAGTGATCACTTTGTACCATGCCAAGCAACCCTTATGATGATGGTTGTAATTCAACCTTGTAGACCAGTTATCCTAGTGGTAACGTGGACAAAGCAGTCTTAGGCTAAACTCTGAAAGGCATGTGAAGCCAGCTGTTATACCATACACAACCCCCTTGAATACCAAATGAAAGGGACACCACACAGATATATATTGAAAATATATATTGATTTATTAACTATAAAATCCCCTGGACTCTTTATGAGCACAGAAGCACAAGCGTTAAATCACAAGACAGTTTAAAATACACAAAAGTTGCACAATATGGATGAGCCCTAGGGGCCACGTAAACCATATACTAAGAAAGTGGTATAAGAGATACCAATAGGAAAGGGAACAGGCCTAGGGCCTTGGGAATCGCTGGAGCTATTCGAGACTAGCAATGATTAAGTCGGGAAGGGCCCACGGGACTCGGGTGCAGTGTTCAAAGTGCACGCACTTTCCAATGCAAAGTCTATGGTGCGTAAAAAGTACAAAGTTAGAAAGTTAGGAACCTTCCGAGTGACCTACGGAGCTGAAACTTAAGACACAGGCCCTTGAGATATGTACCAGTGCAGGAGCACCGGCGGAGCTGAGTTACCTCACCCACAGGAAGCGGGTGCACAGGGTCGAAGTAGTGTCGGGTTTCGTCACGCAGGTCGATGGTGCTTGGAGCTGAAGATGCTGCAGGCGGCTCGAAGTGAAGAGTTCCGGTGGATCCAAGGGTGGATCTGAAGATGTGAAGACCTGAAAGCAGAGGGGACAGTGTTCAAAGTCACTAGCCAGTGACTACCGTGGAACCAGATTGGAACCAGGCGATGTCGGGTGCAAACAGGCGTTGTCGGGTAGCTTCTTTCTGCAGCCACATGGATACCCGGGGTTGAGGACGTCCAGGAGTCAGTCACGAGCTGTCCCACGTAGGCTTCTCGCTGTTGGCGGTGTCGGCGACCTGTTCGGAGCAAACAGGCCTTGGCAAATGCAAGCCACGCAGAAGTTGAAAGATGCTTATCACTCGGACCAGCAAGATCAGAGCGGGTGCTCCTTTTTACAGGAGCTGGGTTAGGTCTGGAGCAACCAGACCTGCTGTGTAAACCGTCGGTTTCGTTGCCAAGATGGCCGCTGACCACGTGGCTAGTGGCCGGGATGGCGCGTCGAGTGGCACAATGCAAAAGGGCCCCACGCAGATCGTGGAGATGCTGGAGGGCTGATCTTCGGTGCAAGGGCTGCTCGGTGGTGGGGGTTCTCAGTCCCCAAAGCACAACGTCGAGGATGCCTCAGAAGCTGCGCAGTCAGCTTTTCGAGTGTCTTCCAAGAGGTCCGGTCCCACCTCACTCGGTGCCTCCACGGGTCCCTTCTTTGCAGGGACTGTGGATCGGGCTCTGAGAGGTCTGGGAGTCTGGTTCTTGTTGGGCTCTGGGCTCGGGCTCCGGCGGGAGGCGGCGGGAAAGCAGACGTCGAGTTGCTGGTTGGTACCTGTGTTCACAGGGTGGCCACTCCTAGGCCACAAGGGAGATTCTCTTCAGTCTTCTGTGCAGCAGAATGTCGAAGTCCAGTCTTCTTCTTCGTGTAAAGTTGATTCAGGATGATCTGCTGTGCAATGGCACTGCTCCCACTCTTATTCCCAATCTGAGGGGTGGATCACCTACTAGGTCCCGCCTCTGGGAGGAACCAGGAAGGGGGGCGGTTACACCCCCTTTCCTTTGTCCAGTTCCGCGCCAAGCCTGGGTCTGGAAAGTCCCAGGACCGGTTTGGACTGGCCTATGCACGGGGACACCTTGTGTGCCCCGGGCATGTCTGATTCTATTCAGCCCTGTCCTACCCAATACACAAAACCCTGTCTGGGGTGGTGCTCGCACCTCCCAAGGCAGGAAACCCTTTGTCCAGGCCACCATCTGCCGAGTTTCGGTCAGCAGCAGGATGCCAGACTCGTGTCTGTGGTGGCAGCATCCATTTTGTGATGCTGAGGCTCTGTTTAACTTTAACCGGGGTTAAGGCTACACACATGTCGTGTCCCTCTAGAAGGGTGGAATACTATCCCCGTCGCCAGAATTGGCGAGGGGATAGTATTCCAATTCGTATGACACCTTACTCGACATGTTTTGATAAAGCCAAACCAAAGATAGCAAATAACCGCGAGGATTATAATGCACTTCAGAGTATATGGTATGGCAATATCCCGGAACAGCTTAGGGAGTGGTTCCCGACAGCTGCAGACAGGCTCAGCTCATACTAGAGCACCATCTCACATATTTCCAAGCACTCTGCCTCCAGGATTGATGAGGCCTTCCATAGGAGTGGCTGATAGGAACATATGTGTCCAGTTTAGGGTTAGGCACAGACATACTGTACCTAAGTAAGAGGTGATTACACCAACTTACCCCAGCTGAGTGATCAGCCAGTTGTGTCAAATATGGAGGCCAGGGGTGGCATAATACATGCTGCAGCCCCTGGTAGGCCTTGGATACACCTATGCCCTGGGTACCTAGGGTACACTACTACAGGGGCTCATAAGGTGAACCAGTTCCAATTCGTAATGCACCTAAAGTGCATTGGCAGTAATTTAGAGAGAGAAGAGCAGGCTGTGGGTCTGATTAGCAGGCCCACAGCCACATTAAGTCAGAAACCAGTGAAGCAAAAAGCAAAAATTTGGGGTGACCATAGGATAGCAGACCCTACTCTCCTACAGTGGTAAATATCGAAAACCGTGAAAAAAGCAATTTATTGCAATTTTTAACAGTGCCATGTGGCAGACATACATGCCCTTAGGGCATGTATGTGTGCCACATGTGCACCCATGCACAGTTCAGGGGTGCAACAGGGTGTCAAAGTGACACCCTGCAACCCTTGAATGTGTTCCCCATTTTACTGAATCAGTATTTAACGATTCGGTGATTCCCATGGAGGCCCATAGGGATGAATGGGAAATACCGAATCGGTAAATACCGAATCGGTATTTACCGAATCTTACCGATTCGGTAAAATATACCGAATGAATACCTACATCCCATTTACCGATTCTAAAATACCGAATCGGTAAAATTCGGTATTTTAGAATCGGTAAATCTGGATGTGGCCCCTGTTCAGGGGGCTTTTGTTTGGAACAACGTTTCATTTACTACTTTAATTAATTAAAGGCTTTAATTCAAGTCTTCATGATTCCAGACTGTTCTGAATTAGACGTTACATTTTCAGAAACCAGGGCACCCACAATCAAAAACTAAAGAGGACTAGCATCCATTAGTCTTATGACACCTCACGAAAGCTTGAAAAAGCATTGATAAAGTCATTTCTTTTTCCGCTTGAGGTTGGAGAAGGAGCGCTCTCCACTGTTGCTTCAGTGGATGCGGGGGTATCGGTGAGTGAGAGGGAGGCAGAGCAGAGTTGTCTGGTAGGGTGATGAAAATTTAGGCAGTGGTTGATGTAGGCTGGTCCTTGGCTGTGAAGGGCTTTGTAGGTGTGGATTATCAGCTTGAATTGGCATCTCTTCTGTTTGGAGAGCCAGTGGTTTTCTTAGCTGAGGGAGATGTATGGCCATTTGGGGAGTTCCAGGATGAGTCTGGCTTTAGAACTCTGTATGGTCTGCAGTCTCCTCAGAAGGTAAGTGGTGATCCTGGCGTAGAGTGCATTGCCATTGTCTAATCGGCTGGTGATTAGTGCCTGAGTGACGTTACGCCTGGTCTTTAGAGGGAGCCATTTGAAGACTTTTCATAACAAGCAAAGAGTTCAAAAGCAGCCAGAGGTGACTTTGTTGATCTGAGACTTCATGGTCAGTTTGCTATCCAGGTTTATGCAGAGATTTCTGGCGTGGTCGGTTGTTTTGGGTGATGGTCCTAGTTCAGAGGGCCACCAGGAGTCGTACCAAGGAATAGTGCTGTTGTCAAAGATCAGCTCTTCCATTTTTTCAAAGTTAAGGTACAGGCATTTGTCCTTCATCCAGTTAGTGACGCTCATCAGGCATATGTGGAAGTTTGTTCTTGTTTTGCCGGATTCTTCTGAGAGGGAGAGGATCAGCTGGGTGTCGTCTGCGTAGGATAGGATGTTTAGTCTTTGTGATCTGACAATGTTGGCCAAGGGGGTCATGTAGATGTTGAAGACGGTGGGGCTGAGGGAGGATCCTTTAGGGACACTGCAGATGATGTCATTGGGTTCAGAGGTGAATGGAGGTAGGTAAACCTTCTGCGTTCTTCTTGTGAGGATGTGCTGCTGTCTTCTGATCAGAGTGTGATGAGATACAGTGTCAAAGTCTGCTGAGAGATCGAGGAAGATCAGAGCCGATGTTTCTCCACAGTCGAGAGAATGACAGGTATTGAGTCACTGGTGGAGTAGAGAGAGATCAGATACAACAAAATAGAGAAGTAGCAAGGGATAAATTAGAGAAATGTGGGGTAGAAAAATAAGGTAGAGGTTGGGAGAAAGTTCCGATAGCAGGAGGTAAGAGTATGATACAAGGAGGCAGGCAAGAGTAGAGGAGTAAAGATGATTGAGCAACGTAGGTAGATAGATTATATAGCAAAATATAAGTGAGCTAGAGAAAGAGATAGCTAAAAAGGTAGCAGATGTTGAGCCAAGCATTGGTAGAGAGAGCAGACTACATCTATGCACAGTGAGGTGGAGATAGAGAAGGAGGTAGCGAGAACGATAAAGAGGGAGAGTCTGGTAACTGTCCCAATCATTTAAGAGGGGGGACTCTTTTGTCATGTCTTAACACATCTCTGGAGGTCAGCCCTTTATTTTATAAATGTATTTAGGATTTTATGTGACTTGTCTCAAAAAGATGCTTTTGGAAAGGGGCGACCACTCGGTCCCCCCGAACGTATGGATGGGTGCCCTGATCCCCCCGGGAAACCATTTTGGGCGGGGGGCGTGGCTCGGCTGGCATGCCCAAAGTGGCGTAGCCAGGGCGCGCCCTTTCCCGCCCAGGAGGGGTTGTCCTAGACACCTGCACGAAAGACCACGCCCAGTAGGCGTACCTGAGGAGGGTCCCCGCCCTCCCGCAGACGGATAAAAAGAGCGGGAATCCGAAGAAGCGTCCTCTTGTTCCTGTGCTCTGAAGGCTGCACCAACTCGTTGCTCGTGAGCCCTCGACGGAACAAGCGGCAATTTTGAGAACTTGTAATCTTGTTGTTTCTCTTTCAGTTATTTGGAGTACGAAGGATCTGGGACCTCGTTGATCGACTAGAGCGGAGTAAACGAAGCTATGGCCGGCAAAAAAGCAGGAAAGAGCTCCGAGTTGGAGAAGGTACTGCGTACCTTGTCGAATCGAATACCGATCATGGACCAAAAACTTGGTAAAGTTGACTCGATCGGTCGAGGTTTGGCCGAAGTTAAAAAACAGTTAGCGGCTCAGAACAGCTCAGGCCGTCCTAAGAAGGTAATAGGCCCGGCCTTGCCGGGAATCGTCCCTGAGGGTAGGGGGAAGCGTATTAAGAGGAGGGCGGTTTCCGGGGAGGATCCGGTTCCTGAGGTGCCCCCAGTCGCATCCATCACACCGGCGGACAGCCCGGTACCAAGTCCAGATATAGGTTTACCAATCCCGGTTGTAATTACCCCTATTAATGATGAGGAGATGCCCCCGGAACTGGCCATCCAGTTAGCGGCAGTGTTACCCTGGCTCAAGAAGAAAGCGGGGGGGCAGTGGCCGCGGGGGACCCGGCCGAGGAGGCTAGACTAATAATCGAGCAGTTACGGCAGTCGAGAGAAGCCGGGACGGCGAATGTTCCTCTTGTTCCCCCACAGGTGGCGCCAGGAGTACCTACGGTTAGCCGGGAAAAGACGGCAGACACGACGGTAGAACCCGGTAAGCACACATTGCCAATGGCAGGGGAAGGTTCGTTACCTTCAAGGCGCGAAAGGGTGGCCCAGCACATCCCTGCGGCCTCAAAGGAATTGATATGGGGGGAAAAATATGTGAATATGTTTTCATTGTTGACGGACCATCGCGAGATGGAATATGCAAAATCCCAGAAAGATTTATGGCACCCCAGTGTATGGCGGGCCAAGATGGTGGAATTTAGGGTCGATGAGACCGTAGCGAATTGGGTAAAGGCCTTTTCGATATTTACGGCAGTCATGGGTGAACGAAAGCCGGAAGTGCTGACCGAGTTGTCCTGTTACCAGAATAGGATTATGGATTTTTATACCATGTATGAGGGGGACGAGTGGAAAGGATATGACATGAAATTCCGAAAAGCGAAAGAGTTTGATGCATCTTTGACCTGGGACTGCCTCGACTCGGTGTCATGGCACAAGCAGCTCTTGCCTGGTGCGGCGGGTACGTCCTCGCTGGGCGGGAGCGGGTCGGGGTCAGTTCGCCAAAAGCCTGCGGTGCCCTTTCGAGCAGGCGCCGGTGGGGAATTTCAGCCCAAGACCGGCGGAAATGGCGGCAAGCGGGGGGTTTGTTGGGGCTTCAATAGAGGCAACTGTAGCAGGCCCCAGGGAACATGTAGGTTCAGGCATGCGTGTGCGGGCTGTGGGAACTCCTCACACCCGGAGAGTAGCTGTAGATCTAAGAACAGCGGAACGGGAGGAAAAGGAGGGTCTAAGCAAGAGTGAGGTGATGCTTGGGAACCGATTGCCTACACCTGTCGATATCATGGCTCTGACTCCTTGGTTGAACAAATACCCTTATCATGTATCCGCCGGGGTGTTGAAGAATGGATTCCTATATGGCTTCAACATCCCGGCGGGGGATTTTCGGGGAGACTCTTTTTGTAAAATTCAGTTATCTGTCCAACATAACCCAAGCGTAGCAGCAAAGAAAATTTCCAAAGAGGTCAGCTTGGGGCGGGTGGCGGGGCCTTTTCATTGCCCACCGGTGCCAGATTTCGTGTGTTCCCCACTAGGGGTGGTTCCAAAGAAAGACCCAGGGGAGTTTGGACTCATTCACAACTTGTCTGCCCCAAGGGGTTCCTCGGTGAACGAAGCCATTGACCCGGATATTTGTTCGGTGCGGTACACATCGTTCGACGATGCCGTTGCCATATTAAATCACCTGGGCCCCGGAGCGCTGATGGCGAAATCGGACATCGAAACGGCATTCAGGTTGCTCCCGGTACACCCGCGAGACCAGCGCTTGCTAGGTTTTGCGTTTCAAGGGAGTTACTACATGGATAAATGCATGCCTATGGGTACCTCCATTTCTTGTGCCTATTTTGAAATGTTCAGCTGTTTTTTAGAGTGGGCATTCACCGAGGCCACAGGGCATAGGCACGTTATGCACTATCTAGATGACTTCCTGTTCTTGGGAGCGGCCGGCAATACGAAATGTGCGCAGGCGCTGCAGAACTTCTGCATCCTCATGCGGGAGTTCGGAGTCCCATTGGCACCAGGTAAGACGGTTGGACCATCTACTTCACTGGAGTTTCTGGGAATTGAGCTCGATTCTGTGGAAGGATGTTTCCATTTAACGATGGAAAAGGTGGCCAAGTTTAGGGCTTCCTTGACGCGATGCCTGGGCAAGGAGAAAGTGACCCTGCACCAGTTACAGCAAACAGTGGGTCAGCTTAACTTTGCCTTAAGGGTGATACCAATGGCCCGCCCCTTCTCACGCTCTATTGCACAAGCTATGGTGGGCCTCAAGGAGGGACACCACCGTACGAGACTGTCGGCAGAGGTTCGCCAGGATATGCGCATTTGGTTGGCATTTCTGGCGGACTTCAACGGTCGAGTTGTGTGGAACAAACCACCAGCATCTTCGGATGAACTAGGTTTGTGGACCGACTCAGCTGGGAGCGTGGGATTTGGCGCCACCTTTGGTAACCGATGGTCGGCGCAAGTATGGCCGACGTGGTGGCACTCCAGCGGTCTGACAGGTAACATTGGGTTCTTGGAGCTATTTCCCATTTGGGTTGCTCTGATGGCATGGCCAGACGACTTTAGGGACCGCTCGGTGGTGTTTTGGTCTGATAATATGACTGTGGTTGAGTGCATTAATCAGCAGGCAGCCCGCTGCAAGTGGATCTTGAGATTGTTGAAAGAAATTGTTTTACGTTGCATGAAATTGAATGTACAGTTCAGGGCAAAACATGTGCCAGGCGTACTGAATTATGCAGCTGATGCACTCTCTCGTTCACACATGCAGGCTTTTAGGTGCTATCTACCCACAGCGGACCTAGTGGCGGCACCGTTCCCCGAAGCTCTATGGCTAATCGGTGCCCCGGATTACAAGACCTCGTGGCAGCCAGCTTAGCTCCCAGGACAAGGAAGGTTTACGAAGGAGCGTTTCGTTCCTACTGCACATTTTTGGGTCCGACAGGGAGACAGAGCTGGGGGCAGGAGGAATCCTTCCTGGGGTTCCTGGTAGCGCTGCACAGAGAAGGCCGATCAGCGGCAACGGCCAATAGACATAGGCCATTTCGTTCATGGCACAGCTGCACGGCATAAGTGACCCGACGGGTTCCTTTTTGGTTAGGAAGGCACTCCGCGGCTGGCAACGCCTCGAGGGTCGCAAGCAGGATACGAGGCGCCCGATTGGCTTAGACAGATTTTCTCTGCTTTTAGCAAAGCTGGATGAGACGTGCTCCTCCCCTTTCGAAGCAGTTCTGTTCCGGGCAGCTTTCGCCTTGGCATTCCATGGGGCTATGCGGGTAAGCGAACTCGTAGCAAGGAACAAGAAGGATATGGAGGGAGGCTTGTGCAGGGATCACTTACAAATAAGGGGTGATTCGATGGTAATCTCGATAGCCAGGTCCAAGACAGACCAGGAAGCTATGGGAGATGGTGTTGTCCTGCAGCGCGCACGAGGGTCCCCCACTTGTCCGATAAAGTGTTTAGAGGAATACTTGGCACTGAGGACGGCTACATGGGGGGGGAGCCTGCTGAGGCACAATGATGGCACCCCACTGACGAGATTTCAGTTTCAGAGGGCGCTAGCACTGTCAATCGCTGCCGCGGGCATGGGCCCGTGCGATTTTGGGACTCACTCATTTAGGATAGGTGCTGCTACTGAGGCTACGGCCCGGGGTCAGAGTGCGGAGGAAGTAAAACAGCTAGGCCGTTGGTCCTCGAATTGCTTCAAAAGGTATGTGCGATTGCACATGTTGTAAAAGTCAATTGACATGCACTCACGCTTCTTGTCTTTTGTTTGAATTACAGTTTCGCGAGCCTGTCACGCGGGGCGGAATTGGAAGTCGACCCAACATCAAGAGACCAGCGGTCAAGGATCACCGACTGGAGAGAGAGTGGTATGGGTCGTGGGCCACTCATATGTGAGGCGCGCCGGGGACGTATTCAAGGGAGGTGACGCGACTCACGCATCTGGGGAATACGGGTACAGAGTGACCTTCCATGGGAAGGAAGGGCTCTGTTTTGACCAATTTCAATCGTTTGTGGAGGGTCTTTTAGGGCGGCAAAGGTCACCGCCATCTGTAGTCATAGTACACCTGGGGGGCAATGACTTAGTGAAGCTGGGAAGACAAGTGTTATTAGAACACATCCTGTCGGCAGTTAGCTGGTTGGCTAAGAAACTCCCGGGGTGCACGATTGCCTGGTCCCACATGATCCCCAGGAAGATTTGGCGGGGGGGTCTTTCAGTGTCAGCGTTGAACCACTCAGGGAAAAGGGTCAACAATAAAATTGGGAAATTGTTTCGCTCCACGCAGTTGCATAGCATTCCTCACGGGTGTATTCGGGGTGATCACATGTATCTGAATGATGGGATTCACCTGTCCAGGGAGGGGAATGATTTACTCATAGGACACTTCATAGCATGGCTAAGGGGTTTGAGGAAGCATGACCTTTAGGAGGAGTGGGGGGGGCCGGATAGTCGGTCAACTATCCGGCCTGTGGCGGTAAGGTCATGATCGGTGAGCAGTAATTTCAAGGTCCCTGGAGGGGAGCGCCACCCAGAATGGATGGGAGCGCCCGGGGAGAGGCGGCCATTGGCCCCTTCCACGGGGAGGCGGCACCCACTAAGGATGGGTCGCCTAGGGGGAGACGGCCATAGGCCCCTCCCAGGGGGGAGGCGGCTAGATGCCCCTCCAACGAATTTCCCGGGGGCCGGATATCCGCGACGGCGGAAGAGAGTGTGGGGATGGGGGGGAGTCCACGCTGTCCTTCCTACAGATACCTCACACGGGAACTCGGACGACCTTTAAGATGACGTCGAGTGAAAGGGGGCCCCCACGACAAGGGAAGTTACAGTTGGCAATGAGGGTAAAGTCCTCTGTGCATGCGCCACTCACACCGTGAGGGCGGGATTTTGGTAGTAGGGATCTGACACCGGTTAAGACCTTGCCGTTGGCCCTTAATGCTAGGATGGGTAACTCCCCCCCGCCTTCCAAAAGTTCAAACCTGTGTCTGTCTTCTCCCATTGGGAAGTGGTGTTGGGAGGGGGTGGCGGGCATCCCGGCCATATGGAAAGGGGCGACCACTCGGTCCCCTCGAACGTATGGATAGGTGCCCTGATCCCCCCGGGAAACCATTTTGGGTGGGGGGCGTGGCTCGGCTGGTATGCCCAAAGTGGCATAGCCGGGGCGCCCCCCTTTCCCGCCCAGGAGGGGTTGTCCTAGACACCCGCACGGAAGACCACGCCCAGTAGGCGTACCTGAGGAGGGTCCCCGCCCTCCCGCAGACGGATAAAAAGAGCGGGAATCCGAAGAAGCGTCCTCTTGTTCCTGTGCTCTGAAGGCTGCACCAACTCGTTGCTCGTGAGCCCTCGACGGAACAAGCTGCAATTTTGACCCACCCACCAGCCCCTATGGCAATGTTTGTTTAAATAAAGTTTGATTAGAAAGAAGTGTATAGGCCTTTTTTCCTTTGTAGAGAAGGGAATGTTTCATATAATGATGTTGCTTCTGCTTTTAGGACATTTTTTCCCTTTGTAGAAAGGTAAAGTTGATGACTCATCAAGGCTATGTCAGAATTTTTTCTTCCCTTAGTAGATAAAACAACTGCCGTATTTATTTTTTGGTCGGGCGGTAAGATCATGATCGGTGAGCAGTAATTTCAAGGTCCCTAGAGGGGGGCGCCACCCAGAATGGATGGGAGCGCCCGGGGGGAGGCGGCCATTGGCCCCTTCCACGGGGAGGCGGCACCCACTAAGGATGGGTCGCCTAGGGGGAGACGGCCATAGGCCCCTCCCAGGGGGGAGGCGGCTAGATGCCCCTCCTACGAATTTCCCGGGGGCCGGATATCCCCGACGGCGGAAGAGAGTGTGGGGATGGCGGGGAGTCCACGCTGTCCTTCCTACAGATACCTCACACGGGAACTCGGACGACCTTTAAGATGGCGTCGAGTGAAAGGGGGCCCCCACGACAAGGGAAGTTACAGTTGGCAATGAGGGTAAAGTCCTCTGCGCATGCGCCACTCACACCGTGAGGGCGGGATTTTGGTAGTAGGGATCTGACACCGGTTAAGACCTTGCCGTTGGCCCTTAATGCTAGGATGTACAATTTTAATTTAGAATGTATGCATTTTCAGGATGCTAGACTCGGCTAGGAAACCTTTGTATTAGAGATCTGTTAAGGTTAGCCAAAGAACATGTCTTCATCAAAATGTAATAAAAGTAAAATTGTACATAATTCATGAAACTTTTATTTAATGTTTTAAATTTTGTTTCATATTTTAATAAATACGGCCGGGGGGTAACTCCCCCCGCCTTCCAAAAGTTCAAACCTGTGTCTGTCTTCTCCCATTGGGGAATGTGGTGTTGGGAGGGGGTGGCGGGCATCCCGGCCATATATGGTGACGTATTATCTGTTGGCTACTCAAACTTCCAAAGCAGAACTTCCCAGTCCATTAGGATCTCTGCTAACTTTTCCTCTGATCTGTTTTTTGGGGTTTCAGTGCACTCATCTGTCCCACTTCGGTCTGTAATGTGGCCACTATGTCTTCCTAGACCTTTTATATTTATGGACATAGCCACATAATATAAATAAAGTTTGTTTCCCCACTCGCCACTCCATACATGCTGTCAAACTTTTTATATTTTACTGAGTACCTTACAGGTCAAATACTTTTTATGCAAACATTTGCCATATCTCAACATAAACTTAGCCTTGTAGAAAACCTTTTTAATATGTGCTCAAGCACTAGTCCATTTTACTTCTATGAGTGGTTCAGGGCATTCCTCGTCGTATTATTTTATAGTCTGGTACGAGTGTCCTTTGTCTCCACTTTGCACTCTGTGTAGGTATTACCCTTCAACATGACTGGCTGTATTTCTTAAGATTGTTGGCTCTTCTGGAATAACAGCAAAGAAGGATGCCTGTGTTCTTGCACCCCAGAATACTCTTATATGTCTTCTAATGTAAGAAACTTGCTAGTTATGATGGAATCTCCCATCCCATTTTACAACATATTGCTTCAATCCATATAGTGACCACCATATTGGATCTTATTTTCTTAAAGGACGGCAACCCCCAGAGAGGTGGGGCTTGGGCAATATTCTTTCCTAAGAATTTTCCCAATTAATTCCCATCTAACAAAAACAGACTGTGCAATTCCCTGTCATAGTGCAGACCCTCCACACACCATTCCACTGTAGGTTGTAGTTGAGCAGTAATATAGTACATTTTGAAGCTTGTGAATCAACCCTGCTTTCCTTAAGGCTGCTTTAGGTCTTGTAACTTCACTGCTGCTAAGTGTCCCAACACACACAAGCTTGACTAGCAACTGACCAGTTCCTTGAATACCTACAGTGAGAAGAGGCACATAGATCGCTAGAGAGCATTTTGCCACACTGGGAACATAATAATCCACACTGCTAATGAATACATTAAGCCTCCTATGTCTCTGGTCAAATTGCACTGTAGCAGATCAGTTGTCTCATGCTCAACTTGAATTTCAAAATATCTAAACTTATTTGTTTGCCATGTCGCTGGCCAGTTTGAGTAGTACATGAAGTTCTTGCTTTGCCAATTCTCAGTCTAGGCACCCGGTCAAAAAACTCGGTACTTTCAGGAGGACAGTAAGGGAATGATTGGGATTGACAAATTTATTTGAATGTTTTCATCATACACAGAGCTCATGCAAATCCGTTCCTAAGTGTATGGCCATGTTTCTTAGGCTTTTCTTAAGTTTATTCAGTTGGAATGCTATAGTGAGTGGAAATAAGAGGATCAATGTTGGCTGGTCATTGTCTCCAGAATCCAGATTTCTGAAATGACTGCCTTACTCTTAGTCCTTGCAGTACATGCAGTGTATAACAAGTGGACGATTCATTTATTGATGGTCCCATTGTAAACGGAACCCCTAAAAGCGTATAACAGTCAAACCCATCAATAAACTGTGCCTTATAGCAGCACAAACATATACTGAAAGCTTTTCCATGCCTCGTGTAGCCACTGCATAATCTCCGTCTTCAGCTTCCATTTCATTCCTGACATAAAACAATATTTTCAATTTAAAGTTGTGTTCCTGTAAGGGATCTACCTGAAATGATGTGGGTGTTTTAAACCACCCATCACTTTCAAGACCCTTGTTGCCAAAGCCTTGCTAAGTATTTAATTGCACTGTTTATCATCGAAAATAATATATGCACTCTACAATTGAAGGGCTTTTTATCCAGTGTGGGAATTACATTTATTTTCACTTCCCTATTTGGGCCTGTAAGTAAAACACGGTTTAATTGTTTAGGTCTTGCCTAGGCAGCGCTTGCGCTGTCTCTTCGAGACATGCTGTATCTAGGATATCAAAGAACAATGAAGGGATTTGGCTCCAATCAGTAAGGCTGAGCCAAAATTCGAACAAACAAATTACAATGCCAATACTGATACTTGTTTACCTATTTCAACTGGCGCATAGAATTGAATCAATGTCAGCCTGGACACTTAATTCGAATAAACTTTAATCCAAATTAATTCAAATTGTCACATAATTTAATCAAGTGAAAAGAATTTGAACAATTTAAAAATTTTAAGCAAAAACCACAAAAGTGCAAAACCTATTTTTCATGACAACAATACACTTCATATGTACAACTTCTTTACACTTCAACCTTCAGCCTCTCTCTTAATCCCATTCATACTTGTCACATCTACAATTCATTCAGACCACTCACACTCCAATATGCCAACACACCAACACTTTTCAGTGTTTTCACTTATTTACACCATATAATTACAACAAAATAACAACAAAAGCCAAATAAGTCTTTCTTTTTAGCCAAACAAGTGTAAAAGTTAGCCCCTTGATGGTGCACCTGCAATGGGTGTCGTATAGAGATGAATTGTATAGTTTGTCAAGGTTTCACCTGGGAGTAAATCATAAATAATTTCCTGTTTGGCTTTTGTTGTTATGTTGTTGTAATTATATGGTGTAAATAAGTTTCGACACTGAAAAGTGTTTGTGTGTTAGCATATTGAAGTGTGAGTGGTCTAAATGAAGTGTAGTTGTGACACGTGTAAATGGGATTTAGAGAGAGGCTGAAAGTTTGAGCGTAAAGAAGTTGTAAATGTGAAGTGTCATGAAAAATAGTTTTTTTTTTTTTGTAAATATATTTTTATTGCAGGATTAGAGACAAGATCACTCAATAGACCAACCAGTACACTTGTGGCATCCCGACAGTTAACATGACAGAAATACATTACACAGCCAAGTAGCCCACATCCCGGAGGCTGGACGGCGCGTCAAATTTCCGTTCCCCAGTAGATGCCTCAGTGTGTGCCCTGTCCGGGCGTCAGGTCAGTTATGTCGTGTAGTATCTGCTTTTACCCCTCAACACCCTCCCCCCCCCTGCACCGTTGAGCCCCAGGCTGCATCCTCGTTCGCTCCCAACAATTCCTGTCCATCTCCTTCCTGGTCCATCTGGGTCTAAGAGACTGCTTTGTGGTGCTGAACCACCTACCCCACAAACACCCCCCCCTCCCTCCTCCCCCCACAACTGCTGGTAATGCGGGCACCCACAATCCTTCCTAGCGCTGAGGTATGCCACCCATCAGGATCCACACACAAACATTCGATCCACATGGAATTCAATCTTATCTCTACTCTCCCTCTGCATCGTCCATCATATAGTCCCGCAACGCTTGAACCACTAACTCCCAGAACCTCGCCAGCTCCAGACATTTCTCATTGCCAGTCCTAGTTGCCTGACGCATCCTGAGCACACTCTCGCAGCCCGACCACTTCAACAGCTCATTCCTCCATCGCCTCACTGACGGGCCTTCCTTGGACTTCCAATGCCAAGTTATTTCACGTTGTGCCAGCATGATCCCCAAATCAATAAATTTGCTCGTTATTTTAGTCTTCCTAGTATGCGGGAACCAGAGGAGCAGGCACGCCGCCATATCAAAGTCTATCTCCCTGTCCGTGACAGCATTCAGGAGTTCCCCCACTTCCGGCCAGTACTCCCCCAACTTCGGGCATCCCCACAGTAGATGATCTAGATCTACCTCTGGCGCCAAGCATCTCGGGCACATGGCGTCAAGCACCTGGAAGTGCCGTCTCAACCTCTCCGGGGTCAAGTACGCCCTATGGACAATGAAAAAATGCACCTGCTGAAATCGCGCGTTCCTTGTTCCCTTCCAGGTCCGACGCAACACTTGGCTCCAGATGGTATCCGGTATGGGTTTGCCTATACTGACCTCCCATCGCGACTTTAGCGCCAGCAAGGGCGCCTTTCCCTCATTCAGCATTCTGGTATGGAGGCAAGTCACTGCTTTGACGGTGCCCGCTGCCATTACCACATATTGGCATGCCATGGTCACCTCCGGCTCTGTCAGCCCCCCCCCCCCCCAATATCGCTGCATCGCTGCCACCACCGCAGCGTGCAGTAGGAAGGTTCCGTCTGGTAAGCCAAATTGCTCCTGTAACGTCTGATATGGGACTAGCGCCCCATCAATATAGAGGTCTCCCACCATCTGCAGGCCCAGCTCCTCCCACGTCAACAATTGGGACCAATCGCCCCCATGTGGTAGCGCGGTCAACATTTCCAATGGTATCTCCAGTGCATATGGCCGGTCTTTTTTTGCCCTCTTCAAGCTCCTATCCCAACACAATTTAAGCGTCTTTTCCTCTATCGTAAGCTCCTTCACATCTAGTTTCTGTTGCATTATGATATAAGACAAAACATGTCTCTGGATGCCAATCCCCCGGTCGTGGTCAGGACCCCTGAATTCCCTGGCTACATTCTGCGTTAGTACCTGGAGTTGCGCTGCCAGATAATATAACTCAAAGTCGGGGACGGCTATCCCCCCCTCAGTCTTGGGACTAGTCAGAGTATTCAGTGCTACCCTGCGCCGTCCGTGGCCCCATAGAAAGCCGGTCACCAGTGTCTTCAACTCTCTCTGCGGGATCCATACCGGTAGCGTACGAAAATAATAGAGTAGTCGCGGGAGTGCCACCATCTTCAACAGCGCCACCCGACCCAACACGGATAGAGGGAGGGAGGCCCAAAAGTCCATGCAACCCTTCAGCGCACGAATACAGCGCTCCATGTTCCCCTCCAAGAGGTCCGCTGCCTCATGGTAGATGTGCACCCCTAAGTAGGTGAAACATTTTCCAACGAGGACATCTGAGGCATTAGGTTTGCTCTGTGGCTCACTTGTTGAAAACTATAACTTAATTAAACATATCTTACCTTCTCTTTCCTTTCCTTTCCTTGATTTGTTTCCTGTAAAATGGATCCAAAAAAGAAAGAAACACATTGGCTGCAAATGTCTTTTTCTGACATTTTTCTATTCCAAAGTACAGCTTCGGAACAGAGATAAAAAAAGGTTAAAAATGCAAAATTCCCCAAAATGGTTTTATTCACAACCAAACACATTAGCACCACTTTTACAAAGTTTTCAAGTGAAGCGCTACTTTCGTTTTCTCTTCTTAAATTGGACAACAGTGTTCACTTCTGCTGCGCTGTCGCTGCCCCTCCCCCTCTCTCTTCCTCTTCCTCTTAGTCCCTCTCATTCTGTCTCTGTCTTCCTCCTCCTCACTTACTTAAAACTATGATTTTAACAAATGGCTCCTAGTTTCTCGTTCCTCTCCTATCCTTTATTTGTTCCCCTGTTAAATGGATTCAAAAAGGAAGGAAACACTTTGGTTGCAAATGTCTTCTTTTTCTGAGATTTTTCTTTTCCAAAAAGCAGCCTCAGGACGGAGAGACAAAAAAAGGTTCAAAATACGAAACAAAAAATAAAACTAAATCAAGCTATACAGAGTAGTAGCACAATAGCCAGATTGGTTTTATTCCCAACCACACACATTAGCGCCACTTTACAGAGTTTGCCAGTGAAGTGCGACTTTGGTTTTTGCCTCTTTCTTTGAATATCATTGTTTTCCCGGGTGGTGAAGTACACCACTCCTGGAGGTACTGAAATACCTGGTTGATGCATAAAGTGGAAAACATTTAATGTGATCCTTATCAGCGGTTTTCCTAATTTTAGTTTGTAAAATGTGTACCGCCACTCTTTGTTCAGGGATGTGGTCTTTTTAAACCATATTGCTTACAATTTGTAAGAATATAAGCAATGGACTTTGAAACAGGCCCTTTCTGGCCCTGTATTCATGTGCTTAACTTTTCAGGCAAAAACACTCAGTGATTTCTGAATAATAAGTGCAAAAGCATTAAGGTAAATATGTTTTTTATGCTGACATTTCACATGTTTTCCTTAATCTTGCATTCCCAATGAGTGTTTGCCATTTCCGAGATGTTGTTCTTTTTTTGTTTCCAGCCAGAATATTACTTTTTTCTCCCTCCCCTAATAACCTATTTCCCATTTTCTGGTTCTTCAGCGCCACAAGTTGATCCAAATGGCAATAGTGCTACGCAAATATCATCAGTCCACTGCATACAAAAAGTAAAAAAGATGATCATATTCAATGCCAAGAGCTCTAACTATCACAAATGTGAAACCGTTTGCATTACAAATGCTTGTTTATATGTCCACTCCACTCCAAACCAAAACACATGGATAAAACACATTGCCATTTACAATGCCAATAGCTCTAACTCTCGCAAATGCGAGACCAATTGCATTGCGAATGCTTATTTTTTTCCTGTTTGACTTTGGGACTCTATGTGCTACGACACTGCTAAACACGTGATTTTCTTCTAAAACATATGCCCTGCAATGGTTTAACCTAATGGGCTTATTTAACTTTCCAGTAAGTCCATAGCAGATGTTGCAGAAAATGCAAATGCACCAGTTGCTGAGACGTTTAAGGTCACATGAGGCAGCAATGTGTATTTTCACCACAAATGTGTATAACAAAAATACATGGCTGCAGCTAGCATTATTGTGCTCAAAATGTTCTGCAGCTTACAAGTACAGCTGTGTCACATGGTAAGGCACAGTGCCTTCGTCATTTTGAAAAAAAACTACTTTTCTATGTAAGCACAGTCACCCCTAAAGTATGCCTGGCAAACCCACAAGTATTGGGCGCTTAATATATAAATGTGGGCCGTTCTAGATATTAAGCAGTATGCTCCCACAGTGAATAGTTACAAAACAATGTTTGACACTGTGTATGTAAAGCTATGTTTTCCATGAACAGATGTTGTGGTGCATAAAATAATAGTTACATTTAGTGGTGAAAATAGTTTGTAACTTTACGAACATATGTTCTGTGCTGCCTGAGAGTAACCTGGTTTAGAACTAGTTTGACTCACACCCCTGCTCCAGAAACTGAATACATATCCCTGGATGGTAGTTAACAACCCTCCCCTTTTAGGATATGACTGGTCTTCTGGCAGCAGTAATGCAAGAGTGGTGTTATCAGTGACCACTCTCTAGGTTGCCCACAGGAACAGTTGATAACAAGCAGCTTCCACAGCTCTTACTTTGAAGTGGGGATTCCCAATAGTACTAATAGGAACTAAAACCATTATTTCTGTGAGACAACTTAGACATTTTGTCTGTCTTCACAGCAGGAGGGAAGACCAGCTCACGCACGGACAAGGGGTAGGAAACCTCCTCGGCTTAAGGGAGTTACTAGAATGAAGAACTAGGCTCTGAACCTGAAAGAATGCTATGAATATCTTGGTTGAGGGATTCTGTGAAGGTTTGCAGTAATCTGAGAAAGGAAGTGCTGAAAAGTGGTACAAATGCTGCAAGAAATTACCAGAATTTGGTGTAGGAAATTCCCCAGTCACTAGCCAATTTATTGGCTAAGATTGACACCTTGCCACCACCGCCTCAGAACATTCCTGACCTAGAAACACAAAACCTGAAGAAAAAAGGCTTAGCTGAAAGGCAGAAGAAAGAAGACTCCTGTTAACAACTAGATTTGGAACTGTTCTCGTAAAGTTTGGTGTTTTGCATGCCACAGGTACACAATAGGCAGTAAAACTCCCAACTCCAGGAAGGCCCAGCTGGCTACTGTGTACTGGACTCAGCTTGGTCCTTGGATGGAGATAGAGACCTGGTGCAGAGAAGCTTGTACCAAGCATACAGAAGTGCCCAGAAATTATTTTTCCAGTACCCACTGCTGATTGGAACTTAGTCATTTTTTGTACACCTAGAGGACCAGAATGAGATGCAGAGGCTTCCCCAGGGGAGATGTCGAGGCTCTTCCTCTCAGGGCTTCTTGCCACAAAGAAAAATGCTTCAATTGGACTTCCCAGTGAAAGTGTCCCACCTCATGGATCCTTGCCCAGCTACAATTTACAGGATTGCCTTAATGGCTTAGCAGAACCCAATGTTTTTGGTTACTACATAGACTTCTGGAGACTTTTGCACTAATAAAATTCTGTCAGCAGTCTTTACTGCTCAACATCTTACCCTTATTGATTTTGTGAGTGTTAATGATTCCTCTCTTCCTAGAGATACTTCTGAACCCTCGCTGTTCTTATGTGACCCTACTTAATTTAGCTTCTGAGCCCTCTCTGTTCTTGTGTAACCCTACTCAATTTAGCTGCATGCAGTGTATCTCGTGTTTCTTCAGGGTCTGCTTTTGGCTTGTGTGAGTATAACCATTCTTAAGCACGTTGTTAATGCCAGCATGGGTAATCAGCTGTGCTCACTTTGAACTAAGTATACTAAAAAACTAATATATTTTCCTCCGTTGCTGCTTCTTAAGAAACTAGGCCATCAGCCTACCCGCTTTGTTTCTTCCCTTGTGTAATTTCTGCTGATATTGTATGGGGTGAAATTGTCCAGTGTTTCATGCACCTTTCCCACCTTATGTTTCACTGGGATAAGTGCCTCAGTTCCATTTGGGTCCTTCAGGGTCTCCTTTTTCAGCCTCACAATTTTATATACATGCCCGATTTGGGCATTTTCTCTTTTCAGTTTAAGCCCATACATTATGTTTATGCACTCTCCTCATATTATTACCTCTATTGCCTCCCATTCAGTGCCATTTGACACTATAGAACTCAAACTACGTGCAAAGTGCTGCTCTATTTCTGTTGTAATGCCAGAATGACAACCAGGGTCTCATAGGTCTTCAATTCGCAGCCTTCAAGTGAATACTCCAGCTCTCCACCTCCCATAAGTATAGGTCGCCTTTAACAGTAAGTGATCTAAAAGTGTTCTGCACATATTTGGCAAGTCATAGTTCTAGCTTTGGAACTCTGTTGTTTGTAATCAGTCCCTAACTATGTGCCATGTAGTTATAAATAAAAGAAATACACATTGTCTGACAGCTGTTATGCTTGCCACTAGGCCTGGGCGGTGAACTCTGCTCCATTCGTGGAGTATGCAGAGTTTCCCTTACTCCCCCGAGCACGCGGAGTTCTGAAAAACTCAGCTCTGTGAGCGGTAGTAAGGAAAATCCAACGCAGACCACCTCCAAGCGAGATTTCTCAACCTAGGTAGTCACGAATGGTCATGACCGTTTGCTTTGCGAAACCATCCGTTTGCGTTTAGGAAGCTGCTGCTCGAGTAGAAAATCTATTCGAGCAGCAGAAAGAAGCAGCGCCCTCCTGCGTTGTGCATAGTGGTGTTTGCGCTTATTTCCAGCGGGGGACAAACACCCAGAGCTAAAAGCAGTACGAATGACAAGACCTATTACACTCCGATGCTTGTGGAACTTCGCATAGTACCACAGAGTTTTTTGGTCACTTCAGAACTCTGCCCAGGTCTACTTGCCACATACGACCAAATCAGCTCTCTGTATAGGGATTGCCAGTGTATCTCTCATTTCGCTCTTGGAATGTGTTCTTGGGGGGTGCCTTTCCTGAAAGTTATCCAGTGTAGAGTTGACAAACTCAGCCCATATTATTATCACTCCCAGCTAAAGATCATTAAAGAAGACTTAATTATCTCCATTTGTAGTATAAACATTCAAAAAACAAATATGTTGACTCTCAAGCAAGCCATCCTCAGTAGAGTGGTTCTGGCTCTTAAAACAGTTGCATCGTCCTGTTTGTGATAGCAACTGCCTCTATGAACACCAACACCCTTGCGTTTCTTCTTGGGTCGCCCGTTTGGCTCCTCTGCATGGCATAGTGTTAGACTTGGCACCATTGGCGTGGGTCTCCCTTCCATTTTTTGCTGTTCCCTCCTGTGTTTTTGCTATATGTGTTGCTGGTCTAGATGCTTTGAGCACTGTGCCATTGCTATTCAGTGCCACAGTGCAAGCTTCGACAACCGACCCGGAGACCATCCCACCCAATCTTCCGCCGTACCTTCACCCCCCTCGAACATCCTTAACGACTGGAACCCAATCTCCACCGAGGACACCATCCGCCTGATGAACTCCATCCACTCAGGATCCCCCACAGACCCATGCCCTCACCACATCTTCAACAAAGCAGACTCCATCATAGCACCACACCTCCGAAACGTCATCAACTGCTCCCTCAACTCCGCCACCTTCCCGGAAAGCTGGAAACACGCCGAACTCAGCGCCCTTCTGAAAAAACCCACAGCGGACCCCACCGAACTCCCGCCCCATCTCGCTCCTCCCATTCCCGGCCAAAGTCATCGAGAAAGCCGTCAATAACCAGCTCGCCGCCTTCCTCGAAAGCAACAAATCCCTCGACTCCTCACAGTCCGGCTTCCGAGCCAAACACAGCACGGAGACCGCCCTCATCGCAGCAACAGACGACATCCGAACTCTACTGGACAATGGAGACACAGTCGCCCTCATCCTCCTAGACCTATCCGCAGCCTTTGACACAGTCTGCCATAGAACTCTTCTACAGTGCCTCAAAAACATCGGAATCCAAGGAAAAGCACTGGAATGGATCACCTCATTTCTCACCGGTAGAACCCAGAGAGTCCGCCTCCCTCCATTCAAGTCCGAGGCCACTGAAGTCACCTGCGGCGTACCCCAAGGTTCCTCACTCAGCCCCACCCTCTTCAACGTATACATGAGCCCCCTCGCGACCATCGCTCGCCAACACAACCTCAACATCATCTCCTACGCAGATGACACCCAACTGATCCTATCACTCACCAAAGATCCCAACACCGCCAAAACCAACCTACATGAAGGTATAAAAGAAGTAGCAGAGTGGATGAAGCACAGCCGTCTGAAACTGAACTCAGACAAAACAGAAGTCCTTATCTTAGGCACCTCCCCCTCCGCCTGGGACGACTCTTGGTGGCCAGAGGCCCTTGGAAAAGCACCAATCCCGACAGACCACGCACGGAACCTGGGCATCATCCTGGACTCATCACTCTCTATGAACAGACAAGTCGACCCGCCTTGTGTGTCCCATTGCTGAGCCGAGCCCAGAGACGCTGCGGAGGATTGCCTGTCCCTCGGATTTGAAAGCCTGCAACTCGCCGCTCCCGCTGCGCGGGAGCCGCTTCGCTTTGTGGGTGGTCCCACCAACTTTAAAGAACACCGACCCTGCCTGCTTGCCGTGACAGGGGGAGAATCACCAGAGGAGGCTGCAGGGGTAGCGCGGCAGGGACTCACTATCCCAGGAGTCCCTGCTTGACCACCTGACATCTGGTCAGCGCCCCCCTGCGTGCCCCGCCCACCACCGGCAGACCAGCAAAAGGAAGCGGTTTCACCCGCCTTGTGTGTCCCATTGCTGAGCCGAGCCCAGAGACGCTGCGGAGGATTGCCTGTCCCTCGGATTTGAAAGCCTGCAACTCGCCGCTCCCGCTGCGCGGGAGCCGCTTCGCTTTGTGGGTGGTCCCACCAACTTTAAAGAACACCGACCCTGCCTGCTTGCCGTGACAGGGGGAGAATCACCAGAGGAGGCTGCAGGGGTAGCGCGGCAGGGACTCACTATCCCAGGAGTCCCTGCTTGACCACCTGACATCTGGTCAGCGCCCCCCTGCGTGCCCCGCCCACCACTGCCTCGCCTACATCATCAAGAGAGAGCCCGTCTTGCGGGACGCAAGCGGGACGCCGGGCTAAGCCCGGGCAAAGGGCGGGCCATCTGAGGCCGTCCAAGGTTGGCCAAGGTTGGGTTGGGCCTGGTCTCTTGGTTTGCTGTCTTGAAATCGACGCATCTGCGTATCTCCTCATCCCGGCTGATTTCAACGTAAGTTTTATCAACTTTGGTTGTGTGCAAAGAGTATTATGCCTCCTAAAAAGTTACTTACTCCTAGCAATTCTATTGAGAACTATCTGGTACAAGTTGTAGAAAAAATCAACAGTGACAGGAGAGCTTCTTTGGGAATAGACTCATCTACCCAATCTCCCTTTATTGGCATCGAGGCAGATGATCCCTTTGGCCTTCAAATTAATAATAGCACAAATTGTGCTACACTCGACTCATTTCCGGATACTATCATTATACAGCCTAGTGGTACTGTTGCTGGACCTGAAGACCTTAGCGTTAACGAAGTACTGACAGAGATAACTACTAGTCATGATCCCTCCATCTCCCCTCCAGCACCCGTTCCGGGGAAACGGGAGTGTCTAAGGTCAGCTAAGAACAAAGTTGCAAACCTCCCGAGGAAACATTCAGAGGAAGAGGAGCCTGATCTGACTAATGAGGCTTATGTCACACTTTCAAATGTCCAATTTAATAAACTACTGGCTCTGATGGATACTAAAATCAAAGGTGTGGTTAAACCCCTGGTCAGCAAAATAGATAAGTTAACCTCTGAGGTTAACCGACTGGAAGGTCTACTGCAAAAAACCACGGGTGAGATAGGAAAACTCCCGGAAAATGTCTCTGCCAAGATAGAGGAATCTCTAAACAAATCAGTAATTACAGCTATCAGTGGACTCATCCCTACCCCTGTATCAAACCCCCTAATGGCAACTAATAGTACTCTTCCTGGTGACTCTCATATTGCCCCGATCCCTGCTCCTGTTGCTGAAGACCCATTTACTGAAAAAGGGACTTTCGAGCTTGTGGTTGAAGCTTCCCCATTGGTACTTGTTCTTGCTAATGTTCCTCCCTTGGCTCAAGGTGAGCGGGAAACAACATCTTCTCTAATATACAAATCCCTATCATGGCTAACCAACAACATGGTAATCACTCCATGGGGAAAGCAGCAACTCTCTGAAGAGCTCGTTAATGCAAGAAGGGTCCAGTGGATTAGGGACAGGGTGAAAAAGTTCAAAGGGGAGTGCGTCGTCCTACACTTCTCTGACCCTGGGGTTTTGCCTAACATCTTACCTAATATCCTACCACCACAAAGGAGATCAACCTCAATAGTTCCATAGACTTTGGACTTCTTCTATCCAAGAAAGGGAAGTGGCCCAAACTCAAGTATTTAGAGAACCAAATGGAACATTGTGACTAAGAGGGGGAGGAAGGACGTTGCTTCAGTGGACTGGGGTTTGGGGTTGGAAAATCGTTTTTCTGCATTGTCTAACTTAAATGATTGCGATTGACAACCATCTATTTGTAACTCTATCCCCTTGCCCCTCTGTGACAAAAGAACTTTTGATCCAGTCAGTAATTTAACAACAGATTGTACTCAGGGGTATCCGTCCGATGATTCACCAGGGCTATCCAATGTAATAACCACTAATCAGGTCACTGGGGGTAGGATGTCACACAAGCCTATTACAAACCCCTGTTCTCTTACGACACCTAACTCAGGGAACCTCTTGTCCTGGAATGTGGCTGGAATATCTTCCAAGATGGATTGCGCTGATTGGTTTGAATTTATTAATAATTACGACCTTTGCATCTTCCAAGAGACTTGGGTGTGCGAACCTATTTTTGCATTGGGGTATGTAAATTTTCATGTTCCTGCTATTAAGGGACCAAAAGGGTGGCCGATGGGGGGCCTTATCATATGGATTAGGCAGTCTTTAAAAATTGTTGTAAAATGTGTGGAGCTTGACCAAAAAGATATCCAGCTCATCAGATTGACTAGTGATCTATCCATCTCCATAGACATTTATAATATCTATGTTAGAGGTGGTAGTAAAGGCCAATCTGAGGTTCTTTTGAGTCTTTTTAATCTTCTTGAGACACAATCTGCAGGGAAAAACATTCTAATTGCAGGTGATTTAAATCGTACTTTCGAACCTCTCATCACTGGTGATTCTCCTCTGGGAGCAGAGGAAGATAAGCTTTGGGACATCCCCACACTAGATTCCCCACCGATAACTCGGTGGACGGCTGACATCCTAGGCCTAAACGCTATGTGTCTGGAGCACGGGCTACGAGCCTTGAATGGTCGAACCCAATCAGATCGTGTTCCCGCCATGACTTTTAACAACGGGCGAAGTAAAAGTCGCATTGACTATGTCATTTGTAGTATATCCATATGGTCATCTCTCAGTGACATGGTAGTAACAGCTAGGCCAGAAAGCGACCATGACCCGCTATGTGTCTCACATAATTGGTGGACATCTAACGAAATTGCTCCAACCCCTTGTGACCAACTTGTGCTCCCGACGATCATTCCATCTAATGACATGCGTAGGTTAAGGTGGTCTGGTGTCAAGACAGATCAGCAGGCCCTGGAAAAGATAGGTGCAGCGGCAGACAAGGCCATTTTGGCACTGGAGAATATTGCTGGGTCTTCACAGGGACATGAAGACATCACTAAAGCACATACGACTCTTTTTAATGAAGTTAAAAGTTTCTTCTTAAAAACCGCACATAATACTAGGGCCCGCCCGCATAAATCAGCAAAGTGGTATAATCAAGATTGCAGGGCAGTAAGATTTAAATTAGGAGCTGCAATCAAAAGTAACAACTTGAGTGAGATTCGATCTGCCAGGAAGCACTATAAAAACTGCATTGCCAGGGCAAAAAGAGAATGGGACGAAGACCACTGGCAGAAACTGAGATGTGCAAGTGAATGTAAACACTCTAGACTATTTTGGCATATTGTTAAATGGGGCCACGATAGATCTCCAGAGACTCCCAATAATAATGTCTCTCATGATGCATGGGTTAAATTTTTCAGCGAGCAGTACTCCTCCAGGGATCAGTTTGTTAATAGCTCTAGCCCAACATATCTGTTCGCAGATGAAGACGTTTTTGTGCAGAGCGAAGTCCTGACTGCCCTGAAATCTGTGCATAGTGGCCGAGCCCCGGGTATTGATGGAGTCCCGGCGGATGTCTTTTTAAATGACACCGACAGGTGGAGCAAGTACATCTGCCTTCTACTAAACCATATTGCTAGGGGCGCTGAAATCCCGGTATCCTGGCGGGGTGCTGTCATTATCCCAGTATATAAAAAGGGAGATCGTGCCCAACCTTGCAATTACCGCCCAATCAGCCTAATTGACACGGTTCAAAAAGTTGTAGGACGTGTAATCATTAACAACTTGCTTGATTGGGCAGAGGAGCAGAACGTCTTATCTCCTTTTCAGGCTGGGTTTCGCAGAGCAACCAGCACTGTGGACCAGGTCTTCCGTTTCCAATTGATACAGTGGAGGACCGTGGTCTTGGGCGGATGCAGTCTCTACGCAGCTTTTGTTGACCTACGGGCTGCATTTGACCTGGTGCCGAGGGCAAAATTGTGGGAGGTGCTGGCAGCTCTGGGGGTCCCGATGATCATTTTAACTTTGATCATGAGACTCCATGAGGGCACTTATGCTAAAATTCAATGGGGTGGTTACGGTAACGATACTATTGATTTCCCTGTCGAGCGTGGGGTTCGACAGGGCTGTTCAATGGCACCGACATTGTTTACACTTTTCATAAATGGAATTGTTCCCCGCATGCAAGCTGAGCCTGTAGATGCTCCCTCACTCGCAGGTGCAAAAGTTCCTATTTTAATGTTCGCAGACGACACCTTAATTTTATCAAAATCCCCTAGCGGTCTGCAAAAGGCATTGGTCATTTTTGACAAATTTTGTAGTGACCACGGCTTGGAGGTAAACGCAGCCAAAACAAAACTCATGGTTTTTAATCCTTGTAGGAATTTTAAATCCAAAATATCCATGAGTGGGCGTTGCCTCGAAGTAGTGAATTCTTTTACTTACCTGGGGATCCACATTTCAAACGATAATAGATGGAACCACCATTTAAACATTGCAGTACTAAGACACAAACAACTGGCTGGTACCATCATTAAGGAGCATAGCAAATCTTTGACCAAACCAATTAAACCTCCTTTAATCATATATGAGGCTAAGGCAATAGGGTCAGCATTGTATGGGGCAGAGATGTGGGGGCAAGAAAACCTCCAGGAGTTACAGACGTCAGAGAATAACTTCCTCCGAAAACTAACAGGCACCCCACAGAGCAGCCCCCTTTTGTCTCTCAGATATGACCTTGGCAGGAAGGAAATCTCGGCAATGTGCAAACTTCGTCCGATATTATATTGGCGTAGAATCTGGACCACCCCTGAGTTGTCACAATATGCAGCAGGATTTGCTGATGTCATCAAAGCAGACCGATTCCATAAAATCAGATGGTTTAGATCATTAAAAATAGCATTAAGTGAACTAGGGTTAAGCGATCTGTGGTCCGATCCAACCGGGTCATCCTTCCCATCCAAGTTGTTCATAAAAAATCTTTTCTGGGAACAGGTTGAAAACAAGAGTTTCCTTAGCAATAATAATGGGTCTATGACGACTGCTTTCCTTGAAGCTAAACTGTTTCCCATGTTTGAAATGTATTGGGATCTTATAACTAAACCCATGGAAAGGAAACTGTTTTTTCAAATGAGGGCTGGCTCTCTACCTCTGAGTAATTAAACATCAAAATGGAGAAATGGAGGTCCAGCTATTTGCCCAGTTTGTGGGGAAGGAAAGGAAACGTTGGGTCACTTTTTGTTTGCCTGTTATGCATATTCTGCTCCCAGACGTGTTTGGTTGGCTCCCATGTGCAGAAATCTGGGTACTAAAAGCAGCATGGTAGCTCTACGCATTGTTAAATCTACCTCCTTAAACTGGATTATTATAGCGACTGCAAAGTACTTGGGGTGGGCGTGGGTAATTAGGCAGAGATTGCTAGTAGGGTGACTACTCTCTGCCTAGTTGATCAGAGACTGCTAGATTATCTATTCTCTGTTCCCATGCGAGGTGTCTATCCGACAAACAATTTTTACATTGATTTTTAATTGTGATACTGGATCGCTTCTAAATATGACTTTTTATTATATGAACTTTGCACCTTTGATTGTATATAACAGGATGAAATGTAATTCTAAACTGTCTTTTTAACGTGTATTGTGCTTAAGTCATACCTGACTTTGTAATTTAATTGTATTTTATTATGTGTTTGTTTGTCTGCTTTTATGAGTAATACTCGAATAAAGCACTTTTGAATTGAATTGACAAGTCAACGCAGTCTCATCTTCATGCTTCAACATCCTCCGCATGCTCAAAAAAACATTTCGCTGGATCCCCACCGAAACCAGAAAAACAGTTACCCATGCACTGGTCACAAGTCGCCTGGACTACGGAAACACCCTATACGCCGGTATCACCGCAAAACTCCAGAAAAAACTCCAACGCATCCAGAACGCATCAGCCAGACTCATACTAGACATCCCGCGCAAAGACCATATCTCCAGCCACCTGAAAAACCTCCACTGGCTCCCCGTCAATAAGAGGATTACCTTCCGCCACCTAACCCACGCTCACAAAGCACTCTACGAACTTGGACCCGAATGCCTCAACAAACGACTTTCCTTCTACACCCCCCCTCGCCAGCTACGATCTTCCAACCAAGCCCTTGCTACCATTCCTCGCATCGATAAAACCACCATGGGAGGTAGATCCTTCTCCTACCTCGCAGCTAAAACCTGGAACTCACTCCCCACTCACCTACGCCTCACTCAGAACCACCTAACATTCAGAAAGCAACTTAAAACCTGGATATTCAACAAGTAATTCCCATCCCTTCCTCAAGCGCCTTGAGACCCTCTGGGTATGTGGCGCGCTATATAAATTTCTGACTTGACTTGACTTGACTATGTTAAATTGATGTAATGGTTTAGTGACTCCATGATTGGCTTATTTGGTGTACTTGTGAGACCCTAGTACAGTGCACTGTGTGTGCCAAGGGCTTGTAAATCAAATGCTGTTGCTTGGCTTGCAGCACAGATTGTGCCACCCACCGGAGCAGCTTTTAACCTATGCCATTTCAAAGCCTGTGTACAGCCTGGGGCTTCCATGTTGACTTGGCAAGTGCTCCCACATGCCAGTCCCTAAACCTTTCATTTTCTACATATTAGTCACTACTAAGGTAGGCCCAAGGGCAGGGTGCATTGTATGTCAAAGGTAGGACATGCCCTGGTGTGTGTGGTATGCCCTGACAGTGAAATACAGCCATTTTCGTTTTTCACTATTACAAGGCTACCTGTTCCCATAGGCCAGAATGGGCAATTTGATTATATCATCTTATAATCCTAACTGACTCAGGGAAATGGGTACAAATTCGAGTTTAGTATGCCTGAACTCAGAATGATAAAATACATCTTTTAGTGAAGTTGTTTTTAGCATTCTGCGTTTGAAAATACCACTTTTAGAAAGTAGGTATTTTCTTGCCTAACCACCCAAGCCTGCCTCTGCTAGGTTGTGTATTCCTTGTCTGGTATGTGAGTGACAGGGGCTGGGGTGGCTCTAGGAGACAGGGTGAGTCAGCACAAGGCTGAATAGACCTATCTGCGTTAGGAGTGGTGGTAGGAGTAGCACCTGGGCCTGAATAGGGCTCTGCCTGCCTTTCACAATGCTGGCTCAACCTCCTGTGGTGTGTCTGATGACCCTGGCCAACACTGACCAAGGAAAGAAGGAGTCCTGTAAACAAGTGCTCCAGGACTACACAGCACTGGTTTGGACTAGGTACAGACACTCTCTGCCTTCAGAGACATAGGATTTTGGTGTATAAAAAGGGGAACCCAGACCCCAGAACTGAAGATTACTTCTGGCAATCAAGATGACCCTTTGCTGAGGAGAAGAACCAGAGAAGCTGAATAAAGAGACTACCCCATGCTGAGTGTTTGGGGGTTGGCCTGCAGTGGTTGCTTCATTTCCAAAGAAAGGAGAAAAAGGACTTAGTGTGCTTTCACCATCTTGAAGAAGAATATCCAAGGGCTTGAACTTTGCTTGCCTGCTGCTTGAAGTCTCAGGGATACAAGACTTCACCCCCAGCTCCCCCCTGAATTTCCTTCCTGGGAATTGAAGTGCCTGCTATTGTGCTGGGCCTTCAGAGAGACTGCGTGTCC
Source organism: Lissotriton vulgaris (assembly GCF_964263255.1). Classification (NCBI taxonomy): domain Eukaryota; kingdom Metazoa; phylum Chordata; class Amphibia; order Caudata; family Salamandridae; genus Lissotriton; species Lissotriton vulgaris. Next base: position 1,296,847,539 of record NC_141695.1, on the reverse strand, counting down.
CTGGGAGCTGGAATCGCAACTCAACAACGAGAAGCTTGTTGCCGCTGCAGCAGTTGCCGACGCATCGCCGTGCAAGCGTTCCGCCACTGCCGTTGTCACCATCACATCCTGCAAAGCACGTCGCATCACCGGAGAAGCGTGCCGCCGCCACAGAGGTTGCCATCGCATCACCGGAGAAGCATGTTGCAGGGTCTTGAGGTTCTGTGACAATCATAATGATGTTTTTGACTCGTTCGAATATGGACGAGTTTGGTATCTATGAACCGCAAATGACGAGTTTAGTGGGTGTATGCGTTTTCGCTACGCTGGCCTGAACCATTCATCTTATTCATGGGTTTCTCCATCTGAACCCACAGGTTCCATTTTAGATACGGCATCCATTTTGTCTCTTGCCCTCAAGTAGCCAGCGAACGGACACTGTCCGCTTCGTGACCCTGGGATTCCCAAGCTCTTGCGGAAGACACGTGTTCCTTTGAGGACGTCTTTATGGCGAGGGGGATGACACTGCAAAGGCAGATGGCTCCGCTCGAGGTTCATCTTGCCGTGCCGGTCTATTGTTTCAGCCGTGCATGCATTAGGCACGAATCCTTTGATCCTGCAATCGTGCTTCCGATATTACCCCCTACACTCTTTTTCAATCTGTTGTCTATCTTTGTCTTCCTTGCACCTGTTTCTGTCTCTTTTCCTAACTCGTTTACAGCTAGAATGGAATGTACTTAATGATGGGATAACGTACTTTTACAGTTGGGAACCGGCGATGCTACTGTAATTATGTTCCGGGCTCCTGAATACATGAAAGCAACCCTTTTGAAGTTTACTGTGGGAACTGAGTTGTAACCTTTTGTTCGCCATGTTGTGCTATGACTAAAATATGTATAAAAGGAGCGATCCACTGTTGCAATTCGAAGCAATCTCTCAGAACCTACACGTAGTGTACTTCAGTGTGTCTCACTGGTTAGAGGCGGCAGACCCGAGAGCAGAGGACGGCCCGGGACCAGGGTTCGAATCCCGGCGCGGCAGGGTTCTGGACCAGGGTCAGCGGACTCGATAATTCTCTCGCCTCGGTGCCCACTCTGATCAGCGATCACACTCGGCAACTCTGGGCATTAGCTTGCCTCATCTTCACCAACGGCCCCACCAGACCGCCAGGGATGCCTGGTCTCACCCTGGAGATACCCATTAAGGGACCATCTCTCAGGGAAGCCAGGAAGGGTTTCGCAGCGGTCGAAGCGCCTTGGGACCCTCCGGGTAAGTAGTGCGCTATATAAATGCCTATACATTTACATTTACATTTACATTTCTTGCGATTTCTGTATCCCTGCAGTAAATAAACCTTGATCTTTGACGCCGAAGGAAGTGTCCCGTGTCTCTGTGATTTGTACGCCGGAACAGGTAACCCACGAAGGTTTCAGGTGTTGTTCCCTGGCACCGCTGGGCCTTAGAATAGCCCAGTCCTTCAGTTGGTGCCCAACGTGGGGCGACATCAACGGTACCGGTCCAAAGCCCGACGATCGTGAGGAACTTCGTGTGAAATCTCCAAGGAAAGGTGCACCCCGCTTCATCGATCCTGTTGTCGAAATAAGTGGTCCGAAGACTTTTCCCGCGAAGATTCCCGCCTCCTGACGGCTGCGATGGTCTGATGCCCTGACTGTTGACCTGTTTTGGCGCCTGGCGTAGTCCTTTGTACAGCGAGATGATAGACGGGCCTTCCTGGTGACGCCATTGTTCTTTCAGTTAAGTATTTGTGGGTCGCTCCCAGAAGCCTTGGTTGTTGTTGTTGAAACTTGGTTGTTTGCATGGTTCCATTGCATTTGTGGTTCTTAGTTGTTGGTTCTTATTTGACGATTGCAATTGCCAAAAACCGAGGGTCTTGCATTTTTGTGAGGACATCGTAATTCGATAACCCTTGAAGTTTGTAAACTCGGTTAGTGTGCACGATGCCTGGCCGTAGTACTTTGTTTGGTTTCTTTAAATGTTGTGGTGCGGATTCCCGATTGGAGGACTCGTGTCCGATACCTCCAGTTGGAACTCCGATCTATGAGCTCTATAGTCGCCATGGAGTGGGTCCTATTGTGTATAATGATTATTGGATCCGCTACACTAAAGACGATGGTGTCCTTAGTTGGCCACCCCATGGTAGTTTCGAAACTGCAATTTTGGACAATCTCGAAGCAAAATTGTTTAAAAAGAAAGCTAGGCCGGCCATGTTTGATTCCTTTCGGTTATGGCGCAAAGAGGCCGAGCAGAAAGAAATCAAGCAGATTAAGAAAAATAAGAGAGAAGGTATCGTTACGGTGATGAGAAATGCAGAGCAGTTTCAGCGAGACAAAGAAGAGAAGGAAAAGGACGTTTTTGCTAGACTGCAACACATGGCCGTGGATAAGTGTTATCCTGTTTTACCGTCGAGTTCTGATAAGAAGGGAGAAGAAGCGGTAGAGGACCCTTTGTTGTCCTATCTACTGAAATCACCACCTCCATACGCACAGGATACTACAGCCCCTGTGGTTCCTCCTGTTCCTCAACCTGTCGTTCCGGCAGCTGCTGGTCAGCCTGCCGTTGGTCCTGTCCTTCCGAATCCTCTTGTTCCTCAAGTTGTCCCTGTTCCCTTGCCTACCCTTCTTCCTACTGCTCCACTGCCTATACCTTCTCAGTCTGCTGTTCCCACTACTTCTGCTCTTTTTGCTACTCCTACTGCTCCTACGTTTAGCCCTCATGTTGTTGCTTCTGTGCTTCTCTCCTCTTCTCCTTCTGTCCGTAGTCGCATACCTAATGCTAATCTTTACTCTCCATTTGGACCGATCCTCGGGTCCGATGTTTCTGATGTCCCTCAAAGACAAAGTCAAATTCCTGGTGGTAGGGAGAGTGATACGTTAGTGAAAATGACGCGTAAATGGATTAGGTATCCCGTTAAATACACCCCGCGCATGGTTTGTGAGACGTTCTCTCAATTTAATGAGCCCACGCAGAGATTTGTGTTTGAGGAAATGTGTAAATCCTTACGAGAGGAGTGGGATAATGATGAGGTAGACAATGCGCCATCCGAAATGACTGAACTCCAGAATCAGTTTTCGAACGGTATGATTGTGGGTAGTAATGTTCGACGTGCTTTAGAGCGCCTCCTATCCTTTCGATCTATAGTACAACCTCGGGCATTGTTTAAGGACGAAACTGAGGAGTAGATGGCACAACCTGGTCAGTATCCCATGCGAGAAGTCCCCCCAGTGTGGATGCCAGGTGATCCTGCTGCTAATCCTGCTATTCCGCCACACTTCCAGAGAGTTTGGATACACCTCCCATGGAAGCGGTCGGAAGTATTGCAAGTGAAGCAATCTTTGCCTGACCCCCGCAAAAATCCGGCAGGTTATTATAAGGAGTTATCTCAATTAGTGGATGCTACTGTTATGAACCTTGCCGATATCGATATGTTGTTCGGTAATGTAGTACCTCAACCAATTTGGGCTAAAATCCGTCAAGAGAATCACGTAGCCGAGTTAGGCGGTGATTGGGCTGCTCTTGCAGCGGCAGACGGACGACAAGTTGGTGGGGCTAAACCTGAACAGCTCATTACTGATCTGCCCCAGAGGATTATTACACTTATGAAGACACTTATGCCAGCAATGAGAGTTAACTGGGATAAACTGTCTGCGTGTAAGCAAAAGAAAGACGAGAGTGTCTCTGATTTCTTTACCAGATTTGAGGAGGCATTTATCGATCACAGTGGTCGGGATATGAGCACTGAGGGAGGTCAGCGACTGTTTGTTGATAAATTTGTGTCGAACTTATTGCCTGAACTCGGCAACAAATTAAAGAATTCTGAAAGTTCGTGGGCTGTTTCTACTTCTGCTCAAATATTGGCCACGGCTCAATATTACGAAAATAGGGAGAAGGAGGAAAATGATCGTGCGGATAAGAAAACAAAGGATCTTAAAACTAAAGTTCTGTTGCAGCAAGCGTATCCTCCGCGCTCGAATCAAAACGATGCACAGCAACAAAATAGATCACAATCACAGTCTTCTAGGACGCAGTCGCGTACTGACTCCTCTACACCGAGATCTATGCTTGGATATAATCAATGCGCATATTGTAGGGGTGAGTGCCATTTGAAGTTTAATTGTCCGGTTTTACGTGACCGAAATAATGGTGTTTCGGCTCGAGGAGGTCGTAGTGGTCCTCAACAAGCATCACGTGGTAGAGGCCGTGGTGCCACTCAAAATCAGAATGAACGTTCTACCACTTCATCAGACTCGAACAATTGCTTTGATCAGCGCGATTCATCATCTGGTAGATCTGCACAGTATCATGTGGACGACTATTACGTCGAGCATGATATCGATGCTGACGGTAATTACTAGGACAGCGGCAGACAAAGAGAGGGAGTAGTATCAGTTCCGGTTGATCAGAGAGGGCCTTACGTCGCAGTTGCCACATCGGGCGTAGTTGAGCCTTTTCTGTTGGACACTGGTGCAGCGAAAAGTTCCATCATGCATTCGAAACTCCCTGGCGCACCTTTGTCTGGCTTAACGAATGTTTCCGTTGGATTCTCTGGTGCCCCCGTTAGCAATACGGTTTCTAGCCCTTTGCCCCTTACAATTGGGCCTTGTGAGCTAGAGGCTCCCTTGATTTATCTACTGGTTGTGGTGAGAATCTTTTGGGCCTGGATTTGTTGAAACGGTTATATGTGACTCTGTACTGTTCTCATGCGGGAGTGGAACTTACATTGGGTCAGAGAGTGATCTCTCCTATGTACTTGTCAACTGATAAGCTCCCACCGGAATTGAGTTCTCTTCCTGAGTCTTTGTGGGCAACAGGTCCCAATGATGAGGGCCTGCTGGACATATCACCTTATGTTGTCCAATTGAAATCGAATGTGCGATTACCACGTATTCCCCAGTATCGTATCTCTCTCGATGGTGAACGAGCGCTATTAGCGATCATATATGACTTGATCAAGAAGGATGTCATTGAGGAAACTCGGGGAAATGTGTGTAATAGTCCTGTGTTACCTATTCTAAAACGAACTGATCCATCCAAGCCTCCTGTGTACCGTTTTGTCATTGATTTAAGAGAGGTAAATAAAATTGTGTTTCCATAATTCCCTGTGGTGCCTGATATTACGGCTTTACTGACTCTGATTCCAGCCTCTGCCTCTTGGTTCTCGGTGATCGATCTGAAGAATGCTTTCTTTAGCATTCCGATTGCTGAGGAAAGCAGAGATCTATTCGGCTTCTCATTAGGAGGTCGCAGCTTTAGATTTAAACACGCGCCTCAGGGCTACTGTGAGAGTGCATCGATCTACAGCCAAGCTCTTAAGGGTCATCTTGATGCATTTGTGTTACCAGCTGGTGCGGCCTTGATTCAGTATGTTGATGACTTACTAGTGGCCGCTGACACTGAAGAGATTTGCAAAACTGCTACAGTATCGCTGTTACAGCATCTATGTGACTTACACCACAAGGTGTCACCTTCTAAGTTACAATATTGTTGTCAAGAAGTAACCTATCTAGGTCACTTATTGTCAAAGGAGGGAAGAAGGTTGACCCCAGAAAGAATTGCAGCGATCGCTCGAATGACTGTGCCAACAACTCAGAGAGATGTGCGTGCCTTTCTAGGTATCACGTCGTACTGCAGGCAATGGATTCCCAATTTTTCATTGCTAGCGAAGCCATTGGTCGCCCTCACGTGCAAGGATGTTCCGACTCCTTTGCCATGGACTGAAGAGTGTCATAAAAGTTTTTCTGAATTGCGTGATGCGTTGTGTTCGGCTCCTGTGTTAGGTACTCCTGACTACAGTAAGCCGTTTACACTATACGTTCATGAGAGAGAGGGTTGTGCGTTGAGTGTTTTGACGCAACAATTTGGCGGTAAGCAGCGTCCATGTGCATATTTTTCCTCGACCTTGGACCCAGTAGCTAGAGCATTGCCGAGTTGTCTGAGAGCGACAGCGGCAGCTGCGGTGTCCATCCGGCAATCTGCAGGTAATCCGGCAATCTGCAAGTAGTGTGGCTCACTGGTTAGAGGCGGCAGACCCGAGAGCAGAGGACGGCCCGGGACCAGGGTTCGATTCCCGGCGCGGCAGGTTTCTGGACCAGGGTCAGCGGACTCGATAATTCTCTCGCCTCGGTGCCCACTCTGATCAGCGATCACACTCGGCAACTCTGGGCATTAGCTTGCCTCATCTTCACTAACGGCCCCACCAGACCGCCGGGGATGCCTGGTCTCACCCTGGAGATACCCATTAAGGGACCATCTCTCAGGGAAGCCAGGAAGGGTTTCGCAGCGGTCGAAGCGCCTTGGGACCCTACGGGTAAGTAGTGCGCTATATAAATGCCAATACATTTACAATACATTTACATTTACAGGATTGGTTATGGATAATATGCTTACGGTGATGGTTCCGCATGCAGTTGACACGAATCGTACAAAAACTCAACACTTGACGAGTGCAAGGTTGTCCGGTTATGAGTTGACGCTTTTGGCAAGTCATATACAAATAAAGCGCTGTAATGTACTGAACCCGGCGACATTGTTGCCGACTAATATGGAATCAGATGATGTACCACCACATGATTGCTATTTACGAACTGAGGAAGAAACGAAGGGTCGTGTTGACCTAAAAAACACTCCATTGGCAGACCCCGATGGTACTTTGTATGTTGACGGTTCGTGTTTCAAGTTGCCGAATGGTGATGTGACGACTGCGTATGCTGTAGTGACGTTGAGTATGGTTGTGGAAACTGCGAGATTGAGTCAGAATTCCGCGCAAGCGGCAGAGTTGATTGCGTTGACGAGAGCGTGTGTTTTGTCTAAAGGGAAGCGAGTGAATGTGTTTACTGATAGTCAATATGCATTTGGCGTTGCACATAGCTTTGGTCGTCTGTGGAGAGAAAGAGGATTTATGACATCGCATGGTACGAAGATCCAACACGGACAGCTCGTGAACGATCTTTTGGACGCACTTACATTGCCTAAGCAGGTGGCAATCATTAAATGCAGCGCGCACCGAAAGGTTACGGATGATGTTGGTCGTGGTAATGCGTTTGCGGATGAGATTGCTAAGGAAACAGCTAAGAATCTTGCAACCCGAATGTACGTTACGAGTTCAGTAAGGTGGCCTGCGGAGACTGGTATGTGTGAGGACACTGTTGAGAGTGTGAAAGCGATTCAGAATGAGGCCACTGAAACTGAAAAGACTAAGTGGAAAGAAAGCACGGGAAAGTTGGATGCGCATGGATGTTGGATTGATTTGTCGGCGTGTCAGAGGTGGATGTTACCGGATGCATATGTGCTAGCCGTTGTGACTATGGCTCACGGCTTGTCACATATTAGCGCGAAAGGTATATGTAAGTTGCTGTCCCCTGTATGGAAGAATGATGGTATTGCTAAGTGTGCTGAGAGAGTGGTCAAAAATTGTATGGTATGTATGATGTACAATCCCGGCAAGGGCACCCCCACTCCACCTGGCCATTTTGCTCCTCCTACATGTCCCTTTGAGGTTATTCAGCTGGACTTCATCCATATGGAGAGATGCAATAACCTGAAGTACGTTTTAGTTGTGGTTTGCGCGTTCTCCAGATGGATTGAGGCCTATCCTCTTAAAGATAATACTGCCCTGTCCACCGCGAAAGTCCTACTGAAGGGATACTTTCCTCGGTATGGAATGCCACGGATTGTATGGTCGGATAACGGAAGTGAGTTTGTTGGGAGTGTGATGAAGAGTGTGTGTAAGGGCCTTGGAATTCGACAAAAATTCCATAGCGCTAATCATCCCCAGTCAGCAGGTTTAGTGGAAGGGTACAATGGCACTCTGAAACTAAAACTTGCTAAGATTCAAGCTACGACTGCTCTGTCATGGCCTGATGCCTTGCCTCTGGCTCTCTTGTCGACCAAGGCGACTGTACACTCTCGAGTAGGGCTTAGCCCATATGAGATTGTGTTCAGCCGTCTTGCGAAAATTTGGGGAGTCCCGAGGCCTAAGGCCTTTGATAGTCTCGAGTATCCAATGTTAATTGATTATCTTCATGATCTGACTGCTAAACTGAGGTTAATTCATCAACAGGTCTTTGAAGCTCTACCGGCACAGACAGAGGGTCCTGGACATCGGCTCCAACCGGGTGACTGGGTTGTCACCCGCAACTTTGGCAGAAAACGTAACTTGGAGCCGAGATTTGTGGGTCCATTCCAAGTCCTGCTGGCTACAAGGACTGCAGTTCGGTTGGAAGGCAGAAAGAATTGGGTGCATACCACCCACACCAAAAAAGTTCCGATCCCTTTACCAGCAGATTCTTGGGTGAGGACTGGGATTGCCGCAACGGAAACAGAGACCCCAACAAGTTTTGTGCCGTTTAGTGATGCTCAACCGGTAGGAGACACTTCATTGTAGCCAGATACATCTGTTGAACCATCAGCATTGGAGAATTCGAGGCTTGAACTGTCGTCTGATCGATTGGACGCGGTTTCGCAATCTGAACAATTGTTTGAAGAACAGACTCGACCTGGGAGAAGTCGATATTTTCTTTGTTCTCGTGACAAAGACTAATAAAAATCCTTTTTGTTTTTTCCTTTTGAATTCACATTACCCCTTATTTTTGCCACGAATATTATGGACAATTGCATCCTCTATTAATTCTTGAGGTTTTTTTTCATGTGTGTTCCTTTTTCCACAGCTAGGAGATTTGCCTTAAAATTGAATGTTTGTTTAAAAAAACCTTTCATCCGGGTTGGCCGTAGGGCCGTGCGGGTACTTCCTTCTGTTTAGCAGGTTCCTGACACTAGGTCGGTTACTTTTGTCGATTCCTGGGAACTCCTGGGAATTGATAATCGCTACTCAGAACGAAGTGCGTCAAGAACGTTGCGGACGGTTTTTAGAGGATGGAGTTCTCTAAACTGTCGGAAGTAGAGAGGATGTCAGCTCAAAGATCGGAATTGCATAGGGTTGTACGAACAAAATGCTTTCTGTTTCAAGTATTCCTGCTGTTTCTGGCTGTTTCCATGCTATTGGTGGGTGGAGTGTATTTTGGAATACAGTCGTTATTGCCTTCTGCTTCACCTACTTCTTCTTCTGAACCGAAATCTATTCCCACTGTTTCTCCACATTCCTTTCATCCTCTGCCCCAACATGAACAGGTTAGACGTGCGGAATTCATGAACAACTCCTTTGTCTAGCTCCTACATCAGCATCAGTTGGTGATGAATACTACTAACTGTTGGGTGTGTGGGTTAATGCCACATACCATGGATAGGGGTATTCCGTATTTGGTTCTTCCTTACAGCTCCCAGGGGTCAGCTCGAGCATTCCAAACTATGTTTCGTAGCGCACTAGATTCCTACTCCCATCGAGAGCCACGCTCTGCAGATCCTGGTCCCGGCCCGTACCACAAGCCTTTGGCAAGAGCGATTGTTGACTTAGATAGAGATATTTTTGATGCATCGCTTATTCCAGAGGAAGAGGTGCGAGCATATAAGGATCTGAGTGAGGCTGAGTATAGCATGTCAGTGGGTGATAGACAGCTTAAAAGCTCGTCTCCGATCTGGATCGTACCCCATCTTGGTAATTTCTGCTTGCAAGGCCTTGGTTGAAATCCGCGAGCCCAGCTTGGGAAGATTGCTTGCACTGAAACGTACGTTTTACCAATGCTCTCTTCCCCTGTTTTTCTGACTGCCAAGGGTACATACTTTGTATGTTATGTTATGATCGCGCATATACATGGTTGCCCCGTGACTTCTCGGGCACCTGTTATATTGCAAATTTGTTGCCACCGACTTTCACAGTTGCCTCGGACTATCACAAGACTAGAGTTGTGAGAGGCGTTATTAGCAAAGAGGACACTGCCGGTCAAGAAGCAGGAGACTTCTTCAAGGGTTTCCTGTTTATGGTTAACAGTAGGAACCTGAGACAGCTGACTCGTGTGGTAGAATCGACTGCTAATATAACTGCAAGTGCCCTTGGTAATTTGACTGAAGTATTGGGAGGGGTCCCAGTAAAGAGAGAACGATAACCAAAAAATAAATAAACAATCAAACAGACATAGCTTGAAACCACATTGTTTAATTCACAAATGTGGTTATATCTTGCATATAATATGCTAATTCACATTAATTAGTCTGTGACTATTTACAGTGCCCCAAAGGTGGGAGAGGGAGGAGAAGGTGTGGTTGTGTTGGGAGTTGAGTGAAGGAGAAGGGTTCATAAGTGACAGTAAAATCAACGAATAACACTTATTTCACAAAGTTACATGTTAATGTACACAAAACCGGACCAACAGGTTCATATGAATTACTTTTCAAAAGTCATACTCCAGATGTACAATAAATGAGAGCAATGGGGTACGGAGTTGACAGCAAAGAACAATACGTTGTCGACGTTTCGACCCTCGTGTGCGCAGATATGAGTATTAATCTTGCTGTGGGGTCTTCCTCAGGACGGGGGAGAAGGGGACACGTGACCTATTTGGTGTACAAATGTACATAAATTACCACAATGGGAAAGAAATTCACCCTAGATTACTCAAAAATAGCAGTGCACACCATACATATCTTGGAAGTGACTGAAGGTCAAAAGGGGTTTCCGCCCAGTGGGATGCGACTATGTCGTAAAAATCAACTAGTACATATGTTGGTTTACCTGGAGCGCTATTAATGCGTCCAATTAATGTATTATTATTTATTCCTAGATCACTACATAGGTGGAGAGAAGGAGCGGTCTGAACATAGGTCAAAACACACAGGAGTGGACCATCAGCGATAAAATGAGAGCTACCAATAAATTAAGCAAACATACTAACAATCCCGGACTTAATGCACCGGTCGGAGGTGTCTGGAAACTCGCATGACAGATTGGTGTTTAGTAGTTAAATGATGTCAAGAAAACGGGAAATTGGGACTTACCACAACAGTGGTGTGCTCCGGACCCGAATGGATAAGGGTTCAGGGTAAGTATCTAGAGTGAATCTGTAATTGAAATTAAACACTTCTTATAGTTCAGAAATTGCTAAAACGTATAATGCAAGACTAGCCACACAGTGGAAAACTCACCGAGATCGCACTCGGAAGCGCCGTGTATTCTAATTTTACAGGGTCCGATATTTCTTGAGAGGTACGGTTGCTCTAAACAAATAAAGAGCGCGGGCAGGCGTTAGAGATTGATATAAATGCTGCAATAGTTGAAACCATGCGCAGGAGAACCGGGAATGAACTTACCCGACAGCCGTGATCGGATAACTTCCGGCGTGGGGTAGCATACAATAGCGCTCTGGCAATGGGTTGAATGAAGGGCTAAGTCAGGTGACAAAAAATATATATACACCGGCGTTAGGAAACGGGTGGTGGGAGGTGGATTTGGAGCATGCAATCAGGTTCAGGGCTGTGAGCATGCTTACCGATCGTGGAGTTAATCCGGTTCGGATCTCACCTCATACATTAATATTATTGTATAATTCGGTTTGGAATTTTGTTACATTATAAGTACAAGTGGCCTTTACCCACGTGTGTGAGGTACGCCATTGACTGTAGTACTGGTTCAACTTGATGGTTGCCCTAGTTACGATACCTTTCCTGATTTTTTGATGATGTAATTTGCTATTTATACTCATAGAACAGCTAATGTGGACCTGTATATGTGATCCTCCATGGGTACCAACAGCCAATCTTAATCCGCTTTATTTCAAATCAAAGCTGAGACAGTGGGCATTGTGCTGGTCTAATAACCGACATCTAGGCGGTCAAACAGTTACCCTAATTGGCTCGACCATTGTATCATAAATGTCTTGTAATTGTCAATACATGCTAACTCTGAACCCCCCCCCCTTTCTTGGCTTAGCATGAACAAAATATGCACTCACACGTGGGTTGCCCATTATTCAAAACGGAATCTGTAATCATTTGGAAACTCTTTATTCAGTGCGTCTCGTATTTTGACTGAATGCTTGAACACACGTTACCTAGCAACTAAAGTTAGTCTTTCCACTATGTCTCCCAATCATGTGACTGGTTGCCATGGTGATATATGAGTAAGCGGAACTCTGCTTCGCCATTGCGTCTGCAAGCAGAGATCGGAATTGAACACACGTTACCTAGCAACTAAAGTTAGTCTTTCCACTATGTCTCCCAATCATGTGACTGGTTGCCATGGTGATATATGAGTAAGCGGAACTCTGCTTCGCCATTGCGTCTGCAAGCAGAGATCGGAACCGGATTAACTCCACGATCGGTAAGCATGCTCACAGCCCTGAACCTGATTGCATGCTCCAAATCCACCTCCCACCACCCGTTTCCTAACGCCGGTGTATATATATTTTTTGTCCCCTGACTTAGCCCTTCATTCAACCCATTGCCAGAGCGCTATTGTATGCTACCCCACGCCGGACGTTATCCGATCACGGCTGTCGGGTAAGTTCATTCCCGGTTCTCCTGCGCATGGTTTCAACTATTGCAGCATTTATATCAATCTCTAACGCCTGCCCGCGCTCTTTATTTGTTTAGAGCAACCGTACCTCTCAAGAAATATCGGACCCTGTAAAATTAGAATACACGGCGCTTCCGAGTGCGATCTCGGTGAGTTTTCCACTGTGTGGCTAGTCTTGCATTATACGTTTTAGCAATTTCTGAACTATAAGAAGTGTTTAATTTCAATTACAGATTCACTCTAGATACTTACCCTGAACCCTTATCCATTCGGGTCCGGAGCACACCACTGTTGTGGTAAGTCCCAATTTCCCGTTTTCTTGACATCATTTAACTACTAAACACCAATCTGTCATGCGAGTTTCCAGACACCTCCGACCGGTGCATTAAGTCCGGGATTGTTAGTATGTTTGCTTAATTTATTGGTAGCTCTCATTTTATCACTGATGGTCCACTCCTGTGTGTTTTGACCTATGTTCAGACCGCTCCTTCTCTCCACCTATGTAGTGATCTAGGAATAAATAATAATACATTAATTGGAAGCATTAATAGCGCTCCAGGTAAACCAACATATGTACTAGTTGATTTTTACGACATAGTCGCATCCCACTGGGCGGAAACCCCTTTTGACCTTCAGTCACTTCCAAGATATGTATGGTGTGCACTGCTATTTTTGAGTAATCTAGGGTGAATTTCTTTCCCATTGTGGTAATTTATGTACATTTGTACACCAAATAGGTCACGTGTCCCCTTCTCCCCCGTCCTGAGGAAGACCCCACAGCAAGATTAATACTCATATCTGCGCACACGAGGGTCGAAACGTCGACAACGTATTGTTCTTTGCTGTCAACTCCCTACCCCATTGCTCTCATTTATTGTACATCTGGAGTATGACTTTTGAAAAGTAATTCATATGAACCTGTTGGTCCGGTTTTGTGTACATTAACATGTAACTTTGTGAAATAAGTGTTATTCGTTGATTTTACTGTCACTTATGAACCCTTCTTCTTCACTCAACTCCCAACACAACCACACCTTCTCCTCCCTCTCCCACCTTTGGGGCACTGTAAATAGTCACAGACTAATTAATGTGAATTAGCATATTATATGCAAGATATCACCACATTTGTGAATTAAAAAATGTGGTTTCAAGCTATGTCTGTTTGATTGTTTATTTATTTTTTGGTTATCGTTCTCTCTTTACTGGGACCCCTCCCAATACTTCAATTGATAACCCAGGTCCCCGTAACCTTATCTGGGTACAACCCCCCCACTAATATCTTGGTAATTTGACAGCAGAGCTTCAGGCGGATAGACTTATGACGTTGCAGAACCGTATGGTTTTAGACGTTGTACTTGCAGATAGAGGTGGTGTGTGCAAGGTGATCCATTCGAGTTGCTGTATTTTCATCCCTGATAACGCTCCAACTGTATATCAGGCTATCTCGAAGTTGCATAAGATCTCCGAGTCCATACACGTGGACGTAGGTGATTGGACGCTACTCGAATGGTTTTGGGGCCTAATGTCGACGTGGGGTTGGAAGATTCTGATGATCATTGGAGTTGTTGTGACGTTCCTGTTCATGTGTTGTCTTTGTGTACAGTGTGGTCCTGCCTTATGTGGCCTCTGTGCTACGTCGTGTATAAGACGGCCATCTGTTACCAAGGAAGCATTGATGGATAGAATAATGTTGCAGCAACATCTGAATGACCTGATGAATATCGAGATGGATTCTGATATCGACTAGTGCTTGCCTACCTGAGGGCAAAAGGAGCGTCTGAGGTTCTGTGACAATCATAATTATGTTTTTGACTCGTTCGAATATGGACGAGTTTGGTATCTATGAACCGCAAATGACGAGTTTAGTGGGTGTACGCATTTTCGCTATGCTGGCCTGAACCATTCGTCTTATTCGTGGGTTTCTCCATCTGAACCCACTGGTTCCATTTTAGATACGGCATCCATTTTGTCTCTTGCCCTCAAGTAGCCAGCGAACGGACACGGTCCGCTTCGTGACCCTGGGATTCCCAAGCTCTTGCGGAAGACACGTGTTCCTTTGCGGACGTCTTTATGACGAGGGGGATGACACTGCAAAGGCAGATGGCTCCGCTCGAGGTTCATCTTGCCGTGCCGGTCTATTGTTTCAGCCGTGCATGCATTAGGCACGAATCCTTTGATCCTGCAATTGTGCTTCCGATATTACCCCCTACACTCTTTTTCAATCTGTTGTCTATCTTTGTCTTTCTTGCACCTGTTTCTGTCTCTTTTCCTAACTCGTTTACAGCTAGAATGGAATGTACTTAATGATGGGATAACGTACTTTTACAGTTGGGAACCGGCGATGCTACTGTAATTATGTTCCGGGCTCCTGAATACATGAAAGCAACCCTTTTGAAGTTTACTGTGGGAACTGAGTTGTAACCTTTTGTTCGCCATGTTGTGCTATGACTAAAATATGTATAAAAGGAGCGATCCACTGTTGCAATTCGAAGCAATCTCTCAGAACCTACACGTAGTGTACTTCTTGCGATTTCTGTATCCCTGCAGTAAATAAACCTTGATCTTTGACGCCGAAGGAAGTGTCCCGTGTCTCTGTGATTTGTACGCCGGAACAGGTAACCCGCGAAGGTTTCAGGTGTTGTTCCCTGGCACCGCTGGGCCTTAGAATAGCCCAGTCCTTCAGTCTGTCATGGCTCAGAAGATCACTGAGTCGTAACACGGCCGTCGGGCGTGCACGCATTGCATCTATGTTGTCGCATCGTAACCAAGACGCCATTTTGTCGCATCACACCGGAACGCCATCGCATCGTACCGGAGACCAGTAAGAAACCGACGCATCACCTCCCCACACAGTAAAGAACCGACGCATCCTCTCCCCTGAGTGTAAGGAACTGACTAATCACCTTACCTGTGACCCTTTTGTTTGCTTTGCGTTACGCATCCAAGGTACTGTGAGAGTAAAAGTGTTGCATTTGCATCTGAAGTGAACTAAGCTATTTCTACCATTTTAAAGACTTACTTGGATTACAGCATTGTGGATTTTTGTCATTTGGTCTTGTGTTAAGTCTAGTAAAGAGTACATATTTTTCTAAACCTGTGTGGTGTCCATCTGTAGTGTTTTCACTGTATTACTGTATGTGTTCACAAATGTTTTACACACTGCCTCTGAGATAAGCCTGCCTGCTCGTGCCAAGCTACCTATGGGGTGAGCAGGGGTTATTTTATGAGTGTAGCCTCTTACCCTGACTAGAAGCAAGGGTCCCAATTTCTCAAAGGTACCTACCTCTGCCAACTAGAGACCCCCAATTCTAACACATAGTAAGACCCCATTAGGCTTGAGCAGGTTATTCTTGCAGTCTAGTAGCCAGTCCTGCAGACTACAACTGGCAACTGATTTCAATGTGAGAGTTCCACTAAGCAAACAGCCAAATTCTTGTTGAGCTCTGAGCCCTGCTATGCCCAGCACCACTAATTTGCGTGAATGCACTTTCTTTCTGCACTGCTAACGCATACCATTAGTTTAGTTCAGGACATTGTAGTAGATAAGTAGCCTTTACAAGGGATTTTTCACTTACACTACCTATCTCCAAAATGCTTTGTGACAGCCTGGTTTTACTCTACTTCTACATTGAAAATAGAGGTGAGCACAGTGTATTTGATTACAATAGACAATGAACCCCTTTTTTGATGCAATGGTCAATGTTAAGGACAGGATGCAGTTCTGGCAAAAGAAGCTTTGAATGATGGTTATGCCGAAATGTTGTTGGGGAATTAAGCTTAATGCTTATCTCTTCAAACTGGTTAAGGGTGTAGTGTAGATAGTGTCCAGTGACAAGTGCTCTATTTCTGAGAGCTGTTGCAACTCTGCAGTATGCACCCACCCTTGTTTACAGGAAAACATCTCAGGGCACACCACTAACCAGGACTAAATTGTGTATCCTAACCCTTCTGCGACATGCGCAATGTATTGAACTGCAATAGATGCCAACAACACTATGTAGTTCGTCCACTTGGCAATGAGCTGTTTATTGGGCTACACTCCTCCATCATATTTCCTCCCTCAGCTCTCTTCTCGTTTCATGAATTAACCTTCTTTCTAACTGATCCCTTTGATGGTTTGCTGAGGTAAGTATGCATTAAAACGTGGAGCTCGCCTACACTTCTCTTGAAAGAGTACTACTGACGTTCGGTCAAACGTATGTGCTTACCGCACTATTGTATCCAACTTCTGTTCCAAAATTTAAACGCACTCACTAGTTTAAGTATTGGACATAGTGCTTAATTTGGAAATTAAAGAGTGCTGGTGCCCAAAGTCTTCACAGAAGACTGCGGCTGGTGCTATTAAATGTCAGTGTGCCGAATACAAGGGCTGTTCAGTCTTAAATCCACCTCATGTTTCTCTTTAATCGACTACCAGTCACTCCCTGCCTCTTTACCTCACTCTTGCAGGTTCCTGCTTCCCCTTTGTGACAATTTTTCAGTGTTTCTCTTCCTCCTTCTTTTTTCATTTATGTGTGTTTCCCTCTTTTGGTCTCAGGAAATATCTGATGAGGAAAAATACATTCCAGTCCCCAGAAATGAGTGCAGGTGGTCCCCACTTCATCCACTGCCTCAAATTAAGCACTTGACATAGTGCAGAGCTTGGCCCAGGAAGCAGCAAATCAATTTACAGAGAATGGCTTTACTGTAAAAAGAGTGCCTAAAACATTAGATGTGAGTAAAGGATAAGGTGGTGGTGTGTGTCCATTATAAAAAAGATATTAGCAATTTGTATGTAATGAAGTAGAGGAGGGAATAGGTAATTGGAGCAGCACGCTGCACTGTTTATTTCATATTAAACACTTTTAAATTGCATAATTATGTTACACTTGTTTGCCTATTTCATGGACAGAAAGATTAAGTGATTTATTAAAATCCACCATTTAAGTGCAGAAGCCAGGATTAGAATAAAAGCGCCTGGATACTGTTTCTAAAATATCTACTTTCTCTCTCCAAAATACTCCCAAAATGCACCTGATCTGATTAGAAAACATCTCAATGATGTGCATCTATTCATGCACTTAATTTATTGAAATTAATTCATAAAAATGATGTGCTTTTGCAGAGCAGTGCTGTCATTGCAGAGTGACCCAAGTAAACTACTGACAGCAGGCCTGCCATAGCAGACTGCAAGCGCAGGGCAACCTGCTTTAACTCGACTTTGCCTTCACCAGTGCTTAATTTGAGTTGGTGGTTTCCGGTGCTCAGCATTGGCACTTAATCATTAACACCAGCACTTTCCATGAGCACCAGTTAAGGACACATTCATTTATGGTAGGCATCTGGAGATTAAGTGATTTTCCCAGAATCACAGGATGGTGAGCCGACACAGACTGGAACCTGGTTCCCCAGCTCCGAAGTTCACAGCTCTAGCCATTACGGTTAGTAGTTGGTTGTGTTTTAGGCGGCGCTAACAAGAGAAATGGGCTGGTGCAAGCTGTTTCCTGATGAGAGCCCGGCACCCATTTTGTTTACAAAATAACCTCTGGCCTTCACCATGTGTGAGAAGGTCAAAGCTATATCTTTAATATGTGTCTGTCACCCCTAAGGAAGGCCTACTCAGCCCAGGAGGCAGGGTGCGTTATATTAACAGAGAGGACATATAAGTGCAATTTTATATGTCCTTATTGTGGCCTTTTCCATTAAAGGCTACTATAAGTGTTCAAAGGTCCATAGGATAACATGAGCTGGCACCCGGACAATTTCGCGGTTGCCTGCTCCATTCTGGTATCATCAAAATATGTCATGTTTGGCAGCAAACAACTAGCCTTCTCACGCCTGTCCTGATTATTGTGCCAGAGGTGATCTGGCATGTACCCAGGAGGCTACCTTGGAGGTTGTCCACCTGATTGCCTCAGCTTCCCTCTGCTCTGTCTGGCAACCGGCCACTGCTGCCACCAAGACAGAATTCTGACCTTCAGCCAGGAGGAGTGAACACTCCCAGGAATCAGAAACAATTGCCTGGACAAGAAGGAAGTCACAACTCCCTCCCTGACAGGATGACTAGTGAAGTGGCTCATCAAGGTGGTGAGCTTCAAAGCTTTCACAGTCTTTTATATGCATCCGGGCTATCTCCCAAATCAAGGTACAGCCACCCCCCTCCCCCCAGGCACATTTGCACCTGTATAAGCAGGAACATTATGAGTGGAGTGGGTTACCTGGCCTGTACAGCTGAGGAATACTTCTGCCATTTTTAAAAGTAGTAGAATAGACGGTTCTGGGTAGGGAAGGTGACCCCCCTAAATGGGGTCACCTGAGGTGTGGATTAACCATTGGGGCTAGTAGCCCATAGGCCACATGCACCCATGGGCTAACGCCCCTAAATTTAGGATTTAACAGCCACCACTGACACCAGAAACTCAGTTCTGATCTGACTTGTAAGAAGACAAAGAAGAGACCTGTGTCTGCAACAACTGGATCTGCACAAAGCAAAGGCTCAAACAGAGGTACCCCGCTGTGAGCAAAAGGCAACTCTAGAGTCTTCTGGACTAGGGGCACTAATACCCTTAACACCGCAGGTAAAAACAGCGCACTGGAACCAAATAATCCCTGCCATTGGGCCCTCTGAGGGATCGCCCAAAAGTAGATGGTTTCAATATTGGGTTGTAGGGGCACCACCTGGCCGCTCCCAACTTGGTGTCCCAAGTACACCACAGAACTCTGCCCGATCTGGCACTTACTCGCCTTGATCGTGAGGCCCGCCTTCCGCAGTGCCAACAACACTTCCCAGAGGTGGCGCAGATGTTCCTCCCAAGTGACACTGAACACTGTGATGTCATCCAGGTAGGTAGTACTGAACTCATCCAGTTCAACCAACACCTGGTTGACCAACCTCTGAAAGGTGGCAGGGGCATTCTTCATCCCAAAGGGTATAACACGGAACTGGAAATGCCCATCTGGTGTGGAGAATGCTGACCTCTCCTTTGCCCCATCAGTCAAGGTGATCTGCCAATACCCAGATGCCAAGTCAAAGATGCTGAGGTTCCGAGCAGCCCCTAACCGATCAATGAGCTCATCAGCTCTGGGGATGGGGTGTGCGTCGGTCTTCGTGACTGAATTGAGCCCTCGGTAGTCCACACAGAACCGGAGTTCGGGTGTGGCACCCGCGCCGCAGCCTTCGGGACTAAGACCACTGGGCTGGTCCAAGGACTGCTGGAGGACTCAATCACCCCTAGTGAAAGCATCTTTGAGACTTTCTCTTTGATGCAAGCCCTTACCCTGTCAGTTACTCTGTAAGACTTGTGCTTCACAGGTAAGCTGTCCCCTGTATCCACGTCATGGACGCACCAATCTGTGATACTAGGAACCAGGGAGAACAGGTCATAAAACTGTCCCAGCAACTGGCGGCAGTCATTCTGTTGCTCAGGGGTCAGGGTGGAAGAGAGGTTAACACCATCCACTGACCCAGCTTGCTCTGTGGCCGCCAGGAGGTCAGTAAGAGGCTCAGTCTCCTCTTCCATTCCAGCATCTGTCGCCAAGAGCATGCCCACTTCAGACCTCTCTAAGTGGGGCTTAAGGCAGTTGACATGCAGGACCCTCAAGGGGTTCCTAGGAGACCAGAAGTCCACCAAGTAGGTAACTGGACTCTTGCGCTCCACAACCTCAAATGGTCTGGTCCACTTATCCTGGAGCGCACAGGGGTCCACTGGGGCAATGACCCACACTTTCTGACCTGGTTGAAGCTCTACCAGAGTGGCTTTCTGGTCGTACCACCGCTTCATCTCCTCCTGGCTGGCTTCCAGATTCACCTCAGGGAGTTGCCTGAAATGCCTAGTCTGGTTCGTGAAGGCCAGCATATAGCTATATACATCCTGGGGAGGTTTCCTTGGAGATTGCTCCCAGCCTTCCTTGGCCAAACTCAGAGGTCCTCTGACCGTGTGCCCATAGAAAAGCTCAAAGGGACTGAACCCTAGAGATTTCTGTGGCACCTCCCGGTATGCAAACAACAGGCATGGTAAGAGGACGTCCCACTTACACCTCCTGGGTTCCTCAAGACCCATAATCATGCCCTTCAGGGTTCGGTTGAACCTTTCAACCAACCCATTTCGTTGGGGGTGGTAAGGAGTGGTGAACTTGTAAGTTACCCCCACACTTCTGCCACAGGGACTTCATGTACTTAGAAATGAAGTTGGTGCCCCGGTCAGACACAACCTGTTGAAGGGAATCCTACTCGTGAGAAAATTCCCATCAGTGCTCGTCCCACCACGGGGGCCGTCACTGTCCGCAGAGGTATGGCTTCCGGGTACCGGGTGGCATGGTCCACCAAGACCAGGATGTACCTGTTGCCCATGGCTGTCTTGGGGTCCAGTGGCCCCACAATGTCAATCCCCACCCGCTCAAAGGGGGTACTGACCACAAGGAATGGCTGGAGAGGAGCCTTCTGCTTTCTCCCACTCTTTCCACTTGCCTGGCAAGTCTGACAGGTCCTGCAATGAGTGTCTGAACTTCTGCGCATTTGGGGCCAATGAAAGTGGGTGACAAGCCTCTCAAAGGTCTTGTCCTGCCCCAAATGTCCTGCCAATGGCACATCATGATATTGGAAGTTATCAAGGGCCCCCTGAACTTTATGTGATACAGTTCCTAGGACAGGGAAAAACAAATGCGGTAAACAATTCCTAAACAACTCAGAAAGTCATTCATGCAGTGATATACGGAGAATATAGCAGAAATAATCAACTAGGTGTCTAAAGAAAAGTAGTTAATTTTATTGAGTTATAAAAATACATGCCATGTTTTTTGTTAAAAAGCTTTTGTTCCAAAACATTATTTGAATTAGTAACATCGGCAAAACATATCATCAAATAAAAATTACAGATTTATACATACAATTCCAAAATAACAAAAATAAAAAAATGTTACATATATTAAAATATCCTTTTTGTAGTAATTATTGACGCGCGTTTCGGCCTTTCACACGCCTTCTTCAGGAAATTACCTACAAAAAATGTTTATTTAAAAAGAAATTAAAACCACTATATAATAGTGAATATAATGCTTTTATAAATACATCTGATTATCTTAGTCTATGATAATCCACCGTTGCCTCAATATTTTTTCAATCTAGACACAAAAAGGATTTATTTTATAAAAAAGGAGCAAATACATTTACTTATTAGTAGACACCATACTCAGTGATTATTCTTTTCATTTTACATTTCTGATATCATCTCCTAAAATTAGACACCATGTGTCTGATAATCTGCTACACCAGTATATAATTTGGGTACTCAAAACACCACTTCAATAAATCATATGTATTAATGCATGCAGAACTAGTAATGGCACTTACTTAATCGTTCGTAGACTAGCATGTAAAAACTTGAACGGATAACCTATTTTCTCGATCTGATAAAATTCTGCAATATAAAGATTAAGTGGTCATGATCTGTAGTTGTTCATATATACAGAGTATATACGGAACTATATAATGAGCTTGTTTGCTTACTTACTAAAAAAATCTCTTTATATTGATGTAGGGATAGTAATATATACGTAGATTTGATGGACAATTGTTTCTTTAGTTCAGACCTCTTTGTGTTAGCTGAAACGAGAATTATTATCACTCTAAATTACGAATACTATTGTATCATGGTTGAGAATTGAAAATAAAGCTAATTGGAATACTTGTAATTGCAGCTCTGGAAAACAATTATCAGACAAGTACTCCCATGCAATCAAATCCAAGAGACCTTGAAAATCATTAACTTTGTTGCCCTGTACCCAACTATCCAATGCTCTGCAACAGAAAGTGACATACCCAGGTACTATTTTCTATCTTTTTACACTTCCTGAACCTCTGCCTATAGAGTTCAGGGGTCAAGCCATACCTAGTCATGAGTGCCTCTTTCATGTGACTATAGGAGTTTTGGACTTCAGAAGGCAAGTCCAACAGTGTGTCCCGCCCCTCACTAAGGAACCTTCCCCATAATCCCGCTCCCCAATCTCTCTCAGGGACCCGGTGGGAAGACATGGCTACCTCATAGCCTCTGAACCACTGCCCAATATCGCCATTCTTAAAAAACTCCTTTATCACATATTTAGGGATGTACACTTTACCTTCCCCAGGTGCTGACGGTGTGCTGCTTTCAAAGGGAGTAATCTCTAGGCTCCTGGCTTTCAGATCCAACTCCCTCAAAACTTTGTCATGCTCAAACTGTAACCTCTTTTCCTCTAGAGCCATCTTCTTGCTTTCTATCTCCAGTTGCCCATTCAATTTGAGCTTGGCCATCTCCATTTCATGCATCCTGTTTTCTTTCCTGTCTGCCAACTCTTCTGGGAACAGACCTCGGGCAGAAACACTGCTACCCACTGGGGAGGGCGCACCCCTCCTCTCAGGACCCAGTGGCTCACCAAGCTGCTCCTCTGCTTCCTCATAATTCACTAAATCTCCAGGGGCATTCCTTGCTTCCATCTAGGCGCTCAGCGCCTTGTGGTATTGCTCCTTTTTGGAGATTCCGGCCGTGGAAATTTTAAACTTTCTGCAGAAGCTCTTGAGCTGGTTGTTGGTGTAGCTTTCTAGTTTCTCTTCCTCCCAATCACAGTCAACAGATGCAATGGATGCTGCCTTTTCCATTCTGACTGACCCAGGCATGACTTTTCAAAAATAAAATGGAGATCTCTGGCCAAAACAAGCATCAGACGTACGTGGCTGCGTTATGGTCTGCACTCACTAAGTAGTGTTCACCAATCACTGTACATGAGTCACAAATACAAATTCAGAATCCCTTCCGCTGACTGACAATGTTAGAATTGGGGGTCTCTAGTTGGCACATGTAGGTACTTGTGACAAATGGGGACCCTCTCCTCTAGTCAGAATAAGGGGGATTACACTCCCAAAATAACCCCTGTTTACCCTCTAGGTTGCGTGGCGCAAGTAGTCAAGGCTTATTTCAGTGGCGGTGTAAGTTGAGCATTTATAACCACATACAGTAACCCAGTGACAACACTACAAATAGACACCACACAGGTTTTATATCAAAAATAAGTTATAATTTATATAGAGTTACCACAAGACCAATAAATGACAAAAAGAATCTGTGTACTATTAGCTTTCAAGAGTTCTTGTTGAAAAGGCTTAAGTCAAGGTTCTGTGCGAGTCGGTAGCCCGGACGGGCTACAGCGTCGTTAAAAATAACAGAGTCTAGCAAATCCAGCAGACTGTGTCGGTACGGGCCCACACAATGGTTTACAGACTTAGTCACAGTACGTTTTACTTGGGGCGGCCGGCACGGATGTGTGAGCCGGTTCCGGTGATCGTCGCGGTGCAGAAAGGAAGCGTTGCAGGCCGCGTTGTCCCTCGATGCGGTGCAGGTAGCGGCCCGTTGACAGAGTCGGTGGATCCAAGGCTTGCGTTGCAGGGCGAGACGGTGCTTTGATGCAGTGCTTGCAGCTTGCGGTGCGGCAAACGAGCCGGAGTTCGGGAGCTGGCGTTGATCGGTCCGGACAGCGGTGCGAGTCGGGCGGTGCATCGCAAAGCGTGTGAGGCGGTGCCCAACTCCGGTGCGGTCACAGGACTCGAAGTCAGCAGCAGTGACCGCGTCGGTCAGACCAGTTCGATTCGGTGTAGCAAGCCATTGCATGTCGCAGTATCCTTGCAGTCAGACAGACAGGCTACGGCTCGGTGACCGCGTCAGGACATAGTCGGTGAGCGCAGAGCTTGCGTTGTTCGAGGCGGACATTGCTTGATGCGGTGCCTATAGGACAGCAGGCCGGTCGTGAGAGTCGGTCACAGCTCCCTGCCTCTGTAGCCACTTGTTTCCAGCGGCAATTCACAAAGGCTGGTGAAGTCCACTGGTCCTGGGACTTCGGTCAGGGGTCAAGCTCTCTTCCAAGCCCTTGGAGATCTTTGCACAAGTTGAAAGAAAAGTCCACAAAGTTCTTTCTCCTCTCTTCGGCAGTCAGGCAACCACTGCAGGCCAATACCCCAAGCAGCACTTCAGCTTGGGAATAGTCTCTCCTCAGTTTCTTCAGGTTCCTTTTCCTTAGCAGAGGTTTCGTCTTGCAAGTCCAGAAGTGATCTAATTTAATGGGATCAGGGTCCCAATACTTATACCCCAAAATCCTTTGTTCTCTGAGGGGAGAGGGGGCCTGTGCCCAGTTCAAGCCAGTTCTGAAGCACTCTGTTTACCAGACTTCTCCTTCCCTTTCACAGTACAGGGCAGGCACATCAGATGCCCCACAGGAGGTGGAGCCAGCATTGTGGAAAGCAAGTACAGTCCTGGAGCACTTTGTTGATAGTCTTCCTTCTCTCATTTCAGTGTGCAGGACAGAGACATCAGAAGCACCACACGGGGTGGAGCCAGCATTGTAGAGGGGAGGACCCAGCCCTATTCAGGTCCCAGGTGCAACTCCTCCCTCCCATCTAGATGCAGATCTCCCTATTCACCACCAGGTTGCCCCAGCCTGTCTCTTGGAATCCCTCAACAACCCTGTCACTCACAAAACCAGACAAAGGAATACACAACCTCGCAGAGGCAGGCTCAAATGGTTAGGCAAGCAAATACCTACTTTCTGAAAGTGGTATTTGCAAACACAGAATATCAAAATAAACTTCACTAAAATGTGTATTTTATTATTCTGAGTCCAGGCATACTAAACTCAAATTTTTACCATGTTTTCTGAGTCTGCTAGGATTATAAACATGTAACAATCCAGCAGCCCGTTCTGGCCTATGAAGAACAGGTAGCCTTGCAATAGTGAAAAACAAAAATGGCTGTAATTCATTATTAGGACATGCCACACACATCGGGGCTTGTCCTACCTTATACTTACAATGCACCATGCCCTTGGGCCTACAATAGGGGTGACTAATATGAAGAAAAGGGAAGGTTTAGGGACTGGCAAGTGGGTGCACTTGCCCAGTCAGCATGACAGTACCAGGCTGCATGCAGGCTCTGCAATGGCAGACCTTAGACACGTTTTACAAGGCCTCTTCTGTGGGTGGCACAACCAGTGCTGCAAGCCAACTAGCAGCATTTTGATTTACACGCCCTGGACACACTCAGTGCACTGTACTAGGGTCTGACAAGTAAACCAAACATCCAATCATGGAACTACTAATCAATACATCAATTTACATTAGGGAGCACTTTCACTGTGGCACTGGACAGCAGTGGCACAGTGCCCAAAGCATCTAACACCAGCAAAAACACATGAGGCAACAGCAAAAATGGAAGGGAGACCCACGCCAATGGTGCCAGGTCTAACAGTTACATAGCAACCCTTAGGACCCTGCAAACTTGAACAGAGACAGCTAAGCCATGGCATTTACAAAAGTTCTGAACAGGTGCCCCCTTGTTCCGTGGCACTTGTGTTCTATTCCTGGTGTCAGGGTTGAGCCACTAGTACCAAAACCCTGGTGTCTCCGGTCCCCAGACTCTCTTTGATTGCAGTTATTGTTTTTGGCATGGGAATGCCCCTGTGTGGTTTTCTGACTGTGCACCCTTACCCAGAGTTACTCATCTGGAGGTATCCCAAATATTTTTTATATTTAGTGCCCAGAGCGATCACCAGTCATGCTTGCGCACTGAGGTCTTTTAAGTGTAAAGGTACCAAGAACCCAGATTGGGGTTTTGTTGTCGCAAAGGGCACCTCAAGCAGATCTTCCTCTTTACATGGGTCATCTGTCAATGTACTCGTTCATAGACAATTAGTAGTGGTGGTAACATATTGTTTATGAATCTCTATTACCAGAAAGGTCTTATTCCTGTTGCTGGTAGTGAGCAAGAAACCTGCCTGCCTCGTTTTCCAACATTCTGCTAAAGTGTCAGGACTGGGTCCTTTGCTGACATCCTGAATGGGTGGAGGCATGCAAGGAGTATACAGTGTTCTTATGGACCTGTTTGGCAAGTGAGTGTGTGGTTAGGGGACCCGTGGGATCCATTTTGGTTTTACCCTGCTAAAGCATGGTACAGCATTGTGGCTGAGTAACCACCTTCCAGAACAGCAATGTATATTGCTGATATTCCTGAAGCTTTCTTGAAGCACCACAACACTGGGGTTAGGAGAATGGGGACAGGCCTTGCAATAGAAATCTAGCAGCCCAGATCGTTCCTACCTGAGGACTCCAGTTAGGATAGTTAGAGAGAGGGGAGGAAAAATGGAGACAGTGGTACTCTTTATTAGTGCAGGTGACCATTCTGTCAGGGCCTGCTTTTTGTCGCTCCCATAGGTGATAACTCGAAAAGGCTCATGACGGTCAGGAGTGAGGACTCCACTCCTCATTGTACCTTGTTTTGTGTGCTCTCCATGGAGCCAACACTCATCATTACCTGCTGTGGGACCATCTCTTAAAGAGAAAGGTTATAGCTGCCTTGAAAAGGAAGGATATGCAGACTGAGTAGCATCTCAAATCAGTTCCAGAGCATTGACAGTGGAATCAACATTCACTGTCTGGAAAAACTATAAGAGAAAGCCTTAAACGTACTAAGACCATTCCAAGACTTCTCACTGACTCATGAGGTGATCCACATCAGTGTCACAGATACAGGTGAGATCATGGCTGGTGTCGCTGAGAGACAGTCACCAAGAGGTGACAGATATCACCGGAAAATCTAAATCTCCAACTACCTACTGGATAAGAGCTGTGGGGCACATGCATCAGTGTGTTGTTTTGCGATTCGTAATTTGTGAATTTTAAGGAATCGCAAGTTGCGAATCGCAAAACGACATGCATCATTATTTTTGCGATTTATTTGAGAATCGGTAAAAATCGCTATTTTCCTGCGAATCGCAATTTATTTGCAATTCTTTTGCGAATTCGCAACTGAAGAAATCGCAAAAAAATCGCAAATTTGCGAATTCGCAAAATCATGCATTGCATTGAGGACACACCCAGGAATCACACACACTGATTAGGCACACCTGAAACCTAGTTTGAACTACAGAGTGGCAGTTGGTCATTTGAACTGTGTGTGCTGCACCAGGAGGAGTGTTTTGGGAGAGCAGTAGAAGAACAAATGGAGCCAGAAAGTGCTACTCAAGACCTTCAAGCAAGAAAAAGGAAGATAAAGTTTAGTGAACAGGAGTTGCAGATTTTGATAGAGGAGGTTACTCAGAGGCAGGAACAGCTGTTTGGGAAGCAGTCATTGAAGGTTCCAGAAGCAGTCAAAAGAAAACTGTGGCTGGCCATACAGGCAAAAGTTAATGCTGTGGGGGTTGCCCACCGAGATATCACCAACCTTCAAAACATCTGGTATGACTTACGCTCTTGCGCAAAAGAAAGGATTGCGACAAGGATCAAAAGTGCCAACAGAACTGGTGGAGGCTCTCCCAGGGACAGACCAACTACCCCCCTGGAGGATTTGGTTGAGGGGACCCTTGTGACAGAAGCAGTCATTGGAGTGATTCAAATAGACACCTCTGAGCATGCTGGCACTTCACAAGGTAAGATTACTGTGTGCAATATTTTTTAATTTTAAGCAAATGAGGTTGCAGGTTGTAATTAAACATTTCATTAGTGCTAAGGTTAAAACCCATAAGGTTTCATATACTTTGCAGTGGCATATGTTGGTTTACAAGCCATTTTCATGTAGGAAGCAGTGCATCATGGGACTTGTAGTTTTTCAAACATGTGTAGTAAAATGTTTTATAAAGTTGTAAAAAAAAAATCAAATAAACACATCACTAATGAGGTAGTTCAAAGGCATGCATTTAGCATGTTTATTACCAAACAAATGTGCATTTTAGTGCTTTTTAAAACATGACATTTCAAAACATTGATATACTGAATGCACTTTTTCATTCATAGATGTTGATACAGAAACTGAAAAAAATGTGTTTGAAGACACCAACTTGGATTTACAAAACACATTAGATCAAAACTCATAGACATCTTCACCAAATGTGCACACATTGCAAGGTAGAAAGAGAGTGCGTCAGCTTCAGAATTCAGACACTGAAGAAGAACATAATGTGCCAGAACTTGAACAGCAAAGTGCAGGAATCACTGGCACTTCAAATAAACAGTCAAGTTGTGTTAGAAAGCTCCAAAACTTTTTCAGAAGAAGGCCAAGGTCTTCAAATCCAAGACACTCCATAGAAGATAATGCCCTTGCAAGTGAGGTTGAAGTAAAGTTATTGAAAGTGCAGCGTCTGCAAGGGAAGGATATGAGGATTATGAAGGGCAAACTGAGTCATATCAGTGAAGACATGAGTGAAATGGGTAAAAGTCTGACATCATTAACAAAAGTGATTGAAGGTGCACAAAAGGCGTCATGTCACAATTTTCACCGCATAGCAAATGCATTGGAGACTATTTGTCATGGCATGGAAGGTCAGAAAATTGCAATAGACACATGAGAACAATGATGAGCATGTACACATATGCAAGGGCTTTGAATAGAGTAACTACTAGCAATGCACGACTGATTAAACATACAATATCCATTCAGAAGGATATTAGACAATGTTGTGGTGAGCTTTGTGAAGGTATGATGTCTATGAAAAGTGCTGCTATTAAGATGCAACCTACAGAAAACCTAAATAATTCTGTTGAAGGGGGTTTAAACATTGATTGTGATGGAAGCAGTGTCAAAATTAAAGCAAAAGAAGTGTCAGAACGCCGTAGCGCAAGAGGCCAAGACCTAAACACAAGAAAAACTATAATTTCAGAAAAAGTGAAAACCAAAGCTTTAGGTTTGCGCGGAAGGAAGAAATGATTACCTGTAATAATTTGTTAATATGTTCATGATTTTTGAATATGTTTAAAAATGCACCTTGACTGATTCAAGTTTGGTAAAAGTTTATGTATTTCTTCAAATTACATGCAGTAATGGTTCTGGAGTGCCAAGCTCTTCCTTTTATTTGAACAATAATTTAAATAAACATTTTGAATGCAAATTACATTTATCTCACCTTTATTTTAAAAATAATGCTGAGTGATTTCTGGTCTTCTTCTCCTCCCTTCTGCTGTGTCAGGTCCATGTAATCTTGCATGGGGTTGTTTAGGCTGGTTGTCATTATTTGGTAGCACATCCTCCACATCAAGTTCAAGGCCTCTCCTTGTGGCTAGGTTGTGCAGGATAGCACATGCTGCAACTATTTTGCAGCAAACATCCGGACAATTTTGCAGTGCTCCTCCAGTCTTATGCAGAATTCTGAACCTTGACTTCATAACCCCAAAAGTCCTCTCTATGATACTGCGAGTTGAGATATGGGCATGATTATATTGCTGTTCTTTGTTGGTTGTTGGATTCAGGTAAGGTGTGAGTATGTATGACCTCACACCGTATGCACTATCTCCTATGTTTTAAGGTAAAAAGTTGTAATGAGTACCAGTTCAATGCCAAAGCACAATAGTGAAATACATAGGACATTGATTAATTACATTTACCTAGTAAATATCCGTCTCCAAATTCTCCAGACAGCAGGCGAGTATGGATGGCACTATGTTTAAAAATGTAAGAGTCATGGGCACTCCCTGGGTAACTGGCAACTAAGTCAGTGATGATTCCTTTTGCATTGCAGATTACTTGAATATTTAATGAATGGTAATTTTTCCTGTTTCTAAAAATGTACTCATTTGCAGCAGGGGGACAAATGGGAACATGTGTTCCATCAACACATCCTATTACATGTGGGAAATGTGCCATGTTATAAAAGTCTACTTTGGTCTACAGCAACTCCTGCTGAGTGGTAGGGAACTTTATGTGATGGTTTATCCTATGGAGCATTGCATTGAGAAAGTCTTTAAAAAATCTAGACAATGCACTCTGTGAAACACCCCCCCCCCCCGCAACAGCAATGACACCTTGAAAGGACCCAGAGGCTAGAAGATGAAGACAACATAACACCTGTACATGGGTGGGTATGGCTTGAGTCCTACGCGTTTGCCTATGCAATATGGGGTCTAATTCTGCTCTCAATTCTAAAATAGAGACTGCATTAAGCCTATACTTATCATATATGTCTGCCTGTGTCTGCCCAAGCAAAGTGATGCGCAATCTAAATATTCTTTCATTAAGTATTCTTCTCCTCCTTCCTGCTGCTCTCAAACGCCACCTACTTGCTAGCACAATGACTGCTGCCATCCTGGAAGAGTTCCTGTGGGAATGTGGAACCCCTTTTATAGTTGGCCAATCATTTGCACATGTTTTGTTAGAAAAAAAAATACCACCTGCTAACACTTCTTCTACTTTTAGGAATTCCTAATTGTGATTTTTATGAAAATCGCAAATAGCGAATTTTCATGCATTCCAAAATGCGCAAAAAATGTAAGGATTCTTTAAATTTGCGATTCCTTAACAACTCGCAATGCCATTTGCGATTTTTTAAGGAATCGCAAAGACAATTGCGATTCCTATTTTGAAAAATAATTAATGCATTCCAAAAACAGAAATTGCATTCGCAAACAGCCTAATTTAGCGATTCGCACTGTTTGCAAATGCAATTTCTGTTGATGCATGTGCCCCTGTGTGTCTTACTTGGTCTACCTGACCTGCTGATAGGGGAAAGTATAGGGCACCCACTGCAGGAGCAAGTATACTCAGAGGAAAAGCCCAGCTATAGTGACCTGGAAACTGGCACTGTCCGGAAAGGTGGCCTGGATTCAGTGACTACTCAGGAGCCGAACCATGTCCTGGAGTAGGTTCCCCTGTATCCCCAATTTTAGCCTGGTGCACTGCGTTGGAGATGCCAAGTGGGACCACTAATACTGATCATACCTGAACAGGAGGGACGTTACAGGAGTTAACCCGAGTGCTGGAGTCAGTCGCCCTGCATTCTTCCATTTGAGCCTGGTGCATTGTGCTGAATATGCCAAGTTTAATACCTGCCTGTGGTCACCCCAACCACAAGTGACATTGCAGGAGCTCCCTCTGATCCTCCTGTGCTGTGCCGAAGAAGAGAAGCGGACCACATCTCACTGTCCCCCTCATGCTATGTACCCAGGACCTTTGATGTATGCTAGCACAACTTATGACATTTGACCTCTGCTGGACGCCCAAACCTTCAACTGATTTACCAGTGACTTATGGGTAGACTCTCATCACAAGTTGGGATGAGGTTTGGGACTGAATGGCAAACCTAGATATTGCAGCACCCTCCGTTGCATCTGAAGCTCTACCAGCAGTGCCAAGAGACAAGGCAGAGCCACACATACGCAAGGCACCTAGAAAGGACCTCGCTCCAGGGCCACACACCAGAGAAGGTAAATGCTAACTGAACACTGCCCCAGGGATCGGTGGGGTTTAGAACTGAGAGTTTGGTCTTAATTTATAATTGCATAATCTATTTGTGTTGCATTATGCAGTTGTTGTAATAAAGTATTTTTCCTTTTTCTTAAAGCTAGTCCCCTGGAGAATCCTTGGACTGCTCACCTCTCCACCCTGAGAGTCAAGTGCTGAAAAGGCTACTTTGTGCTCAGTTTTCAGTAACCGGAGTAGGTGGGCCCGGAACTTCAATGGTAAGAGGTCTCAAGCACCTTGGTTGTGTCCCAGTAACCTCTACATTCCCCGGAAGCCTGAAAACTATTCTGACATTTGTACTTCCAAATCAGCTGTGGTCTCCTTCTAGATACAGTGTCCTCCTGCAAGACATGCTTCCAGTATTCTTTTCACTGTGGGTTGGCTTCTTCCCTCAAGTCAGATCCAGCTCCTCCAGCAGGGTGAGGGCCAGTTCCCATGCACAGCTCTGTATTCACCAGGCAACTGGGCTCATCACTCCTCAAGGTAGGCTCCCCTCTAAGGGATGCAGACCCTTACTCCCTAGTAGGTACTTTCTGCTTATCCAGGCAGACTACAGGTCTCCCTGTGGAGATGTGACCCTGGGTTTCTCCAGGTGCGTGGCGTCTTAGCCCAAATGATTTCAACCCACACGCTGGTAATAAGTATATTGGCACACTGACCTTGGTTTCTACCTGGAATTTATTCTAGGTTTGCAACCAGCAATGTGGATTCAAGAAATCAATTTCTCAAGCTGGTTTCTGACAGTCCCTGACACTTGCTCCAGATTGATCAAGCTAAAGTCTTTGTCGCTCAAATGCAGGAGGATGAAGGAGTGGTTCTGGATGCTCCCTGATAGGAGAATGTGAAACACGGGCACAAGAGAGATAATGCCGACGCACCTACTGTACATAACTGTGTGCAGTTACACCTCAAGGGGCAAAAAAATCATGTAACATGAGGCTGTCACTGCACTTCCACTGTGCATCTGTCTCTCTCTTTTTTTTCACAGAAATCTGGTCTATTTCAAGCGATCCAAAATACAATGGTCCTAAACCTTCATTTACTACAAACAAAAAGATCCTTTTTCAAGTCAAAAAATCTCTGGAGCTCACTCAATGATAGCTCCTAGCAGTCAATACATTTTTGAGAAACAATACATTCTTTGGAAGGAAAGCACACTGCAGTGACTGGCATTCATTGCACCTTTTGACCAATTAAAGCAGTCTTACTACCCCACACTCTGGGTGAGGTGATTATCTGGATGGATATATTTGGCAGAGGACGATCGCCTCTAGTGTTGTAAATAGAAAGGGATTTCTAAAGTCTCCACCGCAACTTGTGCGGATGTGATTCAAGGACAACATATTGCTGGGTTGGTTGCCCGCCCTCTCCCCCTTTGCCCCCAGTCCTGAAGAAGACCCACAGGCCTAGGTTCCAAGTACCCTTTGTGCCCCAAGTCGGGTCGAAACGTCGACAGTACAACCCATTGATCCTGGACCAGGAACATTTCCCCTCTTTGTACCGTGCAAAACATTGATTTACTCATGTCTATATGAAAATGTAAATAAGACATGGACTCTATGGACACTGTATGGCCTGGATACCTAGATTGAGATTCTTTATCAATCATTTTTAGGTCGAGGCTATTCTATTCCGTAAGGGATAAATAGACGAGAGTATAGTGGGCAAACCAAGGTCTTAAACCATTGCGGATTTCGGACAGTTCGTGTGGTGCACTCGTGCGGAAAGCGCATCCACATCAAGCCATCAGCCTCCCTCCCACAGGCATCTGTTGCTTCCCCAGCGTGCGCAGTGCGCGCTCGGCCTCACTTCTCCTCTCCCCTAATTACATCCCGCTTTCACTTTCACGGCCGCGAGGCCGTGAGCTTCACTTCAAAGGGGACGCCAATGCTTTCAGCACTCCGCTTCCCCGCAACCAGCATTCAACCCCCACCTTTTAGTAAAAAAAAACAATTGCAGCTTTGCCCAGCTCTCTACTATTTCCAATGTTCCAGGTTTTACAAGTTTTGCCTCTTTTCACTTGCCGCTTTTCCCTGGATCACACATTGGTTTACTGGTTTCCCTGGCCTCCTTAGTGCCGGTCCGCCAGCTCCCACGTCTGCCTCTACTTCATCCTGCGCCGCCCCGGAAGATTCTGCTTCACCTTCCACGTCCCGAGCCTGCTCCGCCACTGTGTTCCGCTCCAACTCTCTGCTCTGCCCTGCCGTTTCACCGTACTGCACTGCCGTGTCACCGCTTCACCATCCCCCGGTAGGTTTGCTTCACTATACTTCGGTTTTATTCTTCTACTGCTTTGTGCAGCTTTTAGGAAAAAAAGCCTCTCTTTTGCTTTTGGATCTTCCTGCTGTCTGTGACTTAAATGTGCACTGTGCTCATTTTTCGACAGTGTGCGATGCTTTGCACAATAGTGTTTCATTTTATTTAGAGGCTATTTGTGGGGCAGGGCGGTACAAGTTTTGAAAAAGAGGAAGAAAAGGATTTACTATTTAAAAATTTATGCTAAAATCTGTGCTTAGCATAGTGTGCTGCAGACTGGTATTCTGCTGCTTATGTCTTTACATCCAGATATACAATACAACAACTAACATTACACCTATTTATTTTATTTTATTTAATGCGATTTAATATAGTGCGAACATTACCCGAGAACGAACAAGGACTATTGGCTTTGTCAATGGTTGTTAGTTGTGCCTCGCACCACTCTCGGGCTCACCTCCTGCTCCCCCTTTCACAATGCGCGTGCACGCCCCCCCCCCCCCCCACCCCTCCCATTTGTTCTCTATTCGCCTCCCGCACCCATGCGGTCTCTTGGGCTCTGCGGGCACAGCCATGTTTTTTTCAGTAATTAAAAAGAACACTTTTCGTAGCCACAGTAGGGATAGCCGTGGCACAGAGCAGCATACCGGTGCCCGAGATGAAGACATTGCTGGCATGAGAGCCACTGTTTTATGTTTTTTTTAAAACATCACACATCTCCAATAGACATGCTTAAACAGCTGGGCACTTACCGCACCATCCAATGCTCATGACACCAATGGAGCATCTGTTAAACCCTACAAGGTTAAACACCAATGCCCAGAAGTTAAATCGTTGTTTTAAACATTTACGCTAAAATCTGTGCTTAGCATAGTGTGCTGCGGACTGGTATTTTGCTGCTTATGTCTTTACAGCCATATATACAATACAACAACTAACATTACACCTACAATGAACAAGGACTATTGGCTTTGTCAATGGTTGCTAGTTGCGCCGCGCACCACTCTCGGGCTTACCTCCTGCTCCCCCTTTCACAATGCGTGTGCACTCCCCCCAGCCCTCCCTTTTATTCTCTGTTCGCCTCCCGCACCCATGCGGTCTCTTGGGTTCTGCGGGCACGGCCATGTTTTTCAGTAATTGAAAAGAACACTTTTTGTTGCCACAGTAGGTATAGCCGTGGCACAGAGCAGCATACTGTGTCCCGGGATTAAGACATTGCAGGCATAACTTAACGTTTGCTTTTGTAATTTCTTCACTTGTAATTTTCTCCTCATGTATCAGTTATGTTCCTATTGTGAAGCGGTCTGACACCTTCGGGTAAAGTCTGCGCTATATAAAACGCATAAAATAAATAAATAAATAAAATAAGTAAAGAGCCACTGTTTTATGTTTCTTTTAAAAACATCACACATCTCCACTAGAAGTGCTTCAACAGTCGGGCACTTACTGCACCATCACTCAGCACCACCACAGCATCACTCAGCACCACCACAGCATCACTCAGCACCACCACAGCACCACTCAGCACCACCACAGCACCACTCCGCACCACTACAGCACCACTCAGCATCACCACAGCATCACTCAGCACCACCACAGCACCACTCAGCACCACCCCAGCATCACTCAGCACCACCACAGCACCACTCAGCACCACCACAGCACCACTCAGCACCACCCCAGCATCACTCAGCACCACCCCAGCATCACTCAGCACCACCACAGCATCACTCAGCACCACCACAGCACCACTACAGCATCACTCAGCACCACCACAGCATCACTCAGCGCCACCACAGCACCACTCTGCACCACCACAGCATCACTCAGCACCACCACAGCACCACTCAGCACCACCACAGCATCACTCAGCACCACCACAGCATCACTCAGCACCACCACAGCACCACTCAGCACCACCACAGCACCACTCAGCACCACCACAGCATCACTCAGCGCAACCTCAGCATCACTCAGCACCACCACAGCATCACTCAGCGCCACCACAACATCACTCCGCACCATCACAGCATGAATCTGTGCAACCATTCAACAACAACTGGTTCAAAAATGATTTTCATCACAATAAAATGCACTGAACATAATCTTCAAAAAAGTTATTTACAAAAGTTTAAGCTATAGCCATTATAAATTACAATCACTTTTATTTAAGTATTAATTATTTAAAAAAATTAAAAGCCATTGTTATTTGTAATATCAATACATCTAAGTCACGTAAATACAAAACATGTTGCATTACAAATCTTATAGGTGTCACATTTGCGAAAGTTATAACTATTGGCATTGTAAATGACAAAGCTATTAATTTAGCTATTTTCAAAACCAACACATAAATTAAAAAAAATCATTTACAAGACCAATAGCTCAAACTTTTATAATGTGAGACCTATTGCATTGCAAATGCTTGTTTATTGAGCTTCTTCAATCTCACTTGGATTTTCTTTTCCAATCTTTCCACACCTGAGCACCGTCTCCTATCTTTAGCACGTTCCCCTATGGAGCAACTGAACCTTTTAAACATGATAAAAATTCTGTGGAAAGCATTGTTTGCAAGAAATATTAAATATTAATTGTTTATGTCATGGTTGGCTTTGGCACGTTTATTTTTCTTTAAATGTATTGTTTCTCAAAAATGTATTGAATACTAGGAGCTACCAGTGAGTGAGATCCAGAGATTTTTTTACTTCTAAAAGTTTTTTTTGTTTGTAGTAAATGAAGGTTTAGGACCATTGTATTTTGTATCACTTAAAAACCCAGGTCCAAGACTGTATTGGGTGACCCCATTTTTTTGATAATGGTCTATTTCAAAGGCACTCTAAAATATTGCTACAATCTATATTCTTGTCTAGAAAAACTCTCTCCAATGTATGTACCTTCCACACATGAGATCCAGAATAAATTACTGTTCCTACACAGTAGAGGACCTCAAAAACTCTCCATGCTGACTCTAATCCACACATGGAACATTCACAGTGCGCACACACTCTTCAAGCGTGTCCCTGCACACCACCCATAGGGCCATATGTATCAAGCAAAAATGCGTTCGAAAACGCCGAAATT
Organism: Lissotriton vulgaris; assembly: GCF_964263255.1. Taxonomy (NCBI): domain Eukaryota; kingdom Metazoa; phylum Chordata; class Amphibia; order Caudata; family Salamandridae; genus Lissotriton; species Lissotriton vulgaris. The sequence goes on along the minus strand of NC_141695.1, from coordinate 1,296,810,579 downwards.
CGCAGAATTTCGGCATTTGCGAACGCATTTTTTCTAAAATGTATGTATGTAGCAAATCTGCGTGCAAAATGCGATTGCATTTAAGGAATCGCAAATTTTGCGATTCCTTAAATGCAATGTAAGAAGCACCAGAAAAGTGCAATTTCGCCTTAAGAAATTGCACATTACCACCAACTTCAAGTTGATGGTAATTTGTGATTTCTTTGAAAAATTCACTTTTTTGCATTTTCAAAGTGCTATGTGAAGCGCATACATGCCCTTAGGGAATGTATGTGCACCACATGTGCACCCATGCTTATTTCAGGGGTGCAACAGGGTGTCCTTTGGACAACTCTGCACCCTTGAAATTGCATTCTCAATTTGCGATTCGCAAATCGCTAATCGCAAATTGAGAATGTCTTCCCAGTCATTCTTATGGGCCTCTAGGTCTATAGGAATGAATGGAGAGGTATTCCTTAATTGTGAATCGCAATTTGCGAATCGCAATTTGCGATTCGCAATTAAGGAATATGTAGAATTTGCAAAATGTATTGCAAATCCTACATACATAGCATTTTGCGATTCTCAAATAGCGATTCCCAGAAAATCGCTATTTGAGAATCGCAAAATACCTATTTGATACATATGGCCCATAGCTCCTTACCCAAGCAGTCAACAGGCAGCTTGCTTTACATTAAAGGATGGCACTATTAAACTGCAGTTATAGTCCAATTTTAACAGTGCATACCATGGGTTAGACTCCGTTATGAAGCCTAACATCCTGTCAGATGTCATAACGGTAAAATCGGGACGTTTTCACAATTTCGGCCCCAATTTTCCTAAAGTAGATGGATCTAAAATGGATGTTACGATTTATGACATGTATTCTTTAAAGCCCTTTACATAGCGACTTTGAAACTGGATGTATGTTGAAGATCCTTTTTCTTGCAAAACCACTTAAAAAGGGTGTGAAAGTCCTAATTTTTTTCCATTGGGTCAGCGAAGCAGGTCGAGCCTGGACCATACCGAGCACAAGGAATCCTTGTCCTACCACCATCCGAAAATACACCATTACTGAGCTTTAAGCCCTGGACCCAGTACTCCCCAACAGCAACTGTTGCTGCATCTTTCCCCGATCTGCAGTAGGACATTTCAACTGCCGACACTGCCCCCTCTCCTGCAACACTGAAGCTCTAGCATGCACATCGACCACCACCACACCTACCACGACCACCCTAAACCACTGATATTTGGGAAACCATCACCTCCCTAAACCCTGATGTCATCTTCCTCATCAAGACCTGGCTCAAACCCGCACACCGAGACTGCATCAACAAACATAGAGGTGGACTCACCATCATTCACAAGGAAACCATCCACTGCACCATCCCCACAGACAACATCACCCCAATCATGGAACACCTCAACTTCCAACTCTGAACCGTCACTAAAACCACCATCAGTGACATCGACACCTACAAACCTCCATGACCTCACCCCTTTTTCTGCAATGCCATTTCTGATTTCATCAATCCGCTCGCCATCGACTCTGAAAATGACATCTTCCATGGTGACCTAATTGTTCACCTCGATAACCCCAATGATACAAACACTGCCAACCTACTCGAAAGCATGAGCAACATCGGCCTCACCAAACTGGTTACCAACCCCATTCACATCGCAGAGCACACACTCGACCCAATCTTCACGGCCAGTGACAGAGTCAAGTGCAGCCATCTCACCGAGCTCACCTGGACCGACCACGCTATCGTCCACTTCACTATCTTGGGACCCCGCGGCACTGCCCCCAAGCCTCCCAGAATGAATATATGATGTTACTTTACAAGCCATTAGTACACATGGCATTGCGTTCAAACATGCATACAAAAAGATCCTGCAAAGTTATAAATGAGTACTAATGGTAATGCATACTAGTGCCCGCTAAGTAGAGGTAGATTACCTCCCAGTGTCATATGGATACTTCGTTACATATATTGCGTTAAGTTAGCATGAGTGCATTACATGTTTAAACAGCCTTTTTTCCTTCGGCTTCAGTTTTGCACACGACACATACTTGTTGTTGTCGCCTTCACCCTAGAAGCGGTGAGGTGGTTTATTTGAGAATAATATGTTATTTCTATGCTATCAGCTTTGCCTGGTACACTTGGTACAACTGTCTGCACACTGAGAGCTGCACACTCTGAAATTAACCTAACACAAGGTTGCTGGGAGGCTTGATCCTCGCACCACATTAGACATAACACAAATAATGTTGATGCCAACATTTTGGGCTCTACGCGGGTTTAAGATAGAGTTACACGGAATGAACGTAGACACTTGGTGCTGCGCATGAAGAGAGCTGGTAGCTGTTGATGTGAACTGCTCCTACTGACATTGAGAGGTATGGGGCCGCCCTGCTAAAGCCCGAATGAGACCTTCTTAGATATAATATAATATGCTAGATAGGGTGCGCGAAATATAGGTGATATAGATTTCTATAGAAATTGCATTAGAACATGCTAGCACCTTTTGCTTACTATGGATTAGTGACTATGCTGCTGACTCTGATTTTTATAATCTGCATTTTGGTATTATACAAGATACTGCGTTTGAGAACTTTGCATTGAATAATAAATATTTCAAACTTGCACTTGTGTTCTTTGACTCTCAGTTTTGGTTTGAAATGATTATCTAACGAAAGAGTGTTCATGTGTTCCACGACTCCTGAGGTATTCTAAAGATCATGTTCTGGTTTGTCTAAGACATGGATCATTCCATAATGATCCATGAGACACTGTAGCTAGCTAGGTAAAGAGATTTCTGACACTGAGATGAGTTTTTGGATCATCCTAACTCACTGAGGTTCTAGATCTCTATGCACAGTTCTGTGGGAGAACGGAAACCCTGCTACATGGCGCCCAACGGATTGGTTGGCCGTATTTCATGACACTCGAGTAGTATATCATTCATACCTTGACGCCTTCATTCCCGTTTCCGGTAAACGGCGGTGTCGGAAAACCTACCTGTTTTTGAAATAGGTCTTTTCAAGCTTGAATTCTTCTAAAAAAGGTTTCTTTGAATCACTACCCAGTTGTGCTACAAAGTGTTCTTTGTCTTTTTTTCTTCTTCCTGTGCTAACATGGCAGTGGAAATAGCGCAGCATAGCCGCGTCGCGGTTCGCGACCACTTGCGGGGTTATAATGTACCCGCGGAAGGCTTAGCTGTGGTTCTAGTAGTGAGTGCGGAACATGCGTACCCGTACGAATTGTTTTATTCCTGGGTGACATTTCCGGAAGTGGACGCTAATTCGGGTGTCTACCATTCATACACTGCCACGGATGTACCGGCGGCTTATGCTCCGTACAGAGCACTGGAAGTACCTATAGACGCTTGGCAGCACGGAGTTTGGTTTGGTGGCGCCCTACCCCATTCTTTAACGGCTCCGAGGTTAGGTCCCTTATCCATTCCGGGCACAAATTGGCCCGCTTTGGGTGGATTTACTCCTCATCCTAATCGCACCACTTGTAATGTAGCTGACCTGCGGCGTCTTCATGAGGTCGCGGTTGGAGTGATTAGAGCGCTTGTTCATTACATTGGTCGTAATATTCATGGCGCAGCCCCCGCAGGTGCGCAGCTTCGAGCAGAACAGGCTGGTTTGAAAATCAGTCCTGTCTTGGTGAATTCCGTTATGGGCAGAAAGCCAGACAATAAGGATGATTTTCCTTACTGGCTTGCCGAGAAATTCGACCAGCTGGAGGCTGTGTTTCCTAATACGACTCCGGGTGAAAAACACCGGATTCTTACGCTTAGTTTACCAAAAGATTTAGCCCCGGAACTTGTTGACTGTGAGACATGGGGTAAGACTTTTGCAGCGGTTTACTCGCGGTGCTTTGGCACACCGTCAGTGTCGAACCTGTCTGCGATCCTCAAACGTGTTCAGGATGATCACGGACCTGAGTCGGCGGTTGAGTTGGGTATGCGCCTGAACGGTTCATTTGAGACAGTTTGCGGTATTATCCTTGCCAATGTAAAAGGGGATGCAGTGAACTTTCAAGTGGCCAATGGTCTGGCGTTAATTCCCGATGCCGAGAAACCCCGTCAGCTGGCAAGAATAATTGTGGCGGCTTATAAAATGGTTGGCCGCAATTCTAAGGGTGCGAAGGTTTTTCTTGAAAAAGAAAAGAAGCAGCCCCAGGGGCAGTCTTCGGAAACAGGTGGACAGCCCAGGTCCAAAAAAAAAAATTGGCCTAAAAAGCAGAATCAGGGTAAGCAACAACAACAACAGACACAGGTCTCGAGTCCCGCGCCTTCACAACCTGCGCAGTCAGAGCGAGTTTATGAATTGCGCGATCGCGCTACGATTAAATCGCCTGACAGATATCAGGCATCTGACCAACGCTCTCCTCGTTCCTTTCAGGACTCATCGGCTCCGTCAACCGGTGGTGGAGGGGGCGGCAGGGGCAGGGGTGGTCAGCAAGGACGTGGCCAGCCCCGCACGCGAAGTGAAGGGGACCAGCGGGACGACTCTATGCCAAAGAGACCGCAGTTTGCCAAGAAGAAAGTCGCGGCCTTAACGGCGCATCGATATGCCCCAGATAGTGAGAACGCGGCTTCGGAATCTGACGTGGGCTCTGACCTTGCTGGACAGCGCGGCGGAGATTACCATAGTGAGAGAGGCCCTCCGTCCACTGTTGAAGGTGACAGCGACTGACACTTATGTTGTAATCGAAACAGCTGATACACATGTTGCTCCCCCTGAAAGACTTTTTGAAATTGTCCTGTTAATTGAAGGTGACATGCAGCGAACTGTAAAAGGGGTATTTTGGGAGAATCTATCGGATACGTATGACATTTTGCTTTCGGAGGCTGACTGGCCCCCACCTTTTGTTCTCGCAGCTCCGCGAGGGGAGGAGGTAATCCTCCCCAGTTTCGCGCACACTGTGCCGAGAGTGGAAGCGCTGCATTTTGCAGAAGAGTGGGCTCTGGCGCTTGCGCCGGCTGTGTACCGGAATCAGTGTGGCTGGGATAAATTGTCCCCTAGCCATGAGATTCCGTTGCGGTCACAGCCGCAGCCACAACCCCAGTATCCCATACGGCGTGAAGCTAAGGCTTCGGTCGCGGCTATCCTTGAACAATTGGAATATCAAGGTGTAATTGAAACGTGTGTGTCACCAATGAATAATCCCCTTTTTACTGTTAACAAGCCGGACGGCTCATATCGTCTGGTTTTGGATTACCGGCATTTGAACTCGCATTGCCGTAACTGTGCAGTACAGAATACTCACGGCTCTGCCCTAGTGAATAGTCTTGAGCGTAAACGGTTTAAAACCACGCTTGACATTTCCAATGGTTTTTATGCACATAGATTAGATGGTCTAAGTTCCCAATGGACCAGTTTTACTTGCGGCGGCGTACAAAAAATGTTTAAACGACTCCCAATGGGATATAAAAATAGTCCTGGAGTGTTTTCCGCCCGCATAGTCTCTCTTTTAGAGAGTTTCGATCCAGTTGCATGTTCGTATGTGGATGACATTTATCTCACAGACGATGAGCTTTGGGTGCATCTGTGTCGAGTGAACAGCATAATTTGTAACTTTGCAGACATGGGTTACAAGTTTAACTTTGCGAAATCACACATTGCGGAGTACACAGTGTTGTTTCTAGGTTATGAACTTAACCATGAAGGAAAGGGATTGGCTCCTCATTTCCTGGAGAAGTGCGCGCAGTTGCGCTCTCCGACAACGCTGAAAAAATTACAGTCTTTACTGGGTTTTTTAAATTTCGGGAGGACATACATTCCGGAATATGCCCAGCGTATCAAGCCTTTATATGCCTTGGTACAACCATCTTTTTCCAAATCATGCTGGCTGCCTGAGCATTCAGCCATTCTGCAGTCTTTGCAGGCTGATTTGCTCACTTCTGACTACTTACAGACCCGTGATAACCAGACCAACCTGGTGATAAGAATTATCCCTGGGACGGTGGGTTTCACGTACCTGACTTTTAATGAGGGGGATACTGTACCTATTGCTTACAAGTCACACTTGTACACTTCGGCTGAACTGCGTTTTTCCACTGTGGAGAAAGTTTTAACGGCGGTGCAGATGGCAATTCTTAAAGAACGTGCCCTGTCGCAGGGAAAGCGCATGTTGGTTGTTACCCCGTGTCCTGCCTTGGAGGCGGTCACGAAAGCCAGTGTACCGAATTCTAAAGCTTTGCACCCTCGGTGGATTCAGTGGGCTACATCCTTGAAATCTCAGGATGTCACGTTTATTTTTGACGCCGCTTTACGGTCGCAGGAATATTTGCAGTATGAATTTGTTCATCCTGCTCCTTTAGCAATGCGGCCGTTGGAGGATTTCCATTGTATCATTTACACGGATGTTCGGCGCAGGTTGCGCATGGCTCTAAACATGCCTACGTTTCCGCTTGCGCCATTGTGGTCGGTGCCATGGTGAACGATGAGTTCAAGTCCAGTGTCGTGCACACGCAGACGCTTGGAGACTGCACCGCACAATTAGCAGTGCTCCGTGCTCTTATGCTCGCATTGGAGTACGCAGATGCTAGTGCGACGACTTTAATCGTAAGTGATTCTTACTACTGTGTCCAGTCTTACAATGAGAACTTGTTCTTTTGGATTCAGAATGATTTTCGTGATTCCAAAGGTAGCACAATAAAACATAAAATGATCTGGGTCCGAGTGGCGGAGCTTAAAGAGAAACTGCCGCTCGTGTTTGTGATTCATACTCTCGGCCACCAGCGCGTGGGAGTCCACGCTGTTGGCAACTCGCTTGCTGATGAAGCAGCGAAGTCAGCGGTATCAAAATACTTAGTTGCAGCAGTCACAAGGTCCAAAAGCAAAATAGATGATGACATCTTGGCGGCTGTTGCTGCCACGGCGAAGGGAGGTAAATATCCTGCGGGGTTCCCTTCGAAGTACACATACCACTTAAGTCCCGATAAGGTTCCTTATGTGAAAATTCCTGAAGTTGGAGAGCGTCTAGTTCCCAACTCGGATCGCAGAGCTTCTCTGATTACAGCGGCTCATGAAGGTGTGGCGTCTGCGCATGCGGGCATCTCAGCCACTGTATCTCAGCTACAACAGAGGTTCTGGTGGCGGGGACTGTACAAACAGACGCGCGATTATGTCCTTATGTGTGACATTTGTCAGCAGATCAAGCCTTCTACTGCTGCGCGTCCGCCTCAGACACAGTTGTACATCTCTAATAAACCACTTGGATGTGTTTATTTGGATCACTGCGGTCCTTTTTCTTCTGATACTGCGTATAAATACATCTTAGTAGCAGTTGACTCATGCACACGCTTTGTGTGGTTATGGCCGCATCGCAGCGCTGATTCACGGACTGTCATTAAGGATTTGCGTGTCTTTGTGGGAATCTTTGCTTGTGGTGCTTTCCATTCGGACCAGGGTCCGGCTTTCGCCTCTAAGGCGTATAAGGATGCTATGGTTTCGTTGGGAGTACAGGTGAAGTTTTCAAGTCCCTACAGGCCTGAGGGCAATTCTGTGGTAGAAAGAATGAACCGCGACTTAAAGCAATCTTTGACAGCCCGAGTTATAGGCACTGGTAGAAACTGGCTGACCCACCTCTATGGCGTGCAGCGTGCGCTTAATAATCTCCCTAGAAGGTCTCTGGGTGGGCGGACCCCATACGAAATGCTCTTTGGTATCAAGATGTACGTCCCTGACCTTGATGGTGCAGACTGCGAGGCCCAGGCCGCGGCCTTTGACGTAGATGAACATTGCAATGTTTTACAGGATCTACAAAAGACCAGAGACAGTCTTGCAAAGGAACACTTGCCCTCCACGTCGGATGATGCGTTGCAGATCCCGGTAGTTGGCTGGCTACCCCAAGTTGGAGAACTGGTTCGAGAGAAGATCGATAACAAAAAAGAGTTTGGTCCCTCATATCGAGCGCCGGTTCGAGTCCTTGGAGTGAAGGGCACAAGAACAGTCATTTTACCACCACTTCCAGGTCGTAAAGAAAACAGATTTATTTCTATTGACAATGTCAAGACACACAGGGTGGCCGATTCTTCATAGCATGACACCGGCTGTATCCTGTCCTTCCATGGTGAGGAACTCTGTGCTGGCTATTACATCTGGTGCAGATCAGGAGGTGTCCCTCGAGATGCCTGCTATGTCAAGTCCTTTATTAAATACTATTCCTATTACTAACATTGATGAGCTGACCTATGCAGAACCTGCTGAGTTATCTATGTCCGATATACAAGCTCGTTTGGCTAACCAGTCCAGATTCTCTTTTGACTCTGATTCGGAACTTTCAAAGAAACCATCGACTATTGCAAAATATGCCACGTTGTTTAAAAAACATTTTTTAGTTCCACCTTGGACATACATTTGGCTGATACTATTTTCATTTTATCTTTTTATGTCAATTGGTTTTGTGTATTATTTTTTCCGTCTGATTGATGGCCATTATGTAAAAGAAAGAACAGGAATTCGGTACCTTAATGGAACATTGGCCCCTCTCTCCTCCTCACATTCCGCACACAGACTAAAGAGAGACTTGAAAACTGTAAAGATTACTGCTTGGCCTGTCCTTGATGGGATTGTGTGGGATGCGGTTAGGTTTCAGATACATGGCCCCACAGAAGTTATTAATGTTCCTAATGTGCTTAGAGTAAACATGGGAGATGTGATTAAGCAAAATATTCGTTCTGATGATTGGGATCTTCAGGCCGTAGAAGCATTGTTCTCTGATTTGAAATATTATGCGGCCTTTGATGATGAGGATTTATATTTAGATTCTGTCAATTATGGTGATTTGTTTTGTTACCAACATTATGGAAATCATTTCTTGCACAAGACAAGTTCCAGGCGGGTTCCTGTGAATTACACTCAGTGGGAACATTGCCCTACTCCTTTACAGGGGAGCTCAAGTACGTTACTGGGGAAATATTCTTACTTTACAGATTTTAATCAATCAAATCCGGAGTCATTTTATTTTAAAGTGAACCAGAAATTCATGCCCAAAGTTAGATTAACTGACACAAAATTGTTGTATTCAAAGTCCTTTCTAGAAAGGTTATCTGTGGATGGCTATGAGTTATGGAAGGATGCTATTGACCTTAAATCGGTTTGGGGTACCAAAGATTGGCAGGTACAAGGCACTGAGGCTTTGCATCGTGCATGTCTCATCCCGAATCACATGTTGTTTTTAAATTCGACTGTTTCCCAAACAACATGTTTTGGATTGGCTACATCTAAAAAATTAAATACCCCTACTATCCCTGATTTGGAAGAATATTCGGGTTGGAGTAATTTCACTACATTATCCATAGGTGAGATACAAGCACTTATGCAGAATTCCTCCTTTAATATTTCCAGTTTTGATCCAGTTGGGTGGCTTTTATGGCAAAGAAGCTCTGATTCTTGCCAACGTCGTTTTTTGGGTTTGTCTGAAGGTTTTACACACATCAGGCCAGATCCCAGGTTTGACACAGATCACACGGTTACAACTTATTCAGTAGGCAAATTGTGTCAGAACTGGTTACAACATTCCACTTTAGCTGCAGTTAAACTGCATCTGTCCCAGTTGAATGAGAATATAGAGCTAAATGATTTTATAAAAGGCCCGACTATGGGTAGGTCTAAACGCTTTATTTATGCTGTTTACAATGAAATTTGGAAATTTTCACAAGTCGAAGCAGCTAAACGCCTGAGGGCTATTGATCAAGCCAATTTGGAAAAAGTGCTTGCAGTGGTCGATAACAGTATTAACACGCTTTCTTCCAGAATTTACACATTGGATAATATTGTTTCTTCTGTTGTTGATATTGTACATGATGAAGTGTCCACGTTATACCATGGTCAAAATCAATTGCGTTCTGTAATGCAGTTTGCCTGGACTCTACAGACAATTAAGGCTGGTCGAGTTCCCTGGACCTCATTGAACGTTTCATCCCTTTTCGCCCCTTTTAATCTTACTGAAAAACAGCGCATGCTTTCAATGCGTGATGCATCATTTTCTATGTTACATATTGAGAAGCTAGAATCCTTACCTTTCTCTGTTGCTGAAACCACTACTGCCACGTGGCTTATTCATGGTTTAATTACATTACCATTTCCTTTATATAAATTTACTAACTGTATGCGGTATATTGCTATAGGACGATATGAGCCACTAGGCAATGCATTCCTACATGAGGCATGGTCATTACCATACACATACAGATGTCTGAAGGATGGGAAAGAAGTGAATCTTAATGGTGAGGAATGCACACAGTCACCTGACCATTCATTAATATGCAGACACATTCAGTTACACGGTTCTTGTAATCAGGACCGACCAAATTTAGCATGTGTTTTAAAAGGCACGCCAGTTCCAGCAGTGGTTCCCACATTTACATTATTAGCTAATGGTAGTTATTTGCTTTTAAACAACGAATTATGTTGTGGTTTATTAATTGGTGTGGCTTATGTGGTAACTGTATCAGAGCGTGTGGTGTGCTGCAAGAATGTTCTATACCCACCCACGCATGGGTCTTTAGATGCCTCCATCTGGCCACGGATTCCAACCTTGGAAGCAAAATTCAATGGTTTAAGCAGAATAAGGGCCCTTTTGTCTCAAAAACAAGTGACCCTGAGTTCGGCCCGGGAAACTTATGTCCTTCACATAGCCAACACCCGCACAGAGGTGCAGGCGCTTTTAAATACTGATTTGCCGTTTCATTTCTGCGAGCTGGTACACCAGATTTTTAATGCTTCTTCAACGACTGGGCTGGCACATTTTTTCAAGTTAGTGAGCAGTGGCCTCGTGACTACGTTTGAAAAAGTTTTTGGTATCATTCCCACGTTTTTCCACACTATTTTTTCGAGTTTGTTTGGTGGACTACCTGTGTTGCTGGCTGTAGCCGCAGGCATTCTGTTGGTGTTTTTCTTCATAAAACATGGATGCCCAACCTGCGCAAGACGCCGTTCAACGCCTCCTGACACTGTGCCGTAATCGGATGCTCAATTACTATGGAACATTGCCGCTTGCAGCATTAAGCACGGCCTATAGATTGTCATTTCGGTTCACCGACTTCACGTGTGTCCAACCTGTGTTTCACTGCCTGAGCTGCGAGTTCGATTGGGCCATTGATTTGTGCCTATGCTTGAGGACTGCTCCTGACGTCGATTTTGATCAACTAATGCGTCCCGTGGTGGCTCATGAGCTGATCTGTTCTGGCGAAAGAGTTATGGCCTTGGCAGCGATAAATGGAGTTCTGGGCCAATGGGAGATCTCTGCAGCGGCGGATGCCTTTCTGACACACAGCGATCTGGTGAACCCACCGAGTTGTCCTCTGACGTTACAGGAGGATCCGATGCTGGAGGAGCACGTATGTTCTTTCCCATTGCTGAATTGGATTGCTGAACTATTTTCGGATGATGGCAGTGATTTCATACTGGAGGCTGTTGCAACTTTCTTTGCATATACTTTCCAATCATGACATGCCTGAAGGAGTGCTTTGTTGTGAAATATGACTTTCCCCTCGCTGAATTGGAGGGATGGACTGTGTTCAGCTGATGGAGAGTTCAAGCACGTGATGTCGCTGAGGATAACGTCAACATGGCACATGACTTTGGATATCGGATAAGTGCCTTAAAAAATTTTTTTTCTCTCTTACAGACATTTGGATTGATGCGGCCTGGTCCTACATTTCATAATTTTGAGACCTGGCGAATAACTTTTGGTTCGAAAGTTTTGTTTTTATTTTTAGACTTGAGGCCACTGTAGGCATTCGTACATATGCATTCATACATATTTTTTAGCTTATTTTAGCTCAAGATTATTGAACTTTGCTTTCAATCTTTGTATCTGGTTTAGTATTGCCTTTTCCCTTATGTTTGACGGTGCTCGGACCAATGGGGGGGTGTCATATGGATACTTCGTTACATATATTGCGTTAAGTTAGCATGAGTGCATTACATGTTTAAACAGCCTTTTTTCCTTCGGCTTCAGTTTTGCACACGACACATACTTGTTGTTGTCGCCTTCACCCTAGAAGCGGTGAGGTGGTTTATTTGAGAATAATATGTTATTTCTATGCTATCAGCTTTGCCTGGTACACTTGGTACAACTGTCTGCACACTGAGAGCTGCACACTCTGAAATTAACCTAACACAAGGTTGCTGGGAGGCTTGATCCTCGCACCACATTAGACATAACACAAATAATGTTGATGCCAACATTTTGGGCTCTACGCGGGTTTAAGATAGAGTTACACGGAATGAACGTAGACACTTGGTGCTGCGCATGAAGAGAGCTGGTAGCTGTTGATGTGAACTGCTCCTACTGACATTGAGAGGTATGGGGCCGCCCTGCTAAAGCCCGAATGAGACCTTCTTAGATATAATATAATATGCTAGATAGGGTGCGCGAAATATAGGTGATATAGATTTCTATAGAAATTGCATTAGAACATGCTAGCACCTTTTGCTTACTATGGATTAGTGACTATGCTGCTGACTCTGATTTTTATAATCTGCATTTTGGTATTATACAAGATACTGCGTTTGAGAACTTTGCATTGAATAATAAATATTTCAAACTTGCACTTGTGTTCTTTGACTCTCAGTTTTGGTTTGAAATGATTATCTAACGAAAGAGTGTTCATGTGTTCCACGACTCCTGAGGTATTCTAAAGATCATGTTCTGGTTTGTCTAAGACATGGATCATTCCATAATGATCCATGAGACACTGTAGCTAGCTAGGTAAAGAGATTTCTGACACTGAGATGAGTTTTTGGATCATCCTAACTCACTGAGGTTCTAGATCTCTATGCACAGTTCTGTGGGAGAACGGAAACCCTGCTACACCAGCATGTCTCACCGCAGCTGGAAAAAGATCTCAGAGGACCAATGGACCAACGCCCTCAACACCTACTGCACTCAAACCGCAACCAACCTAGAACAAGCCGTAAAGAACTTCTCCGCCTGGATCACAGACTGCACTGACAGAGTCGCCCAGCAAACCCACCAGGCTCAAAAAGTCCTCCAAGAAAGCCAGTTCATCCAAGATGGAACTAAGATACATTAAGCACACTTTCAAATGACTCAAAATGAAGTGGTGCACCAGCAAGGAGCCCACAGATTAAACAAAAAATAAAACTGCCCTCAATCTATAACACCAACTCCTGAAAAAGATGAAACAGAGTGCCCTGGCTGGCTGCATCGAAGCTAGCTCCAACCAGATCAAGTAACTCTTCAACATCGTCAGAGATTTTTCCAGCCCCACAGGTACTGAAAACATCAGCAACCCTTCACAGGAACTCTGCGACTCTGTGGCTAATTTCTTTCACAGCAAGAACTGCACCATCTACTGAAACTTTGAACCCCAACCTACCGACCTTCTCAGCCATCTCGACCCCACAGATGAGGAGCACAACCACCCGCTCACTAGCTGGGACCGGCTCACCACGCAATTCACCATAGCCAACATGATTTCTGTCCACTCAGAAGCACCCTCGGATCCCTGTCACCACCACTACTTCAACCGCAGGAGCAAGACCATTAGCAAGGAGCTCACCACCATCCTGAATGCATCCATCAGCATGGACACATTCCCCGAAGAACAGAAACATGAAAACAGTCAAGCCCCTACTTAAGAAAAAAACATCCGCCGACCCCAACAAATTTAAGAACTACCGTCCCGTCTCTCTGTTCTCCTTTCCAGCCAAAGTACTTGAGAAGGCCATCAACCACCAATTCACAAGAACACATGGAGAACAGCAAACGTCTAGACACTTCCCAATCCGTATTCCGCAGCAACCACAGCAGCGAAATCGCCTTGATTGCAGCCACAAACAACATCAGATCCCTCCTCAACCAAGGAAAAGTGGAAGCCCTGATCCTCCTCTAAATCTCAGCAGCATTCAACACAGTATCACACCACAAACTGATCAAAAGATTTCACAACATTGGAATCCAAGGAGACGCCCTCAAGTTGATCACCTACTTCCTCGCCAGCAGAACCCAGAAAATTTGCCTTACGCCCTTTACCTCGGAACCCAAAATCACCACCTTTGGCATCCCTCAAGGTTTGTCCCTCAGCCCCACCCTCTTCAACATCTACATAACTCCCTTGGCCAACGTCATCAGATTGGATGGACTGAACATCATATCCTACGCCAACTATACCCAGCTCAAACCTCTCACTATCAGAAGACCCCTCCGCCATGCTGATCAACTTCCGCAGGTGCATGGCGAACATCGCTGACTGGATGAGAGACAATGGCCTACAATTCGGCACAGAAAAGATGAAAGTGCTGATCTTTGGGAGCAACACGGACCCCATGGTACGATGCCCTGGTGGCCCCATGAACAAAGACCCTCACCTAGACCAAGCGATGACGCCCGCAACCTTGGCATCATCTGGACAGTAAGCTCACCATGAGAAGACACAGCAATGCAGTCTTTTCTGCCTGATTCCTCGCCCTCCACATGCTCTGCAGGATTTTGAAGTGGCTCCCCATCGACCCCAGACGCACCATCATACATACAAGCCCTGGTCACCAGCAGACTAGTAACAGCATTACACACTACATAGGAATCACCTCGCACCTCCTCAAGAGATTGCAAACTATTCAGAACACAGCAACCACACTCGTCCTAAACCTCCCTAAACTGACCCACATCACCCCCCACCTCAAGAAGCTCCACTGGCTACACATTCAGAAGAGATGCCAATTCAAGATGTTGATCCACATCGTCAGAGCCCTGCACAATCAGGGAACAGCATACATCAACCACTGATTGAACTTCCACCGTCCCTCCAGATACCTGCGCTCTGCTTCCCTCCTCCTCGCCCACACCCGAGCATCTTCCGCAGCAACTGTGGAGGACACTCCTTCTCCCACCTTGCCGTGAAGGCCTGGAAAAACCTCCTACTTCACCTACAGACCTCATCATTCCTGCTGGAATTCAGAAAAGTATTCAAGACCTGTATGTTCAACTGATCCCCTGCAGCACTGCCATCAGCGCCTGGACACCCTTTTGGGTGCATAGCCGCTATACAAATACAGATTAATTTTTATGTGAAAACCCACATGCACAAAACTTTGAGAGAATTGTCTAATAATCACGTTTTTTGCGAAAATAACTGTTAATATTCAAGTGAAAAGTTTACAATTTCACAAACCCTCTAAAGTAGGAATCCCATGTTCTTCAGGAGCACAGCGCTGCTCGAACTAGCCAGGGCAATCACTGGAGAGAAATGCGGGTGAAGCTGGCAGGTTTTCCATGTTTAGCTCTGAAGTCATCATGCCACCCTAACGAGAAATGTAATTAACCTCTATAGGGGTGGTGATATATGCGGGTACATTCTTGTTTTTTTTCTGTCACTCCAACGCCTGCTGTTAAGCAACTTTTCAGCTACTTGTAAACTACACAGAATTCACCACCTAAACACATTCTTACAACCTGATGCATCATGGGCAATCTCGGCTTCCCACCGACACAGCTGTGTGATCCTGGACAAATCGTGTTATACCGCCATGCCTTGGCTGCTTTATTTGGAATCATTACGGAGCTTAAAAGCGCAACGCCCCCCAAAATATTAAACGCTATTAAAATAAAGTTGGCGTTTACACTAGGAACGGTTTCGGTTTAAAAATCACGTTTCTGCATTGGGAACATGTTCCAGGCAGCAAGCCATATTTTGGCACTTCTTTAAAGTTGGGCGGCGTTTCCCCATTGTCTTAGTCTTATTATTTGGCTTTCATCATATAATGCTGACAACCCCAGTCTCAGTGCGTAGATAAATAGGGTTGAAGAACCAGCCGGTCCGGTATTATGTGAACGCTAGCGTGGCACCGAATTCGGCGATGAACGAGTTAAACATAGGGCACGCTTTAGTCAGCCAATCACACCAACGCCTGCAGCACCTTCATAATCCAATGAATTACTCCCCAGACTCAGAGCATGTTAACCATCAACAGGGCAGCGCACTCAGACGGCCGGACACCCTCCACACACACCATGCGCCTCTCTTTTGGGGTCACGCTCTTTGCGCTCTGGGGTACGTACCACTGAAACTAATGCATTGACACAGCATGCTCTGTGTCACCTTTAAATAGTTACATATAGTACGTAAGTGTGGAAGGCGCGTGGGGTGTGGGAGATGCAGTAACTGGAGGGAGACTGCATGCAGAAATCTGTCAATCTAGGAGTACTAGTGTCCCAAAGGAACATGGTGGTGTCAGCTGACCCCTCCTCCCCACCTCTGCCCACGGTAACCGCTTTTAAATTAATTGTGGAGTGGGTAAAGCTACAGAGAGATCAAGAAAGCAGAGGCGCGCTTCTTTGTGACCTTCAGAGTAAACAGATCCACTATTTGTTATCACCATATATGATATGAGAACGCGGGCACGTCTCCAGGACGAAGGACGTGTTTTCGAAATTGGCAGAAGTGGGGAGGAAATATTTAATTTGAGGCTGTGCTGGATAAAAGATGTGCACGCCTTTCCTGCAGGGCGTGGGCACACGTGAGAGCCGTGTCAGTGTGTGCCATCGTTTGTGGAAGTTTTATTTGATGTTAAATCGAGTCTTTCGAGTTGTGAGCTCATCGTTGTCCAGTGAGCTGAACGCAATTGGCACTAAAGAACAAGCATCGTCAAAGACTGTAGGCCTGTGCTTTTAGTGTAGACTGTAGAGAGTCTGCGTTTGACACATGAAGAAGAAGTTTGTGTGGTTTTTGCGTGATTGTGGGAGTGTTGGGCGGCAGTGTGCTGTTTGTTCAGTGAACCTAAGTTCCCCTATATCAGGAATGTGTTATTTATTTTTTGTTGAAGGTGAGTACTAGGTTTGAGTGTGATATTTGTTTGGTGCACAGAGCTGGTCGACTTGCCGCAAGTTTGATGATTGTTTGGGGATTAGGGGCTGTACGCATGGTGTGAGTTTGGTGATTGACTTCTGTAGTGGGTTTGTACATCTGATCTGGAATGAGTTCGATTATTTTGGGCGATGCGGGTTGCACACTTGCCATCAGTTTGATGTTTGCTTGTTAATCAATAGGGTTCTATACTTGCGATCATCTTGATGTTTATTGATATAGCTTGGACAGATGCCATGAATTTATTTTTGCTGAAGAACAGTTGAACTTTTGCAGTAACTCTGATGGCTATTTGGTGAAGAGGAGTAGTGCTCTCTTCCCACGCGTTTGAGGATTTATTTGGTGGAAGAGGTTGTGCAATCGTCAGACTCTGGTGATTGTGCAGTGACGGAGTTGTACACTTATCATTAGTTTGATTATTGTTCTTTGAAGTGGGGTTGTGCATCTGCAGTGAATTTGATTATTTTTGGACCTATGGGGTTGCACTCTTGCTATCAGTTTGACGTTTGTTTGCTTATAGGGCTTGGACATTTGCCACCAGTTTGATTACTGTTTGGTGGTGTTTAGACAGAATTTCGGAAATAAAAATATTGTGGGACAAAATATTGTGTGAAGAATATCAAGGACAAAAATATTGTGATGGTAAGCTTCTATACATAAGCAAAGAATAACTATATATAACTCCACATATTTTATTATATATATATATCTTCAAGGAATGTAGATGTGAAGTTAAGAAAAGTAAATTTATACTTAACCTATTTGCACCTACCTTCTTGATATTTTGGTCCTCAATATCTTTGACACAAGAGTCCGTTCACGTAATATTTTTGTTTCCAATAGTCTGTCAGGGATCCTTGGTTGGTGAAGAGCAGCTGTACACATGCATTAAGTTTGATGACTATTTGGTGAACATGGGTCGGGCACTTGCAAAGAGTGTGGTGATCATTTGGGGTTGTACAACAATTTTCAGAATTTGGTGATTGTTTGGTAAGATTGGTTAAACTCTTGGAATGATTGTGACGAGTGCCTGGTAAAGAGGGGTTGTACATTGCAAAGGGTTTGATATGTGTTTGGTGAAGGGTGGTAGTGAACTTGCCAAGACTTTCATGCTTGTTTTGGTGAAGAGAGGTAGTTTCAAGTTTGATGACGGTGTTGTGATGTTGTTGTACATTTACGATTACGTTGACTATTGCTCTGCTAAGAGGGGTTGAACACTTGAGGTGAGTTTGACGATTGTTTGAAGATTGGAGTGTCTCTCTCCGGGCATTCTTCAGGACCAGAAGGAGAAGCCAAGTTCAGCCCGGCAAGATGTTTAGACCAGCCCACTCCCTCCCTCCCTCCCTCTCTCCCTTCTTTCTCTTCTTTTCTCTTTCCTCTCTTTTTCCACTCTCTCCTCTAAAGCACCCACTGTGCCTGTTGTAGTTAGTTACCTGGGGGAGCTGAAGAAAATGGCAGAGACGCCATCAGCGCCCCCCTCCTTAAAAACCAACATCCAGTGGGTGCAGCCTACTGGGAAATGCCCAGTGGATTGCACATCCTCCGCTCCGTCCACCATTATGGATAACATTCTTATATGAAAGTTTAAACTAAGGAGTTTGAGTACACCAACAACATCAGTTTACACAATTTTGTAATAATAAACATCACCACACAGTCGTATGCTCTCAGTCCACCCAGACCAGTGCACACAGCCCACAAGTTGCGTCAGTGCAGACACAGGCTCCACAGAAGAACGCGGGCTGCTATGGAGCAGCCCGCGTGCACGTGCGCGGGCTGCTCCACAGAATAACCGCAGAAGCGTGCACGTGCGTGGGCTGCACCACAGAATAACCTCAGAAGCGTGCACCTGCGCTGGCTGCTCCACAGAAAAACCTCAGAAGCGTGCACGTGCGTGGGCTGCACCACAGAATAACCTCAGAAGCGTGCACCTGCGCTGGCTGCTCCACAGAAAAACCTCAGAAGCGTGCACGTGCGTGGGCTGCACCACAGAATAACCTCAGAAGCGTGCACCTGCGCTGGCTGCTCCACAGAAAAACCTCAGAAGCGTGCACGTGCGTGGGCTGCACCACAGAAAAACCTCAGAAGCGTGCACGTGCGTGGGCTGCACCACAGAATAACCTCAGAAGCGTGCACCTGCGCTGTCTGCTCCACAGAAAAACCTCAGAAGCGTGCACCTGCGTGGGCTGCTCCACAGAAAAACCTCAGAAGCGTGCACGTGCGCGGGCCGCACCACACCGAAGCTGCTGAAGGCCTCACTCAGTGTCATAGCTAGGGGGTGCGGTGCGCCCCGGGTGGCACCAATTTTGCGGTGGCTGCCACCCCCCCAGCTCTTTGTAGGCAAGGTAGCAAAGGTCCAAGGATTCTAAGTCTTGAACAACGCTTAGATAAGCTGTTTTTATCGGTGAAAGGAGTACATACTCATCACTTCTCAAACCCCCCCCAGCTCTTACCTGCGGCCGTGCTTCACAGCTGCTGGGCGTCAAACGCAGAACAGCAAGCTACGCCACTGGCCTCACAGCCAACTACTGAGTAAGAAGCTATCAAAACCAGACCCGCTTCCAACAGGTTATGATGTGAGACACAAACATGCTGTGTAGTTACACAGCTCCAAAGACTGGTGTTTGTTGGCTGCCTACCGTGTGAAAATGAGACACTTTGATCATATTCGGCCTCTCTTCATACAGGGTACGATGCGAGACAAACACACAGACACTCTCACAGCACCACCATCGGGCATAGCATATGGAGTGAAAGTGAGACACATAATCATATACTCCAAACATTTCTCAGAATGTTCTAGGGACACCTCTCACAGGCTAGAGGATGAGCGCTTACAATCTTTCATTTCCACCTCTCACAGGCTAAACGTTTAACCCTCAGAATGTCCCAACTCCACCTTTCACAGACTAAATTGTGTGTGTTTACAATGTTCCTACACAGCCTCTCACAGATTACAGGATGAGCTCTTATAGTCAGGGCTTTAAGTGGGCCGGGTCTCAAGGGGTCTGAGCACCGGCAGTTTTTTTTAGGGGGCCTCGAAACGGGTCTCTATCGGGCTCTGTTTTGAGCCATGGCACAGGCGGTCCTTGCGGTCACTGCAGTCTGGAAAAAAGTGCCAATGCGCAAAACAGCCCGATTGAGACCCGTTTCGAGACAGCAGGCACATTGATGAGCGCTGCCCACACTACTCACTTCTCACTAGTGGACGTCATGCCAGGTGAGCGTTGTGTGGGAAGGGAAATCCTTTAAAGAGAGTCATTTTCTCTCTGGATTTCCCTTCCCTTCCCTTTCCGAAACGCAAGAGCAGCAACATTGTGGTAGGGTCACCAGGGCTTTAAAGCTTTTTCAATATTATATGCAACAAGCCATAGTTGCAGCTTATTTATCTTATGCAACTAATAACTGTTGACAAAGCCAATAGTCCTGACTTGTTGTAGGTATGATGTTACTTGTTGTATCACATATCTGGAATGGATGTAATGACAGAAACAGCAAAATACAAGTGGGGCTGCACACTATGCTAAACACAGATTTTTAGCCTAAGTGATTTAAAGCCACGCCCCTAATTACACTGGCCACGCCCCTTTGAGAGACCCCACAGTTTTTTCATCCCACTTAAAGCCCTGCTTATAGTGTTCACAGTCGGCCTCTCTTAGGTTAAAAGATGAACCCTCTTAATGTGCTAAACCTACCTCTCACAGGTTAAAGGGTGAACTCTCACAATGTTCCACCCCACTTAATGTTCGCATTTCACCTCTCACAGGCTAAACGGCGAGCCTTCGCAATGTTCCAACCCCACCTTCCAACTCCGCCTCTTACGCTAAAGGGTGAGACTTCATACCCACCAGCATCTCTCCGAACATTTCAACACAAGTGACGTCACACAGCCGGGCCCTCTCCAAGGCGCACACTCACCCCACACCTTAAAATATGACAATCTGCATAAACCAGAATCATAGAGGGAAAACAAACCGTATGACGACACCACGTTAATCTTTCAATAATTATTTCTCTGGTGTTCAAGCCCTCGCGTGCACGGTTGTGTAACTGTGGAGTGTGGTTTGCATTCCACTCGCACAAGAAACGGAAATATTAGTTTCGCTGCTGCATACACACAACTTCCCCACAACCTGTGACTAGGCGTCCATAGGTTCAGATAGCGGCCTCCGTCAGCAGACGTCGGCTCCGCTCTCCCTAATCCAGTCAGGACCGCCGTTCTTTCCATGGTCTGCGGTTTACCATTCACCAGTTTACCGCTCGTCTGGAAACCTCGGGAAAGGTCACATTTTCCGACTAGAGTTTAATCAGAGTTACACACCGGCACTAGCGCGCCAGATTCACGTTTTCCACTTGAAACACTCTTATAATGCTCTTATTTCAATGTGGTTACGCTTAAAACGCTTATTGGCGTAGAATCAATGGCGTGGCAAAGATGCAAAAGCCATAAAACACGCAAATAAAATAGGGACCATCTCCAGGTTAGGTAGTAAAAAATAAGAACGTCTGTATTTGAAGTGCAGAGGGTCCCTCACATCTCTGAGCCCTGGTGCCAATGCACCTTCTGCACTGTTTATCGATAGCTACACCCCTGTGCAGACTCCCAGTCGTTCCTGAGCCCTCCGAATATGTCAGATTTTCCTATATGACTCCAAGGCACCAGAATTCATTCACACTTACCGTTTTTTTTTATTTCTGTAATTTTTTATTGTAAAAAAATTATATATTTACATGGAGCATAACATATACATGGGAGGAGGAAGAGAAAAAGAAAAAAAAGAGAGGGAGAGAAAGGAGAAGAAAAAGAAACGCCCGGGGGGCACATTTACCGTTTTAATAGCATTTCGCAGATAGTCACTGTTCTCAATTTTGCTTACATTTCACACAGGCGGCGCTGTAGAAACTTCAGACTTCCATGAAATTTGTAAAACTGTTCAAAGTTCTTGTACTTATATCTCAGGTTTACAAACAGTACTTTCCCGCAGAAATTCACATTTTCTGTTTTAACTGCATTTTGCTGACCGTAGTAGTATCTTACTTTTGTCTCATTTTCATGTCCAACATTGCCATGGAATCTCCAAACTTCACTGAATATGTTATTCAGCACATTTTTGGAAAGCAAAGTCAACCTGCGGATATATTCGATGCTGGTAATCAGTTACAGCTGATATGCTGTCCTCTTAATAGTTTTGCCAGGTTGTGGCGGCACCTCCATAACATAATATGTATCCTTGAGTGGCAACTTACTTAAAATGGCTTTGCATAGAAGTCTTACACATGATAGTATGTCAGTATCCTTGGAGACCAGGTCTCATGTGTGTCTAGGCTCCTGTGAGATGCTCTTCGTGGAGGGGGCAACGGTTACTGCAACTTAGGTGAGAGAGACATTGTTGCCTCTGTGATTGGCATGGAGGAGCAGTGGTATGCATAGGCAGGGCCTGCTATTAGTTACTGCGTATGCAGGAGCAGGAGTCTGATTGGTCGTGTGCCAAAGGTTAATGTCTGTAGTGAGCTTTAGGGGTGAACAGTCTGTAGAAACCCAGGTAGCGAGATACTGATAATAGACTTGGCCGAGAAGAGTAGTAAAGACGCCATCCGGTGTGGGCTTTGGCCTTGCCCAATCAGGAGGCGGGACACTAGCGTCATGAATCCCTCATGGGGTCCACCCACCGCCTTGGAATGGCTTTCCTGAAGTGCAGGAAGCTAAGGGCTGAATAGGCCAAAATCAGGCTGATTGAGTTACTCCTGGGCAGATGCCCTAGAGGTTCCGTGGCCCCGGGATCTCTCTGTAGGCATGAAAAAGGACTATAAAGTCTGTGCCTTTGATGTACAGTGCCAGTCTTGCCATTCAAAGAGCTCTACTCAGACCTGCAGGGGACTTGTTGTGGTGGCTCGCAAGGCTCAGGCTCCTTCAGGAGTGGAGCATGGTCGCCACTGCTTTAAGTGTGGAGCAGATAATAGCCAATGTGTGGGCAGGATATGCAGTGGCCCTTTAGGTCAAGTGGTGTCCTTTGTGATGGCTGCAGTGTTTGGGCAGGACAGTGTTTTGGCCTTGAAAAAAGCCATCCTAGACACTTGTAAATCCAGGTTTGCGCCATAAATACCTAGTGTAATGGTTAGCAGGGAACACTTGCATTCTCCTTTATGAAGTGGAGGCTGCGACTTTAAGGATCAGGAAAAAGGCCTGACAGCCTGAGCCACCAATGCACATTCCTCAGTCCTCTCCTGCTACAAGTCATGTTCAAAATACCTTTGTGGGCAACAGACAGTAAGTTGTGGCAAATTGCTTTAGATTAAGTTAAACTGTCAATAAAAAACATTCTCTTTATTTACTTTTAATCTAATTAAGGGTTCGTGTTGGCTTCATGAGATTATTTAATTGTAATCAATTCTAATTGATATTAATTTATGTTTAGCAATGCAAATCAGTTAATTATAATAATGCATTTATTTGGCTTTGGATTGAAATTGGGGCTATGATAAGGAACATTATTTAATTTATTTTCAATTGATTAAGATTTATTGTAAGAATTAGTATTAGGGTTGGAATTAGGTTTAAGTAAAACAATTGAATTTAAATGTAGTAATTAAGGTTCAATGTTATCGCAGCAAAAATATTAATTTAATTTAATAATAATTTACTTCGATTTACAATGATTAGAACTTAGAATTAGTGTTAAAGTTACATTTAATTTAATTTGACTTAAATGCATTAAGTTAATATGGTGGTTACATTAAGGAAAATAATGCAATTTATTTTATTTTGTTGTAATTTAAATTAAGTAAGGCTTGAACTAGAGTTAGTAATAATGTTAAGGAAAAAATAATTTAATTAACTTATAGTTAAACTCATTAAATAATAGGGTTACAATGAAAGTTAGATTAATCAAATAACACATCGGTGTAAAGTAATTAAATCATTTGACTGTAATTAGAAAGGTCTAGGCAGCTGTGGATGTATATTTTTGAGGTTCAGGTAGTAGTAAAATGCATCACAACCACACCGTAGTAATATAATAGCTGTCGATCTAGTGCCACCAGCGTTGTAATATAGAACTGTTCAAGAGCACCCTATTCTCTATAGCAGGAACACATTGGTTATAAAAGTTATAATATGTTTTCAATGATAGAGCCCGTAGAGTAGAACTTTAATTGTGGCTCCCACCTGATCCCCAAAAGAAAGTCCCCTCTATCTGCATAATCGTCTTGTTTGGTGTAATGCTGGAGGAAGAGAGGGCCACTCTTGGTGATGTTATATTTTTGGAGCCCCAAAGAAGATCCTCGATCTTACCACACCAGAGGTTTAGGCCCCTATTGCCCATCCACAATACCACCACGACCAGGCTATCCCCTATCACTTTGATTATCGAAGACCACCATATCCAGTGTCATAAGATTGTGTATTATCTGCTTACATCCGGAGAGGAGTGGACGAAAGAAAAGAAATGATGGAATGTATTGCCCAACAAGTGGTGGTTAGGTGCGGCTACTAGAACGGCAGCTCACATGCTGGCAAGATGGCTAAGTCAAAGCTTCATGCAGTGTTCTGAAGTCTTAAGGAAGGGTTAGTCTGTAATGCTTCTGAAGTTAGAAAATTGAGTTCCATAGAAACAACAAACATATGGTATGAAGTACTCCATGTAAATACTCAAGCAGTGATACATACATTTCTCCCCTGTGGCATTTGTTTTGCTGCAAAGTGTACCGAGAACTGTGTGTGTGATCTTCTCACTGTATTCTTTAAGGCCTAGCGTAATTATCTCCATCGTTCCCAAACCAGTAGTGGTTATGAGTAATCACAGTGGTGCTTGGCAATAATTGTACCAGAGATTTCATTTCAGCAGATTGCTTGTCAGACTCTGGAGGTCAAAGACGGGCTACTGGGCCACAACCATAGAGGGGGACGAGTCGTCTGCCTCTGTGACCTGGACAATCTTCTCCTCCTGCATGGTCCAGCACGCTCTTTCCTTCTCTGAGCAGTCAGGATTTTAGGCACTACTCAGGCCCACAGCTTTTTGAGAAAGTTGTGCACACTTCAGGTCATGTCCCCTCACTTGGGTAGACTGGCTCTCATGCGGACACCAGCGATCGTCTCAAATGAGATCTTTGAGTGCTGTGGGGAGCGCTATCTTCCTTGATCAAGAATAACTTGTAACTGGTACAAAGTGGGGTACCTTGTTCTCCTTTTTTATATTAATTTTCCCAACGTGGAATGTGGATCACCTGCCTATGTCCCTGGAATCTTTTTAAGAAGGTTCTCTTTCAAATGACACTTTTTGGCTGTAGTGCAAACACGGCCTGTGTGCAAGGGAATGGAATCTCAGCAGGTAGTGATGATGCAGACTCCAAGCCGTAGTATCTAAAACATGGACACAATCAAATGGGAAGGTCCTTCACATGGCTGTCATCAGCCTTTCTAAAGCAGCATCCTTGTTCCCTGCCATTCACGATATGACAATGCTCAGGAAAATGTAACTAGCTATCCCTTGCTAACAAAGTCCTCATACAGTTCTAAGGGTAGCTCCACTCCCACCCTTCCACACTTCAGTGTCTGGGTCTCCATCCTCCAAGCAGAGCAATGCAAGTGACATGCTTCCACTGTCTGGGAAAGCTGTATCCTTTCTCAATCTTGTGCCATAATAAACCAGGGTTGTCCAAAATAGATCCAATTCGTCCCAACAAACATGTTCACATTGTACACTGTCTTGCTGTTATATATGTGCTGTTCATATGCAATGTACACATATAATTGATATGCACACAGGATATCAGGCCACGGCTCTGGGTGCCTCATTGATGAACTTTTACCTAAGTGGGGCCTGTAGATCACACCCCTCTCAGACAGAGAAAAAAATGTCTGTTGAGGACTGTTGATTTGCAAACATTGGCAAACTACCACACCACTTCATATCAATAACCCAGGACATTGGACAATAGTCCATGTTGACACAGAAACAGTGTTGCACCCTGGCAGTACCATGGACAGGCCTCGGCTGGAAGGAAAACGTTAGACTTGAAAGTTAACTAAACTGGTTAAAAGTTGGAATATCAGTTTCACATGCAGTTGGCTCAATCAGGGCAGAAGTGCACACCAGTATACCATGCATGAGACATTCCTGTCCCAACTATGGTTATTTACTTTCAGCACTACTTGTGATGCACTGATGGTCTGATTTAATATATTCTTCAAAAATACAGATAGCAGGGCTATCTACCTGATTCACCATGGAAGAAATTCATTTTTATCAGGGATTATGTAGACTCAATAGCATTTAGTTGCAGCAGCAGAACCTAATTCAAGAACTTTGAGGATTGAACTAAGTGAATCTTTGAACTGATACCAGATAATCCAAAGGTCAGCCGCATTCAACATGAAGTGCTACGATTGAAAACGGATCTATAATCAGATATTGAAGCACTGGTGAGGCATATTTATCCAACATTTGCGTTGATTTCCTCCATATGAGTCAGAACTTAAGTATTAAAAGCTGTCCATTCTTGATAACAAAATGCCTATTAGGGATGTGTCCTTAATCCAAAGCTTGTGGGGCAGTAGAGAGAGGGAAGCCATCATGTTTTTTAGGTCTTCTGAGGTGCACATATTGGACTCTGAAGTTAATTCCCTTTTGAGGGATTCCGAAGTAAATTCCCTTATGAGGCTTGCAGGAATCAGCACAGTCTCTAATGGTGTGTCCAGCACAAGTGAATACTCAGTCATTAAAAGACTGGTTTGTACTTGGAGAGGGGTCTAACCAGGGCAATAGTTTAAAAAAAACGTGTGGATATAAGATATGGCCTCCAGTGTTGTGTTAATAACCAGTTAACGAGCCCCAAAATGTGACATTAGGTTATAAACAAATTGATCAATATTGGCAAAAAAGACGACTTAAAATCCCTTTTTAGGAGACCATGAAATGGTCCCAAGCCTTTTTGATGCTAAAGTGTGGCAGAAGGCAACAGAAGACCAGGGCTGTTCAATACTTAGGGCACAGTGTCCCTGTTTGTGCTGCAGTGCACCTTTAATGAGGTGCACCGTGCGCAAACAAGTACAGTGTACTGTATTACAGATAATGTGTTGCCCCCAAGTCAGATGTGAACTTGCAGTTTTCCTTAGGCAGGCAGTGAGTTAGTGCAATGCAGAAAGGATGCTGGAAGAACCATTCTATCCTTCACAGTGCAGGCAGCCCCCAACGTGCACTTTAAAGGGGAAGAGAGATTAGCCTGCAAGCGAGTGTAGTGGGTGACTTGACCCACCTGAAGGTGGGTGTCTGGGAGGTCCATGGGATCCCCTCTCTCCCTTTCAGAAGACACACTCAGGCAGGCACTGACTGCAATTCCTGACAGCCTCTTTTCCTCTGCTACCATGTCCATAGCACGGTGCAGGCAAAGCGGCAACATGTGTCTTCATTAGTATGGAGCATTGCCTCTATGGTAATGAGGTAACACCCTCTTAAGATAGAGCATATGGTATATGTGAACTGTCACTATCTGTATTATACTAGGTGCCACACAAGCGTCTGCAGCTCATTCTGTTATTCTACAGTGCCCTTGGGGTGCAAAAATGGCGCACCGTACAAACCCGTAGCACCCTCTGGTTTTATATGTAATACAGCCCCTGATTTCTACTTAGCAGCCGATGACAGATAATAATAATTATGTATATAAACAATTTTGTTTTTACATACATACGGGGAGCCGTGCGGGGAAATGGCAGATATTGGCTTAGAAGGTGGAACTTGATAACTCCCATAAATTGAGGAACCTAGGAATCTTAGGAGATTGCCCAATTGTATGTCACAATATCAGTTGCAAAAATATTATCCAACAGAAATATCATTTACAAAAATGTTGTCACTTCAGCTGCAGTCACGCTTGATGTGCGGATCCTGCCGAAAAATTAGAAAAAGAAGACCAGGTCCCGGGGCATACAGAATGTTTTAAAAGTACGGGGGCGCAGGGGGCCCCCCTCCGAAGGCTCTTTTAAGCCCTAGGGACCACCACCTACCTGGGGCTAACTGTAAATAAATTGAGGGGCCTCACAAACTGCCCCGGGGACCACCACCTCCCCAGGGCAAACTTCATAGTAATGGAAGGGATCGTGGACCCCCCCCCGACCACCACCACCACCCTGGGGCCAAAATGCCATTTTAAAAGTGGGGGGGCACGCGTCCCCCCTCCTGGGCCATATACAGCCTCTCACATACCCACTCACTCACCCATACACCACTGACCCACCCACTCACTCACCCACACAGAAACACACAGTCACCTACTCACCCCTACTGCCACTCATACAGCCACTCACTCATACAACGACTCACACACCCATAGAGCCAGTCGGACATCTACTCACACATGTAAAGTTTTTTATTAACCTAACAATAAATTATTACTCCCTTATTTACTTACCTACTCATACATGGATACACATAGTCACACAGCCACTCACATAATATGTTAGAAATTGTTTCACTCAATAGTAGTACACAAGGTATAGTCATTTAACTTTAGTAGTTTCTTAGTATATATGTTTAACACTCAGAAACTTTTGGAAAACACTCACACTTACTGGATGTTGGCATCAATGATGTCACTGACCATGTCATGAGGTATTCTTTATTACAGAGACAGTGCAGTCTTTACATTTTATATATTTTTACATGTAATGCGCTCATTATTTAGATCATAAATTAGCCATGCCAGCACAGTAGTAATGGTCTCATACAGCACCTGCATACCTTGAAATCATACGTGAAAGACCAATGTAATTTTTCACTCTTTGCCCACTGTCAACTCAAATCAAATGGTTGGGTTCATTCCCCTACTTCTCTTGTCTTGGTGTAGAACGGGCAGGTCAGGCTCCCATAACATTTAACTTCCAACACACTTTTCCTCTGCAAGGGAGCCCTGACCTCTGCAGAGTGACCTCAGCATTCGGGAGCAGAGCACCCTGTGTGTATCCAAAACAGCTGCACACTGGACTTCAAAGGTACCAGACACTTTATGAAATACTTGCTGTAATTCCTAAAGTCCTGACTCATTCAGCTCACATTGAGCCAAGTTCACAGGTGAGCTACATATAGCTTTATATGCTAGTCAAAGACTATAAGATCTCAACATGGTCTTAAAGTACTACAATCTCCAGGATGCAACAATAAGTGAACAATGGAATGGCGGGATTATTATTGCCGCATCGGACAAGTGACTTGGATTTAAATACATATTGATGTTTCAAAAGAAACCCTCCTCTTTGTCAATCATGTGACGAAGACCTGCATAGGGTTGAAATGCGTTATTATGGACTATCTGCTGGATTTAAATGCTTGTTGCACAATACCGGCTGGTGGGCTAATTTTTCGCTCTTGAAAGGAGGAGGCCTTGTTTCAGTTTATATATATATTCACTGAAAAAACCATAGGTTTCACACCAGTTATAGTTAGGAATTAGCATTTAAAAAACCTATCAAATTCACTGAAAAAACCATAGGTTTAACACCAGTTATAGTTAGCTGGAAATTTTACTGATATAAAACCATTGAAATTCCCACGTTATAGTTAGTTGGACTCACTATAACTTGCACGTGTAATGCACTGCTGATGACATCACATATTACATCACTCATGACATGGTCAGTGACATCACTCATGACATCACTGATGACACCATCCAGTGAATATGTGTCTTTCTGAAAAATAAATATTAGTGAGTAATGTTTAAATATTTAAATATATATATTAGTGTTTCACTTTGTGTATAAGTGGCTACATGTGTTGGTAAGTAGCTACATGCGTATGTATATGGGTTATTAGATGTTTCTCTTAGTATCAGTATGAGCGTCTATATGGTTTGGTGGGGGTATTACTTAGCACATAGATGCATGAGTGACTGACTCTCTGTTTGTATGTGTTTTGAAGACAGCATATGTGCAGGACTGTATGGGTGGATGAGTGTGTATATGTGTTTGTTAGTGAGTGAATGACTGTCTCACTAGTGTCTTTATCAGTAACGACATATGTTTTAATCTAGTATATGTGAATATTGATGTATATAAGTGAGTATATGTGAGAGTAAGAGATTGTAAGAGTTCCTGTTTAAATAAGTATGTGTTTCTATAAGTGATTGTTTAAGAGAATAAATATGTGTAATTTTCAATATAAGTAAGGTGGAAGTGTGTGTATAACTCTATATTCAAATAAATGGATGTTCAATAGTTTATTTGCACGTGTGAGTATGTGTGTGAGTAACTTTTCGATGACTGTCGGTGTGTAACAGGATGTATAGGTGTATCACTTCATATGATGAGTGAGTATATGTATGAGTGACTATATAGAACAGTTGGTGAATGAGTGGATGTGTATATAGATGGTGGAATTACTGAATTACTTGTTGTAACTGATATGGGTATCTCCATTTTTTTTAAAATTTCAGTTTCTATTTTTGAATATGTGTTTCAAGGGTTACATTACAGTGAAAGGAGGTCTGTCACTATGTCACAAGGATGGTGTCATCAGTGATGTCATGAGTGATGTCACTGACCATGTCATGAGTGATGTAATATGTGATGTCATCAGCAGTGCATTACACGTGCAAGTTATAGTGAGTCCAACTAACTATAACGTGGGAATTTCAATGGTTTTATATCAGTAAAATTTCCAGCTAACTATAACTGGTGTTAAAGCTATGGTTTTTTCAGTGAATTTGATAGGTTTTTTAAATGCTAATTCCTAACTATAACTGGTGTGAAACCTATGGTTTTTTCAGTGAATTTCATAGGTTTTTTAAATGCTAATTCCTTTGTATATCGAGTTTCTAACCTTTTCTTTTTTTTACAATTTGCTGTTTTTTTTTAAGTATTCATTTTTTTTATATAATTTTTTTCTTTTGCGCTCTGGGTGCGCGCTCCGGGAAGCTTTCAGCTAAGCTCTCCGGTAAGCTTTTCCGTGAGCTCACCTGAAAGCGCACCCAGAGCGCTACTGTCGTTCGTGAAAAAAAATATGAATGAAAAGTTAATAATAATGCAAAACATTTCGTACCATACAAATAAAATTAGTTTTTTTTAATAAGGAAAATGATTATGCATTACTGTAAAAGTTTGATGACGTCACTTCGGCGCGCAACGTAAGTGCCCTCGGAAGCGCCTACGTTCGCGGCGCATAAACGCACGCAAAAGCGCCTACGATCGCGCCACGTTTGCGCCCCGGAAGCGCCTACGATCGCGCTGCGTAAACGCACCGGAAGTGCTCCGGAGCGCGCAGCGTAAACGCGTCGGGTCATGTGACCCTAAAATAACACTTTTCATTGGTTGCTAACAGTTTTTTTTTACAATGAATGAAATCCCCACCCATTTCCTTCACTTCTTCTTTCACTTTTGTGACTGAAAGACCTGCCTTTTTTGCTGTTCCATATTTCTTGATTAATCATGGCTGCCAGACCATCCAGCAGTGAAGATGACTCCAATGATTTCATTGATGAAGAGCATCCTCAGCTGAAGGTCAAAGAACATTTCATCTGGAAATTTTTTAAGTTTCCAGCAGACCAGAAGAAGGTGAATGCACCAAAAGTAGAGTGCAGGATCTGCAAACAGGTCCTGTCACGGGGTAACCCCCCAAAAAAATACTCTTTTGGCAACTTCACCATGATTCGCCATGTGGAGAGGAGGCACCCCCAGAATTTTGCCCGGGAAAGTGTCAGGGCTCTGGCACAAGAGGTTCCCAGAGATGGGGCCTCTACATCAACAGGAGGAGCAACTTCTTCTGGGAGAGAACAATCGCAGGAGCAGGTGGCAAACATACAACCTGCATTTAACCATGGGGTCGTCAAATGCAGATACTGCAATCAACTCCTCACCTATGGGGAGCAAAGTGTCCTGCTCATGGTTCGAGCATTGGAGAACCATCGCTGCCCTTCCCACCCCTAATTTTTTTCTTTTCTTTTTGCTCCTGTTGAGCAGTTTCCATTCCCTGTTTTTGTTCCTGTTCAGTTAAAAGAAGAAAACCAAAAGTTCTTTTCAGAACTACCTCCAATTCTCATCAAAGAGCTATATTCTTAAAAAAATGAAGAGTAAGTGAAATATAGTGCATTGATAATTGAAAGGAGAATGAGTAAGAAAGAACAGAAAGGTATGAGAGGTGAAAGGAAGTGAAGTAGGAGGAATGAAAGAAGGTGAGTGTTAGAAAAGAAAGTTATGACACAGTGAATAAACTGGAGGCCTCATTTCTGAAAAGTGACACATCGCTACGTGAAAACAGCGATGCGTCACTTTTCTGGACGCACTCCTTATGACATTCCAGATATGTCATATTTAATATATGACTAATCAATTCGCAAAGAGTTACAGATATGTCAGTATTTCTGACGTATCTGTAAACACAAAAGTAACGCATTGCTGGAGTGCGTCACAAAAGTGACGCAACTCCAGTAATGTGTCCTTTCACATGGAAAAAGCACCATGTGAAAGGTTTGCTGTGAAGCAGGCGCAAGATTTTGGCGCAACAGCATCCTAAAAAAGACGCACTGCGTCATTATTACCAAGCTTTTTGCAGGGGAACACCCCCTCTGCATGCATTATACCTGACACTATTTTTAAAAAGTGACGCATCTAGGTACATGGGTCACTTTTTAAAACTCTGCGCCACATTATATCTGCGTCAGGTATAATGTATGCAGAGGGGGCAATCCCTCGCAAAAAGCTTGGTAATAACGACGTACTGAAATCTATGAGATTTCTCTGCGTCACTAGGTAATATATATATATATATATATATATATATATATATATTACCTACTGGCGGTCGCCAGTAGGTAGTTATAGTTAGGATTTTTTTCAATGTTAAATCTCAAAATTCTATTTGGAATAACTTTGGCACTGGTTGACGAATCTGCCTGAAAATGTCACGAAAATGGCCTCGTCGAGCTCCGGTCCTTCCCTGAAAGTTTGGGGGGGATACAATAAGCGGGGGCCGAGATAAAAGGGGGGTCCCAAAACGCGTTTTCCCCATGTTAATTTCCATAGGGCGGTCGATTTCACTTTTAGCCCGAACGGCTGAATGGATTTACACCAAACTTGGCAAAATTGTAGGGACTGGTAGCCCGATGTGCCTTTGCTATGTCTCAAGATATGTGCTCCAGTGGATTTTGAGTAATTTAGGTTCAAAAAAATATATATATCTATAGCAGCGCACCGGTGCGCGCACCGGAGTGCGCTCCAGGCGCGACACGCGAGGTGCGCATGGAAAGCTGATTGGCTCTCGGGTGTCTGTAAACATTCCAAACAGTCCAGAGCGGTCGCCATCTTGTGTCTCGGTAAAATCGAGACATAAGAGGTGGCTAAAACAAAGTGGGAACTGACCATAAGGCGTCAGGGATAGACCCCTTTGACCCCCTAGGTTTGATGTGGGGGCTATAAAAGGGCCCGCGGGGCATTTAAAATATATATTTTTTTTTCGTTTTGCGCGGGGGAAGCGCTCGGTGCGCGCACCAGGTAGCGCACCGGGGAGCGTAAAATGAGGGAAAAAGATGACAGAGTTTTAAAAAAATGAAGTTTTTATTTAGAAATTGGAGGTAGTTCTTAAAAGAACTTTTTTTTTTCTTCTTTTTGTTGTTTTATATTTTTTTTGTGTTTTTGGAACTTTTTGAACTTTTTTTGGCTTTTCAAAACAGTTTTATATTTTTTTTGTATTTTTTAGGGGGAGAAACAAAAAAAGGGAATTGAAACTGGCTCAACTGGAGCAAAAAAACAAAAAACCCAAAAAATTATTTCTTTTTGGGGCACTTGTGATTATCACCTGCAAGGACGATGAGCTTAATACTTTTTTCCCCATAGGAGATAAGCTTGCCACAAGCAGTACAAGTAATTTTAAAGGCATCACCTCAGATGTTTCTGGTTGCGAGGAAGTGGGTTGGTTTCTTTGGGAGGGGGTCCTTGATGACTGGGGGAGGTTACTGGCCAGTTCCCGGAACTCTGCACGAGAGTAGTTGTTTGGATGTTTTCTTGTCATGTGCCGAATCATGGTATAGTTACCAAAAGAATATTTCTTGTTTGGGTTACCCCGTGAAAGTTCATCATTGCAGATGAGGCAAGTCACCTTGGGAGCATTCACCTTTTTTTTCCCCTCTGGAATTGAAAAAAACTGCCAAACAATGTGTGGTTTGGGTTTGTAAGGTGTATTTTCTTCTGGCAGCCATCTTCTTCTCCCCTCCTCCTCTTCCTCTTCCTCCTCCTCCTGTTCTTGACCACCAATATAATTTGGAGCTGGTCCTCTTGGTGGTGGTGGTGGTGGTGGTGGGGCAGATGCACCAGCTGATGCTACTACTGAAGCCATTATTTGGAGCAAAAAAGTAGAGAGAGCAACAAACAGGTCTTCCTCAGTCAAAGGACAAAGTCAGAATAAGGAAAAAAGGTGGGGTCTTTCATCATTTAGAAAAAAAAACTGTCCTGAACCAATGAGAAGTGTTATTTTCAGGTCACAAGACCAGGGGCTTCATCATTATGAAACTAAAACTGTTATGAACCAATGAAAAGTGTTATTTTCTGCTCACATGACCCGACGCGCTTACGCTACGCGCACGGGGGCGCGCAGCGTAAGCGCGTCGGAAGTTTACGTTTTGCGATCGTATTCGCTCGAGTACTTCTGGGTGCGCTTACGCCGTGCGTATCACGCGGTCGCGGCTACGCGATACGTCACGATCATGTTTTCGTTTGCGATATTGGCGCTCACGAGACGCTCCCCGGAGCGCGCCCGGGGGCGCTTTTCAGAAATACGCTTTTCGGGGCGCACTCCGGGGCGCGCTCTGGGAGTGCTCCCCCCAAAAATAAAAAAAATAAAAATGGGATAATTGTAGAGACAGGTAGCCCTATTCTGAAGTGGTTTGTAAAAAAATTAACTTTATAAAAATATGTATTGTGCTACATTGGGCTTAATATATGTTAGAGCCAAAATGTAGCCCAAATGTAGCCCAAAGTAGCCCAATGTAGCCCAAAGATGGCCACCAGAGATCAAAAATTGTAAATGTAGCCCAAAATTCAACTAGATGTAGCCCAACTGTAGCCCAATGACAGAATGTACCAGAGTGTTAAAAAGAACAACTAGAGTGCTAACAGTCTTATTTATAAAGTGAAACTTATAGTAAGGAATTAGCATTAAAAAAACCTTTGAAATTCACTGAAAAAAAACATAGGTTTCACACCAGTTATAGTTAGGAATTAGCATTTAAAAAACCTATTAAATTCTCTGAAAAAACCATAGGTTTCACACCAGTTATAGTTAGCTGGAAATTTTACTGATATAAAACCATTGAAATTCCCACGTTATAGTTAGTCGGACTCACTATAACTTGCGCGTGCAATGCACTGCTGATGACATCACATATTACATCACTCATGACATGGTCAGTGACATCACTCATGACATCACTGATGACACCATCCAGTGAATATGTGTCTTTCTGAAAAATAAATATTAGTGAGTTATGTTTAAATATTTAAATACATATATTAGTGTTTCACTTTGTGTATAAGTGGCTACATGTGTTGATAAGTAGCTACATGCGTATGTATATGGGTTATTTGATATTTTTAGTAGTATCAGTATGAGTGTCTATGTGGTTTGGTGGAGGTATTACTTAGCACATAGATGCATGAGTGACTGACTCTTTGTTTGTATGTGTTTTGAAGACAGCATATGTACAGGACTGTATGGGTGGATGAGTGTCTATATGTGTTTGTTAGTGAGTGAATGACTGTCTCACTAGTGTCTTTATCAGTAACTACATATGTTTTAATCTAGTATATATGAATATTGATGTATATAAGTGAGTATATGTGAGAGTAAGAGATTGTAAGATTTCCTGTTTAAATAAGTATGTGTTTCTATAAGTGATTGTTTAAGAGAATAAATATGTGTAATTTTCAGTAGAAGTAAGGTGGAAGTGTGTGTATAACTCTATATTCAAATAAATGGTTGTTCAATAGTTTATTTGCACGTGTGAATATGTGTGTGAGTAACTTTTGGATGAATGTCGGTGTGTAACAGGATGTATAGGTGTATCTCTTCATATGATGAGTGAGTA
Organism: Lissotriton vulgaris; assembly: GCF_964263255.1. Classification (NCBI taxonomy): domain Eukaryota; kingdom Metazoa; phylum Chordata; class Amphibia; order Caudata; family Salamandridae; genus Lissotriton; species Lissotriton vulgaris. The sequence continues at coordinate 1,296,774,675 of NC_141695.1, read as the reverse complement.
TATGTATGAGTGACTATATAGAACTGTTGGTGAATGAGTGGATGTGTATATAGATAGTGGAAGTACAGAATTGCTTGTTGTAACTGATATAGGTATGTCCATTTTTTAAAAATTTCAGTTTCTATTTTTGAATATGTGTCTCAAGGGTTACTTTACACTGAGAGGAGGTCTGTGACTGTGTCACAAGGATGGTGTCATCAGTGATGTCATGAGTGATGTCACTGACCATGTCACGAGTGATGTAATATGTGATGTCATCAGCAGTGCATTGCACGCGCAAGTTATAGTGAGTCCGACTAACTATAACGTGGGAATTTCAATGGTTTTATATCAGTAAAATTTCCAGCTAACTATAACTGGTGTGAAACCTATGGTTTTTTCAGTGAATATATATATATATATATATATATATATATATATATATATATATATATATATATATATATATATATATATATATATATATATATATAACCTACTGGCGGTCGCCAGTAGGTAGTTATAGTTAGGATTTTTTTCAATGTTAAATCTCAAAATTCTATTTGGAATAACTTTGGCACCGGTTGACGAATCTGCCTGAAAATTTTCTGAAAATGGCCTCGTCGAGCTCCGGTTCTTCCTTGAAAGTTTGGGGGGGATACGTCAAGCGGGGGCCGAGATAAAAGGGGGGTCCCAAAACGCGTTTTCCCCATGTTAATTTCCATAGGGCGGTCGATTTCACTTTTAGCTCGAACGGCTGAATGGATATACAGCAAACTTGGCAAAATTGTAGGGACTGGTAGCCCAATGTGCCTTTGCTATGTCTCAAGATATGTGCTCCAGTGGATTTTGAGTAATTTAGGTTAAAAAAATATATATATCTATAGGCGCTCTCCGGTGCGCGCACCGGAGAGCGCTCCAGGCGCGACACGCGACTTGCGCGCAGAAAGCTGATTGGCTCTTGGGTGTCTGTAAACATTCTAAACAGTCTGGAGCGGCCGCCATCTTGTGTCTCGGTAAAATCGAGACACAAGGGGTTTAAAAAAAAAGGGGCAAATGACCATAAGGGGGAAGAGTAGACCCCCTCTGACCCCCTAGTTTTGATGTGGGGGCCATAAAAGGGTCCCGCGGGTAAAAAAAAAAATTAAAAAAAAATCGATTTCCGCGGGAGGCGCACCCGGTACGCGTACCGGAGAGCTTACTGGGGAGCGTACCATGGAGATAAAAAATGACAGATTTTTTTTCACAAAAAAAATGCATTTTTTTTATAAATTAGAGGTAGTTCTGAAAAGAACTTTTTTTTTTTGATTTTGTTGTTTTATATATTTTTTTTTAGACTTTTTAAAACAATTTTATAATTTTTTGGGATTTTTGTCAAGGGAAAAACAAAAAACAGGGATTCCAAAACGGCTCAACAGGAGCAAAAAAATGTGAAAATTTAGGGACTGTCAGGGCAGCGGTGTTGCTGTTTCTTTAGGGCAATGAGTTCAACACTCTGCTCCCCATAGCAGAGCAGTTCGTCACACTCCGTGCACAGAAATTTGATGCCTGCAAACTCTGGCTGTATGTTAGGGACCATTCTTCTACGGGATGGTCCCGAAGGTGTTGCTCCACCAGTGGAGGTGCTGCCGCCATCTGTGGGTAATTTCCGTGCCAGGTCTCTGACACTCTCCCTCGCAAAGTTGTTTGGGTGTCTTCTTTTGGCATGCCTGATTAAATTGGCATTTCCATCTGGATAAAGTACTACCACATATTTTGCAGGTTACTTTTGGAGCGTTGACTTTTTTTTCTCCTTCAGGGATGTTATAAAATTTCCAGATGAAATTGATTTTTTTCTTCTGCCTAGGAGGGTCCTCATCTAAAAATGCCTCTGAATCACTGCTGGATGATTCTCTTGCAGCCATTGCTGTAGATCAGGAAAGTAGGAGATGAAGATAGTACACAGAACAGCTCTTGCTCTCTCCAAGTACAAAGCAATAGTGAAGGAAATGGGTGGGGATTTCATTCTTTGTAAAAAAAACTGTTAGCAACCAATGAAAAGTGTTATTTTAGGGTCACATGACCCGACGCGCTTACGCTGCGCGCTCCGAAGCACTTCTGGGTGCGTTTACGCGGCGCGATCGTAGGCGCTTCCGGGGCGCAAACGTGGCGCGATCGTAGGCGCTTCTGCGTGCGTTTATGCGGCGCGAACGTAGGCACTTCCGAGGGCACTTACGTTGCGCGCCGAAGTGACGTCATCAAACTTTTACAGAAATGCATAATCATTTTCCTTATAAAAAAACACTGATTTTATTTGTATGGTACGAAATGTTTTGCATTATTATTAACTTTTCATTCATATTTTTTTTCACGAACGACAGTAGCGCTCTGGGTGCGCTTTCAGGTGAGCTCACCGAAAAGCTTACCGGAGAGCTTAGCTGAAAGCTTCCCGGAGAGCGCACCCAGAGCGCAAAAGAAAAAAATTATATAAAAAAAATGAATACTTAAAAAAAAACAGCAAATTGTAAAAAAAAAAAAAGGTTAGAAACTCGATATAGAAAGGAATTAGCATTTAAAAAACCTATGAAATTCACTGAAAAAACCATAGGTTTCACACCAGTTATAGTTAGGAATTAGCATTTAAAAAACCTATCAAATTCACTGAAAAAACCATAGGTTTAACACCAGTTATAGTTAGCTGGAAATTTTACTGACATAAAACCATTGAAATTCCCACGTTATAGTTAGTTGGACTCACTATAACTTGCACGTGTAATGCACTGCTGATGACATCACATATTACATCACTCATGACATGGTCAGTGACATCACTCATGACATCACTGATGACAGAGAGACTGACCTACTTTCACTCGCTAATATATGTATTCACTAAGATACACTTAATAAGGCAGATGTCCAATTATTTTTTTTTTTAAAACATCCATTAAGACAATAATTTAAACAAATATTCTTCCATCGACCTTAACATACATATATAAAACATATTTATTTATCTGAAAGACACACATTCACTGGATGGTGTCATCAGTGCATTACACGTGCAAGTTATAGTGAGTCCAACTAACTATAACGTGGGAATTTCAATGGTTTTATGTCAGTAAAATTTCCAGCTAACTATAACTGGTGTTAAACCTATGGTTTTTTCAGTGAATATATATATATATATATATATATATATATATATATATCAACAACCAAAGAGATCCAATAGCCATGTGGGCGCGCTCTGCAGTGTGTGCTCTGCCCAGGGGTCGGATCCTGACCCAGGTAATTTTTTGAAACAAAGGAGGCGGCACAATCAGGAATCGATTTAAAGCCTTATTTATTACAAGACTTCACCCCACCAACGCGTTTCGGCCTCACTCGGCCTTGCTCACGGTTGGTTAGTCCCTCTACAGTGTTTGTATTTATACTAGCCCATTTGTAGCCATTTATGAGGCATTATGGGAGATGTAGTTTCAGTGCATTTTAGTGATTAAATTAAAGAAAAGAAAGACTTTGCATGCTTTTAAATTATAGCACTTAGGTAACAGTCAGTGTTCACAATAGTGGGTTTAGTACCCATTGTCTTGACTTGATGTTTACTCTTTATCCGTTGTTGTTCAGGGTGTAGTACCCATTTTTTATTCTGAGGTTCTTATTCCAGATGAACATGCAGATCCTCTCCAAAGTTCATCCCCTTCGGGTATTTGGTTCGGAGTCTAATTATCATACGAGACTCCATCTGTCGCAGTCTTCTAACCACATCACCTCCTCTTTCCATTTTATCCAGCACAGGACAAGGGGGGTAATATTGTCCTGATGAAAACAACTGATTACATAGAAGAGGCAATGAGACAATTAAACCAGGCAAACAACTATCAAAAACTGGAAATAAACCTGTATGAAAAGATGAAAAAAGAGCTGCATGAACATTTGGAAACATGGCACAAAAATGGTTTAATAGATGAAGAAGAACAAAAGTACCTAACCATTGATTACCCAATAATACCGTGCATATATTTTCTCCCGAAAATTCATAAGACCTTAAATCAACCACCAGGGAGGCCCATTGTTTCTTCATGTGGATCATTGTACGAAAACATTTCCAATTACGTCGACAAATTTTTGGCCCCCATTGCCCAAAGTCTCCCATCCTATATAAAAGACACTGGTGATTTTTTGAGAATTCTAATGAATGTGACCTGGAACCCCGAATTTTTGCTAGTAACCATTGATGTAGTCTCACTCTACACCTCAATCCGCCATGATATCGGAATGCAAGCCTGTGAATACTATTTCAAACAACGGAATATCATATATCTGGACCATTCGAAAATGCTAATGTCAATGATTGATCTATGTTTGAAGAACAATGTTTTTTTCTTCAACAAGCAACTATTCAAACAAATCTGCGGCACCGCTATGGGCATTTCTCTATCACCGAACTACGCCAACATCACTATGGGGTGGTGGGAGAAAACCATAGCATGGAATGAAGAAAATCAACAAGATCTGGAACGGATAATGTTATGGGTTCGGTACATCGACGACCTGTTCATTATTTGGCACGGCACGAATGAGCAATTTCAGATATACTTCAATAAACTCAACAACAACAATGTCGGATTACAATTCACATGCAATACCAGCACTAAGGAAATAGATTTCTTGGACACTAAAATATATGTGCTCAATGAAAAGTTGGAATCAACTCTATTTCGAAAAAAGACAGCCACAAATAGTGTACTTCATGGGACAAGTTTTCATCCCACACCACTCCTGCGTAGTATACCGTATGGCGAATTCACAAGACTAAAGAGGAACTGCTCGGTAGCAGAAGATGCTGAGAAAATCATTGAAGAAAGCAAATGCAGATTCAGAGCGAGAGGCTATGAAGAAAGAGTATTGACCAATTGCAAAAGAAAAGTCGACCAAAAAACACGCACCCAAAAATTGATGGAACAACCAAAAAAAAAGTGAAACCCACACACCTCCAAGATTAATAATGACCTACAGTAAAGAAAGTTCCAACATTGCCCGAATAATGAAAAAATACTGGCATCTTCTGAAAAATGATCCTGATATTGGCAGTACCATTGGCAACTCACCACAAATAACATACAAAAAAAACACTTCACTGAAAGACCTATTGGTCAAAAGCCACTTCCAAGAAAAGCCAAAACAGAACTGGCTAGAAATGCAGCGAAAAGGATTCCAACCCTGCAACACCTGCAAAGCCTGCAAGATTGGAAAAAGTATGAAAGTAATTGAGGAACCAGATGGCAAGTTAATGAGAATAGATCAACAAATCTCATGCACCTCAAAAAATGTTATTTACATAATCGAATGTAAATGTGGAATGAAATATGTGGGGTGCACAACTTGCATGTTGAAGAAAAGAATTTTGGAACATATTCGAGCAGTAAAAAATTCCAACATGCAATATGCCACTGCGAAGCACATGAGTACATGCCAGAACGGCGATTGGAGGCAAATGCATTTCTTTGGAGCAAAAGTGCTGGATAAAATGGAAAGAGGAGGTGATGTGGTTAGAAGACTGCGACAGATGGAGTCTCGTATGATAATTAGACTCCGAACCAAATACCCGAAGGGGATGAACTTTGGAGAGGATCTGCATGTTCATCTGGAATAAGAACCTCAGAATAAAAAATGGGTACTACACCCTGAACAACAACGGATAAAGAGTAAACATCAAGTCAAGACAATGGGTACTAAACCCACTATTGTGAACACTGACTGTTACCTAAGTGCTATAATTTAAAAGCATGCAAAGTCTTTCTTTTCTTTAATTTAATCACTAAAATGCACTGAAACTACATCTCCAATAATGCCTCATAAATGGCTACAAATGGGCTAGTATAAATACAAACACTGTAGAGGGACTAACCAACCGTGAGCAAGGCCGAGTGAGGCCGAAACGCGTTGGTGGGGTGAAGTCTTGTAATAAATAAGGCTTTAAATCGATTCCTGATTGTGCCGCCTCCTTTGTTTAAAAAAAAAATATATATATATATATATATTTATATTTATATATATATATATATTTATATATATATATATAGAGAGAGAGATGTATAGAGAGATGTATAGAGAGATGTATAGAGAGATCTAAATATCAAAGGAGCTCCTCAATAAGCCCAGACCTCTTGGGGGAGGAGTGCATCGGCTGGGGGAGCGAACCAGCCCAGGAATACAAACAGCAAGGAAGTGAAAGCGCACACACCTGGAAAAATGAAAGGTATGTGTTCATTCAGCACACCAGTCCTGTTTCGGCCCAGGTCAATATATATTTATTTATTTTTATATAGTGTGATTTAATAATGTTTTATATTGTTTACATATGTTTACTAAATTAATAGGACTGTTCTTATATGTAAAAGGTTTGTTGAAGTCAAACACTTTCCCTAGTGTTGCTTAGGCTGGAGTGGGAATAGTAAATCTAACCCATCCAAAGTCCACTACTTTCCCTACTTGTGCAGACTGGAGTAGGAATAGTAAGTTTAACGCCTTCAAAGTCCAATGCTTTTCCTACTGTTTCTTAGACTGGTGTGGGAAAAGTACATTTATTGACTCTGAAGTCCAACACTTTTCCTACTGCTGCTTAGACTGGAGTGGGAATAAAAAGTGTAACCCCTTCGGAAGTACAACACTTTTCCTATTGTTACTTAGAATGGAGTGGGAATAGTAAATTAAATCCTTCCGAAGTTCAACACTTTCCCTACTGTTATTTAAACTGGAATTGGAAAAGTAAATCAAACCCCTCTGGAGTCCAATGCTTTCCGTACTGTTGTAGAGACTGGAGTGGGAATAGTAAATCTAACTTCTCCAAAGTCCAACACTTGCCCTACTGTTGCTTAGACTGGAGTGGGGATAGTAAATGTAACCCCTCTGATGTCCAACACTTTCTCTACTGTTGCTTAACCTGGAGTAGGAGTACTGATCTAATTTTTTCGGAGACAACAGTTTTCATAATATTGGTGAAATCGTTTTTGTATTATTTATTTCTTTTTTATAGTTAATATTGTTTATTTGTATTTTTTATTTTTTAATGTTTATTATTTTTAGTAAATTTGTGCTTTATGGGTTCTAATATTTTGATATTTTCTATATTGGTGAATTGTATTAATATGTGTTTTATTGAATTGTTTACATTTTCAAGCTGATTTTTATTTGTGTATGTATATTTTCTATATATATAATGTGTGTTTCATGTTACTAAATTGAATTTTTTGAAAAAAAAATCAATTAATGTAATATAAAATATACATTTGTCATTAATGATATCATACTGTGTGTGTATACATATGTATATTTTATATAAATATATATTTGATATATTAATTTTATTAAATAAATATTTCACATTTACTTCCTCAAAATGCTGTGTATATATATATATATATATATATATATATATATATATATATATATATATATATATATATATATATATGAGAAAAAAATTCAATGTTTTTTGAATATTGATTTTGATATTGTCAACTACATTTTTTAAGATGTTTTTGTAATTTCCATCATAAGTATAGGAACACAATATTGTGGTAAACAATATTTTAACGCAACATTTTTGTCAGCTATATTGTTTAACACGATATTGTGTCACTGACCCACTCTAAGGGGACTGAATAGTGTCCTTGTTGCAAGACAATTTTTTTTCTGTGGCGGAGAAGGAGTTTTGTACATGTCCCAGCTGGAAGCCATACCAGTAAGCAAGCTACATAGGACCAAAGTGTTGGGCTTGTTGTGACCATCTTAAAGAAAAGTAAATGGTGAATTTTACATCTATGTAAGGTTTGGTACCTTGTAGCAGTGACTGTGGTGAATGCCACCAGCTTCATGATTGAGTCACATTCTACGGGAAAGTTATTGAGGTACTTTCAGGCAGTGACTATGGTGAGTGTCCCTAGTCTCATGGGTGGGGTAGACAGGCAAGGTTGTTTTTGGTGTGCCCCTCCCAACCCCAGCCTCCCACTCTCAACTTTGTGCTGGCATTGGTGAGGTCATATGCACAAGACTACAGAGCTCAGTCTTTATCCATGTGCCCTGTGACTCAAATGGACGTCTCCTGACAGATCCATTCTTTTGTCTCGTGCCTTCGTTTTATTTTCCCTTCCTGCAAGTTGGCTCGTAACTCTCCTCTCTCTTGTGAGATGCACTCCTTCCTCAGTGTTCAGAGGGGGTCAAAGTTATGGACTCGGGAGGAAAGGCGATGTTGGTAATGTTGGATCTTTCGGCGGCTTTTGATACCGTCCCCCACAGCCGGCTCCTTTCAAGACTCTTTGAGATCGGCTTGAGGGGGACGGCTTTCAGCTGGTTTGAATCTTTCCTGGCCGACAAACAGTCTGGGCTCCTCCGTACTCAGCCGCAGTGCCGCCTCTGGAGGTAGGAGTCCCGCAGGGCTCGATCCTGAGCCCTACTCTATTTAATATCTATATGGCCCCACTAGCGGCGGTGGCTGAATCCCATGGCGCCCAGATTGTTTCGTACGCCGATGACACTCAGCTTCTCTTTACCTGTGACAGTAATATCGATTTCAACGGAGAGAGCATTATGAGCTGTCTTGGAGCAGTTTTTAGTTGGTCTCAACTGAACAACCTTAAGTGCAATTCAGATAAGTCTGAGGTGCTCTTTTTCGGCTGTCCTCCCGATCCCGGCTGGAAGTCTTGGTGGCCGGAGGCCATGTTTCCACCTTCCGTCGCCTCCTTTGCGGCCAAGAATCTGGGAGTGAAGGTGGACAATGGTCTCACTTTTAAGCCACAGATCCTTGGCTTAGTGGGTCAGTGCTTTGGGCTCTTAAAAATGCTCAGGAAGTTTCTACCACTATTATCCTTAGCCCATAGGAGAATCATTGTCCAGGCGCTGATAGGTTCGCGTTTAGACTATGCCAATGTGTTATATCTGGGCCTTCCTGAAAACCTTCTGTCCCGTCTGCAAATTGTGCAAAGTTCTGCAGCACGAGCAATTTTCGGTCTTCATCGAAGATCCAGCTCGACAGTCCTTTTAAATGCCCTCCATTGGCTTCCGGTTCGTAAACGCGTCATTTTTAAAACGCTAACTTTAGCTCTCTATGACACTGGCGCCAGATATATCAGGAAAAGATTGAACTTCTATCAGCCTCCTAGGTTGCTTCAGTCCTCTTCACTGGCCTTGGCTACTGTCCCGACAATCAGGCGAGCCCGCATTGGTGGACGCTCTTTTAAACGTCTTGCACCCCAATTGTGTTATACTCTGCCCCTGTCCTTACGGAAGACCGATAATCTTTTAGCCTTTAGGCAAGATCTCAAGACATGGCTATTCGGACAGTAAGCTTGCTACCCTCTCCTCCTCTGTGCCTTTTGGTCTATAGCGCCGGGACACTATTCTTGAGTAGCTGAGTGCTTTACAAAACCCAATTTAACATAACAATAACATAAAAAAGTCAATCAGGGTAAGTGAGACACGTAGACAAAATGGTGCATCTCATCTTGGGGGTTTACAATGACGGAATGTCAAAGAAACACTGTTCGCAGACTGACTAACTAGTAATTGCAGCTCACTTCAGGCCCACTGTACAACCTTTGCCATTCTTCATGCTGCCAAAGAAGCATAGGCTTGCTTCTAGGTCAGACTGGAACTAAAAATAGGCCTTGGCACCAAAATAAACGTGCCCATCAATAGTGTATTAGATGGGTAAAAAAGTGGCCAATGTTTGCACACTGGGCCAAGAAGCATTCTTTATACTGACAGACTGACCACGAGGAAAACTTGTAAAGAAGTTTATTCCATAGGAAGATCCCATCTATCAAGATCCAGGTTACAAATCAAGACATAACAAGTATATGACATACATAGTATTCCAATATGACATGCAAGTAAACCATGACAACTGTAGGTTCCAGACTATGCAGATGTCATTTAAAGAGAAACTCCACACACCTCCCTTCCTTGACCACAACAAAATACATAAATAGAATTAAACATAAACTTTAAGATAACCAGGACGTTTGATTGTCCTGGAAGTGCAACAAGCCTTTTTACATACATTTCTGTTATGAAATTTTTTTTAATGAACCAACAGGAGTAGGAATTGCACCATCAACATTTGCACCCAATCTACCTTTGACCACCACCACTCTGTTCAAATTCCATATGCGATAGTTCTGGGTTCTGATAGCATTGTTGAAAACGTTTATGACCTTAAGAGGTTTCATGAACTTAGAAATAGAATTGCCGCCCAGGCCAGGCCGCTTGCTCATGACCCAATCATCAACTTTCACCACAGTTCTTTTAACAGCATTTTTAATATCAAAATAACATTCTCTTTTGTTAGCTTTCATGTCTTCTTTCTTTTGTATGTCAGTACCATCATAAACCCTTTCTTTTCCTTTGGCTAACTCTTTATTATTAACCCAAGAAGGTTCAACAAATGTGTTGGGTATCCTACCACGAAATATTATAAAAGGAGTTTTTCCCGTGGTACCATGAGGAGACATTCTATACTCCTCCACCTTTTTTAGAACTTCACCTTTCCAATCTAAGGACAATTACTTTGCTAAAGTAATAGTTTCCTTAAGTACTCTGTTAAATCTCTCAACCATTCCATTGGATTCAGGGTGATATAGGGCACAAGTTTTGTGAATAAAACCTCTCAACCTTAAGAAATATTCCATTACCCTAGAAGTAAGCTGAACACCATTGTCCGTTAAAATGGATTCAGGCAAACCTTTCTTCGAAAACAAATCCTTCAAACACTCAATCACATGGGTTGAATCTATAGCAGACAAAAAGAAAACTTCAGGCCAGCATGAATACATATAAATTAACACCAAAAGAAATGTTTGCATACCACCATGATACACAGGACCTAATATATCCAAAGCAATATCTTGCCAAGGACAAGAAGGATGCCTCCTTATAATCATGGGTTGTACCCGTGTACATTTGGTTTATAACTTAACGTGCAAGGCACACAATCTCGCACCACATGCTCTACTTGCTTGTCCATGTCAGGCCACCAATATGACATGCGCAACCTTTCTTTGCCTTTAGTAAGACTAGCATGAGTTGCATGAACTACATCCACTAATTCATTCCTGAGACTACCTGGGGGATTTAACCTAGTCCCACGAAACAATAACCCATTCTCTTCAGACAACTCATTTCATACAACCCAAAATGGCCTCATAGATTCAGAACCAGCCTTTCTCTTAGTCCAGCCCTTTTGAACAAACAATATCACTTCAGTCAAAATCGAATTATTAGCCAACTCTTCCATCCACCTTTTCTCCTAGATCATTTCATGATCCACTACACACACCCATTCACTGGAATCATCATATTCATCACACACAGTGGATTCACTAAGAACAAGGCGCAATAACACATCAGCAATACCATTGTCAATTCCAGGAATATATTTGAGTGAAAAACGATATTCCTGCAAACCAATGACCCATCTAGTGATGCTACTTGAACTTAGATCAAGACCTTTCTTATTAAATATTTCCATTAAAGGTTTATGGTCAGTGCTAACCTCAAAATCAATACCCCACAAGACTTTCTTCAATTTCTTCATTGCCCAAAAAACCGCAAGAGATTTCCTTTCCACTACAGAATATCTAGTTTCAGGATCTCTCAAACTTCTGGAAAGAAACATGACCGTTTGTACACCAAAAGGACCATGCTGTTGTACAACAGCCCCTAAGCCCTTCTCACTAGCGTCTGTAACAATAATAGGTTTAATAATGGGATCAAAGCTCTTGAGTGAAGGAGCAGAATTCAGTTTTTCTTTGACACTTTTGAATTCATACTCCCATAACTCTGACCATCCAAAATCAATACCTGTACGTCACAGGGACCTCATGTTCAAAGTCAAATCTGCAAAACACTTCACGAATTTTGCGTAATACTCTACCATACCTAAGACCCAAAGGAGTGATGTCAAGCTTTATAAGTGACACTTTGTTTTTCAATTTGGACTGATAAAAAACATTAGACACAATAGTGATTTTTGCACCATAGTCAAATAAAACGAGAGTTGTTTCCCCTTCAACAATAGTGTTGACTAACGGCATGATTTCTTATTGTTTTCACCCTGAACTTGAACAATGATTTGTCCACATTCAAAATAATCCGAACTTACCACACTGTCATCAGCTTCATAAACCTCCACAGTTTTAACTTTTGGTACTGATCTACTTTTTCATATTGAAACAGAATGACCTATTCTTTTATGTTTTGTGCAAGTTTGATTCAAAGCAGGACACTTCTTATCATTCGCGAGATGACCTACTCTGCCACATCTGTAACATCTACGCTGTTCAAGAAATTTACCTTTACCATCCTCTTTAGCCATTGGAGCTATATACTTACTTCTATCAGCTCTATTTTGACTTTTGTCTTTGACCTTTTGTACTTTTACATCTTTCTCAATGTTTTTCCTTATAACTTCAACACACTTCAATGAATGTTCGATTCTCTTAGCTACAGTGAGAACCTCATCTAGTGTAGGCTCAATGCGTAACCAAAGTTCTTCTCTGACCTTTTCCATGTTGCATCCAAACATGAACTGGTCCGGAATACGTGAAGAGGCACCTTTCTGTAAATCTGTAACATACCCTTCAATAGTTTCTTCTTCTCTTTGAGTTCTCTTTGCGAAATGATATCTTTCTAAAATTGTACTTATCTTGGGTAAATAGTGTTTATCTAACTTCTTAATACGTATCTCATAGTCATTCAAATCTCTTGCTTCAGCAGGTAAGAGATCAGGTAAATGGTCAAAAATGTCCTGACCTTCTGAGCCCAAACAGTGGAGAAGTAGCAATGACTTTCTCTCCGCACTTAGTGATGGACCACAGTCTCTAGCACACATTTCAAACACTACTTTCCAATTTTTCAATTGTATAGGTGGAACCTCAGGACTAGAAAGAAAGAAAGGTGCAGCCGTGATATTTGCATATTGAAGCTTAAGTTAGAAATTATTATCAGACTAAAATCTGTGAACTATTAAATATGCTCCATGTGATAAACAGCTAAATATCTATAACAGTGCTCCAACTGTATATTATATCATGAGTTATATCCAGCAGAAGCGCACTGTGTATTAACATAACTGTTTCATAAGTAAACAATTGCTAATAAAATACAATTATGAGTGCGTATCACCGACAAAGTAACACGCAAAATCAAAAAAATAATTAAAGAGGTTAAGACCTTTACAAAAAATGAAGAGAATTAGCACTCAGGCAACAAACGAACTTCGTATAAATTAACCTTAAATTGGATTGACAGTGTGCGGGTCACTGAAACACAGGCTTGAAGACATCCCATGGAAAGCGTCTTGATTTAACATAATAAATCTATGGCAAGCTTCCAATAAGCCTCTTCTTCTGCTGCTAGGCAACGATCACAACTCCAGGAATTTCTCAAAATGGCGCCCACGCATTCACACTGCGTGACATCGTAGAAATCTAATCCTTAATGTCACGCATAATGGCACAGACGGTGATACGCATGCGCAAGAAGCATGACGCATGAATGGCAACGAAGATGAAATTCCACCAAAGCAGGACTCCGTTCGACTTACAACTGGTGCGTTTATTTTTAAATAACTCTATTCGGTTTGTTATGGGTTTGTGCATATATTTTCAAAAGATACAGCCACATTCACCAAAAGTTTGATGCTGTACAATTTCCAATAGTTCACAGCAAAGCAAGCAACCCACGCTAAAGGTGTAATGGCGTTCAATTGCCGGTCATTAGACGTAAGACAAGCAACTTATGACAGCACATCACATGAACCAATATATATTTCTATTCAGCTCCATGAGCAAAACAAGGTCGAATCAGAAATTCTTCTTCTAGTCACTTCCCACTATCATCACCAAGGATGAAATCGCCTCACATATGAGACAGTCAAAATCACAATTCCGTGCAATACATAGAAATCTTGGATTGGCAAACAATTATCTCCCAACCCAAAAATGATTGTAAGGGTGAGCATGCAGCATGCGGCGAAGCTCCCAATCCCAGTAATATTTACATAAGGTTTAGCCACCTTATGATATGTAAAACAATTTGTTTCCCATTAAGCCATAAAGCCATAAAGTAATCCAAGATTTTCAAAATTCAAAAATTATTTAAATAAAATGGAAATGTCCCTCACTAAATCCTTTATGTTGGGATCTACTTATTGTCATCCTGCCAACTAATCCACTGAATCATTCTGTACATTGAGAGACTGACCAGGACGAAAACTTGTAAAGAAGTTTATTACATAAGAAGATCCCATCCATCAAGATCCAGGTTACAGCTTCAACTGAAGCTCAAATCAAGACATAACAAGTATATGACATACATAGTATTCCAATATGACATGCTAGTAAACCATGACATCAGTAGGTTCCAGGCTATGCAGATATTATTTAAAGGGAACTCCACAGGGCAATTTTAAACTTGTAAAGACACGCTGTACAACTGTTTTGGACGGTATGGAAGACTGCGTGGATTTAAGCTTGCTGAACGCAGTATTTGTTTTAATAACAAGAAATCAACAGTAAAAACGGGCCAGCAGACCTTAAAACAGTCCACAAACAGCCAGGAAACCAGCTCTCACATTGGGCTGTCAGACGAGCTCTTTGGCAGCGACAGCCGGCATGACTCACATTTGGCGGGGTGGGGACAGTGGTTGTAAGGGTGGGCCCAGGGGAAAGTGGGGTTTGCGCTGGCGGAATTAAAAAAACACAAAAATTACCTTGAGGCAGGTCTCGCGTCACTGCTCGTACTCTCCAGTCTACAACTACAGGAATATGAAGCAGTCAGCCAGGCTCCGTCCTTTAAGCCACTGACAACGCTGCAATGCAGCGTTGTGATTGGTCTAAGCGTTATGACACGGCACTCCGACAGGGGCTAGAGGGGTGGGCATGTTCTCCATGCAGGCTGTAGTGTAGCCTGCATGGATGACAGGGAAGTGCGCATGACTGGTTTGGGAGGTCCGAGTGGGCCGACCAAACAGTCATTGCGCACTCAGGAGTAGGCAAACAACTCCTCCCATGCCCTGCTCAGAGAGCAGAGCAGCCCTGCCTAACCCGCCCGCCCGCAAAGCAGCAAGACATGTTATGAAGCTTAAAATAATAATAATAACTTAAAGTTATTATCATTTTATGCTTCTCTTCTTCACACGGCCTAAAAGCAGTGGGGTGACGCTCACAAGCATCCCAATAAACCAGAGCTTTAAGTGGGTGGGGTCTCACCGTGTCTGAGCAACGGCAGTTTTTAAATGGGGCCTCGAAACGGGTCTCTTTCAGGCTCTGTTTTGTGCCCTGGCACAGGCAGTTAGTTTTCTTTCCGGACTGCAATGACAGCAGGCACATCGATGTGCGCGAGCTTACACTGCTCACTTCTCACTAGTGTGCGTGTGCTCACACAGCTCACTTCTCAGTGGTGTGCGCGTGCTCACACTGCTCACTTCTCACATGTGGAGGTTATGGCATGACGTAAAAAAACAAGGTTGGTGGAGGGTCTAAGGGGAAAATTATTTAAAGACCAAAGGACAGACAAACCCCTTATTCGCAATATAACAATACAAAAGGACTGTCAATGGTCTGTACAACTTATGAGGGCAAAGAAAAATGTGACAAACTCTGTGTCTACCTGTAAAGTGTGTACAACAAAAAGGAAATGAATCCCATCAGCCCACTCATATGGCAGAGCTTCATCATCTGGGATAGACCCAAAGATGGTCCGGTTAAGGAGCCACACACCTGTTGAAATTATGTGCTTCTCCAAACCCAAGGAACCACCAGTGATGGATCATACCATAAGTCAAATCAGTTTGGAATGGTGTGGGATGTTAAATTGCAGTGAGAAAAAAAGTGTGCAAAAAGAATCAAAAAGTGAGATGTAAAATTGGCTACCATGATTTAAGGAAAACTTTATTAGGGAAAATCATGGTGTCAAGATTAAAATGAGTGTGAGACAGTTTGACACAATAACTGTCTATTAAGGATGGTATTTGGTCAACATGTTTCAACCATTGTAGGAAAGTGTACCCGGCTTTCGTCAGGACCTCTTGAACACTACTGCAATTAAGCTTGACCTAAGCTTAGTGAAAAAAGCAAAAATTAACACAAATTAATGATACAAAACATCCTACCATACATTGGATTTTCCAGACGGGGGATGTCTGTTTCATAAGGTATTTAGGATTCTTTCCTAACAAGCACTGGCGTTGCCAATAGGTCTCGCAGTAGGAAAGTTGGAGCTATTGGTTTTGTAAATGACATTTTATATTTATGTTTTGTGATTTACAATGCCAATACTTTTAACTTTAGCATATGTGACACTTTTAGTATTTGTAATGTCACATGTTTTGTATTGCCTTTACTTAGATGTATTGATATTACAATTAACATTGGCTTTTAACTTTTTTTAAATAATTAATACCTAAATAAAAGTGATTGTAATTTTTAATGGCAATAGCTTAAACTTTTGTAAATAACTGTTGTGAAGATTATGTTCAGTGACTAAAATCCAAGAACAGAAGTGAAATATTAACATTTTTTTGTGACATTTGCAATAAAGCTTCAAACATTGAGAGAACATATTTGAACCAGTGATGCTGTGGTAGTGCTGAGTGATGCTGTGGTGGTGCTGAGTGATGCTGTGGTGCCCCTGAGTGATGCTGTGGTGGAGCGATAGATAGATAGAGGGCGATAGATAGATAGACAGAGTGACGGCGATAGATAGACAGAGTGAGGGCGATAGATAGATAGTGAGGGCGATAGATAGAGTGAGGGCGATAGATAGAGTGAGGGTGATAGATAGAGTGAGGGCGATAGATAGATTGATAGAGAGTGAGGGCGATAGAGAGATAGAGTGAGTGCAATAGATAGATAGAGTGAGGGGAATAGATATAGTGAGGGCGACAGATGTGTGTGTTTGTGTGTGTGCGTCGTGTGTGGTTGTGTGTGTAGTTGTTTGAGTGGTTTTATGTGTGAGTGGTTGTATGTGTGGGTGGTTGTATGTGTGAGTGGTTGTATGTGTGAGTGGTTGTATGTGTGAGTGGTTGTATGTGTGAGTGGTTGTATGCGTGTATGGTGGTGGGGTTGGGTGTAGGGTTGTGAGTGTGTGTGTGTTTTGGGGGTGTGTGTGGGTGTTTGGGGTTGTGTGTGGGGTTGTATGTGTGGGGTTGCGTGTGTGTAGTTGTGTGTGTAGTTGTGTGTGGTTGTGTGTGTGGTTGTGTGTGTGGTTTGGTGTGTGGTTGTGTGTGGTTGTGTGTGAGATTGTGTGTGTGGTGTGGTTGTGTGTGTGGTTGGGTGTGTGGTTGTGTGTGTGGTTGGGTGTGTGGTTGTGTGGAGGCTAGCCAAAATGACTATGTGAAAGTTTTAGTGATGGAAAAACGACTTTAATAAATGGCCCAAAAATAAGCTATACAAATGACATAATTAGTTGGCCACAAACCAGCAAACCTTCTGAAGTGAGAAACCTCTAAAAAATTACAAATTGTATTCTGGCTTAGTTCAACTGCTGATTGCCATCTAATAGTCTTTATTGATATTTGAGTGCCTTCTCGTTGCCCAGCAGCAGGCAATCCCAAGGACTGATCCCAGCCTCTGCTCCTGCTGTGTGATGAGCACTGACACGAACTTCAAAGGACCTGGATATGCTTGCAACCATCATTTTCTTTGGTGGTTGCTGAGGTTGTGGCTTTCTGTTTGTTTGATGCTTATGGTCGTATTCAGTCAGTGTATTGGCCAACAACACCGTACTTGTTTCCACTGTTTGTGCATGTCTGCATAGGGAAAGATGCATGTTTAATAGTAACTATGAAAGGTTCACTGCATATCATAATATCCTCGCACATCACGCGCACCTATTAACGCTGTGTCTCATTGTAAGGATCTTCACGCGTTCCTGTTTCGGCGCCTCTCTTGCACGTCGTCTGCATAGCCGCATGCGCGCGCATCCCTCACTGGGTATTAGCTGTATGAAATGATTACATCGATTCTTCTCAAGCATCTGAAGGGTTTAATGGAGTCGGTCCCAGCCCACTTTTGCTGGGGCTCAGTTAATTGAGGATCGTCTGTGTCTTGAGAGGAGGAAGCCGCTTCGGTCCCCAGCAGATGCTGACACCTCATTACCTCTCGGAGAAGCCCCGCACAACTTCAAGTAGAATAATACATTTCATAAAAAGGATAATGCTAATGGATAAAGTGGTTTGTATTCTGTCTTGGGTTATGCTTTAATAAGCTCGGAAGTGAAAGAGTCAAGCAAATGCAGAAAACAGAAAAGAGAGCGATGAGGGGTGACAGCCTGGCACATATGATGAAAGAAAACAAAGGGACGAATAAGACCGACAAACTGAAATGAAACAAACGGGTAGGCAAATAATCTGGAGAGAGACACAGTTGACACATAAAGATATAGAGAAAGTGGGAGCTGAGAGAGAAAACAGTACAAGAGAGGGCACGTGATAGCGTGAGAGAGAATTAGGGAAACAAGAGCGGCCGAGAAACTGAATGTACGGCCGGCCAGCCATGAATAATTAGGGGAGGAGAAGCCGCAGAGCACACGCTGGGAGAAGCCCTTTGATGTGGTGGCGGCCGTGAAAAAATGCAATTAGGAGGGAGGGAGGGAGGCTGATGCGCGTGCTTGTTTGGTCACGTGATTCACGTGAACTCGAAGAAAAACGCACAGAAAAAAGCGAGTATTTTGAGCACTAGAAGTCTCTCCATTTTCCATTCCAACGGAATGGAAAAGGCGAGACCTAAAAAGGAAAATACACAACAAGGGACAACAAATAGGTAGAACACAGACACACATTTCTATTATTTGTGCGCCATATGTTTCTTTATGCCAATAGGTCATTCTCCAAAACGATAGAGAAATTTTTATTATTATTTATTTTTACTCACCCAAAAATGCTTGGGAGAAAGCCTCACCTCTTCCTGGCCACTGCTCAGGGTTGAAGGCCCAGCTCTAATTCGTGAAATAGAATAGTGGGTGTCTGGTTAGATCACATCCATACTAATGATTCACTGGCACAAAGTGCTAAAAACCTAGGCATTGTTTCTGAGTACATGACAGACAGCAACTGCAAGGGCTGCCGTGAGAGTGAGACACAGTTAGTAACAAATCTCTGATTCTAACAATATATCAATGTAAGACCAGTGAAAAAAAGCTCTTCAAGGCTGGCTGATAACGAACCAAGTTCATTTAGTAACAATAATACATAAGGAGCTCATCAAACTCCTCTTTGTAATTGTAATCCAACAGCCTATATGCTGATATCCAGAGCGCTCTCCTAAAAATGAAAATAGAGAAACGCTTCGCTGTGTAAAGCTGGAAAATGAGCGCTCTCCTAAGTAGGAAACCGCTTCGCTTTAGAGAGCTGCATGAGCTTGGCTGGCGTCGCTTCCTCACCTGTCCGTCGGTACCCCTGGACTGATCCTGAGCCGAGGGGGAGGTACCGACTGGATCGGGGAGGAAGTTAATATATGTTACATGGGACAATGGGGATGCTCCATAGTTGTAGGACCAGAGTGGAAACTGTATTATCAGCCAAATAGAATCGTTTTTACTTGACTGGAACAGGGAGGAAGTTAATAAGTGTTACATGGGCCAATGAGGATGCTCCATAGCTGTAGGACCAGAGTGGAAGCTGCAGTATCAGCCAATGGAATCGTTTTTGCTAAAACATGAAATGGAAACTGCATTATCAGCCAATGGAATCGTTTTTACTTGCCTGGAACAGGGAGGACGTTGATAAGTGTTAGACGGGCCAATGGGGAAGCTCCATAGCTGTAGGACCAGAGTGGAAACTGTATTATCAGCCAATGGAATCGTTTTTACTTGACTGGAACAGGGAGGAAGTTAATAAGTGTTACATGGGCAATGAGGATGCTCCATAGCTGTAGGACATGCCAGGTGAGTGTTCTAGAGGAAGGGAAATCCTTTAAAGTCATTTTCTCTCTGGATTTCGCTTCTCCTTTTGAAATTTGGGATCAGCAAGACTGTCCTGTTGTCACCAGGGATTTAAGTGGCAGTTTTTTTCAATATTATACACAACAAGCCATAGTTGCTGCTTATTTATCTATTGCAACTAGCAACCATTGACAAAGCCAATAGTCCTGCCTTGTTGCAGGTATGATGTTACTTGTTGTATCATATGTCTAGATGCAATGACAGAAACAACAAAATACAAGTTGGGCGGCACACTATGCTAAGCAAAGATTTATTAGTTTGTGTTTTTAAACCACGCCCTTAATTACACTGGCCACGCCCCTTTGAGAGACCCTCCAGTTTTTTCATTCCACTTAAAGCCCTGCCCTGCACAGCTAATCGAGCGCTACCCAGAATAGGCCTCCGCTTCTTACACATTCACCTGTCTCCTCACAGCGGATCTTAGTAGGTGCTAGATGCAATCCTTGTAGATGCTAGATTTTCATCTTCCTCACATTGACAAAAAACTACATAGGATAACTAAACTGAAATACAGCTAGTAGTATCTGAAAATGCTACACAGTGTTCTACAGGCGTCTGTCCTTGACTGTCACAGCCTGCTTCAGCAATGTTCACTATCACTGTTTGATCTATCGCTTTAGGTTTTCAGCATCAGAGAGCTAAAGCTTTATTCAGAAAGACCTTCGTTGATTGCAAACTAAGATGGGGCAACAACAGGACACAGCTGTCCACAATTTGAACCATATGTCTTATGTACTAAGCAGCCAAAGCTCACCTGAGCAGGGTATACACATGGGTTATGTAAAAGAATGAGCTATCTGACAAACGAGTGTTGCTGAGCCCTTGGCCTGTGAGTAGGACTGGGTGCTTTTGAACATTTAATGACGATATCAAATGACATTCTGAGTGGGCCCTTTCATTCCAATCACTTCGGACACCCCTACTTGGCAGGTATCATAATTCTGAGATTTGCGGCTCTCTCACACTCCCTCGTCTTCTCCTGGCGAATGCTGGTGGATTAAATTCGACGGATAAAAACATGCAGTACATTTTAATCAATTAGGTAAATGGCGCGGAAAAATTAGAAATCTGCATGAAATTCCTCATTTGCACCTGGAAGACGCATGGCCAGGGGTTTTTATCATACCTGATAAAACACCACCCCACATAATATCGAAAGACATTTACTGAGTGCATTTAACACCTCACACGACACCCTTGGAATCGGCACCTTACTTTTACAGGAAATCTAGCAAAGGAGAAATCGAAATTCTAAATGGATGTGAATAATGCACGGTTTTACTCAAGTTGCAGTAACATTTGATACGTAACCTGCTGTTCTCACTGCTGAGAGAGGCGTGTGAATCCCTTTAATAAGATAGCGCCTCCGCACACACTGAACAGAACAGGACTCCCTGGCTTTCCCGCGTGAACTCCCTGGTCACGAGTGGGCGTTCATCACAGCCGGCCCTTTCCTCTGACGCAGAGCCCAGGTGTTTGCACCTCACGAATTGCTTAGAGAGCTACCGAAACCTAGACAAGCAAACCAGGCTTGTCATGGAAAGGGATGTGTTACTACTCAGGGGAACCTTTCTGACGGCGTGGCGCGCATGGGAATATGGAAAGTTAAAGCATTGGTAGGTAACCAGGCCTTAATTAATCCAAGCAAAGCAAACCCTTCTTATCTTCAATGGTGTTCGTGTCTGTTCGAATGGAAATATGGAGCTGTCATATTTTTCAATAACAGCGTTCATTACGCTGTCTAAAGATAGGAGGCACTGGATCTTTTCGAGGGGTATTAGTTGGGAATACTCCGCTGAGGAGGATAGTGCAGTCTGTTGTGATACCACGCCGGAAGTGGCGTGTTCTCGCCATCAGTATTCCAGGCTCCCCCTTCACCAAAGACCTGACTCATGCTGCATCGTCATACTACACTTATATTAAAGCCATCTCTCAGTTATGGGAATACTGCATCGTCATAACTGCACTTATATTAAAGAGATCACTCAGTTATGGGAATACTGCATCGTCACGCTACATTTTTACTAAAGAGATCACTCATTTATGTGAATACTGCATCGCCATTACTGCACTTATATTAAAGAGATCACTTAGTTATGGAAATACTGCATCGTCATGCTACACTTTTATTAAAGAGATCACCCAGTTATGGGAATATTGCATCGTCATGCTACACTTTTAGTAAAGAGATCACTCAATTATGAGAAACTGCATCGTTATAACTGCACTTATATTAAAGAGATCACTCAGTTATGGGAATACTGTATCGTCATGCTACACTTTTATTAAAGAGATCACTCAGTTATGGTATTACTGCATCGTCATGCTGCACTTAAATGAAAGAGATCACTCAGTTATTGGAATACTGCATCGTCATAATTGCACTTACATTAAAGAGATCACTCAGTTATGGGAATACTGTATCGTCATGCTACACTTTTATTAAAGAGATCACTCAGTTATGGGATTACTGCATCGTCATAATTGCACTTATATTAAAGAGATCACTCAGTTATGGGAATACTGCATCGTCATGCTACACTTTTATTAAAGAGATTACTCAATTATGGGATTACTGCATCGGCATGCTACACTTATATTAAAGAGATCACACAGTATGGGATAATTCATTAAAAATAAATTTTTCAGTAAAACAAAAAACACTGGAAAACTACCCGAGGCATAATCCAATTGGACTGTAGATGACTAACATCCATGTTTTGAAACCCAAAATGGGTCTAATATTGCGTTCTTTGATGTCAGTGAATAATGCCTTTCACTGCCTGCCCCTGGCATGTCTGATTTTTTCTTATTACCTAATGCCTATAGTGTTTGGTAGACTTCTTCACACCCATTAATTGGGTAATTTAGCAGAAATCGGTAATGTTACAGTGTTTGCTTTTATTTCAAGTGTGATATGTGTAAGAAATTGGGTTATTTGTTGTGATGGATGTGAGCCCTTCTCAAGCGATAGGTCCACAATTGTATCTTTACTGGCAACCAAGTACCCTATTGGAGCACTTAACTCTCTCAGGGAAGTGAAGCAGAGCAGTCCAAGGCCTACTAAGGGGACTTGGTATAGGCTAGGAATCCCAATTCGCCTGAACACAACAGTACCTCTCAGTATATTATTATCCACTCATTTCCTTTTCTTTTAAAAAGTAAACATGCTTTTATTGTACACACACTATTAAATACCATGTATTCAATTACAAATATAAACATCAGAGTAGTTTCACATTTAACATTTAACATTTTACTCCTGTCAGCCCTGAACCCCTATAATCACAATAACCCCACCACATATACCAAATGCAACATTACAATATAAAGGGGGTGTCAGGGCAGCACTTTTTTTTACCCACATGTTACGATTCACACATTAAGCCCCGTTGAAATCAAAACCAATAGAGTCAATAACTCTATTCAAATGCATTCATTATAAGTATAAGGTTTGCATTGTCAATATGTTAAATAAAGAATTTCAATATAAAACAGCATGTCAGAGTCTTGCTTCACTCTCTATAGGCCACAAAATGCAGCCGTAGGACCAACCACAATGAATCCCTGCACTCCATAGACCAAGAGCAAAACAATTGGGGACTGCTGCCCCTCCTTCAGCCCTCCACAACACATGTAAAATGCATAGTTAATTAGCGGGCCAGGTGGTGAGCAGAGTGACCTCCGCCATGTTCTGTTCTTTTATTTCCTCTTTTGTTTTTGGGTGCCCCGGTCCCATCTGGGGCACTCACAACCTGATCCATTTCTTGGGGACCGCAGAAAAGACCCAAGGCCCCTGTGGCTCTGACAGCTCCCCGCATGTCCTCCCAGGCGGCGTGGAAGCTGGCACCATTCTCTGCTGCTGGGTAGGAGCAGCCTTTGTTCCTGGCTCCTGCCCATGGCGGAACCAGTCTTGATTCCCCTGCCCGCAATGAGTGCAGGAGGGAGGAAGAGGGCTGGCACAATCCACCACCAGAAATTGGCACTGTGAAGGAGCAACGTGCCCAGCCGGTTGTGTTTTCATCAGTCTCTGGGAACTAGAGCCCACGGGGCCCATGGAGGACTAAGCAATGCAATGATGTCTCTGGTTTTCTTCACAACAGCCCGCAGGGAGATAGGAGACTGAGGGCAGAAATTGTCCCCACGCACGCCCCTTCCCGAAAGGGAATTTTTTAAATAAAGATACGCTGACCCCCGGGCCCTGGCCCAGCCCGTGGGTAGTTGGGAAAATAGCAGCAGAGTGCCACAAACTTGGTTTTCGGGCTGCTTTCCTTTTTAAAAAGGTGAACCTCCAAATACACTTATTCCTGGCGCCATAGAGCTAATTTTCTTAACCGTGTGCTTGTTTTGTTCCTGGCAGTCAGCCCTAGCCACCAGGAGCATTTTTGTAGAGCCGCATACCTTACAGCAATCTGTAGGAGCTCATCATTTGATCCAATGCTGTCTCTTTCAATGATTTGCTTATGCTACCCACATTAATTATTGCTAATATCAGTGTGTACATATGATTATTAGTCCTCTCTAATAAGTCCTGTTCAGGAAGCAGTTTTTGTTTGGGTCTTGTTTGTCTCAAGGACAGTTAGGAAGTCCTTACTTGAGAAGCATTGCTCCTGTCTTTGAAAACATAGGAACCAGGTCCTACTGCAAGCTCACTGAATTGCCAAGTACCGCCATTATAGACTATGAGTCTTTGTAGGTAATGGAGGTGAAAGGTTAAGGCTTACTTTTGGGGTGGTGCGGAGTAGGACACCTAGTTTAGGCAGCACATGAATTAGCATGTGACTACAGCCAAACACAGTGTCTGTTTTTTAGCGTTTTAAGTGAGTTTAGTTCAATAACCGATTCAGAGTTTTGATGTTTGCAGCTTGTCTCAGGAACCCAAGATCAGTAGAAAATACCCAATATGCAGGAACATGGAAAACAATGCGCCCTGGGAGTCTGGGAACAGTAACCTCCTAATGAAAATGTGTAATCATGAAAAATGATCGTCATGGCGATTCCAGGTTTCAAAGCTCGTGCTGCCCCCAGTGACTACTGTTTAGGAATCGCCTGCGCACCAGTGGCATGCCAGGAAGCTCCTCTAAACGAAAGAGTCTCTATAAAACTTCCCACGGTGCACCGCCTGTTCAAGGCTCCCTCTGGGTCTAAGACCAATTTGTCGCCTTTGCATTGCAAAGTACACAGTTGCCTTGCAAGGGCCAATTTTGCCCTGAATTGTTTGAACAAGTCCCATTTTATTATTTGATAGGGGATCAAAACTTGTACACGGAATGGAACAGAGAGGTCTCTCTCGTGTTTATGCAGGAGCGGGTCACCTCTATTGAAATCTATTGCTTAGAAAAGCAGTTATAGAATGTATTTAGCCAGTGCTTAATTTGTAAAACAGTAAGAATCGGGGGCCAAAGTATTGCTCAGAAGCAACACCTTGCCCCAATATCAGGGGAGCTGAACATCAAGGCTGCAGAGTCTTGATTCCACATCTTGCCACTTTCATCCACCACCAGACACTCCCTGCATCTTTGTCTCACTATTGCTGGTTCTTTTTAATTCCTGCTTTCTTCCTCTATCACTCTTTTTCTCTTTCTTTTTCCTTCCCCCTTTTGTGTTGCTCTCTCTTTTGCTCTGAGTGAAAGTCTGATGAAGGAAAAATAAGTGCTGGCCCTCAAATATGAGTGCCAGTGGATCCCACCTGCAGCCACCGGCTTAAGTTAAGGACTGTGTTTAGGAAAATAAATGACCAGGCACCGACGTCATCTCTACCGTTATCAGCAATGTTTGTCTTCACCAGACTGAGTGGATTCTATGTGGCACCTGTTTTATTGGTGTGGATTTTTCTTCTTTTCTTAGTTCTCTAAATGTTCCTTAATCTTTAGCAGGGGAGTAAATCAATTACTGCTACCACTTGTAAATGTTAACACGTTAATATTCTGTATAGATAGCCAGTTCTGTAATGTAAAATACATATGTAATGTAAGCTGAATTTATAAAGCACACTGTCACCCCACGAGTATCCTGGCGCTATGAATACCATACATTCCCGTGTGCGCAAGTCCACCCATGCCAGATGAACGTTGTTAGAGCTGCAACTAAGTTACACTAGTCCCTGGGGAAAAGCCAAGTTTTCAGCTTTTTTCTGAATTCCAATAAATTCTCAGTCTGGCTGTGATTAGTCGGGAGTTCATTCCACAGCCGCAGAACTGAATGCTCTGCCACCAATCCTGTTTTTTTTAATCTGGTAGTGCTAACCAATTTTGCTGTGGCTGAGCGAAGATTTCTAGCTGCAGTATACCAGGTGAATTTGCCCTGCAGTGGTGTAGGTCCCATTCTATGTACTGCCTTAAAGACAACGCAGAGTGATTTGAATTGTATTCTCTGCAGAATCGGTATCCAATGGAGATCCTTCAGAGATAGGGACGCAGAGGACCTCCGCTGTCTTTTCAGAGCTAACTTGGCAGCTATTATTTGAATTCTCTGAAGTTTCACATAACATAACATAACACATGAAAGAATGTAACCCCTGTGGAAAGGTCTCTACTTTTCTTACTGTAGTATATTTATGACATCACTACTCACTGATATTAAGAAAATGACATCACTGCTTCAACTGTAATTATTTGGAGTATATGTCTATCTTTGGAAGCTTTTGTCAAGAGCCTTGGATGCCAAACTCAGTTCTTCACTGCTCCAACTTCAGTGAGTGTAGTGAGAAACGAGTGACTTCTCTGCACCTAAGCTGCTGATCTGACAGCCCAATTACTATATGACCACTGTGAAGGCTGATGTAAAATGCTTTTTACTATTGCAGCCTGTGCAGCAGCCCAGGAAAAGAGCCTCTGCACAAGCTGCAATAGTAAAAAGCATTTTGAAAACATCTATGCACTGTGTGCCAGGCACCCTTTAGTGCCTGGCACATGGTGCATGGATGTTTGGGAGACCTCCATAAAAAGGCTGTCGGAAACTGACATTCTAATCCCTACGGCAGGCATCACCTCCATTGTAGGGATTAAGCTCCAATCGCTGCCCGTATGGGCTCCTGAAGCCTATCTTTACCCCCTCCCAAATCGCTTTGACCGGCGCTGTTGTAATCCGGCGGTCAGACCGAAAACCTCGATGTCGGGCAAACCACCACAGACGGCCTGTTGGTGGCAGTCCACCCGACATCGCAATCTCGCTCTATACATTATACAGTGCTTCATTGACAACCATTAGAGTGAATATTGGATCTGAAATCCCTATATTTACTGCTCTTATTCCACAGTTGGGAAAAAAGTTTTTTTTCACAGTTGTGACATCATCGGGAAGCACATGCTTCCTTGGTCTTTTCCCTATCTTGTCTGTGTCTCCAGAGACCCAAGTTAAGAAGAGAAATGGCAGATGATGTCTCGCTGTTGCAGCCACCTTCTCTTGCCTCTCTTAGGTCTCCAAGACTTGAGCATTGCATATGAATGTAGGTATTGGGCAAAACTGGGGTAACACCAGCTGCTATCCCTATGTAATCCAGAGCTCTTCACAGACATATGTTCACAGGGAACTGTTGTCCAGGCTGACAAGCGGGCTCTCATAGAGTTACTAGTGTCAGCAGGACATTGGCTCTGTTGGAAAGCACGGCATCGGGTGAGAAGGGCATGATAAGAAAGTCAAGTCAAGTCAACAGCAAGCTTTATTCGGTTAAAAAAAAAATTAAACCATCAAAGCACAGTGCCACACAAAATTCATGAAGAAAATTCACTACATACATAGGATAATATTAATACCAACATACATATTTTGTAGTCATTAGAAAAAGACCGTTTAAAATAACTTGGCCCCTAAAGACACAATACTTGGCATTCGATATACAATTAAAAAGATTGTCACCCGCTGAATATGCATTTTAAAAATTACATAACAATAACATTTCATACCAATAAAAATTCCTTAATCATAAAGTCACCACAAGTGCAAAGGTAGAAAGCTCATATCATAGTAACTGCATCTTATTTCTTCTTGTAATTGCCCCTGTGATATAGCTAGCCACTCCAAAACATACCATCGGGGACCTCAAACATTGCAGATATATCAGGGCTGGCCTGACCTGTTCAAAGTCACAGCCCTTTAACAATGGCAATATGAATTTCTTGCGTATTAAGACATAAAAATCGCAAAAGAAAATCAAATGTAAGGTGTTCGTTTCTGGAAAGGGGCATGGACCAAGGGCCCCCTCCTTCGAGAAGCCTTTTGGGAAAGAAAGTAGCCCTGGGAGCATATTATACTTAAATCTTGCCAATACAAACAAATGAAATGGTTTGTTTATATACATTAAGTATGGCTGGATTCCTCTCCGAGTACTTAAAATTACAAAGCTTCTAACTGAGGGTTTGACCAGCTCACCTTGTTCCCTCGTTGACATAGACCTGTTTAGGAACTGTAGTTTAATGGCTTTAATAGCCACCTTGCTCAGCGCCCTTGGGTTTGTAAACAAGCCAAGGGCTCTGTCTAGGGACATACAATCCTGGATTATTTCTTGATTCAGATTGACCGGTTGCTTAGCCCAAATTCTTAGCCAGCCTAATAATGGAGCCACAGCAATCTGGTCTTGGATATAGCCAACTCCTAAGTCCTCATGTACAATAAAGTTAGCAGCGGAAACTGGGAGAGACAATAATTTCCGTAAAAAGATATTTTCTGCTACTTGTATTTCTCTAGCGTCTGTGTAGCCCCATACCTCACTCCCATATAAAGCCATGGGGACACACTTTGCATTGTAAATTTTCATAAGGGCTGGGAGTGGCTTAGAACCTATCCGCTTGGCGAACCCCAGGACAGCCCCCGTAGACCTGGCTAGACCATTCTTTTTTAACGTTCGCTGCGTCACCCATGACCTTCTATGATCATAAACTATCCCTAGATAGGGAAATGTTGGAACTTTGGTCAGTTCCAGGCCTTTACAGAAAAATGTTGCCTTTTTTGACCTTCTTCCCACCTATCGTCATTGAGTGGGACTTCTTAAAATTAGTTATAAGATCAAGAAAATCCATAAAACTAATAAAACGATCTAAAAGCAATTGCAGTCCTCTCGCAGTTCTGGCCACCAAGACAGCGTCGTCAGCATATAACAGTGCTGGAATTCTTTTGGAGCCTACCCTTGGGATGTCTTCACAAGATGTTATTAATGCATCGCCCAAATTATTTATATAAAGTGAAAACAACAGAGGGGCAAGGATACATCCTTGCCTTACTCCAAATTTGACGGGCCATGCTTCATTTAAGCTCCCATTTTCATTGTAACGAACTGCAGCTGTGTTATTCTCATGTATTTCAGCCAGGAAGGATATCAAGGCGGGATCAAGCCCAATGTCGGAAAGAGATGCCCATAACTTTTGCCTATTTACAAGGTTGAAAGCAGTTGAGAGATCCATAAAAGCCAAATGGATATCCCCCTGCCTTGCGACTGTGTACTTTCCTAGAACCAAATGTAAATTCAGACATTGGCCCACCGTGCTTTTCCCCTGCTGAAACGATACTGCAAGTCAGAGACAATGCCATTATCGTCCAGCCATTCTGTCAACCGTGCTAAAACAACTTTCCCCATTATTTTCGCAGCAGAGTCCAAGGGTGAGATTGGCCTGTAACAGGACGGATCTTCTCTTGAGCCCTTTTTAGGTTTCGGCCTGGCTGTAGCACTGCAAAGCAGTGCTCCGCCCAGGGCGAAAACTTATGTCCTACAGTATGGGGCTTCGTCCCGCCTCTGTCTTCCATTGGCTAGCTCCATAAATGGAGGCTAGCCATTGAAAAAGATTGGCTGTCAGTCACTATTTCCCCGTCGGAACGCGATTCGGGGGCGTTTCCGTGTCTTTTTTTAAGTCCCGCCCCCCACACCCTCCCTCTGGCCATCCCGTTGTCCATGCCTTCTCCCTCCCGCCCGCCCACTGCCAGTGCCTCCTCCCTCCCGCCCAACCACTGTCCGTGCCTCCTCCCTCCCGCCCCCCACTGTCCGTGGCCTTTTTTTTATATTACTGCAGTATAGTTGTGTGCAGCTGAGCCAAGTGCGGCATCAGCAGAGGGCTGAGCGCAGTGATTAGCGTAGGTTTTCTTTGATGTTTTGCCATTTTTGTATCCATTCGTGTACATATTCTCCTGTTTTCAAAACTATTGAAATCACCTCTACCGGCCGGGGTGGAAGCTTTCACATTCTGCTCTGCTTCCCTGTCACCTCTTTCTGCATGGTGAAATAGCAGCCGCTTTACCGCTTGCAGCATGGGGGGTGATGATTATGGGGGGTCTGAGCTAGGTGTTACTGGTGAAGAGGAAGGGCGGGACGAGGGCTAGAGTGACCTTCCAGCACCCTCACACGTAAAGGAATGCGTTGCCCTTTAGTTTCCTTCCCAGTAGGACAGTGTGTTTGCTCGGCGGCTTGTCACTATCGTGTTCGGCAACAAAAGCACTGCGCATCTCTGGCAGCTGTGTGTGTGGAGGGCTTGTGATGCACGGATGTGAACATGAAGAGGGTGTGTGTGACACACACTGCGTGTGCGGTGCTTCCCACTGTACGGTCTGTGTTAAACACAATGTAGGAACTTGGGGCAGTCTTGCTTCTAAACATGGACAGAATGCCAAGGCATGTCAGAGAAACCATGCCCGCCCCCTGCCCTCTGTCCCGCCCTGCCTCTCTATGCATCTCTACAGCGTCCCCGTGAGGGCTGCAGGGACACAGGCCGTGGTGTCAGCCCCCTTGCCCAAGAGAGGGCTTGCAGACCGAAAATGAACCCAAAACGTGGAAACGGGGCAAAAGGCATCATGTGGCCTTGTTTGCCGTCTTTTTTTCTGGATTTCTTCCTATTTTTGAGTAGCTTCATGTAAAATGGTGCGATTTTTTTAAATCCTGCCCCCAAATAAATATTTTCAGTCGCAAATTAAGTTTACTTTTCCCTATTGGAGCTCGCAGATGTTAAACATATCTGGGAGGGGGGCAGAGAGTCAGAGAGTCCTGTGCAAGAAACTGAACGGCGGTGTTTGGCGCATTAGGGCAGCCACAACCTTGTAGTGCAGCAGAGGAGACACATTTTTGGATGCAGAGGGAAAGAAAATTACCCACCACAGGGGTTTCTCATTCTCGGAGCATACCATCTCCTCGTGGCAAATGTCTTAGAACGTTTGGAGATAGAGAATACTTAATTCGTCGTTGAGAATTGTTGAAGTTTTTCTGTCCTTATTAGGAGTAAAAGGCAGCAAACACACATCATTGGTGTTTTTTGAAAAAATGTGGTGTCTACTCGTTGTAGGTGCCCCCAGTATCTCTCAAATGCCCCAACTATCTTTTCCAACCCCTTTAATGGGAGAACTTGACACAGACAACTGCTTGGGCGCCAATGTAGTATATACACATTTGTGTTAAATAGTCAACATGCATAATGTTTTTTTCCTACAAGATTTAGTATTCTGTTGTTTGTCTAAAGACAAACCCCGAAGGTCGCAAAGCCATGTTATCAATGGATTTGCAACAAAAAAGGCTATTATCTGTGTCACGTTGACACTTAACACAAGGCTACCAGGCTTGAGTAGTGCAAAAATCAACTTACTCTACTTCTGCCTGTTAGGAAACTGAGTCATTGAATACCAGTGAACTCTCTATCCGCTGCCTTGCTGGAGGGGGTGAGTGGGGCAGCATGTCAGTGCAGCATTATTTGTGACATTACTTAGTTGTTCTAAGTATTAAAGTGCATGCTGGGTGGTGAAAAATAATAGTATGCGAGTGAGGGGGAGCAGCATTCCAGTTGGCTAGGAAAGAAAGCTTCCCTCAGTGCACGTCCTGTTTTATTTCCCGGAGGTGCACTTGGGAGGACCATATCCTGCAGATTTGGCTGGGCAGCTTGGGTGAGGCATACCAGTCCTTGGGTGGAGACGCTGCCGCACAAGGACCACTTGCCCTGTTCCTCCTTCTTCCAGTGGCCCTTCTATGACATCACCACACATCGCAGAAGTGGTGGGTTTGGACTGAGGGAGAGGAAAGGGGGACCAGGATGCGTTCTAATTGCAGATGGTGGGCCCTACGATGATTCTTCTGTCATTGCACACAGC
Organism: Lissotriton vulgaris; assembly: GCF_964263255.1. Classification (NCBI taxonomy): domain Eukaryota; kingdom Metazoa; phylum Chordata; class Amphibia; order Caudata; family Salamandridae; genus Lissotriton; species Lissotriton vulgaris. Next base: position 1,296,742,653 of record NC_141695.1, on the reverse strand, counting down.
TGGGACTGGAGCTCAGCTAAATTCAGTGGTTGAAGTGAGGGAAGGCTAATGGGACCCCAAATATGCTGACCCCACCCCTATTTCACTCATCATAGTTCCCATACTTTTTTAGGCATCTCAACCACTTGACGGGGAGGTAGAGGTAGGGACAAGCTTTGTTGTGGTTTCAAAGGATGCACAGTCTCTGGGCGAGGGATGCAGAGCGAAGGTCCCTGGATGGTTGGTGGAATTTCAGGCGATGGTTGATGTCTTCTGGTCCTATGTCGTGGACGGCTTTGTAGGCGTGGGTTAATATCTTGAATTGGCTTCTTTTCTGTACGGGAAGTCAGTGGAGGTTCCTAAAGTGTGAGATGCTGTTGGTCTGTTTGGGCAGGTTGAGGAGGAGTCTTGACGCTGAGTTCTGTATCGTCTGCAGTCTCCATCAGTTCAGTGGTGGTTCTTGCTTGCGTACAGTGCCTTTCCATAGTCCAGCTGGCTGGTGAATAGTGCTTGAGTGACGGTTTTACTCATGCCAGTGGGGTGCCATTTGAAGATTCTTCAGGTCTTGTAGGGAGTGTGGAAGCAGACAGAATATACTGCATTGATCTGTCGTTTCATGGCGAGTTTGCTGTCCAGGATGATGTGATAGCATGGTTGCATGCATGGTCTGTCGATGTGAGTCTGAGTTCGGCGGGCCACCAGGTGTCATTCTGGGGGGTGTTGCCTAAGATAGCACGTCAGCCTTGTCATTGCTGAGCTTCAGACGTTTGGCCTATATCCAGTCGGCGACATTTTTCATGCAGTTGTAGAAATTGGTCTTCATGGTGGGGAAGTCTGCTGAGAGCCAAAGTACGGCATAGGATATGATGTTGAGATAGTAGGTTCTGATGAGGTCGGCTAGAGGTATTGTGTAGGTGTTGAAGAGGATGGGTACTTCATGGACATGAGGTGAGCTTTTGTATAGTATGCTCTTGTAGACCAGGTGAACTGATGATGTTATATCTATGACTTGACATAGTGCATAGTACGTTGTGTACACAACCTCTTTGTATATATCCACATAGGTGTGGCCAGCTCTTGTATTTATACATGCGGTTAACTGCTGTACAACGTGTGTATTTTCTGTTCTGGTGTGTTACCTTTAAGTAAGAGTGAGTTCTCTGCAGCATATTACTGTACATAGAATGAACTGATTTATATTATTGTTCAGTAGATGGAGCCTAGATTTGTATATTACCCTGCAGGTGTTTCGTATTGGGACTAGTTTGTAGAATGTACATATTTGAGTAGGTGTATATAGGGGCGTAGGTTTGTGGACTTGTTTGCGGTATGACCAAGAACCCCCCTTGGGCCTGTTAGGCCTAATTCAGGTCTGCTATGTCTGTTTGTTCTTCTTGTAGTCCTGAATTATAGTGGTTGGCTTAACAAAAAGGTAGCTCATCTTCATCCGTAGAAGTACTCATGAAATGGATAAAAATGTTCTACTTTTTGGAATTTACTAATATTGTCCGTAGTAGTCTTGGAAAGCTGCACCAGGCTTAGGCTTCCAGGCATAATACTGGCAATTGAACACTGAAACGTGATGGGGAAAAAAGGCGTGCAAATAGTCTATCTACTGGCAATCAGTCAAGCCGGTATCCCGAACCATTTTTTTTTCACCCACCATGCCTCACAAAATAGAGGGCCTGATTTAGAGGTTGACAGACAGAGTAAAGGGAGACAGTGTGGCAAAGGACTTCACGTCTCGTTTCCTATTGTTACTCCACCTGCCAAATTTAGAAATGTTCACTTGCTCGGTCGACATCTCTATATATTGACAGGAGCCGCCATCATGTCAGTTACTGACGATGTAGCTAAAGTTTGACGGACAGCTCTATCAAACATGACATCCAACCGTCAATCTTTTCCACAGTCTAAAAATTTCTAAAACAAACTCTCATTGCAAGGTTTTATTTTTCAGAAGAAACAACCTAATAACCTCCCCCACACCTTGCGTGTTCTCTCACAGTGTGTGGCGGGGTCTTTTTTTATTTTTTTACTGTCCCTCACATCTAGTTTGGCGGTGACAAGACGGTGGGGGGGGGGGGGGAAGTAATCCGACTGCCCATTCTGAATAGGGCAGACGGTCGGTTGGCTTACCTCCAACAGCCCCTACTCTGTTGGGTCATTGGAGGAAGTTTTACACCATCTGAATACATTTTAATCTTGTCAGCGAAAACTTGCAGTCCACCAACTCAAAATTGGGTTGGCAGACATTGGGTTTTGTGGACAGGGTATTGGGTCGCCGTTGGAATGGAGTACTTGTCAGCCGCAGAGGTCCTTCTAATGCAACCCAGTGCTGACCCTTCTACTTATGGCAACAGTCCATCCTGAACCTTTAGTCTCGTCCATTCACCCTATAGCCCAATTTTTTTTCCCAAGTTGGGAATTTGAGCTCAGCAAACTCCCTGATTAAGCTACGTCCCTGAGTGTAAATCTGAACTATATATTTGTAATGAGCTGGCTTATATGATGTCTTCAGTAAAACAAGACAAATATTCAGAATACATTAAGCTATCGCACAAAAGGTCAATACTGGAAACTGTTCTAAATTTCCTGTAAAACAGATCTTCTTATATATGTGGGTATACATTGTGAGATTAACTAGCATACTGCATATTCCGCTGTGACAGGAGCTAGCGTATACTAAGCACATCTACGTATGGGTGATTTATTTTAACATATATCCATGTAGTTGAGATACTTGATGAGTTGGTATTTAGGGGGTCCTAGCATATCAGGTTAGTTGGTGTGTAGATTATATCCATGTTGGTAGCCTATGTATGTGCAGTGTGTGGGGGGCTCTGTGTGGGTGTGTGTGGGGGGGCTCCGTGTGGGTGTGTGTGGGGGGGCTCTGTGTGGGGTGGGCTCTCTGTGGGTTTGTGTGTGGCATTTGTGAGAGATTAAGCTATTGGCAAGGACAATGCCATTTATTTATCTGTTTTCAAAACCAACACATAAATAAAAATGTTGTCATTTACAATGCCAATAGCTCTAACATTTGCAAAGGCGAAACCGTTGCATTGTAAATGCTTGTTAAATATTGGGACTATGACTGCTTTGCCCCACGTTCTTGGGAACCCTGCCTTGGTGGAAGCATTAAAAACTCTAGTTAAAATCTTTGCCCACACATTTGGATCGGCCCTATACACATCCGCCGGAACCCCAGCTCAGTTTTCCGTGACTTGATTGCGTTTTTGTAGTTCCTCCTAGCTTTGGCGATACTAGTTAGATCCATTGCAGGGGCCTTCAAGACCACCATTAAGGCGTTATGTGCAGTAATGCACATTTGGTCAAACCAGTTTTTTAGTTTCTTGGGCCGTGGTTTGCCTCGCCGAGTCAAGTTAGCCGCTATTTGGTTTGTGATGCGGTCAAAGGCACCTAGGATTTCTGTAGATTCCACTCCCGGATCTGAACAGAGACTAAAGTCTTCTCGGTTACTATCATATAGGCTACCAAGAAAGTCAACCGGAGTAATAACCTCCCATCTCAACCTTCGTCCTTGGGAGTTAGTAACTATATTAGTATTTGTGATAGGGGCCAAAGGCATCTCAAATATGAGGGCCTCGATTTCGAGTACCATCTTGAGGGGGTTATGGTCGCTCATCCCAACCTGCCTAACTTCAAGATAACCAATATGGTCCATTAAGGGGCATGACACTAAAATATAATCAATAATGCTGTCGTGTCCTTGACCTATATAAGTTGGGGACGGATTTAAGGAATTTGATTGTTCAGTGCAAGACAAATAATGGGCAGCTAAAAGACTCTCTAAGTACAGACCGCTTCTCGTGTGCTCAAAATGGATGAGCCCCTGCGAGGCGAGTTCCTGCTCCGTGCTTTGCAAGCAGTTTAAGTGACAACCATGAAAATTAAAATCACCAAGGATTATAACATAGTATGGAGCTTCATTACTTATTTCAAAATCATCTAAAAAAGTACTCAGTGATTTCAGGTGCTCTAATTCGTCTTCCCTAGTGAAAGAGTTATAAAAATGTATAACCAATAAGGTTAGAAGGCTTTTTTTACTCTCCAACTTAACAGCTAGGATGTGAGGAGAATTGGACACCACCAGCAGAAGTCAAGTTAGGTGGCAGGACATCAGACATTTTGAATGTTTATGTTTTGGGGGAAGGTTCTAGGTAATGCTGTGGCAGGACACCAGGGGCCCTATTATAGATAAGGTGCACTTTCCCTGTTTGTGCCCAGCGCACCTTAAAATAGGTGGGCACAAGCGCCTGTTTGCGCCCCGGGGCCCTTTGTGTAATACAGCCCCAGGTGTATCTTGTATGAACATTTCAGGAGATGGCAGTAATGTAGAGCGTAGTGAGGGAGGATGCCAGGATTTTTTATTATTTGGGTGGGGCAAGGAAGCAGTGGCTAGAGTGCTGGAGTTGGTAGCTAGACATGAATTATTCTTTTTAATTCACATCTAGCATGGGGTTATTGCATGTTGTGAATGGTTCCCCCTTAACTCCTCTACCACTGTGCTGCGGATATGAGCAGGGGCACAGGCTATGTAGAGGTCATTCTTAATATTACATTGAAGATTGGTAACTATGAATAAAGCAGATTGTTTTTTTACATTGTTCTGCAGAGTAATGCATACCATTCACATATTTTATTTATTTCAAACACTTGGGGATGTATATACAATTATAGATGGGTATTTTTTTAACTAAGGTGATCTTAGTACTGTTCCTTCTGAAGTGCACGCTGGGCAGCTGCCCAAGCTGGAATTGCTTTCCTTAAAAAGTGACCATTAGCAACGCACATCACAAAGGATCATCCTGCTGACCAGGAGTATATCGTAGCCACTAACAAACAAAAGACCCAGGCAGCATAAACACAGAAAGCAAGCTTTTTGTTTTTTTCTCCAAATGTTAGCAATATATTGCCAACATTGTCTTATTGCCTATACATTCCCTTACTTTACAATCTGTTTCTTCTATTGGTAACTGCTTCCAATACAAAGTGGTGGGGCAATAAAGGGGAAATAGTATATTTTTTAAAGGACTTACATGCCGCTTCTGCTGCCATGGTCCAGGTCCTTCCACAAGCGCAGTCCAAAGGCCACATTGAGCAGACTCCCAGCCTCCCCACCCAATCCATATGCTGCTCCCATGCTATTACCCAGCATGAGAGAAGCCCTGGGATTGGTCTGAGTGGGCTTGACTGACTCTCGCTCAGGGAAAGGGAGCCTGTGCCTCTTCTCCACCGGCTTTGCAACACAGCAGGGTTGGAGAAATGTAAGTGCGCATGTCGGTTTGGCTGTCCTAAAACAGCCAGCCAAACCGACGTGCACTTACAGTGCCCAACTCTCCTCCTCCCTGCTGCTGTCCATAGAGGATAAACTGAGTTGCCCTACCCTAGACTCGGGCTACTCGGCTCAAACAGTGAAAAATAAAAGGTGTGCGCGGAAGATGGTTATGGCGTTCAGTGAGGCAGTGGGAACCTCGAATAAGATCCTTAAGTGATTTTGACCAGACGGAGAGAGCGAGACTCAATCAATCAGTCAATCAATCAATCACAGCATTTGTAAAGCGCGCTACTCACCCGGGAGGGTCTCAAGGCGCTGGGGGAGAGGGGTAAGTTACTGCTCGAACAGCCAGGTCTTGAGCTGCTTCCTGAAGGAGAGATGGTCTTGGGTTCGCCGTAGATGGGTGGGGAGGGAGTTCCAAGTCTTGGCTGCCAGGTAGGTGAAGGATCTTCCTCCGGCGGTGGTTCTGCGGATGCGTGGTACGGTGGCGAGGGCGTGGCTGGTCGATCGTAGCTGGCGGGTGGGCCTGTAGAAGGTCAGGCGGTCGTTGAGGTACTTGGGACCCAGGTCGTGGAGAGCCTTGTGTGCGTGGGTGAGGAGTCTGAACGTGATTCTCTTGCTGACGGGGAGCCAGTGCAGGTCTCTCAGGTGTCCGGTGATGTGGCTGTGTCGGGGGATGTCCAGGATGAGTCGCGCGGAGGCGTTCTGGATACGTTGGAGTCTTTTTTGAAGTTTGGCTGTGGTTCGGGCTTAGAGGGTGTTCCCGTAGTCCAGTCGGCTGGTGACGAGTGCCTGGGTGACGGTCTTCCTGGTTTCAGTGGGGATCCATCTGAAGATCTTGCTGAGCATGCGCAGGGTGTTGAAGCATGAGGATGAGACGGCGTTGACTTGTCTGGTCATCGACAGGGAGGAGTCCAGGATGAAGCCTAGGTTGCGTGCGTGGTCCGTTGGTTTGGGAGCGGTGCCCAGGGCCGGGGGCCACCAGGAGTCGTCCCAGGTGGAGGGTGATGATCCCAGGATGAGGACTTCCGTCTTGTCTGAGTTCAGTTTAAGGCGGCTGTTCTTCATCCAGTCGGCGACGTCTTTCATCCCTTCGTGTAGGTTGGCTCTGGCGGTGGTGAGGTCGTTGGTGAGGGAGAGGATCAGCTGGGTGTCGTCGGCGTAGGAGATGATGTTGAGGTTGTGTTGGCGTGCAATGGCTGTGAGGGGGCTCATGTAGACGTTGAAGAGGGTTGGACTGAGTGAAGATCCTTGTGGTACGCCGCAGATGACTTCGGTGGCCTCGGGTCTGAACGGAGGGAGGCGGACTCTCTGGGTCCTTCCGGCGAGGAACAAGATGATCCACTCCAGTGCTTTCTCTCGGATTCCGATGTTGCTGAGGCGCTTCACTAGGGTGCGGTGGCAGACAGCGTTGAATGGCGCAGAGAGGTCCAGGAGAAGGAGGGCCGCTGTTTCCCTGTTGTTGATCAGGGTTCTGATGTCATCGGTGGCTGCGATGAGGGCGGTCTCGGTGCTGTGGTTGGCCCGGAACCCGGACTGCGAGGGGTCGAAGGATCCGTTCATCTCGAGGAAGGCGGCAAGCTGTCTGTTGATGGTCTTCTCGATGACTTTGGCCGGAAAAGGAAAGAGCGAGATGGGACGGCAGTTCTTGAGGTCGGTGGGGTCCGCCGTTGGTTTCTTCAGGAGGGCGGTCAGCTCGGCGTGCTTCCAGCTCTCCGGGAAGGTGGCGGTGTGGAAGGAGGAGTTGATGATGTCTCGGAGATGGGGTGCGATGATGGCGTCGGCTTTGTTGAAGGCGTGGTGTGGGCATGGGTCGGTTGGTGATCCGGAGTGGATGGAGTTCATTGTGCGGGTGGTGTCTTCGGTGCTGATCGGGGTTCAGTTGCAGAGGGTGGTGGTGGCGGGCGTCAGTTCGGTGGTAGGGTGCGTGGTCTGTGCGTCAAAGCTGTTGTGTATGTCGGCGATCTTGCGGTGGAAGAACGAGGCGAGTGAGTTGCAGAGGTCTTGCGAGGGAGTGATGTCGTTATTTCCGGCGCTGGGGTTGAAGAACTCTTTGACGATGCTGAAGAGTTCCTTGCTGTCGTGGGCGTTGTTGTCCAGTCGTTCTTTGAGTGCCGTCTTCTTTGTTGCGCGGATCAGCTGGTGGTGTTTGCGGGTGGCGTGCTTGAGGGCGGTCCTGTTGTCTGTGGTCTGGTCGAGCCGCCAGGCTTTCTCGAGGGTGCGGCAGTTCTTCTTGGATTCCTTGAGTGCATCGGTGAACCAGGGGGTTTCTTTGCTGCCGGGTCTGCTGGGAGGTTTCTTTAGTGGTGCGAGGTCATTGGCGCAGGCGGTCAGCCACTTGGTGAGGTTGCGTGCTGCTTCGTTGTGCTGGTGGGAGTGTTCTGGTTGAGGGAGGCGGTGAGCTGTTCGGCGATGATCTTGCTCCAGCTTCGGCGGGGAACCTGTTGCGGGTGGTGGTGAGTCGTAGTTCTTCTGAAGCTGAAGTGGACGCAGCTGTGGTCGGTCCAATGGAGTCCGGTGGCGTGGCTGAAGGAGATGTGCTTGCTGGATGAGAAGACGGGGTCAAGCGTATGTCCGGCGTAGTGGGTGGGGGTGTTCACCAGTTGCTTGAGTCCGAGGTTGTCCAGCAGGGCGGTGGTGTTTTTGTCGTTGTTGTTCTCCAGGTGGAAGTTGAGGTCCCCTAGGAGGATGTAGTCGGCCGAGGGAAGGGCGTGCGGGCTGATGAAGTCTGCGATGTCTTCGCTGAATTGCGTGCGTGGTCCCGTGGACTCGTATTTTGAATAGTGGAAGTATATTAACTCTTGACTCTTCGAGCAACCCACAAAGGTGAATTCATTCTCAAGGGGATAAACTATTACAAAGACAGCCTATTATTGGCAGGAAGTTTGACCCCTTATCTGAGATTCCAATATGAACGCATATAGAAGTTTTGTACATATAATTGTTGATCGGAAGCCCTAGTCCTGATGAGGCCTGCAAAATGATGGGCTGAAACGCGTCGACATTATTTTCGAGGACACCCAATGAACTGAAATACACAAACAATTATAATAGCAGTTGTAAAAATAGAAGGATAGAATTGTTGACCTTGAACACTGCTTGTATAGGGTGATCTTATATTGAAGGAATGCTCGGTTGAAGTCTATGGTAGAGCATCCGGTACGATTAACATGGGCTACGAGAAACAATAAGTGAAGTTATAACTTTTTGTTTCCATCTTGAGTTATGGTGAAAAGATAAATGGTTGTAATTGTTTGTAAATGTTCGTGTATATATGTAAATGTCATTCTCGTATGCATTTTGAATAATAGTCGGATATAAATAGAAAAAGCAAAGTGATAATAAAAGATACACTTGCGAATAAGTAAAGAATTGTTTTTGAGGCAACATTTGGCGAGTGACTAAAACCAGAAGATTAGTTTCAATATCATTAATTAGCTGGGATAGGTAATTAAAAAACCTGTCCGACCTCGTTTTGTTTTAATTTGTCCCGAGGCATTGTTATGTTTTGTTGTATTATGGTTATACCCCGATGCCTATAGGGTTATATAGGGAATCCCCTGTTGAAATATATACCCATGTGTTACAATGATAAAAGTAATTTGTAATGTAAGTAGATCCAATAGCCGTAGATGTTCTTAAAAAGGTGTTTATTAGTTAAAAGTTGGTAAACAGGAAGGCCCCACCGGGAGCAGCATCCAGCTGCTCAGCCCCACTCATTCAAACTGATCACACATTCAAACCATGCATACACGAACATTCTAATGACATCACACACACACAGGCTGAGCAGCAGGGAAAGAGATGATCAGAATATAACAAATTTCCCTCTTTTAAAACAATGAACACAAAAGAAAGCAAGAGAAAATAAATACAGTATGCCCTGACGATGGCAAGGTCAGGAAAGCAAGAGAAAATAAATACAGTATGCCCTGACGATGACAAGGTCAGGATTTCAAATAAGCAGTCAACACAAATAAATGAATGACTGCAAATAAAAATTATGAAATAGCAATATAGCATAATATAAGAATTGTTGCATAAAACACAAAAAGAGGAATAATATCCTCTCGCACAACACCAATGCAAAATCACATAACCACCATCCCCCATCACAAACCAAACCCAAAATATCACAAATCATGCCAGTTGGCCGGACTGTCACAAAAAGCAATAAACAGGGAGCCCAACTAAGTAAAATGCACGGGGTATATGACTTCGCAACGGCACTCTGTATAAATGAACACCTCTAAATGAATAGAGCACTTACGTGGTTCAACCAAATAAATCATGTATAAAACTGAGCATTAACAGAACTGAGGACTCTGCAGCCCCATATAATTCAATCTGAAACAGATGGAGCGCCTCAAACAATGAGCACCTATGTGGCTCCGTAAAATATGCATACTAAAAATCCAAACTGGAGAACTAATCTTCAGAAAATACACACTAGAATTGAACACCTCAAAACATTTGAGCACCTAAAGTGGTTCAAAACAATAAAAGGAACATGTAGTCCCTGCACGACTCCTCACAGTAAAAATGTGAACTCCCTCTATTAGAATAGAGCACTAAGAAAAAGTGGTTCACCAAAACATCCAGCATAAATAAATCTCACCACTTACCAAAAGTAGTTCCAAAACATATATCAGTATCACACGCTCCAAGTAATAATCACTAGAAATAAATTAAATCGAGCATCGCATCTCAAATTGCGCACTTATATGGCTCAACCAATTAAAGCAAATACAATAAAGAATGAACACCTCAAATAAATTGAGCACATATGTGGTTCATTACCATAAAGAAAAATCTAACATTTCCACGACTCAGCATAGTGAAACATGAACACTAAAATCAACACTTAAAGAAATTAAATGAGCACCTGAACAAAGGTTTCAGTACATAAGTAGCTCAATTCAGTAAACATAAATTAATCCATTAAAATAACAGTAAAGGAGCACTTGAATAAACATCTCAGCACATAAACAGTTCCACGCAGTAAAAGTAAATAAATCAGTCACTCTGAACACAAACATGTAAATCAATACACATGTGTTTAGCAAATAATTCAAAATAAGAAACGAAAACAATAAAAGTAGTCACGCTGTCACGATAATGCTGTAAGACCTGAGCTTGGCAAAAAAATAAATTGACATAATAAATGTAGTCACCGTTGACTCAATGTGCAGCTCCACTTCTTAAAGTCTGTGTAATTACTTCTCCACAAAACATCGCTGCCATGTTGATACAGATGGTGAGTTACGATGTTTTCTCAGAACACTTCACAGTTCCGGGTAGGTGTCAGACACACGTAATAACGCAGTGCGTCTCTTCTGGTTTACGACTTTCCTGTCATCATTGCGTGATGACTCATCATTCACAGCCTGCTCAAACTACGCTCCGGAATGCGGGGACTCTGACTCTGACACAACAAAGCTGAAAGATTCCTTCAGGATGGATGTCGGCTGCCACTCAGAAGATCACGTCACAGGTAATCACTTTCAAATTAAAACAAAATGGAAATGTGCCCTTGCTTTTGCCGAGGATCACACATGAAACCGTTTGAAACACAGGCACTTGAGGCACAGTAAAAGTGAAATAAAATGCGGTCCAGAGAATCATAAACATTCCGATTAAAATGTCCAGGTCTCTTCTTGTTTGACACCATCGATGCTGTGCAAGCAGGCAAGTTTAAGTCACAAAGTATTTAAAATATTCAGAATAAATAGTGTGTAGGCAGGCAGGTTTCAAGCCATTCGCGCCACACACATGTCTTCTAGGTACAAACTTTAATGTTTTAAAAAATCAGAAACCGGAAACATGCACAGATGGTCACAGAAAACGCTGAACAATTGCTCTCACAGTGAAGAGGTTCAAGGTCACGTGAAAAACCAGTACGTAACATCATCAATCCATGTCCTTAAATTTGACACAGCAGTGTGTACCTTGTGAAGGACGGGCTGCATTGCGGTTACACTCTGCCCTACCTGCTGATTACCGAGACCCGGACCAGGACCCGAACCCACGCCTCGCGGCTCCCGCTTCGCAGGCGCCGCTCGTTTCCTTGGGTCTTTACCAGCATCAGCAACAGCGAATTGAGGCCAGGAGCCATAATCCATCAAAGGCTCTCCGTGGGACTGCGAGGACCAGCGGGCAGTGCGCTAACCTGCCACAGCTGGTCCTCTTCCCGCCGCCTCCTCCCTGTGTGTTGAAAGCGGGGGCTGGACTTGTGCTTTGTGTGTACCTTGTGAAGGACGGGCTGCATTGCGGTTACACTCTGCCCTACCTGCTGATTACCGAGACCCGGACCAGGACCCAAGCCCACGCCTCGCGGCTCCCGCTTCGCGGGCGCCGCTCGTTTCCTTGGGTCTTTACCAGCATCAGCAACAGCGAATTGAGGCCAGAAGCCATAATCCATCAAAGGCTCTCCGTGGGACTGCGAGGACCAGCGGGCAGTGCGCTAACCTGCCACAGCTGGTCCTCTTCCCGCCGCCTCCTTCCTGTGTGTTGAAAGCAGGGGCTGGACTTGTGCTTTGTGTGTACCTTGTGAAGGGCGGGCTGTATTGCGGTTACACTCTGCCCCACCTGCTGATTACCGAGACCCGGACCAGGACCCGAACCCACGCCTCGCGGCTCCCGCTTCGCGGGCGCCGCTCATTTCCTTTGGTCTTTACCGGCATCAGCAACAGCGAATTGAGGCCAGGAGCCATAATCCATCAAAGGCTCTCCGTGGGACTGCGAGGACCAGCGGGCAGTGCGCTAACCTGCCACAGCTGGTCCTCTTCCCGCCGCCTCCTCCCTTGGTGTTGAAAGCGGGGGCTGGACTTGTGCTTTGTGTGTACCTTGTGAAGGACGGGCTGCATTGCGGTTACACTATGCCCTACCTGCTGATTACCGAGACCCGGACCAGGACCCGAACCCACGCCTCGTGGCTCCCGCTTCGCGGGCGCCACTCGTTTCCTTGGGTCTTTACCAGCATCAGCAACAGCGAATTGAGGCCAGGAGCCATAATCCATCAAAGGCTCTCCGTGGGACTGCGAGGACCAGCGGGCAGTGCGCTAACCTGCCACAGCTGGCCCTCTTCCCGCCGCCTCCTCCCTGTGTGTTGAAAGCGGGGTTGTGGTCTCTCCTAAAGGAACTATATTGCAGGACCTTCATTCCCGGCCCGCGGGACGCGCGCGGACGCGCACAGGCGAAGACCGGACCAAGAGCAGGCCCGTTTGTGCCCGTTCATGACCAGTAGTGACCGGACCGGGCCACCCCTCCAACAATTTTGTATCCACCTGCCACCTGGACCATGGCTGGACGGGAAGCACGGAGTAAGTCCCTGCTAGCGGGAGGATCTTCTTCTGCTGCTGGAGGTATGGAAAAATTTCTTATTAGGGCAAATAACATTATTGATAAAGAAATCACTACTCTGGAGAAACGCCTATCGAAAGAACTAATGTCTCTAAAACGATCTTCCATGGGGACTTTGGCTAATGCAAAAACACCGGAAAGAACTATTGATAATCTTACCCCTGTGGTGGATGTCCAACCTCCCCTCTCTGAGGTAGTTCCTCCGCCAAGAGCTGACTCTGATACTGTGGCAAATGCATTTGTTACTGTAGCTGAAATCAACCACGTCTCTGATAGCAACAATGTTTCCATCATCTCTGTTACCGAAGAGAGTTCTATCTATCCTAACACCCAGGGGGAAAGAGAAGGTGCCATTAGGAAACGGAAAAGCCAATACAATAAAAAAGACAAAAAAGTTGGAAGGTCCTCTAAAACAGCTAAATTACATAGCGACCCGACACCGTCAAATATCATCCAAGAAGTGACTACCCCCAGTTATGAGGCTTCTATGGATAGGATTGCTGCCCTATTTAAATCAATTGTATTTCCGTTAGAGGCCAAATTAGATAGGTTAGATCTTAGAATATCCAACATTGAGAAAACCACAGCCCCTATCCTTGCCAAATCCAACAAGCCCAACAGTTTTTGCCCCCCTCATATTGCTCCCATCCCCCCAGCTCCCTATCCTACTAATGTGACCCAACCCCCTGTTTCCTCTATAGTAAGTTCCCAACCCGTCCCCTCTGTATCTAGCAAAGACATTCCCGTTATTCCCCAACATCCTCAAGGCACCCAACCCGGTTTGCCCAACCCCGCCAGACTTATGACCATTGAGACACAAGGGTCCCCAATTAAAGAATATAAAACCCCTAGACTCCGACGGCCTGATCTCCCGCCGGAAGCTAATCGGTTTATGGTAGTCTTAGCTGGAGCATCGCATTAGAAAAGGGAGAAACTGAAACCTTTAGCTCCCTGAAAAGTAAAATCATTAAATGGCTTAATTGGAATAGACCCTTACCGGCACATTTGCATAATGAAATTATTATGGTAAGGAGGGTACCCTGGATTGGTAAGACGCCAAAATCCATTAATGGAGACTGCATTACTGTAAGTTTTAGAGACCCCCGTACTATATCTCACATATGTGCGGGATTCAACAGGTCTTTTGACTCTACCATTCAAACTCTTCCAGTTTCTTTCTTTTTTCCACCTAATAATGCCACCCATTATACTGGAAGAAATGATTGGACTAGAGTAGAACGTAGGGGTAGGCAAAGATTATATGACTCTAGACCCCTATGCTACCCCAATATCTGCCCCAGCAAAATCCTTTTTCGGATTATAACCGGTATAGCTGCCTAGAAGGTCTTGAGGGAGTCGACTGACTACTTCCAACCAGCATCCCCGTACCACCTCCCCTTGAATCGGCTAACAATACCAAAAATGGGGAAGTCCTGGCTAAAGTCATACCGCCCTTAGATGAATGCATGGTAGCCCCCTATATATCAGACATGATTTCCCCGACACCTGTTCCACCTGCTGAACCGATGGACGTTCACCCTACACCACTAGCCCCGGGTCCTACGGACATGGGAAGTATAAGTACAGCCCCCACCATTATAAACACCCTCACAGAACAGGCGCCGATTCCCAGTCAGCAAGGTTATTCAATGGCGAGCTGGAACATAGCTGGGTGGCGACAGAGAGTCTCAGCCTTGGGATGGAGGGAATATATTTTAGGCTTTGACATCCTATGCCTACAGGAAACCTGGTCTACTACGGACATCTATTTTGACGGCTTCGTTTCTTATAATTGTCATGCTCAAGATTCTGTTATGGGAAGGGAAAAAGGTGGCTTGTTGGTTTTATTGTCTGTGCACCTCCCAGTATATGTAAGATCTTACCTTACAGTTGGTTCCCACTCCCAAATATTGGAATTAGAAGTTAACAGGGGCAGGAATATCCTGCTGATCAATCATTACAACAATACTTTTGATCTTACCAGCACTTCTGTCGTGGATGAACTTGAAGCTTCCCTGAACAAAATCTGTAATAAATCACCCAATTCATATGACATTATTTGGGGGGGGTGATTTTATTATTAGAACTTGCCCGCACTCTTATACCTCTGCTTGTGCGTTTGATGGGGATACTGGGGAGAACTTAGCACATTTTCGACACTCCCCCTATGGGGTCTCTCTTAACAATATCTTACTAAAATACGACTTGGTTATCCACCAACCTGCCCCTGATAAAGAGGGTAATATCGCTCCTACTTTCACTGGGAGGGACACAGCCTCTGTTATTGACTACCTGTTGATTTCGACCCCGATTGTCCCGTTTTGCACGGTCCCGATTATTGTGGACTTTGGTATGAGCGACCATAATGCTCTAACAATGTATATCCTTACATGGGGCTCAAGAAATGACTTCTCCTGTAGGGTTGTAGGTGACATTACCCCATGTAGGCAAAACGGGATACGGATCAAATGGTGTGTAGAAAAATCTGAGAAACTACACCGCACAGCTGTGATAGCCGGTACCAAAGCGATATTCCGTTGCCTCGAAATTGATGCCCCTCCTGAAAGTACCATAAATGACTTTGAGGAACTTGGTATTATAATCAAGAAATCCCTTACCAACAATAAGGTCACAACGAAACGGGAAACGCTAGGCTGGTTCGACCAAGCTTGTACTATGGCGCTAAAAGCCCTTAAGAAGGCCCTATCTAATCTCCCAAGAGATAGGGAAGTGGTTAAAACTCTGAGGGCCAAATACAATATTGAATTAAAGCGTAGGAAACAAGAACTTAGAGAACAAGCCTGGGATGACCTGAATAAAGCCGCAGCCCTCTGGGATATTAAACTGTTCTGGAGCACAATCAATAGTCCTTTTCTCCAGAAGGAAGAATTCCCAGTCCTCACTGCCCAAGTAAGTGAAGATAGTTGGGTTTTACATTTTACTGGGATCTTTGACCCAATTAGGGAGATCCAAGATAATACCCTGTAATAACCCCTTTACACCACCTCAGACATTGGGAATTACCCTCCATGAAGTCGACATGGCAATCAACTCCAGTAAAGGGGTGAAGGTCCTGATTGACCTCTATAAATACAATCTGGCCCTGTGGAGCCCATTATTGACCCAAGTTTTTAATGCCGCTGTCGACTACAATACCCCGGTAACGTGGAGTGAATCCATAATTATTCCAATCTATAAGAAGTGAGATAGAGGAGAGGCTAAGAACTACCGCCCAATCTCCCTTCTGGATTCCTCACTTAAAATCATGAGCAGGGTCCTACTGATACGCTTGGAAGAATGGGCCGAAGATAATAACATTCTTGCACCATCCCAACACGGCTTCAGAAAGGGTCTTGGCACAATAGAACAGTGTATTAACTTAAATCTCCTAATAGGAAAATACACTAAGGCCAAACCGGGTTCCTTGTTCCTATGTTTTGCGGACCTTTCTAGTGCCTTCGATCTGGTGGACCATTCCCTGTTGTGGACAACCCTACTTGATATAGGCGCACCTTCTGCTATTATCCACTTCTTAGCAAGACTTTACTCCAATCTATCAGCCCAGATCCGCTATGGACCAGAAGGGGAATGTACTAGAAAGATCAAGGTTAAATCAGGTATCAGGCAGGGCTGTGTCCTGGCCCCGTTGCTCTTCTCCCTTTTTATTAATTCTATTGAGCAGGAATCAAAAAATGTCCAAGCAGATGCCCCGCAAGCAGGAGGCCAATCTATCCCGGTGTTGCTTTACGCCGATGATACTGTTCTACTCTACAGAACTCCAATAGGCCTACAGATACTTATGAACTGTATTTTATACCGGGAAAGAAACTTAAAATTAACAACTCAAAAACATTCATTATGGCATGTGGTAAGAAGATAAATCATCTTAAACCTTTTTATTTTAAAGAAAACCGCATTGAGGTTGTGGATAATTTCTGTTACCTGGGCATTACCTTTAATAATGGAGGGTCCTGGACCACAGAGCAAAATAATGTAAAAGCAAGGATGGGGAAGGCTTCCTTAGGTGTTTTCCGTTTTGCCACTAAACTGGGAAGCCGACGGATTCCAGACATGTTAAATATTTATAGACACAGATGTGCTTCAATAGCATTATACGGCTCAGGGGTTTGGGGACATTGGTCTTCAAGGGACCTGCAAATATTGGAAAATGTATTCCTAAAACGACTACTTTGCCTTCCACCCTCGGCATCCACCGACCTTACCCACAAAGAACTTTGGCTGGATTACATAGCCAACCTAATTGGATTAAGACCTTTAATGGTATGGAGATCTATTTGGAAGAAGGACGAAACAAGCTTTGCAAAGGAAATTATTAAGGACTGTCTGCATCTGGAAAAAGTTCACGATATCCCTTGGTTAAAGTATGTGATCTCTACCTTTAGTGAACTTTATGATATGGATGTATGTAAAGATCCTGCAAGTGTAATCACTCTATCCAAACAGGAGGTTAAAGGCGAATTTCTGAGGATTAAATTCAACAAGCGTAAAGTTGAAACAAGAGACTACTCAACCCACGCCTTTTATTCTTCCAATATAGATGAAGGACTTGGGCTACCCATGTATCTCAAAGTTATTTGTAGACGGTCTAATCAATTTGTCCTCTCCAGATTTAGACTTGGTATTGTACATAATTTGGTGGCATTTCCAACGATGAAAAACCATTCTGCCACTCCTTGTCCATGTGACAGATTAACTAAGCAAAGTACGTTGCACTTTCTGTTAATTTGTCCCTTGTATAAATCCCTGCGTATCTTTTATCTTAAACCTTTATTTAAGAAATATTCTGTGTTCACTACAGGAAATGCTATGAAACTCTTATTTTCACTTGCTAGCCCAGATTTATGTTTTTTCACTGCAACCTTCATTTTAAAATCTATTACCGCAAGAAAAAGTATGGTTTTCTAGTAACACATTCATTATAACTACTACTACTAGTTTATGTTTTACATATTAAGTAATGTTATGATATGTACTTCCCCTGTGTAATATTATATGTGACTTGTTTTAACTTGTATACTTTTATGATGTTTTTACAACAATCGAATAAAGTTTATAAATGAATGAATGAATGACACAGCATATTTATGTAGGTAAAATCGTCAAAAGCAAGTTGCTCATCCACAATGAAAGCATATTTAACGGATGACAGAAGCAATGTTCAAAACATCCCAAAAAGTGGTCGTAGTAGCAGGTTTCAGGTCTCAAACTCCAGCTCACAAAATACTCAAAATAACCATTTGTAGACAGGTTGATTTAAAGCAATAAGAGTCATACACTGTCCAACGCCCAAAACATACCTTTAGAAAAAATGTCTTTAGTAGGCTGTCAGATGTAACATGACACCGGTGGGGCATCAAAAAGCGTTGCTTGTCTTCTTTTAAAAGCTTTTCTTCACATCTTGTAGTTCCATGTTTCAAATATAGTTCCTGCACACGTAGTTCTTTCACAATCGTCGCCATTGTTTCAATGATAAAAGTAATTTGTAATGTAAGTAGATCCAATAGCCGTAGATGTTCTTAAAAAGGTGTTTATTAGTTAAAAGTTGGTAAACAGGAAGGCCCCACCGGGAGCAGCATCCAGCTGCTCAGCCCCACTCATTCAAACTGATCACACATTCAAACCATGCATACACGAACATTCTAATGACATCACACACACACACACAGGCTGAGCAGCAGGGAAAGAGATGATCAGAATATAACACCATGCTATTACCCAGCATGAGAGAAGCCCTGGGATTGGTCTGAGTGGGCTGGACTGACTCTCACTCAGGGAAAGGGAGCCTGTGCCTCTTTTCCACCCGCTTTGCAACACAGCAGGGTTGGAGAAATGTAAGTGCGCATGTCGGTTTGGCTGTCCTAAAAAAGCCAGCAAAACCGACGTGCACTTACAGTGCCCAACTCTCCTCCTCCCTGCTGCTGTCCATAGAGGAAAAACTGAGTTGCCCTACCCTAGACTCGGGCTACTCGGCTCAAACACTGAAAAATAAAATGATAATAAATTGTTTTATTATCATGTTATTTTTTTATCTGCTGGCTCCGAGCAGTGTGATGATGCTCCTTCACTATAACAGAGAAATCGCCGCTGGATTCTACACTGTGTAAGGGTTGCACTGCCTAAATACCTTAATGGAGTTTAAAAACATAATGTGTACATGAAATCAGTGCTTAATTTGAGTGGATGGTTGCAGGTTTGGCCCACCAGCACTTATTTTTGGGGACAACACATATTTTGCCTCATTCGGTTTGGAGCCAAAGCAGGACAGAGAAAAACACAACAGGGGGAAACAAGAAGGAAGAGAAAAATGATGAAGCAAGCACAAGGCAGAATAAAGGCTAGGCAGTGTTGTTCTCTCTAAATTCTATAGCAACAATAGCAGGCCTCAAATCTAAAAAAAATGTGCCTGATACATATTCTTTATAAATTAAGCACTGCAAGAAAGTCTTCTCTTTCACCTGCCATGTTTCTCATTGACAGTGTGAAACATGAGAGCAAACTCTATGGGGTCAACAGATCTCCTTTTTAAAAGTCTTATGTAATTGTCTTCACTTGTTTGCTTAGTCTGTCCTGAAATCGCTGTGTTTGTTAATCCATGGATGGGATTGACATTATTGTACTTCTTCACACTTTCTTTTTTTCAGAAAAAGTGCTTAAGTCAGATTGATTTAACTTTTGATACACGGATTTTCTATACATAGTGTAAGAATTTAACTCCTGAAAGACAGAAATCCAGAGCACTGTGCTTTAGTGTTAAAGGGGAAGGGAGATAGAGATATCTGTGACTGCTATGATCAAGAAACCCGGGCTCTAATCCTGGTCATCTAAATTTCACAATGTAAGGTTCAGCGCACAAGGCACCACATCTAGTAAGTTCAGATTCATTCATTTAGGTGTTAGCGCAGCTACCGAGACCCTCTCTTCGAGAAGAATGGTCTCAAAGTTCAGCTTCCTTTCTAGCTACCAGTGGCGAGCTCTCCCATAGGCATTAACTCCCATAAACATGAGGTCCATAATGCCATGGGAACGGGATATGACCTTTTCCAGTAGGACGCTACTGTAGTTCTAGCTTATCCTAGGCAGTTCCACAGGATTATTCTGTCAGGTTTACTCTGAAACCGCAAGGTCGGGGGTTGCACCCTCTAGAGGATTGTGGATATGCCTTAGAGCAGGGACTAACGTAGGATCTTTCCCAATTACTTGTTACTGTTGCCAAAAGCAGGATGATGTGAGGTCAGTTCCACCATGTGTCTCTGTCAAGTATTGCATTGCATCCCCTCCAGCATTTTGGGCTAACCTGAGGGTAGAACTTGTGCAATTTAGCTGGGTGGCAATACTAGTCAAGCTATATTTTATACTGTGCTTCATGCTATGTGCACTTTGATGCAAGTCTGTCCACACCTTTAGCCATTGCACTTCCAAAAGTGGTCGCCTGTGAGATTGCACCATCTTCTCTGCTGGCGATCTTTTTCATATGGCAGTGTGTCTAAAAGGAGGGCGCATAGCAGTGAAATGATACCTTTAGATCCTGAAGCTCTACATATAAACTGTTCTAAAGTGGTTAGATCGCTGTTTGCTGCCTCTCTCAATACAGGCTGTAATACACCCACATTAAAGAAAGTTTCCGGTATAGCTCTCAGAAGTGCCAGGAAGATGTAGAGTATTTTTTGAAGAATTGTAATTTTATTGCATTTATTCTGCCCATCCAACAGATTGGAAGTGACTGTCACCTATTTAGCTCACCCTTGACAGTTGCTATAATAGTTATAAAGCTGGCTCTATGTAAGTCTTGTATCTTGGGGGTGATATTATAGCCCAGATATTTAATACATTTCTCTGCCCAACTAATTTGTTTACCACCCTTCAGTGACTCCACCCCAGAGCTGGGATGTGTGTGATTGAATATTACCAATTCGGGTGTTCATTAGATACATGAGCAAAGAGTCTGATTTGGATAGTCAAAGCAAATCATGATCTTTAAATAGCATTGCTTTCTGCCTCTCTGCTAAACTGTATTCCCTTCACTTCCTCGTGCCCACAAATTATCCTCATAAACAGCTCCATAGAAAGTACACATTGGAAAGGAGAGAATGACCATCCTTAATAAGTGCCCCTTCCCAAAGTTTTGGGATTGGAAAACAAGCAATAAGTGAGGTTGGGCTGCGGTAGTTACCTAAACTCATTGTAATGAAATTAGGCCCATATCCCGTGTTACCCAATAACTGATCTAAAAAGTTCTATTCCTATCAGTCAAAGGATTTTTCCGTGTCTAGGTTTACCCGATCTGCTGGCATGGACTTTTTGCGTGGTTTTTTGACCAGGTGTACCAGACTCCTCAGATTGTTGTGAGTCTGCTGATTTGAAATAAAACCAGACTGGTCATGGGTGTATCAGGTATGGGAGGATATTCCCTTAATGCAGAGCCAAAAGTTTTGAATAGATTTTGACAAATATATTCAGCAAAGCTACTGGCCAATAAGAACAGCAGAGTTTGAGATCCTTCTCATGCTTATGAATCAAGTTTACTGTGATCTCTGCCATTTAATGTGCCCCCCTTCCTTGTGCAATGAGTTAAACCGTCTAGTAAGGTGGGAAGTAGGCACAATTCTTATAAAATCCTGCTGTGAACTCATCAGGTCCAGAGGAATTTTGATTCTTTAGAGATTCAATCGCCCGTTTCATCTCATTATCCGATAACTGGGTTTCCAGCAAATCGATCTGGGCAAGAGTTATTTTTGGCATCTTAGTTTCCTCAAGGTATGCTTTCTGTGCCTCTAAGAAAAGCGAATCTTAAGCATATATGGTTTAGTAGAATTTGTGGAAGTCACTAGGTTTGCCTTCAACTACTATTTAGATAGCGTAAGCGTCACTTTTAATCTCTTTGAGGTAACCCCTTTCCTGCTTTTGGCTGAGTTGTCGAGCTAAGAGCATTTCTACCTTATTGCTCTGTGTGGAATATGCATTTTTCACTCCTACAAGGTGTAATTGTGCTTTATTAGTGTTGAGCGTACTTATTTGGCCTCTATTGCAGGACATTGTACGGAGTAGCCAAGGGAAGGGGGAAGGTCTTTTTTTTCAACTCCACTATTTGTAGGTCTTGTTGAAGTTGTTCCCTCTGTAGTTGTATAGCCCTCCTAACCGTAAACAACAAATGCAGCTACCTCGTAATATTGCCTTAAAGTCATCCCAGAGGTTTGCAGTTGATACCTCTACATTATCATTGCCTTGGAAGTCGTTTTTAATGTGGGTACGGAGTTCGTCTTTTAAGACAGGATCCCTCAGGAGAAGAGGGTGGAGGATTCATCTCTCCATTTGCTTTGGTTTATTGTGCCAGTTCAGGTATAAAATGACAGTTGCATGGGTTTTATATGGAAATCTGTCCAAACTGAGAGTTTGAACTGCAGTGGAGAAACGCGGGTTTTACCAAAATATAGTCGATTCTTGAGAATGAGCAGCATGCATGGGAGAAAAAGCATGTGCAGCTCTGTTTATCTTTGTTCTGGACCCCAAACACATCATGAAGCCTTTTACGTCTTTCAAAGAGATTTTACAGTTTTTTAGAAAAGTATCCTGTATGTGATGCTGCTTTGTGGTGCTTTGTGGTGGAGAAGTGTGGATCAGTGGTTAGAGGCGGCAGACCCGGAAGCTGAGATCGGCCGTGGACCAGGGTTCGATTCCCCGCCTCGGCGGGTCTCGGGCACAAAATTCCACGGAGTCGACAATTCTCGCTCTGGTGCCTACTCGACTCACGGGGTCACACTCTGCGACTCTGGGCAATAGCTTGCTTAATCTCCACTACGGCCCCTCACGGCGGGATGCCTGGCTTTCACCTTGTGGATACCCGGCCGGGGTATCTCACAGGGGAATACCAGGACGGGTTCCCTAAGCAAGCGCCTAGAGACCCCTGGGTTATAGTGCGCTATATAAAATCGAAACACATTTACACACATTTACATTTGTGTGTCCTATTGAACTGGGGTTCTCGTACCCGATGTAATGTCTCACATTAAGATCAGTTCACCTTTCGGAAACTCTTCAACTATAGTAGTCATGCAGTAGCAGCCAGTGTTTGGGGCGAGTGGCGGGAGGAGGGAGATGGGTGAGGGGGGCATAGGGGTCACGAATGGAAGGGGCAAAATAAAAAATAATACTTAAAAAAAAACTTACCGTCAGTCGCCCACATAGCGCTCCTCTTCTTCCAGCACAGGCTCCCAGAATGCCCTGCGGCCAATCCTGAAGCTGCTCTGACATGAAAGCAGCTTTAGGATTGATTGGCCTGAGCGCCCCCGATTAGCACTACAGGACAGACTGGGAGTCTGTGCTTGCCCTCTCCAGCCCCAGCAATGCAGCTGGGGGTGGAGAGAGCATCACTGCCCATAATGGTTTGCCGGCCTGAGACAACCGACCAAACCGTCATGTGCAGTGAAGGGAGTGCACTACCACTCCCCTCAGTGCTGTCACCCCCCCATGCCCGCCCCCACAACTCAGCAGGAAAGGACCTCTGCTGCAGTCATGCTGCGTAAGAAAGAGTCCTGTCCTGTGTCCCATGCGTACGCAATTGCAAAGGTGATCCTCCTCCATTCCAGTAAGCCCTTCACCACTAGAATCCTCTTTTCTAAATCACTTTTAGTGTATTTTACTATGAATGACACTGTCCTCTAAAGTGGTAATGTCAGCACATTGTGTTTCGTATCACTAGAGGAGTAGAAGGCAACTGGGTACATATTACTATGAGAACAGGTTTCTTCAGTTTTCTTAAGATGAGTTTCCTGGATGAGAAACGGACTTAACTATCCTGGTCAGCCACGCGTACCATTTCCCTGTAAGCCGAACCACACATGCCTTAACAACGCATATGCCTTACAACGCACATGCGTGGTTAAGACAATGCACATTCTAGTTGTAGAGCAGAAGGGTGGGCACAGGAAGGAAGGAAGAGGAAGGATCGGGAGAGGATGCGGTAAGGTAAGTGGGACTGGGGCCGGGTCTTGGGGGGTAGTTTTTTGAGGTGGGGTAGTTTCTATTGCTCAAGAGGTGTCAGGGTTGTTTATAGAGAGAAAATGGGCCTTTTTTAAGGTCTGGGAGCAGTTTTAAGCCTGAGGGCAGGGGGGCTGGGTCGGGGTACTTTAGGGATGTAGGAGACACATTTTAGGGCTCAGAGCGGGGGAGGCTGAGATTGGGCTAGTTTTTGGGGCATGGGGTTAATTTGTAGGGCTCAGGGCATGGGGAAAGGGACAGTGTACAGGGCAGGGTGTAATTTAAGGCCTGAGTGGAGGGGGGGGGGGTGCTAGGTTGGGGTACTTTAGGGAAGATGGGGACAGTTACTAGGACTCAGGGCGGGGGAGGCTTGGTGGGGGTAGTTTTTGGGGTGTAGTGTTAATTTTTAGGATTCAGGGCAGGGGGCTGGGGTATGATCTTTAGCACGCATGTCTCTTTACCCATCAAGTCTTTACCATGAAATTGTGTGGTAAAGGCATGCATGGTAAAGGCACGAGTGGTCAAGACACAGTTGTGGTTTAGACTGCGTGGTACAGGCATGCGTTCTATCTACTCATTTGTGAGATAAATCCAGATTCTCATTTGTTTATTTGAGCAGATAAATCACTCGACATTTAAAGCAAATATCTAAATCATGATTATAAAGTCGGTAAGGATCTTCACCCAATGGAGAACTGTTCCCTGATCCCGAGGTACTTATGATGTTTGTTTGTGCGGACATGCCACCTAATAGAGTGGCATGTGCAGAGTGGGTGTATGTCAAAGGGTGGGCTTTAATTTCCCCATATAATATCCCTCTTGCCAGGAAGGATAACAAAACGTCAATGGAAACAATTTTAAGCGTATAATACAGTACTTTTCTGGGTTCGTCCCCAAACAATACCCTAAACCCATAAAATGGTTACGTGTTGCACCCTGCAAGAATGGTGTTCCTTATCCGAAACAGTCTTTGCTATCCACTTCCAAGTCATCCCCCCAGCCCATTCTTATATTTGGATAAAGTCAGTACAAATTAGGGTAGCACAGTGTGTTCTGTTCTCCAGTAAGCTAGCAAAATAAAGGAAAAAAATGGTTGTAGAAGTCTAATCATCTGTGACAGTCTACTCCGAGGAATCCACAGGCACCCATGGAACCCCTGATGCACTACGGGCTGCACAATCAATAATATTTACTTGGAAAAGTCAGATCGCTCATATTTGTGCTATCCTTTGAGAGTTGGACTCCTGGAGTTCCAAGAGGCATTCAAGGGCGTATGTAGAAGCTCCTATCACCACAGGAAAGTCACTTTTTGTGGCTTTCCCGTGGCTAAAGGGGCCTTGCGTTATGTACAAGGCAGTGTTAAGCCACTTACCGTGGCTTAACGCTGCCTTGCACATAGGGAACCCTTTCACGCTAACTTAGCGTAAAAGGGGCGTGCAGTGGGTGTTGTGCTGAGCGTACCACCGCAACACCCATTGTATTTGCAGCTGCCCCCTATGTACAAGGATGGCGTACATAGGAGGCAGTGCTAAAATTAAGACCAGGAAAATCCTGGTCTTAAGTTGACGAAACGAGGAGGAATTAATTATTTCTCCTCGTTTTTGCTTTTTCCATGTGTGCTGCCTTGCGCCGCACACATGGAAAACGCAAAATGCCATGCCATACAAGGTGTCTCTTACTGTACATGAACACACCTTTTAAAAAAATGCCATTTTGTAACTTTCATGTGTGCTGCACAAAGCAGCACATATGCAAATTAGAAAATGGCATTTTAGGATTGTTTGTGTACAGGAAAGGGACAACTTCCTACACTTAAACAATCCTCCCCTGCACACAGACACCTGTGCACTCAGGTGCAAGTGTGCCTGCGTCGGCGCTAAGATGTTAAACTTAGCACCATCGCAGGGGGAAACACAAGGCTGCACCACATTCTTGTAAATATGGTACAGCCTTGTGTTTCCGGAGTGGTGGAGCATGTCGTTAAGCCTAGGAGGCTTACGACATGCTTCGCCACTTCATTGTTCAAAACCCCCTCAGTCTTTGGTTGTTAGTATCTATTCCCTCGTACGTTGGGGACACTGATTTCTCCTTTCAAATATTTTCGCTGTTTAGATGTTGAGCTGATTCTTGACTCTGTCATCTGGCTGTCTCTGCCGTTCTCTCCAGTTCTAGACCAAAATCACCCCTGCCGCTCCCACCTTGATGTGCCTTGTAGTGTTATTCAAAAGCCAGTTGGAAAGGGTAGAGCCATTTCCATTGGTACTGCATTCTATCCTGAAGCAGTTTGTCGTGATGGGCCAGAATAGCTGGCAACATGCCAACGTTACTGGCCCTGTTCTTGGAACAGTGCACATTCATAGTCTTTATATTTGACAACAATGAGATTTCTAGAGGCTGAAAGGGTTTTCTCTCTCTGTTAAAAGATGTGGAACTTGATTAGGATATCTCTTGGCCTCAAAGAGCCTCCCAAAGGCTGCTGCCCCACTTGGTAGACTCGGTCGAGTCTGATCTCACCATGATCTCCCTTTAGCAATGAAGTCACTAGTTCCCCTATGAACAAACTTTATTACAGTTGTTCAATAGTTGCAGTGAATACACAGTTACCTATCAATAGTTATATATATTGCAGTGGAGCTGTGACATCAAAACACCTGCTGACAGAGCTAGCAGCCAGTGTGAAAAACAATTACCTGAACTCCCCATCCTGAAATCCCAGCCATTGTCTGGTCAGGTTTAAGGTGGAATCTGTGCTTAATTTGTTCTGGTGGTTGCAGGTGGTGGGCACATGTTTAGTGGTAGATGTCCTAGTAGATTAGAAGAAAAACGCAGGATGCCACTTTCGTTGAGACACATTGGTGAAGATTTACTGTGAATTTGCGTTAGTGTTAAGCATGGGCTGAATTTGCAAATTCACGATACGCCATATTCCGCGAGCTTGCGAATTTTTTTTTATTGCGAGTTCGCGAGATTTTTTTACCCATTCGGGAACGAGAACTTGCGCATGCGGTCCCAAAGGTCGCGAACATGTTGATTTCACTTAACCAGCCTGCTCGCGATGCCTTTTTCCTGTTTCGGGTCGCAATGACATGTTCGCGTTCGCAATTTCCTGTTTCAGGTCGCAATGACGTGTACGCGTTCGCAATTTCCTGTTTCGGGTCGCAATGACATGTTCGCGATCGCGGCGTCGCTCGGCCAGCTACCACAATCTCGCAGCGCACGCGAACAAGGAGGAAAACTCATCAGCGAACGCAGAATCATGGTAAGTCAATGCCACGCGCGCAAGATTGTATTTTTGAAGCGCGAACAAGGAAAAAAAATCCGCCAACTCGCAAATTGCGGATTTTTGGGCAATTTCTCGCGATTATTTGCAGATTGCAAAATTGCCAAAAATTCACAAATTCCGCAAGCGGAACGAATATTCCGCCCATACTTAGTTAGTGTTGCTGCACTTTTGTGGCGCAGCCCCAAAGCAAATCATTTTTGGCAATTACTAAGCCATACAACGCCATTTTGCGTGGCTTTGTGTGGTTTAGTGAATACAAAGTAATACAGCACAAAGCACTGCCTTGCGTTACTTTGCATCGGGTAGGCGTTACATGGGGGTAGCATGGGCATTCCAATGCATCCACCCATGTATATTGACACAAACCTAGATTTACAAAAACTTGTAAACCTGGGATTGTGACATAATAGTGTCTCTACCTTACAAAGGTGCAACAACGAGAAATATCTTTGTCTCCCTATTACTTCTACTTTAGATTCCACAAACACAATCCTAACCATAACGCAGGCCCCCTTGCACCATGGGTCGGGTGCCTACATTGGTGCTAGGCAGCCTCAAATGCGTCAGCACAGAAAGAGAGAGGAAGAGAGTCCTATCTTAATAAATATGGAGTTTTTCAACTCTTTCCCATTCATGCAACACAGGGTAGAGACTTGCTTTGCTGCACTGCATCGTGTGAATTCTTAATAAATCTGTCCCCTCGTTTATGGAGGAAAAATAGACCTTGACTGACGCCAGGAAAGCAGTGATTCAGAATGCCCACCTACTGTCCTCGTAAGAACAGTGTGGGCCTCCTAGAACCCCCACACTCCAGAAGAGTAGTGATCTCAAGAGAAAGCAAGAATACAAACAATCATTTAATAGTATAACCCTTAGCAGCACCTGATGTTGAGTGTTTATTTCTCAACATCAGACTTTGATTACAAGCAAATAAGAGAAAGGGGGAAGAAAAGTTAGGGCAACAGAGATAAAGGGAGAACGCAGGGTTGGAAAAGAACATACAGGACTGAGATAAAAACACAGCTTGTGTAGTTTGATGGAATAAATGAACCTGATGTGAAATCAAGAGCAGGCAGCCTTGGTATTCAGCTACTCAGCAGAGGCTCTTAAGAAAAACTTAGTGTACCTACTCTTTTTTTTAGTTAAGCACTAAGTAGCATTGTTATTGCAGCAGTTTAATGAAGGAGCAGTTGAATGATCTCTTTGAGTGTAAGGGCATGTGGTAAACCTCAAAACCAGCTTTCACACTGACTAATATTAAACTGCTTACAATATGTTAGCATGACATTACAATCTGCCATTTCTGTGTTTTTTTTCACTGTCCAGGGCCATATTTATTGTAAAGAGTCTGAAGCCTGGAAATGTATTTTATACAGGGTTCAATTTTTAAATGAATGCCGGAACTGTGTGAAAGCACAACCATGAATTTTAAGGAGGATAATGAGCCCTACCATTTGTGCTACACCTTGTTATGTTACGTAACATGTATTTTTAAAGAGCACTGTCACCAGCAAGGATATCCTGGAGATGAGCAGATGTGTGTGCCTAACCCTGCCTTAGGTGGGTTGGTTAATTGAAAGACCAGTCCTTAGCTTCTTGCGGAATTCGAGAAGAAAGGAGGAGACTGGGATGTGGGATGTCATTTCCACGCTTTCGGAGCGATGGAAGAGAACACTTGTCCTCCTGATGTGGTTTTGCATTGGAGTGGAATGTGTATGAGTAGGAGTCCTGTGGAGCGCAGGTGTCTGGGGGAAGAAGAAGCAACTGTTCTGGTTGGCGGGGCCTGAGTTGTGCAGTGCCTTGAATGTGTGTGTGAGGAGTATGAATTGGGTGGGTATGTGTATTGGGAGCCAGTGGAGTTCTCTCAGGTGTGGTGTTATGTGAGTTCTGTGTGGTAGGTTGAGGATGAGTCTGGCTGCTGAGTTCTGGGTAGTTTGTAGTCTTCTAGTGAGTTGATTGGTGTTCCTGGCACAGAGGATGTTCCCATAGTTCAAGTTGCTGGTGACTAGGGAATGAGTGGAAGTTTTAACTAGTCTTGCTTGGGAGCCATTTGAAAATCTTTCTCAGCATTTTCAGGGTGTAGAAGCAGTGTAAGTTCCAAGTCTAGTTTGCTGTTGATACTGTTGGGGGTCTTTTCCAAGAGGATGAGTATGAGTTGCGTGTGGTTGGTGTAGAAGTGGATGGTAATGTTGTGTGTATGTTTGACGGTGGCCAGATGAAAATCATGTATGCATTTAAGAGGGCTGAGCGATGAACCTTGTGGCACTCCTCCTATGAGTTTGCAGGTTTCCGAAGGCTTAGGTGTCAGGCTGGCAGCTTGTGTTCTCTCAATTAAGAAGGAGCAGATCCAGTGGAGAGTGAGTCCAGGGATACCAATCTCGTGCAGGTGGTTGATGATGTTGGGTTATGAGACCCTGTCAAGTGCTGCAGAGAAGTCCTGGAGAATGAAGACTGCCCTGTCTCCTATGTCAAGGATGTTGTGGCCTTGGCAACGCTGATTTCTGTTTCTGTTCTGTGGTTGGGCCTGAATCTGGACTGCTTTGTGTCAAGGAGCTGGTGGTTGCTGATGAGGTTGATGAGGTGTCAGTTGATTAATTTTGGGTCTGTAGTTGGAAAGCGTGACTGGGACCACGGATGGTTTCTTGAGCAGAGGCGTGTTTTCAGGTGTCCGGGAATGTGGCTGAGCTAATGAAAGCATTGAAGATGGGTGTTCGTAGGAGTCCTTTGGTGAAGATGTGGTGGGGGCAAGGGTCAGACGAGTTTACGAGTGGATGATCTTCATGGTTTCAGTTATTTCGATGGTGGTAACAGCAGGCTACATGGCCATGGTTCGTTCATCAGCCATGATGGGAAGTTGAATTACAACTGTGATGGGATATGGTTGAGGCTTGAAATTGCTGTATATAGTGATGATTTTGTTATTGAACAATTTTGAGTGCTAGTTGCAAAGGTCTCGTGAGGGGTGATGTTGCTGGAGTCGGCTGTAGTGCGATGACATTTTTGATGATGGCAAAGATTTCCTTGCTGCTGGTAAGGCTGGTGACAATGCAATCTGCAAGAGCTGGGTGCTTGGAGTTCCGTATCTGCTGGTGGTAGCGTCCCCGCATCTTATTACATTATAAAGGACCTGCTCGATTTCTCTATTTGGTGACAAGACACCACGTTTATTTGCAATATCCTTATAACACACAATGGGGAGCATTGTATCCCGTTGTGGGAGAGCGGGCCGGATAAACAGACGAGGAGGCTGTATATAGTGTGCCAGTTGGACTGTTTTTATTTAACAGTTTAAGTCAAGGGTATAGTCTCGCGGTTCCACTGCCTGGATCCTGCGTTCTCTTCTTTTGGGGTGGCTTCGGGTCTCCTCGGTGTTCAAATGGCATTAGCCTGCAAGCTGGATGGTCCTTCCCTGGGAGGCTCAGAAGAGAAAAAAACAAAGAGCTGTCAGTTCTTTCCAGGGGTCCCTTTTCCTATATACTTGTCACCGTCACCACACCCAGTAGGTGATTTTTACAAGAAGGGATTGAAGGAGTGAAAGGATGGGCCGGTATTGTGAGGGGTACAGTGAAGGTTCTGGCTAGGTTGGTATAGTGCACAGTGAATTTAGGAAAGTGAAAAAGGTTGCAATACTAATGATTCGATAGTATATTAGGCTCTCAAACACTCTGTAGCAACCTGCCTACAGTGTTGTCAGGATTTGGTTTACTACAACTGATAAATGGGGGGATGGGAGGGAAGAAAATATAAACGCTAAGCGGCCAAACAACAAAAGAAACAGTTAAAGCAACCCTTCCTTCTATTAGGAACCTCCCTCCACCCTCCTGTACACCCACACACCTCCCACTACCCTACACCCCGCTTCCCAGGTACCCAACACTCATCGACTCTGCCACAACTCTCCTGAGTTGCGGCCGCTCTTCAGCCACCTCCTGTGGGGATGCACCACGTCTCGTCTTCTTCTTCTCGTTCTCCCGCGTCACCTTCTTTCACGACATCTCTCTCTTCGGCTTCTTTGTTCTGCTCCCGATCCTCTCGGCGTTTTACCTTCCTTCCGGTTTCTTCACGCCCGCCCTCTGTTTCCGTCACCTTTTTCAGTTCCTGCGCCGGTCTATTTCTGGGGTTGGCCCCGCCCCTTCCTCTTCATCGTGGGAGAGTTCCGGGCACTGTACAAACAGAGGACATGGGGGCGTTACTGGTGATCTTATATGTCTGAACCGCGTTGTAGCCTTGCCAGGTAAGTTACAGTGCTAACGAATGCGTTCCGGCCTCGGCACTCGACAGGCCTCGGCACTCGACCTGTCATGCTCTGCAACCCCTCACAGCCGTATAAGATTAAAATGTACATCTAAGGAAGCCCAAGTTTCCTACCCAAGATCAGGTGCTGATAAGGGTAATACTATTATATGATTATGTTTGCATTCTTGCTTTCACTCAAGCTCACTACTCCTCTGGTGCGTGGGGGCTCTAAAAGGCCCTATAAACTAGGCGCAGTTTTATTAAGAATACATGCAACGCACTGCAACAAGGCAAGTTACTGAGTTGTGTTAGAGTGAATGGGAGAGAGTCGAAATGTGCCAAATCTGCTAAACTATGATGCTGTTCAGCTCTCTCCCTGTGCTGGAGCACTTGGGGCTGCCTAGTGCCAACGTAAGCACCCATGCACCATGGTAGAAGGGGGCCTGCGTTATGTTAGGAACATTTTTGTGGGACATGGTTCATTGAGTTAAACAGCTGTCACTGACATGGTGGGGTCGGCAGGTTACTAATTCGAATTCAGCCTTCACCCTTCCAAGGTTGGTAATTTGGGTAAAATGTA
Source organism: Lissotriton vulgaris (assembly GCF_964263255.1). Classification (NCBI taxonomy): domain Eukaryota; kingdom Metazoa; phylum Chordata; class Amphibia; order Caudata; family Salamandridae; genus Lissotriton; species Lissotriton vulgaris. Next base: position 1,296,710,919 of record NC_141695.1, on the reverse strand, counting down.
TTGAAAATTAAGTATAAAGTCAGTTGTTATATGTCATAGGTATTTCTGAATTTTGGAAAAGGTGATGGACAGAGTTTCTGAATGATGCAGAATACTCCTACCCAGTCAAGAGATCAGGGCTTGATCCATCACCGTTTTTTAGCTCACTGCACCATCCCAGCTCAGAACCTGGCTATATGCAAATTAGTCTGTTCCTGTCCCAGTGCATGATGGGAACAGGGCAAACCAAACTACCAAGCCAATTCTTATACTGGAAAGGAGACAAGCTTCCGGGGACTGGTTTCTGGCATTTCAGCCGTCTTCGGCCCGGCTTGCTTGAATCCTGATGGTGCAATGAGCTAGGGACTCACGTCTGAGTATACCCTCCCACACTTAGTGTGGATAAAATCAATTTTGGAAAAGGTGATGGACAGAGTTTCTGAATGATGCAGAATACTCCTACCCAGTCAAGAGATCAGGGCTTGATTCCTCACCGTTTTTTAGCTCACTGCACCATCCCAGCTCAGAACCTGGCTATATGCAAATTAGTCTGTTCCTGTCCCAGTGCATGATGGGAACAGGGCAAACCAAACTACCAAGCCAATTCTTATACTGGAAAGGAGACAAGCTTCCGGGGACCGGTTTCTGGCATTTCAGCCGTCTTCGGCCCGGCTTGCTTGAATCCTGATGGTGCAATGAGCTAGGGACTCACGTCTGAGTATACCCTCCCACACTTAGTGTGGATAAAATCAATTTTGGAAAAGGTGATGGACAGAGTTTCTGAATGATGCAGAATACTCCTACCCAGTCAAGAGATCAGGGCTTGTTCCATCACCACTATGTGTGGGGACGCACCACGTCTCGTCTTCTTCTTCTCGTTCTCCCGCGTCACCTTCTTTCACGACTTCTCTCTCTTCGGCTTCTTTGTTCTGCTCCCGATCCTCTCGGCGTTTTACCTTCCTTCCGGTTTCTTCACGCCCGCCCTCTGTTTCCTTCACCTTTTTCAGTTCCTGCGCCGGTCTATTTCTGGGGTTGGCCCCGCCCCTTCCTCTTCATCGTGGGAGAGTTCCGGGCACTGTACAAACAGAGGACATGGGGGCGTTACTGGTGATCTTATATGTCTGAACCGCGTTGTAGCCTTGCCAGGTAAGTTACAGTGCTAACGAATGCGTTCCGGCCTCGGCACTCGACAGGCCTCGGCACTCGACCTGTCATGCTCTGCAACCCCTCACAGCCGTATAAGATTAAAATGTACATCTAAGGAAGCCCAAGTTTCCTACCCAAGATCAGGTGCTGATAAGGGTAATACTATTATATGATTATGTTTGCATTCTTGCTTTCACTCAAGCTCACTACTCCTCTGGTGCATGGGGGCTCTAAAAGGCCCTATAAACTAGGCGCAGTTTTATTAAGAATACATGCAACGCACTGCAACAAGGCAAGTTACTGAGTTGTGTTAGAGTGAATGGGAGAGAGTCGAAATGTGCCAAATCTGCTAAACTATGATGCTGTTCAGCTCTCTCCCTGTGCTGGAGCACTTGGGGCTGCCTAGTGCCAACGTAAGCACCCATGCACCATGGTAGAAGGGGGCCTGCGTTATGTTAGGAACATTTTTGTGGGACATGGTTCATTGAGTTAAACAGCTGTCACTGACATGGTGGGGTCGGCAGGTTACTAATTCGAATTCAGCCTTCACCCTTCCAAGGTTGGTAATTTGGGTAAAATGTATTGAAAATTAAGTATAAAGTCAGTTGTTATATGTCATAGGTATTTCTGAATGCAGAGGTTGGTGTTTCATTTTAAGTGAACACACCCAACTGTCATTGTTGGCAAACCTCGCCCACACACAGGCGTGCCCTGTAGGTAGATTATATAGCTGTCTCATGGCACAAAGGTGTGGAATTACGCGGGAGTGCTGTGACCTCACCTCTACGCATCTTTCTTTATTTCTGGCAACAACAAACGAGAGAAACCACTGAACATTTAATTTTATATGCAAGTGGTTGAATGGTATTTATGGATGAGAAATAATGAACGTATTTATCAACAGTGTAGCAGGCCCAGTAACACCAGGGCCCATGTATTTAAGGAGCCACTGCACCCAAACGATAGCTGTGTTATTTACTTCCAAACCGGGGAAAGGACGTCCAATTTCCTTGTTTGCATCAGAGCCCGAGGCTCCCTTGGCACGCGCCACTAATCAGAAAGACTTAGACTGAGCAACCTTGAACTCAGAAGTTCAGCACTTGAAACTAAAGGCCAGCGCGGAAGAATACCTCCAGTGCGCTGTTAAGAGAAGCTTGTGCTGATTGGGTGACGCCGCAATCCCGCTCCTATCACGCATGCCTGGAGTTGCACTTCATATTAATTAATTTGTTTCATAAACTATTTCAATCATTGTATAGATTTGAATCCATTATAGCGAGTTATGAATAACCTAGACCTCGCACTCCTTTTTCATGTTTAAAGTCGATATTGTTTGTTCTTTCTTTAGTAGAGAACGCCTCCGCCTACGCTGTCGGTCACATCTGACTGCAAAGCAGAGAGAGAATCCCGAATCCGTCACCACGTTCAGGGTCAAAGGTTCTCTTGCTGGACCTGCTTTTATTCTTAATTCTTTTTTTTTTTGTTAACCTTCAGCAGCCAATGGTAAATTAGTTACTGGAGCCCTCTGTTAATGTTAACCAGGGCACAAGTTGTAAAAAAAAGTGACGCCACGACAGGAAGTGACGTCACGAAAGGTGCCGCGCTCCTCGTCCTAGAGAGGCCAAAGAGTGAAGTCCAGCTGTTTGCCAGGGGGGACAGCCAGCGTCCCCCCGGTAAAATAATTGGGGGACCGCCGTCCACCCGCGTGGTACCCCAACTCGAGCCCTGATATTAACAGATGTATAATTGAATAAACATGAGAAGCTTTTTGATATAAAACACAAATATTCAAAATGCCCGCCCATATACCCCCTGCACCAGTGCAAATTTGTAAAAGAATGTGGGCCAGTGCCCAAAACTCCGCTCCAGCGGTGCTGTTAAAAATCGGTGCAACCAACATAGAGGCTGCGTACTCATAAATTCACCTCAGGCCTCTGAACCACTACAAGACACTGCTACCCCTTTATCTCACTCTTGCCGGCCACTGCTGTCTCCCGTGCGCCTGTATTTCCGGCCACTGCTCTCTCCCATGCACCAGTTTTTCCATCTTTCTCCTTCTTTCCTGTAATAAATTTGAACCTCTCATCCCCACCTATTTCGGCTGGTGTTACCGCCCTTGCTCTCATATTCATTCTCTGAACAAGCGAAATAGCTCCAAAGTATACCTCAACAAACCTCTAAACTTTACAAGCCTAAAGGATCATTCGCCCTCCAAATCTTCCTCACCCTCCATTCACGTTTAATCTTTATGGATTTCAATGGCATCACCCTTCAAAAATAACCTGATCTTGCTCTTCACAGACACCCAAAAGGTTGAGAGGTATACCCATGTGGAAACCTCACAGTCTACTCAAGCCACATGTATATAATGTCGGATCATGATACAAATTGACAGTTTGTTCCTAATATTTGTGTTTTATTACCTTTGTACAAATATGTTTTTTGGAAATAATGCTGCATAAAGAAATTTTTTTTTAAAAATAACTGAAATTGGTTTTAAGAAATGTGTTATTAATATTGTTTGTATAAATTGAACATATATCGTGTAACGGTTTTTAATGCAACAGTTTTGTAGTACTATGACTTTTTAAACAAAAATTTTTTGAATAAATGTATGACAATTTTTAAACAAGTCTTTGCTTCATATATGGTCCCCTATGACACTGAAGGGTTGTTAGTTCATGTTGTAAATTTGGTAACCTAAATAAGACTGCACAATTCTTGTACACACAGAGGTGGCCACCCCTAGGGGGAGAGGCACACCGAATAAGGTATAACAATCAGGAAAAGGCACCCTGTTTTTTATCATGATACAAATTGAACATCTTCAAAGAAATTTGAAAAAACCTTCACCGTGGTGTGTTCTTGGGCGTAGCAATATTTGCGACTGAAGTGAAAAATATTCAGGGAAATATTTAATGTTGAATTAATATACTCAACTATAGTTACAAAGACGTCACACCTTCCACAGCCCTGGCACACTGTTTTTGACATATATCTGTGATAGGACAAAATAAGATAATTCAGCTAGTATTTCTATAATTATGCAGCTGATACAAATTTGCACTCGTACTGATGCCATTTCCTCCATGTCTTTTCGCTCTTCAGTACTAGGCCGACACAAAGTGCTTGGCTCATAGTTACAAGTATTGTTACTAGAGTAAGTTTATTCCAGGAAAGATGGTTTGATTAGCAAAGGTTTTGTCCTGCTTAAGAGCCTGGAGAGATTGTTTTTTCCTAGCATACCGCATTTTTAAGACTATCAGTCTGATGTAAGAATGTTTGCTTCCTGCTTAAGGAACGGAAAACTTGGCAAAACTGGCCTGTGTTTCTTATTTTAGACCTAGAATTATTTTCAGAAACCGAGCCCTAATTTCCTAAAGCCAACTCCATATAAGCAAAGATACTCCTAGTCGGAGCACACGCTCTTCTTAATCTTAACAACGTGTTGACAAACCCCTTGATACTTACTTTGCCCTATCAAACGTGATTGAAATCTTCTAGACTTTTTAATATGAGGTTTGTCCATTTTCAATTAATAAAAGACTCTTCCTCTACCAAGGGTGGTCCAATGATCTGAACTTAGGTGCTCCAACATATGTTCTGTGGAAGTCATAGCAGCAGTAGAATACAGCCCTCATGGATAATAAAACCCCCCAACATGTTTCAACCATACTTCTCAAAAGTTAGAATCCCTTTGCTGATTTTCTCTTCACAAGGAAGTACTTCTCAAGGTTTATGTTTTACACATAATTGTTTTTATTACAATTGTCTGTGATGTTTTATACCTTCCTAGAGTCCTGTAAACATTCACACCACTCTCAGACCGGCTTCCAACCACTTCTGGGAACGAAACCAGCTCTTCTATCTGTAGTGGAAGAATCTAAAAAGATCATAGATCAGGGAGGAGCAGTCGCCATCATTCTCCTCGATCTAAGTGCCGCATTCAACACTGTTAATTTGTATATTCTTCTGAACCGGCTTGGGAATGTAGGAGTATCAGGGGAAGCAATAGCAGGGATCCAATCGTACCTCAGTGAGATAACTTTTCACGTTTTTTTCAGGAGAAGCCACCTCAAGGTCACGCTTTTTTAGAAATGGAGTGCCTCAGGGATCTTCCCTCAGTCTTACCTTATTTAACATATATATGAGGACACTGGCGGACATTGTCCATTCATTTGGGATAAAAATGATCACCAATGCTGATGACACCCAGCTAGGGATCTCTTTAAAGCACCTGCACAAAGCCCCCTCTGACCTAGAAACATGCTTGGAGAAGGTGGCTATATGGATGCAAAATTCCTACCTCAAGCTCAATGGCGGCAAATCGAAAATCATGTACTTGGGAATTTTCCCAATACTGACTTCAAACTGCAATGGCCCACATGTCTAGGACTAGCACCCACCCCAAAACCCAAGATAAAAAGCTTGGGAGTATGGCTTGACAAATCTCTAAAATTTAGGCAGCAAGCTGTGGAAGTGGTCGGTGGTGTTATGGCATCATCAGAATGCTGAGAAAATGTATCCCCCTTCTCCCCACTGGGGCAAGAAGAATGGTGGTCCCGGCCCTGGTTCTCTTGCGCTTTGACTATGGTAACTCCTTATATCTGGGAGCACCCAAATCCACCATTAGAAACTCCAAGTGGCCCAGAACTGGCAAGCCAGGGTGCTGCTTGGAGTGCCAAGAGTGCAATCCGCGAAGCCATGTCTGAAAGCCCTACATTGGCTACCTTTTCTGGAAAGAATTACATTCAAATCCCTTTGCATACCTCACAAAATCCTGATGGGGCAAGGCCCCACTAATGTTTAAATCCTTCATCCCCTTTTACCACCCCAGGAAATTTCTCTGCTCCGCAAACATGAGGTTAGCCGTCATCTTCAAAATTCACAGGACACACTGTGGGGATAGCTCTTTCTCGTATAGCATAGCTAGGCTATGGAATACTCTACCCCTGCAGCTATGATCAGGGACCCATCTTCTCACCTTTCGAAAGCATCTGAAAACGTGGCTATTTCAAAACCTTAGTCTGTAAACCCACTCCCTCTCACTGCTAAACCGCTAGCGCTGGGATGCCTCTGGGTAGCTATGCGCTCTAGAAATGCTAAGTAACACTAATAATTATACCATGCTGCCCTTAAATCTCTGTGGGCCAGCACTCCGGTCAATACATTTGTTTCTCTTCAGGGAACTTCATCAGAAACCGAAAAGGAGGCATTTCCCTGTGCAGAACTCTAGCCTCTGGAACTTCAGGCATTTTGAGTTACATGCTGTGTCCAACCACATGAATTTCTGTAAACCTCTAAAGGCTTAAATTCTTAAGGAGCAGCTCGGGCTTCACATAAGGAGATCATATGTTTCATTGACACAAAGCTTTATAAATCAGTAATAACGTAGCAAAAGAAAATATATTTTGCAATCCTTGTGTCAGAATTGCAGCCGCGGTCGGTGGTGGGAGTACCTGCCGGGCGGTGACGTGAGGAGGGGGAGGGTCAGGGTGGGGGGTAGTAAACTGTGGATTGTACTTCAAAAATCTTTAACTGAATGTTATTGTCTTCCGATTATGCCGCTGCATTTCAGTGTACAGAAAAGGAGGCATATATTCAAGGGTATTGAAAAAAGAACATACAATGAACCTAGATAAAGTAAAAATAATGCAAGCTGCAAAATATGTTTTGTGCTATTCCAAAACATGCCTAGGATTTGGTCAAAAATTGAACAACAGCAAAAGAATGCTGTGCAAATAGTGAGATGATGAGTACAACAAAGGACTGAAGCAGCAAAGATCAAAAGAGCTCCTCATCAATGATAGAGAACACAACAAGGAGGGAGCCAGGGAATGGTCTTGACACAACACTAGAGGATCGTTTATTGATCGCCAATCACACTAGCCTGCCAGCTGCCCAATTATCTTTGGTATATGGTTCTGTTACAAACCATTCATCAAAGATAACAGTTTTTAACAGACACAGGGCCTTATTAGGACAGCGCTGCAACCCTTCCAGCGGCACTGCCCTAAGGAAAAAGGGAAGGGCAGGAATGTGCTGTATCTGTGTGATACGGCACATTCCTGTCCTTTTTTCCTGAACCAGTGCACAATGGGCTGCTGTGCGCCAACGCAGGCACCTTTGCACCATGGTCGATGGCTGTTTGATTTTGTGCAGGAAGGTACACCTTCCTGCACAAAATCAATCTATTCAGGCGCTTTCATTTTTCTATGTGTGCTACAAAATGCAGCACACATAGAAAAATGAAAGCACGAGGAACAATGTTTCATTTGTCTTCGTTGCACCTCCCTAACTCCACCCTTGGGGCGGCGTTAGGTTCTGAGGCATTCCCAGGTTTACAATTGCTTGTAAATGTGGGAATGTGTCAGGTTCTGTGGGTGTTAAGTGAAAGGGACACATATTGATAAGGCCATGAATAGCCATGTAAAGTGGCTTTATGTGGCCTTATAAATATGTGGTGGCACATTGCTCTACCGGAACGTCAAAAAAGTGATGATCCGGGAGCGCAAGAGTGCCGGTAGGGCCTCATAAATGAGGCCCACAATCTTCTTTTCTTCCATGCATTATGCCTAGTCGCCAAAGTGTCGTAACAATCCAAAATTAGAACGTGTCCCTTACTAAAGTCTAAATTAATTTACTTCTTTTGCGCACCCTCGTAACAATCCTGCTATTTTCTACATCAGTGTGATTTGAGGACAGAAGAAGACCAAGGCCCTTGTGTAGTCGAAAGGTATTGATTGAAAAATAGTGCTGTGTAGATGGACTGATGTTGGTCATATTTTAATACATTAAGTTTGTCATACAGCTATATCTATTATAAGGTCATTTTATGTGGCTTGTGAAACAACTATTATAAATGCCATGATCACCCTAATTGATGTAAAGCACACCATTGCCGCCTATAGCCATGTATCTCAATAAAAGACTGCGCACTATTGGTTTATAGGGCAGGAATTTGGTTTGGGTCACTTCGCGAATCATACTATGCAATTTATTTACTTGTATTATACAATAATTCACCTGGAAATGGGACTAGGGATGATGCTCTCAAGTACGTTTTAGTTCTGCATCCTTTTCCCCTTTGAGATTCATATCATTGCGTGTTTTCCGGTGTTCCACATAAACTATGAACCCACACACACACACACACAGACACACACACGGTGGAAGCACTGCTTATTGACGAAAAAGAGGGCACTTAAATATATATGAACAAATAGGGAGCCAAGATGCATAGTGAAGGGTTAATTAATATTGCAAATAATATCAAACTCTCTACTTACTGACTTTTAAAAGAGAACTGCTAGGGAGAGGGAAAGGACATGTAAGTACGACTCAGTGGATATGGTGGGATAGTGACACTGTAGCATAACATTGAACTGTTGAACTGAAAGCCAGCCAAATGCTATGCAAGTGGAACTGACATAGGTGTCAATTTTGAGCAGGGCAGATTTAGGTACAGATATACAAGGTGGTCGGAATTTAAGATTTACACTTAAATTTGCCCTTCACAAATTGATCCCCATGGAAAGTGAAATAACCATGTAGACCAAGTGAAATTCTGCATTGTGTTCCCTTTTTGTTTGAGGACTATTGCTTACAGAGCAGGAAGAAAATGAGAGTGCAGGGGGGAGGGTGGGATTGGGAAGGTTAAGAGAGGAGGGAAGAATGTTGCCTGGCAAAATGAATCATTATATGCTTCCTTTATTCCATAAAAGGAGGATGGGTTGCCCTTGCATCCCACTCCCAAAGCGATTTTACTGGCCCAATTTTCCAGCCAGTAGAATTGGGTACAGTGTCTCCAAATCTTTAAAAGTTTGGATGTTGGAGCACCAGTCCACTTATAAATGGGCGGAGGCATACCCCACACAGATATACTTCCCTGCTCAACTTGTAATTGGAATAAAAGCTACAATGTGTTCTGTCGGTGTCCCAATTGCTTTACGTAATCAAAATGGTGCCTAGAATATATCATCGATTTGTGCAAATCAATCCATGGTCTGGAGAGTTGAGTAGACAATGTCCACAACATAAGTGGAGTTTGGTCTTATACTTGACCAATGTTTATCATCCCATAGTGCAGATCAATGAAGGAATAGACAACACACAATATAACCATTACTTATTGCATATAGTCACAATCATATATCCAAACACTATATACAATTTTGTTTGTATGAGGATGTCACATACACAGACATGAAAAACACGTGACTTGGCGAATAAGTAACATAAAGTGCAAAAACGTGCTTGACATAACACAATAGTAAAACTTGACATGAAACAAAAATAGAAAGATGTCTGTCCTTTTTGTATCTACTGGTTAAATATGCACAATATCACATCATCAAATCCATTTAAAGGATGGCTTTCCAAAGACATGGACCAAATAAAATTGTCAACGACAACAACTTTATTTGGTCCATGACTTTGGTAAACCATCCTTTAAATGGAATTAACTATGCATGTTGAACTAGTCACCAAGTCACGTTGTGTTTTTCATGTCTGTGTTTGTGACAGCCTCATATGAAAAAATTGTGTATTTTTGGATATATGATTGTGAATTTAAGCAATAAGCAATAAGTAATAGCTATATTGTGTGTGATATCATGGAAGGGGTCATTTCCTTGCTGTCACACTTAAAGCCTCTTAGGAACATTGGAAGGAGTGATGAGAACAAGCAAAGGACAGGGCCTCACAAGCCATAATAGAGCATTGGGCATAAATGCAAATGCTAATAGCAGTGTGATATTTCATTTATTGGCGAAGAGAACCAATCTTGCTGATGCAGAAACCAAAGGCACATCGGTGAAGATATATTTTTTGCCTTTTCTTCCCCTAATTACCCACAATGCACACAGCGTGCTCCACACTTCTTCTATGATGCACCCTATTATAGGTAGACATAAATGTTGACTTACTTGTATGTAACTACCGTATGTTGTCAACACAATATAATTAAAGGCATTTCAGCCTAACTATACGCTCACAGGTTAGGCTGAACGAGAAGAAAGAGGCAATTCTGTCTGTGTTATTAATTCTAAAAGTAATAAATATTATTATAATATACAGTGCACAATGGGCGTTGAATGAACTACACACCTGTGAGGCCTTTGTCTGAGGCACTTTAGTCTGCAAACTGACTCACTTCCCCGAATTTCGTCAATAGTGGAAAATGAGGAGAGAGAGGTAATGCAGCTTGGCAAGTAATGCACACTGTCATCAAGTTAGGAAATGAGGGATGTATGCAAATGTTTACTTTTTGCATAATATGCAATTAAGGGCTCTTTAAAAAAAAAATCCATGAGTATTGTGTGTGTTCCTGGAAATTTAGGAGGAAGTCCGGTGTAAGTCGCGCGTAGTCTCAGGAAGGAATATGTTTGTAATTGGGTCTTTTTAAATAGGGTCATAGGCACTGAATTATTTCTCATCCTGACTATCTTTAAACCTGTAGGCATTGGTGCAATTCTGTGTGCATCTATGTCTATGTAGAGCTGAATTAGTACAACTGCTTTCTCTATAAGCCTACATTTATGTCTGGGCACACAAGCAGGGTGCACTTGTCAGGCAGGGTCGGTTTGGCCTGTAGGGCAAACAGGCAGTACCCGAAGGAGGTCAGTGCGTGTGTCATTTTTTGGCTGCTGGTGGGCCCTTTTTACGGTCTGCGGGGCCGGTTTTTACTTCTGATTTCCTGGTATTGCCACAAACATTACCTGCAGCAAGCTCAATCACATGCTGTCTTCCATACCTTGCCAAAAACGTACAACAGCGTGCCTTTATACGTTCAAAACTGCCCCAGTGTGTAAACAGGGGCCCATGTTTTAGCCTTCTAATTCACTGACGGTGGGCACTTTATTTTAATGGCCGTGCCTAGTTTCTGTCCCAGACCGACCTTGCTTGAAAGTGTTCTCTCGGTCCTTTTTAGGTCTCGCCTGGCGTTGCAGCGCGAAAGCGCTGTCGCCAGCGAAACCTATTGTTGTTGTTTTGCCTCCCAAGGGAGACAGACCGGTGCACGAGCCGCTTAGGGTCTGTGGACGCACTTCGCGTGCACACACACACACACACACAGCGTTTTTAAGGCCGGCCGAAGGCACGCACACATGCGCATACACAGACAGACGCATACACACACGCGCACAAACAAACACACACACCACCGCCGCCCCCCGCACACACACACACACACACACACTGCCGCCCCCCCCACGCACACACACACACACACATGCACCGCCGGCCCCCCCATCAGAATGATACTTGTATTCTGTTGCTACGCGGCTTCATGTGCAGTGTCCGTGACAGCCAGGCCTCTCTGCGCATGCGAGTCCGGTATCTCGCTCTGACGCTCCTAATATCCGGGGCTGGGATAGGGCGCCTGCTTTTCTTCATTCATCTGGAAGGGGGAGTGAGCTAAGGAAAAAAAACAACATGGCGGCGTCTACTGTTACTGCTGGGCAAGTCGCTTCCTTTTCTTCCCCCTCGTCCACCCGGCTGAACTCCAACCATTCGGGCAGTCCGATGGTAGCCCAGCCCAGCCACGACCACCATGCCTCAGGGGAGGAGGATGGCGGGCAGAACCTGTGGTAAAAACACACCCTCTATCATTTAAATCCAATAATGTCCTATGCTAGTAAATACGTTAGATTGTGCTTGCTCTAAATAAGAGTTCTTGTTTTTTTTTTAATTAAATGCGCTTTGCTTTTCTGACTTTGAGAATATTCTGCGACGCTTGCCTAGTTCTGGAGGGACAGGAGATTCCGGTGCCCAAGAGCATTTTGGCGGGGGCCAGTCCATACATAAGGTGAGAGCATCCCACTGGTCTAACTTTAGAAGCAGCGAATCTCACATCCCATGCTATTTTTATTATTTAAAAAAACACATACGGTCTCACCGCTCTCTAAACACTTCGGTGCTCGCCTCTCCTTCCGGTGCCCGCAGCGGCTCATTCTGCGTGTCTGGAGCAGTGATGGGTGCTCGAGGAGCCGCGAGTGCCTCCTCCGCCCTCCCCGGCCCGGGACAGTCAGCTACCAGGTCTAAATTAGGCAGCGACTACAGGGAATCCGAGGGAGCAGCGGGGCCCGGTTGCGTGCCCTGAGTGAAGCTGCACGCGTCCCCGGGTCTCCTGTTGGCGAGCGCGCGCCTTACATCTCGTGTGCTGCTCTTGGCCCACGCGCCACTAGTTGGAGACACCGAGCAAAGCGTGCGCCCCTTCAGAGACGCATCCTCTTTGGAGTGGCATAAAAACCACGCAGTGCGTGCGCTAAAAACTTCCGTAAGTTATATTTTGTTCTGAAGCAAAAAACTCTTCGCGTCAAGTATTTATCGAAATGCCACGTCGTCACTTCATGTTAATGGGCATTGGAAATGGAATTAAGTATTCTCAGCTGAAAGCGTTATTGATCGGTCCTATTCTAGAAACTACAGTCCGTTTCGTTACAGGGCAGTAAAGAGACGACTGCTTGAAATGGAAAACTGTAGGTACTCATTCTTCGTGACTTCCTCATTCCCTCGTATGACCCTGGTGCCTTGTCCCATGGACTCTCGTCACAGTTCTGGCTCAAACAGCATTCTGAATTAGCTGCCTGGATAGCGATTCTTGACAATGTCCGTGTCTTCTACTTGTAGGTCAGACAGTTTTGCCAGCTTCTTGCATAGCTGCAAAGGTTTCCGATTGCCATGTGACATTTTCATAATTTCAGTGTAATTATGGGTGATTTCAACACCTATGAGTGACGCTTTCCTGCGAGCAAAATCAAGCAATGAAGACAGGGAAACATATTAATATTAGAAACTACATCCATTTGAGTAATCTGAAACGTAAAGATCTTAAAATTGCTGCAAAGCACCAAAAAGGAGAAGGCACTGCACTAAGCAGGGCCAGCTTTAGCGCTGGTGGCGCCCTTTGCAACACTGTTTGTTGGTGCCCACCAATGACCGCTTCCAACAGGGATTCCCACACCACCATCCTTTAACAATGCCCCTCAAGTCTCCATAACCACTCTCTCTCAGATGCATTTATTAGTTATATAGCGCCACTGAAACCAGTGTAGGGTGTCAGAGCACTTTTCATCACACATGCATTACACAGAGACAATACAATCATACGTTTATGACTCAGTGTATAGGAAATGTTGCATAAGCCAGAGGGCCACAAGGTGTAGGAGTGACATATCATCCATACTCGTAAGCAGTGTCGTTTAAGAGTGCTTAGTCTAGAGAAGCACAAAGTCAGAATTTAACAAGCATTTGCAATGCAATAGGTCCTGCATTTACTCAAGTTTGAGCTATTGGCAATGTAAATAACAATGCATTTTATTTATATTTTGCGTTTTAAAACATAAATAAAAGGCATTGTCATTTATAATACTAATAGCTCAAAGTCACGTAAATGCGAGACCTATTGCATTGCAAATGCTTGTTACAATGGTCTTGGTTTCTACTAATAGCAATGGTCTTCGTATATCATCCATTGAACTCACTGGCATGCCATTAAGCCATTCTGTAGTCAGGGGCGGCTGGTGACATTTGAAAGTGGTGGGGGGTAAACTAATTTGCATACTGCACCGTAGCAAGCGAGCGTAGCGAGCGAGACCGAACCCCATGAGGGGTGTTTGGGGGGGGTTCTCCCCCGAGAAAATTTTGAAAAAGAGAAAAAAAATGGTGCATTTCCAAGCAAATTTGAGAAAGCAGGAAGGTTAATAAAGCAATTGTGAGTGCAGTTATTACATTTATAGATGCATAACATAGGTAGCTGCTTATTCAGTATATCGTAAACGCTTGGGAGGTAAAGTATTTTCGTATGTTGGCCCTAAATATTGGAACTCCCTACCTGAAGGGCAGCGAAAGTCTCCCGCGTACCTTACTTTTAGGAAACATCTTAAAGCTTTCCTTTACTGTTGATGCTCTCTGGTACCCTAACCTTCGTTTTTCAGGGAAAAGGACTAGGCAGCACGGAGATGCCCCTGGGTGATTCATGCGCTTTATAAAAAACCAATAACAATAACAATAACAACCACAGAGCTTCATACATTCTGTCCTATTACGCTGCTGAATTCAGACTATAAGACTTTCATGAAAATCTCAGCTCTAAGAGTAGAGGAAGTTGCACAGCAGTTGGGAAATAGCCTTCACAAAGCATTGGGAACCACGCATTGCCTTTACCATGTTTCCATTAGAACGCATGTGACTTTATCACACATGTCTTTCCACACAGTTTATAGTGTTTAGGTGAAACAAAATGTACTTAATATGCCATTTGATCAGTAAAATCTGTTTAGTCCCCAAATAGAACAAACACTAGAAAACAACATACCGCTCCAATTCTTTCTTTGCAGTTTGCATGCAGCTCTTAGATGACAGTTAATAGCTCGCTGTTGTATGTTAGGATTTTAACTTAGAAACTGCAAGTAACAAAAGGATCTCTCTGACAAAAGCAGTGACTCACTGACCTATTACATCATATGCATTTTTTGATCTGCATCAGGTATATGTTCTTTGCAGCAGGCACATTAACCTTCTGCGCTGCCGCCTGCTGCTATTTCACTACTGGGACCACAAACATAGTCTGGCAGACTGCCAACGCTCCTACTATAGGCCAACAACTGATGTTTCTATTTTTTGTTTTACATAGCGAAGTAGACCCGAGACATCGGGTATCAGAGCGCTTTACATGAGCACCAGTTTCGTTACATCACCGTTATTGCCTAAATAAACATTAGAATAAACATTAGAATAAAGCTTAAAATCCATGCCTGGGTAATGTTCCCTACATTGTCAGGAACGTGAAAAACAGGAATCAGATGAAACCAGGCAAGACATTCAATGGGGTACAAAAGGGGGTGGTGATGGACGGAGCATCTGAATCAATCAAACACTCACACCCAGTCAAAAGATCTGGGTTTAATCCCCCACCGTTCTTTAGCCCACTCTGCCACCCCAGTTCAGACATGGCTATATGCAAATCAGTCTGACCCTGTGCCTCATGGGAACAGTCCAGCCTGAACTGCCAAGCCATGTCTTCCCTGGACCGGAAACAAGCTTCCGAGGGCCGGTTTCTGGCATTCCAGCCATCTTCAGCCCGGCTTGCTTGAATCCAGTGGCAAAGTGAGCAAGGGACTCACGTCTGAGCATACCTTTCCACATTTATGGCGGCCAAAAGCGGTACAAAAGGGGGTGGTGATGGACGGAGCATCTGAATCAATCAAACACTCAAACCCAGTCAAAAGATCTGGGTTTAATCCATCACCGTTCTTTAGCCCACTCTGCCACCCCAGTTCAGACATGGCTATATGCAAATCAGTCTGACCCTGTGCCTCATGGGAACAGTCCAGCCGAACTGCCAAGCCATGTCTTCCGTGGACCGTGAGAGACAGTCACCCAGAGGTGACAGAACATCACCAGAAAATCTCCAACTACCTACTGGATAAGAGCTGTGTGTCTTCCTTGGTCTACCTGCCCTGCTGGTAGGGGAAAGTATAGAGCACCCTCTGAAGGAGCAAGTATACTCGGAGGAAAAGCCCAGCTATAGTGACCTGGAAACTGACACTGTCCAAAAAGGTGGCCTGGATTCAGTGACTACTCAGGAGCCGAACCATGTCCTGGAGTGGGTCCCCCTGTATCCCCCAATTTTAGCCTGGTGCACTGCGCTGGAGATGCCAAATGGGACCACTACTACTAATCATACCTCAACAGGAGGAACGTTACTGGAGTTAACCCGAGTGCTGGAGTCAGTCACCCTGCATTCGTCCATTTGAGCCTGGTGCACTGTGCTGAATATCAGACCAATCATTTCAGGGATAGGTGGTCCCACAGAGAGACTGGCCCAGTATGTAGATCTTTTTCTCAACCCTATGGTAAAAAATGTGGCTTCCCACATTCAAGATACAAAACACATTTTGGGAATTCTCAATGACATCGATTGGCAACCTAACATGATCATGGCCACACTGGATGTAGTCTCCCTCTATACTTCCATCAGAGCAGATTTGGGACTAGAGACCATCACCAAACTCCTATACAACAGACCAGCATCTTTTGACTGGGTGTGAGTGTTTGATTGATTCAGATGCTCCGTCCATCACCACCCCCTTTTGTACCGCTTTTGGCCGCCATAAGTGTGGCAGGGTATGCTCAGACGTGAGTCCCTTGCTCACTTTGCCACTGGATTCAAGCAAGCCGGGCTGAAGACGGCTGGAATGCCAGAAACCGGTCCTCGGAAGCATGTTTACGGTCCAGGGAAGACATGGCTTGGCAGTTCGGGCTGGACTGTTCCCATGAGGCACAGGGTCAGACTGATTTGCATATGGCCATGTCTGAACTGGGGTGGCAGAGTGGGCTAAAGAACAGTGGTGGATTAAACCCAGATCTTTTGACTGGGTGTGAGTGTTTGATTGATTCAGATGCTCCGTCCATCACTACCCCCTTTTGTACCGCTTTAAGACATTCAATGGCACAGTTATGAAAACCACTATGCTTGAAGAAAACATTCACCATCGTCAGCCAGAAGTAAATATTTGCGCTGTAATTATGTTTTCCGGCATCACGCAAAACTTCATCTATCTGAATGGACTATTATCCGGGAATAAACAATCTGCATGCCTTGCATGTTCACATGTGAAAACATTCTCGACGTTCACAGCTCTGCATCGCAAAGCAGTTCTGCAGTTCTGCTGAGCCATAATAAAGGGCACCCAGTGTGAGCTTGGGAAAATCCATTTTACAGCGATCCATCTAGGCTACTATCAGGCACTCTGACACTCAGCCCAATCCCAACAACTCCCTCCTCACCCCAAAGGTAGACACAATTGTATTTTACGATGCTGCTTTTCCTGGCAGCCTCTTAACTTACGTGCCTGACTTTTGAGTGATTGTCCTATGCAAGAGGCACAGGGAGCGATAATCATAACTGTGCCAGGACATAACTGTGCCTCTCTCGGCCACCCTACATCTGCACCCCCACCCATACCGCCATGTAGAAACACAGACCGCAGTTTATCCAGCCTTCCGTTTTACATTTACTTTCTGGTGCTGGTTACCATGTTTGAACTTCATACATACATGACTACGGGTCCCAGAATGCAAAGGGAAAGGATGAGTCAGTCACGCGGAGGTCTGCGTTCTCTTTCCTTTTCACAAAAGTGTTTTTGGGGGTTTATCCACTGCGCAGACCTGGCCGGCTGGCCTCAGAAGACTGGGACTCAGTTTAAGCACAATGCGGTACCACGTGTGCCACCCCCTGCTGGTTACCCATGTACACGTGCATTTACGAAAGTGAGCACATACAAAAATGACACTTTGGTAATTAGCTTAGCAGGGGAGTTAATTAGTTAAACATCATGAAAGCCTCTGGAAATACTTCAGTGGATTCTCGCATATGCTGCGGTCATCTGGCGGCAGGGACTGGGAGGTCTCATGGTGGAGGGGTGCGGGATTTGGTTTTAAGGAGGTGCGGCTTCATACGGCTCCTCAAACAGCCTAGACCTCTGGCTGCACAAGGCCCAGTGTCGTCGTTCTAGATCAGATTGCACTCTTTTCCCCAATCGGCGCCTTGAATCGATTGCCTTTTCTCGGGTGCTCTGGCCGCTCCTTCGCCCTTCACCTGCGGCTCTGGGCATCAAAGCCGAGCACAAATAAGATCTCCTGAATGCAATATCTAGGGATAGCGAACGCTATAATTATTGTTCGATTGGCTTGAGCACTCTGTCAGGGCAGACCCGTAACGCTGCCTTCACACAGTGTCAGAAGTGGAATCTACAGTGAGGGTGTCGGTGGTAAGAAAGTGAAGCACATTTTGTATTAAGAAGCCTGTGTGTGCGTGCCCGGGCAGCATTTATATCCTTGAACACTGTTCATGTGTGCGAATGTGCACTGACTTTTGTGGTGTGTGCCTGTGTGTTTGATGTGTGTGCACATGTTTAGAACCTGCAAGGCACCCGTGTCTGAAAGTAAAAACAGTTCAAGAGCCCCACACGAGTCAGGTGGTGGTGAGGTGGACCCCACAGAGTGTTTGTACAAGGTAGGAGCATGAAGCGAGAGGTCGTGGGGGACCGGCACTGGAAGATGCAGACAGCGAGGTGTGAGGGTGCCGAGAGGTGGACTGAAGACAGGCTCAAAGCGGTCATGTTTCCGGATACATTCCCCAGTGCACACAGAAATAATGCGTTACATACTATAAAATACTGCTTTGCGTCATGTGTTGAGCGAACATTTCCCTGGCCGCTGGGCCGGCGCCTGGAAATAAAGACAAAATTTCTGGAAGAGGCCGAGAGAGGATCGACGTATGCAAAAGTAATCAATGAGGATTTATATTGGTTATGTAAAGTCGGGAAAACCATATTCAGGCTTTGGAATCTGCAATGGATTTATTTTGATGAAGTACACAGAGTCATACGCGCGTAATAGAGTTTCCGTCTCCTAAGCATGTAGGCCCATAACTGTATTTTCCTCACATAAAGTCTGTCCTTCCATCCATTATTTTATGACTCTTTTCTGCACTTTACAATCCGCCTCAACAATAAATTACTTATAACTATATCAACTACTGAGGAGGTACACTATGTAAGAACTAACTGATACTCACTAAAAAAAGAGACTATTGCTGAACTGAAGTAGTCTGGTGATGACGACGGGTCGAGAGCACAGGCTGGCTGATGCACACACACCACGAGGCGAGTCCCAGTCCCAGGGCCCCAGAGAGAGAGTATAGAACTGGATCCACAACGTCAGCAGCGCCGCGCGTCGCGAAATGGCCAATCACTGCATGACTACATGAAGTCAGACACAGTGATTGGCCATTATGCAGTGTGGCTGAGCCACCCACGCGCGGCATCCAATAATGGATTGCCCTGCCCTGCTGCGTGGTGACCGGCCAATCCTGGTGCTGCATGCAGCGCCAGGATTGGTCTGGGGGGCGCACTGAGTGCTCGCCCTGTCGCCCTTTCTAACGCTGGGGGCAGCCGGACGCTTAAACCAGCAGCCCCCTGGTCACTCGCTATCAGGGAAACTCAAATGCGCATGCTCGCGCTAGTTTCAGCCCCAAGCTTCACTTGCTCGCTACTAGGTACCTGTCTCTGCTGCTACAGCTGAGCTGAGTGAGTGCGTGGACTGTCACTCAACTCAAGCTGCGCAGCAGTCCAGCCCCCCTGCGTGCAGCGCACTCCCCGACTCCCGTATAAGTCGGGTGCTGCCCGGATTCCGGGAAGGCGCTCGGATGATCCGATAATTATTTTTAAAGACAGTGTGTGGCAAATTATTTTCCTTTCAGCCGCGGGACCATGGGCTAGTGGGGCTACGCCCCTACGCCCCAGTGGACGCACCACGGCTGTTTGTAGTGCTTGGACGAACAGTTTATGAGAATGAAATATCCGTGCACTTGGACAGCTAGCTACATAGTGCAACAAAAATGTGTCTATTTTTATCGAGTGCTTCTGTATGTACTGAAAACGTATGCATTTTTTCAAATAGAAAATGATGTTGTGGGATTGAAAAATGGCACTTTGAGAAAAAAGTGCCTGCCCTAGGTTTGACGCTGGAGCTAAGGTCATGCATAGGGGGATATAGCGCCTTGCTCTGCAGGCACATGCACACCATGCATTGTGTTCTGACCCTAACATTGGCAGCACCTCGCTTTTTTTGTTTGCTCAAATCATCCAGTGGGACATGTCACCTAGGAATTTATTCATGTTGATCTGACTCCAGAAATTGCTGCTGAATTGAAAAGTGGGTTCGAGTGTCGTCCACTTACATTTTGATGTGTGCCCTGTGACGTACTGGTATCTAAGCATGTGACTTTTGAACGGTATGGGAGAGAAATGTAAATATAAACATCTGGGCTGAGAGAGGGCTCCTGCGCTCAGATGTTCAACCCTTGAAACTGAAATTGAATCTGAAATGGCTCCTTTGCTTTCTTGGTGAAAAGCTGTGCTGACTGGATGACCATCTGAATTATAGGACACGCCTCAATGGAGAAAGGTTCACCTGGAGCTTAGGTGGCCAGCAGGGCCCACACTGGGGCACTCTACTGTGTGAGTACCCAGCTGTGGCACCTTATCGGTGAAGCTAAGTTGGCAATGGTCTGTGCATGGAAAGAATGCGCAAAGACACTAATAGTGGAATCATCTGGCAAGCAAGTGACTTTTTTTATTAGCCTAGGAAAACCTCACTGTATAGTGCCTTGCAAAATCCTCAAAGAATCCAGGGCCTATACAGAAGCGAAATGTGTGTATTTTCATTAGGGTGTCCCATGTCATGATTCACAAGGACCAACAGCAATGCCCTGTCCTGTCCTGACCTTTACACTGCTGTAAATACCTAGGGCCTCATTTACAAGATGTTGACGCAGGGCAGATGAGTAAGTCACTTTGCTGCGCTGCCCTGCTTTAAAAGAAAAGGGCAGGAATGCACTGTATCTATGAGATACAAAGCATCCCTGTCCTCTTTCACTGCGCTGGCGGTCAAATGGCTGCTGTGCGCCATCTCAAGCACCCTTGCACCATGGTGAAAGAGTTTACGTGTTGTTGGAATGATTGTTTTTGTGCAGGAAGGGACAGTCTCCTGCACACAACAATCAATAAAGACGTTTTCCCCTTTCTATGTGAGCTGCAGAACCCAGCATACATAGAAAGAGGAAACAACGAGGAGAAATACAGTTATTTCTCCTTGTTTTCACTACCCATTGGGCAATGCACAGAGTTGACGCAATGTTGTAAATCTGGGAATGTGTCCAAATCTATAGGCGTTGCATGGGAACACCCACCGCTACCCCATGGCATGCCTCCTGATGCAGTGTGAGGCAACGCAGTGACTTGCACTGCGTTTCCTTACACCATATATACGAGGCCATGAAAAGCCACGCAGGGTGGCTTTGCGTGGCTTCGTAGATATGACTGGGAGGCCTGTGCCACCGGAGCATCATTGAAAGCCATTAAAAAGACTTATAAATGAGGCCCTCAGTTTCTAGCTTCTCTTACAAACACACACACCTTGCATTTAGGACAAACCTTATCTTCTAATTGAGGAGTTAGTTTATCCGAACAGTCTGCTTTTGGATTATTCCCACCCACCAATTCCCCAACAGCCCGCAGTTATGAGGGTCTGAGTCCTTGAGTGGTATGTAGGACTGACTTTCAGTACAAAGGATTTCAGAGTCCAGCAGATATAACAACTTATTTAACAGAAAGAAGGGGTTATAGCAGTTTTCCTCAATCCATCAAGGCCCGCTAAGCATTCTCAGAAAGGTTCTGCCAAGAGGTGGATCTCAAAGTGGATTAGTGGTGCATCTCTTGCTTTGCAGTGCCTTGGGTGTCTCACACCCTCTAAGGCCTAGTTTTGTTACATGCTCAGAGTGACAAAAATGTATGTAGTCACCGTTGGCTATCAAATTAAGCACAAGGCACATCAGTCAGCAAGGAATCATCTCCTATGTAGTGCTGCACGAAATCAGACGCTCTGGACCAGATTTATTACTATTTGACGCAACGCAGCACAGTAACCAAAGCTTCAGATTTGCTTTGTATCAAAAGGAAAAAATGTGCAATATCTAATAACACATGATACATTTTTTCTCTCTCCCAGCGCTGGTACACCTAAACCACCATGTGCCAACGCACACACCTCTGCGCAATAGTGCGTTCTCTAAAGCATAAGATCTGTACTGCAAAAGGGCCCTTCCAGTAAAAAAAAAACTACCCTTTAAGGCCTTTCCCACTTTATATATGTGATGATTAATGCAGCACACATGCAAACTTGGAAAAATAAAGAGAAATGAAAACATTTCTCTATGTTACGCCTGCCTCATGAAGGCATAAGGTATTGACACTGTCTATAAATGTAAGAGGCATGGGAATTCCTATGTACCACCAATGGAGTGCTCCCTTAAGGCAAAACATAGCATAGTACAACTTTACATTATTTTGTGTGACTTTCCAATGTAAATCCTGGTTTACATTGGGTAGTAAATCTCACCCCAACTCTTTGTGGCAGATTCGTGTGACTTTTGTAACAACAATCAAGCACAAGGCCTTAGAAAATCTGGGCCTCCATGTGTAGGCTGAATGTACCAAAGGTGTAATGAATATGTCAGTCTCGTTTAAATAAGTGGATGCTTACATCAAAACATCCTAATGGTTAAGAAGTGAAGCCATACCAGATACCTCCACGTTTAAGTAGTAGCCTCTGATCAATCATGTGGAACCACGGGAAAAGCCTAGCTGTCAGATGTAGAGCTAAGACACAATATTACAGACACACACAGCTCTTAATAAATGGTTGCAGCATAACATATTTTTCATATAAGAATTTAGACTCTGTCTTATGTAAACGTATCCTAAACTGGGGTTGTTAACAGGCATTTGCGGAAATAGATTACCCCCAGGTCCCTTATGTCCTCGGCCCATTCGTAACTTATGGAGATTACCATCTCCCGACAGAAATAAAAACAAGAGGAATGCTGGGATATCCCTACTGCCCCTCCCCCCGGGAGTACAAAGGTAGGATCTACCCAGCAGCCCTCCTGTTCTTTTTTTCTGTCTTCGACCATCAATAATGTTTAAAACTGCCTCTCCCTCTGTGTCCTCAGTGGAATCGTCCAGGAGCGCCTCTGGGGTGTGGCTTCATCATGAATGGGGTGTGCACGTGGCATGCGGGAACAAGCCCCCATACACAGATTCCGAATTTCCTTCAGTGTGACTTCTCCTGATGCAGTAACAGTGTTTTGTGACTTTGAACTTTTGGTGTGTGTGGTGACCTCAGTGGAACCAAGCTCTCTGGCTCAAACTTATAAAAAATATTGTACTGAAGTCACAGAAATCCATTCCTCAAAGTGTCAGGTGTTGTGGAAGTGACATCAGGCACCTGTTGACCCTGATGACATCACAAATGGGATGCTGAAAAGACATATTACAACAATCACAAAGTAGACGTGCTTACTTTTTTCGTGATGCTGTCTAATTGAGTCTTTTGACCGCTGGCAAAGGGAATTGCCAAGAGTAATATCTACTTTTGAAAGGCTATCCTAGCCTCTGAGAGAATCGGGGCCAGATGTGTCTAGCCTTTGCACCAATGCAGTGTCACAAAAAGTGACACAAACCTTTGCAAAGGCTTGAATTGGGATTTCCTTTCCTGCGTAAATCATGATTTGCGCTGGAAAGTAGTCTTAAAGTGATACAAAGTAGCACTTTGCACAACTTTGCATCAAGACGGTGGGGCATATTGACCAACAACTAGCGATATTTATCGCTAAATAAGCTTAGCAACATTTTTTCTATCCCGTGCATCGCCGGATTTTATTGCAGAGATAACGTGCTATTAGCAACGTTTATCTCAAATGCGATAACATTTCCGGCGAAAGTGGCTTAATGCGTGAATATTGCTGGAAATAACGTTTGAGAAAAATGTTCTTTTCTCAAAACTTTTCTACGTATGCATGTATGCTGTAATTTACTGCACACATATAAAGTTAGAAAACGTTAAAACTGTCTAAGCATAGTATTTTGTACATGAAGAGTACTGAGGGCCAGCCCCATGCTAGCTATCACGCTCACCTGTGTTAGTGACACAAGGTAGCGTAAGGTATGCCAGCACAGGAGAGAGAGAAACAGCGCCATATTTGAGCAGATATGGTGTAGAACGGTTTTCTCTCCTATGCGCCATGCAGTGCAACAACTTTGGTAGCTGGGCTCCATTGCGTGTCTTCCTTGTAAACTTACCCCCGTGTGTTTGTGTAATGAAACTTGTGGTATTATTTAATATCCTGTAACTGGCTATATGTGCTTTGGGTCGTTTTGAACGCAGATTGTCAAATTGTGATTGCTCTCATTGTGACACCCGTTTTTTTTCTTTCGATATTTAGGAACAGTGTTTTCTGAAAACTTTCGAGTGGATGTGAACATGGCTGGAATAAAGGGTTACATTGAGTTCAACCCCCTCCTGAAGACAGCTGTTCAGAATCTGACGGGCACAGGCGTCGGCGCCATCAACGTCTCATTGCACGAATTTCCTGTTATGTACGGCCACTTTCCAGACCCATGTGCCCAGGCGAATCTAGGAGACCAGCTCTACACCTTCACATTCAACAACTCACAATCTCCAAGCGGAGCTTTCAATGTTAATGGGCTTTTTGGCGCCAACATCAGCCTGGACGATTTGTCACTCGTGGTAAAAACGTCCAACTGCCAAGCCTGTGGAAACATACGGAAAGAAGGGGGCACAGTGCGCACCTGGCAGGCAAAGTTCTACTCTTCAGTCCTTGGGGAAACATATTTTCGGCAACGGGATGGTGACACGTCCTTGACAATTCTGACGGAGCTCGTGACAGTGCGTGTGGGAGAAAGCCCAGTGCCCAACGTGTCCATGTATTTTGTACCAACGTGCAACCCGCATGAGAGTAAAGCCAACGTCTCACTTGGCGTGTTTAAAGTAGGTATGTTTCCTAAAGCCATAAAATCAGGACGAAGAGTGCCCAACATAACAGTCCAGCAATTTGTGTCCCTTCGTTTTATAGATCAGTGGGTTTGTGCGGAGTTGCACCAGCTTGAGCCTAAAAGTGTGAACGCGATAATTGACATGAAAGGGGTCAAAGGACTTTTGACTTTCACCCAGGTTTCCCCCTTTGATCCTACACAGATTTCAGTGGATCTAAGGAACGCCAGTGGACTGGAAAAGTATTACCATGTCCACAAGTTCCCTGTTCCTCAGAGAAGAGACCCTTCAGAAAACCTGTGTGACCAGAACAGCACTGGAGACCACTGGAACCCCTTTAATGCCAATGTCAGTGCCGCATCTTACCCCAAGGGCCCAGGAGCAACGCACGACCTGTACGAAATTGGGGATCTGAGTGGAAAGCATGGCTCTTTGGAAGGTATGAATAGATCTTCATCTGTGTTTCTTGACTGGAACCTGCCTCTTTTTGGCAGAAACAGCATTGTTGGTCGCTCTATTGTCATACATAAAGCGGATAATGCCAGGCTGGCCTGTGGTAGCATTGGATATGGTGCCGAGGTGATCACGGGAATTGCAGTGTTCAGGACTACGGTGGTTGGCAGGGTTATCTTCAGGCAGCTGAAAAGCAACCCATACGCTGACTTGTCGATCTACATTGATCTCTCATACAGCAATGTTTCGGCTGTTTCAACATTTAATCACAACTGGCATGTCCACGGGTGCCCGATCAGTACAGAAATGGACGCTGACATGGACGCTTGCCGCAGCACCGAAGGATTTAATCCTACAGGAGTTGAAGACAATGCTAATTACAGTCAGAATTGTCAGCCTCAAAGCCCTTTCTTGTGTGAGGTGGGCGATCTTTCAGGGAAACATAAACCCCTCAACCTCACCAGCTATGCACGATCAGTCCAAGCCAAAGCCTTCTTCACAGACACCACATCAGCTCTCGCTGGATTAGCTTCATTTCTTGGAAAGTCTTTAATGATCCATGGAGCAGACCAGACATTGACTACAACTGCCTGTGCGAACATTACTTCGCTGCGACCATCAGTAGGAAAGACAGGCCAGTGGTTTGGTTCCAAGCAAGTCGAAGGCGAATTCAACGTCTCCCAGCCCATGGAGCTGGATCCTACCGCAATCTCCATCTCGTTCACAAATCTGAGAAGCATTTGTGGTGGTTATCATGTTCATTTGCTGCCAATCATGCAGAATACCCCAGAGGCATGTGCAGACATTCTCATCAAAGGGCATTTTAATCCATTTCTTATTAACATGTCCATGTCTCCTTCTCCTGGCATGGGCACAGTGGATAAATATGAAGTGGGGGATATAAGTGGGAAGATTGGCACCTTAGCAGACAAAACCTCGCATTTTCAACAGTACCTCGACTCCAATCTACCCCTCTCAGGACCGCACAGTATACTTAGACGTTCACTTGTGATTCATTACATCAATGGATCAAGGTAAGTGGTATATGATTTGTAAAAGAAAACTAAATGTTGCCCTTCATGCCCTCATGTGTCCGCCCAAGTATGCTGCACCCCACAGATCAGGGCTTGAATCCCCATGTGATGGGCTGAGCACAATGTGGTTAGGCTGGTGGAGGTGAATGGAAAGTCTTACTTCTGTTGCCTGAACAGCAGATGACCATATGTCGAGTGATGTGTGCATTGTCCCCTCGCATACAACCTTGCCTGATATATGGATTTGGATTTTTAGCTGGATTTTAACAGTCAAGGACTGTTTACCCTCCACCCCAAAAGACCACAGAGAACATACTGCATGCCAAGCTTCCTTTGTTAGGGAAAAAGTACAGCACGCCTGTGAGTTGCTGTCCCGAGGGGAATACAAGCCCACTCAGAATCTATAAGCTGGTCTTGGGTCATGCAGAGCATTCACATTCATATGTGGGACACACTCAATCCAAGCCTCTTTACCTATGTTTTACGGCTAATGGGAGAGAACTTACCTTCTGTTTTGACCTCTGCCACCCCTGAAGTTTTCAAATCCCCACTATAGCAGCTTCCATAATGGAATCCAAGTGGGGCTAGGAGCTAATGATTATTATGGGCATGGGACGGTGGCCTTATAGTGGTGATCTCACATGCCTACCTATTTAATGATCGCCCGGATGTGCTTGTTAGCAATGGACCTGGGCAACTCTGTCTTAGTCCTAGTAGGGTTGAAACCAGGCATATCAGACATAAAGACATATCTTCAAGCGGCTCAGGATAGTTAAATGGGGCCATTTAAATGTGAGTGCAAGTGCTAAAAATTGGTTCTTAACTATTTGCACCATATTTAAAACCTGTGCCATTTAGGAGAGGAGGAACAATTGCCCCAGTGTTTGTGAGGACTCTTAGCACCAGGCTGTAGCTGGTGATAACTGGCTATGCAAAACAGTGCACCTCGGGTAACAGTACAACATTTTTTTGCATAAAAATCATCTACACAATTTGTTCCCCACTATTGAGCACAGAGGTAATAATCAGGTACATAAGCACACTGGTATTTCCACACAAGTGTGTTAGGACCCATGTCTAAATAACCATGATTATGTGCACCGGTAGGGCTCTTGGGTTTTCCAGCGTGTCCTGTTACTTCTCTAGAAGGTCAGTGCTTCATTTGAGCCAGTGGTTTCCACTGCTCCGCACCGGCACTTAATTGTTAACATCGGCGCTTGTGACAGTCTGCTACAGGTAATTATTAATTCAATATACATTAAAAATACCTATGAGCATGACGATCCCAGAGGGACTCATGATAGTGGGGGGAGACCTGAACGCCGTAGTAGATGGCACACATGACAGGAACCCGCCAAGACAACTCCGCCCGTCCAACAGCTGGTTACCGTATTTTCTGGGGGCTTTGGGGTTGCAGGAAACATGCCACTCATTTAACCCCAACACCACCCAATACACCTTCCACTCGGGTGCCCACAACACTCAATCCAGAATAGATTACTTACTGGTGCCCCCTGGCCAATTGCAACACGTACGAGAGGTTAGACACATGGTGAGAGGTACTACTGACAAGAGTAAAATCCGGTGCTCCCTCAGATAGCTGTCCCCCCCACATCTTGAAAGAGTGTTTTTCCACATACCCAGCCCCTGCTCTTACACTTCTGAACAACTCCTTGACCCTCGGTATAGTCCCCTTAGCGTTTAAAGAGGCCACGGTCATCCCGCTTTAAAAAAAACCCGGGGCCGACCCAGCTTGTAAAGCCAACTACCGGCCCATCTCCCTACTGCCCTATCTGGCAAACGTCCTGGAGGCTCACATGGCTAAATGCCTCTCCAATTTTCTTGAGGAGTCCTCCTGTTTTGACCCCCACCAGGCAGGCTTTCGGCCGGCCCACTCTACAGAGGCAGTAGTCACCACAGTCTTGGATACGTTGCGAGACTGCGCTGACAGACGCTCTCCACAGGCCCTGGTGCTCCTGGACCTATCTGCCGCATTTGACACGGTTGACCACAACATCTTGGTCGACCGCGTCGAACAGGCCGGCACCTGGGACTTGGCGGCCTGTTGGTTGAGGTCCTTTTTGGAAAACCGCACTCAAACATTACGTCTTGGAGATCTAGTAGGTGTCAAACAACCCATCACTTGCGGAGTGCCACAGGGCTCTTCCCTGTCACCCCATTTATTTAATTTATACATACTCCCTCTGATCCAGACTCTTAGAGACGAACAGGTGAGACTTTTCAACTATGCCGATGATTTACAACTGCTTTTTACCATCGACAACACTGTAAACTCCATACTGCATTTTCAGTCTACCATGAGATTCATTAAATCATGGATGGACCAAAACCAGCTTAAACTGAACCCGGGAAAAAAACAAGTTAGTCCTGACCGGGGACAGTGCCAAGTACTGGGGCCCTCACTACTGGCCTTCTGAACTGGGCCAAGCTCCGACACCCTCCTCGTCAGCCAAAACACTTGGAGTCACCGTGGACTGTGATCTTTCACTGAAGGCACAAGTAGGCTAGGTGGTCTCCAAGTGTTTTTTCCAGCTAAAAAAATCCGGAAGGTCCGTCGTCTACTCACGCCCGAGGCAATCACCCAGGTTGTGATCTCCACTGTCCTGTCCCATCTCGACTACGGAAACGCCATCTATCTAGGTCTTCCCTACTACCTATCTAAACGCCTCCAGATGGTACAGAACCACGCTGCGAGACTAATCCTGAATCAACCGAGGCGACAGGCAGCTACTCCCCTACTCAGGAAACTGCATTGGCTTCCAGTCACCAAGCGCTGTGCCTTTAAAACTGGATGTATAATATTCAAATCCCTTTACTGTAAAAGCCCCAAATTCATTAATCAACTAATTACCAGATACATTCCATCCCGAAACCTACGCTCACTCCATCAGAGCCTCCTGCAGACGCCCCCTTTCAAACTTAAGCGCGCCGGAGGCCGTAGGTTCGCTACACTTGCCCCCTGCCTATGGAACACCCTTCCTCTGGAGATCCGGAATTGTCAGGACCTTCTCTCTTTCCGGAAAGCCTTGAAGACCTGACTTTTCAGACAAGCACTTCAATAACTCTCCACCCTTCATCCACGTTTATGCTACTGTTGATCACAGCGCCAAGAAACCAATCGGTGACAGTGCGCTTAATAAATATTTTAGTAACATAACATAACAATAACAATAACATATCCAATCATTCTCCGTTGTGGATGCACCTGGTGGTGGGCCACCACAGAGTGGGAAGGGTGGCCCCCATCAACCCTTGGCATCTACGCAACCCAGGAGTCCATAAAGCAGTTCATGCTGCAATTGAGCACTACTTCCTGGAAAATGAAGGATCTGTGAGCTCAAACCAGACACTGCGGGAAGCCTTTAAGACCGTGGTTAGGGGCCAGGCCCTCTCCCAAATAGCAGGGGTGAGAAAGGAAAAGGTCAAGGAGGAGGAAGCGCTAGAGAAGGAAATCCTCAGCCTAGAAGAGGAAATGGCAGAGACCAAACCCAGACACCCTACACGTTTTACAATTAAAGCATGATAGCTACAAAGCCTTAGTGACAGATAGAGCCAAGAAACTGGGAAGAGAAACACTAGGTAGAATCTACGATTAAGGGGATAAAGTTGTGAAATTAATCGCATGGCTAGATAAACAAAAATTAGCAAATAGACTGGTACCGGAGCTAGTACGCTCACATAATCACAGACCCCCAGGACATTGCAAACTCATTTGCTCTCCACTTCCAGCAGATCTATGCCTCCCAGAATCCCTACACGACACAAGACTCTATCCACCTCCTAAGAGACATATCGCTGCCTAAACTCTCAGAGCCGGAGTTTGAGTACCTGGAGGGAATACTCACACCAGATGAGGTGGCACTGGCAATGAAAGGGCTCAAGTCGGGGAAGGCATCGGGACCCAGCGGTCTACCGATAGAACTTTATAAACTCGCGACAGACATTCTTGCCCCTCATCTATGTAACATGTTCAAAGAGAGCAGGGAGATCGGGGAGCTACCCCAAGACCAAAGAATCGCAACCCTGGTGATGATCCACAAAGAAGGTAAAAGCCGGACAGATTGTTCCTCCTACAGGCCAATCTCCCTATTGAACGCCGAGCCAAAGATCTTAGCCAACCTTTTCGCAAACCGACTAATCAAGGTCATTAATAACCTTTTACATCCGGATCAATCTGGCTTCATGCCTCAGTGCAACACAGCCCTAAATGTGCACTGAGTACACGGAGTGATGGGGAGGGCAGCCACAATACAGGAGGAGGCAGTCTTGGTATCTCTGGACACCACGATGGCTGTAATACAATACTCCAGTCAAGAGCTCCGCGCACTCAATAGACTTCCCTCTCTGGCGGCTGGCATTACCCCCATCAGAGTGACTAAGAGCTCTATTAGTCTCAAGCACTCTGCACAAAATGATGTATTCCCCTCAAACACCAGGTCCTTGCCCCAGAAAACTCACTCATACCAACTGGACAGGCATATACTGCAACACCCGCTCCCTCCCAAAACATGCTCTCGAAATTAGTCCCTACTAGACTCAGAGAAACCAGACCAATTTTTTATCACCGAGACATGGCTCCACAAGTCATCTCAACCCAATATTTCCTTAGCCCTCCCTCATGACTATCAGCTGACCAGACTAGTCAGGAAAGGAAAGAAAGGAGGGGGCATAGGTATAGCTTTTAGAGCCAACACTGATATACATGTTATTGAATCCATCCAAACGGATTGGGAAGAAATCTGCATTTTTAAAATAAACGGTATCAGGCAAAGGACCTGGAGAGAGGCCCTACTCTATCGGAAGAACGTAAATGGAGACATACAAAAAGTGCCACATACAAGCAGGACTATAAAATAATACGCCAGCGCTATATGGACCTCATAGCTGCAGCCAAAAAAAACTATTTAGGGGATAGAATCTACCAAGCATCCAACTCACAAAAATAGCTCTATAGGATTCTGAAAGAATTTACCAATCCCCCCTCTTGTCAACCAATCCAGACCTCCTCACAGGAGTGGGTTGACTCTCTCTCAGTCTTTTTTGTGAATAAAATTAAAGTCCTCCATAGCTCTTTCTCACAGCCAACAGGAACACCTCCTTCAGAGAGAAACCAGGGCATCTCTCCCCATCTTCCCAACCTTCTTAGAGAATTCAGCTCAGTCACCAAGGAAGAAGTCCTAGCAACCCTCTCAAGGATTAAATCCGGCTCCCCCACAGACCCAGCTTCCGCCCAGATTATATCCAAAATCGAACTAGCCCTTACGCCTAGACTGACGAAGCTATTCAATAACTCGCTGTCTCTGTCCACTGTGCCATCTATCTGGAAAGAGGCCATAGCAAGACCCAGCTTTAAAAAGCCAATTCGGATCCTAAAGAACACAATAATTACCATTCTATTTCCCTTCTACCGCTCTTTGGGAAAGTCCTGGAAGCACTAGTAAACAATCAACTGTCTGAACATCTAGAGAGCAACAACCTGCTGGACTCATCTCAGTCCGGGTTCCAGGCCTCCCACAGCACTGAAACTGCACTACTGGAGATAGTTGATAACATCAGACTCGCCCTTGATGCCAGACAACCGGCCATCTTGGTCCTACTAGACCTGTCTGCAGCTTTCGACACCATCTCCCATAGCATCCTCTTGGGCCACCTGTGGGAGCTTGGTGTCGAGGGCGCATCGCTGAAAGGGCTCAGGAGCTACCTCACAGACCGTACATCCAAAGTCCAAATAGGAGCCTTCACTTCCAGTAGCCAGCCCATAGACAAGGGTGTTCCCCAGGGTTCCATACTGAGCCCGACTCTGTTTAACTTGTACCTATCTACCCCAGCTAAAATAATCAAAGCATACAGCTTTGATACAGTGTTGTATGCTGACAACACCCATTACTAATCACCCTTGGACCAGATCCCACCTCTACGAACCTCAAATTTAAACAATGTATGACAGACATCAATGACTGGATGACAAACAATCACCTCCAACTTAAGGCTGGTAAAACAGAGATCTTACTCTTCAGTAAGGCTCAACAATTATGGACCGACGACTGGTGGCCAACCACTTTAGGCCCTTGCCCTTTACATAAAAAGGCATCCAGCAACCTTGGAGTGATAATAGACAACAAACTTTCAATGTCTGATCACATCAACCAGGTAGTGCGCACTTGCTATGGCTTAATGCATAGCCTGAGAAAAATCTTTAAATGGATCCCACTCTCCTCACGCATGCCTTTCGTGCAGGAATTAATTATCAGCCGCCTGGTCTATGGGAATGCCCTGTTAGCATATATAAATGAAACACACCTGACAAGACTCCAGGTCCTACAGAACACAGCGGTCAGACTGGTCCTTAAACTCCCCCCACCCTGCTCACCCTCTGCCCCCAGTCTGAAGACCCTCCACTGGCTTCCCATCAGAAAGTGGATCACCTTTAAAATATGCTGCTGGTACATAAAACTCTAAATGGAAAGGTACCCGATTATCTTGCACAGAAACTAATCAAATATCAGCCAACAAGAACCCTCCGATCAGCCAGCAAACATTTTCAACCACACCAAAGATCCGAACCGTCCGGAATGGTGGCAGATCATTCTCCAAAATCGCCCCTACGATCTGGAACGTGATGCCCGTACACCTCCGAATGGAAACCGATCATAAGAAATTCCGTAGATTCCTCAAAACCCTATTATTCTAATTCCTCCCCCACCAAGCAGCCCCTGGGACAGACTCCCTGGTCTGGGCAGGGCATCTTTTAAACCCGCTCAGGCTAATCCTTGCGGTGCTCTGCAGCACGGGGGTTAGATGGGAGTCTGTCCCAGGGGCTGCTTGGACCCAGGAAGAAGAGGAGAGGCGGTGCGACGCTGGAGGCGGCTGGCGGCAAGTTTTTTTTGTTTAAAATCTATTATTTCTAACCAACAACCCCCCACGCAACCCCCTCCCCCTCGCGCCCTACCACCATTTATTTGTGGCGGCTGCCACTGGATGAACATATACATAAAAATAAAAATAAAAATAAAAAAAGAATGAAGTGTGTGAAACTATGTCCTCGGTTTAGGTGTGTTTAAGTGTGTGAAACTATGTCCTCTGTTTAGGGATCGGCATGTTACTCTTGAGTCATGCTTGCACTTTCTTTTCCTAGCTCTGAAAATGTTAAACATTTGTATCCACTCTCATGGATAGAATTAGCATTAATATATTAATTGAAATTCATAAACATTTAAAAGCAGTGATGAAGTTGGCAGGTCCGGTGGAATCCGGCATTTTGACACTGTTGCCTTGTTCCTTCTTAAACAAGGGGGGTTCTCCATGGCTTTATACCCGTACATCACGCATAAGGAAAGTAATTTGAAATTTCGGCCAATGGATAGGAAGGCGTGCCAATCCGGCCCTGCATTGTCCAATATAAATGCATCTATTCGGGGCATTGAGTTTGGTCATTCTCTCGCAGGCTTATCCCAGGGTCAGGTTACTACCAAATTGGTGTCTGAAAGAAAGGGCTAAGAATACACGGTGCACCCTAGATATATAATACACCTCTATAAATTATTGTTGGTGTGAGTATCTATAACACCTCCCGTAAAGTCTTCAGAAATCATAGAAATGTTCGTTTTGTGTTTAGAACAGCCTTTGTATTCTTTGTCATAGTTAGGTGGTGAGACCTACAATCTGCCACCCTCGAAAATAAACTTTATCAAACGCTATGAATGCGATTGAACAAAGAACACCGGTTACATTTCATTTTTCCCTTTAGAGGTACCATAGCCTCACCATGCATTCGGTTTGTGCTTTCCTCCTCTAGGGCACCGTGCAATTTCGAGCAGTTCATTATGCTCTTGGACGAAAAGAAGCGACATCCCTTTTTAACATGTTTCAATATTACATCAGAATATTTGTGAAACAATGATCTGTTTCAGCACTGTAATAATGCGATGTTTATTGTCTGGTTAATAAAAATCATTACAAATAACACAACATAAAAATCGCATTTTGCATGTGAGTCATTCACTATGAGCAAAAATACAAATAGCAAAATCATTAGCTTATGCCATTTGAAAACATACCATAATAATTAATCATGTGAAATTAATGACTTGAAAACATTGATTATGCCAAGTATAATTAGAAAAAGACGCTTCATGTAATCACAATGTATAAAAAAACACAAACTATTTAATTTAGTGCACATAGCCATTTTTAGAGCCAGCATACTCAGATTCCTACTAAACATGAATGGAAATATTAAAACAAACTGTGCATATTGATACTAAAATGCTTAAGTGCCTATAATTTTCCAGTCAAATTGGTATCGTTCTAAGGTATCATATCCGGCCTTCATAAAAAAAACTTTTAAACAAAGAGGAGATATAACAGTGCTAACAGTTTAGGATAGAAATGTAAACATTCTTTCCACAAAAGCCAGAAACTTAACAAACTGGCAAATCATTGGGATGGATTTGCCCAATAAACAAAGCTTAATAGCTTGGCAACACATTCTCACTGCTGTTTTTAAAAACAGTAGCTTTAACATAATATGACCTGCCTCAAGGAGGTAAGGACAGATACAAACAATGTGCAGGAAAGTGTCTTGAGTATATCCAAAAAGTCTGCAGCAATTGGTTGTTGTGAGAAGCTGGCCTGGTATATGATGTCCACTAATGTTAGTGGGCACCCTGCACCAGTCCAGACAACCCTTATGGTGATTTAAGAGGTCGTGGACAACCTTAGAAAACACTCTAAGTGGTAGCTGTGGTGAGCAGCCTTCAGGCTTAGTCCAGAAGGAGTGTAAAGCAGCTTGTTTTACCAGAATGCAATTTTATAGTATAGAATAAGTGAAAAAGAACCACACAATCTATTTATAAAAATGTGTATTTATTATATAACGCTCACAAATACGTACCAATATCTCCTACCCGGAGATATACACATTGCACAAAATACTTTGCAAGGAAATCAAGTAAATAGCACATTATACACTGTGGACCCCAGAGGGGACCAAACTATATACTAAGATAGTGGTATAAGAACCACGACTTGAGTCAAGACAATGTTGAGAGGACATAGAAATGCTGGGGATCCACAGAAACACCCAAGGTAAGTAGATAGGGACCCCATGGAGAGCGTGTGCAGTGTGGGAACAAAACCGCGGCTCTGTACAAGTCAACGTTCTGGAACTCCCTTCCGACGGAACTCCGTATGACATCTTCTTACATCGAGTTCCGGAAAGGTCTTAAAACTCTGCTCTTCTCCCGAGCCTACAATGCCTAGTTTCCCTCCGCTCCTGTTGTCTCCTCGCAATCCAAAAGCGCCAAGAAACCGCGTGGTAGAAGCGCGCTATACAAATGTTTTTAAATTCAAATTCAAATTAAATTCAAATTCAACGTGTAAGTTGCGGTTGGAGTTTTAAAGATTAAGGACCCTTCACAGTGGAACCTGAAGAAACCCTGTGTATGACAGAAGGTTGGAGAGCCACCCCACCCATGGACACCCTAGTACCCATGTTACCTACACCAGAGAAGCCGGGTGCATACATGTGAAGTGGTGTCGGAAATCGCTGTCGAACCCAATAGAAGGTTTCAGGAAAGTGCAGTTGCTGAAGAAGTAGAAAGTGCCTGGAGGAATCTGAATGTGTATTCTAGTTGAGAGGTACCTGCAAGTAGAGGGAACAGAGTCTACGTCACTCAGGAGTGACCAGGAGACTTAGACAACGAATGTCCTCCGATGTCGAGTTTTGCAGGTGAGATGACCTTGACTCTGCAGCTATGAGAACAAGGCAATGCTGAGGAAGAAAAGGCGCCATACATGAGCTGACCCACATTGGATGTCAAGTGCTGAGTGGTCAGTGCCTGGCGGGAGCACCAACAAGCCTTGGCAAATGCAACCCACTCAGAAGTCAAAGAAGGTGCAATGTCAGGACCACCAAGGTCCAGGGGGCTCACCACAAGAAGGGGAGTCAGGGCAGGCCCGAGCAATCAGGGGAACCCAATGGTGACCCTCAACAGGACCCACAGGCCGGAGGCACTGCAGTCACAAGAGGAGCTCAAGCAGGTTACCAAGAGATGCAGCCCACAGTGCAAGCAATGTGGAGTGGACAAAGAGTCTGTTCACAG
The DNA here is from genome assembly GCF_964263255.1 of Lissotriton vulgaris. NCBI lineage: Eukaryota > Metazoa > Chordata > Amphibia > Caudata > Salamandridae > Lissotriton > Lissotriton vulgaris. The sequence continues at coordinate 1,296,674,762 of NC_141695.1, read as the reverse complement.
GAGATGCTCGAGCTGGGGGCTACTTGGAGCCCGAAGAACTTGGTGGAAGTAAGCCAACAAGCCTTTGCAACTGCAAGTGGACGACGTGCATAGGGGTTCGGTTATTGCAGGGGAGGGTCTGGATGGGAGGAGGTTACTCCCATGTCCTTTGTCTAGATTTACACCAGAGCAGGAGCCAATGGCCCCCAGGACTGGTTTGATTTGGACTATCCACGGAGGGCACCAAATGTGCCCCTCAAGCGGACTTAGTGGTGCTGGCAAGCGATCCACCCGGTCCGAATACACTACATCCTGTCCGGGAGGTGGCCACACCTCCCTGTGACAGGATGCGTATTCTTCTGCCTTCCCCTGCTAGAGATTAGCTCAGCAGCGGGAGGGCAGAAACGTGTCTCTGGTCGGCAGCAACCATTTTGTGCTGTCCGGGTCTAGAAGGCTGGCACCCGGAACACTGAGAGCCTAATGGAGGGCTCTTCCAGTGCTTGGAATCATACCTCCCTTATCGTTTACGGTGTGGGAGGTTTTATTCCAACATGTTTGATACCAAACATGATAGGATTTGTTTCAGCGAATTTCGGGAAGGTCACCGTGTAATTACGCGGTGCCCCTCTATATAGTATATGGCTGTTTCACTTAGAACCCGGTAGAATGAACTCCGTAGGCTGTAAGGGTGTCCTGCTCATGCAGGAGCACCCTCTTACTTAGAACCAAGCACCCTGCCCTCAGGATTAAAAAGGCCTGCTATAGGGGTGACTTACAGGTTTTAAGTGCAGTGTCCATAGATATAGGAAACCTATATCTTCAGTAAGTGGTGCTAGCACCAACTTACAAAGACTGCAATGGCAGGCCTGTAGCTCCATTTTAAATGGTCCCTCATGGGTGGCATAATACATGCTTCAGCCCATGGGGGACCTCTGGGGTACCTATGCCCTGGGTACCTTAATACCATATACTAGTGACTGATAAGGGTACCTAAGTACTGAACATAACAATTTACGGGAGAAAGCAGACAGACTGGGGTCCTGATTAGGAGTATCCCAGTCAGACTAGTAAATAACAGCTTAGCACCAGGCAAAAAAGTGGGGGTAACCATATGAACAGATCCAACTTTCCTACAGATGTCCATTGTTGTATCAATTTTGAGATGCTACCTGCACGCCTTTCACCAGCAGCCCTTACTTCCATCCACCACGGAAACAAGCGTCAAAACACGTCTACCAAAATTTAACAAGCATTTACAATGCAATGGTTTCGCCTTTGGAAAAGTTAGAGCTATTGGCATTGTAAATGACAACATTTGTATTTATGTTTTGGTTTTGAAAACAGATAAATAAATGGCATTGTCATTTACATTGCCATTAGCTTAATCTCTCGCAAATGTGAGACCTATTGTACCCTACGGATGAGCTCAGTAGACAGCAATTACTACCACACACAAACACACACCCAGAGCCACACACACACACCCAGAGCCACACACACACCTTAACCGGTATTATTTCATGGTGCTCTCAAATGGGAGGACAATGATAAAGGAGAAACCGTGAAGAAAACGAATTGCTCACAGTGACACCGTTTGGAAAAGCTGGGAAGCCAGGAGTGAACCCAAGGTTTTTGGGTCAGAGAACCGCTGCTACGTTTTGCCTCCGGTTCTACAAAAGAAAGTTTCTGACTGATCATTTTACGCAAGTGCACTCACAACATAATTTGCTTTTTCATAAATTGGGGCAGCAAGAGTGGGAACATTCCAGTATAGGGCAGGTACACCTTGGACAGAAAGAGTACAGCCTTTTGCAATTACAGAACAGGTCAAATTCGGGCAGCAGCAAAGCAAGCTTTACTTCCTCACAGAACAGGCATGTCAGCAGGAAAGCAAGCTTTCTTTACTCATAAAAGGACGCAAGTCCAATATTTCATTCCCTACTGAACATATCCAGAAGCGTAAACAAAAACAAAAACAAACTTTCAGCGCTCACAGAATATGTACAGTTAAGGAATGACTGACAAGTAGATTACAGACATATCTGGAATGTGCTCAAGTCTCAGAGTACTGTATAGGTGGATAAACAAATGAATACTTGAGTTCTGACACAAATTCTCACTTAGACGATACTCCATGTCAGCATCCTGAAAGCCCTGCTGCTAGGACAGGGAGACTTGCCTACTGTTTGTGTTGATTCTTGGGTTTTCCATGGATTGAGAAGTAGCAATACCCATAAAATCACTGTATTTTGGATCAGCACAGCTCAATATGCTCAGGACAGGTACACATGCAACATTCTCTTCTAAAATATTCTGAATGCGTGTGCGCAGGGCTGGATTAAGCAAAATAAGCATGTGCTTAGGGCATCAAGGGAAAAGGGACACCACAGACATTTTCAATTGCCGGATTTACCATGGACCATATAATGCAAACTTGCAAATGGTGCAGCTGAACCTATAAAGTGGAAGTATACAAAAACAAACTTTATCCATCTTACTCGAAGTTTTATTTCATTGTGAAATAATAAAATGTTAGTTTACAAGTTATTGATTTTTTTTTTAATTAGAAATATATGGGGCACCAAAATCTTACGTGTTTAGAGCCTCTAAAGGTCCCTATGTAATCCCAGTCTCGGAGCAACACTCGTTCAGTGTTAAGAGCCATAACAGATATTTGAAACAAAGATCAGTGGGGAAAAAGGGGGGGGGGAGGCAAATGAGGGTCATGAAGACCCAGTAAGGACAGCAAGGGGGCGGGACGGCAGTGAGACCTCTACAAGCTAATTAGATGCAGCGAGTGATCCACACACAGGCCGACAATCATCCTAAACTGACCTATGGATGCCATCAATATACACCCCCCCCACCCCAGGCCAATCCCCTCATAGTCTAACTCTCACAGGACTACCAGCTTGACGTGCACTCAATTAATGCTCCCCATGCACGGGTAGAGGGCTCCCAGCCAGACTCTTCCTCCTGGCCAGCCTCCCAGGCTCACCTATGGACAACACCAGCTTCGGATGCTCTCGGCCCCTCCCCCTTGTGAGTGGGTCTCTTTCCCTCCAAGCCAGTTCCCTGAGGTTCACCTATACAGGCAGAAGTGCCCCCAGCCTCTCCTCCCCTGGCCAGCGCCCTGGCTCACCTATGGACTCCGAGTAGATATGATCCAGCATCCCCTCCCCTAGGCCAGTACCCTCTTTCACCTATGGGCGCACTCGCTTTACATGTCCTCTGACCCTCCTACATTTGAACGTGGGTCTATTTCCCCCCAGGCCAGTCCCCTCAAGATGATACATGCCAGACTGCTGTGTCCTCCCCAGGCCAGTGCCCCTGGCTCACCTACGGGTGCCAGGTAGAAGTGCCCCAGCCCTCTGGCTCACCTATGGATGCCAGCTAGAAGTGCCCCCAGCCACGCCCAGCCTCTGTCTCACCTATGGACACCAGGTACAGGTGCCCCCAGCCCCCGGCTCACCTATAGACACCAGCTTGATGTGCTCCTGGTCCAGGAACTCGAGCGCCACGGACACGTTCTCGAGCTTCATCTGCCGGAAGTTGGGCCGCTGGTGGTACTTGCGGTAAATCTTCTTGTGGCTCAGCACCTCGAGCAGCGCGATGAGCTTCAGGCCGTCGGCCAGGTCGCGCTGCAGGTCCCCGATGCGCTTGTGCATGCACTTGAGGTGCTCGTTGCACCAGCGCGTGAAGGTGTTCTGCTGGATCTTCTTCCAGGCTATAAATAGGGGGGTTATACCCAGACAAAGTTACAGGGACCTGGGTTATCAATTGAAGTATGGGAAGGGGTCCCAGTAAGCATGGAAACGTAAAAAAGGATATACCAATAATCAAAGAGACAAATCATAAAGACACATTGTTTAATTCACAATGCGCTGGTATCATAAATATACTTCACTTACAAACAATAATAAGTGGTTATTTTGCAGTGCCCCAAAGGTTGGGAAAGAAGGGAGGGGGTTTGTGATACGTGTAGGTAGTAAGTGAGGGAAAAGGGTTTAAGGTGACAGTAAAATCGACGAATAGAACAAATTCAATGGAGTTACACGTCAATGTACCCACTAATTGACCAAAAGGTTCATGTAAAGTAATTTCCAAACATCATACTCCAATTACACAATTAATGAGAGCAATGGGGTATGGAGTTGACAGCAGAAAACAGTATGTTGTCGACGTTTCGACCCTCATGCGCAGATATAAATAATGATCTTGCCGTGGGGTCTTCCTCAGGACAGTGGAGGTGGGGACACGTGACCCGACTGCCGATATTTCATAGTCTTTCGGCGTTGGATGGCGAACACTCGCGCTGATGCATCGAGTATGTTGCAGGGCGGAATCTGGACTGAATCTTCTTCCAGGGCGCGTCCTCGGCCAGGTCCTTCTCCGTGGCCGGCATCTCGTCCGCCTCCTCCTCGTGGTACAGCAGCTGCGGCGACGCCGCCGGGTCCGAGTAGTAGCTGTTGTTGCTCATGGCGACGGGGCGGGGGGGCTCGGGCCTCTTTATCGGGGATCGCAGAGGGAGGAAGGGCTTCAATTTAGCACGGTGTGAGCGGGGCCAGTCCCTGCGGCTGGGCTGAGCTCAGGGCACCGAGGTCCGGGCTGCGAGAGGTCCCTCCTTTCCTCTGCCCTTCTCTTTCCTTCTTTGTACTTTAATTCCCTCTTTTAGTTTATTCTTCTTTCTCTCTTCTTTTCTTTCTTCGTTTGTTGTATTCCCCTTTTCTGGGGTTCCTTGCCCAGATCCCAATAGGTTATTAGAATTCCCTCAAATACAAAACTCAAAGGGTTCCTATAAATTCATGTGTTCTTCTTTCAGAAAGTTGGCAGCGAGTGGTTGCAGAGCGTGGGCCGGTTCTCCTCCCACCCTGGCCGAGTGCCTCCTGGTTGCCGCTTGTTCTCTTCGCTCTTTCGTTTTCTCCTCGGAGTACAATCTTCTTTTGCCTTTTTTAGAGCAGAAAAGTTTCCACGCCGCCAGATAGTGGTTTTGTTGCTGGCAGGATTCCCTCGGAAGCGGGCTCGGGATACAAGGCAGTGAACGGGGGACCGGGAAGCGCCAGCGCCAAGATCACACGGAGGGATGAGGAAGCGCTGAGAGGGAGCGAGGAGAGGCTGAGCTCTGCCCAGGGGTGTACACACACTGGTGCATTAAAGTGAGCGGTGGTGCAGGAGGAAGGTTTTTAAGAAAGCTGCTGAGCTGGTCGCCCCCTCCCGCCCCCACGTCAGAGCCATGGCGTCTCAGGAATGCCTCTGCCATGACCATATACAACGAAGGGATGAGCGGGCGCTAATCCCCCTCCCCCGCATCACTGCGGGCGCTAAGGATAGCCAGGGGCGGGCCAGGCTCCCCCATGACACCCTGGTGTATTTTTAGCGTTCCTGATTCAGTGCTGGGCTACGGGAGACCACCGTCCCAGCCCCTGCTTTGTTTGAGGAGCGGTGACGTGAGGGGCCCCTTGCCTGCGCTGACATATGCCAGCCACAGGTGGCACCGACCCCAAGCTCCTGTCTTCCTTCCCCACCCCCAGGTCCGGTCCCGTCAATCACTAGCTGAGAGTGGGGGACCAGATCGCACAGGCAACTTTAAACCCCGCCCTGTGGAGGCCGGGCGCGTCACCAGGACCCCGTCCCCAGGTGTCTCTCTAGCTCTGTGGTCTTCCGGAACAGCAGGGAGCCTCCTCAGATTCCTAACACCGAGACAGGAGAGACGGTCGGGAAGAGACACCGTGACTCGTGAAAGGGACTACAGTCAGGGGAGAGGCACGGCCGCACAGGGTCAAAAGGGGGCCGACGTCTGCACTGAAACAGGACACAAGAAACAGGATGTCCCTGTTCCCTCACATTGTCAAAGGAGGAGGAGTAGGCATCCTTAACTGCCCGCCGCTTCGGCTCACATCATCCCTTCCCTCCACTCGCACACAGGAGACACCCCTGCACATCAGAGGAGGTCATGGGGAGGGGGGAGGGACACGGAGGAAGGCAGGACAGCAGCAAGCACGGCCCGGCCGGACCAGATTCGGGGGCGTTCCCAGCTTTTGGCTGACGTAGCCAAAAGCCAAAAATTCTCGGGAACGCCCCCGAATCTGGTCCAGCCATGATGGACGCCTCTCTGTTCCAATGGCTAGCCTCCATTTATGGAGCTAGCCAATGGGACCGGCGGGCGTATTCCAGAGTCACTACTGAAATCAAGAGATTTCTCTGGAGGCGGAGCTTACAGCTCCGTTCCCCAGCGAAACCTAAAAAGGACTTCTATTATGACGTCTTTTGGGAGGCTCTTTCCTTTAACGTCAGAGGCACTGAACAGCGTTTTTTTATGTTATTAACCTGCTCGTTGTTTTTTTTGGGGGGGGAGACCCCCCAGCCCCCCCAAGCCCACGCAGAACGTACACGCTGGCCAACTGGAAGGTTTTTTTTGGGGGGGGGGAGGGGGGAGTCCCCCCTAGCCCCCCCAAGCCCACGCAGAACGTACACGCTGGACGACTGGAAGGAATACCTCTTGCGTGGTAAAGACAGTCGTGGAAGGCACCCGCGTTGAAAAGACGTTTGCGTGGTAAGTGTACCGTTGTAAACGTTATGCGTGGTAATGCCTTCGTAGTAAATGATGTTTCCCGGCCCTGCCTAGTTCGCCATCCCACTGGGGAATCCGTCCCTGTAGGGTTAGTTTCCTTGCTCACTGTGTAGTCTGCAGTGGGTAATTGGGCCTTTGTTTTTGGGTGGGTTCACTGTAAAATTGGTTTGCTTTCACTTTAGTTGTTTGAGTCTCGCCTGGTTTGTTTTTTGTAATGCGCCAACTGCTCACCCTCAAGCCCGGTCCCTCCTGCCATTTTTCCCCCAAGGCTCCAGCCCCGTAGTTTTTTTCTGCTCCATGCCCTCTGGCCTCCTGGCCATCCCCTTTCACCTCCCAGGACTACTTATGCCGGCCGCTGCATGGCCTCAGTGAGCAGCCCTTGAACTCTTGGTCTCGCCAGCAGCTCCCTTCGCTTGCTATCAGTCACCTGGCTCCTTGACAGAGCGCCTGCCTCTCCTTCCTACTTCCACAAGTTCGACCCCTCGGCAGCGACCGGACTAGTTTGCCGTCCACTAGGGAATCCCTCTCTGTAGGTGTAGTTTCCCTCCTCACTGTGTAGTCTGCAGCGGGGATTGTGCCTTTGTTTTTGGGTGGTTTCACTGTAAAATTGGGTTGGTTTCACTGTAGTTGTTTTGGATCTCACCTGTTCTGTTTTTTTGTAATCCGTTGATTGCTCACCCTCTAGCCCCCACCCCCTCCCACCATTTTCACTTGAGGCTCTAGCCACGTAGGTTTTTCCAGCTCCATTTGCACTTGCCTCCCAGCCAGACCATCCTACGACTACTTATGCAGGCCATCACAGCAACCAACCCCATGCCAGCCCAAGAAACGAGTTCCCCCGGAACAGCTCAGCTGCCTCCTCATCAATAGTAGATCACTCTACAAACATGCCACAGAAGCCTGGGACACCATCTCCACCCTTACCCCCGATGTGACCTTCATTACAGAGACCTGGCTCACCCCCGCATTGACCCCGGACATCGCTACAGCAGCACTCTTTCGCTACAAGATTAAACACGGTGACCGCACCTCAGACACGGAGGTGGCATCACCATTGTACACAAGGAATCATTCACATGCACCATCTCCGCTGACAAAACCACACCAATCATGGAACATATGAATTTCCAACTCCGCACCAATGATAACACCATCATCAAAGACACCCTTGCGTACCGACCACCAGGACCATGAGCCGGCCTCAGCAACACCATCACTGAATTCATCACACCGCTTGCCACCGAATCTGAACACTACACCTTCCTGGGAGACCTCAGCTTCCACCAGCACAACCTCGCAGACACCAACTCCACCGACCTCCTGGAAAGATTGCACAACATCAGCCTCAAGCTGATAACTGACCCCACACATAAAGCAGGACATAAGCTGGACCCCATCTTCAAGTCCAGCAACAGAACCAGATATAGTAACACGTAGGAAATCACCTGGTTGGGCCACTCCATAGTATACTTCACCCTCGCCGAACCTGCCCGCATCGCCCCCAACTGACACAACGCCTCTTCCTCTGTTGGTCCAAGGTCACTCTGCAATGATGGACCAACACCCTCAGCACCACACAGCCCAAAGACACCCCCTACCTGGATCAGGCAGTACAGAACTTCAACGACTGGATCACCAGCGCCACCAAACCAGCTAAAAAGCACAGATCTCCAAACAAGCCAGCTGGTACACCCCAGAACTCAGTATGTCAAAATGCAAGTGCAAACAACTGGAAAGAAGATGGTGCACCAGGAGGAGCCACACAGACTGAGCTACCTTCAAATCAGCCTCGAACGACTATCACCGACAGATCAAAGCTGCAAAAAAGGAGGCCCTGACCCATTGGATTGCGACCAGTTCCAACCAAGCCAAGGAACTCGATCCCTTCCTCACAGGAACTCTGCGATGCCCTCGCTGACCACTTCCACAACAAGATAGCAACCGACTACAAAAACTTCAATCCCTAACATTCAAACCTCCTCAGCTTCTGACTGATCGTCACCACTGACAACCTGTTCACCGCATGGGAACAACTCAGTACACGGAACACAACCACTTTTATAAACTCCATCCATTCTGGAGCACCCACAGACCCCTACCCTCACCGACCTTTTAACCTCAGAAGAGACGAGATCAGCTGCCAACCACCACCATCCTCAACACCTCGACATAGGCAATTTTCCTGTCACGTGGAAAAATGCAGAGGTCAGACCCCTCCTCAAGAAACCCTTGGCAGACCACAGTGAGCTCCAAAACTACCATCCTATCTCACCAATCCCATTCCCTGTCACAGTCCTGGAGAAGGCTCTCAACCTCCAACTCACCAAACACCTGGCGAAAACAACCTACTGGACCCTTCCCAATCAGACTTCGGAACCAACCACAGCACTGAGATAATGATGATCGCTACAACAGATGACAGCCGCACCCTACTCGACAGAGGAGAAGCAGCCGCCCTGATCCTGCTTGACCTCTCCGCAACCTTTGACACTGTCTCCCACCACACTCTCATCGATCCCCTTTGTCTGATTGGTATCACAGACAGCACACCCATATGGATGGCATCCTTTCTCATGGGACCCACCCAGCATTCTTGCTTCAGGATCTTCCCTCAGTGTGTGTATATTTTCAGAACGGATATTTCCGAGAGACATTTGTTCATCAGCCTTCACCGGATTGGGTACTTTATTCTGAGAAACAAGCTTTATTACTGGCTTTCACGAACATCCAGTCATCCACGTTCACGTGGTGACGTTTGGGGACACGCCCAGCCCGAGCCCAATCACAAGGCTTTCCCCGTAGTTAAAAATACACTAGTTTGCCCTGTTCATTTACCAGTGGGATTCGGCCATAAGAGGCAGGTACCGAGCGGGTGCCTGGCAGCAAAGGCGTGAGTTCGAACACAACGGCACGAGATAAGTAACACTTTCATGTCCAGGCCGCGTAACTGAATCCTTTTTCCTTTCTTTCTATATTCGTAGCTTGTGCCATTTTGCCACCACTCCGCTCCCGAGACTAATGGTGTAATAAGTGATTGCACCACATGTAAGATACATTCTGAATTTTACATTCAATGCGTGCCCAGCAGTACCGTTTTACAGCCATGATTTGCATATTGTTTATACTCCACAGATTACTGGCTACCGTTAAACGCCGCAATGGGTATACTGGGCCTAATAGCTCTTTACTAGTTCTTCCCACAATACGAATCGACCTATTTTTCTAAAGTGCAAATGATCGTTCACAGTAGCACGTCTGATCAGTGTTACCGTTTAAGTGCACTTTGAAGAGCACATGTGTATGTATGTTCTGTCACGACAAAAGTACGAATATTATGTCTAAATATACTTTTTTTCCCTGTATGTTTGTCTGTTAATGTCTACCTTAACACTTTTGTAGTGTAAACTCGGTTCCTCTCAACTCGAGGATTACCTGACTAACATTGGTTTTAAGTATTGTTTCACACTTATAACCTCTGGTTAGGGTGGGCCTTAGCACGCCCACACCACTGCGGTTCACCTTACTCTGGTCCTGATGAATGCCTGATTAATTATCACACATAGGCAGAAACATGTTGACCATACACTAGTGGATATAGCTGAACAATTTATTCAGCTTTAATATCCCACATTTTGTTTTTAACCATGTCTGATTGGCTAATTAATAAAATATTTTTTTGACACAATCTAGACATGTTTAACTCACTTTCACCTATCACTAATCACACAATACCAGCTCCGCAGTAATTCTGGCATCGAAGCACACCAGGGTGGCATTCGGCCTCTCCTGGTGGGGCCCGATGATGAAGCATGTCACCAACTAGGTTGGTGAGTACGGGCTTTCTAAAGAACCTAGTTGGATTCTACATACGTGCTCTACTCTTTAAAAAGGCACACTCTTTCATTGTTATGATTATGTTATTTGGGGTACTAAGAGTGCTCCTTATTTAATTTCCCTCTCTCTCGTTGTTTTCATTATATTTTCTGAACCCCTGTCCTCAGTTAAATGACAAGATATGTGTGCTCACAAACAGCAGCTGCATTCTCTTGTCATGTCTAAGTGCTAGTGTCTGGCCAGAGAAAATAGCAAGGGGCATTGCTGTTTGACCTTGTTTAGTGTGTTCAGACCAAATCCCAGGAAAGGAACAAAATACGAAAATCTGCAAGTTCTGTGTGAAAATATAATGCAGCACAAAGGCAAGCAGGTTTTGTAATATTGTGTGCAAAATAAAAGCAGCCTACAACATGCACAGTTAAGCTAACACATAGAAAATAACAATGGGCCATGCACAAAACACACAACAGGACATTTTCACTGAGGTACTCAATGCTCTTCCCAAAGTTTGCAGGCAGGATGGTGACACAGTGCTATCATTAGCCGCTATGTAATAAATGTTTTTTACCGCTTGTCGAGTGTCTAGAGGCTTTGGGGGACAGGGGGTATAGGTGTTTCTTCTGGGAGGAGGGCGGTCCATATGAAGGATCATGCTTGTACAGATTTAACCCGTAGCTGGCCTTTGCCTGGTGGGCTGGGGCACAGCTCTGCGACCTGGGGCAGTCAGTACTGGTGAGAAGGTTTTTAAACACAAGGCCGGTAAGCCAGTTACATCTTTTCAATTGTTGGCCTTTATGCGCAAGGCACTGGCATTGGGCTGTCAAGCCAACAGACATAGATAGGGCCAGGAGGAAGCTGAACAAAGAAATGCATTCTTTCTGTAGGGAAACTGGTTTGGGCAGAGTAGTACATTCAGATCTTCGTTATGAGGACGTCAATTTGTTTTAGAGGAGATGGAGTCCATTTGTCCTTTACAGGCATTTAGCTACACTTGTTGCAGTTCAAGTTGGTTTTGGCCAAGGTGCTGAACTTTAGTTAGTGGGGGTGCTTCTAATTTTCGGGTCAGACAGAGGGTAGGGGTTGGGGGGGGGGCAGAAAAGTGAGGTAGCACTTTCGGCTCCCCCTTTTCTGGGTTGAGATTGGCTGAGAAGTTGCAATGAATTACTGAAGTTTATGGTTGTTGTCAGCAGCAGTTCAGGCTGAAAGGGAACGGCTAGGCAAGTTCACGCCTGGACGAGCTAGGAAGGTTAAGGCTGATAGGAAGTTGAATGGGTTAAAAAATTAATAGAGGTAGGGAAAAGGGGTGGGATTTTAGCAATCTCAGTTACAGTTGAACAGCTCTGGTGCAAGTACGATATTGTTGAATTAAGTTGTAGGGGGAGGGATGTTTTGGGGCTGGGGTAGCTTAACATAGGTGATTAACTATGTATAGTGAGGTTGTAGTTTTGTAAGGCAAAGGCAGAGGTAATTTGGTGATGTGCACCTGTTTCAATAAAGCTGCCTTTTTACTGTGTGTCAGTGGTCTGTGCTGCTCCCCTCTTCCCCAAGGAGGATTTGGGGGCAGCCAACCACGGGGAGGTCTGCCCCGGGCATTTTTGGGGAAGTGGGGCAGTTGGATGACGCTCTGGGTTTGGGTCGCATTTGGGCTACATATGTAACCCAAGGTATATCTATACAGCCATTTTACAGTACCATCCACCATTTTGTCTTGGTGACACGTGGGCTGGTACCTGTCTGTAGCGGTTTTGACCCCATCCTCTTATCCCCATATTTAGGCTTGTTCAGGTTGTTTTTTTAGTTCCCCGTTTTTGAGGTAGGGCAAGCTTTGTTGCATACAGGTATGCAGGGGGAAGTTGTGTTATTTTTGTTGTCGCTTTCATTCATGTGCTGGCTAAGTTGCATCATTACCCAAAGTTTATTGATGTTGTCAACGACAGTTCATGCTGAAAGGGAATGGTTAGGCAAGTTCACACCTGGATGACCTAGGAAGCTTAAGGTCAGATAGGAAGTTGGTTTGGAAAGTTAATAGAGGTAGGGAAAAGGAAAAGGATTTTAGAAGTCTCAGTTACAGTTGACCAGCTCTGGTGCAAGTACGATATTGTTGAATTAAGTTGTTGGGGAGGAGGGATGTTTTAGGGGTGGGGGTAGCTTAACATAGGTGATTAACTATATATAGTGAGGTTGGAGTTTTGTAAGGCAAAGACCTAGGTTGTTTTGTGATGTGCACCTGTTTTCGTAAAGCAGCCTTTTCACACAAACCTGGTGTCAATGGTCTGTGTTTCTCCCCTCTTCACCTAAGATATATATATATATATGCGTGGGGGGTTGTGTTGGCGTGGGGGTGTTGTGTTTGCGTGGGGGTGTTGTGTGTGTGTATGTGTGTGTGTGGTAATGGTGTATCAGGTACACATTCTTATGAAATATATGTATGTTTTAATATATGATGCGGCTGTCAAGTGCTTAAGCATTTTATTTGATTCATGATATATATGCATTGCCACTTCTCGTACAAGACAGCAAGTCCTTTACCACGCGCTTTTCAGCATTAAACTCGCGGACATGCCACTTAACATTGGCAACGCAAAAAAGCCACCCTGGGTCAAAATTGCAATGACGGAGTGCAGGGGAGTCCCTTTTTAAAGGCCAAATTCCCTCACCCACCCGTAGGTGGCATGCTTCATCATCGGGAACCTGGTCGCAGTGCGGGCTACAACCCCCTCACTGTGAGGGAGGAGCTCAGGGATATTTTTTTTTAAATAGTTGGGAGTTATACTAAAACCTTCAGAAGAGCCGGCCCTAGAGGGAGTGTGTGAACAAAGTGAGCGTGAAGTTAAAACGAACTACCTGGTATGCTAATGATACATTCTAATGGAACATCCAGGGGTCAGGATTAAAAAGGTGTGTGGGACATGGCAGGAAAATTCAACCTGTCAGCAGAGGTGGCTGGGGGTCACGTAACTAGTTAGCATGGAGGAGTCTTGTTCGTTATCCGAATTAACTAGTTACGGGACCCCCAGCCACCTCTGCAGAGGGCACTCAGGCTGAGACATGTCAACCATTGACCACTTAGAGACAATAACAATAAACACCACAGAGAGAGAAAGGGTCATAGGGATATTTAAAGACCTGCCCAGGTTCACATCCCCTAATACTACAATCCAATGAACAAAAATGAACCAGGGTCTAAAAGCCAACAATATAGCCGGCTGGCTTTAACTCCTCAAAGAGTGAGTCGGAACACAAGTCACACAAAAGCCCAGAAAACAGGAAAAACAAGAGAGCAAAAGTCAAGTGATTACTAGTGAGATCCAAAAGCAAGTAATTGGATTCCCATCAGTGTATCGCAGTGATCAATCTTCTCATTTGGTCATCCATCTATCGGGATGGTGTGTCTCTTGATCATAGAGACTTTCTACCATTCCAATGGTAATTCGCTTGATTGGATCAAACCCACAATCACTTTAGACAAAGAAACATATAATGTGTTTCTAGATTTCAGATCACAAGGGAATTGAGTGCAGTGTAAAACACAAAAAGTGGTGATTAAAATAGGGTAATGAGACGAAAAAGTGAGACATTTTATTTGAATATCGGCTCACCCCCTAATTTAAAAACAGAACAGTGCAAGGGGCAGTTTCACCAAATAACTGCAAAAATCAGGCCAACATGTTTCAGCCACTTGGGAACAAAATCCCTCGGCTTTCTTCAGGGCCTCTGCTCTCAAACTTTGCTACTGCAAAACAAAGTGTATACTAACATAAAGTGAAGAAATTATGTATAAAAAGGACTGTTCATAGTGCAAATACAGACATGAATAAGAGGTTGGAACAAATACAACCTACTTGTACTGATCCTCCGCATCAAGGAATGCAGATAGCATCCAGCTTGACCGGGGACTGACCTCACCTCACCTGTGCCTTGCTCAGGAAATAAAGGCCCCGCTCTGTCCGTCGTTGCCTCAGACAGATCCTGAGTCCAGGGGAAGACCATGACAGGTTGAATCTTCCTGCCATGGCCCACACACCATTTTAATCCTGACCCCTGGATGTTCCATTAAAATGTATCTTTCGCATACCTTGTAGTTAGTTTCAACTTCACTTTTACTTTGTTCACACACTCCCTTCAGGCACGGCTCATCTGAAGGTTTTAGTTTACCTCCCAACTATTCCCCCCAAAAATCCCTGAGCCCCTCCCTCACAGTGAGGGAATTATATCCCGCACTACGACCAGGTTCGCAGTTCGAGGAGGTTTCGGATGATGAAGCATGCCACCTATGGGTTGGTGAGGGAATACGTCCTTTAAAAAGGGACTACCCCGCACTCCGTCATTGCAGTTTTGACCCAGGATGGCTTGTTTGTGTTGTCATATTTGCTACGAGGGGAGTAGCCCCCTGCTGGTCTCCAAATCTCCTCAGGCCTCTTTTGTGTGCATCATGCCACTTAACATTCTCATTGGTAGTGGTAACTGCAGGGTGTTGTGGTGGTGGAGTTCTTACTTACCAAAGAACCATGTACTGAGCGTGTGGTGTGCCTTCATGTTGTACAGTATTCAAGTCTTTTTCAGGATTATTGATTCATGATTGACCTGATTCCAGAAACCTTGCACAGGGTGATGCAGAGGTCAGTGTTACATACCATGTGGACATGCGAAGTGTGCTACATTTTGTGGTTATGGCACTCTTACTTCTGGCCTTTAGGGAAACCAGTGGAGCCTGCAAGAAATCTTTGCCCCATCCACACTTACAAACCCTGCTATGGGATCAAGTTCAGCCTCCCTAGATAGACTGTTTGCTGGTCTGTAGGAGAGATGATGTGCTAGTCAATTACACTCTGTACTACAGTAGTCAGTATTATTGAAAAGGTGAGCTATGCAAACCTAAATCTGTGCACCATGTTCACTATGTTCACTGCACACAGGAAAGAACCTGTTACCATAATGCAGTCCTACAACCGGGTCATAGCTAGTAATAGTGCAGTGGCGCAGGGGCAGTGGGGTCCATAGGTGGGAGTGACCATTTGCACAATAGTAGCAGTCATTATTTTTAAACAGTTTTTTTGCCATTGTAGCTCTTCATACTGTACATACATAATAATCTCTAGTTCAGTTAATTTTCAGCACTTATAGGTAAACTTAGGTTTTGCACTTCGGGCTCGTGAGACAATTTTCCAGTACAGGAAGTTTAGTGGCACATTTCTACCATACAAATACCAACAGGGCCATGTTTGGTTTGACGGAGGGCATTTAAGTGTTAAGATGTCCCATGCCATTAGAATTATCGGCTCAAACAAAAGTACATCACTACATTTGCAGACAGTCGAACACTATGCTGTTCGGTCTCGTATCAGTAATATTGAGCATGTCAAAGCTCCACAGCCATTCCAGATGGCCTATCACCATATGCCACAGTAACTGTGAACAATTGTTAAATTCCATTCCATGGTAGTGCAATCAGGTATTTGAGTAGACCTCTCTTTTCTTCTCTGTGTACTCTCCATTTTATCCCAGTTCATTCCTTATCTGTGCTATTTGCTCACTGGTGGAGCCGAAGTTGACTTCCGTGACATTGCAAATGCAGACTTAGATAGGAACAAAGCTAATTTATAAACTAGTGGCCTCATGCAAGAAAGGTATTAGGGTTCGCAAACACTCCGATTTGGTAAAACAGTGAGCTCACAAACACTAAAATCCTTTTTCCAAATTTACTAAACCCATTTAGCGACTCAAGAAAGGTTTTTGGGATCACTAAATTGGTTTAAAAATGGTTCCAGGATCGCAATTTGTAAGTGGTGTGTTTTAGGCGCCCCTTCTACATACCCATTCCCAACCCCGATATATCAATGTTTTGGGTTCGTAACAGTCGAAAAACATTGAAAACATACCAACTACTAAGTCGCAGTTATACCTGATTCGCACTGCGGAGGGCAGTGGGGGCTCCTCTGCTAAGGCGGAGCAGCGTCACCCCACTGCTCTTAGAGCAGTGAAAAAGGGAAAATAAAATTACAATAACAAGTTTATTTTCATTTTATTTTTCGCTACTTTGGAGCGGTGTCAGTGTGGTGTGGGGCTTGTGGCTCAGGAAGGAGGAGTGGTTTGTGCACACTTAAGTTTTGGCCCAGCCAAACAGTCATGCACACTTTGCATATTCCTCACCAGGAGTACTGCACAGTCTGGTGGGGAAAATGCACAGGCCCCCTGTCTTCATCTGAGCGCTGACCCACAGCGCTCAGACCAATCACAACGCTGCATTGCAGTGTTGTGATTAGCTCAGGGGAGCCTGTGTGCCCGGGTGCTTCCTGCAGCTTATTCCGGATTGGTGTCAGGAAGAGAGGAAAAGCAGAGATGGAGGAGAGGCGGCGTAAAAGGTCAGTTTTTTTTTCTCATCCCCCCACGCCCCCTGTTCCCTACCAGCCGCCACTGGGGGAGGAGGGTCTCCCTTTGATCCTTCCCCTTGGGAAATCTTTGAAAAGTTTCATGATTGCCAACACCCATAAAAACCTTTTACAATAAATTTAAACAAAGTCCTATTTCCTTCTAGGAGAACAGCTGCATTAAAAAAAAAATTATTTCTTTATTTAAACACAATCACAGATATGGTGGTCTGCTGACCTTTACAGGCCACCATACCTGTGATTGTGGCCAATCGCAGCAGGTCACAAATTGCGACATGCCCAATTAATATTAATTAGGCAAGCTGACTTGTGACCTCCTGTGATTTAGCATTTTATAAACTGACATATTTGTACATAAGTCAATTTGGAAAATACTATTTCATTTGCAAACAGTCAGTGGACAATTTATAAAAAATGTTTGCAAATTGAAAGGTAGTAGGAGCCCCTTAGTGCCTACTGCTATCTATCTTGAGCAGTGGTAGAGACCCCACAAACAGCACTCAGGATGGAACAGCTTCGTTCGAAGTTGTGTGGGGCAGAACTTGGCATTTGGAGTGCTCTTCCTTACCCGAGTCCCGGGCAGCAGAAGGACCATCGTGGGCGGCGGAAGCATCAGCGGGACTGCGAGTCCCAGGATTGCTTGCGGCGTGTGTTGAGCCGCACCTGGAGACTCTTCCCCAGCGACCCCGCCTTCCTCCTGGGTGCCCCCCCCGCCCATTGGCTACAAGATCACGCCCTGACACGCGCCTCGCGGGACGCGCGCGGGCGGGCGCCGGGCTAAGCCCGGGCAAAGGGCGGGCCGTTTGAGGCCGTTAGAGGACGGTAGAGACCGGACCGGGCAACCCCACTAACTTCTCGCCCTCCAGAACATTTCAACCTCACTACCTTGCCTGGCTACCCTGAGGTTCTGCTTGAAACAAAAAGGCAACGACGGAAACAAGAAGCAAGGCAGCCACCCTGGTCACAGGTACTCTGGATAATTTTCTTGCAAAGACTAATACCGTGGTAAATAAGGGCCTCACAGTCCTAGAAAAACATATAGCCGAAGGAATTGAAAGCTCGCACCTGGTTTCCCCGGGGCCTTCTTCTAACGTTAGATCTTCACTACTGCTGGATGCTACGCACTTGTCACTCATGGATAGCATCAATCAAACTATAGAGTCAGTTTTGCAGCAGTTGAGGACACCATCTAACTCACATAGGGATCGAGACTCAGTCCACATCCTTGATGAGGTGGCATCTTCCCCTATTCCACAGACAATGTTACCCAGCGACTTGGGGAATGGTTCTACTGCAATGGATTGCATGGGTCTCCGAGAGGACGCTGTTCCAAAAAGGAAAAGATCGAGGAAGGCTAAAGATGCTAAAAGGGCTAAAGTAGATCCCACCCCAAACACCGCTGATGACAGCATGGACGCCCCAGGAACCTCTTCCCTTGGGAGCGTCACTGAAACGGTGAGCCCTGTAGCCCACGCCACCAACCTCATACCCCCGCACGCTGGTCCATTTATTTTTGGAGGGGGACTTCCAAACACTTCAGAGCATATTATCTGCTCACTCACTGGCATTATTAAAAGTCTTTTGGATCCCCTCTCCCTCAAACTGGACTGCATTTAGGCTAGACTTCTAGCTATAGAAAGATCAGGTGGACGTGGGGCTGAACAGCAAGGGTTGCGATTAACCACAAATGGAGTTAATGGGGCTAGTGTTGGGATCTCCCTCTTGCCTAGTGCTTCTACTATTGTGGCTTCAACTCTGCCAACAACTCTTTCTGCGGGGAACGCCCCGACAATCAGCCCACCACAACCTGCTCCTGTACCTCTCTCCAGGCAATTGCCTCCGGTGCCACCTGTTAGGAGATCGAAGTTACCTATTTCGACTAGCTCATTGGGACAGGAGAGACCGCCTAATGTAATGGCTGACTGCCCTAATCAGATAGGTAACACCCTTAACCGACGAAAAGCAGTTACTTGCCTCCCGAGGCGGCGGCCTATACTATAATTTTGATGGGGATACCTGAGCTCTCCAGCAATGCGGTGGAATCCTATGATTCCCTACGTAACAAAGTTATTAGCTGGCTAAATGTCCAAAGACCCCTACCACCTAACCTAAGAGGAGACGTACTGATGGTCAGAAGGGTCCCATGGGTTGGGTACACTGTCAAGAAAAAAGTGGGTGATTGTATAATTGTAAGCTTTAGGAGTTCCCAGGTTGCTACGTATATTTGTAATTGGCTTGGGAATCCAGGGAATACATCTAGAGAACTGGTCCCCCTGTCGTTCTTCTATCCCAATGTACGAGATGCGACTCTGAGGAGGGACCAGGGTGGGATTTGCTGTTGACGGGTCAAGGTATAGGCCCTCTCGCTACGACACCCCAGTCTATGGCAACTATGTACACCCCAACAGATACAGTTGCCTCGATCAGGTTGACTGACTCCAGAAGGGCGCATCGATTGGGGACATTCAAGGTGTAGTTTCAGAAACCACTGGGTTGGGGACAGGAAGAGATGTAACTGATGTTATCACTCGAGATGTTGATGCATCTCCCTGTGAGAGCATAATTACCAGCAGTTCCCGGGGCCAATTAGATAATTTATTCCCGAGTCCATCTGGTCCTACTTTAATACCTGGAGCTCCACTTGATCAGGGAATATTACTGCATAGGTCTGAACTACCATCACTAGGTTCCATTGCTGACAGGATCTGGGGGATGGTACCCAAGACCCCCGAAGGAACCATGAAGGTTCTCTCCTGGAATGTGGCAGGTATGGCCAACAAAATAGACACAAATGATTGGGTTTCCCTAGTAGGCAGTAGCAACATTTGTCTCTTTCAGGAGACTTGGGCTAGGGAACCCTTCCTCAGAGCAGGCTACGCAACCTTCTACATCAATGCCAAGTGGAATGGTAAAGGGAGGCCCTCGGGTGGACTAGCTGTCTGGATGGCCAGTCACATTGGCTGTAATGCGGAAATAGTACCTTCGTTTTCGGAGGACATACAATGTGTTCTCCTTAAATGGCCCAATGCCTTCAATTTGTCAATTGTTAATGTGTACTCTCGCCCAGTCAGCGCGTCCATGGAATCACCCACTTTGGATGATCTCTCATAATTTTTGGGTCAACTTCCCACCGACTGTAAGATATTGATAGGTGGAGACCTTAACTGTCACTTCGAACCCCTTGAAGGTTTGAAGGAGGGCGCTCTAACTGCTGAAGACGATTATTGGGGGATCCCACCATGCCAATCCCCCTATCCTAAATCATGGTCCCCTCTTGCAGTTCAGATTATGTCCTTGAATTTGAACTTTGCCCTGAGGGCCTGCAACGGGCGCACCCCATCTGGCACTCCTTCATTGTGCACCTTTAATAGGAAGGACCACGAATCGCGACTGGACTACATTTTTGTAGAGGCAGGCTTGTGGTCCAAGGTCCAGGACTTTAGGGTCGTTGAAAGAACAGATAGCGACCATAATGCCCTCTGTCTAGATATGGCTCACCCCGTCCCTGCTGTTGGCTCGTCATCTATTGACCCCAGTGAAGACCTGGGGAATTTGGTTCTTAGTACCAACAGACGCAGGGGGAGATGGGGTAAATTGGTAAATTCAAAAGAGAGCATAAATAAGATCTATGAACTAGCACTCCCTAAGCTAGATGAAATAGACAGACTGATTAACCAACCTAGAGCCACAGATTTTAATGAGAAGTTAGCCCAAATCCTCACAGATTTAGTGGGAACCTTAGAAGAGGTCTTTTATCCGGTGGTGGTGCCAAGGAAGAAAAAGACTCGAACCTCAGCTTGGTATAACTCCACCTGTAAAAAGATCAAGACCGAGCTGATCTCCACAATAAAATCAGGCACTGATAAGGACAAGGTAGTTGAGCTCAGGCGCAAATACAGGGAAGCCATGGTACAAGCAAAATCAGAATGGGACTGGAATAGATGGAAGGACCTCTCCTTAGCATTAGAAACAAGGGACTCTAGAAAATTCTGGTCTCTGGTTAACACTGGCTCGGGAGAACCAAAAACAGCAGTGGAGCCAAACATCGCTGCCCCGGTTTGGGAAGCCCATTTTAGCAGATTGTACCAAGATACCTCTGAATTTGCTAATGATGTGGCCCTTGACAACATATCTGACCCCGCAGCTGGACTAGAATTTACATTTGGTGAGGTAGTTAGTGCGATAGAGAGATTGACGCTGGGGAAGGCTCCGGGACTCGACAGATTGCCTGGCGATCTGTTTAGATATCATCCTGATATCTGGGGCCCGTACCTCCTAATTCTTTTTAATTCCATCTTGGGAGGCATGGAGATCCCCTGTACTTGGCTGGGGGCAGAGATAGTACCAATTTTTAAAAAGGGATCTCCTCTGCTCCCAGCCAACTACAGGCCGATCAGCCTCATAGATGTCCCCCAAAAACAATTTTCTCGCCTTCTCCTGGACCAGCTCCTAGACTGGATGGAGGACAATGTGATTCTCAGTCCCCTCCAGGCGGGCTTCAGGAAAAACACGTCCACCATGGGCCAGATTTTCCGCCTCGTTCTCCTCTACTGGAAAACAGTGAGGATCGAGGGGAGGAGTCTGTACATGTTGTTTGTGGACCTGAGGTCTGCATTCGACTTGGTTCCCCGTAAGAAACTATGGGAGGTCCTAAAGGAGCTGGGCGTCCCTACCCAACTACTGCATACTATAATTAGGCTCCACAAAGGCAATTTTGCTCAGGTTAGGTGTGGGAGGGATGGAGCGTTATCTTCTAGGTTCCCAGTTCTCAGAAGGGTAAGACAGGGTTGCGTCCTTGCGCCGACCCTGTTTTGCCTCTTTGTTAACAGTGTCATACTCCATCTTGACAATGACGCACCCCTGCTGACAGACAGGAGGGTACCGGCTATCATGTTTGCCGATGATACCCTCCTACTTTCCAAATCGCCGATGGGGATCCAACGGATATTAGATGGGTTTGGCGTTTTCTGCAGGCAACATGGTCTGGAGATAAATACAGAAAAAAACAAATTCATGATATTTAACCCCTCCTTCACAACTAGGACTAATCCAACACTGGGCTCTGCAAGGCTGGAAAGGGTAAAAACATTCCAGTATCTAGGGGTAACCCTACACAAGAACTTATCATGGGGCCCTCAGATAGCTAGATCCCGGTTAAAGCTGTCCCAATTGTCGGGGGCAATCTTGAAGGTCGCAAATACATCAACCTTTAAACCCATCAGTCCAGCTGTGGAGATGTATAAAGCCCAAGCTAAAGCGGCCGCATCCTATGGTAGTGAGTTGTGGGATCACAAAGTTGGGACAGAACTTGTCAGCGTAGAAAACAACTTCCTCAGACGCCTTTTGGTTCTTCCCCAAGGCACACCCTTGCTACCCTTAAGGATGGATCTGGTGCTCCCTTCAATAAGGAACAAATTGGAACTAAAACCATTGAGGTTCTGGCACAGGCTCTGGTCCACTGGCGAACTTGCACATTACAGGGAAGACCTCAAGCATGTTATGAAACTCAACCAGCGTAACAGAATCCCTTGGTTGGCCTTTATCAAGAGAGAATTACATCGTCTGGGACTCCCTGAGTTATGGGAGGCTCCCGAAAGAGGCTGCCAAAGGGTCCCTCGCAAAAGGCTGGTTGAAATATTCAAGGAGAAAGGTTTACTCTCTCTTGTGTGTGCACCCAACATTGGCACCCTGACCGAACAATTCCTGAATTCCAAAATTTCTTATCATTTTGAAGGTTTTATGGACATCATATATCCTATTTTAGCAAGGAAATTGTTCATCCAATGGAGGCTAAGCACCCTGCCCTTGAAAACGTTCACCTGCAAATGGACAATGCGGGATGATAAAATCTGTCCTGGGTGCAATAAGTATGATGAGGAAGAAATTCACGTTCTGTTTTTTTGCCCGGCCTACACTAGACCGAGGAAATGCTGGCTAGTGCCATTGTGTAGGAACTTGGGCATAAGAAATTATTCATATTCATACAGAATACTGAAGACAAGTACCCTGCCCCACATAGTCTTTGCAATTGCCAAGTTTATAATGGCCATGTGGCAGATAAGGGGAAAAATACTAAAAGACTGAAAAGTGATATGAACTGTAATGAAATCGTTCCTCACAGCCCCTCCAGGGAAATGAACTACCTATGAAATGTATTATGTTATGGTTTTATTGTATGTGGATGTGTTTTAAATGTTTTAATGTTTTTTAAAGAATCTTTTATGGTCTCAAATGGCCGAAATAAATAATTTTTGGATTGGATTGGCTTTGTTCGACCAGAGACTTTGCTGGGGCAGTTAGTGATTGCCTTCCAGCATCGTACTCCTGCCAAACATCTGCACGTGTGCACACAGGACAACTTGAGAAGACCATTAATGATATTTATAATTCTTTTTAGGAGTTTAGTACATTCTATGTAGAGAGTGAATTTGAAGCTGGCATTTCTGGATATCACAGTACTGTGCACAAGAATTCCATCCCATTCACTCTCCTGAAATTCTCATCTAAGATCTGCCTCTCATTGGTTCCTCAAGCTTCCTAGTCATGTTAACTATGCTTTATACAACAAAGATGCCAATTTCCCCAGTATCTCATATTAAACATCAATTGCAGTTCTGTGCGCTCTTTAGGATTATTCATTGCCGCTGCAGTACCATTCACTATGGCTATTTTTTTGGAAGATTTCCTAAGTTAGATACAGGCCCTCCAGTAGATCTTCATGGTCTGTTAGTTCAGATGAGTTTTCACATTTTGTAACTGGGACCTACTGTCTGCATCCCACTTCAGTCCAACGTTCCAGTTGTCTCGTCGTTAGGGATCCTCAGTGTTTTGGTAGCCTTATAAGTGGTAAGGTGGAGGCTCATGCTGTCCTACGTGGAGTTCTTCATTGTAGTCTCTTCCAGCCTGGTAGAGTAGACAACAGCAGGCCAGAATGCTTGCCGAGAATTATCGTCTGACCATAAAACAAATTGTTCAAGGGGCCATCTTGTACTCTAGTATCTGAGACATCCGTGTCTTCCAGGAATTTCCAGTGCATCCATCTTGCAAACCACTGTAACTGAGCAGTCAGAGTTAGAACTTAAAATCAGGCACTCCTAGGCTGCCTCTATCGTATTATATATACAAGGAAGTACAGCAATGTTAAACAATCAAATCACAAAAAGCTTCCAAAACTTTGGTAAGACAACATAAAATAAAACTGGTGACTGACAGACTTCTCAGCGGCAAGAAAACTAGAGTAGTTGAACAGCACAGCCATGATAGCAGGCCCAAGTCTCCTAGGGGAATGTGACTGAAGTCAACTTGGTTGCAATTCTACATGCTTCTCCACACTTCTCAGTGTTGAAATAACGATGTAAAAACCTTTAAGAGCGTCTGAAAAGTATGCTATAAACTTTTACAACTTTGAAAAATGGAAGGCTCAATTAATTCCTTCGTTTGAGTTACGGCTGGTTAAAATGCATGGAGTGGGGTACGAGAAGGGCTGTTTGTTGAACGATCAACGCAAAGATTTCTTAAATGGTGGAAAAACGTCTGTAAAAAACAATGTGAAATGTGGTTAATATGCTAAAGAATGTTACTTGAGTGCTTATGAGGATATTATCTATCTATCTATCTATCTATCTATCTATCTATCTATCTATCTATCTATCTATCTATCTATCTATCTATCTATCTATCTTGCATGTTTTGCCTTATGCATGGTATCTATATTTGACCTTTTAACTGGATTATGTATGCCTTGTTTCTGCCCGAATAAAATATCAAAAGTAGTCTCTGCAGGGCTGATTAGGCTGTATGCAGGGGTCAATTACAGCGTGAGATGGGATTTAATGGGCTGATTGGGATATATCCATGTCCTTGCCAAGCAAGCAGTAGAAATCAGCTTCAGGCTGCTCCTATTTAAACGGTGACATCAGCTTATTTTTCCAGCCTGCAAGCAATCACTGCAGCTTGAGGTGCTGATGAACGGACAAGTTCACCACTGTTCCTACTTGTGGTGACATGAAAAGATTCCTGTCATGCCCTTCAGCCCCTTGGATGGCTCCAAACCCTATTGGCCAATTAGTGGTGGTAAAGATGAGAACATTCGGTGCAATACTGCCCAAGGTAATTATCAGCTCATCAGTATCCTTCCAAGTTTCCCCTTTGGACACCTTTGGCTAACAGCTAATAAGGGGCAGAAAAAGGACAAGAACCTGTACCCTAATGTAAGTTTTTTTTACGCCCACTCTCTCCGGCTACATGTCTACATTGGCATTGACTTGTAGAGTAGCAGGCTTGAAGGTACTTTGAGGTCGGTTGCAAGACATCTTGGTCTATAAACAGGGTTCTTCTCTGAAATGGGATAAGAATAACAAATGAAGTATTGGATAGATAATAGAAATGTAAAAAGAGGTTCTATAAATGTCTCAAAGGTAGTGCATCTCTGTGTTCATTTGATCTCATGGTCCAGCATTCTCCATCTGCTCTCCAAAGCACTAAGCTTTAGGAACTCACTGCACGTGTTCTTTTTGTTCCCTCTTTTACCTGACAATGAAGACTGCAGTGTGCCAACATTGAGCCTCAGAAAGCAGAGGATGGAGAGTGGGTTCGGGCAACAGTGGAATTCAATGGAACACTGAAGGGAAACATCTCAATGGTAAGGCGGTCCTATAACGCAGATACCTGCTGTACATCTTGTGTATGTAGATTTAGAAATACTGCTCCCACTATTCCTGACGTGTTGCATGTGCTCATCCTGGAATGCAAATCAACACGTGACACCAGAGTAAAGTGGCCAAAAGGGAAGCACAACAACGCTGAGTGTTGCTTTGGTATTTACTATCTGGAAAGCATCCCAAAAGTCACTTAAAGTAGCGCCTTGCAAAGGGCCGTCCTATAGGTAGTATGTAGGTATTCCCATGTAACTCTCAACACTCTAACTAAAACAATTAGGAGGGTTGAGAAGTATGATCGAGACTGCTTTATACGACTGAGTCCAATGCCAATAAAGTAAACCCCCAAAAGACAAGAAATGAAGTCAAATCCATAAGAGTTTATTCAAAATTAGGTTAATTACAGAAAGCAAAAAGTTATTAGTTAAATCATTACAGGGGTAGCAGTAATTAAGGATCAATCACTATTAATCAAAAGAGGTGAAAGGATCAACATAAGGTCACAGTCTAAAGCAAGCAGCAGCCAGAAACAAAGTGTAATTCAGCAAGAGGACTGACATAGAATCTACCTCCAAAACAAGTGCCAAAATTCTAAGTATAAATCAAAAGACAGACTGTCATGAAGTCCGTGTTCAAGGAACGTAAGTATGCATCTAGATTAACGTCAGTAAACCGATTAGCATAGAGTCTGCTCCCTAAGAAGTTAGCCAAACAACTGGGACATTTTCCAAAAACCTAATATTTTAACGGGTTTTAGGCAAAGAAGCCAATGGTGGCTGATAACCTAAATATTTAATGGACCACCCAACCAACCACTGACCAGCATGAGGTCAACGCCAAAGCAATCAGTCATGCCTCGTTATAAACAGTGGGGCTTATTTACAAGCCCCTTGTGCTGCTGGCGCATGACTTTTTATGATGCTCCTGCAGCGCACCGTGCAGACTCATATCTACGATGCCAAGCAAAGCCACTCTGAGTGCCTTTTCATTGGCTCGTAGATATGGTGTATGGCAAACCAGTACAAGTCGCTGCGTTGCCTCAGACTGCTTCAGGGCAGCATTCCATGGGCATTGCAGTGGGTTTTCCTGTGCAACACCCATGGGTTTTGCCACATTCCCAGATTTTACAAGGATCTGTAAACCTGAAAAGGTGTCAAAACTGTACGCTTCCTCAGGGGAGGCATAACAAGGAGAAATATCTTTATTTCTCCTAGTTTCTTCCTCTTTCTATGCGTGCT
This sequence comes from Lissotriton vulgaris, assembly GCF_964263255.1. NCBI lineage: Eukaryota > Metazoa > Chordata > Amphibia > Caudata > Salamandridae > Lissotriton > Lissotriton vulgaris. The sequence continues at coordinate 1,296,648,094 of NC_141695.1, read as the reverse complement.
GAATTCTGCAGCACACATAGAAGAGTAAACATCATCCATGGGTTATTTTTGTGCTGGAGGGTGTCTCTTCCTGCACAAAAACAATCCAGCCACAAAGCAGACACCCTTTCACCATGGTGCAAGGGTGCTTGCGTTGGCGCTAGGCACCAAATTGTGCACTGAGGCAGAAAGGAGAGGAATACACTGTATCTTGTAAATATGGTGCATTCCTGCCCTATCGAATTGGCTTAGTACAGGACAGCAAATATATTTACGGCACTGCCCTACTTCAATTCATTGTAAATGAGGCCCAGTGTTTTAAACAAACCACGACTGAGAGCTCTGGCGTTGAGGCTGAAGGCAGTGCTTGTAAGTGGGAAAGAAATAAAAAAAGAATAATGTAAACTAAAAATGTACATACCAATTCACCTCATCTGGTCCTCCTCCTGCTTCAGCCCTTTGGCGCTGGTGGTCTCTGCAGCAATTAAAGTTTCCAGTCCAATCCAGGAGCTGCTCTCATCCTGCTGATAATGTTAAGCAGCATAAGAGCAGCTCCAGGATTGGCTGTAGCAGGCTGTTTTGACGCTCCTGCAGGTACTGGGGGCCTGTGCCTGCTCTCTACCAAGCTGAGTGGAATGGTTTACAGTGCACATGCAGGCTGTTCTGTCGCAAGACAGCTGGGCAAAATGACATGAGCACTCTGAACTGCTGAAGTGAGCACCACTCCCCTTGTCCCAGTCAGCTGCAGTCGCCCAGCCTCCAAACACGGGTGGCTGGGGAAAGGGAAAAATAAAATGGTAATAATTTAATTTCCTTTTTCTCCTTTGTGGCACTGGCAGCAGGGGGGCAACGTTCCTCCGCTCTAATGGAAGGGCTGCCCCTGAAAGAAGCGTCACTCTCAGTATGGTCAAGTATAGCATAATAGGGCTGGACTAACAAAGATACGTCATGAGCAGCCAATCATTATTCAAAAAAACAAGAAAAATCAAATAAGATGTAACTAGTAAACATTTTCTACACGTCATATCTAGGAATCAGGAGTGAATAGGAAATGGGAGAGTGACATGATGCTTCATATCAAAACAAATACAGTGGCTAGTTGGAGCAATAAATAGCCTCAAAAAAGGGAACTTGAATTGTTACAGACCTTCTGGACATGGCTTCCTTCATCAGTAGCACAAATGAATACAACGTTGTTAACTTTATATGCAGGGACAACAACGGAGGCTATGTCTAAAATAATTTTCTGAAATTAAAAAAACTCTGGTAAACAGGCAGGTAGAAGGGCTCGTTCATGTAAGCTAGAAGTGCACATCTCTCTCTGCAAATATGAATTGATGTCAATGCAAGCTGTTAATGCTAACTTAAGCTCATGTGAATTAGGCATTATTTCTTATTTATGAAACCTCCCCTTCACAACCACCAGTGGTTTAGGATGCAAAGCCATATCTACGATGATTTATAGGGAGGGATTGTCACCAAAAAATCCACTTCCCAAAGGCAGGTGCAAAGTTTGAAGAAACAGTTTCTTATCACCAAAACCTTCTGACTTTGCATGTGTTCTGTACTGTAGAGGACACCTATAACATGGCAAACGTTTTAAATTATGCCTGAGTGTAGTATTTTGTACTAGAAGGGTACCCTGTCCTCACGCAGACACCTATGCAGTATGCTGAAAAGGTGTGCACATGGTGTTAGGCGGAAAGGAAGTGCAGTTGTAGTACCTTATCTTTGTCGATAGGCTACTGCCCTGCTCTCTCCCTTTCATGTAATGCAGCACAGCATCTTCGGTGGATGTTCTCAATTGCTTGACATATTAATAAGTATCACCTACATGTTTTTGGGGTTGCGACCAAGCATGTATCACCAAATACAATGTTCTATTTTCCATGCATCTGATTTGCACTTTCTGTATAATATTTACATTGGAAACTTGTTTAGCAAATAAGCAAATGTAAGGAAAAGCATGATGTGTTCACGCCTAGTAAACATCTATATCTTATTGGAAAACAACTTATTTTTACAGCTCCTAAAGGTAAGGCGGATCATCTTTGGTAGGGTTCTATCACTTAATAATCATGTGAAAAGCCTCAGCTATGCTGAATGGACTGCATAGATGTTTAAATGCATGGGCAAATTCTGGTTTATGTTTTCTGACTGATGTGTGGCGCCTAGCCACTCACAACTTCACATCAACCCACTCCGCAGTAAATCTGGTGTTGAAGCACACTGGGGTAGCACTCGGCCACTCCCAGTGGGGCCCGATGATGAAGCATGTCACCGACCAGGTCGGCGAGTGAGGGCCTTCTATAAACACCAAGAGAGTGTTTCTACTTTCTTCTCTTTGTGCTCTGAAACCCGCCCTTCCGACGAGCTCTGAACACTCTTTTGTTGTTGTTAATGATGTGTGGCAAGCCATTGAGGGCACTTGACGATCTAAATGAGGCAAGCAAAGTTGGTCAGATGGCCTTCACAAATGGACTGAATACTAGACCATGAAAGAGTTGGTTTCTGACAATGTAAGGCCGCCATAGACACACTGGCATGCATACCTACATGCACCAATGGTAGTGGAAAGTGGGATTATTTACAGTGATGTTCTAGAATGAAAATATGATGGACATGCAACAAGCAAGGTCACCTTCATAAATGGCTTTGCAAGTGCGCTTTTTGGCACATGCCTATCCACTCAGTATGGATGGAGCTCGATGTTGCCGGTTCTTTGCTCTCAGCATTGTATGCCACCCAACATGTAGCTTACAAAGGTTGCTCAGTCTGTAGGGTGCACATCTGCATATCACCCATTCAGATGCTCTCTTGGCACAGCCTAATGTTGGTGCTAAGTGTTTGGGGCCTCACTAATATGACAAATCCCTACATTATCAGCAATACATTATTAGTTAACATGCATACCAATATTTTGCAGACTCAAAAGTACAAACGCAAATTGCAGAATGTACCAGGGACAACTTGCAGATGGATTCTGCAGGTGCAGTGGTGACCTTAAACATGAACCAAATGAAAGTTGGTGAATGAGCTACAGCAATAAAAAGGAAACTTTAACCCCTTCGCTGCTTCTGCCGGCCAAAGGCCGTCGTGAGCACTACCTCTGTAGTGCTGCGCACATCCGTTGGCCGACGTGGCCCCGCCCACTCCTTTAAACCATCGCACTGCGGCCGAATTTGAGTCACGGGTAAGAAATTAAGTTTCACTGTCCGAGCAACCCAGGCTCTAATCATTTGACCACCAAAATAGCCATTAACCAAGGAGCTTTAGACTGTTTCCCAAATTAAATGTGATCCAGTGCTGCCTTTGAATAAGAACTTAGGATGTGATGTAGAGTTTGGTGGACAGTTTACTCCGCCACAAACATAGCAGCGTTTCCCTTATGGCAGACGCTCGGTTCACCTGTTCTATTTAGTGTAAGGCGATCAGTCATGTTTCCCTTGGCAGAGGCTCCTTTGGATCTACTGTAGGAAACCTTAAGTGAGCCCATGGACTCATTGGAATAAAAACCTCAGAACATCAGCCCTGATTAGGGCGGACATTCTGACATACTGTGTTTTCTGTTGGGGACCACAAGAGGGTGTTGTGGTGGGGGATAGATTAAGATCTTTCCCAGGTGTGCATATTACTGATGTCATTTAAACGCGTCTGGGCCTAGTATTGCTAGTAATATTTCCAAGTGTGATTTATGCCCAGAAGGAAATGATGCTCATGTTGGATTGGTTAATTATTGTTTGTTGAATTCATACGTTATTTACATACATCCTGTGTGTGAAGTCTCTTTTGTGACACTCAGCATATTTATTGTGAGTCAGTGCTGTACCAATGCTTTACATATTGCCTCTGTGATAAGCCTTACAGCTTAGTGCCAAGTTACCCAAGGGTGAGTGCAGGTTATAGAGTGAGTGTAATCACCTGCCCCTGATGGGAATTATAAGTTCTGTCTGGCTAGGGCATCGCCTCAGCCAACCAGAAATGCTGGGTCTAACATCAACAAAAGCTTGCACTTTAATAATGCATATTAGCGATAAGCTTGAGTAAACAATTGAGTGTTGCTCAAATGCTGCTTCAGGCTCCCACAACTGAACCAGGTGTCCTGGTTTTATGTCTGTTTTATATTTTGGGGTACAACTTGATGAGTGCCTGATGCTGCTTTGTTGCTGACCAGGCATGGGCACTCACTTTTGCTTTGGCGTGTGCAGCGCCAGTCACTGTTCAGCCAATTAGTGAGGCTGGAATGGGTGCATAAGTTAAAGGTTCGGTATGGAGTTGTACAGTATGATGGTGGAAAATGAGTGGTTACTTCCAGTAGAGGCTGGTTGGTATCCTACGTTATGAAGAATGTTATTTAATGTTTATATGGGAAGCACCACCATCTTTCCCTTGCTTTGGATCCGCAGTCATACACTTTTAGAGTTGAAAACCCTTTCGGTAAGCAACTTGTGCAAATTACTTGCCGGAGACCTGTTTTTATGTTAAGTCCTGATGTATCCCATGATTGTGAACATTGAAGAGGCATTGACACCGAAACTAAAGCTAAAATATGGATCTGAATTTCATTGAGTGGAAAAGTTCTAAGGGCATACCTCTGGCAACTCTTTATCACATTTAATTATTCGTCTTTCTACCAATTTGTGAGCAAACTCTGAAATGTTGATACTCTACTGGTTTGATTGCTCCTGTCCAGTGTGAATGTCATTTTAGCTGCTTTCACCTTAATGAGAGCCCCAGGTCGCACATTGGATACCTCATTCTCCATATAATTAGTACCTTGTAATTCATTTGCAATAAAACAGTAAATATTGCTTATCCCGGGACATGCCATCATAACTCTGCAACAGCCAAAAAGAACTAAAGTAGATCCTATCTTGGTGTCTTTTGTAACATTCTTTTTATCGATAAAGAGGGCATGCACAGAACACACAGGTTCACATTTAGGTGCTCAATGCTCAATATTCCTGCAATCCATAGCATTACAATATCATACATCATAGCCCCTTTTCATCCCCTATAATGGCGTATTTCCCTATTGAAGCCACACATTGTGTGATGTTTTACAGTATCATATTACCAGGGCCACTGGAGTTATGTGATTCTGCGGCCGCTGGGTTTTTCGCATCAATTCTGGATTTGCCACATTTTTTTGCCACATAATACATCATCTGCATAATTTACAAGTTTTAACCCAAAATTTTTTTTTAGTCAAATGGTTCAAAAGTTACTAAAAAAAAGCAGTGATCCTCGTTGCTATGCAGGGGAAGGCGCTTCTCAAGGGTGACTGTTCACCATTAGCTTGCATATTACTGTATTTGGGTGTTAAACTAGTACTAATAAGGTGATAACCGTTGTCTATACAGTGTTAACGTATAGAAATGACAAAATATTGAACTGATACAATCACCAAATGTACCGCTTTATAATGTGTATTTTGTATTTTCTTGCTGCATAATTTAGTAAACCCTGGTGCATAATTTCGCTCTGCTTTGCCGCATAACTCCAGTGGCTCAGCACATTACTCTGTCTCTTGTCCTCGGTGTGCTTTCCAGGGTGATCATATCCTGTCCCTTTCTTCAGACAGCCCTGCCCTGTCTTGGTGTCTTGACCAAATACCGAAGAGATGAGATAAGTCTATTATGTTAAATCAACATTCTTCAAGAGCAGGGCAATTCAGGAACATGTGAATGTCATCTGCCTCTGGCGCATCGCACCATGGACAGAGGACACCCGAGCCTCAACTGAGTGTGGACTTTTTCTTGTGTTTCCTATAGCTTCTGTGGCAAGCAACAAAGTGTTTTTTTCCTCACTGTGTCAGATTTGACAATGGAGTATAGCATGGTACTTGGGGTGAAGTGCCTGATTTGAATATCAGAAGTGTGCCAAAGGTAGTGGACATTTTGTGTAGAATTGGTGTGTGTCAAAGGGCCAGGGCTTCAAGATTGTAAAGGGTGTAGATAGTTCCTGCCCTGAAGTTACGTGCTTGTAGAGGTTGGAATTTATGGCTAGGTAGGAGTTTGTGTGGCAGCTGAACACCTGCAAGTGACTAAATATGATACTACAGACTCAACATGCATATTGTCGCAATTGATGCCTTAAGCTAGGCTGGGGACTGAGAGTATCTTCTCGTGAATATGTATACCTGTGGGGGGCATAGCGAAGTGCAGCATACGCAGGGGTACTGGAATTATGCAATTATGTGGCCGCAGCGATTTTTACATAGTTATAGATTTGCCGCAAATACCATATAATCCATAATTTACGGCATAATCTGCAGATAAAACTGTTTTTTATTTCAAGCTCAAACAGTATAAAATTAATTAAAAATGCAGCCCCATGTGTTACAGCGCAATGGAAGACCTTTTGCAAAGGTTGACTGGTAGCCTTTCTGTTGTTTATTGCTATATTTGGGTATTAAACCGGTATTAATGAGGTGCACCTAATGCCCAGACAATGTGAACAAGTGTAAAAAGTATAAAAGAATGAAGTACTATTTAAAAAACGTGCCACATTACGCCACATAATTTACCTTTTCTTGCCTGATTGAGTCTTGAGATTTTCAGAGTTTTATCTGATGTATTTATTTTATTTTAAAGAATATATTTACGAGCAGCTAGAGGTTAGGAAGGCGGAGTGGCAACCTAAAAGCAAAGAAGAAAGAACACAGGGCAGTATTATGAGCCTGTTGTTATGGCTAACACCATTTCTAAAAGGTTTAGAAGGGCCTCAGAATACGTGGGTTAAGTAACTATAGGAAGGGAGGTGACTGCCAGGGAGTGCAGACCAATCTCAAATAGTATGTACTGGGTATGGGAAGAAAGAATCAGAGTAGTGCAAATTACCAATAAATAATTAAAACATGGGGTTTGGTTAAATGGAGCCGGTACTGGAAAGGCATTGAGTTAGGAAGCAGAATGGAAGGAAATCTATGTATTTTAGTTTGCCCCCAGAGTTACATAAGGACTTTACAATCATTCACACCCTGTTCTTTCTGTCTCCATCCAGAAATGATGTCTTTCTTTCTAATCTGCTTATTAGCTGTGAGCTTCTCAGGTGTTTTCTGATTTATTACATGTGCTTAATTTGAGCCGGTGGTTTCCGGTGCTTGGCACCTGCACTTTATTGTCAACACCAATATTTAAGACAGTCTGCCACATGATGGCTCTGTCTGTCCAATTTGGAAATAAACAACCCAACAGTCATTTTTTTAATTCAATGCACATTAAAAATACCTAATACCTGCTGCCCTTACAATCCTTATGGTGCTGGGCGCCTGGAAAAGTGTGTATTGTCATATTTATAGCAGTGTGATGGTTATTAGTTGTGTTGGCTTGGTCATTGACAGTCCTGGAAGGAGTAATGGGTGCTGCAAGCTGCAGTGGACTAATGACGAGAAACCTGGCACGTGTTTATTTACAAATGAAGCACTGATTATTACTGTCCTTCAACAAACAGGTATGTTTGCCTTAGGCTGTGGCTTGGCTTTAGCTGGTGCAGAGCTCACCGCCTGTAACTTACATGCTAACATTTGGTGAAAGATAAGGAGAAATATAGAAAACAAAATCTGGGACCTTTAATTTCATATAGACTAACATTAAAATGCAGAAAGTGTTAAGTTACGTTTTTGCTACAAAAATCGGGAGTCTGTTTCCTGAATTTTGAGGTTTTTTTGTATGACTATACTGGAGGGATCTCCTGGCCTTAGAGTGACCCTGCTGCAATGGGTACAAGTTCTAGCCCTTTCTTTTTGGGATCCTAGTACAAGGCTCTCACTGGATGGAAGGTGGCATGCTCTCTCAGGGCACTTTGTCATCTCCGGGGCTTCTCTTGTTGATACAGGGATCAGTTTTTGAGGTCTGCCTTAACAGCTCTCCCCTTCAGATACCGCTGCACATGACCAATTGGCTGTGCTAATTGGTGTTTGGGATGGATGGAGACACTTTTCCTTTTGTCTCTGCCGCAGGGACATGGGTGTGTTTGATATGGATGGTATGTTACTCTATTTTCCTGCCTGCCCTCTTCTCTGGGATTTTCCTTTTGCTCTGGGAAAGTCTCTTTTGACTTATTGCGTTGGTTTCCTGGACTCTCTTTTTGAGCCAGGCCTTTCTTCCTTTTCCCGGGGCTTCCGCTCCACCCCTCTCTCTATAGGGAGAGTAGTTCTCTGCTTGGCTGTCTCATTTTACAAGTATGTGCTGGTAATTTTACAATTGTTATGGCTGATGTTTGCCATATGTGTCAGTGCTCATGGCCACATCTTTGTGACCTTGGCTTCTCTGGTACTGTTTTCTGGCACACTGTGTTGTGCTGGTTTGTTCTGCAGTGCCCTAGATTTGTGCTCATTTGGTGCTGCCTAACTGTGTCCCTGTCAAATGTTTCCTTTCTTGGGCTTCTACCCCTACGATTTCTTCCTTTTGGTATTAGAAAAGTAATTTGCCAATTACTGTTGGCCTGGCCATTATAGGCTAGTCTGCCTCACAGCTCCTTGGAGCATGGTGCCTGTTGTCACTATCTTCAGCAATTCCTCCCCTGCCAGGGCTTTCAATTGGCATGTTAGGGTCCTTGTCAGCTGTTTCAGCTTTGCCTTTCTGCTTCTGTTCCTGACTTGCAACTTTGGGTGTGTGGCCATTCCTGAGGCCTATCTACACATTTCACTCTGGCCTGATTTGCTATGGTCTAGGCTCACCTGGCTGGTACTTCTGTGCATTGCATTGCTTTTTGTGCTTGTTTGATTGCTCTGGCTAGACTGCTGCTGGGCTTTAGCCCTGACAGATCCCTTCTGTCGATTCGATGCCCCTTGGCCACAAAGCAGGTGTCTGAGACTATGGCATGCAATCCACTGTCATGCCTGTCGTACTGGCTTCGTCATTCCCCCCTTGATTGATGGCTCTTCCTTTGGGTTCTCCATATCTCCAGCCTTTCTGCGCTGATATTCATGTCCCACTTTCAGGGTGATTTGGTCTCGCTTTCACTCCTCTTGATCTTGTATTTCTTAGGAGGGTTCTGTTTCAGTGTACAAGTGAGTGACACAGTGATTGCACACCTTACGGATTGTGGGTGTAGGATGTATGACGTTACAACGCATACTTTAACAACGCACACCATTACAACGCAATTTTTACAACGCAGGATCCTTTCCAACGAATGCCTTTACAACGCATGACATTACATAGCAGATGCTATTACAACGCATGCCATTATAACGTATGTCTAGGTAAGTATATTATTTAAAAAAAATGTAATTAATAAATATTTACGTAATTTTATTTATTAAATTATTTTTTTATTAATATATTTGTAAATATATGTATATATTTTTTAAAAATAGTGTAGGTGTTTTAAAATAATATTCTAACTCCAGTTAGTGTAAAAATAGTGTAGGTGTTTTAAAATATTATTCTAACTCCAGGGGGAGTTACCTGTACCCCATAACCCAAACCTAGCCCTGAACCCTAAAAATACCCCTGTACCCCAAAACCCAAACCTAGCCCTGAACCCTAAAAATACCCCTGTACCCCAAAACCCAAACCTAGCCCTGAACCCTAAAAATACCCCTGTACCCCATAACCCAAACCTAGCCCTGAACCCTAAAAATAGCCCTGTACCCCAAAACCCAAACCTAGCCTGAACCCTAAAAATACCCCAGTACCCCAAAACCCAAACCTAGCCCTGAACCCTAAAAATACCCCTGTACCCCAAAACCCAAACCTAGCCCTGAACCCTAAAAATACCCCTGTATCCCATAACCCAAACCTAGCCCTGAACCCTAAAAATACCCCTGTACCCCATAACCCAAACCTAGCCCTGAACCCTAAAAATACCCCTGTACCCCAAAACCCAAACCAAGCCCTGAACCCAAAAAATACCCAAGTACCCGAAAACCCAAACCTAGCCCTGAACCCTAAAAATACCCCTATACCCCAAAAGCCAAAACTATATCTGAACCCTTAAAATACCCAAACACCCCAAAACATATACCTCAGTACCCCAAAACATATACTCCTATACTCATACTTACTTTTTAAAATTACTTCAATTAATTTATTTAATTTATTTTTAATATTTATTAAATTAATTAAATAATGTTTTGGAATTAAATAAATGTTTAAATAAAATGATATACTTATCTATACTTACATTGTAATGGCATGCGTTGTAATAGCATCTGCTATGTAATGTCATACGTTGTAAAGGTATTTGTTGTAAAGGATCCTGCGTTGTAGTAGTTGCGTTGTAAAAGTAGTCCGTTGTAATAGTTGCGTTGTAACGGTTGTATACCGTGGGGGTATGTCCCCTGCATTTGTTACAGTTGAAATTTTCGAGTAGGCTGTTCTCCTGTACTGTACACTACTCCATCTGTTGGTTCATGGTTTGCGGGTTTTACCCAGCATTAGCAGGTTATCTCCTTGCCTGGGTTTCCTTCTGTTTGGCAGCCATGCTGTGGTGTATGCTATCAGTGACTTAGCCCTGGCAGTTTTTGGGACTCTTAGGTCAGTAGGCCCGGTTGTCTTGGTCTCTTGCCCTTCATGGGTGTTCATTTTATGGCTTGTAAGCTGTTTCCCTTTTCTCTTCGCTCTGTGTTTCTGCTCAATGGCTGGTGTTGTTCTATCCATTGCATTGTGACTTTCTTCCTCAGGATCTCTCACGGACGGTAAGCAGCGTTTGCAACCCTGACATTACCACGCAGGTACATAACAACGCGGTTGTTACAACCGCGCTGTTACCACGCCTGCCTTTATATCACAAGACATTTCAATGACTGTGCTAGGCAATGTGCAACACCAGGAAATGTGTTGGATTTTTAATCCAAAAACACTCGAAATGTGGTATTAATCCTAGGCTACTGGCGCATCTGGGTGGAATTTACATATGTAGATTAGGTTAAAGCAACTATATGGGACGGTGTTGAAAGGTGTAGAGAACCACTAAACTCCACAAACTTTGAGCCTCAGCTCAATATACAAATTACTTCACTCCCCAGCACACGTCAGATTTACATAAAGGTTTCCCTATTATGGTTGGAAACAGTTCAATGTATCATAGTTATACAGGTAAATAATCAACAATCCCATACGGTTATTCGTTTTTTTATTTCCTCGTCTTTCTAGTATTCAAAACAGCCACAGCCAACATGTGTTTCGTCGCTTTTGGGGGGTCTGTTCCTGCGACTTCCTCAAGGCTAATGCTTCAAATCCGTGATTTTTTAAATATGGTGTTAATTCCAACCCACATTGGGCATCCAAATCCTGCGACATGCCCACACTGTTCAGTGCACCACCTAGTGCAAGTTGTTGGAATGACTTGCACTGTAATGCCATACGTGGTAACAACGCGGTCATTGTAATGACCGCGTTGTTACCTACCGCGTGGTAAAAGCACGCGTTGTAAAGTGCTACATTCCTCACAGACTCTTTTTTGGCTTGGTCACATTATGGTTGTGGCCCTGTTTAGATGTTCATCCTGTGGGTCAGCTGTGCTTGATCATACCTGTTCTTTCTATGCAAGGGGTTTCTGGGTGTCTTTCTTCTCCAATGGTTAGAGTTGTGGGTCTCTGTTCAGAATGTTCTTAGAGGTTGTTTCCCTGTGGCTTTTGTTTTGCAGTTTGTGTTGTGCCCTTGAATTCATGTGGTGTTGGCTGCAGCGGATCATGTCCTTTCCTGTGTCTGGACTTCTTTTCGATAAGGTGGTAGCTTATCGTGGTACTGAATATGGATCTTCCTGCAACTGGTTCATGTCCTTCAGTGGATTTTCTGGTGGTTTCTGCTTGGCTGCCTGATAATGCACAGTACCAACCTGGTCAGTGTATACTACAGAGCAATATTAGTTGTTCAGGCTTCGTTTGAACCTTTAGTTTTCTGATTTGGCCTCTTATCCTTCCTGCTTCTTGTCTGCTCCTGGTCTGATCTTTTGCTCGTAGTGCATGTTGGTGCTGGACTACTATGTTTCTCTTTGGCTTTTTTCCTGATTTTTTCTTGCTTTTGGCATCCACTGCTTTTTGCTCCTGTTGGCTGGTTTCTGGTCCTTTTGTCCGGGGTCCTTAATTATCTGTTATTTTTGTGGGCTCCCTCTGAGATTTTCCTGGCCTGTGTTTACCGCACTATCACCCGGCTATCCTGGCGCTGATAAGGTGTAAGTCTAGGCATATCTAGGGCCTAGTGGGACTATTAGAAAAGCTAGGTCTTCGGCATCTTCCAGATTCAAGAAGGGAGGAGGAGGCTCTTATGTGTAGCAGCAGGACATTCCATACTTTAGGAGAGAAGTAGGAGAAGGCCCGACTGCGGAATTTGGTTTTCCGTATGTGTAGGATTTGTGCAAGTAGGAGTCTGAACAAGTGTAGGTGTTTGGAAAGTTTGTGAAAGAAGATGCAATTGTTGTGGTATGCTGGGCCAGTGTCATGTAGTGCCTTGAAAGTATGGGTGAAGAGTTTGATTTGTGCTCGTTTGGTATTGGGGAAGTGAAGCTCCTTGAGGTGTGGTTTGATGTGAGTGTGGCGTGAGAAACTGAGTGGGATTCTGTCTGGCGAGTTCAAAAGGGTCTCTAGCCTTCTGGTGAGTTTATGTTGATCCCAGCATAGTGGATGCTCCTGTAGTCCACCTTGTTTGTGACCAGGGCATGCATAATGGTTTTCCTAGTGCTGATTGGGAACCATTTGAAAATCTTCTTCAACATCTTCAGGCAAGCATGAGGTGGTGACAGCATTGACTTGGGCGATCATGTCGAGTTTGCTGTTGATGATGATCCTGAGGTTCTTGGCGTGGGTGGTGGGGGTGAGTGTCTGTCCTAGCTCTTTTTGCCACCAAGTGGAGTTCAACTGTACTTTACTCTTCCCGAAGATCATGATTTTATTCTTGTTGCTGTTCAGCTTCAGACATTTGATCTTCATTGAGTGGGAAGTTTCAACCTTGCAGGCATTGAACTTGATCTGGGTACTGTGAGTCTTGTCCGTGAGAGAGAGAATAAGTTGTGCATCGTTAGCATAGAATAAGACATTGATATCCTGCATCATGTTCCATGTTTCTGCTACATTTTGTCAAATATTGTAAGCTTTTAGTTGTTTTTCAGGATGCAGTGATTGTTCTGGTTGATATTCTGCTCTCTGGTGGTGTGAGAAAGGGTGCTAGTGCTTGGTATATCCTCACAGAGTAAGCGCTGGGTCAAGGACGAAGGACAAGAAAATGTTGGTACAATTATCCACTGGCAGTGTTCCATTTACTCCAAGTCTTCATTGTCCACATCCCAGTCGTTCACTCCTCCTGTCCATCCCCTTGGTGCCCTTCTTTTATGAACAGTCTGTTTGCTAATGCACAGGACGGGGTCCTTTTGTAGCCAGCGGAGGAGGGACAGAGCAAACGTTTATATTTTTTTGGGGGTAGAAAGTTGTTTCCTGTTTCTGGGGTAAACTCGTACTAATAGAGCAAGGTTTGGAATGAGGATATTGAACCTGGAGTAATGAAGGTTACCAGGATGTGTTCAGTCCATCATCAAACAGATCTGTTGAGTGCAGTATGGTTGGTTAGTGGTTATCAGGTAATGAGACAGGCATTTCAGATCACTAGATAACATTTAGAGTAATTTTTAGTAATTTAGTCAGGTTTAGGGTTAGCTATAATCTAACAGATTGAATCCACAGCTTTCCCAAAGGCAGACAACGACTCAGATATACCTGTAGAAGCTATAGAGTTTCAGTAGAGGCAGTGCTGTGGGGGCAGCAGCAGCATTGCTGCTACCCTGGAATCCCTGCAGTAGACAGCTGTGTATGCATTTGCTGTTCACAAGCAGTGTGATGAGTAGTGTTTGGTGCAGTGGACCTGTCCAGCACTATTAGTTTGAAGAAATTACTGTGAGGTGAGTTTTGTGAACTTTTTCTGTGTTAGTAGCTTAGAACTTTCTTGCCAAGTCTTTACCGTTACAAAAGTGCTATGAAGTATTAGACCCTTACTTCATTGGTTCCTTGCAGTTTGGTAAGTGGACCTGTCCAACTTTAATACTTCTTCATCAATGGAAGTTTCTGTGGTTATGCCATGCAATTAAACTGCCCTACTATTGTAAGAGTGAGCTTGTTTAGCATTGGTATTTGTCTGTGGTTTGGTCAGCACAATTGGTAGCACGAAGTGGATATTTTCATCAAGGATACCTGTCCCTTGTGGTGCTGGGCTGTGAACTCCATCAACCCTTCTCATTGCTGGTGCCAAATGGTGCCTTGCAGTGGATCTATCTCTGTTATCTTTTTCTGGAAGTACTGAGCGGGAGGTGTGGTTTCCTAGGATTGTGCACCATGAAGTTATTGACTTTGGACTTGTGGCTGCAGGTTGGACATCCTGAATAGCAAAGAGCACATCAAGACCAATGACACAGAGCTGGATAAAACCAACCAGTTCATCAAGAAGCTGATACATAGCAAATCACTAGAGGCTGCACTGGAAAAAGTGTAATACGTGCAGACATTTAAGGTGTTTTAAAGCAAATTAAATACTATATATGAGTAGCTTTTCCTCTTAGATTACCCAACCAGGATTTTCAAGGTCCAAAATTCAAACTATATATAAACGTTTTTAGTGTGCCCCTCAGTTCTTAATGTGATTGACCATTTCTTCAGAACAGACGTACAATGGAAAAGTCTGCATACAAAATCCTGTGCTGCTTTTGGGTGTGCCTTATTTGTACATCTACACTCATAACTATGTTGGCTGACACAATAGTGACGTCCAGCAACTTTGAAGGAAATCCACAATTACACATTTGACATTATTAGCTAACTTCTCTATTCATGTTAACTACAAACTCCAATATCCCAAGTATCAGGGAATACTTATATACCAGATATTTTTGTTCGTGTCTTCAGCAAACACTTATATTCTTTCATTGTTTTCTTTTTCTCAAGGGCACCACTAAACCCACGACATTACTGCCCATGTTTCGGAGTCTTCTAAGCCATTCCTCATGCTGGTGATGTCTTTAGATCACCCACTGAGTGTACAGACTCAGGGGCATATTACCAACCAATAGCGATAATTATCGCTATTGCTTGGTTAGAGACAAAAAATTACAGCTGAGCTGCAGAGATTTTTATCGCAAATAAACCTTGGTATTACCAAGGTTTATCGCAAATGCGATAAAAATCGGCCTCAATGCATGAATATCGCTGAAAAGTCCGCGATATTCATGCATTACCGAGCTAATGCTCTTACCCATGTTATCCACCTCCCATTGGATAACATGGCTAAGAACTGCTCAGGGCAGGTGTTAGCTTTTGGAGATATTCGCGCTTAGCGCGAATATCTCCAAAAGTTGGTAAAAGGAGATAGCGATGTTAGCGCATGTTTCCAGTCGCTAACATCTTGGCACGCCCACTTTGCATGTCATTAGTGATACATATCACTGACATGCAAAGTGGGGCCAAAGATGGTCGCTATCTCCTACTAGCTGTCGCTAACTGGTGTTAGCGACAGCTAGGTAATAGGGAGATAATTTTATCTCCGCTTTCTTGGCTTTTAAAGCCAAAAAAGCGGAGATAAACCCCCTTGATAATATGCCCCTCAGTGCTTAGTTCCCATCTGAGTCTCTGATGCTCCTAGCTG
The DNA here is from genome assembly GCF_964263255.1 of Lissotriton vulgaris. NCBI lineage: Eukaryota > Metazoa > Chordata > Amphibia > Caudata > Salamandridae > Lissotriton > Lissotriton vulgaris. Next base: position 1,296,632,540 of record NC_141695.1, on the reverse strand, counting down.
TTTATCAAATGGGTATCTAAACTGTGGCTGATTGCTACTAACTATTTCACACTAATTCTCTCAAATATTTCTTGGAAATGATTTCCAGGTCTCCTAATACTTTCAATTCAATGTTCATAAATGTTATCTGTCTAATTTACTTTTGATGCAGCATTTTCCACATCTGAGTAATTGTTTTCAAGCTATATTGTTTTGACTTACATGCTTTCAAGCGTAATTCTTTCACAAATGTTTCCCAAAGGTCATTGGTGGAGAACAGTACTGTAGTAAAAAACTACAAAAGAAAATGCACTGTATGCTTTAAACCCTTCCTAGTGCTTCAACATTATATCAAACATGTAAGGAGATAGCACTTCCCTTCCCAAAACCATCCTTGATTTCGTTATCACTGGGGGTCATGCCCCCCGAAACAAATACTCCTGGCTACGGCCCTGAAAGAACATGAAGAGAGAGTTCACAGTAAATGTAAGCTTTCAGCATTTGCTGAAAGAGATGATGCTCAATTTGTCACAGAGCCACAGGGAGTGCTGCCTTCCTTAATTTAGCCCCTTGGACACAGGAGGGCGAGCCATCAGAGACTTGTGATTGAAGAACTCCACTTCAAAGAAGTTGAAAATGCGAGGCCTGAGAGGTCCCTCTGCAGCATGCAGGGTCACCACACAAGAGAGGAAGGAGGTCTACGTTGTGTAGAAGGTGCCATTCATGGCGCAGTTTCTTAAAATGAATCCTTTGCTTTAAAGGCTGCCTTTGCATCTGTCGTCAAGGCGCTGACGGCTTCTTGCACTTGTTTGGCTCGTGGCCCAGCCAGACTGCAAAAATCTGGATATTTTGCAATCCTGAAATAAAAGAATCCAGTAATCCAATATAAAGAACATTGCCCTAATCCAGGCGAGAAAGAACACTCCCCCAATGAGCCTACCAGGCTTATCGCCCACATGTTTGTGAGGGATTTTCTGTTACCTGGTCCCAGGAGAATGGATTTCTATGGCCATTTTCTTGACTATTAGAAAAATTAAACTTCCTGGTTCAGTAATCGGGCACTGCTCAATTTACTTTGGAATAAGGAGAACAGTTGTCGTCTCTTTGTGACGGTGAGAAAGGGAAGCTTAATAAGGATATTATTTCTCAGCTCGGAGATATATTTTTGTTTAATTTGTGTGGGAATAAAAACAAATGTTGAATTGTAGGTATATTCTTTTTCTTTAGAATCGCTAGCATTGTTATCCCAATTACAGTCCAACTGTTTCCTAACCAGAGGAACAGGTCAGGCTTTACAGTTACTGGGGTATGTGGGTGCCGGGGAGGGCAGATTGGGTAGAGTTTGTTACATGGTTGTTGTTTGCAGCAATCTGTGATGCTTTGTTTTTCAGACTGTATGGAGGCGCGCCACAGTCACGTGTGAGGGAAGGGCAAAGGGCTAATAATCGAAAAAAGTAAATGAATAACGCAGTCTATGGCCAGATATCTAGATATTTTTTTTAACATAGCTTCACCATGTGTGACATATTCTCCTTGAAAGGGCCAGCTATGAATTACACAACTAAAGCTTCCCATTGATGCAGCGCCCAAATATCAATGCTGTATTTATCATACTGCACAACGCTTGTTGTGTTTTGCAGTGATGTATTAGTAAATTCTAGTACATAAACCAGAGTAACTTAGTGCAGACAAAAGTGTCACTTTTTAGGTTTGACTCAAGAGCTATTGTTTCCAATGTATAGGGAGTGGGCTGTAGGTAATCTCCCTTCTGACATTTGTTTGCTTGAGACAGATCCCTTCAGCTGTTGCTTTCAAACTTCATTATTCACATCTTGGATCAGCCCAGAAGAATATATATCTCTTACCTCAAGCTATTGACTGTGTGGTGTATCACTCCGCCTTCTAAGAATCCAAAGACTTCACTGCAATGTAGGAGCTACATTGTTTTCACCAAGTGACATGGGCAATGTGGTAAATGGAGAAGCCATTTTGGAAAAAGGCTTTGCTACCTATAAGCAGTATTTTCTGTATCATAAGCAAATACGTATCTGAAGCATGAATTAAAAACTACACGTGAATATTGTATTATGTGCAGAAAATCATTTTTGGTGTGGAAAAAAGTGACATAAAATATCAAATTGTCTTTAAAACTAACGACTGACAAATATTATTCAGCATTTGCATACTTTTCTTCTGGAGTTGTCAATACTTTATTTATGTTCTCACTTTATTCCTGGGATTGGATTGTCTGGTTTCTCTTTAATATGTGCTTGTTTGGCTTGTTGCTCTGTTTCTTTTATCTGTCCTTGTGGTTCTTCAATGGTTTAGGTTGGATTTAGTGTAAATTATTAGATATAAGAATAAGTGCTCTCACTTCATTCCTGAGGTTGACAGGTTGGCTGGTTACTCTTTAATTTGTGCTTATTTGTTTGTCTCTTTTATGTGCTCTTGTGGTTCTTGAGTGGTGCAGGTTGAATTCAATGTGAGTTCTAAGTTATAAGACTAAATGACTACCATTTTAGAATGGGAGTATCCACGGATGGTAATAAAACCCAATTAAAGAACGATTGCACTTTTCGATACATTTCAAGATCAGTATGATTTTTTATGTTTATGTTCCTTTCTTTTCTTTTCAGCATGACCATTTTCTCGTTTCATGATGCGTAATCTAAATGCAATGTATACTAACAAGGACATTAAGACTTCATCACTACTAGGGAAGTCTTTATACACGTTGTTCTTCCACAAAAACAATAGGCAGCAAAAGCTGGAAAAAATTGTAGAACTCAATATTAATTATTATTGTATTTTGTTTATGATAAGAAATAAAAATGAGTTTTTGCGATTGTGATAAAGAGTTCTGGGTGTGCTTATTCTGTACAGAGGAGTTTGGTCTACAGATGTTCTGCCAGGACATTTCCTACACTGCCTACACGCCCCCCTCCCCCGAGAAAAGCCTGGCACTTCATTCATCTTTCTTTATATACACAAGGAGCAACTTATTATGCTGCACAGGAATTCCAAACGTAATGCTTTGTCTAACTAAAAAAATATAGGTCACAAAAACCATTTGTAATATGTATGTACCTTTTCTCCCACTTCAGAAGAGGTCATTCTGAAACACAACCATTTTTTAATAAATTCAGTGAATGCTAACCAGGAAAATCAACGTTCCTTCAGTAATAGGAGACGGTGTATGCCCCATGATGTTCCACAAAGCAATAAGTCATCAAAAACGGAAATGCTTTTCTAGTGCTTAATGCTATTAATCAATGTTTTTTTGTGAGAAGAAAAAATACGTTTGTGGGATTGTGAGTAAGATTCTAGGTATGCAAATATTCTACAGAGGATCATGGATCTGCGGTTGTCCTATGAGGGACATAACTGCACTCCGTCTCCTATAGGAAAAACAGTCTTTCTCTCTTTCATTATATTCCATTGATTCAGCTGCTGACCAGCCCACACCTTGATGGAGACACTTCTTCTGATTATGCCCTTTAGTCTTTTACTCTGCCTTTGTGATGAGAAGCCAGTGAGTCTTCGCCTTCTGTGATTTCCCATAAATACTTCTCATTGTATCAGTTTTTGAATCCGGGTTTCTCCATGCAAAGATCTAATTGTCCTGATGAAGACCCACCAGAAAGGCTTTAATTGACCTTCACATATTTATGGTTGAAACATGGACATCCCTCCTTTGTACAGCCTAGAGTGATTAAATAACCCACGGAGGGATTACATTGACTCATGCAGTGTACCCATATATCATGAAAGGGTTTTGACTGCTTTACAAAAAAAGCTGCCAGACAGGCTTTGTAATTGTGTTGTTGTTGATTTTTTTGTCCTCATTCGCCAACAATCTTGCTTCGAATACACACTCAAGCAGTCCGTACCCACACCCAACTATTTACGAGCTCCAGGAGCTAGATGGCCATTGTCTTAAGACTTTCAGTTTTATACTGGGAGTATCCGACCTGGCCCATAGAGTATTAAGGCAGCATAATCATAAGACCCGATAAAGAAAAAGAAGAAAGAAAAAGCAAACAAAAACTATGCAATCAACTCCGGGTCCCATCTTGCTTTCAGTATGTTTCAAAATGTTCTCTTCTTTTTGCTTCCTGTTCTCAATAGATGCAACTTGGAAGTCACCAGAACAGAAGATTGCCAGTCAAAAAAGGAGGGAGGGATAGAATCTGTCCATTTTATACATATTTGTCTCCTAGCTAGGAGCATGGCATAAAAAAGTAACGATCTTGCAGGGCCTCTGACGTTATCCTGTAAGCCAAAAATGACCAAGGGCAAGTCAATAATAACGGAGCTTCCTATTATATCCGACAAAAGTTTCCCAATACTGTCCCAAAAAGAGGCCAGAGCTGGACACTCTTTAAACATATGAATGTCGGAAGCCGAGGCCAATCCACATTTCTTACAGTATACAGGCAACTCTTTGTTGATTTTGGAAAGCCTCAATGGGGCAAAATAAGCCCTGTGAATGGTGAACAGGTGGTTCCTTTTGAACAATGCCGGTTTTACAATTTCATATAAGATTTCACACAAACACTTCCACAATGTGTCACAGTCTTGGGCAGGTAAAGAACTTCCCCACAATTCCTTGGCAAGTTTAAAATCACCATCCACTTCCTCCAAGATTGCCTGGTACCAAAAGGAAACTTCCTTCTTCCCTCGGGGTCTAGTCACAAGCTTATATTCCAGATCATTACCTTCACCTAATAAGCTGCCATGAGTTGTTTGTGAATGTGACTGTGCCCAACTGGCCAACTGGAGATATTGAAATTTAAAAAGGCCAGCCCCAACCCTTTCCCTAACGTGTTCCCATGTTACTAGGGGGTCCATCTGAAATCAGGTCCCCCCAAACTGCCAGACCGGCTTCCCTCAAAGGAGCTGCCAAACTTTCCCTCAGACACTCTGGGCCACCGGGAGATTCCCATAAGGGCGCCATGCTAGAGAAGTATCCGAGAGTGACCGACCTCCTAAAATCTGCCCATGTTTTACCCAGGCCCTGCAAAACCTTAAGCCTAACTTTTTTTTTAAACTTAGCATCCCCAAATTTCAACAGAAAACCCTTCACCGGTAAATGTGCACCCTGAAGCATAGCTAAAAACATCCCTCCTGCTCCAGTGTTGACCGGCATTTTCAATAACATACATGCATGGGAGAGTTGGAAGGCCCAAGCATAAAGCTAGATATCTGGCAAGGTGAGGCCTCCCTTCTCCCTCCTGCATCTTAGCTTTTTCCAAGCTATCCTGGAGAAATTGTATCCCCAAACAAAGGAGTTAATATCCCTCTGAATTTTGTCAATTTGTAATTTCTCAAAGTGAAGAGGAACACTATTAAAGGTAATTTTCGGAAGTATTGACATTTTAACTAAGTTGACTCTGCCAATGATAGAGAGGGGAAGCGAAGCCCAGGTTTTCATTAACTTCACGCACTCTCTCGCCAACATAGTCAAATTAGTTTCAGCTATCTTAGCTATGTCTTGCACAATGTTTACCCTAGGTATCTCATTCTGGGGCTGATCTGGTGCTGATATTGATTTGCCGCCTGGTTCCAAACCATTATCTCAGTCTTAGCAGCATTAATTTTGTAGCCTGAGACTAGTCTAAACTCCTGGGCTTGGCTGATGACAGCTGGAAATGCCATATCTAAATCAGCTGTAAATATTAAAATATCATCGGCATAGAACGCTACCTTCCTCTCCGACTCCCCATATTTGAAAGGCTGAATGTTAGAATCCTCTCTAAGCAGTTGAGCAAATGGCTCGATATATAGATCAAAGAGGAGAGGGTAGAGTGGGCAGCCCTGCCTGGTACCCCTATATATATATATTAAAGGGTCCTGTCATACTGCAATTTACCAAAAGTCTAGCCGTAGGTCTCCTGTAAATAGATTGTATTGTACGACGAAATGTCTCACCAAGATTGCATTTTTCCAAGACCTCCGACAGGTATGTCCAATTCACCCTGTCGAAGGCTTTGGTCGCGTCTAAGGTCATAGCTGCTAAGGGGATGGAATATGTGGAGGCCAGATCAATAGCTCCAATTAGATCATATGTTAGGTGCGATAACTGGCGGCCCTTTACGAAGCCCTTCTGGTCTGAATGCAAAATGTCCCCTGCCACTATACCCAATCTTGCTGCCAATATAGAGGTAAAGATTTTATAGTCGGCATTCAAGAGAGATATGGGTCTATAAGACCCACAGTTGGATGCAGTTTTCCCTGGTTTCAGGATCAGGACCATAGTGGCATCGGTCCATGAACCTGGCGGAATCAGTCCCTTTTGCAAGATCTGATTGAAAAGGTTAGTCATAGTAGGAATAACCTGATCACTTATTACTCTATAAATCTCAGCAGGTAACCCATCCGGCCATGCAGCCTTTCCGTTCTTACTGTTGATGATAGCGTCCCTTACCTCGGCACAGGAAAAGGCCCTGTCTAGATATTGCTGTTGTTCTGAACTAAGGGAGGGGAGAGGAATACCTCCAAGCCACCTCTGGGTACTATGGTGATCTACGCCCTTATCCTCCTGGTAAATAGATTGAAAAAAGGCCTGAAAGGCGTCCTGAATTTCCTCATCAGTGACTAAAGTACCATTCTCATTTCTGATCTCCTTAATATAACTCCTTGCTCGGTCCGATTTGCTCTTCCATGCAAGGAGTTTGCCCGCTCCTTCTCCATACTCGAAGTGGGAGATCTTACTGGCTTCCCATCTTCGAGTAAGCCTGATGTTCAAAATATTTTCAAGCTCGGCTTTTAATCCGCTGACATTATCTCGCTTCTCTTGCAAAATTTCAGAGGGTACTGAGCCTGAGAGATCTACCTCTGCGTCTTTCAGCCTAGCTTCAATATCCATGATCTCTTCCTTATATTTTTTGTTCCTATGTCAAGACCTGCTCGTAATTTGGCCACGTAGAAAGGCTTTCAGAGAGTCCCATACTGAAGTTGTTGAGGCTGTACCAACGTTCATCTCCAAAAACCATTCTACTTCTTGTGAGAGAAAAGAAACTTCCTCCTCTTCCAAAACTATTGCTCGATTAAAGGACTAAGCCCTAGTTGAACTGGGAACTGGACATTTCAGAACCAGAAGGACCCCAGAGCGATCCGAAAGGTGGAGTGCCAGGTATGCAATATTCTTAACTCTAAAAAAAAGCAGGTGGGGGGGGGTCAAAGGGGAAAATTTAACGACCACGGTAGCTCAAACCCCTTTATCAAATTGAGAAACAAACAGGAGTTACCTGGTCCAATTATTTGCCTACGTGTTGTGTCATGCCCAAAAACCGCTAAACCAACATGTCATCACAGTGATAATACTGGGTTCGAAAAATTCCCATCAGCCCACCATTATTGGCGGAGTGTCGTCATGTGGGATGCAGACCATGAACCTTGATCTCTCCCAATGCACCTGGTAATGATGCGGAGATAGGTTTTGGAAGGTACTATTCTGAACCACAGTATTTCAAAGGTAGGACCGATGGAGTGCAGTGCTCGTGAAAAAGAAAACAAGTGTGAATAAAATTGGCTCCTGTGACAAAAAATATGTTTATTAAGTATTGTCCAGGGTCAAGAGTAAAAACAACGCCTTATAGTCTTAAAAAATAACTATATCGTGGCGTAGTGCATGGAGGTCGACATGTTTCAGCTTGTGAGGACAACTTGTCCAAGCTTTCTTCAGGACCAATTGATGTTGCGCATCTGCACTATGTGAAAAGTTAAGTATATTAACATATTGGATTAATCCTACCAGAACTTTGAGCCCAAAATATTCTCTGGTGTTTATCCAACTGGTCGTGATTTTCCTAAGGAGGAAAGACAACTGAGTGTAAGAGACATATGTGATATAATGGTGATTAGAAACACAACACAACAAGAGTAGGCAGGGCGGCAGAAGACTGTTCTCCGCCTATCAGAAGCTACATGAATCTACTGATTTGAAACTCATTGATTTACAAAATATTAGTTTGTCAATTTTCTACTCACCCAGCATTCTGTGGGAGAACACCTCACCTCACCCGGCACCCACTCGGGAAGAAGGAGGCCCCGCTCTGTTAGAGATGGAAAAGTATAAAGACCTCAAAAAGTTATATTGAGGTACAGAGTAAACATACTCTACTAATCCATACATATATACTAACAAATACCAGTTAATTAAAAAGAGACTCAACCCTAAAGGAGGACATGGTTATGACCAAGCATGGAGGTGACACTGATTTTTAAATGGCTCTACAAGTTAAATGGTAAGGTGGTGACCAAGGGAGGTTCTGTCTATGCCTAGCCAGAACAGTGTCTTGAGAGCATAGTATAGGTGTGGCCATAAGAATAGGTTAGTGCATAAAGGCCAACAAAATATTCAGTTTAAAAGAAGGAGAAAAACAGGACTTTAAATAATATCCCTTATTGCTAGATCTTGGATTTCCAGGGAGCCATACCTGTCCGTCGGTACCTCTATGGCCAGCGTCCGAGCGGGAGTGGAGGTGGTTTGGGCTGTGCATATCTCCTCATTATATACCTGCTCTAATTGAATACCCACTTCTGCTCTTTTTTGAATAGGAATTTCGAGACATCACTTATGTGATGTCTCGAAATTCCTATTCAAAAAAGAGCAGAAGTGGGTTTTCCAACTACAAAGTGATTCTAAGGGGCTCAATGATGACATATCACTTATGTGATGTCTCGAAATTCCTATTCAAAAAAGAGCAGAAGTGGGTTTTCCAACTACAAAGTGATTCTAAGGGGCTCAATGATGACATACCATGGGCGTCCTTATAACTTACCATCTTTGCACTAATAACAACTTATCTGCACTCTTAACACTAAGTGTCTTAATATCTCGACCATATTCTAAATAACTATTTATAGACACAGTCATATAGGTGTACACGGGGATCACACCCCTTTTTTCCCCCTTTGATGAACTCTAATTTTCCCATCTAATTAGAGCAATGTCTATGCCTTAATGCATAATACTGAATAATAGATCTCTTTTCCAGTTCCAGTGACAATTTTATACTCACAGACCTGTCGTGCCAATTAGTATAATTAATTATATCTAATCCCTCGCTTTTGAATTCGCCACATTCATTTGAGGGCAATAATCTAGCTACGTAAACACGCAAACACGAGGACTGCTGGAATAGTATAAACACACGCGAGCGATGTCTACGCTTCGCGCATGCTCACCGCGTTTCGCTATGGTGCTTGTGCGCATGCGTTACCGTTTTACACTGTTCTGTGGCTCAGCACACAACGCGCTAGAGTGCAAGCGCGGAGGCATCGAGAGGGTCACTGGCGCATGCGCGTTTAGTGTTCGGGCCGCTGCCCCATACACGAGAGTCAGGCAGCGCATGCCCAGTAATAAATACAGACCTCCTAATCAAGTGCCGTTTTCGCGCGTTTTGGTCAGCTGTCCTTTATTATTCAATTAGAGCAGGTATATAATGAGGAGATATGCACAGCTCAAACCACCTCCACTCCCGCTCGGACGCTGGCCATAGAGGTACCGACGGACAGGTATGGCTCCCTGGAAATCCAAGATCTAGCAATAAGGGATATTATTTAAAGTCCTGTTTTTCTCCTTCTTTTAAACTGAATATTTTGTTGGCCTTTATGCACTAACCTATTCTTATGGCCACACCTATACTATGCTCTCAAGACACTGTTCTGGCTAGGCATAGACAGAACCTCCCTTGGTCACCACCTTACCATTTAACTTGTAGAGCCATTTAAAAATCAGTGTCACCTCCATGCTTGGTCATAACCATGTCCTCCTTTAGGGTTGAGTCTCTTTTTAATTAACTGGTATTTGTTAGTATATATGTATGGATTAGTAGAGTATGTTTACTCTGTACCTCAATATAACTTTTTGAGGTCTTTATACTTTTCCATCTCTAACAGAGCGGGGCCTCCTTCTTCCCGAGTGGGTGCCGGGTGAGGTGAGGTGTTCTCCCACAGAATGCTGGGTGAGTAGAAAATTGACAAACTAATATTTTGTAAATCAATGAGTTTCAAATCAGTAGATTCATGTAGCTTCTGATAGGCGGAGAACAGTCTTCTGCCGCCCTGCCTACTCTTGTTGTGTTGTGTTTCTAATCACCATTATATCACATATGTCTCTTACACTCAGTTGTCTTTCCTCCTTAGGAAAATCATGACCAGTTGGATAAACACCAGAGAATATTTTGGGCTCAAAGTTCTGGTAGGATTAATCCAATATGTTAATATACTTAACTTTTCACATAGTGCAGATGCGCAACATCAATTGGTCCTGAAGAAAGCTTGGACAAGTTGTCCTCACAAGCTGAAACATGTCGACCTCCATGCACTACGCCACGATATAGTTATTTTTTAAGACTATAAGGCGTTGTTTTTACTCTTGACCCTGGACAATACTTAATAAACATATTTTTTGTCACAGGAGCCAATTTTATTCACACTTGTTTTCTTTTTCACGAGCACTGCACTCCATCGGTCCTACCTTTGAAATACTGTGGTTCAGAATAGTACCTTCCAAAACCTATCTCCGCATCATTACCAGGTGCATTGGGAGAGATCAAGGTTCATGGTCTGCATTCTACATGACGACACTCCGCCAATAATGGTGGGCTGATGGGAATTTTTCGAACCCAGTATTATCACTGTGATGACATGTTGGTTTAGCGGTTTTTGGGCATGACACAACACGTAGGCAAATAATTGGACCAGGTAACTCCTGTTTGTTTCTCAATGCAATATTCTTAACCTGGCTCTTTAATGAGTAACTGACCAGGACAAAGTCAATTCTTGACTGGTGCCGATATTTATAGTTGCGGTATGACACCTCTAACTGCTGCACTGATCTGTCTCTCCAGATATCCAATAGGGTGAACTGTCTCATGGCCCCAAGCAGATACTCCTGAGATTTAGAAAATACAACAGCTCTATTAGTTGGAATTTTATTCAATGCAGGGTTCAAGACAATGTTAAAGTCCCCTGCCTGGACCATCTGTTCAGGGAAGTCCAATAAATGTGAAAAAATAGCCTTCAAATTAGTTGGGTTGTCGTGGTTGGGACCATAATATCCAATTAAGGTTAGCAAGGTCTCCATTATTGTAACTTTTACGATTTACCATTTGGATCTTTTATCTGAGATAATATATGAGCCCTGGCTGTTTTTTTAAAAATAATTGACACCCCTCTAATATTTGCTGACTGACTTGTGCATACATGGTAGCCTACCTAGCTTTGAGACTTTAGCAGGGAGATCATCTCTTCTTCCAATAGATGAGTTTCCTGTAGGACAACGACCTGCGCTGAAGAGTCCCGTAGATATTGCAAGATCTTATCTCTCCTTGGTCTAGTGCGCAGGCCATTGACATTCCAGGAAAGAATCTAAAAAGAGCTCATGGTGGCTCTAAATTCCCCTTATCCACCAGAATCAAGATATGGGATATCAAATTCAGCATCTTCAACACCTGCGCACAGATCATCCCACTACCTACGTCCTTAACCTTCACTCTAGAGTTGGACATACCAAAAGTGGTGGAAATTAGGATTTTAAAAACATTTTTCCCCCTGCTCCCCCCTCTCCTGACCCTGTGCCCTAACACCCCCTCCCCTCACCTGTGGAGAACCCTACCCCCAGTCATCTGGACAGGTGAAGTCCCTATAATTGCACCCCAGAGATTCCCACCCTCCTCCACCCCAAAGAAAACATAACCAGGAATACTAACAGAGAAATTGAATAGAGCCAACCTAACTTTACCTAAGCTGACCTATTACAGTGCAATAAATGTGGGATGTGGTTTGAGAAAGAGGGGGAAAAAAAGAGAAACGTTATCTATACCCATCTTATTCTCCTTTTTTTTCTTTTCCCCCTCTCTTTTCTTTTTTTTTGTTTTTTATTTACTTTTCATTTATATCATTTTTACCTATGTGAGACTTGTATTTATTTATTTATTTATTTTAACATTGACTATTCCCCCCTAGACCTTGCTGCATATATAAATACTTGTGATGTATATTTTGATTAAAAGTAGGCTATCCAGGGAACCTAGGGAGAAACTGGGGATAGAGGCTAGAGGTAATTATATGAAGATATAGCTAGCCCAATTGCATATTAGCGAGCAAGTCTTCTGCCTCCTGTACTGATCTCATGTTGTACATTTTGTTTTTAAACATAATCTTCAAGGAGACAGGAAATTTAAGTTGAGCCACAGCTCCTAGCTTTTTAAAATCCTCCAGCTTCCTACCCAGCTCTCATTGCCTATCTAACGTGACTCTGGCCAGGTCTGATCTGATCTGAAATGGAAAATCCTTACCCTTCAATGATTTATATTTGAGAGATAAATTGAGAATCTTCTCTTTCAATGAATAGGTATGGAAATTTAAAAGGATTTTCCTCGGTTTAGATCGATTCGGATTTCTTCTGAAGGGAACTCAGTGGATTCTCTGAATGTCCTGGCCCAGTTAATCATCTGAGATCTCTAAATCAAGTGATTCTTTTAAAAGTGTGATCATGAAGGGCTTAAGATCTTCACCTTCACTCCCCTGTGGAACATTCAGTATTCGAAATGTATTCCTACGGGAATTATTTTCTAATGCTTCCAACCTGTCCCGCAGGGCCCCTCATCTCTTTTAAGAGCAACTAGGTCATCTTTCAGGACATCAAGCTGCTCTGTTAATGCCCCCACATTATATTCTAATGTCTCCGTCCAGGTATTTAGAAGGTCCACTTTCTTATCTAGGGACTCACAAAAACTCCTGATATCTCCTTGATTTGCAGCAGAGACCTCAAACCCCTTTTTTATATCTACTGATAATGAGGCCAAAAGAAGCTCCAGGGAACAAATCGAATGTGTCTCTATATTTGGAGCTGTCGCTTCTCTGTCCGAGCCTCCTTCCTCCAAAACCGGACCCTTAGATGAGACCTAGGGGGTATCCGGAGATTCAGCTTGAGGTGCCTGTTCTACCACCCCTTCACTACCTCCATCGCGTTATCTCTCACCTCCTAAGCAGGACTTTCAGTATCAACCAGAGCCAAACCCCCAGCAGATGTGTTGCCCCCTGACTTTATTTACTCTGCTTTTAAATCATCTGGGTTAGCAGGTCCAGGTTCCAGATCAGTTACGTCCCTTTTTCCCAGCTTTCCAGCCTCTCCCTGTCTCACAAGGCACAGAACTTCCGGTAGGACCTTGAAGTACGACCTTAGGGAAGGAGTGATCTTGGGCTTAACTTCTAAACAAGTGCCCTTAGACCTAGTTGTTTTGGTATTCTTTTTTTACTTCCCCAAATAAAAAGGTCGAAGTATTTTTCTTTTCTATCTTTGACTTTCTCTTAGTACTGCTAATGCCGTAACCTTCCCTAGTACTATTATTCGGGGTATTGCCAACACTTTCCGTACTTGTGTCCAGACTGCCCTCCCGTCTATTCAAATGTGCCTGGATAGTGTGCTTCCCGACAGACTTAACTTTTGCAAACCCTCCTCCGCCCCTGCGTCTTTTGTTCTTCTTGATACACTTACTGTTGCCAAGGGGGGAGGCAGAAGCAGAAGCGGAAGCCTGAACAGGGGGATTCAGGATAGCTGGAACTTGTCCTACCTGGATGTAGGGCACCCCGCCAACAAACAAATCACCACAGGCCTGGGGCTGCTCTTCCGGGGCCCCCTGGGACAGCGCTCCGACGTCTCCAGCGCCCTCCTCTCGGCCGTGCTCACTACTTCTGTCGGAACACTCAATGCTCTACAGTTTCCCCGATATGCCCCTGGTGCTGCCCCTGAGGAGACCGTGGGCGCTACTTTCCGGCTCCTCCTCAGCTCCAGCGCCATCCTCTCCCACTGCGTTAGGCAGGGACGAGCGTAAGCCGGGCCAGGACCAAGGGCCACACCGCCCCCAACACACATCCGCCGAAAGCTGACCTCAGAAGCAAACAGGAGCGGAGCCCGGATTGGTCTCCCAGCAGCCGCCCAAAAAAGGAAACGCCTCAAAAAAATGAAGAATGCTCTGATCAAAAGGTAAGCTGTCTTTGCCACATTGACCACGTAGAACCCCTCAGGATCCGCACTAGACGCGCATTCACATGGCATGTGGGACGGGTGGAACCTCCAGGTGCTGAGCGCAGCTCAACTTGTTGCCGCCATGTTCTCCACCGTGAACCGATATCACAATGGTGCGTTCTTACCGCCCTGGATGAAGTTAGTTGGCCAGGTCATCAACCATGTTGTTTGTTATTGTAGTTTGTGGAGTTGATATTGTGATTTTCTTTGCACTTTCTTCTTCTCATGAATGCACAAGAACTTTTTCTAAGCACTTATATTTCACCCCATGGAGCAACCGTGAAGTATAAACAATGTATAATTTTAATTCAATACAGGTTTGAATTAATTTCATTTCATTTTCTTTATGTGTTGGAATATTTGGGACTTTTCTCTGTATACTGGGTTGACATGCGTTCCATTTGGTTGGGTTGAGTGCACGTGATTACAGTAGCAGAATCCGGATTGATCAATTGATTTGACATATCCCTGGTGAATCCATTAGTACCAATTATTACCGTATTATATAATACCCAGGTCCTATGGCCTACTGGGTTACCCCATTGTTTTTTTAATGGTGCAGTTGAGGTATGGCACCGGGCCTGGGCTGCTGTCCGACACTGCATCTTACCTCCAGTCTTTTAAGCAGGGTCTTTTTGGTGTTTAGCTTGGCTTGTGCTTTTTTTTCTTGTACATGAAACCCACAAGTCATATCCAATTCGGACACAATGGTGGTCGAATCCAGCACTTAAAATGTCAGCTGCAACTAGCAAGCCATGAGCTGAAAACAATGCTTTTTCAGGGAATTGCCTAATATTTTGCAAGCTTCTAGCATCCCTCATCTCTGCCTTGGGGTTAGACACTTTGGAGGTATGCCTGCCCCCTCCACCTCCCCCCCATTACTTTGGAATTTTTTTACTGTGTGAAATTCTCAAGTCAGAGCTTACTTGTGAGTTTTAAGGTGGCAGAAAAAACATTCTCACCCCTAATTCAACTAATTAAATTGAGTAAAAAATGTAAACCATGTGATTGACTGGTTTGACTCTCAGTAGAGTTTGGTGTAAACCGGTTCAGCGTTTTTTGCTGCATCTTTCAGGAACATTTCCTGTGGGAGCTAAAATGGGAAAATATACACATACACTCCTTGACCACTGCTGCTCCACAAACCCACAAAGCCGGCGGGATGAGGGACACATGAACCCACCGAAAAGGAGTCCAAGTACAATTCTGCACCCACCTCCAGAGAGCCCTGCAAGCTACCACTCTATCTTCATGGTTTCTTTTTAAGGAAGTGCACTAGAGTGGGGGAAAGGATGGTTAGGCAAAAAAAATGAGGTAAGTGCAAAATGAAAGGTGACATGCATGAAGTGAACATTAGCCACACACCCTTATTGCTTTTCATGAAAAAGATGTTCGTAGCATGTGTGCCTGTAGATATACAGGTTCTACATATTCCTGCTTTCTAGTGTTGGGCTCAGATATCTGCAAGTTGTGGTTTTTTCAAAGAGGTCTTTCGACCCACTGAATACATTGTGACTTTTCCCTTTGTGGGCAATGCACAAGTCACCAACTCCGTGTTAGATTGTCTTTTTGCCAACATTGGGTTAGGGTTTGTACCAACTGGAATCTATTATTCAATGTGCCTTCCACGTTTTTTTGTGCCCAAGTGGTGCAGCTTCGACACCAAGCATTGAACAAACCATTTTATGGACAGCATATTCCCTTCGTCGACACACTCTGGGGACTGACCGAGTCCCTAAATGGCGGGCACCGGGCCCTTCTTGTGCCACTTGCCCTCTTCGTTGACCTTTGACACAGGAGAATGTAAATGCTCAAAGGGTAATGGAATTGTTGTCTTTCCAGAACTGCCCCGTAGCCACATGAAGTACCCATGTTCGGACCATACAAGGTTAGTGATCTTTGCCTCACCCCAGACAATGGCAAAGTCTTGTGCAAATCTTGCCTTGTTTTCTTCTCGAAGAAGACCTTATCGCATCCAAGGGAGAGGTGTTGGGCACACAGCAAGGTACACCAGTAGTCTGCCACCGATATCTCTGAAATCTTTGGCAAACAGGACCCCTTCGGGCTGCGGAAGATGAGCAAGGTGACCCTTCCAGCATTCCACTGCACCAAGCCACACCCAGCCCAGAGGTCATCTACTCCAGCTCCTCTGACTCTGAGGAAGAACAGGAGGCTCTACCGACTTCAAAGATCAGCAGCCCTTGGATAAAGACCACACCCATGGTCATAAATACAGTTAGCTCCAAACCTCACTCGAAGCGTTGCAAGTCAGAGCACTGCTCATAAGGGAGTAGGGCATAGAGCCACTGTGCATAAGACCCTGCCCCCTCAAGTGTCTAAGCTGCCTTTAATCTCCAGTTGAGATCTAGTAAATGCTTTAATCCAAAAAAGCCTGTCCAAAGGAATCGACCACTCCCAACCATCAAGCCTGCTGCAGCCCAAGGCTACCGTCAAGCCTCAACAGCAGCCAAGGCCTGTGCTGAACACCAGCACATAGACCCCCGTTGGATTTGATGCTCAGCGCATCATCGACATCCGGCTCTGAGGTTTCACACAGTTTATCCTGCAAAGACTCCAAGAAGAGCTCACTACAAGGAAGAAGCGCCTGTTTATTCATACCAGGGAAAATTTTAGTCAAACCACCTCTGCCAAGCAAGCATAGACTCTGACTTGCAAGAGGAAGCTTGCCTTTGAAGAGAAACCTGCATTGGAGTTCCCCCGGGATCTAATACCCAAGAAACATAGAGACAGAGTCCAAGCGTTCCCCACATGCTCAACTTTTACCTCCTCCTCCACATCAACCACCACCTCTTCTACCTCCACCATCACCTTCTTCTCCTCAATTGGCATGACCAGAGTCATCTAAGGGGTCCCTATGCTCCTTTTCTGGCCCTGGCAGTCCAGTTCGTCCTTCTGGTCTGTACGACACGCCCTTTGAACCTTGACCTCCTGATTACCCTTTTGACAACTACAGTTTTGATCTCCCAGGTGACCCAGACCTTGACCACTATTCCGTCAATGCATCCACCCAACAACACCACAGCATACTACAAGGTGATACAATGGACAGTTGCCTTCCACAAGGCTGACATGCACGTCCTCCATGAGGAAGAGGTCTTCCTCATTGAGATGCTCTCTAAGTCAGAGCAGACAGAGCAGGTATTGCCCAGGCTCAAGGGCATGCTTAAATCTGCCCCTGAGACATTCAAAGACCCATTGAAGACAAGGGTAGAAACTCTTAGGGTGAAGATGAAGTACAAGCCCTCCCCCCAATGACCCCATCTACATCAGACGCCAGTCATCCATACTTCCCGTAAATTAACTTCTGCTCAGACCACATGTGGTGTCCTGCCACAGACAAAGAGAGCAAGAACCTCAACACAGCAGGCAAGAGGGTAGCCATAGAGGCAGTTACTTACTGGTGCAGAGCCATCTATGTCAGTGCTCTTCTATGACTGTGACCGATCCCAGTGGGATGAGATGCAGGAGCTGATTAAACATCTCTCTGAAGAGTTTGGGCCGCAGGTTGACGAGATGCTAGAGAAGATCAAAAAGGAAATTGACATCACAAAATCAATGGGTGCTTGTCAGACACCAGTGGCTAGCAGCTCCTTTTGGAGGCACCAGCCTAGAGGAGGACCTAAGGTCACTTCCCCCACACAGCCACACTCCTATTAGAGGCAACAGCCATCCTTCCACCATAAGATGGATAGGTGTTACACCGGAGAAGCTTACAAGAGCAATAAAAACATGGATGGGGATGAATAAGCTCGGGTAAAGGAGCCTTAACTTTCAAACACTATCTTGCCCTACCTCTACCCAGATCATGTCACCTGTTGGGAAAGACTCAAAGATTTCCTCTCCCACATGGAGAAAATCACCTCTGATCATTTGGTTCTAATGGTGGTCCATCTCTACTACTATCTAGAACTCCTCATTACCTCCCCAAACTTCCCACCCTGCACTTTTACCCTCAGCTAAGAACATCTTCACCATCTACATGATTAAGATTAAGATTTGTTTATTGTACAGTTAATAACAACTCACAATTATTAAAACAAGCAAATTATAAGACAATCACTAGCTAAAGTGTTTGTGATTAAAATAACAGGTGAATTCTCCTTGTTAGTTAATAAAAACACAATTTGGTTTGTTGCTGTCCTTTGGGGCGACTGGATGCTAACAGTTTTTTTTTATTTTAGGCAGTGCTTCCAGTTGGCCCAGCAGCTGTTTCTTTTAGTCTTTTGGCCACAATGTTAAAGAATTTTGTTATTCTGCAGTTTAACCCCTTCCAAGCTGATGACGAGCTGGGCTCGTCATGGCGTAGCCTCCTCGCACGCTGATGACGAGCCCAGCTCGTCATAAAATAATGTCAAATAGCAATTCCCAGCACAGGAGGGGAATTGCCTTAGCAGCCATGGAGTTAACTGGGTTTCTCCGGGGTTAAAGCAGAGCATCACAGCCTGCCTGCAGCTTGTTGTTCCCTTCTGGATCCAAAGGGGCCGAAGCAGGGAGCGTCTTATATCCAGGAGATTTGTGCAGATGCAGATTATGTGCGTCAGTTCCTCTTTTCCAGTAGAGCAGAGTCGGCAGCAGTTTGCTACGTTTTCTCTTTTCCAGGGTGCTAAGTGAGGCATTATGGGTATATTGCCAAGGCGCATGTTGAGGAACTTATTTTTTGTTGTCTGTGTGAGACCCGTTGTTAAATACTGTTGTGGCTTGAGAGCTGTGTAGCCTTCCAATACCACCCATCCATGTGCTCTCTTAGCAAGAGTTGCTTTATCCTCGATAGATGAGACCATCTTGGAGACTTTCGATACCATTTTTTTGAAAGTCTTGGGGTCAGTTGCTGACTCCCATAAGTTTGTTAGTCCTAAGGTCTCCAATGATTCCATTAGATATTTTCTTGCTGGTGAATTTTCTCTAATGGATAGTTCAGTCCAGAGGTGGGTGTTTAGGGATCCGTGCTCTGCATCTCTGATTTTCCGCCAGCTTTTAATGTGTGCGCCTCTTCTCTCCACCGTTTGTTTCTGCAGCCCGAATTCAAGGCGGATTTGGGCGGGAGAGGTGTAAGTGGGCAGATGGAATATTGCCCTGTAGGCTCGACTGATGGTGTTGTCTAGTGTCATTGCGTCTTTGCCACGCATAGGTTCGCTGCCGTAGGTGAGCATTAGCTGTAGGCTAGTTCTTATTACCTATAGGAGGGGGCCCAGTGTTCGGTCAGGAAGAGCTTTCTGCAGCGGCTTTATCGACAGGTGGAATGTCGTGCCGTTCCGCTGGATAGCCTCTAATTGTTGTTTAAATGAGTCATTGCTGTCTAGTATGACGCCTAAGTATTTGTAGGAGGTTACCTGATCTAACTTCTGTCCATTCAGTAGCCATGTAAAGTTCTGTTTTCTGTGGTGATTAATTGTTATGATTTTTGTTTTGTTTAGGTTAATTGTCAATGAGTTGTTTTTGGAAAATGTGTTAGTTTTGTCCAGCAGGTGTTGAAGGCCTATAGGGGACCGGCTAATGAGAACTAAATCGTCTGCGTAAAGAAGATTTGACAATGTGGTATTGCCCAGCAGTGGTCCATGAGATTTAACTGCCTCTAGCTCCCCGGGGAGATCTGCAAGGAAGAGGTTGAACAACATTGGGGCTAGGACGCAGCCTTGTTTCAGTCCTTTGCTGGTCCCAATTTCTCTTGAGAGGTGCGTTCCAGGTCCCAGTTTTATCCTGACCCAGGTGTTGCTGTATAGCAGTATTAACTGCTGTAGGAGTGGGCCTGGGATTCCCCAATCGCTCAGTTTCTGCCAGAGTTTGCGACGGTTTACGTGATCGAATGCAGCGCTATAATCGATGAAACACAGACACAGAGAGGTCTTGGTGACTTTTGCTGCGTCTGCCAGGAGGGTTAGCGCCATGATGTTTGTCGTAGTGCCCTGGCCGCTGCGAAATCCAGTTTGGGTTGGTGGGATGATGTTCTTTGCGGTTGCCCAAGCTGTCAGATCTTCTAGGATGAGGCCCGCGTAGTACTTTGCCTCTATATCAATCAGAGCTATGAGGCGGTAGCTGCTTGGGTCGTTCCTGGGGCCCTTTTTGTAAATCGGGCTTATTATCGAGCCTCTCCAGGATGTTGGTGTTGTTGTTATTTCCCTTATTTTGAGAAAGACCGGTGCCATGGTGTTGCTCCAGTAGCCAGCATCATTTTTATATAGTATTGGCGGGATCCCGTTTGGGCCTGGTGCCCCCTCAAGGATTTTTATCTTAATCCTAGCTGCTATTTCTAGGTGTAGGTTATTCTCTATGTCTGCTGTTAAGTTGGTGGCTGATTTTGAGTCTATGCTCGTGTTTGGATTGTGGGGCGGGGAAGATGTCCTTTTGTGGGCTGAGGTCTCATCGTTTGTGGGTGTACCGAAATGTTTGAGGTTCTGGTCAGCGTCGTCTGACCAGTCTCCCCCTCTGGGGTTGGTCGTTTTTGAGTCAGCTGTGTTAAAGTGTGCAAATAAGTAATTGGCCCAGTCAGATTCAGATATGTTAGAGTCAATGCCCTTGTGGCCTGGCTGTTGAAGGGAGTGGATTATTTTCCAGAAATTGGAGCTATTCTTCTGTTTTGAGCTATGGACGATTTTTATCCTTCGATCTTCACATAGTTGTCTTATTAATTCCCAGGTCATCTTTTTTAGTTGTCTTTTTAGAGTGCGAAGCTCCTTTTGAGAGCCTTCATTATTGGGTTCATTGCAGAGCTGTTTCAAGGTCTTTTTTATTTCGCGTTTTAGGTTTTTTATCTCTGGTGTTGTACTTTTTCCATGTGAAGACCAAGTGGTGTTCCCTTTGTGGGTTTTCAGCTCGGTAGCATGTTTGGCTCCCAGTTCTGTTGTAAAGTCTTCCCAGGCTTCTAGCGGATTTATGTTTAAGCAGGATGCCTGGTGCATAATTATTTTTGCACTAGTTGATAATTCATCGATCTCTGTGGTCTTACACCTTATTTGTTTGTAATTGGCAGTGTATTCTGTACCAATATTACATTTGTCCACGATTTTATTCTCGCTAGACACGCCTAGTGTGACTTCTAGAGGCTGGTGATCGCTTGAAGCACTTTCCCCGATCTTGAACGAACTGATTTTTTCATACAGCGGGAGTGTCGTCAGCATGTAGTCGAGGTGTGAAGACGTACTCGTGGAGAAGTGTGTTGGTGCTGGTGGGATATCGTCTTTAAATCGTCCGTTAAGTACTCTGAGGTTTAGCTGCTCGAGGTCTTTGTGTAGCTCGATTGAGGTTTTTATGTATTTGTTGGGAAACGGAGTTGTTTGGCTTGGGGTGGCCCCGACGGTGTCTATTTCCTTGGTCATTTCGTCTGCTGGTTTGGTTTCGAAGAGGTAAAGGTTAAAATCTCCTGCCACTAGTGTATTCTCCATTTCCCTGTCCACCATGAGTCTTGTCAATTCTTTGGTAAGTTCTCTGGAGCCCGAGTGTCTGTGCTTCGGATGTATGTATATGTTGATAATGTACAGCTGTTCGGTTGCCTGATTGTTTGTGGTTGTTACTGATAGCGCCTGTATCGCGTTTGGAGGTGTGAGGCTTTCTTTTATCGTTTCCGTTGCCCCGATTGTTGATATCGAGGCGAATATTGCCAGGCCTCCTGAACTGTGGCCATATTGAGAGCTTCTGGTTGCCGGGTGCGTTTGAGTTGTGAAGCCTTGTAGTGGGATGTCGTTTGTTTCCCACGTTTCCTGAAGGAGGATCAGATCAAAGGATCTTAAGTAATTTGAGATCTCGGGGTCCTCCAGTTTGTCTAAGAGGCCGTTGATGTTCCAATTACCTATTTTTATTTTGGGGGTGGCTGTAGGGTTGACGGTTGAGGCTGATGTTCTTTGCCAGTTAGTGTCTCCACCGGGTATAGTGTGTGTTAGTAGTTGTGCTCTATGTGGTTCTAGCTGGGAGAAGCTTGGGTGTCGAAGTGGTGGCAGGTGTATTACCGGTCCCGGTGAGTGGCTCCGTGCTCCTTTCAGGATTGATTTAGCCGTTTTAGGGCGTTCTTGTTTCTTTTCTTCAAGAAGCAGAGTCGGGTAAGCGGGCCTGCTTGCCACTTCTAACTTAATTCCCCACTGGGAGAATCTAAGTGTTTCCTCCATAATTGAGTTTGCAACGTCATGTGTTGTCCATCTGGTCTTTGTTGTTTCGTTACCACATAGGTGAGAAGCTGGAAGAAATTCAAGTTCAAGCAGGTCTGTGGTGTGTATGTTTTTTAGGTTGTCAATTGAGTTGATCAGCTTTAGTATGTTACCCCTGTTTAAAGTGTCCACTCTTCCTCTGGATTTGAATTCGGGAATAAAAAGAATTATGTCGGGTTCTTCTGGGGGCTGTAGTGTCTGCTGTGATTGTCTCGCTGATTCACTTGGCCCTTTTGAATGTTGACTGGTGGGTATTGTAAGATTTTGATTGGAATTTGCCCGCCGGAGTTGGTCTTTAGGCTGACCACTTTCTGTTTTTGTGATGTTTAATGTCGTGGGGTCCCCCTTTGTCTCGCTGCTGATGATCTTAATGTTTGTGCAAGTAGTGGTGGTTGGGAGGTCGGTGGTTGTGACCTTAGCTGTAACTTTAACAGGCTCTTCATGGGCCTGTTTTCCGACCACCCAGGTCCATTGCGTTGTTGCGGCTTGGCTTTCGCTTTGGCCTATGTGGGTCGGTTCTGATGAGTTGTTAGATGTTGGGTTTTTTGTTTGGCCGGACGGGATTTCCTCTGTCTGTTTGGAGGTTTTCTCTTTTGGGAAGGACGGGGTTCGCATGCCCTCTCCGACTTGCGTCTGTGCGTCTAAGGATTTTTTGAGTTGAGGTGAAGCGCTGAAGTGGTGCTTGATTGCTACTAGCGGATCACAGCCCCCCAATGTGCTTAGCTGGCGATTCTCTTCTGTACAGTGGTGCTTATTTGCTACTGGCGGATCAGAGCCCCCCAATATACTTAGCTGGCGATTCTCTTCTGTACAGACTGCTTCAACGTGCTTCCTGTTCCTGCCCTTTCTTTTTTGTTTGCGTCGAGTGCGTGCGTTCATTGGGCTGCCCGATTGCTCGACGTGTTTTCTTGTTGAGATATTGTGGGGGGACTCTTCTATTGAAGTGTTGGAATTTGGTTGTTGGCGCCGTTGCATTCTGGCTTTATTTGGGTTGTTATCAATCCCTTGTGGGCTTTTATTGTGGAGTGGTGTGGCGGGCCTTTCCTTTGTTGTGAGGAACTTTGAGGTGTTTCATTTTATGTCCTCCAGGAGATTACCCAACATAGTGGGTAATGATGATAATTTGTCGACAATAGGTGAGCAGACACAGTCCGTTCTTACGATCTGGGATAGTTTTACTGACTCTTGTCCTCTTTTTATAAGGCCATTAAGATCTGCGAGTTTTCTATCGATCCCCATGGTGGCCTCTGCCAGCCTTTGCAGCACGATTAATTGAAGATCTAATTTGTCAGATTGATACTGGAGTGCTGTTGAGGACAGGTGGATAGTGTTGAGTAGAGTTACCCAAAAGGTGTCAGTGGTATCCCTATCCCCCCGCTATGGGATAAGTTAGACTCTCTTTGCTGATGTTGTTTGTGGGGTCCTTGGTGTTGTATGCGGCCTCAAGTTCAATCCATTCTTGATGTTCCAAGAAGGTCATGTCCCTGTCTAGGGAGGGTAAAATCTCGTCTGCCCTTATTGGAGAGGAATTTGCGGGTTCTATTTTCGCACCCTGGGTTACGTGGGCCTTGGTTTTGTCTTGAAGTTTAGGTTCGGCGTGATGGTTGACTTCGTTTCCTCGAGCCAATGCTGTTTCTTGGTCGTGTTTTACTTCTTCCCCTGCCGGCCGGATGAGTGAAAGAGAGAGTGTTGACGGTGACATACCGCTTTCTTCGTTGTTGCTAGGGTGTCCCTGTGACACTACCGGCTCTGGGACACGAGTGCTCAGTTTTTCTTTCTCCGGCGGGGGACTAGATAGGCTTATTACCTGATATTCTTCCTCTGTTGCTGAGGTGTGGCTGGCTGCGCCTTCTTGTGTCATGAGGTGGCTATTATCTTGTCCCCGCTGTCCTCCTACCCCTGCTATGCTTTTGATGTTTGCTGTGCTCTCTTTTGGATTTGATGGCGTATGTATTTCAGCTACGGTGAGATTTGAGGTTTGAGGCAAGGGGTTGTTTATGTCAGCTGGTGGCAAGGGAGTTTGAAGGCCTGTAACTGAGTCATTTGACGAGTAGATCGCGTTTCCTGGGTTTTTTAGAAAGGTAAATTTAGTGTAAATTTTCGGTTGATAATTATATTGCGTTTTCGCTGGCTGATCTGCTTGGTTGATTAGGTCTTTGGTGTTTTTCCTTTTGTTATTTTTATTGCTTGTGGATTGATCTAGAGGTGAAGTTGATATTGAGGTTGAGGTTGAGGTTAGAGTGGGAGTGTGGGCTGTGTCCGTTAGTAGCCCCTCTTTTGTGCCGCGGTTACTGTCTTTTTGGTTGTTATCCAGTGGTTTGGAGGTGCTCGGGGAGTTGCTGGTGTCCTTGTTGGTGTCCTTAGGGCTACTGAGTGGTCGCTTGTTTTTTCCCGCTGTCTCTAAGCTCATAGATGTGTTGTTCCTTTTCCGTTTTGTCGGTTGCTTTGCTGGAGGTCTTCTTTCTTTCCCTGACCTCATGGTGGTCCTCCTATGTCCCTATCAGCGTCTCCCCCGCTTATGTTGTTCGTTTGCCTCTTCTATCTCTTCTCTCTATCTCTTCTGTCTCCCTTCCAGCTTATTCGTGTCGTTGGAGAAGAGTGAGTGAGGCAAGATGGGCTGGATAGATACCTGTCTTTTGGAGGCAGTTTTGTTTGTCCGGCGAGTCGCGGCTGGGGGGTGTCTCAAATGTTGGGACATAAGGAGTCTGATCTCCTGACGGTGCACTGCGCTGCAGACTGGAGACTGGAGACCGCGGAGACCGAGTTACTGGGCCTCCAGGCACGAACCGGTCTCTCGGTCACTTTTGGGTGAGATGTGAGATGTGATCATCCGGTCTTTGTACGTTGCAGAATGGCTTGCTGCCTATCTGTTTTTTAGGTGCTTGGGAGCTTCTGAGTGAGGTTACTAGAATTACTGAGGCTTTTTCTGTGTTTTTTTGGTAGCTTTAGCGTGGCTCGCGGCTCGCAGTTTAGGGGCGCATGCTGCTCTCACCTCTGCCGCTCACTGCAGCTGCCTCCTCCACCGCCTCCGCCGCCGCCTCCTTGATATTGGCGGCGTGAGTAGAGAAGAGTGGGGAAGAGTGAGGAAGCAAAAGTTTTCGGCCGGGTCCGGCAGCTGACCGTCGGAAATCGCCTCTCGCCTCTCACGGCCACCGGTGGCTACCAGCGCCCGGCTCCCAACTCCCTACAGCCCCCGATGGCCCGTGGGGGGTGCGGGCTCCGTCGGACTCCTCTGGCTCGGCTTGGCTTGCCCCTTTCTCACGGCGCTTGGCGCTTGACTAGCTTGACCCGCGGCGTGCGGTTTGCTCGGCTTGAAGAGCTGCAGGTGCTCCTCTTGAAGGAGGCTATAGAGAGGGTGCCCCCTCACCACTAAGCAAGGTTGTCTGCTCTCTTTACTTCTTCATTATGAAGAATGGAAGCTCCTTCAGAACAACCTTGGACCTCAGATCCCAAAGCAAATACATCCTGTCAGAACATATCAATATATCAACTCTGCAGTACATCATCCCACTAAGTAACTACATGATGGCATTAGACCTCAAGAACATATACATTCACATAGCCATCCATCGCATCTACCAGCGCTACTTCTGCTTTGTGATAAGTGGGCAGCACTTCACGGTTACTGCTCCCCCAACTGTGTTCACAAAGTGATAGGTGGTGCTGGCTGCCCATCTAAAAAGAGTTGGCACGCATGTATTCCCCTACCTCGATGATTGGCTAATAAAGAACACAGGCAGGCAGAAATGCTTAATATACATGCAAGCTTCAATTTCCTTGCTTTACAGCCTGAGAATCACCATAAATGCATCCAAGTCCCACTTCCAACCCCTGCCATTTCTGGGGTCTGTCATAAATGCCACTACAGGCAAACCCTACCATAACGATGGGTGCTAGCAATTCAGCAGCTGCTGCCTCCTTTTCAGCCCAATCGTCAACATATGGTCAGAACCGAAATGCGTGTACTATGTATGATGGTCTCATGTATCCATTACAAGAGTGTCTTTTGGCACAATGTTCATAAACAGAGGGTCATTGGGAAGTTCTAGTGTTGGTAAGGGCCAGTGCCCATTGCTGTCTGTAGTTGGGAAATAGTAGCAACATGTTGCAGGACAGGCCCTTCACAGACCAAATCCCGATTGTTACCATTACCATGGATGCCTCGCTCCCAGGTTGGAGTGCACAGCTACACCATATGACCATAAAAGGGGTTGTGCCTGCTCAATACCAGGGGTGCCACATCAAATCATCAACTACCTTAAGCTCCTGGCTATATATCTAGCTCTTAAACCTTCCTTCAGATCATTCAGTGCAAGGTAGTACTCATCAAGACAGTCAACATGACCACCATGTATTATCTTGAGAAGCAGGATGATGCACATTCTCCCTAGCTATCAGCACTAGCACAGCAGATCCGGCACAAGGCCATCCACCATTATTGCATGCACCTCCTGGCTGAGTACCTTCCATGGGGAGACAACAAATTTGCCAAAATGCTCAACAAGATGCATTAACAAGCCCATAAGTGAGAACTCTACCCACATGTCCTACTCAGTTGCTTCCACCATTGGCAGGCCCCATGCTAGACCTGTTCACCACCTATGTCAATGCAAAATCCTTAATCTTTGCCTCCAGGCACCCACACCTGCAGTCTATGTGCAAAGCTCTATGGAATAACTGGTCAGTGATATTTGCCTATGCTTTTCATTGTCTACCACTTCTGTAAGTGTTGAAGGAGATGTAGCAAACATCTATCACACTTATCCTGGTGGTTCCCACTTGAGCTAGGCAACCTTAGTACTCAACGCTTCTCAAGATGTCTATCATCTCACATGAGATGCTCTCCAAAAGCCAAACCTTTTCACAAAGAACCAATCCCTAATCGGGCATTTGGACAGCAGATAGCTCAGCATAGCGATCTGACACCTGAGGTCTTAGAGTTTAGGTATCTCAGTCTCAGGAGTGCATGACTATCTTTTGCAAAGTCTGCAGACCTACTGCATGCTATATTGAAAAGAGGAAGATGCGTGTCCACTACTGTGTCTCCAAGCACCTGGACTCATTAAAGTCATTTATCACCTCTTGCACCTACAACAGTCAGACCCCGCCTTCACCTCCATACAGCTACACGCAGCCACTATTGCTGCTTACATTTAAACCATTCAACATTCTTATTTGGAATCCCTGTCTTCAAGGTATTCATGGAGGGCCGCAAGAGAAACATACTTCCCAGGGAGACCCCTACCCTTGCATAGAACCCTAACGCTGTTCTCATCAGGCTCATAGGTCATGCCTTCTAGTTTGGGGTGGGTGAAAATCCACGCCGCTGGTGGAGTTTGCGTCATTTTGTGCACTCCACGTTCTGCTTGGAACACGAAGTTCAGGTAAGACTCCACCAACTGCTGCATGAGTTTTTACATACCCTATTTTGATTTTTGGATGCTAGAATACCTCCTGGTGAGATTTCGCAATGTGGGTGGTCATGGCAGGTCGCAACCATTCACATTGAGAAAGATTCCGCTCGGGTAGCAAATCGACTCGAAGGGTAAAAAAAAGAAGCATCCATTGTGTCGTTCACGCAGATTTTACAGTGTGGAACAACATTCCGGTGCTAAAATCAGCACGGGCAGCGCGACGTGCTGCATTCCGCCCGCTCGCGGAACTCCACGAATGTTGTGCAGTTTTTATGTAATTCTGCATAATTCCATGGAGTGAAAATTGGTGAGTCTACCCACCCCTACTTTGAGCTCTTGTATTCTTGCCCTCTGCAGTTCCTTGTTTGGAAGGTGGCCTTTCTCATAGCCATAACTTCCCTCAGACAAATCAGTGAATTGCAGGGACATCTACAACAAGAAACTTTCATTCAGGTTCAGAGGGACAGAGTTGTTTTCAGAACTAACCCTTAAATTCTCCCCAAGGTAGTATCCCCTTTCTATGTCAATCAGACTATAGTGCTCTGAGTCTTCTTTCCGCGGCCTGACTCCATGGCGGAAAAAGTCCTTCATCCTCTAGACATTAAATGGACTCTCATATACTATAATGATAGGACTAAGCCCTTTCCCAAGTCTGACTAGCTCTTTGTAGCCCTTGCCAAACTCCACAAGGGCCATCATTTGTCAAATGCTAGCACAGTCAGGTGAGCATTAAAGTGCATCCAGACCTGCTACCACACAAAGAAAAGACCTTGCCTCTCCCCCCCAAGGCATACCTGACCCGCAAAAAAAGGCAAAACCATTGCCTTTTTGGCCAACATTCTACTAGCTGACATTTGCAAAGCAGCCACCGAGTCAACCACACACAAAACACTGTTGTGTTTTTAGCCTAGTCCATCGAAAGGCACTTTTTGACCGGACAGTACTAAAATGGGTTTTCCAGATTTTGTTTTTATTTATTTATTTTTATTTTATGTGTTTTTAGAGCTCAAACTTGACCCGTTAGGGTATCAGAGCGCTTTACAGGAGAGCAAATCAATATACAGACAGACTTAGAATCAACCAGTTACAGCTCGAATAGTAAAGGGGAGGGGTGCTGGATACATATGGTAAAGAAGAGCACATATTTACAGTTTACATAACCAGTTACTCAAGGCGAGATACCATATTTACAAAATACGTTTACAATTGTTCAAGCCAGGCCCCAAGCTTCTGATGGGGTGACAAGGTAGACCGAAGGGTGGTAGTGGACGGCCATAGGTCGGGACATAGCAGTGGTTGAGGCAATGTTAGCCGAGAAATTTGCCCATAAGGAAGGTTTTGGCATCCTTTTTTAATCGAGTCAGTGAGGGGATTCTTCTGATGTCGGGTGGGAGAGAGTTCCATATTCTAGGAGCAGCTCCTGAGAAGGCCAAATTGTACGTTTTTTTTTCGAAAGCATGCGGGTTGGAGCAAGAGACCTCTGGCAGATCGGGAGTTTCTGGTTCCTCCGGAGATCACAAGTTTCTGTGTGAGATATGCAGAGGAGTTAGAGTGTAAAAATTTGTGTGTGATGCATGCTAGTTTGAGCTGTATTCCTGCCTCCATGGGAAGCCAGTTGAGAGCTTTCAGGTGTGGGGAAATATGATCGTATTTCCTTGTGCCGGTAAGTAGTCTGGCGGCCGCGTTGAGGCAGGCTTTAAGAGGTGCCAGGGTGATCTTGGGTAACCCCGAGAGGGTTAAGCCGCCGTATTCCAGTCTAAAGTTGACGAGTGCTTGGACTGCCATTTTTAGGTTGGGATCATCGAGGAAGGGTTTTAATTTCCTAAGGTAGCTCAGGTGGAATCTGGCTGTTTTGGCCATCGAATTTATGTGGTCTCGTATGTTAAGGTTGGTGTCAAGGGTAATTCCCACAGATTTAGCCGAGTTCACAATGGTCGGCGGGCAATTTAAGGCTGTGATAGCCTTAATCCATGATTGAATCTCGAGGTTGGTATTGGGAGGGGAGATCAGGAGAAATTCTGTTTTCTTTGTATTGAGTTTAAGTTGATTGGATGCGAGCCATTGGACGGTAAGTTTCAGGGCTTCGTTCAGGGAGAGAATCTCTTCGAGAGAAGAGGTTTTGATGTAGATCTGGGTGTCATCAGTGTACATATGATAGGAGATATTAGCTGCACGTAATACTTCTGTAAGCGGTTCTAGGTAGAGGTTGAAAAGGGTGGGGGACAGGGTTGATCCTTGAGGGACTCTAACCGGGGATGGTGATGATATGTTGCCGTTGATTAGGAATCTCTGAGACTGGTTGTGGAGGAAGGACCTAAACCAATCTAGAACAGTGCATCCAATCCCATCCTGAGTTTGAGGCGTTTGAGTAGTTTTTCATGGTTGACAGTGTCGAAGGCAGAGGATAGGTCCAGGAGGATTAGGAGACAAGTTTTGCCTTGGTCAAGGGCTAGTAGGTCTAAATCCGGATTGGAAGTCATCAAGCAGGTGGAAGTTGTTGATGTGGTGACTTAGCTGCTGTTTCACACATTTCTCCAGCACTTTGGCTAAGAGGGGGTTGTTGGAGATGGGTCGGAAGTTGTCGGGGGAGGCTGGATCCAGCGATGGCTTTTTCAGGTTGGAGAGGACTTGGCCGGCTTTTAGAGAGTCAGGCATTGTTCCCTGCTGGAGGAAGGCGTTGATTATTGTAGTCCGGCTGGAAATAATGGATTGAAGAGATATCTTCACCATCACTTATAAAGAGTGCTGCTTTACAGTCTAGGCAGATCATATGTATCAAACGCCACGCATGCTATGAATGGATGGAAAATGTTACTTACCCTGTAAGCAACTGTTTGTCTTGTGTAGGGCTGTAGAGCCATATGCACCCACCCTCCTCCCTGTGGTCTATGTCTGCTGCAGATCTTCCCGCTTGTCACCTGTTTCTTACATGAACAATACTCTTAGTCAACATGCCGCTTTCACTCACCACTTCATACATACGCTTGCCCGCTGTGTGAAAAAAACCTAATATGCGGTTGGTGCCCATGAGCATTGGCCCCAAAGGGAGGAGTCACAGTGTATCCCATGACTCAAAAAAATTCTTCAAAGAAAAACATTTTACAAACATCCCAGCCCAACACTAGATGGCAAGAGTATGCACAGCATGTGAATCTACAGCACTTCATGCCACAAACAGATACCTACAGGATAAGTACGTTTATCTTTATCTGATTCATATGAACTACTTCTTTCTACAGTTTTACATCCTCAGATCGAATACTATTTTATTAGGCCTTCATCCACTATATTCTTAAAATGCTGCATAAAAAATTGACCTTGACTTAAAACTTTGATTGCCCCTCTCCTTTTCTTCTTTCAAAGGACCCTCTCCTTACCTTCTATCGCCTGTATGACTCCTTTCTCTCAGTACAGCCTACTCTAAGTTGCATGCCCTTCTACATTAGTCTCTATTATTGCATTTCTGCTAATGGCTTACATCTCATTTCACAGATCACAATCTCTCCTTCTTTGAAAACATATGCCTGCAACCTAACAGTACCCAATCTCCTCCAGCGCATTCCTTCTGGTAAGGAGTGCTAACATGCAATTTGCTTAAGGCTGCCTTCGGGTGGCACTTGAAATCTTTTACTTTCCTTGTAAGTGTGTTATGTTAGAATGCTCGGAGTTGCCTGGTTCCTGTCCATGTTGGTGGCCATCTTAGATCAGCCTTCACATAATTTTAATAGGATTATGTTTCCTTTTTCTCATGTTGATTTTAATTTTTTATTTTAATCTTACCGTTATTTTGCCAGTATTTCCTTTTGAAGGGAAGCCTGCCAGAGGAAACAGAGCTACTGGCCTCCAGTTAATAGATTATTTGCCCCCCCTCTCCCCCGGTCTATCGGCGCCTGCCACGCCTCAGGTTTAGCCACACCCTCTTGAAGGTAGGCTATTTAGATATTACAACTGCGCTGCCATAGCGGATTTATTCCGGTAAGGAGCGCTGACATGCAATTTGCTTGAGGTTTCCTTTGGGTGACACTTGAAATCGAAATCTTTTACTTTCTTTGTAAGTGCATTAGTGCGCTCTGGGTTGTCTGGACCCTGTCCATGTTGGTGGCCAACATAGGTCTGCCTCCACTTACTTTTATTATGTTAAGGTTTCTTTTTTCACATGTCAATTTCTATTTCTTATTTTAATCGTACCATTATTTTCCCAATATTTCCGTTTGGGTGGGAAGCTTGCCAGAAGGAAATGGAGCTGCTGGGCTTCAATTGCAAGATTATTTGCCCCCCCCTCCCGGGCTATCAGCGTTTGCTATGCCTCAGCCTTAGTCACATCCTCTTGAAGGCGGGCTATTTAGTTATGGTAGCTGGGCGGCCATGCCGCTGGTGTGCCGAAGGTGCGCTTAAGGCAAGCAAATCTGCGCCCTCCCCCCATGCCTGAACAGCACCAGGGGCTAGGACCCCTGCCGGTTCGGAGCTAAACATCAGGCAATACACAGCAAATAAATCTTGCAACTTGCCCCAAGTAGTGTTGAAGAATGCCTACATCCTCTGGATGGTTCTCAGGATAAAGAAGTCTGCTGTGTTTTCTACCATAACAACTATGGCTGATAGGGGATATAAGAGTGGGTCTCCTTCCTTTTTAGTATCCTGTTACTTGTTGAATTGCCGCTCTCTGGTGAAGCACATGGAAGAGGTTTTTGATTTCTTAGTCAATCGTCATCAGCCAGACAGTCTATTTTTATCAGAGACATAGCTAACTGAAAATGTGGCACCTTATATTCTTGCCGCTCTTACTTATGGTTATGCTACAGGGAGACTTGACAGACAGGCTGAGAGAGGGGGAGGAATAGCGATTATTTTTAAACAGTCCATTCCTTGCACCTTCTCTAATATAAAGATTGCGGGCTGAGAGGCCGCCTTTTTTACGATGACTCTATCATGTAATCTTGCACTAGCTGAGTTTTTGATTTGCCTCCCGCTTGGTTTTGCTTCTAATTTTATAACCGCATTAGCGGACATTTGGCCATCTTTCTCGTTGCAATCTACTACTTTCCTAATTTCTGGTGATTTTAATCTTCATTTTGAGAAGGCAACTTGTCGTCTGGCTACTACTCTCACGGGGTCCTGGAACCACTCCAGTTTACCCAACTGGTATGTACTCCAACGCATAATCTAGCCCATATGCTGGATCCCATTTTTTGCCAATTCTACTGGAGTGAAGGTGGGCAGTCCAATTCCACTGATATGGTCCGACCATTGTCAGTCCCATGCCCACTTTGAATGGAGGTAAACAGTGTAGGTTGTGGACCTGGGCTAAGGTGGCGCCCGCTATTTTTACGGAGACTCTGACTGAGAATTGTCCAACTCTAAGTGATCGTGTTGACATGGCAAATCAACAAGTAGAGAACTTAATAACTGAAGCACTTGATCTTATTGCACCTATGACGAGCCACACAGTGAGGCATGCTAAATCTGAATGGTTTAATGAGAAGCTTCTCACGCAGATAAAGATTTGCTTAAAGCACTTCTGGCGCAGAAAGTCTAGTGCTGAGGACAGTGAAAACTATTGTAAAGCTTTCAAGGACTACCATAGACAGATTAAAATTACATGTAATCACTTCTAAGCTAATAAAATCGAGTTAGCTCACAATTCATCCAGAAAGCTATCCATGCTGGATCACGTATCTTCGTCTCTTGCTCCTTCTGTGGAGGGTTATAACCTGATTGCTCAATTCTTTTTTGATAAGGTCTCTAATATATATGCAACCTTCCCTGAGTCAGTCAGAGACGCTCCATGGCTCGAAACATGGTTCAGACAAATTGGACTCTAACATAGGACTCCCCAGTTTCAATATTCTAACTTTAGATGAGCTGCATGCTCTGCTGCCGAAGGTGAAATCAGGTTCACCAGCCGATCCTGCCTCACCCATGATGTTGGAACGTGGGATGGAAGCTATTTTACCTGGACTTTGCAATTTGCTAATAAGTCCTTTGGGTGTGGTAAGGTTCCCCCAGGTGGAAACATGCTACTGCTCTACAACTCCTGAGAAAACCTCCACTTGACCTTGCAAAACCAGAACATTTCAGGCTTATTTCTCTCCTACCGTTCCTCTCTAAAATAGAAGAGAAGCACATTAACACTCAGCTGATGAGCTTTATTGAGGCAGAGAACTGTCTGCAAAAGACCCAATCGGGTTTTCGTGTAAAGTACAGCGCGAATCAGCGCTGCTGTTAGCTTCTGAGTCTCTCAGATATATTGTGGATGGGGACAAAACTGCTGCATTAATAATGCTGGACTTAAGTGCAGCCTTTGATACCGTATGCCATGGTCTTTTGCTTGAACGGCTATGGAAAAGCGGTGTAGGTGACTTGGCTTTGCGGGGGCTAGCCTCGTTCCTTCAGGACCGTACCTTTCAGGTGATCCAACAACTCTTCTCTTCAGAGATATTTCTGCTGTGGAAGGGGGTGGGTGCCACGGAGCTCTGCACTGAGCACTACACTGTTCAATCTTTACATGCCCCCCTCAGCATACGTCATTGAGTGTCATGACTTTAATATTGTGTCATGCGCCAATGACACACAGCTTATTATTACTCTATCTCAGGATGAGGGAGCCAATGCGGCTCGGCTCAGATCCTGCCTGATTGTGCTGGTGGAATGGATGGTATATGGCTATCTTAAGCTTAATCACATTTGATTGGGTTGCACACCTTGTTTTTAAACTAATGTTCATCAAATCTTAAACGTCTGTGTCCTTCTTTTGCGTGCTGTTGCACTGGTGACGTGCCTAGCCCAAACGCACGTAAAAACTAAACATCATCAACATGGGGCTATCCTTTAGCCCCAAAACCAGTGGCACAGCCAATGTTGTGTTTGCAAATTGTTCTCCTTTCTTCCTCATTTTACACTTCTTTAAATTCCATATTTTCTTCTTTTTCATTTTCACTATAGTCATTCGTCATTCAAATCAATCAATCAATCAGTGATACTTATATAGCGCGCTAACTACCCATAGGGTCTCAAGGCGCTGGGGGGGGGGGGGGGGGGGGGGCGCTACTGCTCGAACAGCCAGGTCTTCAACTTCTTCCTGAAGGCGAGGTGGTCTTGGGTCAGGCACATGCTAGTTTATGCAATTTCCTGGGTTTCTCATGTTTAAGCGGGTCATCCGAACCTCTTCTTCAAAAACACATACAAAGGCGAAATTCATCAGAAGCAGTTTATTAATACCCAATGCAATTCGGGCCTCTGGGGCCCCTTCGTCAGGGGATAACTGAAAATAACAATAAAGGATAGCCCCATGTTGATGATGTTTATCTTAAGCTTAATGCCAGAAAACCTGAGGTACTGGTCCTAGGAAACCAACCATCAATTAATCAATAATTTGTAGAGTGCACTACTCACCCGTGAGGATCTTAAGGGGCTAAGGGGTGGGGGGGGGGAGGCAGCTACTCGTCGAACAGCCAGGTCTTGAGACAATGTCTTTGCGGCGAGGTGGGAGAATGAACTGCCGGTGGTCGTTCTCCAGATGCGTGGGACGGTGGCGAGGGCGAGGGCGGCGGAGCGAAGCTGGCGGTTCGGGGTGTAGAAGGGCAGTCATTCGTTGAGGTATGCTGGTCCGGCATTGTGGAGTGCTTTATGAGCATGGGTGAGGAGTTTGAAGGTGATCCTCTTGTTGACCAGGAGCCAGTGCAGCTCTCTTAGGTGGGTGGTGATGTGGCTGTGACGTTGGAGTCCGAGGATGAGATGTGTGGAGCGTTCTGTATGCGTTGGAGTCTCTTCTGGAGTGTAGTTGTGGTTCCTGCTTAGAGGGCGTTGCCGTAGTCAAGCTGCTGACGAGTGCTTGGAGGACCGTTCTCCTGGTTTCGATGGGGATCCATCTGGGGATCCATCTCTAGATCTTGTGGAGCATTCGGAGGGTGTTGAAGCAGGAGG
The DNA here is from genome assembly GCF_964263255.1 of Lissotriton vulgaris. Lineage (NCBI taxonomy): Eukaryota > Metazoa > Chordata > Amphibia > Caudata > Salamandridae > Lissotriton > Lissotriton vulgaris. The sequence continues at coordinate 1,296,597,027 of NC_141695.1, read as the reverse complement.
AGGAAACGGTGCTGACTTGCTGGGTCATAGATAGCGTTGAGTCCAGAATGAACCCCAGATTGCGTGCATGGTTTGTGGGTGTCGGGGCAGCTCCCAGCGAGGTCGGCCACCAGGAGTCATTCCATGTGGAGGGGGTGTGGCCTAGGATGAGGACCTCCATTTTGTCTGAGTTCAATTTCAGTCAGCTGGTTTTCATCCAATCCGCGAAGGTCTTCATTCCCTCGTGGAGGTTGGATTTGGCAATATGCCGGGTCTTTGGTGAGGGAGAGGATCAGCTGTGTGTCGTCGGCGTACGAGACGATGTTGAGGTGGTATGCTCGGACGATGTTGGCGAGCAGTGCCATGTAGATGTTGAACAGGGTCGGGCTGAGGGATGAAACTTAGGGTGCGCCGCAGATGATCGTGGCGGCTTCAGATCAGAACAGGGGAGGCGGACTCTCTGGGTTCTGCCGGTTAGGAAGGAGGTTATCCAGTCCAGGGTTTTGCCTTGGATCCCTGCGTCGTGGAGGCGTGTGTGCAGGGTGTGGTGGCAGACGGTGTCGAAGGCCATCGATCTGGTCTACTGCCTCGTGGCCAGACATTCAGATCAGTGCCGACTCCTAAGCCAAAAGTGAAAAAACATTGGCATTTAGTTTGACACTAACCATCATTTGACAGACAGATCTCCAGTTTAACAATAGAAGAGCATGTTTTAGAATATTAAAAACATTAAACAAAATCTTAAGCTTTCTCTCAGAAGCACTAAGAAATCAATAGTCCAGCCACTAGTCATATCTAGCAAAACACACAAGATGATGGACGGAATGTTGCACAATGGCAAAACATTCACCCCCAGTCACAGATCTGGGTTTAGTCCATCATTATTTTGCTCACCAAGCCACCCCAGTTCAGACATGGCCATATGCAAATCAGTTTTGACCCTGTGCCTCATGGAAACAGTCCAGACCGAACTGCCAAGCCATGTCTTCCCTGGACCGGAATCATGCTTGTGTGTTTTACTCGTCATATCTAGGCGTGACTTTTGCAATGTGTTATATCTTGGAACCTCACAGAGTGGACTGAGAAAGCTTCAGAGGGTGCAGAATGAGGCAGCGCATCTTCAGCTTAATCTTCCTAGGCTCTCATCCATGGGATCTGCCCTTGCCAAACTTCATTGGCTCCCAGTGCGCATGACTGGCTTTCAGAGCTATATTTTTTTGGCATAATATTTTGCACAGGAAAGGACCAGTGGCGGCTCTCCGAGGGAGTGCTGCAGGCACTGGGGTGGAGCGGGGGAGGGAAAGGGTGGAGGGTAGTGGGTCCGACATACGACAGACAGGAGTAAGGTGAGTCATTAAATAAATAAAACTATTTACTTTGCGCGCGCTGCATTGCCAACCCGGGGATGCAGTGCGCGCAAGGTAAATAGTTTTATTTATTAATAACTTACCTTACTCCTGTCTGTCGGATGTTGGACTCCACTACCCCCCCTCCCCCCCCACCCACCCACCCTGCCCCTCCCCCACCCCTCAGCACTCCTTCGGCGAGCTGCCACTGGAAAGGAGCCTAATATTTGGCCTCACTAGTGAAACCTTATCAACCCAGAAGAAGTGTTAGGTCTGCAGGGGTCTAGCTTATTGAGATACCCGTTGTAAAGAAAGTATGGATGGGAGGGTGTTCCTTTAGGTTTCTGGCTTCTAAAATGTGGAACTCTTTGCCTCTAGCTTTACAACAGGAATCCTCACAGCCAACTTTCTGTAAAACACTCAAAATCTGTTTTTTCAGATAAATCTAGTGCCTGCTGAGAGTGTGTGCTAGGCCTCTGTACCTAGAGAAAGAATCCTAAGCGCTGGGACACTCCGGATGGAGTAACCATGTGCTCTAAAAATCACCTATTATTATTATTATTATTATTATTATTATTATTATTATTATTATTATTATTATTATTATTATTATTATCATCTACTCATCGCACCAATCATTTACATGAACTCATATAGCTCCCATTAATGACCACACCTAGCTCAAATTAATGAATTCTACCACAAAGAAACTGGGGTAAATGCATGGGATGGGTTGCATGAGTGTAAAAACCTAATCCCAATAAACAATATCCTTTGGATTAGCCACAAATGTTCTTTCTGAAGTAGCACGTTCCTCACCATTAAGCACTTTAACACCTCATCGGGGGAAGTAAACGCTATATAAATGCAATTACTGTACAGGGTACTAGTCAGCCTGAGAGGTCCCCATTTTGGCGGTGAACAGAGCGACACAGCACAAAAGACCCCGGACACCCCTAGCCCCGGTGCCACTGCACCCGCTCCATTATTAATAGCTAAGCCTTTGCACATGGAATGAAGAGGTGTAGGGCGGCCTCGCTGCCTCGCGCAGCCCCCTCTGAGCTCTCCTTCCGTTCCCGGCGACCTTGCAGTCACCGTGCTCCGCTGTCAGAGAAAGCTGCCAGCTCACACAGTGGGTCTTTTATGCGGACTTTAGAAAACAGGGCAATCCCGCCTCCTTATCTGTCACGGGAAGCTGTTATCTGACAGACACGGCTCCGGAAGGCTCTTAGAAAGACACTCCAGGCGGCTATCAAAAACAGCTCATCACCTTACTTTAGATCTAAACATTGTTAATAGTAAAAGCGTGGGTTGCGTGAGATTCAGAGTACAATAAAGCTACAGTGTACTGAGCACGGCAGAAACACATTTCAGGTCAGAAAGCCCTCCTACACTTACCACAAATGCACATGAAAAGGCAAACAGCCACATTCACCAACATATGTGTAAAAGTGAGCAAAGCGGTAGGGAACACATCGTTGATGTTGTGAAAGACCTGGTTCACAAGTACAGTTTGGGCCCTTTACTGTGTCTGGCTGCACGGCCCGTTTTCGAGCAGCCGCAGCTTTAAAGAACGCGCAAGGACGCACCGCGCGCGGCACCGCTCATCCTTGAGGCCAAAGAGTGTAACCGTGAGACTGGGCCTTAACCGACGTTTGTGCAATATGCATATTCAAATTAGATTAAACTGGAGTCAAGATGCACGGCTCCTTTAAAATATATATAGCAGCGGCGTGGCTTGCATAGATCCACATCAAGCATTTCTACATGTCAAAATTTTGCAAAATGTACCAATCTTGGAGATGTGTAATTTAATTGGCGGGAAGCGGGGTGAGCAGAAAATGTCTTATGGGAGCAGTAAACCCGCGGGGGGAGGGGGGAGGGGAGATAATTTTCCTAACTGGCCTCCTGTCGGTATCGCGTCTGACTTTTGAATGCCATTATCTTCAATGTTCCCGTCACATGAGTTATTGACAAGTACATATCGTGAAAGTTGTCATATTTCAGATAATGTTTGCAACATTTTATATACAGATATAATGATTTCCCACACACTTAGGCGCACAGCGGGTCAGGGGACCACAAGTAAAAAATAATACAACTTTCTGTGAACAGGTTGAACGTTGCAACCCTATAAAGTACAGCACATAACATTTGGGCATAGCTGCCAAGTTATCATGTTTATGTGTCACACTTCCATATTTTCATAGTGCGTTTCTGTGGCAATCCATTACTGTATGTGTGAACCTTAGAGTGACACTTTATCACGGGTAAAACCACAGTTTAGATCTTGTAATGAGAAAAAACAGAAATGTACCCTCTATGTAAAATACATGTCAGCATTTTCGATAGCTAAAAGGATGTTTAGAACCGGTAGAGGTTATGCAAGGTCACTAACCTACTTCCCTTTGCTGACATTATGATAGTCCTTGAAACATTTGTGGTGGCATGGTAGGAAGCAATCTACAAGTCTTTCTCTGGCAGTAGTTGAATTGATTAAAGTAGTTGTGTGGAGTAATGCCCTCTACATGTAGTTCAAGTTTATTTCAGTTTGCTAAATGCCATATTTGGCAATATAAAAATTAAAAACAGATCTAAAAAAAATATCCTGTAAAAAAAAAAAATCCCGTTTCATCATTTCGTCAGCCAATATAATATTTCACCAATGAACATGCGATAAAAATGTTGCATATCATTTCAAATACCTGGTAAGCAATCTCAGTGTATATACCTGAGGGTCTTTTTAAAATCCTTAACCATTTTTTCCAGATTTCTTCCCTACCTTTTGGGTTTTACACAGATGTTTGCATTCTGATTATTCAAAATCAGACTATAATAACCTCATAGTTTTTAAGTCAGATGTCTGCAACAACTTCTCTATTGACCCATATCCTCCTAGACAAAGCGTTGGATAAATGTAGAGATATAATAGAATTAACATGTTGTTTAAATTACAAAGGTAAAGGTCACCTCTAGATAACAGTAATTTGAGGCCATCTCACGTGGCATCTCATTTACTTCAGGATATTTCTTTTGTTTTTCCCCTTCTTAATATCATTAACTTTTCCAAATTTTTAGGTAATTGGATTGACAATGTGAGGTAAACTTATTCAAAGCATGCTGCAAGCCTACTAGATGTCATCTTTTTTTTTATATATATAGTGCGAACCTGACTAGAAGGTACTAAAGCACTTTACATGAGCACTAGCTCTGTTACAGATGGACACATACATTTTTTGTTCTTGTTAGACACCAGTAGATGAAGTGGTTTGCCCAGAATCATAGGATGTTGAGCGTCATTGCCGAGACTCGATCCCGGTTCTCCAGCTTCGCGGTCTACCGCTCTAACCATTAGGCCACATTCTCTCCATTATTTTTTTTGTTTAAATCTGTTTTATTACATTTTCTGTTTGAAACCTCATTACGATTGCTAAAGAAGCAGATTCAGTATAAGTATCACAATACATAACATTTTCAGCAACAATTGTTACTTTCATTTAGTGCAGGAAAACTGAGTGACAAGCTTAATCTCCCAGCTATTGTCTGTTCCGGCTGGGCTGCGGATCCGCAACTGGCAGGGGGCGATCCGTGACCTAGTGTTGATCGTCATGGGGAGATTCACCTAGTGATGGAGCGTGTATGTGTCACTGTATTTTTATAATGATGGTGGGGGGCTGGGCAAAAAGTCAGGGGGTAACTGAGACTAACTGGGTTAGGGTGTAAGTTAGCGTTGCACCTTCTTGCGACCAGAGCCGTAGTCATTGGGTTGTGATGCTTGCTGGGGCTAGGCATGGGCGGAAAATCCGTTCCGCTCGCGGATTTTGCGGATTTTCGGTAAATCCGCAATCCGCGAGATTCGCGAATCTCCCGCAAAATCCGCAAATCCGCGAGCAGCGGATTTTGCTCGCACTGCTCGCACTGTTCGCGTGAGTTTGCGTGAGTTCGCGCCCCGCGAATAAGTGCAAAATTGCAGAAATACGATCTTAGCAAAACTGAAAGTAACTACTTACCAGGTTCAAAAGTTCAGGCTCATCATTAGTAGCCATTTCCTGTAGTGCTTCCTGAGGGGCCCCTCCAGAGTTCAGTTGCCAGTTGAAACTATTATGTGACCCTGCTCTGAACCTCAGAATAGTTACACATATGCCACAAAGGTCCTGAATTACAGCTAAGGGAGACAAGCAGGAGCCAGGCTGGAAGTTAAAATCCATTAATCAGCCCCTAATTCATTATTGTCAGTTGGGGCAGGGCAGGTGTTGTAACTAATTTTGCAACAATGAAAGCACTTAGCAAGTGCAAAAGATCACTAATCAGGGCGCACTAAGGAAGCAGGTGCCAGCTAAAAAAATATTCTGTGACACATTAATCAGCCCCAAATTAATTCAGGTCACTTGAGGCAGGGAAGGTGTGCTTTGCTTTGCCGAAAATAATGTACACTGGACAACCAGAGGGTGTGGTGATGAAACAGAGGGTGGCATGGGTGGGCCAGAGGGTGGCATGAGTAGTCAGAGAGTGGCAGTGGTGACAGAGAGTGGCAGTGATGAAGAAGAGTGTCCCAAACAGGCTGGACACGTAGAAACAACAAGTTCGCGAAACTTGCGACCCGACAGGTAAGTTCGCAATTTGCGAAAGTGTACAAAACCCTCGCGAACTGGCAGAAACACGGGCGAACACAAAAAAAAAAAATCCGCAAATTCGCGGGAATTCGCGGATTTTGCGGATTGCGAATCCGCAAATCCGCAAAATTCGCGAACGCGAGATCCGCAAAATTCGCTCATGCTTAGCTGGGGCTGGTGTGCATTCATTTGCAGAGTCGGTATACTCTGCCTATTGAACCGTTAGTGTTTACCTTTATTTGGCGCTGTGCATGGGTAACGCATATGTGTAAGGTTGTTACAAGGGGTGTGTAAAGGCCCCCCTTGCTAGCTGTTTGTTATTCATCATAAAATCTTTATTTCGGTAAAATACCATAAAAGCACACAAAAAACATATGACAACGATACAAATAGATGGCATTATCAGGTAATCATAGCAAATAATTTTCAGATCTCATTAAAATCATAGCAATAAATAGGTTTCTAATAAAAACACTAAATAAAACAAAAATAAGTCACTTAACTGGTGTGCCAGACTTAAACACAAGAAATTAAAATTGTGCGCGTACGCCACATGGCTGCCAGAAATTGTGAAACAGCAAATACAATACGTCCAGTTGTGTCAATCATTAGTGCTCTGAGTGCCTGTGCACAATGCCGAAAGCCAAGATTTTTGCACAGAGGAACGAGCCAATACTTCCTGGGTTTATAATCGCAGGACAGAAAAAAAGACATGCAACTCAGATTCAGTATCACAATCACAAGCAGGACATTCATTCGGGGCAGGAGTTGACCAGTTACTAGTAACGGCTCGTAAAGGTAGAACTCCGTGCCTCCATTGTACATACAATTTTCTGGCTAAAACTGGATATATGTCATCTAAAAATCGCTCAAAGTGGTATGAATCTTTAACCATAAGAAAATAGGCAGTTATAGAGCCAATTTTAGAATTGCACAGTGGCACATTGAGGTTATCAGCACGAAATGCCTTCGTAAGCATGGAACGCGAAATCTCTTTACGGCCCCTCTCAGGGTCAGCCCATAAGACAGGAACTCCTAACCTTGTAAATTAATTCTTTATGAAACTGAGCCAGGGAATTTTCCATGCGCTCGTACAGGTAAGTATTTCTTTGAGCTCCTGTCTGTAATTTAGCAGCTCTGGTGTTACCCAGAGCCGGCGCCAGTACCTAAGTGGTTTTAAAGCTAACTCCTCGTCGATTGGCCTAATCCCCAGATCAAGCCTTAGAGCAGAGGTCTTCAAACTTTTGCATGCCGGGACCCCCCTGTCAAAATTTTCCGGCGTAAGGACCCATTCCTGATTCGCACATTCAACAGATACTTAAATGGTCACCGAAAATCATTTTGATAGCAAACCTCATAGTCCACCTCTCAGCTATCTTCTCTCACCCTTCAACAGTAGCTCTCCTCTCTGCCCTCACCTCTCCTCTTGCATTTCCGCACTTCCTTCGCCACTTCACAATTCCCTCATCCCTGACCCCTTAAATCGAATTCTCACCCTCCATTGCTGCCCTCGTCACCTCTCTTGGCTGTCTCCTCTCACCCTTCACTCTTTCATGTCTCTCACCTTGCGTCTGCTCACTTCACTCACATCATCCACCCCTTCTCTCCAGTCCACTCTCATACCTCTCTCTTTCATGCCTCTCACTCCGCACCTCTATCCTTGCCTTCCAGTCGGTCTCGCATGGACCCATCTCCCATCCGCGTTCATAACATATTATGGTACGTTTTGTTCACCAATATTTCTTCTGAATGTATAGGCCCAGTATGTTTGGTTTTCTATTTTAGCTGTCTGTTTATTCCTATTTCTTTGTTATACATCATCTTCCAAGTATTTGCACGTATTTTCTTGCTCCTTATGCAAAGTTTGAGGGGCACTTCTCAAGTTTGGGGTAAAGTAACCCTTTAATCCAGATTGTCCTCAAGCTTTTTTGTTGTTATGGTTTATAGGACACAATATATGCAAACAAAAAAGCAGAATAGAAATTACGAAGTCTGGCTCCATGTTTGCCTCTGTGTGTATCCTCGTGTAGCACTTTGACACTCTTCGGAGCCTTAACTGCACTTCAGAAAAATATGCAAAATACTATAAGAGGCCATAAAATTTAGCAACCAAAACAGGCCCAAGGCTAATATACACATGCCTTATTAAAACAGCCCTTTTTGCATGCCCTACGAAATATTCTACCTTTTTTTAAAAAAAAAGAGAACATCTTCAAGGAGGAAGAAGGTATTGTGGGAAACAGTTTCAGGCACCAAAATTCTTATAGATAAGAATGTGTGTGCGGCCGGGGTGAAAAGTCAGGGCATGGTGGATGAGGCAGCTGACTTACAAGTTCTACGAAGCTTTGGTTGCCTTGGCAACATGGACACAGCTTAGAGAGGATTGCAAAGGCAGACACGAGGAAGAAGCACTAAAAGGACACCAGCTGAAAAAACAGCAGCAGCAACGAGATAGACCAGGAAAGGCAACAGGACGGAGTGCAATGAAGCGGGACAAAATAATATCGAAGCGCTCCAGAGCATTCCACAGCTGTATATGTATGGCCTCAGTTCACTGCCCGGCATTTCCTGATGTTCATCCTGCAGTCTCTCTGATTGGAGGACAGTCGTGGATGACGTTGTATTCATTTACTATGTCCTCCAATCAGAGAACACATTGAGACACACTATTCTAAATACAAAACGAAGAGCAAACGTTTGGGATTCCGGATCCAGGCAGTTTAATGCAGGAGTGCGACCGGGAATGCGCGACCCCCTGTGTAAGTCTCCACGCCCCCCCTGGGGGTCGCGCCCCACAGATTGAAGACCCCTGCCTTAGAGGGAGAAGCGGGATACTGGAGGGGAGTGCTAACAGCTGTCTTAATAATGTATTCTCGACCCTGGTGATTTTGGTCCTGTTGCAATGTCCCCATAATTCACCCCCATACATTATTGCACCCCTAGCTTGTGATTTATAAACCTTCAACGGGGGTCCACCTGGTTTAATCGTAGATATGTTGGATAGTCTAAGGATTCCACACGAGAGTTGGGCCAATTTAAGTTGTGATTTGGTTTGCTGGGGGCCCCACGACAGGCTCTCATTAATGGTGACCCCCAGATAATCAAAAGTGCCAACCCTTTCAAGTCTCGTTATGCCTAGAATTGGATTAGGTCTTGTAGTTCTAGGCGGATTGAAGATCATAAATTTTGTTTTAAGCGAGTTGATCTCCAGTCCCTGAGCAATACAGAATTCTACAAAACCATCCAATGGTCGCTGGATGCCCATTGGGGATTTAGAAAGCAGGAGAGTATCATCGGCGAACATAATAGCCGGTACCCTATTGCCGGCTAGCTTAAGTGCATCATTATTCTAGACTCCATTTAGATACGCGATTACCCCATTGACATAGAGGCAAAACAGGGTCGATGCAAGCACACAACCCTGCCTTACCCCTCGGTCAACGGGGAATCTAGATGACAATACACCGCTCTTTCTGCATCTAACTTGGGCAAATTTAGCCGCATCAGGATAGAAAGGAGATGAATGGGGATGCCCAGCTCAAGAAGGAAACTCCAAAGTTTCCCCCTAGGCACAAGGTCAAAGGCAGAGCGAAGGTCAACGAATACCATATAGAGGCTGCCACTCTCTATTCGCACCATCTTCCAATACAGAAGTACTAGTCAGAAGATTTGGTCCACGGTGGAGGTATTCTTCCTAAACCCTGCCTGATAGGGGCTAAGTATTGCAAACTCCTCCATCCAGTCCTGCATCCGATCCAAGATGAGTCTTGCAAAGATCTTCTGAGGGACATCAATAAGGCTTATGGGTCTATAGTTGGATTGGAGCAGTGGTGAGCCCTTCTTGAAGATAGGGACTATCTCTGCTCCCAGCCAAGTACTAGGGACAGCCCAAGATTGTGTTAAAAAGCATCTGGAGATATGGACCCCAAATTTTGGGCTCATGCTTGAAGAGGTCGCTCGGAAGTTTATCCAGGCCTGGTGCTTTACTGGTGGCGAGTTTATTAATAGCGGTGCACACTTCGGCCACTGTAACCTTGCTCTCCTCTGGCTGGGTGGTAGGTAAGCTATAGGTTGGTAGGTTAGCAGAATCATCAGGGCGGGCCTCGCTAAAATACAGAGCCCGAAAATGGCCTTCCCATACTTCTGCTGCTATATTAGGTTCTATAGCAGTTTTCGGTTCACCGGAGCCGGTATTGTTTATAGACCAGAATTTCTGAAAATCTTTGGTGTCTAGAGCAGAAGATAGACTGGACCACTTTTCATGGTCCCACTCTTCCTTCGCACGCTTGGTTATCCATTTATAGTAAGCCCAAAAGTATTTTAATGCGGTTCTGTTGTTATCTTTAAAGGCCAGTAATAGCTCTGATTTGGCCTTCCAACACGCTGGGTTGTACCAAGAGCAACGAGGGGCCCTGGTTCCCTTCTTAGACACCCTTGGGTTCCATACCTCTGCCAAGTTAGATACTAGGCCCACATGGAGAACCTGCAACTGTGTTAGAAAATCAGTGGGGGAAGGTTGGTTAACTAGCGCTGCAACCTCTATCAAAGAGGGAATTGCCAAATTATACAATTTTGCTATTTGTTCTGGATGTTCCATAAGTTTGGACCATCTAACTCTACGCCTGTTATTAGACAGGGTAAGATCATTGGTATCATCCCCCAGGGGTAGAGCACCGCTCCTGCCGGTCTTGGGCAGGCCCATTTCTAGGATTAGAGCATTGTGATCGCTGTCCATTCTTGTCAGTACAGTGAAATCTATTACCTTTGGTCAAAGCCTTGTTTCCAGCAAGATGTAATCAAGATGGGACATTTGTCCCGGTTTATTAAATGTACATTTGGCTGGGATGTCCGAGGGGGTACGGCCATTACATGCACGTAGGGTGTGAGTGATGGTTAGTGCCATGACCTGTATGGCTAATGGGGACCATGAACCTGGGGGGCGGGGCCTGGGTCAAGGGAATTGACCAATGGTCATCCTCTGCCATTAAGGCTTCTTCATTAAGGCCCTCTAGGGGCTCAAAGTGGCAATTCAAATCACCCCCCACCAATATGTGGGTATCACTCAGGATTGTTGAAATAAAAGAGGAGAGGTCCTCAATAGTGCTGGACTCTTTAGCTATGCTAACAGGGCGTGAGTATACATTAATCAATGCTAATATAAAGGCATTGGGCCAAACGAGGACCACACATTGGATGTCTTTAGAAGAGGTGTTTAGGGCCTTAGCATTGCAGCCCAAATGGGATCCAACCCAAATTGCGAGTCCTCCTGATGGACGACCTCTCCCTCCCCAGACTGCCGGGACATAGAAAGAGGCAAAGCCTACCCTGAGATGCTCTGTATGAGCCCAGGTCTCTTGGAAGAGGCACACGTCATTTTAATCCACAAAAGAGCCCCATTCTGGGCCGGTCAGTTTGTTAGACAGTCCTGCCAGATTCCAGGATAGAAATTTTATCGTCTCTTCTTTTGTTCCGATATCCCTTCTTTTCGGTGGCTCCACGTTTACCTCCTCAGGTAGACCTACATTACCTAATACGGTGGACATAGGATTGCCATCCCCAATAGGTTCAGCACCAGACTCCTTGTGGGGTGGGCAACTACTTACAGCGACTGAAATCAGTGTGTCCACCACGCATCTTGCACCGCTCCTAGCCCCTTTTTCGTCATGTGTTTTTCTTTGTGCTTCATCCCCCTCTCCCCGCTCTACCTCAGTAACTGTCCCACTTGTACCCCCAGGGTTAGTATACAACTTGGCGAAATTCAGTCAATCCACCGAATCTAGACAACTGAATCTGTTGTGTAGGCGAACGGCCACGGGTACTATGGATTCTCTGGGCCTTCCCTGGGTAGAACCTGCCACTGATGAAGAACCTACCAAGTTCCAGTCAAAATCACTGCCAATCCTGGTGCGCGAAGGAACCAGGGGATAAAAATACGACATGGGGAGAGCCTGGATAGCTGGCGCGAGTCTGGGCTGAGTCCACTCACATACGTGGGATACTGTCCGTGTGTCCCTAAAATTAATCAGGACACAGTCTCCCAGTGTGTCCTTGGCTCTGTGGCTCACCCATGACACCCTTCGGACAAGCAGAATTTCACTCGTTACATGTGGCGGTAATGGTCTGTTTTTGTTAAGCCAATCTGTGACTTTGTTCTTTAGTGACATGTGTGAGTCTTCACTTCCATTCTTCAATTGAGGTACCCCTGCTAGGACTACTACATAAGGGCTGCATTCAGGGGGTAGATCAATTTGTATGGATGGTATTTTAGTGTTACTCTGGAGGTTTGGACCTACACTATGATAATTTCTACGTTTGACCTTGTTTTGAGAGTGCGAGTCCAACCCGTTCGCTGCTGGCCCTGGTTTAGCCAGTTGTGAGCACCCAACCCCCTGGTCACTTTGATCACCTGGCAGTGACCTTAATACACTTGTGTGGTTAACACCAGGAGAAGTGGAGAGTATATGCTTGTTGTTAGTGCTACTAACACTAGCCAAAACCCTGGAGTTATGGTCTAGGGCATTGGTAAGCGTGAGTAGGTTTTCTTCAATAGCTGCCAATCTATTGATTAAAGGTGATAAACAATCAGCGATAATAGCCCCCACTTTGTCCCAAAAAGCACTGTTCAGGGTAAGCACAGGGACCTCTGATATATTAGGGACATTCGGAGCCAATGTAGGTGTCACAATCGCCATCTCCTTATATTGTTCCACGGTTTTCCGTCCATCCTCGTCCAACCTTGTTGTCTTTGCTCTACTTGGACAGTTTTTCTGTAGGAGGCCCCCTTCCCGCTTCTTATTTTTGGGGCCTTGTTTATCATTTGAGGGTTCTTTTCTGCACTTGGAAGGGGCAGTCTTGGACCTGGTTATGGCACAGGATGACTGGTCCTGTGCCCTATTCTCTGCCACAGAGTCAGCCACCACAGGTAACGTGGAGTTATCCAACAAGGGCGGAACGTCATTACTAGTAGTAGAGCCATGGGGAGGGGAGTGATCCAGCTTGGACCCACCCTCCGTTGGGCACTTAGTTGGAGCCGGACCAAGAGATAGCCGTCGTTCTGTAACGGCGATCTCTTGAGCGATCACGTTTGAGGGTCTTGTGATGAAATAATCCAATGTCCCATCGTCCCCCCCACCTTTGTGCCCTTCTTTTCCTTGGCAGCACCATTCGCCATTGCAATGAATTCGACAATTTACACAAGTTAAGGGCCTCGGGTTTCACGAGGCTTAGGTCCAGGCGCTGGGTCTTACCGCTTAATGATGAAATATCAGTGCCCCAGACAAGACGTTAGGGGGTAGGCCCAGCCCAGCCTACTTCGACCTCTAAGGGTCTCAAACGGGCCAGCCCTTGGCCCGGGCTTCGGCCGGCACGAGCCCACACGCGTCCCGCGTAGCGGTAGGCGTAACCAAAGATATAGGCTGTCGGTAGTAGAGGGAGGAGTGCGGTGATGGTAGCTGCGGGGGCTCCTGGTTGTTGCAGTCCCGCTGTGCTCCCTCTCTCCCTCTGAAGGCAGGTGTCAGTCCCAGGTAGCAGGCAAAGTACAACCGCTGCGAGCGGCTCCCGCGAAGCGGGGGCCGCGAGCAGTTTTAAGGCAGCAGGGGGAGGAGCGCGGTGATGGTAGCTGCGGGGGCTCCTAGTTGTTGCAGTCCCGCTGTGCTCCCTCTCTCCCTCTGAAGGCAGACGTCAGTCCCAGGTAGCAGGCAAAGTACAACCGCTGCGAGCGGCTCCCGTGAAGCGGGGGCCGCAAGCAGTTTTAAGGCAGCAGGGGGAGGAGCGCGATGATGGTAGCTGCGGGGACTCCTGGTTGTTACAGGCCCACTGTGCTCCCTCTCTCCCTCTGAAGGCAGGCATCAGTCCTAGGTAGCAGGAAAAGTACAACCGCTGCGAGCGGCACCCCGCTAATGGTTCCGCTTCAGGTTCTGGGTTCTTGCTCCCACCTTGGAATTCCTGCAGTGTCACATCTCAACACTCTGTGATTGGGACTTTACATAGGCCCCATGCATCTTCCCTGCCTAGTGCTACGCTCTCCGCACTGGCCCACACATGCAAGGAGCATTCCCCAGCACTTACAGCTAGAGGCTCGGCTGAGCCCCATCTCTTTGTGATCAGCCTCTTTGCGACAATCAGCCCTAGTGCTAGAAACCAGGAGGTGACTCTCGTTCGTTTGGTGCTTGTCTAGAGGTGTAGAATATAGGTCTCCCAATTCAGAGGTATTGTTTGGTCTGTGCAGTGGCCTAGAGTGGACACCACTCATTTCTAATATTCTCTCAGTCTCTGGCAGCTCCGCGTCATGTGCAATAGGTCTGTGTCAACAGCTCAGCGGCACAGACAGCACCAACATAAAATTTGTTGATTTTGGCTGGGGTGAGGTATGCCCTCTGGGTGAAGAAGTACTGTATGAGACGGAAGCGCATGTTTCTCGGGATATTAGTCAGTCCTTCCAATACCCTACTCCATTCAGCATCCGTAAAAGGGTGCTGTAGGTTGTCTTGACAAGGCACGCCTGCTGACAGAGTAGCGGCGGCTCTGTATGTGCCCTGAGAGAGGCGGTGAACCACTTAAGGAGGTGTCTCCCCATGTCCATTACGTGCAGATATTGGATGGTTAAGTGCGTTGGGGGCTCTATCGTCATGTCTCCCCAGTGTTTTTGTAGCGTAGGTATGATTGCTCGGTGCATGAGGAATTGTCCTGATGCTACCCCGGAGCTGTCTACAAGTGAGGCGAAAGACATTAAATTTCCTTCAAGATACAGGTCTCCCACATCTTGTATTCTGCTGTCTGTTAGACTACGCATCTCACGGGCTGTGATGGGGCCGTGGTCTCTCAGTGTGCCAGTTAGGGGCAGTGCTGGGGCATACGGCTTAACACTATGCGTCAGCCAATGCACAAATATAGGGGCCGATTAGGATGGCGGACGGATGCATGACCGCTGGGCTGAAGGCGGCAGAAAACGCACCTCATCGTCCGCCAGCAGCGGGCCTTCTGTCCGCCATATTAGGAAGGGGAAATGGGCAGATTTACCGTCCGCCGCGTAAAAACGTGAACCGCCGCAGGAACACACCAGACACCATGGCGGACGGAGCCAATCCAAGCTCACCGCCGTGCGGAATGACGTCCCAACCGCCTGCATTATTACGATGTTGCAAACAAACCAGAACACCGCAGCGGAAACACTTCCATCTCATAGACGGCGGAAGCACCACAACGGAGAGGGAAAGCATTGCCACGAGACCCACTGCACGGACCCGACCGCCATGGACCCAGGCAGTTGGGCCTGTTAGCGTGGCCACTCCATCCGCGACGGTCGGGTTTCTATGGTTCCGTCGGCGGTCTTTGGAGACATCCGTCCGCCGCGGTCGGATTTTGCTGGAGGGGAATCCTAATAGCACCAGCAGTTTCCCCACGGTGCGGTCGGACGGTCATTTCCCGCGAGACTGGCGGTCTGGACGCTTTCTGTCCGCCATCTAATTCGACCCCTAGTTCTTCTTATTTGTGATGCTGCATATCTTAGACTAATGCCTGCAGCACGAGCAACTGCAATGAATTTGAAAACAGACACACAACTCTCATTCTCCTTGAGCCATAGAAAGTCCACCGCCTTAAGCAAACTACCTTTAATTTTGCAGCAAATGCATCAGGTTTGTTTGCAACTCACACCATTATCTGCTTTTTATCTTCTGGCAATATTATTTGGTGCACTTTTGTCAGACCTCGATCATGAGAACACAGGTCAGGCAAGGGCTATTGGACCAAAACCATGGGGTTGAGGCCTTTTACCACTGTTGTCTCGGGCACCACCCTAAAATGGCTGTGCAAACTAGGCCAAGTACAACCCTTTCAGGTTCCCTTACCCTGCTTAGGGCCGATTCCGATCTGGGTCGGAAAGCTCTACGACGGAGCTGGATCCGGAGTGTTTTCCGACCGAGCCGGAGTCCTGCTGTCCGACCGAGCGAGTGCAATGCGGCCATATGCTGCTGGACTCGGTTTGGTCGGACTCCCATAGAAGTCAATGGGAGCTGGTCATACGACATGTACATGGGCTCCCATTGACTGAATGGGTACGTCTCGTACAAGGGCGCCCCCTACAGTGTGTACGCGTCGGTGCCATCCGCACCATACATGCCTGTGTTGGGGAGACCCTTGGGAGTCCCCCTCTGTCTGAGTCGTAGGGCTGCGGGTGACAGTGGGTCCGACGCGGACCCCCAAAGGTAACTTCCCGGACGTTTTGCAAGCTGGACACTCCGGCTCGCACCGGCTGTCTGACGCGTGCATCATACTGGCTCGGACGTAAATCGCATCCATTGCACGCCACGGTTAGCTTACGGCTCAGACGTACGGAGTGGTTCGGACCCGGAAATGACTCAGTCTGTGAATTTCACGTAGCTCACATCATACTTGCTCACTCGTACAGCTGTACGAGTAAGGCAGAAAACACTCGTACGGATCGTACTTTGGTTCCCTTCCGACCCGGATCGGAATCGGCCACTTAGTAGCAAGTACTAGAAGTCACAGGCTTCTCAGTGAGGTTGGTGTAGGGATACTCAGGCTCAAGAATCAATACCACTTCACCCCTCCCCATAAAAGCCAAATAAGATCAATATCAAGCCTAGTGCTTCTCTTTGTATAACACAGAAAGCATAGAATTCAACTACACATATGGTAATGCACGAATACCCGATTTGTGGAAGTGAGTCTTTATGCTTTTAGGGATCTTTGCCTACTAGTCCAGTTAGCCCTCCACCTATTCCTTGTGGATACCCTTTCTGTGGGTTTCCCCCAGATCCAGAGTTCGAGGTACTGCCAATGGGTGCAGCTCATGCTCACCCACCCCCCTGTATGGTCTCAGCACTCAGTTTTTCAGGCCTATGCCCTTTTAGTCTCTCAACCAATTTGTAAGAGCAGCTCCAGCCCATGTTCCGCTCTCCTGCAGCAGTGGGATGTCACTGGTAGCTGGAAGGTTCCAGACTGAACATAGCATTCTTTTAGGGTATTGGGTAGCAGCCGGCCGGGCAGTGCGTCGCTCGGAGGGGCATGTTAAGAGCGGAGGATTTTTGCAACTGGTGGTATATCTCTGCTCATTGCATGGCTAACTTCGGCGCTCCATTGGGTAATTGATGCTTCTTCTTGAGCATGACAGCCACACATACGCAGGTGCTGGTTCTTCAGTGTGGTGATCGGCAGGCGATATCTTTGCCACACAGTCCATCGAGGCAATAACCTCAATTCTTCAAGAGGCTTCCCCAGGGCACCTCTCTGGTCACTTGATTTTTAGGAGTAGTACGGCGTTTACAGGGCTGGTGTAGCTCGACCCACAAATATCTGACCCAGTAATTCCGGGCACAGAGACACCAGAGAGAATTTGTGTCAAGGCAGGGTCTGAGGGCAGGAGCATTACCCCCTGCAGTACCATGGGAAAAAGCTGTCCCTGTTCCTCTAGAATCCTGTCCAGCCAACAGGCCAATTCCACGCCTTCCATGCCCTCCAGTCACAGCCCCAGGCCATGCATAGAAGCCCAGGGTACACAGAGCATAGAGAGGGTGGGGGAGCAGGCAGGGCCCCTGCCCCATGAAGCCATTACCTGCCTTGAAAATACCCTGAGAGTGAGTGTGGAGAGTGCGACCTTAAAAGCCAGGAGACTCCCTGAGATCACTGAGCGTTTCCAGATGTTTAGCAAGATAAAGTAATACAACAGGTGGAACAATCTTAAGAAGAACCCCGACTTACTCCAAAAAAAAACCCAGCCACCCTATACTTTTATTGTGAGCACCCAATTTCTCAAGAGTGCCTAATTCCCAATGGGACATGTACACAAAGAGGGATGCTTGAGCAACAAAAAAGAATCCATCTTGGATGTATCACTATTCCTAAAAATGTTTTAAAGAATCTTTTCCTAACCTACGGCCTGATGTATAAAGCCCTTTTGCAGTCACAGTCCCTGTGATGCACAAAATCATATTCAACTCTATTCCTTTATGGGTTCCGCTATCCTTCTGGATCCAAATAACTGACTAACCTATCCACCACTCAAATTACTTTCATATTTCACAATACTAATTCAACACTAATGCTTTATGGGTTCCGGAATAGCGTGTTACTCGCCGAAAAAGCGCTCTGACGCCTCGTCAGGGGTAGTAAGCGCTATATAAATGCAATTACAATACAATATGGTTTGCAACCAGTAAGGGGCTTTATACTATGTACAAAAGCCCTTTTACGAGTTGGAACAAGCTTTCCGATTCTGATTCATGAAAGTGCTTTTTCAACCCTTTATGAATTGCAAAAATGAGGGGGCATGAAAAGGGCATCTCCCTCCTGTTTGTGAGTTGGAAAAGTGTGTATCAGTTGTTTGCGACCTCAGCTGTGGTTGCAAACCGTTGATCAGTTACCATCCCCCGAGTTGGAATGGTAATTGGTTCACAAATGTTGAGCTGTCCCATATGGACAACTTCCTCTTTGGGATCTGTGCTGGGCAAGGAACAATGCCCGCTATCTCAATGTATTCCCAGGAAGGAACCTTTTGTTTTTTCAAAACAGCACCTGTCCCTTTGATGGATGAGGGGTATTTTCAAAAAAAGTTTCCATGATGGGAAGGCAAATGCAGGGATGGCAGTCTGCTGTCCCTTGAAGGCTTCCACCCCTGCATTTCTAGCCAATCACAAGGTGTCAAAATTGAGACCTGCCTACTTAATATTCATTAGGCAGTTTTTTTGCCACTGCCAGCAAATGGACAATTTTGTAATGCGACCTACACAGTTTGCACACAGTTTGGACATCCTGGTATGCAAATAGATATTAGTACATCAGGCTGTTAGGCTGCATCACCCTTGAAATAGAAACCACATATGGAGTCATTACCAGAGAAGACGCATGAGATCCTTAGAGAAATGCTAATTTGACTTGAGCTTTTAATTAAAAAAACATTCTGCAAGAAGCTTAGAAAAATGAAGGGATTACTCGGAATGGACATGGTTCACTGTTCTTGCTACACCTCCCCAGGGAAGTCATCTTGAAACACAGATCCTTCTGTGAAGCAAAGATAATGGGAAATGTGATGCAAATCAATAATAATAATAATAATAATAATAATAATAATAATAATAATAATAATAAATAATATTAATAACAACAGTAAAGAATACAACAAGGGTATGCTTAAACATTGCTTTAGCAACAAAGGACTGATATAGAGTTTGGTGGGTGGCTACCAGTTCTCTGGGTCAGAAGAAGCCTTCGCCTATTCAACCTCCCCTCCACCTGCCCTCCCTCGGCACAGTACTTACATGTTTAGAACTTCTCCCCACCAAGTGCATCCATCGAGATCATCCATTTTTGTTCTGAATTTCTCATTGATATTATGTTGTGTTTACATTTGCCATTACCCCTGTGCATACTTACTCTACTTTAGCCACCTTAGTTTACAGCTTTTCCACCGTTAGGGTCGTATGCATCATTATACTGGTCGCAAACAGGCCCGGACAAGTCGTAGCAGGCACCAGGCAATCCCCCGGTGCGCCCCACGGGTGGGGGCCGGTTTTGGGCCCCTAGGCGCTGTTTTTGCTGCAAAATCGGCCCTGTAACAAAACCGGCCCTGTCAAAGAGCTCAGCGGGGTGGGAGGGGGGTTTGGGGGGGGGGGGGGGGGGGTTGCCGAGCACTTTGCCAGGGCCGGTTTTGGTTTTCAGTCCGGCCCTGGTCGCAAAAACTGTTCGCAATTTGCAAACTAACATATTTAATAGGTTAGTTTGCAGTTGTGGCTCCTCTGCTATGGCGTAGAAGCGTCGCCTCACTGCTTTTAAGCAGTGCGAAGTAGAAACATGAAATGATAATCATTTTGCATTATTATCATTTTATGCTGCTTCCTGCTGCTTTGTGGGCGGGTGGGTGGGCTTCTCTGTTCTTGGAGCAGGACGGGGGAGGAGTGGTTTGCTCACTCTTATGTACGCAATGACTGTTTGCTCAGCCCTCTCGGGACAACCAAACCAGTCATGTGCACTTTCCCGCGTTCTCCATGAAGGCTGCTTACAGCCTGCATGGAGAACATCCCCAGGCCCCCATTCCCTGGTTGAGTTTCGAACCAGAACACTCAAAACCAATCACAATGCTGCATTACAGCGTTGTGATTGGTCAAGGGGGCCTGGGTGCTTACCAATCACAATGCTGCATTGCAGCGTTGTGATTGGTCAGTTGGGCCTGCTTCCTGTTTCTCAATGTACACGAGGAGAGCAGGAGCAGAGACACGGGACCCGGCCTCCAGCAAGGTAACTTTATAGTAGTTAGCAAATTTAGACTCACTCCGATTGGATAGAATCGCAGGAATGGTAGCCTGCAAGAGCCAATAGACCACCATGTCGGGGATTGCATGTAAATAAAGAAGCTGCTTTAAAAGCAGCCTAATTTCCTTAAAGGAAATAGAGCTGCTCTTAAAAAAGTTTCCTTGAGAGTTGGCTGTGTACCCAACCTTTTCCATAATTCGCAAAGGAGTGTGGATCGAAAGAGGATCACTTCCCTTTTTCGAGTGAGTTACCACCAAACTTGGGTGTCTGTTAGCTTTTCAATGGTTTGCGGCCATAGCTCTTGTTGCAAACCATTGATACATAGGGTTCAGATTTTGTGTTTGGAAGAGACACCCAAAACACACCTCTTCCAACTATGAATCAGGTTCCAGCCACTATCCCTTTTTTGGAGTTGATAAAACTTTACCAACTCATCAAATGGGATTGATACATGGGAAACCAGTTTTTAAGTTGCACACTCGAATTCCAAGTATTTGCTACTGTAAACAAGCATTGGAAATGCAATAGGTCTCGCATTAGGAAAGTTTGAGCGATTGTTATTGTAAATGACACTTTTTTATTTATGTGTTGGTTTTTAAAATAGCAAAATTAATAGCTTTGTCAGTTACAATGTCAATAGTTTTAACTTTCGCAAATGTGACACCTATAGCATTTGTAATGCAATGTGTGTTGTATTTACGTGACTTAGATGTATTGATATTACAAATCACAATGGCTTTTATTTTTGTAAATGATTAATACTTAATTAAAAGTTATTTTAATTTATAATGGCAATACCTTAAACGTTTGTAAATAAGTTTTGTGAAGATTATGTTCAGTGTATTTTATTGTGACGAAAATCCAAGCACATTGCATTTGCACCTACACACACACAGAGCCACACACACACACACACACACACACACACATATAGATGTGGTGGATCTGGGGGATATGGTGGTGGTGGATGTGTTTGTGGATGTGGTGGTGGATGCGGTGGTGGTCATGGATGTGGTGTTGGTGGATGCAGTGGTGGTGGATGCGGTGGTGTTGGAAGTGTTGGTGGATGTGTTGGTGGATGTGTGGTGGTGGTGGGTGTGGTGGATGTGGTGGTGGTGGGTGTGGTGGATGTGGTGGTGGTGGGTGTGGTGAAAGTGGTGGTGGATGTGGTGGTGTATGTGGTGGTGTATGTGGTGGTGTATGTGGTGGTGTTGGATGTGGTGGTGGATGTGGTGGTGGATGTGGTGGTGGATGTGGTGGTGGTGGATGCGGTGGTGGTGGGTGTGGCGGTGGTGGGTGTGGTGGTGGATGTGGTGGTGGTGGATGCGGTGGATGTGGTGGTGGTGCATGCGGTGGATGTGGTGGTGGATGTGGCGGTGGATGTGGATGTGGTGGTGGATGTGGTGGTGGTGGATGCGGTGGTGGTGGTGGTGGATGGGGTGGTGGTGGGTGGGGTGGATCTGGTGGCGGTGGATGTGGCTGTGGATGTGGCAGTATATGTGGCAGTGGTTGTGGTGGTGCATGTGGAGGTGGATTTGGAGTTGATGGTGGATGTGGTGGATGTGGTGGTGGTGGATGCGGTGGTGGTGGTGGATGCGGTGGTGGTGGTGGATGGGGTGGTGGTGGATGGGGTGGTGGTGGATGGGGTGGTGGATGTAGTGGTGGTGGGTGTGGTGGATGTGGTTAACTAAAACGAGGATGTAAGGGGTTAAATGTATGCCGAAGGTAAATTCAGACTGAAGGGGCCTCATGATTAAGTGGTACAGCTGTTTCTGTGTTAAATAGTTGTAAGAGGCATACACAATCATTGTCTTATCTTATGTTTATGCTGCTGTGGTAATAAACTGGAATTTGAACTTTCCACTGTAGTAATAAACGTGGAGTGTGCGGTAACTTTCACTACGGAGAAGAGTTAGCGACATGGGTGTGGGCAGTGCATTTATATTGTAATGGGAGCATCTCAGCCATAACATATGGAATTGGGGGAGAGGAGAGATACACAGCGCACTAAGTGCTGGAGGGAATGACGGGTAGTGTGAGGGAGCGGAGAGTGAGCACCCCGCCGGCCTGGAAGTGGGAACTCAGCCCAGCGCGTGGCTGTGTGCAGCGAGGTGTGCCCTGCGGCTGCAGCAGGCATCAGTCAATGCAGCTCCCAGCGGCCCCTGCGGAAGGCACTGCGTTGTACACTATTCACTCATGTGATGGGGGAGCACCGCAGGGAAGACGGGGACCCCCCTGGAAGGTAGGAAGGCCCAAGCGGGAGGGGGTGAGGGGCAACGGCCGTGCGGGGGCGACACAGGAGGAGATATAGTGAGGAGAGAGGCTGGTAAATAGACCTATGAGGGAGAGAGAGGGTGGGATAAAGATGGGGGCTGAGGAAGAGAGAGGGAGGGGAGGTTTTGAGGACGAGGGTTGGGGGCGAAGGCGTGGAAAAGAGAGGGTAAGTAGCAAGCATGGAGAGCGAGGCTAGTAATAAACGTGGAGTGTGCGGTAACTTTCACTACGGAGAAGAGTTAGTGGCATGGGTGTGGGCAGTGCATTTGTATTGTAATGGGAGCATCTCAGCCATAACATATGGAATTGGGGGAGAGGAGAGATACACACAGCGCACTAAGTGCTGAAGGGAATGACGGGTAGTGTGAGGGAGCGGAGAGTGAGCACCCCACTGGCCTGGAAGTGGGAACTCAGCCCAGCGCGTGGCTGTGTGCAGCGAGGTGTGCCCTGCGGCTGCAGCAGGCATCAGTCAATGCAGCTCCCAGCGGCCCCTGCGGAAGGCACTGCGTTGTACACTATTCACTCATGTGATGGGGGAGCACCGCAGGGAAGACGGGGACCCCCCTGGAAGGTAGGAAGGCCCAAGCGGGAGGGGGTGAGGGGCAACGGCCGTGTGGGGGCGACACAGGAGGAGATATAGTGAGGAGAGAGGCCGGTAAATAGACCTATGAGGGAGAGAGAGGGTGGGATAAAGATGGGGGCTGAGGAAGAGAGAGGGAGGGGAGGTTTTGAGGACGAGGGTTGGGGGCGAAGGCGTGGAAAAGAGAGGGTAAGTAGCAAGCATGGAGAGCGAGGCGAAGAGTGGAGGCGGCGGCAAGGCTCGAGTGTGAAGAGGAGGCGGATGAAGCAGCACTGAGAATACTTACAGGAAAAACAAGCTTCTGTGTCTGCGACACGGCGGGGAGGGGGCGGAGCGGGGAGAGGTGCGACACGGCAGGCAGGGGAGGAGAGTAGGAGGAGGAGGGGGGAGGAGAGTAGGAGGAGAAGGGGGAGGAGAAATGCGACACAAACAAGACGGAGGGAAGGCAGATAAGGAGAGGGGGAGGAGAAATGCGACACGGCGGGCAGGGGAGGGGGCGGAGCGGGGAGAGGGTGTGAAAGCAGCAGGGGCCTGGAGAGCGGCTGAGGGAACTGATGTGCACGCGCTTTTAAGCTCAATGCGAATGCGCATTGAGCTTAAAAGTCACGGGCACTGCAAGGAATCGCCACGATTCCTTGCAAGTTAGTTAAAGAGTGGTTAAGCCCCCATAGTCTCGCAAGCTCGATGCGCATGCGCATCGACAGGCGAGACCTAAAACGGCTAGTACATCTGGCCTTTAGTTCTTTTTCAACAGTTTGTGAGTTTCTTTTGATTGAAGAGCTAGGCATTATTTGGAAATTATGTTGTACTGATTCCTTTCCCATTTTGATTTTTGTGCAGCTCACTTTGACCCCTTTTCAACAGTTTAGAAATGAAACGCCATTGAAGGTTGTTCAGGCGTTTTAGCCTCAGTTAAAGAATCTTTATTGCCAAATAATTTAGGTTAGAACTAAGCCCCAAGTTCCTTGTTTTTTTATTGTCAAGCTTTATTACTGGTTTCCTAGTGATAATACTTTTTGTGACGAAATCTCTGGTTGTACAGCCAGTGCCTTTGTTGGTTCTCATTTCTATTTGGCTCATTGGGAACTACTTCAGATCAAATAGTTTGTGACCCTACTTAGAAGGGACAACGTGTATGCTACCTTATGATTTATACTGTGTTCTAGAGATTAATCTGAGTTAATGTTAATGAATGCACTTGTCCAAACTGTCCTTTTGTAAAGAGGCTACTTGACCAATTTGGCCATGCATCAACGACGATGCAACATCCCTCCTGTGCAAACAGCGGCGCTTAGTCTTCCAGTAATGCAAAGGTAGGTACAAAGAGTGTACCCCAGATCTGTCTTTGCATCTCAAGGCAGCCCCCACTCCCCCAGCCATAGGACTTATGTATTTTGGCTGGCCCCATTACAGTAGACATTTTCCCCAGTGGGACACAAACAGGTACTTCTAGACTGAAAATCCCATTGGGATCCTTCACAAAAATGAGCTTCTTTCTTAAAATCTAGACATGGATATGGAACTTTACCACAATTCCATGGGCCCATGAGTCAAATCCTAAGTGGTTCCTCCTATCTATGCAGTCTTTTTCCATGCAGGATTGAGTAAATAGCTCCAGTGTATCTTGGTGCTATGTCAAACCAGTTAAATGGGGGCAGGGGACAAGGGGCAGACTTCTATCAGGTAGTTGTATACATACTGTTTCTGTTGATTGAGTAGCCAGTGACTGGGGCTGCCAAGTTGTAACCTAGGTGTAAATAGGCATGCCTTTGTAATCCTTTATAGAGGGGAGGGCTGGATCAATTTGGTTTGAGCATGTAAGTTAAGGCTGGATGTACATGAGTTCACTGTGTGCTTCCAAGGGAGTTTGTACAGGGGTTGGCACCATGGTGTATGACTTTGGGTGATTGTGTCAAATCTGTGTGTGAAGAAGTCCTGAAGAAAGTGAGTGGACTCACCTGCATAAGGAAAAGAACACCTGTTCATCTTATAATAGTAACAGAAATGTAGATATAGTTGCCATTTTCAGGCCTGTTATCATTAATTCTGCACCGCCGCTAGGTTGTGTCAGCTACCTTTCCATGCCATACAGAAGGGCTAGCCCTGTGGGCATGTAAAACCCCAAGGCCTAGGCTCATAATCATGAGCAGATATTATCCTCAGTGTGAAGTGTATTTCAGTAGTATATTTGGGGCACTGGTGGTTGATGATGTTTTTCTAATTGGTGTAACTTCCTCATGCGTGGCAAAGATGGCATACTGGATCATGGCACCCTGACCTTAACAGAGGCATGTTACCAGTGGCTTAGGGATAATGGTCAAACATATTGAATTTGAATCCTAAATTCACTCAAGGCAGGGAGATGGAGGGGATTTATAGTGTCAGCCAGGACAACAACCATTTATTCTTCTTTTCATTAGGAATATATTTATATATATTTTTTACTTTCTACTGCTATTAAGATTGTTTCAACCTTGCGTAGATGGGCCAGGTAGCACTTTACAACACGTGTTCAGGTAATAAACAGTAACAAGTAAAGAATAATGCAACTGAGATCCAAATTTTTAGGCCAGGGGAAGGAAATCAATCTTTTTTGTATATTCCCCTAGATTTTTGTTTTTTGTAGACCTTGAAAGCTTGTGTTTTGTATCTGTTGGTAGTGAGGAACTGCTAAGAAGGTCCTCACCGGAATGACTTTTCATATAAGCATAGTAACTATTTTGGCTGTCAACTATAGAAGAGCACAAACATGGAGAAAGGCATACCAGCTCCAAGCATAAACTTAATTGATAGCAAGTCTAAGCCATTAGTCAAGATAGAGTTTTATTTTATTTGTTGTAAGATAGATTTACTTTTATACATTTGCTTTTTTCTGCCTTAGGAAAAAACTGTTTGGCCAGCGACTGTAATGATCGTCTGGGCGGCTCTTTGCTGCTCAACAATAATTAGTTTCCATCACATCTCATCCCTGTTTGGTGGACATGCTTCATGGCAGTACATTGCAGTAATCTGAAGTATCTTGCAACTGCTTTACATGTACTCCAGGTTCGATGACTTTTCCTGTTAGCACTTCCTGGACGCCAGCTTATGGAGCCCATGATGGGGTTCTCAAACAGAATCCTTTGTTATGAGCCACTTGCCTTTCCTATACAGGTACCTACACTTGGTGGCCAAAAAGAGTTAAGGTCCATATCACCCGACTGCCCTAACATTTCCAACACCTAATAGTTTTCGTGTTGGCTGATTAAAAATCTGTATGAACATTTCTAAGACAAATGACTGAAGGCGTGACCTTCTCTGTGTAAGCTTTTTATTGATAGTAGGCAGGTAGGGAAAGTTCCTGTGATAGTTTTCCGGTAGGCCTGGATGAGATTTTAATGTTGCAGATGAAATTAATGCAATTGGTGAATTGTGCTCTGTGTGAAATTTGTAAATGTTCTCATTAATCTAATTTTTTGTAACTCTAGACTGATGGATGCAGAAAATGTTTTGCCAAGAGACATCTTCTTCTTCCAGAAGTATCCTTCAGGTGTATCACGTGTTTTGTTTAACAAAAACTCTTGCGAGATACCAGCAAAATACGTTTCACTCCATGAATGGAATTTCATGTGATTTTAAGAAATACTCCTAGAAGTTTATGAAAAATGTACGTAATTCTGTACACACTTAGGGCCTCATTACGATATCGGGCTGGAAAGTCTCCGCCCGACACCGACTTGGGATCGGGACCGACGACTTGCGGTTGGCGAAGTTGACCGCCAGATTATGATGCAACCCAACATTGTTCGGTCGGAGTCCCATTGTTCCCTATGGGAGCTCGTGTTCCACCTGACAATTGGATATAACACAGGCTCCTATGTGTAAATGGGGTGTTTGCTGAAAACCCTGCATCCTGTCGTAGGCGCCCCACAGTACCTGCCACACATTGCAGAGTTTTACAGGGGGGGTCCCTTAGGCTCCCCCTCAGGCATCAACCGTAGGCTGCAGGGGCAAGGGGGCCCTGCCAGAGGCCCCAAAGTAACTTTACAATAGCCTTTCCATGTCAGACAGGCCATCGTGGAAAGGCTGTTGGAAATCGACATCCCAAGGGCATAAACGCCGTCCATAGGGTTGTACGATGTGGTTCCGACCGACATGAATACTCCACAAGTCGCTCTGAACCGATTTGAAATGAATGTGCGGTATACATTCCAACAGCGAAAAACGTAATTGGGCAATCAGAATGGAAACCGACCGAGTCTGTCGAAAGGGCTCCGACATGGTTGAGGACATCCAACTGTCGGAAGGAGGCTTTCCGCCCAACATTGTAATCAGCCCCTTAGTTGCTAGATGAAATATACATTCATTCAAGGAGTAATGAGAATCCTGCTATCTAACTGGAGAATTGATTTTTTTTTCCTTTTTTGTAACGTGCACATTCAAGCTTGCCTTAATATTATATGTTGCTGTTGTTCCAGGTTCAGCAAGTTTTCCCTGATGGCAGTTACAGTGATACAACACTTGAGGTGAATTTACAATCTTCAGATGCACAGGTATGTAATATAAAGCAAATCCTTTTGGTGTAGATGCTAATTCTAACCTTGTTTTTTAATGGTCCT
Organism: Lissotriton vulgaris; assembly: GCF_964263255.1. Classification (NCBI taxonomy): domain Eukaryota; kingdom Metazoa; phylum Chordata; class Amphibia; order Caudata; family Salamandridae; genus Lissotriton; species Lissotriton vulgaris. Next base: position 1,296,569,369 of record NC_141695.1, on the reverse strand, counting down.
TCTTTTATATTCTATAAATTGATCATATAGGATGCTTCTTTCTGGCGGTAACTGTGCTCCAGTGTCACCATAAAACCATCTGCAAACTAACAAAGTAGTAGTATGTTGAATATATGTATGCTCTTTATAAATCTGCACAATAAATATATGTGAAAGAAAACACTATCAAGTTTAGCATTATCCCAATACCAAGAATTGGGATACTTATCTTAAGGCAGTTTACAGGAAGGCAAACAAGTTAACTACAAAATGGCCACTATTTTACTAAAAAGTTAGAGCATTCATTAAAATGTTGGGAGCGACAGCCAATCAGATTCCTCCAAATACATTCTTTAACTGCTACTTTTGGACTGTTCAGGGAACTGTTCCAGAACATGGTAATGAATGGAGAAATGACTACTGGGGGGAGAGAGGATGGGGAAAAGTGACATTGCTGCTGAATTCATGTGCTAATACCATTGCTGATCTGGGAGCAATAACGCTGCTTATTGGCCCAGGTCACACTCATAGAGAGGGTGATAAACAATAGTCAGTGTCATTGGCCATGTTCATTATCCTGCACGTAATTTAGAAAACAGTTAGCTCCCAGAGTGGAACGTTGGTAACTGGCTAGCCAATTAGAATGCTCCCTTTGCTGGCCATACATAATGTTCCATGCCTGCAAAGAGTATTCTGAGGCTGATGAGCTCACAGCATCTCCCCTATGTGTTCTGGGCAGATAGGGAGTGCCTCACGACCATGAACAGCCTATCACCTAAATGCTTGAGTGGAAAAAACAGATTGTCCTCTCGCGGTACCCCTTCAGCTTCTTCTACACATGTACTATGTGGAAGGTAATTGTATTGTAACATTTGTTTAGAGACGTAACCATGCCCCACATTCTATGGTGTTATCCAGTTAGTTTGTTTTTTGAACTGTCATTGATATGAAATGTAATGATAAGGGAAGAAGGTCCTCAGCATCTCTCTTACTAGTGCCATGTGAATTTTCCTCTCCATGGCCCTGTGTTTTTTCCTCACTGAGTTTAACAATCAAGTGAGCCTTCTGATGGTTCTCCTGCTTACTTGCATGAGACATCAGTCCTGGTTCTGATGTTGAGGTGGGCACTCAAAGTGCTCCCATCTTTCAGGCAGCGTCTACTGCTCTCTGCACCCGAGCAATCCAAGACTGATACACAGTCATTGGTGGAGTGGGACTCAGTCCATGCCCTACTAGCTTCTACACTTAATGGGACGGGCTAGTGGGACTGAGGCCCATTACCATGAAGCCTGGCTTTCTATCATGCCAGGCCACAAGGATCTCTTCCCTTTTAGGCCATCTCAAATCTCTGAAGGGCCAAGCCACTCTGTTCCTTGGAGTTATGGAGAACAGACACCAGGGGCCCATGGCTCCTGTTGTAATCGTCCTATCGCAGCCCAGGGGCAAATGCTGGACTTACCATAGCGGGCATTGGGCATGTCCCCAGTGGGCCGGAGCGGGCTGCTCCCAGGGCCGGGCGAGCAGCAATCTGCCAGGGCTGATTGCTGTTCCTAGTCCGGCCCTACCTGAGGCAGACCCATCAAGCAGTGTCTTAGGGAGTATCGCCCTAAGTCACGAAGCCCCACCATGGAGGATCCCTCCCCTGTGAGTTCTCGCACAACACTCCTTCATGGGTTGTACCTTGTAAATTTGAATTTTTAACTGAGAAAAAGGAGCAGCTCATTTTAAGACTTTGAAATTGAGGTATGAGCTATTGAAATTAATTAATTGCAGTGTTAGCAAGACTTCCTATCTTTTTCACAGCTAAGCTAAAAATGGGTGTAACACTCTCCAGCACAACTAAATTAAACACATTCCAACTGTAAAACTAGACAAATGTAATCATATGTGTTAACTCTATACTTTTAACCACTTCCCAAAACCGTAATCCTACACCCCAAACACTTAACCCTCAAGTGATACCCCAAACCCTTAAACCTATACCCTTTACATGATGCCCTTAACCTCTGAGTACAAACCCCTAATCCTTTAAACCTTAACCTCTTAACTAATACATTTTCAGCCTGTAACACTTAGCTCTCTACCCCAAACCCTATATCCTTAACGCTTTACCGTATACCTTTAACCCATAATCTTAACCTCCTCACCTGTAAATCGAGTCCACAAATCTTTAACCCAATACTATAAACTGTATACCTTAAACATTAAAACCAATATCAGTAACTCCTAAATCCCTAATCAATAAACCTTTAACCTCCATTCCATAAACCTTTACCCTATTCCTTAACCTGCTTCCCAAAACTCTTAACCTTATTCCCCAAACCCTTATTCCTGTATCCCAAACCATAAACTCTACATCGTTAAATCCTACACCACAAACCCATAATCTTATACCCAATGTTGCATGCAGAAAATGTCTTGCCAAGACACATTTTATGCTTGAACCAGTCTCCTTCCTGTTTATCACATGTTCTGTAAAAAAACAAACTCTTGGCGATACCAGCAAACTACGTTTTGCACCATGTATGGAATTTCATGTCTGGTGTAAACAGTAGTAACTAGAAGATCTTTCCTTCCCAGGACGAATTCTGTTGTGGGTGTCAAATAATTCTCAGGAAACAAAGTTAAAGTTGGTTGGTGAGTTTATTGTAAGAGCAACGAGCCACCGCACCATACACTGGCACAGAAGATCACCAACTGGCAATATACAGAACTAGAACATCTAGAGCCCGATGACAACAGGGAGGTTCCAGAGAAGGAACCTAATAAACACAAGCAAATACAACATTATCTCTTTTTTCCAAAAAAACAAACAAAAAACAAAAGTGAAGCAAACAAAATAAAATTATAAAACTAGCGAAGTTTCCATGGAAGGCGAGTAACACGTGAAGATTTTCTGACAGAACCACTTTCCATGGGACACACTGCAGATGAAGAACTAGGAACAGAAAGTAAAGATTTTCGTACAGAATCTGAAGACACAAGTTGAGACTCTGCAGAACAAACGCCAGAGTCACCCATTTTCGCTTTGATAACTTTGCAAAGATTCCACCAATGTCCACCCTCCACCATGACAGCATTCCCACACACTTTCTCAACACGAACAGGTTCACTGAAAGATTCACAACCCTTCTTAACCGCCCTATAATTCTTTACACGCACCATGTCACCAGGAGAAATATTCAAAGATTTAACAAACTTCTTGTCATTATACCTGTTGGCCATTTTATCTTCAGCACATTTAACACGCCCCTGCACTTCATCATTATTAGTAGTGTGGAAAGAAAACTTGTGGCTCACAGTTCTCAAAAGCCAGGCAGGGTAAAGGGTAGAAGTAGGTAATCTTCCTCTGAGAGAAACAAAGGGAGCAACTTTTGTGACAGAATGCGGTGTGGTGCGATAAAACCAAATCATAGATCTCACAGCGTTCTCCACATCGAAACTATTCCCCTTGGCCCACTTTATACACTCAACAAGCACAAGCAAGTTTGTGGAGAAGTGTGGCTCAGGGGTTAGAGGCGGCAGACCCGGAAGCTGAGATCGGTCCTGGACCAGGGTTCAATTCCTTGCCTCGGCAGGTCTTGGGCTAAAAATTCCACGGACTCGATAATTCTCGCTCCGGTGCCTTCTCGACTCACGGGTTCACACTCTGCGACTCTGGGCAATAGCTTGCTTAATCTCCACAACGGCCCCTCGCGGCGGGATGCCTGACTTTCACCTTGTGGATACCCGCTGGGGCCATCACACAGGGGAATATCAGGACGGGTTCCCTAAGCAAGCGCCGGGACACCCACTGCGGGTAGCTGTGCGCTATATAAGCTCAACTACATTTACATTTACATTTACACGGTTCATTCTCTCAACTTGACCATTAGTTTGAGGAGGCCCAACTGAACTTCTTAAGTGCTTTACACCAGATTCTTCCAAAAAGACGCGCATCTCAGCATTAACAAATTGCACACCATTGTCAGAGACAAAACTTTCAGGAAAACCTTCCCTCATAATATTTTCCTTAGAAAAAGAATGGCACAACTAGCAGTAGGGTTTGCACAAAATTTAACCTCTGGCCATTTGCTATCAAAATCCATCAGCACAAAGGCAAATCTAAGATGAGATGGGAGAAAATTAAAAGGTCCAACAAGATCAATACCAATCTTAAGCCATGGTTTAGAAGGAAAGGGAATGGGCTGCAAAGGGGGAACAACAACTTTTAAAACCTTTCTCAGCGGTAGCACATACACAACATAGCTTGACCCTTTCTTCCACATCACCATCCATCGAAGGCCACCAGTAATGCAATCTCAACCGTCTGTTAGTCATAGTTAGACCAAGGTGACCCTCATGCGCCTTATCTATCAGATTCACACGTAATTTCAGAGGAGGAATACACCTGTCATCCCTCATAACAACCCCATCTTCAATAGAAAGTTCATCAGAAACTTTCCAAAAAGGTTGAATATGATGAGGCAAACTTTTTTCCTTTGGCCATCCAGCAACAATATATTCTTTAACTTTTGACAAAGTTACATCAGCAATCATGGCGTCAAACCATTCACTTCCAGAACAACCAACATTGTCAATAGCATCCAAAGAGGCGATAGAACAATCCTCTCTATCCTCCTCCAAATCAGGACCATCATTTTCCTGCAAAGGTAGTCTAGAGAGCATGTCTGCTGTACAATTGTCTTTTCCGGGTATATGTTTAGAAACAAACTGATATTGCAACAACTTGGTAGTGAGACGAGCAATGCGAGGAGTGGCAAACTTAATACGATCTCCAGACAAAATGTAGATCAACGGCTTATGATCTGCCTGAATTACAAACTTCCTTCCCCAAACATAAGTCCGAAACTTTTCACATGCCCAGTAGCATGCTAGTAACTCTTTCTCAATGACCGAGTAATTTATTTCAGGATCTCTGAGAACCCTTGAAGCATAGCTAATAGTTACTTCCTTTCCATCAACTACCTGAGTGAGCACAGCTCCTAGACCATAATTGCTCGCATCAACTGTAATAATACAACTGACACTGGGGTCATACGCCTTCAAAACCTTAGCGTTAACCAATTCAGATTTAACCAAATCAAAAGTGGACTGACAAACCTGATCCCAAACAAAGGTAACACTGGATCTAAGCATATTTGAAAGAGACTTCATTTTAGTGGCGTAATCTGGGATAAAACGTGTATAAAATTCACATAAACCCAAAAATGAATGCAATTCATCTCTGTTCTTGGGTGCTGGACAATCAACAACAGCCTTAACCAAACCAGGTCTAGGAGAAACTCCCAAACCTGAAACCAAATGACCTAGAAATTCAACTTCCTTCTTCCAAAATTCACATTTGGTCTTTTTGACAACAATCCCTCTTTCATCAAATCTCTTCAAAACAGACCTGAGAATATGATCATGTTGATCTAAGAATTTGTCAAAAATCAAAACATCGTCCTGAAAAATGACTACACCCTTGACATCTTTGAGCACACTCTGCATAATCCTTTGAAAAACTGAAGCCGCAGAGGCTAGCCCAAGCAGCATTCTACAAAATTGAAAAGTGCCAAAGGGAGAATTAAAAGCAGTAAAATGTCTGGACTCATCTTCCAGGACAATTTGGTGGTAAGCAGAGGCTAAATCAATTTTAGAAAACCACTGCGCATCCCTCAGCTCTTCCATCAAATCCCCAATCTTAGGAAGTGGATGGGCATCCACCCAGATCTCCTTATTGAGACTCCTGAGATCACAACAGAGACGAATCTCCCCATTCCGTTTGCGTGGAACCACTAAAGGACTAAGCCACAAGCTAGATTCAATAGGCTCTATAATACCATTTTTCTCCAGTCTCACAAGTTCAGCTTTAAGATCCGATCTCAAACTGAAAGGTACAGACCTTACTTTATGTTTCACCGGCAGAGCATCGCTTTTAACTTTGATTCTGTGCTTGAACCCTAAATTTCACCAAGAGAATCAGAAAAAACTCTTGGAAATTCTTTCTCAAGAGACAAAGAATCAGGCATATCCAGCACAACAAGTACTTGTTCTTTTGCAACTGGTCTCAGTAACATACCAAATAAACCCTGATGGTACCAACCTAAAATGTTCAAGCCCCATACAGCAACATAAATATTTCCTTGTATCCTCCTGTCTTTGAACTGCAAGATGTCTTCAATATAACCCTCCAAAACTATTTTGCGTCCCTCATAGGAAACAGGTGCCCTGTCAGGCGGAAATAACTCCCTATCTGCCCAAGATTGCTTGAACAAATCCAAAGAAATCATGGTAATTCTCGCACCGGAGTCCTCAAGTAGCTTTAAACAAAAATCACCCACAAGAATATCCACATATGGATCTTCGCATTCAGCAGGATCACCAGTCACAACACCATCATCAGTAACAGTGACAATCATGTCTTTGAATTCTTTCACCATTTCACACTCCGAAACATGTTCATCTTCCAACACACAACTGACTTTTTCAGTTTTACTCAATGTGGCTTGACAAACTTTAGCCAAATGGCCAAATTTTCCACACTTATAACACTTTGCATTTTTTCCAGGACAAAAACTATTCTCCTTAGAGTGCGGAGGATAACCACATCTATAACACATATTTTTTTTATAAACACCTTTGTCGTTGGACTTATCTTTCCTGGTAAAACTAGACTTGTTGGTTTGAGAAACAATAACATTTACACTTTCTTTTTGCACCTCTGTTTTGCTCAATTCTTTAATAGAAGTTTGAGCTAGCTCTAGACTTTTTGCTACTTTTATAATTTCCTCCAAAGTTGGGTTTCCCATTGTAAGTAACTTCTGTTGAATATGTTTATCGCAACAGTGTGCGATGAACTGATCTCTCACCAGTTGGTCCCTAAAATCACCAAACTGGCATTCAGCACAAAGTTTTCGTAAAGCACTTAAATAGGAATCAACATCCTCACTCTGAAGTTGCGCTCTTTTAAAAAACTTGTGTCTTAATACAACTAAACTTGGTTGTACATCGATTTTTTTAACAAGCTTTTTAATTGTTTCTTGGTATTCATCAATTACCTCACCCTCAGCAAGGACCAAATCAGGTAAGTACTTGAAAACCTCCCTTCCCTCAAATCCCAAACAGTTTAAAATTAAGAATTTCTTTCTTTCTGCCCTGTATCTAGAAGCACCAATGGCACCAATATATGTCTCAAAGGCATCAAACCACTGCCTCCACTGAATTTGTGGTGTACCAGGGCTTTCCAAGAAAGGGGGAGGCTGATTGACAGATTGCATTCTTAAACAGAGAAAAATAACAATATTCAATCAAAAGGTAAAATGCAACTTAACGTCAAAAGATAACAAGCAGAATAAAATGAGAAGGATTTTGGTAGAAATAATGGTAGAAATACCACTGTAGCAAAAAAAAAATATTTTCTTACTACCACTGATGTAAACACAACTTTGATGTCCAAAATAGAATCTTAAACTCGATGGGTCATTTGCTCCGTTGCTTCAGAAACTTGCTTGAATAGCCACCATACAAGTAAAACAGAAAATATATAAGAAACTGAAAGACTGTCACATGCGATGGCACTGTGAGTAGAAAGATTTGCCGAAAGACTGTCACATGGGATGGCACTCTGAGTAGAAAGATTCGCCGATAAACAAAAGAGGTTGTAGAGAAAAGTCGACTCCGTGAGACTCGTTGGTGCCCAAACGACGCTCTACACTCACGCCGATTCTCGATGCTCTGCACTCATGCCACGCAGAACACCGGAAGAATGTTGCTGAACGTTGTTTCTGCGCAGAACGCTGCTAGAATGCGGCTGTGAATGTGGTTGCTGGAATTTCCGAACACTGCTAGAATGTGACGTGCAAAGAAATCACCAACTCCCAATGTACATTCGACAACGTCATCAGATGCAGCGAGCGCTCAAGAGGTAACAATCTCGCTGGACAGTTGAAAGACGGTAAAGCTCAACGCCAAAGAGGTCAGTTATCCCAGCATTAGAAGCGTTTAAAGTTCAAAACTTAGCGTTTATCAACGTACTTTTCCGAGGATAAATGTAATATAACAAGTCAGCTACTCCACTCCACTTTCTTTAAAATGACCCACCCTACGACCTCCTCACCTTTTAGAAAATAGGGTTGACACACTGCCGCTGGGGAAATAAATTCCCTTTTTAACTTACTACCGCTGGAGAAGGTGGTAGGGTCAAGAGGGAAAATTAGAGCTTCAGTGAAACTTCTTTTTTTCACAAAAAACAGCAAAAAGACGGTAAATCTCGAAGCAGTGGCTCGTTTTGAATTGACCCCAAGTCCTCGTCGCCAAAATTATGTTGTGGGTGTCAGATAATTCTCAGGAAACAAAGTTAAAGTTGGTTGGTGAGTTTATTGTAAGAGCAACGAGCCACCGCACCATACACTGGCACAAAAGATCACCAGCTGGCAATATACAGAACTAGAACATCCAGAGCCCCATGACAACAGGGAGGTTCCAGAGAAGGAACCTAATAAACACAAGCAAATACAACAGATTCCATCTCTGAAAGTAATCACATCAATAGACACCTTTCGGTGGAGAAATAGGGTATCAAGGAAGAGGTCAAAGTGATGTGGATCTGAAAGCTGCATCAAAATTGTAAGGTGAAAACCTCCAGTAAGCGCAATAAAGATGCAAGCCTCCCAAAAGAACTTAGAGATTTTGTAGAAGAGTCTCTTTACCTTTGTGTTTAATAAAATTGGTATTGGACTTCTTCAAATACCCTCTATGGTCTACTAGTCTTCCTTCTACCACCCGTCTGTACTATCCAGTATGGGATCTATAAGGTCTGCGGTACAGGAAGTATATATGTGTTTGAGGTCCTCATTACTACTTAATGGACTGGTAATAATATGGCATATTTTTATGCTTCTGCTCTGAGCACAAGAATTGCTAGCACAATTTAAATGATCCTGAGGTTTACTGCTCAACAGTGTGGGTAAGACAGACTTCAACGACAGAATGTCATCACATGGAAAGCATGCTAACTTTGCTAAAAGCAAACATCATACATGAACTTGCCAATTTACTGTCTTTTCTCCTCAGGGAATGGAGATGCAGTGGTACATTTCAAGCCAGTTCCTTCATGGACCCCATCACCAGTGTCCCAAATCTGAGATGGACGAGGCCTACAACCCTTACAGGACTTACAAAGGAGTAAGAAACAAGCCTTCTGTGCAGAGGTCTATGTGTTTTACATACAATATAATGAAAGAACAAATACATATTTTGCAAGAAAGTGATTATGCTAAACTGTATTTTTGGGGACAACTGTATCAGCCATTCATCTTTGACTGTACATATGATGTAATCCATGGATCCTATATATGAAGGTGAATATCCTGAGATCACAGAATATGAAATAAGTTTCATCATACTATTCAGTGGCAGAGCGCCAAAAAGGAGTGTGACAGATTAGCAAAGTCCCAAGTGGTAGCGTCCATCTTGTGAATGGTGCCTGCCAGCACCAGAGGGAGGAGACAGTGGCCATAAGGCAATGCATGGCCCTCCATGTAATTGTCTTTAAACTTCAGGGACTGCTTTCAAAGAGATCAAGGATTGCTGTTCCACGCCTGCCATCCCTGCACAATAAGCCACTCAGAGTGTTGCTAAAGGGCTCTTGCTTTGTACATATTGACGAGCCAGGACTTCCTACGACTCCCTTCAAATTGACATTTTCAGTGTCTGATGAGTACATCAGCTGCACCACAGAACATAGGAGGGTTTACAAACTAATAGCCTGCAAAAATAAGCATTTTCAATGCAATTGGCCTCACATTTACAAGAGTTTCAGCTATTGGTTTTGTAAATGACAATGCATTTCATTTATGTGTTGTTTTTAAAACAGATAAATAAAAGGCAATGTCATTAGCATACACCCTCACAAATGCAAGACCAATTGCATTGCAAATGTGTTTGTGCTATAAAAAAAATGTAAGCGTTAGGAGAGAGCTTGTCCTGCCAGCAGGCAGGACAAAGCTATTTGGGAAAATAGTGCTTGGAGGCTGTAATTAAAGCCTACTGAGTAAGAACACATGTAACATATGGGCCGGGATGCCCGCCACCCCTCCCAACACCAATTCCCCATGGGAGGAGACAGACACAGGTTTAAACTTTTGGAAGGCGGGGGGGCCTCACGACCCCCCCGGCCGTATTTATTAAAATATGAAACAAAATTTAAAACTTTAAAGTAAAATGTTTCATGAATCATGTACAAATTCAACTTCAATTACATTTTGATGAAGACAAGTTTTTAGGCTAACCTTAACAAATCTCTAATACAAAGGTTTCCTAGCCGAGTCTAGCATCCTGAAAATGCATAACATTTTGAATTTGTACAACCTAGCATTAAGGGCCAACGGCAAGGTCTTAACCGGTGTCAGATCCCTATTACTAACTTCCCGCCCTCACGGTGTGAGTGGTGCATGCGCAGAGGACTTTACCCTCGCAGCCAACTGTAACTTCCCTTGTCGTGGGGGCCCCCTTTCACTCGACGCCATCTTAAGGTTGTCCGAGTTCCCGTGCGAGGTATCCGTAAGAAGGACAGCGTGGACTCCCCCCCTTCCCCACACTCTCTTCCGCCAGAGCGGATATCCGGACCCCGGGAAATTCGTGGGAGGGGCATATAACCGTCTTCCCCTGGGAGGGGCCTATGGCCGTCTCCCCCTGGGTGACCCATCCATAGTCGGTGCCGCCCCCCCGTGGGAGGGGCCAATGGCCGCCTCCCCACGGGCGCTCCCATCCATAATGGGTGGCGCCCCCCCTAGGGACCTTGAAATCACCGCTTACCGATCATGACGTTACCGCCCGACCAAAAATAAATATGACAGTTGTTTTACCTACTAAGGAAAGAAAATTATGCCTAAATCTGTAACAGCTTGACAATTCACCGACTTTGACATTGCTACAAAGGGAAAAAAGTCCTAAAGCACAAACACAATCTTTATTGAATCCATTCCATTACGTTTCTACAAAGGAAAAAAGGCCTACAATCAAGTATTCAATCAAAGGCATACATTCATGATGCAAAAATTGACTGTATCTTTTTATTACATTCAAATAATCAACGAGAAAATTACTTTATTCCACAAAATTTGCAACCCAGGGGCTGGTGGGTGGGTCAAAAAAGTGCAGCTTGTTCCCTAGAGGGCTCACGAGTGACGAGTGGTGCAGCCTTCAGAGCACAGGAACAAGAGGACGCTTCGTTGGATTCCAGCGCTATTTATCCATCTGCGGGAGGGCGGGGGCCCGCCTCAGGTGTGCCCATCCGTGCACGGACTTCCGGGCGGGTGTCTAGGCCAACCTCTTCTGGGCGGGATGGGCGTGCTCCGGCTACGCCGCTTCGGGCATACCAGCTGGGACACGCCCCCCGCCCACAATGGTTTCCCGGGGGATCGGGGCACCCATCCATACGTTCGGGGGGACTGAGTGGTCTCCCCTTTCCATATGGGCCGGGATGCCCGCCACCCCTCCCAACACCAATTCCCCATGGGAGGAGACAGACACAGGTTTAAACTTTTGGAAGGCGGGGGGGCCTCACGACCCCCCCGGCCGTATTTATTAAAATATGAAACAAAATTTAAAACTTTAAATTAAAACTTTTCATGAATCATGCACAAATTCAACTTCAATTACATTTTGATGAAGACAAGTTTTTAGGCTAACCTTAACAAATCTCTAATACAAAGGTTTCCTAGCCGAGTCTTGCATCCTGAAAATGCATAACATTTTGAATTTGTACAACCTAGCATTAAGGGCCAAAGGCAAGGTCTTAACCGGTGTCAGATCCCTATTACCAACTTCCCGCCCTCACGGTGTGAGTGGCGCATGCGCAGAGGACTTTACCCTCACAGCCAACTGTAACTTCCCTTGTCGTGGGGGCCCCCTTTCACTCGACGCCATCTTAAGGTCGTCCGAGTTCCCGTGTGAGGTATCCGTAAGAAGGACAGCGTGGACTCCCCCCCTTCCCCACACTCTCTTCCGCCGGAGTGGATATCCGGCCCCCGGGAAATTCGTGGGAGGGGCCTATGGCCGTCTCCCCCTGGGCGACCCATCCGTAGTCGCTGCCGCCCCCCGTGGGAGGGGCGAATGGCCGCCTCCCGCCGGGCGCTCCCATCCATAATGGGTGGCGCCCCCCCTAGGGACCTTGAAATCACTGCTCACCGATCATGACCTTACCGCCACAGGCCGGATAGTTGAGCGACTATCTGGCCCCCCCACACCTCCTAAAGGTCATGTCTCCTCAAACCCACTAGCCATGCTATGAAGTCTCCTATGAGTAAGTCATTCCCAGCCCAGGACAGATGCACCCCATCATTCAAATAATAGCGATCCCCCCTAATACACCCATGGGGAATGCTTTGGAGATGAGCGGAGCGAAACAGTTTCTCAATCTTGTTGTTGACCCTCTTTACCGAGTGGTTCAACGCTGACATAGACAAACCCCCCCGCCATATTCTTCTGAGAATCATGTGGGACCAGGCGATCGTACACCCAGGGAGCCTCTTGGCCAACCAGCTGACTGCTGACAATATGTGCTCAACTAACACCCGTCTTCCCAGTCTCACCAAGTCATTGCCTCCCACATGCACTATGATTACAGGTGGCGGTGACCTGTGCCGCCCTAAGAGTTCCTCCACAAAATTTTGCAATCGGTCAATACAGAGGCCTCCCTTCCCATGGAAGGTCACTCTGAACCCATATTCCTCAGATGCGTGGATCGCGTCACCTGCCTTGAATATGTCCCCGGCACGTCTCACGTATGAGTGGCCCACGACCCAGACCACTTGATCTCCATTCGGTGATCCCTTCCCGCTGGTCAGCTGGTGTTAGGCCGATCCCAATTTCCGCCCCGCGTTACAGGCTTGCGAAACTGTAATCCAAACAAAAGACAACAAGCGTGAGTGCATTTCATCAGTCTTTTACAACATGTGCAGGCGCACATACCTCTTGAAACAATTCGAGGACCAACGGCCTAACTGCTTCACCTCCTCTGTCTGCAGACCCCGAGCCGTAGCCTCTGTAGCGGCCCCTATTCTGAATGAGTGGGTCCCAAAATCACACGGGTTCAAGCCCGCCACTGCAATCGTAATTGCCAGCACCCACCGAAATTGAAATCTTGTCAACGGGGTGCCGTCCTCGTGTCTAAGCAGGGCCCCCCCCCATGTTGTCAACCTCTGTTTCATGTAGGCCTCCAAATGCCGTACCGGACAACCGGGGTTCCCCCGAGCGCGCTGCAGCACCACACTACTCCCCAACGCCTCCTGGTCTGTTTTTGACCTGGCTATCGAGATCAGCAGAGAATCGCCCCTTACTTGGACGTGATCCCTGCGTAGACCTCCCCCCACATCCTTGTTATTCCTTGCCACTAGTTCACTTACCCGCATGGCCCCATAGAATGCCAATGCAAAAGCTGCTCGGAACAGTATTACATTACTGGGCGAGGAGCATGTCTCATCCAGCTTCGCTAGTAATGTGGACAATCTGCCCAACCCAATCGGGTGCCTTTTATCCTGTCTGCGACCCTCTAGGCGCTGCCAGCCGCGGAGAGCGTTCCTGACTAAGAAGGAGTTCGTCGGGTCCCGTATCCCGTGGAGCTGTGCCATAAATGATATGGCAGCCTTATACCTGTTGGGGGTTGCTGCCGACCGGCCTTCCTTATGAAGTGCCACCAGAAATTGGAGCAAGGACTCTTCCCGCCCCCAGCTATGCCCCCCTACCGGCCCTAAAAAGGCGCAGTATGAACGGAACGCTCCTTCATAAGCTTTCCTCGTCCTGGGCGCTAAACTGGCTGCCACGAGGTCTTGTAGTCCGGGGCACCGATCTGCCATAGTGCTTCGGGGAAAGGTGCCGCCACTAGTTCCGCTGTGGGTAGATAACCCCTGAAAGCCTGCATGTTTGAACGAGAGAGTGCATCAGCTGCATTATTCAGTACACCCGGCACATGCCTTGCCCTGAATTGTACATTCAATCTCATGCATCGCAATACAATTTCTTTCAACAGTCTTAAGATCCATTTGCAGCGTGCAGCCTGGTGATTAATGCACTCGACCACTGTCATGTTATCTGACCAAAACACCACTGAGCGGTCCTTAAAGTCTTCTGGCCATGCCATCAGAGCCACCCAAATGGGGAATAGCTCCAAGAATCCTATGTTACCTGTTAGGCCGCTTGTGTGCCACCACGCTGGCCATGTTTGTGCCGACCAGCGGTTTCCAAAGATTGCGCCAAATCCCGCGCTCCCCGCCGAGTCGGTCCACAATCCTAGCTCGTCCGACGAGGCTGGGGGTTTGTTCCACACCACTCGACCGTTGAAATCCGCCAGAAATGCCAACCAAATGAGCATGTCCTGGCGAACCTCAGCCGACAGTCCAGTGCAGTGGTGTCCTTCTTTAAGGCCCACCATAGCCTGTGCTATGGAACGAGAGAAAGGGCGAGCCATCGGCATCACTCTTAAGGCAAAATTAAGCTGACCCACTGTCTGATGCAACTGGTGTAGGGTCACCTTTTCTTTTCGGAGACATTGTACCAAGGAAGCCCTAAACTTGGCCACCTTCTCAACCGGCAGACGGAAACACCCCTCCTCCGAGTCTAGTTCAATACCCAGAAACTCGAGTGAGGTAGATGGCCCCACCGTCTTACCTGGCGCCAATGGGACCCCAAAACCCCGCATGAGCGTGCGGAAGTCCTGCAACGCCTGCGCACAGACCTGAGTGCCCGCTGGGCCCAGAAAGAGGAAATCATCCAAATAGTGCATCACCTGTCTATGCCCTGTGGCCTCGGTGAACACCCATTCCAAAAAGGAGCTAAACATTTCAAAATAGGCACATGAAATCGAACAACCCATGGGCATGCATTTATCCATGTAGAATTTCCCCTGAAACGTGAATCCCAGCAGGCGCTGGTCCTGGGGGTGTACCGGGAGTAACCTGAATGCAGATTCAATGTCTGCTTTAGCTAACAATGCACCGGGGCCCAGGCGATTCAACAGTACGACTGCGTCATCGAACGATGCATACTTCACTGAACATACCTCGGGGTCAATAGCTTCATTTACTGAGCCCCCCCTAGGGGGCGATAGATTGTGGATGAGTCTATACTCCCCCGGGTCTTTCTTCTGAACCACTCCTAAAGGAGAACACACAAATTCCGCAACTGGTGGGCCGCCAAATGGACCTGCCACTCGCCCCAAGCTAACTTCTTTCGCTATCTTTTTGGCGGCCACCGCAGGGTTGTGTTGAATAGACAGCTGGTTATTACAGGAAGGGCTCCGCCGAAAATTGCCCGCCGGGATCCTGAAGCCATATAAAAAAACATCCCTCAAAGTCCCGGCGGACACATGATCAGGGTATCGGTTCAGTCAAGGGGTCAAAGCCAAGATATCAACGGGCGAAGATGTTTGCTTCCGAGGCACCGAATCAATCCTGCTTGGATCCCCCCTTTCCTCCCACGCCATTGGCTTTAGACCGGCAACTGGTTTCCGGGTGTGAGGAATTCCCACAGCCCGAACATGCGTGCCGGAACCTACACGTTCCCTGAGGCCTGTTACAGGTTCCTTTGTTAAATCCCCAACAAACCCCTCGCTTGCCTCCATTCCCGCCAGACCTGGGCTGGGAATCCCTCCCGGCGCTCGCCCGAAAGGGCTGTGACGGCTTCTGATGGAATGCCCCAGAGCCACTCGTGCTTGGCACCGAAGTACCCGCCGGTCCCGGCAAGAGCTGAGCATGCCATGACACTGTATCCAAACAATCCCATGTCAAGGCCTGATTAAACTCCTTTGCTTTTCTAAAGGCAACATCATAACCCTTCCATTCATTTCCCCCATACATCGCATGGAAATTCATGATCCTGTTCTGATAATATGCCAGGTCAGTCAACACTTCTGGTTTACGCTCTCCGATAATTGCCGTGAAGATAGAAACGGCCCTGACCCAGTTCACCATGGTCTCATCGACCCTGAATTCCGCCATCTTGGCCCACCATACGCTGGGGTGCCATAGATCTTTCTGGGTCTTTGCATATTCTAACTCACGATGGTCAGTCAAAAGCGAAAACATGTTAATATATTTGTCTCCCCACACCATTTCTTTTGTAACCATGGGAATATGTTGCGATAAACTTTCCCGCCTTGAGGGTACTGGGCCCTCCCAGACCAATGGCAACGCTCTCTTACCGACTTCAGCCAAACTCCCAGCTGTGTCCGTTGTCTTCTCCCAACCGTCAGCCGTGACCCCCGTCGCCATCTGAAGGGAAATAGAAGGTACATTCGCTGTCCCGGCTCCCTTGACTGCCGCAACTGCTCAATAATTAATCTGGCCTCTTCCGCCGGGTCTCCCGCAGCCGCTGATCCCCTTGCTCCCTTCTTTAGCCAGGGTAATACCGCTGCTAACTGAAGTGCTAATTCTGGGGGCATCTGGTCACCCCCCAGTGGCGTGATCACCACGGGAATTGGCAAACCCCCATCCGGTCCTGGTACCGGGCTGGCCGCCGGCGCGACGGGAATGTCCGCGCCGGGACTCCGTGCAGTTACTACTGGGACTGGGACCTCACTAGGACCTGCCCTCCCCTTCCTTTTCTTACCCTTATCCCCCGGGGTGACGTTCGGCAAGGCCGATCCTATGACCCTTTTAGGCCGCCCCGAGGGGGCATTCTGGGCCTCCACCTGTTTCCTGATGGCCGCTAAGCCACGACCGAGCCGGTCACCTTTACCCAACTTTCGGTCCATCACCGCCACTTGGTTCACCAACGTGCGCAGCATCCTTTCCATCTCGGAGCTCTTTCCAGATTTCTTGCCAGGCATGACTTCGATCACTCCGTCCGACTTGACTCGCAAAGGTGACTCGATCTTCCACACGCCTCATACTGAAAGAGAAAGACAAAGATTACAAGTTCTCAAAAAAGTGCAGCTTGTTCCCCAGAGGGCTCACGAGCGACGAGTGGTGCAGCCTTCAGAGCACAGTAACAAGAGGAAGCTTCGTTGGATTCCCGCGCTATTTATCCATCTGCGGGAGGGCGGGGGCCCGCCTCAGGTGCGCCCATCCGTGCACGGACTTCCGGGCGGGTGTCTAGGCCAACCTCTTCTGGGCGGGAGGGGCATGCTCCGGCTATGCCGCTTCAGGCATACCAGCCGGGACACGCCCCCTGCCCACAATGGTTTCCCGGGGGATCGGGGCACCCATCCATACGTTCGGGGGGACCGAGTGGTCTCCCCTTTCCAGAGGGTTTCTCCATGGGAGATTACAAAATGAGTCAAGGAGGGACTACTAAGCCTATTAACCAATGAACAGCCACAGTTTACAGTGGACAGTGGCACAAGCCAATGAAAAATATGGGCGGAGAGTGGGCGGAGCGTCAAGTCGCTACCTGAATACAGCATGCCTCGCAGAGCATCCCATATGCTGCCCAGGCTTGAACCTAAACACATAGACTGGTTTGTGTCCTGGGTTTAGTAGACCAGGTGCATAATTAGATTGGGCAGTTTTTATTCTCTCTCACATTCAACTGGATAGGGAATCCCCTCCCTTTTCTTCTTCTGTTTTTCATCTCCCCTCAAAACATCTTTTCGTTGAAGTTTCTTTCTTATTGTCACATATGTCTTACTCTCATTTACAGTGTCGGGCCAGGTCCGCCCTCTGTTTCAAAATTATGTTTGACTCATCTTTTGCCCATACCCACAAACAAGAAAAAATAATTGACCACAGAAGTCATCCAGCAGTAAGCTCAAACATGAATCTGTGTCAAATATAGGAAGAGACTTTAGTGGAAATGATAAGTGAAACATGAGATGGGCAATGCTTTGCCTGCTTCTACCAGTTAACGGAAAGAAAACAGAATGTGTTTTTGAGGGGATTTTTCATCCTATTCCTTGCAGATCAAAAAGGAGTTAAAGATATGTTCTTTGTTATGCAGGGCTTTCAGTTGCCCATCTCCTGGGGTGAGTCCCCCTCAATGATTTGGAAGGGGACGAGAAATAAAGACATAGTGGTAATGGTTTCCTCAATTCATTGTCATGGCAAAAATTGGACAATTTGAAATGAGGCGAATATCAATCAAACCATACGCGTCGGTACTAGGATCTGTATAAAACACATTTAAAATGTACTCAAATCTACACCTATTGTGTCAAATCTGCTGGTGATCCCTAGACTGGAGAAGAAAATAAACAGAGCAGAACACAAAAAAGGCTACCACAGTATATGAGCTACCTTTAAGCAGGGTAAATAGGCAGAATGGCAAATAGGTGATTAAGTCACATTATCTATATTGATGCAGCCTGCTTTTGAAAAATATTACAATTGGGTTAGAAATTGTTGGAACAGTTGCGTTTTGAGGTGTCTCCACAAAGTAGCAAGAGGGGTGAGCTTTCTAAGATTTACAGGTAGAGAGTTTTATGTGGTAACACCTGTTCCGGAGAAAGATTGTTTTCTTGCTAGTGAAGACTTAAATTTGTGAACTCTAGCATCAAAGAGCCTTTGCTTCTCAGGCATTTGGTTCCTCTTGAGATGGTTACCTGTTCCGCTAGATATGGAGGACAGTTTTCATGTACGGCTTTATAGACACAGAGCTTGAAACATAGCCTGGCTTCAATGGGAAGCCAATGTAGATCAATAGTAGTTGCAGTAATGCAGTCACATTTTTGGTTTGCGTTATGAGCTAAACTTGTCACTGAGTGAAAGATAGCTTTGATTGGGGCAACATGTGGCGGGGGAATTCCAGCTAGTAAGCAGTTTCCAAAATCCAGCCTGGATATGACAAAAGCCTGCACTGTTGTCTTGAGGGAGCTGGAAGGGTTTAGGTGACATATCTTCTTCATAATAGGTAGAGGAAATGTTGCTGCTTTGGCAATCTTGTTAATGGTGGGATAAATGAGAGTGAATGTTCAGTGGGGAGTCTTAATGATTTAACTGATGGCGCAGGAGCAGCAGCGGGGCCACTGAGGTTAAGATAGTTCCAAATGCTAACAAGGATAAGAGAGGGAATTTGCTTTGCTCTCGATTCAAGAGCAGAAGTTTGCCTTTCAGCCAGTATTGGTGTCAGTGGCGTAGCTAGCCCTTTGTGCGCCTGTGGCGGTTTCTGTGTTTGCTGCCCTGCAGTAGCATTGAAGACCAGGTGGGATGGAGGGCAGTCCCAGACTGGCTGTAGCGAGCACCGGGCAATCTCCCGGTGCGCCGCAGGGGTGGGGGACGATTTTGTTACAGGGCCGTTTTAGCTGCAAAATCGGCCGAAAACCGGCCCTGGCAAAGAGCTGGGCGGCAACCGCAACCCCTGGGGTGGGTGGGGAAGGCAGGCGAGCACTTTGCCGGGGCCGGTTTTGATTCCCAGTCCGGCCCTGATAGAGGGAGGGTGCTGGCGAGGTTCAGCCCAGATTGCCGCCCGATGACTGCCGCTTTGGGAGGGAGTTGATTGCCACCCCGAGACAGCGGGTAAAAGCGGGAGGTGGCCGCTGCCCCCAAAACTGATGCCGCTTGGGGGGACTGCCCCCAGCTTCCCCCTTGCTACACCACTGATTGGTGCAGAGAGAGGCATGTTGTCAGGGTGTCGATGACATGAATATTTGATGTCTTTCAGTACAGTTGGGGTTCATCAGCGTAATGGTTTACACCAGAGTCTCTCATTACAAAACTTAACTTACTAAAACTAGTATTTGGTGCAAATAGCATGTGATTCCATTACAACTAAATTAAAGTGCTGCAGTATGGGCGCATCAATTTAAAATGTGAATACACATTGGGTGATAGATGTATGAATTTTATTAACTATGACATGAACTGGGTCTAGTAGTGGAAAACAAACTTATTATTAATGGACAGCGTAATTCAGTAGTAAAAGTAAAATCAAGCACTTGCAAAGCCATTGTTCTAACCTTTCTGTGGCATTGTCAGGGCTTTAAGTGGGAAAAAAACTGGGGGTGCTCTAAAAGGGGCGTGGTAAATCTCTTAAAGGGGTGTGGTCTATCCGAGTCGGGCGTGGTCTAAATCAAGATAACTAGCACTGCTGCACACAGGATCCCTTCAATCCCCCGGTGACTTTCTCCCAACTAAAACTGTGCAGTTTTTCTGCTCGACCTTTCAGGTTGAAAGCCGGGGCTATCAAGGGCAGCCAAGTATAAACAACATTATTTTTGTGCCCGTATCACATCCACACACTCCTTTCACTCGCCCCCCCCCCCCCCCCTCTTCTCTCTGTGTTTTGTCTTCCTCTCTTTCTGTTGGAATGAAGGTCCTCTACTGTGAACTTAACCTCTAGAATATTTTCTGGCTGACCCTCTAATCTCCATATTTGGTCATTTGATTGAACCAAAACGGGTTAAAAGGCATTTTGGTGACCAGTTTTGTTTTTAGGTTTACATTTTATTTTTGTGAATCACACAAACAGCATCTAACAAATGCAAATATCCTCAATATGGAAAAGCCGCCATACAGTAGTATCTCACCCAGGAATTATGTTTCAGCTTTTTATTTTATCTTCATTAGTTTATTTTTGCAATTTTATACAGTGCAGACTTGACCCAAAGGCATTGACGCAGGAAAGTAAGAAGTACCCTTTGGATACTAGACATCACAGAGTCAAAGATCAGCATTACGGAACTAAAAGTAACAAACAATTTGTTGCAGCGTAGACAGTCCCTTGCCAGGAGGCACTTGGCTTTCAATCACAACGCACGCATAAAAAATAAAGATGCAAGTTTGTAACTGGAATCTACACGTTATACAAGCTCAAATTAAAAAACGATTTTAATCAAACCGTGGGGTTAACCCACTGCACTTACAGATCAAGGATGGGGCTCCACAGGTAAAAAATGGTGAAACTAATTTCCCCGACCTCTCCAATTCAAAACACGGCGCCAATTCATTAAGTGAAGGTTGTGTAGGTCCTGCTGGAGCAAGCTGCCTGGGGCAGAGGCGCAATTAGAGCCACATTTCGGGGGGGGCGGGGGGGGGCTAATAAAAAAAATTGGGGGGGGGTGAATCTTTAATCAATGGGCAGAGTGGAGCTGCAGGGGCTCTTAGAAGGGGTGAAACAACAGCAAGGCCTCATTAACAGGCACGTTGTCTTAAAGACCTGTGAAGTGCTGGGGTGCGGCTGTGTGGCTGTCTCAGGCATGCTGACACACACGAGGGGGGGGATAGTGGGGGGGGGGCTGCCGCTGAAGCCCTTTAAGTCCAATGGGTGTTGCACGCCTGGCTGGGGTCCTCTGCCTCTTCAGTTTTTCATCGTCCCAGGCTGGAACCACGTCATGCCGTGACCACTTCTCAGTGAGGAAACTGAGCTCTCACTGCAGTAGCATAGGTTCAGAGATCGCGTTCTGGCCCCCTTAGCTGTAAATTCTTCTCCCAAAATGTCACAGACACGTTACCTAAAAGAAAATGGTAAAACATTACAGCAGCAACCGCCAGGGCTTTAAGTGGGCAGAGTCTGAGCACCGGCAGTTTTTTGGGGGGCCCTCGAAACGGGTCTGAAAAAAAAAATGAAGAAAGGACTACCTTTGCCAGCCGCGAAATAGAGCCCGATAGAGACACGTTTCGAGGGCTCCCCAAAAAAACTGCCGGTGCTCAGACCCGGACAGACCCGGCCCACTTAAAGCCCTGGGTATTGTACAAACTGATCCTGAATGTGCTTGAAGAAACAAGCGTTAAGGTTTCAAGTATTATGAGGGCCATACAATACATGTGTACAGTATACATGGCAATCACAGAATAGACATGCTGTGTGGAGTCACAGTATGCGCTTAATGCATAGCAGTTACATCGTTCATACAGAACATGGTTTTATGCCAGCTGTTCTTAAGAATTTGACTTCTGGGGACCCCAGTGAATCATTCCTGGAAGCTGAGGTCGTCTGCCTTAACAATGTCTATGATTTGAGCCTCAAAATAATAAAGAAATAATACACAAACAAGTATATTTTAAAACAAATTCACAAATTATGAAATATTTTATTTTATTCAAAAACAAAAAATATACAACAATTTAATTCTAATGGGAAGGCTGGGTCTTTCCAAAATGCAGTTTTATTTCTAAAAGATGAGGTGACATACTATGTTGCTTGCATAACACTTTGGGCCAGATGTATCAGGCCTTTTGCGACTCGCAAAGGCCGAAATTCGCAGAATTTCGGCCTTTGCGAATCGCAAACGGCCTTTTTGCATGTTTTGGAATGCATGAAAAAATCGCAATTTAAGGAATCGGAAAACATTGCGATTCCTTATTTTGCCATAGCATTTAAGGAATCGCAATTTTTGCGATTCTTTAAATGCTATGTATGTAGCAATTTTAATTTGCGAATTTTGGTTAAGAAATCGCAAATTACCACCAACTTGTTGTTGATGGTAATTTGCGAATTCTTTAAAAAAAGCAAAAATTGTCATTTGTTAAGGTGGCATGTGACGCACACATATGCCCATAGGGCATGTATGTGCGCCATATGCACACACATGTACATTTCAGGGGTGCAGCAGGGTGTCTTTGAGACACCCCTGCACCCTTGAAATAATTCTCAAATTGCGATTAGCAAATTGCAAATTTGCAATTTGAGAATTACTTCACAATCATACCTATGGGCCTCCTGGCCCATAGGAATGCATTGGAAATTATTCCTTATTTGCGAATTCGCAAAATGCGAATTCGCAAATAAAGAATATTAAGGAATCGCTAAAAAATCGCGATTTTTTACTTACATTCCATTTTGCGAATTCTAAATAGCGATTAGCAAAAAATCGCTATTTAGAATTCGCAAATTGTAATCTTGATACATCTGCCCCTTTGTCTTTTTTGCCCCAAATGTATGCTCTATATTTGTCGGCGCAAACCATTGGTTCATTTAAGGCCCCTAAACGTCCATACTAGATTTTGTTTGCTTTACTTGTGCTGCTCCCTCAAATCAAGATAATGGTGCAATTTGATTTTTATTCTCCATTTTGAAAATCCGTTAACATTTAAAGAGAGTTTTCATTTTTTAACTCTTAGTTTTGCGTATTTATATATCTATATTAATCTGCTAATATTATTTAATTATCTAAACTGTTGCGGATCATCTAAGTACACATTGACCCTAAGCGGTCTTCAGAAGACTGCAGTTGTAGATTGCATGTTATGTTACTCATGCATACACATGTCGATTAGTCACTCAGTCAAAAATAGTTTATTAGTTAATAAAAACCATAAACATGAAGACATACATACATTTATCAAAAGCGGTAAAAGAATGTTAAGAAATCCCTGATAGGGGCACAGGCTAAAATACTAAGTACCAAAATTCCAGATGTTGCGATATCGATATGCCGAGATCCGTTATCATCAGGCTTCAGGCAATTGGTTCATTGTTTTTTTGGCTGCGACAGATGGTATCAAAGGTTTCTCGGTTTTACACATGATGTGCACTAATGCAACTCAGCAGACAAACCTGCATCATTTCCTGGCTTGGGTTGGTCAACTCTGCTGAAAAGGAACTTTGATCTTATCAGGTTCTTGAAAAATGTCAAAAAATTGCACCAGCTGAATGTTCAAAATGAGATTTGATATTTTTTAAGTACTCTCTAACTGCCAACCTGCAAGTTCTTGTTCCCAGGGAGATGAATTCCTTGCGTAGAAGCAGGGCCAGCTTTGGCATTGGTGGTGCCCGGTGCGACAATCATTTTTGGCGCCCCCACTCCCACGACCGCCTCCTGGATTCTCTCACTACCACCAGGCAAATGTGCCCCTCATCTCTCCAATCATAAGTTATTACTAAACACAGCGCCCTCCTTGAGGTCAGCCCCCCCTCCAAAGGTCAGCGCACAGTGCAGCCGCACCAGTCGCACTGCCATAAAGCCGGCCCTGCGTAGAAGGGCCATTTGCTGAAGGAGTAGGTGTGGGCTAAGCCAGAAATGAAATTCTTAATATACTCTGTCTGCATATATTATCAAAGGTCAACACATACAATTCATAGCGTGCGCTATACAGTATACATTCTGTATTGCCGCTGTGCGCAGGATGTGGATAGACACATGAAGTGTATTACATGCCTGCTAGGAGCAGTTTGTGCCTTGTATTGCACTTCTGTGACATGGGCAGTATATGTACAGCTGAGGTCTGCGCAGTGTTTAATTTGAGCTGCGGGTTTTGGTGCTCCTCACCGCCACTTAATTGGTTCCCTGAGCTCAGCACCTGCATTTAATTGTCAACACTGCACTTATGACAGTCTGTCACATGGTGGCGCAGCTCATCCAATTAAGAGATGAGCATAAAAACGTGTGTTTATGAATACAATACACACAAAAAATACCAATAGTTGCCTCCCCAGCTATTCCTTCAGCCTTGGGGAGCTGGAATAATCTGAACTGTCACACTTGCAGGTGAGAGAGATGGTTAGTAGTTGTTTTCGCAGCGATGACAGGTACAATGGGTGGTGAAAGCTGCTGTGGCCTCCTGGTCAGAGCCCAGTCACTTATTATTTTTCAAATTAAGGATTGGGTCTGTGTGCAGAAATGAGATGCAGTGGGTAAGGAGTGCATGTGTGCACAGTGCTTTTCTAAGTGGAGGGTAGCCACAGCTCTGTTTCACAGGCCCTGAGCTCCTAGAGGAATATGAAGTCAAATACCAACAGTGAAGCCCTAACCTCTTTCCTTGTGATCAGTGGCGGCTCCTCCACAATGGAGGAGGAGTGTTGCCTCATTACTGACTCAGTGCAAGTAAATGAAAAATGTCATTGTTTAATTTTTCATTTTCAGGCTCTGAGCTAGCTTCTGAAGGTAGGGGCGGGGCATTGGGAAGAGGAGTGGATATGCACTCCACTCCCTAAGTGCGCAAATGTATTTTGGCCAGCCGACTCAGGCCGACTAAAACACACATGCGCACTTAGGTTTTCTCCAGCCCAGCTGCATTCAGCATCAGGGCTGGAGAAACCCCACGCACTCCCTGGTCTGAGCTGGGCGTCTTTCCTGCCCGCTCAGGCCAATCCCTATGCTGCTCTCACGTGAGAGCAGCGGGGGAATTGCAGGGACTCTTTCACGTGGCCCCAGTGCTTGCTGGAACCAGGAAGGACTGGGCCAAGCGACGGGTCAGCTCCAGGTACGTTTTTATTTTAAATGTATTTTTTATAATACCCCAGTGCGCTTGCCCTACTGCGCTTCCCCATGCCCCCTCCATCCGCCCCGCCAACTCTTTATTGTGGCGGCCGCGGCTGCTTGTGATGCAGCTAATGTAGTAACGCCACTAGGTGGCTCCATATCCTGTATGTTTCTCTTTTCCCAGTGTGTATGCTTTCTTAAGTACAAGCTGCAACTTAGATCAGACACCAAAGAGGAGAGAGAGTGAGAAAAAGGAAGAGAGAGAGTGTGTGTGTGTGTGTGCACACGTGTGTGTGTGCGTGTGTGTGTAAATGTAGTTTGTGTTTTGTCCCTCCGTGAAGGGCTAAAGGTGTGCAAGGGATCTGCACCCTGGACAACAGACTCTGCTTATGATTGCAAGTCAATACACTTACGGCGTGTTGGGGGCTTCCATTGTATTTCCTTTGCTTGGAACTATGTGTACACAAAGTCTATTGTTTTATCTGTCAGTGTGCTGACATTATATATATTCCGTGCATTATTGAGAATTAATAAGTGCTGTGTATATATGTGTATTCAGTGAGCACGTGCTTTGTGACTATGCAAATGGCTATGTATTATAATAAGCTGTGTATTGTGCTTGCATGATTTGTACACAACAAGATGAAAACCCTGTGCAGAGCATGTTTGGGAATGCATTCTGTAGGGTGTACCTAATTGTGAGTAGTCTGTGAACATCACAGGTAATGCATTTTGTGCATCCTACGCTGTCCATGTTTCAGTTGTTTCTGTGACAGCCTAACCGTTTGTATTTGCAGCGTGCTATGCGCACTTTCACTTCAACAATGGCTGAGCTTGTGTGCCAAATGATTGTTCTTGGCATTCCTCACATACATTTTGTGTGTTTTTGCCCACAATACATAAGGACATTTCTTGAGTTAGATAGAAGTGCACATTTTGCTCTCAATCGCTATGGAGGCTGGGCTTGAATGCTGTCTAGAAGGGGTCAGATGTCTGTATACACACTATATAGTAGGACTGGTAATGCATTTCTTGGTGCGTGAAAGATCCCAACACTGATTTCCAGTTTTCCCTTTCTTGCGACAGTCTAGCAATATAAATGCCAATGTATTTTACCTAGCCACGTTGCAGTATCATATGTGCCCAAAAGAGGTGCCATAGGCCCTCCTTTGGCCACATATGTTACTGCACCCTGCAACATTGCTAGGTAAACAAGCATTGGCGTAGCCAATAGGTCTCGCCTTTGGGACCTTATAAGTGTTTAGCCATGCAACACTTGATGTTGTTGCACCAAGGATATTGTGCTGGATAACTAAACACTTATAAGGTCCCAAAGGCGAGACCTATTGGCTATGCCAATGGGAGTGTTAACTTTTTGCCCAAACCTCAGGCATTGTGTGATTTGTGCTTAACACTGGAGAAGTATATCCTCTGTTAAGCCAAAATGTGACTTGGAGTGGTACAAAACCACCTAGACAGATTTCTGACTTATTAAATAAATGCTCCTAAACTCCGCACTTAGTTGGCGTTGGCTGTAAGTTACCTTGCTGATACACTTATACCATGCAAACAACTTGCAATCATGTATTACTACAAAGTGTAATTATTTCATCCCAGTTGTGAATTATTTGTGTACAGTTCATTTGCTGACTGAAATGGTTACATTATCCGACAACTACCTAAAGTTTGTGACCAAGAGCCCTGAAAGCAGTGATAGCTCTCAGTATGAAAAAAGTTGCGAAAAGCGTTTCTGCAAAAGAGCAGATTTTGCACAGAGGAGGTTGTGCAAAAAAGGTTTTGCACAGAGAAGACCATGCAAAACCTACTTTTCGTTGAGGAGGGCAAAGCCGATTCTGGTGGTCAGTGGACTACGCATCCCTTCTGGAATGTCTCTTTCACTCCATGGTCACAGGTTCGAGTCCCGTGCTTTCTCCCTCCCGTAGCCCTTAAAATGTGATCAATTGATGGATGACACTAAACACCAGCCTTCAGCTCCAACTTGTGTGTCATTATGAACATGTGCTTCACAAATACACCGCTAATGTTTCAAAAGTTTCTATGGGACAAATTTGTCCCCAAGCTTTTTTTGCAGGAATTTTTGCTGGTATCGAAGATTTGCTAACCGGGGAAGATGTTTAGTTCCACAATACTACCTCTGCGTTTAAATTGCATTTATATAGCGATTACCCCTGACAAGGCGTCGAGGCGCTTTATGGCAAGTAGCTCGGGACCTGAGAGCCCAGAGTTAGTGGTCAGTCCATTCGTTTTTTTGTAGGTTAGTTTTGCATGCTCACCCCATGCATTCACGCCAGTTTCTTTGTGGTACATTTTTGCGACATTATCACTTCTCACCACATTTCTGTCCATAAAGCTGTTTGGTATATGGCAGACTTGCCTTACGTCAGCGGTGGGCTGAGGCGCTAATATTCCCACATTTTCTGTGTTCTGGCATTTTATTCTCAATACAAGATCTCCTTTCATGAACTAACGTGGAAACTGCTGGTGCAAGGCGAAGGGAAAAACATTGGAATTAAACATTTCTTCTGGTTGCGCTGAGAGTAAATAATTATTATCTCCCAAGATGCAGGACTCTCCAAGAAAGAAGTAAGCCCACCCCTAGCTGTTCTTTGATGTGCTCTGAAGTTTTCTGTCTGTGGTAGTGGATCACCTGAACACCCAGACGGCCAGATAGCAGGCAGACAGTCGTGCAGCTGGGAGTAGAGGCCACCCCCGGATAGCGAGCAGCCTTGAAGGACCCTCTGCTTTCAGTTTATTCTTAAGCACGCCCACGCAAATCTCAGACGAGAGCAGCTTCTTAGCGAAGTATGCCAATAATTAATGACTCCAAGGCTTTCTGTGAGGAAACAGAGTATGCATTAAAATCCTTAAACACATGTTTAAAGAAAGATGTTTAGGAAATACAAAACGGGAAAAAAACACAGAAATCATTCCAGATCGCTGGGCTTTCACTATCCTTTCCAAATGTTCCAATTTGCAGGCCTTCAAATGAAAGCAGCAGATGTAAACAAACATTAACAAGGCAAGCAATGTGCTGCCTATCATGCAACAAGCATTCAGGTAGTAGGTCAGTCTTGCATTTTGAGCCCAGACTTAAATGCATTGAAAAACAAGCAAGGAGGTGGTGCGTGCGGGCATGCGCCTCGCGCTAAAAGGGCTGCGCAGCCGTGAAAGTGATGCGGCTGTGAAAGCGAAAGTAATCGCGAGTGTACCTGCGAGCCATGTGGCCACGCCGCCAAAGTGAAAGTGATCGTGAAAGGTACCCTTGAGCGATGCGCTTGAGCTATGCCCTTAATGAGGAAAAGATAGGAATGCCAGATGGCGGCTGCTCGCGTGCACGGCAGCGTAACCGCAAGCTTGAGGCCAGCTAAAGCCTTTGGTAGCACTTTGAAAGCCTACTTACTAAATGTCTAGCAGAGCAATGCATGTGCTGGCTCAGGCGAGACCTAAAAACATTGGCATTTATAATGCCAATAACTCCAACTCCCAACAAATGCGAGACCTATTGCATTTGCGATGCTTGTTGTTTTTATGGCAAGGGGATATTAAGTGATTTGCACAGGATTTCAATCCGATGTTGGGATTTGACCTCCCCATGCCATAAAAACAATAACGATTCAGAAAAGGGGGTGGTGATGGACAGAGTATCTGAATTAAGCAGAACACTCATACCCAGTCAACAGATCAGGGCTTGATCCATCACCGTTTTTTAGCTCACTGCACCATCCCAGCTCAGAACCTGGCTACATGCAAATTAGTCTGTCCCTGGCCCAGTGCATCATGGGAACAGGGCAGACCAAACTACCAAGCCAATTCTTTTACTGGAAAGGAAACAAGCTTCCGGGGACCGGTTTCTGGCATTACAGCCGTCTTCGGCCCGGCTTGCTTGAATCCTGATGGTGCAGTGAGCAAGGGACTCATGTCTGAGCATACCCTGAGCATAAAAACAATAAAGCATACTTTCATAGAAAACGTACTTCTCATGTAAAGTGCTTTATTCTGCTGGGTTAAGTTCACGCCATCTAAAACTAAAAAAAAAAACACATGTGACTCAAACTTGACCAAAGGGCGGTAGGCGCTCTGACAGTTAATAGTAGTTTATTCTAGTGCTGGGATGCAGCTGCAGTCTTACACTAACTGACAAGCGGCAGTCTGAATGTCGGGAGCTCTTACCTTTAGACCACATTCCTGATGGGATTCCAATTAGAATGTAGGGCTGCAGGCAGCAGCAACCCGCACCCGAATACATTGACTATTGACTGTCAGAGCGGCTCATAGACACTCTTCACTCAAGCCTCGCTCTCAGCAGCACTTGCACTGCATATACCTCAGAGTCTGAGCCCAGGTGCCCCTCGAGTACTGGTACTCTTATAGCACAAGGAGAAGGTCCGGTACTCAAGGGGAGAACACTGAGAAGTAGATACTCAGTACTGGTGAGTGCTGGCCCATTTAAAGCACTGCCCCAAACACAATGAGTGTAGGCATCCCTAATCCCTCCTTATTTATGGGCTTTTTTTCTGAATGGGCCCAAAGTGTTTCTTAATATTCCGCAGCAGGTGCTGCCGAACACCAAGCACTGCCTTGTAATGAGTCCCTCTGGGGCATCCCTCTTTCTCCTTCTACACTATCCCCCAGATGCATCAACAACCCAATTTGCGAATCCTTAATAGTGAAAAATACCAATTCGCTATTAAGGTATTGCAAAATGGAATGCATCAAGAAATCACTTAAAAAATAGCGATTTCTTAGAATTCCTTAATTGCGACTCGCAAATTGTGAGTCGCAATTAAGTAATACCTCCCAATTCATTCCTATGGGCCTAGAGGCGCATAGGAATGAATGGGAAGACAATCTCAATTTGTGAATCGCAATTAGCGATTCGCAAATTGAGATTGCGATTTCAAGGGTGCAGGGGTGTCCAAAGGACACCCTGTTGCACCCCTGAAATTGATATGTGCACATATGGTACGCACAGACATGCCCTTAGGGCATGTGTGTGCGCAACATGAAACTTTGAAAAATGCACTTTAGTGCATTTTTCAAAGTTTTTGCAAATTACCATTGAGTGGTACTTCATGGTATTTTGCGGGCCCTATTAGCGATTTCGCTATTTTAAAAACTTTCATGCATTGCATTTAAGGAATCTCAATATGAGATTCCTTAAATGCAATTAATCGCAATTTAGTGATTTCTCAAATTTCCCAAATGCAAAAATACCGCTCGCATCTGCCCCTTTCCGAGCGGATTTTTGTTTGATGAATCGGGGCCTTACTCTCCTGTTAGCTCGCTCTTGCAGGTTCTTTCTCATACTTGCTTTCTCTCTGTGTCATTTCTTTATATCTTTCTCTTCCTCCTCCTTTCCCCCATTTCTTTCTCTCTCTTGCTCACAGGCGATGATAAAAATAAGCCCCTGTCCCCAAAACCGAGGCCAGAGCCGACCTTCTTCAACTACAGGTGCAAATTAAGCACTGCTTTCAGATTCAGTACCGGCCAGAGTACCCAAAAAAAGGAACACCCGCCTCTTTGACTTATGAATGGAGAGGGACGTGATTGGCACTTATTTCCAGCCATTGAGCGGAAGTGCAGTAACCGGAAGCATGGTGCAGAGGAGTCACTAGGAGTGATGCCACTAAGAGGCGGACAGCTGCATTCATGGTGACTCCATGAGGCGTAGTCCAAGGCACGCCTCTGCCTCCAAAGCTACCTTCACTTGCTGTATTTGTATCTTTAATCTCTGCTGTGAACCACATCTGCATATGAAAAGGGATTTTAAAGATACAACAACATATTTACTAACACAATATTATCATAACGGCTGCGCTACTCTTCTCATATCCCAGCTTGCCAGCACCATGACGTCATCATGACTCAATCTGCAAAATGGAGTATGACGAGTGAAAGCCACCAAGCTGCAGCCTACCTGGCCTAGTAGTAGCCAGAGTTGTCCTTGCTGTACCGGCCTTTCAGCACTTTCCTGGTGGGCTGCCGGCTAGGGGGCATCTTTCACAGTAGGGTGGGTTGCCAACATCACCGAACTATGCCCCATTCTATTAATGGCCTCATGGAGAATAAGGCAGAATTTAACCTAGTTGCCAGGTCTGATTTTGGCTGCTGTACTGGCCCTAATAGTATTAAGGAGCAGGAGTAACAACAATAGGAAACTGACAGTTGTGGCCAGGAAGGAGCGTGTTTAGTATTACCCCATTGAAAGCTTGAGCCAGATGCCTGGCTCTGGCTAAGCTCAAGGTCCAATGTTATGTTAAAAATATTTCTTAAGCGCGTAGCTGCCCCCAGAAAAGTGTCTTGCCAGTACTGATCACAAGTGAGTTAAAGCAGCGGTGGGGAGAAGAGAAAATGCAACCTAGGCTGAAAACAGCCAGGTGTTCAACAGCTTCTGAAGCCTAAATGATGTTCAATCTTTCTTAGCTTAGACGGTGAAGAGTTCCATAAGGTCGGAACCAGAACTTGAAAAGAACATCCTCCCATTCTGGCTCTTATGGGGTGAGGTATAAAGGCCAAGGTTCACATCTGCAGACCTTAAAGCTCTAGTAGAGTGGGCAAACAAGATTGCATCAAAGCAGCCAGGCTGGGTGCTCCTTGTTTGTGGAGGATTTTATGAGAGATGCATACAGTTTTTGTACTTCATAGGCTTCTCAATTGTCAACCAGTGAAGCTTACTTGAAAGTCGATAATCTAAACATATTTAGGGAGAGAGAAAAAAACCCTAGCAGCAACAGATCTTTTAGCGCCCAGATAAAGAGTATTTCAGTAGTCCAGGCGTGAAATAACAAGGGAGTGTACGATTAGTTGACAAACTTGTAGAGTGAAAAATCCCATGATGTATTTGAGAATTCTCAAGATGCCAAAACAGTGACCATCTAGGGCCCTAACTTGGGTTTCAAAGGACAAAGAGTCATCCATCCATACACCAAGGGTTTTTTTTACCACCGATTAGGGTTTGGAGGGGGCGGGGGGGTTTTGGGTTGGACCCTAGCACTTCTGGTCTCCATTAATGTCCCCAGAGATGGGTGTGCCTACCCGGCAGGAGGATCTCATATTTGTTGACGTTAGGTTTTAAACAGTTGTTGTGCATCCAGCTGGCGACCACTGTTAGACAGTTTTTAGGTCTCGCAGAGAGACCTATAGCTGTCCATCCACAAAGCTGACTTTTTATGATGAGGATTCTCAACAGTTCACGAGAATCCCAATCACGTGACCTGCTCTCATGCACGAGCCTTCCCCCTGCCAGCAGCCTTTCTCCCTTCACAGCCATCTGTTCCTCTCTCCCCGCCCCCGCCGTCACTTATTCACGGCCGCAGGCCGTCCTAATTGCATTTTTTTCAGCCTGGCTACTTCAAAGGGTTCGGGTTCGGCTGCCCCGCCCCCTGCAATGCCGAGAGCTTCTTTTGCGTTCTTTCCCTACATGTTTTTTAGTGGGTTCGCTAGACGATTGGTAAGGTTGAACTGCAGGTTAGGAGAAGAATGTTAGTATAGTCGTTTGTTTTTGGGGGACACATTTAAAATATTCTTTCTTTCTTTTTTCCTGTCTTTCTTATCTCATTGCAGTTTTATATAGCTCGAGCTCCACCCGAAGGAATTGGAGCGCCTCACATTAGCACCGGTTACATTACAAATGGTCGTATTCCCTTCGCGTTTCTTTATTTTGAACCTACACATCACCCTGCATTTAAAACAAAATAGGAACGAAGGGCCAGTGGATGGCGGCTGTCAGCGACGTGTCATTTTAAGTAACGTAGGCATTTAGCACCCAATAAGATGTTCGCCCTCAATCAATTAGATGCACTGAAAACTTCCTGGACGAGACAGAGTGCGACATGAGTCGCCGAAGGAAATGTATTGTCTTAGGATAGAAATCCATACATAATAGTCATGAAAAGTGTGAAAAAAGCAAATAAAACGTATGCAAACAAGTACACATTATTGGGTATCCCGTTGGCTATGTAATGCGGCACATGCAGCTAAAAGCTCATCCAGGCACTCAAATAGAATACACATTTCCATATGCCTTAGCAAAAACCTAAAACCTTGCCGTGCCCTCCACTAACTTGGCCTGTCACATGAAGGCATGGAAAATGCCTCTCTGCAAACTCTCAATCAATACAAAATATTCTGCCACAGCCACTCCAATGTAAAGTTTAATGTGTTTGTCAAGCGCCAAAATTAAACGGTATCGAGGTGCTCTGCTGTGCTAAGCCGTGCTATACAGGATCTGGGCGTTACGTGTCAAGCCCGGGGATTCTCCACCAGAGATCATTGCCTTCCGCTGAATTGGACTAAAGAAAGTGCGACTAGACTACAGCTCCCACAATGCAATTCTTTAGACTTAATGTTAATGATTGAGGACGCGATCCCAAGGCGGACGCTGGATAAAGCAAGTTGATAGCAATTGGGGCTCCTTCCGCGTGCACAAGGTCGAAAGAAAAGGATCTGGGGGTCACGGTATTAACTAAGATACAGTTAATTAGCTCAATCTAAGTGCGGATCTTGTACCGTGAGAGCTCCCCTTTGCATTGGTACGGACCATGTTACATGGTACATTCCTCTCTGATGGGACACAGCGTGTAGATGATCTGGGCCCTCCCTTTCCGAGCCCTTCATGAATATTTATAGCAGGATGTTTTAATTCCTGTCAGTTGCCCTTTGCCAGTAAACATGTTTCTAACAAGCATTGGCATTGCCATTAGGTCTCGCCGTTGGGACCTCATGGCAACTCGTTATAAGGTTCTTAGGGTTAAACGTGCAAACCCAGCTCTAAAGCACAAGGTTCTGCTCTGAGAGGCCTTACATTCCCTCCTAGCTCAGCTAGAACCTGCGGTTTAACTGGGCAGTATCATTGTGACATACCCAGCACACTTGTTGATTAGTCGTATAATATGATAAAGAACAGTGATGTTTGACTGTTGTGCTTATTAAATGGAACATGGCCATCACTAACATGCAAGTGAACTACATAATTTTATGAAAAATTCTAGCTGAAGGCTAAGAACATTTAGTACTTTTTAATTTCAACGGTATGCTTTATAAAATAAATACAAAATCCCCCAAAATACACAGTCTGTCAAAACTTATGCTCGTAGCGTTAGATATGATTTGGAAAATGTCTCTCTTAAGACCTGCAGGTTGCTGAAGGAAAACTGGGGCGCCTTGAAGGACCCAGGACACTGACCCAATGATGTTGCTGCACGCAGCTTCAGACATGCTCGCTGTCTGATGATGTAAATAGCTGCAGTACAAGGAATCAAGTCACCTAGAGGTTTTTTGTTCAACTTCAGTGGTGACCTCGGTGCTCCGACATACTGTCTCAGCACTCGCCCTACTCAGTGGATACTTTGCCACCCTCACTCAGGGATGCATGGTTTAATGATGCATACTGGGCCCTCTCCTGTCCTCACACAGCACTTAGTGACCGCGCAAGCGCACAATAAGCATGCAAATGTCACTTCTGCTTATGTCTGTTGTCACGTGGACTGAACCACAGGAGAGAAGGGGTGGTGAATTACACATTTACACAGTGCGGTGGTTTACGTGGGCCGGGTCTTGCAGGTGTCTAGGCGGGTCCCTATCGGACTCTATATTTTTGCCCTCCCCCTCGATGAACATATAAATCTTACGTTTGCTGCAGTACCATTGCTCACTACCGCTTTGAGAGGACTTCAAAGAGAAACGTTATAGTTATAGTACAGCCTCGTCATTTCAAAATGGAAGCATTTATAATATTATACATACAAAGCCATAGTTGTTGCTTATGAAGCTAACAACAATTGGCAAACTCAATTGTCCTGCCTTCTTTTTATTGTTCACCAGGTCTTTTTTTAGGTCTACTATATCTTAAATAGGCTGCCCCAAGGCTCCCCTATCACCTTACAAACACTCCCAATACCAGAATGCTGCCAATAACCTTATACTGTACACATTATTACACTACAGTTTTTGCTTGTGCAACTTTGCTTACTAACTTTTTGCCTTTTATGTGCCTTTATATACTTGAAATATTATAAACAGCTATCTTTTCAACTAAATTAACAGCTTTTTGCATGCTCTACAAAATGTTTCCCTATTATTTCTGCTTACAGAAAATTCCTCATTATACCACTTGTTTATATGTACTGTTTAAAGCCTAAACAGGCAATTAAACAAGCAGGGCGGGCGGGGTCTGTGTTGTGTATGCAGTACATGCGCTCACTGTGTGTGTGTTGCTTTCTTTGTGTGTACATCATTGTCTCTGTGTGCTTCACTGTCTCTGTGCGTATCACTCTTTTGTGTACACATTTCTCTCTGTGTCTGCTTCTTTGCATCTGTGTATATGCGCCTCTGTATGTGCGTCTCTGTATGTGCGTCTCTGTATGTGCATGTCTCTTAGTGTGTCTCTGTCAGTGCGTCTATTTGGTGTGTGTCTGTTGGTGTGCCTCTCAGTGCGTCTCTGTAGTGCGTCTGTCACCCTCACCCTCCCTCACCCCCTCACCCTCACTTCCCCTCTCACCCACCCTCCCTCTCACCCTCCCCCACACCCTCTCACCCTCACACCCCCTCACCCTCACCCACCACTCCACCCTCACACACCCTCTCACTCACCCTCACCCTCACACACCCTCTCACCCTCACACACCCTCTCACACACCCTCACCCACCCCTTCACCCTCACACACCCTCTCACTCACCCTCTCACCCACCCGCACCCTCACACACCCTCTCACACACCCTCTCACCTTCACACACCCTCTCACCCTCACACACCCTCTCACCCACCCTCACACTCACACCCCCTCACCCTCACACACACCCTCACCCTCACACCCCCCTCACCCTCACTCACCCTCACCCTCCCCACACCTTCACACCCCCTCACCCACCCCTTCACCCTCACACACCCTCTCACCCACCCTCACCCGCACCCTCACACACCCTCTCACCCTCACACACCCTCGCACCCTCACACACCCCTCACCCACCCCCTCACCCTCACTCACCCTCTCACCCACCCCCTCACCTTCCCACACACCCTTACACCCCCTCACCCGCCCCTTCACCCTCACACACCCTCTCACTCACCCTCTAACCCACCCTCACTCACCCACACCCTCACTCACCCTCACACCCCCTCACTCTCCCTCACATGCCCTCACCCTCACACACCCTCACCCACTCACACTCACACCACCACACCCACTCACACCACCACATCCCTCACCCTTACACCCCCTCACCCTTACACACCCTCACTCTCACCCTTACACCCCCTCACCCTTACACCCCCTCACTCTCACCCTTACAGCCCCTCACTCTCACCTTTACACCCCCTCACTCTCACATCCCCTCACTCTCATACCCCCTCACCCTCACACCCCCTCACCCTCTCACACCCTCTCACACACCCACACCCTCACCCTCACCACTCTACCACTCTACTGCCCTCACTCTACCACACTCACTCTACCGCCCTCACTCTACCACCCTCACTCTACCGCCCTCGCTTTACCACCCTCGCTCTACCACCCTCACTCTACCACCCTCACTCTACCACCCTCACTCTACCACCCTCACTCTACCGCCCTCACTCTACCGCCCTCACTCTACCACTCTACCGCCCTCACTCTTCCACTCTACCACTCTACCACCCTCACTCTACCACCCTCACTCTACCACCCTCACTCTACCCCCTGCACTCTACTGCCCGCACTCTACCGCCTGCACTCTACCGCCCGC
The DNA here is from genome assembly GCF_964263255.1 of Lissotriton vulgaris. Classification (NCBI taxonomy): domain Eukaryota; kingdom Metazoa; phylum Chordata; class Amphibia; order Caudata; family Salamandridae; genus Lissotriton; species Lissotriton vulgaris. The sequence continues at coordinate 1,296,532,591 of NC_141695.1, read as the reverse complement.
ACTCTACCTCCCTTACTCTACCACCCTCACACCCTCACTCTACCGCCCTCACCATACCGCTCTACCACCCTCACTCTACCACTCTACCGCCCTCACTCTACCACTCTGCCGCTCTCACTCTACCACTCTACCGCCCTCAATCTACCATTCTACCACCCTCACTCTACCTCCCTCACTCTACCGCCCTCACTCTACCACTCTGCCGCTCTCACTCTACCACTCTACCGCCCTCAATCTACCATTCTACCACCCTCACTCTACCTCCCTCACTCTACCGCCCTCACTCTACCGCTCTCACTCTACCACCCTCACTCTACCGCCCTCACTCTATCGCCCTCACTCTACTGCTCTCACTCTACCGCCCTCACTCTACCACTCTACCACCCTCACACCCTCACTCTGCCGCCCTCACTCTACCACCCTCACGCCCTCACTCTACCGCCCTCACTCTACCACTCTACCGCCTTCACTGTACCGCCCTCACTCTAACACTCTACCGCCCTCACTCTACCGCCCTAACTCTACCACTCTACCGCCCTCACTCTACCACTCGACCGCCCTCACTCTACCACTCGACCGCCCTCACTCTACCACTCGACCGCCCTCACTCTACCACTCTACTGCCCTCAATCTACTGCCCTCACTCTACCGCCCTCACTCTACCACTCTACTGCCCCCACTCTACCACCCTCACTCTACCACCCTCACTCTACCACCCACACTCTACCACCCTCACTCTACCGCCTGCACTCTACCGCCCGCACTCTACCTCCCTTACTCTAACACCCTCACACCCTCACTCTACCGCCCTCACTCTACCACTCTACCACCCTCACTCTACCACTCTACTGCCCTCACTCTACCGCCCTCACTCTACCGCTCTCACTCTACCGCTCTCACTCTACCGCCCTCACTCTATCGCCCTCACTCTACTGCTCTCACTCTACCGCCCTCACTCTACCGCCCTCACTCTACCGCCCTCACTCTACCGCCCTCACTCTACCACTCTACCGCCCTCACTCTACCGCCCTCACTCTTCCACTCTACCACCCTCACTCTACCACCCTCACTCTACCACCCTCACTCTACCACCCTCACTCTACCACCCTCACTCTACCCCCTGCACTCTACTGCCCGCACTCTACCGCCTGCACTCTACCGCCCGCACTCTACCTCCCTTACTCTACCACCCTCACACCCTCACTCTACCGCCCTCACCATACCACTCTACCGCCCTCACTCTACCACTCTACCGCCCTCACTCTACCACTCTGCCGCTCTAACTCTACCACTCTACCGCCCTCACTCTACCAATCTACTGCCCTCACTCTACCGCACTCACTCTACCGCCCCCACTCTACCACCCTCACTCTACCACCCTCACTCTACCACCCACACTCTACCACCCGCACTTTACCGCCCGCACTCTACCTCCCTTACTCTACCACCCTCACACCCTCACTCTACCGCCCTCACTCTACCACTCTACCACCCTCACTCTACCACTCTACCGCCCTCACTCTACCACTCTACCGCCCTCACTCTACCGCCCTCACTCTACCGCTCTCACTCTACCACCCTCACTCTACCGCCCTCACTCTATCGCCCTCACTCTACTGCTCTCACTCTACCGCCCTCACTCTACCGCCCTCACTCTACTGCCCTCACTCTACCACTCTACCGCCCTCACTCTACCGCCCTCACTCTTCCACTCTACCACCCTCACTCTACCACCCTCACTCTACCACCCTCACTCTACCACCCTCACTCTACCCCCTGCACTCTACTGCCCGCACTCTACTGCCCGCACTCTACCGCCTGCACTCTACCGCCCGCACTCTACCTCCCTTACTCTACCACCCTCACACCCTCACTCTACCGCCCTCACCATACCACTCTACCACCCTCACTCTACCACTCTACCGCCCTCACTCTACCACTCTACCGCTCTCACTCTACCACTCTACCACCCTCACCATACCATTCTACCGCCCTCACTCTACCACCCTCACTCTACCACCCTCACTCTACCACCCTCACTCTACCGCCCTCACTCTACCGCTCTCACTCTACCGCTCTCACTCTACCGCCCTCACTCTACCGCCCTCACTCTACTGCTCTCACTCTACCGCCCTCACTCTACCACTCTACCACCCTCACACCCTCACTCTGCCGCCCTCACTCTACCACCCTCACGCCCTCACTCTACCGCCCTCACTCTACCGCCCTCACTCTACCACTCTACCGCCTTCACTGTACCGCCCTCACTCTAACACTCTACCGCCCTCACTCTACCGCCCTCACTCTACCGCCCTCACTCTACCACCCTCACTCTACCCCCTGCACTCTACTGCCCGCACACTACTGCCCGCACTCTACCGCCTGCACTCTACCGCCCGCACTCTACCTCCCTTACTCTACCACCCTCACACCCTCACTCTACCGCCCTCACCATACCACTCTACCGCCCTCACTCTACCACTCTACCGCCCTCACTCAACCACTCTGCCGCTCTCACTCTACCACTCTACCGCCCTCACTCTACCAATCTACTGCCCTCACTCTACCGCCCTCACTCTACCACTCTACCGCCCCCACTCTACCACCCTCACTCTACCACCCTCACTCTACCACCCACACTCTACCACCCGCACTTTACCGCCCGCACTCTACCTCCCTTACTCTACCACCCTCACACCCTCACTCTTCCGCCCTCACTCTACCACTCGACCGCCCTCACTCTACCACTCGACCGCCCTCACTCTACCAATCTACTGCCTTCACTCTACCGCCCTCACTCTACCACTCTACCGCCCCCACTCTACCGCCCCCACTCTACCACCCTCACTCTACCACCCTCACTCTACCGCCTGCACTCTACCGCCCGCACTCTACCTCCCTTACTCTACCACCCTCACACCCTCACTTTATCGCCCTCACTCTACCACTCTACCACCCTCACTCTACCACTCTACCGCCCTCACTCTACCGCCCTCACTCTACCGCTCTCACTCTACCGCTCTACCACCCTCACTCTACCGCCCTCACGCCCTCACTTTACCACTCTACCCCTTCACTGTACCGCCCTCACGCTATCCCTCTACCACCCTCACTCTACCCCTCTACCGCCATCACTATACCACTCTACTGCCCTCACTCTACCGCCCTCACTCTACCACTCTACCACCCTCACTCTACCACTCTACCGCCCTCACTCTACCGCCCTCCCTCTACCGCTCTCACTCTACCGCTCTACCACCCTCACTCTACCGCCCTCACGCCCTCACTTTACCACTCTACCCCTTCACTGTACCGCCCTCACGCTACCCCTCTACCACCCTCACTCTACCCCTCTACCGCCATCACTATACCATTCTACTGCCCTCACTCTACCACTCTACCGCCCTCACTCTACCGCCCTCACTCTACCGCTCTCACTCTACCGCTCTACCACCCTCACTCTACCACCCTCACGCCCTCACTTTACCACTCTACCCCTTCACTGTACCGCCCTCACGCTACCCCTCTACCACCCTCACTCTACCCCTCTACCGCCATCACTATACCACTCTACTGCCCTCACTCTACCGCCCTCACTCTACCACTCTACCATCCTCCTGCCCTCACTTTACCGTCCTCACGCCCTCACTGTACCGCCCTCATGCCCTCACTCTACCACTCTAACTCTACCACCCTCACTCTACCACTCTACTGCCCTCACTTTACCACTCTACCGCCCTCACTCTACCACTCTACCGCCCTCACTCTACCGCCCTCACTCACTTTTCCGCCCTCACTCACTCGCCCTCACTCACTCTTCCGCCCTTACTCTATCTATCAACCTCCCTCTATCTATCGCCCTCCCTCTATTTATCTATCGCCCTCCCTCTATTTATCTATCGCCCTCCCTCTATTTATCTATCGCCCTCCCTCTATCTATCTCCCTCCCTCTACCGCCCTCACTCTACCACTCTACCGCCCTCACTCTACCACTCTACCGCCCTCACTCTACCACTATACCGCCCTCACTCTACCACTATACTGCCCTCACTCTACTACTATACCGCCCTCACTCTACCACTCTCACTCTACCACTCTACCGCCCTCACTCTACCGCCCTCACTCTACCACTCTGCCGCCCTCACACCCTCACTCTACCACCCTCACTCTACTACTCTACCGCCTTCACTGTACCGCCCTCACTCTACCACTCTACCGCCCTCACTCTACCACTCTACTGTCCTCACTCTACCGCCCTCACTCTACCATTCTACTGCCCTCACTCTACCGCCCTCACTCTACTGCCCTCAGTCTACCGCCCTCACTCTACCACTCTACTGCCCTCACTCTACCGCCCTCAGTCTACTGCCCTCACTCTACCGCCCTCACGCCCTCACTCTACCACTCTACAGCCTTCACTGTACCGCCCTCACTCTACCCCTCTACCACCCTCACTCTACCCCTCCACCGCCATCACTCTACCACTCTACTGCCCTCACTCTACCGCCCTCACTCTACCGCCCTCACTCTACCATCCTCATGCCCTCACTTTACCGTCCTCACACCCTCATTCTACTGCCCTCATGCCCTCACTCTACCACTCTACCGCCCTCACTCTACCGCCCTCACTCTACCACTCTACTGCCCTCACTCACTCTTCCGCCCTCACTCACTCTTCCGCCCTCACTCTACCACTCTACCGCCCTCACTCTACCACTCTACCGCCCTCACTCTACCACTCTACCGCCCTCACTCTACCACTCTACCGCCCTCACTCTACCACTCTACTGCCCTCACTCACTCTTCCGCCCTCACTCTATCTATCAACCTCCCTCCCTCTATCTATCGCCCTCCCTCTATCTATCGCCCTCCCTCTATCTATCTATCGCCCTCCCTCTATCTATCTATCGCCCTCCCTCTACCGCCCTCCCTCTACTGCCCCCACTCTAACCGCCCCCACTCTACCACCCTCACTCTACCGCCCTCACTCTACCACTCTACCGCCCTCACTATACCGCCCTCACTCTACCGCTCTCACTCTACCACTCTACTGCCCTCACTCTACCGCCCTCACTCTACCGCCCTCACTCTACCACTCTACCGCCCTCACTCTACCACTCTACCGCCCTCACTCTACCACACTACCGCCCTCACTCACTCTACCGCCCTCACTCACTCTACCGCCCTCACTCACTCTACCGCCCTCACTCACTCTGGTGCCCTCAATCACTCTTCCGCCCTCACTCACTCTTCTGCCCTCACTCACTCTTCTGCCCTCACTCACTCTTCTGCCCTCACTCACTCTTCTGCCCTCACTCACTCTTCTGCCCTCACTCACTCTTCCGCCCTCACTCACTCTTCCGCCCTCACTCACTCTTCCGCCCTCACTCACTCTTCCGCCCTCACTCACTCTTCCGCCCTCACTCTATCTGTCGCCCTCCCTCACTCTATCTATCGCCCTTCCTCTATCTATCGCCCTCCCCACTATCTATCCCCCTTCCTCCATCTATCTATCGCCCTCCCTCTATCTATCGCCCTCCCTCTATCGCCCTCCCTCTATCGCCCTCACTCTATCGCCCTCCCTCCCCCTATCGCCCTCCCTCTCTTCCACCCACCTCCTTCTCTAACTCCCTGTTCTCGTCTCTTCTCCTGTGCTGATCTGCTGCTCTCTTCCAACCCGTCTCCTTCTGTAACTCCCTGTTTTCTTCTCCTGCGCTAATCTGCTGTTCTCTTCCACTCGCCTCTTTCTATAACTCCCTGTTCTCTTCTCCTGTGCTGATCTGCTGCTCTCTTCCACTCGCCTCTTTCTCTAACTCCCTGTTCTCTTCTCCTGTGCTGATCTGCTGCTCTCTTCCACCCGCCTCCTTCTTTAACTCCATGTACTCTTCTGCTGTGCTGTTATGCTGCTCTCTTCCACCACCTCCTTCTCTAACCCCCTGTTCACTTCTCTTCTCCAGAGCTGATCTGCTGCTCTCTTCAACCCACCTCCTTCACTACCTCGCTGTTCTCTTCTCCCGTGCTGTTCTGCTGCTCTCTTCAACCCCACCTCCTTCTTTAACTCCCTGTTCTCTTCTCCTGTGCTAATCTGCTGCTCTCTTCCACCCACCTCCTTCTTTAACTCCCTGTTCTCTTCTGCTGTGCTGATCAGCTGCTCTCTTCCACCCACCTCCTTCTCTAACTCCCTGTTATCATCTTTTCTCCCTCTGCTGATCTGCTGCTCTCTTCCACCCCACCTACTTCTTTAACTCCCAGTTCTCTTCTGCTGATCTGCTGCTCTCTTCCACCTCGGCTCCTTCTCTAACTCCCTGTTCTCTTCTCCTGTGCTAATCTGCTGCTCTCATGCACCCCACCTCCTTCTTTAACTCCCTGTTCTCTTCTCCTGTGCTGATCTGCTCCTCCCTTCCACCCACTCTTTCTCTAACTCCCTGTTCTCTTCTCTTCTCCCGTGCTGATCTGCTGCTCTCGCCCACCCCAACTCCTTCTTTAACTCCCTGTTTGCTTCTCTTCTCCTGTGCTGATCTGCTGTTCTCTTCCACCCCACTTCCTTCTCTACCTCCCTGTTCTCTTCTTCTGTGCTGTTCTGCTGCTCTCATGCACCCACCTCCTTCTCTAACTCCCTGTTCTCTTCTGCTGTGCTGAACTGCTGCTCTCTTCCACCAACCTCCTTCTCTAACTCCCTGTACTCTTCTTTACTCCCTCTGCTGATCTGCTGCTCTCTTCCACCCTGCCTCCTTCTTTAATTTCCTGTTCTCTTCTGCTGATCTGCTGCTCTCTTCCACCTGCTTCCTTCCTTAAAACCCTGTTCTCTTCCCATGTGCTGATATGCTGCTCTCTTCCACCCCACCTCCCCCTTTAACTCCAGGTTTTCTTCACCTGTGCTGATCTGCTGCTCTATTCCACCCCCTCCTTCTTTAACTCTGCTTTTTTCTCCTGTGCTGATCTGCTGTTCCCTTCCACCACCTCCTTCTCGAACTCCCTGTTCTCTTCTCCTGTGATGATATTTCTGCTATCTTCCATCCGCCTCCTTCTCTAACTCCCTGTTCTCTTCTCATGTGCTGATCTGCTGTTCTCTTTCACCCGCCTCCTTCTCTAACTCCCTTTTCTCTTCTCCTGTGCTGATCTGCTGTTCTCTTTAACCCGGCCTCCTTCTCTATATCCCTGTTCTCTTCTCCTGTGCTAATATGCTGTTCTCTTCCACCCGCTTCCTTCCTTAACTCCCTGTACTCTTCTCCTGTGCTGATCTGCTGCTCTCTTCCACTCGCCTCTTTCTCTAACTCCCTGTTCTCTTCTCCTGTGCTGATCTGCTGCTCTCTTCCACCCCACCTCCTCCTTTAACTCCATGTTCTCTTCACCTGTGCTGATCTGCTGCTCTCTTCCACCCCGCCTCCTTCTTTAACTCTGTTTTTTTTCTCCTGTGCTGATCTGCTGTTCTCATTCACCCGCCTCCTTCTCTAACTCCCTGTTCTCTTCTCACATGCTGATTTGCTGTTCTCTTCCTCCCACCTCATTCTCTAAGACCCTGTTCTCTTCTCCTGTGATGATCTTTCTGCTATCTTACATCCGCCTCCTTCTCTAACTCCCTGTTCTCTTCTCTTCTCCCGTGCTGATCTGCTACTCTCTTCAACTCTGCCTCCTTCTCTAACTCCCTGTCCTGTTCTCTTCTCTTCTCCTGTGCTGATCTGCTGCTCTCTTCCACCCTACCTCCTTCTCAAACTCCCTGTTCTCTTCTCCTGTGCTAATCTGCTGCTGCTCTCATCCACCCCACCTCCTTCTTTAACTCTCTGTTCTCTTCTGCTGTGCTGACCTGCTCCTCTCTTCCACCCACCTCCTTCTCTAACTCCCTGTTCTCTTCTCTTTTCCTGTGCTGATCTGTTGCTCTCTTCCACTCTTCCTCCTTCTCTAACTCCCTGTTCTCTTCTCTTCTCCTGTGCCGATCTGCTGTTCTCTTCCACCCACCTCCTTTTTAACTCCCTGTTCTCTTCTCCTGTGCTGATCTGCTGCTCTCTTCCACCCGCCTCCTTCTTTAACTCCCTGTTCTCTTCTGTGCTGATCTGCTGCTTTCTTCCACATACATCCTTCTCTAACCACACACACACATACACATACACATACATACAACCACGCACACACACACATACAACCACACACACACAGCCACACCACACATACAATCTCACACACAACCACACACACACACAACCACACAACCACAACCACACATCACCCCACAGACAACCACACACACAACCACACCCAACAACAACACACACAACCACACCCAACCACACACACAGCCACAACCACACACACAACCACACACACAGCCACACACACAGCCACACACACAGCCACACACACAACCACACACACAACCACACACACAACCATACACCCAACCACACACCCAACCACACACCCAACCACACACCCAACCACACACCCAACCACACACCCAACCACACACCCAACTACACACCCAACTACACACCCAACTACACACCCAACTACACACCCAACCACACACACAACCACACACACAACCACACACACAACCACACACACAACCACACACACAACCACAGACACAACCACACACACACATAACCACACACATCTATCTATCGCCCTCACTCTATCTATCGCCCTCACTCTATCTATTGCCCTCACTCTATCTGTCTATCGCCCTCACTCTATCTATCTATCGCCCTCACTCTATCTATCTATCGCCCTCACTCTATCTATCTATCGCCCTCCCTCTATCTTTCTTTCGCGCTCCCTCTATCTTTCTTTCGCCTTCCCTCTAGCTATCTATCGCCCTCCCTCTAGCTATCTATCGCACTACCACAGCATCACTCTGGGGCACCACAACATCCCTATGCGCTACCACAGCATCACTGAACGCCACAGCATCACGCGTCTCCACCACAACATCACTCAACGCCACCACAGTATCAATCTGTGCAACCATTCAACAACAACTGGTTCAAGTATGTTCTCTAAATGTTTCAAACTTTATTACAAATGTCACAAAAAAATGTTAATATTTCACTTCTGTTCTTGGATTTTCGTCACAATAAAATACACTGAACATAATCTTCACAAAAGTTATTTACAAAAGTTTAAGCTATTGCCATTAAAAATTACAATAACTGGGGCGTGGCCAAGCAGCATGGCCGACAGGACGTGAACTCCACCAGCTCCGTCCCGATGACCGCTTAAATCCTTTTAATTATCCTGCCCGGACCCTCCCGTTCCCGGGAAAGCGTGTCGGAGGGGCAGTGGTAGTCCCGCCGGAACTCCTGTGCCTGGTGGGACGGACCCGTGATCGGCAATCCGCCGTGAGCAACGGACTGGCTGTTCCTGGAGGCGGCGCCGGCGTGCTCTCTCACGCTGCGCCGCGACTTGGGCCTGCACACTGGGCTGGACGGCGGAAGTGGCGAGCGGAGACCCCAGCCTGAGTGCGCCCTCTGATGTCCACCGGTGGCCTACCTGAGGATCCCAAACCCGGGACCGGAGGACTGTAGTACCGGAGGCCCGGGAATCTACTGGTGTGCGGTGAGGAGGGGAGCGGGGAGAAGGTGCCGTCCATTTTGTGCGGCCTCGCTGGGCTGGAGTGCGGAGGGCCCCCTTCTTGACTAGCGCTGCACGACCGATCGTCGGAGCGCCTACCCTTGGGAGTGGGGGATGTGGATGCCATTTGCCCTGGCCCCCCCTTGAGACGCTGAGGTACGAGTGGGGCCCTGGACTGCTGTGGGCCTGCCTGGGTCCGACTGCGGAGCTATTGCCGTACCTGCACCTCCTCCCGCCGGTCTGTATCCTGCGCCCTGAGGAGGATTGGGATCTCCGCTACCGGTGAGGCATCGGGGGGGCTCTCGGAGAGGTGTTGCTGGGCCCGAAGACGAACGGCGCCCCTCCCCCAACTGTCAGCCATTTTGGAGTTGGTCTCGAGCGGCCTCTTGGGGATCGGGGGCGGCCGTTGGAGGAGTGCATCTGTGCCCCGTTTTGCCCTGTTCTGTGGATTATAAGCTGAGCCCACGACCCTACGCTCTGGTGGAACCTGATCTGTGGCCTGCACAGCCGACTGTGGTCTTACCGGGGCCCTGCCTACTGGCCCTTCAGTGGGGCTTAACAGACGGGACCGGCCCCTACGCTGTATTGCCTCTTGGTTTGCTTGACCCGAACACTGCTTGCCCAATTTCCTCCGGCGCTGTGGTGTCGCATTCCCTGCCTTGCTTGGGTGGCTTCTGGGGGCCCCTCCTGATAGCACCGTGCGGACCCCTAAAAAAAACACCTGAAATGGCGGGCCGGACTGGACGTGGCACTAAGGCTACCCAACACGATTACGCAGTACACCACCCCTCGCCTGCAGCCGCAGAGGATCACGCACCAAACGGGCGCTGGAGATGGAGATGGGGAGCCGCTGGAGCCGTCCAGGGCGGAACTTCTCAAGGCTATACAGGGTTCACACACTGCCCTGGAACGCCAAATTGAGACGGTGTCCGTGGATGTGAACCTTTTGAGGACAGACCTTCGCAAAGTAGCGGATAAAGTCTCGGACGCGGAGGGCAACATCACTCAACTACAGGGGGAGGTTGCGTCCCTACAGAAGTCACTCTCCCAACTTACCTCTACTACCCGAGCACTGGAAAGGCGCGCCGAGGATGCAGAAGGTAGGGCGCTCCGAAGTAACATACGGGTCCTGGGGGTACCGGAACGGCTGGAGGCGGGGAACCCTGAACGATTCCTAGAGACCTGGATCCGTGAACATCTGTGTCCGAGTGGATTGTCCAGCGTCTTTATAGTGGAACGGGCGCACAGGGCCCTGGTGCCCCCCCCACGACCTGGGGAAGCCCCTAGAGCCCTCATCGCGAAAATCCTGAACTATAAAGACCGTGACTGCATCCTCAAGGCGGCGAGGGAGTCGGGGCCCCATATGATTGAGAACAGTCGTGTCTCAATTTATCCCGACTACACCCAGCAGGTGCAGGAGCAAAGAAAATCCTACTTGGGGGTCAAACAGAAGCTGCGCGACATGCAGCTACAGTATATGCTTTTGTACCCTGCTAAGCTCAAGGTGCTCTCCCAGGGCCGGGCACACTTCTTTGAGACGCAAGCGGAGGTGTGGGAGTGGCTCGAGATCAGAGGAGATGATCTGCCCCGGGTGAGAGAGGGGGCTCGCGAGATGTCTGGGGGACTAGGCCGCAAAAACGACGGCGTGGCAGGAGAAATCGCCGTTCTGGATCCCGTGGTCCTCCTGAGACTCGACCCACGGTGGGACCGGATGGGGCCATCCTGATGGAAGTCTTGCCTGAAGGGACTGGAACAAGTTTGCACGGGGCGGCCGCACCTGATGACATTTTGGTACCAGATACTTTGCAGGAGACGCCGGTGAACGCGGATTCTGCGGCCCCGGTGGTCCCGGAGACGGCCTTGCAGGCCCCAGACTTGGAATGATCCTTGCCCTGCCTCCATTGACTCTGCTGTGCGATTGCTGTTATTGAATGGCTCCATGTGGCCCGGCAGCTCTTTAGATCTCTGCTGGTCCAGCCTTGATGTTGAGGGCGATTGAACACTGATCGGTACCTCGTACTTGGCGTCTGGGTTGGTTGTACTCCGAGTGGTGGGAGATGTGCGTGGGAGCTGTTCCTCCTGCATTGCTGACTACGGGGGAGGGATGACCGGGTTCGCATCAATGTGAGCATTGGGTCATGCGGGGAGCTGGAGGGGGGGGGTGTGTGCAGTTCATAGTTGTGTGGGTATGTGATGTGTTGTGAGGGGTGTGTGGGGAGGCTGTGTACGTCCTGGCACCAGCAGGGGAAGGGCGGGTTGACAGGTTGGGTTGTTGTCGCTATCCAGCTCGTGGGTGGGGGAGGGGGGGAGAGTTATGCAACTGTTGCAATTTTGGTAAGGGGGGAGGAGAGGGGGGGGAAATGTTTAAGAATGTTGTTATAGGCATCATGTGTATCACTGTTCAGGCCCCTAGGAGGCGGCATTTGGGCAGCAGACTGCATGGCCCGGCTGGGCGCTTACAGGAAACATGGGATACAAATTCTTAACGTGGAACGTGCGTGGGTTGGGCACATGTACAAAAAGATATAGGGTCCTGTCCTTCCTTAGGAGGCATGGCATTTCGATTGCATGTTTGCAAGAAACGCATCTGAATGAGGAGGGGGCGCAAAAGCTGGCAAAAAAGTGGCGAGGTCAGGTCTTTCACTCTTCCTTTTCGACGTATGCGCGTGGGGTCTTGATCTGGGTAGCGCCCGGGGTCCCCCTCGCGGTACAGTATGCGGAGGCAGACATTGAGGGCAGGTACCTGCTCCTGAGGGTGAAGTTGAATGGCAGGGACCTTACACTACTTAATACATATGCGCCTAATGTAGACGACGCGACCTTCTACTCACAAATGCAGGACGTCTTGGTGTCGGACGTGGACAGCCCTCTCCTGTGGTTCGGAGACTTTAACTGTATCTTGGATCCCGTCCTGGATAGGCATCCTCCCCGAGTGGGGACGAAAACTTGCATGACGGCGAGACTGCGCGAGGTCATGGCGAACTTGGGGGCGGTAGATGTGTGGCGTCAGGGTCACCCGTCACAGAAACTGTACACCTGTTCCACTCCTACACACGACACCCATAGCAGGCTGGATAGGGTCCTAGCCGCTAATATGGATGTGTCGTATTCCTTAAAGGTCACCCATCTGGCTCGCTTCCTGTCTGACCACTCCCCGGTGTTGTGCGCTACGCAGGAAGTCGACCAGCCTTGCCGCCCCCGCACCTGGCGGATGCCTGCGGACCTACTGCAGGACCCGCTGGGTAGAGATCATGTGCAGACAACACTCACTAAATACGTCAAACTAAACTGGGAGGGGGACGATGTGCCCCTGTCGACGAAATGGGACGCTGTGAAGGCAGTGGTGCGGGGTGAATGTATGGCTCTTACTTATGGGGTCCGCCAACAGCTGACTCGCGAACTGCGGGAAGCTGAGGACGCCCTGCGGACTCGCCAGGCCTCATCAAATCCTGGGGAACCGGAACTGGCCTTGGAGCGGGAAGCCCAGGAACAAGTACACGATATACTTACGCGCCTCGATAGATTCACGCTAGGTCAATTTAGACAGCGTCTCCACAGGGAGGGGGACAAATCCGGCCGATTATTGGCCTGGATTTTGAAGAAAGAAACAGCCCCGGTTCGGATAGTTGCCCTGAGGGGCCCTGATGGGGTCATGGTGCATTCGGAGTCCGGTATACTGCGTGTTCTCAAAACCCACCTGCAGCAGGTGTATACGGCGGATCCGCGGGTCACGGAAGCATCCTATCAGCCTTACCTCCGAGGAGTGACTCTTCCGGCCCTTTCGAGAGAAGCAGCGGAAGAATTGGATGGGGCTTTGACCCTTCATGAAGTGCGGGTGGCTATGGCCGGCCTACCGAAGGCGAAATCCCCAGGAGGAGACGGGTTTCCTTCCGAGTTTTACCACACGTTCGGAGACGTCCTCGGCCCCCTCCTCCTCCAGGTCTTCCTTACGGCGCTAGAGGATGGAGCCCTTCCGCCCACAATGTACCAGGGAGAGATCTGCATGCTTCTAAAGCCGGGTGGTGATGGTTACGACCCCGCGGCATACCGCCCTATAACCATGATTAACACGGATGTTAAGATCCTGACTAAACTCTTAGCCGCTCGGTTGGCGCCGTTCATGGCCCGGTTGGTTCACCAGGACCAGTGTGGGTTTATCCCCGGACGCAACACCGCGATGAATCTGCGCCGATTAACCCATGTCATACATGAGGTGCGCGGTAGGGAGGATCCCCAGGTCCTGGTTTCGATAGACTTGGCCAAGGCATTTGATACGGTTAGCTGGGGGTACCTGTCAGAGGTACTTCAACAGGTGGGATTGGGGCCCGTGTTTCGCAAGTGGATCCAGATATTGTACCGGGCGCCTCGAGCCAGAGTCAAGCTTGGGGCTGCACGCTCTGAAGACTGGGCGTTGGAGAGGGGCACCCGTCAGGGATGCCCCCTCTCGCCGCTCCTGTTCGCCCTGGCGATTGAGCCTTTGGCGGTGGAAGTCCGTACCACGATGTCCCAATGGGGAATCAAAGTGGGGAGTAATGTACACACAGTGTCCTTGTTTGCAGATGATGCTCTGTTTTATTTAACATCTCCGCGGGACGCGCTACCGGTTTTGCGGCGGCTGCTGGACCGTTTTGGTGCAGCCTCGGGCCTGCGTATCAATGCAGGGAAGTCCCTGATCTTCCCTCTAGCGGGATGCAATGTGGACGCGCGCGGGGACTTGCCACACCTGGGACTGCGGTGGGAACTGGAAGCCTTCCGCTATCTGGGGATACAGGTGGCGTCGTCAGACGAACAATTGCTGACCCGCAATGCGGATAGGGTAGTGCACTCCCTACAACAATCGGTGTCATTCTGGAACACATTGCCTCTCTCCCTGATGGGCCGTCTGGCAGTGGCGAAATGGTGATGCTGCAGCGAGTGCTGTATGTGTTGCAGAATTCACTGTGCCCACTTCCCCCGCGGATATTCCGCACTCTTGATACACTTCTTACGTCTTTACTCTGGGCGGGCAGGCGTAGCAGAGTTGCCTTGCGCACGGTTGTCCGGAGCTGGGAGGAAGGGGGGTTGGAAGCGCCGAGATTTGACCCTCACTACTATACAGCTCAGCTGTTGCCAGCTGCCAGGTGGTTCGCGGATGCGGACACCTGGGAACTACGGCTCCTGGCGGGGAGTGCGGATGAGAGAACGGTACAGATGGCCCTGATGCGCGGAAGGGGCGCGGATGCGGCTCTGCCGTACATAGTGCGCCACATCGCAGCCATTTGGCAGCGTGTTGTGGAAAAAGTCCTACGGAGGGCCCCCTTTCACAGAGAGCTGCTGATATGGATCATGGCCCCAGTGGTGGACATGGAGGTACACATGCCATTCCATGACTGGAGAGCGGGTGGGTGCGAGTTATTGGCGGATCTCTACCCGGACGGCACGTTTCTATCTATCGAACGGGCGACGGAGACGTTCGGACTCGGTGAGGGGCAGTTCCTACACTACATGGGCCTCCATGCAATGGCGCGGGATACTTGGCCGCAATTCCCTGATGCGCCCCCTGTGTCCCATACCCTCAATATTATCCTTTCCTGTGGTAGGGGCAAGAGGCTGATAACCCTATTGTACTCAGCCTTGCGGCAGGACTCCGCCCCACTGGTCCCACCGGCGTGGGCGGCCTGGGAGGCTGACCTGGGGATTGTTTTGGACCCGACACAGCGCAAACGCATTGGTACCCTCACCCGAAAGGTGTCGTGCAATGCACGGTTCAAACTGATACACTTTAACTTTCTACACCGCACATATGTGACACCGGTTGCCTTGAGGCGTATCGCCCCGGACAAGCGCGATGACTGCCCTAGATGTGGCGCGCCGGGTGCCTCCTTCCTTCATCTGGCGTGGGACTGCCCGTTGGTTAACGCCTTTTGGCAGTCGGTGGTGGCGCACATTCGCAAGGTTACTGAACTCCGGATGGAGCTTGTAGGAGAGTAGGGTCTGCAATCCTATGATCACCCAGATTTTTTGCTTTTGTTTCACTGGTTTACGACTTTCTCTGGCTGTGGGCCTGCTAATCAGACCCACAGCCTGGCTGTTCTCTTTCTAAATTACGATATGTACCCTAGGTGCATTTACCAATTGGTACTGGGCCACCTTATCAGACCCTGTAACTCAGGGCATAGGTGTACCCAGGGCCGCCAGGGGCTGCAGCATGTATTATGCCACCCCTGGCTGGCCTCCTAAATTTGACACAACTGGCTGCATGACAGCTGGGGCGAAGTCGTGTAATCACACTTTGCTTTAGATATAGTAGCCCTATATCTAACCATACAATGGACACTCGAGTTCCTATCAGTCACTCCTATGGCAGGCCTTGACGATCCTGAAGGCAGAGTGCATGGGCTCGTGTGAACTAGGCTCTGGCCCGAGCCGAGCCCGGTTGCAGCTTGCGGACCCAAGACCCAATGGCTGTTCCATGATAACGCGTACCACATCGGTAACTTCGGTGTCGCGTTATCAAGACATGTCGAGTAAGGTGTCATACGAATCGGGATGCTGCCCTCTCCCCAACGCTGGTGGCGAGGTTAGCATTCCGCCCTTCTAGAGGGACACGACATGTACGTAACTGTGAACCCCGGTTAAAGTTAACTAAAAGCCTCAGCTCCACAAAATGGGTGCTGCCACCACAGACACGAGTCTGACCTCCTGCTGCTGGGAGTCCTTCCAGCGAGGAGAGCTTGGACAAAGGGTTTCCTGCCAAGGGCGGTGTTCGCACCGTCCCAGACAGGGTTTGTGTATTCTGGGTAGGTAGGGCTTTTGCGAGAAGGTGACTGCGAAGTGGCACCCCGGTGCTCACTACGCATCTGCCGGTCAGAACCAGTTCCAGGGGCGCCAGCCCTGGCCTGGGGAAAGTCCGGCAGGGGAGAGGGGTGTAACTACCTCCCTTCCTGGTCCCACCCTTAGGGCAGGACCTAGTCATGTACCCACCCCTTTCTTTAGAATAAAGGCCGGAGCGGGGACCCTTCCAAATTAGATCATCTTTGAATCAAGAATACTTTCTACGAAAGGACTTCAAGACTCTTCTCAAGATTTCTCCCTTGTGACTAAGGAGTAGTCACCCTGCATCAGCGGGCACCATCTAAGAACTCTGCGGTTTGCTGTAAGTCCTTCCTCAAGGAATCCGACGGCCCAGCTCGACGAGAACCGGCTTCCCTGGCACCTCTGACCTCTACCCACGTCATCAGCTCAGCTGTGATCTGTGGGTGCGACGAGACCTCGAGGGACCGGCCATCATCAGAACCTGCACGCTCTTAAACCAGCACGACCATCGAGGTAACTCTCTGGTGAGTGCTCTGGGGTCCGAAAAGCCCCGACCCTGAGCCGCTCCAGCACCGAAGTGCAGTCTCCCAGCACCTCCACGATCTGCGTGGGGCCCTTCTGCTCGCTGCTCAGCACGTTGTCTGGTCACTAGCCGCTGGCTTGTGCCCTTCTGTGACGACATCCGACAATCAACACTGCTGGTCTGGTTGCTCCAGACTGGCCCTTGCTTCCATCTTTGCGAGAAGCACCCCGGACCCTCCTGGTCCACTCAAGACACCATCTTAGGCCCACCACGTGGCCCTGAGATCTGCCAAGGCTTGTTGCCCCATCCTGGGCCCAGCGACGCCGACAGCATCATCCTTCGTGGGACAGCTCGCACCTCCACCGTGGTCGCCGACAACGCCTCCTGGTCTGTGAGACTGCAGAGCCTAGCGTCGCCCACTCACCTGGTCGAGGTGACGGCCAACCGGTGCCATCCTGGTACCCTCTGACTACTGCCTAGTAGTACGAACTTGGTCCCCTCTGCTTTCAGGTATCAACAATCTCTGATCCAGGCTTGGATCTCTACGAACTATTCATCACTGGTCGCCGACCAGCAACTCCTTTTCTTCCGGCTCCTGGCTCGTCAGCGAAGACCCCGACGCCTGTAAGACTTGTGCAGCCGCAGCCCTCGTGGCTAGGTAACTCGGCATTTCGGTGCCTGCATAGCCTCTTTACTCTAGGGTCCCGAGTCCCTCGCTTCCGACTTGCCTTATCGGGTCCGCCCGAGACCTTAAACTTTCCGTGTCCTTGGACACTTGTTTTAATTGTGCACTTGAAGTATTTTCCTAAGAGATTTGGTTTGTGCTTAGTACCCTGTCCTCATAAAGAATACAGGGCTGTTGTGATTCTTAATAAATATACTGTTTATTTTCATAACACTTGTGTGGTGTCCTTTCACTGGGTGTTCAAGGGGTACATGTGTGGTAAACAGCTGGCTTAACACGCCCTCTCGAGTCTTTAGCCTTAGACTGCTCGTATCCACGCTACTAGGATAGCTGGTCTATAGGTTGACTTACAACCAAACACCATAAGGGTCGTTGGAACGATACATAGCGGTCGCTAGAGTAGCGAACGTTGCATATCGGGCCAACTTCTCACATTGGTGAGCAGCGGTTGGGATTTGAGCTTGCTGTTGTTTTACCACACGTATCCTAAGAATATCTTGTTGAAAGATCGCATAAGTACTGTTAGTACATATAACCAAAGCTTAGAATACTCTGAGTTCTACTGAACCAGCTGTTGCAGCTCCTCAAGGCTTAGCACACCTTGGCTGCAACTCTTAGCAAGGGAACAGTAGGTAAACACGTAGTGTAGGTAGGTGCATCACTTACACCACACTAGAAACAGTATGTCGGACAAAGGAGGAAACTCTGAGTCTCCCCTTGTGTCAGTTGACCCTCCACAGGTCATCCCTTCAAGATATACTGTGCTGAGCTTCAAGGAGTTAAGACAGGTGTGTCACTCCCGGAAGATCAAGCAGGGGTCTAACCCCACCACGTCCTTTCTGATTGGTCTCTTGGAGACTTATGATGCCAGAAAAGCTGAGACCCGTCTTAGCTCTTCTAATCCAGAAGGAGACATGCCTCCCCTCGAGGGAACCAGAGACGATCCTGACCTCATCCACCTCGCAACTGAGAACGAAGATGTGGAGGATGATGAGGATGAGGATCCCTCTGGGGATGAGGCAGATAAGGGACAGGTAGAAGTCGTCAGACTAAGCAGGTCCAACTTAAGCAAACATGATAGCGGTACTGGGGGACCCCTGGGGCCACTATCAGGTCAGCTTAACATTGGGAATGGACGAGCCCGATCTCTGTCAAGAGACTCTGGCAGATCCCTTCAAACCAATGGCTCTCGCAACTCTTCGCAAAGAGGGATGACGTCCCCTCAGCGGAGAGTGTACGAAGCTAAGGAAAGGGCAGCTAATCTGAGGATCGAAAGGGAAGAACTTGCCCTGGCCAAAGAAAGGCTTGCCTTTGCGAGAGAGCAACAATTAAGTGGGGTAGTCCCCACTGGTGGCAGCAATATACCTAGCAATAGGGAAAAGAGTTTCGATACGAAACACCTTGGGAAGATAGTGCCCCCCTTTAAACAAGGGGACGACATCCACAAATGGATTACTGCTTTGGAGAGGGCCTGCACGGTGCAAGGTGTTCCCCAGAGTCAGTGGGCAGCTATCTTGTGGCTCTCCTTTGAAGGTAAAGGAAGAGACAAGCTCCTCACCACAAGGGTGGAGGATGCGAACGATTACCAAGTCTTGAAAAATACACTCGTTGAAGGGTTCGGCCTAACCACTGAGCAGTACAGGGTGCTGTTCAGGGATACCCAGAAAACGCAGCCTCAAGATTGGTCTGACTTTGTCGATTGTGCCACTAAGGCTTTTGAGGGCTGGTTGCTGGGCAGTAAGGTTACTGATTACAAAGGATTGTATAATTTGATGATGAGAGAACAAATTTTAAACAATTGTCAGAACCAGTTGTTGCATCAGCATCTTGTCGACTCGGATCTGACCTCTCCCCAAGAATTGGGAAAGAAGGCAGACAGATGGGTTCGTACGAGAGTTAAACAGAACCAGGGCCAGAATCAAGGTGGTCAGAAGAAAGCAGACCAGAAGGGTAAAGATTCTAAGGGGGAACAAAATGACCAGAAGTCTTCGACAGGTCCCCAACAACCCAAAGAGGGTGGGGGTCAGGCCCCCCAAAAGAAGAAAGAAGGCCAATCCAAAAGATGGTGCCAGTACTGTAAAAGTAAATCTCACTGGTTTAGTGAGTGCACCAAGAAAGGAGGAGGGCAGACTCCTGCCACTGCAGCCCCTAAGGCACCTGTGCCCCCTAGTACAGTCAGCAGTGGTAGTGCGCCTCCCAAGGGTTTAGTAGGGTTAACCCTGGGTTCTGAGGGGCGTGACAACTTAGTTGGCACACTCACTCAGGCTGTCCTTGTCAGTACAGGGGACGCGGACGTGTCCCCTGACATAAGTCCCAATACCTTGGGCAAATACAGACAGACGCCTTTCATAAATGGAAAGATGGCTCAGGCCTATAGGGACACTTGTGCCAGCGTCACCATGGTGACGCCTAACTTTGTGGACCCTGGACAGATCATGCCAGGTACAGAATTCCTGGTGACCAATGCAAGCAATGTCACTACCAATCACAGTATGGCAATTGTAGCTTTCTCCTGGGGAGGGGTAACTGGCCAAAAGAAGGTTGTAGTTAGTCCAGACCTCCCAGTGGATTGTTTGTTGGGCAATGATTTGGAGTCATCACAATGGTCAGAAGTGGAGCACCGGACTCACATGGAAATGTTAGGTTTGCCAGCACATGTGTTCGCTGTGACCAGGTCACAGGTCAGGAAATGCCCCACTGAACAGGTGCTGGATCCTGGAACAACGGACCAGACACCTCCCAAGAAAAAGAGCAGTAGGGTTAAGGCTGCGCCTTCCCCCTTGCCCCAGGTCGTGGATCAAGTCTCAGAGGAGGCTGACCTACAGGAATTGAGGGAAACTGAGCCTAGGGAGTTCGAACTTGATCAAGTTGAATTCTTGGGTTCAGGGGGACCCTCAAGGGAAGACCTGGGGAAGGACCAGTTAGACTGCCCTTCTCTTGAACCCCTCAGACAGCAGGCTGCTGCTGAGGCTGCTGGGAACGCCACAGGTACCCACAAGGTATACTGGGAAGATGGACTCCTGTACACTGAGTCAAGAGACCCCAAGCCTGGCATGACCAGGAGGCTGGTTGTACCCTTGTCTCAGCGTGGTTTCCTACTTACCTTGGCCCACGAGATTCCCTTAGCAGGTCACTTAGGCCAGACGAAAACGTGGGACAGGCTTGTCTCACACTTTCACTGGCCTCACATGAACGAAGATACCAAGGAGTTTTGCCGCTCCTGTGTCACTTGCCAAGCCAGTGGTAAGTCAGGTGGCACAACAAAGGCCCCCCTTATACCAATGCCTGTGGTGGGGGTGCCCTTTGAACGGGTGGGGATCGACATCGTCGGTCCCATGGAACCACCAACAGCATCAGGGCACAAGTTTATACTGGTGGTAGTGGATCATGCCACCAGGTATCCTGAAGCTATTCCCCTTAGGACCACTACAGCACCTGTTGTGGCAAGAGCCCTAGTTGGAGTATTCTCCAGAGTGGGCTTCCCTAAGGAGGTCGTCTCCGACAGAGGTGCAAACTTTATGTCGAGCTACTTAACTGCTATGTGGAAGGAATGTGGTGTCAACTACAAGTTCACTACACCCTATCATCCACAATGCAATGGGCTTGTTGAGAGATTCAACAGGACCCTTAAAGGGATGATTCATGGACTACCTGAAAAGCTTCGGCGTAGATGGGACGTCCTGATCCCCTGCCTCTTGTTCGCCTACAGAGAAGTCCCACAGAAGGGGGTTGGCTACAGCCCTTTTGAACTTTTGTACGGGCATCCTGTAAGAGGACCCCTGTGTTTGGTGAAGGAAGGATGGGAGAGACCTCTCAAAAAGCCTGCAGCCAACATAGTGGACTATGTGCTTGGCCTCCGCTCGCGGATGGCTGAATACATGGAGAAGGCATCTGAAAACCTTAAGGCCAGCCAAGAACTCCAGAAAGCTTGGCATGACCAAAAGGCTGTCTTGACTGTTTACCAGCCCGGACAGAAGGTGTGGGTGTTGGAGCCAGTGGCCCCAGCAGCACTCAAGGACAAATGGTCCGGGCCCTACACCATCCTGGAGAAAAAGGGAGAGGTCACCTACCTGGTCGACCTGGGAACTCCCCGGAGCCCCCACAGGGTGCTTCATGTCAACAGGCTCAAGGCATATGTCGACAGGAAGGACATGAGTTTGCTCATGGCCCTAGATGAGGGACAGGAAGAAGAGAGTGACCCTCTCCCCGACCTGCTCACTCAGAATCCTGACGATGGATCGGTAGATGGTGTTGTCTTTTGTGGCAGCCTCTCCGAACGTCAACAGAGCGACTGTAAACAGGTTCTTCAGTCGTTCCGACATATGTTTTCTCTAACACCCAGCCAGACCGATTGGTGCACCCATGAGGTTGACACTGGTGACAGCTTGCCCGTTAAGAGTAAAATCTACCGGCAGCCTGATCACGTTAGAGACTGCATCAAGAGTGAAGTGCAGAAAATGTTGGAGCTGGGAGTCATTGAACCCTCGGACAGCCCCTGGGCTAGTCCCGTAGTTCTAGTGCCGAAACCTCACACCCAGGGTGGTAAGAGAGAGATGAGGTTCTGCGTAGACTACAGGGGTCTCAATGCAGTCACTAAGACTGACGCCCACCCAATACCAAGGGCAGACGAGCTTATTGATAGGCTGGCTTCGGCCAACTACTTAAGTACGTTTGACCTGACAGCTGGGTATTGGCAAATCAGGTTAGCTGAGGACGCCAAGCCTAAAACCGCATTTTCAACCCCTGGTGGGCATTATCAGTTCGTGGTGATGCCCTTTGGTCTGAAAAATGCACCTGCCACCTTCCAAAGGTTGGTGAATCAAGTCCTTACTGGGCTGGATGACTTCTGTGCGGCGTATCTTGACGATATTGCTGTCTTTAGCTCCACCTGGGAGGATCACCTGGTCCACCTGCGGAAGACGTTAGAGGCGCTGCAAGCAGCAGGCCTCACTATCAAGGCCACCAAGTGCCAGATAGGGCAGACACAGGTTGTATACCTGGGCCACCTTGTAGGTGGAGGCCAGGTTCAGCCACTGGAGAGCAAGATACAGTCAATCAGGGACTGGGCTCCTCCAACCACCCAGACTCAGGTTCGAGCTTTCTTGGGCCTGACTGGTTACTATAGGAAGTTTGTCAGGAACTATGGTTCCATCGTGACACCATTAAACGAACTGACAAGCAAGAAAATGCCAAAAAAGGTTCAGTGGACAGCGAGCTGTCAAAAAGCATTCGATGACCTAAAGCAGGCCATGTGCACGGCGCCTATCCTCAAGAGTCCGGACTACTCCAAACCATTCATTGTCCAAACAGATGCTTCTGAGTTGGGTGTGGGAGCTGTTCTTTCTCAACTGAATTTTGATGGTCAAGACCAGCCCATTGCTTTTATAAGCAGAAGGCTGACCCCTAGAGAGAAGAATTGGTCAGCTATTGAGAGGGAGGCCTTTGCTGTGGTTTGGGCCCTGAAGAAGCTGAGGCCATACTTGTTTGGCACTCACTTCAAGATTCAGACCGACCATAAGCCCCTCTTGTGGCTAAATCAGATGAAGGGTGAAAACCCCAAACTGCTAAGGTGGTCCATTTCCCTACAGGGGATGGACTTCACAGTGGAACATAGACCTGGTACTGATCATGGCAATGCCGATGGGCTCTCCAGATATTTCCACTTAGAACAAGAAGACTCACCTGGTCAAGGTTAGCGTATTGTTCCGACGTTTGGGGGGGGGTCATGTAGGAGAGTAGGGTCTGCAATCCTATGATCACCCAGATTTTTTGCTTTTGTTTCACTGGTTTACGACTTTCTCTGGCTGTGGGCCTGCTAATCAGACCCACAGCCTGGCTGTTCTCTTTCTAAATTACGATATGTACCCTAGGTGCATTTACCAATTGGTACTGGGCCACCTTATCAGACCCTGTAACTCAGGGCATAGGTGTACCCAGGGCCGCCAGGGGCTGCAGCATGTATTATGCCACCCCTGGCTGGCCTCCTAAATTTGACACAACTGGCTGCATGACAGCTGGGGCGAAGTCGTGTAATCACACTTTGCTTTAGATATAGTAACCCTATATCTAACCATACAATGGACACTCGAGTTCCTATCAGTCACTCCTATGGCAGGCCTTGACGATCCTGAAGGCAGAGTGCATGGGCTCGTGTGAACTAGGCTCTGGCCCGAGCCGAGCCCGGTTGCAGCTTGCGGACCCAAGACCCAATGGCTGTTCCATGATAACGCGTACCACATCGGTAACTTCGGTGTCGCGTTATCAAGACATGTCGAGTAAGGTGTCATACGAATCGGGATGCTGCCCTCTCCCCAACGCTGGCGGCGAGGTTAGCATTCCGCCCTTCTAGAGGGACACGACATGTACGTAACTGTGAACCCCGGTTAAAGTTAACTAAAAGCCTCAGCTCCACAAAATGGGTGCTGCCACCACAGACACGAGTCTGACCTCCTGCTGCTGGGAGTCCTTCCAGCGAGGAGAGCTTGGACAAAGGGTTTCCTGCCAAGGGCGGTGTTCGCACCGTCCCAGACAGGGTTTGTGTATTCTGGGTAGGTAGGGCTTTTGCGAGAAGGTGACTGCGAAGTGGCACCCCGGTGCTCACTACGCATCTGCCGGTCAGAACCAGTTCCAGGGGCGCCAGCCCTGGCCTGGGGAAAGTCCGGCAGGGGAGAGGGGTGTAACTACCTCCCTTCCTGGTCCCACCCTTAGGGCAGGACCTAGTCATGTACCCACCCCTTTCTTTAGAATAAAGGCCGGAGCGGGGACCCTTCCAAATTAGATCATCTTTGAATCAAGAATACTTTCTACGAAAGGACTTCAAGACTCTTCTCAAGATTTCTCCCTTGTGACTAAGGAGTAGTCACCCTGCATCAGCGGGCACCATCTAAGAACTCTGCGGTTTGCTGTAAGTCCTTCCTCAAGGAATCCGACGGCCCAGCTCGACGAGAACCGGCTTCCCTGGCACCTCTGACCTCTACCCACGTCATCAGCTCAGCTGTGATCTGTGGGTGCGACAAGACCTCGAGGGACCGGCCATCATCAGAACCTGCACGCTCTTAAACCAGCACGACCATCGAGGTAACTCTCTGGTGAGTGCTCTGGGGTCCGAAAAGCCCCGACCCTGAGCCGCTCCAGCACCGAAGTGCAGTCTCCCAGCACCTCCACGATCTGCGTGGGGCCCTTCTGCTCGCTGCTCAGCACGTTGTCTGGTCACTAGCCGCTGGCTTGTGCCCTTCTGTGACGACATCCGACAATCAACACTGCTGGTCTGGTTGCTCCAGACTGGCCCTTGCTTCCATCTTTGCGAGAAGCACCCCGGACCCTCCTGGTCCACTCAAGACACCATCTTAGGCCCACCACGTGGCCCTGAGATCTGCCAAGGCTTGTTGCCCCATCCTGGGCCCAGCGACGCCGACAGCATCATCCTTCGTGGGACAGCTCGCACCTCCACCGTGGTCGCCGACAACGCCTCCTGGTCTGTGAGACTGCAGAGCCTAGCGTCGCCCACTCACCTGGTCGAGGTGACGTCCAACCGGTGCCATCCTGGTACCCTCTGACTACTGGCTAGTAGTACGAACTTGGTCCCCTCTGCTTTCAGGTATCAACAATCTCTGATCCAGGCTTGGATCTCTACGAACTATTCATCACTGGTCGCCGGCCAGCAACTCCTTTTCTTCCGGCTCCTGGCTCGTCAGCGAAGACCCCGACGCCTGTAAGACTTGTGCAGCCGCAGCCCTCGTGGCTAGGTAACTCGGCATTTCGGTGCCTGCATAGCCTCTTTACTCTAGGGTCCCGAGTCCCTCGCTTCCGACTTGCCTTATCGGGTCCGCCCGAGACCTTAAACTTTCCGTGTCCTTGGACACTTGTTTTAATTGTGCACTTGAAGTATTTTCCTAAGAGATTTGGTTTGTGCTTAGTACCCTGTCCTCATAAAGAATACAGGGCTGTTGTGATTCTTAATAAATATACTGTTTATTTTCATAACACTTGTGTGGTGTCCTTTCACTGGGTGTTCAAGGGGTACATGTGTGGTAAACAGCTGGCTTAACACGCCCTCTCGAGTCTTTAGCCTTAGACTGCTCGTATCCACGCTACTAGGATAGCTGGTCTATAGGTTGACTTACAACCAAACACCATAAGGGTCGTTGGAACGATACATAGCGGTCGCTAGAATAGCGAACGTTGCATATCGGGCCAACTTCTCACAGAGCTGACCCCCCTTCAGTGTTTGTTAGCCTTGGTCCCCAAGCCCAAGAAATGTAATTTGTCCTACAAAATGTTACAACTACTTTTAGTACTGGCAAGGAGGAGGGTGGCAATCACATGGATGGGACAGAGGGCCCCAGAGATGTTGCAGTTAGAGATGTGGGGGAATGGTCCCTGGCGGAGGAAACCTTCATGCAAACCGTGCGTAGAGATGTAAAGCTACAGGACGACCTGCTTGCGTGGAGAATGATGCGAGTGGTGGGAGAGGCAGCCGAGGATTCAGATGGCACCAGTGCGGAGTTGTTCACCCCTGGGGATACAGGATCTGAGGATGAGGGTGACGGGGAGGGAGGGGGAGGGCAGTGAGTTGGGGGAGTGCCTGGCCGTACACGCACGTGTTGGATACAATTGGGAGGAATTGTGTTTTGGTATCTGGAGGTTTCATTCCTAATCTAAGTAACGATTGCTGTACTATCTGCCGATAGGAGTGCCATAATGAGGTGAACGAACTGTATACACATGTCTAAGTCCTGAATGCCGAAGTTTTGGGGGGGGTGGGGGGGGGGGTTCCATTGGGGAGTTGGGGGGTAATCTGTATAAAAAAAATAAATAAAAGCAGATCAGAATATCCTGCCGCGCAGTTACATTGCTAGGTTCATGGCCTGGCTTCCATGCTGCCACCTACCGCCGCCCGGCCTTCGGGTTGTGGGCTGATGGGCCGTGTGCACAGAAGTATGTTATTTGACGTAATGTCGTTGCTTTGTTGATGCTGTCGGCGCAACTGTTATATACTATCATTGTCTGCGACAAAAATAAAGTTTAAAAAAAAAATTACAATAACTTTTATTTAAGTAATAATTATTTAAAAAAATTAAAAGCCATTGTTATTTGTAATATCACTACATCTAAGTCACGTAAATACAAAACATGTTGCATTACAAATGCTATAGGTGTCACTTTTGCAAAAGATAAAAGTATTGGCATTGTAAATGAAAAAACTATTAATTTCGCTATTTTCAAAACCAACATAAATAAAACATGTCATCTACAAGACCAATAGCTCAAACTTTCCTAATGCGAGACCTATTGCATTGCAAATGCTTGTTAAAATTAACGCTACCATCAGCCGACTCCGCTGACAAGGAACTGATTAACTTGGTGTCGTCAGCATAGGACACTAATGACATCCAAAAGGATTTCACCACATCAGCTCAGGTCATAGCAACTGATCCAAGAATGGTAATAGTGGGATCCGGGTAGTAGATCTAAGAAGCAAAATTCTATGTGAAGCTGTAAAGAGGAAAACTATGAACATAGAGCAAAGCAGTTTTCTTTTTTTCGCCGATTTGAATATGGGTACTTCAGCCAGTCAGAGGGACTTGATGGCTGTTACAAGACAGCTGTTGGCGAGGGGGTTGAAGGCTTCTGTGGGCCGCTCAGAGAAACAGAGTTGAAAACAGGGGGGGGGGGGGGGGGGAGGGGGGGGGGGAAGAATTGAAGTTTCTTTTTCCACCAGTGCACTATGGTAACTCATTTTGGGCAGCCTGGAATTGAACCCATTTGAAGAATGGTGACAGAATTGTACATTGGACTCAGAGGCACAACTAGAGTCAAATTTCGGGGGGGCTGAGAGAAAATTTCGGGTGGGGGGTGATTCTCTAGCAAAAGGCCGAGTGAAGCTGCAGGGGCTCTAAGCATCAAAGCCTCATTAACAAGCAAAAGGTCTTTTAAAGACCTGTGAAGTACACGGGTGCGGCTGTGTGTGTGCCCGGGAAGCCGTCTCATCCCGGGCTGACACACACGAGGTAGGGGGGCGTTAGGGGGTGGAGGGGGCAAGGCTTGAGTCCTTTGAGTCCAATGGGCGTTGCGCGCCTGATTGGACTTGACTTGAAGGCAGGGTGGGCGATTACTTGCTCTTGATATATGCGGACGTGGCATATGCCTCTTTAATGTAGAGGAAACGGATCTGTTGCTTTATTCGGAACCAGTAGACTGTGCATTCTGTTTTCTCTCTACTGTCTGCTTTGTCTTTCCTGACTCTTTGGTGTCACTTGATTATTTTGACAGCTATGTTATTTTTGAAAGACGTTATTTATCACATATCTGTTTTATCCTCACTGCTGTGACCTTCAGTCTATATATGAAATTGCAAGATAAACTAATGGGTTCAGAAATTATACTTTTTGAAAAATGACTCGAAAAAATCAAGGAGTTCAGAAATTATCGTTACAAAAGTGAGCACCCCTAAACTTCAGGAGAATGTGAAAACTTGAATGTAATTGAAGCTTCGCTTATGGAAAAATCATAGAGGCTAGGCTGTTATTTGGAAAGCAGCCACTAGCTGGCAGTGCTCACCAAGAATTAAATGACAAACGACCTGTAGACTCTCGACTGGAAATACAATGTATCTTACTATTTTATGTTGACATCTTTTATAGAGAGAATAATAAAAATGCATGTTAAAGAACTCACTCTACTTCTAGCAGTCTCTAGAAAAACAAATAAAATATCACAATATCATAGGAGGTGAATTAACAGCACTCACAAACCAGTACAGTTCATTAAATATGCAGAGAGTTCAGTCTCTGACTTCTCATAAATGATTCCCAGTTCAGCAATCTTCATTCTATAAGGTGTATAGAGTCAAACGCAAAGCCTTGCAAGAGATTATTAAAGTTCTGGAAAACACGGTCTTGGACGTATATAGACCCTCCTTCCAAATTCCTAAGGCCAGTTGTAGTGTCAAGAGAAGCAGACATCCAATGCAACATGTAGAACAAAGTCTCCTGGGTTTCCAAGACTCTGAAAGCAAACTTGGGAAGCAATTTCACTTCCCTTTTTTTCCTTTTATACTGAAGATTCAGGATGG
Organism: Lissotriton vulgaris; assembly: GCF_964263255.1. Classification (NCBI taxonomy): domain Eukaryota; kingdom Metazoa; phylum Chordata; class Amphibia; order Caudata; family Salamandridae; genus Lissotriton; species Lissotriton vulgaris. Next base: position 1,296,503,944 of record NC_141695.1, on the reverse strand, counting down.
CCGCTACCACGAAATATTGCCCAATGAAATTACCAAGTCTTGAAATATTTAGTTTTAGTTTCACTTTTCACTTTGTGGCATTGTTGTCAACTGTGACCAGCATCCTGGATAAGGCATCACTGCAAACAAAGTTCTGCAATGGAAGTGTGTTAAGAAATTTTGCAGTAAGATTCAATGTTCTTTTATTCCAGCTTGTGATCCCTCCTCTGTATTCCTCTTTAAACTTGTCCACAATCTTGACAACCAGGACATACCCATATGATGTCCCCTCTGGCATAGACCAAATAAGTAGTGAAACACACTTGCCATCTCAATCTACTCCTGCACTATAGTTCGCTGAATGTCATTTAGGTGAACTCCCTGCAAAAATGCAATGGGAACATTGCACCTATGGAGTGTAGAGTGTATGGTATACCGTTTTCTGGGGGTAAGCATAACTCGGATATTCCAAATCAGTTTTGTCCATGTATTACTAGCCACCTGAGGATGTAAGACATATAAAAGATATAATCCATGTCAAGCCTGCTTTTCGACTAAAACACCCACATGACAAGGCATGCTCTGTTCTTGTAAACAAATATATCCTTAATGGAGTACTCAATTTTCACTATTTCGCCAAATAAAACCTAGCCCAAGTTACCAAGCCCTGGACAGTTCATAAACATATAAGTATCTGTAAAATCAAGTAATTGAGGCACAGGAGGACTCAGCATAAGGTTGAAGAAGGTTTATTCCAGAGAGTAAAAGGTCTCATCCATCCAAGAGCTTGAGCCAGGTGCAACTGACTCACATATCTTACAGTAGATTCTATCACCATGGAGCTACTCAAATGGAAACAAGGAGACATTCTTAAGAGAAGCTGAGAGCTACATGAAGGATAATACATGCATAGTAATATGCACATTGTTACAGTATCCAAACAACATGAGTAGAAATAAGAAAATGGAACTAAAGATATTATAGAGAAATGTGGTCATCATGGGGTGATTTGACCAGGTGATGGTCAGGGAAAGCTCCTGGATAGACCAAAGAACAGTGCCGTAGCCGCCTAAATCGGCACAAATCAGTTTAATTGGTGTGATCGTATCCAGACGGATCTCCCAGACCAGTTGGGCATCATGGTGAGAAAAACACAATGGTGGAGATGAGGCAACCTGGTAGGTTGGGGGGGCATCATCGACATGTGTACTTCTGGATACAATCGTGGCTCTAGTTTATCACATCTTACTCAGTCCATCCCACACCTTCTCCAGGGTGGCAATGAAATACATTGGTATAACAGAGAGGGATTTAGGCAAAGCCACAAATAAAACAGTTATGTCAATTGCTACAGTTACAAAAAGTCGTCCGCAGTTTGTGGGGTATTTACTTGCATGGAGGATGAGCCACCTGAGGCAGATGCCTGTAGGGATTCTGCATCTCATGCAGAGCTCATTGATTCTTGAACTGATCTCCTCCTAGTGGCAGATTGTAGTTTAGCTGTGATCTACAGAACAGTACATCTCTCCTCCTGTGCTTGTGATAGCAAGGGCATGATTTCCAATGAGGGGTGTCATTGCCGATCTATCCGGTTCCCCCGGGGGTGTCTGCAGGTGCCACACCTGCTGAGTCAGTGGCCAGATTGTCCTGCATTGTTATTTGACCGTTGTTCCACCCAGTTGCAAGAATCATGAGGGTCAGTAAAAAAAATGGCCCGCTGATTGGCAATGATCTTGAGCTTTGCATGGAAGAAGAGAACATACTTGTGTCCTAACACTCTTTGGAGCTTATTACAAGCCCATTGTGTTGCCTGTGCGTCACTTTTAATCTGGGAAACAGTAACACAACTGCGGCTCAAGACGCTTGTAAATAAGCCCCTTTCTTTTTTACAGGCATAAAAGACTCTCATCGATGTTGCATTGCCAGTGTTCAGTCTCCCTCTGCCCTTGCTGCTTGGAGGATCATGTCACAATCTCAGTAGTTAAGTTTACCAGCAAACCTGGGACGAGCAGGGCCCCAAATGGTGGTCTGTGGGCTGGGTTCCTATGTGTCCAACCACAAAGTAGGTGGAGGAACCTTGGGTGGAACCTCAGTCTTGAGCCAGGCTTCAATGAAATCAGTTATTTTTGGACCGTCTGAGTTCCAGAGAAGGCCCACAATTCATAGGTTATTTAGTCTGACCCATCATTTGGCATCCTCTGCCCTCTCTTCGAGAAACCAAACACAATTAGTGGGCTCTTGCATCTTCCAAGGCATATCTGCTGCATGGAGAAGCAGCTTTTGAAACGCACTTTCATTATGTGGAATTATATCATACTGGATTTGAATATAGAATTGTATTCAGAAAAGACCCTTTTGTGGTTTGGTTTAAATCAATTTAGTAGTTTACAGGATAATTGAATTACAGAAGGATGTAGGCGCACTTCAGAGGGTTAGCCTTTGTACCCTTAATTCATTAAATTGTACAGACGTCTGGATCCAAGGAAGATCTGAGGATAAACTAATGAAAACAAAATTCAAATCTGATTGGATGAGGAAGCATTTTTTCCATTTGCTATTTTGGTAGCAGTGGATCCAGAAGGATCAACAGACCTTCGTAGTTTGATTGGCTGTCTGCGATAGAAAACAGTTGTGTCTACCATTGAGCACTGCTGTGTATCTATGAATACTCATGGATCCTGACTCCCACAAAATAAATTTGAATGTGTATAAGGGGACTGGAACAGCCTCTAAACTCAGGTAAGATGAGGTTGGGTCAGAAAGGGCAGAACCTGACCTTAAATGTTAAAATATATATATATATATATATATATATATATATATATATATATATATATATATATATATATATATATATATATATATATCTATATATTCAATGAAAAAACCATTGGTTTTAGGCCATATATAGTTAGGGATTTGCATTTACAAAACCTTATTTTACTCGCATAAAACCATTGAAATTCCATATATAGTTAGAAGCGCTAACTATATATCGCGCACCCGCAATCCACTGCTGATGATGTCACATATTACATCATTCATGACATGGTCAGTGACATCACTGATGACATCACTGATGACATCTCAAATGACATCACTGATGACAACTCAAATGACATCACTGATGACATCACTGATGACATCTCAAATGACATCACTGATGACATCACTGATGACAACATCCAGTGATTGTATGTGTCTGTAAAGTTTAAATATGTTTTACATATTGAAGAATGAGTGGATGTATAAGTGTCTGGATGAAGAATTTAGTAGGTGCATGACTGACTGTATGAAAGAGTGATTAAATGTGTCTCACTGAGTGCATGGGTTAGTGACTAAACTGTCTTAATTTGTGCATCAGTATGTTTGTTGTTGTGTAAGCTGCTGCATGTGTTGATCAGTAGCTATAAGAGTGGCCATATGGGTTATTGATTGGTTGCCCAAGTATTTGAATGGGAGGCTGAGTGTGTGTGTGGGTGGCTGGGAGGTGCGTGACTCTGTGCATAGATGTGTAAGCAGTTGATTCACTAGGAGTATGAGTTCAAGAGTGCATGTGGAAACAGCTATATGGGCGGTTGACTGTGCATGGGTGTGTTGGTGAGTGAATGGATTTCTCATTGCTACATGTGCAAGTAAGTACGTATGTAAAACACAATACATGTGAGAGTTGACATATATAAATAACTGAACATAAGAGCCAGTGAATGTGTGAGTGGCTGTATCGATCACTGTGAGCTTGTATCAGGGATTATATAAGAGAGTAAATATGTGTTATTATATGTTTGAATAAGTAAGATGTGTATAACTGTATAGTTGAGGAAATGGAGGTGTGATTGATTCTTTGCATGACTGACTAGGTGTGTGAGTAACTCCATGGATGAGTGACAGTCTGTGAGTGTCTGTTTATACTGAGTGTATGTAAGGTTATATTAGAGTCTGAAGAGGTTCATTGTATTATCACATGAGTGATGTGATCAGTGATGACAAATGAGATGTCATCAGTGATGTCATTTGAGTTGTCATCAGTGATGTCATCAGTGATGTCATTTGAGATGTCATCAGTGATGTCATCAGTGATGTCATTTGAGTTGTCATCAGTGATGTCATCAGTGATGTCATTTGAGATGTCATCAGTGATGTCATCAGTGATGTCACTGACCATGTCATGAATGATGTAATATGTGACATCATCAGCAGTGGATTGCGGGTGCGCGATATATAGTTAGCGCTTCTAACTATATATGGAATTTCAATGGTTTTATGCGAGTAAAATAAGGTTTTGTAAATGCAAATCCCTAACTATATATGGCCTAAAACCAATGGTTTTTTCATTGAATTTTCAAGGTTTTGTAAATGCAAATTCCTAACTATATATCCACTATAACCTATGGTTTTTTCTGTGAATTTCATTGGTTTTTTAATAGCAAATATGAAAAGCTTTAAAATGTAAAGTACGTGATAGATAAAAACATTTTCGTATTTATGCACGCTGATGTGCTTTGAACGCTGCCCCCCTCCCCTCTTTTCTCTTAGTAGTACTCTCTCTTTGCAGATAGTGAAGAGTAGTTAACGCAGGCCTTTACCCCCGTTGTAATCCGTCCTGCTTGCTTGTCTCTCCATTTGATTGATTATTATCCAAGCATTTACTTTTTTTCAATTGATTCTCTTTGGTTCATTCTCTATTTACAAACAAGCACAAAGTCGCAATACTCTGTTTAGTCTTTGCAGATCGTGAAAAATCGTGTAAAAAAATAAAAGTAATCGAGCAAAATCAGTAGGCCACTAATTGGATCTCTTTTTGACCTCGCTAAAATAGAAATATTATAAACAACCCTTCATGAGAAATACGAAAATAGTGAGATGAACTGAGCTCCACACCATGAGGGCTGCAAGACAACTCGGCTCCGTCACCCACCCCGCCCAAAATAACGACAAACCCTATGCAAATATTAAAAATATAGACAACACACCAGCAAAGAAACAGGGTAAAACATTTTATTAAATAACTATTTACATAACGTTGGTTTATAAGATGATGTCAGTAGTGGACCGATGTGTGAATAGGTCGGAAGCAGCACAAGGCGCCAAGATCCGGATGGAAAGTTCTGGATATTGGGTGCCATAGTTCAGAGTTCTGAGTTTGAGCCTTTTTCAATGCCTGTGCTTTGTTGTTTCCCCTCCATCAAAAACAAAAAAAATATATAAAACTGTGCAAAAATACAAAAAAAACAAAAAATGTTTACAAAAGCAGTGCTTGTAAGACTGTCTGAAGCTTATTTCCACCTACTGCAGCTTCACTATTCCAAAGTAAGTGAGGGTCGTTTGTGGACCTGACTGCATTTGAAAACAATGTTATATGGTACCTCCCTAAACCGCTTGACGGAAGCCCCCGAGGGGCTGTGTGATGACACGGACTCGGAGAAGACGCTTGGCTCCTGCCCCCTCCCCAAGTCTTATAGCACTGGTGTAGCCTGAGATCGCCCCCGACATAGGCGGCCGGCTCCCGGGATCCGGCGGAACTTTTTGCCTTTTGATGACTCTTCTATTCTGGACTTTGTCCCACAATCCGTTTGACCTGAAGACACGCTGTAGTGGGGCGCCCCTTTACCGTTTCAGTTGCCATTCCGCCCGCTTTTGCTACACTGTGCCTCTTCCGCCATTCAGCTGTTTACCGCCCGCTCTTGCGACTACAGCGTCTCGCTCACCATGTAGTTAAGTTGCTCCCGCTCTTGCGGTGCAGCGATAGGCGGCTGCCACAGGACTCTCAAAATGGCGGCCGGCTCTTCGGTTTTGGGCCTGGTCCACTAAAATGGCCCTGGGACACCTTTGAACTCGGACGCTTCCCTGATAGGGCTTGGGTCCCATTCTCGAAAAGCGTCCCCTCAGCCGTGAAGATTCTACAAAAGTCTTGGGGGCCTCCGACTCCCGCAGGCTTCTGGTGGGGAGCGGCTGCCATGATTGCTCGTGGAATGGCCACGACGGAGCTACGAGATGGTAGTGGTCTCATGCTGACGCCAGCTTTAGTCTGAAACATCCAGAAACACTATAGACTACCAATTCGATCAGTTCCGGTAGCGCCCCAACATGACCCGGAAGAGAAGAATTTGCCCTCCCCTCTTTGACTGATGGTTCTTGTTGCCTGTCCCCTCTGTTGTCATTTAACAGAACTTTTTGGACTGCTGAAAGGGGTTGTGTTCTTAACGCTGGTTGGTGGAGACATTTAGACTATATTCTTGACCTACGTTGTCGCGTAATGCGTTTTATGACACGCCGCGTTAGCGCACCCGGAAGTGATCCGAGGCGCGGCGCGCAGCGCGTAACGTAAGCATAACAGGTCATGTGACTTGTTAATAAAACTTTTCATTGGTTCATTTTACTTTTGTTAATTTAATGATGAAAAGCTTGGTCATATGACCTAAAAATTACGCTTTTTATTTTTTTCGAACATTATTTTTTTTTCAAACATATGTTATAATATTCCAGGCTAATGTACTTTCCCGGAAAATTTACAACTGTCCTGCAAGTAAAATATATTCCTTTTTCGAGAAAAAGGGCGTTTCTTCGTTCCATGACGGAGCCGTTGAGTAAGAGAGACTCGGCCTGCTGTCTTAGTCGCCGATACGCCTGATTATCAGATTCTTATCGATCACTTTATGTTGCAGAAATGAAAAACACAACTGCCCTTGACCATTTATCTTTACTGCGTTCCTACATATTATACCTTTTATCCGTCATGTAATTGGACTGCTTTATTTCACTTGCCTTTTACTGATTCGAAAACAGTGACTAAAAGTAAAAACTTTACCAATGTAAATACTACTACCGTGTTTTGTTTTAAAAACCTTTATTGTGAAAATATCAGTATACAAATACGGGCCTATAACCACGTGGGCCGGCCACGGAGCAAACTGAAATCGTATATGATGAGGAGACATTTACACTGTAGAGGAACGTAACGAACGGGCCATTAGGTTGCAAGAACTAAGGTGTCTAACAGTTGCGGAATCGGTGGACGTACATTTTGTAATTAAAATAAGACAGGGCCACTTACAATAACATTTTCTAGATATACATTTGCGGGCAAGGAGTTACGAGTCCCATTTATACCGGCGCCATTTTGGGCGAGGCCGGGCAGGTCCAAGATATAGTCAAAATGTCTTCACCAACAATCGGCCAGACCAGAACCCCTTTCGGCCCTTTATGCTACAAGATGGTGTCTTCCATTCAGAAAATATTGTTGGCAGCATTTTGAAAAGAAAGATAAACAGCCGTTCTCCTAGTGAGTCTCACATTGTTACATTTAGGAAGAATGTTGAAGAGTAATATGTGGAAAATCTGAAGCCATTTTTCTACAAACTCTCAATCAGCCTAAGTCATGGAAGATCTTTGTCCACACCAGGGCAATAGTGAAGCTGCAGCAGGTGCAAAGGAGCTTCAGACAGTCTTACAAGCACTGCTTTTCTAAACATTTTTTTGTATTTTTGCACAGTTTTATATATTTTTTTTTGTTTTTGATGGAGGGGAAACAACAAAAAACAGGCATTGAAAAAAGCTCAACAGTGCAGGGAGCCTTGTGCTGCTTCCGACCTATTCACACATCGGTCCACTACTGACATCACCTCATAAGCCAACGGGGCACCCCACACTGACTTTCGGCGCAGCATTGTAGGATGGCCACACCAGTGCGGCAACTTGCTGGACACCACCTCGGTGCCATCCGGATCTCGGAGCGTTCGAGTCACTGTACCGCAAGAGTGACCGGAACTCAGCTGGTCACGCCGTCTTTCGGCGCAGCATTGTAGGATGGCCACACCAGTGCGGCAACTTGCTGGACACAACCTCGGTGCCATCCGGATCTCGGCGCGTTCGACTCACTGTACCGCAAGAGTGACCGGAACTCAGCTGGACACGCCGTCTTTCGGCGCAGCATTGTAGGATGGCCACACCACTGCAGCAATTTGCTGGACACCACCACAGTGAAACTGCAGCAGGTGCAAATAAGCTTCAGATAGTCTTACAAGCACAGCTCAGAACTCTCAACTATGGCACTCAATATCCAGGACTTGCCATTCGGATCTTGGCGCCTTGTGCTGGTTCCGACCTATTCACACATCGGTCCACTACTGACATCACCTCATAAGCCAACGGGGCACCCCACGCCGACTTTCGGCACAGCATTGTAGGATGGCCACACCAGTGCAGCAACTTGCTGGACACAACCTCGGTGCCATCCGGATCTCGGCGCGTTCGACTCACTGTACCGCAAGAGTGACCGGAACTCAGCTGGACACGCCGTCTTTCGGCGCAGCATTGTAGGATGGCCACACCAGTACGGCAATTTGCTTGACACCACCTCGGTGCCATCCGGATCTCAGCGCGTTGTGCTGCCTTCGGCCTATTCGCACATCGGTCCGCTACTGACGCCGCCTCACGTGCCAACGGATTTTCTACGGTTTTTGTAGCCCTATGCCGCATAACAGGTCATGTGACTTCTTTATAAAACTTTTCATTGGTTCATTTTACTTTTGGTTTCCTAAAGATGGAAGGCTTGGTCATATGACCTAAAAATAACACTTTTCATTGGTTTAGAACATTTTTTTTTCCCAAACGATGAAAGCCCCACCTTGTTTCTGGATCATTCAGACTGAAGCTGGCGTCAGCATGAGAGCACCACCATCTCGTGGCTCCGTCGTGGTCATTCCGCGAGCAATCATGGCAGCCGCTCCCCACCGGAAGCCTGCGGGAGTCGGGGGCCCCCAAGACTTTTATACAATCTTCACGGCTGAGGGGACGCTTTTCGAGAATGGAGCCCAAGCCCTAGCAGGCAAGCGTCCGAGTTCCAAAGTGTCCCAGGGCCATTTCAGTGGACCAGGCCTAAAACCGAGGAGCTGTCCGCCATTTTAAGAGCCATGTGGCAGCCGCCTATCGCTGCACTGCAAGAGTGGGAGCAACTCAACAACATGGTGAGCGAGACGCTGTGGCCGCAAGAGCGAGCGCAACTCAGCTACATGGCCGCCACCTGGGGAGGCCCGTTCACGCCGGCTCCCCCACGCCCCCCCCCCGGGCCGCCGCACGCCAATTTTCGGAGCAGCATTGTAGGATACCAAAACCAGTGCGGCAGTTTACTGGACATCACCTGGGTGCCTGTCGTACATGTTGTGTCAGCCATGTGACACTGGACACAGACCGCTACTGACGAGGCCTCCCCCCGCACCACCCGGGACGCCCCACGCTGTTTTTCTGTGCTGCATTGTAGGATCCCTAAACCAGTGCGGCACCCAGGCGACATCACCTGGGTGCCGTCCAGAACTCTGCACGTTGTGCTGCCTTGGGACTATTCGCACAACAGACCGCTACTGACGAGGCCTCCCCCCGCCCCACCCGGGACGCCCCACGCCAATTTTCGGAGCAGCATTGTAGGATCCCTAAACCAGTGCGGCACCCAGGCGACATCACCTGGGTGCCGTCCAGAACTCTGCACGTTGTGCTGCCTTGGGACTATTCGCACAAAAGACAGCTTCTAACCATTGTTGCTTTTTGTGTTGAGAAATGTTTAAATGTTTTTAGTTTTTGTTCCGTTCGTTAAAGTTAGTAGTTAATAAAGTTTTATAACCTTACTTTGTTGGAGTGTTATCTATTTTTTTAAAAACGGGTGAATGGGGCCTTGAATCGGGTTATTGTCATGTGTGGGCTTTGGAAGTGTGCTGCTGCAGGATCGGACATTTCAAACTCAAATGCACGTTCTTTTTCTTACCTTTCCGAAGCATGGAGCGCAATAGCAGGCAGAGAAAGGGTGATGCACGTGTTGAACACTACCTGACCTGGCAAGTTGCTGGCAGTGCCCCCCCGCCCGCTCCTGAAAGAGGGCACACACACACCGCCGCCCCGAATACTTCACAAATCTTTAAAAGACCATGCGCTTGTTCATGAGGCTTAAATGGTTTATCACCTCTTCTAGAACCCCTGCATCGACCCTCTGACGTTTCATGGAAAAATTACCACGTAACACAATACCAAGCCCTGTCAGCTGAAACCCCCAAGGAATCGTGGGGCATATTATCAAGGGGGTTTATCTCCGCTTTTTTGGCTTTAAAAGCCAAAAAAAAAGAGATAAAATTATCTCCCTATTACCAAGCTGTCGCTACCACCAGTTAGTGACAGCTAAAAGGAGATAGCGACCATCTTGGGCCCCGCTTTGCATGTCAGTGATATTTATCACTAATGACATGCAAAGTGGGCGTGCCAAGATTTTAGCGACTGGAAACAGTCCCTAACCATCGCTATCTCCTATTACCAACTTTTGGAGATATTCGCGCTAAGCGCGAATATCTCCAAAAGCTAACACCTGACCTGAGCAGTTCTTAGCCATGTTATCCAATGGGAGGTGGATAACATGGCTAAGAGCATTTGCTCGATAATACATGAATATCGCTGACTTTTCAGCGATATTCATGCATTGCGGCCGTTTTTTATCGCATTTGCGATAAACCTTGCTAATAGCAAGGTTTATGTGCGATAAAATTCGCCGATGTGCGGCGATAATTTTTGTCTCTAAACAAGTTAGAGACAAAAATTATCGCTAGTTGTTGGTAATATGCCCCCGGATTTTTCCTTGCAGGAATCGGGAGGCGAAAGACTAGCACTGAAATCAGTAGTCTCACGCCTGAATCGGGAGGGTTGGCATGTCTGCATTCTCTACAGCTGGGGCCATAAACTACATCCGCAGGGCTAGGTGATAGCCTGGGTCCGGCCTGGACAATCGGACACAGAGGAAGAGGAGTGTCAGAGGGTGCGGTAGTGAATAGGGTGAAAGGGAGGTGTCGGGCGGGCACAGGGTGTGATTCTCAGAGAAGAGCAGCGCAGATGGGGGGAAGTATATGGCCCATGCATGAGAGAGACAGAGCGGGGGTGACCAGTGCGTGGGGGAGATGCTTGCGAGGGTGCGGAGCCGTGCTGAGAATCGACAGCGTGCAGAGAGTGGGCCTGGTCAAGGCATCTAAAATGGCTGCCGTGCACGACAAAATTGTGGCATTGGACAAAAAAGGCAAGATAGCGCAGACAATGTTTATCAATAAGGATTCATTTATAACAAAATATTTTATCGCAGTGACAAATTGGCGGTCAACACTTCCTGATTTCCATCGAATCGAACGTTAACAGACGTCACGCAACAAAAAAAAAAAAAAGCTCACGCACAGCCGCTGGAAGACATGTATCAACATATTCGGAAAACATAAGGGATCAGGATACGTCTCCCGCACCCCCTTATACCTAGTAATTTAATTAAAACGAAACACAAAATGGCGAATTCCCGTTTCGCTACCAGTTTGCGGCCCAGTTCGCGGCTCGGGAAGCGCTTCTACCGTGAAAAATATATATATTTTTTTTTTCCCCACGAGACCCTTTAATAACCCCAACATCATTCCTAGGGGGTCAAGAGAGGTATACCTTGCCCCCTTTCATTAAATTCCCCCTTCGTTTTTCACCTCTTCTTCTCTCTCGATCCTACCGAGAGATAAGATGGCGGCCGCTCCGGACTGTTTAGAATGTTGACAGACACCGGAGGGCCAATCAGCTTCGCATCGCAAAGTTCCGATACGCGAAAAGTTCGCTAACCGGATAGCTGCCCGGAGCGCTGTTACAGATATATATCTTGATTTAAACGTTAATTTCTCAAAATCCACTGAAGCACATATATTGAGACCTAGCAAAGGCACATCGGGCTAACAGTCCCTACAATTTTGCCAAGTTTCGTGGAAATCCATTCAGCCGTTCGAGCTAAAAGTGAGGCCAACCGCCCTATGGAAATTAACATGGGAAAAACGCGTTTTGGGACCCCCCTTTTTTCTCGGCCCCCCCTTGACGAAACCCCCCCAAATTTTCAAGGGCTGCTCAGAAACAAAATGTGCCATTTTCCTGAAAATTTCAGCCGATTCCGTCCACAAACGCCAAAGTTATTAGACATAGAATTTTCAAAAGTCCCATAGACAAAAAATCCTAACTATATATACCTACTGGCGACCGCCAGTAGGTAATATATATATATATATATATATATATATATATATATATATATATATATATTGCAATGTTAGATGCCCCTATATTTAAATGGGCATACAGCAATGCAAATATAAAGAAATCTTTACTGAAGAGCTGTATTTTATTGTGTGAAAGAATAAAACGCATGCACTACATTATTTAAACGTACATTTACATTGTTAATCCAATAATAAAGCTCTGTTTTGAACGTCATAGAATCATAACCTGAAGAAACGTATGCTTAGTTTTTCACATTTCAACCAAACATCTCATTCATGTCGATTGGCATGAATTAAATACTGTTGATTGACAAGTGAAAAAAGTTGTATAAAAAGAATACAAGATACAGTGAGGTATCTTAGGGATTCTAAGACTGTCGCTTGATTTGAACCTATAGAGAACCCAAACTCTGTGGTAGATATGAAAGAGAGTTCTTACTGTGAAAGATGGAAATTAAGAAAATATTCATGAAAATAATGAACACGTTATCTGTGCTTTTAAGATCCCTCTGTTAGGAGGTGTCTTTGAAGTACAAGTGTCAAATGTAAGTCAAGGAGTGCCAGATGCTTGCCAGATACTTAGGGTCTGTGAACTAGATGAACCTCAAAAACCAGAATGCACTGGGTTGCACCAGTGACCCATACATAAATGATGTGAGAGTTCCTACAATCTTGATCATTAAAACTCTTCTCCTGGAACCGGTGGATTGTGTGCCATGCTTTGTAAAGGTATTTTATGCGCCCGTTCACTAACAAGAAGAATGCACGTTTGCCAAAACAAGATTATGCGTTAATCCCTTTTGATGATAGGTAAATGCGTTGACAAAGTAGAGTAAAGAGATGGCGTTTATACTGACTGCGAAGAAAAAGGAAATGCAGTGTGAAATAGATGGACTTCAGAGACCAGAATGTACTGGGTCTACACATATGACTAATACTTGATACAGATCTTAGAGTCTGTCGCACATGAGAGGGGTGCTACAAACTACATAGGTTCTGAAGCTATCTACATAAGACAAATATACATACACAAAATCTAAATAGAACTCATTTACATAGTCTTTATCTTAAAAATCTAACATTAATCTTACTGTCCTGAACCTATTTTGGACACCACTGTCTAAAGGAATGCTTCAAAAGAGCTACATCAACTAAACAGTGAATTATTGTAGATTCTTTGCTTATGTGCTTTAGAATCCCTACATTAAATATAGTTCTCATGAGGAAGGCAGCCAAAACAATTAAGTCTAGTTCTATGTTTCAAGGTACCAGAATTTGTATATTATAACTTAGGCGAATATCTTGGCAGGTCAAGATATATACATATAGAGCACATTTGAAGGCAACATTTCTAAATACTGTTTTTCTTTCAGACAGGTTCGAATTCCAGCTGCTCACAAGGCTATCCTTTACATTGTGCTGTCGGAGATATGACAGGCAAGCACGGTCCTATCACCGCAACCAAGAGGCAACTGGTGACTGATGGCAACCTGCCACTGACAGGAGATTTCTCAGGTGAGGAATCACATGAGTAAATAAAAAAGATTTATACCTAGGAAAAGAGATGTTGTACAATGTGGATACTTTGAAGATATTGCCACAATGAAACAAACATACTTAAATCCATTAGATAAATAAATACAACTGCTTAAATTGTTCGAGATGGGTCATCTGTGCTTAACTAAATAATGTGTCTGTAAGCAAGATAAAGATGAAACATCATGCTTTTTTTAGCTTGATCGTCAATTAATAATTATCTATCCAAATTACTTTGTACTGTCTCACAAAAGCTTTTAGTTCTGGCCGAGAGACATACAGTGTGGACCGGCACAGGTAAGAGTAGTGGGTCGGGGCGGGGTGAGGTGGGGGGAAGTCGACAGACAACGGGATAGGTAAAATGAAATACATTTTTTTTAAAAACACTTACCTTGCGATCGCCACATCGCCGAGTCGGCGATGCGGCGAGTGCAAGGTAAGGAGTTTTATTTATTTATTTACTTGTACCTATCCTGTCGTCTGTCGACTTCCCCCCCATCCCGCCCCAACCCCGCCTGGCCCCACTGTTCTTACCTGAGCCGGCGGCCAATGGAAACATACATATGATATATATACATAGAGGGGCTTTCTGTGAGGGCCCTTTGCTCATTGACTTGTTCAAGTGTCCTTCACAATTTGCTTTCTCACATCACAGCATGCAACATGGAGCAAAGAGTCAGCCCACATCAACAACTGTCTCTCAACACTGTAATTGTATTATGTTCTTGCACATATGCACATTCAACTCAAAAGTAATTCACCTCAGTGTTAGTGCTGGTAGGCAAATCTCTTATTTAATTTCATTTTTTTATTAATTTTTTTAATTGATCAATGTGATGGGTCAATTTTTATTTACTTTTTTTTGCAAACATATGGGTGCCACCATCTATATTGCTACTGTGCGTTGCTTTTACACTTTTAATATTGCATATTAATATTGCATTATTATTTAATATTATACATTCATAATTGCATCTTTGTCAAGGCAGACATTTTGCTTTGCAAGTGCTTGGTTTTGCTGCTGTGTAAAATACTTGAAGTTGCCACACATGGACAGAATGATTTTCAGTGGCACAACCTGATCCAAAAGGTTACCATCCTACCCAATTTTTCAAGGACAGTCATAGATTTCAGTGTTTGCCCATGCATGACCATTGTCCCCAAAAGTCCATAGTACTGCCTTGCATTGGGAAGGCTTTCCATGAGTAGAGCATGGGGGTTCCCATGCATACAGCCATGGATTTTGGCCCATTCCCATATTTCCATACACCTGTAAGCCTAGAAATGTGTCAAAATTCTACGCCATCCTCCTGTGAGGCGTAACAAGGAGAAATATCTTTATTTCTCCTTGTTGTTTTCTCCACGTGTGCTGCATTCTTTGACATACAAAGAAAGAGGAAAACATTGCTGAAGATTGTTTTGTGAGGGAATGTGTTCCTTCCTCCACAAAAACAATCATGTCTGAAAGCCAGGAAAGAAATGCGTTTCCATGGCGTGCCGAAGGAAAATGAAATAGTAGCTCCTTCACATCAGTTCTCCCTGCAACAGTTCTCCTATCCAGCTTGCCCCCAGTCCACTACCCTCTGCTGCCTGTCTACCTGCTGCCCTCTGTTTGTGCCTCCTCTGCTCATTGTTTGCTCTGTTTTATATTTTCTGCTTGTTTTTTGGCCCTGTTCTGCCTTTCTGCTCTGTTTTTCTGCCCTCTGTTTTGCCCACTTCTGCTCTGTTTTGTCTTTTCTGTTCGTTTTTCTGCCCTCCATTTTGCCTGTTTCTGCTCATTTTTCTGCCTTCCGTTTTGCCTTTTTCTGCACATTTTTCTGCCATCTGTTTGGCCTTTTATTCTTGTTTTTCAGCCCTCTGTTTTGCCCTCTTCTGCTCTGTTTTGCCTTTTCTGCTCTTTTTATGCCCTCTGTGTTGCCTTTGTTGCTTGCTCATTGTTCCTGCCCTCTGTTTTGCCTTTTTCTGCTAATTTCTTCCCGCTGTTTCCTCAAGACCTGCCTTTTCGACGGAGACCTCACACCCCAGTGCCACTTTCTACAAATGCTGATTGATAGATTGATTGATTGAGGGTGTGTCAGCAGTTCTATGCTCCAGTGCCAGGACAAAAATAAGAATAGAGAGAAATGTCATCAGAGAGCTGAAAGAGACAATACTCCATCCAATCATAAGCAAGAGGCCCACCAAAGCCTGCTCTATTTATATTGTATTGTAGGCAATAGGTCATTAACAGCAGAAAGCTAAGGCTTTTTGTAGGTTGAGGCCTGAAAGTAAGTAAACAGAAGATGAATGCATTGGAAATGCGCAGCATATGGTATTGGGAAAAATCGTACTGTTGGCTGAGTTGTCTGGTGTCAGTGGCAAATACTATCACCTTCAGCCTGGTCACAGACAGCTCTCCTGGTCAGGATAAGAGCAAGAGTTGTCAGTGCCTTAGGAGAAAAAATAATCTTTGCCTGTGGCACAAACTCTCCACGCCAGCAGAATATCTGTTTTTTCACCCCGCCCCACTCTTTCATCCTCCTGCATTTGCTTTAATTGTCATGATATACTGACTCTGCACATGGTTTGCCTGCACTAGAGCATCTAGCCCATGGCAAAGCCAATCAAATGGTTGCTGACAAAAAAGAGTTGTAACTCAAGAGACTAAATTAAGACGTCCTTAGATTCGTCTATTGGAAATAGGTTAATTTTACAAAATAAAAGTTTGTAGTAATTGTGAGAGTCAGAAAACGTGCATCTGCACAGGGTGCCACAGGGGTGCAGCATTGAAGGATAGATCATCACAGGCTGGGCGACATGATTGATGTCTTAGAGCTGATTAGAAATTAGATTCCATGAGAGAAGTCCTGCTAGTGGATTTTCTAAATCTCCTGGATCTTATAGGATAATATATCAGAATCGCTGATAAGAACACACGTGCCCATGTCTACATTAAGACTTGTTAAAACCAGGCTTTTATAAGAATATGAGAATGTACAGGAAGACTGTGGAAGAGTTGAAAGGAAATGGAATGTAAAAGGAGGATTCACTTGCTCAAAGCCCAACGTAACAGGAATACTCCAGTTTGGTCTGAATTACAACCATGCAGCAAGGCCCCTTTAAATAGCAAAGCTGTTACTTAGAGCTAGCTGTAGGGGTGGACCAAGGACATAGACCAGCATTGAGTTGTCCCATGTGACATACAGCAAAATAGCTCAATCCAACGACCTAATGATGATCACAGTTCATCTAAGTCACAGGGATGTGGACCATAGCAGCACAAGGAAGCACAGTGAACTTATGAATTCAGACTTCATCCAGGTAGGAGGAAAAGGAAGTGAATAAACACTTAGATACAATTAATGTATACTGGTATTTGTATTGCACTTACTACCCGTGATGATGCACTGAAGCAATTTGCAGATGGGTAGCACACTTCTCTGTTGGGTTGTGTTTGACATTGCAAATTTCATCATATGTGTAATAAATTGGGTTATTAGTTTAGGGTGGTGAGAGCCCCATGAATTATTAAACACAATCCATATCAGGGTGAGCCAAAAACGTCGCTAAATAAACCTATGCTTAACCATCCGGTAGCTTGGCACAAATCAATTAGGCTTAACTTAAAGACAATGTGTAAAGTATGTATGCATCACTCAGACAGTAATAAAATGAAAACACAACACAAGAAAAATCCCAAACCACATTACATTTTTAGCAAATAAAATGACACCAAAATAACAATGTGATAAGTAGAACTGGAGTTATGAATTTTTAAAGTTTGAGGTGTAAATAGCGCCACAAGCTGGTATCGGGCAATGCTAGACCAGGTCAAAGTCCCAATTTCAGGCTGACTTCGATGGAGCATGTGTAGAATACAGGGACCAGGTTTGCTCCAGTAAATTTACCTTCACTGAGTCCAACTCCATGCAAGAATCCTCACCTGGAAGTTCATATTGACGGGGGCCGCGAGGAAATCATAGCTGACGCAAGGAGCAGCCCAGCAAACGGTTTGTATTAGAGAGAGATGTGGGCAGTTGCTGAAAGGTGCAAAGAGCTGGTTAATGTCCGAACTTTGCATTGATCCTTTCTGTATTCTTAGAACTGCTCTGTGTTTTCAGGTGAGAAAACTTACAATGTTATGCTCCTTTGGTGACAGTGGAAGCAGGTTCAGTTTGGAGCAAGCAACTTTATCTGCATTGTGTTGGCAAGCTTGCTGTCCTGGTGGAGGAAATAAAAGCTTGGAAATAAATTGGAATTAATCTCAGACACTTTACACTTGGATTTACCAAAGAGTCTAGGTGCAAGAAGAAATTGTGGCTCCAAGAGTAGACGGTGTAACTCCTATGGGTTCTGTAGGTTCAGTGCCACACATAATCCAAGTTCATTTCAGACACAAAAATGTGCCAAAGTGCTCACATCCTGTAAACACGAAGCCTCAGTTGTGTATCTATTCATTTACAAGTACACCACCCATTAACACCTTAGGAGCCTCGAACGTTCAGCGCCCAGTGCTGAACGTTCGAATAACGGGTGCGGCCCCGTCGGCCAACGGTCGTGCGCAGCACTGGCAAGGTAGTGCTTGCGACGACCGTTGGCCGACGGCAGCACTTAAAGGGTTAAGATCACCACTAATATTCAACCTGCCCTGGAGTTGAGATATCAACCAGCAAGCTCAACCACTTCTCTAAAATGTGACGCTCTTCCTCATTGAAGCAACGTTCAACGTCCTCGAAGATGGCGCTCAGTGCTGTGGAATCACACCTGGTAAAAATGACAGAAAGCGACATAGACGGTGGTGAAGACGCTGCAGTTGTCCATGTAGTTAGAGCAATCCATCCACTCCACAGAACACACCAGTTGACTCACATGTACCATGTGGACGTACAGGGCCACCCAGTCTCGGCCCTTAAAGATCCCAGTGCCTCTATAAACCTGTTGGCTGAGGAGTCTTCCTAACCCTCCCACTTGCTATTGCAGCTGGAAGGTGTATTCCAGGCTGACTTCACCCATGACTCCACCTGCCAAAGAGCCAAAGTGTATGTGTACCAGCTGTCAGACTGCCCAGGAGCCCAACTTGGTACAACTCACCTTCAGCTACAGTGACCTTGACCGGCTATTAAATGACTTTGCCCCCCTGTTCGATGGCATTGGCTGCCTGGTAGGACCAGCAATCTGCCTTCACATTAATGACACTGTGGCTCTGGTGGTGCTTCAGCACCACAGAATTGCCTTCCATTTCCCCCAAGGTGTAGAAAGAACTGAAACTCTTAGAAAAAGCTAGCATTATTGAAAAAGTGAGAGGCCAACCCCAGGGGTCTCTCCCATTGTAGTGGAGTAAAAACCTAAGCAGGGCACCACATCAGGACCACACCATCTCTTCTTGAATTCCCCAAGAAACTGAAGACCTGGCTATTCAAATAGGAGCCCAATGAGCCTCCTCACCTACTCCAGTGCCTAAATACCTTGTGGGTGAGAAGTGTGCTCTACAGAGCCACAAAACATAATATAACATACAACTTAACATAATGTATCATGCATGGCTCAGATTCGCATGCAAATCAAAAGCTTTTTTTTATCCAACCAGAAGCAATCGGGGGCTGGGCACCTGAGAAGAAAGATCTGGAGAGAACTCATTCACTGCAAGATGAGACTAACAAAAATTAGAACAAAGACTAGATGAATCACCCCAAGTACACAAATAGAGCTAACAAGAAGCAATATTGTAGCAGGTCCACATCCTGATGTAGAGGAAAAACCCAGATCTGCAGACATACTCAAACTCTGGGTCTCTGAGAAAACCTAAGCAGCCCGACGCAAATGCGTGGACATGAGAATACCCAAACTGGCAATCAAACAAGAGTGTCGTATAACACCAACCATTGATGACATTAATAGAGAACTGTCAGAGTCAAAATGCTTTCCAAAGATGGATCTTCAATCTGGTTACCTCCATATACCACTACACCCAGACTCACGTTCAATCACCATGTCTCCATTCATGCCGGCCTCTGGAGGAACATCCGTTTGAACTTTGGAATCTCCAGTTCAGCCGGAGTCTATCAGCATATCGTCAAAGAGATTCTGCATGGCCTTCCAGGGGTACTAAACTTGAGTGATGACATTCTGGAACACACCTCAACTCTTGAAGAGCACCTCACTTGCCTCAGAGATGTATTCCACAGACTCAAAGAGTGTGGTCTAAACCTTCATAGGGAGAAATGTGACTTTCTAAGAAACAATATAAGTTTCTTTGGGTACCTGTTCTCTGATAGAGGAATTGGCCCTGACTGTGACAAACTGAGGGACATTAATAAATAATACATTTTTCCTCGTCGTAGCCGTCTGTCGAAATACCCCCCACCATGCCCCACTGCTCTTACCTGCAAGGGCTGCGGCTGCATCCAGTTCGGATTTAGCATACCAGCACATTGTGAAGGATAGTTCAAGCTACATTCCAGCTCCAAAAAAACAGGTTGGAGTCAAGAGATGTACTAAACAAAAATGTTTGACATTAAGATCAGCATTAATCGTAGAGTGTGCAGTACTACTACGCTTGACTTTGCAGCTGAAAGTCGAGGTCTTGTGGCAAACCCAAAAAACACTCAGTACTCCAGTGAATGCCTCCAGTCCTGAACTTTTCACATACAAATCATTGATTATGGGTATGCTAGTCTAATTAGGTAAGTGGAAGCAAAACAAGACTACAACATCCAGAATGCATGAGGCTTTCATACAAAGTGACAGTGCTGTAAACAGTGTGCATAATGACCTGGAGGGAGTTGGTCACCCTAGTTAGCATAGTCAACCTCAACATATACAAAGGGTCAATTGTACCTTGTTTTCATAACTATGTATGGGAAAGGCATGTCTCAGCCTCAATACACAGAAAAATGCCTGACTCTGTCACTGCAAAATGTGTTGGTATTATGGAGATAGCTGTATCAATCTTGGTCCAAAATTATCTCAGGTTGTTAACTGCGACGGAGGATTCCAATATGTCTGACAAAAGTGCACAGGTCTTCTAGACTAAGTGCAACATGTTTTTTGTATATGTTAAGAATGAACCTGTTTCTGGCTATCTAATCATTGAAGGACAGGAGGCAATAGGGAGCATTGTTTATGGAGGCAGGGTGATATTTCAATAGCAACTGCTTTCCATTGGTGCAGGTACAAAAGCATAGGCTAATGATTAAATCAGGTGAATCAGTAGGAGAAGGTGAAAAACAAACAGGAGAAAGTGCAGAAGCCTGAAATTAAAAGTGGATAATAAAAAAAGACTACAAAATGTAAGTGCAATGGTATCAAAAAATGATATTCTGAGTCAACATTAATACGTAACGGATTCGACGATGTCCTAGGTCCAACAGATAAAGGGACTAAGCTACAGGGTAATTTTGCCACTATAAGCTAGGCATAAAAGTACCCCTGGGGTAAATAAGCCCATATAAAAAATTCAGAAGCAGGGGAAACATTTCAAAATAGCTCAGTGATTTTAATGTAGGTTAAACTCCAAGTAATTGACAAACGTGCCACATTTCATTACCTCCCTGGGCTTGGAATTAGCTGTTAGCCATCAGAAGGGCATGAGGAGATAATCAAAGTTTGCAAACATGTGGTGACTCTTCAAGAAGTGGAATGGAGGTCTGCCTCCTGTGAAACTTGCTGTATAAAAGAGTGACAACAAAATACGAGTATATAAGTAGAACTACAATCATAGAAAAAAAAATATTTTGAGTTAGGCCTAATGCAAACCTAAAACCAACTCAGATGCGGGACTAATCACTGAAGCCATGAATCCCAGATTACCGATTCTTAAATACCGAATCATACCGATTCGGTATTTAAGAACAGGCAAATGGGATGTAGGTAAAAAATTACCGAATCGGCCTGGAGGCCCATAGGAATGAATGTCAATTACCGAATCGGTAAATACCGATTCGGTAAAAGGGGGAAACATTGAAGGGTGGCAGGGTGTCACTTTGACACCCTGTTGCACCCCTCAATTGTATATGGGTGCGCATGTTGCAGACATACATGCCCTAAGGGCATGTATGTCTGCAACATGTCATTGTTGGAAAAGCAAAAAAAATGCTTTTTCAAAGGTTTTCATTATTTACCACCAACTTCTAGTTGGTGGTAAATAACGAATCCTAAGATGGGAAAAGCACTCATTTGAGTGCTCCCTACATGTCAGATTTGGTAATTTACAGATTCGGTATTTTTAAGAATCGGTAATTTACCGAATTCTTAAATACCGATTCGGTAAATTACCGAATCTGAAATGATGCCACCTACATATGAAAAGCCTAATTCCGTCGGTAACGGCCGAAATTCGGTAATTACGCCCGTTACCAACCGGAATTAGTCTTCCTACATCTGGCCCCCAGTCTTTAAAGCCTCAGTGAGTTGGCAAAAAAGCTATTTAAAACAACAGTTTCAAGAGGCACTGTAAATTCAGGTGACCATGGCTGTTCGTGCCTTTTAGGAGATACTGTGCTGCATTGCAATAACTAAAAGATAGAAGTGAGATTTGAAGCTCCATCAAACATGGCATGTAATGTGAAGACAATAACCTGTGAACCTAGTTATGTTACCTAACGAAGGATTGCATCTTTTCTTTTTTTAGTTGTTGGTCGAGGAATGCTGCTGAAAAGTGGCCAAGAAGTGCTGGACTGTTCTACAGTTACTTTTGACGGCCCCGTGATTACCCTTATTTTTCCCATTGTGACCACTTTTAGCAGGTATGTGCAGAATAAATGTTCTACAGTGTCCAGTACAGCAATAACCAAAGCTTTGAAACACAAATATATTACTCAACATATGCTGTGTCTTCCAGTCTTGTGGAGATGTGAAAATAGTGCCTCGGGTAAAAGGGCTGGCCATATCCCACTGAACTACTAAATTTGTTTTAGGGACACTGAGGGCCAGATTCACAAAGGGGCGGAGACCCCATAGTCATGGGCATCCGCAGAAATTTTTCCAGGGGGCGGCTATCCTGGCAAATGAAGGGACGTGGCTAATGTTAATCAATAGGAGCGGGCCTAAAATGGCAGACAATCAGGATCGGGTCATGCTCTAGCCAAGCTGAGAAAAGTAAGTGGTGAATTTTGCATTTGAAACTGGACAACAATTAGAGCACACATAAACCCTAAAATACCCCCCCTGGCCCCTTAAAACTCATACATTCCCTGTTACCTAAAATGAGCCCCCTGGCTCCCCAAAACCGATAACCCATACCCACCCTGACCCCTAAAATTGTACCCCTGGCACCCCAAAACCCATACCCGCCCTGAACCTGAAAATTCCCCCCCTTGCTCCCCAAAACCCATACCAACCCTGAACCCTAAAATTACCCCCCTGGTACCCCAAAGCCCAAACCCACCATAAACCCTAACATTATCCCCCTGGCACCCCAAAACCCATACCCACCCTGAACCCTAAAATTCCCCCTGCCCCCCAAAACTCATACCCGCCCTAAACCCTAAAATTACACCCCATGCCCCTTAAAACCCACACCCTCCCTGAACCCTAAAATTACCCCCTGGAACCCCAAAACCCATACACACCCTGAATCCTAAAATTATCCCCCTGGCACCTCAAAACCCATACCCACACTGAACCCCGAAATTACCCCCTGGCACCCCAATCCCTAACCCACCCTGAACCCTAAAATGACTCCCTGGCACCCCAAAACACACACCCAACCTGAACCCTAAAGTTACCCCCTGGCACCCCAAAAGCTGAACACTACGAGCTTACACTACATTTACATATTCGGAGGGGACTGTCCTCCTTGACGTTTCCATGCATGTAAGCCTAGAACACCGTTCACTTAGAGTAACCTAAGCCAGGGCCTCCTCTACTTCTTCGTCGGTGCCCTTGGATGCAAAAAGAGGAGACAAATCCATGGCACTGTTCACCATTCATCTGGTGAGCAGCGCCGTGGATGTGTATTCCTTACAAATGCACAGACAGCAGGGGGAAAGGGATGGCAGTGCAGGTGACGCTTTTCCTTTGTAAAGTAATTCCTGCTGGTGTCATAGCCCAGGGTTTGCTGTCTGTGCACTTGTATGGAATACACATTTATACAAGTGCACAGACCGCAAACCCTGGGCTATAACGCCAGCAGAAATTCCTATACAAAAGAAAAGCGTCACCTGCACTGGCCATCCCTTTCCCCCTGCTGTGCACATCTTCCCACTCCCACCCCATGTTTATATTCAAAACACATCAAGTGCTTAGTGAAATCCCTGCCTTCAGGTAAGGATATCACCTCGGTGGCACCAGTCTAAAAGAAAACAAAGGGTGGGGGTAGGGAGGGTCGCTGAAATCGCTCAGAGGCGGGCTGGCTCTGGGCCTCTCAGAGGGGGTCATAAAAATCACATTCTCGGATGCTTAGCATTCAACCATGGCCCGTTCTTAGCACCTGGTGGTGGCTCAGATCAATGTAGGCGTTTTACAAGCGTAATATGCTATACGGAAAAAATACAGAAACACAACATCCGGGAAATCATTAACACTCTAAGGGAATTAAATAATAAGTAAAACGTCAAACACAAACAGGAACTAAATCACTGACATGGATTGCCTTTTTACATTAATTATTTAGAAATCGATCAGTGTTTATGTCAGAATAAAGGGCATGATGTTAGAGCCCGATAAGGACCCGTTGCCACTTCCTCTGCAACCCAGGGGAACCCGGCCCATTTAAAGCCCTGGATGAGGGGTCACTTCAATGTGAGATGAAGATCGGCAACAAAAAGGCCCCCCACATGCAGAAGATTTTTATAGAACTCCCTGTTCTGGAATGGGGGCTGAGCAGGACGTTTGTGGCGGGGAAGGAGGTTCATGGTTCCTGCGCGGCTTGTAGTGTATCTTTCCTTGCCAGTGGAGGTGCGTGTTTCAGTCATGCTTCTGGGCTTCAGTCCTGTCCAGATCATTGCATCCGAGCATTTCACATTATAAGTACCATGGATGCGTTGGTAAATGCTTTGCAGACAAGTTTGGATGAACTCTGTACTTTTGGTGACATCATGTGTGAACGCTGCGCCCGAAGTGAACTCACCTGTTAATGTAGGGTGACCAACTGACATGGTTGCAAATTCAGGATGGTAAGTGTAAACATTCAGGACAAAGGGTCAAAATTCAGGACGAAAATTCAGGACAGAAGGTCAAAATTCAGGACACATCTTTGGAACAAAAGGTACGTTTTACAGACACATCAGAGGAAGTTGAGCAATAGTATAAAAGTAAGTTAATAGACAACCACTTAAGTACAAGTCAAAATAAGTTTACATTAGGTTGAGACAATCGTGCACTTCACAGTTTTTTGGTATGTGCATCGCTTTGAGCAACTGTTGAGCTCTTTTTGAGGTATTAAATATGATAATAATCTATTTATATGGTTACTGCATGGGTTAGCCAGTCTGTTATTTTGTTTACAACTCATGGTCTTGTGCAGACATATATGGTGAGAGAGTGTTCAGGAAGGTCTGCTCGGATACACTTTGTTAATAGCATCTCATATCTGAGTGCCATTGTGAGATATAGCGCGGCAAGCATAGGTGAACTAAAGGGAGGATTGCTGTGATGAACCTACTACAGGGAACGCATTATGGGTGTTTCAGCAAATGGAACTTAAAATATGGAATCTGACTTTGCTTATTGGGGCTTCGCAGAGAGTTGCACTAGCTGACCGAAGTCACAAAGGTGCTTTTCCCTGCAGCTATCTTAAAGAAGGCACTGTCAATACACTATTACAGAGTTTATTTTTGACACCTTGCCTACTGTTACAAACACAATATACATCTCAAGCACAGCTTATGGCACTCTGAGGAGCTCCCTAAAACCTTACACCTAAAACAAAGCATGCAAACATTTACAATTACTAGTGTAACATTCAAGTAGCAGTTGGGTGTCACTCAAAATGGCGTATGCATGATGTATGGATCCCACACATAAGCACACAGCAAATACAGAATAGTAATACATAGACAAGGGAGTAGCCAGAAAATTGAAATACCTCCCACTTTGAACTAAAGGCCTTTAGGCACCAAGAAAGCAAAGTAAGTCATCACAACCCTCCCCAGAAGAGGTCTCTTGTCCAGGGATCTAACCATTCATCCTTCCATCAAAACCCTGACATCCACCATTTCAAATGTACTTTATGTTATCTATTAATTTTTTCATCCACCATTCAGTCTTTCACCATTTATTCTGTCCTTCCATCTGTGTTCACATCCATATCTAAACCTTTTCAGCCATTTGCAAACCTTCCAACGTCTATTCTTCCATCCATCATTTCACTCATCCATCCCTCCATCCACCCTTTCATCCATCCACCCTTTCACTGAATCCATCCTTTCACTCATCCATCCACTCTTCCACCAATCCATCCATTCACTCATCCATCCAACCATTTACCTTTTCACCCAAACCATCCTTTCACTCATCCATCCACTCTTCCACCCAACCATCCACTCCTTCATCCAACCACTTACCCTTTCACCCATCCAGCCACCCTTTCACTTATCCATTCATCAACCATCCACCCTTTCACCCTTTGACCCAATCCATCCTTTCACTCATCCATCATCCATGCACCCTTTCACCCAATCCATCCTCTCACTCATCCACCCACTCATGAATTCCATTCACTCTTCCACCCAACCATCCACTCCTTCGTCCAACCACTTACCCTTTCACCCATCCAGCTACCCTTTCACTTAGCCATCCATCAACCACCCACCCTTTTACCCAAGCCACCCTTTCACTCATCCATCCACTCTTCCACCCATCCATCCATTCAGTCATCCATCCATCCATTCATTCACCCTTTCACTTTTTAATTCATCATCCATCCATCATTTCTCTCATCTATCCACCCATTCACTTGCCCATCATCCACCCTTTCACTCATCAATCCATCCTTTTACTGATCTATCTTTCATAATTGGTGGTGGGAAGGGTGGGAACCCCCCGCACAGCGCACACATGTGCAAATTACTGTTCTTTCACATCCCCTATGGCTCACCTTTCCAATCCCAATCCAGGTGAACAGAGCACAGAACATGAGGCGCTGCACAATACAGTGAAGATCGCTTGTGTTGCATCTCATAAAATCAAGCGCCTCAGCTGTAATGAACTTACCACCATCACCTTCTGGGCCCATACCACTCCCGGTACCTTGTAGATGATATTGGCAGTGTTTCTCAGGGACTCTGGGGCTCGACTGCGGTATTGAAATGCAGACTTACGAGGCTGCAGGACAGCAGTGGAGATCGTGCTGCTCCAAATTTACAGTACCTTGAAAGTGAACCTAGTTGATCTTCTTCATGCCCCGAGTTTCGGCGCTCACACACCAGTATTGTGCATGCCTACAGGAGTGCGAGCTCTTCAAGCGCTCATCACGATCAGCTGGATTGGCCCACACACTTAGACATAGAGCAGGCTGTTAGCAAGGTGCTTTCGCAGCTCAAACTGGCCATTGTCATTCTGTATGTGATAATCAGCCACAGACAGAATGACAATTGGCGGGAGGGGCTGCGAGGAGGAGTGTGAGGCGCCCCATCAGGGAGTTGATTATAAAAAACAATTTGATGGACAGAATGTAGATCAATGTCTTACATTCACCCCAGTACAAGGATCTGGGCCTAAATCCATCGTTTTTTGCACTCCACACCACCCTGGGTCAGATAATGGCTTTATGCAAATCAGCTCTGACCCTGTGCCCCATGGGAACAGTCCAGTCCGAACTACAACAGCCATATCTTTCCCAGACCGGAATCAAGCATCCGAGGACCGGACCGGTTTCGAGGTAACACCTCTCATCAGCCCGGCTAGCTTGACTCCAGTGGTGTGGAGGCTCTGGGACCCACGTCTGAGCTACCCCAGTACACTCAGGGAGAAAATTACAAAAAACAATTTGATGGACAGAATGTAGATCAATGTCTTACATTCACCCCAGTACAAGGATCTGGGCCTAAATCCATCGTTTTTTGCACTCCACACCACCCTGGGTCAGATAATGGCTTTATGCAAATCAGCTCTGACCCTGTGCCCCATGGGAACAGTCCAGTCCGAACTACAACAGCCATATCTTTCCCAGACCGGAATCAAGCATCCGAGGACCGGACCGGTTTCGAGGTAACACCTCTCATCAGCCCGGCTAGCTTGACTCCAGTGGTGTGGAGGCTCTGGGACCCACGTCTGAGCTACCCCAGTACACTCAGGGAGAAAATTACAAAAAACAATTTGATGGACAGAATGTAGATCAATGTCTTACATTCACCCCAGTACAAGGATCTGGGCCTAAATCCATCGTTTTTTGCACTCCACACCACCCTGGGTCAGATAATGGCTTTATGCAAATCAGCTCTGACCCTGTGCCCCATGGGAACAGTCCAGTCCGAACTACAACAGCCATATCTTTCCCAGACCGGAATCAAGCATCCGAGGACCGGACCGGTTTCGAGGTAACACCTCTCATCAGCCCGGCTAGCTTGACTCCAGTGGTGTGGAGGCTCTGGGACCCACGTCTGAGCTACCCCAGTACACTCAGGGAGAAAATTACAAAAAACAATTTGATGGACAGAATGTAGATCAATGTCTTACATTCACCCCATTACAAGGATCTGGGCCTAAATCCATCGTTTTTTGCACTCCACACCACCCTGGGTCAGATAATGGCTTTATGCAAATCAGCTCTGACCCTGTGCCCCATGGGAACAGTCCAGTCCGAACTACAACAGCCATATCTTTCCCAGACCGGAATCAAGCATCCGAGGACCGGACCGGTTTCGAGGTAACACCTCTCATCAGCCCGGCTAGCTTGACTCCAGTGGTGTGGAGGCTCTGGGACCCACGTCTGAGCTACCCCAGTACACTCAGGGAGAAAATTACAAAAAACAATTTGATGGACAGAATGTAGATCAATGTCTTACATTCACCCCAGTACAAGGATCTGGGCCTAAATCCATCGTTTTTTGCACTCCACACCACCCTGGGTCAGATAATGGCTTTATGCAAATCAGCTCTGACCCTGTGCCCCATGGGAACAGTCCAGTCCGAACTACAACAGCCATATCTTTCCCAGACCGGAATCAAGCATCCGAGGACCGGACCGGTTTCGAGGTAACACCTCTCA
Source organism: Lissotriton vulgaris (assembly GCF_964263255.1). NCBI lineage: Eukaryota > Metazoa > Chordata > Amphibia > Caudata > Salamandridae > Lissotriton > Lissotriton vulgaris. Next base: position 1,296,475,258 of record NC_141695.1, on the reverse strand, counting down.
TCAGCCCGGCTAGCTTGACTCCAGTGGTGTGGAGGCTCTGGGACCCACGTCTGAGCTACCCCAGTACACTCAGGGAGAAAATTACAAAAAACAATTTGATGGACAGAATGTAGATCAATGTCTTACATTCACCCCAGTACAAGGATCTGGGCCTAAATCCATCGTTTTTTGCACTCCACACCACCCTGGGTCAGATAATGGCTTTATGCAAATCAGCTCTGACCCTGTGCCCCATGGGAACAGTCCAGTCCGAACTACAACAGCCATATCTTTCCCAGACCGGAATCAAGCATCCGAGGACCGGACCGGTTTCGAGGTAACACCTCTCATCAGCCCGGCTAGCTTGACTCCAGTGGTGTGGAGGCTCTGGGACCCACGTCTGAGCTACCCCAGTACACTCAGGGAGAAAATTACAAAAAACAATTTGATGGACAGAATGTAGATCAATGTCTTACATTCACCCCAGTACAAGGATCTGGGCCTAAATCCATCGTTTTTTGCACTCCACACCACCCTGGGTCAGATAATGGCTTTATGCAAATCAGCTCTGACCCTGTGCCCCATGGGAACAGTCCAGTCCGAACTACAACAGCCATATCTTTCCCAGACCGGAATCAAGCATCCGAGGACCGGACCGGTTTCGAGGTAACACCTCTCATCAGCCCGGCTAGCTTGACTCCAGTGGTGTGGAGGCTCTGGGACCCACGTCTGAGCTACCCCAGTACACTCAGGGAGAAAATTACAAAAAGCAATTTGATGGACAGAATGTAGATCAATGTCTTGGATGGATTTGGGCCCAGATCTTTGGACTGGGGTGAGTGTGTGACATTGATCCACATTCGGTCCATCACCTGTTGTGTTTGCATATTCCGCCCTAAGTGCGCTGGGGATGCCCAGACGTGGGTCCCAGGCACTCCACACCACTGGAGTCAAGCTAGCCGGGCTGATGAGAGGTGTTACCTCGAAACCGGTCCGGTCCTCGGATGCTTGATTCCGTTCTGGGAAGGACATGGCTTTTGTAGTTCGGACTGGACTGTTCCCATGGGGCACAGGGTCAGAGCTGATTTGCATATCGCCATTGTCTAACCCAGGGTGGTGTGGAGTGCAAAAAAACGATGGATTTGGGCCCAGATCTTTGGACTGGGGTGAGTGTGTGACATTGATCCACATTCGGTCCATCACCTGTTGTGTTTGCATATTCCGCCCTAAGTGCGCTGGGGATGCCCAGACGTGGGTCCCAGGCACTCCACACCACTGGAGTCAAGCTAGCCGGGCTGATGAGAGGTGTTACCTCGAAACCGGTCCGGTCCTCGGATGCTTGATTCCGTTCTGGGAAGGACATGGCTTTTGTAGTTCGGACTGGACTGTTCCCATGGGGCACAGGGTCAGAGCTGATTTGCATATCGCCATTGTCTAACCCAGGGTGGTGTGGAGTGCAAAAAAACGATGGATTTGGGCCCAGATCTTTGGACTGGGGTGAGTGTGTGACATTGATCCACATTCGGTCCATCACCTGTTGTGTTTGCATATTCCGCCCTAAGTGCGCTGGGGATGCCCAGACGTGGGTCCCAGGCACTCCACACCACTGGAGTCAAGCTAGCCGGGCTGATGAGAGGTGTTACCTCGAAACCGGTCCGGTCCTCGGATGCTTGATTCCGTTCTGGGAAGGACATGGCTTTTGTAGTTCGGACTGGACTGTTCCCATGGGGCACAGGGTCAGAGCTGATTTGCATATCGCCATTGTCTAACCCAGGGTGGTGTGGAGTGCAAAAAAACGATGGATTTGGGCCCAGATCTTTGGACTGGGGTGAGTGTGTGACATTGATCCACATTCGGTCCATCACCTGTTGTGTTTGCATATTCCGCCCTAAGTGCGCTGGGGATGCCCAGACGTGGGTCCCAGGCACTCCACACCACTGGAGTCAAGCTAGCCGGGCTGATGAGAGGTGTTACCTCGAAACCGGTCCGGTCCTCGGATGCTTGATTCCGTTCTGGGAAGGACATGGCTTTTGTAGTTCGGACTGGACTGTTCCCATGGGGCACAGGGTCAGAGCTGATTTGCATATCGCCATTGTCTAACCCAGGGTGGTGTGGAGTGCAAAAAAACGATGGATTTGGGCCCAGATCTTTGGACTGGGGTGAGTGTGTGACATTGATCCACATTCGGTCCATCACCTGTTGTGTTTGCATATTCCGCCCTAAGTGCGCTGGGGATGCCCAGACGTGGGTCCCAGGCACTCCACACCACTGGAGTCAAGCTAGCCGGGCTGATGAGAGGTGTTACCTCGAAACCGGTCCGGTCCTCGGATGCTTGATTCCGTTCTGGGAAGGACATGGCTTTTGTAGTTCGGACTGGACTGTTCCCATGGGGCACAGGGTCAGAGCTGATTTGCATATCGCCATTGTCTAACCCAGGGTGGTGTGGAGTGCAAAAAAACGATGGATTTGGGCCCAGATCTTTGGACTGGGGTGAGTGTGTGACATTGATCCACATTCGGTCCATCACCTGTTGTGTTTGCATATTCCGCCCTAAGTGCGCTGGGGATGCCCAGACGTGGGTCCCAGGCACTCCACACCACTGGAGTCAAGCTAGCCGGGCTGATGAGAGGTGTTACCTCGAAACCGGTCCGGTCCTCGGATGCTTGATTCCGTTCTGGGAAGGACATGGCTTTTGTAGTTCGGACTGGACTGTTCCCATGGGGCACAGGGTCAGAGCTGATTTGCATATCGCCATTGTCTAACCCAGGGTGGTGTGGAGTGCAAAAAAACGATGGATTTGGGCCCAGATCTTTGGACTGGGGTGAGTGTGTGACATTGATCCACATTCGGTCCATCACCTGTTGTGTTTGCATATTCCGCCCTAAGTGCGCTGGGGATGCCCAGACGTGGGTCCCAGGCACTCCACACCACTGGAGTCAAGCTAGCCGGGCTGATGAGAGGTGTTACCTCGAAACCGGTCCGGTCCTCGGATGCTTGATTCCGTTCTGGGAAGGACATGGCTTTTGTAGTTTGGACTGGACTGTTCCCATGGGGCACAGGGTCAGAGCTGATTTGCATATCGCCATTGTCTAACCCAGGGTGGTGTGGAGTGCAAAAAAACGATGGATTTGGGCCCAGATCTTTGGACTGGGGTGAGTGTGTGACATTGATCCACATTCGGTCCATCACCTGTTGTGTTTGCATATTCCGCCCTAAGTGCGCTGGGGATGCCCAGACGTGGGTCCCAGGCACTCCACACCACTGGAGTCAAGCTAGCCGGGCTGATGAGAGGTGTTACCTCGAAACCGGTCCGGTCCTCGGATGCTTGATTCCGTTCTGGGAAGGACATGGCTTTTGTAGTTCGGACTGGACTGTTCCCATGGGGCACAGGGTCAGAGCTGATTTGCATATCGCCATTGTCTAACCCAGGGTGGTGTGGAGTGCAAAAAAACGATGGATTTGGGCCCAGATCTTTGGACTGGGGTGAGTGTGTGACATTGATCCACATTCGGTCCATCACCTGTTGTGTTTGCACCATCAGGGAGTTGAGGCATCTGGAAGGGAACAGCTCTGCTCCCTGCAGGGCCCAGAATTATAGACAAACAGCCTCTGTAAAAGCATGGGTGTCCAGAGGGGGGGCAAGGATGGGCGCTCCAGAGGGGGGGCAAGCGCCCCTCCTTGCCTCCCCCCCCCCCCCTGCGGACGTCCATGCCCACAGTCATGGGGGAGTGTCCTCATTCTGGGCGAAATCTCTGCAATGAGAATTCAATGCGCAGATTCCACCCTGTGTGCAGAGACTTCCCCCACATCTCTGGGGCCTCCTCCCCGAGTGCGGACCCTTTTTGAACCAGCCCCACAGTAGTAAATGTTTGTTGTTTATTTGACTAAGTCAGAAAAAATACTTCATTGTAATCACTTGTGTTGAAAATCAGGTAGGGCTATAAAAAAACGATTACAATTGCTGAGACACTGGTCATGTCTGTCTCCTGCGCCCCCCTTCCAAATATGTTTGTGTCCAGGTGAGAGTAAGAGCGTGAACTGGGCGGAAGCAAATGGGAAACCCTCAATATTTCCTAGCTATCATAACAGAAAGTTTCAATTCAATTAAGGACACAGAGGCAGCATTGGGCTGATCTTTCTTCACTTCATTGTAACCAGCAGCCATTAAGCATTCTTCATTTAAACTGTATAAACTTCATTTCCGATGATACATTGAGATAGAAACAGAAAACAGTCCATCCAATCCAAGCCCCCCACGTCTCTCAAGAACCTCCTGTAGACGCTCTGTCCCACTCCTTCTTCCTGTGAACACAGCCCATTAGTCTGGACTTATATCCTGTTTAGAAGTCTCTTTCCCGAAAAGACATTACCCTTATATATTAAATTGTTTCAGAGGAAGCAGTATAAAATGCTGGTTTACAGTGACATATCAGAAGAAATCCTTTGGAACAAATGTAAGAAAACATAAGAAGGATTCAGATGAAACAAGTAAAAAATTACCTGTAAACGTATACATTTCTCTGAATAAATCATCTCTACATACCTCCTTCAAAGGGTAGGTGCAAAAGATGTAATTCTAGTAAGTAGAGGGGCTAATCCTCTCCTCTCTGTCCTTAATAGAATTGAAACTTCCTGCTACTATAGCCAGGACTGGAGGCGAGGATTTGGCTAATTTAAAGCTTTTTGACCACTAGAGATGCCAGGGACTGGTTTAAAATAACACCTCTTAAAAGTAGAATCCCAGGACTAGCCTGCTGCACTTAGGATAGCTTCTAAATGAACTCCCAAAGAGAAGGCTTTGGATGCCATGGCCCCTCTGACTGATTGAGCTCCTACCTTTCAAATATCAATACCAGCTTCTTGCATGGCACACCTGACCCACCTGGCAATAGTAGGGGAGGAAGCCGCTCTGTGAGGTTTAATGAGGGTAATGAGAAATTGTTGATCCCCTTGTGGACGAACATGTAATTTCATAAACTCATAGGGTTTTATAGCCCGTACAATGCACAGCTTTGGAACATCTGGAAAAGTCGGGTATGAAACATCTTTTGAATTGCATTTTGTTCTCCTGGAAATATGGAAAGTCACTCCATCTGGAGTAAATACTCTGCCTGATATGTCCAGAGCTCGCATGTCTGAGACTCTCTGACAGGACACCAGACACAGCTAGCTAGCTAATTTTGCTGACTTCTGCTTTCTTGACAAGTATTTATTCAAAGTCCATGATTTGAATTGGTATAATACCTTATTACCGTTACATAATGAATACCTGGGTTCAGGAGGGAAGGATAATCTAATGCCTCTAAGAAGTTTACAAACTAATCGATGTTCTCCTACAGGAATACCATTCAATGGTGAATGGTCTGCCGAGATAGCCGATTGAAAGGTATTAATAGACCTGTATGCCAAACCTTCTGAAGCTAAGGAGGTATGGAAATTCAAAATGTGGACAATGTCCGACCCCACTAGATCCAATTGCCGTTGATGACACCAACCCAACCATTGAGACCAGGCAGAGCGGTATCTTTTATTTGTGCTATCTGCCCAAACCTTGGTGAATAAGGAGGCAGCCTCCTGTGAAATACCTGGGACTTTCCTACATTCCCGGTAATCCTCCACACCATGAGACAAAGGAAACCTGCTAGGATAAGGTGATGAGGATTCCCATGGGGATCTCACGGAAGATACGGAAATAGGGGGTAGAGGGATTGGAAAATTCCAAGAAAGTTCCAACAGAATTAGAAACCAAATTTGAGGCCCCTAAATTGGGGTGATTACCACCAAATCCGCCTGCTGTCTCCGCATTTGGGTAGATAGTTTTATGATAATGGAGAACAGTGGAAACTAACATTTTTCCTTGCTCCAATTCTGGATAAAAGCATGGGTTGCTACTTCATTTGGATCTGGAGACCAACTGCAGTATCTGTCCATCTGTGAGGCGAATAGATCCATCAACAAAGGGACCCCAACTGGACTGGATTCCCTGAAACACCTGTGGTATGGTTTCCATAGACAGGCATCCGGGAGTGCCAGTCCGCCAACAGTTTCTATTTTACTGGAAGATGTTCTGCTGAGACTGATATCTGATTGACTAGGCAGTAGGTCCAAAATATTGGAGCCAAGGCTGAGAGGGTTTTCAATCTCGTTCCTCCTAAGTGGTTGATGTAGCAAACAGCCACTACTTTGTCCATTTTGAGAAGGACACAACATTGGACCTTGTCTGTGGTCCAGCACTTCATTGCAAAGGATTCTGCCATCAGTTCCAGACAGTTCATGTGAAGGGATCTCTCTGCAGCGAGCTCCCGAACCTGGACTGCTGGCATCTGACTCTATCACGAGATCGGGTTGAGAACCGAAACCAAAAATGGCACAGCCATTCCAAGCCTTCATGCGGGCGATCCACCATTGCAATTCTTCTTTTTCCTCTTCCGAGAGGGGGACAGATTGTAAGTAAGTGAGACCCTGTTGAAGGTGGAAAATCTTGAGGCATTGCAACGCCTGATAGTAGAGTGGGCCTGGGAAAATGGCCTGTATGCACAAAGACAAAAGGCCCACTATGTGGGCAAGTTGATGCAGGGAAGTCAATGGTTTGACCAGAGTTTTCCTTAGTTATTACTTTATTTTGGTAAGCTTCCGAGATGAAAGACTCAGGTGGCTATGACTCAATCCACCACGAACCCCAAAAACTACAAGGAATGGGTCAGAGTCAGAGAAGACTTCTTTTCGTTGAGCATGAAACCGAGAGATTCCAGGAGATTAATGGTCTTCTGTGGATGCTTGGACAGGCGCTCTGGACATTTATCTATAATGAAGATATTGTCCAGATAGACAATTAATCTGATACCCCAGGACCTCAAGTATTCTACCACAGGCTTCAAAACCTTGGTGAAGCACCATGGAGTGGAAGATAGACCAAAAGGAAGGGAGGGGAATTCGAAGATTTGTGACCTACATTAAAACTGCAGGAATCGTCTGTGAGGTGGGAAAATAGGAATTGTGAGATAGGCATCCTTCTAATTCAGATGCATCATCCAGTCGTTTGCCTGCAGCAAATCCCTGAGAAGATGGATACCTTCCATCTTGAAATTGCGGTAAACCAGCCACTCATTGAATTCTGTCAGGCTGATGATGGGACGTTGACCCCCATCCCTTTTCTCCACCAGAAAAAGATTGCTGAGAAAACCATGAGTATCTAAGAATGTGGGCAAGATTGCGCCCTTTTCTAAGAGTTGACCAATTTAAGAAACTGGCAGGTCTGTTTGGCTGGTGGAAAAACGGTAGGGGTTTTGGTCTCTGTGGTGGATATGGTGAATCTTAGAATTCGATATGGAAACACCTTACTGTCTAAAGAACCCAAGCGTCTGATGTAAGAGCCTCCCAGTTGTGAAAGAACTCTACCAATCTGCCCCCAAGTCTGATCCCCTCAGAAGATTGTACACTTACCTTGAGGAATGTTTTAAGAGCCATTGCTTATTTTTAAAAAAGGAGAAGGAGCAAAAGAGGGAGAAAAAACTAGGACGCCCTTCACTGAATAATGTCAATATACAAAGGCCTGGTTACAGATTTCACATACAATGTATTCATTATTTTTAGTTTGTTTAAATTGTAAGGGAAAGTCACAGCATTTCTTTCCTTGGTGGGACAGGGTTTGCTATCTAGTGATACACGCCCATATGTGTCATCTTTAATATTTAAAACCAATCATAGTAGTCAGGAAACCCAAAATACTTTGACAACTAGGCAGGTCTAAAAAAGTAAGTTGAATCAAGAAAACGCCTCACGTAAGCTACACCAGGGGAGCTGCTGGTAAGTACTCACCAGTTAGCTCACTATGTCATTATCTGCACGTTCCTGCTACAAAAGGAAACATAACCAAACTCCCAGTTATGTGTCAGTTAAAGAAAAAGGTGTATCAAAATAAAGTAATATCAAACCAAGAATTAAGAACTAAAGATCTTCGTATACAAAGGAAACTCAAAGTGCTCTCCTATAAGGCTGAAATTGAGTTACGGAAGCACATTACTCCTGTCTTTAATTTTTAGTGTCTGTACTTCTTTAAAACCACCATATCATGTTTAGACCATTTTAACCTGAACAACTAAAGAACTGTTGACCCTGGAAGCTCCTATCAACTTTCGTTGAGGGGGGTAACTTCCGGTAGGGTAAAAGTTACTGAACCGGAGGGAAAAGATGGCGACCGGCTAGGAGGCTCGGTCCCGGGCTCCTCACCGAACAGAAAATGATCCGTACAGAAAATACCTATCTCGTAATGGAGTGCTGACCCTACGCTAAAAAGATACATGACGTGCAGACAACCGGGAGAAGTACGCTAAAACCATTTTACCTCTGGGTCGACGGTCCGACGCGGAGTCCATCGCGGAGCCAGGGAACAGGGCTCACAGTTCAACCCCGAGATCCGATCCAGCTCCGAAGCAAAGAGGCGGGGTGAGGAAGAGAAGCGCGGAAGGCAGTGTCCTGTCCTTCCGGGTCAAGGAGGGAAGAGGCAGCGGCGGTGGCGGCAGTAAGCAGCGGCGTGTAAGGCGCCGGGTGCTGCATTTTTTACATTCTTTTTCCCACATTAACAGAGTGGAGTAGCAGCAGCAGCATCAAGAACCGAGGGGGAAGTGGAGGGAGAAGTGGAGGTGTAGCGTGATTTAGCGCGACCGCGCTATTTAGGTGTGGCTCTGGGTGCTGCAATTTTGGCATTCTTCTCCCCGCATTTCCCGCATTTTCCAGAGCTGAGCAGCAGCATTGAGAACCAAGTGAAAAGTGGAGGTGCAGTAATTTCAGCACAAATGCGCTATTCAGCTGTGGTTTGAAGCGGCTAAAGCACTTCAGAAGAGCAGGAGTATTACTGCACGACTGTTAGAGAAAGCAAGAGTGTCTCGGCAGCCTGCTACTCCAGGGAGAACTGGACCCCGGGACACCCACTTTATTGGGGTAAGTGAAGGCAAAGCGCTAAGCTATCTTACAAAAAGTTTTTCTAAACCAGGGCAAAATGAGTGCTAGAGAGTGTGTGAACGAGGCAGAGACGCGGCTCCGGCGAGACTAAGAACATATCCAGTTCTGGGGAGGAATCGAGTTACCCTATGCCCGTTCAAGGAAAGTTTTAAAATGCCACAAGATACACAACCAAAAATTGCCCAATAGATCGAAAAGACGAAAGAAAGACATCCCAATACAAGGAGCTCCTTTTTAAGGAGAGAGGACGTAGATACAAAAGATTGCAGAATCAAAGTGCAACGCTACGCAGATCCCATTCTGGATCGTCTTCCACAGACAGTGGGGAGAAGGTGCAATTAACCACTTTTTGAAACCCCAACAAAAGAAGTCCTGAAGAAGGTGCCACAGAATCAAATGTACTGCACCGAAACGCGTCGACGCATTTTTTCAGATATAGAGAATCCAACCAGGGCCCAGTAAACACTGGATGGACATGCAATATTGTTACTAATGTTTACAGAAGCTAAAACAATATAGGCCTGTGGATCTACTGATATATAGTGGCAGAGATATCCAGGAGCCACAGTCATACTAGGGGTTCTTTATGGTGTATTTTTTGTTCCTTGTTTATTGTCTATGAACTGCTGAAATGTTATACACATGTCTCTATTTGTTTTGTGTATTTTTTAATTGTGTTTGAAAAGTATTGGTTTCGAGTGTTTATAATTTCTCAAAGAATATTTCTTTGATTTTAATTGTCTTGTATTTTAATTGCTCAGATATATGGTTTTTAATAAAATTAGATTGTGAACGATTTTATTTCTTTGTGGAAATTATTATATATTCCCCAGAATACAGTGGACTATAGGTTCTCCCCCGTGTCTTTGTAAATGTATGTTTACACGGGTCTGTGAGGTTCACTAGTGTACTCCAGGGATTTCCCTTTGACTTGCAAAATGAGTACACCCTCATAGTAATTCTCGCTAAAAGTAAAGAGCAAACCTGGACACAGGGTGAAATGCAGGAGGGGTGCAGGGGTGCAGGGGGAAGAGCAGAACGCAGACCTGGATCAGCGGGAGACAGAAGGGGCAGATGAGGCGAGAGTGATCAATGATAAAGGGAGTACTAAACCAAAATTATTAACTCCCCCTCAAGGGCTGTTGGATATAAAAAGGTCATTAAGAGAACAAGGGGAAGGTATAAACTACTCTTTAAGGAGTAGAACTACCCTGCCAGTTGACCGACACCGAAAGCAAAAACCAGATGTAGTACACCCCCAGAAGTAGTAAAATTGTCAGGCATATCACCCCCAATTGTCCCAAGAAGCACTAAAAAGAAGAGGAAACCGAATGTAACTGGAAAGCTGCAATATCCTGCATCTAGAGCAAGCCAGGCCAAACTAATAACACCCGGTCAGACAAAACAAAGGATAACCCCCTCACTAAAGTCTTTTTTCAAAGTGCAAGAAAACTTGAGAGATAACCTGGAAAAGGAAAAATACCAGAATAAGTCCCAGCCTGATAAACAGAAAGAGACATACAACGAGGAGACATTGGTAAAAATGTCAAAAATAAGCACTAGCAACAGGTATGCTGTTCTAGAAACATCAAATCAGCAGGAGATAGAAACGAATGCCCCCGACCCTGCAAGTACAGAAAAACCAGAGGAACACATAACGCCACAACTGAACAAGGATTGTCGGGAAAGCATGATGACTACCATGATGGGGGTGATGAGATTGAATTTTGAGAAGTCAGAAAGGAACCAGACAAAAATCCAGGAAGTATTTGAGGCGATGAACCAGAAGATAAACAGTCTTATGGATAGAGTAGCTTCAGTCGAGCTGGAAGTTAAGGCTATAAATAAGAGAGTGGAAGAAAATAAAAAAGAAATAGACCAACTCAAGATCTCCGAAAAAATAGACAAAGTGGTCTATGACAGGTTGGAAGCAATGGGAAATCAAGCGAGAAGAAATAATCTAAGTATTTTAAATGTACCTGAAGGCCTAGAAAGTGAAGATATTAAAGCATTTGTAATCAAGCTACTAGAAAACACACTACCATGGACAAAAACCGTTGACCTGGCAGAGTATATTCAGAGAGTCCACCAGGACCCATTTGGCAGGAACAAGATCAGAAAGAACCCTAGAAAAATCATCATAAACTTCAAGAGGTAGACCCTGAAGGAAAGGATCTTGAGCGAGGGCCTGAAAGCTGGCTTGTTTCAGATTAAAGATTGGGCTTGCAGAATAAGGTCAGATATATCCAAGGCAAACCAGCAGCAGCGGTGCGTCCATTGGGGCGTAGGGGCGTAGCCCCACCAGCCCACATGGAAGCATCGCGGCCGCCGAGCAATCCTACTAGTATAAATAACAATTACAAATCAGCCGCCGGTTGCGCAGGGGGGGTGGGCGTGGCCTGCTGCAGCTTGAGTGACAGTCCACACACTCAGGCTGCAGCAGACCGTAGTGGGGAACTTACAGTGCGCATGCTTGGGAAAGTTGAAAACTTTCTCAAGCATGCGCACTGTAAGTTCCCCAGCGGGACCCAGGGGTACTTGTTTGCTGCCACAGCCCGGGTTTAGAAAGGCCGAAAGGGCGAGCAGCAAATATGCCTCCGTAGCCAATGGATTGGCTGGTCCACCGGCGCAGCATCCCATTGGATGCCGCGCTTGGGGGCGAGGTCTGTCGCTGGCTCCCGTACAGTGTTTGTCTAGCTGTCGCCATTACGTGCTGACTGTACCACGGTAAATTACATTTTTCATCACCGGAGCTCAGCTGTGGCACTTTGAATTGCACGGAGAGGCAGAAAATAAATTAAAAAAAGTTGCAGCAGCATTGCCCTGGACTTTCACTGCTGCAGGACCCCAGTCCAGGCCAGAATACGCTCTGAGGAGGCAATGCGGCCCCCGGGGGAATGCAGGTCGACAGACTAGTCTTCCCCCGGGGTATTCGCGCGAGGACACGGCGGGCGGATGTGAGGTAGGGGGTTTAGGTCAGGGGTGGGAGGGGTTAGATAGGAGGTTATTTAAGGGGGACAGGAAGGGAACGACTTCCTTTCCTGTCCCCGGTGCCTCAGGGGAAAGTTAGGTTTTGTGTTAGGCGGTGTGTTACTTAGTTAGGCGGTGTGTGATTTGAGACGGGTTCGTTTCCCTGGTGTCCCAGGGCGACGTGCAGGTCAGTTTCCGCGGCGCGGTTAGGCGGAGGGCGATTTAGCTTCTTTAATTAATTATCGGAGCGGGAGCTCCGGGCGGCAAGCGGAGGGTGACAAACGTCCCGCATCTCGCGGACGTTTAGGTCGGGTTGACGATCCTCACGCATCTCGCGGAGGGTGTTTTTGGCCCGTTTTTCGCAATGGCTGTTCCTGATGCAGAGGCAGTTAGGGCTGCTTTGTTGGTTCTTGGCAGGGCTGGGAGGGCTGATCTCCTCCAGCCAGGGGTGCTGGACCAGGCTTGGGTGGGCATGACCCGCACGCCCAGGGCTGCGTCGGCGGGGGTGGCAGCTGTGGTGGCTGCCTGCAAGGATGAGCCTGCTGGGTCGAGGGATGGTGGGAACAAGAAGGGGAAGGCCAAAAAGGTTCAGGAGCTTCCGAAGGCGGGAGGGGGCAGTCTGGTTCTCCCGGCTGAGGCTGGGGCTACGGGGGAATTGGTCCGGGAGGGGTTTGGGGAGGCGGGGGGCCCCGAGCTGGGGGCGGATGAGCAGGTGCAGGCGACGGGGTACGGGGGGAGCGGTGCTGGCAGTGGGGGGGAGGACCCTGAGGATTGGGAGGTGGCGGCTGGGGGCGATTTTGCCCTCTTGCTGTCGGGCGAGGAGTCAGGGGGGGAGGCTAGTTTCTCGGCGGTGGAGCAGCCGGTCGACCTGTCCAGGGGGCGTAAGGGAGTGGGGAAGCCCCAGGGTTCAAAGGGCAAGGGCCCCGCCAAGGTACAGCAGCGGGGTGGGGCAGGACATGGTGCGGGTGGTGCTGTGGCCCCCGGGCTCGGGAGCGGGAAGGGAGGGCCGGGGCAGACACCCATGTTTGAACATTGGGCCAGGATGACAGAAGAGGAGAGGGCGAGGGACCAGCGGCGGGTCATTGAGGAGTATGAAAGGGAGTGGCAGCGCCTGTGCGACGCCCGGGAGGAGAAGGTGGGTGGGGTGCCTGTGGGCGATGGGGCCCAGGCATCAGGGCGAGGCGGGGTGTCGGCCGTTGGCTGCGGTAGGGGGGCTCCTGGGGCACGCGGCCAGTGGGTGTGGGTGGAGTCTGCAGGGACTGCCTTGACGGATCAGGGACCTGGTGGCACCGGGGCCTCCTCGAGCGCATACGGCTCAGGGGGGGGGGGCAAGCCAGCAGGGTCGGCTGGCAGAGGCCGGGGTGGGCCGGCGGGGCGCAAAACGGCCTCCAAACGCCGGGACGAAGATGCAGGGGGGTCCGCGGCGGCCTGCCCTCCACCGAGGGAGCGGGCACCGACCATGTTGGAGTGTGAATTTACGCCTGGTATGAAAGGGAAGGGTGCTAAACGAGTCGTGACTGAGGTTGTGCCGCTGGATGTCCAGGATGAATGGTTGGATTACGAGGAGGATGAGGATGAGTTGGAAGAGGGTGAGTTGCGTGAGCCTGAGCGAGTGTGCAGGGCTAGGGGGGCAGCTACCAAGGTTGGTGCTTCTCAGGAGGCACGAGATGGCGCCGGTCGGGCCACCAGCAGGATGTCGAGGCCGGCGGACGCACGGCGACAGGAGCGGGGGGCTCCTGCAACTTTGTCAGGTGAGGGCTCTTGGTGGGACGCCTGGCTGGATGGGGGGAGCGGGGGGAGGAAGAAGCCCTGCCGGTCGGTGGGGGTGGGGGATGGGTCTGTGCGGGCTGGAGCCCAAGGTGATGGGGAGCCGGTGAAGGCTGTTGGGGGCACGCAGGTCGCGACGGCCGGTGCGCAGACGGACAAGGTGGAAGATCTGGAGGGTGTGAGCGGGGTGGAGAAACTGAGGAAGAAGTTGCCATACATGGGGCTGGGTGTGCCTCTGGGGTCTCATTTGTCGGAGAAAACGAGGGCAAGGATTTGGAAGCATGAGTATGTTGATGTGTTCAAGCTTTTGCACAGGGAGGTCCAGGCGAAGGAGGGGTCTAAGGAGGAGGAATGGGAGCTGACTAGGCGGCCGCGGGTTCCAGTTACTATGGAGAATTGGACTTCTGCCTTCCTGATTTATGCGAGTATCTATTGCGAGAAGCATGGGGATCGGGCTATCGCTTTGTTTAAATACATGGACGTGATAAGGAAGGCACAGATGCACTTCGGGGGTTTCGCTTGGTTGAGCTATGACGAGGAGTTCAGGGCTCGGGTCAGTGTTAACCCGGATAAGCCATGGGGGGATGTGGATCAGGAGCTTTGGCTCCAGTGGATGTCCTCGACGCAGGCGGCGGCGTCTACTCATACGGCCAGCGGTCTTCCGGTCACGTATCGGTCTTTTCAGCAGCGTCCCGCCCAATCTGGGGCGGGTAGCCATGGTGCCACAAGTGGTCAGTGGGGCCAGCCCGTGTGGTCCGGGTCGGCGGGTCAACAGTACAAGCCGGTCGCTTCGGGAGCGTGCTGGGGGTTTAACAGAGGTTTCTGCAACCGCCCCTCCTGTAAGTTCAAGCATGAGTGTTCTAAGTGTGGGGGACGCCACCCGGTCACGCAGTGCCTCACCCTGGCTTCGCCGTCAGAACAGTGGAAATTTGCCAAGGGTAGGGGGCAGCCTGGGCCGAAGGGCCCGTACTCCGGTTAAAGTGGAGGCCATGGGTCCATGGCTCTCCCGGTACCCTGATAAGGAGGCGGCGTTGCGACTGTACTGGGGGTTTGTGGAAGGATTTCGGATTGGCTATCAGGGGCCCAGGGTGAGGCGGTGGGCTGAGAACTTGCGGTCAGCTAAGGAGTTGCCGGGGGTGGTGGCGTGTAAATTGGAGAAGGAGGTGTCGGAGGGCAGGATTGCGGGTCCTTTCTCGGAGTGGCCCTTGGCGGATCTCATCGTGTCACCGTTGGGGGTGGTGCCCAAGAAGGAGCGGGGGGAGTACCGGTTGATACATCATTTGTCCTGGCCGGAAGGCGGGTCGGTGAATGATTTCATTGCTGAGGAGGACTCGAAGGTGTTGTATGCTTCGGTGGATGATGCCATTGGGTTGGTGCGGTTGTGTGGGAGGGGGGCGGAGATGGCCAAGTGTGACATCAAGTCGGCCTTTCGGCTTCTTCCCATTCATCCGGCGGATTTCTCTCTCCTGGGTATGCAGTTTGATGGGGCCATTTTTGTGGACATGGTGCTGCCAATGGGTTGTGCGATTTCCTGCGCGCTCTTCGAGACTTTCAGCTCTTTTTTGCAGTGGGCCTTTGTGGACCGCAGTGGGCACCGGCTGGTGTCTCACTATCTGGATGATTTTCTGTTTGTGGGTTCTGGACGTTCGGGTGATTGTGGTCAGGCACTGAGGCAGTTTCAGTTGTTGGCTGAGGATTTTGGGGTGCCTTTGGCGCCGGAGAAGACTGCGGGCCCAGTTGTTGTCTGACGTTCCTCGGTATTGAATTGGATTCGGTGGCTTGGCGGGCGCGCTTGCCGGCGGTGAAGGTGGTTGAGATGCAGGAGGCTTTGAGGAGTGCGATTGTGGTGCAGAAGCTGGATTTGAGATCGGTGCAGCGCTTGCTGGGCTTGTTGAACTTTGCCTGTAGAGTGGTGAGGGCGGGGAGGACTTTCTGTAGGCGACTCGGCATGGCCATGTCGGGCGTGGCCCTCCCACATCACAGGGTCAGGATCACGCTGGGGGTCCGGTCGGACTTGCGGGTGTGGCTGGTCTTTCTCGAGGATTTCAATGGTGTGTCGCTGGATTTTGCGCGTGACAAGATGGTGTGGCAGGTTCAGCTCTACTCGGATGCAGCGGGGGCGGCTGGTTTTGGAATTTTCTGGGACGGTCGCTGGTGCGCAGAAAGGTGGCCGGATCATTGGCTGCGGCAGGGCAGGAGCATTGCTTTCCTGGAGTTCTTTCCCTTGTTGGTGGCGTTGCTGGTGTGGGGCCCGGAATTCATGAACAGGTCTGTGTTGTTTCACGTGGACAATATGACGGTGGTGGACTTGGTCAACAACCAGAAGGCGAGAGATGTGAGGGTGCTGCGCTTGCTGCGAAGTTTCATGCTGCTATGTCTGCGTTACAATGTGCTGTTTCGCGCGCAACATGTGCCTGGCGCGAGTAACGAAATTGCGGATGCGTTATCTCGTTCGCAGTGGCTGCGCTTCAGAGAGTTGGCGCCGGGAGCGGAGGCTTGCAAGACCAAGGTGCCGGAGGGTATCTGGGCGTGGGGGGAGTGAGAGTGGTGGGGTTGGTGGAACGGTCGCTGGCGGAGTCTACCAGGCGGGCGTACAGGTTGGCTTGGAATGAGTTTGGCGAGTCTGTGGGTCTGGGAGCTGGGGTGTTGGGTTTGCCGAGGGACGAGTGCGAAAGGCGGGTTGTGCGCTTTGTGCTGGACTGCATGGATAAGGGGCTATCACAGACTACGATTGCTGGCAAGTTGGCGGGTGTGTCTTTTTACTGCTTGTTGTACTTGGGTTTTGATCCGGCTAGTTCGGATTTGCTGAGCAGAATGTTGAAGGGTTGGGGGCGGGTGCGGGCTGAGTTGGGGGGAGGGGAGTTGCCCAGGGAGGCGGTCACGTTTGACCTTTTGAAGTTGATTTTGCAGGAATTGGTTTTTTGTTGCTATGATGGGGGGGAGTTGGCGCTGTTTCGCCTGTGCATGATCTGGATGTTTTTTGGAGCATTTCGGGTGTCTGAGCTGCTTGGGGCGCGGGGGGCTCCGGGTAGGCTGTTTGCTGATGTGCGGGTGGACGGGCTTCGTCTGGGCATTTGGTTGGGGCGGTCCAAGACTGATCAGCTGGGCCGGGGTAAATGGGTGTGGTTGTCGGTGAGTGGGTGTGCGGGTGTGTGTCCGGTGAGGGAATGGCTGTGTTTTCGGCAGAATGTTTTTACACAACAAGGGAAACCCAAAAGGAATCACACTAGGGTCCTTGGGCAGTAGACTATTGTACAGAACAGGGGACCCTAGTAATTGAGGATCACGTAAATAATAGACATATACTTAATAGTATATATGACCTCTGCCCAGCCGGACAGGTTTTTTATTATACAATTTTTTAGTATTATTCCATATAACATTATACAAAAGTGGGCACAGCCTGTGACCCACAAAGGACAAGACAAAACAAGTGACACAAACAATTATGTAGAAATGCTCAAACGCGGTCTGTAATCATTCATTGGTTATACAGACTAGATTACAATCATAGCAACCCATTGTTGTTCAGTATTTATGAGGTCAGATCAACATATGGTGCAGTTAGGTCGACGACGTTTCGATGCAGTTACAAAATACTTGCATCATCATCAGGACAGAAAATACTATGTCATGTTTGTCTGGAGATTCTATTACAAACACAGAGCTTCTCGTATTTATTTAGACTGGGTCCATAGTAGGTAGGAATTCGACACAGCTATAACCAAATGATTACGCTTTTCAAGGCGACTAGAGGAGAAATTTAGCATTTGCCTTGCGTATATTCTAGGTGGTCGGAACTTCGTCAAGTAGATTTGTCATTTCAGCATGATGGCTGGACGAGGGGGTTCTGGCGGTGATCGCTCACCAACCGACCACCTAGAATATACGCAAGGCAAATGCTAAATTTCTCCTCTAGTCGCCTTGAAAAGCGTAATCATTTGGTTATAGCTGTGTCGAATTCCTACCTACTATGGACCCAGTCTAAATAAATACGAGAAGCTCTGTGTTTGTAATAGAATCTCCAGACAAACATGACATAGTATTTTCTGTCCTGATGATGATGCAAGTATTTTGTAACTGCATCGAAACGTCGTCGACCTAACTGCACCATATGTTGATCTGACCTCATAAATACTGAACAACAATGGGTTGCTATGATTGTAATCTAGTCTGTATAACCAATGAATGATTACAGACCGCGTTTGAGCATTTCTACATAATTGTTTGTGTCACTTGTTTTGTCTTGTCCTTTGTGGGTCACAGGCTGTGCCCACTTTTGTATAATGTTATATGGAATAATACTAAAAAATTGTATAATAAAAAACCTGTCCGGCTGGGCAGAGGTCATATATACTATTAAGTATATGTCTATTATTTACGTGATCCTCAATTACTAGGGTCCCCTGTTCTGTACAATAGTGTTTTCGGCAGAAAGCGCAGCGGACAGAGGGGGAGATTTTTGTGCATGTGTCACAGAAGCGTTTGACGTCGAGTCAGTTGTTGGCTGTGCTGCGAATGGCTTTGCGGAGGCTGGGTAGGGACCCGGCCCGTTTTGGCACGCATTCCTTTCGAATTGGGGCGGCTACTGCGGCGGCGGGTTTGGGTTGGTCATGGGAGGAGATCAGGAGGATTGGTCGCTGGAGGTCACGGTGCTGCGAACGCTACGTGCGTAAGTAGGGGAGGGAGCGCTGCGCTTGGACGGCGACGCTGCTTGGCGTAGTTTCTTGTCTGCCTTGGTATTAATACCTTTTTCTTCGTAGGTTGCGTTCGGGGGCCAGGGGCCAAGACGGTCACTTGGATCGTGGGACACTCGTTTGTTCATTGGGCTTCGAGGTATGCTGCCAGGCAGGTGTACGGTCGTAGCCTGGGCCTGAGGAGCAGCCATCATGAAGTGCATTGGTGGGGTAAGAGCGGAATGAGATGGGGTGAACTGTTACCATGGCTGACAAAGAAAGTGTCGCAGCTGGGCTGCCCGGATTTGATCATCATTCACCTGGGGGAAAATGATTTGGTGAGACAATCGGGGGTGTCATTGACCTACTTGATGCAGAGGGACTTGGAGGTTATGAAGAACAATCTGGCTGGCGCCTGCATTGTGTGGACTGCTTTTGTGCCAAGGAGGATTTGGAGGGGTGCACTTAAGCCTGCGGCTGTGGAAAGGGCCCGCAGGAAACTGAATAGGGCTATGAGCCTTTTTTGCGCAGATCGAGGGATTAAAGTGCTGGCTCATGACGGGCTCCAGCTGGAACAGCCTCTTCTTTTCAGGGACGACGGCGTGCACCTTTCTCACATGGGAAATGCCTTCTACCTTATGGAGCTGCGGGATTTGATTAGTTGTCTGTGGAACGAGTCCATCTGGTGTGGGAGAGTCTGAGTTCGAAAGGTGCACGCTTGGTGGGGCAGGTAACCGCCCTCCGGGGGTTCCCTGGGTGGCGGGAACCGGGAGGGGTGGGGAGTCCATGACGGGCAGAATCACCCTTACAGGGAGGGGGTTACAGGCGCAGGATGGGAGAGAGTGGTAGACGGGAGTGCGATGGACAGAAATGACCGAGGAGTCGGGAAGTGGAAAGGGGGAAGTGAATGGGATGCAAAGAGGTTGTGGTGTGATTTGGGAATGGATGGTGGAGCACGTGAGTGAATGACGGTTGAAAGCAGAATGTTGGGGGGATTGTTAAAGTTGATAAGTTGATAATGTTATGTTTTGATAATCTGTCATGCCTGTCCTAATAAATGGCCTTTTACGCAAACTGATGCGTGGAGTGGTTCATTGCGCGATGCGGCCCCCGGGGGAATGCAGGTCGACAGACTAGTCTTCCCCCGGGGTATTCGCGCGAGGACACGGCGGGCGGATGTGAGGTAGGGGGTTTAGGTCAGGGGTGGGAGGGGTTAGATAGGAGGTTATTTAAGGGGGACAGGAAGGGAACGACTTCCTTTCCTGTCCCCGGTGCCTCAGGGGAAAGTTAGGTTTTGCCACCCGCCCACCCTACAAGGAGAAGGGTTTTTGGGCGCGGTGTTTTTTCTGGTTGCCGTGTTGGGCAACGTGCCAGTTTAGGACAGGATGGCAAGGGGGAGACGTTCCGGGAACCGGGAGGGGTGGGGAGTCCATGACGGGCAGAATCACCCTTACAGGGAGGGGGTTACAGGCGCAGGATGGGAGAGAGTGGTAGACGGGAGTGCGATGGACAGAAATGACCGAGGAGTCGGGAAGTGGAAAGGGGGAAGTGAATGGGATGCAAAGAGTTTGTGGTGTGATTTGGGAATGGATGGTGGAGCACGTGAGTGAATGACGGTTGAAAGGCAGAATGTTGGGGGGATTGTTAAAGTTGATAAGTTGATAATGTTATGTTTTGATAATCTGTCATGCCTGTCCTAATAAATGGCCTTTTACGCAAACTGATGCGTGGAGTGGTTCATTGCGCGAGCGGCAATCGCTAATTGCCGCGGTGGCTTGAGCTCCAGTTACTGCAACTTGGATAAGTAAGTGCGGCCGCCGACTGTGTGTGACAGTGTGAATAATGAATTCCTAAAGACATTGCGGGATCGGCAGCGGGTGCCAGTAGTGTACAAAACTCACTGTAACTCAGACGTTTTGTAGTGTCCTGACATGGCTGCATCTTCCATTGTTGCTATTTTATTTCGCATATATTTACCATGTTTGAAACTGTCTGCCTAATTGGGATGACGGTGAATTGGGCCTCTTTCGATTACAAACGTAGGAGTGAAAAATGAAATGTGTTGATGTTATGGCAATGATGTTAAAACCCTTCACTATGTAAATAACCTTAGTTTTATGCTGCCCCATGACTGAAAATGTCCCACTGTGTATTCACACCCAGCGGTGCAATTTCGGGGGGGGGGGGGGGGGGGGTGGAGTGGGGATAAGAAAACATTTCGTGGGGGCTGATTCTTCCAGAAATGGGCAGAATGGGGCTGCAGTGGCTGGAAGAAGGGGTGAAAAACGCCAAAGCCTCGTTAACTCGCAAACGGTCTTAAAGACCTGTGAAGTGCACACCCAGGGCCCTTTCCCAATGGGCATTGCTCGGCTGTTCACACCCGCCCTCTGCATTCTCCCCTGAAGACTTTCCATTCCCATACCCAGGGGGGAGGCTCAGTGAGAGGACCTGTACCTTCCGACCCCTCCTCGAGCTTCACGTTCTTCGCAGGCACAGAGCCCACCAGGCTGCACTCGGGTCCCTGGGTTGCCTGTCAAAGGCCTAGAATTGCCAGCAGCTGCCCTGGAAGCCTCCCAGCCGTTTGCCTTCTGCTCAAAAATATAATCACTGAAGAAGCAGAGACTCAGGGTTGAGTCTGAGGGTGTGTGTCTGCCGAGGCGTGCCAACTGATGCATGCACGACGCTCTCCTGTCATCTTGCTACTGCCTCCTGCAACCCCCACAGGGCTATGAAAGTTTTTATTTTATTTTAATGCATGCAGCTTGCTTTTCAAAAGTATCGGCAATCTGTGGTCTGGTAACTTTGGATTTGTCTCTCAGAAGCTAGGAAAGAGCTCAGTGCGAGGGCAATTTCCACTGGCTCGAAGGAGAAGAGTCTGGGGTAATTTAAAACAGCTTTCCGACAGCAATAAGCTATCATCTGTTGTATGGGAGGAGATTATTGCACCAGCCTCAGCCTGTGAAGATAATGCAGAATGGTGCTAGGCAGCCTGTCTGTGCGCATGTCAGATGAGACAGTGTGACACTTAGATAACTGAGATGGCTGAGGGTAACTTGTTCATGTTGGTGCCTCACCACACATCCTTCCTGTTGGGCCAGGTCCCATGTGGACAGAGACGTTTTCTAGTACATTTAAGATGTTCTTGGAGTTTCTAGTTGTTCAAATGGGTGGAATTTCTGATGTGTATATGTTTCCCTCATCTTCATTACTTGATTTTGCATGTGAGAAAGTGTCACTCCTAGTTGTTGAAATGTCACTCATAATTACACTGACATTTTGAAAATGTCACACGTAGCAATCTGAAACCTTGGCAGCTATGGTGATCTGGGGCATGAGAGTGCAGTTGAGGTATTATTAATAAGTTGAAGAAATGACTCCCATCATGCACTGAAATCACATTAAAGCTCGCTTGTAAGCAAAGTCGTTAAATGCCTATTGAATGTGTACTTTATCGTTCTCTCTTTATCTAAATACTCCACTCTCAGATCGGTTCCAGAAAGTAAAAGTGTGCACAGTGTGTAGTGGGGATGCTCAGTGATACGTTACATCGCCTGCACTGACAACCATTGTGCATACTCGGGTCCCAGCGCTGCAGTTTGGGAACCACACGGGGAGGGAAGCTATAACACAGACCAAGCTGCCTGTCCTGTCTGTATTTTATTTGTGTTCGTTTTATTTGAAATGTGTGAAATAAAAAACGCGCCCAGAGCCCCCTTAATCAACGTTCCTTTTCCATAAACATGAAAGGGAGAGGAGACCGTCGCCAGGCAACAACCCTCAAACCATCAGTTGTAGGAGAGACATGCGAGGGTCCCCTGTTCTATCACCACTAGGACCCCCAGCAGCAATTCCCTCATGTGGACTGCACTGATGATGTCAACGGCTGTTGCCGTGGCAACAGGCGCTGTGATGTCATTGCTACATGTGGAGGACAGAGGCCCTTCCAGGAAGGGTGCATTCCAGAGCACTGGATGAGGGGCACAGGAGTTTAGCGACGCTGGTTTAGATGGGACAGCCACAAAGTCACGGTGACACTTTTGACGCACCGCCCAGACCGCACCAACATTATTCACAATCATACCACGTTAAAAACCATGCTTTACAAACTACGCACCACAGACATGGCAGCCTCTTACTCGAGCACCTGGGTGCACTTCGGCGCCTTGTCTGGTGCATGAGGCGCTAGAGACATACTACACTAATTAGTACTACCTGCCCATGTTCCAGTGCCGTGTCCAGCAGTGAGGATGGGTGGTGGAGGAAAAGAGGATTGACAGTCGCCTGACCCCTGACAAGTAGGCACTAGCTAGGGGCGCAGTGAGTCATATTTTAGCAGCTAACTATGAGTATCAGAAAGGGAACAAAGGGAGAACAAGACAGAAAGGTACAGCGAGAAAGTGGAAGTGAAAAAGCAAGAAAACAAGCAGAGGCGCTTTGAACGAAGAAATGAGAGTAAGGTAAGGTAATGGAGGAAGTGTGAAAGGAAAGTACGGTGAAAGGATGAATGGAAAGATGGAAAATTAAGTGGGAGGAATAGAGTGCTGAATGGATGAGAGGATAAAAAGATCGAAGGGAGAAAGAAGAGTTAAATTCAAAGGCACAGCGTGCGCGAGAATGCCGTTGCGAACCCTAGAACTCTCTTTCACTATCACTCCTTTTATCACTCACTGGGTTGTTTCTGAACTTTTCTTTTAATACATCTCAACCTTATTTCAACTTGGGGTGACACAGAGGGAGGGAGTGACACAGAGGGGGGAGTGACACAGAAGGAGGGGGTGACACAGAAGGAGGGGGTGACACAGAGGGAGGGGTGACACAGAGGGGGGAGTGACACAGAAGGAGTGAGTGACACAGAGGGAGGGGTGACACAGAGGGAGGTTGTGACACAGAAGGAGGGGGTGACACAGTGGGAGGGGTGACACAGAGGGAGGGAGTGACACAGAGGGGGGAGTGACACAAAAGGAGGGAGTGACACAGAAGGAGGGGGTGACACAGAGGGAGGGGGTGACACAGAGGGAGGGGGTGACAGAGAAGGAGGGGGTGACACAGAGAAGGAGGGGGTGACACAGAGAAGGAGGGGGTGACACAGAGAAGGAGGGGGTGACACAGAGGGAGGGAGTGACACAGACGGAGGGGGTGACTCAGAGGGAGGGAGGGAGTGACACAGAAGGAGGGGGTGACACAGAGGGAGGGGGTGACACAGAAGGAGGGAGTGACACAGAAGGAGGGGGTGACACAGAAGGAGGGGGTGACACAGAGAAGGAGGGAGTGACACAGAGAAGGAGGGGGTGACACAGAGGGAGGGAGTGACACAGACGGAGGGGGTGACACAGAGGGAGGGAGGGAGTGACACAGACGGAGGGGGTGACACACAGGGATGGAGTGACACAGAGGGAGGGAGTGAGGGATGGAGTGACACAGAGGGAGGGAGAGGCAGTTGTTGCAACGCCAATACGTTGATTGCTATTGGGCAGTACTTAACTTCGCAGACCACGAAATCGCACGCCCCGACAACGCGTTTTGTTTTTTGTTCCCCTCTGTTTCATGTGTGAACTGCTCTTTTATCCTACTGAAATGAAATTGTTGTAAAAAAGACAAGAATACATATCCCATATCCGTCCGTATTTAGCCAGCCACGCATTTTCCCAGAGTGTGCTTGCTGCCCGTCCTATAAGGCACCTGGATGCCACCCAAAGCATTATGAAGCGCTATGTAAATATCATTACTGTTGGGGATAGTCTGGTCCGCTGTGCATGAATTGTGATTGGCTTTAAAATCTGCTCCCTAAAGTGCAATTTATATCGGTGCATATTTCGTCAGCCACGCATTTAGCAGATTGCGCTTGCTACCCGTTCGATAAGGCACCTGTACGCCACCCAAAGCGGTACGAAGCGCTATGTAAATACCATTAGTGTTCGAGATAGTCTGGTTCGCTGTGCATAAAATGTGATCAGCTTTATAATCTGATTTCTAACGTGCATTTTTCTTTTCTGCTGTGTGCCTGCAATTCCATCCATCCACCCTGTACAGACTTACATGAAGCAATTATTAAGTATTTGTTTGAAAACTATCCACCCATTCATCCATCCACCCACCCTTTGATCCATCCACATACCCATCCAGCCATCCTTCACCCATCCACCCTTTGAAACATCCATTCATCCATGCACCATTTCATCTAGCCATCCACCAATCCTTCACACACCCACCCTTTCATCCGTCCATGCATCCAGCGACCCTTTCATTCAGCCAGCAAGCCATCTGTCATCCACCCACCCTTTCATCCATCCAGCCAGCCTTTCACCAGTCTTACCATACACCCTTCATCCATCCACCCACCCTCTCTCCATCAATCCACCCATCGCATTAACAAAGGAATGATGATATTGACATTGCGCACAATTTACGTTATTTGTAGCTTTGTTGAGCGTTTGCAGTATTAATGAATGCATTATAAACAATTCAATCAACTGGTATTAAGTATATGACCGTTATTAAGTATATGAGCGTTATTAATACGCGCGTCAATAAGCTAAGGTGACATAGCCGCTGTTTAAAATAAACATGTCTTCAGCTTCCTGGAGTGCCTCTGACTTCGTTCTGTTTCTTTACTTTTTGTGACTGTTGGTCCTGCTGGGAAACATTTTCAATTTATGTTGTCTTGTTTACTGGGAGCATTGCTTTTATTTTCCTTTAGTGTAATAGGCTGGCTGGTGAAGTGCACTTCCCATAGTGTGCAGTCACTTCAATTTGCCTTTAGGTGACTACCTGGCTTGATGGTGGTTTTCTATTTGATTTAATGTAACTCTTTGTCTTGATGAGTGCATTGGTTTTAGTTTGTTTGAGGTAACTGCTTCACATGCTGGTTTCATCACACAGCTGACACCCACCCTGAGAAAGCCAGAGCTGCCCTGTTATTGGTATCAACACCAGTGCGCTTAGGTTCCTTACAGCTCCTTCACTTGAAGTGGGTTACCACCTACTCGTTTACTTTTTGTATCCTGCTCGTACCAAGTCAGATCCAGACCCAGACCAGTCATTTTTCTTTCATTAAACTGTACTTGCTTGGTGCTTTTATGTTGGTGCCTGCATGCTGAGGTGTACTCTTCTTCAGTTTAAATGTATGTGACTGGCCTGTTGACTAGCACCCTGCTTTCAAAGTGAAGGTTCACAGGTTCACACTTGCTTTAGTTTACTTTTGTATGGTTGACTGCATGCACTGTTTTGCTGGATGCATTGCTTTAAGTTACTACTTGATGCATTGCTTTCAGTTTGCTTTCAAGTAATTGCCTCTCATTTTCCTAATGCTTTGTGAAGGCTGTTTCCCAACTGCTGTGCAACTTCTTCTACTCTTAGAGCTGAGATTCTCATGAAAGTCTTATAGTCTGAATTCAGCACCTGAGCGTAATAGGACGGAATGAATGAAGCTCTGTGGTTATACTGAATAAGCAGCTACCTATGTTATGCCATCTATTAATGTAATAACTGCACTTTCACAATTGCTTTATTAACCTTCCTGCTTTCTCAAATTTGCTTGAAAATGCACGATTTTTCTTCTTTTTTTTCAAAATTTTCTTGGGGGGGGTTATCCCCCCAAACCCCCCTTTTGGGGTTCGGGCTCGCTCGCTGCGATCGCTCGCTACGGTGCTGTATGCAAATCACTTCACGCCCCACCACTTTGAAATGTCACCCACCGCCCCTGCAAACCAGGACAGGCAATGGCAATTAGGCCAGTACATGCAGCAACTAAAGACATTAGGAGCAACAGTTCAAATGCGTTTTCCAGCAGCATTAGGAATAATGTGGCAAAACAAATTGCATAACATCAGAGACCCAAAGGAGGTAGAAAACTTTATAGAACAAATCAAAACACAAAAGTAGGATCAGCGTAGCATATTGTGAAACTATGTAGACAAAAAGGGGTGAGGAACTCAAGGAGGGGCAAAAAGAAAAACGCCCCAAGAGGAGTCAAGGGAGGTTTTTCCAGGGAGGGATAGAGAGGAGGGGGGACCACCTGAAAATATAAATTTAAAAATAAAAAAGTGCACAGGGTGGGGAGCAAGATGGTGAAAAAATAAAAAAAGTCATGTCCAAAGAAGGCAATATGAGGTAGAAAGAACCCCAAAAAACCCGCAACAATATCAGCAACAAGAACATGGGGAAACTGCAACCGAGACAAAAATTGTACTCACAACTCCTAACTGCACAAGCCCCAATAATAATGGGAGGGGATTTTAACATAATTTTGGACCTTAAAAAAGATCAGTTCCCAACCAAACATGGTCCGAATTTACCATTAATGAGGGAGTGGGTGAATCACTGCATTAAAGATCTGGGTATGGTTGATATATGGAGGGAGAAACGAGGAAACCTCAACAAATACACACTGCACAATAAAAGGTTGGGGCACGCATCAAGGATAGATTATTTTTTAATAGATAAGGGACTATCAGAAGCAACACAAAACGTTGAACATATACCAGCTCATCTATCGGATCACTCAGCTGTGATCTTACATCTTAATTGTAGCGAAGCAATGTATACACGTACATATACAGTAGACAGGGGAATCTTCCTAGATGCTGGCTGCTTAGAAAATCTGGCAAAAGAAACCAAAGAGTTGTTTCAAAGCAATAAAGAAGAAACCTCGAGGCAAACTGCGTGGGAGCCATACAAACTTATATTAGGGGCAAATTAATCAGCCTTGCGGCCTACAAAAACAAAACCAGAAGAAATAAGATCCAAGAATTAGAAAAAAGAATAGCAACCTTAGAGCTTGAGATTAGTAGATCTGCGAGCCTTGAGGCAAAATCTAGACTCAAGGAGGAGAGAGATAAGAAAAAGATGGAGCTGGTAGATTTCCTTGAAGTAATCTTAAAAGACAAATGGGACGCAAGCAAAATGGCTCACTACGAGTATGGAGAAGGATGTGGGAAGTTATTGGCGTGGAAGCTCAAAACCGATGCAATAAGAAATAGAATAGAAAAGATCCCGGTGGGAGGCCAAAAATACACAACAGAAGAGGAGGAAATCAGAAAGGAATTTGTAGTATTTTTTGGGAACTTGTACACCGAGGAAGAACCACCCACGGAAGAAAAAATACAACATATGCTGGAAAAAATAGCCCTCCCAAAACTCTCACAAGAACAGAGAGACAGGATCAACAAAGAAATAACCAAGGAAGAAGTGTTAGGAGTGCTGAAGAACTTAAAGAAAAGTAGAGCGGCAGGCCAGACTCACTCCCAAACGAGTTGTACAGTCATCTGTGCGAGGAACTAGTAATTCCAATGACGAAACTGTTCAATGATCTATTTCTAGCAGGAAAAACACTACCAGACTCTTGGAATGAGGCAACAATCAACCTAATACTGAAGCCCGGGATAGATCCAACAAGAACTGAATCCTACAGGCCAATATCTCTTCTAAATACGGACTACAAGGTTTACACACAAATTCTAGCCAAAAGGCTTGGGGAGATTGCAGGCTCAGTGGTTCGTGTAGACCAAAAAGGCTTTATTAAAGGACGGCACATACAAGAATACAAGAATTAACACATGAGCTTGTCCTAGCAATTGACATTGCAACTCACTATGATACACCATTGTCTGTCTTGACCCTAGATGCTGCCAAAGCATTTGATAGGATAAGCTGGTCTTTTTTAACGGCCACCATAGCGAAGTTCGACCTAGGTGAGTCATTCCAAAAAGCAATAAAGCAAATATACAAAAATCCAACAGCAAAGGTGCTAGTAAACTGAGTATTAACCGATAGCATAACAATAAGAAGAGGGACAAGGCAGGGATGTCCCTTATCAAAGTTGCTATTCGACTTATATATTGAACCATTGGCAGAAAAAATAAGAAAGGAAACAGGACTTATCCCATTTAAGTACCAAGGATGGGAGAAGAAATTTGCACTTTTTGCCGATGACCTAATGATATTTACAAGTAATCTGGAAGCTTCTCTACCCAAAATAGAAGGAATAATTGAGGAATATGGAGTAGTATCAGTCTACTTAGCAAACCAAACTAAAACCGAAATCCTACAGTGGAATAATCAGTATCAAGACCAGAGAATAAAATAAAAAATAAAATATCTGGGCATCAATGTTCTAGTAAATCTCAAGGAAATCCCGAACCATAACTTTGGGAGAATACATAAACAAGTAAAAAAGTTGCTGAAAGTATGGGAAGGTCTTCCACTATCATTCACCTGAAGGTCCAATATAATAAAGATGGCCATACTGCCGAAATATACATACCTATTCAGCACTATCCCTTTGGACTTCAACCTCAACCAAATAAAAAAATTACAAGGGGAACTAATCAGTTTCATCTGGGCAGCAAAAGGGGCTAGAATAGCCTAGAAAAAGAAGGAAAAAGTTAAACGGAGGAATAGCTAGCCCCGATATTCTCAACTACGGCAGAGCGAACCAATTAAAAAATGTCGGAATACTGTTAGGTCACTATGATTAGTACCCCGAACACCTAAAAGCGGCATTACAGAAGGAAGGAAGTCACTTCTTTTATAAGTATGGTCACCTCAAGTACTTGAAAAAAATAAGACTAAAAAGCCTAAAGGTGGCCGCATCACTCTGGTACCAGATGAGAAGAACACTCAAAATACCCTACTATAGCAGATACGTACCTATATGGGACTCACCGGGAGCACCCGAATGCTTACAGGATAAGTTAGCAAGTGTCTTGAAAGAAAGCAACATTAATAAATGGGGTGAGTTAATAGTTCTGAATTCTGTAATAGACTGGGGAACACTGAATGGAAAAACCAATGGAAAAATCTTAACATTTAAGTACTACCAAATAAGTAGTTGGATTAAAAACCTTAACGATATAAAAGAGGGCTACAGAACAGCAGAGGAAACGATGCAGGAATACAAAAACATTAAAAAAGAAGTAGCATGTTGGTACTGGGCGCTGGTTGAGGAAGGAGTAGAGTATTATGATATCCCCAAAAAGATCTAGGGAGAATCATTCCCAGAGCTCGACATAACGAATGAATGGCAAATCTCGATGAACACTTGTTATGAGACAGTAAAATCAGCACCATTGAGAAAAAATCATATCTTCACAGCACATAGAGCCTACTGGACTCCCAAGAGGCTGTCTAAGTTCAAAGGTCAAAGCGAGAGGAGTTGCCCCAAATGCGGGGAACAGGGCGCAGATGATCTTCACATGTTTTGCCAATGCCCCCACCTGGAAGAATTCTGGAGAGAGATAGGTAAAACCGTGTCCAAGGTATTGGGAGTACAGGTGGACGTGAGTATGGACTTAATTCTTTTGGGGAAAAGTTGGCCCAGGCAACTAAAATAAGTAAAGATAAAGAAAAAATCTTGTTTGTGTTAATATTGCTAGCGAGAAGGGAGATCTGTATTAACTGGGTAAAGAATTCACCCCCAATGCTCAAAGAGTGGATGGCCTCTGTTCAAAGAATAAAGAAACTGGACAAGAGTGGGAATAGGGGGAGAGCAAACACATTTTTAACAATTTGGGAAAACTATATGAATAATAGTTAATTACACCATTGTAAATGTAAATGTAAATGCCTTGGTACTTATAGAGCGCACTGTCACCAGACGTCACCTTGCGGTGTCGCCTATACGGCTTCCTGGCGCTGATACTCATACCGCTGTGGAACCCCTCCTGGCTTTCCCTGTGAAGTGTCCACTCCTGGGCACCCCCAGGGTGAAGTCAGGCATCCTTAGCGCTGTTGGGGCATTAACAATGCAATTGTCCAATGATTTAAAGCAATTCAATAGAACACTTCAAGTGGGAACTTTAAGTAGTAGTCAAAGTGACCAGCTCACCCCAGAATCACTACTGAAATGGAATGGACATAAAAGGGGCTTGAGAATACTTAAGAAAAAGGGAAAACGAGAATTCTCCATGCATCTGTTGCGCTTACCCAGGAGAAATCCCAGAAGGTTGGCATTTCTAAGTAAATTGGGCACCCGATACCTCCAATTCCTAACTAATGCTTAATGAAGGAAAAAAAAAAGTTACTAAACCGGATGGAGTCCTACCACTGTCCTTGTCAGATGTCACCACCCCTAGTGAAGGCTTGATGAAAGGATCTGCCGGTCCAGCACCCCCAACTGGTGCTGGTAAAACCACAGGAGTTAAAAATCCTTTTATAGAGGATTGAGCTTTACCAAGGGAGTTAAAGGTGTTCATGAACTTTCCCAGTTTGCGGATGATGGGATCTTCAAAGAGGCTCCCTGCAACGGCGGCCGGTACGGGTCAGATGTAGGGGCCTGAGGGGGGAGAATGATGGGAGAAGTGGGTATAAAAAAATAAAATAAAAACATACCTTCTCGCTGCTTCCTCACCGCACCTCTCCTCTGTAGTCCTCCCTCGCTCAGCCACAGGAAGCACACCCAGGCTCCAAGTCAACCAATCACAACGCTCTCTTTGCAGCATTGTGATTGTCTGAGTGCCTTGCTCCAGTGCTCAGATGCTGACTGGAGGGCTGGGCATGTTCACTACGTAGGCTGCAATGCAGCCTGCATGGAGAACATGCAAAGTGTGCAAGACTGTTTTGGACAGCCTGAGAGGGCTGGCCAAGCAGTCGTTGCGCTCTTAGAAGGCTGCTGCTCTTAGAGCGGTGCTGCCTACCACTCTTACTCTGCCCCCTCACGTAACGCTGCGTAAGTAGGAGAAAATAAGATGATATTAACGCAAGTTATTATCATTTTATTTTCCCTTTGTTTATCTGCAGAAAAGCAGTGGGGTGATGTGCCTCCGCCTTAGGGGAGGAGCCGCCACTGCTCCCCTGCATATTGGGATCCACCTCAGATGTTACCTACACACCTAGTTTCAGGACAATTTTAATTTAAAGGAATCGTCACTTCTCTGTAGCCATCGTGCAGTTGGCATTCCCTAGGAATATCATAGCTCTCTGCACCCAACAATGCAGACAATGCTTCTGGGAAAATTAGGGTACAAATACTTTGGCATCTTCAGCTATGTCCATGATCTTGGACAAGGGCCCTGCAACAACCAATAACTTATCCTGGCTTGAGTGCCAGGAATGGTCTATCCCTTTGTTGGGGTCCCTCACAAATTTCGCTAAAAAGGTAGCTATTTTGGCATCAATTTACGGTGTGAGGGTGACTTTGCCCTCTAGGTAGGGTTGAGAACACTCTGCCCGAAAGTGGCTACTTACCTTGTTGTCAAGCGGATTCCATAGTCAGGTCACTGCATATGAGAGCCACCTTTGGCGCTGGGGACCATTCCACAGAACACGACTGCAGCACATCATCAGAGTCCAGCATATCTGCATTGGGGGACTGGAGAGGTGTATCCAGTGTAGCCTGACCCCTATGATTGCCACAAGGGCGCCAGGGCCTGTTCCGGTTGCCCTCCCCATCCAAGATGTTAGGGAAATCATCCCAGTCTAAGGGGTCAGGAAAGCGGGAAAAATAGAGGAACCTCCCAAGGTACCGGGAGTTGGAAGTTGGGAGTCTTCCAGAAAACTGCTGTTCAAGCCCTTGTATGCATGTATTTGGATGGTGGTAAGGCCCTGTTCCTTGGTCTTCCATACTCCACAATGGCACCCCTTAAGGGACCTGCTGCCTAAGGCCCGAGATTGTGAGATCTGTGAAACTGCTCCTCTTCCTATTCTCCTACTCCTTCCAAAATGATTCTGAGACAATTGAGAGATAATCTAAGGGACATAATGAGAGAACTTGAATAAACAATCACAGGATTTGAGACAACTCCGGGGCACAAACTTGGTGATATATTTATGGAAGCTTTGTGTCATGCTTGCACAACTCAAACCTCTAAGTCAGATTCATGAAGCCACCCAAAACCACTTTGTTTGGCTTTGAATGGCTCCAAGAATCTGGAGTAAGGCAAAGCAGCACAAATCATTGCGTTGCTTTACTCTGCGCAAGGGAGGCCTTTCATGGGCGTTGCAGTGGGTGTTCCAACGCAACTCCCATGGATTTTTGTGCATTCCCAGGTTTACAAGGACTTGTAAACCTGAAAATGCACCAAAAAGAAACACCTCCTTTCTTTATTCCTCCTTGTTTTTTCCTCTTTCTATATGTGCTACATTCTGCAGCCTTTCAGGATAGTGTTTTTGCAGGAAGGTCCCCCTTTCTGGACAAAAGCAATCCTACCTACAACACCTCCCTTGCACCATGGTGCAAGGGTGCCTGCATTGGCGCTAGGCAGCCAAAATGGCACCAGTGCAGGGGAATGGACTGGAATGTGCTGTATGGGATAAACATGGCACATTGCTGCCCTTTCCCTGTGATGCAGGGCAGCAGAGCAAGGTGACTTGCTGTGCTCTCCTGTGCCACAATATTCATAATTATGCCCCCTGGTTCCCCTGTTCCAAAGTAAGCAGCTCTGGCCATTAGACCACATCTCTTCCACTATCTTCTGTTCTTTCTGCCCTTTCATGTATAATGTGTATGGCTGCCAGTAAAGTGATAAGTGCAGCAGAAAGCCCTTCCCCGAAGGACAGCTGATTTTGAACTTGTAAAGATTGCTGCACAAGGGATGACAAAAGCTGATGACAGGAATCGGAGGGCATTCTGGGACGAAGGTCAGATTTTGATGACCCATGGATTCACTTAGGGGTTGGTAGAGCAGAAGCTGTGCTATAAATAAACAGGACTCCTGCTGTACCACATTTGTGGTCTGCCTCATTCATAGGTGTGGGGGGGGGGGGGGGGGGAAAGAGTTGGGTTTCCAGCTTCAGAGCTGTCTCTGCCACTGGAAACCTTTAACTGATGGCTGGCTCCCAACAGGGCAGTTAATTCATGCACTGCAAAAGGAACATCCAATCTAACATGGTCTTTCTGATATAAATATTTCTTTTTTGGGACCGCTAGGAAATGCCTAGAAGTCTTGAATAGGGATAATCAAAATGACCCCCAGATGCTGAAAGAAAACTCCCAGCGTTTTAAAGCCATTTATTTTTGGTTTCCCTGAAATAAACCTCTTCTTTGGTGTTTTCTTCTGAAAAAAAAGATCTTCCAAGCGGAGCAAGGCCTAAACAACAAGGGACCAGCTCCACAAACTTCCCTGCCTTCTGTGCAACTTCTGCACTGGATCTTATTATATGGCAAATGGTCTTCTGCCAGGGGAGCAGAGGCAATGGTTGCCACTCACCCGCTCATGTCTAAATGGCATCTCTCCCACTATAGTAAATGGGTCAGTGTTTCGGACGCCGAGCTGTAGAACTGTAGTGTGCATGTCTGCAGCCAGTGCATAGGTCCCTTGAGCTATGGGCTCCTTGGCCACTATACTGCTGTTATCATTGCTAGCTATGCACCTGTTGGTGTATTGGCACCCCAACACCCAGGGCCGGTTCTAGGATTTTTAGGGCCCTAGGCAGAAGGGGAATGTGCGAGGCCCCTCTAATTTGCATAGACTTGACCCATTCAGGGCTGCCTGCATCTCAATAGATAACCCCTGCTCCTGGAGCTGCAGCCCTCCATCTCAGCCACCTACAAGCACCTCTTAACAGCTCATAAAGGGATGAAGGTGTGAGGGTTGCTTATCTCCGAAGAGGGTTAAGACTGCCAGGGAGCTAAAAAGCCAGGCAATAGTTCTCCTGCTGTGCCTCTGTGTGGGTGGGGGAGGAGGCCTAATTGCTGGAAAAAATTGAGGACTGTGCCTTCTGTCACTGGGACTGCCCCCCCCCCCCCCACCACCCCCGGGTTTGCTCGTTACACCATAGCAGTGAGGCTAGGGAAGGGCCCCCCTATGGTGGTGCACTTGCAAGGTGGTATCTTTCATAGCGTGGCCTGACTGTTTCGCATTTGTGCAAGGCCCCAAGGTGGAAAGCTGACTGTGGGGCCCTGGGCAGTGGCCCACTCTGTCGATGCCCAGCACCAGAGATCTGGTTCTGTCAAATGAACGCTGAATATTGTGTGCCTTTCAGCCGTTAGTGTTGTGTGTTAGCCATGGCACATGAACCCATGTCTTACCTAAGTTGTTTTTCTATTGCACAGATACGAGTTCCGCAGCACCATCGCCCAAGCTCTCTCGGTGCCTCTATGGAAAGTGAACATTTTACCACAAGGATCAATGGAGGTCGTGCTGGAAAAATGCCAGAAGATGAGCTTCTTTGTGATAGGTAACTTACTACTCATTGTTGTCTGCCATTTTGGGATGCATTCTGTCACTGTGTTCTTGCTCCTTCACAACTAGATGAGAAGTGCTTGTATTGTAAGGAGGGACGTGTAAGGGTTATAAGTCATAAAAGATGATGTCACCCTAAATAATTTACTGTTGACCCCAGCTGGAGCGCTAACTGCTCAAGCTTGAACGCCCCACCCACCTTTGTGATGCATCCCAACCCCAAACTAGTTTCATAGACAGGCTTCTCCTAATTTTAGCTTTCTTTGCTCTCCTCTCTACCCAGATGGATTCTTTTTCAGTCAAATATTTGATTTTTGATTGGCTTTTATAAATACTTGCCTTTGTTTTCTGAGAATGCAGGAATGCAGTAAAAAGGGAATATTGAGGTAATGTATTTGATGTGGCTGCTTCTTCTCGGTGGCCTATGCAAGGTCTATGTTTAATATTTATATATGATAATTTACTTTCCAGTCTGCCATGCAATGCAGCCAAGGTCACTGAAGATTAGGCTTCTGTCACAGTCATAGGTGGGAACATTACTAGAAAAGGCTACTTTGTGACGGTTGTTGCATCTGGGTCAGAAGGATTGGGCGAGGAAGGTTTTGAGCAAGAACGGCAATCAGTACCAATGCAATGGCAACTTAACTCATTAAGAGGGGGTCTCAACTGCTAGTCCAGGAAACACTGGTTGTCTGTGTACTTAGAAGTTGGAGGGCATCCAGTCATTTGGCTAGGGATTCTGAGATACTGACCTTCTCAAACCGCATATATGGTGTCCTAGATTCTAAGGATGTCACAATTCGCCAAGGAGTACCATACTTATAGAGGATGAGACTGAAGGGTGAGTTCCTTTATAAGGTAATAAAAAGATAGGGTACTTTATTACATAAAATACATGGTCACACCATCACCTTTCCCAAAAACCATTTAAACCCTTGGTGTGTAGCTCTTTCAGAAAAAGTGAGCATGTTTGCAAACACGAAGAATAAAAATAGAGCCTCTTGTGCCAAATTAAACAAATCAATAAACCTGTTAGATATTTGATATATGTCAAAAGTCAGTAAAAAAAACTGCCATATATCAGATCGTGTACTAACATGTAGAAAGGCTCTAACTTCTCTATTATTATCTAAGGAATACAAAAATAATCATGTCCCTTCTGCTAGTCACAGTAACCTAGAAAAATAGAGAAGACAGAAAAGCAACATTTAATTTCTATTGCTTTAAGCAGCTGCTCCGTGACCTGACTTGCCATTCACCTCGGCTACTGGCTCTAGCAACAAGCGTTGTGACATCAGAACTCACCTGTAATAACTTATAATGGTAGAATTCTGACATATTTTCTTTATAATCAATATTGTGCCAAATCCATTTCATGAATCCAATGTCTTTCAGCGTCTCTGCGCAATTCCATCATAACCAGGTAGCTCAAAACTGTTCACAACTTTTACTAATTTTTGATAATAATACATTTCTGTAAGAGATGAAAGGGCTTCTGCTTCCCAGTCAGTGGCAGCCAGTAATTTCTGCTTACCCAAGGTCAGCCAATGAAGGAAGGCAGCAGTTCCAACCTCATCACAGAGTGGGATGGGGTCAGTGAACTGCTGACCTCACCCCACTTTGTGATGAAGTGTCACTGATTGACACTTGGCCCTGTGCACATCAGGGCTTAAAACTGAAGCACTCAGGTCTGAGGCAATGAGTGACGCTACTCCTTGTCACCAAGTGGGAGGGCCTCAGGACCTTTTTTAAAAGAAATTTAAATTATTTTTTATTATGAAAAATATCGCTGACAAACACAGCAGTTCACCGACAACCCTGAGGCCGGCCACGTATATACATAAGGCACATCTCACAGCAACGCCACCCACATCCCGGAGGCCAGGAAGCGTTGCTCTTAAGAGTTGTAGTTCCAGTCAGTGTACAAAGCGTGTCCGCTGCATTTCTGTAATATTAAATGAATCTCAAAAATACATTTTCCTGACAAACAAACAAAGAGGTGTCAGCTCAGCGTTTCGCCGTCAGGACTCTAACACTAGTATTACAACACAAAGTACAGTGACAGACAGATATAAATGAGAGGGAAAATGTTCAATCCACTAGTATTACAACACGACCACAAAGTTCTAATTCTGTCGCCAATCAGACCCAGCTCCCCCCTCCATCATTGTTTCCCTCCACTAATTCCCTCTCTTTAGTCCAGTCCCACCTATTAATCTGAGCTCAGCTTTATTCCCTGCCTTCAGAGCACATCCTGATCCACCTATTAGCAATGACCTGTTTCCCAATTCTACCCCTGTCGTTGTCTCTGCAACTGTGCCCCCCCCACCTTTTAGGTATGTGGTGTAGAGTCCCCAGAAGTTCTTTGGTCTGCTTCGCGGAGGAAGTAGTTTGCTGAAGTTTTCTGATTGTGTGCTGCAATAAAGAACATCGCATTACCATTGCAACACTGTAGGCAAAGGTCCCCTTAACCAACACATTGCCACTCTGCGCTTTGTCATCAGCAGGCCCAGATCTACCAATCTACGAGCTGCCTTCGGCAATTTTTTAGAGTAGCCCAGCAGCACCACTGCTGAGTCCGGGGGGGATCTCCAACTCCCCAATAGTGCATATTTCACAGAATATGTTTCCTCAGAATTGAAATACACCTGGGCAACCACATGTTAAATGTATAAAATCAACCTTCTGGGAGCGACATCTGTCACAGGTTGCGTCTTTTCTCAATCCATACCTGTGCAATCTCTCTGGCGTATAGTACACCCTATTAATGAATTTGAAATGAATCAGTCTGTGTTTGCCGTGCAGTGATATGCGCTTCGTGTTAGTGCAGCAGTATAACCACATGTCATCATCAGTTACCATGTCCAAGTCGCGTTGCCAGGCCAGTCTGGCTTTGGTATACTGATTAACCCTCTGGGACATTGCCAACATATATATATTGGAGACTAGTTTGCGGGGGGATTTAGTTTTAATGAGATACGATAGTTCTCTCACCTCAGGGGGCTCGTTCATGTCATCTCCTAGTTGTTGGTGCAGTGCTCTTTGCATTCTGTGTAACTGGAAGCGCTGCAGCAGGGTGGGTGCTTCTATAGTGGTTGTGACTTCGTCCCATGTTTTAGCGATGCCATCTGAAAACAGGTCTCACACTTTGTGAATGCCCAGCGCTCGGAGCTTGCGAACTACCCCTTTATCACTGCAGGAGGTCAGCCAGATCTCCCAGTCCACATGCATTTCTGGGGAATATAACAATGCCCCCGCTTACTGGTGTAATAAGCAATGCCAGGCATGCCGCGTTGAGTTTAAGGAATCTAGAATCTCAGTTCTGCCATCCGCCGACTCAAAGATGACGGCTGGGAGAGATAGAGGGTCAGCGAACAACCTCTCAAGCCTGAGATATGGTATGTTATCTGCCCCGTGAATCCAACTGTGCGCTTGCGCACCCTGCGCCGCCCTGTAATACAGCTCTAGATCAGGAGCACCCAATCCCCTCAGGTGGTATGGCAATGTGAGGGCCCGTCATTGAACACAAGCCTGCTTGCCCGCCCAAGCCAGCCTCACCAGTGATTTATTAAGTCTGGCGAAAAAGGAGCGCGGATGCACTATCAGAATATTTGCAAACAAGAAAAGGAATCTATGTAGCACTACCATCTTCATGATGGAGACCCTACCAATTAGTGACAGTGGCAGCCCAATCCAAGTTTTGACATCATCCTCTAGTTTAGCTATGGCTGTCTCATAATTTTCTCGGAAAACAACTTCCGCATCTGTGTGCAATCTAATGCCAAGGTACCTAACCGAATCGACAGACCACAGCAGCGGGTACTCCATCTCAAATGGTGAAGTGGACAGAGTGAGCGGGAAGGCTATGGATTTTGACCAATTGACCTTTAACCCAGCTAGTGCCCCATAGTGCACCACCTCTGGTAGAACCGGGAAGAGATTGTTTTCGGGATACCTCATGTATAGCAGGGTGTCATCAGTGTTGTTACCACGATTTCGTAGGTGGGAAAACAGACGCCTCTGTGGCTGTGGTATTCCCTGAGCGCACACGCCAAGGGCTCTGCAATTAATGCATATAGCGTCGGCGACAAGGGGCAGCCCTGGGGAGTTCCCCTGGCAATAGAAATGGTGCCTGTGACAGGCCCCCCACGATTCGCGCGGTTGGGGCATTGTATAACACCCTGATCATTTGCAAAAAGACAGGGCCAAGTCCCATTCTGGTCAACACATGTCGCATAAAGGGCTACTCCACAGAGTCGAAAGCCTTCTCCATATCCAAGAAGACTGCAACATCCTTCGTGTCCTGTCGGACATGTTGTATTGTGCCGAAGACTGTGCGGAGATTATAAGTGAGGTTTCTTTCAGGAACAAACCCTGCCTGTTCCGGGGCAACTAGTTCTGGGGTCAAAAGGCCCAAACGGTTAGCTAAGATTTTCTCGAACAACTTAGTGTCCACATTTAGCAACGAAAGCGGTCGGTAAGATCCACATTCCTCCGGGGGTTTACCTGGTTTGGGAATAGCTACTAAAATGGCTTCCCGCATTGATTGTGGCATCTGTCCCGTTATGCACATGTTGTCAAATAACTCTGCTATGTGCGGGAGCAGAAGATCCATGAAGTTCACTGTGAGTCCGTCCGTCCCTGGGGCGCTATACGCCCTCATTCCCGTCAGTGCTTCGAGAATCTTCTCTCTTTCAATGGGGAGAGACAGGAACTCTCTGTGCGTGTTTGATAGGAAGGGTAACCAATAGGCTCCAAGTAATCTAGTATCTTCCTGTCCATATCGGACGGGCGTGAAG
This sequence comes from Lissotriton vulgaris, assembly GCF_964263255.1. Classification (NCBI taxonomy): domain Eukaryota; kingdom Metazoa; phylum Chordata; class Amphibia; order Caudata; family Salamandridae; genus Lissotriton; species Lissotriton vulgaris. Next base: position 1,296,435,988 of record NC_141695.1, on the reverse strand, counting down.
CGTACAGGCTCGAATAGTCCATCCCAGAATGCTGGCTGGCCTCCAACTTACCCAATTTGTGCTTCAGAGCCAACAGTCTCTGTCGAATGTCATACAGCACCCCCAAGTGTTTAGACATGGCCACCCCCTAATATACTCTTTAAAAGCCTCCCATACCATCTGGAAACTGTCCACGGACCCAATATTAGTATCGAAAAATGTTTCTATCACTTCTGCTATCGTTTCTTTAAAGAGGGGGTCCAGCAGTGAGTAAGGAGGGAAACATGTGAATGGAGGGATTGTTTTCTTAGGGGTGGACAAGACCAACAAGATAGGAGAATGATCCGACAGAGTGCACTGCAGAATCTGACAGGAGTGGATCTGGGACATGAGAGGCGACGATACCAGACAATAATCAATACGGTATGTAGGTTATAGTAAGCAGAGTAGTGTGTGAAACCACCGTCCAACGGGTGAAGTTCCCTCCATACATCCATGAGATCCACGCTAATCATAGCCCTTTCTAAAGCTCTGGCTGCCGTCGCCGGCCTCCTTAAGGGGCCTCCTGATCTATCTAAGCTCTCGTTCCTGACTAGATTGAAGTCACCACCCCACAGTATTTGTGTCGTCCCGCACCCACTTACAGTGTTAGCCAATGTGGCAAAGAACTCCGGGCAGTCGTAATTAGGGCCGTAGACATTAACAAGAAGCAGGTCCAGCCCCCTACCCTGACATCTGGAGATCACAAACCTTCCGCCAGTGTCTGCTGTCATTAGCCGAAATTTATATTCGGATCTGGGGTTAACCCATGTAATTACTCCCCTTGTGTGAGTTGTAAAGCCAGCAGCGTTAACATTCACCGCAAGCCCCCTGGAATGCATCATAGGGCTCTGCAGTAGGAGGTGCGTCTCCTGCAGGAGGGCGACATCTATATTATGTCTAGTGAAATAGATCAGCACCTTGCTAAGTTTGCGATGGTCGTTGAGACCCCTCACATTCCATGACAGTGCTTTGAGTGAATCAACAGTTCACTGCCCAGTGGCCTCCCTAGTGGTTACCATCCTGTCTGTCGTGCATAGCATAGCATCCTGAGTCCTGTGACTGATATATGTACTGTGTAACATACAACAATATGGCTGATCTCTCTGACCTCCTTAACAAAAATAGTGTCCCCACCCTTCCCTCCCCTCCCCCCACCCACAGCTGACCACCCACAACTTGGCCACGCAGCATGCCTTATAGGGACCTCCCACACCTCCCCCTCCCACCCCCAACTTAGTTAACAGCAATGGTGTGTGTCACTTGCAGGCGGAGGTCGCTCTGTATGCAACTACAAGCTTAATGCTAGTTTTCCCGTCTCAACCTCCACTCATCAACTTCAAGCATCGTCCCCACCACTTAACTGCAATTCATAGCAATATGTGTCAGTGTGACACACCGCAACCTAGTTTTGTGGACAAACTAATATCGTGCATCCCAATAGGCAGCTCCTGTAACTAATGCTGAGGTTATGGTAGGATCTCCGGTTTACCTTCTAACATTCGCATTCCTAATTATAGCGGTTAGTCTCAAAGAATATATGCAAATCAGAGTGTCTGTAAGTGTCCGCCCCAGCATTACGATATATACATTCCTACCAAACTCCCCTTCTCCCCCCAGCCCCCCAACTCACAGGATACTTATGAAGTGCATGCAACCGGTCGAGTCTCAGTCCTGTTCCTCAAGTGATCCCCAACCGCCTCATGCAGGAGCTGTCATTCTGGGCTCTTTCGTTGTTCCCCAGTCCAGTCTTTAAGCGCCTTCTGCAGAGCCTTCGGTTCTAAGAAGATGTGTGAGCGTCCTTGCCTGTTGACCCATAACTTGGCCAGGTACAGCATTGCATAGTCTTAACCCAGCTCCTGTAGCTGTTTCTTCATGGGGACAAATTGCCGGCGTGGGTCTTGTACTCGGGCAGTGAAATCTGGATAGAGCAAAATATTTGACCCTTCGTATGGCAGCATTTGTTTGTCCCTCGCATGGGCAGAGCAGCATCTCTGTCTCGGTAATTTAGCAGTTTTGCTATGATTGGGCATGGTGGGGCTCCCGACTGGGGTCTGGGCCCCAGGGAGTGGTGCGCCCTCTCCACCACAAACTTGTTCTGCTCCTAGTAGGTCGACCAGTAGCTTCTCTAAAAAACGTTCCATGTTGCCAGTTTGTGTTGTCTCCGGCAGGCCCATGATCCGTAAGTTGCAGCGCCTCGAACGGGCCTCTAAGTCCTCCATTTTATCATGCAGCACCTGCATATTCCTCCCAAGCTGTTAATGATCCGAATCCAATGTTGTCTGTGTCTCTTCAACTTCCATGAGCCGTCGTTCGGACATATCGAGCCTCTCCGTGTGCTTGTCCAACCGTTCCCCCATTCTGTCCATGAAAGTGTTGTGTAGCGTTTCCAAGCGTAATTTAGTGATTCATGCCCTTATATAGGTATAATTCATCTTACCCTTATATAGGCATAGAAATCATAACCATATTTAGACATAACCCATCCAGTCCAAATACAGGCATGGCTACTTCTACTAATTCCAAAAAGCTACAACAATTTCTTGGAAAACTCGGCTTCAGCAGTCAGGGACATCCCCTTTCTCGAATATTGATTTGTCCTAGAAATGTTGGCGTTTTCAAAGAACTAACATTCCCTTGGGGTTCTTGCGTGACGGTATTATGTCCGACTTTACGTCAAACCAGGCACCTTCAAGGTATAAATATGCCAACACTTGCCCTAGCAAACACACGGTGGTTCGGAGCAGCTTGACTATCTACTTGCCCGACGCAGCCCGCTACAGCAAGTGCCGAAGGAAGCCGACCGTCCAGCTGACGCACTGACAGAGAAGCTGTCCTTTCTCTCGCTGCGAATCCAGCACCAGTGTTTCCAAGCTCTCCTCGCGGGGTGTTGGGAAATTAAGTCCCGAGACAGAGATACCAGACCTCCTTCATTCTAAACCAAGGTACGGAGCTGATGAGACCCTAAGAGAAATCTTGGATAGATTCTTGGCAAAGAAACTAAACCTATGCTACACCATACTTACTTCTTCCCTCGTACTAGACTTAGGTTAGGTACATTGGGGTAGGCGTATTTTAGAAGCACCAGTTGAGTACTTTTAGCTTTGTTATTTATGTATGTATTTTATGGCTTAGAAACCATACCATGCTTTTACAGTATTATTTTATAATACTCTTCTTGCTGTACGCATTATACTTTACAGCCAGTATTACGATTGTAGCAGTTCATTTCTTTTGCATGAGAAAGAAGACTGTTCAATAAATCCTTTTATCGAAAACACCCTTCTCTCTATTTCTCTGCACCTCTGATGAAACGATGCATGCACGATTGACTGAGTAAAATATCTATCTATGGTTTCCACAACTCTGAAGATACGTTTTATCTTGGGGAAACAAAGGGCCATATGTATCATTGAAATTCGCATTCGCAAAGGCCGAAATTTGCAGAATTTCGGCCTTTGCGAATGTGAATTCGCAAAATGATATGTATGAAGGAAATCCCGATGCAAAATAAGGAATTGCAAAATTTGCGATTCCTTATTTTGCGATTGCATTTAAGGAATCGCATATTTTGCGATTCCTTAAATGCAATGTATCAAGGACATTTTTTTTCAAAAATGCCTTTAAGGAATCGCAAAGTACCACCAACTTCTAGTGGCATGTATGTGCGCCACATGTGCACCCATGCAGATTTCAGGGGTGCAACTGGGTGTCCTTTGGACACCCCTGCACCCTTGAAGATATTCTCAATTTGCGATTAGCAAATTGCGAATCGCAAATTTCCCCTTCATTCCTATGGGCCACCTGGAAATTATTCCTTAATTGCGATTAGCAATTTGCTAATCGCAATTAAGGATTTTTAAGGAATCGCTAAAAAGAAGCGAATTTCTACATACATACCATTTTGCGATTTGTAAATAGCGATTCCTTAAAAATCGCTATTTAGAAATCGCAAAACGGGATGTTGATACATATGGCCCAAAGTTGTCATGTTTATGCGGTTGTCAGAAACTAATCCCTTCTTGTGTATTCGAGAAAGTTTCTAGTGACCTGTGAACTAGCTTACACTCACAATTAAGTCTAATATATTCAGTAGAGACCCAGTCAACCTCATTCCTACGTCAAATCTATAGGATATGTTATTCCAATGCGCAGAGCCTATTGGGAATATAGGAACTACACTACAAGAGGGCGTCTATTTTCATGCCGAGAGAAGTGATGCCACTCTGCAATCCCTTTTCCATTGACAACAGCAGACTTCGGATGTCCAGTTCATCTTCTATAGGGGGTGTGGGTCTATTTGCCTCCTCCGAGGTGGGGTCATGTGACTTAGAGCGTTTTTGTTCGAAGGACAGCTTGGACAGGGTCCTGTCCGTTCTGCCCATCGCCTTCTCTTGTGTGGGATAGTTGTGCGAATACCGTTTCGTGATACTACTCTAGCAATGAGCAGGTAGAGGCCGGGCCTTGAGACCTCTCGTGGGCTGCAGTCCGTGGGGCTTCAATCCAGAAGCTGATGTGCGGTATTCAACAATGGCACCAAAAAGTTTCCCAGCCGTGGGAGGTGCTTCTTATTGTTGCTTGTGTTGCTTCTTATTGCTGTGCCGCCTCTTCGCCAGAGGCTGTCCAGCTGGGCCACGCCCCCTCGGGCACCTCTTAGGACAGCACGGTCCGACCTGCAGCTGCCACGGTACTGCGCTGGGCTCAGTCCACTCTGCACTGCAGGGGCTGTGGATGATAGTGTTGCGCCTACTAGGCGTGTCGCTTTCTGTGGGAATATTGCGACCCCCACTGAGAGACCCCTCTGCCACCTTCACCGTGGCTTGGCATGCCTCGCACTTTCAGGCCTATTCTCTAATGGCCTGTCGTCCCCGGGTGTGCACCTCTACATGCAGCGGCATTCAGTCCCTTGCTGTGAGCACCAATCCACACAGGTCTCCGCAAGATTGCAGGCTCCACACCCCACTCAGTCCCTTGCTTTAGCTGGCGCACATGAACTGTCCGGAAGCGCACAGGTTGGCAGCTTTGCCTGGCTTTAAGTCTCTACACATTAAGTCTGTATAGCAGCGTTTGTAGGGACTGTGCATTAGCTGCCCGCGGCCCCTCTATACTGGGCACCACGGCCCGCCGGTCACGCAATGCTCGTCTACGTCTCAGCTGTGCAGTCGTCCCCGGGTATATGCCCGCAATGCTGTGCCTCTACAGACCCCACTGCTAGCGCCTACCTCCACAGTAATCAACCAGGCTGCAGGGCGCGCACCCAGTATGTGCCCTCGTGGTTGCTGGCGCTCCAGATCCTCCTGGCTGCATTCAAAATGGCGTTGTCGCTCAGCCTCCAGTCTTTCCCCCCCCGCCATCCGTGCTGTGCGCAGCAGTTTGTCTCCCTCCTGAGCTCACTTGTACAGGCGTCCCCCTGCTTTATATTTCCACAATTGGTTGTCACTGTTGAACCCACTGCGCGGAGGCGAGAGGGGGGACTCTTCGCTGCTTCCTCTGTCGGGCCACTCAGTGCACACACTCGCACCACGTTAGCAGACCCGGGCACCTACCCCAAGGCAGCGGCAACTCTGCCCAAGTCTCGGCAGTCCGCACTGGAACCCGCCCGGGCCCGGCTCCAGTGATGCAGGTGGGGCGGTTGGACTGTGCAGCTCTACGCTTCACGCACAGAGACGCAGCTCCGCCCCGCACCCTACTCGAGTTTGGGGATGAACGGCCTCCCACTTCGCCTCCAAACTATCGCCGTATCTTTGGGCAGGAAGAGCCTGGGAGGGTCGGGGTTGGATCCACAGGATGTGGCGACTTTCCGATGGCTAGGCGTCGGTCCATAAGTGGTATTACAGTGGTGGGAAACCGGATATCTTCAGGATCGTTGATCGGTGTTGCGGAGCTCGAGGCTCAGGTGGCCATCTTCGTCGCGAGCCAAGCTCCGCCCCCGACCTCAGGAACCTTTGCTGAGCTGAGGGGGTCATGCCCACAGGATCTGTGAAATCCTCAGCCCAGCAAAGTTCAGCTCAGGCAGCCAGGAGCCTGTGCTTTTAGCCCATGTATGTTATAAGGAACAAAGGTCACTTAGCGTATTTAAGATTCAAACTGATGTAGTATAGGTACACAATGGAAGCTATACGAATAACAAGTTTCCAAACCCAGCCGGGAAAGGAGTTTATTTTCTGGAGGCAATGTCCAATCTTACAATATAAACAGCATAACTTGACACAAGCCTGTGCCGTACAAACCAGAAGGAAAAAAACAAGGATAGCGTAAAAATGAAAGGGGTGTCTTTCAGGCAAAGGAAAAAGAGCAAGGACAGGGTACTGTAAAGAGTTATAAATTAATCACAGTATCGCCTGGGAGTTGGGTGTACACAATCACAGTTGAAAATAATATAGGTGTGACCCCACTCATGGGTGTCGACGTTTCGATCCCTTAGCTCAACTAAATACATGGGATCATCATCAGGACTTTTGTAATAGACAAAAACATGCCTGAATGTAGTCAATAACGCCTGTTAGGAGAAAAAGAAAAGAGCAGAAATTTTTCAGAGACTTAAGAGAGTTTTTTGCATAGATGCCAACTTTTGTAACACTTTCTCAGTAAGTGACCACGTGCACAGTGTTTGTGTCCTACTTAAAAACAACAATATTTACATGTTCCTCGGATTCGCAGTGTCATGCGTGAAATATTACGTCAAAAAACGCTGTGTAGTGAGGGTGCTTAGTCTCGGGGAGGAAGGAAATATATCGTGGAGTGAAAAATGCCAGTCTGATGTGACTAGGGGTGGTGCAACTAGGGAGTGCCATGCCGGTTCAGTAATAAGAAAGGGGATGGTCATACCTCAATGAGGTGAAGAACATAATCTCTAATGGTTAAACGTCCTTCTCTTCAAAATATGGTACTGGCTCTGCAATAGGAGCAAAGCATATAAGGGAATTAAGGTCGGAGTACCAGGAGGGTCATGGACGTGGTAAGGAGTAGGATAGAAATGAGCCTACCACGTGGATAACGTGATGGAGAACCTTAACGGGGGTCCGGTGGAAAGTTCCTGCGTTATCAAGTGCCTCGAGGTCCGTTTTCAACTGCGGAGGATAGCAGCACTGAAAACAAAGTTAAACTTAGCTTGGTCGTGAGAAAATGGGGGGCGCTTCCCACCGAAGGTTAGGAATTTGGTTAACGTACCTTAGTTCACTCTGTATGTGAACACGGAACAATTTTAACAGTGCAGGCAGCGATGGCCGTGCATGTCGGAAGCCAACAATGTGGCGGTAGGGACGCTGTAAAGAAAACAGTGGGAAAGGGACAACCCATTACTGAGAAGTCGAGCCGGTGAACGGGTAGGCAGCGAAGCCAACAATAGTCACTCACCACGTCTGGATGCGGGCGCGTCTCTCGTGGGCTGCTCGGTCGGTGCCTGATGCTTAGCAACCGTCACCGTGTGAAGGCGGACTTGATAGAGCTTTGCCGGTCACGTGACTAGGGTTGCGAGCGTCATGAAAGTAGGGAAAAGCGGGGGCCATCTTGGAGTGGATGGTGGTACTTGCGCCGAGGGGGAGTGCTCGGAATTACCATGAGTGCCAGGAGTGAAACATTAACAGTTTGTGACAAAAAGTGAATACTAGATTTTTAAAAATAACAAAACAGAAACCAGGTGACAATATAATTGCAATACTTCTTATTTTTCATACTAGATTTTTAAATATATAAATATTTAAATATCAGAACAGATATCAGGTGCCAATATAATTCCCTATTTTCCTGTGTGAATCCAAAGAAGTATTTCTTTATGGTAACAATCTCTTCAAGAGTCCCAGATTGCTAAATGTACACAGTTATACCAGTTTGTCATCAAGGTAATTTAGTTCAATCAAAGCAACGTAGTCCAGTCCTCGCTCCGGTTAAGTCCTTTTTGGATGGTGTTGAACTGAATGATTGATTTCAGCTCCTCACGATTCATTATCTGTTGAAGGTTGCCACCTCTCTGGGGTAATTTGATGGCCTTCAGAACGGTCCAGCGGAGATCGTCTGCCGTGTGGTTCAAGTGGCCAAAATGTTCAACCAGGGGTGCGTTGGGGGTTCCACATCTTATGCGACTACGATGCTGATTTATTCTTGTTTTTACTTTTTGTGTAGTCTGGCCTACATACATCAAGGGGCAAGGACATACAATCGCATAAATAACATTGTGACTGTTACAGTTCGTGAAGTCCCTCATGTCAACCGTGATGTTATTGTGACTGAACGTGCGTCCCTCTAGTGCCAGATTGCATACAATACATTGCCCACATTTAGCCCATGTATAGCTCCTGGCTGCATGACCTGAAAATGAAGAGTATCTGTCAGGCTGACCTTTGCTCAACCTGACAGACACGAGTAGCAGCTGTTACCAGACAGGAGTGATAGGCCGGGGGGGGTAATTGGGGAAGAGAAGAAAAAAAAAGAAACCACTTACCTGGGCTGTCTGCCGTCTCTCCTCAGTCTTTTTCCTTCTTCTTCCTACAGTCTCAGTCAGGAGCAGGAAGTATCCAGGCTCCCCTGAGCCAATCACAACGCTGCAATGCACTGTTGTAATTGGTCTGAGCCCCGTGGCTCAGCACTCAGATGAGGAATGGGAGACTTTCAATGTTCCTCACCAGGCTATTTAATGCAGCCTGGGGAGGAAGATGTGCATGACTGTATGGCCGGCCCGATAGGGATGGTCAAGCAGTCATGCCCAATTGAGGAGTGAAAATCACTCCTCTCCCTGCTTTTCCTAACCCCACTCTGTGATGAAGTGTCACTGAAGCCCCCAGGTCTGAGGCAATGAGTTATGCTAGCCCTCATCACCAAGTGGGAGGGCCTCAGGAACCTTTGCTGAGCTGTGAAGGCCATGCCCACAGGATCTGTGGCATCCTCAGCCCAGCAAAGTTCAGCTCAGGCAGCCAGGAGCCTGCGCATTTAGCCCGTGTGTAGCTCCTGGCTACCTGACCTGAAAATGAAGAGTGTCTGTCAGGCTGACCTTTGCTCAACCTGACAGACACGAGTAGCGGCTGTTACCAGACGGGAGTGGTGAGCCGGGGGGGGGGGCAATTGGGGCGAGAAGAAAAAAAACACTTACTTGGAACGGCTGCCTTCACTCCTCGGTCTTCTTCCTTCTTCTTCTTCCTACTTTCTCGGTGAGCAGCAGGAAGCACCCAGGCTCTCCTGAGCCAATCACAACGCTGCAATGCACTGTTGTGATTGGTCTGAGCGCTGTGGCTTTAAACTCAAATCGGGAATGGGAGACTTTCAATGTTCCTCACCAGGCTATGTAATGCAGCCTGGCTGGGAAGATGCAAAGTGCGCATGACTGTTTGGGTGGCCCAAGAGGGCCAGTCAAGCAGTCATGCCCACTTGAGGAGTGAAAACCACTCCTCTCCCTGCTTTTCCTAGCCCCGCATGAGAGCCACTGATTTCAATAGGAAAAACACGATAATAACGATACATTATTATCATTTTATTTTTCCTTTTTATTAGTGGGGCGTCGCTCCTCCGCTTCAGCGGAGGAGGCTGCCACTGACAGGCACTCTTCTTTAGGGGCAAACGGTGAGGGGACGTGGCTTCTCAATCCCTGTGTACCGGCCGCTGTTGTTTCCAGTACCGGACACCATAACAGAGCCTGAATTGAACACTTTTATATGCATAATGAAAAACAGAAGAATAAGGGAAAGCACATGGAAAAGTATAGAAACAGACACAAAAAAGTCAGTGGCCTTGCTCTGCCAGTGCTTTGCAATCACTGCTATTAGCTTTGCCAATGCTTTTAAAACTGTACAGACATTTGTAAAGCCAATATCGGCCACAAACTATCTTGCAAGTATATATCCTTTACTTTCAAGATGGCCACCATGCTGTTTGTCATTGACATTCTGCCCCAGTATTTTTTTGTATTTGTTTTATTCTGCTCAGTGACCCTAGAGGTTATGTTACCTTTACAATGATTCATGATTCATGTTCATATACTTACATTTACCTCACATTTTAAGGATGCTTGTTATTTACATTGACTTACATTCACATTGTATTTTTACAATGCATTGCAAATTCATGTTTATTTTTTGTTGCATGCTTCCACTGTCAGTACTTTTTAAAACTATGCGCCAAATTTATTTTAAAAATTATGCACCTCAGCAAGCCACCTTGCTGAACTATGTAAAAGAGAAAGGGCAGTAATGCACCATATTTACCATTATACAACACATTCCTGTCCTTTTCTATTACAGGCACACTTTTGCTGCCTAGCGCCAATGCAGGCACCGTTGCGTCATGTTGCTATTTCAAGTAACTATAACTCACGCCCGCATGTAACTATAACTCGCAACCCACCATGCACAGTTTGTTCGTGAAAAATGTAACTGCGAATATTGCTTTAATATTATCAATGTTTTTATCAAAGATGTCATGAGTGCTGTAATATTGAGGGTGTTTAACAGTGCATGGCGAGAGCACGAGTTATAATTACCTTCAGTTACTTGAAATAAGTCTAAATATAAATGTTGAATTTCTATGGATTTTTGCAGTAAGTGAATTCCTAAAACTCTGTGTGGCTCTGTGAGTGGCTGTGTGAATCTCTTAGTGTGTCTCACAGTGGATGGATCAGTGTCTGAGTGGGTCTGTGAGTGGGTATCTATGTCTGTCAATGCATCTGTGAGAGGGTGTCTGAGTCTTTGAATAGGTCTCGGAGTGTGTGCGTCAGTGCTTGGGTGGGTTTGTGAGTGGATGCATGAATCTCTGAGTGGGTCTGTGAGTGGGTGTATCAGTGTTTGAGTGGATGCGAGTGGTGTCTCAGTGTTTGAGTGGGTCTGTGAGTGGGTAAATCTCTCATTAGGGTCTGTGAGTGGGTGTCTGAGTATTTGAAAGGCTCTCTGAGTGAGTGTGTCAGTGTTTGAGTGGGTCTCTGAGTGGGTGTTTGAGTCTATGAGTGAGCCACTATGTGGGTGCATGAGTCTCTGAGTGTGTTTCTGAGTAAATGAGTTAGTGTCTGAGTAACTCACTAAAGCCTTTTTGTTTCACTAATATTCGCAAAGTAGTTGTGACGTTACACAGGAGTGGGCCAGGCTGATGGCTGTGACAGCATCGTGGGTATTGCGTGCTGTTGGAAAAAAAGAGATTTTCGATCCATAGCTTATCTGATTACCTCCCTTATATTTGTAATATGGGGTCAGGATATCTCTACCTTCACCCCTTATATCTCTTTCAGAATTGAATTTCACCCCCGAGGACCATCTCATGTTACATAAAATGTAGGTCGCAACTTTCTGTTCAGGTTGCGGCCAGCCAATTACAGAATTTCTCTCTGCAATGCCTTTGTGATTAAACGCGAAGTCGTCACGAAATAAGGAATCACTAACTTTCTAGGTTTCTGCCAAATGTATAATTCTGTCCAGTGGTTCGGGCTGCAGTTGTGTCTAAAGTCCTAACTATAACTACCTACTGGCGACTGGCAGTATGTAACACACACACACACACACACACACGCACGCACGCACCCACACGCACACACACACACACAAGACAAAGGTTCCAGGGACATTATAGTTAGGCTCAGATTTCACTCCTACAAAACTAGTGAAATTCAGCATTTATAGTTACCTGAGCTAACTATAACTTACGCCCTTATAGTGCACTGTTTATGATCTCACATATTACATTACATGTCAGTGGCTATATGGGTGTATAAGTGGGTGTGTGAGTAGCTGTGTGGCTAAGTGATTGGCTGTGTGAGTGGCTGTATTGGTGAGTGAGTGGATGTGTTAGTGGCTATATGGGTGAGTGAGTGGATGTGTCAGTGGCTGTATGGGTGGGTATGTGAGTGACTGTAAGGGTGAGTGAGTGGGTGTCTGAATGGCCGTATGAGTGAATGACTGGGTGTGTAAATGGCTGTATTGGTAAATGAGTGGCTGTTGGAGTAGGTGTTTGGTTAAGTGAGTTGGTGTGTGAGAGACTGTATTAGAGAGTGAATATCTGTGTGAATGGATGTATGGGTGAATGTGTATGTGGGAGTCCTTGTAAGGATGTATGAATGATATGTAAGTGGTTGTGTGCGTGTGTGAGTGCTTGTATGGGTGAGTGGGTAGCTGTGTTGAGAGGCTGTATGGGTGAGTGAGTGGGTGTGTGAGTGGCTGTATAGGTATATACATGGATGTGTGAGTAGCTGTATGGGTGAGTGACTGGCTGTATGAGTAGCTGTATGGGTGAGTGAGTGGTTGTATGATTGGCTATATAAGTGAGTGAGTGGGTATGTGAGTAGCTCTATGGATGTGTGAGTGCTTGTATGGGTCTGTGAACAGGAATGAGTGTTTGTGTGAATGGGTGTATGAGAGATTGTATAGGGCTGTGTGGATGTGTGAGTGGCTCAACTACTCGCACACCAACTCACGCACCTACAGAAACCCTTACATATCAATGTACACATCAATAGAACCAGTCACACACCCACTAACTCACCCTTAAAGCCACTCACACAGACATTCACTCTTCAATACAGCTACCCACACCCACTCACTCACTCACTTATATTCACACACTCAAACAGCTATTCGCTCAACAATACAGCCACTCGCACTCACACACCTACTCCCTCACCCATACAGCCACTCACACACCTACTCCCTCACCCATACAACCACTCACAGACCCACTCAGTCACCCATATAGCGACTCACAAACCCACTCATACACCTATACATCCACTAATTTATACATGCAGTCACTCACACAGCCACTCACTCACCCATACAGCTACTCCTGACAGCTTCATTACCTGGTATCAGGATGGTCAAGTCCTCCACTGTAGTCTTCAAATGCTGCATCTGCATGCTTAGACTGAGTGGCACCATTAGGATAGTTTTGTATTCTTTATGAGTTTGCAAATATAATATTAGCAGTCAGGGGACCTGCTCACAAATCCTTCTATGCAAACAGGGAAAGTGCACCTTATTACATGGAATGCACTGCCCTCAGAGCAACTGGGACTTGTGCAGTCCTGAGTTTAGCACATTCATTTGAAAACCTTAGGGGCTGCTTTGAAGCTGCTCCATGTTTCACAGTGCAGGCGGCAGCCCACCTGAACTTTGAAGAGGGATTAGAGATCCCCTTCCAAGCGGGTACAGTGAGTGACTGCACCCATCTGCAAGGGGAAGTCTGGCGGGTCCACGGGACACCTTCACCCCCTCCAGAGAGCTGCCATCAGGGGGTGCACTTCCATTGCACCATCTTGTAGGTGGCGCCCTATCACTACATCTCCTGACAGCTTCTTTGCCTCTGCACCTGCATCTATAATACGGCACAGGCACAGAGATAAAGGGATTCCCTCATTTGCATGGGGCACATCCCCATGCAAATGAGGGAATGTCCTCTAAAGATAGCGCTGGTGCTTTATTTGCACCAGCGCTATCGGTATTACAGAAGGGGACACTCAAGTGTCTGCAGCCTTTACATAATAGGGCCCCTGGAAGTCATGTCTGCTTTCATATGTAAAACCTATCATTTTTCCCTCTTAAGATCAGAAGTAGTGGCACAATTTCCACCTATTCAGTTTATTTTTCCTCAGTGGGGTTTGAATCTCGCATTGGTCTTCTTGATGATATCCCAAATTTTCCCAATGCAGAGCTGCCAAGATTAAATTGTTATTGTGAAAACAATTCTGCTTGTGGGAATTACTGTTGTTTGTGAGGCTGGACAAGTACAGGTCCTCTCATTTCGTAAACTGTTCAGTGTTCCACCTGGATAAAATGCTTCTCTGCGCCTTGACAATTGTTCCTGCCCAAGTTGGTTTCTGCATTTCAGTTAGACAATCACATTACTCTTCCATCCTTTTTAACTCCTCCACATTCAGTCATAGTAGAGGAATGGCTGCATAGACTTGATCTCAGACATGTGGTGTTATACTACACTGATCACAGGAGACAGGACAGTGCCGACCAGCTCTTTGTGTGCTTTGCTTTAGTAAAAAAAGCATACAAGATTGATTAAACCTGCATTTTTGTGTTGGGTCATCTTCTGTTTCAGAATCTGTTATGCCCTGTGTTAGATCCATTTCGGGGGGCCACAGAGCAGACATGGGCTACTTGTCTCCAACCGTAGTGGTTGAGGTCATCATTATTCAATAGTGTCCTGGGGTCTGTCCTACTATTGCTCAGCAAACTTGGCTAAGCACAAACCTTTTCATACTTGACTTTCAGGGTGATGAGGGTGAACATTCAAGGCCTCTCGGAGTTAGTGTGATTGTGTACAAAGTCAGAACTAAACAATCAAGCAACAGACACAAGGGGCCAGATTTGCAAATCTTTTGCAATGGGTTTGCATTACAAACGTGCAAAATGATTTTATTGTATTTACTTTCCAGTACAACACTTACTTAGGGCTAGAAAGTTGCCTGAGAATAACGCAAATCAGCACTTACTAGTTCTGGAGACTCACTGCTGGGTAAATGTTTTCCAACCCAGTCTGCAGATTGGAGAGTAGTGTTCATAAGGTGAAGTATCTATTCACCAAAAACTACTGCTAGCTTTTTCTAATTTCTAAGTTTTCTAATTTGACTTGTGATTTCTGCTGTGCCTTCTGAAAACAGGCTTGCATAGTTGACATTGGCACTGGAGGGCACTAAAACTCTCAATGGGAAGTGTCCCCGGCTTCCAAATTTCCTCCTTGAACAAGAGTATTACGAACTGTTCGGATCATTGGCTTGATGTATTACACAGGTTTCTTTGACTCCTGCTTAACTTGATTTGTTTAATGCTCTTTCTTATATCACTGACAGCAATGGTCTTCAAACCTTTTAATGCTGCACCTAATGGTGTGAAAAAAAGAACATTGGGCACCCCAGAAATGTTCACAATTATTCTACTAAATTAGAAATGTTTAAATATGTCTAAAAATATTTAAACATTGTGTAGGAAAGTGTTCTTTTCTGAATGGTCACCCCCACGTTTTCCACCACTTGCTTATGGTTATGACTTTGATAGAGCACTGGAATCCACTGCCCAGAGCCCAGTTCCTGTGCTCTCTCTCTCTCCCTAAAACTGGTATGTTCACCATGGTAATCCACAAATTGGCAAATAATTTACTCCCTTACAAGTCCCTGGCAAATAGTACCAGGAGTAGCAAGGGCATTAATGGTAAAGGGACCCCAGGGCTGCAGCGTGAGTTTATGTCACACTGAGTGACCCAAACAAACTACTTACAGCAGGTCTGCCATTGCAGACTGCAGAAACAGTACACACTGATCCATGTTGGGTTTAACTTCACCATGGGTTAGATGTACATCCCGTTTTTGCATGCGTAAACAGGTTTGCCAACCTGTTTGTGCATGCAAAAACATCATGGGCCAAGTATAAAGCCTATTTAGCAAGTCGCAATTTATTTGCGACTCGCTAAATAGGTTTTGCGACTTGCTATTTGGAAGGGGCTTTCCCCTCCAAATAGCGTGTCTCAAAACCATATACTAATGTTTTCCGACCGCAATTGCGGTCGCAAAACATTCGCAATTACCACCTACTTCAAGTAGGTGGTAATGCATTCGCAAATGGGAAGGGTTCAACAGGGAACCCCTTCTCCTTTGCAAATGCATGTGAACATATTTTTTAAGGGCAGGCAGTGGTCCCAGGGACCACCGCCTGCCCTTAAAAAATGATAAAAAGAAAACATTTCATTCTTTTTTTTTTAAATGCATCCCCTTTTCCTTAAAGAAAATGGGCTGCATTAAAAACAAGCATTGGCATAGCCAATAGGTCTCGCCTTTGGGACATTATAAGTGTTTAGCCATGCAACAGTTGATGTTGCACCAAGGATATTGTGCTGTAGAATTAAATACTTATAAAGTCCCAAAGGCAAGGCCTATTGGCTATGCCAATGCTTGTTTTAAATGGGAGAAATTTGAAGTGGAAAAAAATGTTCCATCAAGTGCAGAAATGTTTTCCTTATTATGAACATTTATGCAGAACATTTTTCTGCACTTTACATTCCTCCCATTAAAAGAAAATGGTTGCATGTTTGTGCTGTACATGTAACTGCCACATTTGGCAAAAGGTACGTCCTGTGCCACAAGACCATATGACACAGGCTCTCAGTCACCCATACACATATATCCCATCACTTCACACACATGTTCATACATCCCCACAGACCATGTACTCACAGATGCACATGGCAGCCCTATCATAGTACTTCTATTGATAGTACTTTGTTCAAACCATAGTATCAGGCTCTATGGACATTAGGTATAAAGTCAATGAAGTCGGGCGCGAGTTACTTGGCCTTCAGTAGCTCATAACGATTTTCACTAATCAGAAGTAGCTCTCATTACAGAAAAGGCCAGAGACCCCTGTTATACAGTAAGATTATAGTCTATTAGATCAAACACAATAGGTTGTGTACAACTGATATCCTGATCTCACGAATTTGAAAGTGTTTTATTACAGCAAAATCAAGAAAAAGGAATTTTGGTGAAATACAGTATTTGCCTAGGATCACACAATTTAAGTGGCTAAGCAGTAATGTATTCAGGTTTTCTGATTTTTATTTGTACAAATCAGCCACTAAATCGTTATCCGTCTCTTCTTTGTTGTAACCACTTTGTGCATTTTTCTGCAGTTTTAATATAGTGCGAACTTCATCAGAAGGTGTTGGACCACAGGAAGATTATGTGATTTGCCCAGAATCACAGTATGTTGTGCTGGTGCTGAGACACAAGCCTGATTCCCCATTTCCAAAGTTTGCAGCTCTGGCCATAATGCCACATCTTGTGTAAAGTTAACAAGCCGGAGCCACTTGAATGTGCGTTGTGGGCTTAAGGTTCCAACAGGACTTCGAGCTAAGACAGAACCAGGCTTCAGGATCGAGCTTGGCTCGAGCTTTCAGTTGCACGCCCACCTCTACCTTCCTCTTTCATTTGTATCATGTCGGAAGCATCGCAAATGCACTGCAAGTAACACAGATGAACAGCCTGCTGCACAGGTTGTACTTCCAACCCCTGATGAGGGTATAACAAAACATGTCCTTCCCCATGAACATCCTGTGGACAGTCCATTTATGGTCAGCCCAAAAAATGTCAAGTTTGCCGCCATATGACCTGAGGCTTACTTTCAAAACAGTCTTCCAGTCTAAACATACTAAACAGAAGTGGCAGGGCCAAAAGGTAAGGGCATGGGCAGCTATCTAGTGTCAGTGAACTCATTGAGGGTAGGTTGGAGAAAGGCATAGCTATTAATGGTGCATGCAACAGATGCAGTAACACTAGGGCGTAGCCGACGGAAGGCCCTGTTAAACCCCAATTGTTGATATATTTTACTACCCAACTAGTGGTCGCGGAACACTTGCTTTACTTGAATCAGGGCCCATGGGTGGCTAGATATGCCACTGGGGTCCAGTTGCTTTAGCCCGGCAGCTCCATATGGGCGAATGTTAACCAACAAACATGTTGGGTACACTTCCAGGGTCTAAAGGTCCATGCAGCTGGGTAAGTTGCACTGACAATCACAGTCAGTGCTTTCTCTAGGTTCAAGGGATCCAGCCAGTCATATGGGGGTTGACGTTTCCCTGCTAAAAGAGGAGACCTGGGAAAGTTGTCTGCCCAGAAAGCAATGCATGGATTGGTACCAATATGCATAAGACCAGACATCCATAAATCAGTGCTTAATTTGAGCTGGTGGTTTCCATGCTCAGCACCAGCCCTTAATTGCCAACATTGCCCCTTATGACAGTCTGTTGAATGGTGGCGCTATTTGTCTAATTTGGAGACCAGCACAACATATTTTTTAATTCAAAATACATTAAAAATGACTAAAACCTACAGCCAAAGCCATTCTTATAGGTTTGGGGGCTGGAATAGTCAGAATAGTCACACTTGTATGAGTGGGATGGTTAGGAGTTTGGTTGTTACTGTAGTTGGCAGAATTGACAGCGGCAATGGGTGGTGCAAGCAGAAGTGGCCTCCTGAAGAGGGCCCTGGCACTTATTCTTTTTACAAATTTACCACTGCCTAAAGACAAAGAATGGTAGGGGAAGAAGTAATGGGAGGCATGATACTCATCTGTGGGCAGCATCCACCCTCCATCTAACACCCAAGGGTCTTAAAAAAATATAAATGTTTGTCCAAGGCTAACCGTAGCAAGAGATGCTAAACTGAAACCATCAAATGATTCTGGTTAAAGTGCCTCTTGGTGCCTCCAAGCTCCTGATAATTATAAACTTACAAAATTCACCTACCGAGTGTTGCAGTCCATGGTCTTCGAAAAGGCATCGCTCCTACTCAAAACACTCACACATTGATAGGCGAGATACTTCCGGCTTTTGGTACTTTATTTAGGTCAACACATTTCTCGTGCTCTGCCCTGTGGTGCACACATTACAGCCGGCTGGTTTCCCACAAAGAACGGTCAAGTGTTTTCTCGAGCCGCTGTGTGCCCTTCAGCTCCCGGGTTTGAAACTGGAATCTCTCCTCCCATCCTGGAGAGGCGAGTGGTGCCCATTGCAGCGTTCAGGGGGAGCAGCAATGTCGATTCTGTTTACATTCAGCGGCCCAGATGCGCAACTAGAGCCAAATTTCGGGGGGCTAAGAAAAAATTTCGGGGGGGGGGCTGAACCTTTAATTAGTAGGCAGAGTGGAGCTGCAGGGGCTCCAACAAGGGGTGAAACAACTGCAAGGCCTAATTAGCATTCAAATGGTCTATTAAAGACCTGTGAAACGTTTGGGTGCGGCTCTGTGTGTGCCCGGGATCTGTCTCATCTCAGGCAGCCACACACGACGGGGGGGGCTGAAGCCCGGTGAGTCCAATGGGTGTTGCGCGCCTGATTCAGCCACATACAGTGACTGAGCGATGGACAGAGGCCTGTCCAGGGAGGTGGGAGATAGCAGGGTGCAGTGAGTGGTCAGAGCGGTGGGTGGGAAAGGCGGCAAGGAACTGACACTTAACTGCATATCCTGTTGGCAAAGAAACAGTAGCGTGAATTGTGCGTGACTAACAAACACACTAAAATGGTAATGAAGGGCCATAGGCACAGAATGCACTAACGTGGCCACATGCCTGAGGCAGAAACACTGCCATTGCTGCAAGTGACTGGGGCTTTTAAGAGTGTGTGTGGTAGCAAACATTTCTAAGTAAATCACGTCATATACCAACACCAGTGCTGGAAATTAAAACCAAGAAGAAACACAAAAGGGGGGCTCACCCATCTTCACTCATGTTTTAAGTGCACACGATTTTAGATGTTCGAAAGACGTGAACCTGAGGCGAACACTGATCCCATGGTCTGCACACTAATTATGTCACATTTTAGCGGCGAGCGTGTAACTCCGTGAAATGTCCAACTAGCTATGAAGAAACAGATGGCCGCAAAAAGTATCTACACGAAATATGACTTTTCAGCAATTTAACCCTGTTCAGTTGCGACAGCAATTTAGGAGATATGCCATTAGAGGCTGAAACCGGATGCTGTGGCAGGTAGGGAGGTGGGTGTGGAGGTGTTGGACACCTAAGTCCCAAACAAACAACACTTGGCTGCTGCAAATAATAACAATAATTGTGCACTGCGAATGGGAGGGGTCTGGGGGAGGGGGGCTGTCACGAGATAATCCCACTTTGTAGAGAATGACATTTGAAGTCCGTCTTTACTTTAAACAAATGCATTCTGGGAGTGGGGGGTCTTGGTTCACTACTATTGAATGAACACAGATAAGTTGAAAGGAAGATGGTGCCCCGGCTGCAAACAATGTCACCTTGTAACTTTACACTGGCGTAGGCCCGCTGCTGTAGTCTCCAGGAACACACACTGCCATTTTCCCCCAGCCACACTCGTATTCCCGAACCTCCTAGGATCACCCGCCAGGCAACCCTGGGACTGGAGTGGGAGTGAACTGACCTGGAGCTCTCCAGTGGGAAATCACCGACGGACGATGCAGGAGAACAGGCGCCTGAAACCTGATAAACCCAGGGTTAAAATCATGAGACGGTGTTTGCAAGTCGGAGAGTCTTCAATGAGCGTGCGCCGCCACACAAGAGGGTCAAATCAGGAGGCAAGTTACGGGGGCGGAATCACGAGACTCTGTGGAAGCACAACGCCCTGCTCATTTGCAAATGTGCGGCTGCGGCTCGTTGGGCAGCATGAAGCGTTAAATTAACAAGCATTGGCCGCACGTTTAAAACAACATACGCGTTCCTATCTTTCGGTGATAATCGATTGTGGGGACACAGCAGGGCTGTCAAAAAGTCAATAACAATATATCAAATAATGAGAAGTTTCAAACGTGGCATTCTTTGGGGTGGGACACTTCTTTTGGCTTGCGGTTTTGGTTGGAGTGCGATTGGTGTTTTTAAAGCGACCCGCAGAAAACAGAAAAACGGGCTCACTAAAAGGTATTTAAAGCCCTGAGACGCCCAATTCACTCGTCATGACTCACGATGCTGAAGAATACAGCAAGGAAATAGGTGAGTTGCCAGACGTGAGAAAAAGACGGGACAGTAAGCAAGAAAAATAAGCATTGGCTGCAGCAAAGCGGGCGCAAAAGTGAAAGTGATCAAGCGTGGCGAGCGATGCGCTTAATGAGCATGCCGAATAAAGCCATATGGCGCCTCTGCTCGTAAGCGAGCGCTCGCGCACAAGCACTCAAGCTCTAGGCCGGCCATGGCAGCGTTTTTTAAGCCCTCACTAAAAATCTCGCCAGGCCAGCGCATGCGCTGGGTCAGACGAGACCTAAAAATGGCTTTATTTGAAAGCAGTCCCAGACATGGTGGTCTGCTGAGCCCAGCAGGCCGCCATCCCTCGGAAGGCCTGTCATTCCCAATGAGCTCGCAAATTGCGAGACAGTCATTGATATTAATGAGCCTTGCAATATGCGACCCCATTGGGAATCGCAAACAGTGTTAAGCACACTGTTGTACATTTCATTATGCGTCTCGCAATTTGCAAGGAGCAATTAGTTGCAAATTGCGAGGCGCAAAATAAAATGGTCGTACATCTGGCCCCATGTGCGCTAAAGTGAATACACTGCTCATAGTATATGTAAGTCACCCCTAAGGAAGGCTTTCTGAGCCCAGGAGGCAAGGTGCCGTATATTAAGGGTTAGAACATGTACGTGCAAGCTTATATGTCCTTATAGTGGCCTTTACCATTAATGTACACTGTAAGTGCAAGGCGGTCCATAGGATAACATGGGCGTGTACCCAGGCACTCTGCGGGTTAGTAGTTCCATTATGGTACAGCTGAAATATGTTTGGTATGAAACATAATGCCTTCCCACCCCTGACATGAATCCCATGTGGAGGGGGACATTACATGCACTCAAGTGCCTATCTTAGAGGTGCCAAATGGTTGTCCCCCCAGCCTAACTGTGCTCTGTGCTGGCTGTGTATGCTGCCACCACAGACAGGTTTCTGACCTCCTGCTAGGCAGTGTGAACACTCCCAGGACTTAGCAACACGGGCAAGGTAAGGAAGGAGATTACAGCACCCCCCTCCAATGCAGGCAAGTGAATGAGCACATCAAGGAAGTAAGCTTCAACTACTGCATCGCCTCTGATATGCATCAGGGCTGACTCCCAGCAGAGGAAACAGCCTTCTCCTGCCACAGGCACATTTGCTCTGGTACAGCCAGGAAATTAGCTATGCAAGGTAGTATACCACTCCCTCAAGGCTGACCACACCTCCTGGGTGAGCAACGATCTGTACACTATTCTAATTTGCTGCCATGTTTAGGAGTGGCAGAAAAGAGGGTTCTGGGTAGAAAGGGTGATCCACCACATCTGATGTGGTCACCTCAGGGAGGATTAGCTGCAGGAGCTATCTGCCCATTGGCTACTAGTCTCCAAACCTCTAAATCCCCTAAATCTAGGATGTAAGGAAACCTCCTGACACCAGAACATCAGATCTGATCAACCTGCATCAAAGAAGGAAAAAGAAGGAAGCCAAGTCCATGATAATTGGACTTTGCCCACCATCCAAAGCTAAAGAGGGATTCCCTGTCTCTTTGGCAACAGATATGGAACTATGGGAACAAACTTCATCCTTTGCTCTAACTTGGTCTCCACTGGACTGGTGGCACCAGTACCCTGTACACTGCAAGTAAAAACACTTCCGGGATCCTAAGAATCAGCGGCCTTTGGGCTTGCTGAAAATCAGATAGTGCATTGTGGGAGTTGTAGGCCTGCCTGCCCCAAGTTTCAGGCACTACCTCCGGCCTCCGACCCCTGTGAATGGCCTATAATTTTTCGCTGGAGTTACCGCTGCTAAGGCTTGTTGGTTGCCAGTCTTGCAACTGACTCCCACATGTGATGCTGCATCTACAGAGACTACCATGCAACCCACAGCTAACATTGACAACTGTGTCCCCATTGTCGTTTTGCATCTTGTTTCTTGCAGAACCAGATAAGCAGTCAAATCAGCACAACCGCAGCCCCCGTTCAGCACCAAGGACAGCCAGAGCACCTTCGCACCTGAAGCCCCTAGGCTTGGTAAAATTCTACAGACTGTCCTGGCCTGATCCTAATGCCTGGACAACCTTACCCCCTGCAATGTTTCCACGAAACTTGACTAGGAAGTGGCCGATTGTCACTAGTGTTTTTTCCCATAGACTGCAATGTTATGTTTTTCATGTATTATTTTGTACTGATTTAACGTTCCTTCTAGAACCTATAACTCCAATTATATGCATAGTATTCTGTTCAATTTAGTGTCTAAATTACGATAAAAATACCCTTTTTTTAATTAAATTGCTGACACAGTTATGTCAGTTACTTATTGTCCTTATTGGTACTCTGAAATGTTTAACACATGTTCCTCTAGTAAAGCCTGACTGCTGTTTGCCACTCTACCAATGCTGAGCAAAGGATTTATTAGTGTGAATCCAAGGATCATCTTTGGGATATTTTGATCATATTACATGGTAAGAACTAACCCCCTTGCCACATAATATTACACTTTCCTACATTGGCGTTACAGCATTGGGAATCCTGAAAATGTGTTTCTCAGTACCACGTGGTCATAAGTAATTTGTGCGTGAGAAATTTGCCAAATTGACTTTAGCATCAAAAATTGTAAAAATAAATATTTTTAAATTGGTTTTAAAGGGCCCTGTGTAGTTCCCTATTCCAATAGTACAGTGTAAAGGCCTAGACAAGATGGGAAAGTTTAAAAGTTGATTCTAAATTTGAAAAAGCTCCCGACTGCTATACAAAAAGATTAGGTACAATGGAAGCTGCACAGAGTCTCAACCTGTCAGTCATCCCAGCTCTGAAGATCAATGATCTAAGAGCTTTGTGAAAATTTAGATATACATAACCAACCCTAAGATCATGAGTTTGATGAAGGTGAAGATGAGGTCCTGGCTCAAGTTGGAGATGATGGATAAGTGAATGAAGAATTTGAGCCTCCACCCTTCCCCAGACCCCCTTCACCAGTGGAAAGTGACATTCACTCTAGTAGACCCCCCAATGGTAGGGTGGTAGTACCCTCAAGTTGGGCCTAAGGCCCAAAAATGGTGGCAGCACAGGCCTTGAAATATCAACTCGCCCACTCGCAATGTCGAGTGAGATTTTATCAGGTCGAGCTATTTTCCGGCTGGCGAGTTAACTTAAACTGGAAGAAACAGGTGTTCTGTTCATTCAGAAAGTGAATGAGCAATAAAAACGTCTTTAAATCTTGTTTTGGCCTTAACACATTTGCTGTCTGTTCAAGGACAGAGATCAAATGTCAATTTGTCTTTTTACTAAGTGTTGCTTATCTGTTCTTGGAAAATGTTTTTTACTTTTCTTTCTGTTGTTATTGTTAGTGCTTTTTGTCAAGTGAGTTATCTGACAATAATTGTGAGATAAAAGGCTGTAAAATGTCAGTTTATTTTTTTAGCATATTTAAACAACTTGTGAATTAGTAGCATAATTATTTTAAAATATATCTGGAATTATGAAATAACTTATTTTTTGTACTTCAGAAGTGTGACGCAAACAAAAAATTACATAGGAGCAAAATAAATCAAAACACTTTATTTGGTGATGTGCAAATGACAAATATTTGCAGAAACTCGATTTCCAGACCTACACTATATAGTTTTAAAACCACATGTCAGAGGGAAAATCTGTGGGCATTTTAATGTAAAACTGCGGATTGCAAATGACAGTGTGTTGCTACTTTATGCTTTAGTTGTGAATTAATTAAAAGTGACCGTTTTTAAACATGAGTTGAGAAACATTTTTGCCCCACACTGATGACAATGCGTTTAATGAACTGAGGAAAGTCCGATATGTGGCTAGATTTCTTTTATATATGGAGCAAAAGTTTAGTCTATTAAACTAAACAAGAGTTTTCTGCACAGAAGACACGCTGAACTTGCGTATTTGAAGGTGCTCTCATGTGGGATAATGAACAAAATGGCGTCTCAATTAGTTAAAATACATGCCCAGAATCACATAATTTGAAACCAGTTTATGAGGCAAGAGCTTTATAATTAGGTTGAGTACATTATTTAAGTCACTAGACCTTCAAGTCTAGTAAAATATTTAGGATGTTTCGAGACCTGCAGCAATATAAACAAGGAAAACGATGAATATTTTGACCCAAACATCCCCAAAGAGATTGCCCTAAGTTTAGTGATGGGGATGACATGGATAAGTGGTTTGCAGCCTTTGAGATACCCTGCAAGATGAGGAGGATATCATCCCAGCACTGGAGCTCTGTACGTTGGGAGTTATTCTTAGTCTAGGGCAGAGACAGACTTCTGATCCTTAAGGAGGAGGTAGTTCAGTCCTGTCAGCATATGAAGGAGACCTTGGACTCACTACAGAAGAGTACAAAGTAGAGTTCAGAGACATCCATAAAGGTCAAAACTAGACATAGGAGGACTTTGTGGACTCTTCAGTTACAGCACTGGCAGGCAGGACAAAAGGCAATGATGTGAACCCTTATGATGGGCTATATAATTTGATTATGAAACAACACATTTTTAGTAATTGTACCACAGAGAAATTGCATCAACATTTGATGGATTCTAAGTTGTCTTCTCCCAGAGAACAGGGAAAAATGGCTGACAATGAGTCAGCACCAGGGTGCCTAGGACGAAACATGGTGGAGGTGCAAGGAAAAGGGTTTACAGGCTTCTCAGCAGAAGAAAGAGGTGAGCAACAAAACAGATAACAAGAAGGAGTTCGCTAAACCACCAAAATACTTTTCACGAGGGTGGGTCCCAAGACTTCTCCCAGTCCAAGGGCAAAGGGTACCAAGGTAAGAATTGGGATCCAGCAAAGGTTTCTGGTTTTTGTCATGACTGTCATCACGCAGTTCATAAGAAGGGAGATGCAGCTTGCTCCAAAATGTCCCCCAATGATGGACAATCCAAGGGATTGGCTAGCATAGGAGTGGGGGTAGAAGTGTACTCAGGAGAGGCCATAGGTTACACATAGGCTACTTTAGGTTCCTGGGTGGGGTGGATATTAAAGCCTGGCTGTCTTCACTGCAAGCCCTGGAGAAGTATAGACAAAGGCCAAAGATTAAGGGGGCTGAGGTAGAGGCTCTGAGGAGACAGGTGCTAGTGCCACTAGGATGCCAGCCATACTGGTTTCCCCAGACCAAATGTTGTCTATTGTCAGTCGCCAGGTTACCAGTGCTGACAATGAAACTAAGCTACATCCTATGCTCTTGGTAAGCTTAGAGTGGGTAGGGGTTACATGCCCTGAGAAGATGGTTGTAACCCATGCCATCCCAGTGGAGTGTCGGCTGGGAAATGATCCTGAAACTTATGCATGGCCAGAAATGGAGAGGAAGACTCATGGAGAAATGCTGGGTCTCCATGAGTGGGTGTGTGTCAAGCCAGTGGCCAGACAGGCTCACAACCAAAGGCTCCCTTAATTCCACCACCTGCTGTTGGGACTCCATTTGAGATGATAGGGATTGACATGGTTGATCCCATTGACCCTCAGACATCATCTGTAAAATAGATTTATCCTAATGATATTGGACCATGCCACGAGATATCCAGAGGCAATTTCTCTCAGGACTGCAACTACTCCTGCAGTAGCAAAGGCCTTCCTGGGCATTTTCACCAGGGTTGGGCTTCTTAAAGAGGTGGTCTCCGATAGAGGGACAAACTGTGATTCTGCATACTTGAAAGCTATGTGGCATGAAGGTGGAGTGAGCTATAAGTTCACTACCCCCTTCACCCTCAGAAAAGTGGTTTAGTTGAAAAGTTCAACAAAAGCATGAAAACCGTGAACACGGGCCTCTCTGAAAAACTCAGAAAGAGTTAGGATGTTTTTTTACCTTGCCTCCTGTTTGCCAACAGGGAGGTGTCACAAAGGGGGGTTGGATTCAGCCCTTTTGAACTTATGTTTGGCAGTCCTGTGAGGGGTCGACTAAGTCTTGTAAGGGAAGGATGGGAGAGGCCTCTCAAAGAGCCCAAGCAGAACACTGCGGATTATGGGCCTGTGGTCATGCATGGCAAAGTACAAGAAAGGGGCAAATAAGAACCTAGAGACCAGCGGGTTCCCTGTTTTGAATCGTTGCCCAGCGACGCATCAAAAAGGGTTATTGCGTACCCTGTTTTATTATCACTTTCACTTGCTCTGCTGCCCTCACCACCTTGAGCTAACCACTGTGGTATTTAGTATACTCTCCTTTACATATGAAAACATCCCTGATCTCCACCCTCTCAGAGGGAGGGGTTGTAGCCCTTACTGTGACTAGGCATCACAGTATGAGGAGATTCCCAATGATGACCCCCCCCTTTTAAGCTAGGTCTTCCCTTATAGCAGTTGCATGTTTCTTAGACCCAATGGTTTCTTGTCTTTAGTAGACTCGGAAGTGTTTTTCACATGTTCCTTTAGTAAAGCCTGACTGCTCTTTGCCACTCTAGAAAGGACTGAGCTCAGGATTTATTAGTGTGTATCCAAGGACCGTCATTGGGGTATTGTAAAAATAATACATTTCCTTTGTGACAGTATTGCCGGATTTGGACCTTTGACGCTGGTGGATCCTGTTAGCGCCTCTTGAACCTTGAGCGCTTTCCGCACTTCAGACCGCTACCTCTTGCCGGACCCGCTTCGCGGGTCCCGCTGCGCGGTGCTGTGCTTTATGTGGATGTTGGCGAGCAGAACTTACTAAAACGTAGTGAGGGTATCTTTAAAACAGGGCTGCGAGCGCGTCTGCAGCAGGACTCCAGATCCCAAGAGTCCCTGCTGCTCACCTCACCTCAACCACCTGGTGCCGCTCTCCCTGTTGTCCACGCCCCCCTTAACCATCCTGTTATAAAATACCGAACGTCATCTCCGCTGCGCGGGAGCGCGCGGGAGTGCGCCGGGAGAAGCCCGGGACAAGGGCGGGACCGACTGCGACCGACAGAGACTGATTGAGGTTGGGCTGGGCCATTTCCCTTTAGTTTGTTTGTTTCAGGATTGATAGAGTGTTTAATGTTTACTGCTAATTAGCGGAATAAATTGTGTTTCCTTTTTACTTTTTTATTCTAACTTATTATTTTTAAGGTGGTATCGTATATTGTCTCTCTAGAAAAAATGACTACTAAGAAATTGAGATCAGGAAGAGTATTAGTTGGTAGAGCCTGTTCTAAAACTAAATCTAACCCCTTGCGGAACAGAGATGGGTCAGCTTTACAATTAAAAAGTAAATGTCAACTTTACTCTTTGTGGGATAAGGGTAAGGATAAAGTAGACCGGGAGGGGTCCTTTACTGAAAAGATTAATATCAACAGCAAAGAGCAGGTGAGAGATCCCTCTGTTACTAAAAATGATAGTACCTTATCGGGTATCATTGCCCTGCCCCCTTTAGAAGATATATTTTATAAGAACCAAGAGGGAGACCCCGCCTATTTACCTGAAATCCAAGATAAAGCTGTAAACGTTGCAGATTTAGGTAACACCTCTGTTTTCCCTGTTGTGGCTGTAGTACATAATTTTCCCCCTCCTCCTAAGGCAGATCAAAAAAATCATCCTGGTACATCTTCTTCTTTGCATATTCTCCCAGAGGACTTCACCCTTCCAGATATAAACTTTGAGTCCCAGAAAGGATTAATTAAAGCACTGAACTCCATTATTTCACAAGATATTGTAGCTACTCCTAGGTTACATCTTTATAGCAGTACCCCGTCAAAAAACTCCGAGTTCTCCATCCCTGAAATGAACTTTTTTCCTAGCCCCGTTCATATTCAAAATAAAGACCCCCTTAACTCTTATATACAAGAAGATAACGTAATATCTAACTCCTTATCCTCTTTAGAGCGGCTTATTTCATCTATTTTACAGCTCCTGGAAAAATTAGTTAATGGGTCAGATAACGTATTTGATACAGTAACCCTGATTTTAAAGGCACTGCTGAGTCATAATAAAGGATTAGAAGGTGTCACCCAACCAAAAATAATTACTCCATCAAAAAACTCAAGTAAGGAAGTAAATAAAGAAGTAAACGTAAAAACAGCCCTTGAGGTATCTTTATCGTCAGATCCCCTGGTTAAAACTAACACTCATACTGCAGTTATTTCTGAATCTTCCGTATATAGGAATGAGAATTCAATTAACGGTAATTGTGTAGCATTTATTAGCCAGGAGATCGAGGCTTTATTACCTTCGGAGGATAATTCGACTAACATTTTACCCCCTATCTTTCCCATTTTTATTCCCCAAACAAATAAAGAAACACCAATCCTCACTGTTTTCCCGGATAAAGTTTCTCCGCTACAGGAGAAAAAACCTGAAATAGCAGTATCTAAAAAACAACGATGCAAAAAAAGAAAACCAAACCGTAGATTTTATAAAAAAAGGCAAAGGAAAATTACTTTTGAATGTGAACAAGAGTTTTCTTTGGATAATTCCAATCCCGTGGTTTTGGATTCTAATTCGTTACATGACCCAGTGGGAACATCAAAGTTGATCCACACAGAGATACAGCATGAATTTTTATCTCACATAAACCAACATCATCTCGATGAGCAGATCAAAATGGTGAATGATCAAAATCCAAATCCAATTCTAGATCCCAAAGTAAAATTAAATCTTAACCCTCTGGCTATTCCCTTCTCAGATGTGGTTGCAACCGAATATGTATCTAAGACAGTGCCTAAGACTAGAGAAAATGTGGATACTTTCTTCCTTGATTTTATACCTATCTTTGATACAGATCTTATCTTAAATAGATCTGCATTGGTTAACTGTGTCCGTGAAATAGAGAGC
Organism: Lissotriton vulgaris; assembly: GCF_964263255.1. NCBI lineage: Eukaryota > Metazoa > Chordata > Amphibia > Caudata > Salamandridae > Lissotriton > Lissotriton vulgaris. The sequence continues at coordinate 1,296,406,803 of NC_141695.1, read as the reverse complement.
CTAAAATTGATCCAATCTGCAGATCTAGATGTAATAACACTAATAAACTCAGAGAATGGAAAGATAGCACGGGTAAAATTTTATTCCAAATTGGTAACAAATCACGTCCTACAATGGGCAGAGGAATTCCAAATAAGAGGAATTGATGTCGATCCTTTTATTCCGGTTAAAATAGAAAGCCGAAGACCCCGAAAAATGTTAACCTATCAGGGTATAAATTCCGGTCCTTCAGATGGATCCTCTGTAGTGACCGAAGAGTTAAAAATACGTATATCAAAAAATGAGCGACAGGTGATAGTAAATAATCCTCTATCTATAAAACAAACTAGGGTAAAGGACCCCGATCTGGAGTGGAGTTGGCTGCCCGCTGTTCTATCAGATAAATCCGGTTTTACATCTAGAATGAATTCTGATTTTTAACGATAATTTAAAAATAATATCGTGGAACATTGCCGGATTAATCCAGAGCACCGAAAAGTTGCTATTTCTGCATTCTTTAGAGGCAGATGTGATCTGTTTGCAGGAAACTTGGTTGGTAGGGAATTTCCCGGTTGAAAAAGATTATTATGTATTGGAGAGTAATGCTACCCCCTCTACGAGAGGGCGTGCGAAGGGAGGACTAGCCTGTCTTCTGTCCAATAAAATTAATTGGAATTATACCCATTATTTCGATCCGAACAAATTATTTCAGGCAATAACCTTAATAAATTTCGCTAAGGATGCCCCCCAGAACTCACTTGTAATAATAAATGCCTATTTACCTCCAGATATAAATTATAATTCTGGTATTAAGACGATTTGTTCTTTTATACTAAATCTTCAGGAATCTATTTTCCCCCCTCATATTCTATTATTAGGTGACCTAAATGGTAAAATATCTAATAGTGCCTTGGAGTTATTCAGGAATAAGTTAAAGGAGGAAACGTTCCAGATACCTAAAGCCATATTTCCAGAGAACATTAAAACAAATAAAAGAGGGAAACTAATCTTGGAGAGTTTAGCCGAAGTAGATTGTATTATAATCAATGGAAGGCTCCCCTCTGATAGTCCCGCTCACTGTACACATAAGTCAGGGAATGGTGGTTCGATCCTTGACTATATGATAGTAGATAGTACCTTTTTTAGTTCTCTGAAGGATTTATCTGTACTTATTACTGATCTCAGTGATCATAACGTTTTGTCTGTAAAATTGAATGTAACATCATCTCAAAGGGATCCATGGAATATTGGGGATGACTTATTGAACTTTAATATTAAAAAAGGGAAATGCTATTGGAATCCAGGGTCCATCAGAAGCTTGGCCAATATATTAGAATATACAGCAGAGAACTTAATCTCATGGGAAGGGAGAGAGCTACTTTGTTTTGCGTCCCTTTTACATACCTTAAAATCTAAAGTACAAAAGCCTCCATTAGGAAAGATAATTCCAAAAATCCCCTCTGACCTTCGTCACTTAAATACAGAAATAAATAAATTGGTTAGGGCTGAGTACCTCTCCTTTATTCCCGAACGTAGACAAAGGATAACCCTTTTGAGAAGAAGGAGAAAAAGGATAAAGGCTAGATTAAAACGGGAGAAAGAAGATGCCCTTTGGATTAAACTTCGTGAGGCAACTAGGAGTGGGCAGGCAAAGACCTTCTGGTCATTAATTGGAGAAGGATGCGGGGTAAGATCCAGACCCTCACCGATATCTATTAATGAGCAGTCATGGGTTGATTTTATCCAGCATTTATATAGCGGTAATGGTGTGAAGTTTGATTCCGGTAAGCTACAGGAGGACTTGTTCCCATATGATCTTCCGTCTGAATTGGAAATTGTTGCTGCAATTAAAGCTCTGCGTACATCTGGTGCACTGGGCCCAGATGAAATTCCTATTTCAGTGCTAAAATCACATAGTATTTTATGGGGGAAAATTTTATATCCAGTCTTTAAATTTTGCTTTACCAATGGCACCGTTGCGCATTCCTGGAAAGGGAGTTTATTAATTCCTCTCTTTAAAAAGGGGGCTAGAGATTTACCTCAAAATTACAGACAAATTGCCCTCCTAGATGCCATTGGCAAGGTTTTTGCCAAATGTTTATTAAATTCTTTAAATGACTGGGTATCTGCATCCGCAATACTACCGCTAGAACAGACTGGCTTTAGGAAACAACATGGTACCCTAGACAATCTTACTGCTCTTCAAGTCCTGGTAGAAAAATATGTCATAGTTCGTAGAGGAGGTGTATATGGGGCTTTTATTGACTTCTCTACGGCCTTTGATAAGGTGGACAGATCTTTGCTGTGGAGTAAGTTAATTAAATTAGAGATGCCCCCTAGTTTATTAAGGTTAGTTATTGCACTGCACACAGACACCTGGTGCAGAGTATTAATGGGTGGCGAGAGAGGACTATCCAGGGTCATACCCACAAATAATGGACTTAAACAGGGCTGCTTATTGGCTCCTCTGTTGTTCTCTTTATATATTGCTGACCTCCCTAAGGCCCTATTATCATCTAGCAATGGTATTGCTCCAGTTTTGGGGGGATCCCCAATAGTGTGCCTAATGTACGCAGATGACATTTTAATTTTGGACCTTACCCCAAAAGGTTTGACTGGCCGTTTACAAGCTCTGATCTCCTACGCTGAGGCTCATTTTTTAAAAATAAATATCTTAAAAAGTAAAATAATGTGCTTCCGGGGAAGGAAAAAATCCAAATATGAAAATTATTACTGGTCTGTTGGGGGTGAAAGAATAGAAGTAGTCAAATCCTATCCTTTTCTTGGAAAGATTGTCACGAGTAGTCTAAGTGAAAAAACTCACATTGAGAACAATAGCAGGAAAGCTCTCGCTGAAGGGAAGAGTCTTATTTCTCTCTACAAGGCGACAGGTAAAAGGCACTTCTCCATATTGCTCGAGGTTTTCCGAGCGAAATCCCCGCATCCCTAATCTACGGACTAGAAATAGTAGATATGGCATGTTGGAATTTTCTGGATTCCACTGAAGGAAAAATATTACGCAACTTAACTTCTGTAAATACTGCGTATTCTACGTCTTCGTTGAGACAAGAATTCGGTTTGCGTAGCTCCTGGGCTCAGGCAGTTGCGAGTGTGGTGCCTTTGGTTTTTAATATTGCTGGAGGAATGCCGGGCACACTGAGGTACCTTATAAAAAATGAGCTGTTGGGTACTTTTAATGCTTATTCTTCAATTGTGAGGAATTTCCAACAGGCTGTTACATTATTACAGCTAGATGAACAAGGTCTTTTTTCATTATCTGCAGCCCAATTAAAGCTAGTTTTAAAGTCTGCCTCTTGGGAATTGAGTTTTAGAGTAGATAGTGGGGCAAGTAAATTAAAGAGAGGAATGTTCCCTACCGTAAATTTTGTGAAATAAAAAAACCCCAGCCATACATATGTTGGAATCTCCCTCATGGAGTTAGGCGATTTACCCTTCTGTTAAGGTATAACTTACTCCCTTTGAACTGTCTTCTGTCCAAATGGTATGGTGGTTCAGATATCTGTGATTATTGTAACTCTAATTCCCAGGATATGTATCATGTCATTTTTGTTTGTCCGGTACTTATGGCATTTAGACGTAAATGGTTAAGACCTATGTGCCTTCAATTGGGTATTTTTACTGCTTTTGATTTCATTGAAGCAATGCTTAATCCTCCGAACGAAATGTTTTGTTTTAAATTGTTTCATTTCTTTAACTGTTTTTTACCATTATATTGACAATTTAATATCATGTAAATTTTTTAAGATATCTTGTTGTTTTTTACTGAATTATTATGTGGACCTCAATTGAGTTCCGTTACCATAAATAAATAAACTTGAAACTTGAAACTTAATAATAATACATGGTGAAGACTAACCCCCCTCACCACATACCATTCCACATTCGTACATATGGCAGTTAAGTTCAGTTACCCCTTTTAAAAATGCAATCAAACACATGATAGCCAAACATACATTCAGGTCAAAGCACTGTTATCAGTATGATGCTTCTTTTGGCCATAGCCTGGCACCCCCCTAGGATCAATTAAGGCCCCCACCAGCCCCCCGGGGGTCTGCTCCCCTAATTTGAAGACCTCTGACTTACAGTTATCGCCCACATTTTCCTGCAGTTACAATCTTTTTACATTTTGATGTATGGTATGCATCCTCACTTTCTACTAAAAAATATTTACCCGTCTTCTGACGGAGAAGGATTCCGTTTTTCTGCACTCTCCCAATTTACTCTCCTTAAGAGATTACCTTGCCACAAATCAAGCAATGAGAGCCCACAGTCACAAATCAAAGAATAATCTTGTATTGCTCCTACTGCAAGGCATCTTTTAGCAACCTCTGTCTAGGAAGGATGGAATTTTGCAGTGCTAAAGCAGATGTTGTTGCCTTTCCTGTATCCCTCTTCCTTCTCAGCATTGAACTGTTTTTCTTGCCAAGCACTGATTTGCTTGTGCATCATAGATGTTCTAAAGCTGTACCTCCCTCAGCTACCCCTGTCAGTTTCATGTCACACAATGTGCATATAAAGTCCTTTGAGGACAATTAATTTTTTCATAAGGTAGAAGAGTGAACAATTTTCAAACAATGAATCCTGGGTGCTTTCTTGAATCCTTTATGTGACTATCTTCCAGGTCTTCATTTCTCTCCATATCATGTTCCTCAAGATTTTCCCTCTCCTGGTCTTGTTGTCCAGATGCCATTACAAATGAGCAAAACATTTTGAGTCTCCATAAAAGAAAAGCATATCATACATACTATACAGTCTCCTTTACTGCATAGCTCATCTACTGCAAGGAGTGTAATGATATGTGCAAGAAAGATCAAGGACAATTTGAATATGGAAGTATACATTTTCAGGAACCAATCAAACATCTTCAATTGGCTGTAAGGATTTGTGGTCTCTCCACGGTTCCAAAGAAATAATCATGGGTGGAGTGTATACACAGGGACTGCAATTCTGATTCCTGGTACTGCAACTCCATCAAGTCTTTTAACGTGGAAAGTTGCAAAAATAACACTACAGCTGTGTGAGCTAAGGTGCACTTAGCAAACTCACACCCTCAAACAATATAGATAAAATAGTTTTCTTGCCACACACAACTTACAAATAGTTATAGCATTTGTGACACACACTTTTTGAGTTTTGCAGCACTTGAAAAATAAGTCCCACCTGTCTTACCTTGGGAGAGCCCCGCACCCAGAAAAACAAGCCATGGCACTGTAGCGTTGTAACTATTTCAGGTGATATATGGTGGATGCTTTAAAAAATACACAGAAAAAAATAATTGCCTTGTGTAAAGAAATTGCTACATACAATGTATGAGGCAGTAAAATGTGTTTTTATGACCACATGTGAACATCTGACTGAGAAGAAGTACATTTCAATGTGAGTGCTGGTGTGCCTAGATGGGTCTCCGGGCCATATCTTTATTTGAATGTTTTTTTTATTTATTTTGCATATTGCATACTACAAAAAATAGATATCTAAACAGGAGCTTATTTTGGCCCAAGTGATAATGAACAGTAAAATATAATCATGATGTTCCAGTTTTAGAAGTGAAAACGTGTCTCCTATTTGATATAACTACAGACTGAAAACTGAACAATATATAATATTCTAATGGTTTGTGTTACTGTTGCTTTCAGTGTCAACAGACAAATTCCTAATAAAAGTGAAAGTGTTGCGCAATCAGAATGTGTCTTGCAATAAGGTGGTTGGCCATATATTTTATGCAGGGCACTGACTGTACATGCATTACTTTCTTTTTTAGGGTATTCTGACACACAGAAGTTGAATTCCATTAAAGATCTTGAAGAACTGCATAAGTTCAAATCTTCGCCTCTGTGCGTTTCAGGTGATCCAGGTAAGTAGTTGCATGCAATAAGTATATTGAGACGACGCTTTTCAAATTACCTTGCCTTCTGCTCAATGCCATGATTCAGGGGTTAAGCACAGTAGCGGCCCTGCATTGGGGCGGGGTGGAGTGTTGTAGGTGACAAACAACGGGATTGGGAATGTAGAATAAATAAATAAACCACTTACCTTGCCCTCGCTGCATTGCCAACTCGACAATGTGGCGAGAGCAAGGTAAGTAGTTTTATTTATTTAATTTACATTCCCTGTACCGTCAATTGTCACTTTCACCACCCTACCCCGCTTCCGCACCGGTCCACTGTGCTTACCTGCATGGGCCGCCACTGGTGCTCGTCATCATTTTAGTGGGTGCTAACATTAGTAATGGTATAAAATTAATAATTGACAACCAACTAACCTCTCCCCCCACACACACTTTTAGTGGTACTAGGAAGATGGAGATGGGATTAGGATACATCTAGATTTGGAAGTCAGACTAAAACTCCTCAATAGGGCCTTGGGGGCACCTGTACTGCGCCCCTTAACATCCCTGCACCGTGTGGCAGGCCACCGATGTTTGAGCAATACAGTTTGGAAAGGCCCCAAAACCAAGTGAGGCTATATTACTTTAGGAATATTTCAAGAGGCACCAAAATGCTTCAATAAACTGTTACTTTTTCACAGGCAGGCGCGGAACAACCATTGGGCTGGAAGGGCTTCAACCGGTCCCCCCTCCGTCAGGTTCCGTGGGCTGGGCTGAGGCTGCCAGGCAGTAGTCAAGGTTCATCAAGGGTTTTACTCGATCCGCCCTAAAGCCCTGGCGGTCACAGCTTTCCTCTTGTTTTTTTGTTTATCCTATTTACCTCTTTCTTTCCTTTAGTAGTCTCCCCTGCATGACCCTTTCATTCCTTAATGGCTGTATCTGCATGACAACAGCGGCGAGACTGGCAAAGTTAAATGGTTTAAAGGTGTGAAGTACAGTCAACCTCCCCCCTCCAGGAATGAACAGAATATCCTGCAAACAAAAAGGAATACACCCACATCACAACAGATTTTCTCAAAGAATTTAGGGGAGAGATGATTTTAAAGTGGGCTAGGGTTGCCACATTTTCAGATGCAAATGCGGACGAGGCTGGTAAGTGAATAGCAACTAAATCTGCTGTTAGCTTTTAAAACAAAATTCACTCACAACTCTTAACTTTTTTGCTCAGGCAATTTAATTTTATTTTATAATGTCACCAAACTAAAACGACAGTGGAATTTAAAATGAACACAGTACAGTGAGTGTTATAGAAAGTATAGTAATCTTGGGGAGTTCACAATTTGTATTACAGGCAACAAAAATAAGACGTCATCTGGAGCACAGTGAATGTGAAGCTGCAATTATTGCATTTAAAAACTGAGTATCGAGGTCATAAAGTCACGTCATCAAAAATGTTTAGAGACAAATATTAAACAGCTAAGAGTAAGACTCTGTTACCTTTAATAATAATTTAGGATTAGTGTATGTTGCTTGGTAATAATTTTGATGGGACATATGCTTGGCCATTGAAATTCTGCAGCAGGAGAGAGACAAATTATGCTGCAAGGTTGAGTAAATTATGTGGCATAATGCTGCACATTTTGTGATAGCATTACTGTATTATTTTTTGACACTTTTTAACATTGTCTAAACATTGGTTGCATCTCATTAATACCAGTTCAAAACTCAAATACAGAAATAAGCAACAGAAAGGTGACCGGTCACCATTTGCAAAGGTCCTTCCACTGCGTGGCAACATGTTGCTGCTTCAATCAGGATTTATAAAGAGTGGCTAATCACCAGATAGGGTATCCAGGTGCTTGCAGGTCCCGGAGGCTTATACGAACAGCCAAGTCTTGAGGGTCATTCGGAATTACGGAAGTGAGGTAATAGTCCGGAGGTGCATGGGGAGGCTGGTAAAGGTCTTTGAAGCAAAGTGGGAGAAGGATCGTCCTCCATTTCTGTTTCGGGCAATGCAGGGAGTATGGGAAAGTGAAAAGGAGGCAGCACATATTCTTTTCCGCAGGAGGTGGAAGGTCAGGCGGTGGTTAATGTAGACTGGTCCTTGGATGTGTAGAACCTTGTGTTCGTAGGTCAGCAGCTTGAATCAGCATCTCTTCAGTACAGGGAGCCAGTGGAGCTGCCTGACGCTGGTGTGATGTGGGTTTGTTGGGGGAAGGCTGAGGATGAATCTGATTGCGGAGTTCTGTATGGTCTGAAGTCTCTGTAGGAGGTGTGCGGCGATTCCTACGTAGAGAGCGCTGTGTAGGCCAGTCGGATAATGACGAGGGCTTGTGTCATGGTGCGTCTCGTGTGTAAGGGTAGCCTCTTGAATATCTTAAGTAGCATGTTCAGAGTAAGGAAGCAGGCAGAGGAGACAGTGTTGATCTGGGATTTCATGGTGAGCTTGTTGTTAATGATGATTCCGAGGTTTCTGGCATGGTCGGAGGGAGTGGGTCCTAAGGCTGATGGCCACCATGAGTCATTCCATATCAGTTTGCAACATCATCAAGGAAAGCATATATTGAGTAATAGTGATTTACTACTGTAAGTACACATTTACAAAAACGTGATGAAATTGTGAAATTTGAAATCATGATATTGTTTCAGGTCAGTATTTTAAAGTAAATTTTTTTGTACCACACCTTTGAGACTGGTGATACCCGGCCAAACGTTATCTCATGTAGGAAAACAAACCAGTTCAAAACAATATTCATTGTATGTTATGCATGCCTGGTTACCCTAGTCTTCCACCCCTATTGTGGGAGCGCGGGTCTAATATACAGGCGAGGAGGCTGAATGAATTTTCGAACAGGTATAGGTTTATTTTGAACAAGTGTAGGATCAGGTAAAACAGATGTCCGGGCGTCACAGTAGTCTTCTTCTTGGGAGTCCTCTTCGGATTCTGGCAATGGTCCCGGCTCGTCGTCTTCGGAATCGAAGGGTGTTCCCCGGAGGCTCATAAAAAGAGGAAAGATAGGGAGTCGTCAGAACACTAGTTTTACCCTTTTACAGGGAATCTAACCCGTCACCGCACCACAGTTGTGCTCAGTAAAAAGGATTGTGATTTTAAACTAGGATAGGGTTGGGCATAGGGAATCATGAATAAATAAAGCAAAAAGGGTAGTGAGAATCCCTCACTAAAAGAAATAGTTTTCCCTTATTGTTAAGAGATTGTATTTTGAGACAGTTTTCTACGTCAATGCAGTCAGACGTCAATGTATCTAATCTCACATATGCAGGATTTTTCCTATGAGACTAATTTCAGTTTACTCAGGTGTCTGAAACCGTTTCTAATCATTGGCAGCAAAAAGGATCACTATGACACAGTCTTAACAGGTATAACGAGCGTTTCAAGGATGAAAACGGTTCACCGCGCAGTATAGTAAAATGTATACACACTAACTGCCACCCGCCACCCTACAGAGACTACCCGCCACCCTCACGTGTAGTAAAGTGAAAACCCTTAACTCACCGACTCCTGCCGCAAACTCTCCTGAGTCCGCGGCCGCTCTTCAGCATCCTCCGGTGGAATCCACCACTCCTCAGTCCAGGGCTCGTCTGCTTCTTCGTCCTGGGTTTCTCTCTCCTTGGACTTCTCCTCGCAGTCCTCTCGGCTCCGGTATGGCGTTTCTCCTCGCGTCCCCTCCGCCGGCGTCCTCTTCCGGTCTACTCCTTCTCTCCCAAACCCTCTTCCGTGCTCAGTTTTCATTGGGTTTCGTAGACCTTTTCCGGGGTTATCATCGTTCACTTCCGGTTTAAGTTTTCCAGCTCTCTGTAAGGAGAGGAAAAGACGGCATGGATCTGGATTGGATGTTGTCGTTTGTGAAGTCCGTTGGACGTTATCGGCCCACGGGATTACATCGGTGAGCGTTTCCTCACATCCCCTTTCCCTTGCTGTCCTTCTACTCGGGTTGTATCTTGAGGAAATCTAGATAAATAGTCCACATTTCCTTGTTCGCTTCCTTTCCTATGTTTGGTTCGAAATGGATAAGGTTGTAATGACAGGAACCATCGAAGCACTCGTTCATTATGGCCCTTGTTTTTGGCTAACCATTCTAGATGGGCGTGATCAGTGTACAAAGTAAACTCCCTACCTTCAAGATAGTATCTTAGGGTTTCTATTGCCCATTTTATGGCTAATGCTTCTTTTTCTATAGTGGCATAGTTCTTTTCACGGGGAAAGAGTTTTCTACTAATGTACAATATGGGCTTCTCTCCCTGGGATGTTTCTTGGGATAGAACAGCCCCAAGTCCTTGATCTGAAGCATCTGTTTGATATTTCTTTCTAACAAGTAGGATAGCGTGCACAAGACTTTAAGATGTTTTCAAGTAGTCAATGGAAGGTACTGGTTTTAAAAACCTCACAAGGCCATTCGGAGGCAGGTGTTAAAATAGGTCTTCAAAGCCAAGAGCACCTGAGAAAAAGAATCAGTCTAATGTTGATTATTAGTGATGCAGAACTGCTTAAAGAGAATTGTTTTACCTGTAATCTGGATGTCTCCTTTTATACCATACACCATATGTGAACCGCTTCTGCATCCTGCCTTTCTTAATCTCTGTGCAATGTACCAGCCCTCCAAACACAGATGCAGGTTGTGGCAATGGGAGGATCAGGTTCTCTCTAGCAATGGGTCAAAGGTTACAATTAAAACCCAGACCGGGCACAGTACCTCAATTGAAGGACTTCGTAGAGTTAAAGAAACGAGGGAGGCTATCGCAGAATGTTTGTGAACAGCATATACAAGAGCGGGGACTTAATGAGTGATGGTGCATTTTTGAAGGAGGGTGAAATCGGTCGCCCAAAAGTCACACATAAAGGGAAGTAACAACCAGTATCATAACGTAGCTTTTGCCTCCCCCTTCTTACAGGACACCACCTGCTAAATAGATTTTCTTTTCATCTCATGAACATTATATAGATGCAAATTGAATAGCATAACTAAGTGGTACCCGAACGTTTGACTCTGGGGACCCCCGCTTAATCATTACTGGAACCCAGTGACCACTACTGAATCATTATTGGAATCCAAGGACCCCCCACGAGTCATTACTGGAAGCCGGGGGATACCTGCCTAATCATTGTCGATAATCTGAACCACAAAACAATACCCAAAATATACAGAAAAACACATTCATCAAACAAATAAAAATAAAAAAATGTAATTTTAATAGAAAGTCTAGAGCTTTTGTAAAATTTAAATTGACACCACTTATCATCCATACTCTATTCTTTATGATGCACAGCTCCCACGAATCAATCAGGGGATACTATTTTAATTTATAACCTCCCATCTCAAATTTCTTCACATTTACAGTGCATTTCAAAATGTTCAATTGTACATTTAGCTTCTTTATTTATATACACTTTATTAATCCGGGTCTGTTAATAATATTTAATTTTCAAATTAGTCGCCGACCCTCTGAGGAGGCTTCTCGGACCCTCAGGGGTCCCCAGACCACATTTTGGGAACCACAAGCATAACTGAAATGTAAGGGGCACCTCGGTTTTGCAGTGGCCCCATGAAATTGTTACTGGTTATAACCACTTAGGTCATCAGAAAGAACTGCTGTACAGCAATATATGCAACTGCAACACCCTGATTTGCTACAGATATATAAATGTGTGATAAAGGCAAGTTTGGTGATCTGATGTTGTGACTTTACCTAAAGTGAATATATTAATGTCAACATTCTTATTTTTATCACAGCATCAGCACCAACCGGAGCAGCTAGTATGGTGGTATCTCAACAGCTCCCCGCCCTCTGGTTCATGATGTTGTGGCTTATACACAGACTTCAGCTGGGATAATTATTTAGCTGTTGAAGAAAAGCAAGTTTCGAATGGAATTCTCAGACCCTGTACTGTATCCTACCTCTTTGTGGTTTGCATTGGTGTTGCTCTCCATATTCCTTGATGTACAAATCTATAAACTGACAGAAATCATTGTTGTCTTTTATTTACTGATGTGTTGAAGATCATCATTAAAAGATTTAATTTCACAATAAATCGCACTATCTGTAAAAATGTTTTGCTACCCTTGAAGCCCATACAAAGCTTATGAAAGTAAAGCTGGGCCTGCGCGTTAACTAAATTATACTCACAATGGTAGAAACATTGACAACATTTTTTATCATACTTTTTTTCCCAATATTTTTTTAATTATCATTTACAAACTCTTAATACATAATAGAAAATAAAATACCACCACCATTTTTACCCCAATAAAACGCCCACCCACCCGGCTGCACAATTAGATACCAGAAAATGTAATCTCTGGTGCCATACAATGTGTCTTAGCAAATTCAATATGATTCATACGGTTGATACCAAGAAGGACAGTAGACAAAAAACGAACAAAATTAGAGAAAATCCATTAGGGACTAAGCATGGGCGGAAAGTCCGTTCCGCTCGCGGATTTTGCGGATTTTCGGTAAATTCGCAATCCGCGAACGCTCGCGAATTTACCGAAAATCCGCAAATTCGCACGCAGCGGATTTTTTTTTCTTGGTGATACAATTTTGCGGCGTGCGGTGTAAGTTCGCAATTGCGAACATGTAGGTGCGGCGGGCAGCAACAATCTTGCACTCGCGAAATTACAAAAATTGCAATTCTGCACAAGAAATCTACTAGCAAGCAGCATAGACCTTCTGAAAATGATGATTTTTATCAGAATAACTCCTCAGGTTGACATTTGCCTGCACTTTTTTGGATTTGAGGCCTTTTGATTTTCTTTGGATAACTTTTGGATTAGAAATCAACTTTCTCATATAAGCTTGTTTGGGGCATTACAGTTGCTGTAATGCTGTTCTGCAGAAAAACGAGTTTTGCAATAGTGAAAGCATTCAGCAGGTTCAAAAGTTCAAACTCATCATTAGTAACCATTCCCTGTAGTGCTTCCTGACAAGGGCCCCTCCAGAGTTCAGTTGCTAGTTGCAACAATTGTATGACCCTGCTCTGACCCTCACAGCAGGCTCATAGAATAGCTACAAGTAGGCCACAAAGGTCCTGGAAAAAAAAATTGCACTGCAACAGAAAGCAAATTACAGATAAGGAAGCAGGTGCCAGACTGGAATTTTAAAACAGTGACATATTAATAAATCAACCCCAAATTAATTCATGTCAGTTGAAGCAGGCAGGTGTGCTTGCTTTTTCCCCCCATAATCTACAGTGATGATGAACCAGAGGGTGGCATTGATGTACCAGAGGGTGGCATGGGTGAAACAAAGGGTGGCAGGGGTGAAACAGAGGGTGCTGGGAACCTGTGATGATGAACCAGACGTAGAAACAACATAATCGTGACCGTTGCGAGCCGACATGTAAGTTCGCAATTGCGAACTGGTACAAAACCCTTGCGAACTGGCAGAAATCCTTGCAAACTGGCAGAAATCCTTGCGAACACAAAAAAAAAAATTCGCGAGAATTCGCGGATTTTGCGGATTGCGAGTTCGCAAATTCGCAAAATTCGCAAACGCCAGATTCGCAAAATTCGCCCATGCTTATTAGGTTCAAGCAAAGTGCCCAGGTTCCAAGGTGCTTATGTAAACACCAGATTTAAGTGCATCGTGCCTAGCTTCAACTACTCCGGACATCAACCCAATCTAGTAGCCGGACCCACCTCCTCAATCCCTTCCTTTTATAATGAATCCCCTTCCTTAGGAAAATTGCCTTCTCTAAATTACAAACAGCCAGCACCCTGGCTAGCCATTGTTGGAACACTGGTGGATTGCTGTCTAGCCAGGCTGAGGCGATACATAGACCAAAAATAGTCATAACAATAAAGATCAACTCTCTACCTCTTGCCGACCTCTCATATTCAGATACTCCCAAGAGGATCACTACAGGGGATAGCATTACCTCAATATTCAATTTATTTGAAAAGAATTCAGTTATCTGGGTCTTAATGAGAGATAAAGAGAAACACAGGGCAAAGATATGCACAATATCAGCGCCCTTAGTTTAACTTCTAGGGCAACAAGTGGCTTTACCATCCCCCCATTTGATGATCCTACTGGGGGTATAGTATAAGTTAAAACCTGTTTTGTAATATTGAACATGTAATTTAGCTGATATGAATGATGTCTGAGCAAGAGAAAAGGATTCCTGGAAGCAGGCGTCTGAGATGGTCAGTTTTTCTTGCCATCTCTGCGGATGCTTATCTATATCGTCCTTCATGTGTTTGTTTTGTTGAGAAGGGAATAGATAAATCCTATTGAGGGTTTGCATTCAGCTAACAAAGCATCCATCAAATCATACTGTTGAAATCCAATCGCCCCTCTGGCCTTATGAAAAATCAAACAAACAATCAATCATGTCATTTGCTACTGCTCGAACAGCCAGGTCTTGAGAAGTCTTCTGAAGGTCAGCAGGTCTTGGGTCTGCCGTGGGTGGGTGGTGAGGGTGTTTCAGGTCTTGGTGGTGAGGTGGGAGAAGGATCTGCAGCCGAAGGTTGCTCTGTGGATGCAGGGGGCTGTGGTGAGGGCGAGGCCGGCAGGGCGGAGCTGGCGGGTGGGGGTGTAGAAGCTGCATCGTCTGTTGAGGTACGCTGGTCCGGTGTTGTAGAGTGCTTTGTGTGCATGGGTGAGGAGCTTGAAGGTTATCCTTTTGCTGACGGGGTGCCAATGCAGGTCTCTCAGGTGGGGTGTGATGTGGCTGTGGCGGGGAATGTCAACCTTCTGCTGACGAGGGCCTGGGTGACCGTTCTCATTTCAGTGGGGATCCACTTATAGATCCTACAGAGCATGCGGAGGGTGTTGAAGCAGGAGAAGGATACAGTGTTGACCTGCTTCGTCATGGAGAGGGTGGAGTCGAGGATGACCCCTAGGTTGCGAGCATGGTCGTGGGTGTTGGTGCTGATCCCAGTGTGGTTGGCAAGCAAAAGTTGTCCCAGGCCAAAGGGGTGGATCCGAGGATGAGGATCTCCGTCTTGTCCGAGTTCAGCTTCATTCGGCTGTTTCTCATCCATTCGGCGACGGCCTTCATCCCTTCATGGAGGTTGGCTTTGGCGGTGTCGGGGTCTTTGGTGAGGGAGAGGATCAGTTAAGTGTCATTGGTGTAGGTGATGATATTGAGGTCGTGCTGTCGGGGGATGTGGGCGAGAGGTGCCATGTAGATTTTGAACAGAATAGGGCTGAGGGATGAGCCCTGGGGTACGCCGCAGATGATCTCAGTGGCTTCGGAGTGGTAGGGGGGAGGCGGACGCTCTGTGTTCTGCGTTGAGGAAGGATGTGGTCAAGTCCAGTGCCTTCTCCCGGATCCCGGCATCGTGGAGGCGTGTTCATAGTGTGCGGTGGCAGACTGTTTCGAAGACGGCTGACAGGTACAGGAGGATAAGGGCTGCTGTTTCTCCGTTGTCTATCAGGGTCGGTGCTGTGGTTGCTGTGGAACCCGGACTGGGACAAGTCCAGGATGCTGTTCTCCTCGAGGTAGCGGGTCAGTTGCTAGTGGATGGCATTCTCAATGACCTTCGCCGGGAACAGGAGCATGGAGATGGGCCGGAAGTTCTTGAGGTCCTTGGGGTCCGCCTTGGGTTTCTTGAGTAAGACGTTGATCTTGGCGTGTTTCCAGCTTTCTTGGGAAGGTTGCTATCTCGAAGGAGATGTTGATCACTTTCCGGAGGTGGGGTGCAATGGCTATTCAGGCTTTGTTGAAGATGTGGTGTGGGCATGGGTTCGACGGTGATCCGGAGTGGATGGTGTTCATGATCTTTCTGATGTCTTCGTTGTTGATGTTGGTCCAGGACAGCAGGTGAATGGTGTGGGTGGTGGTCATGGGGGCCGAGGTTCTGGTGGTTGTCGGGGTGGTCGAGACGTTGAAGCTGTCGTGGATGTCGGCGATCTTGCGGTGGAAGAAGGTGGCCAGCGAGTTGCACAGTTTTTGCGAGGGTGGGATGTCGGTGGTGGAGCTGAGGTTGGAGAGTTCCTTCACGATGTTGAAGAGCTCTTTGCTGTTGTGTGCATTGTTGTCTAGGCGGTCTTTGAATGAGGCCCTCTTGGTGGATCTGATGAGGTGGTGGTGTCGGCAGGTGGCGTTCTTGTGGGCTGTGTATCCCTTCCTTGTAAAAACTTAAAACAATCCTTATGGCTAAGACCAAATTCTCCTAAAAATTGGTTTTATCCCTCTACCAGAGAAAAAAAAGCCCACCTTGTTTAAGCCAGTGTTAACCCAACGTGACATATATTGATCCCAAACAATTCCTGGGAGAATTAAATTGTAATTCAGAGGAGTGTAAAAATTAAGTCGACCCGGAACCATCAATTTTCAGACTGTAGACCAGATCTCAAAGGCATTCTGCAGGGTCTTAAAACAAACATGTTTGAAATAGCTTAATTCAGTTTGCCTCCATAAGTTCCCCCATACCCCTTTACCTATCAGTAACTCAAATGGGGAGAGAAAATAGTCAGCACCAACTGGCCACAAAGTTTTCTCTTATAATAGAGGTCCAAGATTCTGTAGAACGGTACCCCAATAATACAACTTTAAATCTGGGAGTCCCCACCCTCCAGGATCTTTAGGGGGCGTCAAAAATGTCATAGCACGTCTGGGTTTGGCATAAGCCCACACAAATCGGGAAATTATTTCATTTAACTTTTTGATCCACAGATTCTCTATCTCTAACAGGATGGCCCAAAAAAAGAATCTTGGGGAAAAAATCATTTTAATAACGTTGCATCGTCCTGCCAGGGATAGATGTACATTATTTAACCTTTGCAGAACTTTCTTGTATTTTTCAATCAAAGGCTCAAAATGATCCCCGATAATACAATTCATATCAGGCGTGATAGCAACACCCAAGTATGTCGCACTCGTAGCAATCCCTGAATCCTGCCAGGATAACGTGCTGTTTACAAGAATTACAGTTTTATCTATTTATAGAGTAGCCTGAGATACGTCCAAATTCCCCTGCTTCTTTCTCGATTTCCACGATTGCAGTAGCAGGCTCGGGTGTAATTATGTGATGCTGTCGGCGTAAGCGAGCGTTCTGGTATCCCACCTGTTATATGTCACAGGGGTGATCTTTACATTGGACTCTAGCCTGCCGATAAAAGGGTCAATATAAAGGGAGAACAGCGATGGGGAGCAGGGGCAGCCTTGCCTCGTCCCTCTTGATATTGAGAATGACTTTGAGAGTTCCCCAGCAACAAGCACCCAGGCCTCTGGTTTATAGTAGGGCGCCTAAAGTGCTTGCTTAAATTCGGGACCTATGTTTACATGTTCAAGCACTTTCCACAGGTAGCCCCAAGAGACCCTATCGAAAGCCTTCTCTGCATCTAACAAAATTAAGGTCATAGTGTCTCCTGCTACCTGGGTGGCATCGAACAGCTTTATTACCCGCCTAATGTGGTCCGTAGTACTTTTCACGGGTATAAATCCATGTTGCCATCCACTTACTGCTTTACTAACAATGGGGGTCAGACGGGACGCTAAGATTTTAAAATATATTTTAGTGTCCCCATTAATAAGAGTCATCGGCCTTTAGCACCCGAGCTCCCTTACAGATTTGTTCTTTTTAGGGGCGACCACAATCTTTGCTTGAGCCCATGAAGGGGGAAGTTTATTGCCTTCAAAAATATGTTTAAACAGTCTCACAAGGCAGTTCCTGAGTTCCAAATGTTCTATAGAATTCCATTGGAATGTCGCCTTCACCAGCGGCCTTCCCGGTCGCCAATGAGGAGATAGCAGTTAAAATCTCTTCCCATAGGGGGGGTCCCTTCCATACCTGCTTGTTCTTCATCATAAAATGTCATGGTTAAACTTGGACCTAAATAATTACTGATGTTATTCTGAACCTCGTACCAGTTTCCAAATAGAGTTTCTGGTAGACTCTTTTAAATGCTGATCTTATACCCACTGGATCAGAAACCATGCCCAGGTCTGGATCCCTAATCTCCCTGACTTCATTCTGGCAGATCTTTTACCTAGTCCTTATGGCTAGTGTATGCCCAGCTTGTTTTCCATATTCATAGGATTGCTCTCTATAAACTACGAATTTCACTGCTGTCTTTTTTTTATCGCCATATCGTTTATAGCTGCTTTAGCAATCATGACCTCTATCTGTTCTTCTTGACTATGACCTCCATGTTGTGTAGCAGTTATTAATTTCTCTTCTTCCAGGGCTAGTTGAGCATATAACTCTCGCATATTCATGACCCCAGGAGACATCAGAGAAGATGGCCCAATAAGGTAATCAATAATGGGGGCCAGGGCCAGCACAGAAGCAATCAGACGCAAGTAAACGATGGGTACAAAGAAGCGCGATGCCTGAATTAATCTGCAACTGCAGTTCATCAAACGGTTCACATTACCGGGATTTCCACTGAGCTGGTGCAAGACCTGGGGAGGGTGGTAAATGAGTTGCCTCCAATGTGCACAGCTACTTCTCCTGATGCAGGAGAAAAGTTTTTCTCACTGACGGATGAGTCAGACCTCTTGAATATTGGAGTCATCATCCTCCCTAACCGAAGATCCAGTTTCAGAATCTTCCTTCAGTGATGTCCCGGAAGAATCTATTCACGCAACCCAATATACGAGATCGGGGAGAGGATCTCGGGGGAAGAAGAAGTGGGATAAGAAAAGGGGAGCAGGTGGAGATGCCTCTAAAGGCAGAATCGGGGATGGCTCTTTAGGCAAACTTCACTGGGATTTATTCCGTGTCTCGGCTGGCATTCTCTGGGAAGGAACCTGAAAGATCCTCATATGGAAACATCTGGTATACATCCACAATCTTCCTCGGTAGAGGGATCTTTGGTGACAATCCTTCAAACAATAAGGCAGGTTCAGGATGTCGCCAGAAGCTCAAGTCGCCGGGCAAGGCTTGCCACTAAAAAACTCCATGAGACTGTGAAAAATATCAATGAAACCTGTTCAGATATTGCCAACAGATTGGCCATGGTGGAGGAACGTACTGAGCATCTGGAATCCGATGTTGAGACATTAAAACTGCAAGAAGCTTCACAGGCAACAACAATGGTCGATTTCCTCTGGAAGCTTAAAGAGTATGAAAATAGACAGAGGCATGACAATTTGAGAGTCCTGAGGATACTCGAGGGAGTGGAAGGCCCTGATGTATGTGCATACATTATATCTCTCTTATAGGGTGCCTTCCCTGAGAAAACCAATTGGGACTGGAGCGCAGAGATTCAACGTGCCCATAGGTTCCCCCTAATAATGAAGAAATCTCGATCCAATGATGCCGAAAGACCTAGGGTGATCTTGGTTTATTTTGGCAACTTTCTGCTGCAGCAAGAATTTATGATCAAGCACGTCACAACGCAAAGAAGATCTTTGGGGATATCTTGTTTTTTGTAAGACCTGATTCTGCCCATGCCACGGTGGAGAGGCGGTGGCGGATGTGACAGTTGTTCATCCCTTTCCAGCAGCTCGAAGCTGAAGTCTATCTCCTTAATCCTGCCTGCCTAAAAGTGACTCACAAAGGGCAAATACAACGTTTTTCTTTGGAAATTGGCACTCAGGAATACTTGAAAGAAATAGGTGGAGGAAAAGTGAATAAAATATAGTGTATTCAAATATTTAGTGAACCCTGTTGCATGTCCCTAGAGAATCTCATGCACTGCCATGGAAAAAGCTTGAAAATAATATATCATGTCGGCTGTGTAACACAGGAGAGGAAAATATTATAAATTTATTATGCCGCTGCCCAGAACTAAAAAATGAAAGATTAACACTTTTAAAGAGGCACTTCAATAAAAGATCAATAAGGACATGTAGACAAGCACTAATCCAGTGTCTTTGCCTGGAAGATATACATATTAACTCTGCCCTCTCAAAATTCTTAACAAGTGCATGGAAAACACATGAATTTTTATAACATTAACTATTATACTGTTTACATTTCTAAATTTGTAATCTTATGAAATTATCGCCTTTTACTGTATTATTATAATTGAAATGTTATATTGTGTATTCTCTATTGGTAAAGATTTTAAATAATCAATCAATAAACATTATCTATCACCCTAGTTTAAATGATTGGTGGTATAACTGCCAGTTAGTTAGCAATCGATGTGGGGCTTTAAGAATAGTCTAGTCTTTATATAATCTGGTTGGAGAGGGATATGCATGCTAAGGATTTTTTTCGGCTTTTTTCTTTCCTTTTCTCACCTGTGGGAGGTCACTGGTTGGGATCTATTGGAGATGCACTCTTGCATAGGCTTCTTGCCTGATTGCTTATTTGGTGGGGGGAAGGAGGGAGGGGACATTGGGGGGTCTGGTGGGGGGACTGGGAAGGCGCTTCCAAGGGAGGATAATTGGACATAAGAAAACACAAGAAGAGATAGCTGAGTCAAGGACAGGAAGATATTATTGGACGGCTAGAGGCAAGTTGTTAAACGTGAGATGTGTAATAGGGAATTTAGGAAACTGGGCCAATGAGTAAACTAAGAGTTGCCATGGTGAACATCTGCGGCCTTAATGATAAGAAAAAGAGAGCCAGGGTAACCTTGGAACTGCATGCTTTAGATGCGGATATAGTATACCTCCAAGAGACCCACAATGAGGGAGGGCAGCTGCCTTTTTTGGGCACTCTTCCTTTTAAATTGGTTGCTGGTACACGTCAAAACTCACAGACTTATTTGCAGTTTTAGCTCAAAGGGATTTGATTCAGTGTTTCTCACATATTTGTACTGACAGTCTGGGGAGATGGATTATTCTGGAATTTCAGTCAAAGGTTTGTACATTTACACTATGTTCTTTATATGGGCAAATTCTAGATGATGCTGGGCTATAGGATTGGTTGAATAATGTACTGGTGTCCTGGACGGCTCCCATTTGTTCTATGCGGAGACCTAAACATTAATTTGTTTAATAGCTCGTACACGGATGAGCAATACAAGTACTATGGCAGGGAGCCCAGAGTATTCAGGTCTCTTAATAGTATTTGTAAAGATCATACCTTGATGGATGTGTCGCAGAGCAGGAGGCCAACCGAACAATGCTTAACCTTTGTCTCTTCACCCCACCAGTCACATGCCCGTCTTGACTTTTTCTTTATTTCACGTGTTATAATTCAAGACTGTGATATTGAAATTTTCCCCTGGGTCATGTCTGACCACAACCCTCTAGTCTTGGTAATCAAGGAGGGTGTCCCCCGTAGAAAAGGCAGTCAATTGAGTTTTGAGTTGGCTTTATTGGTAAATGATGAATATTTAACCCACATGAGAACTTGGATAGCAATGTTCCTTAGTGAAAATCTTGGTAGCACTTCCCTCGAAATAGTCTGGGATAGGGGGCTGCACAGCTGGCCGTGGAGGAAGATGGCCACCTGACTCGTGGGCTCTGACAGGAGAGGAGCCTCTGATGGAAACGGCACGTTTACCTGAATTGCAGAGGCTGACTTTTTGGCGTATCCTGTTTTGTGGAAGACTGCAGAGTCATTTAGTGTGAGCACCAGGGCTGTGCGGAGTCTAAAATGGCTCCTTTTGTGACGGCAGTTTCCTGAGGTGAGCGCAACGCCAGTTGGCCTTCGGCCTTACAGGAATCCTTGGTCCTCGCATGAGCAGAGGCCGAGGCTCCTCTGGTTGTCTTCGCCCCCTTTACGCGCACTTTCACCACATGACTGACTTTGCGGGTGGAGGCACGGCATGACAGAAACAATTGAGCATAGTTTGCATGGGAATGCTCCAACGATATAAGAAATTACACGGCAGTCTTACATTAATGAATATGAAGTAAAAATAAAGCAGATTTAACTGGCTTGTCACAATTCAGTGGATACATTTTCCTACCTAAGCTTAACTTTAAAATAGACAGTAATAAGATTAAAGAAAATAATGAGGCATATTTAAATGACTAATACGACATTTAAAATCCAAGGATATAGTTTTTCTGTCTAAATTTTAACTCTTAATGTGCAACTGGACAGGTCATACCTGAGGAGATGATAAAATAACTTAGCCTCTAACACTTCAAGAACTACCAAGTTCCATATGCACGGAAATCAACGCCTTGGTGTTTAACTTTGTTCATAGGACTATCCCTCATATATATTTTCTCACTGTTAATCGCAATTTTTAAACTTATATGAACATACAATTGGTGGTTTTCGCAACTATGTTGAAATTCTAATTTACATGTGTATTATATGAACTGAGGTGATTATATTCATTTAGTACAATGTATTTTCTAAACATATTCTATTACCTAATACTATTTTTATACAGTGTATCAAACCTCATAACCTACTTAGTATTTATAGCATACAAAAGGATACAATATACACCAGAATGATTAGCCCTAATAACTAATTTGTAATTCTGCTAATAGCATCTTCTGAAGTACTATCCTCTCTGATACTAATTGTAGCTAAGATAAACTCAATGATTTAGATCACGTAACAGGGGTGCTATTCCAAAGAAGCACTACAGAGATATAAAATACATCTGTGCACGGTTGTGGAATTGATCTCAATGTCACATAATAAACTTGAAAATAACTCCTCTACACCACTTCTATTTGTTCTCAAACAATCAAACAAGATGCCTGGAAAAGGATCTGTTTCCTCTCTGAAAGTCTTGTCTCAGAATATCAACACCTCCCCACAAGGTGATACATTGAATTATATTTTACAGGAAATTTCCGCTGTCAGTCGATGTCTAGAAGGCATGGATGCTAATAAATCATCCTTGGCAGCTGAAACTAAAACTTTTAGCGTATAAATACCGGGTTTCCACACAAAAACTGACAAATTAGACATGAGATTGACACCAGTAGAAAGTCGTCTCGGCGCAGTGCAAAGTAAAAACCAAGAGATTTTATTTCTACACAGTAAGCTAGCTGATTTGGAAGACCTTAGTAGGAGGGATAACATTTGCTTCTTTCGATTCCCGGAAAACATAGAAGGTCAAAGTGCTAGAGTATTTCTTTGTGACGTTCTTCTGAAACTAACTGGTATTACCTTTGATCCTCTATTAGAAATACAAAGAGCTCATCGTATCCGTCCTACACAGAAGGATCATACAGCTTTGCCAAGACCACTCATCGCTTGCTTCTTGAGGCATGAACAAACTAGACACCTGTTAACAGTAGCAAGCTCGCATGGCTCTTTTCCGTATAATGGTCACAGCATCCACATAGCAGCAGATTTCTCCAAAGAAACTAATGAAAGACGCAAAGTGTTCCTTGCTATTAGGCCTCAGTTAAGCTAGATGGTCATCAAATATGGTAAATACGAGACAGCTTGCTTTCGTATTACCAAAAATTGATATTCTAGAGATTTCTATGACCCAGTAGATCTGCAACAGTTTCTGGATCAGATGAGATTACAAGACATGGATACCTTAGACTCTTCAACTGCTCATACTCATGTGAGCTTGAATTCTTCACAGCATTTTAGTGCCATAGAGGAAGAGATCTGTTCGTACCCAAGATGACAAGTCTTCAGCGTTGCACACTGTCTCTGCTTTTACCCAAGACCAGCACAGAGATAAATCCCGATCTCCTCTTAAACCTGCCTCAGACGAGGACTGACAATGCTAATTTATCAAGATTCAGTTGCTGTCAATAATTCGTATGGTTTTACTTAAAATAAGATGAGCAATGTATTAACTACTTATAGTTTTATCACAAGAATAAGGTTGATTTATCAATTTTAAGTTGTATGCTGAACTAAAATTATATTTGAATTCATATACATGCCTTACACTATTATATATTAGACTATACTTTTCTAATGGAATGTTATATTATGATATACTATGTAGTACCATTTAACCCAATGTTTACTCCTTCATATATCCTCCTTAGCATATTTAATATATTATATTACCTGATTGTGGTCACATATGTATTTATACATTATAATGAATGTTCTAATATCTTATGTATAATATATTTATTGCATTTGCGAGTCATTACCTCCATCATTGTTTTATGAATATTTCTATCACTAGAGTAAGGTTGATTTTTCAATTTCAAGTTGTGTGCTGAAACCTGAATTTATATTTGAATTTATATTCTTGTCTTACATTATTAAATATTAGACTATACTGTTCTAATGGAATGTTATATTATGATATACTATGTATACTGATTAACCCAATTTGTATTCTTTCATATATCCTACTTAGCATATTTATATATATTATATTACCTAATTTTGGACACATATGTATTTATCTTCAACAAAGTCAGCACCACCATCACACCTCATCTCCGGAAAGCCATTAAGGTTTCTTTCGAGAAACACGCCGTGATCAACGCCCTACTCAAGAAGCCCAAGGCGGCTCCCATGGACCTAATGAACTTCCGACCCATCTCCCTGCTCCCGTTTCTGGCGAAGGTCATCGAGAAGATCGTCAACAAACAACTGACCAGCTTCCTCGAGGAGAACAGCATCCTAGACCCGTCCCAGTCCGGATTCCGCAGCAACCACAGCACCAAAACCGCCCTCATCGCTGCCACCAATGAATTCAGGACCCTGCTAGACAACAGAGAAACCGCGGCCCTCATCCGTCTGGACCTGTCAGCTGCCTTCAACGCGGTCTGCCACCGCACACTATGAACACGCCTCTACGATGCCGGAATCCATAAGAAGGTCCTGAACTGGACCACCTCTTTCCTCTCTGGCAGAACACAGAGCGTCCGCCTCCCACCCTTCTGCTCTGAAGCCACCGAGATCATCTGCGGCGTACCCCAGGGCTCATCCCTCAGCCCAACAATGTTCAACATCTACATGGCACTGCTCGCCCACGTCACGCGACTGCACAACCTCAACATCATCTCCTACGCTGACGACACCCAGCTGATCCTCTCTCTTACCAAAGATCCCCACACCACCAAAACCAACCTCCACGAAGGAATGAAGGCTGTCACCGAATGGATGAGGAACAGCCAACTGAAGCTAAACTCAGATAAGACAAAGGTCCTTATCATCGGATCCACCCCCTCGGCCTGGGACAACTCCTGGTGGATGACTGCACTAGGAACAGCTCCAACACCCACCGACCACTCACGCAACCTGGGGGTCACCCTCGACTCATCCCTCTCCATGACGAAGCAGGTCAACGGCGTCTCCTCCTCCTGCTTCAACACCCTTTGCATGCTCCGCAGGATCTACAAATGGATCCCCATTGAAACAAGAAGAATGGTCACCCAGGCCCTCGTCAGCAGCAAACTGGACTACGGAAACACCCTCTATGCAGGAGCCTTGGCCAAACTCCTCAAACGGCTCCAACGCATCCCGAACGCCTCTGCACGCCTGATCCTCAACATCCCTCACCACAGCCACATCACACCATTCCTGAAAGACCTGCACTGGCTCCCTGTCAACAAGAGGATAACCTTCAAACTCCTCACCCACTCACACAAGGCACTCCACAACACCCGACCAGTATACCTCAACAGCTGACTCAGCTTCTACACCCCCACCCGCCAGCTCCGCTCCGCAGACCACACCCTCGCCACTGTCCCCCGCATCCGAAGAGTGACCGCCGGCAGTAGATCATTCTCCCACCTCGCCGCCAAGACATGAAACACCTTCCCCATCCTCCTACGGCATACCTAAGACTTACTGACCTTCAGAAGACTCCTCAAGACCTGGCTCTTCGAACAGTAGCAGCATCCCCCCCCCCCTCCAGCACCTTGAGACCCTCACGGGTATGTAGTGCATTTTATAAATGCTATTATTGATTGATTGATACATTATAATGAATAGTTTCATATCCCATATACAATATGCTTGAGTTGTTAACTCCATCGTCTGTGAATTATTCATTTTATAGTATATGTGTACCCACACTATATAATTTTGAATAGATTTAATATATTATTATAATTTACACTATACAGATGTAAATGTAAATGTACAGGAATTTATATAGCGCAAATCACCGAGCGGTTTCTAAGCGCTTGCTTAGGGAACCCGTCCTGGTATTCCCCTGTGAGATAACCCCGGCAGGGTATCCACAAGGTGAAAGCCAGGCATCCCACCACGAGGGGCCGGTGTGGAGATTAAGCAAGCTATTGCCCAGAGTCGCAGAGTGTGAACCTGTGAATTGAGTAGGCACCGGAGCGAGAATTGTCGAGTCCATGGACATTTTAGGACTCAAGACCACGCCGAGCCGGGAATTGAACCCTGGTCCCGGGCTGACCTCTGCTTCCAGGTCTGCCTCCTCTAACCAGTGAGCCACACTTCTCCACAGATATATATATATATATTCTTTAGGAATGGCCATATTTAATATTCCATCTTCGGGGCTCCTCTACGCGATGGTGTCCTGGGACAAACAGAACTGCAGTTAACAGTCCAGGACTTTTAGTGTTCGTATCCTTATTACTATATATCAGTTTACGTTTTTAATTCACATCCTTTGCCTAATCTTACTATATTTTCAACTTTCTTATTCTAACTTTTAAGATTTTCTTTGTTTACTTGACTATTCATATCTTTGTTAAAAAACAGAAGTTCCCCTTTCCCCTCCCCCTCATATTTATTAAATTGTTTCAGGATACCCTTCTGATTGTCAAAACTCTATAAGTCTGCTTCTAACACTTAATCAAACTAATTTGCATTCCCTAGACATGACCAATACACACCCTCTTTCTGTATTAACATGGAATGTGCATGGTCTCACTCACCACATTAAAAGGAAAACATTGTTATCTTCAGTCCAAAAAGGCGGATGTGGCACTGCTTCAGAAGACAAATTTAGATGCAGTGGAATCAGAAAAATTATGTAGAGACTGTGTAGGAAAAGTGATTCACAGTAGTGTGCAGAAAGATGAACTTACAAACACAGGTCCTACCCGCAAATGTGAAGTAGCAATCCTCATACGCAAGTCTCTCCAAGTTACGACATTAAAGTCATGGATTGATCCTGATGGCCGCTATGCATTTGCCAAGTTACGCATATGTGATACTCATATTTGCGAAGGTTCAGTTTATGCTCCAACAGTAACCAAAAAAATCAGTATTCCTCCATTTAAATTGGTTACTAATAGAGATAGGTGTGTCACAGTATCTTATAGGTGGTGTCTGGAATATTGTGAGAGATCCAATCCTAGATAAAACAGGCCCCCTAGATAAAAATAATGCAGTAGACAGGGCATTAATGGATGACATATTAGCAGATAATGGATTAATTGATCATAGGCATCTCTCACATCCATTGTACACTGAATACACCTTCTCTTCTCCAACACATTGTACCCTATCTCATTTGGATTATTTTCTAATATCCCAAAGGTTGATCAAATCCATTCATAAATCTTGCATCCTGGAAGCAGCATTATCTGATCATTCACCGGGTCTCTTAGCTATAGAAGTTAGTATACCTAGACATGGGCGCAAACCCTGGTGCATGAACATACAGACACACATGACCAGTGATGGTAAATCTGAATTACGAAGTTATTTTCAAGAGTATCTCTCCATGAATCAGGGCTCAGTGGCTTCAGGTAAAGTGATATGGGCCGCGGCTAAAGCTATTATTAGAGGCCAATTAATGCGCGAAGCGGCATTGGCTAATAAACGGAATGCTGCACGTCAAAAAGAACTAGAATAGGATAAAATATTGTACACCCACCTATATACCAAGACACCTACTCAGCAAAACTGTAAATCTTTAGAACAAGCTCGAATGGCGTTATATGGACTCTTTACCTCTAAAGCAGAATTTGCCCTCCACAGAATGAAAACAAGGTATTATGAGCAAGGGGAAAAGGCAGGTAGATTATTAGCAGCACAATTAAGACAAAGCGAAGCAGCCATGGCTATTTCAGCCATTAAATCATCTCAAAGTACTATTCTTACTAGGCTACAGGACATAGTGAATGAATTTGCTTCCTTTTACACATCTCCATGCACCCCTGAAGCGCAAATCGATACAGCAGGACTTACCAACTAACTTTCAAAGGTAGATCTCCCTTATCTTTCTGATGAAGGAAGGGATCTTCTTGAGGGAGAGATTACCAGAGGTGAAATTGCACAAGCGATATCTAACTTACCATACCATAAAGCCACTGGAGAAGACGGTTTTCCAGCTGAATTCTATTGCTGGACCGGATCTAATGTGATTGACTCTCTACATGCTGCTTTCCAAGAAGCTGAACGAGATAACTCCTTAGTTCCCCTTTCTAACAAAGCAATAATTGCAGTACTACCTAAATCTGGAAAGGATCCTTTAAATTGTACTAGTTATCGCCCTATCTCACTTTTGAATTGAGATATAAAATATTTGCCAGCATTCTAGCTTCTCATCTTAAGAAGGTATTACCTTCCTTAATCCACTCAATCCATGTGAGATTTGTTCCCGGTAGTTCCTCTAGGAATCACTTACGTATGCTGGCACATACACTATGGTATGCTAGAAATCTCCCACAGGATGCATTAGCCTTATCATTAGATGCTGAAAAGGCTTTTGACCGCATATAATGGGAATATCTCTTCAAAGTACTGGGGCGCTTCTGATTTGGGGATCACTTTATTAAAAAAGTGAACCTCTTATAGATCACCCATCTGCACAAGTAAATTGTGGGCGCTTTTTATCAGAATCATTTCCAATTCAAAGAGGGACTCGTCAGGGATGTCCTTTATCCCCACTTCTCTTTCTTCTGGCAATGGAACCCTTAACAGCCACTATTCGTCAGTCGGATAAAGTCACGGGTATACATCTTCCTATGGCAGAATCCAAAATGTACTTGTAAGCTGATGACATTTTGCTTACTCTTACATATCTCTCTCACTCCCTGCCATCTTTACTCCAAATCATAGACCATTTTTCCTCCTTTTCAGGCTACAAAATAAACTGGGACAAAAGTGAAGCTTCACCCATCTCTGATGGTACCACAAAAGCTGCCATACATGGTTTCCCTTTTCATTGCCAATCTTCATGTCTTAAATACTTAGATATGCTAATAAAAAAAGCTAAGGAATGCATGATTACGGATAAACTCAACCCACTGATCACCCAAATGCAATGTTACTTTGACAAATGGAAAATCTTAAATCTTTTCATGTGGGGCAGAGTTCAAGCTGTTTAAATGGTTACTCTCCCACGTTTTTTATATGCTTTAGGCATGCTTCCTTTTCCTATTCCCTTATTCACTCTGAGACATATAGACTATAAAATAAAAACTTTTATATGGGGTTCAACAAAACCTTGTTTAGCTGTGACAAAGTTGCTGGCTCACCACTCTCATGTAGGATTGAGCCTCCCATCCATTAAACACTATAATCTAGCATTACAGATCTCTCAATTGTCATATATGTTACCGGGAAACTCTGATGTTCCACAATGGGTCCACTTAGAGCGACACCTTTCCTCCTCGGATCCAGATATTTCCGCACTATATGGTACTGAAATTAGCCATCAGAAATGAAAAAATCCAATTCTATCAGCTATGCTCAAATCCTGGCAACGGGCCGACCATGGATTAGCCTTAAATCCAATTATTCATGAAAAGTCACCTATATGGAACAATACCAGCATCCGTATTAATAACAAAATATTATTATGGCCATTATGGAAAATGGCAGGTATTCACACAATAAACCACATTTTTCATAATGGTGATTTTAAATTATTCACACAACTAAGAGAAGAATTCGGTCTTCCAGCACATCAGTCTCTAAAATATATCCAGCTTCAACAATGTTTGGAAAAAAAATTAGAATTATCCTCTTCGATACTCCAAAATTCACAAATAGTATCCTATTTAAATACTTGGGGCAGACACAAAGGAGTAATATCTAGTCTGTACAAATTTTTCACAACACACCTTCATTCTCAACCCTTATCACAGGCATTACAACTCAAATGGCAGACTTGACTTTCCGTCTCTTATACTATTGGGGAATGGGAGGAAATAATGGAAAATTTTGATAAAGGAACTCGTTAAACTAGGCTTAAAGTTTGTCTTTTTAAAATTCTTCATGAATGGCATTTGTTTCCCGCAAAATTACTGAAGGATGGCTCTCTACCGCATGCTAATTGCTGGAGATGTCCTAATACCAATTGTGATTTAACACACATTATATGTGTTTGTCCAATGGTACAATATTTTTGGTTATATGTGGGTAAAACATTACGATCTACAGTGCCATTATACGTACCCCTTAACCCTGCTATTATCCTTCTCCATGATTCACGACTTTCACCAAAACTCTCCAAACCCCAAAGTCGTCTTTTTCATGCTGCATTGGCTACAGCAAAAATATGTATTTTAGATTATTGGAAATCCACATCCCCTCCTACACAAGAAGAATGGTTGACAACGATGATGCACACAGCATCACACGAAAGAGTAATCTATAACCTTCAGAATCAAACTGATATATTTCTCCAGGTTTGGTCACCTTTCCTGAATATGACTAGTGGTATTGATGTTGATGATAATACATCCAGTGCCAACATTCATACTTCCTATTACGATACTGTTCTCTATTCTTTATCCCTCTCCCCCCCCCCCACCCACTCTGGTCATCTTGTTATCTTGTTATCTTAGGTTTTGCATGTTTCTGTTTCTATTTCTCTACATTTATGTTATTACTCTTATTATATTTTATAACATCTCAATTTTCACTTTTAATCTAATATCTTATATTAATATACTTTATTAAGTTTTCATGCAAGAATTGTACTCATATATCCACTATACCTTTGTGATTCATTTTATAATACTTTACCTTTTGTATGAAATAATGTATTAGTTATTACATTTCTGTCTGCTTATATATATATATTTACATTGAATATTTATACATAATAAGTTACAATTTGTTTTGTTTTTCAACCCTTTATACTTATTCTTTCTATTTTTCTTTATTTTATTTACTTTCATTATTTAAATGTTTCATACTTTACTTATTTACTTATTCACTTACTTCATTATTTCTTTATATAGATATTTCATATTTTAACAAATAACATTTATTGCATATGTATTTTCCTTCCTCTTTTATTATATTAAATATATTTATTCAATTATTTGTGAATTGTAAGTTATTATTCATATTACTGTACTAGTGATTACTTTTTTATGGGAAACTGTCCAGTTTATCGTACATTTTTGCATACTCTTTTACTGGTTTCAGGGCAAACGTCTTGCTGAAATTTTCAAAATAAACTAATATGTTGCGTAATCTTTCCACACAAATTATGCCGTCATGTGAAAATGTTATACAAGATACAGGAAAATGCACACTTTGCACATAGCTGAATAAAGCACAGCTACACATGCCACAAGAGGGTTATCTAAAGCAGCAGCAGTTAACCTCCAACAGAGGTATCATAAATTTTTGCAGGGCTAGTGGTGTGGGTTGTTCAGCATCCATAGACAGGGTGGTGGAACGCATGGGTAGCACTGTGCGCCTAGGGTTCCCCTGGTGTAATAGCTGAGTCCAGTAAACCTGATTCCAGTTGGCCATGTTTAACAATACTCTTTGTGCCTGCTCCCAGAATCCCAAGTGGACACAAGCTACAGAAAGTATGTAGACGCTCACTGCACAGTGACAATATAGTAGGTCAGCTGTAGATATCACATCTACCATCCAAGTCACATGCATATGTTTTTGTTCATGATTTCCTTTGAGAGAGTAGTTTTCTGTACACTAAGGTATTATCTAGGAATATGTTTACACAACTGAATTACCTTAACACATTACATATCATTTAAACTCAATGTAATTATGAAATTCCATAAGGATAAAACATGTTTACTCAAGTATAATTTTCAACCTGCTGTCATAGAAAAACAAAATACATAATATATTATTTAGACAACTATTGATTCAATCACCATTAATACAATCTGAAGCAATAGTTGTTTTTGTCCACTGGCCAACTTAAATGCTATATAAACATATCAATATTACAAAGGTGGTGATATTTATAGAACTCTTTCTTCTTATGGTCAGTATGACCTTACTGGAATGGTATTTTGATTTCATTCAACTCTACTTCTATGTTTTGAATGATGACTTCAGGTGCACTGGCCAATGCATGAAGTCATAGACAAATGATCTGAGTAACCATAACAGGTATTGGTAGACACTTCAAGGCAGTAGCTAAAAGTGTCAATGTTACGAAAATAAAAAGCCAATTTTATCCTGACACAGGAGACTGGATCTTGGAATTAATAGTTGTGACAATCTAGGAGAAGTTTATCTACAGGCTTAGGGCCTGATTACGGATTTAGCGGTGTGGGAGTGGACCGCTACACCAGTGCCATACTTCCACACCACCAAACTTGACCGCCTGCCAGATTATGAGTTTTCTCCTGGTCTGGTGTGCGGTGGTTTGGCGGTCCCACAGAGGTGCCGTGCTAAGGTTCCCATGTGATGAGTCTTAGCACTGCATCCCCGTGAGACTGCTAAAGTAAGTTCCTGCACGTCATGGACTGGTACAGTCCATGCCGTGCAGGAACAGGGGTGCATACAGACAGGGTAGCACAACATGTGACCCCTGCATGCACCCCCATGCACAGGTGCAACATGAGGCTCTGTAGGGGCCCCTTAGTTTCCTTACCCCCACCATTCCATGGCAGCCTCACTGCTATGAAAAGTGTGGAGGTCTGAATACTCATAATATGCTTGGGGGTGCCACAGTGGCACGGCCAGCATAGTCCTGCACAGACTGCCTTGGCACCGCCAAGGGATTAAGGATCACTGGTGGTATCAGCGGTCTCATGGGCTTCCAACCGCCCAACTCGGAAATACCAGTGATTTGTCAATTCTTGAGTCCCCGGAGGAATGGAGACATCAGTTGTGCTGCATGCAGAAGAAGTGCTGCGTCGATTCCTTAATGTGAAGAGAACCATTGCATCGAAATACGAAAACGGTTCCTTTCTGCAGGGCGATGCAATGGAAACTTGGGGTCCAGGTGCGATGCGTGATGTAGGGGTACACGAGGTATTATTCAAACAATATTTAAACAATACTGGGAAGCAGGGAGTGTTGGCATGGCAAAGGAAAGTAATGTGCAGGGACTGGTTTGAATCACATTAGTTTTAGCACTAGATATGTTAGAAGTGGGTTTGGGGGTAGTAGGGTTTGTACATGGTGGGGCATTTGGTTAACGCACAGGAGGTAAAAGTGGGGGACCGTTAGTTAATGGGCGATGGCGGGGTTGGATGTGTTTGTTGGGTGTGTTTGTTGGGTCACAGTTTAACATATTGCAGGTTTTTATTTGAATAGTTAGTTGAATAGTTTCTTTTATCTATTCTAGAGAACCCTGACGAAGAGCCTTATGGCTCGAAATGCATTGAGCATGATCTTTTTAACCTACCCCGTTGTATGATTCACCTGGATGTGCCACTGTTTAAAAGCCTGGATGGGCATGCAGTGGGCATGAGAAAAGTGGAATTTTGGTGAAATCTCACTGTCTCCGTAGTGATTTAAAACATGAGAACAATTGAAGAAATAAGACATGATTAAAACATTGGTATCAATTGGTTAAAATGGATTACTCAGGAACAAATGTTTCATTGCTAAGACCTAGGGTTTTAGTGTAAACGAACCTATGGCGCTCTGCTAAACGGTGGTCAATTGGACACTGATCTAATACCTATGGTGCTAACAGGAAAGGGGAGACCCTACCAACCCCTCACTTTGTTTGCATTGGAAAACCAAACACATTTAAAAATTGCAACAATCCTGTGCACACACAAAATCAAAACATAATATGTTTGTTTTCTACACATAGACAAATTTGTTGTAGTTTTTCTTTTTGCTTCTTTAATGCTTGTTGATACAAACAAAAGGCCAGCCGACACGTGTCGGCTGGCCTTGTTGTGTGTGCAAAGGATTGTTGCAACAAATGTTTCATTGTTAGGATATTGGGCACTCCATATGAATCTGCTAGAGGAGCCATTAGCTAACTCCACTGGCTACCAGTTAGACAACGTTGCAGTTTTAAAGCCCTATGTTTGGCCAATAAACCACTGCACGGTTTGGAACCGGTATGCCTCAAGGAGAAGCTCAAATGGTATATCCCAGGGAGGTCTCTTCACTCTGGCACTGCCATGTACTTGTCTGTCCCCCCATTCAGGAGGACCACTTGGGGTGGCAAGAGCTTTTTCAGGACCACTGCAGTGCTCTGGAACAGCCTACTACTGACACAGAAAGCCGCTTCCTCCCTACTCGCCTTCAGAAAGGCCTTAAAGATCTGTCTCTTTTCACAAGATTAGCAGATACCTGATCTTATCAAGAAATCTTTTTACAAACTGCTCTGCACTCAGACCTGCCTCTGACAGCACCAAGATTCCCTCAGACATGAGTTCGCATTTTACAAATTACATTTACATTACATTAACTCCTCTTTTTGTTTGCCTTGGGACTCTGAGCACTTTACCGCTGCTGATCAGTGCTAAAGTGCATGTGCTTCTCTCCTAAAAATGGTAACATTGGTGTATAAACAATTGGCATATTTAGTTTACTTATAAATTCCTTGTGAAGTCATATACCATATACCCAGGGCCTGTAAATGTAATACTACTAGTGGACATGCAGCACTGATTGTGCCACCCACACAAGTAGCCTTTCAAACCTGTGTGAGTAGTTTACTGCCACTTCGACGTGGCATTTAAAACCATTTGTCAAGTCTTCAAGTGCCCTTTTATGACTAAACCATTATTGCTCAATATTTACTGAGGTGTTCAGTTTCTTTGTGTTAGTGATGAACGAGTGGGTTTGTCATGTGGTGCACATTAACCACGCTCAGTTTAACCATGCTCATGTATTCTTTTGTTGTCTTCTGGTGTTGGTACAACCTTCGGTACTCACACCCTCGTTGTGTGTTTAACCTCTTCTCCTTACTATTGCGAAGAAGGTTATATGTGTGTGTGTTTGGTGTTCTGTTATTCTTTTACTCCTCTACTCGCTTTTCTCTCTTCCTCATTGCTTCTGTTAAGGGGAAAGGTGTGTTGCATCCTGCTTTCCCTCCTCTTTGTCCTTTCTCAGTGTCTTGTTCTCTGCTGCTCAGCCAGTTTCTGTGATGTCATGTATTGTTCTATCTGTGTAAGTTTATGTGGATCAGTCAGTTATCTTAGAGTGTGAGCAGCAGGGCAGCTGCTCCCGGTGGGGTCTTTACTGGAGCCGTTACTGGATTACTACCCTATCTATATGCTGTAGCTGATTACTTGATTACCAAGAATAAACATACATCTGGACACAGCAACGGAAGAGTCATCATTATTTTATGAAACCTTACAATCTCCAAAATACCTTCCGCTTACAATATGCATATCAATCCCTTTGCATTCTTTTCCCATTACTAGGCAGAGCAAGAAGCAGCACAGATAAGACAATAATTGTATATTTATAAGCCCAGGTCTTTCTTTGTATCTGATGACAAACAGGGCAGTGTGAAACTGACTTGCAATAAAACATACAAACGCAAATAATATTTCCATCCATGCACATACTTGACATCGGGCAGGCTTGACTAATTAAAGGAGTAGTTTTAGTACTGAGAAATCGTTTAGGCAGTCTGATAAAATAATGAATATTCACCTAGAAGGGCACAAGGACAGGGTGCAAAGAAGGGAGTCAGAAGCATAAAAGAAGGAAGGAAGGAGTAAAAACAAAACAAAACAAAAAAAATACAAATAAGGAAATAAATAAAATAAAAGCAATTGTCTTAATGAGCACAGGAAAAAACCACCATCCCAGTACTTTGGACGGAGGAATCAAAATAGAAAATATTGATAACCACTGACCTTTACACTTATTAAAGACTTTGGAAAACCCTGAACCCCCTCCTCACCCGCAGAATTCGCCTCAAATAAAACGTGAAAGCCAGAAAGCCTAATTATACTGAAACTTTTGATTTCTCGAGGAAAATGTATGTGTCCTCTTTCCGCCACCACATCTGACATTTGTCTGACTTCCCTTCCCCAATCTCCCATTTCAACTGTGCATTTTGCTAGTAGATATGCTACTTTGGACTTATCAAGCCAAACGACACCACTTTTATAAAAGAAAATAAATAGCCAGAAAACAAACTGTTGAAAAACATTATGGACAATATTTTTACTGATGCTGTAATTCTGGTAAACATTGCACATCATTCTTAATACTACACATACATAACAATAGTATACACTTCTTAACCTCTAATGCAACGCCAAGGGGCTGCTATGCCTAGTCTACCTGACGTTTATATCCTTTAATTTTAAACCTAATCAAATTTGATGCGATAATATTGCTTTGAATCCAGTTGCACAAGGAGTATACACTCTTGGTATTGCAATCCTACTGCAAATCCAAAATATCTGCATCATTAAAATATCATTAGTTGGAACCAAGCTACGCCCTGCTGATGAGCCATAACTAGGACAAAACTGGAGCTGCATGCTTGTGTGCTGGTTCAGGGAGGACCTTGCTTGGCAGGTCAGGCTGAACTGTTCACACTGGAGCAGGATAAAGACTGATTTGCATATGGCTGGGTCCAAACTTAGGTGGCATGGTGTGCAAAATAACAATTGTCTGGAATGCGGCTCCAAGTAATAACCAGTGGCTGAATTTAATTCAAGCATCCCATCCATCAGTCTTTTGTATATTTTAGCAGGTCTGTAATCAGAAATATGTGTTCTATAGTCAGACACCCTTTACCCTGAATGTAAAGAGTAAATGTATCCCAAATACTTTCTCTAGATTTAGAAATGTAGTCACTTTTGCGATGTTTGAATAAGGCTGAGGGCAACACATCCTGGAACAACTTCATAGGTCTCTCTTTGAATATAATTACTGTTTTCCTGATGAAAGACACTATAGGCTCCATAACAAGTAGAACAAACACTGTGTGGAGTAATATTTAAGCAGCAATACTGGTCAAGTCATGAATAAATAGGAGTATTGAGTTGTGAAAAATGCTAATAAAAAGCAGCACTGTGGGGTCTCCTACACTAAGCTCTGAACCTAGGCAGGAAAGTTTTTAAACTGGCAACTTTTCAAAACTGCATTTTGAATAAAATCTTGGTGTCAGGAGCATAACAAACGCCCCCGCAGGCCCCACGGTAGGGGGGGGCGCTCTCCTCAGTTAATGAAGGGGGCCCGCCCCCCCTCAGCTCTTCTGAGAGCTGTGAGAGAGGCTTGCCTCGAAAGCAGGTGCAGGCTGCAGCCTGCTCTGAGCCCCTCGCCCCCCCTCCCTCTGACTGAAGAGCAGCAAAGTATCAACATTGTTTCTCTTCAGTCAGGGCCAGAGGCAGGCCCGGTACAAGGGTGGGGGCCCCAGAGACAGCAGTCTCCACTGCTCCTCGGAGGCAGCACAGAGCAGGGACCCTGACAAGGAGGGGTGGCTGGGGGCCCCAGAGAGCAGGAGGCAGCACAGAGCAGGGACCCTGACAAGGAGAGAGGGGGGTAGGGGCCACAGAGAGCAGGGGGCAGCACAGAGCAGGGACCCTGACAAGGAGAGGGGGGCTGGTGGCCCCAGTGAGCAGGAGGCAGCACAGAGCAGGGACCCTGACAAGGAGAGGGGGGCTGGTGGCCCCAGTGAGCAGGAGGCAGCACAGAGCAGGGACCCTGACAAGGAGAGGGGGGGTGGGGGCCCAGAGAAAAGGAGGCAGAAGAGAGCACTACTCAGGACCCTGACAAGGAGAGGGGGGCTGGGGGCCCCAGAGAGCAGGAGGCAGCACAGAACACTGCTCGGGACCCTGACAAGGACGGGGGCTCCAGAGAGAGAGGAGGCAGCACTGAGCACTGCTCGGGACCCTGACAAGGACCGGGGCTGAGGGCCCCATAGAGAGAGGAGGCAGCACAGAGCACTGCTCAGGACCCTGACAAGGACGGGTGTGGGGGCCCCAGAGAGAGAGCAGGAGGCAGCACAGAGCACTGCTTGGGACCCTGACAAGGATGGGAGTGGGAGCCCCCAGAGAGAGCATTCTCCAGGGCAAAGCTCATATGAGAAGAGATGAGGCAGCAAAATGGTGCCCTCATGTAAGCACTCTTGTTAGAAGCACCATGTTGGCGTCCGCAGGGGGTAGGCAAGGGGGGGCGAGAAGGGTGCAAGGCAGAGGGGAGAAGGGTGCAAGGCAGAGAGGAGATGGGTGCAAGGCGGAGAGGAGATGGGTGCAAGAGAGAGTGAGAGAGAGTGGAGAGAGAGAGGGTGGAGAGAGAGAGAGTGGAGAGAGAGAGTGGAGAGTGGAGAGAGTAAAGAGACAGTGGAGAGAGAAAAGAGACAGTGGAGAGAGAGAGTAGAGAGAGAGAGATAGGAGAGACACTGGAGAGAGTGAGTGGAGAGAGAGAGAGTGGAGAGAGAGAGAGTAGAGAGAGAGATAGGGGAGAGAGAGAGAGAGTGGAGAGAGAGAGTGGAGAGAGAGAGAGTGGAGAGAGAGAGTGGAGAGAGGGGAGAAAGTGGAGAGTGTGGAGAGAGAGTGGAGAGAGTGGAGAGAGAGAATGGGGAGTGTGGAGAGAGAGTGGAGAGAGAGTGGAGAGAGAGAGTGGGGAGAGGGTAGAGACAGTGGAGAGACAGTGGAAAGAGAGACAGTGGAGAGAGAGTGGAGAGAGAGAGAGTGGAGGGAGAGAGAGAGTGGGGAGAGAATAGATACAGTGAAGAGAGAGACAGTGGAGGGAGAGACAGTGGAGAGAGAGTGGAGAGAGAGAGGGGCGAGAGAGAGAGTGGAGAGAGAGTGGCGAGAGAGAGAGTGGAGAGAGAGAGAGTGGAGAGAGAGAGAGTGGAGAGAGAGAGAGTGGAGAGAGAGAGAGAGTGGAGAGAGGGAGAGTGGAGAAAGAGAGAGTAGGGAGAGAGAGTAGAGAGAGTAGAGAGAGTGGAGAGAGAGTGGAGAGAGTAGAGAGAGTGGAGTGAGTGTAGAGAGAGAGAAAGGAGAGTAGAGAGAGGGAAGGGAGAGAGAGAGAGAGGAGAGGGAGTGGAGGGAGAGTGGAGAGTGGAGGGAGACAGTGGAGAGAGAGTGGAGAGAGATTAGAGAGAGAGTAGAGAGAGTGAGAGAGAGTAGAGAGAGTGGAGAGAGAGAGAGTGGAGAGAGAGAGTGGAGAGAGAGTGGAGAGAGAGTAGAGAGACAGTGGAGAGAGAGTAGAGAGAGAGAGATTGGAGAGAGAGTGGAGAGAGTGAGTGGAGAGAGAGAGAGTGGAAAGAGAGAGAGTGGAAAGAGAGAGAGAGAGAGAGAGAAGAGAGAGTGGAGAGAGAGAGAGGAGAGAGTGGAGGGAGTGGGGAGAGAGAGTGAGAGAGTGGAGAGAGTGGAGAGAGAGAGAGTGAGAGAGTCGAGAGAGTAGAGAGGAGAGAGAGTGAAGAGAGTGGAGAGAGAGTGGAGACTGACTGACTCAGAGTCTGAATACAGACTGACGGAGAGACTGACTGGCTGAGAAACTGACAGAGAGAGAGAGATAGAGAGCATGACAGAGAGAGAGAGAGAGAGACCGAATGACTGACTGACAGAGAGAGAGAGAGACAGAGAGAGAGACTGACAGACTGAGAGAGACTGAATGACAGAGAGAGAGAGACTGACTGACTGAGCAAGAGAGGCTAACTCATTGAGAGAGAGAGAGAGAGAGAGAGAGAGAGAGAGAGAGAGAGATAGAGAGAGTGGAGAGAGACAGTGGAGAGAGAGAGTAGAGAGAGAGTGGAGAGAGAGACAGTGGAGAGAGAGTGGAGAGCGAGACTGGAGAGCAAGAGGGGAGAGCGAGAGGGGAGGGCGAGAGTGGATAGAGAGAGTAGAGAGACAGTGGAGAGAGACAGTGGAGAGAGACAGTGAAGCGAGAGAGAGTGGAGAGAGAGAGTGGAATTGGGGTCACAGTGTGTATGAATCTATGCAATGCATCTTAAGATTGCTATTGTCTACTAATAAAAATGTATTATCAAAATGTGCTCTTTGTAGTTACATCTGCTTTTGAAATACTGCATTGTCGCTTTGTCTAATGTTTTAAAACGGAAAACAGAAGGAGCAGTGGATGCACTTTTGTCAAAACTGAACGATGATGTTGTATATCATGACAGTAGTCT
This sequence comes from Lissotriton vulgaris, assembly GCF_964263255.1. NCBI lineage: Eukaryota > Metazoa > Chordata > Amphibia > Caudata > Salamandridae > Lissotriton > Lissotriton vulgaris. The sequence goes on along the minus strand of NC_141695.1, from coordinate 1,296,367,028 downwards.
GCATCAGGAAACCCACCTAAAATTGGGGAAACTTCCCCGGCGTACTGATGGCAGGGACCCTGTAATGAATGGACCACCACCTATGATAACCTGCGGGCAGACTAAGCCCAACCTTTAACTCCACCATCAGAGTTGCTTATAACGGCTGTATTGGTGACAGTGGCGTAACAATCGCCCCGCATCCCCTGCAGTATGGCGGGTCGCTGGCCTGAGAGCTCTAGACTGGCACGGAGGATGGGATGGGGGCCCCCTCCATGTAGTTTGCAGGGGGGCCCCCTCAAGTTTTGTTACACCACTGCTTGGTGTGACTTGGTTTAGTGATACTACAACGCTGACGCTGCACAGATAAAGAAAATCAGATGACCCCATAGCTCTTAACTGACTCCATGTCACAAGGGTGAGTTGCATTCAGGGCCGGACTGAGAACCAAAACCGGCCCTGGCAAAGTGCTCGGCCGGCCCCCTGGGGGTGCGACCGAGCTCTTTGCTGGGGCCAGTTTTCAGACGATTTTGTTATGCTATGCTGCAAAAACGGCCCTGTAACAAAAACGGCCCCCAGGGCCCAAAACCAGCCCCCACCCTTGCGGCGCACTGGGGGATTGCCCGGTGCCCGCAACGGCCAGTCTGGGCCTGGTTGCATTCAGAAGTATTTGACATGAATGGGCAAGAATGCTGTTCATGTAGTTTGATATTTCCATAAGAAATAATTCACACCATGCACACTAATGGAGACCTAAAAAAAAGAACTGCTTGGAAGTCACTTTAGAATATGGGGCCAATTGACAACTATGTAATTAAGCAGACGGTATTGTGGGCAGTACAAATGGTAGTAATTTGCTAGCAACAGAACCAGGATTCCTGCTTCTCTACATTTTAGAAACTCTGTTAGATGTCTCTGTATGCTGTCGCTAGCCATATGTTAAAAAGCACGGTGGGCTTGGGTGCATATCTTCGAGGAGCTCATACTCTTATTGAAGGAAAACAATCTATGCCTTCAATCACTAGCAATATATGGCATTCTTTGGATAATTATATGGATATGTCTACTCGGGGTTTGGGAGCTCAACATCCTTTTGGGTTTCTCTCTTGATTTTCTCATCATTTGTGTGGCAGATGTCCCATTGCATCCTTCTACCCACCAATATAATTTCCTCCTCCTTTCCTACTCTTTCTCTTTCCCTTCTTATTTAATTCCCCTTGCTGATATTCTCTATTTACTATGCGATACACATTTTACCAAAGATGGCTTTACTGCGCTATATGGTGATCCTTCACTTGATCCCTCTTCCTTGGTATGATATTTACTATTTGATGATTTTGAAACACCTGCTCTGTCATGACATGTATATGGTCATCTTTATATGATGAATTTTCTACCTTTATCATCCTAGGTTTAGGTACTGTTTGTAATGTAACTCTTTTTATCTTTTTACCTTTTTATATTTATGCATCAGTTTTTGGTATTTATGTATTGCTTTGAAACTGTATATTTCTTTATCCAAATACAATGAAATATTTGAACATACATGTTGTTGTTTTTTTAAAGCACAGTTCCTTCCAAACACACCCAGTAGCATACTGCTGCATTGATTTGTTTAGGCATGGTCAACCGATGCCCCAGAGCATAATGCATCAGTTTTTTTCTACATGGACACCCTACGCATCTCCTGTGGTATATTGCTGCGCTGGTTGCATTTATTTTCCACAGAATATTTATTAATTCCTAGTGAGGGTAAACAGTTCAGCCAATGGGCGTAGTGAAGAGGTCCTAGCCTCCTGATAGCAAGGGGGTTTGCCAGGCCCCTTGAAACTGCTCCATGGTGGTACCAACCAGCTGCAGTGAATGAGTCCGTGGACCTGCAGCCGCTGCAGTGGCACACTCAGATCGTAGCGCTGCCAATGTTCCTTTGCGGAGTCACTTTTGTGATTTCATAGACTAATGGACTGGTTTTAAGACTACAGTGCTGCTTAACCCCGTTAGTCATGCCAACGACACATGCGACATTACACTGCTGCTTTTTATTATTTCCCATTCCAATATGGCAGAGTCTAATCTTGGAGCGGTCATTAAAAAACAATCATTTAAATGCAAAAGCTCCGTTTGAAAAGTCTCAGTGTTGCTTCAACATCCTATGATTCTGGGCAAATCACTTTTTCTTTCTGCTTTAAAAAAAATTTATGTGATCCAACGTAAAGTAACTGGTGCTCATGTAAAGCGCCTGAAAACATTCCAGGGAGGTCAAGTACAAGCTATTTAAAAATGCCACAAAAAGAATAAATAGGATCTTAATCACAGCGCAGTTACAATTTAATATACAAAAGATTGTCCTCATAGTGACAGCAGATGTGCGCTGACTGTAGGCTCAACCTTAAAAAGAACACAAATGTAATGTAAATGAAGCTCCTGTTAAGCAACCGGCTTGGGACCTTGGGAAGCAGTGATGCATTCAATGACAGAGTACAGGCTGGGTGGTTCAATTCCTTTTCATTCATTTCATAAAACTTTATTTGGGTAACTTGGTACCCATAAAAGCACAATATCATTAAAATAACAGTCAAAGAGTTTTGAAGACACATGGCAATATACAAATTCACAATAATATAACCACAATAAATTAATTACAGGATAGAAATAACTTCATTGGTATTAAATAGATTAAAAAGAAATAAATCACTGATATAGGAACATTGTATCAACCTTCAGTTATACAGTATAACAATCTCAAGGATCAGGCATCGATTTCCGTGCTCTAGCGGAAGTTCTAAGAAATGTACTTGTGCGAAAAATAAACTCTTCATCAACCAATGATACTATGCACGAGTACACCTTCTCCAGACTAATAGGCCCTCTCTTTTTAAAAAATGGGATTAAAAGCCACTTTGAATATTTTATATAGTATTTACAAAAAAATAAAAAATGTAATATTGGTTGACCACTCTTTCCATCACAGGGACATGGAATATGATTAAGATTGGAGTGGTAACCAAAAGGAAAACATAGTGCAAATCAGACAGTTCCTGCTTCTAGGCGGAATAATAAGCTCCTTTCCCAATGACTCATGGGTAAGGTTAGATATATTGGTAAGGGATGATAATACTGTTCGATGGTCATATAACTAAGAACAGTAGATTTCTTAGATTCCAGATTTGTCCTTTCTGTGTTATATAGAGAGTAAAAAGCATCTCTCAAATCCTTTTTAGACACAGTTTCAGCTAAGATTGGGTCTAAGAAAATACATTCCTTATTAACACTACGCAAACTTTTTTGCACAGCGTTCAGCCAAGGGATATTCATCCCTTTCTCGCACATGAGACAATCATTGATAATATCTCTGGTAAGGGAAGCAGCCTGGTTCTCCCATATTGATAACCAGAAAAGAGCAGGTCTGGCATGTATAAAGTCAGATATAAAATTAAGATTGAGTTCTCTATGGTAAATGTATTGTGGGGTCGAAATTAGGATACCCAGCAGTTTCCTGCACAACCTATTTTTTTCCAGCTGGATACGAGAATTCTTTACAGCGCCCCACATTTCAGCCCCATACGTAGCCACAGGGATGCACTGTAGTTTATACATTTTTTGGATAGCTAAGATAGCTCCAGTAGTCCTAGGGCGAGGAAGGCTGAGGATTGAGTTGGTGACCTTTGAGAACTTGCTCCTGGAGTGAGCAAAATGCTCAGTCCAGGAGCCGTTTGCAGCAAAGACCAACCCAAGGTATGAAAATATGCAAGTACGTGTCAATTTCTGGCAACCTACTGCAATTGAGCTCAGCTCTCGCTTCCCATGCTGCAGGACATTAAAAACAATTTTTTTAAATTAACACACAGGTCCAAGCCATCCATGGGCCTTACAAAAGTTTGGACTAGAATACGCAGAGAATTTGGAGTGCGGCCTATAAGAACCGCATTATCTGCGCATAGTAGCACAGGAATTGGTTTACCATTAATTAAGGGGACATCATGACTTACAGTTTTCAATGAGCTATTCAGCCCATTGATATATATATAATAAAAAGAAGGGGGGCCAGGACACAACCCTGTCTCACCCCCCCTTCCTACTTTAAGAGGACCCAATGCCTCTCCACCCATTCCAATCCTCACCTGCGCCTGAAGATCTTTGTGGAGGTACGCTAAAAAGTGTACCAATGGCTCATCCAGGCCATATGCCAAAAGGATTGTCCACAGCTTTGACCTATTAACAAGGTCAAATGCTGAGGACAAATCCATAAATGCCAGGTAGACTGTAGACTTCCTTGCAATGGTGTATTTTCCTATATTCAGATTAAGATTAAGGCATTGCTCTGTGGTACCCACCTTGCTACGGAATCCTAACAGGCATGGCTCTAAAATATCATTCTCTGGTGTCCAAGTTAATATTTTATTATAAAGAACTCTCCCCAATATTTTTTATGTATTTTCAATAAATGATATTGGTCTATAGTTACTAGGTTCGGACCTGTCTCCTTTTTTAAAAATTTGAACTATAATACTCTTAGCCCATGTTTCAGGTAAAGTGGCATGAATTAAACTATTAAAGACATTCAAAAGTAATGGGGCCCAAAAGTCTGGTTTCCATTTGATTAAATCGATAAGCAGCCCATCTGGACCAGGTGCCGTATTCCCTATACTCTGATTAATAGCTTCTTCCTCTTCAGAGATAGTTAGCTCAATGGTAACCAGTGGGCCGGACTCCTAATAGTCTGTCTCTGGTTGGGGGCTTGCATACATTTTTGAAAAATTATTTTCCCAAGCTTCACTGGAGATTTTACAACTAATAGGTGTTAATAGCTGGCCCGTAGATCTGAGGTCCTTTACAGCATACCAAAAAGTACTGCCTTTTTTATACTAGCAGCCTCAGAAAGGATTTTCCAGCTTTCGGTAAGGAGAGCTTTCTTCCTATTCAAGATCGCTGTATTATATTCTCTCCTTACCAACTGAATGTCTGTTCTACATCTTGGGTTAGAAGACAACATCTTACGAAGGTTCCTGTTGGCAAATGTACAATCTCTATCAAACCATCTGGGAGTATTTCCTGCAAAGGATGCAGGTTTAGACAATAGAGTTTTTGTGGCTTGACAAAGTTTTGAAAAATCATGAATGACCTCAGCATGTATTGGTTGCAATGAGAGGCAGGAATTTACAAGATGCATAATACCCTAAGTAATTTTTTAAACACTTCACCACTGTCAACACCCTTCCATACTAGTCTTAGATTATGAGTTGAAGGTGTGAGATTTGTGGCCCTGTGTTCTAAAAGGAACACAGGTCCAGGGGCTAAGCTTAGCACTATTTTAATGGGGTTGTGGTCCCCATGGTACATGGCAATGACCTCTGCGGCCTTTATCTGATCTTCAAGAGAGGGGAAGATAAAAACAAAATCAATAGTTGAACAACATCCCCTTCCCCTGAAGGTTGGCGGTTTCTGCTTGGTTACCTTAGTGCCTCCAACCAAATCCATACCATTAGCCAGACTATGTGATCTTAGGAACATTGCTAGCTCTATGCCCCTATGACAAGAGGGTTCAGAATTACTTATCCCTGCAACACACTCCATATTAGTGAGCTTGGCGTTAAAATCACCCCCCAACACAATCCCTGTGGGTCCCTCCATATTAAACTCAGTATCTAAATTTAAAATAAAATTTAAAAAAAACAATGAAATTCCTATTAGGAACAGACTAAAAATCATTATTGTAAAAATGTACCAGGCGAAAACAAATTCTTCTTTTAAAAAACACAACTTGGTAATTTTGGCTATTTGTAGGGAGAACATTGAAGCTTCCTCCAGTAGCCACATTGATCCTAATCAGTAGACCCCCCCGATGGTCTGCCCCTTTTGGGATTTGGGGCTACTACACTAAAACAATGGAACCCTTCAATGTATAGATCTTCAGTAGCCCAGGTCTCCTGAAACATGACTATGTCATGTTCCTTTATGATGCGAAGCCAATCCTGATTATCAATTCAGTTTAAAGCACCAGACGCTGTAAAATTCCACATGTGGTAAAATTGCATAGGTGGTCTCAGCATCGGCTCAACATCCTGTGATTATGAGTAAATCACTTGATTGCCCTATGCTTAAACAAAAAAATGAATGTAACATTGTAAAAGTATCTCTGTGCCTAAAATAAATGCATGTAACGTAACAGGAGCTCATGTTACACTCTTCAATACCTTCGGGTCGAGTTCGCACTAGACAGGAAAGGAGCTCCAGGCACAAAGGGGAGGGGGGGAAGATATAGTACCTTAATCATAGCACCAGCAGTGGATGGTCACTACGTTTAATTAATTTGGACTTCATCCATGCTCCACTGAAGGAACGGAACTGACGCAATGGCCTGGGCTCGATTGAAAGGCTGCATAGAAAAGTATAAATGGAGCGGACCAATGGTAAGTAAGGGCGGACTCCAAGCCCTTTCACGATATACAATAAGCCTCGTAGCAACAGCGTATGCGCGCTGTTAGGCAAGACCTAAAAGACGACAATGGAGTATCTCTGTATTCTTTCTAGTGAGTACAGTTCTTTGACTACCAACAGCATGTCAACTCTAATAATCTTGGGCACCAAGATGAACAAATATTTTTGAAAGTGGGACTCAATCAGAAAAATAAAGAAAATTGAATTTTTTTTAAATTGCTCACAGTACTTGTAATTACTCACGTAATCTGTGATTTTTTAAAATAAAAATGACATTGTTAACTCTGAAAATGAAAGAAACAGAGTAAAGTGCCAAGCCCCAGTGACAGCCTCATGATAGAGCAGTCACCAGGAGTGGAAAACTTAGGAGCGCACTTACTCAGAAAAGGGAGCAGGCACCCAAAATTATTTAGGCTTAGGTGAACAGGCTTAATAATTAGACAGCTGTAGAAATGCAATTTAAAGAGAGAAAATTAGACAGGAAATAGTCCAGCAATTGCGGAAGAAGAAGGAATCTTGCATCCGTGCTGTGAGTAAGTTACCTGAAGACTGCTGAAATCAGCATTGAAGGAAGTGACTCGATTGGGGTCACCCGGGTCACTCACGACCACCTCTTTTCCTTCCCAATACATTAGGAGTTGAGAAGACAGTAGAGAATACAAACCAAACAAATTTATTAGAAGTGCGCTGCAGCAGAGTCCAGTCTGAACAACCTCATAGGACAGCTGCCCAGGGACTGACCCCCGTCTACACGTTAACAAAAAATATACATTTCCAACACCTCTAAAGTCCAGCCCAAACTGGAATTTTCCAGCTCAGGCCATGGTGAACAAAGAAGGCAAACAAGGATGAGCCATGGCACAGGGCTGGGTACATGCTATCTCGCCCCCAAGGCCATTTGGCCAGTGCCTACCATTCTAAGATGTGGGAGCGAGCCTATCTAACAGAAAGGTATGCAACAATAGTCAATATATTCATTAGTGCACCAAAGCTTCAACCTTGAGACGTACAAGCTGGAGGCACAGGGGCAGCCTTTCTGCTGAGGCGAGCATTATGAGACAGAAGCTCGATCTTAGTTACGAACAAGATGGGGCCAATAAATACGACCCAGTGACTGCTAACTTAACACGGAATAGAGTTTGAGCATAGCAAAGGTAGCATTTTGATTCTGTGCATTACGGAAATAACATTTCAAATGTAACAGACCCTCGTTTTAGCATTCATGCTAAGCTTTATTGGTGCCATCAGATAAGGGTCTTTACAATTCTAAAATGGGGAGAAAGGAAATATTCACACATAGACTACCATTACTAACATATGGACTGTGCATTCGAGCTAATACTGTAGAATGCTAACATATATAATCAATATTCGGATATTCCTTCATCAATATTTAGCAAATCCTAAATACCCTGCATCATCATAGCCTTTGCATTAGAATTACCCCTCAGGGTCGTTAAACGTATCTTGAACATTGATACACAGCAGGCACAACAGGCAGGGACTGTATGTCAAAGCAAAATTCCCTTTGGATTATTCAGTGAGAAGACAACAATTCTTACAAGCTACCAAACAAATATCAATCATACATCAAGACCTAACAGTTGGAGCAATGCAGTACATAACAAAACAATTCTGTCAAAACTAATAAATTCAGTGTGCACAGTTTATTCAAATATATAAAACACCAATTAAAAACAGAATCTGAAAGGGAGGAGTGCAATATACATTTGCAAAGGATTATTCTAACTGTTGTGGAATCTTTACCTTTATTTTGCACCTCCCTTATTAGCATTAGGAACTGTTTAGGTTTAGATACTGTATATGAAGTGTTCCGTTTTTATTGTCTGTGTTCCCAAAATTTTAAAATTTAAATTTCTTACATTTTAACATTTATCTGTTTTTAATTGGTGTTTTATATATTTGAATAAACTGTGCACACTGAATTTATTAGTTTTGACAGAATTGTTTTGTTATGTACTGCATTGCTCCAACTGTTAGGTCTTGATGTATGATTGATATTTGTTTGGTAGCTTGTAAGAATTGTTGTCTTCTCACTGAATAATCCAAAGGGAATTTTGGTTTGACATACAGTCAGTTCTGGTACCCTATCCCTTTGGTGCTGGGGTCTCTCTCTCTTTTATTAGAAACAGGCAGGGAGCCAGTGTAAACAGTACACAGACAGCATGTATGGATGATACCTGCTATGGCAAGTGAGAATCTTGCATCCCCAAGTAATGAACAGGCCCCAGAACCATCCCTTGAATCGCCATGTACCATTCTCCTGGTGTATCTCCAAGACTATTTTATGCAATTTCTGTATGGTAGCATACACAGTGGGGGCATTGTCAGGGATATACACACAACAGCTACTGACGATGAAGCGACAGGCCCCACCCCGGTCAGCTAGGATAACATATAAAGCCATACAATTTTGGAGGGCAACAAGTCTCGTAGCCTGGACATCCACTGTGATATTTGTCAATATTCCTACAGTCATATTAATGACTCCTTCCACCACCCTAGTGAGCCGTCTAATATTAAGGCCAATAGCCATGGGGCCTCAGAATGGTATGATGCCTTTCATTGTGTCGGTGAAGTGCTGCAAGGTGGTGTCTGTCTGATCTATGTCATCAGTGATAATCATTCTCTTAAACCGGGGTACATGGACATCTCTACGATGTAGACAATGGTCCTTATGGTAATTTGGAGGGGCTATATACACAGGTGGCAGGAGGTAAGCAAGGTAACACCTTCCTGACCAACCTTCAGGAAGCCAAACATAAGCGTGGGCTCCACAAACAAAATAAACATTAGGTGGCGGGATCAGGGGTGGACTTTTTGTTACTCACAAAATATAAGTAGTGTTGCATCTGTTCTGCCCCACCTCTATCACTCCAACCCCCTGGATACAAAAAGGTGCCATGACATTCACCACTAACAAGGGTATCAGGTTATTTTCAGTAACGTTGCGGGTCTGAAAGGACTGGTAGTATTCGGATGCGTTGAACTGTAGGAAACTGTCCTTCTCCACCTTAGACCAATTTCCTCTTCTTACCCCCTTGAATGCTTGCATGCAAGAGCTCAAGAACAACCTGCCAAATGGCTCTCGGCCTGTGGGAGCATCAGGGTGAACTCTATGCTGGAAACGTACATTCTGTGTCAGGGTACGAGAACTAGTACTTTTTCGTTCCAATGTGTCAGTCTAGTGAAATGCAAACCACCCCTCACAACTACTAACATATGACAAGGGCTGGGATAGCAAATTCTCACTTCCATGAGTTACAACCCACATACCAAACATTTTGTCTGATTATAAGCAGTGTAAGTTTGATGCAAGGTCTGAATAAACAGATTGTTTTTATAGGACTTGCTGTGCTCCTCCTTTTGAGGTGCCAGAGTACCAAAGATATGTTCAGGGGGAACAGGGGTAGTACCAATCAAAGTATGCCAGGATATTTGTCCTCGAGAAAGTACGTTACCCCAAGCACCAATATTAAAGAATTCAGAATAATTGCTTTGAACACAACTTTGCTTTTCACAGACCAGGAGGCCCAAAGAGGCCCATCCCGCTCAGGATGCTGAGCTGCGAAAGGCTGCTCTTCCTCCTTGATGGGGCGGCCAAAGGGATACATTTTTGTAAGACAGCAGACAAGACTTACACTTGGAGCCAAGCTGGAATAAAAGCAAGAAATTAAGACAATATATTATTCATTAAAAGAAGGTGCTTTTGAACACCGGCGGTGGAGCTGTTCGTCTAGCTCGATCCAGAACCCATGTTACACCTTCTCCTCGGAAACACAGTTCACTTGCTCTGTTCGTGACTGTCCGAATAATGCAGCAATCCCCCTGTCCCTAAGCTATCGTTGGTACCATGGGCAGGGTACATGCACCCTATTCTTCAGCAATGCAGTCCATCCCTAAAAATCTGACTTTCCCTTTGGTGCACTGTTACTCTTACGGGGGCGCAAATTGAACCTCGACACTCCAGGCACAGCGGGATCAGAGAACAAGGGGTCAGCCTCAAGGCGACCAAGGGGCAAAAGGTCAGACTCGGGCTGATCGGTGTATTGGGGCTCAGCTGGATGTGACTCATTCATAGGTGGTCCAACAGGCTGGGGGCTCCTGGATGGCCTTTATTTCAGGTGGCACCGCCTCATTCAGTACTGCATGACTCCCCTCCTCCGTCTGTGCCCACGCGAGCCGGGCGTCCGAGAAGGGAATGAACCGTGGCAACTGCTCCATCTCACAGTCCCCAATCCCATCCTGACCCACTGGTCATAGGGCAGTGGAAGGGGCAACCTCTTGCAAAGGGGACTGTGTATCTAGTTCTTCAGACCATCGACTTTCAACCGCTGTCCTGGTGGCCAGAAGGACCTGGAGAGGTCCCTTCCAGCGTGGCTCCAAGCTGCTCTTCCGTTGAAATTGCGGACTAAAATCCAACCACCTGGCCGTATCTTGTGGCCCGGAACTGTGGATGTTGCCGTAACGTCTCAGCGATCTGTTGGTAAATAGAACGCACATTTTTAGTCAACTCGTAAAGGTAATCTATAAGAAGGGGGTACTCTATGTCGAAGAACCTATGTGGTTGCGGTACACCCCAGACATTTGCCGGGCATCTAACACAACCTCAATGGGGACAATTCGGTTCTAGAGTGAGCAGTGACTCTCATAGACATTAGGGCTAGGGGTAAATCATCGGGCCACTGCAATCCTGTGCTCTCTTTGATCTTGGCCATTTTCAGCTTGAGAGTACCATTGTACTTCTCAACCAGGCCTGCTTATTGAGGGTGGTTTGCTGCATGGAACTTTTGCCTAATGTGCAACCCGTCGCACACCAACTGGATGACCTTGGCATTGAAGTGGCTGCCATTGTCACTCCAAATCAAACAGGGAAAACCAAAATGAGGGAAGAACTATTTCAAGAGCACCTTCGCTGTCGCCATGGCAGTGTTTTCTATAGTGGGGTAAGCCTCAATCCATTTACTGAATGCACAACCACCAACACATATTTCAAGTTATTGACCTGTTCCATTTTGATGTAATCCATCTGGAGAACATCGAAAGGAAAGGAAGGTGGTGCAAAACTGCCAACAGGAGTGGGATAGCCTTCCCAGGATTGTGCATCAAGCAGACCATGCAGTACTTCACCAGGTGAGCTGCAACTTTGGGTATATTGTCATTCCGCCTAACAGGATCTAGCAGCTTGCAAATCCCCTTCGCACTAATGTGTGCTTGCCCGTGCGCCATGGTAACCACAGGGAGAACATATGCATCCGGTAGCATCCACCTTTGCTTTCTGGATTTGTCTGTCCAACACCCATCCTCATCCAAATTATCCATGCTCTGCTGCCATATTGCTAACTCCTCAATTGTTGCCTCAGCCTGGATTTCTTTTATGTTCTCCAGGAAATCCTCAAACATCCCATTTTCAGGCACCCATCTAGCTGGACCTGCCAAAAACATCCTCTTCATTTTAGTCTGTGCTGTCTCCTTTGCTGTCTGATCCACAAATGCTTTTCCCCTCCCAACATCATCAGTTATTGCCTTATGAGCACTGCACTTCACTATTGCTAGTCTCTTAGGGAGTGCCAGGGCTGACAAAAGTCTGTATATTAGTGGGCCGTTCTGTATTCTCATTCCATGGGATGTAAGGAACCCCCTCTCCGCCCAGAGCCGCCCACAATTATGAGCCACGCCGAACGCATATTGGCTGTCAGTATATATATTGAGAGCCAGTGCCTCACACAACTCTCAGGCACGAAGAAGGGCCGCTAACTCTGTAGCTTGTGCTTGGTAGGCAACTTGTAATGTCTCGACTACAGTGCGTAAGGTGGTGATAGCATAGGCTGCTGTTATTGTGCCATCTGGTAATTTAAAACACGAGCCATCGGCATATAGCTATACTTGGGGTTCAGATAGGGAAACTTCAGTCAGGTCTGCCCGTCCCTTCGTCTCTTCCTCCTTATGGAAGATGCAATCATGCATGTTCATCTCACTCTCAGAAGGGAGGGGTAGTAACGTGGCTGGGTTCAGGGTGGCACATCTTTTAATGGTGACATGTGGTGCAAACAGGCTCAGCTCATAGCCAGTCAGACGTGCACTGGTAAGGTGCTGCATCTTCGTTCTGTTCAAAAGTGTGTCCACAGCATGCAGGACCATGACTGTGAGATCAGTATCAAGGACGAGCCCTGACGATTGTTGGATAGAAATGGCCACTGCCACGACCAGTCTTAGACAGCTCGGTAGGGCTCTGGCGACATTGTCAAGCAGTGCAGAGAAGTAGGCACACAGCCTTTGCTTAACTCCAAAGGCCTGTGTTAAGACAGAGAGTGCGCAGCCAGCCATTTTGTGTACATACAACACAAACAGCTTCTGATAGTCTGGAGTGCCAAGCACAGGTGCAGAACAGAGCGCTATTTTTAGTTGCTCAAAAGCATGCTGACAATCATGCGTCCAGGGCAGGAGTCCATGCACATCTTTAGTGGTTAGGCGTAGCAAGGGCTTCATTAGTAAAGCAAAGTTAGGGATTCAGTGGCAACAATACGAAGTGATGCCTATAAACGTTTGCATAAATCTTGCGTCTTAGGGATGGGCATCTTAGTTATAGCAGCAATGCGCTCAGGTGTTAGTCTCCTTCCCTCCTTCGACAGTAGGTGACCTAAGTAGGTGACCTCCTGCCGACAATATTAAAATTTAGAGAGGGACACTTTATGTCCATAATGTGCCAAATATAGCAATAATTGAACTGTTACATCCTTGCAACCTTTTTCAGTATCCAAAGCTATCAAGAGGTTGTCCACATACTGCAGTAGGACATTACCTGAGGGAAGGACAAGGGAGTCCAGTTGATATTTTATAGCTTGTATAGATACTGGGACTTTCAGTATAGCCCTGAGGAGCCCGGCCAAGGAGAACCCAAACGGATAACTGCTATATGGGTGTATGGGGATGTTAAAGAATGCATTCCTCAAATCAATGACAGAAAAGTATGTGGCGGAGGGTGGAATCATGGTCAGGAGAGCAGTGATGTCAGTAACAACAGAAAACTTAGGGACCACAATCTTATTCACCGTACGCAGATCAATCACAAAGCGGTAGACATTGGGATGATCATCTGGGGAACCTGAGGGTGCCCTTTTCAAGATGGGAAGAATAGAGCTTTTGCACACATTAGCATTCGTCTCCTCAACAACCTCAGATGCAATCAAATCCTGTATATTCTGAAGCAGCGCCCGTTCTCCTGCCTTGGGTATCTTATACTGGGGAAGACGGGGCAGGACAGCATTGTCCTTAACTCTGATGGAAACTGGAGGGATCTGCAACAGCCCTACGTTTGTGTCACCTGTAGCCCATGATGTCATCAGCACCTCCTTAAACTCAGTGGGAAGTGGCTCATCTTTTAACAAACATTGTTTAGAATTCACTACATTGGGTCCTATCGTCATATAGATGCCATCTGGATAGCACGAAATAGTTGTGTGTAACTTCTACAACAAGTCCAAACCCATTAAATTCTCTCCACCATTAGATGTCAATAAGAAGGGTGAATCTACCGTAAAAGAAAGATCAATAGTCAGGGCCAGAGGCTCAGAGATGGGGCTCACAACGGTATGCCTGAGAAGCCTACCGAAACATTATTTTGGGCAGACAGGGCTGCCCTGGGGACCAGTGAACGAGAAACAGACCTATTCATTTCCCCTGTGCCCACCAAGAATTTCTTTGCTGAGCCGTACAGATCAGCAGTGACATAGGGTACCCGCTGGTCCACAGGGAACTGGACTGATTCCCCACCCTGCCCTTGGCTGTCCTGGCTGTGGTTAAGTCCCTCCACTTCGTCCAAATCATAATCATCATGGTAATACTGTCGCCCCCCACTGATTATCAAAATAGTTCTGCTCAGACCGACCTGGATGTTCCACACCTCCCCAGCCTCTGCCATAGACACCTGCTCCCCTTCCACGTCCTCTGGATCCCCGTCCTCTCAGAGCCTCAAGCCTTTGCAACAGCGTTGGACGCTCACTACACCAGTGCCCTTCCTCCTTACAATATGCGCACTGATTTGTACCCACAGGCGTAGTATTCCTGCTAGTGTGGGGCAGCTGCAGGGCCAATGCCCCATCCTCTACTGTTGCACTGGGACAGCTGCTGCATTAACACCTTCATCTTCAGTTCCTTATTTTTCTTCTTTACCTTCTCCTTCTCTTCGTTCTCTCTGTGCTCGTAATACTACGCCATATTTAATATTACCGATGGGGAGGAGGTAAACCAAGTGCTCTCCAAAGCCTGCAACCGAGCCGGGATCTCAGGAAGCAGGTTCATAACAAATCTGTTAACAAACATTCAGATGCCTCCCTCCATTGACAAGCCATGTCCGCTGATATCCAGAAACACCCCTTCAAACCTAGTGAAGAAGTAGTATACACATTCATCTTCCTTCTGACGACATGCTGTTAATGTTGATGTTAGCCTACCAATGATAGATTGCTTCGGTGTTGCTATGAGCTGGTATTTATGAAGTAGGCGCCTTGACGCCCAATGGGCAAAGTTCACGCAGGACAAGACTCCTTTCATTCATTCATTCAACTTATCTGTGATAATTCGATCTGGCAAAGCTATTATCCCAGCTTTAGACATCTCGCCAGGCTTCCTCTCTTTACCCCATGCCCTGATCTCATCTCAAGTGGCACCCAAATCCACTACATGGTCCTGCGTGCGCACCTGCCGCTAAATATCAACCGGCACCAGCAAACCGAAAAACATCTCAATGTCAGCCAGCATCATGACTGTCAAAGTTTCAGCCTCCGTGAACTCTTTGTAAGAGGCAGTCAGATTTATTCTAGGGTTGGACAACTGGGTCTTAAGAGATAAAACCTCACTCCTTTTCCAAGGAGTATAAACCTACTGTTCCTGGTAACGGGCTTCTACTCTCTGCCTGATGACTTGGTCCTGCCCATTTCGAAGTTCTGGCATTTCTGGGTTGTAGATGGGACGTACTTCCTTCATCAGGAACTGAGATACTTCAATTGAGCTCTTTTGGATCAACCTGCCTCTGTATTCAATCAACGTGCCAACATTACTAAAATCTGCCGAATACACACTGTCCCGAATATCATAAATAATTTGGGGAGTAACACCAGTAAAACACTGCTCCCATAGCCCAATCAGAGTAGCCGACATATGCTTGAGGGTGTGCTTTTGCACAAATGGCTTGTAATCTTTCAGTACACTCCACACATCCTCCACACTGTAAATAGGATTCCGAGCCCAGTGAGAGGCCTGGTCAGCCACCATCTTTTTTTCTGCATCACCCACATCAGACCGAATCAACACTCGCCCCATTCTCTCCTTAGCATCCTCCCGATCCCCATCATCCAATCCCCACACCGGTGTCCCAGCGCACAGCAAGGGCGAGGAAAGGGAGTGAAGGGAGGACACACTCATAGATGTTACAGGAACTGGAGACACTAATGACTGTGTTTTGGATGTAAGCAAGAGAGGTAGGGAAGAGCCAGGGGCCACAGGCACAGCAGATCGGCCTAAAGTTGCTGAAGTCTCGGCCGATGGAGCCGAAGAGGAAATGAGGGGTGCTCCATCTGAAAATGCTGAGTCAGGGGCAGAGGAACGAAAGGTGGAAGCATGGGGGGGGGTAGGTGGAGCTGCTGTGTATACCCTTTGTGGGTATAAGGAGGTGGTGGCTGCACATCTAACAAAATGATCACTTTCTTCACGTGTGACAAAAGACTTATCACATTGCGATCAAACCTTCGGTCAGCACATTCTATGCCCTTCTCTATATTCTCCCTATCGTACGCTACAGCCTTTTGCGCTACTGTCTGCGTCTTCTCTCTCGGGCCTCCTTCTCCACACTTGTCCATCTTTGCTTAGCTTCCTTTCGCCATATCTGAAGAATGTCAAACATAGACTGCCTGCTCCTTTTTGCAAACAATTTATTGGGTAGGAAGCTCAATTTCTGTTCATCAAAAGTACCTGTCAAAGGCCACTGTAACGCGTTGTCCATCGTATATTTGTGCCATATTGTACTAAACATAATAGGGCAAAGGCCATGCTTCACATACATGTCGACGTTTGAGGTGCCTTCCAGAGGCACAGGCTACCTCTCTTCCAATTGAGCATCAGCAGAACAATAACGGCACCCCAAACAGCAAAACTTTCTAAAACAGGGCATCTTCAAGAATAAAGAGAAACAGATTTGCTACTTGTACCCAACAAGTGACTTATCAATTTCTCCTAGAGGTTCGTCCTCCTACTGCACTAAACGCTCAAAAACCAAGACCCAGTCCACAGACTGCACCAATACTTCAAAACAGACTCGGCATCACAAGTCTCAAACACTAGTCAAACCCAAGGTGTTTTCAAGAAAAGGCAAATTACCAAGTCGCCTGGCAGAGGGTCTATAGATGCCCTGTATCTCCAAAGCAGTACGCAGACCTATCAAGTCCACAAACAAATTAAGGAATTGGTCCCCAGACCATATCCAAGATTATTCAAGATGGCACCCTTTTATCCAAGAATCAAGACAAACTCACTGGTGCACACAGGTCTAACAAAGTTATTGTCCACTGCTGACTCTTCGTACCAAACAGCCAATTCCAAAAGTTTTGCCTTTCAGGACCCCAGCAGGTATGACCACTAGAGGAGGCGCCGCCCGATCAGACAGGTGAGAGAGCTGTGAGAACAACACTCTGTCGTGAGGGGTTCCCCGATACGCCCGAATGACCTGACGCGACCCCGTCCTCCACACCTGATTACAGGCGAGGATGGGACACCCGATATACATTTCCAATACCTCTAAAGTCCCGCCCAAACTGGAATTTTCCAGCTCAGGCCATGGTGAACAAAGAAGACAAACAAGGATGAGCCATGGCTTCAGGGCTGGATACATGCTATCTCGACCCCAAAACCATTTGGCCGGGGCCTACCATTCTAAGATGTTGGAACGAGTCTATCTAACAGTAAAGGTATGCAACAATAGACAGTACATTCATTTGTGCAACAAAGCTTCAACATTGAGAAGTACAAGCTGGAGGCACAGGGGCAGCCTTTCTGCTGAGGTGAGTATTATGAGACAGAAACTCAATCTTAGTTACAGAACAAGATGGCGCCATGAATGCTAACTTAACATGGAATAGAGTTTGAGCATAGCAAAGGGAGCATTTCGATTCTGTGCATTGAGGACATAACCTTTCAAATCTAACAGCGTGTAAAAGATATCCGTATCAATCCGAGTGCTACTTCTAACTGAAAGGATCAGGATTGGTCTAAGGTGCATCTCTATTATCAAAAACAGCCGCCTGACAGCGAGTCATGAGCGCCATGGAAAAAAACGATTGAAAAAAGAATAAAAGGAAAAGTGCAGCATGTTGTAATTAGATTAAGAGTGAAAAAATTGGGAAAGGAAAAAATTGGGAATAGAAAAAATATATAATTTGATTTGCGGAAACAAGTCCAAGCAATACATCCGGGCAAGAAGGACTTGAAAAAAAGAAAAAGCAGCAAAATAGGTCAATGTAGCCCAAACATTTTAAAAAATGCATTCAAATTATGTGGACAGGGGGTATGACGACGAAATTGCAAGACTATAAGTCCACAGGTGAGTACATGGGGGTCTCATTATGAAAATAATTGACACATAACAAAATATACTTATGATACAGAAACAGGCTCCAGCAATGCCTTGGGACAAACAAGAGTTAAAATGGCACAAAAAGGTCGCTATTGTGCAATATCTGGCCAGGCATATGGCCTACAGATCTACACATGTAGTACAGCAATACATAAGGAGGCACACTGGAGGATGTATTGCAAAAACCTAACATTTAGAATGAATGACACAGAAACCCTATACGATATAGGGAAACATCAGATCATAACAACAGAATTACATTCTTCAGCATAATTCAGTACATGTAAAATACTATCACATTTGAGAATCCACTTTGCCCTGTTCAGGAGGGCATGTGTATCACCATTATTATTATTATTATTATTATTATTATAGAGGCTTTTATAACGCGCTCTGCTACTAAATAGTATAGTATCCTGGCGCGAAGAGAAAAAAGAAGGGGACAGATCACAGTAGATGCAAGGGAGGAGCAGCCTTCAGGCATTGGTGTTGAAGAGGTAGGTTTTTAGGCCTTTCCTGAAAGCCATGATGGAAGGGGCTGTTCTCAATTGCAGAGGCAGGGTATTCCAAGCTCTCGCTGCTCTAACAGAAATGGATTGTCCGCCAAGCCTGCTATATTTGAACTTTGGTACAGTCATTTGGTGGAGATTGCTTGATCTAAGAGGGCGATTGGGGGCATAGAGAGAGAATCTTTTTCTCAAATACGTAGGGCCTGTTAGGTGGAGTGCTCGGTATGCTAGCACAAGAATCTTGAATAGGATCCTTTGCGCCACTGGAAGCCAGTGAAGGTCTCGGAGTGGTTGGCGAACGCTAGATCTTCTGGGAATGTTAAACAGCAGCCGGACCGCAGCATTTTGGATGACTTGGAGGCGATGGATCAGATAGGCTGGGAGTCCGCTGTAGAGAGCATTCGCATAATCCAGTCTGGATAATATCAGAGCGCGAATGACCGTCTCCTTAGCTGATCGCGGAAGCAAAGGAAGGAATCTGCGTAGAGTTTTAAGAGTGGAAAAGCAGATTCCGGTGAGTTTTTTCAGGTGATCTTCAAATCTGAGATTATTGCTGAACCAGATTCCTAGGTTTTTTGCAGGTCCACCTGTGGATTTAGGGCTGGGAAAATCGGTGGGCCAGAGAGAATCATAGAAATTATCTGGGAAGGAGCCGTACAGTAGAATCTCAGATTTGCTCTCATTGCACTTAAGTTGAGCCAAGGCCAGCCAGCGGAAGACCGATGATAGGCAAAATTGGACTCTCGTCGTGTCAAGGTTGTTTTTGGGCCATGTAAACAAGAGCTGGGTATCATCGGCGTAGGCCATAATTTTGGCCCCCAGCTGTTCCGCAAGATAGATAAGGGGGGTCATATAGACATTAAAAAGCAGGGGGCTCAGGGTGGAGCCCTGTGGAACGCCAGTTGAGAGTTTTTTGGGAGAGGAAGAGAAAGGTGGCATCCACACTTGCTGGGACCTGTCACCACCAGGGGGTCACTTTATGAACTCAATAACTTGCATCCTAATGTGTGTGTGTGTGGCTGTGTGTGCGTGTGCGGGTGTGTGTGTGTGTGGGGGTGTGTGGGGGTGTTTTTCAATAAAATGTGCCACCAAAAGTGTTGACAACCCCTTGCATCATATCCTGATTCTGTGTTGGCAGAGTCTCGTTTTTGCTTTCTGTGTTGTTTGTCCCATGTTGCTATAATCACAAGAGCACCAAACAGCATAAACCAGGTTTTAAGAGTTGCAATTGGTATAATCTTTCGAGGTGTGTGTGATGTCTCCATGTTGGAATTGCTTAGTGTTGTATGTGGATTCACACATGACACAAGTTACCACACTTAAAATGTCCTACAATCTTTTGTACCCCCCACAGAGAGACTAGATTAACCGGTATTTATCCAAGAATCAAGACAAACTCACTGGTGCACACAGGTCTAACAAAGTTATTCTCCACTGCCGACTCTTCGTACCAAACAGCCAATTCCAAAAGTTTTGCCTTTCAGGACCCCAGCAGGTATGACCACTAGAGGAGGCGCCGCCCGATCAGACAGGTGAGACAGCTGTGAGAACAACGCTCTGTCGTGAGGGGTTCCCCGATACGCCCGAATGACCTGACGCGACCCCGTCCTCCACACCTGATTACGGGCCAGGATGGGACACCCGATATACATTTCCAATACCTCTAAAGTCCCACCCAAACTGGAATTTTCCAGCTCAGGCCATGGTGAACAAAGAAGACAAACAAGGATGAGCCATGGCTTCAGGGCTGGGTACATGCTATCTCGACCCCAAGGCCATTTGGCCGGGGCCTACCATTCTAAGATGTTGGAACGAGTCTATCTAACAGTAAAGGTATGCAACAATAGACAGTACATTCATTTGTGCAACAAAGCTTCAACATTGAGAAGTACAAGCTGGAGGCACAGGGGCAGCCTTTCTGCTGAGGTGAGTATTATGAGACAGAAACTCAATCTTAGTTACAGAACAAGATGGCGCCATGAATGCTAACTTAACATGGAATAGAGTTTGAGCATAGCAAAGGGAGCATTTCGATTCTGTGCATTGAGGACATAACCTTTCAAATCTAACAGCGTGTAAAAGATATCCGTATCAATCAGAGTGCTACTTCTAACTGAAAGGATCAGGATTGGTCTAAGGTGCATCTCTATTATCAAAAACAGCCGCCTGACAGCGAGTCATGAGCGCCATGGAAAAAAACGATTGAAAAAAGAATAAAAGGAAAAGTGCAGCATGTTGTAATTAGAATAAGAGTGAAAAAATTGGGAAAGGAAAAAATTGGGAATAGAAAAAATATATAATTTGATTTGCGGAAACAAGTCCAAGCAATACATCCGGGCAAGAAGGACTTGAAAAAAAGAAAAAGCAGCAAAATAGGTCAATTTAGCACAAACATTTTAAAAAATGCATTCAAATTATGTGGACAGGGGGTATGACGACGAAATTGCAAGACTATAAGCCCACAGGTGAGTACATGGGGACTCATTATGAAAATAATTGACACATAACAAAATATACTTATGATACAGAAACAGGCTCCAGCAATGCCTTGGGACAAACAAGAGTTAAAATGGCACAAAAGGGTCGCTATTGTGCAATATCTGGCCAGGCATATGGCCTACAGATCTACACATGTAGTACAGCAATACATAAGGAGGCACACTGGAGGATGTATTGCAAAAACCTAACATTTAGAATGAATGACACAGAAACCCTATACGATATAGGGAAACATCAGATCATAACAACAGAATTACATTCTTCAGCATAATTCAGTACATGTGAAATACTGTCACATTTGAGAATCCACTTTGCCCTGTTCAGGAGGGCATGTGTATCACCACCAGGGGGTCACTTTATGAACTCAATAACTTGCATCCTAATGTGTGGGTGTGTGTGTGTGTGCGGGTGTGCGGGTGTGTGTGTGTGGGGGGGTGTGTGGGGGTGTTTTTCAATAAAATGTGCCACCAAAAGTGTTGACATCACCTTGCATCATATCCTGATTATGTGTTGGCAGAGTCTCGTTTTTGCTTTCTGTGTTGTTTGTCCCATGTTGCTATAATCACAAGAGCACCAAACAGCATAAACCAGGTTTTAAGAGTTGCAATTGGTATAATCTTTCGAGGTGTGTGTGATGTCTCCATGTTGGAATTGCTTAGTGTTGTATGTGGATTCACACATGACACAAGCTACCACACTTAAAATGTCCTGCAATCTTTTGTACCCCCCACGAAGAGACTAGATTAACCGGTATTTTGCGAATGCCTTCAAGGACCAAATGGTCTTTGAAGTTTTTCCCTTTATTAAAAGAAAAGGGAGATCATTCATATGAGATAGCAATAGACTGAATTAGTGGGTAATGTTTTCTAATAATTTTAGTAATTTAATTACTTTGGGTAAAAAAGGTTGTGACAGAGTCTACTCGATCTGTGCTTTTTTCTCTTTTGGTATCAGTAAAAATTCTCGAGGGCAATACGATGCCCGTTTAAGGGAACATTTTATGATCCTATGTGGGTATCCTCTTGCCTCAAGTTTTATGCCCAGGAAATCTGCCTTGTGGAAGTAATCTTCCCTAAATGTGCAACTTCTGCAAATGCAGACTACATGGACTTAGCTAGAGATTTTGACTGCAGTAAGCAGGTGAAAATACTGGTGGAATAAGACCAGGTATTGCTGATTACATAAGTAATTATTAACTTCTCAGGTTTCAGTCTCCAACCTTTTTTAATTTCTCATCTCAGTCCTGTAGATGAGACCTCCAGTATCATCAACTCAGGGGGTGCATAATTAACACCACTGTGTCTGGGTGACTAATTCTGAGGGCCTAGGTGGTGTTAAATCTCATTAGCTGCTCATAAAATTAAACAAATTAAAACATGTTTTAGTGTTGGTTGGTATCAGTATTAGTTTAATATC
This sequence comes from Lissotriton vulgaris, assembly GCF_964263255.1. Classification (NCBI taxonomy): domain Eukaryota; kingdom Metazoa; phylum Chordata; class Amphibia; order Caudata; family Salamandridae; genus Lissotriton; species Lissotriton vulgaris. Next base: position 1,296,344,540 of record NC_141695.1, on the reverse strand, counting down.
ATGAATAATTCTAAGGAGCAGCATTTAACTAATGATAATGGTTAGAAACACTGCATGTGTGTGCTATTGCATTTTTGGAGCCATAAGGTGAAAATGTGGGCAAAAGGGTTTCGTTCCAAAGTTGTCCCTTTACAGGTTGAAAGGAACACGACCTGCAAACTAGCATATCAGCTGAAGTAACCAAATTTCCAGTACAAATTTCGAAGGATACCTGTCCACTTGTGCTTGACTTCTGAATTCAAGAGGCGACTAGAGGGCTAAATTTAAGCAGTGCAAGGCAGAGCTGGAGTTAAGTGGTATTTTAATGAATCCCGCACCTGGCACCTGTTCTTGAGCTAAAAATGATTTCTGAACCAGCTCTAGTGAATCATCCTGAATGTATCCAAGAGCAGTGCTCAATACGAGGGCACAGACAGAGGTGACAGCACATTCAGTGGGCTACCCATTTTTCCTCTGTTGCTAATTTCTTTGGGGCGGAGTTTGTATAAAATGCTGCATGGGCTGACTGTCATGGACTCTGACCCTCATGATGCCATGCCTCCTGGCTTCGCCCTCGATGACTTCATTTAGCCTCTTATACCTTTGCCAATTTCAGCTTTTTTGGAGTAAATTTTTCCTGTTTCTACCACTGGTGTATGGTATGAAAGGGGTGTATGTGAGAAAGGTGCTTAAGGGGAAAAGGAAAGCAATGACTCCAAAACAGAGTTGCCATCTGTCCAAATGTTGACCAGTGTGTCTGTATTTTTAAAATCCAGTCATCTATATGTTAGCTTTTTTTGTCCAGACTTTGGTCTGTACCTGTGGGCTTCTGCTAGAAATGGGGGTCTCCAGTTGGCAGATTGTTACCCGGTCCAGGTAGGGACCCTTCTTCCTAGACAGGACCCTGGGTAGCTTGGCATGAGCATTCAGGCTTATCTCAGAGGCAATGTGTAAAGCATTTGCACATAACATACAGTAATACCGTGAAAACACTACATAAGGACACCACACCAGCTTTAGAAAAATAGCTGATATTTATCTGTGTAAGACAAGACCATAAAAATAAAAATCCAAAATACAGTTAACAAGATACGAATAATGCAAAAATAGACTTTGAATACAGTTCCTTGAAGTCAATAGCTTCGTTCAGGGCTATTAAGGCGTCGTAAATAACAAATACGATGTTTTAGGGTGGGGGCGGCGCGGACGAACTACGGTGCCGGAAAGACCCACAAAAGAGTACCTTTAGAAATACAGGGCGTTGAGGACCTTGCAGTGAGCTCGGAAGAGCCGGCGTCGGTTCTGGAGGTCGGTTCATGAGTTGTCTGGCCCTTGAAGTCACACACTTTACAGGTTGAACTCCGTGAGATTGAAGTCAGGTCTACTGATATATCGACCCCAGGGAGCCGCAGCGCCTTTCTGCAGCCAATTCATTGAGTCGGCAACCCAGCTAGCAGTTAGATATAAAAAACTAATTATTTTAGGCTACCTTAATCTTCATTTTGAAAATATTAACTCAAGCGAGGCACAACTTGTAGCTGCCGCATTAAACTCTGTAGATATAAAGCTTCTTTCTACAACCCCCACACACCAGCATCTTCTAGACCCCATTTTTGCGAATTGGGAAGGTATTAAGATCTTACCCCCGATCCCATTGATCTGGTCTGACCACAGCATTGTGCCATTTGAGATACTAATAGAACCTATAGGAACTATATCCATAAAGCATCCCCCTCAGAAACGCCGTAATTGGAAGATATTCACTCCTGAACTTTTTAATAGCATTTTATCAGAACATCCCCCAACAATAGGTAACACCTTACAGGAGGTTTGGAACAACTATGAATTATGGATGTCGAAAGCATTAGATAAGATTGCTCCTTGGACAGCCAAACCTCCAGCAAGACAATCCAGAACTGCTCCATGGTTTTCGGAGAAACTTAGAACAGCAAAGGCTCAATGTAAATCCACGGAGCGAAGATGGAGAAAAAGCTATGCACCTGAACTCAAAGCGAGTTACAAAATTGAACTGAAAAAGTATCAGAAACTGGTCAGAGCGGATAAAAGTATCCATTATAAAAATAGAATTGAGCAAGCAAACAATCCCACGAGAGAATTGTTTAGTATCTATAAAGAACTCACAATTCCCTCACGACTAGATGCTCAAGACACATACTCTGCTGAGATATGTGAGCAAATTGCTGACTTCTTCGCAGAGAAGGTGGATAGAATTCATGCCACCTTTGTAAGCAATATAACTCCCATAAACACCAACGCGGACACCAGATCCACTCTAACATACAAATCCCCACTTACCAGTTTTAAAACCCCTGACAAACAGGATTTGTTGGAAATCATTAACAGCATACAGTCCAGTTTCCCCACCGACGCCTGTCCACCGGATCGGTGTGAGGGAGTTATGGAAAGCACATTAATTGATCATATTAGTCACATGATCACTTTATCATTCCAGGATTGCTATGTTCCAGAAGTATGGAAAACTGCCCAAGTCATGCCATTAAAGAAAAAGCCCAATTTTCATATTTCACAGTTCCAAAATCTCCGCCCAATCTCCCTTCTCCCTTTCTGTGCTAAAATTATAGAAAAAGTAGCTAATAAACAACTCATGGAGTTTTTGGAGAAAGAAGCTCTCCTTCATCCCTCTCAGTCAGGATTTAGATCAGGCTACTCGACTGAATCAGCAGTTCTATATTCGACTGAATGCATTCGGCAGATGGTGGACGAGGGCGAGACAGAGGCGTTGGTCCTATTGGACCTCAGTGCAGCATTTGACACCGTGCTGCACTCAACACTGCTGTCTCGTCTCTCGGACATGGGAGTAATGGGCCCAGCACTTGCTTGGCTAGGCTCCTTTCTGACCGACAGAAGTTTCCAGCTGCACTGCCCACCCTTCAGATCATCTCCTCGGGAGGTGAGCCACGGGGTTCCACAGGGCTCTAGCCTTAGCCTTACGTTATTTAACATCTACATGGAACCCCTGGCACACATTGTAGAGAACTTTGGGGTGGGCATTGTTAGCTACGCTGACGACACCCAGTTGGTGTTTAAGCTAACCCCTGACCGAAGAGAATATGCCACCAATTTCTCGGACTGTATGTCGGCAGTAGCGGCCTGGATGAACAACAACTGTCTCCGTCTCAATGGCGATAAGACCGAACTACTGGTGGTCGGGAGAGCCACTTCTGTGTGGTCTCATGCATGGTGGCCTAGCGAACTGGGTAATTTGCCTACCCCTGTAGAGGCGGTTAGAAACTTAGGCGTTATGCTGGACTCCGACCTCTCTGGCAAGACCCAAGTCAACGAGGTAACGGGAAGGTGCTTTGGCATATTAAAAGTTCTCCGAAAGGTGTTAGATCTTCTTCCCACCGAAGCCAGAAAAACCATAGTCCATGCACTGGTAACACCCCATTTGGACTATGGGAATGCCCTCCTGATTGGGCTCAGCCAGAAGGGCCTACACCAATTACAATGCGTGCAGAACGCTGCCGCACGACTGGTGCTCGGACTCCCAAGAAGAACCTCTGCTAAAGCTGCCCTGTCCAGACTCCATTGGCTCCCAGTTAAGGAGAGGATTACGTTTAAGACCCTATGCTATGCCCACCGCATCGCTCAGGACAAAGGTCCCAATACTTAAAAAATCTCCTTACTATACATCGCCCGACACGGAATTTAAGATCATCTGGCATGATGCTATTCAAACTTCCCCGAATCACCAGGCCAAAATGGGAGGAAAATCTTTTAGATATTTAGCCTCCAAACACTGGAATGCGCTCCCGCTCCACCTGCGGATGGAGCCATCCGAACTGAGATTTAGGACAAAACTAAAAACTTATCTGTTCCCTAACATCTAATCCCACTTTGAGCTCCATTACCACAGCTCCTCTGGATTTCTGTATTATATTAACAGTCAGCGCGGGGACACACAGTTTGTGCAGCCAGGCGCTTTATAAATGTATTATTATTATTATTATTATTATTATTATTATTATTATTAGGAGTGCCGCCGTCGGCAGGCGTCGAGGCTGTGGGGTGAATTAGAGCAGTGAGGTGTGTTGTGCCCTCAGGTAACGGTGCAGGCAGCGGCTAGGTGACGGTTGTCCAGCCGCATCAGTGAGACCAGGGCTGTGGTGCGAAGTGGGCCGGTGCTCATCGCTGTGCTGGCAGGTCACAGTACAAGCATCGTTGTTGTTGTTTCTGAAGCACTGTCATCGGTAGACCCAAGGCTGATGGGCGAAACAGGACAAGGCAGTGTGTATAGCCCACAGGTCACAGTGCAAGCAGCTGCGTCAGTTGATGATCTGAAGTCAATGGTGCTGGCGTGTGTGGGCCAAGACTGCGATGTGTGATGGGGCAGGGCGTCGTATAACTTACAAGCAGGGCCCCCAAGCCATGGTGCAGGCAACGGCATTGATGTCAGCTTGCAGCTGCGTCATTGGTGAGACTAGGGCGGCGGTGTGAAGCAAAGCAGTGCGGAGTGCAGTGCACACAGGTCGCAGTGCAAGCAGCGGCTCGGTGGTGGCGGACGAGGCGGTGAGACCAGGGTTGCAGTGCCAAGTGTTGCAGTGTCCTCTGCAATGCCTTCAGGACAGGGAGCTGGCCGCTGCGTTGTTGATGGCATCGGGTTGCTTTTTCCTCTGTGGCAGCTGAAACACGCAGTTCCAGATACAGGTACCCAGAGGAAGGTAAAGTCTTTGTGTAGAAATAAAAACCTTTTTAGGGGTTCACTGATACAACTGGTCCTTAAACCAAAAAAGAAGAGATTGGCACGTAAGCTGTAATATCAAAAAGAAGTATTTATTAACCTCACATGAGGGAGACTGCGTCATACGGTACCCTCAGGCCACTGTATGAGACAGTCTAAGGAGTACAGAGGACAGGGGCCTTTTATGGCCAGTTTATTGCTGAGTTAGCATGAAGACTCAAAAAGAGGTAGTACACGTGTGCAGTGGGAGGAGAGACTAAACTGCTTACATCAGTTAGAATAGCCTGACAGTTATACACTAGGAGCAGGTGCATTCTGGCAACTACAGGTCTTTCTGAGCATGTGCAAGTCTCTCGAAGAGGGAGAAAGCACATGGCAAGCACATGGCTAACTAAAATGGCTTATTACTTAAATCCGTCGGTGCACTCTTACTTCTTCTTTCTTTTTATCATCATGACAGAGATGAAAAAAATCAATTATCAAAGTGGCACCAAAAGCAACTTTCCTAAAAAAGTATGGAGTACATTAAAAAGCCTGGTGGATAAGACTGAAATCATAATACAAAGAGCAGACAAAGGGGGATCCCTAGTAGTGATGAATACTCAATACTATGAAGAAAGTGTGAGAATTAATTTACAAGACAAAAACACCTACCGAAAACTGAACCAAGATCCAAGAGAAACATTTGCAGTTACTTTGAAGAACATACTAGACCATGCTCTAGAGATGAAGTGGATCACATAAAAAACATATCAATTTTTGAATATCAAATACCCATGAAGACCACAATTCTATATGCTACCAAAACTTCACAAAAATGCTACCAGACCTCCATTTAGACCGATAGTATCAGCATGTGGATCACTCTCTGAACCAATAGGTCAATATCTGGACCACTTTTTACAACCAATAGTACAGAATTGGAGCACCCATATTTAAGACACTACAGCATTTTTAAACTTTTTGAAAAATATAGACATCTCGACAAATGAAGAAACATGGCTATGCTCAATAGATGTCACAGCCCTTTACACCTCCATCCCACACAACGAAGGGATGGGAGCCATGGAATGGTGTCTACTCGAAAACGACATTGAAGGGTCAGAAAAAATATTTCTATTGGAGATACTAAATTACGCTTTATTTCACAGTTATCTATAATGGAAGGATGATTTCTTTTAACAATGTAGTGGAACTTCTATGGGATTTGCAGGGGCCCCATCCTATGCAAATACTTTCATGGCTAAATTTGAATCATACCACATCATTAACAACCCCAACTGGCAAGAAGGATTGGTGGTATTCAAAAGATATATTGACGATATCTTTATAATGTGGAAAGGAGCAAAAACAAAATTGGAAGAAAACATCACCATACTGAATCTACAACATGAACGAATAAAGTTCACATATCAAATTGACAATCAAGAATTAGCCTTTTTAGATGTGAAGATCACCATAGAAAACAAACAAATACGAACCAATGTACACAGTAAAAACACGGACAGAAATAACTGCTTACACTATGAAAGTTTCCATCATCACTCCCTCAAAAAACATCTACCAATGTCACAATTCATCCGCCATAAAAGAATAACATCTGATCCACAAGATGTCCCAACCACTATTGACAACCAAATCCAAAAGTATTTAAAAAGTGGATACCCAATAGCACTACTGGAAGAAACAATAAGTAAAGTAATGAATATGAACAGAGAATCTTTACTTAAGAGAAAACAAAGATCAGAATCAAACCTTACGATATGTGTACTGAAACATTCAGCGCAAACATATCAAATAACCAAAATAATGAGAAAACATTGGCCATCAATTTCGCTAAAAACAGATCTTAAACATTTATTTACAGATCAAATAACTTTTTACTACAATAGATCTAAATATATAAAAGAACTACTCAAAAGACAAGATGATAAAATCAAGAAAGAGACATACAAAGGAATGCAAAAATGTAAAAACTGTACCCATTGTAATAATGTTATGACGGGCCAAACATTTACCCACCCCATGACTGGGATAACAATTACTCTACTATATTCTAGTACGTGTGATACTAAGAACGTTATATATGGAATAAAATGTCCATGTGGCAAAATGTATGTAGGCCAAACAGAAAGGAAAATAAAGATAAGGATTACGGAGCATAAGAGTAACATTCGGAAGAATAATCAGAAATCAACAGTAGCCGCACACTGGATGGAAGCAGGAAATAATATCACACAACTGCGATTCACCATACTAGAAGTGATTAAACCTCAAAAAGACATTGATCTACACAAAAAGAGACTCAGATCAGAATATTACTGGATTCAAAAAATGGGAAGCCTGTATCCACAAGGACTCAATGACAGGACTGAATTATCATGTTTTCTATAACAATGAGATTGTTTTTTATAACAATGAGAATGCTATATATATTAATTAGAATGTCTTTATACTACTGTACACAGATTACATAAATAATAACACACATCATTCTACCCATACTAGTATAGTAGCTGCATCCCAATCCTATATGGCCGCCTATCAGCCTCATATCTCATATACTGCACTGTTATACTCTAGCACACAAAGAGATTACCGATAATCTATTATAATGCACTATATAGATCTCCTCTTTAATATAGAACACCAGAAAGTATGCTTGCACAAAATAATAAAGTGAGAGTAAATATATTATATAAACTCGAACACGTCTCATAATACAGTTAGAAGAAACGTAAATACACAGTAGATAGTTTTAACTTTTTATAATTATCCTTAAACTGTTATCAAGAAATAACTACAATACTCTCTGAGATCGCGATCACGTGATATAACCCTAGCCAATGACAGGAGACTATCCACATACTAAGACAGCATAGAATCATAGAGCGAACAGGATTGACTGACACACAGAAAGACGAACACCGAGTATCGAGAAAGTCTTGCTCTCCCCGATCGTAAGTTAAACACGAGCGCTTAAAGTTTTGAGATTAAACTTCTAAATAAGAGTATTACTTAACCGAATCACTGACAGTGAGAAGGCGCCACCAACCCACAGTTTTAAATAATAATGCGCACTTTGAAAATAACGAATAGTACGAGTGTAAGTATCTAGAGGGTAACAGCATTAACTGTAAACACCTAGGGGCAACATATTCTATACAGTGGTTGATATGTGATATTATATATTGATAGTTAGTATGAACTTGAACATGAAGTATCCGAGTTGATTTAGACACTGAATTGCATATATATAAGTCAATTATTTGTGAAGTAATGTACGAGTTATGATTTACATTTTTGATGATGCTAGCTCAAAATTCCTTTTTTCCATACACACACAATGGAACTATGAAATAAATAAGATTCCTCGAAACATAACTGTAGGAGAGTAGGGTCTGCAATCCTATGATCACCCAGATTTTTTGCTTTTGTTTCACTGGTTTACGACTTTCTCTGGCTGTGGGCCTGCTAATCAGACCCACAGCCTGGCTGTTCTCTTTCTAAATTACGATATGTACCCTAGGTGCATTTACCAATTGGTACTGGGCCACCTTATCAGACCCCGTAACGCAGGGCATAGGTGTACCCAGGGCCGCCAGGGGCTGAAGCATGTATTATGACACCCCTGGCTGGCCTCCTAAATTTGACACAACTGGCTGCACGACAGCTGGGGCGAAGACGTGTAATCACCCTTCGCTTTAGGTATAGTAGCTCTATATCTAACCATACAATGGACACCCGAGTTCCTATCAGTCACTCCTATGGCAGGCCTTAACGATCCTGAAGGCAGAGTGCGTGGGCTCGTGTGAGCTAGGTTCAGGCCCGAGCCGAGCCCGGTTGCAGCTTGCGGAATCAAGATCCAATAGCTGTTCCATGATAACGCGTACCATATCGGTAACTCCGGTGTCGCGTTATCAAGGCATGTCGAGTAAGGTGTCATACGAATCGGGGTGCTGCCCTCTCACCAATTCTGGCGATGAGGTTGGCATCCCACCCTTCTAGAGGGACACGACATGTACGTAACTGTGAACCCCGGTTAAAGTTAACTGAAGCCTCAGCTCCACAAAATGGATGCTGCCACCACAGACACGAGTCTGACCTCCTGCTGCTGGGAGTCCTTCCAGCGAGGAGCACTTGGACAAAGGGTTTCCTGTCGAGGGCGGTGTTCGCACCGTCCCAGACAGGGTTTGTGTATTCTGGGTAGGTAGGGCTTTGGCGAGAAGGTGACTGCGGAGTGGCACCCCGGTGCTCACTACGCATCTGCCGGTTAGAACCAGTTCCAGGGGCGACAGCCCTGGCCTGGGGAAAGTCCGGCAGGGGAGAGGGGTGTAACTACCCCCCTTCCTGGTCCCACCCTTAGGGCAGGACCTAGTCATGTACCCACCCCTTTCTTTAGAATAAAGACCGGAGCGGGGACCCTTCCAAATTAGATCATCTTTGATTCAAGAACTACTTTCTACGAAAGGACATTCAAGACTCTTCTCAAGATTTCTCCCTTGTGACTAAGGAGTAGTCACCCTGCATCAGCGGGCACCAACTAAGAACTCTGCGGTTTGCTGTAAGTCCTTCCTCAAGGAATCCGACGGCCCAGCTCGACGAGAACCGGCTTCCCTGGCACCTCTGACCTCTACCCACGTCATCAGCTCAGCTGTGATCTGTGGGTGCGACGAGACCTCGAGGGACCGGCCATCATCAGAACCTGCACGCTCTTAAAACCAGCACGACCATCAAGGTAACTCTCTGGTGAGTGCTCTGGGGTCCGAGAAGCCCCGACCCTGAGCCGCTCCAGCACCGAAGTGCAGTCTCCCAGCATCTCCACGATCTGCGTGGGGCCCTTCTGCTCGCTGCTCAGCACGTTGTCTGGTCACTAGCCGCTGGCTTGTGCCCTTCTGTGACGACATCCGAGAATCATCACTGCTGGTCTGGTTGCTCCAGACTGGCCCTTGCTTCCATCTTTGCGAGAAGCACCCCGGACCCTCCTGGTCCACTCAAGACGCCATCTTAGGCCCACCACGTGGCCCTGAGATCTGCCAAGGCTTGTTGCCCCATCCTGGGCCCAGCGACGCCGACAGCATCATCCTTCGTGGGACAGCTCGCACCTCCACCGTGGTCGCCGACAACGCCTCCTGGTCCGTGAGACTGCAGAGCCTAGCGTCGCCCACTCACCTGGTCGAGGTGACGGCCAACCGGTGCCTTCCTGGTACCCTCTGACTACTGGCTAGTAGTACGAACTTGGTCCCCTCTGCTTTCAGGTTTCATCAATCTCCGATCCAGGCTTGGATCTCTACGAACTATTCAGCACTGGTCGCCGACCAGCAACTCCTTTTCTTCCGGCTCCTGGCTCGTCAGCGAAGACCCCGACGCCTGTAAGACTGTGCAGCCGCAGCCCTCGTGGCTAGGTAACTCGGCATTTCGGTGCCTGCATAGCCTCCTTACTCTAGGGTCCTAAGTCCCTCGCTTCCGACTTGCCTTATCGGGTCCGCCCGAGACCTTAATCTTTCCGTGTCCTCGGACACTTGTTTTAATTGTGCACTTGAAGTATTTGCTAAAGAGATTTGGTTTGTGCTTAGTACCCTGTCCTCATAAAGAGTACAGGGCTGTTGTGATTCTTAATAAATATACTGTTTATTTTCATAACACTTGTGTGGTGTCCTTTCACTGGGTGTTCAAGGGGTACATGTGTGGTAAACAGCTGGCTTAACGCGCCCTCTCGAGTCTTTAGCCTTAGACTGCTCGTATCCACGCTACTAGGATAGCTGGTCTATAGGTTGACTTACAACCAAACACCATAAGGGTCGTTGGAACGATACATAGCGGTCGCTAGAATAGCGAACGTTGCATATCGGGCCAACTTCTCACATTGGTGAGCAGCGGGTGGGATTTGAGCTTGCTGTTGTTTTACCACACGTATCCTAAGAATATCTTGTTGAAAGATCGCACAAGTACTGTTAGTACATATAACTAAAAGCTTAGAATACTCTGAGTTCTACTGAACCAGCTGTTGTAGCTCCTCAAGGCTTAGCACACCTTGGCTACAACTCTTAGCAAGGGTACAGTAGGTAAACACGTAGTGTAGGTAGGTGCATCACTTACACCACACTAGAAACAGTATGTCGGACAAAGGAGGAAACTCTGGGTCTCCCCTTGTGTCAGTTGACCCTCCACAGGTCATCCCTTCAGGATATACTGTGCTGAGCTTCAAGGAGTTAAGACGACTGTGTCACTCCAGGAAGATTCAGCAGGGGTCTAACCCCACAACGTCCTTTCTGATTGGTCTCTTGGAGACTTATGATGCCAGAAGAGCTGAGAAACTTCGTAGCTCTTCTAATCCAGAAGGAGACATGCCTCCCCTCGAGGGAACCCGAGATGATCCTGACCTCATCCACCTCGCAACTGAGAACGAAGATGTGGAGGAGGATGAGGATGAGGATCTCTCTGGGGATGAGGCAGATAAGGGACAGGTAGAAGTCGTCAGACTAAGCAGGTCCAACTTAAGCAAACATGATAGCAGTACTGGGGGACCCCTGGGGCCACTATCAGGTCAGCTTAACCTTGGGAATGGACGAGCCCGATCTCTGTCAAGAGACTCTGGCAGATCCCTTCAAACCAATGGCTCTCACAACTCTTCTCAGAGAGGGATGACGTCCCCTCAGAGGAGAGTGTACAAAGCTAAGGAAAGGGCAGCCAATCTAAGGATTGAAAGGGAAGAACTTGCCCTGGCCAAAGAAAGGCTTGCCTTTGCTAGAGAGCAACAGTTAAGTGGGGCAGTCCCCACTGGTGGCAGCAATGTACCTAGTAATAGGGAAAAGAGTTTCGATACGAAACACCTTGGTAAGATAGTGCCCCCCTTTAAACAAGGGGACGACATCCACAAATGGATTACTGCTTTGGAGAGGGCCTGCACTGTGCAGGGTGTTCCCCAGAGTCAGTGGGCAGCTATCTTGTGGCTCTCCTTTGAAGGAAAAGGAAGAGACAAGCTCCTCACCACAAGGGTGGAGGATGCTAACAATTACCAAATCTTGAAAAATACACTCGTTGAAGGGTTCGGCCTAACCACTGAGCAGTACAGGGTGCTGTTCAGGGATACCCAGAAAACGCAGTCTCAAGATTGGTCTGATTTTGTCGATTGTGCCACTAAGGCTTTTGAGGGCTGGTTGCTGGGCAGTAAGGTTACTGATTATCAAGGATTGTATAATTTGATGATGAGAGAACAAATTTTAAACAATTGTCAGAACCAGTTGTTGCATCAGCATCTTGTCGACTCGGATCTGACCTCTCCCCAAGAATTGGGAAAGAAGGCAGACAGATGGGTTCGTACAAGAGTTAAACAGAACAGGGCCAGAATCAAGGTGGTCAGAAGAAAGCAGACCAGAAGGGTAAAGATTCTAAAGGGGAACAAAATGACCAGAAGTCTTCGACAGGTCCCCAACAACCCAAAGAGGGTGGGGGTCAGGCTCCCCAAAAGAAGAAAGAAGGCCAATCCAAAAGATGGTGCCAGTACTGTAAAAGTAAATCTCACTGGTTTAGTGAGTGCACCAAGAAAGGAGGAGGGCAGACTCCTGCCACTGCAGCCCCTAAGGCACCTGTGCCCCCTAGTACAGTCAGCAGTGGTAGTGCGCCTCCCAAGGGTTTAGTAGGGTTAACCCTGGGTTCTGAGGGGCGTGACAACTTAGTTGGCACACTCACTCAGGCTGTCCTTGTCAGTACAGGGGACGCGGACGTATCCCCTGACGTAAGCCCCAATACTTTGGGCAAATACCGACAGACGCCTTTCATAAATGGAAAGATGGCTCAGGCCTATAGGGACACTTGTGCCAGCGTCACCATGGTAACGCCTAACTTTGTGGACCCTGGACAGATCATGCCAGGTACAGAATTCCTGGTGACCAATGCAAGCAATGTCACTACCAATCACAGTATGGCAATTGTAGCTTTCTCCTGGGGAGGGGTAACTGGCCAAAAGAAGGTTGTAGTTAGTCCAGACCTCCCAGTGGATTGTTTGTTGGGCAATGATTTGGAGTCGTCACAATGGTCAGAAGTGGAGCACCGGACTCACATGGAAATGTTAGGTTTGCCAGCACATGTGTTCGCTGTGACTAGGTCACAGGTCAGGAAATGCCCCACTGAACAGGTGCTGGATCCTGGAACAACGGACCAGACACCTCCCAAGAGAAAGAGCAGTAGGGTTAAGGCTGCGCCTTCCCCCTTGCCCCAGGTCGAGGATCAAGTCTCAGAGGAGGCTGACCTACAGGAATTGAGGGAAACTGAGCCTAGGGAATTCGAACTTGATCAAGTTGAATTCTTGGGTTCAGGGGGACCCTCAAGGGAAGACCTGGGGAAGGACCAGTTAGACTGCCCTTCTCTTGAACCCCTCAGACAGCAGGCTGCTGCTGAGGCTGCTGGGAACGCCACAGGTACCCACAAGGTATACTGGGAAGATGGACTCCTGTACACTGAGTCAAGAGACCCCAAGCCTGGCATGACCAGGAGGCTGGTTGTGCCCTTGTCTCAGCGTGGTTTCCTACTTACCTTGGCCCACGAGATTCCCTTAGCAGGTCACTTAGGCCAGACGAAAACGTGGGACAGGCTTGTCTCACACTTTCACTGGCCTCACATGAACGAAGATACCAAGGAGTTTTGCCGCTCTTGTGTCACTTGCCAAGCCAGTGGTAAGTCAGGTGGCACGACAAAGGCCCCCCTTATACCAATGCCTGTGGTGGGGGTGCCCTTTGAACGGGTGGGGATCGACATCGTCGGTCCCATGGAACCACCTACAGCATCAGGGCACAAGTTTATACTGGTGGTAGTGGATCATGCCACCAGGTATCCTGACGCTATTCCCCTTAGGACCACTACAGCACCTGTTGTGGCAAGAGCCCTAGTTGGAGTGTTCTCCAGAGTGGGCTTCCCTAAGGAGGTCGTCTCCGACAGAGGTGCAAACTTTATGTCGAGCTACTTAACTGCTATGTGGAAGGAATGTGGTTTTAACTACAAGTTCACTACACCCTACCATCCACAATGCAATGGGCTTGTCGAGAGATTCAACAGGACCCTAAAAGGGATGATTCATGGACTACCGGAAAAGCTTCGGCGTAGATGGGACGTCCTGATCCCCTGCCTCTTGTTCGCCTACAGAGAAGTCCCGCAGAAGGGGGTTGGCTACAGCCCTTTTGAACTTTTGTACGGGCATCCTGTAAGGGGACCCCTGTGTTTGGTGAAGGAAGGATGGGAGAGACCTCTCAAAAAGCCTGCAGCCAACATAGTGGACTATGTGCTTGGCCTCCGCTCGCGGATGGCTGAATACATGGAAAAGGCATCTGAAAACCTTAAGGCCAGCCAAGAACTCCAAAAAGCTTGGCATGACCAAAAGGCTGTCTTGACTGTTTACCAGCCCGGACAGAAGGTGTGGGTGTTGGAGCCAGTGGCCCCAGCAGCACTCAAGGACAAATGGTCCGGGCCCTACACCATCCTGGAGAAAAAGGGAGAGGTCACCTACCTGGTCGACCTGGGAACTCCCCGGAGCCCCCACAGGGTGCTTCATGTCAACAGGCTAAAAGCATATGTCGACAGGAAGGACATGAGTTTGCTCATGGCCCTAGATGAGGGACAGGAAGAGGAGAGTGACCCTCTCCCCGACCTGCTCACTCAGAATCCTGACGATGGCTCGGTAGATGGTGTTGTCTTTTGTGGCAGCCTCTCCGAACATCAACAGAGCGACTGTAAACAGGTTCTTCAGTCGTTCAGACATATGTTTTCTCTAACACCCAGTCAGACCGATTGGTGCACCCATGAGGTTGACACTGGTGACAGCTTGCCCGTCAAGAGTAAAATCTACAGGCAGCCTGATCGCGTTAGAGACTGCATCAAGAGTGAAGTGCAGAAAATGTTGGAGCTGGGAGTCATTGAACCCTCGGATAGCCCTTGGGCTAGTCCCGTAGTTCTAGTGCCAAAACCTCACACCCCGGGTGGTAAGAGAGAGATGAGGTTTTGCGTAGACTACAGGGGTCTCAATGCAGTCACTAAGACTGACGCCCACCCAATACCAAGGGCAGACGAGCTTATCGATAGATTGGCTTCGGCCAACTACTTAAGTACGTTTGACCTGACAGCTGGGTATTGGCAAATCAGGTTAGCTGAGGACGCCAAGCCTAAAACCGCATTTTCAACCCCTGGTGGGCATTATCAGTTCGTGGTAATGCCCTTTGGTCTGAAAAATGCACCTGCCACCTTCCAACGGTTGGTGAATCAAGTCCTTACTGGGCTGGATGACTTCTGTGCGGCGTATCTTGACGATATCGCTGTCTTTAGCTCCACCTGGGAGGATCACCTGGTCCACCTGCGGAAGACGTTAGAGGCACTGCAAGCAGCAGGTCTCACTATCAAGGCCACCAAGTGCCAGATAGGGCAGACACAGGTTGTATACCTGGGCCACCTTGTAGGTGGAGGTCAGGTTCAGCCACTGGAGAGCAAGATACAGTCAATCAGGGACTGGGCTCCTCCAACCACCCAGACTCAGGTTCGAGCTTTCTTGGGCCTGACTGGTTACTATAGGAAGTTTGTCAGGAACTATGGTTCAATTGTGACACCATTAAACGAACTGACAAATAAGAAAATGCCAAAAAAGGTTCAGTGGACAGCGAGCTGTCAAAAAGCATTCGATGACCTAAAGCAGGCCATGTGCACGGCGCCTATCCTCAAGAGTCCGGACTACTCCAAACCATTCATTGTCCAAACAGATGCTTCTGAGTTGGGTGTGGGAGCTGTTCTTTCTCAACTGAATTTTGATGGTCAAGACCAGCCCATTGCTTTTATAAGCAGAAGGCTGACCCCTAGAGAGAAGAATTGGTCAGCTATTGAGAGGGAGGCCTTTGCTGTGGTTTGGGCCCTGAAGAAGCTGAGGCCATACTTGTTTGGCACTCACTTCAAGATTCAGACCGACCATAAGCCCCTCTTGTGGCTAAATCAGATGAAGGGTGAAAACCCCAAACTGCTTAGGTGGTCCATTTCCCTACAGGGGATGGACTTTACAGTGGAACATAGACCTGGTACTGATCATGGCAATGCCGATGGGCTCTCCAGATATTTCCACTTAGAACAAGAAGACTCACCTGGTCAAGGTTAGCTTATTGTTCCGACGTTTGGGGGGGGGTCATGTAGGAGAGTAGGGTCTGCAATCCTATGATCACCCAGATTTTTTGCTTTTGTTTCACTGGTTTACGACTTTCTCTGGCTGTGGGCCTGCTAATCAGACCCACAGCCTGGCTGTTCTCTTTCTAAATTACGATATGTACCCTAGGTGCATTTACCAATTGGTACTGGGCCACCTTATCAGACCCCGTAACGCAGGGCATAGGTGTACCCAGGGCCGCCAGGGGCTGAAGCATGTATTATGACACCCCTGGCTGGCCTCCTAAATTTGACACAACTGGCTGCACGACAGCTGGGGCGAAGACGTGTAATCACCCTTCGCTTTAGGTATAGTAGCTCTATATCTAACCATACAATGGACACCCGAGTTCCTATCAGTCACTCCTATGGCAGGCCTTAACGATCCTGAAGGCAGAGTGCGTGGGCTCGTGTGAGCTAGGTTCAGGCCCGAGCCGAGCCCGGTTGCAGCTTGCGGAATCAAGACCCAATAGCTGTTCCATGATAACGCGTACCATATCGGTAACTCCGGTGTCGCGTTATCAAGGCATGTCGAGTAAGGTGTCATACGAATCGGGGTGCTGCCCTCTCACCAATTCTGGCGATGAGGTTGGCATCCCACCCTTCTAGAGGGACACGACATGTACGTAACTGTGAACCCCGGTTAAAGTTAACTGAAGCCTCAGCTCCACAAAATGGATGCTGCCACCACAGACACGAGTCTGACCTCCTGCTGCTGGGAGTCCTTCCAGCGAGGAGCACTTGGACAAAGGGTTTCCTGTCGAGGGCGGTGTTCGCACCGTCCCAGACAGGGTTTGTGTATTCTGGGTAGGTAGGGCTTTGGCGAGAAGGTGACTGCGGAGTGGCACCCCGGTGCTCACTACGCATCTGCCGGTTAGAACCAGTTCCAGGGGCGACAGCCCTGGCCTGGGGAAAGTCCGGCAGGGGAGAGGGGTGTAACTACCCCCCTTCCTGGTCCCACCCTTAGGGCAGGACCTAGTCATGTACCCACCCCTTTCTTTAGAATAAAGACCGGAGCGGGGACCCTTCCAAATTAGATCATCTTTGATTCAAGAACTACTTTCTACGAAAGGACATTCAAGACTCTTCTCAAGATTTCTCCCTTGTGACTAAGGAGTAGTCACCCTGCATCAGCGGGCACCAACTAAGAACTCTGCGGTTTGCTGTAAGTCCTTCCTCAAGGAATCCGACGGCCCAGCTCGACGAGAACCGGCTTCCCTGGCACCTCTGACCTCTACCCACGTCATCAGCTCAGCTGTGATCTGTGGGTGCGACGAGACCTCGAGGGACCGGCCATCATCAGAACCTGCACGCTCTTAAAACCAGCACGACCATCGAGGTAACTCTCTGGTGAGTGCTCTGGGGTCCGAGAAGCCCCGACCCTGAGCCGCTCCAGCACCGAAGTGCAGTCTCCCAGCATCTCCACGATCTGCGTGGGGCCCTTCTGCTCGCTGCTCAGCACGTTGTCTGGTCACTAGCCGCTGGCTTGTGCCCTTCTGTGACGACATCCGAGAATCATCACTGCTGGTCTGGTTGCTCCAGACTGGCCCTTGCTTCCATCTTTGCGAGAAGCACCCCGGACCCTCCTGGTCCACTCAAGACGCCATCTTAGGCCCACCACGTGGCCCTGAGATCTGCCAAGGCTTGTTGCCCCATCCTGGGCCCAGCGACGCCGACAGCATCATCCTTCGTGGGACAGCTCGCACCTCCACCGTGGTCGCCGACAACGCCTCCTGGTCCGTGAGACTGCAGAGCCTAGCGTCGCCCACTCACCTGGTCGAGGTGACGGCCAACCGGTGCCTTCCTGGTACCCTCTGACTACTGGCTAGTAGTACGAACTTGGTCCCCTCTGCTTTCAGGTTTCATCAATCTCCGATCCAGGCTTGGATCTCTACGAACTATTCAGCACTGGTCGCCGGCCAGCAACTCCTTTTCTTCCGGCTCCTGGCTCGTCAGCGAAGACCCCGACGCCTGTAAGACTGTGCAGCCGCAGCCCTCGTGGCTAGGTAACTCGGCATTTCGGTGCCTGCATAGCCTCCTTACTCTAGGGTCCTAAGTCCCTCGCTTCCGACTTGCCTTATCGGGTCCGCCCGAGACCTTAATCTTTCCGTGTCCTCGGACACTTGTTTTAATTGTGCACTTGAAGTATTTGCTAAAGAGATTTGGTTTGTGCTTAGTACCCTGTCCTCATAAAGAGTACAGGGCTGTTGTGATTCTTAATAAATATACTGTTTATTTTCATAACACTTGTGTGGTGTCCTTTCACTGGGTGTTCAAGGGGTACATGTGTGGTAAACAGCTGGCTTAACGCGCCCTCTCGAGTCTTTAGCCTTAGACTGCTCGTATCCACGCTACTAGGATAGCTGGTCTATAGGTTGACTTACAACCAAACACCATAAGGGTCGTTGGAACGATACATAGCGGTCGCTAGAATAGCGAACGTTGCATATCGGGCCAACTTCTCACAATAACAAAGAGTGAATTGAATTTATTGAAAAGAAGACAAAAGTGAAAAGACCAGCGGGTCAACGTATACATGTGCACACAACCACCAAGGGTGGAATTCTCCCACCCTTCCTAGGGAGTATTAACTAAAATGGCTGCCATGACCAAAATGGCTTTATCTCATGCAAACGCGATTCCTGCAAACTTTAACAGATGGTCCTTTCAGCATGAGCTAAAGACATCCCTATGATCTAGAAGGAACAGAACATATTTTGCACATTTATTCTCATAAATTCATCAATATCTTAATCCATTGCTAGGTGGGAATTTTTCATTCTAAATATTGTTAAGCGGGCATATATAAGGTATATACAGAAGCACAAAGGGAATAGAGCATTGGGTCATACAGATAGCAGGAGAGAGTAATGACTATTATCAGAAACAGAACTATCAATATTTTTCCAACCATAAGCAGAAAACAAATCCCAAAACCATCCAGTCCAATTCTATGTTTCACGGCTCCTATGTATTTCAGCTACCATCTATTTCAATTTCAGAATAGCCAACAGCACATATCTAATAAAAACATTTTCAATAGACTTTTCCAGTGATCCTTTTATGAGGGCTAGAGTATCAATCAATATACTTTAGGAGGAGGGCAAAGAAGAATTTATCAATTGTTTAACAAAATGTTTCTTTTGCAGAATAAACATTATTCCTTATGCAAATATTAAAGAAAATACAAGGATCATTACAAATACTATCTTGGCTGTAGGGGACCAGGAAGACCAAACAGGGCCATGGGAATTAGGACGAGGTGGCGCAAAGGGCTGCTCCTCCTCAAAAATGAGATGACCAAAGGGGTATATTGCTAAGAAAAAGAAGTCCTTGGTAAATTGAAGCCGCTGTACAACCAGCCAGAGGGGAGTCTTTTCCCTGTGTCCGTTTGAGCCTCACAGGCAGGCTATTGTTGTTCCGAAGGAGGAGCTGCACAACTCGCAACTCAAGAAAACAATCACCGCCCAGTTTGAGAAGAAAAAGTCTTTCTTTCAGGATAGGGCAATCACCTCTCGGGGCAAGTACCCTCAACGATCCTGTCCAGTGTCTCAGGCAGTACACCAGTTTTCTTCACTTTAATATAACAGGCACCAGAGACACAGCACCTGTACCCTAAACTCAAGTCCTTCCATAACTCCTGTGTTGCTCCGCTGGCGCACTGCTCTTTTGTTGGGGCCAAAGATTGTACCCAGTATGCCCAGGTATCTTTTGATCAACAAACAAAGGTGTGAACTTTCACTCACTTTGGGATCAGGATTCAGGGGCGTGATGCTGAAGTACCTGAAGCAACCCTTATTTCAATGGGGGTTCACCTCAAGCAAAAGCCTCCTTGGCGTCCTTGTCGGTTTGTGAGTCTCTCAGCTGGGCATCAAAAAGTAGATCCATGATTTCTCCTTTCTGATTTGAGACCCCGTCTTTTGCCAAAGACAGTGGCAGGGGTACACACTGCACATCCCAGTGCTTCCGGCCTTCTACCTTCACTGAGGTCCTAGTTGCCAGCAACGCCTGTGCTGGTTACCTTCACCTTTGCTTCAAGCTGGACTGGTGCTCACTCCCTAGGCTGGATCTGATGTCTGGGCCCCTCTGGCAATAGTTGTAGGGCAGCAAATATCTATTGGTGGACAGAGCAAAAGGTCCTTAGACAAGGCATACAAATAATCTATCAACAGAGAGGATAGTCTCAGAATACTTCCTTAGTCTTGGGGCGCCCCATACATTAGCAAGGCACCCAAGAGCCACTTCATCTATCTGAGAGTAAAATATAACATCCTGAACCAATTGGCAAGTATAAAAGGAACTCTTTGGTGAACTGACAAGAGTAATATGTTACACTATTTAATTTGTTTCTCCCCATCTCAAGCAGCCAAGGAAGTCTGTGTTCATTTACTAAATTCTGAGAAAAAAAGAAAAACATACAGACATTATTCATCTGAAGAACCCCGAGAAATGGAATTCTTAGAACAAGCATTCTTTTGTGCTTCTTGTCTGAACAAGCTTGTGTTTCATAAGTCATAACCTTTCACTACTTGTACAGGACTGCAGACACTTCTAAAATGATTTTCTTTCATAAAGACACCTACATTGTACGCTTAGGACTATACTGTCATGTTTTAGGTGCAGCAGGAAAATCTAAAGCCGCTAATTCAACAGGGATTCTTATTACATAAATAACTAAAAAAAAACCTCAACATAGTGGGTACATTCATCTCTCCAGCAGAACATGTTGTAACAAACAAACTCCTATAAAACAATATTTTCGTTCAGAAATGTTTGCTGAGGATCACATAGGCATCTTTCCTGACATTATGAACATTGTGCATTCTACTTTTCACAATCTGGACTATGCAACAGCATTATCAAAGAAAATAACCCTATTCACCAGCTCTAAGAAGGGCTGTCAGCTTATTTACACAGACTAACTAATAAAAAACTAGCAATGACCTTGCAAAACTGGATGTAGCATGAAAATAACACATAGTTCCCCTTAAAGGTCAAATAAGGGAACATCAATCTAGACTACTCATCCTTTCATAATTTCATTAGACAGGATGGGCAGTAACATGGCGTATTTTCTATTCATTTTATTAATTATAACAATTCTAAAACAGTATTGCTGATTATCCAATTAAATGTCTCATGACTGTTTCCTAGGCAGCTTAGACAGGCTCAAAAGAGAGTCAGAAACAGAGAGAGAAAACATAAATTTGCTAACCCTTAATTTGCCCAGGAGCTAACCTCCTTTCCCCCATTTCGACAGTAGAAAACGTGAAACAGGTGAACTTCTGTCGACACTATCTATCTCTATTTTTGGCAGCTGGGCACAAACAAACTTGGAGGTAAATAGCACATTGAGCTAGCTAGAAAACATTAATAACCAACTACCAATTCCTTTAGCAATTGTGCTAGTGTAACATGAGGGCGCATGAATGCAAACTGAATACCATTGCCGCCTTATCACAGCCCTTGCACAGTAATCTTTAAACTAAAAGCATCATTTTTATATACATGGCAGAGCTATGGACTACTCAGGGCCCACATACACCACTGCCTTTCCTTCTGTTCATATGACTGTGCAAAACTTGCTTTTGCCAAAAATAGTAAGCAGAGCTTCTCTTTCTCTCCCTGCGTTGTCATCTCTTCTTTCAGAATATTTTGGGAGGTCGAAGTGCCAAAGCAAACCTTACCCTTAGCTTTACTGGAATGCTAAATGCAGAACTCGACCTCTGACCCTTACCAGCTGGCCATTTTTGTGCAAGGCTTTTCCATTCTCTTTTTCCAATTCAAAGTAGCTCTGGAGAATCACAGCTGAGAGGCAGTCCTATTTTGTACCTGTTTGACAATAATTTAACCCCTTCGATGCTCATGACAAGCTCAGCTCGTCATGCAGTACACTGGTCGTGTGCTTATGACGAGCTGAGCTCGACATGAACAAATGGCACCAGGGATTTTCCAGCACAGGAGGGGAAAACCTCTAGCAGCCAAGGTGTTAAAGGCTGGATAATAACTTCTGCTGGTTTCTTTATACTTATTTTCATTTGTGGGCAGTGTGTGGTGTGCTGTCTAGCAGTATAGAGGTCAGCTGTTTGTTCTGTACTTTCATATGTGCATTACTGAAACCTGAGATCAGTTTGAAAACTGCCATGAGTGGCAGAACTGCTTTTAAAAAGTATATTTTGCCCAAATTCGACTTTGGTGGTAGGGGCACTTAAAAATGAATAACCTACAATGGTTTGGCATATTAGGGACCCCCAAGGTCTCCCCTAGATTTCCCAGGGGTGGGGGATCAGAAATGTATAAGGTACACCCATATAAAGTGAGTTTTTGTACGCCTGGGTAAAGTGAAATTTCACATTTTATTCCCCACATTGTGGTAAAGTGCTGTTAAAATTTCAACTTTGCTGCTAGGAGTTATGTAATATTCACAGAAGGATTATTAGATATTATACGGATCAAAAACGATTTTAGTGCAATTATTTTTAATAAAAATTGTTTTTTTCCTATAATCATTTGTTTTTTCTTAATAATGATCACCAACCCTTTTGATGGTTCCACATATGAAAAGCAACCCTCATTCCTTTCACCTTTAAATGCATTTATTTATAAAACTAAGCACAGAAGCTTTACTGAAACATGAAAAGTCTGCGTCACTTTTTAAAGGGCAGTAATTATTTTCCCACCGGATTCACGGATGTGCCTATTAAAAAGGCAACAAGAAAGAAAATCCGTACTTTTAATCTTTTCTCTGTTATCCAAAATAATGAAACTATCTTTTCTAACTTTTAAAATCAGCAGTCTTTAATGAACTCCTTCATACAATGTTCCCATGGCTTAATCTGTAACTTTGTGGCCAGGAATAGCCATGTGCTATTTACTCAGCTTTGCTCTGACCAGCAGGCATCAACGTCTCACGCCTTTTCAAGAGAAAAGGACCTTACTAAATACCAATGTCCTTACAGAAACCCCAAATATCCCCGTGACTGGATCCTGTGAGCAGATAACTTTGAACAGCTGCAAAAGGAAAGGCTCTCTTTGAAATGTGAGCATGGTACAGTCTTTAAACTCCGGTTTTTCAAGCCAGCACACATCTATCGTTTTGTGCAATGTGGTGAAAGAGGCACTTTTATTTTACAGCAACTAATTACTCAAATAATGGGAATGCTTTTTAATATCTAATACAATGTATCTAATGAGAATGCTGTAACATTTTGTATTTTAGTCCTAGTTATTGCAAAGCACACAATTTCGTTTTTTCTTCCTTTCTATGAGGCCTATTTTTTCCTATTGAATGTAAATTCTAATTTATCTTTACCAGTGTGGCAATATGCAAACATCCATAGTTTCTTACTTTTTCACTTGTAATGGTAGTGTGCAGCTATTTAGCACAGGTTATATAATTCATTTCTGGGATTTTAAAATGTAATTGTTTCAATGACATTTGCATAACAAAATGATTACAAAAAACAAATTGAGCTCATACCAGACATTTTCAGAAAGGGGTCATACACTCAGAACACACAACACTGCTTGTTAAAAGCAAGCCATTCTCACACAAAAAACATAGTCCCTACTTACTGAAACAAGTACTTCACACGTATGTTGGTCCATAGCCGCATAGACACTAAAAAAAAACAATTAACCCACAAATCAACACTTAGGACAAAAACAAGAGACAGCCCACAGAGTGTACTTACACCAAACTATTTTTAAATACTAATTGTAAGTCATATTTACGAAAAGAGTTCTCAAAAGTGGTCCAAAAGACTGCACCAAAACAGCCCAAAGACTGTTCCATGTTCAAGCAGCCAAAAGACACCAAATTTGACAGTTGGCAGAATACTCAAAAGTGCTCTGCATATCACCACTTATGAATGTTACTAAGTGCACAGATAAGGATGCTTTTTATGTATATATTTAGTTCCATGGTGTACTTAGTCACCATGGAAGAAATACCTTTTTTAATATACCTAAACCTATTTAGGAATCCCCTCTAGGGGATCCGGCTGAATTTGTTCAAGATTCACATTGGTACCTCCAAGAAAGCAGCACATTCTTCGAAGTGTTCCTGAAACAGGCATGCCAAAAATATTGCAGCATTTACAATATTATTCGTCAAGTTTCACTTAGCACAATGTGTGCTGTTCAAATTCTTACAATTTAGAGAAAAATCTCCTCATTACCTGCCTACATAAATTGCAATTTACATATATGCAGATAAAACACGTAAATCAAGTTTTTGGCCAAACAAGCGAACTAATGTCGACGACCTTATCAAGCACAAATCTCCAGCCTCCCAACACCAAGTTCTGAGTGACCTAACGGTCGTTTTAGAATACTCACACCAAAGAAGATCTCAGTCGGGAGCGGCTAACACCTGGAAAGCCAGTTCAGGGAAATCACAAGCACGAGGGTATGCAAAGACAAATAATCTCTGTGCGCAGGGTACCTCCTCAGTAGATTCCTGTCTCCTGTCAAAACCACTTCCTTGGGTAGCCGCTTCACCAATGAGCCCCACGTCCGGGCGCCATTTTGTAGAAATAAAAACCTATTTAGGGGTTCACTGATACACCTAGTCCTTAAACCAACAAAGAAGAGATTGGCACGGAAGCTATAATATTAACCCCTTCGCTGCTCATGACGAGCTCAGCTCGTCATGAGGCACGGTTGAGCTGTGCTTATGACAAGCTGAGCTCGTCATGAATAAAGGGAACTCTGTAAATCCAGCACAGGGGGGGAAAACCGCTAGCAGCCAAGGTGTTAAAAATAAGTATTTATTAACCTCACATGAGGTAGACTGCATCATACAGTACCCTCAGGCCGCTGTATGAGACAGTCTAAGGAGTACAGAGAACAGGGGCCTTTTATGGCCAGTTTATTGCTGAGTTAGCATGAAGACTCAAAAAGAGGCGGTACAAGTGTGCACACAAATACATATAGGATACATAAGAAATGCTTAGTCAACAGAGTGGGAGGAGAGACTAAACTGCTTACATCAGTAAGAAAGCCTGGCAGTTATACACTAGGAGCAGGTGCATTCTGGCAGCTACAGGTCTTTCTGAGCGTGTGTAGGGCTCTGGAGGAGGGAGAAAGCACATGGCGAGCGCATGGATAACTAAAATGGCTGCCAAGAACAAAATGGCTTTAGCTCATGCTAACAGCTATTCCTGCAAACTTTAACATTTGCTGTTCTTTAGACTACTTGAACAGGGGACAAGCTCTACCTCAAGCCCTTGGAGAAACTCAGAAAAATAATTTGTAGTAAGTTCAGTCGGGTCCTTTCACTGCCCAAGAGAGAAGCAGTCACTGCAGGCCAACACAGCAAAGCACACAGCAAAGTGTTAGTCTCTCCTCACAGTTACTCCAGCTCTTCATCTTGGCAGATTCCTTAATCCCAAAGAGTTCTAAAATCCTGGGGTCAGAGCCCCAATATTTATACCACATTTCCCTTTGAAGTTGGTACCAACAGCGTTCCTCTGGCACACATAAACTAGTTCTGCCTGGTTCAGGCCAGGTTCACTCCAGGAGGGGGGAGACGGTTTTGTTAGAGGCCACCACAGTATATTCAGGTGCAAGCACTCCTCCCACCACTCTTAATGCAGCCAGGTCTAATCATCCTGGCTATGAGTCACCAAGGAAAGGCAGGACACACCTCAACCTCGCCCGTGTGTCTGTCTAGTGTAAATGCACATCCCCAGCTCCAGTCACTCTCAACCCGGACGGGGAATACACAACCAGGCAAAGGCACACAGGATGGTTAAGCAAGAAAATGCCAACTTTTTAAATTATAAAAATCATTTTCACTAAAAAATGTATTGTTAAATTCCAAGTTCAGGAAGCCTAATCTCTATTTCTCTCTCTTCCCAATGGAAAGTTATACTTGTAAAATGTTACAAGGCCGGTCCCATTATAGCTAGGTCTCCCGGTTTTATGGTATTTTTTTATTTTTTTAACTTGCCGTCTGTATTTATCCATATTTTTGTTGTTGTCATTTTATCTGCATTTAGCCACATTTATTTTTGTTGCAAGGAATAAAAACACTGCAGCTAGTATTTTTCACCTTTTTTAAAATGGGCAATGGTTACTTGGTTGTTATAGGTTTAGATAGATTTATGTAGACAGGTAAATGGGTTACTGCTTTGAACAGAGAGGTCCTTTTGTTACTTGTAGTTCATAAATTATAATCCGTCTAATATAGCACAGTGAGCTACGACCGACATGTGGCTCCTACACCTTGTAACCCCCACTGTCTTAATTAACACATCATACACATTGATTTACACACATATGATTTATTGTCAAAGTATAATGTGTGCGTGTGATATAATGCGCTCTGACACTCTGCATTGGGATGAGTAGCGCTATAGCACTATAAAAAAAAATAAAGCAAAATAAAGGTATTTAAATTGTCATTTGTGTAAATACTGGAACAGACCAGCACATCTAATATTCCTACAATGCATGCCTATTTCTTTTATACGGGGACTGAAGAGCATGCCTTGTTTCATTGCCTGAAAAGTGATAAGCTGTGTGCATTTGTTTTCCCTCCATTGCTTTCAGGTGTTCATCTCCTCCCCGCCCCCATAGCCCCAGCCAAGATAATACAACAAAAGGAGGCCTGATGGCCCCTTACTGCCTTTGTTATGGCACCTCCAGGAATGGTGCACTCCAATGCTGTTCAAATAATGACAAGAAAAAAAAAGTTGTGCTTAAATGGCAAACTCTGTAAAGAGGTGCTTATAGGTTCGTATGTGAATAAATCCAGTCTGGCCACTTTGCGTCCGGTGTGCCTTGATTTATTTATTTTTAAATGCTTTGAACTGTTTTTTTCTCCGTTCCGAGGCTGCACTTTGCAAGATTAAAAAAACAGAAAATGACATTTCCAGCAAAAGTGTTTTTCTTTTTTGCCTGAAACCTGGCTGCCCAATCCACAAATGCAAACATGTTGCGTTACTGTAGCTACAAAAAAATGTCTTACAAGCACATGCATCAAAGGAAAAAACGGTTGCAAACGGGCAGATTCTCAGAAACTGCCCCTTTGCGACCGTTATTTTTGCATTTGGGAAGCATCATCCCAAATGCAAAAAATCGCAATTTAAGGAATCTCTACATTGCGATTCCTTAAATTGCGATTGCATTTGAGGAATCCCAAATTGAGATTCCTTAAATGAAATGCATTAAAGTAAAAAAAATAGCAATTTCACTAATAGGAGTAGCAAATTACCATGAAGTTGAACTTCATGGTAATTTGCAAAAACTTTGAAAAATGCACTTTTTAGTGCATTTTTCAAAGTTTCACACATACCAATTTCAGGGGTGCAACAGGGTGTCATTTTGACCCCCTTGTACCCTTAAAATTGCATGAGCAATTTGCGAGTACCTACTGGTACTCGCAAATTGCTCATGCAATATCCAATTCATTCCTATGGGCCTGAAGGCCCATAGGAATGAATGGGACAGCATTCCTTAATTGCGACTAGCAGTTTGCGAGTAGCAATTAAGGTAAATCAAATACCCGATTTATAGAAAAACAATCATAACACAATTTACAGTATAAGCACTTTAGCACTGAATAGCAGTGTAAAAGTACGCAAAGACACCAAACCAGCAAAAACGAAGTCCAGCATACCATCAAAAACAGGAGGTCAGAAGGAAAAAAGACAGGGGCGTGGACAGCGACATGTTGCCAAAAGATGCCAGGTCTAACAGTTTCAAACAAGCTATTCTCTGCTCAACAGATTTCATGATTAGGGAAAGAAAAGGAAAAAGGGTCCATAACTCTGTAACACATCTCTGTAACAGGTAATAAAGAATGTATTTTGTTAAGAGTTTCCCTGGTAAGTTAGACAGACTCAGCTCAACTGGAAACACATAACTTGCCTATGGGCATGGAGGCCGAAGACTGTACTTCATTTAGCAGTAAGCCAAGGCATAAATGCTATGAATGTGTTATTATGGAAACAAATCAATACACTCCTTGAAGCACAAATTAAATATTCTGTGGAACCCGATTTCCACATATTATCATTTGTGCGCTAAGTGCATTTGTCAGTAAAACTGCTTGTGTAAATGTAGTGGTCTGTAACTGACAGCACACTACCACACCATGCTTTAGTAATATTTTTGTGCCTTTCTTGCCTTCTTTGCTTGGTTTTACACGAGAAAGTGCCACTAAGTGTCACACATTTGGTAGTAGAAGTCACACATAAGTACCTTGATACCATGAAAATGTCACACATAAACAATCTTTAAACTTGGCAGCTATGACTGTGGTACTTGCCAACTTAGATTATCAGCGCACAGTGCCCCTTGGAAAGCAGAGTCTGCAGGGTAGCTTTGTGTGATAGGCTGTAGCTAGTGTGATAGTGCCTCCAGCATGGCTCGACAGGTAGTGGGTGGCTTGCCAGACTGGAGCGGATCGCTCAGTCTGTTAATGATCTTTATTGATGAGCTTATTCCTTTTTAGGTCAAGCCTATAGCAGCAGCACGCATGTGCTGCAAGGCATGCAGTAATGGAGTATGCAGTGGAACTCCGCCCACTCTCCGCCTATGTTTTTAATTGGCTAGTGTCATTGTCTTTTGTAAATGCTGCCTTCTGATTGATTATGAGGCTTCTTAGTCCCTCCTTATTATGGCCATATTGTCATTTGTACCCTCCCATGGCTACTCGCCCCTTTACTTCGAGTGTTACACGGTACAGAACGTGTTATTTAGACTGTGAGCACTACTTTGTCTGTGCCTTCTCGCTCCTTTCTCCCCCTTCCCCCGCCTACACTTCTGTTGTCCGTGCTCCCCCCCTTGTCTGTGATGCAATGCAATAGGTCCTGCAAATGCTTGTTTTTTATGTATTGTTTGTATTACATATTCAACCCGGTTGCACTGAAGCGCTTTACAAGAAAGCCAGGCTAGTTACACATGTTCTAGGCATGGCGAGATAAAGTGAAATGCACAGAATCACAGGATGGTAAGCCGAAGCCGGGATTCAAATGTGGTTCCAGGTCGGAGGGCGGTTGCTGAAGCTGCCAGGCCCCTTCTCCTACCCAACAATGCTGCCCTTTGGAAATTATGGATAGATAATTCTGCACCATGGCTGCGTCGATAATTCTGTGCCATGGCTGCATCGATAATTCTGCGCCATGGCTACTTCGATAATTCTGTTTTCTGCTCTCGTACTGCCTTTAATCGGATTATGTAGTGCTGCCCCAGTACAATTTCCTATAGAAACTTTGGGAGCGTGCGGATTGATGGCCTCATCCAAGCTGCACTGTCAGTTTGTAACTCAACCCAGCGATACAGGTTATCGTTCAATGAATGCTGCAAAAACACTGTGGTTGACTGTCAACTCCGAAGGAGATGCGCTAATACCAACCACAGCACGCTGAGTTTCGTGCTCTGGTATTTATTTATTTTTTGCAATTTCTATATAGCACCAACTCAACCTGGCATTTACATGAGCACCAGTTACATTAGATAAGTACACGTTCATTTTTGGTAGGCATAGGGTGTTGGACCTGGGGTCACCAGTCCACATAGGGTAGCCTGGCACAGAGTAGGAAGACCAATCTCAGAAGCGAACGTGTTATGCTTGCGTCACACTTAACCTGTTAACCCAGCGCCCATCCACTAAAAGAAGACACCACACCTTGTTGGAAAAATAGAAGCGCTTTATAAAAATAATCTTTTGTTAGGTTTCCTTTCAATTAGGTTTTCAGTTGCATCACAATTTAATAAGTCAACATTTTAGACATTACCATTGGATCACTTGTACTTGTAAAAGCATGTCATGACATAAGATTTCATTACTTAAGCGAACCTTATTTAGTCATAGCATTAGTAAGCAGGGTAGATGTGAAAATCCATCTCAATCAAGGACTCATTTTCATACAAAAGTAAGAGAGATAGGCCGTATGGGCAGTTCTGTAGCAATTCACATCAGTAAAGAATCAAGCAGCTGAATGCATTAATAAACAAGCAGATGAATGCCTAGAGGAAAAGGCAGGCCAATTCATTAACTCATATAAGCATTACGTTATCAGTACAATACACTCACTTAATGAAGGCAGTTCAGGAATTAATTTAGCAATGTAGTGCGGTTCACACTTTTAGACAAACATAGCTACACACCAATTTGAGCAAACCAACATGCCCTCAGTTTGGTATCTTGCCAAGCGCTAATTCTAGGACAGCTGCAGACAGCCAGTATCAGTCTCTCGGCATGCAGATCCTTCGTAACAAGGGAATCCCTACAGTGTAACCCTGCTGGTCTCCTTTCCCTGGGCCCACCATTCACTCTCTCCTTCCGGGGCCAGGGAGTCTGATCAGTTAAGGTCCAGCAGAGGTCTCTGTGTGCTGTGCCTCCCCTCCCACTAGGCCCAACACCCCGCTTACTTCAAAGCGTGAGGCTCTGACAGACGAACAGCCGATCCTGGAAATCCGAGGGATCAGTGTTCCTCGATGACTGCTGTTACCTGAATCAATGGAGGCAGGCACATGGAGGCTGGATCTACACCGGAGGCAGGTCGCGCTTTGATTACAGCCTTTCCGGCTGTCTCCGCGCAATTCCCCCACACGCCCACACCGGAGGTCAACTCCTCCCTCGGCTTCCTCCAAACCCGCCTTACACCTTCCAGGCCTCTTCTTATCAACGCCGGGTGGGGATCTATTCAGGTCTCAGTAACCTGGCAACCTGTCCTGAGGCAGCGCTCACTCTCTGTCAACGCCGGTTCCCAGGATCTTCACAACAGGCGGTCCGGCGTACAAATGACACCCACAGCGCACACCCCTCACCCATCAAGCACCACACGGGACCAGGCTAGCAGTGGTGAGTTAACGGGGACGCAGAGAGCGCGGGACGGCCCAGAGTCTGCGGCGGTGAAGCCACACAATGCCCAACACAAGGGTAAGCTCTGGTGAGATGCGTCAGGACAGCCAAGAGGCTGGACGCGCGAGGGCTCCAGGCGACAGCAAGGGTAAAGGGAAGTATGGCAGAAGTCTTGGCCCCATACAGGGGGGGGGGGAGGCAAATTCGGGCAAGTCTCTCGGACGCTGAGGGAAATCCCACTGCTCTGTCACTAAAGACTACCAGTTAGGGGGTTAACTCCACGGGAGTTCTTGTCTTCTTGGCAGTAATCCCCGATATAGGACAGTCCCTGCCACTCTTACTTGTAGGTTCCACTTGGGTCTCGTCCAGCGTTACTTGCTGGGGGAAAGGACACTTTTCACCGGTACCTCACGAAAGACGTGAGGAGTCAGCTCCGCCGGGTCAGATCTACGGATGAGGGGGGGCGTCAGACAGTGAAGGGAAAGCAGCCCCCAGAGGCTGTCAGATCTTCTTCCGCGCGCCCACCTCCTCACACCTCAGCCTGGACTCCAGCTTGCTCTTGACCTGTGTGTCACCTTCCTCCGCTCTCTCCACACAAAATGGCCGCACAACATTCCAATACTTATGGCCCAGGTCCAGAGGGTCTAGACTGGACCAGAAAGTTCTGGAACTCCTCATATTACCCAATGGCACCAGGTTCTGAGGTAACAGTTGTGGCAGTTGTAAACCACCATTTTGTGGGTCTTGTAGATTCAGTCAGAAAGGCACCTAGGCCTCAGAAAAATTATAGGGACAAGGAAGCACCCATCCCCTAGGACAACACTTAAAAAAAAGAAAAGTCAAGTGGACATAAAAATGAAAGGAGTTGGAAGGCAAAAAAAAGCACAAAAATAAATAAATAATAGGGAGGACCAACCAAAGGGCTGACAGGTCTAACACAGGGAGATTAAGTGATTTTCCCAGAATCACAGCATGTCGAGCCGACGCCGAGACTGGAACCTTGTTCCTCAGTGGCAGGTCTGGCCGTTACGCCACACCCTCTTCAGCAGCTGAGTGGGTTACAGCGCAGGTTGGGGTGCAGGCATGCAAGGAGGGCTTACAGCCTGCATCTCACCCTCCCCAATTTGATCTCAGCTGTTGTTTTTGTCACAGCTGTCTACCCCCCACACCCTTTCTTTCATCATCATCATCATCATCATCATAAGGCTTTATTTCGATATAAAACATATCATAAAAGCATCACATATTTATAAAACACACTTATACATAAAAAGGGATTGTCGATAATACATTTACACCAAATTTTAAATTTAAAAACAAAGAAAATAGAGCAATAAATACGACTTTTTTAAAATACAAATTAAACACATTGAGTAAGCCTTTTTGCTCTAATGGACCATGACCATGATAAAAACTTTGCAAGACCACAGGCGAACAATGGGCGTGTCTCTGACATTAAAATACGAAGTGCCTCGTTAAAGTGCCTTGTGCCCAACAGCCGACATATGGGTTTAAGCCACCTTTTCCTCGGATTCACGTATGCCGGGCAGGCAAACAGGATATGGGCTACAGATTCGATTTTGGTTAGACAGATAGGGCAAAAGGGTATTGTTTGAGACGGGGGTTCCAACGAGCAGTTAAGGCGGGCACTGGAAGGACCCCCACCCTAAACCTGAATTACAGAGCCCTATCTGCTGATTTGCAAACAATATCTAAGTAGGGTTCCCAAAATGGCACATCTTTAAACCTCAGGAACTCTTCCGTTATCCTGCCAAGAGTTGGGTCAGTACTAATTCTGAAGCGATCCATTTCCAGTAGAGAATCTTTAGGGTTGCCTTTGGGGGGCAAGACCGGCTATCCCAGGCTTCATTGAGGCCTAGTTTACCAAGCAGGGATCTCACATCTTTTAACCACTTTATTTTATACCATCCAGTCATCGCCATGACTTCTGCTAACCCCTTCGCATACTTAGCAAGCTCAGGTACTCGCCACAGTCGGGCCCATAAGAGCAGCGGCTGGAGTTTTGCCAGATCTCTAATAGGATGACAACCTAAATCAAGCAGCAAGGGTAACATTGGGGTGCTTTGTGGGAGTGACATTAGGACCCTTAAGAACTTATTTTCGGACCTTGTCAAATGATCTGCATTAGAGGTACCCCACAACTCTGCCCCATAGAGAGCTGAACTAACACCCTTCACTTTGTAAATGTCGATGACAGGGGCAATCGGTCTAACCAAAGAGGAACGCTGTTCCTTAAGAAGTGCCCCCGTAACCCTCTTGTGGCTTAACAACATTTTACAAAGATGTGGGGTCCACTGCATGGTATCTGAAATTCGAATGCCTAAGTAGTCGAATACAGTGACCCTTTCCAGGGGTACATGATTTAGAACCGGAGGTCGGCTGAGTTTACTCGGGGGGGTTCAGAACCAAGTACTTTGTTTTATCTGTGTTTATTACTAGGCCTCGTTGGATACAGAAAACCTGGAAGTTGTCTAAAAGGCTTTGGAGGACCACTGGGGTCTTAGATATTAAGAGTGTGTCGTCGGCGAATAGGTGGGTAGGAATCCGCTCCCCCGCCAGGGATGGGGCATCTGATGGTTTTTTTAGCAGGTGCTCGACCACACCATTCACATAGAGTGAGAAGAGAGTGGGAGCAAGGACACATCCCTGGCGGACCCCTCTCTCCTCCGGAATTCTGTTGGTTTTCTGTCCCTCAGTGCCCCACCTCACTTGTGCAAAGTTTCCTTCATGAAGCCTCACTAGGATGGACAGAATGTTGGGAGGGATCCCCATATCAGCCAACACTCCCCAAAGGCGTTCTCTAGGCACAAGGTCAAAGGCAGTCTTTAGATCTATGAACGCAAAATAGAGACTGCCTTTAATCTAAAGGCCTGCTCTATTGTCCCGGTGCCCGCCCTGAAACCCGCTTGGTATTCAGAGAGAATCTCGTTTTCTTTAGCCCATTGCAAGATTCTCTCGAGTACCACCTTTACAACAACCTTTTGAGTGGAATCTATTAAGCTTATTGGGCGATAGTTGGAAGGGTCGTCCCTATGCCCCTTTTTAAAAATAGGGACGACCTCAGCCCCCTTCCACGATTCAGGGATAGCAGCACCTTTATCGATAGCGATAAGCATAGTATGGATAGGCTTTCCCCATTTCGACAGATTGGAGCGAAGCAGATCCCTGGGAATCCCATCCGAGCCAGCTGCTTTTTGGGGCACAATACAACTAATCGCATACTCGACTTCCTTGATTGTAAACGGGAACAAGGTGTTTTCTCCTGGAAGTATAAGAGGGCTGCAATGAGCAGAGCCACTAGTGGCTCCTGACTGACAAGTATACAATTTGGAAAAGTGGTCGAACCATACCTCACCGGTAATGTTGCATGTAATGAGATCGCTATCAGGCCTATTCCTAGCTCTTATAGTGCTCCAGAAGCGACCCACATCCCTCCTCGCACTGGCCTCTTTAAGTGTTTGCCAGTACAGGTCCTCCCACTCCTTTTTAGCATTTGCTATCACCTGGTTATACTCTTTCCTAGCGTGCTGAATCAAGAATTGAGACTTTGCCTTGACTGCCTTAATTAAAGCAGACTTCTTTTGTCTGCATTTGGGTGCTTGGCCTTAGGCCTCTGACACCCTTCTTCCCCGCTCCCTCGCGTATGTAGCAGGAATACACTTGGTGGTATTCTGAAACACTGCAGTTGCTCTAGAGGGATCAGAGTGTTCCAGAAGGATCTTGTCTAGCTCACTTTGTGTAGCTACCAACAGTGTTCCTATGGTCAGAACTTTATTTTCATCCAGAGCTACTTTACTCCACTTAAGGCGCCTACCACATTTAGAAGGAAAAACTTTTGAAGTGGATTTAACCTCTCAGCTGGGCTATTTTTGCTTGGCCACAAATATTTTAGGCCCAATGAAAGTAAATTGTGGGTACTATCAACAGTAGGTAATATTACCATATCCTGGACACTTGGCCAAAGCGTTATATCAAGGAGGATATAATCAATCCTTGACGTATGGTTAGCCCTATTATATGTGTGAGCGCCTAGGGGGTCTGAGGCTGTTCTTCCGTTTGTTGCTCTTAGGCCAAACTCCATGGTCAGGGCATTCATTTGAATTGCCCTTTGTGACCATCTTTTTATTGGTTCGATTGTTAGCGTTGGTATACCCCTCCTTGCATCGTCCTCAGTGAGGTCCAGGATGTCCTCCGTCGCAAGGGGCTCGAATGTGCAACTAAAGTCCCCTGCAACCAATACCTGCGTGCCATCACAGCAATCTCTAAGTGCCCCTTCAAGTAATGCAATTGTGGGAGATAGGAAACCACCTTTAGTGCCTCTAGCATATATATTAAATATGTCAAGGGTTCTCCCTCTACCTGGTTCTTTTAATGAGATCCCTAGGATGTCTAACGAATTGCACTGCTTTTGCGTAATGCTGCATCCCAAAGAAATGCTCACCCAAATGAGGAGCCCGCCTGAAGGTCGGCCCCTCCCAGTCGCCGGCAGAACTGCAGGTAAGAAGTATGTGGTGTAGCCAACTCTATGATTAGGTTCCAGGCTCCAAGTCTCCTGGATGATACAAATCCTATGAGACTCCACCAAGGTATTCCAATCTGGGAGAGCTAACTTTCTAGTAATACCTGCTATGTTCCAACTGATCATCTTCATCAGTAGTCCATCAGCCACTACTTGGTCCTGGGAACAATTTGTCCGTACACTAGATGGAATCTGCTGCTCTCCTGCAGTCTCAGTTGCCAAACACAGTGGCGAAAGGACATGCAGCGAAGAAGCATGGCTCTGATCAGTAGATAGAACTGGTGAGGGCATATAAATACCTGTAGGGACGTTATATGTGACCTGGCCTTTAGCTGGATCAGGCCTACACGTGGGATTATTATCTATTTCCTCACCAACGATAGACCAGCAATCAGACTCTTCAATATGGGATGGTAACCCTTGCCTTTCCCCTGAGTATGTTATTTCCACAGGGGTTAGATTAAGGGGTGTAAGGGAATTCCCAAGGGATATAATTGAAGACCTACTCCATTGGGGCCTTATGTTACCACCGGGGGCAAACAAATGATTAGTATACAGATGAACGCTGTGTCAATACCTATTATTAGTTCCATAGTAAGCAGGACCTCTGCAAAAAGCAGAATTTGGATAAGCATGGGAGTCGCCAGCGAATCCTCCCCAAAATTGGTTTCCTTTTTTCTGCTCCTGGTGCCAACCTGGTGGCCGTGAGTAAAAATAACCCCAACCATGAGTGTTGATACCACTATCATCATGTGCATTCTGCTGGCTACAGATAAAACTTGCAACTTGTGCATCCCTGAAATTAACTAAAATACAGACGCCTGGAATATCTTTAATCTTGCTTCACACCCAACTAACTCGCCTGACGAAAAGGACATGGCCATCAAGTTGCCTCGGGAGGGGTCTATTTTTATTTAGCCAGAATGTAGTTTTGTTTTTAAGTGCGGTATATGACTCTGACTTACCCGGCATTAGCCGCGGAACTCCCACCAAAACAACTACATAAGGCATACAGGCTGGAGGCAAGTTGACATGAGAGAAACAAGTTTCAGTGCCATGAGCTGAATCAGGCTTTAGAGATAGATCTTTACTCTGTGTCTCTACAATACCATCAGTGCGGTCACCTTTCTGTGTATATGCAGATGCACTCTCACTGGCTCTTTTGTCCCCATTAGTCGATGGTTGTTTTCTAGGTTTAATGGCCTTTGTTTTTACTATTGTTTTTACTATTGTCGCTGGGGATTTAGTTTCAGTCGGGGGCCCTGGGGCACCTTGTTGGTTTAAAGACGCATGTTTACCCATCTGCAAGGGGTCCACCGATGGAATTTTCTTCTGAGCAGCTATTACAGGGCTTTTTTTAGCTTGAAGCTTAATTAAGGCCTTTACAGAGAAAAAGTTATCGAGTGTCCCTTGCTCAAAGTGATCCAGTCTTTCTGATAGAGTTTTTATTCTCTCAAGTACTGGTAGTATGAAGGACTTCATGATTTGCTCAATATGAGCGATGAGTAGGGTTTCTTTAGCAGGAATTAAAGGGTACACTACATTTGGGCTGGTGATAGGTAGCAGGGCAATATTACCGCTAGTTAGTCCACTGCTTACTGGATTATTGAGGGATTTCTCCAGGGGGGCTCCGAGGGGGTCTCCATTCTTTCCCATGATTGTGCATCAGCAGGTAAGCCTGTGTTGTTAATTTTAGTAGTTACAATACCAACTGCATTACTACTAACATTCTTCTGCTTTATTTCATTATGCATACCGGCCACTTTCTTACATTTAGTCCCACCTACATTCCCCTTACGATTTTTTGCGGCTGAGCATTCCTTTGTATCGTGCCTGGACTTTCGCCTAGCCAGCTGCCCTCTAGTTGTTACAGATGGGCCATCGCTGCTTATACTAAGCTGTGAGTCAGTAGCTGAATTGGTAATTAATGACGTATCACAGCACCCATTGTCATTAGAGATAACTGCCTAGGAAGGAAAATCTGTGATATCGTCATTTTGAAAGATAGAGGGGGTCATTGATAATCTTACTGATGGAGAGAGAGTCACAGGAGATGCATTACCCCCCATCAGGGCTAAATCTTGGGATAGTGGGATGTAGCCAGCCCCTGGAAGAGCAACAAAAGATGGCGCCAATATCGAGTTCTGGGAGTTGATAGTGAACTCCGATGCATTAGAGGAGGGCAAGGGGAGAAAGGAACCAGCAGGAAGCGAGAGGCGGCGCTCTGTATTTTCTATGGCATTGGCCACCACACCAATAGTTTTTGCAGCATGCGATCTATTGCTATCAGGCTAGGAAACTGGGGGTTCGCAGCTGCTTTTAGCTTTGGGGCAGGAGCGAGCAACGCTGGGTTGCGTTTCCCCATTTTTACCACTATGAGTAAGGGAATAGAAAAACAGATAGAAATATATACACAAATGCTATATCATCGACTGCTACTAGCAGATACCACACAAAATGCACCTCAATGAAAAACACTAGAGGATAACAGTCTTTACACAATAAATGCTGTGTGGCTTTAAGTCTTACTGCATCAGAAAGCAATCGCATGAGGGACCAGATTACAATCTAGGGGGGCACAAGTGCACAAACCCAAGAGGGGAGGCCCAGCCCGGCCTCATCCGGCCACTAATGGCCACAAACGGTCCCACCCTTGTCCCGGGCTTAGCCTTGCACCGCCCGCGCGTGTCCCGTGACGTGGGAGAACTCTCGGAGTTTTAAGCGCCTCCAGGCGCGTTGTGGGCGTGGCCCTGATCGGCTTCCTGGTGCGGAGGATGCTGGGAAGTGTAGTTTTCCCCTACACAGCGGCCGCACACAGGTCCCAAGTCCAGCTGCGGCGAGGGGAAGACACAGGCAATGGCGAGGCTAACAAACTTCCAGCAAGACCCAGGTAGGTCCAGTCATGCCACCAAACAGTTGTAAAAGCTCCCCGCTCCACCGGAAAACTCTCGGAGTTTTAAGCCCCTCCAGGCGCGTTGTGGGCGTGGCCCTGATCTGCTTCCTGGTGCTGAGGATGCTGGGAAGTGTAGTTTTCCCCTACAGAGCGGCCGCGCACAGGTCCCAAGTGCAGCGGCGGCCAGGGGAAGACACAGGAAATGGCGAGGCTAACAAACTTCCAGCAAGACCCAGGTAGGTCCAGTAATGCCACCAAACAGTTGTAAAAGCTCCCCGCTCCACCGGAAAACTCTCGGAGTTTTAAGCGCCTCCAGGCGCGTTGTGGGCGTGGCCCTGAGGATGCTGGGAAGTGTAGTTTTCCCCTACACAGTGGCCGCGCACAGGTCCCAAGTGCAGCGGCGGCGAGGGGAAGACACAGGCAATGGCGAGGCTAACAAACTTCCAGCAAGACCCAGGTAGGTCCAGTCATGCCACCAAACAGTTGTAAAAGCTGCCCGCTCCACCGGAAAACTCTCGAAGTTTTAAGCGCCTTCAGGCACGTTGTGGGCGTGGCCCTGATCGGCTTCCTGGTGCCGAGGATGCTGGGAAGTGTAGTTTTCCCCTACACAGCGGCTGCACACAGGTCCCAAGTGCAGCGGCGGCGAGGGGAAGACACAGGCAATGGCGAGGCTAACAAACTTCCAGCAAGACCCAGGTAGGTCCAGTCATGCCACCAAACAGTTGTAAAAGCTCCCCTTCACCCTTTCTTTCAGAGATGGGTTCTCGTTCCTGTACTTGCGTGCCTCTCTGGCTTCTTGGCTCTACAGCCATAGGAAGTCGAGGAAACGAGGTAAGCCCACATCACCTGCCCGCATGCAGCACTTGTGGACTGCCCCCCCACCCCATAGGAGGGAAGTTGTCTCTCATTTTATATGTAACGGGGCCAAGGAGGTGTAATGTTGCTGTCGCAGCCTGGCAGCGCCACGCTGGGGACCTGTGAGCAGGGGTAGGGCAGCGGGGAAACAACCTTCCCTGGAAAAAAGGCAGCACCCCGACCCCCACCACCCCCAGAGGACAGGCCATGAGAGGCGAGACTGCTGGACCCATGTACATGACCAGTAGAGGTAGGCGAGACAGCAAATGTAAAAGGGCGAGCCGAGCTAAGGGTCTGGCCGGCTCTCAAAGTTCAAAAAGTGTATTTACTGAAAATGTGGATGTTTCGACTTTAATACGTCACATTTTATCACTGTCCAGAGAAAAAGTCATTGTTAAAAGTAATAGTTTTTAAACATGAGCATAAAACCATTCTTCCCTCACCCTTATCCTGGTCACAGTGCCATTAGTGAACTACCAGGCAAGACAGTTGTCACATGAAACCCTGTGTGTGGCACAAATTCTTAAACATAGAGCAACATGACAGCCTATTAAACACAATAGGTTTTGTACAGCTTGTATTCTGAACATGCATGAAAATGATGATGCTTTCATATACGACAGTGAAGAAAAAGTAGGCTAAGTAAAACAATATATTTGCCGAAGATCACACAATTTGATTAAGCAGGGAAGCCACAATTAATGCTGGTTTTCTGGTTTCATTTAGTACAAATCAGGCACTATAAATGGGTGTCTATGGGCCTCTCCTTTTACCGCAAAGGTTAATTCTTTCTTTTTACATATTTGTGCATGAGGGTTAAGCGAGGGTGGTAGGTAGAAGCCACATGAAAGCTCGGCTCGTTATGAGCTTGCGGTTTTAACAGGACCTCGAGCTTCAGTGTCCAGTGTGGCTCCAGCTTTCAACCACTTGCCCACCTCTAGTGGCCAGTTTACCTTTAGCGTAGCTGGTCTTTAAGATGCACCGGCTAATGGACTCGTCATGAAATATCCAATTTTTAGGTCTGGCCTGGTAATCTATTAATGTGTTCTTGCCAATTACTTAAAATATAGAATGAGTTTTGTCTCCTAGCCGATTAATACTCTTTCACCTTATGCTATTGTCTGGTAGGTGTGTCATTTTGTCCCCCATAAAGTGCTTACATTAATTTTGATAATATTTATTAAGCACACAAATGCCTGGAGGTGTCTTGGCGCTACAGTGCTACAAATGCATGTAATAGTTGAAAATTTTACTTGGTCCTCACACGTTCATTTCTTTATCTCATGCCTATATACTATACAGAAAGCAACTCTTGTATTTGTGTTTTTTACTTCAGTAGGCTTTTTAAAAATGTTTTTCTTAGGCCACAAGTGCAAGCCTGACCTTAGGATGGCCACCAAATTGTTTCTTAGGTCAAGCCTAAGGGCAGCGCGCATGCGCTGCTCGCCCTGTGAGGCATGCTGTACTGGAGTATGCTATTGAAGCCCCTACCACTCTCCACCCTTATTGGTCATTGGCTTATGTCATTGTTCTTCATAAAGTCTGGCTTCTGATTCATAAATAGGCTTTTATTCCCTCCTTAGTACTGCCTTGTCTTCACTTGTAACCTCTCACGAGGACTGGACCTTTAACTTCGGTTGTTACACAGTTTGCTTTATAAGTTTGTGAGCACTATTTTCTTTAATGATATTCCTCTATTCCACCCAGTGCATCGGAGCACCTGCCCACTTTGTTTTCAAATGCAATATATTTTATTCAAATTACAGCACTCTCCGCTTTATAGCTGCTGCGCTTATTTAATTATTTAATTTACAGCGCGGTCCGCATTCACTTTAGTGGCCGCGCCTATTTAATTATTTTCCAGCGCCAGCCACTTTCACTTTAGCGGCCGCGCTACAAAGTTTATGAATATACTTTTTTTAATAAACTTTAGGTGAAAGCACCATACGCGCTTTCACTATAATGGTGACCATGCCCCTTTGTTTAGACGCTGCTCACGGTAACCTGAGCGTGCGAGCAGTGTCTAAAAAACAAAAAAAGGGGCATGGCCACCATTATACTGGTCTCTAATTCGCGAGAGTTTGAGCTCTTGGCGTTAAAAACAACAACAAAAAAGGCATTGTCATTTTCAATGCCAATACTTAAACGCTCGCAAATGCAACACCTATTGCAGTGAAAATGGTTGTTTAAATAATAAAGCCTGTGACCTATGGTGTGACTCTTATTATAGTTTCTAGTTGCTCAAATTGGTGTTATTTCTGCTATTTGTACGTTTCCCTCATTTTCATTGTTTGCTTTTGCTCGTGAGAAAGTGTCACTCATAGTGGTTGAAATGTCACTCATAATTACACTGAAATTATGAAAATATTACACATAAGCAACGTGAAACCCTGGCAACTATGAATATGTTGGAATGCATGCAGGAGGTGCCTTGCACAAAGCAGCTTCAGGAGCATGGCCAGCTATTCAGATGCAAAACAGCCTCTATGCCCATAAACTGCCATGAATGTTTGAGAAAATCATGCTTGGGGCCTACTGGAGA
The DNA here is from genome assembly GCF_964263255.1 of Lissotriton vulgaris. Classification (NCBI taxonomy): domain Eukaryota; kingdom Metazoa; phylum Chordata; class Amphibia; order Caudata; family Salamandridae; genus Lissotriton; species Lissotriton vulgaris. The sequence continues at coordinate 1,296,303,018 of NC_141695.1, read as the reverse complement.
TGCCCTTTTCTTCCATTAAGCCAAAGTATTCAAATATAGTAATATCACTGGACGGAGGCAGGAAGGCATGATTTGTCCAGGATTAAACAGTTTGTTAATATACAGATCCAAGATGGAAGCAACATGCCGGCTGGCTTTGGAGCTGGGAAACCTGGTTGAAGTCTTGCCATTTGCTCAACATCCTATGATTCTGGGCAAATCACTTAATCTCCCGTGCCTAACAAAAATGATTGAGACCTTGTGTAATGTAACTGGTGCTCATGTAAAACGCTCCATCCAATAGCTTTCGGTCAAGTTCGCGCTATATGAAAATGCAACAAAAGAAAACACGCAAAAAACAAGTATTGATAAATGTGCTAAGTTTTGCTTAAGTTATTAATTATAAGCTGTTTTTTGTTGTAAAATAGCTTGCTGAGTAGTTGTACAATATAAGTTACAGAAAGTTTGTTAAAGTGTTATGACTTATTTATGTACATAAAGGCAATATATTGAGCTGTTACTAGAGGTATAGTGCACTTTCAGTAATAGCAACATTTTGAAAAGTGAAATGAAAGAGAAGAAATAATATAACTAATTAATGAAGTAGCAATATTATGTGTTTAGAGGAGTTCTGAGAACATTTGGGCCTGGTGCCACTGCACCTGCTGTACCATTCAAACCATGCCCCCAGTGCCTGCAAGATAACTGCATGTGTGACTGTCTGTTTAGTAGTAAAATATAGCAATATTTAGTGTTTAGAGTAGTTATGACAACTTTTGGCACTGGTGCTACTGCACCTGTTGGACCTTTCAATCATACTGCTGTTACCTGCTAGATAAACGCACTTGTGACTATCTTGTTTAGTAGTAAAATTTAGCAATAATCTGGGTTTAATGGAGTCACAAGAGCTTTTGGACCCAGTGCAACTGCACCTGCTGCACCATTCAAATCAAGTCCCTTTTAACTGCCAATTAACTGCAATTGTGACTGCATGTTTAGTAGTCAAATATAGTAATATAATGTATGTGTTTAGAGGAGTTCTGACAACTTTTGTGCCTGGTGCTTCTGCAACTGCTGCACCATTCAAATCATGGCCCTGTTTGTGGTATTGGGTTCCCAAGGCCTACATGCTCCGCAGAAATACCCACTTACACCAAAAGAACTGTTGGCACGGAAACTGAAAAGTACAAAAGACAAGTTTATTAAGACCCCATGGGGTGGTGGTACATTCCTACAGCACCCTTCGGCAATGCAAGAAGTATCACACCGAACGTTGGTGCGAGTCCCTCTTTTATACAATTTACAGGTAATAAAAAGGTAGGCGGTACAAAGTTACAGAGTTTAGGTACATATATGGTCATTTTTGGAACACAGCCAACTCATGGGAGGGGTTACAACTCCACTGGTCAGTTTTGGCGGAACATTCCTGAGGGGTGACTGGTCAGCGGGAACTGCGCATGTACAGGCTTGACCGTTACTAAAAATAGCCTGTTGCTGGGCAAACTCGAGTGGTCAGCAGCACGGACAAAGTACTAAAGGGCATGCTGACCACGAGGCCGCTCATTCCCTAAAATGGCCGCCGTAGCATACAAAATGGCGTTTTCAAATAAGGCCAAGTTAAGGGAAATAACGTGTAGCAAAGCTAAGCGCTAACCCGGCCATTGTCAAATTACGACAGACGACCCTTTTAGCGTTTAGCTGAAGCTACCTCATAGTGGACGTAGTCGGGATACTCATCTTCGATATCAATTGACATTATTTGAGCTACTTCTTTATGAAGCATCAATTCCTGTTGGGCAAGAGCTCGTCTAGATGGAATACAGGCTGATAAACACATAGAACATAATGCAGGGCCACATTGTATACATAAACACACAAAGAATAGTATCCCAACTATAATACATAAAATCGTCAGTAGCTTCCAGCCCCACGTACTAAGCATTGACCAGAACCACCCCGAAAGGGTTCATGTACCATTGTCCGGGTGTATTTCAGCAGCAATTTTGTGGAGTTTGGAAATAGCATCATATACAGATGGTGAGTTATCAGGCACGTATACACAACAGCTACTTCCGATAATTCTACATGCCCCCCCCCCCGATCAGCTAGAACCACATCAAGAACCATTCGGTTCTGAAGCGTAACAATTCTGGATATTTGAAGTTCTTCTGTTATATTTCCCAATGCGAAAGCGGTATCGTTAGCTACAGCCTCAACAACACGAGTCAGTCGTCGTATTTTCCGACTATTCAAAGCAGCCCCCACAAAGGAAAACAATCCCAAATTGAAATCTACATATTGTTGTAAGGCAGTATCGGTCTGGTCAATATCATCCAAGACCACAGCACGTCTAACTCTATTTAACACAAAGTCGTGGTACAGGATATAATCATTATGGTACATTGGTGGGGCAATGAATACAGGGGGCAATACAAAGGAGATATAACATGTACCTAACCATCCTAACGGGAGCTGATGATAGCCTTTATTACCACAAATGAAATATGTATTTCGGGATGCCACAAATGATATACCATTCGGACTGTCAAATGTAAGTGTGGTGTTACATTCACTTTTTCCAACCGGGATAGTACCTTTATTTCGTATACACAAATCCGCCTTAGTATCAATGACATTTATGACATGAGAACTGGACATATTAATGTTCCTTTGGTTACTGTAAACCCGTGGTGCAGATACATTATCGGGGCGGTACTCCTCCCATTCAAACCGAGTACCTTCAGCCTGTGGATAACCATCCCGGTCATGGTAGCATATTTTATTTAAACGGAACAGCACCCCCCCTTTTGTTGGCCAGCGCAAAGTGAATAGAAGAGTATACCAAGCATTGCAAGAACCGTTATGGGAAAACAGGAGTGGGATGAGCGGTGTGACCCCTTTCTTCTGATGCCCAGGCAACATCCCACACACCCAACAATTAGAAGTGTTCATCATATTGTGAGTATGATGCAAGATTTGAATGAAGCTATTGTTCAAGTAAGTCTGTCGGTGCCGTTCTTCATGATAGGGTAAGGTGAAATGAAAATGTTCAGATGGAGCCGGGGTAGTCGGCAGCAAATGTTCTCGTACAGGCACCACAAGTTCTACTACCCAGGCTATCACTGCTATCACCACAATTGTCAGTACGAACAAGATAGCATCAAGAATTCTCTTGTCTCGTGATGCAGAAGACGCCATAGTTCAAAGAGTTCACAATGTCTCAAGTATACAACTACAAAAATAAAAAATTAGTGTTGAGCTCCAAGGTAGCCGTTGTTTTCTTCTCCGGGGTCAAGACGGGTGTCACAACTCTTGGCAAAACTGATCCCCCCCCTTGAGATTCCCGGTTTCCGTTTCACAAACCCCAGAGCGGTAACCAACCAGTCTCGCACCCAAAAAAAATCTTCTTAAAAAATCTTCTTCCTATCTTGGCCGCAGATCGTAGCGCTGTCGTCCAGAAACAGTGTGGTCCGAGAAGGCTCCCTCAGATTCGGCCGATGTCACAGCTGGGCTCTTTTCTTCGTCCAAGATCTCTTTGTAGTCGGACAACACAGTAGGATTCACCAGGTCCGGAGAGACGCGACGGCAGTGAGTTGAATGCACCCACCGCTTTCTGTTGGTCACTCGCACAGCCGTTCGAGTCACCAGGAGAACTTGCTCGGGGCCACGCCACCTCGGTTCCAAGCTGTTCGCTCTCTCAAACGACTTAATCATGACATAATCTCCAGGACGGAGATTATGAGCCTCTCCAATGGAATTGTCAGGGAGCGCTTCTCGAACCTGTTGGTGAATAGAAAGCAAATCATTTGTTAATCGTGCCAAATAATCATTCATCATTATACAAGGCACATCATGTAACAATCGCGGCTTAGGAACTCCCCATATATTCATAGGCCTACCAAACACCACTTCATACGGTGTGAGGCCAGTTCGAGAATGGGGCACTGATCTAAGAGAGAGTAATGCTAGCGGCAAGGCATCCGGCCACTTCAATGACGTGGACGCCACAATCTTAGCCAGTTTCAATTTCAATGTAGCATTGTACCGCTCAACAAGACCTGCTGACTGAGGGTGGAACACAGCATGAAACTTCTGCTGAATCCCCAGTCCCTTTAGCACGTACTCCACAATTTTCCCAACAAAATGAGGACCATTATCGCTCCACAAAAATTTGCAAACTCCAAATCGAGGGAAGTACTCTTTGAGCAGAACCTTTGCTGTTGTCAAAGCTGTATTATCTTTCGTGGGGAAGGCCTCAACCCATTCGCTAAAAGCACACACCACCACTAAGACATACTTAAGGTTATTGCAACGCTCAAGCTGGATGTAATCCATTTGAAGTACCTCGAATGGTGCGGAAGGTGGCACGAACCCTCCTTTCGGAGTATGCGTCCCTTTTGCAGGATTGTGTTGTAAACATATTAAACAGGTCTGCACTACTCTCTTTGCAGTATTGGCAATCTCAGGATGCTCCCAAACTCGTGTTTACAATCGAGTGATTGCAAGAGCCCCCACATGTGCCAACCCATGTGTCATCTGGACCATCGCCTGCAAGTAAGCTGCAGGCAATTTCCATCTCTCCATGTCCTTACTCCTCCAACAACCCTCGTCATCCAGTACCCCTTCTGCTGCCCATGCCACCAGTTCTGCTTCCGTCGCTGATTTTTGAATATCTAGTATCTCCGCTCTAGCATCATGCCATCACTCGGCCTGCGACTTCGCTACATACATGGGGGAGTGCTGTTTCTACCACTGTCTTAAGCGTCGCGATCGCATATGCTGCAGAAGTCGTGCCATCTGGCAGCCTCAAACACGATCCATCAACCCACAGTTCCCCATCCACATCTGGAAGTGGCATATCCTGTAAGTCGACACGACCCTTTGTTTGTTTGTTCCTCGGTCAGAAAAACACAATCATGATGTTTTTCCTCCTGGCCCTCTTCAACCGGATAAGGCAATAAAGTGGCAGGGTTCAGGGTAGCACATCTTTTCAGTGTAATGTGTGGCGCCAGGAGTGTGAGCTCATATCCTGTTAAACGTGCACTCGTAAGATATTGAGTCGTTGTTTGATTTAACAGGGCATCTACCGCATGGGGAACTAGTACCAACAATTTATGCGACAAAACTATTCCCTCACTCTGTCGTATAGCTACCGCTGTTGCTGCAACTGCTCGAAAGCACCCAGGTAACCCTCGTGCTACAGGATCAAGAATGGCTGAGAAGTACTCGCATGGCCTCTGCTTGTCCCCGTGTGCTTGCACTAACACTGATAGCACGCACCCATCTTTCTCGTGCACGTACAATGTAAAAATCTTTGTGTAATCTGGTGTACCTAACACGGGTGCAGAGCAAAGGGCCTGTCTCAGTTGTTAAAAAGCATTCTGACATTCATCTGTCCATTCAAGGGGCATTGGTGTAGTTTTGAACAGTAACGCTAACAAAGGTTTTATAATGTGCGAAAACCCCATAATCCATTGTCTACAAAAGGACGTTAGTCCTATGAAAGCGCGTACATCTCTCTGAGTGCGGGGGACTGGTGTGTCTAAAATCGCCTGAATTCGATCTGATGTTAATGCACGCCCCTCCTTAGACAAAAGATGACCGAGGTAGGTTGTAGGAGAGTAGGGTCTGCAATCCTATGATCACCCAGATTTTTTGCTTTTGTTTCACTGGTTTACGACTTTCTCTGGCTGTGGGCCTGCTAATCAGACCCACAGCCTGGCTGTTCTCTTTCTAAATTACGACATGTACCCTAGGTGCATTTACCAATTGGTACTGGGCCACCTTATCAGACCCTGTAACTCAGGGCATAGGTGTACCCAGGGCCGCCAGGGGCTGCAGCATGTATTATGCCACCCCTGGCTGGCCTCCTAAATTTGACACAACTGGCTGCATGACAGCTGGGGCGAAGTCGTGTATTCACACTTTGCTTTAGATATAGTAGCCCTATATCTAACCATACAATGGACACCCGAGTTCCTATCAGTCACTCCTATGGCAGGCCTTGACAATCCTGAAGGCAGAGTGCGTGGGCTCGTGTGAACTAGGTTCTGGCCCGAGCCGAGCCCGGTTGCAGCTTGCGGAATCAAGACCCAATGCCTGTTCCATGATAACGCGTACCACATCGGTAACTTCGGTGTCGCGTTATCAAGACATGTCGAGTAAGGTGTCATACGAATCGGGATGCTGCCCTCTCACCAACCCTGGCGACGAGGTTAGCATTCCGCCCTTCTAGAGGGACACGACATGTACGTAACTGTGAACCCCGGTTAAAGTTAACTAAAGCCTCAGCTCCACAAAATGGATGCTGCCACCACAGACACGAGTCTGACCTCCTGCTGCTGGGAGTCCTTCCAGCGAGGAGAGCTTGGACAAAGGGTTTCCTGTCGAGGGCGGTGTTCGCACCGTCCCAGACAGGGTTTGTGTATTCTGGGTAGGTAGGGCTTTTGCGAGAAGGTGACTGCGGAGTGGCACCCCGGTGCTCACTACGCATCTGCCGGTCAGAACCAGTTCCAGGGGAGCCAGCCCTGGCCTGGGGAAAGTCCGGCAGGGGAGAGGGGCGTAACTACCCCCCTTCCTGGTCCCACCCTTAGGGCAGGACCTAGTCATGCACCCACCCCTTTCTTTAGGATAAAGATCGGAGCGGGGACCCTTCCAAATTAGATCATCTTTGAATCAAGAATACTTTCTACGAAAGGACTTCGAGACTCTTCTCAAGATTTCTCCCTTGTGGCTAAGGAGTAGTCACCCTGCATCAGCGGGCACCATCTAAGAACTCTGCGGTTTGCTGTAAGTCCTTCCTCAAGGAATCCGACGGCCCAGCTCGACGAGAACCGGCTTCCCTGGCACCTCTGACCTCTACCCACGTCATCAGCTCAGCTGTGATCTGTGGGTGCGACGAGACCTCGAGGGACCGGCCATCATCAGAACCTGCACGCTCTTAACCAGCACGACCATCAAAGCAATTCTCTGGTGAGTGCTCTGGGGTCCGAGAAGCCCCGACCCTGAGCCGCTCCAGCACCGAAGTGCAGTCTCCCAGCATCTCCACGATCTGCGTGGGGCCCTTCTGCTCGCTGCTCAGCACGTTGTCTGGTCACTAGCCGCTGGCTTGTGCCCTTCTGTGACGACATCCGACAATCAACTCTGCTGGTCTGGTTGCTCCAGACTGGCCCTTGCTTCCATCTTTGCGAGAAGCACCCCGGGCCCTCCTGGTCCACTCAAGACGCCATCTTAGGCCCACCACGAGGCCCTGAGATCTGCCAAGGCTTGTTGCCCCATCCTGGGCCCAGCGACGCCGACAGCATCATCCTTCGTGGGACAGCTCGCACCTCCACCGTGGTCGCCGACAACGCCTCCTGGTCCGTGAGACTGCAGAGCCTAGCGTCGCCCACTCACCTGGTCGAGGTGACGGCCAACCGGTGCCTTCCTGGTACCCTCTGACTACTGGCTAGTAGTACGAACTTGGTCCCCTCTGCTTTCAGGTATCATCAATCTCTGATCCAGGCTTGGATCTCTACGAACTATTCAGCACTGGTCGCCGGCCAGCAACTCCTTTCTTCCGGCTCCTGGCTCGTCAGCGAAGACCCCGACGCCTGTAAGACTTGTGCAGCCGCAGCACTCGTGGCTAGGTAACTCGGCATTTCGGTGCCTGCATAGCCTCTTTACTCTAGGGTCCCGAGTCCCTCGCTTCCGACTTGCCTTATCGGGTCCGCCCGAGACCTTAAACTTTCCGTGTCCTCGGACACTTGTTTTAATTGTGCACTTGAAGTATTTTCCTAAGAGATTTGGTTTGTGCTTAGTACCCTGTCCTCATAAAGAGTCCAGGGCTGTTGTGAATCTTAATAAATATACTGTTTATTTTCATAACACTTGTGTGGTGTCCTTTCACTGGGTGTTCAAGGGGTACATGTGTGGTAAACAGCTGGCTTAACACGCCCTCTCGAGTCTTTAGCCTTAGACTGCTCGTATCCACGCTACTAGGATAGCTGGTCTATAGGTTGACTTACAACCAAACACCATAAGGGTCGTTGGAACGATACATAGCGGTCGCTAGAATAGCGAACGTTGCATATCGGGCCAACTTCTCACATTGGTGAGCAGCGGTTGGGATTTGAGCTTGCTGTTGTTTTACCACACGTATCCTAAGAATATCTTGTTAAAAGATCGCATAAGTACTGTTAGTACATATAACTAAAGCTTAGAATACTCTGAGTTCTACTGAACCAGCTGTGGCAGCTCCTCAAGGCTTAGCACACCTTGGCTGCAACTCTTAGCAAGGGAACAGTAGGTAAACACATAGTGTAGGTAGGTGCATCACTTACACCACACTAGAAACAGTATGTCGGACAAAGGAGGAAACTCTGAGTCTCCCCTTGTGTCAGTTGACCCTCCACAGGTCATCCCTTCGAGATATACTGTGCTGAGCTTCAAGGAGTTAAGACAAGTGTGTCACTCCAGGAAGATCAAGCAGGGGTCTAACCCCACAACGTCCTTTCTGATTGGCCTCTTGGAGACTTATGATGCCAGAAAAGCTGAGACCCTTCCCAGCTCTTCTAATCCAGAAGGAGACATGCCTCCCCTCGAGGGAACCAGAGACGATCCTGACCTCATCCACCTCGCAACTGAGAACGAAGATGTGGAGGATGATGAGGATGAGGATCCCTCTGGGGATGAGGCAGATAAGGGACAGGTAGAAGTCGTTAGACTAAGCAGGTCCAACTTAAGCAGACATGACAGTGGTACTGGGGGACCCCTGGGGCCGCTATCAGGTCAGCTTAACATTGGGAATGGACGAGCCCGATCTCTGTCAAGAGACTCTGGCAGATCCCTTCGAACCAATGGCTCTCACAACTCTTCTCAAAGAGGGATGACGTCCCCTCAGAGGAGAGTGTACGAAGCTAAGGAAAGGGCAGCTAATCTGAGGATCGAAAGGGAAGAACTTGCCCTGGCCAAAGAAAGGCTTGCCTTTGCTAGAGAGCAACAGTTAAGTGGGGTAGTCCCCACTGGTGGCAGCAATGTACCTAGCAATAGGGAAAGGAGTTTTGATACGAAACACCTTGGTAAGATAGTGCCCCCCTTTAAACAAGGGGACGACATCCACAAATGGATAACTGCTTTGGAGAGGGCCTGCACTGTGCAGGGTGTTCCCCAGAGTCAGTGGGCAGCTATCTTGTGGCTCTCCTTTGAAGGAAAAGGAAGAGACAAGCTCCTCACCACAAGGGTGGAGGACGCTAACGATTACCAAGTCTTGAAAAATACACTCGTTGAAGGGTTCGGCCTAACCACTGAGCAGTACAGGGTGCTGTTCAGGGATACCCAGAAAATGCAGTCTCAAGATTGGGCTGACTTTGTCGATTGTGCCACTAAGGCTTTTGAGGGCTGGTTGCTGGGCAGTAAGGTTACTGATTACACAGGATTGTATAATTTGATGATGAGAGAACAAATTTTAAACAATTGTCAGAACCAGTTGTTGCATCAGCATCGTGTCGACTCGGATCTGACCTCTCCCCAAGAATTGGGAAAGAAGGCAGACAGATGGGTTCGTACAAGAGTTAAACAGAACCAGGGCCAGAATCAAGGTGGTCAGAAGAAAGCAGACCAGAAGGGTAAAGATTCTAAGGGGGAACAAAATGACCAGAAGTCTTCGACAGGTCCCCAACAACCCAAAGAGGGTGGGGGTCAGGCTCCCCAAAAGAAGAAAGAAGGCCAATCCAAAAGATGGTGCCAGTACTGTAAAAGTAAATCTCACTGGTTTAGTGAGTGCACCAAGAAAGGAGGAGGGCAGACTCCTGCCACTGCAGCCCCTAAGGCACCTGTGCCCCCTAGTACAGTCAGCAGTGGTAGTGCGCCTCCCAAGGGTTTAGTAGGGTTAACCCTGGGTTCTGAGGGGCGTGACAACTTAGTTGGCACACTCACTCAGGCTGTCCTTGTCAGTACAGGGGACGTGGACGTGTCCCCCGACGTAAGTCCCAATACTTTGGGCAAATACCGACAGACGCCTTTCATAAATGGAAAGATGGCTCAGGCCTATAGGGACACTTGTGCCAGCGTCACCATGGTGACGCCTAACTTTGTGGACCCTGGACAGATCATGCCAGGTACGGAGTTCCTGGTGACCAATGCAAGCAATGTCACTACCAATCACAGTATGGCAATTGTAGCTTTCTCCTGGGGAGGGGTAACTGGCCAAAAGAAGGTTGTAGTTAGTTCAGACCTCCCAGTGGATTGTTTGTTGGGCAATGATTTGGAGTCATCACAATGGTCAGAAGTGGAGCACCGGACTCACATGGAAATGTTAGGCTTGCCAGCACATGTGTTCGCTGTGACCAGGTCACAGGTCAGGAAATGCCCCACTGAACAGGTGCTGGATCCTGGAACAACGGACCAGACACCTCCCAAGAAAAAGAGCGGTAGGGTTAAGGCTGCGCCTTCCCCCTTGCCCCAGGTCGTGGATCAAGTCTCAGAGGAGGCTGACCTGCAGGAATTGAGGGAAACTGAGCCTAGGGAGTTCGAACTTGATCAAGTTGAATTCTTGGGTTCTGGGGGACCCTCAAGGGAAGACCTGGGGAAGGACCAGTTAGACTGCCCTTCTCTTGAACCCCTCAGACAGCAGGCTGCTGCTGAGGCTGCTGGGAACGCCACAGGTACCCACAAGGTATACTGGGAAGATGGACTCCTGTACACTGAGTCAAGAGACCCCAAGCCTGGCATGACCAGGAGGCTGGTTGTACCCTTGTCTCAGCGTGGTTTCCTACTTACCTTGGCCCACGAGATTCCCTTAGCAGGTCACTTAGGCCAGACGAAAACGTGGGACAGGCTTGTCTCACACTTTCACTGGCCTCATATGAACGAAGATACCAAGGAGTTTTGCTGCTCCTGTGTCACTTGCCAAGCCAGTGGTAAGTCAGGTGGCACGACAAAGGCCCCCCTTATACCAATGCCAGTGGTGGGGGTGCCCTTTGAACGGGTGGGGATCGACATCGTCGGTCCCATGGAACCACCAACAGCATCAGGGCACAAGTTTATACTGGTGGTAGTGGATCATGCCACCAGGTATCCTGAAGCTATTCCCCTTAGGACCACTACAGCACCTGTTGTGGCAAGAGCCCTAGTTGGAGTCTTCTCCAGAGTGGGCTTCCCTAAGGAGGTCGTCTCCGACAGAGGTGCAAACTTTATGTTGAGCTACTTAACTGCTATGTGGAAGGAATGTGGTGTCAACTACAAGTTCACTACACCCTATCATCCACAATGCAATGGGCTTGTTGAGAGATTCAACAGGACCCTGAAAGGGATGATTCATGGACTACCAGAAAAGCTTCAGCGTAGATGGGACGTCCTGATCCCCTGCCTCTTGTTCGCCTACAGAGAAGTCCCGCAGAAGGGGGTTGGCTACAGCCCTTTTGAACTTTTGTACGGACATCCTGTAAGGGGACCCCTGTGTTTGGTGAAGGAAGGATAGGAGAGACCTCTCAAAAAGCCTGCAGCCAACATAGTGGACTATGTGCTTGGCCTCCGCTCGCGGATGGCTGAATACATGGAGAAGGCATCTGAAAACCTTAAGGCCAGCCAAGAACTCCAAAAAGCTTGGCATGACCAAAAGGCTGTCTTGACTGTTTATCAGCCCGGACAGAAGGTGTGGGTGTTGGAGCCAGTGGCCCCAGCAGCACTCAAGGACAAATGGTCCGGGCCCTACACCATCCTGGAGAAAAAGGGAGAGGTCACCTACCTGGTCGACCTGGGAACTCCCCGGAGCCCCCACAGGGTGCTTCATGTCAACAGGCTCAAGGCATATGTCGACAGGAAGGACATGAGTTTGCTCATGGCCCTAGATGAGGGACAGGAAGAGGAGAGTGACCCTCTCCCCGACCTGCTCACTCAGAATCCTGACGATGGATCGGTAGATGGTGTTGTCTTTTGTGGCAGCCTCTCCGAACATCAACAGAGCGACTGTAAACAGGTTCTTCAGTCGTTCAGACATATGTTTTCTCTAACACCCAGTCAGACCAATTGGTGCACCCATGAGGTCGACACTGGTGACAGTTTGCCCGTTAAGAGTAAAATCTACCGGCAGCCTGATCACGTTAGAGACTGCATCAAGAGTGAAGTGCAGAAAATGTTGGAGCTGGGAGTCATTGAACCCTCGGACAGCCCTTGGGCTAGTCCCGTAGTTCTAGTGCCGAAACCTCACACCCCGGGCGGTAAGAAAGAGATGAGGTTCTGCGTAGACTACCGGGGTCTCAATGCAGTCACTAAGACTGACGCCCACCCAATACCAAGGGCAGACGAGCTTATCGATAGATTGGCTTCGGCCAACTACTTAAGTACGTTTGACCTAACAGCTGGGTATTGGCAAATCAGGTTAGCTGAGGACGCCAAGCCTAAAACCGCATTTTCAACCCCTGGTGGGCATTATCAGTTCGTGGTGATGCCCTTTGGTCTGAAAAATGCACCTGCCACCTTCCAACGGTTGGTGAATCAAGTCCTTACTGGGCTGGATGACTTCTGCGCGGCGTATCTTGACGATATTGCTGTCTTTAGCTCCACCTGGGAGGATCACCTGGTCCACCTGCGGAAAGTGTTAGAGGCTCTGCAAGCGGCAGGCCTCACTATCAAGGCCACCAAGTGCCAGATAGGGTAGACACAGGTTGTATACCTGGGCCACCTTGTAGGTGGAGGCCAGGTTCAGCCACTGGAGAGCAAGATACAGTCAATCAGGGACTGGGCTCCTCCAACCACCCAGACTCAGGTTCGAGCTTTCTTGGGCCTGACTGGATACTACCGGAAGTTTGTCAGGAACTATGGTTCAATGGTGACACCATTAAATGAACTGACAAGCAAGAAAATGCCAAAAAAGGTTCAGTGGACAGCGAGCTGTCAAAAAGCATTCGATGACCTAAAGCAGGCCATGTGCACGGCGCCTATCCTCAAGAGTCCGGACTACTCCAAACCATTCATTGTCCAAACAGATGCTTCTGAGTTGGGTGTGGGAGCTGTTCTTTCTCAACTGAATTTTGATGGTCAAGACCAGCCCATTGCTTTTATAAGCAGAAGGCTGACCCCTAGAGAGAAGAATTGGTCAGCTATTGAGAGGGAGGCCTTTGCTGTGGTTTGGGCCCTGAAGAAGCTGAGGCCATACTTGTTTGGCACTCACTTCAAGATTCAGACCGACCATAAGCCCCTCTTGTGGCTAAATCAGATGAAGGGTGAAAACCCCAAACTGCTAAGGTGGTCCATTTCCCTACAGGGGATGGACTTTACAGTGGAACATTGACCTGGTACTGATCATGGCAATGCCGATGGGCTCTCCAGATATTTCCACTTAGAACAAGAAGACTCACCTGGTCAAGGTTAGCTTATCGTTCCGACGTTTGGGGGGGGGTCATGTAGGAGAGTAGGGTCTGCAATCCTATGATCACCCAGATTTTTTGCTTTTGTTTCACTGGTTTACGACTTTCTCTGGCTGTGGGCCTGCTAATCAGACCCACAGCCTGGCTGTTCTCTTTCTAAATTACGACATGTACCCTAGGTGCATTTACCAATTGGTACTGGGCCACCTTATCAGACCCTGTAACTCAGGGCATAGGTGTACCCAGGGCCGCCAGGGGCTGCAGCATGTATTATGCCACCCCTGGCTGGCCTCCTAAATTTGACACAACTGGCTGCATGACAGCTGGGGCGAAGTCGTGTAATCACACTTTGCTTTAGATATAGTAGCCCTATATCTAACCATACAATGGACACCCGAGTTCCTATCAGTCACTCCTGTGGCAGGCCTTGACAATCCTGAAGGCAGAGTGCGTGGGCTCGTGTGAACTAGGTTCTGGCCCGAGCCGAGCCCGGTTGCAGCTTGCGGAATCAAGACCCAATGGCTGTTCCATGATAACACGTACCACATCGGTAACTTCGGTGTCGCGTTATCAAGACATGTCGAGTAAGGTGTCATACGAATCGGGATGCTGCCCTCTCACCAACCCTGGCCACGAGGTTAGCATTCCGCCCTTCTAGAGGGACACGACATGTACGTAACTGTGAACCCCGGTTAAAGTTAACTAAAGCCTCAGCTCCACAAAATGGATGCTGCCACCACAGACACGAGTCTGACCTCCTGCTGCTGGGAGTCCTTCCAGCGAGGAGAGCTTGGACAAAGGGTTTCCTGTCGAGGGCGGTGTTCGCACCGTCCCAGACAGGGTTTGTGTATTCTGGGTAGGTAGGGCTTTTGCGAGAAGGTGACTGCGGAGTGGCACCCCGGTGCTCACTACGCATCTGCCGGTCAGAACCAGTTCCAGGGGCGCCAGCCCTGGCCTGGGGAAAGTCCGGCAGGGGAGAGGGGCGTAACTACCCCCCTTCCTGGTCCCACCCTTAGGGCAGGACCTAGTCATGTACCCACCCCTTTCTTTAGGATAAAGATCGGAGCGGGGACCCTTCCAAATTAGATCATCTTTGAATCAAGAATACTTTCTACGAAAGGACTTCGAGACTCTTCTCAAGATTTCTCCCTTGTGGCTAAGGAGTAGTCACCCTGCATCAGCGGGCACCATCTAAGAACTCTGCGGTTTGCTGTAAGTCCTTCCTCAAGGAATCCGACGGCCCAGCTCGACGAGAACCGGCTTCCCTGGCACCTCTGACCTCTACCCACGTCATCAGCTCAGCTGTGATCTGTGGGTGCGACGAGACCTCGAGGGACCGGCCATCATCAGAACCTGCACGCTCTTAACCAGCACGACCATCGAAGCAATTCTCTGGTGAGTGCTCTGGGGTCCGAGAAGCCCCGACCCTGAGCCGCTCCAGCACCGAAGTGCAGTCTCCCAGCATCTCCACGATCTGCGTGGGGCCCTTCTGCTCGCTGCTCAGCACGTTGTCTGGTCACTAGCCGCTGGCTTGTGCCCTTCTGTGACGACATCCGACAATCAACTCTGCTGGTCTGGTTGCTCCAGACTGGCCCTTGCTTCCATCTTTGCGAGAAGCACCCCGGGCCCTCCTGGTCCACTCAAGACGCCATCTTAGGCCCACCACGTGGCCCTGAGATCTGCCAAGGCTTGTTGCCCCATCCTGGGCCCAGCGACGCCGACAGCATCATCCTTCGTGGGACAGCTCGCACCTCCACCGTGGTCGCCGACAACGCCTCCTGGTCCGTGAGACTGCAGAGCCTAGCGTCGCCCACTCACCTGGTCGAGGTGACGGCCAACCGGTGCCTTCCTGGTACCCTCTGACTACTGGCTAGTAGTACGAACTTGGTCCCCTCTGCTTTCAGGTATCATCAATCTCTGATCCAGGCTTGGATCTCTACGAACTATTCAGCACTGGTCACCGGCCAGCAACTCCTTTCTTCCGGCTCCTGGCTCGTCAGCGAAGACCCCGACACCTGTAAGACTTGTGCAGCCGCAGCCCTCGTGGCTAGGTAACTCGGCATTTCGGTGCCTGCATAGCCTCTTTACTCTAGGGTCCCGAGTCCCTCGCTTCCGACTTGCCTTATCGGGTCCGCCCGAGACCTTAAACTTTCCGTGTCCTCGGACACTTGTTTTAATTGTGCACTTGAAGTATTTTCCTAAGAGATTTGGTTTGTGCTTAGTACCCTGTCCTCATAAAGAGTCCAGGGCTGTTGTGAATCTTAATAAATATCCTGTTTATTTTCATAACACTTGTGTGGTGTCCTTTCACTGGGTGTTCAAGGGGTACATGTGTGGTAAACAGCTGGCTTAACACGCCCTCTCGAGTCTTTAGCCTTAGACTGCTCGTATCCACGCTACTAGGATAGCTGGTCTATAGGTTGACTTACAACCAAACACCATAAGGGTCGTTGGAACGATACATAGCGGTCGCTAGAATAGCGAACGTTGCATATCGGGCCAACTTCTCACATAGGTCACCTTGGGTCTACAGTATTGTAGCTTTTTCTTAGAGACTTTATGATTGTTCTGAGCCAAAAAGGAAAGCTAAGCAAGCGTACTCTCCTCGCATTGTGCATAAGTGTCTGCTGCCAACAGGAGGTCGTCGACATACTGTATAAGTGCTACTCCAGATTGCAATTCAAAAGAATCGAGCTGTCTTTTCAAAGCCTGGCTATAGATACTAGGACTCTCTGTGTAACCTTGAGGAACACGACAAAATCTATATTATTTATTATTTAACGTGAAGCCAAATAGGTATCTGCTGTCGGGATGAATGGGAATAGAAAAGAATGCGTTTTTAGGGTCAATGACAGAAAAGGTCGTTGCTGTTGGAGGGACCAATGTAAGCAATGTCGTGATATCGGACACCACTGGATATTGGGGAATGACAATTTTGTTAATTTCTCTCAAGTCAATAATAAATCGATAGACTTTGTCGTCAGTGTCTTTCTTAAGGATCGGAAGAATAGGGCTGTTACAGACATTGTAAGGAACTTCCTCCACCACTCCCGCAATGATCAAATCCTGAACGATATGCGTCAGAGCAATTTCACCTTCCCCAGAGATCTTATACTGTGGTACACGTGGCAAAAGTACTCCCTCTTTGACAGTAATTCGAATAGGTGGAATAAGCATCTGTCCCACATCCGTATTGGACGTCGCCCATAACGTGTGCGGGAGAGAGGCTAATGCTTCAATTTCCTTCATTGTACAAAATCTGCCTGAATCTGGGTAATTATCGTTCAAAATAACTCGCACTCCTTCAGGAGCGCAGCGTATCGTTGCTCGAAAGTATTTGAGCAAATCAATGCCTATAATGTTATCTGGAGTGTGTGGTGACAACAAAAATGGACAAAAACTGAAAAATTTGTCAATACAAAGTGCAAAAGGTTGTGATATGGGCTAGGAGAGGGTGTGCCATCAAACCCTATACATGTTATCGTTTCGCCAGACAGGGGAGCCCTTGGAACCAAGTTTTTGGACAAAGCACTACGAGTAGCTCCTGTGTCAACTAAAAACTGATCAGTAGAACCCAAAATGCCCGCTGATACATATGGACCTCTTTGATCTACTGGCACTTCAACTGATTCCGTACCCCATCCTACGCAGTCCTATGCATGCACATAATCCTGATGTTCCACACTCTCACCCTCCGATATCTGATATTGATTTCGTCTATCAAAAGTATTTCGTTCATCCTGACCACGGCCACTCGTTTCAAACCTACCACGATCACTTCCGCCACCTCTCGCTCCTGAATAATTATTCCTTGACCTTCCACCTCCACGACCACGCTGACTACGTTGCTCACGAAGCACCGGACAATCTTCAGCCCAATGCCCAAACTCTCTACAATATGCACATTGGTCCTCCGCAATGTCAGTACGACCGTACGACGCATTACCCCCTCCTCGCCTGCCTCTATCATTCCCTCTAGATTGCGCCCCGCGAACCTGCGCCAACATCACCTTCGTTTTCAATTCCTTCGTTTTCTTATCTACACTTTCTTTAGCCTCTAATTCCTGCCGCTCATAATACTGTGCCATAGTTAACAAAGACGCAGGGGTCGCTGTGGTCGAGGAACTTTCACTCGTTTTTAATCGCTTTGCAATCTCCGGTAGGAGATTAGCCACATACTTATCAACAAACAAATGCCTACCCGTATCATCTGTTAACGATTGACCACTATAATCATGAAACACTTCTTCGAAGCGTGTAAAGAAGTCAGATACTGATTCATCTGGCTTCTGTTTGCACGAAGCTAACATAGTCCAATCGATCTTTTTAGGAGGAACGAGCGCTTTTAGTTTTTTCAAAATAGCCGTTGGGAGTTCTAAAATTAAATCACATGGTTTACATGCAGGTTCCCTGTCTAAGACAGCCTGGCTTATTTCTTTCCAAGTTGCCCCAAACATCGTTTGATCATTAGTCTTACGAATCGACCTCCACATATCAGGCGGAAGAATTAATCCAAAGAAGAGATCTATATCAACAAGAGTCATAACACAAGAGGAAATGGCCCCCTCCACCCCTTCATAGAATGCGGCCGGATTCTTACGGAGATCAGGTAAAGCGTTTTTCAATGCCATAACATCTGCTCTATTCCAAGGCGTATACACCCAATTGTATACAAAATACCCCTTTGAATTTGCCGACGTTTTATCATCATCTGTACCGTCCCCTTTAGGGGGAACATACAAAGGTGCAGCTTCACGCATAGGCATAAAATGCACTTTAGAATTCTTATCTGAGCCCCGGAGAGAACACTCTTTGAACTGCTCCGTCGACCCCGGCACGGACTCCTTCGCTTTTTTTCCTTCTTCCCGCAATCTGGACGCCTCTTCCCGTAGCTGGAGCAGTTGTTTGAAAAGGTCATCGACATCTGCAATAACAAATAAACCTTTATCCAAATTCTCACGATGGACCGACACAGCCTTAGGTTCTAAGGTCTCTGAATATTTACGAAATCGAGTAACAACTTCGTCTGCAAAAGTATTCAAAAAACACATCAATTCTCGTTCTGTCCATTTACCCCTCTCAGCTACAACTTCTACCACAGTTACGTGATTCAAATTTAATTTTCTAGCATAACTACGCAACTCCGTGGATCTCTCTGCAGATAACCTGACACTCGATTTATCCTCCCCATCCGACTTATCCCGTTCTTCATCACCAGAATCTTCAGTCGGAGCCGTAGGCTGAACATACGGAGGCGGAGATCGATCTAATAACGAAAAATCATCAATTTCATTATTAAGGACAGGATAAAGCGGTCGTCGAATAGGAAATTGACCGGTCGTTTGCAAATTACGTTCCCGTGCCTCCCTCTCTTTCTTTTCCTGCGCCTCCTTTTCCTCAAGCTTTAAAGCTTTATCTCGAGCAGCCTTGTGCTGCTCTTTGTCCGCCAAGGCAACCTCACGCTTCATACGTTCACGCACCGCTTTCTCCCACATTCGTACACAATCAAACATATCCTGTCTAGACCTGCGCTGAAACAAACATTGCTCCACAAACGGAACCTTTCGCAAATCAAACGACCCATGTAGTGGCCATTGCAACTCAGGATCGGTTCTAGTGTATTTATGCCATAATTTACTGTACAGTATAGGGGGAAGGCCACATTTCACATACATCTCACGATTGGGAGTCCCCTCTGGAGGAGCCGGCTGAGATTCCGTTAACCTAATTGTGGTACCATTTCCAAGACAGCACATCCCTCGGAGTGTGCTTAAAACAGGCATGTTCAAAAAGTACCACGAAAGCGTGATACCATAAAAATGGCACTTACAGTACTTCACACAAATGTGCCGCTCAGAGTACAAACAAAATTAGAGAAACATCTCTACATGCCTGCCTATGTGAAGTGCACTACACATATATATTCAAAGTTCACAAAGTCAAAATGTTAGCTAACTCAAATCATAGTCACAATCATAGAACTTCAGTAAGCGTCCGTAGACTACCTTACCGATCACAAATCTTACCCAATCTCAAATATCCAGATTCCAACTGCCAAGGTCTTTAACCGAATCAGCCAAACGGGCACTGTACAGCAACGCAGACGATCAGGATCTCAGTCGGAGACCGGCGCCACCTGGAAGGTCAGATCAGAAGGAAAGGAAGAAAACACTGTGGGTGCCAAGACTCGGGTCACTCAGTGGCAGCGTACGCGTCCATGGCGAGTTTCCAATCCTTCGTCACGACCTCTCCTTCGGGCATCCGAGTCGCCGATGAGTCCCTTCGTGGTCGCCAATTTGTGGTATTGGGTTCCCAAGGCCTACATGCTCCGAAGAAATACCCACTTACACCAAAAGAACTGTTGGCACGGAAACTGAAAAGTACAAAAGACAAGTTTATTAAGACCCCATGGGGTGGTGGTACATTCCTACAGCACCCTTCGGCAATGCAAGAAGTATCACACCGAACGTTGGTGCGAGTCCTTCTTTTATACAATTTACAGGTAATAAAAAGGTAGGCGGTACAAAGTTACAGAGTTTAGGTACATATATGGTCATTTTTGGAACACAGCCAACTCATGGGAGGGGTTACAACTCCACTGGTCAGTTTTGGCGGAACATTCCTGAGGGGTGACTGGTCAGCGGGAACTGCGCATGTACAGGCTTGACCGTTACTAAAAATAGCCTGTTGCTGGGCAAACTCGAGTGGTCAGCGGCACGGACAAAGGACTAAAGGGCATGCTGACCACGAGGCCGCTGATTCCCTAAAATGGCCGCCGTAGCATACAAAATGGCGTTTTCAAATAAGGCCAAGTTAAGGGAAATAACATGTAGCAAAGCTAAGCGCTAACCCGGCCATTGTCAAATTACGACATGTTGGCTGCAAAGTAACTGCACTTGTGGTTGCCTGTTTAGGAACAAAATATAGCAGTATTAGGTGTTTATGGGGTGGTTGCAACTTTTGGTCCCAGTGCCACTGCACCTCCTGCATTACTGAAATCATGACCCTCGTGATTGCTAGATAACTGAACTTATGACTGCCTGTTTAGTTGTAAAATATAGCAATATTAGGTATTTAGAGGAGTTAAGAAAATGTTCAGGTCCGGTGCCACTGAAACTGCTGCACCATTCAAATAATGACCCTGTTGCCTGCAAGATAACAGCACTTTTGACTGCCTGTTTAGTAGTAAAATATAACAATATTTGGTGTTTAGTGGAGTTATGACAACTTTTGGCCCCCGTGCCTCTGCATCTGCTACACCATTTAAATCAAGCACCTTTTAACTGTAAGGTGACTGCAGTTATGACTGCCTGTTCAGTAGTAAAATATAGCAATATTAGGTGTTTAGAGGAGTTCTGACAACATTTGGGCCTGGTACTACTGCACCTGCTACACCATTCAAATCATGACCCTGTTGTCTGCAAGGTGACTGCACTTGTGGCTGCCTATTTAGTAGTGAAATATAACATAGCTCTTGTGTATTAACTTTATTTTTAACATGCCATATTATTCATTTAGAATTTGATTATAATAAACAAATAGAAGTTGAAAAAATAAATCTGATTATGCCTACAAAGTGCAAAGAAAGGCACTGAGGCATGAATAAGAAATACCACAAACGTTCTAAGGCTAAAGGATCTGACGCAGCACACAGCAACCAGGGAAGCAACATTACCTGACTTGACGCACAGCAACCAGGACCCCTGAGCAGAGAGGCAGGGCGGCGGGAGAAGCAGCACGAGGGACTCGCTGTCCCATGAAGCATCAGCACTATCCAGCCCGCCCCCTCCTACCGTGCACATTAAAACCACCTTGCGTCTCCCGCTCCGCGGGAGACGCAACACACAGCAACCAGTGAAGCAACATTACCTGACTCGGCGCACAGCAACCAGGACCCCTGAGCAGAGAGGCAGGGCGGTGGGAGAAGCAGCGTGAGGGACTCGCTGTCCGGTGAAGCATCAGCGCTATCGAGCCCCGCCCCCTCCTACCGAGCACATTAAAACCACCTCGCGTCTCGTGCTCCGTGGGAGACGCAGCGCACAGCAACCAGGGAAGCAACATTACCTGACTTGGCGCACAGCAACCAGAACCCCTGAGCAGAGAGGCAGGGCGGCGGGAGAAGCAGGGCGAGGGACTCGCTGTCCCGTGAAGCATCAGCGCTATCCAGCCCCGCCCCCTTCCTACCAGATATTTCCAGCATCCCCTTCCGCCCCGCGGCTAAGCCCGGGCCGTCTGTGCCCGAAGGAGGCCGGGCTGGGCCACTCCTCGTACGTTTGATCTACATAATGGGTAAGCGGAAACATCAGTCTACTCAAGATCAAGGGGGGTGTTAAGGCTAAAGTCCCTAGAAAATCGGACAGCATTATTTCTTATTTGACATCTGCTGTCGGCGCTCTGAACACTGAAATAGCAAATGCAGAAAGGGAACTGGGGCTGGACTTAAATAATGTACATGCAACGGGGCCCTCCTCTCTGAATACGACTGTGATAAACCAAATCCCTCTGGAGCCATTGATAATAATTGAGCCACTACCAGATAACCTGAGGCCAAAACATGTTGACACCAAGGTGGATGATCAAGAGTCAATAAGAAATTCCCCCATCCAGGCCTCAGGTACTAGGGGGCAGTTACATAAGCCCAAGGGAGTGGTAAAGAGGACTTATAAGAGGGATAGAGCTACCAAAGATACTCCTGTAAAACAAGGCCCCGTTACGATTAGGCTGATGAAGGAAACGATGCTAGAAATGGTGGAGGATATTTTCACATCGAGATTGGAGACAGCATTAACCAGTATAGCCAAATACATTATTGACACTATGATCATTTGTGTTGCAGGCTTACTGAAAAAATGTGAGCGGTTGAATTCCATTTTAGCTGTGCATGACAGTGTTCCTGGTCTGAAGCATGCCCCACAGCTGGCAAATCCTAAAAATTGCTCTAGTAATCTAGTTAAGGAGGGAAATGGGAGTTTGCTTCCAGACTCTCCAATGGAAATGAATTGTGTACTTGGGCCCACTAGACTAAAAGAACCCCATGAGTACAGTGGGGTGGAGTTGTCACAAAGGAGCTCTGATAGAAATAGTGAGGCACAAAATCTCCCTGTATATTCAGGGGATCAGAATAATTCTAGGGAACTAATAAATGGGTCTAAAATAGTTACTCAATCCTTCATTAACCTCCCTCCTGAGGCGGCCCCGTTGGTCGCGATACTTGTAGGGGTCCCCCCTTTGAAGTCAGGAGAAGCAGAAACCACAGAAACCCTAATAGCAATCACTAAAAATTGGTGTGATAATAACTGTTCTGGAGACAAGGAAATCTCCTCTAGTATTATCATGGCCAGACGGGTTGGATGGTTAGGTAATTTACGGAAGAATTTAAATGGGGATTGCGTTATTGTTAATTTTAATAAACTGGATGTTGCAGACCGTTTGTTCTGGGATGCCTCAGCTATAAAAAGTGGGGAAGGAGACATCAGGGCTCTACCACTGGGGTTTTTTATCCACCTTTTAGAAGCCCTAACATAGATATAAGAGCTCCCCCAGTACAGACCACTAGGAGTTTAACTCGGACCCCCTATGGCCCCTCCAATTCCAATGATATAGATCATCAATGCGGTTGGGTTAACCCTAGACCCGGGGCAGTAGTTAAAGCATCTAGTACCCAGGCAACCGAGAGAAAGGAGTTATTACCGTTGTCCAATAGGTTCTCCTCCCTGTCACAGTTAGAGGAGGTTGATTGACTGGTGTCCCTCGCTATCAAGCCTCGACACGTCGTCCTGAACACCCTTAATGTTTCTAAAGCGGGGGACAGGGACATCTAGGCTATTAAGTTGGAATATTGCAGGGTTACGCACAAAAAGGGATGACCAGACCTGGTTAAAAGTTATAAAAGAATATGAGATCATTGCCTTGCAAGAGACCTGGGTTAGGGAGTGTAACTTTTGGGTTGATGGCTATAAATCGTATTTTATGCCCGCCCGCATTTCAGTGTCAGGTAGAGATAGAGGAGGCCTCATGTTCCTCTTCTCGGTAAGAGTTAAAGGTTCAGTACAGCTGTTAGAGTCACCCTCTCCCAACTGCTTAATAGCAGAACTCACTTCTCCAAACAACCCTAAAATATTGTTAATCAATTTTTATAACTCTAGGGAAAGTGTGTATAATAATGAGCACCTTTGCACTTTGATGCAATTTTTAGAATCATATAAGGAACAGCAATCCACTTATGTTTATACCATTCTGATGGGTGATTTTAATATACATCTGTGTAAAACAAATTGTTGTATTACTGAAATTCATGGTCCCGCCTCTTCGTCTCTCCCACATTTTGAACATACTGCCAGGGGGAAGCCTTGGAAGAACTTCTTCTAAATGCTGACCTTTATGAGCCTGGTTTTTATGACAATAGTGAGAGGGTCGCTACGTTCAAGGCAAGGGATAGAGACACAGTAATTGATTATGTTTTTATTTCTTCAGCACTTTTAGGCCATGCACTTTTTTATAATGCTTTATGTTAAATTTTTAGCGATCATAACCTGGTTATATTAGAACTGAACAAAGGATTCGCCTTTTTAGATGCTCCAGACATTAGAGAAGGACTCACTGGTGTGAAAATCAAGGAGCAAGGAAGGAGGCTGAAATGGGCCAAAGTAATCCCCGAACGCTTTTATGAAAATTTACGTATAGAGGTTGGCGACGAAATAGAAAAGGGTGCTAACCCCTCTACCTCTGCTGATTCAGTAATTATATATAGCCTTTGAAGCAATTTGCACACAGGTGGCCACAGAGCTTACAACTACATTTAGGCCTAAGCCAAGAGAAGGAAAAAGATGGTTCGACTCTAAATGTTCTAGAGGTCACCAAGACCTATTAAAGGCCGTTAAAACTAAACGTAGGGATAAAGCTCACATAGTTAGCCTTAGAAAAGAATATAAGACAGTGGTTCAGACCCGTAAAAATGAAATTAAAACAGAGGCTTGGGAAGCTTTAATGTCCAACGAAGTTCTAAGGGACAGTTCAAAGTTCTGGTCCATTGTTAATTCCCCGCTGTTTTCGGGTGATGAGAACTGTGTATTAGAAGTAAATATCCCCGAAGACGAATGGCTGATCCATTTAGAAATAAATGTATGGGAGTAATGAGGTGTCTGAACCTTTTCTGGCCCCTTATAGTAGTATCCCCCTGTCCCCCTTGGTATTTACCGAGGAGGATGTGGAGATGGCAATAGTTGATATGGCCAGTAATAAGGCCCCAGCCCTGACGGAGTCCCAGCGGACCTATATAAATGTAACACTAAACTGTGGGCACAAATTTTAACTAATGTTTTTAACTCAACAGTGGTCCAGGAGTTTCCTGTCTCCTGGTCTCACTCTATTATTATTCCTGTGTTCAAAAAAGGGCAAAGAGGGGACCCTAGGTGCTATAGGCCCATATCACTAATAGATTCTTCTGTCAAAATCCTAGGTAAAGTAATCCTAGCCAAGATCTCGGATTGGGTTACAGAAAAAGAGATACTGACGAATATTCAATACGGATTTAGATCAGGCAGAAGTACTGTGGACCAGTGTCTTAACTTACATCCGCTAACAAATAAATACACTGTAGCATCTAAAGGGTCAATCTATCTTGGCTTCATGGATTTATCCACAGCCTTTGACCTGGTGAACAGGTCAAGGCTGTGGAATATTCTGCTTGATCTGGGTATTGATCCTTGCCTGGTATACTATCTGGCTGATTTGCACCGGGATTTGTACGCGTCTATTAGGATGATGCAGGAGGGTAATTGTACTAGAAGGTTTAAATCTGGTAGAGGGGTCCGCCAAGGGTGTATCCTGGCCCCTCTGCTTTTTACCCTATATATAAACTCCATAGACAAAACCCTGGTTAAAGCTACCTCGGACATCCCGTGTATAGGAAATATTACCATCCCGGTACTCCTATACGCGGATGATGCAGTATTACTGGCACGCACCCCGCTAGGACTCCAAAAACTACTGAATTCATTCGGGGAATTTATGAATTCTTTGGACTTGGTGGTGAACATTGATAAGTGCATTTCTGGTGGTCCTTGGGTTTGCGCAAGAATAATATTAGATCTCTTTACTGCAAGGGGGCAGAGGTCACAAGAGTGAAGGCCTTCACATATTTGGGTGTCCTGTTTGATGATAAAGGTTCCTGGGCTGCCCAATCTTCTGCCAAAGTAAATGCCGTAAGAAGATCTTCTTCAGCCTTACTTAGTTTTGCTCAGCGTTTAGGTGGTAAACCATGTGAAGCTATTCTTTCTATCTATAAGGCAAAATGCCTGGCAATCGCGACATATGGTGCCGCAATTTGGGGCTATAAACAAATGGAATGTATACAGAAGGCGGAAAACAAATGTTTTCGTTCACTCCTATCCCTTCCCCAGTCCACTGCAACTTTTGCAATCTATCAGGAGTTAGGGATGGGATATGTTTCTGATTTAATGAGTATGGCCCCCCTACTCTGTTGGATCAAAACATGGCTGAATCCGGAGCTATCATAAGATTTTAAAGGATTGTGTGAGTTTAGAGAGAGCTAATGAGGTACAGTGGCTGTCCTATATCAAAGCAATGTTCACGATACTGGGACGACCTGAGATCTTTTTTGTACCTGAGGGAATAGTAAAAGCAGATGTAAAGTGGGTTAAAACTAACTTCCTGAATTTTAGAGAACAGGAACGTGAGGCAGTGGAACTAAAAAACCTCTGGTTAGGGCACACTATTTATTAGTACCAACCTTAACTATTCATCCCTATTTAAAAATTGTCTCAAAACCATTCCATCGTTGGTTATTAACAAGATTTCGTTTTAACCAGATTCATCTCATTCTGGGAGATTTTGTAGGGTGGTGCAAACCAGAGGACGCTGCTCTCTGTACCTGTGATTGTTATTCAATTCAGGATACTGCGCACTTTACATTTTTTTGTACATTTTATATAGATATCCGTAAGAAGTACATAATCCCACTGTTAAAAGATAAAGGGTTTTTACAGGTTAAACCAGCCTTACTGTATCTACAATTATTGGATAACACACGGAACATCTTTTATATTGCAAATTTTTTAGTATCTGCCACTCGGATTAAGAAACTAAGAAACACAGGAATGATAGAATAATGAATTTTCTTTGAGAAATTGTTTTTCTTTGAGAAATTTTGTATTGTATATAGGAGTTTTATAAGATTGTAATCATGGATGTATTTTAAAGTATACTTTTATGATTTTTATTAATCGAATAAAGTGGTATTGACTGACCGACTGACTGGCATCTGCTTTACAACTAAGTAATAAAAAAGCAAGCATTTCAGCATACTGTTAAAAGATGTCTGCCTTTTCCGTGGGAAGAGATCTTACCTTGACAGTGAATGGGGCTTAAACAGTGTGAACAGCTTTAGTAGAAGTAACGTGAATGCGTGCAGCCAGTGAAAGCCAACACAAATAAAGTCCAACAAAAGTGAATTAACACAGTAATTTGGTCTTGGAAACTGATGAGTCCCCCTTTGAGATATATTAAATACAAGAGATTTCACAAGCACAGCGCAAGCAAAACCTAAAAAGGGTGTACTATCAACCAATATTACATTTGGTGTAAATGAGACACGTCTGGGTGGTTATTAAGTGTTTGCAGTTTTATAAAGGGCAAACTCGACCAAGGGCAATGCCTAATTTGTGCCAGTGTCTTACGGTGCTTAGCACCAGCACTTACTACTTATGGCTATGGCCGGAACTACAGATTACAATGCACGCGATAACAACATATGCTTTGTAGTGCGAGATAACGGTTTCCTCCCGCACTCGGACCATCAGAAACAGCTGGTGAGGTGACATGACATCCTTGCCTCAGCTCATCTCAGCATAAGTAAATCATAGAAGCGCTAGTGCTCTATGGCCGCTACCAATCAAATAATGCATTCCGGTTTTATGATGAATTATTAGCTCGAGCCTCGTCGTCCTTCCTTGACACTGAATTGGGAGTGTTTCCTCCGGAGTCGGACTGACCAATGCAGATTTAGGTCCCAGCTTTTCATCCGCAGCTTCAGTCATTCAGCGAAGCAAGCAGTGTGTCACACAGTATCAAGCCTATAATAAAAAAAACAAAAGGCAGTAAGGAATGCCCCGGTTACTTACCAGTAATCTTCATTACTTTGAATCCTAGTCTTCCTCGCCACAGTAATTACTAATGAGCATCCTGCTCCCACAGAAACTTCAAGCAAAAGTTAACATACTAGTCTCCCTATCCCTCCAATATGGCCCCCAATGGCAACCACCAATCACATAAAAGGATACAAGATCCACACCACGACCTGAAAACCAAAGCTGTATACAAGAAGCCACAACAAAAGGGCTGGGAGGGAAGGGAAACTATACTGTGGCGAGGAAGACTAGGACTAATGAAGATTACCGGTAAGTAACCGGGGCATTACCTCCTCGTCCGTCTTCCTCGCCACAGTAATTACCAATGAGCAGATACCAAAGCAATATAAGCTTCATGAATAAGAATCACAGCCCACACACGGAAGGCACTACAACAACAATCCCAGAGACAACAATGGAGAGAGACACACATCTCAAGAAACCATTGAGCCTAGAAACGAAGAGCCAAAGGCAACCGAAGCACCGACTCCGACCGGAAGCCGGGAAAGAGACAAGAAGGAATGAGGGGAGACCAAACGGCCGCCCTGCACACGGAAACACCCGAAAGGCTGCCCAAGAAACAGCAACAGAACGAGAAGAATGCCCCAGAAGAGGACGAGAGGGAACCACAGAACGGACAACATACGCCAAAAAGACAGTCTCCCGAATCCACCGACACAAGAGAGGAAAGAGACGGCCGCTGGCCCAGGAGGGCAACACCAAAAGAAGCCAAGCGGGACCAGCAAGGCAACAAGGCACGCATCATACCCCAAAAAGGAGCCATGCAGAGTCCCCCGCAGACGAAGGAACAGGAAGAAGAAAGGGAGGACCACCACAGCCGACCAATGAAATAATCCACCAGTGGCACCAAGCAGGAAGAGCCCGCAAGAGCACTCCATCCACCAAACTCCACAAAGAAGGTGCATCCCGCAGGAAACAACCCAACATGTCTGGCAAAGGCAACAGCCCCCCCCAAAAACAAAAAACAATGTCCACATCAAAACCACAAGGCCACCGACTCCAAATGGTCCAAAGGGGCACCCCACAAGGACCAAAACACCACCGAAAGGCCCCACGGATGACGAGACAAGACAGGATACGGGCATGGAAAGGCCAGGAACTCTAAAAGACGAACCACCAAGTGCTCCCCAGCGACAAAAGGGAGACCAGGAAAATCCGGAACGGCCGCCCACCGAACACGGAGGGGAGAAAGGGCCCATCTCAAAACAAAACCGCCTGCCGAAAAACGCCAGGACCCGAGCAGGATCCAAACCCTCAACAGACCGAACAGGTCACAGAACCCCACTAGCAATGGAGATCCAATTCGTAGTGTAAGAATGCAAAGGAGAGTGGCGGCAGGACAACCGGAGAAGAACCTCAACCATCAAGGAACAACCACAGTGGACCAGGGAACATGGACCCAGAGGCAAGGCCAAAGACCCACGCACCGGAAGAGGAACCAGAGCGTCCAACAAGGGGCACGGAAGGCATGACAACGCCCAACACGAACGCACTGCCAACCCCAACAGAGGAACCTATAGGTGGCGGTGCCTGCAAAACAGCCGGAAGAAGGGGAACCGGAGGGAAAACAGACAACAGGACCATGGGCCAAAGGACAACTACCAAAGGAGTACTGTCACAGAATAACAGACGTCTATCGACATCCAACACAATGGCATTCATTTGAACGACCCCAAATGGATGAAAGGCAGAGGGGACCCGCCGGGATTATAACCTGTGACCATGAGGTCGAACACAGGCCCCTGCAGGGGCTGTTTAAGTCCACTGAGCCATCAAACCCGGGAGGACAGCGCATCCACCCAAGGGAAGACCCAGCCAAGACAGGCAGGCATAACAAGCACCCATCCCAGGAGGGAAACTGCAGACAGGGAGGCCAACAACGACCCCCCTAAACAACAAAGGAGGAGATTCAGACAACCTAGGGAAGGAACACAACAACCCCCAGAGGACAGAAGAAGGACATGACAACACAGCAGCCCTTCCGGACACGGAGAAGGTGACATACCAGTAAGGCAACAAACACCAAGAGACCCAGGTGAACGAGCCATAGCACCCTGTAAAGGAGGAGCAAGACAACAGAGCCATCAACCATCAGCCCTGCACAGAAGCGAGTCCATAGTAGCACCCCCAATATCACAGATGGGTACGCAAAGGGACCACCAGAGAGGGAACAAACAGAAACGGACAACCCTGGACAGAGGATCGTCGTCCAAGCACCAAACAGAGACTCTCACATCCCGGCCAACACTGGAACCCCCCAACTGAAACCAGACCACAGGGGCTTCAAACAGACAAAAGATGGCCCATCACAGGAGACATATGGAGACGAGACCAAAGAACCATCAAGGAGAAGTACAGCAGACCCACGACTCACAAGTCAGCCAGGTAACACCCATGGTACACAGGAGGGCAAGTCCCCGACAACAGAGACCAAAGCACTGACACCAGAGTCAATACCCAGGAAGGAGGCAAGAGCACAAACTCCAAAGAGTCTGGAAGGGAGCAACAACACACGTCAGATCCTGAGAAGTAATCAGACAGGGCTACGACCGAATACCAGAACATAGTGACCCACCAGAACCAGGTAAACCTCCCCGACTTGGAACCCGTCCAAAGAGAAAGAACAAGCAGAAACCAAGAAAAACAACCAGGGAAGGAAGAACACAGCCCCCATACCATGGAAATGCCCAAGCCGATGGGTCAGAACCCCAGCAAAGACAAGAGGGGAGGAACACAGGCTAAGGGCAACACCTCATAGTGCAAAAGACCGCCCAGAACACAGAAGCGGACAATAAGCGAGAGGCCAGACGTACAGGAACAAGGATAAAATCCACCTGACGGCCCAGTGAAACCAGAAATATCCGAAAGGACGGAGGCAGGAATACCTGCAAAGATCCCACCCCGAATGAGACAGGGGGGACCAACCAAGCCAACCATATCAGACAAATAATGGCCAGAGGACCCTATCGAACCCCTGACCCGTGAGAGCCCGTGCCAACAGAGGCACAAGACCAAGTACAGAGCCACAGCTCCTCGGTTGCATGCCGCAACACCCAATAGAAAATAGAGGACACATCCAGGCCCCACAGAACCCCAGGTCATGGTACGACAGTGCCCCATACCTCAAGGCAACAGACACCAACCAACAGAGCCACATACAGCAGCTCGACCCAAGGGGGAAGGATGACATAGACCGCAAGCAGTCGACCACAAAGATAAACAGGCGAGTACCCACAGTACCCCCTCAAGGAGCCAACGAGTCAAGTCACGAAGGGAGCAGAAGAGGAGGAAGAGGAGGCAGGGAACCGGGACACAAACAAATGAGTAACCCGGCCACGAAAGGGCCAATGAGCCCGGCCTCAACGGGCAGGTCAAGGAGAAGCCAGAAGTCAGACAAAACATCCGAACCAACTGAGCGACCTAGGGTAAAAGGACAGCGCCCAGGACCAACAACTCATCCAAGGACCAAAATCCGAACAGCAAGGCATGAACGGCATAGGAGGAAAAAAAGCAGCAGTCCCAACAGAAACAGGGGCAGCGCATAAAGAGCGCATCACCGCCGCATCTACCTTCCCACCATCCAGAACAATTGGCGAGGCACCCCTCAAATTAACAGAATCCTGATAGGAGAAGGTAGCCAACAAAAGAACCCCCCTACAGAGAGGTCGAAAACCAAACCGCAAAGCAAGCAAAGGACAACAACAGGTCAGAAACCGGGGAAGCCAACCACATCCACACCCTCCTATTCTACAGCCAAAATCATGAAGACACAGTAGCGGACAGGCAACTGAGGTGCCGGGTTTTTAGGAACCCGGTGGTGCCAGGGGTAACACCCGAGGACCTCTGAGTTCTCCCTGTTCCGGACCACAGAAACACAGAGTCTTCTAGGTGAAGTCAGAGATCGAGTTTTATTGGCTGCAACCAAGTAACAAGCGTCCTAGAATTACAACAGCACGGGCTGTAAGTTCTCAGGAGACTGTTCGTTTTTACAGAACCAGCCTTCCCTCTTTATACCGAAATAACAGCTGCAGGCAAGAATTCTTGAGTTTATGATATGGTTATACACATATTTCTACAATAATACAAAGAGCGAAGTCATGACGGCCAACCCATATTTTAGATGTCCAGTTTGTGATAGATGACCCAGCCCAGCCCGGAATTTACAATCAGATATCGATGAAACCTCAATAAAACAGGGCACCTCCTTGTCATAAAACTTGCCATAAACAAGAAACATGGACAGGTGTATGTGTGTAGAAAACATGGTCTGTAGGTGGTGAATGGTTTATGGCATGTTGTGCATTGATGCTATCTCATTCGGCCACTGGGCGAGGAGGCTGCCCGAACAGGTTTGGCTGGAGGCAGTGGAGTCAGTTTGGCCAGGTCATGGGGAAGTCAGCTAAGGTGGACGTGTCCTTTCAGATCAAGCTCGGCTTTAATCAATTGACTATATGAGGGCAAGTCATAAGATGGATGCCGTTCACAAAATGGAGTCCGAGGGTTCGGAACGGAAACCATGATTTAAGGGTGTTAGCATCGCTCAATCATGACGCAAATGCACAGGGATAATGTCCTAATCATTACCAGTCTGCCGATACCAAATTCGTCATGGTACGACGATATTTTGTGACAAGAGTGTTGGACCTTGATACCGGTACTACAGCAGGGTCTAGAATTTCAGAACCACACAACGAATCAGGCTCCATCCGCCAAAACGGATGAAACAAACAGCGTCCTCCCCAGTCACTTCAGACACCGGACCACACCGGCAAGAATGAATGCGCTGCAGAACCTTCAAAAGAGCAGACCCATGCAGAAAATATACCTGCAAGTACC
The DNA here is from genome assembly GCF_964263255.1 of Lissotriton vulgaris. Classification (NCBI taxonomy): domain Eukaryota; kingdom Metazoa; phylum Chordata; class Amphibia; order Caudata; family Salamandridae; genus Lissotriton; species Lissotriton vulgaris. The sequence continues at coordinate 1,296,270,689 of NC_141695.1, read as the reverse complement.
ACACTGCCGTCCCCACCAGACACACAGGAAGGACCAGGCACATATCAGGGTCACCCAGAAGGAGGAACAGAGACCGCCACACGTAAAGCAGCAGTCACCTCCGTAACAAGCCCCCGCAGAAACAAAGCAAAGGAAGGAACAGCGACCAGAGAGCCAGAGGAACCCCAGTATGTAAGAAGGAGCGCCTAAAAAGCGACAAGCAAAGAAGTGTCCGAACGTATTCCTCCCCGGGACACATCAAAAGCAGTTGCAAGGACCGAGCTCCATGGAAACCAAAATAAAGTCGGCAGTACGGCACTCGGCACGCCCACAAACACGAAAATACTGCCAGGAGTCCCCTATAAACAGTGCAGTGAACCACGCGCCGAAACGTATGCCTACGGAATGGGCCACGCCCCCCACTCTAACCGATGAATGCGTACCCCATCAGCTCAGCTGAAGGAACGCGCAAGCGAACCCCATGAAGGAGGAGGGAGCCCACCAGCGCCGCATCATCACGGAGTCAACCCCAAAGCAAGCGACGCTGCTTCTGCCAAGGTATGACTCAGCAAAACCCAAGTAGGGAGGGCCCCAGAGGGAACCACCAACCGGGCAAGGTCCGCTATGGCAGGACCCGCGGGAGGCAAAGAGAAGGAAGACACGCTGAGACTGCTAAGCAGGACTCTGCGGGGCCATTACCACAGTGACCCCTGAGACATCACCCTACCCAAAGGAAGGGAAATACATAATCGAAAGGCACGGCAACTCAGGAAGTCCGCTAAAGCCAGACAAAGGAGAATGCCCCATGTGGACAAAAAAGAGGGGGGGTGAAACATGGAGAACACGCACATGTAGAAACAACCACCCACCCCCCCACGGAATGGGGCCCAAGAGTCCGCTAAAGCAGGACCGCCGCCCCAAACTTACCTGAACAAAGAGGAACATGAACAGCACTCGGAGTAGTGCAGAAACAAAAAAACTGGTTGTGGTGTGGATCTTGCATCCTTTTATGTGATTAGTGGATGCCACTGGGGGCCATATTGGAGGGATAGGGAGACTAGAATGTTAACTTTTGCTTGGAGTTTCTGTGGGAGCAGGATGCTCATTAGTAATTACTGTGGCGAGGAAGACGGACGATTAGGTAATTACTAATTATTTCATGTTTGTTTTGTAGCATGTTGTCTGGTAGTTTAATGGTTGAGGTATGTCACATTCTAGGAAAATTGTACGATCATAGGTCAGGGTTCATTTGCAAAATTCCACTGCAGATGACAAACTGCTCCCGTACAATCCTGATTACCGGGCTATCCGTCCTGAGTTAAGACTGATAATAAATAATGTGTCTATATTTCTTAGCACATTAATTCAACGGTGTTAGACCTGTCTGGCTTTCTGACGTAGTCCCTCCTATTTATTATTTATTTTGTCCCCTTTTTGCCCCTCATACCCTTGATAATTTTTGTCCACTGACTGTTTTATAGGTGTTGGCCAAGGGGATAGGTGTTCTCTTGTCCCTCATAGTTTTTTACCTAAGGCCCAGAGGCCTGTTCTGACAGGAAACTCCTGTAATTCACAAAATGGAGGGCCCTAACTGTTTCCAACTGCCACATCCTAGACAGCCCCATAGGATAACCTTAGGCCTTCCAGAACCTTCTGGACCCTACTGGACTCTGTGGGGGTTGCCTATATAAGGGCAGAGGTTGGGAAGCCATTTTGTGTTGACCAGAGAGTGGAGGAGTGAGGCAGTGGTGAAAGGAGGAGGACGCACTGGGAGCAGTTAGTTTGTCCCTGTGACAGACAGCCACTACAGGGAGACGTTCCCCCTTCTACCCCTGACCAATCCCTCCCAACCACCTTCTTCTACTGAAGAGATTTTTCTATCTGAGGTGGAAGCCCCCCTCTTCACTTGAGCCCCATTGACCCCTGTTGGGACACTCTTGCTTAAGGACTTCCCTGATTTCCCCCTGGCAGTGCTTCACTTACCAGCATTGTGGAGAAGACAGCTCTAGCCCATCGTTAAGCCCGGTGTTTTCCCCGAAGCTTTGAGGGAAAGGCGAGTGGCTACAGAGCCTTTGTGGCCCTGTCAAGCGAGCGTTCCGCTCTAATCAGCGTTGTCCCTGGAGCCAGGTGAGGGGAAAGACTGTGGGAGTGGAAGCGGAGACAGCGCGGCGCCAAGCGGGAACACTGGTCCCTCGCGCCCGCGCTGCCTTGTTCTTCATTTTTGTGAGGCGAATTATAAAGCGAGCAGGCCCCTGCAGGAGACGCTACCGGCGTCAGTTCCGCGCATGCTCCAACTTGCGCGGCGAAGTGTGAAGTGAGCAGGCCTTCGCGGAGGACGCTTCTAGCGTCAGGTGATCAGCGCCGACTCCCAGCCGGCACACTACTCCCCCGCATCTGCGCGAAGGAACCGGAGTGCGTGAGAGACGCCCAGACCGCCGAGGAAACGATCGGCGAGGAAGCAGGCTTTGGCGCTTCCTCGCATCAGTTACCCCCCTTGTCCCTGCAGCAGCGCAACACAGAAGAACCGCGCTGAGCAGTAGGGAAGGGGAGACAACCAGGCATGCCCCCACATTTGTGGTATCGACTTCCCCAGCGCCAGCCCAAGCTAAGAAGCTAGTCAGAGAAGCTGGGCAGAACCCTTGGAGGCCGATTGTCAGACAAAAGAGGAGGACTGTGGCAGAACTGCCACTGAGACAGTAAGGAGAGTGGGGGTGAGAAAGGAAGGTGCTGTGCCCTTGTGGTTAATGATAAAGATTCACAAGATCTAGCGTCTAGCAAGATGCCCTGACTTCTTGTCATCTTAATTCCTGAGCTGTGTCATAGTAGGTGAGGGGAAAGTAGCTTCATAACCCCAACCTCATTTTTACAGGTCTAGGAAACATAAACTATTGTCAGAAGAGCGCTGACAGTACTCGCCCATAGGGGAACTCCCTTCAGGCACTTATAGCAATTGTTGATGAATACAGTGAACCTGTGAAATTCCTGCATTCCACTCTGGGTGTGCATTTAATTGGTGTATTAAGATGCAAATAAGGGAGGGAAAGTTCTTAACCCTGTAGTAAAGTCATAGCCAGTGAAATTGGCAGGGTAAAGTAATGAAATGTAATGTTGTTTTGATCATTTATGCAAAGTAGTACTGCTGAGAGTAATCTTATTAAGATAAGTTCACAATCCCAAAAGTAAGCATTTTTGAACTGATGAAAACTGAATGTTTTGAAGTGTAATTCTTCCACAGCTAGAAGAGTGTTATTAACTTCTCCTGATCAAAGTTGTAAATTCCAATTGTGAATACTTGTGAGCAAAAACAAAGAGTATATTATTTTTATAAAGCAGTGCTTATTTTTCCACATTTTGGTGTAGCGTTATTTTTGTGTGCTATTGCGTGGTTTTACTGTTGGGTGGTCTGCAACCTTAACACTGTGCCTCTGAAAAGTATGTCTTGCCCTAGGCCAGGCTATCCCAAGTTCCAACAGATTGGTGCCTAGCGGTGGGATTCTGACTTGGTTGCAGCTACTCAATAGTAATTCAACGTAATATACTAAACCTACACCAGGAGTTTTCTCCTTGCGGCCCTCCTAATTTGTCTTTTTGATTTTTCCAAATTTGTTCCTGGTGGTGGGTGGAGGTAGCTTTAGGTTGCCCTTGCAACTCTGCAATTTCTGGTGTGTATTCTAGGTTTGCCTGAATCAAAATGGAGTTCGCCTTGGAAAACCTAGAGGTCTATTCTGTGTCACAGCTGAAAGTATTCTGCCAGCAAATGGGGGTGTTTTTCAAGCATGGTGCCAGGAAGGGGGAGCTTCAGACCAGTCTTAGGTCTTGGGTGGAGGCACACCAAGAAAGGAAGGTGGAGGATGAGGAGGCAGACCAGGACACGGTGGGGGAGGTAGAAGGTTTATTCCGTTCTGAGGGGGAAAACTTACTCCCCGGACCAGTGTCCTACTCCAGAAGGGGCAGTAGCGCCTCTGGGGGAAGCTTAACTGAAGCCGAACTCACGGATAGGAGGGAGAAAAGACAGTTGAGATGGGAGTTGGCCAAGATGGAGCAGGAGAAGGAGGAGAGGAGGATGCTCCATGAGTTTAGATTGAAGGAACTGGAGCTCCAAAGCCTGCGACGGGGGTCCTCTCCTGAAAGGAATGGTGGCAGCGAACCAAAGGAGACAGCCAGGGAGTCCAGACCCTATTACCAAAAGACCTGATAGCGAGCTTCAGTCAGGGGGACGATATAGCTAAGTGGCTGGCGGCTTATGAGGTCTCTCTAAGGGTCCATGGGGTGCAGGAGAAGCACTGGGGGGGTAGTTTGTATAAGTACATGCCTCCTGCTGGTCGGGACACCCTGCTGGCCCTGGAACCAGAGGAACAAACCAACTACCCCACCATGAAGCTGGCGTTGTTAAGGAAGTTCGGGCTTACCCCAGAAAGGTATCGTCAGAAGTTCAGGGGGAGCCACAAATTAAGCACCCAGAACTGGGTGGACTTCCTTGACTACGCCAGAAAGGCCTTAGAGGGTTGGGTCAAGGGCAGTGAGGTGAAAGATTATGAGGGGCTGTACGATCTATTTTTGAGAGAACACCTCCTCGAGAAATGTTTTCCCGAGCTGCGCCAACACCTGGTGGACAGCAAGCTGACCAATCCCCGGAAGCTTGCAGAGGAGGCGGACATCTGGGCAAGTACCCGGGTGTCCTCCAAGGGGACTGGAGGGGATTCTCAAAAAGCCGGACAAGGCGCCCCCCAGAAGAAGGAGGGAGGAGAGAAAAAGAAAGAGTTCTCTAAAGGTCCCCAAAATAACTTCCAAGGGAAGGGAGCAGGTTTCACCCCTAGGGCAAACCCGCCCAGAAACCCTAATCCTGACCAAAGCCAGCAGCCAAGGGTTCTTCACTGTTTTGAATGTGGTGGTGTTGGACATTATAAGGGGGATGTCAGATGCCCAAAGAGACCACCCCCTCCAACAGGAGGAAAGTCACCGGGAGTAGCTAGTGTAGCGCTCGGGGAGGAGTTGCCCTTAGATAAGGGGGGTGAGTGGACGGGTGTCACCTTAGTGTCCCTGGGAGACCGGGAGATGGTTCCAAAGATCCAGGTGCCCCCAAATACTACAAAGTATGGGCAATGGGTCACCATCAATGGCCAGAGAGGGGAGGCTCTGAGAGATACAGGAGCCAGTATGACTATGGTGAAAAGTCAACTGGTGTCTCCAGAGCAGGTTGTTCCTAATGTACTCCACCCGCCGCGATGGCTGACGGCAGAATGGGCCACTATCCAGTGGCTGAGGTTCCCTTTGAGTGGGAGGGGGTTGCAGGTTCACTTCGAGTTGCCGTAAGCCCTGCCGTGCCAGTCGATTGTCTGTTGGGGAATGACATGGAACACAACACTTGGAGAGAGGTGGAATACCGGACGCATTCTGCGATGCTGGGTACACCTGACTGGGCCTGTGCAAGCACACGGTCTGCGACTGCCCGGAGAGGGAGTTCGCCTCGGTTGGAGCCTGGAACAATGGCCCAACCCGCTGCTAAGAAGGGACAGACCCGGAGACAGAGAGAGCCTGCTCCGGCTTCCACACCCCATGTGACAGATCGGCCACCTGCGGTGGTGAGCCAGGAGTCCGTGGAGGGGGAAGTAGACTCTCTGGAGGATTTACCCATCCCTGCTGAGTGGCATGTGGAGGGAGGTCCTACCAGAGAGGAATTCTGTAAGGGGCAGAGGGAGTGCCCCACCCTTGAGGGACTGAGGCGACAGGCTGAAGCCCAAGCAGCAGGTGATGTTACGGGACACTACCATATTTACTGGGAGGATGGACTCCTCTACAGTGAACCCAAGGTACCCTTGCCTGGTTCATCAAGGGCCTTGGTAGTCCCGCAACAGTACCGAGCCTTTCTTTTGGAATTGGCTCATGCCATACCCCTGGCAGAACACTTAGGCCAGGACAAGACCTTTGCACGGCTTGTACTCCACTTTTACTGGCCTCAGATGAAAGTGGCATCCAACACTTACTGTCGGACATGTGTAACCTGCCAGGCCAGTGGGAAAACAGGGGTGCAGCTAAAGGCTCCCCTGTAACCACTTCCAGTCGTTAGCACACCCTTTGAGAGGGTGGGCATCGACATTGTAGGGCCTTTGGATCCACCAACAACAGCTGGTCACAGGTTTATCCTGGTTCTGGTGGATCATGCCAGGCGGTACCTAGAGGTAATACCTCTGAGGACAGTCACTGCACCTGTAGTGGCAAGAGCCCTAATGGGAATCTTTACCCGAGTGGGATTTCCCAAGGAAGTTGTGTCTGACAGGGGGACCAACTTCATGTCAGCTTACATGCGGGCAATGTGGAAGGAGTGTGGAGTGACCTACCGGTTCACAACTCCTTATCACCCCCAGTCGAATGGACTGGTTGAGAGGTTTAATAAGACCTTGAAGGGCATGATCAGAAGTCTGCCCGAAAGCCTGCGGAGGAAATGGGACGTCCTCCTACCCTGTTTGCTCTTTTCCTACAGGGAAGTGCCCCAGAAGGGAGTGGGCTTCAGCCCCTTTGAGCTTCTGTATGGGCACCCTGTACTCGGTCCTCTCAGCCTGGTGAAGGATGGCTGGGAGAAGTCTCCCAGGAAACCCCCCAGGATGTGGTGAGCTATATGCTGGCCTTCAGGAGCCAAATGGCGAAGTTGTGGAAGCAAGCTTCTGACAACTTGGAGGCCAGCCAGGCAGTCATGAAGGAGTGGTATGACCACAATGCTCACCAGGTGGAATTGGAGCCTGGCCAGAAAGTGTGGGTGATGGAGCCTGGAGAGCTTAGCGCCCTCCAGGATCGCTGGACAGGCCCCTTTGAAGTGTTGGAGAAGAAGGGTAAGGCCACATACCTGGTGGACCTTAAGACCCCTCGACAGCCCCTACGGGTGCTGCATGCCAACCGTCTCAAGCCCCACCATGAGAGGCCCGAAGTCATGTTGATGATGGTGACTGACGGGGAAGAGGAAGCGGAAAGCGAACCTCTTCCAGATCTATTTTCGTCTCAAGAGAAGGATGGGTCAGTGGAGGGAGTGATTCTCTCTCCTACTCTAACTCCTGAGCAACGGGAGGACTGCCGCCAGATCCTGGAGCAGTACTCTTCGTTGTTCTCCCTTGTCCCGGGAAGGACTCACCTGTGTACCCATGACGTGGACACAGGGGACAGCCCACCAATGAAGTCAAAGACCTACCGGCTGTCCGACAAGGTGAAGGCTAGCATCCATGGAGAGGTTGCCAAGATGCTAGAGCTGGGAGTTATTGAACCTTCCAACAGCCCTTGGTTCAGTCCGGTGGTGCTCGTGCCAAAAGCCGCACCACCAGGCACCACACCTGAACTGAGGTTCTGTGTGGATTACCGAGGACTGAACTCAGTGACTAAGACGGATGCTCATCCGATCCCTAGGGCGGATGAATTGATTGACCGGCTAGGAGCTGCCCAATATCTGAGTACCTTTGACCTCACTTCAGGGTACTGGCAGATCTCCTTGACAGATGGAGCAAAGGAAAGGTAAGCCTTCTCCACGCCTGAGGGACACTTCCAGTTCTGTGTGATGCCCTTTGGGCTCAAGAACGCCCTTGCCACATTTCAGCGGCTGGTGAACCAGGTCCTCTCTGGAATGGAGAGTTTCTCTGCTGCTTACCTGGATGACATTGCTGTCTTCAGTAGCAGTTGGGAGGACCATTTGCAGCATTTGCAAGCAGTTCTCCAGGCCCTGAGACAAGCTGGATTGACAATCAAGGCCAGCAAATGCCAGATTGGGCAGGGGTCGGTTGTGTACCTTGGACACTTGGTGGGTAGGGGGACTGTGCAGCCCCTGCAGGCGAAGATTGAGGCAATCATGGCCTGGGAACCCCCCAAGACACAGACTGAGGTCCGAGCTTTCCTGGGCCTCACAGGCTACTACCGTCGCTTTGTGAAGGGGTATGGCACTATTGTAGCGCCCCTCACAGAGCTCACCTCCAAGAAACAACCTCGACGGGTAGTTTGGACGGGAGCTTGTCAGCAAGCTTTCGAGAAATTGAAGCAGGCGATGTGTGCGGCACCGGTCCTGAAGGCCCCAGACTTCTCCAAGGAGTTCATTGTCCAAACAGATGCATCAGAACATGGCATTGGGGCAGTGTTATCGCAACTAAATGAAGAGGGCCTGGATCAACCTGTAGTCTTCTTATCCAGGAGACTGCTTCCCCGGGAACAGAAGTGGAGTGTCATTGAGAGGGAAGCTTTTGCGGTGGTGTGGGCTCTGAAGAAGCTGCGGCCATACCTCTTTGACTCGCACTTCCTGGTTCAGACTGACCACCGACCCCTTCGTTGGCTGATGCAAATGAAGGGGGAAAATCCCAAGCTGTTGAGATGGTCCATCTCCCTACAGGGAATGGACTTCCGGGTGGAACATCGGCCTGGAGTGGACCACGCCAATGCAGATGGTCTCTCCAGGCATTTCCGCCTTAGTGATGAGGACTCCCAAGGGGTTGGGTAGTTCTCCCCACTTTCAGCTGGGGGGGACGCGTGTTAGACCTGTCTGGCTTTCTGACGTAGTCCCTCCTATTTATTATTTATTTTGTCCCCTTTTTGCCCCTCATACCCTTGATAATTTTTGTCCACTGACTGTTTTATAGGTGTTGGCCAAGGGGATAGGTGTTCTCTTGTCCCTCATAGTTTTTTACCTCAGGCCCAGAGGCCTGTTCTGACAGGAAACTCCTGTAATTCACAAAATGGAGGGCCCTAACTGTTTCCAACTGCCACATCCTAGACAGCCCCATAGGATAACCTTAGGCCTTCCAGAACCTTCTGGACCCTACTGGACTCTGTGGGGGTGCCTATATAAGGGCAGAGGTTGGGAAGCCATTTTGTGTTGACCAGAGAGTGGACAGTGAGGCAGTGGTGAAAGGAGGGGGACGCACTGGGAGCAGTTAGTTTGTCCCTGTGACAGACAGCCACTACAGGGAGACGTTCCCCCTTCTACCCCTGACCAATCCCTCCCAACCACCTTCTTCTACTGAAGAGATTGTTCTATCTGAGGTGGAAGCCCCCCTCTTCACTTGAGCCCCATTGACCCCTGTTGGGACACTCTTGCTTAAGGACTTCCCTGATTTCCCCCTGGCAGTGCTTCATTTACCAGCGTTGTGGAGAAGACAGCTCTAGTCCAGCGTTAAGCCCGGTGTTTTCCCCGAGGCTTTGAGGGAAAGGCGAGTGGCTACGGAGCCTTTGTGGCCCTGTCAAGCGAGCGTTCCGCTCTAATCAGCGTTGCCCCTGGAGCCAGGTGAGGGGAAAGACTGTGGGAGTGGAAGCGGAGACAGCGCGGCGCCAAGCGGGAACACTGGTCCCTCGCGCCCGCGCTGCCTTGTTCTTCATTTTTGTGAGGCGAATTATAAAGCGAGCAGGCCCCTGCAGGAGACGCTACCGGCGTCAGTTCCGCGCATGCTCCAACTTGCGAGGCGAAGTGTGAAGTGAGCAGGCCTTCGCGGAGGACGCTTCTAGCGTCAGGTGATCAGCCCCGACTCCCAGCCGGCACACTACTCCCCTGCATCTGCGCGAAGGAACCGGAGTGCGTGAGAGACGCCCAGACCGCCGAGGAAACGATCGGCGAGGAAGCAGGCTTTGGCGCTTCCTCGCATCCGTTACCCCCCTTGTCCCTGCAGCAGCGCAACACAGAAGAACCGCGCTGAGCAGTAGGGAAGGGGAGACAACCAGGCAAGCCCCCACATTTGTGGTATCGACTTCCCCAGCGCCAGCCCAAGCTAAGAAGCTAGTCAGGGAAGCTGGGCAGAACCCTTGGAGGCCGACTGTCAGACAAAAGAGGAGGACTGTGGCAGAACTGCCACTGAGACAGTAAGGAGAGTGGGGGTGAGAAAGGAAGGTGCTGTGCCCTTGTGGTTAATGATAAAGATTCACAAGATCTAGCGTCTAGCAAGGTGCCCTGACTTCTTGTCATCTTAATTCCTGAGCTGTGTCATAGTAGGTGAGGGGAAAGTAGCTTCATAACCCCAACCTCATTTTTACAGGTCTAGGAAACATAAACTATTGTCAGAAGAGCGCTGACAGTACTCGCCCATAGGGGAACTCCCTTCAGGCACTTATAGCAATTGTTGATGAATACAGTGAACCTGTGAAATTCCTGCATTCCACTCTGGGTGTGCATTTAATTGGTGTATTAAGGTGCAAATAAGGGAGGGAAAGTTCTTAACCCTGTAGTAAAGTCATAGCCAGTGAAATTGGCAGGGTAAAGTAATGAAACGTAATGTTGTTTTGATCATTTATGCAAAGTAGTACTGCTGAGAGTAATCTTATTAAGATAAGTTCACAATCCCAAAAGTAAGCATTTTTGAACTGATGAAAACTGAATGTTTTGAAGTGTAATTCTTCCACAGCTAGGAGAGTGTTATTAACTTCTCCTGATCAAAGTTGTAAATTCCAATTGTGAATACTTGTGAGCAAAAACAAAGAGTATATTATTTTTATAAAGCAGTGCTTATTTTTCCACATTTTGGTGTAGCGTTATTTTTGTGTGCTATTGCGTGGTTTTACTGTTGGGTGGTCTGCAACCTTAACACTGTGCCTCTGAAAAGTATGTCTTGCCCTAGGCCAGGCTATCCCAAGTTCCAACAAACGGCAATTAAGAAATGGAAATCTTACTTTCCCTGAAAAGAAAACAAATTGGTTTTAAATGGTGCAGTGAAAGAGACATCTGTATACTGCCGGGCACAGTTCATGACAGAAGCCCTGCTGAGTGCAACTGCAAGGAGATCTAACGTAAATAGCAAAATGTAAGTTTCAGTCTGACGTAGAAAAAGAAATGTAAACTGAATTAACCACATCAGTCTACAAATGGGTAAAAAATGACTTGCACACAAATGTTTCATTAACTTTTATTACCAGAGGAAAGAACGAATACACAGTCCTGCAAGACATACGAGGAGCAAATAGATTTATAGAACATTTTTCAAAGAAGGCAGCTGCGTATTGCCCTAACAGCAATGTCACTATTAAATCTTGCACTGTTTAAAAAACACATTTGAACCAACAGCATTATTCCTTTTTTAGTAAACAAATTGTGATCTATGTAATGCTCACATGTAAATCGTACATCTGCTCCATTCGTTTTACACTTAGTTCAGGATAGATGACACATAATTTGCAATTGGACAAAATACCCGAAAGCACTCCAGGGCCAGTATGACAGATGTGTGAAATGGAAAAGTGTGGGTAGTTACTATTTCAGAGTACCTTCTTGCTACAGAGAAGTGCTGGTACTCTGCCATTAAACATATTAGACGTTTGCTGAGTCACTTGAAAATTCTTGTAGGTACCAGCCCATTCAAAGCATTGATTATCATTACAGTAGCTTTCCAGGAATACACACACATTTGTCAATGAGCATGGTGCACAGTTACACATTTGTTAACATATATGAAAATGGGGCTCACACATAACTTTTTTTTTCTTTCAGTGGATGTTGATTTTTTGGTAGACAATCCCCTTCTCCTACACCTCACGAAGTTTGGGATTATTTCCACTGCAATGCATCCTTGTGAAAACAATATACTTTCCCCTCGATAAGTATAAATCAACGTTTAAATATACCTTCAAGAATGCCAGCAAAATTGCAAGTTTGTGGGTCTTCCCAACATGTGCAAGGCACTCTTGCCACTGGACGTCCCTCCCCAGGCTCTCCCCCAGATTAGGGGGGAGGATGTGGCATAACAGCCAGCGCTGCCTATTTTGGAACTGGGGAACCGAGTCTGGGTGGTGGCTCACCATCCTGTGATTCTGTGCAAATCACGTTATCTCCCTGTGCCTAACAAAATGAATGTGTCTTTGAGTAATATAACTGGTGCTCATGTAAAGCGTTCCAGCACTAAATCAAACTGCAAAAAAACAAAAAAGAGCACATTTACTCACAAATAATATTATAGGAGCTATTAACATTACTATTTAATGTTTGAAGAAATAATCTAGATTTTCTTTCTAGAAGTGATTTGAGGGAATACTGTGAGGTAAAACTGTGTTATTGTTTGTCAGTGTGAGTTTTATGTGCTGCTGACGATGAGACTTGTTGGTGCTTATTTTGTCCGTGAAGTACTGATGTCGGTCAATTTATAAGTAGAGTGAGGAATTTTGGCTATGAGGGCCTTTAGGGAGTACATGACAGCCTTGGGAAGAGCACTGCGTTTTTCAATAGCATTGAGTATCGAGTTAAAATTAAGGTCTGACTTTGCCACAGTGACATAGGTTTGCAGTACTCTGGGCTACTTTGAGTTTCACAAGGTTTTAAGGTCTAGGATGTTCCTTCAGGCCTTTTAAAGCTTCAGGATGAAAAATGGGGAGTATCTGTCTTTATTGTTCACGATGCTTGATTCGCAATAGGCCATCACCCCAACTTTTTTTTTTTTTGCCAGAACGGTGGCTTGTATAATACTACTAGAACTCTTTAGGGGCATATCTTACCTTTCCTAAATATCAGGTGATGGAATACAGTAACATATTGACACTAGATTAGTCTATTTCATGTAGAAAAGAAAACAGGTCACCTGGACGCATAAGGACCCAAAAATAGTGCTTCATTTGAGCAGGTACTTTCAGGTGCTCAGCACCGGCACTTCTTTCACAGGGCTGGGGCTACAATTTCTGACCCTGCAGGTGGTGGCCTCAATGTTAATTGTTCAAATTCTAAATAAAAAGAATAACATACATTGCATGGTGATAGGCTGGTAAATGTTCATAGACAGGCCTGCATAGGCCTGTCCAGGCAGGCATGATTGTGTATCACCATGTTAGTGATGATGTCATCATGCCGATCACAAATCCAAGAGGTCATCTACAAACTATGTCTTGCATTCTATTCCCCGAGTCTGCTGCACCCTGCCACTGCCTGATCCTATGCCTCCCATTGGATAACTGTAGTTGGGGGCTGGCTCATGGCGGAGTTGAGGCAAGGAAGCTGCGAGAGCGCATTTGGAACTTGGGAGTGAGAGCTCTTGAAGAAGAATAAACGAAAGCAAGTGTGAACTTTCCACTTGCTGTGTAGCCAGTGTAGAATATCCTGCAGCAGTGCATGGCTGCTATCCTCAATGTGCTTGATGCAGCTGTGGCCCAACACAACTTTTGTGTGCCATGGCGTCACCTGTAGAATCTGTGCGCTGCACCCCAGCATGGTAATTGCTGAGCGTGGGTGAGTCCAGTAGGCACCACAGCTATACTTACTGGCATTGGCAGCATTACAGCTGGGGACAATGCCTGTGCTGTAGCAGGCAGGGTCACAGCAAGCTGAGCAGTGGATGCCGATGCCGTCCCCATCCCTGGACCTACTAATTACAGGCAGCACTAGCAGTGACATCACCAGCTGTGCTCGAGCAGCTACCTGTTCTGCAAATAACCCAGTTATATTGCACTGATTAATACATGCAAAAAAGCATTTTCATTTGGTGTACATTTTGTTTTTGCACACGGTATAGGTAAGAAAGTAAAACACATGTCATCTTCCTCTTCTTTAGGAAAGACTACAAGAAAACGCAGAGTTCAAAATAGCAGGGACAATGTACAGGCTGATGACAGAGGTCACAGTCAGCAGCAGTGTTATAGATGAGAGAGAGAGCAGGAGTAATGAGGAGAAAGAAACAACAGGAGAGGAGAGAGAATAGACGGAGCTAAGTAGAAGAAAAGGAGAGTAAATCAGATACAAAGAGAAAGCAGCCATTATTTCAAGAAGAGAGCATTAAGAAGAGAGAAGATAGAATGAAAGGATGTAGAGGACAGGACAGATGAAAAAAAATCAGACAAATGATAAAACTGAGACACAGCTAAACACTGCTAGAAGAGTGATAGTAAAGAGCCTGTTGTGAATGTATCTAGGACCCTAATTAGATATTCCCGATTTATGCCCTTGTGTGGTTATAATAAATCATATCCTTATAAAGGCATAAGAATCATATCCATATTAAGTCATAGCCAATGCAGTCCAAATACAGGCAAGGCTACTCCTATAGACTTCTAGAAAGTACAATGCGTTCTTAAACAAACCAAGCCTCCAGCAGCCCGGGAATTTCCCCTGCTTCTGTTTTGATTTGTCCTAGAACTCCTGAGAGTCCTGAAAGAACTGCCAGTTCTTAGTGATGTCTTATGTCCAACCTTACGTCAAACGCTGCACCTTCCAGGTATAAATATACCAGCATCTGCCTTAAGCAAGACACGTGGTTTGGAGCAGAAGCGGCTATCTACTTGCCCGACGCCCTACTGATGTGAGTGCCGAAGGAAGCTGACCCTCCCTGCTGACGCACTGAGAAAGACGCTGTCTTTTCTCCTGCCGAGAAATCCAGCTCCAGTATTTTCCAGTCACTCTCGCAGGTTTTTGGGAGATCGAGTTCTGAGAGAGAGATACAAGACCTCCTTCATTCTATACCTAAGGTACGGAGCTGATTAGACCCATAGAGAATTCTTGATTCAGTTTCTTGGAAAAAAACGGTAACTCATCTACTCCTTCCCACGTACTGGGCTTAGGTTAGGTACACTGGGGTAGGCGTATCTTAGAAACACCAGTTGAGTACGCTTAGTCATTATTTTATCATTGTATGTATTTTATCCATTTTAAGTATCACATGGCTTAGAAACCATATAAATGCTTTTACAGTATTATTTCATAATACTCCTTTTACTGTACTCACTTTACTTTATGACAGGTATTGCAATTGTGGCAATTCATTTCTCTTGCATGAGAAAGAAGACTGCTCAATAAATAACCCTTTTATTGAAAACGCCCGTCTCTCTATTTCTCTGCATTTCTGGTGAAACGAAGCATGCACGATTGACTGAGTAAAATAGCTATCTATTGTTTCCGCGACTCTAGAGATATATTCCTTATTGCAGGGGGAACAAAGTTGTCATGTGATATGGTTGTCAGAAGCTAATCCCTTCTTGTCTATTCAGGAAAGCTAAACGCCTTCTTGTTTACTCAAGACAGTTTCTAGTGACCTCTGAGCTAGCTGGCACACACAATTAAGTCTAAAATATTCAATAGAGACCTAGTCGACCTCAGTCCTACGTCTAACCTATCGTTTATGTTATTCCAATGCGCAGAGCCTATTGGGAATATAGGAACTACACTACATGGCGCCCAACGTTTGGTAAGGCGATAATTTAACGCTAGATACTAGAGTAACTCAGTTAAGCTTTTCACACAGACCCCTTTTCCCGTAAAAACTCCAATAGACGTCTGGAGTGGGTAAAAGGTTAAAATCCGCCAAAACTGAGTAGGAAGAGATTCCTATGTATTAGTTTTTGGTTTAGTCAACGTTGAAGGATACACTGTTCCAAAATATTGTGCACCTAATCTTTGTTTCCTTGAAACTTGTTCTGCAAACTTTCTGTCAGCAAAATGACAGAGAGTGACGACGAAAGGGATAGAGCTAGACTAGCAGCTCAACTTTTGACGGAAGACACAAGTCTCCAACAAGATCAACCGGATGCAATACTCATCCCAGTAAATGTAAGGAAAACCTTAACTATAAAACTTACCTCTAAGCTATCGTTTATGTTATTCCAGTGTGCAGAGCCTATTGGGAATATAGGAACTACACTATAAGCCAAGATCGAGGGGAGAGAGAGCAGAGCATAGATAAAAGTAAAGAGGAAAAGGGCTAGAATAAATAGAAGGCAAATCAGAAATACAGGGAATAAGGTAACACACAAGGTGTGACAAAGATGATCGGAAACAATTAGAGAGGTGAGAGAACAGACTCTTAGAGCAAAGACTTAGGGGACAGATAACAGATCAAGGTTAGAAGATAGAGCCTGAGGCACTGAGAGTGTTGAAAGTGGGGCTCACCGGAGGAAGAAGTGAGCTGAGGCCTTCTTGGCAAAACATTTCAGCACCTGCACTTATTTTTTTACAAATTAAGCACTGCCAAAAATCCTCATGATATGTGTTCAAATGTATTACTTGTGGCTCTTGGGCAAGGTCCACAAACAGATTGTTGAAAATGGAGATCTTAAGTTTAATCAAGCTGGCTTTTGACAGGGATTCTGTACCAAACGAGAAGAGAAGCAAAATCTACATCTTTATGTAGCATTCCATGAGCTTGCCCAGGCTTTCGATTCTGTGCCTCAAAACAACTGTTGTCTAGATATGGAAAAGTTGGGAATTGACATGGATTTGATTTCTTTAATTGGGATTTTGTACAATGATACCTCAATTACTGTACCCCTGGCCTGGAGAGGGGATTTGGTTATTCTCAATATGACAAGGAATGGGGTGGGATAGTGCTGCTTGTGGGCTTCTGTTCTATTTTTTCTCTGCATCACTGAATTTTCCCATGGGGAGAATGACTGGGTTAAGGATGTGTTCATGTAATGTAAACCTGATGCCCTCCTCCATGCATATTATACAGCCAAGGGACTGCATTATGGATACTATACGGTGCACAGTTCTATTCTGTGCTGCGATGCAAAATTAAATCCATGCACAAAACAGGACAGATTCAGAAGAGGCACATTATTACAGTGGGCAACGTTGTGTGGTGTGTGAGATGCAGACAGAGAGGATTTAAAGAGGTGCTATATTATTTTAGATTATTCTGTTGTAACACTGCTTCTGAAAATATCTTTCAGGATTGGTTAGCACCTCAATTTCGTTTCTACTCCAGTTGAGGATGTGGTTGGAGCCAATAGAGGAAGTGGGTGGAGCCAGTACAGGGAGAGGGTGGAATCGGGGAAGTGGGTGTGACCTCCAACAAAAATTTGAGCACCTGGACTTAATAGTTTTTACAAATTAAGCACTGCCCAAAGGTATTGGAGCGCTTTACATGTTCACCAGTTTAATTACACATTCATTTTTTGGTAGGCACAGGGAGTTTACATTTGCCCAAATTCACAGGTGTTGAGCCGACAGACAAAAAGCTGGTTCCCCGCTCCAAAGTTGGCAGCTCTGCCCGTTAGGCCACAGCTAAGCAGTGCTGTCACATAATCGTCTTCTAGTCAAAGTTAGCGACTTTTTAAAATTTTGAACGTGAAACACGTTGTAGGCACAGCACATCTTTATTCGGGCACGAACATGTATATGAACACGAGCAATTTTTAAGATTATCAAGGTTATATCGATTGCGTCAAGATGTATGCCATTTTTGAAAAATCAATCAAATGTATTTTTGTTTATTAATTTAAGCCAACGGTAACGTTTGTCGGAAGGTAAACATACGTACCTTTCAAAGATGGCCACGAAGCTTTCGGAAGCTTGCGAGAAGCACCCTAAGCCGCCATCTTGGGAACAATCGCAATCTCCAGACCCCACCCCCACGCTAGGAACTGTTGCCTTGACAACCGACACCGGTCGGGTACTCTGGTTTGCCAGAGGTTTCTGGAAGGATTGTGTCGTCGCTGTGAGAATATTCTGGGTGCGTGACGTCACGGGTCCAGAATCTTCTCGCTGCCGGAATATAAAGGGGTTTCCTAGAGGCAGTTGGTGCTGTCAGACAGAGCGAGCGCAGAGGGCGAGTCAAGGAGAGGAGGCGAACTGTAGCCTACCCGAAACATTCCTAGCTTTTACCCGGCGAGGCATCGTCTCCCTGTGCCAAGGGAGAACTTATTAAGAACATTCTGAAAGGGTGCGGCAGAAGGTCACTGTCAGTTCAAAAAAGTCAGAACAAGGTATGAACTAGCCTCTCCAGTTTAATATCCCTGTTGGAGTAAGAGTGTAATTGTCCTTTGTCGGTCATCAACAGGTCTCCAGCATAGTGATTACAAGTAGTAACGTGTAAGGGTAGAGCAAGAGACTGATTAGGGTATTATGATCTCCTGGCTCTTAGATTTGTACTCTAGCGAGCGTTAAACAGTAAGTTTGCTCTCTTTTGTGATAACGATTTAATGAAAGTAATATTCGAAGTTGTCCCAATTGACTCTGTAACCTTTCTACCCCCTCTTACGTTATTTATTTCATTACTTATTTGTTCAATTATGATTTTCTTCCGTATTTTATCTTCAAAATTCATTAAAATATGTCTGAACATTAACAAAGTTTAGACAGTACATTTTATAGACCAAGTACACGGCGTAAGAGAGGTAGTAGAAAACAATAAGATAACGTTGTCATGATAGTGGGCAACGGATTTTCAGCCATGTGATAATCTCGCGTTTGAAAATCTTGGGAGTTTGTGACTCGGGGCGAGACCATGTGACGTTAAGGCCCGAGCTGGCGACTTTGTAACTGGCGATCTAGAGTGTAGCCTCGGCTTAACATCCCGTGATTCTGGGCAAATCACTTAACCCGGTACATATATAAAACATGTAACTCGGTCATGTAAAGCGCGCCTTCTCTTCTGGTCGAGTTTACGCTATATATATATATATATCTATATCGGCTTAATAATATGACCATCCGGTTATTGATGTCACAGTAATTTACAAAACCCAAGCAGATATGTTTAAAGCAGAGATGAGATTTGACTGAACCTTGTTTTTTGGTCTGCAGTACTTTATTGGAAGGGCGAAATTTGGATCTTTCCAGAATTTAATCTGTTCTTGAGAAACGCCTGAGGAAAGGACGCTGAACACAATTTGAACCGATTTCAGCTTCTTGTCCGTTTTGTAGTCCGAGTATATAATTTGCCAGTAAGTGTTACACCTGTTCAGCGGGAGCTATAGAATAAGCTCATTCAGGAGCTGAAAGGGAAATAGTTGCTTGACTGTAAATAGTGTCCGACCTCGCAAATCAAATAACTGACTAACCTATCCACCACTCAAATTATTTTCATATTTCACTATACAAATTCAACACTAATCCTTATGGGTTCCGGGGTAGCGCGCTACTCGCCGAAAAAGCGCTTATACGCCTCATCGGGGGTAGTAAGCGCTATTTAAATGCAATTACAATACATTAATAATATCAACATAATTAGCAGCTGCTATGCTGAACTGTCCAAATCATTTAAGGGAATCTGGTTTGGTTCTTCTTATGGGGACTGTTGTCAGTAACCTTTCTTAAATTGAGATGAGATCATGGGATTATTGACAGAATATCGGAAACAAATATCATGTGGACGTAATAGTTAGTCTAAAATATTGAGGACTAAAATATCAAGAAGGTAAGTGCAAATATGTAGGTATAGATGTAATCTGCTTGAATCTACGTACCTTAAAGTGTGTGTGTATATATATATATATGTATATGTGTGTGTGTATATATATATATCTATCTCATATATTTCTGTTTCCGATATTGTCGAGATAGTTATTTTCATGTCTAAGAAACTGCACAGCCATCCACCTCAATGAAAACATCTTAAGGTGTTTTAATAGCAAGAAAATGCACCAACTTCCGATTTAGAGCATAGAATTGTTGGAGTCACTTATCAGCGCTGAAATTTGAGTTGGTGTATTTTTGATATAGGATGTTTTGATGTCTTGTGTTTTTTGAGGCATCCTTTCTGGGTAAGAATTTTGATGGGTACTTTTTTTATTTTTATTTTTTTAAATCCACTTCCCCTCTTGCACCCATGTAAATTTCTGCTTGTACATCTTTTTACTATCTTTCATCTTTTCAGTCTACTAACTTTTTTTAGTGCATTGTGATTGTCATGACTCCTTGTAGCACATCATCTTTGTGCTGGGTTACAATCCCAATCCTCTAATGAATAGTAAATCTTTATTGCACAGTTAATTAAAACCATTGCAGATATTAGCAAATAAAAAAGAAAACGTTAGTTAAATACACTTGCTATAAAAAGGTTTAAAATGAGAATAACTTCATATAATTGTCAGGGGTGTGGAATTTAATTAAATATGTCCTTGTCCATGGGACAAGTAGCTTCATAAATCTACTTGTCCTGTAACAAAATCCACTTGTCCCTTTGGTGCCACGTAGTGTGCCGTAAAATAATGGCAGGAATCTCATTATAGAAGAGCTCTGATAAAAGCCTCTCTGGTTAACGTCAGGCTAATACTATAGAAGGATTTGACTTTTGGGGTTTTTCGCCAGCTCTTCTCTAATCTTTTCCCATACTGAGAAAGGTTGGAAATTTACCACTGACAACGGCAGAAGTAAAGTTTCTTCCAGGGCTGGGAAAAATGGGGTTGGAGAAAAAAGTGAACTTGTGAACACTCAATAGATTACCACTGGGGCACATTCATCTTTGCTCATGCCAAAATGCAATTCACAAATATTTTCTAGGATTACGGTTTCCTGGCCTACTTATGGAAATTCATGTGAATTCATTAAAAACGTAAATCTGCATTAATATAAGGACATATATCATGGGTGCACTTGTTACTTTCTTTAACGTTTGAGCCCCTAATTCAATCCAAGTTAACCAAGACCTTTTGTTTTTATTAAAATGCTTTCTCTTCCTATCTATCTGCTGGCTTCATTCTGTGTGACATATTATTACTAAAGAACAAGGGAACCCTCTAGGTAAGCAAGGACCTGGGGTATCAATGGCGAGGCACAATAGGTCTAACCCTACTACCAGCCCACCTGGACCCATTACCCCCAGCCCTCCCAGGCTCCACATCTGGAAGCCCGACCACCCTTGATTCTGGAATTGGTCCAGTCCACTGTGCCTAGGCCTTCAAATTCAGGCAAACATTGATTCTCCTGATGATGATCCACTATTTTTAACTGGATCGAAACGCCGTTGACATAATATGTGGTCCAAACACTAGTTCACTATCATGTGCCTAAAATCATGTGTTTTCCACATATGTGAAGAAAATAGATTGTAATATTACCTTTTTGCTCCTGTTCCTTCTAATGCCTGAAAATCCCCAGTTAAGTGTACTGTGTATTGTATGTTTAGTACTGTGGATACAGGACTGTGTCCCACTGCTTTATTGTTGTTCTGTTTGATTTGTCTTATTTAGTTATCAAATAAATTTTGAAGTCCGGCTGGACTTCTTGTTCAATATAGTGCATATCGTGACCTATAATTATTGATATCTTTATTCCTCCTTGTCAAGGACCGTTGTTTTTTACTCAATTCATTCTGTGTGACAGCATTTTGCTCTTCTACAAAGTAGTTTTGTTCAGTGCTAGAAATTTCTATGGCAATGTGGCCTTTATGAGCACAAATACTGGCTGTCTAGTAAGAACGCGCTGGCAAACAGCACCACGCCTACCTGATAATCCCCAGGTAGAGAAAGGAGCATAGAGCAGGCCAAGTGAGTAACCAGAAAATTAAAATATTCCCCACTTTGAGCCAAAGGTCTTATACCACCAAGCAAGCGAATAAAATCATTGGAATCCTCTCTAGAATTGCTTTGCCTCTTCCATATAAGCATCTATCCATTCATCCTTTCACCCACTGATATCTAGCATTTCACCTTTACATTGGCATCCATTCATTCTTTCATCTATTAGCCTTTCACCAATATTTTCGTCCATCTGTTGATTCGCCAGTCCATCCGGTCATCCATATCCAAACCTACCCATCCATCCATCTCCAACCTAACCATTTCAGCCATCCACCCATCCATCCTTTCGCTCATCCATCTATCCAACATCCCTTTCACTTTTCCATTCATCCTTTCACTCATCCATCCACCCTTCCACTAATCCATCAATCCATCCTTCCACTCATCCTTCCACTCATCCATCCATTTATCCTTTACACTTATCCATCCTTTCAGTCCCTAATCCATACACCCTGTAACCCATCCATCCATCCACCTTTTCCTTCATTATAACATCCTTTGTCCATCCACCATCCCCGTCACTCAACCATCCCTGTCACTCTTTCATCCATCCATTTAGCCAGCCACACTTGCACTTACTCATCTTTTCACCCGCACATCTACCCATCCATCCTTTCACTCACACCCACCCTTTCACATTAATTATGAGCCTTTGTCTATCGAGCTGCAGACATAAGAGGCCCATCAAGAGCTCCATCTCTACAGTAGCTGCTAAAGTGGGGCGTTCACGAAGCCACTGTTCAAACATATCCTTCCATCTCCAAACCTATCGATCAAACTAATCCATCCTGCCTTCCTTTCACTCATCCATCCTTTTGCTCATCCATCCTTTCACCCCACACATCCTCCTTTTCGCTCATATTAATCCACCCTTTCACTCATCCCTCCATCCATCCTTTCACTCATCCATCCATCCTCCTTTTCACTCGTATATCCTTCCACCCTTTCACTTCCTCCATTTGTTTTCTCTCATCCATCCACCCTTTCGCCTCATCCATCTTCTGTTTCGCTCATATATCCATCCACCCTTTCATTAATCCCTCCATCCACCTTTACACTCCACTATCCACCCATCCATCCATCCATCCATCAACCCTTCCACCCAGCCAGCCACCTACCCACCTACTAATTCATCCACCCACCCAGCCATCCATCCATTCATCTATTGTCTCTCACCCATTAATCCACCCCTTCATTCAGCCATCCACGTTCACCCCATCCATCCCTTCATTCACCCTTGCACTTATCCATCCATTCTTTCACGCATCCATCCTTACATCCATCATTTCACTCATTCATCCATGCATCTATCCATCCACCATTTCACTCCACCCATTAATCCATGCACCTATCCATCCAGCCTTTCACTCATTCATCCATGCATCTATCCATCCACCCTTTCACTCATTCATCCATTCATCTATTTATCCACCCTATGACTCTCTCACCTCGTCACCCACCCCTTTTAAATCCATTATGGGTTTTTGTGTGCGGACCTACAGACTGAAGAGGCCCATGAAGAACTCCACAGCTGCTGTAGTTGCTACGGCAGTGTGTTCAAAATGCCCCTGGTGCATGCACAAAGTGAGAGGAGGGCCTAGTGCAAGGATAGAAATGGGGTGGCCTTAGGCCTGCATGAAAGCCTGATGGAGAAATGTATGAGCTTTAATGTAAGCCCTGGATGACGTAAGATATGAGAGGCCATGGGGAGCGGATAAGGGCTGTCAGAGGGCGGTGGAGGGTGGTGGGGTGGGATTAGCAGGTTTAGGCACCGGGTGAAACAAAGTGTACAGGAAAAGCAAAATAGGAGGTGTACAGGAAAGGCAAATTGCAAAGAAGGGGTGCACAAGCTGCATGGGAAGGAAAAGCAAAGTGAGTTGAAGATGAACAGGGATCTTGGCGCTGTATGAGGCCCAAGAGTGGAGCAGAGATTAAAACGCAGGGGTCATACAGTTCAGGTCAGAGCAAGGGGCCAAGAGGCAGATGAAGCAGCCTCTTACATGCCAGTGCTGTGAGTGTTCTGGAGCTGCAGAAGCACAATGTTTGTCTCATGCTGAAAGAAAATAAAAGGAACAGGGGCGGGCCAGGGAGCCACACGAGCCTTTGGAGCTGGCTGCAACTTTGATTTCTGCTTTATCATGGTATTCTTCTGTGCTGGGGAAAATAGAGTGCAGGCCCCAGCTTTTGCATTGACCCTTACACTGCCATTAAACTGCTCAGAGCTACTTATTAACATGGCTTTGACCAACAGGGTTGAACAGCATTGTATCGGATTACAGATAAGACTGTCTACTTGTCCTTTGGACAAAATACAAATTAAAACCTCTTGCCCTCCTTAGAAATCTTGATGTCTCGGGCGTCGGGAGATAGGAATTCCCCACCCCTGAATTGTACAAAAAGATTTATACTTCTTTCGGACTGAGCGTTGAATTAAAAAGGAGATTGAGTAACTTGTGTGGCTCCACAATAGGAACCAAACTGTGATAAATCTTACAAGCGTAAACAATGCGTAATTTTTTCTATGAAGTCTGTTAGTTCTTTTTAGGTCCCCTACTATTTTATCGTGTGTTAGAGGCCCATCAGGAGACAGTCTGTTGCCCATGTCGTGTGATTGATCCCTTTTCAGTGACCATTTGAGGCTTTCTTCTTAGGTTAACCTCATCCTGTTTCGAGCCTCTGTCGCACTTGTTTCTTTTCTGCCTCCTCCAAGAATTTGACGACATGGCTTGCTAGTTGAATATTCTTTCCATCAAAGCAGGCTATTATCACCTGCCGACGTGTTCTTATACCCAGCTGGTTGAAATGCTGTTTTAGATGGAATCTACGCTCTATGTCCAGGCCTTTACAAGTGCATATCGGGTGCAGGATGTCTTCTTTTGTGTTCCCACATACTCGGCAATTGATTGTTTCTTTGGGCCTTTCCCATGGGGGGGAGATGGGTTTGTGCTGGAAGTTGGCCCAGCCATAAGCGTAGGAACTTCTCCTTGGATCCGCCTAGTGAACCCGACTCCTAGATAGCTTTGGCTGAGGCTGCTTGTGTAGCTTTGGATTACCGTCCAGCCATGGGCCCGGGTTGCTAGACTTGCTTTATCTTCGAATAGCGACATTGATCTGACTGATATATTCACTAGCTGTTTAAAGGTGTTGTGAGTTCCACTGTGCTTCCAGGCTTCTTGTAGGCACAGGGAATTTATTGAGTGCTTGAGGTATTTCGCGGCTGGACTATTGCTCTTTTTTTCCATCTCATTCCATAGATGGTGGTTTAGGATTGTGGCATTTCCTCTCTGGATCTTGTGCCATCTTTTGGCGTAGGCACCCATTCGCTCCAGTGTTTGATTTCTCAGGCCAAATTCCAGCCTTATTTGTGCCTGTGATGTATAGTTGGGGAGGCGGAAAATGATTCTCATGGCCTTCGCTATTGTGCTGTTCAGTTGCGGGCGTCCCTTCCTCTGAGGCATTCGCTTCCGTAGGTTAAAGCCGATGTTAGTTTTGCCTGAAACACTTGAAGCAGGGGGCTAAAGCTTTGTCCGACTGCTTTTGTTTTGAGTCTCCTTAGTGCGATCCCTATGCTAATACCCCTCCGTTTTATTGCTTCCTTTTGCGGGGAAAAAAGAGCCCTTTCTGTCAAGAATTACTCCCAGGTACCTATACTCCTCTGTTTCCAGTGTGGACCCTCCCATATGCCAGTGAAACCCTGCAAACAATGTTTTTGCGTTTATCCTCATTATTTTGGTTTTTGAGAGGTTAATGCTTAGGCTGTTTTCTGTAGAGTACTTAAACGGTGTGCTGATCAGATGTTGTAGCCCTATCGGTGTTCTACTGATTAGAACAATGTCATCGGCGTACATTAAATTGGATAGGGTGAGTCCGCCTATGCTTGGAGCATGGGAGATAGTATCATCCAGCTGCTGTGCAAGGTCTGACATAAAGATGTTGAATAGTGTTGGCGCCAGCACGCAGCATTGTTTTAAGCCTTTTGTGGTTTTTATTTTTCTTGACAGGAGATCCCCTGGCCCTAACTTTACTTTGACCTATGTATCAGTATGCAGTAAGATCAGCTATGTGAGAAGGCCCGATGGAATGTTCCTTTCCTCCAGCTTTGACCATAGTACGTTTCTGTTGATGGTGTCAAAAGCTGAGGTAAAATTGATGAAGCTTATGTACAGGGGCAGATTAGCTGCCTTTGTGGCATCAATGAGGAGTGAGAGGGCTAACATATTTGATGTTGTGCCCATTTGGTTGCGGAATCCTGTCTGGGTGATAGGGATTACTGCATTTTCTTCTGTCCAATCCAAGAGCTCCTCTAATAGGAGACTAGCGTAGTACTTGGCTTTGTTGTCAATTAGGGCTATTTAGACTGTAATTTTTGGGATCATTTACATTGCCCTTCTTGTGTATTGGTGCAGTTATCGAGCCTTTCCATGACGCTGGGATTGTTGCAGTATCTGTTAACTGTCTGAAGAGTGGCAATAGGGCCGCTGCCCAGTAATCCGGGCTTTGTTTGTACAGTATTGGGGGAGTCCCGTTGGGGCCTGGCGCCCCCCTCCGCTTTCCCCTTGGCGATTCTGCTTATTATTTGTTTTTCAGTTGGGTCAAGTGAGGTACTGACCGATTTTGTTGATACTGCTAGATTTTTATTAACCTTATTCAGTCGACTGGTTGTTACAAACTGTAGTGCTGTGTTGAAGTGTATCTGGAGGTGGTTGGCCCAGACTTCCTCGGTTACATAGGAGTCAATGGTTGGAGTCCTGGGGTTCTGGAGAGAGTTGACTGTTTTCCAGAATCTTCCGCTTGTGTTGGTGCCTTTAGCGTCGTGTAGGAGTCTCACCCATAGGTAGTCCTCTGCTTTCCTTTTTTCTTGCCAGATTATTCTTTTTGTTCTGTTTTTAAGTTTTGCAATTCCAATTGTGTTGCGGCGTCTAGTCCGTCGCGATGTAGTTTTCGCAGTATTTTGCAAATATATTGCTTTTGAGGAGATTTAAAGTGTTATTTTGGTTTAGGGGCTTGTCGCAGTTACCAGCTGGATCGATTCTCTTTTCTCGGCTTTTGCAGCTTTGACGATGGATCTTGGGTTTCCTTGTGTGAGCCTGTCCCAGGCTCCTCGTGAATTGTTCCCAGGCATTTAGGTACTCAGTTATTTGTGATGCACTCTTAACACCTGCTTTTTGCGTCGATTATGAAGCCTTCCAAGTTTGCCGTGTAGCATTTCATTCTTTTCTGTGCCACCGACCGTGAATATCCCTGGTTTGTCGCTGGCCTAGTTAGCACGGCCCCCTGGAAGTTAAAGCCGAATTCTTGAGGCTGGTGGTCGCTTGCTGACATCGTGCCAATTTGGAAGTCTGTGACTTGCGCAAAGAGTTGCAGGGATACAAATGTGTAGTCTAAGTTGAAGCTAGCTGTTGAATTATGAAAAGTAGCTGACGTGGGCCTATCGTTTGGGAAGCGACCATTTAATGCTGCCAGGTTGAGGAGTTCTAGATCCTTTATGCTAGCCCTTGCCAACCGGTTTTGGTTGCCCCATTTGCTTATTGCTTGTTGAGAAATGTCCCAAGCCAGGAACAGCTCTTCTAGCGCTGTGTCCCTTGTTTGGGGCCCTCCTAGGAAAATATTGAAGTCCCCTGTTACTACTAGACTGGGAGTTGCTGTCTGTCAGTGTTTTGGAGATCTCTTCCACCATGTGGTTCATTCCTGTTTTTTTTTTTCCTGGGGCTGAAGGTATACATTCATCAGCCTTAGTTTTTGGTTTAGGTCTTTTCCCCTCACTTCTAGTTCTATTGTGAGGGTGCAATTGTTGCCTGTCTGTTTTGAGTTTGTATACTTTGATTCGTTAAAGCTCTTTATAGCCGTGTATATTGTTAGGCCACGTTTTGGGTGGCTGTTTTTTTGCGTTTCTTGTTGCTGGGAGATGGTATGTTTTGAAGCCTTGAATATGATGTGCTTGTTCTAGCCAGGTCTCCTGTAGGGCTATTATATCAAATTTTTGGAAGTAGGAAAATAGCTGGACATCGTCTGTTTTGTTTGCTAGGCCATTTATGTTCCAAGAACATATTCTTAGTTGTTGCTTTACAGCGATATTTTGTTGAGTGTTTTGTTGGGTATTTTGTCAGAACTTTGGGGCCCTTGTGATAATTGTCCTAGCTATCCAGTTCCAATCTTCTTGCTCAGTTAGGTCTTGCTCCGGCCCTTTGGTCTGAAAGGTCATCATTGATACTGATAGGCTTCTAGCCCCCTTTAATACACTTTCTGTTTTTCCTTGAAGTGGCTTGCTCGTTGCCTTATTGGCTTGTCTCTCTTTGTATGCCTGGCATAGGGGATCTGGGTACCCGGTTTTTTCCAATCTTTTTAGGCGTATCCCCCAGGATAGAAAATGAGGTTCAAATTCCATGATTCTAGTCGCCGTTTCGTTCCTGGCCCATGTTGTTTTTGTGACCTCCAGGTCTGACAGGTGGTTACTGTGGATGAATTCCACTGCCGCAAGATCTTTAGTGCTGATGTCTGTCAGACTACTGATGGTTGATAGTAGGAGTAGGATGTTTCCTCTGTTGAGGGTATCTCCTCTCCCTCTTGACTTGTAATCTGGAATGAACAGTATGGTGCTGCTATCGGCTTCCGCTCCCCCGATCACCCTTTTATTGTGGTCTTTTATGCCCATTTCAAACTGTGGGCTATTGTGACTTTTGTCGGGTTTTGGGTCCTCCCCCAGATCTTCCCAGGATTTTTGGTCCTCCCCCAGATTTTCCCAATGTGTCATATTGGGTATTGCTCTCGAGTCTTGTTTCAAGGGTGAGCCCTAGCTTCTATCTGCTGATCCACCCCTCCTTGATTTTTGTTTGGTGGGTTTTTCGCTTTGTGTTGGTTTGTCCATCTTCCTGGCCGGTGGTGTTTTTATGATCTTAAGCGGGCTCTCTGTTTCGTCTGCTGCTTCTTCTGATGCTTCTACTGCTACTATGTCCGGGACCGTGGTTGAACTGTGGAAGAATGTTTTTGTGTTGGTTGTCTTTTTTTCTTCCTTTCCTTTTTTTGTTTTCATGGTCTTTTGTTTTCTGCCCTGACTTCTTCCTTGCTTTCCTTTCTGATGGAATCATTGTGAGTAGTTATCGCTATGTCAGGTTCTGGCCTTTGCAAGTCTCCAGAGTATGTTTTTTTTTTGTGCCAGGTCTTTGCTCCTTTGATTAGCGGGAGGCTGCCATGAGGTTTTCCCTAGGGCGTCCGTGTAGGTCGATTTGTTGGCTTCTAGCCCTGTTGTGCTATTTTGCTCGGATTCATCTCTTCGACTGGTTGGTGTAGTTAAAAAGTTCTGTAAGTTTGGGGTAGCCAGATGTTCTCTGGGGCGTGTGAGATGTTGATTGTCGCCCTCTTTTCCGGTTCCTGGGTACTTGGGGTTGTTTTTCCTGTTTTAGGTCCGCCAGGATTCCTCCCAGGAGTTGAGGGATGGTGATGAGTTTGTCCACTATTGAATGGCATGCACAACTCGGCTGCTCTATTTTGGTTTCTGCTTGCACCCTCTTTATCATACTGTTCATGTCTGCCAGCTTGTTGTCAATTTTGGCTACGTGTATGGCCAAGAAGTTTAGGAGGGATAGTTGGATGTCCATTTTTTCCGAGTGGTACTGCATGGCCTTTATGGATAGTTGCAGTGCGTTTAGGAAGGAAGACCAAAGAACTTCAGCACTTTTTGGGAGACTGTCGATTTGGTGGATTCTTCTCGTGGTCTTGCTTGCTCTCTGTTGTGTTGTGGTCGGGCTGAAAGGTAGCAGGTGAGTATGATGCTACCAGTCTATCCCACTCTTCTGTTGTTAGCTGGGAGTTCTCTTCAGGGTTAGAAGATACCAGTAGGTTTAGAGCCTGAGTTGTATCGATTGTGCTGGTTTTTCCAGTGAGTTCAATAGCTTCTATAGGCTCCCTTCCCTGTGTTTTTTTCTGCCTCACTTGCCCACCCCAGATGGGCTGGTGCAGTTATTGCGATTTTTTTTTTTCCATATCTTTGGTGGCTTCAGTTTCCTCACCTTCCGTCGTTGATTCTGTCTCGCTGACCCGCCCCATATGGGCATGTTCTTGGCTTTGCTGAATCGTCAGGTTGCTGTCTGGTTCCCGATGTATGGCCTGAGTCTGAGCCGTCCTCACGGTGCTAGTGTTTTTCCCTTGGTTGGGTTCTGTTTTATTTGTTGAATCCGTCTCCTTTGGGGACTCCGAATCTTGCTTGGTTGTTTTTTTTTGCTCAATTGCTCCTAGTGGATCTATTTTGCTCATGATGTTTATCTCCTCGTAGCTATTCTTGGCACCTCTTGCTGTGAATTGGTGCTGAAAGGTTACGTGGATTACAATGTTAGGCTCCAGGGGATGACCCCTTTTGTTGATAGTATCTGTGATCATGATGTTGTCTTCTCTGCCGTCGCTTTCTTTGGGAATATCTGGTTGTGCGCTATGTTCTTTTGGTATGTCAAAATTCCATGCTTTGCTGCCCTCCTTGTATACAGCGGCTTCAGAACGATTACTTTGCAGACTCCCTTCCGGTTCCATTGGGGAGGGCAGTCCCTTAAGATTGTTGTTTGAAGAGCTTAGTTAGGAGCCAGGTTCTCTCAGAAATGAGAAAATGGAATACATTTTTGGTTGAGCGTTCGTTCTGTCTGTTTTGCTGGTATTAGAGACTATTTTTTCCGTCATTTCTGGCGTCTGGTCTAGTAGTAGGGTCTCTCCTTGTTCTGATAGCACAGCATCTGAATCTGTCTGTGTCTGTTAAGTTTTCTCTTGTTGGCCATGCGCCGTTTGACCGGGACGTCATCTGTTGGTCTCCTGGCTTTGCCTGACCTCATTGCGAGCTTTGCGCTGTTCTTTCTGCACTTTTGTGCTTCTCAGTGGCAAAGCTGCGAGGTTGTGATACCCTTGTTGAGGGAGATAAGTGGTGGGCTTTCGGACTTTTAGGTGTTTTTGTTCATTTGCCTGCTGTTGAATGTTTGACTGTTAGCCCACTGTTCGCCCTCTATTAATGCTCCCCTTTTTTATTGTGGTTTTTTTTGTGGTTTTTTTTTCCAGGCCCCCCTCCGTTCCCCTCAGTACTGCCTAGCTTTCCGTCTCTCAGAGTGCCGGTTTGATGAAAGCTGCGGAGGTGGAGGGTAGTTGAAGTTAATGAGGCAGGGGTTTGTGGGGGGCAGGGTGCACAGGGGCAGCAGAGTGGGTAGGAGCGATGAGCCTCGCGCCGCTCTCCAGTAACCTGCACCCTGCTGTTCTACCCCTCGCACTCTCACGGGTCGGCGGGAGGCGCACCGGATGTCAGGTCACAAGTGCCGTGAAGATGGGGCGAGAAAAAAAAAAAGAAAGACCGGAGAGAGGCAGTGCGGGAGACACGGCCGGCCGCGGGCAGGGACCACAAGCTGACTCACCTGCCCGCACTGATCTCGCCGGGTGTTCGCTGCCTCGTCGTCTCCTGTATCCTGCTCCTTCCGCTCTCCTCCAATGAGCTTTAGGGTCTGTAGATGATGGTAGCTTAAAAGAGAACTAAGAGCAATTTGTTTCAAAAGCAGGGTCCCCAACATTTTCTGTAACAAGTGCTACTTATGTTCAATGGAAATCATACTGAGCTACTACTATATATAGCTCATGTTGTATAGTGACCACAAAAGACAAGATTACATTAGTGGCTACCTTGTAGGCAGGGTTGCCAGCAGGAATGCAAACAAGGTTTATCAACTTGGAATGCCTCTACATGGGTATTTCATACCAGCCCTAGCTGGAATACCTCTGGCACTAATGTTATAATCTGAGTAATAAAGCTTCCCTTGTGCCACATGATGTATCCCTAAAATCTAATCTCAAATATACTTTGGAAGTTCAACCATGTTTCTCCAAACATGGCTATTTCATCTTCAATACACCCTTTTCAATGTTGGTATACAAATGTTAATTCATCCATGCAAAAGCATCTAACTTAGGCTGGGCTGCACATGAAAGAGCAACTCACAGGTATACCTGTTGGAGGGCTACCCTTAGCTCATGTGGATGCGTTTAGTGCAGTAAATCTACTTTCTACCTAATGCACTTTAAGTGTGTTACTAAATCCTACCGAGACTCAACATGGCTGCAAATACAGTGCGTTGCCTTTCACTCTGTTCCAAAGAGATAAATAAAAGCGCCCCTATTTGTAAGTTGTTTTAGAAACTAGTTAGCTAAGATAAAGTAAGGGCCTCCAAAGGATGTAACTTCTGGGGATATTGAGAGCTGATATTTTGACTACACGGATCTGAAACCCCTTGTTTGACTCCACTTTTGCATTTGTGCAGACTCAAGATGGTGAAAGAAACTGGGTACTACGACATTCTAGGGGTCAAGCCCCAATCCAGTGCTGATGAAATAAAGAAGGCATACAGGAAGTTGGCACTGAAGTACCATCCTGACAAAAACCCTAATGAGGGAGAAAAGGTAAATTCTACTCAATGACACAATTTACAGTGGTTGTGAGTGAATGGCTTACTTGTGTTTTCTTGTTTGGTAAAGGGAATTAGGGGTGGGGGATATTGGGAGAATGACCACAGAAACCTGGTGAGACAGGGCTAAGATAAGTTTATGGTGCGCATCTCAGTCAATAGGAATCGCACCATGATTCCCTTCATTATGTGACGGGCTGTGGGCTAAGATATGCTCTGTTTCTTTGTATCCTTGTGACAAGATGGGCTTCGTAGCCCCCTGGCGAATCTTGGAGGGCTCATGAATAGTCCCATTCAGGGGCTGGACTGCCATTTGGGGGACACAGGAGCACCTTCATAGTAGGCTAAGGACGATGGGAGTTGCCTTTAGGAGTGGATGGATGGAGGGAGCATGCACTGTCCAGTCTGGCAAACCACTGACAGAAACACTCACAGTTCTTTTAGTCAAAGCTAGTCAAGATGTCACACCTTCACTCCGTGTACTACCATTGACCCTTCGAATTGCATCAATTTCTCTACCTTCCAGTGCATGGTACTGGAAGAATCCTTTGTTTTGAGAGCTTTTCTCTGAAGCAGCGCTGTCCCTTGCACAGCGGTAACTAGAATAACAGGCATTTGCATTGCAATCGGTCTTGCTTGTAGATGAGTTTGAGCTATTGGTATTGTAAATGGCAATGCCTTTTATTTATCTTTCGGTTTAGAAAACCTAAATAAAAAGCATTGTCCTTTACAATGCTAGTACCTTAAACTCTCGCAAATGTGAGACCTATTGCAAGGTGGTCCAGGCAAATGTTGGGCTTTTATTTGCAAATGAAAACAAAATGGTCCACCAGCTGGCCTTTTCCACAGGACCCTCGGGCAAAGGCCGATGGGCCGCCTAGCTTGATGTACCTAGTTTAGTTTTAGGATTCCTTGAACCAGGGAATGCAAATCCGTAAAGAAGATCATACAATGGAGGGGAGAAGATTTAAAGAGGGGACATGCAGTGAATGCGAGGTGCACAGTATAGATGTACAGTTACCTGGGACAAGACAAGGAGTCTACCTTCGCACACCCGAGCCGATCAAAGTGCTGATTTATTTGCACAAATGAGGCCCCGGACCTGCAACGAACCGGAGTGCCGAGGAGGGGCGAGAAGTCAGACTGGACTGTGGGGGGGGGGTTGTTTTCATAAAAAGCAAAACACATAATAAAGCACAAACAATAAAGACATACACCTATTACTAACATAAAATTAATAAAGGACATAATACATTGATGGTTGAGTTTAATGTGGTAACATGACATTCTAGGTATTACATTCTGAGATTTATGGCAAACACTTTTTAGAGTAGACTTAAGGCTGTAGGAACCACCTTAAAATTAGTCACCTGTTATACAATAAACTGCAAAATATATCTTAAGGGGAAAGAAAAAGAATACAATAATACAAAATATACAATTAACAGTATGCATCTATTAGTGTAAAATATACAATGACTGTATGCAACTACTAGTATAATACAGCAATCTTATGCGAGTATGTCTCTTTTAGGGGACTAATTATTTAAGCCTCAGAGATTTGTGTTTCATGGTGGTTTATGTTGGTTGAAGTATACATAAAAGCTATTCCACATGTGTCTGAGTGGGGGGGGGGGGGGGGGGGGCGATGGTGGGTTCAATGGTGAGTTCTGGAGAGCAATGTTGTCAGCTTAGCTCCCCTTAGGTTGGAGACCCAGTTTAGCCAGCACTTGAAAACCATTTCAAGTGTTGATTTTTGGCATACAGTTTTTCTAATGCTACTCCCCTGGTTTTTTCATTTTTCCAATAATTGTGTTGTAAGAGAAGTACAGCAAACTTGATCACATAGACGATGTTTGATGTGCAATTTACCTGTCTGACCATAATACTCTTTGGATTTTAATACCAGTATGCTGGGAATATGAAGTAGTTTTGCTTGACTAACAAAAAATAACTTCATAGTGGTACTGTTGCATCTGGATGGCGGCTCTACTCAATGGCCTGCCAGACTTTTGTGCCTCCTACACTCTGCGATTCAGAAAAGGGGTGGTGATGAACAGAGTGTCTGAATTAAGCAGACCACTCTTACCCAGTCCAAAGATCAGGGCTTGATCCATCACCGTTATTTATCTCACTGCACCATCCCAGCTCAGAACCTGGCTATATGCAAATCAGTCTGTCCCTGGCCCAGTGCATCATGGGAACAGGGCAGACTAAACTACCAAGCCAATTCTTCACCAGAAAGGAGACAAGCTACCGGGGACCGGTTTCTGGCATTTCAGCCGTCTTCGGCCCGGCTTGCTTGAATCCTGATGGTGCAGTGAGAAAGGGACTCATGTCTGAGTATACCCTGCCACACCTATAGTGGCCAAAAACGATTCAGAAAAGGGGGTGGTGATGAACAGAGTGTCTGAATTAAGCAGACCACTCTTACCCAGTCCAAAGATCAGGGCTTGATCCATCACCGTTATTTATCTCACTGCACCATCCCAGCTCAGAACCTGGCTATATGCAAATCAGTCTGTCCCTGGCCCAGTGCATCATGGGAACAGGGCAGACTAAACTAGCAAGCCAATTCTTCACCAGAAAGGAGACAAGCTACCGGGGACCGGTTTCTGGCATTTCAGCCGTCTTCGGCCCGGCTTGCTTGAATCCTGATGGTGCAGTGAGAAAGGGACTCATGTCTGAGTATACCCTGCCACACCTATAGTGGCCAAAAACGATTCAGAAAGTGGGTGGTGATGAACAGAGTGTCTGAATTAAGCAGACCACTCTTACCCAGTCAAGAGATCAGGGCTAGATCCAACACCGTTTTTTAGCTCACTGCACCATCCCAGTTTCAGAACCTGGCTGTATGCAAATTAGTCTGTTCCTGTCCCAGTGCATGATGGGAACAGGGCAAACCAAACTACAAAAGCCAATTCTTACACTGGGAAGGAAACAAGCTCCCGACTCTCACCACTCTTGACTGGGTGAGAGCTTTCTGCTTAATTCAGAGACTCTGTCCCTCACCACCCCTTGTTGTAAATATTTTTGTCCACCCTAAGCGTGGAAGGGTATTCTCAGATGTGAGACCCTTGCTCATTGCACCATCAGGATTCAAGCAAACCGGGCCGAAGACGGCTGTAATGCCAGAAACCGGTCCCCGGGAGCTTGTTTCCTTCCCAGTGTAAGAATTGGCTTTTGTAGTTTGGTTTGCCCTGTTCCCATCATTCACTGGGACAGGAACAGACTAATTTGCATACAGCCAGGTTCTGAAACTGGGATGGTGCAGTGAGCTAAAAAACGGTGTTGGATCTAGCCCTGATCTCTTGACTGGGTGAGAGCTTTCTGCTTAATTCAGAGACTCTGTCCCTCACCACCCCTTGTTGTAAATATCCTACACTCTGCAGCACATCGCATCCTGGGCTTGAAGACATTTGATCATATTTCTCCCCTCTAATAAGCTCCCTGTCTGTGGTGGTTCTTGGTACGCATGCAACCAGATTACGTTAAACTGTAGAACAAAAAAAGCACCCAGGATCTTAAACGACTTCCCTATATTCATCAGGGCCGCCTCCATGCAGCTGCACTTAAGGAAGCCTCTGGAGACTTCTCCTTTTAAAAAGGGCATACTTTACAGTCCATTAACTGTTGACAACCCAGCTTCCATTCCTGTTACTTGTTCACTACATTCTTGTATTTACTCATTTACAGGGTTGCTGTGTCTTTTTGCTAGGTTTGCACTATAAAAATATCATATCGCTACCTATACCGCGATTCCCTATATATGCCCCTAGTACAACTTTTGCATTGGAAGACAGAAGTCTTTTTTGGAAGGCTTGTTCACCTTAACATGAGTGACTATTTTGGGGTAAATAAGGCATCTGTTTTTTCAAGGTAGTATCTTTCATCGGTGCCATATTGGATCTTTTTCATGCATGAGTGTAATTCTGTGATTTTTGTTGTCAGAATTCTAGTAATGCACTGAATCTTTGTGAGAATTTGTGTTCTCCAGGAACTATATAGCCATCTCATTTTGTCTTTTAAGTTTTCAGTCTGTTGCAGCTCTCGTCTGGAACTGGAGGTCGACTGCATGTCAAAAGTGGGCTGGTTATGCGCTATTTCTTAGATTGTGTCTGCCAGACAGTGCTAGCTGTCTAGTTGCAAAAGGCCCATTTTGGGTTGACGCAACGCCCATTGGTTATCTTTGTCATACTTCCTTTTTGTCTGACTCGATAGCTTGCCTCCTCTTATGTCCCACCCTCAGTATAGCCTTTTTACCATCCTTTGAACTGATTTGAATCCTTCTTCTTTTCACTTTAAGGGAACTACTTTTTTCTTTTTGGTTAAGCACTTAACAAAAGTGCATGTTTTTCCTTCTCTCCCTCGTGTGCTTCATCCCTGCGAAATATCCACATTTTCGTGCTTCAATTTGCTTTCTCGTTTCTGTGCCCCCCCTGAAACCATATGCTTTGTGTTGCTGTCTCCAATGTGTACTTCTTTCCAATCCTCCCCCATCTGCTCCTCCGTTGCATCACCCACGATCCTATATTGTTATTTTGTAAACAAAAATAGTTATATTTACCCATCAAGGTGGCTTGCCAATGCTTGTTTTAAGTTGGTGTTAAAGTACAGGTTAAGTTTGTCTATTCTGAAATGAGCACACTGAAGCCCAATATGAGTCTAATTACCTACAGTTGTTGCAGCCTTGATTACAGACTGCCATGAATCAATTTTATGCCCTGATATGCGGATTAGTCGACCTGTTGCTACATGTGGCAGAAGTACATTAAAAATGCGTGGATAGACGGGTGATACAATATGGGGTTCACCATAGTCCGTAATGATTGTCATGGCTGCCCACCTGATATTTTTGCAAAAGACACAGATGATGGATGGAATAAAGAGAAAATCAAACGTTCACCCCCCAGTCAAGAGGTCTGGGTTAAATCCATCATTCCACCCCAAATCAGTCTTGACCCTATTCCTCAGGGGAACAGTCCAGCCCGAAATGCAAAGCCAGGTCCTCCCTGAACCGGAAACAAGCATCCTGGGACCGGTTTCAGGCACCACGCCTCATCAGCCAGGTTAGCTTGATTCCATGAGCCTGGGACCCACGTCTGGGCATACTTTGGGCATTTAAAGTGAGAAAGCAAAGAAGACACAGATGGTCAGCAGGTCAGAAGACTAGGGCCTCTTCTAACCCCCCCCCCCCCCCATCCGCCCCCCCCCCCGCCCCCGCCCAATCCGTTTTTTTTTTTAGGACGCAGACCTTTAAAGGGTTGTGAGACATGATATGGGCTGATATGGGCTAGGTAGGTGCGTTGCATTTAAAGACTATCCTGCTGATATTTAAGTCTACCTGCATAACATTTTACCTTATTGTAGGTTGTCTAGTCCCTGAAATTGTTTACAGCAAATCGTGGAGCATAAAGAGGCGCTGAATAGATTGGCATGGGTTGTTTTTGACCAAACATTAGCAGATGCGTAGATTTCTCATTTAGTCTACTGTGCCCAGTAAGAATTGAAAACCTGAAAGGAGTTGTTTGTGGCAGTCTGGTTCCTGTGACCTAAGAAGCTGTTCATTTCTGAACTCCAGCAGAATACACTATACTCTGATCATGGATGCAAAAGTAGACTGCCTTTGCATTCATAATAAACGTTCAGGCGGGTGTGAGTATACATTTCAATTAAACTTGAAGTTACTTTTAAAGAAGTCCAGCCTCAGCCACTCAACCTCCTGTTCATCTGTCTCCAAAGTTCAAACTTATATCCCAGGCCTATGAAGTCCTTTCCGATCCGAAGAAGCGAGACCTCTATGACCAGGGAGGGGAGCAGGCTATTAAAGAAGGAGGCATTGGTGGAGGTGGCTTCTCCTCACCGATGGATATCTTCGATATGTTCTTTGGTGGTGGAAGTCGGATGAATAGAGAGAAACGAGGTATGTTTTAACTCGTTTTAGACAAGTATCAGCACTTGTAAGTATAGTTTGCCAATTACAGAATATAGTTTTAAACTCCCCACTCAATAGTCTTGCAGGGACAACTACGTAACAGGGGTGCGGTATTTCTAGATCATCTTAAACAACCTTACAGAATTTCCTTAGTAGTTATAGAAATGTTTCAAACCCCTAGAATTTTCTCTTTTTTTCAGTATCAAACAGCTGAATTGAGGTAACCGTTTATTCCCAAACAATGTTGTGACAAAATAATGACTTGTGTAGGCTTGTACCACTGTGGTCGCAGTCCACTATAATTTCCCCCCCATTGTTCAAATCTCCACTATATTGAATGTGTGTGGGTTTTTTGTGTGCAGATGGTTGTTAGAAAGAAGCACATACTTAAAGTGCATGATTATATTGTTTGCACCTTTATCGAACCCAATAGCCTCAAAGCAATGTGGTTAAATTCTATCTCTTCGACCACTGCTGCTAGTCTTTATTTTTTTTCTCTCTTTATACTGATATCCCCATTTCAAGGGAGGTGCTTAATTATGTCTTTAATGTTCCATTGTCATTCTGCAAAGTACATCGTTATTCACTGCTAACAAAGCTGATACTTGCTCGATGTCGCAAGTGGGTGGTGTTCATATATATCTAAGTGAAATATATATTACACTTGGAGATATATAATAACTTGTATATATGTCCAGGCCAGAAATTCTAGTCTGCTTAGAGAAGATAGTCTGGAAACTGTGTTGCACCTATACGCTTTTCACATGTCTGATGGAAGGTGTTAATTATGAATCATCCAAAAGAAGTCCTTGGTATGTGTTTAGTATAATCTCATCTATTGCACTGCCTGTAACGAAAATCTTAAACTTGATTACTGTGTCTCTTTAAGGCAAGAATGTTGTTCATCAGCTGTCCGTGACACTGGAAGATCTGTATAATGGAGCTACAAGGAAATTGGCTCTTCAGAAGAATGTCATTTGTGATAAATGTGAAGGTAAAGTATTTGGTATTTGTTTGCTTCCGAATGGAATAAGCTGAGACTAGTTGTTGCTAGCCTTACTTAAGTAGCAAAGATTAGATTCTAGTGTTCCAGAACCATTTGTGATTTAAGGAGCCTACCCTCACTAGTGTCCAAATCTGCTTTTATGTCAGACCCTCCACCACAATCCCTGTAACTGCTCACGTGCTGTAACTGCACCTTTAAACCTTGAATGTTATTATGGATTACAATTTTAGGAGGGTATAGATGCTTCCACAATATAATGCTCCTTGAAAGGACTGACCAGCCCCAACACTGACCTCGGCAAGGCCGTGCTTAATTTGTAAAAAGAAATATAAAAATAAATTCAAGGGCCTTCGTTAGAAGACCACTGCAGCTTGCACCACCCATTGACCCTGTCAGCACTGCTAATAACAGTACCAACACAACTACCAACCACCACACGCTTACAAATGTGACAATTCACATTTTTCACGCCCCCCCAAAAAAATGGCTTGGGTGGCAGAGATCAATCCTTTTTAATCAGTAAGATTTTCTTTTTTTTAAACCACTTTCTCAAGACTGATCAATGTAGCGATCCAGTCGCTTAATAGCCGTCCCAAATCAATTTTGGACAGTCTAGATAAACATCTGAAAAGCAGACTAGAGACTGATCACAGGATTGAGCCCCCTCAACTCTAGAAAATGACATTGGAAAGCCCTGTGTATCCATTTACAATGCATTCACTACATCAGTGGAGTGAATGGTGGAAAACTATACTTACTCCAGTATTGTAACTTTCATAGACTCACATGCCTGTCATCGAGATGGAAGTCCCACTGTACCTTTATAAAAGTAGTGCAATGATAGGTATATCCTAGAAAAGCCACTCCCCCTCGGGAGCCCTGACGTCAGTTCCATTTTTTTCTGCACCATTGATGCAGATCCAACACTTTGCTCTCCCAAGGGCATCTCCACACCTTCTTTTCATCTATTTAGAAATTCTACGGTGCAGGACAGGTATGTCATCGCCCAAATGTTCAGGGTTAAAACCCTGTAGGGACTACGAGGAACAAGTGTATTTCATGGACCCCCCCATGACCTCTATCTCTAGTGCTTTGGGTCAGATCACAATGTTAAGTCTTGGGAGTCCTGCAGAAGCATGCACCCCAAGCAAATTAAGAAGCATGCCAAACTTTGTGACTTCAGGGAGGATT
Source organism: Lissotriton vulgaris (assembly GCF_964263255.1). Lineage (NCBI taxonomy): Eukaryota > Metazoa > Chordata > Amphibia > Caudata > Salamandridae > Lissotriton > Lissotriton vulgaris. The sequence goes on along the minus strand of NC_141695.1, from coordinate 1,296,230,995 downwards.
TATGTGATGAACTGTAATTATAATGAACATTCCTTCTGCATCGTAGGATCCTCACTTATAGTCCTAAACGCAGAATAGAGTAGCAAACATATCCCTCATAGCAAATACTAGTATAGTACAATCTGTATAACAGTGTACTAAACTATTCAAAGTCTTAACCAAAGATATTCCTTGACGCTGCCTGACCACTAAGCATAGTCCCATTTAGGGTCCTCTTCTAATGAGTAATGCCTAGTAAATGTGTGGTTGAGAAGGGTGAATGTTCCTCATTCAAGTTAGATGAGCTTTTTTGTCTACCAGGTGAAATTGTCACTGTGTCCAAATGTGTTCATAGCCGAGATTTTAAACTTGCCTTGGAATCTTTTGTTCAAAGATTCATATGAATTAAACTTTGTTTCCATAGGGCGAGGAGGGAAGAAAGGAGCCGTAGAGAAGTGCAGTGTTTGCAAAGGTCGAGGAATTGAGGTTCACATCCAGCAACTTGGACCAGGCATGATGCAGCAGATTCAGACCATGTGTTCAGAGTGTCGGGGCCAAGGGGAACGCATTAACCCAAAGGACCGGTGCAAAACCTGTAATGGGAGGAAGGTTAACCGGGAAAAAAAGATCCTTGAAGTCCACATAGATAAAGGTATTTTTACTTTGTCCATATAGTGTTTTATATTTTTATTTACTGTTACCTATGTTGGTTTCTCCTGTATCTAAAGATCTTCTTTGAGAGTGTACCAATGAAGAAGAAGCAAAACAAACATGAAGCAAAAGCCAAATTATGCAAAATGCAACAGGTTCAGGGATGGCTAATCCGCTTGTCCTGCCTTTTGTTTCAAGATGTGTGTTCTAACACTTTTTTTTACCCGTAAAAATCGAATCTTGTTACCACAACAACACTTTGTTTAACAGTATCTAAACATATCTGTGGTAACCAAAAGAAATGATCAGAAACAAATGTGGAGGCTGTTCAAGTATAAAGTAAATTACTCTTTTAGGTAAGTGACACATCCATTCCAAGACTGCCTGCGTTGCCTCTCACCCACGCCCCACCACCCGCTCAGTACCTACACTATCACAACATTTTCTTGTAAACGCGACTAGGAGGCATTCTGTGGCAAAACATGGGGTGGGTAGTGTCCTTTTTGGCAAAGATGAGAACAAATGGTGTAAAACCCACACTTTTTCATAGCACCTGCACAAGTTGAGGTGTCCCAGAAACTCATACAAACGCCCCATTATTGGACTTATTGGACTGATAAACTGTCCAATAAAATGCAGGTTCCACTGCATGGTAAGGACCCTATACCATACATCACTATATTTGCTCATTTCTTAGTAAAAAGAAATGTGGGGGAAATGCTGGGTCCCAACTGTTTATGATTAGCAAAAGTGAATATAATTCCCTGGCTACTGATTGTGAATATTGCAGTAAAGTGATAAAATGTGGATTTTTACTATCCGAAGAGCATAACCAACTTCTTTTGTTAATTGGTCTAGTCTTAAAATTACATTACTCCAGTATTGGAACTTTCATAGATTCACATGCCTGAATCATTCCCCGTCGTCGAGACGGGAGTCTCCGGTATATAAAAAAGCAGTGCTTAGTAGTATAGCAAACTGAAAAGAGGCCTAGGCCCGTTTCCCTTTTGCAACCCATAGCCTTTGTTATGTAAAAAGGCCCAAACTTTTCCCTGAACCAATCAGAGCTCCTCACCCTCTAGAACCCTTGAGAACCTTCTGCCCCTCAGATTTTTCTGCCGCACGTTGTGCTAGGGAGTCTCCTTTGAGCTCTGCTCAAACTCTTTACTTCAAAAGTATTTTGACTAAGATTTGAGGTTTCTCATCATCTAATTTCATCTACTATGTCGTAGAAGGAGAAAAAGGGATTATTTAGAGCTTGTTCCACCTGCTCTAAGAAGAGGCTTTATACAGATGACCCTCACAAAGATTGCATCTACTGCCTCGAACCAGACCATAAGGCAGCAGATTGTAAGGTATGTCGTACCTTTTCGAATAAAACCTTGAGGGATCGTGAGGGAAGGCTGCTGATCTGGCTCCAGAAGGTTAAAGCCAGGAAAGAAATCCTCAAGTGAGAGTGAGGAGGAGTCTGTGGCGTCTAAGAGATCTCAGAAGAGAAGTAAATCTCCTCAGACACATTCCTCAGGAGAAAGACCTGAGAAGGCCCCAAAAAAGACCACCCCAGGATCTTCCGGGCGCAGTCCCTCAAAATCCCCTTCAGTTAAAGCTAAGGGGAAGAAGGGTTCTGCTTCTAAAGTGAAATCCGCATCAGATCCCCCAAAATCGCCTCAGAAAATCAAGATCGCCATCAAACTGACTTCCTCTGCACCTTCTGAGGAGAAAGGTAGTGTTTCAACACTGTCGACGGGACCAAAAAAGGTGCCATCGACGACGTCAAAAACACCTGCGTCGTCGACTAAGAAAGATGGTGTTAAAGCTGGTGAGAAAACAGCGTCGACGATTTCACCGTTGACTGCGATATCGTCGACGGTTTTACCGTCGACGAGAGCGTCGACGAGCGCATTGACGACGGGAACGTCGACGGGAGCGTCGACTAGGACGGCGTCGACGGTGACTACAACGTCGACTGGAGCGTCGCCGACTATGACTTGGTCGATGACGGCAATGGGAATCTCGTCGACGAGGGAAAAAACACCAGAGAAAAGATTGGTGCCTTGGAAAAAGCCTATAACACCAGAAGTTACATCTCCGAGCAAGGTCTCTCCATTGGTGCCATCTCACCTGCTGGAAGAGGAAGATTCGGAGGAGGAAGATGACGAATATGGGTTCGCGAGTAGCCCTTCGCAATTGCAGGTAAAGTACCAGGAGGCGGATTCTGAGGAAGAATATGGGGGTTTTCAGGAACATCCCCAAGAACAGCACCGATATAGCCAACAGCAACGTGAGGAGATGACAAATGTGCCTTCCTCTTTGTTGAGGGACCTCCAGGGCATGTTGGAGGATTATAGGAAGAGATACCCAGCGACTCTAGCCACTCAGCAAGTCCCAGAGGTTACTCCGCGTTCACGGTCGGTACCAGGGACACCGGTACGTAGGAGAGAGATTTTGCCGGAACCTACTGCTAGGTCTCCACCACCGACGTCGCATCACAATATCTCGGATGACGATCATGAGGATGGGGAGATTGCGGTACCAAGTGCAGAATGGAATGACTATCTCATTCCCTCACCTTCAACTCCTATGCCGAGGCCAGTAGATTCTCCACCGGAGGACATCAGTTTTTTTCATAATTTAATGGAAAGAGCCACTAAGAGATTTGCACTGTCCATGACGGAGGAGAAAGCGGAATGCTTTTTATATGACTTGAAGGACTTGTATCGGAAATCTGTGCGATCCCTGCCTATAGTGTCTCCTATTTGGGAGGAAGGATTAAAGGTCATGGAGACGCCAGCTACGGTGACGCCGGTTCTGGCCAGACTGGATAAAAAGTATAAGACCCCTATTGATGCTCCAGCTTGCCTTTTGGGTCATCCCAAACCATATTCTGTGATTACTCAGGCGGCACAACAGAAATCCAGGGACCCATCTGCTCCGATCACAACCCCTCCGGACAGAGAGGGCAGAAGGTTGGATAATGCAGGAAAACGGTTTTCCTTAATGTCTGCTCTGCTGGTGAAAGCAGCTAATGCCCTCGCTATCTAGGGAAGGTACGACAGGCACATGTGGTGTGACCTGTCTCCATACATTAACCAGGTGCCGGAACCAGAGAAGCAGGAGGCGAAGAAGATTCTTCTGGAAGGGGAGAGGACTTCGGCTGAAGTCATAGACTGCGCTATGGATATAGCGACCAAAGCTTTTAGATCTTTGGGAGGAGCAGCGGTCCTGCGCAGGCAAGGATGGCTGCAAGCAACGGCGTTTAGGCCGGAAGTGCAAAACAACATTTTAGACCTCCCTTTAAATGGAGAAGATCTATTTGGGAAGCATATTGATGATACTCTGCAGAGTATCAAGAAGGATACTGATACGTTAAAGGCTCTGGGGACACTGCAATACAGGAAAACCCCTTTTCGTGGCTCCAGGGGTAGAAGACAGTCCTCGTATAGAGGAGGATATCAACAAGGGAGATATTCTTATTCGGTCTCATCACAGCCTTACTGTCAACAGTACAATCAGAGTCAATCAGGAGGATATACAAAATCAACTCCAAGAGGACGGGGTGGCCGAGGAAAGGACAACACCCGCCGGCAATGACAACCTCCATCTTCCGGCTATGTCAGATGCTCCCCTTGATGGAAAGATTGCTTACTATCTTCACAATTGGTGGAAAATAACAACGGACCAGTGGGTCCTCAAAATTGTTCAATTCGGTCACACCCTAGAATTTCTTCAAACGCCCCCTTGTGCGCCACCGATGCACCAGAGAGCCAACCATTTGCATCAACTCCAGCAGGAGATTCGGACAATGCTCCGAAAGGGAGCAATAGAACCGGTACCGAAAGCCCAGGAAAACAAGGGGTTTTACTCCAGGTTTATCTTATCAAGAAAAGCAAGCTCCAATGGCGCCCCATTCTGGATCTCCGATCCTTAAACACCTATCTCAAGAATCAATCTTTCAGGATGGTGTCTCTGCAGGACATCCTTCCGTTATTGAACCCAGGAGATCACATGACTACATTAGACCTACAAGACACGTATTTCCACGTGCCGATCCATCCTGCACACACAGTACCTTCGGTTCTTAGTAGCCGGAAGACATTACCAATTCAAGGTACTGCCATTCGGCTTGAAGTCAGCTCCAAGAGTATTCACGAAATGCCTGGCTCCAGTAGCGGCTGTGTTGAGGAAGCAAAAACATCAAATATTTCCTTACCTCGACGACTGGTTAGTCAAAGCACCATCAAAAGTACAGGCCAGAGCGTCAACACAGGCCTGCATAGACTTGTTTGCCAAACTGGGATTGACTCTCCATGAGGGAAAGTCAAACCTCCACCCAACAAAAGTGATCACATTTCTGGGGGCAATATTAGACACGGACTGCAACAAGGCGTTTCCCTCAGAAGAAATGCAACTAAGGATTGTGTCCTTCTTCCAAGACTTGGTAAAAAGAAAGTCTCTTTCAGCCCGCAGGTACAAATCCTTGCTGGGCATGATGTCATCTTGTATTCCCCTGGTGCCTTGCTGCAGGTTAAGGATGCGCCCATCGCAGGAGCAGATCGATCTCCAATGGTGTCAAGTGGAGGGACCCTTCGACACAATTTGGGTGACACCAGTGATGGCACAGGCAGCAGAGGGGTGGGCACAAAAAGGAAATGTGTCTCAAGGTCTGACGTTTCTGGCAAGAGCGGCTCCTCTAGTGGTGACAACGGATGCGTCTCTAGAAGGATGGGGAGCTTTCCTTCAGGACCTTCAAGTCAGCGGTCGCTGGAAGGTGCACGAGCAGCAATTACACATAAATCTGTTGGAGCTCAGAGCGATCCGCTTGGCATTACAAGCTTTTCTACCAAGGATAAGAGGTTCGCCGGTTTTGGTAAGAACAGACAACACTACGGCGATGCACTATGTAAACAAGCAAGGGGGAACAAGATCTCTCCCTGTCTCAGGAAGCCCATGAGATATGGGAATGGGATCTTCAGCAAGGAATATCATTGGCAGCAGAACACCTCCCGGGGGATCAAAACGTCAAGGCGGATACACTCAGCAGGCTCAAATCGTCCTGCCACGAATTGGAGCTGGACCAGGGGATCCTGGACAGCATCTTTCGAAGATGGGGAACACCGATAGTAGACCTCTTCGCTACAAGGGAAAACAGGAAATGCCAGTACTTCGCAAGCTAGCTTCCCCAGAAGGGATCTTGGGGGGAATGAGTTTTCCATGGCATGGTCCGGCGTCTTTGCCAACGGTTTTCCTCCAATTCCTCTTCTTCCCCGCGTTCTGGTGAAGATCAAGAAAGAACCGTGCAGGCTGATCCTAGTAGCCCCGTGGTGGCCCAGACAACACTGGTTCACGGAACTGCTGCTGCTGCTGCTGTCGGAGGACCGTCCAATTCGGTTGCATCCAATTTCATCGCTTCTGACCATGTCCAAGGGTCAGGTGCTCCATCCGGACCCGAAATCCTTGCGATAAGCAGCCTTTCTCCTGAACACTGAGTTTAGTCATCTGAACATCTCACACGAATGTAGGAAGATCCTGTCCAAAGCCAGGGCGGAGAGTACCAACAAAACCTACAGGATGAAATGGAAGAGGTTTTGTCTGTGGTGTAAGAGACATAACGTTCACCCTCTTACTGCTGCACCTCATCAAATTATACCTTACATTCTGCTATTAGCAAAGTCCGGATTAGCACACGCTTCCATCAAGGTGCATTTGCCTGCGTTATCCCGCTACAGGAGGTCATCGTCAGGCCCGTCCTTATGGTCATCGAGGATCATCAAGCAATTTATGAAGGGGATATTCAGAGTCTTTCCTCCAGTGAAGCCTCCACCACCATTATGGAATCTGAATATAGTACTCTCTCAATTGATGAAACCACAGTTTGAACCGATACACAGGGCGGACCTTAAGTTTTTGTCCTGGAAAGTGGCTCTTCTCATTGCATTGACTTCAGCGAGAAGAGTAGGTGAACTACAAGCGTTCATGATTCAGGAGCCTTTCTTCCAGTTTCAAGAGGATAGAATGATTCTCAGGACGAACCTGAAGTTCATTCCTAAGGTGCCAACTGATTTTCATCTGAATGAGCCGTTGGTGGTAAAACGTTTCTTTCCTCACCCGTCAACCGCACCTGAAAGGGGGTGTTTCACTCACTGGACGTTCAAAGATGTATGAAGTTTTACTTGAAAGAAACTAAGGCTTTTCGCAAATCTTCTCAGTTATTCGTCGCTTTCAGCGCACCCAGGAAAGGTTTCCCGCTGTCAGAGGGGAATTGCCAGATGGATTTCCAGTGCGATTTATCTACTGTCGTCAAGCTGCTGGAAAGCCTCTGAATGCACGAGTTCGTGCCCATTCCACGAGGGCAATGGCCACATCCACTGCACTGTTTGGATGAGTGCCAATCCAGGATATCTGCAGAGCAGCGACCTGGACATCTACGCACACCTTCACCAGGCACTATTGCTTGGAAGCAGCTGCAGAGTCGGATGCGGCGGTGGGAGAGGCGGTACTGCGGAATATCATCCAGTAACGGTGAGCCTTTTTTCCATCCCTCCATCCGTAATTTCTCTTGTTGTTATAAAGTCACATTTTATATGTTATGCTTGGTTTTTCAAGTTGTATTACATGATTATGAAATGTATCCGAGAAATGTGCTTTGTAATGTCACTGCTTGCTATTCTGATTCAGGCATGTGAATCTATGAAAGTTCCAATACTGGAGTAAGAAAACACCTGTAACTTTAGTTCTCCAGTATTGGAAGCTTTCATAGATTCACATGCACCCACCCTCCTCCCCTGAGAGGCTCACCTCGGATTTAGCACAAAAAGTGTTATATGCACAAGTGCGTGAAAAATCTGAGGGGCAGAAGGTTCTCTCAGGAGGGTTCTAGAGGGTGAGGAGCTCTGATTGGTTCAGGGAAAAGTTTGGGCCTTTTTTACATAACCAAGGCTATGGGTTGCAAAAGGGTAATGGGCCTAGGCCTCTTTTCAGTTTGCTATACTACTAAGCACTGCTTTTTTATATACCGGAGACTCCCGTCTCGACGACAGGGAATGATTCAGGCATGTGAATCTATAAAAGCTTCCAATACTGGAGAACTAAAGTTACAGGTAAGTAACTTGTTTTCTTGGTGACTGAGCCATATTGTGTTATAGAGATTAATACAATTGTCTTAAATCCAATGTTTGTCTTCAAATTGTCACTATAGGTAAAGTAGAGGGCTAAAGTGCAGGGCTCTGGCTAGCTGAGAAGTCGATCTGAGGAAGGGGTGTCACCTAGGTTACCCACAAAATCAACTAAAACTTAGATTTCTAAGCACTCTAAGTGCTCCACCTCTTGGTTACATTTGTGAATGTCTTTCTATGCCAAAAGGACTGCGAATAAGCTATCTGATGTACTTGGTGCAGTGTCAAGTTCACTGTGGGACACATTCAGGTATCAGTTGGAATTCTTTAGTAGCCCCACCAATCATCCGTCAGTACTGGATTTTACTCCTGTTGGAACAAAATTTAATTACAGGGGTACAGAATAGTAACTTCTTGGCTGATAAAGGATATCTCTTGCACTGAATCTGTTCTGAATGTGTTTTTGTGGAAGTGGGATGAATCCCTAGCTGCTAAGTAGTATGTTTATTTTGATGGTCTTTGCTGTTCTTATAGGTATGAAAGATGGCCAGCGCATAACCTTCCATGGTGAAGGAGATCAAGAGCCTGGTCTGGAATCTGGGGATGTCATAATTGTTTTGGATCAACAAGACCACCATTGTTTCAGGCGACAGGAAGATAACTTAATAATGAAAATGGATATTGAACTTGTTGAAGCTCTGTGTGGATGTAAAAAGACAATACAGACGATGGATAATCGCACGCTTGTGATCACTTCAAGGCAAGGTAGGATGACTGATTTGCAGCCATTCCTCTGATTAACGAGATGGCCATTTCCTTTCATGCAACACTTTGCAGTGCTTTAGCATTATGGTGCCAATAGGTTTGGGTTATTTGTATCTGAATAAGGTAGTTGCATGGTAGTTTGTAAACTCCATGATCTGATAAGAGACTATTAGTTATACATTCCTTACTTTTTGAATTTCCCCCAGGCGTTGGTTCGGATCCAGAGATGTTATTTCTTCAGCAGTAAGTACCCCTGTGCGTCGTTAGGTGCCGTCGGTAGGCTCAGTGTCTGTCGGCGTTGTGAGACCTATGTAGATGCCGCCCATGCCCGCTGACGCCGGTTGTTTCTTTTTCCATGCCAGCCGTTGTCCTGAAGTGGCAGTCAGGACTAATCCACTAACGGAGGTGCTTCAGCCTGCGGCTTCCACTTCCAAACTCCTTGCTGTTCAGTTAAGCCCTTACTGATGTCCTTCTGGCACTTGGTCCAAGCCCAGCGTAGGGGCTCCTGTGGACTGGACAATTGCCCACCGCCCGCTCCGGGTGACCCTCTGTTCCTGATGCAAAATCCCTTCCCTGAGAGCTTGGTCGTCCAAGCCTCATCTTCAAAGGGAACATTCCCTTTTGCTTCCCTCAGATAGGAAATTCAAGAAGCAGGATCATCTTGGAAGAGTATGTTTTCTTCTTCAAAGCTTGGCATTGCGGTCCATGATTACTGCTTGCCTCTTGGGCCTATACTCCCATACCGTCTGGGATACGGTCACGCAGATGTTGCCTCAGTGCCCTGTGAAGGCCCAGGCCGGTCTCTCCCAGGCAGTTGCTGATGGGAGAGACTCAGCCAAAATCATGATACGTTGTGGACTGGACACCACTGACTAACTTAGCAGAACGATTGCCTCGTTGGTAGCACTCAGATGCTACGCATGGTTGAGGACTTCTGGCTTCTCAGGGGATGTTCAATCAACCTTGATGGACATGCACTTTGATGGCACGTGCCTATATGGCGACCAAGCAGACTTGACGCTTGAGCGCTTTAAGGATTCTCAAGCTACGGCCAGATCCTTGGTCCTCACGGCTGCAACCCGTCCACCTCAGTCTGCAGCTCATCCCTTTCGTGGATAGGAAAGGTGCTCTGCCACGTCCTACTCACCCACCTATACAAGCAAGCTGTCCAGCCTCTGCATGGCCACAGACGTGGGACACAGCTTCCTCTTGGGCCAGGGAGATAGCACTTCCTTCCCACCACTGCCTCCTGACCTTCCTGTTCAGTTTCAGGCCCATCATCGGCCAGTTGGAGGCAGGATTCACCATCACCTTCTCCACTGGCAGTCCATGACTTGGACTGGTGGGTTCTGCGAATAGTCATCCCCCCTTCGAGACTACTACTCCCTCCATGTCACCTTCTTACAATCGCATGTCGGAGGAATATTTGGCATTTCTCCGCAAGTAAGTATCAGCTCTCTTGGCCAAGGGAGCCATAGAGAGGGTCCATGTGCCAGAAGTAGGTTGTGGTTGTTATTCCCGGTACTTTCTGAAAAGAAGAAAACGCGCAATGTCAACAGTATTGCACGTTGTAGTTTCCAAAGTGGCAATCACTTGGCAACAAATTTTGTCGCGGGTGGAGCTTTGGCCTCCTGTACGCCTTTTTCGCCTGTACCACTTCTGCCCAGAGTGCTCAAGAAGAACAAGCACGGCCGGGCTCAAATTATTCTTGTAGCTCTGGATTGGGCAGGCATAGTCTGGTACTCCGACCTACTGAGCATGGCCATCGGCCCTCCAATTACACTGCCTCTTCGGGAGGACCTTTTGTCGCAGCAGCAGGGGACGTTTCTTCACCAGAACCTCTCCAACCTCCACGTCCTTGCATGGAGATTAAGCCGCAGCTGTTGACAGCTTTCAACCGTCCCCCGGAAGTCTGGAATTTTATCTTGGCAGCCAAGCGTCCCTCCACTAATAAGGTACATGCCTGTTGATGAAACAAATCTGAAAGAAACAGGTTAGTATTAGATTCCTTACCTTAGAATATCCCCAGGCGTCAGACTGGACCCGAAAATTTTTGCGTACAGTATCCTTGCACGTCGGTAGGCGTCGTCCGCGGCTCCGCGTCCGGCGTCGTGGGTGCCGTGATGACGTCGTCAGAGTACTTAGACACGCGCTGATGTCAGTTCTTTTTTCCGCGCCAGCAGCACAGATCCGGAAAAAGTAATACCCATAGTCACTTTTTGACTAACTTTTTCGATCCGAACGGTGCCGGTAGGATGCCTAGATTTAAGCCCTGTGAGGACTGCGACCGACTGATGTCGGTTACGACCCTCACCGCCGGTGCCTTCACTGTCTCGGCGTCGACCACGGCGACAAGGCCTGCCGAGCCCTAACGTCGAAAGCTAGGCGGGAGCGGTCCCGCAAGCGGCTCGAGCTCCGGCAGTTGGCCCGTGCCGCGAGAGGTCCCGGTCCGGACTGAGGTCGAGGGACCGGTCCGAGCTCCGGCAGTTGGCCCCGTGCCGCGAGAGGTCCCCGTCCGGACGGAGGTCGAGGGACCGGTCGCGGGGTCGGAGCCATCATAGCTCCGGGAGTCACCATCGGTCTTGGGGCTCGAAGTCGTCAGGTAAGCACAAGAAATCAAAGAGACGTCATCGCTCTTCCGACGCGGCCGGGGGTTCGGGTGACACCGCCCACGCGGCTCCGTCGGAGTCACGGGCGTCACGGCCTGCTTCATACCCTCTGGTCCCTAGGCAGGACGCGACGCCGGGGGAGATTGAGCGTTTCCTCGTGGCCATGAGGTCGCTCTCTCCTCCGGCGGGCTCTGCGGCGCCTTCGGGCCCAGCGGACCCGTCTGGGGGCCCCAGCGGGTCGGGTGCTTCGACGCCTTCGGGCCCGATGCCGCAGGGCCCCACTAGATCCGCTTCCGGATCCGGGTCGTCGCCGGTTGACCTGACGACCTCACCGGCGCTGATCCCTAGTGTGTCATCTCCGGCGCCGCCTTCGGGCGACGCCGTCTCCGATGCCTCCCTCGATCCGGTTCCGGCGTCGGAGCGGCGCCACTCTCGACGCCGCTTGGAGAGTTCTACTTCAATGAACCGGCCCCATCCTTTGACAACCCTGATTATCAGGAGATGGGTGATGAGGGGTCTGAGGACCCTCTGACACGTGAGTGTCAGTCCCAGCAGGACTGGACAGGTGAACTTGGGACTGCCAGTGGTCTGGACACTTCGCCGGACACTGGTTTTGTCTCACCTCCTACCGTGGCTACGGAGGAGGGGGCAACCTTCAGTGTGGTGCTGACGCGGGCGGCCAGGGCCTTGAGCCTTGAGCTCGACTAACCTCCTCACTAAGGTCCTTAAACCGCAGTCAAGCTCGGCTGAGCCTCTGCTGCCGTTTAATGAGGCCTTGACTGACGTTCTTTTGGGCACTTGGTCCAGGCCCACTACAGGTCCGCCTGTAGATAGGAGCGTGACCAGGCACCACCGCCCGGCCCCGGGCGACCCTTGTTTCCTGTCGACCCATCCCACCCCGAGAGCCTGGTCATCCAGGCCTCAAACTCCCAGACCGCATTCCCGACGGCTCTGTCCGAACAGGAATCCAAGAGGTACGAGCAATACGGCAAGAAGGTATTCTCCTCCCTGAGTTTGGGACTGCGGTGTTCCAACCTCTTGGGCCGCTATACCCACTCTCTGTGGGACACGGTCGCGGACGTGCTGCCACAATGCCCGGCGGAGGTCAAGGCTAAACTCGCCCAAGCCCTTGCGGAGGGTCGAGATTCAGCACGTTTTCCCATCTGGTGTGGACTGGATACCACCAACTCACTGGGCAGAGCGATAGCAACGACGGTGGCGATTCATCGCCACACCTGGTTGAGGTCCGCCAACTTTTCGGCTGATGTCCAGAATACACTTGTGGACATGCCGTTTGATGGCCGTCGCCTTTTTGGCGACAAGGCAGACCATGCGCTCAAGCGCTTTAAGGACTCCAGGGCTACGGCCAAGTCCTTGGGCCTCTCGGCCTGCGCCAGCAAACTGGTGCCTTTCGCTCCTTTTGTGGCCAAGGAAGGGGCGCCCCCACACGTGCTGCCAGCCACGCAAAGCAGACTAGTTTCCAACACGGTGGCGGCCGTGGAAGCCGCCGTGGTGGCGGTCGGGGACAACGGCGAGGTCAGTCCACACCTACCCCTGCAGCATCCGCCTCAAAACCCTCCTAGTCGGAGCTTTCAGGCCCATGTGACGCCAGTGGGGGGCAGGGTTCGCCATCACCTCCTCCACTGGTGCACTGTCACATCGGACTGGTGGGTGCTGCAAATCGTCCGAAGGGGCTACTCCCTCCCCTTCGAGGCGACCCCTCAAGCCATGCCACCGCAATACCATCGCGTGTCCGAGTATCACTTGGGACTTCTGCAAGAGGAAGTTACGGCCCTCTTGGCCAAGGGGGCCATCGAGCGCGTTCCTGGGCCAGAAGTAGGGTGTGGTTGTTACTCCCACTACTTTCTGGTACCCAAGAAGGGCAAAGGGGGCCTACGCCCTATCTTGGACCTCCGGAAGGAAAGGTTCAAAATGCTGACACTGGCTCAGGTCTTGGCTGCCCTGGACCCAGGAGACTGGATGGTAGCGTTGGACTTGCAGGACGCTTATTTCCACATTCCCTTCCTGCCGGCCCACCGGCGCTACCTGCGGTTCACAGTAGGCCACGAGCACTTTCAGTTTACCGTGCTCCCCTTCGGCCTTACCAGCGCCCCACAGGTGTTCACGAAGGTGATGGCGGTGGTCGCAGCTCATCTGCGCAGGTTAGGGGTTTCAGTCTTCCCCTACCTCGACGACTGGTTGTTGAAGGCAGGCTCGCCCCAGACAGTCGTCAGCCACCTCCAGACGGCAGACCTCCTGCACCAGCTGGGGTTCTCCATCAATGTGCCGAAGTCACACCTGTGCCCCTCTCAGAAGTTCCTCTTCATCTGAGCGGTTCTCGACTCTGCGCAGTTTCGGGTTTATCCTCCCGAACAGCGGGTTCGCGATATTCCGGCTCTGATTCCGATCTTTCAGCCTTTATCCCGAGTCTCGGTCAGGTTGACGCTTCGGCTCCTGGGGCTGATGGCCTCCTGCATCCTTCTGGTGCATCACGCGCGATGGCGGGCTCTGCAGTGGGACCTGAAGTTTCAGTGGGCCCAGCATCAGGGCAACCTGTCCGACCATGTCCTGATCTCGGAGGGCACTGCGAACCAGCTGCAGTGGTGGCTCACGGACCACTATTGGGTCAGCGGCAGATCCCGCTCCCTTCCCCAACCGGAGCACGTAGTTGTGACGGACGTGTCCCTCAAGGGCTGGGGAGGCCACATGGGAGAGGCGGAGATCAGAGGCCTCTGGTCTCCGGCGGAGTTCCGGCTCCATATCAACCTTTTTGGAGCTGCGGGCGATTCGTCTAGCACTGAAGGCATTCCTCTCCTCTGTCCGGGGGAGTGTAGTGCAGGTGTTCACGGACAACACCACCATCATGTGGTACTGCAACAAACAGGGCGGCGTGGGGTCGTGGACCCTCTGCCAGGAGGCTCTGCGCCTCTGGCAGTGGCTGGAACATCAGGGCGTGACCCTGGTGGTTCAACACCTGGCAGGTTCTCAACGCCAGGGCGGACAAACTCAGCCGCCGGTGCATGATGTATCACGAATGGCGTCTGAACTCGTATGTGGCGCAAGGTCTCTTTCTGCAGAGGGGAGAGCACTGGTTAGATCTATTCGCCACCGAAGAGAACGCGCAATGTCATCAGTTCTGCGCGTTGGAATTTCCAAGGCGGCACGCGCTCGGAGACGCTTTTCGTCGCGATTGGAGTTGCGGTCTGTTGTATGCCTTTCCGCCTATACCACTTCTGCCCAGAGTGCTGAAGAAGATCAAACGCGACCGGGCCCAAGTCATCCTTGTGGCTCCGGACTAACCACGAAGGTACTGGTATCCCAAGCTACTCAGTATGTCAGTCGATTTATTTATTTATTTATTTATTTATTTATTTTTTATTATTTTTTTTTCCCCCGGTTCGTCTGCCTCTTCGGGAGGACCTTCTGTCGCAGCAGCAGGGGACGGTCCTCCACCCGAACCTGTCCAGTCTCCACCTCCATGCTTGGAGATGTAGCAGTGACAGTTGAGGCCATTTGACTTCCCTCCTGAAGTCTGTAATGTTGTTCTGGCAGCCAGACGTCCCTCCAGAAAGTCGGTATACGCCTGCAGTTGGAACAGATTTGTGGCATGGTGCACAGCAAAGGCTGTGGATCCTCTCTCTGCCCCTCTTTCTGAGGTTCTTCTCTTCCTTCTTTCTCTTTCCCAGCAAGGCTCTGCTCTGGGCACTATCAAGGGCTACCTTTCTGCCCTTTCAGCCTTTCTAAGGCTGCCTGATCAACCATCTTTTTCAAGTCCCCTATTGTAACTCGTTTTCTGAAAGGCATCACACACATGTAACATTGTGCACAGCAAAGGCTGTTGATCGCCCTTTCTGCTCCTCATTCTGAGTTTCTTTTGGCCGAGCAGGAATCTACCTTGGGTACTCTTAAAGGATATCCTGCAGCAATCTCTGCCTTCTTTATTTAGGTCTCCCATTGTTTCTAGATTCTTTAAGGGCCTTACACATTTGTTTCCTCCGTCTCCCTTCATAATGCCCAATGGTATTTGAATTTGGTTTTAACCGTTCTTGTATGCTCCCTTCAGGCCCCTTCACAATTGTCCTCTCTGGCTGCTGACCCTAAACTGTTCTCATTATTGCCATTACCTCTACTTGTAGGGTTAGCAACCTTCAGGCTCTGTCTTCAAAGCCTCCTTCTCCCTGTCCATTCAAATAAAGTGGTGCTTCGAACAAAAGCTTAGTTCTTCCTAAAGTGATCACTCCCTTTCATGTGGGACAATTAATCACTTTGCCCACCTTTTCCCGCCCTGCATCCCTCTAAGGAGGAGGAGAGACTCCACTATCGGGACCCAAAACATCCGTTGTCTTTTTACCTTGATCGCATTAAAGACTGCTGGGTGTATGATCAACTCTTCATTGGCTAAGTAGGTGCCAAGAAAGGTCGGGCTGTTGAAAAACAGACTTTCTGTAGTAGGGGATCTCTGTGTATAGTCATAATCTAGTGAATAGTCCCGCCCATGTGCGTGGACCCCGGCAATCAAAAATAATCTCTTAAGTAGTCAAATCATGCAGAAACTGCAAAGACACTTAAGAGAGAATTTAAAGACAAAAAATGCAGCCTATATCCACAGGCTACACTGTCCAGTACTTCAACTAGAAATTCCACCAAACAAAACCACACACAACACAGCCTGCCCAGTTTCTTCCATAGAGAAACTTCCTCTACCAGTAAAAGACTCTGGAATGATAGATAGGAAGGCATGGACAGACAAGCCCCATAGGCTGCCATTATGTGGCTTAAATAGGATACTGTGCCTTTAAGAGAACTTTCTTCCAGTATCCCAGAATGCACAGCAGGTCCCTTTTACTTTCAGTTCTTTTTTCCGGCTCTTGCTAACTGGACCCTGGCATTGAGCTTTCCCCTTTTCAAGGGTTTATTGGATTTTTTTCTGTTCACTTTTTTGATAAAAGTGTTTGCAGTTTACATTTCTTGGTGTTTCCCTTCACTCCTGTGTGTTTGTTCAGGCTTTTTAGGGCTCTAAAATGCCTGCTCTTTTCGACAAATGCCCAGCATGTGGAAGGAAGAAGTCCAAGACTGATCCACACGACGTCTGCATTATCTGTCTCCCTGAAGCACATGTCCCTGAAGAATGTGACATCTGCCAGCACCTTTCAGCAAGGACCCTGAGGGAAAGGCTGAAGATTAGGCTGCAAGGCCTGGAGGAGAGACGACTGCAGGCTGCAGGTGCGTCTGGGCAGGCTGGGAAGGTTCCCTCTGCCTCTGCTGAGGCCTCTGGGGGCTCCCCAGAGGCAGGAAGACCAGCAAACGGTCCCGGTCTCCGTCTGCGTCGATTGCATCGACGTCGAGAGGGATGACGACGGTGTGTTCCCCATCTCCCCGGGGCTCCGGGTCGAGACGGCGTGAAGATTCGTCGTCGAAGGGCCTGGGTAGGCCGCCGTCGAGACCACCGTCGTCGACGTCAGCGTCGAGCTATCGACGTCGAAGGAAGAGCGACAGGCATCGGCGCTCGGCGTCGAGGCAACACCGCCGGTCACCCTCGAGAAGACGGTCGGCGTCGAGGGGATCCTCGACGTCGAGGACCTCGAGAAAGCAGTCGGCGTCAAGGAGGAGTCGACGCTCGTCGTCTAGAATGGAACGGTCGGCGTCGCGGAGGCGGCGTTTGACGCCGGAAAAGCGACGCTCCGCGTCGAGGGAAGAGATCGGTGTCTCGGAGTTGTTCCAACTCTCCTAAGCGGCGCAGAGGGAGTTCTGGCGCCAGAAGCCACGCTGGGTCTGGTGTAGGGCGCCGGAGACGGCGATCACCTACTGGAGGGGCTGGTTCGCAGTCCCCTCCCCCGAAGAAGTCACCAGGCTCGGTGTACTCGGTGGTATATACACCACCTCGGCCGAAGGCTCCCCCTCCCCCTGTACCGAAGGAGGATCCTCCCGTCAACCCTCCTCTTCCACCACTTCCTCCCTCAGGACACCCACCACCACCGCTTCTGCCGCATGGGCCCGCCCCTCGGCCGGAGATACCTTCGGTTCCTCCGCCAAGGTCGGTGTCACTGCCTCCTCTTCCTACACCGCCTAAGGGGACGCCTAGACCAAAACCTCAGGACAGGCCACGGAAGACGCCTCCACGGAAACCTGCGGAGCGCCCACGAACTCGGAGGTCGCGCTCTCGTTCCAGGAGGAGGGAGCGATCGCGCAACAGGTCATCCACGCGATCCAGACGCCGCCACAGGAGGCACAGGTCTCGCTCCCATACGAGGTCCTCCGGGACCAGGGACTACTCTCCGACTTTGTCGGGGTCACCGGAGACAAGGGTGTCGCCGGTTGATGATCTGGTGGCTTTTCACGATGTCCTGTTAAGAGGTGCAGCAAAGTTGGGCATCTTGTTGACGGTGCCCACGCCTAAGACATCGGTCATTTTCGAGGCTCTGCACCAGAAACATCTGTCTCGTCCATTATTGCCACTGGTGCCGGGCCTGGAGGAACCGGCCATGGACCTTTTTCTCACCCCGGCGGTGACTAAGGCGGCCCCCTCGAGGCTACAGAAAACATACAGGGCTCCCGATTCTGATCCGGCTTTTCTTAGAGTGGAACCTCCTCCAGATTCTGTGATAGTGACGGCGACTCGCAAACAGCATGCTACCACCCCGTCATCCACAGTCCCCCAGACAAAGAGTCTAGATGGATGGATTCGGCTGGGAGGAAGGTGTGTGGAACATTGGCGACCTCTATGAAGGCTGCGAGTGCCACAGCCTTGTTGGGACACTATGACTGTGCCCTCTGGGACTCCCTCCAACACCTGCCTCGCGACATAAGGGAAGATTTCCAGGAGGTGTTGAGTGAGGGGATGCTGGTGGCGAATCAGATCATCAGCGCTGCAGCCGATTCGTCCCTCTTGGCGGCACATGGCTTCTGCCATGGGATTAACCAGCGACGACACGCCTGGCTCCGTCTTACGTCACTGAAACCTGACGCACAGCAAAGGGTTGCCAATCTCCCCTTCTCTGGCGAAACCGTATTTGGGAAACATGCGGATGACAAAATGGCCCGCATGAAGGCGGAGGCCGAAACACTCATGGCTGTGGGTCTGGAAAACCCCAATGAGACAAAGAAATCGTACCGCCCGTTCCAGAGACGGTTCGGTGGACAGGGCAGAGGGCGTGGCCAAGCTTCGGGACAGCAACAGCAACAACAGCAGCAGTTCCGAAGGCTGTTCCAAAAGCGCCCGAAGGGCAGAGGCGGCCAACAGTCGGCACCAGCGACCAAAGGCCCGGCCGGGTCTAGGCCCTGAGCGCTTACTTCCCCCTTATCCGTTACCCACTCCGGTAGGAGGAAGCATTCAATTTTTTCTGGCAGAGTGGTGAAAAATTACTCCGGACAAGTGGGTGCTGAATATTGTTTGCAATGGATACAGTCTTCGGTTCACCAGCCCGCCTCAAGCAATTCCACCGGTCAGCTCGCAGTTTCAGCTGCGCGAGCTTCAGGTGGAGGCCGATATCCTGTTAAGGAAAAGGGCGATAGAAGACGTACCTCTGTCTCAGAGAGGAAGAGGTCTGTACTCCCGGTTCTTTCTGGTTCGCAAAAAGGACAATAACGAGTTCAGGCCCATTCTGGACTTGCGACAAGCAAACAAGTGGATTCCCAGAGAGAAGTTTCGCATGCTGTCGTTACATCAGATTTATCCTCTGTTGCAACAGGGGGACTGGCTATGTGCTATAGACCTACAGGATGCGTACTTCCATGTGCCCATTGCACACAAACACAGGAAGTTCCTGCGATTCCAAGTCGGCACCAATCATTATCAATACACAGTACTCCCATTCGGACTAAAGTCTGCGCCGAGAACATTCTCTAAGTGCATGGCGGTGGTAGCAGCACACCTGAGGAAGAACAAGGTGTTCGTCTACCCGTACCTGGACGATTAGTTGATCAAGGCCTCCTCCTTCTCGGAAGCTCGAGCACACTTCCAGAAGACGTGCGTTCTCTTGAACAAGCTGGGGTTGCACATCAACATGTCCAAGTCTGTCCCGACTCCGGTCCAATGCATACAGTACTTGGGAGCCTCCATCAATACGCTGTCAGTAAGCGTGTCTCCTTCGGAGGAGCGACGGTTATCACTCCTTCGGAAGGCTCAGGCTCTTATGACCACTCCATCTACAACAGTGAGGACGGTGTCTTCTCTACTGGGATCGATGGCCTCTTGTATCTTCCTAACGCCACGCGCACGACTGCACATGAGACCGTTGCAAGAGTGCTTGGGGGACCAGTGGGATCAGAGGAAAGGATCTTGGGACGACAAGATACGCCTGTCTCTGCATGCTCTTCAGTCTCTGAAGTGGTGGTGTTCAGCGGAGAATCTCCGAAGAGCAGTACTCCGGTCTTTTGACTAAGTTTTGTAAACTTCTTTATACTTTTTGGTGCCGGTAGGATGCCCGGTTTCAAGAATTGTGACGGTTGTGACCGCACGATGTCGGTCACGGACCATCACCGACTCTGCCTCCGGTGCCTGGGCCCCGACCACGACGTGGACGCCTGCGTCGATTGCCGGGCCTTGAGAAATAAGGCTAGACGGGAGCGGTCCCGCAAGCTGCTCGAGCTCCGGGTGTCGGCCCCGCGTCGAGAGCGGTCCCGGTCCGGCCGGAGGTCCAGGGAGCATTCGAGGGAGCGGTCGCGGAGCCGTGCCGAGCGCTCCGGAAGTCGTCACCATTCGTCTGGTTCCTCAGGTAGGAAGCACAAGAAGTCGGGGCGTCGTCAACGTACCTCCGACCCCCCCCCCCCCACGCTCGCGCGACGCAGCCGGGGGTTCGGGTGACCCCGCCGCTCGGCGAGAGTCGGTGGCGCGGCCTGCTCCATACCCTCCGGTCCCTGGGCTAGGCGCGACGCCCGAGGAGATTGAGTCGTTCCTCATGGCCATGAGGGCGCTCACTCCTCCGACGGGGCCTACGGCGCCTTCGGGCCCAGTGCTACCGTCCGGGGGCCCTGGCGGTTCAAGTGTCCCTGCCTCAACGCCATCAGGTGCTCCGACCCCGGCGCCGCAGGGGCCTTCGGGGTCGACGCCGGCTGGTCTACCGGCCTCTCCGGCGCCGATTCCATTGGGGTTACCCCCGACGCCGTCCCCGCGCGGCGTCGGCTCCGGGCGGCGTCGTCCCCATGCCCTCCCCGAATCCGGACGCGGAGTCGGACCGGCGTCGCTCGACGCCGATGGGGCCAGTGAACCCCGAGGAGCCGGTCTACATTGTTGACTCCGAATATGGAGATGATGTAAAGTACGGAGAGGGTTGGGAGGGGTCTGAGGACCCTCTTGTCACGTGAGTGTCAGTACGACGTGGACTGGACAGGTTATTTGGGTGATGCCAGTGGTCTGGACGACTCTCCTAACCCTGGCTTTGTCTCGCCTCCTACCGTGGCATCGGAGGAGGGGGCTGCTTATTCAGTGGTGTTGATGAGGGCTGCCAAGGCCTTACACCTTGAGCTCCCCGTCGCGGCCGTGAGGCCTAACATCCTCACTGAGGTCTTCAAACCGCAGTCATGCCCACAGGAGCCACTGCTGCAGTTTAACGAAGCCTTGTCGGACGTTCTTTTGGGCACGTGGTCCAGGCCCTCTTCAGGTTCGCCTGTTGATAGGAACGTGGCCAGACGCCACCGTCCGTGCCCGGACGACCCCAAGTTCCTGTCCACCCATCCCACCCCTGAGAGTCTGGTGATCCAGGCCTCGACTTCCCAGACCGCATTCCTGTCGGCCCCGCCCGACCGGGAATCTAAGAGGTACGACCAGTATGGCAAGAAGGTCTTCTCGTCCCTGAGTTTGGGACTGCGGTCTTGCAACACCGCTTGCCTCTTGGGCCGCTACACCCACTCTGTGTGGGATACGGTCGCGGAACTGCTGCCAGAATGCCCCATGGAGGTGCGGGCGAAGCTCGGCAAGGCTGTGGCTGAGGGCCGAGACGCAGGAAAATATTCCATACGGTGTGGTCTTGATACGACCGACTCGCTGGGCAGAGCGATGTCCACGACGGTGGCGATTCGTCGCCACGCCTGGCTGAGATCCGCCAACTTTTCGGCAGATGTCCAGAATGCCTTGATGGACATGCCGTTTGATGGCTGTCGCCTGTTTGGTGACAAGGCGGACCACGCGCTGGAGCGCTTCAAGGACTCCAGGGTTACGGCCAAGTCCTTGGGTCTCGACCCAGCGCCAGCAAACGGGTTCGTTTCGCTCCTTTCGTGGCCAAGGAAGGGGCGTCCCCACACGTGCTGCCAGCCACGCGCCGCAACAATCTTATCAACGCGGTGGCGGCCGTGGAAACCGCCGGGGAGGCGGTCGGGGTCGCGGGGTCAGGCCACACCTCTCCCGCAGCATCAGCCTCCAAATCCTCCTAGTCCGTGCTTTCAGGCCCATGTGACGCCAGTGGGTGGCAGGGTTCGCCATCACCACGCCCGCTGGCGCGCAATCACATCGGACAGGTGGGTGCTGCAACTCGTCCGAAGGGGCTACTCCCTCTCCTTCGAGACCAATCCTCCAGCCATGCCACCGCAGAACCACCGTGTGTCGGGGGACCACTTGACACTTCTGCAGGAGGAAGTTACGGCCCTCTTGGCCAAGGGGGCCATCGAGCGCGTTCCTGGGCCAGAAGTAGGGCGTGGTTGCTATTCCCACTACTTTCTGGTGCCCAAGAAGGACAAAGGGGGCCTACGTCCTATCTTGGATCTACGGAACGTCAACGGCTTCCTCCGGAAGGAGAAGTTCAAGATGTTGACATTATCTCAGGTCTTGGCTGCTCTAGACCCGCAAGACTGGATGGTAGCGTTGGACTTGAAGGATGTGTATTTTCACATCCCTGTCCTGCCGGCCCACCGGCGTTACCTGCGGTTCACGGTAGGCCAGGAGCACTTTCAGTTTATCGTGCTCCCCTTCGGCCTTACCAGCGCCCCACGGGTGTTCACAAAGGTGTTGGCGGTGGTCGCAGCCCATCTGCGCAGGTTAGGGGTTTCAGTCTTCCCCTACCTAGACGACTGGCTGTTGAAGGCGGGTTCGCCCCAGACAGTCGTTCACCACCTTCAGATGACGGCAGACCTCTTGCACGAGCTGGGGTTCTCCATCAATGTGCCGAAATCACACCTGTGTCCCTCTCAAAAGCTCCTTTTCATCGGAGCGGTTCTGGACTCGGCGCAGTTTCGGGTTTATCCTCCGGAACAGCGGGTCCGGGATATACAGGCTTTGATTCCCATCTTTCAGCCGCTATCGCGGGTTTCGGTCAGGTTGACGCTGCGGCTGCTGGGGCTGATGGCTTCCTGCATCCTTCTGGTGCATCACGCCCGGTGGCGGATGCGGGCTCTGCAGTGGGACCTGAAGTTTCAGTGGGCCCAGCATCAGGGCAACTTGTCCGACCACGTCTTGATCTCGGAGGGCACTGCGAGACAACTGCAGTGGTGGCTTACGGACCGCGATTGGGTCAGAGGGAGATCCCTCTCCCTTCCCCAACCGGAGCACGTTGTCGTGACGGACGCGTCCCTCCAGGGCTGGGGAGGCCACTTGGGAGAGGCGGAGATCAGAGGCATCTGGTCTCCGGCGGAGTCCCGGCTCCATATAAACCAGTTGGAGCTACAGGCGATTCGTCTAGCACTGAAAGCATTCCTCCCCTTTGTCAACGGGAGTGTGGTGCAGGTGTTCACGGACAACACCACCGCCATGTGGTACTGCAACAAGCAGGGCTGGGTGGGGTCGTGGACCCTTTGCCAGGAGGCTCTGCGTCTCTGGCAATGGCTGGAACGTCAGGGCGTGACTCAGATGGTTCAACACCTGGCAGGTTCTCTAAACGCCAGGGTGGACGAACTCAGCCGTCGGTGCTCGATGGATCACGAATGGCGTCTGAACTCGGACGTGGCGCAAGGCCTCTTTCTGCAATGGGGAGAGCCTTGGTTAGATCTATTCGCCACAGAAGAGAACGCGCAATGTCATCAGTTCTGCGCGTTAGAGTTTCCAAGACGGCACTCGCACGGCGACGCCTTTCGGCGCGAGTGGAGTTGCGGTCTGTTATACGCCTTTCCGCCTATACCGCTTCTGCCCAGAGTGCTGAAAAAGATCAGGCGCGACCAGGCCCAAGTTATCCTTGTGGCTCCGGACTGGGCTCGAAGGTACTGGTATCCCGAGCTACTCAGCATGTCAGTCGGTCCCCCGATCCGCCTGCCCCTTCAGGAGGACCTTCTGTCGCAGCAGCAGGGGACGGTCCTCCACCCGAACCTGTCCAGTCTCCACCTCCATGCTTGGAGATTGAGCGGCGACAGTTGAGGCCATTTGACTTGCCTCCTGAAGTCTGTGATGTGATTCTGGCAGCCAGGCGTCCCTCCACAAAGTCGGTAAACGCCTGTCGGTGGAACAGATTTGTGGCATGGTGCACAGCAAAGGCTGTGGACCCTCTTTCTGCCCCTCTTTCCGAGGTTCTTCTTTTTCTTCTCTCTTGCCCAGCAGGGCTCTGCTCTGGGCACTATCAAGGGCTACCTTTCGGCCCTTTCAGCCTTTCTAAGGCTTCCTGATCAGCCTTCTTTGGACAAGTCCCCCATTGTAACGAGATTCTTGAAGTGCATCACACACATGTATCCACCTGTTCCGTTTGTGATGCCTCAGTGGGAATTAAACCTGGTTCTGACCTTCTTGATGTGGGCTCCCTTTGAGCCACTTCATTCCTGTCCTCTCCGTCTCCTGACTTTAAAGACGGCCTTCCTGGTTGCCATCACCTCTGCCAGGAGAGTGAGTGAGCTCCAGGCTCTTTCTGTCAAACCTCCTTTCTAGTCCATTCATCCAGACAAGGTGGTTCTGAGGACTAGACCTTCTTTCCTGCCCAAAGTAGTTTCTGCTTTTCACATCGGGCAGTCCATCACCCTCCCCTCCTTCTTCCCGCCTCCGCATCCTTCAAAGGATGAAGAGCGGCTCCATCGTCTGGAGCCAAAACGTGCGCTTTCATTTTATATGGATCGCACACGCCAGTTCCGGGTGGATGACCAACTGTTTGTTGGCTACGTGGGTGCGAAGAAGGGACGGGCGGTACATAAACGGACCATCTCTCGGTGGGTCGTTCTGTGCATCAAAGCGTGCTACTCTCTGGCTCGGAAGGAGCCTCCTGTTGGGCTGAGGGCCCATTCCACTCGGGCCACGGCGGCTAGTACTGCCTTGGGCCGGGGAGTCCCTTTGCAGGACATTTTCCAGGCGGCTTCGTGGGCCTCGCTGCACACTTTTGCGAGGCACTACTTCCTGGATAGTCAAGTCCGGAGGGATGGCTTCTTTGGCCGTTCTGTCCTCCAGGACTTTCTGGTGTAGGAATGTATTGGTTCGCAGACCCACCACCGGGGTTGGTATTGCTGGGGTATCTATTCTAAGGTAAGGAATCTAATACTAACGTGTTTCTTTCAGATGAACAAGTTACTTACCTTCGGTAACG
Source organism: Lissotriton vulgaris (assembly GCF_964263255.1). Classification (NCBI taxonomy): domain Eukaryota; kingdom Metazoa; phylum Chordata; class Amphibia; order Caudata; family Salamandridae; genus Lissotriton; species Lissotriton vulgaris. The sequence continues at coordinate 1,296,206,455 of NC_141695.1, read as the reverse complement.
ATATATCTGTAAGAAACATTAGTTAGTATTAGATTCCTTACCGACCCACCCATCCTCCCCGTTCTGCGAACTGATACCTAGGGTTAAGGACATCCCTTTCAGGGCCCTAGTTTCAAATGGCACCAGTGTTGGTTCTCACATGGCTCTGCGTGTTCTGGCGCGGAAAAGCTGTGTACAAAGAACTGACGTCAGCGCGCGGAGGCGGCGTCTTTATACTCCAGCGTCGTCATCACGGCGCACGACGCCGACGATGGACGCGGAGCCGCAGGGGACGCCTGCAGACGACGCCTACCGACGCGCAGGGGTACTGCTACGCAAAAGTTTCCGGATCCAGACTGACGCCTGGGGATATTCTAAGGTAAGGAATCTAATACTAACTAATGTTTCTTACAGATATATCGTTACCGAAGGTAAGTAACTTGTTCTTCATGCTGCTAAGGTTGTTATGCGTACTCACCCTACATTTCTTCCCAAGGTTATTTCTGATTTTCATGTCAACCAGACTATAACGTTGCCTACGTTTTTTCAGAATCCTTCATCTCCAGCGGAAAGGTCTCTACATTCCCGGGATGTTAGGAGGGTGTTGGAATTTTATCTGGATAAAACCAAGGACATTCGTAGGTCAGACCAATTATTTGTCAATTATGGATCGGTCAGGACGGGTCTTGCCACCTCTAAGCAGTCCATCTCTAGGTGAATTGTCCTGCATACAGTTTTGTTACCTAAAAGCAAATAAGACCTTAGGGGGTAAACCTAAGGTTCATTCCATCAGGGAAAAAGCTGCCACGACAGCTTTGCTCCGTAATGTTCCGATTGCAGAGATCTGCAAGGCGGCCACTTGGCAGTCGGTTCATACCTTTGCTAAGCATTACGGTCTGGACACTGATGCCAGGGCAGATGCTCAGGTTGGGCAGGCTTCGCTGCGGAATTTGTTCTCACAATAGTGGTGTTAATTTTCTTCTCTCCACCGCCGCTTTGGTGTGGGGATGGGCTTGCCATTCTATTCACTAGATTATGACTATACACAGAGATCCCCTACTACAGAAGGAGTAGTTTCTGTCCTGTAACTCCAGTTCTGTAGTAGGGTTATCTCTGTTATAGTCATAAGCGCCCGCCCTCCTCCACGGTAGAGAAAAATATTCATGTAAGGAATGCTACAGGTCTAGCGTGCTACGCCTTCAAAAAGAACTGAAAGTAAAAGGGACCTGCTGTGCATTCTGGGATACTGGGAGAAAGTTCTCTTAAAGGCACAGTATCCTATTTAAGCCACATAATGGCAGCCTATGGGGCTTGTCTGTCCATGCCTTCCTATCTATCATTCCAGAGTCTTTTACTGGTAGAGGAAGTTTCTCTATGGAAGAAACTGGGCAGGCTGTGTTGTGTGTGGTTTTGTTTGGTGGAATTTCTAGTTGAAGTACTGGACAGTGTAGCCTGTGGATATAGGCTGCATTATTTGTCTTTAAATTCTCTCTTAAGTGTCTTTGCAGTTTCTGCATGATTTGACAATTTAAGAGATTATTTTTGATTGCCGGGGTCCACGCACATGGGCGGGACTGGTCACTAGATTATGACTATAACAGAGATACCCCTACTACAGAACTGGAGTTACAGGACAGAAACTACTTCATCTCGATCTGTTGTCCTCTGCATTAAAATATGCTATGGCGAATAGAAAAACCTCCTGTGGGGTTGGTTGGTTGCTAACTCCACTATAGCATTTCCTCATGTGATGTTGGTTTGCAGACCCTCCTCTGGGGTTGGTATTGCTGGGGTATCTATTCAAAAGGTAAGGTAACTCCAACTAATATACGAGTAACCTTCATTAACCATGTATCTGGTAGAGACATATTTATTGTAGATTCCTTACCCCATCCTCCCTGCAAACTGATTTCTAGAGATAGGGACTTCTCAACAGGGCCCTAGATTTGATGCACCAGTGGGCAGTGTCTTTCATGGCTATGCGTTTCTGGTGTGGAAAGTCGTGTTAAGAACTGACGTCAGCGCGCTTAGATGAGGTTTATATAGATCCTGTGATGTCATGACGGCGGACGCAGAGACACCCAACGACACACAGGGGTACTGCTGAAGAAAAAGTCTCCGTTACCGAAGGTGAGTAACTTGTTCTTTTCAAAGTCCATTAGGTTTTTAACACTTTTTCAGAATTAGTCCTCCAGCAGAAAGCTCTCCATGCGCTAGTCATTATATTTAAATATTGTCTAGATGGACAACTGAGAATAGATTTGGATATTAACACTGCTAATATGGATCTATTCAAGAGGGATTAGCCACTTTAAAACAATCTAAGGATGGATAGTCTCTTACCAGAAAGCTAGCAAGATCCTTGCTGAGATCCCAAAGCTCACTTAACAGATTTGCTTGCAATATCTCTTACTGCAAGGGCCTTAAGTTTTCTTTTTTCTTTTTTTTGTCATTTGATTTTTCTACCAGGGGAAGTAATAAAGCATGGCAATTTGAAGTCTGTGTTTAATGAAGGCATGCCCATCTACAGGGATCCTTTCCAGAGGGGAATTTTGATCATACAGTTCATGGTACGTAAGCGTAAGTCTTATGCTCGCTTTAGTGTTGTATTTCGTTTTCTTTTAAATTGTCCAATCTGTCCAGATATTAGAACTTTATTAAAAGAAACTGATTAGGAAAATGCATACATAAAAGATATAGATGGGGAAAAGTTACATGCTGCTGTTAAGTGTGGCTTTGTTAATGGTTGAATAATGCTATTAAAGGCTTGTGATATTATATAAAACAAGAGACGAGGCTCACCAGAACTACTAGTTGGCTTTGTCGGTCTTTAAAAGATACTAACCTTTTTATTTCACGTTTAGTTTTAAGGTGGCATGAAAGATACCTTTATTTCAAACTGCAAAATGTTTATTTAAAAATAAGGTGGCCCTAGTTGAGCGAAGTGGCATTTAAAAATGTTTGCAGGCCCTTTTGTTGTTGAAAGCGAAAACTGCTCTAATTTTTTCACACCAGTTTAAAATGCACTTTTGGAAGTGAATACAATTTTATGCAGAGTCTGAAGTCATGCTCACAAGACCTAGAAGAGGAATTAACACCTCAAACGTGGTGTGTACCAATACCTCTCCAACTCTCGGACCATAGTGTTGCTGATTAAGGACTATGCTTTTCAGGAGCTTCTTGCTGGAGTTACTACCAAGTTAATTGTTCATTACAGACACAAGCTAAATACAGAGTATATGAAACTTAGATTTCAGTGTTAGTTTTTGGTTGTGAAAACAAACAATAAAGCGACTCGTGCTCCTCCAGACAAAGTAAACAAGTGGCTTAAAGATTAAAGATGTGTGGAAAATAGCCTTGGCCTTAAAACGCACAAATTCTACTGCATGGCTAAAGTGGTGTGATTTTTCCTTTTGGGAAACCGCTGAGACTCTAGACTCCTATGAAGTCCGGAGTTCCTGTGGTTCATACTCAAAGGCATTTATAGGTAAAATCAAGTTATTAGTGCATCACTGTATGCAAGATAATATTTGAGAATGGATAGTGTGTTGCCTGTTCCTGAGATTGTGCCGTTGCTGTGGCTGACTGAAGCCAGATACGCCCAAGAAAGTCCCAAACTACTTTTTTCCAATACTAGACTTTTTGCCCTAAAAAGGGTAATACACCTACTTGCATTAAAAATTTACAGCATAGGAAAAGAGTATTAACACACTGCAGGGCTGAAATCGCTACGGACATCTATGCATTGTATCCCTACTGGTAACCTCTTGCAGCAACACCAGCAAAGGAGGCCATACCTTAATCTTAATGTAGCTCGCTGTGTGTAGTGTGGGTGAGATGGGTGCTTCCAGCATCATCTAAACAGACCTTTGAAAGTCCTCAAAATACCATGACAAACTGGTGCTAGTTATTGAGATGACTTGCTCAAGGGATGGAACATGATTGCCTGGGCATCTAAATATCATCTACAACAGCTGTTATCCAACATTCTTTTTTTCCCCCCTAGGTTCACATGAATGATTTATTTCTTCCATGTTCTAGCATGGAGTTGGTGCTAGCATAAAATACAGTAAATAGTATTTACATTAAAACAGTGCATGGAGTTATAAAAAGTTATAATGATATAATCTGACTTACTGGGGGTAGTGCTTCACATATAACAAAATGAACTTTTTGGAAGAGACTATATTACATAACAGACTATATTACATAACATTAGCTGCACAGTGTACATACCAAATATTTTTAAAATTCGGCTCATAAACAGGCTCTTACAGCCAAGGCAGACAGTTTGCTCTGCTGTCCCTTTTAATTTGTTGGCTTACCCACTTCTAATAACACCCACACCTATAACCTCCAACCTGTGCCATACATTGCATGTTGGGTACAAAAAATGGTTAGATCATATTTTAGATAACAAGGTAATTCCCATTGAATTAAATATTTAAGTGAAGCAAGGGCTATCCCAAATATTGTGGTTCAGTTTGCAATGTTTGAAAAATGCTGCCTGCCTCTTATATCTTAATATGTGATTTTCACCAGTCAGCCTTACACCTTGATAATTTTCCTAATTATCTGCATTTCAACAGGTTCATTTCCCTGAGAACTTCTGGCTTCCCCTAGGAAAACTACAGCTCTTGGAATCACTTCTTCCCCCAAGACAGGAGATGATGATCACAGATGATGCAGAAGAGGTGGATCTAACAGAATGCAATCTGAATGAAAGGCGCTATGGCAACAGCAATAATGTGTATGAAGAGGAAGATGGGCACGACGGACCTAGAGGAGGGGTGCAATGTCAAACATCCTAATGACATTTAAGGCGAACTCAAAGAGACTATGCATTAACCCATTTAAAGTTTTTTTTTAATGCAATTGTGAGATTGTAATTATTTGTATGTATGCAGATGTATATTAATATTTTTCTTTGTTCTGGGACCTAAATTAAGTGCGATGTTAAAATGAGAGTGAAACTTAAGTGAGACGCTTCTTTTTCACGGAATAAATTGTAAATATTTATTGCAATTCGAGATGTAATTTTATTGGTACCTTTTGGTCGGGCTTTTTATAACCGTATGTTTCCATCTCAGATTTGTATAACTCGGTGTGCTCATGAAAAGCAGGAGAAAAGCTGTTGGGAATTCTTGATAGTAAAGTATGTATCTCCACCGGACATTCGACTAACACACTGTACACTATGTGTGCCCAGTGAGGTGGAAAGACTTGGTGGCAATTTCACCAAAGTCCAATTCTCAGATGTATTGGGTTTTTCTCCAATATTGGGGTGTCTTTCATAGATTCACATGCTTGAAGCATTCCCCGTCGTTGAAGTGGGAGTCCTGTAGTAGCAAGCCCCAGCCAGGCCTACTAGTGCAAGGGATTTGCCCTTTTCTGCTTAGATTCCTTTGACCAATAGTAAGAAGTTGGCACAGAAACTTGAATAGAAAAGACAGTTTATTAAACCTCTTGAGGTGGAACTACATTCACACAACACCCTTCGGTATAGTATGAGATAGCACACTGTCTGGAAGGAGCTGGGTCCTTTTATACCCACAAAAGGGCTCAAAAGAAGGCGGTACAAGTACAAGCTGCTGTTCTTGGGCACATACAAGGTCATACAGAAAATGCAGTCGACAAGTGGTAGGAGCTAACAGTTAGCTAGTTGGAGTAAACACATCCTGACAGTTACATGCTAGGGACAGCTGTATGCTCTTCTGAGTATGTGCAAAGTAGAGGAGAGACTAAACCTATCTTGTGTCTAGGCAGATTTCAAGAGCAGTTAACAGGAAGGTAGGACAGAGCACCTGGCATACAAAATGGCCGACAAAGACAAAATGGATTCCGTAAAACGGGCAATATAGGTCGAAAAACTGGATGTCTTCTGCTAATGCTTAACTTAATGATTTGCTAAACTACCACAGACAACCCTTTTAGCATTAGCTGAAGACATCTGTCTGTCTTGGGTAATCTGGATCTGCATCCTGTACATTGATATTACCCCAGTATTGGAACTTTCATAGATTCCCATGCTTTGTATCATTCCCCGTCGTCGGAATGGGAGTCTCTGTAACAAAAATACCATAGCTGTAGGTACAAAAGACAACAGAAAAAGGCCTAGGCCTCATTCCCTTTTGTAGCATATCACCCTCTTTGTATAAAAGAGACCTAACTTTGGCATCAGCCAATCAGAAGTGCCTCACCACTTAGAACCTTCCTGAAGGAACCTCAGAGCCCTAGATTTTCTACCGCACGTTGTGCTTAGGGAGTCTCCTTTGAGCTCTGCTCAACTTCTACTCTTCAAAAGGATTTACTTAAGGATTTTCTTCAGAATCCTTCAGATTCACTTCAGGATTGTTGCTGCCTTCCAGGATGTCGGAAATTGAGAAGAAAAAAGCCCTTTTCAAGCCTTGTTCCACCTGTGGCAAGAAAAGGCTTTTTGTGGAGGATAAGCATAAGGACTGCATATATTGCCTCTATCCTGACCACCAGGTTGCTGACTGTAAGATCTGTCGCACCTTTTTAACCAAAACCCTCCAGGACCGTGAGGGTAGGCTCTTGACATGGCTTCAAAAGCTTAAATCCAGGAAAGAGACTGTCTCAAGTGACAGTGAGGATGCAGTGTCGATGTCTTCTACGAGAAGGTCAGTGAAGATGGGTAGGGGTTCCCCTTCTCCTTCTTTAGAAAGATCTTCAAAGGCCTAAAAAAAGACCCCTAATGAGTCTGAGAGCCCAGGTCCCAGCAAATATCCTCACAAAAGTGTAATCAATCAATCAATCAAAGCATTTATATAGCGCGCTACTCACCCGGAGGGTCTCAAGGCGCTAGGGGGGGGGGGGGGGGTCCGCTACTGCTCGAACAGCCAGGTCTTGAGTTGCTTCCTGAAGGCGAGGTGGTCCTGGGTCAGGCGGAGGTGGGTCGGGAGGGAGTTCCAAGTCTTGGCGGCAAGGTAGGAGAAGGACCGTCCCCCTGTGGTGGCTCTTTGGATGCGGGGGACGGCGGCAAGGGCGTGGCCGGTCGATCGAAGCTGGTGTTTGGGAGCGTAGAAGTTGAGGCGGCTGTAGAGGTATCCTGGGCCTTGGTCGTGTAGGGCTTTGTGTGCGTGGGTGAGGAGTCGGAAGGTGATTCTCTTGTTGACCGGGAGCCAGTGCAGGTTTCTCAGGTGTCCGGAGATGTGGCTGCGACGGGGGATGTCCAGGATGAGTCGTGCTGAGGCGTTCTGGATCCGCTGGAGTCTCTTCTGGATTTTGGCGGTGGTTCCGGCGTAGAGGGAGTTGCCGTAGTCCAGCCGGCTGGTGACGAGGGCCTGGGTGACCGTCTTCCTGGTCTCGGTGGGGATCCAGCGGAAGATCTTACGAAGCATGCGCAGGATGTTGAAGCACGACGAGGAGACGGCGTTGACTTGTCTGGTCATGGAGAGGGAGGAGTCCAGGATGAAGCCCAGGTTGCGTGCGTGGTCTGTAGGTTTGGGTGCGCTGCCTAGGGCGGGGGGCCACCAGGAGTCATACCAGGCGGAGGGTGAGGATCCCAGGATGAGGACTTCCGAGTTCAGTTTCAGGCGGCTGTTCTTCATCCATCCGGCCACCTCTTTCATCCCTTCGTGAAGGTTGGCTCTGGCGGTGGCGGGGTCGTTGGTGAGGGAGAGGATCAGCTGGGTGTCGTCGGCGTAGGAGATGATGTTGAGGTTGTGCTGGCGTGCGATGTTTGCGAGGGGGCTCATGTAGGCGTTGAAGAGGGTTGGGCTGAGCGAGGAGCCTTGAGGGACGCCGCAGATGACTTCGGAGGCTTCTTAACTGAACGGAGGGAGGCGGACTCTCTGTGTCCTTCCGGCGAGGAAGGAGATGATCCACTCCAGTGCCTTCCCCTGGATTCCGACGTTGCTGAGGCGCTGTACGGTGGCAGACAGTGTCGAAGGCCACGGAGAGGTCTAGGAGGATGAGGGCTGCTGTTTCTCCGTTGTCGAGCAGAGCTCGGATGTCATCGGTGGCTGCGATCAGGGCGGTCTCGATGCTGTGGTTGGCCCGGAAGCCAGACTGTGAGGGGTCGAGGGATCCATTCGTCTCGAGGAAGGCGGCCAGCTGCTTGTTGGCGGTCTTCTCAATGACTTTTACAGGAACCTGGAGCAGCGAGATGGGCCGGTAGTTCTTGAGGTCGGTGGGGTCAACTGATGGCTTCTTGAGTAGGGCGCTAAGTTCGGCGTGCTTCCAGCTCTCCGGGAAGGTGGCGGAGTCGAAGGAGGTGTTGATGATGTCACGCAGGTGGGGTGCAATGACCGCGTCGGCCTTGTTGAAGACGTGGTGAGGGCAGGGGTCGGTCGGAGATCCGGAGTGAATGGAGTTCATCGTGCGGATGGTGTCTTCAGTGCTGATCAGAGTCCAGGCGTGGAGGGTGGTGGTAGGGGCCGGTGGTTCGGTCATGGCGTGCGTCGGTTGCGTGCTGAAGCTGTTGTGTATGTCCGTGATCTTGTTGTGTAAGTAGGAGGCGAGGGAGTTGCAGAGGTCTTGCGAAGGGGTGATGTCGTTGTTTCCGGCGTTGGGGTTGGAGAGCTCTTTGACGATGTTGAAGAGTTCCTTGCTGTTGTGTGCGTTGTTGTCCAGTCGTTCCTTGAATGTGGTTTTCTTGGTGGCGCTGATGAGTTGGTGGTGCTTTCGGGTGGCGAGCTTGAGGGCAGCCATGTTGTCCGGAGTTGGGTCTCTGCGCCAGGTTCTTTCGAGGGCCCGACAGTTCTTCTTGGAGCTTTTGAGTTCGTCGGTGAACCATGGGGCTTTCTTGCTCCCGGGTCTGCTCGGCGGGGTCCTCAGGGGGGCAAGCTCGTCGGCGCAGTCGCTGATCCACTTTGTGAGGTTGGTGGCAGCCTGGCGTGGGTTCGTTGTGCTGGCGGGAGGGTTCATGCTCAGGGAAGTCGCGAGCTGGTCGGCTGTGATCTTGTTCCAGTTTCTGCGAGCAATCTGTTGCTGGTGGTGGTGGAGGTGGATCGTGGTCCTTCCGAAGCTGAAGTGGACGCAGCTGTGGTCCGTCCAGTGGAGTCCGGTGGCGTGGCTGAAGGCGATGTCCTTGCTGGATGAGAAGACTGGGTCCAGTGTGTGTCCGGCGTAGTGGGTGGGGGTGGTCACCAGCTGCTTGAGACCGAGGTTGGCGAGGTTGTCCAGCAGGGTGGTGGTGTGGCGGTCGTTGTTGTTCTCCAAGTGGAAGTTGAGGTCCCCGAGGAGGATGTAGTCAGCGGAGCAGAGGGCGTGCGGGCTGATGAAGTCGGCGATGTCTTTGCTGAATTGTGGGCGCGGTCCCGGGGGTCTGTAGATGAGGGTGCCTCTGAGGGTGGTCTTGGGGTTGATGTGGACCTGGAAGTGCAGGTGCTCGGCGGGTGCGAGGGTGTCGTCGGTGTTGGTCGTGATGCGGATGGTGTTCCTGTGGATGATGGCGATGCCTCCTCCGGTGTTGTTGATGCGGTCCCTTCGGATGATCTTGTAGCCGTCTGGGATGGCGATGGCGATGTCGGGCGCTGAAAAGGCGTTCATCCAGGTTTCCATGAGGAAGGCGACGTCTGGTGAGGTTGTGTCGAGCAGGTTCCAGAGCTCGACGGCGTGCCTGTGATCGGAGCGGGTGTTGAGCAGGATGCATTTCAGGTGGCTGCTGCTGTTGCTTGTCTTCGTTGGTGCTGGAGTGGTACTGGTCTGGATGCAGGTGAACTTGCAGGCGTTGCAGCAGAAGGGTCCGTGGGTGCGTCTCGGGGTGGCTCGGTAGCAGCCAGGTGTTCGGCCGGCGTTGAGTGCGGCGTCGTACGTCTGGCGGGTGGGCTGGGGTCTGTGGGGGCCAGGGGTCCTGGCACTGGGCGCGGTCCAGGCGCAGACGGGCTTACCTTTGGCGCACCTTCGGCGCTCAATCGGTGCTCCCGCTGTGTGCGTCCGCTGAGGGGGCGTCCTAAGAAGGGGGCCGGGAGGGCGGGTCAGCTGGGAGGCGGGGTCGCGATCTCCAATCGTCTGGCGAGGGGACGGGGCCGCAGGCAGGAGGCGACGGGAACCGGAAGAGCGGGCAGCGGCTGGGGCGCTACTGTCTGCGGCGCTCTGCGGAGGAGAACTCAGGCAGCAGGAGGCTCTGGGGCAGGCAGGAGCGGAGAGGAGGGAGGACCAACTACGCCTTCTACAGGTGAGATGACTGCCACAGCCTTCAAAACACCTTCATCCCAGTCTTCTGAGAGGAGTTCAAAGTCCTCGACGACAAAGACGTCGACGGCGGAAGTTCCGTCAACGTAAACACCGAAATCAGGTTTGATGTCGTCGACTATCCCGTCGACGGAGCTAGCGTCGACGGCGGGGGCCTCACCGTCGACGGAGAAACCGAAGACGACGAAGGTGCCGCCGACGACTAAGGTACCGTCGACGACGAAGGCTGCAATGGTGTCGTCGACGATGGTGTCGATGTCGACGACGGCGGTCTCGTCGACGAGGGCGTCTACGAAGACTACTTTGACAATGACAACAGCTGGCGTGTCGACAGTTTCATCGTCGACGACTACGCCAATCTCGTCAACGTGGATACAACCGTCGACGATATTATCCTCAGAAAGGAGGATTACCATTTCTGTGACGCGGATCACGCCAGAAATGACTTCTCCGAGGAGTGTGTCTCCCCTGTTGTCGACCATGCTCCTTCAAGAGGGGGAGTCAGAGGAGGATGGACAGGATGCTTACAGCTATGCCAATAGTCCCTCCCAGCTTTTTGTCAAATGGTTGCAGTGCCAGCATCTTTCCTTCAAGATCTGCATAAAATGCTGCAGGACTATAAATCTAAGGCAAGTAGGCCTCTTCCAGTTCCGTCAACGCCTACAGGGGCTCCGGCTTCATTTGTGACGCCTAATTTTCCGGCTCAAGCTTCCCCTCGGCCTCAAATGTCCTTCCATCAGGATTCCTCTGGATTACAAGAGGCCCATGATGATTCCTCTGATGAGGATCAGCAGTCGGATCATGTCTCTATTCCCGATACGGAATATGATGAATATGTCATTCTCATCACCAGTTCCGGAGCCGGCAGATTCCCCGCCAGAGGACATTGGGGGCTTCCATCAGCCGATGGAAAGAGCTGCTGCAAGATTTAAATTATGCAAACACAACAGGTGATGGACCGAATGTGGATCAATGTCACACACTCACCCCAGTCCAAAGATCTGGGCCCAAATCCATCGTTATTTTGCACTCCACACCACCCTGGGTTAGACAATGGCGATATGCAAATCAGCTCTGACCCTGTGCCCCATGGGAACAGTCCAGTCCGAACTACAAAAGCCATGTCCTTCCCAGAACGGAATCAAGCATCCGAGGACCGGACCGGTTTCGAGGTAACACCTCATCAGCCCGGCTAGCTTGACTCCAGTGGTGTGGAGTGCCTGGGACCCACGTCTGGGCATCCCCAGCGCACTTGGGGTGGAATATGCAAACACAACAGTTGATGGACCGAATGTGGATCAATGTCACACGCTCACCCCAGTCCAAAGATCTGGGCCCAAATCCATCGTTATTTTGCACTCCACACCACCCTGGGTTAGACAATGGCGATATGCAAATCAGCTCTGACCCTGTGCCCCATGGGAACAGTCCAGTCCGAACTACAAAAGCCATGTCCTTCCCAGAACGGAATCAAGCATCCGAGGACCGGACCGGTTTCGAGGTAACACCTCATCAGCCCGGCTAGCTTGACTCCAGTGGTGTGGAGTGCCTGGGACCCACGTCTGGGCATCCCCAGCGCACTTGGGGTGGAATATGCAAACACAACAGTTGATGGACCGAATGTGGATCAATGTCACACGCTCACCCCAGTCCAAAGATCTGGGCCCAAATCCATCGTTATTTTGCACTCCACACCACCCTGGGTTAGACAATGGCGATATGCAAATCAGCTCTGACCCTGTGCCCCATGGGAACAGTCCAGTCCGAACTACAAAACCCATGTCCTTCCCAGAACGGAATCAAGCATCCGAGGACCGGACCGGTTTCGAGGTAACACCTCATCAGCCCGGCTAGCTTGACTCCAGTGGTGTGGAGTGCCTGGGACCCACGTCTGGGCATCCCCAGCGCACTTGGGGCGGAATATGCAAACACAACAGTTGATGGACCGAATGTGGATCAATGTCACACGCTCACCCCAGTCCAAAGATCTGGGCCCAAATCCATCGTTATTTTGCACTCCACACCACCCTGGGTTAGACAATGGCGATATGCAAATCAGCTCTGACCCTGTGCCCCATGGGAACAGTCCAGTCCGAACTACAAAACCCATGTCCTTCCCAGAACGGAATCAAGCATCCGAGGACCGGACCGGTTTCGAGGTAACACCTCATCAGCCCGGCTAGCTTGACTCCAGTGGTGTGGAGTGCCTGGGACCCACGTCTGGGCATCCCCAGCGCACTTGGGGCGGAATATGCAAACACAACAGTTGATGGACCGAATGTGGATCAATGTCACACGCTCACCCCAGTCCAAAGATCTGGGCCCAAATCCATCGTTATTTTGCACTCCACACCACCCTGGGTTAGACAATGGCGATATGCAAATCAGCTCTGACCCTGTGCCCCATGGGAACAGTCCAGTCCGAACTACAAAACCCATGTCCTTCCCAGAACGGAATCAAGCATCCGAGGACCGGACTGGTTTCGAGGTAACACCTCTCATCCGCCCGGCTAGCTTGACTCCAGTGGTGTGGAGTGCCTGGGACCCACGTCTGGGCATCCCCAGCGCACTTGGGGCGGAATATGCAAACACAACAGGTGATGGACCGAATGTGGATCAATGTCACACACTCACCCCAGTCCAAAGATCTGGGCCCAAATCCATCGTTATTTTGCACTCCACACCACCCTGGGTTAGACAATGGCGATATGCAAATCAGCTCTGACCCTGTGCTCATGGGAACAGTCCAGTCCGAACTACAAAAGCCATGTCCTTCCCAGAACGGAATCAAGCATCCGAGGACCGGACCGGTTTCGAGGTAACACCTCTCATCAGCCCGGCTAGCTTGACTCCAGTGGACATTGATCTACATTCTGTCCATCAAATTGTTTTTTGTAATTTTCTGCAAGATTTAAATTAGCCATGCCTAAAGTTACTACAGATTGTTTCTTATATGATTTTAAGGAACCCTTTCGGAAAACAACTAGGTCCATTCCTATTGTGGATCACCTATGGAAAGAGGGCATAAAGGCTATTAAACACCCGGCGACAGTGGTCCCTGTGCTACCGTGTCTAGATAAAAAAATACAAGGCGACCGATGATGCTCCTGCGGCTTTAACAGGTCACCCAAGGCCAGACTCTGTGATCTCGCAGGCGGCACAGAGTAAATCACGTAACCCTTCTGCTCCACTAACAACTCCTCTGGACAAGGAAGGGCGGAGGTTGGATAACGTGGGAAAGAGATTCTCATTGATGGCAAGTTTGCTGGTGCAAGCGGCTAATGCCCTAGCGATCCTGGGTAGGTACTACCGCCAGCTCTGGTGCGATGTCGCCCCGTACCTTGACCAGCTGCCTCCGGAATCTACATCTGAGGCAAAGAAAATTTTACAGGAGGGAGAGGCGACGTCGATGGAAATCATCGACTGTGCAATGGATATTACAACAATGGCATTCCGTTCATTGGCTGGAGCGGCAGTACTCCGTCGCCAAGGATGGCTTAAGGCTACTTGGTTTCGGCCTGAGATCCAGAACAAGGTCATGGATCTCCCCTTTGATGGAGAGGCATTGTTCGGCAAACTCATTGACGACACCCTGCAAGAAATAAAGAAGGACACAGAGACTGCCAAGTCCTTGGGGACCCTTCAATACAGAAAGTCTCCTTTCAAGGGATCCAGAGAAAGGGGTGGTAATTACAGAGGATCCTTCCAACAGCAAAGCTATTCCACCACGGGCTCTGGTTCCCAGCAATACCGTCAGCCTTATCAACAGCGGCAGGGCTAGTCTACCAACTACTCCAGGCCTTACAATAAAGGAAAGCAAGCGCCAATAGCGGCCTCCTGGCTCTTCCTACTGGACCCTCCTTCAGGAAATCATCAGTTGAAGGCAGGGTCAACAAATACCTTCAAAAGTGGTCCAGGATAACATCGGACCGCTGGGTGCTCAACATCATTCGGAAAGGGCATACCTTGGAATTCACGCAAGTCCCTCCACCCAAGCCCCCGGCAGCCACTCCATTGAAACACCAGCGTCTCCTTCGGCTCGAAGTTCAACAGATGCTCCGGAAGGGAGCGATAGAGCTGGTTCCCTCAAACCAAAGGGGTCAAGGATTTTATTCCAGGTTCTTCCTGGTGAGGAAGACGCTAGAGAAGTGGCGCCCCATTTTAGACCTCAGGGGGCTAAACACCTATCTCATCTCTCTGTCCTTCCGGATGGTGTCTCTCCAGGACATCTTGAAGCTTATCAGCCGGGGGATTTCATGGCCAAGCTCGATCTCGAGGATGCCTATTTCCATGTTCCCATTCACCCAGCACACAGAAGGTTTTTGCGATTCACAGTAGCCAAGAGCCATTACCAGTTCAGGGTTTTACCCTTTGGACTCCGCTCAGCCCCAAGAATTTTCACAAAGGTGCTGGCGCCAGTAGCAGCTTTCCTGCGAAAAAACCATTTTCAGGTTTTCCCCTATCTGGACGACTGGTTACTGAAAGCTCCGTCCAGAGAAGCAGCGCTGAAGGCTGTTCAAGCTTGTACCAATTTATTTCAGAACTTGGGGCTCACTCTGAACAACGAGAAGTCTTTCCTGGTCCCGTCCAGAAGAGCTTGTTTCCTGGGAGCCATCTTGGATTCGTAGCGCTCAAGAGCCTTCCCTACTCCGGAAAGGAGGCAGAAATTACAAACCATGGCCCAAGACGTACAAACAAGAAAGTGTCTTTCAGTACGCCGCTACAAGTCTCTACTGGGAGTAATCTCGTCGTGTATCCCACTAATTCCCCATTGCAGACTAAAGATGCGTCCTTTGCAGGAGCAACTAGACAATCAGTGGAAACAGGTCCACGGTTCATTCGAGGACAGGGTGACGGTCACTCCAGAGATGAAGGAAGCGGCCTTATGGTGGACAGATCAAAACAACTTGTCCCAAGGTCTATCCTTCGCAAGCGACCCGTCTCCACAAGTGGTAACAACGGACGCGTCATTGGAGGGTTGGGGAGCAGTGATGCAAGACCTACATGTCAGCGGTCATTGGTCACCCCAGGAGAAACGCCTCCACATCAACCTGTAGGAACTCAGGGCGATACGACTAGCTCTACAAGCTTTTCTTCCTCGCCTGGAAGGTTCACAAGTGCTTATCAGGATGGACAACACCATGGCCATGCACTATGTGAACAAGGAAGGAGGAACCAGATCGCGCCCATTGTCACAAGAAGCTCAGCAGGTGTGGGAATGGGCGATCCTTCACAGGATGTCACTGAAGGCAGAACACTTGCCGGGCGTCCTAAACGAAAACGCCGACAGACTGAGCAGGTCATCCTCAGTCAGCCACGAATGGGAATTGAATCAGAGAGTCTTGGAGCAGGTCTTCAGCCTCTGGGGCAGACCGGACATCGATCTTTTTGCCACTCCGACCAACAAGAAATGCCGGTCTTACGCAAGCAGGCTTCCCCATCGAGATTCACTGGGAAATGCGCTTTCGATAGCTTGGTCGAGGACATTTGTCTACGCTTTTCCTCCCATTCCTCTGATACCACAACTGATCAGGAAAATCAAGGTGGAACCATGCAGGATGATCCTGATAGCCCCGGCTTGGCCGAGGCAGTTCTGGTACACGGAGCGCCATCTGTTGTCAATAGCTCCTCCCTTACCTTTGAGGATTCTGCCGGATCTTCTCACGATGTCCGGCGGACACCTGACTGCATGGCTCCTGAGCAGCGAGAGTTTATGAACCTGCCCTTGTCAAGAGAGATTAAGGAGGTTCTGTCCCAAGCAAGGGCTCCTTCAACGAACAGGACTTACCGCCTTAAGTGGAAAAAGATTTTGTTGGTGTAGGAAAGAAAGCATTGATCCTTTCAATTCCAAGCCTCATCAGATCCTACCTTACCTGCTGTCCTTGGCTAAGTCGGGACTAGCTCATTCATCAATTAAGGTCCATTTGGCTGCTTTGTCACGGTTCAGAAGGACAGGATCCGGTCCTTCCTTGTGATCTTCCAGGATAATCAAGCAATTTCTTAAGGGCTTGTTCAGGGTCTATCCCCCGCTGAAACTGCCCCCTCCTACATGGCATTTGAATCTGGTCCTTTCTCAACTCATGAAGGGTCCATTTGAACCAGTCCATCGTTCTGACATGAAATATCTTTCGTGGAAATTGGCTCTCCTTCTTGCTCTCACGTCGGCTAGGCGTGTTGGAGAATTACAGGCTTTGACCATCCAAGAGCCTTTTCTTCAATTCAAGAGAAACACTGTGATCGTGAGGACTAATCCTAGGTTCATGCCAAAGGTTCCCTCAGATTTCCACTTGAATGAACCGGTCATTCTGAAGGCGTTCTTCCCTCAACCTTCTACGCCAGCAGAAAAAGCATTGCATTCGTTGGATGTGCAGCGATGCTTCAAATTCTATTTGGAACGTACTAAAGGTTTTCGAAAATCTTCTCAACTATTTGTAGCCTTCGGGGGTCCTGGTAAGGGCCTTCCGCTATCCAATCAGGGTGTTTCGAGATGGATCACAAGTGCCATTCTACATTGTCACAAGGCTGCAGTAAAACCTCTGACTGGAAAGATCCGAGCACATTCCACAAGATATGTGGCTTCTTCAACAGCCCTCTTCGCAGGGGTGCAAATTGAGGATATTTGCAGAGCTGCTACCTGGAGCAGCGTTCACACCTTTACCAAGCATTACTGCTTGAAATCTCTGCAACAAGATGATGCAGCAGTAGGACAGGCTGTCCTGAGGAACCTCTTCCACTAAGGGTGAGCTTTCCTTTCTTTCCCACCTTCCGTCTTTCACATTTTGTATCTAATGTGATGTTGTATATTGCTATAATTTACGATGCAAAATGTGATTATCTTGCCAACTGCTTGCTACTCTGATACAAAGCATGGGAATCTATGAAAGTTCCAATACTGGGGTAAGAAAACAAGTTCCTTACCTGTAACTTTAGTTCCCCAGTATTGGTAACTTTCATAGATTCCCATGCGCCCACCCGCCTCCCCGGGGAAAGCTTAGCCTTCAACAGATATGGTGTCTAAGTACACAACGGCTACGAAAATCTGAGGCTCTGAGGTTCCTTCAGGAAGGTTCTAAGTGGTGAGGCACTTCTGATTGGCTGATGCCAAAGTTTGGTCTCTTTTATACAAAGAGGGTGATATGCTACAAAAGGGAATGAGGCCTAGGCCTTTTTCCGTTGTCTTTTGTACCTACAGCTATGGTATTTTTGTTACTGAGACTCCCATTCCGACGACGGGGAATGATACAAAGCATGGGAATCTATGAAAGTTACCAATACTGGGGAACTAAAGTTACAGGTAAGTAACTTGTTTTCTTCATCATATCAGAAATCTCTTTGCTTAACATTTGCTGTTCTTTTGTAACACTTCTCTTGGCAGGTGTACAAGCAGTAATGCACATAGAGCAAATCATGGGACCACATTGTATACAATACAGCATGTAAATAGTATCACCAGTAGTATACATAGAAAAGTCAGTAGTTTCCAGCCCCAAGTATCAGAGAGTGTCCACATCCAGTTTGAAAATGTCCATGTACCAGTCTCTGGGTGAATGCCTGCAGCAATCTTATTATGCAGTTTAGAGATTGCGTCATAAACTGAAGGCGAATGGTCTGGGATGAAGACACAACAGCTGCTACCAATCATGCGGCATGCACCACCACGATCAGCCAAGATCACATCGAGCACCATCTGATTTTGGAGTGCTAAAATTCTTGCAATTTGCAGTTCTTCTGTAATGTTCCCAAGTGCCATAGCTGTCTGATTGGTGACAGCTGTCACTACGCAAGTCAATTGTCTGATCTTTCTACTATTTAATGCAGCACCCACGAAGAAAAACAAACCCAAATTGAAATCAACATATTGTTGCAGGGCGGTGTCTGTCTGGTCAATCTCATAAGTACTTGTTGTCCGTTTATATCTATTCCTTGAAATATCATTATACAGTTTCAGGTCAAGATGATATGATGCAGGTGCTAAAAACAGGGGGTAACAAAAAGGATATGTAACATACCCCTGACCTTCCAATAGGTAATTGGTAATATCCTTTATTACCACACAAAATAGGTGTTGTAAGACGATGTAAAACTACTATTATTCATTCCCTCCCTATTCAATACAGTAATACATTTGCTTCGTCCTATGGGAATTCTCCCAACACTGCCAATACATAAATCTGCTATTGCTCTGGTAACAGAAATCACAAAGGATCCAAAGTTCTTCATAGTTTGTGAAGACATATGGTGTTGAAATATTGTCCGGTTGGTATTCATCCCATTCCCCTTTAGTCCCTTTGGCTTAAGGATAACCGTTTTCATCTTGGTAACATTCTTTATTCAACTGAAAAATGATTCCACCTACTGAAGGCTTTCCATAAGCAAACAAAAGGGCATACCAAGCTTGACATGAACCATTATGAGAAAACGGTAGAGGAATAAAAGGCGTTCCTCCTTTCTTCTGGTGCGCAGGTATCATCCCCCACACCCAACAATTGGTAGTATTTGTAGCATTATGGGTATGATGCAACATCTGAATGAATGTGTTATTCAGATAGGACTGTCTATGTTTCTGCTCATGATAAGGAAGTGTATAATAGTAGTGCTACAGTGGAGCTGGAGTAGTTGCAACAAAAAGCTGTTGAGCAGGAACGGCTTTCTCAATGAACCAAGTGGTTCTCTTCCAGGGGATCCTCATCAATAGTCATAAGCATTAGAATATTCCCGCCCATGCGCGGGAACCCGGAAACACTATATCATATGTGCCCCACATATATATATATATATATATATACTTTTATATATATATATATATATTACCTACTGGCGGTCGCCAGTAGGTAGCTATAGTTAGGATCTACTTTCCATAGGAATCCGCAACATTCTTTTGGGAATAACTTTGGCGCTGGTGGACGAATCTTCGCGAATTTCTCAAAGTAGGTGGCCCGCTCCGCTCCTTCCCTGAAAATATGGGGGGGATTCGTCAAGCGGGGGCCGAGATAAAAGGGGGGTCCCAAAACGTGTTTTCTCCATGTTAATTTCCATAGGGCGGTCGAACTGACTTTTAGCCCGAACAGCTGAATGGATTTCCACCAAACTTGGCAAAATTGTAGGGACTGGTAGCCCGATGTGCCTTTGCTATGTCTCAAGATATATGCTCCAGTGGTTTTTACGAAAATTAACTTTGAAAAAATATATATTGGGCTATATATAGAGCCCAAATGTAGCCCAATGTAGCCCAAAGATGGCCACCAGAGACAAAAAAAACAAATGTAGCCCAAATATCAGCCAGAGCCCAACTAGCCCAATGACAGAATGTCCCAGAGTGTTTTAAAGAACAACTAGAGCGCTAACAGTCTTACTTATAAAGTGAGACTTATAGTTAGGAATTAGCATTTAAAAAACCTTTTAAATTCACTGAAAAAAACATAGGTTTCACACCAGTTATAGTTAGGAATTATCATTTTAAAAACCTTTTAAATTCACTGAAAAAACCATAGGTTTCACACCAGTTATAGTTACCTGGAAATTTTACTGACATAAAACCATTGAAATTCCCACGTTATAGTTAGTTGGACTCACTATAACTTGCGCGCCTGCAATGCACTGCTGATGACGTCGCATATTACATCACTCATGACATGGTCAGTGACATCACTGATGACACCATCCTTGTGAGAAAGTGATAGATATCCTTTCAGTGTAATGTAACCCTTGAAACACATATTCAAAAATAGAAACTAACATTTTCAAAAAAATGGAGATACCCATACCAGTTACAACAACCAATGCAGTAATTCCACCATCTATATACACATCCACTCATTCACCAACAGTTGTATATAGTCACTCATACATATACTCACTCATCATATGTAGTGATACACCTATACATCCTGTTACACACCGACAGTCATCCAAAAGTTACTCACACATGCAAATAAACTATTGAACATCCATTTATTTGCATATACAACTATACACACACTACCACCTTACTTCTAAGGAAACTTACACATACTTACTTAAACAATCACTTATAGAAGCGCATACTTAAACAGGAACTCTTACAATCTCTCACTCTCTCATATACTCACTTATATACATCAATACTCACATATACTAGATTAAAACATATCTTGTTACTGATAAAGACACTAGTGAGACAGTCATTCACTCACTAACACACACATATACACACACTCATCCACCCATACAGTCCTGCACATATGCTGTCTTCAAAACACACACAAACAGTGAGTCAGTCACCAACCCATGCAGCCACTTATACACAAAGTGAAACACTGATACATATATTACAATATTTAAAAGTTACTCGCTAATATATGTATTCACTATGATACACTTAATAAGGCAGTTAACCAATCAATTCTTTTTTTAAAAAAACATCCATTTGCACACTTATTTAACCATTTATTCTTCCATCGTCCTTTACAAATACATATATAAAACATATTTATTTTTCAGAAAGACACACATTTACTGGATGGTGTCATCAGTGATGTCATGAGTGATGTCACTGACCATGTCATGAGTGATGTAATATGTGACGTCATCAGCAGTGCATTGCAGGCGTGCAAGTTATAGTGAGTCCAACTAACTATAACTTGGGAATTTCAATGGTTTTATGTCAGTAAAATTTCCAGGTAACTATAACTGGTGTGAAACCTATGGTTCTCCAGTATTAGGGGTGTCTTTCATAGATTCACATGCTTGAATATTCCCCGTCGTCGAAGTGGGAGTCCCACGGTAAATAAAATAGCAATAATGCTAATAAATATATATATATATAAAAATATAAAGTATCATATAAGTAGTAAAACAGATAAAATATGTACTGAAAAACCTTTACAAAGGTTACTACATAGGAATGCATTAGAGAGAAAAAACTCATTTGCAACATATCAGTGTCATTATGTTAGTCCAAACTGCAGCCAATCAGGCTCAAGCACCCTCTAGAACCTTCTCCTCAGAAGCTCAAGCCCTCAGATTTTCTACCGCACGTCGTGTGAAGGGAGTCTCCCTGAGCTCTGCTCAGTTCTTTTCCACTTATCTACTCTTCTCAGTTTTCACAAGATGTCAAGTAAGAAGTCTTTATTTAGACCTTTATTTGAGAAGGACCCTCATGACAAGTGTATTTACTGCCTGTATCCTGATCACAAAGTGGTTGATTGTAGGTTCTGTAGAACTTTCAATCCTAAAACCCTTAAGGACAGAGAGGGTCGCCTTCTATTATGGCTTAAACGCCTTCAAGATAAGGACACGGTTATTTCTGACGCAGAAAGCCTTCAGTCAGCTCCTTCTTCTGTGGCTTCTAAGCGTGGCAGTGTTCAGGAGTTACCATCTCCTTTCCTAAAGAAAAGAAAGCTGGCTTTGACTGTGGCTGCAGTGCCACCTACTACTTCTGTGCCTGTTATAACTACGCCCACGAGACCTGGCTCTCAGGCGTCTTTTCCAGCTTCTATTAAAGTGGTTACACTTTTAACAGTGCGGTCGTCGACGGGCTCGTCGACGACCACTCCGACGACGAGATTGGCTGCTGTGGCTTCGTCTACGACTACAGTCACGACGACGTCGGCGTCGTCATCGTCGACGAGAGTCTCTACGACGGCTCTCACGTCGACGAAAGCCTCTGTTTCTTCAATCCCGTCGACGATCCCTATCATATCGTCGACGAAGAAGCCATCGTCGACGAAGAAACCATCGTCGTCGATTCCATCGTCGACGAAGACCTCGTCGACGGCTAAGCTCCCGTCGACGACGAAGCTCCCGTCGACGACGAGGATTCCGTCGACGGCGAAGATTCCGTCGACGAAAAATCCGTTGACGAAGGCGCCGTCGACGAAGGCGCCGTCGATGTCTAAGATGCCGCCTACAACACAATCACCGTCGACGGCCCAGTCTACGTCTACTACATCGTCGACGACAACATCGTCGACGGGCTCGTCGATGAGCACATCTGCGACAGTAGTGCCTAAGCCTTCTAGGTCTACGGAGACGCCTACAGACTCACCGTCTATGGCGACTGCTTCCAAATCGTCATCGTCTACGCAGGGCTCTGCGTTGACAGCAACTTCCAGTTCTTCATCCTACGCCAACATGCCTTTAGTGCCCTTGGACACTTCAGTTTCTGCTGTACAGTCCTCATTCAATGAGGAGGAAGATTCCGCTTTCCACTTTCAATCCCCTGCTCTACAACCGCCACTTCAGTTGTTCGTGTCAGACCATGAGACTGAGTCAGTTCCGGATGACACTGTTTATGGGGATGCCCGGAGTCCATCAGATTTGATAATTAAATGCCAGGACACTACTTCTGAAGAAGAAGAAGATGATGAGCAGGTAGATCAGAACGAAGACCAATGCGTGCAAATTCCAATGACGTCTATTCCAATGACGCTTTTCTCTAACCTCCAACACATGTTGGACGATTACAATAGACGCTTTCCACCTACCCCCCCAGGGTACTCCGGTTCATGAATCTGCTGATGTAGCAGTTTCGCATCAACCTCTACGAACACCGCCTAGACAGTCTGCTCCGTCAGTACATTTGAGTGCCCCTCTATCTCCTAATCCACATATGGACACTGACTCAGAGCCGGAGAGAGAGGAAGGAGAGGTTTATCAGGATTCAGATGGTGAGCAGGATCCTAATATGGCGGAATTTGATAACTATCGAGTTCAAACACCCTCGCCACAACAGGGCACTTCAAGTGATTCACCTCCTGTGGACATCGCTAGTTTTCATAAGCTTATGGACAAAGCGGCAGACCGCTTCAAGTTGTCAAGGGTCCAGCGAGACGAAGAATGTTTTCTGTATGATTTTAAAAATCAGCCTTATAAGCAGGTGCATACCATACCAATTATAGAATTTATTTGGAAGGAAGGGCAAAAGATTATGAAGGCTCCTAACTCCTTGCCGGCCCAAATACCTAGATTGGAGAAAAAGTACAAGGCTCCAACAGGCTCGCCTGCTTGTCTGCTCTCTCATCCAAAGCCAGACTCTGTGGTGACTCAGGCAGCACAACGTCGTGCACGCAATCCTGCAGCGCCTGTCACTTCCCCTCCCGATAGAGAGGGTCGACGATTGGATGCAATCGGAAAGAAGTTTTCGTCCATGGCTTCAACCTCAGCCCGTGCTGCGAATGCTCTCGCAATTTTGGGTCATTTCGACCGACAAATGTGGTCAGACATGTCCATCTTACTTGCGCAGCTTCCAGAGTCATCCAAAGCGGAAGCGCTCCAGGTCCTTCAGGATGGTCAAAGAGCTTCGGAGGAGATTATAGACTGTGCTGTGGATGTGGCGAATACTGCATTCCGTATCCTTGCCAGTGCTGCGGCGCTCCGACGCCAGGGATGGTTAAAATCTACATCTTTCAGGCAAGAGGTCCAGTCAATAATAATTGACATGCCGTATGATGGCGAATCTTTGTTCGGTTCCGAAATCGATGCTTCTTTGGAAACCATAAAGAAGGATACCGACACGGCAAAGTCGCTTGGATCCTTACAATTTAAGAAACAGCCCTTTCGTGCAGCACGGGGACGGGGCACCTCGTCCAATTTTTCCCGAGGAGGACAGTCACAGTACCGCCAGTACAATCAGGGAAACCAACGGTACTCAAATCAGCAATCTTCTCGTCAACAACAATCCAGACCCTATAGAGGAAAGTCCAATTATAGAGGTGCCAACAACGCCAACAAACGACAATGACTTGCCAGTTCAGCAGGATGTTGGAGGTCGAATCTCGCAGTTCTACTCTCAGTGGTCTCAAATAACATCAGACCAATGGGTGTTGGACATTGTGCGCAAAGGTCACGCCTTGGAATTCACAGAGTTTCCTCCTCCATCTCCGCCTTCGGGTCCGCCACCTCCCCATCTAGAAGAACTGCAACATCAAGTTCTACTATTATTAACAAAGGGTGCAGTCGAAGTGGTTCCTGTATCTCAGCGGGGGAAAGGCTTCTATTCGAGGTTCTTCCTCATTCTGAAGAAGATGGGGGAGTGGCGTCCCATTATGGATTTGAGGTATCTCAATCTCTTCCTGAAACAACAGTCCTTCCGCATGTTAACGTTGTCAGAAGTCTTGCGGTTTCTCTGCAGCGGCGATTTTTTAACGACAATAGACCTGCAAGACGCCTATTTTCATGTACCAATCATTCCTCAACATCGGAAGTACTTGAGGTTCAAAGTGGGACACAATCACTATCAGTTCAAAGTCCTACCTTTTGGCCTCAGATCAGCTCCTCGTGTGTTCACGAAGGTTCTGGCCCCGGTCATGGCTTATCTGCTTCTTCAGGGAGTCCAAATATTTCCTTACCTGGACGATTGTCTTTTAAAATCCCAATCCGCAAGCCAGCTGCATCACGACACACGTTTGTGCCTAACCCTATTCAATTCTCTAGGGTTGACCATCAATGTAAAGAAGTCACATTTCACACCTCTGCGAAGCAGGACATTCCTCGGGGCTGTTATAGACACGGACGTGTCAAAAGCGTTCATCTCCACCGAGCGGAGACAGAAGATAGTTCATCTGGTCTCCACCATCAGATCAAAAAAGTCAGTTTCAGTGCGAATGTTAAAATCATTTCTGGGGATGGCATCATCTTGTATCGCACTGATCCCGAATTGCAGGTTACGTACCCGTCCTATTCAGGAGGAATTGGACCTACAATGGCGACAGGTGTCGGGGTCGTTCAACGACCAAGTGACAGTCACAGCTTGCATGAAGACCAGTCTGCTCTGGTGGGAGCAACAAACCAATCTGAGCCAAGGGGTCTCCTTCCTTACCCAGCCTCCAGATCTGACATTGACCACGGATGCGTCCATGGACGGATGGGGAGCCCATCTCCTGGACCTTTCCATCAAAGGAAAGTGGACAGCGACTCAGAAAACCTGGCATATCAACAGGCTAGAATTGCTGGCAATCTTCCTAGCGCTAAAGGCTTTCTTACCAGTGGTGCATGGAGAATCGGTGCTGGTTCAAACAGACAACACCACCAGCATGCACTACATGAACAAACAGGGAGGCACAAAATCTCAGCCCCTGTCTTGTCTTGCCCAAAAGATTTGGGAATGGGCACTTCGTCACCACATTTCTTTGACAGCAGTCCATCTGCCGGGAGCGTCAAACATACTGGCAGATTCCCTAAGCAGGTCTGCGTCATCCACTCACGAATGGGAGTTACACCAGCCGACTCTGGACCTCGTGTTCCACCAATGGGGTCATCCCAAGATGAACCTCTTTGCAACTCCAGTGAATCGGAAGTGCCAGACTTTGGCCAGTTGGCATCCACATCCGGAATCCAGCGGCAATGCCCTACTCATGGATTGGACCGGCCTATTTGCCTATGCGTTTCCACCACTCCCATTGGTGCCAAGAACGTTGTGGAAGATGCGCAGGCAACCCTGCCGCTTGATTTTAATCGCCCCACGTTGGCCCAGACAGGCGTGGTTTTCAGAACTCCTTCTAATTTCCCAATGCAAACCCATTCGTCTCCATCCACGTCCGGACCTTCTGACAATGGACGGCGGACAAGTTTGTCACCCAGACCCGTCAACGCTTCAATTGTGGGCATGGAACCTGAATTCATTGAATTTGCCTCTTTCAGTATACCTCAAGACTGTAGAGACCATCAAAACATATAGGTTAAAGTGGAAACGTTTCTGTCATTGGTGCGCAGCATCCAACGTGCACCCTATCAGTTCCACTCCAGACCAACTGTTACCGTTCTTTTTAAGTCTTGCTCAGTCTGGTCTTTCACATGCAACATTGAGAGTCTTTTTGGCGGCCATCTCACGCTACCGTCATGATGGCTCTACGTCTCTCTGTTCATCCAGAATCATCCGACAGTTCTTTAAAGGACTTTTCAGGAAGTTCCCTCCGTTAAGGCGCCCTCCTCCAGCGTGGCACCTCAACGTGGTGTTATCACAACTTATGAAACCTCCATTTGAGCCAATTCATCGTTCACACCTCAAGTTTCTAACCTGGAAAGTGGCTTTGCTTTTGGCTTTGACTTCGTCTCGTCGTGTAAGTGACTTGCACGCTTTCACCATCAAACCTCCATATTTGCAGTTCAAACCAGATGGAGTGTCACTTCGTACCAATCCTTCTTTTCTTCCAAAAGTACCTACTGACTTCCATTTGAACGAGCCAGTTTTCCTAAAGACTTTTTTCCCGGATCCTAAATCCCCTGCGGAACAGCGACTACATTCTTTGGACATCAAACGTTGTCTAAAATTCTACATTTCTAGAACAGCCCCTTTCCGTAAATCCAATCAGCTATTTATAGCATATGGACTACTGCGCAAAGGACACTCAGTGACTAAACAGACAATAACACGATGGCTCTCTTCAGCCATATCGTTTTGCCATCAGCAGACTGGCAGGCCTTTACCTACTCCAGTGAGAGCACATTCTACGAGAGCGATGGCGTCGTCCATCGCATTGTTTGCCGGAGTGCCTCTACACCAGATTTGTCGTGCAGCGACATGGTCCAGCAGGCACACCTTTACCAGACATTATTGTTTGGAAGCTGTCAACGAAGCGGATACCGCAGTGGGGCAAGCAGTGCTTCATCATCTTTTCAAATAAGGTGAGCCTCTTTCCCTCCTCCATTCTTGAGATTGCCTTGCTTTTATGCTATATATTGTTCTTCAATTGTTTGGAAATATTGCAATCTCAGCTCTAGGAGGTTACTGCTATCTATTCTATTCAAGCATGTGAATCTATGAAAGACACCCCTAATACTGGAGAAGAACAATTGTTACTTACCTGTAAACAGGTGGTTCTCCAGTATTGGTGTCTTTCATAGATTCACATGCGACCCACCCATCCTCCCCTCAGAGGCTCTTTTCTCCTCATGCGCTATTATTACTAGTGCTACGAAAATCTGAGGGCTTGAGCTTCTGAGGAGAAGGTTCTAGAGGGTGCTTGAGCCTGATTGGCTGCAGTTTGGACTAACATAATGACACTGATATGTTGCAAATGAGTTTTTTCTCTCTAATGCATTCCTATGTAGTAACCTTTGTAAAGGTTTTTCAGTACATATTTTATCTGTTTTACTACTTATATGATACTTTATATTTTTATATATATATATATATTTATTAGCATTATTGCTATTTTATTTACCGTGTGTAGGAGAGTAGGGTCTGCAATCCTATGATCACCCAGATTTTTTGCTTTTGTTTCACTGGTTTACGACTTTCTCTGGCTGTGGGCCTGCCAATCAGACCCACAGCCTGGCTGTTCTCTCTCTAAATTACCACATGTACCCTAGGTGCATTTACCAATTGGTACTGGGCCACCTTATCAGACCCTGTAACTCAGGGCATAGGTGTACCCAGGGCTGCCAGGGGCTGCAGCATGTATTATGCCACCCCTGGCTGGCCTCCTAAATTTGACACAACTGGCTGCATGACAGCTGGGGCAAAGTCGTGTAATCACCCTTTGCTGTAGATATAGTATACCTATATCTAACCCTAAAATGGACACACAGATTCCTATCAGTCACTCCTATGGCAGGCCTTAACAATCCTGAAGGCAGAGTGCTTGGAATCGTGTGAGATGGTGCTCTGGCATGAGCTGAGCCTGTCTGCAGCTTGCGGAATCAAGTCCTAATAGCTGTTCCATGATATTGCATACCATATACTCTTAAGTGCATTATAATCCTCGCGGTTAAATGCTATCTTTGGTATTGCTTTATCAAAACATGTCGAGTAAGGTGTCATACGAATTGGAATACTAACCCCTCGCCAATTCTGGCGACGGGGTTAGCATTCCACCCTTCTAGAGGGACACGACATGTATGTAACTGTGAACCCCGGTTAAAGTTAAGCGAAGCCTCAGCTCCACAAAATGGATGCTGCCACCACAGACACGAGTCTGACCCCCTGCAGCTGGGAGTCCTTCCAGCGAGGGGAGCCTGGACAAAGGGTTTCCTGTCAGGGGCGGTGCAAGCACCGTCCCAGACATGGTTTTGTGTATCCTGGGTAGGCAGGGCTTTTCAGGAAGGTGACTGCTGAGTGGCACCCCGGTGCTCACTACGCATAGGCCAGTCTGAACCAGTTCCAGGGGCACACCAGCCCCTGGCCTGGGGAAGTCCGGCATGGCAGAGGGGTGTAACCACCCCCCTCCTAGTCCCACCCATAGGCAGGACCTAGTCACCGGGTCAGCCCCCTTTTTTAGTATAAAGATGGGAGCGGGCCCCCTGTTCAAATTAGATCATCTTTGGAATCAAGACACGACTTTCTTCGAAAGGACTTCAAGATTTCCTTCTTCAAGATTCTCCCTTGTGGCTAAGGAGTAGTCACCCTGCATCCGCAGGCACCATCCTAAGAACACTGCGGTCTGCTGCAAGTCCTTCTTCACGAATCCGACGACCCAGCTCGACGAGACCCGGCTTCCCTGGCACCTCTGACCTCTACTCACCTCTACAGCAAAGCTGAGAACCGTGAGTGCGACGAGACCTCGAGGGACCGACGATCGCCAAGACTGCACGACTTCTTTGTAACAAGCCCACCGAGTCTTCCACTGGTGAGTGCTTTGGGGTCCGAGAAGCCCCAACCCTGAGCAGCTCCAGCACCGAAGATCAGCCCCCCAGCATCTCCACGATCTGCGTGGGGCCCTTCTGCTTTTGCGTGCTCACCGCGCTGTGTGGCTACTAGCCGGCTGGCTTGTGGCCTTCTTCACGACGCCCGACGACATCACTGCTGCTGGTCTGGTTGCTCCAGACTGGCCCTTGCTTCCTTCTTCAAGAGAGGCACCCCGGACCCTCCTGGTCCACTCCAGACGCCATTTTAGGTCCACCGCGTGGGCTTGAATTTGCCAAGGCTTTGTTGCCCAATCCTGGGTCCAGCGACGCCGACAGCTTCAATCTTCGTGGGACAGCTCGTTCCTCCATCCTGGTCGCCGACAACGCCTCCTGGTCCGTGAGATCTTAGAGCACAGCGTCACCCACTCACCTAGTCGAGGTGGCTACCATCCGGTGCCCTCCTGGTGCCCACTGACTACTGGCTAGTAGTCTCGAACTTGGTCCCCTCTGCTTTCAGGTATCATCTTCCATCGATCCAGGCTTGGATCCACCGAACTTTCTTCACTGGTCGCCTGCCAGCAACTTCTTTCTTCCAGGCTCCTGGTCCGGCAACGAGGATTCCCGACGTCTTTTGAGTCCTATGCAGCTGCAGCCCCTGGGCTAGGTAACTTCGGCATTTCGGTGCCCCAGCATAGCCTCACTATCCAAGGGTCAGGATCCACTTTCGTTTTCTCCCTACCAGGTCGGGTTCGCCCGAGAACACTAACTTTGCAATTTCTAGCTACCATAGACTTTGTCCCGCATCTCGCGTGAGAGTGCACACACTGCACCCGAGTCCCCTGGGTCTCCTAGAAGTAATCTAACGATTCTATAGTCAAGTCCTAGCGATTCCAAAGCCTATTAGTACTGTACTTACCTGCTAGCAATTTCGCATTCCACTTTCAGAGTATATGGTTTTCCGTGCCCCTCGGGCATTTGTATATACTGTGCTAACTTAAGTATTTTTGTAAGAGTTTTGGTTTGTGCTTAGTACCCTGTCCTCATAAAGAGTACAGGGCTGTTGTGATTCTTAATAAATAACTGTTTATTTTCATAACACTTGTGTGGTGTCCTTTCACTGGGTATTCAAGGGGTATATGTGTGGTATAACAGCTGGCTTAACACGCCCTCTCGAGTTTTTAGCCTTAGACTGCTCGTATCCACGCTACTAGGATAGCTGGTCTATAAGGTTGACTTACAACCAATCATCAATAAGGGTTGCTGGACTGATACATAGTGTTCACTAGAATAGTGAGCACTGCATATCAGGCCACCTTCTCACACCGTGGGACTCCCACTTCGACGACGGGGAATATTCAAGCATGTGAATCTATGAAAGACACCAATACTGGAGAACCACCTGTTTACAGGTAAGTAACAATTGTTCTTTTTTCAGTGAATATATATATAAAACATTATATATATATATATATATATATATATATATATATATATATACATATATAAAAACATGCAATAGCAGCCAAATAACATCAGGGCTGAAATATGCTCTGAAGAATTTCCACCATACATGAATAATAAGCATTAGAAACATGAGAAACAACACCAAAGATTGTTTAGAAACTGTTTTGATGCTCAGAAAGCAGCAGAAATTCTCATAACTCACTGAAAGCATAGAAAGCTCCCAGGCTGCATTGCAAACACACAGTCTAAAAAGACTGAAAAGCTAACCTGTAGCTGCATAGCAATAAACTGACACCGTGCTTTTAAGGCACCCATGACCCTCAGTATCCCATCATGCCTCAGGGGTGACAGTTAGGTCAGTTCTTTCCGGCTCCTTCAGGAAGGATCCTGGTTACAGAGCTCCACTAATTTCTGTTTTCGGACAGAAAATTACTTCACTTTTAACAACTTTTTGACTTACTTTGACATTTTACACCTAGTCAAGTAAGAAACTGTCTTTTTCAGTCAGTTTAGTGAGCATTTTCAACTGAGAAGGCCTTCACTTTTTGACAAATATCCTTCTTGTGGCAACAAGAAGGCAAAATCTGACAACCACGACGTTTGTATCCTGTGTCTGCCTGAGGAACATGATCCAGGCACCTGTCCTCATTGTGAGCACCTGTCAGGAAGAACTCTCAAATACAGGGAGAGGATTCACATTTATGGCCTGGCTCACAGGTCATCCAGAGGAAGGTCTCGGGTGAAGAAGGGCTCCAAGAAGACTAAAACATCTTCAAAAGAGAAGTCTTCACACCCTTCAGCTTCGGGCTCGGCACTGAGGAAAGAACCACCGGTGGGTCATTTATCTTCAAAACTACCGTCGACGGCGTGTTAGCCGTCGAAGAGAAGACCAGGTACGTAGACGACGTCGAAGAATCCAGTTCCGTTGTCGAAATTCCCCCCGCCATCGTCAACCAGGCGGCGAATGGCGTCGAGGGAGTGCACTCCTCCACCGTCGTCAACCGGGCGACGTCCGCCGTCGAGGAATGTGACTCCGCCACCGTCAACCAGGCGACGGTCGGCGTCGAGATCTAGGACCCCTCCGCCGTCGCCAACCCGGCGACGATCGGCGTCGAGGGAGGTCGTTCCTCCGCCGTCGTCATTCAGGCGACGACCGGCGTCGAGAAGTGTGACCCCTCCGCTGTCGTCTAAGAAACGGCGTTCGGCGTCGAGGACCAAGACCCCTCCGCCGTCGACAGCTAAACATCGATCGGCGTCGAGGAGGCAGTCTCCGTTGACGTCTCGTCAACGCTCTGCGTCGAGGGTGACCAATACCCCTCCGCCGTCGTCGCTCAGGCATTCGGCGTCGAGAGAGAGGACTCAGTCGACGGCTGGTCATCGCCGTTCGGTGTCGAGGGAGGCTCCGCCGTCGGCTGTTCATCGCCGCTCGGCGTCGAGAGATCGTAGATCCTCGCATCGATCGCTGTCAAAGCATTCAACGTGGAAATTGTTGCTCCCGCCGACTCCCAAGAAGCATTCGGCGTCAAGAGAGGCATTTGACGCCGGAACGCTCGACGTCAAGACATTCAGAATGAGCTTGATCATCGTCGAGGAACACTGTAATCATTTGATATTTGATATTTATTGAAATTTATATAGCGCAACTATCGCTCCGGAAGGAGCATCTTGGCGCTGAGCAAAACAGAGAAACCCGCATGGCGAGGCGTAGATCAGATGGCTGCGAGGACCGATGAATTAGGCTGAGAGAAAATCCAGGTCTTCAAGAGTTTCCTGAAAAGGCTTTCAGTAGGAGCGAGTCTAAGGTCGAGGGGGAGACCGTTCCATGCCCTAGCCGCCAAGAATGAGAAGGTTTTACCCCCTCTCGTTTTTAGCTTTATTCGAGGGACAGAAACCAAATTGGCTCCTGATGACCTCAAGCAGCGAGATGGAATATAGCGCGAAAAGCGCTTGGTCAGATAGGAAGGGCCAGTGTTCCTGGTGGCTTTGAAGACCGTGACAAGAAGCTTGAAAAGAATTCTTTTGTGGAGGGGCAGCCAGTGGAGAGTGTTGAGGGCTGCAGAGGCCAAGGACCTTCTTGGAAGTTTAAGTACAAGCCTGGCCGCTGCGTGTTGGACACTCTGCAGTTTCTTAAGGGAAGACTTTTTTATTCCTGCCAAAAGGCCATTACAATAATCCAGCCGGGATAGGATCAAGGCCACCGCGACTGATTTCCTGGCTGAAATAGGAAGGAAGTCAAAAAATTTCTTCAGTTGTCTGATGAGGCTGAAGCAGCACCCAGCAGTAATGCGCACATGGTCGTCAAAACTGAGGGACGAGTCGAATTGGACACCGAGATTGCGGGCCGAGGAGACCGCACTAGGCGGTGCTTCAGAGTTTTGGGGCCACCAATCTTTTGGGGAAAAAAGAATGTCTTTGCCCAAAGGTATTATTTCAGTTTTGGCGCTATTGCACTTAAGGTGGTTATGGTTAAGCCAAGAAAAGACTTGGGAGAGACAATTCTGGAATCTGAGGGCAGCGTCGGGGTGCTTTTTATCTATGGTGACGACAAGCTGAGTGTCGTCAGCATAGGAAGTTACAAGGGTTCCGTGGGATTCAATCAGTGAGAGGAGGGGGGCCATGTATATATTAAAAAAAAGAGGGCTGAGGATGGACCCCTGGGGCACTCCAGATGTTGTGGGTCTCTCGCCGGAGAGGAATGGACCTAGGGAAACAGTTTGTGATCTATTGGATAGGAACGATGTAATCCATATCAAAGCAGTACCCGACACACCAATCTCGCGCATTCTGTTGATGAGGATGGCATGGGAGATGGTGTCGAATGCTGCCGTTAAGTCGAGCAGGATGAGTACAGCTTGTTTTCCCTCATCCTGCAAGAACTTAATGGTATCCGATAGCTCAATCAAGGCGGTTTCCCTGGAGTGGCCCGGGCGGAAACCTGATTGCTGTGGGTGTAGAATGTGATTACTTTCCACAAAGACTTTTAATTCCTCGTGGACTAACTGCTCAGTGATTTTGCCAAGTGCCGGGAGAAGGGAGATTGGGCGCATGTTTGAAAGGTCTGTCGGGGATTTGTTCTGTTTTTTCATTAAAGGCTTGACTATGGCCTTCTTCCATTCAGCGGGGACAGTGCCTGAATTGAGAGATTCGTTGACAATGGCATTGATTGAGGGGTTAACAGCCTCAATGAGATGGTGGAGAATGATCGGAGGGCAGGAGTCCGTGGGGGCTCCCGATCTGCAGGTCATAATGGCCTTCTGTGTTTGTGGCAGAGAAACTGTAGTGAAATTACACAAGGAGGATGGAATGGTCTCGGCATCTTGTGTATGGATTATTGGGGGGGGGAAATCCTTATGGATGTTATTGATTTTCTCAATGAAAAAGTCCGCAATTTGGTCACAGAGGGTTTGAGATGGGGGGATTTCTAGTGCAAGGGCCTTGGGGTGGGTGAAAGATTTAACTATATTAAAGATAGTGTGTTGTTTCTGATTAGCTTCCTCTATAGCTGTGGTAAAAAATACCTTTTTGGCTTTTTTATATTGTAGAGGTATTGTTTCCTCTGCAGGGTGTATTAGGATCTAGCAGTAGGATCGTACGTTTTCCTCCACTCTCTTTCTAGGATCCTGCACTTAAGATGACATTCGGAGAGGGCCTGGGTGTACCAAGGGGCATTGGGCTTACTTTTGCGGGGAACTGATTTTTGATTAGTTGGATTGGAATAGACAGAAACCACACTGTCAATCCATGAGTGGAAGTTTTTAGAATCTTGGGATACGTCTTGGTTCCGGAGTCAACTTCTCGCCATTCCATGACAGTCTTCTGGATCCTCGACAGCATCTTCAAGATCCAGAAGCCCTGTCCGCAGATCTCCTGTGCGGCAGCCAGATCCCTCGGCTGCGGAGGTCAGACTTTCACCTAGATGGTACAGGTCATTGGATCATTGGCGAGAGTCAGGGGCTACCAGACGACTGCAAGAGTATGTCAGTCCTCAGCACAGATCTCCTCTCCAGAGGCTGGTGGAGGAAGTAGACAGACTCAGTCCTCCCAGGCGCCAGGCAAGTAAGTCGCCTGTGAGAAGGCCAACCAGATCTCCCAGAAGAGAAGATCTGGTTAGATCTCATTCTCCCAGAAGAGAGGATGCGGTTAGATCTCATTCTCCCAGAAGAGAGGATCCGGTCAGGTTGCGTTCACCCAGAAGGAGATATCCGGTCAGATCTCGCTCTCCTAGAAGGGAAGAACACCCAAGAAGATCACGGGAGAGGAGGCACGGTGCGCACCGTAGACGTCGAAGAACTCCGTCTACTTCATCTACCTCTTCTACCAGGTCTTCCAAGAGGAATTACTCTCCTACTCTAATGGATAGTCCTGTTTCTAGATCCTCTCCAGTGGATGACATAGGCACTTACCTAGATGTCCTGCAAAGAGGAGCACAGAAACGGAACATTGAGATGTCTGTCCCCCAGGTGGCTACAACAGTAATTTTTGAAACTTTGCACAAAAAATCTGTCTCTCGCCCGCTGCTGCCTTTGGTCCCGGGGATTATGGATCCGGTCAAGGACGTTTTCCTTACCCCAGCAAACATCAGAGCGGTGCCGGCCCGCATACAGAAGTACAAACCAGCTTCATCTGACCCAGTTTTTGTACAATCTGACCCTCCAGCGGACTCTGTGATAGTGGCAGCGGCAAAGAAGACTCATGCAGTTTCTGCTTCCTCTTCAGCACCACCAGATAAGGACTCGTGGGGTCGCAAAGTGTGCAATTCAGCTGCCTCCACACTGAAGGTCTCGAGTGCGGCCGCTCTGTTAGGTAGATACGATAGAGCCTTATGGGACTCAATGGAAAGGTTTAAGTCAAAGCTTCCAAAAGAAGACCAGAAGGACTATGAAGAAACTATGACAGAAGGATGTCTGGTGGCGAACCAGTTGATAAGCACTGCAGCGGACGGTGCAGTTCTTGCGGCACACTCCTACTCACATGGGGTTTGTGCCAGGAGGTCAGCTTGGTTGCGTCTCACAGGTTTGAAGCCGGATGCTCAACATCGCATCCTAAACCTTCCTTTTTCGGGGTCCTCTCTCTACGGAAAACATGCTGACGAAGAGATGACTCGTATGAAGACAGAGCTGGATACAGTAAAGGTGGTGGGTTTGGAAAAGAAAAAAGAGTTCAAACGCCGTTTCAAGACCAGCAAGGGAAGAGGGGCCCAACAGAGGGTTCAAACCCCTCAGTGGTCCCAAAATAAGAACCAGGGGAAATCCCATTTTCGAGGAAAATCCAACAGAGGTAGAGGAGGTCACCAGCAGTCCTCTACCACAACGAGAGGAGGAAAGGCCTGAGCAGTGGCTTCCTCTGGCGCCGTTGCCCACTCCAGTGGGAGGAAGTGCTTCACAACACCTGGCAGAGTGGGTCAGCATCACAAAAGATCGATGGGTGCTGAATATACTGCGCAATGGATACATGCTACGTTTCCGTGCCCTTCCAAGGAGCATTCCTCCATAGAGCTCTTGCCCTCACCAACTAAGCTTGCTCAGGAGAGAGGTGACAATCCTGCTACAAAAAAGAGCTATAGAGGAAGTTCCCCCCTCTCAAAGGGGAAAGGGGGTTTACTCCAGATACTTTCTTGTCCCCAAAAAAGTTCAGGCTCATACTCGATCTTAGTCTCTCTTGAACAAGGTCATCGTCAAAGAAAAGTTCCGCATGTTAGCTCTTCACCAAATATGCCCACATCTTCAAACCGGAGATTGGATGTGTTCGGTGGATCTGCAAGATGCATACTTTCACATTCCGATTGCACTGCGGCATCGCAAGTACTTGAGGTTTGTCGTAGGAAACAAACACTACCAGTACAAGGTGCTACCCTCAAGACTCAAGTCCGCACCACGAGTCTTCACCAAATGCATGGCAGTGGTGGCGGCTTTTCTTCACAAAAAGGGACTCTTCATTTATCCGTACCTGGACGACTGGCTCCTAAAGGGTCAATCTTCGGTACGGGTAGCACACGATCTGCAACTTTGCCTGCACCAGTTGCACAGGCTCGGTCTCCATGTAAACCTGGAGAAGTTAGTCCAGCGGCCGACACAGTCCATCCACTACCTAGGCTCCGTTCTGGACACAAAATTGGGAAAAGCGTTTCATTCAGAGGAGAGACTTTTTCCATGAGACAGAAATGTGGGATTCAACTAGAGTCTCGGTTTCCAACAGCCCGACAAGTAGCATCCCTGCTGGGTTCCATGGCGTCCTGCATTTTTCTCATCCCAAACGCCAGGCTGAGAATGCGGCCTCTGCAACAGGCTCTCGAAGACCAGTGGGACCAAGCGACAGGGCGTTGGGAAGATCGTATCACTCTTTCCCAAGCAACGAAGGATGCCATCAAATGGTGGACTCGGACGAGGAATGTGCTGGTCGGAGTGCCTTTTCACCAACCTCTTCCATCCCAGTCTATAGTCACGGATGCCTCTCTGCAAGGCTGGGGAGCGCACATGTGTCCACTTCAAATTCAAGGTCAGTGGTCTGCGCAGGAGCAGACATACCACATCAACATGCTGGAACTCAGAGCGGTATTTCTAGCTCTCAAAGCTTTCTTTCCAGCGATCGAGTCCAACTCAGTCCTAGTTCAGACGCACAATACGACCACCATGTTCTATCTGAACGAACAAGGAGGCACGCTGTCTCGCCCACTCTCCTGGGAGGCTCAAACCATCTGCCACTGGCTTCTCTCTCGAGGCCTCTCAGTAGTGACGGTGCACCTTCCAGGCGAATTGAACGTAAAAGCAGACGCACTCAGCAGGCACTTCGAAGATCAGCCAGACTGGGTGCTAAACGACGAAGTGGTAGAAGAGATTTTTCGTTGCTGGGGTCGTCTAGCCATAGACTTGTTTGCAGACGACGAAAACGCCAAATGCCACGCCTTCGCGTCCAGGTTCCCCCGGCCAGGGACGCAGGGGAATGCTCTCCTGATGGATTGGTCGGGAACATTCGCTTACGCGTTTCCTCCCCTGGCTCTGATTCCGAAGGTAGTGTTCAAGCTCCTCAGGTCGGAAATGGAGATGATCTTGATAGCTTCGGATTGGCCACAGCAGTGGTGGTACCCGGACCTTCTGCATCTGTCTGTGTGTCCACACAGACGACTTCCTTGCAGGCCGTCATCAGTGATGTCATCAGTGATGTCACTAACCATGTCATGAATGATGTAATATGTGACATCATCAGCAGTGGATTGCGGGTGCGCGATATATAGTTAGCGCTTATAACTATATATGGAATTTCAATGGTTTTATGCGAGTAAAATAAGGTTTTGTAAATGCAAATCCCTAACTATATATGGCCTAAAACCAAAGGTTTTTTCATTGAATTTTCAAGGTTTTGTAAATGCAAATTCCTAACTATATATGGCCTAAAACCAATGGTTTTTTCATTGAATTTTCAAGGTTTTGTAAATGCAAATTCCTAACTATATATCCACTATAACCTATGGTTTTTTCTGTGAATTTCATTGGTTTTTTAATAGCAAATATGAAAAGCTTTAAAATGTCAAGTACGTGATAGATAAAAACATTTTCGTATTTATGCACGCTGATGTGCTTTGAACGCTGCCCCCCTCCCCTCTTTTCTCTTAGTAGTACTCTCTCTTTGCAGATAGTGAAGAGTAGTTAACGCAGGCCTTTACCCCCGTTGTAATCCGTCCTGCCTGCTTGTCTCTCCATTTGATTGATTTCATGAGGGCTGCAAGACAGCTCGGCTCCGTCACCCATCCCGCCCAAAATAACGACAAACCCTATGCAAATATTAAAAATATAGACAACACACCAGCAAAGAAACAGGGTAAAACATTTTATTAAATAACTATTTACATAACGTTGGTTTATAAGATGATGTCAGTAGTGGACCGATGTGTGAATAGGTCGGAAGCAGCACAAGGCGCCAAGATCCGGATGGAAAGTCCTGGATATTGGGTGCCATAGTTTAGAGTTCTGAGTTTGAGCCTTTTTCAATGCCTGTGCTTTGTTGTTTCCCCTCCATCAAAAACAAAAAAAAAATATAAAACTGTGCAAAAATACAAAAAAAACAAAAAATGTTTACAAAAGCAGTGCTTGTAAGACTGTCTGAAGCTTATTTCCACCTACTGCAGCTTCACTATTCTCAAAGTAAGTGAGGGTCGTTTGTGGACCTGACTGCATTTGAAAACAATGTTATATGGTACCTCCCTAAACCGCTTGACGGAGGCCCCCGAGGGGCGGTGTGATGA
The DNA here is from genome assembly GCF_964263255.1 of Lissotriton vulgaris. NCBI lineage: Eukaryota > Metazoa > Chordata > Amphibia > Caudata > Salamandridae > Lissotriton > Lissotriton vulgaris. The sequence continues at coordinate 1,296,168,072 of NC_141695.1, read as the reverse complement.
CACGGACTCGGAGAAGACGCTTGGCTCCGACCCCCTCCCCAAGTCTTATAGCACTGGTGTAGCCTGAGATCGCCCCCGACATAGGCGGCCGGCTCCCGGGGTCTGGCGGAACTTTTTGCCTTTTGATGACTCTTCTATTCTGGACTTTGTCCCACAATCCGTTTGACCTGAAGACACGCTGTAGTGGGGCGCCCCTTTACCGTTTTAGTTGCCATTCCGCCCGCTTTTGCTACACTGTGCCTCTTCCGCCATTCAGCTGTTTACCGCCCGCTCTTGCGACTACAGCGTCTCGCTCACCATGTAGTTAAGTTGCTCCCGCTCTTGCGGTGCAGCGATAGGCGGCTGCCACAGGACTCTCAAAATGGCGGCCGGCTCTTCGGTTTTGGGCCTGGTCCACTAAAATGGCCCTGGGACACCTTGGAACTCGGATGCTTCCCTGATAGGGCTTGGGTCCCATTCTCGAAAGCGTCCCCTCAGCCGTGAAGATTCTACAAAAGTCTTGGGGGCCCCCGACTCCCGCAGGCTTCTGGTGGGGAGCGGCTGCCATGATTGCTCGTGGAATGGCCACGACGGAGCTACGAGATGGTAGTGCTCTCATGCTGACGCCAGCTTTAGTCTGAAACATCCAGAAACACTGTAGACTACCAATTCGATCAGTTCCGGTAGCGCCCCAACATGACCCGGAAGAGAAGAACTTGCCCTCCCCTCTTTGACTGATGGTTCTTGTTGCCTGTCCCCTCTGTTGTCATTTAACAGAACTTTTTGGACTGCTGAAAGGGGTTTTGTTCCGAACGCTGGTTGGTGGAGACATTTTGACTATATTCTTGACCTACGTTGTCGCGTAATGCGTTATATGACACGCCGCGTTAGCGCACCCGGAAGTGATCCGGGGCGCAGCGCGTAACGTAAGCATAACAGGTCATGTGACTTGTTAATAAAACTTTTCATTGGTTCATTTTACTTTTGTTATTTTAATGATGAAAAGCTTGGTCATATGACCTAAAAATTACGCTTTTTATTTTTTCGAACATTATTTTTTTTAAAACATATATGTTATAATATTCCAGGCTAATGTACTTTCCCGGAAAATTTACAACTGTCCTGCAAGTAAAATATATTCCTTTTTCGAGAAAAAGGGCGTTTCTTCGTTCCATGACGGAGCCGTTGAGTAAAAGAGACTGGGCCTGCTGTCTTAGTCGCCGATACGCCTGATTATCAGATTCTTATCGATCACTTTATGTTGCAGGAGTGGAAAACACAACTGCCCTTGACCATTTATCTTTACTACGTTCCTACATATTATACCTTTTATCCGTCATGTAATTGGACTGCTTTATTTCACTTGCCTTTTACTGATTCGAAAACAGTGACTAAAAGTAAAAACTTTACCAATGTAAATACTACTACCGTGTTTGATTTAAAAACCTTTATTGTGAAAATGTCAGTATACAAATACGGGCCTATAACCACCTGGGCCGGCCACGGAGCAAACTGAAATCGTATATGATGAGGAGACATTTACACTGTAGAGGAACGTAACGAGCGGGCCATTAGGTTGCAAGAACTAAGGTGTCTAACAGTTGCGGAATCGGTGGACGTACATTTTGTAATTAAAATAAGACAGGGCCACTTACAATAAAATTTTCTAGATATACATTTGCGGGCAAGGAGTTACGAGTCCCATTTATACCGGCGCCATTTTGGGCGAGGCCGAGCAGGTCCAAGATATAGTCAAAATGTCTCCACCAACAATCGGCCAGACCAGAACCCCTTTCGGCCCTTTATGCTACAAGATGGTGTCTTCCATTCAGAAAATATTGTTGGCAGCATTTTGAAAGGAAAAATAAACAGCCGTTCTCCTAGTGAGTCTCACATTGTTACATTTAGGAAGAATGTTGAAGAGTAATATGTGGAAAATCTGAAGCCATTTTTCTACAAACTCTCAATCAGCCTAAGTCATGGGCGATCTTTGTCCACACCAGGGCAATAGTGAAGCTGCAGCAGGTGCAAAAGAGCTTCAGACAGTCTTACAAGCACTGCTTTTCTAAACATTTTTTTGTATTTTTGCACAGTTTTATATATATTTTTTTGTTTTTGATGGAGGGGAAACAACAAAAAACAGGCATTGAAAAAAGCTCAACAGTGCAGGGCGCCTTGTGCTGCTTCTGACCTATTCACACATCGGTCCACTACTGACATCACCTCATAAGCCAACGGGGCACCCCACACTGACTTTCGGCGCAGCATTGTAGGATGGCCACACCAGTGCGGCAACTTGCTGGACACCACCTCGGTGCCATCCGGATCTCGGAGCGTTCGAGTCACTGTACCGCAAGAGTGACCGGAACTCAGCTGGTCACGCCGTCTTTCGGCGCAGCATTGTAGGATGGCCACACCAGTGCAGCAACTTGCTGGACACAACCTCGGTGCCATCCGGATCTCGGCGCGTTCGACTCACTGTACCGCAAGAGTGACCGGAACTCAGCTGGACACGCCGTCTTTCGGCGCAGCATTGTAGGATGGCCACACCACTGCAGCAATTTGCTGGACACCACCTTGGGCAACAGTGAAGCTGCAGCAGGTGCAAATAAGCTTCAGATAGTCTTACAAGCACTGCTCAGAACTCTCAACTATGGCACTCAATATCCAGGACTTGCCATTCGGATCTTGGCGCCTTGTGCTGGTTCCGACCTATTCACACATCGGTCCACTACTGACATCACCTCATAAGCCAACGGGGCACCCCACGCCGACTTTCGGCACAGCATTGTAGGATGGCCACACCAGTGCGGCAACTTGCTGGACACAACCTCGGTGCCATCCGGATCTCGGCACGTTCGACTCACTGTACCGCAAGAGTGACCGGAACTCAGCTGGACACGCCGTCTTTCGGCGCAGCATTGTAGGATGGCCACACCAGTGCGGCAATTTGCTTGACACCACCTCGGTGCCATCCGGATCTCAGCGCGTTGTGCTGCCTTCGGCCTATTCGCACATCGGTCCGCTACTGACGCCGCCTCACGTGCCAACGGATTTTCTACGCTTTTTGTAGCCCTATGCCACATAACAGGTCATGTGACTTGTTTATAAAACTTTTCATTGGATCATTTTACTTTTGGTTTCCTAAAGATTGAAGGCTTGGTCATATGACCTAAAAATAACACTTTTCATTGGTTTAGAACATTTTTTTTTCCCAAACGATGAAAGCCCCACCTTGTTTCTGGATCATTCAGACTGAAGCTGGCGTCAGCATGAGAGCACCACCATCTCGTGGCTCCGTCGTGGTCATTCCGCGAGCAATCATGGCAGCCGCTCCCCACCGGAAGCCTGCGGGAGTCGGGGGCCCCCAAGACTTTTGTAGAATCTTCACGGCTGAGGGGACGCTTTTCGAGAATGGAGCCCAAGCCCTAGCAGGCAAGCGTCCGAGTTCCAAGGTGTCCCAGGGCCATTTCAGTGGACCAGGCCCAAAACCGAAGAGCCGTCCGCCATTTTAAGAGTCATGTGGCAAGCGCCTATCGCTGCACTGCAAGAGTGGGAGCAACTCAACAACATGGTGAGCGAGACGCTGTAGCCGCAAGAGCGGGCGCAACTCAGCTGGATGGCCGCCACCTGGGGAGGCCCGTTCACGCCGCCTCCCCCACGCCCCCCCCCCCCCCCCCCCCCCCGGGCCGCCGCACGCAAATTTTCGGAGCAGCATTGTAGGATACCAAAACCAGTGCGGCAGTTTACTGGACATCACCTGGGTGCCATCAACATCTCAGCGCGTTCTGCTGCCTTGGGACTATTCGCACAACAGACCGCTACTGACGAGGCCTCCCCCCGCACCACCCAGGACGCCCCACGCCAATTTTCGGAGCAGCATTGTAGGATACCAAAACCAGTGCGGCACCCAGGCGACATCACCTGGGTGCCGTCCAGAACTCTGCACGTTGTGCTGCCTTGGGACTATTCGCACAAAAGACAGCTTCTGACCATTGTTGCTTTTTTGGGTGAAAAATGTTTAAATGTTTTTACAGTTTTTGTTCCGTTCATTATAGTTAAATGTTAATAAAGTTTTAAAATCTAACTTTGTTGGAGTGCTATATATGTTTAAAAAATCGGGTGAATGGGGCCTTGAATCGGATTATTGTCATGTGTGGGCTTTGCAAGTGTACTGCTACAAGATCGGACATTTCAAACTCAAATGCACGTTCTTTTTCTTACCTTTCCGAAGCATGGAGCGCAATAGCAGGCAGAGAAAGGGTGATGCACGTGTTGAACACTGCCTGGCCTGGCAAGTTGCTGGCAGTGCCCCCCCCGCCCGCTCCAGAAAGAGGGCACACACACACCGCCGCCCCGAGTACTTCATAAATCTTTAAAAGACCATGCGCTTGTTCATGAGGCTTAAATGGTTTATCACCCCTTCTAGAACCCCCTGCATCGACCCTCTGACGTTTCCTGGAAGAATTAGCACGTAACACAATACCAAGCCCTGTCAGCTGAAACCCCCGAGAAATCATGGGGCATATTATCAAGGGGGGTTATTTCCGCTTTTTTGGCTTTAAAAGCCAAAAAAAAAGAGATAAAATTATCTCCCTATTACCAAGCTGTCGCTAACACCAGTTAGTGACAGCTAAAAGGAGATAGCGACCATCTTGGGCCCCGCTTTGCATATCAGTGATATTTATCACTAATGACATGCAAAGTGGGCGTGCCAAGATTTTAGCGACTGGAAACAGTCCCTAACCATCGCTATCTCCTATTACCAACTTTTGTAGATATTCGCGCTAAGCGCGAATATCTCCAAAACCTAACACCTGCCCTGAGCAGTTTTAGCCATGTTATCCAATGGGAAGTGGATAACATGGCTAAGAGCATTTGCTGGATAATGCATGAATATCGCTGACTTTTCAACGATATTCATGCATTGCGGCCGTTTTTTATCGCATTTGCGATAAACCTTGCTAATAGTGAGGTTTATGTGCGATAAAATTCGCCGATGTGCGGCGATAATTTTTGTCTCTAAACAAGTTAGAGACAAAAATTATCGCTAGTTGTTGGTAATATGCCCCCGGGTTTTTGCTTGCAGGAATCGGGAGGCGGGAGACTAGCACTGAAATCAGTAGTCTCACGCCTGAATCGGGAAGGTTGGCATGTCTGGATACTCTACAGCTGGGGCCATAAACTACATCCGCAGGGCTAGGTGATAGCCTAGGTCCGGCCTGGACAATCGGACACAGAGGAAGAGGAGTGTCAGAGGGTGCGGTAGTGAATAGGGTGAAAGGGAGGTGTCGGGCGGGCACAGGGTGTGATTCTCAGAGAAGAGCAGCGCAGATGGGGGGAAGTATATGGCCCATGCATGAGAGAAAGAGCGGGGGTGACCAGTGCGTGGGGGAGATGCTTGCGAGGGTGGGGAGCCATGCTGAGGATCGGCGGCGTGCAGAGAGTGGCCCTGGTCAAGGCATCTAAAATGGCTGCCGTGCACGACAAAATTGTGGCATTGGACAAAAACGCAAGATGGCGCAGACAATGTTTATCAATAAGGATTCATTTATAACAAAATATTTACTCGCAGTGACAAAATGGTGGTCAACACTTCCTGATTTCCATCGAATCGAACGTTAACAAACGTCACGCAGCAAAAAAAAAAAAAAAAAGCTCACGCACAGAGCAGTTTTTAGCCATGTTATCCAATGGAAGGTGGATAACATGGCTAAGAGCATTTGCTGGATAATGCATGAATATCGCTGACTTTTCAGCGATATTCATGCATTGTGGCCGATGTGCGGCGATAATTTTTGTCTCTAAACAATTAAAACGAAGCACAAAATGGCGAATTCCCATTTCGCCACCAGTTTGCGGCCCAGTTCGCGGCCCGTGAAGCGCTTCTACCGTGAAAAATCATTTTTTTTTTATTTTCCCCACGGGACCCTTTAATAACCCCAACAACATTCCTAGGGGGTCAAGAGGGGTATACCTTGCCCCCTTTCAATAAATTCCCCCTTCGTTTTTCACCTCTTCTTCTCTCTCGATCCTACCGAGAGATAAGATGGTGGCCGCTCCGGACTGTTTAGAATGTTGACAGACACCGGAGAGCCAATCAGCTTTCTGTTATCCAATGGAAGGTGGATAACATGGCTAAGAGCATTTGCTGGATAATGCATGAATATCGCTGACTTTTCAGCGATATTCATGCATTGTGGCCAATGTGCGGCGATAATTTTTGTCTCTAAACAATTAAAACGAAGCACAAAATGGCGAATTCCCGTTTCGCTACCAGTTTGCGGCCCAGTTCGCGGCCCGTGAAGCGCTTCTACCGTGAAAAATCATTTTTTTTTTATTTTCCCCACGGGACCCTTTAATAACCCCAACAACAATCCTAGGGGGTCAAGAGGGGTATACCTTGCCCCCTTTCATTAAATTCCCCCTTCGTTTTTCACCTCTTCTTCTCTCTCGATCCTACCGAGAGATAAGATGGCGGCCGCTCCAGACTGTTTAGAATGTTGACAGACACCGGAGAGCCAATCAGCTTTCTGCGCGCAAAGTTCCGTTTCGCGAAAAGTAAGCGGACCGGATCGCTGCCCGGAGCGCTGTTACAGATATATATCTTGTTTTGAACGTTAATTTCTCAAAAACTACTGGAGCACATATATTGAGACCTAGCAAAGGCACATCGGGCTAACAGTCCCTACAATTTTGCCAAGTTTCGTGAAAATCCATTCAGCCGTTCGGGCTAAAAGTGAGTCCAACCGCCCTATGGAAATTAACATGGGAAAAACGCGTTTTGGGACCCCCCTTTTTTCTCGGCCCCCCCTTGACGACCCCCCCCCAAATTTCCAGGAGCTGCTCAGAAACAAAATGTGCCATTTTCCTGAAAATTTCAGCCGATTCCGTCCACAAACGCCAAAGTTATTAGACATAGAATTTTCAAAAATGCCATAGGGAAAAAATCCTAACTATATATACCTACTGGCGACCGCCAGTAGGTAATATATATATCCATCAAGCAGGAACCAATTTTGAACGGAGACCACAGGAGGCTGAACTTTTTAAGCTCTTTATTCAGAGACAGCAGCTTGCCCGCAGACCCTCTTCATGCAAACATAACCTAGAGTAAAACGCATTTTGAGAATGGATCTCTTCTTCAGCGGCGTGAGTTCCAGAAGGAAATGAGAAGCACACTTCACCTGTGCACTCGATATTCACATATCCCCGCCCAGGTAGGCGTGGCCGCCACATGCCTTCTGGGATATGTAGTGCCAGGATGTTATTCCCATGTGGGCGAGTTGTCATCTCCAACTAATAATGAAATTAAAACCCATGTGGGCTGGTATGAAGTCATGTAAAGTCTCTGCGCTGCTTTGTAGGTGCTGTCTCGAGCTGCAAACGGGCACCTCCCTGTAAAGCGCCTCCTTCCAAGTTTGAGCACCGATGGTGTCCAAACGGACCCGCTCCAGCATTGGGTCTCAGTTAACGACTCGGCAAGCCGTTATACATCCATCAAGCAGGAACCAATTTTGAACGGAGACCACAGGAGGCTGAAATTTTGAAGCTCTTTATTCAGAGACAGCAGCTTGCCCGCAGACCCTCTTCATGCAAACATAACCTGGAGTAAAATGCCGGACGCGTTTCGAGAATGGATCTCTTCTTCAGGGGCGTGAGTTCCAGATGGAAATGAGAAGCACACTTTACCTCTGCCCTCGATATTCACATATCCCCGCCCAGGTAGGGGTGGCCGCCACATGCCTTCTGAGATATGTAGTGCTGCACAAGTTACTACTTGTGTAACGATATATCTGTAAGAGACACTAGTTAGTGATAGATTCCTTACCTTAAAATATCCCCAGGCGTCAGACTGGATCCGGAAACATTTGCATAGCAGTACCCTGCGCGTCGGTAGGCGTCGTCTACGGCTCCGCATCTGTCGTCGGCGTTGTGGGCGCCGTGATGACGTCGTCGGAGTACTTAGACGCCGCCTCCGCGTGCTGATGTCAGTTCTTAGACACAGCTTTTCCGCGCCAGAAACGCAGAGCTATGCCAAAAACCAACACTGGTGCCATGAAACTAGGGCCCTGAAAGGGGATGACCTTAACCCTAGATATCGGTTCGCAGAATGGGAAGGATGGGTGGGTCGGTAAGGAATCTATCACTAACTAATGTCTCTTACAGATATATCGTTACACAAGTAGTAACTTGTGCATCTGAAAGAGACACGTAGTGATAGATTCCTTACCTTAGAATAGATACCCCAGCAATACCAACCCCGTGGTGGTGGGTCTCCGAACCAATAATCACACCAGAAAGTCCTGGAGGACGTAACGGCCAAAGTAGCCATCCCTCCGGACTTGACTGTCCAGGCAATAGTGTCTTGCAAACGTGTGCAGCGAGGCCCATGTAGCCGCCTGGCAAATGTCCTGCAAGGGCACACCTCGGCCCAAGGCCGTTGTAGTGGCAGTGGCTCGAGTGGAATGAGCCCTCAGCCCAACAGGGGGTTCCTTCTTAGCCAAGGAGTAACACGCCTGGATGCACAAGATAATCCACCAGGAGATGGTCCGCTTGTGCACCGCTTTCCCTTTCTTAGCGCCCGCGTATCCAACAAAGAGTTGATCATCCACCCGGAACTGTTGTGTGCGATTCAGATAAAATGAGAGCGCACGTTTTGGGTCCAGACGGTGGAGCCTCTCCTCCTCTCTCGAGGGGTGCGGAGGCGGAAAGAAGGTGGGCAACGTGATGGATTGCCCAATGTGGGAGGCCGTGACTACCTTGGGTAGGAAGGAGGGCCTCGTTCGTAACACAACCTTGTCCGGATGGACTGAAAGGAAAGGAGGCTTACAAGATAGAGCCTGGAGCTCACTCACTCTCCTGGCAGAGGTGATGGCTACCAGGAAGGCAGTCTTCAAAGAAAGAAGGCGAAGAGTACAGTTATGGAGTGGCTCAAAGGGAGCGCACATCAGAAACGTAAGAACCAGGTTCAAGTCCCACTGAGGCATCACGAAGGGGACAGGAGGGAACGTATGAGTGATGCCCTTCAGGAATCGATTAACGATAGGGGACTTGAACAAAGAAGGCTGATCAGGCAGCCTCAGAAAGGCTGAAAGAGCTGAAAGATAGCCCTTGACAGTGCCCAGAGCAGAGCCCTGCTGGGCAAGAGAGAAGAAAGAGGAGAACCTCAGAAAGAGGGGCATTAAGGGGATCCACAGCCTTTTCTGTGCACCATGCCACAAATCTGTTCCACGTGCAGGCGTATACCGACGACGCCTGGCTGCCAGAATGATGTTGCAAACTTCAGGAGGCAAGTCAAATGGCCTCAACTGTCGCCGCTCAATCTCCAAGCATGGAGGTGGAGACTGGACAGGTTCGGGTGGAGGACCGTCCCCTGCTGCTGCGACAGAAGGTCCTCCTGAAGAGGCAGACGAACCGGGGGATCGACTGACATACTGAGTAGCTCGGGATACCAGTACCTTCGTGCCCAGTCCGGAGCCACAAAGATGACTTGTGCCCAGTGGCGCTTGATCTTCTTCAGCACTCTGGGCAGAAGTGGTATAGGCGAAAAGGCGTACAAGAGACCGCAACTCTACTCGCGACGAAAAGCGTCTCAGAGCGAGTGCCGCCTTGGAAATTCCAACGCGCAGAACTGATGACATTGCGCGTTCTCTTCGGTGGCGAATAGATCTAACCAAGGCTCTCCCCACTGCTGAAAGAGGCCTTGCGCCACGTCCGAGTTCAGACGCCATTCGTGATCCATCGAGCACCGTCGGCTGAGTTCGTCCGCCCTGGCGTTCAGAGAACCTGCCAGGTGTTGAACCATCTGAGTCACGCCCTGATGTTCCTACCATTGCCAGAGGCGCAGAGCCTCCTGGCAGAGGGTCCACGACCCCACCCGCCCTGTTTGTTGCAGTACCACATGGCGGTGGTGTTGTCCGTGAACACCTGCACTGCACTCCCTCAGACAGACGGGAGGAATGCCTTCAGTGCTAGACGAATCGCCCGCAGCTCCAACAGGTTTATATGGAGCCGGGACTCCGCCGGAGACCAGAGGCCTCTGATCTCCGCCTCTCCCATGTGGCCTCCCCTGCCCTGGAGGGACGCGTCCGTCACAACTACGTGCTCCGGTTGGGGAAGGGAGAGGGATCTGCCGTTGACCCAATCGTGGTCCGTGAGCCACCACCGCAGCTGGTTCGCAGTGCCCTCCGAGATCAGGACATGGTCGGACAGGTTGCCCTGATGCTGGGCCCACTGAAACTTCAGGTCCCACTGCAGAGCCCGCATCCGCCACCGGGCGTGATGCACCAGAAGGATGCAGGAGGCCATCCGCCCCAGAAGCCGCAGCGTCAACCTGACCGAAACTCGGGATAAAGGCCGGAAGATCAGAATCAGAGCCTGTATATCCCGAACCCGCTGTTCGGGCGGGTAAACCCGAAACTGCGCCGAGTCGATAACCGCTCCGATGAAAAGGAGCTTCTGGGAGGGGCACAGGTGTGACTTCGGCACATTGATGGAAAATCCCAGCTGGTGCAGGAGATCCGCCGTAGTCTGGAGGTGGCTGACGACTGTCTGGGGCGAGCCCGCCTTCAACAACCAGTCGTCGAGGTAGGGGAAGACTGAGACCCCCAACCTGCGCAGATGAGCTGCGACCACCGCCATCACCTTCGTGATCACCCGCGGGGCGCTGGTAAGGCCGAAGGGGAGCACAGTAAACTGAAAGTGCTCGTGGCCTACCGTGAACCGCAGGTAATGCCGGTGGGCCGGCAGGACGGGGATGTGGAAATACGCGTCCTGCAAGTCCAACGCTACCATCCAGTCTCCTGGGTCTAGGGCAGCTAAGACCTGAGCCAGAGTCAGCATTTTGAACTCCTTCCGGAGGAAGCCGTTGACGTTCCTCAGATCCAAGATAGGGCGTAGGCCCCCTTTGCCCTTCTTGGGTACCAGAAAGTAGTGGGAGTAGCAACCACGTCCTACTTCTGGCCCAGGAACGCGCTCGATGGCCCCCTTGGCCAAGAGGACCGAAACTTCCTCCTGCAGGAGCCGCAAGTGATCCCCCGATACGCGGTGGTGTTGAGGGTGGCATGGCTTGAGGAGTGGTCTCGAAGGGGAGGGAGTAGCCACTCCGGACGATCTGCAGCACCCACCTGTCCAAAGTGACAGTGCGCCAGTGAGAGTGGTGATGGCGAACCCTGCCTCCCACTGGCGTCACATGGGCCGAAAAGCACGGACTAGGAGGGTTTAGAGGCGGATGCCGTGGGGGCAGGTGTGGACTGACTTCGCCTGGTTCCCTGACCGCCTCCGCGGCGGTTTCCACGGCCGCCGCCGCGCTGGACGATAGTCTGCGGCGAGTGGCTGGCGGCACACGTGGGGGCGCCCCTTCCCTGGCCACAAAAGGAGCGAAAGGCACCCGTTTGCTGGCGCGGGGCCGAGACGCCCAAGGACTTGACCTTAGCCCTGGCGTCCTTAAAGCGCTCAAGCGCGTGGTCTGCCTTGTCACCAAAGAGGCAACGGCCATCGAACGGCATGTCCATCAGAGTGTTCTGGACATCTGCCGAAAAATTGGCGGATCTCAGCCAGGCGTGGCGTCTCACCGCCACCGTCGTAGCCATCGCTCTGCCTAGCGAGTCGGTAGTATCCAGCCCACACCTGATTGAATACTTGGCTGCATCTCGGCCCTCCGCAACGACTTGGCCGAGTTTGGCCCGTACCTCCAACGGGCACTCTGGCAGCACTTCCGCCACCGTCTCCCACAGAGAGTGGGTGTAGCGGCCCAAGAGGCATGCAGTGTTGGAAGACCGCAGTCCCAAACAAAGGGAGGAGAATATCTTCTTTTCATAATTCTCATACCTCTTGGATTCCCTGTCCGGCGGGGCTGTCGGGAATGCGGTCTGGGAATTAGAGGCCTGGATGACCAGGCTCTCGGGGGTGGGGTGGGAGGACAGGAAACATGGGTCGCCGGGCGTTGGCGTCTGGCCACGTTTCTATCCACGGGCGAACCCGTAGCGGGCCTGGACCAAGTGCCCAGCAGAACGTCGGTCAAGGCCTCATTAAAAGGCAGCAGAGGCTCAGCCGAGCATGACTGCGGTTTAAGGACCTCTGTGAGGAGGTTAGTCCTCACGGCCACGACGGGGAGCTCAAGGCCCAAGGCCTTGGCCGCCCTCGTCAACACCACACCATAGGTAGCCCCCTCCTCCGAAGCCACGGTAGGAGGAGAGACAAATCCAGGGTCTGGAGAGGTGTCCAGGCCACTGGCCCCCCCAAGGTCTCCTGCCCAGTCCATATTAGACTGACACTCCTTGGTCAGAGGGTCCTCAGACCCCTCCCAAACCTCCTCATCACCCATCTCCTGAGATTCAGGGTCGTAATTCAATGAGGTTGGTTCATAGAAGTAAAAATCTCCAAACGGCGTCGGGTGCGGTGGCGACAGGCGCCGTCCCGACGTCGGAACCGAAGTCAAGGAGTTATCGGGGACGGCGCCGCCCGAGGACGGCGCCGGAGGTGACACTACAAGGACCGACGCCGGGGGGGTCGTAAGGTCCACCGGTGACGATCCAGAGCCCGAGGAAGGCCCAGCGGTGCCGGCGGTGCCGGTGCCGCTGTTCCCTGCGGCGCCGGGCCCGAGGGCACCGACGGTGTCGGGATCGTGGGGCCCTGCGGCGCCGGGCCCGAAGCACCCAACGGCGTCGGGGTCGAAGCCACCGACCCATTAGGGCCCCCAGACGGGTTCGCTGGGCCCGGAGGCGCCGCGGAGCCCGTCGGAGGAGAAAGGGACCTCATGGCCATGAGGAAACGCTCAATCTCCTCCAGCGTCACGTTCAGCCCAGGGACCGGAGGGTATGGGGCCGGATGCGACGCCCGTGACTCCCGAGGAGCCGCGTGGGCGGTGTCACCCGAACCCCCGGCCGCATCGCGCGAGCGTCGGGGGGGAGTCAGAAGAGCGATGATGCCTCTTCGACTTCTTGTGTTTCTTACCTGACGACTTAGACCCGGAGGAGTGGTGCCTACTCCCGGAGCTGTGACTGCTCCGTCCCCGCGACCTGTCCCTCAACCTCCCGTGGGACCGGGACCTCACGCGGCGCGGGGCCGACTGCCGGATTTCGAGCCGCCTGCGGGACCTATCCCGCCTGGCTTTCCTCGAAAGAGCCCGACAGTCGGGGCAGGCCTCGTCGTCGTGGTCGATGCCCAAACACACTAATTGCAATACATCTCATTGCATCTACATGCTCAAGTGTCCTTGTGATTTACTCTACATTGGGATGACCTCCCGTCCAGTGAAAACTAGAATTATAGAACATCGGAGCAACTTTCGTTGCAAGAAAACACATACCAAAATGTGTAAACATTTTGTGGAACAAAACCATGACGAAGACTCCATGAAATGGGTGGTACTTGAAGCCAGCCCAAACTGCCCAAGTGATGCCCTGTTCCGGAAGGAGCAACGTTGGATACATCGCTTGTCCACAGACAAACAAGGCCTCAACGAGGATATCCCATGGCATTCGCTTTAGGATATCAGGGTCCCTTTTCTGATTCCCTTGACATTAAGTCCTATTTCCCATAATACATGAGAGGCAATGCAAACGCCAGACACCAAGCGACATGCCCCACGTGCTATGTTTAGCACCCTATGTGTACACACCCACCATCACATAGTGTTCCATACTGGACTAGCAACCACATTGTTATACACATGCCCTAGGCGCAAGATACACGATGGCCCCAGCGCTACACTTTTTAACGAAGTTACCTAAAATTACAATAGTTTGTGCTTAAACCACAACACACATGCGACTCAGGGTACATGACTTGCTTAAATAAATGGAGGATTTTAACAACTGACCCCGTCAGGATGTAATTTGTAGCCTCCATCTATATACATCATGACACGCTCATAGCGGTAGCTGTAAGTGAGTACCGCTCCAAGATGGCCGCCATAGTACACCCCTTAACCACGTGACCTAAGTACAATAGTTTGTGCTTTAACCACAACACATATGCGACTCAGTTCACGGGTCTTGCTTAAATAAATGGGGGATTCCAACAACTGACCCCGTCGGGATTTAATCTGTAGCCTCTAACTATATACAGCATGACACCCTCATAGCGGTAGCTGTAATCGAGTACCGCTCTAATATGGCCGCCATAGTACTTCCCTGAACCATGTGACCTTACTAAGAAGGCGGAGACGCGTTGGAACATGCCGATTTGCCAAACGCGCTTTAAATTTCCCCGGCCGCCGAGCTCAGACATCTACTCGAGCTCGGCGGTGAAGGGTAGGTCGATCTGCGCGGACACAGGAGGAACGAGGTGAGTCTCGCTAGACAGGGCTCCTGCATAGGTAGACACTGAGCAAGCCCCACGCTGCTTGGTGAAGCCCTTTCTAGGCTTAAATCAATCTCCATTCCCTGGCGCTATGTTACTTTATATCCTCAGCTTTAACCTTGGGCTCTCCCTGATGTCTAATCCCGCCGACCCCTCATGTGGCATGTAGTCCTCAACCTTTAGGTGAGTGGGACATAGGTATTTTCCCAATATTTGACACGTTTGGGACACAGTGTGTGTTTGGTGTGTTTTAGATGCATGTGTTGACTAGTGATGTCGCCAAAAAACATACTTGCTTGTGTTTCACAAAACAGGAGTAGCCAAATCCTCAGAAACTGCGGTTATTGATTAAAAACTTTTTAAGTTCCTTCTAAACTGGTTTTAATTGTTTGTTTTTAGTCCACATTCCATCACCAACCTCCTCACAAGCTCAACAGTTGTGTGTGCTTTTTCACTGGGCACTTTGCACACAGACTTTGCTGCAAGGCATGTTTTCTCAACTCTTAAGGCATGCCTTACTATATAAATACGCTGGCATTGACTGGAATTACTGACATGCATAGCAGCATCTAATGTTTTTCCCTGTTTTCTCTCCCTTATGTCCAGGCATAGGAGTACCCACAGAGGTAAACATAAGACATACATGACACTAGCATGTTTTGACACTGCACATTTACACGGTCCTGATGAATCGCGGGTGACTATACCCATAGCGTGAAACATGTCGACCTTCATCACCTTTAGCCTCATCTAGGGTCACCTGACCTAACTTGTTGACTCATAGTGAGCCTAACCCCTCTTTTTAACTGCAGCCAGGGGACCCCCTGAATAAATTGAATTCCGGTACCCCTTGCTACATTTTAATACCCCACACATCACCACACCTAGCCCGGTCCACACACCCCCACCTCACCATAAGGCAGTTGGAAAAAGATCTCCGCCAAAGAGCCCCTCTTTGAGGTGAGCCCGTCGGGGATTGCACCGCCTCCCCGACGAGGAGCAACTGCCGATGATGAAGCATGACATCCTTCGGGGTGTGTGAGGCCATTATATCCAACAAAATGGATGCCCCAGGATGTTACTCTAACATCTGTGGTCATGCCAGTTAGACACTTCCCCCATTTCCCATAGGAACAGTGCAGCGACCTCTTTTGATTCCTCGATGCCCAAACACGTCAGGCACTGGCGGTGAGGATCCGTGACCCACATGGTGCGGTCGCAATCTTCACAATGCTTGAAGCCGGGCATCCCTACGCCACCGTCGGAGTCGGTTAAGACTTCGAAAAGGATCAAAACGATCACCAAAAAGTTAGTCAAAAATTGACTGGGTTACTGCTCTTTCCAGATCTGCGCTGGCTGGCGCGGAAAAAAGAAGAACTGACGTCAGCACGCGGAGGCGGCGTCTAAGTACTCCGACGACGTCATCACGGCGCCCACGACGCCGACGACGGACGCGGAGCCGCAGCCGACGCCTACCGACGCGCAAGGGTACTGCTATGCAAAAGTTTCCGGATCCAGTCTGACGCCTGGGGATATTCTAAGGTAAGGAATCTATCACTAACGTGTCTCTTTCAGATAGGATGTTATTCCCATTTGGGCGAGTTGTCATCTCCAACTAATAATGAAATTAAATCCCATGTGGGCTGGTATGAAGTCATGTAAAGTCTCTGCGCTGCTTTGTAGGTGCTGTCTCGAGCTGCAAACGGGTACCTCCCTGTAAAGCGCCAGTTTGCGCCTCCTTCCAAGTTCGAGCACCGATGGTGTCCAAACGGACCCGCTCCAGCAGTGGGTCTCATTTCACGACTCGGCAAGCCGTTATACATCCATCAAGCAGGAACCAATTTTGAACGGAGACCACAGGAGGCTAAACTTTTGAAGCTCTTTATTCAGAGACAGCAGCTTGCCCGCAGACCCTCTTCATGCAAACATAACCTGGGCGAGTTGTCAAGACTTTACATGACTTCATACCAGCCCACATGGGTTTCAATTTCATTATTAGTTGGAGATAACAACTCGCCCACATGGGAATAACATCCTGGCACTACATATCCCAGAAGGCATGTGGCTGCCATGCCTACCTGGGCGGGGATATGTGAATATCGAGTGCACAGGTGAAGTGTGCTTCTCATTTCCATCTGGAACTCACGCCGCTGAAGAAGAGATCCATTCTCGAAACGCGTTCGGCGTTTTACTCCAGGTTATGTTTGCATGAAGAGGGTCTGCGGGCAAGTTGAATAAAGAGCTTCAAAATTTCAGCCTCCTGTGGTCTCTGTTCAAAATTGGTTCCTGCTTGATGGATGGATATATATATATATATATATATATATATATATATATATATATATATATATATATATATATATATATACACAAGCAATTTCAGCCAAATTCACAATAGAGCTGGATTATGCTGTAAAGAATTTCCACCATACATGAAACAAATGCATTAGAAACGAAAAACAACACTAAAGATGGTTTTGAAACTGTTTTAATGCTGAAAAAGCAGTAGAAATTCTTTTTATATCCTGAAAGCATAGAAATCTCCCAGGCTGCATTGCAAACACAGTCTAAAAAGACTGAAAAGCTAACCTGTAGCTGCATGCTACAAAAAACTGACATCGTGCCTTTAAGGCACTCATGACCCCCAGTATCCCATCATGCCTCAGGGGTGACAGTTGGGTCAGTTGTTCTTTCCGGCTCCTTCAGGAAGGATCCTGGTTACACAGCTCCACTCTTTTTCTGTTTCTGACAGAAAGTTCTCTCCGTTTTCTACATTTTTAACCTTACTTCGACGTTTTTCAACTAGTCAAGTAGGTTTTCTCTTGTTGGTTGGCATTTTCATCTTGATATTGCCTTCCCTTTTTGACAAATGCCCTTCTTGTGGCAAGAAGGCAAAGATGGACAGCCATGAGGTATGCATCCTTTGCCTACCTGAAGACCATGACCCAAGGACCTTCCCTCACTGTGAGTCCCTGTCAGAAAGAACTTTGAAAGACAGGGAGAGAATTCGAGTCTATGGCCTAGCCCATAGGTCTTCTAAAGGGAGGTCCCCAGCCAAGAAGAGCTCCAAGAGGTCCAGAGAACCTTGAAAGGGCGAGTCTTCTCGTCCTGCAGCTTCAGCGTTGGGCTCGGCGCTGAGAAAGGAGCAACCGGTGGGTCATTCTTCGAAAAAACGACGTTTATCACCTTCGACGGCGGGCTCGCCTTCAAGATCAGGTATGCAGATGTCGAGATGTCCAGACCCTCTGCCGTCGTCAACCAGGCGACGATCAGCGTCGAGGGGAGTTACACCTCCGCCGTCGTCAACCAGGCGACGACTGGCGTCGAGAAGTGTGACTCCGCTGACGTCAACCAGGCGACGTTCGGCGTTGAGGGGTAAGGAGCCTCCGACTTCGTCGTCGTCACGACGTTCGGCGTCGAGAGCTGGCTCACCTCTGTCGTCGCAGGCTAAGCGACCGTCGTCGAGAGCCCCAAGTCCTCCGCCGTCGACAACCAGGCGTCTAGGAGGAGATCTTCGTCGACGTCGCGTCTACGTTCTGCGTCGAGGGTGACCAATACCCCTCCGCCGACGTCAAGAGAGGAAGCTCCTTCGTCGGCCACACAACGCCGCTTGATGTCGAGAGACCATCATTCCTCACGCCGTTCGCCGTCGAGGCATACGACGTCGAGATTGTCTGATCCACCGGCACCACAGAGAGAGTCGGCGTCGAAGGAAAGGACTCCGTCAACGGCGGGGCAGCGCGGGTCGACGTCGAGAGGTCATCATCGCTCTGAGTCGAGGCATGCGCCTTCAGAGCATTCGACGTCGAGGCACCATGAACGGTCCAGGTCGACGTCGAGACACCATGAATGAGCTAGGTCGACGTCGAGACACCATGAATGAGCTAGGTCGATGTCGGGACACTCGGCTACGAGATCCAGGGATGGTTCAGTGATCCTAGTGACTGAATCAGCCTCCCGTCACTCTTCTGGCTCTTCCAGATCCCCGTCAAGATCCAGAAGTCCTGCCCACAGATCTAGAAGTCCTGCCCGCAGACCTCCCACTGATGGTGTGCAGTTGTCTCCCAGATGGTATATGCCTCTGCACAGTTGGCGAGACTCTGGGGCTACAAGACGGCTGCAGGAACATGTCAGCCCAGTACACAGATCTCCTCTGCAAAGACTGGTCGAGGAAGTGGACAGTCGCAGCCCTCCCAGGCACAGAGAAAGATCGCCTGTGAGGCTAGCTGCATCTCGTTCCCCTGCACGAGAAGAACGCTCAGGGAGGTCTCACGAGAGGAGGCCCACTCGTTCCCCTAGACGGGAGGAACCCGCCAGAAGATCTCGTGAAAGGAGAGCTCGAACACCAGCTACTTCTCCTACCTCCTCTACCCGTTCTTCCATACGGGATTACTCCCCCACTTTGGTTAATAGCCCTGTCTCTAGGGTTTCCCCGGTGGACGATATCAACACCTATCATGATGTCCTACAGAGGGGTGCACTGAAATTAAACACCGAGCTGTCTATGTCACAGGTCTCCACGACGGTGATCTTTGAGACTCTTCACCAAAAGTCGGGGTCTCGTCCAGTGCTACCGTTGGTCCCAGGGATCATGGATCCTGTCAATGATGTGTTCCTGGCTCCAGCATCGGTAAAAGCGGTGCCGGCTCGCATCCAAAAGAAGTATAAGGCCGATCTTTGTGAAAGCGGACCCGCTCGCCGACTCAGTAGTCGTGGCGGCAGAACAAAAAACCCACTCAGTCTCTCCCTCCTACTCAACTCCTCCTGATAAGGACAGCAAGTTGCAAGACTCGTGGGGCCGCAAGGTCTGCAGTTCTGCCGCTTCGACGCTGAAAGTTTCTAGCGCGGCTGCACTTAGGCAGGTACGATAGAGCCTTATCGGACTCAATGGAGCGTTTTAAATCAAAATTGCCTAAGGAGGGCCAACAAGACTTCGAGGAGACCCTGACGGAAGGAAGTCTGGTGGCTAACCAGATAATTAGCACTGCTGCAGATGGAGCAATACTGGCGGGACATACATATGCCCATGGAGTATGTGCCAGACGTTCATCGTGGCTGCGCCTGACAGGCCTCAAGCCCGATGCGCAACAGCGTATTCTGAACCTCCTGTTTACCGTATCATCTCTCTTTGGCCAGCACATGGACGACGTGATGAGTCGGATGAAAGCCGAGCGCGACACCGTCAAGGCAGTCGGCTTAGAAAAAAAGAAAGAGTTTAAACGCCGTTTCAAGACCAACAAAGGCAGAGGGGCTCAACAGAGGGTTCAAACCCCTCAGTCTTCCCAAAACAAGACCCAGGGCAAAACCCAGTTTCGGGGTGGCAAAGCCGGCCGAGGTAGAGGAGGTCACCAGCAGTCCTCTACCTCGACGAGAGGAGGAAAACAATGAGCACTGGCTTCCTCTGGCGCCGTTGTCCACTCCAGTAGGAGGAAGTGTTTCAAAACATCTGGCAGAGTGGGGCAGCATCACGAACGATCAGTGGGTGCTGAATACACTGCGCAATGGATATGCTCTTCGTTTCCGTGCGCCTCAACAGGACATTCCCCCAAAGAAATCTCGTCTGCACCAACTCGATCTGCTCCAAAAAGAGGTGAAGGCTCTTCTCCAGAAACGAGTTATAGAAGAGGTGCCTCCCTCACAAAGGGGAAAAGGAGTCTACTCCAGATACTTTCTTGTCCCCAAAAATGCTCAGGAAAACAAGTTCCGGCCCATCCTGGATCTTCGTGTTCTGAACAAGAACATAGTCAAGGAGAAGTTCTGCATGCTTGCTCTTCACCAAATATGTCCACATCTGCAAGTAGGAGATTGGATGTGTTCGATGGACTTGCAAGATGCCTACTTCCACATTCCAATTGCCATGCGACATCGGAAGTTCTTAAGGTTTCTGGTGGGCAGCAAACACTACCAGTACAGGGTCCTGCCTTTCGGGCTAAAGTCAGCGCCGAGAGTCTTCACCAAATGCATGGCAGTGGTGGCAGCCTTCCTGCACAAAAAAGGACTTTTCGTCTATCCCTACCTAGACAACTGGCTCCTAAAAGGCCCATCCCCTCAACAGGTAGAGAACGACTTCCACCTTTGCCTGCTACGATTGCACAGGCTCGGCCTCCACGTCAACATAGAGAAGTCAGCACAACTACCAACCCAATCCATTCACTACCTGGGCTTCGTTCTGGATACAAAATTGGGAAAAGCGTATCCTTCGGAGGAGAGACTATTTTCTATGCAGCAGAAGTGCAGAGTTCTACTACAGTCCCAGAATCCAACAGCGCGTCAAGTAGCGTCTCTTCTGGGTTCCATGGTGTCCTGCATCTTCCTGATTCCTCACGCCAGGCTGAGGATGCGACCTTTGCAGCAGGCTCTGGAGGATCAATGGGATCAGTCGACAGGGCGCTGGAAAGACCTCCATCAAATGGTGGACTCACCCTCGCAACCTTCTGGTGGGAGTGCCTTTTCACCAAACTCTTCCGACACAGTCTATAGTCTCTCCAAGGCTGGGGAGCACACATGGGGTGTCTGCAGATTTAAGGAAGGTGGTCAGCAAAAGAACAGACCTACCATATCAACATGCTGGAGCTTCGAGCAGTCCATCTGGCTCTGAAGTCCTTCCTTCCTGCACTCGAATCACACTCAGTCCTGATCCAAACGGACAACACGACGGCCATGTTCTACCTGAACAAGCAGGGCGGAACTCTGTCACGTCCTCTCTCTCTCTGGAGGCACAAGCCATCTGGCACTGGCTGCTCGCCCGGAACCTCACAGTAGTAGCGGTGCATCTCCCAGGAGAGCTAAATATCAAGGCCGACGCACTCAGCAGGCACTTCGAAGATCAGCCAGCCTGGGTGCTGCATGACGAGGTGGTGGCAGACCTCTTCCATCGCTGGGGTCTTCCAGAAATAGATCTGTTCGCGGACGACGAAAACTCAAAATGCCACGCCTTCGCGTCCAGATTCCACCGTCCAGGGACAAGGGGGAATGCCCTTTTGATGGACTGGTCAGGGACATTTGCTTACGCATTTCCTCCTCTGCCCCTGATTCCGAAGGTGGTGTCCAAACTCATCAGATCCAGCATGACCATGATCCTGGTAGCCCCAGACTGGCCTCAGCAGTGGTGGTACCCGGACCTTCTACAGCTGTCGGTGCTTCCACCCAGGAGACTGCCCTGCAGGCCGGACCTGCTGACCAAGATGGGGGGGGAGGATTCTTCATCCCAACCTTCCCTCACTACACTTAACAGCATGGCTCCTGAGGTCCTACAATACGGACATTTAAATTTGCCACCTGATTGTATGCATATTTTAAAGGAAGCGAAACGACCCTCCACAAGAACGTCTTATGCGTTTAAGTGGAAGAGGTTTTTTCTTTGGTGCAGAGAACTTCACTTTGATCCCTCATCAGCACAGGAGGATGTGATTCTGCCTTACCTGCTGTACCTAGCAAGATCTGGTCTTAAATATGCTTCGATCAGGGTGCACCTCTCGGCCATTACCGCTTATAGGAAGTCTCCTACTCAGCCCTCCTTCTTCCAGATGAAGGTGGTCAAGGACTTCTTACAGGGGTTGAAGAAAGTGTACCCCCTTGTTAGAAACCCTTCTCCGTGGGAATTAAACCTAGTGTTGTCTAAGTTGATGGGCCCCCCCTTTGAACCCATCCACAGAGCTTCCTTGCAACACCTATCGTGGAAGGCCGCTTTTCTAGTTGCAATTACATCAGCGCGCAGAGTAAGTGAGATACAAGCGCTGTGTACAAAAGAACCCTACACTGTTTTCCATCACAACAGAGAAGTCTTAAGGGCACATCCATCCTTTTTAACTAAGGTTGTCTCTGATTTTCATATAAATCAGTCTATTTCTCTTCCTTCTTTTTTCCCCAAACCCTACGACCCCGGCTGAGCGGTCGCTGCACTCTTTAGATCTCAAAAGAGTTCTTAAATTTTATTTGGAAAAGACCAAAGAGAGTAGGAAGACGGACCAATTGTTTATCAACTATGGTTCACTGAGAACGGGCTTTCCAGCTGCCAAGAGATCCATCTCCAGATGGATCGTCTCCTGTATTAAATTGGCTTATCAGCTTGCAGGCAAGCCCTTACTTTTGTCACCTAAAGCACACTCTACTAGGGGGAAAGCAGCCACAGTAGCTTTCCTGCATGATGTCCCTATGTCAGAGATTTGCAAGGCTGCAACCTGGAGATCAGTTCATACCTTTACAAGGCATTACTGTCTAGAATCTGATTCCAGGACTGATACTCAAGTAGTACAAGCCTCTTTGAGGAATCTATTTGGGTAGCCTGCGGCCTGTACAAGCTTAGTTTTTCTAGGCTTAGTAATGTTATTACTGTATTGTTACTCCTTTGCCCGCAGGGAGAGAAGGTGAAGCTCGCTATTCTATTCTAATGCTTATGACTATTGATGAGGATCCCCTGGAAGAGAAGGATTAGTTACTTACCTGTAATCCTAGTTCTCTTCCAGGGGTATCCTCATCAAAGTCATAAGCAGCCCTCCCGCCTCCCCGGGCAAAGGATCTTTATTAATTTGGAGATGTTGTTAACCTATTTGTTTCCATGGTTTTTCAGTCTCCGAAAAGAACAACTGACCCATCTGTCACCCCTGATGCATGATGGGATACTGGGGATCATGAGTGCCTTAAAGGCACTGTGTCAGTTTTTTGTAGCATGCAGCTACAGGTTAGCTTTTCAGTCTTTTTAGACTGTGTGTTTGCAATGCAGCCTGGGAGCTTTCTATGCTTTCAGGATATAATAAGAATTTCTACTGCTTTTTCAGCATTAAAACAGTTTCAAAACAATCTTTGGTGTTGTTTTTCATGTTTCTAATGCATATGTTTCATGTATGGTGGAAATTCTTTACAGCATAATCCAGCTCTATTGTGAACTTGGCTGCAATTGCTTGTTTTTATATATATATATATATATATATATATATATATATATATATATATATATATATATATTCACTGAAAAAAACATAGGTTTCAGCCACGTTATAGTTAGGAATTAGCATTTAAAAAAACCTTAGAATTTCACAGAAAAAAACATAGGTTTCAGCCACGTTATAGTTAGGAATTAACATTTGAAAAAACCTTAGAAATTCACTGAAAAACCCATAGGTTTCACACGTGTTATAGTTAGCTGGACATTTCACTCATGCAAAACCATTGAAATTCCTCCGTTATAGTCAGTTCAGCTAACTATAACTCGGGCGCCCACAATGCACTGCTGATGACGTCACATACTACATCACTCATGACATGGTCAGTGACATCACTCATGACATCACTGATTACATCTCAAATGACATCACTGATGACATCACTGATGCCATCATCCTTGTGAAAGAGTGGCACACCTCCTCCTACCCTAATACAACCTTTGATACACATATTCAAAAATAGAAACGAAAATTTTCATAACAATGGAGATATCAATACTAGTTAGAACAACCTATTCAGTATTTCCAACAT
This sequence comes from Lissotriton vulgaris, assembly GCF_964263255.1. NCBI lineage: Eukaryota > Metazoa > Chordata > Amphibia > Caudata > Salamandridae > Lissotriton > Lissotriton vulgaris. The sequence goes on along the minus strand of NC_141695.1, from coordinate 1,296,144,312 downwards.
TTACATACACATCCACTCATTCACCAACAGTTCTATATAGTCACTCATACATGTATTCACTCATCATATGTACTCATACACCTATACATCCTGTTACACACCTACACACATACATAGTTACTCACACACATACTCACACATGCAAATAAACTTTCAAACATCTTGCTTGAATATATAGCTATACACACACCACTACACTTATTTGTACAGAAATGTACACCTACTTACTCTCTTAAACAATCACTTTTAGAAACACATACTTAGTTATACAGGAACTCTTCCAATCTCTCACTTTCATATATACTCACTTATATACAACAATACTCACATATAGTAGTTTAAAACATATATACCTACTAATAAAGACAGTATTGAGTCAGTCATTCACTCACTAACGCACCTATACACACACTCATCCACCCTTACAGTCCTGCACACATGCTGTCTTCAAAACACATGCAAACAGTGAGTCACTCATTCATGCATCTATGCGCTAAGTAATACCCCCCACCGAACCATTCAGACACTCATACTGATACACAGAAAACCAACTAATAACCAATATAGATACTCATGTAGCTACTCACCAACCCATGCAGCCACTTATAGACAAAGTGAGACACTGATACAGATATTTACATATTTGAACATTACTCGCTAATACATGTATTCACTAAGATACACTTTATAAGTCAGTTATGTAGTCATTTTTACAAGAAAAACATCCATTTAGACACTTATTTACCCATTTATTCTTCCATCCAACTTTAGACATACATATATAAAAAATATTTATTTTCAGAAAGAGACACATTGAGTTGAGTTGAGTTGAGATAGGACTTGTAAAGCGCAACTTTGCCCGTAGGCGTCAAGGCGCTGAGGATGGAAAGTCTGTGTGATAGAAAAGTGGAGCGTGCCATCCAGCGCCTTCCCTACTGTTGCACTCACTGGAGTGGGAATAGTAATTTTTACCCCTATGCAATCCAACGTTTCCCTGCTGTTGCACTCTCTGGAGTGGAAATAGTAATTTTTACCCCTACGCTATCCAACGCTTTCCCTACTGTTGCACTCTCTGTAGTGGGAATAGTAATTTTTACCCCTACGCTATCCAACGCTTTCCCTACTGTTCACTGTCTGGAGTGGGAATAGTAATTTTTACCCCTACGCTATCCAACGCTTTCCCTACTGTTGGACTCTCTGGAGTGGGAATAGTGATTTTTACACCTACGCTATCCAACGCTTTCCCTACTGTTGCACTCACTGGAGTGGGAATAGTAATTGTAGCCCTACGCTATCCAAAGCTTTCCTTACTATTGCACTCACTTGAGTGAGTATAGCAATTTTTACCCCTACGCTATCCAACGCTTTCCCTACTGTGGCACTCACTGGAGTGGGAATAGTAATTTTTACCCCTACGCTATCCAACGTTTACCCTATTGTTGCTGGAGTGGTAATAGTAAATGTTACCCTCCCACTATCCTACAGTAAAAATATTGTATATTATTAATTATTATTATGTTAATATATATATATATATATTCACAAAAAAAACCATAGGTTTCACATCAGTTATAGTTAGCTGGAAATTTTACTGACATAAAACCAATGAAATTCCACGTTATAGTTAGTTGGACTCACTATAACTTGCGCGTGTAATGCACTGCTGATGACATCACATATTACATCACTCATGACATGGTCAGTTACATCACTCATGACATCACTGATGACACCATCCTTGTGACACAGTGACTGATCTCCTTTCACTGTAAAGTAACCCTTTAAACACATATTCAAAAATAGAAACTAACATTTTCAAAAAAGTGGATATACCCATACCAGTTACAACAACCAATTCAGTAATTTCACCATCTATGTACACATTCACACATTCACCAACAGTTTTATATAGTCACTCATACATATACTCACTCTTCATATGTAGTGATACACCTATTCATCGGATCACTGAAATAATATCGACTGCCAAAATATCGACTTGCCAAAATATCGTGGACAAAATATCGACAGTCAAAATATCGAGTTTGTATCTACAAACAGGTAAGTACAAAAATATCGAGTACAAAATATCGTTAACAAAAATATAGATGTAAAAAATATCGACTTTATTAAAAACAGTGTTAAATTAAATTAATATTAAATTTTAATTACTAAAATATACTTAAAACGACTTAAATTAAATTATAATAATAAAATAATAAATGAAAATAATAAAAATAATTTTTTAACATCTTATTTGTTGACCCTGAACCCTAAAAATACCCCTTTACCCAAAAACCCAAAACTGACCCTGAACCCTAAAAATACCCCTTTACCCAAAAACCCAAAACTGACCCTGAACCCTAAAAATACCCCTTTACCCATGACCTGAAAACTGACCCTGAACCCTAAAAATACCCCTTTACCCATGACCTGAAAACTGACCCTGAACCCTAAAAATACCCCTTTACCCATGACCTGAAAACTGACCCTGAACCCTAAAAATACCCCTTTACCCATGACCTGAAAACTGACCCTAAACCCTAAAAATACCCCTTTACCCATGACCTGAAAACTGACCCTGAACCCTAAAAATACCCCTTTACCCATGACCTGAAAACTGACCCTGAACCCTAAAAATACCCCTTTACCCATGAACTGAAAACTGACCCTGAACCCTAAAAATACCCCTTTACCCATGACCTGAAAACTGACCCTGAACCCTAAAAATACCCCTTTACCCATGAACTTAAAACTGACCCTGAACCCTAAAAATACCCCTTTACCCATGACCTGAAAACTGACCCTGAACCCTAAAAATGCTCCTTTACCCAAAAGTTATCAATATTATTTAATTACCAATTAATTATTAATTAACAATAACAATAAAGTAAATATATTAGAACATTAGGTGTAATTATTTTAATAATAAATATTATTTTATCAAAATTAATTACTTAAAAATAACACAAAATTATATATATAAAAAATGTACTCTAATTAATGTAATTAACTAATTACAATTAATTAATTAACAATTATTTACTAATACAAAATATATTCAAAATTATATTAATTAATTAACTAATTAATATTAATTAATTATCAATTAATTATTAATTAAAAATAATAACAAACATATATTAATTAATTAATTATTATTAAATTACTTCCCACCCTATTCCCCTATAAACCCACAACCCGCTACAGAATTACATTACGCAATTATTATCAAAACAAAATTCATGTAATAAAATATTTAATAACATTAATACACACTATTCACACATATTATTACATAAAAATACACTATAAAATATTATATATTATTAAAAAATCGATATTTTTGCTATCTATATTTTATACAGTCGATATTACTTCACTTACCTGAAAAACGATATTTTTGTAGTCGATATTATGTCCAGTCGATATTTTGTCCAGTCTATATTTTAAACTCGATATTATGTCCAGTCGATATTTTGGAGTCGATATTTTGTCTCTATACCCTATTCATCCTGTTACACACCGACAGTCATCAAAAAGTTACTCACACATATACTCACATATGCAAATAAACTAATAAACATCCATTTATTTGCATATACAGATATACACACACTACCACCTTACTTCTAAGGAAACTTACACATATGTACTCTTTTAACCCCTTAAGTGGTGCTGACGGCCAATGGTCGTCAGCAGCGCTACCTCCCCAGTGCTGCGCACGACCATTGAACGTCCATTCAGCACTAGTTCTAATGGACAGCGCAGCACTGGGGAGGAATGTGTAATAGCAGCTATGGGGTTAAACAATCACTTATAAAAACACATACTTATTTAAACAGGAACTCTTACAATCTCTCACTTTCACATATACTGACTTATATACATCAATACTCACATATACTAGATTAAAATATATCTTGTTACAGATAAACACACTAGTGAGATAGGCATTCAATCACTAACACACACATATACACACTCATCCACTCATACAGTCCTGCACATATGCTGTTTTCAAAAAACATACAAACAGTGAATCAGTCATTGATACATCTATGTGCTAAGTAACACCCCCACCAAACCATACAGACACTCATACTGATACCAAAAAACATCTAATAACCCATATACACACACATGTAGCTACTCAGCAACCCATGCAGCCACTTATACACAAAACGAAACACTGATACATATATTTAAATTTTTAAACATTATTCGCTAATATATGTATTCACTGAGATACACTTAATAAGCCAGTTAACCAATCAATATTTTTTTTAAAAAAAATCCATTTAGACATGTGTGCGTGGGGGTGTGGCGGACCGGAATACCAAGCGCTGAGGCCGTATATAGTGGGCAATGATTGATTTATTTCGGTAAGTCTGTTCACAACAGGGTGGTTATCGAGAGTCAATGTTCCAGAAATTAAAGGCACAGCTCCTCGGGTGGAAGAAGGGTCCGGGTTCGGTAACGCTGTCAGCGGGCTCTCCGGGTCTTCTAATCTTGGGGATGTCCTCGGAGGTACCGGGAGGAAAACAAAGAAAAGAAAGTAGCCGTTAGTCCTGCCGGACTTCTCTCGTCGGATCCCTGTTACCAGCACCGGGGAGTGTGTGGGGTATGAAGTCGAAAGTGAGGAGGGGACGGTAGGGTCGGGGTAGGTACAGACACAAGCTGGGTATCGAGAAGCAGTAGGGGTGTTGGGTGGTGGGACGTGAGGGTTGGAGGGTTTATTTACAAAGTGGAGGAGTGTTTCACAATATTTACACAGTGCTACGGGTGACGACGTGAGCCTACAGGTTTTTAAACTATACAGAAGTAGTTATTTACACTGCACCTAACGTGCTATCGGAGGGGTTCCGTTTCACTCACCCGCTCCGCCGCAACTCTCCAAGTTGAGTTGCGGCCGCTCCCCAGCAACCTCCGGTGGACTCCACCAATCTTCGGACCAGTCTTCTTCCTCTTCGGTCGTCCTCTCCTTCGCCGCTCCGGTCGGGGTCTCCTGCCACAAGTTCACTCCGACGCTGGACTGTTTCCTGGTTCCGGTCTTTCTAGTGTCCGGATCACGTGAGGGGGAGGTACTTCCGGGGTCGGGAGGTAGTGCTTCCGTGTTTTCGTCGTTCCGGATTGGGTCCTGGAACAGAGGACAGAGGGTTGGACATTTGGTGGGTTGGGCTGTTACTATGGACGCTCTGGCGGTATTCTCTGTCGTACGCGAAGGACTGCAGTAACGTGGAGCCAGACGGGTATGTGAGGACGCCGTATCACATCCCCTTCCCCTAGCTGTCTTTCTAGTACGGGTTTGGGCCATGGGATAACGGGAGAGGTAATCGGCATTGCCTTGTTCAGTCCCTTTACGGTGTAATGTCCGAAATCTGTAAGGTTGTAGGGCTAAGAACCAACGGAGGACCCGATCATTTTGTCCTTTATTACGGGCCATCCACTCCAAAGGGGCGTGGTCAGTATAGATGATAAACTCTCTCCCTTCCAGATAATACCTTAGGCTTTCCACCGCCCATTTAATGGCCAATGCTTCTTTCTCAACGACAGCATAACTGGTTTCACGGGGATACAGTTTACGGCTCAGGTACAATATGGGGTTCTCGTTCCCATGTTCGTCTTTCTGTGAAAGGACTGCCCCTAGACCCTGGTCTGAGGCGTCTGTCTGGAGGAGGAAGGTCCGTGAATAATCCGGACTGACCAATACAGGTTTGGAGGTTAAGGCTGCTTTGAGTCGAGAGAAAGCTAACAATAGAACAGGAGTGGGATCCTTTAGGAGGGTTTCTGTTTTTGTGGACTTCTTTAAGAGGTCAGTGAGGGGGGCTGCAGTCTGGGAAAAGTTGGGTATAAACCTACGGTAATACCCTAGTAGGCCTAGGAAAGCCCGGAGGTAGGCGTGGGCGGAAAATCCGTTCCGCTCGCGGATTTTGCGGATTTTCGGGAAATCCGCAATCCGCGAGATTTGCGAATTTCCTGCAAAATCCGCAAATCCGCGAGCAGCGGATTTTGCTCGCACTGCTCGCACTGTTCGCGTGAGTTCGCGCCCCGCGAATAAGTGCAAAATTGCAGAAATACGATCTTAGCAAAACTGAAAGTAACTACTTACCAGGTTCAAAAGTTCAGGCTCATCATTAGTAGCCATTTCCTGGAGTGCTTCCTGAGGGGCCCCTCCAGAGTTCAGTTGCCAGTTGAAACTAGTATGTGACCCTGCTCTGAACCTCAGAATAGTTACACATATGCCACAAAGGTCCTGAATTACAGCTAAGGGAGACAAGCAGGAGCCAGGCTGGAAGTTAAAATCCATTAATCAGCCCCTAATTCATTATTGTCAGTTGGGGCAGGGCAGGTGTTGTAACTAATTTTGCAACAATGAAAGCACTTAGCAAGTGCAAAAGATCACTAATCAGGGCGCACTAAGGAAGCAGGTGCCAGCTAAAAAAATATTCTGTGACACATGAATCAGCCCCAAATTAATTCAGGTCACTTGAGGCAGGGAAGGTGTGCTTTGCTTTGCCGAAAATAATGTACACTGGACAACCAGAGGGTGTGGTGATGAAACAGAGGGTGGCATGGGTGGGCCAGAGGGTGGCATGAGTAGTCAGAGAGTGGCAGTGGTGACAGAGAGTGGCAGTGATGAAGAAGAGTGTCCCAAACAGGCTGGACACGTAGAAACAAAGAGTTCGCGAAACTTGCGACCCGACAGGTAAGTTCGCAATTTGCGAAAGTGTACAAAACCCTCGCGAACTGGCAGAAACACGGGCGAACACAAAAAAAAAAAAATCCGCAAATTCGCGGGAATTCGCGGATTTTGCGGATTGCGAATCCGCAAATCCGCAAAATTCGCGAACGCGAGATCCGCAAAATTCGCTCATGCTTACCCGGAGGTCCTTTCGTGACTGGGGGAAAGGAATGGACTGAATGGCCTCAACCTTCTTGGCCTGCGGACGTATCACTCCTTCACCTAAGAGGTAACCCAAGTACTTCACCGATGTTGCCGCTAGAGTGGTCTTGGCAGGATTGATGGTGAACCCGAAAGAGCCCAATGACCCAACAACTTCACTGAGATGATCAAGGTGTTCTGCCCAGCTATTGCTATAGATAACAATATCGTCGAGGTAGGCCCCGGCATACCCTGAATGAGGTCTCAATACATGGTTCATCGCCCTTTGGAAGGTGGCGGGTGCCCCGTGTAACCCAAATGGTAACACCGTGAATTGGAATAAGCCGTCTGGGGTGGAAAAGGCAGTTTTCTTCCGGTCCTGTGCTCTTAGTGGGATCTGCCAGTAGCCTTTGCAGAGGTCTAATGTGGATATGTATCGGGCTTTCCCTATGCTTTCGACCATCTCATCGACCCGCGGAAGGGGATAAGTATCGAAGGTAGATATTTTATTTACCTCTCGGAAATCTATGCAAAACTTGACGGACCCGTCAGGTTTAGGCACTAGAACTATGGGGGAATTCCATTCACTGATGGAAGGCTCAATGATCCCCATACCCAGCATCAGTTCGGTTTCTTGTCTTATCACGGTCCTACGGGCTTCAGGGACCCTGTAGGGTCGCAGCCGTACAATCTTTCCGGGTTCTGTGTGTATGTTGTGTTCTGTGATAGTCGTGTGACCTGGTGAGGAGGAAAACACTCTCTGTAATGGTTGTAATGCCTCCCGGAGACTCTGTCTCTGTTCTCTGGTCATCTCGGGGTCGAAACACGATTCAAATAAGAGAGGGGGTGGTATATCAGTGGTGGATAGGACGGGTCGGGGTCCCTCCCATTTTTTTAGAAGGTTGATATGGTACACCTGTGTGGTGCCTCGAGTAGGGTTGAGTTCTACTTCGTAGGTGACAGGAGTCACTTGGCGAAGAATCACATAGGGTCCTTGCCATTGCCCTAATAGTTTGTGGTCAGATGACGGTCTCATCAGTAGAACTAGATCCCCATTGTTAAAGGAGCGGGGCTTGGTACCTTTATCATATTGCCGTTTCTGGCTGGCTTGTGCGTTCTCCATATTCTGGCGGACAATATCGCGCAGCTGGGAGAGATTGGTTTTTAGGTTTTCGACATATTCTGGCAGGGGTCGGGTTCTGTCAGGTTCGGCCTCCCATGCTTCTTGGGCCATGTCAAGTAGGGTGCGGGGTGGTCGACCGTACAGCAATTCATAAGGAGAATATCCTGTGCTACCCTGGGTTTTGCAGCGAATGGCAAACAAGGCCAACGGCAACATCTCCTCCCACCTCTTTGCCTCCAAGGCCAACATTTTCTTCAGAGTCAACTTAAGGGTAGCGTTGTATCGCTCTACCAGCCCGTCTGTCTGGGGGTGGTAGGCGGAAGTGCGAATCTGTTTTATGCCTAGGTTTGAACACACTTGTTTCATTAGGGATGAGACGAATGGGGTGCCTTGATCCGTAAGGATCTCCCTGGGAAACCCTACTCTCGAGAATATGGAGATGAGGGCTTTAGCTATGGTCTGTGTTGTAGGTTGGCGTAAGGGCACTGCCTCAGGGAAGCGGGTGGCGTCGTCCACCAAAACCAGGGCATATCGGCAGCCACTGCGGGAGGGGAGTAGGGGGCCTATAATGTCCATTCCCACCCGGGTGAAGGGAATGTCAATGAGGGGTAGAGGGAGTAAGGGAGCCCTGGGAGGACGGTATCTACTGTTCCTCTGACATACCGGGCACTCTCTACAATATTGTCTGACTTGTTGATGTACTCCCGGCCAATAAAACTTCTCCAGGATGGACAGACTGGTTTTTTCGTCGCTGAAGTGACCCCCTAGGAGATGGCTGTGGGCAAGGAAGAGTACCTTCCCTCTAAAGGGTCCGGGGATCAATAGCTGGGGTGGTTGGTTTGGGTTCCCTTTTCTATACAATAGTCCGTTCTTTTTGAAAAAATAGGGACATACGTGAAGGGGGTCTTCCTGGTCCAAGGCCCTTCCCCAGGCCTCTTGCAGGATAGGATCTTCTTGTTGTGACGCCCGGAATTCCCTATCCGTTTGCCAGGGATTGACATCAGGAACCACCGGGTAGGCGGTGGTGTGGTTTCGCTTCTCTTTTCTCTTCTGGTTACGGGATTTCCGGGGTCTGGTCGGATCTTCAGCAAGCGGCTGTTCCCTGGAAAAGGGTGCTTCTTCCCACCATTGGTTCAGGGAGTCTGTAGTGTCCTGCACTAGTTTAGGAAGGCCAGCATAGTCACTCCCTAAGATCACTTGCTCAGGAAGGTTCGGTATCAGACCCACAGTGAGTTCAGTTCCGGGATCAGCTGGGTGCTGTACTCGCACCTGGGTGGTTGGGTACTTTTTAGTGTCTCCGTGTACACACTGGATGGCGACCATACCTGTGGGTGATCTCGGTGGGGTCGGTAGGTCCTGGGGACGTAGAACACTCTGGCGACAGCCCGTGTCAGCCAAAGCCATGAGTGGATGTCCGTCTACATATACGGGACAGCGGAACGGTGGGGGCGTCTTTCCGGGTGTTGCACACACATAGTTCTGTACCAGGCCTACCTCCATGGGCTCGTCCTTCTGTGGACATACACGCGCTATGTGTCCATAGCCGCCGCAGTTGTAACACTGTGGACCCGGAGTGGGTGGTCTGTAGATGAGCGGCGGTGGCAGCAGGGGAGGCGGCTCCGCTTTCCGTGGAGGGGGGGGTCGGTGTGGTCGGACTGTATTTATATGCGCTCTGTGGGGATGTTCATCTCTACCCCTGGGTGTTTCTTGGGCTCGACTGTATGCACTCGCGATCTCCACCGCGCTGTCAAGGGTGAGACGTGCGTGTTGTCGTACCCATTTTTGAGTGGCCGGATGTAGGGATGCCAGGAATTGCTCCAAATATACTTTTGCCAGGATGTCGTCTTTGGTGGAGGTGTCCGGGCGTAACCAGCGATTGGCAAGATCTTTAATGCGGAAGGACAGGGCCCTAGGGGTTTCTTGTGGCCCTTCCTTGGCTTGGCGCAGCTTCACTCTATAGGTCTCATCATCTATGCCCAGTCGCTCGAGGATACACTTCTTGATGTCATCATAGGGTGTGTTGCCCTGTATATTGGCTTGCTGATACGCCGCTTGGAGGTCTCCGGTCAGTAGCGGTCCCAAATATTGCCCCCATCGATCTGCTGGCCATGAGGCGGCCTGCGCTAGTCTTTCAAAGTTCGTAAAAAAGTAGTCCGGATCGTCTCCAGGAACATACTTTTGTAGGACCACTGATGGTAGGGAGGTTATGGGTCGTTGTTGCTGCTGGCCGAGGACGGCCGTTAATTTACCCATGGCCTGGTCGTGGGCATCCCCTTGGCCCTTGAGGACATCATGCAGTTGCCCCCTGTCTTCCTCTGCGGTTTTCAAAAACCGCTCCATTAGCTTTCCCAACATCTCTTGGGACTCGGCCATTTTCTGTACGACGGCCTCCATGCCTCCGGATCCCACTTCTGACACCATCTGTGTGCGTGGGGGTGTGGCGGACCGGAATACCAAGCGCGGAGGCCGTATATAGTGGGCAATGATTGATTTATTTCGGTAAGCCTGTTCACAACAGGGTGGTTATCGAGAGTCAATGTTCCAGAAATTAAAGGCACAGCTCCTCGGGTGGAAGAAGGGTCCGGGTTCGGTAACGCTGTCAGCGGGCTCTCCGGGTCTTCTAATCTTGGGGATGTCCTCGGAGGTACCGGGAGGAAAACAAAGAAAAGAAAGGAGCCGTTAGTCCTGCCGGACTTCTCTCGTCGGATCCCTGTTACCAGCACCGGGGAGTGTGTGGGGTATGAAGTCGAAAGTGAGGAGGGGACGGTAGGGTCGGGGTAGGTACAGACACAAGCTGGGTATCGAGAAGCAGTAGGGGTGTTGGGTGGTGGGACGTGAGGGTTGGAGGGTTTATTTACAAAGTGGAGGAGTGTTTCACAATATTTACACAGTGCTACGGGTGACGACGTGAGCCTACAGGGTTTTAAACTATACAGAAGGAGTTATTTACACTGCACCTAACGTGCTATCGGAGGGGTTCCGTTTCACTCACCCGCTCCGCCGCAACTCTCCAAGTTGAGTTGCGGCCGCTCCCCAGCAACCTCCGGTGGACTCCACCAATCTTCGGACCAGTCTTCTTCCTCTTCGGTCGTCCTCTCCTTCGCCGCTCCGGTCGGGGTCTCCTGCCACAAGTTCACTCCGACGCTGGACTGTTTCCTGGTTCCGGTCTTTCTAGTGTCCGGATCACGTGAGGGGGAGGTACTTCCGGGGTCGGGAGGTAGTGCTTCCGTGTTTTCGTCGTTCCGGATTGGGTCCTGGAACAGAGGACAGAGGGTTGGACATTTGGTGGGTTGGGCTGTTACTATGGACGCTCTGGCGGTATTCTCTGTCGTACGCGAAGGACTGCAGTAACGTGGAGCCAGACGGGTATGTGAGGACGCCGTATCACAAGACACTTATTTAAACATTTATTCTTCAATCAACTTTTACATATACATATATAAAACATATTTATTTTTCAGAAAGACACACATTCACTGGATGGTGTCATCAGTGATGTCATGAGTGATGTAACTGACCATGTCATGAGTGATGTAATATGTGATGTCATCAGCAGTGCATTACACGCGCAAGTTATAGTGAGTCCAACTAACTATAATGTGGAATTTCATTGGTTTTATGTCAGTAAAATTTCCAGCTAACTATAACTGATGTGAAACCTATGTTTTTTTTTGTGAATTTAATAGGTTTTTTAAATGCTAATTCCTAACTATAACTGGTGTGAAACCTATGGTTTTTTCAGTGAATTTCATAGGTTTTTTAAATGCTAATTCCTTTCTATATCGAGTTTCAAACTTTTTTTTTTTTTTACAATTTGCTGTTTTGTGCAAGTATTTTTTTTTTTTTATATATAATTTTTTTCTTTTGCGCTCTGGGTGCGCGCTCCGGTAAGCTCTCCGGTAAGCTTTCCGGTAAGCTAACCGGTAAGCTCACCTGAAAGCGCACCCAGAGCGCTACTTTCGTTTGTGAAAAAAAATATGAATTAAAAGTTAATAATAATGCAAAACATTACGTACCATACAAATAAAATCCGTTTTTTTTTATAAGGAAAATGATTATGCATTTCCGTAAAAGTTTGATGACGTCACTTCGGCGCGCAACGTAAGTGCCCTCGGAAGCGCCTACGTTCGCGCCGCATAAACGCATCCGGAAGCGCCTACGTTCGCGCCACGTTTGCGCCCCAGAAGCGCCTACCTTCGCGCCGCGTAAACGCACCCGGAAGCGCTCCGGAGCGCGCAGCGTAAGCGCGTCGGGTCATGTGACCTTAAAATAACACTTGGTTGCTAACAGTTTTTTTTATAAAGAATGAAATCCCCACCCATTTCCTTCACTTCTTCTTTCACTTTTGTGACTGAAAGACCTGCCTTTTTGCTCCAGGATATTTCTTGGTTTTTCAATGGCTGCCAGACAATCCAGCAGTGAGGATGAACCAGAATTCATCAATGAAGAGCCTCCTCAACGAAAAGTTAAGGAACATTTCATTTGGAAATTTGTTATAATCCCACCTGGACTAAAAAAGGTAAATGCTCCAAAAGTGCAGTGCAAGATCTGCAAAGAAGAGCTGTCACGAGGAAACCCATTGAAAAAGTACTCTTTTGGGAACTTCACAATGATCCGGCATGTGGAGAGGAAGCACCCCCAGAATTTTGCCCGGGAAAGTGTCAGGGCTCTGGCACAAGGGGTTTCCAGTGATGGGGCCTCTACATCAACCGGAGGAGCAACTTCTTCTGGGAGGGGGCAATCACAGGAGCAGGTGCCAAACATTCAACCTGCATTTAACCATGGTGTCCTCAGATGCAGATACTGCAATCAACTCCTCACCTTTGGGGAGCAAAGTGTCCAGCTCATGGTTCGAGCATTGGAGAACCATCGCTGCCCTTCCCACCCCTAATTTTTTTTGTTTTATTTTGCTCCTGTTGAGCAGTTTCCATTCCCTGTTTTTGTTCATGTTTTGAAAAAAGAAGAAAACCAAAAGTTCTTTTCAGAACTACCTCCAATTCTCATCAAAGAGCTATATTCTTAAAAAAAATGAAAAAGAGTGCATTGATAATTGAAAGGAGAATGAGTAAGAAAGAACAGAAAGGTATGAGAGGAAAAAAGAAGTGAAGTAGGAGGACTGAAAGAAGGTGAGTGTTAGGAAAGAAAGTTTTAAGAATAAGAGTGAATATGGGGAATGTTGTTATTCAATGAAAATGTTGAAAAAGAACAGGAGTGTTGAAGGATAAGAAAAGATGCATTGCTGGAGTTGAAGGTAGAAGGCCTCATTTATGAAGCCATGCGTCACTTTAACGCCACCAAAGCATCACTTTTTGTGACACAACATTCCAATAAAAAATGCATCTTATTTATTCATATTTACAAAGTGGCGTTTCTTGGTAAATACATCACTTTGTAAACCCCTGTGCCACATTATTCCTACGTCAGGTGTAATGTATGCAAAAGGGAAGTATTGACGCAAGAAAGGGTTGTAGAGGTGACACAGTGAATAAACTGGAGGCCTCATTTCTGAAAAGTGACGCATCGCTACATGAAAACAGCAATGCATCACTTTTCTGGGCGCACTCCTTACGACATTCCAGATGTGTCATATTTAATGTATGAGGAATCATGTTGCAAGGAGTTACAGATACGTCAGTATTTCTGACGTATCTGTAAACACATAAGTAACGCATTGCTAGAGTGCGTCACAAAAGTGACGCAACTCCAGTAATGCGTCCTTTCACATGGGGAAAGCACCATGTGAAAGGTCTTGCATCAGTCTTACACCTGCTGTGAGGCAGGCGCAAGATTTTGACGCAACAGCATCCTAAAAGTGACGCAGTGAAATCTCATATATTTCACTGCGTCGCTATTACCAAGCTTTTTGCGGGGGAACGCCCCCTCTGCATACATTATACCTGACGCAGATATAATGTGGCGCAGGGTTTTAAAAAGTGACCCATCTACCTAGATGCGTCACTTTTTAAATATAGCGCAACGAGGCGCATTTTTTTACACCGCTGGTGCGATGCGTCACTTTTCTGTGCGCACTCCTTACGACATTCCAGATGTGTCATATTTAATGTATGAGGAATCATGTCGCAAGGAGTTACAGATACGTCCGTATTGCTGACGTATCTGTAAACACAAAAGTAACGCATTGCTGGAGTGCGTCACAAAAGTGACGCAACTCCAGTAATGCGTCCTTTCACATGGGGAAAGCACCATGTGAAAGGTCTTGCGTCAGTCTTACACCTGCTGTGAGGCAGGCGCAAGATTTTGACGCAACAGCATCCTAAAAGTGACGCAGTGAAATCTCATATATTTCACTGCGTTGCTATTACCAAGCTTTTTGCGGGGGAACGCCCCCTCTGCAAACATTATACCTGACGCAGATATAATGTGGCGCAGGGTTTTAAAAAGTGACCCATCTACCTAGATGCGTCACTTTTTAAATATAGCGCAACGAGGCGCATTTTTTTACACCGCTGGTGCGATGCGGCACTTTTCTGTGCGCACTCCTTACGACATTCCAGATGTGGCTTGATCCATCACCGTTATTTATCTCACTGCACCATCCCAGCTCAGAACATGGCTATATGCAAATCAGTTTGTCCACCATAAGCGTGGAAGGGTATACTCAGATGTGAGTCCCTAGCTCATTGCACCATCAGGATTCAAGCAAGCCGGGCCGAAGACGGCTGAAATGCCAGAAACCGGTCCCCGGTAGCTTGTTTCCTTCCCAGTATAAGAATTGGCTTGGTAGTTTGGTCTGCCCTGTTCCCATGATGCACTGGGCCAGGGTCAGACTAATTTGCATACAGCCAAGTTCTGAGCTGGGATGGTGCAGTGAGCTGAAAAACGGTGATGGATCAAGCCCTGATCTTTGGACTGGGTAAGAGTGGTCTGCTTAATTCAGACACTCTGTTCATCACCACCCCCTTTTCTGAATCATTTTTGTCCACCATAAGCGTGGAAGGGTATACTCAGATGTGAGTCCCTAGCTCATTGCACCATCAGGATTCAAGCAAGCCGGCCCGAAGACGGCTGAAGTGCCAGAAACCGGTCCCCGGTAGCTTGTTTCCTTCCCAGTATAAGAATTGGCTTGGTAGTTTGGTCTGCCCTGTTCCCATGATGCACTGGGCCAGGGTCAGACTAATTTGCATATAGCCAAGTTCTGAGCTGGGATGGTGCAGTGAGCTGAAAAACGGTGATGAATCAAGCCCTGATCTTTGGACTGGGTAAGAGTGGTCTGCTTAATTCAGACACTCTGTTCATCACCACCCCCTTTTCTGAATCATTTTTGTCCACCATAAGCGTGGAAGGGTATACTCAGATTTGAGTCCCTAGCTCATTGCACCATCAGGATTCAAGCAAGCCGGGCCGAAGACGGCTGAAATGCCAGAAAACGGTCCCCGGTAGCTTGTTTCCTTCCCAGTATAAGAATTGGCTTGGTAGTTTGGTCTGCCCTGTTCCCATGATGCACTGGGCCAGGGTCAGACTAATTTGCATACAGCCAAGTTCTGAGCTGGGATGGTGCAGTGAGCTGAAAAACGGTGATGGATCAAGCCCTGATCTTTGGACTGGGTAAGAGTGGTCTGCTTAATTCAGACACTCTGTTCATCACCACCCCCTTTTCTGAATCATTTTTGTCCACCATAAGCGTGGAAGGGTATACTCAGATGTGAGTCCCTAGCTCATTGCACCATCAGGATTCAAGCAAGCCGGGTCGAAGACGGCTGAAATGCCAGAAACCGGTCCCCGGTAGCTTGTTTCCTTCCCAGTATAAGAATTGGCTTGGTAGTTTGGTCTGCCCTGTTCCCATGATGCACTGGGCCAGGGTCAGACTACTTTGCATATAGCCAAGTTCTGAGCTGGGATGGTGCAGTGAGCTGAAAAACGGTGATGGATCAAGCCCTGATCTTTGGACTGGGTAAGAGTGGTCTGCTTAATTCAGACACTCTGTTCATCACCACCCCCTTTTCTGAATCATTTTTGTCCACCATAAGCGTGGAAGGGTATACTCAGATGTGAGTCCCTAGCTCATTGCACCATCAGGATTCAAGCAAGCCGGGCCGAAGACGGCTGAAATGCCAGAAACCGGTCCCCGGTAGCTTGTTTCCTTCCCAGTATAAGAATTGGCTTGGTAGTTTGGTCTGCCCTGTTCCCATGATGCACTGGGCCAGGGTCAGACTAATTTGCATATAGCCAAGTTCTGAGCTGGGATGGTGCAGTGAGCTGAAAAACGGTGATGGATCAAGCCCTGATCTTTGGACTGGGTAAGAGTGGTCTGCTTAATTCAGACACTCTGTTCATCACCACCCCCTTTTCTGAATCATTTTTGTCCACCATAAGCGTGGAAGGGTATACTCAGATGTGAGTCCCTAGCTCATTGCACCATCAGGATTCAAGCAAGCCGGGCCGAAGACGGCTGAAATGCCAGAAACCGGTCCCCGGTAGCTTGTTTCCTTCCCAGTATAAGAATTGGCTTGGTAGTTTGGTCTGCCCTGTTCCCATGATGCACTGGGCCAGGGTCAGACTAATTTGCATATAGCCAAGTTCTGAGCTGGGATTGTGCAGTGAGCTGAAAAACGGTGATGGATCAAGCCCTGATCTTTGGACTGGGTAAGAGTGGTCTGCTTAATTCAGACACTCTGTTCATCACCACCCCCTTTTCTGAATCATTTTTGTCCACCATAAGCGTGGAAGGGTATACTCAGATGTGAGTCCCTAGCTCATTGCACCATCAGGATTCAAGCAAGCCGGGCCGAAGACGGCTGAAATGCCAGAAACCGGTCCCCGGTAGCTTGTTTCCTTCCCAGTATAAGAATTGGCTTGGTAGTTTGGTCTGCCCTGTTCCCATGATGCACTGGGCCAGGGTCAGACTAATTTGCATATAGCCAAGTTCTGAGCTGGGATGGTGCAGTGAGCTGAAAAACGGTGATGGATCAAGCCCTGATGTTTGGACTGGGTAAGAGTGGTCTGCTTAATTCAGACACTCTGTTCATCACCACCCCCTTTTCTGAATCATTTTTGTCCACCATAAGCGTGGAAGGGTATACTCAGATTTGAGTCCCTAGCTCATTGCACCATCAGGATTCAAGCAAGCCGGGCCGAAGACGGCTGAAATGCCAGAAAACGGTCCCCGGTAGCTTGTTTTCTTCCCAGTATAAGAATTGGCTTGGTAGTTTGGCCTGCCCTGTTCCCATGATGCACTGGGCCAGGGTCAGACTAATTTGCATACAGCCAAGTTCTGAGCTGGGATGGTGCAGTGAGCTGAAAAACGGTGATGGATCAAGCCCTGATCTTTGGACTGGGTAAGAGTGGTCTGCTTAATTCAGACACTCTGTTCATCACCACCCCCTTTTCTGAATCATTTTTGTCCACCATAAGCGTGGAAGGGTATACTCAGATGTGAGTCCCTAGCTCATTGCACCATCAGGATTCAAGCAAGCCGGGTCGAAGACGGCTGAAATGCCAGAAACCGGTCCCCGGTAGCTTGTTTCCTTCCCAGTATAAGAATTGGCTTGGTAGTTTGGTCTGCCCTGTTCCCATGATGCACTGGGCCAGGGTCAGACTAATTTGCATATAGCCAAGTTCTGAGCTGGGATGGTGCAGTGAGCTGAAAAACGGTGATGGATCAAGCCCTGATCTTTGGACTGGGTAAGAGTGGTCTGCTTAATTCAGACACTCTGTTCATCACCACCCCCTTTTCTGAATCATTTTTGTCCACCATAAGCGTGGAAGGGTATACTCAGATGTGAGTCCCTAGCTCATTGCACCATCAGGATTCAAGCAAGCCGGGCCGAAGACGGCTGAAATGCCAGAAACCGGTCCCCGGTAGCTTGTTTCCTTCCCAGTATAAGAATTGGCTTGGTAGTTTGGTCTGCCCTGTTCCCATGATGCACTGGGCCAGGGTCAGACTAATTTGCATATAGCCAAGTTCTGAGCTGGGATGGTGCAGTGAGCTGAAAAACGGTGATGGATCAAGCCCTGATCTTTGGACTGGGTAAGAGTGGTCTGCTTAATTCAGACACTCTGTTCATCACCACCCCCTTTTCTGAATCATTTTTGTCCACCATAAGCGTGGAAGGGTATACTCAGATGTGAGTCCCTAGCTCATTGCACCATCAGGATTCAAGCAAGCCGGGCCGAAGACGCCTGAAATGCCAGAAACCGGTCCCTGGTAGCTTGTTTCCTTCCCAGTATAAGAATTGGCTTGGTAGTTTGGTCTGCCCTGTTCCCATGATGCACTGGGCCAGGGTCAGACTAATTTGCATATAGCCAATTTCTGAGCTGGGATGGTGCAGTGAGCTGAAAAACGGTGATGGATCAAGCCCTGATCTTTGGACTGGGTAAGAGTGGTCTGCTTAATTCAGACACTCTGTTCATCACCACCCCCTTTTCTGAATCATTTTTGTCCACCATAAGCGTGGAAGGGTATACTCAGATGTGAGTCCCTAGCTCATTGCACCATCAGGATTCAAGCAAGCCGGGCCGAAGACGGCTGAAATGCCAGAAACCGGTCCCCGGTAGCTTGTTTCCTTCCCAGTATAAGAATTGGCTTGGTAGTTTGGTCTGCCCTGTTCCCATGATGCACTGGGCCAGGGTCAGACTAATTTGCATATAGCCAAGTTCTGAGCTGGGATGGTGCAGTGAGCTGAAAAACGGTGATGGATCAAGCCCTGATCTTTGGACTGGGTAAGAGTGGTCTGCTTAATTCAGACACTCTGTTCATCACCACCCCCTTTTCTGAATCATTTTTGTCCACCATAAGCGTGGAAGGGTATACTCAGATGTGAGTCCCTAGCTCATTGCACCATCAGGATTCAAGCAAGCCGGGCCGAAGACGGCTGAAATGCCAGAAACCGGTCCCCGGTAGCTTGTTTCCTTCCCAGTATAAGAATTGGCTTGGTAGTTTGGTCTGCCCTGTTCCCATGATGCACTGGGCCAGGGTCAGACTAATTTGCATATAGCCAAGTTCTGAGCTGGGATGGTGCAGTGAGCTGAAAAACGGTGATGGATCAAGCCCTGATCTTTGGACTGGGTAAGAGTGGTCTGCTTAATTCAGACACTCTGTTCATCACCACCCCCTTTTCTGAATCATTTTTGTCCACCATAAGCGTGGAAGGGTATACTCAGATGTGAGTCCCTAGCTCATTGCACCATCAGGATTCAAGCAAGCCGGGCCGAAGACGCCTGAAATGCCAGAAACCGGTCCCTGGTAGCTTGTTTCCTTCCCAGTATAAGAATTGGCTTGGTAGTTTGGTCTGCCCTGTTCCCATGATGCACTGGGCCAGGGTCAGACTAATTTGCATATAGCCAAGTTCTGAGCTGGGATGGTGCAGTGAGCTGAAAAACGGTGATGGATCAAGCCCTGACCTTTGGACTGGGTAAGAGTGGTCTGCTTAATTCAGACACTCTGTTCATCACCACCCCCTTTTCTGAATCATTTTTGTCCACCATAAGCGTGGAAGGGTATACTCAGATGTGAGTCCCTAGCTCATTGCACCATCAGGATTCAAGCAAGCCGGGCCGAAGACGGCTGAAATGCCAGAAACCGGTCCCCGGTAGCTTGTTTCCTTCCCAGTATAAGAATTGGCTTGGTAGTTTGGTCTGCCCTGTTCCCATGATGCACTGGGCCAGGGTCAGACTAATTTGCATATAGCCAAGTTCTGAGCTGGGATGGTGCAGTGAGCTGAAAAACGGTGATGGATCAAGCCCTGATCTTTGGACTGGGTAAGAGTGGTCTGCTTAATTCAGACACTCTGTTCATCACCACCCCCTTTCCTGAAATATTTGAGCATGTCAAGACCCACAATATTGTCTGGTGTATTTGGAGAAAGCAAAAATGGACATGGAGCAGTAAACTTATCAACATGGAGTGCAAGTGGTTGTGACAATGGGCTAAGGGTGGATGTTCCATCGAAACCTATCGATGTAATAGTTAAGCCAGGCAGGAGAGCCCTAGGAATCAAGTGTTTAGACAAGGCACTACGAGTAGCTCCTGTATCAACCAGAAACAGATCAGTAAAACCCAAAATATATGCTGTAACATAGGGACCCTTCTGATCTACTGGAACTTCGACTGATTCCTTACCCCATCCTAGGCAATCCTATGCATAAGCAGAACCTTGCAAATCAGATGGCTCATAGTCGGACATTTGATATTGATTCCGTCTGTCAAAAGTATTAGCCCCTTCTTGTCCACGTGCATTAGCATCAAACCGAACACGATCATTTGTATTTCCTCTAGGCCCTGAATATCCTGAACGATTTCTCAGTTGTCCCCGACCACGTGAACCCTGCTGGGCACGTAGCACCGGACAATTAGAAATCCAATGGTCAAATTGTCTGCAATACGCACACTGATTAATAGACAAATCTCCACGAGTAGAGGGAGGAAAAGACAAACCATAAGATCCACGCCCTCCTCTATCACCTCTATAAGGCGAGCCAAAAGCTTAAACCATCATAACCTTCGTTTTTAAGAATTTAGATTTTTTATCCTCCTTACTTTTCGCTTCTAATTCTTGCCGTTCATAATACTGAGCCATAGTTAGAAGAGAAACCGGAGAGGAGGTAGTCCATGAACTTTCGCTGGCCTTTAGGCGACTAGCTACTTCTGGCAACAGGTTTGTGACATATTTATCGGCAAACAGATGCCTACCCGTGTCATCTGTCAATGACTGGCCACTAAAATCGTGGAATGCTTCTTCAAAGCATGTGAAAAAATCTGAAACCGATTCATCTATTTTTTGTTTGCAAGACGCATACATAATCCAATCTATCTTTTTAGGGGGATAATCGTTTTTAATTTAACGAATATAGCTGCTGGAAGATCTAAAATTAGACGACATGGTTTTTGTGCAGGCTCTCTATCTTTATCTAATTGTTCTATATCTGACCATAATGCCCCAAATGTCGCATGATCATCATTTTTACGCACAGTTCTCCACATATCAGGCGATAATATTAATACAAAAAACAAATCAATGTCAGACAAAGTCATAGTACAAGAGCTAATGGCACCATCAATTTCTTCATAAAAAGCTGTCGGATTCTTTCGCGGATCAGGCAATGCATTTTTAAGAGCCATAAAGTCTGATCTATTCCAAGGAGTGTAAACCCAATTATAAATAAAATACCCTTTCGCGTCAATAGAAGTCTTATCATCACTTGTACCTGTTCCTTTAGGAGGAACATATAAAGGCTTCCCGCATGGGTTTCACATTTACAACATTCTTATCTGTGTCGGGCGTCGGAGCTCGTCCCATGTTGATTCGAGATGTTTGTGCAGCTGTGTCTGCTGCCTTTTTCTCCTCCCGCAAACGGACTGCTTCATCACGTAGTTTAACCAAGTGTCTGATCGTATCAGCCACCTGGGAGAAGACAAAAGAACCTTCACGTAATTGCTTACAATCAGCTGCTATATCATCTCGCTCAACAACCTCTGTAGCAAATATCTCAGTAAAATATTTCTGTTCCTTTTCTGACCAATTCCTAATAGTATCTAGAAGTTCAGAAGCAGTGAGAGTACCACGATCAGCTTTTCGCGCCGCAGATCTAATCTCAGAGGAACGTTCGGTAGTTAACATTGAGCGAGTGTCTCGGGCTTTATCCTGATCTGCAGGAGAGTCCGCATGTGATTCATTAGGAGCAGAAGGGAAAATATACGGAGGTGGAGTACGATCTAATAAGAGAGAATCATCTTGGGGTTTATTAAGAATAGGATAGAGAGGCCTACGAATAGCATATTGGCCATTTACCTGTAACTGACGCTCCCTATCTTCCCTTTCTTTAGTTTCTCTCATCTCTTTATTTTTCATATCTAAGGATTTCGCGTGCACACTTTTACGCTGTTCTTTTTCAATCAAGGCCTTTTCACGCTTCATTCGCTCACGCACTTCTTTCTCCCACTTTCGCACACAGTCAAACCTATTGTGACGAGGAGGACCCGGACCCGGGCCCTCCCGGCTTACCTTTACCTGTGTCCCCTTTTGTCACCCAGCATACAGAAGCCTGGAAACCTGTAACGGACTGGCAACAAACAACACGGGAGCCGGAGGAGCCGTGTTTCTTTAACTGGGCGGAGCTGGAGCCTGAGACCACCCACCGCCAGGAGGTAAAGGTGCGCCCAACCGGGAAACAGGTGTGTTTTACACCCGGAGGGAGTGGAGAGTGGTGGCGTGAGCGAGGAGCAGAGTGGAGGAGAACCGAAGACGAGGAACCGAAGATCGAGGAGGAGGCGTGTGAGCAATGGAGGACGGGAGACGACGGAAGCAAGGAACATCAGCTGGACGAGGCGTGTGAGCAGTGGAGGACGGGAGACGACGGAAGCAAGGAACATCAGCTGGAGGAGGCGTGTGAGCAGAGGAGGACGGACGAGGACGCAAGTGGAGTACAGCACCGACCGGAGTCGAGTGAGCAGACGGGGAGACCGGGAGCGGACTGGAGAGCGGATCACTGGAGAGAGGAGGCGTCAGAGGAACAGTGGAGAACGGAGTCCAGGGACAACGGAGACAGCGGACCACCGACCTGGGTACCCGAGGAGAGCAAGACCTGTGACAACCACGACAAGCCGGGAGGCCACCGAGGAGGCGCATCGCCCAGCCACACTTCACATGAAGTGTGGCTCGAGCAGGTACGGTCAAGATTCAGGGGGTGGGCGGGGCGTAAGTGGGGTAAACCACCGTAAAACCGAGCAACAGACCCTTAGTGCACCAGTACCTTCCCTTCACTTCACCGGCACTTTGGGAAAGACGAGCACGTGTGGTCCCTCACTACCCTTCCCTGACAAACCCCCTACAACCACGTCTAATAGTGGTTTTCTTTCTTTCTGTTTCTTTTTGGGATCGAATCTGGGACGAGAGACAAGACGGCGGAGGCAAGGCCTACAACGCCCAGAAGGCACCGGGAAAGTCGGAGACTGGGAACAGCCAAGCAAGCAAAAGAGGACATTGATAATCCTTTACCGTTCTATAGAGTACCAGTTCAAAAGAGGAGGCTTTATAAAATAATAAAACCATCTTTGCCTCGCAACCCCGTATCAGTGAGTTTATTGGACAACACTCCCGAAAGCCCACAAGTGGTGGAGAATGCGGGCATAGAAGAAGCCATCCAGGATACAAAGATGGAAGCCATACTACAAGCCCTAGTTAAAGGACAAGAACAGTTAGGGTGGGCTGTGGAGCAACAGCTCGCCTCCGCTCAACTAGACCGGGACACTTTCCGCTCCACCGTAGTCACCCAACTGGAAGGGTTACAACACACTACTGATCCCGGGAGCAACCCTGTGCGCGAAGCCAGACCGCCCCCTACACCGGCAGGCATCTCCCTACAAAAGTATACCCCTGGTGAGGACCCGGATGCCTTTCTTTTAAATTTTGAACGGGTGGCACTGGCATGCGGATGGCCAGTCGAGAAGTGGCCTTTCTTTTTGGCGCCTCTACTGACAGGGGAAGCCCAAGCTGCCTATCAGGTGGCCAACAGCAGTGGACAGACGCCATACAGACAAATCAAAATTATCATATTGGACCATCTTGGTTTAGACGCGGAAGCATACCGCGTGCGCTTCAGAAAAGAACGGGGACAGGGGGGGGACAATCCAAAAACCCTCTTCTTCCGCCTAAAAGCAGCGGCGGACAAATGGCTGTCCCCCTCCACCAGTTCCAAAGAAGACATTATGGATAAAATATATCTAGAGCAATTCCTAGAGGCCCTACCATACGGGACACAACGCTGGTTGCGCCAGCATTCCAACCTAACCACCCAGCAAGCTATGGAAATGGCTACCACGTTTGTCCGGGCCCAGCCCCGCCTACACTCCAGTGAACCGGAGAAGCCCCACAAGGTAATCCCTAGACCTGAACGCAGACTTAGAGCACCTCCTGGATTGCCAAACCCCCGTTTTTCGAGCCCGGAGGCTCCTCCGTTCAGAGGACCGCAGTGTTTTGATTGTGGGGCCTGGGGCCACATCGCCCGCTTCTGCCCACAGAAACGCAGTCAGGAGGAACCAATGGAAGTGGGATATATGCCAAAAGCCGTCCTGTACACCGCCGAACTGGGAGGCGCATATCACGTGAGTGTGACCGTTAATGGGACTGTAATCCAGGCTCTGCTGGATTCAGGGTGTAAGCAGTCAGTCATGCGGGATGTTTATGTCTTGCCTCCCCAGGTAATGCCCCACGACCAAGTATACATAAAATGTGTCCATGGGGATGTGAAGGGGTATCCGGTGGCCTACGTCCCCATAGAGTTAGAAGACAGGGATACATTGATAGTGAAAGTGGGGGTGATGTGTTCTCTACCTGAACCTCTCATTCTGGGTACCGACAATCCGCATTTCCTGGAACTGTTTGAAAGCCAGTTGAAAAAAAAGAAATCCCCGCGGGAGACCCCTATACCGGCATTAATGTCCCCTGACCCATGGGAAAATGATAGAAGCTTCAAGTTCGCCCAAGCGAATGATTCCACTTTGTTGAATGCGTGGGAAAGGGCACATGCAGAACAGGACATAACCCCAGTGAGGTACCCCAGATTCCTTATCAAAGATGACCTCTTGTATCGGCAAGCTAAAGCAGAAGACCCTATACAACTCTTGGTACCAACCTGTTTTCGCGAACAAATAATGTTCTACGCTCATACTCACCTCCTTGCAGGACACACCGGCAGTGAGAAGACGACTCAGAACGTACTCCATAACTTTTACTGGCCAGGTGTGTATCAAGACATAAAAAGCCACTGTCAGACGTGTGACGTTTGCCAGCGGAAAAACACCCACCGACCAGCGGCAGTACCCCTACAACCCCTCCCCATTATAGGGACCCCATTTGAGAGAGTCGGGATGGACCTGATCGGGCCCCTTCCCAAAACACGGAAGGGGCATCAATACACTCTGGTAATCGTGGACTATGCCACACGGTTTCCCGAGGCGTTTCCCCTGAAAGCTCCCACCTCCAAAAACATCGCTGAGAAATTTCTGGAGTTGTTCTCCAGGGTCGGATTCCCCAAGGAAGTCCTAACGGACCAGGGAACCCCATTCATGTCCCGAGTCATGAAGGAAGTCTGTCACCTCCGGGACCTCCACCAGATCCGTACCTCTGTGTACCACCCTCAGACAGACGGTCTGGTGGAGAGGTACAATGGTACCCTGAAAACCCTTTTGAAGAAGATGCTCACTGTTAACGGGAGCGAATGGGACCTCTTGTTGCCATTGGCGTTATACGTCATACGAGGCCAAACGCAGAGCAGCTTAGGCTGTTCATCTTTCGAGATGTTATATGGGCGACAACCCCGCAGTTTGCTGGAGATGACACGGGAAGTATGGGAGAACGAGAGTGACGGGGACACAAGATCCTTGCTGGAATATAGCCAGAATTTAAGGAATAAACTGGGGAAAATACGGGAGTTGGCCTTCACCCAGCTGGAGTCCAGTCAACAGAAACAGCAGGCTCACTACAACAGAGGAAAGAAGTGGCGACATCTAGCAGTAGACGACTGGGCATTGGTGTTGTTGCCCTCCATGTCCAAACGTTTCCAGAATGAGTGGCAAGGCCCATTCCGAGTCATTGAGACGATTGGGAAAACCACGTACCGGCTCCAAATGAGTAGGAATAAAAACCAGGTTTTTCACATAAACCTCCTAAAAAAGTGGTTGGGGCCCATCCCGCTGGTATCGATGATAACCGTCCCAGAAAAAAAGGATCCCAATACCACACTGGACGAATTAGTGATAAGCGAGGAGTTATACGATAGAGAACGAGAAGAACTACAATCCACCCTACGTCCCTTCAAGAGGATCTTTTCGAATATCCCGGGGGCCACTACTCTGGCAGAACATCGGATAGAAACTCCAAAGGGCGTCACAGTAAAACAGAGGCCATACAGAATACCAGCCGCCAAGAGGAACGCAATAAGCAACGAAGTACAAGAGATGCTGAGCCTTGGAGTCATCCGACCTTCTCGCAGTGAATGGTCTTCTCCGATCGTAATGGTGCCCAAGCCAGATGGTAGTAGCAGGTTCTGCATGGATTTTAGGGCCTTGAATGCAGTATCCTCGTTTGATGCCTACCCTATACCACGCATTGACGAACTAATCGAGAAACTGGGAAATGCCAAGTACATCAGTACCCTTGATTTAACGAAAGGGTACTGGCAGGTCCCTCTCCGAGAGGAAGATCGTAAAAAGACGGCCTTCGCCACTCCTGACGGACTCTATGAGTTTAATGTCCTTCCCTTTGGCCTCCACGGAGCACCGGCCACATTTCAGAGGCTTATGAATGAAGTACTAAGAAACCATCATGAATATAGCTCGGCCTACCTGGACGACATCATTATATTCAGTCCTTCTTGGGAGGAACACCTCCGACATCTACAAAACATACTACAGCAGCTAAAGGAAGCAGGGCTTCACGTCAACTCAAAGAAGTCCCGAGTGGGTTTTCGAAAAGTCAAGTATCTGGGGTACGTACTGGGGCACGGTGTCATCGAGCCCCAATTCGAGAAGGTCAGGGCGATTGCAGAAACCCCTTTTCCCTCCAGCCAAAAGGAAATGAGAGCCTTCCTCGGCCTCGTGGGCTACTATAGGCGATTCATCCCCTCCTTCTCAGATATAGCCGCCCCCTTAACAGACACATTGAAGAACCACACCAAAAGTCAGGTCCTACATAATCCGACAGTCGGCATGTGGAACGCCTTCCAAACCCTGAAGCGTGCCATCACGACTAGTCCTGTCCTTATCTCTCCGGATTTCAACAAGCCCTTTCTCCTGCACACAGACGCATCTGATTTTGGTATTGGGGCTGTGTTGTCACAAGAATCCGAAACCGGCACGGAGCGTCCCATACTATACATCAGTCGCAAGCTATTCCCTAGGGAAGTAAAATATCCTACCATAGAGAAGGAGTGTTTAGCGATCAGGTGGGCAGTCGACAAACTGAGATATTACCTGGAGGGGCATTCATTCATCCTCTATACTGATCACGCCCCTCTTACCTGGATGAGTCGAAACATCTCGAACAACCCGCGAGTACTGAGGTGGTTCCTGGCCCTGCAGCCATTCCGGTTTCAGGTCCGTCACCGTAAGGGGAAGGACAACGCCAACGCGGACTTCCTATCACGGTATCCTCTCCCCGATCGGGAGAATCGTAGGGGGGAGGGGTGTGACGAGGAGGACCCGGACCCGGGCCCTCCCGGCTTACCTTTACCTGTGTCCCCTTTTGTCACCCAGCATACAGAAGCCTGGAAACCTGTAACGGACTGGCAACAAACAACACGGGAGCCGGAGGAGCCGTGTTTCTTTAACTGGGCGGAGCTGGAGCCTGAGACCACCCACCGCCAGGAGGTAAAGGTGCGCCCAACCGGGAAACAGGTGTGTTTTACACCCGGAGGGAGTGGAGAGTGGTGGCGTGAGCGAGGAGCAGAGTGGAGGAGAACCGAAGACGAGGAACCGAAGATCGAGGAGGAGGCGTGTGAGCAGTGGAGGACGGGAGACGACGGAAGCAAGGAACATCAGCTGGACGAGGCGTGTGAGCAGTGGAGGACGGGAGACAACGGAAGCAAGGAACATCAGCTGGAGGAGGCGTGTGAGCAGAGGAGGACGGACGAGGACGCAAGTGGAGTACAGCACCGACCGGAGTCGAGTGAGCAGACGGGGAGACCGGGAGCGGACTGGAGAGCGGATCACTGGAGAGAGGAGGCATCAGAGGAACAGTGGAGAACGGAGTCCAGGGACAACGGAGACAGCGGACCACCGACCTGGGTACCCGAGGAGAGCAAGACCTGTGACAACCGCGACAAGCCGGGAGGCCACCGAGGAGGCGCATCGCCCAGCCACACTTCACATGAAGTGTGGCTCGAGCAGGTACGGTCAAGATTCACGGGGTGGGCGGGGCGTAAGTGGGGTAAACCACCGTAAAACCGAGCAACAGACCCTTAGTGCACCAGTACCTTCCCTTCACTTCACCGGCACTTTGGGAAAGACGAGCACGTGTGGTCCCTCACTACCCTTCCCTGACAAACCCCCTACAACCACGATCTAATAGTGGTTTTCTTTCTTTCTGTTTCTTTTTGGGATCGAATCTGGGACGAGAGACAAGACGGCGGAGGCAAGGCCTACAACGCCCAGAAGGCACCGGGAAAGTCGGAGACTGGGAACAGCCAAGCAAGCAAAAGAGGACATTGATAATCCTTTACCGTTCTATAGAGTACCAGTTCAAAAGAGGAGGCTTTATAAAATAATAAAACCATCTTTGCCTCGCAACCCCGTATCAGTGAGTTTATTGGACAACACTCCCGAAAGCCCACACCTATCTTGCCTAGCCTTTCGCTTCAACATTCGTTGCTCCACATACTGAATCTTTCGCAAATCAAATGATCCATGCATAGGCCAACGCAACTTAGGATCCTTGAGAGTGTATTTATTCCACAATTTGCTGTACATTATGGACTAAATACCATATTTAATATACATATCCCTATTAGGCGTCCCCTCCGGGGGGACCGGTTGTGCTTCATCAAGTTTCAAATTGGTACCACTACAAAAGCAACACAACTTACGCTAAAAACAGGCATGCTGAAAATAGTGCAAAATATGCAGTATTATAAAAAAGTAGCGCTTAAAGTACTCTTTGTACGTTGCGCCGTTCGAATGTCATAGGAGTAGAGACAAATTTCCTCATTACCTGCCTATATGTGTTGCAAGACATATATCAACTTTACATAGAATCATTTCAAACTTTTGGCCAATACATAGAAAAATGCTGTAGTAAGCGTATCTAAACTAGCTTACTAATTATAAGGCGTCATACTTACAGCAAGTGCCGTAAAACGGCTCTTACCTGTGAAATAGTGTCCAGGTTCCTCCTGCCAAGTTCTCAAATTGACCAAACGGTCACTACACAGCGGATCAACAGAAGAGATCTCAGTCGAGGACCTGCACCACCTGGATGGTCAGATCAGAAAGAAAGGGAAAACGCCGTGGATGCCAAGACTCTGGTCTCCTCTGGCAGTGATCACGTCCAAAGTGAGATTCCAATCATTCATCTCGACCAGTCCTTGGGGCATCCGAGTCGCCGATGAGCCCCACGTTGGATGCCCCAATTTGTAGTAGCAAGCCCCAGCCAGGCCTACTAGTGCAAGGGATTCGCCCTTCTCTGCTCAGAGTCCTTAGACCAAAAGTAAGAAGTTGGCACAGAAACTGGAATAGAAAAGACAGAGTTTATTAAACCTCATGAGGTGGAACTACATTCACACAACACCCTTCGGTATAGTATGAGGTAGCACACTGACTGGAAGGAGCTGGGTCCTTTTATACCCACACAGGGGCTCAAAAGAAGGTGGTACAAGTACAAGCTGCTGTTCTTGGGCACATACAAGGTCATACAGAAAATGTGGGAGGAGCTAACAGTTAGCTAGTGTGAGTAAACACATCCTGACAGTTACATGCTAGGGACAGCTGTATGCTCTTCTGAGCATGTGCAAAGTAGAGGAGACTAAACATATCTTGTCTCTAGGCATATTTCAAGAGCAGTTGACAGGAAGGTAGGACAGAGCACATGGCATACAAAATGGCCGACAGAAAGACAAAATGGATTCCGTAAAACGGGCAATATAGGTAAAAAAACTGGATGTCTTCTGCTAATGCTTAACTTAATGATTTGCTAAACTACCACAGTCCACGGTACATAAAATAGCAATATATATATATATATTACCTACTGGCGGTCGCCAGTAGGTATATATAGTTAGGATTTTTTCCCTATGGCATTTTTGAAAATTCTATGTCTAATAACTTTGGCGTTTGTGGACGGAATCGGCTGAAATTTTCAGGAAAATGGCACATTTTGTTTCTGAGCAGCTCCTGGAAATTTGGGGGGGGTCGCCAAGGGGGGGCCGAGAAAAAAGGGGGGTCCCAAAACGCGTTTTTCCCATGTTAATTTCCATAGGGCGGTTGGACTCACTTTTAGCCCGAACGGCTGAATGGATTTTCACGAAACTTGGCAAAATTGTAGGGACTGTTAGCCCGATGTGCCTTTGCTAGGTCTCAATATATGTGCTCCAGTAGTTTTTGAGAAATTAACGTTCAAAACAAGATATATATCTGTAACAGCGCTCCGGGCAGCGATCCGGTCCGCTTACTTTTCGCGAAACGGAACTTTGCGCGCAGAAAGCTGATTGGCTCTCCGGTGTCTGTCAACATTCTAAACAGTCTGGAGCGGCCGCCATCTTATCTCTCGGTAGGATCGAGAGAGAAGAAGAGGTGAAAAACGAAGGGGGAATTTAATGAAAGGGGGCAAGGTATACCCCTCTTGACCCCCTAGGAATGTTGTTGGGGTTATTAAAGGGTCCCGTGGGGAAAATAAAAAAAAAATGATTTTTCACGGTAGAAGCGCTTCACGGGCCGCGAACTGGGCCGCAAACTGGTAGCGAAACGGGAATTCACCATTTTGTGCTTCGTTTTAATTGTTTAGAGACAAAAATTCTCGCCGTACATCGGCCACAATGCATGAATATCGCTGAAAAGTCAGCGATATTCATGCATTATCCAGCAAATGCTCTTAGCCATGTTATCCACCTTCCATTGGATAACATGGCTAAAAACTGCTCTGTGCGTGAGCTTTTTTTTTTTTTTTTTGCTGCGTCACGTTTGTTAATGTTCGATTCGATGGAAATCAGGAAGTGTTGACCACCATTTTGTCACTGCGAGTAAATATTTTGTTATAAATGAATCCTTATTGATAAACATTGTCTGCGCCATCTTGCGTTTTTGTCCAATGCCACAATTTTGTCGTGCACGGCAGCCATTTTAGATGCCTTGACCAGGGCCACTCTCTGCACGCCGCCGATCCTCAGCATGGCTCCCCACCCTCGCATGCATCTCCCCCACGCACTGGTCACCCCCGCTCTTTCTCTCATGCATGGGCCATATACTTCCCCCCATCTGCGCTGCTCTTCTCTGAGAATCACACCCTGTGCCCGCCCGACACCTCCCTTTCACCCTATTCACTACCGCACCCTCTGACACTCCTCTTCCTCTGTGTCCGATTGTCCAGGCCGGACCTAGGCTATCACCTAGCCCTGCGGATGTAGTTTATGGCCCCAGCTGTAGAGTATCCAGACATGCCAACCTTCCCGATTCAGGCGTGAGACTACTGATTTCAGTGCTAGTCTCCCGCCTCCCGATTCCTGCAAGCAAAAACCCGGGGGCATATTACCAACAACTAGCGATAATTTTTGTCTCTAACTTGTTTAGAGACAAAAATTATCGCCGCACATCGGCGAATTTTATCGCACATAAACCTCGCTATTAGCAAGGTTTATCGCAAATGCGATAAAAAACGGCCGCAATGCATGAATATCGTTGAAAAGTCAGCGATATTCATGCATTATCCAGCAAATGCTCTTAGCCATGTTATCCACTTCCCATTGGATAACATGGCTAAAACTGCTCAGGGCAGGTGTTAGGTTTTGGAGATATTCGCGCTTAGCGCGAATATCTACAAAAGTTGGTAATAGGAGATAGCGATGGTTAGGGACTGTTTCCAGTCGCTAAAATCTTGGCACGCCCACTTTGCATGTCATTAGTGATAAATATCACTGATATGCAAAGCGGGGCCCAAGATGGTCGCTATCTCCTTTTAGCTGTCACTAACTGGTGTTAGCGACAGCTTGGTAATAGGGAGATAATTTTATCTCTTTTTTTTTTGGCTTTTAAAGCCAAAAAAGCGGAAATAACCCCCCTTGATAATATGCCCCATGATTTCTCGGGGGTTTCAGCTGACAGGGTTTGGTATTGTGTTACGTGCTAATTCTTCCAGGAAACGTCAGAGGGTCGATGCAGGGGTTCTAGAAGGGGTGATAAACCATTTAAGCCTCATGAACAAGCGCATGGTCTTTTAAAGATTTATGAAGTACTCGGGGCGGCGGTGTGTGTGTGCCCTCTTTCAGGAGCGGGCGGGGGGGGCACTGCCAGCAACTTGCCAGGCCAGGCAGTGTTCAACACGTGCATCACCCTTTCTCTGCCTGCTATTGCGCTCCATGCTTCGGAAAGGTAAGAAAAAGAATGTGCATTTGAGTTTGAAATGTCCGATCTTGTAGCAGTACACTTGCAAAGCCCACACATGACAATAATCCGATTCAAGGCCCCATTCACCCGATTTTTTAAACATATATAGCACTCCAACAAAGTTAGATTTTAAAACTTTATTAACATTTAACTATAATGAACGGAACAAAAACTGTAAAAACATTTAAACATTTTTCATCCAAAAAAGCAACAATGGTCAGAAGCTGTCTTTTGTGCGAATAGTCCCAAGGCAGCACAACGTGCAGAGTTCTGGACGGCACCCAGGTCATGTCGCCTGGGTGCCGCACTGGTTTTGGTATCCTACAATGCTGCTCCGAAAATTGGCGTGGGGCGTCCCGGGTGGTGCGGGGGGAGGCCTCGTCAGTAGCGGTCTGTTGTGCGAATAGTCCCAAGGCAGCAGAACGCGCTGAGATGTTGATGGCACCCAGGTGATGTCCAGTAAACTGCCGCACTGGTTTTGGTATCCTACAATGCTGCTCCGAAAATTTGCGTGCGGCGGCCCGGGGGGGGCGCGTGGGGGAGGCGGCGTGAACGGGCCTCCCCAGGTGGCGGCCATCCAGCTGAGTTGCGCCCGCTCTTGCGGCTACAGCGTCTCGCTCACCATGTTGTTGAGTTGCTCCCACTCTTGCAGTGCAGCGATAGGCGCCTGCCACATGACTCTTAAAATGGCGGACGGCTCTTCGGTTTTGGGCCTGGTCCACTGAAATGGCCCTGGGACACCTTGGAACTCGGACGTTTGCCTGCTAGGGCTTGGGCTCCATTCTCGAAAAGCGTCCCCTCAGCCGTGAAGATTCTACAAAAGTCTTGGGGGCCCCCGACTCCCGCAGGCTTCCGGTGGGGAGCGGCTGCCATGATTGCTCGCGGAATGACCACGACGGAGCCACGAGATGGTGGTGCTCTCATGCTGACGCCAGCTTCAGTCTGAATGATCCAGAAACAAGGTGGGGCTTTCATCGTTTGGGAAAAAAAAATGTTCTAAACCAATGAAAAGTGTTATTTTTAGGTCATATGACCAAGCCTTCCATCTTTAGGAAACCAAAAGTAAAATGATCCAATGAAAAGTTTTATAAACAAGTCACATGACCTGTTATGCGGCATAGGGCTACAAAAAGCGTAGAAAATCCGTTGGCACGTGAGGCGGCGTCATTAGCGGACCGATGTGCGAATAGGCCGAAGGCAGCACAACGCGCTGAGATCCGGATGGCACCGAGGTGGTGTCAAGCAAATTGCCGCACTGGTGTGGCCATCCTACAATGCTGCGCCGAAAGACGGCGTGTCCAGCTGAGTTCCGGTCACTCTTGCGGTAAAGTGAGTCGAACGTGCCGAGATCCGGATGGCACCGAGGTTGTGTCCAGCAAGTTGCCGCACTGGTGTGGCCATCCTACAATGCTGTGCCAAAAGTCGGCGTGGGGTGCCCCGTTGGCTTATGAGGTGATGTCAGTAGTGGACCGATGTGTGAATAGGTCGGAACCAGCACAAGGCGCCAAGATCCGAATGGCAAGTTCTGGATATTGAGTGCCATAGTTGAGAGTTCTGAGCAGTGCTTGTAAGACTATCTGAAGCTTATTTGCACCTGCTGCAGCTTCACTGTTGCCCAAGGTGGTGTCCAGCAAATTGCTGCAGTGGTGTGGCCATCCTACAATGCTGCGCCGAAAGACGGCGTGTCCAGCTGAGTTCCGGTCACTCTTGCGGTACAGTGAGTCGAACGCGCCGAGATCCGGATGGCACCGAGGTTGTGTCCAGCAAGTTGCCGCACTGGTGTGGCCATCCTACAATGCTGCGCCGAAAGACGGCGTGACCAGCTGAGTTCCGGTCACTCTTGCGGTACAGTGACTCGAACGCTCCGAGATCCGGATGGCACCGAGGTGGTGTCCAGCAAGTTGCCGCACTGGTGTGGCCATCCTACAATGCTGCGTCGAAAGTCAGTGTGGGGTGCCCCGTTGGCTTATGAGTTGATGTCAGTAGTGGACCGATGTGTGAATAGGTCGGAAGCAGCACAAGGCGCCCTGCACTGTTGAGCTTTTTTCAATGCCTGTTTTTTGTTGTTTCCCCTCCATCAAAAACAAAAAAAAAAATATAAAACTGTGCAAAAATACAAATTTTTTTTTAGAAAAGCAGTGCTTGTAAGACTGTCTGAAGCTCTTTTGCACCTGCTGCAGCTTCACTATTGCCCTGGTGTGGACAAAGATCGCCCATGACTTCGGCTGATTGAGAGTTTGTAGAAAAATGGCTTCAGATTTTCCACATATTACTCTTCAACATTCTTCCTAAATGTAACAATGTGAGACTCACTAGGAGAACGGCTGTTTATCTTTCCTTTCAAAATGCTGCCAACAATATTTTCTGAATGGAAGACACCATCTTGTAGCATAAAGGGCCGAAAGGGGTTCTGGTCTGGCCGATTGTTGGTGGAGACATTTTGACTATATCTTGGACCTGCCCGGCCTCGCCCAAAATGGCGCCGGTATAAATGGGACTCGTAACTCCTTGCCCGCAAATGTATATCTAGAAAATTTTATTGTAAGTGGCCCTGTCTTATTTTAATTACAAAATGTACGTCCACCGATTCCGCAACTGTTAGACACCTTAGTTCTTGCAACCTAATGGCCCGCTTGTTACGTTCCTCTACAGTGTAAATGTCTCCTCATCATATACGATTTCAGTTTGCTCCGTGGCCGGCCCACGTGGTTATAGGCCCGTATTTGTATACTGACATTTTCACAATAAAGGTTTTTAAATCAAACACGGTAGTAGTATTTACATTGGTAAAGTTTTTACTTTTAGTCACTGTTTTTGAATCAGTAAAAGGCAAGTGAAATAAAGCAGTCCAATTACATGACGGATAAAAGGTATAATATGTAGGAACGTAGTAAAGATAAATGGTCAAGGGCAGTTGTGTTTTCCACTCCTGCAACATAAAGTGATCGATAAGAATCTGATAATCAGGCGTATCGGCGACTAAGACAGCAGGCCCAGTCTCTTTTACTCAACGGCTCCGTCATGCAATGAAGAAACGCCCTTTTTCTCGAAAAAGGAATATATTTTACTTGCAGGACAGTTGTAAATTTTCCGGGAAAGTACATTAGCCTGGAATATTATAACATATATGTTTTAAAAAAAATAATGTTCGAAAAAAATAAAAAGCGTAATTTTTAGGTCATATGACCAAGCTTTTCATCATTAAAATAACAAAAGTAAAATGAACCAATGAAAAGTTTTATTAACAAGTCACATGACCTGTTATGCTTACGTTACGCACTGCCCGCCGTGCCCCGGATCACTTCCGGGTGCGCTAACGCGGCGTGTCATATAACGCATTACGCGACAACGTAGGTCAAGAATATAGTCAAAATGTCTCCACCAACCAGCGTTCGGAACACAACCCCTTTCAGCAGTCCAAAAAGTTCTGTTAAATGACAACAGAGGGGACAGGCAACAAGAACCATCAGTCAAAGAGGGGAGGGCAAGTTCTTCTCTTCCGGGTCATGTTGGGGCGCTACCGGAACTGATCGAATTGGTAGTCTACAGTGTTTCTGGATGTTTCAGACTAAAGCTGGCGTCAGCATGAGAGCACTACCATCTCGTAGCTCTGTTGTGGCCATTCCACGAGCAATCATGGCAGCCGCTCCCCACCAGAAGCCTGCGGGAGTCGGGGGCCCCCAAGACTTTTGTAGAATCTTCACGGCTGAGGGGACGCTTTCGAGAATGGGACCCAAGCCCTATCAGGGTAGCGTCCGAGTTCCAAGGTGTCCCAGGGCCATTTTAGTGGACCAGGCCCAAAACCGAAGAGCCGGCCGCCATTTTGAGAGTCCTGTGGCAGCCGCCTATCGCTGCACAGCAAGAGCGGGAGCAACTTAACTACATGGTGAGCGAGACGCTGTAGTCGCAAGAGCGGGCGGTAAACAGCTGAATGGCGGAAGAGGCACAGTGTAGCAAAAGCGGGCGGAATGGCAACTAAAACGGTAAAGGGGCGCCCCACTACAGCGTGTCTTCAGGTCAAACGGATTGTGGGACAAAGTCCAGAATAGAAGAGTCATCAAAAGGCAAAAAGTTCCGCCGGACCCCGGGAGCCGGCCGCCTATGTCGGGGGCGATCTCAGGCTACACCAGTGCTATAAGACTTGGGGAGGGGGTCGGAGCCAAGCGTCTTCTCCGAGTCCGTGTCATCACACCGCCCCTCGGGGGCCTCCGTCAAGCGGTTTAGGGAGGTACCATATAACATTGTTTTCAAATGCAGTCAGGTCCACAAACGACCCTCACTTACTTTGAGAATAGTGAAGCTGCAGTAGGTGGAAATAAGCTTCAGACAGTCTTACAAGCACTGCTTTTGTAAACATTTTTTGTTTTTTTTGTATTTTTGCACAGTTTTATATATTTTTTTGTTTTTGATGGAGGGGAAACAACAAAGTACAGGCATTGAAAAAGGCTCAAACTCAGAACTCTGAACTATGGCACCCAATATCCAGGACTTTCCATCCGGATCTTGGCGCCTTGTGCTGCTTCCGACCTATTCACACATCGGTCCACTACTGACATCATCTTATAAACCAACGTTATGTAAATAGTTATTTATTAAAATGTTTTACCCTGTTTCTTTGCTGGTGTGTTGTCTATATTTTTAATATTTGCATAGGGTTTGTCGTTATTTTGGGCGGGATGGGTGACGGAGCCGAGCTGTCTTGCAGCCCTCATGAAATCAATCAAATGGAGAGACAAGCAGGCAGGACGGATTACAACGGGGGTAAAGGCCTGCGTTAACTACCGTTCACTATCTGCAAAGAGAGAGTACTACTAAGAGAAAAGAGGGGAGGGGGGCAGCGTTCAAAGCACATCAGCGTGCATAAATACGAAAATGTTTTTATCTATCACGGACTTGACATTTTAAAGCTTTTCATATTTGCTATTATGAAATTCACAGAAAAAACCATAGGTTATAGTGGATATATAGTTAGGAATTTGCATTTACAAAACCTTGAAAATTCAATGAAAAAACCATTGGTTTTAGGCCATATATAGTTAGGGATTTGCATTTACAAAACCTTATTTTACTCGCATAAAACCATTGAAATTCCATATATAGTTATAAGCGCTAACTATATATCGCGCACCCGCAATCCACTGCTGATGATGTCACATATTACATCATTCATGACATGGTTAGTGACATCACTGATGACATCACTGATGACATCTCAAATGACATCACTGATGACATCACTGAAAACATCTCATTTGACATGACTGATAACATCACTGATGATATCATTCATGTGATAATACCATGAACCTCTTCAGACTCTAATATAACCTTAGATACAATCAGTGTAAACAGACAGTCACAGACTGTCACTCATCCATGGAGTTACTCACACACCTAGTCAGTTATGCCAAAAATCAATCACACCTCCATTTTCTCAAGTATACAGTTATACACACCTTACTTATTCAAACATATACTAACACATATTTACTTTACTCTCTTATACAATCCCTGATACAAGTTCACAATGATCCATACAGCCACTCACACATTCACTGGCTCTTATGCACAGTTATTTATATATGTCAACTCTCACATGTACTGTGTTTTACATATGTACTTACTTTGACATGTAGCACTGAGATATCCATTCATTCACCAATACACTCATGCACACAGTCAACCGCCCATACAGCTGTTTCCACATGCACTTTTGAACCCATACATCTAGTGAATCAACTGCTCACACATCTATGCACAGAGTCATACACCTCCCAGCCACCCACACACACACTCAGTCTCCCATACAAATACTTGGGCAACCAATCAATAACCCATATAGTTACTCATATAGCTACTGATCAACACATGCAGCAGTTTACAGAACAACAGACATAATGATGCACAAATTAAGACAGTTTAGTCACTAACCCATGCACTCAGTGAGACACATTTAATCACTCACTCATACAGTCAGACATGCACCTACTAAATCCTTCATCCAGACACTTATACATCCACTCATTCTTCAATATGTAAGACATATTTTTACTTTACAGAAACATACAGTCACTGGATGTTGTCATCAGTGATGTCATCAGTGATGTCACTAACCATGTCATGAATGATGTAATATGTGACATCATCAGCAGTGGATTGCGGGTGCGCGATATATAGTTAGCGCTTATAACTATATATGGAATTTCAATGGTTTTATGCGAGTAAAATAAGGTTTTGTAAATGCAAATCCCTAACTATATATGGCCTAAAACCAATGGTTTTTTCATTGAATATATATATACACACATAGCATAGCGATAGTATAGTTGAAATTCCATAGTAAGTATTGTCACATAGCAATCAATAGGAAAAAAGCTGTCACTTTATTAGCTCGTTCAAGTCATTAGATATAGTCCAAACTCCAGCCAATCAAGTGTCAGCACCCTCTAGAACCCTCTCCCCAGAGACTTAGAATCTCAGATTTTCTACTGCACGTTGTTTGAAGGGAATCTCACTGAGCTCTGCTCAGTACTTCAACTTTTCTCTTCAAGA
The DNA here is from genome assembly GCF_964263255.1 of Lissotriton vulgaris. Lineage (NCBI taxonomy): Eukaryota > Metazoa > Chordata > Amphibia > Caudata > Salamandridae > Lissotriton > Lissotriton vulgaris. The sequence continues at coordinate 1,296,105,705 of NC_141695.1, read as the reverse complement.
GTTCAACCTACAACTTCTCAACAATGTCTGCTACCAAGAGATCTCTCTTCAGGCACTGTGAGTCTTGTGGAAAATTAGGTCTTCATTCTGATGATCCTCACAAGAAATGTATTTACTGCATTCTCCCTGATCACCAGGTGAGAGACTGTAAAATATGCAGGGCTTTTCCTCAGAAGACCATAAGGGATAGAGAAGGTCCACTACTTCTTTGGCTACAGAAGCTTAAGAATAAGGATGACCCTGTTTCTGATGTGGAGAGTGATTCCTCTGTTAAGACTGTGACCTCTAAGGCCAAGATGCCAAAGAAACATCACTCTTACAAAGGTGATGGACTGCCTTCAATGTCAAAAGGGACTGCTACCTCCCTCAAGGGTCACTCTACATCATCTGTGCCCGTGAGAGCTAAGTCTCAGGTGTCAAAAACCCTGCCAGAGGTGTCTTTACCTCAAAAAATGGGCTTATCGTCGTCGTTGTTGATTCCACTGACGAAGTCCTCCGTCGTCGCTATTACGATGTTGACGATTACTTTCTTGTCACCTAAGCCTGCTATGTTGCTGTCGACGACGACTTCTCTGTCTACGCTGGTTTCTGTGATGCTGAAGCCTAAGTCAGCTGCTGTCTAATCATCGATGAAGATCAAAAAGACTCTTTCGTCAATTTGCGCTTCTCAGTCGACGGGAACTTCCAAGATAAGAGTGGTCCCGTTGACACGATCCTCGTTGACGCCTGCCTCATCGATGGTTCTCTCGTTGACAGTGGCTTTGTCGACGCCTGCCTCGTCAACATTGGGTTCGTCGACGACGTTGAAGACTTTACATATGGCCTATTCAAGCCTCCCCAAATCTTCCTGCACAAGTTTTGTATTATGGGGCAGATGAACACGATTCAGAAGAGGATGGGAGTTTTCGAGCAGCTCTCAGTCCATCAGAACTCCTCATTAAATGCCAGGACCTTGATGTAGACCATGAATATAAGTATTATTTAGAACCGCAGTCTCAAAATCCAACTGTGCAAATGCCTTGATCGCTTACTTCAAATCTGCAGCACATGCTGGATGACCGCTGTTTCCCTCCTTCAGAACCAGTTTCTTCGGTTCCTCAAACACCTGTTCCTCAAACTGCCTAATTCATTGCTCTGCCTCCTCCTATTTCTCCGGTGGCATCTACTGCTCAGGTTATAGGGTACACTCATTCAACTGATAAAGACAGAGAAGAAGGGGAGTTGGATGATGGATCCCTACTTACTAAATGGGACAATTATCAGATTGACACACTGCCGCCTACCTCTCCGACTCTTGTGGAATCTCCGCCTGTGGATATAGGTGGTTTTCATGTTCTCATGGACAGAGCAGCCAAAAGATTTCAGCTCCCTATAGTTTCACAAGATCAGGATTGTTTTTCATGATTTCAAGAATCAACCTAAAAAACAGGTACAGGCGATCCCTATTATAGATTTCATCTGGCAGGAGGGTTTGAAAGTTATGAAAACCCCAGCCTCCATTCCTGTGGTTCTGCCGCGCTTAGATAAAAAATACAAAGCACCAGACAATTCGCCTGCTTGTCTAATTGGTCAACCGAAGACGGATTCAGTTACCTTGCAGGCAGCTCAGCGTCGTGCCAGGAATCCCTCTTCTCCATTGTCGGCTCCTCCTGACTGGGAAGGCAGACGCCTTGATGCCAATGGCAGACATATTTCAACTGTGGCAGCAACTACGGTCCGTGCGGCTAATTCTCTTGCCATTCTCTGCCGTTATGATAGGCAAATGTGGTTGGAAATTTCACCTTTTATCGATCTGTTGCCAGAAGATTCAAAGACTGAAGCTGTAAAGATTCTCCAGGAGGGGGAGAAGATCTCTGCCGAGATCATCGATTGTGCAGTGGATATTTCTTCCACATCATTTCGTCAATTGGCAGGTGCGGCAATGCTCCGAAGGCAGGGTTGGTTAAAAGTCCACCCCTGTTTGCCGGGAAGTGCAAACAAAAATTATTGACATGCCTTTGACGGAGAATAAGTCTTTGGTCAGCACATTGATGAGGCCCTCCAAACAATTAAAAAGGATACTGATACTGCAAGTGCTCTGGGCACATTACAATTTAGAAAGCAGCCTTTTCGTGGAGAGAGATTCCTTGGATCCTCCTAATCCTTTCAAGGAGGCTACAATCAGAACAGGCAGTACCAGGGGACAACAATGGTCCTCTTCCTCATGCAGCAGCAAACTTATTGTCAGCCTCCAGCGGCTTCATATAAATCGTACAGAGGAAAATCTTCCTGCAGAGGCAGAGATTCGTCAAACCAGTGACAACCTCCACCTGCCTACCACTGTATTAAACAACCCAGCTAAAGTTGGAGGACAAATCTCCCATTTCTTCGCAAACTGGTCAGTCTTCACTACAGATCAATGGGGTTTGGACAGTCTCCAGAGGGCACACCCTGGAATTTGTCAAATTTCCCCCAAATTCTCCTCCCAGAGGTCCTCCTGCACTTCTAAAGGAACTTTTTCGCCAAATCAGAGTAATGTTACAAAAAGGAGCGATCAAAGTGCTTCCGAAGTTACAAAGGGGTGCAAGTTACTATTCGAAATTCTTCCTCTTCAAGGAAAAGTCAGGGGATTGGCGCCCCATTCTCGACCTCCGCTCTCTCAACAAATTTCTCAATCTCAAGAAGCAATTAAGTCTCTCTAGGAAGTACTTATTTTTCTTTCTCAAGGAGAATACATGACAACACTGGATATTCAAGATGCCTATTTTCATGTCCCCATCCTACCCAGTCACAGAAAATTCCTGCGCTTCAGAGTGTCTGGAAGAGATTTCCCATTCAAAGTCCTCCCCTTCGGACTTCTCTCTGCGCCCTAGTGTTCACCAAGGTTTTAGCACCGGTGGCAGCACATCTTCGTCAAGCGGGTGTTAACATTTTTCCCTACCTAGATGATTGCCTTATCAAGGCGCAGTCGTTTGCAGTGGCAACGAGACACACTCGAATATGTTGGTCTCTATTTCAGTCTCTGGGCCTGTCCATAAACCTGGAGAGGTCACACTTCACCCTTTCTCAGGTTCGGACTTTCTTGGGAGCCAGGATAAATTCTTGGACAACAAAGGCGTATGTCTCAAACGAAAGACAAAAACGGATTTCCAAGCTGGCATCTCTTCTAGGGGCAAAAAAGTCAGTTTCTGTTCCACAGTTCATGTCGCTTCTAGGGAGGCTATCTTCCTGCATTCCCTTAATTCCTAACTGTAGTCTCAGGATGAGACATTACAAGAGGAAATTGACAAACAATGGCATCAGGTCGCAGGGTCTTTCGACAATGTGCTCATCATTACCTCTTGAATTCACAAAGTGTTACCATGGTAGACTCACAAAACCAACTTGTCAGCAGGCCGCTCCTTTGTAGTAGACAATCCAAGTCTCATCCTTGCAACAGATGCTTCCCTCGAGGGATGGGGGCACAACTTCAAGGTCTCACAGTCAAGGGAAAATGGAATGCTCTGCAAAGAGCGTGGCTCATAAACCTACTGGAATTACTAGCGATATTCCTGGCATTAAAGTCTTTTTGCTTCCTCCTTCAAGGTGCTTCAGTGTCGATCCGGACGGACAACACTACAAACATTCATTATGTGAACAAACAAGGGGGTACAAGGTCCACTCTCCTGTCTCTACAAGCACAGCAGATCTGGAACTGGGCGATTTAACATCAAATGACTTTATCAGCAGTTTATGTTCCGGGAGTGTCCAACGCTCTGGCGGATTTCCTGAGCAGGTCAATCTCGTCCAACCACGAATGGAAACTTCATCAGCCAACGCTGAACAGCAACTTTCAGTGGTGTGGACAGCCCAATCTAGACCTATTTGCAACCAGTCAGAACTGCAAACGCCAATTTTACGCAAGCTGTCTTCCCCAACCAGGGTCGTGCTGGAATGCCTTTTTAATGAATTGGTCAAAAATCTATGTTTACGCTTTTCAGATGATTCCTCTAGTCCCAAGGGAGTTTCGTAAGATGCGGAGGGAGCCATGTCGCATTGTTCTCATAGCCTTGCCAGATTTGGTTCTCAGAACTACTCCTGCTGTCGGAGGGTGATCCGATAGTACTTCGTCCAATTCCGGATCTTCTCATAATGGATCATTGGCAAGTCTGCCATCCGGATCTGGCATCTCTGAAATTGGCGGCCTGGCGCCTGAACACTATGAGTTTGACAATTTAGTGGGTTCATTCGGACTGCAGGGTGGTGCCTAATGCCAGGGCACCTTTCACTATCAAAACCTACAAACTTAAGTGGAAACGATTTTGCATTTGGTGTAAGGCTTCAAATGTGCTTCCGATTTTTTCTCCGCCAGAACAACTCTTGCCTTTTTTCTTGCAATTAGCAAAATCTGGGTTATCTCATGCTACTCTTAAAGTTTTCTGGCAGCAATTTTCAGGTTTCGATAAGATGGTTCCAATTGTCTTTATTCGTCTAGAATAACTCAACAATTCTTCAAGGGCTTATTTCGGATGTTCCCGCCAATACGAAACCCTCCTCCGTTTTGGTATCTAAACGTTGTGCTAGCTCAACGCATGAAGTCCCCATTTAAACCCATTCATAGGGCTGATTTGAAATTTAACTCTTGGGAGACTTCATTGCTTTTGGCTCTTACTTCGGCTCGACGAGTCAGCGATATACAGGCTTTTGCTATCAAACCACCTTTTCTTCAATTCACCAAGGACTCAGTGGTGCTCTGCACTAATCCGCCTTTTATCCCTAAGGTGCTTTCTGATTTCCACCTAAATGAGCCGGTCATCTTAAAGCCTTTTTCCCTAATCCCCAGTCGCAGCCGAAAAGGCTTAACACTCCTTAGATGTCAAAAGGTGTTTAAAATGTTATCTACAAAAGACAGCCAGTGTTCGAAAAACTGATCTGCTTTTTGTTGCTTACGGCATGATGCATAAAGGACATCCAGTAACCAAACAGACTATCGCTAGATGGATATCTAGTACAATTTCTTTCTGTCATCAACAAGCAAGGAAGACACTGCAAAGAACGATCAAGGCATACTCTACCAGAGCAGTCTCCTCTTTGGCCGCACTGTTTGCCGGTGTGCCTCTTCATCAAATTTGTAGAGCTGCAACATGGTCTAGCAGACACGCCTTTTCCAAGCATTATTGTCTTGAAGCTGCAGACAATGCAGACACAGCAGTGGGGCAAGCAGTGCTATGTAAAGGTGAGCTTCTGTTCCTTCCCTCCTCCTGTATAGAATATACTTATGATGTATGTTTCTAAATACATATTTTATCATGCACTGATAGATATATATATATATATGGGTATAAAAATGTTTATATATATATATGGTATATGTACGTATTTTTACATGTACACATACCTGTCTATGTACAGTTTTGGAGTTACTGCTATCTATTCTGATTCATGCATGTGATTCTATGAAAGACACCCCTATACTGGAGAAGAACAAAAGTTACTTACCTGTAAACTGTGGTTCTCTAGTATTGGTGTCAGTTTCATAGATTCACATGCAACCCATCCACCTCCCCTCAGAGGCTCTCCTCGTTTACTTGACTTTTATGTCACTTTCGTACTAGAAAATCTGAGGTTCTGTGTCTCTGGGGAGAGGGTTCTAGAGGGTGCTGATGCCTGATTGGCAGGAGTTTGGACTAAAGTGACAGCTTTTTTCCTATTGATTGCTATGTGACAATACTTCCTATGGAATTTTAGCTATACTATCGCTATGCTATGTATGTATATATATATATATATATATATATATATATATATATATATATATATATATATATATATATATATTACCTACTGGCGGTCGCCAGTAGGTAGTTATAGTTAGGATAATTTTCAATGTTAAATCTCAACATTCTATTTTGAATAACTTTGGCGCCGGTTGACGAATCTGCCTGAAATTTTCAGGAAAATGGTCTCATGGCGGTCCGGTCCTTCCCTGAAAGTTTGGGGGGGATTCGTCAAGCGGGGGCCGAGATAAAAGGGGGGTCCCAAAACGCGTTTTCCCCATGTTAATTTCCATAGGGCGGTCGATTTCACTTTTAGCCCGAACGGCTGAATGGATTTCCACCAAACTTGGCAAAATTGTAGGGACTGGTAGCCCGATGTGCCTTTGCTATGTCTCAAGATATGTGCTCCAGTGGATTTTGAGTAATTTAGGTTCAAAAAAATATATATATCTATAGGCGCTCTCCCGTGCGCGCACCGGAGTGCGCTCCAGGCGCGACACGCGACTTGCGCGCAGGAAGCTGATTGGATCTCAGTTGTCTGTAAACATTCTAAACAGTGCGGAGCGGCCGCCATCTTGTGTCTCGGTAAAATCGAGACACAAGGGGTTTGAAAAAAAAAGGGGCAAATGACCATAAGGGGGAAGAGTAGACCCCCTCTGACCCCCTAGGTTTGATGTAGGGACTAAAATAGGGTCCTGCAGGGCATTAAAATTTTTTTTTCGTTTTGCGCGGGGGAAGCGCATGGTACGCGCACCGGCGAAGCACGGGGAAAATCCAGGACCATATTTATGAAGGCCTTGCGCTGTTAGTTTTGCGCTTCCTGTGCGTCAATTTTTGTGACGCACCAGCGGTGTAAAAAAATGCGCATTGTTATGCAATATTTAAAAAGTGACGCATCTATCTAGATGCGTCACTTTTTAAATATAGTGCAACGAGGTACATTTTATTACACTGCTGGTGTTATGCGTCACTTTTCTGTGCGCACTCCTTATGACATTCCAGATGTGTCATATTTAATGTATGACGAATCATGTTGCAGATACAATATGGCGCAGAGTTTTAAAAAGTGACCCATGTACCTAGATGCGTCACTTTTTAAAAATAGCGTCAGGTATAATGCATGCAGAGGGGGTGTTCTCCCGCAAAAAGCTTTGTAATAGCGACGCAGTGAAATCTTTGAGATTTCACTGCGTCAGTTTTAGGATGCTGTTGCGTCAAAATCTTGTGCCTGCTTTACAGCAGGTGTTAGACTGAGGCAAGACCTTTCATATGCTGCTTTCCCCATTTGAAAGGACACATTACTGGAGTTGCGTCACTTTTGTGACGCACTCCAGCAATGCGTTACTTGGAATGTCATAAGGAGTGCGCACAGAAAAGTGACGCATTGCACCAGTAGTGTAAAAAAATGTGTTGCGTTGCGTTATATTTAAAAAGTGAGGTATCTAGGTAGATGGGTCACTTTTTAAAATCAAGCGCCACATTATATCTGCGTGAGGTATAATGCATGCAGAGGGGGTGTTCTCCCACTAAAAGCTTTGTAATAGCGACGCAGTGAAATGTTTGAGATTTCACTGCGTCACTTTTAGGATGCTGTTGCATCCTTTAAATATAGTGCAACGAGGCACATTTTATTACACTGCTGGTGTGATGCGTCACTTTTCTGTCCACAGTCCTTATGACATTCCAGATGTGTCATATTTAATGTATGACGAATCATGTTGCAAGGAGTTACAGATACGTCAGTATTTCTGACATATGTGTAAACATAAAAGTGATGCGAGGCCGGCGCAAAATTTTGACGCAATAGCATCCTAAAAGTGACGCAGGGAAATCTCATAGATTTCAGTACGTTGTTATTACCAAGCTTTTTGCGAGGGATTGCCCCCTCTGCATACATTATACCTGATGCAGATACAATATGGCGCAGAGTTTTAAAAAGTGACCCATGTACCTAGATGCGTCACTTTTTAAAAAATAGTGTCAGGTATAATGCATGCAGAGGGGGTGTTCCTTGCAAAAAGCTTGGTAATAATGACGCAGTGCGTCACTTTTAGGATGCAGTTGCGCCAAAATCTTGCGCCTGCTTCACAGCAAACCTTTCACATGGTGCTTTTTCCATGTGAAAGGACACATTACTGGAGTTGCGTCACTTTTGTGACGCACTCCTGCAATGCGTTACTTTTGTGTTTACAGATATGTCAGAAATACTGACATATCTGTAACTCCTTGCGAATTGATTAGTCATATATTAAATATGACATATCTGGAATGTCATAAGGAGTGCGTCCAGAAAAGTGACGCATCGCTATTTTCACGTAGCGATGCGTCACTTTTCAGAAATGAGGCCTCCAGTTTATTCACTGTGTCATAACTTTCTTTTCTAACACTCACCTTCTTTCAGTCCTCCTACTTCACTTCCTTTCACCTCTCATACCTTTCTGTTCTTTCTTACTCATTCTCCTTTCAATTATCAATGCACTATATTTCACTTACTCTTCATTTTTTAAGATTATAGCTCTTTGATGAGAATTGGAGGTAGTTCTGAAAAGAACTTTTGGTTTTCTTCTTTTAACTGAAGAGGAACAAAAACAGGGAATAGAAACTGCTCAACAGGAGCAAAAAGAAAAGAAAAAAATTAGGGGTGGGAAGGGCAGTGATGGTTCTCCAATGCCCGAACCATGAGCAGGACACTTTGCTCCCCATAGGTGAGGAGTTGATTGCAGTATCTGCATCTGACGACCCCATGGTTGAATGCAGGTTGAATGTTTGCTACCTGCCCCTGAGATTGTTCTCTTCCAGAAGAAGTTGCTCCTCCTGTTGATGTAGAGGCCCCATCTCTGGGAACCTCCTGTGCCAGAGCCCTGACACTTTCCCGGGCAAAATTCTGGGGGTGCCTCCTCTCCACATGGCGAATCATGGTGAAGTTGCCAAAAGAGTATTTTTTTTGGGGGTTACCCCGTGACAGGACCTGTTTGCAGATCCTGCACTCTACTTTTGGTGCATTCACCTTCTTCTGGCCTTCTGGAAACTTAAAAAATTTCCAGATGAAATGTTCCTTCACCTTTGGGGTAGGAGGCTCTTCATCAATGAAATCATTGGAGTCATCTTCACTGCTGGATGGTCTGGCAGCCATGATGAATCCAGGAATATGGAGCAGCAAAAAAGGCAGGTCTTTCAGTCACAAAAGTGAAAGAAGAAGTGAAGGAAATGGGTGGGGATTTCATTCATTGTAAAAAAAAACTGTTAGCAACCAATGAAAAGTGTTATTTTAGGGTCACATGACCCGACGCGTTTACGCTGCGCTCTCCGGAGCACTTCCGGGTGCGTTTACGCAGCGCGATCGTAGGCGCTTCCGGGTCGCAAACGTGGCGCGATCGTAGGCGCTTTTCCGTGCGTTTATGCGCCGCGCACGTATGCGCTTCCGAGGGCACTTACGTTGCGCGCCGAAGTGACGTCATCAATCTTTTATAGAAATGCATAATCATTTTCCATATTAAAAAAAACAAATTTTATTTGTATGGTACGAAATGTTTTGCATTATTATTAACTTTTCATTCATATTTTTTTTTCACGAACGACAGTTGCGCTCTGGGTGCGCTTTCAGATGAGCTCTCGGAGAAGCTTACAGGAGAGCTTAGCTGAAAGCTTCCCGGAGCGCGCACCCAGAGCGCAAAAGAAAAAAATTATAAAAAAAAATGAATACTTAAAAAAAACAGCAAATTGTAAAAAAAAAAAAGGTTAGAAACTCGATATACAAAGGAATTAGCATTTAAAAAACCTATGAAATTCACTGAAAAAACCATAGGTTTCACACCAGTTATAGTTAGGAATTAGCATTTAAAAAACCTATGAAATTCACTGAAAAAACCATAGGTTTCACACCAGTTATAGTTAGGAATTAGCATTTAAAAAACCTATTAAATTCACTGAAAAAACCATAGGTTTCACACCAGTTATAGTTAGCTGGAAATTTTACTGATATAAAACCATTGAAATTCCCACGTTATAGTTAGATGGACTCACTATAACTTGCGCGTGCAATGCACTGCTGATGATGTCTTATTAAGCCAGTTAACAAAATCAATTTTTAAAAACCATCCATTTAGACACTTATTTAAACATTTATTCTTCCATCAACTTTTACATATACATATATAAAATATATTTATTTTTCAGAAAGACACACATTCACTGGATGGTGTCATCAGTGATGTCATGAGTGATGTCACTGACCATGTCATGAGTGATGTAATATGTGACGTCATCAGCAGTGCATTGCACGCGCAAGTTATAGTGAGTCCATCTAACTATAACGTGGGAATTTCAATGGTTTTATATCAGTAAAATTTCCAGCTAACTATAACTGGTGTGAAACCTATGGTTTTTTCAGTGAATTTAATAGGTTTTTTAAATGCTAATTCCTAACTATAACTGGTGTGAAACCTATGGTTTTTTCAGTGAATATATATATATATATATATATATATATATATATATATATATATATATATATATATATATATATATTCACTGAAAAAACCATAGGTTTCAGGGGCGTTATAGTTAGTTGGACATTTCACTCGTACAAAACCTTTGAAATTCCCCTGTTATATTTAGTTCAGCTAATTATAACTTTTGCGCCCGCAATGCACTGCTGATGATGTCACATATTACATCACTCATGACATGGTCAGTGACATCACTCATGACATCACTCATGACATCACTGATTACATCATTCAGTGAATGTGTTTTTCTGAAAATTAAATGTTTTATATATGTATATCTCAAGGTAGATGGAAGAATAAATGGGTATGTAAGTGTCTAAAATAATGATTTTTTTGTTGAAAAATTGTATAACTGACTGATTAAGTGTATCTTAGGGAATACATGGGTTAGTGAGTAATGTTTAAATATATAAATATCTGCATCAGTCTCACTTTGTGTATAAGTGGCTGCATGGGTTGGTGAGTAGCTACATGAGTGTCTATATAGGTTATTAGTTGTTTTTTTTAGTATCAGTATGAGTGTCTGAGTATTTGGTTCAGTGGGGGTATTACGTAGTGCATAGTTGCATGAATGAGAGACTCACTGTATGTGCTGAAGACAGCATGTGTGCAGGACTGTATGGGTTGATAAGTGAGTAACTACATATGTTTTAAACTAGTATATGTGAGTATTGGTGTAGATAAGTGAGTATATGTGAGAGTGAGAGATTTGAAAAAGTTCCTGTATAAATTAGTATGTGTTTCTATAAGTGATGGCTTAAGAGTGTAAGTATGTGTAAGTTTCTTTTGCAGTAAGTGTGGTGGTGTGTGTATAACTGTATGCAATTTAATGGATGTTGATACTTTGTTTGCATGTGTGACTGTGTGAGTAACTCTATGGATGAGTGTCAGTGTGTAACAGGATGTATAGGTGTATGAGTACATATGATGAGTGAGTACATGTATGAGTGACTTTATAGGAGTGTTGGTGAATGAATGGATGTGTGTGTAGATCTTGGAATTACTGAATAGGTGTGTTGTAAGTGGTATTGGTATGTCCATTGTTTTGAAAATGTTAGTTTATTTTTCTGAGTGTGTGTATCAAAGGTTATATTAGGGTGAGAGGAGGTCTGCCACTATCACAAGGAGGATGTCATAAGTGATGTATTGCGTGATGTAATATGTGACGTCATTAGCAGTGCATTGCGGGTGCGTGAGCTATAGTTAGCGGAACTAACTATAACAGGGGAATTTCAATGGTTTTGTATGAGTGAAATGTCCAACTAACTATAACACCCCTAAAGCCTATGTTTTTTTTCAGTTAATTTCAAAGGTTTTTTAAATGCTAGTTTCTAACTATGGCTATAGAGGTAGGAGATGTGAAGAAAGAAGAAAAATCACACAGACAGAAGAAAAAGAAATGCCGAAAGAAGCAACAGAAGTTCTCGTCCAGGGGATCCTCATCAATAGTCATAAGCACTGAATATTCCCACCCACGTGCGGGGACCCTGGAAATAATATAACATGATATATGTAAATCACATATAAATAGCTCCACATATATGTATGCACATATATAATTTTTTCTCACACCAATGCAGCCCCAAAATAGAGGCTAAACAATGTAAATACTCATACATACACTGTAAATAGCAAGGAAACAAAAAACACATTAGTTCAAATAGCCCTTGAACTTTGTGTTTTAATGAGCAAAAATACTCATAAATCCTGAAAATTGCTAATAAATAGACATTGTTAGCCACAGGCTGCATTGAACAGCAATAGCATAAAAAATGAAACCATTTTCAACAAAAACTGGCACCGTGCCTTTAAGGCAGCAATGACCCCTGGCTTCCCATCATGCCTCAGGGGTGACAGTTAGGTCAGTTGTTCTTTCCGGCTCCTTCAGTCAGGACCCTGGTTCAACAGCTCCCTTTCTTTTTGACTTTCTGTCAAAAAATACTTGAGAATTTCTACAAATTTTACTTTCACTCGACGTCTTTTGGGCATAGAGTGTTAGTGCTGCCTTTTTTGAATCTTAAAAAAGGAATTTTCCTGTCAAAAATGCCTTCTCTTTTTGACAACTGCCCTTCCTGTGGGAAGAAGAAGGCCAAGACTGATACACATCCTGTGTGTATCCTCTGCCTCCCCGAGACTCATTCTGCAGGCACTTGTGAACACTGCAAGACTTTATCCAGAAGAACTCTCAAAGATCGGGAGAGAATTCAGATTTATGGTCTCTCTGAGAGAGGTAGGTCTCCTAAGAGGCAGAAGAGGCGCAGGACATGATCGATGTCGAGAGAAGTCCCGACTTGTTGTCCTTTGGCGTCGGGATCGGCGTCGAAGAGGCCGTCGACAACGGCAAAGACGAGTCTCCTTCCTTCGACGACGAAGGCTTTAGTGTCGAGAGACAAGGTACCTCCGCTGCCCTCTACAGGACGTGCATGGGCGAGAGAGAGGTCTCCGTAGAAGCATAGGAGCTCATCGTCGACACAGCCGGCGTTGAAGCATCGTCTCCAATCTTCCACATCTCAGCTTCCTCCGTCGACGCCTAGTCATCGGTATTCGAGGTCGAGGCATCCTCCGTCGACGCCCGGTCATCGGCGTTCGACATCGAGGCATCCTCCGTCGGCGTCCAGCCAGCGACGCTCGACGTCGAGGCAACCTCCGTCGTCGCCTAGTCACCGGCGATCGACGTCGAGAAGGTCTCCGTCGCCGTCTCACTATCGACGGTCGACAGCAGCCTCCGTCGTCGCCCAGTCAGAGGCACTCGACATCGAGAAGATCCCCGTCAACATCACAGCATCGACGTTCGACGTCGAAGCAGCCTCCGTCGTCGCCTGGTCAACGGCGCTCAATGTCGAGAAGGTCCCTGTCGACGTCACAGCATTGACGGTCGACGTCAAAGCATCTGTCTTCGAGGCAAGTCTCTCCTACACGATCCCAACCCTCTCCTCAGTCCCATTCCGTAGCACCACAGCAGAGGTCCCTAAGATCGGCTTCAACTGCGGAGGTGGAATCTATGTCAGGGAGAAGATCTTGGTCGATAGAACATTCTCCAGTGCATATGAGCCCTCCGGCTAAAAAGAAAAGAGTGTCAGACAAGCGTGCTTCTCGGAGTCGCACAAGGTCTACTTCCAGGCACCCGCCCAGAGGGAATGGGTCTCCCGTGAGCCTGTCATCATTTTCTTCGGGCTCCCGTTCTTCTCACTGTGGTAGATCTCCAGATGTAGTCATCTACTCCTGGGATAGTGAGAGGTCCATGCATTCTCCTGCACGTTCGCAGCATGGACAAACAGATCTGCCACCTCTGGCACGTTCACCAGCGAGGGAGCACACCCAGAAGTCTCCTGCCATCAGGCTATCTCCGAGATGGTGTAGGCCTCTGCATCACTGGGGTCCAGACAAGGAAACAGCAGCCAGGTTGCAAGCTCATCGGGACAAGCAGGTCTCACGACCCAGAGAGCGATCACGCTCCAAAGTACTGAGAAACTCCCGCAAGAGGACCGAAACAATTTCGAGGAGATTCTCTTGGAGGGCAGCCAGGTCTCCAATCAAATCATAAGTGCTGCAGCGGATGGAGATACCCTGGAGTAACAGCAAGAAGGTCATCGTGGTTGCGCCTGACAGCCTTAAAACCGGAGGCTCAGGCTAGAATCTTGACCCTTCCCTTTTCGGGAACATTGCAGTTTGGGGCGAGTACTGATGAGGAATTGCAACACATGAAGTCAGAGTTGGACACTCTTAAAGCCGTAGGGCTAGGGAAGAAGAAAAAATTTCGGAGGAAGTACCGCTTCTACAACAAGGGCTCTTCCAAACAGAGGGTTCAAACCCCTCACTGATAGAAAGGCCAGGACCAACAAGGGCAACAGAAGTCCCAATTCAGAGGCAAGCGTAATTCCAGAGGAGGTGGAAATCAACGTCAGGGCAACAATTCCAATAAGTCCCAGCCAAAGCAATGAGTCCTTCCTTCCCCCAGCGCCGTTGACCACTCCAGTGGGGGGAGGCATCGTGCATCATATGTCAGAGTGGCAGAGCATTACTCAAGACCGATGGGTGTTGACTACACTTCAGAATTCTATTCTATTCTAGGTTTGGTGAAGCGCAACAGCTACCCCAGCAAAGGGGCGTCCCGGCGCTGAGAGACAGAAGCACTTCTTCCTGGACAGGCTGAGAGGTAGCCTATGGGGCAGGGAAGAGGAGGGTCTTAATTGCCTTACGGAAGACAGAGAGAGAGTCTATGGAGCGTACGCTGAGAGGAAGATCGTTCCAAAGTTTGGGACCGAGGACGCCGAAGGAACGGCCTCCAGTACGGCAGCGCTTGGTTCTTGGTACTTTCAGGAGAAGTTGGTTGGAGGAACGAAGTTCTCGGCCGGGGACATAGGGGCATGCCAGATTTCGCAGCAACGGGGGGTTACCCTGTTTGGCAATTTTAAAGATCGTAATGAGAGCTTTAAATTTGACTCGGTGTTCCACAGGCAGCCAGTGGAGTTTACGGATGGTGGTTCTGGCTGAACATCTCCGTGGGAGTCCTACCAGTATTCTCGCTGCCGCATTCTGGATTCGTTGGAACCTAGCCGTTTCTGCCTTGTTTGCTCCCAGGAGGAGGACATTCGCATAGTCAAGGCGTGACAGGATGGTTGCCTGGACAATTAGCTGTCGAGCCTTAGGATCAAAGAATCCGAGTATAGGCCTAAGGTTTCTTAGGAGACCTATGCAGGTGGCAGCCACCTTTTTGGTGTGTGATTGAAAGCTGAGGCTGGCATCCATCCAGACTCCCAGGTTTTTTACACAGTTTTTGGGGAGTGGGGTATTGCCAAGGGATGACGGCCACCAGTGCTCGTTCCATAGGCGGGTGTTTCTGCCAAGGAGGAGCACCTCGGTTTTTCCGGCGTTGAGCTGGAGGTAGTTATCCGTCATCCATTGTGCCACTGCTGCCATACCCTCTCTGAACTTGGATGCCGCGGTGGACGGGCTTTCTGTGAGGGTGACGACCAGCTGGGTGTCGTCGGCGTACGACACCAGCGTGAGCCCCCACTTTTTGGCCACCTCCGCAAGCGGCTGGACATACAGGTTGAAAAGGGAGGGGCTCAACGCTGAACCCTGGGGGACTCCTTGTGTTATAGGATGGGAGTTTGAAAGGAATGGGGGAGCTGATACCTTAAAGGATCTGTCCTTAAGAAAGGAGTGGAACCAGGCGAGCGCAAGGCCAGAAACTCCGGCCATCTCCAGACGTTTCAGAAGGATGTCATGAGATACCGTGTCAAAGGCTGCGCTGAGATCTAAAAGGACCAGCGCAGCACTTTGGCCGGAGTCTAAAATCGTCCGGAGATGTTCAGTCGTGGCCAATAGGGCGGATTCGGTGCTATGACCCACTCTAAAGCCATTTTGGGATGGGTCCAGGATTCCGTTTAGGTCTATATGTTTAGAGAGAATGCCGTTGACATGGGCTTCTGCTATTTTAGATATCCAGGGGAGGAGGGATATTGGTACTGTCTTCATTTCAAACACCTGCCTCCACCCGTTCCTCCAAGGCCAACCTTAAATCATCAACTCATCCTTTTTTAGAAAGGAAGTAGCGATACTTCTCGAAAAGTCAGCCATCGAGAGGGTTCCAATCGCTCAAAGGGGGAAAGGAGTGTACTCCCAATATTTCCTGGTCAGAAAAAAGGGCCAAAAGGCAGAATACAGGCCCATTCTGGACTTAAGAATGCTCAACCTGCATATCAAAAAAGAAAAGTTTCGTATGTTGGCGCTTCACCAAATATATCCGAATCTCAGGAGGGGAGATTGGATGTGTTCGATGGACCTACAAGATGCCTACTTCCATGTTCCGGTACACCACAAACACAAACGATTCCTGCGGTTCCAGGTGGGGACCTCTCACTACCAATTCAAGGTCCTGCCGTTTGGGTTGAAGTCAGCTCCCCAGGTATTCACGAAGTGTGTTGCAGTAGTAGCGGCCGCTCTACGCTGCAGGGTAGTCTTCGAGTACCCATATCTGGACGATTGGCTACTGAAAGGTCCTTCCCCAGACGATGTAAGGAATCAATTCCAGACCTGCATCCAGCTCTGTCACCGGTTGGGATTGCATGTCAACTTCGGCAAATCAGTCTCTCAGCCCACCCAGAGGATTCACTTCCTAGGAGCTCTTCTAGACTCCGGGATAGGAAAAGTTTTTCCTTTGGAGGAGAGACAGTGTTCTATAACTCAAAAGTGTCTGCTGGTACTCCGCCACAAGGTTCAGAAGGTGCGAAGAATTGCCTCTCTGCTAGGATTGATGGCTTCATGCATCTTTCTAGTCCCGAATGCCAGGCTTCGGATGCGTCTTCTTCAGCAGGATCTGGAGGACAAGTGGGACCAACAGTCAGCTCGCTGGGACGATCAGATTTCTCTGTCAGAAACAGCTCGAGCCTCCATTCCGTGGTGGACAAGGAAGCAAAATATACAGGTGGGAATTCTGTTCCATCAACCTCCTCCTGCACAGACCTTGATCACAGATGCTTCTCTAAAGGCTGGGGAGCCCACATGGGTCATCTCCAGGTGCAAGGTCTGTGGTCCCCAAGGAATGTACATACCACATCAACATGCTAGATTTGAGAGCAGTCCACCTGGCTCTCAAAGCATTCCTTCCCTCGATTCGAGAAACACCAATATTAGTACAAACAGACACCACCACCACGATGTACTACTTAAACAAGCAGGAGGGAACGCGCTCACGGACTCTGTCGCTGGAAGCCCAGCGCATCTGGCATTGACTTCTGGCTCTCAAATTGTCAATCACAGCGGTCCACCTCCCAGGAGAACAGAACGTGAGGGCGGACGCGCTGAGTCGGCATTTTGAAGACTGAGAAGACTGGGTTCTCAACGACGAGGTGCTCAAAGGCATCTTTCAGGCTTGGGGTCGTCCCATCTTAGATTTGTTCGCGGACAACAAAAACACCAAATGCCGAGACTTCGCCTCAAGGTTTTACCGTTCAGGAACAAGAGGGAATGCCCTTTTGATAGACTGGTCAGGGGAATTTGTGTTCGCCTTTCCACCCCTTCCATTGATCCCGAAGGTGGTGAGCAAACTGACACACTTGTGCACAACGATGATCCTCATTGCCCCCGACTGGCCGAAGCAATGGTGGTACACAGACCTGCTTCATCTGTCAGTGACTCCTTACAAGAGGCTGCCATGCAGACCGTACCTGTTATCCAAAATGAACGGGAGGATTCATCATCCCAAGCTTCAGTCACTGAGCTTGACAGCATGGCTCCTGAGGTCATACAATACGGCCATCTAGGATTGCCACAGGACTGTATGTCCATCCTGAAGGAAGCAAGACGACCTTCCACAAGACATTCTTATCCCTGTAAATGGAAGCACTTCTATCTGTGGTGCATGCAAAATGGTCATCATCCTATTAAGGGTCAGGAAGAAGTTGTTCTTCCTTATTTTTTATATCTTGCGAAAGCAGGTTTAAAGATTAATTCCATTAAGGTGCATTTAGCTGCTATAACAGCTTATAGGCGATCACCTTCACAACCTTCTTTTTTCCAACTGCCAGCTGTGAAGGACTTCCTGTAGGGGTTAAAAAAAAGTGTACCCCCAGTGCATCCTCCTTCTCCGCCCTGGGAGCTGAACCTGCTTCTCACAAAATTAATGGGTCCTCCTTTTGAGCCCATTCATAAAGCTACTTTACAGCATATTTCCTGGAAAGCTGCTTTTTTGGTAGCAATCACGTCAGCTCGTAGGGTGAGCTAAATTCAGGCTCTCTGCTTCAAGGAACCCTTTACGGTGTTCCACTTGAATAGAGTAGTACTGAGGACACATCCTTCTTTTCTACCCAAGGTGGTGTCAGAATTTCATGTAAATCAGACCATCTCTCTGTCCACCTTCTTCCCTAATCCCTCTACTCCAGCTGAGAGGGCTTTGCATTCTTTGGACCTGAAAAAAGATTTTAAATTGTTTCTGGATAGGTCCAAGTCTATTCGTAAGTCTGATCAACTATTTGTCAACTATGGTTCGATCAGAACAGGTTACGAAGCCTCGAAACATTCTATTTCAATATGGATAGTTTTGTGTATCAAGCTTTCCTATCAATTGGCGCAGAAAACTCTGGGTTTTTCTCCCAAGGCACATTCCACCAGGGGTAGAGCGGCGACTGCAGCTTTTCTCCATAATGTGCCCATGTCAGAGATCTGTAAGGCGGCAACCTGGAGGTCCATCCATACATTTACCAGACTTTACTGTCTTGATTCTGACACTAGAGCAGATACCCAGGTAGGCCAGTCCTCCTTCCGGAATCTGTTTAGCAGCTGCATACTCGGCTACTACAAATGTTTTGGTTGGGTCATGTATGTCTCATTTACCTGCAGGTGGTGTTTGGGCTTGCTATTCTATTCAGTGCTTATGACTATTGATGAGGATTCCCTGGAAGAGAAGGATAAATTACTTACCTGTAATCCTAGTTCTCTTCCAGGGGTATCCTACTTAAAGTCATAAGCAACCCACCCGCCTCCCCAGGTAAATGAGATTTGTCTGTTCTATGACTTATGGTTGAGCCCTGACATCAGGGTTATTAAAAGAACAACTGACCTAACTGGCCCCACTGAGGCATGATGGGAAGCCAGAGGTCATAGCTGCCTTAAAGGCACGGTGCCAGTTTTTGTTGAAAATGGGTTCATTTTCTATGCTATTGCTGTTCAATGCAGCCTGTGGCTAACAATGTCTATTTATTAGCAATTTTCAGGATTTATGAGTATTTTGGCTCATTAAAACACAAAGTTCAAGGGCTATTTGACCTAATGTGTTTTTTGTTTCCTTGCTATTTACAGTGTATGTATGAGTATTTACATTGTTTAGCCTCTGATTTGGGGCTGCATTGGTGTGAGAAAAAATGATATATGTGCATACATATATGTGGAGCTATTTATATGTGATTTACATATATCATTTTATATTATTTCCGGGGTCCCCGCACGTGGGCGGGAGTATTCAGTGCTTATGACTTTGATGAGGATACCCCTGGAAGAGAACTAGGATTACAGGTAAGTAACTTATCCTTCTCAAAGACGAATGAAAAGTGCAGGAAGAACAAACAGGAGCAGAAAGAGGCCTTGTTGCATAATCATCCTGTACCCTCAAGTTTTTCAGATGGGTTCTGGTGGTACCTGACTCTGACTAACCAGTCCTAAAGCCAGTGCTATGCTAAAAGACACTTAGAATACAGTTAAAACACCTACATATACTAGGGAACACTATGCGTTGGGGTACCCCTGTGGTTATTATGGCCTCCTCTGTAAGACCCTAGTACATAATAGGGCAGGGGGGAGTAAAACTACCTCTTAAAACGCACCACAGGGCGCGTTTGCACACTGGTGAAGGGGGGGGGGGCGGCCTGAGCTGACTTGTGCAAACACGCCCTGTGGTCGTTTTAATTTGGGGGATAAAGTCCCCTTGAATCCTGAGTGCCCCTTGGGTCCAACTAACCCACCAGGTATCTCCAATGACCGCCACAGAGCTGCGTTGCAGAGAGGTGTAAAAAGGGGCATGTCCTGGACCACCTCTCTGCAACGCAGCTCAGTGGCGCCTACTAGAAGCACTTGGTGGGCTAGTTGGCCCCAGGGGCCCTCAGGATTGAAGGGGAATTATATCCCCAATTTAAAACGCGCCACAGGGTGTGTTTGCACACTTCACCTCAGGCCCCTTCCCTTCACCACTGTGTAAACGCGCCCTATGGCCATTTTAAGTTAGGAAATAAAGTCCCCTTGAATCCTGAGTGTCCCTAGGGTCCAACTAGCCCACTAGGTACCTCCAGTAAGCACCACAGAGCTGTGTTGCTGAGAGGTGTAAAAAGGGGCCCGGCCTGGACCACCTCTCTGCAACACAGCACAGTGGCGCTTACTGGAAGCACCTGGTGGGCTAGTTAGTCCCCAGGCGCCCTCAGAATTGAAGGGGAATTAATTCACCAACTTAAAACGGGCAACAGGGCGTTTGCACACGTCACATCAGGCCCCACCTCCTCCCTCCACCACCGTGCGAACGCGCCCCATGGCGCGTTTTAAGTTGGGGAATTAATTCCCCTTGCATCCTGAGGGTCCAACTAGCCCACCAGGTACCGCCAGTAAGCGCCTCAAAGCTGCGTTGCAGAGAGGTGTAAAAAGCGGCATGGTCGCTGAACACATCTTGACTGTGGGAGGTCCCCAATCCCCTCACGGTCCCGCCGGCTCCCCGCGTCCTGCGGGAGCCGGCATTGTTTTTCCACATGGGGAACTGCTGCAGCTCCACGTGTGGAAAAGCAATTGTGTTTGATTTTTGGAAGAGAGAGCAGGATTCCCTGCTCTCTCTTCTAAAACCAAAGCGGTTTGCTATGACAGGGCGGGAGCCGCAAGACTCCCGTCCTGCCATAGCAAACAGCAGTGTCCCGGGGGTGGGCACCCTGAGACACTGCAGGAGTTGGCCCTGGGGGGTGGCAGTCCCCAGGGCCCTCGAGGGCTCCAGGAAGGGGGCTGCGAGTCCCTCCCCCCACCTTTTACAAGGACCTGGGGGTGGTGGTCCCCGGGCTTGGGGGTCCGTCATGGACCCCCCAATTTTAATATTTAGAGCCCCGGGGAGGTGGCGGTCCCCGGGGCATGTGGGGGGGTTCAAGCCCCCCACACAGATAAAACAAATTAAGCCCTGGGGGTTGGCAGTCCCCGGGGCTGTGAGTCCCTGCAAATATTTTCAAAAAGCCCCGGCGGTTGGCGGTCCCCGGGGCTTGGGGGTCCTTTGAGCCCCCCACCCATTTATTTTAGAAGCCCGGGGTGGCGGTCCCCGGGGCTAGGGGGGCTATGAGCGCCACCTCAAATATTTTCAAAAAGCCCTGGGGGTGGCAGTTCCCGGGGCCCCCCATTGCAATATAAAGATTGCCCCCGGGACTTGTCCCACCCGGGGGCTAAATAGTAACGAAGCGCGGGAGCACATGATTCGTTTTCTTTTTTTCGCGGCTGGATCTGCGGATCCTCCACGCTTCCTGCGATTAAAAAAAAAATATATATTATTTTTTTGGGTCTTGGGTGTCCTTGTGGGACCCCCTGAGCAGGCCTAGGGGGTCAGGGTGTTTCTACTCTGACCCCTTTTCGTGTTTTGCGCGTTTGTTTTCCTGATTTCTTGTGTCTCGGTTCTACCGAGGCACAAGATGGCTGCCAACACTTCCTGCTTTGGAGTGTTGACATTCAATTAGCATAAAGCTTGTGATCAAGAGGGTGCGCGGATCCTGCTCGCCTCTATATATCAAAACTTTTTTAATTTTGATTTTCTCAGCAACTACTGAACGGATTTACCCCATTTAACAAAAAGGTCTCTTTCTGAACCAAGGGCTACCTTTCTGCCAAATTTGGTGTGATTCCATTCTGCAGTTTGGGCTGTAGCCGTGTCTAAAGTTTCCTATGGAAAATTGCATGGGGAAAACATGTTTTGGGACCCCCCTTTTTCTTGGCCCCCACTTGCCAAATCACATTGAAACTTTCAAGATGGGAGCGGACCGGAGCGCCCCAAGAGTTTTGAAAATTTCGCGAAGGTTCGTCAATTGGCGCAAACGTTATTGGTAGGCTTTCCTGTTTTCAGTTTCTATTTTTGGTAAATCTAGCAAGCGCTACACCTTTTGAAAATAATGGAATATGGAGTCCATTTAAGTATGTTAGGGGATGCTCGTGGATTGAAGTAAAATGCAAATAAAACTTGTATATCCTAGCACTTCTGGCGGAGTTGTGATCTTAAACGTGTTTGTTGCGCTTATGAAGAAAGGCCCTATAGTAGAATGAACAATGAAGTGCACAGACAAGGCATTTCGTAGGGGTGTTGGTGACCAGTCTTGTTTAATGAAACCTGGGTGCTAGATGTATCTCGCTAGCTATGCCCTGCCTGCCTTTGTCCTAATCTGGTCTAGGTAGGGGGCTCTATCTAAGCTAACAGGGTGGGCCCAATGACGTAAAAGTTTACCTGCAATCCCAAAGTAAAGAAGTAATGTTACTAAGAAAAGTGGCATCACAGCAGGGCTTAAGAAAGGGCTCACCCATTCCACCAAGGCCTAAATGACACTGGGGCCGAGGTGACAATACCTGCCCCCCAGCGAGGCCGATGCATATTTCTTCCTCCTCACCAAATATGGCCTGAATTAATGTGGTGGCTTAACGGGAGGGAGATGGGCCTGTCCGACACATGGGGTAGGGGGAGAGGCGGGGGGGGGGCGGTGTGAATGGATGGGAACAGCTACACCTACGGCTCAAAATCAGAATTCATGCTATGTCCCAACTTTTGCGATATTGGCCTGGCAAACTCCCATTTTTTAACACCAGCAGGCAAAAATAAACTGTAAAGCGTTACGGGTTCCCAGAGTTATTGTTTTCCAGTTCCAGCTAGTGTTGAAACCAGTTTGGCTTTCTACCGGCATGAGTCCCAGCGGTGCCTCAGCATAGTGTGATTCTGGGCAACTCACATAATCTGCTAAAGCCTTAAACAAAAATAGATTTCATTTTGTGTAATATAATCGGCACATATGTAAATCGTTCCCAATGCCTTAGGGCCCAGATCACGCTGTATAAAACTACACTAAATATATGGCATTTGGATATTCTAGGCCCTCCCTCAAGTCGATGGTACAGCTGGCTCTCTATCTGGCAGCCTGTTGGGCAGCTCTGCATATTGGTGAGCAGAGGGGACGCGCAGAAGGAGAGGGTGAAAAGTGTGATTAAATAGCTCCCTTGCAGAGCTTACCTGCTGCGTTTTGGAGCACTCGTGGGCGTCGTCTCGCCATGACATCTTCTTCATTGTGATGAGGTGTGAAGGGGCCATAGTCCGGACAGCAATGTAAATAAATGATCCCGCCCACCAACCTTGCTAAACCAATTTGTCGCCCCTAGTTTAATGGGGGTGACTTACATTGCCGTTAGTTTCTAAAGTGCAGTTTTCAGTACAGAACCAGTATGTTTGTACTGCTTTGGCGCCCTCAAATGGTCCAAGCGGTGCAACAAATTTGTAAAAAATCAGTAACACTCGGTTTAAACCGGGTCCGCTGATTTTGAGTCGGTAGGGTATTATCGGGCACAATCAAATTAAACCGAATTCCGGAAAGCCTACTAATAATAGTGAAAAACTCACAATTGTGTAGTGTACAGACTGTCAATTACATGCAGCTAACAGAATACTTGCACAGTGCCAAACACTGACGATTCACAATCTAATCCACAGGTGATGAAGAACTCGCTGCTGAGGACAACAACGACCAGCAGAGCCAGTCTCCACCCCCGGTACATGGACTCTCGGATGTTGTCTCCCAGGATAGTTTGGACGATGAGCTCCAGGCCGGCCCATCTGGTGTGCCAGGGCCCAAACAGGTCCCAGGCTCCCATCCAGCCCCCCACCACGGCTGCTGCAACAACAACAGCACAGCAGACCCCTGCAGTCACGGCCTGTGCCTCCACCGCTGCCGCCTCGACCACCACCACCACCACCAGTACCACCTGCAGCACCATCCCTGTCCCAGGGGATGACCAGGACACAACAACAACTGTGGAGGGCTGGGAGAGTGTGCATGGACCCACAGTGGTGAGGCAACAGGTCCGTGGCAGCCGGGCAGGTGGGAGGGCCAGGGTCAACCCGAGACCTCAGGAGGTTGGCACACCATCCCTGGACCACTTCACCAGAGTCATCGGGGCATATGAACAGGTCCAGGGACAAAGTGGCCAGTCTGACAAACTATTGCGTGAGCTCATCCTGCTGATGAGGTCCATTGACACCCGCATGGGACATATGGTGGACCTCAAGGCCCAGAAAGTGGCGTTACTGAGGGACAGGCCAGCCTCCCAAATAACACCTCCACCCCCCTCTGTTGTGCTTCAGGAAGACAGTGCACCATCATCCCATGCAGCCACGGACAGGGGTGAGTCCTCAGACGCCGCTGGCCATGCAGCAGGCCCCCCCCCCCAAAGCGATCAAGGGGGCGTCCAAAGAAGAGCCTGGGAGTCTCTGGAGGCAAAGCACCAGCCACACACCAGTCACGGAGCCAGCCCTGATCGCAACCCTCTTTCCCACTGCATTGACTGTTTGGACTGTCCTTCCCCGCACTGCCTTGTCAATGGCACCTGTCTGTTGGACTGGGTCACCACATCTATGTGTTGTCTACTCTTGCATCTCATCAAGCATGACTGTCAACTCACTGCTCCATCACCACCTTCATGTAAATATGCTCGCACCCCTCACATGTTAACTTTGGAAATAAAATACCTCACACACTTGAATATGTGCACTGTGGTTTTAACTGCACCATCTTCACTGTTGTAACTGTCCATGATGTATCCAAAAGATGTACATTAGGTAGTCCTGGAAAATTTCAATGCACCTAGGGAGACACGACAGAACAACAGTCACTGGGGTCAGTGTGGCATCACAGACATAACACTACACAAAACATCCACATAAGTCTACAGGCAGACAACTCAATGTGCAGCAAGTGTCATCAAACAGAGTCCTGTATACGTTCACATGTGAAATGTCACTGCCACATTTCGACACACAGGTGACTCAATATGTGCCTGTGTGTACCATCAGCACCTAGCCCTTCACAACAACAGCAATCACACCCGACAATGTACAAGTCGTACCTCGTCATCCACCTTCAAGTGAAGTAGCGGTTGATGAACTGTTGACGCATGTCAACTCCCTCCTCCTCTCCACTGTCCTCATCACTCGACTCAGGGCCCGGAACAGGCGGGGGTCTTGGGACCTCATCATCGTCCAGGAGCAGGGGGATCCCCTTGTGAATGGCCATGTTGTGCAGCATACAGCATGCCACTATCATCTTGCAGACCTTCCCAGGCGAGTATGACAGTGCTCCTCCTGTCCTGTCAAGGCAGAGGAATCTTGACTTGAGTAGGCCAAAAGTACGCTCAATTACACGTCGGGTCCTACCATGGGCCTCATTGTACCTGATGTCAGCCGGGGTCCTGGGATTCGTAGTGGGCTTAGCAGCCATGGCTGACTGGGATATGCAGAGTCACCTAGGAATGACAAATACACATTGCAATGTTGCGCAGGCAGAGGGCAGCAGGTCACACACACAGCACACCATACCACTAGGCATACTCACCCACAATCCAAGCACGCTCGGGTACCAGATTTGCCATCATCCGGGGCACAATGCTGTCTCTCAGGTTGTACGAATCATGGGCTGAGCCGGGGAATCTTGCACACACATGTGATATGGTCATGTACGCAAGGCACACCACCTGCACATTGATAGAATGATAATGTTTACGATTTCAGAAAATGTGCTCACTCGCCTGTGGTGGCAGCAAACCTACATGTGTGCAATCGATGGCACCAACAACATGCAGGATGTGCCCAAGGGGATAGAAGTCCACACCGGCCAATTCTGCTCCCCTAGGGAAATGTATGTATCGATCCTTATATAACATCATGGCTGCAAGAACATCCCTCAGCACCACGCTGAACATGGGTTGCGACATGCCTGCAGCGCTGGCCACAGTCTCCTGGAAGGAACCAGTTGCAAAAAAGTGGAGGGCTGCCATCACTTTGTATGTGGGTGTGAAGGCTGTTGGGTAGTGGCGATGATGCTACATGTGGGGCTCCAACAGATCACAAAGGGTCTTCAGTGTCGGTCTGTCGAGGCGAAATTTGCGAATGATAGCTATATCCTCCACGTCCTCCAGCACTGTCAGGTGAAGTATGAGATTAGGCCTCCTCCTAGTTGAGATGTAAATGGACAAATGTCACTGACAACCATCCTGAAATGGACACTGCACATACGGTTATAGATGTGACGGAAAAGCTAAGACCACCATGAGAGATGGTTGGCACACCAGGTCACATGGGTGGACATTTGAGACACACCGAGGGCACACCTCTCCATTAACAATACACAGGTGCCACAAACAACACATTGGTCAATGTGAATGCACACATACCCAAACACACATTACACATGAGCATGCCTTGTACCGTACCATCCAACAACGTGTGTAAAATGACCATGACTGTCTCATACCCATCTGCTGTACCTGTCACACATCAATCCATCTATTTAACTTGGCACACATCCACAACCCAATGATCACAGTAGCTGTAAAAATGTCACTTGTGTGCATGAAATGAAATGAAAGCACAAGTAAGTGACAACACCATACAGTGGGACAAGCATTGCCAAGGTCAGCACTGACACACAACACATTGATTCCTAAAACATTATTCACACCAGCTTAACACTGTGTAGCATCATCAACCATCAAATGCTTAAGTGACATGGGAGGGACCACAGACCAATGAGCGTCACACAGAACGTGCGTCCACCTGTGTATTATATGTAATAATGGCATTGTGTGCCCTATCACGTGCCCTTAACCATGTTGCTGCTGTCTAGTGATGCAGCGTTCACGATGGACATTGCCATTGCATGTGCCTCAAACCGCTATAGCTACCGCCTGGCCCCGGCGGTGTGCCACCAGCACCCCTCGGCGGTGTGACACCAGCACCCCCCTTTCACAAGTGCGGTAGCCATTGGCATTGGGACATGTGTAGATGGCGGTGGGCATGCTCCACCACCCAAATCGTGCCCCGGCGTTCTGACACCAGCGCCACCGCTTTCACAAGTGCGGTAGACATTGGCCTAGGGACATGTGTAGATAGCAGTGGGCATGCTCCACCGACCTAATCGCGGTAGCTACCACCTGGTCCCAGCGGTGCAACACCAGTACCACCCCTTTCACAAGTGCGGTAGCCATTGGCAAAGGGACATGTGTAGATGGCGGTGGGCCTGCTCAGCCGCCCAAATCACGGTAGCTACCGCCTGGCCCCGGCGGTGTGACAGCAGCACCACCCCTTTCACAAATGCGGTAGCCATTGGCATAGGGACATGTGTACATGGCGGTGGACATGCTCCACCGCCTAAATCGCTGTAGCTACCGCCTGGCCCCGGCTGTGCGTCACCTCCATGGAGCATTGCCTACAGCCAATAGGAGCAATGATCGCGGTGGCATGATGCAGATTTTGAAAATCGCTGTAGGCGTGCTCCGCCACCGCGGAGGCAGACATTGGATGCTTTTGAAAGATGCACCATCGCGGTAGCACACCCCGGACCCCTGCGGTGCATCATCTCCATGGAGCATTGCCTACAGCCAATGGGAGCGATGATCGCGGTGGCATGATGCAGTTTTGAAAATCACCGTAGGCGTGCTCCGCCACTGCAGAGGCAGACATTGGATGCTTTTGAAAGATGCACCATCGCGGTAGCGCACCCAAGACCCCTGCGGTGCATCACCGCCATGGAGCATTGCCTACAGCCAATGGGGGGGATGATCGCGGTGGCTAATGTAGTTTTGAAAATTGCGGTAGGCGTGCTCCGCCACCGCGGAGGCGGACATTGGATGTTTTTGAATGAGGCAGAACTAGACAACCAATTGTTGCCGCTTTACACCTTACAAAAAACCCCAGGGGGCTATAAATATGAGGGAGTGAGCCTCACATTTCCACTGCTCACAGAGCCTGCTGCCTGGGACCCTCTCCTGCCACTGACTGAAGTGCCTGCTGCCTGGGACTCTCTCCTGCTGCTGCCTGGGACCCTCTCCTGCTGCTGCCTGGGACCCTCTCCTGCTGCTGCCTGGGACCCTCTCCTGCTGCTGCCTGAAGTGCCTGCTGCCTGGGACCCTCTCTTGCTGCTGCCTGGGACTCTCTCCTGCTGCTGCCTGGGACCCTCTCCTGCTGTTGCATGGGACCCTCTCCTGCTGCTGCCTGAAGTGCCTGCTGCCTGGGACCCACTCCTGCTGCTGCCTGGGACCCTCTCCTGCAGCTGCATGAAGGGCCTGCTTCCTGGGACCCTCTCCTGCTGCTGCCTGGGACCCCTCAACACTCACTTCCACCACAGGTGTTCCATGTCCACAGGGATGGCAAGGACATAGAAGATCTGTGCCAGTCCAGTCAACAAGCGAGGAGCTGGAGGTCCTGTTGGACGAGGTGCTGGCACAGTACCCAAGGCTGTATGGTGGCCCCAATGTAGTGGTAAGTCATTGTAGAGGTAGATGTAGGGCAGGTGGGGTGTCAGACATGTACTTGTGCTGCTGCATGATATGCCTGAGGGTGTGAGGTTGCGTCATACACTGACAAACAAGCTGTCTCCAGGGTGAGGGAGTGTGTGTGTCCCAATGTCACTGTTTTACCTGCCTGCAGTTGTATGGGTGAGTGGAGTGTGTTACATTATCAGCCATCAAGGGCCACAGGATGTTGGACATGTAGGTGCCAGGGCAGGAATTGCTCGGGTGATTGTTTCTGTGTGCCACTGTTGTCCAACTCAGTGTGAACCCAAAGACTAGGCCCAGGGCCTGCACACAGTGCTTCAAAACACACACACAGGTATAAATGTGATGTAAGTAGTGTGCAGACATGCATGGGACTGGTGATGTCTGCAAGCCAACGAGGGTGTTTGGTGCAGTCATCCTGCATGTGTGTGAGATTATCTCTGACCCTGTACGCCCTCATGAATGCATGCAATCACATTGTTTTAGTCCATGCAGTGCGCCCTTGTGAGGTGTCCCCCAGTATGTGATGGTGGGAGTTTAAAATTAGTCATGAGTCCGTGTCTTGCTACTGTGGTGATAGATGTTGGTACATGACACTGTGTCAATGTTCATTTCCCCATCTTCTCTCCCATACCTGCAGCTCAAGGTACACCAGCGTAAGGCCATGTGGAGGACCATTGCTGCAAAGGTGCGAGTCCTGGGGGTCTCCAACAGAGGACGCACACACTGCCACAAGAGGTGGGATGACATCAGTCGGCTGGCAAAAACCATGGCTGAGATGACATTGGGAATGATACAGCGCACTGGGTGTTTAGCACGGCGCTACATGACTCCACTGATGGGCCGCAGATTGGCAGTGACTCATCCTGAGCTGGCTGCACGTCTAAAGGAGCATCGGCAAGAAGGCAGGGGTGAGTATTTGGGGAGGGTGACTGTGGCTGAGAGTGGATGCATGTGTACAGGGCCTGTGGCAGCGGGGGACCATGTGATGTTAGTGTGGCGGTGCTGTGCTGTGTCATGTGAGAGTCTGCTGGGATGTGTGCCAGTGTCAGGCATTGTGACAAAATGCCCTTACAAAGGTGACCCTCCCTGCTGTTCTTCCTCATTGCCAGATGTGTTAAGATCCACATGGTACTTCAGCATTGGTATGGTGTGGGGAATCTATTAGGGTAGGAACAGCAAGGTCTACTATCTGAGTGTGAGTTCATGTATGCATACTTTGCATGCACCATGATCGTTGAGGCCCACACATCTGACAACAAGGTGCCCTAGAGTACCAAATGGTGCTTGGTATGGCCTACTTGGCATTGTGTCCTGTCATGTCCTAATGGGAGTGTTGTTGGCCCCTCCGGTTCCCTGAAGGTATGTCCGTAATAATGAGTGTTGTCCACACATCAGGCCCCTAGGTGTGGGCTGGGCAAGTTGTGTGTCTGGTACACTTAATCCACGGGCAGGGTGTTGTGCTGTGTGTCCTCAACATGGCTCAGTCATGGCAGAGATTCAGTGTTGCAGGCACTGTAGTGGTCTATGTAGTGTGGTGCTGCTATGTGATTGGAGGGTGTGGTGGTCAGCATGTCGATTTGTACTGCATTGATTGGATTGCTTTGTCCTGATAATGACACTAACACAACCCTGTCTCTCTCTTTCATGCAGAATCAACTGTGGATGTAGAGGAACGGGCCCCCGAAACCAGTGGTGGCAAAAGTAGCACCACAGCTGCACCAGAGGCCAGTGAAACAGAGCTCACCAGCGCATCTGAGGGGGACCGTAGTATGCAGGAAGATTCCATGCCTGAGACACGGAGTACTACATCATCTGATGCCAGCAGTGATGCATCCATGTTGTTAAGCACAGCGGATGGTGAGTCAGCGCCATCATCTACCACACAGCGGGCAGTGGCCAGCCTCCCATCCACTTCCTCTGGTGCTGCCCGTGTAGATAAGAGGGGACGAGTTACATTCACACATGGCACTGCTGAGCCTGCACCAGTCCCCCCTGCTGCTCTCTGTGCAGAGTCAGAAGAGCTCCTGTGCCAGCTTTGTGTGGGCCAGACTGCCCTGCTCAATGCCTTCAGTGACCATGATAAGAAATTAGTCGAGGTGGTTGCATACATGGAGGGTATACACTCTGACGTGGGTGGGCTACACCGAACAGTCCAGGCTTTGTCATCTGCAGTGATGTCTGCCCTTAAACAGGCACATGCTCCCATTCCTGCTCAGGTGCCTTTGTCCACCCCCAGTCAGTGGCCACATCAGATGCAATTGACCACGGTTTGCATGCGTCACAAACACGATACAACACAAGGAGCACACAGCAAACACAACCCAAACAGTCCCACCCATAGACACCATCACCTATGAAGAGCAGACCCACCCCAGAATGCACAGACAAGAGAAGAGCAAGGCCGAAAAAGCAATGAGGCTGGTATCCGGCTCCCATGCCTCAGAGGCATCACCAGCAAAGGACTCTCCTGTCCCTAAGACTTCATGCAGAACTAGGCGTGCAGTGTCTATGTCCACTGAGGAGGTGTTGTTTGGCAAGGGTACACCTAGGAAGGGCACAGGGCCATATCCCCTCACCACGTCCACTCCAAATCCAAGCCCAGTGAAGCAGGTGGAGGAGGGCACTGTAGGTGGGACACCTCACAAGGAGGCAAAGGAGGGCACTGTAGGTGGGACACCGGGCAAACACACAAAGGAGGGCACTGTAGGTGGTACACCAGGCAAACACACAAAGGAGGGCACTGTAGGTGGGACACCTGGCAAACACACAAAGGAGGGCACTGTTGCTGGGGCACCGGGCAAACAGGCAAAGGAGAGCACAGTAGGGGGGACACCTGGCAAGCAGGGAAAGGTGGTCCAGAGCCGTAGCCAGACAAAGCGTACCGCAGGATCCAGCACATCATCACCAGAGGGAGTGCCAGTGTCTGCACCTGATGCAGACAGTTGGGGTGTGTGCCTGTTGTGTCTTCACCAGTTCCCATTAACCCCAAGACAGGGAAGCCATTTCATATTCCCAAAAAGTGGAAGGGCACCCCTCCAACCTCTCCCACACACACTGTGTCACAGGTCTGCATGACTCCACCTCCACGTGCCACTATACCACCTGGTCCAAACAGCCCTCCAGCTTGCCAAACCGCTGATAGGCCTACATCATCTGGGCCTCTGTCTCCCCAGTCAAGTGGTCCTGCTGTCCCCGACACACAGCCGGCTCCAAGCCCGCCTGACAGACAGATGTGAATTGCAGTCCCCCTCATACACCTATCTCTCATACAGGTGTGCTAGCTCCCTGGCCACTGGCCTTGTCACTCACTGCAGCTCTGCCCTGGCCTGTGCAGCATCTCATGTACTTGATGTACGCCCTGTAGTTGACACTTGCCCTGTTGCTCTGCTGTGTTGGACTCCCCCTGTGACATGGACTCTGGCCTTGTTGCTCTGCTGTGTTGTGCTCTCACCTGTGCCATGGACACTGGCCCTGTTTATCTGCTGTGTTCGACTCCCCCCTGTGCCATGAACACTGGCCCTGTTGCTCTGCTGTGTTGTGCTCTCATCTGTGCCATGAACACTGGCCCTGCTGCTTTGCTGTGTTGGACTCCCCCTGTGCCATGGACACTGGCCTTGCTGCTCTGCTGTGTTGGACACCCCCTGTGCCATGGACACTGGCCCTGCTGCTCTGCTGTGTTGGTCTCCCCCCTGTGCCATGGACACTGGCCCTGTTGTTCTGCTGTGTTGGACTCCCCCTTGTGCCATGGACACTGGCCCTGCTGCTCTGCTGTGTTGGACTCCCCCCTGTGCCATGGACACTGGCCCTGCTGCTCTGCTGTGTTGGACTCCCCCCCTATGCCATGGACACTGGCCCTGCTGCTCTGCTGTGTTGGTCTCCCCCCTGTGCCATGGACACTGGCCCTGTTGATCTGCTGTGTTGGACTCCCCCCTGTGCCAGGAACACTGGCCCTGTTGCTCTGCTGTGTTGTGCTCTCACCTGTGCCATGGACACTGGCCCTGCTGCTCTGCTGTGTTGGTCTCCCCCCTGTGCCATGGACACTGGCCCTGTTGATCTGCTATGTTGGACTCCCCCCTGTGCCAGGAACACTGGCCCTGTTGCTCTGCTGTGTTGTGCTCTCACCTGTGCCATGGACACTGGCCTTCCTGTTTGGAGTTTGCCTGTGCAGATTGTATTGCATTTGAACAGCATTTTGTGCCTTGCTCTTGTCTACTGTTATTCTACTGTTACATCTGGGCAATATGTCAATAAAGACAGTTACTCATGTTGTCTGTTTTATCAGTGTCCTTGCTGATTATATTTATTTTGGTGTGTGCATTTTGGCGACTGTGCCCCATGCTCTATGTTTGACTTCAACATTACCATGCTGTTTGCCCGCATCACATTTTTAGACAGGGGTGACAGGGTCTTCAGTCCATTCAGACACTGATACTTATTCAGACTAGTATTATCTGTGTTGCCTCTTTTGCCTGCTATGCAGTTCTCTTTTTAGTGGTTTGCTATTGTTGGGTACGTTGTTGCCATGTCAGCTTGGGGTACACTGCCGGCACAGGGTGTGATGGTTTGCACATGTTTGCATGCAGGCTGGGCAAGGTCATGATGTATGTGTGTTATTCCTGTATCTGTGCCCAGCTGTGTATGTGTATGATCATTTTGTGTTGGACCTCAGTCATGGTCCCCTGGACTACATGTGATGTGTGCTCTTGGGTGGTGATGAGGTGTGCAGTGTGAAGGGTGTGACTTTGTGGTGGTTGTGGATGTGTGTGTGCCCATGGATTGTGATGGTCACACATGTCTCACCCAGAAGGTGTGTGCCTGTTGTTTGTATTGTCCTGCCCTGTGTAAATGATTGCATGCACTTGTGTGAGTTGTCTCAAGTGCACTGTGCAGTGTGTTAGTGTGTCCATGCAGTTGTGTGTGACTCTTCCTTGTTGTTTTTGTCAATTATGTGTGTGCAATGTGTGTGACTTGCACTTCAGTTTTGTGTTTGTTTGATGATCAACATGTCTTGGGTGTGTTTGTGTTGACTGTGTGGCCCTGTTGCTCCTCATTGGCATTGTGTTTGTGTTTGTCATGCATTGCAGGCACATGGTGCCTTTTATCCTCCTGGCATGGTGTGTGTGGTGCACTGCCATCACCTATGTGTGCCACTTGTGCCTGGCCATTGAAGGTCTGCACTCCCTCTATTTGTGTAGGGTACAACACTTACATGTCTACTACTGACATGCTAGTCAGTTGACTTGGATGTCAGCTATCCCCTTGGTTTACATGTGTATGTGCCTCCACATCACTTGTTTGTGGGACTGTGCCATGTGGTGCACTTCTTGGGCCTGGAGTGTTGTTCCACTCTGGACATTGCCCAAATGGTTTAGGTGTGATGTTCTTGTGCTATTTGTCAGTGAGGATTGTTCATGTGCACTTTAACTGTGTGTGCTGCCCAGTGATCTGGTGAAGATGGTTGTGCTCTTGTATCCCAGAGTGGTGCATCCTCTTGTTGTGTTGGATGTATGTGTGTAGGATGTGGTATTGCTTCATTTCAATCTTTATTCGGTTTAAAAAACCTTGTAAGATACAACACATTAAAATCACAGTACATCATAATAATACATAGTAAGTAGCAGCAGTGGGTAAAAGTTTATCGCCATCTTGTTTGTGCAAAATTACGCAAAAGTCATCCGCACCGGGATTAGCTAGTTCCTGGTCATTCCCCTTACTGTTAGGAGCACTAACTATATATACACATAGTTAAAATAATAAATTAGTTATCTGATATGTTTAAAAAGTGATATACACCATAACAATAGAACAGGCAGTATGATACTAGCAGACAGTCAAAGACATGGTAAAATAGCCCCTTTATAATTAAATTCTCTGGTTTTTCTTTTTCCTAATCAAGGCAACACATAGGAGAAAACGACTTAGGCTAAACACGATCAGTTGTGCAGTATCACCTTTAAATATTCTCAAACCAACCTTGGTTTGTCTAAGGCCTAGTCTATTACAAATCGGCTTGAGCCATTTTTTCCTTGCATTGAGGTATGCTGGGCATATAAATAGGAAATGGGATTCATCTTCTTTCACCCCCATTTCACATAGCTCGCATATGCTGGATCCCGCAACCCCAGTCAACCCTTTATTACAATTCCAGCCAGTTGTTCTATCTTTTAATAGCAAAATGCCATAGCGGAATTTTAGGTATAGGCTTTTAGCCAATGGAGGGTGAATTTCGTCCATGAAGGGCTCTAGTTGCATGCTCATTTTAGTTTCAAAAAATTTTGCGGTTAGAGTCCCTGTTCTGGGATTTGCAAGCACTGAGTCTCTAGTATAGTCCCAGTACCTTTGCTTCAGGATATGTTTTGAACCATTTGTAAGGGAATCAGGGTCAAACCAGAAGTCGCTTAACCCTAACTTTTCAAACCATTTTTTGACGTACTCAAGCCATGGTAAAAACGTGGTATTCTTTATTGCCAATATTTCTTGTAAAGCTTCTCTGTAGACAGCCAACTCCTCCGTGGACCATAAACGGACCCAATAGAGTAGTGGGCGAAGAGAAGCATAATCATCAGTACGCCTAAAGTTAAGGTCCCATAATATGGGTGTCATTGGAGTTGACCCAGGTATCCCTAAAAGTTTCCTAATGAAGGAGTTTTCCCTCACCCGGAAGGTATCCTTTAAAGCGTAAGCCCAGAGGTCTGCACCATAAAGTGAAGAAGATTGCACTTTATATTTGAATAGTTCAATAGCTGGTGAGACTGCTTTGTAATGGCTATTCCTATGTTTTCTTAGAATTGGTGCCTGATTTTGGGTTAGCCTTAGTTTTGAATTCTCTAATTGCGTTTTCCATGTGATATCACTGTCTAAAATAATACCCAGGTATTTAAAATTGGGAACTTCTTCAATAGGTTCATTATTTATTGTAAAAACCTTATTGAAACCTTTATGGGGGTTGATTGTCATGATTTTGGTTTTTGAGGAGTTAATTTCTAATTCCTTATCATGACAATATAGACTAAATGTGTTTAAAAGGTTTTGGAGCCCCCTAGGAGTCTGAGAAATTAAAATTGTGTCGTCTGCAAATAGTAGTGCCGGAACGGCTTGCCCACTCAATTTGGGAGAGTCATGCTCGCAGCCCAAAAGAGTATCAGGGATGTCATTGACATATAGGGAAAATAAGGTGGGTGCCATTACGCACCCTTGCCTTACCCCCTTTGCTATTTTGATTTTCTCAGTGACTTCTCCATTCGGTCCCCATCTTACACATGCATAATTATTCTCATGGAGTCTAATTAAAATTTGAAGGATATTTCCAGGGACACCCATTTTGTTTAATGTTTTCCAAAGGGCTGCCCTAGGAACCATATCAAAAGCTGCCTTCAAATCAACAAAAGCCACGTATATGTGGGAACTCCTTATAATGGTATATTTCCAGACTAAACATAAAAATCTAAAAACCTGATCAACGGTACTTATCTTGCATCTAAAACCTGCCTGATATTTTGTGAAAATAGAGTGCTCTTCAATCCAGGAGGTGAGCCGACCGAGAACCTGTCGTGCAAAGATTTTTTGTAACACGTCAATAAGGCTGATAGGCCGGTAATGCGAGGGATTTGACCTATCACCCTTCTTGAACAGAGCCACAATCTCTGCCCCCTTCCAGGTTTCCGGGATGGCAGCTCCTTGGGCAATTTCGTTGGATAATAGATTGATGTAAGGGGCCCAGATGTGATTTTCGTGTTTCCAAAGATCACCTGGTATTCTATCAGGGCCTGGTGCTTTCCCTGGTTTAACTGCCTTGATTGCGGAGATAGTTTCTGTTAAAGAGAATGCAAGAGGTTCATTATGCACTACCAGGGGGGCCTGTAGAGTGTCCCATCCTCCACTTTCACCTGAGCTTGTGCAAGAATATAGCATAGTAAAGTGCTCAACCCATATCTTTTCCTCTAAGAATTTGTCTTTACATTCTGTCGCTCCCCTTGTGCCTCTAGCAATGAGGCTCCAAAAAGTGGTCTGATCTTTACATTTGCATGCATCCAGTAAGTCAGACCAAACCCTTTCGTCCCATTCTTTCTTGGCCTTTGCTAAAATTCTTTTGTACTGTGCTCTCTTAGTTCTCACGGTGTCTGTTGAACCCCCCCTGACTGCTATAATTAAAGCTGTCTTGGCTTTCCGGCAGTCCTGGTTATACCAGATGACCCCGGTTTGTTTGTTCTTTTGGGCATTATGTGATCTTTTTATTGCCCTGGTCAGGATCCCGCCAAGTTGGTTGATTAAATGTTCATGGGATTCTGTCAAACTGAGATTTTTGCTGACCGAGTTATTGTCTAAGAGAGCGGACATATGTTTTACAAAAACATTATAAATTTGTCCAATAATTTTGGTATTATCTAGTACTATTGGCCATTTCAGGGATCTGCGATTGTTTGCCACTAGAGGATCTGGTGGCAGGGACATTGTACCATTGGCACTTTTGTCAGAGGTTATAAAAATCTGGGTTTTGACAGATAGGATTAGGGGATAATGGTCGCTTTCCGTACGATCGTCTACCAGTAGATCAATGGTCATAGGCCACAAATTCAAAGAAACTAATAAATAGTCTAAGTGACTAGAGTGTGTCCCTCTAGAAAACGTTGGTCTACTGGGACAGTCTGAAGGCAACCGCCCATTACATGCACGTAAGCCCGATTCTAGTGTCAGGTTCAGTATTTGTAATGCGCTCACTGAGCAGGGTGCTTTATAATTTGTGTCTACTGAAGGGATGTCGTTTGCCATATCCTCATCCCTGTGGATATCTTCTAGTCCTATTATGGGTTCAAAACCTCTGTTAAAATCACCGCCTATAATTATTTGTGCACTTTGATCAAATCCCGCCACAAGATTGCTCAATTGAGTTACAATAATTGATTCTTTGCATGGTCGGTGTGGTCTATTGTAAACGTTGATCACGTGAGTGCATCGACCATTTATATCTTTTAGCTCGAGCAATAAGATGTCGGGACTATTAATATCAATTTGCTTAATAGATAGGCCACCTGTGATTTTCACCCATGTTGTTAATCCGCCAGAGGGTCTCCCCCCGTTTGTGTTTACTGCGGATATAAAGAAGGATCTATAGTTCACCTTATGGTAGTTTTCGAGCCCCCATGTCTCCTGAAACATAATAATATCCCCACTTGAAATGTAGTCGTGCCAGGATGGATCTAAAAGGTTTTTTTTCAAACCTGCTATATTCCAACAGATGATTTTTATGCATCCCAAAGCCCCTTCTGTTTCTACTACCTGGCAAGGTGGAGTTGCCCTAGTTATCTCAGGGAGCAGTTGGTATGTTGTTGTTTCAGCAGGGTGTAATGGCTGTTGCAAAATTATATTAGGTGCAGTATACCTTGGATTGGTTTCGAGACATGAACTGGGGTGTGTATGATGGATACTACTTGGCGTTGTCAGGGCCCTTCCCTCAAGTCAGTCGCAGTCAGCTAAACCAGCTAGAGCTGCAAACCTATTTGACGTGCTGACTCCCCAGTTGTAGGATGGGGCCCCAAAGCCCCAGCCATTTACAGGGGCATTCCATCTAGGTGCAGGAGTAATGGGAGGGGGTGGGTTCAAAAAAGAGCCCAACCATCCTCCGTTAGGGTCAACATTACCTATGGGTGCTGGGGTATTGGGATACAGTGCATTCTGCTGCATACCTGGCCATCCTCCATTATATTTAGCATTTCCTGCGGGTCCACAATTATTAGTCACAATACCAGGCCCTCGTCTGCCCATTTGATTCCAATTTTGCCCTGGAGTAGTGTTTTGAAAGTTATTGTAGTGATTTGGTAGCCATGGGCCTGCCCTACTTTGGGGAGCGTAATTCATGTCAGGAGCTGATGAGCCACCTCCCCAACCATGATCACGCATTGACCAAACGGGCTTCCGGGGTTTTTTGTTATTTGCTTTTTGTGAATCAGTATAGAAAAATTCCAATGTGAGTGGAATAATGGAACTGCTTCTTTTTTGTGGTGGAAGGATATTTGGCAAAATATCCGGAAGAGCAGTTGCGGTCGAAAAATTTAATATCACACAGTCGCCCTTCCATTTTTTTTGCTTTTTTCCTATCCAACCTACCCTCCTTGCTGTTTTGATTTCATCAGCTAACCTCTGTTCACCCCCCTGTGCTAGCCTCATGTTGTTTGAGAGCCAATATAATGCCTTACTTCTGAGTGATGAGGCTGACTCATTTTGGTCCGGTGATAGGGTAGGTGTATTGGCCAGCACTAGCACTAACGGTGCTGCTTCTACTACAAATTGTGTCTGATTTTCATCAAAACTAGTGGGCACTGTAGCTTGTGTTGGATCAGTTTGCTGGACAGTTGGTGTTTCTAGTGGCAGGTTGTTAGTGTTTTGACTAAAAGTTTGTGGATCTTCTGCAGGAATTGCCCCTGGAGGAGCAACATCTGATGTTACCCTGGGTCCACTATCATTCCCAGAGGGATCATTGTCTTTGTTGGCATTACTTAAGACATTGCCTATTGCATCTACTAAAACATTTTGAGTACTTCCAAGTTTCTTTATCTCCGCAGAGAGTTTATCAATCTTGCTGATAAGTGGCTTAACAATTGTCTGTATTTTTATTTCTAGCAGCTCCGCTATTTTTAACATTAAGTCCTCGTCCAAGAAATCCCTCAAGTTATTCACCTCCTTAGTCTGGCAAATATTTTTGTCCTTAGGTGGTGATGTGGTCTTATTTTTTCCAGAGCGTGCCCCCCCGCGTTTACTTTGCAATCTACGGCTGGCTCTAACTGCCCTTGAGGACTGCTTGGCCGGTGGATCATCCTCCGCATCTTCTTTGTCGTTATTTTCTTCATCATCAATGACTAGCTGTGCGTCTAAATCAGTTACCGCAAGTTGTTCCGTGTCCCCCACATTCACTGGGCTAACATCAATGTTGACAGAGGCAGGGGATGCTGGCGCGTGTAAATCGTTGTTGGAGTCTAGCAACAGCGAGTCATTGGTTTGCGAGGAGGTGACAGGGCTCATAGGAGGGAGAATAGGGGATTGGGATAGACCTAATGATTGCCTGCGTTCGCTGTTTATTTTGCTGACCACTTGGACAAGGTAATTTTCCATAGTGTTCTTTGGTATTTCAGGTGCCGTGTGTGGATTTTTTTTGCGCATAGTTTTGCAAGGTGTATAAAAGTCTTATACCCACTGTTCAAGTAATTAACAAGATGTCACTCCTGTAAATTAAAACAAAAAGTCTTACTTCAAACTTGTGCAAGTATCTGGCAGGCTCCTTTCCACATTCGTCAGTGTAGTGGCGTATCACGTGGGCCCCCTTCCTAACCCAGGCTCCTGGGCGATTCGATAGAAGCTGTATGGCCTGCTTACCGACCCCCGTCTGGATAGCCTGGCGCAATGAAGACGGCAACCAGCGCCTGGAACACCAACCGTTTACTGTAATCACTGGCGAATATTAGTTCCTGGTGCACAAGGATGTGAAATTAGAGGGGTGGCCTAGCCTGGCCGACTTGTGCCGATGAGGGCCGTAGAGGGCCCGCCCTTTGCCCGGGCTTCGCTCCGGGCATCCCGCTCGCGTCCCGCGGAGCTGGTCCTGCAGTGCTTTATTGCGCCTCCCTGGCGCCCTCGCGTTGTCACAAACGCGCGCCGCCGCGTAGGCTGCCGGGATTCGTAGTCCCGGAGCGGCGGCGCGACCAAACTGCTGGGAGGGTGACTCTTGGCGGTGGCGGCGTGGACCGTGTCCGTCTGGCAAGCTGCGGCGTTAGGCAGGTAAGTTTCTGCGTGTCCCCCTGCTCCGCCGGTCCTGCAGTGCTTTATTGCGCCTCCCTGGCGCCCTCGCGTTGTCACAAACGTGCGCCGCCGCGTAGGCTGCCGGGATTCGTAGTCCCGGAGCGGCGGCGCGACCAAACTGCTGGGAGGGTGACTCTTGGCGGTGGCGGCGTGGACCGTGTCCGTCTGGCAAGCTGCGGCGTTAGGCAGGTAAGTTTCTGTTTTGTTTTTCCGTTTTGTCAATTATGTGTGTGCAATGTGTGTGACTTGCACTTCAGTTTTGTGTTTGTTTGATGATCAACATGTCTTGGGTGTGTTTGTGTTGACTGTGTGGCCCTGTTGCTCCTCATTGGCATTGTGTTTGTGTTTGTCATGCATTGCAGGCACATGGTGCCTTTTATCCTCCTGGCATGGTGTGTGTGGTGCACTGCCATCACCTATGTGTGCCACTTGTGCCTGGCCATTGAAGGTCTGCACTCCCTCTATTTGTGTAGGGTACAACACTTACATGTCTACTACTGACATGCTAGTCAGTTGACTTGGATGTCAGCTATCCCCTTGGTTTACATGTGTATGTGCCTCCACATCACTTGTTTGTGGGACTGTGCCATGTGGTGCACTTCTTGGGCCTGGAGTGTTGTTCCACTCTGGACATTGCCCAAATGGTTTAGGTGTGATGTTCTTGTGCTATTTGTCAGTGAGGATTGTTCATGTGCACTTCAACTGTGTGTGCTGCCCAGTGATCTGGTGAAGATGGTTGTGCTCTTGTATCCCAGAGTGGTGCATCCTCTTGTTGTGTTGGATGTATGTGTGTAGGATGTGGTATTGCTTCACTTCCTGTGTGTGCTGTTGTATTTGTGCTGTACTGATTTGTGGTATGTGTGTGTTGCGGTTGTATCAGTCATGTCTGTGTGTGGCTGTTGTGCTTGGTTTGCACAGACTGCTTGTTGTGCATACAGTGGTGTGTGTATGTGGCCTTGGCATTGACTGATGTTCATCCCCTGATGCCCTGTGGTGTTCGTTGATTTTTGCTTTCATGTGCATGTGTGGTTGGTTTGATGTGGCAGTGTGGTTCTGTGCAGGTGCCCTTCTTGTGTGAATTTTGGTATGGTGTGTGTGTTTTGTTCTTGAGTGATGATGTTGTGCACTCATGTTGTGTTTGTGCTCCCATTGCCCTTCCACAGTTTGGCTGACCGGATATGTCTGTTTCTGATGTGGTTCTGTGTGTGTTCCTGTGGTGTTTGTGTGTTGTTTTGGGGCAGGCATCTGTTCAGGATTCCCTGTGTGTGTGTTCTGTTTGTTGCTACACCCAGGGTATGTGTTTGTTTGTGTGTATTTGTGATGGGAGGTGTTGGCAGCCTGCAGTGTGATTGGCACTGGTTTTGTGTGTTCCTTGTCAGCCACTCCTGCAGTGGCTGTCTCCCTGGTTGTTTGGTGTGTGTTGCAGGGTGTGTATTGTGCTTGCTTGTTGCAATGTTTGTTGCTTGTTGGTGTGCATGGGGGTGCACAGGATGGGAACCTAGATTGTGACTTGATGGGGTGTGTTGCTGTGTGGTTGGGGGTGGTGTGTCCCAGTGGTCTTTGTGCCCTGCCCATGCCTTGGAGTGGCCCTGCCTTCTGCATCGTGCGCATGTGTGGACCGCAGCGGTGACGTGAGCTGGAACGGAAGGTTGCTGCTAGTTGGCGGTCGATGTGTGTCCCGGATGCAGAGTGGTGACTTGGTGGCAGGTGGGTCATGTGTGGGTGCCCTTGTGGATGTGTTGTGACCCCCAGTAGGGTGTCTGTAGTGGAATTGGACCCTGTGTCTGCCTGTGTGTTGTGTGTTGTTTTTGTGTAGTTGCGTACCTGCGGCGTCGTCCGCGGTGGCACATTTGATGATAGTGCTGTAGCAGGTAAATCACCGGCTGCATATGTAGAGCTGGGTCCATGGTGTTCATGACCGGGTCTCTGCTATCGCGCTCCTCTGTCAAGTTTCCGCCATGTCAGGTTGGGCGGCGTCTCCGCTGCGGTGCATCTGCTTGTTTGGGCCATCCTAATTTGTTGAGTGTGGCAGACGTCCTTCCACACGGCGGTGAGTCTCCATTGGCTCCTACCACCGTGGTGGCGGGCACACTTTGATGGCGGTGGGCGTCGCTCCGCGGCGGACGGGAAATGACCCATGTTTTACTATACTAATGTGGGGGAGGTGAGTACCGCTGCTCGTGGGCGGGAAAAGGCATTTCCCTCCCCGCCAGCACCACGGTGGTGCCACCGCCAGACATCCTAATGGGCCCCTTAGTGTATACTTTTCAAAAATGTATAGGTTGGCAAGGTTTCCCGAGGTGCCAGAAGAGCGAGGATTCAAAATCCATAGCTAGGCAAAAAAAGGGCCAGTTCTCCAGTATTACATCTTTCATAGATTCACATGCTTGTATATTCCCCGTCGTCGTCATGGTGGGAGTCTCACGGTAACAGAATGACCAAAGCAGTATCATAGAGAAGAAAACTGCATAGAAAAGCCCATAGGGACTGAAGTATTTGGTAACCAGACCTCCTTATTGTTTGGTCCAAAAGTTAGCCAATCAGCATTGCTGCCCTGCCCTCACACTCCCCAGCAGAAGCTTCCTGCCTCAGATTTCCAACCGCCTTCGTGTGAGAAAGGAGTCTCCCTGAGCTCTGCTCAGTTTGCTGTTCCTGAGTGAACTATTGACCTTTTACTTCTACTGTCTTTTCATCTGGATTAAGGTATTGTGTGTACCTATTTTCTTCATAATGGCTGAAAGCTCTAAAAAGAGGCTTTTCAGGCCTTGCAGATCCTGTGGAAAGGCCAGGCTTTTCTCTGAAGATCCTTACAAGGACTGCCTATATTGTCTTCATCCTAAGCATGTGGCAAAGGATTGTAAATATTGTAGAACCTTCTCTGCTAAAAGTCTGAGAGACAGAGAGGCTCGTTTGCTGTTGTGGCTTCAAAAGAAGAAGGCCGCATCAGACTCTGATTCTGGGGAGGAATCTTCTAACCTGACACCTAAAAAGAGAAAGGCCTCTCATTCTGAGGAAAAAGTGGAGCCTAAAAAGATTAAACCTAGGGAGAAAGCAGCGTCATCTCTCCCTTACTCGTCTCAAGAAGCTGTCAGGTCAGAAAGGAACAGGGTCTGCTCCGTCGACCAGTTCCCTGGTTTCTGCTGCAAAATCTGTGGAAAAATCTTCAGCTCCGTCGAAGACTTCGCCGTTGACGACGACTGTTTCGACGACGACGGCTCCGTCGACAGGATTTAAAGCAGCGTCGACGGCGACAACGTCGACGACAACAACGTCGACAAGTATGACCATCCGGTCGACGAAGAGACCGTCGACGACGACGTCGTTGTCGATGAAAGGCTCGACGACGAAGACGTCGACGGAGACCCCGTCGACGGTGGTCCCGTCGACGATGGCTTTGGTGACGGCGGCTCCGTCGACGATGACTATGTCGTCGACGACACCGTCAACGAAGATTATACTTTCAATGGCAAAGGCATTTAAATCACCACAGTCGAAGACTATGATTTCTATTCGATCATTTCAGTCGTCGAGGGGTTCGGCGACTATAAGCAAATCTGCAGAATTCACGTCGTGGACGCAGATTTCACCTTTACCTCCATCTTCTTTATTGGAGCAGGATTCAGATGGAGAGGAGTCATCAGGTGCTGCCTACAGCCCCTCACAACTCAAAATAAAGAGCCAGGACACAGACGAGGAAGAGGCCTTTTCCTTCAAAGAGAGAGCTCAATCTTCAAGATATGAGTCTTTCCAGGAAACATGTAATTATAATGAAGATGACGAGCAACAAGAGGAATCGCGAGAGGAAGAGCGAGAGGAGTCAGTCTCCATACCTGTGTCTCTTGTCTCTGACCTCAGGTTCATGATAAACGATTATTATCGCCGTTTTCCGGAGGCGAATGCTCCTCCGTCATCTACGCCGGTGGCTTCATCGCAACCTCCAAAGACCCAATCTTCTTCTCAGGAGCAAGTTGTGAGATCACCGCCAGTGATAA
The DNA here is from genome assembly GCF_964263255.1 of Lissotriton vulgaris. NCBI lineage: Eukaryota > Metazoa > Chordata > Amphibia > Caudata > Salamandridae > Lissotriton > Lissotriton vulgaris. The sequence continues at coordinate 1,296,061,647 of NC_141695.1, read as the reverse complement.
CAATCTGGGATGACCTAACGGATTCCGATGAGGATGATCAGCCTGAGGAAGGTGAGCTTGTACATGATGCTACGGGGCAGGAATGGAATGAGTACATTTTGCCGTCTACCCCGTCACCTACTCTGCTGCCGACCACTTCTCCTCCTCAAGACATTGGAGGGTTCCATGACATTATGGAGAAGGCAGCTAAGAGATTTAATTTGGATATGGAAGTTAAAGAAACAGAATGTTTCTTGTATGATTTCAAAGATGACGCCAGGAAATCGGCTCGCTCAATCCCGATTATCCCTCATGTTTGGGAAGAGGGCCTAAAAATTTTAAAGACACCGGCTTCCATAGCGGTTTCGGTTCCAAGAATCGAAAAAAAGTATAGAGCGCCAGAGTCTGCTGCAGCCTGTCTAATAGGACACCCGAGAACAGAGTCGGTAGTGACGCAGGCGGCACAGAGGAATTCTAAGAACCCGGTTGCTACTTCTTTGGTGCCTCCAGACAAAGAAGGACGGAGGATGGATGGGGCCGGGAAGAGGTTTGCGGTCATGGCAGCCTCTACGATTAAAGCAGCCAATGCTATGGCCCTTATTAGCCGCTTTAACAGACAAATGTGGTCGGATCTGGCACCCATTCTGTCTGCACTAACGGAGGATAGGAAAGAAGAGGCAGCGGCTATCCTCAAAGACGGGGCAAAGTCAGCTGCTGAATCAATCGACATTGCCATGGACGTTTCCTCTATGGCTTTCAGACAGATGGCTGGAGCAGTTTCGCTTCGAAGACAGGGTTGGCTTAAAGCAACATAATTTCGTCCGGAGGTGCAGGCGAAAATTGTAGACATCAGAAAAAAGATTGGGTTCCCTGACCATCTGGACAATTGAATGCGAAAAGGCTGTGTTAATACTAACAGCAGTGGTCTGGCCTAAAGGGAAACAGTACTCAATTCCATATCCCAGAAATCAAATATACATACTAGGTAGAGTGTAAGGCTAATTTTACAACATAGAACTTGAAGACGCACTTGGATATAATAAGCAGACGTTTTCTATAAGGTTAAAAATTGATCGCAAATCATTTATTATTTTCCTCCCAACTGGGTTACAGTCTAAAATAATATCACACATTCAAAATTAAAAACCATTACGTGATTATACAGTGGACTAAAACAAGTCAAAGTTAAAAAGACAGTCGACGCAGCGTTTCGGTGCTTTTTCTTTGTGACACCTTCTTCAGGACCTTAAAACATTTGACTCCATAATTTCTAGAAATACATAAAAAACGTCTTAGTATTTGGCATTTATAGGAATTCAAATCGCTTACCTAGTTTTTACACTACTCATTTTTACCTAAAAAATAAGAGCTACACCAGACCACTTTACAAGGTGCAAAGAAACTATATATTAGTAAAGTTCATCGTAAAGTTCCTTTTACTATTCTAAAAAGTTAATTTAACAATGTATTTTGGCCAATGCCCCTATGATTCCTATAGTGGGAGTAGTACATAGCCTTTCTATGATGTAGATATAGCTTGCTTTGAATTCAAACACAGCATTTTCATCATACCTGTGTATTGGCGAGTGATGCTCTTTTATAAAAGAAGTTTTGTCGCCCGTATTAGCGAGCTGCTCGGGTTATCAATTCCCTGTAGCTCTGCTGGTAATTAAAAGGAAACCTGAATGAGTACCATACATTTACCAGTCAGAGAAACTATTGTTATCCTGAATCTATACATGACATGAATTTACCTCATACAATCCGCGACTCTGATTTGTATTTGCACGGAGGAGCCACCGTCAGAAATATAGAAAGCTTCTTTTGGACTTTTTGCCTGGATATAAATAACACAAATGTCCAAAGTAAGCTCTACTTTTCTATTTACTTCTGTTTAATTTTGAGCCTATTTAGTGTGAAGGGACAGACATCATTATAGGTTTGTCGGTACTGACCTGTTGTGAATAAAACAGGAAGGTTTCATAAATAGCCTCTGGATTCTATATTGATGGGGCTTAGTCTTCTCTTGTGGGTCAAGGAATCTGTAGGGTTATAACAGACATTTTTTGTAGAAAGACGTTAGGACCTTAAAACTAATTTTTCAGGTGTTATGTATTACTACATTGTATCATATATGGGATTTATCTTTTTTTGATGATCGATCCGTTTAATAAGAGGGGCATATGTTTATACTGGATTAGCTAACTATAGGCATATAAATACCCTCAGAATACCTCTATCCCCTCTAGTTTTTTGGCGGAAAAAGATAAATTATACCCCTTAGTTAGATTCTGAGCCAAACATATGAGCTCATGGGGAAAATTTTTTTTTTATCCAAACGGGCATTGCTTAACTATTTATCCTAGATTAGAGCTACATCTATTGCTCACCTCGCGTTTTGAAAGCGGCCTCCCTGCTCCTCCGTGTCGTCGTCTTCCTGGTAATCAGAAGAGTGATAGCTTTCATACCGGGAGCTCTATTTGTATGCGATCAGTCAGAGCTGGCCCGGAAGTGAAAAAGCGGCGGAATCGATTAACCGCCTTTACTAATATTTTGTTTTTTATTCTCTATTTTAATCAGCAAACGGGGGTGACAGGTTTTTATATATAGTCCTCTGCTTACTTACGTCATAGGCGGCCCTCCCTGCCTTTCTAACAGGGGTACCTCCTACTCTTTGTAGAAAATTGTAGACATGCCATTCGATGGCGAAAATTTATTTGGAAAACATGTAGACGAAGCGCTACAGGGTATCAAATCTGACACGGATACTGCTAGAGCGCTGGGATCCCTTCAACAAGGACGGTTCCAGTCCTTTTGTAAAAGAGGTGCAAGAGGCCAATTCAATCAGAGATCTTGATATCAGACCAACAGATATCAGCCTTATAACCAACAGGGATATAGGCAATACAATTCAAGCAACCAGTACAGGCCCTCCAACTCCTCTTATCAGCAGCAGTCTAGGGGGAATCTTCCAATAGAGGGAAGAATCAACAATCTAACAGACGTCAATGATTTCAGGCCGGCGCTCCCCACACAGCAGATCCCGGAAAACAACCACTATCTGTCTCAATACTTCAACAATTGGATGTCCATAACTTCGGACAAATGGGTTTTGGATGTAATAAGCAGAGGCCATACCCTAGAGTTTGTAGAAATGCCACCAGATCATCCCCTGGTGCTCCGACACCACCAACATCGTCAGGAGCTGCAAAAGGAAGTCCATTCACTGTTGCAGAAGGGAGCTATAGAAGAAGTGCCGCATCAATACATAGGGAAAGGCTTCTATTCGCATTTCTTCCTCATCAAAAAGTAAAAAAACTCTGAAATGGAGACAGGTATTGGATTTGAGGGATCTGAATCAATACATAAAGAAGATTCCCTTCAGAATGCTCTCATTGCAAGAGATCCTTCTAATGTTAAAGGAGAAAGACTACATGGCGTCATTGGATCTCATGGATGCGTACTTCCATATTCCAATTCATCGGAAGCACAGAAAATATTTAAGATTCGTAGTGGAGAGTCGCCATTTCCAATTCAAGGTGCTGCCATTCGGCCTCAAATCAGCCCGAGGGTGTTTACCAAATGCATGGCTCCGGTGGCGGCCCATTTAAGGTTGAAAGGGCATTACATTTACCCATATCTGGACGATTGGCTGGTGACAGGTCCATCATTCAGAGAAACCAGAAGGTCTCTTCAGTGCTGCATCCGGCTATTCCATCGTTTAGGCCTAAGGACCAACTTGGAAAAGTCTTCACTTACACCAGCTCAGGGCATCCACTTCTTAGGAGCATGGATATGCACCAAGGCAGTGAAAGCTTACCCTTCCGTGGAACGGATGAAGAAGATAATAGGTCTAGCAACGACCCTTCAGACAAAAAGGTTCAGTTCTGTGAGGATGTACAAATCCATGTTGGGGATGATATCTTCTTTCATCCCACTGGTGCCAAACTGCCGTCTTCGAATGAGACCCTTGCAGGAACATCTGGACGAGCAGTGGGTTCAGTCCAAAGGAACCTTCGAGGATTGGATTACCATCACTCACCGTATGAAGGTGGCCATGTCATGGTGGAAGGTTCAGAAGAACTTAAATCAGGGTCTGAATTTTGTACCTCAGGATCACGATTATGTGATGACAACGGACGCCTCGTTGCAAGGATGGGGCGCGCACCTTCAAGAGCTGGAGATCCAGGGCTGCTGGTCAGAACGGGAAGCACAACTTCACATAAATATGTTGGAACTCAAAGTGGTGTTTCTGGGGCTTCAAGCCTTCCTGCCCAGAATCCAGCACTCGTCGGTGCTCATTAAAACGGACAGCACCACAACTATGTTTTACCTTCTAAAGCAGGGCGGAACAAGATCCAAACAACTGTCTGCGTTGGCGCAAAGAATCTGGAAATGGCTGATAAATCACGACATTGCGATTCAGGTACAGCATATACAGGGCATCCTCAACACACGGGCAGATGTCCTGAGTCGCACAGGTGTGGCAGGGTATACTCAGACATGAGTCCCTTTCTCACTGCACCATCAGGATTCAAGCAAGCCGGGCCGAAGACGGCTGAAATGCCAGAAACAGGTCCCCGGTAGCTTGTCTCCTTTCTGGTGAAGAATTGGCTTGGTAGTTTAGTCTGCCCTGTTCCCATGATGCACTGGGCCAGGGACAGACTGATTTGCATATAGCCAGGTTCTGAGCTGGGATGGTGCAGTGAGATAAATAACGGTGATGGATCAAGCCCTGATCTTTGGACTGGGTAAGAGTGGTCTGCTTAATTCAGACACTCTGTTCATCACCACCCCCTTTTCTGAATCGTTTTTGGCCACTATAGGTGTGGCAGGGTATACTCAGACATGAGTCCCTTTCTCACTGCACCATCCGGATTCAAGCAAGCCGGGCCGAAGACGGCTGAAATGCCAGAAACCGGTCCCCGGTAGCTTGTCTCCTTTCTGGTGAAGAATTGGCTTGGTAGTTTAGTCTGCCCTGTTCCCATGATGCACTGGGCCAGGGACAGACTGATTTGCATATAGCCAGGTTCTGAGCTGGGATGGTGCAGTGAGATAAATAACGGTGATGGATCAAGCCCTGATCTTTGGACTGGGTAAGAGCGGTCTGCTTAATTCAGACACTCTGTTCATCACCACCCCCTTTTCTGAATCCTGAGTCGCACAGCGAGCGTGACGCACGAGTGGGAACTGCACGACACTCAGCTTCACAAACTGTTTCAAAAATGGGGCACTCCCACATTAGACTTGTTCGCAACCAGAGACAATTCAAAATGCGTCCAGTTTGCGTCCAGGTATCCTCAGCAAGATTCCAAAGGAAATGCATTTCACATAGACTGGACGGGAAGGTTTGCCAACGCGTTCCCTTCAATTCCCTTAATACCGCGAGTGCTTCGCAAAATGAGGTTGGAACCGTGTCATGTCATTCTGATAGCACCAGCTTGGCCGAGGCAGGCATGGCTTTCAGAACTGCTGCAGATGTCGAGGGGCAACAAAGTGCAACTCCCGACATACCAGAACCTCATTTCCATGAACGACGGTCAGATTCTACATCCAGACCTAGCATCGCTAAAATTGTCCGCATGGAACCTCATGAGCGGGAATTCCAAGATTTGAGCATTCCGCAAGACTGCAGACATATTCTATCGCAAGCCAGAGCTATGTCAACCAACAAGACATACGCAGCAAAATGGACTCGTTTCTGTCACTGGTGTGCCAGTCAAAGCCTACACCCGTTGACGGTACCGCCTGAAGGTATTCTGCCTTACCTGTTGTCGTTATCTAAGGCAGGTCTATCACATTCCTCGGTGAAGGTGCATTTGGCGGCAATATCCCGTTTCAGGAGACAGCCAGATGAGCCGTCTCTCTGGTCTAACAGGCTAATAAAGGAGTTTATTAGTGGACTTTTTAGAGTTTTTCCACCTATTCGGCGCCCGCCAGTGCCCTGGCACCTCAATACAGTCCTGGCGCAACTTATGAGGCCGCCTTTCGAGCCTAGACACAAGACAGACTTACAGTTCCTCTCGTGGAAGACAGCCTTACTGCTCGCCCTTACATCGGCGAGGAGGGTTAGCGAAATTCAAGCCTTTTCAGTGGAAGAGCCCTTTTTACAATTTCGCCAGGACAGGGTTATATTACAGCCAAATCCTACATTTATACCCAAAGTCCCTATGTCTTTTCACCTCAACGAACTAATTATTTTGCCTACTTTTTTCAGCAATCCCACATCTGAAGCAGAAAGAGCGTTGCACTCTTTGGACATTGCTAGATGTTTGAAGTTCTACATTGAACGAACAAAGACATTCCGCAAATCCAAGCAATTATTTATCGCATTTGAAGGACAAAGGAGAGGTCTCCCTCTGTCAAGACTGAGTATTGCCAGATGGATATCATCGGCTATCTTGAAATGTCATGAAAATGTGGGAAAGCCGCTTCTTTCCAATGTGAATGCACATTCCACAAGGAAGATGGCGACATCAATAGGCTTGTTCGCGGGAGTGTCGCTGCCCGACATCTGCAGAGCGGCGACATGGAAGAGTGTGCATTCGTTTACCAAGCACTACTGTCTGGACACTGCGTGGAAAGAGGACACGGCAGTGGGACAAGCTGTTCTGAAACGCCTATTTCAATAAGGTATAATTTGATTATCTTTTAATATTCTAAACAGTACTTTGATATATGTAAACATATATATATATATATAATATGCTATCTTTATAGATTGTTCTATTATGTTTTCTTTCAAGAACTTACACAATACGTTTTGAAGGGGAATTTGGTTCTTATTCCTATCTGACTGGTGTATTTTTAGATCATGTTCTAACTTTGTTTGCTGCAGAACTTCCTTCTGGGTTCTATCCTGGAAACGCTGCAGGTTTTGTGAGCACTACTTACTACTCTGATACAAGCATGTGAATCTATGAAAGATGTAATACCGGAGAAGGAATTAGTTTCTTACCTGTACACTATAGTTCTCCAGTATTATCTTTCATAGATTCACATGCGCCCGCCCACCTCCCCGTTTCTCAAGCAGAACCTGTTTCTCTGTATTTATCCATGTCTCTCACTCGGGGACGGAAATCTGAGGCAGGAAGCTTCTGCTGGGGAGTGTGAGGGCAGGGCAGCAATGCTGATTGGCTAACTTTTGGACCAAACAATAACGAGGTCTGGTTACCAAATACTTCAGTCCCTATGTGCTTTTCTATGCAGTTTTCTTCTCTATGATACTGCTTTGGTCATTCTGTTACCGTGAGACTCCCACCATGACGACGGGGAAGATACAAGCATGTGAATCTATGAAAGATAATACTGGAGAACTATAGTGTACAGGTAAGTAACTAATTCCTTTTAATTTTAAAAATGTGGTGGGTCCACGTTGCGTTTTGGGCCAATTCCTGTTGCAGACACTAGGCCTACACACATAAGTAAGGTAGCATTTTTATAGGGAGACTTAGTGGAAAACAGAATAGTAGAAAAACTGTTATTACCAATTAACTTTCTTTGCAGTTAAGCCTTCCTAATGTAAAAAATTGGGAAATAAGAAGTAATTTAAAAAAAAGTACATCTAAATCACATGCTTGCCAAAGCCACAACTTTGGAGATATGCAAAACACACTGCTTATAAACTCTATATTTTGTTTGAGAAATATATTGCTTTCCTTTGTACCTATTTTTCTTTGTTTATTTTTACCAAATGAATTGCGATAAACACAGTACACAATGAAAAACCAGTGCAAGACGCAGCTCAGTTTTTGGATATGGGTTGCTCGGGTTCTTGGTGAACCTATAAGTCCTATATATCCCAAAAAAAGAAGGATCCTGCCTATTCAATGTTATATTATTTGGCAAAATTACAAAAATTATAGGTGAAAACGTTAACACAAATTACAATTTTTGTAATACTTTAGTGCAATATTTACTATTGTCAAATGTAAATTTATATAGGAAATCGTTAAAGAATTAAGACATATGCCCCATTCCTGAATTCAAATGTTTGTCTAGTTGTCAAACATGTATAGTTTTGTGGGATCCATTATTGTTTTGAAACCAATTCCTAACACTCACTGGAAGGAGGTTGAAAGAAAAAAATAAATGCAATAATAGACTATGTCACAGTAAAAAAATAAAAACTTCATAGAAATTTTTGGTTTACTGTCAAGAGTCTACTTGGCCCAGAAATCTGAGATGATGGGGATTTCATCACCACAAACACTTTGTTGATGCCATTTACAAGAAACGAACCAGATGCTTTCTACTGCAGCAATTTAGAACAATTGTTTTTAGAAAAAGGCTTTTTTTTAAGTATTTTTTTTTATTTCTGGGTCTTTTCAAGGGGAAAACACAAACCCTGAGTACCTTTAAAATCATCAGGGTGTTGGGAATAAGGGCACAAATGTAACATTAAAACCTTATGTGGACAAAAAGATACAGGGGCCTAAGTGCAAACTACCACATATAAACAAAAAAAGGCTGAGCACAGGGGGGCGGGAGAGGACCTAGCAGCAAAGGAGTTAAAATACAACTGCTACAATCTGTACATAGTGCTTCACGCTAGACTTATAAAGTGCATTACAAAAAAATTACATTGATCAAATTAATGGCACTCTAGTTTATTACAACGTTAAAAAGCATAAACAAAGCAAACCATCAATATTCAAATACATACATATTTTAGTGACGAGGCAGTATTGTAGTTACTATTGTAATCTTGTGACTGGGTTCCAAAACCAAGGATGAAATAATTTGGTACAGAGACGCTATGGCAAAGTGCAAATAAAGCCGGTGATGAGGTTTTTTTTTGGGGGGGGGACTGATAGGGTGCGGCCAGAAGAGGGAGAAAGCAGATTATCCAGGCGGCTCACATATTTTGTGATTTTGCAAGCACTTGAATATCTAGGGAAGTAAAGCAGAGAGCAGATGCCTCACAAAATATACTGATGAGTGTGTTCGCCTTGACCTCGGTCCAGGCAGCACTCTCCCCGGCAGCTCCGTCAGTAGTTGATTGCCGCCAGCAGCCCCAGCAGCAGAGTTCGAGCCCCGCGCCCGACTCTGCCACACGCTTTTGTGCCCCTGGAAGTCTAGCCACCCATTAAGCGCTGTGTGCCACTTATTTGGTTTTTGTGTACTTGTCTCATTTTCTTTCAGGTTTTCTGCTTCTGACTGCTCCGTTCAGCGCATTTAGCACTTCCCGCCTCCCGCACTACCGACGCTCCCCTCCTCCTCTTAGCTCCGCCCCCGTCCAGCCACTCTCCCGCCTCCTCCTCGAATCCCGCCTCCCTCCCCAATATATATGCGACCACTGCGCGACCCGACCTAAGGTAAGCCCGTCTGCGCCCGTCCGCGACCCGACTGAGACCAGCGCCAGGAACCCTGGTTCTTCTGTTCTCCACCGGTACAACGCCACCAACCTCCTCGCACTCAAGCCCAGGCACCTCGCAGACTGCATACGAGCCTCGCCCGGTAACAACTAAGGAAACTTCTCGTGCAGACACTGCCGGAGCTCCTTCACCACACACACTATGCCAACAGCCACCAAAGGACCGCCAACGATAAAATTCACTGACACACTGAACTGCATCCTTCTCAACATGCGCTCCCTTCACGTCACGCCATAGAGATGTGGGACATGATCGACACACTCGCGCCCTACATCACTTTCTTCACTGAGACCTGGACCAACGCCACCTCCGGCCCGACTTCGCCACAGCTATCCCTGACGGCTACAAGTTCCAGAGAAGGGACCGCCCACACCGCCCGGGGGAAAGACTCGCCATCGCACACAAAACCTCCCTCCGACTCTCCACCTCCAGCTCGAGCAACCCCTAATCCAACATGGAACACCTCCACTTCCAGATTCAGACCAACCCCAGGGCGACGCTACGTGGCACACTCATCTACAGACCACCAGGACCCCGCGCCCAGCCCACTATCACCATCACCAAGCTCGCCGCAGCCCACACCATCACCTCCATGGACTACATCCTGCTCAGAGACCTGAACTTCCACCTCGAGAACAGCCAGGACCCCGACTCCACCGCTCTCCTCAAGAACCTCGCCAACCTGGGACTAAAACAGCTCGTGAGCACCACCACCCACAAATCAGGGCACACCCTCGACCCCATCTTTGCTGAAGGATCAAACATCTGCTTCAGCCACATCACCCGGCCCTCCTGGACAGACCACCATTGCGTCCATTTCACTTTCAACTCCAGCACCGCACCCAAACCTACCCCGTGCCCGCCTTGACAGAACTGTAAAGTCACAGAGGAACTCCTGAACTCCACCCTCCTCCAAATCCCCCCCCCCAAGGCCACCACTGACACCAGTGCTGCAGCCAGGGAATTCCACCACTGGATCGCCAGCTGTGCCGACAAGCTGGCACCCCTCTGACAGACCGCCAAACTACGCATCGAAAAAACCTGGCGGAACCGGAAAACCACAGAAGCCCACAAAAACCACAAGAATACCATAAAAGACTACCACCAGCTTATAAGGGACACCAAAAGAATCAAGACCAACGCATTCAACATCATTCAGCAGTTCGCTAAACCAGCCTGCGAAGCCACCAACATCGCACTCTCCCAGGAACTCTGCAACAAACTCAGCTCCTATTTCCACCTGAAGATCATGGCCCTCTACGATAATTTCAGCAAGCCAATAGAAGATAGCGCCGCTCTACCCACAACCGCTGATAAGCCTAACCATCACCATCTGGGACACCGCTTCCGTCAAACTCATCTCCTCAACCATGAAGAAAACTCACTCAGGAGCCCCAACGGACCCCTGCCCCCGGACATCTTCTACAGAGCCGCCACTACCATCGCTCCCGAACTAGCCCATGCCATCAACTCCTCCCTTGCATCCAGCACCTACCCCATCGACTGGGAACGCACTGAGGTGAAGCCCCTCCTCAAGAAACCAACGGCCGACCCTACGGGCCTGAAGAACTACTGGCCCATCTCTCTCCTACCTTTTGCAGCCAAAGTCAGCGAAAGGCTCGTAAACGCCCAACTGACCACCTTCATCGAAGAAAACTGCATCGTGGACACCTCCCAGTCCGTCTTCCGCAGGAACAACAGCACCCAGACCGCCCTCCTCGCCGCCACCGACGACATCCGCATGTTGCTCGATCAGGGCCACACAGCAGCCCTCATCCTCCTAGACATCTCCGCAGCATTTGACACTGGCTCACACCGCTCACTAGCCACCAGGCTCCACAACGCGGGAATAGAAGGGGATGCCCTCGACTGGATCCGATCCTTTCTCTCAAGCCGAACCCAGAGGGTCAGGCTCCCCTCACTTCCTCTCTGACCCCACTAACATCATCTGTGGAGTCCCCCAAGGATCGTTGCTAAGCCAGACTCTCTTCAACAAATACATGGCCCCCATCGCCGTCATCGTCAGACAGCACGGGCTCAGCATCATCTCCTTCACCAAGAGCCCCGAAAACACCAGACTCAGCTTCCAGGATGGAATGAGAAACGTGGCGACCTGGATGAAGGACAGCTTCCTCAAGCTCAACTCTGAGAAGACTGAGGTCCTCATCCTCGGACCCTGCCCTTCCGCCTGGGACAACTCCTGGTGGCTAACTGCCCTCGGGTCCCCACCCACCCCGACAGACCACGCTCGGAACCTCTGCATAATCCTCGACTCCTCCCTCTCCATAAACTGCCAAATCAACTCTATCTCCTCCACCACTTTCAACTGCCTCTGAATCCTCCGAAAGACCTTCAAATGGATCCCCCCTGACTGTAGAAAGACCTCCACCCACGCACTCATCACCAGCAGACTTGACTACGGCAACGCCTTCTATGCCAGAATCAACAAAACCCTCCAACGCAAGCTCCAAACCATTCAAAACACGGCCGCCAGGCTCATCCTAGGGACAAAACGCCACGAACATATGACCCAACACCTGTGAGAACTCCACTGGCTCCCCAACGAGAAGAGGGTCACCTACAAACTCCTTACCCACGCCTACAAACCCCTCAACAACATCGGACCCAAATACCTCAACGACCGAATATGTTTCCACGCCCCCAAGAGGGACCTCCGCTCCGCTGACCTCACCCTGGCAGTGGTCCCCCGCATCCACAGAAGCAGAGCGGGCGGCAGGGCCTTCTCCTACACTGCAGCCATAACCTGGAACACACTCCCGATAAACATTAGATGCTTTCCAACATTGCACTTGTTCAGACAAGCCCTCAAAACCTAGCTCTTCGACTGACCAGAGCGGCGTTTCCCCCCCCCCCCCCCCCAGCGCCTTGAGACCCTCGCGGTGAGTAGCGTGCTTTACCAGCCACTGGTTGATTGATTGATTGAAGATGCAGCCATGATTCAGACATGTAGTTGCACAGTTTGAAAGCCCCCTCCTTAGTTGTTGGAGCACATAGGTTGAAGGCAGTGGAGCACAAACTTAGGAGTACTCAAATTATCCACAATAGCATATTAATTGTACTTTACTGGATTCATTATCTCATTGTTATAAGTATTGTTTTATATATATATATATATATATATATATATATATATATATATATATATATATATATGTATATGAACAAATCCCTTTCCCACGGGAAGGGGAATGAGTCAGCACTCACAGATATCAAGTTTCCCAATGTTCTTTTATTCTTTTCTCCGTTGTCAAAAAAATCTCCAACCAATACACAAACCAACGCGTTTAGCAACAGCAGTTGCTTGATCACGGTCAATTGTTAATGTGGATTCTCCTCCTATATGTTTGAGGGACCCGCCTTGTGTTTACATTTACTTCCTGTTAGCCAGCAGGAAGTGGCTGGGAAATGTAGTTTACAACAAAACATTGCGTTAAAACATATATGTAAACGGTGCACTCATGAGAGACGGTTTATGTAAAACAAAGGTGATTCAATTTAAGCAAATGTCTGTATGTATGAATCATTGCTAGCAACATGCCAATGCATCTATGTAGTTCGTTACTTTGTATTTCACGGGGCCAAACCCAACAACATTGTAGACTGTCAAATCGCCCTCTAGTGGGCAGACTCTGTACTTCACAATAAATTGTTACAAAAATAAAGCCATCCAGTGGGCAATTGTATGCGCCCCGTTTCCTTTCCATTGCAACAAATATCCAGATTTAGCTTGAGCACCACTTATGATTTCCTTAACCATCACCTTCAGTTAGTTCCCTAGTTTTGTCTCACACACCATTTAACATTTTGAGTTACGTTTAAGGTCCCAATGTTCTTTTGAAAAAATTATTTATATCATTGCTTTCTCTCCATTACGAACAGCAAACCTGTTATTTAGACACAACACTCCATCAACCCTTCATAAATGTACATATAGTTCCTCACTCTGGTTAAGGCCACAGGGGGTCATCGTGCGAAAGTTTAAGATTTGTCGCGACTCTCTGCATCTCAATTGTTTTTCCTGATCCCCTCCTCTTTCATGTGGCAAAATACATTCCAGGGCATATGTCTTTAGCAATGTCCAATCGCTGTTATGTGTAGTTTCCATGTGTTTGGCGATTGCATTGCTGCGATCTTTGTTATTTGTTGCCCTTATGTGTTCCAGGATGCGTTTTTTGAACTCCTTTTTTGTGCTTCCGATGTATTTAAGCGGACACGGGCATTCAATCACATACACTACGTGAGTGCTTGTACAGTCAATTAGTTGTTTTATTTGCCACATTTTTTTGTTTGGTAACCTTACTTCCTTCGTGTTTACGGCTATTTGGCAGACCTTGCAGTGTTGACACTTTATGAATCCTTTAGTGTTCATCCATTGGATTCCTTTCTTTCTTTTTGTGTGATCTTTGTGGTGGCTCTGGATCAGTCTGTCCTTTAAGTTTCTGGCTCTTCTGAACGTGACCAGTGGGTGTTTACCCATTATTTTCCCAGTCGTGTTATCCATGTGTAGTAATTTCCAGTTTTTTCTTAGAATGCTGATGATTTGTTTGGATTCCCTGCTATAGTTGAGAATCAATCTTATTTCTCTTTTTGGGTTTTCTCCAATGTCTTTGTTTTTCTTTTTGGATTTAAGGGCATCCCTTCGATTCTTCATTTTTGCTCTTTGCCATCCCTTCATTATTATCTTGTTGTTAAATCCTCTGTTTTTAAACCTCCGTGCCATTGCCTGGCTAGTTCTCTCCCATTCTGCCTCTTCTGAACAAATCCTCCTTAGTCTCAAAAATTCTCCATATGGAATGTTTTCCTTCACTGCTGGTTTGTGAAAGCTATCAAAGTGTAGCGTAGAATTGGTGGCTGTTTCTTTTCTGTGTAATGTTGTTTCAACTTTGTTATTTTTGATATAGATCTCAGTGTCCAAAAATATAGCCTTCTCACTACTGATGTTATATGTGAATCTGATATTTGAGGTCGACGAATTGAGGATCTGGAAGTAACACTCAAATTCTTGGATTGTTCCTTCCCATATGATTAGGAGGTCGTCAATGTACCTTATCCATTTTGCGATTTTATTTACATGAAGGTCATTGTCCGGGTGCCATGCTACCTGTTGTTCCCACCACCCCATTGTGAGACAGGCGTATGCGGGACTGAAGGAGAAACCCATGGCGCATCCATGGATTTGTTGATATATTTCTTCCCCGAATAAGAAGACATTTTGGGTCAAACACATCTCCACCATATCAATTAGCATTTGATTATGCCTGTTGTATTGAATGCCACGTTCTTTCAGAAAAAATGCTACCGCATTCAGACCAATTTCATTTGCAATGTTTGTATATAATGATACAACGTCCATTGTCACCAATAAGAAAGTAGGTTGCCAAAAAAGGTCTTCCAGATGTTTCAGGAGATCCGTTGTGTCTTTTAAATAAGAACTCAAACTGGTCACAAACGGCATAAGAAAAAAATCAATATAGTTAGCCACTGGTTCCATCAATGATCCCTTTGATGACACTATTGGTCTCCCTGGTGGTCTCAGTGGATTCTTATGGACCTTCGGTAAAAAATAAATGGTTGCTGTTACCGGATGTTCTGTAGTTAGAAATTTCATTTCATCCAGATCAATTAGATTTTGGTCATTCCATAATTTGAGTTTTTGATCCAGTTTATCCTTAAATATTTTCGTGGGATTCTTTGTCAATTTATTGTAATATTTACCATTATTAAGTTGCAGATGTGCCTCTGTTACATAGTCTTTTGTGTTTAGAATAACGATGTTTCCACCTTTATCTGCACTTTTTATTGTAATAGTTTTGTCATCCATCAGATTGTTTAAGGCTTTTCTCTCATCCTTAGTTAGATTGTCTCTATAGTTACTTCTTTTGATTTTATAAATGTCTTTTATGATCGCTTCTTGAAATAAGTCAATCTTATTACCCTGGGGTAATTGTGGATAATATTTTGATGTTGCTTTCATTCCACTTATTCCTGCTCCTTTTTGGGGAACCACTCCCGAAGCAGAGATGATCTCATCCTCATTATTTGTGTCAAGATTTGTTAGATCCACTAGTGCTGGGAGGTCCGCTGCTGTTAATCCTTTTTCTATAGTTGTTGTATCCATACGTGTTTGCTTTTTACATTTCGCATGGTCTGCCATCTTTTCATTTTCTTCAAAGGTTTTCGCTAGTTTAATTTTTCTGATATATTTATATATATCAATTCGAGTCTGTGCAATATCCATGCATTCCGTGGGGCAGAAATTTATACCTTTTTTCAAAAGAGATATTTCATTGATGTCTATGTTGCGGTTGGACAGGTTCATGACTACCAGTTCTCCTTCATTTATTTCTGTTTCTTTTGGCGCATGGCTCTCGTTTCCGTTCCAATTTTTTCTGAGCCATCTTTTTCTTTGTCCTCTTCTTGTTGTTTTTTTGAAGGTGCTCCTGACCTTGGCACCCATCTGCGCCCTCGTCCTCTTCCTCGAACCGCTTGGTTTTGGTTGAATTCCCATGATCTTTGTTGGAGGACTAGCCTCATATCTCCTAAAAAATCCTTGCTGGTCTGATTTATGGCTTCCACTCCTTCTTCACTTGTCCCAGTCGATGTCAATGACGTCAAACTCGATGCGCTTTGATAAATCAAACCTTTTGTGCCTTGTTTCTTGAAAATATCGTATTTTCTGGCATATGTGAAGATACAACCCTGTGTATAATCCTCCTCATCTCTTTGAAATTTTGATTGTTTTCGGTTTCTTACTATCTCCTCATGTTTAGCCACATATTTCTCCAAGTCCTCCTTTAGTTTAGTTTGTTCTGATGTTAACTCCAAAGTGGCTAGTTCTTTTTCTAGTTCACCCAATTCCTCTTTTATTTTTGACAGAGCAATCTCCAGATGTTTTATCAGAATTTTAATCAAGCCTAATGACGATTCCAAAATATATTCACCCCATTCATTTAGTAGGTCATCTGAAACATCTTGCTGACTGGGCATTAGGGAAATCCTCAAGCCTCTAGGGACTAAGCATGAGCGAATTTTGCGGATCTCGCGTTCGCGAATTTTGCGGATTTGCGGATTCGCAATCCGCAAAATCCGCGAATTCCCGCGAATTTGCGGATTTTTTTTTTTTTGTGTTCGCCCGTGTTTCTGCCAGTTCGCGAGGGTTTTGTACACTTTCGCAAATTGCGAACTTACCTGTCGGGTCGCAAGTTTCGCAAACTTGTTGTTTCTACGTGTCCAGCCTGTTTGGGACACTCTTCTTCATCACTGCCACTCTCTGTCACCACTGCCACTCTCTGACTACTCATGCCACCCTCTGGCCCACCCATGCCACCCTCTGTTTCATCACCACACCCTCTGGTTGTCCAGTGTACATTATTTTCGGCAAAGCAAAGCACACCTTCCCTGCCTCAAGTGACCTGAATTAATTTGGGGCCGATTAATGTGTCACAGAATATTTTTTTAGCTGGCACCTGCTTCCTTAGTGCGCCCTGATTAGTGATCTTTTGCACTTGCTAAGTGCTTTCATTGTTGCAAAATTAGTTACAACACCTGCCCTGCCCCAACTGACAATAATGAATTAGGGGCTGATTAATGGATTTTAACTTCCAGCCTGGCTCCTGCTTGTCTCCCTTAGCTGTAATTCAGGACCTTTGTGGCATATGTGTAACTATTCTGAGGTTCAGAGCAGGGTCACATAATAGTTTCAACTGGCAACTGAACTCTGGAGGGGCCCCTCAGGAAGCACTACAGGAAATGGCTACTAATGATGAGCCTGAACTTTTGAACCTGGTAAGTAGTTACTTTCAGTTTTGCTAAAATCGTATTTCTGCAATTTTGCACTTATTCGCGGGGCGCGAACTCACGCGAACAGTGCGAGCAGTGCGAGCAAAATCCGCTGCTCGCGGATTTGCGGATTTTGCGGGAGATTCGCAAATCTCGCGGATTGCGGATTTCCCGAAAATCCGCAAAATCCGCGAGCGGAACGGATTTTCCGCCCATGCTTACTAGGGACTCGTTGTACCTCCACATATTTTTTCAGAGTTATTAACTCCCACCATTTATTGATTTCCTTCTTACTTAGTTTCTCCCATAGTTTGAGTTTACTTTTCGTATCTGATTTTTGATTATCTTCCTTGTTTTTGATTTTTGAAGTTGAGGTTGTTTTTTGTTCGAAAAAACGAGAGTCAAGCAATTCGGTTCTCTCTGCATCTCTTTTGTCCATTATTTTAATTACAATTCTTGTGTTTGTGGATGGAGAACGTATTTTTCACTTTAATGACAGAAAACAAATTTATTGCAAATCTCAGTTTCCTCTACGAGAAATGCGTTGTTTGGGAAAGATTGTCTATGCGCGAGGCGATTACAATGAGGTTACACTGGTGCTTTAGTCCGTTAGGTTATATCTTCAACCCAATTACGGCGTTTAGCCGGTACCTCTTAAATGTCTCTTTGTGCGCGATGTAACCAAACCTTTAAAGATTTCAACACAGCCTTAAAGAAAACGGTTGCAGGGTCTCACGAAACACTCATCCGTGCTTACCTCCACCTTCCGATGTCAGTCCGCCGGTTCGTGTTCGCGTCCCCTGTCCGCCGCTTTCAGACACAGCTGTTCAGGCACAAGGTTGGCGTTCACCAGGACTGTTGTGTGTAAACTCCAATCTGGCTCCGTTTTACAGTCCTCTGGCGCTCTCTCCACCGGTGCTAGTACTCCAAAGCAGAGCCCTGCTTTAATATACGAACAAATCCCTTTCCCACGGGAAGGGGAATGAGTCAGCACTCACAGATATCAAGTTTCCCAATGTTCTTTTATTCTTTTCTCCGTTGTCAAAAAATCTCCAACCAATACACAAACCAACGCGTTTCGCAACAGCAGTTGCTTGATCACGGTCAATTGTTAATGTGGATTCTCCTCCTATATGTTTGAGGGACCCGCCTTGTGTTTACATTTACTTCCTGTTAGCCAGCAGGAAGTGGCTGGGAAATGTAGTTTACAACAAAACATTGCGTTAAAACATATATGTAAACGGTGCACTCATGAGAGACGGTTTATGTAAAACAAAGGTGATTCAATTTAAGCAAATGTCTGTATGTATGAATCATTGCTAGCAACATGCCAATGCATCTATGTAGTTCGTTACTTTGTATTTCACGGGGCCAAACCCAACAACATTGTAGACTGTCAAATCGCCCTCTAGTGGGCAGACTCTGTACTTCACAATAAATTGTTACAAATTGTTAAAAAAATAAATATATGTATATGTATATATATATATATTACCTACTGGCGGTCGCCAGTAGGTAGTTATAGTTAGGATTTTTTTCAATGTTAAATCTCAAAATTCTATTTGGAATAACTTTGGCGCCGGTTGACGAATCTGACTGAAAATTTCCTCAAAATGGCCTCGCGGCGTTCCGGTCCTTCCCTGAAAGTTTGGGGGGGATTCGTCAAGCGGGAGCCGAGATAAAAGGGGGGTCCCAAAACGCGTTTTCCCCATGTTAATTTCCATAGGGCGGTCGATTTCACTTTTAGCCCGAACGGCTGAATGGATTTCCACCAAACTTGGCAACATTTTAGGGACTGGTAGCCCGATGTGCCTTTGCTATGTCTCAAGATATGTGCTCCAGTGGATTTTGAGTAATTTACGTTCAAAAAAATATATATATCTATAGGCGCGCCCCGGTACGCGCACCGGGCGCGCCACGTGACTTGCGTGAGGAAAGCTGATTGGCTCTCGTGTGTTTGTAAACATTCCAAACAGTCCGGAGCGGCCGCCATCTTGTGTCTCGGTAGGACAGAGACACAAGAGGTGGCCAAAACAAAGGGGGAGATGACTATAAGGGGGCAGAGTAGACCCTCCCTGACCCTCTAGGTTTGATGTGGGGCCTTTAAAATGGCCCCGCGGGGCAAACATTTTTTTTTTTTTGATTTTCGCGGGGGAGCGCCCGATACGTGCACCAGGGAGCGCACCGGGGAGCGTACCATGGGGAAAAAAGAATGACACTTTTAAAAATTGTATGTTTATTAATTGTTCTTTTTTTATTTTTTTTTATTTAAGTTCCAACATGTAGGTACCAATGCAGAGTCTTTAATTTAATATACACCGTCTCCTTTGTAGATATCTTGCATGTTGTTACAGAAGTTATTGTGGTATATGGAATTCATAGCGTAGTCTGTTAGGAAAGCAGAAACAACATGGAGGCAGGAGATGATAAAGAGATGTTAAGAACACATTGGAGATAATATAGTGGGAGAAAAGAAGTAACTATGAGCAAACTTACTATGTAACACAAAAAAGTTGCACAGTATACTATAAGTCTCACTTTATATTTTAAACATATTTGATCTACTTGATGAATTACCTATAAAAATGAATAATGGTTCAAACAATTTTTGATTATTAAATATAAATGTATTCTTCTGATTCTTTTTCATAATTTAATAAAACTTCTAACAATATATTGTCTGGAATCTCCTCATTTACATTCTGTGTTTCCATTGATTCCACACACTCAAGTAATTCAAGGTCCAGAGACTCATCCATAAAGTCAATGTTATCATTTTCAGCATTTTTTCCATCATGGTTGATGTCCAAAACAATTTCAAAAGAAATATTCTTTTCTCCTTCCATTTTGTTGCTGTAAATTGCATAAAAAAATAAATATATCAGTAGAGATAGGGCACTGTTGTGTTTCAGTTCAGACATGTAGTTTGGATTTTTTAACAGTGAAGTTATCTTTGGGCAGTGTATGGTATCAGGCTGGAATTAGAAATATAAAAAAGTGTATGTGATAAAGCCTAAGTTAATTCATAATTATATAAGAGAAGTGTAACTCAATCTATAACTATAATAGAGACG
Source organism: Lissotriton vulgaris (assembly GCF_964263255.1). Classification (NCBI taxonomy): domain Eukaryota; kingdom Metazoa; phylum Chordata; class Amphibia; order Caudata; family Salamandridae; genus Lissotriton; species Lissotriton vulgaris. Next base: position 1,296,041,417 of record NC_141695.1, on the reverse strand, counting down.
CCTATCTTAATCTCTAACTATTACAGTGGGATAATATATAACTAACAGAATATTTTTTCTCAAATTAACTTAAAGTGCACAACATACTTCACTTTCCAAAATAATAACTTACCTTTGAGAAAGCAGTTGAAGTTGTCAGTGTAATTTCTTTTCTAATGTACTTCAGGAAGTAGTAGTCAAAATGGCTGTGTTTCCTTCTCTTTTTTTTATATATTCATGTACATAACCAATCAAATGTCAGGAAATAATCGTAGAAAATGAAAGATACTTTTTAATTGGTTGTAAATTCTAACACTATGTGTTTTGGTCATGTAATTTACCTCAGGATATTTAGACAGGCCTGTAGCCTAAATGTCTCAACCAAATTTGGGCAAATGGTAGGGAGTGCTATGTAGGAGGGCCTATTCTATATTTGATGAAAGTGTCTCCAGTGGTTTTTCTGTAAATTACTTTCCCACCTTTTTTTAGGGAGTGCTTACCGGTGCGCGCCCCGGTACGCGCACCGGCGCGCGCCCCGGTACGCGCACCGGCAGCGTTACGGGAGTCCTCCATTTTGTGTTTAGGTACAATCGAGACACAAGATGGAGGAAAAAAACGTTGGGAATGGGTAGAAGGGGGCACTGTAGTCACTTCCTGACCCTCTAGGTTTTCTGAGGGGGGTTTAGGACGGTCATATAGGCAAAAAAAAAAAAAAAATTGAAACATTTCGCGGGGGGAGCGCTCGGTACGCGCACCGGGAAGTGTACCGGGGAGCGTACTTTGGTGAAAAATAGTGAAAAAAGTTAGAAAAAGATAAACGTTTTGAATGATCACAGGTAGGGTAGCTCTAAAAAGAGCTTTTGGGTTCTGTGGCTGATTTAGGTACCTACAAGTAGGTTCCAATGCACAGTCTTAAATTCAGGAGGAATATTCTATTCCCCTCATCTGAGAAGTGCACACCATCTGCTCTGTAATGTCTTGCATGTTGTAACGCAAGTTGTTGTTGTATATTGAACCCATTCCAAAGTCTCTCATGTAAGCAGAAACAGATTTATTCACATGTTTCCGTGCTTTGTCAAATTGTGGACAAAATTGGTTGGACCAGTTCCATTTCTGTCTTTGGCATATATTGGAATATACCAAGGCAGTTTGTGGAAAAAGTGTCATCAATTGATCAAAGGTGTCCTTTAAAAGCATTTCCAGACCAACCCCAGTCATAGTGCCCAAATCATTTCCACCACAGTGCACTATTAAGAGGTCAGGGGTGCTCTCTGCAGCATTTTCGGACCTTTCTGCCCGCCTACCTGGGACCTCGGATTTACTGTGTCCCGCCATCTCGCCAGCAATCTTCCTCCGGTCTCCCCCGCCGCCGATGCACTTTTCCATCTGTGCCCAGCGGCCGAGAGGGGAGACCACAACAACCAGCAGGCACAGCGGCTAACTCCGCCCACCACACGATTTGGCGCCAGGCGGCGCATCTTAAGGGGCGCAGAGCTGCTGTGGAGCGGGTGCTCTCTGCAGCATTTTCGGACCTTTCTGCCCGCCTACCTGGGACCTCGGATTTACTGTTTCCCGCCATCTCGCCAGCAATCTTCCTCCGGTCTCCCCCGCCGCCGATGCACTTTCCCATCTGTGCGCAGCGGCCGAGAGGGGAGAACACAACAACCAGCAGGCACAGCGGCTAACTCCGCCCACCACACGATTTGGCGCCAGGCGGCGCATCTTAAGGGGCGCAGAGTTCCCGCGTCGCGGGACAAGCCCGGGCAAAGGGCGGGCCCTCTGTGGCCCTCAGAGGCACGAGGAGGACGGGACGGGGCCATCCCATTTCGCCATAATTCTAAGGTACTTTTCATTGACCCATTGGGCAGCCTTCATTCAGGAACTGTGGCTACAGAAATCATTGTTGGGACTATCTGCCTTTTTGCTAGGTGTTAACGACATTTGTGTCTGTTGTTCCGCGTAGCAACCCATATTGTAGAACAAGGGCTAGCAACTGCCAGCATGTCACCAAGGGGCACTCGCAGCAGAACAGCTGCTGCTGTGACTGGCCCCATTGACCTTTTTATAACGAAGGCCAATGACGCCATCAATCAGGGCATTAGCCTTCTAGAACGCAGGGTATCACAAGATCTGGCGCATGCCAAACGTTCCTCACTTGGCCTTATTGCTACCGCCACTACACCTGCACAAGCTATGCCTAATAACATCAGACCCCTACTTGACGTTTGTACTGACATTCACACCATCCCCAGCGAGGTTAACCTTTCAGCCTCCATTCCCCTGTTAGATTCAGACACTGATACTAGCACAGACTTGGAAAAAAACCCTGATCTACCCATTAACCTCTCTCCCAAAGTAAAATCTGCTGATAACACCAGGCAAGTGAGAGGTAGGCGAGAGGGGACAGTTCAAAAACTGAAGTCACACGCACCTAAGCCCCGGGTCACCATGGTCAGGAAATATGGCCGGGCACAAAGGAAATCTGGGAAAAATACCAACCCTGTCCCTAACCACAACACGACTAGGGTTACGGTAATATCTCAGGGGGATGAAAGCGAAATGGTCCAGCAGGGTAGAACAATGGATACTAATGATAACACAGATAAGGCATACGATCCCCTGCTGGAAAGACTGGGGGAACTATTAAGCATTTATCTATCCCCAATCGAAAATAGGCTTACTCGAATAGAAAAACAACTAGTTGAATTGAGTAGCCCTCTTAAGAATTTCCTAAAGGAAGGTCCTGCAACAAGTACAAATAACAGCAACACCACCAATATAGCAGGCTCCAAAACAAATATTTCACAAGCACCTCCAACTATCCCAAATAACGTACACAAAGCTGCACCTGTCGCACTGGCCAATGGCCCAACTACCAAACAAAAAGCAGTAACATCGCACACTAATAGCGAACCCACAGATAAAAGGAAGGACCCTGGTACCAATACCATCACTAATACTAAACCTCCAAATGTGAGCACCACAGGTCTCCCTCCAACTTCTACAAGCAATCCTATCTCGTCCCAACCCATTCCAAAAACACCCAGACAAGTTCCTGCGCGCATTAACCTCCCACCGGAATGCGGTGCATATGTACTAGTGTTAGTAAATGTCACCAAATTAAGAAAGGATCAGGATGAAAATCCCACATCACTCAAAAACAAAACCCTGCACTGGCTAATTGCTAGTTGCAATTACCCTATTGATGGTGCAAGGGAGATTATTAACACACAGCGAGTGGGTTGGATTGGACCACTTAGGAAAAAATTTGAGGGCGACTGTGTCACCATAAGCTTTAGAAATCCACAATGGGCAGAGAAAACACTAGCCAATGCCCCTTTACCATCGCCCCGGGAATTTAATACCACGCTGCTCCCTTTAGGATATTTCTACCGACACCTGATACCCCCGGAACAAGCCACTGCTAATTTCCCCAACACTTTCCCCACTAAATTTCATCAGGATACGAATTTTGGAGCTAGGATTAGATCACCCCTTTTTGTCCAAAATCAGAACCCAAATGAGCCTACTCCAACAATCATAATTGGCATCCACAACCCCCAATGCCAATTCTAACCCCCAACCCTCCGCATCACTTTCAAGCCCCAACAATGCATCAGAGTAATTATAGGGATAGGCATTACCCAATCCCTAATCCGTTCCAGTTTGCACAGATGACTGAAGTTAGGCCAATGTACAATATTCCTACTTTCAACCGGTTCGACTATTTATCATCTCTAGACGAACAGGATTGACTGAGTATACCCCTCAATAAAGAAATGTGTAACGATGCAAAAGCCTGTAACTTAGAGGGTGCTACAACTCCAGCTGCATTGCACCACGTCAAAACTGCTGTTACAGAAATTATATCGTTGGATAGTATCCCGGCCATTTCTAACGAATCACTCAACCATGATAATCGGAATACTGGGAGCACATCCATCAAACATGGGTTCAAACATGGCCTATCAATTCTAAGCTGGAATGTTGCAGGTTTAGAATCTAAGCTCTCGGACCCTGCTTGGATCGAATTAATCAATGATGTAGACATACTTATGTTCCAAGAAACTTGGGCTGCCGATAACCTGTATATTGAAGGCTACCACTGCTTCAGCCTGACATCAGTAAAACCTAGCTTTGGCCGAGCAGTGGGTGGTCTCTTTATGGGGATCAGAATTTTGGCAGGCGGTACAATTAGTGATCTGAAGCTAGATAACCTTGCCAATCCCAATATTCAAATTTTGGAATATAAATTGAAATCAAAGACCACAATTTATTTAATTAATTTTTATAATAATGATTTTTATGGTGTACCGAACAAAAACTTTGCTGCATGATTGATTGTTCCCTGTCAGTAGACACTAAGACTAGCATTCTGATCGGGGGTGACTTTAATGTGAAACTTATAGAGAACTATGGATCTACTAATTTTGATCACTGTAATGACCGCAGGGGTTTGGAACTGATCAGCATACTTTCTGATTTTAACCTTGTTGATGTAATGAGTGTAGGGTATGATATGAATTTTCCCTACGCCCCCACGTTTAAGGGCAGGGATAACGGTTCAATTATCGATTACATATTTGCATCACCTCTGTTAACGGACCGTTTAATCAAATCTTCTGTGGTGCAAACGTCTTTCAGTGATCACAATCCATTGTTAGCTATTTTTAATTTCGCACCCAGTCCAATTTTTATGAATTTAAATGGGGCAAGGGATATTACACCCTCAATTGACGGCCTTCGCCTTAAATGGAGGGGAATCGACTGTGGGGCCATCATAGACACGATTCAGGAGGCACATCCCGATTTACTGAAATGCCTCTCCTCCCCAAGCACAAACGATGAAAAACTGATTACAGACTTTGAAGCTTTATGCTCAAATATAAAAATTCTCCTGTCAGTCCCACTCCCTACCGAACATAAAGAGCCACGGTGGTTTGATACATCTTGCTCCGTGGCCAATAGAGAGTTAAGAAAGGCCCTCTCTGCTAAACCCAGATGTAAAGATGTAGTTCGAGCTGCCAGGAAAAACTACAAAGACAAAATATCGACAAGGAAGGCAAATTTGCTTTCCGACCACTGGGATAAGCTGGTCATTAGCGCCAATCTGGGTGGCAGTGCCCCATTTTGGTCGGCTGTCAGGAGAACGAGGGAAATGGGCAAAGAGCTTACACAAACTAGCTGCAATATAACTAGTGCAGCTTGGGAGACCCATTTTTCTAATATTTATGCCGCCCCCTCTGATGAGCAACCTCTCCCTAACATGGACCAAACAGAAGGCTTAGAGATCTCGGACCCAGAAGTCAGAAAAGCCATTAAAGAGAGCCTAGGTAACAAGGCGCCCGGGCCGGACGGCCTCCCTATTGATATTATTAAATTTAATGCTGCTCTTTGGACGCCAATACTCTTAAACATCTTTAACAGTCTCCCACATGTAGCCATGCCTGCCACCTGGGCTACTAGTATCATCGTTCCCATTTACAAAAAGGGAGACAGATCAGACCCAGCAAATTATCGTCCCATTTCCCTCCTGGATAATACTCTAAAAATACTAGGACGAATAATTTATAACAGGGTACTGGAATGGGCGTCTGATTCTGACTTTTTAGATCCCTGCCAGATGGGGTTCAGGAGCGGGGTAGGAACAGTCGAGCAATGCTTAAATTTAAAACTGATAATCGACAAATACTGCATTGCTCGCTCATCCCCCGCCTACCTAGCTTTTATGGATCTTTCGTCTGCATTCGATCTTGGGAATAGATCTAAGCTTTGGTTAACTCTCCTGTCCAACGGTCTTGATGCCACTCTTGTTAGATTCTTAGCCTATCTCCATACTGACCTGAAAGCACGGGTACGTATTGGGATGGGCGGAGAGGTATCGGGAGCCATTAAGATAGGGAGGGGGGTGAGACAGGGGTGCGTTTTAGCACCCCTGCTGTTTATCATTTATATCAATGGTTTGTCCAACTGTTTAAAGAAAGCCACCCCTGATGTCCCAACTATTTTAGGTAACCCCCTACCCGTGCTTTTATATGCAGACGACGCTGTCCTTATGGCACGTACACCTAACGCTCTTCGTCTGCTTGTACATAGTTTTGTAAATTTTATGGAGGGACTGGATCTGAAAGTTAATTTTAAAAAGTCTTTTATTATGTCCTGTGGGCCGGGCAAAAGGAAACTCAGCACAATTCGAATTGGAACAGATAAATTAGAATCTGTCCATAAGTTCCCTTATCTGGGGTTGGTTTTCGCTGCGAACGGCTCGTGGAGTGGGCATGTGGCCCACGCCACGAGCAAGTTCTCGAAAGCCAACAATTCTGTCCTGAGTCTCCCCCGCCCAAAGAAAATCGGCGCCACAAAGGCCATCGTAAAAAATTTTAAACTACAGTGTTCCCCTGTTGCCACGTATGGAGCCGAAGTTTGGGGATCGGCCAGCAGCATTAGCATTCAAAGAGAGGAAAATCGTTTTTGCAGAAAATTGCTGGGAGCACCGATCTCCTCTTCTAATTTCATCTGCCATAACGAACTCAACCTCCCCTTCATAAATGACTTCATTAAAGCAAGACCAGCACTCTTCTGGATCCGAATCTGGAGGAATGAGGCTGCTGTCCTTACGCATAACATCATTAAGGACTGCCATAATTGTGAAAATGGCATGCAGATCCCCTGGTTTAAAGAAGTTTTTAAAACATTTGACCAAATTGGTAGAGGCATTTTGTTTACCGAGCCAAGGGCTATCGAATTAAAGGACAAATTTGAGGTCCAAAAGGCACTTTATGCACTTTACCGCAATGAACGGCTTGGAATTGAATCACAGAAATCAGGGGTCAAGAAATACATTGGTAATAGTCTGTGTATGCAAATCATGCCACCCTACCTCTCACTCCCTATGTCAAATTGGGAGCGATCCCTACTGTTTCGTCTAAGGGCAGGAACTGTGAAATTTTTGCTGTCTTTTCCTCTGGGGTATCAACATCATACAGATCTTACCCCCTGCCCTTGTGACGGTATAAGCACTCAAGATGATTTGCATTTTCTGTTTTTCTGTAAATTTTATGTGAGATATACCAAATGGCTTTTAACCCCATATTTTAGAAAATTCAGACCTCTTACACTTCAGGAATCCAATATGCTGTTGCTCACCTTGGACACTGATGAACTGACATTTCGCACTAGCACTTTTTTAAGACTAGCCATACGTGCACGTAAGACTATGGAAAGCCCCTGAAATCAGAATCAGTCATAAAGATACTACTGCTAGAACTTTATAAGATAATGAAATCTATTGCTTAACCACTGTATGAATTGTCTTGTTACTATGGAATTCTATTCATTTAACTGTTTTGTATTATATGTATATATGTGCTTTGGTGTGTTCGGTACTTTTATGAATTTTATCAAATTCGAATAAAGGTCTTTTTGAACTTTGAACTTGAAGGTCAGGGTTTGGCAGATGCAAAAATGTTTTCACCAATGGTATCAATTGATGACATCTCAGTCCTCTCTGGCCAATCCACTTGATTTCCACATTTGATAAATCAAGGTTGTGATAATTTCTGCTTGCTGCATACCTTTGAGCCCAGTGGATGTAGCTATGTCCAATAATCCATACAGAATACATGATGAGAGAAGGTTCTGGTGCAGTCAGATGAAGTGTGGGAATGAAATGGCAGTTGGAACAGTAGGAGTTTACAATAAAATAATTGTGGAGTTTCCCTGCTGTTGAATCACAAGCAATGATTGGTGGATTCAGTTAGTTGAAAACAGAAAGTTAGGATGCATGGTTGTGTTGTGTGTAAGAAGCAATTTGAATGGTTAAGAAAAAGTCACTAAAAGCAATAATGCCCTGGATAAGCTGGTGTATTGAGAGGTCAAACATCCTTGCTGACTTAATTTGCAACATTGTAGAATAAACTTTTGAACCTGAGAGTTCAGTTAGGAGGGAGTTGCTATGGTAACAGATAGAAAGGTCAGAGAGGGGGAAGGGTGTTGGTTTGAAAATAGTGAGGGAAGACTTTTGATTGGTTGAAATAAGGCATATGTGTGTAAAGTTAGAGATTTTCTATGCCAGTCTTGGTTTCAGTGTATTGAGTGCACACCTTTTGCTCTGCTAAAGAAAAATTGGTGTGTGTGTCTGACACTGTTTTCAATCTCCCAAAGCATTTGTAAAGGTAAGTAATGAAATATTTAATTTAGATAGAGACTTGTTTGCTCTATGGAGAATATTTGGAAGTAGATAGTTAAGTTTCAGTAGTGAAATTGAATGTTTGTACATATGTCCTGTGCTATGTTCCTAAAATGTTAATTAAAAAACGATTTTAGGGAATATGAATGGGTTTGAGATGTGAAATTCAGTGCTTGTACATAGGTTCTGCCCTGTGTTTTTTGTTGTTGTCCTCATTAGCCATGAAGTCGATCCAACTGTGCTCCTGTCCGCACAGACACAAGGACCGACCCCCCTGTAGCACCTAGAAGCCCAGTACTAAGCTCCAGGTGCCCAGAGAGTCAGTCCCAATGTCGCCAGCAGAGCTTGGACGGACGTACTCCCTTCGGACCAGTTCGGCCAGTTGTCCAGTAGCTGTACGGTACCTCCCTTTTGGACAGAGAGATTTTAGGCCTAATCATCGGACCCGGGAGAAAAAAAAAATTAAAAAACCCCGGGTTGGCTAACTGTCCCTTCTCCAATCGATCAAGAGGTCCCAAAATCTAAGAGATCGAGGGCTACATGTTCTCAATAGGTCCAGCTTTGATGTTACATATAATGAAGACAGCCACTCTGCATGTGTTGGGGGATTTATGTTAACCCAATTTTTGCAGATTTCTCTTCTAGCCAGTAAGATGGCATAAAACAAAAAATCTCTCTCTAATCCCTTGATGTTGTCGTTTAGTCCTAAAATGATTAAAGACCATGAGCACGGGATAGATACTCCAAGAATAGATTCAAGTGTTGTTCTGACTTCGTGCCAAAAGGTGGCAATGTTCGGACACTCACAAAACATATGGAGATCTGAGGCTGCTGGTAAAGAGCATTTACAGCAGCACTTCCCGGATTGAAATTTCGACAGCCGTTTAGGAGAGTAATACGCTCTGTGAAGTGTGAAGAAATGGTTGCGCCTCAGCCATGCTGGCTTAGTGATTTTATAGAGGAGGGTAAAAGATTCCTCCCAGATGACCTCCATATATGGTTCTCCCTCCGCACCCCAAAGTTTTTCTGGGAGGTTGAAGTCTCGCTCTCCATCCTCTATGATGTGCCAGTAGAAAAGTGCAACTTCCTTTTTTCCCGCCGGTCTTTCAACTAGGATATTTTCTAAAGGACTCTCCTCTCCCATCATTCCTTTCTTCTTAATTTGAGTCTGAATCCAACTTCCTATTTGTAGGTATACTATCCAAGAGAGTGATGATGTTACCTTAGGCTTGAAGATATCCCAGTCAATGATTGATCTTTCCACCAGCAGATCGCCCCACTTTGTGATACCTGCGTCTAGTAGGACTCTTTTGGCTGTGTCAGCTTCTTGTGATGCTAGTCCAGGTAAGTCCCAGATCGGGGCATGTTCAGAAAAGTATCCTATCCCGGCCTTAGATTTTATTTGAGACCATTCTTTTAAACTACTCAATAATGTCTTTAATCTAATTTTTTTTAAAAACTTCTGGTGGCCGAACTTGAAGAGAAAGCCGTTCACTGGAAGGTCCGAATCCAATAGCATTGCCTTGTACATAAGCCCATTTGCATTTTCCCAGGGGATCTTAAGTAACATCCTGGAATGGGACAGATGAAATGCCCATGCGTAATATTCCAGGTCTGGCAATGCAAGCCCCCCTTTTTCTCTTCTCCTTCTCAATTTTTTCCAAGCTAATCTGCTGGATTTATATCCCCAAATAAATAAATTAATATTTTGCTGACATTTTGCAAGCTGTTTGGTATCAAAAACTAGCGGGATGGAATTAAAGATAAAAGTAAATTTCGGGAGAATACTCATTTTTATCAGGCTGGTTCTCCCGTAGATGGTAAGCGGGAGGAAAGACCAGGCTTTCATCAAAATTTGGGATTCTCGGGAGATACGGGCTAAGTTGTTTTGAGCCAAGTGCTCTAGATCTTTAGTTATTGTAATTCCCAGGTACCTCATTGAGGATTTTACCGGGATTTGAAGATTTTGAATATTCCAAACCATAATTTCCGTTTTCCCTGCATTAATTTCGTATCCCGAGAATTTCCCGAAATTCTCAGCTTTTTTTATGATTATGGGGAATGCCAACGCAGGATCGATTGTATAAATGAGTATATCATCGGCATAGAGGCCGATCTTCTTTTCCCAGCCCAAAAAAAGTAAAATGTGGAATGTTGGTATCCTCCCTAATAGACTGTGCAAACGGTTCTACATACAAATTAAAGAGAAGGGGGGATAAGGGGCAACCTTGCCTTGTTCCTCTGCTAATTTTAAAAGGAGTTGTTCGTGTGCCATTTATTAGTAGGGATGCTCTAGGGTTATTATATAGTAAGCCTATGGCCCTACAAAATTTGGGTCCCAGATGGAATTTATTCATTATTAAATTTAAGTATGCCCAATTTACCCTGTCGAACGCTTTTGTGGTGTCAAGGGTCATGATGGCCAGGGATAGACCGAAAGTTGAGGCGATGTCCGTGGCTCCCACCAAATCGTAAGTTAAGTCGGCCAGTTGCCGGCCTCTGATAAACCCCTTTTGGTCAGGGTGAATGATCGACCCAATCTCGCTTCCCAATCTCGCAGCCAAAATTGAGGTAAAAATCTTGTAATCATTATTGAGAAGCGAGATTGGGCGATATGATCCACATTCGGCTGGGTCCTTGCCTGATTTTAATATTAAAGCTATATTGGCTTCTCCCCAGGAACTTGGTGGTGCCTGCCCTCTAATCATTATGTCATTAAAAAGGTTCGTAAGGACTGGGGTAAGAGTAGAATTAAGTACCCTATATAATTCTCCTGGAAGACCGTCTGGTCCCGCGGCTTTGCCCTGTGATAATTGCTTGATGGTGTTAGAGACTTCTAATTCCGTTATATCTTTATCTATATTTTCAGTTTGGGAACTTTCCAGTTCCGGGAGAATTATATTATTCAACCATTCGTTCCTTTCATCTAGATTAACATTAAGTTCCTCTGTGTATATATTCTGGAAGAACTCACTAAAGGCTTCCCCTATGGCCATGTCTGTTGACCTACTATTGGCTTCTCCAGCGACCCTCACTTCTTTAATGACATTTCTAGACTGGTCAGCTTTAATTTTCCAGGCCAACAATTTTCCTGCAGATTCGCCATATTCGAAGTGGGCAAGTTTGCTTGCCTGCCATCTTTTATTTATCCTCTCCTGCAGTAGTGTGTCTAGCTTGGCTTTTAATTCTGTTTTCTCCTCTTGATTGTCTGAGGGGAGCTGATCTGATGATTCTAGATGAATCAATTCTTGCTCTATATGTCGAATTGCCTCTTCATATTTCTTTCTCCTGTATGAGGCCCTCCCTGTAATGCAGCCCCTAATGAAGGCCTTCTAAGCCTCCCATACAATGACCAAAGAGGTAGAGCCTAAATTTTGCTCTAAAAAAGAGGCAGTTTCCTGCGTCAGATAGTCTTTCTCCTCTTTCTCCAGTAGAATTGTTCGGTCAAAAGACCAAGATGGGTGAATGGATTTCTGCTCTAATTTTACAGAGAAGAAAATAGCAGAATGATCTGACAGATGTAGAGGCAGGTATGTTATGCTTTTAACCTGATCTTTAATGGAGAGACTGAATAGAGCATAGTCAATTCGTGATTTATGCCTGTATTTGTAGTTGTGGTAGGAAACTCCCATGGCATTACCAGCCCTTTGTCTCCATAGATCTATTAGGCCAAGATTCGACATACATCTAAGCAGTGTATCCCTCATATTACTATGGGCAACAGCTCTAGAAGTAGGAGATTTGTCTAGTTTTGGATCTAGGACAAGATTGAAATCTCCAACCCATATTATGGGATCGGAACAGGTAATCAGATGATTCTGCAGGATGTTTAAGTAAGAAGGGTCATCCTGGTTAGGTCCATAGTAGCTGATAATAGTAACATCCTTCGAGTGTAATTGAGCATTGACTATCAACCATCTGCTGCTCGCATCTGTTTTCCAACTCGTGATCTGAGCCCTTGCTGCTTTTTTAAAAATGATGGCAGTGCCACGAATACTAGTGTTATGGTCCGTAGTTATAAATTTATCAACCCATTTGAGCTTTTTAAGTGTATCTGTAATCTCCTGTTTATTCAAATGTGTTTCCTGGATCTCAATGATCTGCGCGGGTGAATCTCGTAGGTATTGTAAGATTCTATTTCTCCTAGCCCTAACACGCGGACCATTTACGTTCCAGGATAGGAATTTAGTATCTGACATTGATATTTAACAGAGTTACCCAACCCTCACCTCTGATACTTTTTTTGCAAAAATGCCTGTTATTAGCTATATCTTTTTCTATTTTGGCCAGACAGCCGCTTTGAGACACTGTTGGATCCATATTCTTCATGTTTTTAGAATTCGGTTTATGAGGACTTTTAAATTTTGCCTTTCCCTTCCCACCCCTCCCTCCCCTGGAAAACCCCCCCCAACTTACTCTGGCATGATGTATTGCCAGCTTGTCGTCTCTGACGTGTTCCTGCTCCATGCCCTAATATCTATCTTATTGGTCGTTATGCTTAAGATATAAGCAGTGGTGGTTCATAAAGCCTTATTTTAAGTCCCTTATCTAGTAGTTATTTTATAACATATTGTTACTATTGAAGATACTCAGGTGGCCAAGGACGGATTTAGGCATTAGTGTGGGAATTGAGAGTAGGCTCCATTGTGGCCTAGTACATCAGACTTTTGAGAATAAGTATGCTGGGGGTTTAAAATCTATAGTGAGATTCCCAAGTTGATAAGCATTTGTTTATTTATCACCCACTACTATTTAGTTTTCCTATGTTTTGATAGCGAAGTTGTGTATCCTCACCCAAGTGGTCATAGTTTTGTGTTTATCCTCCTTACTTTACTTCCCCTTTTTTTTTCTCTTTTTTTTTCTTTTCTTTCCCTTTATTCTTTTCCCTTTACACCCCTTTCTTTTCTCTTTTCCATTTTCCCTTTCCTTTTTCTAACCTCTGTTATTTATATTCCTGCATTATCTCCCTCCTTTTTTTTTTTTACCATTATCTTTCCCTTTTTTATTTTTTTATTTTTTTTTCCTTTATAAGTTTTGTTCTTTTTCTTGTTTTTATTTTCTCGCCTTTTTTTTCCCTTTCCTTTTCCCTTTTTTTCCTTTCTTTTTTTTTCCTCCTTCCCTCACTTTCCCCCTTTTTTTTTCCTTTCCTTCCTTGACTCATTTTACAGGTTGCTCTTTTATTTTTTATCATTTTTATTTTTTACAGAAATTTTCACACGTGATCCGGAGGGTTTGCGTGTTCACTGATAGTGGCAAGTAGCTCCTCAGCTTCAAAGGGAGACTTGACATTGTACATTTTATTATTGTACATTACCCTTAGAAAGGCAGGAAATCTCATTTGAACAGTAGCTCCTAGGCTTCTGAACTTTTCCATCCGTTGACCTAGTTCCCACTGCCTATCCATTGTAGTTTTGGACAGGTCCGATCTCACTTCAAAGGAGAAATCTAAGGCTTTCGAAGTCTTAGCTTTCAAGGCTGAGGTCAAAATCTTCTCTTTTAGAGAATATGTTAAGAAATTCACCAGGATCTTCCTTGGTTTATCTCTGCCCGGTTTAAGGCGGAACGGATCCCGGTGTACCCTCTGGATATCTGTTTCTATCTCGGACAAGGGTTCGTCCAGATTTAGAGAGTCTTTTAATATGGTTGTGACAAAGTTCTTTAAGTCTCCTCCTTCTTTTCCCTCCGGTATTTTTAGGAGCCTCAGATTATTTCTTCTAGAGAAATTTTCAAGGGACTCAACCCTGTCTTTGACTGTATCACCTTCCCTACGTAATGTTTGAATCTTCCCCTCAGCAGACTCCAGTTTTGCCTTGAGTTCTTCAACAAAAGTCTCTAGGCCTCCGGTTCTTAGTGAGAGACCATCTACCTTAGTCTCTAGATTTTCGCACATTGTGCGGATCTCTGATTGAGTTAGTCTGGACTCCTCAAAACATCTCTTTGACTCCTCAAATCCATTTCTAATCTCCTCCCTCATACTGAGAAGTATGGCTTGGATGGTATCGTCGCTGCCATTATCTTCGCAACCCCCACTGCATTGATCCAAGTCTTTTGTCTTACTTCCCGCTCCTGCGGTGGGGGCTTGTTGATCCGGAGGAGAAGATGCATCAGCAACTCGTTCTACTGGGTCCCCCATCTCTATACCCCTAGCTAACTCTCCTACCCCTTCTACTTTCCCTTCCTTATCTCCCAGATTACCGAGTATAGCTGTAGGAGGTGTAGAAGTAGTTGTACTTGTAGTAGTTGTAGGTCCAGTCTCTTCGACTGGTGTAAGTACAGTTTGTGTACAAGGAGATTTTTGGGCCTCTTGATTTATGTTTAAGACCTGGGGGAGGACCTTAAAATAAGACTTCAGTGAGGGTGTGATTCAGGAGATCTTTCTAGCTTTTGTTTTGGAACCCCCTTTACTCAGACTAGCTTTATGTGGCAGCTCCTTCGGAGCGGTATACCGCAACTGATGTTCCTTACCCCTTTTCGATATCCTTAAAACAGGGGGTTGAAATGTATCAGTTGCAGCCTCATGCTCAAATTCGGCCTCTAACTCTGTGAGGGGCTGCCCCCCTGGGCTTCTTTCGGCTCCTTGCGCTTGGCCTTTATCACTAGGACCTGTAGGGGCAACTAATTCTTTATCTTTATTGCTGCCTTTTCCTTTCCCCTTAGCCTTCCGCTTTCCCAGGGTTCTAGCGGTAGTTGTATATGAGGTCTCACTCGATACCTGACTAGAGGTTTGTGATTGTGCGTTAAATCTAAAGACTTTAGGTGTGGGGTCTAAATTTTGCAAGGAGTGACAGCCCTGTATGCCTTGTATGTCAATGGGGTCCTGGCTATCAATAGGCTGTACTTCACCTCTCAAAGCAGGCAACGCCCTCCCCCTCTTCTGGTCCCCCTTACCGCACCAAATAGTTGTTGCCACTTTTTTTGCAGATATGCTGTATACTGCTGCCCTTCT
Source organism: Lissotriton vulgaris (assembly GCF_964263255.1). Taxonomy (NCBI): domain Eukaryota; kingdom Metazoa; phylum Chordata; class Amphibia; order Caudata; family Salamandridae; genus Lissotriton; species Lissotriton vulgaris. Next base: position 1,296,026,304 of record NC_141695.1, on the reverse strand, counting down.
GCTTCTTTGGAGCTCCACGGCTGCGTCGCCCCAACGGTAGGGTGCGAGGAGAAAAATCTGCCCCCAGGACATTGGCAGCTCTATCCACCTTTATTTTGATGCAACACTGGTACCGTTCTGTAGCTTCCAAAAAAAACCGTCTAGCTTTCAGTCTCTTCCTAGGCACAGCACAGGACAGCCTAGTGTTTGAATCAGTACATTCGCAGCTCCGTGTATACAAGCCAGCCTGACCCGAGCCTGAGCTCCACTCGTCTCACCCGTCAGGCAGGGTCGCAATGTCTGCAAAATAGCAGTGACGCTGGCCGCCACTCCGCTCTGCGAGCCTCAAGAGAGATCCGTGTATACAAGCCAGCCTGACCCCCAGCCTGAGCCCGCTCCACTCGTCTCACCCATCAGGAAGGGTCCCAATGCCTGCAAAATATCAGTGACGCTGATCGCCACTCCGCTCTGCAAGCCTCGAGAGAGCTCGGTGTCCCAAAGTTCCACTATTCGGTAGACGCCGCTTCTCAGAGCGGCTCAGCTGACCGTGGCACGCCGTGGGCTCTCTCCCCCTCCTGCGCCTGAGCCTGCTCATCTTTTCGACACACGCCGACTCTCAGAACGGCACCGCGGCTCAGCTGGCCGCAGCACGCCGCGGGCTCCCGGAGCTCCGCCTACCTTCTCGCTCTCACTCCCCCTCAGCTTACGGCACCTGCTTTAAGCCGCCGCTATGAGCTCGAAGTTTCTTGCGATTTTGTCGTCAGCTTGCTTGCCGTCTCACCGCTCTTCACCGCTTCACGATCCACGGAGACCAATACAGCTACTTCGCATGCCGGGGCATATCACCAGGAGCTTCGTCAAGGATGAGCGCACCGCCCTAGGTAGCGGCCGCCATGTTTTCCCCAATCTGACCTGTGTTTTTTAAATGTTAATCAAAAAACGATGTTTGGTGCAAATCAATGGTATTTATATTTGGCTGTTATTTATGATTGCTTTGTGGCACCGGTGCGTCTCTTTTAACATGGGATGAAAGTGACGCACTGGTGGCACAAGGCTTTCTTTGTTCTTGGTTTGTCTTCTGCTTTTTGATAATGCTTGATATCAACATTTGCAAGGTAGAGTATTTGTATTTTGGGAAACAGTGATGTTTCAAAAGTGAAATTCTGTGCTTGTACATAGGTTCTGCCCTGTGTTTTTGAAATGTTAATCAAAAAACGATTTTTGGTGCAAATCAATGGTATTTATATTTGGGTCTTATTTATGATTGCTTTGTGGCACCGGTGCGTCTCTTTTAACATGGGATGAAAGTGACGCACTGGTGGCACAAGGCTTTCTTTGTTCTTGGTTTGTGTTCTGCTTTTTGATAATGCTTGATATCAACCTTTGCAAGGTAGAGGATTTGTATTTTGGGAAACAGTGATGTTTCAAAAGTGAAATTCTGTGCTTGTACATAGGTTCTGCCCTGTGTTTTTTAAATGTTAATCAAAAAACGATTTTGGGGGCAAATCAATGGAATTTATATTTGGCTGTTATTTATGATTGCCTTGTGGCGCCAGTATGTCACTTTTAACATGGGAAGAAAGTGACGCACTGGTGGCGCAAGGCTTTCATAAATAAGGCCCTGAGTTTCTTTGTTCTTGGTTTGTGTTCTGCTTTTTGATAATGCATGATATCAACATTTGCAAGGTAGAGGATTTGTATTTTGGGAATTAGTGATGTTTCAAAAGTGAAATTCTGTGCTTGTACATAGGTTCTGCCCTGTGTTTTTTAAATGTTAATCAAAAAACGATTTTTGGTGCAAATCAATGGTATTTATTTTTGGGTCTTATTTATGATTCCTTTGTGGCACCGGTGCGTCTCTTTTAACATGGGATGAAAGTGACACACTGGTGGCGCAAGGCTTTCATAAATAAGGCCCTGAGTTTCTTTGTTCTTGGTTTGTGTTCTGCTTTTTGATAATGCTTGATATCAACATTTGCAAGGTAGAGGATTTGTATTTTGGGAAACAGTGATGTTTCAAAAGTGAAATTCTGTGCTTGTACATAGGTTCTGCCCTGTGTTTTTTAAATGTTAATAAAAAAACTATTTTTGGTGCAAATCAATGGTATTTATATTTGGGTCTTATTTATGATTCCTTTGTGGCACCGGTGCGTCTCTTTTAACATGGGATGAAAGTGACGCACTTGTGGCACAAGTTTTTCTTAAATAAGGCCCTGAGTTTCTTTGTTCTTGGTTTGTGTCCTGCTTTTTGATAATGCTTGATATCAACATTTGCAAGGTAGAGGATTTGTATTTTGGGAAACAGTGATGTTTCAAAAGTGAAATTCTGTGCTTGTACATAGGTTCTGCCCTGTGTTTTTTAAATGTTAATCAAAAAACGATTTTTGGTGCAAATCAATGGTATTTATATTTGGGTCTTATTTATGATTGCTTTGTGGCACTGGTGCGTCTCTTTAAACATGGGATGAAAGTGATGCACTGGTGGCACACGTTTTTCATAAATAAGGCCCTGAGTTTCTTTGTTCTTGGTTTCTGTTCTGCTTTTTGATAATGCTTGATATCAACATTTGCAGGGTAGAGGATTTGTATTTTGGGAAACAGTGATGTTTCAAAAGTGAAATTCTGTGCTTGTACATAGGTTCTGCCCTGTATTTATTAAATGTTAATCAAAAAACGATTTTTGGTGCAAATCAATGGTATTTATATTTGGGTCTTATTTATGATTGCTTTGTGGCACTGGTGCGTCTCTTTAAACATGGGATGAAAGTGACGCACTGGTGGCACACGTTTTTCATAAATAAGGCCCTGAGTTTCTTTGTTCTTGGTTTCTGTTCTGCTTTTTGATAATGCTTGATATCAACATTTGCAGGGTAGAGGATTTGTATTTTGGGAAACAGTGATGTTTCAAAAGTGAAATTCTGTGCTTGTACATAGGTTCTGCCCTGTGTTTATTAAATGTTAATCAAAAAACGATTTTTGGTGCAAATCAATGGTATTTATATTTGGGTCTTATTTATGATTGCTTTGTGGCACTGGTGCCTCTCTTTTAACATGGGATGAAAGTGACGCACTGGTGGCACAAGGCTTTCATAAATAAGGCTTTGAGTTTCTTTGTTTTTGGTTTGTGTTCTGCTTTTTGATAATGCTTGATATCAACATTTGCAAGGTAGAGGATTTGTATTTTGGGAAACAGTGATGTTTCAAAAGTGAAATTCTGTGCTTGTACATAGGTTCTGCCCTGTGCTTTTTAAATGTTAATCAAAAACGATTTTTGGTGCAAATCAATGGTATTTATATTTGGGTCTTATTTATGATTGCTTTGTGGCACCGATGCGTCTCTTTTAACATGGGATGAAAGTGACGCACTGGTGGCACAAGGCTTTCATAAATAAGGCCCTGAGTTTCTTTGTTCTTGGTTTGTGTTCTGCTTTTTGATAATGCTTGATATCAACATTTGCAAGGTAGAGGATTTGTATTTTGGGAAACAGTGATGTTTCAAAAGTGAAATTCTGTGCTTGTACATAGGTTCTGCCCTGTGTTTTTTAAATGTTAATCAAAAAACGATTTTTGGTGCAAATCAATGGTATTTATATTTGGGTCTTATTTATGATTCCTTTGTGGCACCGGTGCGCCTCTTTTAACATGGGATGAAAGTGACACACTGGTGGCGCAAGGCTTTCATAAATAAGGCCCTGAGTTTCTTTGTTCTTGGTTTGTGTTCTGCTTTTTGATAATGCTTGATATCAACATTTGCAAGGTAGAGGATTTGTATTTTGGGAAACAGTGATGTTTCAAAAGTGAAATTCTGTGCTTGTACATAGGTTCTGCCCTGTGTTTTTTAAATGTTAATCAAAAAACGATTTTTGGTGCAAATCAATGGTATTTATATTTGGGTCTTATTTATGATTCCTTTGTGGCACCGGTGCGTCTCTTTTAACATGGGATGAAAGTGACGCACTTGTGGCACAAGTTTTTCTTAAATAAGGCCCTGAGTTTCTTTGTTCTTGGTTTGTGTTCTGCTTTTTGATAATGCTTGATATCAACATTTGCAAGGTAGAGGATTTGTATTTTGGGAAACAGTGATGTTTCAAAAGTGAAATTCTGTGCTTGTACATAGGTTCTGCCCTGTGTTTTTTAAATGTTAATCAAAAAACGATTTTTGGTGCAAATCAATGGTATTTATATTTGGGTCTTATTTATGATTGCTTTGTGGCACTGGTGCGTCTCTTTTAACATGGGATGAAAGTGACGCACTGGTGGCACACGTTTTTCATAAATAAGGCCCTGAGTTTCTTTGTTCTTGGTTTCTGTTCTGCTTTTTGATAATGCTTGATATCAACATTTGCAAGGTTGAGGATTTGTATTTTGGGAAACAGTGATGTTTCAAAAGTGAAATTCTGTGCTTGTACATAGGTTCTGCCCTGTGTTTTTTAAATGTTAATCAAAAAACGATTTTTGGTGCAAATCAATGGTATTTATATTTGGGTCTTATTTATGATTGCTTTGTGGCACTGGTGCGTCTCTTTTAACATGGGATGAAAGTGACACACTTGTGGCACAAGGCTTTCATAAATAAGGCTCTGAGTTTCTTTGTTTTTGGTTTGTGTTCTGCTTTTTGATAATGCTTGATGTCAACATTTGCAAGGTAGAGGATTTGTATTTTGGGAAACAGTGATGTTTCAAAAGTGAAATTCTGTGCTTGTATATAGGTTCTGCCCTGTGCTTTTTAAATGTTAATCAAAAACGATTTTTGGTGCAAATCAATGGTATTTATATTTGGGTCTTATTTATGATTGCTTTGTGGCACCGATGCGTCTCTTTTAACATGGGATGAAAGTGACGCACTGGTGGCACAAGGCTTTCATAAATAAGGCCCTGAGTTTCTTTGTTCTTGGTTTGTGTTCTGCTTTTTGATAATGCTTGATATCAACATTTGCAAGGTAGAGGATTTGTATTTTGGGAAACAGTGATGTTTCAAAAGTGAAATTCTGTGCTTGTACATAGGTTCTGCCCTGTGTTTTTTAAAAATGTTAATCAAAAAATGATTTTTGGTGCAAATCAATGGTATTTATATTTGGGTCTTATTTATGATTGCTTTGTGGCACCGGTGCGTCTCTTTTAACATGGGATGAAAGTGACGCACTGGTGGCACAAGGCTTTCATAAATAAGGCCCTGAGTTTCTTTGTTCTTGGTTTGTGTTCTGCTTTTTGATAATGCTTGATATCAACATTTGCAAGGTAGAGGATTTGTATTTTGGGAAACAGTGATGTTTCAAAAGTGAAATTCTGTGCTTGTACATAGGTTCTGCCCTGTGTTTTTTAAATGTTAATCAAAAAACGATTTTGGGTGCAAATCAATGGTATTTATATTTGGGTCTTATTTATGATTGCTTTGTGGCACCGGTGCGTCTCTTTTAACATGGGAAGAAAGTGATGCACTGGTGGCGCAAGGCTTTCATAAATAAGGCCCTGAGTTGCTGTTGTATAAACTTAAATATGTTGCAATTTATTGTTTATATCGTTTGCTTTTTGTCATTACTTTGTTGTTTGTTAATAGTGGTCTTTAATGTGTTTTTTTTTCAGAACAACAGATTCAAAACAACTTTTTAAAAGCAAGCAAAAATGCCTTCAAGGCAAAGAAGTATCAAAAATACCATACGTAAAAGGAGAACATCAGCAACAGAATTTATGGAATCCTCTACAACAACTACTTCAAAAAACACCAGAAAAGCTCCTGGTAAGACAATTAAGTCTTTTCTTCGCAACATATGTCGTACAAAAAGAAATGATATTGGTAATGTGAATATTCAGAAGGAGACAGCAAATCTAAAAAGGAAGGAGAGGCCTACAAAAAATGTCTCGATTGGAGTAGGAGAGAAGAGAATGGATAGCAATAGAAGGGTAAATCAATTTTGGGACATTCGTAGGCGAATGTTTCGTAATAGGGTAGTTTTAAATTTGCTAAAAAATGATAAGAAAGGTAAACAGAGGACTGCTTTTTATAAGAAAAAGAAAAGTGTAGAGAAGATTGTTGATCAGGCTTTTGAAGTTAAGAAAAAATTATTTATTTTAGTAATCAATAGAATTAGGATACTTAATAAGGCAATTGATGTTTTCAAATCGAACAGTAGATGGAAAAGAATTATTAATAGGACTAATTTTTGTGAAGTATTTTCTGGCGAATGGATGCATAGTTCAAGTTCTGAGCCATTTTTCAATGAGGAGAGTTACTTTCAGGAAAATGATTTGGTGCATGCAGTTGCACCAGTGGTCGAGCATATGAGGTGAAAGATGGTTGTGTGATGGAAAAAGAGAAACTTGTGTCTAGAGATGCAGAAGAGGTGTTAAGTGATGAAGTTTTAGGGAGACGTACTAAGGATCCAGTGTACACATGGAAGTGCAGTAGTATTTGTAGTGTGCGACAGGATTCGATTGATTTGCTTCGAAATTTCTTACGTACATATAGTAAGAAAAGTCTAAAACAAAAAATGAAGATCTTACAAGACTTAGATCCTTGCAGAGTGAGAGAAAGCACAGGTTTGCATGGGCATTCACTGGCTTGTCTTTCTCGAAAAGTATGTCAGAGTGTTTTTCATCATTTTAGGATGTTAGCAGTGCATCATAATAAGGTGAGGAAATTAGTGAGAAGGTTGTATTATGCAAAAAGTCCAGCACTTAAGCTTAAACAATTAAACAGTGCTCTTTTGCATGGATCTGAAGTGGATGTGAAGGCTATTTGTGAAGAAATCGAGTTTTGTTATTTTGGGAATAAAGAGGACAGTGTAGAAATGGATATAGTAATGGATGGTAATGTGGAAGACAATGGACAGATTTCAAGTACAGAAAAGTTTGACGAGGAAATTACCAAGTTTAAGGTGAAATCAAGTGAAAGGCCTAATTTAACTTGTGTGTGTTGTCGACGGACTCATTATAAGATTCAGACTAGGTTAGTTGATTTATATGCAAAATGTGAATTGGAAAATAATAGTGAATGGAAGGATTTTGTAAGTTATTTGTTGGTGGAGAATTCTTTTGATTTGAGTTTTGATCAGTGTATTTGTAATTATTGTTTGAAAAAATTAAATGAAAATAGAATGCCTGCTAGAGCAGTTCATAATAATCTTCAGTTGATAGATATTCCTTCTGAATTGATGGATTTAAATACTTATGAATCAATTTTGATTCAATGTGTCCATCCTTTTCAAGCTATTGTTCGCATGGAGCCTAAGATAGGGAAATTACCTCCTACAGATTTACAAAGAGGATTAAAGGGAAGAGTTGTTTATTTGCCTCTAGATGTCAAGAAAAATATTGATACAATTGGTGTAGAAAGAGTAGAAGAGGATCCTCTAGTTATTCTAGTTAATGGGGTTCCGACAAAGAGTAAGAAAATCTGGCAAGATTTAGTGGATGTTAGGAAAGTCAAAAAGGTAACGTTGTATTTGGTCAAAAACAATGAGTGAAACAGCTACAGAAGAAGACAGTGATTGTTCAGTTAGCCAAATTGAAAAAGTTGATGTGTCTAGAAGTGAAGAAATATATGAACATTATACTGTTCATCCTTTGCATTCCAAAGAAGTAATGGGGAATGCAATTGACTTGTTTCAAATGAAAGCAGCAAAAGGAAGTCCCATTAGTGTATGGGAAGAAAGTTTGGAAGCTCGTTGTTTTTCCACAGTTATTTCCAACAGGTCGAGGTGGACGATATGACGATCGACCAGTTCAAATTCCTGCAGCTGAATACCGGACTTTAAGATTATATGCTGAAGATTCAAGGTTTCGGCAATGCATTCCGTATTTGTTTCATCTACTGTATGAAAGTGATTTGTCTGGTCTTTCTTATGCAGTTAATCATATATAGAAAAGTGGAGCTCATCTTCAAAATGTTTCTGCAAGGGACTTTATGGAGAAAGTCAATCTGCAAGATAGTATTTTGGAATCTCAGCTAATCAATCTCATGGCATGTCAGCGTGGAACCAATGAGTATTGGTTCCGTTGTCATGAGGAATTGAAATGTATGCTAAGAAACTTAGGAACTCCTACATGGCTCCTCACTCTTAGCTGTGCTGAGTATGCATGGGACGACTTACTTCAATTTCTACGAGAGGCAAATGGAAACATACAAAATATAGAATTGAAAACACCTGGAGAACTGTGTTCTTTGGATCCAGTGAATGTTTGCAGATATTTTAATCATAGATTTGAAGCTATGATGTCTTTTATTACCAACAAAACAAATCCTCCCCTTGGAGAGGTTTTGGATTTCTTTTGGAGGAAGGAATATCAAGCGAGAGGTGCTCCTCATATACATATGTTGTTATGGATTAAAGATGCACCCAAATTTGGATCAGATTCGGATGAAACAGTAATGAGTTTCATTGAAGAGTATTCAACATGTGCTGTTCCAAAAACTACTGAAGAAAACAGTTTAAGGCAACAAGTTTTACGTTTTCAATCTCATCGTTGTGGAAAGTACTGTCGTCGAAAATTTAAAAACAAGGAAAAGTACTACACGAAATGTCGTTTTGCGTTTCCACGATCAGTGATTTCTAAGGGAAGAGTAAATAATTTGATGTCATCTCTACGACATACTGTGACGAGGAAATCTCCCAAAAATACATACAATTTAAAAAGAAACGAAGAGTCCAAGTACATCAACGATTACAACCCAGTGATTTTGTCCATGTGGAATGCTAACATGGATATTCAGTTCGTTGCTGAAAACTCTATTGCTGTGGCTCGATATGTGACATCTTACATCACAAAAAAAGAAAAGACAGAACTGAAGGAAATGTGGGAGGACATTTCACATGAAAAGAGTCTAAGCAAGAAATTATACAGTTTTAGTCTGAAGATGTTGTCGCATCGAGAAATTGGAGCATATGAATGTTCTGATCGGTTATCATCAGCAAGTCTCTATGCCAAATCAAGAACAATCATTTGGGTGAGTCTAGGTCTTGCTGCAACACGAAACCGAGTTTTGAAATCTGTACAAGAAATTGAATATTTGGCGGAGAAAGAACCAAACAGTACATATATTTTGAAGACAAATATGTTGGATACATACTATCCAAATAGAAGTACTCACCTTGAGAACACTTGTTTGTATGAAGTTCTGCAAAACTACAGTTATAAGAGGAACATCACAGAAGATATCAATAATGGAAAATATGCAGTCATTGGCTATGAAGGATGTCTAGTGAAGCAGAAAAAAGGCCATTTGATTAATCATCGAAAATTGAGTTGCGAAGCTCCAGACAAAAGAGAATTTTACTATTTAGCTCTTTTGCAACTCTTTAAGCCATGGCGTACAGAAGAGGGATTACTTGGAGATTTTCTCTGTTATGAAGACTCTTTTAATGCAACTAAGGATACCATAGAATGTCCTATTTTTCTAAATTATCTGCAAATGTTGAACGAAGAAATAGAGCAAGAAACCACAATTGCTGAAGAGATTGCTAGAGATAGTTCTCAAGACAGTCAGAGTTCTACTTCATTGAGTCAGGATCCACTAGGAGGACCTATTATTCAAAATGAAGCTGCAACTGCCATGGATGAGGTGGAAAGAGCTATGGAACAAGCTCAAGAGGATGGAGTTAACTTAGAAGATTTGGTAAAGCAACTAAACGTTGAGCAGAAAAAGATTTATGATGAAGTCACAGAGCAGATTGAACATGGATTCAGACATGAGAAAAAAGAGTGCTCATGTACATCATTTGAGCCTGTCCGACTGTACGTAAGTGGAGAAGCGGGGACAGGAAAAAGTTTTCTGATTAAAGCCATTGCAAGTTATCTGCAGAAAAGGACTGATTCACCGCTGTCTTGTGTTGTAACTGCTCCGACTGGACTGGCAGCACATAACATTAAAGGGATTACTCTACATCGTTTACTGATGCTGCCAGTTGAGCATGATAATAAATTGCATTACAACAAGTTATCTGGAGATGCGTGTTCTGAAGTTTCAAGAGTCTTGAAGAAAATGAAACTTCTTATCATTGATGAAGTAAGCATGGTCTCAAATCTAATGCTTGCTTTTGTGAATTTGAGACTGCAAGATATTCTTAGAACAGAGTATGATGTGTTATTTGGAGGAAAACACATTATTGTTTTTGGAGATCTATTGCAGTTGACTCCAGTAAAAGGACAACCAGTGTTTAAAATGCTCACGCATGAAGATACCAGGAAGTCCCTTGGAAGCATTGGAAACGTTAATATATGGTTAAATTTTAAATATGCTGAACTGCTTCAAAATATGCGACAGGCAAAGGATGAAGATTATAAAAATATTCTACAAGATGTAAGAATTGGAAAACTAAGTGAGCTTGGGAAAGAAGCTTTACATGCTCGATTAATTTCAAATTTGTATCCAAATGAAAACATTCTTCCAGAGAATATTTTTTAAAAAATTACCGAGAAGAAATCTGGGATATGTTTGATGCCAACTCTGCAAGAATGTTCCATCTTCAACAACAAAATGTTAGAGTTAGAAAATGAAGAGATTGTGAAACTGGAAGCAATAGATAAAATAGAGCATATGGGTGCAACAATTGTTTTGTCTGAAAATTTGAAAACCAAATTGGATTCATTAGAGAAAAGTATATCTAAAACAGCTGGTTTTGAAAAGACTCTGAATGTGTGTTTAAATTGTCGTATCATTTTGAGAAGGAATTTAAATGTTGAAAGAGGTCTGGTAAATGGAGCAATGGGTTATGTTGTTGATTTTGTGAATTATAGTAATAGAGATGGAATTGAATTTTTAAAAATAAAATTTGATGGTATTGAGCAAGTACAACAAATCAGTCGTTGTTCTGCTAGATTTTTACTTGTAAAAGACTTATATGTTCGCCGGAAACAGTTTCCTGTTTGTTTGGCATATGCAGTAACAATTCATAAATCTCAAGGTTTAAGTGTAGATAATGCTTTAGTGAACATTGGAAGATCTGTGTTTAAAGAGGGTATGGCATATGTGGCATTATCCCGAGTCAGACCTTTATCAGGATTGTACTTGATTGCGTGTGATGAGACAAAGATTTGTGCAGATCTAGATTGTGTTAAAGAATACAATAGGTTAAGAAGAGAGTATGCTCCACATTTGCCTCAATATCCTCTGTTTGAAAAACGTGTGGTAGGCCGAAAAAGAAGAAATGAGGATATTGCAGTGAGGTAGTAGCAAAAAGACAAAAAGTAGATGAAACTGTAATTCAAAACAGAAAGAAAAAGGATTGTGATGAAAATGTTGTTGGATTTCAGTTTGAAAATAGTTCTGGTGTCAACTGCTATGCTAATGTAGTGGTTAATGTTGTTTTTTTTCTTCAAACTTTACAAGAACAGATTGTTGAAAATCGGGATAAAAGATTGTGTTGTTTATTGAATTCTGTGTTTGAGAAATGTAGCAGTGATAGAGCAAAAATAGAAAGTGTAACAGAAATTCGAAATATTTTAGATATGTGTTCTGGTCAAGATAAATTTTCACAGAACATTCAGCAGGATTGTCAGGAATTTTTAATGTATATGTTTGGTGTTTTGGAAGATGAAGGTGTAGATGTAGATAATCTTTTCAGCCTTTCTTATCAATGGCAGCATGACTGCCACAATTATAGTTTATCAAGTAATACTAGAATAGACACTGAAAGATTTATATATTTGACTTTACCTGACTGTAAATCAGTGTCATTTAAAAATCTAGTTAAAGCAGCAGATCATAATATGGTGTGTACCCAATGTAACTGTCCAATGCTATCCACATTATTTATACAAAGTTATGGTCAGTATATCATTTTAGTTTTCCAACGATGTAGACCTGATAGAACTAAAATGTCAACTTGTATCAAAAATGTTGTGGCTTCTCAGTTATCAATTTCAGGAAGAACCTTTACAACTGAAGCTATTATTTATCATGACGGTCCTTCGACAACTTCAGGACATTATACATGCTACTTAAAATGTGAAAAAGGTTGGAGTTACTGCAATGATTCTCATTTGACTCATAAACAACGTTTGCCTTATGACTCTAAAAATTCTTACCTAGTGTTTTTAAAACCAAAGTTTTAGTAAAGGGAATTGGCCTTTGAAGACGGGAATAGATAATAAAAGTTAGTTAGTTAGTTAGTTAATCTAATGTTTTAAATTATTTATCTCATATAGGTACTGTAAGTGGATCTCAAAGTAAAAAATACTCATATATCAGACACAATTTGGCCGTAAGGAAAGTGTAAGGTATGATGTTCTTAGATTAAGTGGATCTCAAAGTAAAAAATACTCATATATCAGACACAATTTGGCCGTAAGGAAAGTGTAAGGTATGATGTTCTTAGATTTTTTTTCATAGGAAGTCGATGAATTAAAAGTTATAGAGAACAGCAGACTTTTTATCCACCAAAAGGACCTTCACTATCTTCTATTTGGCCTCACGGAAAAGTGAGTGAATTAAAGATTAGTGTACTTATATGAGTTGTAAGTGTTTATGTTTTTTTTAAACACAATCTTTTAGATTGTGGGTTTTTTTCCCGCTGTTATATGATGAAGAGTTTGAACTCACTAATTTAAGTGAAATTCAATATATTCTGAGAACAGCAAAAAAAAACTATGTAACATGTTGTATAAGTTATTCTATAGTTTGCATTGTGTAATTTATATTGTATTCCCATTGTCTCACACTCATTTTCCTTTTTGCACCCTTAATTAGCTGTCTTTACTCACTTACACTGCCTTTTTTCACTTTTTTTCATCGCTGTTCCTTTACTCCACTTCTTTCACAACTCCTCAATCCAATTTCAACTGTCTGCATTTTCTCTGTCCCTTGCACCACTTTTCAGCTTTCTCACATTCTCTCAGTGAATTTAATAGGTTTTTTAATTGCTAATTCCTAACTATAACTGGGGTGAAACCTATGGTTTTTTCAGTCAATATATATATATATATATATACTACTCACTATTTTTATATTTGTTTAGTGGTGTGCACGTAGATAAAACTACAATAGTGTGTTTTTTATGTTTTTATACCATGTGACTCACAGAAGAGGTGGAGCATCACGTAAAAAAAAGTGTATAAATTTGTTGCTGACCAGGTGCGCGGTGTGTGACCAAGAGCACAAGTTGCTCGAAACGCGTAACCTGTGAGGTTTAAATAAATCTCCTTCACTGCAGCCTATGGGTCCGTGTCTTCATTTCTACAGCGGGAGTGTGCTGTTTGAAGATTTTGTCTGTACGTTATATGAGGAGCAGCTGTCCTCGTCCACGGTACCCGCTCGTCAGCAAGGAGGTCTGGCTTCTAACAGCTGAAAGCACTTTTCTGTTTCCGAGGAGGAAAATTGCCTGACCCCCTGAGCCGAAGCAGTAGCCTCCGGAGGCGGTGGACGAAGACGAACTAACGGCTGGTCTGTTTGGCGGGCTGTGGTGAGTGGCGTCCAACCGCAGCGGGGCTGTTATTCCGGGATTCTCAGGTGGCGAGAAGTAGGCATGCAGTGAAGAGACCGGCAGCGGCACAAGCCATCGGTGTTACATTTTTAACATAAAACCTCTCAAATCGCACCATGTCAGCAAGTTTGGAAAGAGAGAGGGAGGATGCCGCGGAGACGCTTTTCAACAATATACGGAAGGGCGCTACAATTGCAAACGCGGCAAATATTCAATCTAGTGGTGCACAACAGGACGCCAAACAACTCTTGAAAGTCCTAGAAAAGAAAACCAAGTCAGAAATCACCAAATGGTGGGAGCACAAGTCGCTCACCAAATATGTTGAAGCGGATCGGGTTCCGCGTGGTCTGCGGATCATGCTGGCACCCAGCTTTGAAGACCCCAACCCGGCGATGCTTAAGGAGTGGGGTGAGTTAAACTTGAATGCTTCAATGAACTTAGTTAAAGTCCTCATAAAATATGCGGTTATAGATCGCGAAAAGCTGTTGGAGGAAATTAAGGACTTAAATGAGCAGCTGGATGCCATTGTTGATCCTGATACCAAATTGCTGATAATGAACTCTCGCAAGGAGATAAGCGAGAGATTGCACAAACATGAAGACCGCATTAAAATAAGAAAAGTGCACAAGTTCGCAAGGGATTTAAAGGATTATGAAACCGGGCAAATCTACACATTTGCCCGTAAGTATGATAAAGCCAAGCAAGTAAAGTTATCCAAGCAAGCAGCAGCGAGTGGAGGCAGCGGCGGCTTGGTTAGAACTAATCAGCAGGAGGAATTGACTGAAAACTCGGATGGTGAAACAGTCTCATTGGCCAGCACGTCCAGTACATCCCTTTCGGAAATCAGCAACATTGATGGTCAATCAGGAAAGATTTTAGATCTCGGCGAAGAGATTGATTTTTTAGTAGAGGACCGGCTTCAAACACTGCTTCCGAGACTGAAAAAGAATCCAAACGCAAAAGGCGCAACGCAAGACGCCATGCAAGACGCAAAAAGAGAAAAGCAACCACAGCCACAACAGCAGCAAAAGAAAAAGAAACAATGGTTCAACAAAAAGAAACAATAAAGGATTGCACCATAACCAATCTTTCTGATATAACCCTAACAGCGGCAGAGGAACAATTACTAGCTTTAGGACTAAACTTTTGTCCTGAGAGTTCATTTAATTACACCCACACCAGAGCGGATGTGTTCAAGTTTATTCGTAAACTAAAACTTAAAAAGTTTTTTTCTTCAAAGACTGTGTCCAAACATAAGGAAAGTAATGCCAAAAGGATTACGGACACAGTAACAACCGTCGCAGCCCCAGCAGCACGAGATGCAAGGCTTCTGCTTACCCTGTGTGACCTAGGGGAGGCTGTTGAATCAACATCACATGATGGAGTTGTCCCTAATACTCAGAGAGAACTGATGAATGTGGATATATGCCAAAAAGGAGCTGGAGAAAGTCCTTTTAAGCCGGTAAGCACGTTTATGCCTGTCATGCCAAAAGATGCGGTAGACATATATCATGAGTGTGTCACGGAAGATCTGAAAAAGTTAAACCGTACTGTGCAGGCACAAACACATAAGAACAATGCCAGGATCATTCAATACAATACATTAATGAAAAAATTGAGTCAAAATCAGGAAGTGGTTATAAACAAATCTGACAAAGGGGGAAATATTGTCTTGTGGAAAAAGGATGAATACACGGCGGAAGCCATGAGACAGCTTAATGACCCTTTATGTTATGAAAGATCCAATGGGATGGCATATAAAAGAGCCAAAGACAATTTGAAGAAAATGCTTATCTCATTCAAAAGAAATAATTTGATCTCACAAACTGAATTTGACTATCTTCACATAGAACATCCTGTGATACCTATTTTGTATTTGATCCCCAAAATACACAAGCAGAAAATTCCCACACCGGGCCGCCCTATTATAGCAGCCATCAATAGCGTTGGAGAAAATATCTCACGATATATTGATTATTTTCTGCAGGACATTGTGAAAGACTTACCTAGTTATCTTAAAGATACAGGGGACTTTTTAAACAAACTGAATTCCATCCAGTGGCAAGACAATTGGTGTTTACTAACATTAGACATCGAGTCATTGTACACTTCAATAGATCACTCTAAGGGTTTGGATGCCATCAAACACTATCTTGGTTTACGATCATGTGAATACTATGCACACAACAAGATGTTATGCGAATTGGTGCACTGGTGCCTACACAATAACTACTTCATGTTTGCTAAAAATGTATGGAGACAGGTCCGGGGTGTTGCGATGGGATCGTGCTTCTCCCCCAGCTACGCGTGTTTACACGTGGGCTGGTGGGAGGAGCGCGGTCTCATCGCAACGCCTGGATTTCAAAAAGTCAAATACTGGAAACGGTTTATTGATGACGTGTTCTGCATTTGGGAGGGGGATGAGGAAAGTGCTCGTTCCTTTGTTGATGCTCTCAATGTAAACAAAGATAATCTTTTCTTTACGGCCAACATTAGTAAAGTACAAGCAGACTTCCTAGACGTCCATGTAACCATAGACAGCAATACTGTTATCACATCATTATACCGTAAACCCACGGCTGGTAACAGTATACTGCACGCCAGTAGCAAACACCCACAGCACGTAATTGCCAATATTCCATACGGCGAGTTGCTGCGTGTCAAAAGAATCAGCAGCACTCCAGAAATATTTGAGCAGGAGGCTCAAAACACCATCAACAGACTTAGAGCGAGAGGCTACAAAGAAAATATTCTGAATAGTGCCCTTAGACGTTGTCGAGATAAACCTAGGGAAGCACTTCTTACATCTGAAACAGAAGATTTAGAGTCAGACAACTCTGCCCCTCGCCTAATTCTAACATATAGCAAACAAGAGAGACAAATAAGGTCTATTGTTAGGAAGCACTGGCCTATCCTCCAGACAGACAGTCTTTTGAGTGATATGCTCCCTAGTGCCCCGACCATAACTTATAAAAGGGCTCCCAGTATGCACAACTGTTTAGTCAAGAACAGCCCGGAGCTGGGCAGTGGCAGTGCCTGGCTCAAACAGAAAGGTTTCTTTAAATGTTCCTCTTGTAGGGCGTGCAAATTCGGTGTTAACACCTCGCATTATCATACACCGTTCAGTCCCATCAGGAAAGCTATCCAGGGTCATTACAACTGTCATAGTGAGTTCGCAATATATGTCCTGACGTGCACATGTGGCCTTCGATATGTGGGCAGCACCAAGCTACAGGTGCACGTCAGGATCTTGCAGCACTTACGAGCAATAGTTAACAGTGACAGCACTTACCCGGTGGCACGCCACTTCAAGTCCACACATAACAATGATTTTTCAAATCTATAATACTATGTCATTGATGTGGTAGCGCCCCTCGCACGAGGTGGTGACAGAGAAAGATTGTTAAGGAAAAAAGAAACCGAGTATATAATACTACTAGACAGCAAATACCCGAACAGGTTAAATACTACTGAGGATTTACATCATTTGTTGTGAATTTGCATCTTACCATCTTGTACCAGTTTATCTGTTGACATATTCTCGCATCAGAACTTGAGGGTATTCACATGCGGTCTTTCATAATTTCTTTTCAAGGTCCTGCTGAACATATGAACGGGCACTTGTAAAGAAAAACCTTACTGCGCCGATGTTGCACCCAACAGAATTCCAGTCAAGATTCTTTACTCACATAGATCTTGATTTGTAAAGCTCCCTGTAAATATCCATGTCTCTGTACAAACTTTATTGTAAATAAGGTTGATTGTTGAGGTATTATAATCAACTAGGATTCTTCTTCTTCTTTTGCTTTCACTATAAAAAATTCTTTTTGGTAGGAATCACTATAGGTAGTGGTATATGAGTTAAGGCACTTTTAATGTACATTATCCTAGTCATGATCAAATCATATCTTTATGGATCATTGTATCTAGGAAAGGTCCTGATTGTCAAAATTGATCTATGGAGTTTTCATTTGTAAATATGTACATAGGATTGTAAATAGACAGATGATGTATATATATATATATATTTTTGATATTCGAACAAAATAATATATATAGATAGTATATATATTTTTTTTTTTTTATGTATGTTTATACTTTATTGAACCCAAATTTGATTGATTCGTTTCTACATTAACCAGATACAGGACTTCATATTACTTATGTACATTATGTTGTATATCAAAGTTTTTGCATTCATGCAGCTATTTTGTTCCAGTGCCCTACTCACTATTTTTATATTTGTTTAGTGGTGTGCACGTAGATAAAACTACAATAGTGTGTTTTTTATGTTTTTACACCATGTGACTCACAGAAGAGGTGGAGCATCACGTAAAAAAAAGTGTATAAATTTGTTGCTGACCAGGTGCGCGGTGTGTGACCAAGAGCACAAGTTGCTCGAAACGCGTAACCTGTGAGGTTTAAATAAATCTCCTTCACTGCAGCCTATGGGTCCGTGTCTTCATTTCTACAGCGGGAGTGTGCTGTTTGAAGATTTTGTCTATATATATATATATATATATATATGTATATGTAGGTATAAATATATTTATATATTTATAAATAAATTGTGGTATTATTCTAACAAAAAATACTTCTTTTGGGAAAATCGAAAAATTCTTTAGAAACCAAAGAATTGTTGAAAAAAAAACAATTTCCTTTACCATGTGCATATGCTACATACGAAAATAGATTCACAATTATAGCTCAAGAAAGTAAATATTTGTCAACTTTACACATGCCATAAAACTTTTCCGTCAGGCAAATGCACAAATAGCAGCAGCACTTTAGGGGAGGCATAGACATAAAACCAGGCACCAACAAAGCAGGTTATGGCTGTATTTGTAAGCCCAGTAGGGGGAGTACAAAACAACAAATCACGTTATATCTGTATTTCTAAGCCCCATAGGGGGAGACCAAACCGATGGGGGAGCTGAGCTAGTTAGCCTGTAGCTGTATTTGTAAGCTCCCCTCTGATATAGGGGGAGACCAAACCTATGGGGGAGATCATCTAGTTAGAACACCTGTGGTGACGGGTGTGTGCACCACTGTGTCACCACTCGCGTTTCTTTTTTTAGGTCTCGACCTCTGCCAATGCGCTTGCGCATTGCAGATGTCGAGATCTATGGGAGTTGAAACAAACTCTTTGAACAAGCGCGGATTACGTGCAGTTCATGTCATGCGCGTGCACGTCAAACCCATCAGCCTCGCACCAGACTTCAATGGAATGCCTCCCACTTGCTCGCTCCCCCCACTCGCTCACTCCCCTGCCCCCCATCACACAACCATTACACCATTTGTGCCTCACATTCACCCCCACCAGACTACAAAGGAATGCCTCCCGCTCACCTGCCCCCTGACTCACCAGAAGCTTCAGAGGAAAAGTTTTTTTTTGTTTACCTTTCAATGTAAAATACGCTTCACAGTTAAGCTTCAACACCATCAGCCCTTTAGCAACACTTGAGCCCGGTCCCTCCCTAATCCCGAGTTAACCTGTTTAGCACTGATCCAGCGGGCCAAAGGAAATTCAGTCTCATGTGTAAAACACTACACCACAATACTCACCATTATTTATAATATCTACACTAGGCCCATAAATGACTGAGACTGAGACATGAATTGACCAACTGAATCATATGACCTAATTATTCAAACACCTTTATAAACATTTAGTTAAGTCAAAATCATTGGCAATGGATTAACTAATGGTAACTCAAAGAAACAAACAAGACCAGCTTGTCATTTCAAAATCTATTTTATTAACTTTATTATCAAGGCAAAGTGCGTTTTAAGAAATTAATTCTTTTATTTGCAAATTAATCAGCTGTTTTATTTTATTAGAATGGCACATTAGACTGTCAGTTTAAATCAAATCAACAAGAGAAATGCTTAATCAATTAGGAACTCATTCCCTATACCCTATTTCCGTAACTTAACTAAAGAAACCTTAAAGGGAAAAATCATAAGTTCAGAAGGAACTTACGTGAGTCAAAAGTCCGACAGCATCTCCCAAGCACAGGAACGAGCCAACAGTGCTCTTCTTAAGGGGGCAATTTTTATACCTTTTCTCTATCTAAAACTAACTAAAAGAATACAAATAACCGACCAACACGAAGCATGATTGGTCGAGAAATGTCACTCCATGAAGTCATTCGCCTTTCACATTGTAAGAATCACGTTCCTCAAGAGCGGCATTGTCACGATGAGTGCCTGGCCACAAGAACGTGCAGGTCTTTTCAACAATGCGCGGGTGCTTGTTCCTCCGCAGCCGAAGCTTTGCCTGTTTTCTTTGGATGCTGCACTCACTCATTCTTTGAGGAATTGTCTTCCCGTCAGCGATATTTTGAGCCTCGCCACCTCCTTTACACCTAGAGCGTGGCTTTGTTGTGGGAAGGGCGTGCCAAGAGTTGGTCATAGGACACCGAGGCGCTGCCACAGACCCCGCGCCCCCGCCTGTCCTTGGGGTTGGATGATCTGGCCTGCAGCTTCATTTACACACAGGGCTCACCTTCCATCCAGCCCCAGCTGTCTCGCCAGACTATTAAAGAAAACAAACATACTGTACATACTGTACATATATATATATATAAGAGGGGTCCATGAAAAATAATTCTGTACATGTATATGAGGGGCTTTTGGTCAGCGGGCGCCATCCGTTGGTCCATGAAAAGGAATTATCTTCAGTGAAAGGTGGTAGAAAGGGTCTTTTTAATTTCATTTTTATATTGATGTAGATTACCAGCTATTTATTTTGCCTATAGTTTGGGTGCCAAGTGAAATGGGGATTTAATTTAATCTTGTTACAAAGTCTTTAAATAATATTATAAAATTGTAGTTGTCTAAGTTTGAAATAAGATCAGATGGTGACGTATTCTTGTCTCCTTCACAAATAATTATGATAAAATATACGACCATCTGAAAGACTCGCTCCTAAAAACATCACTAGAAAAACAAACTTCTTGTATGACTATTTTTAAATTAACCCCTTGCCTGCGGGTCTAATTCCCCCACGGTGCGGGGAGATTAGGGGGGGGGGTGAACGCGGCACTGCGGTGCTCATGACGAGACCAGGCTGTCATGAGTCACGGTGGTGCAGCAACAAAGCATTAGCCTAGTCGGAGGGACAGCAGGTGACTGAATGAATGTATCTCAAAAACGTGTTGTAATCAGAGGTCTAGTAATACAATTGTTAACATGCACAAGCCAAAGATCCTCCAAAATATTTAAAATTATGCTAAATTGGCATGAATAGGAGCTGGTGATATGAGCAGCATCCATGCACCTTTTTAAAGGCCTGGGCTCTAGCTATTAATATACAATTATGTCCACCAAAAGATTTTGGACTAAATGAAATGCTGCTCATGCGTTTTCTTGTCAAGGGTATATTATATTTAAAAGAAGACCTTCAGCTCAATTAAACTTGATTAGATTGCAAAGGACTTGCGTAAAAAAAACACAAACATTGGCACGTAGTCAACATCTATACTAATATAATAAAGAGAGAGCCCAAACCTCTGAGGCGTGTAATCTCAGGAACCACAGCACCAATCACAACACCCAATACAGCATTGGAAAGGACAGTTGCAGCAGAAGGACATAGGCTATGCAGACGCCCACCATATACATTTAAAAGGTAAAAGAGCCGTGCCAGCAAAGTAGTCCCTTGTGGGCGTGTCTGCGTTGTGCTGGGGGCGTGACAAACGCTGGGGGCGTGTGGTACGTTCCGTCCTTCATGCCATGTCTCATATCGTGTGCTAATCCCACTCTGCTCCCTTTAAATACCCCTGCACCCCATGATCATAATCCACCCTTAATCCTTAAAATACTCCAACACCCTTAATCACTAACCCATCTTAACCCTATCAATATACCCTGTACCCCAAAACCCAAACCTATCCCTAAACCCTAAAAATACCCCTGTACCCCAAAACCCAAACCTAGCCCATAACTCTACAAACACCCCTGTACCTCAAAACCCAAACCTACCCCTGAACCCTAAAAATACCACTGTACCCCAAAACTCAAACCTAGCCCTGAACCCTTAAAATACCACTGTACCCCAAAACCCAAACCTACCCTTTAACCCTAAAATACCCCTGAACCCTAAAATACCCCTGTACCCCAAAACCCAAACCTAGCCCTGAACCCTTAAAATACCCATGTACCCCAAAACCCAAACCTACCCCATAACCCAAAAATATCCCTGTACCCCAAAACCCAAACCTAGCCCTGAACCCTAAAAATAACCCTGTACCCCAAAACCCAAACCTACCCCTGAACCCTAAAATACCCCTGTACCCCAAACCCAAACTTAGCCCTGAACCCTAAAAATACCCCTGTACCCCAAAACCCAAACCTACCCCTGAACCCTAAAAATATCCCTATACCCCAAAACCCAAACCTACCCCATAACCCAAAAAATACCCCTGTACCCCAAAACCCAAACCTAGCCCTGAACCCTAAAAATAACCCTGTACCCCAAAACCCAAACCTACCCCTGAACCCTAAAATACCCCTGTACCCCAAACCCAAACCTAGCCCTGAACACTAAAAATACCCCTGTACCCCAAAACCCAAACCTACCCCTGAACCCTAAAAATACCCCTATACCCCAAAACCCAAACCTAGCCCTGAACCCTAAAAATACCCCTGTACCCCAAAACCCATGCCTATCCCTAAACCCTAAAACTACCCCTGTACCCCATAACCCAAAACTATATCTGAACCCTTAAAATACCCAAACACCCCAAAACATATACCTCAGTACCCATACTTACCTTATCCAAACATTAAAAAAAACATGCTTTTACCATTCATGCATTTACAACAAATTTTGTTGTAAATGTATGCGTGGTAAAAGCATATAAAATGTAATGTCATGCGTTATAATGGCATTGCGGAGTCATGGTACTTTTGTAATGAAAGTATGCGGAGTGATGGTATGCGGAAAGAAAGATGCAGAATAATTGGGGTTTACCCTCCCCAGTAAGTACATTGGTGGCACGGCGGCCCACATCTCCAGCAACATACTCATATTTTTTTCACCACCCATTTGAAAAATGCACAGGTCTCTCTCACTGATGGCCAGCAGGGACATACACTTATAGACACACCTCCCGCCACAAGATCTAGAATTGCAAACTTTAGAGCTGGGGAGCTACGTTCGAATCTCAGCATCAGCTCACATCCTGTGATTCCAGGCAAATCCCTTTGTCTCCCCGTGCCTACCACTAATGAATGTGTTCTTCTGTAATGTAAATTGTGCTGATGCCATGTTGTAGAGTTCACGCTATATAATATTGCAAGGAAAAATAAAGTAGGGAAACTCGAGTTCACACACTACTGAACGCGCACTCTTAAGTGCATCAGCAGTGCACTGTGAATCGGAGCGTTTCACAGGCCTGTCACAGATAAGAAATGCTATCAAAACGAAATCCTACAAAACAATATACTACTGGCCGGCAACAATTCGTACCCAGACAACGTCGGGACGGGCTGCTAGTTTGTATATAAATACATATTTAAGCATACATGCCAATAGACCCGATTCAGCCTGAAATTGTATTTTCTACAATAAAAGTCAATGGGGAATTTTCATTCTCCCGATTTTTTTATTTTAAATCTCTCACCCCCCTGTCCCAAAATGTTGGCATGTATGATTTAAGTCAGAACTATTGGCTTTGCTTCTGGAAAAATGTCAACATGTCAAATTACAATATAAATTTGTTTTGTAGGGCAATTGCCTTTGTGAGGCCCACACTTTTCAGTTAAATAACTTCAAATTGTTGCAGCTTTTAACTCTTATATTTCACTGCCGAGTATACTTTAGAGCATGGGTGCTGTTCTAAGGTGATTTGACTCTTTTGAGATGTCACTGCAGTTCATAGTAATCTAATGACACTGTAGCGAGGGGATGAAAGCGGCTGGGCTGCCTTGGCGGGAGCTGGTAGTGTCAAGGTCTAGGCCCTTTCTCATTCAGAGGGGCCTGGGACAGCGAGCATTCGCACCTCTTCCTCCTCGGCCACTGGGATTGCAATAGATGCATGCACCTTGCACATTTGCAGGAGGGGGAAGGATCTGTCATGGAGAACGGAGTTGGGATCAGGTCTTCCCTGTAGAAGTGCATTGTTCTCTGGTTTGTAGGACAGAGAAAGACAGCTTGCAGTCTTAGACTGTGCGATGGCGCATTTCAGCATATTGAAAGGCTGACGTAGAAATAGCTTTTCAACAACGTCTGCAATCCATTTTGGGGAAGAATAATTAAGAGTGCATCTCAAGCAAAACGAAAGATGCCTTATTTCAAATATGTATATATATATATATATATATATATATATATATATATATATATATATATATATATATATATATATATATACATATATATACTTTTAAAAAGCTCTACTCCTGCATTATTATGGGATTTGTTTCTGAAAAAACACACTTTGAATTGCTCTAGATGTAGTTGTGCTTTTGTTCTGATCTGAATGTGATCTGTAAAATGTTTGGCCTTGCTTTGAAGACATTCCATTGGGTGCCGCATGTAGAAGTTCTCCACAATTCCACTCTAGGTTGTTGCTAGTGGGGTGTGCAAATAGTGAAATTTGCTTTTGGGTCATTGCAAAATATTATAGCAAACTTAAATGAAATTAGGTGTAATTGTGCTAAATGCAAATCTGTCCGTTTTCAGTACATTTTAGTGCAAAATGCATCCTCACGTAAAATATTTTGGCAATAGGATGTGTTCAAACAAAAGCACCGCAAACAACAGTGTTGGAACCGGCCTCGTGACATCGACCCCTGTCCCCCAGCCTAAGGCGACCCCCTCCGACCTGCACGAGAGCCGCCACTCATGGCAACCCCGGCTTTCCCCTCCAGAACCTGGCGACCCCTACTCGCCCCACGCGGCTTGTCCGATCCCTATCCCAGGCCACCCTCTCAGGACCCGACTCCATCTTGGGCCTTCCCCGTCCAGGCCCGTGGCCTCGGCCCAACCTCGGCCACGGCCCCAGCAAAGCCCCGACATTGAGGCACCAAGATCCGACCAGGTGGTAAAACGGCCACTTGACGAGGAGGGGTGTTTCGATGGCCCTCCAGCCGTCCCCGGACGCCTGGTTTCGATCGCCCTCCGGCCTCCCTGGGCGCTGGCTTCACCCTCCTGCTGGGTGTCTGGACACTCTCATCCCGGCCCCTCTGACCCCCAGGTGCGAGGGTCCGGACATCAAAGGACTCCAGACCTATATCTGGGGCAGCCCCGGAACGGGTCGGCAGTTGTATCCTGGAGTCGAGAGACACCGAGAAGAACTCACCTACTACGAACCTTGTAACCCTCTTTGGAGCCCTGCTGGTGCTGCCGCGGCCCAACCTTGCTGAAACCATCTTTGGAGCCCTGCTGGCGCTGCCGAGGCCCAACCTCGCTGAAACCATCTTTGGAGCCCTGCTGGCGCTGCCGCGGCCCAACCTCGCTGAAACCATCTTTGGAGCCCTGCTGGCGCTGCCGCGGCCCAACCTCGCTGAAACCATCTTTGGAGCCCTGCTGGCGCTGCCGTGGCCCAACCTCGCTGAAACCATCTCTGGAGCCCTGCTGGTGCTGCCGCGCCCCAACCTCGCTGAAACCATCTTTGGAGCCCTGCTGGCGCTGCCGCGGCCCGACCCAGAGGAACCCCCCAGCTCGAGGATTGAGAGCTGAGCGCAGGGTATCCCGGTACCAAACCGGTACCAAGACTGTCCCGCTACCCCCTTCCCGCAGTTACTAAAGACCTTACGGATCCTTCGATCCATTTGTACCTGTATTGCTGAGATAACCTGCCTTGATTGATGATAAAGACGTTAAGAACCTATCCTTGTGTGGTGTCCATCTGTAGTGGTGAGATTGCTCGATCTGTACGACCCTAGGAGAGGAACCTCACCAGGAGGCCTCTACCTCGCTCGGCCAGCTCTAGAAGGAGAGGTGGGTCTTGGGGTGGTCGGTCAGACAGCCTCTGCCTCCCCCCCTAGGATCGCCTTTCTAACATTGGTGGCAGGCGGTGGGATCCGAGCCGACGCAGATCGTACAGAGAGTGACTCGCCCACTACTAACAGAAACACACTACGACCATGACTACCAAGGAAACCAGGCCGCCCGCAGAGTTCCAGATGGAACGGTTAGAAGACTATAACCACAAAGAATTGAAACAATTCTGCAAGGACCTAGGCATCGCTACCACTGGGCTAAATACCAAGGACGATTTCAAGCAGGCCCTGCAAACATGGGTAAACACCGGAGCAACGCCACCCCAGAACGAAGTTAACACGATCCCGGATATGCACCCGGAAGCCATCACAACCCCAGCGGAGGAAAGAAACTCCAACGTAAACATGGGCCTCTCCCACGAAGACGCCCGAGAGCGAGAAAGGAGCCGGCTCCACGAATTAGAGCCGGCCCGACTCCGTCTGGATGGAGAACTACAGCTGGCCGAGAAAAAGATAGCCCTTGAGCAACTACGGCTGCAAGGGGATTTGGAGGAGAAACGAAGACAGAGGGATTTAGAGGAGAAGAAGCTCGCATACGAGCACCAGCGTGGTTTAAATGAACTTGAGATCAAAGCCAAAAACGGGGAGGCCAGCGCCTCCGGGACCCGGAATCCACCCCCTCCTGCGGACACCAAGGTCCACATCCCCAAGGATATTGTCAGAGAATACTATAAAAACGACGACATCCAGCAATGGTTTAAGGCCTACGAGGTAGCCATGACCTCGCACCGGGTACCGCAAAAAGACTGGGTTGCCGGCTTATGGGGAAAGTTCGTCAACGAGGGGAGAGACGCCCTACTACAGCTCCCAGACGCCGAGATGACCTCGTACGAACACATGAAAGCCGCCGTCCTTACCCGCTATGGGCTCACCCCCGAGATGTACCGGCAGCTATTCCGCGACTGTAAGAGAATCCCCGGTACTACCTGGATGGAGTATGTGAACTTCTATAGTAGAGCCCTAGAGGGATGGATCAAAGGCAGCAAGGTCAC
The DNA here is from genome assembly GCF_964263255.1 of Lissotriton vulgaris. Lineage (NCBI taxonomy): Eukaryota > Metazoa > Chordata > Amphibia > Caudata > Salamandridae > Lissotriton > Lissotriton vulgaris. The sequence goes on along the minus strand of NC_141695.1, from coordinate 1,295,999,903 downwards.
CACCTACTAGCAGCTGTTCGACCTCATTGTATGGGAGCACCTCTCCAACAACTGTTTTGTCGAACTCAGGCAGCATCTCCTTGACAGCAAACTGACCGAGCCACGAAAACTCGCCATCGAAGCCGATCGATGGGAGAGCACCCGGGTCCCCCGGAACTCAATGGGAGACCAATGCCGAGTTCACCAGAGGTCCCACCATCAGCGAGGCGACGGAGGAGGCCAGGGCCGGAACAGGGACGCCCCCTCGGTGCCTCCCCCGACCAACACTTCGCCTTCCTTGTCCAGAAGAGGAGCCCCCCCAGCACGGCCGGGGCCCCGCTCGAACGTTATCTGCCACAAATGCGAGCGACCCGGCCACTATGCCAATGACCCCAATTGCCCCATGAACCAGCGATCCAGCACCACCGGTCCGCTAATCCGCCAGATCACCGCCGCCTCCCTGGGAGAGGAGCGGGGCGAAGAAGAGGACTATGACCAAGACCAGACCGAGTGGGAGCCCGCCGCCATGTCCCTGGTATGTCTGGGCGAAAGAGACATGGTCCCCCGGGCCCCAATCCGGGCCAATACTCAGAAGTACAGCCAGTGGGTCACCATTAATGGACACCGGGCCGAAGCCCTCCGCGACACGGGAGCCAGCGTGACGCCGTCCGTTGCCACCTGGTGACCTCGGACCAAATCCTACCCAATGTACTGTGCCCAGTACGGTCCGCGGACAATTCTGAGAGCCTGTGCCAGATGGCCCGCATCCCCTTTGAGTGGGGGGGAGTGTCGGGCATGCTGAAAGTGACCGTCCGGGACGATGCCCCCGTAGACTGCCTCCTCTGGAACGACCTGGAGAGTTCCCCCTGGGCCGACGTCGAGCGGAGAGAGCATCTGGGGATGCTAGGCCTCCCTGAGTGGGTCTGCGCGACAACCCGATCCATGGCCACCCGAGCCGCCAACCCAACAGAGGATCCAGAGTGGCCCGAGCCTCCACCACCCGCCGTCTCCAAAGACACCAACCCTGGGCCCGGTCCATTGGGGCCCTGCCGTGAAGAAATTGACCCGCTCAGCGACCTCCCGGAACTGGCCCAATGGCGCCAAGAAGGTGGCCCCACACGAGAACAGTTCCGTCAAGAACAAAAAACATGTCCCTCCCTCGAGGGGCTTCAACAGCAAGCCGCCGCTCAAAGCACCGGAGACCCCTCGGGGTCCCACTGGGTTTATTGGGACAACGATCTCCTCTATAGTGAGCAGAAGATTGCCGCGCTGGGGGCCAGCCGGGTACTGGTGGTCCCCCTCCAGTTTAGAGACTTTCTCCTGAATCTGGCACACGATGTGCCCCTCGCCGGGCACCTGGGGCAGGACAAGACATACAGCCGCCTGGTAACCCATTTCTACTGGCCCAAAATGAGGAATGATGTAAGCAATCACTGCCGGACTTGCCCCACCTGCCAAGCCAGCGGGAAGAGCGGCGGAAAGCTCAAGGTCCCCCTGCAACCATTTCCAGTCGTCAACACTCCCTTCGAGCGGGTGGGGATCGACATCGTGGGACCCCTGGAACCCCGAACATCTCAAGGTCACCGGTTCATCCTCGTCCTGGTGGACCATGCCACCCGTTATCCCGAAGCCATCCCTTTCCGGACAGTGACGGCCCCCGTGGTGGGCCGGGCGCTGATGGGAATCTTCTCCCGAGTGGGCTTCCCCCGAGAAGTCGTCAGTGACCGGGGTACGAACTTCATTTCCCGCTACATGAAGTCCCTGTGGCAACAATGTGGGGTCACGTACAAATTTACGACTCCCTATCACCCCCAAGGGAACGGACTGGTGGAACGCTTCAATCGAACCCTCAAGGGGATGATCATGGGCCTGGAAGAACCCTTACGACGCCAATGGGACGTGTTGCTGCCCTGCCTCCTCTTCGCCTATCGGGAAGTCCCCCAGAAGTCCCTGGGGTTCAGTCCCTTCGAACTATTGTACGGGCACCCCGTCCGGGGTCCCCTAAGCCTGGTCAAAGAAGGCTGGGAGGTGACTGCCCAAGATGCTCCCCCCGACGTATACCGGTACCTCCTGACCCTCCGAAACCAGACTCGGCGGTTCCGGGAACTTGCCAAAAACAACCTCGAGGCCAGCCAAGAAGACATGAAACGCTGGTATGATCAAAATGCCTCTTCCATTGAGTTCGAGCCGGGCAAACAGGTATGGGTCATGTCCCCGGTCGACCCATGTGCCCTCCAGGACAAGTGAACTGGGCCCTTCAAAGTGGTGGAGCGCAAGAGCCCCGTCACATACCTGGTGGACATGGAGTCCCCCAGGAACCCCCTCCGGGTCCTCCACGCCAACAGGCTCAAACCCCACTTTGTCCGATCGGAACTTAGCCTCCTGATGGCTACAGACAGTGGGGCCAAAGACGACTCCGAGCCACTGCCAGACCTCCTGAACACCTCCGAGAAAGACGGCTCCGTGGAAGGGGTCAACCTCTCCTCCGCCCTGACCCCGACCAACGCCGAGACTGCCAAGAGCTGTTGGCACAATTCGCAGACTTGTTTTCTCTCACCCCCGGAGTCACCCCGTGGTGCGTCCACGATGTCGACACCGGGGACAGCCCGCCTGTGCGGCACCGGGCATACCAAGTTCCCGACCGAGTTCGGACCTGCATTCAATCAGAAGTATCCAAGATGCTGGCTCTGGGGGTGATCGAACCCTCTGACAGTCCGTGGGCCAGCCCTGTTGTCCTGGTCCCCAAGGCCGCCGCCCCTGGCGCTATTCCCGAACTACGGTTTTGTGTAGACTACCGGGGACTGAACACCGTCACCCGAACGGACGACCACCCCATTCCCCAGGCTGATGAACTGATCGACCGCCTGGGGGCGGCCCGCTACCTAAGCACCTTTGACCTAATCTCTGGCTACTGGCAAATCGGACTCACACCAGGCGCCCAAGAGCACGCCGCTTTCTCAACCCCCGATGGCCACTACCACTTCAAGGTGATGCCCTTCGGGATGAAAAACGACCCCGCAACGTTCCAGAGACTGGTAAATAAGGTATTGGCGGGGCTAGAAGAATTCAGCGCCGCATATCTGGACGATATCGCGGTGTACAGCCTCCACTGGGCGGAACACCTCCAACACCTACAGGAGGTCTTGGTGACCCTCCGCCGGGCCGGATTGACCATAAAAGCAAGCAAATGCCAAATCAGCCAAGGTTCCGTGACCTATCTGGGACACCAAGTGGGGAGCGGCCAGGTGGCCCCCCTCCAACCCAAGATCGACGCCATCCTGGCCTGGGAGCCCCCGGTCACCCAGACAGCAGTCCGAGCCTTTCTGGGGCTCACTGGGTATTACCGGTGCTTTGTAAAAAATTATGGCAGTATTGTGGGCCCCCTCACTGAACTCACTTCCAAGAAGCAGCCACAGAAGGTACACGGGACACCCGAGTGCCAGGCCGCATTTGAGACCCTAAAGACAGCGATGTGTACCGCCCCAGTGCTCCAAGCCCCCGATTACAGCGGAGAATTTGTCGTCCAGACAGATGCTTCCGAGCATGGTGTCGGGGCAGTCCTGTCCCAAATAAACGCCGAAGGAATTGATCAGCCGGTGGCCTTCATCAGCCGGCGTCTGCTGGCCCGAGAACAACGCTGGAGCACCATTGAACGAGAGACCTTCGCCGTGGTGTGGGCCCTCAAGAAACTCCGACCGTACCTCTTCGGCGCCCATTTCCGGGTGCAAACTGACCACCGGCCCCTGCGGTGGCTGCTGCAGATGCGAGGGGAGAACCCGAAGTTGCTACGTTGGTCCATCTCCCTACAAGGGATGGACTTCACTGTGGAGCATCGCCCCGGCAGCGACCACACCAACGCCGACGGCCTGTCCCGCTTCTTCCGCCTCGGCGAGGAGAACCCCCAAGAGGATGGGTGACTCTCCCTGCCTTCAGCTGGGGGGGGCGTGTGTTGGAACCGGCCTCGTGGCGTGGTCCCCCTCCACCCGCATGGCGGGCCCTGGACGACATCGACCCCTGTCCCCCAGCCTAAGGCGACCCCCTCCGACCTGCACGAGAGCCGCCACTCATGGCAACCCCGGCTCTCCCCCTCCAGAACCTGGCGACCCCTACTCGCCCCACGCGGCTGGTTCGATCCCTATCCCAGGCCACCCTCTCAGGCCCCGACTCCATCTTGGGCCTTCCCCGTCCAGGCCCGTGGCCTCGGCCCGACCTCGGCCCCAGCAAAGCCCCGACATCGAGGCACCAACATTTGACCAGTTGGTAAAACGGCCACTTGACGAGGAGGGGAGTTTCGATGGCCCTCCAGCCGTCCCCGGACGCCTGGTTTCGATCGCCCTCCGGCCTCCCTGGGCTCTGGCTCCACCCTCTTGCTGGTTGTCTGGACACTCTCATCCCGGCCCCTCTGACCCCCAGGTGCGAGGGTCCGGACATCAAAGGACTCCAGACCTATATCTGGGGCAGCCCCGGAACGGGTCGGCAGTTGTATCCTGGAGTCGAGAGACACTGAGAAGAACTCACCTACTACGAACCCTGTAACCCTCTTTGGATCCCAGCTGGCGCTGCCGCGGCCCAACCTTGCTGAAACCATCTTTGGAGCCCTGCTGGCGCTGCCGCGGCCCAACCTCGCTGAAACCATCTTTGGAGCCCTGCTGGAGCTGCCGCGGCCCAACCTCGCTGAAACCATCTTTGGAGCCCTGCTGGCGCTGCCGCGGCCCAACCTCGCTGAAACCATCTTTGGAGCCCTGCTGGCGCTGCCGCGGCCCAACCTCGCTGAAACCATCTCTGGAGCCCTGCTGGTGCTGCTGCGCCCCAACCTCGCTGAAACCATCTTTGGAGCCCTGCTGGCGCTGCCGCGGCCCGACCCGGAGGAACCCCCCAGCTCGAGGATTGAGAGCTGAGCGCAGGATATCCCGGTACCAAACCGTTACCAAGACTGTCCCGCTACCCCCTTCCCGCAGTTACTAAAGACCTTACGGATCCTTCGATCCATTTGTACCTGTGTTGCTGAGATAACCTGCCTTGATTGATGATAAAGACGTTAAGAACCTATCCTTGTGTGGTGTACATCTGTAGTGGTGAGATTGCTCGATCTGTACGACCCTAGGAGAGGAACCTCACCAGGAGGCCTCTCTACCTCGCTCGGCCAGCTCTAGAAGGAGAGGTGGGTCTTGGGGTGGTCGGTCAGACAGCCTCTGCCTCCCCCCCTAGGATCGCCTTTCTAACAAACAGCCACTTACATTCTGTTGTTCCTGTGCATTGGCTGAAATCTTTTACTGCAAACTGCGCGCTAGGAGTAAATATTTACTGCAAATTGCATGTAATTACACAAAGTGGCAAATTTTAGGAATTTTGCATACCAAGCATGATACATTCTAGAAATTACACAAATTACACAGGCAAAATTTAAATTTCACCCAGGCCTGGGTACCCTTCCTAAAAATGTAAATGTAAATGTACAGGAATTTATATAGCGCAGATCACCGAGCTTTTTCTAAGCGTTTGCTTAGGGAACCCGTCCTGGTATTTCCCTGTGAGATAACCCCGTCAGGGTATCTGCAAGGTGAAAGCCAGGCATCCCGCCGCGAGGGGCCGTTGTGGAGATTAAGCAAGCTATTGCCCAGAGTCGCAGAGTGTGAACCCGTGAATCGAGTAGGCACCGGAGCGAGAATTGTCGAGTCCATGGACATTTTAGGACTCAAGACCCCGCCAAGCCGGGAATTGAACCCTGGTCCCGGGCTGACCTCTGCTTCCAGGTCTGCCTCCTCTAACCAGTGAGCCACACTTCTCCATAAAAAGGAAGTTTAGTGCATAAAAACTGGGGTTGCAAAGAGTAGCCTATGAAATGCTGGTTTTATTCTTTAAGGAACTAGTAGTTTAGATTATCCAATTGCAAATGCAGGACTACAAGTCTTAGAAAGCAAAAAAGGCAGGATGAGTGCCTGGTACTGGATAACTATCTTTAGTAAATGAACAAGCCTCTTATCTTAGAAATCCAGTGAAAATAGCACATCTAAGGCTTAATTTGGGTATACATGACAATTGTAATTGGGACTGAGCAAGGTTTGTCTAAACCCAAAATAATTTTCTTTTAATAAATAGCAAAAAGTTTAATTTCCATGAAAATATTTGTATAAATACAGGATTATGCAGCTTTCCCTTTGAAATGTCTGTCCTTTCTGCTGCTAGCATGAGATTCTGGTGAACAAAGTGTGTTTAAGCCTGCAGTACCACCTCCTGTCTCTGGGGGCAGAGCTGAGCAGAAATATAAACACACTTGATGAAACACAGGTCCCCACAAGGCAATTTTTTTTAAAGTTGTAAAAATTTACACAAATGTTCCTGAAGCCATTTTTTGTGATTTAGAAGACATTGCCTTGTGGGGACCTGAGTTCAGGTCCCCACAGTGCAATCAAGTCCCCACAGCGTGAGTGTGTTATCACACCCAAGTCCCCACAAGGATAGTAACACAAACACTCTCACACACACACTCTCTCACATACAGTACAGCCTTCTACCACCACCACTCTACCACTCTCTCCACCAACACTCTACCACTCTATCTGCCACCACCCTATCCGCTACCACCCTGTCCGCCACCACCCTATCCACCACTCTAGCACCCACACTCTAGCGCCCACACTCTAGCACCCACACTCTAGCGCCCACACTCTAGCGCCCACACTCTAGCACCACCACTCTACCCGCCCACCACTCTACCCTGCAACTCCACCCTCAAAAACCACCATCCAAATTAAACATCCAAGTACTACTACACCCTCCAAATCCACCCTCCGACTACACCCTCTAACTCCACCATCCAACTACACCCTCCAAATCAACACTCCAAATCCACCCTCCAACTACAAATCCACACTCCAACACCACCCTCCAAGAACACCATCCAACTCCACCCAACTCCACCCTCCAACTCCAACATCCAAATACACCCTACAAATCCACCCTCCAACTACAACTCCAGCCTCCAAATACACCCTCCAAATCCAAACGCACCCTCCAAATCGACCCGCAAACTACAACTACAGACTCCAACTCCACCCTCAAAATCCAACTCTACCCTACAACTCCACCATCCAACTCCACCATCCAACTCCACCCTCCAAATCCACCCTCCAAATACACACTCCAACTCCACCCTCCAACTCCACCCTCCAACTACACCATCAAACTACACCATCAAACTACACCATCAAACTACACCATCAACCTACACCATCCAACTCAAAATCCTACATCAAATCGAAATCCACCCTCCAAATCCACCCTCCAAAACCACACTCCAAATCCACCCTCCACCCTCCAACTCCACCCTCCAAATCATCCCTCCAACTCCACCCTCCAACTCCACCCTCCAACTCCACCCTCCAACTCCACCATCAAACTACACCATAACACTACACCATCAAACTCCACCAACCAAATACAAATCCTACATCTAAATCCAAATCCACCCTGCAAATCCACCCTCCAAATCCACCCTCCAAATCCACCCTCCAACTCCACCCTCCAACTCCACCCTCCAACTCAAACGCCACCCTCCAAATCCACCCTCCAAATCCAACTCCAACCTCCAACTCCACCCTCCAAATCAAAAACCAACTCCACCCTCGAAATCCACCCTCCAACTCCACCCTCCAACTCCAAAACATTGTTGTTTGTAATACAATACATGTAAGTCACATAAATACAACCCATATTGCATTACAAATGCTATAGGTGTCACATTTGCAAAAGTTATAACTATTAGCGTTGTAAATGACAAAGCAATTAATTTCACTATTTTTCACAACAAAACATTAAAATAAAATTGGTCATTTACAATAGCAATAGCTCAAACTTTCTGAATGAGAAACATATTGCATTGCATTTTAACTTCCTGTTAACTTCTGCTGATCTGATGCTCACTTTCACCACACCTTCTTCTATAACTCCCTATTCTATTCTCTTCTACTGTGCTGATCTGCTGCTCTCTTCCACCCCACCTCCTCCTTTAACTCCGTGTTCTCTTCTGCTGTGCTGATCTGTTCCTCTCTTCCAACAAACTCCTTCTCTAACTCCCTGTTCTCTTCTCTTCTCCCGTGCAGAACTGCTGATCTCTTCCATCCTGCCTCCTTCTCTAACTCCATGTTCTCTTCTCTTCTCATGTGCTGATCTGCTGCTCTCTTCCAACCCGCCTCCTTCTCTAACTCCCTGTTTTCTTCTCCTACGCTAATCTGCTGTTCTCTTCCACTCACCTCTTTCTTGAACTCCCTTTTCTATTCTCCTGTGCTGATCTGCTGCTCTCTTCCATCCACCTACTTCTCTAACTCCCTGTTCACTTCTCTTCTCCAGAGCTGTTCTGCAGCTCTCTTTCACCCACCTCCTTCTCTACCTCCCTGTTCTCTTCTCCCGTCCTGTTCTGCTGCTCTCTTCAACAACACCTCCTTCTTTAACTCCATGTTCTCTTCACCTGTGCTAATCTGCTGCTCTCTTCCACCCACCTCCTTCTCTAACTCCCTGTTCTCTTCTGCTTTGCTGATCTTCTGCTCTCTTCCACCCACCTCCTTCTCTAACTCCCTGTTCTCTTCTGCTGTGCTGATCTGCTGCTCTCTTCCACCCACCTCCTTCTCTAATTCCCTGTTCTCTTCTTTTAGCCCTCTGCTGACCTGCTGCTCTCTTCCACCCCGCCTCCTTCTTTAACTCCCTGTTCTCTTATGCTGATCTGCTGCTCTCTTCCACATTGCATCCTTCTCTAACTCACTGTTCTCTTCTCCTGTGCTAATCTGCTGCTCTCTTACACCCCACCTCCTTCTTTAACTCCCTGTTCTCTTTTGCTGTGCTGATCTGCTCCTCTCTTCCACCCACCTCCTTCTCTAACTCCCTGTTCCATTCTCTTCTCCTGTGCTGATCTGCTGCTCTCTTCCACTCTGCCTCCTTCTCTAACTCACTGTTCTCTTCTCCTGTGCTAATCTGCTGTTCCCTTCAATCCGCCTACTTCTCTAACTCCCTGTTCTCTTCTCCTGTGCTGATCTGCTGTTCTCTTTCACCCGCCTCCTTCTCTAACTCCCTTTTCGCTTCTCTTGTGCTGATCTGCTGTTCTCTTTCACCCGCCTCCTTCTCTAACTCCCTTTTCTCTTCTCCTGTGCTAAACTTCTGTTCTCTTTCACCCCACCCCCTTCTCTAACTCACTGTTCTCTTCTCCTATGCTAATATGTTGTTCTCTTCCACTCGCTTTCTTACTTAACTCCCTGTTCTCTTCTCATGCTGCTCTCTTCCACTCTGCCTCCTTCTCTAACTCCCTTTTCTCTTCTCCTGTGCTAATCTGCTCCTCTCTTCCACCCACCTACTTCTTTAACTCCCTGTTCTCTTCTCCTGTGCTGATCTGTTGCTCTCTTCCACCCCGCCTCCTTCTTTAACTCCCTGTTAACTTCTGCTGATCTGCTGTTCTCTTCTACCTACCTCCTTCTTTTACTCCCTGTTCTCTTCTCCTGTGCTGATCTGCTACTCTCTAAAACCCGCCTCCTTCTTTAACTCCCTGTTCATTTCTCCTGTGCTGATCTGCTGTTCTCTTCCACCCACCTCCTTCTTTAACTCCATGTTCTCTTCTCCTGTGCTGATCTGCTGCTGTCTTCCACCCGCTTCCTTATTTAACTGCATGTTCTCTTTACCTGAGCTGATCTGCTGCTCTCAAACACCCCGGGTCCTTCTTTAACTCTGTTCTTTTCTTCTGTGCTAATCTGCTGTTCTCTTCCAACCGCCTCCTTCTTGAATTCCTTGTTCTCTTCTCTTCTCCTGTGCTCATCTGCTGCTCTCTTCCACCGCCTCCTTCTTTAACTCCCTGTTCTCTTCTCTTGTGCTGATCTGCTGTTCCCTTCCACCGCCTACTTCTCTAACTCCCTGTTCTCTTCTCCTGTGCTGATCTGCTGATCTCTTCAACACGCATCCTTCTTCAACTCCCTGTTCGCTTATAATATGCTGATCTACTGCTCTCTTCCACATACATCCTTCTGTAACCGCACACACACATACATACAACCACGCACACACACATGTACAACACACATACAACCACACACACACAACCACACACATCTATCGCCCTCACTCTATCTATCTATCGCCCTCACTCTATCTATCGCCCTCACTCTATCTATTGCCCTCACTCTATCTATCGCCCTCACTCTATAGATCTATCACCCTCACTCTATAGTTCTATCGCCTCACTCTATAGATCTATCGCCCTCACTCTATAGATTTATCGCCCTCACTCTATCTACCTATCGCCCTCACTCTATAGATCTATTGCCCTCACTCCGTCACTGTATAGATCTATTGCCCTCACTCTATAGATCTATCGCCTTAACTCTATTGCCCTCACTCTATCTATCTATCGCCCTCACTCTATTTATCGCTCTCACTCTATCTATCTTTCCCCCCCCCTCTAGCTATCTATCGCCCTCACTCTATCTATCTATTGCACAACAACAGCATCAGTCAGGAGCACCACAGCATCACTCAGGCGCACCACAACATCACTCAGCCCTACCACAGCATCACTGAACCCCACAGCATCACTTGTCGCCACCACATCACTCAGCGCTACCACAGCATCAATCTGTGCAACCATTCAACAACAACTGGTTCAAATATGTTCTCTCAATGTTTCAAGCTTTATTACAAATGTCACAAAAATATGTTAATATTTCACTTCTGTTCTTGGATTTTCGTCACAATAAAATACACTGAACATAATCTTCACTCAAGTTATTTACAAAAATGTAAGCTATTGCCATTATAAATTACAATAACTTTTATTTAAGTATTAATTATTAAATAAAATTAAAAGCCATTGTTATTTGTAATATCAATACATCTAAGTCACGTAAATACAACACATATTGCATTACAAATGCTACAGGTGTCACATTTGCGAAAGTTAAAACTATTGGCAGTGTAAATGACAAAGCTATTAATTTCGCTATTTTCAAAACCAACACATAAATACAAAATGTGTCATTTACAGTACCAATAGTTCAAACTTTCCTAATGAGAGACCTATTGCATTGCAATTGCAAATGCTTGTTATTTCATTTCCCGGCTGCATGGCTTTATTTTTTCGGCCGCGCGGCCAATGCTTGTTGCCTTGTTATGATTCACGCCTGCTCTACGGCCCTTGAATTAACTTGACTCTGCGAGGCTCGGAATGGTTAATAGCCCACCGCTCTCTGCTTGGCCCAGCTTTAGCTAATCAGCTGTAGCTAATCGGAAATACCACGAGGCTCATTGAATCGCTGCACAAGCTCTCCGGCAGACGGTTTTGACAGAACACACTGCCTCAGCCCGTCCACCAGAGAAGCCGGAAGGTAGCTCCGCTCTTCGCATTCAAGGTGGCTTATGCGTTCCTGTACATGTGAGATTTCTGCAGCATTGTTCCTCCCTTGTAATGTAGAGCGCCCACTCCCAGCCACATTTGCCCACTTTAATTAAACCTATCTCTACAAGGCACCATTGATATATTGCATAACCTTGTGTGCGTAAGGAATTTGCTGACGCCTGAGTGAGCCTCTCTCCCAAGTGCAGCCTATGCTATTTGGAACAAACACACGCACCCATACGCCATAAGTGCCTCTCCATTTATTTGCCTTTTTTTCTATTCCCAACTGCCTTATTAGTCCTTAACTAATGTTCCTGTTTTCTCAGTTAGCGCTATTCACTGGCGGCTGCAAGACACAGCAGGAGCTAATTATCACCCCTTTTCCTAGTAACGGATCTGACGCCCCCTGCGGCTATCAAGTGTATCAATGTCCATGAGTGGGGTGCTCTGTGCTGGATTATAAATAGGGCAGGGGCCGTGTGCGTCAAGCATTGGTGAGCACAGAGAAGCGCTTGTTCCAACGAGGCGCTATTGTGACAAAAGATAAAGACGTAGTCAATATTTTTGCTGCTGCTCTACAGTATTAGCAAAGCAAATAGTTTGACAAGCATTTGCCAATGCTTGTATCCTTCTTAGTAATAGTAGCGGTACATACAACATCTACAATGTCAAATAATGTCTTTAAACACTATGTAGTAATACATTCATCTTTAACTTCAATTGAATTGTGTGCTGCAACGCTCAGTTTATTGAGAAGTAGCGTCTAGCCTTTTGCAAGTGTCCAAGGCCTTAGTTTTAACAACAGTTGAAATCCTCTACCGTTCGTGTAGGGCCTCTCTGTTTTAATGTCACTTGGGGACAGGCTGTTGCTAATGTAGGGTGTGTGTGTGTAATGACAGTGAACACGTGGTCAAGTGCTCTTTTTTGGGGGCCTACAGCTGTAATGACAGTGGGGTTCACTTCTAGATTGGTTTATTACAGCAGTGTTTCTGGCTGCTAATAGTCGAAGTATGCTTCTCGGGGTCTGAAGCCCATGGGCAGGGCAAGCTCATCCACAAATGAATGCCAAGTATGTGGGAGAGCCCCCACCCCCTTCCTGCTCGCCAATAAAACGTGGATATTGTTACAGCGCCTCATTAGGGGTAGTAAGTGCTGTATATAAATACAATTACAAGCATTGGCATAGCCAATAGGTCTCGCCTTTGGGACCTTATAAGTGTTTACCCATGCAATAGTTAATATTGTTGCACCAAGGATAGTGTGCTGCATAACTAAATACTTATAAGGTCCTGCCCAACGGCGAGACCTATTGGCTATGCCAATGCTTGTACTGGCATGTTGCCTCAGCCTGAATGAACGAACTCGTTTAACTCAGACGTCTGAAAACTAAAAGGCATTAAGGCGCTTTAGGTTTGGAGGTTGGAGGTGGTCGTCCTCCTCCACTGGCTGACACCAGGTGCCCCCCCAGTTACTGCCTCCACCTGTCACCCCCACCCCCTTACCCAGCTGTTGATGCTAAAACTGTTGTGAAAACGTGTAGTTGTGTAACGTAACTGGTGCTCCTATAAAGCGCTCCAAATAATACATTTGGGTCGAGTTCATGCTATATAAATCTGCAAAAAAAAATGCCCCCCTCTGACGATGCTCTAGCCTTCCTCTGGGCACCCAGGATAGAACTAGCCTATAGGCAGGGCCACTTGAGTGGTGAGGCAGGAGAGTGCAAACTTTGCGCAGGGTTGACTAAATTATGGGGCAACGCTAGGCAAATTATGCGGTAATATCAAATTTTTCACACTAGTACATTTGTTTGGTCATTTTTGCACATTAATGCAGTTGGGCAAATGTTTCACCTCGTTGGAAAGTTGCAAAGGGCCTGTCTTGGTGTAGCAAAACATTTTGTCACATTTTTAGTAACTTTTTGATTCGGTTAATATAGAAACATTTTATTTAAATCTAAAGAATATGCAGCAAACGATGGCTTAGGTGGCAAATTTATAATTGTGCGGAAAACAAACCATAATTGGCACAATTGCAGGGGGCTTTATTTAGGGCTGCCAGGCAGTGACAGAAGGGCTGGTTTAACAGATCAGGTTATTTTCTGACTGTTTGTGAGCTTGTTTTTATGGTTTAGTGTGTCGATTTTTTTGCTGTTGATTTCACTGATAATGCCACAGACATTGCCGGCAGCAAGCATAGAATACATACAATCTCCCATACGTTGCAAAACACTTAACACCTATACAAGCTTATCTTTACAGGTCCAAAGCTAGCCGGTTTGCAAATGTGGGCATTTTTTTTTATTTATCTGATTTCCTAAGAGACACCACCTTTATTTTGGTACTCATAGCTATTGAATGTCCCAGTCTGACCCTATGAGTAACCCAGGCGCCATCAGAAGTGAGCAAGTAATTAAGTTATTCGAGAGAGTGTAGACCTCTGTCAGGGCCTGGCTTGGCCGTAGGAACCAAAACATGAGCCATATATCAGAATATTTTTTGTGTACCTTCTTTTAACATTTGCAAGTGTTTACGCCTATTATATTATATTATAGTACTGCAATGCATCGAGTGACATTTAAGATGATAGTTTCTAAACCTGAAGTTAGGATCATTCATAGCTCCCTTCGTGTCGTGACGACAACGCCATGAGTATATGAAGAGGCAAGTCAATTGTCACTTGCCCATTACAAGGGATTGTTGTTACTAGTGCAGCAAAAGTATGGTCTAGGAAAAGATATACAAAAGAGGTTCGTATCAACCACATGCTGAATTGAAATACTGAAAGGTGCTTTCAAATGTGAGAGTAAAGGAAATGAGACATTTCACTTTGAAGTGAAGTAAAATTATGTGACAAAGATCACACAGTTTGGTTAAGTGACAAATCCCGGATTGAATTAAAGACTTAATTGTTACACTTAGTGCATTTTAGCCCCTTGATTGATTTATCTATCTCTATCCTATTTAACACCAAAGGACAGTGCTTTTTTAGTTCAATCAGGAGTCAATAATTCACCAATGACATTTGAATTCCATCTGACACAAAAAAGTACAACATTAAAGGAGGTGGAACACTATTTGTTTGTTAATTAACATTTTGCCACTGTGATTTTCTTCACCTTTAGCCTCAGTCTACTCTGCCACAATAACCATGTGCTGTGACCTGCCTCTCGAGATAGAGTTGACTAAAACTACTAACAGGAGGTCTTTCTTCAGTGCTTTACCCAAATCCCCACCTTTCCACTAACAATGGCCGCTGGCCCTGGAACTTCCTCCTGCTTAGTAAACTAGCAACATTAAGGATAACAAGCATTGGGGCGTGGCTTGGAGCTCGGCGAACATGGCCGCACTGTAGTGCTGCTCCGCCAGCCATTGAGGAACATACGCTAATATCCTTGCCCGTATGCCCTTGGGTGTCTGGGTGCATCCACCGGAGAGACTCGCCGGAGCCCAGAGATCATTGGGGCAAAGATTGGAGCCTTTACAGATACGTGTGTGCACTATATGCTAGCCGGGATCGCGAGCGCCCGGAGTGAGCCTAAAATGGCGGCGCCCCTGAGTGCTGAGCGGCTAGCTGAAAATAAGGCGACCGTATGAAGTGGTGCTCTGGGAAGATCATATAACCAGGGGACGTCATACTGTGTTCACCTGCGACTGGCAGCGTCGCTGGAGAGGCAGATCGGCAGCAGGGTTCGGATGACGGCATAGCGGAGATAATACCTGCCCGGACAGAACAGGCCTTCCAGACCCGTACTACGCGAGGCCCCGGCTTGGGAGGCGGTCATGGGCCGCAATCGGGCGCAAAGATTGAAGCGGATGCGGCGGCGACACGCTGGTGAGGCGCTCTATTTCACTACGGAACTTAACTAAATCGTAAGGAATGTTTTGGCTTCCCCTCCGGGCACGGGGGCATAATAGGCAATGAGGTGATTGAACAGCCTGATGGTGGGGGTTTTGATCGGCACAGAGACGAACTGAGGCACATGAGGACACATAAGCACTAGGGCACGCCTGGGAGATTTGGAGCGCGGCACTACCGGCACTGAAGGCGCCGCTACGGCTGGGACCCATGCACAGGAGGTCCACACACCATAAGAGGCATAATAATGTGCTCACCTGAGGCCGACAGCATCGCTGGGAAGGCGCCCCTGCGGTGAGGTTCAGATGCCGAAATAGCAGAGACAACACCTGCCCAGACCGGACAGACCTTCCGGACCTTACACTACGCGAGGCCCCGGCTTGGGAGGCGATCGTAGGCCGCAGCCGAATGCAGAGTATCACGCAAATGCAGGTACGCCGCACTAGCGGGATGCACTCTTCTTCACTGGACACTTGCTAAAATTGTCAGAAATCCTTTGATCTCTCCACCTGGCACGGGTGCATGCTGGACGTTGAGGCGATTGAGCAGCCGGATAGTGTGGGACATTGCTCGACACAGCGTCGGACTGTGGTACACGAGGGCACACATGCACTAGGGCCAGCTTGGGTCATTTGAGGTGCTGCACTAACGGCACAGAGGGCACCGATACGACTGGGACCCGCGCACCGGAGATCCACAAACCTCACAGCGGGCAGAAGACCACCTCTCAGCGAGCTACGGATCTGGATCCTCACTTTGACCATTGGTGGAGGGCTATGTTGATGGGAGACAAGGCGCTAGCTGCGTGGCGTGGGTTGGGATCCCTGCGGATGTGACACAGGACTGAGAAGCCTGGCTGGCGACAGTTGTGAGGCGCAGAGAAGCTGGTGACCACGCGGACTGCCAATCCTGGGGCACCTACTGATGATAATTCGGGCATTCCTTGCGTGGAATCTGCGTTGCCCACTACACTACGAGCATCAGTGAGGCCTCTGGTGTATCTGGTAGCCAGGGAGCGGTTAGTGACTGTGAGTGACCGATAGTGCTACATCGGGAGCGTACTTAGTCTATCTAGTCAACGCATTATCGACATCGATCCACCATGGGGAAGGGAAGCCTGACAAGACCCAGCCTAAACTCACCTTTGAACTGCGGAAAGGGGGACGCCCGGGACGGACTTCGGCGTCAGACACAGAACACGACACAGATGCTGCACCTTCTTCTGCTCTAGAACGAACCTTGGCAGCCATTCAAAACAGTTTGCAGACCATTGATGGTAAAATTGAAGTCCTCACTGGCAGAATGGACCAGTTCTCATCGAAACTTGACAAACACACTGCCCGGTTGAATGAGGCTGAGCAGCGTATCTCTGATGCGGAGGATGGGATACAGCAAATCGCAGACAAAACGGGGGAATTCGCCAAGCTGCTGGAAGTCATACAGGCAAGGAGTGAGGACAGCGAAGCGAGATCCCGCAGGAACAACATCAGACTGCTGGGTCTGCCGGAATCCACAAACGTGGGGAAGATGGAGGACTACATCGAGACTTTGCTTCTGGAAATCTGCGGTAAGGAAGAGCTCTCCCCTCTATTTGCTGTGGAACGTGCGCATAGATCGTTGGCAGCGCGTCCCCCACCGGGTGCGCCACCCTGACCCATAGTAGCTAGACTGCTAAATTTTCGAGACAGGGACATAGTACTGCACATTTCTCGGCAAAAAGGAAACTTCAACCATCAAGGGAACACGTTGTCGTTCTACCCAGATTTTACCCCTGCGGTTGAGGCGGCACGCAAGGAGTTCCAAAATGTTAAGAAGATCCTACAGAAAGAACATATACCATATGAAATGCTTTACCCTGCTAGACTGCGTATTGGAACATTTGAGAAGGGTAAAATCTGCGCGACGCCCAAGCAAGCTATGGATCATACAAAATCACTACTGCGCCAGCAAAAGGACTCTGCTGCTGCCCCGACTTCGGACATTGACAAATGACAAGTAAGGAGAGTACACTGGTTGGGTGAGATTCAAGGTTTCTGAAGTAAGGCTCCGAACTGATTAGACAAGTGCGACCCATGAGGTGCACATGGGGGCGGACACACAGACGTAGAGGTGGGTGCTGCCCGGCATAATGGAAGGGATGCGGAGCAACAAAATAGACTCAATGGCTCCCCTCCCAATAGATATCTGGGAGTGATGGTAGCCGCCATGACCCCCAATGGGTGATCCCCAACCTGACTTTGGGATAACTGGAATGTTGTTGGAGAGGGTGTGTCATGGGGAATATGTCTTTGGCGATTGGGGTATGCTGAAGTGGGTGGTGGGAGGAGGAGGGGGGTGTTGTGTAGTCCTGTTGGACCAATGGCATTTAGTTTACGGTACGATCTGAATTGGGAAAATGTTGTACTTGTGCACACACACATGGGCCCGAGGTTAGTCACAATGATCTGCCACCGATACTGCCATGATGGGTACACACTATAAGGCTATATCTTGAAATGTATGGGGGCTTAATACACCACAGAAGATACGACAGGTGCTAGCGCATTTGGATCGACACAATGTCACACTAGCACTGCTACAAGAAACTCACCTTACTAGGACGTCTGAAGATAGAGTAGCTAGGAAATGGGCATCATACAGGCTTGCTTCTTCTTACTCTTCATATGCGAGGGGGGTGTTAATACTCATAAAGAAAGGAGTGGACTTTACTATGCTAGATTCGGCCACAGATGAGGAAGGAAGATGGGCGATGGTACTAAGTAAACTGGGTCATGTAAAAATAACGATTGTAAATTTCTACGGACCGGTAGTAGATGACACCAGGGCTTACGAAAAGTTGTATAGAACCTTGCGCACATGGCCTGACACAGCGATAATATGGGGAGGAGACTTAAACACTCATTTAGACCCCAAGATGGACAAGTCAAATCCGCAGGGGGCTAGGATGGTCAAAGTAGCGACATGTATCACAAATGCCATGCTGGAATTTGGGCTGCTTGATGCATGGCGGCACAGACATACACAGACACTAGCGGGCACGCACGTCACACCAGCGACAAACGGATGGTCTCGGCTAGACTACTGGTTGATAAGTGACGAAGTAAACGCTTGGGTGACTGAGGTGCAGATACTGCCAAGAACGCCATCGGATCATAATCCGATACTACTGACATTCACAATCCCTCTGAATCAATGGCCTCCATTCACGTGGAGATTTCGAGCAGAGGCACTTCTAGATCCCACATATAAAGTTGCGATAAGGGTGGCTATTGCACGATATTTTGAGGAGAATACGGGGTCAGTGGATAGTCAGACGCTATGGGAGGCATTCAAGGTCACAATTAGGGGGACCTGTATTAGCACAGCGGCGGGCATATTAAAATATATCTGGAATAGGTTACATACATTGGAAGGCAAATTGAGGGGGCTTGAAACCCAGTATGACTCGACACATGATAAGGAGGCACTGGCACACATACACAAACTTGTGGATGAATACAATGAACTAGCTGTATCAGGGGGTTAAGTATCTATCCAAGAGACAGGTTGCTAGACGATATGGGGAGGGTGGGAGACCAAGTAGGTCGCTAGCGGCTAGACTGACATGCAGGGCTATGCAACCCCCCCCCATCGAGTCCATAGTAGACAGTACTGGAGAGGCACACCACACAACCAAGGAAATTATGGAACAATTTCGTACATTCTGCAGCAAATTATACACTTCTGGGGGAGACACGGATAGTCGGGAGCTGAATAAATATCTGGATGACGTTGCATGTGCCTGGCTGTCAGACGCCCACAGGAAATATCTTAGTTTACCAATAGACATAGAAGACATACAGACGGCTATCAAATCACTCCAGAATGGTAAGGCACCAGGGCCTGACGGGCTCACAGCGGAATTTTACAAGGCATTTGCAAAGATCCTTGCGCCCCACATACTAGAGATGTATGCAGAGGTTTATGAGACAGGCAAACTACCGCCGTCTTTGCGCCAGGCAATGATTATCACATTATTAACCCCCGGAGGACTGCGAATCATACCGCCCCCTGTCCCTCATTAATCTAGATGCGAAAATACTAGCGAAGATACTGGCTACGAGGCTGCAGCCGTTGATGCCCCTTCTAGTGCTGCCGGACCAGTCCGGGTTCATCCCTGATCGTTCTACGGCTATGAACATGCGAACCATTTTTTCGATGTTGCATGTCTTACATCGGGACTTGCAGGCCGTCACGGTGTTACTTGACGCCACAAAGGCGTTCGATTTAATAGAGTGGAGCTACATGATACATATATTGCATAAAATGGGTTTCCCCCCCATGTTTGTCACTTGGGTTAAACTGCTATACACTGAGCTCACTGCTAGAGTGCGTATAGGTGGGGACACATCTGACCCATTGCGTATAGAGCGGGCACATGTCAGGGGTGCCCGCTATCCCCGTTGCTGTTCACCATTGTGCTAGAGCCGCTAGCGTGCAAGGTCCGACAACTTCATAAAGCTGCGGCGCCGAATTTTGGCAACAGACCGGTAGTGATTTTGCTTTACGCGGATGACATGGTTCTGTACGTCCGTGAACCAACCTCAAACCTGTCTCCTCTCCTGCGCGAATACGTGAAGTTTAGTTTATACTCTGGGCTTCACATAAACTGGAAGAAATCGGTGATAATTCCATTAACGGCGACCACCAAGTCTCCGCCTGTGGAGTACCCATTATTATGGTCCGCAGAACCAGTGAAGTATCTGGGAGTGTGGATACACAGAGACCCGACAGTGGTCATTGCAGAAAACTAAGGGACCGCATATGCAGCCTTGGTTGCTCAAGTGGACAAATGGGTGTGCTTGCCATTATCCCTAGCGGACCGGATAGCTATTATAAAGATGGTGATTTTGCCTACATTTTTGTACTTGTTTAGCAATGTCCCGATCTCCCTGACAATGCACTTTTTTAAAACTGTCCAAACACAACTATTAAGGCTGGTATGGGGCATGAAACAACCAAGGATTAGCTGGTGCACGCTCTTCCTTCCATTCGGGGTTTTAAGGCGCCTGATATGTATATGTATTATCTATGCTGTCAAGCTCAATACGCTTACTACTGGTTCAAACATCATGCATTCATGCCACACATAGCGTTGGAATAAGGGGATGCTGATCCGGTACCACTGAAGGGCATTCTTACACACTTCAATAGGCATACACCAAGAATGGAGATAAACACGATTGACATAACCACTGCAGCGTGGCAGGCGATTGCGCGCAAGACTCAAAAACGTCCTCTCTACCCCCCTATGCTGCCTATTGAGGGTTACGCTGCACTATCGGTCGCGCAAGATAAGGGATCCATCAAGGCTCTTAGTGAAGTTGGGATAGTGAATTTGGGGGATCTGTATGCAGAGGGGACGTACATATCTGGGGAGGAAATGTCTTACATCGTGAACCCGACGCTGCTGTTCAATTTCACTTGCTACAGGTTGAGACTGGCAGTGCGAGACCACTACATCACTTTTCCGGTAGAGCCTGACATTTCTCTGCCACTTCAGTTAGTAATCACGGCCCCTACGAAAAAGAAAATGGTTACTAAATTGTACAAAGCGGTACAAGCGGACATGCCACGCACTGAGGATACTAGCTTGGTGAGATGGAACAAACTGTTAGACCCTCCACTGACGGAAGCAGACTGGGAGCGAATATGCTCGACTACTGGGCGTTTGGCCCATAATAGCAATTTAAGGATAATACACTTAAAGTTTCTGCATCAGACATACCACACCCCTCAGAGACTTTGGAGAATAGGGTTACGCGATGAGGAAACGTGTAAAAGGTGTGGATTGGGCCCTGCGGGTTTTCTGCATTTGGCTTGGGAGTTTAGACATGTACATTCATACTGGGAAGGTATCATAGCCTGCATAGCGAAAATGACAGGAATTGTGCTACCAAATACTCCGGAGCTGTGTCTATTGCCCCGCAACTGAAGGGTATCACGGGCAGACTAATACAAGTGGCCCTGCTTTTAGCGAAGAGACGTACCTTGTTCACCTGGGACAGCAAACAACGCCCTAAAGTCGAGGCGTGGTTGAAGGATATGGTGTACTGTAGGGACTAACTAGAGACTTACGCAGAAGAATTACCTACTAAGTCCAAACCAAGAGACATTTGGGCCCCCTTGCGAGAATACCTGCTAGTCTGCAGTGAAGGCCAGTCTGAGAGTGGCTCACAAGTTAATGTGGGGTGAGGGAAGGGAGCTTTGTAACTTCTGAAAGGGAGCTATTGTAGTGTCGACTCCAACGGCATGATTAGCGAGGTGGTGTAAAAAGTGTGAACACTTGTTAACTGTGCTGCACTGGTCGTGTCGGAAATTCTTGCCTTTATTCTTTGTGTTTCAGTTATTGTTTATTATTGTTTTTTCTAGATATTTGCCTAGAAAATTGCAATACAATCACTACAAATTTGTTATCTGATGCATATCCACTGCTGGTTCAAAATTGAAAATGAGAAAAAGAATCTACACCAATAATACCGCGCTAGTTCCTACTGACCTATTGAATACGGAACTCTCGCACTGGGCAGGAGATACTAGGTTATGTGACCTTCCTTTGACTTAGGAGGTTGGGTTATGCATGGAATATCGCTAAAAGTCTCATGTGGGGTTCACGGACAGTTAAATGTGACACGGCCGGCCCAGAGTGGTTGTAGGCAGCTTGCTGTGTAAAATTTAGCTGAGGACCTGACTGCTTTGTAAATTGCCTCCTATTGAACTCAAAAGCTGCCGGCCACTAGTTGGTTGTAGGCGTTCAGCTGTGTTAAACGCGAATATCAATAAAGGTGTTAGAAAAAAAAAAAGGATAACAAGCATTGGCAATGCCAATACGTCTCGCATGTGCAAGAGTTAGAGCTACTGGCGTTAAAATGACAGTGTCTTTTACCCCTGTTTTTATTTTGGAGGGGGCGGATGTATATGGTGTGGAGTGGGATTATGTTGGTTGGATTGGAATTGTTGTGGAATTGTCTGGAGTGGATTTTTTCAGTGGAATTATGTGGGATGGTCGATAGGGGAGAATGCTGCACCAAATAAATTGGTACAAAAGGGGGGGTGGTTATGGACGGAGAATCTGAACCAATCAAACGTTCACACCCAGTCAACAGATCTGGGTTTAATCCATCACCGTTCTTTAGCCCACTCTGCCACCCCAGTTCAGACATGGCCATATGCAAATCAGTCTGACCCTGAACCGGTCCTAGGATGCTTGATTCCGGTCCAGGGAAGACATGGCTTTGAGGTTCTGTGAAATTCTGTCTTGTCTCATGAGGTTATGGTTCCGTCACGATTTTGGTGATGTTGTACCGTATTTAGTAAGTGCGGCTAGTATGGAGTGAATTTGTTGCGTTAACTAGCGAGTTCATTACGTATTCAGAGACTTTGTTTCGAATATGGGTTCCATTTTGTTCGTGCCTCCATTTTGTGTTGCCATCACGTAGGCCCGTGGGCCCGTGGAGGTAACCGAACGAACAAAGTTGCATGGGCTTCGCTGTTCATGCACTTATTAACTAGGCCTTTCCTTGACTCTAAGGGTGAACTGTAAGAAACTGACCTCGCTAAGCCAATTTCCTTGGTTGATCGTTGTCTGAGATTGCCAATCACTGTTCAGGACATCGTTAACTTTTAGGTTCTTTACACATGCTTTATCTTGCTCGCTATCTGTCATTGTTCCTTTTCTATGCTCTTTCATTACATGCATTGTGCTTTCAATTATGGGTTTGTCCGGCTTGTGGAGATTGGATTTGGGACATTCCTAATAATTAACTTGTGGGTTGGGGCAATGTAAACTGAGGTTTATTCTATGTTATACTTTGTTTGAGAATGTACCTTATTGGCTAGAATTTTGCGCAGTGGGTGTGCATTCGTAATGTGAATTTTGGCATATAAAGGAATGTCTTGCCTTACAAAATTGAACAGTCTCCTGAGTTGTACACCATGTTGTAGTTCTAGGACTTCTGTTACTAGCTGCAGCTAATAAATTTGGTCTCTGACGCCACCCAGAAGTATTCTGTGTCTCTGTATACCAAGACAGGTGAATCCGAAGACTTTGTGCGTCCCCCTGGCGCCGCTGGGTTTAAAACCCGGTTCTTCAGCTTGGCAGTTCGGGCTGGACTGTTCCCATGAGGCACAGGGTCAAGGCTGATTTGCATATGGCCATGTCTGAACGGGGGTGGTGAGCAAAAAAATGATGGATTTAGGCCCAGATCTCTGTACTGGGGTGAATGTATGACATTGTTCCGCATTCTGTCCATCAACTGTTGTTTTTGCATTTGTCACCCTCAGTGGGACGGGTATGCTCAGACGTGAGTCCCGTGCTCTCCACGCCACTGCAGTCAAGCTATCCTGGCTGAAGATGGCTGATAGCCAGTACCCGGTCCTAGGATGCTTGATTCCGGTCCAGGGAAGACGTGGCTTGGCAGTTCGGGCTGGACTGTTCCCATGAGGCACAGGGTCAAGGCTGATTTGCTAATGGCCATGTCCGAACTGGGGTGGTGTGGTGAGCAAAAAAACGATGGATATAGGCCCAGATCTCTGTACTGGGGTGAATGTACGACATTGTTCCGCATTCTGTCCACCAACTGTTGTTTTTGCACGGAATAAATAGACAGAAAGACAGAGGGATAGGTAGTTTTCTGCACAAAGTGCAGAATGAGTTCCGCACTAGCAGAAAAGAGTGTGAGAAAGACAGAGTGAGTTAGTATGAAAAGAAAGCAACAGAATAGAAAGAATGATACCCAAAAGAAGGACAAAGGGTGACAAAGAAAAAGAAACAAGAGAGAAAGAACAAGAAATTGTATGTGCGTGTATATGTTCTTGGGAGAGAGGGAGAGAAGAAGCTAGAGAGAGAATGAGTGAAACTGAGAGGGGGAACAGATTGTGCATGTTAGAATGACAGTGACAACAGGAGACATTTAAAGAAATGGAGGATGAGTACCTGGGTGAGTGAATGTTTGACAGAGAAAGAGAGAAGGCAAAAGAATAGAGGTGTAGAGAAAAAAAGAGCAGCAGAGACGAAAAGAAAACCGGAGAGGGAGAATGGTGAGAGGTAGAGAGGAATAAGAAATAGAGGAGAGAAAGGGTGACGGAACGTGCGAAACGGAGAGAAATCAATATACAGAAAAGGTGATTTTTAAGAAAAATATATGGAAACCAGGATGAAAAAGCAAAGAGCGAAGGAGTGAAAAGTGACAAACAAAATGTGAGCTGAAGTTTGTCAAAGAAAAAAGAAAACACTTCAGATTGAAAAGGTTAGGTAATGTTAGAAATAAAAAGTAGAAAGATGAGAAGAAAGATGGAAGATATGAAAGATAACTTTAAGGGGGTCACAGATGTTGGCAAAAGGGTTAAAAATATCTATGAAAGAGTGAGAAGACTAATGGCATGAAAGAGGGGGCAATAAACGAGAGGCAGAAAGACAGATAAAGAAATAAGAGGGCAGAGCAAGAAGATAGGAAAAAGAAAAAAAGTGTGCGAGATAGGATGAGATGGAGAGAAACATAAGGAGGAGAGAGGGATTGAGGAAGACAAGAGAGAAGGAAGCAGAAGGCAAGAGTTTTTTGTAAAGAAATCCTTACGCCACTATGGATGTGCCATGGCGCAAGAATTGACAGATGTGTCAGAAATTCTGACGCTTCTGTTGACGCAAAATTCACGCATTGCTGAAGTTGTGTGGCAAGCAAGATGCAACTCCAGCAATGCAGGGAGAGGTCTATCCTCATTGTGCTGCGTCACTCCCTACGCCTGCTTCAAACATGCATAGGAATTTGATGCAGTGGAGGTCTAGAAGTGGCGCAATGAAATCTTGTAGAATTCACTGCATCACTTCTACTAGGCTTTTTTGCGTTGGAACGCCCACCCTGCATACATTATAACTGACGCAGGTATAATGTGACGCAGGGCTTTACAACATGACGCCTCTCCCTAGATGCGTCACGTTGTAAATGGGCCGCATTTTTACGCTGCTGCTGCATCACAAAAAGGACGCAACAGCGGCGCAAAAATGACGCAAGGGGCTTGTAAATTTGCCCCGTAGTTCTTTCCTCCGAGCACAAATCCACCTTTGTACTAGTTTTCTTTTGCTGAAGCTCCAAAATGGGTAACCCCCCAAAAATATACATGGCACATAAATAATAGGTGAAAACAACCACTTCCTTTTTGTGTCTTCATCTGAGAGTGTTTTTTCGTTTTATACACCAGCATGGAGCCCTGTTGTTGCTGTTGGACCCGGCCTCGTGGCGTGGTCCTCCCTGACCCGTGCAGCTCCCCATGACCCTGATCCACCCGACCCTTCCCGCCATGACCTACATCCCAGACACTGGGCTCCCCGTCCTCGCCCCCCATTTTCCTGGGAACCGAGGCCCAATTCCCTGCACCTAAGATGGCCGCCCCGGCCCCAGCCCGACCTCGGCGCCATACCCAGCCAGGGGGTAGAGCGCTCCCTGTGAGCGAGAGAGGGAGGAGTAGCTAGGTCACACCTTCCACCTCCCCTCGAGAGATGAGTTTCGATTACCCATCTGGCCTCCCTGAGGGCTGGCTCCAGGCCTGCTGAGTGTCTGGGATCCCTCCAGACCCAACTTGAAAGGATGAAAGGAGCTGCCGAGGCGGAACCCCCAACAACCAGCCCCCAGGTGCTAAGACCTCCGCCTGCGAGGACTCCGGACATCAAAGGAGAGGAGTCCTATATCAAGGGTGGCTCTGGGACGATCAAGCCAGTTGTATCCTGAACTACGTGAGCCCTGCTGACCTCGTAGCGGCTCTCCTGCAACCTGAAGAACTTTATGAGCCCTGCTGACACTGTCGCGGCTCCCGTGCAACCTAAGAGACCACCGAGCCCTGCTGACGCTGTCGCAGCTCCTTGCAACCGAAGAGACCACCGAGCCCTGCTGACGTTGTCGCGGCTCCTACCGAGCAGAGAAGGACTTCTCCCCGAGGCCACCGAGCCCTGCTGACGCTGTTGCGGCTCCCTTGCAACCTTGAGAACTCCTGAGCCCTGCTGATCTGATCGCAGTTCCCCACGACCGTAAGAACTACGACCTCCTTGCTCGACCCCTACTGATTTGATCGCGGCTCAGAGACTATACTGGTCCGGCTTGACCCAAGATCGCCCCGTGTCCCCCAGCTCGAGGATTGAGAGCTGTGCGCCGGATACTTTGACTCTTGAGACTGTCCCGCTACCCTACCCCTACCAAGACTCTTTGAGCCCTTGCTTGCCTGTACATAATAAGCTGTGGATCATAAAGATCCATTTTTACGTGAAGGTATAAAGAATACGTTCTCTTAATCCTAGGTGTGGTGTCCCTTTGTCGAATGGTGCTAGCGCAGCGTGTACGATTCTAGATTCGATAGCCTCTCCCTGAGGGTCTCCCGCCAGTGCTCGGCTGTGTTCCTAGGAAAGGTGGGTCGCAGGGTGGTCAGGTACCAAGTCTGTCCTCCCCTGGGATTGCCCATTCTAACATTGGTGGCAGCGGTGGGATCAGAGTTCATAATCTAGACATCGTACAGTAAGCGGCTGACGCACTACCGAACAAAGATGACGGAAAAAAATACCAAGAGTTCCACTGAAGCCGACTCAAGTACCACGTACCTTGCGAAACGGCTAGAAGAGTACACACACAGAGAACTGAAATAATTTTGCAAAGAACGAGGAATCGCTACCACAGGCCTGAATACGAAGGAAGATATGCAGAAAGCCCTACAAACTTGGGTAGAGTCCGAGGAAAACCCTCCCCCATCAGGAGGAGGAGCAGAACAGCCGACCGAACCCAAACTCAACCCTAGAGGGGGCAGCAGCACTCCGGTACGGAGCAGCAACCCAGATGGGGGCCTCTCCCCAGGAGAACTAGCGGACAGAGAAAGAAACCGCAATCATGAACTTGAATTGGCAAAACTAAAAATTGAGTGCAAATTGAAGCTAGCAGAAAAGAGACTAGCGGTAGAGCACTTACGAGAACAAGGAGAGTTGGAGGAGAAGAAACTCCAACGGGAACATGAAGATAAGAGACTCCAGCTGGAGCACGAGCGCGGCCTGAAAGAGATCGAGCTAAAGGCCCGGAGCGAAGAAAACCGAACCTTGGGGAACCGAGAAGCAGTTCCCCCGGTAGAGCCAAAAGTCCACATCCCCAAGGATGTGGTAAGAGAATACTAGAAGAACGACGATATCCAGCAATGGTTCAAGTCCTACGAAGTCGCCATGACCTCCCACCGAGTCCCGCAGAAGGATTGGGGAGCTAGGTTGTGGGACCGATTCCTGAGTGAGGGGAGAGACACCCTGCTCGATCTGCCGTCCTCTGTGCAGACCTCCTACAGCCACATGAAGGAGGCCCTCCTCACGAGATACAGACTCACCCCTGAGATGTATCGCCAGCGGTTCCGGGACTGCAAGAAGATCCCTGGCACCACGTGGGTGGAATGCGTGAACTTTTACAGTCGAGCCTTGGAAGGGTGGATCAAGGGCAGCAAGGTTACCACCTTCGAAGAACTTACCAACCTTATCGCATGGGAACATTTGTCCGCGAACTGTTTCGTGGAACTACGCCAGCATTTGCTAGACAGCAAGCTTGCAGACCCAAGGAAGCTGGCCATGGAGGCCGATCGCTGGGTGAACACCCGGGGCCCCGTAGGAGACTACCCCCGAAGCAATCGGGGATCTCCGCACCAGAGGGGAGGGGGGAATCAAGGAAGACAGAGGGATTCCCAGTCAGGAACCAAGCGTAGTCCACCCAGAGGCCAAACCCAGACCGTACCAGCCCCCTCACCAGCCAATCCTGCTCCCCTGGGCAACCGTGGGCACCGGGTCACTATTTCCTGTTACCGATGCCAACAAACCGGGCATTACGCCAGTGACCCCCAGTGTCCCATGGCCCCGCGACCCTCCACGACAGCTCCCCCAGCCAGACAGGTAGCCAACGTAGCCCTATGGGAGGAAATGGAGGACACCGAAGAGTGGGAACCAGCGGCCATGGCACTAGTCCCCCTAGGAGACCGAGAGATGATCCCTGGGCCCCCCTACCAGATAATACCAAGAAATACCGGCAACTGGTGACGGTGAGCGGCCACCGGGTGGAGGCCCTTCGCGACACCGGGGCGAGTATCACAGGTATCCTCAGCCACCTAGTCAGGGAGGACCAGATCATTCCGAATGTCCCGTGCCCCGTACTGTCCGCTGACAACACCGAGAGTTTATGTAAAATGGCCTTAGTACCGTTCGAATGGGGGGGAGTGATAGGAGAATTACGAGTCGCTGTCCGAGCCTCCCAACCTGTAGACTGTCTCCTGGGCAACGACCTAGAAAGTTCCCTGTGGAGACAGGTGGAATGCAAGACCCACCTGGGCATGATGGGCCTACCCGAGTGGGTGTGCGCCACCACCCGATCCATGTCCGCCCGACTACCCCCCTTCGGGGCTGTCGACGCCGAGCCTCCCAGCTACCACCCTGTAGAAGAAGATAGGGACGACCGAACTGAGCTCACCGGCCTCTCCCCAGGAGGAGAGCCCGTCACAGACAACAAAACCTTGCATCCTGAGCCCGCACAGATCCCGGAGTTGAATGATCTGCCCGAGTTGGCGCAGTGGCGTCATGATGGGGGCCCCTCCAGCGAGGAGTTCTGCCGGGAGCAAGCCACTTGCCCTTCCCTGGTCGGACCCCGGCGACAGGCCGCGGCCCAAGCTGCGGGCAACCAGACTGGAACTCATTCCGTATACTGGGAGAATGACCTCCTGTACAGTGAGCAGAAGTCGGCTGACCTAGGGTCAGCCGGAGTGCTGGTGGTACCCCTACGCTTCCGAGACTTCCTCCTGGGCCTGGCCCACGATGTACCCCTGGTGGGACACTTGGGCCAGGACAAGACCTATGACCGTCTAGTGACGCACTTCTATTGGCCCAAGATGCGAGCGAATGTAGACGCCCACTGCTAGTCCTGTCTCACGTGCCACGCTAGTGGAAAAAGTGGAGGAACGCGCAAGGCTCCCCTCCAACCCTTTCCCGTCGTCAGTACCCCCTTTGAGCGGGTCGGGATTGACATAATAGGGCCCCTGGACCCTAGAATCTCCCAAGGTCATCGATTCATCTTGGTGGATCATCACGCCACCCAGTACCCCGAGGCCATACCCCTCCGCACCATAACGGCCCCCGTGGTGGGCCGAGCACTGATGGGGATTTTCTCCCGAGTAGGTTTTCCCCGCGAGGTCGTGAGTGACCGCGGCACGAACTTATCTTGAAATACATGATGTCCCTGTGGCAACAATGTGGAGTGTCCTACAAATTCACCACCCCGTATCATCCCCAAGGAAATGGCCTAGTGGAACGGTTTAACCGGACACTGAAGGGGATGATCATGGGCCCAGAAGAGCCCCTCCGGCACAAGTGGGACGTCCTCCTCCCCTGAATCTTGTTCGCATATCTGGAGGTCCCCCAGAAGTCCCTGGGGTTCAGCCCATTTGAACTGCTGTACGGGCATCCCGTCCGGGGGCCCCTCAGCCTGGTAAAGGAGGGTTGGGAAACGGCCCCCCAGGAGCCTCCTCCCGATGTGTTACGCTACATTCTCACCCTCCGAAATCAGACACAGAAATTCCGAGAGCTGGCCGAAGCCAACCTTGAAGCAAGTTGGGAAGAGAAGAAGCGCTGGTACGACCAGAATGCCACTCTGGTCGAGTTTCAACCGGGCCAGCAAGTCTGTGTGATGTTCCCGGTGAAACCCTGCGCCCTCCAAGACAAATGGACCGGCCCCTTTAAGGTCGTGGAGAGGAAGAGCCAAGTGACCTACTTGGTGGATGTCCAGTCCCCTCGGAACCCCCTTCGGGTCCTCCACGTGAACCGCCTCACTTCGTGCGGACGGAGTTGATCTTGCTCTTGGCCACCGACGATGGAGCGGAAGAGGAAACGGAGCCTCTTCCTGACCTCCTGTGTGCCAAAGAGAAGGATGGCTCCGTAGACTGGGTGAGACTCTCTCCCTCCCTCACTCCTCAGCAGCGTGAGGACTGCCACCAGCTCTTGGGGCAGTTCTCGGATTTGTTCTCCTTAGTCCCCAGAATCACCAACTGGTGTGTCCACGACGTGGACACCGGAGACAGCCCTCCAGTGCAACAACGAGCCTACCGAGTGCCTGATGAGTCCGGACCTGCATCCAGGCCGAAGTCTCGAAAATGCTCACCCTAGGAGTGGTCGAGCCCTCCGACAGTCACTGGGCCAGCCCAGTGGTGCTGGTCCCGAAAGCCGCGGCCCCTGGGGCTGTCCCCGAACTTCGGTTCTGCATGGACTACCGGGGGCTCAACGCAGTCACCCGAGCAGACGCCCACCTCATTCCCTGTGCAGAAGAGCTCATCGACCGCCTGGGGTCTGCTCGCTACCTAAGTACCTTCGACCTGACCTGCGGCTACCGGCAAATTGCGCTCACGGAGGGAGCCAAGGAGCGGTCCGCCTTCTCCACCACGGATGGGCACTATCGCTTCCGAGTGATGCCGTTCGGGATGAAAACTGCCCCAGCCACCTTCCAGAGACTAGTGAACCGAGTCCTGGCCGGGTTGGAAGAGTTCAGCGCTGCATATTTGGACGATATTGCGGTGTTCAGTTCACAATGGGATGAGCACCTCTGGAGGGTGTTGCTAGCCCTGCGCCAGGCCGGCTTGACGGTGAAAGCCAGCAAGTGCCAGATTGGGCAAGGGTCAGTGACCAACCTAGGCCACCAGGTCGGAAGCGGGCAGGTCGCCCCTCTCCAGCCAAAGATCGATGCCATCCTGGCCTGGGAACCATCCACCACCCAAACCGAGGTCCGAGCCTTCCTGGGCCTCACCGGCTACTACCGGAGGTTCATAAAGAATTACGGCAGCATAGTGGGTCCTCTCACAGAGTTGACGTCCAAAAGGCAGCCCAAGCGCGTGCACTGGACCCCCTCCTGCCAAGAGGCGTTCGACGCCTTGAAGACCGCTGTGTGTACTGCCTCCGTGCTCCAAGTCCCGGACCACTCCAAGGAGTTTGTGGTCCAGACCGACGCCTCCGAACATGGCACCGGAGCCGTACTGTCCCAGCTCAATGAGGAAGGCATAGATCAGCCCGTAGCCTTCATCAGCAGAAGGTTACTGCCCCAAGAACAGAGATGGAGCACCATCGAACGAGAAGCGTTCGCAGTAGTCTAGGCCCTCAAGAAACTCCGACCCTACCTATTCGGAACCCACTTCCGAGTGCAGACAGATCAACCCTTACGGTGGCTCATGCAGATGAGAGGGAAGAACACCAAACTGCTGCGATGGTCAATTTCCCTCCAGGGAATGGACTTCACAGTAAAGCACCGCCCTGGTACCGACCACGCCAATGCTGACGGCCTCTCCAGGTTCTTTCGCCTCAGCGAGGAGAATCCCCAAGAGGATGGGTAGTTCTCCCCGACCTTCAGCTGGGGGGGACGCGTGTTGGACCCGGCCTCGTGGCGTGGTCCTCCCTGACCCGTGCAGCTCCCCATGACCCTGATCCACCCGACCCTTCCCGCCATGACCTACAACCCCGACACTGGGCTCCCCGTCCTCGCCCCCCATTTTCCTGGTAACCGAGGCCCATGTCCCTGCACCTAAGATGGCCGCCCCAGCCCCAGCCCGACCTCGGCGCCATACCCAGCCAGGGGGTAGAGCGCTCCCTGTGAGCGTGAGAGGGAGGAGTAGCTAGGTCACACCTTCCACCTCCCCTCGAGAGATGAGTTTCGATTACCCATCCGGCCTCCCTGAGGGCTGGCTCCAGGCCTGTTGAGTGTCTGGGATCCCTCCAGACCCAACTTGAAAGGATGAAAGGCGCCGCCGAGGCGGAACCCCCAACAACCAGCCCCCAGGTGCTAAGAGCTTCGCCTGCGAGGACTCCGGACATCAAAGGAGAGGAGTCCTATATCAAGGGTGGCTCTGGGACGATCAAGCCAGTTGTATCCTGGACTACGTGAGCCCTGCTGACCTCGTCGCTGCTCTCCTGCAACCTGAAGAACTATCTGAGCCCTGCTGACACTGTTGCGGCTCCCGTGCAACCTAAGAGACCACTGAGCCCTGCTGACATTGTCGCGGCTCCTACTGAGCAGAGACGGACTTCTGCCCGAGGCCACCGAGGCCTGCTGACGCTGTTGCGGCTCCCCTGCAACCTTGAGAACTCCTGAGCCCTGCTGATCTGATCGCGGCTCCCCACGAACGTAAGAACTACGACCTCCTTGCTCGAGCCCTGCTGATTCGATCACGGCTCAGAGACTATTCTGGTGCGGCTGGACCCAAGATTTCCCCGTATCCCCCAGCTCGAGGATTGAGAGCTGTGCGCCGGATACTTTGACCCTTGAGGCTGTCCCGCTACCCTACCCCTACCGAGAATCTTTGAGCCCTTGCTCGCCTGTACATAAGCTGCGGATCATAAAGATCCATTTTTACGTGAAGAAATAAAGAATACGCTCTCTTAATCCTACGGTGTGGTGTCCCTTTGTCGAGTGGTGCTAGCGCAGCGCGTACGATTCTTGATTCGAGAGCCTCTCCCTGAGGGTCTCTCGCCAGTGCTCAGCTGTGTTCCTAGGAGAGGTGGGTCGCAGGGTGGTCAAGTACCAAGTCTGTCCTCCCCTGGGATCGCCCCTTCTAACAGTTGCCAATATGCGGAAATAAATAAAACAAGTTAAGGTACCAACTACCTACCAAAATTGGCATACACATATTGGAAATCCAACTGGATAGATATGAATAATTTTGTTAGCCAATTGAGTAAATGGTGTTTAGGGAGAAAGTACCTTAAAATACCTTAAACGACCGTTCTGAAATGTCATGAGGAAGTGGTCATGTGTTTGTTACCCCACTGAAGCACAGGGTAAACCAGCATTTGCAATGCAATAGGTCTCGCATTAGGAAAGTTTCAGCTATTGGTATTGTAAATGACACATTTTTTATTTATGTTTTGGTTTTGAAAATAGCGAAATTAATAGCTTTGTCATTTACAATGCCAATAGTTATAACTTTCGCATATGTGACACCTATAGCAAATCGGCACCCAGGCTAATGTTCTGCATAGCTAAATACATATAAAGTCCCAAAGGCGAGGCCGATTGCATTGCCAATGCTTGTTGTTTCTTAGGCACCGCACCTATAGGTGACCCAATCAGGTCTTCCATTGCCAATCCTCAAAGGGGTCCGCCATTCTTCCCCCCTCCAACGTCCTTGTCAAGTTTTTCCTGCACTGCACTTTTGTATTTCTTGGTGGACCGTAAATTATCTGCCCACCTCCGAACTAATGGGCCCTCATACCCCAATCGAAAAATCCATCTGCAACCATCCCTCAATATCCTTGCCTCCTCTGGCCGATTATAAATCCCCAGCCAATATTCCAGTCTGTTCAATTTAACCAGAGTATGAGTCTTTTGTCCCAGGTCCCTGTGCTCCTCTTCCCCCCCCCCCCTGTTGTCAACATGCTGTGGTGGTGGTGTCTCCCTTACTGCCTGCATAAGGCTGCCACTGACCTGTACTCTGTCCCTCGTACTCCCCTGCATTCCCAAAACTTTGAATAAGTGGGTTACGACCTGTACACATGGAGCACTCATGCCGGAATTTGCAGAACTCACGAATTCACTTTCCCTTATTGTAGCCCCAACACATTCCCCCTGATCCTCCCTGACCTTTAGGTGCTCCACCCTGGAAAGGGCTTGTAACAATAGGCAGGTCACAGGTCGTGAAAAGGGTCTTACCGAACCTAGTGGGCCCACAGTATGCTGCCACATCTCTGTATCCCGTTCGCCCCCAATTTATCTCTGGATCCAAAGCCAAACGTGCCCTGAATTCCTCATCATACTTCGTCAGAAGGGCTGTCTTAACCCTCCCATACAGACTGCTAACACCACTCATCCTGCCTCTGCGCTGAAGGAGCTGAAGGGTGCCCAAGACCTACCTGCTGTTCGACCCAACACAGTCATCCTGTGCCTACTTCTGTTGGATGCGACAGGATACCCGTAGACATCCTGCGGGCCGCTCTGGGCCCAGCCATCTATTCGCCTCTGGTCTGCGAGTCACACTAAGCTCTCCTGAGTCTAGAAATCTACTACACTCTGCCACTTCTAAGAGAGGACAGGTGTGCTGATACCCCTAACCCTCCTCTTCCCCCACCACGTCTTCCTCCAGGTCCCAGGACCACTGATTCCTCTCAACAGTGACGTTCCCCTCTAAATGGGAGGTACCCCCCCTCGGTCTCACCTGTGGGACCTGGCTCCCCCCTCCCGACTCTGTCCACTCTCCTCCCCGCTCCATTCAAGCTTGGCCACAACAAGCACTGAGCCCTGCAACCCAAAGGGGCCTCCAACCCCATCTAGGCTCAATCCACCACGCCCTATCCCTTT
This sequence comes from Lissotriton vulgaris, assembly GCF_964263255.1. Taxonomy (NCBI): domain Eukaryota; kingdom Metazoa; phylum Chordata; class Amphibia; order Caudata; family Salamandridae; genus Lissotriton; species Lissotriton vulgaris. The sequence continues at coordinate 1,295,965,334 of NC_141695.1, read as the reverse complement.
CCAGGCTGTCCCACTCGGGTCCCCTACCCCTGTGGCTACTCTGAGCCACCATCCACCTAACGCTCTTGTAGGCCCTGTGGGGCCCTCTGAAGTGAGTCCCAGCATCCCAACCAGGGGGTCCTCCCCAGTACATGTGAGGGAGAAACGTGGACGGGTCTCCCTGCCACCCGTGGTAAACCTGTGATAGGGAGCCAAAAGGAAGCCCCCTATATAGCCCTATTGTGCTACTTTGGGCTCCAATAGAGCCCAGTGATGAAGGAAGGGGAGGAAAGTCACTTTGACGGTACCTTCTCCCAAAGACCCCGGGGGCTGACCTCCCTGTGGCCCCCCAAATCCCCATTGTCCGATTGCAAATGTTTTCATTATTTGTGCAAACACAGCTGTAATATTTGTTGTGGGAACTATTTCATGATTTCCAGGGCCGCCAAGGGTGACTGGGCTCAGACTGTGTCACAGCCTTTTACTACTGGTGAGCTGAGGCTTAATTTTAGTTATAGACAGAGTACCATCTACACCCCTTTCGCACTTATTCTGCAATGTCAGATTAGAGATAAAAAACAGGGAAAGTAACTAGCGTGAGGGGTGTGGGCAGGCAGGCAGTGCCACCACCCATCTCATTTGTATTTCAACTCAGTTGTTTTCTAAACAGCCTGCCTTCATCTCAGATGAAGTATTTGAGGGGATCAACCGATATTTGGAAGCTTCAGTTATTGTTAAGGTCGTTTCTTCAGAGGCCCAGCTCCTGTCATATGATACCTAGTAGCAAAGCTTCATCTGGCCCTCATGCTTACTCGTATTGAAGAGGTCAGATTGGGAGCTCCGCACTCTGACTATATACATCTTTAGTGGGTGGCACTGACGTCAGATGCATTAAGGAATTTCTTTCAGTGATATTGGGCTCTCATGCACATTCCAGTGGGCTCTCTTATACAATACCTTTGATTCTTACTCAATTGCACCCCCTTTTCTCTTACACTAAACAGGATTTATTTTTCTTTCATTTAAATATCAATGGTCTAATGCATTTCATTAGGGACTGTCTTTCCCTTAGGACTGACCTTATACACTAAGGGGCAGATTTACTATCTTTTGACCAAGCACAGCACAGCAACCAAAGTTGCTGTAATGCTTGCTGTATGAAAAGTAGAGAGCAGAACAGCACCATATCTACTAAGTCTCTCCCTGATCAAGTGCACTTTAAGCTGCTATGCACTAACACACACCTTTACACCATGGTGCAACGAAGTGTGTACTCTATCACAAATAGATTTTGTACTGGTAGTGCACCCTTCCAGTACAAAATGTTGTGGTAATCCTTTTTTCCGCTTTGTATGTGTGTTGTACAGTGCAGCTCATATGCAAAGTTGGAAAAATGTGGAGAATTAAAAAACTTGCTGTGCAATTATGCCTGCTTCGAGAAGGGGGTACGTTTTGAACTCAATTCCATGTTCACCAATGTTCGTAGATAGAGATTTGCATCACACCAAGTTGGTGGTTGCACGGAATGCCCATGTACCACCCCCTTGATGCCACACCATACAAAGTTGTGCCTACTGCTTCTTGGAATTACTTTGGTCAGTTTTCCAATGTAAATCTTGTTTTGAGTTGTAAATTAATTACCAACACAATACTTTGCGCCAGGTTTGCTTTACAAAAGTAATGTCAATCCTGTGAAAAATGTTATTAAATCTGAGCCCCAAAGTGGGCTGCCCACTTTCCCATTTCATTCCTCGAATGTACCAAATTATCTTTCATTTCGTAGATCTAGGTCTCTTGTGCCCACTTATATGTGCTGTTTTGATTTATGTATTTGTATTAACTCTAGGCACAAGGATCAAGACATGTCCACTACAGAAAAAGAGGATGGTTGTGTGGTCATCACTGTGGTTGACCCCCAAGGAGAACCCTCCAAGATGGGTGCAGGCGCCATCCGTTTACCCATGAAACCTCTGCAGAGTATTTACAATGGAGAGCCAGTAGCGCTGGGTGTAAGTGAAATGCTTCATAATTGAGCAAAGATTCTGTTAATGCATAATGATTTTTCTCAGTTTGAATTCTTTGATTACTGAGCATGTAAAACCATCCAAATACACCCACAAAAGTGGCCATGGTTATTTCAAATGTGGACTACCCTGCAATACCAAGGAGCTTGGAACATTACCTGTGGCACCCCTTTAGTACTTACGGAACAATTGCATTATTCAATGGAAGATCCAGGATTTGGATTTTGCAAGATTTTATTTGCATTGCACCACAGGTCCCAGAGGCGACTTTAGAGAATAAGATTATTGTCCTTACTTGGTAAAGGTTGTGCTGGTGATTATGCCATGCAAGACAGTTTATCACTGCACCCGTAGGCCTTCGAACTAAGAAATACATACAGGATTCTCTTCTCACTCTAACTTTGGTGAACGGCAAGAGCGCTGTATCTAAAAAATATAGTACCCTCAGTGCGTTGGCAAAGTTGATAGACTTTTACAAACACTTAGGGCCTTCTTTAGAGTTTGGTAGATGGATACTCTGTGAAACTCTTGACAGGGAGGGTTGGACTGGGACAGAAAATAGGCCCGGGCACCCAAATAAAAGTGACCCCCCTTAGACACTTAGATTGCCAAAATAATGAACCATGTTTGGAAATTGCTACAGTTTTTAAGTTGTAAATATAAGCTGTATAAGTGCTTTGCAAGGTTTGGGAAACTGCATGGATGTGAGGTTGCTGCTGGCAATGCTTGATTTAATATCAGGAAAATCAGTAGCTATCGTCCGATCTCCCTGCTCCCCTGGGTGAGCAAAATTCTCGATAGGCACATCAACCTCCATCTGGTGGACTTTCTCGAGAATAACCAGCTGTTAGATGCCACCCAGACCGGTTTTCGACCCAGACATGGGACGGAGACCGCTCTGCTGGCAGTCATCGAGTAAACCAGAAGGATCTTAGACCAAGGGGGATCAGTGACAGTGATCCTCCTTGATCTAAGCGCGGCATTCGACGCGGTCAGCCATGACACCCTGCTGAGCCGTCTCTCGAATGTCGGAATATCAGGCAGGGTATGGCTGTGGTTCAAATCATTTTTGAGCAACAGGTTCTTCCAAATTTTTGATGGAGACATGGTATCCACGAGCAGGCCATTGATCTATGGAGTCCCGCAGGGCTCCTCCCTAAGCCCTGCGCTTTTTAACATCTATATGAGACCGCTAGCTGAGGTTGTCTGCCCGTTTGGTATCAAAATCATCTCTTACGCGGATGACACTCAGCTAGTGGTCTCTTTGGCGCAGGAGGATGGCCTATCGGCACCAGCGGGGCTGACGAAGTGCCTGGAGGAGGTAAAGGGTTGGATGACTTCATCCTCCCTCAAACTTAATGGGGATAAAACGGAGCTGATGCTTCTGGGCCCCACTACTCCCAAACTCTTTACCTCCCTCTGGCCACCATGCCTAGGCACCCCTCCAACCCCCCAAGGACAACATAAAGAGCCTGGGGGTCTGGCTGGACAAAGCTCTATCTTTTAATACCCAGGCCACAAAACTCTCGGCAACCTGTTTTGGTCTCCTTAGGATGTTGAAGAAAGTTCTTCCACTCTTACCTATGGAGGCCAAACAAGTGGCCATTCAGGGCCTGATTCAGTCCCGATTGGACTTTAGCAATGTCCTCGATCTCGGCGTCCCTGAATACACACTGCGTAAGTTGCAGATAGTCCAAAACTGCGCGGCCTGTACATTGCTCCAGCTGCCGCGTAGACTGTCAGCCAAACCTGGACTGAGCAGTGTGCATTGGCTACCGGTATGACAAAGAATTGCCTTTAAGGCTATGTGTATATCCTATCAAGCCTTCTGGGACACAGGACCGGCAATCATCCGTGAACTAATAACACAGTACCATCCCAGTAGAAATCTTCGCTCTAGCCAGGCATTTCTGGCCACAGTCCCTAGAATAAAAAAGGCAAGAGCTAGCAGCAGGATGTTCACTTACAACGCCACCAAGCTATGGAACTCATTCCCCTTCAACTCAGGTCCAACCCTAATCTGTCCTCTTTTCGGAAGCAGTTGAAGACTTTTCTTTTTAACGTTCCTCACTAATCCCCCAGCGAAATCCCTCTGCTAAGCAACCCACACTGGTCAATTAGCGCTTGGACGCCTCAGGGCAGCAATCGCGCTTTACAAGTATACATTTCATTTCATTTCATTTCAGCATCAGTCAAAAAATCTCAAGACTATAGAACAGGCTCACAACCAGCCAAACAGTCGCCCACGCAATAACCTGTGACACCAGCCCTTGGAACCCTGCCTGATTACCTTACAGGCCACTCCTACCCTGGTGATGGCTTTCCTTTCTGCTGTACTACAAGTTCTACTGGCTATATTGCACTTGGCATACTGTTGATGGGACATTTTGCTACATTTGTGACGGAGCACCCTATCTCCAAACTCTAAAGAAGGCACTGAGTTTACAGTTCAAAATCATTCATTTTTTCCAAAACGAACACGTTCGGAACAATTTTAAATAACTTCTTACCTAATGCCAGTTCAGAGGATATTTTTGAGACACTCTATAGGATGAAATAGAACCTAACCAAAACACTTGATGAATTAGCCCACAAGATGTCTAAATATGTCAACAGAATGCGGCACAAAGAAGAATAACATTGATTTACCACAGACTTTCAACATCTTCTATATTCAGTATAATAATAAAACCATCCCACATTCAACATGGAAATTTAGTTCTGTGCATTTACTACCCCTTGAGATTTATACATTTGAGTATATTTCCTGCACTCACCTTATTTGTTGTGCTATGGGTCCTCCAATCCCTCGCATCTCTATCCTCGTGTGCCTTCTAACAGTTGCTTTCGTCTTTGTCATTTTATTAATACTGCGGCATTCTCTTGTCTGCCTGTTAGTCTCTCTCTTTCCTATACTCTTTACATTTTGTCCCATTCTGTCCGCACTACTATCCTCCTCAGCCATTTCAGTACCCATGCACTCACTCCGTGCCTGCCCGTTCGCAATATTTGGTTTTGTGCTAGGGAGGGGGATAGAGCTTATTTTCCAGTGCTTCAGCCCATCTTACTAAGTCTGGACTAGCCATTTAGGTTGAGGCCTACCAGACAGATCAGCTGTCTGGTTTGCTATTTGCATCTTGGGGACTTTGGAAAGCTTCCCTGGGAATGCATCTCACCCATTTCTTAACATTGGCTTTATGGTTTGTAACTTATATTTGCTTGCTTCCTTTTTGATGGCTTTATTTGTTTTAGACTGTCCAGCTTGAGATGTCCCTGTACTTGCCCAAACCTTATATACTGTATTCTTCCACCTGTACTGAATTTCTTAAACAGGCCTTTAAATCCTGTTCTTATATTGCCCCATTTGTTGTGCCTTCCAAGACAGAGGTCAAATGTAAGGCTCTGTCTTTCATGGAGCTTAGTGTTTATTTTTCTTTCTCTGACTTGAAAGTGGGAGGATTTATCTGACAATCATGCTTGCTGCTGTGTTGTACGATGTTATTTTTTTACTAGCAGAAAATAACATTTAAATGTCTTTAAATCTACTGTGCAGATGTTTAGAAATATGGAAAGCCCAAATTAAGCACTTTTTTTGGGGTCAATTTGAAGTGTGATGGAAACAAATATTGTAATACGATCAAAACAAATCAATACACTAGGTGACATTTCCACACATTATCGTTTGTACGGTGTATACTTGTATCAGTGAGAACTGTGTCTGTGCAAGTGTAATGTCCATTTCAATTAAAGATGTTGCCTGTAATTGCAGTGCCCTTCCACAGATGCATACTCCACTTTACCCACCCCATTCCACTCTACTCTGCGCTACTCCACGCCGCCGCCCTGTACTCTGCCCCACTCCACACCACTTCACACTGCATCACTGCACTTTATGCTGCACTCTATGCCACTTCACTCAATGCCTCTCTACACCACTCTACTCTATGCTAATGTACTCTACCCCCACACTACTCTACAATGTACCATTGCACTCTTCGCCATTGCACTCTATGCCAATCCACTCTAATCAACTCTGCACCACTGTGCTAGAAAGACACTGCACTCTACGACACTCTACTCTAAGCCACTGCACTCTATGCCACTTCACTCTACATCACTCTACTCCACTATGCGCCATTCCACTCTACATCACTCCACGCCACTGCATTCTACCCTGCACCACTCTACTCCACTCTACCCACTGCACTGTACGCCACTCCAGCCTATGCGGCTGCACTCTATACAGCTGCACGCTAAGTCACTGTGCTGTATGCCAATCTACTCTGTACCACTGCACTGTATGCCAGTATACTCTACTCTGCAACACTCTACTCTATGCCCCTGCACTCTACGCCACTCTCCACCATTGCACTCTGTCACTTTACTCTGCACCACTCTATGCCACTTCACTCTACAGTAATGCACTCTACGCCACTCTAGTCTTTACAACTGTACTCTCTGCCGCATAACTCTATGCCACTTGACTCTGTGCCACTACACTCTATGCCACTGTACTCTACTCTGCACCAGTCATCTCTGTGCACCTCTGCCAATACTCTGTACTCCACTCCATTCTAGGCCAATTCTGTCTACATCACTATAATCTATTGTGCACCACTGCACTTTGACTCCGCACTCTATGCCCTCTTCACTCTATGCCTCTCTACTCAGCACCACTCTACTCTATGCCAGTGCACTCTATGCAACTCTACTATGTACCACTGCACTCTTCACCACTGCACCACTCTACTCTGCACCACTCTACTCTATTCCACAGCACTTTATGCCACAGCACTCTGACACTCTACTCTACAAGACTGCACTCTCTATTCTGCACCACTGTATTCTATACCACTGCACTTTATACCACTGCACTCTACTCTGCATTACTCAACTTTACTTAGCTCTCCACTCTCTTCCACTTTGCGACATTTCACTTCACTCTCCTTTACCCCACTAACTTTTAACCATGCTGAACAGTAGCCACACTGGTGTGCAGCATGGCTAAAACATATTAGCAAAGCCAATAGCTCTTGTGTTGGACTTGGCCATCTGGCAAGTTCACCCCTGAACTTTTTGCTTTTAATTGTGACCTGGTGTTAGTGATTTTTGGTTTCTGTGCACTTTACCACTGTGTCCCAGGGTAAAGTGTGTGCGTGTGGTAAGGTTGGCCTGCCCTCCCATAGGAATGCATGGGGAATGTATGTGTCCCTGGTAGTTCCTGATGTGTGGAGAGCGAAGGGGCGAGTTTGGTATGTGCGAATTCGTGAGAGTGAATGCTGCGCGATGAGGTGTGCGGCGTTATTGTGTCTAGTGTGGAAGTGCCACTTCTAGAAGTTGGCATGTCTGTGTAATTTATGTGAATTGGCTGGCTGGCCTGTGATTGGCTGGAGCTGGCTGGTGAGCTGGCTCCAGGAGTCAGGAAGGGTCTGCCCCGGTGGTGAGTGGAGAGATCTGCATGATTGATGCGAGGGAGGAGTGCACCTGGGACCTGAATAGGGCTGGGCTTTCCCCACACAATGCTGGCTCTGCCCCCTGTTGTGCGACTGACGACCCTAGCCTGGCCAGTGAATGGGAAGAGGGGCTTAGCACATCAGAGTGCTCCAAAACGAGCTGCGACTGGTCTTCCCCCCCACCCTGCACCCTGAGACAAAGGAGCTAGGTATATAAAAAGGGGCTGTGACCCCTTACAAAATGTTCTTTCCCTGATCCTACCTTGAGGGAGGCCTGCTGCTGCTGGGCACCAGGAGGAACCGCCACTGGGGACTGCCTCCCTGCCTGGAGGGACCTGTGATCTGGCCCCAGGGCCCAGTCTTTGCTCCCCTGCCTGTCTAAGGACTTTCCTGGACTTTTGGGATTCCTGCCTGCCAGCTCTGGGGAGCGCTGGCCTCCCCCTTCTGAAACCAGCGCATTGGCGCCACTGGAGCCATGATCCCTACCTCGAGGGATTCCCCGGCGTGGGGACCCCCCCCCCCTTTTTGCTTTCATTCGGCTCAGGTGCCCACCCTGCGACTTTGGGTATTGTTTATACTTTAATACGGGTGCCCACCCCGTTTCCCTATTTAGTTAATCGGGTGCCACCCCGCTGCCTGCTGAATCGCCAGGGATATTATAGTTGAAACAGAAGCCTACCCGATTTATATTTTCCTGAAAGATGGAGCCTACCCCTCAAAATCACCGCCGATCGGCGCAGGAGTCCCTGGAGCACCGTGCTGGCCCACCGCTGACGTCCGAGGGGAGCGTGCTGCCATTGGACTAGGCGACCCTGAGCCTGGAGGCTCACGCTAGGATTGGCTGCTTCGCCAGCCTACACCTCGAGCCAGGGGGAGCTTCCCCTGAGGTGAGGCTGCGCCGCTTGAGACCCGCGGCGGAAACCAAGAGACCGGAGAGCCCCCCTCAAAGTCCGGGAGGCTCTCCCAAGCCCCGCCGCACCACAGATCCGCGCAGAAAGGAGCCAGGAAGCTCAGCGGAGACAACACCTCCCAACAGCCAGTGAGTGCGGGGCATCTCGGCGGGTTGCTCCTCAGCTAAAGGGGGCATTTGTTTAGAGCCCACGAGAGGCTTCCAGGCATTTTTGTATTTAGAGTTCCCTGTGGGGGACTCCAACGTGAGGGGCAACAGTTTAGTTAGAGCCTGCGAGGCTCAACGGACTTTGGGGGCACGTGGTTTCCGCGCCTGAGAGGCTCCTTGGGGGCATTCTGCATCGAGAGCCAGAGAGGCTCCACCAAAGGGAGCATTGTTCTTTCAAGCCCACGAGGCTCCTAAGGCTCCAGTTGTTGTCCAGAGCCCATGAGGTTCCCACGTTGTCCCACAGTCATTTTGTTTATTTAGAGGCTGTCGAGGCTCCAGCTACCCCGGGGGCATTTTGTTTATCTAGAGCCTAGAAGGCTCCCAGGGCGCATTTCATTTCTAGAGCCCACGTGGCTCCCACATCGTGCTTGGGCCCCATTGTCCCTGTGAAAGCCCAGAGGAGATCCCCAGCTGCCCAGCACTTAGTGGGCAGCCGCTTCGTTTAGGCCCCTTGCACATCTTCTTTGGCTGCCTGGGCAGCCTGCCCTGACTTTGCTGGACACAGGGCGTTTCAGCCCCTGAGAGGCCATGTTGTTCTGGGGTCAGTTCTGTGATATTTGGGCGCGATGGTGATTACCTGCCTAATGTGATTTCTGCATCATGTGTAATGTCTTTGTGTCTGTACCTCTGAATGTATTGTTATGCTTAGGAGGTTGTTTTTATCTAGTATAGTTATGCTAGTGAGTTCATGATTCCCTGCGTTATATATGCCTAAGGTTGTTAGGATTGCGTAGGTGGTACTTACCTTTTACCAGTGGTTACTGGTTGTGTTCTACCCTTGTTATTTGGTGCTACAGTTATTATATGTTCTATGTGTTCAGCGTTATTCCTACAAAGTGCTATTTCTACCAAGTGCTAGTTCTAAAAGTGCTTATTCCTGACAGTGGCCCACGTGGCCCTGTCCCATGTACATAATCCCCTGTAAATTCTGCCCGTGCCTATGGCACATTGTAGGGTGTGAGTTTATTATCTAATGTGTTTGGTATAATACAAAGGCTATTATTATATATAACCTTGTGTGGAATTCCTTTTGTGGGGGGCCTGGGATGTTGTTGCTGGTGGGTGCGTGCGCAAATACTTAACCTACATTGCCTCCGGGATAAGCCTTACTGTTCATGTCACGTTACCTAGAGGGTGAGCAGGGGTTATCTTTGGCATGTAACTCCCTTGCCCTGACTATAGTGGTGGTTTCTGCCTGGCTTTGGCGCAAGCCTTAGCCAACTGGAAATCCCATTTCTAACATCTTGTATAGATGAGACCTATTGGCTTTGTCAGTGCTTGTTTGGTCTACTCTTGCATTTGCCATTGTTCTGAAGCCATTGGGGGCAGTTTTTTAAATACCCACGGCACCTTTAGCTCCTCTGTCGCTATCTCCAGCTTTATTGTGATTATAGCACGAACACAGTATGGGGTATAAGCAGGGGAAAAGAGATGGAGCGGAGCTCAAAAGAGTGTGATAGTACTAGATCAGAGAGCGGGAACAGGAAGAGAAAAATAACAATAATAAAGAGCATTTGTTAAGCGTACGGCTACCTCAGACGAGGAGTACGAGTGCAAATATGGCAGACAGCAGAGCAGAGGGACCCGCGCAATTATTCTCATTGCCTAAAGAGCCAGGTTTTCAGTGCCTTTCTGAACTCTAACTCAGAGTTCAGCATACCTAAGTTGGGAGGCAAGTCATTCCACAGCTTGGCCTACCCCACCGAGAAAGACCTGCCCCCCTGCCTGACTTTGGAAAAGTCGGGCCAGTGAGGTAACGTTGTAGAATGGATCTTAAGGTCTGCACACGGCAGTACAACCTGAGTCTTTTCCTCAAGTAACCGGGGCCCAAGCCATGGTAGACGCGGAAAGCCATTGTTAGGGCCTTGTATTCAATCCTCTTAGCTATAGGGAGCCAGTTGAGTTGTTTGAGGTGTGGGAAAATGTGCTGGCGCAGAGGGGCCTTGCAGATTAGCCTGGCTGCAGCATTTTGTACCAATTGGAACCTCTTAATCAAGAATCGAGGAAAGCCCAGGTAGAGGCCATTTGCGTAGTTGAGATGAGAAGTCCCCAGAGCATGAACCGTGGTCTTTCTGCTTTCTTCTAGCACAAAGCCCACAATTGTTCTGATAGATCTCATCTTCCTGAAGCAGTCTGCCAAAAATTACCTGACATGGGCCATGAGGGCTAAGTCCTTATCCCATCTGACTCCCAGGTTTTTGACCCAGTCTTTCGGTGCAGGTGGGGAGCAGGGTTTCACCGGCCACAATAGTCCCGAAGGTGGGGAAGAGGCTTGATTAAAAAAATAAGACCTCCATCTTGTCGCCATTTAGCTTTAATTGGTTTTCGTTCATCCAGCTTGCTATGTTTTGCAGACAGTCTTTGAATGAGTTGAACAATGTAGCAGAGTGATCGTTGAAAGAAAACACCAGCGGGGTGTCGTCCACGTACGAGATCATCTTAACACCTCTCCAACCAATGAAAGATGCCCGGAGAGTCATATACATTTTAAAAAGTAGCAGGCTTAAGGCTGAGCCCTGGGGCCCTCCACATTTGAATGGTTTCACTGAGGAAATTAACGGGCGAAGAAGGACTTGTTGTCCTCAGTCAGTGAGATAAGATGCAATGCACTCCAGTGCGGTCCCCTGTACACAAAACTGCTTCAGTCTGCACAGCAGAATCGTGTGTTAGACAGTATCAAATGCAGCAGAGAGATCTAAAAGTACCAGCATGGCCGATGAGCCACTGTCCACGGATAGCAGGATGGAGTCCGCGACTTCAAGCAGTGCTGTTTCTGTGCTGTATCCTGTGAGAAAGCCAGATTGTTAATCATGTAACAACTCGTTGGTCTCCACAAAATTGGCTAACTGTACCTGGGCCTGCTTCTCAAGAATCTTAGCAGGTGCCGAAAGTAGGGCGATAGGCATAAAGTTACTGGGTACTTTTGGATCTGCTTTGGCCTTCTTTAAGAGAGGTAGAAGGTAAGCGTGTTTCCGCGAGGCAGGGTAAATACCCGTCCTGAGGGAAGTATTCCAGATGTGATTTAGGAGCAGGTTTGAGCCATTCTGCCAGAAGCCTGAACTTTCTCCCCGGGCAGGGGTCACCTGGCGAACCTGATTTGCAGTTCCGACAGGATATCAGAGGAAGGAAGTGAAAAAGGAGACCAGTTTGAAAATTTTTACCAAGGCTAATTTGGTTCCCAGCCTGACCCTGATCATGTTGCAGCACTCTGCTCGTGCTTGTCTTTTTATGTTCTGCCTGCACAGCGTTTGTGCTGTGCTTGTGAAATCTATTGTTTTTAATATCAACTTAAAAGGGGCTTACATCCCACCCCCTCTCCTTTCTGGCTTTTCATTGGTTCCTGTGCGTGCCACTTACTTTTCCTCCATTTCGTTTGGCTGCAGCATTTTTTCCTGCATTTACCAATGTTTGTTCCTCATTCTGAAAAGCCATACTTTACGGTATCTTTTTCCCCATTAATTAGCTAAAATGGGTGCAAGCTAGTATATGTGCCCCACTTTTACAGTAGCGGTCTATAATGGATGAGTTTAAATTACAACTGCTTTCGTTTTCACGGGCAGTTTGTAGTATCTTCAAGTCGTGTTATGTTCTATGTTCTATTGTTCCTAGCTGCTCAGCCAGTTTGTCTTCTGTGTGGAATGTAGATGTGAGTGGAATGTTTGGGAATGCTTGGGTGCCTGGGGTGTGTGTGAGACAGTTAGAAGATGGGCTGAGCAGCTAGCAGGCTGCTCCTGGTGGGGCTGTATCTATGGATCTTATCTCAATAAATATCTTAAAGATGTCACCTATCTGTGTGGAATAAAAAATTAGCTAGCATTCGCAACAAGAATTTTCAATTCTATTAAGGACACGGAGTCGAGGATTATGCTTCTCTTACTATTTTATTGCCACTCACAGAAGCCAATCAAAATATTTTTGTATGCAAAAAACACTAAGGGTCATACAGGAAGTGATGTAGACCAAAGCATCATGGGATATGATGCTTTAGTCTACATCACTTCCTGAATGACCCTATAAGAGCCACCATAACCATTACGTCAGCCTCTTTCTTTGCTCGAACGTTTTAGTTTCAAGGATAATACAAGTCCAAACAAAATCCTCCAACCTCGAAGAAACCAAACTGGAACGTTAACATCTCTTTACGAGAAGTACTGCTACTCCATCCTCTTCCTAGAACCTGGAAGGAATGAGATATAAGGAACCCATAATTTCTGCTTACACAGAATAATCAATACATATGGGTGGGTAAACATTACAGTAATGTAATAAAACCGGGTGAGATAATCCTCGCCTCCGTGTCCTTAATAGAATTGAAAATTCTTGTTGCGAATGCTAGCTAATTTTTTATTCTATTAAATGACCGGAGATTTAGGATTATACTAGCTAAACACTTATCATATACAACTGAAGCTATATCACCCACCGGTTTATAGTAAAACTGTTGAAAAGTTGATTCAGAAGAGCAGTCAGCAGATAGCATGATATCCTAAACAGTAGAACCTAAAATGAAGGTTTTGAAGGCCATAGCTCCACGCACAGAATGCACTCCATACACTTGGGTATCGATACCCGCTTCTTGCATGACAGATTTTAACCATCTGGCTATAGTAGCCACAGACACAGGTTTATAAGGTGTCTGCAGTGCAATTAACAATTGAGCCACACCATCAGGTTGTATAGATCTTGTACATTCTTCATAAGCCTTCAGACATTGAACTACACATAGCTTTGCATTACCAGGAAAAGCATGGTACTCCACACTTCTTGACAAAGTCCCAGTTCTGGCTGTAATGTTAAAGGAAACTCCTTCCGGAGTAAATACTCTACCTGTAAGATTCAAGGCTTTCACATCTGAGGATCGCCGACATGCAGATAGGCATAACAGCGTAGCTAACTTACACGATAGTTGTTTCCACGTCAACATGTCCTCATGTGGCCATTTGTCAAATAAGGAAAGAACTAGAGATACATCCCACAGAGAGGAATACTTTGGTTTAGGTCGATTCGCTACCCGAATACCTTTTTAATAGCTTACAAATTACCAGATGCATACCTACCGGTTTGCCATCTATCTGAGAATGACCAGCTGAAATGGCAGAACGAAAATTAACGGAACGGTCCGCCAGACCTTCTGATGCTTTTTCAGGTAGACTATGTAGAGAAAAGCAGCGTAGCTAAACTCTAAAGGGATTGATACTCCCTAAAATAGAATCTAAACACAATAATAGACCCTTTAGAGCAATCAAATAAATGTGTGCTGAAACGAAAATTTATACAAAAATCCTTTAGTTTATTATATATTATTTGTTTTTAGTATATTTTGTTTGTTATTTGTATCTTTTATACACAGTTCATTTACTTTTTTGATTCATTTTTTACATTTTAAGAATTTAACTTTGTGTAATCCCTGGTTGTCAAAAAAACATTAATAAGTGAGAATAGAAAAATTTACATAAACACAATCACATATATACATTAAACCCCGTGATATACGAAAATATTCAGTTGTTGGTAAATTGATGAAGGCAATGCGGTTGAGTGGAACTACGCGCGTTTCGGCCTGAGGCCTTCGTCAGGTGACCGTCATTCGTATATTAAACATAAATCACAAACAGTGTTTTGAACCTACACAGAAAGAACAAGAACAAAAAAACATATTTAAATATATTTACAGTTCAGACACACTTCTATATTACAGCTATTTACAACTCAGTTTCTATTTCTATATTTTGCGGGTCTATTGACGTTGCTATAAGAGTGTATATACATTTTTTAGCTTTTTAGTGCAAACACTAACTAATAATTAATCATAAACGCCAGACTATCTAATTTTTATGCTCTCCAGATACATCAGTACATATTTGTTAACAGTTTGCATTACTAGCTGGATGATAGGTCGGCACTTCGAGTGTGTTTATTTTAATAACAGTTCTAGTCTTGATATTTTTCTTAGGGGATAGATTTCTGTACCAGCAGCTCTATATTAGGCATTAGAATTTCATGAACAAAACGATGAAACAACGAGAGAAAATTCAACAAATAAGAATAGACATAGATATAAAGGATTAAGGCCTTACATAGTCAACATACAGGCAACCTAACTAATGGGATAAAAAGATGAGGATTAGAGATGTCATTGGAAGGAAGTAAGGACTATATCTACTTACACGACAATGGACAGGATGGCTTATCAACGTTTTTACCTCTTGTGAAGACACATTTAATATCGTTAGTCCAGTGTTAGATATTCTGAAAGATAGATATGTACCCATTTGAATTCCAATTAGGCTATGTATTGTTTTTTAATATAGTGTTCGCTGTTCTATAGAAAAGATTACCTTATTTACTTCTGCCACTTGGTTTTAGTGTCCATCACATCACATCATATATTGAAAGATATAGTGAAGCTTTGGGATCCTTAATTTAGAGGACTGATTCTAAATTTCAGTGAGGACAAAAGAAGATTATTATTTGAAAGTCTATTTATGCGATTAAAATTTTATTAACTAGGTGCCTTTATAAGTTCTATGTTATTTAGATCTAAAGACTTTCATTTGTTATTTAGAAGTAGGCAATGTACAGGTAAGTTTAGATTTTATATCAGAGAAAAGTCTTAGCTTTATACTATGTTCTAATGTTGTCTTGATGTGTTTATATACTTTACATACTAGGTAGTATTGGTCTTTTAAACACAATTTTCGTACTGCATAAGCGCATACCTTAAAAATCTGGCATTTCTGAAGTGTATTTATCGCATGGTACGGGGTTTAATGTATATATGTGATTGTGTTTATGTAAATTTTTCTATTCTCACTTATTAATGTTTTTTTGACAACCAGGGATTACACAAAGTTAAATTCTTAAAATGTAAAAAATGAATCAAAAAAGTAAATGAACTGTGTATAAAAGATACAAATAACAAACAAAATATACTAAAAACAAATAATATATAATAAACTAAAGGATTTTTGTATAAATTTTCGTTTCAGCACACATTTATTTGATTGCTCTAAAGGGTCTATTATTGTGTTTAGATTCTATTTTAGGGAGTATCAATCCCTTTAGAGTTTAGCTACGCTGCTTTTCTCTACATAGTTTACCTTCCCTACGAGTAGCTAACTGTTCACATTGTAGGGGCCCCTTCTTTCTCATAGAGCTTTTTCAGGTAGAACATTTACGACTTGGGATAGTTCAGCCCCCTCGGGATCCACATGTCGTTCCACGCACCAACAAACCCTGCCTTTCCAGGCCAAAGAATATTGTTTCCTGGTGGAGGGAGCCCAGGCTTGGTTGATGAAAGCTGCAGCTGCGTCCGAAAATCCCGACATTTGCCATCTTTACCTGAAAGTCTCCAGGCCATCAGGGACAACTGTCCTGCTAACATCATCGGGTGCATTTCTCCATGAGGGCCCTGGAGCGTCATCGGGAATGACGAAATCATACTGGGGGAGTCGCAGGGGGTGTGGCTTGACCACCGACGAGCATGGACGTGTGAGCTGAGAGCTCCGCGCTCGCCTCGGTGCTTATCCTGTTTTAATTGCTGCCCGACGGCGCTTGTGGTTCAGAGGGGCCCCCTAGAGCGTGTGGATCCCTGTTTGACAACTGGGGATCGTGGGAGACGTTTGCCTGCAGCACCGGAGCGGAAATTTCTGCCGGCCTTCTCGGGAGTGCCGACCATCTTGGTGGGGCCTGCTCCTAGAGCTGCATCCTCAGCCTCGCGTGACTGGGAGGCCGTCGCGGAGAGGGGACGAGCCGGCCACGGCTGCAGCTGACTCGGGTGAAGTGCGCCTAACAGCGGAGATCGGACGTGGTGTTGCTGCGACCTGGACAGTGGCCGGAGCTGCTGGTGAAGTGTAGCAGGAGATGCCGGGGGATATTGTGACCGAGGGCTGGTGGTGACGAGAGGAGACCCATGCAGCACGTAGTGCTGGCACAGGGGCGGAGGACACCCGAGCGCTTGTGGGACCGGCTAGCTCGGAGCCACACATGTACCCCCGACAACAAGACGTTGCCGCGGTCCCAGTGAGGACCCATCCATCTGCGTGCATGTTGCTGCCACTGGGGGATTAAGGCCCGATGCCCGCACGACTGGCGTAGCAGCCTGAGAGAGGCGAGCAGCGGGCGGAGGTGTGTTGCCGCAGGTTAACAGGCCTTCCCCCTACTCTAGGGGGGGGTTGCAATGGCTCATAACCCTGAGGGGCAGCATTGGAGAGTGCGGCGGCACTGAAGGCCCGGTGCATGTTCCAGTGGTGGCCACCACGAGACCATTCGTCCGGAGGTTGGGGCGGTGACATAGGCGCTGGCCCTTAGCGACTGGAGCTGGCCTAGCGGGGCTGCTGCGGAGAGGTACTGCATCGCTGAGGTTGAAGCCCATCCGTGATTACCCAGCGCCTGGTGGTGCTTGGAAAGTCGCCTGGCAACGGAGGTCTCGGGTGGTCACGGTTGGACGCCTGGGGTACCCACCTGCGACAGTAAAAAAACCTGCAGAAGGGTGGCCAGAACTATTGGGACTCTGCCAGCTTTGAGTGGTGACGGCTGACAGCCCGTGCCATCACCCATACCGCTGGGGATTGCTTCTGTGAGGTCCCGACTGACGAACGACTTGGAACGTACCTGGAGGCCTGGAATATGGGGAAACCATGGCCGAAACCCGGCGTGATACCTCCTGATGCCACTGAGGAACTACCGGAGAGTCAGGACCAAGATCCTTCCAGAGCACAGACGACAGGGCTACAACAACAGCAGATGGACCAAATTCTGAAGGCCATTCCGACACGAGGGAAGCATTACACCATGACATAGCGCAAGTGTCGACGAATTTGGGGCTATTGCGGGCGGACCACGGAAAATTGGTGGACCTTGTCAAGTGCACAGAACTTACCTTGGAAGTGCTGGAACCGGCCCAAAAGGCTACAGATGCGGCGATAGGGGATTTGTTGCGAAGGGTGCAGCACCTGCAGAAGAGAGCTGAGGACGCTGAAGGACTTAATCGACGTAATAACCGAGTGGTAGGCCTACCCGAAAACATTGATTGGGACAGTATGATCAACTACTTGGAAACCTGGTTGCATGATGTGGTTGCCCCCGATGGACTGTCGCAGTGCTACACGCTGGAGTGGGCTCATCGGGTGCCGGCCCGCCCACCGGCTCTTGGCCGACCTCCTCGACCTGTGGTGGCACGCCTATTGCGCTTTAAAGACCGGGACGCTATCCTACAGAAAACACAGACAATGGGCCCCTGTTGAGTGGATAATGCCTCTGTCTCCATCTACCCTGACTACTCCTATGAAGTCCAGCGCAACCGCTCTTCATTTCTGGCGGTCAAAAAGGCCCTCCGAGATGAGGGCATACAGTACTCTCTTATGTTACCGGCTCGCCTGAAAGTGATGGTGCATGGTAAAGCGTCCTTCTATAGTACCCCGGAAGATGCATGGAGCTGGTTAGAAATATATCGAGCTGGAACTGATGGTCATAGGGGGAAGGAGAGGACAATGGAGACCCGACCGAAACCTCGTCGAAGCCGACGAACCAGGAAATGAGCCAAACACCGTCGACGTTGCAGACTGAATTGGAACGGCAGGCGGCCCTTCAGGTGGTCTCCACTATATCGGAAACTGCAGCCACTGCTCCTTTGGCTGACTCAGGATCTCAGCGGGGATCGGAGGAGTTGGTGTCAGAGGGCTCTGAGGAGGACGGCCTGAACATGCCTCATGTTACCCCGGGGACTGCTGATGGCCTCTTGGACGAATGAACCTTACCTGTTCCAGTTTGTATGCAGTAAGGGGGTGGAATCTTAGCCATGGAATACGATGGAAGAGGGCGCAGTTGTAGGCCTTGAGACAGTAGCGGGAGGTTTATTCCAATGTTTCATTGATTAGTGGGACGGGAGCTACGATTGTTTAGAAGGGGGCTCCTCTGAGACATGCTGGTGTGGGGGGGAGTGTTTACTTCTGAGGCTGAGCGTGGGGGGAGGGCGGTGGAGTAGCTGTCCTGCTTGACTTGGTGTGGAGCTACCCCCTCGATCTCGCGCTAATTTTGAGACTCTGGTAGCTACCAGAGAGTTCCCATTATCTGGGATTGGGTTTGGATGGGCAACTATGGTTTAGCACCTGTTCTGGGGAGGGGAGGGATGAGGGCTTGTTGGGGATGTTTGGGGTTCAAGGGGAATGTCAGTGTGCCTACCAAGCTAAGGGAGAGGTTGTTCTGTTGCATGCTCAGGTATGGGGACCCGACTTGAGTTGAAATGTATCACCTGGAATGTGCGGGGGCTGAGTTCCATGACGAAGCGATACAAGGTTCATGCATATTTAGTGCGTAGGGGGATTCAAGTGGCCTTTTTACAGGAAACTCACATTGATCAAACTGAGGGGCGGGCGTTGCAGCGGAGATGGAGGGACCAATTGTTTTATACTACTTATTCTGCATATGCACGAGGGACATTGGTTTGGGTGAGATCAGGTGTTGCCTTCCAGCCTTTGACGACGGTGATTGACCCGGAGGGGAGATTTGTGGCGGTACAAGGGCGACTGGATGGGAGGGATGTCGCACTGTGTAGTGTGTATGCCCCGAATGCGGAACAGTTGCTTTCTTCTCACGGTTGTCTGGGAAGCTGGGGTCATTCCTGACTGGCTTGGTGTTTTTGGGGGGAGAGTATTTTATGTTCTCCGGCAGCTCAGGAGCTGACTTACCATAGTGAATATTTGGCGAGGACGATATCTGATCACAACCCTTGTCGATAGTGGTACTGTGAACCAGGCAGCGACAGGCAATCCCCACTTGGCGCTTGAACCCTATGACACTGGAGGACCCAGTTTTTTGTGCAGAGGTCCGGGATGGTATTGAGCATTACTTTACGGAGAATAAGGGGACTGCATCGAGCAGGGCCCAGGAATGGGACGCTTTTAAAGCTGTAGAGAGAGGGGTGTGTATTTCGTACACAACAGGGGCTCGCAAAACATTACTGCATGATATAGAGCAAGAGGAGGATCGCTTGCGCCAGGCAGAGAAGGCTAGCCATATAGATCCAAAGGGGCAGGAGGCGATCATTGCAGCACGCGAAAAAGTGGCTACTCAAATTGAACGGTTACTCTGTTTTGACTATAAGGAATGCTTGGTACGGGCTCATGCAGAGAGGGACAGAGTGGGGTCCCTACTAGCTTGGTTGGCTAACCCGGCAGCCCGGGGCACTCCGATTTTATCGCTGACTACAGTGGCCGGGAACCTAGTATACTCACAAAAGGAGATTAATGATCAGTTCCTGATCTATTACACGTCGCACTATAAGAGCACGATGCAGGACCTGCCGACTTCCTGTCGGCAGCGCAGCTCCCACGTTTAGACCCTGAACAGGGGGACATGCTGGGAGGGGAAATCTCACTTGGAGAAATTCGAACAGCGATTAAGCACATGGCTAGGTGGAAAACACCGGGGCGGACGGCCTCCCTGTGGAGTTTTATGCGGTGTGTGTAGACCTCCTTGCACCGCACTTACAGTCTGTGTACAGGGAAGCGTGGGAACTGGGCAGGTTGCCTTCGAATGCCAGAGAAGCGATCCTGGTACCGTTGTTAAAGCGAGGGGGGGATGCCTTCTCTTGATCGGCATACTGGCCGCTCTCAATTCTCACGGTGGACTACAAAATTCTGAGTAAGATTCTTGCAACGCGACTCCAGGGACACATGGGTACCCTGATATACCCAGATCAAGCGGGCTTCATCCCCACTAGGAACACAGTGACATGTATACATCGGCTTATTAGGGTTATGGGAGAAGGACACGATAGGGCACCGGGCGCGGTGGTCCTCTCGTTCGACATTGAGGAGGCCTTCAGTAGCGTGGAATGGCCGTATCTGTTTCAAGTCTTGAGGGAATTTGGCCTTGGAGATCAGTTCATACGGTGGACTAAACTGTTATACAACTCAGCCACCGCTAGGGTTCAAATGGGGCTTGCCATCTCAGCGGCATATCGGGTGGGGAGAGGTACTCGCCAGGGCTGTTCCTTATCCCCTTTACGGTTTACCCTGGCCATTGAACCGCTAGTGTCACATGCATGACTGGAACTGTCTTATGAGGGTCTATCGCTGCGGGGGGAGCTCCACTACATTTCCTTGTATGCGGAAGATTTATTGTTGTTTTTGGCTGATGTAGATGACTCTCTGCAGGGTGCCAAAGTCCTGCTTCGGGAGATCGGCTATTTTTCCGGGTTAAAAGTGAATTGGGGTATGACCTGTTTGTTCCCTTTAACCCCGGTTGACCGAGTGCCTCTAACGGTGGGGGATTTGCGATGGGAACCCCAATGTCTACCTTACCTGGGTACTCACATCTATCACACTCAGCCCGACCTGCTGGAGGGCAATGTAGGAAGAGTGATGAGGGGGGCTTCAGGGCAGTATGGGGTTCTGGCGAACCCTCCCTCTGTCAGTGGCCGGGAGGCTGGCACTGTAGAAAATGGTGGCACGCCCACGTTTGCTCTACTTTTTTCGCACGTTACCCATATGGATCCCGGCGTCACTCTTTCGGAGGCTTGGGGCCTTGACTACAGGGTTCATCTGGTGTTCGGGTAGAAGACGAGTTGCGCTAAACACGTTGATGCGACCGAGGGCGGAGGGGGGACTGGCGGTCTCTGACTTTGAATGGTACTATCTGGCGGCGCAGTTACAGTGGCTCACACAGGCGGTGGCTCGGGAGTTCAGAGGCCCTGACGGACCGCACGGTAGAGTAATTCCCCGGCATGTAGTGTCATTTATAGTCCTCCAACAGAAGATCAGTCTCGATCAGCTCACTCTTGAGGAACGCACACTCTGCTTATGCTGGTACTGGAGCAAAAAACGAGTGGGATTTCCTCGCCCATATGCTCCAGGAATCCCCCTGGGCACGTGTACAGCCCTTCCACATGGGGGGGAACTGGTCTGCGTTGGCTGTTTGGGAGGAGCTTGGGCTCCATATGTTGGGGGATTTATACAGAGACTGAGCTCTGTTATCATTTCAAGACTTGCAGAGCACTTTTGGGTTACCGCAGGGAGACTATTTATTGCATGCTGCCCTAATAGTAGGGATTCAACGACCATGGAAGATGGGACTATTGGAACTCCCGACTTCATTGGGTTGCCAGTATGTAACCATGGCGGCAGGTACGTTCAAGGCTATCACATGCCTCTACAGACGCTTGTCGACGGAGCAGCATCCACCCCTAGATGTTCTGAAAGGCAAATGGGAAGCGAATATTGGTAAGCCCATACTGGAGACGACATGGCCTCAGTTGATGCGGCGTGCTTGGCAGGGTACACGTAACGCCAGGTTCCAATTGGTTCAGTTCTTCAGATTACATAGGGCCTACTTGACGCCGGTTAAAATCCTACAATATTTCGGGGGCTCCCTGTTACAGTGCCCGAGGTGTAACGCCGATGGAGCTGATTTCCGTCACATGTTCTGGTCTTGTACGGGGTTGGGGTCTTACTGGGAGGAGGTGATAGCATGTTTTAATCAGGCGACAGGATGAACGATAGAAGCAGAGATGGGGACTTGCTTATTACTTTGGTTCCCACATACCCCCACCACGAAGATTACTAGTAAGTTTTATGACTTAGGGTTAATTATGGCGAAAAGGGAGCTTACCATGCACTGGAAGTCGAAGACAGGGCCTAATTATCTGAGATGGAGAGCAAGCTTTTTAAATTGGGCGGCAGTGAAGGGACACTTCGCTTGCAACTGGCTAGGCGCACTGCTAATGATAAGGCATTGGAGGCGGCCAGGGCGTGGGGGGCTTTGGTGGCAGATCTCTAAACCCTGGCTGTGGATGTTGAGGAAGGGGAGGAGGAGGAGGATGTAGAGATAGAACAGGGTGAGTGAGCAACGTCGGCGACCTAACAAGAAGTAAAGCACGGGATGGCGTACCAGGTTGCAGTGTGAGGGAGGGCCGCCTTGCATATTCAAGGTTTAGTGGCACTAGCAGGCTAGAGCAGTGACTCAAGGGAACATGTAGTTTTCCAACTTCCTTTTTTTGTTTTTTGTTTTCCTTTTTCTCTGTTTGATGGGCTTGAAGACAGGACAGTTCGGTAGCTACATTCAGGGCTAAATGGGATGGGGCACACTGACAGGGGGTGGGGGTAAAGGGCAGGGGGTGTTAGGACTGTTGGGGATAGGGGACGGTTGAGTAACCTTGATTGACACGAAAAATGTTTGATGGGCCATCTGCGTAATGGCTCTAAATGTGGTGCTTATTTGAAAGGTTATGAGGAATGTTGAAAACAATAAAAATCCTTTAAAAAAAAAATCCTGGCGGAGTCGCATCTCATCTCCAATAATATTGGGAACCAAGGCTGTGACTTCCACATGGGCGTTACTAAAATCACTTCTGCCAGATGGCAAGACACCTGGGTAGTCACCCTGAGAATCAATATGAAAGGGGGAATGGCATAATTCAGGCTCTTGGACCAGTCCTGAGAAAACACATCAGTTGCCAGTGCTAACGGATCCGGCCTCCAGCTGAAGAACTTCTCCAACTGTCGATTCAGTCTGGGCACAAATAGGTCAATCTCGCAACTTCCCCAGATCACTTGCAACCACCTGACTATCTGGGGTTGGAGTTGCCAATCGCTGTAATCCTTGAGGTGCCAGGAGTTCCAGTCCGCTACTATGTTCGATTGCCCTAGGATATATTCAGCAATCACCGATATATGATGACTTAGGTAGTAATGCCAGAAGTCCTTTGCTATTTTTTCAAGCAGAGAGGACCTCATACCTCTCAATTTGTTGATGTACCTCACCGCCAAGATGTTGTCTAGCCGAAGGAAGATGCAACTTGAGTTGTTTGGGTGACAGTGTTCGGATCGCGAATGATCCCGCTAAGAGTTCCAGGCAGCTGATGTGAAGATAGAGTTTGTGCAGGGACCATCGCAGGCCTGTGGATATATCTCCGCAACGCGCACCCTAGCCCCAACGTCTGGCGGCGGATTCTATAACTACCTCTGGCTGAGACCCAAAAAATGGCTCTGCCATTCCATGCCTCCACGTGGATCAGCCACCAATGTATTTCTTCCTGCACTTCCTGAGAGAGAAGTACAACATCCGTGTAAGAGAGACCTTTCTAAAGGTGTTGTATCTTTAACCTCTGAAGGGCGCGATAATGAAGAGGACCCGTGAAGATTGCCTGTTTGGAGGATGCCAGAAGACCCACGATCCTGGCAATTACTCTGAGTGAGACTGTTTGCTTGGCTAATAGCGTGGTGAGCTCCTTTCTGATTTTCAGTTTGGAGCGGGGAAGACTCAACTGGGTCGTCCGAGAATCGATGACGAACCCCAGAAAATCCACAGATTGCGAGGGTGAAAGGGCTGATTTGGATTCGTTGATCACAAACCCCAGGTTTTGCAAAGTAGTTATGGTCATTTGTAGATGCTGAGAAGCTACCAGTGGGGATTGTGCCATGATGAGTATGTAGACTAGATATACTATCATGCGAATAACTTGCTCTCGTAGGCGAGCTATCACCAGTTTCATCACCTTGGTGAAACACCATGGTGCTGCGGAGAGCCCCAAAGGAAGGACCAAGTACTCGAACCACTGGTTCCGCCATTGAAATTGAAGGAAACGGCGGTGAGGCGGAAAAATAGGTATTGACAGGTATGTGTCTTCAGGTATAGCCGGACCATCCAGTCTCCTTCTTTCAGAAGATCTGCCAAAAGGTGGATGCCCTCCATCTTGAAGTGCTTGCAGGTCATGAACTGGGTGAATTCCTTCAAATTCAATACTAACCTGTGACCTCCGCCCTTCTTCTGCACTAAGAAAATATTTCTGCAACAACCGCAAGGGCCCTCGTTGCAAGGCGCTATCGCGTGTTTTTGCAGCAATCCGTCTAGTTCGGAATTGATAAAATCGCTTTCTAGTTGGGAAATAGAAAGCTGTCTGGGTCATTTGCCCTGGTAGGGAGCCTGATAGAAATCTAAATGGAACCCCTGAATTGACAGAAAAATCCATGCATCTTGAGAAATTCAAAACCAAATGTGATAGAAAAACTGAGTGCCATCCCCCAAGGGTATTAGAAAGTTGTTGGGAGCACTTACCTGCAGAATCTGTGGCTTGGAAGCCCCCTCGGTAGCCAGCTCTGTGGAAATGCCTCTGGTTGAAGCGTTGTCTGGTGGGGTAGAAGGTTCCCCCGCAAGTGGAATCCCACACTCCTTGGCCCCTTCCGTAGTCCCCTCGCTGAGGACCTTGGGAGAATTGGCGGCCTGGCGAGCGTCCTCTGCCTCGACCCGCCCGGCGAAAAAGGCCAGACTGAAAGACTCGTTTAATGCCAGACTGGGCCTTATCTAGTGTCGTGAACGTGCCCACGTACTTGGAAACATCTTTGACAAAGCGTTCTCCGAAGAGATTGCCCTCTGCCATAGGCCTGGTTCCGCTGCAGCTAACTCAGTAAGGTTGGAGTCCATCCGCATGAGAAGTGACTTGGACCGTTCCGTAGATATAGTGCAATTCGCGTTACCTAATAGGCAAATGGCCCGCTGGGTCCACCCCGCAAGGACATCCGGGTCCACGGTAGTGCCCGACTCTTGTGCCTCTAAGGCCATTTCTAAGATCTTGGCGAGAGGGCCTGCCATGTCCTGGAGTTTGTCTTGGCAGCCCTGCCAGGCCCTATCAATACCTTTCTTTGAGTCCTTGGCGAACTTCTTGAGGAAGGTGAGTAGACTTGCGTCAATAACCGGAGTGTCTGCAACTTTGTCCGGAATATCGGGTCTAGTACATTCGGAGCGTAATGTATTATGCACCTCTTTATCAAAGCTGCATCTGAGGTTATCATGCAGATATGCCACCACCTCTGGCGCAGGAACCCAGTCCAAAGACCTATAGTGGACTATGTTGGCAGGGTTGAAAGTGAACGGGTAGACATAGTCTGGGACAGGTCTCACTCCATGTGTTTTGCCTTCTAAGCCTTTTTCTTCGGGGGAGCCTCATAAGGGGTGTCAATCCCTGTGGTATCAGTTTCCATGTCTGTATCCGTATCAGGACGTTTGGCCTTACCAGGAGGAGGTAGAGAGGAAAGAGCGTCGGCATGCTGCCAAGACTTAGACTGTGGCCCACTTGCTGTAGCATCCTTTGTTGTGTCAGTAGGGGAGGTAAAGCTGTGATGTTTGGCAAATCATTCCAGTTGTTTCGCTATCGGCTTTAATGCAGCAGCCAGTGCTTGCTGCACAGTCCCAGGGACTGCCTTTTCAACGGCCATGTTCACAGACTCCTAGACCGAAGCGTCCAGGGCCTCCACAATATTATCCTCCAAGGAAGGGGTAGACCCTTCCTCCTCATATAAGTTATCATCCTCATAACTGACCCAATCTTCCATTGTAGGGCAGAATTATAATCAAATTGGGCAGGCAAGAGGAGTAGCAGGGGGAGCCGACCCACAATACAATTAAATAAGAGTACCTAGCTCCTCAGCAAAGCTGTATACATATTCTTGCAGCCCACAGGGCATAGAGAGAGCTAAGAGACAAGGTTTTAAGGAGTTTGTGCACACTCCAAGTCCAGATTACTCTTACAGCCACCTCAGGCGTAAAACAGGGTCTCTTCAGTGGAAAAAACTCAGAGCTAATGAGCTCCGGAGTAGTTTAAGGAAGAATATGGTATGCGTAGCCCAATCATACTAAAAAATAGCCCAATTTAGCTACTCACGTCGAATCTGCAAAGCTCTTGTTATGGAAGGCAACGGCTATTGGGGGGGGCCTTTAGCGTTAATATGAGCTGCTGGTCAGTGCCGATGGCAGCGCAGTACTCCAGAGCCTAGTGGGAGCACTGAGAAGCCCGACCAGGCTGCCTTCATTCACTATAAATTACTGCTGCTTAGCAGGAGTCCGGCTGGGCCCTCGGGGGCTGAAAACACCAGTGCGATGCTCGCGCTGACCTATGATTGCTGTAAAGCCTTCAGTGCGAGTCGCGCGTTACAGGAAATGAAGCTTTTAAATTAGCGCCATATGTGCGTACAAACAACAATTGAAATTGTGAATAAACAGGGTGATGCACGCACGTACAAAATAACCAAGTCAAGCCATTGCAAGTCAGCCCATGCTTAAGTAAGCCTTGTAACACATAAGTAGTGAATACAAAACATTGAGCACTTCACTTCCTGCGTAAGCAGCAAAGAAAGAGGCTCATGTAATGGTTATGGTGGCTCTTATAGGGTCATTCAGTAAGTGATGTAGACCAAAGCATCATGGGATGTGTAGTGTTTTTTGCATCCAAAAATTTTGGTTGACTGCTGTGAGTTGCAATAAAATAGAAAGAGAAGCATAATCCGAAGCCACCGGGGTCCTGTAATAGAATTCACTTTATTACACAGTTACCGTTACCTTTTGGCTGTGAATAATAAACACTTTCACTTAACCCCCAAACCCTCATCCCATGCCAGTTTCTATTTGACCACGCCATCAGAAGAAGCCATTATCTATGCATATGACCATCTGATCCAGGCTTTACAGTCAGGAGCCCTTAGAGTACAGGGACTCGTAGTGCTACGCTTCCCGCAAAAAAATAAAATAAAGTCTTCTCGATCAATGCCGAGGATTGAACGAGAGTGTCTACTTGCCTTTGGCGCAAGCGTTTCCTGGGGCATTTATTCAAAGTTACATTAAATAACCGTTTTGAAAAACTGAATGAAAATGTTTCTAATGGTTTTGCCAACCGGATGTAGTGATTTGTGAAAACAGTATTCACAAGTCTGGCAGAATAAAAACACTGTGAAATCTCTTCCCTCAGTGGGCTTTGTGAGAACCTATGGGTTCCTATGAACTCTGTTCCTTGAGCAGCCAGCGTCATGAATCCCTACCTCTAGCACTCAAACTGTTATCCGTGTGTTTTGCCAGCAGTTTTGAGACCCTAGCAAATAAAATATGCAATACTCTCTATCCTGAGAAAAATCTGTGTCCCAGACTACAAAATCCAAACCAGCCAGTTCAGAGTGGGTCTGGAGTTCTGATTGTGATGCTGGACTGGCCCTGCCGAGTGAACGCCTGGACCTTTGATAGTGATGTGGAAGCCTTGCTGGGGCTTCTGGGCAGTTTTAGTAAAATAACCACATCACACTGTGTGATCTTGCACTGCTAGGGCGGGTTGGAACCTGGGGTGTCAAAGTTTCCAGTGTTAGATGTAATCAGCTTTCTTCTGTTGCATTATGGGATATGTAGTCTTCTCTTTTACATTGTCTCCCCCTTCTTGCTAATGAATAGATTATCTCGCCATGACCACATCTCACAAACTAGTATAAGCCTGCTTATTGCTGACATATGAACACTTGCATATATCAGTTTACAGCCAAGGGCTTCCAAGTAACAACAACAACAACATGCCATCAGTATAATAAACATCTGAAGTATATGTTGGTGCTCTCAACTTTCCAGGTTGCATAAGTGATTAACTTTTTCAGGCCAGCATTTTCCTTTTTATTATGGGACTTTTAGTTGTGATTTTTGATTGGGTACAGAGAACTAATATTCCCAGACAGGCTGAACTACTTACGCATGGGCCTAGGAAACTTGAAAACCCGGCATATAGAAATGTTATGAATATTGCATTTTTTCAACAGATTTACATGACAACAAATAAAGCGTGTATTTCCTTTTATTTTTAAGTTTAGAAAGCTTTATTGAATCAAATATACCATGTAGAACATCATTACAATAAAAGAAGCCGTAAGAAAAAAAGAGTAAAACAGGGATTTACAATGTAATGCTGAGATTATGCATAGAGAATATGCTTTTTAAGTTTATTTTGGAATGGGGGAAGGAAAAGAAAGAGATAGAAGGGAAAAAGAGAGAAAGGAAGGGAGGAGAAAGGGAGAAGGCAAACAAGTCATAAACTGCCAGAGGGGATTAGGAAACTTGTCTAGAAAGGAAGTCAGTTAAAGGTAACCATAACAAATCTTTTTTGATCAATAGGGGAGTTGAGGTGGCAAAAGCACTATCCAGTCTATGGTGACGACACAACAAATTCCACCAAGCACTGTAAGACATTTTTGAGTTGTCCTTCAAATTTGATGTAATTACCTGCAAATAAATGGCTATGAACAAATCAATGAAATTACGAACATTGCGATGAACATTCCAAATGGGGGAAGAACCACCTAGGAAAATATGAACAATATCAAAGGGGTGATTTGAACATAAAATATCATTTAGCTTAGACCATATATGATGCCATAAGGACTTAACCAAGGGACAATGAAAAAACATACGAAAAAAATTGCTATCAGCATAAGAACAAGACCAACAATGCTTATTTACAGAGGTTTTAAATTTAAATAAATCTGAGGGAGTGAAAAAAAGTCGATTGTAAAAAAAAACCATAAAGTCTGTGTAGTACTAGCTGAACGAGATACAGTGTGTATTTTAGACCAAATAGAATCC
Organism: Lissotriton vulgaris; assembly: GCF_964263255.1. NCBI lineage: Eukaryota > Metazoa > Chordata > Amphibia > Caudata > Salamandridae > Lissotriton > Lissotriton vulgaris. Next base: position 1,295,936,376 of record NC_141695.1, on the reverse strand, counting down.
CAAATTGGAAAGGAGAATTCCTGCATTAAGCCCCTTTTCCACATGAGCTCAAGTTTAGATTTAGGGCGATCTGGGGCAGAGCGGGAGAGGATCTTTTAAATGGCAGCAGCTTTAAGAGGAGTAGTGAAATCTATCAAGGGGAAGTCTAACGGGTCGACTTCGAGTAGGGAGCTATGTTTAGATATGAAAGTGGTTAGGGCAAGTTTGAGTGAGGGATAGTGAGAGGAGTATGTAGTAGACAATTTGTGGGATGTACGAACTTCGGGGAAGTCATCAAAGAATCACCAGTGAGAAGTTGATCATAAAGAATAATGTCTTTGTCGATCCATTCTTTCCAAAATAGTGCTTTATTGTTAATTTTTAAGAATTTATTATACCATATCGGAGTAAGACAATGAAGACGTGCTTGTGAAAAAGAACAACGAAATATTGACAGGGCAAGTGCTTTGCAATGCTTAAAAACAGGTGTACAATATCACTTGGGAGGTTGAGAAAGGTAAAAGTTGAGCCAATTCTAATGTACTCCAAGCTGTAACAGGAAAGGGAGACAAATCTGCTAAAAAGGCCAAATTTGTTTTAAGGTAAAGGCAGAGTGAAAATTGACAAGATTGGGAAAATTGACTCCACCTGGAGTCTTGGGCTGTTCTAGGCGAGAAAGAGAAATTCTAGACTTGCGATTATTCCACAAGAACTTAGTGAAAATGCGATTAATAAAAGTAAAAAAGTAAATGGGGAGAGAAATGGGAAGCATAGAGAGGTAAAAGTTTACAATAGGGAGAAGCATCATCTTAATGGTTGCTAATCTACCCCACCAGGATAAAAATAGTGGAGACCAATGATCTATTAGTGAAGAAAGCTTAGTAAGAATATCTTTATGATTACATTTAATAGTCTCTTTAATGGTATTAGTATTAAGGACACCCAAACATTTAATATGCTTAGGGTTCCATTTAAAACCAGAACCATGGAACATATGAGGGAGACAACATTTATTAAGGGGTAAAACTTCAGATTTATCTATATTCAACTTATAACCAGAAACTTCTGAGTAATCGTTTAATAAAGAAAAAAGAGCAGGTAAACAAGTTTCTGGTTTGGAGATATAGAGTAGTATGTCATCTGCATACGCAGTGAATTTAATATCATTATTCTTGTATATAAAACCAGTATAAGATGTAGAACGTCGAATTTGCTCGAGAAAAGGTTCCAAAGCAAGAATAAAGAGAAGGGGTGATAGGGGACAACCTTGTCGAGTGCCTCGATGTAAGGGAAAGTAGGAGGATTGAACACCATTAACCTAAATAGAGGTAAAGGGAGATGAGTATAACAAATGAATAAGTTTAATAATATGGTGACTAAAACCATGGCATCTGAGAGAGCCAAACATATAATCCCAACCAACTCTTTCAAAAGCCTTCTCGGCAACAAGGTTAATAGCAGCAAGTGGAGAATTCAATTTGGATGCTAGATGAATAATATTGAAAGTTCTTGAATTATCTGTGATGGATCTACCTTTGACAAAACCAGATTGATAAATATTGAAGAGGTCCGGAATGACCGTATTTAATCAGATAGCTAACATTTTTGCGAATATTTTGCAATCAGTATTGATTAATGAGATGGGCCGATAATTTTTACAAAGAGATGTAATGTAATGCAATGTATAGGCATTGATATAGCGCACTACTTACCCGGAGGGTCCCAAGGCGCTTCGACCGCTGCGAAACCCTTCCTGGCTTCCCTGAGAGATGGTCCCTTAATGGGTATCTCCAGGGTGAGACCAGGCATCCCCGGCGGTCTGGTGGGGCCGTTAGTGAAGATGAGGCAAGCTAATGCCCAGAGTTGCAGAGTGTGATCGCTGATCAGAGTGGGCACCGAGGCGAGAGAATTATCGAGTCCGCTGACCCTGGTCCAGAAACCTGCCGCGCCGGGAATCGAACCCTGGTCCCGGGCCGTCCTCTGCTCTCGGGTCTGCCGCCTCTAACCAGTGAGCCACACTACTTCTTCTTGGGGAGTAAACATAACATTGCTTGCGTAAAAGAGCCCTTAGATTCCCCCATAGAAAGAAAATTAGTGATCAAAGAAAATAGATGTGGTAAGAAGATATTCTTAAATTGAAGGTAAAAGCGAACAGTAAATCCATCAGGGCCTGGAGATTTATCTTTAGGTAAAAGAGTGATAGCATGAAGAATCTCTTTTTCGGAGATGGAAGCATCAAGGTAAGAAAGATCTACAGGAGCATCCGAAGATTTTGGAATGTTTTGAAAAAATTAATCAATTTGAGCAGAGGAAGGCGAGGATTCAGGGGTATATAGAGAGGAATAATTTTGAACGAAGCAATCCAGGATCTTATCATCAATGGAATGACGGTTCCCATGGATATCAGTAATAACAGCTCATTTGGATTTTTGTTTCTTGATCTTGAGATAATTAGCAAGAGTTTTACCTGCTTTGTTGCGACCACCATACATTTTTGCATTGAATTTAAGAAGATTGTTGCATGCAGCATCCCAAGAATGTCTATTAAATTGCATTTTAGCTTTAATAAGGGAAGAAAGTGCATCCGAAGAGTTGGAGGTAAAAAGAAAAAATGTATGACTCTCTTATTTGCTTAACAATAAGAGATGATTGAGAGGGCTTTTTTCTTCTTTCAAGAGACAAAATCAATAATAAAACCACTAGTAGCTGCTTTGAAAGCATCCCAAACGAAGTGGAATTAAGAGGCGGAGTTGAGGTTATTTTGAAAAAATTCATCCATAAAAAGAGTAAATTGCACATTAAATTGGGAGTCTAGAAGAAGGGAATTATTAAAGCGCCAACGTCGAGAAATGGAAGTGGGCAGTGGATAATCGATATCCAGGACAATTGGGGCATGGTCTGAGATAAGAAGAGAGCCAATTTTGGAATTGGTCATAAATTGGAAAGTGTGTTGGGTAAGAAAAATATAATCTATACGAGAGTGGGATGCATGTACAGGGGAAAAAAAGGAGAATTCTAATGTGTCAGGATGGGAAATCCTCAAGGAATCAATCAGGCCTCTGGAAGATATAGCTTTGTAAAAGGATTTTTGCATCTTATTGGGGATGTATCTAGTTTGAGATTTATGATCCAAAAAAGCATCCATGAGATGATTACAATCACCACCAACAATTAAATAAGCAGTTTCATGTGAGGAAAGAAGCGTGGAAAAATAATTCCAAAACGTTAAGTCTACACCGGTGGGACCATAAACATTACAAAATGATAAATTTGTGTTATTAACCACTGCATCTAAAAACAACCATCTACCATTAGTATCAAACAACTCATTTTTTAACTGGAAAGATAGGGATTTGTTAAACAAAATAATAACCCCATTTTTATTATTCACAAATGGGGAACAAAAAATCTCACCCACCCATTGTTTACGCAGGGAACGCAAATCCTTAAGCGTAAGGTGAGTTTCTTGCAAAAAAGCAACTTGGCATTTTAATCTTGCTAAGTGAGAAAGGACCTGCTGCTTCTTGACAGGGTTTCGGAGTCCTTTAACATTCCAAGAAATTACACGAAGACCGTTCATCTCTGGAGATCAAGAAAAGTAGGCAAACAGGTAGAAGAGAAAAGGAGTAGAATAATAGAGTTAAACGAGAGTAGAAAATAAGAGGAGAGGAAAAAAGGCATATGGAAAGAAATACTAACTGATGAGACAGTGAAACCCATAACCACAATGAAACAAGCATTTACAATGCAATGGTTTCGCCTTTTGAAAAGTTTGAGCTATTGGCATTGTAAATGACAAAATTTGTATTTATGTGTTGGTTTTGAAAACAGATAAATAAATGGCATTGTCATTTACAATGCCAATAGTTTATTCTCTGGCAAATGCCACACAAAAATAATTCAACTTAACATCCCAAGAAACATGACAGTGATGAACAGCAGCCGGTGAGCTGCATGCTGCAAGAGTCCGAACCCCTTGAGTGTAACTCAGCCTTTCATCGTCCAAGGGGCGATAATGAGTAACACCGACTGGCAATTGTCAAGCATAATTTAAGCGCCAGGAGAAATACGAGGCTTGGACTCTGGGAGTGCTCCACATTAACCTTATGTGTGGTTGTTTACCAAAAGGACACATTTCATTTGCTTGGTGACTAAACCCACACAACCAACTCTTCCTGCGGTATTAGCGGAAGCGCGTCATTGGGTGCCTGTCCGTGCCATAGGTGCGCGGACAGAGGTCAACACTCTCCCAAAGTTTGGTCCGCTGCAGCAGGGGCAACAGCTTTCACCACCAAACAATAACCCAGAGATAATGAGAGGTGGAGACAGGAAGAGCAGCACAGACAGAAGCCCCCCTGGACAGAGTAGGACACCCACTCCCTGCTGATTAGGACCCACTGAGTCAACACTGTGCAAACCGGCAGCAGGGAAAGCAAACCCAGATAGAATGCAACGCCAACCACCCCGGGGAGCGGCGGGACGGGGAGGGCAGGATCAAGGCCACTGCCCGGGCTTTAGAGCAAACAGTAACCACCCGACCCCAGCCCCTCCCCCGCAGGTCACCCGTGCCGCCCCTCTGACTGCCAGCATCCAGGGTCACGCCTGGGCAAAGTTCAAACAGTTCCGTCCATCTCCAGTGAAGAGCGCGCATCACAGGGACACACGAGCCATCACGGCGGGATCACTCCCAGCAAGAGATAAGACACGTCACAGGGAAGAGACAGCTCTGAGCAGAGGGAGTGGCCTGGTGTCAACACTAACCTGCCCACAGCCTGGCACAGAGCTCGATTCACCCGCCTGGCATGGAGCCGAACCAACAGTCGCATATTGTTGGCACAGGGCGAAAGAATTATACAAAGCACTGACACAAAACGGACTACCTCGCACCTGACACAGAGCACAATTCACCCTGCTGCTGGCGCCGCAAAGTACAACCAGAATAGCCTGCCCAGACGCCCAGCACGCGCCAGCTCCCTCGCCTGGCACCGTGTCCACCCCCCACCCCTGCCCTGGCACAAAAGGCCCTCTTCTGCCTCTTGACACGAACGGGTCCCCCCCCTGGCGCACACCACAGCCGGATCCATGCCAGGCAGTATCCTCATATCTGGTTATAAGCAAACCTGCATTATTCCTCTCAGTAATACAGGCGCAGCAATGCCAAATTCATGGCAGATAGTGAGCTACACGGGGCCAGAAACCATCGCTGTTCACCAGCCCCAGTAGTAGAAAGAGGGTACCTGTCTGTTTAAACTTACTGCTTAGTTAAGAGCGCATGGAGGGTCCGGAGAGGGGTAAGACACCCGCTAGCCCCTGCCTGCAGAGACGGAACAAGAAAACCATGGGCTAGATGTTACCGAAACCGGTCAGAATTGAGGCGAGAGGGAGGGGCGGGAACGGGCTCACAGACAGCGGGAGGTGGGACGGGCACAGGGACAGCGGGAGGGGGGCGGGAATGGGCTCACGGACAGCGGGAGGGGGGGCGGAGACGGACAGCGGGACATCGCGCAACCCACCCCTGCAAAGGACACTTCCGAAATAGCGAAAATCAAACTTTAAAAAAAAAATAATAATAAACACGCCCACAGCCGCATGACGTAGCGAAAGAGGATGGTGGCTAGATGGATAGATTTCATTTTACAGCATCCTGGAAGGCGGACATTTACTCCTCGTGAACAAACTAAGCAAACCAGACCTGAGTACAATTTTACCTATGTACCTTGGAGAGCTTATGGGAGCATAAATGTAATTTGACTTTTTTCTTGGGGAAACCTTTTCTCGTCTAATGCCCCAATGACCTTTGTTCTCAGAGTCCATCATTAGCTCACTTCTAATTTTGAAGAAACAACATTCAATTGTGAGAAAGGAGAACATCTGAAATCAGAGGGCCCAATATTTTGTATGCCTATCTTTAGCACAACACATGAAAAATTAGCAGGGCTCCAGGAAACTACAAAAGGTTCATCTGTTTCAAAGGAAATTCTCAAGTTCCTTAGACAACAGAAGAGCACAACACTAAAAGTAGGCAACAATTAGACCAGGATACCTAACAGAAAACGTGCTGCTGTGTCAAAATATCCATTAAGTCTTTTTGGCAAATTTTATATGTATAAAATACATTAAATTTTATAAGGCTAATCCGAATATTAAGCATATGAATTCAAGATAAAGATAGTACATTAGACCTAAATTGTATAACATATGACATCTATGTGGAGTCATGATGTGTGCACTGCGCTTGTCTATGAAGTCGCATATTTTTGTATGTTATTCTGCTTTCCATTGCATGATTTATTTCCATGCAGTTATTCTTGAACCAATTTTGTAGTACGGTGTGAATCTCTTTTTTCCCCAGTGTAAATAATTAAGCATAAAAAAGTGAACGCTCAAGCTTTTGAAGTGTATGTCAAAGAAAGATGCCTGCAATGTTCCTCTGAAGATGGTGCAGAGACGCGTGGTCACTATACATTTTTATCCTTTAAATGCATGGAACAGCATTAAATCATGTTTCTTAAGACTATCTGTTTCTTAGTAATTTGACAGGCACACTGCAAACACAGCAAGAGATACCCTCACAGGCATTTATTTATCTAAGCCATGACATTTATGTTGCTGAAATATCACAGAGATGTATGATAGCTATCTGAATATCCCCGATGGGTGTAAATATATTGTGGCTCATGCATAAAGTTGCATGAAGCATCTTGAGTTACAGAACAAATTAAGTATTCCTCCTGCAAAGCGGGAGCACCACCCCAGTGCCCAAGAGCCACAAACTAGACAGATTTTTAGGATTCCACTCAAAACGCATGTCTCCCGCTTCACACCTGAAGCAATGCACATGTATTCAATACGCGATTCTTTCGGATATCCTAAAATCATGCTCTATGGCTAGGACGGAGGGAGGACATTGCAGAGGTCGATAACATCAACATACTTGAGATGCCATCGCAATATAGTGGGGGCTCAGGACTAGTGCATAACGAGGGCACGAGTCGTAGCGTGCACAGATTACCATAACTGGTGAATTTAAGGGAAACAATTTTTTTTTGCATTGAAATAGTAACGTCACGCTATGTATTTTTTTAAGGGAACATACATGTTAACCCACACGTGCATATATTTACACACACACACACACACACATACACGTGTTACCATCCTTGTGGGGACTATGTGTGAATACCTGCCTTGTGGGGACTTACCTTTCCCAATGTTTTTAAAACACACAACTAACAGAAAAATGTTAAGAAAAAATTCATGATACAGGATCCTGCTTCAAATTTGCAAATATATTGTTATTTAATCGTGCGCACAGCACCATCCTTGTGGGGACTTGAACACGTGCTACCATCCTTGTGGGGACCTAGTCCATAACACTATTTGTGATTGAATACAGTCGAAGGCACATGGCTAAATGTTTATTTTAGCAACAATATACACAAACAACATTATAATATATTCATATATGAATTGCTGCATATATAATAGGGGTATACAATAAAGGCAGATTATCTTAATGTGCCAGAAAATACCATATCATGCTTAACGAAAGACACTTAAAGCTGCATTTAACTTATTTATTAGTGCTTAAAATCTTAGGAGATAAGGGAACTAACACAAAGAAATTAACATATGGAACAAAGGAATATGGTCAAGTGGAATCCAGAGCTTGAGTAGCTGCTTACATTTTTACCAAAATAGATGTTTAAGTTCCCACAGAGATACTGAAATAGTGTGTACATTCAAAGCTTGAATCCCATTATAAAGGATGTGAAGCTAATGATGTTCAAGTCCACACAGAGGTTGTGTGTAATTATAGAAATGCTCAAGTCCCCACAGAGATAGTGTGTTATCATAGAGATGTTCAAGTCCCCACAGAGATGGTGTGTTATTATAGTGATGTTCAAGTCCCCACAAAGATAGTGTTTTGTTACAGTGTTGTTCAAGTCCCCACAAAGATAGTGTGTTATTATAGTGATGTTCAAGTCCCCACAAAGATAGTGTTTTGTTACAGTGTTGTTCAAGTCCCCACAAAGATAGTGTGTTATTATAGCGATGTTTAAGTCCCCACAGAGATAGTGCAAAAAGGGGTTTATGTTTAAGTCATCATTAAAATAGGGCCTGATTCACAAAGGTAAACAGACAAAAAGTATATCTTTACTACTTTTCAGTAATCACAAAGGTAAATTTTGACCAGAAGTCTAACTTTGCCTCATGGCACCCCCTGGTGCTTCTAGTAGAAACAGAGCTTGTGTTTAGTTACTTGAAGTCCCCACAGAGATAGTATGTTTTTATAGAGATGTTAAAGTATTATAGTTTTTTTAAGCCCGTACAAATACAGAGTGTTATTATAGTGATGTTTAAGTACCCACAGAGATAGTGCACAAAGATGATTGTGTTTAAGTACTCGTTAAAATAGGGCCCGATTCACAATGGTAAACTTAGACAAAAAATCTAACTTTTGTACTTTTCAGTTTCAACAATGTAAACTTAGACCAAAAGTCTAACTTTACTACTTTTCAGTATTCAAAAAGCCCCATACAGAGAATGCAAAGCTGGTGATGCTCAAGCCAAATCAGAGCTTGTGTGTAATTAAATGAATGTTCAAGTCCCCACAAAGATGGTGTGTGACTATAGTATTACCACGGTCACCAAATAGAATGTGTGTAATTATAGACATGCCCAGGTCACCTCAGAGATAATGTGTGGGTATAGACATGCCCAGGTCCCCACAGAGATAGTGTGTGATTATAGAGATGCCCAGGTCCCCACAGAGATAGTGTGTGATTATAGACATGCCCAGGTCCCCACAGAGATAGTGTGTGAATATAGACATGTTCAGGTCCCCACAGAGATAGTGTGTGAATATAGACGTGCTCAGGTCCCCACAGAGATAGTGTGTGATTATAGAGATGCCCAGGTCCCCACAGAGATAGTGTGTGAATATAGACATGCCCAGGTACCCACAGAGATAGTGTGTGATTATACACATGCCCAGGACCCCATAGAGATAGTGTGTGATTAATGGGATGCACAGGGATAGCACACAGAGATAGTGCATGATTGTAGTCAGGTACAAGTCCTGACAAATATATTACAGTGACGTTTAAGTACCCCACAGTGATAATGTGTGATTACCATCATATTGAAGTCTCCATGGTGATGTGTGTAATGATAGGTATGTTGAAAAATCCATACTGATCGTATTAATACAGATCGCATTAGTCAGTGCCAAAAAGGTGTTTCTTTGGTGGAGTTTGGGTGTTCCCATGCATCCACCCATATATTCTGGCACATTCCCAGATTTACAGCGACAAATAAACCTGGGGATGCATTACCATTTTATGCCTTCCTGATAGAGGCGTAACAAGGAAAAATATCTTTATTCCTCCTTGTTTGTTCAGAATACAGCACACTTAGAAAGAGGAAAATGCATCTAAGGAATGCCTTGGTGCGGGAAGGTGTCCCTTCCTCAATACAAAGAATCTCATGCAACACAGGCATCCTTTCACTACGGCACAAAGGTGCCTGCGTTGGCGCTAGGTAGCACATAAAATAATCCTGGTTTTATGGTATTTATTTTTTGACATTTCCGTCTGTATTTATCCATATTTATAAATATGCACTCATGCTTGAATGTCTACTAGGTTTCAGTGCTGTAAACACCTGCAGAAGAGAAATGAATGCACTTTTAAGAAAATATGCACTTTTCAGTATTAACCTTGTGCATATCTACTGCTGTTAAAGCTTCTTTACTAAAATTCCTTTCTTTTTTAGCTCCCTTACCTATCAATCTACACAGCTATGCGCCTGGCAGTCATGGCAGACAGTATTTAGAATTACTCAAAAAGTAACACAATGTCTGTTTTTATCCACATTTAAAAATAAACACAGACAAGAAAATAAATGTTTTCAGTTTGTATTTATCTGTTAAAGTCAGTAAAAATGGAAAACAGGTAGCTAGCACAGTGCGAAAACAGCAATGCGCAAAGTATTTATAAATATGGCCCATTCCTGCCCTCTCCATTTGATGCAGTGCAGCATGTTGTCTTGCTGCTTTGCGCTACGTCAAATCTTGGTAAATTTAACTCTAAGTCTGAAAGTAGGAATCTTCACAGTGACTTCGTCCAACGGCTCAAAGAAAACGACGCCTCCTCTTTGAACACCCTTGGCTGCCTTGCCCAGCTGAGCGTTAACTTCAAAAATTCTTCTAAATCCGAAGGTAAATGGAGACGCAGCCCAATCAACTTCTTGTATCCAAACTGTGGTCCACGATGAGATGCCCACAGTTGGTGCTTTGAACATTTAGGCACTCTTTTTCACTTGAAAATTTACAAATTCATAACTCTCATTCTACTGATAAAACAAATATAAACTTAAGATAATCGTCCCATTTCAGAAATGTCTCCATTACCATTACCTGGTGGAACATTTTTAATGTGTTTTTAACATGATTCTTGAACAGCCAACCTGTCAATGATCTTCCTCCTCATGCATCAAACCATTTGGAGATAATTTGACAGACTGCATACAAGTGGCTTCCCTAGTGTGTTTTCTCAATAGCCTTAATGCCTCTGCTTGTTGTGTTACCCCCATGGAATGGCAAATCCATATTATCCCCTTCCTCCTAGGATTTTTTATATGCTGCACAAAAGAATAGAAGATGAGCCATTCTTTCATTTGGCAAATTACATGACAGCATAGAGCTGGACAGGTGGTATGTGTTCTACCGTTTGGAACAAAAAGCACAGAGTTAAAGAGATCAGTCTGAATTTTACACATAACTAACTAGCCACTAGGAGAGTAATAAAGTCAAAATAGCGTTAATGAAAACCAGTACATTTAAAATTCAGAAAGGCTACATTAAGGAACTTCTGAGTCAGGAATAAGTCATTTGTTTCTTTGGCACAGTATTCTAATGTATTTTTGGATAGTGTTCTTTAGATAGTGGTTGGAAGTTCATCCTGTCTTTGTATTTCACTTCAAAGTCAAGTAATGTTTGCATTGACCACACACTTCTAAAGCACAGGATTTTACATTGCTTATCATAATAAGAAATACCAAGTGTTACACCACCTTACCACCTTTTGATTTGAAATCTAGCCACAAACAGAACATGATCACCTGTTTAAAAAAAGACCTATAGAACTTCCCCGTGACCCTATTCCATTAACTCTGCAAATTAGGTTGTCTATAGACTTTTATTTTGCGATAAACACTCCCATCATTGATAATAAAACCCAACTTAGATCCAAAGTCCCCAGTAATTATCGGCTCATACCGTGTTATCATAAACCGAGCTAGATCATTGAAAACCCAGTAGGATCACCATTGCAAGTGTACTGCAACCAATACCAGTTATAAAATACCTCTCAGTGTGGATTCCACCCAACGCTTCCACAGTATTACTGACTATTAGTGAATTTTCAGAATGATAACAGACAGAGAGGCATATGTACACGCCCCTATCGCCACCACAATATCACTTTTTCTATCGTTCTGGTGGCGTTAGGGACTTAGCCTTATTTAGCAGCATGAAGCCACTTACCATGGCTTAACGCTGCCTGGTAAATAAGGCCCCCTTTCATGCTATTTTTAGTGTGAAAGGGTTGGGCAGTGGATGTTAGGGGGCATTCCACTGCAACAGCCATTGATTTTGACGCTGCCCCCTATGTACAAGGGCAGCGTACATAGGAGGCAGCGCCAAAATTAATTCCAAGGAAAACCTGGTCTTAACTTGCAAAATGAGAAATGCATTATTTTCCCTCGTTTTTGCATTTTCCATGTGTGCTGCCTTCTGCAGCACACATGGAAAAAGCAAACAGCCATGGATTGTTATGTACAGGAAGGTCCCCCTTCCTGTACATGAACAATCTGTAGAAAATTGTCATTGTGTGACTTTTATGTTTGCTACATGAAGCAGCACACATAAAAGTGAAAATATGGCAATTTAGGATTGTTTATGTGCAGGAAGGGAAACCTTCCTACACAAACAATCCTCCCCTGCACGCAGACACCCTTGCACTATTGTGCAAGGCTGCCTGCGTTGGTGCTACAATGCTAAGTTTAGTGCAGGCGCAGTGGGAAATACAAGGTTGCACCATATCCTTGTAATTATGGCGCTGCCTTGCGTTTCTAAAATGGCAGACTGAGGCGTTATGCCATGACAGCTAACACCCCCATCTACCACTTCCTTGTACATATATCCGGGTGAGACTGTTGATCTCCTATGTGTCTATCTGCAGTGGTTGAATAGAAAACATCAGCAAAAGGAAGCTTTCCTGCATTGCATTATTTTTGTCTTCAATGAAGCGCAGACCTATATTTTCAGGAAAATCCGGACAATATACAGGAAACACTTTTATTTTGGCAGGAGCATCTCAAATATGAGGTGCTGAACAAAATAAAATGTGTGCAGCACCAGTAGTGACTATTACAGAAACAAGGATGTGATAGGAACTTGCAGAACATAAGGACAGTCACCAATGGAGATAAAGAGACTTCCTCAGATTTGCAAAATGTTTTTTTTCTGGCACAGAAGGCACTGTTAAAAGCAATTGGGGCACATTTATGAGAGGCTTGCATTGTGTTTGCATATATGAAAAAACATGGACCCCCTGGCAAAGTAAGAACTTTTAGGACTGGGTAAAACACAATGTGGGTATCTTCCTAGACAGTCAAATTTCTAAACGTCTATATTTAATTCGTCATTCAAAAGCAACAAATATATAAAGTCAAGCAAGTGGGAATTATATAAAAAAAATCTATTTTATTAAAAAATGAGAGAATAAAAACAGTCAATTCAACAGATAATTTTACGCACAAAATATACAATATATCAAAATCACAGTTTAAATTGAGAAAATGTTTTTATCTAATCCAATAACTAGTAATGTGGCGAGATTGAGATTAATTCTGACGCGCGTTTTCGGCACTATAGCAGCGCCTTCTTTTGGGAATCGAGCCACAGATTCCTGTATTAAGAGGGACCCGCAGTCTATGAAATGTAGAACTGATGATTCTTATCTATGTGGGAACCTTTTAAAATGCTTGTTGTTTAGAGAGTTTTAGATACTTTGTTTTAATGTGACTTTAACGGTCTTGATGAGTAGATCCTTTAGATGAGGGTCTGTGCTGCTATTTTTAATAATACAGGAACAATTCCCGGAGATGTAAGCTTTGATAGCTCTTAAGTGGTCTATATGATGGTTCAATATAGGGAACGCCTTCTATTTCATAGTAAATTCTTGTGGCCAAAGGATATGAGGAATTATTAATGGTCACACTCCTTATGTCCAATCAAAGACGTGTTTGATTTCCGGGTATAAACTCGGATCCTAGCAGCCTTGCATTGTGTTTGCACCATGCAACATGGTACATGCATGACACAAATTTCTACGGCAGATTTTTTGAAGCCATGATGAGTTTCATTGAACGTTTAAAGGGATGAAAGATATTTGAAGGCTGCATAGTACCCTAGAAGAATCAGTCCTAGTCTAAAACTTTCATTTAATCAGGATGGTGATCACTCATTTATTCTTTATGGTAGATTCTGATGCAGGAGTTTGGTTTGCATTAAGGCCATCTTAGGTAAGGTTGTTGAATCCAAGCATCCCAATCACTTAGGACTGGGAATAATTAATCAGGAAATTTAGACATACATTTAAGAAAAAATACATTTTGTACCTATGTGAGTCATGGGTCTTCTGAATTATTCCGTTTTGCTTACTAAGTGGACTGGATTCATATCTTAAATCTGTTTTGATAAGGTAGGATTTATTATTTATTAGAATGCTTAAGTTATCTGCATATAATTATGGTCACATGTATTGGTTACCTGTTCTATACTCAAAATACATCGGGAGTTATTCACATAATACCCTATGTGATCTAAATGCTCTATTTGAAATGCCAAAAACATATAAATAGCAAATTATCTTTTGCATTATTTTTCTGCGTTGATTAGGATTGCACTCACAAGCTGTTTTTGAAGCATCTAAGGACATGCCACATATACTGTAATTTTTATGTAATAACTTGGTTAACTGAGTTAAGCATGTTTATATTTTCCCTACACTGGCCATCTCATAAAAAAATATTTTCAACTGACCATAGTTGGAACCATAACAAGCAATTGGAAGATCAAGACAGTAGTGGTTAATAATCGGAAGATAAGGGGTGGCAATATATTTTCACCCATATAGAAAATAATTTATTTCAGCTTCATTGTTTTATTGCCAAACTGCCTGCCTCCCAACAAACATGGATTCATACATGGGCAATTGCCTCAGTAACAGTGCTGAATGTGCGTTCAATGATTCTGTTATTTATAAACGGGGATGTTAGGGTTATGGAATAGGTAAGGATTTAAAGTGGTTTTGTTTTTAATGTGGTTTTAGGGTTCAGGGGTGTTTTAACGTACAAGTTAGTGAGGGTGGCTGGCAAGGCGTTTTTAGGGTACAGGGAAGGATAGAGATAAAAGGAGGGGATGGGATTTTCGAGTTTAGGGGGAGGTTGAGATAAAGTGAGGTAAGGCATTTTAGGATTTAGAGTTCATGGGGAGGTAGAGGTGGGAGGAGGTAAAGTAAGTGAATGGGATTTTGTGGTGTTCAGTGGTTGGTATTGGTAAAGGGAGATAAGTGGTTTTTAGGTTCAGGGGTGGGTAAATGTAAAGGTGCCTTGGTGTGATTTGGGGTTCGGGCAGATAGAGGTAAAGGGAGGTAAGGATTATGGGACAGGTGATATCCTATGACCCTTGGTAAATATATCTCTATATCTCTCTAGATTGTTTGGTTTACCCATTGTTATATATACACACACACACCACCAGGGACGCTACCAGGGGGTTTTGGGACCAAAGGCCTCATGATCCTTAGTGCTTGTTTGCACCGGCGTTAACGTTTTTTTTATGTTTGTGAAGTTAAAGGTTGATTTAACCGTTGGTATATATATATATATATATATATATATATATATATATATATATATATATATATATATATATATATATATATATATATATCAATGGTTAAACCAAACCATAACTTCACAAACATAAAGAATCAAAAGTTATATTTATACCACAAACATATAAATTATGCACCACCTTCAAATTTCTCCGCTGTACACACAGTTGCCAACTCGCTAGCCACAGTATATTAAGTATAATTTGCCACAGTATCAAGCACAGTGTTTTAGAATTGATTGCATTAGTCATCTTATGAGCCTTATTAAGAACGCTATGACTTAACATGCTATAAGTGATGCAATATGAAAGGGTATAAGCAGTGGATGAAGAAAGTTTTATTTAATGTACTGTGGCTCGCGAGTTTTCAGCAGTTTGTTCAGAGGCGCAGAAGTTATAATAATTTGAAAGTGGTGCGTAAGTTATTAATTTCAATGTCATTGAATTTCAGGGGTTTATATTGTTTAATAAAACCTGTTTCAAATCATAGAATGGAATGTTGTCAAGTGGACTGACTACATTGGCGTTGAGTGGCATACAGTGGATTGTCATAGAATGGAGTGGAGTTGTGCAGTGTTGGGTGGCTTAGAGTGGAGTGGCATACAGTTAAGTGATGTACATTGGAATAACGTAGAATAGAGAGGCATAGAGTGGAATTGCATAGAGTGGAGTGGTGTAGAGTGGAATATTGTAGAGCGGAGTGGCATAGAGTTGCATAGATTCAAGTATCGTAGAGTAGAGTGCTAGGCATAGAATGGAATGTTGTACTGTACAGAAGCGTAAAGTGGCATTGCATAGCATCAAGTGGTGCAGACTGAAATAGAGTAGAGTGAAGTGGAGTGGCTTGGAATATCGTAGAGTTGAGTGGCATACAGTGGAATATTGTAGAGTAGAGTGGCGGGGTATCGAGCAGAAAAGTGTGGTGTACAGTGGAGGGACATACAGTGGCATGACAGAGTGTAATGGCTTACAGCCGAGTGGTGTTGAGTGGAATATCATACAGTGGAATTGTGAGAGTGGAGTGGCGTAGAGTAGAATGTCTTAGAGTGCTGTAGAGTTCAGTGGTGCAGAGTTGAATAGCATTGAGTAAGTGGCATACAATGGAATAGCTTAGAGTGGAGTGGCATAGAGCTGAGGCTTGTAAAGTGAGGTGACAGAGTACAGTGGCACAGAGGAGAGTGGAATACTGTAGAGTTGAGTGGGGTAGAGAGGAATACCAAAGAGTGCAGTGGCGTACAGTGGAGGGGTGTTAAGTGGGGTAGCGTAGAGTGGAATACTGTAGAGTGGAGTGGTGTAGGGTGGAATACAGTGAAGTGGCATACAGTAGAGTGGTGCACATTACAGGATCAGGGAGGCAGATGCCGGGGGGGGGGGGTAGTGTGGAGCCTGCGGGTTGGCTTTATGCATGGTAATAAAATATTACTTTGCATTGTTTTCAAACATAGAAATTCCTTGAAAAAAGAAAGGTTAAAGCAACGTTATAGTTAGTTGTGGGAAAAATATCTGTTTGGTTTTTTAAATGTAGAAATTCACTGGACTAACGTTATAGTTAGGTGAATAAAACAGTCACAACATTAACATTGTGAACTCAGAAAAACATAGAAATTCACCAGTTATATTTAGCGGGGCTAACTGTAACTTGCGCCCCCACAAAGCACTGCTATCGCCTCACATATTGCATCATTCATGATATGTTCTATGTCATCATTTATGTTCCTACATAGATTACATACTTTTAGCCATATTTTGTGGCACCCTGTCCAAAATATATATTTAGATCCTCATTAATAGCTGAGCATGCTCACTGGCCAGAGCCATCAGTCACTTCCTACAATCTTTTCTATGTTTGAATGAACCAATATCTGCACATATATAACTAGAAAACGAAGCACTGATCCAATGATCTTTTCTATCATCCAATGCGCTATATACTATTCATATGCAAACTGATAGAAAGTGTTTTCTACATTTCATTATCAACCTTAACAAAAGAAAATAGCTTTGTTTGGCATCCAAACATCAATACATTGTTGCCCACTCATGGTGTCAGGTCTGATTGCATCACCACTACCATTGGCGTAGGATACAATGCTGAGCCCATGCTGTCCTACGATGGTGGGAAGGGGGGGTCATATAGATGTTGAAGAGCGTGGGGCTGAGCGACGATTCTTGGGGTACTCCGCAGTTGATATCAGTGGGTTCGGAGAGTAAGGGAGGGAGTCTGATCCACTGCTTTCGGCCGAGGAGAAAGGATTGGATCCATTTGAGGGCGGCTCCTTGTATCCCTGCGTCGTGAAGTCTGGCTGCGAGCGTGCAGTTTGAAATTGTTTCGAAGGCTGCGGAGAGGTCCAGAAGGATGAGGGCCGCAGTGTGTCCCTGGTTGAGTAGCGTGCGGCTGTCATCAGTGGTGGCGAGGAGGGCAGTCTCGGTACTGTGGTTGTGGCGGTATCCAGACTGGGAGGCATCCAGGATGAAGTTCTCTTTGATGAAGGCGGTCAGTTGGGCATTTACGTGTCTCTCTGTGACTTCTGCCGAGAAGGGGAGGAGAGAGATGGGCCGGTAGTTTTTCAGGTCTGTTGGGTCTGCCATCGGTTTCTTGAGGAGGAGTTAAACCTCCCCCCGCTTCCAGTCATCTTGGAAGATGCCAAACAAGAAGGAGGTGTTTACAGTCCATCCTAGTTCAGGTCAGATGGCGGCGGCGGCTCATTGGTATATTTACGGTGGACAGGGGTCCGTAGTCCGTAGGGTCTCCTGAGTGGGTTTTCTTCATGGTTGTGGTGATGTGTTGGACGGTGGCAGGGTTCGAGGTCCTGATGGACCGCTTATCGGCAGAGTTGGGGGGGTGGTGTCCGGCATTTGTTCACTGAAGTAGTCGTGAAGGACCTTGATCTTCAGGTGGATGTAGGCGCTGAGCTCGTCGCAGAGTCCCTGGGAAGGTGTGATGTCCGTGGCTTCGCTGGGGGGTTATGTGAACTGCTGTAGGACGTTGAACAGTTCCTTGGAGTTGGTCATGTTGGTCTGCATCTTGTCTCCTATGAAGGTCCGTTTGGTGTCTCTTATGCGCTGGTGGTATTCCTTCCGGGCACAACATTTGTTAGCCCACTCGGGCAGAATTGAATGATTGGGTAAAATGATATAATCTTCTGAGGAGAGACAACACATTATGAATGAAAATAATCATGTATTATAACAGCGAACTAAGAAATAGTTAGGTTTTGCTTGGTATATATATATATATATATATATATATATATATATATATATATATATATATATATATATATATATATATATATATATCTCCAGTTTCCACTCTCTACGCAATATCCATTACGCCAAAAAAGATGAGAGAGACGGACTCTTCAATTCAACAGCAGCCGCTGGTAACTTTATTTGTTTTAGTTTTTAAAGTGCATTGCTGTGCCCTCTACCAAACGCGTTTCGGCGATCCCGGTCGCCTTGCTCGCTGGTAAACAAGTGCTCACACCCTCCTTAGATTTAAATCTCAAAACAACCAATCCCTGGTCGCCACTAATACATAGAAATGAACAACACACTAGAGCACGCATAAATACAAAAAATACATTCAACTGTGAAGACAGACTCCATTGACCGTGTATTGTCTAAAATCACCACATGCTAATATATCCTAGTTCTTAGTATAAAACACATCATTTAAAATATGTACATATCCGATGAAATATAAATACATAAAAATCTGTGCTTTTTATAAAAGAAACCGATCGTCTTGCTGTACAAATACAAACAAAGAATTTTTTTCAAATTTAAAAAAATGGAAAATACTAGCGGTGATTCTTTACCATTACTTCAAAGCTGTGCTCTTCTGTTGATTAAACTGTGTAAATGACCACCATAAGTTGTGCAAAACAAGAAAATCTTATGTGCCTATGTAAAGTGCAAAAATAG
The DNA here is from genome assembly GCF_964263255.1 of Lissotriton vulgaris. Taxonomy (NCBI): domain Eukaryota; kingdom Metazoa; phylum Chordata; class Amphibia; order Caudata; family Salamandridae; genus Lissotriton; species Lissotriton vulgaris. Next base: position 1,295,917,505 of record NC_141695.1, on the reverse strand, counting down.
CCTCCCTGCCGGGAGTTTTGTGAATCCTGACTACAGGATAAAATTCATAAATCTAAAAAGGGTCAGGGTTATTGGGCAGAGTTATTTACAGTTAATCACCAAATTTAATACCTGTACAAATACATATTATAATCATTTGATTTTATCTGCAATCCCAGTAGTCGACACTAAATAAGAGAGATTACACTCAATTCTGTCATGGACTTTAGAAAAAAAAATGTTGTTCTCAATAACTAGACACTAAATCACCGTAGTATCCATGGTTTTAAACCCATTGAACCCTCTATATTGGGGTCCATATCAAATGCAACACCGTACTCATGTAAACCCATCCATTTCCAACACAGCTCCTGGCCAGTGTGGCAGAGCTATATAAGAAATAAATCAATTTAAAATCCTTCAATACATAAAGAATATTAAATAGATTAAATAGGCTAAAAAGTGTCCTACTGACTTAAATACTACGAAGCTATACGTCTGCAAGTTCTCAAAACCTCATCTTTAGGTCACAGGTACTCATGACCCATCTCCAATAGCCTCATTGTGATCTTTCCTTTACAAGAAGTGGTGCAGATCTTCACAAATATTAAGGCCATGCGGGATGTATATATATATGTATATATATATATATATATATATATATATATATATATATATATATATATATATATATATATATATATATATATATAATACCTTAAATTCATAAAACATGCATCACCCTCAAATTACTATAACATTTATTCCTGTGTTGAGCATCCCTGTTTTGAGATATTCTCATTATTGAGCTTATGGTATTCTCCTTTTGGCCAGATGAATTGGTTCATATAGCCAAAAAGTAAGGCATGCACTCTGATATTTTTATGTCATTCGTCATAGAGTCCCATTCGAGATTTGAGTGCCACATCAACTATCTCCTTAAACCTTGGATTGACTATACAATATTCATAAATGAGTCAGTCAGTTATATAGGAGAAGAAAATCTAGATATGATCCGTTCACATAGAAGATGTGCAGCTGCTTCCATTGTTATTCATTGGAATGGATGTAGGAAGCATTTTAATAGTCTAAAATGCTCAGATTCCTCATTTTACGATAATTTAGATTTTGTTTGCTATATACTAATCCCATTTTGGGATTCTGAATGGCTATGGTTTTGGTGAGTGGCAGGGGCAGCATGCTGTAGGCGACCAAATCGGAAGCAGTGTTTTGCGACCTAGATCTCACTGCAAAACTTTGAAGTTTTTACACCCCCAAGTTGGGCAGGTGACCCATTAGCAAAAAGGTAAAGCTTCTCTTTAGAATACCTTCCCTTCATGAATTAAAACATTTGTTTGGGAGCAGGTAGTAATTCACAGAGCCACTGCCAACTCTCAAACAACAAATAAAAAACGTTTTTTTTTTTTAAATGCATCACAAACTCTTTTTGGGAATACGGACTGCATGTAAAAAACTATAATTATTAAATTTACTTTATTGAAAGGCAATTCGAAACATGGCGGTCTGCTGACCCCAATCTGAGTGAATTGCAATTGGTGACTTACCTTTTTGACATTAAGGAGTTAAGCCAGATTGTGTATAAGTTGTTTTTGAAAATTAGTGGTCATAACATTACTGGCCTGTTCCTTGTTTAATGTTTTCCTGATCCCATAGAGAGCAGGTTTCTAAAGATAATTTACAAATTATGTTATATATTAACATTTCACTTTATGAATGTGCTTCTTGAATACATTGGGTGTCACTTTCCCTGAAAAAGCACAGTTGTGCCAAAGAGTACCTGACCCAAAATGTCCTTTGATCCTATGATGCTCCAGCTGTGCCGAAGCCCAGAACAGCACAGAACGCACTGGAAATGCCCAAGTTCAAACAGAAAAGATGCATTAAGCCATGAACATTAAGATTCTACTTCAATTTCATAACTGCAAAGCCCTAGGAGGCTGCTGCATAGGTGTACTTTTTACCAGCAGACTCCAGTCACAATAACATATCTGGGAGAGAGGGTTAGCTAGGGAAACAGGTGTACTCTGCAGAACATAGGTTGTAATGCGTACAAGGTTGATTAGTACATTTAAATATGAAAATAACAATAAAAGTGGTTTCTTAAATAAGGAAGTAGAACTCATGCTATATAAACATTCCACCTGACACAGGACCACTAACTCTCCCTCCCTGGAAAAGTGACGAATTATGACAGTCAACATTTAACATACTGCATTTGTAAAAAGAAAAATGAAAGTAAAAAACGCTCAAAAACTGCCAAATGTAGCTCTAAAAGTCAGAAGGCCTTACAAACGAGGGACATCTGAGGCATTAAATTCACTAAATATACAAGCTCTGAGTGCATTTCATACACCTGTCGAGAAAAACAATAAAATACAAGTACAGCTGTCTCATTCTGCCTTTAACCTGCTTTTAGTTTACCAAATCCTGCTACACCAGAGGAACAATGAGATACTCTTGTAGGCCATGTTTGCCCCAGTACATCAAAAGCCTTTTGACTTTGTGGGCCCCTGAAAGTCAAAGGAGCTGTTGACAAAACAAGTATAGGGTAGCATGCTTTTAGAACTGACTGAGAAGAGGGGAGAGCACATGAAAGTGCTTTCTAAGCAGACGCTTGAGCAATCAGTATGTTAATAAGTCGAAATCGATCTCTTTGTTTCCGCCTTCCGTGGTAGGGAGACACACCTAAGGCTGGAAAGCTACTGACACCAAGTAACCCACCCCACCCCTGAACACAAACTACCGACTAGCGCCCAGCAAGCCACGTTTGAGTGAGACAGCCCTGCATTTCAACAGTGGTGTCTGCCGAGGCCCCTTTGAATGCTGTGGATTAATGAAGTCCCACAGATAGCTTGCGTTCGTATTTATGTAGCTGTTGTAGTAGTTCTCATAAATATGTATTTGCTGCTAATGCTACATAATTCATCATCTACGCAATCCAAAGATTTTAATAACATGCAGTTTTGTTTCTAGAGCGAAGGGATCAAACGTTACTAAAATGGAAAATGTATTTGGGTGTTAAACTGGTACAAATGACATGAAAGCTTGACCCATACAGTGCTTATATGAGTAAAAAACAAAAATAATGAAGGACAACTGTTACAAAATGTGCCTTATCACGCCGGATAGTTTAGTCAAGCACCCCGCATAATTTCCTCTTCCCTTGCCACATAATTGCAATGACCCTGATTATAATACAGTATTCCAATGGTTTTAAACAGGTGGATCGGTCTAGTCTTGTACATCAATCACTTTACAGCTGCGATACTGTGAAACACTCCCTCATTTCGCCTCCACCCTGCCCAATGCACAAGAATTTTGAAGGACATTCTGATCTTTTTTCTTTCTTTTGAAAGCTTAAAAGTAAGATAAAAGAAAATATCTTCTAGTCTAATTCTCACAAAACTGGTTAAAATTGCATCGTTGTTTTTAGTTCCTTCACTTCATGACTCAAAACGGCAGATCGAGGGTGATCGCTCTATAGCATTCACATCTATTATATGTTTTCATGATATGTTTGGCAAATACTTTATGCCACTGAGATTGAATTTTACAACTTTTAATGTTAAAACAAGTTTCTCGTGTTACAATAAGCAGTTAGTTGAATAACTGAGTGTAGGTCCATCAAAATATCGTTTTTTTCTCTTTTGTTTAAATTAGAAGACAACACACACCCTAATGTTTTCCCTATGCTGCACGATTTCTGAAATGTTGTTGGAAGCACCTGGAAATGAGACAGTTTTTTTTTTTAACATAAAATCGCTCTCTTCTGGAAGTGGCGCATAATCAGGAAAAGTTTCCGTTTACGGGCCTCAGTGACATTCTGGCTGGAGGTATCCTCAGTAATTCAAATAACGGCGTCATTTAATATGAGAAAATTGTTTTAACATTAACAGTTGTGGAATTCAAGCTCAGCAGCATAAAGTATTTGCCAATACTGCTGCCCTGCCTGCCAGCCGTTCAAAGGTGTGTCCGTGGAAGCACTACCCATCCCCCAGTCTGGGCGAAGCTCCATGCTCAGGTGTTTCCAGCTTGCAGGCCTCTTGACTTGTTAATGAGCTCTTTGTAATGCGTGAATCGGCGCCTGCACATCTTTGAATGGCTGTGCTGAAGCCCGGGTTTGTGTTTCCTTTCTTTTTAGGGGAGAAGGAGCAGAGCGCAGGACATTGGGATTTCTTTCAGCAGCATTGTCTTCTTAACACTTGAACTTGCGCTGGCTCATAATTTTAAACAGTGAGAATTAAATCTAACATACAATACCAGGACATTTTGGATGAGTGGTTTAGTTTACTGCTGCGTGTGGTAGCAAAAAGCCTGCTTTGTCTTTATGTTTTCCCAGATTCACCTGACATGATCTTAAGCAAATAACATGCTCGGTTTGTGCCCTTTATTCTGCAAACATCCTTGACATGAAGTTTTGTATTAAACCACAACAATAACATTTACATGCCGACATTATAACATTCGGCAATTGCTTTTCTCAGGGGTTCTGAGTTTTTTTGCCTACATGTTTATATTTGTGTAGTTTAAAGTAATGGACACATGCACGTGCATTTGTTACTACTCACATCTCTATTATATTCCCACTCCAGCATTTGGTACGCACACAAACTATGCCGCTTTCCACCTATCCGCCATTACAAAATAAGGGGCAGATTTACAAGCCCCTTGCGCCTCTTTTGCGCCGCCGTTGCGTCACTTTTGTGACACAGCGGCGGCGCAAAAGATGCGCCATGGTGCGGGGTATCAACAACGTGACGCATCTGGGAGATGCGTCACGTTGTAAAGCCCTGCGTCATAAGGAGGTGTTACGGCGCAAGGGGGGCGTTCCTGCGCAGGAACGCCTCCTAAAAGTGGCTGAGTGAAATCTACAAGATTTCACTCAGTCACTTTTAGGCCAATACTGCTTCAAAACCCTGCGCCTGCTAGAAGCAGGCGTAAGGCTTGACACAGTATTGTCCAGATAGGATTCCCCAAAGCATTGCTTGAGCTGCGTCGCGCTTGCGACACCACTCCAGCAATGCGCCGCTTTTACGGCACAGATGAGTGACGCATCTGTGCCGTTTTAGCCCCATGATGCGCCGCATTGTAAATGCAGGGCATCATGGGTGGAGGAGCTGCGGCGCACAATTACTGGTGCATTCCTGTTATTTGCAGGGATGCACCAGTAATTGTAAATCTGCCCCTAAGTGTGTTAAAAAGCAGGAGAGAATGTGCATGGTTGCTCCAGTGAAGTTTTAGCACTATGGAAGTGCCTACATCATTAAAACTTTATGGGGCTTATTTACAAGCCCCTTGCGCCGCCAGTGCGTCACTTTTCCCCATATTAAAAGTGATGCAGCGCAAGGGGCTTGTAAATAAGCCCATATGTACATTGGTTACGTATGCTTATTCTAAACTAAAAGCACATTTTAAAAAACCAACAGTTATGGCTTTTGTAGGGTGAAAATAATTGTTCTCTCTTTATAAACTGAAAGATACAAGTGGGTGGAGGGGAAACAAGAAGAGCGAAGGCATATAGAGAGTCTTGGAAGAGTGGCATAATGGCACTGGAGCAGGGACCTCCAACCCTCATTCTAATAAGAGCTACTTATGTTCAATTAAACTCATCGAGAGGTTTTATTATTATTTGTGTTGTAAAAGTGACCACATCTGACAAAATTACATTAATAGCAGCCATATGCAAAATAAAGACCAGCCGTAATCACTTCAGGTCATCATGCATGGTTGCCAAGTGTAATATAAAAGGCTTTGCTAGTATGCTTGCCTCTATTTGGCTTGTACATAATAGTTATAGCACTAACAACTCTGGTACCAAGGTGATAACATTTGTAGAAAGTCTACCCAATGCCATATGATTTATCACTCGAATATCAGATTTAAAAACATTTTTCTCCAAAAACCAGCCTATGAGTTCTGATAAAAAACATATTTTTGTCTACAACATATACTCTCAATTTTGAAGCAAGTATATTAATTCAAACAAGCAAAAGCTTCTCATTTAGCAGGCTTGCCTGCACAGAGGAGAGCTACTCAGGGGTAGCTGGAGAGCTACCAGTAGCTCACGAGCCACTCGTTGGAGAAGCCTGCACTAGAGCAAATGCAGGATACAATACAGGCCTTTATTCTGATTTTCATTGCACCTTTGGCCCTCTGCTACATCCACTGACGTTCTTCTAGGTTTTTACAATTACCACATACATTCATACCCCCAACCTGAAAAGTAGAACTGAGGTACAAGAAAGAAGTATACTTTTGCATGAGTATGTGGGAGGAAGACCTGTTTAACAGACTGACCATAACAATAAGGGGTACTACCTTCATAAGTAGAATAGAGAAGTGTGCTCGAGAGTGAGCTTGCTATGAACTATGGCTTTAATATGCAGCAGCATTTCCTTAAACAATTGTATGTTCATATCTCAATGTTTACCTGTAATTACAGTTTATATGTAAAATGAGTGCAGTGTTAATACCTTCTTTATGTAAGGTATGCATTCTGTTCAAGTTGCATAGCTTCCACTGCTTTTGAGATGTCACTTTGGAGCATGTTGGAAAGCAGAGTCTCATGTGAAGCATTCTTAGAGCTTAGGAGATGCACAGGGTATTTTAGCTAGATACCAGGGCACACAGGAAAGAGGTGTGCAATGAGGAATGCACACTGATGGTAGGCCGACTTAAATTCATTGGTAGAGCTTTTGGTGAGACTCGGTGATGGGTTATCAATGTCTTGGGGCTCTGTAACAAGTTGAGACTGGACTAGAGAGATGTCATGCAGTTTTCTTTATACAATAGAAGGATGCAATGAAGGGTCACACTGATCTGTGCTGACAGACCAGCTTGTGTGTTTCGAAGATGAAATAGAGTCTTCTACAGATCAGTCTTGCAGATTAATCGTAAAGCAGAGGGTTGATCTCAATGCTGGAGCAGCAAACAATTGTGCAATTGGTTAGGATTGATGACTATTTGCAGTACTATCAGAGCTGATTTTGTATGTGGTGTATATATTCCCAGTAGTGGATATATTCATCATGACAGAAGATTGAGTTCCTGAGGCCACATGTAGGTTTGCAGTTTTGAATATGCTTGCCAGTCACTTGTGAATATTCTTGGTGGTTGGTTTCTGATCAGGATTCAGTAGAGTTTCATAATAGCTTTGTGTAGCGTGGAGAGAAGTGAGTTTCAACACCTGTGCCCTAGTTCACACCAAACACCAAATCTCGGCTGCGCATGCTGGGGAATCCCGGTGTCACTGGGCGACATTAAGGACCAATCCTAGGGCATATTATATGTGAGACAGAAGGATCTCAAGGCACTTCTACAGGGCGTCATTGATGTCCTGATCTGTGCTGCCCCGGAGTGTGGAGACGGCATTCACAGGAGGGGACCAAGACACGACAACCCGCTGTTTGAACTGCATCTACTGAGCGCAAGGGTATTGTAGCTGATGTCCGGTTCTGCCACCATACAATTCCACGCACACACAATTTGATGTAGCGAGAAAGTTAAGACCAGAGCCTAGACTTCTGTCACAAAGCACTGAATTCAGTAATCAAATTATTTCCTCCTGTACTGCCAATTTATATGAAAAAAATGCATTTATAGTATGGCATATGCAGCTGGTGAAGGGCTGAAATGCATTTATAACTGGGTATTGTGCTACTCTGTGGCAGTGCTAAGGATTGAAGAATGTGTGAAGATAAAGCAAAAAGTAGTGTGAGATTGTGTGCTTAAACCTTAGTGTCAAGTCTATGGATGGGGGAAAAGTGAGTCGGTTCAATCTGGCCCATTTGGGAGGTGTTTCTTTGAGTGTATAGGACAGCGGCTTTGCAAAATGTGTCACAGCAGCAGTATAGCTGTGTATATGCCTAGGTAGGTAGGAAAAGTGTTAGAAAAGATGTTGCAATTCATGCATGTGGACTGTAGGAGTGTGAGAAATTCATGTGATTTGCTTTTACGCACTTACACAAAATTGTAGGAAAATTATACGAAATAACATCATTATGCAAAATGTGAATCTGGCTTTTAGTGCTATATTTTAGCACAAAATAACCAATAATTAATTTTTTGACACAAGCACACATTCTGCCGCATATTATAGCTCAAACAAGACAATTGGCATGAGCAATGCCTGCTCACGTTCTGTTTGTCCGCATTCCTCCTGAGTGTTCAACATAAATGTTTGTAGCAAATGCCACATAATTAGGTGACGTGGCATAATGGCATATTTTCAGGGATTTTACATAACAAGTGCAACACGAAATTCCCCAAATTACTCAAACTATGCAAGGGTAATTTAAAATTCTCAGGCCTAGTGGACATCTACCATTTGGATTGGACTATCAAACAGTTTAACCTCGTAGGAGCGTCGAACGTTCAGCGCCCAGGGCTGAACGTTCGAAGAACGAACGCTGGCCCGTCGGCCAACGGTCGTGCGCAGCACTGGCAAGGTAGTGCTCGCGACGACCGTTGGCCGACGGCAGCACTTAAGGGGTTAAAGAACACTGAATATTGGCACTGGAGGTGTCCAGATGTGAAAGAAGCTAAAATGCGAGGGAGCTGTGGTGGGGGTCAATCATGGATCAGCTATAGTAAATACTCTTGCCTTCACACAGGACCATTAAAAGAGCTACCCTTCAGAATGGCTATTTTTTAACCAGAAACAAAATAAACATTAATGAATCCACTGTGTACCAGAAGAGGAACAATCATTGTATGGTCAGCTATAGTCAGGGCCACTGGAATTAGGCAATTGTGTGGCAGCAGCGAGTATAGATATGCTGCATTGGTCACACACTCTCTACCGCATAATCTGCAGATTTTAACAAAAACATTGTTTCTTGTTTGAACGGTTCAAAAGTTACTAAAAAAAAAGCAACATCTATTGCCACACAATGGAAGGATCTTTGCAAAGGTTAACTAGTCACCTTTCAGTTGTTATTACTATATTAGGTTGGTAAACTGGTTTCAAAGAGGCACAGCCAATGCACTGACAGTGTTACCAAGTTTAACAAGCATTAGGAATGCATTAGGGCTCGGGTTTGTTTTAAGTTAGAGATAATGGCATTGTAAATGGAAATGTGTTTTAAGCACTCTGCACTCTCAATCTGCACTCTGCACTCTCAATCTGCACTCTGCACTCTCAATCTGCACTCTGCACTACCACTCTGCACTCTGCACTACCACTCTGCACTCTGCACTACCACTCTGCACTCTGCACTACCACTCTGCACTACCACTCTGCACTCTGCACTACCACTCTGCACTCTGCATTACCACTCTGCACTACCACTCTGCACTCTGCACTACCACTCTGCACTACCAATCTGCACACCCACTCTGCACTACCAATCTGCACTCTGCACTTCCACTCTGCACTCTGCACTTCCACTCTGCACACCCACTCTGCACTACCAATCTGCACTCTGCACTACCACTCTGCACTCGCCACTCTGCACTACCACTCTGCACTCTGCACTACCACTCTGCACTACCACTCTGCACCCTGCACTACCACTCTGCACTCTGTACTACCATTCTGCACTCTGCACTACCACTCTGCACTACCAATCTGCACACCCACTCTGCACTCTGCACTACCACTCTGCACTCTGCACTACCACTCTGCACTCTGCACTACCACTCTGCACTCTTCACTACCACTCTGCACTCTTCACTACCACTCTGCACTCTGCACTACCACTCTGCACTACCACTCTGCACTACCACTCTGCACTACCACTCTGCACTACCACTCTGCACTACCAATCTGCACTACCAATCTGCACTCTGCACTACCACTCTGCACTCGGCACTACCAATCTGCACTCTGCACTACCACTCTGCACTACCACTCTGCACTCTGCACTACCACTCTGCACTCTGCACTTCCACTCTGCACTCTGCACTACCACTCTGCACTACCACTCTGCACTACCACTCTGCACTACCACTCTGCACTACCACTCTGCACTACCACTCTGCACTCTGCACTACCACTCTGCACTCTGCACTACCAATCTGCACTCTGCACTACCAATCTGCACTCTGCACTACCACTCTGCACTACCACTCTGCACTCTGCACTACCACTCTGCACTCTGCACTACCACTCTGCACTACCACTCTGCACTCTGCACTTCCACTCTGCACTCTGCACTACCACTCTGCACTACCACTCTGCACTACCACTCTGCACTACCACTCTGCACTACCACTCTGCACTACCACTCTGCACTACCACTCTGCACTAACACTCTGCACTACCACTCTGCACTCTGCACTACCAATCTGCACTCTGCACTACCAATCTGCACTCTGCACTACCACTCGCACTCTCAATCTGCACTACCACTCTCAATCTGCACTACCACTCTCAATCTGCACTACCACTCTCAATCTGCACTACCACTCTCAATCTGCACTACCACTCTGCACTCTGCACTACCACTCTGCACTCTGCACTACCACTCTGCACTCTGCACTACCACTCTGCACTACCACTCTGCACTACCACTCTGCACTACCACTCTGCACTACCACTCTGCACTCTTCACTACCACTACCACTCTGCACTCTGCACTACAACTCTGCACTCTGCACTACCACTCTGCACTCTGCACTACAACTCTGCACTCTGCACTACCACTCTGCACTACCAATCTGCACTCTCCACTACCACTCTGCACTCTGCACTACCACTCTGCACTACCACTCTGCACTACCACTCTGCACTACCACTCTGCACTACCACTCTGCACTACCACTCTGCACTACCACTCTGCACTACCACTCTGCACTACCACTCTGCACTACCACTCTGCACTCTGCACTACCACTCTGCACTCTGCACTACCACTCTGCACTCTGCACTACCACTCTGCACTCTGCACTACCACTCTGCACCACCACTCTGCACCACCACTCTGCACCACCACTCTGCACTACCAATCTGCACTCTGCACTACAACTCTGCACTCTGCACTACCACTCTGCACTCTGCACTACAACTCTGCACTCTGCACTACCACTCTGCACTCTGCACTACCACTCTGCACTCTGCACTACCACTCTGCACTCTGCACTACCACTCTGCACCACCACTCTGCACCACCACTCTGCACCACCACTCTGCACTACCAATCTGCACTCTGCACTACCACTACCACTCTGCACTACCACTCTGCACTACCACTCTGCACTACCACTCTGCACTACCACTCTGCACTACCACTCTGCACTACCACTCTGCACTACCACTACCACTCTGCACTCTGCACTACCACTACCACTCTGCACTACCACTACCACTCTGCACTACCACTACCACTCTGCACTCTGCACTACCACTACCACTCTGCACTACCACTACCACTCTGCACTACCACTACCACTCTGCACTCTGCACTACCACTACCACTCTGCACTACCACTCTGCACTCTCAATCTGCACTACCACTCTGCACTCTGCACTACCACTACCACTCTGCACTCTGCACTACCACTCTGCACTACCACTCTGCACTACCACTCTGCACTACCACTCTGCACTACCACTCTGCACTACCACTCCCACTACCATTCTGCACTACCACTACCACTCTGCACTACCACTACCAATCTGCACTCTGCACTACCACTCGCACTCTCAATCTGCACTACCACTCTGCACTACCACTCTGCACTACCACTCTGCACTCCCAATCTGCACTCCCAATCTGCACTCTGCACTACCACTACCACTCTGCACTCTGCACTACCACTCTGCACTACCACTCTGCACTCTGCACTACCACTCTGCACTACCACTCTGCACTACCACTCTGCACTACCACTCTGCACTACCACTCTGCACTACCACTCTGCACTACCACTCTGCACTACCACTCTGCACTACCACTCTGCACTACCACTCTGCACTACCGCTCTGCATTACCGCTCTGCACTCTGCACTACCGCTCTGCACTCTGCACTACCGCTCTGCACTCTGCACTACCACTCTGCACTCTGCACTACCACTCTGCACTCTGCACTACCACTCTGCACTCTGCACTTCCACTCTGCACTCTGCACTTCCACTCTGCACTTCCACTCTGCACTCTGCACTTCCACTCTGCACTCTGCACTACCACTCTGCACTACCACTCTGCACTACCACTCTGCACTACCACTCTGCACTACCAATCTGCACTACCAATCTGCACTCTGCACTACCAATCTGCACTACCAATCTGCACTCTGCACTACCACTCTGCACTACCACTACCACTCTGCACTACCACTCTGCACTACCACTCTGCACTACCACTCTGCACTACCGCTCTGCACTACCGCTCTGCACTACCGCTCTGCACTCTGCACTACCGCTCTGCACTCTGCACTACCGCTCTGCACTACCACTCTGCACTCTGCACTACCACTCTGCACTCTGCACTACCACTCTGCACTCTGCACTTCCACTCTGCACTACCACTCTGCACTCTGCACTACCACTCTGCACTCTGCACTTCCACTCTGCACTCTGCACTACCACTCTGCACTACCACTCTGCACTACCACTCTGCACTACCACTCTGCACTACCACTCTGCACTACCAATCTGCACTACCAATCTGCACTCTGCACTACCACTCTGCACTCGGCACTACCAATCTGCACTCTGCACTACCACTCTGCACTACCACTCTGCACTCTGCACTACCACTCTGCACTCTGCACTTCCACTCTGCACTCTGCACTTCCACTCTGCACTCTGCACTACCACTCTGCACTACCACTCTGCACTACCACTCTGCACTACCACTCTGCACTACCACTCTGCACTACCACTCTGCACTCTGCACTACCACTCTGCACTCTGCACTACCAATCTGCACTCTGCACTACCAATCTGCACTCTGCACTACCACTCTGCACTACCACTCTGCACTCTGCACTACCACTCTGCACTCTGCACTACCACTCTGCACTACCACTCTGCACTCTGCACTTCCACTCTGCACTCTGCACTACCACTCTGCACTACCACTCTGCACTACCACTCTGCACTACCACTCTGCACTACCACTCTGCACTACCACTCTGCACTACCACTCTGCACTAACACTCTGCACTACCACTCTGCACTCTGCACTACCAATCTGCACTCTGCACTACCAATCTGCACTCTGCACTACCACTCGCACTCTCAATCTGCACTACCACTCTCAATCTGCACTACCACTCTCAATCTGCACTACCACTCTCAATCTGCACTACCACTCTCAATCTGCACTACCACTCTGCACTCTGCACTACCACTCTGCACTCTGCACTACCACTCTGCACTCTGCACTACCACTCTGCACTACCACTCTGCACTACCACTCTGCACTACCACTCTGCACTCTTCACTACCACTACGCACTCTGCACTACAACTCTGCACTCTGCACTACCACTCTGCACTCTGCACTACAACTCTGCACTCTGCACTACCACTCTGCACTACCAATCTGCACTCTCCACTACCACTCTGCACTCTGCACTACCACTCTGCACTACCACTCTGCACTACCACTCTGCACTACCACTCTGCACTACCACTCTGCACTACCACTCTGCACTACCACTCTGCACTACCACTCTGCACTACCACTCTGCACTACCACTCTGCACTACCACTCTGCACTACCACTCTGCACTCTGCACTACCACTCTGCACTCTGCACTACCACTCTGCACTCTGCACTACCACTCTGCACTCTGCACTACCACTCTGCACCACCACTCTGCACCACCACTCTGCACCACCACTCTGCACCACCACTCTGCACTACCAATCTGCACTCTGCACTACAACTCTGCACTCTGCACTACCACTCTGCACTCTGCACTACAACTCTGCACTCTGCACTACCACTCTGCACTCTGCACTACCACTCTGCACTCTGCACTACCACTCTGCACTCTGCACTACCACTCTGCACCACCACTCTGCACCACCACTCTGCACCACCACTCTGCACTACCAATCTGCACTCTGCACTACCACTACCACTCTGCACTACCACTCTGCACTACCACTCTGCACTACCACTCTGCACTACCACTCTGCACTACCACTACCACTCTGCACTCTGCACTACCACTACCACTCTGCACTACCACTACCACTCTGCACTACCACTACCACTCTGCACTCTGCACTACCACTACCACTCTGCACTACCACTACCACTCTGCACTACCACTACCACTCTGCACTCTGCACTACCACTACCACTCTGCACTACCACTCTGCACTCTCAATCTGCACTACCACTCTGCACTCTGCACTACCACTACCACTCTGCACTCTGCACTACCACTCTGCACTACCACTCTGCACTACCACTCTGCACTACCACTCTGCACTACCACTCTGCACTACCACTCTGCACTACCACTCCCACTACCACTCTGCACTACCACTACCACTCTGCACTACCACTACCAATCTGCACTCTGCACTACCACTCGCACTCTCAATCTGCACTACCACTCTGCACTACCACTCTGCACTACCACTCTGCACTCCCAATCTGCACTCCCAATCTGCACTCTGCACTACCACTACCACTCTGCACTCTGCACTACCACTCTGCACTACCACTCTGCACTCTGCACTACCACTCTGCACTACCACTCTGCACTACCACTCTGCACTACCACTCTGCACTACCACTCTGCACTACCACTCTGCACTACCACTCTGCACTACCACTCTGCACTACCGCTCTGCATTACCGCTCTGCACTCTGCACTACCGCTCTGCACTCTGCACTACCGCTCTGCACTCTGCACTACCACTCTGCACTCTGCACTACCACTCTGCACTCTGCACTACCACTCTGCACTCTGCACTTCCACTCTGCACTCTGCACTTCCACTCTGCACTTCCACTCTGCACTCTGCACTTCCACTCTGCACTCTGCACTTCCACTCTGCACTCTGCACTACCACTCTGCACTACCACTCTGCACTACCACTCTGCACTACCACTCTGCACTACCACTCTGCACTACCAATCTGCACTACCAATCTGCACTCTGCACTACCAATCTGCACTACCAATCTGCACTCTGCACTACCACTCTGCACTACCACTACCACTCTGCACTACCACTCTGCACTACCACTCTGCACTACCACTCTGCACTACCGCTCTGCACTACCGCTCTGCACTACCGCTCTGCACTCTGCACTACCGCTCTGCACTCTGCACTACCGCTCTGCACTACCACTCTGCACTCTGCACTACCACTCTGCACTCTGCACTACCACTCTGCACTCTGCACTTCCACTCTGCACTACCACTCTGCACTCTGCACTACCACTCTGCACTCTGCACTTCCACTCTGCACTCTGCACTACCACTCTGCACTACCACTCTGCACTACCACTCTGCACTACCACTCTGCACTACCACTCTGCACTACCACTCTGCACTACCACTCTGCACTACCACTCTGCACTACCAATCTGCACTACCAATCTGCACTCTGCACTACCAATCTGCACTACCAATCTGCACTCTGCACTACCACTCTGCACTACCACTACCACTCTGCACTACCACTACCACTCTGCACTCTGCACTACCACTACCACTCTGCACTACCACTCTGCACTCTCAATCTGCACTACCACTCTGCACTCTGCACTACCACTACCACTCTGCACTCTGCACTACCACTCTGCACTACCACTCTGCACTACCACTCTGCACTACCACTCTGCACTACCACTCTGCACTACCAATCTGCACTACCAATCTGCACTCTGCACTACCAATCTGCACTACCAATCTGCACTCTGCACTACCACTCTGCACTACCACTACCACTCTGCACTACCACTACCACTCTGCACTCTGCACTACCACTACCACTCTGCACTACCACTCTGCACTCTCAATCTGCACTACCACTCTGCACTCTGCACTACCACTACCACTCTGCACTCTGCACTACCACTCTGCACTACCACTCTGCACTACCACTCTGCACTACCACTCTGCACTACCACTCTGTACTACCACTCTGCACTACCACTCTGCACTACCACTCCCACTACCACTCTGCACTACCACTACCACTCTGCACTACCACTACCAATCTGCACTCTGCACTCTGCACTACCACTCGCACTCTCAATCTGCACTACCAATCTGCACTCTGCACTACCACTCGCACTCTCAATCTGCACTACCACTCTGCACTACCACTCTGCACTACCACTCTGCACTACCACTCTGCACTACCACTCTGCACTACCACTCTGCACTACCACTCTGCACTCTGCACTACCACTCTGCACTCTGCACTACCACTCTGCACTCTGCACTACCACTCTGCACTCTGCACTACCACTCTGCACTACCACTCTGCACTCTGCACTACCACTCTGCACTGTGCACTTCCACTCTGCACTCTGCACTTCCACTCTGCACTACCACTCTGCACTACCACTCTGCACTACCACTCTGCACTACCACTCTGCACTACCACTCTGCACTCTGCACTACCACTCTGCACTACCACTCTGCACTCTGCACTACCGCTCTGCACTCTGCACTACCGCTCTGCACTCTGCACTACCGCTCTGCACTCTGCACTACCAATCTGCACTCTGTACTACCGCTCTGCACTCTGCACTACCACTCTGCACTCTGCACTACCACTCTGCACTCTGCACTTCCACTCTGCACTCTGCACTTCCACTCTGCACTACCACTCTGCACTCTGCACTACCACTCTGCACTCTGCACTACCACTCTGCACTCTGCACCTCCACTCTGCACTCTGCACCTCCACTCTGCACTCTGCACTACCACTCTGCACTACCACTCTGCACTACCACTCTGCACTACCACTCTGCACTACCAATCTGCACTACCAATCTGCACTCTGCACTACCACTCTGCACTACCAATCTGCACTCTGCACTACCACTCTGCACTACCACTCTGCACTACCACTCTGCACTCTGCACTACCACTCTGCACTACCACTCTGCACTCTGCACTACCACTCTGCACTCTGCACTACCACTCTGCACTCTGCACTACCACTCTGCACTCTGCACTACCACTCTGCACTCTGCACTACCACTCTGCACTACCACCCTGCACTACCACTCTGCACTTTGCACTACCACTCGGCACTCTGCACTACCACTCTGCACTACCACTCTGCACTCTGCACTTCCACTCTGCACTTCCACTCTGCACTCTGCACTTCCACTCTGCACTCTGCACTACCACTCTGCACTCTGCACTACCACTCTGCACTCTGCACTACCACTCTGCACTCTGCACTACCACTCTGCACTCTGCACTACCACTCTGCACTACCACTCTGCACTACCACTCTGCACTACCACTCTGCACTACCACTCTGCACTACCACTCTGCACTACCAATCTGCACTCTGCACTACCACTCTGCACTCTGCACTACCACTCTGCACTACCACTCTGCACTCTGCACTACCACTCTGCACTACCACTCTGCCCTCCCAATCTGCACTCCCAATCTGCACTCTGCACTCCCAATCTGCACTCTGCACTACCACTCTGCACTCTGCACTACCACTCTGCACTCTGCACTTCCACTCTGCACTCTGCACTTCCACTCTGCACTCTGCACTCTGCACTTGCACTCTGCACTCTGCACTTGCACTCTGCACTCTGCACTTCCACTCTGCACTCTGCACTTCCACTCTGCACTACCACTCTGCACTTCCACTCTGCACTCTGCACTACCACTCTGCACTACCACTCTGCACTACCAATCTGCACTACCAATCTGCACTCTGCACTACCAATCTGCACTACCAATCTGCACTCTGCACTACCACTCTGCACTACCACTCTGCACTACCACTCTGCACTACCACTCTGCACTACCACTCTGCACTCTGCACTCTGCACTACCACTCTGCACTACCACTCTGCACTCTGCACTACCACTCTGCACTCTGCACTACCACTCTGCACTCTGCACTCCCACTCTGCACTCCCACTCTGCACTCTGCACTACCACTCTGCACTCTGCACTACCACTCTGCACTCTGCACTACCACTCTGCACTCTGCACTACCACTCTGCACTACCACTCTGCACTCTGCACTACCACTCTGCACTCTGCACTACCACTCTGCACTCTGCACTTCCACTCTGCACTCTGCACTTCCACTCTGCACTACCACTCTGCACTACCACTCTGCACTACCACTCTGCACTACCACTCTGCACTACCACTCTGCACTACCACTCTGCACTACCACTCTGCACTACCACTCTGCACTCTGCACTACCACTCTGCACTACCACTCTGCACTCTGCACTACCGCTCTGCACTCTGCACTACCGCTCTGCACTCTGCACTACCGCTCTGCACTCTGCACTACCGCTCTGCACTCTGCACTACCGCTCTGCACTACCACTCTGCACTCTGCACTACCACTCTGCACTCTGCACTACCACTCTGCACTCTGCACTTCCACTCTGCACTACCACTCTGCACTCTGCACTACCACTCTGCACTCTGCACTTCCACTCTGCACTACCACTCTGCACTACCACTCTGCACTACCACTCTGCACTACCACTCTGCACTACCACTCTGCACTACCACTCTGCACTACCACTCTGCACTCTGCACTACCACTCTGCACTTCCACTCTGCACTCTGCACTTCCACTCTGCACTCTGCACTACCACTCTGCACTCTGCACTTCCACTCTGCACTCTGCACTACCACTCTGCACTCTGCACTACCACTCTGCACTATGCACTACCATTCTGCACTCTGCACTACCACTCTGCACTCTGCACTACCACTCTGCACTACCACTCTGCACTACCAATCTGCACTACCACTCTGCACTCTGCACTACCACTCTGCACTCTGCACTACCACTCTGCACTACCACTCTGCACTCCCAATCTGCACTCCCAATCTGCACTCCCAATCTGCACTCTGCACTCCCAATCTGCACTCTGCACTACCACTCTGCACTCTGCACTACCACTCTGCACTCTGCACTACCACTCTGCACTCTGCACTTCCACTCTGCACTCTGCACTTCCACTCTGCACTCTGCACTACCACTCTGCACTCTGCACTACCACTCTGCACTCTGCACTCCCAATCTGCACTCTGCACTCCCAATCTGCACTCTGCACTACCAATCCGCACTCTGCACTACCAATCCGCACTCTGCACTACCACTACCACTCTTCACTCTGTACTACCACTCTGCACTACCACTCTGCACTACCACTCTGCACTACCACTCTGCACTACCACTCTGCACTACCACTCTGCACTACCACTCTGCACTACCACTCTGCACTACCACTCTGCACTACCACTCTGCACTACCACTCTGCACTCTGCACTACCACTCTGCACTACCACTCTGCACTACCACTCTGCATTACCACTCTGCACTACCAATCTGCACTACCAATCTGCACTACCAATCTGCACTACCAATCTGCACTCCCACTCTGCACTACCACTCTGCACTCCCAATCTGCACTCCCAATCTGCACTCCCAATCTGCACTCCCAATCTGCACTCTGCACTACCACTACCACTCTGCACTCTGCACTACCACTCTGCACTACCACTCTGCACTCTGCACTACCACTCTGCACTACCACTCTGCACTCTGCACTACCACGCTGCACTACCACTCTGCACTCTGCACTACCACTCTGCACTCTGCACTACCACTCTGCACTCTGCACTACCACTCTGCACTCTGCACTACCACTCTGCACTACCACTCTGCACTACCACTCTGCACTCTGCACTACCACTCTGCACTTCCACTCTGCACTCTGCACTACCACTCTGCACTACCACTCTCCACTACCACTCTGCACTACCACTCTGCACTCTGCACTACCACTCTGCACTCTGCACTACCACTCTGCACTACCACTCTGCACTCTGCACTACCACTCTGCACTACCACTCTGCACTACCACTCTGCACTACCACTCTGCACTACCACTCTGCACTACCACTCTGCACTCCCACTCTGCACTCCCACTCTGCACTCCCACTCTGCACTCCCACTCTGTACTCCCACTCTGCACTCCCACTCTGCACTCCCACTCTGCACTCCCACTCTGCACTCCCACTCTGCACTACCACTCTGCACTACCACTCTGCACTACCACTCTGCACTCCCAATCTGCACTCCCAATCTGCACTCTGCACTACCACTACCACTCTGCACTCTGCACTACCACTCTGCACTACCACTCTGCACTCTGCACTACCACTCTGCACTACCACTCTGCACTCTGCACTACCACTCTGCACTACCACTTTGCACTACCACTCTGCACTCTGCACTACCACTCTGCACTCTGCACTACCACTCTGCACTCTGCACTACCACTCTGCACTACCACTCTGCACTCCCACTCTGCACTCCCACTCTGCACTACCACTCTGCACTACCACTCTGCACTACCACTCTGCACTACCACTCTGCACTCCCAATCTGCACTCTGCACTACCACTCTGCACTCTGCAGTACCACTCTGCACTCTGCACTCTGCACTACCACTCTGCACTACCACTCTGCACTACCACTTTGCACTACCACTCTGCACTCTGCACTACCACTCTGCACTCTGCACTACCACTCTGCACTCTGCACTACCACTCTGCACTACCAATCTGCACTCTGCACTACCGCTCTGCACTACCACTCTGCACTCTGCACTACCACTCTGCACTCTGCACTACCACTCTGCACTCTGCACTTCCACTCTGCACTACCACTCTGCACTCTGCACTACCACTCTGCACTCTGCACTTCCACTCTGCACTCTGCACTACCACTCTGCACTACCACTCTGCACTACCACTCTGCACTACCACTCTGCACTACCACTCAGCACTACCACTCTGCACTACCACTCTGCACTCTGCACTACCACTCTGCACTTCCACTCTGCACTCTGCACTTCCACTCTGCACTCTGCACTACCACTCTGCACTCTGCACTTCCACTCTGCACTACCACTCTGCACTCTGCACTACCACTCTGCACTATGCACTACCATTCTGCACTCTGCACTACCACTCTGCACTCTGCACTACCACTCTGCACTACCACTCTGCACTACCAATCTGCACTACCACTCTGCACTCTGCACTACCACTCTGCACTACCACTCTGCACTCCCAATCTGCACTCCCAATCTGCACTCCCAATCTGCACTCTGCACTCCCAATCTGCACTCTGCACTACCACTCTGCACTCTGCACTACCACTCTGCACTCTGCACTACCACTCTGCACTCTGCACTTCCACTCTGCACTCTGCACTTCCACTCTGCACTCTGCACTACCACTCTGCACTCTGCACTACCACTCTGCACTCTGCACTCCCAATCTGCACTCTGCACTCCCAATCTGCACTCTGCACTACCAATCCGCACTCTGCACTACCAATCCGCACTCTGCACTACCACTACCACTCTTCACTCTGTACTACCACTCTGCACTACCACTCTGCACTACCACTCTGCACTACCACTCTGCACTACCACTCTGCACTACCACTCTGCACTACCACTCTGCACTACCACTCTGCACTACCACTCTGCACTACCACTCTGCACTACCACTCTGCACTACCACTCTGCACTCTGCACTACCACTCTGCACTACCACTCTGCACTACCACTCTGCATTACCACTCTGCACTACCAATCTGCACTACCAATCTGCACTACCAATCTGCACTACCAATCTGCACTCCCACTCTGCACTACCACTCTGCACTCCCAATCTGCACTCCCAATCTGCACTCCCAATCTGCACTCCCAATCTGCACTCTGCACTACCACTACCACTCTGCACTCTGCACTACCACTCTGCACTACCACTCTGCACTACCACTCTGCACTACCACTCTGCACTCTGCACTACCACTCTGCACTACCACTCTGCACTCTGCACTACCACGCTGCACTACCACTCTGCACTACCACTCTGCACTCTGCACTACCACTCTGCACTCTGCACTACCACTCTGCACTCTGCACTACCACTCTGCACTCTGCACTACCACTCTGCACTCTGCACTACCACTCTGCACTACCACTCTGCACTACCACTCTGCACTACCACTCTGCACTCTGCACTACCACTCTGCACTCTGCACTACCACTCTGCACTACCACTCTGCACTACCACTCTGCACTACCACTCTGCACTACCACTCTGCACTACCACTCTGCACTACCACTCTGCACTACCACTCTGCACTACCACTCTGCACTCCCACTCTGCACTCCCACTCTGCACTCCCACTCTGCACTCCCACTCTGCACTCCCACTCTGCACTACCACTCTGCACTACCACTCTGCACTACCACTCTGCACTCCCAATCTGCACTCTGCACTACCACTACCACTCTGCACTCTGCACTACCACTCTGCACTACCACTCTGCACTCTGCACTACCACTCTGCACTACCACTCTGCACTCTGCACTACCACTCTGCACTACCACTTTGCACTACCACTCTGCACTCTGCACTACCACTCTGCACTCTGCACTACCACTCTGCACTCTGCACTACCACTCTGCACTCTGCACTACCACTCTGCACTCTGCACTACCACTCTGCACTACCACTCTGCACTCCCACTCTGCACTCCCACTCTGCACTCCCACTCTGCACTCCCACTCTGCACTACCACTCTGCACTACCACTCTGCACTACCACTCTGCACTACCACTCTGCACTCCCAATCTGCACTCTGCACTACCACTCTGCACTCTGCAGTACCACTCTGCACTCTGCACTCTGCACTACCACTCTGCACTACCACTCTGCACTACCACTTTGCACTACCACTCTGCACTCTGCACTACCACTCTGCACTCTGCACTACCACTCTGCACTCTGCACTACCACTCTGCACTACCAATCTGCACTCTGCACTACCACTCTGCACTACCACTCTGCACTACCAATCTGCACTCTGCACTACCACTCTGCACTACCACTCTGCACTACCACTCTGCACTCTGCACTACCACTCTGCACTCTGCACTACCACTCTGCACTCTGCACTACCACTCTGCACTCTGCACTACCACTCTGCACTCTGCACTACCACTCTGCACTCTGCACTACCACTCTGCACTACCACTCTGCACTACCACTCTGCACTAGCACTCTGCACTACCACTCTGCACTACCACTCTGCACTCTGCACTACCACTCTGCACTCTGCACTACCACTCTGCACTCTGCACTACCACTCTGCACTAGCAATCGGCACTCTGCACTACCACTCTGCACTACCACTCTGCACTCTGCACTACCACTCTGTACTACCACTCTGCACTCTGCACTACCACTCTACACTACCACTCTGCACTCTGCACTACCACTCTGCACTACCACTCTGCACTACCACTCTGCACTACCACTCTGCACTACCACTCTGCACTACCACTCTGCACTACCACTCTGCACTACCACTCTGCACTCTGCACTACCACTCTGCACTCTGCACTACCACTCTGCACTCTGCACTACCACTCTGCACTCTGCACTACCACTCTGCACTACCACTCTGCACTACCACTCTGCACTACCACTCTGCACTACCACTCTGCACTACCACTCTGCACTACCACTCTCCACTACTACTCTGCACTCTGCACTACTACTCTGCACTCTGCACTACCACTCTGCACTCTGCACTACCACTCTGCACTACCACTCTGCACTACCACTCTGCACTACCACTCTGCACTACCACTCTGCACTACCACTCTGCACTACCACTCTGCACTTCCACTCTGCACTACCACTCTCCACTACCACTCTGCACTCTCCACTACCACTCTGCACTCTCCACTACCACTCTGCACTCTGCACTACCACTCTGCACTCTGCACTACCACTCTGCACTACCACTCTGCACTCCCAATCTGCACTCTGCACTACCACTACCACTCTGCACTCTGCACTACCACTCTGCACTACCACTCTGCACTCTGCACTACCACTCTGCACTCTGCACTACCACTTTGCACTACCACTCTGCACTCTGCACTACCACTCTGCACTCTGCACTACCACTCTGCACTACCACTCTGCACTCTGCACTACCACTCTGCACTCTGCACTACCACTCTGCACTCTTCACTACCACTCTGCACTCTTCACTACCACTCTGCACTCTGCACTACCACTCTGCACTCTGCACTACCACTCTGCACTACCACTCTGCACTACCACTCTGCACTACCACTCTGCACTACCACTCTGCACTACCACTCTGCACTCTGCACTACCACTCTACACTACCACTCTGCACTCTGCACTACCACTCTACACTACCACTCTGCACTCTGCACTACCACTCTGCACTCTGCACTACCACTCTGCACTACCACTCTGCACTCTGCACTACCACTCTGCACTCTGCACTACCACTCTGCACTCTGCACTACCACTCTGCACTCTGCACTACCACTCTGCACTCTGCACTACCACTCTGCACTACCACTCTGCACTCTGCACTACCACTCTGCACTCTGCACTACCACTCTGCACTCTGCACTACCACTCTGCACTCTGCACTACCACTCTGCACTACCACTCTGCACTACCACTCTGCACTACCACTCTGCACTACCACTCTGCACTACCACTCTGCACTACCACTCTGCACTACCACTCTGCACTACCACTCTGCACTACCACTCTGCACTCTGCACTACCACTCTGCACTCTGCACTACCACTCTGCACTCTGCACTACCACTCTGCACTCTGCACTACCACTCTGCACTCTGCACTACCACTCTGCACTACCACTCTGCACTACCACTCTGCACTCTGCACTACCACTCTGCACTACCACTCTGCACTCTGCACTACCACTCTGCACTACCACTCTGCACTCTGCACTACCGCTCTGCACTCTGCACTACCACTCTGCACTACCACTCTGCACTCTGCACTACCACTCTGCACTCTGCACTACCACTCTGCACTACCACTCTGCACTCTGCACTACCACTCTGCACTCTGCACTACCACTCTGCACTACCACTCTGCACTACCACTCTGCACTACCACTCTGCACTACCACTCTGCACTACCACTCTCCACTACCACTCTCCACTACCACTCTCCACTACCACTCTCCACTACCACTCTGCACTCTCCACTACCACTCTGCACTCTCCACTACCACTCTGCACTCTGCACTACCACTCTGCTCTCTGCACTACCACTCTGCACTCTGCACTACCACTCTGCACTCTGCACTACCACTCTGCACTCTTCACTACCACTCTGCACTCTTCACTACCACTCTGCACTACCACTCTGCACTACCACTCTGCACTACCACTCTGCACTACCACTCTGCACTACCACTCTGCACTACCACTCTGCACTACCACTCTGCACTACCACTCTGCACTACCACTCTGCACTACCACTCTGCACTCTGCACTACCACTCTGCACTACCACTCTGCACTACCACTCTGCACTACCACTCTGCACTACCACTCTGCACTACCACTCTGCACTACCACTCTGCACTACCACTCTGCACTACCACTCTGCACTACCACTCTGCACTCTGCACTACCACTCTGCACTACCACTCTGCACTCTGCACTACCACTCTGCACTCTACACTACCACTCTGCACTCTGCACTACCACTCTGCACTCTGCACTACCACTCTGCACTACCACTCTGCACTACCACTCTGCACTACCACTCTGCACTACCACTCTGCACTACCACTCTGCACTACCACTCTGCACTCTGCACTACCACTCTGCACTCTGCACTACCACTCTGCACTCTGCACTACCACTCTGCACTCTGCACTACCACTCTGCACTCTGCACTACCACTCTGCACTCTGCACTACCACTCTGCACTACCACTCTGCACTACCACTCTGCACTACCACTCTGCACTACCACTCTGCACTACCACTCTGCACTACCACTCTGCACTCTGCACTACCACTCTGCACTCTGCACTACCACTCTGCACTACCACTCTGCACTACCACTCTGCACTACCACTCTGCACTACCACTCTGCACTACCACTCTGCACTACCACTCTGCACTCTCCACTACCACTCTGCACTCTCCACTACCACTCTGCACTCTCCACTATCACTCTGCACTCTCCACTACCACTCTGCACTCTCCACTACCACTCTGCACTCTGCACTACCACTCTCCACTACCACTCTGCACTCTCCACTACCACTCTGCACTCTCCACTATCACTCTGCACTCTCCACTACCACTCTGCACTCTCCACTACCACTCTGCACTCTCCACTACCACTCTGCACTCTGCACTACCACTCTGCACTACCACTCTGCACTCTGCACTACCACTCTGCACTCTGCACTACCACTCTGCACTACCACTCTGCACTCTGCACTACCACTCTGCACTCTGCACTACCACTCTGCACTCTGCACTACCACTCTGCACTACCACTCTGCACTACCACTCTGCACTACCACTCTGCACTACCACTCTGCACTACCACTCTGCACTACCACTCTGCACTACCACTCTCCACTACCACTCTCCACTACCACTCTGCACTCTGCACTACCACTCTGCACTACCACTCTGCACTCTCCACTACCACTCTGCACTACCACTCTGCACTCTGCACTACCACTCTGCACTACCACTCTGCACTACCACTCTGCACTACCACTCTGCACTACCACTCTGCACTACCACTCTGCACTACCAATCTGCACTACCAATCTGCACTCTGCACTACCACTCTGCACTCTGCACTACCACTCTGCACTCTGCACTACCACTCTGCACTCTGCACTACTACTCTGCACTCTGCACTACCACTCTGCACTACCACTCTGCACTACCACTCTGCACTACCACTCTGCACTACCACTCTGCACTACCACTCTGCACTACCACTCTGCACTACCACTCTCCACTACCACTCTCCACTACCACTCTGCACTCTCCACTATCACTCTGCACTCTCCACTATCACTCTGCACTCTCCACTACCACTCTGCACTCTCCACTACCACTCTGCACTCTGCACTACCACTCTGCACTCTGCACTACCACTCTGCACTCTGCACTACCACTCTGCACTACCACTCTGCACTACCACTCTGCACTCTGCACTACCACTCTGCACTACCACTCTGCACTACCACTCTGCACTACCACTCTGCACTACCACTCTGCACTCTGCACTACCACTCTGCACTCTGCACTACCACTCTACACTACCACTCTGCACTCTGCACTACCACTCTGCACTACCACTCTGCACTCTGCACTACCACTCTGCACTCTGCACTACCACTCTGCACTACCACTCTGCACTACCACTCTGCACTACCACTCTGCACTACCACTCTGCACTCTGCACTACCACTCTGCACTCTGCACTACCACTCTGCACTACCACTCTGCACTCTGCACTACCACTCTGCACTACCACTCTGCACTACCACTCTGCACTACCACTCTGCACTACCACTCTGCACTACCACTCTGCACTACCACTCCGCACTACCACTCTGCACTACCACTCTGCACTACCACTCTGCACTACCACTCTGCACTCCCACTCTGCACTCCCACTCTGCACTACCACTCTGCACTACCACTCTGCACTACCACTCTGCACTACCACTCTGCACTACCACTCTGCACTACCACTCTGCACTACCACTATCACTCTGCACTCTCCACTATCACTCTGCACTCTCCACTACCACTCTGCACTCTCCACTACCACTCTGCACTCTGCACTACCACTCTGCACTCTGCACTACCACTCTGCACTACCACTCTGCACTCTGCACTACCACTCTGCACTCTGCACTACCACTCTGCACTACCACTCTGCACTACCACTCTGCACTACCACTCTGCACTACCACTCTGCACTACCACTCTGCACTACCACTTTGCACTACCACTCTGCACTACCACTCTGCACTACCACTCTGCACTACCACTCTCCACTACCACTCTCCACTACCACTCTCCACTACCACTCTGCACTCTGCACTACCACTCTGCACTACCACTCTGCACTCTCCACTACCACTCTCCACTACCACTCTGCACTCTCCACTATCACTCTGCACTCTCCACTACCACTCTGCACTCTCCACTACCACTCTGCACTCTGCACTACCACTCTGCACTCTGCACTACCACTCTGCACTACCACTCTGCACTCTTCACTACCACTCTGCACTCTGCACTACCACTCTGCACTCTGCACTACCACTCTGCACTACCACTCTGCACTACCACTCTGCACTACCACTCTGCACTACCACTCTGCACTACCACTCTGCACTACCACTCTGCACTCTGCACTACCACTCTGCACTCTGCACTACCACTCTGCACTACCACTCTGCACTACCACTCTGCACTACCACTCTGCACTACCACTCTGCACTCTGCACTACCACTCTACACTACCACTCTGCACTCTGCACTACCACTCTACACTACCACTCTGCACTCTGCACTACCACTCTGCACTCTGCACTACCACTCTGCACTACCACTCTGCACTCTGCACTACCACTCTGCACTCTGCACTACCACTCTGCACTCTGCACTACCACTCTGCACTCTGCACTACCACTCTGCACTACCACTCTGCACTCTGCACTACCACTCTGCACTCTGCACTACCACTCTGCACTCTGCACTACCACTCTGCACTCTGCACTACCACTCTGCACTACCACTCTGCACTACCACTCTGCACTACCACTCTGCACTACCACTCTGCACTACCACTCTGCACTACCACTCTGCACTACCACTCTGCACTACCACTCTGCACTACCACTCTGCACTCTGCACTACCACTCTGCACTCTGCACTACCACTCTGCACTCTGCACTACCACTCTGCACTCTGCACTACCACTCTGCACTCTGCACTACCACTCTGCACTACCACTCTGCACTACCACTCTGCACTCTGCACTACCACTCTGCACTACCACTCTGCACTCTGCACTACCACTCTGCACTACCACTCTGCACTCTGCACTACCGCTCTGCACTCTGCACTACCACTCTGCACTACCACTCTGCACTCTGCACTACCACTCTGCACTCTGCACTACCACTCTGCACTACCACTCTGCACTCTGCACTACCACTCTGCACTCTGCACTACCACTCTGCACTACCACTCTGCACTACCACTCTGCACTACCACTCTGCACTACCACTCTGCACTACCACTCTCCACTACCACTCTCCACTACCACTCTCCACTACCACTCTCCACTACCACTCTGCACTCTCCACTACCACTCTGCACTCTCCACTACCACTCTGCACTCTGCACTACCACTCTGCTCTCTGCACTACCACTCTGCACTCTGCACTACCACTCTGCACTCTGCACTACCACTCTGCACTCTTCACTACCACTCTGCACTCTTCACTACCACTCTGCACTACCACTCTGCACTACCACTCTGCACTACCACTCTGCACTACCACTCTGCACTACCACTCTGCACTACCACTCTGCACTACCACTCTGCACTACCACTCTGCACTACCACTCTGCACTACCACTCTGCACTCTGCACTACCACTCTGCACTACCACTCTGCACTACCACTCTGCACTACCACTCTGCACTACCACTCTGCACTACCACTCTGCACTACCACTCTGCACTACCACTCTGCACTACCACTCTGCACTACCACTCTGCACTCTGCACTACCACTCTGCACTACCACTCTGCACTCTGCACTACCACTCTGCACTCTACACTACCACTCTGCACTCTGCACTACCACTCTGCACTCTGCACTACCACTCTGCACTACCACTCTGCACTACCACTCTGCACTACCACTCTGCACTACCACTCTGCACTACCACTCTGCACTACCACTCTGCACTCTGCACTACCACTCTGCACTCTGCACTACCACTCTGCACTCTGCACTACCACTCTGCACTCTGCACTACCACTCTGCACTCTGCACTACCACTCTGCACTCTGCACTACCACTCTGCACTACCACTCTGCACTACCACTCTGCACTACCACTCTGCACTACCACTCTGCACTACCACTCTGCACTCTGCACTACCACTCTGCACTCTGCACTACCACTCTGCACTACCACTCTGCACTACCACTCTGCACT
Organism: Lissotriton vulgaris; assembly: GCF_964263255.1. Classification (NCBI taxonomy): domain Eukaryota; kingdom Metazoa; phylum Chordata; class Amphibia; order Caudata; family Salamandridae; genus Lissotriton; species Lissotriton vulgaris. The sequence goes on along the minus strand of NC_141695.1, from coordinate 1,295,887,229 downwards.
ACCACTCTGCACTACCACTCTGCACTACCACTCTGCACTACCACTCTGCACTACCACTCTGCACTCTCCACTACCACTCTGCACTCTCCACTACCACTCTGCACTCTCCACTATCACTCTGCACTCTCCACTACCACTCTGCACTCTCCACTACCACTCTGCACTCTGCACTACCACTCTCCACTACCACTCTGCACTCTCCACTACCACTCTGCACTCTCCACTATCACTCTGCACTCTCCACTACCACTCTGCACTCTCCACTACCACTCTGCACTCTCCACTACCACTCTGCACTCTGCACTACCACTCTGCACTACCACTCTGCACTCTGCACTACCACTCTGCACTCTGCACTACCACTCTGCACTACCACTCTGCACTCTGCACTACCACTCTGCACTCTGCACTACCACTCTGCACTCTGCACTACCACTCTGCACTACCACTCTGCACTACCACTCTGCACTACCACTCTGCACTACCACTCTGCACTACCACTCTGCACTACCACTCTGCACTACCACTCTCCACTACCACTCTCCACTACCACTCTGCACTCTGCACTACCACTCTGCACTACCACTCTGCACTCTCCACTACCACTCTGCACTACCACTCTGCACTCTGCACTACCACTCTGCACTACCACTCTGCACTACCACTCTGCACTACCACTCTGCACTCTGCACTACCACTCTGCACTACCAATCTGCACTACCAATCTGCACTCTGCACTACCACTCTGCACTCTGCACTACCACTCTGCACTCTGCACTACCACTCTGCACTCTGCACTACTACTCTGCACTCTGCACTACCACTCTGCACTACCACTCTGCACTACCACTCTGCACTACCACTCTGCACTACCACTCTGCACTACCACTCTGCACTACCACTCTGCACTACCACTCTCCACTACCACTCTCCACTACCACTCTGCACTCTCCACTATCACTCTGCACTCTCCACTATCACTCTGCACTCTCCACTACCACTCTGCACTCTCCACTACCACTCTGCACTCTGCACTACCACTCTGCACTCTGCACTACCACTCTGCACTCTGCACTACCACTCTGCACTACCACTCTGCACTACCACTCTGCACTCTGCACTACCACTCTGCACTACCACTCTGCACTACCACTCTGCACTACCACTCTGCACTACCACTCTGCACTCTGCACTACCACTCTGCACTCTGCACTACCACTCTACACTACCACTCTGCACTCTGCACTACCACTCTGCACTACCACTCTGCACTCTGCACTACCACTCTGCACTCTGCACTACCACTCTGCACTACCACTCTGCACTACCACTCTGCACTACCACTCTGCACTCTGCACTACCACTCTGCACTCTGCACTACCACTCTGCACTACCACTCTGCACTCTGCACTACCACTCTGCACTACCACTCTGCACTACCACTCTGCACTACCACTCTGCACTACCACTCTGCACTACCACTCTGCACTACCACTCTGCACTACCACTCCGCACTACCACTCTGCACTACCACTCTGCACTACCACTCTGCACTACCACTCTGCACTCCCACTCTGCACTCCCACTCTGCACTCCCACTCTGCACTACCACTCTGCACTACCACTCTGCACTACCACTCTGCACTACCACTCTGCACTACCACTCTGCACTACCACTCTGCACTACCACTATCACTCTGCACTCTCCACTATCACTCTGCACTCTCCACTACCACTCTGCACTCTCCACTACCACTCTGCACTCTGCACTACCACTCTGCACTCTGCACTACCACTCTGCACTACCACTCTGCACTCTGCACTACCACTCTGCACTCTGCACTACCACTCTGCACTACCACTCTGCACTACCACTCTGCACTACCACTCTGCACTACCACTCTGCACTACCACTCTGCACTACCACTTTGCACTACCACTCTGCACTACCACTCTGCACTACCACTCTGCACTACCACTCTGCACTACCACTCTGCACTACCACTCTCCACTACCACTCTCCACTACCACTCTCCACTACCACTCTGCACTCTGCACTACCACTCTGCACTACCACTCTGCACTCTCCACTACCACTCTCCACTACCACTCTGCACTCTCCACTATCACTCTGCACTCTCCACTACCACTCTGCACTCTCCACTACCACTCTGCACTCTGCACTACCACTCTGCACTCTGCACTACCACTCTGCACTACCACTCTGCACTCTTCACTACCACTCTGCACTCTGCACTACCACTCTGCACTCTGCACTACCACTCTGCACTACCACTCTGCACTACCACTCTGCACTACCACTCTGCACTACCACTCTGCACTACCACTCTGCACTACCACTCTGCACTACCACTCTGCACTACCACTCTGCACTCTGCACTACCACTCTCCACTACCACTCTGCACTCTGCACTACCACTCTGCACTCTGCACTACCACTCTGCACTACCACTCTGCACTCTCCACTACCACTCTGCACTCTGCACTACCACTCTGCACTACCACTCTGCACTCTCCACTACCACTCTGCACTCTGCACTACCACTCTGCACTACCACTCTGCACTCTCCACTACCACTCTGCACTCTGCACTACCACTCTGCACTACCACTCTGCACTCTCCACTACCACTCTGCACTACCAATCTGCACTACCAATCTGCACTCTGCACTACCACTCTGCACTCTGCACTACCACTCTGCACTCTGCACTACTACTCTGCACTCTGCACTACTACTCTGCACTCTGCACTACCACTCTGCACTACCACTCTGCACTCTGCACTACCACTCTGCACTCTGCACTACCTCTCTGCACTACCACTCTGCACTACCACTCTGCACTACCACTCTGCACTACCACTCTGCACTACCACTCTGCACTACCACTCTGCACTACCACTCTGCACTCCCAATCTGCACTCTGCACTCCCAATCTGCACTCTGCACTACCACTCTGCACTCTGCACTACCACTCTGCACTCTGCACTACCACTCTGCACTCTGCACTACCACTCTGCACTACCACTCTGCACTCTGCACTACCACTCTGCACTACCACTCTGCACTCTGCACTACCACTCTGCACTACCACTCTGCACTACCACTCTGCACTCTGCACTACCACTCTGCACTACCACTCTGCACTCTGCACTACCACTCTGCACTACCACTCTGCACTCAGCACTACCACTTTGCACTCTGCACTACCACTCTGCACTACCACTCTGCACTACCACTCTGCACTACCCTTCTGCACTACCACTCTGCACTACCACTCTGCACTACCACTCTGCACTACCACTCTGCACTACCACTCTGCACTACCACTCTGCACTACCACTCTGCACTACCACTCTGCACTACCCTTCTGCACTACCCTTCTGCACTACCACTCTGCACTACCACTCTGCACTACCACTCTGCACTACCACTCTGCACTCCCAATCTGCACTCCCAATCTGCACTCTGCACTACCACTACCACTACCACTCTGCACTCTGCACTCTGCACTCTGCACTACCACTACCACTCTGCACTCTGCACTACCACTACCACTCTGCACTACCACTCTGCACTACCACTCTGCACTACCACTCTGCACTACCACTCTGCACTACCACTCTGCACTACCACTCTGCACTACCACTCTGCACTACCACTCTGCACTACCACTCTGCACTACCACGCTGCACTACCACGCTGCACTGCCACTCTGCACTACCACTCTGCACTACCACTCTGCACTACCACTCTGCACTACCACTCTGCACTACCACTCTGCACTCTGCACTACCACTCTGCACTACCACTCTGCACTACCACTCTGCACTCTGCACTACCACTCTGCACTCTGCACTACCACTCTGCACTCTGCACTACCACTCTGCACTCTGCATTACCACTCTGCACTGCTGCTCTGCACTCTGCATTACCACTCTGCACTACCACTCTGCACTCTGCACTACCACTCTGCACTCTGCACTACCACTCTGCACTCTCACTCTGACCTACCAATCTGCACTCTGCACTCTCCACTACCACTCTGCACTCTGCACTCTCCACTACCACTCTGCACTACCACTGTCCACTACCACTCTGCACTCTGCACTACCACTCTGCACTACCACTCTGCACTCTGCACTACCACTCTGCACTCTGCACTACCAAACCGCACTCTGCACTACCACTCTCCACTCTGCACTACCACTCTGCACTCTGCACTACCACTCTGCACTCTGCACTACCACTCTGCACTCTGCACTACCAAACTGCACTCTGCACTACCACTCTGCACTCTGCACTACCACTCTGCACTACCACTCTGCACTACCACTCTGCACTACCACTCTGCACTACCACTCTGCACTCTGCACTACCACTCTGCACTCTGCACTACCACTCTGCACTCTGCACTACCACTCTGCACTACCACTCTGCACTACCAATCTGCACTACCAATCTGCACTACCAATCTGCACTCTGCACTACCACTCTGCACTACCACTCTGCACTCTGCACGCACCCCACCTGTTGACTTTTGAAGTTTTATCAAAAATCGAATTTTGTGCAGAGATTTTTAACACCACAGTGGTGGGGTTTAGTTGACACTATTTATTTGCCCAGGTCCAGCACTAAGTACTCCTGGCCACAGAAAAGTGATGTAATCCTCAAACAAGATGGAAGCTGGACTGGCTAAACTGACAGTCATACCATATGCATACTGATCCTCCCCCTTGACTTCATGTATGGTCAAAAGAGGTAGCTACACCAATATGCATTCTTTCCAGTAAAATGTCTAGAAGTGGCCTTGAGGTAACAGTTAACTATAAAACAGACCTCTAATAAGAAAACCTGCTTTCTATGTAATCTCTATTAACAGTGCACAACACTGGCCTCACAACATTCTAGGCAGCTTTATTTCATAAAAGACAGATTGGTGTTAATTGTTCCCTTTGTTTCTAGCATTCAGTATACACACATTCTTGTTGTACATAGCCTCCCTACATCCTCATTGGCACATGAAATCACAGTAGATGTTGGAACACCCAGGATAACGTGCTGCATCACTAAACACTTATCAGGTCACAAAGGCAGGATGTATTGGCTATGACAATGCTTGTTTTGTAGGCACTGGGAGAGTATGTGAATTGCCCAGAATCACAGAATGTTGAGCTGACATGCCACATACTCTCCCAATTAATTTTAGTGACAAATAAACCTCTGGATGACTTCATGCCTGCATTTCTAAATTACACAAATTGCTTTATTAATGTTTACAAACTCACTAAGAGTTAGACTGGGTTCAGTCTCTTGGTGCTTCAACCTCGTTCTGCTCTCAGTGTCCCAGTCAGTCACATCTCATGTTGCCTTTCCCTGCAAAGGTGCCGTCTTTTAAGCAGGGCCCATCCCCCAGTCTGGGAGAGTTTCCTGCTCAGGTGATTCCAGCACGCTGGCCTCTTGAGGGCTTATGGCCCTTTTGTTATGCGCGAAGGTGAATCTGCATATCTGTGCTCGGCCAACCTGAAACCTTACAGGTTTGATATGCTTTAAGGCCGCCAGGATTATCATTCCGAGGGGCAGAGGAAATGCTATTCAAACTGGGTAAAGTGTTTCTTCAGTGAGCAGACTTGTAAAAGTGTTTTGCTTACATCCGTGCGCACCAACTTCACAGGTATTTTTTCCCAAACCATTTATTTCACGGACTCTGCTTTCATAAAAAACGCATTTCAAGGAAGCGCAGAAAGTGCAGAACATTATGCAAGCAAATATCTAATAACTCGTTATTTCTGTTCCTGAAATCTCTCTCGTACGGGTTGAGAAAGCTTTAAAACAGGTAAACCACTGCAATTTAAACTCTGTGCTAGGGCAAGTTTTGAAGAGTACCTGATATGCGCTTAGTAAAAAAGAAACACCTTTTATCACAGGTTAGTATTTAATTGTAAATGCAAATGATAAATTATAACAAGTTCTGTCCTTTTCTTTATTCCTTCAAACCAATGTAAACTCTAATCCTTTTTTTTTTAACGCAAACAATGTATTGGATTACAACTGGAAGACACATTTCTCACCCCAAGAATTTTTACAGACTGAATTTTCTTCAGGAAAAATGTGTCACGAAACTTGCTGGCAAATGGTGCAGATTTTGTGTTTGTGTAGTAAAGAGGTAAACATACATTTTGGCGCAGATGTATCATCCGTTTTTTTTCTCGCAAACGCTGCGATTCGCAAAAAAACAGCGTTTGCGAGAAAAAATAAGGAAAATGCGATGTATCATGGAAATCGCATCGCAAAATTAAGGAATCACAAAATTTGCGATTCCTTAATTTTGAGTCAGCATTTACGGAATCGCAAATTGCGATTCCTTAAATGCTATGTATGAAGCACTCAAGTTGCGCGAATTCCAATTAGGAAATCGCAAATTATTTTACAAATGCACTTTTTGGCATTTGTAAAGGTGCCATGTGGCGCACATACATGCCCTTAGGGCATGTATGTGCGCCATATGTACACACATGTAAATTTCAGGGGTGCAGCAGGGTGTCCTTTGGACACCCCTACACCCCTTCAAACTATTCTTAAATTGCGATTAGCAAATTGCGAATCGCAAATTGAGAATTACTTCCCATTCCTTGCTGTGGGACTCCTGGTGAATGGGAAAGTATTTCTTATTTGCGAATTTGCAATTTGCAAATTCGCAATTAAGGAATATCAAGAAATCGCCAAAAAAGACTGTTGCACCAGGCACCACCAGCACTGAAGTCGACTCTGGCTGCCTAGTCCACCAAAGGATGGCCAGAGTCTTGGAGTGAATTGACTTTGCAATAGCGAAAAAAGACAAGGGCTCTGAACACTGGGCCTGAATAGTCCCCTAAGTTATTTACAAAACATGATCAGAATCATTTACTTTATATCACAGTCCAGTGCACCATCATTCTTTAATTGAAGATAAAGATCACATGGCTATAGTGAAGTGTTACAACTCAAATAGATTTTAAAAATGCTCATAAAACCACACTTTTCAGACACAAAAAGACTAAATTCAATAGCAGCATCATGTAAATAAGTTTTTATGTAGAGAAAAGGTTAATTTACATTCAAAATATTTGGATAAATAAAGGGATATGGAGCTTTCCCTTCGAAATGTGCATCCTTTCTGCTGCTAGTATTTGCTTCTGTGAGCAATGTGTGTTTAAAATGCAAAGTGTGTTTAGGACTGCAGTACCGCCTCCTGCCTACGGGGACAGAGCGAGCAAAAATTTAAACACACTTTATGAAACACAGGTCCCCACAAGGCAATTTTTTCAAAAGTTGTAAAAATTGACACAGATGTTCCTGAAGTCATTTTTTATCATTTAGAAGACATTACCTTGTGGGGACCTGGGTTCAGGTCCCCACAGTGCAATCAAGTCCCCACAGCGTGAGTGTGTTATCATGCCCAAGTCCCCACAAGGATAGTAACACAAACCCACACACACACACACACACACACACACACACACCTGTATATCACGAGTTATATGCCTCTCCTAATGAAAGCAAGTCCTCACAAAATGAATACCACACTGAGCCTAGAACGTAATGTAGGGATGCTTTAAGCGGCAGACATAAGATAGGATTATAACGGACAGCGGGAGGGGGGGCGGGAAAGGCACGGACAGTGGGAGGGGGGCGGGAAAGGCATGGACAGCGGGAGGGGGGCGGGAGAGGCACGGACAGCGGGAGGGGGGGCGGGAAAAGGTACGGACAGTGGGGGGGGGGGGGCGGGAAAGGCACGGACAGCGGGAGGGGGGAGGGAACGGCAAACAGCAAGAAAGGCACTCACCTGGACTTCCTCTGGCGGCGGTCGGCCACGGTATGACCAAATGAAACCTCGACGAGCGGAAAAATAAACCCCGCCCACCGCTGCACTGACGTAGGCAAAAGTGAAAAATTCTACTGAACGCCCACGAGTCGCCTCACAGAATGACGGGTGCCTCTCTCTTCCAGTGGCTAGCCTCCATTTATGGAGCTAGCCAATGGAAGACAGAGGCAGAACTGAGGCCACGCTGTTTCTAACATTAGATTTCGCCTGCGCCGAAAAGCTGCGCAGTGCGCAGCTTTCAACGAGGCGAAACCTAAAAAGGAATGGAAGAGAGTAAAAAGTAAATGAAATGAGAAGACAAAAAGATGACCCGGAAATTAATTGTAAAAGGAAAACAAAACAAAAGTTGACTGGATAGGAGAGGAATTTTCTGAAAGAAAGAGAAGGGAATGACAAAGAAGAAAAATTCCAAGGAAAAGAAAGAGGAGGAAAGAGGGAAAAAAAGAAGTTAGAGTAAAGAGAAAAAGAAAAAAGTGGGAGACAAAATCTCACCAAAGGTAAAATGAAAAAAGAGAAGATGACCAAAAGCCAGGTGGCTTTAGTCATAGAGGACATTTAAACAGGAGACAATGAAGAGGGAGGGGGAGCAGCGAAGAACCAGACTACCGCATGAGCAGGAGACAAAGAAATACGGTAGGTTACATAAGCAACAACTGTGGCTAAAAAAAGAAAAGGAACATAAAAAGGTCCGAAGACCCAATTTAACCAAGTAGGACAAGTAAAGGGGACTTACCAAACAGTTGGGAGGAGATGGCAGCAAAACGGATTGCACAGTAAAAAACATCAGGGCAGCACAAAAAAGGAATGCACAACAACTGCAAGGGGGAGCCTGTGAGACAAGAAAAAAAGAACAAGGGACATCACTACATCAAGAGGCAAAATACAGATCATTACAAAACTACAAAAATGAGACAAAAAAAATTTAAGGTTTGCTGAGTTCCATGAGTTCATCCTTATGGGTATGGATAAGCTTTCAAAGGTCCGCAGGGTCATCGAAGCTGAAAGTACTTTCCTTATAGGTCACTTTGAATAAACAGGGTTGGATTAGGCCATATTGAGCATTCATCGATCGAAGAGCAGGTCTCAAGTCCAAAAACATTCGCCGAGCCGCAGTTGGTTTGGAAACATCTTGGGCGAGGAATAGTTTATGACCAGAGCAACTGTTTGTTATTTAGCAGAGTGAAGAATAGTCACCAGGTCTGAGTAGAGAAGGAAATAAGCAATGATACCTCTGGGTTTGGAAGTAGAAGAATTCTTTGGTCCAAGGCGATGAGCCCTTTGAATATTGACATCCAAGTGTTTACGAAGACCAGTAATGGGAAAGGACTTGAGTCTTCAAAAATTGGATGATATCAGACCCTTCAGAACCATAAATATGTAGGTTGTTGCACCGATTGCGATTTTCCAAATCCTTTGTGATCTTTATAAGTTGATCAACTTCCTTGGTTAGACTAGCAACCCTGGCTACAACATCATGAGCGTCACTAACTTTTGTTCCACATCCGTCAATCTCATCTCCAAACTAGACCATTTATCATCAAGCCTCTGAAGGGTTGTGGTAGTATCAGTCATAAATGGACGAATGAGACTTAATTCCTCTATAATGTCCTCCAACGTGACAGGAAGTGGAGATTTGGATGGAGATGGAGGGTCTTTTTTTAGATATTTGGCAGTAGCCGCAGGGTCCTTACGTGTACCAGAAGCAGCGCCATGAGCCTTAGAGGTATGTGGAGGTTCCATTGTGACAGAAAATGCCATGGAAGCAAAAATACCAAGGAAGCAAAAATTGAGGTGCAACAGGAGACAATCACCAACTGCACCAGGTGATAATAATGAAGAGTAAAAGTAAGTCAATACAAAGCCGCAGACAGTCGAACCACATTCTGACGGAAGATGGAGGCAATAGACGTTGAAATGAGGAGCCAAAAGGAGCAAATTAATTCTTCTGCATAGACTTGATGCAATGAAATGCCCAACTAGAAAAAATGTGACGCTGTCTCCACATTATAAGAAGTACAAGCAAGAATGCCTGAAAAACAGCTTAGACAAGGGTAGAAGCCCTGTTGCAGATGAGCGTATGAGGTAACTCCATGACGCAAAACAAAGGTACATTTGGCACTTCACCTAAGATATATTGATTCCAGAAAAGAGGCAAAAAGTCCAGCATAGTAAAAAGGAAGGCCATTAAATGTATGCAGAAACCACAATAAAAGGAAAAAAATGCTATATGAGGAAGGAAGAAAAAAAAACAAAATGGCGGTCGCTGGTAAAGGAGGAACAGATTAGCAAACAAAAGGTACTCAAACCACCATATTTCGTTGTGAGAGCATGTCCATGGGTGGAGGAGTGCTTCCGATCGCAGAATTGGCCGTTCCAGCTGCGAAAAGCCACCTCACAATCCGCCTTTACATCACGAGCGATGCTCGTCTTCGCATAGCTCCTCAGTGTGTGGCCATCTTAGCTCGCCGCATGCTTCCGTGTATTTCCTTTTATAGCTGAACAAAACCGCGGGTGCATTGTTCGCCCTGGGCAACCGCTGGAAAATCTGTTCCAGAAATCTGTAGGTTGAGTTCTCTTTTTTTAGATTTCATTCAGGACAGCTGAAATTATCTGGCAAAGGATGACCAAATTGTGTGGCAAGGTTGATTTAATTATGCAGCAAGAAAAGACAAATTATGCTGCATGATGCAGCACTTTTGGTATTAATATTACTTCATTATTTGGCCCTTTTTACACCCGATAACAGTGTCTGAGAAAAGACTTCGCCTTAATTAGTACAATTTTAACACACAAATACAACAATTAGCAGCTGGAAGATAACCAGTCAAACTTTGCGTAAGAACCAGAGTCGCCATATTTGTCGCAACTTTTGCTTTGTTCGAGCTAGAGACCTTTTTTTTAAATCCTCAGATTCTGTGGCAGATGATGGATTATGTGGCGAGTGAGGCTAATCCATAATTATGCAAAAATCGTCACATAATTGCAGTCCAGACCCTGATTTTATTACATCACTGAACCGTACTTTGGTGCTGGCATGTTTATTTCTTTACTGGCTACACTAAGAAACTAAGGTGCATATTTACTAGGAAACTGTCGGAGGGCTACATTAAGGTAAGAAGGCCAATACCACGATCCAATAGTTTCCAAACACAGTGATGTGCCGTATTGACAAGAATTCAGCACCCCCTGCCATTCCCTTACCGCTGGCGCTAAATGTAGCTGCCTAGCGCCAACACATGCACTCTTGCACCATTGTGCGAGGGTACCTGTGTAGCAGGGAAACAATGTTTATGTGCAGGAAGGTGTCCCTTCCTGTGCATAAAACATCAGTAATGGGGATTTGTAACTCCTACATGTGCTGCATTGTGCAGCACACATAGAAGTTGTAAATCGTCTTTTTGTTTGATTGTTTATGTGCAGGAAGGGACACCTTCCTGCACATACACAATCATTCATGGTGTTTTGCTCTTTAATATCTGTGCTGCAGAATGCAGCAAGCATAGAAACATCAAAAACGAGGAGAAATAAAGCATTTCTCCTAATTTCACCCTGTTAAGAGCAGGTTTTCCCTGGTCTTAATTTTGGTCTTCCCCTTGTAAATATGGGGCAGTGTCAAAATTAAAGGGTTTTGCGGGGGAACGGCCACTGCAACATCTATTGCCTAAACCATTCACACTGAGTGTAGAATGAAAAGGGGCCTTATTAACAAGGTGTTACACCACGTTTAGTGAACAAGGAGAAGCCCTTATTGCCACAGGGAGGTCGAAAAAAGTGATGTTCCTGTGTTGATAGGGGCTTATAAATATGACCCCTAACTTTCTTTGCACCCTATGATGTGTTTGTAGGAGATGGCCTCGCTGAGATTACAGCAGTGTGAATGTCTGCTAGAGGTACAGCAGGAATGTGCTTAACAAAACATCCAGCTATATATAGAGGTCTGAAAATCCTGATTTGTGGTGAAGGCTCTCTTCAGTTCCTGGACGCACCAGTGCTCAACTGCCTGAGCCCTTTAGTCTCCTCACTGATTTTTTAGTTTAAAAGAACTTTATTGAAACCATAAAAGTGCAATAAAGAAATAAGATACAATATTAATGTTAAATACAATGCAAGTAAAAAATATGGGTTATATAAAGAAAGAGAAAAGAGAGAAAGAGAAAAGAAAAGGAACAGAAGGGAGAGGGAAAGAAACTCAGTAATTAAATACAATATCCATATATAAAATGTAACCAATCAAAAAGACCTGCAAGTCTTCCAGAAAACAATATACAAAAATAAAGGAAAAAGGTATATGTAGAAAAATAAGCAAATTTAAGTAAGAAGCATATCAAGGGGGTTTAGGTACTTCCTCAATACGGGGAGAATGCAACATGGAGGAATGAGCTGATGAGTCTAGGAAAGTAGTAATGGGCAACCACAATAAATCCCGTTTGATAGCAAGTGTAACAGGATAAACAGGATAACAGGATAAACATATGCTCTATCTATCTATGATTAAAACAAACACCATACCACCATGCCTGAAAGGATATGGACGATGTGTCTTTCCAAGCCTTAGTAATTTGTTGAAATGCCACAGCCAGGAGTAGGTCAATAATGGATGTATTAAAGTCAGAGGAGGACCATATATCAGAGAGGCTACCTAGAAAAATATGTGTAAGGGGAAGTTAGTAGAGAAAATTGTATTAAGTTGTCGCCATACTTTAGACCAGATAGTATGGACCAAAGGACATGAGAAAAGCATGTGTTTAAGATCCGCTCTCGATTCCGAACAGGACCAACATGTTGAAGGTAGAGAGGAGTTAATTGAATGTAGTTTAGCAGGGGTGATCAGAAGCCGGTTATAAATAAAAAATAATGTTTGGGTAGTATTAGCTGCTCTAGACGATCTAGAAGACCTCCTTATCTTATTCCATATATCTTGCCATAAAGAGATAGAAAAAGACTCCTCTAAATCAAGTTCCCATTGTTGTTCAACATTCGATTTATCTTTATCAACAGGGGATTCATGTAATTTTTTATAGATTTGCGAGGCAGAAGATGACAAAAAGGGCAATGTGAGAGAGGAAGAGGGACTACGAGAAAGTGAGGCAGTAAAAGAATCCTAACTAATCTGAACAATAGCAGTCAACAGATTATAATTGGAAAAGAAAGAAGGAGGAAGAGAAAAACGAGATTGAAGAGTAGAAAAGGAAATACATGTACCATCAACAAAGAGTTGATGAACCCAGAGAAGGCCATGGGCATGCCAATCTTTCCAGAGTTCTATTTTTAATGAGAGAGTTATACCAAATAGGAGATTGTAAAAAATTTGCACGATCATTAAGGCCATCCAGAAACAAGGGAAGAAAAAGATTTCTGGAATTTTTAAGAATAGGTAGAGACATTTTTTGTGGAGCCCGAGATAATAAGACAAACTCTTTAAAAGTAAAAGAGTGAAAAAAGGAGGATTCAATGTCCACCCATAAGGGAGAAGAGGCGACATCTGGTAAAAAATCAGACAAAAAAGAAACCGAATTAGATAGAAAAAAGGAAGTATGGTAAGAGGAAAAATCAGGAAAATGAACTCCTCCCAAGTGTTTGGGACGTTTAAGTTTAGAAAAAGACATTCTGGCTCGTTTATTTTGCCATAAAAAACGAGACAATATAGAGTAAATATTTTTGTAACAAGATTTTGGAATATTAACAGGAAGATTAGAAAGGAAAAATAAAATAATAGGTACTAACATCATTTTGATAGAATCTAATCTATCCCACCAGGAGAGAAATAAAGGATGCCATCTTGTCGTGGAATCTGCTAGAGTAGTTTGTAAATGTTTGATATTAAGAGCTACAATATCCTTAAATGAAGAAGTAAACCAGAGACCCAAATATTTGATTTTGGAAGGGCTCCAAATGAAAAGAAGAGATTAGAAAGTCGGCATGAAAACAAAGCTTATTGAGGAGAAGAATTTCATACTTATCGACATTCAATTTATAACCTGATACAGCCCCAAAATCCGAGACTTCAGAGAGAAAAGAAGGGAGAGAAATTAGAGGATTAGAAATAAAAAGGAGAATGTCGTCCGCGTAGGCAGAATGTTTTACTTGTTTGTCACCATAGGAAAGTCCAGAGATGTCGTTATTGAGCCGAATTTTTGTCAAAAACGGTTCTAACGCAAGAATAAATAGAAGGGGCGAAAGAGGGCAGCCTTGACGAATTCCACGAAACAAAGGAAAGGAAGAGGACACAAGACCATTAGCAAAAATAAAAGATCTAGGAAAAGAATACAACAAGGAGACATAAGAAAGAAATTGAGATCCAAAACCAAACCATTTAAGAGAGGATAAAAGAAAAGGCCAATTAACCCTGTCAAAAGCCTTTTCTGCATCTAATGCGATAGCAGCCAAGGAATGGTCAACAGTCTGAGACTTACTAAGAACATTGAAGAAGAGTCGAGTATTATCTGAGAGATGACGTCCTTTGATGAAACCACATTGTTCCTTACCAATCAATTGGGGTAGAATTTTGTCTAAACGTAATGCTAACATTTTTGCAAAAATCTTATGATCAAGATTAATCAAAGAAATAGGCCTGTAATTTTTACATAAAGTATGATCCTTGTTATTATTGGGAAGAAGACAAATCAACGCCTCCTGGAACGAGCCTTCAGATTTCTGAGAAGATATGAAGAAAGTGAATAATTGATGAAGTTTAGGGACAAGAAAACTGGAGAAATGAGAGTAAAATTCAATGGAGAAGCCGTCAGTACCAGGAGCTTTACCTTTTTTAAGAACGCGAATGGCTTCCAAAATGTCTGTGGAACCAATATCTTTATCCAAAGAGGAAAAATCAACATCAGACACTGAAGGAGAAGGAATAGAAGATGAGTAACGATCAATGTTGGAAGATAAAGAAGGGGATTCGGGAGTATAGAGAGTTTGATAAAATTTGGTAAATTCGACTAAAATATCTTCATCTTTATGGAGGATGGTATTAGAAGAGGGGATAATCGAGTCAATCTTCATTCGCTCCTTTCAAACTTTGAGATAATTCGCGAGCATATTACCAGCTTTATTTTGTGAAGAATATTAATTAGCACTAGACTTTAGCAAAATTAGATTAGCAGATTCAGTAGACGATTTATTAAAGGAAAGTTTGGCAGTGATAAGATTATTGAGATCAGATTGTAATTTAGTCGAATGGTATAAATTTTCTAATTGTTTAATTTGAGAAGTAAGACTGGACAAAGCTTGTGTGGCCAAACGCCTCTTTTTGGCAACATAGGAAATAATGAAATCTCTAGAGGCAGCTTTAAAAGTGTCCCAAATCAATTGAGGTGAGGACTGGGTAGATTCATTGACTGTACAAAAGAGAGAAGCAGAGTCAAGAAAAGCGGAGGAAAAAGATTTATCTAAAAGGAGGGAGTTATTGAATCTCCATCTCCTAGTTCCTTTATTAGGGGGAAGTAAATCAAGCTGAAGGGAAATCGGGGCATGATCCGAAATCAAAATGGAACCTATATCAGAATGTGTAATGTGTTGAGTGAGGGCTTTGGAAATATAAAGAGATAATCTATACGAAATTGGGAAGAGTGGACAGGGGAAAAATAAGTATATTCTTGCAAGGTAGGGTTACAAAGCCACCATGAGTCAACTAGGGATCTTTGGGAAATAACAGATGTGAATTTGAGCATGCATTGGAGAGGAGCAAAAACAGGAATTCGATTTACGGTCTAGGAAAGGATCCATAACCATGTAACAATCCCCACCCAAAATAAAATAATCATCTGTTATTGCATTGTGGAGGAAAGAATTTGAGGCCGAAACAGTTTATCCTGCACAGTAGGAGCATATACATTGAATATAGTTAAGGGAATTTTGTTAACCAACAACGATACAACAACCCACCTACCATCCAAGTCATTATCCTGCTTAACAAGTTGAACATTCAAAAGTTTATGACAGAGAATAGCAACACCATTACGCTTTCCTGACCTGGGTGACGCAAAAACATGTCCAACCCAATTACGACGTAATTTAGAAACCTCAATATCTTTGATATGAATTTCCTGTAATAACACTATATCTCCCTTCAAATGAGCTAAGTGGGAAAGCACACGTTGTCTCTTAATTGGAGAACCCAAACCTTTACCATTCCAAGAAATTACATTAATTGACATTTTCAATTCTAAAAAATATATAACATTACGAATAATAATCAACAAGAAAATCAACAATGAGTGATAGCTGGAACAAATGTAAACAATATATCAAATTAGTGAAAAAGGAAGGAGAAGACATAAGGAAGAGAAAGAATCGAAATGTCATGAAAGAAGTAAAGAAGTGTTGAGAATCATAATGGGAGAAAGATGAAAAATGGAAGGAAATAAAATAGATGATTCAAGAAACAAGAAAAGAAGAAGAGAAAGAAAGAAGGTAGAGAGAGAAGATGAAAACAGAGGTTCAAAAACAAAAGACATACCATAGAACACCAAGAGAACCGGGGATGGAGGAACCACAAAAGGAAGGAGGCTCAACGGACAGAGGACTCCATGAAGACGTGGTAAGGGCCACCAGGCACATTCATGGAGAACAAACTAAAACAATTGTAGGGATCACAAGACCAGCATCTAAAAAGGTAAAAAAAGAAAAAAAGAGGTCAAATAAAACAATAAACAATAGGAAGTAATCAAAACAACCTAACAAACCATTACAATGGAACACAATAGAACAAGCAATAACTCTACATGAGGGATGTCCATTGAATTGGCATTACAGGAATCCAAAAATTGCTGCAAACGAGTAGGATCTTCATAAGATGCCGTCTTGTTATTGTAAGTGACCCTAAAAAGACAGGGATGAAACAAACCATAGCGGGCATTCAGAGCCCGTAAAGCAGGTCTCATGTCCAAAAATTTCTTACGACGATCAGAAGTAGCCTTAGCGTAATCCTGAGCAAAGTAGAGATTAGGTCCATTGTAAGAAATCTTCCCTTTTTGTTTAGCTACGTGAAGGACTCGAAGAAGATCCGTGTATTCCAGAAATACTAGGTTTCACTGAGGAAGCGGAGACTGAGGGTCGAGATGCTGAGCCTAGACGATGAGCCCATTGAATATTTAGGGAAGGCGATGCTTGGAGATCAAGAAGAGTGGTAAGGAAGGAGCGAAAAAATGAAATTGGATTTGTTCCTTCAAGATTTTCGGCAAGACCATAAATACGTAGGTTGTTACGCCTGTTTCGATTTTCCAAATTTTCAACCTGCTGCTTGAGAAAAGTGATCTCCTTTTGCATTGTGGGAACCTGGGCAATGGTCGATTGAGCTGATGCAAAAGAACCTTCAAGGAGATCCACTCTCTGCTGTGTGAGAGACCAATTATCTTTAAGATTCTGGAGGCTGGAATTAGTTTCTGTCATATAAGGTTTAAGCGCTCGGATCTCCTCCAATATAAGTTTCATAGAAATGGATTCTGACACGTTGGTGGGAGATGGAGGACTGGCTTTGACCCTCTTTCCTGAGGTGGTGGTAGTAGATGGAGAGGAGGATTTAGATAATTGTTTCGAAGATGAGCGTGAAGCAGGAGTAGAAGAACCCTTGAGAGTAGTGTTATCAGATTGTGAATCATCTAATGTGTCTTGTAAAACACTAAAAGGGTTAACATCCTCTAATGGTGCAGTAGAAGTAGTGCGTTGGTGAAGTACAGCCGTACGATTGGTACGTGACGTTGCCATTGAGAAAGCGAGTCACCTGGCACTGAAAAGTCACCAAAATGAGGGAATCCACTAGATAACACAGTATGCCAGAAGGAAAAACTTCCAAAAACTGCTAATATGTGAGGAGAAAAAACAGGAGAAGACTTCTTGAAAAGTCAATAGAAATGTCTCAAATTGACGCACTCATCCCAATAATAAGAAAGAAAAAAAAAGAAAAAGTGAAAAAGAATCACATTTGAGTCCAGAAGAGGAACATTGGATATGCAGCAGGGAGTAAAAAGCACAAGTAAGAAAGCAGCTAAAATGGCGGACGCATCCTGAGGAGAAGGCGAGTAATGCTAGTCAATCAGCATGAAAAACAGCGCTCAAAAATGGGGGAAAATGCATCAGAACTCAATTAACGACCAGTATGCACCAGAAGTGAACTCACAGCACAGCAGAAGTTGAGTATTCAAAGAGGCAGCTTTCCTTCATAGAACTGGCAAACGCGGTAGAAATATCATCAAAATGGCGGCCGCGCTTCAAACGCGAACCGCCAGGAACATGCAGGCTCAAAACACTGGTGTGCGAGCGACTTATAGGCTGGAAAGCACATGCGCAGGTACCGGAGAGATTCTGCCGTACTGCAATGCTGCTCCGGCGATCCCAACGGGAGTAAGGTGCCTGGAAGTGCTCTCATCGCCTCACCCCGTACCGGAGCTTCCCGGACCTGCGGCCATCTTCCTTGGCGCCGTAGCCACGCCCCCCTCCTCACTGATTTTTAAGCTGACAAAAGTCTTTCATTCTGGTATTGGGCTCTCATAGTTGCAGGGAAGGAGGAATTTCGGATACCGGAGAGAATTTGGGGTAAAAGGGCTGCCAACGCTGGATACGAACTACCTATGGCAAGTATCAAGGAGTAAATGCTGGTCAATAGTAACATCTGCGGCATCAAAAAGAAACCATTTATATACCACCCACAGAGCTTATTGGACGCCGGAAAAATTATCCAAATTCAGCGGAGCTACGGTGAAGTCTTGTCCAAAATGTGGTTTAATGAAGGCCAATGACCTGCATATGTTCTGGCAGTGCCCCATCTCGACGGTTTCTGGAAGGAAGTGGGGAAGACTATCGAAGAGGTTTTGGGAAAGCGGCTAACTGTGAGTATTGATTTAGTATTATTTGGGGTATTTGGCTCTCCCTCAGTAGTCAAGTTAACAAAACATGAAGAAAATCTAGTGTTTATTTTGATTCTCTTGGCTAGGGGAGAGATTTGTCTAAAGTGGATTATGCCAAGTCCACCTACTAAGGGTGAGTGGCTCACGTCAATTTTAAGAATTTACAGTTTAGATAAAAAGAAGAAACGATTTTCTAAAAAATGTAAATTTTGGGAGTTATGGGAGAATCATCATTCTAGCGGCTAAAGATTTAACGAAAATGGGGTGGGTCTCGGGATGTTTTTTCTTCTGTCTTTTTTTTTTCCTGAGCCCTATGATTAGTGCAAGCAACAATCCAACTGGTTGAAGGCCAAATAGAGTAGCCAGAATGGCTAGCTCAATCAACCCCTGAGAGTAACCTTCAAAATAAGTAAATGGAAGTAAGAGGCCCCAAATTTCCCAGAAAGAAAAATTCCGGAATCCACCAGGAAGGTGGGAAGGCAAGAGAATAAAGGGAAAGTGGGACCCTGATATCTCCTTACTTAAAAGTTGCAAAATGAGGACTATAAAAAATCCAAAAAAAAAAAAAGACAAAGAAGTCTTGTGTGAGCGATAGGTTGACTTCTAAATATTATTCCATAGGTTGACTACTAATGATTAGACGAGCCGTATTGTTCAAAACCTGACAAAAGGACCATATGTTATGTGGAAGACCATAGCGACATTCATTTTGCTACTGTTTACTGCAGTCATGTTTTATCAGCAGTCAATCTTCATGACAGCTGTACTCTGCGATTTAAGTCTTTGTAGAGAAGCACATGGACAAACCAAGACTACGGAGAGCAGCGTGGTGCAAAGAAGAATACAGGCTAGAGAGAGAAATGGGGATATTGGTGGGGGCAAAGATAGACTGGGTACAGTAATGTAGTGCACTGGTTTCAGAGAATCACACAGTGCATCTGAGCAATACGAAGATTGGGAAGGAGAGAAGCTGTTTCTGTTTGAAATCTTTATTTCGACCAATAAGATCATAAAAGATGTACCCACATCACAATCACATAAAATTTTTACAATGCATCAAAAACAATGATTATAAAAATTGGTCTCATCGCTATAAGTCAAATTGTCCACGATAGGAGCTAAAACCAATAACCAAATGCAATTTATTTAAAACGGAATTAAGAATCCGCGTCCAGCTTAAGAATGCGTGAACGTGTGTGCCACATTGCCGTTAAATACTTCGCCATTGTGAACACTATCTGTGGAGAAGGATCAGTCTTCAGAATTATGTACGCAGGTAAAAAGTTTCTAAAACCCATGTTTTTAAGGGGGGGAATAAGCCAGTATTTTCTGATTTTTTTTGGTAGGGTTCGCAAAAAAATACCATGCGAGTCATTTTCTTGGGGATGCGCGCATGCTGGACAGCGCTCAGTAGCCGGGGGTGTAGACCATGAGCTTGTAAATGACCTTAGAGGTAGAGTACCATACCGCCACTGCAGAAAGAGCTTCCTGGTTAGCGCGGGAGTCATAACATCCAAAACACATTCGAAAGAATAGTAGTCTTTGTTTTGGATGAATATGTTTGTCAGGGAGCCCACCCGCGTCTCATTCACGGCAACAGTAAGCTTTAGATTGTAATAAGCTTTTGATAGTTCTTTCCGTGAGATCCTGGTGCTTGCATTTTCAGGATCAGTCCAGAGTTCTGATAAGCCAAAGGTCTCAAATGACCTTTTTATATAGGTTAGCCATGGGATAGCACTTGCATTTGGTACATTTAGGAACTCCTGGAGCTCAGTCCTGTATTTGGTGAGATCGTTATTGCTCCAGAGTCGTCGCCAAAAGGTTAGTGGCTTGAGTCCCAATTCGTCTGCGATTGGCCTGATGTCCAGGTCGAGTCGCAAAGGAAGCAGCGGCGTACTTATGGGGAGAGCTACCATCTGCCTGATAAATTTGTTTTCTGTATACATCAATTTTTGAGCAATGGTGTGACCCCACAGTTCGCCCCCGTATGTGACTGCCCCCCTGGCCTGTGATTTATAAATTTGAATGACTGGACCCAGTGGACGGTATGTAGAGTTCTTCACCATCCTTGAGATGCCACCCACTGGCTGCACAAGTTTCATGTTGGTTTTAATCTTGTGTGTTTCCCAGGTCATTTTCTCGTTTAGAGTTACCCCAGGTACTCAAACGTGGAGACCCTCTCTAAGCGGACTGTAACAAGCATAGGGGTAGGGTGTGTTGAGGGTGTGGGGTTTAAGATCATGTATTTTGTTTTTAAGGAGTTGATCTCAAGTCCCCTTTCCCTGCAGAATTCCAGAAAACCATCCAGTACCTTTTGGATTCCCATGGGGGATTTGGACAGCAGCAGGGTGTCGTCCGCAAACATAATGGTGGGCACCCTGCTGCCATCCAATTTAGGGGCATCAATGTCACTAATCCTGGACAGGTGGGCGATTACCCCGTTCACAAAGAGGCAGAACAGGGTCGGTGCAAGCACACAGCCCTGTCTCACCCCTCTGTCAACGGGGAATTTGTCTGTAAGGTCCCCATTCCTGCCACACCTGACACATGCTAAGTTATTCTGATGTAATTTGACTAGGATGGATAGGATATCTGCTGGGACACCCATATCTGCCAATACGGTCCACAATTTTGATCTTGGCACGAAGTCGAAGACGGCTCGCAAGTCCACAAACACAGTGTACAAGCTGCCGCCCTCGATTAGTGCAGTCTTCCAATAAATGAGGTTCAGACTGAATATCTGATTGGTTGTAGTTATCCCCCTTCTAAAACCTGCCTGGTATGGGCTCAGAATATCACATTCCTCCATCCAGCTCTGTAGCCGATCTAGTATGAGCCTCCCAAAGAGCTTTTGGGACACATCTATGAGGCTTATGGGCCTGTAGTTGGCTGGGAGCAGAGGCGAACCGTTCTTAAATATAGGAACAACCTCTGCTCCCAGCCAAGTACAAGGCACATCCATGCCCCTCAGAACTGCATTGAATAGTACCAATAGGTATGGGGCCCATACATCAGGCTCCTGTTTAAACAGGTCACCTGGAAGACCATCCAACCCCGGAGCTTTGCCCAGTGGTAGGCCCGCAATCGCTGATCTCACCTCCTTTTCTGTGAAGAGGTCCCCCTCTAAATGATTAGTGACAGATGGGGATGGATAACCTTTGGCCCCATTTTCCTCTGTGTAGAGGGACTGGAAGTGTTCCTGCCATACACTTGGTGCAATATTGGGTTCTGTTGCAGGTGCTAGGTCTTCGGACCCCGTGTTAACGATGCGCCAGAACTTTCGGGAATCCCTAGCGGCTAAGGAACTGGATAGTTCCTCCCATTTGTTTTGATCCCACTCCATCTTAGCACTATTGACCATTTTCTTGTATGCCTGTCTTCTAGTCTGTATCTCTAGTCTACTTTTGCCTTCTTTAATAGAGGAGACAAGACCCCCCTTTGCCTTGCGACATGTGGCATTATACCATGTCGACCGGTGGTAGGCAGCACCTCTACTATGAGCCTTGGAAAAAAGATCTATCATCAAGGTCCTAACAAGTTCTTCATGTACCAGCCCCAGTAGTTTGTGGGTTTCCCGGGAACTTGGTTCCACACTAAGGAGACCGACTTTTTCTAGTATTGGAATTATTCTCATGTAAAGGCTGAATAATTTTTCCCTACTAGTAGCCAATTTTTCCCTCCTTACTCTTTCTGTTGTTCTCGAGAAGGAGGCCTGGATTTAGATTCACCGCCACCATGGCATGGTCCCTACCCTCCTTGCCAGGGATGGCGTAGTCCAATTCTAGGGCATTATGGTCACTGTCTTTTCTGGCTAGTACCCTAAAATCAATGATGTGTTGCCAAGAGGACAATTGGACTAAAACGTAATCTATTCTTGACTCCCTGCCCACTCTATTAAAAGTAAATTTACTGGGGTTGTCAGATATAGTGCGGCCATTGCACGCCCTGAGACCATGTTTGAGAGTTAGGGCGGTGATCTGTATGGCAAGTGGGGTCCATGCTCTAGGGGGAGGGGCTACCGTTGGAGGAACTGACCATCTAGCATCCTCTTCTAGTGAGGACCCATCCAGGAGGCCAGCAAGAGGCTCAAAGTGTGAGTTGAAATCCCCTCCCACCACGATTGGGATCCCCGTGGGTAGTTCATTAAGGAAAGCTGAAAGTTCCTCAATGGTGGTCGATTCTCGTGCTATATTTACTGATCTAGAGTAAACATTTATCAAGACGAGTCTCCGGGAATTTGTCCAATCGAGCTGCACAGCTAATATATCTTGACTGATCAGCGGGAGGCGTGTGGCCCTGCATCCCAAGTGAGTTGCCACCCATACTGCAAGGCCACCAGAGGGGCGTCCCCTACCCCCCCATATCGTGGGGATATAAAGTGTTGCAAAGCCAGGGGGGAGTACTCTTCCCTCACCCAGGTTTCTTGAAAAAGACATATGTCTTTAGAGTCAATGAAGGATATCCAATCCAGTTGGTCCCATTTATTTCCCAGGCCTGCCACATTTCCATGAAATAATTTTCAGGGAGGGAGGCCTGGGTTTTGTGGGTGATGTTGGAGAGGGGGCATGGTCATTTATGTTACCCGTGAGCGTTGTTGCTGAGGTCAAAAGTCCTCATGCTTCTCCTGCTTCCCTGTTACTATTGGAGAGCTTAATTATGGTTTTATTTGCTTCCCTACTATGATTCATTTCTTCAGTCTGCCTAGTCTCTATCAATGCTTCATTTGTAGAACTACAGGGTGTGGTGGTTCCCTCGAGACCCTCTCTATGGCAATGGAGAAACTCCTTGCTATGGGGCCTTACCTGTCAATCCACCATTTCTAGTTTGTTGTATCTATTAAATGTGGGAAAGTATGTCAGGTGATGGACTCTGGGACGGTATTCTCCTCTATTTCTTCTACCCCAGCCGCCTCCCCTACCCCATCTCTTCACATCCCTTTCGTAGTTCAATAGGGGATAGAAGAAGGAAAGGGGTAATGACTTGATGTTTCTCCCTTGGTCGTCCGGGTGCCATCCACAAATATAGGAGGCGGTCCTGGGATCTCTGAAGTTGATCAGGACACAATCTCCATTGATGGTTTTCTTTGAACTGCCTACCCATGGAACCCTTCTGACCATCAGGACCTCACCAGTTATACCTTGCGGTAAAGGTCTGTACATGGATAGCCAACTAACCACCTTCTTCTTCAAGGAAGCTGTTGATTCCTTGAAGGTGGTTTTCAGCTCAGGAATCCCTGCTAAAATCACTGTATAGGGGCTCGCCTCCGGAGGTAAGTACACTGTTTTAAACTTCTTTATATTCCCAGGTGCCTCAACTATTGGTGGTATTGATTTGTGTGACTCATTTGAGGCTTGGGTATTATCCTTAGTATGGTTGGGGATAGTCTGGGGGTGGGGATTCGGTAGTTGTTGGTTAGTGGGTGGATTGGGATTGTCTGCCTTGGCCTTGGGTTGGTTAGTCGTGCTTGGGGGGGGGGGGTTGATTTGGCCTTTTGCACCAGAGGGACTGCCCTATTGTCCTTTGTTGAGCTTGCTGGGGGATCCCTTTTATTCTTTGGCTCTGTGCCCCCTCTGCTGCCCCCACTATTGGTTTTTAGACTGTTAGCTACCTGGACAGTCGATTTTTCTATAGCTACTAGCCTAGCTTCCATCTTTATTAATCGTGCTTCTAGAGGGTTAGTAGGGATCTCATGAGAGCACCTATGTCTGCTAGCGTGATATCCTCACTAGAGGTGTCGAGAAGGTGCGTGTTGTTGTGTTATAGTGCCTCTACAAGCAATACCTCAGAAGATATTGTCTCGGTTGTATCAATGGGTCTGTTTTTTGTGTTGCTTGAACCAGGTCTATTAGTCTCGGGGATAGGGTTAAGCTTGGTAGTTTTTGTCTTCTTTTCCCCTTTGTTTTGAACATCTGTTTTCCTTTTAGGAATAGCTCCTTCCCTTGCCCCCTGCAAAGGATTATTAGGTATGCCTTTGTCAATGATAACATCTGGAACGAGGGCTACAGTGGTAGGTGGGATGGGGTGTGGTTGACTCTGCGGCAAGTTTAACCTGCTCATATCAATATATTCACTCAGGTCCTTTGCAATACTAAATGAGGTAGAGTTTAATGTATCTGTATTCATAGGAGAATTGACAGCGCCCAATGTCTCATTGTTAGGGTCAGTGTTTTCAATGTTTGGTGTAAGATCGGCTCTGTTGGCAGGGGACTTAGCATGTGCCAGAGGGCCCATGGAAGATCTCCTTGCCCTGTCTAGTTTTTGTGAAATGCGCCTCTCTAGGACCGTGATTTCATCAATCAATTGAGTGCCAGCTTTAGCAAAATAGTTTTCCAGCGTACCTTTAGCAGCACCCGCTGCAGCCAAAGTGCTTTTACTCCGTGTCTCTCTGGTGATCATCTTGATACGGAGTTTGGTCCAATCTTTGTATGAAGATGTGCCGGATACACAGTAGAGCCAAAGCAAGGGGGGTGGCCCGGTCCCGGTCTCTCCCGTCCTCTAACGGCCTCAAACGGCCCACCCTTTGCCCGGGCTTCGCCCCATGCTCCGTCCCGCGTTGCGGAATGAGCTAGGTAGTTTAATACCTCCAAGGCAGGTGGGCGTAGCCGCTGTGGGAAGAGGCTGCAGGTGTGTCCTGGTCCTGCCTCGCAGTCCCGCAGCGGTGCAAACAGTAAGAGCGGCACTCCCGTGGAGCGGGAGCCGCGCCTGCCAAAATCCGAAGGTGAGCCGCCAGCAGCAATCAGGAATCCGCCAGGTGAAACAGCAGTGAGTGGGAGAAGCATATATAAGTGAGACTTCTGCAAAAAACACTCTCTCAAGGAGTGCTTCACCAACATTTAAAAAAAAGATTTCCAGAAAAGTGAACTCCCGTGGAAGAATACAAGGAATCAGTAAAAGAGGGGGTAAACAGTTTGCTCCACGGGAGAGACAAACAGCCTGGACGGGCTAACAAAAATAAAGCAAGTCAATACAAAGCAAGTAACTCTGTATGACAAAAGGCAAAGCCAATGTTAAGCAATGGGAGGTATGGATTCTTAGGTCAGGTTTCAGAATGCCTCCAAGATGTATTCCGCAAACAGACCACTATGCTGTCTAATAGGCTTTTTTAAAATTCTTTTTATTGACATTTTCAAGACATAACTTGTCCAAGGTAAACAAACATA
This sequence comes from Lissotriton vulgaris, assembly GCF_964263255.1. NCBI lineage: Eukaryota > Metazoa > Chordata > Amphibia > Caudata > Salamandridae > Lissotriton > Lissotriton vulgaris. Next base: position 1,295,861,338 of record NC_141695.1, on the reverse strand, counting down.
CAGACCTTCCTACTACCGCATCCCGCATCCCATAACAATCCTTTACATGTTCATTACAGACAAGATACTACTCATTACAAATAAGCAAATATTAACAGATATACAGAGAGGTTCAGCATGAGATTAGACAATTGGGTTATTTTGTAAATAGGTGACCAGATGTGACCAGATATGACCAGTAGTCCCTAGGGCATGAACCAGACGGCAGTTCCTCTTCATAGGTGGTGAGAGTGTCATGACAGAATGCCATGTCTCGCAGCCATTGACAGGTGGTGGGTGTGTTTTTACTATTCCAACATAAGGAGACACGTCTTTTAGCTACAAGCAGCGCAATCAAACACAATTTGTGCTTTTTAGCCCCAACGGTGTTCAATAGCCCCAGGATACATGTGCGAACTGAACAATTAAGAGACATCCCTCACTCAACATTTGTGTAACTTGTTTCCAATATTCCTGTATTAGCAGACAGTGCCATGCTAGATGCAAAAAGTCTGCTGAATCAATGCCACAGCGTTTGCAGCGTGCATCGGGGCGAAGGCCATACTTATGAAGCCTGGCCGGTGTATAATAAGTTAAGTGCAGGTATTTATAGTTCAAAATTCTTAAATTACCGTTAGGTGTCAGCATCTCTGTAAGTGAACAAGTTAACCTCCACTCCTCTTCCGTGAGATGATCGTCTAGTGCCTCATTCCACCTTGTCCATGTCCTATGTGTCATGTCTGCTATCTCCTCTTGGATTGTAGTATATAAACGTGAAACTAATCGTTTAGTATTAGGGGAAGTGATGATCAGCATTTAATTGTGGAGGTTCCTCCGGATAGGTAGTGTAGTGTTGTTTAGCCGCCCCATGGAGCCTATGATAAGTAAAACAAAATAGCAGTGCTTGATTAAACAACTACGAGATTTTGATTATGTGAGTAAACATCCCATCATTATATAGATCACCCATCGTGTCAATCCCTACCTGCTGTAATATCCCCACTCCCACCGCTTCTTGGGTAACAGACAAGTTTGGGTGATGGTGCAATGGTAGGGCAGGTGCATAGAGTGGGATCTTATGTGACAGCTTTCCTATTTGATGCCATGCAGCATTTGTAGCGTCCACTGTATTAATATCTTTAGTATGCAATGGAGGGCGTTTATGGGTTATTACTGCTGTCAGTGGAATAGGCAGCGTGTCGCTTTCCTCTATTGCCGTGTGTGTAAGATAGGGAGTCCAATGGTACCAATGGTGAGCATACTGCGCCTGTGCACATAAATAATGGAGACCGAAGTCTGGGACTTTGAAGACCCCTCTGGAATATGGTAATGTAAGAGCTTGCAATTCAATTCTGGGCTGTTTACCCGCCCCTATAGGTTTGATCAATAGTGAGTGTAGCCGACAGAAGACTTCCGGCAGGGGTGTGATGGGGATGTTGTTAAATAGATATAGGAACTTTGGTAGCACTACCATTTTTACAATTGCTAGCCTATCAGCAAATGACAGAGGTAGTTGGATCCAACAATCCATTTTGTCGCTAAAATTGCTAATAGCTCTGCCATAGTTGGCACGAATAACAAGTCCCGGGTCCCGATGGTCCCGATGGTACCACACCCCAAATACCGCACAGGTTCGGATTGCCACTCCAGGGGGAATTCAGTGGTGTGCGGGGTTGTGGAGTCTGTGAGAGGGATAATATTAGACTTGTCCCACTTTGTTTGAAGGCCAGAATGTCTCCCAAATTTAATGTATTCCCGCAACAAAGGGGTTAAATCAATTTCCGGATCACGAACATATAATAACATATCGTCGGTGTACATTGATATGTTTAATGGCCGTTCTGAGAATTTTAGGGCAGAGTAGTGGTGGCCCTGTCTAATTTTACAAGCTAAGGGTTCCAGTGATAATGCAAATAGTAATGGGGACAGTGGACACCCTTGCCGTGTCCCACGTGCTATAGGTATAATATCAGAGATATAATTATTTATGCAAATTCGGGCAATAGGTTTGGTATTAAGCAATTGGACCCACTGCAGGAAAATCGGAGGGAAGCCCATTCTTTTAAGAACTGTCAGTAGATATGGCCATTCAATTGAATCGAAGGCTTTGGCCGCATCCAACATAACAGCGGCCGCTTTAGTGGTAGGTACCAAATAGTGGGATTGCGCAAACAGCGTACTCGTGTTATGTGCTGTGGATCTGGTTTGTATGAACCCGGACTGGTCCGGCAGGACCAGAGCCATCATGAGGGGTTGGAGTCGCACTGCCAGTAGCTTGGCCAGTATTTTCGAGTCCACATTTATGAGGGACAGTGGCCCATATGATTCACAGTATGCCGGGTGCTTTGCGGGTTTTAAGAGAGCCACCAATACTGCCTCTCGTAAAGTAGGGGGGAGAATAGATGTATCAAAGGTATCTCCATACATAGCAACCAGGCGGGGTGCTATTAGATCTATGAAGGTGAGGAAATATAAATTTTATGGTCAAGTTGTGTTCCCTAGCGTGTACCCCACCGTCTCCATGTACCAGCCTAAAGTGCATGTAACTTCCCTCCTGTGCCAGCTATGAAGACGCAAATACATTTGCGTCCAATGTTAACATGTCCTCTTTCAAACCCACCCTGAATGGGTTGAATAGTCCGTTCCTAAGTATGCTATGCCAACGTCTTTTTGTAGTGTACTTTACACGTTTTTCAGCTCTGGCAAAGTAGGCCCCGAATTTCTGCCATCGAGCCTTTTCCTGGCTTCTGACTCTGAAAGCCTCAGCCCAGGTTGTCTCTGTACCCGTGAACTCTGACTTACTTCCAGCGCGGCCCACTGCGTTTAGCTCAGCCTGCTGCCTGCCAAGACTGACTACAACCTTCGAATTATCTGCTCCGCTCCTCGAAAATACATTCCTGCCTACTAGTTTCAGTAAACATTCCCCAGCTGCAGAGCCGAAGGGCCGGCCTGTCTCCGTGCAAGTAATTCATAGCCTCTGATACCATGCTCCCGTGGAAGGCCCAAGCCCCCCACGCTTCTCATGCAGACACTTAGGCGCTTATACACGCACTCACAGTCAGTATAGAATAGCTTCTGCCCCAGAGACCTTTTCCGTTCAGATAATATGGTTCCCAAACATCAGATATCAGATATGATAGAAGTACGAGTTGATCTGACATGCCAGACTTCTGTCTCTTTCCGCTAGTGTAAATGTCATGCCCCCTGCACCCTCCAGTCTCACGTCAACCACACGTCATGCAGCTGCGCGCGCATCTAAGCCTCCGATTTCCGCTGACATTGCAACATTTCTGTTTAGTGCCACCCCCATGTGACACCTACCTGTGACGTTTCTAGCGTACACCTCTAGTTCACGCCTAGTCCACGCCTTCTGATTACGTACTAGTAACACGTTGATGCTGTTATCTTGTCTTCTCTCAGCTGTTACGCCTACTATATTGCTTTCTATGGTGTAAATTAAGTATATAAGCTATGTATTGTCAATAAAATATTGCTCTATCCCTTCCTGTACCCCTTGTGGTTGCAGGAACATGATATCCCGTTTCGGAACGATTCCTTTTTAAGGAATAAAACCCCCAAGAACTCTAACACCACGGACTCTGTTTCTTTCCGATTGAGTTATTATTGATTAAGTACTTACCTGCATAGAAATTACGATGGTAAATTAAATATTTACGACATTTTGGCGCCCGAACAGGGACCCCTCCCCCACCCCACGCGCCGGTTGGTGCGTTGCAAGCTCTGTCCCCTGCCATCAGTTAGAAGGAAACTACGCGTACCGGCAGGATTTCCTGTATCTCCCTCTGGCCCACGGAGGTGACGAAGACTGCGATCAGCACCCAGACGAGGCGGTGAGGAGTGCGGAGGATCCCGACCAGAGCCTAGCCGAAAGAAGCAAGGTCCGAGGTGTCAAGAGGCCCACCAGTTTTCCGAAGTTTTCCGAAGTATCCACGTGTCGAGTCGAGTCGAGTCCGGTCCAATCCAGTCGAGTTTTCCGAGGCCTTCTGTTTTCCGTGCTTCCCGGTGAGTACCATTGCTGGGACGTATCTAGACGGGTTTGGGTACACAAGTCCGGTCTGCACTGTTTTTAGACAGTGTATCTGTACTGTTTAGCAGTACATCAGTTATTAAAGTTTTTGCATTGTCTCCGACAGTGTATCTGTGCTGTTTAGCAGTACATCCGGTATAAGGGGTAGTCATATATGTCTCAAAGGTTTTTTCATGTGATTAATGTTGTGGTATGAGTGTGACTGTTTTTTAATGTGCATTATTGTGTTCTTGTATAACCAGCTGTATTCAGTATTAAGTAGCAAGGATTGAGCATTCAGTACTAAGTAAACAAGATGCCGTTTTTCAACAAGTTAAAGCAGATAGGAACTAGGAAAGGGATACTAGAGGAAGAAATTCCTATCCCCCCTAGGGACACTCCTGGAAATTTTATGTACCATAAGCATGGCTTAGATGCCATATTGTATCTAGATTTATGGGCCGACTATACTAAGCATCTAGACGAGAGACACAGATGGCCTGTTACCGGTACATGGGATGCCGAGTGCATCATGAAGGTAGAGGAAGCACTATGGAAAAAGAAAGCCAGACAATCTCAGAAAGACGCCATAGAGTTTTGGCGTAAGGAATCGCATAAGCGTGCTGAAAAAGCACTACGTAGAGAAGACAGACTTAAAGAATCAGATAAAGCCCAAGAAAACGAATTAGTTACTGAAGGGATCCGAGTAAAATCAGAGCAAGTAGACCGTGCACGAAATAATCTCGTAAACGGTATGTATCTCGCGGCCGAGGGTTCGCCTGAGGCCATTTCAGAAATACCGAAAAATCTGCCGCCACCATTGGTTCCAACTAAAGTAACTCACAGGACCACTAAAGACATATTCCTGAATTCCTATCTAGAGGATGTAGCACCCACTTACACCAATCTGCCTGTTCGCGCCCCGCCTACTGACGGGGACGGGGGTGTCAACACGCCTCCAGACCAAATTCTGCCACAACTGCAACCAGGTTTCCCCGTTCGATCAGCCATTCCTCCACCTCCACCACTTCCCGCACCTAAAGTTGATCTACCGAAACCACGTCTACCTGACCCTACTAAAAGACAAATTCAGGTACAGATACAGACTCCACGGAGAGATAGTGTCCAAGCTTCCGCCTCAGGAGGTGCGATGGGGGGTCTTCGGACCCCGCCATTAACGCACAGATTAAACCTCAAGGATATGCAGAGTCCTTTCACGTTCAAATCACCCCGTCTCGACATACTCAAAGAAAACCTTTCAGTTTGCAGATACGATCCAGTACCCGGCAAAGACGATAGAATGATGATGGCATCACTACGGTTACGATCTGCTACTGATTTCCTGCTGTTATTTGCAGGAATGAAGGAGCGCCTAGATAGAATATATCAGTTTGTTCAGACTGGTAAAGACCCTGATAGTGTTAAGGATGCCATGGAGCATCAGAAAGTTGACATTCAAGCACAGATACTTTTTTTTTTCATAAATTGCCTAATAAGAGAACGGGACAGGCCTGAGACAGATCAGGATGAATTAGATGGACTCAACAGGTGGGGCCAAAATATATCTGAAGGAAAACATGATAAGGGGACTTGCATAGCCAGTATGTACAAGAAAATAAGAAAAGCAGTGATAGAAATACACGAAAAAGAGAAAGAAAAGGCTTCCTCCGAGGGGGAAGAAGAACCTGAAGAATCAGAAAAGACTACAGATACTATAGCGTATGTAGGTAAGGGAACTTACCTTAGGAAAGGTATTCGTCCAGAAAGCAAGAGAGTTTTTCTCTCTGCCTTAACAAACCCGAATTCTCCTGAACATCAGTTCCAGGAGACTGATAAAAGACTTCGAGACCGAATAGGGTACCATGTACTCAATTCTATGGATGAACAAGAACTAGCCCGGTCAGCCATATTATGGACTGACAATCCGGATATATACAATGATGACACCGTAGCGCAGACATTCCTGAACCTTTCCCCAGACGAACAGAAATTAGCAGGTGTATACATGATTCAGCACCTGCTTACGAAATACAGAAATAAACATTCTGATCCAGGTCCCTTACACGAAACATTAGAAGCACTACTCATGGATAGATGGAGAGGTCTAAGTACCAAGTTAATACAAATAATTCTAGAACAACGACATAGATATAACACTTTCGTAAGCTCCGAATATGTTCCTGCTCCGCCTCCAGAAAGAAAAATGTATCATATGGAACGTCTGCATGACATTGAAAGTCAGAACCCCTTACGAGAAGTACATCCAGTTATGGGTGAGGATCATACCTTGAAACGTGTGTATGTACACACGCCTCTGACCAAGTTAGAATTGTTAGAAATGAAGAAACTAGTACCCTGCCATGATAAAGACCCTGCAGGTTTTCACAGAGAACTTAAAGACATGTTACTGATGGGGGATTACACATATGAAGATATCATGAAAATGTTAAAAGTACTGCTGCCCACGGGCATCTACGAGAAACTCAAGGAAAAGGAATGGGAGGTGGGAGAGAAAAAGATTGTATGGGCAGAAATAGAAGATGAAGAGAACAAACGTGCCCCAGGGGTAGGCCTTGGGGAGAAAACTAAAGCATTACCAGGTTTGATAGTACAGGTTCTGCCAAGATTATTGACAACAAGAAAGGAAGATTGGGATGCCATCTCAGCATGTAAACAGAAACCAGACGAAGATACTAGTGACTTCTATTCAAGATTCGAGAAATGTTTTATTATTAACAGCGGTCTTAAACCAAGTAGCGAGTCATACCCGCATCTTTTTGTATCAAAGTTAGTCGAGAATTCCCTGTTAGCAGTCAAAAACCGTGTATACAAGGTTGAGAGTACATGGCAAGCAAATACGCCATCACAGATGTTACAAATGTTACAATACCATCAGAACAGAATTAGAGAAGAACAGGATCAGGAACAGAAACGTATGAAAGACACGAAAATGAAAATGTTAGTAGCCCAATCAGTTCCAACCGACGGCCACAGAAAGGGTACGACCCAGACAGGTCACACCACAGCTCCCGTTAAAGGGACATGCAACTATTGCAAGCAGCCAGGTCACTACGTACATGAATGTCCAGTTCTGAAACATAACATATCAACAGGTAAAACTAAAGAGAGACCACATCCACCAAGACAAGATCAGGCCCAGCAACAGACCTCACAGAACGTACAGCCCATGCAAAACATGCAGCCTATGCATGCTTCATCTCATACAGCACAGACAGGAGCGGTATCACAGCCACAGCCCATTGCCGCGACCCAACAAGTTTCCCAGCAAATGTACCAGTATGCCCAAGCTGCTTACCCCGATTACCAACGATACGCATGAAACAGCCTAGAGAGGGAGTTGGGTTTGCCTCTTATTGAAATTCCCGTAGATCAAGAAGGTCCTTATGTACATAGTCAAGTACTGGGAAAAGACAGAAAGTTTTTAATTGACACAGGGGCAAGCCGCACCACAATAAGCCATGACGAAGTCCCAGGGGCACCCCTCTCAGGCTCACAGAATGTTTCCCTTGGTTTTTCAGGACAGCCCATTGTAAATGAGGTATCAGAACCCGTCCCCCTGGCTGTGGGTCCATTATCACGTGTTACAGACTTGTTACTTACGAAATCATGTCCAGAGAATCTGTTAGGAATAAAAACATTGAAGGCTCTAGGAGCCATAATATGCTGTTCCCCGGAGGGAGTTAGACTCTTTCTGCGGGATTTCAAGGGTCATTATGTATTACGAGAGTTTGATGTCAGATTGAGAAATGTACCAGATCACTTGTGGGCAAAAGGCCCAACTGATGTAGGTTGTATGCATATCACACCATACCGTGTTACACTCAAGACAGGGGTTGTTTTACCCCGAATCAGACAATACAAGTTACCACCTGATGCTGTAGTGGCTTTACTGGAAATCATTGAAGAGCTCATTGCCCAAGGAGTGGTCGTAGAGACCGACTCCAATATCTGTAATTCACCCATCATTCCGATCCTTAAACGTACTGACCCCAATGCACCGCCAGTATATCGGCTGGTGATTGATCTGCGAGAGCTGAATAAATGCATTGTACCACAGTACCCTGTGGTCCCTGATATCTCTTCCCTATTGACTGCTATTGATTCTGAAGCAACGTTCTTCACTGTAATTGACCTCAAGAACGCTTTCTTTAGTGTACCCATTGACCCGGAGAGCCAATATCTCTTCGGATTCAGTTTAAATGGACGAAGTTTCAAATTTTCCCGCGCACCTCAAGGATTCACAGAAAGCCCCAGCATCTATAGTCAAGCACTGAAAAGACAACTAGATTGTATTCAAATGCCAGTTAATACCGCTTTACTGCAATACGTCGATGATCTGCTGATCACCGCACGAAGTGAGCCCGAATGTGAACAAGCATCACTGACAGTTTTACATTTTCTGGCCGACAAGGGACACAAGGTGTCTCCTTCGAAGCTACAATTCTGTGTTCAGCAAGTTGTGTACTTGGGTCACTTGCTGTCCAAAGTGGGGAGACAGCTCACTCCCGATCGCATTCAGTTAATTGTAAATATGCTACAACCCCAGACACAAAAGGAAGTGCGGGCCTTCATAGGCCTCACCTCGTACTGTAGACAATGGATTCCTCAATATGCATTTCTAGCTAAACCACTCATCCAGTTAACGACACAGGAGGCAGTGACTTCGACTGTCCTTCCTTGGACTCAGGAACACACACAAGCCTTTGAGGAATTAAAGAAAGCATTATGTCGAGCACCAGTTTTAGCGACACCATGTTACAGTAAACCGTTTACACTTTTTGTTACAGAACGTGATGGTACAGCGTTGTCTGTCCTCACCCAAGATCAAGCAGGTTCACATAAGCCTTGCGCTTATTTTTCAAGCACATTGGATTCAGTAGCCCAGGCACTCCCTGCGTGCTTAAAGTCCGTAGCAGCAACAGCATTAGCAATCAGACAGAGTGATTCAATTGTTTTAGGCCATCAGTTAACAGTACAAGTTCCACATTCTGTAGAGGTTCTTTTAAACAGAACCCAGACTCAGCACTTAACTATAGCACGACTGACAGGTTACGAATTAACGCTATTCCAGCCACACATAGAAATCAGACGCTGCAGCATTCTGAACCCCGCAACACTGTTACCTACAAGTATGACAGATCCAGCCCCGCATGATTGTATAGAGATCATTAATGCAGTAACAAAGCCTCGACGAGACTTAACAGATGTTCCATTGACAAATCCAGACCTGACACTTTATGTGGATGGTTCATGTATGAGAACAAGTACAGGAGAATTAGTGGCCGCGTATGCAGTGACCACTGAAACCGAAGTTAGAGAAACACATCGTATTGACACACTGTCCGCTCAAGCAGCAGAGCTCATCGCTCTGACCCGAGCCTGTATACTAGCCAGGAACAGAAATGTCAACATATACACTGATTCCCGTTATGCGTTCGGAGTTGTACACGACTTCGGAATGTTATGGCAAGAACGAGGTTTTTTGACCTCTCATGGTGCCAAGATCCAACACGGTCCCCTCATTCAAGCACTGTTAGAAGCAATACATCTGCCTTCAGGCATATCCGTCATGAAGTGTAAAGCACATACTAAAGTTACAGATTTGGTTTCCCAGGGTAACGACCTGGCAGACCAGACAGCAAAACATACAGCATTGACTCACACTCAGACAACTGACATGACAAAGACAATAGGATCGACAAATTGTATGACAGTCAGGGATCCCACACTAGATGTAATTGATATTCAGACACATGCTACCCCTGATGAAATAAAGAAATGGACTGAGCTAGGAGGGATCCAGACAGATCAAGGTTGGATGACGAAAGGAAAATCCACATGGTTTCTCCCTGACTCTATGGTTCAAGTCATAATCAATACAGCACATAGTCCAGCACATCTAGGAGAAAAAGCGATGTTAGACAGTTTACAAAATCTCTGGAGCAATAAACACTTACGAGCAGCAGCAAAACAGAAAGTGCGTACTTGCATGATCTGTTGTCAGTTCAATCCAGGTAAAAGCGTCCCTGTAGAGCACGGTGGATTTCATCCTCCTGATCACCCTTTTGAAGTCCTCCAGATGGATTATATCCAGATGGACCGTTGTCGAGGATTCAAGTATGTCCTCGTAGTTGTTTGTGCACTTTCCCGTTGGACCGAAGCATATCCAGTCCCAGATTACACTGCTCCGACCACTGCCAGGCAGCTGGTTCGTGAATTCTTCCCACGGTACGGCATGCCTCGTGTCATGTACTCAGATAACGGACAGCCATTCTCATCCGAATTAATGAAACAAGTTTCCTTGCTGCTAGGATATCAGTGGAAATTCCATTGTGTCCGACATCCCGAAGCCGCAGGCCTTGTAGAGAGGCATAATCAGACATTAAAGACCCGCCTTGGTAAAATATGTCAAGAGAAAGGGGTCGACTGGATAGTCGCCCTGCCAGTTGCACTGTTCTACATGAGAATGGTTGCCCACTCGAGATCAGGACTATCCCCGTACGAGGTGGTCTTTGGTAGACCACCGAATATGTGGGGGACGCCCATTCCTAAGAAAATTACTGATGTTGATTGCAATATGTTGACAGATTACCTTGCCTCCTTGATGTCTGCACTCCAATCATGTCGTTCACAGGTTGCCGCAGCCTTCCCTGACAACACTGATGTAAAGCCGCATGATGTCCGTCCTGGCGATCTGGTTTTAATAAGGAACTTCGACAGGAAAAGTCCGCTGGAGCCCCGCTGGAAAGCGCCGAAGACCGTCCTTCTTACTACGAGGACAGCAGTGAAGGTGGAGGGCAGAAAGGGGTGGATCCACACGAGCCATATCAAACTATGCAATGAACTGAAACCAGACCCAGGCTCGTCCACCCCTTCCAAAGACTGTATCAAGCCTAGTGACTTTAAAGTTTCAGAACGAGAGAAAACTCCCCAAGAAGAGTATAAGTTAAAGCTCCGATCTAGCAAGTCAGACAGTTTAATTGTTTAAGTCCTCCCCTAGGTGAATCGGTTAAATAGTTTCTGACATGTATCCCCTAGATCGAGATAGATAGAGAGAGAGACAATTCAAGAAACGCACATATTGCAAATCACTGCGTAGTCACTGTATAGTGACATTGTTAATCATGTTTTTTCTAAGTCTTCTGATTATTGTTGCAAGTGTACTACTCCCTATCTATTGCCCTATTTTCAAGCGTGAACAATCTGCTTATAATGTTTCTGCTGAACATTCTTTTAGTGAGTTACCTCCACATGAACTCTCTTACAGACTCGCGCTGCGCAACAACACATTCATTAGTATGCTACACCATTCCCATCAGACTAATAATGCTACAAACTGCTGGATATGTGGCCGACTCCCTCCCTACCAGAATTACAAGGGAGCTCTGCCCCTCTTTCCGTACCCGTTCACTCACAATGGCTCCTGTGGTGCATGGTTTAAAATAATAAACTCTTTAGATCCTGATATTGCTGTTTTCGAAGGGAGCTGGGTTTGGGGAAACTTGAACTTAGTTCTGCTCGATGTCTGTTACCCTGATAAGGAGGGACTCCCCACTAGAATAGGAACTGATCTAGAAAACGAAGTGTATGGATTAGGTAATTACACAATTAACCTTATGATTCTTACTGTTGAATCCGAAGCTGCACCAGTTCCGCCCGCTATGTCAGTATTACCAGTCACTGGTGAATTATGTGTCAGAAAGAAAGGTTCAGTACACTTAGGTCATAGTAAATGTACTACTGTGGTTGAATTCAGTGATCATGGTAAATCGTCCTTTAAAGCTACCCGTCATTCTTATTTTGTTTGCGGTCATACCGCATACACACGCTTACCTCCAGATTGGGATGGTACCTGTTATATTGCATTCCTTCTGCCACCTGTTTTCTAGCTCCTCCTGATTATCACAGAAATACAAATCTAGTAAAGAGTAGACTCAGAAGAGATCTCCCGCTTGTCGACTACACAGAAACGGCATGGGAACAATACACCGATTTCAATAAAGGATTCTTTTTCTTTTTAGGCCCTGTCCAAAATAGTAAACTAATACGCAGATTAACCAGAACACTTGAAGCAGTAGTGAATGAAACTGCCTCCGCCCTAGGTAACTTAACCGAAGAGCAGTCCGCCATGCGGGTTGTTGTCCTTCAGAATCGTCTTGTTATTGACGTCATCTTGGCAGATAGAGGTGGAGCCTGTAAGGTCATCGGGTCAAGTTGCTGTGTTTTCATTCCAGAAAACGCGCCATCTGTATATAAAGCTATTACACGTCTTCATAAAATTGCCAACCTGATACATCAGAATCCAGGCACCTGGACTTGGTCCGGTTGGTTCTGGACAACGTTAACCGCTTGGGGATGGAAGATCCTATCCTTCCTAGGCATTGGCCTAGTCCTAGTATTCAGTTGCTGCCTGTGCTTACAGTGATTTGTGGACTGTGTGCCACATCATGCATTGAACATTCCAGTTTCCTTTCAAGACGTGAAAGAAAGAAAGAAGAGCAAATGATGTTACAAGAACAAACTGATCGATTCATGAGGATCGATATATCATGAAGGGTCCGTAGGGAACAAGGAGGGAATGAGGAAATATAAATTTTATGGTCAAGTTGTGTTCCCTAGCGTGTACCCCACCGTCTCCATGTACCAGCCTAAAGTGCATGTAACTTCCCTCCTGTGCCAGCTATGAAGACGCAAATACATTTGCGTCCAACGTTAACATGTCCTCTTTCAAACCCACCCTGAATGGGTTGAATAGTCCGTTCCTAAGTATGCTATGCCAACGTCTTTTTGTAGTGTACTTTACACGTTTTTCAGCTCTGGCAAAGTAGGCCCCGAATTTCTGCCATCGAGCCTTTTCCTGGCTTCTGACTCTGAAAGCCTCAGCCCAGGTTGTCTCTGTACCCGTGAACTCTGACTTACTTCCAGCGCGGCCCACTGCGTTTAGCTCAGCCTGCTGCCTGCCAAGACTGACTACAACCTTCAAATTATCTGCTCCGCTCCTCGAAAATACATTCCTGCCTACTAGTTTCAGTAAACATTCCCCAGCTGCAGAGCCGAAGGGCCGGCCTGTCTCCGTGCAAGTAATTCATAGCCTCTGATACCATGCTCCTGTGGAAGGCTCAAGCCCCCCACGCTTCTCATGCAGACACTTAGGCGCTTATACACGCACTCACAGTCAGTATAGAATAGCTTCTGCCCCAGAGACCTTTTCCGTTCAGATAATATGGTTCCCAAACATCAGATATCAGATATGATAGAAGTACGAGTTGATCTGACATGCCAGACTTCTGTCTCTTTCCGCTAGTGTAAATGTCATGCCCCCTGCACCCTCCAGTCAACCACACGTCATGCAGCTGCGCGCGCGCATCTAAGCCTCCGATTTCCGCTGACATTGCAACATTTCTGTTTAGTGCCACCCCCATGTGACACCTACCTGTGACGTTTCTAGCGTACACCTCTAGTTCACGCCTAGTCCACGCCTTCTGATTACGTACTAGTAACACGTGGATGCTGTTATCTTGTCTTCTCTCAGCTGTTACGCCTACTATATTGCTTTCTATGGTGTAAATTAAGTATATAAGCTATGTATTGTCAATAAAATATTGCTCTATCCCTTCCTGAACCCCTTGTGGTTGCAGGAACATGATATCCCGTTTCGGAACGATTCCTTTTTAAGGAATAAAACCCCCAAGAACTCTAACACCACGGACTCTGTTTCTTTCTTTCCGATTGAGTTATTATTGATTAAGTACTTACCTGCATAGAAATTACGATGGTAAATTAAATATTTACGGCTTTGCGGGTTTTAAGAGAGCCACCAATACTGCCTCTCGTAAAGTAGGGGGGAGAATAGATGTATCAAAGGTATCTCCATACATAGCAACCAGGCGGGGTGCTATTAGATCTATGAAGGTCTTGTACAATTCGCCAGTGAACCAGTAAGGGCCTGGTGCCTTCCCGTTAGGTAGTGATTTAATAATCGCAGTGACTTCTTCTACTGTAATTGGCAAGGAGAGATACTCCCTTTGGCAATAGGTTTGGTATTAAGCAATTGGACCCACTGCAGGAAAATCGGAGGGAAGCCCATTCTTTTAAGAACTGTCAGTAGATATGGCCATTCAATTGAATCGAAGGCTTTGGCCGCATCCAACATAACAGCGGCCGCTTTAGTGGTAGGTACCAAATAGTGGGATTGCGCAAACAGCGTACTCGTGTTATGTGCTGTGGATCTGGTTTGTATGAACCCGGACTGGTCCGGCAGGACCAGAGCCATCATGAGGGGTTGGAGTCGCACTGCCAGTAGCTTGGCCAGTATTTTCGAGTCCACATTTATGAGGGACAGTGGCCCATATGATTCACAGTATGCCGGGTGCTTTGCGGGTTTTAAGAGAGCCACAAATACTGCCTCTCGTAAAGTAGGGGGGAGAATAGATGTATCAAAGGTATCTCCATACATAGCAACCAGGCGGGGTGCTATTAGATCTATGAAGGTCTTGTAGAATTCGCCAGTGAACCAGTAAGGGCCTGGTGCCTTCCCGTTAGGTAGTGATTTAATAATCGCAGTGACTTCTTCTACTGTAATTGGCAAGGAGAGATACTCCCTTTGGGTGTCTGAAAGCCATGCAATGGCAACATTTTCTAAATACTGCATTATCTCCTCCGGGGGCGCAGTGTGACAACTCATATAGTGCACCATGTGTTCACAAATTCCTGCAATATACCCTTGGCAGTATGCTACACCTCCTCGTCGGCACTTTGAATCTGCATTACAGTTTGTCAAGGACGACCCTCACATATTTTAGATGCGAATATATTCCCCGGCCTATCTCCCTTAGCAAAGTCCCTGGCTTTAACACGTTTCGTTCTCTATTTAGGTTTGTCTTCAGCTAGGGATTGATACTCGGTCATACCAGTCCTAATATCCCCCAGGAGGTTCGGGTTCTGTGACTGCTCATATTCCCGCTCTAAGGAGCGCAATTGACACTCACATCTAGATAATTGACTGCGGATATCCTTAAAAATACCCGCAGATGTGCTTAAACACCACGTAATGTAGCTGTAAAAGCCTCCCAGAGCAGACATGGGTCCTCGGTGGTAGGTTCATTAAATAGGAAAAATTCAGATTTAGCTTTAGTATTCATGTCTGTATATACTGTGCCAGTTACCGCTTTCGCGTTAAAGCGCCAGCTATAAGGAGGTGGTGTGTAATGGGGGATTTCAACAGCTAAAAGAACGGGATTATGATCTGACAGTGTTCTTGGGATGTGTCTGATAGTTTTGGCCCAGAGTAGTGCTTCCTTTGATCCTATCCAATAATCAATGCGGGACCAGCTATTATGCGCTTCTGAAGTATGTGTTGCTTCTTTACACGTTGGATTCTTAGTTCTCTATAGATCATACAATTTTAATTCTGACATTATATCAATCATTTTATTCATAGTTTTCCGGTGTGGCTCTGTAGTTGACCCTGACCTATCATAATGCTCATTCAATACCAAGTTAAAGTCCCCTCCCCATAGGAGTGTCCGATCTGCCACATCATGCAGTTTCTGCCAAACTTCCCGAAAAAATTCAGGGGTATCCGTGTTTGGGCCGTACGTATTTATAAGGACCATCCGCTATCCTCTGAGTGTACCTATGAGAATAATGTACCTTCCCAAATGATCTGTCATAGAAGTTTCAATAGAGAAATTTGTACCCTTTTTGATCAGTATTGTAACCCCCCTAGAGTATGACGAGTATGTCGAGCTATAGCTAGCTTCCACCCATTTATGCCCTAGTTTGCAACCAGATCATGGGGCAATATGAGTTTCCTGGTGCAATGCAACATCAATATGCAACTGATCAAAATAAGCAAACGTGTGGTATTTTTTTGGGTTAATTAAGTCCCCGCACATTCCACGTGAGGAGATTCAAATTTATCTGGAACCATGCCGCCAGTGAAAATGCCTATCCCAACATGATAAAAAGTCAAAATAATTGCACCCCCCTGTATTCAATAATAGATTGTGAGTCGTATCTGTCCAACATTTTGCAAGGAAGTTATCCTGGATTGCGGCTTTGCATCTCAAGCATTTTGGTCAGTATAACATTACCTCCCTTCCCCATCCCCCACCGACTTTAGCATCCCAAACATGCCAAAGATAAATCCCCTCAATAAACCACAAACCAACCATTAACACCTTCGGGAGTAGCCACTGGAGGGTCTGCCAGGGGCACACAACACCATCCACAGCGGTGGATGTGATCAAGTTAACAATTTGAATGGAGTGTGATCTTAGCCAAACATAAAATGAATATTCTTGGCTATAATTCAAACAGGGCGCATGATAATGCGGTTCATGACAGTGTCTAGGTGTCAACATACTTATAGCACTAAGAGTGTCCAGAATGACCCAATGGATTTATCAACCTATGTCGGGGCAACTCAACATCCACCTCCATCACCCAGAGCTGTAAATTTGATCCCACAAACCGTACCAAGGTTAGCTCTTTCAGCTTTCACCCCTTCTCAGTTATAGTTCTATGCCAGACCTCCACAAACCAGTAATGATTCCTAGCACGAGTTCATAAACTGGGCGCAATTAGTATTCAACAGACTACGGACAGTGGGTCAACTATACCTACAGCAAGGATTATATCACCAAGCAGCTCACAGTTCAGAGGTGGCGTTACCAAATAAACAGCTCATGATGATATTCCATGCCCTGCATGTTGAAGGTACCTGAAGGCATCAACATCCAACAGAAAGAGGACAGCCCCACCCCCTTGCGGCTACACAGTATGAGCCCCCCGACGCAGGAAGAGTAAAGCCATGCCTGCAACCTGGTATGCCTAGTCTGTTAGCTAGCGTTCGCCCAAGACCTGTAAAAAAAAACCACCTGTGCAGTATTCTCAGCATATCACCGTAATGGATGTAGAATAAACCCATGAATCTTTGTTACTACTCTGAACGTCCAGTAGTCTAAGTACAATGAAGGAGGATTAGTCCGCAGAGCAGTTCCCTTCAAGTATTCACCACAGTGGTGCTCCATGTCTCGCCAATCCACCAATGTGTCCCTG
Source organism: Lissotriton vulgaris (assembly GCF_964263255.1). NCBI lineage: Eukaryota > Metazoa > Chordata > Amphibia > Caudata > Salamandridae > Lissotriton > Lissotriton vulgaris. Next base: position 1,295,844,249 of record NC_141695.1, on the reverse strand, counting down.
GATCCAAAAGTAACAGGTATCCAACACCCACTGCCTGACCCGCGGCCCAACAGCGTCATGCAGGTCCAAGCCGGAAGGCACTAATTACACAGGGCGGCTACTCATACGACAAGCAGAATTGTTTTCTGTTCCGTCCCCTTTATCCAATCACACCAGTGTCTCAAGAAGATATCCTAGTCAGAGTTTTGTGCTTGCTCCTCACGCCAATGGTCCTTACGCTTAGAAATAAGTTTCTTGATGAATTCCTGTGCAGCTTTTGTAGTCTGTAGGATCGTCGACTGTCCCTCCCATGTTACCTTCAGGCTTGCGGGATAGAGCATGGCATGTTCCACTTTGAGTTCATGTAATTTCACCTTGGCCTGAGCGAACTCTCTGCGCGCTTGCTGGACGGCTATAGTAAAGTCAGGGTAGAATTCCAGCTTATTGCCCTGGTATGTTATCTGCGGTTTCTCCCTAGCCAGCCGTAGCGCGGCATCTCTGTCCCTATAATATAGTATTCGAGCAATGATGGGGCATGGTGCTGCTCCAGGGGGTGGACGAGGCGCAAGGGACCTATGTGCACGTTCCACTATGAGGACTGTGGAGAAGTTTTCTCCCCAAACACTGACCTGAGCATATCTTCCACATATGTCTCCAATCGGCCAGTATTTGTAGACTCTGGCACGCCTGCAATTCGAATATTGTTTCGGCGAGATCTAGCTTTTAAGTCCTCCGCCTTGCTCCTTATGACCTCTACCGCCTTCTCCATCCCAGTACATTTACTGGTAGTGGCGTGCGCTTCATCCTCGACAACGGCAATGCGAGTTTCCACATTATCCAATCGATCGCCTTGCTTGTCCAATTTCGCAGCCATGCTGTCCACTCCCTGCGTGAGGTGGTCCAACTTCCCACTAATATCCTGTAAGGTTGATTGGATTGCTTTAAGAACAGCTTCCATCGCCCCCTGGACGCTGAATTCGACTCCAACTGTGTCTGAATGCGAGGTAGCGCATTTTGGTTGCCTCTTTGATTCAAATGTAAGTGTAGGTTGTTGTTTGTCCGGCTTGCCCATGTTGCTAATGACTGTGGCAGTGAGATGGAGAACAAATTCAACTTTACCGTGAGACCGTTAATTGAGGCCTGTAGAACGGTGGTTTGGATAGCGTCCAATCCTAAGTTGTAAGGATGAGTATCCAATTGCTCACCGAACCAGGATAGATAGGGGGGACCAGTAAACTTTGCTGAGAGTGTCTGTACGCGGGATTGCCATTGTTGTGCAGAGAGCCAACCCTTGGATATTATTAAGCATGGGCATAAAATCCATTCCGTTCGCGGAATTTGTGAATTTTCTGCAATTTTGCGGTCCGCGAATCTTGTGAAATTGCAGAAAAATCAGCGAAATCGCGTGCGGGACGGATTTTCAAAAACTGAAGTACATGAAGCACTTACAGAATTACAGCAGGTGCCCAAGTTGAAGCTAATTTCTTAGTAACCATTTACAAAATGGTTACAAAGAAATTAACTTCAACTTGGGCACCTGCTGTAAACCTGTAAGTGCTTCCTGAGCGGCGCCTCCAGAGTTGTTGCCTACTTGCAACTATTCTCTGACCCTCGAAGCAGGTTCAGAGAATAGTTAGAAGTATGGCACAATGCTCCTGACTGTCACAAAAATTAAACCACAACAGGAAGCACTTACAGATAAGGAAGCAGGTGCCTGACTTGAAGCTCCAATTCAGTAACACATTAACCAGCCCCCGGTTGAGGCTGGGCAGGTCTGCTTTATCCCCATAATCTACAGTGGTGAACCAGAGGGTGTTGTGATGAACCAGAAGGTGCAGTTGTGAACCAGAGGGTGCTGTGATGAACCAGAGGGTGGCAGTGATGAACCAGAGGGTGGCAGTGATGAACCAGAGGGTGGCAGGGGTGCACCAGAGGGTGACAGGGGTGCACCAGAGGGTGGCAGGGGTGCACCAGAGGGTGACAGTGGTGAACCAGAGGGTGGCAGTGGTGAACCCTCTGGTTCACCACTGCCACCCTCTGGTTCACCACTGTCACCCTCTGGTGCACCCTTGCCACCCTCTGGTGCACCAGAGGGAGGCAGTGGTGCACCAGAGGGAGGCAGTGGTGCACCAGAGGGTGACAGTGGTGAACCAGAGGGTGGCAGTGGTGAACCAGAGGGTGGCAGTGGTGAACCAGAGGGTGGCGGTGGTGACCCAGAGGGTGGCGGTGGTGATCCAGAGGGTGGCAGTGATGATCCAGAGGGTGGCAGTGATGATCCTTTGGTGGCAGTGATGATCCAGAGGGTTGCAGTGATGAACCAGAGGGTGGTGCTGCTAAACTGCCCGGGAGCCCTGTGGGTGTGAGCCCCCGCCCTGCTGAGCTGCCCAGGGGTTGTGAGCCAACGCGCTACTGAACTGCCCCGGGGCCCAGTGGGTGTGAGCCCCCGTGTGGCTGAACTGCCCCGGAGCCCTCTCAGTTTGAAAATCATTTGTGCTCAATTGCTTGGGAGCCCTCTGGGTGTGAGCACACATTGTGCTAAGTGCCCCCCTGCCCCCAGTACATATATACCCATACCGCACAGCACCATTATGCTCTTGCACCATGAAGTCTGGTGCCTGGATGCTCCTGATCCGTGTAGGTGGTACCACCATCTGGTGCAGTCAAAATGTAAAGTTATAACTTGCTACACAGCACCAATAATCACCAGTCCCCCCCCGGCACCGGTATGCGCATTTACCAGGTGTGGAGCACCCGCATGCCACTGCACCCTACTGCCCAGCGCCAGCATATCCCTCTACGGGGCAGTTTAGTATGAGATGGGACATTGTCCAGCAGCAGCAGCTGCATGCGCCTGAACCCACTGAGCAGGATCAGAATGGCTTTGGACCAACACGCGCAGCAGACCTATCTTGGACATCTGAAGGATCCTAGGGTCCTGTGCCAAATGTATTTTTGCATCCATGTGTTTCCTGAGCACCATCCCCGTGTTGCTCCTGTGACCAGGAGGCTGCTTTCTCCTCATCTGCTGCTCTTTCTCTGACTCTTTATAAACAAGATGCATGTGAACTCGCATAGAAGCCCCGCCCATTTGGCCCTGTCCACCACACACTAGCGGTATGAAACGTCTTCCCACCCGTCCCCACTATAATGGCCAGCTCACTCAAGGGACCTCGGCGCTTTTTGGCGCGCTGGCAAAGTTACAGACACAAGTGGTCACATATTTATGCTAATGGCACAAAAATCCGCGAGTTCGCAGGAAAATTCGCGAACTTGCTGATTTCTTTTTGCCATTTCGCACGAATTCACGGACCACGAATTCTCAATTTCGCCCATACTTAGATATTATGGCGTTACACAGCTGGATATGCAGGAGCAGTGGATCTCTACCCGTTTCTATTACCTGTACCGTGCAGGCTGCCGCTGTCCCATGGGACATATGAAGCAATGTCGTTCTTTTAGAGTGCTACTGATACAGTGGAATGCAGCAATCTATCCTCCATCAAGAAGATTGTGCGCAGTTAAGCATCGTTATTCCGAGCACGATTTGAAGCTGCACTGTGTCGTGCCGTACCGTACCGATAATTCCTGCCAGGGATCAGGGTAGTAGTACCCTAACAGCATATCCCCACACTGTCAGGTATGCGATGGTGTCGGATCGTCCGCTATGGCAATTCCTTGATCCGCACAGGTCGTCACCGATCTGGGATTCTCATGAGGCCTCTGCTCAGCTGATCGCCGCCATTTCGCGAACTATCCAGGTTACCAGCCCACTGCCTTGTGATAATGCCTTTTGCCCTTCAGATCGTAGCGGGTAACATTTTTGATCAGAAGCACAACTAGATGCTTTCATCTCATGCCCAATATACTGTACGCTTCTGTGTGGTGGTGGTGTTATTTAGTAATGCTAAAGGACTCAACCTGTACGCAGGGCGCCGTCATTTTGTACCCCGAGGATTATGTGATGCAATGTCAGTCTATTTCAAACGTCTGCCGTTGCTCCGATGTCGCCCTCCTTTCATACTGTGACAAGCGTCTAGGGGAATCTGCAATGCGCGCCAGTCACTGAGCGCTCGTCCGCCTCCGCTCACTGCTGCATCGCCGTCATGTGTCCCGGCAGCATGGGTGTGACACGGGGGACCCGGACGAGGGGCCCCCTGGTATGCCTATTAATGTGTCTGCCCTTTCTATCCAGCATACAGAGGCGTGGAACACCCCTGATGTCGTACGGAGACGGCCCGAAGCGGAGATCCGACAGGACTACACCTTTAAGGGGGCGGAGTTGGAATGGCGGCACGCCCTCCCCGACGAGGTAAAACCCATCCCGGAGTCCACCCAGGTGTGCGAGACACCCGGAGGCGGAGTAGGAGATTGGTGGAGCGAGTGGCGAGACAGCGGAGCGGAGTGGACGGAGGAGGACGACGAGAGGAAGACGGAGGAAGATCGGAGGACGGAGGACGAGGAGGACGGAGAGAGTAGTACGGAGGCAGAGGAGGTGCAAGATCATCGCAGGCACGGCGAGGGAAGCGGAGAGAGACCTCGAAGGTGGACGGGGAGACAACAGGAGGCGAGGCGGAGCTACGAGGCGACTCCAGGAGGGACGGCGGAGGCAGGACCAGAGAACGAACCTGAGGGTGACTACCGCGGGAAGCCAGGAGGCTCTGTGGAACGCGCATCGCCCAGCCACACTAACACGGAAGTGTGGCTCAACCAGGTACGGTCCAAAGGCACAGGGTGGGGAGGCTCTAGACGAGGGAAGCCCTCTTAAAGACGAGAACACCACTTCACACCCTTGTTGTTATTTTGTTTGGCACAAGGGCTCACGTCCCGAAGTCAGGATAGGAGGTTGCACGTGTGTTTTCCCTCACTCCCTTCCCTGAGAGAAGTTCTATTGAGCACCTACTGAGACGGACTTTCCTTTTTCCTTTTTCGGTGTACCGGCACAACGAGACCAGCGAGACGGCGGGGAAAAGGCCTACAACTCCCAGGAGACCTTGGGACAGACGATCCGGAGGAGGAAGATCCACGACGGAGGAGGCGGAACCGCCATTACCATTTTACAGAGTGCCTGTACAAAAGCGCCGATTGTATAAAATAATAAAACCTGCACTACCCCGACAACCCGTGTGTGCGAATCTGTTCGAGACCCCCTCTGTACACCTACCGACCCTGGCCGAACCCCCACAAGTGGTGGAGAATGCGGGCAATCAGCCAGTGAGTGACATCGAGGACACAACGATGGACGCGATCCTGCAGGCCCTCGTGAAGGGCCAAGAACAACTAGCATGGGCAGTCGAGCAGCACCTCGCGGCGGCCCAATTGGACAGGGACACGTTCCGAAGCACAGTGGTACAGCAACTGGAAGGCATGAGGGCTACGGGAGACCCCGCCAGTGTCCCCGTCCGTGAGACCCGGGCGGCCCCAACACCCGCGGGTATATCCTTACAAAAATACGTCACAGGGGAGGACCCAGACGCCTTCCTAACCAACTTTGAAAGGGTGGCCCTGGCATGTGGCTGGTCTGTGGACAAGTGGCCCTTTTTCTTGGCACCATTGTTGAGTGGAGAGGCACAGGCAGCATATCAGGTAGCCAACAGCAATGGCACTACCCCTTATGCTCAGATCAAAACTATAATTTTGGATCACCTAGGCTTGGACTCAGAAGCCTATAGGGTTCGGTTCCGCAAGGAGAGGGGACAAGCCGGAGACAACCCCAAAACCTTATTCTTTAGATTGAAGACCGCAGCAGACAAATGGCTTACCCCAAACACGAGTTCTAAAGACCAAATCATGGACAAAATATATCTCGAACAGTATCTGGAAGCCCTTCCCTATGGGACACAGCGGTGGCTACGCCAGCATTCTAACTTGACCACGGCTCAGGCCATGGAGATGGCCACCACCTACGCCCGAGCCCAACCCCGTCTTCACAATGCAGAACCAGACAGGTCAACAAAGGGACCGACTAGACCCGAGCGTCGAGTGAGGGCTCAGCCGGGACCCCTCCCTCCTCTCCCGCGACCATCGGCTGTCGAACACCCCACTTTCCGGGGTCCGCAGTGTTTTGACTGTGGACAGTGGGGCCACATAGCACGTCTCTGCCCCCAGAAACGAAACCAGGAAGAACCAATGGACATCCACTATCTTCCAAAGGCGGTGTTGTATTCAGCCGAACTAGGAGGCTCCTTCCATGTGAGTGTTACGGTTAATAGGGTGGTGGTCAGGGCCCTCCTTGATTCCGGCTGTAAGCAATCGGTCATCCAAGGGACTTATGTGACTCCTCTACAGTTGTTGCCTGAGAACAGTGTGTTTATAAAATGTGTCCACGGGGATGTGAAGGAATATCCGGTGGCTCACATTCCACTAGGTCTAGAGGGGATGGAAAGGATGGTAGTAAAAGTGGGAGTAATGGACACCCTACCCGAACCCCTGATCCTGGGCACAGATAATCCGAACTTCCTGAACCTCTTCAAAGGCCAGTTACGCCTGGACAGTGACCAGGGGGAAGCAGTAACTAACCTATTGTCCACGGGTCCTTGGGAAGGGGACAGGTCATTTCGATTCGCCCAAGCCAATGACGACACCCTCATCAATGCCTGGGAACAGGCACACGTCAATTTAACCAATCCTAATCCCACTTACGTGATTAAGGATGATCTTCTGTATAGACTGGCCTCTAGGGGTGAGCCGATGCAACTGTTGGTGCCAGCCTGCTTTCGCGAGCAGATTATGTACTATGCACATACCCACCTACTGGCGGGACACATAGGGAGCGAGAAAACGACCCAAAACGTCCTCAGGAATTTTTACTGGCCCGGTATCTATAGTGATATAAAAAAGCATTGCCAAACCTGTGACCTTTGCCAACGGAAAAATACCCAACGACCTGCAGCAGTACCTTTACAACCTCTGCCAGTCATCGGGACCCCATTCGAGAGGGTGGGGATGGATCTGATAGGCCCCTTATCCACCACAAAAAAAGGTTTCAGATACGCTCTCATCATTGTGGACTACGCCACCAGATTTCCTGAGGCGTTTCCTCTAAAAGCTCCCACCTCTAGGAACATAGCTGATTAGTTTCTTGAATTGTTTTCTCGAGTGGGGTTCCCTAAAGAGATCCTCACAGACCAAGGGACCCCATTCATGTCCAAGGTGATGCAGGAAGTTTGCCAAATGTTGGGTTTACACCAGATTAAGACTTCCGTGTACCACCCTCAAACAGACGGGTTAGTCGAACGGTACAACAGGACGTTAAAAACGGTCCTGAAGAAAATGGTGGAGGTGAATCAGACCGACTGGGATTCGTTGTTGCCGCTAGCCCTGTACGTGATAAGAGGCCAGCGACAAAGTAGTCTTGGGTGTTCATCCTTCGAGATGCTCTATGGGAGACAACCCAGGAGCTTGCTAGACATGACAAAAGAAATGTGGGAAACTGAACAAGGCGGAGAAACCAGAACTCTTCTCGAGTACAGCACGAACTTGAGGAACAAGTTAGGGAAAATCAGGGAACTCGCTTTTACCCACTTGGAGGAAAGCCAGAAACACCAGCAGACCCAGTATAACAAGGGAAAAAAATGGAGGTCGCTAAAAATCGGTGACTGGGCACTGGTATTACTGCCTTCAATGGCCAAAAAGTTCTGTAACGAGTGGCAGGGCCCCTATGAGGTCATCGAGACGATAGGCAAGACAACGTATCGGCTCCGTCTCACCACCAGGAAGACCCAGATTTTCCACATAAATCTGTTGAAAAAATGGCTAGGAACGACTCCTGTGGCAGCAAACCTGGTGACTAACCCCAAGATGGCCCTCTCAACCACCATGGATGACTTGGTTGTCAGTGAGGAATTGTATGAAGACGAGCAGGAGGGGCTCCGACAAGTTCTGAGGAAATACGCCCACATTTTCTCCGACCTTCCCGGTAAAACCACCTTGGCAGAGCACAGAATCGAGACGCCTGTTGGTACCGTAGTCAAGCAGCGCCCGTATAGGATTCCCGAGGCAAAAAGGGAAGCCATAGCTAAAGAGGTTGCGGAAATGCTCAGGTTAGGCGTGATTCGGCCATCCAGGAGTGAATGCTCATCCCCTATTGTCATGGTGCCTAAACCAGATGGCAGTAGCCGTTTTTGTATGGACTTCCGGGCATTAAACGAAGTGTCAGCATTCGATTCGTACCCAATACCCCGGATCGATGAACTCATCGAGAAACTCGGGGATGCAAAATATATTAGTACCCTGGACCTGACCAAGGGGTATTGGCAGGTACCCCTGCGGGAGGAAGACAGGAGAAAAACGGCATTCGCTACCTCTGAGGGGCTGTTTGAATTCACAGTTCTGCCCTTTGGTCTACACGGGGCCCCCGCAACGTTTCAGAGACTCATGAATACGGTCCTACGGGGTCATCATCAATATTGCTCCGCATATCTTGATGACATCATCATTTTCAGTCCCTCCTGGGAGGCTCACTTGCACCATCTCGATGTCGTGTTCAATCTACTCGCATCCGCGGGACTCCATGTCAACTCCAAGAAGTCCAGAATCGGATACCATAAGGTCAAGTATTTGGGGTACCTTCTGGGACATGGTGTCATTGAACCACAGGTCGAGAAAGTGAGGGCTATCGCAGAAACCCCATTTCCTAAAACCCTGAAGGACATGCGTGCCTTTTTAGGCCTGGTAGGGTACTACCGTCGGTTCATACCCGCCTTTTCGGAGGTCGCGACACCCCTGACCGATACCCTCAGGAAAACGAAGACCCGCCCAGACTTCCACAACCCAACGCCGGCCATGTGGACGGCCTTTCAGACCCTTAAGAAGGCTATCACCACCAGGCCAGTTCTTACGTCTCCCAATTTCAACAAAACCTTTGTGTTGCATACTGATGCTTCCGACTTTGGTATCGGGGCGGTGTTGTCCCAAGACACTGGGGAGGGGGGCCTTCGGCCCGTTCTCTACATCAGCCGAAAGTTGTTTCCCCGGGAGGTCAGGTACCCGACCATTGAGAAGGAGTGCCTTGCCATCAGGTGGGCGGTGGACAAACTACGCTACTACCTGGAGGGGCGTTCTTTCCTGCTGTACACCGACCATGCCCCTCTCTTATGGATGGCGAGGAACATTTCCAACAACCCTCGTGTGATGAGGTGGTTCCTGGCCTTGCAACCCTTCCGGTTCCAGGTCCGGCACCAGAAGGGATCCGAGAATGTCCATGCGGACTTCCTTTCTCGGTACCCTCTCCCCGATCGGGAGAATCCTAGGGGGGGGATGTGTGACACGGGGGACCCGGACGAGGGGCCCCCTGGTATGCCTATTAACGTGTCTGCCCTTTCTATCCAGCATACAGAGGTGTGGAACACCCCTGATGTCGTACGGAGACGGCCCGAAGCGGAGATCCGACAGGACTACACCTTTAAGGGGGCGGAGTTGGAATGGCGGCACGCCCTCCCCGACGAGGTAAAACCCATCCCGGAGTCCACCCAGGTGTGCGAGACACCCGGAGGCGGAGTAGGAGATTGGTGGAGCGAGTGGCGAGACAGCGGAGCGGAGTGGACGGAGGAGGACGACGAGAGGAAGACGGAGGAAGATCGGAGGACGGAGGACGAGGAGGACGGAGAGAGTAGTACGGAGGCAGAGGAGGTGCAAGATCATCGCAGGCACGGCGAGGAAAGCGGAGAGAGACCTCGAAGGTGGACGGGGAGACAACAGGAGGCGAGGCGGAGCTACGAGGCGACTCCAGGAGGGACGGCGGAGGCAGGACCAGAGAACGAACCTGAGGGTGACTACCGCGGGAAGCCAGGAGGCTCTGTGGAACGCGCATCGCCCAGCCACACTAACACGGAAGTGTGGCTCAACCAGGTACGGTCCAAAGGCACAGGGTGGGGAGGCTCTAGACGAGGGAAGCCCTCTGAAAGACGAGAACACCACTTCACACCCTTGTTGTTATTTTGTTTGGCACAAGGACTCACGTCCCGAAGTCAGGATAGGAGGTTGCACGTGTGTTTTCCCTCACTCCCTTCCCTGAGAGAAGTTCTATTGAGCACCTACTGAGACGGACTTTCCTTTTTCCTTTTTCGGTGTACCGGCACAACGAGACCAGCGAGACGGCGGGGAAAAGGCCTACAACTCCCAGGAGACCTTGGGACAGACGATCCGGAGGAGGAAGATCCACGACGGAGGAGGCGGAACCGCCATTACCATTTTACAGAGTGCCTGTACAAAAGCGCCGATTGTATAAAATAATAAAACCTGCACTACCCCGACAACCCGTGTGTGCGAATCTGTTCGAGACCCCCTCTGTACACCTACCGACCCTGGCCGAACCCCACAATGGGGATTACCACCGCGTCATCTGCGGCCACAGTGAGACACACGCACAGGTATCCACGTTCGTGCGCCGGACAGCAAGGTCAGCGGAACCCCCGCATTCCTCTGTCACGAGTGCTGTGTTTCTTGTCAAGCGCCGCCGGTTCAGCTCACGCACGATGTCCCGGCAGACTCACGATGCTCCGCTACCAGGTGGCCGCCATGTTGCGTGAATCCTTGATAGCAGGGGGCGGACATTACTCTAAGCGAATTTTACCGACTCCTGCTCTTTATCTCAACATGCAGCTTAACCCCAGGTAGGCACAGCCATTCCTGTCATATATTTCTGCCAAAATTCTGAAGTTACACGTACTGCAACCGCTGCGTTATGGCCAATTTGTGTACTCGACCGGCGGAGCTGTCTTAGAAGGCAGCCATTCCGCAGTGCACCCTCTAGCGCCCCCATGCTGTATAGTAGGCTTCGACCTAAAAGTAGCCTACTGATGCTCACTACTCCTGTGATGGTCTACCATGAGGCTGCCTGGTACCGTACACAAGTTTTGCACTGTGGTGCAGAGGTTTGCATGTGCTGTACTGCATAGGATTTGTACTGGAAACATACCCTTCCATTACAAAATTCTATGACTAAGCAGATTCATAAACATTCCACACATTCCATGTGCACTATACATCGGACTGGACTGTTCCCATGAGGCACAGGGTCAAGACTGATTTGCATATAGCTGGGTCTGAACTGAGGTGGTGAAGTGAGCTAAAGAATGATAATGAATTCAACCCAGATCTGTGACTGGGGGTGAGTGTCTGAAAAGTTTCAGCTCTCCGTCCATCATCTACTTGTGTTTTCTTTGCTATATATTGTAACATACATGAAATATGTGGAATGTTTGGAGAACTTAAAGCATTTCTTATTGTAAGAGCCTGCTCCAAGGGCACTTTCTTGTACTCAAATTCTTATCTGACTATCTTAATAGATTACACTTTGCATCAAAAACTATGGGTGCTTGCACTTATCCGCCAAAGTTACATCAAAGTAGCTCCACTTTGATGCACAGTAGTGCAAAGCACTACTTGCTCTGAGGAAAGAGAACCTTTCCAGCATTTAACTAGCATGTGCTCTGGAAAGTAAATACCTTTGCAAGAGTTTACACCACTTTGTGTTGACTTAGCCCTGTTGCAAACCCTTGGAAATCTTAAAAATCTGCCCCGTCTCATTTAAGGCTATTTCCCAGTAGTCCATCAGGGTGAGAGAAGTCTGGCACTCAACAATAGAAACTCGAGGATATGTAATGTAAAAATAAATTGATTGTGGCATGTTTCCGCACAGCGCAAAGGTGATATCGGTGACCAAAAGACAGGTACTCTGAACCAGGATTTTGCCTTCAGTTACTTTACACATTTCCAAAATGCACTAAACCCAGTCCATTGCCTGTCAGCACCCTGAACTCAAAGAAGACTCATGCATTTCTGGGACCCCACGTTCAGGAGACCAACAGGAGCAAATCTGGGGATCTAGCCTCAGCAAAGATAGGAAACTTAAATGTCCCTCTCTTTCTAATGAATGACCCTCTTTTTACATTTTACTCTGTGCATTCTACCTCTCTGAGTATAGCCTACTCTGTCGCATGCCTGTGTGGCTTCATCTTTTTATTGCATGTCTGCTGATCGTCCACACTTCATTTCACAGATCATAATGCCATTTTTTAGAGGTATATCCCTGCAAACTATCAATACCTAATCTACCCTATTTTATCTGACCAGCACTTCAATTATTTGCATGAACGCACTTGTACCCCAATAATAATCCCCCAAATCCTGTTGATTTAAAACTTAAGGAAGAAAGTAGAGTAAATTAATGGAATAAATTCCTTCTCAGCACAAGACTAATCCCCATAGCCAACAAGAACATGTTATCACTGGATTAACTACTAACTTTGGGTTCCGAAGTAGTGTATTACTTGCCATAAGCCTAAATTGGCACATTGGTAATTTTTGGTGGCGTACTCCCTGATGAGTGACTTGAGACTGCGGATAGTATACCTGGAAGACTTTGATTGGAGAATTAGGATTGTGTTATGGGTTGGGAGTCCCATTGATGAATACGGATATTGGAAGGCACTATCAAATTCTGTGTACTCGTAAAAACTGGATGTTTATAATAGAGCCATCAGTTGTGATGAAGTCATTGGTTTACCTATCTTAGACAAAACACGTCTTGGCTACATATCGCATTTGATGTACCGGATGCATATGAAGATTGAAAATAAACAGAAGAGCATATCTACATCAACTGATTGTGGAAAACTGTGATTTGAACACTGGTGCTTGGGATTATTTTGTGTGAAACCAACAATAACAAGTTACCACAGAATTAACCACTAACTTTGGGTTCTGAAGTAGTGTATTACTCGCCATAAGCCTTCAATAACTGCTAGAGGCAGTAAGCACTATCAACATGCAATTACAGCACAATACATTATGCCACGTGATGGGAGCAACTTATTCCATAAAATAGCTTCTGCTCACTACTTTGAGAACCTGGATGCTAAAAGATGCTACTGCATGGTATTTTGCTCTAATAGAATAAGAGTGGATATGTTTTGCCCAAATCTGCTTTTCTGGGTGTGGGAGACAATACCTGAATTTCCCTTCCAGTAATTCTTGCCAGAATAATTGCATGAGGTTGTAGCAGTCAAGATTCATTCTCCTCTTTTTTTTTTAATGGGGAGAGCGTACAGTGCTCCCCACTCCTGAAAAGATCCTTCCCCATTTCCACACCACTCCACCTCACCCCCCAACCCCGGCTCAGAGCTGGTGGTAAATGTATGCATTAAAACCCCAATGGAACTGGGAATGCTCTGTGGTTTTATGACCGCAAAATTGGTCCAGTTCAGTAATTCTCCATTTCATGTTGTTTTATTTGTAATTATGTGGAAATGATGCACAATTACCATACAGTAACCATTCAATTACATGTGATTTTACCATTACCGTAGTAATGTGCAACTTGTAATCAGGCCCAAGATGGCGAATTAGGCTGCTGTTCAGATAGTGCCTAGATACCCTCTTCTGACTCGCGTCATTTGCTTACTTTGGAATATCTCACCCTATCACACAGCACAGAGGGATGAAGGTTCATAGGAGTCGGAGGAAAATTATGCAATAGACATAAATATTTGCATAAACATCTGCAGTTCCTTGACGGGCTTCATTCCTATGCCTTCTAAAGTTGTCTGTGTCGTGAATTCTGATGGACACATTCTTATAAAAGAGAAAGCTGTCACAACAACTATTGCTTTTCTGTGGGATTCGGGCATCTTCTGTCCCTCTGTTTTCTTCAGGTACCCCAGCCTGGCTGGAAATATGGGAGGTTCTGGTATACCTCCATACCAGAAACTGAAACTTTGCACCATGACTTGGAACGTGAGCACCGAAAGGAAGCCCATGACTCATCCTCTGGTCTGAAAAGGGCTTTGTGCATCTAATGTATTTCAAAAGACAGAGTACCTATCTCCCTGAAACCAGCCTTTTCCAAGCAAATGTGGCGCCCAGGACAGATTGAAATACGTACTCTGTGCCAAAATTGCAATATGTTTTTGGCAAATTTCTGCTAAGGAATGGAGTACAAATGACTTGCAGTTAATTTTGCCAACTTACAGACATCCACTTTTGCTTCATAGGTGCTTTAGGTGGCTGCTACTGGCTCTCACTGTAGGTCTTGCAGGTAACCATCTAAGCACCCTAATCAAGGGGGCTTGATGAAGCTAAGCATGTGTGGGGAATCCAATGAGACTCATGCAGGCACCCATCTGTGCTCTTGCTCACAATAGACTAAGGGCCATATGTACGACAACTTCATTTTGCGAGCTCCTAATAGCGCCTTTTTGGGGCTCGCAATTAAAAAAGACGCAAAGTGCAGTGTACTAATGTGTCTCACACATTTAGTGATTCCTAATGGGGTTGCAATTGACCTACCTCATCAATATTCATGAGGTAGGTTGCAATTTGCAACCCATTTGGAACCGCTAAAAACTCAGGGATGTTGGCCTGCTTGGGACAGTGGACCACCATATCTGTGACTGTGCTTCTTTTGAATAAAGCTGGGAGAAACCAGCGATGCAACACTTTTCAGTGTGACCTACTTGCGACACTTTGGATGTGCCGTATTTACTTTACAGCGCTCAATCGCGCAAGGATTTACAGATACGTCAGGAATCCTAACGTACCTGTAGGTGTAAAACTGATGCATTGTTGGGGTATGCCTGAAAACATTGTAACTCCTGCAATGTGTCAAATCACATTGGGCAAGGCCCACGTGAAAGGACCTTTCGTCAGTCTTCTGCCTGCTGTGAGGCAGGCGGAAGGGTTTTATGCAGTGGCATCCTAGAAGTGGCACAGTAAAATATGTTAGATTTAACTGCTCACCTTTTACGAGGCTTTCTTGTGGGGGAACACCCACCCTGCATGCATTATACCTGACACAGGTATAATGTGGTATATGAAAGATAACAACCTAGGCAATTTAAAATGACTTGCCTGTGCAGTGACAAGGGAGAGAGGTAACACTAAACAATTCAGGTTCTGCTTTTTATTAACATAATTACATAGAAAGTATATATTGCATTAAAAGATTTGTATCCAAACATTATTCAGACGAAATCGCATCAATGTTCTAAAACAATATCACAAACATATAAAAGAAATATAAACAGTGGTACAAAAATATATTCGCGTTTTGGCGACCAGCGCCTTCTTCAGGAATAGCCACGTATTACTAATTGAGTGGATTCTAATGGATCCGGTAGCGAGGGTACGACTTTTTATTTGATAGAATATAATAAAATATATTTATATGATAATTTAGTCGTTCATATTCTGGATATGGCGGATTCTCCCTCAATTATTAAAGAAGCTCAGCAATAGAAGATCTTCAAACGGTATTGAAGCCTTTCTGTATATGTGAGTCACCAGAAGAAAACCGATAAAACACGAAGCTAATTTTATTGGAAACACAAAAAAAGGATGGCTTGTTCCAGGGAAGATGTGGAGACAAGTTTCTTGTTTCTGATTTACTTGAGCCGTGCCCAAAACTGGGATGGCCTCCTGGTACATGGATAATTCAGGCGCCACGATGGTATGATGTTGCTCGACCGGGAATAACCAGGGGCAAGCGACGTCCTACGTGATGGTCGAAAAATGATAACGGGTATAATGTGGCGCAGGGTTTTAAAAAGGCGTTACAAATGACGGGGTAACCCAAAAAGTCAGCAGGACCTGGTTGCAATACGGAAATACAAGAGTGGTCCGTAACCAATACTTTGAAAGATAAATTAATTATAAAGAAGAGTCTGTATTGTGTGTGGACTACAATACTGATAGTTAATATCATACCAGGTGTAGCGAACATATGCACTCAATTCACAATTTAAGGAGTACACATATTCAAAGTGACCACATTAGAAAAGCGCCAAGGCGTTTCTGCCATTGCTTATACGTAATTTATTTACACATTTTAAGAACATCAAAGGTTGCAAAGAAAAGGGGAAGGTAAGAAAAGTGGTGGTAAATAGGAAAAGTATGAGTCAAAGAAGGATACAAAACAATATCAATCAGCATTTTTAAAAAACTGGTACTACAATCCAGTCAGACAAGACCTGTCCAATACACACTTCTTAATTTACATGTAATTTGTAAATTTAAACATCCTGCATACAATGCATTATCATGGAATATACTGGGGAATGGTGGTACAGGTCTTTAAGGTGGGAAGGCGTCGACGTTTCGACTCGACTGGTGCTAAGAGGGTGGATTACGACCTCAGCGGTGAGTCTTCTTCAGGACAGAGAAAGGGCCAACCTAGTCCTATTGCCAGAGTGGCTACACAAGAGGATTCCAAGAAGATGCAGCTGGGGGCTCCAAGTCGCATCATATGCTGCTGTTGGGGTTAAGTGCGGTTTCCAATGTCAACATCACCAAGGTCAATACCTATAGGTGGAAATTGAAGGACGGAGCACATAATATCCCAGCAGTAATGCTACTTACCCTCTCTACCACTCTAGACAACTGACGTACCTCTTTACTAGTAACTATAGGCCCCCAAATAGGAAATACTCCCTTTACTATGTCAATGAAATGCTGTTCAGGAGTATCAGACGGATCTATATCACTAGTATCTATCTCTGTTCTATTTCTTAATGGTGGTGGCAGCTTTGTTTATCAAACGATGATCCTTGTGATAATTGGAGGGGGCTATATAGATTGGGGGGGCACAGAAAAGACAGATAACAACGGCCGGCCCAACCACGGGGAAGCCAAGTATAAGCATTCTCTCCACAGGCAAAATACACATTAGGGGGTCAATAACAGTGGGCTACTAAAAGTTCATAAATGATAGGTATAATTGCATCGACTGTCTCCTACCGTGATGTACCCTGCTCCCTGAACACAGAATGCAGAAGTACTATTTAGTATGGGTACTGGGATAGCCCTATCGTCTAACATTTCTTTCCTTGAATTGTTGAAAATACTGGGTAAAATTGAACTCAATTCATTTTTTAACAAGGTGACATTTTCATATTCAGTATACAGATTCATAAATGCCCTTGGACCTAAGGATCCCTCCTCATCATTTCCTTTCGGGTCGAATCCTTGGTGTACTTCTATATAGGCCAGAATCATTTCATAGTCTTTTTATGAATATCTTTGAGTGTCTACTGTGTAATACATATACATCATGGAAAATAGTTTGAACCAAGCTTCGCACTTCCTAAATAAGACAAAGTCATGGATATAAATAAATCATGCTTGGGCATAACAGAGGGCAGACTTCCACAAACCCAGCAATTGGTAGTATTAGTTACACTGTGTGTTTGATGAAGCATTTCAACAAATACATTTTTCGTATAGGTCTGACGATGTCTTTCCTTATGTGGGGCTAAAGTATAGAATACATGTTCCGGAGGCGAAGTGGTGGTACCTAAGACAACATGCATAGGGTGGCGAATTTCCAGATATAAAAACACACTCATTAATACTAGGCACAAGGTCGCTACAGTGACCACAAATGCAATTTTAACTTGTAGTGTCCAACTAGAAAAGACAGGCATATCAGCAGGAAAATAATGTGATACAAAAGGATGTTCCTCTTGTGGAACAAAAGGAGCAAAGGGGTATAAACTAGCTAAAAGTCCAAAAATAAACTCTAGCAATGCAGCCCAACCTGCCAGAGGGTGCGTCTTTCCTTTTTCCGTCTAGAGCCTCACAGGCAGGCTCCTATCGTTCATCCCCTATAAATCCAGTATGGTTGTACACAACCCTTGAAGAAAACACCACCTGGGCCCCTTTAAGCAAGGAATTCAGTCTTTCTTTCTGAACAGAGCAAACCAATGTTCACGGCTCTCAGCGCGCTCAGTCCAGTGTCTCGCTCAGTACCCCAGAAGCGTATATCACAAACCCTGTTACTCAAGTCTCTCCCTAACTCCTATCATCTTCACCTGGGGTACCTTGTTGTTTTCTGGGCCGCAGGTTGTATCGAACATGGCCAGGTGTTTCCTGATCAGGGAACAAAACAGAGGATGATTTATCCGTTACAACAGGAATATTGTGAGCCCTTTGATGAACTGTAGGGGTAACAGGATCTGGGGTAATCACTTGTGCAAATGACAAAACCCCGGTTGAGCCCTGTGCTCCTTCTCCTTCCCCTTCTCCAATTTCCACAGCTTCAGAAAAAGGGGACAACTCGAGGGGCTCGTTCACTCTCCTGGGTCAAGATTCCTTCCTGGTTCCGCTGATCATAAGGAAGTGGGAGGTGCAGCTTCTTAATGCAGGAGTCATATATCCAATGTCTCTTTCCGCTCACTTTTACCGCCGTCCGCGTGGCCAACAGAATCTGAAGAGGTTCGGACCACCGAGGGTCCAGGCTAGATTTCCGCTAATAATTATGAACCAGCACCCAGTGCCCTGGCTCCAAGCGATGTCCCGGACCCTCCGGCAGGGGTTGCAGAACTGCAGAAACCTGTTGGTGAATGGAACGAAGATCTTTAGTCACAGCATACAGATAATCTGTCAACATCGGATATTCAATATCTCGGAATGTTCTAGGTCTCGGGACTCCCCATACATTGGCTGGCCGCCCAAAAATCACCTCATACGGCGTCAAACCAGAATGGGAATGCGGGGTAACTCGTATTGACATTAATGCTAGTGGAAGTGCATCTGGCCACTTTAACCCTGTACTTTCTTGAATCTTGGCTAGTTTAAATTTTCAGTATTCCATTCTACTTCTCAACCAACCCGGCAGGCTGGGGGTGTTGAGCCGCATGGAATTTCTGCTTAATCTGTAATCCATTACAAACATGTCTGATATGATCTGCATTAAAATGTTTCCCGTTATCACTTTTGATCACCCGAGGCTATCCATAGCGTGGGAAGTACTCTTTTATTAGGGCCTTTGAGGTTGCTAGCGCAGTGCTTTCCTTGGTCGGGTATGCCTCCACCCATTTACTGAAAGCGCACACCACGACCAGGACATACTTCAAATTATTCACACGCTCCAGTTGGATATAATCCATTTGGAGCACTTCAAATGGCAGTGAGCGTGGTGCAAAATTTCCATTCAAAACAGGTTCCGTACCTCCAGGATTATTCTACTAACCCCTTGCAGTGTCCCGGTCCGTCCCCGGTCCGCCACGGCTTTTGGGTGCCGATTGAGCGGAGGGACGCGACTCCTCCCCCAGCTAGCATTCTGATAGATAAGGCACACCTGATTCCGCCGCGCTTGGTGAGAGCAGCGCGAGCAAGGCGCTGGGCGGTGTGTGAGAGAGTAACGTGCATATTTTAAAACTGTTTTTGGATCATTTTATCGCTGCTAAAGCGTTCTACTAATTTTTAAACTTATTGCTGGTGGGATTAGGGGGATGCAGACATCGATGGGCTGATTCTACTAACCCCTTGCAGTGTCTCGGTCCGTCCCCGGTCCGCCACGGCTTTTGGGTGCCGATTGAGCGGAGGGACGCGACTCCTCCCCCAGCTAGCATTCTGATAGATAAGGCACACCTGATTCCGCCGCGCTTGGTGAGAGCAGCGTGAGCAAGGCGCTGGGCGGTGTGTGAGAGAGTAACGTGCATATTTTAAAACTGTTTTTGGATCATTTTATCGCTGCTAAAGCGTTCTACTAATTTTTAAACTTATTGCTGGTGGGATTAGGGGGATGCAGACATCGATGGGCTGATTCTACTAACCCCTTGCAGTGTCCCGGTCCGTCCCCGGTTCGCCACGGCTTTTGGGTGCCGATTGAGCGGAGGGACGCGACTCCTCCCCCAGCTAGCATTCTGATAGATAAGGCACACCTGATTCCGCCGCGCTTGGTGAGAGCAGCGCGAGCAAGGCGCTGGGCGGTGTGTGAGAGAGTAACGTGCATATTTTAAAACTGTTTTTGGATCATTTTATCGCTGCTAAAGCGTTCTACTAATTTTTAAACTTATTGCTGGTGGGATTAGGGGGATGCAGACATCGATGGGCTGATTCTACTAACCCCTTGCAGTGTCCCGGTCCGTCCCCGGTCCGCCACGGCTTTTGGGTGCCGATTGAGCGGAGGGACGCGACTCCTCCCCCAGCTAGCATCACTTCCGGGCCAGACCCCTACTAGAGGCGATGTGCATCCGGCCGCGCAGCGGACGAGCGCAGCGGGCGCGACGATGGCGCGCCGAAGTCGCGCCTAAGTCCAGCCCGTCTGCGCCCGTCCGCGGCCGGACTGCGGCCAAGGCCAAGCATGCTGCCCCAGCGGGATTGGAACCCGACAGGACTGTCTGGTCGAGGCAAGATCTATTGGCCATTAATCGAAGGAGGCTTTGCAAAACACACTCCCTTATGGAAGCCACGCTCCCACTTACTTGTTCAGAATGCGGGATTGCGTGGATCAAGGCCGACTCTCCTCCTAGGCTAACCCCAGGGGCTGCTTCAGCCCAAGTAACTAGAGGTCTCAGAGCGGGACTTGTGAACTGTAGATCATTGCCTCAACACAGCACGGACATTTGGCTGCTCTTGGAGAGCCAGGACTGGGATGTATTGTTTTTAACTGAAACTTGGCTAAATGAGCAGAATGTGACAGCCATTAGCATAGCTGTGCCGGCGGGTTTTTCCATGTGCACCTCGAATCGCGAGGATGGCAGACGCGGAGGTGGGGTGGCAGTAATTTTTAAAGACTGCTTCTCCATATCGTCCGCAGTATCAGTTGCAATCCCTGGTATGGAATGCTTATACTTTTGTCTTCTCCTAAACCCCCAACTAGCCATTGCTGGGATGGTGGTTTATCGCCCCCCGGACTGTGCTGAGAGTAGTACAGCTCGTCTTATAGACGCGATTACACTGAACGCGCTGAAGCACGAGCACTTCCTGGTTGTGGGTGATTTTAATGTCCACATTGATAGGGATGGCAATACAGCGGCAGAGCACCTGATGGCAGCATTGAGTGCTGTAAACCTGATGCTCCATAATAAAGGTCCCACACATAGATCTGGACACACGCTGGATTTAATCTTCTCCACATTAGAAAGCATAGTAGTGGATGATGCACTCCCAGTAGTATGGTCAGATCACTGGCTTATACCATTCACACTAGTATTAAATAGTGTAGAATCTAAAAAAAAAAGCAAGCACTCTTATATGAAGAGGCAATGGAAAAATCTTACTCCAGCCATCATGAACCCAATTCTGTCCCATGATCCGCCCAAGCGTACCATGAATGCCAGCGTGGATGCCCAGGCATTACATTACTGGATTAGCAACATGGTAGAGACGGTAGCACCAGCAAAAAGGGTGACAGCGCAGAGAACCTCTCATCACGGCTCCATGGTTCTCTGATGATTTAAGAGCGGGAAAAAGAGCCTGTAAGAAACTCGAAAGACAATGGAGATTAAACTACTGCCCTCTAGCAAAAATACAATTTAAAGAGGCCACCAAGCTGTTTCACAAGCATATCAGGAAAGAAAAAAAGAGTTACTATGCCTACGTTATTCAACAGGCAGATAACCCCAGTAAAGAAGTGTTTAAACTGGTTGAATCCTTTCTGAAGCCCCACTGTATTGAAAGGGATATCCCCCATCCATAGCACTCTGTGATAAGATCTCTATCTACTTTGACAATAAAATACAGATGGTCTATGACTCCTTTGGCCCGCATAAACCTACGGCCAAGGAGGATAGAGAGAATGGGGGCCGGCCCCCAGCCTCCTTGAGGAAATTTCAACCTATCCCGCTAGATGAGGCAAGCCAAAAGATAACCCTGTGTAAGTCTGGCTCCCCAGAGGACCCTTGTCCGCCTAAATTGTGGGCACCTCTAGCGGACGCTACTGCACCTATGCTTCAACATATCTGGAATATTTCCATAGACACTGGGGAATTTCCGGAGAGTTGGAAGCATGCGACGCTTCTTCCACTGAAAAAGAAGCCAAACGGGGATGCGGAGGATTTAACTAACCTCCGTCCTATCTCTCTGCTGGCAGCTCCCGGGAAAATGCTGGAAAAACTAATTCATCGCCAGCTGAATGCTCATGTTGAATCTAATAACATCCTGCATGAGACTCAGTCCGGGTTTAGACCCGGCTTCAGCACGGAGACGGCGTTGATTGAGGTGGCTGATTCTCTGAGGTGGTCGTTAGATTCAGGGGACTCAGTTCTGCTGATGCTCCTGGATCTCTCGGCCGCGTTTGATACGGTGGACCATGCTAGGATGATCCAACGTTTGGCAGACATTGGCCTACAAGATCAGGCACTCGGTTGGATGCAGTCCTACCTGTCAAACCGAACGCAGAGGGTCACTCTAGGCACTTGTGACTCAAAGCGTAAGCCACTGCGATGCGGGGTCCCGCAAGGATCTGCCCTTAGCCCCCTTTTGTTTAACGTTTATCTTGCCCCTCTTTTCTCCCTCATTGCCAACTGGGGAGTCACCGCAATATCTTATGCTGATGACACCCAGTTGGTTTTTCCCTATTCTGAGGTGACAGAGGCAGCATTTGCAAACTTTAAGGGATGCCTTCAGGATGTGGCCTCCTGGATGAATACGAATAAGCTGAAACTGAATCCGGGAAAAACGGAAGTGATCTTCTTCGGTAAAGGCAATCACCCTCCAGCTGAGCTCTGGTGGCCAACTGAGATGGGTACTCCACCTTCCCCTTCCCAGTGGGCTAAAAATCTGGGAGTTAAGTGGGATGAAAATCTCTCCTTTGCGCCCCAGATCCATCAGGTCACAGGCTGCTGCCTGAGCAAAATGAGGAATCTCCGCCCAGTCCTGAAGCTTTTGCCCGAGTCTTGCCGGAAAACCGTGATCCATGCTACCATCACTTCGAGATTGGACTATGCTAATGGCCTGTATAGCGGCCTCCCGAAATACTTGGTTCAAAGGCTGCAGACGGTGCAAAACGCGGCAGCCAGGTTGCTTAAACATATTTCTTTTAAAGAGCACATTACCCCCATCTTCGGGCCTTACACTGGCTCCCGATTGCCAGTAGAATAAAATTTAAAACTCTTACTCTGGCCTATAGGTCCCTCTACGGCACCTGTCCTAATTATTTGAGAGCCCGTCTGCCTAGATATACACAGTCCCGCTCCCTTCGCTCAAATGATCAGGTGCTACTGAGTGTGCCGCGAGTCAAAAGGGCCAGATTGGGTGGCCGGACCTTTTCAGCCAACGTGACCCGTCTCTGGAATTCCCTACCTCCTGAGCTGCGAAAAGCCCAATCAGAAACAAGTTTCAGGAGACAGCTTAAGTCGTGGCTGTTCTCGGAGCATCTATAAGTTGCAGACTCCCAGCTAGCTTTCTTCCCGAGCCCTCACAGCGCCGGGACGCCTCCTAGTTGAGGCAGCTGTTCGCGCTTTATAAATACTAGTATTATTATTATTATTATAAGCAGACCATGCAATACTGTACCATATGAGCAGCCGTTTTTTGAATATTTGGATTGTTCCATACAGGGTCTAACATTGCACAAATAACCTTTGCTCCAATATGTGCTGGACCGTGAGCCATGGTTACTACAGCATTCACTAATGCATTAGGCAACAACCATCTTGGTTTGTCAGTCAAATCGATCCAACAATTATTTGTGTCTAACTTTCCCACGTACTTTTTCCAGTGAGCCAATTCAGCAGGGGTGGCCTCTTTCTGTAGTTCCCGAACACTTTCCATCGTGTTGTCAAACATTTGTCTCTGCCACCCACCTAGCAGAAGTAGCTACAAACATTGGGGTCATTTTAGATTTAGCAGTCTTTTTAGCTATATGGTCAGCCAAAGCATTACCATTGCCTACTGCATCCACCACTGTCTTGTGGGCACTGCATTTTACATCAGCCACCACTTCTTGTAATGTCAATGATGTCATTAATCGTAAAATCAAAGGACCATGTTGTATTCGTTGACCGTGAGAAGTAAGAAAACCCCTCTTTGCCCACAGTCAGCCGAAACTATGGGCAATGCCACTAACTCAGCGGCCTCTGCTGATAGGGTACTCGAGAAGCCCCAACGACAGTACGTAAGGTAGTGATCGCATATGCAGCAGTTGTCGTGCCATCTGATCATTTGAAACATGAGCCATCCACATACAATTCCCCTTGAGGGTCAGATCGAGGAATGTCTGTGAGGTCTACCCATCCCTTTGTCTCTTCCTCCATCCGAAATATACAATCATGTACATCATTATTCTTTTCGTCCGAAGAGAGGGGTAGTAACGTGACAGGGTCCAGAGTGGCACATCGTTTGATCGTAATATGGGGAGCTAACAAAGTCAATTCTTAACCTGTAAGACGTGCACTTGTAAGGTGCTGAGTCTTTGTTTTGTTCAATAATGTATCCACAGCGTGCAGTACCATCACTCTGAGGTCAGTATTCAAAACTAGCCCTTCCGACTGTCGAATGGCCACCGCAACCGTAGCAGTGGCTTTCAAACAACTAGGGAGTGCTCTGGCGACGTTATCCAACACCGCCGAGAAATAAGCACAAGGTCTCTGCTTACCACCAAAGCCTTGTGTTAATACAGAAAACGAGCAACCGTCCACCTTGTGAACGTAAAGTGCGAAATGTTTTCGGTAGTCAGGGGTGCCAAGAACAGGTGCAGAGCAAAGCGCAGATTTCAAAGCACCAAAAGCATTTTGACAATCATCAGTCCAGGGTAAAGGTTAATGCACATCTTTAGTGGTCAGATACAAGAGGGGTTTAGTGAGAAGAGAAAAATTAGGAATCCATTGGCGACAGTAAGAAGTTATGCCAAGAAATGCATGAACATTACGTTGAGTACGGGGTACAGACATATTAGAAATGGTAGTAACATGCTCAGGGGTTAGTCTCCTCCCCTCTTTCGACAGAAGATGACCAAGGTAGGTCACCTCCTGTTGACAATATTGAAATTTGGAAAGAGAGATTTTATTACCACTAGTCGCCAAATGAGACCGCAATATAACAGTGGCTTCCATCCATCCTTCCTCCGTTTCAGAAGCCACTAACAAATCAACATATTGCAAAATGACATTACCAGGGGGCAAAATTAAATCATCCAATAATGTTTTTAAAGCCTGACTATAAATACTAATGCTCTCTGTGTACCCCTGGGGAGAACGACAAAATCTAAAGCTGCAACCAGATAATGAGAAGCCGAAAATATGACGGCTATCGGGGTAGATTGGCATGCTAAATAAAGCATTTTTAAGTCGATCACAGAAAAATATTTCGCTGTGGGGGGAATCATAGTGAGAATAGTAGTGATGTCAGAAACTACAGAATATTGGGGCACTACTATCTTATTAATTTTGCGCAAGTCAATTACAAAACGATAAGTATCAGCATGGTTAGGATCACTTCCTACAGGGGCCTTCTTCAGAATCTGTAAAATGGGACTGTTACACACATTGGCAGCCGTCTCTTCCACCACACCTTTCTTAATTAGATCTTGTATGATGGAGAGCAAAGCCTTTTCTCCAGCCGGAGAAATATTATATTGAGGTATACGAGGCAATCGAACATTTTGCTTTAAAGTAATAGAAACAGGCGGAATCTTTAATAATCTAACATCTGTGTCACCAGTGGATCACAGTGTCACTGGGATAGTGGCAAACTCAGGAGGGAGTGGTTCGTTTTTAGCAAAACACTGCAAAGTATGCGTACCTGGTTACTGAATAGTCAAATTAACACCATCGGGAGAACAATGGATTTTTGCATGGAATTTCTTCAGTAAATCTAAGATTCTCACCACAATGTGAGGTTAACAGAAATGGGGAGTCTACTGTAACTGGACCAATTGTAAACAGAATAGGTTTAGAGATGGGGCTTACTACTGGTATTCCGGAAAATCCCACTGCAACATTATTTTTCCCGTACAGAGCAGCCCCTGGGACCAGTGAATAAGAAATAGAACTATTCATCGTGCCCATATCAACTAGAAAATTCTCAGCTGTCCCCATCAACTGCCCTTTCACATAAGGACCCTGCTGATCAACAGGTACTGACACCTGGCTCCCACTCTGTCCTTTGCTGTCCTATGTGTAAGCATACCCTTCAGTCCGGTCCATTGTACAATCCTCATTATACTACTACTTACCTCTCTGGTTATCAAAGCAATTTTTTTCTGATGCACCATGTGCTACCTCCTCTCTACGCATATCACTTTGATCCACTCCTCCTCGACCTCTTCCTCTCATTGCCCCATTCTGTACCAGCAACAGTGGACACTGAGATCGCCAATGTCCTTCCTCCTCACAGTAAGCTCACTGGTTAATGCTCAGCGCAACAGCCCGTCCTTCACCTCATCCTGTTCCCACCCCCCGCAGGACAAATGCTCTACCACCTCTTTGTCCACCATGTCCCGGGATAACTTGCTGTAACAATACTCCAGTTTTAAGATCCTTTGCTTTTTTTCTCTGTCTTATCCTTACTCTCATTCTCCCTGTGTTCGTAATACTGAGCCATACTCAATATAACCAAAGGTGTAGAAGGGGTCCAAGTACTCTCAGCGGCTTGCAGCCCGGGGGATATTTCGGGTAACAAATTTGTCACGAAACGATTAACAAATAATCTTGTACCACCTTCCACGGATAAGTCTTGCCCACTAAAATCAATAAATACTCCCTCAAATCTAGTGAAGAAATCTGAAACATTATCGTCTTTCTTCTGTTTACATGCTGTCAATTTGTTCCAATCCACCCTACGGGGTCGAATCAAGGAATGCATATAGGTAATAATCCAACCTGGCAAAGCTAAGAGTTTGGGTGCTGGTTTATTACCAGGTTTTTGATCCTTGTCCCAGGCTTTAAACTGATCCCAAGTCCCGCCCAACTCTGCGAGATTATCCTGATCATGCACCTGGCGGCACACATCAACAGGAACTAGTAAACCGAAAAACAGTTCTATATCAGCTAGGGTCATAATAGCCGATGAGGCCGCCTCTGCAAGCTCCTTATAGTAAGGTTCTTTTGGGGGTAAGGGAGTTGTGATTTCAGTGAAAGAACTTCACTCCTTTTCCAAGGGGTATAAACCCATTGTTCTTGGAACCGCGCCTGTACACCAGGTCGAGTCACTACATTCTGATTGTTCCTCAATTCCGGTATTTCAGGATGAAAAATAGGGTGGACTTCCTGCATAGGGTGCTTGCTGAGAGTCCCAATTCGGACATTTCGAGTGCAGCCGCCCTCGATAGTTCAATAAAAACTCAACTTTTCTGTACACGCCCTCTAATCCTAATTCAGATTTATGAGCCCTGCCCCGAATGTCATACATTATTTGTGGAGCGTTCCCTCCCGGAAAACACTGTTCTCATAAGGAAATCAGACGTATAGCCATGTGTTCTAGGGCATGCAGCTGCATAACAGGCTCGCAATATTGAACCGTGCTCCATATATCAGCTAAACTATAAATAGGATTGCTTATCCACTGGGATGACTGATTCGCAATTGTCTGTTTCTCTTCAAATCCTACCGCTGAACAAGTAAACAATCTTCGTGCGCCAAGATCCCCCAGAGCACGGGAGGGAGTAGGGTCAGCTAGGGTTGGAGTGGTACTCGAAGACTGGAAAGCCCAAGCGGGAGTTGGGGGGAAGACAAAACAACTGTGGACATAGAGGGGGATGGTGACTCACCGGCCATAAAGTAGCCGTTCCAAATGCTGAGGGAGACAAAACAGAGGACATTCCCAGAGGGGCGGGGGAACAGGAGACTACAGGCGCCTAAGCCATTGGAGCCCGGGCCGGGTCAAAGGGATCGCTGGATATATGCGTTGTGGAGCATAAGGGGAGGTGGACGCGTATCCAATAAATCCTCTATCTCATCTTCTCTGGCTCCCTCCTTGTTACATAGCTTTTATCTACTTGTAATCTAAACTCCCTATCTGCACAGTCAATATTATTTTCGGTTTGAGCTTTATCATAAGCTATAGCTTTCTGTGTAATGGCCTGACCCTTTTATATTTGACATAATTTCTCCTGTTTTATGCGTCTACACTTCGCTTCCTTCTGCCACATGTTCAAAGAATCGAACATTGATTGCCGACTTTGTTTGGAGAACAATCAATCCTGCAGAAAATGTATCTTTTTCTAATCAGAAGATCCGGTGAGGGGTCATTGTAGTTCCACATTGTCCTTAGTATATTTATGCCATAGAGTGTTGAACAAAATGGGTGTAAGACCATGCTTCACATACATATCATGACTCGGACTGCCCTCAGGCCGGGCAGGTTGACTCTCAGCCAAGCTTGTATCATTGGGATGGCAACAACTTCCAAAACAACTCAATTTGCTAATACACGGCATTGTAATTGTTTGACATGTATTCCTCATCCATTCAGAACAGCACCCTTTCAAACATGGCCATGTTCAAACATACACGGCACACTCAACCTTTCACTCGTTCCTAGAATCCAACATGAACAGGACAATACATACAGATTTATACCAAGAAAATATTTCGAAATGACATGTCTTTTTCCAAACCAAGGAACGGAGCCCGTCGACTCCCGTTCGTGGAGAACTATTCAATCCAGATTTCAGACCAATCAAATACCAAAATCAGGCAGTCCAAAGACTACCAAGAGATCACTGGACAGGTATTAACCACGGACTGGCCTACAGACCATCCCGAAGTCTTCCCGGTTCACCCTCAGGACTTTTCCAACTAAGCCTGCTACCTTAGCAGGAGGCGCTAGAGGGCGCACAGCGGGATGGCTGCCTGAAGGGACAGCTCTGCCGGGTAGACCATGGCCCAGCGGGATTGTACATAAACAACAGATGCCAAACAGCAGAGAAAGGGCAAGCTTGGGCATGGGAATGTGTCAGGCAGCTATGGGACGCCTCCCGTGAAATACTGACCGGATCGCGTTGCAGCGGCAGCGACACAAAATGGCGGCTACGGATGAACAGAGCGCCTGAGAGCAACATCGTCTGCGGAGTGGTGTAGCCCTGGTGACGGAAAACGAGACAAGGTTAGAGATCGTGAAGGTAAAACGCGACTGTTTAAGCAATCGGGGGCCCGCTCCTATGCATGCAGCACGGATCGATCACTACCATGATTACAGACCCAAAATGGCGGCGCCCGTTACTCCAGGTGACCTGTGAACCACTGTAAGGCAAGAGTGAATGCGCGACTCTAACTGAGCGCTAATACATCCCTTGGTGAATGCCCTCCCACAGTGTGATGATAGGCTCCACTACACATACCCCCTGGCGCTGCAGACTGCAATATTAATGTGGATATGGAGACTGAGGCAGCATGAGCATGTTGATACTTGGAGCCAAGGTGGGATTGCGATGTCTGCTCTCATGAAAATGGTTGCAGTGTGTCTTTAATGTGCGAAATAAGAAGAGAGATAAAGAGCTGCTTTCCCCAACGTGAAGACACACGTGCTAACTATGTGACCTGTATAGCGCTGTTAAGCTGAACTCCTGGCATGCTGAATGTCGAGTTGCGGCCCCTGACTTGATCAAAATCTGCGCATTATCATCTCCTGACTATTGGTGGAAATCTGGGAGACATTAACCATTTTGAAGGGTCTGACGCTGAGTGCTGGCGCATTGGTAGACCGGGACGGGCCAGCTAGTTTACATGCCACAGCCACAGTAGTGAGCCAGCGTCGCTACCTTCTGCCATATTGCAGCGGCTTTATGGAACGGATAATCTGGCACTTCCAACCACTACAAAGTGATGATACAACACTAAGAAAGACACACTTCTAATGCACAACCCCAGATGTTACTCACAGCCTGACGCTGCCATTTCCGAAGGACCAATCTTCGGGGGATGAGCGATTTGGCTTCCGTTTTCGCCAGCCTAATGCCTGGCATTGCTGATTCACAGTCACCACCTACTCGACATCAACGCAGAACTGACGGTCCCAAGGGAGGGAGCGGAGACTGGGGGGTTTCAAGTGACCTCTGCAACCTGCATACTACCCTTTCAAACTTGAAGGTGCTCACCTTTCTCGGATTTTCAACACAGGAGCACTGCCGATTGAAAAACGACTCGAGAGAGTGCCCTACGGCGATATAATGGGAAAACCTGACCAACAACAGCCAAAGCTAAATTTCGAATGCCGCCGGACAGTGCATGGACCTGCAGCGCACTCAGAAACAAACCCTGACACGGACATGGCTGAGGAGAGCAATATGGAAACTATCCTGAAGGCAATACAAACCAATCTGCAAGACATTAATGGAAAGCTCGATCACCTCACATGTCGTGTAGACAATATGGCAGCAAAATTAGACAAACAAGGTGAGCGCCTAGATGCGTCCGAAAATCGTATATCTGCGGTGGAAGATGAGGCGCATGTCACAGCTGGTAAATGTGGCGGCATGGAAAAGGTGCTGGAGGTGATCAAAGCCAAGGCGGAGGAGTTGGAGGCCAGGTCGCTTCGGAACAATGTCAGGATTGCAGGGGTCCCGGAATCCACAAACACTGGCCGCATGGAGACGTATGTGGAGGATCTTTGCCGAGAGGTGTTTGGGATGGACCAGTTATCACTGATCTTCATAATTGAAAGAACGCATCGGTCCCTGGTGCCAAGACCGCAACTAGGTGCCCCGCCCCGGCCCATTGTGGCCCATGTGCTAAATAATCGCGACCGTGACCACATACTGCGGATGGCACGAGAGAAAGGGCAAGTCAACTATCAAGGGAATCAGCTAGAATTTTACCCGGACGACATTATAGCAGTGCAACAGGCACGTAGGGAGTTCGCTAATGCCAAGACGAAGCTCAGGAACCTGAAGGTGGAATACGCTATGTAATACCCAGCGTGGCTGAAGGTAACCTGGGAGGGTAAACCAACGATCCTCCCCACTCTTAAAGCAGCCCAGGATTTTATCAAAAAAATTACGGGTAAGCGCAAGAAACAGAAGCAGGCGGACCAACAACAAGATTCCGACTAGACAGTCCATTGCCTTGAGACACACTGCTAAAAATGCTGTAGCGCTCCTGGGGGCTATAATTTACGTTGCGGCTGTAACTGCTCCGGGTAAGATCGCAATGAAAGCTGACTCAGCCAAGAATGATAAGTGACTGCTTTCCATACACTGTAGTGCGGCAGGATGTCGTAGAACTTTATTCGAACACCGAAATGGGCGGAGTATGGAGGTAGCACGCAAAGGGCGGGAACTTTGGACATACAGATTCACAGCCGCTGCGATACTATGGGATTATAGCGCACCTCCAGTTTCTACTGATGACTCAACACACTTCATAAGGTCTCTATACAGGAGGCTTAATGTTTGGCTTTATCTGGTACAAGATCAGAACTAATGCACTCAACTTAGCCCTCCAGACTGATCTGATTAATGTTTACTGCAGATAATTGGGGGGGTGTCAGAGGGTGGTGCAAGTAACAATATGCAGTGACCGGGATTGAGTTATACGCTGAGAAAGAATTTGCTAGGTATCATTAGATTTACATAAGGATTGATTAGCGTTAACATCTTCTATTGCTTGAAAGTCACTAATAGTACCATTCTACTGTGCTCTTGTTTTGTTTTGGTGATACAGCCCTTCTGTTTACTAGTGAGCTTAATTGATCACTGAATGTCATAATTATTGAGGCCATATGGCTCTCTTATGTCACATGGGTGTTGATGATGGCTCATTTGCAACACAATGGACTGTTGAAATGTTACTACTTACGATGTTGATGTTGTTGATGGGTAACGGACCAGTTTTTTTAATGATCTCATCTCTACAAATCATTACGGTCTGCCTCATCCATTAAATTGGATGGTGTTGTCTACCCTCAGCGGACCTCTACATGGGTGTACCCCATACAGTTCACGGTATGTGTGGGTGTTAATAATGGGGTATGGCTTCGGCAGGATTGGGTTGCTGAAGTAGGTGGGGGGTGGTTGAGTTGGGGGTTTGTTCAGGTTAACGGACCAAAGCACTTAAGATGCATTGCTGAG
Source organism: Lissotriton vulgaris (assembly GCF_964263255.1). NCBI lineage: Eukaryota > Metazoa > Chordata > Amphibia > Caudata > Salamandridae > Lissotriton > Lissotriton vulgaris. Next base: position 1,295,812,544 of record NC_141695.1, on the reverse strand, counting down.
ATTCATGATGTATGCAATTCTTGCTATAGGATTTCTGCACTTGCGCATTATAGATTTACAGTAAGGGGAGACACTATCCGTTTGCACATACAGGGCCACTATCTCGACAGATGATCCCTAGGTCTGACACACAATTAGGCAGATTGCGCTTAAGCCTCATCACATGGAATATCCGGGGGTTAACGAATCCCAAGAAGATTAGACAGGTGTTTGCATGTCTGGATCGATGGCATATAGATATCGCACTATTACAAGAAACCCACATTGCCCCACACACTCATAATCACATAGGCCGCAAGTGGGCTGAGTCGACACACGTTTCCACATACTCTTCCTATTCCAGAGGGGTCATGGTCCTGGTGAGAAAAGTTACGAATTTCAAAATAGAACGCACTGTAGGGGTCAGTTAAGGGCGGTACGTCATACTCACAGGGGTTCTACGTGGGCAGCGGGTAACGCTCGTTAACGCATATGGGCCAAACATTGATGCACCTGATTTCTACGATGAGATCTGGCAGCATCCGCACGATGAGTTAGACGCCACACTGCTTTGGGGGGTTACCTAAACCTCGCTTTGCAGGACCACCTTGACCGCTCTGGTGCCACAACTGAACCACACAGAAAGGCACATACGAAAGTGCTAGATATCATGACTGAACTACATTTACACAATATCTGGAGCGCACGACATAAAGGGTCTAAAGAGGCAACACACATAAATGCGGCGTATGGCAGCTGTTCTCGCATTGATTATTGGCTAGGGTTGGACAAAACTTTACTTTGGACAACAGACATTACGCACATGCCTAAAACACTCTCCGACCATAACCCAGTGATTTTGTCCCTTGTCCCTTCAGATTCCACATTATTCCCCACCTCCGTATAGCTGCAGATTCAACGCGAAGGCGCTTACAGATTCGGTATACGCGGACACAATAGCCACAGTGATCAAAGATTACTTCCAACTAAATGAGATTTCTATGGAAGATCCAGGTATCTTATGGGAGGCTTTCAAAGCCACCTTGAGAGGAGTGTGCATCAGCACTACGGTGGGTATCTTGCGCGATATTCTAGGGCTATTGAAACGATGCGAAGATCGACTGAAATCGCTAGAGGCTCAAATCGAAAGTACACAGAATCCGTCCTTACTGGAAGAAATATGGCAGGTACTAACGGAACACCAATCCTTTGCCGCGGATGAACTTAAATATATCCACAAACGTCCTGCAGCAAGGAGGTTTGGAGAGGCTGGGCGGCCAAGTAAGATACTAGCATCGAAAATCTGCGAAGGGCGTGGTTCTCAGACGGTTTTACAGATATGGGGGTCCGATGGATCTATATCCACAGACACGGAGGTCATTTTAAAGGGGTTTGTAAAAACCTATGATGACTTATCTACATCACAACTCACGGTGCCACCAACAGATGTTTTAGGTTAGTTAGAAGATGTGGCCATTGCATGGCTTTCTGACACGCAGAGGGCCTATTTATCGCTACCGATCACAGTAGAGGAAGTTACAGAGATCATCAAAACATTGCCGAATTTGAAGGCACCAGGCCCGGACGGGTTTACATGTGAATTTTACAAAACGTACGTTTATGTGCTTGCCTCACATTTAGTCACAATGTATGGTAGTGCCTTTGACCAGAATATACTTCCGCCAACTTTGCGGGAAGCGGTAGTAGTGGCTCTTCTGAAACCTGCTAAGGACCCTGAGTTATGTGACTCGTACAGGCCTCTATCGTTAATCAATGTTGACTCTAAGATTTTCACCAAACTCCTTGCCGTCTGACTACAGCCTCTTATGACCAATCTGGTTCTTCCAGACTAATCTGGTTTCATATCATCCAGAGCTACTACACATAACACTAGGACGCTGTTCGCCCTCTCACACTATCTGATACCGGACACCAAAGCAGTAGCGGTTATGTTAGATGCGCTAAGGCGTTTGAATCTATCGAATGGTCGTACCTCCTCACGGTGTTAGGAAGGATGGGCTTCCCCCCCGATGTTTACACAGTGGGTGAAACTATTGTACACGAAACCTGTAGCTGGAGTCAGGGTGAATGGATATATATCTGAGCTGATAAGGATAGCTCCTGGGACGAGGCAGAGGTACCCGCTGTCCCCTCTGTAATTTGCCTTAGCCCTTGAACCCCTAGCTTGTAAAGTCAGGCAACAAACCACCCATCTGCCTTGCAGTTTCCATCTAGGATCTTACACATTTCGCTCTACGCGGATGATATGTTACTTTATGTCCGTGACCCCGAACACAATTTGGCGCCACTATTAAGAGAGTACATTAAATTCGGGAGACAATCTGGGCTTCAAATTAACTGGACGAAATCTTCTATCATTCCACTAACTGACACCACCATACCACATACCACAGAATTCCCCTTAGAATGGCAATCTGACCCAATTAAATACCTGGGTGTATGGTATCACAGAGATCCGGAGATTGGTATTCGTAATAACTATGGAAGAGTGTTATCCTCACCAGATGATAAAATCAACCGCTGGATACAATTACCGCTCTCCCTTGCAGATCGTATAGCTATTGTCAAAATTAACATATTGCCCAAACTACTTTATCTATTTAACAGACCAATACCCCCTCCTAGAGAAGTGTTAAAAAAATATCACCTCACTAGTGCTCAAGTTAATCTGGGCAGGTAAACAGGCGTGTGTCGAGCTACACACTCTTACACTGCCATACTCCAGAGGAGGCTTTTGTGTGCCTGATTTTCTTTTATACTACCTATGTGCCCAGGTGCAATATGCCGCTTATTGGTATCATACGATTCCATACCTGACGCACACGGCTGTAGAAGAGGGAGACGCATTACCAATACCCTTAACGGCTGTTATCAAGCATCGACGACCACTGTTGCACGCTAAGGATATTAACACCATTGACACAACAAATGCAGCGTGGGGTCGTCTAGGTCAGCTGGCCCATAAGCTACCGCTTTATGCCCCTGCACTGCCGTTACATAACCATCCCGAACTATCTGTGACCGAGGAAAAGGTGGGCATGGATTAATTGCATCAGGTTGAAATAGATACCTTTGGGGATCGATATAATGAAGGGAGGTTCAGAACACTGCAAGAACTCTCCTATATTAAAAACCAGACGTTGCTGTTTCGCTTCACTTATTATAGACTTCAGGGGGCGATCAAGAAGTTATTCCCTAACTATCCCGCCGAACCACCACGGTTGGATACCTTACAACTGACATCATCAAATACCACACACCTAATTTCCCGCCTATACACTGTGGCTCACAGTGAACTCCCATCCACCACTAACAAAGCCATGGATAGATGGACTGAGGTACTTGTTTGTTCCACTCACTGAAGTGGAGTGGCAGACCACTTGTACTTTAGTGCAAATGCTCATGCCCAATGGTAATTTACGGCTATTGCATTTTAAATACTTGCATCAAACGTATTATACACATGCGAAGCTCTTCAAATATGGTCTCCGTCCAGAAGCGAGATGCAAACGCTGTGGTTTCGAGGGAGCTGATTTTATCCACCTTGCGTGGCACTACCCGAAGATCCATGACTATTGGAGGGAGGTTACTACATTGATAAAGGCAATGGTGGGGATTGAGATTGACTGTAACATCCATACCTGTCTATTGGGGCTTTTGGTAAATGTACGAGCTGTGAAACGGTAATTTTGTGTGGTAGCACTGTTGATTGCTTAACGTAGGATTTCCCTGTGTTGGGATAGCAAAACTGCACCCAGCATTAAGCTATGGATCTGTGATATGACCTATTGTCGGGATACGTTACATACATATGAAGAACTACTACCGGCCAGATCTCGACCCAAAGACTATTGGAAGTATTTTACAGATTATCGAAAAGAACACTCTGTGGATTAATTGTATTGTTTAACTGTGTTTTTATTCCCCTTTCCGTCGGTATATAATGAGACAGTCACTTTTTATTGTACATTGATTGCACATGGATGAGGAATGCAGAAGTGTAATGGCCCGCCATGTTATTTGTAGTTGTACTGTAATTCAGATGAAATTTCAATAAAAAGATTTTTAAAAAAAGCCCGCTACCTTAGCATCGCTTCAGATATGTCCCAACGGCTACCCAGGTACAACCACGGTTTTTCCCAGAGCAGTCCGACCGGGTGCGCACCACACATGCCACACCGAGACGTCTGATCGATATCTCTTATTCACCAAACAAGTCCGTGGAGCATCTGCCTGTGCAGCCACAGAAGCGGCCCGTCAGACCCCCAAAGTTCTCCGTGGTACACCGACCACCAAATCCAATACAGTTAACTGTTTCCAAGAACACTGCTCAACTGTGCGTTCCAAAAAACACCAAAACAATTCACTCACCTGGTGCACGCAGGTACAATTGCGTATTCTCCACTGCCAACTCCTGAAGACCAACACGGTCAGCTCCTGGGTTACGCTTGTAGGACTCTGGTGAAGGGTCACTAGCTGCTGAGGCTCTCTGATCGCGAGAGCGGAGTAAGTCAGAATTTTCAGTCAGTCCACCCACATGACCAGAGTTCCCCTTTCTTTGTCCTTTCCACCCGATTACGGGCAGGACGACCCTAACACAGAGTCCCACCTGAGTCTCCAACTGAAGTACTATACAAAAATAAAACATAAAAGGCTGTACCTACCAACAGCCCAATCCCAATTACCAAAATAATCAGTCAGTTGGCAGTGAAGAAAGTTCAATCATTTATTAAGCAAATACTCTATAGAGGAACCTCTCCGATCACCACCCATCAGATGCGCAGAGAAGACTGCTGGCTTACAATCAAAACCGAACATATATACCTTCAGTTCAGCACATGAAGTCACCGTAAATGGGAAAACACCACTTGGCTCTTGAGCACCAAGGTAGGACCATATATGGCACACAAAATTGGTTCAAATCTTTACAGAAGTTATTGCGGGGTACGTCAGAAAGGTTGACTCCCTTTCGTCCTGGTGCCTGGGAGTGCGGGCAAGGCGCCTCCAGGAATGCACTTATCACACCCAAAGCCAGATGCGACCTTGCGTCCCAGGACAGAGGGAGAACAGTTTATTTTCAATGGCTCTCAGTAATTCACGAGGTGGACTGGGACTTGACAACTACAGAAGGGTAACACGTGATCACAGCTCAGGCCTAACGAAGACGGCGTCTATATGGTTCTCGGCCTACTTGATTACTATGAGCAGAAAGGAGAGAATAAACGTTTTCCTACAGACTAAATATCTAAAAGTATAAAGTGTGCATATCTAAATAGGGGGAATATATAGTGACATCATGCTAACATAATATTTGTATGCCCGATACTTCTAGTGTAGGGAAAATCTGATTTGCATACTTCACTTTATGAGTCAGAACATCTATGGGTCTCAAGGTTCTCCATTTGAGTAGTTTGAGTAATCTTAAAGTACAACATGTGCTTTCTTCTTTTCTCCAAGTACTGACTCTTTCTCTGATTGCTATGTCAGTTTGACCACAACGTTGCTGGTTTGAGTGTTTCCTGCTGAACTCTTAGAGCCTTTCAATCCTTCTTTCTCTTCCTTAAGCTGTAGATACAGTGCAGGTATGCAGTAGACATACTCAAGGACATCAGACCCTCTACCGTTTCTCTCACATTTCATATGCACAGTTCTCCCATTTGGCTTTGTTTTCCAGGTTTTTGCATTTTAAAAAGAGAGCATTTGTTTTGGCCTTTGCCGTCTAAATGCTCTTGCTCATAGTTTCATTGCTACTCACGGTCATCTTTAGCTTCTTCTCCAATACCACCACTTTCGAGCTGATCTGATCCAAATCTGCCCTAGGTACTGACAATTCCTTTGGGAAGCTTTTGTTCACATCACACATTTCTAATTTCAGATCACTTTTCCAGTCCCACTTAAATTCCTGTTGATAGGGCTTCAAGTCAGTCTTCACCATTCTTTTAATAGGCCATTTCATACTGTGCACGGTGGGTGATTCTTTGATGCAAAGGTAGTATGGGCCAGTGTCGTATGACCCGAGGTCTGTCGGACGTTCCACTAGTCTTAGCAAATAAGTCACTGTCAGTCGAGGTAATGGTTCAAAAACAAACAAAAGGACTTTTTATTGTTAAGGATTAACAGTTCCAATGTCCGGTTAAAGAGGGGTTCTCTAATTGTCACCGGTGGTACTTCATTACAGCGTTAGGCTCTTGGTTTTCAGAGTCCCAAGGAAAGGTCATCTCTGGCGGGTTGTTTGTTCAAGAAAGAACTCAAAGAGAAAAAAAAAACAAGGTCAGGCATCGGGGTATCCTATTAGCAATGTGGGACAGGGTAGACAGGCCGTGAGGGAAGGATAACACCGCATCTAAGTAGAGTGTGAAATTCCCCGAAGACAAGGAAGCAGTGACCGCCCGCCGGCCTACCCGTTCCCTCCCTGTGGCTTTACAAACCCCAGGAGGCGCCCACGTAACTGTTCCAGCCACCCTCCTCCGTTGGGGTGGCGGGAGATGGCACAGAGTCGGACTTCACCAACGCTCTCTTTCTTCTACAACTACAGAAGGGTAACACGTGATCACAGCTCAGGCCTAACGAAGACGGCGTCTATATGGTTCTCGGCCTACTTGATTACTATGAGCAGAAAGGAGAGAATAAACGTTTTCCTACAGACTAAATATCTAAAAGTATAAAGTGTGCATATCTAAATAGGGGGAATATATAGTGACATCATGCTAACATAATATTTGTATGCCCGATACTTCTAGTGTAGGGAAAATCTGATTTGCATACTTCACTTTATGAGTCAGAACATCTATGGGCCTCAAGGTTCTCCATTTGAGTAGTTTGAGTAATCTTAAAGTACAACATGTGCTTTCTTCTTTTCTCCAAGTACTGACTCTTTCTCTGATTGCTATGTCAGTTTGACCACAACGTTGCTGGTTTGAGTGTTTCCTCCTGAACTCTTAGAGCCTTTCAATCCTTCTATCTCTTCCTTAAGCTGTAGATACAGTGCAGGTATGCAGTAGACATACTCAAGGACATCAGACCCTCTACCGTTTCTCTCACATTTCATATGCACAGTTCTCCCATTTGGCTTTGTTTTCCAGGTTTTTGCGTTTTAAAAAAGAGAGCATTTGTTTTGGCCTTTGCCGTCTAAATGCTCTTGCTCATAGTTTCATTGCTACTCACGGTCATCTTTAGCTTCTTCTCCAATACCACCACTTTCGAGCTGATCTGATCCAAATCTGCCCTAGGTACTGACAATTCCTTTGGGAAGCTTTTGTTCACATCACACATTTCTAATTTAAGATCACTTTTCCAGTCCCACTTAAATTCCTGTTGATAGGGCTTCAAGTCAGTCTTCACCATTCTTTTAATAGGCCATTTCATACTGTGCACGGTGGGTGATTCTTTGATGCAAAGGTAGTATGGGCCAGTGTCGTATGACCCGAGGTCTGTCGGACGTTCCACTAGTCTTAGCAAATAAGTCACTGTCAGTCGAGGTAATGGTTCAAAAACAAACAAAAGGACTTTTTATTGTTAAGGATTAACAGTTCCAATGTCCGGTTAAAGAGGGGTTCTCTAATTGTCACCGGTGGTACTTCATTACAGCGTTAGGCTCTTGGTTTTCAGAGTCCCAAGGAAAGGTCATCTCTGGCGGGTTGTTTGTTCAAGAAAGAACTCAAAGAGAAAAAAAAAACAAGGTCAGGCATCGGGGTATCCTATTAGCAATGTGGGACAGGGTAGACAGGCCGTGAGGGAAGGATAACACCGCATCTAAGTAGAGTGTGAAATTCCCCGAAGACAAGGAAGCAGTGACCGCCCGCCGGCCTACCCGTTCCCTCCCTGTGGCTTTACAAACCCCAGGAGGCGCCCACGTACCTGTTCCAGCCACCCTCCTCCGTTGGGGTGGCGGGAGATGGCACGGAGTCGGACTTCACCAACGCTCTCTTTCTTCGGTGGACCTTCAGTTCCGACTCCTCCCTGGAGTTCTTTGCTGCCCCTGGGTTCGCCTGGTACTCGGGACCCTCTTTGCTCCAACTCTATTCCCGGGTCCTCTCGTCTTGAAATTCCGGTGTCTTCTCCTTCCTCTCCTCCTGATAGGTTCCGGTGGTATGACGTCAGAGTTCCTGGCTCCTCCCCCAGCTTGTTTTTGATCTGGTTAAAGGGACAGACCTCGTCCCGTACCTGCATGACCAGTACATGCGCATCAGAATGGGTTTCTGGGTCTATTATTCCCGGCTCCTCCAGACTCACACTTCCCCCAGATTTTCCCCGCTTGGGGGAAATAGAGAATCATGATAAGTCTGCATTACTCTGTTCAGACCCCTTGCGGTGACAGACTTCAAATTGGAAGGGCTGCAGGGATAAAACCACCTGAGTACTCGATCGTTACAACCTTTGTTTCTTTGCAACCAGGTCAAGGGAGCATGGTCTGTATACAGGACAAAGGGCCTACCCTCAAGTTAATATCTCAGTTTCTCTATCCCCCATTTAACCGCCAGCGGCCAGACACTCCTTTTCAATGGTAGGATAGGCTTTCTCCCGGGGAAATAGTTTGTGGCTTATATGGAGGACTGGTCTTTCTAGCCCCTCACTGTCATGTTGGGAGAGAACCACGCCAATCCCCACCCCTGAGGCGTCAGTCTGAAGTATAAATGGTTTTGGAAATCTGGGGTCTGTAACACCGGAGAGGAGGTCAAGGATGCTTTCAGGATGTTAAATTCTCCCTGTTCCTGAAGGGTAGGGGAAAGTAACCGTGAAGAGCTAACGGATTTCTTTATTTGGTCATTGAGGGGGGCTGCTTTCTCTGCAAACTGGGCAATAAATCGTCTATAGTAGCCTACTAACCCTAAGAAGGCTCGTAGATCTCTTCTAGAGGTGGGAAATACTGTTTCTTGGATTGCCCTTACCTTTTCGGTTTGTGGTTCTAGCATACCCTCTCCGAGTAAGTAGCCCAAGTATTTGACCATTTGGAATGCAAAACAGGACTTTTTAGCATTTATATGTAGGTGTGCGGAACAAAGTTCTTGGAATATAGCTGCTAGGTGTTCTAAATGTTCCTCCCATGTTCTGCTGTATACCACTATGTCATCTAAGTAAGCTGATGTATACCCCGTATGTCCTGAAAGTAGCGTATCCATCAGCCTCTGAAAAGTGGCAGGTGCCCCGTGTAGGCCAAACGGCAACACAGTAAAATGGAAGAGTCTATCAGGAGTAGAGAAAGCAGTCTTCTCCTGACCCCGAGGGTCCAAGGGGATCTGCCAGTAGCCCTTGGTGAGGTCGATGATCGAGAAATATCGAGCCTCACCAAGGCGCTTTATCAACTCGTCGACACTAGGCAGGGGATAGCCATCTTGTTTAGAGACCCGGTTCACTGCCCTAAAGTCTGTGCAAAACCAGATGCTGCCATCCGGCTTTGGGACAAGTACAATGGGTGAACACCAATTGCTGTGGGAGGGAACAATTATCCCGGTTTCCAGCATGTGTTTGATTTCTTTCTGTAAGGCCAACCGCCTGTCCTCTGGGATGCGGTAGGGTCGGTGTTTATTGGTGACGCCTTCTTGCGCAGGAATGGAATGCATGGCCAGATGGGTTTTTCCCGGTTGGTCAGAAAATATATCCTGGAAAGAACCGAGTACAGTATGGATGTCTTTATCGTGGTTAGGGGTTAACTCTCCATTGAGGATGGTGTATTCTACAGTGGATAGATGTGGTGTTAACGTAGAGACGGTATGTGGAGTTTTGGGGGGGGCTCTAACCACTTTTTTTAAAGGTTTATGTGATACATCTAAGTTTTATGAGAACTCAGCTGCAGCACATATGTGGTTTTACCGACTCCTTTTTACGGGAAAAGGTCCCTGCCATTCTTTTTGTAATTTGTGGGCGGATGATGGGAGTAATATGAAGGCCCAGTCTCCAACCTTCAATTCTCTTAGCTTTTTCCCTTTGTCATAAGTTTGTTTATGTCTTTCCTCCGCCTTCTCTGGGATGGCATGAGCTAGGGTTCTCAATTTATGAAGCCTACTTTTGGTTTGTTTGACATACTCGAGCAGGGTCTGGGCTTCTTGAGCACCGTCCGTCTCCCAACTGTCTTTGTTTAAATCAAGAAGCGTTCTGGGTTTTCTCCCAAATAGTAGTTCAAACGGGGAGGTGCCCAAGCTGCTCTGAACCTTGCTTCGGAGTACAAATAAAGCCAAGGGAAGAAGTTGGTCCCAATTCTTCCTGTTGCCTGCAAGGAGCTTTTTTAAGGTCAACTTGAAATTGCCATTATATCTTTCCACCAGACTATCAGTCTGGGGATGATATACAGATGTTTTTATGTGCCGGATCCCTAGCTGTTTACAAACTTGTTTCATCAATCGTGAAATAAAGGGGGTTCCCTGGTCGGCTATTATATCTCTTGGAAACCCCATTCGAGAGAATACCTCTATAAGTCTCTGAGCTATGGTCATGGTGTTTGGGGTGCATAGCGGCCATGCCTCAGGGTATTGGGTGGAATAATCAACAATCACGAACATGTATTGATAACCTTTACTGGATCTGGATCCTACCCTGTCGAATGGTTTGGCAATGACAGGCAAAGGTTGTAAATGGGCTCTTGGTGGTATGTAGGGATTATTTTTCTTGGATATCACGCACTCTTGACAATATTTTTTTACTTGTGCATGTATGCCTGGCCAAAAGAAACTACGTAATATAGACAGAGGTTTTTTCCTCTCCACAGTGACCAGCTAACTGGTGGGCGTGAGCAAAAAATAGGATTTGATCTCTAAAAGCTGAAGGTACCAGTAATTTTGGATCACCCTCCTCCTTGCCTATCCTGTATAACAATTCTTTTTTTTCAATAAAACAGGGATATACCCTACAGGACTGTGAAAGCGAGTTACTGGCATTCTGCCAAGCTTGACTAAGACTGCTATCATTCAGTTTGGCGGTTCTAAAATGGGGGTCTATGGCCCGGGGTTCGGAGGTCAGGAGCGTATCCTGGGGTTTCTGTTTTAATTTTCCACTCAGCAGATCAGAGAACCAGGGATTATCGATGCAGATGATGAGTGGCTCAGGGAGTTGAGGTAGAACCCCCACTTCTACCATAATGGCTAGTCCTTTTTGGTTCTGTAGGCTCATTTGTGCTAGGGGATACGTTTTTATATCGCCATGTACACTCCTAATGCATACTTGTTTGCCTGGTATTATTGAAGCAGGGGTCACAAATTCTTCGCGAATAACGGAATGTTTACACCCTGAGTCCAAGAGGGCTTTTATAGGACGGTTATTTAGTATTAAACTCACGTAATATACCGGGCCTGTTTCCTGGGAAAAGAGTATGGACTGGGGTAGATAACTAACATCCATAGGTTCTTCTTCCAACCGTTCTTTCCGTTTTCTGTAGAACTTAGCGATGTGGCCCCACTCTCCGCATTTGTAACATTGGTGGCCAGTAGAGGGAGTCGCATCAGTACATCCTGGGCGAGGTTTTTGTACTTCGTAAAAGGATTTGAACAGTTTCTTTTCATTTCTTCCTGCATGCATGGATTTTTGATTTTTCTCAGGTTCTTTTGGGGCTACCCTACTCGGGGCTCTGACATAGGTGGCCATCTCGACATCATGTTCTATAGTAAGGCTGGCATGCTGGCGTAACCACCTTTGAGTTCCATAGGGAAGTGCCTCTAGGTACTTTTCGAGAGAGATTTTCTCCATGATGGCTTCACATGTGGACTCCAACGGTTTGAGCCATCGGTCTCCGGCATCTTTAATCTTGTAATAAAGAGTTTTTGGGGTGTCTCCAGCTACTCCCCTCTCTTGCCTAAACCGGAGGTGAGGGGCTTCGTCTATACCAAGGCGATCAAGGATATATTGTTTAACATGCCCATACGTTGCAGTACCATCACGGTTAGCTATTTGGTACGCTGCCCGAGCCTCCCCTGTCGGGGGGGGGGGGGCAGATAAAAAGGCCACCGGTCTCCTGGCCAACCACTCGCCCTTGCGGCTCGTTCGAAGTAAAAAAAAAAACGATACCGGATCCTCTCCGGCAACATATTTTTGTAAGGGAATAACAGTTCCTGGTAAAGCAGGCGCCCTGCCTTGGTCTAATGTCTGTAGAAGCCGTGTTTGACCTTCCGCTTATTTAGTAGTGTTGTCAGCTTGTATCTGAATGGCGCCCGTGAACGTTGTTCGGTCCATTTCCTCCTGACTGGCACTCTTCTCCATAACCCATTCCAACTTAGCCTGGGCCTCCCGCATCTGTGCTATAACTTGCTCCATCTTGTGTCGGAGAGCAGTTACCCGCATTCTCCACCAAAATTTGTTGTATGACCCTAGGTCTGACGGACGTTCAACTAGTCTTAGCAAATAAGTCACTGTCAGTCGAAGTAATGGTTCAAAAACAAACAAAAGGACTTTTTATTGATAAGGATTAACAGTTCCAATGTCTGGTTAAAGAGGGGTTCTCTTCTTGTCACCGGTGGTACTTTGTTACAGCGTTAGGCTCTTGGTTTTCAGAGTCCCAAGGAAAGGTCTGCCATGTCCTAAGTTCTAAGTTTGCCTCAGAACATAAAAGGCTACAATGCAGTGATGTTTTTGGGAGTGGGGCATCCCCCTATGATAGAGCTGAGGCACCTCATTTATCTCCATGTGATCATGGCCCTGTGCCCACCTCAGGTGGGGTAGTTACCAGGAAGAAGCAGAATTTGTTTCCTTATATAGTTGAGATACCCGTTATTGCACTCACTGTGGACCTAGGCTGTATCAAGCAAACAGCTGTGTTTATCTCTTTTATTATGAGAATTTTGAAGAAAATGTGCTTCTCATACTAGCCCTGACCTTCTGATCCATGTCAGAATCAAGGAACCTAATGACGTAAAGAAGGTGTTGTGTTTAATGAAGATGCCTTTCGTCTTTGACATAATACTGCCCTGTTAGCCAGGTCAAATGTTCCTGTACGATATCCATAAGTGGAGTAAAAATCATTTATTGTACGATCATTTCCCGGCAGATGATATGGCACAGGGTTTGTTTTTGGTTCAGACAGACAATCCTGTCTTAAATCTTTTTTGGCTGAAATTTGAAATGATCGTCTGACATGACCTGTATTCTACAAATCAATTATTTTAAATAATGGTGACGGTAATGCAAACATCAGCGCAGACAAATGGAGCCAATTCTTATCAACGCACTTTAAAGACAATAGCATAAAGGATGACCGTTCTGAAGCCACAGATCAGCCAGATCAGCAAACTTGCGATTCCATGTTTAAAGCTCGGGAGCCCAAGATGACCAGACCTCTGTTACTCATCCACTAAAGTGCCAAAAATCCAGGGCCCGGCGAATACCGACTTGCCTTCGGAGTCCATTGGGACATCGGATGAGTTAAAAAACAGGATTTTATGTTCCATATGGAAAGCCAGGGCCGAAGAACTCCAGGGCCAAAAGTCTTCCCCAGGCCATGTTTAAATTCCACGTGGACCCCCCTGTTTCTCCATTGCTGGCTAAACAACACCGTCACTGAGACCTGGTGATGTGCTATCATTAACCCAATTTACAAAGGCGGGAAGAGAAATGACCCCAATAATTACAGAATGATAGCACTCTCAGATGTTGAGTCCAAACACTATGCCAGAATTTTATTAGAAGAGTTGCAAGCCGGGGCAGATTCAACAAAGCACCTCCCTTTTAACCAGAGCGGATTTGTGGCTAACTCCGGCACAACAACTAATTTATTCACCTTAACTGTCCTGACGGTTAAAGTGGCAACCCAACAAATCCACTTGCACTGCTGTTTTGTTGATTTTAAAGCGGCCTTTGACCGCGTACCCCAGGCCCTACTGTGGCAAAAATTAGAGTCCAGGGGAATAGCCCTGACCCTTTTACACGCAATCGTTCAACTCCATTTGGAAACATGGATCAGAATCAAGCTGGGTGAAGCCCACGTGTCCAGGAAAATCAGACCCAATTCCGGCATAAAACAAGGCTGTGTGCTGGCTCCACTCCTTTTTAACTTGTTTATAATTAGACCTATCTCCGTCATTAGATAGTGTCAACTGCCATCCCCCTCAACTAGATGGAACCCGCATCAGCAATCTGCTCTATGTCGACGACTTGGTGTTGCTAAGTCAAACAAAAGTGAGCCTACAGAGGCTTCTCGACTAACTGCTTCCCTACACTATAAGAAATTCCTTAGAACTGAACCTGTCCAAAATCAAAACAATATCTTTTGGGAATCAAAAAAGGCCACCTTGTGGGTGGTTCTTTAACAAAACAAAGCTCAAATCAACATCCTACTATAAATATTTGTTTTTTTTTTGACTGCAGATGTTCTTTTGTCAAGCAACAAGAAACCCTAAGGACCAAAGCCCGGTCACTAGAGGCCACCGCCGCGAAACTATCAAAACAGCTACTTGGCCCAAGTCTAACACCCCTGCTGAAAGTGATGAAGGTGAGAATAATTAACTCTCTGTCGTACGGGTACAAGATTACTAAGGGCACAAATAGCTCTTTATTAAACAAACTAACAACCAAAATCTTTAAACGTGCCTTTCTTCTGCCAAAATCAAGTTCACCATCACAGGTTTGACTTGAACTGGGCCTACTGGATCATCACGGCGTTGAGGCTGGCGCATTTATAAAGTTCTGCAACAGACTGCGCCATTCAAGTGAGGGCTCCCTGAAGACCAGACTTTGGCGAGAAATAGCGAAACACCAGACTAGCCAGAAGTCCCTGCAACACCTGGACCACAGCTTAAAACTTCTAGGAGTCAAAGAACTCTGGGCAACAAACCCCTCCCAGCCGGTGCTAAAGGCTGCTATCAAGAAGAGCGTCCGATTGTGGTCTTTTCATTCAGAAAGGGCAACTCTGACAAAAAGGAAACACTCCTGGGCAGTAATTTCCAATATTAATCCAGGTGTTGAGTTGCCCTACTTATCAGGCACGTTTGCACATTACTTGAAACAAAAGATTTTAGCTATAAGGATGGGCGACTGGCCATTTTTAAAGAACCTGCCCGAATGGCGTTGCTCAGGTAATATCGAATGCAGGATGTGTGGCTATCACTCCGAAGCAATGGAACATATAGTTTGTGCATAACCCGCTATACTCACAGACAGACGGCTACTACTGCGGGGCGAATAGATCAGGCTAGGAGTTCGAACATGAGTCCAGGCCATAATAGCAGCCCTAAACCCTGAAAACATCAAGTTGAACATTGGGCTTACTAAATTTGTCAATAAAGCGTCAAAGCTGCTGGAAGAAATAGTGCCACCAAATCTCCTTTACTTATGCAGGGCGGCAGCCAGGTTGCTGGATTAACAACGGAACCCTAGACTGCTAATATCAGCAGAACTGTTCCAGGTCTCCCAGGTGGACATTATCTGCCCACAATGCATCCGAAGGTTTAAAGTAATTTATTAGTTTTGCATTCTATTTTTAAACCAGCTGTTTCTTCTTTAAAAAAAAAAAAAGAATTGATCAAGTATTCAAGTTGACTAGCATCTATTTACAATGCTCTTGTGGGTTTCTATCCAGCAGTCCTTTTTATGATGATCCGGGCAAGTTTTAATTTGTAATGGTTTTAACCAAACAATAAAGAATACACACCAAAAAATATATTTTAAATATGTGAGACTTAATAAATATGGATGCATGAATTCACAGAGCAATATTATGTCATTTTAGCACTCCTTTTCCTAGTCTGCTAAAGATGTGACTGTGGGCCAGAGAGTTACCAATGTATTAATAGTGTCTGCAGGACAACTCTCTTTACAGAAATTGAGTTTAAGGTAAATTGATGATAAGTATGCTATGGTAAACCGATTTACTTATGTATGTGTTTAATTGTTTTGTATAGTGGATTATGATTAGGGCTCCCGGTTTTATGGTATTTCTTTTTTTGACATTTCCGTCTGTAGTTATCTGTATTTCTTTTTTGCTAATTTGTTCTGTGTTTATCCATTTTGATTTTGTGTTTTCTACCTAAATAAAGGTGTAAGGGGTATTTTTCCACGTTTATTTGACTGACAAATGTATACTTACATTTGAATGTCCAAAAGGTTTCAATAGTATACAGAGTAATAGAGTTATCTAAACACATTTGCATTTTAGAATAGCCAAAATAATGGTAGATCTGCACTTCATTAAGCTTAATTAGGAAATCGATTGTCTTTTTAGGTCTCAACTATTCCATTGCGCAAGGAATGAATATGTCGAGAATTATACGGTTGGATCAGGAAAGCTAAACCAGGCGGCGGATTTTGACGAGTGCATGTGTCCGTGTATGCGCTTCCATCCGCCTGCCTTGCATTCTTGCCACCAGCAGCTTCACTTCGATCCGCTCGGCCCCCTGCTGCACGCGCTTTCCATCCGCCTGCCTCGAGCGTCCAAGTCAAAGCCATCTGGTGCTTCCCCAGCGTGCTCGGCCTCACTTCTCCACTCCCCCCCGCCCCCTCCTAATTACATCCCTGCTGTTCACACTTATTTCACGGCCGCGAGGCCGTGTTTCAAAGGGAGCAGGCTTTTTGTTTCATTTTCGTAGTGCTTTCCACAAACATCAGTTTTATTACACAGTTACAGTTTCATGTGTTTTTGTAGACACAGGGAGATTAATCGGCAGCTCTTTACTTAAATGTTTTTAACAGAGGTGCCTATTAATCTCCCCATGTCTACAAAAAATATGAAGCACACGTTCTCATAAGCCTCACCTTGCATTGCCGGATTGCTTCCTCGTAATGCCTTTGCCCTTTCAATGGAAGTTGCTTAGAAACGACACGCCCGGGGCTGCAGGGGTGTGGAATGTGATCCGAGAGCTCTCAAGATGCCGCCTGTAGCAGTCCATTGCCCAGGGCAGATTCTACATTTCCGCCTTTCTTGTCCCAGACAGTGGCAGCACTACTGGTACGTAGGGCATTACACCGCACTTATCCCACTTCTAAGCACTACAGGCTACATTACTGATACAGACTTTAGTGATACAATTTTCACTGTTCTCAAATGTCCTCTGCCTTGCTAGGCTTCGAACTATTGGCCTTTAATTCCCTATATTTGAGCAGAGCGGGTTATCGGCCTCTGCCATTTCCCCCCACACAGTCACTGTTAGAACATTACTTTGAAATTACCAGACTTCCATACCACCTAGTTAGTTTAAAAAAAAAACTTCCCAAAAGGCAGTGAGACAGCTCTCTGATCTCTCTCATTTAAAGTATGTTTGTTATTTTTTGTTTTATTTCATTTGGCACATTCTGTGCAGCCGAAATACAATTTGGAAATATATTCATAGTGTGGGAAATGTGTAATACATATTGACGGGCTACTGGCAATGAACATCATAGAACTGTGAGATAGCTCGCCTGATAATGGTAGGAATTAGAGGCAGGCATGCAACACCCATTAGACTAAAAGGGATTCAGCCCCCCTGTCGTGTGTGGCAGCCCGGGCTCAGACAGACAGCTCCCGGGCACGCACACAGCCGCACCCGAGTACTTCACAGGTCATTTAAAGACCATCTGCATGTTAATGAGGCCTTGCTGTTGTTTCACCCCTTTTAAGAGCTCCTGCAGCTCCACTCTGCCTATTGATTAAAGATTCAGCCCACCCCCCGAAATATTTTCTTGGCCCTCCCCCCCCCCCCCCCGAAATCGGGCTCTAGTGGCGCCTCTGAATAGAGGGTACCACTTCCATACAGAAACGAGTCCACTGAGCAGACAAGTGCAATATGCACACTGACATGACTGTATTTATGCACTTTCTTTTACAATTTCTTAATCCTTTGAAGATATTTTTACAGATTGCCCTATCCAGAATCTGATCTCAATACTGGATGAACATTTATTGTGGTTGTCGGTATTAGTCTAGAACTCGGAATCATGTGTCGAAGAATGAGCAAACATGATTTTATAATCATGGCTACTACAAAAATGTAATTTGTGGATGTCGAATTTCCATGTATGCCTCACACACCTCATAGTCTGGTGTCTCCTACGTAGTTATCAGATTTGAGGAAAAAAAGTCAGTTTGCAGCTCAGGCTGTTTAAAAGCTACGAAAATTGCTGCACATGGCGTGCGGTGCTCTACCAGACACTTCACAAAAGTTAGCTGGCCACTGTTGGGGCGGAAAACTCCTCTTTGTGTAAAGACATGTGGCCCTACCCTGAGTCCAGCTCTCCAGAGAAGGTGTCCTGTTCAATATACTCCCCAGGACATTCTTTGCTATAGAATTGGCTGGCACCTGTTAAATCCCATTAAAGATACCTCTTAGCCAACTTGCCCTAAATTTTACAAGTGGTGCAACCTTTTTTGTTTTTTGGGGCCTGCCCCTCCTGTAATAAGAGCTTGCTGCATTCATGATCACTGAGAAGTAATGGCCTTGGAGAGCCAGTAATTTATAGTTAATGAAGTTGGGAACCCATTTCATTCTCCTGAGCAGGGCTGTTATAGCCCTCTATCTATCTATCTATCTATCTATCTATCTATCTATCTATCTATCTATCTATCTATCTATCTATCTATCTATCTATCTATCTATCTATCTATCTATCTATCTATCTATCTATCTATCTATCTATCTATCTCCCTCACGCTATCCATCTATCTATCACCCTCACGCTATCCATCTATCTATCACCCTCACGCTATCCATCTATCTATCACCCTCACGCTATCCATGTATCTATCACCCTCACTCTATCCATGTATCCATCTATCGGCCTCAGTCTAGCTATCTATCTATCTATCGCCCTCACTCTATCTATATATCGCCCTCACTCACTATCTATCTATTGCCATCAATCTATCTATTTATCTATCCCCTCACTCAGATTGCCCTCACTCTGTCTGTCTATCGCCCTCCCTCTATCTATCGCCCTCCCTCTATCTATCGCCCTCCCTCTATCTATCGCCCTCCCTCTATCTATCGCCCAACCACAGCATCACTCAGCACCACCACAACACCACTCAGGGGCACCACAACATCACTGAACGCCACAGCATCACTTGTCGCCAACACAACACCACTCGGTGCCACCACAGCATCAATCTGTGCAACCATTCAACAACACTGGTTCAAATATGTTCTCTCAATGTTTCAAGCTTTATTACAAATGTCACAAAAAGATGTTAATAGTTCACTCCTGTTCTTGGATTTTCGTCACAATAAAATACATAGAACATAATCTTCACAAAAGTTAGTTCCAAAAATTAAGCTATTGCCATTCTAAATTACAATAACTTTTACTTAAGTATTAATAAAAAAATAAAAGCCATTGTTATTGTAATATCAATACATCTATCAATACATCTATCAATCTATCTAAGTCACATAAATACAACACATACTGCATTACAAATGCTATAGGTGTCACATTTGCCAAAGTTAAAACTATTGGCATTGTAAATGACAAAGCTATTAATTTAGCTATTTTCAAAACCAACACATAAATAAAAAATGTGTCATTTACAATACCAATAGATCAAACTTTCCTAATGCGAGACCTATTGCATTGCAATCACCAACCAAGCAGCCACTTCATCAAAAAGGAGATTGGAAGAGATTTTAAGAATTTGGTGTGTCAAAGTTTAAATATCGACCTGAGCTTTTATCAGCTTCACAATATTGATTACCAATATATCGTCAAGATTTTGAAGTTAAGTGAATCTATACTTCTCTGAGCAAGCATACCTTGACCACATGTTGATAGTCAATTCTGTGCAGATCAATATTCCTAGGTATTGACTGTCTATATAATACTATTAAATATTTTACAATGCAGGAGTTGAGGACTCAACCCGACATTGGTACAATTCAAGAGCGCTGCTCCTTTGACATTCCAACTTTCCTACACTCAAAATGTGTGTGTGGCACATGGTAAATATATTCATATTTGTCTACAGAAGTGATTCCTCATTTTACAGACAAATCCCAAGAGCTTTAAAATAGTTCTTATCCTTGGCCATGTGGATAGGTGTATCTTGGAGAATTTTTCTGTAACTGCAAATCTCTGTGTATTGTAATCCCTGACTTGCAATTGTAGTTTCAGATTATTTTTTTCAAAACGTCAGTCCTTATATGGTCTCCAGGTTTGTCTTTTGGTGAAAGAAGAGAAGCATTTGTATTTACATCTGAGTATAGATACCTTTAGATATCCTTGAGTCCATTTGTTACCAGTACTTCACATATACATAGAGTTGACTTTGGTTACTTCAAGGGGAATGACTGCTCTCTCACCTAAATCAATTGGCTGTTTAGTGTATTGTTCATCCTCTTACGGAGTTCGTTCATTGCAGTGCATGAGGAACTATTATATATTTGAAAAATACATTCCATCTTTACACACTCACCTCTTTATATCAACATGCATTCTATAGAGAAAGCAGTCCTTTTTATAACTTCCTTTACAGCAGTCGGCCTTTTTGAAATGTTTTTTGTCAGAACTTGAGTTTTAGCCTGATGTTAAGATGGCTGAATTGCTTTTTATCTTTACATATCGGGACAGACTGATGCCTGAATGCCCACCTCGTCTTGCCATATGCCAGCTCCTTCTCAATCCAGCTTTCCATGTTCTTTCCATGACTGTTGCTTTTCTGCTGCTGGGTTGCTGCATACATTTTCAGCTTGCCCAGCAGCTCCTTTGATGCTGCTGCATTAATTTACCTGCTTGGGCTGTTGTTTACCAATCACAGCACCCAGTGGAAGCACAATGAAGTAGCATCAAATAGGGAAGTGGAACGTTATAAAAAATCTACTTGGCCAAGGGACCAGATGCTTCAGGAATCAACTTGTCCCATATGAAAAAATCCACTTGTTCCATCTGGGGTCATTTAGTGAGAAGACAAGTCATGTCAGCGTTCAGAGCTCTGATTATACCTTCTAATATTATGTCAGGGTTCGGCTTCTAGCTATACCCTGGTTACTCCACAATTTCAATGAATCTGAATATGCCCTTTTTTATGAACGGGCTCTGTGTAGACCAGCTGTTTGATCAGACTACTGCTCTACATATGTCAGCAGTTTAGCTGTGCAGGAGTTCCACTTATAGTCAAGTCCAGGATATATAATTTTTTATTATATCATTACTTTCTTTTTTACATTTAGTTTCTGAAGAAGCGGCCTATAAATTGCTCTGGCAAATTTACTTTTAAGCATTTTCTCTATTCCTCAAAATGTTGCTATAAATAAACTCGGATTACATCTGTGAGCCATTGCTTACATTGCCAACTGTGGATCAATGAGACAATCTGACCTTCAAAATTAAACACCATCTGTAATTAGAGAATGAAACACTTCATTTTAATCTTCCTTCGTTTATAATGACTGTGCACATATATTAGGAAAGATCAATGACTGGCTTACCTTTTACAAGTACATAAATGCATGATCTTGTAAAGCCATAATGTTATGGCCAGATTATTAAAGCTATTTACACATGGACGTTTGGGAGGACCCATGCAAAGTTAGTTATGCAGTCATTAAAGAATGTACTCACATGATGATTTTCATGGGAACAAACCTACTTGGAGTGGCTGGAGGAAGGAGACACAAAATGGTAGTTCCAGTGTTGAAATGGTTTGAGTTTGTGCAAACCCACAAAGTTAAATGTTGAAGGACATTCACTAATTCCTATCAGAACTGGTCCTATCATGAAAAAACATGAAAATGTACTCCTAAGAAGACCGGTATCGAAAAATCATAAACATTTTACCAAATCTGCAGGTCTAGTGACTTGAATAATTTTCTTGAACTAACTAAAATGCTCTAGACTCATAAACTGGTCTCAAATTGTGTGATCCTGGGAGAATATTTTATTTCTTGAAGCTGCCTTTATCTTCGTTATCACATATGAGAGCACCTTCAAATATGTGAGTGCAGCATGCCTACTTGTACAAACAACTCTTTTGTTTAATTTAAAAGACTAAGCTTTTGCTCCAGAATGTAGTCCACATATAGGCTACACATGACCCCTGACTTTTTCTAAAGTATGATGTGGTAGGGCAATGTTATTTACAGACCGCATATTTTCCCTTGACATAGCCACCAAATTTCCTACTGACAGGCAGTTAAAAGTCAAAGTCAAAAAGGTTTATTGCATAATTAATTAAAATTATTAAATTTTCACATTATAAATAATAATACAAAGTGTAAATATGTTTGGTAAAATTAAGTCTCCTCCCTTGTTAAAAATGATGTGGGACGATGTTTTAAAAGTTTCTTCCGGAGATGCTCCCGCTGTCTTTGAATATCAAAATGTTTTTGCTTGTTTATACAAACTTTACCACTCGTTAAAATCAAGGCAGCCTTAGTGTCCTGCTTCTTAACCTTCTCCTCGTTCTACTTGGCTCAAACTTTTTTTCACTTCTGCCAAGAATTTTGTTCCCCGGCAAGCCATAATAATAGAACTCCCTCCCAACCAACAAGTTACTGCTTGTCTGCAGGTGCGGATATTTAGCTCATTGCAAATACCTTTTAACAGTTGTTGCCGTTGTGCCATAAGTGCAGGACAGACACACAAAAAATGAGCTAATGATTCTGTTTTATAGCCGCATAGTCTGCATTGCGCAGTCTGGTGGTTACCTTTCCAGAATGGTAATAGATCCTTCGAGATGTGCATGCCCATCCTATAATCTGTAAAGGCTCTTTTTAAATGCACGTTGAAGTGAGAGGTTAAGTAAGCGTGTGGTAATCCTGCTTTGAAGGAATTGATAATGGTCCAGCCGTGTCGCCGTTTTAGTAGTGTCCCTTTATCTTCTTGAAAGGATTTTTTCCTTGCTACCTTGTTGGCCAATCTGCTTATGCTTGCTTTATCCATCGCGGATTCCCATGCAGCTTCCAACTCCAGCTCTTTTAAGCAGATTTTCAGGTAGTTTCCCCAGGAGCACGGGGTTCCGGTCTCCCCTTGATTTTTTATAACTTCCCAGTTTAGCCAGTCCATGGATTCCGGGTCTGCAGATCTAAGTTTATAGCACAGTTTTACGAAGCCGCTCATGCTCCTATATTTCTGGTTTTGCAGACCAAATTCAAGCCTAACTTGCGAGGCTGAGGCACATCTTGGAAGATTAAAAACTGCTTTGTAGATTTTGGTTTGGAGCTAATTTAGTAAGTCTGTTTCCTTGCCACACCAGGTGACTAGACCGTAAGACAGAGAGGGTAAAATTTGTGCCGACATGACCTTCAACAGATGTTTGTGATTTGGACAGTCCATCTTTGTTTTTAGTAGACGGTAAGCGAAGATTAGGGTTTGGGCTTTTGCGCGTATTGCAGTTCTATGCTCCGTTTGTTTTGCGCCCTGAGATATTGTGATTCCGAGGTACTTGTACGACCCTTGTTCCTTCACCTTTGTCCCGTTCACCATCCATGTATATCTTAGCTTCTTTGGGTCTACCAGACGGACCACTTTTGTTTTTTCTTTGCTTAGGTCCAGACCCTCTTGCTTTAAATATTTTGCTAGTAGGTTTAGAGCTCTTTGTAGGCCAATTGGAGTTTTACTCAGCAGTACTATATCATCAGCATATTGTAGGCAAGGAATTCGATGATTAGCCAATGATGGAGGGTGAACTTCGTCCGTCTCCAGCACTTTTGCGAGGTCGGAAAGGAAAAGATTAAAAAGGGTGGGTGCTAAAACGCAGCCTTGTTTTAGGCCCTGGTACGTTGGTATTTTCCTCGTGGTGTAAGCTCCATTTCCCAATTTCACCTTTGCCCATGTGTTTTGGTATAGAACTTTTATTGCCTTTAACAGTTTGGTCGGCATCCCCCAACACTGTAGCTTACCCCATAAACGCTCTCGGTTAACTCTGTCAAAGGCCGATTTGATATCGACGAAGCAGGCGTACAACCGTGCGCCCTTTGCTGCCATTCTGTCCGTTAGTAATGACAGGCAAGTGAGGTTGGTGATTGTTCCCATTTTCCGCCTAAAGCCTGTCTGGAACCAAGGAATTCTGTTTGATTCTTCAATCCATTCTTGCAGCTTTAAAAGGATGCAGGAGGCGTAAAGCTTTGCTTCTACATCTATCAAAGATATAAGCCTATAGTTTGTTGGAATACGATGGTCACCATGTTTAAAAATTGGGTGAATGATGTTACCCTTCCAAGACGCGGGAACCTGGGCAGTTTTACTGATAAAACCATGTAGTGTACAAAGCATTATGTGTGGAATGTGAATTTCAGTGAATATTTATCATTTGCACAACACCAAGTAAAGTGTTCAGATTTGTTTTGGTCCTTTTAAAATCTGTGCTTCCATCACACTTCAGAATTGAAAAAAAGTGCTTTCATAACTGCTGTTATTTTGAAACATTTGTAAAGTTCATGTACCAGCTATTTACATTTTGTATTAAAAAATACTGACACTTTACACCCTTACCTTTCACGCTCCTTGTATCAAGAACAATTGTCACATATGTGACTTTACAAAATCCTATACATTTATAGTCAGAAAAATAAAAGTAAACACCAATCTTCAGGCTAAAATAGGCATCAATTGTTAAGGAGAAATAGGCTGACATTTGACCTCTGTCTTAGAAGGCACAGCAAAAGTGGCAAGATAAAACCAAGTTTGAAAGGCATCTATATTTGTCATTCACTTTCTCAATAAACAGGACAGCTGTTCTTTGCCAGTTTGTGATGTCTCACCAGAACGTCCAATAGGCCCTAAAAATAGCTCACCCTGATATTAGCTAACTTGAGTGGGTAGATTTTTCGAGGCCTGTGAATGCTGGAGAAAAACTTTTTAAAGGATGTGACCGGATCCACCCTCCAATAACAAGGTACAGCTGTGGGGAAAGGATTGCCCTAATGAGGAAAAAATCTCCACCCACTCCCCCCTTGTTTTAACAAGCAAATTTGGTCTTGGTCTTGTAAAATGCTGTAAATTTTAAATCTGATCCAATACGAAATCTTATAGCAGCACGTGTACTGTTGCTATTTCTTTTAACAATGCAGACCCCAAGTGTATTTTTTACATTTTGCCTGTAATGTTGCCCTTAATAGTTTTGCACTGATTATTATTACTATTATTAATACTATTTGAATAGTGCTGTGCATCCAACACCTGATTTATGATGTGATTCCTTCAGACAAACAGTATTTAACCCCTTCTATGCTCATGACGAGCTCAGCTCGTCATGAGTTACGCCTCTCGTACACTCATGACGAGCTGAGCTCGTCATGTAACGCGGGTTTTTCAAAAATCCAGCGCACAGCGGGAAAACCGCTAGCGTGCAAGGTGTTAAAGTGGTTTTGTAACCTTTATCATTTTTCAATTTGCAAATATTATTTGGGTACATCTTATTTTTGAAACATTCGCCAATCTTGCTTCTAGTGTGCAGCATGCATGTTCACATAAAAAGAAACACTCTGTGGACATAATCAGCCACAAAGTATTACAGTTTGAAACATGTGTACATATTTCTATACTGGATCCACTGCTAGTAACACAAGCTGACCTTATAGCTGATTGTATTTTCTTAGAGATGCTTATCCTAAAAGTAAAGCTTTGCTGTATTGAACCACATATACAGTTTCAGACATTTTATACAAACAGATGCTTATCTTGTCAGCAGACAGTCCTATTTCATGTAACCATGCAGAGGGTACTAGAATCTGGCCTACAAATATTTCATGCTTGGTGGCTCCTGTGATGCAGCCACATTGTCCTCCTTTGGGGATAGTGTTTAATTTGAGCTGGCGGTTGTGGGTGGGGCCCACATTTGTGAAGACTTGCACTTAGTTTTCCTCAACAGACATTGATATGCAGCAAGAGAGAGAAAAACACAAAAGGAGAAAGAGAAGAGGAAGTGAAAGACGGAAAAAAGAGACAATAGGAGAAATCAGGGATGAAAAAGAACGCTGCAAGAATGAGATAAAGAAACAACAAAATGTCTGCCAATACTGCCGAATTATTCTAAAATCGTTTTTGAAAAGGACGTATTGATGTAAAACAATATGTACCGTAGACCTCTTTTTCCGTAAGAAATAAATCAATTATTTTCATTTTGTTTTTACATATCAAAAAAACATTTTACTAATTTCAAATCTTTTTATATATAAATGATTAACATTTGCACCTTATGTCCTAGAAAACAACAATTATTTTCACTCACTGTTTCTCACATTCTGTCCATACAATCACACATACATCCAACAACATTATCCAATAGTTCCTATTTACAATAAAAGTTCACTTTACATACATTTTGTATATACAACTAGCAGCCATGGGAAAGCGTTTTCAGTAATTCTCAAATGTATATTTTATGGAACACTTCTAAGGCTGTATGAAGAAATTGGTCCAATTACGTCATACAGCCTTAGGAGTGTTCCATAAAATATAAATTTAAGAATTACTGAAAACTCTTTCCCCCTGCCAAATATAGAAATTTTATGCTTGGTGAATGGTTCCCATCTGCCTTGGACAGTCGGATATCATTGAGTGCTTTGCTGTCACAAATCATTTGTGAATTCTAGTCTAAATCACAAAGGAAGAGGAGAGTCCCTTTGCCTCCTCCTTTCCCTGTTGACGTGCAAGGGTTTACAATGTATACGTTGCGATTTGTTAATAGCAATCTTAAAGTACAATGTACTTATTGTCATTGAAAATTCGCTTTGCAATGCCTTTGAACGTTAGGCCTCATGCGATGGAAAGCAAATATAACTTCCTATTTGTGTTTTATATTTTTGATTGCTCTCTCTCCTTTTAAAAAAAAATCCTTTTAATGATCCCCCCTAAAGCAGTACACTGCCTCAACAATCTAGTAGAAGTTACTTAATTTCAAGTGCTCCTAACTACCACAATCAGGAGGCATCATATCCATATCCATGCTCCAAGTTCTTTATCAGGATACATCAAATCATTCTTCCCATCAGACCCTACCATGTCCCATAGCTTCCTCCCCTTCAAGGCAGGCTATTATATGGAGGGGCAGGTAATTTTGTCAACCTTTCCGCCCATTCAGCAAGATCCTCCGTAACTGTCTTCTATGTGCTGATTTTAATGCCCAAACTCCTCTTGTGCTTGCACGAATGAGATACATCTATTAGTCAGGAACGAATCCCCAGCCATTGCACATTGACCCTCCTGCCAAATGCGAAATGACTTGTCCTTTACAATTGGCTGAAAATGCCAAGGGAACCAAATGGGGATGTCCATTGAAAATGGGGACATCGTCAGTACTTAAATCGCCACTCTGTGCCATAGTGGTGCTGTCTGTCTTTTTGGGATGGGACCCCTTCCCATTGTCCCGTTGTAAACCACTCTGGCAATGTGTAGTGCACACAGAAACCCGCCAAAAGATCTTCCTTCCAGTTAGGACTATTTGCAAACCAGTGAGCTGCATATGATGAAGTTGTGCTACAGCATAGTGCAAAATGAAATCAGGGAGACCCAACCCCCCTTCCACCCAAATGAATATGGCACATCTTCTAATGTCCTCTCCAGAAGCTTATATTTCACCTATTTATGATAGCTTCTCAAAAGTGACAGCAGAAACCCAGCAGAGCACATGTAACAAACACAGTAAGTACTTAAGTATTTGCAAATTAAATTACCCAATGCACAAGTTACTTTTAAATGATAATTACAAGATATTGATTAGTCATGTGGTGTAAGGACTGTTCTTGCAGAAGATAACCCAAGTAGAAATCTTTTAGTTTTGAGGTGTGCATTGAAGATTTGTGGACCCAGTTTGAGTCCTGAGGCTGCATCATATATAGACTCACATTGAGTCTCTACAGCTTTGCTCTCATTAACGATTGCCCCTTTATTAAGGTATTGAAGATGACTTCTCTTTCAATTAGTTTTGCTGTCACAAGATTTATTCAGGCAGCTCTAAACGTCATAGTGAATTTGAGAGAATGAAAGTTTGCCTGTGACCTTCAAATGGAAGGATACCTAGTCACAGCTATTGTATGTATTTTTGTTTTAATATGTATATACTTGCATGAAGAATTTGATTATATATTGTTTACCTTTGTAACTGGTGATTGTTTGATATTGATGGTGTGCTAATGCTGCTGTTTGAATTTTATGGATTTCTAAGTTTTTTTTAACCGCAATAATCTATCTGAATTACTAACTGATAAACCCGTTTTGTGTGCCCCAGACATTTTGAATTCTGTTAGTGGATTGTGTCCCTACAATGTCTGCTGGAGAGTAGGTCCAAGCATTTATTTACACAGTCAAATGCGTAGAGGTATTAGGTATTATGTATTTGAACCTTGTAACAAGATCCCTTGTGGATTGTCCCAATTGTGTAGAAATATAAGGACTGTCTTCTGCTGATCGTTCCTCCACACATGTACCACATAAAATGTGTAGACATCATTGGCCCGTCTAATCATATGAACGGACTACATACACAGTACGTGATGTACTGTTAGAAGGTAAATTCACTGGATGTATAAAAAGTTAATTCACCTCAGAAGTACCAGTATGTAGTTCTCTAAGTCTTCCCCTTATCAATATGCACTCAACTGCATAAGCCATAAATGCACTCTGAGGCGGGATACATGACGTGTCATTATTGGTTTAAAGTACCATGACTACATTTTGTGAAATATACTGTGTGTGTGCGCGCCTCCCCCTCACTTGATTCAGTTTACTAGATGGAAGTTGGAGTATGGAACACATAACAGGACACTGCTCTTATTTAATGCCTATTTTTTCTTTTGTTAAAACACATTTTTTTTCTTTTTTGGCAGGTCACATTGATAGTTTGTGGCATTATTCAGATCTTTCTTGGAATAATTCATGATATTGACAAAATATTCTTTCATCGTTACGGTATTCCCCTCTTTCTGATCGGAGCACCAGAATGGTCTGGGATACTGGTAAGTGATTGAGCCCATGGTGGCTAGAGCAATGCCACCTTTTGATGTTAACCACTGTGTATACAAATGATCCCCAATTACATTTCCCATATATCATGTGTAAATTTATCTTGTATGGAAATCCTGAAAATCTGGCCTGTCTCCAGTCCTCAAGAGTCAACATTGAACATCCATGCTGTTACAGGACAATCCAAAAACGTCCTGTCTTCAGATCTCAGCCAGATTGGTGTCATGGACTGATAATTGTAAAAGGAATGTGGGGGTTCTTTCAGTGGTTATCAGTTAACTAAATGGTATCACATTCACTGGTGTTTTTTCCCTCAAAAGATCTGAAAGTCATTCTGTTGCCTGTTCAACAGCTTTAAACCACTGCTCATCATTACCATGGCTAACTGTATGAGTTTGAGGGAGCAGTAGTGTGAGTATGAGTGAAGTTTGTGTATGCAAAGAAGTGTTAGAATTTGTATGAGGTGTTTGTAGTGTGAATATAAGTATGAATCTTAATCCATTCTATTCCCATGGGGATAACAATCCATACAAATTGAGGCATTAATGCCCTCCCAAAACTGCACCTGGTGGGTAGAGCGAGCTAGCCAATACTCCTCCAAGCGCAATCAGGCTGGTACTGCTTAACTTTTTAAAATAAAGCCAAATATTGCATTTTAAAAGACAACTTTCCCATACATTAACAAGCTATAGGCTCTGATGATCCACTCATGAAGTATTCCAATACTTCCATGGCGTACCAAGCAACACTGACCTTCTCCAGGGGTGTTGACTTTATCATTTGTCCCATGAAAGGTTTGAAAACATGGTGCAGCAAAAGTTCCCAAGTTTATTTGCAAGTAATCCTAGGCAGATCAGAAAATGCAAATTTTTACAAGGTCTGTGATTTTTCATAGCACATGCTGTTATTTTTCAGAGCATCATTTCACTTCCTCTTACTTTTTTCCATCTTCCCCTCACAGAGGAAAATGTAAAAAATCCTAAATCTCACAATCACATACAGTAGAGATCAGAGCTAGGAAGATTGTATAGGCGCATATAGAGCTGCTAACAGTGGACAACAGGGACCTTACAGATTCGGAGAGCACACATTCCATCAGTCTCACAGACAAAAAATGTTTGGCGCCAATAGTAATTATCATTCAAACATCAGTATTAGATATATATTTGGACATGAAAAAAAATGTTACCCTCAGCAAAGATTCACTCTCAAGACAGGCATTTTATTCAGAACAGCAAAATCAGCAACTTCCAAATAATTAAAAATATGTGGCCTAACACGTTTTGGACTAAGCAGTCCTTGCTCATAGGCAAATGTACAGCAAAGCAGAGACATCATTGCAGCCACCTGATTGCCATTAAACACGGTTCGCCCTCCTGGGCCTCCCTTGAGTTCAACAGATGCATGATGGTAACAGTAGTTCTGCTCAATACAGTTTACACTCAGTGGGTCTGCCTACGCTTGTATTTCAGATAAATGTCAAAACCTAGAGTGGGCTAATCCAATGTCCCATTACTGAAATTGCTGGAAATTATTGGAACCTGTTGATCTCAAAATTCCGAACAATCAAAGTCATTCAGGACCCACTGGGATCTGCTGTGGCGCTTCCCCACGGCCGGACTAGCCGTAATATATGAAACTAAAATGTTGCCCTCTGCAAAGATGCACTCTCAAGACAGGCTTTCACCTTTTGTTCACAACAGCTAAATCAGCAACTTCCAAAGACGTAAACATATGTGGCCTTACACGTTTCAGACTAAACAGTCCTTGTTCACAGGCTAAATGTACAGTGAAGTAGAAAAATCATTGCAGCCTCCTGATTGCCATTAAATACAGTTCCACCTTCCTGGGCCTCCCGTGAGTTCTACAGTTGCATAATGGTAACAGTAGTTCTGCTCAATACATTTCACCCCAAGGGTCTGCCATTGCTAACATTTCAAAGAGATAAAAGTCAAAACCCTCGAGTGGGCTAATCCGATGTCCCATTACTGGAATTGCTGGAAATTAATGGAACCTGCTGATCTAAAAATGACGTACAATAGAAGTCATTCAGGGATCTGCAGTGGTGCTTCCTCACGGCCGAACTAGTCGTAAAACCAAAATATTGCCCTTTGCAAAGATGCACTCTCGAAACAGGCTTTCACCTTTTAGTCACAACCAGCAACTTACAATGAATTAAAAAAAATATGGCCTAATTCGTTTTGAACTAAACAGTCCTTGTTCACGGTTCACTGACACAATCTCGACCCTCACAATATCGACCTACACAAATATCAACACACTAATATCGCATGTAAAAATATCAACTAGTTCACCATAGAAAATACAAAAATATTGTATAAAAAAATCAATACCAAAAACATTGAGTACAAAAATATTGTAAACATAAATATTGTTAAATTTAATTAAACATGCAAGTTAACAAAAATATCGACTTTTACAATATTGACAACATAAACATCCCTCAAATATAATTAATTTTTAACCTAAACATTAAATACACACATTTAAATAATACCTACTGGCGGTCGCCAGTAGGTAGTTATAGTTAGGACCTATTATCCATAGGAAATCCCCAACATTCTATTTGGAATAACTTTGGCACCGGTTGACTTGTCTTTGTGAAATTTTCAAAACTCCTGACCCGCTCGTCCGCTCCTACTCCGAAAGTCTCGGGGTGATTTGTCAAGTGGGGGCTGAGCAAAAAGGGGGGTCCCAAAATGTGTTTTCCCCATGCAATTTTCCATAGGGACCTTTAGTCTCAGCTACAGCCCGAACTGCTGAACGGAATTACACCAAATTTGGTAGAAAGGTAGACCTTGGTTCAGAGTTGTGCCTTTTGCTTAAATGGTGTAAATCCGTTCAGTAGTTCCTGAGAAAATCAAAATCGAAATCACATATATATCTATAGCCGCGCACCCTCCGGTTCATGAGCTGCATGCTAATTGGCTGTTAACTGTCTGTCAACACTCCAAACCAGGAAGTGTTGGCAGCCATTTTGTGCCTCGGTAGAAGCAAAGCTGAGGAAGTTAGTGGAACTAGTGTGTAAAACTTATAAAGTGGGCAGGATAGAAATACCCTGACCCTCTAGACCTGCTTAGGGAGGTCTCCACAAGGACCCCCAGGGCTGTAATATATATTTTTTTAAACTGTGAAATGCGAGCAGGGAGCGCGGATTATGTCATAAAAAATAAAATAAAATGAAGTGCGGGCTTTAATAATTAGCCCCCTGGAGGCCAAATCCCGGGGGAAAAAGTTTTATCATTTTATGGGGGGCCCAGGGGGACTCCCCGGGACGGACACCCCCCAGGGCTTTTTGAAAATGGTTGGAGGGGCTGAAAGGCACCCCCAAGTCCTGGGGACCACCACCGCCGGATCTTTGTATGTTGTTGAGAGGGGCCACATGGTCCCCCTGCTGGAGCCCTCGAGGTCCCTGGAGACTGCCACCCCCAAGGGCCGGATCCTGCAGTGTCCCGGGGTGCCTATCCCCGGGACTCTGCTGTTTGCTATGGCAGGGCGAGAGCCGAGGCTCTCGCCCTGTCATAGCAAACTTGGTTTGTATTTTGAAAGACAGAGCAGGGAAACCTGCTCTCTTTCAAAATGCAAACCATTTTGCTTTTCCACAAGGGGAGCTGCATGTTAGCAGATCCCCGTGTGGAAAAGCAATGCCGGCTCCTGAAGGATGCGGGGAGCCGGCTGGGACTGTGGGGGCATTGGGGCTCTCCCCATGGTCCCCAACGTTATATAGGAGCCCCGGGGGATGGGGTGCCCGGGGAGAATACAAATTAGTGATAAGTGCTATTTTTTTTTTTTACGGTAAAATTAGGAGTCACACACCCAGCGCGGCACTCAGCGTGGCCCCTGGTGTGCACGACTCCTAACGTGTAGGGTGCGTGGCTCCAGCTCGTTGGCTGCACGATTTCTCTCGCATTGGGTGCGCGACTTCTAACGCGTTGGGAGCGCAACTCCAAGCAAAAACAAAAAATTTTTTTTCAGACATACATCAAGCTTATGTGTTTAGATCCTGGGTGGCTCTAAAAAGAGTCGTTGTGTTTATTTGCTGAATTTTGGTACTTACAAGTAAGTACTGATGCATAGTCTAAAGTTCATGAGGAAGACTGTTACCCTCATCTGTAAAATGTACACCATCTCTCCCATAGATGCCATCCATATTAAAATGCAGATTGATGTGGTAAATGGACCCCATTCTATAAATTTGGAGAAAAGCAGGAACAGATTTATTGACATGTTTCCTAGCTTTCTCAATCTGTGGACAAAATGGATTGGACCAGCTCCATTTCTACCTTTGGCATATGTTAGAATAGACAAAGGCAGTTTGGGGGGAAAGTGACATCAATTCTCCAAATGTGTCCTTCAAAATAATTTCCAGACCTACCCCAGTCAAAGTGCCTAGGTCATTGTCACCACAGTGCACAATTATGAGGTCAAGGTGTTGGAGATGCAAAAAGGATTTTACCAATGGCATCAATTGGAGCCACTTTAACCTTCTCTGTCCAATCTATTTAATGTCTACATTTGGCAAAGCTAGGTCTATGTCAATGCCTCTATTTTCTGCATACCTTTGGCTCTTCAAAATATAGCTGTGTCCCACAATCAACACTCTAAGCATCTTGAAGGGAGGTTTGGATGCACTCAGATGGTCTCTGTAAATGAAATGGCAGTTTAAAAAGTAAGATTTTTCTAAAATGGAGAATAAGATGCAGTTTTGAAAAAATAAAATAAATTATTGGTTGTTTGACAACATTCTTGACTGCAAACTAGGGTGCATGTCTCTGTTTTTTTAAAAGCATGTTTCTTACTGGTTAACAAAAACTGTTTGAAATGAACATTACATAGGATAAGCTGATATTTTGAAAAGTCAAGCCTACTTGCTGTTTGGATTTGCAACATTCCGTGCTGAACTTGTGACCTATGTGTTCAGTTGAGTGTTCCATGAACTGTAACAATGGTAACAGGCAGTAAGCAGATTGGGGGAAGTGTTGAAAGTAAAGTGAATTGGAAAGGGCTGAAATGTGTAACCAATAGAAATGTGTGTTAGGATAAAAACAAAAACCCATGCACACCCTACAGTAAATACGTTTGAAAAATTCAAGCCAGAATCCGGTACAGTTATGGAGACAAAAGCATGGAAAACACAATGGCAATACGATTATTTAAAACAAGAACAAATTCATCATCGATATGAAGTGTCTTCAATGTTCAGACACCAGAAGAACCATCCGACACGTGTTTCGTCGTGTGTGGCACAGTCTGCCTACGACTCTTCAGGGCTGTACAAGATGGTATAAAGTCCGAAGGTCGCTTAGTCTGTGATTCTTCCAACCCGACAGGGCTCAGGACCGGATAAATTAATGTTTTGAAAAGGTTTCTCGTACGGGTGATTTTTGTTAGGTCAAGGAAAAGAATGAGAGAGTGGAGTACATCTGATCATGGACTTTGACACTGTTTAGAAGTAAGTATTATGCAGCTTCGCGTAGAAAACCCAGCTGTATTGGGTAGTGTAAGGATAAAGGGCAGGGACACATGCTGTAGGATGGGTGCGTCTGGCAGTCGAGTCTTCTCGTGTGTGGACACATGAGAAGACGCGACTGCCAGACGCACCCGTCCTACAGCAAATCACCCGTAAGGGAAACCTTTCTTGAAAAACATTCATTTATCGAGTCCTGAGCCCTGTCGGGTTGGAAGTATCACCGACTAAGTGACCTTCGGACTTTATCCAATCTTGTACAGACCTGAAGAGTTGTAGGCAGACTGTGCCACACACAATGAAACACGTGTCGGCTGGTTCTTCTTGTGTCTGAACATTAAAGACACTTCACATCGATGATGAATTTGTTCTTGTTTTAAATAATCTTATTACCATTGTGTTTTGCATTTGTCTCCATAACTGTACCGGATTCTGGCTTGAATTTTTCAAACGTATTTACTGTAGAGTGTGCATGGGTTTTTGTTTTTGTCTTAATACAGTGTCAGTCTAGATTGACACTCGACTGAGGGGTTACAGGTTTTTTCCCCTCGCCCTCTTGCACCTCATTACCCTATGGACAATCAACTCTTCTTGAGTCTTAGCGTTAACGCAGGGCAGTGCGCCCCAGCCCTAGAATAAAGCCTTTCTTGACCCTTACAGAAATGTGTGTTAGCTTTTGAATTAATGTGGGAAGCGATGTGTTTTGATAATTTCATGTATGTGTGCAGAATGAGAGGGAAAGTTTTAAATTTTTGGGTTTTTGTTAAGAGCACTGCAGCACATACTTTTACAACATTTCCCATTGTACCTATTGAAGGACTGCAATCATTTCAATCATTCTTCTTTGAGCATATTTGCAGACATAGGTCTGTGCTTACCTCCTATCACACTCATGCAATTTTTCAAACAATCAACTAGCAATATGTTCTTACTGTAACAATCTGCCAATACCCAAGCACTTATGGGGCAAATTTAGAAGCATCCTGTGCTAACAATATGTCACTTTTTGTAACATAGTTATAGCGCAAGACACTCTTTCTTATTTACAAAGTGAGGAAAAGGTACTTTGTGTACCTTTTCTTCTCCATGTAAATACGACCTCACTATACACACCACTTTGCGTTGAAAGGGCGTTCTAAAGGTGTTGCTGTGCGTGTTTGCATAGAACACTCCTAGAACAAGACACATCTCCAGATCTATCATAAATCTGGACATGTGTATGAAGGCTGCACCATTTTCCAATTGGTGTAGCAAGGCACAACAAGGAGAATTGTTTTCATTCCTCCTCATTTTTTCTCTTTCAATATATGCTACGATGCACAGCATACATTGAAGGAGAAAAATGCCTTCACTGATTGTTTTTGTGCAGTAAGTTGTGTCTTCCTGCACAAAAACAAACTCCACAAGAAACAGATATCCTTGCACCATGGTTCAAGGGTGCCTGTGTCACCACATTGCTGCAGTTTAAGCATCAGTGCAGAGTGAAGCATAGACTTGCAACATATTTATGGACATATGTTGCATCCCTGTGCTTCGGAAGTACCACAGCTTGCTGTAGCTAAAGAGCTGACAGTGTCATGCCTCAGCACTTCCTTATAGTTCTGCACTTATACATTCACCACAAATACATTGTTTCAATCAATTATGCACTACACATACATTCATCTAAACTTTCACACACTTGCATACAAATTTAGCTCTTTTTTTTAACCAGAGTAGTTAGTTCTGAAAATAATGTTTTTTTTCTTTTTGTAGTTTTATTAAAAAATGGATTTTTTTGAACGATTTTTTTTTTTACAGGAACAAAAAGTCAACGGGACGAACAAAACCATGAACATTGGGTGAAGAAAAAAAAAATCTAGCAACAATGGTTATCGATTGCCCTGCAAACTAGGTCTACCAATTGATCCCCAGCAGATTAACTGATTACACTGCACACAGTGCATTTTTACTTTTCCAAACTGTGTGCTCAGTTAACTGTTTCAAGAAGTGTTTCTATGATAACAGGCAGAAGGCAGAATGGGGGTAGGTTTCAAATGTATGTCGTTTGGAAAGGATTGAAATGACTAACCAATAGAAATGTGTGTTTGATTTTGTATTAATGTGGGAAGCAATCTGATTTGATGTTCAGGTGTATATTTGTTTTTAAATGAGAGGGAAACTCTGCCATTCTATGGTTCTGGTGAGAAGTGTTGAAAACAGAGATGCTGAATAAGAAAATCTGCTGTGTGACTGACAAACTTCTTATTCTACAAAACAATTGGAAAGGTGAGTTATTAATTTGTGATGGAATGTATGTGGTGCATTTTGTTTTTAATCAGAGTAATGTGTTTGTCCTGGTAAAGTGCAAGGAATACTTCTTTTTCTCTAGAATTTTATTTTGAGTGTGTGTGCATTTAGAAAGTATTGTGAGATAAGCATTTGTTTATTTTATGCGTTTTGCACACGGATAAATATGCTGTTCTAATGTTTTGGTAGTATTAGAAACCAGTTATTTTTTATGTATTTGCAAAATGAGTGAAGTTCCTACATTATAATGCAGTACTTATTCTGCACTATGAAATGTGTTTTAGTAAAATAGAAGGGATAGTGTTGTTTGTCTAGAATCACACAGTGAATCTTTTGTGCATCACTCTGAGAGAAGCATTTTGGTACTTCGGGGCATATTATCAAGCAGGACGTTAAACATTATCGCTGTTTTAGCAGCAGAAAACTGCTGCTAAAGCGGCAATAATGGGCTTGATAATATGGCCTTGGAAATTCCAATAGAAACCCATGTTCTAGTGGTTCTAGTGTGAACATGGGCTTCTATTGGAATTTTCCAGGGCAGTTTTCTGCCGCTAAAACGACAATAATTTTAACGCCCTGCTTGATAATATGCCCCTTAATGTGTTTTCCGACATATTAGTTAAAAACGTATTGTGTTCTCACATTTTGGTAGAATTAGAAAATAGTCTTTGCTTATGTGTTTCCAAAATGAGTTTAGTAATAATAGTAAATGCAGTTCTGAAATATATGGAATGCATGCTTGATGTGTTTGCAAAGAAATAAGTACATGTAGTCTTGCAGTGGCACTTCCACCAGTACGATTTTCAACACTATCCAAACACCACTGCACTACTGTAAACCCTTACTCTACCTCCAGCATGAGTACCTACACTACCTATGCACCACTTTATTACCCTAAACTTTAAATCTACCCCAGCAGAACCTCCAACACTACCCAAACACCAGTTTATTTCCTAGAACACTCCCCTACCATGACTTCCTATACTACACAAAGACCACTGCACTACCTTAAAGCCTAAAACGCTATCCCTAGCATGATCTCTTATGGTACATAAACACCACTGCTCTATGCTAGAACACTACCTCTGTATGACTCCTTATACTACCTAATCACTGTTTCACTACTCTGAAGCTTAAATCTATCACAACAGGACCCCTTACATTGCCCAAACACTACTATAGTATCCTACCACTGTATTTGTGAGAAATATTATTTGTCTAGAATCACACAGTGAGTCTGTGCATTTCAGAATCCCTCTGAGAGAAGCATTTTGATATTTCATGTGTTTCCCGACATGTAATTGGTTAAAAACGTATTGTGTTCTCACATTTTCGTAGAATTAGAAAATAGTCATTGGTTATGTTTTTCCAAAATGAGTTTAGTATTAATAGTAAAATGCAGTTCTGAAATATATGGAAGGCATGCTTGATGTTTTTGCAGACAAATAAGTACATGTAGTCTTGCAGTGACACTATTCCCAGTATGATTTCCTACACTATCCAAACACCACTGCACTACTGTAAAGCCTTAATCTACCTCCAGCATGACCACCTACACTACCTATTCACCAATTTACTACCCTAAACCTTAAATCTATCTCAGCAGAACCTCGTACACTACCCAAACACCATTTTATTTCCTAGAACACTACCCTACCATGCCCCCTACACTTCACAAACACCATTGCACTACCTTGAACCCTAAAACGCTATACCCTACCTTAACCCTGTACCCTACATAAACACCAACCACTACCCTACAACACTACCCAAGCACGACCTCCTACACTACCCATTTACCAATGCACTACCCAAAACTCTACAACACTGTAACAGCACGACCCACTACAGTACCCAAACACCATTGCACTACCCTAAACCTTAAATATACACCAGCATGACCCCCTACACTACTGAAACACTACTGCACTACCCTAATAAAAACTACCACAGCACAACCCTATATACTACACAAAAACCAGTACACTACTCTAAACTCTAAATATACCCCTAGTATGACCCCCTACACTACATAAACACTACCGTACTACCCTAAACACTAAAACACTACTCAGCACGACCCTGTACACTATTCAAACACCATTGCACTACCCTAAACATTAAATCTATCTCACCACGACCTCCTACACTACCCAATCATGACTGCACTATCCTAGAACACTACTTCAGCATGACCCCGTACACTACCAAAACACTACTGCAGTACCGTAAAACACTACTCCAGCACGACTTCATACACTACACAAACACCACTACACTACCTTACTCTAAAACACTATCCTTATAATGACCCCATACACCATATAAACACCACTGCACTACCCTAGAACAGTACCTCAGCACAACCTCCTACACTACTCAAACACCATTGCACTACCCAGCATGACCCCCTCCATTACACAAACACCACTGCACTATCTTAAATCCTAAAACACTATCCCTAGCATGACCCTGTACACTATATAAATACCACTGCACTATCCTAGAACACTGTTCCAGCAGGACCCCCTACACTACACAAAGACCACTGCATTACCCTAAACCCTAAATCTACCCCCAGTACAACCACCTATACTACCAAATCACAAGTGTAGAACCCTAAAGTCTAAAACACTGCCCTAGCATGACCCCCTACACTAATGAAATACTGTTACACTACCCTAAACCTTAAATCGACGTCAGCACAACATCCTACACTATTGAAATACCACTGTGCTATCCTATAAGAGTACCTCAGCACCACTCCCTACACTGAGGAAACAACACTGCACTACTGTAAATTCTAAATCTGTATTGTTGCAAAACCATAGTGACTGTTTATGTACCATGTAGTAATCTATTTACTAAAATAAAAGTGAACCAATTATAAATTCACTAAGTGTCTTTCCTTATAGTATTGTAATCATTTAGTAAATATGCATGTAGTCATACAGTGCTTCAGGTTCTAGTATTATGGAGTGCTTCAAACTCCTATGCATTATGTATGTAGTACTCTTATTACCTTCACAGGTGTGTTTCAGGCCTACAGTTTCTTAGTCAGAATTTGTATGAAATGTATTTGTATAGTAATAAAAATGTATAGTTTTTTAGTTTTTAATAAATATTTATTTGTTTATTTCTTTACAGATACTGTTTATCATCGTTAAAATAAAGATATTATGCCACAGAAATAAAGAAGAAGAAAAAGTCAGAAAAAGGATATTTAATTGAAAAAAACTCAACCACAAGTGTTGGATGACCAACATAATGTGACTAAAAAGAGAACGATTTCTGGTAAGACTACAAAAGACTTTATAAAAAACATTACTAGATTCAGAAAAAAAATACTAATGTGCAAAGCAGTGAAAATGTTCCAAGCACAAAAAAGTGCAAAGAATAGGAAAGGCAAAAAAGGCAATGTAAAAACAAAGGATGCAAGTAATAGTAAAAGAAGAGAAAATAAATATAAAGAAATCCGGCAAAAATTATTTTACAACAGAGTTGTCCATAACATACTGAAAGATACAAAGAAATATAGAAAGAGAACACAATTTGATAAAAAGAAGAAGCATATTGAATCCATTGTTGAAAAGACTTTTGAAGTAAAGAGGAAAATCTTCATTTTAGTATTGAAGAGATTTCGATCACTAGATAAACCAATCCATTTAATGAAGGCCAGAAGTAAGAGGAAAAGAGTAATTAACAAAACTAATTTTTGTGATATTTTTTTAGGGCAATGGAAACATAATTCAAGTTCAGAGCCTTTTCTTAATGAAGCGAGTTATTTACAGAGCAATAATTTGTTGCATGCAGTTGACACCAGTGGTCAAGCTTATGAGGTTAGAGATGGTTGTCCAATTTAGAAAGAAAAAATTGTTCATAGAAATGTAGAAGAAGTGATAGCTGATAAAGTTCTTGGCAGACGTCCTAAAGCCCCAGTGTACACTTGGGATTCTAGTAGTATTTGTAGTGTATGACAAGAATCTATTGATAAATTACGCAATTTCTTACAAGCAAAATTGTTAAAAAAAAGTGTTAAACAAAAGATTAAACTGTTGCAAGGACTTGACCCTTGCAAAGTGAGAAAACATACCTGTTTGCAAGGTCATTCTCTGGATTGTCTTTCTAGGAAAGTATGTCAAAGTGTTTTTCACCATTTCAGGATGCTGGCAGTACATCATACTCAAATGCGGAAGTTAGTGAGAAGATTGTATTATGCATAAAGTCCAGCACTAAAGTTAAATAAGTTGAACAGTGCTCTTTTGCGAGGGTCAGTATCAGATGTGAAAAGGTTTGTGATGACATTGAGTTTTGTTACTTTGGTCCTGAAGAAGAAAGTGAAGAGACTGAGACATTAATAGAAGAAAATGTCGTGGAGAATGTTGAACATAGTTGTACAAAATTAAAAAAAAAAAATGAAATTACAAAGTTTAAGGTGGTTTCAGGTGAAAGGCCAAATCTTTCTTGTATTTGTTGTTGCAGAACTCACTACAATAATCAGACTAGGAGTGTTGATCTGTGTTTAAAAAGTGAAAAAGAAAATAATGATACGTGGAGGGAATTTGCAACTTATTTGTTGGTAGAGAATTGTTTTGATTTAGGTTCTGATCAGCGTATTTGTAAATATTGTTATAACAAATTAGATGAGAATAGAATACCTGCTAGAGCTGTGTATAATAATTTTGAGTTAGTTGCTATTCCTCCAGAACTGACAGATCTGAATACCTATGAGTCTATTCTCATTCAATGTGTGCATCCATTTCAGGCTATTTGTTCGTATGGAGCCTAAAACAGGTAAATTGCCTCCTTCAGATTTACAAAGAGGATTAAAAGGAAGAGTTGTGTATTTACCGTTAAATTTAAAGAAAAATATTGAAACTATCGGTGTAGACTGTAGAAAGTGAACCACTAGGTATTCTTGTTAATGGTGTGCCGACTAAGAATAAAAAACTCAGGCAGGAGTTGGTGGATGTTAGAAAAGTACAAAAGGACACATTGTATTTGATAAAAACAATGCATACTATAAGAATGTTTATATAGGAGAAGAAGAAATAGTTTTAGAAGATGATACTTAAACGTCAAGTGAACAAATTGAAAAAGTGGATATGTTAAGATGTGAAGAAATCTATGAACATTACAGTGTGTATCCACTTCATTCAAAAGAAGTGATGGGAAAAACTATAGATTTGTTCCAAATGAAAAAAGCTGAAGGAAGTCCCATGAGTGTATGGGAAGAGAGCTTGGAAGCTCGTTTCCACAGTTGTTCCCAACTGGAAAAGGAGGACGATATGATGAACGTCCTGTGCAGATTCCTTGAATATCGGACAACAAGATTATATGCAGAAGATCCAACATTCAACAATGTATCCCTTATATATTTCATCTTTTGTTTGAAAGTGACTTGTCTGGATTTTCATATGCAGTCAACCATATTCTAAAATCTGGAATACATCTGCAAAATGTATCTGCAAAAGATTTTATGGATAAAGTGAGATGATCACCTAGAATCTCAGCTCATTAATTTGATGGCATGTCAGTGTGGGACTAATGAATATTGGTACCGTCGTCATGGAGAACTGAAATGTATGCTATGAGAACTTAGGAACTCTAACATGGTTCCTTACCCTGAGCTGTGCTGAATAGGCTTGGGATAATTTACTAGAATTTCTTCGAGACAAATTCGAATATAAAAAACATTAAATACAAGACACCTGGAGAATTGTGCTCGTTGGATCCTGTTAATGTATGAAGGTATTTCAATCTTAGATTTGAGGCTATTTCAATCATAGATTTGAGGCTATGATGTCTTTTATCTGCAATAAAAAAAATCCTCCTCTTGGAGAAGTTGTGGATTTCTTTTGGAGAAAGGAGTATCAAGCAAGAGGTGCTCCTCATATACATATGCTGTTATGGATTAAGGATGCTCCCAAATTTGGAACAGATGCGGATGATACTGTTTTGAGTTTTATTGAACAATATGCAACATGTGCTGTACCCAAAAGCACAGAAGAAGACCACTTAAGAGCACAAGTCTTACGATTCCAAAGCCACCGATGTGGAACATACTGTCGACGAAAATACAAATCTAGGGACAAGTTCTACACCAAATGTCGTTTTGGATTTCCACGTCCTGTAATATCGAAAGGAAGAGTGAACAGTTTTATGTCATCTTTGCGACATACTATCACAAGAAAGTCTCCAAAAAATACCTACAACTTAAGAAGAAATGAATGAGTCCAAATACATAAATACGTACAACCCAGTCATTTTGACCATGTGGAATGCTAACATGGATATTCATTATGTTGCAGACAAATCCATGGCTGTTGCTCAATATGTAACATCTTATATTACGTAATCAGAGAAGACAGAATTGAAAGAAATGTGGGAAGAGATTTCTCACGAGAAGACTGTAAGTAAGAAATTATACAGTTTCAGTTTGAAGATGTTTTCGCATCTAGAAATCAGAGCATATGAATGCTCAGATTGGTTATCATCTGCAAGTCTATACTTCAAATCTACAAGAATCATTTATGTGAGTCTAGGTCTTGCAGCAATGCGAAATAGAGTACTGAAATTCGAACAAGAAATTAAATATTTAGCAGAAAAAGATCCAGAAAGTACAGATATTTTGAAAACGAATATGTTGGACACATATTACCCAAACAGAAATCATCATCTTGAGAACATGTGTCTCTATGAAGGGCTGCAAAACTACAGTTTTAAACGGAATACTACAGAGAACATCAATGATGGAAAATATGGAGTCATTGTTTCTGAAGGATGTTTGGTGAAACAAACGAAAAGGAAATTTGATTAATCACAGGAAGCTGAGTTGCGACACTGCTGATAAAAGGGAATTTTACTATTTAGCCCTTTTACAACTATTCAAACCATGGCGTTCAGAACTTGAATTACTTGGAGATTTCCAGAGCTATGAAGATTCTTTTAATGCTTGTAAAGATAGCATAGAATGCAGTGCTTTTGCAAATTATGTGAAAATGTTGAACAATGAAATTGATCAAGAAGCAACAATTGCAGCTGAGATTGCTAGAGACAGTTCCCAAGACAGTCACAGTTCTGCTGCGTTGAGTCAAGATCCACTAAAACAACCAATTGTTGAAAATGAAGCAGCAATTGCCATGAATGAGGTCGAAACAACAATGCATCAAGCTCAAGGAAATGTAACAAATTTAGCAAAGTTGGAAGCACAACTAAATGTTGAGCAAAAACAAAAATATGAGGAAGTGAGACAACCGATTGACCATGGATTGCTTCATGAAAAGAAAGAGTGCTCAAGCACGTCATTTCAACCTATCCGAATGTACGTGAGTGGAGAACCTGGAACAGGAAAAAGTTTTTTAATTAAAATAATTACAAGTTATCTACAGAAAACAACTGAGTTGCATTTGTCTTGTGTTGTCGCTGCTCCAACTGGGTTGGCAGTACACAATATTAAAGGAATTACTTTACATCATTTACTAAAGCTACCAGTAGAGCATGAAAACAATTTGGAATACCACAAGCTATCTGGAGAAGCTTGTTGTGAAGTTTCAAGAGTCTTGAAGAAAATTAAACTTCTCATTATTGATGAGGTAAGCATGGCATCAAACTTAATGCTTGCCTTTGTCCATTTAAGAATGCCGCAAATTCTTAAAACGGAGTACGACTTGTTATTTGGAGGAAAACACGTCATAGGTTTTGGAGATCTAGTGCAACTGACTCCTGTAAAAGGACAACCAGTATTTAAAACACTTGCGCATGAAGACACCAGAGTCTCTGGAAAGTGTTGGAAATGTGAACATTTGGTCATATGTTGAATAGAAAGAACTCATTACAAATATGCGACAGGCAAATGATGTTGATTATGGAACTATTCTTCAAGATATAAGAACTGGACTACTGACTGAACATGGCAAACACGCTTTGCAGACTCAATTAATTTCCAATTTGTTTCCAAATGAAAACGTAGTTCCTGAGAAAATATACATGAAAATTGCAGAAAACAAATCTGTAATCTGCTTAATGCCAATACTGCATGAGTGTTCTATATTCAATGAACAACTTTTGAAACTGGAAAATGAAGAAATAATAAAAATGGAAGCCATCGATAAAATAGAGCATGAAGGAATCCCTATTATTTTGACGGAAAAATTGAAGACAAAATTGGATTCTTTAGAAAAATCAATATCTAAAACTGCTGGTTTAGAAAAGAATCTATACGCATGTAGAAACTGTTGGATAAT
The DNA here is from genome assembly GCF_964263255.1 of Lissotriton vulgaris. Lineage (NCBI taxonomy): Eukaryota > Metazoa > Chordata > Amphibia > Caudata > Salamandridae > Lissotriton > Lissotriton vulgaris. The sequence continues at coordinate 1,295,767,736 of NC_141695.1, read as the reverse complement.
TTTAAGGCGTAATTTGAATGTAGAAAAAGGTTTAGTTAATGGAGCAATGGGCAAAGTTGTGGATTGTATTAATTATCAAAATAAAGATGGTATTGAATTCTTAAAAATTAAATATGATCAGATTGAAGAAGTGAAACAAATTGGCTGTTCAGTTTGTTTATTGCTTGTGAAAGATTTATATGTCCTTAGAAAACAGTTTCCATTTTCTTTGGCATATGCAGTGACTATTCATAAATCTCAAGGTTTAAGTGTTGACAGTGCTTTGGTGAACATTGGAAATACTGTGTTTAAAGAGGGTATGGCATATGTTGCTTTGTCGCGAGTCAGAACATTATCTGGCTTGTTTTTGATTGATTTTGATAATGCAGAGGTTACTGCAGATGCCAACTGTTTCAAAGAGTACAATAGGTTAAGAAGAACATATGCTCCTAATTTAGGTCAATATCCTGTGTTTGAAAAGTGTGTGGTTGCTCAAAAGAAGTTATGAGAATATCTGTACTGAAGGTGTAGAGAAGGGAAAAAAACAAGATCATGTTGTGATTGCAAGCAAAAAGAAAAAAGACACTGTTTAAGAGAGTGTTGGTTTTCAGTTTGAAAATAGTTCTGGTGTCAACTGCTATGCTAATGTAGTGGTCAATGTTTTTTTTGAAGGTTTGCAACAGCAAATTATGGAGAATCGTAGAAAAAGATTTTGTTCCTTGTTACATTCTCTTTATGAAAAATTGAGAACTGATACAAGTAAGATACAAAGCGTTTCTGATGTTTGTAATCTTTTGGATGTATGTTCTGGTTCTACACAATTTACACAAAATGTCCAACAAGATGCTCAGGAGTTTCTCATTTATATGCTTACAGAATTGAAAAATGAAATTGTAGATATAGAGAATATTTTTGGCCTTTGTTATAAATGGGAACATCAATGTGAAAATTGTATGTATACATGTAGCACTAATGTAGACAGTGAAAGATTTTTATATTTGACATTACCGGAATGTAAATCAGTGCCTTTCAGTAAATTAGTTAAATCTGCAAACCAAAACATGAAGTGTAGGCAATGCAAATCAGAAATGTTATCAACGTTATTTATCGAAAGATATGGAAAATATATAATTTTAATGATGCAACGGTGTACAGCTGATGGAAGAAAATTGTACACTTTAATAAAACCTTTTGTAGCTACACAACTATCCATATCTGGAAGGACTTTTGTAGCAGTAGCAATAATTTTCTACAATAGTCCTTCAATAACATCTAGACATTACACTGCATATCTCAAAAGTGAGAAAGGCTTGAGTCTTTGTAATGATGCTGAGTTGGTTTTAAAACAACGTTTGCCTTTCGAATTACCAAATTCCTACCTAATATTTTTAAAGCCAAAGTTTTAGGAAGATAATTCAGCCTCTGAGGAATTTATTGTTATCATTTCATAGGATTAAATTTTGGCCTCAAGGAAATGTATTTCTTTGAATTATGGACTTTTTGTTGCACATTGTCTCTGTGTATATTTTTAACTGGCATTATTTATAGTGTTTACACATTTAAGTTATAACATTGTCTTAGCAGTAATCATTTTATAAACGTGTGATTTGTATTCTCTAGTATTTTACTATAGATGGATTATAGGGTATTTTTAAACAATCAAATTGATTGTTTTTTTCTTTTTGCCCGCTGTTATGTGATGCTTACAATTGAAATCACTGTTTCTAGTGAAATTCAATATATTCTGAGAACAGCAAAAAAGGCAAAGAAATTACTTTCAAAATGTTAAAATTATGATGTGCTATTAAAAATGTTTTATTTCATGTTATAACTTTTTTTCTTTTCTTTTAAAGATCTTAATTTTAAGATATCAAATTTACTACCATTTAGATTATTTAAAAAAAAGTGAATAAAATGTGTACCGTTTTTTACATGTATTACTGTTGAGGTAATTTTTAGTAAGTCTTAAAATGCACTATGGACTGTATTTCCACACAGTTGAAGAAATGGAAGATGGATGGACTAGATTTCTGCCAGAAAAATCAAAAGCAGACAGGTATAAAATAGGGGACAATTCAGAACACCTGTCTGCAAGATAAATGGTATAGTACAGAATAGACTGATATGGTTGTTCTGCAGGTCTTGGTAATTACGAAATTAAAAGAAATAAAAGTCTTTAACTTAAACCACATCACTGAGTGTTTTTGCACATGTCATATTAGGCCCCATCCCTTCTCTTCAGTAATTTATAATAATGTCCTATCAGTTTCCTAAAACGTAAGTAGTTGTAAATGTATCTTGTTCTTTGTTATCAGTACAGAAATGTACTCCTATAATAACAATTGGCCTAGCCATTAACTCTCTTTCTTATTTATAAGGTGAGGATAAGGCATACTGTATAACTTTTCTTTTCCATGTAAATATAATCTCATCATACACAGTACTTTGCGTTGAAAAGGTTTTCTATAGGTTTTGCTGTGCGTGTTTGCACAGAAAACTCATAGAATACGACACATCTCCAGATTTATCAGAAATTATAAATCTGGAGATGTTTGTGAATGCTACACCATCCTCCTATTGGTGTAGCAAAGCGCAACGAAGAAAATTGTTTTCACTTCTCCACATTTTTTCACTTTCAATATAAGCTGCAATGCACAGCATATATTGAAGGAGGAAAATGCCTTTACTGATTGTTTTTGTGCAGGAAGGTGTCCCTTCCTGCACAGAAACAATGTCCGCAAGACACAGACATCCTCACATCATGATGCAAGGGTGCCTGTGTCACCAAATGGCTGCAGTTTGTGCAGCAGTGCAGAGGGAAACACAGAGTTGCAACATATTTATGTACATATGTTACATCCCTGTACTTCGGAAGTACCACAGCATGCTGTAGTTAAACAGTTTACAGTGTCATGCTGTAGCACTTCCTTATAATTCTGCATTTATGCATTCACCACACATCATAAATGTATTTTTACTGTCAATTATGTACTACGCATACATTCATCTCAACTTTCCCACACTAGCATACTATTGTAGTAGTAAATCTTTATTCGGTTTTCAAAGTACATAAAAAACCATAAAAGAATTTTGACAGACATATCTTATCATATACAATCATCAAGTTATTACTTTTACATAATACAAGGAATAATTTTCCCCTCATTAGGTTTAATGTTAGTTTAAAACTTTTTAAAAGACGTTTATACATATCAAACAATTTTTGAATTTCTCTCAGTTTTCCTAAAAAAGTGCAACAGAATTTTATCAAAGATTTACTCTATGCTTAAAAATACATTAAAAAAAAGTCGCTATATATTTACTAGCCATTTCTGATTCTACAAATTGCAAGGGCAACATAGCGGGGCGACATCTTCTGAGACCCATTTTTCTTAACAGTGGGATTAACCAAAATGTACGGTGTATAGAGTAAAATTTGCAGAACAGCAAAGTATGCATGGTGGTTTGTTCTGATTTGTCGTCGCATGGGCACGCTGTTAGACACTCATCCCAGTTGTTTTTTGTCAGGAATGCCACCAGTCTATGGAAAATGTTCATTCTGAATCTTGTCAGTAAAAAACTCTCAAATTGTGACTGGACATATTTCAGATATGGCTCAATCTCTAGGGTTGTCATAACCGTCACGGAGTGTTAGACCAAGGATTTTCTTGCCTCAGTACAGATTCGTAACTTTTCTACATGGCTCAATGCCCTTTTTTTTTTTTAGATCTTTTCTGGATATTTCGCCAATTTGTTCTGGGGCGGAATAATATTTACTTAACCCTAGATCGGTGAGGAAGTTCTTTACATACATAAGCCACTCAATTTTCCCAGCATGATCCAGTGACATACAGTCTGTCACTATCTGTTTAGAAAAATTATTTTTCACCGTAGTCCTGATACGTCGCCACAGCAGGAGTGGTTGTATTTTTGCCAGGTCCTCTATGTGCGAAATACCTAGCTCCATATGGCAGGCGAAAGTGGATACACGTCTGGGGACCACCAAAAGGAATCCTAAAAAGGTATTATGTGCAACCTGTAGGGAATTAGTGTTTTTGTGTCCCCCACAGTCCTGCCCCATAAAGTGCAGTTGACACTTTGCTTTGTAAATATGGAGCAGTTCAACCGGAGGCCTTTTTCCTAATTTTTGTAAGAATTTTTTAAGGGCAGCGATTGCTCGCAACAACCGGTGCTTTCGAGCTTCTATAGCTGGTTTCCAGTTTATCTTTTCATCCATCATAATTCTGAGGTATGGATATTGGGCGGTCGTTTCAATCCTTTCGCTGTCAAGGAAAATACCTTTTCCCCCTTTTTTCCTTATTCCTGCCACCATGACGTAAGTCTTTTTTACGTTTATGCGGAGGTCCAGGCTACCCATAAACCTTGCATACCTATCTAGTGCCTTCTGCAGTTCACGCGGAGTGCGTGCATCACGGCGTCGTCCGCATATAGTAGCGCGGGAACCGGACGATTTCTTACTTGAGGGAGGTCCTGACTCCCCCTCAGCATCTCAACCTCAAGCCCATTTGTGTATAGGGAGAAGAGAAAGGGAGCCAGGACACAACCCTGTCTGACACCACGCTCCACCGCGAACGAGTCAGATAATTCACCATTCACTCCAAAATGTACTCTAGCAGAGGCGTTTGAGTAAAGCTCTCTCAAAAAGGTTACCAGGGCCTGATCTATCCCCATATCCGTGAGAATGGACCATAGTTTTGAATGGGAAACACAGTCAAAAGCTGCAGTCAGATCAACATAGACCATGTACAGCCTGCCCCGCTTTGCTGAGACGTATTTCCCCATCATTATTGCCAGATTTAGGGCTTGCTCCGTTGTCCCAAAACCCTCTCGGAAGCCAAACTGGTTATCGGGAAGAATCTCGCCGTCTTCGGCCCACTCCTGTAGACGCTGGAGAACCACTCTGCCCAGGACTTTCCCCAGCGAATCCAGGAGCGAGATTGGACGGTAACAGGAAACGTCCTGTCTTTCACCCTTCTTGAAGATGGGGACCATAGTAGGTTGGGTCCAAGATTTAGGTAGCCCACACTTTATAGCAGCGTCAAATACCCTTTTTAAAATTGGAGCCCACAAATCTATTTTGTATTTAAAAAAATCTACTGGTACCCCATCTGGACCAGGGGCTTTCCCACTTTTACTAGCTTTCACTGCATCAATAACCTCAGTTAATGCAAAAACTAATGGGATTGGAAGAGAGTTTAACTGTTGGATATAACTATCACTGTTGCTCCCCCCTTCTAGATCTACTTCTGGGTTTTTACCAAAGATTTTTGAGAAATGATTTACCCATACTGGTCCCTCTATAGCCACCTTTAATGATGGTTGGTTTTTTTTGTCTGCTAGGAACGGGGCTCTCACCACTTTCCAAAATATCTCACTGTTTTTATCCAGGGAGCTTTCATGTAGTTGGTTCCACAAGGTTTGTTTCAGTTCTAGTTTTCTTTCCTTGCAGGCTGATCTATAAGACCTTCTCAACGTCTTTATTTCCTCCTGATTTCTGGGTGTGTTGGATAGTGCTCTATTTAAGGTTTTGTGGGCCAATGTGCATTTATGATTAAACCACCCTTTTTTTGTGTACCTATTCCCTTTCTTCTTTACAGTCAATGTTTTATTCACATTTTCCAGAATTATTCCAAAGTTTTGAAGGACCTCCTCTTCCCCTGTGTCAGTGTCTAAACATTTCAGTATGGCCGGATATACAACACATACCACCTTGGCTGTTAATTCAGCAGGATCTATCTTTCCCCACCCAAGAGCGTAACCGTTCATTTTGGATAGGTGTAGGTTATTCTGGGCGAGAGCGGTCATTATGAGCTGGGGTGTGAGCTATCCATGTTCTAGCAATAGATTCACACCCAAAGCCGCATGGTCACTTAGGGTGTTCACTAATACTCTGAACACTCTAAGTTTGTTTACCAGTGTAGTAGTGGCTAGGATGTAATCTATAGTCGACTCGCACCCTCTCCCCAAATAAGTTGGATCCAACCGGCCTGATAGATTTTTTACCTCGTTTATTACCACTAGGCCTAGTTCAAATAGAATTTCATTTAGAGAATCTCCTACCATAGAGTGATTAAAGTGGAAAATGTGCTCATCTTGGTTATCCATCAGCCCACAAATATTAGTATTAATTCTAAGACATGGGTGCTGATTAAAATCCCCCCCAAATGATACTCGGTATAACCGTAAGTTTCATTTGATTTATCAGTTTGCCGATTTTTTGGCGGAGTGCACCAAGTATTTTTACCGCCTCACTATCCGTTAAATTGTCATAGAAATTTACCAGGAGAACAGTCTCCTTTTTCCCAAATGAAAGGCTTAGTAGTTGATAGTTTGATTCTATTTGGAGAACCGTAACTTTCAGCCCGATATGGTATTTGCTATAAAAACGGTCAGGCCGCCCTTTGCCCTTCCATGAGTAACCGCTTTTGCTGGGGAAAAATAGGTTTTATAACCCATCAGGTGATGTTCCGAGGTAGCCCAAGTCTACTGCAAGCAGATAATCCCATAATCTTGGATATAATTTAGGGCACTACCATCCTCAATCTTTGCGCGAAGTCCCGCTATATTCCAAAACAGGAATGATACCATTCCACTTTTCTCTGCATAGGGTACCTCGCTTGGAGTAGCCTCCTCCAGGATGGAACTCTCTGTTATCAGTTGCCCCTTCTCCCTTGCGAGACCCATTATACTGCCTAGCGTGTTCCCTAGACTAGGAGTTTCTCCCCTTTCCAGCATACTAGTTTAGATCTTTCTTTAACCTGAGTAGTTAGTTCTGAAAATAACTTTTATTTTCCTTTTGTTGTTTTGTTTTATTGTGTGGATTTTTTGAACAATTTTGTATTTCTTTTTTTTTAAACAGGGGAACAAATGAGAACTGGGAAAAGAGAGCTAAAAACTGGGAGAATGGAAGAAAAATAAACTAACAATGGTGGTGGTCAACGGCTCGACACACCAGATCCACCGACTGCTCCCCATATGCAATCAGCCTCCGCATTTTATACATGTTCTTCTATGTTTCCCAAATTGGGGATGAATATCAGGCTGTGCAGTAGAGGTTGATGGTGTTGCTCCACTGCTACTCGGAACGGCCGATGAATCTGAATGAGTCTCCCTCAAACTTCTTAACTCCTCCCTGGCAAAGTTTATTGGATTCTTCATTTGCAAGTGCTTGTGCATACTTGCAGTTCCGCAAGAATATTTTTTATTGGGGTCTCCTCTTGAAATCACCGCCTTGCAAATGTGACAGGTAACTTTGGTTGAATTTACCTTTTTTAATCCAGGAGGAAATGTAAAAAATGTCCAAACAATACTACTGTATCTTTCCTTTGGGGGAGCTTCTGCAACAAATTTCTGCTCAGAAGAATATTCTGAATCTGAGGATGGTGGTTGGTTTGCAGCCATACTTGAATAAGATTAATGTCTTCTCCAACAACAAAAGAATAGAAGATCTTCTCTGGAGCTCTCTCCCTTGGAATAGTTCTAAGAAGAGTGATTGAAATGGGTGGGGTCCTTCAATAGTTTCAACAGGAAGTGTAATGAACCAATGAAATCTTTCTTTGTGGTCACATGGGGTGCGCGTAGGATGCGTGCAGGATGCGTGCAGTCAGTACGCACCCTGCTCGCACAGTGCTCGCACCCAGCGCGACTTCGCGCATTAAAAAGTGATGTAGTTTTTAAGAAAGTCAAAGAATATTATTTTTATAATACCCTCAGATAATCTCTTGTCTGATTATTTATATGAAATGTATATAAATACGTTTTTCAACATTAAAAAAAATCATCCACTGCGTCCAATATGCATATGATGTCACGCGCTACTGCGCGTCCGTCACGTCGCGTAGTACGTACATCGCGTATGTGCCAGAAGTCACGCACAAGTCGCTTAGCAACCGCGTCGGAAAAGTCGTACCCGTCGCACACCCTACGCGGAACCTAGACAGCAACCCTAAAATGGGGGACCGGTTTCGCGCAATAAACAAGCAGGATGCTTGTAGGGTGCGCGACTCCCAAAAAAAAAAGGAAAAAATTATGAAAATAATTTAAGTATATAGTAAACAATATAAAATAATAAAAATATTTTTTTATGTACAAAAAATTAATTTAAAAAATTGAAATGTAATTTAAAAAATAAGATATCTAAAAATAAAAATATTAAAAAAATGTAGTTAACAAATACAATAAATATATTTAAAAATTATCATTTAAAAAACCTTTCAAATTCACTAAAAACATAGGTTTGAGATATGTTATAGTTAGGAATTAGCATTTAAAAAAACCTTTGAAATTCACTGAAAAAAACATAGGTTTCAAGGGTGTTATAGTTAGCTAGACATTTCACTCGTATAAAACCATTGAAATTCCCCTGTTATAGTTAGTTGTACTAACTATAACTCGCACCGCCCGCAATCCACTGCTGAGGATGTCACATATTACATCATTCATGACATGGTCAGTGACATCACTGATGACATCATCCATGTGACAAACTGATACACCTCATCATACAGTAGCATAAACTTTCAACTCTCATTATAAAATATGAAGTAACATATTAGAAACCATTGATACACCAATTCAACTTTCTAAAAACCCACTCAGTGATTCCTACATCTACACACACATCTAAACACTTACATTAAGATTCACTCAAACATGCTAACAAAGATCAATAGAACACTATTAAATATATTTATACACCTACATCAACATTACACACCAGCACACATCCTATTCACTTATGCAGACATCCTACTCACTTATGCAAACAATTTATCATACTTATATTTACTAAGCTACACACTTTATTTACTCATATAGATAGTAACACAGTTATAAAAATCACTATTACAAGTATACAGTTATCCATACGTCACTCATACAATCACTGAGTCTTATGTATACTTATTTATATACAACAACTGTCACATACACTGCTTTTTATATTTCTAGCTTGTTGGACATGTATCATTGACAAATATATTTACTTATCACCACACCCATAAAGACATACACTCACCCAAACAACTGTTTCCACATACAGTCTTAACCTCATATACCTACTGAATAAACTATTTACACATCTTTCTATAGTCACACATGTCCTACCCAACCACACACACATTCACTATCCCATACAGATACTTACTTAACTAATTAATAACTAATGTAGACTTTAACATACCTAGAAAGTAACTTATGTAGTAGTTTACTCAACAAGAGATAGTGATACAGGTATTCACACAGTTTAATCACTATCCAATGTATTTAGTGAGACACTTTAAATTTGACAGCTACACAGTCAATCACAGTGCTACTAAATTCTCCATCCATACACTTATACATCCACTCAGTGTTCAATACAGATTCCTATATATAAAATACTTATTAAAATATCGAAGCAAACCACATTCACTGGTGCAATTTGAGATGTCATCAGTGATGTCATCAGTGATGTCACTGACCATGTCATGAATGATGTAATATGTGACATCATCAGGCGCGCGAGTTATAGTTAGTACAACTAACTATAACACGAGAATTTCAATGGTTTTACACGAGTGAAAAGTCTAGCTAACTAGAACACCCATGAAACCTATGTTTTTTTCAGTGTATATATATATATATATATATATCCACCACCACTCCCACTTCTTGACAAGAAACGGGACCGACACATGCGTTTTGGAGGGGTCAGGAGATTTATTTCGCCACCTTCTTGACAAGTAGGATTAAAAACATATATAAATATATATTCATATAAATAAGTACCACAATTAAAATAATAAATTTCAAACAAAAAATAAATAAATATACATAGTTATTAATGTTTATAAAATAAATTTAATTCACAAATAACCAAACAGTAGTATTTAAATAAATCAAAAAAAGATAGCAACTAACATTTCTCACCATTGAAATGAGCCAAACTTTCATAAAAAATATTTAATTACAATAAAACTTATAAAACAAATATCTTGTTACATACCTATTACATTAAACAAAATATACCCTTAAATAAATAAATACAACAGTTACTAAATTAACATATAGCTGCCAAAATAGTTAAACAGACGCCATAACAACCAATAAAAGCAACAAGAACCAATAGAAAGCTTGAACTAATTAAAGCATCACTATAAAGGAGGCCAATTATTTAACCAAAAATTACCTCAAAACCTGCAAAGATTGGAGAAGGACGAAACTCTGCCAGATTGAAGCCCCAACAAAGGACCTTCAGAAGAGCTACATCAAACAACTTAAATTTGAAGTAAGTACAATGCCTAACAAATATATATATATTTCCGTTACTAAACTTAAAATAATGATTACATGTAAAATTAATTCATAAATGTATTTCCTTTTTTCTACCTATTTTATACACTAAGCAAACCTTACCAAAAATCAACACAGCAAAGTAATACATTGTGCAGCATTCTACCATTGAAAGACTAAGAATATATGTAAATTAATCAAACATGTTAAAGTAAGTATAACTATTAATAATTTTTAAACCTTAGCTAAATCAACTCATAAGCAAAACTAACTAACAAAATAAAACGAATAAACATTTCCACCTTTTCTTTCCTACTACAGGCTGCAACAATTCCAATCCAAAAACTATATTAAAGAAACCAAGTAAATCTACCAAAAATATTAGGCATTGTTTTAAATATACCTAAAAATAAAACCAACTGAACACTAAGGGGCTGATTACGAGATTGGCTGTCCATGGATCACCCAGGTGGTGGTGGCGACAGCAGTGTAGCAGGTTGTCCCGAACATCCTATTACGAGTTACACCCAAAGGCTATCTCAGACAGCCTGGCTGGTGGTGAGGGCAAATGAGCCTCCGACCGCCTCTGCAACATCCCACCCCATTACGAGTTGCATCACAACCGGCGTAAGTACTACTGTCACACCTCCAAGCAAGAAGAGGCGGAAAGGGAGGTGAATAAGGAGGAAATTCACATCTACTCACATCCACACATCCTGTGCCACAATGGAGGCCATCTTACCGGTTATGCCTTTGCTCTACCTCATCGATCACCTCCAAGAGCCCATTGAAGACTTAGTCGCAGGTGAGTGTTGTCACTCCATCTGTCCATTGTGACCAATGTCAAATGAAAGCGTCACAGTTCCATAATTCACATAGCATACATTCTAAATTGTCTAGTGTATTCCCTAACGTGTACTCAACACCACAAACATATGACCAACTCACAAACACAGTCCACATATGATCACGTGTCAGTATGACAAAAATGAAAGTGATGTTGGCATCTTACGTGATACGCAATACCCCCACCTCTAAAACCACATACCAATCTGCATTAAACACAACAGGGAAAACTATCTCCGCAGACACAATACCACCGTTCCACTCCACTCATCCACTGCAACATAACCCAAAGAATCTTTCCTGAAAATGACTACAACTACCATGAGGCCTTATCAATCTAACTCTGAATAAGATATCAATTAAAATGACCACATTACAATGCACATATCAAAACTCCACATGTAAAATCAAGGGCTAAGGTCTGCACAATCAGGAATGGAGTCAGAGCCTTTTCCAGAATTGCGCCTGAAACTTGGAACAAACTACCTCTACATCTCCGATTGGAAACCAATGACAAGAAATTTCGTAGACCCCTCAAAACCTGGCTATTCTAGCACAGTCCACCCATCTCTCTGGCTTTCCTTTCTGAGTATGAGTTTAGTGCTATAGACCTACGGGTGATATATGCGCTTAATTAATACCAAATACATACATACAAGGGCACATCAGTAGTAACGACTCAAAGCCCCCAAAAAAGTTCCCTGTCACAATGTCAAAGTAAACTCACACACATAGTTCACATCTAATGCCAAGTCATTAAATGCAATAGCCGTCAAGCAGTGGGAAACACATTATTATTATTATTATTATGTTTCTTATATAGCGCCAGAATCGACCCCCGAAGGGGTATCTCCGCGCTTGCCTTGGGAACCCGTCCTGGCTTTTCCCTGTGAGATAGCCCCTACAGGGCATCCCCAAGGTGAAAGCCAGGCATCCCGCCGCAGGGGGGCCGTTGTGGAGATTAAGCAAGCTTAATGCCCAGAGTTGCAGAGTGTGAACCCATGATTAGGTCAGGGACCGAAGCAAGAATTATCGAGTCCATGGACATTTGAGCTCAAGACCCTGCCGCGTCGGTAATTGAACCCTGGTCCCGGGTCTGACCTCTGCTTCAGGGTCTGCCTGCTCTAACCAGTGAGCCAAACTTCTCCACGCCCAATCTAAACTTAACACACAGGATATTAATGACAACATTAGGAAAACAAGCCAAGCCAGTGGCCCACCAAAACAACTACCACATGCATTGATAATCACAGAAGCACTGTCCAAAATAAATCACAGATGTGTTTTTTTAAGAAAGTTAAAGCAGAAATAAGCTGAACACATGTAGGCTCTTGAAAAGTGCAAAGCATCCAATCATGTAGCAAACATAGCATCTGTCAGACATCAATTGTAAGTGAAAAACACAAACTGCCCATTTCACACATCTACATGCAGATCCACACAAACCTAAGCAATTTTGATGTACGTCATGTCTGGAGGCACCCATTGTGTACTCCAAATAACAAAACATAAGCAACATATCTCAATGGGAGTAGTCAAGTCAAGTCAATAAACTTTATTCGGTTGTTCTTGTTGACAACCATAAAAGCATTTACATTACAATTAATAACACAATTATACGTTAAAAGGGAGATTCAATTATAATATAGTCATAAAAAAGACAGATCTACATTGTACAATCAAAACGTTTAAGAAATCCTTAAAAAGAGAAGATAGCAATTCATGTATTAGTATTTTTATCTTTCCATACTGTTTCTGAATTTTACTGCCAATTTAAAAAAACTACATATATACAAGGTGTATTCACAACTTAGCAGCTGAATAAAATGCAGTGCAGGACGAAATTGTAGAAAATTTAGTTTTTTCAAACAGGGTTTTAAATATATCTTCCTCGGTATAACATAAAAGGGACAAAAGAACAGAAAGTGTGCCAGGTCTTGCGGAGACTTATCGTCGCAGCCGCAAGCCGGCAACACTTGCCCCCGATGAGATCCCCTGGGAACAGCCAACAAAAAATGAAACAGGTTGAACCTGAACCTTGTCAGTAGAAAACGGTCATAACTAGACATTTGCCATGTTAGGTAAGGTTCCATGAGCAAAGTGCTTTTAATTAATACATGATTACGAACACTTTCTTTTTTTAGTTCACATGATTCCCTATCCTGGTGTCTAGAATCGATAAAAGCTTTCTTGACCGCTAAAACATCCTTTTTAGTAATGGATTCAGGAAATAAAAAGAGTTCAGGACGACCTAAGTCAGTAAAGCACTTGTGTAAGTACTTTAACCAGGGAACCTTCATCCTGTTGTCCCATGTAAGTGTTTCTCTTAGAATAAGCTGGGTGAGTGGTATGTTGTCATTTAACCAACAGTTCATCCAGCATAACAAGGGATTGACTGCAATTTTATCACTTACGAAGGGAACCCCCAATTCCTCATGCACAGAAAAATTTGCCGTGCCCCTGGGAACCCTTAGTAATTGTTTTAGAAAGTTATTTTCGACTATCTGTAGGGCTTCCAGGGGAGCATAACCCCATATTTCACTGCCGTAACATGCTGTGGTAACACTTTTGGCCTGGTAAAGTTGGAGTAATGCAGCAACTGGGCTATTACCCACTTTCCTGGAAAAGTCCAGTATCGCCGCATTTACCCTGATAACCTCTCCCTTCTTTTTTGAATCACGGGTCCCCAATTTAATTGACTATCAAAGAGGACCCCAAGGTAGGAGAATGTATGTGTTACAGGGATTTGTACTCCATTTACATTTAGGCGATTTGGTTTTTTGTTTCCTTGGCCGACCTTCATTATGTAAGATTTAGAGTTATTAATACTTATCTCTCTTGACTTCATGAAAGAGTAGAAGGAGTCTAATAGAATTTGAAGTCCATTGGCAGTCCTAGATAAAAGGACTGCGTCATCCGCATATAGCAGAACCGGCAGACCCTTTCGGCCAATGTACGGGTAGTCAGTATTGGTACTTAAAAGGTGCTCTTCCAAATCGTTTATGTAGAGGTTAAAAAGGAACGGGGCCAGAGTGCATCCTTGTCGGACACCCCGATACACTCCAAAGTCTTTAGTCACATTTAGATCTTGGGTGTATCTGACATTCGCTTTGGTGTCCGAGTGCATATCTTCTAGCAAATGTACTAAGTTTTGATCCACGCCCATTTTTGCCATGGCGCCCCAGAGCTTCCCCCGACTCACGCAATCGAAAGCCGAGGAAAGATCCATGAACGCCATGTGGATCGCTCCTCTTCGGGCCTTGGTGTACTTCCCGATAATGAGGTATAAATTTAAGCATTGGGAAATCGTGGAATGTCCAGGCCTAAATCCATACTGGATTGGATATATTATATTATTTTCCTCTGACCATCTGACCAATCTATTCAAAATTACTCCTCCCACAACTTTGACCACGGAGTTTATTAGTGATATTGGTCTATAGCAAACTGGGCTGCTACGGTCTCCTTTCTTAAAAATAGGCACTATAGTAGATACCCCCCATGATTTTGGGCATCCACATGACACAGCCGCGTTGAGTACTGCTGTAAGGACCGGTGCCCATAGTGCTATACAAGATTTGAAGAGGTCAGGAGGAAGACCGTCGGGTCCTGGAGCCTTGTTGTTTGATAATCCTTTGATTCCCTTTATTACCTCATCAATTGAGAAGAATAGTAAGTTTTCTCTACTTTCATTTGAACTGTGTTCTACCTGCAACCCATTGCTTTTAAAAATAGAGCTGAAGTGGTTAATCCATTCTTCCTCTGGGATATTAGTGCCCACATTAGAAATACTAGGATGATCAAATATAGGCTTATTAATAATCTCCCAGAACTTCGAGCTATTTTTTAATGTCTCAGGATCTAACAGTGACTCCCATACGCTTTTTTTAACTGCTCGTTTGTGAGTAGCAAGTGACTTCTTGTACTCAGCCCGCAAATCCCTGATGATCAACGGGTCTCTGGGTTTTATTTTTAAGGCTTTCTTAAGCTCACGACTGGCCTTCGAACAATTGCTGTCAAACCATTTTGGGTTACTGGTTGAGTTAACTTTTCCCTTAGTAGGTAGCGTTAAAAGTGACCACCTTCTTGGCAATCTCCTTAAATGATGTCAAAATTTGTATTGGTGCTGATGCAGGAGATGTACATACTGTCAGATCGTGATTGCACACATTATTGATAGAGGAATAAAATTGTTTACAATCCACCATTGACCATTTTAAGCGTCGCTTACCATTGATACATTTTGTGAAACCACAGTCCTCTCGAGAATTACGCTTTTCAAGTATATTCACACCCATTGTAATGCATAAAGGGTTATGGTCGCTATAAATGCTCAAAAGGATCGAGAAATCCTCAACAATATTAACAAAGTCTGCCGAAAGTAAAATATGGTCTATGTAAGTCCCTGTTGCATGTCCTTTAAAGGTAGGGGTTGAAAATACAATTTGCTCCGATACTATTGACATTGCTGTAAAAAAGTTATTTTCATTCATTAAGTCATTTAAACCTGTACCCCTCCGCGAGTGATCAAAATGAATTCCTTCCATACTATTACATCCCATTTGGCCAACAGTTCTTAAACTAGGGTTCCCACGTAGATGTGTATTAAAATCACCAACTATTATCTTGAGGCGAGGCAGAGAACCATCATTAGCCCTTAGGAATTCACGCAATGACTCGATATTACAATCTCCGGACTGATTCACTGCGTTATAGAAGTTGATCAATACAAAATTTGTTTTACCCCTCTTAAGTTCTAAGACCTGGATATTGCTATTGCTATTGCCAGAGTGGTGTTCGATTTTATGGCATATAAGTGTCAAATTAACAAAAATTGCCAAACCCCCTTTTGCTCTTCCGCTAGCAGATGGGACTGCTGAAATTATAAAACTTTGGTAGCCTTCAATATGAACATTTTTCCCCACTACCCAAGTTTCTTGGAGGCATATTACGGGGTAATCTAACAAAAGACAACCAATCTTTATCTTTCAATTTATCATGGAGTCCTGCTATATTCCACGATAATAGCCCCTCCTTATGTTTTTGTGGTTCGCGTTGTGGTTTATGTCCACTTTTTCACATACATCTAGGCTAGTGGGTATTAAACCTGTGCTGCAACATACCCGATCTGTCCCAGAATTGGCCGTAGTATGAACTGGGGGGAGAACTGAGTTTATGTCGTTATGTGAACCGGATATATCAATTAATTGATTTGTAACACCCAATGCCACAACATTACTACCTTGCAGTTCTAAGACTTGGGTGACATTTCCTAAGCCTATATCTTCTGGCAGGCGATCATTGAAGGCAGGGTTAGAAAGTGTGCCAGGCAGTCATTCCACCCCTTCCAGCCCACCCTCATCTAAAAAGATGTCATACCTGTTGGAAATGGGAATATTGAAACGGTTATTGGAGTGGCTAGGGTATTGTTGATCTAGGTGGTGTGGCCGTATTGGGCGTTCCCATCTATCCTGACTATAGCCCCAGTTATTAGTTGGTGCACCAAAACCCCAGCCATTAGTTGTTTCTGGCCATAGTGGCCTAGTATGGGTATGAGTAGGCTTAGGATATGTCATACTCCGTTGTTTTTTGCCGAAAAATTCTAGGGTGAGAGGAATGATGGTACCTCTCCTGCGCTGCGGCGGCAAGATATTTGGCAGGATGTTTGGTAAGACAGCAGAGTTTACAAAATTTATAATAATACAGTCACCTTTAAATTTTTGGGGGTTTTGGCCTATCCACGGAACCCTTCTGGCTGACTTGATGTCTCCAGCTAGCTGTTGTTTCCCCCATGGGGCCAACTGCATATTGCCAGATAACCAATGCAGGGCCTTACTTGTTAACGCCGTGGGGGATTCTGATTGATCTGAAGCTAGTGGGGGAGCATTTGCCAGTACCAACACTAATGGAGCCGCATCTTCTATAAAGTGTAGTGTATCTTCTTCTACACTAGATACAGGTATTACAGGAGGGTTTAGGGGCTGGGTCTCTCTTGGCAATAAATGATTTGACACAGTAATTGGGGTCTGTTCCAGTAAATTTACTTGTTTAATATTAGGAGTTGTGCCTCCCTCTGATCTAAGTCCAAAGGCCTCTTTTACGGGTAAAACCAAATTTGTGACTGTTTCTGATATGTTTGACACATCTTCTACTATCTTTTTCTGATCTGCTCCTAATTTCTTTACATCTGCAGATAGCTTGTCCAGTTTGGTCACTACTGGTTTGATTAAAGCTTTGAATTTAATGTCAATTAAATCAGCTATCCTGGATAATGACTCTTCATCCACATTGAACTTCTCAGCATCTTCTACTTTCCCCCTACTTTTTTCCCTACTTTTCACAGGTGACGCGGCCCTCTTCCTCCCAGAGTGAGCTCCACCACGATGTAATTGTGTTTTCCTGCACTTTCTAATAGCGCGAGGAGCTGGGACTTGAGCAGGGGGGTCAACATCATTATTTATCTGCTCACTCTCCTGCACAGTTTGATCTTGTTCAATATCAACTATCTGGGAATCCGAGTCATTAACCTGAGCTGTGTCTTGTCCCTGTGTTATGTGAATACTCTGGTTTGAGGTACCATTATCATGTGTATCAGAATCTAAGATTGCACTACCCTCAACCTGAGAAGGTATGTCTATCCACGGTGAATCTGGTGATGGGCTTAAGGGGGATAGATTAGGGGAAAGACTAAGGCCTAAGGATTGTCTCCTTTCGTTATTAATCTTTGACACTACTTGTACCATATAATTTTCTATAGTGTTACCCCCTGCCACTGGATTCTTTTTAGGCATTCTTGTTTAAACTGATGTTACATCCCAAACTTTAACGTTCGAAAAATATAAGAGGGCACACAGAGAAACGATGCAAATATGTCCAAGATGTAAGTTATAATCAAGGGTAAATAGTCTTACTGCAACCATGCAGATCAGGTTCAGCAGGGGCAGGGTGGCGTGCCCAGTCCAGTCTCAGCCTGTCTCGGACTGTCTAAGACTGTCCGCCCTTTGTCCGGGCTTCGTCCGGCGTCCCGCACACGCGTCCCGCTGTGCGTCAATAGCACGTTTTTGTAGGAGGAGCAGGGGGCGGGAAGAGACTCCAGGTGCGCTACGTTGATCCTGCGCGGAACCCTGGGTCTCGCAGTCCCAGCCCCTGTTGCAGCAGCCTTTCACTCTCCTCAACGAAGGAAAATATACCTCTCCACACGTTTCAGCAGGCGGACGGGAAGGGTCAGTAGCAGAGTCACGGTCTCTGAACACAGCTGCGAGCTGCGCCCGCGAAGTGGGGGCCGCGAGCTGTTTTGAAGCACAAGCCAGGCAATCGGGGAGGAGCAGGGGCGGGAAGAGACTCCAGGTGCGCTACGTTGATCCTGCCCGGAACCCTGGGTCTCGCAGTCCCAGCCCCTGTTGCAGCAGCCTTTCACTCTCCTCAACGAAGGAAAATATCACCTCTCCACACGTTTCAGCAGGCGGACGGGAAGGGTCAGTAGCAGAGTCACGGTCTCTGAACACAGCTGCGAGCGGCACCCGGGAGTAGAGCAAGCAAGTTCTTGCTGATCATTGACAAAAAGAAATACATCCCTCACGCAGAAACACAAACTGCTAGAAAACAATCAGTTGGTCAACAAGACACTAGCCAATAGCACAAACATGTTCTATGATTCAGTGGAACTACACAACATGTATAAAGGTCACATAACAAAGGAAACCCAATACCCATCAAAATTACATCAGAGTACAAGAATGTCCTAGGGGTACCACATACATCTAAAACTATGCATAGGACCATAGGGACACGTTGATTTTTCTCCAGAAATATTTTTATTACTGTTAACCAACTTTTTAAGCCAATGGCCAGTTCAAAAGTCCTTGAGCACATTGCTGCATAAAGGAAATTGCCAAATGTGACACTGCTTGGGGAATCTCCTCAGGAAGGGCCATCTAGTGGGCTGGCCAGGCACCTCAAAACAACAAACTAGGGAGAACTGAGATTGGGACTGGGTGAGGTTGGGTTGTCAAATGAAGGTGGGGCAGTGGTTGTGTCAGAAAGAATATCACCAGGTACAGGACAGGCATCCATGGGATTCTGGGCAGATGGAATGGCAAAGGGTGGCCTCTGGGAGGTTGAGGGACTGTATGTCACTGTTGTGGGTGTGCTTGTGGTTGGTGCAAGTGTCTGGGGATCTGATGTTGTTTGTGTCTGTTAGTGCATGTTCAGCCTCTATATGTGGACTGGTGCCAGTGAGGTTGGTGAGCATCTGTTCTGTGGGTACATGTATGTTAATTTTTCTGCATTTAGGGGGTATTGTGGCACAAGTGGATGTTGGACTGCATGTCTGCTTATGTTTGCACCTTGATGAGACTGGTATGGGAACAGAATTTGGGCTTTGGGAAGAGACAGGAGGTGGGCTGGTAGACCTAGCTGAGGGGAAGTCTCCCATCAGTGAGGATGCCAGAGCCTGAAACAACCCCTGTAGTGCAGACTACTACTGTGAATTCCCTCCAGGAACTCCAGTGTCTGGGCCATTATAGCGGAATTCCCCTGGAGGCTTTCAGCAGTGCATCCTGCCCAACAGATGTGTGAGAAAGTGCCATCTTTATTGCATTGGTGTACCCCCATTTTTTTCTGAACTGCTGATGTGCTTTGACTGAGTGTGCCCTGGGTTCCTGCCAAACAGGTACCCAGGGCCTGTGTTCCTTCCCTAAACCTAAGCTGAAAACACAAGACCCAATTGGCATCTCTGGCCACCTGTCAGCCCCTAGTAAATGGTATCCTAGGTACCCAGGGCAGGGTGACCAGAGAAGACCCCTGAGGGCTGCAGCACTTATTGTGCCACCCTCAGGGGCCCTATACCCTGGCACCCACACACTGCCTTTGCAGGCTGAGTGCCTAAGTACAGAACTAAAACAAGAGTCAACATGGCACACATCCCTGTGTGCCATGCCCACAGAACCCACTGTCCTGACATACTTCAGTCATCCCTTTAGCTGGGTGCCCTATGCCAGAGGTGAGGGCACAGATGCATGAGCCCTGTGCCCCTACAGTACCCAGGGCCATTCCTGGGCACTGTAAGTGCAGTGATGCCATTAAAAGTATATGGTGCTGGGAGGTTGTCATTACGAACTCCACAGCACCATAATGGCTACACTGAAGACTGGCAAGTTTGGTACCAAACTTCTGAGCACATTAAACCCGCACTGATGCCAGTGTGGGATTTAATGTAAAATACACGAGGGGGCATCTTAGAGATGCCCTCCAAATCCCTAACCTCCAATCCACGTCTGGGCTGAGTGGCTGCAGAGGCTGCCACACAGCAGACATGTTGCTGGACCCCTGGGAGGAGAGCCCCTCGTTCTCCTGGGCCTGCAACAATGCACATCCTGGGCGAGGTGCTAGGTCTCCTCCCCCAGGATGGGCAGGGGGAAGCTTCAAAGGCCTGCCGCCTCTGAGAGCTTCTCCAGACCATTTGCTGTACCCAGCAACTGGCCCCCATCCATTCTAACCCCCACTCTGGTGGGAAGACTGGCGGGAAAAGCTATGTCAGGAAGGGGGGTGTGCCAACGTTGCCAACTCCACCCCTCAGGTAGAGGAGGCGAGGTGAAGCACGACCCCGGACTCCGGCCATCTTGAAGATGGGGAGCCCTGCCCAATCCCAGCTAGGCTCCTGCCCCCCTCCTACCGGAGAGGAGCAGGCTAGGGGGTGTTCAGGGACCCATTGGTCCCTGTCCTTGCCCTACCTGTAACACCCCTAAATGTAGTATTTAGGGGCTCCCTGAACCTTTCTTCCTCAGATCCCTATACCAAAAAGAAGATCAAGAAAAAGATGACCCGCCGTGCAGCTGCTAACAGGACAACAACAACTGACTTGGCCCCAGCCCTACCGGCCTGTTGATCCTGGAACTGGCTCCTGCCTAAAACCCGGTGAACCCAGTGGACAGCAACCTTGGGACACCCAGAGGACCTGCCTGCCTTGACCCTCCTGAAGATTGGGACTCCCATCAGCAGAGGCTCTGCTGCAACAACCCACCTGGTGCCCACCAGGAAGCTCCGGACCAGCCCACTCTGCACCAGCCAATCCCGGGCCGGGCCAACCCGAACCAAGACCACGAGGACGTCCCCCCGGTAACTGGGACCCAAAGTCCTGTGCCCAAAGACCCTCCTCAATGAACCAGCCGACGCCTGCAGACTCAGAACCAGGGGCCACCCCAACCGCGACCAGCAGAGGGTAAGCTTTTCCGACACCCAAAGACACCCTGGCACCCGGCGCCCTCCAGCTCCCTGTGCCTCCCTTTGGGGTACCTACCTGGCCTCCAAGATCCTAACTTACCTCTCAAAGTGCTGGTCGCCCCTGGAGAGTCTCCGTCCCCGAACCTGCAGCCTTTATTCCCTCTTCAAGATCCTCATTGGATAACATGGAGCGCCCGATGGCTCAAAAGCACCCTGCATCCAGCCGCCTGAGTGCCGCTGGCTGTGACCCCTTTGTCCTATTCTACCCCCCCCCTCCCCCTTGCCCTGAGCAAGTGACCAGGAGCCCAGCTCCCAGAGCTGCGCGGCCTGCTAGCCAGCAGCCACCAACCGAAGGACCCCTGTCCCTCATTGTATATAATTCAGCCTACCTACCTCTGCACCCTGCCACCCCTGTGCCACTGGGATTGAACTAACTGTACTTACCTGACCCTGGGGGACCCCTGAGTCTATGCCCTGAACCTAAACTTCACCAACCAAGTACTCACCTGGAAACCGGTAATTCACGTACCTGCCATTGGATAACATTGACCCATTTTTACTCGAAAAAGTTTCTAAGTGTGAAGTTTTGAAAACTGAAAATATTCCTATAAAATCAGCCAAATTCCCAAGTACTCATCTGGGAATAGGGGAGAAGCCAGTAATGTGCCTTTCAGCCCAGTACTGAACCGCAAAAGTAATCCCTAGCGGGTTTACTAGTAACCTGTATTTTCTCCATAGGAACCCATTGTCTGCTTTTCTATGAAATTTCTTCTGTCTACTTTTGAAAACTGCAAATATTCTTTAAAAATCATACGAAATACTGAAACGCAATCATCTACCGGTTTTGAGTCAAACCCCCAGTGCTGGTCCTAGGAGACCATTGCTGGGTTAACAAAGTAACGGGATCGTACTTTACCTGCAACCTGAATTTCCTCCCATTGAATAACTTTGTCAGATTTACATTGAAAAGTTTTTAAGTGTGAACTTTTAACCCCTCCCCTGCTGATGACAGAACCGCTCCGTCATGAGCTGCGGTGGCGCTGTGCTGATGACGGAACGGTTCCGTCATGGCCCGCCCGACGCTCCTGCGCGGTGCGAATTACGCGCCTGCGCTGATAGTTCTTTTGAGCGGGCGGAGCCATGACGGAACCGCTCCGTAATAAGCACAGCGCAACCGACGCTAGTGACGGAGCGGTTCCGTCACCAGCATGCGCCCGCCGTATTTTCACCCCGCCCCCTTAGCACTGCGGCGGAATTGCCGCCGCAGTGAAGGGGTTAAAACAGCTTTTTATTCATGAAAATTCACTACAGTAACTAAAACGTTTTTGCTAATCTGGTTCCAGTTTAGACCCTTGGACTGTATCTAGGATCTAGTCCTGGAACTACCAAAGTAATCCATAAAGTTCTCAACTGTATTTATATGTAGAAAACCCATTGAGCTGAATGCCAAAGTGTGTTTTAGGGTTGTGTTGCTTACTACCAGTACTGTAACTATTTTGTTCACAAACATATTGCTTCCTTGCAAAGTCACTACATGAGAATACTCATATCTAAGCAAAGTATATTTTTATGCCTGTTGGTTCTAAAAATAAAACATCAACATCTTTGGATATACAAACATTTGGCCTGGAGTTTAGTCTTTGAGTGTGTGAAAACCTTTGCTGACTGAGTGGTTCCAACAAATGCTTTGCACTGCCCTCTGGTACTGCCTTACTGCTCGACCAAGCTACCACTTTTGAGTGTAAGGTCAGTCCTGACTTCAACCTCTGTTATACCTCTGGGGTTTGTGGACTCTATACACACTGTACTTCATTATTGTCCAGTATATATAGAGTCACTTTCTCACAAGATGCGTCTCAGGAGGTCAATAGCCTCCTCAGTCATGGCAGCTGGGGGCGCGGTGCCTGGACCAAAAGAGACATTCCACACCTTATGGTTGCGGAGCTGGATCGATTTGTGGAGACCTTCAAGGAGGGTGGATAAGGGTGTGGAGGCGGCAGGCAAGATCAATGTGGTCTCAACTCCTGGGCTGTCATCAATGTGGTCTCAACTCCTGGGCTGTCACCACCTCTACAGAGCAGTCACTAAAGAGTGAATCCAATGAAGAGGTTGAAAGTTGCTCCTCCTGGGCACGCTCCTCCCCCTCTGTGCCACTGACTGTCAGTCTCCTGCCCAGAGCCACCCTGGCCAGCTGTATCCCCAACGTCTCTGGCAAAGTCTCCTCTGCCTGCCTCTGTCAATGCTGGGAAAAAAGTTCAAATAAGTGTAAGGGCACTCAATAAATTTGTGTCACAAACATTACACACTTGCAACATCCTCTAAAGGTGAGCAGTCAGGAGGTTCTTCTTTCCTCTGGAGTCAGCCGCAGTGCATAGACATGAGGCTGTGCACAGTTCCAGATGGTGATGCCGTGCATCTGCAGGCAGTTGATTTCACATTGTGCAGCATTAATTATTATTATTATGAGTTTTATATAGCACAAGCTAGACCCGAAGGTATCAATATCTACCATGCTTGTTATCTATGTTGTGAACATTTGCTGTTGTGGGGATCCCTGACTCAGATGCTATGTATAGACCTGTTATCCTTGATGTGAATATTTACTGTTGTAAAGCGCACTGATACCTCCGGGTCCAGCTAGCGCCATATAAAACTCTCAAGTAAATAAATAGATTGTCATGTTCTCATGGGTAAGATCATGAGCAGTGACTGGGAGTAGGTTTGTAGCTGGGGAACATACATTAACTAGTGAACTGCAATTGTATTGAAGTTAACTTGTTTTTATTAGTTTGTTATCTGGTTGCAATGCAACCTTAACTGAACTTCCATCAAGGACTTTCCAGTGAACTTGAACGGTTATTTTCAATGATATACCCTGGCCGTCACACAAAAAACAACAGTGCATGGTCTTTTAGCATGTTCTGACTACAAGACATGGGTTTTGGTAAAATGTTTACATTGTCAATATGTACATTCAGCGCAAGTCACACTTTAGTCCGCATTTGTGGTGGTATGTGGCTCAATTTTTTTTTCTGTTTTTTTTTAAAAGACCTAAGATGAATAGGAATAAAGTGACAATTCTGTCCCTTAATATTAATGGGTTAAATAATAGACATCACCCTGACTTGATCTTTATGCAAGAGACACACTTTTGAACCTTATCTGATGCTAGTAAAATTTTTAAGAATTGGACGGGCTTTTATTGTGCATCCGTATCAGGTGTAGCTCAGAGGGGGGTGGGCATATTTTTAGACCAACACGTCCATTTTCATGTTGAAGCATCACACTCCGATCCAGGAGGTAGATGGACGTTTCTCCATGGGAAAATAAACCAGGTAAATATTATACTTGCTACAATCTATGCACCAGTGATAGACTACCCCCTCCCTATTTTACAATTACAACAAGCACTATCAGGTATACCTGGACCGATGTTATGGGTAGGCGATTTTAATTTTCTCCAGGACCCCTATGTCGATTCAACAAAGATAGATCGCAGGCAAAAAAAAACACAAGTTGCCAGCCATCGCTCTAGCTAGCTGCAAAACAGATTTAGATATAATCGATAACTGGTGTTGTAATAACCCAGTCAAACGTGGGTACTCTTGCTATTCAGCAAAATATGATTCAGCATCAAGGCTAGATTTTTTCTTACTTCGCATAATCTTAGTTAGTAAATATGAACATATCTTAAATACCTTTTCAGATCACGCCCTGATTAAAATAGAAATTATTGTATGAAAGACAGATGAAGGAGTGCCCAGAAGATGGTATTTTAATAAACTTAATCTAGCAGAAGAACAATGGTGCACAGAGATGGAGAAGGAGATTTGTACCTTTTTTATATAAATAAAGAATCTGCCCCAATTAATGTAATATGGGATGCATTTAAAGCCACATTAAGAGGAATAATCCCCTCAAAGGATATCCCACAACAGAGGGCCAAAAAGGAGGAGAGAATGGTGATAGAACACAATCTTGCCTCTGCGAATCTAGAGTACTTTAGGAATAGGAGCCCAAACACCAGGAAAGAAGTGCAAAATGACAAACTGAGAATGAGAGAGTTCTATTATGAATTAGGCGATATGACAAGTAGGATTTACCTTCAGACAGGATATGAAGATAGCGAGTATACACAAAGGTTTTTAGCCTGGCAAGCAAAGGAGAAGCAGGTTTGAAATAGAATACAGAGCATCTGGGTGAAGCAACTAAAACGTGCTTAAAGACAACGGCACATATAGCTGAGATTTTTCTTAAACATTAGAAGGATATCTAACAGATATGCCACCAGGTTCCCTCAGAAGCAGTTAATGAATTTCTACGGGAATTGCCAATCCCAGTTCTGGACAAGAAATTTAGAGAAATGCTACTAGCTGATTTCACGAAAGAAGAACTAGATTTAGTTATCAGCTCCTTGCCTAATTGTAAAGCCACCGGGGAGGATGGCTGTCCTGAGGATTTAAAAAGAAAAAAATTCTACAACACTTAGCCCCGAACTTTTAAGACTTGCAAATTATTTATTACACGGGGGAAATCCGCCAGTATCCTTTCGTACTGCAGTAGTGATCAGCATTTAAAAAAAAGGGTATAGACAGTGAGAACGTTAACTCCTACAAGCCTATAAGCCTTTTAAATGCTGACTATAACATTTTTACTAAACTTCTCGCCAAGAGATTAAATAAAATGGTGGGTTCACTTATAGGAATGGATCAATGCGGATTTGTAGCAGGGAGGCAGCTTCATACTAATACGATTTTTTTACTAGAAGCCTTGGATTTTTTTTATTCAAATAAGACTAAGGCCCACGTCTGGTTTTTAGATGCTGAAAAAGCATTCGACCTGGTCTCTTGGAATTGTCTGTTTTCAATTTCAGAAAAATTTGGATTCCCAAATGAGTTCATATTTTTATTAAAGCAGCTCTATAGGAATTTTCAGGCGCAAATTTGAATCAACTCTGTAAATATAGGGACATGTCAAATAAATTGAGGCACCAGACAGGATTGTCCCCTTTCTCCGATTTTATTTGCACTATTTATAGAGCCATTAGTAATTGCAATTAGAATAAAAAGGCTCCTACTGTCCCTGTTCAAGGGATGACAAATATAAAACTTCATTTTGACGATATTGGGCAATATGTAGGTAAATGGCATTTACCGAATCGTAAATACTGAATTTTACTGATTCGGTATTTACAAATCGGTAAATGCCATGTAGGTAATTATTCGGTATCAATTATCGTTATGAATCGGTAATTACCGAATCAGTATTTACCGATTCGGTAATTGCCATTGATTCCTATGGGCCTTGAGGCCCATAGGAATCAATGGCAATTACCGAATCGGTAAATACCGATTCGGTAAATGTACCGAATTGTCAAGGGGGACAGGGTGTCACTTTGACACCCTGTTGCACCCCTGATTCTGACTTGTTTGCCATGTGACACACATACATGCCCTTAGGGCATGTATGTGTGTCACATGGCACATGTGTACATGCACAGATGTGCATGTACACAGAAATTCGTTATTTACCATGCCATTGTATTTCATGGTAAATAACGAATTCCTAAGGGCCTGTGGCACTGTCTCCATATTACCGATTCTGTGCATTTACCGATTCGGTAATTTACATATTCGGTAAATTTACCGATTCGGTAAAGATACAGAATCAGTAATTTTCTGGCCCCCTACATCTGAAACTACAAATACTGGTCGGTAACGGCCGAAATCGTCCGTTACCGACCGGTATTTGGCCACCTACATATGGCTCTTTGTTCTTTTTCTGGATTCGAAAACAGACACCCAAGTGGAAATCATGAAGACCTTTTCGGATTTTCAAGAGCTAGGAGGCTATACAATTAATAAGAACAAAACAGAAATCATACTATGCAATTGCTGCGCCAATCTCTTATTACCAGAATTTAGACAGGCATAGAATACTCACCCAAAGAGATATCTGGGGATTTATGTGAAGTTTTATTCTACTTAAATTATACACCACTGCTGAAAAAGTTGAAATTTCAGCTAGCACGATGGAACCAGCTCTCACTCTAATAATAGATCGAGTTGAGCTAATCCGAATGTTTAACCTCCCACTATTTAATTTCCTTTTTAGCGCAGCTCCATGTGTATTACAGACCTCTTTTTTTTAAAGAGATGGACAGTATGTTTTCTTCTTTTTTATGGTCAAACAAGAGACCAAGACTAGCACTCAGCACTTTAAGCCACCCTGTTGCAGTAGGAGGGCTGTCTCTTCCAAATATTAGAAATCATTTTTGTGCGACAATGGCACATTACAGTTTTAGATTTTTCTTTTTAGATCCTCAAGAGGCAGATAATTTTTTTATAAAAAAGATGTTAAGGGTATATAATATCATTGATCCCACAAGAATTACTAAATAGCCCAAGAAAGTGCGTTATAAGATCATTCAATGGATATTTAAGCAAAACAATCAACTTTTAGCATAATATAGCATCCTAAGAGTCAACGACTCGACTAGGATTTCCAATATATACTCAGGGGAAAGATGCATATTAGAGACCAGCATTTTAAGGCTGTGGGAATAAAACGGGTATGTTCAAATTCTGGACTTTTTCAGAGGTAACTGCTGGAAATCCTGGTTAGAGATCGAAATAGGACTCCAACACTCTAATACAACTCTGAAATGGTCATTCATTAAACTAAAACCTATGTTGGAAAAATTAGATAAGGAAAATCTAACCTACAAAACTAGCATAAGTGAAGCTCTGAATTCCCAGATACAAAGGAAGATCTGTGCCTGGGTTACAATCTTCGATGAGAACAAATTTCTTTCATTATATGAAAAAGCCAAAGATAGATAGATGGAAGGAAAGGGAGGATATGCAGGTCTCTCAATCAACCTGGAATAGGAGTAATACGTTTTATGCAGTAATATTTAGAGGTGTGAATTTTAAAAGCTTGCAATATTACTCAAAATGGTTGATTTATAGGACACCCTATTTCCTCCATAAAATATACCCACAAATTAAAAACAGGTGCTTCCACTGCGCAAAGGAGTGTGGAGGCACCTGGACGCATATTTTCTGGGAGTGTCCAAAAATGTGCAGTTCGTGGGAAGAAACCAAGATATATTGTAGGTCCATATTAGACCCCTTTATCTCAATTAATGAATCTATTGCAGTTCTGGGTTGCCTACCTGTTACCTCCACGCATGAAGAATGCCTATTCATTGCAGCATTAATAGCAAGATCTTTAATCTTACAACTTTGGAGAACGGAGAAGGTACCCAACTTCCATGCATGGAGAGCGAAATTACGTATAATTCAAGAATTAGAAAAAAATATGCAACAAGATCAGGCGCAATAAGAAAGTACGAGAAATATTGGAGCTTATTTGAGATATAGGATAGGGATATGTACCTATCGGTTGTTGTTAGAAATGGCTGGCCACTGTCCAAGTAGGGACCCATCTTCCTAAGTCAGAGTAAGGGGGCTAAACCCTTTGATAATTCCTGCTCAACCCTGTGGTAACCTAGCACGAGCAGTTAGGCTCATCTCAGAGGCAGTGTGTAAAGCATTTATGATCATACACAGTAACACAGAGAAGGACATTACAAAGGGACACCACACAAGTAGTTATAAAAAAAATAAGTATCTTTATATATAGACTTAACACAAGACCAATAACGGTAAAAAGCCACAATACTGAAAAATAGGGGTACTCTTGAAATGCTGTAAAAATAGTTCAAAGTGTTCAAATAGGGGTTCAGTTCAAAGCAGAGGTCTCTGCGACCCTTTTACTAACAAAGTACCTGGATTTCGCAGCAAAACAAGCAAAATGTCAAACGGGCTGTAGCAATGATTTTCCTCACGCGAGGCCGGCGATGCGTAGAATCCTTGCCGCAAGGAAGGATGATGTCCTGGTCTGGTTGCGTGTGCGATCTTGTTGCGTTGAAAGAAAACGGCGCTCCGCGAGGGAGTGTCGATCCGGGTACGATGCGAGGAAAATGGCGGATGCACGGCGCGCGCACTGCGATGTCGTGATGCATTGATCTCGATGCGATGATTCGGGGTTAGCGAGCACTCGAAAGGCCCGCAGAAGTGCGATGATCTTTGGATGTTAGCGAGCACTTTGTGGCCCGCAGCATGCAATGCAATGGTTCTTAGTTTGCGAGTGCTCGGCGGCAGCAGCGCCATGATTTTTCTTACGCTCTTCAGCTGCGGCGGCTCGCAAACGGGCGTTAGCGATGATTTTCAGCACTCTCTTCTCTGGAGTAGAACTAGAGGTCCTGATACTCACAGGAGCCTCACCTTCAGATAGAAATCCTCGCTGGGAGGAATCAGGAGGCTGGCGGAGGAGCCAGGTACGCCTGTGACTCCAGCAGGAGGCTAGCTCTCTTCTAGCCCTTGGGTGATTGCTTTAGCAAAATGAAAGTCCTCTCAAAAGTCATTTTCCCTCTTCTTCCAGGTCCAAGGGAAACTACTGCAGGCCAGTCAGGGAAACAGCACACAAGCACAGGGACAGTCCTCTCCTGCAGATTCCTTCAGTGGCACGGACAGAGGTTCTTCTTGACATCCAGGAGTAATACAAATTGTGGGGGTTAGGGCACAGATATTTATACCCCAAATGTCTTTGTTCTCAAAAGTCACTAGTCACTGAACCCAGCCAAAACCAGTTCTGCGCAGTCCTGGAGCACTTTGTTTACCAGGCTGCATCCTTCCTTTCAGAAAGAGGGGGTCTACCATCATACGCACAGTAGGTTGTGGAGCCAGCATTCACCTTGCCAGGCACAGCCCTATTCAGGTCAAGGAGCTACCCCTCCCCAATACTCAATGCAGATCTCTATATTCAACCCAGGTCTGGCTCAGCCTGTCTTGCCCCTCTAACCCAGACAGCCAATACACATAACAGCAGAGCAAACTGCTCAGGACCAGGGTTCAATTCCCGATGCGGCAGGGTTGTGGACCAGGGTCAACGGACTCGATAATTCTCGCCTCGGTGCCTACTCTAACCAGGGATCACACTCGGCAACTCTGGGCATTACGCTTGCCTCATATCAACAACGGCCCCCCACAGAACGCCGGGGATGCCTGGTTTCACCTTGGAGATACCCAGAAGCGACCATCTCACAGGGAAAGCCAGGACGGGTTCCCCAGCGGTCTTCAGCGCCAGGACACCCCGAGATGGGGTAACAGTGCGCTTCACAAGTATCATCATAATTTTTTATAAAATACCGAATTTTACCGATTCGGTATTTTAGAATCTGTAAATCCTATGTAGGTAATTATTCGGTAAAAATTACTGAATCGTTAAGATTCGGTATTTACCGAATCGGTATTTACCGATTCAGTAATTGCCATTCATTCCTATGGGCCTGGAGGCCCATAGGAATGAATGTCAATTACCTAATCGGTAAATACCGATTCGGTAAAATAGGGAAAGGGTCAAGGGTGGCAGGGTGTCACTTTGATGCCCTGTTGCACCCATGAATAGTGATTGTGTGCACATGTGGCACACATACATGCCCTAAGGGCATGTATGTCTGTCACATGGCACAGTTGAAAATGCACAAATTTACATTTTCAAAGGTATTCGTTATTTACCACCAACTAATAGTTGGTGGTAAATAATGAATCCTTAAAGCGCAGGAGCACTCTGTAAAGTGCTTCCTACATGTCATTTACTGATTCAGTAAATACTGAAAAATTATCGAATTTCGGGTTTACCGACCAGTAATGGGCCACCGACATCTGGCCCCTACATTCTAAAAGTGGTATTTTTAAACATAGTGTAGTGTAGTTCCTATTTCTCTTATAGATTCTGCTCATTGGAATAACATACACAATAGGCTTGGCATAGGACTGAGGTCAGTATGCCCCTATTATGTATATTAAACTTAATTACTTACTATGTACCAGCTAGCTCAGAGGCCACTAGATACTTCTTGAAAAAGGGAATAGCTTCTGGCAACCAGATAACTTAAAACCCAGATCCCTCCGGATGGTGGAAATAATATACTACTTTTCATTCAGTCACTCATCTCAGAGAAGTACATAGAAGAAACAGTTGGGTGTGTTTACAATAAAATGTATTGCACAATTGTTATTCTAGTACTGGTTATATGAGCTGCGACAACTGTTGGACAGTAGCAGAGAATTATGGCCAGCAGTGCAGTTAAATAAAAAGGCATTGTATAGTTCTACCATTTTGCAATAGTAATGAACACATACATGAAATACAAAATGCATTAGGATAAAGCCTATACCCCTATGATGCCTAACTAGATGTACCTAAGTGTACCTAGCATGTGTGTAGGTCTTAGAGAGCCAAGAATCCCCCTAGGATCTGTCTAACCCCTTAGTGGGACTTCATCCTGATTCTCGAGCTGGACCCTCCAGGGTGGGTGAGGGACTTCTGCCAGCTGGAGCTGTGGCATGACTCAGGTTGCAGCGTCTCAGGGCAGAGTGTCGGCATTGAAGTCTCGGTCTCCTCTGCCTTGCTTAGGCAAAGGGAGGTATATTTGTACCAGATAAGTGCCTTGGAATGTTGGTATTGACGTAATAGTGGTTCATGCATATTTATTGAGTTCTTGGAGAAATCAATAATCCTGTGCTAGGGAAAAACCCAAGAGCTTAAGGGTCTGTTTCTAAGAATTTGTTGTGACTTAGGTTAGTCACTGTTGGACATGGAGATTACGTATTTAGGATGGACCGTCTTCTGTGCCCAGAGCAAACATCAGATAAGGGACAGTGTCTGTTGCTCGTTTTTTCATTTTATTTTTCTTTAAAGAGTTTTATATAGCGCTGGCTAGACCCGAAGACCGACTGGGTAGGTGACGACCAAGGAGGGAATCCACGGCCCATCTCCCCTATAGCCAAACCAGGTAGCTCCATCGGACTTCAGACAGAATAGTTCAGCCTCAATACATTGAGAGAGGAGAGAAGGAGAGACATAAATAGAGGGAGGATGCGGGAGGAGATGACAAGAGAGATGAAAGGAAGTCTGTCTAAAGACCGACTGGGTAGGTGACGTCCAAGGAGGGAATCCCCGGCCTGTCTCTCCTATAGCTAAACCAGGTAGCTCCATCGGGCATCGGACAAAATAGCTAGATCTCAATTGATGAGGGAAAATTCACAGATAAAAAGGGTGGGGACTAAGAGCCAGGACCGGTGAGGGCAAAGGTCAGAAGCAGGAAAGTGGAGAAGAGTAGAGCGGAGAGGGGTAGGGGGGTAGGGGGGAGGAGGGAGATAAGGTCAGAAGAGGCACAGGAGGGTTTGTTGCGGCCGTCATTTTAGGCAGGTATTTACATGAGGATTAGAGTTACAGGATTGCAAGCTACATTTGTTCCAAAAGCAACATAAACAGGAATTTGGAGTGTGACAGGGGAAGGGAGGAAAAGGAAGGCGGGGGAGACAAAGGGAAGTCTGCCCAAAGACCGACTAGGTAGGTGACGTCCAAGGAGGGAGTCCCCAGCCCATCACCCCTATAGCTAAACAAAGTAGCTCCATCGGTCATCAGTCAAATAGCTAGGTCTCAGTTGATGAGGGAGAGTTCACATAGGGAAGTTCAGTGGATAAACATGGCGGTAACTATAAGCAAAGACAGGTGAGGGCAGGGGTCATTAGCTGGAAATAAGAGAAGAGTAGAGCGGTAGGGGGTAAGGTGAAGGGGGAGGAGGGAGTTAAGGTCAAGGAGAGATGCAGGAGAATTTGCCCAAGGACCGGCTGGGTAGGTGAAGGCCAAAGGGAGTGCTAATGTAGGTGAAAGGGCCTTAAGTGGGTGAAAGGGCCTGCCTGTCTCTGTGGCACGAAGGATTTGTGCCTCTGAAAAGGTGCATCTATGTTAGGCCTCAATTTAACATAGAACACCCACTCCAATCTATGGACAATCATGAATAACACATTAAAAGCAAACTACATGATTAAAATAGGCATTGGCATATAATTGGCAGGTAATTGCATGAGAGTGGTTTATGAGCTGAAAAAATAGCAGCCGTTAAAATATGTAAAATTACTATAGACTCTGTGGAGACAGGAAATATCTGTAGTGTCATTAAAAAAATACTCTTTAGAGTCAGTAGTTACTTATAAAAGTTTCTGTTTATAAAATTGAAAACTCGTACATGCTGTTTCAGAAGACCATGCTTTCTTTAGACAAAATCAAAAGGTCAATTTAGAGGGAAAGCTCCAAGCACTCGGTGAAAGTTGAAACAATAAGAGAAATAATGCGTTTCAGGACATGTTTTGCAAAAATAGAGATATAAAGTGCTGGCTGGGAGACACAACATTTTTGTTGCTAGTTGCTGCAGGGAACAGACCTTTTTAATACCTCGCAGATTCGTTGTGGGAGCACAAAATGAACAGTGCTGCCAGTCGCTGGTTCTGAGGCAGCCGGTGCTGTAATCAATACCTTGGTGCTGCTAAAGGAAGCAAAAGGCACCCACTGGATTTGCAAGGAATGCTTTGGTTTGATGGGAATACGCTTGGGACACAGCCAAGCCTGGGACTTCAGCAGACCCAGCCTGGTGGCAAATGCCACTGGCGTTTTCCTTTGGAAGTGTCAGACAGATGATGACAACGCATTCTTCATTGCAAAAGACAGGCATCAGAGAACAGGTATGTTGCAGTCTTTTCAGACTGGCCTTTTAAATATTAGAAACCATGAGAAGCATAGTTCCTGTTCGAGGTATTACCAAGGTGTATCACACTACTTGTATGTGAAAGATAACATTTATCAAAAAGGAAAGAGGGGCAGTCTGTATTTAAGAGTGCTATTTTGCAAAAAAGAAAAAATATTCTGGTGTGAAATGAAAAATAAAACTGCAGCACAAGCATGGTTTTCAGATTGCCTTAAGCATTGAATTTTACAAAGGAAACGTTGGTTTCACTACTGTCAGTGTTTGGGCTTCTAGCCCAAAAAAAAGGCACAACTTCCCTACACTGTAGGATCTGTGCATAATGTAGGTCTGGCCTATGTATACTGAGTCCCTTGGTGACGTTCAGGAATCCTTTTTGTGACCGGTATTTGTGTCAAAAGGCCAAACCACCCATACTTTCCTAACTGGGTTTGTCCTGTTGTGTTGTAAATGGCATCTAATGTTGCCCCTGCGGATGTATGTCAAGTATCCGACCCCCGTGCGATGGTGTTTGGCAACGTTCCTACTGGTGTTTAAACAACCACATTTCTAGATGCATTAAAATTGTGTAGTAGTTGATAACCTTAATGAAGGTAACAGGTACAAAGCGTCACAATACGAATACATCTCTAACATTTCATGATCTGCAAATGTAGCAATTATTCCTAAAACAGACAGCATATTATACACTGTATCAGTAACCCAATTTTCAGAAAAATGTGCTGGAGGTAATGTCATCACTGAATGAATGATAAAATGAATGAAAGTTCAAATTACATTAATCAGAATTAAAAACTGGATGATTAAGTACATCATTTAGAATATAAAGGCTTGTTCAGGTTGAATACATTTATAAGTCTCTTTTGCATTTGAATTGAAAATGGACGTGGCTTCAATTTTATGTTGATCCTGTGGTGTAGAGTGTCCACTAAGAGTAATACTAAAAGCTAGCTCTAAGCAAAGCCAGAACAGAAAAAGATGAACCCAGAAATACCCCATAGTTCTACTCATGGTGAAGCCAGGTCTGTATCTTTTGTTAAGGAAAAGGTTCAAAAGTTTGTACTTGCATGTTTGTTGTTTGTTTTTGGGCTGGCTGTCGCTTCCTGTTCATGTGGAGCCATGGAAAACGTATCACAGTTAATGAAATAGCCAGTAGCTGTATGATCAATTGTTGAAATTGCATCGTATTTAGTTGAAGTTATTTCTGCAGTTTTTGTTGAAAAACTTTGAAAAGTTGATGTTAATAGTTAATGTCTTTGCTGAAAAAAATTCAGATGTTGAAGTTATTATTTGATGTTTTTGTTGAAAAACTTTCAAGCTTTTATTATTTGATGCTTTTGTTGAAAAACTTTGAAGCTTTTATTATTTCATGCTGTTGTTGAAAAAACGTTGGTGTACACATTTGTTTTGGGCCAAATTACAACTTTTGTGTGGACTTGACTTTTATTTTGAATTTGAAAGGTTGGTTCAAGGAGAACTGGTTCCATTGCATTGTTGCATAGTCCCCCACTCCATGGATTTGATTTCTCACACCCGATGAGCCTTTCAGTTTGAATTTCTTGAATAGTAGTGAGAGGGACGTCTACTACTGTGGAATTCACGAGGCCTACTGCTCAGTATTGGCCACATAGGTTTTAGTTGATTCTTTCATTTGAAATGAATCTGGTGCTTTTATCACGGCAGGATGCGGCAAAAGTACAGTTCTTGTTCCTTTCACTTTAAGGACTGGCACATGTATTTCTGTATGAGGGCTCAAATTCCTCTGTGTCCGCAATCTTTTTCTCTCTCTGCTCAGATCCACGACTTTTGGGATTCAGACAGGACTTGCCGTGATTACCTCGACTTCCCAGTGGCGGCCTGTTTCACTTTATCAGAATCTTTGTTTGTTTCTTTGTTTTCTTTAGTTCCTGTAAAACAGCCAAACGATCATAGATACAGAATGGTTTTCATCCGCCACTGTGCCTTCACATTTATGATCAGGTTTCCACATTCTTAAATGGATTGACACCTCCTAGAGAGCTTCTTGGCTGAGTGTATATTGCCCCCTGAATCCATATAACTGTTTGACCCCACTAATGCCCCGCCTAATATCCTAGCTGTTAAGGATTGCTCTATGCCCCAGTCCTTCCTCTCCTCTACCTTGATTCCCTCAGGATGGCGTTGGAGAAGAGTACCGCAATACTACGTCCATCCCTTCCATTGCCTCTTAGTAGGCTCGAGAGCTAAGTGTGGGGTCACAGTCTGGGTGTAACGTTGATTGCGAATCTCCTGTTATGGACTCGCAAATCTTTTATAACAGTTTTGAGCGTCAGCCAAGTGTTGAGGCCATACTTAAAGGAAACTTGAGCAAGGACCCACTGCCACCAAGATATATTTTTAAGCAACCTCAAAATTTGAGTGGCCACAGTGGTCCTTTACACGACACGATAAAGTGGACAGTCTGATGCTGTCTAGCAATGGGACCTGCGTAGGTCTTGGGATGGTGTAGCCTGGCATTCGTTTGCAGATGTTGCAGTTCAAGACAAAGCCAATAGTCTTACTTCTGATCCCTGGCCACCTATAGCACTTGTTGCAATGAAGAAATAGTAGCTATTACCCCCGAATGCGCGGAGCCCAAGCCCTTGTGTGCTTTAAATGATTAATTCCTGCCTACTATCCATATTTGGAAATACTCTATCCCCCCACTCCAGGAATCTGAGCATATGGAATGTTATTTGCACCTAACTTGTTGGAGTATTTGAGTGGAAATTTCTTAGGCACTGCTTTGCTGCCTTTGCGTGAAGCAATTACAGTCACCATATTCTAACAGTCTATTCTCGTTGTGGGACGAGTGTGCGCAGTGATGGAAGCTGTGTGTATAGCCCCCTTTGTGGCTTCAACAGCCACTGAATTCCCTTCAACGTGCACGCCATCGCGTTGATGACTCAGCCTGTTAATCATGTGAGTTTTTGGTAGGTCGTTTTTCAACTCCACTACCTGTTCCCATAATTTTTGTGTTTAATTATGCCACCTTTTTTCGTCTTTAACCCCTCCCCTGCTGATGATGGAACCGCTCCGTCATCAGCTACAGTTGAGCTGTGCTGATGACGGAGCGGTTCCGTCATGGCCCGGCCGCCGCGCCTGCACAGCGCTGATTTCGCGCCTGCGCGGCAGTCTTAATGAGCGGGGCGGGTCATGACGGAACCGCTCCGTCACCAGCACAGCTCAACTGTAGCTGGTGACGGAGCGGTTCTGTCACCAGCATGTGGCGGCCGCGCGGCCGCCCCGCCCCTTTAGCGCTGCGGCGGAATAGCCGCCGCAGCGAAAGGGTTAAACCCATTTTGTTCCCAATGGTGTAAATATTTATTATATCATTGCACACAGTAAAAGGAATCACAC
Organism: Lissotriton vulgaris; assembly: GCF_964263255.1. NCBI lineage: Eukaryota > Metazoa > Chordata > Amphibia > Caudata > Salamandridae > Lissotriton > Lissotriton vulgaris. The sequence continues at coordinate 1,295,730,403 of NC_141695.1, read as the reverse complement.
ACAATGAGTGTGGGGAATTCACGATCAGTGTTTAAAAGTGCAAGTATCAGGGCTTTTAAAGCTGTCAACCAAGTTGTGCTATGACCTAGAGGTAGTTTTTTGGTGCAATGAGGACGGAACTTGCCATCCAGCATCTTTAACAAAAGGCGGCCGGTGGGGCAGACACATCAGTGTAAATTTTGTATTAATTGATAACGATCTAGAGGTAAGATTTCATTTGGTAGGTGATGTTCTTTTTCATATTGCAGGAATGCCTGTGTTTTTAAACTTGGATCAAATCTGGATTCAAAGTCTGATGCAGCAAAATAATTAGCCCTTTGTATCCATTCTGGATGTAAGGCTTTGGCATTAGGAATGCTAGTCCCGGTATTGGGGTGACGACAATATTACCTCTTCCCAAAAGCTGAGCACTTTCTTTTGTTACAGCAGTCTGAATGGTTGACAGAATTTTTTCTGTTGAATTAAAACTAATTTCTGTGTTTGTGTACAGATGAAATCTGTATGTGATTGGTCCAGTTTCACCTTTATTAAAGGTTTAATAAGTGTAGCCGCATTGAGCCAAAATGATACTGAGTATCAAGTGGTGCAAGTTTACACGTGTGTATGTGTTTGGAAGCAATAATATCTTCCTGGAGTGAACAAAGAATATTGGTCTGTTCTTGTGTCCAATGTTTGACTGAAAAGTCAGGTTTGAAAAAGGTTGTAGAAAGGTTTTACTCTCTTTGTGAAATCAAAAATGTATGTTCTGCCAAAATCTAGGAATCCCAGTACGGATTGGAAGTTGTTTAATGTATTTGGAGCCTGGAGCAGCGCACACTTTTCTAAAAAGTTAGCTGCAAGGCTTTTCCCTTCACTTGAAAGCTCATATCCCAAAAATAGGACACAGAGGTGGGCAATTTTTGATTTTTCAAAATTAAATTTGTAGCCCTCAGAGGCGAATCCCATAATAATGGTGCTTACCCTGGTCAAGTGTTTCCCCAATAAGTCATCCGTTAGATAAATATCATCCATATAGAACAACGCTTCTTCATCAAAGTGCTTTAGCAATTCAGTAATTCTTTCAGAAAATACCCCTGAGCTGTTCTTCTACCCACGGGGGAGATGACAAAAAATTGTCGCTGGGACTCTAATATACTAAATGCTGTTAGGTACCTGTTTTCAGGTGCTATAGTTTGACATAAAAATCCATTTGAGATTACTAGTGTCTTTTTGTATTTTTTCCCGCATAATGTTATTCATTAATGCGGCACTATCTGCATGTTGGACAGCATATGTCTTTGCGCAAGTGTTCAAGTGTCTGTAAATGAAAACTAGACTAAATGTATTATCAAGTTTTGATAAGTGTTGCAAGAGATTGTTCATTTGTGAAGTGCCTTTCAAATGATCTCCTGGTATTCAAGTTGATCTAAGATCTCCCTGACCTGTGTTTTTAGCTTCTTGCTTAATAGGACATTGTCTTTGAGCATGCGGTGAAACAATTAACAGGATCACATGGTGGGTCGAGTCCTCAACCCATCCAGCGTGATTTTTATACAATGCTGGAGCTTGGGCTACTGCCCACTCCTGTGCATATGTATGTATAAGGTGAACGGGAACATGGTTGGATAATGCAGGAAAAATATACTTTCTCCCTTTGGGCGCTCCCTGACGAATGCTGGCGGCTAATCTTATTCTGCTAACAGTATGTCAAAACCACACTATAGGTTCTTCGCAAAGAGACCTTTTACTTTCCTGTGTTCGTCCTCCTCCATGCGGAGTGTTATTTCATATAACTTGTGTGCGACGCTCACCTTTTTGTCTGGTGTTTCCACGGTGATGTAATCATTAAATTTTGCTGTCCAGAAATTCCTTCAGGTTCTAGCGAGCTTTTGTTACTTCTGCCGCTCTGTCTTACCATTGTCTGAGCCCAATCCCCGTTCAGAAGTTGAGTCCTTAGGATTCTCTGCATGTCTAACTTTGAGACCTGCAACTTTCTTCTTTTTATTTTTTTTATTTTATAAATTGAGGTGTAGCTTGTCTTCTGTTTTAGAAGAGTCCTGAGAGTGCTTGTCCCTGGACTGCTTGCACTCTTCTTTGTGTGCTGACTTTCCTTCTCTCCCTGTGTTTTTTGTTGAGAGGAATGTGTATCAGTATCCTGATACCTGTCAGGTTTCCCAATGTTATCCCTATTCCAAAGGTTATACCTTTTTGCAGAGGGCTCCTGTTGAAGAGACCTACCTCAGAACTGAGAATCTTTTCTGAATTTTTTTTTTTTTAATTATTATCCCACTTCTTTTTAGAAGAAGTAGGTGTCTGCTTAGAAGTGTCCTTCTCAGGACTGCCCATTAGCTGTGGTTTTAAAAGCTTTCCCACCCAAACTGTCCCAGTTCTGCATATGCAGTTTTAATTGTTTTGCGAATTTCTTGTGGTTGGTCTGTAAGACTGACTTCTCTTAGGTGTTGGCGGATTGCCACTGAAGCTGCTTCCCCTTTAATGTTAGCTAGTATGATTGTTGATACCTGGTCATAATTACCTAGTAATTTACTACCTAAGGTCAGAGCTGGTGCAGCTCCATACTTGTTCTGTATCTGTTGTTAGACATCTGGAATTACCGCTAAGGAAGGAATACCATGAGTTCTGGTACATATGGCAGCAAAGACTGTACCCCAATTGGTGCAGTCCTCTAACTGTGGTGTTATCCCCATGGGTAAGCAGAGTGTTAGCATTATATGCTTTCAAATGGTGTGGTATTTAGAAATACTGCTTCTAACTGGGTGATTTTCTGAGCTACCCAGAAAGGAATCTATTCACGTTTCGTGGGCAGTTTACCCATTACTGTGTGTACGTTTTGTAGAGTGATTTTAGTAGCGGTGCTCTGTGTAGGAGCTGTATCATTTGTAGCTACTGTGGGCTGGACACCAAGTGTCCTCATGACAAGTTGTGTCATGGCTCTGTAAGAGTTTTATGAACTCTTTGTGTTGTAAGAGCAGTGCATCTTGTGGCATTATATCAATGTCAGGATGTGGTGCGTAGCCAGTTAATGTCGGCCATGTAGCTCCTGGTCTACCTAGTGGACCGAGCCTAGTTTTATTTATTTGTTGTTAGGCGCCATTAAACCAGAAATTGCGGTCCTGGTTAGTGAGCGGAATCTTAATCTCCTCAAAAGGAGTGTAGACCGCTGGGACTTTTTCATGTATGTAAGAATGAAAAGTCTGAGTTGTTGCATTTACTGCTGGGAATGTAACCCAAGAATAGAACACATCTGTTTGATAATCTTTGTGTGCCTCTATAAATATTACTGTAACTCCTCGGTCTGTTAAACCATGTCTGAGGGTTTTTTGTGTGAGTGTATGCCTGATTTTGGGTGCAAAATGTATTGCATTTGCTTCCTCTTCGTCATTTGAAACCTGTGTCCCACTGACAGGCGGAGCTGCCTTGACAGACATTGTGTTGTGAAAACAAAATGTCCTAAAAAAGGGGTTTAAGATACGGTTTTAAAAAGGCACAATTGTTCGGGAAATGTTTCCTTCAAGCTTGATTAACCAACAGCCAATACATAGGAAGTTTGCCTACTCAGCTGTGGCGGAGATTTGTGCCTACCCACTCCAGACGTCTCTGGCGTTTTGAGAGTAGGGGTTTCTGAGAATAAGCATGACTGAACTACTCAGATTCTACTGTTAAATAAGTGCCAAAATCATGTTGGGCGCCATGTAGTGTACTTCCTAGTTCCCTTATAGGTTTTGCGCATTAGAATAACATACACGATTGGCTTGGCATAGGACTGAGGTCAGTATGCCGCTATTATGTATATTAAACTTAATTACTGTGTACCAGCTAGCTCAGAGGCCACTTGAAACTTCTTGAAGACCAGAAGGGAATAGCTTCTGGCAACCACATAACATAAAACCCAGATCCCTCAGGATCGTGGAAACAATATACTACTTTTCATTCAGTCACTCATCTCAGAGAAGTACATAGAAGAAACAGTTGGGTGTGTTTACAATAAAATGTATTGCACGGTTGTTATTCTAGTACTGGTTATATGTGCTGCGACAACTGTTGGACAGTAGCAGAGAATTATGGCCAGCAGTGCAGTTAAATAAAAAGGCATTGTATAGTTATACCATTTTGCAATGGTAATGAACACATACATGAAATACAGAATGCATTAAGATAAAGCCTATACCCCTAGATGCACCTTAGTGTACCTAGCATGTGTGTAGGTCTTAGAGAACCAAGAATCCCCCTAGGATTTAGTCTCCCCCCATTAACTTAGTGGGGCTTTATCCTGATAAACGAGCTGGACCCTCCAGGGTGGGTGAGGGACTTCTGCCAGCTGGAGCTGTGGCATGACGCAAGTTGCACATCTCAGGTCAGAGTGTCGGCATGGAAGTCTCGGTCTCCTCTGCCTTGCTTGGGCAAAGGGAGGTATATTTATACCAGATAAGTGCATTGGAATGTTGGTATTGACGTAATAGTGGTTCATGCATATTTAATGAGTTCTTGGAGAAATCAATAATCCTATGCTAGGAAAAATCCCAAATACTTAAGGGTCTGTTTCTAAGAATTAATTGTGACTTAGGTTAGTCACTGTTGGACATGGAGATTACGTATTTAGGATGGACCGTCTTCTGCGCCCAGAGCACACATCAGATAAGGGAAAGCCTCTGTTGCTCGTTATTGTAAAGAGAGGGCTAATGTAGGTGAAAGGGCCTTAAGTGGGTGAAATGGCCTGCCTGTCTCTGTGGCACAAAGGATTTGTGCCTCCGAAACTGTGCACCTATGTTAGGCCACAATTTAACATATAACAACAGAATGTTAAAACAAACTTTACTAAAAGATGTATTTTATCATTCTGAGTTCAGGCATACTAAACTCGAATTTCTACCATGTTCTTTGGGTCAGATAGGATTATCAAATGTATTAATCAGACCTTCCCATTGTAGCCTATGGAGAACAGATAGCCTTGCAGTAGGGAAAAACGAAATGGGGTTTGATTCGCTACCAGGATATGCTACACATATCAAGCCATGTCATACCTTACACACACAATGCACCCTACCATAGGGGTGACTGATATGATGCTAAGGGAAGGTTCAGGGGCTGGGAAGTGTGGGCACTTCACAGCCAAGATGGCAGTTCTGGACTGCACACAGACACTGCAGTGGCTGGTCTGAGGTACACTTTATAAGCTGCTTTTGTGGGTGACGCAAACCATCTCTGCAGGCCTACCAGCACCATTTGGATTACCTGCCCTTGGCACACACGGGCCACACTGCTAGGGACTAACAGAGAACCCAAATAAGCCAATCAGGGATATACCAATTCACAGACATATTTACACAGGGAGCATTCGCTCTGTGGCATTGAATGGCAGTGGCACAGCGCGCAGTACATCTAATACTAGCAAAAACAGAGGAGACAACAGTGAAAAATGGAAGGGAGACCCACGCCAATGGTGTCAGGTCTAACAGTTGTCCAGCATTATCAAGGCGAAGATCAGAAGGAATTATGTGGAAGCCGGAATTTTAATAGAAGGAATGAGTTTTTGCTTACTTTTTAAAACACACTTTGCACTTTTCTCTATCGCGATTCTCAACCAACTGATCTAATTCTTACAAATTTAGATCGTATTTGGCAGGTAGAGAAATTGTTGATAATTTTTTTGTTTTATTTGAGGTTGCGCAAAATGTACAAATTTCAATCTATGACACACCTGGTATAGAGCGATAGAGCAGATGTGGTTTTACTTTTGTGATATTTAGTACTTTGTACGTTAACTTAGAATGATCTTTTTAGTACCTTATATGAATGTATCGATTTTACTGCTGAGGATTCTGAAACAGGTATTTATATTTGACAGTATTTAGCAATATGCTATTCACCTTAAAGTGATTTCTTCTTTCTGCAATATTTTGTATTTTGGACATTAACTTAAGATCTTTTTAGTACCTTATATAAACGCATTGATTTTACTGCTGAGTATTCTGAAACATGTATTTATATTTGATAGTTTTTAGCACTCTGCACATTTCTCTAAGGTGATTTTTTGTCTTTGCAATACCGTGAAACATATACTTATACACAACAGTATTGTATATTTATAACGCCTATGAAATCTCAATTAAAAAATATTTTTTTAAATAGTAAATAAATAGATTGTCATGTTTTCATGGGTAAGATCATGAGCAGTGAATAAGAGTAGGTTTTTTAGGTGGGGAACATACAGTAACTAGTGAACTGCAATTGTATTTAAGTTAACTTTTTTTATAATTTGTTATCTGGTTGCAATACAACCTTAACTGAACTTCCATTAAGGACTTTCCAGTGCACTTGAACGGTTATTTTCAATGATATACCCTGGCCGTCATACAAAAACAACAGTGCATGGTCTTTTAGCATGTTCTGACTACAAGACTGGGTTTTGGTAAAATCATTTTCATATCCCTTTTACCCCCTACCGTACTGCTCACAGGATGTGGGTTTGAGCAACAGCCAACTTCAAGCCCTATTGTTCCCAAACCCACTGTGCATGGTTGTTGACCACATGCAGCAGTCATGGGTCGCTAAGTGCCACCATTGTCCATGCCATGTGCTCAGTTCCGCTAACTTGCAATAGACACTATGCGCCCAGCTTCCATAACCAATATTCCATTGAATACAGACTGTGGCTGTGCAATGTAGCCACTGGACACACCTTGTGGCTGCTGTCCATACTTAGCCCCTCGTGACCAAGCCCTCATGCATATTGCTCATGCCGTTTGAGCATGCCCATTCACCCCTGAGTGCAGGTTTCTATCTTTGGCCACACTTGGCGCTCAGTCCTTATAAACCCAAACCACTGAGGTCAGCATTTTGCAATGAACGGCAGCCACTAGGTGCAGACCATAAACACTAGCCAAACCCTGCATCGACCATGTCTGTGGCAGGACACATTTGCCATTTGGCACATGGTGGTTCTCCTTTTTCCACTGAGGAGATGTGTGTCATTGTGGAAAAATGAGTAGGACTAGCTATTTTTTCAGGCCTCTCTTGATATGACAGGAAGCAAAGTCGTAGTTCTGCACTGGTGTGTGGTTCTTTATATGGGTGCTCATATTAAATACTGGAGAATATTGTAATGTCTATCTTAATATATACCTATGCTAATAAACATTATTTTAGGGAGTTTGATGGCTGAGATCATATTAAAAGCCACTACACTTGGCCAGTTTCAGATAGCACTATTGCCTTAACCCAAAAGCACCCCAAATCCCGGAATCTTCCGTTATGTTATGACTGTGATCAACCTAAACAAGAATCTTGGGGGCTGATTATGACTTTGGCGCTCCTGCAACTGCCCTCTTCCACTGAGGCAGCGTGAAAGCCACGCAAAGACCACCCATGCGACATGCTTCCCGGCGATGCAGCGGCGTCTGATGCAACGCCGATCCTCTTCTCCGGCGATGCGAGGCGCTTCCGCGTTGTGAAGCGGCTGTTCGGCGTCACGCTTCTTGCTCGTGAGTCTCGCTTCCAGCTCCTTGCAACACACAGCTTCTCAGAAAGCCCAACACAACTGCAGGCACTTCCAAAGAACTCTTGGGGAGCTGGTTGGTGACGTCTGTTGTCCCTGAGACTTCAGCAGGAGGCAAGCTCTTTCTCAAGCCCTTGGAGATCCTTCACAAGTTGATAAAAGTACACACAAAGTTACTTTCTCCTTTCTTTGGCAGTCAGGCAACCACTGCAGGCCAATCCCCCAAGCAGCACTTCAGCATAAGGATAGTCTCTCCTCAGTCTCTCTGGTTCCTCTCCTCAGCAAAGGTGGTTTCTTGTTTCCCGTAAGTGATCTAAAGTTCTTGGGTCTGGGTCCCAATATTTATGCTCATTTTCTCTTTGTTCTCTGAAGGCAGAGAGGCCTTTGCCTAGTCCAAACCAGTTCTGGTCAGTCCTGGAGCACTTTGTTGACAAGACTTCTTCTTTCCATTCACAGTGCAGGGCAGGGACATCAGACGCACCACAGGAGGTGGAACCAGCATTGTGGAGGGTAGGCACAGCCCTATTCAGGTCCCAGGTGCAACTTCTCTCACCCACATACATGCAGATCTCTCTATTCAGTCCTGTGCTGACTTACCTTGTATCCTGGAATCCCCCAGCCTCTGTCACTCAAACTCCAGACCAGGAATACACAACCTAGCAGAGGCAGGCTTGGATGGTTAGACAAGAAAATACCTATTTTCTAAAAGTGGTATTTTTAAACACAGAATGTTAAAACCAACTTCACTAAAAGATGCATTTTATCATTGTGAGTTAAGGCATACTAAACTCTAATTTCAACCTAGTTCCCGGAGTCAGTTAGGGTTATAAGATGTAATATTCAAACTGCCCATTCTGGCACAGGTAGCCTTGCATGTCTTACCTTATACTTACAATGCACCCTGCCCTTGGACCTACCATAGGGGTGTCTGCTATGAAGTAAAGGAAAGGTTTAGGGACTGGCAAATGGGTGCACTTGCCCAGTCAGCATGGCAGTACCAGACTGCACACAGGCTCTGCAATGGCAGACCTGAGACACACTTTTACTGGCTGCTTCTCTGGGTGGCACATCCAGTGCTGCAAGTCCACCAGCAGCATTTGATTTACAAGCACTTGGCACACTCAGTGGACTGTACTAGGGTCTGACAAGTAAACCAAACCAGTCAATCATGGAGTCACTAATCCATACATCAATTTTACCATAGGGAGCACTTGCATTGTGGCACTGAATAGATGTGGTACAATGCCCAAAGCATCTACAACCAGCAAAAACACATGATGCATAAGCAAAAAAATGGAAGGGAGACCCAAGCCAAGGTGCCAGGTCTAACAGATGCCATATCTGGTGTACTGTGCATAGTTCTCGAGGTCTCATCTGGAGTACAGCACACAATTCTGGATGCCTAATCTGGAGTGCTGTGCATAGTTCTCGAGGCCACATCTGGAGTACAGCACACAGGTCTGGATGACACACCTGTCTGTCACCTGTAGTTTTTTGCATGAAAAATATTGTGTTTTTCTATTACGGTCACATAAGCGGAGTTTAATGCGTATAATAATACAAAGAAGGTTAAGGTGTATGTCGGGAGCAGAGTCTTGATGGCCAGACAGTTGGATAATTTATTCGAGGTGGCTGATACTTACAAAGCTATAGGGGGTGATGCATGTGTTAGAGGGAAAAAGGCTCAACTCAACATTCTAAATATGGCTAAACATTTAAAAGGTCCCAAAGGCGAGACCTATTGGCTATGCCAATGCTTGTTCATAGTTTCTCATTGTTTACATTGTTCTTGTTTGTCCTAAGGTTTGGTTGAACAACAGAATTGCTGGACCGAGTATTGTGGGACGGTTTTTCTTGTTGGACCTGGTCACCTGATGTATTTGTGGAAGATAAGGGAAAGGGCGTGCGGGGAACTGTGTTTACGATTGTATTATTTTATCGAGTATGTTAACTGTAGCTAAAGATTATAACATTTTCACCTTGAATATGAGGGGCATGGGTACAGTGCCCAAACGGCATAGAGTACAGGCCCCAATTGCATAGGTGCCACGCACAGATCATCTTCTTACAGGAAATCCATTTTGTGACCAGAAATTGTGTGAATGGTTAAAAGAGGCCAACTATTCATACTACTCCGCTTTCTGAGGAGGTGCTGCGATCTGGCTCCAGACAAGGGTCCCATTTGCAGTGATTGCATCTACGATTGACACACAGGGTCACTATGTCTTACTCAGTGGTACACTAGATGGAGAGCCAATAGTGCTGGGCTGTGTATATTTGCCTAATACTAAACAGACCACCTTCCTTGCATACTTATCACCTGTATTAGTGTCCTGGTTTCCATACAGGTGCTATATGAATGCCAACCTTTCTTTCCCTTCTATCCCTCTGCTATCCTTCTCACTCCAAATAACTGACTAATATTCACCACTCAAATTACTTTCATATTTCACCATACTAATTCACCACTAACCTTTATGGGTTTCTGAAGTAGCGTGCTTCAACCCCCATCAGGAGTAACAAGCGCTATATAAATACAAACCTTTTTTCCTCTTCTATCCTTCTACTATCCTTCCGAATCCAAATAACTGACTAACCAATCCACCACTTAAAATGTACTTGCATGTTTTACTATACTAATTCAACACTAATCCTCTATGGGTCCCGGAGTAGCGTGCTATTCGCCGAAAAAAATCGCCTGGATGCCTCATCAGGGGTAGTAAGCGCTATACAAATGCAATTACAATACAATACAATAAGTAATCCTTTCTACTTCCACGCACCAGTCCCAATTTTTCTTCTAAATGTTCATCGGTGCAATCACAGGACCTCCCGAATTTGGGCTAGATGCTGTTGTAGCTTGGGCCCAGTCAAAAATGTATCTCCAGAGGGATACCTTTCTAGCCGCTCAAGAGGTAAAGGGAGAAAACTATCACTGATCAACATCTCATTTCAGTGCAACCCATGTGGTCACACAATAATACATTTGACAACCTAATCTGAATGTTAGTAGGGTTCAATTATAAAATGTGAAACACATCGATGTAGACCAATCTCAAATTAATCATATAAAAGTGCAAAAAACCAAGATAAGACCAAATCTCCTGAAGAGATTAACCCTATATAATACAAAGCAGATGACTAGCTCTATGGCGCTGATGCTGACGATCAGGAAAAATTACTGAGTATCAAATTTCATCTCATGATTCTCAAAAATAGGCATGAGCAACTATCTCTCCCTACACTACCTTAAAAGGGGCAACCCCAAACTAAGAAGCATTTGGTAAGGGTAAAATCAGAAAGGTGTCAGCTGTCGAAGTCTTCAGAAGACACTCCAACCATTGGTCAAGTAGCATAAAGCCACACAAGCAGAAGCATAGGTCTGCTCCCAGTGAAACCCTAAGATGACTCTCTTGTCCCTCACCTCTTTCAGCACAAAATATTAATTGTAGTCAGAGTAGACAATCCCACGTTATCTTTGCCAGTGAACTTCCTTATCTCGAGTACAACTGGATACTTTCACCACCTGTCTCATATCGATAAGTTGCAACTTAGCTAATCCTTGGCCATTCCTCTCCTCTCCTATGAAAATTCACCTCCTTGCTCATTATAGCGCTTCTCCTTGCCAACTTTGTCTTCTCATACCATCCTATCTAAAGAAAACAAAACCCTCCTATGCAGGGGAGGCTCCTCCATTAGGGTGGAGGGGTGTCGCCTCACTGCTTTTTCGCAGTGCGAGAAGCAGAAACATAAAATGGTATTTTAAATAACATTTTATATTTCTGCTTCTCGCGTTGCGAGAAAGCAGAATGGTATGCCTGGTTGGGGGCGGGCGGAAGGGTATGCCTGTTTGGGGGCGGGTGGGTGGGCTGATTGAGGAGTGGCTTGCCCACTGTTGTGGGCCCTGACTGTTTGTGATGCACACTCTACATTTTCTCTATGTAGGCTGCATGCAGCCTACATAGAGAAAATGGCCTCCATAGAGGCGCCCTGCTGGGCGCCATCCACACCTATCACAATGCTGCCATTGCAGCGTTGTGTTTGGCTAGGGAAGGATGCCTGCTTCCTGTTCTCTTGAAGCAGCAGGGAAATTGGGACCTGGCCAGCAGCGTAGGGCGTGGGACCCGGTGAGGTAAGGTTTTTATTTTTAAATTAATCCCACGTGACCCCGATGCGACCCCCCCCCCACCCGCGAGTCATGCGAGTCGTGGCTGCTCCTATGCTTACTAACGAGGCGTTCTCTTTCCATACATGTTAAACTGTAAAGATGAGCATGGACCAAAGTATTTCTCGAGGCCCACTTTGGACAACTTTAGTAGTGCACAGGGTTACAGAATGTGCACATTTCTACACATACAATAAATGCAGCTCCTACTTACATGTATACATTGTAAAGCATTATGAAGATGTCATTCTAAATGCACCTGCATGAAATTAATTCTTGTTACTTATAAATGCTTTAACATTAATTTATACATATTCAAATTTAATAACCTCACAATGGGACACATCTATGATATCTTATCAAATATCACAAATACCCTTATTAATCACGTTCTATGCACAAGTAAGTTATTTGGAATACTTTGAATATTCATTACTCCACTCCATTTAGTAACGTTAACTACACAGAATATATTTGAGTGCTGACTACGCATGAATGTGATCACTCCTACAATATCTCAGATGGGATCAAGATTACACTACTCCAATCCCATCTACCAATAAGTACAGCTAAGTCTGCAGATATTTCATTGCATCCTAAAATCTCCACATGTTCCCTGATTCCCAACAGCGTACTTCTTGGAGACAATCCACAAGGATTGCCTACTGCTAGGTGGATTTGTTTAATCTCTCTATTGCAGAACAGTCCTATGTGGGTATTATGATTGTGCCACACGCTGCTGATAACATTTCTAAAACTCTGATGCAAATTGTTGAAGTTATTTTGGAATCAAGCTGAGAAATTAATAAAGCTAAAGAACTGTTAAAGAGAAGTATGTCATTGGAGTGTATGGTGCTGCAATATTGGGGTTAGAATATCGTCTGACTACAACATTGGGTGTAAATATAATTTACAAAACTATCATGCTGATGGAGTTTCCAATAGAAGGTGTTCATCCAATGGGAAGATACCTTTGTAAACAATATTTAACACAGGAAATGTATGTCAGGCATTATTTCAGTCAGTGATACCCTGCCATATAACCACATTGAAGCAATAGCTCCTCTGTAGTTATCATTTAGATTGGACCATACTTTGTGGGACGACTTTAGTGCAGAATGGTTACTGGAATAACTGCTATGCATAGAGGGGAAACAATTTTCAAGAGGTGCACATGAGACCCCCAGGTAAATATTTGTTCTCTTCTACTAGACTTGGACTTGCCTTTCGGGCAGTAAGGCACTGCCAGGCGGGCCGTCTTGAAAGGACTAGTATGTACGGCGGCCACCAACCAGGAAGAGTGTTGGGACGGGCAAACACTTTTCCAGAGTTGCATATGTAACCCCCATGTAAATATTTGTTAACTTCTACCAGACTTGGTCTGAACTTGGACTGGCCTTTTGGGAAGTATGGCACTGCCAGATGGGCCGACTTGACAAGACTAGTATGTGCGGCTGACATCAACCAGGAAGAGTGGTGGGGTAGGCAAACAGGCATGGATGGCAAGCAAGACCAACCCACCCCCTGACAAACATGCCACTCCACACACGCCAGCCCCTCGCAGCCCAACCACAATGACAGACCGCCACAAGACACCCACCCACACAGAATGCAACAGTGCAAAAGCAATCCACGCAACCAAATTCACATGCCGGCATCCCTCCGCTCCAAACACAGTTCAAAGAAGGGGGCAAGGAGGGCATAACAGCATCGAAATGGGAAGCAACAGCCACCAAACTCTGTATAGCCACACATCACAGCAGCGCCCCCTATGCCTGCCTTCAAGCCACAGACTCCCAAGGATCAAGCACAGTGCCACCACTCTGCTATCCACAGACGCCACTCCACTGCAACACACCCGAAAGTGCATTAGCATAAACAGATGACAAACCTGAAACCAGACCGAAAACCACTCCAGACTGGTACCTAAACAAGAACAACCAAACTCTGACTTTGGGCTGTGCCAGCCCCAGCACAGCAGCCGACACCAAAGCACAGCCAGGGCCAAGCCCACAGAGCTATACAAGAGTGAATTTGAAGTCTTACTTCTACCTTCTGCAGAAGGACCAGTGGGACCCAGAGACCAGTGCTTTCCCGTTCTACAAGCATGGCCAGGTGATGTCACATTCCCAGAACCAACTCCCCTAATAATCCAGATGCTACTCTCATGCTGTTACCAAGCATTAAAGCAGCGCCGAGATTGGTTGGAGCGGGCTGGCTCACCGCTCACACTGGCACTAGGGGCCTGTGTTGTTTATCCACCCAACTATATAAAAACTAAGCCTGGAGAAGTTTAAACTGTGCATGTCAGGTTGACCAAACACTCAGCTCCGACAGGTGGCAGAGCAGAGCAGAAAATGGTAATAAAGTCACTTTCTTATAATTTAATGTTTCCTTTTTGCAATGCCCACGTCAGGGTGGCGACACTCCTCTGCCCAAATAGAGCAGACGCCGCTGTATGCGGGCTGCATTATTTTGTGTCGTCACTGCGCACAGGACCAAATACCAGTCAACACATATTGGCCCCATTCAAGCTGGACCATCTGTCAGTGGAAGGCTATTCAAAAGGCCAGTCCAACACTGGCTTTTTCAGCGACCGAGTTACACTAAACCTGACATGAAGACAGGGTTTATGCCAGAATTAAAGGTTTTTGTGTTTTTGTAACCTGTTTCAAATGTATTAAGACGGGTCAAATAAAAAAGTGACAATACTGGCTTCCACTGGTTCATCTTTTGTATATCTGCAGCCCTGTAATCAGGGAACAAGTGTACATTCCTTCTGACATCCTATTGGCCTAATAGTGGTTGAAATATTCCGACTCAGTATTTAGTATGCGGTCCATGTCGCAAAAAATGATCTCACATAAAAGAAGATTAGCTGGAGCATTGTAGTGCCACCCGGACAAAATGTGAGTCCCAGGTGTTGAAGGTGCATTCCAGACGTGTGAAAATGCCCTGATTCTCCCCAAATTATAGAAAGCAATATTGTGAGATCCTCAGGTGCAGGTATGCATATAGTTTTTCTGAAATAAATAATGTTGGCGGCCACTTGTGGTTGACTAAGGGCAAATATCGTCTGTGGATCAAACACACTGATATAGAGAATTCTTTGTTTATAGTTCCCTAATCTCGCAATTAAGTTTACTCATTTTTTTACATTTGTAGTAATCCTAATCACTATGGCTTAGATTTTGTGCTGTAGCAAAGTGATGCAAAGTTACACATTTGCATTTACTTTCCAGTGCAAAAGCAATTTTGCGCTTGAGAGGTGCCCTTTTGTGAGTGCAAAAAACATGTTACACTGCTTTGCGCCACTTTGTGTCAAGGGGCATTGCTAGGGCATTACTTTCAGTGGCATAAGGAAACTTGCGGGGGACCCCCTGCAAAGTGCATGAAGGCGGGCCCCCATGCGCCGGACCAAGGCAGGAGCTCCCTACGCCGCCCGTGCACAGTGTTGGAGGGAGCCTCCTCGCACCGCGGGGGCTATTGTTACACCACTGGTTCCTTTGGTGGGTCAGCAGAAATGGGCATAGGTTTTGACGCACAGGCGGATCTACTAAGATGGACAGGCAGTGGTTTGCAACAAAACCTGATGCACCTTGAAGCAGGCGATAATAAGTAAATGCATCAATTTCTAAAGAAAAATTGTGTTGAATGCTTATTACAGTGCACAGCACACATCCGATATGTGTAATCCTTCTAAATTTGCCTAGGCACAAGGATTTGCACTTGCAGCACAAAACCCAATGCTAGGCAGCACACTATCACCTTGTACCATCAGAAAAAACATTATCTGACTCTGACATGCATGGGGTCTTTCCCCTCAAAGTATTTGACCCCAAAATGGAAACAAATATGGCCATCCAAGGTCTGTCGTCTCTGTGGTCAAGGGGAAGAGTCACTACTACATTTACTATGTACTTGCTCTTTTTTATTGGAAGTCCGAAAATCCACCCTCCGGGAGGCTCTAAGGAAGGAACAAATAAGAACATGTAGAGCAGCGGTCATTAAATGTCTTGGAGGGTCGTCAATTCCCCTGTCCTGCATAGCCATAATACTATGGAAAATCACAGCAAAAGAACTGTCAAAATGCTACTCTGCCAAGCAGCCAACTAATTAGCAGATATTTCCCAAATGCATTGTTATATTCGTCATTATTTTTAAAATAATAAGCATCTCCTTATTGTGACATCGACCTTAAGTCTTTTTAGGTTTTTAAAAATGTATATTCTAAAGTACTGCGTTTTATGATGGTTGTCCATCCTTTTATGATTTTTTTAATGAATCAAATAAAAGTATATTTGACCATGTTGCGAGGCTGTGCGCCGCCCAAGGCTGGCTAATTAGAGAGCCAGTGCATGGGATGACAGCAACAGGTCAATCTTAGTAGACTCCGCTCTGCGCTGTTTTTCAGCTTTTGTGTAAACATAGCAATTGCTGTGTGAGATAAATCAAACCCCTCATTGCACCCGATCTAGAGGTTACTTTCCCACTCAAACCACCTCAGTTTAAGCAGATCATTAAACCCCTAAAAACAAAATTCAGTGTAATGCAAAAATCCCAAGAACCACTGCAACAAGAAAATTGAAAGCAGGCTTAGTAGCCCGACAATCAGAACTTGTTAACTTATTCATGCTCTCATCTTAAATGAAGATTTTGACTTAGTATTTTTTTCAGAATCATGGTTTACCCCTGACTGGAATCCATTTTTTGATTGTTTCTCTACAATTTCACCATCATTACATGTGACTGAGGTAACAAGAGCTGTAGAAGAGTCTGTCATTTGCCACAATTCCTTACAAATGTACTCCATTTCTTGTACCCCCCATTGGTGGCATTAAACTAATATATAATCACTATGCATAGTGAAAAGCTGATATTTCATGCTACATCTCTCTTTCCTGATATTGTAGTCCTAGGTAATTTTAATTTTTTGGGTCATTTCATTCTCTAAAATACCTGACACTGCCCATTGTACAACTATAACGTCTTTAGGCGTCTTGCAATTAGTGAGTAATCAGCACATAGAGCTGTCAGTAGTCTTGGCTTAATCCTTACATCAGCCAAATACATTATCATGCTAGTAGTTTCAGACTATCTATGGCCTGATCACTCCTTCATAACCTTTGAGATTTTATTTGGCTTAAAAATCATAATCATACACAACTGATCATATATACACCAACCTTAATTGGAAACAAATGCACCTGGAACTTACAATGAAACATTGTTGAAAATCTTTAGAAAAAAAACCTATAGGAAGGGGCTTCTCAAGGGGCAAACAACACTGTTTCAGCGTTAGTCAGTCCTAAATAAGATTCTGAACTTGTTAGGTCCTTTGGAAACTAAGGGGAAGATGCAGGTAAAATCAAATTTGCGAATTCTTAATGGCAAATTTTACTGATTCGCTATTAAGGACTCGTAAAATTGAGTGTAGGTAGGAATCACTTAAATATCAGCGAATCCTTAATATTCCTTAATAGCGGGTCACAAATTGAGATTCCCTAATAAGGAGACCTACCCATTCATTCCTATGGGCTAGGAGGCCCATAGGAATGAATGGGAAGATATTCACTATTTGCGAATCGCTATTAAAGAATTGCAAATAGCGGGCGCTATTTCAAGGGTGCCAGGGTGTCAAAAGGACACCTTGTTGCATCCCTGAAATGTGCATGTGTGCACATGTGGCGCACATACATGCCCTAAGGGCATGAATGTGTGCCACATGGCACTTTAAAAAAAGCAAAAAAGTGATTCTTTTTTTTAAAGGAATTCGCTAATTACCACCAACTTGAAGTTGGTGGTAATTAGCGAATCCTTAAGGCTAAAGTGCACTTTCTTTTGTGCTACTTACATTGCATTTAAGGAATCACAATTTGCGATTCCTTAAATGTAAGAGCAAAATAAGGAATCGCTATTTTGCGATTCCTTATTTTGCCAGTAGGTTTCAACTCCCCTACATTGCTCACAGCCAAATAGGGATCGCAAACGCTGAAATTATGCGATTTTCAGCATTAGTGCTCGCTATTTGGCCACCTACAACTGGCCCAAAATTGACCAATCCTAAATTTTTAGTCTACCCCTTGGCTTACAGATACCCTTAAATCAAAAACAAAAGCACTAAAAGTTCCTGAAGTGAAAATCTTATGATACCAACAGTAAACATCTTTTTTAGACAGTTGTATAAGTCCAGTCATCTGGCCAGTAAAATTAAGAAAACCTTTAATGCAAATAACCTCCTGGCTTCGCAAAATAATCCATGATGTCCTAAATAAAAGCTCTCCTAATATACTTCCCAATTCTGAACTTTCCTGCTGAGAAATAGCAGATAGTGAGGACCTCATACAATTTGTACCGATTTCGGAAGAAGAGTGTCAATCCCTCCTAAACTAAAGCAAGTTGTCCAGTTGCCCACTCAATATCTGTCCTGCACAGTGCTTAAACGTGGGTAAAACCATTGCTCCGATGGACAGACAAATAATCAATGCCTTCTTTAATATAGGCATTGCTCCTGTCTCATTAAAAATCTACAGTAAGGTCTATCATAAAAATAACTAATCGTAGCCCATCTAGCCATAGACCTGTCTCACTTCACTTTATGTGACTCAAATATTAAAAAACAACAGTGACTAAGCAATTAAAAGCCTTTGTGACCCTAAAAACATACTAGAAACTACCAGGCTAGTTTGAGACCAGATCTTTGTACTGACCATTACCATGCCAGCCATTCATTATGTAAACTGGTTAGTCGACAGCGGAAGGTCAAGTGTAGTCATACTCTTGGACGTCTATGCTGTATTTGACACAATCGATTGCCCTCTTCTCCTAAAATGCAGTGAAACTTAGCATGTCAGAAGCAAAGCGCCTGCCTGGCTTTTTCTCAGACAGATACCAAAAAATTCAAGTGCACAATTTTCTCGAAGTTTTACATAACACTACACTCTGCTCCCACAACCAGCTGGGCATTGCAAATGAATAACCATGACATAACTAGACTTTAACAAGTAACAAGAGATACAGGTTTTTATGTAGCTACTGTAGGCATACATGTCTTATAAATGGGAATTCGAGCAATACATGGGTAAAACAAACATTTATAATCATTCAGGATTGGAAGCATGTAGCTGACACATCCAGTTCCTGAAGGTGGGAGGTCGGTCATGTCAGTCATGCAATATTGGAACCATGGACGAAAATCCGTGATGTATAAGAGGTTCATTGAATTCCCTAGATTTGGATTGATATGGTTGATTCAGAAAGCATATTGTGCATCTAAGCTGAATTTTGTTGCCTATAATGGTCACTTGGCACACTTAAGTTCCCATGGTCTTATTCACAAAGGTAGCTTAAACGTTTGAGTAATTTACACTTTTGAGTACATTTACTATATTTTGGCTGTTCACAAAATCAAAATACATTTTATCCAAGTGAAATGTACATGTTTCCACCAAATTGAAAGGACTATGGCTATATACAAACTGCAGACACTACTCACAAAGGCAACATACACTTTTGAGTCAGTCTGTCAAAACACTTTATTCGATTAATTAAAATCATAAAAGACATAGACAAGATTACATATTTACAAATATTTCACACATTCACTTCATATATATACAATAAATATGATAGAATAAAAACAGTCAGTATACATATTCATAGAATAATATACTAAAATAGCGACCAATATTCACACAGGGCATTCTAAATTCATACGAAATTAATATTATTTCGATACCACTCTTAGTTTTTCTCCGCACTGCGGCCACCAAAAAGCTAGCAACACAGAACATGTAGCGGGTGCTACTTAATTTCTGTAAATACATAAGGGCTGGTCTTACTTGTGAGAAACCTGCCTCTCTCAAAATCTGTAATAAAAATTGACCTCGCATTTCACGATAGAACTTGCAAAACATAATAAAGTGCACCGTGTCCTGCGAAGAGAAAATATCACATTTACAAGTGGAGAACCTGACCTTATGGGCAAGGCGGCGCAGGGCACGCCTAAGATCTCCGGGTTCACCTGCTTTGGCAGACAGAGACACGTGACACTCTGTTAGGCGTAGAAAAGCAGATTTATTAGCTGCAGCTAAGCACAGTGGTCCTGTAAGTACACCAACTAGTAGGTTATCAGGAGACTGCCACTTCATTCCGTGGCGCACAGTCTATTATACTACACATGTTTACAATGCCAACTCCCAAAACATACAAAACTGACAAATAGGAATAATTTGAAAACAAGCTATGGAATGTCTAAAACACACCCTCGTTTCAGACCCTTTGTGCTCTCCTCCCCTCAAGTTAATCAACACTAGTGTCCGTAATTAAATTTGCAGGTGGTAGAACATGTTTGAAAGCTTCAAAGGACAGTCTATGTAACAGGAGAACACACAAAGAGAATAGCGAAGGCCAATTAAACAAGATAGAGATGAGAAGAATGGTGGGACCCAAACAGTGGAGTAAGACATGGATTAATCAGTCTAGACATGGATTTACAAAACTCGGGAGACCCTGACATCGGTTTCATAAACATGGACAAGAGTTACTCTTTAACTGGAGAGACACGTAGCAGCTGAAAAGGCAAAAACATTGCATTCACCATATCCGCTGGTCTGCCTGAGTGAGGCAACATAAAATGGCGGTTAGATACAAAATGGCGTCTAGATACGAAGCGAAGTCGAAAACCACGTAACCTCAGACCCTCCTTTTGCCATACTCAGGCAAAGCACAACAGACTCATGCTAGTCTGAGTCGATATTGATGGTCACGAGGTCATTGAGATGTTGCTGCAACATCATTCTGATGTTCTCTGTTTCCTGTGTTACGGGCTTAGTAACACACACAGTGGCACAAAGTCCGCAAATAGCTGGACCACACTGTAAACAAAGACAACAAGAGAAGATAATTGCTAGAATCGCTCCAAGGAAAGTTAACACTTTCCATCCCCAGGTGGACAGTAGTCCCCAAAACCATCCCATCACAGACCAGTCTCCAGTGTCCTGGTGAATGGACTCGGAGATGACATGTAGCTTAGAAATGGCTTGGTATACTGTAGGGGCATTATCCGGAACATAAACGCAGCAACTGGACCCAATCAGTTTACAGACTCCGCCTCTATCTGCAAGGACAATGTCTAGAACCATTTGGTTCTGCAAAGTCATAAGGCGATCCGCCTGAAGTTCAGCTGTCAAATTATTTAATGCTCCAGAAGTTACATTTATGGTAGCAACGACCACACGAACTAAGAGTCTGATGTTTCTGCTATTTACCATTGGACCCCAAAAAGGAAGAAACCCTTTCAGAAAATCTCCTCCCTCCTGTCCAGCCGGGTCTTCCACATCAATAACCCCTCTACCAAATCTCTTTCTATGGTGATCTGCAGGAGCAGTATATGTCGGGGGAAGAAGAAAAGCTATATAACATGTTCCCGAGAAATGTGTGGGAAGACCTGTATAAGCTTTGTCATGACAAATAAAGTATGTACCTTGAGATGGCACTAACGGTGAAGGAGTCAGGGGTGTATAAACATATATGTGAGAACAATTACTTCTCTGGTGCTTAATTTTAGTATTCTGACCATTTATTTGTAAACACAGATTACCTCTCTGGGGTAAAACCTGAATTGGTGCAAATCTCTTCTGTTTAACCTTGTGGAGTGGTGTGGCTCACTGGTTAGAGGCAGCAGACCCGGAAGCAGAGAACGGCCTGGGACCAGGGTTCAATTCCGGACGTGGCAGGGTCGTGGACCAGGGTCAGCAGACTCGATAATTCTCGCCTCGGTGCCTACTCTAACCAGGGATCACACTCGGCAACTCTGGGCATTAGCTTGCCTCATCTCTACAACGGCCCCCCACATTCGCTGGTGATGCCTGGTTTCACCTTGGAGATACCAGTAGGGACCATCTTACAGGGATAGCCTAACGGGTTCCCCAGCGGTCTACAGCGCCACGACGCCTCAGGGCAGCAGTGCGCTTTACAAGACACATACATTTACTTGTTAATGAGGCTAGTGACATACCGAGTCACATTCCATCCATCATATGCTCTCTTCTCATCCTTGGGAATTTTAATAACATCAGCAATTTTTGCCATGGTCACTATTCCCTTTATCAGAGAGCTATGACTGAAATCCACTTCACCATTATAGGACCCACCAGGAATATATCGGAGTAAGTTCTGGTATGCATTAGAGAACATAGCCAGATAAGCCCAAGCAGAACCTTCATACGTAAATGGAAGGACTAAATACCGGATGTATGACTTTACAACGCAAACTTTTACAGCGCACACCATTACAACGCATTTTTAACAACGCAGATGTATTTACAACGAATGCCTTTACAACGCATGACATTACATAGCATATGCTATTACAACGCATGCCATTACAACGTAAGTATAGGTAAGTATATTATTTTTTTTTAAAACTGTAATTATTTAAAATGTAATTAATTTAATAAATTAAATCATTTTTAAATAAATATTTTGTACATATATTACTTTAAGTTTATTTTAAAAAGAACTATTATTAATAAAGAACTATTATTAATAAATAATAAAATTATTAAAATTTTTTTTTTTAATTAATTTAAATGATTTATTTTAAAACTAAACCCTAAAAATACCCCTGTACCCCAAAACCCAAAGCCAACCCTGAAACCTAAAAATACCCCTGTACCCCAAAACCCAAACCCAGCTCTGAAACCTAAAAATACCCCTGTACCCCATAACCCAAACCCAACCCTGAAAGCTAAAAATACCCCTGTACCCCAAAACCCAAACTCAACCCTGAAACCTAAAAATACCCATGTACCCCAAAACCCAAACCCAGCCCTGAAACCTAAAAATACCCCTGTACCCCAAAACCCAAACCCAGCCCTGAAACCTAAAAATACCCCTGTACCCCAAAACCCAAACCCAGACCTGAAACCTAAAAATACCCCTGTACCCCAAAACCCAACCCTGAAACCTAAAAATACCCCTGTACCCCAAAACCCAAACTCAACCCTGAAACCTAAAAATACCCCTGTACCCCAAAACCCAAACCCAGCCCTGAAACCTAAAAATACCCCTGTACCCCAAAACCCAAACCCAGACCTGAAACCTAAAAATACCCCTGTACCCCAAAACCCAAACCCAGACCTGAAACCTAAAAATACCCCTGTACCCCAAAACCCAAACCCAGCCCTGAAACCTAAAAATACCCCTGTACCCCAAAACCCAAACCCAGACCTGAAACCTAAAAATACCCCTGTACCCCAAAACCCAACCCTGAAACCTAAAAATACCCCTGTACCCCAAAACCCAAACTCAACCCTGAAACCTAAAAATACCCCTGTACCCCATAACCCATGCCCAGCCCTGAAACCTAAAAATACCCCTGTACCCCATAACCCAAACCCAGCCCTGAAACCTAATACCCCTGTACCCCATAACCCAAACCCAACCCTGAAACCTAAAAATACCCCTGTACCCCAAAACCCAAACCCAGCCCTGAAACCTAAAAATACCCCTCTACCCCCAAACCCAAACCCAGCCCTGAAACCTAATACCCCTGTACCCCATAACCCAAACCCAACCCTGAACCCTAGAAATACCCCTGTACCCCAAAACCCAAACCCAACCCTGAACCCTAAAAATACCCCTATATATATATATATATATATATATATATATATATATATATATATATATATATAATTACTTAAATTAATTATAATTATTTTTGTTATTTTTTAAATTAAAAAAAAGATTAAATAAAATGATATACTCACCTATACTTACGTTGTAATGGCATGCGTTGTAATAGCATCTGCTATGTAATATCATGCGTTGTAAAGGCATGCGTTGTAAAGGATCCTGCGTTGTAATGGTGTGCGTTGTAACGGTGTGCGTTGTAACAGTTGTTTCCCCTAAATACGGCATCCCTCTCTCTGTGTTATGTGGTATTAGCCCACAAACCCAACAATCAGTAGTGTTTACTACCAATTGATGCTGATGTAACAATTGGATGAATGAATTGTTGAGATATTCCATCCTTCATGGACTGGGAGTGCGTAAAAATTATGCGGAGAAATAGTAGTAGAGGAAATCAAAGAAGTAGAAGTAGGGACAGGTGTCTGCTGTATACTGTGTACTATCCATCCTACACATGCTAATAAACTGCATAAACTTACTGAAATACATAGTGCTACGCCACAACGACTGAATAATAATTTCTTATAATGCTTTTCTTCATTATTTTTACATCATTCTCTTTTCCTGAGCTATCCATTACTCTAAAGGCGTTGCTCACGATAATCTTCCTTAATCAGTTGGCTGTGATTGTTAGCCGTCCTATGACACCAAGTCCTGTTGACCTAGTCACTATTCAGGTCACAGCCTAAGACTCCTACCTTGACCCTGCAACTTGATGGATAATGGAAAAGGAATGTTTCTCTTCTTAACAAAAAGCAAACTTATAAAACACACAGACTTTAATTGTCTTTAGGCAACCTTTCTCTCAGGTTGTATCGTGTCTTGCCAGCTATCGTCTGGTCCTTGAACAATGTTTCTGGATCCAATGTGCTTAGTCCTAGGTGTGGAGGTACAGCCTCCTGTAAAACGTCGTCACCCTCTTTCTCGGACCTAGTCCAATCCAGGCGTGCACTGCTGAACGGTACACATTTTGGTACCTTTTCGCATTCACTATCACCAACACCTTCTCGGACGGACCCATTGGTCATAAGGCAAAGGTAATGGTACCCTTTTGCAGTGCACGCCGTGAATCCAGTTTCTTTTACCAACGACTTTCACTGCTGTACGGGTCGTCAGAAAAACTTGTCTCAGCGGCCCCCAACGAGGTTCCAGATCCTTTTTCCTCTGGAAATTCTTCAGACACACCCAGTCTCCGGGTTGGATGGAGTGTCTTGTATCTAAGAAGGCCTCCGGCAAAGCGTTTTGGACCTGTTGACGAATAACACGCAATTTAGTGGTGAGGACGTGCAAATAATCAACCAACAATGGATACGGAATGTCTGAGTACTTTTTGGGACGAGGGACTCCCCAGACATTAGCTGGGCGTCCGAAAACAATCTCATATGGGCTAAGCCCCAAACGAGAATGGACAGTCGTTCTTATTGAGAGAAGTGCTAAAGGCAAAGCATCAGGCCAGGAAAGGCCTGTACTAGTCTGAATCTTTGCTAACTTAAGTTTAAGAGTGCCATTATAACACTCTACCAAACCCGCTGACTGAGGGTGGTTTGCCGCATGGAATTTCTGTCTAATACCAAGACCCACACACACTTTCTGCATAATCTGACCTACAAATTCACTCCCATTGTCACTCCAGACCATGCGCGGCAAACCAAACCTCGGGAAGAATTCCTTCAGAAGGATTTTGGCAGTAGACAAAGCAGTATTGTCCTTTAGGGGGTAAGCCTCTATCCATCTGGAAAAGGCGCAAACCACCACCAGGACATACTTAAGATTGTTGAAACGTTCTATATGGATGTAATCTATTTTCAGTACCTCAAAAGGATATGTAGGGGGAGCAAAATGGCCTTCTGGGGTTGGAGTTCCATTCCCTGGATTATGCATCAAGCAAACAATACAATGCTTTACTACAATTTCTGCACATTTAGGAATATTTTCGTTCTGCCATACTGGAGCTAGGAGTTTACATATGCCCCTTGAATTAATATGGGCTGGTCCATGAGCCATAGTAACCACAGGTAATACATACGCATCTGGTAACAACCATCGCTGATGCTCCAACAATTCCGTCCAACATCCCATTGTATCCAACAATCCACTTACTCAATTCTTTCTCAGTTGCTTCCTTCTGAATAATTTTCACGCTCTCCACTGTGTCTTCACACATACCAGCATCTGGGACCCAATTTGCCGGTCCTGCAACATACATGCGACTTTCAACATTCTGTGCCATTTCCCTCGCTATTTCATCCGCAAATGCATTCCCTCGACCCACGTCCTCAGTAATCTTTTTATGCGCACTACACTACACAATCGCTATTTGAGTATGCAAAACAAGTGATTCAAGAAGGTCAGTCACCAACTGACCATGCTGTATTTTAGTGCCGTGGGAGGTAAAGAATCCTCTTTCTCTCCACAAACTGCCGAAGCTATGGGCAACACCAAAGGCGTATTGACTATCAGTGTAAACAGCCACTCTCTTTCCTTTCGCCAACACACATGCTCTTGTCAATGCAATCAACTCTGCAGCTTGTGCTGAATGCTGTGAAATGCATGCAGTTTCCACTATCATATGTAGGGTTGTAACAGCATAAGCTGCTGTCGTCTCGCCATTAGGCAGCTTGAAACAAGACCCATCTACCCACAGGATCCCATCCGGATCCGTAAGTGGTGTATCTTTCAAATCAACTCGACTTTTAGTTTCTTCTTCCGTACGAAGAAAACAATTATGCTGATCTTGTACATTTTTCTCATCTAAAATAGGCAACAATGTTGCTGGATTCAGAACGTTATATCTCATGATATGTATGTGACTAGCTAAAAGTGTCAACTTATATCCAGACAAGCGGGCCCTCGTTAAGTGCTGGGTTTTTGTCCTATTCAAAAGAGTATCTACTGCGTGTGGCACCATAACATTAAGAGTATGATCCAACACCAATCTGGCAGATTGACGAAACGAAAGCGCTGCCACCGCTGTTGCTCTAAAACAACTGGGTAATACTTTAGCAACCGGATCTAATGTAGCCGAGAAATAGGCACATGGCCTTTGTTTACCTCAGAATTCTTGTGTCAGGATTGATAGTGCCCAACCTTCTTTTTCATTAACGTAAAAGGTTTACTGTAATCTGGAGTACCCAACACAGGAGCCGAACACAAAGCAGTACGTAAATCAGCAAAACTCTTTTGACATTCATCCGTCCAAGGAAAAGGTTGGGGCGTATCTTTCAGAGTGAGTGCCAACAAGGGTTTAGTCAGTAGAGAAAAGTTCAGAATCCACTGTCTACAACAAGAAGTAATGCCTAAGAAAGCACGCACCTCTTTGTGTGGATGGTACAGAAATTTGCGGAATTGCTTGGATACGTTCTGGGGTCAATCGCCTTCCCTCCTTCGACAAGAGATGACCTAAATAGGTAACCTCTTGGCGGCAATATTGTAACTTAGAAAGCAATACTTTGTGGTGTAAATCAGACAAATGTCGCAGAAGTGACACAGTCACATTCTTACAGACATGTTCCAAATCGGCAGCCACTAAAAAGTCATCCACAATGACTCTCGGGCAAAACTACTACCACTGAAGTCCCCCACACGTTGGGCCGCCAATTGGAGAACCTGAGCTTATGGGCCAGGTGGTGCAGGGCACGCCTAAGATCTCCGGGTTCACCTGCTTTGGCAGACAGAGACACGTGACACTCTATTAGAAAAGCAGATTTATTAGCTGCAGCTAAGCACAGTGGTCCTGTAAGTACACCAACTGGTAGGGTATCAGGAGACTGCCACTTCATTCCGCGGCGCACAGTCTTTTATACTACTCATGTTTACAATGCCAACTCCCAAAACATACAAAACTGACAAATAGGAATAGTTTGAAAACAAGCTATCGAATGTCTAAAACACACCCTCGTTTCAGACCCTGTGTGCTCTCCTCCACTCAAGTTAATCAATACTAGTGTCCGTAATTCAATTTGCAGGTGGTAGAACATGTTTGAATGCTTCAAAGGACAGTCTATGTAACAGGAGAACATTCGAAGAGAATAGCGAAGGCCAGTTAAACAAGATAGAGATGAGAAGAATGGTGGGACCCAAAAAGTGGAGTAAGACATGGATTAATCAGTCTAGACATGGATTTACAAAACTCTGGAGACCCTGACATCGGTTTCATAAACATGGACAGGAGTTACTCTTTAACGGGAGAGACACGTAGCAGCTGAAAAGGCAAAAACATTGCGTTCACCAAATCCGCCGTGCTGCCTGAGTGAGGCAACATAAAATGGCGAATAGACACAAAATGGCGGCTAGATACGAAGCGAAGTCGAAAACCTCGTAACCTCACAAGGTTGACAGTTCTCAAGTTTCCCCCAAGTCGGAAAATCATCCAAACTAAAATGAATTAAGTTAAGGCGGAATCTTGTCAGGAGCTGTCGATGAAAAGGACGTGTAACTATTTTCAGGTAAGGCTCAAGTGAGGGGGAAGTTAATAACAGGTAGTTAGCTTTAACAGTTACTTTCTTAAATCCTGTTCCTCACGTTCCAAAGCTAACATGTTTAGGAAATGTATCTTTGTCCAATTGACATCCTCCCTTCTGATACATTCAGGGGTATTATAAATCTCAGGCCACCCTAATTTTGTAAACATTGCTTTCACATATGAAAGCCAGGGAATCATATTAGCCCTATCCAGAGATGTACAGTCCAGCAAGATCTGGTGATTCAGGGTAATTTCCTGATTTAACCAGGTCTTAACCCAGCAGATCAAGGGGCCACTTTCAACAGGTCTGTAACATAACCCAAACCTAACTCAGTATGAACTGAGTAGGTTGGGGTGGATTTTGGCAACACAAGGAGAGACCTCAAAAAACTTTATTCACCCATTTGTATCTTCTTCTGCCAGGTATAGCCCCATATGAATGAACCATATGCCGCTATGGCAAGGCATTTAGATTTATATATTTGCAGGAGTGCCTCAATAGGTTTTGCCCCTAACCGTTTGGCAAACCCCAAGAGTGCAGAAGTAGATCTGACTAAAGCATTTCTCTTAAGGTTTTGCTGCGGGCCCCAAGACCCCCTTTGATCAAAGAGTACCCCCAAATATGTAAAAAAAAGGGACCCTAGATAATACAGCTTCCTTACAATAAAAAGGTTTTATCTTCAGATTCCTGCAATGTTTCCCCACCACCATAGCATGTGATTTCTTGGTGTTTACCTTCAAATCCAATGACTCCATAAAGTCTCCGAAGGAGTCTAACAGTCTCTGTAGCCCAAGACCAGTCCTTGCTAACAGGACTGCATCATCCGCATACAGGAGAACCGGGATCAGCGATTCTCCTATACGCGGAACGTCCAGTGTAGCACCCCCTAAGGACCCCTCCAGAGCATTAATATACAAGGTAAACAGGAGGGGAGCCAGAATACAACCTTGTCTGACGCCCCTCCTAGAACTAAAGTGGCTCGTGCATCTTCCTTCTTGTGTGACCCTTACTGTCGCTAATAAATCATTATGTAAAACAGCAAAAAAATTAACCAAGGGAGGGTCAACACCAATATCCAATAAGTTGACCAAAGTTTGGCTCGATTGACTAGGTCGAACGCCGAGGAAAGGTCCATAAAACCAAAATAGTGGGACCCTTCCTTCGCCACTGTGTATTTGCTTATCAAGAGCTATAAGTTTAGACATTGGTCCAAAGTACTTCTTTCCTCCCTAAACCCATATTGGAGATTTGAGAGGACACTCCTGCCATCTAGCCAATCCCTGAGCTTACCCAGAATGACTCTCTCCAGGATCTTAACTGCTGAGTCTATCAGGGATATTGGTCTATAGCACGAGGGGTCCCCCCTCACTCCTTTTTTATAAACTGGGACAATAACTGATGTTGACCAAGAGCCAGGAAACCCGCTATGGCTCGAAGCATTAAAAACATTCGTTAAAATCTTTGCCCAAAATTGTGGAAAGTGACCATAGAGGTCAGCCGGAACCCCATCCGGGCCAGGGGCTTTATTTTTAGACACCTCCCGAATTGCCTTTTCTACCTCAGCTTTGTTAGAGATAATTGGGACATTGGGTAGATTAGAGATGATATCAACCTCTGATGAGGTAAGCTGCTCCTGCTCATAAATCCCCCTGAAATGTGCAAGCCATTTTTCATCCGGGATAACAGTCTAAAGCTGTGTTATTGTCCCCCGCGAAGAACGGATGGTTAATGGTAGCCCAGAATCTGCTACTATCTCGTAGCACCTCAATTGAGAGGAGGTTATTCCATGCCTCTTCCTTTATCTCTTTTTTTCGCTTCACAATTGCCATTTTATACTGTTTCCTCAGGGCAGCTATTAATCCCCTGTTTCTGGGTTTGTTTCAGCGCCTTAAGAAGGGCACCATGGGCTTTGGAGCAATTATTATCAAACCACCTTTCCAACTGGGTAGTTGTTTTATTCAATTTAGCTCTCAGGTCCCTAGCAATCTGATCACAAATAGAAACATAGGCGTCAATTACCACTGAGCTCCTGGCAGTTTTGTCCAAACAGATGGCTAAATTTACATTGGCCTTACTAAAAAAGTCCTCATAAAACACTTCGGGGACCACCTTCGACCATTTGAGCCTCCTGCCCTGATCTTTGACGGCCAGGTGCCTAACATCCTCCATAAGCGCATCACAAACTCCAGTTCCTTCCTCAAATTGCACCTCTAGAGTAACCGGATTATGATCACTGAATACAGAGGTTACTGCTTTATTTGATAGAACCCTTGATAACACCGAGGGGGACATAAAGATAAAATCAATCACAGAACCTGTCTCTGTACCCTTAAATGTGACAGTCCTTGCCCCCCCCTCACTAACCTCTGGCTCAAAAAGATTCATGGTAGCCAAGAGCTCCTCCAGGGCATCGCCCTGACCATTATGTTCAAAATGGGGAACCACCACCCCCCGGTGGGCCCAAATGATCCTCAATTTGACAATTCTGACCACATAAATGTATATTAAAATCTCCCATTAAAATAATATCAAAAACCGAATTGTGTTTTAGTTTATATACTGACAAAAAACTATCTAAGGAGATTAAGTGTTGACTGAGAAACACGCTCTCCTTTACATTATAAAAGTTAATCAATAGGATTTTAGCCAAATTTGGCATTACCCATTCAACAATTAAGAATTTTTTCGAGCCTGTCCCCAACATTGTTAGTGAGCCTTTCAATCTTAGTGAGAGGAGGAAAATTAGCCCTCCTTTTGCTCTGCCCACTGTCCCTGGAGTAGCAGGTACAACAAAACTAGTGAAGCCATTAAAACCGCTATTCTGAGAAGAATCCCACGTTTCCTGCAGGGCAATAATATCAAAATCTTTTATGTAATCCACCCATATAATGTCATTCCTTTTAGCCCTAATTCCTGCAATACTCCAACTCAGCATTTTACATGTTATTACTCGATTTGATGAGGGTGGACAATCTTGTAAGTGCAAAACACTATCCATTGTCAATCATTTTCCTCCAGATCTGATAGAGGAGCAAAATGATTATGCAGAGATATGTCTATGCTACAAGGGTTTCCTGGGTTATGCATGATGGATGATAATTTGTGGTTGTTTCTACAGTGCGTGTCGGAACCCCTCCTGATTTAGATTGTAAATTAGCAATCAGACCACTAGAAAGAACCCTAGATGTCAATAGGTGCCTCTCCTCCGTGTATACTTGTACAGGGATGCCATAATCCCTTGGACGTCCAATTGCAGGGTGATAAAAGAAACCCAGTGGTACTGGTCTAATGCCAGGAGAAACTATCTCAGAAACATCCCAGAACAATCTGTTTGCTGCATTAGGTCTATTAAAGTTAACAACCACGCAGTCTCCTGCAATATTTTTTGGTCGATGCCCTACCCAGCCCACTCTTCTGGCCATAATAATATTGGGTGCTATATCGAGGCCACCACAGCTATATTGAACACACCACTTTTTAGACTGTGTTAGGAGATCATGAGTCGATTCAATCACATTTTCACCTAGGGGGGGAACCCCTGTAAATACTGCAACTAAAGGAGCAGCATCAGGAGGCAGATCTAAATGCCTACCACCGTATTTCTCCTGTCTACAGGGGTAACCCATATGTATACCATTTACTTTTTTCCTTATAGTTTCTGCAGGTCCTGACCCCTTCCTGCCATCTGTATTAGAGCTAATACCTGGATCGGAAAACAAGTTATTAATCATAACACTGTCACTATTTCTTTCCACAATACAAGGTGGGTCCTGAACCAGGGCTGATCTTAAACTACCCTTTTGTCCCTTAATTTCCCCTCTCATACTACTACACAGTTTCTGCGCCTGAGTATCCTGAGCTTGCGTACCTCTATACTCTTTAATAAATATATCAATTTGGTTAGATTCTTTTAGCAGACCTGCCTCACAAGTGTTTAGAGTGTCTATAATATCTTTGGCTAAGCCCACTAATAATGGTTCCAGGTGAGATGTAAACATTTTTTCAACCAAGTCTTCCAGATTTTGAGGAATATTTAGAATCACTCCCTTGTAGCCCTGATGCAAGTTTTGGAGGCTTTATGCATTTCTTAATGTTCCTGCGTTTCCCCGTTCTCTGATAATCCATGGATCCTGGGGACTCACCTTCAGTCACAGGAGATTCCTCTACAAAATCATTCTCCATTAGTCCACCACTGGGTTTGGTCACTCCCTTTGGGATTGTTATAATCACCTCAGGTTCTAAAGGTATATTAGGCACGGGTATAGCGCTGGTATTAAAATCTTCAAGAACAGTAACAGAGGTGTCCAAGCCCAGTTCTTTCTCAGCATGTGCAATTTCTTTACTCAAGACACCCACCGCAGATGTTAAATATGATATAATTGGGGGCAGAGCTAGCCAGCGCCTATGGCGGACGCCTGAAAGAGGAGCTCTGCGCCTTCACCCTAACTATCCATCGAAGGTGCTGTGAGACCCGCGGAGACCGCCGACACCAGCGACAGAGATTGTTGCTAATCCCTGTCCACCTGGGAGGGGGGGCGAGCAGGCAGACATCCCGGCAAACTAGTCCGTAAAGCCGCGAGCTTGTCCAACACACTCCCCGGCGTGCGTCACCCGACGTGCGGCCAGACCAGCGGCCTTCGGCTCAGTGGAACCGGACCTCCTAAACCGACCTGAGGGAGGAGCAGAATTCCGGGGGATAGCAGCGGAGGCTCTCGGTGCCTGCTGGAATGCATAAGACTGCCATTTGATACGCAACTGCTGCCAACACGCGGGGAACATCTGTGGGCCCTGGTGCTACCGGTCTTCGGTTCCCTCATCCCCCTGACGCTGACGGCGGGTGGAGCCGAGCCTGAGCTTGCGGTAACGGATCCATCTGCTGCTGGCCTGGCGAAGACCTGATATCCGACTACTCAGGGCACATGCTGGTAAGCACAGCAGAGAGACTCGTAAAGGTGAGCCTGGTGCGCCCGGATACCAACAATGGGGCTCCTGATTTCTGAGCACACAGTTTGAGCAGCCCTGAAGTTTACTCTACTGTCCGCTGCTGACCCCCCCCCCCCCCTTATCTCTTGAATTGACTGCCGGGGAGTTGCCCCCGGCTATTGGGGTGGGACCCGGCTGGGTAATCATACGCTGCCCACTGCTTTGCACAGCAGGGCGGGTCATGCGATCCTGAAGGATGGAGAGGCTGAGACCCCGCAAGAAGGGGTAGCGTAGTCAGGCGGGCAGTTGTTGGCTGAATTATTGTACTGCTGCCTCTCTCTGGTTGCGAGCTGTGTTGCCCTGTGCTTTTGCGGCCTTACCGAACAGCATGGGGAAAGGAGACAGGACTCAGACTAAACTCACTTTTGAACAGCGACGATCGAAGGCCCCGGAGTCTAGGGATCCTGAGTCGGCGCAGCAGTCGGGGGTCAGGAGGGCTCGATTTACTCGGATATTAAAGAACTGCTGGTGACAATGGAGAAGGGCCTGCAGGACAGCATGGCGTCGATAGGTTCAAAGATCGATGCCCTCACATACCTCATGGACCGTATGTCGGAGAGAGTCGACAAGCATGGGGAACGCCTGGATATGTCGGAGAGACGCCTGACCGAAGTCGAGGAGGCCCAGATGGAACTGGATAAAGACAGCAAACAAATCGGCAAGCTACTCCAGGTTATACAAGACAGGTCAGAAGATTTGGAAGCCCGCTCTAGGCACTCGAATATACGTATTACGGGAGTTGCGGAGACAACGCAAACCGGGAAAATTGAGCTATTTGTGGAAAAACTGCTGACCACACTACTGGGAGACAACGTCTTCTTGCCCATGTTCATCAAAGAGAGAGCACACCGCTTGCTGGGCCCTCGCCCACACCCGGGGGCTCCCCAGAGGCCGATTATCGTAAAACTCTTAAACTATAGAGACAGAGACACTGCGCTGCGGATTGCCCGTGAGAAGGGGAAGCTAGAGTTCGAATGTGCAGCCATCTCATTATACCCGGACTTCACACAGGAGGAGCGTCGGCACTTCGCTCCGTATAAACAACAACTCCGTGAACTGGGACTTGATTACGCCATGCTGTATCCGGCGAAACTAGGATCAACCGACAAGGGCATTCCCACTTCTTCACCGACCCGAAAGACCTCCAAAAGACACTGAAGGAGTGGACCAAGGAACAAAGAAGCAGCCTCAGAAGCCGCATTGGGGAACAGGAGAATGACGGCCATCTGGAAGACCAGGACTAGGATTGCTGCCCCAACTGTGAGCCTAGCCCCTGGAGGAACTGTGGTGAGGCCAGAACTTTGCAGGGGTCCTGAGATTGTTTGGTCTAGACCCCCGCTCGCTCGAATGTAATGGGTTGTGAAGTTCCAGGGCGTCCACGAGTGATCGGACGACCTGTGACTGGGTGAGACCTTTCCATTATATCTTCTCCTATTTGCCGACTAGGGATAGAACTTAACAGGTGCTTTGTGGGATCCTTCATTTTGTGCATTTTTGTTATGAGGTCTGCCTGGACGCTTGCGGGGAGGCTGGATGCTCCGCGTTGGGGGGGTCACCTGGAGGGGCATACTGGCCCATTTCAAGCTCACGTTTAAAGACACAGAGGGGGTGATGATGCGAAGGGCGATACTGAGGTACACGTTTGACTACAACTGTTACTTGTTTTTTCTGGCTACCTCTGCCCCAGCGCTGTAAGCACTAATGGCCCTCACGGGGGCCTATTTGGGATATGTGGGATTGTTCGAGGGGGAACGTTTTTATATGCTAGGCCGAGTTGGGGTTGGTCTGCTGTGGGTGGGGGGTGGTGGAGTAAAGGGTAGGGGGAAACTTTACTGTTCTAAGGCAATGCACTGAGCTCCTTGCAGCCAAGTTTATGCACCATTCACTACAGCACGGCTCACGCTTGGGGCACTCGCGACACACTTGCGATCACACGACACACCTCGATTCTGCACGCGCGATTGAAGAGGTTCCATGACAATGGCGGATAACATAGACAGTACACGCACTCCTAGATTTAGGGCGGTCATGTGGAATGTGCGGGGTCTTAATGACCATAGAAAAGTGCGGAAAGTGCTAAGCTACTTGCAGCGCCATAGTATAGACCTGGCCTTGATTCAGGAGACTCACCTCCCTATTGATAGTAAGATGCTACACTGTAGGGGACTAGAAGGTAACGTGGCAGTTGCGGGCTTTACTACACACGCCAGGGGTGTCATGACATGGGTAAATCCAAAATCCAAGCTGGCACAACAAACCCTAGAGGCAGACTCGGAGGGCCGATACGTAATCTCTAGATGCACTGGACTGGGCGTGTCTTTGGTTATTGTCAACACCTACGGTCCCAACTATGACTCCCTCGAATTTAACCAGGCTTTAGCGAGCAAACTCCGATGTTATAACTCTAATGACCTTTGGTGGGGGGGAGATAAGAACCTCACCCTGGACCCTACCCTTGATAGGTCTGCTGGCCCACACCGCAAACCAGCAGCGGCGGCAGTTGAGCTACAGGGCATTATGACGTGCCTCGGTCTGGAGGATGCTTGGCGATCACGCAATCCGCAACAGGGAGGCTATGCCCACTACTCTGCGTACCACAACATACACACCAGGATCGATAATTGGTTGGTCCCTGATTCCAGATTAGGCTCGGTTAGTAAATGTAGTGTTCTCCCCAGGACGCTCTCGGACCACTCGCCCGTGCTCTTGGAGATGGTAACTCAAGGCAAGGCTATCCCGCCCTTTACTTGGCGATTCCCGCCATACTCTCTATTGGATCTGGTGTTCAGGGGTGAGCTGGCTGAGGCTATAGAGGTGTTCTTTGACACTAATATAGGCTCGGTAGAGAGCTTTCAGTCTGTCTGGGAGGCATTCAAACTATATGTACGGGGGTTGCGATGTCCAAGCACTCAGGTGTACTGAAATCTATTCGGACGCGACTAGCAGATCTTGAGAAACAGCTAGAAGCCCTGGAAAGGAGGCAGAGAGAACGTGCTGGTAGTGAGGTGAGCGAGGAAATTAAAATGTTGCTTGCAGAATACCACAACGAGGCTGATCGAGAAGTCAAGCACACAGGAAAGTATGCCACAGCTAGAGTGTATGGAGAGCGCGATAGACCCAGTGCGCTGCTGGCCAGGGTTATTGGGGGCAGGAAAAAATGGCAATAAATTACAGAGGTAAAATCAGCTACGGGTGAGGCCCTCACTGACCCAGTTGACATAGCAAATGCGTTTAAAACTTACTACGCGGACCTTTACACGACGCAGGGTGGGGAGCTTGAAGATGACATTGAGGATTACCTTGGCCATATTGACATTCCCATGTTAACGAACACAAACGGGGAATTTCTGATGCTCCCAATAGAAAAAGATGAAATATCCGAAGCTCTGGTGAGCATGAAGTCGGGAAGCGCTCCGGGAGAAGATGGTTTGACGGCGGGCTTCTATAAAGCCTTTAAAGAACAACGGATTCCACATCTGTCAGCCCTCTTTGACGATATCTGTGTTGAGGGCAGCATGCCGGAATCGATGAAAGAGGTGCTTCTAGTGACGATCCCGAAACCGGGCAAGCCGAGGGAGGACTGTAGTTCATACAGACCCTTGTCTCTGCTGAATGTGGACGCAAAACTATTCGCTAAGGTTTTGGTCACTATGCTGGCTCTCCTGGCGCCCCGAATGGTTTCCCCGGAACAAGCAGGCTTCATTCCAAGCAGGAACCTGACGTATAATATTCGAACTGTCTTAGGTACGATACAACATGCCCGACAAGATAGGAAAGCGCTGGCAGTCTTCCTTGATATGGAAAAAGCCTTAGACTCAGTGGAATGGACGTTCATGAGAATGGTGCTGCAGCGCATGGGTTTGGGACAGCCTATTCTACAAATGATAGGGGCTCTGTACTGTCGGCCACGTGCTAGAATCAGAATGAATGATTTGGTGACAGACTCATTCCCGATCACTAGAGGCACCAGGCAGGGGTGCCCACTCTCGCCTCTGCTGTATGCATCGGTGGCTGAGCCTCTGGCTTGCGCCCTACGGGAATACCATGGTAACGAAGGCATATGCTTCCCGAACTACAAGATAGTGGTGTCGATGTACCCGGACGATACACTGCTATACGTCCAAGACCCAGATAACAACTTGTCATCGGTCCTCAGGGAAGTAGTTCGCTTTGGCGCATTATCAGGTCTGGGAGTAAAGTGGTCGAAGTCACTGGCATTCCCTCTGACTCCTATCACACAACCTACGGCCATGGAATACCTGCTCACTTGGACCACGGACACGGTTAGATACCTGGGGGTTCACCTGCATACGGACCCGGAGATCTTATTTAGAGCCAATTATGGAACTGCCTTCAGCAAGTTGGAGGATGACGTGAATGCCTGGTGCAAGCTTCCGCTCTCTCTTTTGGGGCGGATTGCCATCATGAAAATGGTCGTGCTCCCCAGATTCTTATTTTTATTTATGGCCATCCTGATGGTGCTTCCCAAGACGTTCTTCCAGCGGCTGCAACAGGTGCTGACGAGGCTTGCGTGGGCGGGCGGTCAGCCCCGTGTGACATGGTCGCTCCTCACACTGCCTTACAATATGGGAGGTCTCGGCGTGCCGGACCTAGAGCTATATTATAGAGTGGCGCAGGCCGCTCATCTACACACTTGGGTACATGGGAACCAAGACATACCACACGTGAAAATGGAGACCCTGTTTGCTCGACCTCTCTCCCTCCCACACATGATTTTTTAACCAACTGATCGTCGGACAGGAACTCTAGACTCACTGACTGCCACGAATCACGCGTGGTACAACCTCTTACAGGGGCAAAATGGTGCATTTCTGTATTCCCCTATTATGCCCATTTACTGGACCCGTTGGCTGCCTCCACTTCCTGAGAAAGGGGTGCCAGCTGCTATGCTGAAGCTCGGGGTCGAAACGGCAGGAGATCTGTTCAGGGATGGAGTGGTTAAGACTTGGGAACAGGTGATAGCTGGTCTGAATGCGCCATCGCCATTGACGAGATTCCAATACTTCAGTGTGCGCCATGCTCTATCTGACTTTTTGGGGGAGGGACATGTTGGAACCTCCGGAGGTGAAAGAACTCACGTATGTCATTAAGATCACAACTCCACAGAAACTGCTCTCTCATTTATATTCCCTGTCACAGTCCCACAGAGAGAACACATACACCAAAGCACGACTGGCGTAGCAGTCGGATTTACAAACGGTGCTAGACGATGACACTTGGTCATATTGCTGCACCAGCACCAGAAAGATTTCACTGAATGGACGGCACAGGCTGGTCCACATTAAATTCCTCAATAGGATATATTATACACAGGCTAGGCTTTTCAGGTATGGTCTTAGAGCCACAGCGGAATGCGAGAGGTGTCATTCTCCTAACGCCGACTTTTTACACCTTGCGTGGCAAGGCCCGGGGATATATGACTTTTGGGTCAAGATTTTCGCTGAAATCAGCACCATTACTGAGGTTGTCATTCCCCCAGACCCTATTATAGCTTTGATAGGGTACACCAAAATGTTGCAGAGAGCAGTCCGTAGGCTAGCTGACATGGGGTTTTTAATTGCGCGCAGAGTAGTAGCATGCTGCTGGATGAGAGGACCAAAGCCGACACCTAAGAGATGGGCACATGATATGATGTATTGCTGCATGCGGTCTGAGAACTATAGTGAAGTCCTCTCTCCTACCAGTAGACCCAAGAACTTTTGGGGGCTTTACCAAACCTACTTGGAGGCTAGGGAAGAAAATAACTCGGACGCAGAACCTCAAGGGATCTGGGTAGGTGGGGTGCAGTGACTGGCGCACCAGGGACATTGAGTACTCTCCTGATTTACGTGCCTGGGCCATGAGTCTCGATACTGCTGTTTCCTTGCGTTGCCTGCTTCGCATGTGTATGCATCAATACGTGCTTTTATCGCCACCTGCCCTACTTACTGGGTTGTTGGCTAAATGGCTGTGTAATCATTGGAAAATATGAGGATAGGTGTCTGATGCCATATGGATGTGCTGTACAATTGGTGGGTGGGGGGGGCATGTTAGATTTGTTTATAACTTGCCTCAGAAAGTTCCACAAATAAAATAATAAAAAAAAAAAAATGATATAATTGATTCTGACTGCCTTGGTACTTTAGCCGTTTTACCTTCCTGAACACCATTACTTGGTTGTTTACGCTTACCCATTGGGGAGGTTAGAGGGGTGGCCCGGCCCGGCCTCCTCTGGCCTCTGATGGCCACAGATGGCCCGCCCTTTGCCCGTGTTTAGCCCGCCGCCGCCCGCGCGCGTCCCCCGGGGCGAGAGGAAATGCAGATGATATCAGGTAAGAGGGGAGCGGGGCTGGCTGACGCTGGTGGTTCTCAGGACAGCGAGTCTCTCGCGCTGCTCCCACCCACCTGCCTTGCTGCACTGGTGTCCTGGCTTGGGTTGTGTGCTGGCCGGTGTATGCTGCGTCTCCCGTGGAGCGGGCGAGACGCGAGGTCCTTTGAAGCTGCCCGGTAGGAGGGGGGCGGGGCTGGCTGGCGCTGGTGGTTCTCAGGACAGCGAGTCCCTCACGCTGCTCCCACCGCCTTGCCTTGCTGCACTGGTGTCCTGGCTCGGGTTGTGTGCTGGCCGGTGTACTCTGCGTCTCCTGCGGAGCGGGAGACGCGAGGTCCTTTGAAGCTGCCCAGTAGGAGGGGGGGGTGGCTGGCTAGCGCTGGTGGTTCTCGGGACTGCAAGTCCCTCGCGCTGCTCCCACCGCCCTGCCTTGATGCACTGGTGTCCTGGCTCAGGTTGTGTGCTGGCCGTTGTACGCTGCGTCTCCTGCAAAGCGGGAGACGCAAGGTCCTTTGAAGCTGCCCGGTAGGAGGGGGCTGGGCTGGCCAGCGCTGGTGGTTCTCGGGACAGCGAGTCCCTCGCGCTGCTCCCACTGCCCTGCCTTGCTGCACTGATGTCCTGGCTCGGGTTGTGTGCTGGCCGGTGTACGCTGCGTCTCCCGCGGAGTAGGAGACGCGAGGTCCTTTGAAGCTGCCCGGTAGGAGGGGGGCGGGGCTGGCTGGAGTGGTGGTTCTCAGGACAGCGAGTCCTTCGTGCTGCTCCCACCGCCCTGCCTTGCTGCACTGGTGTCCTGGCTCGGGTTGTGTGCTGGCCGGTGTACGCTGCGTCTCCCGCAGAGCGGGAGACACGAGGTCCTTTGAAGCTGCCTGGTAGGAGGGAGGCGGGGCTGGCTGGCGCTGGTGGTTCTCGGGACAGCGAGTCCCTCGCACTGCTTCCACCGCCCTGCCTTGCTGCACTGGTGTCCTGGCTCGGGTTGTGTGCTGGCCGGTGTACGCTATGTCTCCTTTTGAGTCATTTACACAAGAAATTTACTCTTACACTTTTAAATAAGTTTACTACATTTTATATGGTATGGCATGGTGTGGTATGTTACTTAGTGAGTTAACCACTGTAGCCAAGGGATACCTAAGTTTAATTGCAGCTACTTCACTGGACCAAATTCTTTATCCTGGACACTTAATGCAGGAGTCCCGAGTTTCCATCACAGTTTCTTTATCTGACCAAGTTAATGCTGGGTACTTAATTTCTGCGCACATCAGTCCTAGGTTTGCATAACTAGGAGAGCTTAGAAAGCGACTGCATAGATGTATTAAGCACTATGCCAAAACTGAAACCCCGGTGTCCTGGGAATCTAGCCACTGCACAGAGGCCTAGGCCTGTCTATGACAGTGCAAGGTCTAAAAACTGTCCTGTGACCTGGAGTGGTGCACCCAGCGTCTCCTCATAGTAGACAGCGGACTACTCCTTTTCCTGGCTGTAGATTAGAAAGCGGTAATGGCAGCATAGTGTATTTTGTGAACCTTTTGTATGACCAGACCGTGTTACCCAGAACCTTGCACTAACTTTCTGTTGTATATCAAGTGTGTGGGTTTTTATAGTATGGGTGCAGTACATATGTGGTAGTACGATTCGGTTTGTAGGAGTGTCTGAGTACTGAAGCCAGTGGGATCAATTTTGGATACCCCATGTCTTTGTGTGGCACACATTGGAGGGTGAGGATTGCTTCCCCTGATTGTAGAAGTGGGTTGTCTTCCTTCTCGTAGCTAGAAGGTGGAAAACCAAACACTGAAGCGAGGAGGATGGACAAAAGACTACTTTTAGAAATGCATGAAGACTTTATTATGGGGCTGTTGATTAGTTCTTTCTGAACACTGCTATTTGGTATCTGTAAGAGTGAAGGGTGAAATGCAATTGCTCTATACGTTGAGAACGTTTCTAGGCAGTGCTGCACTGTTGTCTGCTCCTACTTACTGGTTCAGAAAGACTGATGACCATAAGGTGCACAAAACTCACACTTAATTGTACCCATTTTGTCAGAAACTCCAGTGCTACCTGCTTTGAGAGGCATCACTTTAGCTGCGTCTGTAAGAGCAACCTGAGAAGGATACTTGAATGAGAACCAGTTCTGAAGTTGGAGATAGTTGACCCACAAATCCTACCTAACAAATGTGTATAAATTTGGGGTACAAATCACTCTAGTCTAAAGTCCCTCTTGACAAAGCACATGAGTGTTACACAGAATGTTCGAAGAGTTGCTGTGTAACCAGTGCTGGTGTCTGTCTGACAGTCGACTCTCAGAGGTGAGGGGACATCATGTGAAGTCAATACTTACTGCTGGAAGAGCTAAGGGGTCTGCCGGAAGAGCCTAAAAGCCTGCTTGCCTGCCTGCTGATAGAGAGATGTGTGCTTGGCCCTGCAGAAGGAGAGGCTGTGCTGTATAAGAAGTCATGTGAGGGCAGCTCCAGAGTAAGCGGATGACCCAAAGATGGTGCATCATGAAAGGCATTTGTTAAGAAAGGTTCCTCCATCCTCTGCATAGTTTATCTTGTAAACTGTACCAAAATGTATCTCAAACGTGGTAACCAGCACCTGGCCGTGGGGACAATGATCTAGTGCTGCCACTGTCCACACATAGCAAACAGATTGTGTCTATCTGCCAGGGGGTATCACTGCTTGAAATTATCCCTGAGAGAGGATTCAGCCTGCAGGCCACAACAACTTGTGCTGAGCGCTGACCAAACACTTCTCAAGAAGGCCGCTTCCCCATAGCCGAGAGCTGATGCAAAAACTCACCTCCCCAACATCATCTTGCCATGCCGTCAGGACAGGTCTCTGCTGCAGGCTTTCTTTAAGGAGTCTGTGCTGTGAAGGCATAAAGTACAACCTCATCCACCTCCCACCCAAGACTGTCAAAAGTGATATGCATGTAAACCACAGTGTTTAGCCTATGTACGGTGGATGAGAGATGAAGGTGCACAGGTTGATTGTCCAATTTTACTGAGATTGTTAAACTGAGACTAAAGAATGGCAAAATGCTGAACCAGCTACATATTCAAACAGTGCGAATATTTGAGAACACAGCACCTGAACCTAATCCTGCCTAATCCCAAAAACTGGTGAGGACCATAATTGTGGAAATTCTTGTACTAGTGGGGGGAAGGGCAATTACTGGAAGGGGAAAGGGTGGTAGTGCCTCATTGATGAAATGCAGCATTCTGCAACCCTGTTGTCGTGCACACTGAATTGTACAGTATTTAGTTTTACTGTGAGATTAAGTAGTACTTTCTTTTTTAGTATTGTATGCACTGGGCTGGACATTACTGTATTTTATCTCCTGGATGATTGTTGAGTTCTGAGCTCCTGCCTCTACCCCTCCCCACAATACCCCCCCCCCCGATAAGCCTTTGATTTCATACTCTGAGAATCAAGTGCAGGAAAGGTTGCACTTGGCCCAGTTTACAGAGCCATAGTAGATGGGCCCCAGGACACCAATTGCTAAATACCTCAACCACCAGTGTTGGAGCACATTAGCTCCTGTCTGCCCTGTGGCCCCCGAATGTGGTCTGACATGAGGTAGAAATTATTGTTCTTCATACAAAACGTGTGAACACCAGTGGGGCGGTATCAGAAGAGGCTAAGGGGCTGATTACAAGTTTGGCGGTCCTCCTGCGGAGTGCCATGCCAGCACTCCTTGGGAGTACCGCCAAACCTGTCCACACACCGGGCGACAGATTAAGTTTAATCCTGATCCGGTAGGCGGTGCAGCTGCGGTTCAATGGCGGTGCCTTTCTAAGGCTTGTAGAAAAGTCTTAGAAAGGCACAGCTGTGAAACTTTCGCAGCACATGCCTGCACAGGAAGGAATGTACCATGTCATGCATTCCTTTCCATGCAGGAACTGGGTATGCAAAAATGTAGTGGGCACAGCATGTGCCCCCTGCATGCATCCCCTGCACTGAGGTGACAGCCCCCTGAGTTGCCTCTTCGGCACCCTTTATATGGTAGGCTCACCGCTAGTGAAAGGACGGTGGGGAGTCAACTCTTAATATGTTCGTGCCACAGTGGCACCGCCAGCATATTGCATCCTCTGACCGCTACGCCACCACCACAAGATCACAGATCCCTGGCGGTTGCAGCTGTCCTGTACACTCGTAATGTGGTGGGCGGTGACGCAGTGTGGCGATGCTTGGAATGCCGTCATAGTCATAATCAGGCCCTAAGTGAATGTTATTTCATAATGCCGTATACCTGGTGTAATCAGTAAGACTGTTAACAGTGAAGGATAGGTGGGCTGCATCTATGATTGTCATTTTGGTTGGTCAACACATTTCTCCATTATGAATTGTGATTATTTGTAGGAAAAGATTGGAAAGAAAAGTTGGCGGTGCTAGGATAAGGAATAGTAAATGTGACCGAATTATGTCTGTGCTGCTCATTTAGTATTCAGTTATAAACTGTTTTAATTTATTACACCTCGGGCTGACAAAGTATTGACTTACTTTTACTCAAGTAAGGAATTTGTATAAAACTATATTCCTGTTGAGAGGGGAATGCTGTCTGCAAGGGTCGATGGAGTGTGTGCCCTAGTCCTTAGTTTCCCATGACAATCTGCTGCATTGTTTTGTTGATGTTCACCTCAGCGAAAGTAAATATCATGTGTGTACACTACAGTCCTTTGACGTGGAGTGAGACCTAGAGTGAGGTACTTTGTTTTTGAGGAGTATGCCAAGCACACCCCTCAATTACTGACAGTGATTGCTGTCGCTATACCTGTTTGACAAATACTGGCATTCCTACAAGCAGTTGATTATAGACAAAGGAATTGGTCTGTTTACCTGGGTTTTGCCAGTCCATTTCACCGGGGTGATTTGGTATATTCATGCGAGGCATGAATCTGCTATTTTGTGGCAGTGAGTGTGGCGTGTGTGGACTCTGACACTGCAGGACACTGGAATCCATCTCAGATCTCCTTTGTCATATTAGCTTACACAATGGAGAATAGGGAGCGCCTGCCGGAGAGAACTGTTACTAGTATGTGGTCCCCAGAACATTCCTGAGAGCCATTTAAAATGAATCAGGCTCCAGTAAATGGCATTAGGGAGACAGATTCCCCCTTGAAGTTTAGGGACATTCAGGGTTTCTGGGCTTGATTCACAAAGGACCTCCGCACTAAGAGTTCTCATTGTGGAGATTCCACCTCGAGTGTGGGGACTCCACCATGACTGCAGAGCCACTGCCTTTAGTGCAGAGGCCATTTGTGAATCAGGCCCTCTGTATTTAGCAGGATGATGGATGCTCAGATCCCTATGTGCTGTTTCTTACAGGGCTCTGTTAGGGAACACAGTGGGCTCCACCTCACTGTCTGCCAAATCAGCAAAGCAAAGACAAG
The DNA here is from genome assembly GCF_964263255.1 of Lissotriton vulgaris. NCBI lineage: Eukaryota > Metazoa > Chordata > Amphibia > Caudata > Salamandridae > Lissotriton > Lissotriton vulgaris. Next base: position 1,295,685,888 of record NC_141695.1, on the reverse strand, counting down.
TGACTGAGTAGCTAGTGTGAAGTGGAACTCACAACAGAGAGGGGGCTCTAGGATCCAGCTAAAGTCAGCCACCTCAGTATAGCCCAGTATAGATAAAATATGGCATCCACAGATCAGTATTCCATTGATTACACACTGATCAGTGCCAGACAGCCTACAGTAATGTGAAAAACAATTAGAACCTATAAGATTAGAAAAGATGCTGAGTATATTCCTCTGGATATATAACTCTTGGAGCTATCATGACTCACTTTGATGCTGAGTGTATAAAAGAAAGAAGGAGAAAAACAAAAGAATACACGGAATCACCTCAGGATAGTTGGTATCCCATCAATACACTATCATGTGCCCAGTGTCATCATCCGGGGTCCCAGACAGCCCTTAACTACCTCTCTTGGTAATCAGAGAGAGTAGAAAAAGAGTTGTATCCTTTTGTGTGACTCTTTACAGAAGGAAAAAACAAATAAGACTGTGTCAAAAGAGGATGGGTGATTTTAGGAATTCCTTTAATGAGCAGTGCAAAAGGATTGTGACAGTGTTTGTTAAAAAGGGATAAACCATAGAGACGGTATACTACCCTATTTCATAGTATCTCATATGTTTTCCTATTAAAATCAATGTGAGAAGTGAAAAAATTGTAGAAATGGAACAGTTAGGAATTAGTTACTGTTCCCATGGTCGACATGTTTCAGCAACATGGAAATAGTCTTCCTGGCTTTCTTCAGGACCAACAAATATTTTTTCTGTCACTGCAAAACAGGTAAAAACATACATACAGTATTACTGCTGTTGTATTTTGTTCTGACCCTTGATGATAGCATGATGACTGATGGGTCTTCAAATTAGCCTGTGTGGGTTGCCGTATGTGGGCATGTCTACACGTAAAGTGAAACAAGGCCTGTGTGAGCATAGAAGCAACATCAGATGTAGGAGAGCCACAACTAAACTGAGTGAGCACTTCCTACAACAGAATCACACAATGAATGACTTGAGGGGGACATCGAACAGGTCAGAGCCCAGAGAAATATACAACAGCACCTGTTCGAAAAAGAACAAAGGTGGGTCTACCGCTTGGGCACACATACACAAGGGCTCAATGATCGTATTCCTTGGGGCACAGTGCTGCGATGCTGATTTCCTGATCCTTTGGTACCCCTGGATTGTTAGATGAAACACTTTTCTTATATAGGATATTTCCCCTCTGTATTTTCCAATGTTAAATTGTATAAAACCTTCCTTGCCTCCTGAGGAAGTTATCATGTGGATTGAACCATGTGAGATGAATCATGTTGCAGGTTTATTTGTCACCCTACAATACACGTGACTTATAGACAGAACCTGCCCCGTTTTGTTCTGACCGCTTTCCCTCCCTTTTTATGGCCTTTTTTACTTTATAAAGCCATTTTTTGAATCATTTACGATTGACCACCCTTGCTTCAAGTTCAGTTACTTTTGCAGTTTAAAATTGTTTATTGCAGGATTGGTACCTTGCGTGGACCCATACCAATAAAGTTTCACCAAAACCCGAAGTTAGCAGTCTAGTAGACTAGCTTGCCTCTGTGAACAGGATTCTGTTCAGATTCACGATTGGCTGAGTAAACCTTCCCACCAGAAAAAGGATTCTGGATAGGTGGATCTGATGCAGCGTCTTAGACGCATAAGCGATGACGCGTATAAATGCCCCCCCCGGCTGGCGTTCCTTTGTTTCCACATTCCTTTAAAACAACGCAAGGGATTTTGGCTCACCCATCGACGGGGTCCAGGTTAATAAGGGTTGCAGCAGGTGTCGACCGGGTGCCTGGTTCGGACGGCGTGAGTGAATACTTTGAAACAACACGAGATAAGTAATCCTGTTGCCGTTTGATAACAGAATTGGTTGTTTCTCTTTCCCCCACGTCTTTTTTACTTATAGGGTGTGCCAACTAGCCACCACCCCACTTCCGAGACCCATGGTGTGATTAATCATTACACCGTATGTAAGATATCTTCTTATTGTGTGTCTTTCACTCGCACAGTTACACCGCCTTGTTCCTTAGATACAGATAGCGTTTTTCCACAGAATTACTGATACCGTTAACGCCCCCTAACTGGCGTGCAGATGATATAGCGCTTGAAATAAGGTACCTTCACAATAAAAGCTGGCTTAGTCGTGATTATTATCGATAATGGGAAAACAAGTGCACATTACTATTCAATGTAGTACATCCTTGCTCTATGAGTTACAGTTACTGTGCGCTTTGAGAAGAGCACCAGTGCATGAAATATTTCAAATGACAAACGCATGAGTATCGCAACTTGAATAATCATTGTTTTTTTTCTTTGTGTGATTGTTATTGTCTGCCTTCTGTTATAGCTATAATGTGGTTTCCCTTAATAGGAGGAACACCTAACTAATAGGTTTTTAAACTTTTTCACACTTATGACCTCAGGTTTGGGTGGGCCATAGCGCGCCCATACCGCTGAGGTCTACACTTTGGTCCTGAAGAATGCCTGGTTAATAGCATCATATAGGCAGAAACATGTTGACCACGCACAATGGGATATAGCTGAACAATCTAGCCAGTTTACATATCCATCACCTCGTTTTTATATGTGTCTGATTGGCCAACTAATAAAATTATTTTTGGATACAATCGAGGCATTTTTAACCACCACACACTCACTTTCACTTGTCACTCAAACAACATAAACCTGCTCCGCAGTAGGGGGCGCTAGAGAGCGCGCACGCAGAATGGCCGCACTGATGTGAGGCTCCTGCGTTCTGGGACACTAAACCTAAATTTATCTTGAGTTCAGGGTCCTAAATATTTCCATACACGAGAGGTGTCGAGACTACTGAGGCTCCCCGCAATCGGAGCAAGTTTCAGGCTGCTACCTGCCGGGACGCCGGAGGTATGGCTGGAGGAAAGCTGTGACGGGACGTACGAGGTCACAGGAGCGATCTGTGGAGCGGCGTGGTTCAGCAGGGAAGACCGGCGCTGCACACATGGAGAGTGGGCCGCATGTTGGGTGAGCAGCACGGAGGCCAGTCGCTGCTGCACCGGGACCAGACCCAGGGCAGACAGTGGTCAGCAAAAAGGTACCTCAAAACTAACTGGTGAGGGGAGAAACAAAGGTGGTGTGCTGCCTGGGGGCGCGAAGAGAGGAAACAAGTGCAGACGCAGTGGGACACACTTGGCTGGTGCACGACAGGGAGCTAGCACCGAAGCACATCGCCGAAGAGACAGGCGGATGGTCTCTTCCCCCACTCCCTCTCGAAACTCCTTTCTGGTGGCTGAGGGGGCACCAGATGGCAGATCGGCGGCAGGCGCGGAGAGCTTCCTAGAAGGCCAGGAGATGCTGCATACTGTGACCGCGTCCACTGCTACCTAGATAGTGCGACTGCGGAGAGTGGTGCTGGGTCAGAGGGATAAAAGGCCTACTACAGGAGGGCCCCGGAGCTGACAGAGATGTACTCAAGGGCGCAGAACTTTGCTGCGGGAAAAGACTTACCTACACGAGCTGCGACGGTTGGTGGTGATTGTGCGCGCTGAGGCCCTCTGATGTGCTAAGGGGCTGGCCTGCCTGTGGCCCTGCGCTGGGAGAACTGTTGTCGACTGGGAGAGGCACTTCAGCGCATGAACTATCCACATAGTTGAATTCATATACTGCGTACTTAGATACATCATGCGGGAGCTGGGGTGTAAGTGCGATGCTCTTTTGGGAAAAGTGCGGTGAGAAATATGGGGAAGCCAGACGCCAGGCAGCCCAGACCGACTTTTGATGGGGCGAAGAATCAATCAATCACTACATTTGTAGAGCGCGCTACTCATTCGTGAGGGTATCAAGGCACTGAAGGAGGGGGGTGCTGCTACTGCTCGAATAGCCAGGTCTTGAGGTGTCTCCTGAAGGTGAGATGGTCCTGGGTCAGTCGTAGGTGTGTGGGGAGGGAGTTTCATGTCTTGGCTGCCAGGTAGGAGAACGATCTTCCTCGGGTGGTGGCTCTGTGAATCCGTGGGACGGTGACGAGGGCGAGGCTGGTGAAGCGGAGCTGGCGGGTGGGGATGTGGAACGAGAGGTGGTTGTTGAAGTATTCAGGCCCAGGTTGTGGAGTGCTTAGTGTGCATGGGTGAGCAGCCTGAACGTGATCCTCTTGCTGACGGGAAGCCAGTGCAGGTTTCTCAGGTAGGCGGATATGTGGTTGCGGCAAGGGATGTCGAGAATGAGTCGTGCGGAGGCGTTCTGTATGCGCAGAAGCCGTTTCTGAAGTTTGGCTGTGGTTCCTGCGTAGAGGGCGTTCCCGTAGTCCAGTCAGCTTGTGAAGAGGGCCTGGGTGACCGTATTTCTGGTTTCGGTGGGGATCCATCAGAAGATTTTACTGAGCATGCGCAAGGTATTGAAGCATGAGGACGAGACTGCGTTGACTTACTTGGTCATCGTGAGGGAGGAGTCCAGGATGATTCCAGGTTGCGAGCGTGGTCCGTGGGTGTCAGTGCGGTGCCCAGCGTCGTGGGCCACCAGGAGTCATCCCAGGCGGATGGGGATTGTCCGAGGATGATGACCTCAGTCTTGTCTGAGTTGAGCTTCAGACGGCTGCGCTTCAACCATTCCGCAACATCTCTTATTCCTTCCTGGAAGTTGGCTTTGGCGGTGAGAGGGTCTTTGGTGAGGGAGTGTATCAGTTGGGTGTCGTCGGCATAGGAGATGATGTTGATGTTGTGTTTGCGTGCGATGGTGGCGAGGGGGCTCATGTAGATATTGAAGAGGGTCAGGCTGAGTGAGGAGCCCTGGGGTACGCCGCAGATGATCTTGGTGGCCTTGGAGCGGAAGGGAGGGAGGGGAACTCTCTGGGTTCTGTCGGAGAGGAACAATGTGATCCAGTCCAGGGCCTTTCCTTGGATCCCAGAGTTGTAGAGGCGGGTTATTAGGGTGCGGTGGTAGACTGTATCAAAGGCTGCTGAGAGGTCCAGGAGGATGAGGGCGGCTGTCTCTCCGTTGTCCATCAAAGTCCTGATGTCAATGGTGGCTGCGGTCTTGGTGCTGTGGTTGGCTCGGAATCCGGACTGTGATGGGTCGAGCGAGTTGTTAGCTTCGAGGAATGTAGTCAGCTGTTTATTGACAGTCTTCTCGATGACTTTAGCCGGGAAGGTAAGAAGAGAGATGGGGCGAAAGTTCTTGAGGTCTTTGGGGTCCGCTTTTGGTTTCTTCAGGAGGGCGTTGATTTCTGCGTGTTTCCAGCTTCCAGGGAAGGTGGCTGACGTGAAGGAGCTGTTAATGATATTCCGGAGTTGGGGTGCGATGATGGTGTCGAAAGGTGGTGGTGAAGAAAGTAAGCAAACCCCCACAGGAGGAAAAGGACTCCACGGCCCGTGCGATGAGCAATGGGGCTGCCACGACGCAGGTGGAGGATATCAAGAAATATTGCAAGAAATACGACAGGGCTTTGCCACAGTGGTGGACAAAGTGGACAGAATGTCCTCCAGAATGGATGCAATAGTCCACAGGCTTGACGGGCATGAGGAATGGCTAACGGAGGCGGAGAGTAGAATATCTGATGGAGACGACGTTACCGCCACTCACACGGCGCAATTGGCATGAATTGACAAATTACTAAGGGTGGTGGCGTCAAAGAATGAGGATTTGGTAGCCCGCAGCAGGCGCAGGCGCAGGTGCCGGAGTCGACCAACACTGGCAAAATGGAGGACTACGTGGAGAAGATACTAGTCGGTGCAATGGGTAAGGAGGCGTTCTCACCTCAATTCATAGTGGAGCGTGCACACATGTCCCTGGGACCGCGGGCGATGCCAGGCAACCCCCCCACGCCCCATCATTGTCCGGTTGCTGAATTATCGGGACCGCGATGTGGCTCTCTGGACGGCGAGACAGAAGCAAACGTTGACGTACGATGGGGTCTCCTTTTCACTGTACCCGGACTTCACTCCTATAGTACAGGAGGAACGGCGCAAGTTTGTATATGTTAAGAAGAAATGAATAGATTATGCCCTCTTGGACCCTGCGAGTCTCAGTTACTCATCAGGGAAGACCATGGTTTTTCACAAACCTGCAACAGGTAGATGACTTTCTCAGGTCAGTGACACGCACGGCTCGTGCCGGAAGAGGGCAGGAGTCACCTCAGCGGGATGCTTGGAATGAAGATGGTGGGAACGTGGAATGACCGCCACCTGGACATTAAACATGATGCTGGATGGCGCTGCTTGAGAGATTATGGTGTATTGGCGAACAAAAGGAGAAATGTATGGTGAAGAATCCTGTATAGACTCAGTGAACATACAGACATTTGTGTTCCAGACTCGGTCTCCACCCCCTCCTGTGCAGACAGGTGCGGTGGGGGAGGGGGACCAATGGAGCAGGAGGACTGCATTGCTTTCTAGGTTTGACCCCCCGAGGGTGTACCCCTAAATGTGGGAGTGACACAATGTGGGACTTGGGAGATGAGTTGTCTGAATCAATTGTGGGACAAGGGTGGGGGAGGGGATGGGTTGCTGGCAAGATTGGGTTGCTTCAGTGGGAGGGGGAGGATGGGGAAGGGAGTTGGTATGTTCCAGTTGTACTGCGGAAGGTGTCTTTGGATCCGGCGCGTGAGAATGTGTGTTGGATGTGGCGTGATGGCGCAATGTGGAATTCTGGATGGAGGTGCGCGGATGTGGAGTACCAAATTGGGAACTGGGGGGTGGCCTGGGGGACGGGGGAGGGGGTCGGTTGGGATAAGGGCTGTTGAAACGGTTTGCAAAGTTTCTATGTTATGCAGTGCCACAGGGTATGTTTTTATTGCTAGTTAGGTGGAGTGGTACTTGGATGACTGAGGGTGTAGAGGTAACGGCAGAGCATGTATGGGAATTGGTGCGATATGTTATCTGTGGAGGCATCGGGGTAGTAGAGACGTGGTGGAATGGTATGGCGGAACAAAACATGGATTCTGATATAAATATCCTGTCTTGGAATGTGAGGGGGCTTAATGACGCTGGCAAGTGTCGAAAGGTGTTGGCATATTTCAATCGGCAACAGATTCATATACCGTTACTGCAGGAAACACACCTATGCTTGCAGACACGTCACACTTTTGCAGCCCGGTGGGCATCTGTAGGGATATTCTCTTCCTACTCTTCATATGCTAGAGGGACGGCCATATTGGTGCGCAAAGGAGTGCCATTCGCATTAGCGGGGTCAGTGACGGATCCACAGGGATGGTATGTGATTGTGTGGGGGAGGTTAGGTAGAGAAGCAATTACGCTGGTAAACTGTTATGCACCAAATGTGGACATGCCAGAATTCTTCACCCTGTTGTGGGGCCAAATAGTTAATATAGGTTCCCAGCATGTACTATGGGGGGGTGACTTAAATATAAGCGTGGTTCCCGAAATAGATAGGATTCAGGGAGCTGCGCACTATCATGTTAGATCCCGTGAGGTATTAGTAGACTTACTTGCAGACTGGGACCTGGTTGACGCTTGGAGACTGCTGCATCCTCATGACAGAGAGGGGACACACTTTACATCATACACAAGGTCGTGGGCGCGGCTGGACTACTGTCTAGTTACTAGAGGGCTGGTGGCTGGAGTGGTGCAGGCTAGACACTTACCCCGTACCTATTCGGATCACTGCTTGGTCAGAATTACAACGCACATGCCTGGCCTTAACAGGCCGAGACCGCTATGGCAGTTTCAACCAAAGGTGCTGCTGGATTTGGTATTCCTTATGGAGCTGGGTGAAGAGGTCAAGGAGTTCTATGTGCTGAATAAGGGATCGGTGGATAGTATCGAGGTGATATGGGAGGCATTCAAGGTCACCATAAGAGGTTACTGCATCTCTAAGAGCTTTGGGGTTCTGAGAGATATCCAATGCACATTATCGGTCTTGGAGCAAGATCTGAAGGGGCTGGAGGCTCAAATGGTGGGGGAGGGAGGGGGCGCTTTGCACGGGGAGTTTAGAGAAAAGCTGTCCAGGTACGGAGAAGAAGCTGATAGGGAAACTAAATTTAAGGTGAAACACTGGGTAGCACGAAGGTAGGGTGAGGGGGAGCGCCTGGGGAAGGCACTAGCGGAGGTTACCAGGAGTCCTAGGTTCACCAACACTGTATTGGAAATAGAAACGCAGGCGGGGACAGTGACACGTGATACGGAAGGGATACTAGCAGTTTTTCTGGGGCATTACGAGAGGCAGGAGAGGTTGACTTGGAAGATTTTTTAGAGGACGTGGCGCTGTGCTGGTTGAGTGATGTGCATAGCAAGTTTCTTGGTGCTCCATTGGAGGAGGATGAGTTTCGCAAAGCTATAATGTCTCTGCAAAGTGGGAAAGCGCCGGGCCTAGATGACATATGGCGCCGGTGCTTCGAGAACAGTATGAGGAAATTATGGAGGTGGGGATTTTGCCCTCATCGATGAGCGAAGCTCTAATTACCTCGCTGTTGAAGCCTGGGAAACCCCCTCACCGGCCAGATTCACGTAGACCACTCTCGCTTATCATTTGCGATACTAAGATCCTTGCGAAGGTACTAGCGACCAGACTGACGCTGTTGATGACTTCCATAGTGCTCCCAGACCAAGAGGAATTCGTCCCGGGTCCCGGGCTACCACACATGATCTGCGTACCCTGTTCTCCCTGATTCAGACCATAGCTCCGGAATCACCGTTTGCAGCGATCTTTTTAGACGACACAAACGCTTTTGACTCTGTGGAGTGGGGGTACCTGTTTAAGATTTTAGTGCGTATCGGGTTCCCTCCCATGTTTGTGTCATGGCTTAAACTGCTGTATTATAAACCTTCAGCTAAGGTGATGATTAACGGACAAGTGTCCTCGGCAATAGGGCTAACCAGAGGAACACGTCAGGGGTGTCCCCTCTCGCCATTATTGTTCGCGATTGCGATTAAACCACTAGCGGCTCGACTGCATCATATTCGTAAGGGCAAATCTTTCAGTTGCCATCAGCAACCGCTACTGATATCACTCCATGCTGACGATATAACATTGTATGTGAAAGACCCAGCACATAATCTCAATCCTCTTCTAAGAGAGTTCCTGGTATTCGGACGGCTGTCAGGGATTAATATTAATTGGGGCAAGTCTCAGTTTTTCCCCCTAATGGATGCAGTGGTCCAATTCCCTTTGGATTTTCCGTTAAAATGGTGTAGTGATGACCTGCGGAACTTAGGGATACAAGTGTCAAGAGACCGAGAAGAGACGATACGCTTAAATTATGGCACAGTGATTACACGGTTAGAGGCTAGGGTGGACCGCTGGATCTCATTGCCACTGTCGCTGGCGGGTAGGGCGTCACTAGTAAAAATGGGGATTCTGCCTCAGTTTTTATATTTATTCCTTTTTCAGAACCCTACGCTCCGCGCTGATCCGATTGGTATGGGTGGCAAACAACCGCGCCTCAGATGGGAGATACTCACACAACCATATAATAGGGGCGGGTTCAATATCCCTGACTTCGAGATTTATTATTTAAGTGCACAGGCTCACTACGCGTATCACTGGATGACACCTATGCCATTTATGAACCAATTGGCGGTGGAGGATTGGGTGGCCCACCCGCTCCCACTTGGAGGGGCGATACATGGTCGTCGGAGGCTGTGGAAACTCCATATACGACTGTCACTAGCACAATGTATGCTTGGAAGCCTATATCACGTATCCTAGGGGTGCAATTGCTGTATTCGCTACGATTGCCGATTGTGTATCACTCCAAGCTACTCATATTGCAGAAAGCAGGCTTCCAGGCACTGTGTAGAAAGTTACAGATAACTACCTGGGGCGACCTGTACACTCGCAGCCAGTTCCGGACTAGGGAGCTTTTCTTGAAAGATTTTAACCCCACGCCTCTTGACCTATTCTTATATATCCGTCTTCGGCAGGGGGTGCGGATGGTGCTTCCGGACTTCCCTTCGGAGCCGGAGGTGGCTGCGCCCCTGCACCTCCTCCTTGAATCCCCAGATGGGAAACACTTAGTGTCCAAAATGTAGAAAATGATCAGAGATTGCAGGGAGGGTGTCAACGGCTATGGTCGTGCTAAGTGGTCGGAGGACCTTGGGCAGGAACTGACAGATGAGCACTGACAATATTGCTGCACCATTACGGAAAGTATATCGGCTAGTTGCAGATTCAAAGTTATCCATTACAAGTTTCTACAATGTCTATATTATACACCTGCCAGGAAATATCGCTTTCAGCTAGCTGACAGGGACAGATGCGAAAGATGTCGGAGGCCTGGAGCGGGGTTCTTGCACTTTGCATGGGAATGCCCCAAAGTAAATGAGTATTGATCACAGGTTCAGGCAGCGCTTGAAAGTATGCTGGGCACAACTATAGACGTTGACCCGTTGCTGATGCTACTGGGATGTACGATGCATGTTCTGAAAAAGGCGAAGAAATTTATGGACGTTGCATTGCTGATGGCGAAGCGTAGAGTTGCATGCAGGTGGGGGAGGGGGAGAGCTCCGAAATTGAAAGACTGGCTGAATGATCTCATATATTGCCAGGAGCAAGTTGCTGTATATGAGGAATTGGTGCCATTGTCGTCTAGACCGAGGGATATATGGGGCCCCTTACAAGGATACTTGCTGGCGGTTGAGGACAGTGCGGGTGGTGAAGAAGTGGAGGTAGGTGTCCCTGGAGTAGCGGATCCCCCTCCTCCCAGATGCCTCCTTAGAAGGGTAGTGGTTTTGCACAGAGACTCTCGTTATTGCTGACTCCTGGGATCATGAATTATATGCATGCTCTATCGTGATGTGAACCCCTGTGCTGCTGGGGCAGATCTGGGGATGTTGTAGATTGTTCCTGCTTATGCCTTGGTGTGATTGTGATGGCTCACTGTATGTTACATTTACTGGACTTTTATTTTCGCCCCACATGGATGTAGAGACTGGACTCGTTGTAAAACCCCACTGTGGCTATTGCCTACCTGATGTTATTGCTTGATAAGATGTCTCATCCACTTGTTTGACATGTCCTTCCCTAGTATGGCTCCTTAGTATTGCACAGAGTATGCATGTATGAAAGGTTTTTTCTTTTGTTGTATGGACGATATATGTATACCTTTTACCAAGAAAATACAAAAAATAAAGCTTTAAAAAAAAAAACCTGCTCCGCAGTAATTCTGGTATTGAAGCACACCAGGGGGGTGCTCGGCCTCTCCTGGTGGGGCCCGATGATGAAGCATGCCACCAACTAGGTTGGTGAGTGAGGGCTTTGTAAAAAAATCAAGTCTGATTCTTCATGCCTGCTCTTCCCCTGAGAGGGAACCTGTTAGCACCACAGCAATTTGTTACCGTTACATTTACCTCAACCTTAATTTGCAAAGCAAATTTGAATCCCTTGAATTGTGGTCAGGTAGGTTTCTAGGTAGATTCAATTTCTCAACCGTCTTGTACATAGGACTACACCAGTGGTTCCCAAACTGTGCGCTGTGGCGCCCCAGTGCGCTGTTGGGAGTAGCCAGGGGCGCCGCGGCACGATGTGTGAAAGATAGCATGTGGCTGAATTAAGGAAAGAATGCTCGCAAATGACTGCTCTGCTTGAAGGCAGCAAGTCAATCTTATTTAACACCCAGTCGCCTGCGGCGCAGGGGGTGTTACAAATGCCACCTGTGTAATCTGTAATCAGTTTGACCCAAGAGCGCAACGACGCGTTTACGAGCTGATTTCAAGTAGCCTCCATTTATGTACAGCAGACTGTCCAGCATTATTGCTGCCCGTGTTTTGCTGCGCCTCTGCGGACCCTGCACAATCTACACAGGTTGGTTGCACATTAGAATACTACTAAAAAATAAGGGGACATGAAAAACTTGTGACCGGCCAAGCCCCCGTAATTATGCTGGCTGCTGTTCCCACTCTTTGTTCATGTCCGTGCCAGAATTTAAAAGACAGAAATTCCAGTGGGCAAACTCACTGCAGCTGTAGAAATCGGCCGCATTGCACCTGGATTAGTTTTCCAGCCCCAGTCTGACCCTTAGCCAAGGCCAGGCACGGAGCATGTCATTATTATTATAATAAATAACGTAACCCAGTTTCCTTCAGCCTCAGTGAAAGCAGTTCCCACTTCTTCCCTCTGAATATTTCTCCCTGTTAGTAACAAGAGTAAGGCCTCCCAAATAAAATTAGCATTTCAAACCTTATCTACGATCTAAGTATAATTTTGTTACAACAAATATCTAGATGGGCCCTTATTTACAGGAAAAAAGAATATATGGGATTTCCTTTATTTAGAATTCTTTCTTTGATTTATATTCACGCTTAAAGACTGATGGAACTTTTAATAATGGCTGTCACTTTGGATTTTTAGCTATTAATTAGCCCTGCAAAGCACAAGGAAATGCTAAAGAATTTTGTAAAATGGAAATGGTGAGAAGCACACTGCTCCTAAAAAGCGCAGAGAAAAACATTTCCTTAATGAGGATCAGAGATTGATTTTAGATGCTCAACTCAAACTTTTCCTTGAGCAAGGGGATTCCATAGAGTCCCCGATAGTGAGCGAAGGTGGGGTTAACAGGAGGAGCATGTCTCACACAAAACAGAATATACTAATTTAAGAAAAGATGTAGCAAGTAGCTGTTTGAATTGGAAGGAACCCTGGCAAGGAGTGATTTTCATTTCACCTGAATACTTTCTCCTTCTATTACCCAGTATTTTGAAACACAAAAGAAATAAAAAAAAGTACTTCACACAGAACATGGGAATGCCCTCCAACTTCAGGATAGACTGAGTCAGAATCTTTTTACGTGGCAAATAGAGGGATATGCATCAAAGCCACCTATAGAGCCAGGAAAATATCAATGTGAGAAATTGCAGATTGAAGATGAAATGCAAAATGTTGGTAAAGTAGGCAGCTTGAGGTAATTAAAGAGAGGACCCGTTTTTTACACTACAGACAGAGCAAATGACCAAAGTGCAAGATGAAGTGGGACATACCTGGTAGAAGATACATATCTTAAAAAAATCTTGGTGTTTCCTAAACCTCTTTCCTTATCAAAGCACTCCTACTGTGTGTGTTTAGGTAGCGCTACACTAAACAAGATTGAGAAACGGTCATGATCAACTTGTGATATACGTGCCAGAGAGCAGAGTCTGCAGTCCCTGACAGTTCTAGTTCTGGATAGACAGAGTCTGCATACCCTGACTGTTCAAGTTCAGTGACCAAAGTCTGCAGTTCCTGACTGCTCTAGTTCAGTGACCAGTGTCTGCAGTCACCTGACTGCTCTAGTTCTGTGACCAGAATCTACACTCACTTGACTGCTTTTATGTCTGGACTCTTCATAACGTGTGGTTAAAAAAGGTTGTCAAGTCTTGGAAACATATTAGGCAAATTAATATTGGATCGTTTCTCACTTAACCAATTAAAGTTTTTATTAAACGACTTATCTTTTTATTTTGTTACAAATATTATTGTAAAACCTTCGTCGGCTTCATCCCACTTAATTTCAGGGAGAAATTTGGAAGTATTACCGAGGTCAGGCATGCATCTTACCACCGGTAAAAAAAAAAAAAGTGACATGTGATGGGGAGCCACGGCCAACTGCCAATTAGGTCAAAGGGAGCCACAGGCCAAAAAAGTTTGGGAACCACTGGACTACACTGTTGCAAAGTATTATGCTCCTCTAGCTCAGGCCTTGGTTCTTAAACTAGTTAGACCCTAGTGGTCTAATAACTTGATGTTCGAGGAATATGGGCTGCAGATGGTACATTATGAATAGATCGCCATCTGGTGTTGGGCTCGGATGATTGCACTTTGTTTTTCTCTTGGAGAGTCTTTTGTAGCTTGGTGACTCCTCCTTTGGTTGGTAGTGCGCATGGGCATCGGCTCCATCCTTAGATTGTTTTTTTCCGCCATCGGGTTCGGATGAGGATTGAGACGCTCCAGATCGACTTCGGAAAGAAGTGACTTGTCGGCGCGTATTCCCTTTCCAATTCGACGGTATTGTTATCGAACGCGATTTCATTTCCATTCCGACGCGTTTCGACTCGAACATCGAAGAAAAACTTTTATCTTTCTCGACGTGGTAAAGCCCGGAGTCCATGGAAAGGACTCCATTTAAGAAATGTCCAACGTGTGGTGCTAAGTTCCCACACAAGGACCTACACAAGGTGTGCAACCTCTGCCTATCGCCTGAACACGAATCCAGGGACTGCGAAGCCTGCGCAGCATTCTCCTCCAAGTCGACGATTAGAAACCGTCGAGCTCGAAGACACAAGGTTTCCAGAATGCAGTCGGAGGCGATCCCGGAGCTGTTCGAAGACCAGCACCTTGATGAAGAAGAGGATCATGAAGATCAGTCTGGGTCGGAAGGGGACGAGTCGGATGTCGAAGAACTCGTCGTTCAACAAACCGTGAGTGACGACGTCCCCTTACCAAAAAACCGACCTCGTGTGGTAACAACCCCGCCTTCGAGCCCGGTCAAACCGCAGAAAAAAGTTTCCGACGCCCCGCCTTCGGGCCCGGCAACGAAACCGAAACTGAAACCGAAACTCTCGGTCTCCCACCATGTCGGATCCGAGAAGCGGTCGACATTGACTTCGACGCCGAAGCTTCATGCAAGGGAAAGCTCGGCATCGAAACATTCCATGTCGAAACAGAAACATGATTCGACGTCGAAGACTCACTCGACACCGAAAAAATCGTAATCGAGCAAACACTCGGTGCCAAAAACACCGAACATTGACGATCGAAAACAAAGGCACCTTTCGGAACCAAAGGCTTCGGTACCGACACAGGAGCAGCAAACAGATCCCAAACAAAAGATTTTGTTTATCGAACCACAAACTGGCAAAGTAGTGACGAAGAAGAGGAAGAATGAACAGCTAGAAGACAAACCTCTTCCTTCTAAAAAGAGAACACTGGGGACAAATACAACTCCTCCTACTTCTCCTCGACCTAAAGTCACACCCTCTTCTCCTATTCCTCACACTATGCCAAATATTCCTCCACCTTCTACACCAAGACCATCTACACCTCAGATGTAGACAGTGATACAGGGGAGGGAGAACCTCAGGGGGATGATGACACTATCCCAGATGAGGATGACCCATGGGAAAATTATGACGCAGGGTCAGATGATGACAATGACCTAGAGTTATATCCCTCAAAGCCTTCACCACCTGATAACACAGGGTTTGTACAGCTCATTAATAGGGCAGCAAAATATCATAAGGTAGATCTACATACAGAACCTCAGGTAGAGGATTTCCTATTCGAGACACTACCTACTGCACAAAGAACATCAGGTACTCTACCTATGCTGAAGGGTCTTCTCAGTCACACAGCAGAAATATTCAAAGACCCAGTGAGGGCTAGGGTGTTAAACCCAAGAATTGATAAAAAATATAAGGCGGCTCCAAAGGATCCAATATTTATCAAAGGGCAGGTACCTCTGGACTCGCTTGTAGTTTCAAACTCTCGCAAGAGAGCAAACTCATTATCTACAGGAGAGGCCCCTCCACCTGATAAAGAGTCAAAATTAATAGATGCATCAGGCAAAAGAGTAGCATCACAAGCGGCAAATAGCTGGCGTATAGCCAATACACAAGCGCTACTTGCACGTTATGACAGGGCACATTATGATGAATTAGAAAAACTCATCACACATCTCCCCAAAGAACATCAGAAGAGAGCAGATCAGCTAATACAGGAAGGAAAGATAATAACGAACACTTCCATTAAGTGCGCCCTAGACGCGGCAGACACTGCAGCAAGATCCATCAACACCAGTGTCATGTTAAGGAGACATGCATGGCTTAGAGTCTCAGGGTTCAAACAAGAAGTACAAACATCCTTATTGAACCAACCCTTTGATCAGAAAACACTTTTTGGCTCAAGCACAGATGAGACCTTAGAAAAGATGAAGAAGGATACAGAAATGGCTAAGTCAATGGGAGCATTACAACAGCCAACACAAAGGGGTTCCTTTCATAGATCCACCTATAGAGGAGGCTCAAAAAATACAGGAACAAATCAGCAATCCACCTCTTTTACACCTACGTCACCCAAAGGTAATTCAAGAGGTAGTTACAGAGGTAACAACAACAAGGGTAGAGGCCGCGGAAATAATAACAACCGCAACTCCCCAACCCCAAAAGAGTGACTTAATACAACTCCCCCAGACCACATAACACCGGTCAGGGGACGTCTATCACAGTTCCTACCTGTCTGGGAAAACATCACATCAGACAAGTGGGTGAGACAAATTATCCAACATGGTTATTGCCTAAAACTCACAGCTACTCCACCAAACATCCCCCCCAAACAGCGTCCAATGAGTCAAGATCATCTGACATTGTTAAAAGAAGAAGTACTATCACTGCTACAAAAGCATGCCATAGAGAAGGTTCCAAAACATCAACAAGGGACAGGAGTATACTCTCTATACTTCCTAATCCCCCAAAAAGATGGGTCTCTAAGACCAATCTTAGACCTCAGACCTCTCAATGCATACATAAATTGGGAACATTTCCACATGGTCACGCTCCAACAGGTACTTCCTTTACTGAAGAAAGGGGACTTTCTTTCTCTACTGGATCTAAAAGACGCTTACTTTCATATCCCAATTCACAAAGCCCACAGGAAATACCTAAGGTTTGTAGTGGAAGGACAACATTATCAATTCAAAGTCCTTCCGTTCGGGGTCACAACGGCACCAAGAGTGTTCACAAAATGCCTAGCTGTGGTGGCAGCACACCTAAGAAGACAACAAATACATGTCTTCCCTTACTTGGACGATTGGTTAATAAAGGCCAAGTCACAAGAAGAATGCCTTCACAACACACAGAAGACCATTCAATTGCTGCACCACCTAGGGTTTACGGTGAACTACAAAAAATCACACCGGCAACCAAACAAAATTCAACAATACCTGGGGGCTACTATAGACACAGAAAGAGCCATAGCATACCCCAATCCAATCAGGATACAGACAATTGTCAGGTTAATACAAAGATTTCAACCACAACACTCACTACCAGCACGAGTGTTTATGCAGCTGTTAGGCATGATGTCCTCCTGCATACTGCTAATACCACATGCCAGACTACAAATGCGTCCACTACAGGAGTGTCTAGCGACACAGTGGAATCGGGCTCAAGGTCAGATTACAGATCTGGTGTTGGTAGACGACCGTACGCATCGCTCTCTGAAGTGGTGGAACACAACAAACATTTCCAAAGGACGGTCGTTCCTAGAACTGATTCCACAAGTGATACTAACAGGGGACGCATCGCTCTCCGGATGGGGAGCGCATATGGACAAATATACAGTGCAGGGGAAGTGGAGTGTGCAGCAAAAGAAACTGCACATCAACTACTTGGATTTATTAGCACTATTTCTAGCACTAAAAGCTTTCCAAATGCAAATAACCAACAAGGCAGTCCTGATCAGAACAGACAACATGACTGCAATGTATTATATTCAAAAACAGGGGGGGACACACTCTCTCCAACTATCCAAACTAGCAGAGGACATTTGGAGATGGGCCATTCCTCAAAAGATCTATCTGTTAGCAGAACACCTACCAGGAGTTCAAAATCAGATAGCAGACATCCTAAGCAGAGAGTCAGAACAAGTACACGAATGGGAGCTGCACGACCAGATACTGCAGCCATTCTTCCAAAGATGGAGGCAACCAGAGATAGATCTGTTTGCCAATCATCAGAACGCAAAATGCCAAAACTTTGCATCCAGGTACCCACACCACCGGTCCCAGGGCAATGCACTATGGATAAATTGGTCCAACAGATTTGCTTACGCTTCTCCCCCTCTCCCACTAATTCCGTTAGTGGTTCGGAAACTGCAACAGCATTCAATGACAATGATACTAGTGGCACCCACGTGGGCAAGACAGCCGTGGTTCACCACGCTACTACAACTCTCACAGGTGCCACATCAAAAGCTAAGATTATTACCCATGCACCTTACACAGAACCATGGAGAAATAATGCACCCAGATCCCAAACAATTGAACCTAGCGATCTGGCTCCTAAGATCATAGAGTTTGGATATTTAGATTTACCACCAGAATGTATGGAAATCATTAAACAAGCAAGACGTCCTACCACCAGAGCATGCTATGCAGCAAAATGGAAGAGGTTTGCTGTACACTGTAACAGTAATCACATCAACCCTCTGGACGCATCCACTAAACAGATCATTTGCTATTTACTACACTTGCAGCAATGTAACTTAGCATATACCTCTATCAGGGTTCATCTCGCAGCTATAGCGGCGTACCTACAAAACAGGCAACATCTTTCCCTGTTTAAAGTACCAGCAATTAAAGCTTTCATGGAGGGACTCAAAAGTCATTCCACCAAGACGGCCACCCTCCCCAGTCTGGAATCTCAACATAGTACTTACCAGACTAATGGGACCACCATTTGAACCTATGCATAGGTGTGAAATACAATTCCTCACATGGAAGGTGGCCTTCCTCATAGCTATCACGTCACTCAGAAGAGTAAGTGAGTTACAAGCTTTTACGATTCAAGAACCATTCATGCAGTTACACCAAAACAAAGTGGTTCTTAGAACAAACCCAAAATTCTTACCAAAAGTAATTTCTGCATTCCACATCAATCAGTCAGTGGAACTACGGGTCTTCTTTCCAAAACCACATACAGTAGCGGAAAGGGCCCTACATACATTGGATGTCAGAAGGGCAATATTGTATTATATAGAAAGAACACAAACTTTCAGAAAGACAAAACAGCTATTTGTTGTGTTTTCTCCTACACATAAGGGCAATCCCATCTCTAAAGCGGGCATTGCCTGATGGATTGTAAAATGTATTCAAATATGCTACTTAAAAGCAAAGAGGACATTAACTGTTCCTCCCAGAGCTCACAGTACACGTAAACTAGGAGCATCTATGGCATTTTTGGGAAACATTCCACTAGATGACATATGCAAAGCAGCTACCTGGGTTACACCGCACACTTTCACAAAGCACTATTGTGTAGATGTGCACACAACACAACAAGCTAGAGTGGGACAAGCTGTATTAAAGACTTTATTTCAGACAGTTGCAACAGACACGGGCGACCACTGCTAGGGAGAGAACTGCTGTATAGTCTATTCATAATGTACCATCTGCAGCCCATATGCCTCGAACGGAATATGCTACTTACCAGTATGCATCTGTTCTTGGCATAGAGGGCTGCAGAGTGGTACTTGCCCTCCAGGCCTCCCCGGAAACCTGTGTCTGTTCCAACAATATCTTATTTAGATACACTTACATGGGCATTTCTATCTGTATTCTATCATACTACTCCATCTAACCCTACTATGGCAAAACAATCTAAGGATGGAGCCGATGCCCATGCGCACTACCAACCAAAGGAGGAGTCACCAAGCTACAAAAGACTCTCCAAGAGAAAAACAAAGTGCAATCATCCGAGCCCAACACCAGATGGCGATCTATTCATAATGTACCACTCTGCAGCCCTCTATGCCAAGAACAGATGCATACTGGTAAGTAGCATATTCCTTTCTTTATCCTGTCTTAAAGGACTGTCCAGCCCTGCCAGTGCAGTTATAAAGGAATTATCGCAATCCCCAAGGTATTTATTGCCCTAAATGGGCCTCCTAATAAATGCACGCAAATTCCGACTTTTTCTCCACTTCTTATCCTTAATCCTCTCTCCCTTTCATTTTTTGATTTTGCCAAACATCGGTATACATGTGCCCCCTATCACCTTCCGCCTCCCTCTGTAGTTTCCCGTATGTCCATTGTGCAATTTTAGATAGCATGAACTTGACGCATAGGTATAGGAGCGCTTTACATGAGCACCAGTTGTATTACAGATGGACACATTAATTTTCAGGCACAGAGAGATCAAGTGATTTGCCCAGAATCACAGGTTGTTGAGCTTCCCGTTGAGACTTTAACCCAGTTCCGCAGCTATAAAGTCGGCCACTCTAGCAGTTACTCCACATCCTTTGCCTGTGCCTGTCAGTGTTTATTTGAAAGACTTAATCATCATAAATACCATCAGTCTGCTGACTTGAAATTCCAGTTGTGCATTACTGCAAATCGCCCTGCACCAAACGTGCAACAAACATCGGATTACAGTTTTTATCAGCCTCGGAAAGTAAAACAACATTCACAAACCCAATAGATTTTACATGGCTTTGCAATGCTTGTTATGTAAAAAGACTGCATCTCCCTGCAAAGATTTAACCCTTTGAGCTCAGGGTTTTGATAGTTTGTAGCAACACAGTATGAGAGATCATAATACATTGAGTCTTCTTAGGTCTTGGCACTAGACCGCTCGTATGCGCTGGCTCAAAGAGACCTATTGTATGTACTTTGCCCGTTTGAACACGCCGCACTTTCCTGCCAGCACGCCTCACTTTTCTGCCACGCCGCAGCGTAGCCCGGGGACTACACCCCCCAGTGGTCTTGATGGCAGGAGCCGCCTATGTGACTTGTCTGTGTCCGGAGGCGTATAAAACCGGCCCAGAGCCAGTTTCAACATACCGCACTTTCCTGCCAGCACACTGCACTTTTCTGCCGCGCCGCACCGCAGCTATATAACTGAAAAGTAATATCCTGTAGTGCATCTGCAGCGACACCAGGTGCCTTATTACTTACTGGACCTACTCATGATAATGTGGAGCTCCCTATTGAGATTTGTAAGGGAAATAAGGGAAATAACACAGCTGAGCCACTGCTAAATACAGGCTCGCCAACATCTGCTACAGCCCTGGGAGTCAAACGTAAAAGGAAGCTCAGAAAGGCGGTTTGCTCCAAAAGGAAACAACCTACTCATTCCAGTTCTTCTTGTACTGTTATGACTTCATGGATACAGCCCCCATTGCCCACACAGAATGTTGCCATCGCATAACTAAATTAAACAAGAAACTGTGTTGTCCTACTAGCACCCAGATTGAGACTGCTCTTCCCATCGCTGATCATAGTGGATCGGGAGATACTTTTACTAACTCCGTCATAGACATCATTTTTGAATGTATCAACGATCTGAAAGATAAAAATTTTACTTGCTTATGGAAGCGGTTAAATCGCCTAGACACTCTCGTGAAAAAATTAAGCCTACAACAAAAAACTACTGAGCCTGTTCTTACTGGGGGGGGGGGGTCTTTTTCCATTGACTGATGCTGTATCCAACTCAAACTTAGTCTATTCCACCAATATCAACCACACCTATTAGTTTTTGTGGAACATGTAGTAAAGTTAAGGAGTGTTTTCTATCAATACATACTGCTCTGCCCAGAAATCCCTCTAACACTGGTGGTGTTGGAGGTACGTCCGGCATCCTTCTGCATATGCCCCCTATCCCCAATTGTGAACGTGTGAACAATCCAGTAGGCATAAATTCTAGGTTAGGCTGTTTGAGCGAGGGTGTTTTAGACCAACTGAGCACAAGAAACCTCGAGCCAAATAGGAAGGTCTTGAGTCTTCCACCAGTAGCGTGTCCCTATGTACTGGTATTAGCAGGGGTACCCACCCCTAAGCAAAACCAAGAAGAAACGTGAGACCAACTGCGTAATAAGTGCACAGACTGGCTATCTAAACCTAGAGGGTTTAAGGCATCAAATATGAATGACCTCATCATGGTAAGAAGAGTAGGGGAGGTGGGACGTCATCAAAGAACATAGAGGGGGACTTAGAGAACCGTAGCCTTTAGGCTCTGCGGCGCAGGGTACGCCTGAAATCCCCGGAATTCACCTGCCTTGTCAAATACAGAGACACGGACTCTTCGTCTGGTGTAGAAGATCGTATTTATTAGCTGCAGCTAGTACAGTGGTCTTAGAAGTCGTTGGTATAACGAGGTACAAAAGAGACTGCCACTTAACTCCGTGGCGCACAGGCTTATATACGGTACAATACAATGCAAAATACAAACACACAAGAGCATGAGGCATAGGCAAATGTTATAGACAATGCTTTAAGTCTCAAATAACCCAAGTTCCCGTGACTGTATTTGTCGCTCGACCCCTTACGTAAATTAAAAGCGAATCCACACAATTCAGTTTACGAGCAGAGAAAACAGTCGTATGCTCTAGAAGGACAGTCGTGAAACAGGAGAATGCATGAGACGTGTAGCAAAGGACAGCAGATAAGATAACCTACAGGAAAGAATGGTGCGAACCAACAAATAGTCCGGACGGGGATTAATCAGCTCAGACAGGAATTAGTGTACTCGGCCAGACCCTGACACTCGTTAGTAAACAAGGGCGAAGAAGCCACCTGACACGTAAATGCAGAACCGACAAACACATTGCGCTCGCCGTGCTGCCTGAATGAAGGCAACACAAAATGGCAGCGGTTACAAAATGGAGACTGGGCACTAACGAATTCACAATTTACAGAACCCTAGACCCTCCTTTTGCCATTACTCAGGCAAAGACAAACCAACTCATGCTAATCTGAGTCAGAATCGACATCAATGTTCATAAAATCCTCAAGCTGTTGCTGCACCATCATCCTAATATTCTCTGTCTTTGGAGTTACGGACTGTGGAACACATAGAGTAAAAGACTACTACACAGCTTCCACAACTTGGCGGAAGACTCCCCGGTGCACAGCGCTCAAGTGACTGTAAAGTCTAAATATTTAAACACAGTTCATTATAAAGTAATCTTCACGAAGTTGAAAGTTTCCACGTATTTTAATCCAAACTCATTAGATTCATGAGTGCTTCATATATGTGTGAAAACGTATTTCATGAACATATTCCGACAGTGTATCATCCAACATTAACAGTCCCAATCCATTTCGGGCTGATGACTACCCCTTCCTCAGGGGAATGCTCTACAACATAAAAAAGACATCAATCTCTCACTAAATGGTTTATCGAAACGCCATAATGCGCAGTTACATCAGCTGGTGTGGGTGAAAACATACCATCATGCTTGTAACACAACCAAGTGTAAGAACCTAAAACGGTGACATCCATTCGTGAACTAAGAATGTGTAAGTGTGTTAAAAGCGCTGGGAATAGAACTGATAAAAAGTAACCAAAGTGCGATACAGTAATGACAACATGCCACCAGACTCCTAAATCCATGTGTTCAGAAATTGTACAAGATAGTAATCCACATGCCCAACAAACACTAAACAAATGTGAGCTCTAATCACGGAGATGATACCATCCAAGTAACAACGAGGTCACCAGAACCTGCAAAAACGTGAAAGCGCATTTAAAACACAAATGTTAATCAAGCCTGAACATTGCTCCAGTTCAGCAGTCCTCGGTAGAGGTACTTACTGTCAGGTTTAGCTCCGCAGGATTCAGTCGCAGTAGAATAAAGGACCATCTCCTGACATCACCAAGTACCCTGACACGGGGTTTCCCCCCAGGGTCTTCGAGTTATCAAGCGAGGGACACTAGGTAGGGGAGGGGTCCGCAGGGACAAAGGCTCTGAAATGACATAAACACAACCATAAGATAATGTCAAACAATCTACTCTCTTCAATTCTCGCTAAAACACATATGTCTAAAATACCTGTTTGTCCTCTGCATACGTAGATAACAAAACACCATATGACACCCTGTAACACCATCTGACGAAGAAGGCAGAATCATGTATCAGTGTATATTCATTCATAAATGGACTCTCAACAAAGTGCTTTATCAGAACCAATATCGTGCTTGGAAGTCCTATGAGCATCACAGGACCTGAAAACCTCCAGGGAATTTTGCATCCGAAGGCAGAAAAGTAAGGTTAGAGATTCCCCTGAACTGAAGGCTACCCAAGCGATGATACAGAAGTCTTCCTTGGAAGTAGACACTTGGTTACCCCCTACCTAGGAAAGTAAGTTGCTCTGATATCAAATAAACCATATACGCTGTTAATCTCACAGCATAAGCATAAAAGTGTAATCCAAAGGAAAGTCCTCAATTACGGTGGCTTGCGTTTGCGAACACCGCCAAGCCCCGCACTTAGTATCTGTTTGTATGGATCCCAATTAACAGACGGTGTTACGATGCAGCCGCATGCAGTAACCCGCTGTAATGTCCATTGAACACCTTTCCACACAATGCAACAGACGGCTTTACGCTGCCTCTTCAGCACGCAGTAACCCGCTGTAATGTTCACTCCCAAACCAAGAAGAATCCTCACATACGGTGTTACGCGGCAATCCAGCACACAGTAACCCGCTGTGCCGAAGTGAAATATCCGCCAAGCGGCAAAAGCCTGCTAGCAGAACACCAGCAACAGAAGAGAGACAGTGCTTCAGCCGCAACTGCTCCGTTTACTCACGGACTCCGCTGAAGCTCTGTCACAGCATTCCTCAGCTCCATACTCGCTCTCCAGAACCAGGACTCGCTTTCGCCAACCCGACGAAGAACCAAAACAGGAAGAATTACGCGCAACCTCTCACGCGTCATGACAGGATTTATCACTTCCTGTCAGCACACCGGAATCATGGGAAATGCAGTTCCGTACCGCACAACGCTGCTACAGTGGCTGAATCCTGACACTTACGATTCAGTCGTTGCAAGAGCTTCCTGGTGAGATAACCAGCTTGAACAGAGTAACCGTCAGTGTTAGTCGGTGTGGTTAGAAAACGCGCTACGTGTTGACTAATCATAAACAAAGGACTAGGGAACAGTGAAA
The DNA here is from genome assembly GCF_964263255.1 of Lissotriton vulgaris. Classification (NCBI taxonomy): domain Eukaryota; kingdom Metazoa; phylum Chordata; class Amphibia; order Caudata; family Salamandridae; genus Lissotriton; species Lissotriton vulgaris. Next base: position 1,295,661,321 of record NC_141695.1, on the reverse strand, counting down.
AAGCGGGCGCCATGTTGGAAGGATCAGGGAATGAGAAAACTGTACCAATAATAAACGGAGTTTAAGTGGTGATCAACAAGTGGTGAACACGGAAACCTGATAACCACTAATGATTAAAAATAAAAATACATGCACAATGGTAATTGAAAAAATACACATAGCGGGTCCAAAAGTTCTCTCTTTTCAATAATGTGTTTTTGTTATTGTGTGTCACTTTTACTTGCTCCAATATGAGATATTTTAATTGGGCTACTGTATGATTTTGTTCAAGAAAATGCGCAGCTACTGTCGATTTGATGTTCCCAGTTCTTATATTGCTTTTGTGTTCCAATAACCGCACTTGTATTCTTCTCTCAGTGTGGCCAACATAACACTTCCCACAAGGACACTTCAACATATAAATAACGTTAGAAGAATTACATGTGGCGTTGACTCGCAGTTTGATTGGGTGACCCTTCATGGGATGATTGGTGACATTCCCTTGTATGCAATTGTTGCAATTGCTACAGTTTTAGCACGGTTTGAGGCCTTTGAATGCTTCGAGTTGGAGCTGCTCTCTTGGTTTGGTCAACATTTCTTTTAAGTTGCGTCCCCTTGTGTAGGCAAACAAAGGTGGCTGTGAGAAGGCTCCCTGAAAATCAGGCTTCAGGCTGAGTAAGGACTAATGTTTACTGATGATGTTTCTGAATTGATTATTGATAAGTGTATCTAGAGACCACCACCATCCGGGAGTTTTCAGTTTTAGGTTTAACTTGCAAGAGGTCTTCTCTCTTGATGTTGACACAATGGGCCATTGCCTTGTCTAATGTCAGTTGTGGGTACCCACGTGCTTTAAACCTCTCCAACATGTTGGACATTTCTTCTTTGCAAACGTTGTCAGATGATACAATGCGTTTGACACGCAGCAGTTGTGAAAAAGGTAAGTTTTGCTTCAAGCCAGGTCGGTGAAAACTCTGGTAATGTAGAATTGAAATGCGATCAGTGGGCTTCCGAAACATCGTTGTGAGAGCAGCTCCAACTCGAAGCATTCAAGCATACAGTTTTCTCATTCCCTGATCCTTCCAACATGGCGCCCGCTTTTTCACTGTTCCCTAGTCCTTTGTTTATGATTAGTCAACACGCAGCGCGTTTTCTAACCACACCGACTAACACTGACGGTTACTCTGTTCAAGCTGGTTATCTCACCAGGAAGCTCTTGCAGCGACTGAATCGTAAGTACCTCTACCGAGGACTGCTGAACTGGAGCAATGTTCAGGCTTGTTTAACATTTGGGTTTTAAACGCGCTTTCACGTTTTTACAGGTTCTGGTGACCTGGTTGTTACTTGGATGGTATCATCTCCGTGAGTAGAGCTCACATTTGTTTAGTGTTTGTTGGGCATGTGGATTACTATCTTGTACAATTTCTGAACACATGGATTTAGGAGTCTGGTGGCATGTTGTCATTACTGTATCGCACTTTGGTTACTTTTTATCAGTTCTATTCCCTGCGCTATTAACACACTTACACGTCCTTAGTTCACGAATGGATGTCACCGTTTTAGGTTCTTACACTTGGTTGTGTTACAAGCATGATGGTATGTTTTCACCCACACCAGCTGATGTAACTGCGCATTATGGCGTTTCGATAAACCATTTAGTGAGAGATTGATGTCTTTTTTATGTTGTAGAGCATTCCCTTGAGGAAGGGCTAGTCATCAGCCTGAAATGCATTGGGACTGTTAATGTTGGATGATACACTGTTGGAATATGTTCATGAAATACATTTTCAAACATATATGAAGCACTCCTGAATCTAATGAGTTTGGATTAAAATACGTGGAAACTTTCAACTTCGTGAAGATTACTTTATAATGAACTGTGTTTAAATATTTAGACTTTACAGTCACTTGAGCGCTGTGCACCAGGGAGTCTTTGTCAAGTTGTGGAAGCTGTGTAGTAGTCTTTTGTTCTTTCACGCTGATTGGCACAGACAGCGTCATCTCTGGAAGCACACCACAGACCGTCAGAAGTGATTACATTTGGATCTACCTAGCTGTGCAAGTCCTTCTCAAACCTTTTGTCAGAACACATAGAGTAGCCAGTAGGCCACAAACTGCAGGACCACATTGAATGCACAAACAACAAGAGAATATGAGGGCCAAAATTGCTCCAAGGAACGTTAGGATCTTCCATCCCCAAGTTGACAATATTCCCCAAAACCATCCCATAAAAGACCAATCTCCTTCGTCCTGATGAATCGACTCGGAAACGGTATGCAATTTGGAAATGGCCTGGTATATTGTTGGAGCATCATCTGGAATATAAATGCAGCAACTAGATCTGATCAATCTACAGACGCCTCCTCGGTCTGCTAAGATCACATCTAGCGCAATCCGATTCTGCAACGTCATAAGACGGTCAGCCTGAAGCTCTGCTGTAATATTGCTTAGCGCACCTGCAGTAAAATTGATGGTGGTCTCAACCACGCGAACCAGTTGCCTGATGTGTCTGCTGTTGGCCATTGGACCCCAAAAGGGAAGGAATCCATTAAGAAAGTCTCCTCCCTCTTGTTCTGCCGTGTCTTTGGCGTCAAATATACCTCGGCTATATCTAATTCTGTGATGGTCTGACCGAGCCGTATATGTAGGGGGAAGGAGAAAGGCTATATAACAAGTTCCAGAAAAGTTAGAAGAGAGCCACGTATAAGCTCTGTCATTACAGATGAAATATGTTCCTTGAGACGGAACCAACGGAGGGAAATAAGGAGACGAGAAAATGTAAGTATACAAAAACTCTGTTTGCGGTCAGTCTTCTTGCCATTAACTTGGAGACAAAAATTACCTTGATGGGTACGGTCCATACTGGAGAAGACCCACCCTGTCTAATTTTGTCGCTAAGTCTAGAAACATAATGGGTGACATTCCATCCCTCATAAGCTCTCTTCTCGTCTAATGGAATCTTGTTCTTCTCTACGATCTTAGCCATCACCACTATACCCTTAATCAAAGAACTGTGGCTAAAATCCAATCCATTCCCAAAAGTTTTAATGGAACTTCTAAGTCTGTTGTGGTATGTGGCCGAAAACATAGCCAAGTAGGCCCAAGCTGAGCCCTCATATGAAAAAGGAAGAACGAGATATGGCATTCCCTTATGTGTATTGTGTGGCATAAGTCCGCACACCCAACAATCAGTCATATTAATAGCCAACTGATGCTGATGTAACAGTTGGACAAACGTATTGTTCATATATTCGGCTCTCCTTATCTGCTCATGCAGAGGTAGAGTATGCATTTTGTGTGAAAAGACAGAAAGATGAGTAGGCAAAGAAGTCGTAGAATTAACAACATTTTTCTGCTGCAAAACATGTACGATCCAACCTGTACAAGCTAATAAAATACACAAAAACATGAAAACACACAAAGTTACGCCAAAACGACTACGTAATAATTTACAATACTTCGATCTCATTTCATGCTTCCTATCTTCGCTACCTACAATTATTGTACCATCCATCTTTATCTAAAAAAAATGTCGCTCACGGCAATCTTCCTTAATCACTCAGCTACTCACTTCTGTATATCCTGAGGCACTAGCCACTTACTAAAGGAATAAAAACCAGGTTACAGTCTGAGTCTCTTACCGTGACCCTGCGACGGAGACGGATGGCACATCTAAGACTAAATATCACATAAAAAACAAGGGAGCAAAAAGATCAAAAAAAGAAATGTCTCTGGGTAAAAAGGAAAAAAAGAAATGTCAAAGTGTTCAATTCTTCTGGCCAACTTTCGATCTTAAATTGTAGCGTGTTTTGCTCGGCACAGTCTGGTCCTTGAATAACGTTTCTGGATTGGTAGTGTCTATTCGAAGATGCTCAGGCACAGTGGCTTGAAGAATGTCGTAACCCGCTTTCTCAGACTGAGTTCCATGAATTTGAGCTTCACTGAAAGGCCCAAAACAAGGGATCGCTGCAGATTCTGATTCTCTTATGCCGCTGCAAATCCACTGATCAAAGGGTAATGGCAAAGGCACTTTCTTAATGTGCATGCCATGAACCCAATTTTTCTTGCCGACCACTTTCACAGCTGTGCAAGTGACAAGCAAAACTTGTTTAGGCATTGATCAGCGAGGCTCCAAATTCTTAATCTGCTGAAAATTCTTGACGCAGACCCAGTCACCGGGCAAGATGGTGTGACCTGGGTCTGTAGAAGCCTCCGGCAAAGCACTTTGCACCTGTTGGCGAATAACACTCATTTTAGCAGTCAAGTCATGCAAGTAGTCAATTAACAAAGGATATGGTATCGGAGTATTTCCTGGGACGAGGAACACCCCAAACATTAGCTGGGCGTCCGAATACCACTTCATATGGGCTAATTCCCATACGAGAGTGCACAGTAGTTCTGGTTGACAAAAGAACTAGGGGCAAGGCAGCAGGCCAGGCAAGACCTGTGCTAGCTTGAATCTTAGCTAGTTTAAGCTTGAGTGTACCATTGTAACACTCAACCAAACCCGCTGACTGTGGATGGTTTGCCGCATGGAACTTCTGTCTGATACCAAGACCAGAACACACTTTCTGCATAATTTGACCCACAAATTCACTTCCATTGTCACTCCAGACAATTCGCGGTAAATCAAATCTAGGAAAGAACTCCTTAAGTAACAACTTTAGCAGTGGACAAAGCAGTGTTATCTTTCAAGGGGTAGGCCTCTATCCAACGGGAAAAGGCACATACCACCACCAGAACATACTTGAGGTTATTGCATCGATCCATATGAATGTAATCGATCTGCAATACCTCAAAACGATATGACGGGGGAGCAAAATGACCTGCCGGAGTTGGGGTATCCTTTCCTGGGTTATGCATTAAACAAACAATGCAATGCTTAACCACATTCTCAGCACATTTTGGGATTCCTTCATTCTGCCACACAGGAGCCAAAAGCTTACATATGCCTTTCGCACTAATGTGAGCTGGACCATGAGCCATAGTCACAACCGGCTATTACTGAAGGACAAGGGAACCCTCTAGGTAAGCAAGGACCTGGGGTATCAATTAAGCACAAGACAGCGGTCCTTGACAAGGAGAAATAACACTTTCAATAATTATAGGCCACAATATGCACTATAATGAACAAGCAGTCCAGCCGGACTTTAGAATTTATTCGATAATTAATTATGTTAAATCAAACAGAACAACAATAAAGCAGTGGGACACAGTCCTGTATCCACAGTGCTACACATACAGTAGACAGTACACTTAACTAGGGTATTTCAGGCATATAAGGAACAGGAGCAAAAAGGTAATTTTACAGTATATTTGCTTCACATATGTGGGAAACACATGATTTTTTGGCACATAATAGTGAACTAGTGTTTAAACCACATATTATGTCGACGGCGTTTCGATCCAGTTAATAATAATGGATCATCATCAGGACATTCATTGCTTGCCTGAATTTAAAAGCATGGGCGCGATGGCTTCACAGAATCAAAAGTAAGGCGGCTTCCAGTTGTGGAGCCTGGGAGGGGTCGGTCTGATGATTCAATTCGGCTGGCCAAGGGGTATGGTGCCTCGTAATCTAAGGTTAACACGTAGCCTGGAGGAGTTAACCTACAACAAGGGTGGTTTGTAGGAGGGCTGACGTGGACAGAGGTGCATAATTCCTCACAATAGGGTTAGCCAGGAACCGTGGGGCTAAGGGACAGCGCGCTGCCGGTGATTCAATTCCCGGTATTGGTTGCGGTCAAGATTGTAGATCCCGGTGAGGGTACCTACGGAAATGATGATTTCAAGCCCCTGCTACGGAGCGCGGTAGCCTGTAATAGGGCTCCTAACGTTTACAGTGGAACTCCCAACAATGTGTTGGTGCACAGTCGCGCCGACCCGACTGTGCACCGGGACATTGTTGGGAGTTCCACTGTGAACGTTAGGAGCCCTATTACAGGCTACCGCGCTCTGTAGCAGGGGCTTGAAATCATCATTTCCGTAGGTACCCTCACCGGGATCTACAATCTTGACCGCAACCAATACCAGGAATTGAATCACCGGCAGCGCGCTGTCCCTTAGCCCCATTGGTTCCTGGCTAACCCTATCGTGAGGCATTATGCACCTGTGTTCACGTCAGCCCTCCTACAAACCACCCTTGTTGTAGGTAACTCCTCCAGGCAACGTGTTAACCTTAGATTACGAGGCACCATACCCCTTGGCCAGCCGAATTGAATCATCAGCCCGACCCCTCCCAGGCTCCACAACTGGAAGCCGGCTTACTTTTGATTCCGCGAGGCCATCACGCCCATGCTTTTAAATTCAGGCAAGCAATGAATGTCCTGATGATGATCCATTATTATTACCTGGATCGAAACGCCGTCGACATAATATGTGGTTTAAACACTAGTTCACTATTATGTGCCAAAAAATCAAGTGTTTCCCACATATGTGAAGCAAATATACTGTAAAATTACCTTTTTGCTCCTGTTCCTTATATGCCTGAAATACCCTAGTTAAGTGTACTGTCTACTGTATGTGTAGCACTGTGGATACAGGACTGTGTCCCACTGCTTTATTGTTGTTCTGTTTGATTTAATTAATTATCGAATAAATTCTAAAGTCCGGCTGGACTGCTGATTCATTATAGTGCATATTGTGGCCTATAATTATTGAAAGTGTTATTTCTCCTTGTCAAGGACCGCTGTCTTTTGCTTAACCCCTTCTGTGCTGCGCGAATTTTGCTGCGGTGCTGAATGTTCCATTGGACCTATGGAACCATGACGGAACGGTTCCGTCATAAGCACAGGCCAACCTACACTCATGATGGAACGGTTCCGTCATGAGCATGGAAGGGGTTAATAGTCACAACCGTCAACACGTAAGCGTCCGGTAATAACCATCGCTGATGTTCCGACAACTCTGTCCAACAACCCATCGAATCTAACATTCCCGTACTTTCTTTCCACGTACTTAATTCTTTCTCAGTAGCTTCTCCCTGAAACGTTTTCACACTCTCAATCGTATCTTCACACATTCCAATCTCCCTAACCCAATTCGCAGGACCTGCCACATATATTCGGCTAGTAGCATCTCTAGTTGTAGTTTTTGCTACCTCGTCTGCAAACGCATTTCCACGACCAACATCATCTGTAACTTTCTTATGTGAACTGCACTTTATGATCGCTATCTGTGTAGGTAAAGTGAGTGACTCTAGAAGATCAGTCACCAGCTGACCATGCTGAATCTTCGTCCCGTGAGAGGTAAAAAATCCTCTCTCCCTCCATAATGTACCGAAACTATGTGCAACGCCAAAAGCATATTGGCTATCAATGTACACATTCACTCTCTTTCCTTTTGACAACACACATGCTCTAGTCAAGGCTATTAATTCAGTCAGTCAATCACTTTTATTCGATTAATAAAAATCACAAAAAGACACAAGATACAGATCATCAAAGACAGTAAAATACAACGATAAAATACATACAATTATAATTAGTGATAAAGAATAAAAAATATGCATAAAATTTCACGTTTACAATGAACATATTTCATAAGTTCAGTAAAACAATATACATAATTATCTATTTCATCGTTAAAAATTTCCCTGTGACAATTTATTTCATGATTCTTAAAAAAGCACTGGCGCTTACTAAAGTAATTCAGTTATAGTATGTCCATGCCGTGCATTGGTGCGCTTCTTGTTTATCCGAACTCCTGCCACTAAAAAGCTTGCTACATGAAAAGTTACACGTGCACTAGACAGAAGTTGTAATAACAGGAGCGCTGGCCTGACCTGTAAAAAGCCAGCCTCCCGGAGAATTGTTAACAAATATTTTTTTCTGATTTGTGCATAGTGTTCACAAAACATGGTGAAATGTAATGTGTCCTGTAGTGTAAAAATGATCGCAATCACAGGGATTTGCGTTAACAGGAGTATCCCACGTAGCATAGGAGCCCAACAAAAAGTGTATCTAATTTAAACGAAATCTAATTAAAAGAAAACGGTGAAATGGTCTGGTTACAAAAGCTAGGTAGAGTTCAAGGCCTGAAGCGGTGATAAGGGCATAATTTCTTCTAACAAGCGTTTTTTTCATCTCTGTCTCATCCCGCTCTGCCATAAATAAGTTTATCAATGCAGATTTTATCACCGTGACATCCTCTTTTTTGATGCGATCAGGAAAGTAAAAAAGCTCTATGCGCCCGCATATGACAGCATTGATTTTACATAAGCCAGCCATGGGATTTTATGAGCTCTATCCAGGGCTAAACAGTCTTTGAGGATCAGATGATTTAAGGAGATTTCCTGATTAAGCCAGGTTTTTAACCAGGAGATAACAAGGGCAGATTTTATTTGGTCCGTAACAAACCCAATGCTTAGCTCTGAGTGTATGGTAAAAGTGGGAGTGGACTGGGGGACTGAGAGCAGCGATCTAAGAAATTTGTTTTCCGCCTTCTGGATAGTATCAGTTTTTGTATATCCCCAGATTGAAGACCCATAGGTGGCTATAGCCAAACATTTGGCTTTGTACGCTTTAAGGATAGCCTCCATTGGTCGTGCCCCCATTCTTTTAACAAAACTCAGGATGGCTGCAGCAGATCTTGCGACTGCATTCGTTTTTGACTTGTGTTGGACACCCGAAGTTCCTCTGTAATCAAAAATCACGCCTAGGTAAGTGAAAGCAGAGACCCTCAGAACTTCTTTCCCTGTGCAAGAGAATGTTATAGATTTCTTATTCCTACCAGTTAGTCCCACAATCATGACCTGGGATTTTTGGGTATTTATCTTCAAATCTAAAGAGGTAATAAAATCACCAAAAGAGGCCAGTAGTCTATTGAGGGCCACACCTATAGGAGCCAAAAGAACCGCGTCATCCGCGTACAGGAGGACCGGGATGTTGGTCTCTCCTGCACGCGGGACGTCAGCCGCCGAGGTGGTGAGAGCTGGCTCAAGTGCATTTATGTATAAAGTGAAGAGGAGGGGGGCGAGGATACACCCTTGCCGGACCCCCCTCTCAGATTTAAAGAAACTAGTACATCTTCCCTCCATGGTAACTCTCACAGAGGCCTGTAGTCCATGGTGGAGGTCAGCTAAAAAGCCAACCAGCACCGGCTCAATACCCATGTCCAAAAGGACCCCCCACAGCCTCGACCTGTTTACCAGATCGAAGGCTGAGGAGAGGTCCATATAGGCCATAAACAAGGCCCCCTCTTTCACTATGGTACATTTACTGATGATCAGGTGCAAATTTAAACATTGATCCAGTGTGCTCCTTTTGGCCCTGAAACCGTACTGGGCACTCGACATGGTTCCTCTGCCTTCTAGCCATGTTGTCATCCTGCCTAGAATGACTCTGCCCAAGATTTTGACAGCAGTGTCTATTAGGGAAATAGGCCTATGGCAGGCAGGATCACCCCTGCTTGGGCTGAATTATGTCTGACATGTGACATTTCAACAATCATGCATAATGTAGTGACAGCGTAGGCAGAAGTAGTTTCCCCATTTGGAAGCTTGAAACAAGAACCGTCCACCCATAGGATTCCATTCGGGTCCTTGAGCGGAGTGTCCTTCAAATCAATCCTGCCCTTCGTTTCTTCTTTCGTACGAAGAAAACAATCATGTTTTTCCTGAACGTCTTTCCCATCTGGGAGTGGCAACAGTGTAGCAGGATTTAATGTATTACATCTTTTGATATGTACATGACTCGCTAAAAGTGTCAGCTCGTATCCAGACAAACGAGCACTTGTGAGATGCTGTGTCCTTGTTCTATTCAACAGGGTATCCACTGCATGTGGAACCATAACAATGAGTGTGTTATCTAACACTAATCCAGCAGACTGTCTGATAGAAATCGCCGCAGCTGCTGTAGCTCTGAGACAACTAGGCAAAGCTTTAGCTACTGGGTCTAATGTATCGGAGCAATAGGCGCATGGCCTCTGTTTATCTCCAAATTGCTGTGTCAAGGCTGACAATGCGCAACCCTCTCTCTCGTGAACGTACAGTGTGAAGGATTTACTGTAATCTGGGGTACCCAACACCGGAGCAGAACATAGAGCAGTATGTAGGTCAACAAAACTTTTCTGACATTCATCCGTCCAAGGGAGCGGATGGGGCGTATCTTTCAAGGTAAGTGCCAACAATGGTTTGGCCAAAAGTGGAAAATTAGGAATCCATTGTCTACAGTATGAAGTGATACCCTAAAAGGCACGCACGTCTCTCTGCGTAGTAGGTACAGACATCTGAGAAATAGTCTGAATACGTTCTGGGGTCAATCGCCGTCCCTCCTTCGACAAGAGATGACCTAAATAGGTAACCTCTTGCCGGGCATATTGCAACTTAGAGAGCGACATCTTATGATTTAAAGCAGGCAAGTGATGTAACAATGCAACAGTCACACTCTTACGCAAGTCTTCTGTATCAGCAGCCACCAACAAATCATCCACATACTGAATAAGCGTAGCACCTGGAGGCAAAGAAAAAGTATCAAGTTGTGACTTAAGAGCCTTGCTATAAATATAGAGACTTTCACAATAGCCTTGAGGTGCTCTTTTGAATTGAAAACTTTGGTCACCTAGAGAGAAACCAAAAATATCCCTACTTTCTTCAGCAATAGGAATACTAAAGAAAGCATTTTTGAGGTCTATCACTGAAAACCAAGCTGCCGAAGCGGGAATTATCGTCAGTAAGGCTGTAATGTCCGGAACAGGAAACTGTGGCCCAACACTCTTATTGACTTCTCTAAGGTCAATAACAAATCGATAAACGGGGCTGTGAAGGATCAGTTCTTTAAGAATTGGGAGAACAGGAATATTGCAAACATTGCCTCTAGTTTCTTCGACCACACCCTTCTGAATAAAGTCATCAACAATAGCCAAAGGCGCTCTCTCACCATCGCTAGAAATACGGTACTGAGGAATGCGTGGCATTCTAACATTTTCTTTAACTGTGGCAACGTACGGCGGGATCGCAAGACGACCCACATCATTCGGACCCGTAGCCCAAAGACTGTCAGGAAGAGAGAGCAACTCAGGTGGAAACTGATCTTGGGATAAATGCATAGATGTCATTTTCTTCCCTAACGTAAGATCACGCCAGACGGAGAACAGTACAATGTTGCATGTAGCCCTTTCAGCAAATCCAAACCCAACAAATTCTCACCACAACCAGTTGTCAGAATAAGGGAAGCATGCAATTCATAGGGACCAATCGAAACAGGCAAGGGACAAGAAACTGGATTACGAACCGGGGCGCCAGAAAATCCTACAGAAGTATTTATTAAGCCAGACAAAGGTGCTCCAGGGAGTTTAGAATGAATAATAGAACTTCTCATCACACCAGTATCCAAAAGAAACGGTTCCGAAACACCCATAGCATTGACAGTAACATACAGTCCTTTTTGATCTACTGGAATCAACACAATTCCCTTACTTCATCCTTGGCTGTCCTATTCAGTATGGAAATCTTCAATCCCATCTTCAACACGATAATCATCATTATAATACTGCGCAGACTGGACTCTCTGCTGATCAAAGAAATTCGTAGCAGATGGAGGGAAAGAACGCTGCTCCTGAGAGGACACACCTCGTCCTCTACCTCTAGATCCTGACTGGAAATTACCACAACCTTGTGGAGCAGAGATCCCATTATTACGCACAACAAAATCGAAAAACTATTCTTTAAAATGTCCTTCTTCCTTACAGTACTCACATTGATTAGGACCTACCAAAGATCGCGGTACAAAAGACTCAGGCTTCTGGAACACCTTCTAAAACTGTGGAGGTTGAGAAAACTGAGACTGTGCAGGACGTGGAGGATAAGCCTGCTGCAAAAGAACCTTCATTTTTAGATCTTTATTTTTCTTCTCTTGTTTCTCTTTCTCCTCCTTATCTCTATTCTCATAATACTGTGCAGTAGCCAATATCTTAGCAGGGGACGAAACAGCGGATGCACTTTCAGAACTCTTTAATTTATTCGACAATTCGGGAAGCAAATTATATACAAACTTGTCCACGAACAATCGCTGACCACCCTCTACACTCAGATCCTGACCACTATGGTCAATAAACGTCTCTTCGAAACGAGTGAAGAAATCCGAAACACTTTCGTCTTTCTTCTGCTTGCATGCGGCCAGCTTATCCCAATTTACTCGCACTGCATCATCGTCTTCATCAATTCAGTTATTCTGCCAGGTAAGGCAGTAATCAGATCATCGGGTTTCACACCACCCACTTGACCTGCATCGGCGGCTCTAATAGCAGCCCAATCACCACCTAATTCAGCAATATGATTCTCTCTACGAATTCGTGCCCATAATGCTTGCAGAACAACATTCCCAAATAACATATCAATATCAGCCAAATTCAGAATACAAGCCTCAACTGTTTGAGACAATTCTTTATAATACCCAGCAGGATTTTTACGGGGGTCCGGAAGAGTCTGTTTAAGTGGAGAATACTTCAGAACTTTTCCAGGGTTCATGAACCCATATACGCTGGAAATGGGCAGGTATCTGTGGTGGACCAACTACCTCTTCTCTCCATACGGGAGGAACTTCTCGCATCGGATAATTCTTAATGCCCTGTCTTTTTACGAAATCAGTCTCAAAGAGTCAGACAAAAACATGGCCCGAAACGCAACCAGTTTATTCACTGCATCTGCAACTTGTGGTCCTACAATAAAACCTTTATCGAAATCAGCTTGTAACTTCAGTAACTCCAAAGGAACTGAATCTAGCTCCATATCTTCCCATTCTCTAATAAGAGTTTGGCACATAACGCTAAAAACATATGAGTGGGCTCCACCCACCGATGAAAAGAACTCATAATGTTCTCTGTACTATATTCTAATCCTTTCTCAATCCATTTACGAGCAATAGATCCCAAAACTACTTTCTCGTCCGTAAGAGGAAGTTGACAATGAGATTGTCGTCTAGAGAAAGCTGGAGACAAATTTAAAGACCCAAGAAGAGGAGAAAAGAAGCTTGAGACAGCATCTGCTATTCTGCTATGTAAGGTAGGAGAATCCCTTAAGAGAATAGGAGGCATTACAGATGTAGAAGGCAATGGAGACTGAAACGTAGCTGACTGAGAAACAGGAGCAGGGGACTGTAGAGAAGGTGGGGGCTGAATTACAGAATGTGAAGGCGGAGCAGAGGCAGGCAAGGGAACATTAGCAGGTTGAGCCAGTTGCTGAACAACCGGAAATGGAGCAACCACTTGTTGAACAGCAGGAGGGGGTAATGGAGGTGCATTAGGAGTTTGGGCATAGGGCGGAGGTGAATTCAATAAACATGACATTAGGGAATCTTCTTCTAATTCCTTACTTTTATCTGAAGGGGAAGTAGGCAACATCGGATAGCATCGATCTATCGCCATGCGATGTTGTCTTTCCAGTATCTCATTCGCACCATCTACTTCATTATTTTTAAACTGCTGCGCAGCCTGTATAATTGACATGTCTTGTGTTTCTTATCTTTTTTTGCTTGCTTAATTTCTTTCTGTTTGGCTTCCTTACGCCAAAGGCGGAAAGAGTCAAACATTGCCGGCCGGGCTTTCCTTCTAAACAGAATTACTTCCAAATTATCTAATATGGCGGTGTCAAAACTACCATGTTGGGGCCATCTTAAAACTCCACTATTTTTCATGTATTGGACCCGTGACTCATTAAAAGTAATGGGACCAATACCATGTTTCGAATAGAGCTCATAAGTGGGAGTTCCAACTGGAGGAATATGACATGAATCCTCTAACTGGGAATCCCTAGTACAACCTAAACAACAAATTCTTTTAAACGTACTCAGTCTAGGCATCGTTAGACCACCCAGACACCCACCTCAGTGCAGTGACACCATCACCAACCTCATCAGCACAAACGCCCTCGCATCCACAGACTACATCCTCCTCAGGGACCTGAACTTCCACCTCAAAAACAACAACAACGCCAACTCCACCGCCCTGATCGACAACCTTGCCAACCTCAGACTCAAACAGCTTGTGACAACACCCACACACGCCACTGGACACACACTGGACCCCATGCTGTCCGCAAGTCCCCACGTCTCTGTCAACCACACCACCAAACATTAGTGGACTGACCACAAATGTGTCCACTTCACCTTCAGGAAGCACACTAAACACCACCCCACCCAACAGTTTCCACGCCGCTGCTGGGGCAAGGTCACCAAGGACCAAGGGACAACCAACGTCGCCCTGGGACCACCCACCGCCCCCACCAACCCCAACACCACCACCATCAAAATCATACAATGGATCAACAACTGCGCACACACCCTTGCCCCACTCAAGACCTCCGCAAACAATCACAACAAGAAAGCCACTTGGTTCACCAAAGACCTCCGGCCCTCCAAACACACCTGTTGGAAACTAGAGGTGAACTGGCTCTGCAACTGAACACCAGACAGCTACACAGCACACAAGAACGCCACCCGCAAACACCACCAACTGATCAGGACTACCAAGAGGACCGCCTTCAAGGACCGCCTACACAACAACACACACAACACCAAAGAGCTCTTCAACATCGTGAGAGACCGCTACAACCCCAGCTCCAACACCAACGACATTCCCCGTCACAAGACCTGTGCAAATCACTGGCCACCTTCTTTCACTGCTAGATCACCAACATCCATGACAGCTTCAACACCGACACCCCCTCATCCACCACCAAGACTGCCACCCCCACACGCACCAGTCGCCTGACCGCCTGGTCCAACGTCAGTGACGAAAACACCATCAAGCCCATGAACTCCATCCACTCCGGATCGCCATCTGACCCATGCCCTCACCACGTTTTAAACAAAGCAAGCACAGCCATCGCACACCATCTCCAAAAAACAATCAACATCTCCTTCAAGACAGCAACCTTTACGGAGAGCTGGCAGCATGCCGAGATCAACACCCTACTGAAGAAACACAAGGCAGACCCAAATGACTTAAAGAACTTCCGGACCATCTCCTTGTTCACTTTCCCCGCAAAAGTCACAGAGAAGATTGTCAACAGACAGCCGACCCGCTACCTAGTAGACAACATCCTGGACCCATCCCAGTCCGGCTTTCGCAGCAACCACAGCACCAAGACCACCCTCATCACCACCACCACCACCACTATGTGGATCCTGATAGACAAAGGAGAACCAGCCGCACTCATCCTTCCGGACCTATCAGCAGCTTTCGACACGGTCTGCCACTGCACCCTAACAGCACGCCTCCATGACGCTGGAATACAAGAGATGGCCCTGGCCTGGACCACATCCTTCCTCTCCAGCAGTACCCCGAACGTCCGCCTCCAACACTTCCGCTCCAAGACCACCAAGATCATCTGCGGCGTCCAACAGGAAACATCCCTTAGCCCGGCACAGTTCAATATCTACATGGCACCACTCACCCACGTCGCTCTACAACACAGCCTCAACATCATCTCCTACGCCAACGACACCCAAATGATCATATCCCTCACCAGAGACACCCACATCACCAAAGCCAACCTCCACAGGGGAATAAAGGCCATTGCAGAATGGATGACGGACAGCAGGCTGAAGCAGAATAAAGACAAGACGGAGGTCCTCATCCTCAGCAGCACCCCATAAGTCTGGGACGACTCCTGGTGGCCAACATCGCTAGGAACAGGCCCAGCACCCACCGACCACACACACAACCTGGGGTTCATCCTCAATTCCGCCCTCTCCATGTCCAAGCAAGTCAAGGCCGTCTCCGTGTCATGCTTTAACACCCTGCGAAAGCTCCGCCGGATCTTCAAATGTATCCCCTCCAACACAAGAAAAACCATCACCCAGACCCTCGTCACCAGCGGACTGGACTGCGAGAACACCCTCTATGCAGGAACATCAACCAAGCTCCTGAGACAGCTGCAACGCATCCAGAATCCCTCGCCACAACTGATTCTCGACGCCCCCCAACACAGTGACATCACACCCCACCTGAGAGACCTGCATTGGCTCCCCGTCAACAAGAGGATCACCTTCATACTCCTCATCCACGCACACAAAGCCCTACACAACGCCGTACCAGTATACCACAATGACCAACTCAGCTTCTACACTACCACCCGCAGCATCCAGTCTGCTAACCTCATCATCGCCACTGTTCAAGGTATCCACAAATCCACCGCCGGCGGCAGATCCTTCTCCCACCTCGCCACCAAGACCTGGTATACTCTCCCAAACAACCTACATCAGACCCAGGAGCTGCTGCCATTCACAAAACTCCTCAATACCTGGCACTTCGATCAGTAGCAGCCCCCTCCCCTCCACCAAGCGCCTTGAAACCATCACGGGTATGTACCGCACTTTACAAACATACTGTTTGATTGATTGTTTGAGAAAGCCACTGTCAACTACAGGCAGACCTTCATACTCCTCAGCCACACTCAGTAGGCACTCCACAACCACAACCCAAAAAAATAATATGGACGTCTCTCATCCAACACCACATTTCCTGTAGTCCGTTCAGCCACCCTTGCCCTGGGCAACATTCATCACTTCCACAGTACAACTGCATGCGGACGATAATTATCCCACATCAAGAAACAGACCTGGTAGTCCCTTCCTAGACACCAACACATTACCCATGACCTGTACACCTTCATGAGACTCTTCCGTGACTGTCTGTCAGAGCAGTATGGCAACCCCCCTCAGCAGATAGTAACCATCACGTGTGAGTATTTACCACAATGGATGTAGTTGATCATACATTATGACCTATGTGTGTCCACAACCAGACTCCGATCCCAGTGTATAGATGGCTTGTGTTTGTTCAACACTCTGGCATACTTTGTCATATCCCGACACGTACGTTGTTGACTCTGGCAAAAAATACTGCAACATCAATACGTATTGTGTAATATTTTTTAATTCTCCATCTTGTGAGGGAAATGTGAGTAGGTGTTCGGTGCTGTACAAAAATGTGGGGAATCCAATGTTTACAGAAGGAGATGTGATGCCTTGCAGTTTCAGTCAACAGAGTCCAGAGCACAGTGTTTGGCATCATTTATGACAGTGCGACCTGCAAGTCCATGTGGGAGAGTGTGACAGTCAATAAGGTGATGCTGTTGCACACAAAGGCAAGATGCCAGACCAGGTGACCTGGGAGATGCACATGGCCCTCTGCCTCTCAACGTCTTCTCCGTGGACGACCCACCTTCCTTGGGGGACCCTCATATGCAGGCCTTGACGATGCCTGGAACTCTGTCGGATGGTTCCACCTCCTCCTCCCTTCCTGTGCCTGTTAGCAGTCTTTGCCTGGATGTTTCTGGCTTAGTGACACAGGGAGGGTGATGCATGTTGTCAGCAATCCGACTGAGTGAATTGCTTATGTCCCTCTGCACAACCAAGAGCTCAGCCAGTCTTGCCTCCATTCGTCCTTGGTGTCGTCATTGACTGGCGTGTTGCTCGGCCTGCTGGTTTTTTAAAGCGATGAGGGCCCCTACTCCCTGGTATTCCGCCGGTATCCCTCCATGAGGTTTCGAAGTTCAGACATACCGGGCCCATCAGCTTACTGGTCTGGTTCTCGCCTCCGCCTTGTGCCACTCCCACCACCCCTGCCCACACGAGCCCGGCCTGCTGTTGTGGGCACATTGGGTCGACGGGACCCCTGAGGGTTGACAGTGGTGGTGTTGACTGCCTCCTCCTTGGTGTCCGACGAACCTTGTCCCTCATTGTCAGACTGGCTTAGTTGTGTATTGTGGGCAGGGCTCAGAGCTGTCTGCTGGGATGTGGCAGGAATGGGTGTGGTGGTTGGCGCAGATGCCCCCGAACCAACTGCTGCACGGGTTTGGGATCCAGAGGTGCCCGGTTGGTCTGTGCCATCCATGGAATAATTAGAGGCATTTCTGTTTGTGGGATCAGGGCCCTGTGGAGCCTGCAACTGTGATCCTTCTCCCCCCCTGGTTGGGGGTAGATCGTGCACATTGCTCTGTGGGTGTGAGAGACGGACTATGTTAATGCCATTTAATTCCCAAAAAATGTTTCATATACATTGTCGTTATCACTGGTACACCCGCTTTGGATTTTTCACACTGTTCACTGGTGGTGTCAGATTGAGCTGTGTTCAGGACACATTTTAATGTGAGGGTCTATTTACAATGAATGGCACAGCCAGGCATATCATCAGTGATTCGGCAGTCATTTTGCACCACACCTATGCCAGCATGGATGCAACACTTTCACACTGTGGCTCACCATAATGTGATAACAGTACAGCTGCTTCCCGCATCTGTGCCATGGAAGTGGCACATTGCTTGAGTAGTGTCGCTGGTGCAACGCAGTTTCCGGAAATGCTCTGTGCGGCCCTATCTCTACAATGCTGTGTCGATCCTTACGTCAGCTTCAGGCATGCACAGGTTTTTGAGGCAGCATGCGCATAAATGTGGCTGAGTGAAATTTTAATTATTTCACTCAGCCAATTTTGGGAGATGTTGCTGTGCCGTGATGGGCAGCCACCGCACACCACACCACAACCACACCATGACCAGTCCACGTACTTCTGCCGCAGGGCTTTAGAATGTGACACATCTCCCAGGTGCATCACCTTGTCAATACCCAGCACCATTGCAGTGATATTTGTGCGTCTGCTGCGTCAGTAAGGTGTAGCTACGTCATCGTGGTAAAAGTGCAAGTGACTTTTGAATCAGGCCTGTGCATTTTTAGCTTCAATGCTTCATCAGATCGGTATTTGTAGTGTTACATGACGGTTGTGACAGTGGGTCACTACATTGCCTGTCCCAGCTGGCTATGTTTATTTAAGGGGTGTGTGTGACAGGCTGTGCTGGTAGTCTGAGTGTGCGTTGGAACTGGGCCTCACTCATGGTGTGGCTGTCCCCCCCCATGGAACATGCTGCCATGACCATGGTTGTGAGTTCCGGTTTAAGATATCTGACCTTGTTGTCCTGATGTTAGTGTTTGCACTGGTCACAGAATGACCTTGTGCGGCATACACCATGGCCCAGTGTCAGCTGTGTTGTCAGTACTTTCTCACTCCCTGTACATTGAGCATGGTCCATGAGTGTGTACCTGGACCATATGGGATGATTGCAATTGGGCCTGTGCGTACACAGTAGTGGTGATAGGGTTGCCCTTAGTTTAAGCTTCTTCACCATCCCCCTTGCAGCCTTCTGGCCCTAAGCCTTGCACCCATGCTGTTTAGCACTGATAGGAGTCATATCCACCCACCCCTCCTACGTCTGGACACTGCTGGGAGTCCTGTGCACACCCCCTCCTATGTCTGGGCACTGCTGGGAGTCATATCCACACCCCCCTCCTATGTCTGGACACTGCTGGGAATCCTATCCAGCCACCCCTCCTATGTCTGGGCACTGCTGGGAGTCCTGTGCACACCCTCCTCCTATGTCTGGGCACTGCTGGGAGTCCTATCCCTACCCCCTCCAATGTCTGGACACTGCTGGGAGTCATATCCAGCGACCCATCCTATATCTGGGCACTGCTGGGAGCCCTGTGCACACTCCCCTCCTATGTCTGGGCACTGCTGGTAGTCCTGTGCACACCCCCTTCTATGTCTGGGTACTGCTGGGAGTCCTGTGCACATTTCCCTCCTATGTCTGGGCACTGCTGGGAGTCATATCCACACCCCCCTCCTATGTCTGGACACTGCTGGGAGTCCTATCCAGCCACACATCCTATGTCTGGGCACTGCTGGGAGTCCTGTGCACATCCCCCTCCTGTGTCTGGGCACTGCTGGGAGTCATATCCACACCCCCTCCTATGTCTGGACACTGCTGGGAATCCTATCCAGCCACACATCCTATGTCTGGGCACTGCTGGGAGTCCTGTGCACATCCCCCTCCTATGTCTGGGCACTGCTGGGAGTCATATCCACACCCCTTCCTATGTCTGGACACTGCTGGGAGTCATATCCAGCCACACATCCTATGTCTGGGCACTGCTGGGAGTCCTGTGCACACCCCCTCCTATGTCTGGGCACTGCTGGGAGTCCTGTGCACACCCCCCTCCTATGTCTGGGCACTGCTGGGAGTCCTGTGCACACCCTCCTCCTATGTCTGGGCACTGCTGGGAGTCATTCCCACACCCCCTCCTATGTCTGGACACTGCTGGGAGTCATATCCAGCCACCCATTCTATATCTGGGCACTGCTGGGAGTCCTGTGCACACTCCCCTCCTATGTCAGGGCACAGCTGGGAGTCCTGTGCAAACCCCCCTCCTATGTCTGGGTACTGCTGGGAGTCATATCCACACACCCCTCCTGTGTCTGGACACTTCTGGGAGTAATATCCTACCACCCATCCTATGTCTGGGCACTGCTGGGAGTCCTGTGCACACCCCCTTCCTATGTCTGGGCACTGCTGGGAGTCTTATCCACACCCCCTCCCATGTATGGACACTGCTGGGAGTCCTATCCAGCCACCCATCCTATGTCTGGGCACTGCTGGGAGTCATATCCACACCCCCCTCCTATGTCTGGGCATTGCTGGAAGTAATATCCAACCACCCATAATATGTCTGTGCACTGCTGGGAGCCCTTTGCACAACCCCCTCCTATGTCTGGGCACTGCTGGGCGTAATATCCATACCCCCTCCTATGTCTGGGCACTGCTGAGAGTAATACCCAACCACCCATCCTATGTCTGGGCGCTGCTGGGAGTCCTGTGCACATCCCCTCCTATGTCTGGGCACTGCTGGGAGTCATATCCACACCCCTCTCCTATGTCCGGGTGCTGCTGGGGGTAATATCCAACCACCCATCCTATGTCTGGGCATTGCTGGGAGTCCTGTGCACACCCCCTCCTATGCCTGGGTACTGCTGGGAGTCCTGTGCACACCCCCTCCTATGTCTGGGCACTGCTGGGAGTCCTGTGCACACACTCTTCCTATGTCTGGGCACCGCTGGGAGTCATATCCACACCCCTCCTATGTCTGGACACTGCTGGGAGTCATATCTAGCCACCCATCCTATGTCTGAGCACTGCTGGGAGTCCTGTGCAAACCCCCCTCCTATGTCTGGGTGCTGCTGGGAGTCCTGTGCACACCCCCTCCTATGTCTGGGCACTGCTGGGAGTCCTGTGCACACCCTCCTCCTATGTCTGGGCACTGCTGGGAGTCATTCCCACACCCCCTCCTATGTCTGGACACTGCTGGGAGTCATATCCAGCCACCCATTCTATATCTGGGCACTGCTGGGAGTCCTGTGCACACTCCCCTCCTATGTCAGGGCACTGCTGGGAGTCCTGTGCAAACCCCCCTCCTATGTCTGGGTACTGCTGGGAGTCATATCCACACACCCCTCCTGTGTCTGGACACTTCTGGGAGTAATATCCTACCACCCATCCTATGTCAGGGCACTGCTGGGAGTCCTGTGCAAACCCCCCTCCTATGTCTGGGTGCTGCTGGGAGTCCTGTGCACACCCCCTCCTATGTCCGGGCACTACTGGGAGTCATATCCACACCCCCCTTCTATGTCTGTGCACTGCTGGGAGTAACATCCTTCCACCCAGCCTTTGTCTGGGCACTGCTGGGAGTCATGTGCACACCCCCTCCTATGTCTGGGCACTGCTGGGAGTCATATCTACACACCCCTCCTATGTCTGGGCACTGCTGGGAGTCCTGTGCACACCCCCCTCCCATGTCTGGGCACTGCTGGGAGTCCTGTGCACACCCCCCTCCCATGTCTGGGCACTGCTGGGACTCATATCCACACCCCCTTCCTATATCTGGGCACTGCTGAGAGTCATATCCAACCACCCATCCTATGTCTTGGCACTGCTGGGAGTCCTGTGCACACCCCCCTCCTATGTCTGCGCACTGCTGGGAGTCATATCCACACCCCCTCCTATGTCTGGGCACTGCTGGGAGTCATATTCACACCGTCCCTATGTCTGGGCACTGCTGGGAGTCCTGTGCACACACCCTTCCTATGTCTGGGCACTGCTGGGAATCATATCCACACCCCCCTCCTATGTCTGGGCACTGCTGGGAGTCCTCTGCACCCACCCCTCTTATGTCTGGCTGACATTTCACATGAGTTGTTTATATACTCACCAGGCTCCACGACTCATTCCATGTACTCCCACCGGTGGTAGCAGGGCCATGACCTTCTCCTTCCAGGGCTGGAACTGTACTGGTCTGCGGGTACCACCACTTCCAGTGATTTGGCTATTGGCGTAGTCCTCATCCATCTTGCGTTTGACCATCCTCTGCAGATCGTACCACCTTGCCTGGCAATCCTTCCTGGTGCGCCTGATGGGTGCAACAGCATTGACCCTATTGACGATCCTCTCCCACAGCTGGGTTTTGTTAGCTATGCTGGTCTGTCTGAGCAATGCGCCAAACAGCTGTGGCTCAACTCTGATGACTTCATCTGCAAGGATCTCCATCTCCTGAATTGTGAATGTTGGATTCTTCTGTGCTGACATGTTGTGGGGTGAATGTGATTGGGGGGTGAGGGTGTGTATGGATGGGGGGTTGTGGGTCAGAATGTGAAGGGGGTGTGTGGGTCTGAATATGATTGTGGGTATGTGTGAAGGTGGATGTGTGGAGTTGTTGGTGTGTTGTCAATCTCTGTAGGTAAATGTGTATGTTGCAAAGGAGGCTGGTTTGTGTCTGTGGGCCCTTTTTTTGGTCAATTTGTGGTTGTGGCTTAGTTTGAATTTTTTGGTGTTTGTGTTGTAAGGGGTGGGTCTGAGTTGGGCCCTCTGTTTGCCACTTTGGATTTGGGCAGGACATTGCTTTGCAATGGTTTGTACACAGGAGATATGTTTTGTGATGTTGTGTGACTGTTTTGCACACTCCTTGTGCTGTTTTAGGGGTATGCATGTGTTTTTTTGAGGGGGGTTAGTTTCGTACTTTATTGTGTAGCTCTCTCATACGCGACGTATTTACGGGGTATGCATGCACTTCGTTGAGGGGGGGTTCGTTTCGTACTTTGTGTAGCTCTCTCATACATGACGTATTTGCGGGGTATGCGTGCGCTTCGTTGAGGGGGGGTTCGCTTTTTATTTGATTGTGTGGCTAGATCATACGCGATGTTTTGCGTACAAATCGCAGGTCATACATGACGGCATTTTCCCGTACGATTCGCGGTCAAGGTCTTGGATCAGGATCGTACTTGGCAGGTCGTACGCAATGTTTACAAATCGTACGGTTCACTAGCCGAGTCCGTATCATACGGTTTTTCGCTAGTTTTTCGTACGGTTTGTAAACATTCAGACGTAATCTTTAGAAACGGATCGTACTACGCAATTCGGACGGCTTTGTACGAATTGCACGGAAACGGCTACAAATACGAACTTTAGGACGGATTTCTTTCCCAAATCTGAATCGACCCCGGAGTGTACAATATGTAACAGATAGCACCTTAGCATACTAAATTAAAAAATGATAGCCCTAGCCTATGTCCCTGTTACTGACGTAACAGAAAACTATAACCTACTAATAGAGAGTCCATACTACAAGGGAAATGAGGAGAAAGTAAGCCCACTATGTGATTACTTCGAGGACACATGGGTAGGGAGACTACACCGATCAGGTCACAGAAGATTACCAAAGTACCACATACCATGGTGGAACGTCTACCTTAGTACCCTAAACAAGGAAGCCAAAAGTAACAACGCTGTTGAAGGGTGGCATAACGCCTTCCAGGCAACAACAGTTAAAAAACTTACTAAAAAGTATCCAAAAGGAACAAAGTTACCAAGAACTAAGGATTCAACAATCCATTACACTAATTGGGCCAAAACTAACCAAACAAACAAATAAAATGTACGAGCTTTTACAAAGCCAAGTCTACCACTATCCTACAACTAGAGGCTTAGAATACCTATCCCTAATTGCAAAAAGCATCCTTTAAATGTAATCTAAACATGAATTAAAACACTTACATCTAACACACAACATAATAAATTTCATTTTTTCATATTTTATAAAACATTATGAATTTGTCAAATATAAACAATTTAAAAACTACTAAAAATATATTGACAAAATATTTTACAAAATATCATACATATCAAAATAGAAATAAATTACATTTCCCTCCCACATACAAATTAAAAATGTTCTTACAGTTGTCGTTGCTCCTAAGCTAATTGGATCCAAGTTCTATGTCCATCCAGGTGTCGAGTCTTCCTAAAGAACGTTATATAAACCCTAAAAAATACAAAAATGCAAATATGTCCAAAAACATTTACACTCTCGATAAATCCAATAGTCCAATAACATAAAAACCCCAAAAAGTGGAAAAGGTAAAAAACGCTACAAGAGAACGCGAAAATGTAAGTGTTTGTAAAATAAAAATTAGCTTACAAAACTAATACACAACTCTTAAAAAAATAAAACGCCAAAGTTCTCCGAAAAGAAATCCTCTTTAAATATATCCAATTGGCAAATCCCTTCAAAAACCCAAAAAGTAAAAAACGCTCCAGGAAAACGTGAAAAATTAAGAGTGTGTTAAATAAATATTAGTTAACAAAACTAAAACACACCTCTTAAAAAAAAAAACGTCAAAGTTCTCCAAAATCTGACGTCGTGAAACGAAAACCTGTAAAAAAAGGTAAAACATACCCACCCACCCAAACATACATAAACATAACCTCAAAACACTTTCAATTACATTTTAAAACAATACACATAAACCGATCTACATATACTAGACTCGAAACACCAGGCCTCAAAAACCGAACGTACTCAAAAATGAACATACCGTAAAATACACCTAAATCACACCAAAAACACAAGTACCAAAGTCTAAATACACTACATACCACCTAACTGCATTAAAAATCAATTAAAACTTAGGGCCCTATTAGGATGGCGGGTGGGGCATTGTGGTGGGTGGTGCACTCAGCACCGCCCACCACAATGCCAGGAAGGCATGTTGTGCACTTCCATGCACAACATGGAAGGTACTGCGCGGTGCCTGCCATGTTGTGCATGGAACTGCTGGGGGTTACCATAGGTACCCCCCATGTGCACCCCCCAGCCCCCAGAGTTCCTGGGGGCCTGCTACCACCCCCCCAGTCAATTTCCACATGCCTTTCCATGGCGGCATCTTTCCACACTAATGTTAATATGGCTGGCGGTGTCTAACAGACACCGCCACCATATTAAACGCTTAAACTCGTTGACCGGGTGGAAAAGCGGCGGACAGTTTTTCCGTCTGCCGCAGTCCCCCTGCCATTGTCATACGGCAGGGGGGGGAAATGGGTGGTGGGCGGGGTTGGATCACGGGCGGATCGCCACCGCCATGCGGGCAGTGGTGATCCGCCTGTGATCCTAATGGGCCTCTTAGTTTAAATAAGATAAATAACTCTTACCTGGCTCCAAGCAACACAGCTCCCAACCGCAATCTGATCCCCGGAGAAATGACCCAAAACGACAGTAAGCTGTTAGAAAAGTAGTCCCCCTAAACAAAAATGAAATATAATAAAACAAATAATAAACTTACCAAAAACTAAACCACTATATTTTCTAAAAATTCTAAAAATTTGTATAAATTAATACAAAATAGTGTAATACTTGTACAACATTGTAATTAATATTAAATATTATAAAACGTATATTTATTATTAAAAATACATTTTATCACTCAACATTGCCAAAAAGTAATGTAATATATTAAAAATATTACATAAATACATACCAGAACTAAAAAATATAGAAACTTAAAAAAAATTGCTTAATATTATTAATAATAATATTTTAATAATAAAAAAATAATGTTGTGTTTATATATAAGAAAAGTTCTATTATAGTAATGTTATGTTTTATTAAATTCAATTACAGAAAAAGGTAATATTCCTTTCACGACAAAAATGAAAATAGAAAGAATGTAATTATTAATATGATTAATAATACACATTAATATTACAAAATTAATACTGTATATATGTAAAAATGTTATGAAAAATATGAATGTTTTGTAAATTACAAAAATAGAATGCAATATTATGTTAACCTGTACTTGTATGTTACATTAAAAATGTAAGACATTTAAAAATGTACTGTTAATTATTGTACCCATATTATTTTGAATGAAACATTTATTTTTGTCAAAAATGGAAAAAATTTCAAATTTACATTACCAGTTATCTCCACAACTATTACTAAACATAACAATGTATAAACTATATACGAATGAAAATATATATTGGAAACATCATAATATGCATCACAAATGTAAGTTAAAAAAATGTTGTAAGCATGTTGAACATACATCTTCATAATTATATGATGTACTTAATAAAAAAATGTATTTTAACTAACTATATTGTAATAAAAATAAAACCTTTGTTCTTCAAATTTCAATGTCTGATTATTTCACAATATTTCTACTTTTATTAGCTATTCATAAAAACACAAACATTTTTCAAAAATACTATAACACTTCAATATATAAACATTTGAATAAATGTACTATTCCCTCTCCAGTCTGCAATAAATCAGGGAAGGTGCTGGATAATATATATAATTTACTATTCCAACTCCAGTCTGCATTAAATCACGGAAGGTGCTGGATAGTAAATATATATCATTTACTATTCCAACTGTAGTCTGCATTAAATCAGGGAAGGTGCTGGATAGTAAATATATATAATTCATTATTCCAACCCCAGTCTGCATTAAATCAGAAAATGTGCTGGATAGTAAATATATATAATGTACTATTCCAACTCCAGTCTGCATTAAATCAGGGAAGGTGCTGGATAGTAAATATATATAATTTACTATTCCAACTCCATTCTGCATTAAATCAGGGAAGGTTTTGGATAGTAAGTATATATAATGTATTATTCCAACTCCAAACAGCATTAAATCAGGGAAGGTGCTGGATAGTAAATATATATAATTTACTATTTCAACTCCAGTCTACATTAAATCAGAGAAGGTGCTGGATAGTAAATATATATTATTTACTATTCCAACTCCAGTCTGAATTAAATCAGGGAAGGTTTTGGATAGTGTATATATATATATATATATATATATATATATATATATATATATATATATATATATATATATCCTACTGGTGGTCGCCAGTAGGTATATATAGTTAGGATTTTTTTCCTATGGGATTTTAGAAAATTCTATGTCTAATAACTTTGGCGTTTGTGGACGGAATTGGCTGAAATTTTCTGGAAAATGGCACATTTTGTTTCTGAGCAGCCCCTGAAAATTTGGGGGGGGTTCGTCAAGGGGGGGCCGAGAAAAAAGGGGGGTCCCAAAACGTGTTTTTCCCATGTTAATTTCCAAAGGGCGGTTGGCCTCACTTTTAGCTCGAACGGCTGAATGGATTTGCACGAAAATTGGCAAAATTGTAGGGACTGTTAGCCCGATGTGCCTTTGCTAGGTCTCAATATATGTGCTCCAGTGGATTTTGAGAAATTAACGTTCAAAAAAAGATATATATCTGTAACAGCGCTCCGGTTCGCGTACTTTTTGCGTAACGGAGCTTTGCGAAGCGAAGCTGATTAGCTCTTCGGTGTCTGTCAACATTCTAAACAGTCCGGAGCGGCTGCCATCTTGTCTCTCGGTTGGATCGAGAGACAAAAGGAGGCCAAAACAAAGGGGGAAATTACCATAAGGGGCATAGTAGATCCTCGTTGGCCCCCTAGGTTTTATGTGGAGGTTTTAAAAGGGCCCAGCGTGGGGAGCGCCCGGTTCGCGAACCGGAAAGCGTTCTGGGCAGCGTACTATAAGGAAAAAAGAATGATAGACTTTTCAAATACTGTATGTTAATTGATTGTTGGTTTTGTTGATTCTTTTTTAATTTCTTTATTTTTTAAGCAATTTTTATTATTGTGATTGTGTTTCATAATTTAATAAACTTTCTAACATTTCAGTGTCAGAAATGTCATTATTTTCATTGAACATAGTTTGTAGTCTCTGAGGGTGTAAAATGTCCTAATTTTTAAGGAGGTCATCTACTGCTTGCACACATTGCAGTAGTTCTTGGTCCCAAGTTTCATTCATAAATTCAATATCATTTGGATCAATGATTTCTTGGCTGCTCTCTTGCAGTACAATTTGAAATTCAACTTTCTGTTCGCCTTCCATTTTGCCTGAAATTTGGATAAAAAAATATATATATTAGTAGAGATAGGGCACTGTTGGGATTAATTTTAGATAGGCAGTTTTTATCAGTGAATTTATCTTTTGGCAGTGTATAGTATCAGAGTGGAAGTAGGAATATAAAAAAGTGTATGTGATTTAACGTAAGTAAATTCATAATTATACAAGAGAAGCCTAACTCCATCCATAACTATAACAGAGAAGTCTATCTAAATCTATAACTACTACAGAGGGATAGTATATAACTATCAGAAAAAGTTTTCCATATTAATTTATAGTGCACAATATACTTCAGTTTTAAAAATAACAACTTACCTTTACAAACAAGTTGAAGTGTTTAGTGATAATTCAATTGAAATGTACAACAAGAAGTAGCGGTCAAAATGGCTGTGTTTCCTTCTCTTCCTTTATATATATATTCAGGTATATAACCAATCAAATGTCAGGTAATAAAAGTAGAAAATGAAAGTAACATTTTAATTGGTTGTAAATTCCAACACTTCAGATGTGTTTTGTGAAGTAATTTACCTCACGGTATTTAGAGAGGTCTACAGGCTTAATGGCTAAATGGAATTTCAATCAAATTTGCGAAAATGAAAGGGATTGTTATGTAGTATGTGCTAATCTATATTTGGTGAGAGTGTCTCCAGTCGTTTTTCTGTAAATTACTTTCCCACCTTTTTTATTGGACCGCTTCCCGGGAAGCGTCCCGGTTCGCGAACCAGCAGCGTTACGGGAGTCCACCATTTTGTGTTTCGGTCGAATCAAGATACAAGATGGAGGGCAAATAATGTTCAGAATGGATAGAAGGGGGCACGGTAGACGTATCTTGACCCCCCTAGGTTTTCTGAGGGTGGCTGAGGAGGCCCATATGTGCGGGAAAAAAACATTTTTTTAAGAAATTTTGCGCGGTTAGCTTCCGGTTCGCGTACCGGGTAGCGCTCCGGGGAGCGTAGTTTGTTGAAAATCAGAGAAAAAAGTTAGAGTAAAATAATAATTGTGAGTGATCAGATGTAGGGTAGCTCTGAGAAGAGCTTTTGGGTTTATGGTACATTTAGGTACTTATAAGTAGGTACCAATGCACAGTCTTAAATTCAAAATGAAAATTCTGTTGCCCTCATCTGAGAAGTGAACTCCATCTCCTCTGTAGATATCTTGCATGCAGTAACGTAAATTATTGTTGTACATGGAGCCCATTCCATGGTCTCTCATGTAAGCTGAAACAGATTTGTTTACATGCTTCCTCGACTTCTCAATTTGTGGACAAAATTGGTTGGACCACCTCCATTTCTGTCTTTGGCATATATTTGAATATACCAAGGCAGTTTGAGGAAAAAGTGCCATTAATTGCTGAAAGGTGTCCTTTAAAAGCATTTCCAGACCTACCCCAGTCAAAGTGCCCAAATCATTACCTCCACAGTGCACAATTAACAGGTCAGGTTTTGGCAAACGCATAAAGGTTTTCACCAATGGTATCAATTGGTGACATTTTAATCCTCTTTGGCCCAACCACTTAATTTCCACATCTTGTAAATTGAGGTTATGTAAATTTCTGTTCTCAGCATACCTTTGAGCCCAGTAGATGTAACTATGTCCAACAATCCAGACATAAAACATGGTGAGAGAAGGTTGTGCTGCAGTCAGATGAAGTGTGGTAATGAAAGGGCAGTTGAAACAGTAGGAGTTTGTAAAGAAAAAAAACTGTGGATTTCCAGTGCTAATGATTCATTAGCAGTGATTGGTGCATTTCCATTTCTGAAAACAGAAAGTTAGGGTGCATGGATGTGTTCTTTGAAAGATGTAATTTGAATGGTCAAGGAAAAAACATTTAATGAAAGATTGCACTGGATACGCAGGTGCACTGAGAGTTCAGAGTTCAATTGAAACATTGTTGTGTGAACTTGCAAACATGAGAGGTCTTTCAGGAGGTGGTTGCTAAGCAAAAAAGGCAGAGAGGACAGAGGGGGGAAGGGTTTTGATTTGAAAAAAGTGAGGGAAGAGTTATGATTGGCTAATATGAGAGATATGTGTAATGAATATCAGCATTTCTGTGCTTTCTATAGCTGCAGCCTCTGGAGTGCATCCTCTTTGTTCTGCTGAAGAAAATTTGGTGTATTTCTGAGACTGTTTTGAAACTCAAAAAGTATTTGCTAAGGTGAGAAAAGATTTATTTAATTTAGATAGAGAATAGTATGATTTGAGGAGAAAATGACGAAGAAAGCTGTGTATTTAAAATGTTGCTTTGTCTCAAGTGATATACAAATAGATTTTGTTTCTTTGAGAAATTGTAATTGCATATTCTGTGTAGAAATCTTGCATGCAGTAACGCAAGTTATTGTTGTACATGGAGCCCATTCCATGGTCTCTCATGTAAGCTGAAACAGATATGTTGTGTTTAAAAACGATTTTTGAAAACAATTACTTATTTGAAAGGAAAGACCAATCAAAAATGTTACTGCTAGAGCAAGAGATAATTCTGTGCATGATAGTAGAAGGAAACAACAGTTTAGGGACATTCGAAAACTAATGTTCCGCAACAGGATAATAGTTAATTTATTAAAAAATATTAGGAAAGGCCCACAGAAAGTGGCATTTTATAAGAAAAAGAAAAATGTAGAGAAAATTATTGATCATGCTTTCGAAATTAAGCGAAAGTTATTTATTTTGGTAATCAATAGAATTAGGACACTAAACAAGGTAATTTTTGATTTCAAATCAAATAGTAGATGGAAGAGAGTAGTTAATCGTAGTAATTTTTGTGAAGTTTTTTCCGGAGAATGGATGCATAGTTCAAGTTGTGAGGCATTTTTTAATGAGGAGAGTTATTTTCAGGATAATGATTTGGTGCTTGCAGTTGACACCAGTGGTCGAGCTTATGAAGTGAAGGATGGTTGTCCAGTTAAAAAAGAAAAACTTGTGACAACAGAGATAGAAGAGGTGTTAGGTAATGAGGTTTTAGAAAGACGTCCTAAAGGTCCTGTGTACATTTGGAAGTGTAGTTCTATTTGCAGTGTGCGACAGGATTCCATCAATTTGCTTTGTGATTTTGTACAGACATTTAATAAGAAAAGTTTGAAGCAGAAAATGAAGTTGTTGCAAGAATTAGATCCTTGCAGAGTGAGACAAGTGACAGGTTTGCGTGGTCATTCACTGGCTTGTCTTTCCAGGAGAGTATGCCAGAGTGTTTTTCATCATTTCAGGATGCTAGCAGTGCATCATATTAAAGTGAGGAAATTAGTCAGAATGTTGTATTATGCTAAGAGTCCAGCAATTATGCTTAAACAATTATGTGCTGCTCTTTTGCATGGTTCTGAAATAGATGTCAAGAATATTTGTGAAGAAATTGAGTTTTGTTACTTTGGAAGTAAAGATGAGAATGTTCAAATTGACCCAGAAGTAGAGTGTAATGTTGAAGATAATGTACAGGTTTCCAGTACAGATAATTTTCAGAAGGAAATTGCCACGTTTCAGATGAAATCAAGTGAGAGGCCTAATTTCACTTGTGTGTGTTGTCGACGCACTTATTACAAGAATCAGATTAAGTTAGTGGATTTCTATGCAAAAAGTGAAAGGGAAAATAATAGTGAATGGAAGGATTTTGCCACATACTTGATGGTAGAAAATTGTTTTGATTTGGGATTGGATCAACGTGTGTGTACTTATTTTGTAACAAATTAAACCAAAACCAGATGCCTGCTAGGGCGG
The DNA here is from genome assembly GCF_964263255.1 of Lissotriton vulgaris. Classification (NCBI taxonomy): domain Eukaryota; kingdom Metazoa; phylum Chordata; class Amphibia; order Caudata; family Salamandridae; genus Lissotriton; species Lissotriton vulgaris. The sequence goes on along the minus strand of NC_141695.1, from coordinate 1,295,629,573 downwards.
TTCATAATAATCTGGAATTGGTTGAGATTCCTTCTGAATTGAAGGATTTAAATACTTATGAATCTATTTTGATTCAAAGTATCCATCCCTTTCAGGCTATTGTAAGAATGGAGCCAAAGACAGGGAAGTTGCCTCCATCAGATTTACAGAGAGGATTAAAGGGAAGAGTTGTTTATTTGCCTCTAGATTTGAACAAAAACATTAACACAATTGGAGTAGAAAAAGTGGAAGAGGAACCTCTTGTTATCTTAGTTAATGGGGTTCCGACAAAGAATAAGAAAATATGGCAAGATTTAGTGGATGTTAGGAAAGTCAAAAAGGCAACATTGTATTTGAAAAAAAATAATAAGTACTATAAGAATGTATATGTTGCAGAAGAGGAAGTAAGTGATGAAGAGGATAGCGATTTGTGTGCTGGCCAAATTGAGAAAGTAGAGGCCTCTAAAAGTGAAGAAATATATGAACATTATAGTGTTCATCCTTTGCATTCCAAGGAAGTCATGGGGAATGCTATTGAGTTGTTTCAAATGAAACAAGCCAAAGGGAGTCACATTAGTGTTTGGGAGGAAAGTTTGGAAGCTCGGTGTTTCCCACAGCTATTTCCAACAGGTCAAGGAGGAAGATATGATGAGCGACCTCATCAAATTCCTGCTTCTGAATACCGGACTTTACGATTGTATGCAGAAGATCCTAGGTTTCGTCAATGCATTCCCTATTTGTTTCATCTCCTGTTTGAAAGCGATCTGTCTGGACTGTCATATGCAGTGAACCACATCTTGAAAAGTGGTATACAGATGCGAAACATCTCGGCAAGTGACTTTATGCATAAAGTCAATGTCCAAGACAGTATTTTGGATTCTCACCTAATTAATCTCATGGCATGTCAGCGTGGTACTAATGAGTACTGGTACCGTCGTCATGGTGATTTAAAATGTATGCTGAGGAACTTAGGAACTCCGACATGGTTCCTCACTCTGAGCTGTGCCGAGTATGGCTGGGAAGACTTACTTGAATTTCTACGAGAGGCAAATGGAAACATTGAAAACATTGAATTCAAGACACCCGGAGAACTGTGTTCTTTGGATCCAGTGAATGTATGCAGGTACTTCAATCATAGATTTGAAGCTATAATGTCTTTCCTCATGAATAAGAAGAATCCACCTCTTGGAGAGGTGTTGGATTTCTTCTGGAGAAAGGAGTACCAAGCAAGAGGTGCTCCTCATATACATATGCTGCTGTGGATCAAGGATGCACCTAAATTTGGAACAGATCCGGATGACTTAGTGATGAATTTCATAGAACAGTATTCTACGTGTGCTGTTCCAAACGCAACGGAGAAGAAAAGCCTAAGAGAACAAGTTCTACGTTTCCAAAGCCATCGTTGTGGAAAGTACTGTCGTCGTAAATTCAGAAACAAGGACAAGTTCTACACCAAATGTCGTTTCAACTTTCCACGACCGGTGATTTCTAAAGCAAGAGTGAACAGTTTGATGTCTTCTCTGCGACATAATGTGACGAGGAAATCAACCAAAAATACATACAATTTGAAAAGGAACGAAGAGTCCAAGTACATCAACGACTACAACCCAGTGATTTTGTCCATGTGGAATGCTAACATGGATATACAGTTTGTGGCTGACAACTGTATGGCTGTTGCTCGGTATGTGACATCTTACATCACCAAAAAAGAAAAGACAGAATTGAAGGATATGTGGGAGGACACTTCCCATGAAAAGAGCCTCAGTAAGAAGTTGTACAGTTTCAGTCGGAAGATGTTGTCGCATCGAGAAATTGGAGCTTACGAATGTTCTGACCGGTTGTCTTCAGCAAGTCTTTATTCTAAATCCAGGAGTATTGTTTGGGCGAGTCTTGGTCTTGCTGCAACGCGTAATCGAGTTCTGAAACCTGTGCGGGAAATTGAGTATTTGGCGGAAAAGGAGCCAAACAGTACAGACATTTTGAAGACCAACATGTTGGATACATATTATCCAAATCGAAGCAGTCACCTCGAGAATGTTTGTTTGTATGAGGTTCTACAAAATTACATATTCAAGAGGAACATCAAAGAAGATATTGAGAAAGGAGTGTATGCTGTAATTGGAAGTGAGGGATGTCTGGTGAAGCAAAGAAAATGCCACTTGGTAAATCATCGAAAATTGAGTGGCGAATCTCCAGAAAAAAAGGAGTTTTTCTATTTAGCACTTTTGCAACTTTTCAAGCCTTGGCGTGCAGAAGAGGAACTGCTTGGAGATTTCCTCTGTTACGAAGACTCTTTCAATGCCGCCAAGGAGACCATAGAATGTCCTGGTTTTTCCCAAATATCAAGAAATGTTGACTTTGGAAATTGAGCAGGAAGCAACGATTGCAGCCGAGATTGCCAGAGACAGTTCTCAGGACAGTCAGAGTTCTGTTTCATTGAGTCAGGATCCACTAGGAGGACCTATTATCGAAAATGAAGCTGCCACTGCTATGAATAAAGTGGAAAGAGCCATGGCACATGCTCAGGAGGATGCGGTTAACTTAGAAGACTTGGAAAAACAACTCAACGTTGAGCAGAGGAAAATATATGACGAAGTTACCAAGCAAATTGATCATGGATTAAGTCATGAGAAGAAAGAGTGCTCATGTACGTCGTTGAAGCCTGTCCGACTGTACGTGAGTGGAGAAGCGGGAACTGGAGAAAGTTTCCTTATTAAAGCAATTTCTTGTTATTTGCAGGAAAGGACTGAGTCATCGCTGTCTTGTGGTGTTACCGCTCCTACTGGACTGGCAGCACATAACATTAAAGGTATTACTTTGCATCGTCTACTGATGCTGCCAGTGGAGCATGACAACAAATTACAATACCACAAGTTATCTGGGGATGCTTGTTGCGAAGTTTCAAGAGTCTTGAGGAAAATGAAACTTCTTATCATTGACGAAGTAAGCGTGGTTTCCAATGTCATGCTTGCCTTTGTGCATTTGAGAATGCAAGAAGTTCTTAAAACTGAGTATGATGTGTTATTTGGTGGCAAACACATCATTGTTTTCGGAGATCTTCTGCAGCTGACACCAGTAAAAGGACAACCTGTGTTCAAAATACTCACGCATGAAGATACCAGGAAGTGCCTAGGGAGCATTGGCAACGTCAATATATGGTTAAACTTCAATTATGCTGAACTGCATGAAAATATGCGTCAGGCAAAGGATGAAGATTACAAGAATATTCTACAAGATATTAGAATTGGAAAAGTGACCGAGCATGGGAAAGAAGCTTTACATGCACGATTACTGTCAAATTTATATCCAGAACAAGACGTTGTGCCTGAGAATATTTTTCAGAAAATTACTGAGAAGAAATCCGGAATATGTTTGATGCCAACTCTTGCAGAATGTGCCATCTTCAACAACAAAATGTTGAATTTAGAAAAGCAAGAGATTGTGAAACTGGAAGCTATTGACAGAATAGAGCATATGGGATCAACAATTATTTTGTCTGAGAATTTGAAATCAAAATTGGATTCATTAGAGAAGACTATATCTAAAACAGCGGGTTTTGAAAAGACTTTGAATGTGTGTTTAAATTGCCGAATCATTTTGAGAAGGAATTTACATGTTGAAAGAGGTCTGGTAAATGGATCAATGGGTAATGTTGTTGATTTTGAGAAATACAGAAGTAGAGATGGAATTGAATTTTTAAAAATTAAATTTGATGGCATTGAGGAAGTACAGCTAATTGGTCGTTGTTCTGCTAGGTTTTTGCTTGTTAAAGACTTATATGTTCGCCGTAAACAGTTTCCTGTTTGCTTGGCATATGCGGTGACAATCCATAAATCGCAAGGTTTAAGTGTAGATAGTGCATTGGTGAATATTGGCAGTTCTGTGTTCAAGGAAGGTATGGCATATGTGGCTTTGTCACGAGTTAGATCTTTATCGGGATTGTACTTGATTGACTGTGATGTCACAAACATTTGTGCAGATCTAGATTGTGTTAAGGAATACAATAGGTTAAGAAGAGAGTATGCGCCACATTTGCCTCAATATCCTTTGTTTGAGAAACGTGTGGTAGGCCGGAAACGAAGAAATATCAGTAATAGTAGGGAGGTTGTAGCAAAAAGCCCAAAAGTCGATGAACCGAAAATTGTAAGCAGAAAGACAATGGATTCTGTTGAAGATGTTGTCGGTTTTCAATTTGAAAACAGTTCTGGTGTCAACTGCTATGTTAATGTAGTTGTTAATGTTGTCTTTTCACTAGATACTTTAAAAGAACAGATTGTGATCAATTCTGAACAAAGTTTATGCTGTTTGTTGAATTCTGTGTTAGAGAAATGTAGCACTGATAGAACAAAAGTAGAAAGTGTGTCTGAAGTTCGTTATCTGTTAGACGAATGTTCAGGTCAAACAGACTTCTCTGAAAATATTCAGCAGGATTGTCAGGAGTTTTTAATGTATATGCTTGATGTATTGCAAGATGAGGGTGTAGATGTAGATCACCTCTTTGGGCTTTCTTATCAATGGCAGCATGACTGCGAGAACTGTAGGGTATCAAGTACTACTAGTGTAGACTCAGAAAGATTTATATATTTAACTTTGCCAGACAGTAAATCAGTGTCCTTTAATAAGCTAGTAAAAGCAGCTGATCACAACATGGAGTGTAGCCAATGTAAATCTGAAATGATGTCAACATTATTTATACGAAGATATGGGCAGTATGTCATTTTAATGATCCAACGATGTAGGCCTGATGGATCAAAATTGACAACTTTAATAAAAAATGTTGTTGCTTCGCAGTTGTCAATATCAGGAAGGACTTTTTTAACTGCAGCAATTATCTATCATGACGGTCCTTCAACAACATCAGGACATTACACAGCTTATTTAAAGTCTAGAAACGGCTGGTCATTCTGCAACGATTCTGTTGTAACTTTAAAAAAAAAATTGCCGTATGACCTTAAAAATTCTTACCTGGTGTTTTTAAAACCAAAATTTTAAGGAAAGAATCTCGGGATTTGCTCTAAGGAATTGCAAGAGGTTCATGGAGTAGAGGGAATGTAAGTCTGCAATGCTGTCTAGATTATTGGTCAAAACTTTTAATTATAATGTCATTTTAAAAATCCAACTATATAAACCTGATGCAAGTAAGTCTGCTTCATAGTAAGCAGTATCAGTGTCATAGGAAAAGTAGAACATGAGTGAGCAAGAAGGGTAAGATATTAGTAGTCCAGGATTGTGAAAGTAATCTTAAATGTTTTCTTTCTGAAAGTTGCGAAAATAGAAAATGACGGGATTTGCTTACAAGATTTCCAACAGTTGTAAATCGCTCTAACATGATTAGGCCATGTGGAAACATGTGGTAGAATGTGAGAAGTCTTTTATCGTATGTAACATATTTTTCAAAACGATGGAGGTTTTCTATCAGAAAATGGCGGGCTGAAAATATTAATAGCACAACAGAGTGTAAGCTGTTCATAGGACATCCTTCGACGTTATGGAAAGTAAGTTAATTTTAAGGAGTTTTGAATTCAGATTTCTTATGTTGTATGGGTTTTTTAAACACAATCATTTTGATTGTGTTTTTTTTTCCCCGCTGTTACATGATGAATACCTTCAAGTCACTAATTTTAGTGAAATTTGATACATTCTGAGAACCGCAAAAATAAACCATTTAACATGTATAATTAATTCTCTACTTTTTGTACTTATGATATACATTTAGAAATGTGAGGTAGACATGGAGAAACTGAGGCTTCTGTAAATGTCAAAGTTAAGGCATACACTGCTGCACTTCTGGGTACTGTTTCATATGCTGGACTACATCTGCACTATGAGATACCTAAGCAAAGGCAACACAGGTGATGTGATTGTGAAATGAGCAAAAGAAACTCCACGTTTTTCAATTACATTACCTGTGTTTCCTAAGTTTACGAATGACATTGTGCAGATGAAGTTTAGGTCTGTCTACGGACACAGAAGAGGTCTGGCCGTTGTTCAAGAGTGAAGTGGACATGTTTTACTTCATTGGTAGGCCTTCACATGTATTATCTCCTCTGTATTCTTCAACAAGCATAAATTGGATATGCAACCCTGAGTAGGCCTCACCTTAAACAAACCTTTGGAGAGGCCACACCTTATCGTCATCCTGAATCAATCATTTAATCTATCACATTTAACTTCTATTAGTTCTACTGCTTCATTTCTTTAATCCTTACTTTCCTGCCTTTGCTACTTCCCTCATTCCTTTCTCTATTACTTAATTATTCTACTCCTTCCACTATTTTTCTCAGTCCCTCTCTTCTCATACTTCTTCACTCTTGTTCACTCACTCTGTCTCTATTAATGTCACTGTTTCTGACTGATCACAATTTTTTTTTTTTTTAAAAGAACAGTAAGTATAAGGGAAGGAAACAGACAGTTATGTTAAAAGAAAGACAGCTATAGGGAGGAAACAAAAGATACTGTTACCCGCAATCCCCTGCTGATGATGTCATTGACCATGTCATGAATGATGTAATATGTGACATCATCAGCAGTGGATTGCGGGTAACAGTATCTTTTATTTTCTCCCTATAGCTGTCTTTCTTTTAACATAACTGTCTGTTTCCTTCCCTTATACTTACTGTTCTTTTTAAAAAAAAAAAAATGTTTGATTCGCTCCCGGTTCGCGTACCGGAAAGCGAACCGGGAAGCGAACTAAAAGAAATAGAGGTTGGCAGAGTTCCAAATATTCTACCAATTTTTTTATAACGGGGAGGTAGTTCTGAAAAGAACTTTTTTTTTTGTTTTTGTTGTTTTATATTTTTTTTATTATTTTTCTGAACATTTTTTTATTTTTTTTGTATTTTCTGAACATTTTCATATTTTTTTGGTTTTTTGGGGGGAGGGGGGAAACGAAAACGATTCATTGTAAAGGGCTCAACAGGAGCAACAAAAAAAAAAGAATTTATTCTTTGGGGCGTTTCGGGCAAACATGATTATCAATAGCTCTGTTAATTAGAGTGATGCTACTTTCTCTGTAGCAAATGAACTGATTGCAACGCACGCACACTTGTTTCACTTCCCCAAACTTCATTTGTATATTTGGGACCATCTCCCTCGCCTCTGGTCCCGTCACTTCCTGTACAACTGATCTTCTGGCCATCGAAGGGGGATTATCTTGCTCGTCACGTAACTGCGCAGCACTGTAGTTGTTAGGATGCCACCTACTCATGTGCCGATGCATTGTGTAGTTGCCGTAACTGTAATTTTTATCGGTCCCTCTGGACAGTCTATCATTACATATACGGCAAAATACGTAGCGTGCATTTACTTTCTTTTGGCCCTGGGGAAATTAAAAAAATTGCCAAATAAAGTTCTCCTTCCGATGATACCTCCTGGGCTCCTCTGGCAAAAAAAGCGTCTCTTCCTGCTCTTCCTCCTCTTCCTGTTCTTCCTCTTCTTGTTGAATAATAACTTCAGCAGGTGGTCCTCTCTTCCTTGGATGTGGTGGAGGTGGTGGGGAAGAACCAGCTGAAGCTACTAATGAAGCCATTGCTCACTGTTAACAAAGGGTCTTTCTCTCACCAAGATGAAAGTCAGAGTGAGGAAAGAAGGAGGGGTTTTCATCATTTGGGAAAAGCAATAGTTCTAAACCAATGAAAAGTGTTAATTTTAGATCACATGACCTAGTCTTACATCATTAGGAAACCAAAAGTGAAATGAACCAATGAAAAGTGTTATTACCGAGTCACATGACGTGCTGTGTTTACGTTACGCGCTTTGCGCCGCGTTCCGGTTCGCTTCTGGGTACGCTAACTTGGCGCGTCACATGACGTATTACGCAACAACGCGACGCGTCACGATGTTGTTTTCTAACGCAACAGTTACGCAAACGGAACGTTTACCGGTTCGCGGACCGGGTCGCGGCTCCAAATTGAGCTAACAGGAAGCTAACCGGTTCGCGGACCGGGAGCGAAACAATAAAAAAATAAAAAATAAAAATAGTATTAAAAACATGTAAAATATATTTTAAGATTTAAAGAAGAATACATTTTACAGCTACAGATATTAGCTTTTAAAAAACCAATGAAATTCACTGAAAAAACCATAGGTTATAGACCATATATAGTTAGGAATTAGCATTTACAAAACCTTGAAAATTCACTGAAAAAACCATGGGTTATAGACGATATATAGTTAGGGATTAGCATTTACAAAACCTTATTTTACTCACACAAAACCATTGAAATTTCATATATAGTTAGTTGCACTAACTATATATCGCGCACCCGCAATCCACTGCTGATCATGTCACATATTACATCATTCATGACATGGTCAGTGACATCACTGATGACATCACTGATGACATCTCAAATGACATCACTGATGACATCACTGATGACATTTCATTTGACATTACTGATCACATCACTGATGACATCATTCATGTGATAATACGGTGAACCTCTTCAGACTCTAATATAATCTTACATACACTCAGAGTAAATAGACACTCACAGACTGTCACTCATCCATGGAGTTACTCACACACCTAGTCAGTCATGCAAAGAATCAATCACACTTCCATTTCCTCAACTATACAGTTATACACACCTTACTAATTCAAACATATACTAACACATATTTACTCTCGTATACAATCCCTGATACAAGTTCACAATGATCCATACAGCCACTCACAAATTCACTGGCTCTTATGCACAGTTATTTATATATGTCAACTCTCACATGTACTGTGGTTTACATATGTACTTACTTTGACATTTAGCACTGAGATATCCATTCACTCACCAATACACTCATGCACACAGTCAACCGCCCATACAGCTGTTTCCACATGTAATTTTGAACCCATACATCTAGTGAATCAACTGCTCACACATCTATGCACAGAGTCATACACCTCCCAGCCACCCACACACACACTCAGTCTCGCATACAAATACTTGGGCATCCAATCAATAACCCATATACTTAATCATAAAGCTACTGATCAACACATGCAGCAGTTTACAGAACAACAGATATAATGATGCACAAATTAAGACAGTTTAGTCACTAACCCATGCACTCAGTGAGACACATTTAATCACTCACTCATACAGTCAGTCATGCACCAACTAAATCCTTCATCCAGATACTTATACATCCACTCATTCTTCAATATGTAAGACATATTTTAACTTTACAGAAACATACAGTCACTGGATGTTGTCATCAGTGATGTCATCAGTGATGTCATTTGAGATGTCATCAGTGATGTCATCAGTGATGTCACTGACCATGTCATGAATGATGTAATATGGGACATGATCAGCAGTGGATTGCGGGTGCGCGATATATAGTTAGTGCAACTAACTATATATGAAATTTCAATGGTTTTGTGTGAGTAAAATAAGGTTTTGTAAATGCTAATCCCTAACTATATATGGTCTATAACCCATGGTTTTTTCAGTGAATATATATATATATATATATATATATATATATATATATATATATATATATATATATATATATATATATATATGTTACTATCCCGACTCCAGTCATTATCAAACTATACCAGGTAGTGGATAGTAATAAAACATATTTATGTATTATTTTTTAAATATTTGTAAAAAATGTATCTAACAATTTACACTTAATTGTAATAGAATAATCTACTCTCAAAAACTTGACATTTTAAAATGTACACTTAATTTATTATTTTTTAAATATTTAACCTGTAAATTTCAAATTTTCCTTCTATAACTATTGTCTCAAAATATATATAAATTATATTTTAAATTAAGCCACAAGTAATTTATTTTAGTTTTTTACTTTTCATTACATCTCTCAAAATGTAATTATTAATAAATGTCAACAATTTCTAAAACATTGTAACACAGCTTACCTCCATACATTTACTAACCAAAACTCCACTACAAAATAGTATATAACAATATTAATACCATAAATGTACTTAAAATATTACTCAATAAAGATACAAAATAACTTAATATCAAATTTTAAAGCAAATGTCCAATTTTTCATTAATTTTAAATTTAAAGATTTTAAACAATGTATTTTCAAATTTAAATATTTGTATATGATATCAATAATTCATAAATATTTATTACATATTATTTATTTCAACATTTTTAAAACACTTCTCACCCTTATCCCCTAATAACACAAAATATCACTCCTAAAATTTATATTTCAATTTATTTTTTCAAAAATATAATAAATTAATCTCATAAAAATAACTTTACTCTCAACAAAAGATATTTTGTACAAACATATTATTTTTTTCAACATATTTAAAACACTCCCCACCCTTATCCCCTAATAACCAACATCCCGCTCCTAAAATGTATATTACAAATACATTTAAAAAAATATTATACATTATCTCATAAAAATAAATTTACTCAACAATTCTTTTTTGCATAAACATATAATTTATTTCTACATAACACGCTTATCACCTAAAAACCCAACATCCCGTCCCAAAAATGTATATTACAAAAAATGTTTTTATAAAAATAATAAATTATTTATATATCATAAAAATAAATTTACTCTCAACAAAAAATATTTTGCATAAACATATTCATATCAACATTTTTGAAACACTCCTCACCCTCATCCCCTAATAACCCAACATCCCGCTCTTAAAATTTATATTATATAAATTATTTTCTATAAAATTCAAAAATTATTAAAATCCCATAAAAATAAATTTACTCTCCACAAAAAATATTTTGCATACATATAATATTTATATCAACATTTTTAAAACACTCCCCTCCCTTATCCCCTAATACTTCAACATCCCGCTCCTAAAATTTATATTCCAATTTCTTTTAATAAATTATATACAATTATTATTTACACTATTTGTACATTATTACTTTCATTACATTTAGATATTTTAAATATTCTATATGTTTTACACTCTATATTTTCATTTTTGATATTACATACCTTTACAAAATATCTATATTTTGTCACAACGATATTTTGTACTCGATATTTCAACATTCGATATATATATATATTTTAGAAACTATATTTTGACATTCTAAATACTTACATTTAATATTCTGGGACATTCGATATTTCAAATTCTATATTATGTCATATTGATATTTTGACTTCGATATTAAGGCCGTTCACCCTGCCTCACAGGGCTGCTTAAATCAATGTGTGTTAATAGCGCTAGCACAGAATATTTCCTTACAACACTGCATTAATCAATGTGTGTAAATAGCGCTGCCATTGAATCTGTCTCACAGTGCTGCATAAAGTGCCTTTTCATGCCAATTAATTGTCAGCCCTGGTGCATTATTTAATCCTTTGCTGCTTCCTTATTCCAGCGACCCCCCCTGCCACCCAAGCTTGGTTCTACAGTGACCAGCAATTCATGAGATGAAAGATTTCTCACATATTAAGAAACAGGAATATAGGGCAGCTATCGGAACACACAAGGCTGAAATAAAACCAGCCCAGGCCACTCACTATGAGGAAAGGATCACAACAGCGGCCAATTCCTCCAGAGAGACTTTTCTTATTGACAAAAAGCTTCTCAAAGTCCCTGACCCTCCAACGGCACCAGATCCTTCGGGATACTGCTGTAACGAACTCTGGGAATACTTTGCCACCAAAGGTCATAACATTCTCAAGCATCTCCCACAAAGAGATAATGACACACATGAGCAGATTGCCTCGGGCCAGCATGGAAATGAACACCATCTGGAGAGCATTATTCCGATGACTCAGGAGTCATTTCTAGCCACTTTAACTTCTATTAAATTGGGGTCACTATCGGACCCTGCACCACCCAATATTTTGAAACTGGTAGCACCTACAGTTGCCCCCATTATGACCAGCTTGATCAATGCCTTGCTCTCTTTAGGCATAGTCGCCCCTAAATGGAAAAGGGCAATGGTAAAAGCTTTTGTAAAAAAAACTAATTTGGACCCTGCAGATCTGGGCAATTACTGTCCTATTTCGCTCCTTCCAGTAATTAGCGAAATCGCAGAGAAACATGTCAACCATACACTCCACGTTTCTAGAGTCCACCCCTCACAAATTGGCTTCCTCCCTCACCAAGGCACTGAGACAGCCTTACTAGCGGTGGTGGAGGAAGCAAGAAAAATCCTCAACTCTGGAGGTACGACGGCCATAATACTCCTAGATTTAAGCACGGCCTTCGATACGGTGAACCACCGTACCCTGGCTCATCGTTTTAGGAGCATAGGAGTGTCTGGCAAGGCTTTATCGTGGCTCCACTCCTTTCTGCGCATATATCCACACCCATGTCAATATGGCTGGCGGTGTCTAACTGACACCTCCACCATATTAAACCCTTTTCCGCCCGCTCAACTCGTTGACCAGACGGAAAAGCAGTGGACGTTCTTTCCGTCCGCTGTGGTCCCCAACGGCGGGGGGAAAATGGGTGGTGGGTGGGGTCAGATCTCTGGCAGATCGCCCTGCCCGTGATCCTAATGGGCCCCTATAAGTCTCCACTGGCAGATAATATTCCCCCTTTGGGATTCATATAGTTACATATGCCGATGACACACAGTTGGTTGTTTCATTGACCCAGGCCAACCCTAAGACCTATGATCTCCACGTGTGTCTTGATGAAGTTACTAAGTGGATGAGTCTGTCCCACTTAAAACTCAATGGTGATAAAATGGAGCTCTTGCTGCTTGCCAACCAGTTAAATTTTAAATCTAATACCATGTGGCCAGCCTGTATGGGCCCGGTACCTACCCCACAAACTGAGATAAAAAGCCTGGGCGTTTATTTGGATCAAGATATTACTGTCAACGTCCAAGCCAGGAAGACCACTGCTTCATGTTATGGCATGTTAAGAATGATCCGCAAAGTGCTGCCCCTCCTACCGGACCTAGTAAAAAAAAGCACTGGTCCAGGTGCTTGTCCTCGCTAGGATAGATTATGGTAACGCCCTCTACCTGGGCACCCCAAATGCAGTCACTGCAAAATTGCTGATTGTACAAAATTCCGCTGTAAGACTGCTCATGGGAACCCATAATCGTTGCTCAGCAAAGCCAGCACTACACTCCCTCCATTAGTTACCGGTGCAGGAGAGAATCAATTTTAAAGCCCTTTGCGTTGCCCATAAGTCTTTAGGAAGGAATGGACCTCCTATCATTAAAGCCATGAATTGCCCTTACAAGGCCAACAGAAGTCTCCGCTCAGAGAAGCTGCATATAGCAGTGGTACCTAGGATTAAGAAGGCCAGAAGTGGCAGCTGACGTTTTCATATAATGCCTCAAAACTATGGAATAGCCTGCCGCTGCATCTGCATAGAGAATTCAATCATCTATCATTCCGGAGACAACCAAAGACCTGGCTTTTTCCGTAGATGTCCTCTCCAACTCTAGTAACCACTACAGCACTGGGATGCTCCCAGGTAGCCATGCGCTATATAAAAATCTTTCCATTCCATCACAGCTGGATCAGGCTTTCATTGGTCTGAGATTAGTAAATCAACACCTGTTACAGTGCTTAGAGACAGCAGACGTGCGGTATGAAGTGCTACATGAAAACAAGTTCTTCTTAAATTAGGTTCGAGTGAGGAGATCAGAAATCATTCAGGAGGGAAGTACATGTGCTTATTGCCTGCTCTGGACCTCTCCCAGATGTTTCGCTGGGGAAACAGCCTCAATAAAGCAGGCAGAGCTACACCTGCAGTTTCCCTGCAAGCCAAACCATGCTTGCCTTAACCATGCATATGTCTTAACAACGAATATGCATGGGTAAGGCAATGCATGGTCTACATGCAGAGCGAATGGGAAGGCACAGGAAGACAGAAAGAGGAATGATCGGGAGAGGATGCGGTGAGGTAAGTGGGGCTGGGGCAATGTCTTGGGGCATAGTTTTTTGAAGTGGGGGTAGTTTGTAGGGCTCAGGGGAGTCAGGGCTGTATTTAGGGCTGGGGGCTGGTTTTGAGGCTCAGGGGGGCTATGTTTCAGCGGTAGGGGTCAGTTTTTAAGGCTCAGGGCGGAGGCTGGGGTTGAGGTAGTTTTTAGGGCGCAGCTGCAGTTTTTAAGGCTCGGCGCTGGGAAGGGATAGTTTTAGGCCTCAGTGTGGGGGAGCTGTGTCAGGGTCCTTTCTGGGCTTGCACAGTTAGTTCTCCATCCCCGGAGTAAATACCCACACAAGCACATGTAAACGCACACAAAACACACAGGTACAGGCACCCCGATGACACCCAATCGTGCACGAGCACTGCTATATCTCACTACAACATGTGTCTGTATAAACATGTACCTCCTAAAAAGTAATAACACACACATTTGAACACAAGCTCACATGACACATCCGCAACCTCACAAACCATACCGGATGAATGACGTGTCCTCCAGTGGCAAGACACAGAATAAAGAGTGTGGAATCCCTCACTGTCCGCAGTTTCCTACAGCCAGGTGTCAAACAGGATCACAAGGCACTAATAACAGCTTGCACACACAGTCATTTCCCTCAACATTTCACACAACATGTGCAGTAAATAGAGTCCTGTTGGCATATGTTAGGTAAGACGGAAAAACACTGTGCACAGGGGGCTGAACGCTTTGCCAGCTCGTCACTGTCTCTTTATTTTTCTCACCCGGATGTCGCTCCCTAATATGCTTTGTTCTGCCGGTCCCGCCCTGATGCCGCTCCCTAATATGCTTTGTTCTGCAGGGTCCCACCAAGCTGATAACTGCCCCCCATTGTGTTGAATCCAGGAGCCCAGCTATCAATAGTGCGGCAGGTGTAGTGACAACAGGGCCATACGTTGGGAGGGGCCCACTGCACTCCAGTTCTGTCTCTTTTACCACCATGCCAATAAAAGAGGGGGTCAGGGGTATTTTACTTGCCTGCATTTGAGCCCTTGCTTCCCCAGTGGGTGAATCTGTACCATGTCGCTTAGAGCTTCCTGTGTTTTATGCCTCCAGACAACATCTAGCTATTGCTTTACCTTGACACTGCTGATGTTTAAGGCTACATGTGCACTATATTTGTCCATGACCAATAATGTAATGCTGGCCTAGCGACAGCAAATTCAAGGAACAAGAAAACTCACATAGTTTTACTTTTTGGGTTACTTGAAGTGCTACTGAAAGGAGTCCCGTCAGTCGAATGTTAACAAACCCTGCACAGGCAGACCGGTCTAAAACTGGAGCAAACCAATATTTGCATGTATACTCTAGTTTTGAAGGTTTCTATTTGGCAGAGAAGATAAGTGTCATGTTTGAAGTATGATGTAAAGCTGTTCCACAATCTCATATATTAAGCTTATTATGTGACATTCAGTGCTCGGTCAAAGCCCTGCCGCCAGACAACAAACAGCTCACAGAGCAGAGGCAGGCTGCAAGTAAGTATGGAAAAGAAACGCTGGCAAAGCCACATGGTCCCCCCTACATGAGGTATCGAATATGTAAACGTTCCAGCCTTGTTAAACAGCAGTGCAGCTGCTGTACAACATGGCTCAAACTTTGAGAAAGCCAATACCTCCCGTAGGCGAGACCTTTTGGCTTCTTGTCCAGCGTTCATTAAAGTGACCCTGAGTCACATACCGCTCGCCTCTGTGTTTCTCATATTTCTATGTGTGTTTCATTAGCTTCGTTGTCATTTCGCATCTTAAAAAAGACTAATCTGTGACTTTCAGTGTATTTCAAATAGGTGCACTCAACCAATCCCTTACCTCTAAGATTTGTTTCCCCCTGTTACTTTCTTTTTGACGTTCAATGTTTGATGTTTTACCCCAAGTATGTTCTTATTCAAGGCACAACACTGTCACAGTAACATCACTTAAGGGACCAAACACGGCTAAAAGACATTCGCATTGCCGAGACCTAGAGGCTTTGCGAATGCTTGTTTTATTATGGTTTTGAAACGTTTGCCAGCCAGACCCTATGATGATGTGAAAAACACCCACACAGTACAAGAATTCAAAAGGAGTATAGTTGCTGGGACATGCATTGCTTACCTGCGCCCAGAGAATGCCCCGGTTACTTACTGGTAATCTTCATTACTCCGAGTCCATGTCTTCCTCGCCACAGTAATCACATATGAGCCTCCGGCTCCACACAGAACTCCAAGTACAAAAAACAGCGTTCTAGTCTCCCTCTCCCTCCTCCAAGATGGCCCCCAGTGGCTCCAGCCAATCCCATAAAGGGACACAGAAGCACCAACACGACCTGAAGAACCAAGCCGCAGACATGAAGCCACCACCAGGGCCGGGAGGGAAGGGAAACTATACTGTGGCGAGGAAGACATGGACTCGGAGTAATGAAGATTACCGGTAAGTAACCGGGGCATTACCTCCTCGTCATGTCTTCCTCGCCACAGTAATCACATATGAGCCGATACCAAAGCAATCAGCTTCATGTAAGGAAATAGACCACATCAGCAGTGCAGTGAAAACAAATTTTTAATATGCAGAGGTATAGCAACAAAAAGGAAAACCTCTCAAGGAACCCCCGCTGACAAAACAGAAGAGGCAAAAGAAACAGAACCCCCACCCCCAACCTGGAGGTGGTAATGGGACATGAAGGTATGCGGGGAAGACCACGTAGCAGCCCTGCAAACATCCTCCATGGACACCCCTTTGAAAGAAGCCCAGGATACAGCAACAGACCTGGTGGAACGACCCTGAACAGGAAGGGAGGGGACCTCAGAAACCGAAGCATATGCCAACATAATGGCCTCCTTAATCCAACGACTGATCATGGAGAGGGAGGGTTTCAGGCCCTGACGCGACAAACCAAAATTGACAAACAGGTTGTCCACTTTACAAAAGGAAGACTTGCGTGACAAAGAAATCAATAAGGCACGACGAACATCCAATAGGTGCAAAAGGGATTCCTCAGCCGAGGACAGATCAGGACAAAGAATCGGAAGAACCACCTCAGCAGACCGGTGAAAATAAGAATCCACTTTAGGAACAAAGGTAGGATGAGGGCGCAAGACCACACGGTCCGACAAAACCAACAAAAATGGGGCAGAACGAAGGAAAGCACCCAACTCACCCATACGCCTGGCCAAAGCAATTGCCACAAGAAACACTACCTTGAGTGTCAAAAACTTCAAGTCCACCGACTCCAAAGGTTCGAAAGGAGCCAATTGCAAGGAACGTAAAACCAAAAGTCGAAATGGCCAAACCCAACACAAACCCATCATTCAGAAAATCCAGAATGCGAGCCGGATCCAAAGACTACAAAGATAGCCCACGACCAACACACCAAGAAGCAAAATTATCCCAGTGCTTGGCGTAGGACTTAAGCGTAGAAGGCCGCCGGGACTGTTGAATGACCCCAGCCACAGTCACAGAACAACCTTCACGAATCAGAGAATCCCTCTCAAGAGCCAGGCCCGCAGACCCAGGGAACGGAACACCGGCAGAGGAAGAAGAGGACCCAGCAGAGGATAAGGAACGAACGGCAAGGCCCACCCCGGAGACGCAGCCAATTCCAACAGAAGGGGATACCAAGGGCGACGCCTCCAACAAGGAGCAACCAGAAGCACAAAGGACCCCTCCCTCTTGATCTTCCGTAACACAGCAGGAATCAGGGGAACAGGGGGGAACGCATACAACAGACCCTTCGGCCAAAGGAACGAAAGCGTGTCCACTCTCCAGGCCTCCCAGCAAGGCATAATCGTGCAAAAGCATCGGATCTGGGCATTGTCCTGGGAGGCAAACAGGTCCACAATCGGACACCCAAACATCATCTGCAACCTCTTGAACATCCATCGCGTAAGGGACAAGGACCCCATGGAAGGAAAAACCCGGCTCAAACAATCCGCCCACAGTATTCTCAGCTCCCGGCAGGTAAATGGCAAATAGGGACTCCAGATGCAACTCCGCCCAACAACAAATTTGACGGCTGAGGCAACTGAGGGAGCGAACCCTGCACCCCCCTTGATGGTTCACATAAGACATGACAACCTGATTGTCCGTCCGGATCTGCACGTGGTGACCCCGAACAAGATCCGAGAAATCCAACAGACCCAGAAGGACAGCCTTCAACTCCTTGTAGTTGGAGGAACATGACAACATCGACTGAGGCCAAATCCCCTGAGTCGTCGAATCCCCCAGAGTAGCACCCCACCCCAGCAGGCTGGCATCGGTAGTGACCACTCGGGTGGGAACAATCAGAAAGGGGCGGCCCCTGGATAGATTCTCATCGACCAACCACCAACTCAGGACCACCCGAACAGCATCAGACATAGGAACCAGAACCCCCATATCGAGGGAACAGGGGTCCCAATGCTACAAAATGTGGGACACCACCGGGTACATGTGGAGGCGAGCCCAGGGCACCGTCAATAACGATGCAGACATCAGACCCTGAAGCCTCAACCACAGGCTCACTGGATGAGAATGCCCCACCAACAGGGCACGGACAGCAGACATTAGGGACAGAATTCTGGGAGGGGGCAGGAACACCATCCCCAACTGAGTCTTGAATAGAGCCCCAATGAAAGCCAATTCCTGTGCAGGAACCAGGGAGGACTTCGGTACATTCACGAGGAACCCATGATGCTCCAGGACATGGCACACCCTCTGGACATGCAACTCCGCCTTTGGAAGAGAAGAAGCAGAAATTAAAATGTCGTCCAGATATGGAAAAACACTAATGCCCTCCCCATGTAAATGTCCAATAAGAGGAGCCAGAACCTTAGTAAAGATCCTGGGAGCAGAGCAGAGCCCAAAAGGTAATACCTGGAACTGGTAATGACGACCCATTACGCAAAACCGGAGAAACATCTGAAAGTCCGGATGAATAGGAATATGCAGGTAAGCATCCCTCAAGTCTATTGAAGCAAGGAAATCGTCCTGAGACACCAGAGGAAGGATCAATTGAAGTGAAACCATTTTGAACTTCAGGTGAGGGATGAAAGTGTTGACCCACTTCAGGTCCATCACCGGTCGAAGATCCCCGGTGCGCTTGGACACCAGAAAAAGTATGGAATACACCCCCTTTCCCAACTGATCGCAGGGTACAGGAATAATCGCCTTTTTGACCATCAGGGAATCTATGCCGTCCAAAAGCGCCAACCTTTTCACAGGATCTCTGGGACAAGGAGTGGCCCTGAAACAGTCTGGGGGCGTCTGGGCAAAACCAATGCGCAAACCCTCCGAAAGCCCTTGAAGCACCCATCGGTCCGACACAGTCTCTCGCCAAGAGTCCATGAAGCAAGCGAGGCGACCCCCAACCGGACCCACACCAGGAGCAATCCAGTCAGGATTTGGAAGCTGGAGCGGAGGAGGTAGATGCACCGGAGAACCGGGACTTATCAAAGGAAGGAGCACCCCGGCCACGCCCCCTACCACGAAAGGGCTGACCAGCCCGACCTCTCTTAGAAGGACCAAAAGACCTCTGCGACCCAAAGGCACGGAAACGGGCCGGACGGTCAGGAGCAAGTAGTTTACGGTCCTCCACCGTTTTCTTCACCATCTCGTCCAGAGGTGAACCAAAAAGCTTAACCCCAGAAAAGGGAATCTTCATAAGCAAGTTCTTCTGCGCAGCATCAGCCTTCTACGAACGGAGCCACAACTGTCGCCTAGCAGCCACAGAAGACCCGGCTGCTGAAGCCGCAGCCCCCAATGAATCAAAGGATATATCAGAAAGCAGACGAACCTGCTGCTCCATCATCGCCAGGGTAGAAGAAACATCCTCCCCCTGGTCCAACAACTCTGACAGAGACTGAAAATCCTTGAGCAAGGACTGGATAGTGTAAGACGAATAGGCCGCAGCTCTGATAGAAAAATTAGCAGCCGCAAAAGTGCGCTTCACGGCACCATCCACCTTGCGGTCAACCGGGTCAGCCGGAGAAGAATCCTCCGAGACAACAGTCCCATGCGAAGACATGCTGGCCAACAAAGAGTCAACCTTCACAGCGGTAGGGTTTTTCACCGCAAAATCCTGCAGAGGGTATCTCTTACTCAAAAAACGCGGAAAAGAACCCTTGTCCACATCGTTCCATTAATTGACCAAGACCTTCAAGACGGAAGAATGGAGAGGCAAAGAATCAGGCTCAGGTCGCTGATATTGAGAAAACAGATCGTCCTCTAGAGGCAACACTGACGCAGGAAACACCAAGTTCTCCCGAATGTGACCCAGCACCTCCTTCAGGTCGGCACCTTGCACAAAGCGACCCCTGACATCAACGTCCTCCTCATTATCAGAAACAGTAGCAGCAGCAGTATCAACCCTCGCCTTTTTATCAGGTGGAACAGGTACCTGCCCATGCAAAGCAGCAGCCACAGCAGAATTTATCATCTGCTGCAACAATTCCATAGAAGGAACTGTCACCCCCGAACTGCAAGCCCCATCTAAGGAACCAGGAGCAGGAAGATCCGGAGACCCACTATCGATCATATCCATCAGCCACACACGAGTAAACGAGTGGAAAACACAGGCAAAGATCAAGACAACATGCCCGGTATTAAAAGGACCCGAGGTTGCCAGGCAAGCACAGAAACCAATCCACACTCGGTCATCAACATAGAAAAGGACCGGGAAGTGCCGCGCGCATGCGCAAAGAACAGCCCCACACAGATGACAAAGGCAGGAGAACGGAGACCCGAAGGCGCCCCCCTCGCAAGCCCAGATCACCGAAGCCAAAGGCAGGAGAACGGAGACACGAAGGCGCCCCCCTCGCAAGCCCAGACTACCAGGTAAATGCAAACTGGAGCCTCCGGCCCCCACATCAAGAGCACCCGTCATGGCAAATGGGGAAGCAATGCAAACGGAAGCCTCCGGCTCCCAGCGCAAGTGTACCCGGCCGCGATGCGCCCGCTCAGCAGGACGCGCGGCCGGGAAATGGAAATAAAACAACCGGCAGAGAAGGGCTCCAGGCGCCCCACCCCACGCATCCCGCAAACGAACACAGCCGGAAAGAAACACCATAAAGTCCGCTAAGGCAGGACAAAAGGCGAGAAAGGCAGAAGGGGGAAAACAACTTAAGAAAACCCACAATCACGTAATAAACATGAAAAACACTACTTCCCCCAAACAACATACCAAGGACCCAAGGGGACTGCTCAAGCAGGACCCCAGCCCCACTCACCTGACCAGCAGGGAACACAGCACTCGGAGTAGTGCAGAAAAAAAGAACAGGTCGTGTTGGTGCTTCTGTGTCCCTTTATGGGATTGGCTGGAGCCACTGGGGGCCATCTTGGAGGAGGGAGAGGGAGACTAGAATGCTGTTTTTTGTACTTGGAGTTCTGTGTGGAGCCAGAGGCTCATATGTGATTACTGTGGCGAGGAAGACAGGACGAGGAGGTAATGACACGGGTTCGCAAAGAGTTAAAAAAATCATTACCATCACAGAAAATCCCTGAAAATTGATCTCGCACAATCTCAAACTCGCGTATCTATCTCCTGTCGTTTTCCCTCACCACCATATGGTATTTTGTATGCAGATTTAATACCTCTCAGTTTGAGTCCCCCTAAAGGCATAGATACTTTATATGGACTGGTTTGGACCCCCAGAATTCGTGTGCCAGGTTTTTGCCGTCAGAGGGTGCAACCCAGCTTAATTTCCCACATATTATCAAATGGTGTAATATGGCGTGCGTGATAAGACTCTTAGGTTTGTCAAGATTCCAGGTTCTATCCTTGCAGTTGCCGGATAATGCCATTTTCATGAGATTGTGAACTATTTTGAAGTAATATTAGGATATTTCTTGAAGATGTGTGTTAAACCATAACCCGCTGTTAATAAATGTAATTTTGTAACGTCTTGTTGCACATTGTGAACCACTTTCGTTCCTTTTCCAAACAGTGTATAATCTCCGGATCTTTGTCGGTTGCAGCTGCCAATAATCCCCGGATCGGCCTGGTAAGAGAATCCTGAAAATAGTATTGGGCTGACATTTTTTTCCGACCTGTTTTTATGAGGTCTCTTATTCTCGTCTTTCTGTCCAATACTAACTTTCTCTGAGTCTCTCACAAACGACCCCATCATTCTTTAATTTGTTTTCCATCTTACTATAAATTGGCTCTGTCTCATGACTCACCTGTATCATCATACTCTTTAAAATTACCTGTAATATGTCACTTACTTGGTTAGGGACTCTCTTTTTTAAAATCAGTAGGCACAATTTTAATGTTTTGTTCAAATGAGGCTAGTGTTTTCAGACTTAAAATGCCACCAAGTTCCTCAACAAAAGGAACTTGATACTGACCAATCGACCGGTAAATTGCCTTGTATACATTTTGTGCACATATTTAGAACCGTATACTATTGTGTGGTAATGTGTGGATGCTCAAAGAGAAAACAGCTTAACATAATAACCTGAGGCTGACCGCCTGTCGTCAGAGCAGCTGGCCCTGTACTTTTTAGGGTTGTCTCTTTCAGACGAAAGAGAAATGCATATGTGTAGACAGGGCCGGCTTTAGTGCTGGTGATGTCCGGTGCAACAAACATTTTTGCTGCCCCCACACCCCATGACTGCCTCCTCAGATTCTCTCACTACCACTTGCTAAAGTGCCCCTCATCTCTCCATTCATAAGTTATTGCTAAACACAGCGCTTCCCCCTGAAATCTGCACCCCCTCCAGAGGTCCACGCCCAGTGTGGCCGCACTGCTCTAAAGCTGGCACTGTGCATAGAGCAGCCACAATGTTTGACAGTCGCCCGAGTTACATTTATGGCACTTTTTGACCAAAGCCCCTCAAAATGAGTTTTCAAATCTCCTCCGGTTCATTTGGCCTCCTAACCCTAAATTGTCATATTGCCTCAAATATACAGTCCTATTTTAATCCTCTGTATTCTGGTACTTGGAGTCTGATATGTATAATGAAACAAAAAATAACTAAGTGTCAAAATGCACAGAACTTTCGGTTTGCCTTAATTAGATATACAGAGGAAATAGTGATAGAGTGCGCAGGTCACCCGATTCGTTTTATCATACTCACATGGGCCCAATAAAATATACCGTGAGTTTAACCAGGTAACCTGTGCACTTTCACTCTAAACAGTGATTTATAAATTTCATTTAGGATCTATACCATTGACTTACCAATCCTTGTCATTGGTGCCTAAAGTCCCAAAGGATCAAGGGAGTTAGAATAATAGGCATAAAAATAACATTTGCCCTCATATAATAACCACAAACTCGGGAAAAGTTTTAGCTCTTTATCTAAACTTCTTAAATTGTCATTATCTAATATTGAACAGTAGGAAATTATCAATTAAGAAAATAACGATCAGAATGAAAATATGCAAAGATTTTATAAGACAGTCATTAAGCATTTGTCATGAGGGAGGGTAAAGAAAAGGAAGCAAAATAGCATGACATTTACCCACACAGTATATTTACCTAGAATGATGTGAAGACCAATCCTGGCCACGGATCAGTCAAAGAATAGGAACTGCAAAAGTTGCAGTCGCCAGCAGGTGCAGATCAGAATCAGGACAGATAAAGCCAATTTGGATCAGGACAGGATCACCAAAGGTTAAGACCGGCACCAGCAGTTCAGTTGCAACGCCTGCGCTACTCCCTCGCTGCAGCTAACAGCCAGAACCCCGATTGGGTTATCGAATTTACCGACAAAGTGCTTCGCCAGCACCTCAGTTTCCCGTACCCCGATTGGGTCAGTGAATCTTCTGACAGAGTGCTTTGCCCACACCTCTGTTCTCGATCACCTATTGAGTGCGTTGGGTCAGTGACAGCTCAGCTATTCGGACAAGTCGGACAAAATCTCTATCTAAGCCTGCTCTAGTTATACTATTTTCAGGACAGTGTACCACCCCCCAATGTTGCAAGTGTAAGGATCCCCATTTTCGATTGGACAAGAGAATGAGGAGAGGTCACCACATCATACCAAATTGAAACTTTAGAAATTAATATTACATTTTAATGTGCCCGCCCATTACTTTATTTTTACATGACCTCTTTATTCCGCCCAACAATTAATGTTCTATTAGTAAATACATTGTATTAACATTTGCATAGTTTTCTCCTGCTTGGGTTCAAAAGTTTGTGTTCCCAGGAGCATCTTCTTAGACCGTCGGCTCCTTGGCCACAGTCCAAAGGTCATTGCTTCATGGACTTGATACTTTTGCGCAGTCGCAGTTTCTCTAAAAATAGAGTTCAGCGTTAGGGGACAGGCCAGTTTTATTTGTAACATGTAAAATGAAAAAGAAACAGTTTTAGAGCACAAAATAAATGAATGAATGCACTGTATAACACTTATATCTTACTCTACACCCATTATTTTATATTTAGCTATAGCATTAGGATTAAGCAGAATGAACAGCTTAGCAAAAGCAGCGGTGCAAGCTCCTTGCATGTGAGAACATAGAGCAGCCATATTAATACTAGTGCACAAAAGCAAAAGATTCCCTCCAAAGCAGAGACTACGTCGTGTCACATGAATATGACAGATGCATGCGCAGTAAGAAAACCCACGTAGAAGCAGCCATTTTAATTGCAAGCGGATTACCGTTAGTAAAAGCACATAAGCAAGCTTCTCCTAGATGTGTAAAAGTTGTGTGATGCAATACTAATAAGATAATACATGTTGGTTAGTTCATTACGAGTTATTAGAGAGGGCTGAGTACAAGCAAGTCACTTTACGAACGTAAGCTTGCTCAATCAATCACCTCTTTGATGATATTTTATATCCTCACTAATTAATGAAACAGATGTCCACTTTTTCACAATTTACCCAACTCAATTTCTTCAAACTTTCTTCTAGGATTTTTCTCATTATTCAAATGATAAGTTTTCATTTTCTTATATATTTTCCCATTTAACTCTTAGAGTTCCATTTCATTGCAGTTTCTTTTCTTTCCTCTTTCATTTACTGTATATCTCCTTCTATGTTTTCGACATTTGCAACAAATCATTATCCCGAGAATCAGTAGGGCTATTCCGACCATTGGCATCAGTATTCTACCTACAAAACTTTTTCCTACATTAGAAAGCCAACTACCTATAGAGGAGTGACCATCAGTAAGTCTCTTCCATGCACCATCAACCTCCAGTGGTTTAAGCTCTTTTTCCAAATTAGTAATATTTCTCACATACCTCTTAATTTCAACACTTTTGTCAGGTATGTAAGTAGCTTTCAACATTTTACAGACTCCGCCCTCTTTCTCTAACAATGTATCAAGAGAAATTCGATTTAGTAAAAACATTGATCTGATCGCAACCAATTCGGTATTGACCATTAAAAGCCCTCCAGCAGTGTCAGTTGACAATCGATCTACTACTGTTGACAATTTGCAAATTCTTTGTGTATTCAGAGCCACTCCCACTGTAGGTATCAATGCACTAAATATATCACCTACTATTTATCCAAAACTAGCTCTTTTGCTATGTATTAGTCCATTAGTTTATTCATTGTTTCCAGTGATATTGTTTACATGATATATCTTTGGGAAAACTATTCCAAAATAACAGCTTCTATACCAGTGATCTGGCAGTTTGTAATAATCCTTGTTTCCACATATAAAATAAATTCCAGGAAACACAGGTTCAGTTCCATCTTTGAAGCCCCAACCCCCAATTACTTTATAATTGTGTTCACATTCACTGGAACCAATTAATATATTGTTATAATAATTTATTCTCTCTCTTTCTTTTCAAAATCCAGCAACATAGCAGCATGAGTCTTGCCATTCGGGGTGTACCCTATATTTTCAGCCCATTTAGGAATTTTATGATTCTTAATATTTGCCTTTCTTTGGAAACTCTCTTCTTTCTTCAACCATATTCAAAAATATTTTCTCTTTTTCATGTAAAATGCATGTTAAATTGTTTTTGTGTGCTTCAGCTATATCTATTTAACCTATAGTTAGAAAGTATTCACCCATATAACGTGTTACTTCACTCTTAGTATGTACAGGATTCAGGTTACTACGTATAGGAAGTTCAGAAAATATCACATCTGAATTAGAATAGTAATACTGCAAAGGTCCTTTCTTATAGAATAGACTAGATAAAATGCTACATGAAATGCCATAAGTCAAAGGTAAGTGATGATGGGTAACACCCTCAGCTACAGATGTCGGTAATTTCATACAGACATAACAATCTTCTATTTCCATAGCTTCTACATAATGTACTAACAGATTTGCAAATACATTTTAGTGAATTCTGTTTTTAATTTTAGTATAATGTAATCCTTCCTCATCCGATGCTTCTAAATCTACCTTCTGTTGTTTAATGCGAAGTGCTTTCTCATGTGTATCTATCTTTCCAAGTGTATCTACTTTCTCATATATGTTAGTGTCATTCTGTATATGTTTACTCATCAGCAAGGGAATAGCTATTGTGAATCCTAACCATATTACGAGTACTATTACTATACTACATGTGCATATTCTACAGCATGTTTTTAAACAGTTTATTTTCGGTCTTCCGTTAACAGTATGATCAGCCATTTTAACCAGGATGACTTAACCCCTCTTTGTAACTCGTACACAGTCTTCTAACCTGTGTATTCTCAAGTTGCTCTTACTTCTTCGTCAGTCTGCTCAGCAATTAATTCGTCATCACTTTCGTCACTTATTTCTAAGTTTTTGCAATCTTCAAGGATGACGTAAGTCCATTCAGATCCTTTGAATTTGTTATTCAGCTTTTTCAGTCGTTGACTTGTCCTTCTTGGTTGTACTGCAGATTGTTCAGTTTGACTTGTTATTTCATTTACCTGCTCTGGCTCTTCATTTATTGTTTTTAGGCAAAATGTTAGTCTTTTAACAAACCTAGGCAACTTATCTCCTTTTCTGAGCCTTTTAGCTTGCACTGTGCTCGGTCCTTCCTCAAATGCTCTCTTATTTTCATTCAGTTGTGGCACATCTATTTCAATGCTGTCCTCTTTATCCCTCTATGACCAGGTATTATTTCTGTTTCTTCTGACTGGTTACTAATCTGGCCTTGTTCAGGTTTTTGCTGAATTTGACTTTGACTTTGTTTTGATTCGCCTTCTTCTTCCTGAACACTTTTTTGTACACCTATCTGGTCCAGCTCGGGGTCCTCTAACTCTTGATTTTCTTCCGCCTGAGCTTCCGCCTAGTACCTGTCTGTCCCTCCTCAGACTCTGGAGTTCTTGGTGTGGTGTTGATTATCTGAGTATCCTGATCTTTCCCTATCTGGTCCTCCTCAGAATTACTTTTGACTTGTATGTCTATGATCTGAGTACCTTCTTCTATTCCTGTCTCACCCTCACTATCACTCTGACTGTCTAGATAAACTTGGCTTCTGGTTCTTACTAACCCTGGGCGTAGTGTGCGTAGTGGGGCTACCCGAAGCTAAGCAAAGTGGGCGAGAAACTACGCCCACCTGCGCACTTCGCGTAGCCCCACTACGCGCTGCATGCCCCCTCCCCTACATACCTAATTTAATGAAATGAGCCCATAAAAATAAATAAAAGACACTTACCTTGTCCGCGGCGTCCCGGGGCTCTCTCTGCTCGTTCACGCCACCGTCTGCTAACCAATGCGCATGCGCGGGCGTCCACGCATGTGCATTTCTCGCGAGAAATGCGCATTCGTGGCTGCCCGCGCAGGCGCATTGGTTAGCAGACGGTGGCGTGAACAAGCAGAGAGAGCCCCGGGACGCCACGGACAAGGTAAGTGTTTTTTATTTATTTTTATGTGCTCATTTCATTAAATTAGGTATGTTCGGGAGGGAGGCGGGTGGCGGGCAACTTCGCTACGCCCAAGGAGTGGGCGTAGTGTTACCTGCTTCGCCTACTTAGCAAAGGGCGAAGTAGGCAACGGGCGTAGCAAAGTCCTTCGCCCAGGGTTAGTTCTTACATATTTTGCTGGTATGTCGACTACTGGAATCCAATCATCCTGACTGGTGCTCAGTTGTTCCTCTACAGCTACTTCAGGATCGATGTTTTGAGACCCTTCAGCTGCACAACCTTCAGCTTCGTCTTCATCAGGTTCAGTCACCCTGTTCGTGTGACTGGTATGAATCCAGTTTGGAACTCCTGCACACTTTACAGCTGTGGTAGTTACCAAAATTACTTGACATGGTTTTCCCCACCTTGGTGCAAGGCAAAATGTTTGAGTGTGTTTCTTTAACACTACCCAGTCACCTGGGTTCAGGTCATGTGCAGGAGTTGCTTGTCTGGCGACCACGTCTTCCCCAGCCTGGTGAGAGTTAGAACG
This sequence comes from Lissotriton vulgaris, assembly GCF_964263255.1. Taxonomy (NCBI): domain Eukaryota; kingdom Metazoa; phylum Chordata; class Amphibia; order Caudata; family Salamandridae; genus Lissotriton; species Lissotriton vulgaris. The sequence continues at coordinate 1,295,601,455 of NC_141695.1, read as the reverse complement.
CACTTGGTCAGCCAGTTCTTTGCAGTACTCCAGTACTAAATCATCAGATATATTTATCAGCTTATGTCCTGGCACCCAAGCTTGTCTCATTGCTCTTCCCATCAATATCTCATGAGGACTCAAGCCTGTGTCCCGGTCTGGAATACTTCTGAGTTCCATCAGAACAAGAGGTAAAGCATCTGGCCACTCCAATCGGGTAGATATATACATCTTTCCCAATCTGGACTTGATTGTGCCATTCAGTTGCTCTACCACTCCAGAAGCCTCTGGGCGGTATGCATAGTGCAGCTTTTGCTTAACATTAAAAGCTTCACAGATTAGACCATTTATTTCACTGTTGAAATGTTTTCCTCGGTCTTTTTCAACTGTTACTGGAAAACCAAAATGAGGTAGGAGTTCTCTGAGTAAGAATTTGGCTACAGTGATGCTATCATTCCTACGTGCGGAGTAAGCTTCCACCCATTTTGAAAAAAGGCAGACAATGACAAGTATATATTTTAGGCCTCTGCAAGGGGGGGACTGAATGAAATCAATCTGCAATCGTATGAAGGGACCCTCTGCATTTCCAATTTTTCCTGGCAACACGGCAACACTACAGTTTTCTTTCCAGAATTCATTTGCTGACATATTAAGCATCTATGACAAAGTGCCTCTGCTATGTTCCTGAATTTTGCATTGATCCATGATTGCCTAAACAATCTTATCATGGCATCCCGCCCCAAATGAGAATCTCTGTGGTACATCCTAGCCATGGGAGCAAGCATACAGTCTGGTAACACAGGCCTACCATCAAGGTAAACAATGACACCATCTTCAGCCCTTCTCTGACACCCTATCTTTCGCCATTCTTCCTTTTCTTTTGGTTCTGCTTCATTCTGCAAGTCTCTCACTTCCTCCCACGTTTTCACACCATCAAGCAACATAAGTTGGCAGCTGTTTCCACCCACTTCAATTTTCTTGTTTACAACCTTTTTAAATCTGGCGCAATGTTGGGCTAGTTGGTCAGCATATCGGTTACTAGCTGTCACTTTGTCATTTCCAGATTGGTGAGCAGCAAACTTGACCACAGCCACTTCTTTTGGCAATTGGATTGCTTCAAGCAAATCTTTTACAGTTGACCGTTTTTAATAGGAGTAACTGAAGAAGTCTGAAACTCCCTTTGCATCCAGAGTTGTCCAAAGTCGTTCACAACCCCGTAACCATACTGGCTATCAGTAAAAATGGTTACTTTCCAATTTTTCCCAAATTTGCAAGCTTTTGTCAATGCAACCAATTCAGCTACTTGTGCAGACTTGACTCCAGGTAAATAGGATGCTTCAACTGGACCCCACAAGGTGCACACTGCATAGGCAGCACTTAAACTTCCTTCATGTCTCAGGCATGAACCATCTACAAATAGCTCGTATTCTGAATCTATCAATGGTTCTTCTCTTATGTCAGGACGTGATTTAGTACTGTATTCTGTCAAGTCAATACAATCATGTTCGACTTCTCCATTCACTTCTGCAAAGTGGGAATCCGGTAACAGTGTTGCTGGGTTTAGAATGTTACACCTAGCAATGGTTACATTTCCTGCACCTACAAGGATTCGCTCATACTTAGTCAGCCGACTAGGAGTTAAATACTGAGTTTTCGGTCTTGTCAGTAGTATCACAACTGCATGTGGAACATACACAGTTATGCAAATTCCCATAACGATCGACTCACTTTGTTCAAGACTCATGCAAGTTGCAGCTACTGCTCTCAGACATCCTAGCAATGCAGAGGCCACTGGATCCACTGTGGAAGAAAAATATGCCACAGGGCGTTTCATTAAACCACGAGTTTGGGTCAGAACTGAAAGTGCACAATTATCTTGTGTGTCACAGAAAAGTGCAAATTCATTTGAATAGTCAGGCATCCCTAGTGCTGGAGCTGCACACAGACACTCTCATAGTTTCAAAAAGGAAGTCATGCTTTCGTCATCCCATTCTACTGGGTCTTTTGCTCTCTTCTTTGTCATTTGTATCAATGGTTTTGCTCGAATTGCAAATCCCACAATCCACTGCCTGCAGTAACCTACAACTCCAAGAAACATTCTGATCTCTTTTTGAGTTTGAGGTAGATTCATGTTTTTAATTATTCGGATTCTTTCTGAGGTAACCCTTCTGACACCTCTTTCTATATGGTGCCCCAGATATTTCACTGATGTGGTGCAGAAATGTCCCATTTTGCCACATTTAAAACATTTAATTTGAGAAAAGTTGAATTTACCCTGAGATTTTCTAGGAGGCATACTGTTGGACACATTTTCTTCTCTATTTACCTTCTGAGAAGTATTGAGTTTGTGATTTAATTTTACAGTCTGAACTATATCTTTACTTTTTGCCTCGCCATTCTTTTGAATTACTTCTACACATTTAATGGAATGTTCAATTCTTTTCGCTATTGTGATGACATCATCTAAACATGGCTCATCCTTTTGCCACAGCTCATCCCTAACCTTTTCACTGATACAACCCAACATAAATTGATCTCATATACGATCATCAACCAATGCTCCAAATTTACAACTCGAAGCAAGTTTCCTGAGAGCTGTAATATAATTCTCAATACTCTCTTCCTCTTGTTGAGCTCTGCGACCAAAATGATACCTTTCTAGGATGGTACTGACTTTTGGCAAATAATGTTTATCTAGTTTAGCCATGCAAATTTCATACTCATTGAGAGAGCTGTCCTGAAGTTCAGGAAGATGATCAAAAACGTCCTGTCCTTCGGAACCCAGACAGTGTAGTAATAAGGCTGTCTTCCTCTCCGCACTAAGGCTAGAACCACAAACTCTTGCATATCGTTCAAATACTTTGCGCCATTTTTGCCATCTAATCGGAAGGTCCCCAGGAGAAGATAGGAAAAATGGCGGTGATGTGACATTTTGCATGTTGAAACCAAAGGAAATAAACCATAAACGTGACCCAAACTATTCACTTTAAATCAGCTTTTGGACTAAACACCAATTAACTAAAATGTGTATGTGAGGTCAAATTTTAACATGAATGAAAACGAAAAGTAATATCAACTCAAACATTTTACCATGAGGTTATCAAAACGTATGAGCATTTTGAATCTGAAAACAAAATTATAATAAAATGTTGACCTCCATGTAAATGTCAAAGTGTATAAATACACCAAATACCTGATGATAGTGTGCGTGTCACTGATATGGTAGTAACACGCAAAAGAGTCCAAAACGCCTCTACTCCTAACCAAAGTATGCGTGTCGAAATGATAAAAATCCAGGAATTCCTTGAATTTTAACGTAGTGTGCGTGTCACAGAACAACACGCTAAAGAGTAGTGTGCGTGTCACAGAACAACACGCTAAAAACTCACGACGTCCGGAAATATCAAAACAGTGTGTGTGTCACTGAAACGGCACACCGAGAGCTTCAATCCTTTTCCAAGATGGCCACCACCACGTTGAGCGTGATGACGAAGACGCTCGCATCGGTAGCTTCCGCAATGAAGTGAAAACAAAGGCGTTAGGATAATGCTGATGCTCCGAGAATGGTGAGTGAAACAACGCGTGCAAGAGGCAGACGCGTGTTGACTTCCGTTGATCTACGGTCTCGTAGGTTTAAAAAATGCTGTGCATAGAAAGTAGGAATTTTGCAGCTTTAGGTGAAAAATGAAAGCGGCAATGTATTGCAAGTTGTAGCGCAAGGCTAACACTGTGACTAACTCTGTGCCCTTATTTTAAAATTGATTTCAGTCACAACGACGGTTTCAGTAAGAGTGGAAAAGTCACTTCAAAGGGAAAAAAGCAAAAGATGAAAAGCGCTAATATTTGGTTACAGGTTTTAGTCACAACGACAGTATAAAAAGCGCTAATGTTTGGTTACAGGCTTTAGTCACTATGACAGTTCCAGTATGAGGGCACAGGTTATTACACAGGTTATTATTTTTTTTTTTAAATGTAAAAGAGCTTGCAAAATGCCAATTAAAGATGAAACAAAAAGGCTGCAAATGTATTAGAAATGAAAGTCAAGATGGAAAATTGAGGTTTTAAGAAAGTACCTTTTGAAATCTTGTAGTAAATCTTCTTCTTTTGTAAAATTTTGGGGTGTTGAGATCCTTTCATCAACTTCATCCCATCCTCGTCGCCAAGTGTAAAAAAGTAATAGTCCTTGTAAAGTTGATAAAGTATGATTTATTCTTTAGAAAGGATCCCATCCATTTGGTTACAAATCCCAATACAGCCAGTCAGCTCCAACTCCAAACCTTTTCTAATCATAACATTCTAATTAGGCTGCTGGCACTGATGTAAGAACATTCTAATCTAAAAGGTGTAGCATCAAGATGCCACATAACCCTTCTTTTTTAACAACAAGGGGTGGTGATGGACAGAGTTTCTGAATTAAGCAGAATACTCTCACCCAGTCAAGAGATCAGGGCTAGATCCAACACCGTTTTTTAGCTCACTGCACCATCCCAGTTCAGAACCTGGCTATATGCAAATTAGTCTGTTCCTGTCCCAGTGCATGATGGGAACAGGGCAAACCAAACTACCAAGCCAATTCTTACACTGGGAAGGAAACAAGCTTCCGGGGACCGGTTTCTGGCATTTCAGCCGTCGTCGGCCCGGCTTGCTTGAATCCTGATGGTGCAATGAGCAAGGGACTCACATCTGAGTATACCCTTCCACGCTTAGGGTGGACAAAATATTTAACAACAAGGGGTGGTGATGGACAAAGTTTCTGAATTAAGCAGAATACTCTCACCTAGTCAAGAGATCAGGGCTAGATCCAACACCGTTTTCTAGCTCACTGCACCATCCCAGTTCAGAACCTGGCTATATGCAAATTAGTCTGTTCCTGTCCCAGTGCATGATGGGAACAGGGCAAACCCAACTACCAAGCCAATTCTTACACTGGGAAGGAAACAAGCTTCTGGGGACCGGTTTCTGGCATTTCAGCCGTCGTCGGCCCGGCTTGCTTGAATCCTGATGGTGCAATGAGCAAGGGACTCATATCGGAGTATACCCTTCCACGCTTAGGGTGGACAAAATATTTAAAACAAGGGGTGGTGATGGACAGAGTTTCTGAATTAAGCAGAATACTCTCACCTAGTCAAGAGATCAGGGCTAGATCCAACACCGTTTTTTAGCTCACTGCACCATCCCCGTTCAGAACCTGGCTATATGCAAATTAGTCTGTTCCTGTCCCAGTGCATGATGGGAACAGGGCAAACCAAACTACCAAGCCAATTCTTGCACTGGGAAGGAAACAAGCTTCCTTTCTGGTGAAGAATTGGCTTGGTAGTTTAGTCTGCCCTGTTCCCATATGCACTGGGCCAGGGAAGACTGATTTGCATATAGCCAGGTTCTGAGCTGGGATGGTGCAGTGAGATAAATAACGGTGATAGATCAAGCCCTGATCTTTGGACTGGGTAAGAGTGGTCTGCTTAATTCAGACACTCTGTTCATCACCACCCCCTTTTCTGAATCGTTTTTGGCCACTATAGGTGTGGCAGGGTATACTCAGACATGAGTCCCTTTCTCACTGCACCCTCAGGATTCAAGCAAGCCGGGCCGAAGATGGCTGAAATGCCAGAAACCGGTCCCCGGTAGCTTGTCTCCTTTCTGGTGAAGAATTGGCTTGGTAGTTTAGTCTGCCCTGTTCCCATGATGCACTGGGCCAGGGACAGACTGATTTGCATATAGCCACGTTCTGAGCTGGGATGGTGCAGTGAGATAAATAACGGTGATGGATCAAGCCCTGATCTTTGGACTGGGTAAGAGTGGTCTGCTTAATTCAGACACTCTGTTCATCACCACCCCCTTTTCTGGAACATAACCCTTCTGACACCTCTTTCTATATGGTGCCCCAGATATTTAAATGATGTGGTGCAGAATTGTAGCTTTTCAGGTGACACCTTATGTCCTCCTTCAGCCTAGTGATTCACAAAAGCAATGGTATCAACAACACAGTCATTTCGGGTTTTAGACACCACCAATAGGTTGTCTATATATTGGACCAGGACTGAGCGTCCAGGTAACACCAAGGACTCAAGGCAATTTTTCAAAATCTGATTAAAGATCAAGGGGCTTTCTGCATACCCCTGACGGACACGATTCCAGACATACACATGACTGTCGAATTCAAAAGAGAAAAGAAATTTGCTATCTGGGTGTAATAGAATTGAGAAGAATGCATGACATAGATCTATCACGGTAAACCATCCAGCTTCCCACGGTATCTGATACAGAATCGCAGCAGGGTTTGGCACAACTGGACAGCATGGGACAACAATTTTATTTATTTTGCGAAGGTCTTGTATGACCCTGTATTTTCCGCTCAGTTTCTTGATGCCAATTATGGGCGAATTACATGGATTGCTCATTATTTCTTGTAAAATGCCTGTTTCAAGCAAGCACTTTATTTATGCTACAACTCCTGCCTTTATATCTGGGCTCACTTTGTACTGTCGAGCATTTGGTAGACTTCACCTTCTTTTACTGGCACTTTTAATGGGTCTACATTTGCCATTAATCCTACATCTTTTCCTGTGAAATCCCACACAATAGAATTCACGGTATGCTGTAACTCACTTGGTAGGTCTTCTAAAGTCAGCTTTTTATTTTTAGTCTCTTGTTTTGCCAGCATTAATTTATAAATGCCATCTTCATCTGGGGTCTGAATTTCTACACCACTTGGTGAGCAAAAGATTGTGCAATTCATTTTACACAACAAATCCCTGCCTAACAGATTTACAGAACTAGAGTTGCATACGACAAATCTGTGCATTTCTTTGAAATTACCTATTCTAACTTCCATTGGTTCTGTGACTGGGGTACTAATTTGTTTATTAGAAATGCCCACTACTTGGATCGCTTCTCTCGAGAGAGGTAGGTTTGGAACGTCTGCTGTTCTCACGGTAGAACGGGTAGCACCAGTGTCCAATAGAAAGGTGACATCATTTCCTTCAACCTTTCCTTCATGTATGGACCTGACTGAACTACCGGCAAGGATGCCCCAAGTATGCACTCCTCTTCCTCCCCCTCTCAGACCCCGTCAGTATGAGTCTTCATTGAGAAACGTATCACTTAAAAGAAATTGTGATGTCGCTGTGTTTCTCCTATCACTTCCCTCCCAAATTACGGTTCTGGACTATAGCTTGCTTTGTTCCCGGGATCTGGCATAGGTATAAGGGGCAGCTGGGTTTGTATTACCTGCTGCTTCTGAACCAATCAAACACCCACACCCAGTCAACTGATCTGGGTTGAATCCATCACCGTTCTTTAGCCCACTCTGCCACCCCAGTTCAGACATGGCCATATGCAAATCAGTCTGATCCTGTGCCTCATGGGAACAGTCCAGCCCGAACTGCAAAGCCATGCCTTCCCTGGACCGGAAACAAGCTTCTGAGGACCGGTTTCTGGCATTTCATCCGTCTTCAGCCCGGCTTGCTTGAATCCAGTGGCAAAGTGAGCAAGAAACTCACGTCTGAGCATACCCTGCCAACTTATGGCAAACAAAGTGGTACCAAAGTGAGTGGTGCTGGACGGAGCATCTGAACCAATCAAACACCCACACCCAGTCAACAGATCTGCGTTGAATCCATCACCGTTCTTTAGCCCACTCTGCCACCCCAGTTCAGACATGGCCATATGCAAATCAGTCTGACCCTGTGCCTCATTGGAACCGTCCAGCCCGAACTGCCAAGCCATGCCTTCCCTGGACCGGAAACAAGCTTCCAAAGACCAGTTTCTGGCATTTCAGCCGTCTTCAGCCCGGCTTGCTTGAATCCAGTGGCAAAGTGAGCACGAGACTCAAGTCTGAGCATACCCTGCCAACTTAGGGCGAACAAAGCTGTACAAAAGGGGATGGTGATGGACGGAGCATCTGAACCAATCAAACACCCACTCTAAGTCAACAGATCTGGGTTGAATCCATCACCGTTCTGTAGCCCACTCTGCCACCCCAGTGGCACCTCATTCTCCATCTGTGGATTCAAATCATTAGTGGAGACATTACCATTTTGTACAGCCTTACACTCATTTTTGCAATGCCCCAACTTGCCGCACCCGTGATAGGGAAATTTCTTCTTAGCTTCTTTCATATTGTATTTTCCTCTGGGCTTGCCCTCATTACCATCTCCTTGCGTCTGGTTATTGTTTACTTGGCTTAACTGTTATTCCTGTTGCTCTGCTAATTTTACCTGTGCCCACATTACCTTTTCCTTTAATTCTGTTCGTTTATGATCAAGTTCATCTTCACAATATTTGGCATATTTAAGAATTTTATCAATTGGTTTGGCCTGCCAGCAAATTTTGTGATCTTTTATCCATTGTGAAATCTCTGGCCTTAATCCTGACACAAACCGATAGATGAAATGCGTCATATCTTTCATATCGATATTATCTAGGCCACTATACTGCTTAAATACTTGTAGTAGACGTTCATAATATGCATGCACAGATTCACTTTTATTCTGAGTGGTTCTATCTATCCTAGTCCAATCAGTCTCCTTTGCAGGCACCTTCCCCTTGAGGTAGAGTAGTACCTGGTTGTACTTTTCATAACTTCATCAGAAGGTGCCCCTGTCTTTGGGTCTCTAGGGTACTCATCACTAGGACAGTCGACAGCAATTTTACAATCCACTGGCACAACAATGTCAAATAAACCATCTAGATCTTTTAGAAGGCACTTTGAAACTTTCACAAACCTCTAGACTTGTCTGTACCACTCTATAGGTTTTTCACAAAGTTTTGGGAAGTCATTTGTAAATGACAAAATAATAAGCATGGGCGAATTTTGCGAATCTGGCGTTCGCAACTTTGCGTATTTGCGAAATCGCAATCCGCAAAATCCGCGAATTCTCGCGAATTTTTTTTTTTTGTGTGTTCGCAAGGGTTTCTGCCAGTTCGCGAGGGTTTGGTACCAGTTCCCAATTGCGAACGTACTTGTCGGCTCGCAACGGTCGCGACTATGTTGTTTCTACGTCTGGTTCATCATCACAGGTTCCCAGCACCCTCTGTTTCACCACTGCCACCCTCTGTTTCACCCATGCCACCCTCTGGTACATCAATTCCACCCTCTGGTTCATCATCACTGTAGATTATGGGGGGGAAAGCAAGCACACCTGCCCTGCTTCAACTGACATGAATTATTTTGGGGTTGGTTTATTAATGTGTCACTGTTTTAAAATTCCAGTCTGGCACCTGCTTCCTTATCTGTACTTTGCTTTCTGTTGCAGTGCAACTTTTTTTCCAGGACCTTTGTGGCCTACTTGTAGCTATTCTATGAGCCTGCTGTGAAGGTCAGAGCAGGGTCATACAATTGTTGCAACTAGCAACGGAACTCTGGAGGGGCCCCAGTCAGGAAGCACTACTGGGAATGGTTACTATTACTAATGATGAGTTTGAACTTTTGCACCTGCTGAGTGCTTTCATTTTTGAAAATTCGTTTTCCTGCAGAACAGCAACTGTAATGCCCCAAACAAACATAGGCAACTGAAGTCTGGAGTGGGCCCTCAGGAAGTACTACAGGGAATGGTTACTAATGATGAGTGAACTTTTGCACCTGCTGAGTGCTTTCTGCAGAACAGCAACTGTAATGCCCCAAACAAACTTACTTATGGAAGTTGATTTCTAATCCAAAAGTGATCCAAAGAGAGTCAATAGGCCTCAAATCCAAAAAAGTGCAGGCAAATGTCAACCTGAGGAGTTATTCTGATAAAAATCATCATTTTCAGAAGGTCTATGCTGCTTGCTAGTGGATTTCTTGTGCAGAATTGCAAATTTTGTAATTTCGCGAGTGCGAGATTGTTGCTGCCCGCCGCACCTACATGTTCGCAATTGCGAACTCTCGCGATGCGTCGCCAAAACTCCCGCAGCAAGATCCAAAATGGCGCAGCACTCGCAAAAATATCGAGAAAAACAACTCTGCAAACGCTGAATGACGGTAAGTGAACGCCGCACGCCGCAAAATTGTATCACCAAGAAAAAAAAATCCGCTGCGTGCGAATTTGCGGATTTTGCGGGAAATTAGCGAATCTCACGGATTGCGAATTTACCGAAAATCCGCAAAATCCGCTAGCGGAACGGATTTTCCGCCCATGCTTACAAAATATCCTGTTGGGACCATGGGACATGTACGTAACCTCCACCTGGCACCTCTCTCATGGGACACAGTCTTTCCACCTTTTCTGCTTCTTTTAACATATCCGGATGCAGTTTTTTTTGTTCGGGCCTCTTCTTTTTTCTTTGCGCATCTAGTTCTCCACTTTTCTATGTCACCCCATTTCTGCAGTAATGTCAATAGCTCCCTAATTTGTACTTTTCTACCTGACACATTCATGCTTTCTAAATCTTTATCAGAGAATTCTGCTCGATATGGTTTCTAAAACACTGTAGATTTTCCAATATCAATTCCCATATCAGCAGCCATATCCATTAGTTTTTCATGATACACTCTTGTATTTCTAGTAATGCTTTTGCAGATATATAATAATTCGTCTTCACTGAGTGCATTTAATCTGTCTAATCCCACATTTCCAGCCATCATCTCTTCTGGGGTAACTACAGTCGCATTCATTGCACCTGAGGAGGTTTCCATACTGACTTCTTTAGAACTTACAGGTGTGCTTTTCGGGAAAGAATTCCTTTCAGGTTCTTGTATAGGTAAATCCATAAGGGAAATTACCAATTCACATTCACTTGCTTGATCATCCACAATTAATGTTTCTTTTTGTGTCTGAACTACAGGTGTAGTTAGAACAGGAATTTTAGGACTAGCCTGCTTCTCCCCGTACAAAGGAACAACTGGGCCAATGGTTACCGGAATTGTCAGGGCTTCAAGACTTGTATTTAATTGGGAGATTTTCTGAATTAACTCACTTCTTTTTTTTATTCAATGCTTCTCTTTCTTTTTCTTGCAATACCTTTTCCAATGAAGTCTCATGTATTACTTGTGGAACCAAAGGCGGTTTCAGAAACGGAGCACTTGGATTACTCGTGCTTTGCTCCTCATACGGTGGTGGATTTTTCATTAATAAATCCTCCAAATAATCATCTTCTGGATTATCACTAATCATTAGATTTCCTGTTTTGTCTGTGCTTTTACTTCCTGTTGGAATTTCTTGTGTAAATAAAGGATACAACCCTACCACCATCATGGACTGTGCATTGTTTCATTTGTTTATCTCTAGTTTCTTGTAGAAACTTTGGGTAGAATTTACTCAACCCTTTGCCACTTCTGGGTCTGTCTCGCTCGAAAGCCTCAATCTCCCATTCTTCTAGTGCCTCATATTGCGTTAGTCTAGGTCTGGGATTTAAGTCATTCATACGTGTCCTCAAATTAAACAAAACTCTGTCATTGAAAGTACCATATTGGGAAAATGCCAAAACTCCATCATCTTTAGTGTATTCCACCCAATTCTTTAACCATACACAAGTGTGGTAGCCCCTGTCGAACATCATATAGGATGCGGGCATATTCAGTGGTGGAATAATAATTCCTTCTTTAGTTTTAATCGGTTTATCTTTTTTAAAGAAATTCTTGACTCTCTTGACAAATTACATTTTTCTTTCTCCACCGTACATGATGCCTCTTATCATCTGTTCTTTAGTAAAACCTAGGTATTTCCTATCAGGTCGATTTATTATAAATCCTGGATCTAAATGCCACATATAATTTGAAAATTTTAACCTTTACGATAATGTTAAATTGTTTACAAAATACCTCCAATACCAGCGCGTTTTTTATTTTCAGTCACCAATCAAAATGTAGATTTCAATTAGGCTCAACCAATAGTTGAGCAGCTTTTCCTGTGAGACCGGTTCTCACGCTCCAGTGCTCACCCCTCCTTTACAATTATTACCTTAGCGACACACCCGCTGTCTCAACCAATACCAGCGCAGCTCTGAGTTACGTCAGAGCAGCACAGCAACTGACTCCCTCCTTTGCAAGGTAATACGAAAACCTTTTTTCTTTTCTCTTTAAAGTGCAGATTTTAATATTCAACAGCGTAAAAACATTCGCCACTGTACCTGAGTGACTAATTCAAAGGAAAGATAAATTTCACTCACTACAAGTAAATCCCTTCCGCTTACTCTTCATACACTACGAGTAGATCCTTTCTGTCTACCCTTCACGTAAGCATTAGAGAACCTGCTACTCCTTCAGACTTATCCCTTCTGGGATATACTAAGGCCAAAGTTTCACCAGCGAACCCCTTTGAAGAACCTGCTACTCCTTCCGTGTTACCCTTTCTAGGTGATATCACACAAAAGGTTTTGCTAGCAAACTCTTTGCTATCATTTATTCACACATTTATACAGAAAATCCCTAAATAGTGCTTCAGGTTTTACCTAACCATGCACTTATTTCCTCTAGGTAAGTGACCTCACTGCAGTGTGGCTTCCATTTAGCACCTGCTATTATGCCTCCGGGGTTTCCAGACAAAACATATAACAGATACGAACAGTTTGGTTAATACATAAAATCAATACAGCATCAATAAAATCACTATAAAATCAGATTTGATCGATCCATATTCAGTACTAACTAACTAAATACCTATCTTAACTAATCCCAAACCATCATGCTGCTACCAAAAGAAATACTGATGGAGCGCGCAGGTCACCCGACTAGTTTTACCATACTCACCTGGGCCCATAAAAATATACTGTGAGTTTAACCAGATAACCTGTGCACTTTCACTCTAATCAGTGATTTATGAATTTCATTTAGGACCTATACCATTGACTTACCAGTCCTTGTCATCGGTGCCTAAAGTCCTAAGGGATCAACGGAGTTAGAATAATAGGCATAAAAATAACATTTGCACTCCTATAATAACCACAAACTTGGGAAAAGTTTTAACTCTTTATCTAAACTTCTTAAATTGTCATAATCCAAACATTGAACGATAGGAAATTCTCAATTAATAAAATAACGATCAGAATGAAAATATGCAAAGATTTTATAACACAGTCATTAAGCATTTGTCATGAGGGAGGGTAAAGAAAAGGAAGCAAAATAGCATGACATTTACCCACACAGTATATTTACCTAGAATGATGTGAAGACCAATCCTGGCCACGGATCAGTCAAAGGATAGGAACCCCAAAAGTTGCAGTTACCAGTAGGCCAGCAGGTGCAGATCAGAATCAGGGCAGATAAAGCCAATTTGGATCAGGACAGGACCACCAAAGGTTAAGACCGGCACCCGCAGTTCAGTTAAAACGCCTGCGCTACTCCCTCTCAGCAGCTAACAGCCAGAACCTCGATTAGGTTATCAAATTCACCGACAAAGTGCTTCGCCAGCACCTTAGTTTCCTGTACCCCAATTGGGTCAGTGAATCTTCTGACAGAGTGCTTTGCCCACACCTCTGTTCTTGATCACCTATTGAGTGCGTTGGGCCAGTAACAGGTCAGCTATTCGGACAAGTCGGACTAAATCTCTATCTAAGCCTGCTCTAGTTATACTATTTTCAGGACAGTGTACCACCCCCCAATGTTGCAAGTGTAAGGATCCCCAATTTTGATTGGACAAGAGAATGAGGAGAGGTCACCACATCATACCAAATTGAAACTTTAGAAATGAATATTACATTTTAACGTTCCCACCCATTAGTTTAGTTTCACATGACGTCTTTATTCCACCCAACAATAAATGTTCTATTTGTAAATACATTGTATTACCATTTGCATAGTTTTCTCCTGCTTGAGTTCAAGAGTTCGTGTTCCCAGGAGCATCTTCTTAGACAGTCAGCTCCTCGGCCACAGTCCAAAGGTCATTGCTTCATGGACTTGAAACTTTTGCGCAGTTGCAGTTTCTCCAAAGATTGAGTTCAGCGTTACGAGACAGGCCAGTTTTATTTGTAACATGTAAAATGAAAAGGAAACCGTTTTAGAACACAGAATAAATGAATGCACTGTATACCACTTATCTCTACTCTATACCCATCATTTTATATTTAACTATACCATTAGGATTAAGCAAAACGAATAGCTTAGCAAAAGCAGCGATGCAAGCTTCTTGCATGTGAAAACATAGAGCAGCCATATTAATATGAGTGCGCAGAATTGAAAGAATCCGTCCAAAGCAGAGAATACGTCATGTCACGTGAGTATGACAGACGCATGCGCAGTAAAAAAAAACCCGCGTGGCAGCAGCCATTTTAATTGCAAGCGGATTATCGTTAGTAAAATCACATAAGCAAGTTTCTCTTAGATGTGTAAAAGTTGTGTAATGCAATATTAATAAGACAATACATGTTGGTTAGGTACGAGTTATTAGAGAGGGCTGAGTACAAGAAAGTCGCTTAATGAGCGTAACCTTGCTCCATCAACAGCATGAAGCCAAGTGTACGCACCCAGTTCTGTCGATACAGCATGAACAAAACTATAAGCTCCAGAACAAGAATACAAGAAATCAAAAAGCAAGAGTCCAAATTTCCCAGCATCTAGGGCTGATGCATGTAAAGCATCAATCTTAGCAACAAACTTTAGGGAAAAGAAAACAATTCTTCAACCATGTACTGTGAATTATGACCAGTAGTATACATACTAGTGTAAATGAGACGTGAGCCTGCTAGCTTATTCAGTTGGGTATCATCTAACTGCCGTACCAAGGTCTGCAGACATTGGATTGAAAATCTAAGTAACAACACACAAGAAGAGGACACCTGAATAACGCTGTGCCGACCAACACCGGAGCTGCCATGTTGACAGAGCTCGACCAACACACAGCCAAGACCCACCTCGACCGAGGCACAACCGGGCCCCCCAGGCATACTGGAGGGCCCCAACCAACACAAGGGATCACCCCACAAGGAAGAAAAAGGCTGCGGTGGCCACATGCACCAAGCACTAACGCCCCTGACCACAGTGGGCCACACCATCATTGACAGGACCCAGCTGTGCGACGGTCCGCCCAGGGAGGGATGATTTGTAGGGAGCGAGGCACCCCCACTGCGAACAAGAGGGTGCCCCAAACCAGCACGGTCCGTCCGAACCACTAACAACACTTGCGCCACTACACCAAAGATAGGCATTTCTTTTTTTTTTTATCTCAAAATATTTTAATTGAAAATAAATTTGACATATACAAACAGTTTGTCACAATTCTTGACTGCTTAGACCAAAATATAATGTCTGGCTTGTGGTGGAGCACGAGAGAGAAAGAAAAGAGAGAGAGAGAGAAAGGGGGGGGAGTGGTTTCGTTCCAGGTGGGCATCCAGGGCCGCCCACATGTCTCCTCTGGCCGTGTGATTTGCCGGGTGGTGGTTGGCGCTAATGTTGTCGGCCCCTCGTAGAAATGTTACCCAGTTGAACCAACGTTTTAACGTGGCTTTACTCGTGTTTTTCTAGTTACCTAGAATTGTTTTGGCGGCTGCGGTTAGCAAGACGTCAACTAGTTCGTGGTTCTCTTTGGAGTCGAGCTCTGTGATCAGGAAGGCCATGGTTATGCCTGGTAGGCCTCGCTGTATGTGGCAGCCTGTAAGCGTGTCTATGAGTTTGTAAACTTTGCGCCAGAAAACCTTGACCTTGGGGCATTTGTATAGGACGTGAGCAAGGTCCCCCCTTGCTTTGTGGCAGTTCCAGCAGGTGCCGCTCTCGCTGGCTCCTACTGTTTCTAGCTTGGCTGGGGTCCAGTGTAGTCTGTGTAATAGCCAGTATTTTGTTTGGGCTAATTGTGGGGTTATCTTGTTTTTGAATGCTGAGATCCATAGTCTGGCCCTTTCATCTTCGTTTAGTGGTATCTGTAACTCCCCTTCCCAGAATGCTAGTGTTTTGTTGTTTAGTGTTGTGGTGCGGGGGTGATGAGTTTGTAAATGTGAGCAGTTTGGTGGCCTGTCTTGTTTAGGTTTTGTGAGTACTGTATGATGGATGGTTTGTGTTTCGAGAGGTTAGCTTTGGTGATGGATGCCTTGATCCTGAGGAATTCATAGAACTCCTTGTTTGGTAGTTTATGCGTGCGCTTTAGTGCTTCGAATGTGAGCGGGTTGCTGTCTAGCTCTAGTTGGGCCAGCGTCGTGATGCTTCTGCTGTACCACTCCGTGTTCTCTAATGTCCCCCCTTTGTATGTCACCTTGGAGTTGTACCATATTGATTCCCATTTGGACCCTTTGATGCTGACCTCCAGTTCTCTGTCTACTCTGAGTAGTGCTGTCTTTGTGTTCCTGATGATTGCATTCTTTGCTTCTGGGTGTCTGTTGGCCGTCAGCGCCATGATTGGGTCGCCCCCCCAGGATGCATCTTTCCAGGTCGAGCCAGAGCGGCATGTACTCTGGTGTGGGGGAGATCCAGTGTATGCCCTGTTTTGCTAGGCAGGCCATTTGGAAGGCCTTATAGTTCGTAAGGTTTAGCCCACCTTGGTACTTTTTTTAGTCTAAGTTTTGATAGGCTGATTCTGGCCTTCTTGCCACCCCAGAGGAATGAGTTGATTGCTTTATCTATTTTTTTGTGAAAGTCCATAGTTAAGGTTAGTGGTACCATGCTCAGCAGATAGTTTAGCATTGGTGTGATCATCATCTTGATCATCTCGACTCGACCCCACTAGCTGATGAATTTGGGGCTCCAGGCTTCTAGCTTGCTCCTGATCTTCCTAAGCATTGCCTCCTCGTTGTGGTCTAGGGTCGACCTAAGGTCTCTTCCAAAGAGGAGGCCCAGGTACTTCAGGGGTTTCCTCTGCCACGCAAGTCCGGACGTGCCTAGTACTGTCCTTGTTATGTGGCAGTTCATTGGCTTGCATTCGGATTTGTCACGGTTTAATTATATCCTGAGACCTGCGCATAGTCCTCAATGGTTTGCATCAGGGCTTCTATTTATATTTCTGGGTCGTTAGTGGTGATCAGGATGTCATCGGCATATGCTGCCAGCTTGAAAGCTTGCCCTCCGACTCGTACTCCTGTTATTAGCGGATTATTCCTGATCATGTGAAGGAGTGGTTCTAATGCGAGTAGGAATAGTCCCGGTGATAGAGGACACCCCTGCCTCGTCCCCCTCTCCAGGGTGAACATCACCGACGTGGTCGTGTTGACCACCACTCGTGCCCGGGGGTTTTTGTAGAGTGACATGACCATACCCTGGTATTTATCCCCTAGGCCGAATTTGCGCATGCATTGGTCAAGGAAGGGCCACAAGACTCTATCGAAGGCCTTTTCTGCATCAAGCGCAATCATGACTGCCTTCTCCATGCTGTTAGCTGTGCGGTTTGAGGTGGCAGAGTAGTCTGGTGTTGTCTTGTGAGAGTCTGTTTTTTAGGTAGCCTACTTGCGATTTGTGTATGAGGTGAGGTAGATATGTGTTTAGTCTTGCAGCCATTACTTTTGCGTATATTTTACAATCTACGTTTATTCGTTAGATCAGGCGATAGTTTTGCGGGAATTGTGGGTCCTTCCCCTCTTTGGGGATGACAATGATGTTTGCCTCCGCCATCTAATTCGTCATGCTCCCCCTGTCAGCGCACATCTGGAATACTCTGACCATGGTCTCTTTTAGCAGGGGCTGAAACTGTTTATAGAAGGCCGCCGAGAATCCGTCCGGCCCTGGCGCTTTATTTGGCTTCAGCGAGTCTATTGCCATCCCCACCTCGACTCCAGTTATGTCCTGCTCTAGTGAGTCTCTTTCTTCGTTGCTTAGTTTGGGCAGATCGAGTTTGTCTAGCAAGTTTGCGCCGCCATCTGTCGCTAGTTATTTGTCCTCTGTGTACAGTTTTTTGTAGAAACCCCTGAAGGTTTCAAGGATTATCTTGTTGACTGTGTGGGTTCTGTTATTTTTGTCTGTAATCGCTACGACAGAGTGCTGCCTTGTGTATGGCTTTCAGGTATCCTGCTAGTGCTCTGCCTGCTTTGTTTGCTGAGCATAGGTTTATGGATTTGTATTTGTTAATCCAAGTGCTTGCCCTTTCACTTAGTATCCTTTCAATTCGTACTTCTTTTTTGTGAGTGTGGTGAGTGTGTTCCTATCCACCAGGTTCGCGCTATGGTTCCTTTCTAGTTCCTTTATCTGGCCCTCCAGTTCTGTAATTTTTTGTTCCTACTCCTGTTCATTCTGTCTTTGAAGCTCAGGAGCTTCCCTCTTATTGTGGCTTTTAGTGCTTCCCAGAGGGTGATGGTGTCAGTGTCTGCGGTGTCGTTGAACGTTAGATATTCCTTAATCGCCTCTTCTACCTCAGTTATGTTTGTCGGATTCTCTAGTATGTCGCTGTTGAGGCGCCAGCTACGGTTTGGCTTCTCGTTGTGTTTCCCGCTTATGGAGAGGGAGATGTGAGCGTGGTCTGAAATTGTTATGGGCCCTATTTCTGTTGTTTCAGTCAGATGTGTGTGAGTGGAGGACATGAGTATGTAATCAATTCTGCTATATGAGCTGTGTGTGTATGAGTAGAATGTGTATTCTCTGGCGCTGGGGTGTTGTAGTCTCCATGGGTCTGACCGTGCTAGCTTGGCGAATAGGTTTTTGAGTGTTGTCTGCTCTTGCGTTATGTGGCTGGGTCTATGTGGATGTCTGTCCGTGGCATTGTCAATCGCCTGGTTCATGTCTCCCACTGTGATTAGCAGCTCCCCCAGGGGGATGCTGTTGAGCTCACTTTCTACCTCTTCCCAGAATTTTTTGTCTGAGTTCGGGCCATTGATGTTGGCTATGTGTATTCGCCTCAGGCTCCACGTCGCCACGGGACGGAATGGAGATGGACTGTAGCCCCCGCTGTCTGGAAGCGCCGTGATTCATTCTCTAACCAAGAATCCATCCTTTCCCCTAATCTGGTTTCCGAGTAAGAAGGGGTATTGATCAAAGGCCCCCCCCCACCCTCCCTTCCAGTTATCGGTTGCTATCCTGACGCGGCCATCGTATCCTCGCATTTATCAGGGACGTGTTTCTGTGGCTTTCTTTTGACAACTAGACGTGGCCTACATATTTCAAGTGTCATAAGTTCATGTTTGCGACTTATGATCCGTTGTTACAGCAAACCAGAACCCCTGGGGAAGGAAGTGTATCACTGTGTATCTCCTACTGTCACTAGAAGGAAAGGAAACGAGAACCCACCTTCTACTGAATAAGATCCTCTTTACCTACCCCATGTGAAAAATACGTACCCTTCTAAAACCTGAACGCTTTGAAGACCCTTGGATTACAGCTTGTGTGTTCCCCTCCCCGGCTACATCGGTCTGCCCTGACGAAAGTGCCTTACACCGAAACGCGCGTCGGCGCTACCACCAAGGACGGCAACATTATACCATCTAATTTGCCCTCCCACTGTTGCACCCTGGTCCATGCAACCACAAGTCCATCTATCTGTTGCAGGCCTTGTGAAATTCACCTGGTTGAACGGTTTGAATGTGTATAAGTCTGAATGAACCCTTGAAGGTGTGAGTGTTTGTTGAGCCCCCCTAAAGTGCTCCGGAGTATTTGGAACACTGAACTGTATGATGATGTTTCCCTCCTGAATATCCAATCCACGATTGTCTTTTCATAAATATGTGTCTAAAAATCAATAAAAATATATATTTTTCATAAAAAACATTATTTGAATCTCTGGCTCTGATACCTGGTAATGTTGCTCCTTCTTTAACAGAATTGGATCCCTTGGAGGACCATTGGATATTCATTTTGGCAGGGTGTTCATCTCTATCTCTGCTTTGATCCCCTCCCTTCCTGCGTATATCCTGTATTGCCTTGGGGAACCCCCTTTTATTGTGTATGTTGGCTATGTGTATAGTCTCTTCCCCTCTTCTGATCCAAGTGAGTAGCCTTCTGCCCTTTGTGTCTGCTTGGTGGTCGTGTACCCTGAACTTTGCTTTCTTGCTGATGATGGGGATCACTCCCCACTTCTTGTTTACGGCTGGTGAGCATACTACTTCGCTTATCCAGCTTGCCTTGAGTCGGTTCGCGTCCTCTACTGAGACTCTGGTCTCTTGGAGGACATATATGTTGGCCTTGAGTTTATTTAAATATTCTAGTGTCTTCCGACGTTTAACGGGATGGTTAAGGCCCTTGACGTTTAGGGATACTATCTTGATGTCTGCGGCTATTTGCACTGGGGTCTGTGTGGTGAGTGTGGTCATGGCGGTCTGTGTTTTTTGCTTGTGCCTACGCAGGTACTCAAATTAGTCCTTGGTGTCAGATTTGGGCCCAGAGAGGCTACCTCCCGCCACATGTTGTCGGTCCCCCCTCGGGGCAGGTTGGGGATCTGGGATGTGTAGAAGGAAAAAGAGGGAAAAAGAGAAAAAGTGTCTCCACAAGGTTATGATTGTCCATGCCACTTGGCTCCAGGCCCTCTCCCCCCCCCCTCCCTTCCCCCCTCTCCCCTGTCAACGTACTGTGAACGTGCGACAGCAACGGTCCTCCGCCCCCCGAGATCGATACTCCCCTGCCCCCTGCTGTGCTGTACACATCTGGTAAAGGATATTCTTTTCAGACTGCTGGAGCCTGCACGTGGTCCGGTCTTCCCTGAGAGATACATAATACTTTAGGTAATAGTACGAGTTCAGAGTTCAAAGTTTAAAGGTCCGTTGAGGTAGATTCGTCCTTCAGAGTGTTCTGTGGTGTCGCTGTGGTGTGGCTGCAGCCTTTCTGAGTGATACAAAATACTTCAGGTGGTAAGTCTAGGTCACAGGCCTGCCGCGCTTTAGCGGTCATGAGGTAGATACGTGTTTGTAGTGATCAGTGGTGCCTCTGCACTGTGGCGTGGTGAGGTAGACGTTTAGGTATGCTGACGCTGCTGTAGTGTTGGCCTGGCTTGTGTCTTAGTGTCCGCCTGCTGCACCTGTTTCCGAACCGTCTGATGATGCCCTCCTTTTCGCTGTCCCTGGGCTTGTTTCTTCCATTTCCTCCGGTTCGGGTCCATGGAGGTATCTACGTAGGTCGGCTGGGTCGTCAAAAGTGCGCATGCCTCTCCTGTCCGTTATTCACATTTTTGCAGGCCCTGCAAAGCTGCATGTGATGTTAGCTTTCTTTAGCCTTTCCCTGAGTGCTGGGAAGCCTTTTCTAGTTTCCACCATCCCTTTCGAGAAGTCTTGGGTGATTATTATCTTATGGGCATTCCACTTCACTGTTTGGCCTTTTCACGCAAATGCAAAAATGGCATTGGTGTGATTGGCTCGCAAGGGTTTGCAAATGATTGTTGTCGGACCTTTCCTCTGCTGTTGCTTCATCGCCGGTACTCTATATGCCTTGTCAATCAGAAAGGCTCTTTTGAATTTTGAGGCCCGTCAGTTTTGGAATTAGGGTTTCTAGCATTGCTGCGCACGACCCTGCGGCCTCTTCTTCATCCTCTGGCACTCCCAGGATCCTGATGTTCCCCTTCCTGTTTCTGTCTTCCTGTTCCGCAAACATTCTCTGAAGGTCGCTGGATACCTTGGAGACATAGCGTACATCTCTGTCCGTGCTGGCTGTTCTATCTTCTATGTCGCTAATTCTCCTCTCCGCTTCACCTACTCTGCTGGCGATTTTGTTTTGGTCCACTCGTATTGTAGTGAGTTCTAGCTGAACGTTATCCATGGAGTTCTTAGTGGCCTTGGCTAGGTCATTGGCTTCCGTTATCTTTTTGAGGAGCGTTTCCATCGCTGCATCAATGGTGTGGTTGTTTTTCATCTTGATTGGAGATTCCACCATATCCTTCCTTTGCTTTTTATTGTCGTTGGCAGGTTTGTCGTCTCTGCCGGCCATCTTATCGAAACCTCTTCTTGCGAGGTATATGGACAGCCTGTCCTTCTTCTGTTGGTCCGTCTGTTGGTTCTCTTGGTGTGGGCCGCTGTTTGTTGATGTGGTGTCTTTGTCCCTCGTGTTGCCACTGAAGGTGAACCTGCTAGGCCACCTTACTGTCCTGGTTCTTGTTTTGCTGGACGCCTGGACTTCTCTGTGCACTGCTGTTGCTTGCTTCCCTGTGCTCGCTGCTGCTGCGATTGTAGCCGTGTGCAGTGCTACACTGCACCTTCTACGGGGTAGGACCGTTTGTTCCGTTGGCGTGCTGCCCGCCGTGGGCTGGTAACACTACTTGCTGTGTTGGCTCTGACCTTGTCCCTTTCCGCAGACTGACTTACGGTGCCGTTGGGGTTTGGCTTGCAGCTTGTTGTTATGCTGCGTTAGATCGGTGTGCTCCCCTGGCGTTTGAAGCTAGTTCCGTAGTGCCGTCCAGTACGTCCGGCGGTTGAGCTTAAGAAGGATAGTACCGCACTTCCCGGCTGGGTTGCTACCTCTTGGTTGTTCTGAGATGGCCGCCCCCAGCGAGGTATGAGCTCCGGTGTCTGTTGTGTTGCCAGCTCTGGGTGGTGGCATACGTTTGGGGGCTCACCTCCAATGACTGTGGAGTTGCTCTGGGCTTACTGCGCCGTGCCGCCTCCCTTTCCAAGATGGCAGCTGTGTCTGTGTGTCCTGTTCTGTGCCCCCGGCCCTTTCTTGTTTCGCTTTGGTTTTGGGGAGGCCAGGTGCCGCGCGCTTGAGGCTCGATACCATCCAGCGGTCGCCTCACGTGTTCGTATTGCTTGCGTTTTAGTCACCGACTGCCCCTTCCAAGATGGCTGCTGTGTTGCTATCCAGCGCCTTTATGCGCCCTTCCAGCTTGGCCACTTGGGCTGTCCGTTTTCTTTCTTTGGCTCAGGGGTTAGGGGTGGTGCTGCACACGTCTTGGGGCTTACTCTCCCCCCCGGCGCGCCTGCCTTCTGTGCTCGTTGTGCTCGTTGTGCTGCCGCCTGCCCCTCTCAAGATGGCCGCCGTGTTCCGGTATCGGCTTCTGTGACCTTCGTAAGTGCTGCCTGGTTAGCGGTTCCTTTTTTCGGTTAGGTCTTTAATTGCTGGGACTTTAAATGGCTGGGTGGTGGCGCGCATTTACAAGTTTTACCCCCGCCTTCCGGTGTGCTCACCTCTGCTGCTGTCCGTGCTTGTGTGCTGCCAGCGCAAGATGGCTGCCCTGGAGTGGTGAGTTTCGGTTTCGTTTCTTCCGTTATCGGGGAGTTGGTTGCTCGTGGGTAGCTCCAAGCGTTGTTTCACCTTCTTTTGTGGCTCTGAAGTGGCTGCTTCTCCTGAGATTCGCCCCCTTTTGTTTCCGCTCGTTGTTATGAGGGAGGGGTTCTGGCACCGCAGTGTGTGGTGGTTGCTGTAGCCTTCTTCAATGCGCCGCCATCTTAGGTGCGCCTTACCGCTCGGCAGTGCTAGAGATCTTTTAGGTAGTTGCTGTTCCTTCTTGTGTTGCGTTAGGGAAGGCTCGCACCACCTTCAGCACCAGGTGTTCCCACGCTGTTCGATGTGTTTTTTGTGGGGATTAGGGCAGTTCTCGCTGGATGGCTCACCGTTGTTGTCCCGGGGTTGCGGAGCTCTTGGACTTAGGCGACTGCTGCGTTGCCATCCAAGCCACGCCCCAATAAGCATTTATAATGAGAAGAATAAAGGTGTCCGTCATGGAGTAACGAAGCCACTTCCTTGGAGATAGATTGATCTGTGATGCTCCCTCTCCAAGAGGCAAGGAAGGAGTGCTGACTCTTTCCCTAACCCACACTAGTTATTCACAGGTAATTTCCCATCATCCTCCTTGCCCACTAAGCTTACCTTACCACTGTGTTCTCTTTACTCATCTCTCGCAACAGTTCAACCTTGGTTCTCATGCCTTCTCCCATGTGAAGCCGACTTATTTCTCCTTATCGTCTTCAAACCATAACATTGTAATTTCTTCTCTTCTTTACCTAAACGCTAAAACAAAGACCTTATTTGGCCTAAAAGAATGCTTCTCCACCTGCAACGCAAAACGTGAGAAAGAACAGCTTCCACAGTGCACATGAATTTCAGAACATTAAACCTAAAGCGAGTTTTTCAATTATTGCATTTCAGGCCTACAGCTCTAGCTTACATAAGAATGCATCATTTAAAAATTGCGAATTACAAATGACACAACAATTTCCTAAATATGGAAAACATTATTAAACATCTCTAATACATGAGTAGTGTTAAACACAGGTTCTTCATGTTAGCCTTTTCTGCCAATTAGATTTATTTATTAAGTTAGCTATCATATCACATTTTCAGTTATCTAAAATAAGTCACAAAATTATATTAACACTGTTCACTATTCTAGCACTCTTGTTTACGTTCAACATGTGGGTGAGCTCTACACGTGGTTATAATGCACCCCTACATATGCATCAACGCAAATGCGACATTTCCCATTCCATCAGCTGCAAGTTTAATATGAAAATGTGAAAAGCTGAGCTCAGATTTCTCCTCCGTTCCAACTCATTGTCTTCAGTTTCAAAACAGGAGATGTCAACCTCGCAGAGTGGGATTGCCAGAGTAACCAGAGTAGTGCACATTTTCTGTGCATTCAAAGGCAGAAGTCGAATGTCATGCTATGTATTCTGAAAAATGTCTGCGTTCATGTAAGCAGTCGTGGCCAGTCTATTGGGGTGAGGGTCCACAACCCCCCCCTACCTTTTGCCCCTCACAAACAGTGTCTGTCAGGCTGAACAAAAGTCATCCTCACAGACACTTTTCATTTTCAGGTCAGGAAGCGAGGAGCCATACATGTGTAAATGCGCAGGCTCCTGGCTGCCTGAGCTGACCTCCTGAGCTCAGCAAAGATCCCTAAGGCTCCCATGGTCGAATGTCAATCAGTGACACTTCATCACAGAGTGGAGTGGGGTCAGCAGTCTCACTGACTCCTTCCCACTCTGTGATGATGTTGAGACTGCTCCCTTCTCCCCCCTTAGGTCAGCCAGTGGGGGAAGGGAGCAGTCCCAAGCCTCCTGGGACCTCCAAGGCACAGCAAGCAGGTGTGTGTGTGTGTTTTTTTTAATGATGTTTTGTGATTGCATGCGTGTACAGGGTGGTGCGACCGGTGCAGCCGCACTGGGAGTGACCTAGAAGGGGGCAATGACCTCGGGAGGGTTGTGAATAAGCAATAATGTACGATTTAAAAGCACCTGGGCAGAGTTCCCTGTGCAGCAGCAATAAAAATGTCATGATTACTCTTGTGAATAATGTTACAGCTAGAGAGAGATCGGAGTTTTGTCTAGTGGCTCCCGTAATTTAAGCATCGTGAGCGTTGCTATGCCTGATGCACAGATCAGATCTCTGTTTTGAATGGATAGCGGACTGGAATAGTAAAGTCAACCTTAAGCAGTGTTTTAAAACAAATGAAATGTTTTTGAAATAGGGGATATGGAAAAATGTGCGGCACTTTTGCCCAAGTGGTAGTGATGGACTCCGAAGAGTTGTTCATATGAGGGGGCGCCAAAAAAGATTGTTGCACTGGGCGCCACCAGCTCTAAAGCCGGCCCTGTTCAGAAATCTACATTTGTGAATGGGATAGTTCAACATCATTCAAACTTCAGGACCTGCTGTAGAATCTTTGGAGGCTGACTACCAGACTCGGAGTGGGGGGATCCATAGGTGCCAGTGATGGTTTGTGAATATTTCCTCTGGACAAACAAACCAAGCAAGTACATTCTGCCATTTTATTTCCTTCAGGTACGGGGCAGTCTCGCGACCAACATCATCAGTGCCGTAACGTCTATGGCTTCAATGTTAATCTACATTGCATACATTTTTACACAAAGTATCTTTTATGTATTGAGGGCCTCTTGCGAGTATAACGACCGAGAAATGTGTGAGAAAGTTAAGCAAACTCAGGTAAGTGCCACTTTTACCAACTTGTTACCTACCATTAGGTAAATACAATCCGGCAGCTGGAAATGGCTGTATTTGATGCTAGCAGTGCTGTTTTATTTGTTGTTGGGGTCGAAGGGAACACCTGAATTGTTTGACTAACTGCTGTGCTCAAGAGTTAAGTTGATCAACTTTGGCTTGAACAAAACATAGAGCGGGAACGTACTTGCAATCTATTCGTACCTATAGTCTGTCTGGTTGCATAATAAGCTAGGAGCTACACTTTTATCTTTCAGTTGCGAGGCCTCCAGTAGTGTATTTGTAATTTAGGGAGTAAAATGCACATTTTTGTCAGAGGCTGCACGGAAGGCATCTTTTACCACATTGTCACATGCTGGCGGCCTATGCCATACTGCTAGACGTGTGCCGTATTATAAATAAGGCTTCCCTGTTTTCCATTTTTATGTATTTTAACAGATAACTACAGATAGAAAACTCATGCCTGCATTTATTTTTAAAAGTGGATAAATACAGAAAATTGTGCTTCTTTTAAGTGACTCTGTGCTGTCTTTAATGAATTGTAGCCCAACAGGTGAGCGGATGGACAGCATGGGAAATTAAAAAACAGGATGACCTTTCTTTAAATAATGGCGTATGTGAACATACATCTGTCGCATAATACTAATATTTAGTGGAGATATTGTTGCGTAATATTTGGCAGCTTAAATCGCTAAATCACGACAGACATCAATGTATGAGTGCATGTCTATTAGTTAAATAAATATGGAAATGCTTTACCATTTCATTTATACACAAAATAAAAATGGATACATACAGACAAAATGGCCTAAAAATAAATATGGATACATACAGACAGAAATGCTAAAAAAAATAAAATACCATAAAACCGGGAGCCCTAATTATAAAGCCCAAGGTGCTACCAGTGAAGCTTCAGGGTGACCTTACCAAATCCTCAGCTTGGTAAGACAAAGCTGACAACACACAACAGGACCCCTGCAATGAGTTTGACTTTCTACTAGCATTTTTGTATCCGTCAACACTAAGCATTATAGGAAATCTCACCTTTCCCCATCCTAAAAATAGGCCTAAAAGTCTCATGATGCTTAGTGCTACTAGATGAAAACAGTGGACTGACTTACATGACAATGGGCACGCTGACTGGGATAGAAAAGATGTTTGTGACTGTTAATCCGGCCTCAAAAACACTGCATTCCTGAGTGGATAAGGGGGTGCGCTGCTTTGTGATGGAATTTCAAAGCACTGACTAACAGGTTGGCAAAAGACTCACAAATTTCATTTTTCATGATGTGAACTCAATATCCATAATACTGGAGGGGAATGTCCCTGCACAAGTCTCTTGATGTATACTAAAAAAAAACGGTGAACATGTTTGTGTAGGATGCAAACCTGTGTGTGGAGCAAGGGGCTGTATTATTTATTTTTGGTGAGAGATGGATATTTTCTAAAATAATATTTTCAGGGCTCATTAAGTGCAGGATTTATCTGAATTCTTTCACTTGTGACCAGTATTATTAGGATGTAACCTTAATATTGATTAGTATCGCTAGCCCAGCCATCTTGGTTAGGAGATTCTGGGCAGCTGACTTCGAGGGGTGGGGTAGATGAGCCGAACAGCGAGGGGAAGGGGAAACAGAACAAGATTATACGTTCAGTCAAATGTGTTTGAGAGAAACCAAGGGTCCGATTACCTAAGTGATCCCCAAAAATTCCTAACCAAGAAGGTAAGTGGACTAAGGACCAGGATTGAAAGAGATGCACTTTTCCATCAGACAGGCCAATTGTTAGGCCGGAATCAGTACAGATAGCTAGCTGCTGCTGGATTCAGACGAGGGTCAAAGGGGAAGCAATTTTCAAGAGATCCTTACCATCCGAAGTGCAAGAAATGGAAAGACACACAGGGTTGCTATAGAGCATGGGTACTCGCAAACATTTGCCTATGGGCCACAAAGTACGGTCTGTGGTGTGACCGAGGGCCGCACTGATACCAGCAGGTGGCGTTAGGTGGTCTGGGTGGGTCAGGGATTGTGTAAGGAGGTCTAAAAAAATGTTAAATAAACAGGCAAGCATTTATTTGCAGGTCAATACATGCTTTCCTGTTTATTTATTTTTTAATGAATACTAATGTTCAGAAACTAAACAGCAGCTTGTGCTGCTGTTCACCAGGGGGGCCGCATGTAAAGGTCAAGAGGGCCGCAAGCGGCCCCCCGGGCCCTACTTTGAGTATCACTGCTATAGAAAAATGTCAGGAATATGGGGGAAACCGTCAATAACCTCATGTTATCAAAGGGAACTTTAACACAATCATGGATGAAACAAGATGGAGATCTGCAGGCGTAGAGTTGGGAGGTAGGGGCCATTTGGGATTGAAAAAGTTTGCAGAGGCTATGGGTCTCAAGTGTTTATGGTAACTCGGGCATGAGGTCGATTTACTGTTCAACTACTCAAATGCACATGTACCTTTCCAGAGTTGGCTATTGTTTTTTTGCTTTGGATTCTAGAGAGGTGAAAATCCTGGCCTGCAGGAAGTTGGACTGTGAAAGATCAAGAGACGTTCAAGTGTCTGAAAATGGCCAAGTGGCACATTGTCAGTTCAGTCGATAATAAAATAACTTTGGGGCAGCAGTGTTGCAGGGATTTCTGTTCCTACACAGAACTGTGCACGGAGACGTAGGACCTTAGTGAATTAGGGTGTGCCAAAACTCACCTTAGTACCCAACATCCCCTACCAGACTAGCATCAGTGGCTCATTGGTTCCTCTTCCTATAGCAAATACACCAATGATTAGTCAACCCAGAACATGCGACTTAAGATACCTCAGGTAAGGTGGAAAACAGGAACACTCTTTCGTTATACTATCATACTAGCCCAAAACAGGGAATAAATGGAGACACAAGCTAGTTTGAAATATTTATTTCTAACGCTGTGATCTCAGGCGCAGTACCTTAGCTAATACAAGCAGACATATTATGAGAAACAAGATTGTCAGCATAGTTACTATTCTATAGAATACAAAGGGCAAAAGCATGTTATAATGCTGAATGGAAACCGGTTGTACATGTATCTAGATTTCACCCTCCCTTGCTAGTAGGTTATTTTAAAACTAATAGAAGGTCTCATAGGCTTAAATAGGCGGCCCCCATACCTCTGGTATTTAGAAGAAGTGGATCGCATCAGATTCTGCACAAGCTCTCAGCATACAAATAATCTCCAAATGTGTGTGATCATGCCTACGCAGTGTATTATTAAATACACCAATATCAGAGGTGGCCACAGCTGCAAGTGTGTTATGGCTAGAACGTGCGCTGATCAGTTAGAACAACAGCCACAGTGTCCAAGATGACCTTGACGGTCTCAGCTCACACTGTACAGACTAAACTATCGAAGCAGCTTAGAAATGCAGCGAAACAAGTTATTCTTATGTGAAGCAAAATACTCAGTGTTCTCTAAACGCCAACGCAAGTGCGTATCGTGTACAAAGCAGAGCAGGAAAGTAAAAATGGCGTTTAAACTTCTAATAAGCCCATGTCTTCTTAACACTGTGTAAATGTACGGATCTTCCCCATGACAGCAGGGGCCCGGGGGGGGTGCAAAAGTACTATTTTTTTCACACCGCGCTGGGCAACAATCGATGTTGCTGCACTGCGTTACTTGAAACAGGACACCGATATATCGACTAAGATATGGTGCCTTCTGCCACACACAACCTTACACAATAGTGCAAGGGTATATACGTGATGTCTAGCATAGGTTCCGTACCAGAAGGACCACCTTTGAAAACTGCATGCTTAAATTTAGTTTCAATGTTTTCTAAGTTTATAGGTATGCTGTGCATTATAGTGCAAATGCTAAGTTAGAAAATAATTGAGAAAAAAAATTCTTAAACATTACGCCTGCCTTTCGGAGTCATAATGTTTTGGCTCAAAGCCTCTATCTTTTTTAGTAGATAGGGCTTTGCGTCAAATTCCATTCATTGCTGCACAGGACCACCCATGTACCACCCATTGGACACCCCATGATGAAAAATAGAGCAAAGTAACATAGTACTTTATCTCTAATTCCCAGCGCAATGAAGTAAATCTCAATTCAACGTTGCATCAGTTTGCATCACTTTTTGTGCCACTGCACCGACACGAAGCCTTGATAAACGTTGCCTAAATAGTCTGAAGGTAGAGGGTGACTTGTTAAAATTAATATGCAACATCTCCCAATCCAGAAACTAAGAGATACTTTGCAATTACAACAGTGTCATTGAAATCATGTCTCAGATGCGATAAAGGTTTAATAGTATACATAGCATTGCAGAGGAGGGTATCAGTGGCGGCTGGTTATCCCTGAAAGTGGTAAGCATAATACTTGCCCCGGGTTCCTCTCCTAGTTTTCTAAATGTGCCTTGGGTGCCCTCACACACAAAAGCACCCATACACTAACACTCACTGTTTCTCACACACAAACACAACTGCACACACACACACTATCATAATCATTTGAACTCTTAGGGTTACTGGTATTTTAATTGTGCTTTAATTGTGTAGCGGGTGCAGCTGCAGTGGGACCTATGTGCCCCGGTGCAACTGCACCTGCTACACCATTGATAGAGGCACCTCTGACTCACTCCCACTCCCTCTCATAATTTCCTTTTCACTAGCTCATTCTAACTCACACTGCTATACTCACACCCTCGCTTTCCCTTAATCACTCTCACTCACTCATTGATTCTCACTGTTTCATTCTCGTTGACACTTTCAAACACTATGCTCAATCTCATTCTCTCTCTTAGTCTCTCACAAACTCACTTTCACTTGCACATACAGTTTCCTTTTTTGGCAACTCAGAGGCTCTATGGCACAGCAACTCAGAATCAAATCTGGTGCTGGACACTGGAACCTGCAAACCATGATTCTTAACCAGGAACCAAACCGAGCAACAGGGCCAAGTTTCAGAGGCATGAACACTGCTAAATTAAATGAGTGCAAGTGTAATGATGGAATTCACAGTGGCTCCATGGTGTCACAGGTGGCAGAGCTACGCTCTTCAGCCCCTGAAGAGGAATCACCCAAGGAGCAGTAAAGGTGCACTACTACTGCCATCTACCCTGTTGCTGTGCTTAATTTTGGGGAAGGTTGCACAGCTGGTGCCAATGCTTTGCCTATGTTTGGTAGTGGTTGAAACTTGTAGTGCTAAAAAAAAAGAATGAAAAGTTCTCTGGCCCATCCATCCATACACACATGGCACTAGAAAGATCTGTATCTACACCGAACACATTTTACCTTTAAATTGACATCCACAATCCTCTTCTACTAACATACCATGCAACACAACACAACACACAACATATACAACCTATTAGGGCAATATCTAACACTGTGCAAAAGGGGGCTCAGAATAAACGAGCATCACTTTGCTATTCGAATGGCAGAAAGAGCTATACAAGTGCCCATAACACAAAAGAGCCAAAAAAGCTGGCATTGCAAATGTTTTTGCATTGTTTGCTGTCTTCGTTACTATGATAAAAACTATTCAGCATGTTCACCATAATTTTTGTGAAGAACGTTTTCTTAATGCTACTTGT
This sequence comes from Lissotriton vulgaris, assembly GCF_964263255.1. Lineage (NCBI taxonomy): Eukaryota > Metazoa > Chordata > Amphibia > Caudata > Salamandridae > Lissotriton > Lissotriton vulgaris. The sequence continues at coordinate 1,295,570,265 of NC_141695.1, read as the reverse complement.
TGGACTTGGCCCTTTTTGCAGGGTCATCCCTGAACTTTTTGCTTTCCTCCTGTATTTTATCTGGCCTGTTTGTGTTGTTTGTATGACTCTGGGCACTTTACCACAGCTGATCAGTGCCTAAGTGCACATGCTCTCCCTTTTGTAAATTGATGTATGGATTAGTGACTCCATGATTGGCTTATTTGGTTTACTTGTTAGATCCAAGTTCAGTGGACTGAGTGTGCCCAAGGTTTGTAAATCAAATGCTGCCAGTGGGCATGCAGCACTGGACGTGACACCCACCTGAGCAGCTTGTAAAGTGTGTCTAAGGCCTGCCATTGTAAAACCTGTTTGCAGTCTGGTACTGCCATGTTGACTGGCAAGTGCACCCACTTGCCAGCCCCTAAACCTTCCCTTTTCTTCATATCGGACACCCCTATGGTAGGCCCAAGGGCAGGTTGCATTGTAAGTATAAGGTAGGACATGCCATGATGTGTGTGGCATGTCCTGATAGTGAATTACAGCCATTTTCGTTTTTTCACTATTGCAAGGCTCCCTGTTCCCCAAAGGCCAGAATGGGCAGTTTGATTAATACATCTTCTAATCCTAACTGACCCAGGGAACATGGTAGAAATTTGAGTTTAGTATGCCTGAACTCAGAATGATAAAATGCATCTTTTAGTGAAGTTGGTTTTAACATTCTTTGTTTGAAGATACCACTTTTAAAAAGTAGGTATTTTCTTGCCTAACTATCCAAGCCTGCCTCTGCTAGGTTGTGCATTCCTTGTCTGGAGTTTGAGTGACAGGGGATGGGGGATTTGAGGAGACAGGGTGAGTCAGCACAAGGCTGAATATGGAGATCTACATGGAGAGTGGTGGGAGGAGTTGCACCTGAGTCTGAATAGGGCTGTGCCTTCCCTCCACAATGCGGCTCCACCTCTTGTGGTGCATCTGATGTCCTTGGCCTACACTGTGAAAGGAAAGGAGTCAGGTAAACAGAGTGCTCCAGGACTGACCAGAACTGGTTTGGACTAGACAAAGGCCTCTCTGCCTTCAGAGAACAAAGGGAATATTGATATAAAAAGGGGGACCCAGACACCAGAATTTTAGATCACTACTGGGAAAAAAAGAAGAAACCTTTGCTGAGGAGAGGAACCAGGGAGCAAATCTGAGGAGACTATCCCTAAGCTTGAAGGATTGGTCTGCAGTGGCTGCCTTACTGCCAAAGAGAGGAGAAAAGAACTCTGTGCTACTTTCAATCAACTTGTAAAGGATATCCAAGGGCTTGAGATAGAGCTTGCCTCCTGCTCAAGTCTCAGGGACAACAGACTTCACCCACAAGCTTTTCCCTGCCTTCCCTTGTTGGGAATTGATGTGCCTGCTGTTGAGTTGGGTCTTCTGAGAGACGGCGTGTCGCTGGGAGCTCGAAGCGCCACTCAAGACGAAGAAGCGTGTTGCTGCCATTGTCGCTGCATCGCCGGAGAAGAGTGTCACAGTCGCAGCAGACGCCATCCCATCACTGCAGAAGCGTGCTGCCGCTGTCACCCTTGCATCACCCGCAGCGCCTCGCATCCCCGGAGAAGAGTGTCGCCTTCGCAGCAGACGCCATTGCTTCACTGGAGAAGAGTGTTGCCATTGCAGCAGCTGCCGTCGCCTTGCATTGGAAGGCGCCCTGTATCCCTGGAGAAGAGTCGCTGTCACAGCAGACACCGTCGCATCACCAGTCAAGCGTGTCGCAGGGCCTGTCGCGGCTCAAGAAGATTCACCAAATCGCCGCACGGCCATCGGGCGTGCACGCATCACCCCTTTGTTGTCGCAACTTCAAGAAGACAGCATTTTTGTTGCATTGCACCGAATCTTCATCGCATCACAGTGTTGCTAGCCGCACCGCCACGGAAGCGCAGTAAGAAACCAACACATCACCTCCCCACGCCGAGAAGAACCGACGCATCATTGTCCCCTATGCACCAGTAAGGAACAGACGCTTCACTGTTCTTGCGTGTAAGGAACGAACACATCACCTTCCCTGCAACACTTTTGTTGTATAGCGTTACGCATCCTAAGGTACATTGAACAATAAGTGTTGCATTTACCATCTTAAGAGAACTAAGTTATTTCTACCATTTTAAGTACAGTATTGTGGATTTTTGCTGTTTGTGGTCTTGTTGAGTCTATAAAAAAATTCCTTATTTTTGATATACAACCTGTGTGGTGTCCATCTGTAGTGTTGTCACTGGATTACTGTATGTGTTCACTAATGCTTTACTCACTGCCTCTGAGATAAGCCTGTCTGCTCCAACCCCTGCTACCAAGGGGGTGAGCAGGGGTTATTTTAGGAATGTACCCCCTTATCCTGACAAGACACAAGGGTCCCTATTTGGTCAAAGGTACCTACCTCTGCCAACTAGAGACCCCCAAATCTAACATTGGTGGTCAGCGGTGAGGATTCGGGACTTGCATTTATGACTCATGTACAGTGGTTGGTGAACACTACTAGTGAGTGCAGACCAAAACGCAACCACGTACTATTTTTCCCTGTTTCCCTTTGGAATTTGGTTGTTGGAACTCTGGTTAGTTGTTGCACCTGTTGTATCTTGTCAAAATGGAAGTCAACTTTTCTCACCTGTACATCTACAAGATAGGGGAGCTAAAAGTATTTTGCAAGGAGAGGGGGCTGCCTGTGAAGAGGAGATCCACAGGGCAGGATCTTGAGGCAGCCCTGTATAGCTATGAGGTGCTACGCTGGGAAGCAACTCTAGCAGATGACTCTGAGGAGGAGTCTGAGGGGGAAGATGCCCAGCCAGGATACCAAGAGGGCAGTGGCCCTGAGGAGGAAACATTTTGAGAAAGATTGGCTTGTGGAGAGAGGAATCAGATTCGTGCTCGTGACCGGAGATTGAGGCAGCTAGACCGGGAGTGCATGCAAATGGATCGAGCCTTAGCTGAAAAGAAAGTGTATAGCTCAGGAAGTGAGCTTGGCTGGGTTGGAGGTGGAGCCCAGTTAAGATGGTGGCAGCAAAATTGAATTTTCTAGTGCTGAGTGAGTAGTACAGATATGGCGCCTGACTTGAAGGAGGGGGTTAACATACACCAGGAGGTTCAAGGACATGAGGGAGCTCCAGTAGTGCGCAGTGTCTCGGAGTTAGATGGGGAAACTGGTGCAGGGGTTCATGGTCCTAGTGGTGGGAGGGACACTCTACTAACTCTAGATGAGCGGTTCAGAGAGAGGGGTTCCCCCAAAGTTGAAGTCCTGCTATGTGAGTCTGAAGACCGCCCAGAACAGTGTGGGTTGAGTGATGGAGACAGTCAAATGCTGTCTTGCCAATTTCAGGAGAGTGGTGTGGAGTACATGTGCGAGGCACTGGATGGTGAGGTGAAGGATAGTTTGGTTAGCCCTTGTAGGGGGCTGTGTGATCCAGTCGTGGGAGAGCATATTGTAAGTCCCTGTTTTCCAGAGCTATGCCAACTCCTGTTGGAGAGTTCGTTCTCTGACCCCAGGGAGCTCACATTGGAGGCAGACCTTTTGGTGGATTCCAGACGGTCTGGCGAGGCATTGGGGAGTGATCCTAAGAGAAGTGGTTCAGGTATCTTCCAACCCAGAGTGGGGGAAGAGGTGCAGAGTAGCCTAGCTAGGTCCCATTGTAGTGGGAAGGGTATAGGGACTCACGTCCAGTCTCAGTGGAGAAGGAGTGATTGTGGGGCTGCGTGTCCCAAGGTGCCCGAAACACAGTCTCAGGGCCTCAATGGTTCTTTAAGGGAACACCAGGTGGGGAGCCTAGGCTGTCCTGATGGGCCGCCCGTTGAGGGGGATCCCCTAGTGTCTGGTGAACTGGGAGTGGCTGCAGCAGGCCTCCATCAGTTCTTGTGTCTAGCAGTGCCACTCCTAATTGGTGGGTGCAGAATTCCAGATTGAGGGGCGAGAAGGGGGAAGGGGTTCCCAGTGGAAGAACCAGTGGGTCAGGGGCCAGCCAGAAGGACTGAGATACCGGTGAATGACCATGGTGACCCCACTTCTGTCCCGGGGGATCTTCACGTGCTGTCAGGTGGACAGGGGTCCGGAGATCTGCGCCAAGCAAACTGTCATATGACACATGAGTGGTGTGTCACTCATCAGGGGGTGCTTATGTGCTCCCAATGAAGTCCTGGTGGGCCGGGCAAGTGGGCAACCACAGGGTGCAGACCCTAGGTTGGAGGGCCAGGTTCTGGTGTTGTCTGACCTGGTGGCAGGGTCAACTGTAAACAGTGTCCTGACCGGTTGATCTTATAGGTGTACCACTCCAGGTGGTGGGGTACAGCACTCTGGAAGGGGGTGCAGAGGGTGGGAGTCCTCGCCTCTGACCCTGGATGAACTGGAGATTTTAGGCCCTAGGTTGAAGGGCCAGGTTTAGGGTGTCCCCCCTCACCTGGAAGCCCGGTTGCAGGATAGAACCACTGAGCTGGTGGGCGAATTATGCGGGACACCTGCTACAGGCACCCTGATAATTCTGGAAGTGGGTACCGCTTCAAGTGGGAGGGTACAGAGCCCCAAGGAGGAGGACCGGGTATGGGAGAGCCCACCCCAGTCTCTTGTCCAGCTGCCAGGTACAGGCCGGGGGCTGGTGGGTCAGTGTCAGGATGTCATACCTGACCTGACGGGAGGGAGAGTGGACAAAGTGTGCCAAGCACCTGGGGCTATTGCCCCCGCTCTCTGATGCCGCAGAGGTTTGAGACGCATAAGTCCTGGGTCTCATCACTGACTACTGTCAGTGGCCACTGTGGTTTGCTGTCTGTATGTTGGGACACACCTGTGAGCAAGCTAAGGTTAAGTGCTGCACAGATGGGGTCCACAATTGAGTAGAAGGGTTCCCCATGGTTTAGCATGGTGGGCCTTGAGAATATGGACAGAGGGATTGAAATGGGTTCAGATTGTCGTAGAACTGGAATATGCCCCTGCTGTTTCGGGCCAGGGTCCATGTTCTATCGCCCAAAGCAGAGAAGCCCATCAGGGTAGTGATTGATCTCCTCTGCGTTTTGGCTGGAAGGGGGTTGTGTCAGACTTGGCCCTTTTTGCAGGGTCATCCCTTTTGCCTTCCTCCTCAATTTTTTCTGACCTGTTTGTGTTGTTTGTATGACTCTGGGCACTTTACCACTGCTGATCAGTCCTAAAGTGCATATGCTCTCCCTTTTGTAAATTGATGTATGGATTAGTGATTCCATGATTAGCTGATTTGTTTTACTTGTCTGACCCTAGTACAGTGCACTGAGTGTGCCCATGGCTTGTAAATCAAATACTGCTGGTGGGCTTGCGGCACTGGTTGTGCCACCCACCTGAGCAGCTTGTAAAGTGTGTCTAAGGCCTGCCATTGCAGAGCCTTGTGCAATCTGGTACTGCCATGTTGACTGGCAAGTACACCCACTCGCCAGCCCCTAAACCTTCCCTTTTCTTCATGTCAGACACTCCTGTGGTAGGCCCAAGGGCAGGGTGCATTGTAAGTATAAGTTAGGACAAGCCCTGATGTGCGTGGCATGTCCTGATAGTGAATTACAGCCATTTTCGTTTTTCACTATTGCAAGGCTCCCTGTTCCCCATAGGTCAGAATGGGCAGTTTGATTATTAAATCTTATAATCCCAAATGACCCAGGGGAACCTGGTAGAAATTTGAGTTTAGTATGCCTGAACTCAGAATGATAAAATGCATCTTTTAGTGAACTTGGTTTTAACATTCTGTGTTTTAAAATACCACTTTTAGAAAGTAGGTATTTTCTTGCCTAACTATCCAAGCCTGCCTCTGCTATGTTGTGTATTCCTTGTCTGGAGATTGAGTGACAGGGGCTGGGGGATTCCAGGAGACAGGGTAAGTCAGCACAAGGCTGATTAGAGATATCTACATGGAGAGTGGTGGGAGGAGTTTCACCTGGGTCCGAATAGGGCTGTGCCTTCCCTCCACAATGCTGGCTCCACCTCCTGTAGTGCATCTGATGTCCCTGGCCTACACTGTGAAAGGAAAGGAGTCAGGTAAACCGAGTGCTCCAGGACTGAACAGAACTGGTTTGGACTAGGCAAAGGCCTCTCTGCCTTCAGAGAACAAAGAGAATATTGATATACAAAAGGGGAACCAGACCCCAGAATTTGAGATCACTTCTGGGAAAACAAGAAGAAACCTTTGCTGAGGAGAGTAACCAGAGAGATAAACTGAGGAGGAGACTATCCCTAAGCTTGAGTGATTGGCCTGCAGTGGTTGCCTGGCAGCCAAAGAGAGGAGAAAGGAACTTTGTGCTGCTTTCAATCAACTTGTAAAGGATCTCCAAGGGCTTTAGATAGAGCTTGCCACCTGCTGAAGTCTCAGGGACAACAGACTTCACCCTCCAGCTGTTCCCTGCCTTCCCTTGTTGAGAATTGAAGTGCCTGCTGTTGAGCTGGGCCTTCTGAGAGACTGCGTGTCGCTGGGAGCTGGAAGCGCGACTCAAGACGAAGAAGCGTGTCGCCGCCGCAGCCGTTGTCGCCGGAGAAGAGTGTCGCTTTCGCAGCAGATGCCGTTGCATCACCGAAGAAGCGTGCTGCCGCTGTCGCCCTCTCATCACCCTAAGTGCCTCTTCATCACCAGGGAAGAGTGTCGTCGTCACAGCAGATGCCGTGGCATCACTGGAGAAGAGTGTCACCATTGCAGCAGACACCGGCGCATAGCATCAGGAGGCGCCCTGCATCCCTGGAGAAGAGAGTCGCCGTCACAGCAGACGCCGTCGCATCGCAGGGCCTGTTGCTGCTCAAGAAGATTCACTGAATTGCCTCATGGCCGTCAGGCATGCACGCATCACCACTTTGTTGTTGCAACTTCAAGACAACGTCATTTTTGCTGCGTTGCACCAGATCTTCATCGCATCACAGCGCTGCTAGCCGTGCCGCCACGGAAGCGCAGTAAGAAACCGATGCATCACCTCCCCACGCCGAGAAGAACCAGCACATCATCGTCCCCTATGAAGCAGTAGGGAACCAACGCTTCACTGTTCTTGCGTGTAAGGAACCGACGCATCACCTTCCTTGCAACACTTTCATTTTATAGCGTTACGCATCCTAAGGTACATTGCACAATAAGTGTTGCATTTACCATCTTAAGAGAACTAAGCTATTTCTACCATTTGAAGTACAGTGTTGTGGATTTTTGTTATTTGTGGTCTTCTGTTAAGTCTATATAAAGATACTTATTATTGATATACAAAACTGTGTGGTGTCCATCTGTAGTGTTGTCACTGGATTACTGTATGTGTTCACAAATGCTTTACACACCGCCTCTGAGATAAGCCTGTTTGCTCGTGCCAAGCTACCAAGGGGGTGAGCAGGGGTTATTTTAGGAGTGTACCACCTTACCCTGACTAGACGCAAGGGTCCCTATTTGGTAAAAGGTACCTACCTCTGCCAACTAGACCACAAATCTAACACTACTCTCGATCATTGTCCATCAGTTCATCTTTTATGGCTCTGTGTTTTGGAATAAACACAACGCTGAAATATGCTCACTTCCGGTGCTTGAGTTATCCCTGGGTCATTTACCTGTCTCCTTCAAACCCCACCCCTCCCTTCCCCCCTCGTTGGGACTACGCACATTTTAATCATTGCAATAATCAACACAATATTGTTTAAACCACCAAAAATGTAGAAATAAAAGACAGAAAAGCCGTAGTGGGTGTGTCACGATGTGTTCCCTGCTCTCTCATGCCCACCACCAGGGGGCCAAATTGTGGGACTTTTTTAAGCTTCCGGACACTCCCCTGCAAACATATACTGACTTTCAGCCATTTGGACGCTACTCGGAAATTGCTATCCGTTCCCAATCCATGCCTGGTTTTGTGGAAGCCAGTCTACTCATGCTTGAAGCCAACCTGCTCATGCTTGAAACTCCATAACATAGAATTCTCTGCTCACTGCTTCATCTCCGACTCTGCTGGACAACGATAGGTTGAGAAATTCAGCTCACCTGTGGCTAACTGCTGCTAGCCTTCTCACAGCTGATGCATGTGATTATTGTGAGCTCTTTAAAGCCCCAGCTCCTTTCAGTCCACTATTGGTCATTGTAGCTGTGTTATGGTGAAACAGACCCCTGTTTCTTGAGCTTTTGCTATCTTTTTTTTTTTTTTTTAGAGTTTTCAGAAACATAGTTATTCCTTGATTCCTGAGCTATAGCTATCCTTGTTCCCGAATCAGCTCTGCTTGCCAGTATTACCTTGATTCCTGAGCTATAGCTATCCTTGTTCCTGAACCAGCTCTGCCTGACAGTATTACCTTGATTCCTGAGCTGCAGCTGTTCCTTGTTTCCGCTTAGCACTGCTTGCAGTGCTCTCTTGACTCCTTAACCCTATACATGCTGGTGACAGAACCGCTCCGTCATCATCCGCGGTGGCGCTGTGTTGATGACGGAGCGGTACCATCATGGCCAGGCCGCCGTGCCTGCGCAGCGCGTTTTATTGAGCGGGCGGGGCCATGACGGAACTGCTCCGTCATGAGCACAGCTCAACCGCGGCTGGTGACGGAGCGGTTCCGTCACCAGCTTGCGCCCGCTGCGTGCCGCCCCGCTCCCTTAGCACTGCGGCGGAATAGCCGCCGCAGTGAAGGGGTTAATTCCTGAGCTGTAGCTATTTCTTGTTTCTGAACTAGCACAGCCTTCCATCTTTTCCTAATTCCTGTTCCTGAGCTACAGCTATCCTTGTTCCACATTTAGCACTGCCTGCATTGTTGCCTTGTTACCTTAGTTTCTGAGCTATAGCTATATCTTGTTTCTTCATTTCTGAGCTGCAGCTAATCCTAGTATCTGAATTAGCAGTGCTACAATGATTCTTGAACTGATGTTGAGCAGTGCTACCTTTGTTCCCTAGCTGTGATTAACCCTTTATCCTGAAGTGGCTCTGCCTTCAGTGCTGTCTTGATTCCTGAACTTAGCTATTTACTTGTTCTGTTGAACTAGTGTTTCCTGCAATGTTATCTTGTTTCCTTAATTTCTGAACCAGTACTATTCTAGTGCACCATTGTAGCTTCTCCTCCTGTATTGACCTTTTCCACACCCTGCTTGTCTCCCCGTTACCTTTGTTCGAGTTCATAGTTTTGTCTTACTATTTCTGCTGTCTTGCTTCCAGTTCCCTTGTATATTTGTTACTTGCTTTCTGCCATGTGTGTCCTTTGTTTTCCCTACTTTCCTGTTAAGCACCCCTTCTTGCCAGCTCCTTGTCTATTGTGTCTGTGTATTTAGTTCTATACCCTTGCTGTTACTGCCTTGCATGTTCCTCTTAGGTATCCATAGCTATCAGCTCCACAGACCCTGGCTTTGCATGTATATGCTATATGTGGGTATTTGCAGTCAGTATCTGTAACAGCAATTGTGGGTGAGGAACGTATTGAACTTCATTTTTACCGTGTGGAGCTCCTGAGTGCTTTACGCCACATTCCCTTTATTGTTAATAGTGTGTGTTTTATATATTTATATATGTATATTCAGAATAACTATACCCAGGACGGACATGCAAGATATATATGCTCTTAAGAGGCGATTTCGCATACAGAATAACTACACCCAGGACAGACATCCAAGACCTATGTATGTCTTGCATATCCGTCCTGGGTGTAGTTATTCTGAATGCTAAACCGCCTCTTAAGTGCCTATCCTTTCTGAGTCATAGGCATCTGGGTGCCTTGTGCAGGCTGCCCCTTTGGATCCCTTTTCCCCCTCTTACTTCCTGTGTCATCCTGGGCAGTGCTATACTCCTCTTTCCGCTTACGTTTTCTACCCAGTCTCCAGTCCTTGCCCAAGTCCCTGACTGTGTCCCAGACAGAGTCCCGCACAGCCCTGACAGAATGACCAACCCACATTTTCAGGGTCACTTGTGAGGTTCCTTTGCATTCAGTTAGCTACCATTTTTTAATGCTGCGTATGTTGTCAGACATCCATTGCAAAGGCAGCGCAGTTCTGTACAACCTATTAGAACGTCCTTTGACTCTAGGGATCGATTAATGGAACAAAATCCAACGTTTAGTTCTGTGGCTTGTTGTGAAGTTGTCAAACCTACCACTGTCCTTGTAGAACAAGATCTACAATCTTCACAGGATATAATTAAATCTAAGATTCTGGAATTACAACAAGAAAATAAAATGCTTTAGACCCTGTTACAAAACTATCACCCAGAGTTGAAGTCTGAAAATTCAAGACTACTTTTCACCATCTATGTTAGCCTCCTTAGAAATGGCGAATAATTCCTTGCACTCTCTTTTGCAGTCTCCTCACATCTGGTCTAGTGAATATGTGAATAATACTGGGGCTCACCACCCAAATTCCAATCAGAATAGCCATGGTACCTATTCTCAAAATGTAGTTAATTAAAGTATTTGTTTGAATTCTACATTTTCTCACTCCTTTGAAGTTTTGTTTTCTAGTGCTAAATCACATTTAGGCGCTACATCTCAGATGGGTCCCTCCTCTTTTTCAGGAGAGATGCAATGCAGCAGTTGTTGTTTCTAGCGGGGTCTAGTGTGCTGACATCAAGGGCCGTGTGCCTGTGGGTGTACGGGGGACCAGGGTTCCTGGCACTGGACGTGGTCCAGGTGCAGACGGGCTTTCTTTTGGCACGCCATCAGCATGCCAGTGGCATAGCCGTTCTGCGGCCTTCATTAAGTAGTTTCTGGGAGAGGTAGAGAGGCAGGAGAGTTGGAACAGTGGAAACACGGCAAGGGTCCTTGAACCTAATGGCACATGAACCTGGGAGGCTGGAGGGTTAGGGCAGAGCGACACTGGGATGGCAGAAGCTGCTGAGGCTTTCTTCAGGGAAGAGAGGCCTCCCAGCAGTCAGTTGTGACTTTCACCAGGGAGAGAGCTGGAAGGGACCTTCTCTCAAAGAATAAAATATTTAGCCAAAAACATCTATAAGTTACATCAGTGCGTCAAGAAAAAGGGTCATCTTAATTAACGGCACACACTAGGAATGCACTGATGTTTGACAGGGTTTCTGTGAGGCCAGGGGCACCAGTAGTAAGGTTCCTCAGCAGAAGGTGGTTCTGTGTTTACTGCACTGTAGAACAAACGTTTTCTCAAATTCTATAATATATACTTTCACTATTGCAATAACACATGGATATTGAGTTATCGTCTTCCACTACTTTAAAAAGTGTTTCTGTCTGCCTCCCTCCCTTCAAAGTGTAGAGACAGAAATAATTATCATAATCACCTTGTCCATAAGAAGAATTCTGTCCTTTCCTCTTAAAGATACATATCTTCCTCCTATTCCTTTCCGGGGAAAGACGCCAAACCTGCTGTTCCTTGATTTCCCCTGAATGTTACCCTTTCCGGACTGTACTGGAACTTAAAATATCCACAGCGGAAAGGTTACCTTTTCTTGCCTCACCATATACATGGTTTCCTTCAAAAAACGTCTGCATTGAATTCTTTGCTATTTCTAGGGCCCTAAAAGTAGAAACATATTTACCAAGCAATTTACCCATACCTTCCACACTAAAAGGCATCAAGCAACTTCACTTAATTCCTTTTTGGCCAAAACCCGCAATTTAAGGCTAATACGCATCAAGATTGCTCTGCTATAAGGTTTGCATTGCCTAAAAAGCACACAATGTCCTTTGGCAAAAGTGTCCGCCACCAGATTAAATATTCTGGCTGAATGATCTAAACATCAAATAAAGTGATCTCACATTCTTTTAATGAATGGTCCAAACCACTCCTTGGTTCTCTGCTCCACTAAAAGAGATACATTATCAGTACAGAGTCTAGATTAAGTGTTATGGCCTATTTCTCGCCAATAATTGTCAGAGAGCACTCGGCTCTCATAACGCTTCTTTGCAAATTCTTTCAAATGTGCTGTTTTACATATTCTGTGGCATGTTCCAACCCACACTAGTCTGCACTTTTTGAATGTCTAACATCCTTTGGATCAAGTAACATCTGACTCAAAGGGTCTTTAACTATCTTATTTATACATGTTTTACCTTCTCCAATATCCCCAAATCATTTCATGCACAACTATCATTATCACGACAAATATAGACTCATCCACATCTTTATACTTGTCTTTTTCAAAGGTGTGACTGAATACCTCATAATTTGCGGGGAACTCTTGAATTTTATTTGTGTCAGTTTGGACAATCATCTCATGTGATTAACCTAAGACTCCAAATATTTTCAAGCCTGACACCTCCTTGTAATGTTATGTATTGTGTGTCATACACCGCGTGATGTTTCACGCGGCATATGACCGTGCGATTAACACAAGCCACAGCTCGTGGATAAACATGTTGTGTTTCAAATGTAATGTTACTCGTGCATGGACGCTTGATCCGCGGTTGGCCATTGTCACCGTTGGCTTGACGCTGATCAGACGCTCCGTGATCGGGTGGAGTTTCTACTGGAATAAACTTTATTCTTTATTATCTGCAAAAGTCTACCGATTCTTTTCATCACATTTTGGCGACGATTGGGGAACAAAACTCCACCCCTTACCCACGCAGGAATTTTATTTCAACTTACTTAAGAAAATTCTGGATTTGACTCTGCCTCTCATTCCGGTATTGTCGTTTTTGGAAAGTATTTCCTGTTTGTTACGGAGCAAGACCTCTTTGGTAAGACACGAATTTCAATTGGCTATCTGAAAGTTTAGAGGCGTTTCTACTTATGGATGATTATTCGTTCATCACTGAATGAGCCTCGCCAATTGGTCGGTGTCAATCTACTGAGTGAAATACTTTATGCCATTGGTTTTCTTTATTTCACCACACTCATTTCAGCGATGTACTCGGCGTGAAGGTGAAGAAAACTTTGAGGTGGCAGACGTTTCACTAGTGAAGATCAAGGTATCGTTGTTTTGGATGTATTTGCATTTTAGAAGGCGTATCTTCAACGATACGCACGTTTGTCTGACTGCGTTATTTAAAGAAAATTTTTAAGCGTTTCATCTCTGCTTTGTTTAAAAGATTTTAAAAGCGCATCATCAAGGTCATTTAGGAGTCACTAAAACGTCTATGCGCATTAAACAACATTATTGGTGGTGGTCAATGGATATGCAAGACAAGAATTAGATTGATTCTTGCCCTGAGTGTTTGTTGTCTGACAAACATTGGCGCACTTTAAAAGTACCTTTGCATCCTACTGAGTTTCCTGACTCACCCTGGGAGAAAGTTGGGGTTGATTTTTCAGGTCCGTATTCCATTTTGCAGCAAGAGAATAAGTACGTGATTTTATTAGTAGATTATTTTTCAAAATGGATGTATTTTGATTTTGTCAAATCTCCATATTCGCATTCTACCATAGCTTTTCTCAAAAAGATTTTTGATTTGGAAGGGTCTCCTAAGGCTATTGTCACGGACAATGGAACACATTTTGTTTCAGATAAAATGTGTAAATTTTTGAAGGAGTTGGATATCAAGCAACTGAAGGTGGCATTATATTCCCCAGCCTCCAACGGTCTTGTGGAGAGGGGGAACAAGGTAATTAAAGAGGGTATACAGACTGCAGTGTCTTGTGACTACAAGGTAGAGGAGTTTATCAAACAAAAAGTCTGGTACTATAACACCTCTCCTCATTGTGTTACGAGAGTATCTCCTTTTTCTCTTCTAAGAGGGAGAGAATCATTCTGTTTTGTTTCCTTCATGGTTATGCCAAGGTGCTGTAGGGAAAAGAACTGATTTAGATTCAGTTAAGAAGGCAGTTCGAGAGAAGCAAAGTCAGATGAAGTTACATTTTGATGGTGGTTCGGATGGTAAACTTGTGGATGTCCTGGCAGGTGAGTGGGTGTTGATTAAGAATCCTGGGTGAGTAGTTAAAGGTCGTTCGAAGTTTTTTGCACCAGTTCAGGTTATAAAAGTTAGCAAGGGAGCTGCATTTCTTGGTAAAAAGGGTTGGTGGAATAAGCGCCAGTTAGTGAAAGTGACAGATCACCAAGCTGAGATAATCAAAGGTAAACTTAGAGAGGGTAGTTCTGATAATTTGGATTGGAGTTTTTGGCTAAGTACTCCTAATATATCAAGTGATTCCACTGTTATTCCTTCCAGCCAAACTGGTAACCAGCTCACCAGGGATGTTCCAGGTTCACGAAATGTTGCTAATAACCAAACTTTTTCTTCTTTTGGCAGACGTATCAGAGTACCGGAGAGGTATAATGAATTTATTAGATTCTGAATATTGTTTTTTTTATTTATTTATTGTTCGCTGTTGTAAGGGGGAAGGTGGTGTAATGTTATGTATTGTGTGTCATACACCGCGTGATGTTTCACGCGGCGTATGACAGTGCGATTAACACGAGCCACAGCTCGTGGATAAACATGTTGTGTTTCAAATGTAATGTTACTCGTGCATGGACGCTTGATCCGCGGTTGGCTATTGTCACCATTGGCTTGCCGCTGATCAGACGCTCCGTGATCGGGTGGAGTTTCTACTGGAATAAACTTTATTCTTTATTATTTGCAAAAGTCTACCGATTCTTTTCATCACACTCCTGAACAGATAAGTGCTTACACTTTTAATGCACTTAATCCTTGGACCACCCCTTTTTTTAAAAACTATTTTCATCTGGCGAAAAGGAGCAAAATTCATCTTCATCATTCACTATAATTCTTTTCTTAATATTCTCTTCAATCATCTGAGATTTAGCCATCTGTTGAACTATGCTTTTCTGTTCCTGTCTAATAATTATTTTTCTATTTCTTTCAGCTCATATACAGGAATCATTGTTATTTTCTCTGTAATGTTTCTCAAAAAAATAAGTAATTTATTGCCTTCCTAAATCTAGGTTATCCTAAATAACCTGTCCAAAAGAACATTACTTAATTTAATTACCAAAACTAATATTATTAATATTTTTTCAGACACTTGGCATAAAACAATCTTCCTTTGTTTGTGCTGAACCGACAAGTGACGGTTCCAGCCAGCCTGCAATGTAATTTCACCTGTGTACCATAGCAACAAGAAGCAATAAAAATGTGCCCAACTCCCATGTAAAAATGGTACATGCCAAGAAAGTTTGTTCGTCTTTAGAAAACGGTGTAAATCCTTGAAGATCAGTTCCACTGCCTTTTGAAAAATGTCTCAATGTAGCAAAATGCCCTTTCCAAAGATAGCCCTTCCCACTAAAGGTGCCTCTGAAGCCATTTTAGCGCGAACTTGCCCTAACTTATTCGACTCTCACTCTTTTCCTTGCGACGCATCACAAATCACCTCACTCGTGTGTCAGTTGAATGGCTATTTGATTGAAAGGTAAAAATATCTTTAAAAACAGATATTCTCATAGTCTTCATTTTGATCTACCGTTTCAAAACCACCAACATCAAAAACACTTAAATCAAGCCTAAAACAATTTAAAATATATTCATACTTGTATATACCAGCCTGCTAAATATTTGATTTGATGCATGACACCAATCAATAGCACTAATTTCAATACTATAACCCATAAATTGGTCTACTGCCAAGTTATGCATCCAACCATCTCAAAACATGCATACATATTTAGATTTAGAAGTGTGCACTTCTCTGCTTAGAAGCAGCAAACGATAATAGAGAAATAGGAGAGTGGAGAGAGGTATTATGGACTGTGTTCTACTTTCCTTTATGTGTTCACATATAGTGGTGATGATTTATGTGTTCACATATAGTGATGATGATAATGAGGAAGCAGCTTGTTAGGGGCACAGCTACGCCGGTGGGTGTCCCGGCGCCAAGCACAGGTCAAAAGAGAAAGTAAATCTGGTTGTTTCAAACCTGGACAAATAGCCAAGTCAACCTAGAACTTTGAAGTGTATCTGCTTGGAGGTAGTGAATCCAAATTAATGGATAATGCTAGCCTCCTGTCTTGCCATAAAATTAAGGTTTACTCTTATATTACCAGTGACTTTCCCATAAAAACTAAAAGTGCATGAAACTTGCAAGTCAAGGTGCTACTTTCACCTTGTGTTTTTTTGGTTTTTTGCTTTTGTGCACTGGCAAATGATGTTGGCTGTGATAGAGGCTATGCTGGCATGTGATGTTAGGTGTGTTGGCATTTAATGTGAGGTCTTGGGGACATAGGATGGTGGTTGTATTGGCCTCTGAAGGTGGTTGTGTTGGCATATCATCTTGGTGGTGTGGAAACATGATGGCGGCTGTTATATGATGGTGGGTGTACTGTTGTTTGATAGTTGGTGTGTTGATATTGGTTGTTTGGATGTAGATGGTTGGACATTGTCATATGGATGCTGTTCAGATGTTTTGTTGATGTTTGCATGCTGGCTATTTGGTATATGTTGGTGGGTGTGTTCGCATATGATTTGGGTTGTGTTGGATTATGATGGTTGGTGTATGATGGTTGTGTCAATGCATGATGGTTTGTGTGTTGATGTATGTTTAGTGTGTAAACTTATGATGTTGGCTATGATGAGATTTGAGGCTTGGTTTTAGTGGGGCTGTTAATTCTGGTGGGGATGATGATGGTATTGTTAATACTGAGGGTGTTGGTAAGAATGGTGGTAGTAATGGAAGTGGTAGTCCAGTGTCAACAGTAGTTGTAATGTTGTGTTAACGAAGGTGGTAATTGTATTGGTGGCAATGTTGGTAATTCTAATACTGGTAATGGTAGTGATGGTATGGGTGGTGGTGATAATGGTGTAGATGGTAATTGTGATAGGACTAAAGGTATTGGCAGTGGTACTGGAGATAATGAGGGTGGTACGGGTATTGCTAAAAATGGCAATGGAGGTTATAATAATGTTGGTTGCAATGGTGGTGGTAATGGTTGTGAGGGAGTTAATGTTGGTGGTGGTATAGGTGGGAATGGTGGTGTAAGTAATGGTAGTGCTTGTAAGGGTGATAGTGATTCTCATAAGGGTTGTGGCGATGGTGGTTGTAATAGCTGTGGGATCAGTGATGCTGAAATAATGGTAATGGTAGTAATGACCGTGGTGGTAGTAATGGTGGTGGTAATGTTGCTGATATGTGAATGTATGATGTTAGTTGCATTGGCCTTTGCAGGAGGGTGTGTTGGCCTGTAAAATTGATTGCATGAACGTATGATGTTGGCTGAGTTGGTGAATGATGATGGGTGTGTTGGCAGATGTTACTTGTTGTGTGGATGTACAGAGGTGAGTGTGCTGGCATATGATGTGTGTCACAGGTGTTGACCAGAAGGCCTTACCCAACCCTCCCTGGGTGACTAACCCCTGCTATGCACAGGCTATGACGTTGCCAGCAGAGTTTGTTAGAGTGCCTGGCCTGCATCCAGGCCCTGCATCCAACTCACCAAAGTTGGCTAACCCCTGCTAAGCACTGCTACAGCCTTGACCAGTGGGGGTTAGTGGCAAGGCCTCTCTTATTGCCGGGCTCTGCAACCTCGTAGTCATTGGCCGTAGCTATCAGAGGTTAGCCTTGGGGGGTCTGACTGTCATGATTATGCCAATTCTCTGGAAAGTGTTACAGTGAGATTCAGTATCACCCTCGCAGTTACCCTGCTTCTCTCAAAATGATGCCTCTTCTATCTGGTGTCAAGGAAATGCCAAATTTTATTTTTGGGTGAGGTTAACAGATTTTGCATATAATCAGCATCTCACAATAATCTATAAACTAATCTGGGGATGTAAATGGATGTTAAAGGAAATCCAACCCTCCTTCCTAAGTTTGGTGGGTTTTTATTCTAACAAAAAATGTAAAGGGACTCAGCAGTCTTGAAAAACGTTGAGAATGGTATGAATGATCTCCTATATTTAGTTTGACGACCCACCTAGACCGACTTCTTAAATTACACAAAGATGTGCGTTTGATTTCATATGACCACCTAATGTGTCTGTTTTGTGGGCTTTTTTTCAAGGCCGGACACACCACACACCTAAAATGGTGCCAATATGGTAAGATGCTGCCAAGAATCCTTTGTCTAGGAAGTTGTCTTATTGAGGGCCCTTTTAGGGTTCCTCACTAACATCTTGGGTCAGGAGCTGCTTACCCTTTCCCTTTATATAGCCCTTACCATGTTTGGGGGGGACATGGGTGACTGTGCCCTGCTGCCTGAAATGACGGCCACAACAGTAATTTATTCTCCTGCAGCCAGCCAATCACCATTGTTGGGTTCATGGTCCATGCTTTGTCTGCTGACCTGTAATGGTCGACAGGGGCTGAAAGCTCTGAACAACGAGTGGGATTTTTTTATTTTATTTTAGTATCAGAATGGTCCTTGAACTTAGTTTGTGAACCTACGCAGACTGAAACAATTAAGATTTTCAAAAGTTTCAAATATTTAATCCCACATGGCAACTGTTTTATAGTGTTCATTTCTCAAGAACTACTGAATGGATTTGCACAAAACCAACTAAAGCTCACTGTCTGAGTAAAGCAAAACATTCAACTTGCATGCCAAGTTTAGCATAGACCCGTTTACAATTTTTGCTGCAAGCACAATTTCCGATTAGTGCTAACATAATAATAAAACACATCTTTTTTACCCCCTCCCTTAACTATTTTCACTTACACTGAAACTGGATGAAAATTAGCCTGCTTGACCTTACCTGACTATGCTTTTTAATTGCTAAATTTGATACAGATAAAGGTTAGGTATGGTTCCGCAAACACAAACCCGCGAAAGCCCTGAAAGTCACCAGTAATGGTAGGCAACTCACAATGCTTAACTCTCCTGCCATGGTTTACTCAGGGTTGGTAGCCATTTTTTCTGTGGCTTTGTTAGGGCAGTATATTAAGCATAGTAGACAACTTGAGTTATAGTGCTCTTTTTGGTGTTTGTTTGCTTATCCATAACTAATCTTTATCTTTGTTTTGTTGATGAATTTGAATGTATTTTATCAATGCTTTTCATTCATCTATCATCTACCCACTTAGCACGGCTGAATAGGGTGCCTTAGGCCTCGCCCGGCCCAAGTTACCGCAGGCAGCCAACCACTGCTCTACACCTGCTTTGGCCAGACCATGCACAAAACCTGATGTGAGCTGCCAACGTCACTGTGCACATTCCTTGGCTGTGCATGGGAGACAATGGGGAGGGTCGCACAGGGCCAGGCCACCCCACCTCGGACAAACTCTTTCAGCATTCACCTTATAGACGCAATCTACTTATAGGACATGCTCTTTAATTTGATTTTCTGTTGACGGTTATCAAAATAACCATTATTTGGCAGGAATGGTGGGAGGGGGATTTTGTGTTTTTATGCTTTTTTGTTTTGCTTTTTAGTGCTGAGGTGAGTAGCTGCTTATTCATTGTTTTACTTTTTTTCTCTTTATTGATGGTATGTTCTTTCATGCATGCACTACTGGGCAAAGACACTCAGGTGGCGGTTGGTCTCCTCTACCTCTGGTAGCACCTCCTGCAGTACATGTTCTTCTTACATGCATGCAATACAGAGCAAAGATGGTTGGTCTCCTCTCCCTCTGGTAGCACCTCATGTAGTACATGTTATTCTTACATGCAAGCAACACAGAGCAAAGGTGGTGAGTGGTCTCCTCTACTTCTAGTAGCACCTCCTGCAGTGCATGTTATTCTTACATGCATACAATACAGAGCAAAGTTGGCGGTTGGTCTCCTCTTCTTCTGGTAGAACCTCCTGCAGTGCATGGTCTTCTTACATACATGCAAATCAGAGAAAAGTTGCTCAGGCGGCGGTTGGTCCCCTCTACCTCTGATAGCATCTCTTCCGGCACATCCTGTGGTATTCTCTCTGCTTGTTATCCAGCATTTTGTTTTCTCTGCTCTTACAGGAACCTATAGTATTTCTTCTCATTCATCAACTTTTATTGTCTCATAGTCATTATGCATGTAGTATTGCCTTCGGTGGCCCCTGCTGACTATCTGGTCACAGATGTTGCTGGAGACCATCCTGGCATTCACAGTTTACTCAGATGGGGATGGCTGAAAAATTCCCAGCAGTTTGCTGTTTTTCAATCTCTCCACTCACCTTTAGGCATTGGAGGTCATCTTCTTCCTTCTGTTCAGGAGCAGAGGTTGGTTATGGAACCTGTGGGTCTCTCTGTGCCATTTCTGATCAAAATGGTGCTCTGAGCAAGCTCAGGTGCCTGCTTCTGTCAAAATGAGTCATGTTCCCCTTGTTTCACAGGAAAGGCACTTTTTGTTGTTGTGGGAGCTCACCTATGTTCTTAGCTGAAATGCTTATCATGCGCTTTAAAATATAAAATTGTCCATGAACTAAAAAGGAATCCCACAGACCGTAGTGAGAACCCTCATTGCTAATCCTGCCAATTCCATTGTTTTGCAATAGACTGTCGATGACGTGCAGCAAACAAAAGTCGGGCTGACACTGAGCGACTAAATTCATCATTAGTCTGCAATGCTATTTTTCAAGGTTGCAGACTCGAAAAAAACACAAAATGCTGCCCATAGTCTTTAGACTCTATAGTGAGAAGACCGGCTAATAAAGTGGATCCAAAGCGGATACAGAACCTCATAGTTGGCAGTCCAGACAGTAACCGTGGACTGTGGGTGCCATTTTTTGTTTCTCTAGCCCACATGCTCGAAAAATTGTCTATGGACCATGGCACACAAATATATCAAAAACAAATGCTTTTATCTTTGGGAGGAATCTTCAAACATTCACTGACTAGAATATGGGGATTATCATGTTCCCACCCTACACCTTATGTGGGCTTCTCATTATTTCCCAATGTCTTGTAACGGCACCCACAAAATGTTTTCTTTCAGTTAACCAGTCAGAGCCTTCCAGCGCATGATCTCCTTTTTAAGACCGTGAACCCCAAATGGAATAAGGGAGGACAAAACTCCACCATTGAATAGGATGTCTTTATTTCTTATAATTTTAGCCCATTTTAGCCCCAGACTGTCTGCATGCTGGGTCTACAGACCATCCATGGACTAAAACAGCTAAGTTACACTAAAGTGTCTATACTCTAAAGCCCACATAGCACCTTTTTATGGTTTAAATCTTTTATTGAATTTTATCAATATACAATACGTTCCGTGTTGCAAAAGTGGAATCGAAGCGAATGTCACGTTGAACACAATCAAAGCTGGGTGACGTTAGCAGGTGAGGAACGTGATAACTTGGGACGAAACATGACATAAACTGTAAATTTTACCCATTGTAAACCCCACCCCTCCCCGTCCCTCGTCCACCCAAAAAAATAAAATAAAATTAATGTGTTCAGTGCTTGAGTCTCACAGTTGGAGCTTGAGTCTTACTGTCGGGCCCTTGAGGGTCAGAGAGCCGCAGGAAACTGAGGTACCTTGGGCAAGTGATTTCCCTGAATTCAGAGGAGAGAAGAGCCAAAAAGGGTTGCCAAAGCTCATTGAACGTGGAACCCTTCCCGACCAGTGTCAACGTCAGCTTCTCCATTCCTAGGACGTGCCACAGACTGTGTAACCAGCCTGTGAATGTAGGGGGTTGTGGGGTGCGCCAGTGAGTTAGAATATTTTGTACTGCCGAACCTAGCGCTATTGCCATTAGTCGGCCTCGTCGGGATTTGAGTGGGCAAGTCAGGGGGTGTGGGAGGCCCAGGAGGATGTAAGACGAGAAGCGTGGGATTTGTGTATCTAAATGCTTGTATACCTCATCCAGTAACTGGATCCAGTATGTCTAGAGGTGTGTACAGTCCCATAACAGGTGTGCTAAATGTGCCCACTTTCCCGCAACCCCACCAGCAAGTAGCTTCCTGAGTGGGATCTATGGAGTGAAGCCGTTCCGGGGTGTAATACCTGTAGGTGACTTTTTGGGTAAGGGTTTCTGTCAGCCCCATGTGATACGCTGAGTGGCGAGCCCTGTAGTATATCCCCTCCCATTCTTTGAGTGAACGTTCTACCCAAGTCCCTTTCCCACCGCGTGCGGCTAGCGCTGTACAAGTGTGTATTGTGGGCTAATAGCATTTTGTATAGGTCTGAGGTGAGTTTTCTGTCGGAGTTTCTGGTGATAAGCCATTTCTCTTAAGGGGACAGGAGCCTACTGGTGATTGCCGAATGTCGAATTTGACAATATCCAGGCCGTTAGGATTCAGGAAGGCCATAATCCAGTTTGAGCTGGTGGAAAGGTATAATACCATCCAGGTCGAATAGGTGGCCCAACGAGCAACATCCGGAGGCTCTCCACCGAGTGAAGGCCGCTGCGTCCATGCCAGGCCGGAAGTCAGGGTTCTCAAACAGCATGTTAAGTGGCAAGGGAAAGGTGGTAAAGTTGTGCTTAGTGTTAGTATGGTCCCACGTTTTAAGAATGACCCGGGTGATATGGAACGCATAGAGGTTGGGCGGTCTATTCATTCTCCGGAGGAAGAGAATTCCCTGCATAGTTCTGGCAGCTATTGCCTGTTCCTGAAACCACCAATGCTTCTCTGACTCCAGTCGGCACCGCTCGACCAGGTGGCGCAGCTGGGCCGCTTGGAAGTAAAGGAGGAGATCGGGAATCCCAAGACCCCCTCTCTCCGGGGGGAGCATTGTTAGTGTCCGTTTCATCCTGGGTTTACGGCTGTTCCAAATAAATCGTGCAAGTTCGGATTGTGTCTGTTTTAGCCAACCTAATGGGGGTCGGAGAGGCAAGGTCAGACTTTGCGGGATGTGGGCAGGTATGTTTCCACATTGTGCTCCCATAGGGTGGAGATTTGTTTGGAGGGACCATTCACTTGCAGGGAGTGTTTTACACAATTTACCTGCAACGCTGTCATTTCTTCTTGGCAGCCTAATTCCATCTCACCTGTCCCCACAATAAAACCTGACTAAGTCAACTCTCAGCCCTTCTAACGATTCTTCTCTGAATTGTAAGAGCCTTCTGTGCAATGTTCGCTCACTAGTGTCCCACGCAACTCAGATCTGGGATCTCATAACTTCCGAGAACCCACATCTTTGTTTCTTAACTGAAACGTGGCTCAAGCCCCACACTGTTCCGGCCATAACAATGGGGGTGCCGTTAGGGTACAAAATAGTGAGAATGGACCGCCCTATCAAAACTGGTGGTGGGCTGGCCATTATTTTCAAACAAGATATGGAGGTGGTGGTCACCGAAACGGTGTGTAACCCGAAAATGGAGCTCCTGATTTTTACTATCAATCCCAGTTCAAAGGAAACTAGGAAAGGTGCACTGGTTTATCGTCCTCCAGGCCCTCTTGGGAATTTCTCCACTCAACTTGTGGAAGCGCTGGCCCCCCACATGCAGTTCAATTCAGATTTTATTGTGGTAGGGGACTTTAATGTCCATAGCGAAATAGCGACATGTGTGGAAGCACAGACACTCTTGGCTGATCTGGCCACGCTTGGTCTTAACCAAATGAATCAGGGACCCACACACATAGCTGGACATACCCTTGATCTTGTGCTATGTAACTACACTTTTATAAAATGTCTGCCTCCTATTCCAGTGGACTGTACTGACCACGCAATTATTGAATTTTACACCCGCTCTAATTATAAGGTCAAGGGCACCCAGAGGACTATGGCAGATGTCAGAAGACCCTGGAATAAACTAACTGCGGAGGGTTTCAGGAGGAAATACACAGAGCCCAATTGGGATGAATGCGGGGACAACGTTTCCTCTGCATTAGCCAAATTCAATGAAGCTTTAGCATTGACCATTAACCATGTTGTTCCTTTGAGGAAATATAAACCACGGCCTGCCCCTAAACAAGAAGTCTGGTTTACAGACGATCTTAGACAGTTAAAGTGAACTGCTAGGAAGTCAGAAAAACGCTGGAGAGTTACTCGCAAGGCAGAGGACAAAGAAAATCATAGGACCTCATTAAAAATTTACCATAAAGCCATTCGGGCTGCGCGGAAACATCATATCGCAGCCCAATTGTCAGCAGCCGGCAAAAATCCCAAAGTACTCTACCAAATTCTGCAAACCTTTATAAAGCCCTCGGTCTGCGAAACAGAGGGGATTGAGTCCCAGGAACTTTGCAATAACATCTCACAGTTCTTTGTCAGAAAAATAGATGGCATTTATACGAAGATCTTAGCCACTAAATCCACCTCTAACAACATGGGAACTGTTGATAGCATGGTCCAGCCACATTTTAGCTCAGCAGAAAATACGACCAGTAAGCTTGAAGTCTTCCCGCCAATATCTTTGGAGGAGATAACCTCCCTTATCACCCAAACTAAGAGTGGGTGTCCTTCAAATATTATTCCAGCACGGGTTATGTCTCTTCTTAGCGATGAGCTGGGTGCTGGAATTCAGCAAGTGCTCAATCTCTCACTGAGCACAGGGGAAGTTCCCCAAGGCTGGAAGCATGCTCTGGTCAGACCTCTACGTAAGAATAACTCCATTCCCTGGACCGATCTGACAAACCTGAGACCCATCTCCCTCCTCCCTTTTCTAGGGAAGCTTACTGAGAAGTTTGTAAATCGGCACTTATCTATATACATAGAAAGTGCGGGGGGACTTGATCCTTCCCAATCGGGATTTAGGCCCAGGCACAGCACTGAGACCGCCTTGCTGTCCGTCGCTGACGATCTCCATATGCTACAGGATAAGGGTTATTCCGTTATCCTGGTGCTTTTAGATCTGTCAGCGGCGTTTGACACTGTGTCACATGATATCATGACCTCCAGACTCATTGACATCGGTCTGGGAGGCAAGGCGCTGGCCTGGTTAAGGAGTTTTTTCACCAAGCGCACTCAGAGAGTCATACTGGGTCCTTACCAGTCAGAGGAGGTGGAGATCTCTAAGGGGGTGCCGCAGGGCTCCTGCTTGAGCCCAACGCTTTTTAACATCTATGTGGCACCCCTAGCTAACATCATGAGATCCCACGGGTTCATCCCTGTATCGTATGCAGACGATACTCAACTCCTCTTCCCTTTCAAAATCATGACTCCCGAAGTGCGTAACTCCTTTGCCCGGGGGATGAAAGAGGTGGCTTACTGGATGGCAGCAAACTTCCTTCAATGTAACGTCTCAAAGACTGAGGTGATGCTTTTTGGAGAAGCCAAACGATTGTGGACTCCTGACTGGTGGCCTCAAGACCTAGGCCCAGTCCCTGTGCCCAAAGGGGTAGTGAAAGATCTAGGAGTCAAACTGGATCAGGAGCTCGCCCTTAAACATCACACTAATCAAGTGGTAGGCTCCTGTTTCCATGTTATTGGTCTTCTCCGAAGGGTATTCCCCCTGTTACCTGATACCACCAGAAAAACTCTAGTTCAGTCGCTTGTGTTGAGCAGACTGGATTATTGTAATGGTTTGCTGTTAGCCGCCAATGAGGGCATCATTACCAGACTCCAAGTCGTGCAGAACACGGCGGCACGTTTAGTTCTGAATGCCCCAGCACGCACACCCTCAAAACCGTTGCTAAATCAACTGCATTGGCTCACAGTGAAACAGAGGGTGTTGTTTAAAACGTGCTGCATCATCCATAAATGCCTCACTGGTAAAGGTCCTGACTATCTAACTAAAACATTTGTTCCCTACATCCCCCCGAGAGCTCTGAGATCTGGTGATCAAGGTTGTTATGTGTCCCCAGGTTTTGGAAGACCAGACAAGGAGGAAGGGCTCTGTCTGTAGCAGGACCAAAGCTCTGGAACGATCTTCCTTACAACATTAGAGTCTGTAAGGAACATTTTCCTTTTAGGAAAAAATTAAAAACCTTTCTGTTTAACTACTAGTTCCGTTTAGGCATTTCTTAACCTTAAGATCAAGCCTGTTTTGGTCCCAGATGCTGCCAAAGGCGCGGAGATACTCCTCAGGGAGTCGATTCCCAGCGCGTTACAAGTATGCAAATAAATAAATAAATAAAGGTATGGAACAAGTATAAAGTCTGAGGGAGGATGGTCATCTTGATCGCCGCAATTTTACCAAGCCAGGAGAGCGGATAGTGTTTTCACTGGTTCAGATCCTTACGGATTTTCTGCCTCAGCTGTGTGTAGGTGAGGGCAACCGTGTCTGATAAAGAGGGAGCTAGCTGAATCCCCAGGTATGGGATCGCGCTGACTGCCCATTGAATGGAGTGGCGGCTTTGGAGATGCGCGCGAGTAGAGGGCGCAAGAGAAAGATCTAGTGCAATGGATTTGTCCATATTCACCTTAAACCCGGATGCCAGCGCGAAGGCTTCTAATTCTGCGAGGCTAGCTGGTAGCGCCAGAAGTGGGTTTGATAATGAGATCAGGACGTCTTCAGCGTATAAGCTGACCATATGCGTGTAGCCCCAAATTTGATCCTTGTGATCTCTGGCACCTTTTTAGTATTAAATCTGTTTATTGGTAACTTTTGAGCACAATAGACAGAACAGAAAACGCCTACAACCCAGCGGGCCAGCTCAGCAAAGTAATTCCGTGTATACAATTCAAAGCCTATGGTGGTACAACAAATGTTAAACACAGCAAGCCGCCCACAACCCGAGGGGGCGGCCGCGTTGTTAAATCAGACCGCTATGACAGAATAAGCAATGAGGTTGAGGCTAATGATTCAGTAAAGAGAAGAAAAAACGAACCCCCCGTCCCCACCCTGCCCGAACCCCACCTCCAGTACCCTCCCCTCTTTCCCTCCCTCCCCCTCCCCAGGTCCAGGTCCGATTCGTCCCCCGCATATGGTAAACCTCCCCCAACTCAACAGTCATCAGATTGGGACAGCCGCAAGATACGCAAGTACCTAGGGCATGTGACTTCTCTGAATTCCGTGGCTAAAAGGGACAGAAATGGTTGCCACAGGTCTGCATACTTCGCACCTTCCCCCGCTTTGATCAAGGACAGTTTTTCCATGCCCAGCACTGCCCATAAGCGAAATAGCCAACCCTGAAGGGAAGGAGTGTGTGTAGTGCACCAGAGGGATAAGATATTTTGTAATGCAGGCCCAATAGCGATGGCGATCAATCTGCCTCTGTGTGACCGTAAAGGGTATGTATCAGGGTTTGAGAGGCCTAGTAGGACATAGGAGGGGAATCGCGGGATTTCAGTGTCGAAGTGGGCATCGACCTCATCTAAGACCGACTTCGAATAACCCTGGAGGTGCACACAGTCCCAGAGAAGATGTATCAAGGAACCAGTTTCCCTGCAGCCGCGCCAGCATGTTGCTTCCCTACAATGATCCATCTCATGTAGCCTCTCTGGGGTGTAGTACCAACATGTTGCTATCTTGGTGAGTGTGTCCGTTAGGCCCATGTGGTAGGCGAAGTGTCGTGCTCGATAATATATACCGTCCCATTCTTTAGAGCTGAGTGTGTGTCCTAACTCCTTTTCCCAACGGGCCCTGCTCGAGTTGTAGACATGGGAGTAGCGATCTAACAATATGCGGTAGAGGTCAGAGATAAGATGCTTATCTGTTTTTCTCGTGATCAACCAATATTCATAAGGCTGCAATTGCCTGTCCGCCGTCTCCCACACCTGACCATTAAAGAGCCCAATGCCGCACTTGTAAATACCTAAGGCGTTCCGCCTCCGGCAGTCCATATTCTTGCTTGAGTGTTTCGAAGGGAATAATCCCGTCACCCATGTACATGTGGAACAAAGTCCGGCATCCCGCCGGGCGCCACCTCTCGTAAGCAACGACGTCCCGTCCTGAAGTGAAATCAGGGTTCTCCAGCAGAGATGTAAGTGGGGATGGGAAGGTGGTTAGGTCATGTTTCAAATTGGTGCTATCCCACACCTCCAGAGGTACCCTCGTGGTGTGGGAGGCGTAAAGATTAGGGGGTCGGTGCTGCTTGCAGAGAAAGGGCACTTCCTGGAGTTGGACGGCCCGCTATGGCCTGATCTTGGAAAAGCCAGTGTTTCTCTGATTCCCATCTGTTCCATACGACTAAGGTTCTCAGTTGGGCTGCCTGATAATACAAGAGGAGGTCCGGCAGACCCACACCTCCCTTCTCAGGCGGCAGCGTTGCCACTCTAAGTATCATTCTAGGCTTCCTGCCGTTCCAAATGAATTGTGCCAGTTCGGCTTGCGTCTGTCGGAGCCAACCATCTGGTGGATGGAGAGGGATGGCTCGGAATAAGTAAAGTATCTGCGGTAGGACTGTCATTTTGACGGCAGCCACCTTACCTAACCAGGATAGTGGCAAATGCTTCCACCGACTTAGCTCCTTGAGGATAAGAAGGCTCAGCCGCACATAATTGACCTGAACCGTGTCCTGTAGTGTGGGGCCCAGGTGGATTCCCAGGTAAGGGACAGTAGTCTGCGTCCAGTGAAATGGAAAACTATTCTGCAGGTGGGATCGGGTCTGTGCCTCTAAAGAAAGATCCAGGGCCTCCGACTTAGCCATATTAACCTTAAATCCCGACACCCTAGAGAAGGCATCAAGACTGTCCACACATGCAGGTAGGGAGGTTGCCGGGGCGGAGAGGGACAAAAGGATGTCGTCGGCATATAGACTGATGGTGTGTGTGTAGGCCCCGATCTTAATGCCATGCACCTCCGGGTTAGACCGTATCGACTGTGCCAGCGGTTCCATGTATAAGGCAAAGAGCAGGGGCGACAGCGGGCATCCCTGCCTCGTGCCACGCTCGATGGGAAAGCGGGGCGATGAGTGTCCATTGACCCTGACCGTCGCCGTGGGAAGAGGGTAGCAATTAAGGGCCCATGTGAGAAATTTATCGCCCAGCCCTGCCTTCACCAGCACTTGCTCTAGGTAAGGCCAATGAAATCGATCAAACGCCTTCTCCTCGTCTATTGCTAAAAACATATATTCTCCCGTCGTCCTCGTGGCCTTTTCTATGAGATGCAGCGCCCTTTTTGTGTTGTCCACCGTTTGGCGCTCCGGGATGAAACCTGCCTGGTCAGGGTCGATCAGGCTTGGCATGAGAGGCGCGAGCTGCGTCGCCAGAATACTAGTGTAGAGCTTAAGGTCTACATTGAGTAGGGAAATAGGTCGGTAGTCCTCGCAACGCGAGCGGTCCTTTTCAGGCTAGGGGATGACGGAGATGGTCGCGTCTAGAAGATCCCCCAGTATCGTTCCGGGGTCAGCAAAATAATTAAAAAGAGCAGTCGGCGACGGTACGACCTGCGCACAGAATGTTTTGTAAAATATGGCGGAGAAACCATCCGGGCCAGGGGCTTTGACCAATTTAGGGTGAGAAATAGCCGCAATGACCTCTTCCGGACGGATAGGCCGCTCTAATGACTCTGCTTGCTCTGGGGTCAGGGATGGGAGGGAAACGGACTCCAAGAACCTCTCTCCTTCCGCTAGGTCCAAGGAGGGCCCCGTGTACAGAGAAGTATAGAAGGCGCTAAAGGCCGCAGCTATGTCTGCATCTTCGGTGACTACCTTCCCATCCTGTGTGGAGATCTCCTGAACTGCATGCCACTGCTGTACCTCCCTCAATGCATGCCCCAGCAATCTTCCACACCGGTCACCCCCGTGTGATACAGGTGTCGTACCCTCACCGCCGCGTATTCCGCCCGATCTTGGTCGTGCGCCGCCAGTTGCTGCCGTGTCTGCCGTAACTGTCTCTATATTCTTGGTGCCCCCGTGCGCTGGTGTATGAGCTCAAGTTTGCGCGCTATCTGTGTCAATTTCTCTCGCTTGCGCGCTCGCTCTGCATTTTCAGCTACCGAAACTGCAATCAATTCCCCGCGGAGGACTGCCTTAAGCACTGCCCAGCGAGTGGCCAAAGAGGTGTCTGCGGTGTTGTTCTATGTTAAGTAATCTCTAATAGTCCCTTTAAGCCTTTCAACCACTTCAGCCCGGTGTAGTAGTGTGTCGCGTAGTTTCCAGGAACGTGTTGTTCGGGAAATCGGGGGGAGGGCGAACACCGCCACCACTGGGGAATGGTCAGATAGGGACGCAGCCCCGATGTCAACCTCTGGAGCAAGCGCATGTAAATTGGAAGAAACTAAGAAGTGATCGAGGCATGCATAGGTCTTATGAGCATTAGAGTAGTATGTATATCCCTTCACGCCCGGGTGCAAGCTGCGCCACAAATCCACCATTCCCATGTCCTTTAGTCTAGTGACTCCCTCTACAGAGAGTGTACCAGCCTGCGAGGAGCGCTGCCCTGACCTGTCCTGCAAAGTGTCCATCTCTAGATTCAGATCCCCTCCCACCAGGGTGTGGAGGTCAGGCAGTGCGGCAACCTCCGTGAGGGCTGTATGTAAGAACTTCTCCTGGCCTTCATTCGGAGCATAGATAGAGCATACCGAAAAAGTGGACCCCCTAGGGAGAATCTATAGGACAACAGCCGCCCCTTCATTTTTACCCCCTTCTGTAGCACCTTCCCCCTGAATCGTTGGGCCACTAGGATTGCCACACCGGCCTTCTTGGTAGGAGATGAAGAGTAGAATTGGTGCGGAAAACAGCGAGAACGCATCCTGGAGCAATCTTTCTGTAAAAGGTGGGTTTACTGCATTAGACAGATGTCTGCTTTGGAGGCTTCCAGAAGGGAGAGCATCGCCTTCCGTTTCACCGGGTTGTTAAGTCCTCGCACATTCAGCATGAGGACCCTCAATTCAGTCGGGTGCATGGGTCATTCTATGGGGAACTGGAGCCCCCCTGAGTGCTGTGTCACTCAGCAGCCAAGGCTTCCATATTGGACGCTGTTTGCGTAGCAGGAAGTGTTGAAATACATGCTCCCTACCTGTAGGAACGGGGGTCACCCCATGCAGCACCAAAATTGTCTCCGGACCTGGAACCTGCCCACCCTCCCACGCCCTCCCCCTCCCCAACAGAGCCCCTGAAAATAAGAAATAGAAAACCATAAAAAAAATTGAGACATACTTATTGTCCATCATCCGAGGATGATTGGTGAAACAGGAAGAAAGACGCCCACAGGTGGAACTGACGATCCTCACCCGTTCTCCTCTGACGTCCAGCAGGGACTTCTTCTAGAACCAATGAACGGTTCCCTCCGGCACCTTTCACCCGCCCACAGGTACGCCACTGCTGCCCCCCTTTCGCGCAAGGTGTCCGATAGGTCCAGCCTCGTTGCTGCTGCCTGTTTGCCGACCTTCTGCCATTCTTGGGAATGGCGCCTTCGCCGGGAAGGGGAGACATTGGTGTCCGTCGGGTTGTTGATTGGGTCCAATCCCAAGAGTTCGCAGGCCATCTCTAGCGACCGAATCTGAATAAGTTTGGACTTCCATTTAAAGATAAGTCTAAACAGATGCCCCGATAAATAGGGTATCCCTTGCTCTCGTAGGAAGGTAGTGACTTGCCGGAAGCTCCTGCGCTTAGCCAGGGTGGAGGCAGCAAGGCCATGGTACAGCACAGGCCGTTGATCACGAAATTCTAGGGGAGAGTGATCACGCGCCTCCTTCAAAATTCTGTCCTTGAGCTGATAATCATGGACACAAACCAAAATGTCTGGAGGCGGAGCCTTGGGACCTCTCGGAAGGCCAACTCGGTGCACTCTGTCCATCTTGATTTCCTGTGCCTCCTCATTGTTCAGAACGTGTCGAAAGAGCGGCTCCACGTAGCCTCGCAGGTCTGTCCCCTCTCCCTTCCACGGCACTGCCCATATCCATATGTCATTCCGACGAGACCTGTTCTCCAAATCTTCCGTGTGCGCTTGGAGAACAAAGTTTTGCTCCGTGAGGCGCAAGACATCTTGCTGTAGCCGGTGCACATCTTCCGCGGTGCACAAGTCATTGTCCTCCAATGTCACGACCCGCTCTCCCACTGCATCCACATCACGTCTCATCTCCCTCAGGTCCGACGCTAGCTGGGAGCGTAGCTCAGTAATGTCCTCCTTAATCGGCGTGAAAAGTCCTAGCATAAAGGCTTTGGTGGATGGCGCGTCAGGGTTGTCGCGGCGCGGGGATTTGTCACTGACCGGTGATGTTGACGGCTGAATGCCTTTAGGGGCGCTTTCTTTAGGCAGCCTGTCCTTTATGGGCCTATTCGACGTCATGTCGACGTCACGTCACCTCCTGATGAGAGCTAGGGCGAGGTGACCCCAGGTTCATCCCCGTGTCCACGCAATGTATCCGGACACTACACTTCATGCGCCAATATCAATAAACACGGGATGTAAGCAGCTGTTGGGGCCCACGCTCCGAAGTCACACAAGGCCGATGTGGGGGGGGAGGCAGCTCCAGAATGCAGGTTGCCTCCCAACCAGCGCGGAATCAGGCCGCAACGCTAGGCCTTACCCTTCCCGCCTTGGACCTGGTTAGTGAGGTGCCACGTAGGTCTCCAGTCCCAGGCGCAATGCGATCGCCCTGGATCCCATGGGCCTCACTTCTTGCCTGCCTCGTCCGGCGATGCTCTCCTGTAATCCGCACGCAGGCCCCGCGGTCAAAGTTCCTGGGTGCCCTGTGCGCTACCGGTGCCCAGCTGGAAGGTCCTTGGGCCCAGACCCCGTGAAGCTCAGGCGCCGTCCGCCTGGTTCCCGTGGGCCTCACCTCTCCCCTGCCTCGTCAGGCGATGCTGTCCTGTAATCCACCCGCGCAGGCCATGCGGTCAGAGTTCCTGGGTGCCCTGCGCGCTACCGGTGCCCCAGCTGGAAGGTCCTTGGGCCCAGACCCCGTGAAGCTCAGACGCCATCCGCCGAATCGCGGACTGAGAAAGGAGAGGGGGGGTCGTCCCGCCAACCGCCCTCTGCGCTACTGGGCTGGAGCCTCGCCTCCGTAGGGTTGTGGCGGAGGGCCGCCGACTACCTCCAGGTGCTCCGCCGCACGTGCACGATGCCGGGCTGCCCTCGCTGTCTCCTGTATACACTGGCCGGGGTTGGAAGTGCCAATTCTTTAGTCCCTGGCACTGGAGATCGGGCACCACAGGCTCCGCCCTGCTGCCACGCGACCCCGGGGATGCTCAGGCCACACAGGCCGCACCTCCCTGCGGCTCCGGTAAATGCTGTCAGGTCCGGAAAACGGTGACACCTGGGTCTCCAAGGTGCTTCCGGGCCTTGACACACCACCCAGACCGCAGATGGGCACCCTGCGGGTAGATAATCAAAGCTGTAATGGGAACGGCGCTGGAGGGACCGAAAAGCGCGTCCTACTCCGCCGCCATCTTGGCCACGCCCCCTCTGGCACCTTTTTAAACGCTAAACCTACTGAACTGATTACTTTACACCAAACTAATAAAAGCAAGTATCTGGGCAAAGTTCTACTTTTATGCCAAGTGTAGTGTAAAATTGTTACTTTAATTTGACTGTAGGTATGAGCAAAGTTTCCTATTTCACCTCAAATGGAAAAGCACATCTTATTTTCAATGCACAAAATTTGACACGCTGGACCTTACAAGCTGACTGTGCTAAACAAGTGCCAAATTTGGTACTGATCTCGCCTTGGGTACCAAAGTTATTGACCAATTAAAGTATGCCTTTTCAGTAGACTGTACGACGGAACCATAATTACACTGTGGTGGCAGACACTGTGTAAAATAAGTCAGAAATAATGACTACTTATTGTTAGGCTTGTGTTTCCTTTGAAAAGACAATTTTTGGTTTGTTTGTAACTTTGATGCTGTGTGATGAATTTGCACAAAACTTTCAGTATATAAGAAATCCCACTTTGGGTTGGGCAGATCCATTCGGGGTGAAGCAGTAAAAAATAAGACTGTTTCCCACTATGCTGTCCGATACAGGAAACACCACCAAATGGAATTACTCGAAACTTGGCATGAAAGTAGAACTTTACTGAAAGGAGTGTCTTTTCTTGGTTTAGTTTAAATCAGTACAGCAGTTTTAAAGAAATTAGTATTAGAAAAATGTGCCAGGTAGGCATGGAAGGGATTATGTTATAGAGAGACCTGGAGCATTAAGCTCATGGACAGTCCTCAATCCCAGTTTCACAGACTGCCGACAAACCCAAATGTCAAATATACAGGCACTCCATAGGATGAGGGACCATTTTCTCTCTTTGCCCTTTTATGGTGTGCCAATTCTAAACTAGGTCTGTGTTCCCAGAGGCTCTGATCCAGTGATGTGGAGAGCCTGGGACTCACGTCTGAGCATAGGGGAGCACTGGGGTGAATGTAAGACATTGTTCTGCATTCTGTCCATTAACTGTTTTTTGCAACTGTGTTTTTTGCAATTTTCACCCCGAGTGGGCTGCGTATGCTCAGACGTGAGTCCCAGGCTCTCCACATCACTGGAGTCAAGCTATCCAGGCTGAAGAAGGCTGATAGCCAGAAACCGGTCCTTGGATGCTTGATTCCGGTCTAGGAAAGACATGGCTTGGTAGTTCGGGTTGGACTGTTCCCATGAGGCACAGGGTCACGGCTGATTTGCATATAGCCATTGTCTGACCTAGGGTGGTGTGGAGTGCAAAAAAACGATGGATTTAGGCCCAGATCTTTGTACTGGGGTGAATGTAAGACATTGTTCTGCATTCTGTCCATCAACTGTGTTTTTTGCAATTTTCACCCAGAGTGGGCTGGGTATGCTCAGACGTGAGTCCCAGGCTCTCCACATCACTGGAGTCAAGCTATCCAGGCTGAAGAAGGCTGATAGCCAGAAACCGGTCCTTGGATGCTTGATTCCGGTCTAGAAAAGACATGGCTTGGTAGTTCGGGCTGGACTGTTCCCATGAGGCACAGGGTCAAGGCTGATTTGCATATAGCCATTGTCTGACCTAGGGTGGTGTGGAGTGCAAAAAAACAATGGATTTAGGCCCAGATCTTTGTACTGGGGTGAATGTAAGACATTGTTCTGCATTCTGTCCATCAACTGTGTTTTTTGCAATTTTTCTAGAACTAATGCAGGCACGCTTGCACTTTGCGCTGCGTTGCTCTGGATTTATCAAGCCACTTAGGGACATGCAAGGTGGACTTATGTGGCTTGATAAATTCTTTTTAGTTTTTTCATTGCACTTGTGCTACGGTGACCCAAAACCTACATAAATATGCTGCCTAGTGTTATGTAAGGCAGTGCAAGTTGCATCGTGAGATAAGAGTGACTGTATGGGTGAGTGAGTGGGTGTTTGAATGGCTATATGAGTGAGTGACTGGGTGTGTAAGTAGCTGTATGGGTGAGTGAGTGGCTGTTTGAGTAGGTGTTTTGTTAAGTGAATTTGTGTGTGAGTGACTGTATTGGAGAGTTAGTGTCTATTTGAATAGCTTTATGGGTGAGTAAGGATTTGTGAGTGCTTGGATGTGTAAATGGGTACATAAGTAGTTGCATGAGTGAGTGTATAAGGGCTTATATGGGTGAGTGAGTGGCATTGTTGAGAGGCTGAATAGGTGAATGAGTGGGTGTGTGAGTGAATTCAGAGGTAAATAAATGAGTGTGTGAGTAGCTGTGTATGGTTAGTGTGTGGTTATGTGACTCGCTGTATGGGTGAGTAACTGGTTGCATGAGTGGCTGTATGATGAGTGAATGGTTGTGTGAGTGGCATTGTGAATGAGTGGGTGTGAGAGTACTGTGAATGGGTATGTCACTGGTTGTGTGGGGGTGCGAGTGGGCATATGAGAGGTTGTATGGGGGTGAGTGTTTGTATGCATGGTTCTGAGGAGGATGTCATCTGTGATGTTCTTTGAGAGCTAATCAGTAATGTCACTGACCATGTCATGGGTGATGTAATATGTGAGGTCATAAGCAGTGCATTGTGGAACCAGTGCTGTGTGATGCATGACAAATTTAACTGGTTTTGTATGAGAGCCTAACTATGTCACTGTCACCTTTGGTTTTTTCAGTGAATTTCTGAAGTTTTTTAAATTGCATTTGCTAACTTCAATTACCCTATAACCTTTGTTTTTTTTTTAGTGAATTTCTAAGGTTTTCAAAATATCTATGGTTTTTTTAACTAGTAGTTGCATTTGCAGAATGGTGCAGAAAGGGGGCAGGGCCTCTGACAAGCTCTAAAGAATCCCGCTGTATCAGATTTACTGGAGGTAATAGGAGGGCTTCTTGGCCCCCATTGGTCCCCTCATTAGTAAAGTTGGCTTTATCCCCCTATCCACGCCCCCTTTCTCCACAACTCTGCAAAGCACCTCCGGGTGCACTACTAGTAGGGGGATAAAGTCCTTTTGATTATTGAGGGTCCTTGGGGGCCAATTACCCCTTCAGTTACCTCCATTAAGACCCACACAAGCTGGAATGCTGAGAGGTCATCAGAGGCCACACTCACTTTCTCCACCACTCTTCTAATGCACCTCATGGCGCACTGCTGCTTGGGGTAAGAAGCGTACTTTACTCCTGAGGCCCTCAGGAGTAAAGTGGAATTCATACCCCAACAAGCCGCATGCCAATCAATCAATCATCGCATTTATATAGTGCACTCCTTACCCAGAGGGTCTCAAGGCGCTGGGGAAGGGGGATCTGCTACTGCTCGAACAACCAGGTCTTGAGTTGCTTCCTGAAGGCGAGGTGGTCCTGGGTCAGGCGGAGGTGGGTGGGGAGGGAGTTCCATGGCGGCGAGGTAGGAGAAGGACCGTCCCCCTGTGGTGGCTCTATGGATGCGAGGGACGGCGGAGAGGGCGTGGCTGGTCGATCGAAGCTGGCATTTGGGAGCGTAGAAGTTGAGGTGGCTGTTGAGGTATCCTGGGCCTTGGCTGTGTAGGGCTTTGTGTGCATGGGTGAGGAGACGGAAGGTGATTCTCTTGTTGACCGGGAGCCAGTGCAGGTCTCTCAGGTGTCCGGAGATGTGGCTGCGACGAGGGATGTCCAGGATGAGTCGTGCTGAGGCGTTCTGGATCCGCTGGAGTCTCTTCTGGAGTTTGGCGGTGGTTCCGGCGTAGAGGGTGTTGCCGTAGTCCAGACGGCTGGTGACGAGGGCCTGGGTGACCGTCTTCCTGGTCTCAGTGGGGATCCACCGGAAGATCTTACGTAGCATGGGCAGGATGTTGAAGCACGACGAGGAGACGGCGTTGACTTGTCTGGTCATGGAGAGGGAGGAGTCCAGGAAGAAGCCCAGGTTGCGTGTGTGGTCTGTTGGTTTGGGTGCGCTGCCTAGGGCGGGGGGCCACCAGGAGTCGTCCCAAGCGGTGGGTGAGGATCCCAGGATGAGGACTTCCGTCTCATCTGTGTTCAGTTTCAGGTGGCTGTTCTTCATCCATTCGGCTACCTCTTTCATCCCTTCGTGAAGGTTGGCTCTGGCGGTGGCGGGTCGTTGGTAAGGGAGAGGATCAGCTAGGTGTCGTCGGCGTAGGAGATGATGTTGAGGTTGTGCTGGCGTGCGATGTCTGCGAGGGGGCTCATGTAGATGTTGAAGAGGGTTGGACTGAGCAAGGAGCCTTGAGGGACGCCGCATATGACTTCGGTGGCTTCAGATCTGAACGGAGGGAGGCGTACTCTCTGTGTCCTTCCGGCGAGGAGGCGCTTTGACAGAGTTGTGGAGAAAAGGGGCGTGACCTCCATGTCGTCTCAGTAATCCTGCTGTCTTGGACTTACTGAGGTAACGGGAGGGGTTCTTGAACCCCAAGGAACCTCAGCATTCAAGGGGGCTTCATCCCTCAACCACCACTGCACCAGGCACGTTTGCAGAGTGGTGGTGAAAGGGCCGTGGCCACCGGCGACTTTCCAGGGTTTATTTTCTATTTTGTAAGTGATGAGGGCTGCATGGCCATTTCTGGGCTATTTATGGACTCTGGGACGCCATAACCCAGGAGCCAGGCCTTTTTTCAGTGGGTTAGGGGGGCTGCGGGACCCCCTACCTGTGTTTAATTCTAGCCCCGGGGACCCTATTCTCCGGCCTTTTTGGTATAGGGAAGGAGACTGTGTAGCTCCCCTGTCCGGGAGACCCAATCGGGGCCCGGTCTTTTCTTTTTTTTAAAAGAAAATGTAAAGGGAGCGGGCTGAGTGGCCCCCCTTCCTTGGCAATTTTTGGCCTCGGGGATCCCATCCCCCAGGACCTGGCCTTTTTTTTTATATTCCTTTTTTTTTTTTTTTAAAGGGATGGAGGCCGGGTGACTCCCTTCCTGGGCCAATTTAGGCCTTAGTGACCCCATCTTCGGGGTCCGCTCTTTCTTTGTCAAATTTTTTCTAAATAACGGAAGGGGGCCACGTGGCTCTGCTTTTTAAGTCAATTTTGGCCTCTGGGACCCCAACCCACCGGGGCCTACCGTTTATTTAATTTTAATATGAGAGGGGGGCTGGGTGGCCCCCTTCCGGGCTGATTTTGGCACCGGGCCCCCATCCTCCGTTGCTTAGCCACAATACTGGGTGCCTTGGTCCCACCCAGGGAACCCAGTTTCTTATATTGGGGACCGAGGGGAGATCCTTAGGGCCCCCTGATCCCTGTCAGCTCACCGCCTCAAGGGGGAGTCCACATTGCTTTTGGACAGAGGGTGCTGCTAAGATGCAGCACCCTCTGTCCTAAAGGAATTCTGCTCAACTTCAAGTAACCGAGAGCATTTTCGGCTCTCCCTTACTTGAAGGAGAGCAGTGTTTGCTATGACGTGACAGGAGCGATGCTAGGGCCAAGCCATAGTAAACTGAAATGTCCTTGGTGTGGGGTCTCCCAGACATTAATGGAGCTAGCCCTGGGGGGTGGTGGTCCCCTGGGCCATCTAGGGCTCCAGGAGGGGGGCCGTGCAGCCCCCCTCCTTTCTTTATATGTGCAACAATAGCACCCCAGCACACACTCATGAATCCATATGTTCCTTGATAAGAAAAAGATTGAATAGTCGTTTGATGGTTCACAGTGATCTCTCCCTTTATTGTTCCATTTATATCGTAATGTGGACAATTGGATTTTACAGGCAGCCGACACATGTTTTATCCACAGGACTTCAAGGCTGCGAAATCATATATCGTATTTTAGACTAGCTCTGCAAACTTGATATCGCAAAAATCCCAGTGATTGTATTTGTGTGCTATGTGGAGGAGATACGAAAATGTACCAGTTGCAGTTAATGAGTGCTATAATTGAAGTGATACCAAGAAACATGTATTACAACATGGAAAGTAAGTACTCATGAGAGGCAAGGGGATGATGATATGACGTCTAAAACAGTTGATTAGTGAATACGCCTGAAGAAAAGGGACATGTTGTGTCACAAAAAGGGGGTGGGGTCGCACACTACTCACACACCGGCGGAAGTTGCCCCTAAGGACTCTGGTCATTGTAGTAGAGTGTTCGCGATGCATCATCTTTCGATCTTGCTATCTTCGCTGTCTTCGCCATCCCTGGACACGTGTTTCGGGTTTTCAACCCTCGTCAGCAGGGATAGGCAGTGTTCTGGGGTCGCCGATGGCTGCCAATGTTGTGTCACAACATGGAAAGTAAATACTCGTGAGCAGCAAGGGGATGATGCTACGACTTCTGCAAAAGGTTGTTAGTGCATAGGCAAAAGAAAAGAGGTGTGGATTGCACACAAACTGATGTGTGACTGAATAAATGATTGTGAGAGATATTCACCTATCCGGTGGCATGCTGTAATGAGTAAGGTGTCCTGTGTTTGAAGTATCTACCTAAAATCAGTCACTAGAAGGATCCACACAATGTCACTCAACAGTTTGCGATGTCCCAAATAAATGTATTGTTATATGCGGTAACACCATATACTTATGAGTGTTCTCCAGACAAACAAATGGGGCTTTCAGTAACAGGGCCCCAGTACAGACCTATCCAGGCTGTAAACGAGATCTGCAAGCAAGTAGTGCAATTTAGTGCATGGCATCCGCATCCCAAATTAACGATATGTAAGTCATTAAACCAAGTTGTAGGACTTATTGGATAAAGATCCCTAAACTTTTTCTTTCCCTCTAGAACTTTTTTCTGACATGGTGTTACCAACTTAGATGCTTTGGACACTTTGCCACTGCTAAACAGTGTCAAAGTGCAAGTGCTCCCTGTATAAAGTGTAATGGCAATTGGTTGTCCATGATTGGTATGTTTGCCTTACTAGTAAAGTCCCTAGTAAAGTGCACTGTGTGTGCCAGGACTGGTAATGTAAATGCTGCTAGTGCACCTGCAGTACTATTTGTGCCACCAACACAAGTAGCCTTGAAGAAGGAACTCAGGCCTGCCACTGCAGTGCCTGCACGCAGTTTGGTAAACTGCCATGTTGCACTGACAAGTACACCCACTTGCCAGACCTTACCCTTCCCTTTTTATGCACATCAGACACCCCTATGGTAGGCATAAGGTACCACCTGGGTAGGGTGCAGTGCATGTGAAAGGTAGGACATGTACCAAGGTGTGTTCCATGTCCTGACAATCAAATAATCTCCATTTAGTTTTTTACTGTTGAAAGGCCATCTTGCCCATAGGACAGAATGGGAAGGCTGCGAAATATGTTTTCCAGCCCATCTTCCCAAAGGCTTAAGATGGAGAGGTGAAGTTTAGTATGCCTGAACTAAGAATGTAATAACACATCTTTTTATGATGGTGGTTTTTGCCTTGTGTGTTTAAAAGCCACTCTTTTAAAAGTGGCTGGGTTTTTGTGCTCTAACGTTTGTGTGTCTCTGCCTGGTTGTGGATTGAATGTCTGGAGTTGAAAGTGATAGGATCTGGGGAATGTCTTGATCCAGGGGAGGAGGTGAGACAGCAACAGGCTGACCTGCATCTGGAGTATAGTGGAAGGAGAAGCCCCTAGAGGTGAAGAGGCTTGGGCTGCTGAAATAAAACAATTGTCCCATCTCCTGCTGAGTGATTGAGAATCCAGACCCCAACTAATCAAAGGAAGAAGGTGTCACTGGCAGGGAGGCACCCAGAACTGGTTTGAACAGGGGGAAGTGACCCCCTGAACATAAAGACTTCAAAACCATTGAAGGGTATAACTATGAGAGCTGAAGCCCCTGAACTTTTGTAGAATGGCTTGATCAAGATTGAACAAGACTGGAGTTACTACGTGGTCAAGAGGAACCTTTGCCAAGGAAGAAACAACTGAAGAGACTGAAGGACAGGACTGAACCTTGCTGTGTGTTCTGGGGCTGACCTGCAGTTTACTGTTTTAACCAAGGAACGGCTAAAGGGACGTTGCTATGTGCTGGGTTCCTCCTGCTTGAAAGGACTTTGCTGTGCTGTGTCCTGAAGTAACTTATCCCCACGGGCCCGAGGTGAGCGGTCACCCTGTCGCGGAAATTCAGTAACACAAAAGTTTCCAGGAGAGTCTCAGCAACGCTGTGTGCATGTTCTTGTTGCAGCCTGAACCCTTTGTGAGGATTGTCCATTTATCATGTGCACCAGAATCCAAATGAGTTACATCGACGCTGTGTGCGTGTGCTTTGTGCAGCGTGAGACCTTTGTGAGGAGTGCCTGGTTATCGTGCACCAGGAGTCCAAGTGAGTCTCAGCGACGCTGTGTGCGTGTGCTTTGTGAGGATTGCCTTGTTAACGTGCACGCAGAGTTAAAGTGAGTCTCAGTGATGCTGTGCACGTGTTCTTTGTGCAGCCTGAGACCTGTGTTTGGGGTGCCCAGTGATCATGCACCCAAAGCTTAAGGGATTCTCAGATACGCTGTGTGTGAGTGCCTTTGGGAGCCTGAGATCTTTGCAGTAGTAGCGGCCCGGACCGGCGGCCCCTGAGGAGCTGAGCCGCCGGCCCGAACCCGCCGTTGCCAATTCACAAAGGTTGCATCTGAGGCCCAAGCCGCTGGATGAGGAGAGGATAGTGAGTTTGCGTCCCCCAGGTAACGTGTGTTGACTCATGGGGCGGGGTGCGGACTCGGAGGAGACACTCTCGGCCTCTTATTCCGGCAGCGCAAGCCTCTGCTTCGGCTCGTATCGTGGCCCTTATTGCCAAGG
Organism: Lissotriton vulgaris; assembly: GCF_964263255.1. Classification (NCBI taxonomy): domain Eukaryota; kingdom Metazoa; phylum Chordata; class Amphibia; order Caudata; family Salamandridae; genus Lissotriton; species Lissotriton vulgaris. The sequence goes on along the minus strand of NC_141695.1, from coordinate 1,295,528,854 downwards.
GAGTGGCAGTACCTGGGCCGGAGTGCAGAGCTGCACTTTTTGTTGCATCATACCCGTGTTGGGGACGACTGTTGACAGAGGCTAACTGCGCGTCAGAAGCAGTGGCGGAGCGACCGCCTAAGGCACCGTGATTGGTGCCGGAGTGTATTACACATTATCTTATTTCTGCAGAACGGAGCACCTGATTAGTGTGTTACGCATTGCATTATTCCTGCATAACGAACTACCTGATTAGTGTATGACGCATGGCATTATTTCTACATAACGACCTACCTGATTGTCGTATGACACATTGCATTACTCCTTCATAACGAACTACCCGATTAGTGTATCACGCATTGCCTTATTCCTGCATTACGACGTACCTGGTGGCTGCATTATACATTGCATTATTCTTACATTGCAAAGTGCCTGATTGTTGCGTTACGCATTGCAATGTAAAAATAATGCAATGCGTAACGCAACAAAGTACCTGATTGTTGTGTTACGCATTGCATTATTTTTACCTTGCAAAAGTGCCTGATTCTAGCATTACAAACTGCATAACATGGTATTAGGATTACAGTGGAATGTTTAGAAGTGCTCATTAATATCGCCAGAACTTCCAAGGGATGGCTGGCCTAACAACCGGCCACAAGAAATAGTACACATACTCATATGTTGGATTCATATTGTGTGGTCTTATCATATTTTTTTACATAAAATGTATACTCATTTTTTATAAAATTCTGTGAAGTCTATTTGGGGTGTCATCATTGGGTTGCTCTGAGCGTGGTCCCTATTTGGCCTAAGGTACCTACCTCAGTCAACCAGGGATCCCGGGTCTAACACAATTAATTAATGCGTGCCATCCGCATCCCGAATTGACCATATGTATGTCATGAGATTAAGTATTAGCAAACCCATTATTTATACTTCCATATCACACAAATACAGTCTCCATATTGCTAGTAAAAGCAATCCACCTAAACAATGGTGTGTACACAGTGATGCTTATTGCAGCTGGTCAGTGCAGCAAGTAATCAAAACGCTGATCTTGTATTCTCAGCACGCCCTGAGAGATTATTGATAAATTAGTACCGCTACAAACAAACAATAAAACTAACCTGTCAAGTTTCATGTTATGAAAACACTGTTAATGTTCTGTTTAAGGACCAAACAGTAAAGGAAACGTGGGAAGCTGGATAGTAAAAGTATCTAAAGGCTTACTTTAGCTCTCAATGTGATACCTGCGTAAATTGATAAAACGCTAATGGATGTGGGATTAGAGCACAACGAAGACAAGCATGTGCTAAAAACGAAACACAATGCCCCATGGTGGTGGTCTCCGAGGCAGTGGTGGGGGGGGGCGCACAGCTCTCCCCACATTAATTACATTTGAAGCCCAGGGGAGGTGGTTGTTCCTGGGGCTGCCGGGAGCCATGAGTCCCCCGCAATATTTCTGATTAAAGTCCTGGGGGGAAAGGTGGTATCCGGTGCTGTGGGGGCCACGTAGCCCCACATTATTTTCACACTAAGCCCAGGGATGGTGGTGGTCCCCAGGGCAGAGTGGGTCTGCGAGGCCAACCATTACATTGGCCCTGGGGAGGTTTGTGGTCCCGGGAGATGCGGGGGAGGCTATACGGGCCTCTCCCACACTTCTCCGATATTTAGCCTGGGGACGTGGCGGCCCCTGGGGCTGTGGGGGATGTGCTGGCCCTCCACATCACTTCACATATGTTTGCCCCGGAGAGGCAGTGGTCCCTGGGGTGTGCTGCATGGGCCCAAACCCCCATTACTATAAAAACAACCCCTGGGACCTGGCCCACATTTTATATTTTGGCGAGAGTCGTGGTCCAGCATGACTCCCTGCCATTTGTTCTTTTTTTTAAAACTTTTTGGCCCTGGGACCCATGTGAGACCCCCCACCTCACCCCCAAGAGGCCTAGGGGGTCAGGGTGTTTTAACACTGTCTCCTTTTCTTTTTTTAAAATCTTTTTTCTTTCGCTCAGTTCAACTGAGCCACACAATGGCTGCCAACACTTCCTGGTTTGAAGTGTTGACAGCCAATTAGATCGCAGCATGAGATCCAAAGAGGTTGCCGATCTTCTGCGTCCCTCTATATACAACTAGACATTTATTTTAGTAACTCCAAAACTACTGAACGGATGTACATCAAATAACAAAAAGACACTTCCTTGGACCAACATCTACCTTCTTGCCACATCTGGTGTAATTCCTTTCAGCAGTTCGAGATGTAGCCGTGTCTAAAGGTCCTATGGGAGTTAACATGGGGAAAGTGCGCTTATAAGCAACCCCTGGTTCTTGGGCCCCACCTGATGGATCACCCTGAAAATTTCATGAAAACAGCTGAGGTGAGCGTCATATCAGTTTTGAAAATTTTGTGAAGATCCATCAAGCAGCACCAAAGGTATTGCCAAAACAAAAATGCCTTTCTTATGGAAACATGTCCTAACTGTAATTACCTACTGGTGAACTCCAGTAGGAGATATATATATATATATATATATATATATATATATATATATATATATATATATATATATATATACATTTTTTCACTGAAAAAAACATAGGTTTCAGCCACGTTATAGTTAGTAATTACTATTTAAAAAACCTTAGAAATTCACAAAAAAAAACCATAGGTTTCACACGTTATAGTTAGCTGGACATTTCAGTCATACAAAACCTTTGAAATTCCCCGTTATAGTTAGTTCAGCTAACTATAACTCACGTGCCCGCAATGCATTGCTGATGACGTCGCATATTACATCACTCATGACATGGTCAGTGACATCACTCATGACATCACTGATGACATCTCAAATGATATCACTGATGATATCACTGATGACATCATCCGGTGAATGTGTGTCTTTCTGAAAAATAAATATTTTTTATATATGTATATCTAAAGGTTGATGAAAGAATAAATGGGTAAATAAGTGTCTAAATGTTTTTTTTGTAAAATTGATTGTATAACTGACTTATTAAGTATATCTTAGTGAATACATGTATTAGTGAGTAATGTTTAAATATGTAAATATCTGTATCAGTGTCTCACTTTGTGTATAAGTGGCTGCATGGGTTAATGAGTAGCTACATGAGTGATTATATGGGTTATTAGTTGTTTTTTTGAGTATCAGAATGAGTGTCTGTATGGTTGAGGGGGGGGTATTACTTAGCGCCCAGATGCATGAATGATTGACTCACTGTTTGTATCTGTTTTGAACACAACGTGTGTGCAGGACTGTATGGGTAGATGATTGTGTGTATGGGTGCGTTAGTGAGTGAATGACTGCCTCAATAGTGTCTTTATGAGTAAATACATATGTTTTAAACTAGTATATGTGAGTATTGATGTATATAAGTAAGGATCTATGACCGTGACAGATTGGAAAAGTTCCTGTATAAATAAGTATGTGTTTCTATCACTGATTGTTTAAGAGAGTAAGTATGTGTACGTTTCTGTAGAAATAAGTGTAGTGGTGTGTGTAGAGCTGTATATGCAAGTAAATGGATGTTTGATAGTTTATTTGCAGGTGTGAGTATATGTGTGAATAACTCTATGTATAAGTGTAGGTGTGTACTGGATGTACATATGATGAGTGAGTACATGTATGAGTGACTATATAGAACTATTGGTGAATGAGTGGATGTGGATGTAGATTTTGGAATTACTAAATAGTTTGTTCTAACTGATATTGGTATATTTTTGAAGGTGTGTATGAAAGGTTATATTAGGGTGAGAGGAGGTCTGCCACTCTTTCACATGATGACATCAGTGATGTCATCAGTGATGTTATTTGAGATTTCATCAGTGATGTCATAAGTGATGTCACTGACCATGTCATGAGTGATGTAATATGTGACATCATCAGCAGTGCATTGTGGGCGCGCGAGTTATAGTTAGCTGAACTAACTAGAACAGGAATTTCAAAGGTTTTGTATGAGTGAAATGTCCAGCTAACTATAACGTGGCTGAAACTTATGGTTTTTTCAGTGAATTTCAAAGGTTTTCTAAAGGATAATTTTTAAAGGTATTAATTATTATACTTCTGTCTTTCTATACTAATTTCTTACTTTTTTATTACACTTATTTATAGTTATTTTATTTTTTAACTTATATTTCATATTCTTAATGTAAAATAATAACAAAACAAAAGTTTAAACATTTTTAATTCTTTTTTTCCCCTCCAAATTTATGAAAATTAAATTCTATATATTAACTTTTTGTATAATCTTACTGTACGTGTACGGTGATCGCACATACCTTGTACAAGTAATCATCCACTGCGCGTACCAATGCATACATTATGAATATGTTTTAACGTTAAGCGTCGCATCAACGCTCCCGTGTGACGTCCTGTACGGAGCCCCATCCGCGTACGGCGTGAAAGCTTCTAATTGTTTAAAAACATATATTTATGTATTTAATGTACATACTAAGGAAAGACAGTATCTGGGTTAATCATGAAAATACTTTTTTTTAACTTTTAATAACCGTATATTACTTTTGAAAGGAATTCCGAAAAATGCAACTGTACGTCGTACGTACTCTCAACGTAAACATACAGTAAATGCACTGTAAGTGTATGCAAAGCCATGTGACAATAAAAGGAAAGTTTTTATTTGTTCACAATACTTCATATTAAAACTGTTGACAGACCCTTCCTATTTTGATCATTGTACTTGGACTTTCTCAAGAGAGCATCTATTCTGTGGAGCTGTACTCCTTTAGAACCAAACTATACAATGGCTTCTCTTTTTTAAACTTCATCAGAACATTCCTGTGAGCAAGAATTTGTTGCTGAGCAACTTCAGAAAAAGAGAAAAGAAACTTTCATTTGGAAGTCTTTTTACATATCCTGAGGGAGTAAAAAAAAGTCAATGCACCGAAAGTAACTTGCAAGATCTGTGAGGTTACTCTTTCCAGGGTTGATCCCACTAAAAAGTACTCTTTCAATACAACTAGCATGGTTCACCATGTCAAAAATTTACATCCAAATAACTATTCAAAGGATGGCAAAACAAACGTTGCAGGAGAATCCTCAACCTGCAGTTCTTACTTCCTCATCTCCACCACCACCTCCTCCGAGCAGTCCGCATCTTATTATTGTGCCACAGTTTTCAGATCTGAAATTTCATTGTAAATATTGCAACAAATTACTTTGTTACAATCAGCACTCTATTTATCTCATTGTAAAGGCTAAAGAAGAGCACCGTTGTCCAACAGATTAATTTTATTTGTAACTTTATTGTTCCTGTCCCACACTTTTTTTGTTTACAGTTCCATTTTTTTTTAAAACTTGTTGAAAAAAATAAAAAAAATAGAAAACTAAAAAGACAAATAAAACAGTTCTTATAAGACCTACCTTCACTGATCAAAGAAAGAACTATATTTCTATATTAGTGTGTGAAAGTTTGTCAAAATGAAAGTGTAGTTCATAAATGAATAAATGAAAACAGTAGTGTATGGTGAATGTGAAACTGCCAAATGAGAGTGTCTGGCTGAATGTATAGCAGCTTCACTTTTAGAACAGTATATACATAACCACATACTGCTAAATGACTCACTAGAACATTGAACCAGTAGTGTGAGAGTGTGTGGTGAAAGTCTAATCATACACACTTGGAAAAGTAACTTCTAAAACACAAGTTTGCCGGTGCATAAAAAAATATGTATGTTGTCTATAAGAGTATGAAACAGTCCATAGCCTAAGGCCCACTTTGCACCATGACTACTTGGGTAGTAGCTAAATGATTACAATTCTAGAAGTAGAGTGTCCCAAACCATTATTTTTTATATAATAATACATTTATTCTTGTAACATTTCACAAGTTCATGCAGCCTCCATTATAATTTCATAAGGAATTTCATTTTCCTGGATATTATTTTCAAAAGTCAACAGATGAATCTCAATCTGATCTAATGCTTCCACAAAAGCATCATCCAAGGTTTCACCAAAAAAATCACACCTGATATCTCCAACATTCACTTCTTCCACTTCAATAACGTTGCTCATAAAAGCTATGTTCATCTCTTCTACCACAGTGTTAGTATTTTCAAAATTGGCTTCCATATTGTTTTCTGGATTTTCCATTGTAAATTTGTTATGCTGACCGAATATACAAAAACATAAACCTTTATTTTACATTTTTTCCTAATACAGAACAAAAAACTAGCTTTATCAACTAATTTGCCCTTTAATAAATATTATATAAATACCATTCTCAACAACTTTATAACATTATATAATGATAAATATTTATATGAACGTACAGTTTTAAAATTTCTTAAATTACCACACCAGTCACTCCTCATCACTATCTGAAAGAAAACAGGGTGTTATTATAAAATACAGTAGCAAAAAATGTACAATATATCTATTCACCTTACCCGGTCCAAACTACTACATGTGTTGTAGTGAAATGCAAAGAATACTGGAACACTCAGTATATTTATATTTTAAGATTTTCTAATCTATATAAAATATACAAACCATCTTTGTATCATTGACATGCATACATAACGGAAATAACAAAGAACAATTATTTAATAACCTACCCCACTCTATCTCCATTCCTTATGTATAATTTAGTTTAACGCTACTAATTACCTACTCCTTGGTCTTTCGAACTAGCCTCTCCTCTAGTGTTTATCTGCAACCTTTGTGCTTTCTCTTCAGGAATATCTCTGAAGCAATTCAAAACGAGTCTAAACTCCGGAACGTCGTAGGTGAAGTGCGCACTCGTTAGGGAGCGCACGCCTCACCAAGGATTCCACACAGGTGTGTGGTAAATGACTAGACCGCCACCGCGTCTTTCCTTTGATACGGCCATATTTGAATTCCTCTTTTGCACTAAAGCACTTCAAGTCTTTTTCCTTGAGGACTCTTCATCTCTCCTGCGCCAGCTAGGGTTTAGATAAGCCATTATCGTATCCACTGATTAATTACGGGTTCTGACAGGTACACTCACTATGTAATTTTTTAAAATGTCTTTAAAAAATACAAACTGTCTTTACACAATAATGTTCTCCAATCCTTGTTTTGTTACTTCAGCTCAGTTGAAGCACATTCCATCGACCATTTTCAGCAGTTCTTTGTACTTACCTTAAGCATAATAAATATTAAAAAAATTATATATTATAAAATTACCATCTGTGGAAGACACAAAAAATACAGTTACAATATATCTTTTACAATACAAAATAATTTGTAAACTATTACATTTGCCTTTTTTGCTGTTCTCAGAATATGCTGAATTTCACTAGAAACAGTGACTCCAACACTACTCATCACATAAGAGGGCAAAAAAAAGATAATCAATAGGATTATCTTTAAAAAAAAATTCAACATTCTCAATAACAATCTAAGAAATAGAAATAAAACATATCTTACATGTTTTTTTCTAAGAGCAATTTCTTACGTAAATATGAAACTTCTCAAACAATCATAAAATAACAAAGCATTATGATTAATTTCCATACACTGTAAATAATGGTATTTACAAATATATGCTGACAAAATATACAACAAAAACTCGTTATTGCTTTCACATACTTTTCTGCACGGCCAAATAGTATGCATCAAATTCTTACTTTGCAAACTGTCCAATAGTAATCCTGAGCATCTGCCTCCCAGCCTTCTGATCCAAAACCACTGAAATCAATTCCTCCGTCTGCTAGTCTTCCTCCCTCAACCCAATGCTAATCAATATCTACATGGCCACCCTCAAACAAGTATCCCACCATCACAATTTAACAATATCTCCTATGCCAAAAACACCCAGCTCATCCTCTCCCTCACCACAAAGCGACATACCTCCACGACACAATGAAGGACGTTGCCAACTACATAAAGAGCAGCTCTCTAAATATGAACTCAAACAAAATGAAGGTACTCATCCACAGAGCCACCCCCTCAGCCTTGGATGATGACTCCTACCTAACTACACTGTGGACAGTACCAACACCTACCAACCATGTCCACAACATAGGATTCAACCTCCACTCCTCCCTCTCCATGTATAAGCAAGTCTACACCATCTCCTCGTACTGCTATCACACACTCCACATACTCCGCAACATTTACAAGTGGATACTAACCAAAAGAAGAAGAGTGACACAGGCCCTCATCAGCAGCAGACTACACTGTGACAATACACTCTGCACAGCAATTCCAGCCAAACACCTGCAACAACTACAACAAATCCAAAACACCTCCACCTGAGTGATTATCAATGTCCCCTGCTGCAGACACATCACCCACCATCTGATACAACTACACTGCCTCAATATCAACAAGACAATCAACAGACTAATCTACCTTAACAGTAATAATCCAGTAAGGCCAAATTTTGATCTTAAAATTTTGGCTTTAAAAATATTAGGTAAGAATTTGGTAACTCTTTAGGCAAACATTGCTTAAAAACTAATTGACTATCATTACAATGTATCCAACCTTTCAGACATCTTAAATAAACAGTGTAATGTCAAGATGTTGTAGAAAGTCCATCATGAAAAATAATTGCAACAGCAACAAAAGTTCTTCCTGATATTGAAACTTTACCAGCTACAGTTTTTTTATTAAAGCTTCCAATTTTCTTCCATCACCTTTACAATGTTGCAGCATTAAAATTACATACTATCCATATCTTTGTATAAATAATGTTGATGACATTTCTGATTTACATTGGCTACATCATGTTTTGACTTGCTCCTCTAATTAGATTGTTAAAATTAACCCTGGGCGAAGAACTACGCTCCGTTCGCGGAGTTTGCGGAGTTTCGGCAACTCCGCGCTCCGCGGAGAACGCGAAGTTGTTGAATACTCCGCAAACTGCTGCGTAGCGTAGTTCTCGCGCGCTCAATAGCATTTTCGCGTGCGCGAGGATGCTTGTCGGTAAGATCGAGTTGCCGAACACGCAGAAACTGCAATCTGGCACAGAATAACTCGCGAACACGTTAGTAGTGACCGGAAATAAGGGGACGCGAGCGGGCGGGACAAACCTCATGGGTAACTTTGCGCGCTACACATCCCGAGCATGCAGGCAATCAATCAATCAATCAATCAGGATATTTGTATAGCGCGCTACTCACCCAGAGGGTCTCAAGGCACTTGGGGGAGGGAGGTTCGCTACTGCTCGAACAGCCATGTCTTGAGTTGCTTCCTGAAGCAGAGGTGGTCTTGGGTCAGGCGGAGGTGGATGGGGAGGGAGTTCCAAGTCTTGGCTGCCAGGTAGGAGAAGGATCTTCCTCCCATGGTGGATCTTCGGATGCGTGGCACGGCGGCGAGGGCGTGGCTGGTCGATCGTAGCTGGCGGGTGGGAGTGTAGAAGGTCAGGCGGTTGTTGAGGTACCTGGGGCCCAGGTCGTGGAGGGCCTTGTGTGCGTGGGTGAGGAGTTGGAACGTGATTCTCTTGCTGACGGGGAGCCAGTGAAGGTCTCTCAGGTGTCCGGAGATGTGGCTGTGTCGGGGGATGTCCAAGATGAGTCGTGCGGAGGCGTTCTGGATGTGTTAGAGTCTTTTCTGGAGTTTGGCTGTGGTTCCGGTAAAGAGGGTGTTTCCGTAGTCCATTCGGCTGGTGAAGAGTGCCTGTGTGACCGTCTTCCTGGTTTCGGTGGCGAGCCATGGGAAGATTTTTTGGAGCATGCGTAGGATGTTGAAGCATGATGATGAGACGGCGTTGACTTGTCTGGTCATCGAGAGGGAGGAGTCCAGGATGAAGCCCAGGTTGCGTGCGTGGTCCGCTGGTTTGGGTGCGCTGCCCAGGGCAGGGGGCCACCAGAAGTCATCCCAGGCGGAGGGTGATGATCCAAGGATGAGGACTTCCGTCTTGTCTGAGTTCAGTTTCAGGCGGCTGTTCCTCATCCACTCGACTACGTCTTTCATCCCTTCGTGTAGGTTGGTTCTGGCAGTTCCTGGGTCGTTGGTGAGGGAGAGGATCAGCTGGGTGTCGTCGGCGTAGGAGATGATGTTGAGGTTGTGTTGGCGTACGATGGCTGCGAGGGGGTTCATGTAGATGTTGAAGAGGGTGGGGCTGAGTGATGATCCTTGTGGTACGCCGCATATGACATCGGTGGCCTTGGATCTGTACGGGGGGAGGCGGACTCTCTGGGTTCTTCCGGTGAGGAACAAGATGATCCACTCCAGTGCCTTCTCTTGGATTCCGATGTTGCTGAGGCGCTGCACTAGGGTACCGTGGCAGACAGTATTGAATGCTGCGGAGAGGTCCAGGAGGATGAGGGCCGCTGTTTCCCAGTTGTCGAGCAGGGCTCGGATGTCGTCAGCGGCTGCGATGAGGGCGGTCTCGGTGCTGTGGTTGGTGCGGAAGCCGGACTGTGAGTGGTCGAGGCTGGTTGGGCGAGCGCAATTGGTGATCCACTGTGTGAGGTTGTTGGCTGCTTGACTGGGGTCCGTTGAGCTGGCGGGTGGGTTCTGGCTCAGTGAAGTGGTGAGCTGGTCGGTGGTGATCTTGTTCCAGTTCCTGCGGGGAACCTGTTGCGGGTGGTGGTGAGTCGTGGTCTTTCTGAAGCTGAAGTGGACGCAGCTGTGGTCTGTCCAGTGGAGCCCGGTGGAGTGGCTGAAGGAGATGTACTTGCTGGAGGAGAAGACTGGGTCAAGCGTGTGTCCGGCGTAGTGGGTGGGGGTGTTCACCAGTTGCATGAGTCCGAGGTTGGCGAGGTTGTCCAGCAGGGTGGTGGTGGTGTTGTCGTTGTTGTTCTCCAAGTGGAAGTTGAGTTCCCCTAGGAGGATGTAGTCAGCGGAGGCGAGGTCGTGCAGGCTGATGAAGTCTGCGATGTCTTCGCTGAATTGTGTGCGAGGTCCTGGGGGTCTGTAGATGAGGGTGCCTCTGAGTGTGGTCTTGGGGTCGGTGTGTATCTGGAAGTGAAGATGTTAAGCGGCTGTGAGGGTGTCGTCTGAGTTGGTCGTGATGCGGATGGTGTTCTTGTGGACGATGGCGATGCCTCTTCCTGTCTCGGTAACGCGGTCTCTCTGGGTGATCTTGTATCCGTCCGGGATGGCGACGGCGATGTCGGGCGCTGAGGAGGCATTCATCCATGTTTCCGTGAGGAAGGCGACGTCTGGAAATGTGGTGTCGAGCAGGTTCCAGAGTTCCACGGCGCTCCCGAAGACGAAAAATGGCTTGCGAACTGGTCAAGCAAGCTACTACGCATGCTCGCGGAGCTATGCGTAGTTCGCGGAGTGCAAGTGCATCTTCGCGTAGCTCGCGGAGTGCGGCTACGCGAACTACGCCCAGGCTTAGTTAAAATACACTGATTCACAGTCAGGTAAAGTCAAATATATGAATCTTTCAGTCTCTGTTAGTGCTACATGTAAACAAACAATTTTCACAGTCATGTTGCCATTTATAAGAAAGGCCAAAAAGGTTTTCAATATCTATACCTTCATCTTCCAGTACAGCAAGCATAAACATTAAAAATTCCTGACAATCTTGCTGAATATTTGGCGTAAATTGACTAGAACCAGAACATATGTGCAAAACATTTTGAATATCAGAAACACTTTGTATTGTACTTTTATCACTACTACATTTTTCATAAACCGAATACAACAATGAACAGAATCTTTTGTCCTGATTTTCAACTATTTGCTGTTGCAAACTTTCAAGAACAAAAACAACATTAACAACTACATTAGCATAGCAGTTGACACCACAACTATCTTCAAGCCGATAACCAACATTCTCTTCAACACGGTCCTTTTCACTACAGATATTCTCAAATCTTCTTTTTCTACCTACCACACGCTTTTCAAATACTGGATATTGACCTAAATTAGGCGCATATTCTCTTCTTAACCTTTTATACTCTTTCACACAATTTACATCTACACTAACCTTTGTCTCATCAAAATCAATTTAGTACCATCCAGATAAAGGTCTGACTCGAGACAAAGCAACATATGCCATACGCTGATTAAACACAGTACTTCCAATATTCACTAAAGCACTATCTACACTTAAACCTTGAGATTTATGAATGGTCACTGCATACGCCAAAGAAACAGGAAACTGTTATCTGCGAACATACAAATCTTTTAAAAGCAAAAAACGAGCTGAACAACGACTAAATTGTTGTACTTCTTCAATTTGATCAAATTTGATTTTCAAAAATTCAACACCATCTCTATTTTCATAATTAACAAAATCAACAACTTTACCCATTGCTCCATTTACTAAACCTTTTTCCACGTTCAAATTACGTTGTAAAATTACCCTACAGTTTACACATGCATACAAATTCTTTTCTAAACCAGCAGTTCTACTTATCGATTTCTCTATATAATCCAATTTCCTATTCAACTTTTCACTCAAGATAATAGTGATTCCTTCATGTTCTATTTTATCAATAGCTTCCAATTTTAAAATTTCTTCATTTTCCAACTTCAACATTTCTTCATTGAATTTAGAGCAGTCACTTAGTGTTGGCATTAAGCCGATTACAGATTTATCTTCTGCAATTATCATGTATATTTTCTCTGGTACAATATTTTCATTCTGAAACAAACTGGAAAGTAATCGTCTCTGTAAAGCTTGCTTGTCATGTGCAGTCATCTTTCCAATTCTTATATCTTGAAGAATAGTTCCATAATCAACATCATTTGCTTGTCGCATATTTCTAATAAGTTCCTTATACTCAAAATATGACCAAATGTTTACATTTCCAATACTCCCCAAAGATTTTCTAGTATCTTCATGCAGCAGTGTTTTAAACACTGGTTGTCCTTTTACAGGAGTATGTTGTAGAAGATCTCCAAACACTATGGCGTGCTTTTCTCCAAATAATACGTCATACTCTGTTTTAAGAATTTGCTGCATTCTTAAATGCACAAAAGCAAACATTAAGTTTGATACCATGCTTACCTCATCAATAATAAGTTTCATTTTCCCCAAAACTCTTGAAACTTCACAACAAGCTTCTCCAGATAGCTTGTGGTATTCTAATTTGTTTTCATGCTCTACTGGTAGCATTAATAAACAATGTGAAGTAATTCCTTTAATATTGTGGCTGCTAACCCAGTTGGAGAAGTGACAACACAAGACAAATGTGAATCAGTTATTTTGTGTAGAAAACGTCTGATTACTTTAATTAAAAAACTTTGGCCTGTTCCAGCTTGTCCACTCACGTTCATTCGGATAGGTTCAAATGATGAGCAAGAGCACTCTTTCTTCTCATGAAGTAATCCATGGTCAATCTGTTCTCTCACTTGCTCATATATTTCTTTCTGCTCAATATTTAGTTGTTCTTTCAAATTTCCTAAGTTTCTAACATCTTCTGAACCTTGATACATTGCTGTTTTCACATCTTCCATAGCAGTTGCTGCTTCATTTTGAACAATTGGTTCTCCTAGTGGGTCCTGACTCAACGGAGCAGAAGTTTGACCCTCTTGAGAACTGTCTCTAGCAATCTCAGCTGCAATTGTAGCTTCTTGCTCAATTTCATCATTGAACATTTTCACATAAATAGCAAAAACAGGACATTGTATAGTATCTTTAGTTGCATTGAAAGAATCTTCATAGCTCTAGAGTGGGTTGTCCTAGACACTGACGCAGCTGGCCACGCCCTCGGAGGCAGGCGTGGGCGGGTTTACGCCCGCCCTGAAGACGGATAAAAGGAGCAACAAGCCAAGAAAGCATCCTCTTGTTCCTGTGCTCTGAAGCTGCACCTCCCCGCTGCACGTGAGCTCGAGACGGAACGAAGAGCCAATTTTGAGCGTTGTAATCTTTCTTTTTGTCTTACAGATATCTTCGTTGAGAATGCCAGGCAAGAAGGTCGGAAAGTGGGTCGGTACCGATCAGATGCTCCGCATGCTCATAAAGGAGGTAGCCGATTTGAAGAAGCAGATGGCGGCTAAGAACGGGGAGGGAGGACCGAAGCGAGTCATCGGACCAGCTTTGCCAGGAGTATTCCCTGGTGGGAGAGGCAAGAGGTCCAAAAGGGGGGCACTTGGGGGGGAAACCCCGGTCCCCGATACCCCACTCGAGGAGCCAACCCCGGTTCCGAAGGAGGGGCACCCGACCCCCGTGACCGGGGAAGATATGCCTCCCGAGTTAGCGGCACAATTAGCAGCGTGGTTGGGAAAAGATAGTGAGGGCACCACGGCTGAAGACGCCCGGGCAGTAATGAGACAACTGCGGGAATCTAGAGAGGCTGCGAAGGCACCATCTCCTGTTACCCCGCCAGTTCCGGCGGCGGAAAATGCATCAGGCCCAAGTTCGGCGGCAAATGCAGCATCTGGTTCAGGTAAGCGGCCATTGCCAATTGCGGGGGAGGGGTCTGTACCTTCACGTAGGGAGAAGGTGGCTCAGCACGTTCCACTGGAAATTAAGGAAAAGATTTGGGCGAATAAGTATGTGAACATATTTTCTTTGCTTACTGACCATTACGAGATGGAGCATGTTAAGAGCCAAAAGGAGCTCATGCATCCGGGTGTTTGGCGCGCAAAAATGGCCGCCTTTAAGGTTGATGAGAACATAGGTACTTGGGGCAGAGCGTGGGGCATTTTTACCTCCATCATGGGTGAGCGCAGGCCCGAGTTGCTGACCGAGTTGCCTATTTATCAGTCGCGTATCATGGAGTATGCCGTATCGTACGGGGGCAATCGGTGGTTCTGTTATGACAATATTTTTAGAAAAGCTAAGGAGCACGACCCAGTTCTAACTTGGGATTGTTACGACTCCGTTTCATGGCAAAAAATGGAGAGTTCAGGAATGTTAAAAGTGCCATTGTCAGGGAGTAACGGGGGGAATCTTCCCGCCAATCCTCTGGGACACCCTTTCGGACGGGTGCAGGTAACGAATACCACTCGAAGCCGAGTGGCAACGCAGGTAAAAAGGGGATTTGTTGGAATTTTAACAGGGGAAAATGCACAAGGCCCCAGGGGTCATGCAAGTTCAGACATGAATGTGGGGGGTGTGGTCAGCCATCCCATCCTGAGTCCATGTGCAGAGCAAAAACGGGTGATAACGGTGGTAGGGGAAGCGCCAAACAGGTCTGAAATAGTCCGAGGGGCGCCTTTACCTACTCCGATTGATACCATGGCAATGATTCCTTGGCTCAACGAATACCCGGATCATGCTTCCGCTGGGGTGTTGCGAGACGGGTTTTCATATGGTTTTCGCATTCCAGTGGGGGATTTTCAGGGTGTAGCAAATTGTAAAAATCAACTGTCTGTCTTGCAGCATACGGCGGTGGTACAGGTAAAGATTGGGAAGGAGGTGACTCGAGGTCGTGTCGCCGGCCCATTTGATTTGCCACCAGTTGCTAACTTTGTTTGTTCACCTCTAGGGGTGGTCCCCAAGAAGGACCCGGGTGAGTTTCGGCTGATACATAACTTGTCAGCCCCACGTGGTCTTTCCGTTAACGAAGCGATAGACCCGGAAGTATGTTCGGTGCGGTACGCATCTTTCGATGAGGCCGTTGCCATGTTGAACCGCCTGGGGCCCGGGGCGCTGATGGCAAAATCAGACATCGAGTCAGCGTTCCGGTTGCTCCCGGTGCACCCAGACGATCAGCGTCTCCTTGGTTTTATGTTTCAGGGTTGCTATTACATGGATAGATGTATGCCAATGGGGTGCTCGATATCCTGTGCCTATTTTGAAAAGTTCAGTTGTTTTCTGCAATGGGTATTCACAAGGAAGACGGGTTTTCAGCATGTTATGCATTATCTCGATGACTTTCTGTTTTTGGGGGCAGCCGGGGATCCTGAGTGTGGACAGGCTTTACATGAATTTTGTGTCTTAATGAAACAATTCGGTGTGCCATTGGCGCCAGGTAAGACTGTGGGTCCTTCAACTTTGCTCGAATTTCTGGGGATCGAGCTCGACTCGGAAGAAGGCTGTTTTAGATTACCCTGGGAAAAAGTGTTAAAATTCAGGACATCCCTTGAAACATGTATACGTTCGAAAAAAGTGAACCTGCATCAATTGCAACAGGTGGTGGGTCAGTTGAATTTTGCCCTGAGAGTAATGCCAATGGCGCGCCCCTTTTCCCGCTCGATTTCACAAGCCATGGTCGGCCTGAAGGAAGGACATCACCGCACGAGGCTCTCGGCAGAGGTTCGCCAGGACATGCGCATTTGGTTGGCATTTCTGGCGGATTTCAATGGTCGAGTTATCTGGAACAAACCGGCAGTGTCCTCCGAGGAGCTGGGGCTTTGGACAGATTCCGCGGGGAGTGTAGGTTTTGGCGCCATATTTGGTACACAATGGTCGGCTCAAAAATGGCCGTCATGGTGGCACGAGTGCGGCCTGACGAGTAACATTGCTTTTCTTGAACTCTTCCCTATTTTGGTGGCCTTGAAAACATGGCCGGAGGGTTTTCGTGATCACTCTGTGGTTTTCTGGTCTGATAACATGACTGTGGTGGAGTGTATCAATAGTCAGGCAGCACGTTGCAAATGGATTCTGAGACTGCTCAAAGAAATTGTGTTATTATGTATGCAGTTGAATGTGCTCTTTAGGGCAAGACATGTCCCGGGGGTAATGAACCAAGCGGCTGATGCACTTTCTCATTTCCGTATGCAGGCCTTTTGGGGTTTTCTGCCCGCAGCGGACCTGGTGGCAGCACCCTTTCCCGAAGCTCTCTGGTCTCTCGGTGCCCCGTAATACAAAACCTCGTGGGAGAGAGTTTAGCACCCAGGACAAGGAAGGCATATGAAGGGGCGTTCCGTTCCTATTTGTCCTTTTTGGGTTCTGCGGGGTGGGAGCTTTGGGGACAGGAAGAGCTTGTCGTAAGATTTCTGCTGTCGTTACATCAGGCAGGAAAATCAGTAGCTACGGCCCAGAGACATCGGGCCGCCATTTCCTTTATGGCAAGGGCTCATGGGATCCAGGACCCGACAGCGTCTTTTGTGGTGCAGAAAGCGCTACGTGGGTGGCAACGCCTTGAGGGTCGCAGAGTAGATGAGAGGCACCCGATAGGTCTGGATAGATTGACCCTGTTATTGTCCGTACTCCCGGCAACGTGTTCATCCCAGTATGAAGCAGTGTTATTCCGAGCTGCATTTGCGCTAGCATTCCATGGGGCTATGCGGGTAAGCGAATTGGTGGCGAGGAACAAGCAGGATACGATGGGGGGACTGTGCCGGGAGCACATTCAGGTCAGGGGGGAGACGATGACAGTCTCGTTTGTTAGGTCCAAAACCGATCAGGGTGCAAATGGGGACTGCATAATCATTCAGAGGATCCCCGGGTCTTCCATGTGCCCTGTGGTGTGCGTAGAGGAATATTTAGCGCAGAGGGTGGCATCATGGGGGGGGACCTTGTTTAGACACGCTGACGCCACCCCTCTGACGAGGTTTCAGTTCCAGCGGGTGCTTGCGATGTCGATTTCGGCCGCGGGCTTGAACCCCGGTGAGTTCGGGACCCATTCCTTTCGGATAGGGGCTGCTACTGAGGCTACAGCCAGGGGTCTGAGTATAGATGAAGTAAAACGTGTGGGGCGTTGGTCCTCGAACTGTTATAAAAGGTATGTGCGGTTGCACATGTTGTGAAGCTGTAATGATGTACTCACGCTTCTTGTTTTTGTTTGGTTTTCAGTTGCGCAAGCTTACGAGGCGGGGCGGACTGTGCAGTCGACCCGACACCTGGGGACCAGCGGTCAGACATCACCGGCTGCGAAAAAGGAGGTGTGGGTCGTGGGCCACTCATACGTGAGGCGTGCCGCGGATGTATTCAAAGCAGGTGACATGATTCACGTGGCTGGGGAATACGGGTACAGGGTGTCCTTCTACGGAAAGGGCGGGCTCTGTGTTGATCAGTTTCAATCCTTTTTCGAGGGTTTGTTAGGGCGGACAAGGTCACCGCCGTCTATAGTCATAGTCCATCTTGGGGGCAATGATTTGGTGGCCACTGGTAGACGACTCCTTCTTGAGGCAATGCTTTCCACAGTAAGTTGGTTGGCAAGAAGAGTTCCAGGGTGCACAATTGCATGGTCCCATGTGATCCCACGGAAAGTGTGGCGGGGGGCTATGTCGGTTTCTGCTCTGAATCATTCAGTAAAGAAAATAAATAACAAATTGAGTAGATTATTTCGGTCGAGTACACTGCATTCTGTTTTGCATGGCTGTATCAAAGGGGACAGTATGTATTTGGCGGATGGGGTTCATTTGTCCCGGGTGGGGAATGAGATACTCATAGGAGACCTCATAGCTTGGCTAAAGAGTTTAAAACATGACCTTTAGGCAGGAGTTGTTGTGGGGGGTCCGGATAGCCGGTCAGCTATCCGGCCTGTGGCGGTAAGGTCATGATCGGTGAGCAGTAATTGGAAGATCCCTATGGGGGTGCGTCACCCATTACGGATGGGAGCGCTCGGGGGAGGTGGCCATTGGCCCCTCAACGGGGAGGCGGTCCCTTCTAAGGATAGGCCGCCGGAAGGAAAGGAAAGGTGGTCAAGGCCCCTTCCTGGATAGGAGGGGCTACGGGCCCTCCTGGGGAATTTCCTGGGGCCAGGACATCTGCGACAGATGCGGTAAGTTGTGTGGGGTTCGGGAGGGGGTTTACGCTACCTTTTAGACACCTCACACGAGTCCTCGGACGACCGTTAAATGGCGTCGAGTTCATTGGGGCCCCCGTCAAGTCCAAGGGAAATTGGTAGATGCACTTGAGGTACGCCTCTGTGCGGTCGATCTCCTCACAAGTGAGGGGGGGTATTTCTGGTTTAGGGATCTGACACCGGTTACGACCTTGCCGTTGGCCCTTAACGTTAGGATGTACAATTTAAAGTCAAATGTTTTGTAGGATGTTAGTTCGGCTAGGAGAACCTTTGTATTAGAGATCTGTTAAGGTTAGCCAAACATCGTAATGTGGAAATGAAATTGTACATATTATGAAACTGTTAATTTAATGTTTTGATTTTGTTTCATATTTTAATAAATACGGCCGGGAGGGTCACTCCCTCCCGCCTTCCAAAAGTTCAGAACCGTTTCCGGTTTCCCATCCTTGGGGATTGTGTTGAGAGGGGGTGGCGGGTATCTCAGCCATATGGAAAGGGGCGACCATTCGGTCCCCCCGAACGTATGGTGGAGTACCACGATCCCCCCGGGAAGCCATCTTGGGCGGGAGGCGAGTCTCGGCTGGTATGCCCGAAGCGGCGTAGCCGGGGCGCGCCTTTTTCCCGCCCTAGAGTGGGTTGTCCTAGACACTGACGCAGCTGGCCACGCCCTCGGAGGCAGGCATGGGCGGGTTTACGCCCGCCCTGAAGACGGATAAAAGGAACAACAAGCCAAGAAAGCATCCTCTTGTTCCTGTGCTCTGAAGCTGCACCTCCCCGCTGCACGTGAGCTCGAGACGGAACAAAGAGCCAATTTTGACCCACCCACCAGCCCCTGAGGACAGCGAGTTGTTTTGAATAAAGTTTTGATGTGGTAACTCTATTTCTTACAGGTTGTGATGATTGTGGTGATATTTTGAGTATGCAATAAAGAATGGTCATTTTTCAGTATGTTTTTCAAATAAAGTAATTCTGCATTAGTGTTGATCAGTAATCATGCTTGTAATAGTTATGATTGTTTTGCAATTTAGTAATCTAGGTAAATGTCGTATTTATTTTGGTCGGGCGGTAAGGTCATGATCGGTGAGCAGTAATTGGAAGATCCCTATGGGGGTGCGTCACCCATTACGGATGGGAGCGCTCGGGGGAGGTGGCCATTGGCCCCTCAACGGGGAGGCGGTCCCTTCTAAGGATAGGCCGCCGGAAGGAAAGGAAAGGTGGTCAAGGCCCCTTCCTGGATAGGAGGGGCTACGGGCCCTCCTGGGGAATTTCCCGGGGCCAGGACATCTGCGACGGCAGATGCGGTAAGTTGTGTGGGGTTCGGGAGGGGGTTTACGCTACCTTTTAGACACCTCACACGAGTCCTCGGACGACCGTTAAATGGCGTTGAGTTCATTGGGGCCCCCGTCAAGTCCAAGGGAAATTGGTAGATGCACTTGAGGTACGCCTCTGTGCGGTCGATCTCCTCACAAGTGAGGGGGGGTATTTCTGGTTTAGGGATCTGACACCGGTTACGACCTTGCCGTTGGCCCTTAACGTTAGGATGTACAATTTCAAGTCAAATGTTTTGTAGGATGTTAGTTCGGCTAGGAGAACCTTTGTATTAGAGATCTGTTAAGGTTAGCCAAACATCGTAATGTGGAAATGAAATTGTACATAATATGAAACTGTTAATTTAATGTTTTGATTTTGTTTCATATTTTAATAAATACGGCCGGGAGGGTCACTCCCTCCCGCCTTCCAAAAGTTCAGAACCGTTTCCGGTTTCCCATCCTTGGGGATTGTGTTGAGAGGGGGTGGCGGGTATCTCAGCCATAATAGTAAAATTCCCTTTTGTCTGGTGTTTCGCAACTCAGTTTACGGTGATTAATCAAATGACCTTTTCTTTGTTTCACCCGACATCCTTTGAAACCAATCACAGCATATATACCATTATTGTTGTTTTCTGTAATATTCCGTTTAAAAATATAGTTTTGCAGCACTTCATAGAGACAAATGTTCTCAAGATGATGACTTTTATTTGGATAATATGTATCCAACATATTTGTTTTCACAATATCTGTACTTTCTGGCTTATTTTCAGCTAAATGTTCAATTTCTTGTACCGATTTAAGAACTTGGTTACGTGTTCCAGCAAGACCTAGACTCACCCAAATGATTCTTCTTGATTTGGAGTATAGACTTGCAGATGATAAGCGATCCGAGCATTCATACAATCCAATTTCTCGATGAGATGACATCTTCAAACTGTAAGTATATAATTTATTACTTAGACTCTTCTCGTGGAAAATCTCTTCCCACATTTCCTTCAATTCCGTCTTTTCTGATTTTGTTATGTGCGATGTTACATATCGAGCAACAGCAATGGAATTGTCTGCAACATATTGAATATCCATGTTTGCATTCCACATGGACAAAATGACTGGGTTATAGTCATTTATGTATTTTGACTCTTCATTTCTTCTTAAGTTGTAGGTATTTTTTGGAGACTTTCTTGTGATAGTATGTCGCAAAGATGACATAAAACTGTTCACTCTTCCTTTCGATATTACTGGACGTGGAAATGCAAAACGACATTTGGTGTAGAATTTGTCCTTAGATTTGTACTTTCGATGACAGTTTATCCCACAACGATGGCTTTAGAATCGTAACACTTGTTGTCTTAAGTCCTTATCTTGTGTACTTTTGGGTATATCACATGTAGCATATTCTTCAATAAAAGACAACACAGTATTATCTGAGTCTGTACCAAATTTGGGAGCATCTTTGATCTATATTAGCATGTGTATGTGAGGAGCACCCCTTGCTTGATACTCCTTTCTCCAAAAGAAGTCCAAAACCTCTCCAAGAGGAGGATTTTTGTTATTGGTGATAAAAGACATCATAGCTTTAAATCTATGATTGAAATACCTGCATACATTAACTGGATCCAAAGAGCACAATTCTCCAGGTATCTTGTATTCAATATTTAGTATATTTCGATTTGCCTCTTGAAGAAATTGAAGTAAATCATCCCAAGCATATTCAGCACAGCTTAGAGTAAGGAACCATGTAGGAGTTCCTAAGTTCCTTAGCATACATATGAGTTCTCCATGACGGCGGTACCAGTACTCATTAGTACCACGCTGACACGCCATGAGATTAATTAGCTGAGATTCCAAAACATTATCTTTCTGCACTACTTTATCCAAAAATTCCTTTGCCGAAACATTTTGCAGATGTACACCTGTTTTCAATATATGGTTTACTGCATAGGAAAGTCCAGACAAATCACTCTCAAACAAAAGATGAAACAAATACGGAATACATTGTCGAAATCTTGCATCTTCTGCATATAATCTTGATGTCCGGAATTCAGATGCAGGAATCTGCACAGGTCGGTCATCATATCGTCCTCCTTTTTCTGTGGGAAACAACTGAGGGAAACAACAAGCTTCCAAACCTTTTTCCCATACACTAATGGGACTTCCTTTTGCTTCTTTCATTTGAAATAACTCTATAGTATTCCCCAGCACTTCTTTAGAATGCAGTGGATGAACACTGTAATGTTCGTAGATTTCTTCAGTTCTGGACACATCCACTTTTTCAATGTTTCCAATACCATTCTTTCCTTTGTGCACACTACTCTTAGTCTTTAATATTTTCCTCAGAAATGTGTTCCTTCTCTTACCAGGCCTTTTTTTCTTTTTCTTAAGACATGGTTCTTTGTGTAAATCTTGTGGATGACTTCTCTTCAAATAAACACCTTTCTTTTGTTGTTTCTTCTTTTGACATTTGGTAGGCATGATACCGTTTTTTCAGTATTGATAAACAGTATCTATTAAAAAAAATTATATAACATTACAAAAATAAATATATAAAATATTCTATAATATTACTTATAAGAACAGAGTTACGATTATGACGAGAAATGTGAGACTATGAAAATAAAAGTACTTACAACAAGAGAGGAAGAAGTATAAAACAAGGGAAAATATAACGAAAAAGGGGAGTATAAACAGACACTGTAATATAACTGGATAAAGGAAGTATGAATAAACTGGAAAGTATTAATAGGTAAGGGAAACTATGAAGAGAAAGATGGAAATATGAGGAGAGAAGAAAGAGTATAAGAAGAAAAAAAGAAACTCAAAAGACAGCGGGAGCACTATAATAAGACAGAGAGACTCTAAAGAAAAAAGAAGGAATATGTGAAAAGACACGCAACCATAAGAACAAAAAATAAATAATAGCAAAGGATAGGGTGTATAATTACAGACAGAACAATACCAGAAGAGAGCACGAAAAATGTGGGGAAAAGTGGAGCATAAGGAAAAAAGGGATGTACAAGAACAGAGGATACAGTCTGAGGAGAAAAGAAGGAGTACAAACAGATGGAATATTATGAGGAGTGAAAAGTATATCAGGAAAGAGGCAGAAGTATGATAAGAAAAACAAATATAAAGAGAGAGATCAGTATGAAAACAAAGAATATGCGGAAAGTGCTGTAGTGTATGCAGGGAGTCAATGAGGAGTAAGAGAAGAGAGCAAACAATATCAACAGATTTAAGAAGTATAAACAGAGAGGACAGAAAATGAAAATAGAAAAGGAATATGAAGAAAAAGAAGAAAATATGAACACAGAGAACAGGAGAATAGGACAAAAAGAAATATAAGAAAAACTCAATACTACAAGGAGACATGCACAAGTAAGAGAAAAGAGAGGAGAATATGAAAACAGGGGGGAGTATAAGAACAGGGGGGAACATGAGGAGAAGAATATGACAAAAAGAAAAGACGGCAATATTAGTAGAGAATGCAAAGTATAAGAAAAGAGAGAAGAAATAGGAGTACAGAGAGAAGAGCATTAGAAAAAAAAGAAAAGTGTAAGAAAACAATAGAGTACCTACAAAGAACAGGGAGAATAACAAGAAACAGAGAATATAAGAACAGAAGATTATATATGAAGAAAGAGGAAAGACTGTAAAAAAGCAGACACAAAAATGTGGACAAAAGACAATTATAAAGGAAGAACTATGACAACAGTGGTGAATATAAAGACAAAAGAGAATACAAAGAGGAGGACAAATATGCAAATTGAGGAGCAAGTATGAAAAAAGTATAAAAAGAGAGCAGAGTATAAGAAAAACAAGATAGTATAATGATAGAGGAAGGAGTAAGACGAGACAGGAGGGAGTATAACAAGAGAATGTAGAAAATATGCAAAAATGTTCGAATATAGGGCCATATTATCAAGCCTGGGCGATAAATTGATCGCTGGTTTATCAGCAGGAAACTGTCGCTAAAGTGGCGATAATGGGCTTGATAATAGGCTCTATGGAATTCCAATTGAAGCTCATGTTAGATGTCCTTCACATCTAACATGGGCTTCGATTGGAATTCCATAGAGCCTATAATCAAGCCCATTATTGCCACTGTAGTGGCAGTTTCCTGCCGATAAGAGTCGATAATTTTATCGCCCAGGCTTGATAATATGGCCCTATATATACACAAGCACAGTGTGATACTACCCAAAAGATTATAAGACCATACATTTTACCAAAACACATTCACTACTGTAAAACGTGTAAAAAGGTGTGAATATAACTCCTTAATGTACACACATGCACGGTGTGATATTAGACACAAAAAATGAGACCTTGCCTTTTACCATTTACTACTGAAAACGTTTAAATAACTATACATATTCCATACATATAATTACAACATTTCAGTGAACAGCACGGACTCATTTTCCAAATACATGTACAATTTAACACATTTTTTCTGCCACTATTACATCAAAAAAACTAAGGGGCAAATTATCAAGGACCGGTGTTAAAAATTATTGCCTTTATATCGGCAGGAAACTGCAGATAAAACAGCGATAATGGGCTTGATAATACGCCCTTGTTAATTCCCATAGAAGCCCATGTTAATATCAGAATATGGGCTTCTATGGAAATTAACGAGCATATTATCACGCCCTGCCGATAAAACGATTATAATTTTACCACCGCTCCTTGATAATATGCCCCCAACACAATACAACAACAAAGACGCACAAGAGGCTTGTAAATCCCCTCAGACCATATACAGAGGTAAAGAAACAAGAAAGAGGACAGAACCGGGAGTATCCGGAAACAAAATTAATATGAAGAGAAAGGGAAGAAATTGAGGAGACAGAAGAAATAAGAGAAGAAACAGAAAAATATAAAGACAAACAAGTGCAATATGACCACAGAGGACAATGTAAGAAAAACACTGTAGTACCGAGAGAGAGAGAAAACAGTAAGAAAAACGAGAGGGAAGTATAAAAAGAAAGGCTAGAAATTATGGAAAAAGGGACAAATATAGGGCCATATTATGAAGAAAGGGCGACACGTTATCGCCGCTTTTATCGGCAGGAAACTACTGCTAAAGCAGCGAAAATGGGTTTCATAACATGCCCTTGAGAATTTCTGTTGAAGCCCAGGTTAACACCATAACCTGGGCTTCCATCGGAATTCACAAGGGCATATTATCAAACCCATTATCGCCGCTTTAGCAGCAGTTTCCTGCCGATAAAAGGGGTGAAAATGTATCACCCTTTCTTGACAATATCGCCCATAATTTCTTAAAAACACAGACGCACAATGTGATATTAAACAAAAAATAACAGCATGCATTCTAGCAAAACACATTAACGACTATAAACCGTTTAACAAGGGATGAATATAGCGTCATATTATCAAGACCGGCGATAAAATTATCGCCGCTTTATCGACAAAACTGTTGATAAAGCGGCGTTAATCGCCTTGATAATATGCTCTATGGAATACCAATCGAAGCCCATGTTAGATGTGAAGGACATCTAACATGGCCTTCGATTGGAATTCCATAGAGCATATTATCAAGCCCATTATCGCTGCTTTATTGGCAGTTTTCTGCTGATAAAGCGGCAAAAATGTTATCACCTGTCTTGATAATATGCCCCATAATTCCTTAATGTACAAAGATGCACCACACACATTCCTATACAATTTATCAACTCACCTTTCAAATTGATTTCCAGATTAAAAAGAATACCACTCACACAGTAGATATTCTTATACAGAATCTCTCTAGTTCAGTGTTTCCATCAAAACGGCGAAATGAAACATTTTCCCCCTCATTTTACACATACATACATATAAACAACCAATTAACATCCTTCACACATTAATTCAAAACGAAACACATATTTCTATTGCTTTAACATTCAAACCTTTCCAACTGACATAACTTTTGACCCTACCCCCAACAGATCATACAAAAGTCAACTGTCAACAGAGTTCAGAAGTTCAGCACTGTATAAAACACTGCTCCTCATCAATTTTAGACTATGCATAAGCACTTACTTATAAGTACCAATAAAGAGAGAAGGTCTCATTACAAGCAACCAACATATAAACACTTAAACTTGATAGGTGTCTGAAAAATATATATTTTTTATTGATTTTTTCTTCCTTACGTACGCTTATGTGAAACGACTTTCAGAATTCGCACAGTACACATAAACTAAATATACCGTAAAAAAAAGTAGCATCTATCACTATTTTTTTTCAGTCCCCGGGAACTTCATCCCCCGGTGCTCAAATATAACGTTCAGCACCGTGGGGAGAGGCCCAAAACCCCTACGGTCCCAGCCGACTCCCTGCGTCCTTCGGGAGCCAGCATTCCTTTTTGTCAGAGAGACCAGCTTACAGGCTGCTCTCTCAGACGAAAAGCAATCTGCTTTCCTACTTGAAAGAGAACTCTCACTTTACCATAGCAAACAGCAGTGTCCCAGGGATAGGCACCCCTAACACTACTGGAGCCGGCCCTGTTAGGTGGTCGTCCCCACGGCCATCAATGGCTCAACAAAGCTCATCCAAAATTTTGACCTTGCAGATCATTCTAAACTCCCCTAAGCAGTCCTAGTGGGACAGGAAGTCCTGTAGCAAATAGCAAACTTTTCCAGACAATCTACACACTCAATCTACACACATATACAAATAAATAAAAAATTAAGTATGGGCGAATTTTGAGAATCAGTGGTTCGCGAATTTGCGCAAAATCGGAAAATAATCTACGTAATCGCAGATTTTTTTGCGATTTTCACCACCGCTAGTGTGTGTGGGGGGGCAAACGGGGGGGGCTTCTATGCGAGTTCACATACCTCTTGCGTGTATAAAAGGACATTGAAATATATCATTACATTGTGCATGTTGAATCAATGTCTAGGACTAACTGTTAACTATAATACTTGATACCCAGATCCTTTGACTATAATTGGGTTACCCCCGGTTTTCTAACAATGTATAACAGGACAGGCACCGATCAGAGCAGCAGATGAGGAGAAAGAAGCTAGTGGTCTCAGGAACTGCACGGGCATAGAGCTCGTGAAAGTCAAGGATGCAAAGGCCTCCATCAAGCATCATAGCTAATTTCCGACTGTAGATATGGGGAGAACACACACCTGCCCAGCCTCGACAAAGCGCACAATTTTTTTGGGCTGATTAACTTTGCCATCGCGCTGAAGGGCACCGGGGTCCCTCGAGTGAGCTGTCTATCATAGTGGCTAAAGGGCAGGAAGACGGTGCACACCACTAGTGTATGTGTGGGGGGCAAACGGGCGGGCTTCTATGTGAGTTCACATGTCTCTTGTGTGTGTATAAAAGGACAGGCACCGACCAGAGCAGCAGATCCGGGGAGAAAGAAGCTTGTGGTCACAGGAACTGCACGGGGATAGAGCTTGTGAAAATCAAGGATGCAAAGGCCTCCATCAAGCATCATAGCTAATTTTCGACGGTAGATATGGGGAAAACACACACCTGCCCAGCCTCGACAAAACGCACATTTTTTTAGGCTGATTAAGGAGTTACTGAATTTGACCTTCAACGCAGGCCCCTGCTTTATCTATATCTGTAAGTGCTTCCTGCAGGAGCCTCGTTGTCTACTTGTAACTATTCTCTGAACCTTCTTCGAGGGTCAGAGCAGGGTCAGAGAATAGTTGCAAGTAGGCAAGGAGGCGCTGCTCAGGAAGCACTTACAGGGTTACAGCAGGTGCCCAAGTTGAAGTTAATTTCTTTGTAACCATTTTGTAAATGGTTATAAAG
The DNA here is from genome assembly GCF_964263255.1 of Lissotriton vulgaris. Taxonomy (NCBI): domain Eukaryota; kingdom Metazoa; phylum Chordata; class Amphibia; order Caudata; family Salamandridae; genus Lissotriton; species Lissotriton vulgaris. Next base: position 1,295,501,236 of record NC_141695.1, on the reverse strand, counting down.
AAATTAGCTTCAACTTAGGCACCTGCTGTAACACTGTAAGTGTTTCCTGAGCAAAATTCGCCCCGCTTGCGAATTCGTGGATTTTGCCACGATTTCACGCGATTCGCGGACCGCGAAATTGCGGAAAATCCACGAGCAGAACAAATTTTCCGCCCATACTTATTCCCACATTAAATAAAAACGAAACACACTTTTATATTGCTTGAACTTTGGCACCCTTTCCAACTGACAAAACTTTCAACCCTTCCCCCATTCCACAATCTGCCAGTTACCATAAAAACACTTCAGAAAACATCTAACTCAGCACACAGGTGAAAAGTTCATCATACATTGTTGCAAATTTAACTGCAAGTGTGCTTGACTTGAGAATATACCAGCTCATCTTATGTAACATTCTTTTCTATAAGTTTTTCATAACCAATAAAAATCAGGCTTTTAAAAAACAAACATGCAGCCTAGCTTAGTGTACAATATTGTCGAACAACAAATCATTTCTTTTCTTTTTTTAAAACTGCATGTTGTCCACCATTTTAGAAAAATCTTTCTTTTCAAACTGCCATTTCATTTACAGAGACCTTACGAGTGCATCCAGATCTCTCTTCAAGTTGTTTACAGTGTGGATTGTGGGACACAGCTATATTTTCTGGAGCCAAAGGTACGCACAACAGAAAGGAATTCACAAAGCCCTACATTTACCAAATGTAGACATTAAATTGATTGAACAGAGAGGATTAAAGTGGCATCAATTGATGCCATTGGTGAAATCCTTTTTACATGCACTGTGGTGGCAATGACCTAGGCACTTTGACTTGGGTAGATCTGGAAATGCTTATGAAGGGGACGCCTATAACCGGAGACTGTTTGCTGCCGAGGTTCGAGGGCATTTCTGGACCCCTATTTCATTCCAGTGTCACCAGGGAGCAGGACTGTGTAGCGTGGACTGGACCAGGGCTGCGAGCGCGCGGAGCAGGACTTCTAGGACCAGAAGCCTCTGCACACCGCGCCCGCCCACCAACACCTGGCCGCTCTCCCTGTCCACCACGCCCCGCCTGCAAATCAACGGTCTATCTACTTAAGGGAAGGCCAGTACCCGCTAGCGGGAGCGTGCGGGAGCGTCCCGGGAGAAACCCGGGACAAGGGCGGGACCGTCTGTGGCCGTCAGGGGCCGATTGGGGCCGGGCTGGGCCATCCCCCTAACCTTTTCTTCCTATTATTACCTTACCTCATGGTATTATTGAATTGATGTTTTATTTGTTTGCATTTTAACCGCTGTGCCTGATCATAGTCAGGGTTGCGCCTTTGTAGTTGTTAGAACACATTTGGCATACTCGCACTTTATTGACTGTACATTATGATTGAAGTTGGTGCTAATTTTCTTTCTTGTATATTTAAAGATGACTTTAAGGTCAGGTAAAGAAAGACAAGTTCAGGTCTCCACCTCCAATGGTACTTTCACTGGGACAATTGATCAGTTTTTTAAACGTTCTACAGCCATATTGGAGAAGGAGATCGCTCTAGCCGAAAAACGGCTCTCGCTAGATATAATCACAGGCAAGCGATCCTCTCGTGGGAGAATCAATGAGGCTGTCTCCCCTGTCCCACTCTCCGTGTTAAATATAGATAGCGATGATGCTAATGCAGACCTAGGGCTAGTAACTATTCCTGAGACCCAAACTGTGGAGTTAGCGGAGTCTGGTCAAGAAAGTCGACATATTACTGCACATGATAATTTGCTAAATGGTGGGACTATTTCCCTAGACCAGTCTGAAGAGAAATCGGGTCTCTCGGATTCTCCAAATCTCAACATAAGTAATGAGCAAGTGAATTCCCCTTCTCTTTTACAATTTTCACCCATGCAGAATCCTGGGAAACGCAAAAGGATAGATTCACCTGACCTAGAGGAACACACTGAGGGTTTAGGACATACTATTGATTCCCCTATACAGTTGCTTAATGCTAATGCGGTTGTTCAGCCAAAAGAACACAATACCACAATTAGCATAGTAGAAGGATTATTTCTGGCTAAGATAGAGTTATTAATTAAATCCTTACTTTTACGGCTATTCGAAAGAACAAGACTTTTAAATACTAAAATGGACTCACTAGATACGATGGTGAAAGATAATATAGCAACCTCAAATAGAATTCTTGCCAGCTTAACTACTAAAGGATTGATCCCCCCTGCCCCGTCCCTTCCGAAGACCACGTTGGTGAACAATAAAACGGGGTACTAGTACAAAAGCGGGGCCCTCTGTGACAAAAGTTCAGCAGAAAACAACTGTATCTGTTTCTAAGAAAACAGCTACCACTGAGGACGTTCCCAAGCATAAGGCTGTAAAGCAACCCCAGGCCAAGAAAAACCCCATTCCCCCCAGTAGTCACAACCAAAGCACCCGGCCAAATCCCAAACCTATCCCGAGGAAACAATGTGTGAATCTCCCACCAGAGTCACAGCCTTACACTATCATCTTAACTGGCGTGGCTCCTCTTGATGATGGCAAGAGAGAAACACACATGGACCTATATAATAAGGTAACTTTCTGGCTTAATAAAAATCGCCCGCTCCCACCCAACGTAAATCCAGAAATCCTTAATGTAAGGAGGGTGGACTGGGTTGGCTTTGGTAAGAAAGATCTTGAGGGGGATTGTGTGGTAATAAGCTTTAGAGAGCCATGGGTGGCAGAATTCATCAGTAGGGAACCAAGATTCGGAAGAGTTGGGGATGTGCAAACATTATTGTTGAATTATTTTTACCCTGCTTTATATGCAAATAGACCCCAAACTCCATTCCATTATCCCAGAAGAGACAGGCAAAGAGGGAGATTTCCTTTTGATACCCCAATTTACCCATTGTTTCATCCACGCCTCACGAACCGGTTTGCTCCCCTGTCCGGTCTGGAAGGCGTGGATTGACTCGATAAGCAACCATCGGCTTCGGGGCTGACTGAAGCTGTAGAGAATTGCTCCATTAACTATTCTTCATCTCCCAGGGTAGAGATAGCCCCAGGGACCAGCGGAAACTTTCAGGGGGAGGTAGGAAGGGAAATATTCCTAAATCAAACTCCTAGACCCCCGATCACTGGGAAGACTATGAAATCACCTATTAATCTGCCAATGGAATCTACTCATACCCTTGCTGTCTTGTCATGGAACATAGCGGGACTAAAAGGGAAAATGTCTGAGGAAGATTGGGGCTCATATGTGGATTCTTACGATGTAATTATTTTGCAGGAAAGCTGGTCTACTGATGCTATTTATCGGGCTGGCTACCTTAATTATTATAAACCAGCCTGTAAAGGTCCTAAAGGACGTCCTTCGGGAGGTCTTGTCATCTGGATTAGACAATCCTTAGCATTTAAAATTACAGACGTTCCCACCTCAAGTAACGACATATTAGCCTTGAAACTTTCTGGTAAAAACAACCCGGATCTTTTCCTGATAAATATATATGCAAGAGGGCAACCTGGTGGGAAGCCCGCGAGAGCGGCTAGTGACTTAGACTCCTTATTGAATAAAATTAGTAGAGACAAGTGTGTTATGGTGGCAGGAGATTTTAATTGTTCTTTCGAACCATTTCCCAGTCTTGATAATGATGGATATGGGGAAATTGATCTAATTTGGAACATTCCACACTTATCCATCCCCCCAGTTAAAAAAGTTACAGAGGCCGCTATGCAGTGGTTAGGCCTTTGTCTCGAATGGGATCTGCGAGCTGCTAACGGTAGAACTAAATCAGACTTGATGGGAAAGGTCACTTTTGACAATTCACTGCATTCAAGCTGTATTGACTATTTCTTAATAAGGATAGAGTTCTGGAAAATTTTGGAGGATATGGAAGTAGTCACAAGACCAGAAAGTGATCATAATCCTCTGGCAATAAAATTATTAATGAATGAGGGTCTCAGTACGGACTCAACATCTTCTATTGCTACAGCCGAGGCTGGTCTTACAAATGATTGCAGAAGGGTACGCTGGGCTAGGTTCTTAGACAACCCTACCACTATAGACAGGGTTGCAGCGGAGGTCCTAGCTGCCACTAATTTGATGGTACCTATATTTAATGATGGCACATCACTAGAACAAATAGGGATGATCCATGACTCCCTTTTTAATAAAATTAAAACTTTTTTTAATGAACCTGTAAAAGGAAGAAAAAATGGCCCAACACAAAGGAATAAATGGTATAATAAAACCTGTCGCCTTGCCCATAGTTCCTTGATAGCTGCAATTAAATCTAAGTCAGCCATGGATATAAGGTTAGCTAGGGTTAATTATAAGAAAGTACTTAAAGAAGCTAAAAATAACTGGGACGAACAGCGCTGGTTAGATTTATACCAAGCAAGTACCTCATCTAACCAACAAAAATTCTGGGAGGTTGTGAGATGGGGAGGATCTGGGGACCTGAAAGTTCCTGTCAACCATGTCCCTGCTGAACAATGGGTCAAGCACTATGCGGCGCAGTTTAGTAACACGGAACGGATCTCCCTCACCAGGGAAGATGCCAGTGTGCAGACTGCGGTGCCTTTGCTTGATCGCATTGTCTTTACTGAAATAGAAGCTGTTACTGCTCTAAAACAAGTACAGAACAGCAAAGCCCCCGGCATGGACTGTGTCCCAGCGGACCTTTTTAAGCATGACCAAGTACACTGGGTCCCATACATAACTACCCTAGCGAATGCGATAGCAAGAGGGACCAGCATCCCAAATTCGTGGAAAGGGGCAGAGATCCTGCCCGTGTATAAAAAAGGGGATAAAACTGATGCAGGTAACTATCGTCCCATCAGTCTTATCGATGCCTTACAAAAGGTAGTGGCTAGAATGATACTAGGGAAAATCGATTCATGGATGACAGAAGCTGATATTTTGTCTCCATTGCAGGCTGGCTTTAGGGCAAACATTAGTACAGTAGATCAGATATTAAGATTTGTGATGATTTACTGGAAAACTGTGCTCTTGGGAGGTGGCACGATATTCGCTGCATTTGTAGATCTCAAATCAGCGTTTGATTTGGTCCCCAGAGGAAAGATGTTGGCTGCTCTGAGAAGGATGGGTGTTCCACCTGCGCTATTAGAACTTACCATCAGGATGCACGAGGGAAACTTTGCTAGAGTTAGATGGGGTCGCCAGGGCCAGGTTACAGAATCCTTCCCCGTGACTCGAGGAGTGAGACAGGGCAGCGTCCTGGCCCCTACTCTTTTCATACTCTTTATTAATCAGGTGGTTAAGTTCCTCTCAGCTATCCCTACCGACGCTCCAACACTGGGTGGGACCAAATTTCCCCTTTTAATTTTCGCAGATGACACGCTCATACTGGCTAAAACACAGAAGGGACTACAGGCAGCTATAAATAAATTTGTGGACTTCTGTAATGAGAATGATTTAGAAATCAATATTAACAAGACAAAGTTCATGGTCCTGACAAAGAAAAAACCATTGAGGGGCCATGTTACGATGAATGGGTCTAGTCTGGAACAGGTTGAAGTAATGACATACCTTGGTGTGACAATGGATTACAGTCTACGCTGGAAAGAGCAAATAGCGGCGCTCAGTCAGAAATTTGCTCGTCTGTCCGGTTGTTTAGTGAAGGAGCAGCGGTGTTCTTTGACCAAAAGAGTATTGCCCGCACTCAAAATCTATAGTGCAAAAATTAGATCAGCAATATTATATGGGGCTGACATTTGGGGCTGTGTGGACCTGGCTGTCCTTGACAGGATTCAGAACAAATTCTTCCGTAATTTAGTCAGTCTCCCTCCCTCAACACCAGCTCTACCACTCTTGATGGACATGGGCTTTTATTCTGTAAAACATCAAGCTCAGTACAGGATGGTGGCGTTATGGAGACGCATATGGTCTACCCCGGAACTTGCCATGTTTGCCCAAGAGCTACAGGATGTTAGAAAGCAACTGGGGGCAGGTGAAATACCATGGTTTAAGTTAATCAGAAATACTCATCGGAATGGGCCTTCCCCTGTTATGGTCCGACCCGGGCTCCCATATCTTTCCTTCAAAGAAAGACTTTAAACTTCTCTTTTGGTCCATGGTAAAAGAAGAACACGTTGCTCTTTCAGAGAAACCGAACCTGACTGGCCTGTTCCTGCTTCACAAAGCAGTCCCTCACACTGAGACCTATTGAGATGTAATCCTTAAAACTTTAGACAGGAAACTTTACCACCAGTTTTGTCTAGGTACACTGCCACTAAGGGCTTTTACTAGTGGCTGGCAGAAGTCGGAGTCATCTTCCTGTCCCTGTTGTACTGAACATAAAGAAACAATAGGTCACTTTTTGTTTGTATGTACTGCTTACCACGAACCACGTCACAAGTGGCTAAAGCCTATTTGCAATAGATTAAAGACCAGGGTGAGCAGTGAAGCTTTGTTTATTTTAAGAACTAACACCTCTGAATGGCTATCCATCGGACTAGCCAAATTCCTTGGGTGGGCCTGGTTAATAAGGATTAAGTCAGTTCGCAGCACTTTAACCTGAAAAATCCAAAGAGTATGTTAGCCTATCATATCTTGACCAGTATTGTCGTTGTGTTTTATAATCAAATGTTTTAATAGTCGTCTTTATATGCATATTTAATTGTGGTTTTTTAACTAATTCTTTATTTTTTTACTGTTCTTTTTTCTTTTTTGGCCTATTTATAAATGTTCATGATTATGTTATATTGATTGCATGTAAATATTTTGTCTTTTATGAAGAAAATTCGAAATAAAGACGTTAAACTGAAACTGAACTGCTTATGAAGGACACCTTTCAACAATTGATGACACTGTTCCCAAAACTGCCTTTGTATATTTTAATATATGCCAAAGGCAGAAATGGAAATGGTCCAACCACTATTGTCCACAGATTGAAAAAGCTAGGAAACATGTGAATAAATCTGTTTCTGCCTTTCTCCGAGACTATAGAATGGGGCCCACCTACCACAACAATCTACGTTTCAATATGGATGGCATCTATAGGAGAGACGGTGTACATTTTGCAAATGAGAGAAACCGAGTATTCCTCTTGAACTTTAGACTCTGCAATGGTACTTACTTGAAGGTACTAAAATCTCCCAATAAACGCAAGGGCTCTTTTAGAGCCACCCAACATCTAAACACATACACTTCAGAAATACCCGAAAAATATTCTTCTTTTTCTTCCTTCAGTACGCTTATGGGACGACTTCCAATCTTCGCACGGTATGTCGTACATACGTGCTTGGTACGTGTACCATAAATCAACCATAAAAAAAGCCTTTATCACTAATTCTTCATAATCCCCAATGACCCCATCCCCCGGGGCTCAAATGTAACGTTGCGGACCGTGGGAAGACCCCAAGGCCTCCTCGGTCCCAGCCGGCTCCCCACTTTCTGAGAGAACCATCATTGCTTTTCGTCACAAACAGCAGCTTACATGCTTACATTCTACTTTCAAAGACGATTTCTACACTTATACATTTTATAAAATAATATAGTACTGCACGCTAAAGGAGAAAAGTCAGCACAATTATAATAGAATCGAAAATAGAAAAAAAAATACTTCCACACTCAACAAACTCGTAAGCAGACTTCAGTTTAATTTAAAAGCACGCTACCACAACCAGTTTTTGAAATGCATTATACAATAAAATACGTCACAAAAAAGGCTACATACATGGTGACTGTATTGTAACATCACATACAAAAAAGAAAGCCACTCTTACGCTACCAGGAAAACACAACAACACTATGAAGCCTAAATTTCCATTGTAGTGATTTCTTAGTTGCAGATCTGTGTCACTTTAAACATAGGAAAACTGACGCAAGCAGCTTGTAAATCTACGTCTAACTTTTCAAGAAAAAATCTCAACTCCAGACTCTGCGAGACAGTTTTAATGTTGTTTTCTCTCTCTCTTTCTCTCTCTGACTCTCTCTGACATAATTTCTCTTTCTCTTTTAAACTTATAGAAAATGCTATCTGCTTCGACCTGTTGAAGAAAATGTGTCTTCAAGTTGTGACTTCCACTGGCCACGGTTTTTGGCCGCAGTGTTTATACAACGGTAAGCACAGAGGCCTAGATATATAATGCCTTCATTACAATGCATTAGAAATAAGTCGGCATATTTACAATCCCGTTGAGCCACTTTTATGTCAGTAACGCAGTAGGCACTTCCATATAGACACCACTTGATTGCGGCACTATAACAGAACTGAAATGTACTTGGCATACAGCACACTTAAAACTGTAGTGTTACCTTCATTTGTGAAAAGAGACAGTGGGTAGTGTGCAGCAGCTTCTTTGTCTAAAATGAATAATTACCTCCGAGCACTGACAACAGATAGATTACCTACAACAAGGGTACCAGAGGGTCAAAGTCTTAACAAGGAATATTTAGATAATGGTTGAGAATTATTACCACTAGCTATACCTCAACTCTTCTTTGTGAAATAGACATGAGCCAAACTAGTGTATGGTCTCTAACAACCATCAGTCACCACTCGGAACCGCCCTTCATCATTTGGGGTTCTGAGGACCAACACACCACATGGTCTGATCTCTATCAGGAAAGGGCCTAATAGATAATAAACGGTCCCTCCTGTAGGCAGGGTGGGGTCACCTTTTGTCAAAAGTATTTGGTTTTGTGAGAGTGATGTGGCTGACGGGGTAAATTGAAAAAGTGCAGTGCAGAGAAAATGTGATACCAAAGTGTTAGGATAAAGTGAGTAAAATTGGTTTGGGAAGCAAAAAAATTAAATTTAATTGGGTACAGCTTCCAATGCCAATATTAAAAATAGCCAAGACAGAGAAAAATTTATAAACTGTCTAGTGGTGGAACGTGGTCAACATGTTTCAGCAATTTATGGCCAAGTGGCCTTGCTTTCTTCAGGACCTTGTCATAACGACTACTGCTACTGCAAACAAAACCAAAGTGTAAAGAAATAGTGTTCTAAAAGAGTGAAACAACGTAGATACTGGTATGTAAGCCACCTGGACCTCCTAGGTGTACTGTTCCGTATCTTCTTACAAATTCAGTTGTTCACTGATTTGTAAATGTGGAGACCTCACCCCACCTGGCTGCGGCTCAGGACATAGGTGAAGCACCGCTCTGGTCATTAAACTAGCCCTAGGGTCCCCCGTAATTGTATGTGTTATAACAGATAGATTACAACAGTCTGACAAACAGATCTACAAGCTTATTACGCCACTTTTGTATCACTTTTAACATGGGAAAAGTGACGCAAACAGCTTGTAAATCTACGTCTAACTTTTCAAAAAAAAATCTCAACTCCAGACTCTGCGAGACAGTTTTAATGTTGTTTTCTCTCTTTCTTTCTCTCTCACTCTCTGTGACATCATTTCTCTTTCTCTTTTAAACTTATAGACACTGCTGTCTGCTTTGACATCTAGAACAACAGTTGAAGTCAAGTTGTGAACTACGGTGGCCGCAGTGTTTATACAACGGTAAGCACAGAGGCCTAGATATACAATGCCTTCATTACAATGCATTAGAAATAAGTTGGCGTATTTACATCCCGTTGTGCCACTTTTGTGTCACTGACGCAGTAGGCACTTCCATATAGACACCACTTGAACGCGGCACTATAACAGAAGTAAAATGTACCAGGCACACTGCACACGTAAAATCGTACTGTTACCTTGAATTGTAATGCTTCATCTCATTTACTCATCTACATCCCTTATACGCTCTTTTTTTGTCATCTGTCTCTGGAAATCTTAGCAGCAATTAGCGCGGGGACACTGTCTTCTGTGTAACCAGGCGCTTAATAAATGGTTTTATTATTATTATTTTTATTACATTGTCACAGTTCGCTGTTTACATTTGTTTACGCTGACCTTGCTTGTCCCGATTTCCTGCGTTCCAGGGCATGGAACTACATTTCCCATCATGCCCGGGACGTGAGCGACGTGATACGCATTCACGTAACCAGGAAATAGACGGAACAGTGGGACCCGGCATTGCCGAATATTCTTGCCTTTGCTGGGGATTCTACGGACGTCAGATTCGGGGTAAGTGCTAAGGAAGTTGTGTACTGCCTCCCTGGTACCCCTTGGTTGCCGGGTGCTTGTGGTTTTCTGTTTAGGCTTTGGTGAAAAGTCGCAAGGTATCGCTACTCCTCAATTTTTGCTGGTTCTCATATCAGTTCTGGCTTTTGTCTCCGGTGAGCGGGAGCGACTTCCTTTGGCATTATCGAACCAGAACTGTGTTCCAAGGCTGTGTTTGTGGTTGCAATCAAACATTCATCGTGCGGAGTAACACGAGACTTTGGGTGTATTTGGCTGTGATTATTATATGGATTGGGAGTCCATGCTGAACACGCCAATCACCCGTGGAAACTATAAAACTGTGTCAAATTGATGAAAGACTTAACAGAGTTTATTGAATGAGATATTCGCAAGGGTACAGAGACGCTAAGGAGTATTACCGTTTCCTGCTTTTCTTGCCTGCTTTCTTTTCTCCTCAACCTGTTCTTTTTGTTTCTACTTAGAAGAGAGATTTACTGGGGATTTATAGGGGATCAGTCCTAAGGACATCGCACGAAATGTGTTGGTAGGTTGTGACTCACATCTTGATACATGCTTACACCACGATTAACATGTTACCTAATGGTTGTTGTCTCTTTCTAGAGGTCTGATATCTCCTGAGGTCTCCTTATCTCTTCTTATATTCAAGGCTACAGTATTTTCCTTTTCAGGTAGGAAATGTATTAAGTTGTATCTAGAGGTAAAGGAAGAGAACTTAGGTGACATATACTCATCCTTGTGGTATGTGTATTAAGTGCATTTATTATTGTTGTTATAGATCTTCCTCCCCACAGTCCCCTTCCTTTCCCTCCCTCGACTATCCTGGTGCTCTGTGTATATATATCTCAGACACCGGGGACGTCAGGAGGTGGAACCCATTTATCTTCAGCACAATCCCGAAGACACAGGAAGACCGAGCCTGACCTACATAATTCTAAACTCTAATTTTCTTTTTTATTTTGCAGATTACCAATCCAACGTCCTTTGGAGTCCACTTCACAATTTGTTTATAATATTGTTCTTTTAGAGTTATTTTTCTGTTTCTTTATAATATAGTTATCATTAAGTTTTGTTTACAGTTATTCTTTTTATAAAAGTTAATTAAAAAAAAAACAACATACTACTTTTTTTTGTGGGGGGGTTGACGGTCCACAATAAAAATAATATTTATATTGTTGAAGTACTATAGTAAGATGTTCAAGAGTAAGATTGAAAAGTACTGACTTATATTTTCTCTGGGTACACTACAACATGGTGAAGAAGTCAAAATAATACGAAACAATGTGTACCACATGTACAGACCTCATGCAATATTTTCCCATGCAAACCTACCACCCTACAAAATTAAGTGTGGGCCTCAATGACGCCCCTCAAACCACAGAAACAATCACCCCACAAAGATTTCTACATTGTATGAGAGGGGCTGCGTGCCCTCCGCCTGGTGCCCTGGAGTCCACCACACCCAAACCTGGTTCCTGCAGTGTCCTGGGGGGAAACCGCCATTACAACGTGGTTATAACCACGCGTGATCGTCACCACAAAGCCATTAGCACGCATATGGCTTTACCATGCATGCCTTTACCACGCATGCTTTTACAACTAGTAAACATTTAGCACGCATGATAAACGCATAATCTTAATAATATCTTTGTGTTGACGAACACGCGTTGTAATGTCTCTGGCTTACGTCCTTCAAATCAGTTTTTAGGTATACTTGTGACCAAGTCATAGGATCAGAGGCCAAGGACAAACACTGTGGTGTCTGTGCCAGGTAATCTCATGGATCTTAGAGAAGATAAGCGGAGAGTAAAATGAAAGTAACAGGCATAATAAAAATAACAGAGAAAAACTACTAAAATAGCGGTGGACGGATTATGTAATTGACGTTTCGCGCCTCAACACTACATTTCAAATAAACATAGATATAATATGTTTATCAATATATTACAAAAGTATAGCAGCGGATGACACACGGCCCAGGAAAAGAAAGCGGCAAATTTAATACCTGAAATGAGGAGAGGATTGCTTGGCGAACTTGAAGAAAAAGAAAAAAGTGGGCTTAAAAACTAGGCTGCGCATGCGTAGAGAGTACAACTAGTGCACAAAAAAGCCGTAAAGTTTTACATACTATCATCGAAATATAGCTCTTTTTTTGACCAGTAAAGTTAGTTCTTCAAAATAACTATTTTTTTTTTAGCCCCAATGCCCCCACGGTCGCAGACAGCTCCCCGCGTCCTTCGTGAGCACGCATTGCTTTATCATAGACATCACCTTGTATGCTGCTCTCTCTTTCGAAAAACAATCTGCTTTCTTTTTAGCCCCAATGCCCCCACGGTCGCAGACAGCTCCCCGCGTCCTTCGTGAGCACGCATTGCTTTATCAGAGACATCACCTTGTATGCTGCTCTCTCTTTCGAAAAACAATCTGCTTTCTTGAGAGAACAGATTCACTTGCTCTCTTTTTCAAATAGGAAAGCAGTTTCCTGTGGTAAAGTGAAAGCGGCGACGGTACCGCCCTATCATACCAAACAGCAGTGTCCCGGAAATACGTACCCCGAGACACTGCAAGAACGGACCCTGGGAAATGGTGGACCCCAGGGCCACCAAGGGTTCCAGGAGGGGGGCAGTGTGACCCCCTCCTGACATTAAAAAAAACCCGGGAGGTACCCAGGGCTGGAAGGGAATTTTACATATTACTGCCCCAGGAAGGTGGCGGTCCCCGCGACGTGTACGGGAAGAAAGAGAGGGAGAGCTGAAAACACACTTTAAATTTTTTTTTTTTTTTAAAAAGCCTCGTCAGGGTGACGGTAACCGAGACGGAGGGGAAGAGGACCGTAACCCTCAGCATACTTAAAAAAAAAACCACAGAGGGGTGGCGTTCCCGGGTGCTCGGGAGACTGAGGGAAAGAGGACCGTATCCCCCGCATACTTCAAAATAAAACCACAGAGGGGTGGCAGTTCCTGGTGCTCGGGACACTGAGGGGAAGAGGACCGTAAACCCCCCGCATACTTCAAAATAAAACCACAGAGGGGTGGCGTTACCCGGTGCATGGGGCACCTTACAAGCCCCCCACTATGAAATAAATTACCCCTGAAATTTGCCCCCGGGGACCTAATGAATAAAACGGAATTCTATTTTTTATTTCCCTTTTCCACCGTGTACGTATACCATACGCGTACCCCCCGATTTTTTGATTTAAAAAAAAAAAAAAATTGAGCCTAAAGATCCATGTACGACCCCCTGAGCAAGCCTAGAGGGTCAAGATTTTTCTACTCTGCCCCCTTTCCTTATTTCTCATTTTTGTTTTACTATTTTCTCCTGAGTCGCTTCTAGCGCCGAACAAGATGGCTGCCAACACCTCCTGGTTTGGAGTGTTCGCGCACAATTGACAGCCAATCAGCATTCAACTCGTGCTCGTAATTGTACGGCTTTCGGTACGCTTGCTGTACTCCCTCTCTAGATATCGCTATGGACTCACTTGTCATTTTCTAAGGAACTGCTGAACGGATTTACACCATTTAACAAAAAGCACAACCTGCGAACCGAACTCTACCAAATTTGGTGTAATTCCGTTCAGAAGTTCAGCTGTTGCCCTGGATAAAGGTCCCTATGAAAAATTGCATGGGAAAAACAGGACCTCCATTTTTCTCAGCCCCGACTTGGCGAATCATCTTCAAACTTTCAGGGAAGGAGCAGAACTGAGCAGGCCATTTTCTTGGAGTAATTTGCGAAGATTCGTCCACCGACGCCAAAGTTATTCCAAATAATGTTGTAAATTTCCTATGGAAAGTAGGTCCTAACTATAACTACCTACTGGCGACCACCAGTAGGTAATATATTCCACACGTACAACCCAGCGCAATCATTCCAAAGATAGTCGCAAAGGAATCCCACAGGAGCCGTGGCCTCTATTCAAGTGCAGGTTTATTGCAGACACAACGTCCTACGCGTTTCGGAGTAGGATTACTCCTTCGTCACGGGCAAACTTTGTGCATTTCATCATTATTAATAAAGTAAAATAACGTGTCACGTGATACAATCAACATAAACAAAATACTACTTCATATTATTTCATCATATGAGTGTTTCAAGTTAATTTTAAAAGGTTTTTTAAAGGGAAAGGTGACTGACTAGCATAGTTTAAACATTTCTATCACGTCTCAATTAAATAATAGGATATTATTTCATGATTTACGAGTAGCGGGTTTGGCAAAACACATCATTATATAATGGTTTTGGGTCACTTCTTATACTTTTCGTCCATGTACATAAATAAATCTGATATTACTTGCAATTGTAGACTTCAAAATTAAAATAAAACATTTCAAACATTCTCGACCGTCCTGAGATTCGAACCCGTCATCTCAAAAGACAAAACGAATACATAAGTGTATTTAAACACTGGTGCTACGTGTAAATTGTGTTACTCCACCCCGAAAGTGGCAGTATTTGCCATTATAGTCGGCTGTTTCTTAGCTAACCTTGCAAGTAATCAGATACAGTGTTCAAGGGATATGTATTATCAGAATGGACTCGTAATTTCAAAATGTTAACGCCCAAGTGGGCATAATTCAGATGTACTGTCGGATTGCTGCACAAGGTTTAAGGGCAACAGGTGACTGACTAGCATAGTTTCATTCATGCTAAGTCACAATTGAAATTACTTTGCTATCTCCTGGTATTTGAGTAGCAGGTTTAACAAAACACTTTCTTATTCTTAACGTCCCTGTACATGAACAAATGTGATATTTCTTGCAATTATGGAAAACAAAACATTTCAAACATATTTGGCCGTCCTGAGATGCGAACCCATCATCTCTAAAGACAAAACAAATGCGTATGTGTGTTTAAACACTGGAGCTACGCGCAATTTACATTATTCCACCCCGAAAGTGGCAGAATTTGCAAGTGGAGTCAGCTAATGCTTGATTGACTATGCAAGTGTACAAAATACAGTATTCATGGAGCATAAGATATTAGGAAGGACTCGTGCATCCCGGTCAGCACTGAAAGTTAACGCCACTTTCGGGGTGGAATAATGTAAATTGCGCGTAGTTAGGAATTAGCATTTCAAAAACCTTAGAAATTCACTGAAAAACCATAGGTTTCACACATGTTATAGTTAGATGGACATTTCACTCCTACAAAACCTTTGAAATTCCCCCTTTATAGTTAGTTCAGCTAAGTATAACTCCCGCGACCGCAATGCACTGCTGATGACGTTACATATTACATCACTCATGACATGATCAGTAACATCACTCATGACATCACTGATGACATCTCAAATGACATCACTGATGACATCACTGATGACATCTTCCTGTGAATGTGTGTCTTTATGAAAAATAAATATTTTTTATATGTGTATATCTAAACGTCGATGGAAGAATAAATGGGTAAATAAGTGTTTAAATGGATTTTTTTGTTGTAAAAATGATTGGTTAACTGACTTAAGTGTATCTTAGTGAATACATGTATTAGCAAGTAATGTTTAAATTTTTAAATATATGTATCTGTGTCTCACTTTGTGTATAAGTGGCTGCATGGGTTGGTGCGTAGCTACATGAGTGTATATATGGGTTATAAGTTGTTTTTTTGAGTTTCAGTATGAGTGTCTGTATGGTTCGGTGGAGGATATTACTTAGCGCACAGATGCATAAATGAGTGACTCACTGTATGTGTTTTGAAGACAGCATGTGTGCAAGACTGTATGGGTGGATGATTGTATGTATGGGCGGGTTAGTGAGTGAATGATTGTCTCAATAGTGTATTCATGTGTAACTACATATGTTTTAAACTAGTATATGTGAGTATTGATGTATATAATTGAGTATATGTGAGAATTTGGAAGAGTACCTGTATAAATAAGTATGTGTTTTTATAATTGATTTTTTCAAGAGAGTAAATATGTGTATGTTTTTGTAGAAGTAAGTGTAGTGGTGTGTATACAGCAGTATAATCAAGTAAATGGATTATTGATAGTTTATTTGCATGTGTGAATATGTGTGTGAGTAACTATATGGATGAGTATTAGTGTGTAACAGGATGTATAGGTGTATGAGTACATATGATGAGTGAGTACATGTATGAGTGACTATATAGGACTGTTGTTGAATGAGTGAATGTGTATGTAGATGTTGGAATTACCTAATAGGTTGTTGTAATTGGTATCTCCAATTTTTTGAAAATTTTAGTTTCCATTTTTGAATGTGTGTATCAAAGGTTACATTAGGGTTAGAGGAGGTCTGCCACTCTTTCAGAAAGATGATGTCATCAGTGATGTCATCAGTGATGTCATCAGTGATGTCATCAGTGATGTCATTTGAGATGTCATGAGTGATGTCATGAGTGATGTCAATGACCATGTCATGAGTGATGTAATATGTGATGTCATCAGCAGTGCATTGCAGTCGTGGGAGTTATAGTTAGCTGAACTAACTAGAACAGCGGAATTTCAAAGGTTTTGTATGAGTGAAATGTCAATCTAACTAAAACGTGTGAAACCTATGGTTTTTTCAGTGAATTTCTAAGGTTTTTTTAAATGCTAATTCCTAACTAGAACATGTGTTAAACCTATGGTTTTTTCAGTGAATTTCAAAGGTTTTTTAAATGCTAGTTTCTAACTATGATGTGTGAGAAACCTATTTTTTTTTCAGTGAATTTCCATGGATTTATAAATGTTAATTCATAACTATGAGGTGTGCGAAACCTATGTTTTTTTAGTGAATTTCCAAGGTTTTTAAAATGCTAATTTCTGTATCAATTTTTATATTTTTTATATATTTATTTTTCCAAAAACTGCTTTTGTATATTGTAATACATTGACTGTATCCTGTAATATGCAACGGCACAGCTTGTTTTTATGATTTGGATAGAGTTGAACAGTATAGTCTACATCTTCAATCAAAATATAAACAGCCAAATTTGTCAATTATTATTATAAAAAAAAAAATCCAACGTGCCCGCACCTCACGATTTAAAAAAATAATAATGTTTTTTTTGCCCTTTGTTGTCTTTCAGGGACCCCCTGAGAAGGCTTAGGGGGTCAGAGGGTCTCTACCCTACCCCCTTTTTACGTTCTCCACTTGTGGGTGCAACGTGCGAGCACCTCGCAAATATATATATTTTTTTAAAATGTTGTTTTGCCCTTCGGGGTCCTTCAAGGACCCCATGAGAAGGCCTAGGGGGTCAGGGAGTCTCTTCCCTGCCTCCTTTTCACGTTTTTATAAAAATTGGGTAAAACGTCATTCATATGCGACGATCGCGCAACGTGCGCGCATGTCGTGCGCGCACGTACGTCATGTGACTTGAAAACAACACTTTTGATTGATTTATAGTAGTTTCTTTTTTAGGATCTTGAAAAACCCCACCCACTTCCCTCACTATCTCTTTGACTTTCCTGAGAGAAGGATCTTTGAAGTTTTGTTCCTGGTTTTCACCTTGAAAAATGGCATTACAGCAGCCACAGGATTCTTCTGACTCAGACTCAGATGTGGACTTGGTGGAAGAACAGCCCAAAAAGATGGAGTCCTTCATCCGGAAATTCTTCACCTATCCAGAAGGGCAGAAGAAAGTGAATGCACAGAAGGTAACCTGCACTATCTGTGGAAGTGTGCTTTCGAGGGGAAACCCAAACAAAAAATATTCCTTCAGCATCCTCACAACTTCGCACGTGCTTCTTCAAGAGCCCTTGCTGCTGAACTTCCAGCTGCTGTCCCCAGCACCGCATCATCTGCAGTATCTCCATCGACATCAAGTTTAGATGTCCGGCCACTTTTGGCTGATGTACATATGAGATGCAACTTCTGCTACGAAATCCTCTGCTATGGAGAGCAGAGTATGAATTTAATCAAAATGAATAATGAGAATTCACTGAAATGATTTCTATATGCTACAGAGAGAATTGGTATTCAATTTCTACAGCACACCCAGGATCTTTATTACACAGCACATAGACTATTTTGGAAATCAGAGGCCTGGCACACATGCTGCTTTGGACTTTCTAGCACTAAATGTCATAAGGCCTGACACACTCCATGACTACATGTTTTGCCATATTTTAAAACACATCAACTAAGCAAATTATTCTGCCACATTTTTCTGAAATGAATTCTCACTCACACTGTGATCTTAGACACATGACAGTATGCCTTGCAATTCTGTAAAATGATTACTACAGTGAAAGAGAGTCTTGCTAGGAGTGCTGTTTCACATTTTGGGACAGTGCAGTGGTGTTGTATGATGTTACAACGCACACCTTTACAACACATTTTTTACAATGCAACATTACAACACATTTTTAAACTACATTTACAACGCATTCCATTACAACACATACTACCTTTACAACGCATACCATTACAATGCATAACATTACATTGCATGTATGGTAAGTATAGCATAGTGTAGGGGTAAAAATTACTATTCTAACTCCAGGGGGTGCAACAGTAGGGTAAGTATTGGATAGTGTAAGCGTAAAAATTACTATTCTAACTCCAGGGCGTGCAACAGTAGGGTAAATGTTGGATGGTAATGGTATGCGTTGTAATGGTATGCGTTTTAATGGTATGCGTTTTAATGGTATGCGTTGTAATGGTATGCGTTGTAATGGTATGCGTTGTAATGACATGCATTGTAATGGTATGCGTTGTAGTATCATGCGTTGTAATGGTTGCGTTGTAATGGCATGCTATGTTATGGATGTTGTGTTGTAAATGTTTTGTTGTAATGGCAGTGCATTGTAAAAGTTGCATTGTAAAGGTTGTTTCCCGTGCAGTACTGTTCAGGCAGTGTAGAGGTTTAAGGTGGGACTAAGAATGAAGAGATGAGAATTCACTGAAATAATTTCTACATGCTACTGTAAAAGTTGGTATGCAATTTCTACAGCACACCCAGGATCTTTATTACACAGCATGGAGACTATTTGGGAATTCAGAGGCCTGACACACATGCTTCTTTGGACTTTATAGCACTAACTGTCCTAAGGAATAACTCACTCCATGACTACATCTTTTACCATATTTTAAAACTCATCAACAAAGCAAATTATTCTGCCACATTTTTCTGAAATGAATTCTCACTCACACTGTGATCTTAGACACATGACAGTATGCCTTGCAATTCCGTAAAATGATTACTACAGTGAAAGAGAATCTTGCTGGGAGTGCTATTTCACATTTTAGGACAGTGCAGTGGGGTTGTATGACATTACAACGCATACTTTTACAACACACACCTTTACAATGCATTTTTTACAACGCAACATCCATTACAACACATTTCATTACAACGCATACCATTACAACAATTTTTTTTAAAATACCTTTACAACGCATTCCATTACAACGCATACTATCTTTACAACGCATACCATTGCAACGCATGCCATTACAACGCATAACATTACATTGCATGTATGGTAAGTATTGCATAGTGTAGGGGTAAAAATTACTATTGAAAATGTTGGTATGCAATTTCTACAGCACACCCAGGATCTTTATTACACAGCATGGAGACTATTTGGGAATTCAGAGGCTTGACACACATGCTGCTTTGGAATTTATAGAACTAACTGTCATAAGGAATGACTCACTCCAAGACTACATCTTTTGCCATATTTTAAAACACATCAACTAAGCAAAATATTATATCATTTTTAACAGCACTGTACTGCAAAAAAATATCTCCTCAAACACATCAACATACCAAATGATCCTTTCACAATATTGTTCCCCAAGCAGACAAATTCAAAATTAGACTCTGTTCAAATAAACTCCTGCTTCAACTTTAGAATACATTTTTCAATTTAACTTAAACTGCACAACATAGATCCCCTTACAAATTAACAACTCACCTTTAAAAATGCTTTTGTAGTTTTAGAACAGTGTCAATCACACAGCAGATTTTCTTAAGCAGAATCTCTGAATAGTGCACCAGTCACAGCAAGCACAAAATGGCATAGCTTCCCTCTCATTTTACACTCTAATCTTGAAGATAACCAATCAAATATCTTCCCACACAAATTCAAAACAAAACTAACATTTTAATTGGTTCTACATTGAAACACTTTCAATCTCACATAAAATTCAACCTTCCCCCACTGCTCTCTCTGCCTGTTACCATGGTAACACTCCATAGACTCCAAACTGAACACACAGGTGAAAAGTTAATCAGCAAAACAAACCAGCAAGGGTGATTGACTTTTCAAAACAGCAGCGAATCTTGTTCAATTTTCCTTTCAATCACTTTCTCTCAACCATTAGCATTTCTCCTTAAAAAAGAAACAGTAGCATGCACCCTAGTTTTTAGTGTTGAATTTACAGAAACCACCAATCATTTATTCTTTTTCAAGTGCACTGAATCTCATTCACATTTTTTTCTGAACTACTACTTTTCAAACTGCCATTTTATTTCCTGGGCCCATCTTAGTACAACCAGATCTCCCTTCAAGATGCTTAAAGTGTGGATTGTAGGACACAGCTATATTTTCTGGAGTGAAAGGTATGCAGCAAATAGATGCTTTCTCAACCTTGACTTACCAAATGTAGATATTATGTGGATTGGTCAGAGAGGATTGAGATGTCACCAATTGATGTCATTGGTAAAATCCTTTTTACATCTCCCACACCCTAACCTCATAATTGTGCACTGTGGTGGCAGTGACCTAGGCACTTTGACTGGGGTAGGTCTGACAATACTTTTAAAGGACACCTTTGGGCAATTGATGTTACTTTTTCCACAAACTGCCTTTGATTATTCTAATATATGCCAAAGGCAAAAATTGAACTGGTCCAACCAAGATTGTCTACAGATTGAGAAAGCAAGGAAACATGTGAATAAGTCTGTTTGTGCTTTCGTCAGAGACTATGGTATGGGTTCTATATACTACAACAACTTGCGTTACAACATGCAAGGCATTTATAGTGGAGACGGTGTACATTTCACAGATGAGGGAAACAGAGTCTTCCTCTTGAATTTTAGACTCTGCATCGGTACTTACTTGTAGGTACAAAAAACACTCAATGAACAAAACTGGCCTTTTTAGAGCCAATCAACATCTAAACACTCAAACTTGTTATTTAACTGTATTTTTTTTTGGGGGGGGGTTCTGACGTGCGCACAACGTGCGCGCATCTCGCACATTTTTGCCTCAAGGGTGCGTGCAACGTGTGCGCACCTCGGAATTAAAAAAAATATATATATAATAATTTATTTTGACCTTCGGGGTCCTTCAGGGACCCCCTGAGAAGGCCTAGGGGGTCAGGGAATCTCTGCCCTGCCCCCTTTTCACGTTCTCCATTTTTGTTTTCCGCTCTCTTCTGTGTCGGACACAAAATGTCGGCCAACACTTCCTGATTTCAACCGATTGGAATGTTGACAAACGTCTAACAGCAAATCAGAATTCCACTTGCGCACACCCGATTCACGCATCGTGCGTGCACGGGTACGCCCACGGTGCGCGCTTATAGATATATATATTTTTTTGCTCATGATTTTCACAGGAACTACTGGAGGGACTTACACCATTTGGGCAAAAGCGTGATCTCCGAATCAGATCCTACCATTTTGCCAAATTTCTTGTAATTCCGTTAAGCCGTTCGGGCTGTAGCCGTGTCTAAACGTTCTATGGAAAATAACATGGGGAAAACACGTTTTGGGACACCACTTTTTTCTCTGCCCCCACTTGACGAATCCCCCCCAAAACATTCAGGGAAGGAGCGGAGCGGGCCATCTTCTTTGAGATATTCGCAAAGATTCATCAACCGGCGCCAAAGTTATTCCCAATAGAATGTTCCGGATTTCCTATGGAAACTAGTTCCTAACTATAACTACCTACTAGCGACTGCCAGTAGCTAATTAATATATATATATATATATATTCACTGAAAAAAAAACATGTTTCAGGGGCGTTATAGTTAGTTGGACCTTTCACGCGTACAAAAGCATAGAAAATTCCCCCGTCATAGTTAGTTCAGCTAACTATAACTTGCATGCCCGCAATGCATTTATGATTACGTCACATATTACATCACTCATGACATGGTCAGTGACCTCACTCATGACATCATTGATAACAACCTGGTCAAAATTATGCGAGGTTTGGTCGGGAATCAAGCAGACACTAAAGGAGTGACCAGATTCCCAAACATGAGTAAAGATTAGCGGGAGCGCTTGACGGAGCTGCCTCGCTCGGACCAGACGAGCCTGACAGGATCTCACCGCGCGCAGATCGCACAGTAGGAGAAACTGCCAGGGGGAGAACGCTCTCGGGCAAGAGCCTGCTGTGCAAGGAATATGAAACAATACCAAGGCAATAATGCTAATAACGTGCACAAGAAACCGCTATACAAACAGCAACAACATCAGATTAAGCCAAGAATGTAAGGAATGCACTTAACTGACAAGCAGTGAAGAAAGAGGAAGCGGAAGGGCCGTCACAATATTATATACGATGGACTGTGATATGATTGGACTATAGTTGCCTTGGAGCCTACCCCCTAATGGTTCATGGGTTGTGTAGTCTTTTGTTTAATGATTGTTGTGTTACGTTTTCTTTGAACTGCTATGCAAATACAGTGGGGAAAGATATGCATAATCCTTGCCTCCTTCCTGCCATAGAATTCATTAAACTTTATTCGATCTGATTTACAAACATAGATCATAAAAGTGTACATAAAACCAGTAAATTCTCTTTCCTAATGCAATACAGTGAGAATTAATTAAAACTAGTAGGTAAAAACAGGTGTTACAAAGCCACGTTCAGAGCAACTTCAGGTTAACAGAATCGTAAAGTTCAATGTTTCTCAAGATCAATCTCATGGAAAGGGGCGACCACTCGGTCCCCCCGAACGTATGGTGGAGTACCCCGATCCCCCGGGAGGCCATCTTGGGCGGGAGGCGAGTCTCGGCTGGTATGCCCGAAGCGGCGTAGCCGAGCCGCGCCTTTTCCCGCCCTGGAGTGGGTTGTCCTAGACGCTGACGCCGCCGGCCACGCCCCCGGAGGCAGGCGGAGGCGGGTTTACGCCCGCCCGAAGACGGATAAAAGGAGCAACAAGCCAAGAAAGCATCCTCTTGTTCCTGTGCTCTGAAGCTGCACCTCCCCGCTGCACGTGAGCTCGAGACGGAACGAAGAGCCAATTTTGAGCGTAGTAATTTTGTTCTTATTTTACAGATATCTTCGTTGGAGAATGCCGGGCAAGAAGGTCGGAAAGCGGGTCGGTACCGATCAGATGCTCCGCATGCTCGTAAAGGAGGTAGCCGAGTTGAAGAAACAGATGGCGGTAAAGAACGGGGAGGGAGGCCCGAAGCGAATCGTCGGACCAACATTGCCGGGAGTAGTCCCTAGCGGGAGAGGCAAGAGGTCCAAGAGGGGGGCACCTGGGGGGGAGGCCCCGGTTCCCGATACACCGATAGAGGAGCCAATCCCGGTTCCGAAGGAGGGGCATCCGATCCCCGTGGTAGTCACCCCCGTGAACGGGGAAGATATGCCTCCCGAGTTGGCTGCACAACTGGCAGCGTGGTTGGGAAAAGATAGAGAGGGCACCACGGCGGACGACGCCAGGGCAGTAATGAGACAATTGCGGGAATCTAGAGAGGCTGCGAAGGCACCATCTTCTGTTCCCCCACAGGTTCCGGTGGCTGAGATTGCAGCAGGCGCGAGTTCGGCAGCAAGTACAGCACCTAGTTCAGGTAAGCGGCTACTGCCGATTGCGGGGGACGGGTCTGTACCCTCACGAAGGGAGAAAGTGGCCCAGCATGTTCCACTCGAAACTAAGGAAAAGATTTGGGCTGATAAGTATGTGAACATGTTTTCTTTGCTTACTGACCATTACGAGATCGAGCATGTGAAGGCCCAAAAAGAGCTTATGCATCCGAGTGTTTGGCGCGCAAAAATGGCCGCCTTTAAGGTCGACGAGAACATAGGTACTTGGGGCAGAGCGTTTGTCATTTTCACCTCCATTATGGGTGAGCGAAGGCCTGAGTTGTTGACGGAATTGCCTATTTATCAGACACGTATTATGGAGTATTCTCTAGCGTACGAGGGCAATCAGTGGTTTTGTTATGACAATATTTTTAGGAAGGCTAAGGAGCACGACCCAGCTCTAACTTGGGATTGTTATGACTCCATTTCTTGGCAAAAAATGGAGAATTCAGGCATGTTAAAGGTACCATTGTCGGGGGGTGTCGGGGGTGAGTCTTCCCGCCAAACCTCTGGGACACCCTTTCGGACGGGTGCAGGTAACGAGCATCACTCGAAGTCGAGTGGCAACGCAGGTAAAAAGGGGATTTGTTGGAATTTTAACAGGGGAAAATGTACAAGGCCTCAGGGGTCATGCAAGTTTAGACACGAATGTGGGGAGTTTGGACAGTCCTCTCATCCCGAGACCATGTGCAGAGCCAAAACGGGTGATAACGGTGGTAGGGGAAGCGCCAAACAGGTCTGAAATAGTCCGAGGGGCGCCTTTACCTACCCCGGTTGATACCATGGCAATGATTCCTTGGCTCAATGAATACCCGGATCATGTCTCCGCTGGGGTGTTGCGACACGGGTTTTCGTATGGTTTCCGCATTCCAGTGGGGGATTTTCAGGGTAAAACTAGTTGTAAGAACCAACTGTCGGTCCTGCAGCATACGGCGGTGGTACAGGTAAAGATTGGGAAAGAGGTGACTCGAGAGCGGGTTGCTGGTTCATTCGATTTACCACCGGTTGCTAACTTTGTTTGTTCCCCCTTAGGGGTGGTCCCCAAGAAGGACCCGGGTGAGTTTAGGCTAATACATAATTTGTCAGCCCCACGAGGTCTTTCCGTGAATGATGCGATAGACCCGGAAGTGTGTTCGGTGCGGTACGCATCTTTCGATGAGGCCGTCGCCATGTTGAATCGCCTGGGGCCCGGAGCGCTGATGGCCAAATCAGACATCGAGTCAGCGTTCCGGTTGCTCCCGGTACACCCAGACGATCAGCGTCTCCTTGGTTTCATGTTTCAGGGTCGCTATTACATGGATAAATGTATGTCAATGGGTTGCTCCATATCTTGTGCTTATTTTGAAAAGTTCAGTTGTTTTTTGCAATGGGTATTCACAAGAAAGACGGGTTTTCAGCATGTGATGCATTATCTCGATGACTTTCTGTTCCTGGGGGCAGCCGGGGATCCAGAATGTGGACAGGCTTTAAGAGAGTTTTGTGTCTTAATGAATCACTTTGGCATGTCATTGGCACCAGGTAAGACTGTGGGTCCCTCGACTTCACTCGAGTTTCTGGGGATCGAGCTCGACTCGGAGGAAGGTTGTTTTCGGTTGCCTAAAGAGAAGGTGTTGAAATTCAGGGCATCTCTTGAAACATGTATTTGAGAGACTAAGGTAAACCTGCATCAATTGCAACAAACGGTGGGCCAGTTGAATTTTGCCCTTAGAGTAATCCCAATGGCCCGCCCCTTTTCCCGCTCGATTGCACAAGCCATGGTCGGCCTTAAGGAGGGACATCACCGCACGAGGCTCTCGGCAGAGATTCGCCAGGACATGCGCATTTGGTTGGCATTCCTGGCGGATTTCAATGGTCGAATTGTCTGGAACAAGCCGGCGGTGTCCTCCGAGGAGCTGGGGCTGTGGACAGATTCGGCGGGGAGTATAGGTTTTGGCGCCATATTCGGTACGCAATGGTCGGCTCAGAAATGGCCATCATGGTGGCACGAGTGCGGGCTGACAAGTAACATTGCTTTCCTCGAACTCTTCCCTATTTTGGTGGCCCTGAAAACATGGCCTGAGGGGTTCCGAGATCACTCTGTGGTGTTCTGGTCTGATAACATGACCGTGGTTGAGTGTATCAATAGTCAGGCAGCACGTTGTAAATGGATTCTGAGATTGCTTAAAGAAATTGTATTGTTGTGTATGCAGTTGAATGTGCTCTTTAGGGCGCGACATGTCCCAGGGGTGCTGAACCAAGCGGCTGATGCGCTTTCTCGTTTCCGTATGCAGGCCTTCTGGGGTTTTCTGCCCACAGCGGACCCGGTGGCGGCACCCTTTCCCGAAGCTCTCTGGTCTCTCGGTGCCCCGAACTACAAAACCTCATGGGAGAGAGTTTAGCACCCAGGACAAGGAAGGCATATGAAGGGGCGTTCCTTTCCTATTGGTCCTTTTTTGGGTTCTGCTAGGGGGGAGCTTTGGGGCCAGGAAGAGCTTGTCGTAAAATTCTTGCTGTCTTTACATTAGGCAGGCAAATCAGTAGCTACGGCCCAGAGGCATCGGGCCGCCATTTCCTTTATGGCAAGGGCTCATGGGATCCAGGACCCGACAGCGTCTTTTGTGGTGCAGAAAGCGCTACGTGGGTGGCAACGCCTTGAGGGTCGCAGAGTAGATGAGAGGCACCCGATAGGTCTGGATAGGTTGGCCCTGTTATTATCCGTACTCCCTGCGACATGTTCATCCCAGTATGAAACCGTGTTATTCCGACCCGCCTTTGCGTTAGCATTCCATGGGGCAATGCGGGTCAGCGAACTGGTGGCGAAGAACAAGCGGGATACGGTGGGGGGACTGTGCCGAGAGCACATTCAGGTAAAGAGGGAGACAATGACTGTCTCGTTTGTCAGGTCCAAGGCCGATCAGGGTGCGATAGGGGATTGTGTAGTCATACATCGGATTCCCGGATCTCCCATGTGCCCTGTTGTTTGCTTAGAGGAATATTTAGCGCAGAGGGCGTCATCATGGGGGGGGACCTTGTTGAGGCACGCTGATGCCACCCCACTGACGAGGTTTCAGTTCCAGCGGGTATTGCAATGGCGCTTTCGGCCGCGGGCTTGAACCCCGGCGAGTTTGGGACCCATTCCTTTCGGATAGGGGGCTGCTACTGAGGCTACAGCCAGGGGTCTGAGTGTAGATAAAGTGAAACATTTGGGGCGTTGGTCCTCGAATTGTTACAAAAGGTATGTGCGGTTGCACATGTTGTGAAGCTGCTATCATGTACTCACGCTTCTTGTTTTTGTTTGGTTTACAGTTTCGCAAGCTTACGAGGCGGGGCGGACTGTGCAGTCGACCCGACACCTGGGAACCAGCGGTCAAACATCACCGGCTGCGGAAAAAGTGGTGTGGGTCGTGGGCCACTCATACGTGAGGCGTGCCGTGGACGTATTCAAAGCAGGTGACATGATTCACAAGGCTGGGGAATACGGGTACAGGGTGACCTTCTACGGAAGGGGCGGGCTCTGTATTGACCAGTTTCAATCCTTTTTCGAGGGTTTGTTAGGGCGGACAAGGTCACCGCCGTCTATAATCATAGTCCATCTTGGGGGTAATGATTTGGTGACCACTGGTAGACGACTGCTTCTCGAGGCAATGCTTTCCACTGTAAGTTGGTTGGGGAGAAGAGTTCCAGGATGCACAATTGCATGGTCCCATATGATTCCACGAAAAGTGTGGCGGGGGGCGATTTCGGTTTCTGCTCTGAATCACTCAGTGAAGAAAGTAAATAACAAGTTGGGTAGATTGTTTCGTTCAAGGGCACTGCATTCTATTCCGCATGGTTGTATCAAGGGGGACAGTATGTATTTGGGAGATGGGGTCCATTTGTCCCGGTGGGGAATGAGTTACTCATAGGAGACCTCATAGCTTGGCTAAAGAGTTTAAAACATGACCTTTAGGCAGGAGTTGTTGTGGGGGGTCCGGATAGCCGGTCAACTATCCGGCCTGTGGCGGTAAGGTCATGATCGGTGAGCAGTAATTGGAAGATCCCTATGGGGGGGCGTCACCCATTACGGATGGGAGCGCCCGGGGGAGGTGGCCATTGGCCCCTCAACGGGGAGGCGGTCCCTTCTAAGGATGGGCCGCCGAAAGAAAAGGAAAGGCGGTCAAGGCCCCTTCCTTGATAGGAGGGGCTACAGGCCCCTCCTGGGGAATTTCCCGGGGCCAGGACACCTGCGACGGCAGATGTGGTACGTTGTGTGGGGTGGGGAGGGGGTTTACGCTACCTTCTAGACACCTCACACGAGTCCTCGGACGACCTTTAAATGGCGTCGAGTTCATTGGGGCCCCCATCAAGTCAAGGGAAATTGGTAGATGCATTTGAGGTACAGCCTCTGTGCGGTCGCCCCTCCCAAGTGGGGGGGGTAATTCTGGTTTAGGGATCTGACACCGGTTACGACCTTGCCGTTGGCCCTTAACGTTAGGATGTACAATTTCAAGTTAAATGTTTTGTAGGATGTTAGTTCGGCTAGGAGAACCTTTGTATTAGAAATATGTTAAGGTTAGCCAAACATCGTAATGTGGAAATGAAATTGTACATAATATGAAACTGTTATTTTAATGTTTTGATTTTGTTTCATATTTTAATAAATACGGCCGGGAGGGTCACTCCCTCCCGCCTTCCAAAAGTTCAGAACCGTTTCTGTTTCCCATCCTTGGGGACTGCGTCGAGAGGGGGTGGCGGGTATCTCAGCCATATGTACTTTGTACAAAATACGCAATAAGGGGTCCAAGTAAGATGTAACTCTCCAAAACCTGATGAGTCTGTACTATTTAAAACTGCAGAAAAACTCAAACTAAAAAGTGTTTTGCACACTTCTGTCATTGGGCTCTATGTGGGCTACATCTGGGTGATATTTGTGCTACATTTGGGCTCTTTTTTCTCTGGTGGCCATCTTGGGAGACTTATTTGTTATGAAGTTTCCTAATTTTCTCATTTACTGCAGTCTCCTCAGTAGGAAATGCTTTCAGTTTTTTACTTTGATTCCATCAAGAAGGCATCAGATGTGTCACACATTTGCCATAAATTCAGAATGTTAGTAATCTAGTTGTTCATTAGATCACTGCAGTAAAGCTACTGCTCACCAGGGAGTTAACTGGAAGTCTACTGATGCTATTGAAAGTGATTGTTTCAGTCTGCATGTCAGAAATTTCTAATGAAATATAAGAGGATTTGAGATCTCACTTAAAACATGCCCCACATTTTCTTTCTGCAGCACTAACCATAATTTCTATGGCAAAATGAATCATTTTGTTCCTTTTTAAATTAAATGTTTTAAGTGTTACCAGTTTATTCCAATCAAGATGGCTTCAGGTGTGCCATACTATTGTCATAAGTAAGGCTGTTAGCGCTCTAGTTGTTCTTTAGAACACTCTGGGAAGCTGCAGTAGAACACAAATTAATCAACTGACAGTCTCAGCCCTTGTTGGATGTACATGATTTACTGAGAATGACAGACTTTATTCTCACATGACTGAGAAAGATAATGTGAATTTACTGAAAAATGCTCTCATTTTAGCTTCAGTTTTCTCTCAAACATGATTCATGATATCCCAGCAGAAGGTTTTTCACAGGGTAAAATCACTTTAGAACTCACCACAATTCCTGAAAATAGTATGGTACCACCAACAAGGGAATTCTAATGTAACTAAAGTCTATTATCACCCTTTATAGTTCTCCTTTTGGCAACCCTCAAAATCTTCGATTCACTACAATGCATTTCAATGGGGTGCTATCATGTATATTGGTCCCAAGATGGCTGCCAGCAATTCCAAGATGAAGTGCTGACAGCCAATCAGATCTCGCGATGAGATGTGTCATTAGGCTCTGCCCAGATATTGAAGCTTTTTGTTTTTCTGATTTCTCATGAAATACTGAACAGATTTACACCATTTGAAAAAAAGGTCTCTTTTTGTACCAAGGGCTACCTTTTCACCAAATTTGGTGTAATTCTGTTCAGCAGTTTCGGGCTGTAGCTGTGTCTAAACTTTCCTATGGGAATTAACATGGAGAAAACACGTTTTGGGACACCCCTTTCTCTCGGCCCCCACTTTCCGAATCAGCCTGCAACCTTCAGCATAGGAGCTGACCGGAGCGCCCCACAAGTTTTGAAACTTTCGCGAAGATTCGTCAACCGGCGCCAAAGTTATTGGAAAAAAAATGTTACGAATTTCCGATGGATAATAGGTCCTAACTATAACTACCTACTGGTGACCGCAAGTAGGTATTTTATATATATATATATATATATCTATCCACACAACTTCCAAGTGATATCGAGCACAAACAGGAACACAGACTCTCGATATAGCTGATGCCAGGTTGATTTATTAATGCAGTGAATGAAAACAGTGCTGTCTCAGACGCGTTTCGGACACAGAACGGTGTCCTTGATCTCATGGCAAACGGGAAACTGACACAGATATTTACAGGCACAAACCTTTGGCGCCTAGAATGACGTTGATAGGCTCTACTAAACATAGTAAAAATACTGTGTATATATACATTGTTCACCTAAAAACTGATATTATTCGTATAGGCATTTAAAGCATAACCACCTATGCACACCAGTACCTCTGCACAAAATACCAAGCATTATAAACACACAGAAGCAAATTAATAATTACTCCTGTAACTTTGATATTGTTGTCTACAACTAGGCAGCTATAATTTTTCTACTGTGCATCCTTTTTAAAAAAAAAAATATATACATCATGGTTATATTGGTGAAAGATGCTCATAGAATTAAACATTTAATAAAATATATACAATCACTTCAACAAGTAATCTGTAAAACCACATATATATAAACGTTATCACATTTTAAAGTTAATAAATAAGTGCAAAGGACGCAATTGTGCAATGTACGCGTTGATATGTAAACTCTAGTAACAATTCCTAGGTCGTGTGCAAACAAAGCATACTATTTGTGCAAATATGCTGAACGGGCAGGTTATATGATATACTTAATGCAAATACTTGTTTTTGTGCAAACATCAAGCACCTAATATGTGCAAATATGCTAATTCTGTTTGCTACGAATCTCGGTATAAATACCCTTGGTTGTTCGATAGTCATTAATATCAGTGCCTAAACATTATTCTGAAAGCGCCTCAAGTGCTCAATAGTGCAAAAAAGTGCAAAAAGTGCAACCGTGAAAAATACTAACTTGTGTGTAAAAACTGGGAATACTGGCGGCAGTGCTTAATGTCCTATGGTACAACCCGTCCCCAAATGCAACTTCAGCTAGATGAGAGATATATCCATTAATTAATAGAAAAAACATCCTTATTGGAAAAATATATATAACTCAACTGAGGACCGCCATGGAGAATCAGGTTAGCCACAAATGGGTAGGAGCTCAGGAAGACTACTACCTTGGTAGGTACTATGGCCCGCATACAAATGCGAATAATAATATTTTCATGTGGCCAAAACAAAATGGTCAAAAAACACATGGAACTCATGGAAGAGGGAGAACTATAAAGGATCCATATTAATGCTACAGGGTGACAGTATGTATAAAAACTCTCTTTGAGCAGGGGTTGAATTGGAAACCATATTTCACAGGAAATTGTACAGATCTTCCCCTGGTATTCAAACCTTTAGGGGACTTAGTATCCAGCTCTACTATGTAGCGTGATTCGAGCTGGCGCAACTATTTCTCCCTATTGCCTCCCCTTTTACTCTGTGCCACGGCATCAATTACAAAATATTGTAAACAATTCAAATTGTTACAATGTATTGCTTTAAAATGCCTGGCCACTGGGTAAGTTTGGTCGGAATTTACTATCGTACGGAGGTGTTTTAAAATCTGCACATACACTTGTAATTTCGTGCTGCCCACGTTGCACAAATTGCAGCTACATTTAAGTATGTATACGGCATGATCTGTTCTGAAAGTGTAGAGGGATTTTAGTGCGACATGCTCGAAAAAGGTGTTGAGTATGAAACTGTATTGACACCAAATTTGCAGGCTCTGCAGGAGCTACACCTGAAGAAACATTTAGGGGAGACAACCAATTTTCTGTTTTGTTAGTTTCTGGGCTATTTCTCACTAAGTCACTACGCATGGAATATGACCTTCTAAAAGTGACTGTGGGAGTGGTCGGGAGAACCTCCTTTAAAATTTGATCAGTTAGGACTATAGGCCATTCTTTCTTGACAATTTTCTTGATGCTCTTTGCTTGTCTACTATAGCCTGTCACCAGTTTCATATCTGCATGATCACTGCCTTGGGTATCTCTGGGGACACTGTCACTTGTTTTTTCATGTCTATTTGGATCAAGTAGAGATGTGCGATCTAGGGTATTAGCCTTCCTCATGGCAACATCTAAACTACCAGATTGGTATCCCCTAGCCTCCAATCCCTTTTTAGCCTCCATTTGATGGTACATTTGGGCTTCAGGTGTGCTGCGTACGGAATACTTGCTATTGTATGTTGGGGAAGGAAACTTCCTGCATGTGGCACTGTTGCCAGATGTAGGTTTCCTATACAGACAAGTTTCTACTTTACCATTGACGCTTCTACTCTGATGATCAGAAAATTTGCAAATTAGAATCTATATTGGCAGTGAATTGCAGGTTTAAATTATTGTCATTAATGGTATCGACAAAATGACTGGCCTGATCTTTCGTCCCTCGCCATATAATGAAAATATCATCAATATAACGCCAATACTTGATTACATGCTTAGACCATATTGGAGCATGGTGTGACCTGAGGACATGCTCCTCCCACCATCCTACATGGAGCCCAGCATCACTGGTAGAAAAGCACGCCCCCATAGCCACACCTTGTAGCTGCTGAAATACTGCATTATCAAACATAAACACATTGTTGTAAAGACACCAATGAATCATTTTGATTAGCATGTGAAAATGGCAGTATAGTTCAATTGGTCGCTTGCCCAAAAAATATTCCACAGCACTCAATCCATCTGGGTGGGCAATGCTTGTGTATAAGGCATAAATATCCATGGTGGGAAACAAGTATTCATCCGACCACTCACAGTTATTCAATTGAAATAAAAAATCAGTTGTGTCCTTGATGTTTGCCGGTAAGTTTGTAACAAATTCTTGGAGATAAAAGTCAACATATTTAAATGTGTTTTCGAAGGTACCATTAATAGATGAAACAATTGGTCTCCTGGAATAGGTGATTAATTTTTATGTACCTTTGATATGAAATAGATACTTTGGCAATACTAGAAAATCATTGTTGAGAAACTTAAATTCATTGTGGGAAATGAGACCTTCTTTTCTCAATTCATTCAATTTGTCCTCATAATTCTTTTGTATGTTCCTCACTAGTGCCATACTGATTTTGTTGTATCATGTACTGTCATTGAGGTGACGATATGCCTCTTTGATGTAATCATACTATCCCATAGAACAACGCTCCCTCCTTTGTCTTATTTGTTGATAACAACAGTATTGTTCTTCTTTAGTTTATTCATCAATATTGCGTACTGTTCCATACGAACATTTGGTGGGGGTTTGTTATGTCTTGGTTCTATGATGCAACTTTTTCAACTCCTCAATGACAGTCGTGAAAGATATCAATGGTATTGCGTGCCATATTAGGGACAAATGTAGAAACTGGCTTAAAAGGACTCACACCCGATTTAGAAATGTTAATTCCTTCCGCCTCAGCTAATTCTTGTGTACTGCATACTTGGATGTCCTCTCTGCTCTCATTTCGCCTTTGTTTGTGGAGGCGTTTGGATTGCGTGGTCGCAGCGATTGTTTCCGCTCCATTCTAAAGTAATCCAATTCCTCCGCCAGGGTTAATTGGCCCAAATCCCCTCGTTCTGCACCAGGGTTACTATCATCCGACTCCGACTCCTCACTTGGGACCAAGTTAGCATCGGAAGTAGATATATTTGAGTCGCTTGCCGCCAAATCCGATTTTCTGACATTTGCCGCTGCTCTGCTGATACCACTGCCTTTTTGTCTACGCAGATTATCAAACTTGCGTGCAAATGTAAAAATTTGCCCCTGTTCATAATCCTGTTTGTCTCGGGCAAATTTAAATGCCTTCCTTGTCTTTATCACTTCCTCTTGTTTTCTTAGGCGGTCATTCCTGTCTTTTTTATACTTTTATCAAGAAACTCCTTAATGCTTTGCTGTTCCGGTTTGCTTAGTTCATTATTGATCCTTACTATTTCCTCCTTATTTTTGTCACGGTCAATCTTTGCGTGTTTAACCAGCAAACACACCAAGTGCATAGATGCCTACAAATTGCTCTCAGCCCACTCCTTCAAAAGGAGTGGGTTAGGACTGTCAAAGATTGGTGCTAACATTATCCTTAGGCCTCTGGGGACCGCGCCTCTATATATCAATATATATATTTTTTTCTCAGCAACTACTGAATGAATTTACACCATTTAAGAAAAATAGTTATTTCTCAGGCAAGGGCTACCTTCATGCCAAATTTGGTGTAATTCCATTCAGCAGTTCGGGCTGTAGCTGTGTCTAAAGTTTCTTGAGGAAAAATAACATGGAGAGAACACGTTTTGGGACTCCCCCTTTTTTCTCTGCCCCCGCTTCCCGAATCACCCCAAAACTTTCATCATAGGAGCTGACTGGTGCGCCGCACCAGTTTTGAAAATTTCGCCAAGATTCGTCAACCGGCGCCAAAGTTATTGGGAAAAGAATGTTATGAATTTCCTATGGATAATAGTTGCAGAGAGTGAACCCATGATTCGAGTAGGCACCGAGGCGAGAATTATCGAGTCCGTGGACATTTTTGAGCAAAAGACCCTGCCACGTCGGGAATTGAACCATGGTCCCGGGTCTGACCTCTGCATCAGGGTCTGCCTCCTCTAACCAGTGAGCCACACTTCTCCACATATATATAATATATATATATAAATAAAATGGAGCCCTTGTTGTGATGTCAATGAGGGGGCATGATCCGTGCATCCCACGTTCCAACCATTGGATTTCCACGGGCAGTTGGCAGTGTGGGTGAGCGAAAAGGAGACGAGGGAGGTGCCTTCCTCTGTGTTAAACCCGCTTTCCAAAAAACGTATTGAGACATTGCAGCATACGCACTTTGCTAATACCGAACCGCATGCACCTTTATTTTATACACTGCATTTTGATTGATTTTGCACGTGACATTGGAAAGGAAACGCTATTTTAACACCTTGGGTGCTAGGCGTTTTCCCCGCTGGGTGCTGCAGATCCTTGAATCCTATAGGATCGTGACAAGGTCAACTCGTCATAAGCACAGGGCAGGTAAAGCCCATGACGAGTTGACCTTGTCATTAGCATGGAAGGGTTAAGCTATAAGGAATTATGTTCGTGCCTTGAAAAGAAAGAACTGTGGCAGTACATTCTGGGGCCTGTAGTTGCTACTACAGGTCATGTGACCACTTGGTCGAACTTTACTCACCTGTGATCAAGGCGTATCCTCGCCGAAACGCGTAAGGACACTGAGTACATGAATGCTGCTTAGACGCATAAAAGTCTGTTTTGGAAGCAAGACTGTGTTGTGGCTCTGCATCTTCTGTTGCTGTCACAAATTTCTCCAGGATTTCCATTCCAGCCAGCAGAGCCTGTCCTGCAGGGTCGGGGGGGCCCCCGGAAAAATTTAGCCCTTGTTGTGATATATATATATTCCCTACTGGCGGTCGCCAGTAGGTAGTTATAGTTAGGATTATTTTCAATGCAAAATCTCAACATTCTATTGTGATTAACTTTAGCGCCGGTTGAGGAATCTGCCTGAAAGTTTCCTCAAATTCGCCTAGCGGCGCCCTGGTCCTTCCCTGAAAGTTTGGGGGGGATTTGTCAAGCGGGGGCTGAGATAAAGGGGGGTCCCAAAACGTGTTTTCCCCATGTTAATTTCCATAGGCCGGTCGACCTCACTTTTAGCCCGAACGGCTGAATGGATTTCCACCAAACTTGGCAAAAGTGTAGGGACTGGTAGTCCGATGTGCTTTTGCTATATCTCAAGATATGTGCTCCAGTGAATTTTGAGTAATTTAGGTTCAAAAAAATATATATATCTATGGCCGCGCCCCGGTACGCCACCAGGGCGCTAACCAGCGCGCTACGCGAGTTCGCGCGCGGAAACCTGATTGGCTCTCGGGTGTCTGTCAACATTGCAAACAGTCCGGAGCGGCCGCCATCTTGTGTCTCAGTAGGATTGAGACACAAGAGATGGCAAAAACAAAGGGGGAAATGAACATAAGGGGGCAGAGTGGACCCCTCATGACCCCCTAGGTTTGATGTGGGGGCTATAAAAGGGCCCCGCGGAGCAACAACATTTTTTTTTTTGATTTGCGCGGGGGAGCGCCAGGTACGTGCACCGCGGAGCGTACCCGGAAGCGTTCCATGGGGAAAAAAGAATGATAGAGTTTTTAAAAAATGTAGCCTTTTTTTATAATTTGGAGGCAGTTCTAAAAAGAACTGTTTTTTTCTTCTTTTTGTTGTTTTATATTTTTTAATGTTTTTTGAACATTTTGTACTTTTTTTGGCTTTTATGAACTATTTTATTTTTTTTGTTATTTTTATGGGGAGAAACAAAAAACAGGGAATTGAAAATTTCTCAACTGGAGCAAAAAAAAATCAGGAAAAAATTAGGGTTTTTTGGGGCAATTGTGGTTGTCCCCAGCAAGGAGGATGAGCTTTATGCTCTGTTCACCATAGGAGATGGTCTTACCACAAAAAATACATGTGATTCAGAATTCCCCAAACCGTGGTTGTATGCAAGGGATCGTCTCCCTTGTCTCTGGTCCCGATGGAGTGGGTTGCTTTCTTTTGGAGGTGGTGGTTGTAGATTGGGGAGGGTTACTGGCCAGTTCTCTCACCTCTGTGGCAGAATAGTTGTTCGGATGCCTGCGCTGCATGTGCCTAATCATGGTATTATTACCGAAAGAATATTTTTTGTTAGGGTTCCCCCTTGAAAGTTCCATGCCACAGATTAGGCAAGTCACCTTGGGCGCAGACTTTTTTCTTGCCCTCTGGGATTGAAAAGAACTCCCATACAATGTGCTGCCTTGGCTTGTATGGGGTATTGTCTTCTGGCAGCCACCTTCTCCCTTCCTCCTCCTCCTTCTTGACCACCAATGTAATGTTGTGGTGGTCCTCTTGGTGGTGGTGGTGGTGGTGCAGATGCTCCAGCGGCTGCTGCTACTGTAGCCATTTTAAACTACAACATTTTTCTCAAAGATGTTCAAACAGGTCTTCCTCAGTCAATGGACAAAGTCAGAATAAGGAAAAAAGGTGGGGTCTTTCATCATTTGGAAAAAAAAACTGTCCTGAACCATTGAAAAGTGTTATTTTTAGGTCACATGACCAACGTGCTTACGTGACGCGCCCCCCCAATGTTTGCATTTGCCTCTCGTAGAGATTGAAGTAAGTCTTCCAAAGCATACTCAGCACAGCTAAGAGTGAGGAACCATGTAGGAGTTCCTGTGTTTCTTAGCATACATTTCAATTCCCCATGACAATGGTACCAATACTCGTTAGTATCACGCTGACATGCCATGAGATTAATTAGGTGAGATTCTAAAATACTGTCTTGCAGTTTGACTTTATCCATAAAGTCCCTTGCCGAAACATTTTGCAGATGTACTCCACTTTTTAGTATATGGTTCACTGCATAAGAAAGTCCAGATAAGGCACTCTAAAGCAGTCGATGAAACAAATATGGAATGCATTGACGAAACCTTGGATCTTCTGCATATAGTCCGGTATTCAGATGCAGGAATTGGAACAGTTCGGTCGTCATATCGTCCACCTTGACCTGTTGAATAACTGAGTAAAACAACGAGCTTTTAAACTTTCTTCCCATACACTAATGGGACTTCCTTTTGCTTCTTTCATTTGAAACAAGTCAATAGCATTCCCCATTACGTCTTTGGAATGCAAAGGATGAACACTATAATGTTCATAAATGTCTTCACTTCTAGAGACATTACCTTTTTTAATTTGTCCAGCTGAGAAATCACTGTCCTCTTCTACAGTTGTTTCCTCTTCTTCAATATATACATTTTTGTAGTTTTTTACCAAACACAACGTTGCCTTTTTGACTTTCCTAACATCCACTAATACTTGCCAGATTGTTTTACTCTTTGTCAGAACACCATTAACTAGAATAACCAGAGGTTCCTCTTCTACTTTTTCTACACCAATTGTATCAATATTTTTCTTAAAATCTAAAGGCAAATAAACAACTCTACCCTTTAATCCTCTCTGCAAATCTGAAGGAGGCAATTTCCCTGTCTTAGGCTCCATGCGAACAATAGCCTGAAAAGGATGAACACATTGAATTAGAATAGACTGATAGGTATTTAAACCCATCAATTCAGGAGGAATGTCTACCAACTCCAGATTATTATGAACAGCTCTAGCAGGCATTCTGTTTTCATTTAATTTATTATAACAATATTTACAAATACGTTGATCAGAACCCAAATCAAAACAATTTTCTACCAATAAACAAGTTGCAAAATCCTTCGACTCATTATTTTCCATTTCACTTTTTACATATAAATCAACTAACTTAGTCTGATTCTTATAATGAGTTCGTCGACAACACACAAGAAAAATTAGGCCTTTCATTTGAATTGACCTTAAACTTTGTAATTTCATGGTCACATTTTTCTGTACTTGAAATCTGTACTTTCTCTTCCACATTACCTGCTATTACTGTATCAGTTTCTGCACTGTCCTCTTTTTGACCAAAATAACAAAACTCAAATTCTTCACAAATGTTCTTCACATCTAATTCAGATCCATGCAAAAGAGCACTGTTTAACTATTTTAGCTTAAGTGCTGGACTTTTTGCATAATACAACCTTCTCACTAATTTCCGCACTTTATTATGATGCACTGCTAACATCCTAAAATGGTGAAAAACACTCTGACATACTTTTCTTGAAAGACAAGCCAGTGAATGCCAATGCAAACCTGTTTTTACTCTCTCTCTGCAAGGATCTAACTCTTGCAACATTTGCATCTTTTGTTTTAGACTTTTCTTAGTATATGTCCTTAAGAAATTGCGAAACAAATCAATTAAATCCTGTCGCACACTACAAATACTACTACAATTCCAACTATACACTGGAGCCTTAGGACATCGCCCCTAAACTTCATCGGCTAACACCTCTTCTGCATTTCTAGGCACAATTTTTTCTTTTTCAACCGGACAACTGTCCTTCACCTCATATGCTCGACCACTGGTGTCAACTGCATGCACCAATTCATTATCCTGAAAGTAACTCTTCATTAAAAAATGGCTCACAACTTGAACTTTACTTCCATTCTCCAGAAAAATATCACAAAAGTTAGTCCGATTATTACTCTTTTCCACTTACATTTTGATTTCAAAACATTGATTACCTTATCTAGTGTACGAATTCTATTGATTTCTAAACTGAATAATGTTTTTTTCACTTAAAAAGCCTGATCCACAATCTTCACTATACTTTTCTTTTTCTTGTAAAAAGCAGTCTTCTTTTTATAAATCGTAACATTTTTTAATAAATTTAAAACAATCCTGTTATAAAACATTCGTCTATGAATGTCAATAAATTGATTTCTCCTTCTATTACTAGAGACAATATCATCTCCTTCTACAGGTCTAACATTTTTTTGGGGCGCTCTGCTTTTTCTTTGTATTTACAGATGATTTTTTTTCTTTGAAACAATATCCAGATGTTTTTTACATTGCGTTAATTTCCTAAAAAACTCCTTTGTTTGCTTACCAGGAGCATTCTTTTTTTTCACTGAAGATTGTGTTTTGGATGAGTCTTCTAATTGTGTTTTCTTTGCCAATAAAGCATGTTTGTAACTTTTTCTTCTTCTTTCCTTCGTCTGCATATTCTTTCATCTTTCTATAGATGATTACAATCTGTGGTAAAGAAAAAATAACATATAATAGACCGCTACTAACATACCACATAGCAATTACAATAAGTGAACCATATAAACACTAGTTTACAACATAGGTACGTTTATAGCACAGCAACTGTGTCACAGCAACAGTGCAGTACAGTTTCATTATTAATCTCACTCTCTGCCTACATCATCTCACTCTGTGCCTGTGCCTGTGTCTCATCTCACTCTGTGCCTGTGTCTCATCTCGCTCTGTGCCTGTCTCATCTCACTCTGTGCATGTGTCTCATCTCACTCTGTGCCTGCCCCATCTCTCTCTTTGTGTGTGTCATTTCTCTCTTTGCGTCTCTCATCTCACTCTGTGCCTGTGTCTCATCTCACTCTGTGCCTGTGTCTCATCTCACTCTGTGCCTGTGTCTCATCTCACTCTGTGCCTGTGTCTCCTCTCACTCTGTGCCTGTGTCTCATCTCACTCTGTGCCTGTGTCTCATTTCTCACTCTGTGCCTGTGTCTCATCTCACTCTGTGCCTGTGTTTCATCTCTCTGTGCCTGTGTCTCATCTCACTCTGTGCCTGTGTCTCATCTCACTCTGTGCCTGTGTTTCATCTCACTCTGTGCCTGTGTCTCATCTCACTCTGTGTGTCTCATCTCACTCTGTGCCTGTGTCTCATCTCACTCTGTGCCTGTGTCTCATCTCACTCTGTGCCTGTGTCTCATCTCACTCTGTGCCTGTCTCATCTCACTCTGTGCCTGCCCCATCTCTCTCTTTGTGTGTGTCATTTCTCTCTTTGCGTATCTCATCTCACTCTGTGCCTGCCCCATCTCACTCTGTGCCTGTGTCTCATCTCAGTCTGTGCCTGTGTCTCATCTCACTCTGTGTCTGTGTCTCATCTCACTCTGTGCCTGTGGCTCATCTCAGTCTGTGCCTGTGGCTCATCTCAGTCTGTGCCTGTCTCATCTCACTCTGTGCCTGTGTCTCATCTCACTCTGTGCCTGTGGCTCATCTCAGTCTGTGCCTGTCTCATCTCACTCTGTGCCTGTGTCTCATCTCACTCTGTGCCTGTGTCTCATCTCACTCTTTGTGTGTGTCATTTCTCTCTTTGCGTGTCTCATCTCACTCTGTGGCTCATCTCAGTCTGTGCCTGTCTCATCTCACTCTGTGCCTGTGTCTCATCTCACTCTGTGCCTGTGTCTCATCTCACTCTGTGCCTGTGTCTCATCTCACTCTGTGCCCGTGTCTCATCTCACTCTGTGGATAATTGAAATGACTTTTCTGTTGATTGGGAGCGCACAGCTTTTCTAAAAAAAATTCGACTTGATTGCGTGAATTTATTAAAGATTGGGTGCTACAAGCAGGTGGCACGTCCGTCCTACGTGTGTTTGGAAGATACACTCAAAGTCGTGTTCCCATGTGACTTGGGAACATCCCTGTCTTCTGTGCACACCGTAAGGCGCTTAAATAAGCTTCCAAGACATTTGGATGTTTGAGATATTTTTAATCATCATTGTTCGTCATTATTTTCATGACTGAAGTTTCTTTGTGGGTTAAATGCTTTCAATATAGCTCCAATGCATTTCGGGTTTATTCACCCATCATCTGGGAGCTTCTAAAAATAAATGAGACATAGCGCTGTTTTAGAAAATATTTAACATGAAGTGACAGTCGTAGCATGCGTGGTGGGTCGTGATGTGAAGGGATTAGCAGAGTTACACTACTCGAGTTTCACGGTGTGCACATAGCGAGGTGAAGGGTCCAGGTGAAGGGGTTCATGCGGAAGAGAATAAGTAGAAAAAAAAGTAGAAAAAATGCTAGATTAGCGTGCTCTTTTTCTCAGAGTGACATGCGAGGTTTAACCAAGCTGTGCTGGGGCTAAAAACCTGAAAGACTCACGTTTGACCTTAACTATTTCAGGTTTTTAGCCCCAGCACAGCTTGGTTAAACCTCGCATGTCACTCTGAGAAAAAGAGCACGCTAATCTAGCATTTTTTCTACTTTTTTTTCTACTTATTCCCTTCCGCATGAACCCCTTCACCTGGACCCTTCACCTCGCTATGTGCACACCGTGAAACTCGAGTAGTGTAACTCGGCTAATCCCTTCACATCACGACCCACCACGCATGCTACGACTGTCACTTCATGTTAAATATTTTCTAAAACAGCGCTATGTCTCATTTATTTTTAGAAGCTCCCAGATGAAGGGTGAATAAACCCGAAATGCATTGGAGCTATATTGAAAGCATTTAACCCACAAAGAAACTTCAGTCATGAAAATAATGACGAACAATGATGATTAAAAATATCTCAAACATCCAAATGTCTTGGAAGCTTATTTAAGCGCCTTACGGTGTGCACAGAAGACAGGGATGTTCCCAAGTCACATGGGAACACGACTTTGAGTGTATCATCTCACTCTGTGCCTGCCCCATCTCTCTCTTTGTGTGTGTCATTTCTCTCTTTGCGCGTCTCATCTCAATCCGTGCTTGCCCCATCTCACTCTGTGCCTGTGTCTCATCTCACTCTGTGCCTGTGTCTCATCTCACTCTGTGCCTGCCCCATCTCTCTTTGTGTATCATTTCTCTCTTTGCGTGCCTCATCTCACTCTGTGCCTGTGTCTCATCTCACTCTGTGCATGTCTCATCTCACTCTGTGCCTGTGTCTCATCTCTCTCTGGGCCTGTGTCTCATCTCTCTCTGGGCCTGTGTCTTATATCACTCTGTGCCTGTGTCTCGTCTCACTCTGTGCCTGTGTCTCATCTCACTCTGTGCCTGCCCCATCTCCTTAATTGACACACTCAGTTTGATCCTTGTCAAAAAAGTTAAAGCCATACATTTTGCCCAAAAACATTTAGCATAGTAAATCGTTTTAGACACAGAGCACAGCCCACTTAAATGACCACTACCTTACAAGGCAGAAACCTGACTCATTTCCAAAATACTTTTCCAATATGCACCATTACATTTTTTACCAGCATTACATAGAAACATGAGAAACAATGCAAAAAGAAACGGTACCCTATAAGCAAAAAGATGCAAACTGTGAGGAGTCACAAGTGACATTATTGAAAAAGGTGAAAATATAATTCCTTAATTGACACACTCAGTGTGATCCTTGTCAATGAAGTTAAAGCCATACATTTTGCCCAAAAACATTTAGCATAGTAAATCGTTTTAGACACAGAGCACAGCCCATTTAAATGACCACTACATTACAAGGCAGGAACCTGACTCATTTCCAAAATACATTACATTTTTTACCAGCATTACAAAAAAACATGATACGCAATGCAAGAATAAAGAAGCCCAATATGCTTCTTAATCTTCCCCATAGTGCATACATCACTCTATCTATATTAAATGAATTATTACTCACCTTTAAAAATGCTTTTGAAGATTTATAACAGTGTCAGTCACAAACCCCAGATTGATTTTCTTAAGCAGAATCTCTGAAATGCACCTCAGACACTGAAACCACAAATGGCCCTGATTCCCTGTAATTCTTCACACATCTCCCTGGACTTAACCAATCAAAATTCTTCCAACACTATTTCAAAACTAAGCTAACATTTTAATTGGTTCTACATTTCAACACTTTCAAACTCGCATAATATTCACCCATCCCCCTAGTGCTCATTCAGCCTGTTACCATGGTAACTACCACCTAACTGAGCAAACAGGTTAAACATTCATCATACTATAATGCAAATAAACCCAGCAAGGATGTTTGACCTCTCACTATAACAGCTTATCCTGTGCAATGTTTCTTTCAATGACTTTTTCTCAACCATTAGAATTACTTCTTTCAAAAAACAAAAGCATGCACCCTAATTTTCAGTGGAGAATGTTAAGAAACCACCAATCATTTCTTCTTTTTCAGTGTACTGAATCTCAACCACTTTTTTTCATAACTCCTACATTTGAACTGCCATTTCATTTCCACAACTCATCTGAATACAACCACATCTACCTTCAAGATGCCAAAAGTCTGGAGTGTGGCTCATAGCTTTGTTCACTGGAGTGAAAAGTATGCAGCAAACAGAGGTATTCCCAACCTTGATTTACCAAATGTGGATATTA
Organism: Lissotriton vulgaris; assembly: GCF_964263255.1. NCBI lineage: Eukaryota > Metazoa > Chordata > Amphibia > Caudata > Salamandridae > Lissotriton > Lissotriton vulgaris. Next base: position 1,295,457,565 of record NC_141695.1, on the reverse strand, counting down.
TGTGGATTGGCCAGAGAGGATTGAGATGTCACCAATTGATACCATTGGTAAAATCCTTTATGCATCTACCACACCCTGACCTCACAATTGTGCACTGTGGTGGCAATGACCTGGGCACTTTGACTGGGGTAGGTCTGGAAATGCTTTTAAAGGACATCTTTGGGCAATTGATGTCACTTTTTCCCAAAACTGCCTTGGTATATTCTAATATATGCCAAAGGCAAAAATGGAACTGGTCCAACCAATTTTGGCCACAGATTGAGAAAGCAAGGAAACATGTGAATAAATCAGTTTCTCCTTTCCTCAGAGACTAAGGTATTGGTTCTATATACCACAACAACTTGCGTTACAGCATGCTAGGCATACATAGGAGAGATGTGTACATTTTACAGATGAGGGGAATAGAGTCTTGCTCTTGAATTTTAGACTCTGCATTGGTACCTACTTGTAGGTACAAAAAACACCCACATAATACAACAACTCTTTTCAGAGCTACACTTCCTCTAAGCACTCTAAATTCTTTTTTACTCCAATTTTTTTCACTGTATTTCCCCGTGGTACACTCAGGGGGCGCGTAATAGTAATCGCCCGTGTAAGCCCACCCTGAGCTTACTCCGCAATTTTTTTTTTTTTAAAGTGTTTTTGCCCTTCAGGGTCCTCCTAGGCCCCCCTAAGAATACCTAGGGGATCAGGGGGTCTCTACCCTGCCCCTTTTGTGTAGGTTGAAGATTATGTGAGTTTGAAAGTGTTGATCTGTATAACCAATTAAAATGTTAGTTTGGTTTAGTATTTGTATGTGAAGAAATTTGATTGGTTAGGGACGGGTATAAGTTTGAAGAATGAGAGGGAATGACGGCCATTTTGTGATTGCAGTGTCTGAGGTAGATTTGTGAGGAGTTTTTGGTTTTCAATTTCTGGTGTGAGAATTTTCAACAGCATTCTAAAAGGTTAGTTGTTAATTTGTAAGGGGAACTATGTTGTACACGTTAAGTTAATAAGAATAATGTTTTTCAATATAAAAATGTCTTACTCTCACCGTCTTTCTCTCTCTCTTTTTATAGTACCCTAACAGCAATGATGGATCCTAATGAGGAGTCAGTTGACATTTTTTTTAAATTTCTGCAACTATTTTAGACAATCTGAATGATCCAGTTGATGTGAATACACATAATGAAGACCTTATTGAAGAAGGAGATGGCATGGGGGATTTTTATGATGAATCTTTGGATTCTGAATTAATTGAATATTTGGAGTTCATTGAGTTCCAGGATTCTTCTTTGGAGACTACCAATGACGAAATTTCTGACGATTTAATGTTAGAAGTTCTTTGAAATTACGAAAATTCAGAACAATAAATTTATATTTAGTAGTTAAAAATTGTTAAAAAATGTTATTTAAAAAAAAATACTACTTGTAGGTACTTAATTCACCCAGATAACACAACAGCTCTTTTCAGAGCTACCCTACCTATAAAAACTCTAAATTCATTATTTAAACTAAATTTTTTTCTCAGTTTTTCCCCGTGGTATGCACACCTGTATGCGCACCCGGGGCGCACTCCGCGAAAATTTAAAAAAAATGTTTTTTTTGTCCTTCGTGGTCCTTCTAGGCACCCCTCAGAAAACATGGGGGGTCAGGGTATGTCTACCCTGACCCCTATTGATCATTTACCCCTTTTTTTCACATCTTGTATCTCGATTCCGTCGAGACACAAGATGGCGGGCTCTCCGCACTGTTTGGAATGTTGACAGACACTTGAGAGCCAATCAGCTTTCCGCTCGCGCACTTCCGTGGCACGCCGGGTGCGCTCCCCAGTACGTGTACAGGTAAGCGCTCGAAGCGTGCATATAGATATATATGTGTTTTTGAAGTTACTTTTCATAAAAACCACTGGAGCAATTTTCACCAAATATAGAAAAGGCACTTCCGCGTACCAGTCCCTACAATTATGCAAAGTTTGGTGTAATTCCATTAAGCGGTTCGGGCTGTAGCCGTGTCGGAACGTCCTAAGGAAAATAACATGGGGAAAACAAGTTTGGGACCCCCTTTTTTCTCAGCTACCGCATGATGAATCCCCCAGAAACTTCCAGGGAAGGAGCGGAGCGGAGCTGGCCTAAATTTTGGAAAATTACAAGCAAATTCCTCAACCTGTGCCAAAGTTATTCCCAATAGAATGTTGCGAATTTCCTATGGAAACTAGGTCCTAACTATAACTACCTACTGGCGATGGCCAGTAGGTTATATATATATATATATATATATATATATATATATATATATATATATATATATATATATATATATATATATATATATATATATATATATATTCACTGAAAAAAACATAGGTTTTAGGCCTTATATAGTTAGGAATTAACATATAAAAAACCATTGAAATTCCTCCTATATAGTTAGCTGGACATTTTATTGATATAAAACCAATGAAATTCCACATATAGTTAGTTGCACTAACTATATATTTCGCGCATCCGCAATCCAATGCTGATGATGTCACATATTACATCATTCATGACATGGTCAGTGACATCACTGATGAAATCATCCAGTGTCTGTGTGTTTTTGTAAAGTTTAAATATGTTTTACATATTGAAGAATGAGTGGATGTATAAGAGTATGGATGAAGGATTTGATTGTATAAGTGAGTAAGTATGTCTTAGTATATCTGTGAAAATGTAAGCTGTTCTGTGTTTAACTGTATAGATTAAGAAATCAAAGTGTGATTGATTCTTTACCGGACTGACTAGGTGTGTGAGTAACTCCATGGATGAGTGGCAGTGTGTGAGTGTCTGCATAGGTGTATGAGTGCATATGATACTGTTGTAATGACGAGTGACTGTATGTACGAGTGACCTTATGGGTGAATGAATGAATGTGTGTGCAGACGTAGGAAGCAGTGAGTGCGTATGTAGTAAATTGTATTGGTGTGTCAATAGTTTCAAAAATGATACTCTGTATTTTACACTAGGTGTAACAGAGGTTATATTAGAGTGTAAGGAGGTGCATTGTATTATCACATGAAGTATATCATCAGTGGTGTGATCATTGATGTTAAATGAGCTGTCATCAGTGATGTCATCAGTGATGTCACTGACCATGTCATGAATGATGTAATATGTGACATCATCAGCATTGGATTGCGGATGCGGGAAATATATAGTTAGTGCAACTAACTATATGTGGAATTTCATTGGTTTTATATCAATAAAATGTCCAGCTAACTATATAGGAGGAATTTCAATGGTTTTTTTATATGTTAATTCCTAACTATATAATGCCTAAAACCTGTGGTTTTTTCGGTGAATTTCCAAGGTTTTTTAAAGGCTAATTCCTAACTATATATAGTCTATAACCTATGTTTTTTTCAGTGAATTTCATTGGTTTTTTAAAAGCTAATATATATATATATCATATCATTTTAATATCAGAGTACTGTTGCTTCTTAGAGCACTGCTACATTTAAAACAGCTCTGGTAACCCTTCTTAGTTTTAAAACACATCACAGAACAATTGATTTTAAATGGTGTAAAGCTTGGGTGGTATGGACTTTCACTAACTGTAACCTAAAGACATGGTTTAAAAACAGAAGAATGATTAAAAACAATAAGAAGGGATAAAGGCTAGGGGAAAAAAGCCACATTACAGAATTGCAGCTACCACTGACACTGAAGTGCACTTCTTTTTAGGTGAATGTGCATATGTGCTTAAGTCAAATCAGTTACTCACAGTGCAACAGAGCCAGTGGTTGAAGTGAGCTGACAGTTAAACACAGCAGTTGATGAAAAGAACTGATTAAAAACTCATCTTTATAGGTTTTTATTTTTATTCATGAATTTTTGATTGATTGAGCCTGGCAAAACAATCAAAGCTATTCCTAAAAATTAAGCTAAGGCTCGATGATTACTTTCAGCATTTGCCACGCCTTGCCATTTTGGTGAGCATTAGTCAGTGTGACCCACATGAAGGTTGTTAACGTGGCTCTACCTGTGGCATCTCATTTCATATGGCTTTGTGCGACTCTGTTAAGCTTTCCGTTGAATTGCGGTCTGACCCCATTAGCAAAACACAATGAAACATCAGCATTTTCAATAGACAAAATAAAAAGCGGCTGCTATCTCTATGGAACAGGCTAACATGAACCGGTATCATGTAATAGCCTTGCAATATTTATGCACTTGTCTGCTATCAAAGGCCAGACAAAGGCTAATCGTGTTACAAATTAAACAGTGCAGGGCACTTGCTTTTACGAGACTATAAAATTGGCAAATGCCTGTTTCTAGAATCAGGCGGTGGTCTGCGAGTTCCTGGACTAACCCCCTCCCCTACCCTTGGGTTCAGATCTTGTTGAGAGAAACCCCCGACTGGTGCCCATTAAAGCAATAGAAGGCAGCACATGTTCTCAAGTTCGGGATGATTAAACCACAGGCATTGGGCCTACAACATCTTGTCTTGGACTACAAGTGTGGCCAACACACAACACAAGAGAGGGCGGTGTGACAGATCAGTTACAGAGGCCTTCTGCCATCTATCCACCCACCCATCCATGCAACCACCCACCCACCCACTCATCCATGTATCCATCCACCCATGCATCCATCCATCCATCCACCCACACACTCATCCATGCATCCATCCACCCACCCATGCATCCATCCACCCACACACTCATCCATGCATCCATCCACCCACCCACGCATCCATCCATCCATCGACCCACACACTCATCCATCCATCCATCGACCCACACACTCATCCATGCATCCATCCACCCACCCATGCATCCATCCACCCACTCATCCACGCAACCAACTCATCCATGCATCCATCCATCCACCCACCCATCCACGCAACCACCCACTCATCCATGTATCCATCCACCCACCCATGCATCCACGCATCCATCCATCCACCCACACACTCATCCATGCATCCATCCACCCACCCACGCACCCACTCACGCATCCAACCAACGCATCCACCCACGCATCCATCCATCCATCCACACTCATCCATGCATCCATCCACCCACCCACCCATCCATCCACGCACCCACTCATCCATACATCCACCCACCCAACCATGCATCCACCCATCCACCCATCAACTCGTCCATGCATCTGTCCACCCAACCATGCATCCACCCACCCACGCACGCACACATCCAGCCCACGCATCCATCCACCCACGCATCCATCCACCCACACACTCATCCATGCATCCATCCACCCACCACGCATCCATCCACCCACCCATCCACGCAACCACCCACCCACCCACTCATCCACGTATCCATGTATCCATCCACCCACCCATGCATCCACCCACCCACTCATCCCTGTATCCATCCACCCACCCATGCATCCACCCACCCACGCATCGAACTCACGCATCCATCCACCCATTCACGCACCCAGCAAGCGACCCATTCACGCACCCAGCAACCGATCCACCCCACCTATGCAGGCATAAAAATCAAATATACGCAGTGTATAAAAAGTAAGTCATTCTAAATATACGCAGTGTACAAAAAGTAAGTTATTCTTTGAATGTTGCCCACCCAAAAAAATGTACATTGTTTATGTATTTTTTTATTGTTTGACGTGACAGCAGGTTCGAACATTAGTCCCCGGCACCAAAGTTGTGCGTGTTGCACTCAGACCCCATCGTTGTCCGTTATGTGGCCGTAAATCATTGTTGGTATGTGGTTCCTTCGGCCAGATATGTAATATACAGAATTAACGTACACACCCACCCATGCATCCACCCACCGACGCATCGAACTCACGCATCCATCCACCCACCCATTCACGCACCCAGCAAGCGACCCATTCACGCACCCAGCAACCGATCCACCCCACCCATGCAGGCATAAAAATCAAATATACGCAGTGTATAAAAAGTAAGTCATTCTAAATATACGCAGTGTATAAAAAGTAAGTTATTCTTTGAATGTTGGCCACCCTAAAAAATGTACATTGTTTATGTATTTTTTTATTGTTTGACGTGACAGCAGGTTCGAACATTAGTCCCCGGCACCAAAGTTGTGCGCGTTGCCCTCAGACCACATTGTTATCCGTTATGTGGCCGTAAATCATTGTTGGTATGTGGTTCCTTCGGCCAGATATGTAATATACATAATTAACGTACACACCCACCCATGCATCCACCCACCGACGCATCGAGCTCACGCATCCATCCACCCACCCACCCATTCACGCACCCAGCAAGTGACCCATTCACGCACCCAGCAACCAATCCACCCCACCGTTGCAGGCATAAAAATCAAATATACGCAGTGTATAAAAAGTAAGTCATTCTAAATATACGCAGTGTATAAAAAGTAAGTTATTCTTTGAATGTTGGCCACCCTAAAAAATGTACATTGTTTATGTATTTTTTTATTGTTTGACGTGACAGCAGGTTCGAACATTAGTCCCCGGCACCAAAGTTGTGCGCGTTGCCCTCAGACCACATCGTTATCCATTATGTGGCTGTAAATCATTGTTGGTATGTGGTTCCTTCGGCCAGATATGTAATATACAGAATTAACGTACACACCCACCCATGCATCCACCCACCGACGCATCGAACTCAAGCATCCATCCACCCACCCATTCACGCACCCAGCAAGCGACCCATTCACGCACCCAGCAACCGATCCACCCCACCCATGCAGGCATAAAAATCTAATTTACGCAGTGTATAAAAAGTAAGTCATTCTAAATATACGCAGTGTATAAAAAGTAAGTTATTCTTTGAATGTTGGCCACCCTAAAAAATGTACATTGTTTATGTATTTTTTTATTGTTTGACGTGACAGCAGGTTCGAACATTAGTCCCCGGCACCAAAGTTGTGCGCGTTGCCCTCAGACCACATCATTGTCCGTTATGTGGCTGTAAATCATTGTTGGTATTTGGTTCCTTCGGCCAGATATGTAATATACAGAATTAACGTACATTCAAGTAGCAGAGCAAATGTAATATAAGCAGATCTTAAGTGCTGTTCTTCAAAGAGAATTCTGCTTGTGGAGTGTAAGTCTAAATTAGATCCGGTGAAGATTAGCAACATTGCAAAGACCGTAAACTAGCATGCACTTTGCAGCATGAGGCCTGAATGTGCTGCAGAAAAAGTGATATACAAGGGTTCAAAATGTTACTTCATCCAGCAACTGGCACTATAAAACAGAAGTATGACATAGGACTGCTGGTGTTTAGACAGCTCTTGTCCTTTCATCATGGCAAAGATAATTTGGTAATAACGAATCCATGCCAAAATGTGAAAATCCTAATTGTATATCAGATATAGTAACGCGATGCAGTGCTTCCGATGTAATGGGTGTTTCCCGTGTATGTCTGTGAAAGCTCAGACGACGCTTCTTTTCCAGGTGGCAGGGCTCCCTCCCATCACGGGAGCCCTGCAGAGTCAGCCGCCATCTTCCTTCTTCCCCCTCGCAGCGGGGGCGGGCATTCCCGGCCGGCCGCGCTGGGATTGGCCGGCCGGCCCCAGCACTTCCGGGTCACCGCGGGCAGCGCGGCGGCCCGATTTCAGGCAGGCAGGCGGGGACAAAAACGAGGTGGGCACTTAGCCGCTTCTCTTGCAGGTGGCAGGGCTCCCTCCCATCACGGGAGCCCTGCAGAGTGAGCCGCCATCATCCTTCTTCCCCCTCGCGGCGGGGGCGGGCATTTCCAGCCGGCCGCGCAGCACTTCCGGGTCGCCGCGGGCAGCGCGGCGGCCCAATTTCAGGCAGGCAGGCGGGGACAGTGCGCGCACGCGTGCGCGCGTATAGATATATAATTGAATTTAAATGCAATTTTCTCAGCAAATACTGGACGGATTTACACCATTTAAAGAAAAGCGTAATCTGCGAACCAGTCTCTTCCATTTGACCACATTTCAAATAATTCCGTTCAGCCGTTTGGGCTGTAGCCGTGTCTAAATGTCCTATGGAAATTAACATGGGGAGAACACATTTTGGGACCCCCCCTTTTTTCTCAGCCCCCACTTGACTAATCCCCCCCAAACTTTCAGGGAAGGAGAGGAGCGGAGCGAACCATCTTCTCTGAGAAATTTGTGAAGATTCATCAACCAGCACCAAAGTTATTCCCAATAGAATGTTGGGGATTTCCTATGGAAGCTAGGTCCTAACTATATATACACCTACTGGCTACCGCCAGTAGGTAATATATGTATATATATATATATTCACTGAAAAAACCGTAGGTTTCACACCAGTTATAGTTAGCTGGAAATTTTACTGACATAAAACCATTGAAATTCCCACGTTATAGTTAGTTGGAGTCACTATAACTTGCGCGCCTGCAATGCACTGCTGATGACGTCACACATTACATCACTCATGACATGGTCAGTGACATCACTCATGACATCACTGATGACACCATCCAGTGAATGTGTGTCTTTCTGAAAAATAAATATGTTTTATATATGTATATGTAAAAGTCATTGGAAGAATAAATGTTTAAATACGTGTCTAAATGGATGTTTTTTTAAAAAAAATTGATTGGTTAACTGGCTTATTAAGTGTATCTTAGTGAATACATATATTAGTGAGAAATGTTTAAATATTTAAATATATGTATTAGTGTTTCACTTTGTGTATAAGTGGCTGCATGGGTTTGTGAGTAGCTACATGTGTGTGTATATGGGTTATTAGATGTTGTTTTTAGTATCGGTATGAGTGTCTGTATGGTTTGGTGGGGGTATGACTTAGCACATGGATGCATCAATAACTGACTCGCTGTATGTGTTTTGAACACAACATATGTGCAGGACTGTATGGGTGGATGAGTGTGTATATGTGTGTGTTATTAAGTGAATGACTGTCTCACTAGTGTCTTTATCAGTAACTACATATGTTTTAATCTAGTATATCTGAATATTGATGTATATAAGTGAGCATATGTGAGAGTAAGAGATTGTAAGAGTTCCTGTTTAAATAAGTATGTGTTTCTATAAGTAATTGTTTAAGAGAGTAAGTATGTGTAAGTTTCCTTAGAAGTAAGGTGGTAGTGTGTGTATAGCTGTATATGTAAATAAATGGATTTTCAAAAGTTTATTTGCATGTGTGAGTATGTGTATGAGTAACTTTTGGATGACTGTCGGTGTGTAACAGGATGTATAGGTGTTTCACTACATATGATGAGTGAATATATGTATGAGTGACTTTATAGAACTGTTGGTGAATGAGTGGATGTGTATATAGATGGTGGTATTACTGAATAATTGGTTGTTGTAACTGGTATGGGTATCTCCATTTTTTTGAAAATGTTATTTTCTATTTTTGAATGTGTTTCAAGGGTTACATTACACTGAAAGGAGGTCTGTCACTCTGTCACAAGGATGGTATCATCAGTGATGGCATAAGTGATGTCACTGACCATGTCATGGGTGATGTAATATGTAACGTCATCAGCAGTGCATTGCAGGCGCGCAAGTTATAGTGAGTCCAACTAACTATAACGTGGGAATTTCAATGGTTTTATGTCAGTTAGATTTCCAGCTAACTATAACTGGTGTGAACCCTATGGTTTTTTCAGTGAATTTAATAGGTTTTTTAAATGCTAATTCCTAACTATAACTGGTGTGAAACCTGTGTTTTTTTCAGTGAATTTCAAAAGTTTTTTAAATGCTATTTCCTAACTATAACTGGTGTGAAACCTATGGTTTTTTCAGTGAATTTCATAGGTTTTTTAAATGCTAATTCCTAACTATAACTGATGTGAAACCTATGGTTCTTTCAGTGAATTTCATAGGTTTTTTAATAGCAAATTTCTATAGCTATGAAATATATTTTTTTAATGAATCCTATATTGTATATTTATGTAATACTATTTTTTATATGTATATTCTTCTTTTTTTTTTTTTTGCCCTGGAGCGCTCCCGGTGCGCGTCCTGGTGAGCGCACCAGTAAGCGCAGTCTTGCGGCGCACCCCAGGGCGCGTACCGGTGAGCGTCCCGTTAGCGCTACTGCCACAAACGAAAACGTTGTGACGTATCACGTAGCCGCGTCCGCGTGATGCGCACGGCGTAAGCGCCCCCAGGTGCGCACCGGGGTGCGTAGCGTAAGCGCTTCGGGTCATGTGACCTGAAAATAACACTTTTAATTGGTTCAGAACAGTTTTGGTTTCCAAATGATGAAAACCCAGCTCATGTGACCTTAAAATAACACTTTTCATTGGTTCAGAACAGTATTGTTTTCCAAATGATGAAAGCCCCACCTTTTTTCCTCATTCTCACTTTATTCTTTGAGTGAGGAAGACCTGCTTCTATTGATAGAGAAATGGCTACAGTAGCAGCAGCAGCTGGAGCATCTGCACCACCACCACCACCACCACAAGGACCACCACAACATCACATTGGTGGTGAAGAAGAAGAGGAGGAGGAGGAGGAGGAGGAGGAGGAGGAGGAGAGAAGGCAGTTCCTGCATGAAGACAATCCCCCATATAAACCTAAGGAGCACTTTATATGGGAGTTTTTTTAAATCCCAAGGGGTTTCAAAAAAGGTAATGCTGCGAAGGTGACCTGTCTCATCTGTGGCGCTGAACTTTCCAGGGGGCACCCTGCAAAAAAATATTCATTTGGGAATCACACAATGATACACCACATGCAACGAAAGCACCCCAATAACTATTCTGCAGCAGAGGTCAGAGAACTGACCAGAAACCCTCCCCAATCTTCTCCGAGCACCTCTAAACAACCCACTCCATTGGGTCCTGAAACTAGAGAGATGGTCCCATGCATCCAACGCCAGTTTGGAAACTACAAGATTACTTGTATATTTTGTGGGACTGCCATTTCTTATGGGGAGCAGAGTATCAAACTTATAAACAGTGCTGGAGACAACCACCGGTGCCGAAAGAAGACTTAATTTGTTCCTTCTTTTTTTGCTCCAGTTGAGCTGTTTACAATTCCCTGTTTTTTGTTTGTCCCCATAAAAAAAACAAAAAAAATATAAAACTGTTCATAAAAGCCAAAAAAAGTATAAAATGTTCCAAAAAACAAAAAAAATATAAAACAACAAAAAGAAGGAAAAAACAGTTCTTTTTAGAACTACCTCCAATTTATAAAAAAAGGCAACATTTTTTTTAAACTCTGTCATTCTTTTTTCTCCATGGTACACTCCCCGGTCTGCTCCCAGGTGCACGTACTGGGCGCTCCCCCCGTGCAAATCGAGAAAAATAAAAAAACTTTTTTGCCCCGCTGGGCCCTTTTATGGCCCCCACATCAAACCTAGGGGATCAGGGGGGGGTCTATCCTGCCCCCTTTTGGTAATTTCCCTCTTTGTTTTTGCCACCTCTTGTGTCTCGATCCTACCGAGGCACAAGACGGCCGCTCTGGACTGTTTCGAATGTTTAAAGACACCCAAGAGCCAATCAGTTTTCCGCGCGCGAACTCGCGCAGCGCACTGGGGCGTGCTTATAGATATATATATTTTTTTAACCTAAATTACTCAAAATCCACTGGAGCACATATCTTGAGACATAGCAAAGGCACATCGGGCTACCAGTCCCTACAATTTTGCAAAGTTTCGTGGAAATCCATTCAGCCGTTCGGGCTAAAAGTGAGGTCGACCGCCCTATGGAAATTAACAAGGGGAAAACACGTTTTGGGACCACCCTATTTTTCTCGGCACCCGCTTGACGAATCCCCCCCAAACTTTCAGGCAAGGACCGGAGCGCCGCGAGGCAAATTTGAGGAATTTTTCAGGCAGATTCCTCAACCGACGCCAAAGTTATTTCCAATAGAATGTTGCAATTTCCCTATTGAAAATAATCCTAACTATAACTACCTACTGGAGACCGCCAGTAGGTAATATACATTTATTTATATATATATATATATATATATATATATATATATATATATATATATATATATATATATATATATCCAGCAAATCCACGTTTGATCTCCACAGGGTGAGGCGTCTCCCCCACTCCTCAGAAAGACGCAGACACGGTCCAAGTATGTGCAATTAGTTTATTTCGTGCAAGCACATCGCATGACGTTTCGGCTCCGAGGAGCCTTGTTCACATGAGTGTCTAACATCATGAGCCGTTCTTTTAAAGAGACAGCCACTGTTGAAAAAAAGGTATTGGTCACATGCTTGGTTTAAAAATAGACATGGAAGAAATACTTTCCGCTTCGACTTGCTTTTAGAGAAATCACAATCATATTTTAAAAGGCAAATCTAAAGCACAATTGATTTATATTATATATAAAAGTAAAATACCCTTTAGTTTATAATAGGTAGATATTCTTGAGCTCAGTTATCATAGGTCAAATACAAAAATATATATCATTCTGTAGTAGAAAATTGCCCCACTGAAAAATTTATATACAAAAATAGATATAGAATAAATACTATTACTATACATTTACATATTTACATTATTTACATTAAAGTGCTCCTGCTAAAGTGCTTAAATGCCTGATTGAAACTTTTGCTGTAATGCAAAAGTAACACCATTATGATAACTATCTAATGATAAATCATAACATTGGTTGTGCAAATCAACGCAGGTTTGTAATGTGAATGTAAACATATTCCTGCCTTAAGGCAATTCGTTCATATAAAATGTTAATGTGGCAATATGCTCTTCTCTACTCATTTGAAAATCTTTTTTTGCTCTGTAGACTTTCTTCTGCTGTTTTACATTTATTTACTTCCATGTCCATGATAGTGATAATAGTGCAAAACATATTAAAAAAAACAAGTTAATATGGAACAAATCAGCTTCTCAGGAATAAAGACCTGTGAACTGGATCATTGAAACTCATATATATGTAAATAAGTATTTTCTTTTTCTTTTTTCTTATTTGCTTTTTTTGTACTTGTTTTTTTCTTTTTTTCTTTACTTGTTTTCTCAAACTTATAGCAGCTACAGTTCATTTCTACAGTCCCATGATTAGTTTAATAAGGGAAGCCAGTTGTTGTCCCATAGATACAAATATGGTTGACCTCTGTCCCAGCCCAGATTTTCCCATGTTACTATAGGGTATTGGTGTAATACTTCAGGTCCCTATATTTCTAATCACTTACAGTAAACATGTATACATGTCCTCAGTAATATTCAATCCTGTTGGGGCCTTGGTGTTTAACAAGAGGATGTATTTGGTTTCGAGCTTTCTCAATCTGGTTTCTCTGTCGCCACCCCGTCTGTTGGTATTCACGCTATCTATTACAAAGTAAGTCCATGATTTATTATTGCTCTGGTGTACTTCGCGATAGTGGCGGGCAACAGGATAGGTGTTATCACCATTAGAGATTGCCCTAAGATGTTGGAGGATTCGTTGGTGTACAGGGAGTTTTGTACTTCCCACGTACATCAACGGGCAAGGGCATTGTAGGAAGTATACCGCATGGTTGGTTTTACATGTCAATACCTGTGATATTGGGTGAACTATATCACTAAATCCGTCCTTGTAGCTTTTGGTATTGACACCATGGGTACAGGCTTTGCATGTTTTGCATTTGTAAAAGCCCCTGCCTGATTGCCACCAACTGCTGCCTTTGACCGGCTCTGGATTTGTGTCTACTATTTGATCCCTCAGGAATGGAGCCCTGCTATAGGTAAGAGAAACCATAGTAGGCAAATCCTTGCCAATAATAGGATCTTTTGTTACCAGTGGCCAATGTTTATTGACAATCTTATAGATGTCTCTTGATTGTCTGCTGAATCCTGTTATTATTCTAAACTCACATTTGTTTAGATTGGTTTGATCTTGTCTTTTTTGGTAATTACCCTCCAGCAACTCATCCCTGGATAGTGTTTCTGATTTGGCAATAGCTTTGTCGATGATCTCAGCTGAATATCCTCTGTCTAAAAATCTCTTTTTACTTTCTTTTTGGGCCATCTTTAACTCAACAGGATCACTGCACCCTCTTTTCATCCTTAGCATCTCCCCATAGGGGATGCTTGCTATGAGGTGCCTAGGATGGCTACTCGCAGCATGTAAACTGCTGTTTCCCGCAGTCTTCTTCCGGTATATCTTAGTGTGCAGTTTGTTATCTTTTATATATACCTCAGTATCTAAAAAGGTAACTTTGTTTTGACTGAGTGTTGCAGTGAATCTAAGATTAAGTTCATTTACATTGATGTCAGTGATGAATTTTTCAGCAGACTCCTCACTACCCCGCCAAATAATAAACAAATCATCAATGAAACGAAACCAAACAATAATGTTGTTCCCCATTTCATCCAGGTATGTGGTTCCGAGGACCAGCTCCTCCCAAGCTCCCATGTGCAAACATGCGAAACTCGGGGAGAAGCTGGCCCCCATTGCCACACCCTGTATTTGATGATAAATCAACTGATTGAACATAAAGATATTATTCGACAAACAAAAATCTAACATGTCCAACAACATAACATTATGGGCTTCACATCCTTCAGACCTCCTAGAGAGGAAATATTTCACTGCTTCCAAGCCCTGAGTGTGAGATAAGCTTGTATACAGCGATGTCACGTCCAAGGTCATAAGCCAATCACCTTGTCTCCAGTCTGCCTCTTTTAGCTTTGTCAAAAAATCACTGGTATCACGTACATATGATTTTAACTTTTGTACATAGCCCTGTAGGAAATAATCTATATAGATTAATGTTCGTTCCAGTAAGCTACACCTGGCAGAGATGATTGGTCTGCCAGGGGGTTTTAGGGGGTCCTTATGAATTTTTGGGATGAAATATATGATTGGTAATACAGGATTGTTGACCTTGAGATATTTATATTCATCCCCACTGATCAGGTTGGCTGATTTCCACCCAGATAGTTTTTTATGGTACTCAACTTTGATTGTAGTCGCTTTTTGGGGTAGGATACGTTCATAACAATTCCTGTCGTTGATCTGAGAGTAAGCCTCCTTGTCATAGTCCGATTTAGTCATTAGTACTATGTTGCCCCCTTTATCACTACCACGGATCACAATGTTTTTATGCTTGGTTAGGCGGGCTACCAGTGCTTTATATCCATGGGTTAATCTGTTAAATTTCCATCTCGGCATGTTTGATTTGAGATCCTTTAAGTCACTTACCACGTTTTCGTGAAAGATATCTATGGAGTCTCGTGGAAGAATTGGGGTGAAGCTTGATGGGGGTTTGAAAGGAGTAACCGTTACCGTTCGATTGCCGCTTTCATCAATGTCCCCGTGATTTGTTGCCTCCATATTTTCCCCATATCCTGCTCCATCTGTTTCCCACAACTCTGTGATATCTTGTGTGCCTTGGCTCAACATTGTTTCATGCTCACTAGTGGGGTCAACAGTAATGGCTGATATTTTTTCTTTTTGTTTGCTCTTAGTTGCAAAGAACTTGCGCAGTTTTTGTTTTCTCACTGCTTTGTACATGTCGCATCTTGTCGCTGGGTAGTTGAAATTGCATTGGGGTGCAAATGATAAGCCAAGTTGTAATATTTTCTCCTCCTCAGGTGATAGTGATGTGGGAGTTAGATTCACAATGGTCTTATTACTATCAGTATTTAATTGGACTGGTTTTCCGGGTTCCGACCCTGGCCTTTGCCTCGCTTTTTCCCTTGATAGCCTCTTTTTGCTGGCCCTTGCCCTTTGGCGCCTCCTGAGGTTTGCTCGCTGTTTATATGTTTTTGTTGTGTGCTTGCCCTCAGTGTTTGCAGTCGAGCTGGCATAAAAAAACCATCTCCTGCCCCGGTGACGGTCTGATACTGCCAGCCCTTTGTGCTTGGTTAATGCGCTCTGTTTCAGAGCCTGAATCTGGGTCCGAACTGAATGTTGAATTTGTGGTATCGTTTTGCTCCCTTGGTTGTTTGTTGGGCTTTCGCCTGGGTTGGGATTGAGTTTAATTTCCCCCGCCACATAGGGCATCGTATTTTCTGGCAAATGTAAATATCTGACCAAGTTCGTAGTCATTACGATCCCTTTGAAATGTATACGTTTTTCTCTCAATGATTTTAGTTTCTTCCTTTTTCAAGCGGGTTTGCATAGCCTTTAGAAGCTGTTCCTTCTCCTCGCTTTCCCCCAAGCTTGCCAATTGTTCATTAATGCTAACAATTTCCACTAGCAACTTTGCGCGATAAATGTCTGCATATTTGATTAAAATCAGGACCTGGTGCCGAGAGGCGTCTAAATTATATTCCGCCCACTCTCTCATTAAATCAGGGTTGGGGTCATCGTATGTGGGTGTTGTTAGAATGCGCAAGCCCCGAGGGATTCGATTTACCTCCACATACCTTTGTAATGATTTTGACTCCCACCACTTGGATTGTTCGCTTTGGGATTTCTTTTCCAAAGTCTTGATCAGGTCCCGTAGAACGTTGCTGCTGCTGCTACTGGCTTCGATGTCAGGTGTCTCCCTGCTGTTGGAAGGGAGCGGAGAACTGTCGGAGAACATTGTTAGCGCCAATGCCTCCCGGTCTCGGACACTGTCAGCCGACATGCTTGCTAATGCCGTTAACAATTTCCACGGCGCTTCTGGAGTTCACAAGTTCAATCGTTGTTTTCTCCTCCGCGACGTCGCACAGTACCCCTTTCCTGAAAACAAATCCGCTTTTTCGTACAATTAACGTTCAGTTTGCAGAGTCAATTTGCACCGGCTTGTTCCGCAATTCAGTACGCAACATGTGCTGGCTCTGTTCTCCGAATAAAGTTCAATGTAGTTTCGCGGGCTCAGGGGTCAGACAGCCTTACTCCTTCCTGGGTACAAATCAAATCCAGGAACTGGGTCCAAAAATGTTTCCGATTAGGCGCTGACCAGGTTTAAGGAGGGTCCGTGTATAAATCGGTTCGGAAGCTTGCCGGTTAAACATCCAGTAAATCCACGTTTGATCTCCACAGGGTGAGGCGTCTCCCTCACTCCTCAGAAAGACGCAGACACGGTCCAAGTATGTGCAATTAGTTTATTTCGTGCAAGCACATCGCATGACGTTTCGGCTCCGAGGAGCCTTGTTCACATGACAGTGTCTAACATCATGAGCCGTTCTTTTAAAGAGACAGCCACTGTTGAAAAAAAGTTATTGGTCACATGCTTGGTTTAAAAATAGACATGGAAGAAATACTTTCCGCTTCGACTTGCTTTTAGAGATATCACAATCATATTTTAAAAGGCAAATCTAAAGCACAATTGATTTATATTGTATATAAAAGTAAAATACCCTTTTAGTTTATAATAGGTAGATATTCTTGAGCTCAGTTATCATAGGTCAAATACAAAAATATATATCATTCTGTAGTAGAAAATTGCCCCACTGAAAAATGTATGTACAAAAATAGATATAGAATAAATACTATTACTATACATTTACATATTTACATTATTTACATTAAAGTGCTCCTGCTAAAGTGCTTAAATGCCTGATTGAAACTTTTGCTGTAATGCAAAAGTAACACCATTATGATAACTATCTAATGCTAAATCATAACATTGGTTGTGCAAATCAACGCAGGTTTGTAATGTGAATGTAAACATATTCCTGCCTTAAGGCAATTCGTTCATATAAAATGTTAGTGTGGCAATATGCTCTTCTCTAATCATTTGAAAATCTTTTTTTGCTCCGTAGACTTTCTTCTGCTGTTATACATTTATTTACTTCCATGTCCATGATAAAGTGATAATAGTGCAAAACATATAAAAAAAAACAAGTTAATATGGAACAAATCAGCTTCTCAGGAATAAAGACCTGTGAGCTGGACCATTTAAACTCATATATATGTAAATAAGTATTTTCTTTTTCTTTTTTCTTATTTGCTTTTTTTGTACTTGTTTTTTTCTTTTTTTCTTTACTTGTTTTCTCAAACTTATAGCAGGTACAGTTCATTTCTACAGTCCCATGATTAATTTAATAAGGGAAGCCAGTTGTTGTCCCATAGATACAAATATGGTTGACCTCTGTCCCAGCCCAGATTTTCCCATGTTACTATAGGGTATTGGTGTAATACTTCAGGTCCCTATATTTCTAATCACTTACAGTAAACATGTATACATGTCCTCAGTAATATTCAATCCTGTTGGGGCCTTGGTGTTTAACAAGAGGATGTATTTGGTTTCAAGCTTTCTCAATCTGGTTTCTCTGTCGCCACCCCGTCTGTTGGTATTCACGCTATCTATTACAAAGTAAGTCAATGATTTATTATTGCTCTGGTGAACTTCGCGATAGTGGCGGGCAACAGGATAGGTGTTATCACCATTAGAGATTGCCCTAAGATGTTGGAGGATTCGTTGGTGTACAGGGAGTTTTGTACTTCCCACGTACATCAACGGGCAAGGGCATTGTAGGACGTATACTGCATGGTCGGTTTTACATGTCAATACCTGTGATATTGGGTGAACTATATCACTAAATCTATCCTTGTAGCTTTTGGTATTGACACCATGGGTACAGGCTTTGCATGTTTTGCATTTGTAAAAGCCCCTGCCTGATTGCCACCAACTGCTGCCTCTGACCGGCTCAGGATTTTTGTCTACTATTTGATCCCTCAGGGATGGAGCCCTGCTATAGGTAAGAGAAACCCTAGTAGGCAAATCCTTGCCAATAATAGGATCTTTTGTTACCAGTGGCCAATGTTTATTGACAATCCTATAGATGTCTCTTGATTGTCTGCTGAATCCCGTTATTATTCTAAACTCACATTTGTTTAGATTGGTTTGATCTTGTCTTTTTTGGTAATTACCCTCCAGCAACTCATCCCTGGATAGTGTTTCTGATTTGGCAATAGCTTTGTCGATGATCTCAGCTGAATATCCTCTGTCTAAAAATCTTTTTACTTTCTTTTTGGGCCATCTTTAACTCAACAGGATCACTGCACCCTCTTTTCATCCTTAGAATTTAATTTGAATTTAAAATTTCTTATAGAGCGCTCGTATACCTGCGGTTTCTTGGCGCTATTACTGACAGGATCCCAGTTAAAAAGCTGGGGGAACCGGAGAGTTATTATTCGAAAGATTTCGTGAATAGGTAGGTCTTAAGTTGTTTACGGAAATGTGGGTAAAGAGAGATGGTGCGGAGTTCAAGGGGAAGGGAGTTCCAGAGGGTAGGGGCGAGGGTGGCAAATTTAGAGCCTCCCCACTTCTTTCTCCGGTAGCGTGGGATGGTGAGGAGGGACAGGGAGGACGAGCGAAGTTCCCTGGTGGGGACATAGGAGACAATCTCGGAGGAGATGAATTCAGGTGCGAGTCCGTGTCGGGCCCGGAAGGTGATGGAAGCAAGCTTGAATTCAATTCTGGCTCGCACAGGGAGCCAGTGAAGTGATTTCAGGAGCGGAGTAGAGTGGTGAAATATGGGGAGTTTAAAAACCAGTCGGGCCGCCTGGTTTTGGATCTGTTGCAGGCGACGCAGACTGTAGGCGGGGATGCCGGCATACAGGGCGTTGCCGTAGTCCAGGCGGGATACCACCATGGCCAAGATGATGAGCTTTAGAGCAGAGAAAGTGAAGAAACGGGACACCCTACGTATAGTGCGTAGTGAAAGAAAGGAAGAAGATACCACAGAGCTAACCTGGGAGTGAAGGGTGAGTTGAGAGTTAAGTTTTATGCCAAGTGTTTTAACTGAGGAAGCAGGGGTAGGAGGAGGGCCAAGAGAAGGGGGCCAGAAAAGAGGGGACCAGGGGCTGGATGAACCACCCGTCAACACCAACTCGGTTTTGTCGGGGTTGAGTTTAAGGTGGTTGTGGTTCATCCAGTCCCTGATGTGAAGCATAACAGATTGAAAGTCAAGAATAGAGGAAGGAGAAGACAGATTGAAGACAAGCTGGAGGTCGTCCGCATATTTAAATATGCGTTTTTGTATGCATAAATATGCATAATTAAATATCCTTAGCATCTCCCCATAGGGGATGCTTGCTATGAGGTGCCCAGGATGGCTACTCGCAGCATGTAAACTGCTGTTTCCCACAGTCTTCTTCCGATATATCTTAGTGTGCAGTTTGTTATCTTTTATATATACCTCAGTATCTAAAAAGGTAACTTTGTTTTGACTGAGTGTTGCAGTGAATCTAAGATTTAGTTCATTTACATTGATGTCAGTGATGAATTTTTCAGCAGACTCCTCACTACCCCGCCAAATAATAAACAAATCATCAATGAAACGTAACCAAACAATAATGTTGTTCCCCATTTCCTCCAGGTATGTGGTTCCGAGGACCAACTCCTCCCAAGCTCCCATGTGCAAACATGCGAAACTCGGGGAGAAGCTGGCCCCCATTGCCACACTCTGTATTTGACGATAAATCAACTGATTGAACATAAAGATATTATTCGACAAACAAAAATCTAACATGTCCAACAACATAGCATTATGGGCTTCACATCCTTCAGACCTCCTAGAGAGGAAAAATTTCACTGCTTCCAAGCCCTGAGTGTGAGATATGCTTGTATACAGCGATGTTACGTCCAAGGCCATAAGCCAATCACCTTGTCTCCAGTCTGCCTCTTTTAGCTTTGTCAAAAAATCACTGGTATCACGTACATATGATTTTAACTTTTGTACATAGCCCTGTAGGAAATAATCTATATAGATTGATGTTCGTTCCAGTAAACTACCCCTGGCAGAGATGATTGGTCTGCCAGGGGGTTTCAGGGGGTCCTTATGAATTTTTGGGATGAAATATATGATTGGTAATACAGGATTGTTGACCTTGAGATATTTATATTCATCCCCACTGATCAGGTTGGCTGATTTCCACCCAGATAGTTTTTTATGGTACTCAACTTTGATTGTAGTTGCTTTTTGGGGTAGGATACGTTCATAACAATTCCTGTCGTTGATCTGAGAGTAAGCCTCCTTGTCATAGTCCGATTTAGTCATTAGTACTATGTTGCCCCCTTCATCACTACCACGGATCACGATTTTTAGGTGGAAAATGAGGCAATAACGGCGCCCACTGAGGCTTACATTCAACAAAGGGACCACAAGTTCCAGCATGCCTGCAGGCATACGCCCACAAGGGCGGGGCTTGGTGTTTATTCATGAAGGCTCCTTCAAACTGCTGTACCTTTGAGCCTCACAACTGCCCGTGAACAAGAGCACAGGAGTGCTTGAAACGCGTTGGGCTATCTATTTTGAGGGAGAGACTGTTCTTCCGCTGAAGCTGCCGCTCCTCGCAATAAAAGGTGAAAACATCTCGCTGTGTGGTGTCTCCTCACTGAGCCAACCTTTGGATTTTGATGTTTAGCGGCCGGGCTCAGGTCGCGGAGACACTCTGCCACGAAGTATGTGGACCTGGTAGTTGAAGTCTAACTACTGTGGAGCGAGAGGGCCACGTCGATGGATGTCTATGGGCAACACAGCGCAAAGGACAGTGTCAGCCTAACCCACTGGGGGAACAATTTTTAAGTGGAAAATGAGGCAATAACTGCGCCCGCTGAGGCTTACATTCAACAAAGGGACCACAAGTTCCAGCATGCCTGCAGGCATACGCCCACAAGGGCGGGGCTTGGTGTTTATTCATGAAGGCTCCTTCGAACTGCCGTACCTTTGAGCCTCACAACTGCCCGTGAACAAGAGCACAGGAGTGTTTGAAATGCGTTGGGCTATCTATTTTGAGGGAGAGACTGTTCTTCCGCTGAAGCTGCCGCTCCTCACAATAAAAGGTGAAAACGTCTCGCTGTGTGGTGTCTCCTCATTGAGCCAACCTTTGGATTTTGATGTTTAGCAGCCGGGCTCAGGTCGCGGAGACACTCTGCCACGAAGTATGTGGACCTGGTAGTTGAAGTCTAACTACTGTGGAGCGAGAGGGCCACGTCGATGGATGTCTATGGGCAACACAGCACAAAGGACAGTGTCAGCCTAACCCACTTGGGGAACAATTTTTAAGTGGAAAATGAGGCGATAACGGCGCCCACTGAGGCTTACATTCAACAAAGGGACCACAAGTTCCAGCATGCCTGCAGGCATACGCCCACAAGGGCGGGGCTTGGTGTTTATTCATGAAGGCTCCTTCGAACTGCCGTACCTTTGAGCCTCACAACTGCCCGTGAACAAGAGCACAGGAGTGCTTGAAACGCGTTGGGCTATCTATTTTGAGGGAGAGACTGTTCTTCCGCTGAAGCTGCCGCTCCTCGCAATAAAAGGTGAAAATGTCTCGCTGTGTGGTGTCTCCTCATTGAGCCAACCTTTTGGATTTTGATGTTTAGCGGCCGGGCTCAGGTCGCGTAGACACTCTGCCACGAAGTATGTGGACCTGGAAGTTGAAGTCTAACTACTGTGGAGCGAGAGGGCCACGTCGATGGATGTCTATGGGCAACACAGCGCAAAGGACAGTGTCAGCCTAACCCACTGGGGGAACAATTTTTAAGTGGAAAATGAGGCAATAACGGCGCCCACTGAGGCTTACATTCAACAAAGGGACCAAAAGTTCCAGCATGCCTGCAGGCATACGCCCACAAGGGCGGGGCTTGGTGTTTATTCATGAAGGCTCCTTCGAACTGCCGTACCTTTGAGCCTCACAACTGCCCGTGAACAAGAGCACAGGAGTGGTTGAAACGCGTTGGGCTATCTATTTTGAGGGAGAGACTGTTCTTCCACTGAAGCTGCCGCTCCTCGCAATAAAAGGTGAAAACGTCTCGCTGTGTGGTGTCTCCTCATTGAGCCAACCTTTGGATTTTGATGTTTAGCGGCCGGGCTCAGGTCGCGGAGACACTCTGCCACGAAGTATGTGGACCTGGTAGTTGAAGTCTAACTACTGTGGAGCGAGAGGGCCACGTCGATGGATGTCTATGGGCAACACAGCGCAAAGGACAGTGTCAGCCTAACCCACTGGGGGAACAATTTTTAAGTGGAAAATGAGGCAATAACGGCGCCCACTGAGGCTTACATTCAACAAAGGGACCACAAGTTCCAGAATGCCTGCAGGCATACGCCCACAAGGGCGGGGCTTGGTGTTTATTCATGAAGGCTCCTTCGAACTGCCGTACCTTTGAGCCTCACAACTGCCCGTGAACAAGAGCACAGGAGTGCTTGAAACGCGTTGGGCTATCTATTTTGAGGGAGAGACTGTTCTTCCGCTGAAGCTGCCGTTCCTCGCAATAAAAGGTGAAAACGTCTCGCTGTGTGGTGTCTCCTCATTGAGCCAACCTTTGGATTTTTAAATATATATATATATATATATATATATATATATATATATATATATATATATATATATATATATATATATATATATATATATATATATATATATATATATATATATATATATATATATTATATGAAGCTGCACTCGTTCAGGAAAAACCAGCAAACCCTAATGTCCCGGGGGACCGCCGATTCAGACAAACGAAAGCTGACCCAGTCTTCAGGTGAAGAAAGTTTTTTTATTTAATTTGATGCATCGCCACCAGCATAACGTTTCGGCCTGTTCAGAGGCCTTGGTCACATGACGCTAGGGGTGAGACAGGCTGTTTTTAAAGTGCAAGTGCAAACTTATGGGGACACATGATTGGTTGTGCTATGTTACTAGGTAGTAAACATGGAAAACATTTCAATGACCACGCATAAAAAGCCAGAAAATGTACAATGTTAAAAAATGTTGATAAAATAATTTACATATGTACAAAGGCCAAGATGTAATTTATCTACATGATTTCATTATATGTACAACAACGACCTCTATTGATCTGCAAGGAGCTGATGTTGGAGAAATCCGTCATCAGCAAACAAATGGCGGCTAATAGGAATCGCAATAATGTGCGCTTTCCCCATCTATATTGTATAGCCCACATTGCATATCATTCAATCCTTACAAATATGTTCATAATATAACCCAAGTGGGTGTTGGACATACCGGGTCATATTAATAGTTAGTTTAACCATATAATATGTTCCGGCATTAAGCCGATATACAGTGTCACCATGCCAACCAAGAATGTGAAACCCAAAAGAAAAAAATGAAATAAAGGGTGTCGTGAAAAGTGATGACACAAATTAAAAACTTAACATTAAAACACCTCCCTCGTTGGATGATGGGAGTGTGATCAAGTCATCATCTAGAATCATATATCTATGCAGGGGGTTGTGACAGCAGTATCAACATATTGGACAATATCACCATACAAATAAAAATACCAATTTGCAAAAATAATTTGTATGGGTGCCCATGGGAAAGCCATTCTCAGGGCTACAGATGAGTATAAAAATCCACGCTGATGTTTAACCCATGTGGTATCTTGGTATCGAGATCCAGGATGTATTTGGTCTCCAGAGCCCTTAAAATAGCTTCACGGTTACCGCCTCTGCATAATTTATTTACTTTCACTGAAAAAAACATAGGTTTTACAGACGTTATAGTTAGGAATTAGTATTTAAAAAACCTTTGAAAATCACCAAAAAAAACATAGGTTTAAGGGACGTTATAGTTAGTTGCACATTTGACTCATATAAAACTAAAGAAATTTGCCTGTTATAGTTAGTTGAGCTAACTATAACAAGGGCGCCCGCAATGCACTGCTGATGATGTCACATCACACATGACATGGTCAGTGACATCACTGATGACACCACTGATGACATCTGAAATGACATCACTGATCACATCCCTCATGACATCATCCAGTGAGTGTGTGTTTCTGTAGAGTTTAAATATGTTTCATATATATATGCCAAGGTGTATTAAAGAATGAATACATCTACAAGTGCCTAAATGTATTCTTTTGTAGGTGTGTGACTGACTGTATAAGTGAGTAATTGAACATGTCTTGCTGAATGCATGGGTTAGTGACTAAACTGTGTGAAAGTCTGTATTAGTCTCTCCATTGGTGTGCAAGCAACTGCATGGGTTGCTGAATAGCTACATGAGTGTCTATATAGGTTATTGATTTGTTATTTGAGTATCTGTATGGGTCCCGGAGTGTCTATGTGGGTGGGTGGGTGTATGAGTCTGTGTATAGATGTCTGACTGGGTGATTCAGTGGGTGTATGGATTAAAAAGTGAATCTTGTAAGGGCTGTATTGGTGAGTTAGTGGGTCTATGGGTGTGTTGGTGAGTGAATAAATGTCTCAGTGGTATATCTGTGACTAACTACATATGTTTTAAGCCACTATATGTGAGTGTTGGAGTATATAAATGAGTGTACGTGAGACTACGTTTTTTGAAGAGTACGTGTATAAATAAGTGTCTGATTCTATCAGTGATTGTATGACAGTAAATATGTGTTAGTATCTGTATAAATAAGTGATGTGGTATGTCTATAAATAATGGAGTTGGTGTGTATAACTGTATACATGATTAAATGGGTATATTATTCTCTGCATTACTGGCTAGGTGTGTGAGTAACTCTATGGATGACTGGCAGAGTGTGACTGCATGTATAGATGTATGAGTGCATATTATGGTCCTGTATTGATGAGTAACTACATGTATAACTGATGGATGTGTGTGTAGACTTAGGAAATAGTGTGTGCTATGTAGTATATGGCATTCTTCTCTGTATGGTTTCAAAAATAGTAGTCAGCATTTTAGAATGGGTGTATCAAAGTTTATATTAGAGCATCAGTATGTGCCTCAGATTGTCACGTGGATGATGTCATGAGTGATGTCATTTGAGATGTCATGAGTGATGTCATTTGAGATGTCATGAGTGATGTCATCATTGATGTCCCTGACCATGTCATGAGTGATGTAATTTTTGACATCATCAGCAGTACATTGCGGGCGCGCTAGTTATAGTTAGCTCAACTAACTATAACTGGCGAATTGCTCTGGTTTTATGAGTCAAATGTTCAACTAATTATAACGTCCCTAAAACCTATTTTTTTTTTTTGTGAATTTCAAAGGTTTTTTAAATGCTAATTCCTAACTATAACGTCTGTAAAACCTATGTTTTTTTCAGTGAATTTCAAAGGTTTTTTAAATGTTAATTTCATATTTTAATGTTTATAAAACCTATATTTTTCTACTATATTTTTAAATATTTTGGAACTCTATTATACTTCTTTTTTAAACTTTAAAAATGATGTCATGTTTTATATCTTCCCCCAAAAATATGTAAATTTTTTTTGTTGTTGAGAAAACTGCACTCCAATACCGGTAGCGTACCAAGCTCCATCACCACACGCATCCTGTCCACCATATAGCAAACTCAAAAATGATGCGCATTTCGTATCCGATGAGTTCATGGCACCACTTCCCGCGTAACATCATGTACGCATGAAGTCACCCCAGCTGCTACTTTGGTATCAGACGGGTACGCAGTACCAAGCCACAAGTTACGCCATGTATGTATGGGGTTGTGCGCACTGCGCGTTGCGTATGCCAAGATAACACATGTCGCCAGGCCCTGTGTTACGTCACAGACGCCTAGCATCGCGCTGGGTACGCCATTTCCTTTGGTTTTTTTGGTCTCAAAAGTATATCTAAATAACTTTAAACTTTTATGAAAGCACGCGAAAATCTAAATTATTTTAAACATTTATATATTTCTAACTGTAATAAACTTCCATTATGATAAATATATTTTGTCAAAATCGTGTCGGGTGCAGCCTCCTTGCGCGCTCTGTGCGCGATTGCCTTGTGTCCTTAAAAAAAAGCATTTGATTGGTACATAACATTTCCCATTGTAACAGTTGAATGACCTAACCCATTTTACTCATTCTCTCTACAGCATTTGATGAGACACCTCTTCTGCTTAGAAAGCTTTTTTGAAAAGTGTTTTCCTGTATACACATCGTATACTACACACAACATGCAATGATCATTTTGATCAATATTCATGCTCTGTACATTAGCCTTCCATGTGTGATTGCCATGCATCTCAAACGTTCCATCAAAAAACAAATGTGTTACACGATGCCCCTGCTGTGTGTGTGCGTGCACATTTTTGTCCTGCCTTTCGGCCTGGGTATTGGTGGCTCTAAGGAGTATCATCAGCCACGGGCAGACTGTACATCCTAGATCACATGCCATCTCATTAACGATAGTTTCCGCCCTCCCAACACATGCTACACTAATCTAAATTGCAGACTCTGCGAGGTCAAAACTACAAAAGAAACACACATAAGTACACTTCCTGGCCAGACAGGAACTGAACAACGCCCAGGTCCCCGGAATAATTATTCACATCCCTACGCTGGCCTGGCATACGCAAGCCCAGCCCACTTTGCATACGTATAAATAGGATAACCACAACACCACACGTACCTCTTCTTCCACAGTGCCTCAGGGGATATGGTCGCATCCACCTCGCATATCAAAATGCACAATAAAAAAAAAGATATGGATCCATGAGGTGTGTACACCATCCTGGCAATTAACTCTGGCTCTAAATTCTGAGCCCTATGGCCCGTCATCTATAAAAGGGATCCATGAGGTGTACACTCTCCTGCAATCAACACTCCATCTGAATTTTGAGCACTGCTGCCCGTAGTGTTTGCTCACACAACAATGACAGCAGGTAAGCAGAGCGGCCTGGGTGCACAGGGCCT
The DNA here is from genome assembly GCF_964263255.1 of Lissotriton vulgaris. Taxonomy (NCBI): domain Eukaryota; kingdom Metazoa; phylum Chordata; class Amphibia; order Caudata; family Salamandridae; genus Lissotriton; species Lissotriton vulgaris. The sequence goes on along the minus strand of NC_141695.1, from coordinate 1,295,430,142 downwards.
CCAATTGAGCACGGTGCTGCAAGCATATCAGACAGGTCTGCACTACTCTTTTGGCCGTATTGGCAATCTCAGGATGCTCCCAGACTCGCGTAAGCAATCTAGTAATTGCGAGAGCTCCACATTGTGCCAATCCATGTGTCATTTGGACCATTGCTTGCAAGTAAGCTGCAGGCAATTTCCATCTTTCCATATCTTTGCTTCTCCAACAACCCTCATCATCTAGCACTCCCTCCGCTGCCCAGGTTGCAAGTTCTGTTTCAGACGCTGATTTCTGAATGTCTAGTATCTCCTCTCTAGCATCATGCCATCACTCAGCCTGCGATTTCACTACATACATTGGCGAAGCCTTTCGTAACATAGCAGTTTCCCTTGCTATGCAATCTGCAAAGGCATTTCCTTGTCCTACTTTGTCTGTCACTTTCTTGTGTGCACTGCATTTGATTGTTGCCACTTTCTTTGAACAAAGTAGCGCATTCAGAAGATCACGCACTAGTTCTCTGTGCATGATGTGCACTCCGTGTGAAGTCAAAAACCCTCGCTCTGGGGGGGAGGAGCCGAGACGGCGGCCAAAATGGCCGCATAGAAGCCCGGCTCCGCCGATCGCCCTTACCTCCCATACTATCCTGCCATCCATCCTGCGTCCTGATTGCGGCCACGTACTGATGACTGCCTATGGAGCTCGGCAGTGTTACTCCGGCCCGAAATCGGTCTCCCACGGCCGAGATCCATCGTCGCAAACTTCCCGGCCCTTGCACTGTGTGAGCCGGGACCTCGAGTGGCGCAGCAGCCGGCTAGCGAGTGAACAACATCGGCTCCGGCCGGCCATCTTCGCCCGGTGAGCCAGACCGGGTTTGTGATTGGACGTGACCAGATACTGCCGATTGACGATTGGCGCTGGCGCCCCTCGAGCTGCCCGACAAAGGTTTTCGCCGGAGCCTGGTCCTGATTGTTTACTCGGCGATATTTTTTGCCGAACGTTCCAGCCCCGACCTACCCCGGACACTGCCGGAGGCCGACGGATCTCCTCTTACTGTTGCTTTAAGGGAGCTCTCGGGCATGCCTGGTAAGCGCCTCATAACACGGTGGGTGATCTCGATTGTGAGTGTGCCTTATAAGACCCATTGTTGTGCTGTTGGCGGCCATTGACTTTTCAATTCTCGGAGGTGTTTGTGTCCTCGCCTGCCTTGAGGTCCCCTGGGAGAGAGGTGCGCGACTGTAATGATTGAAAGCAGCGCAAGAATACGCACGTGCCACTAACCTGAATCCGAGGCCCAGCAGGGACGACTGGATGACTGTCCTCGCAACCTCCCACTGCACGTCTCCCAACAATGGGAACAACCACCACTCTTGGAACGAGTACAGCGGAGGCTGTAAGGGATAAATCGGGTGGAGGGATGTGAGGGTCTTCTATGCTTTGCAGGATGAGTTCGGGGGTCAATGGCTGTACTGGGAAGACCTCCCTGAAGGTGGGCGAGAAGACATACAGAGGATAATGTACTTCTGAACTGCCGCGAAAATCCCCACCTTCCCAGTGTTCTGGAACTTACCAAAATAGTGAATGGATACTCCGTGGAAGAAGTCGGGGTTCCAAGGTTACAGGTAAGTCTGCTTCAATCAGTGTTGAAAGGTTAATTCACCTTCCAACCAAGCTCTTGCAAGGAAATACTGAGGATAGGTATTCTCCTCGTGAATGAGTCAGCAAGGTAATGCTCATAGAAAAACCCAAAATACTCCTTTTGGGGTGAAATAGGTTTGCAGCTTCTCCACAGGCGCAAACACGCCAGAATAGCAGGATTCACAGGGATAACCAACAAAAGAAACGTGTGATCCGCACTCGTATCAATTCCAGGTTTGGAAGCAAAGAAAAACAAGATAGGAGAAGAGAGCGAGCCCGCTCTCCTCAATGTATTCCCACAAACAAACGCGGCTCTGTTGTACTCACAGGGACACGCTGGGAAACAGGTAAACTGACCTCGCAGGCACTTCGTCGTCGCGGCGGGTGTCTGCTCAACTGACCTCGCAGGCACTTCGTCGTCGCGGCGGGTGTCTGCTCAACTGACCTCGCAGGCACTTCGTCGTCGCGGCGGGTGTCTGCTCAACAGGACGAACAGGCTAGTCACAAGAATCCAAGGCAAGTCTTCAGATACTCCAACGATGTGAAACTGACCAGGAACAGGATTGACAAGCCCCGTTTTGTTCCAGGGGAGGAGCTTAAGTAAGTTCTGCCCATTGTGCATTCTTTCTATACCGCTTGGCATTCTGGGACTTGTAGTTTTTCCAATTACGGCTGCAAACGTGCTGTCTGCGGCAACTTGCCGCTCTGCCTAGGGCGATCGCTACAGCGACATAGACTGGTGGACTGGCGATGGAACCCACAACGCGAGACGTCCTACTGGCCCTTAAAGACCTGCACTCTGCCCTGAGCAGTCGCTGGACGACTGTGGCCTCCCCACAGGCGATGGCGAGTTGTACAAAGGTGGATGGCCAGGATATCGAGCCGGAGCCCGTCCTTTCCCGGTTTGTCAGTAATGGGGACTCTCTAAATTGTGTGCAACTTGACAACGGACTTGGTGGGACGTGTGGCCGATTTGCTATGTCTGCTGACTTCTACACCTTCCGGCTGGCTACCTACGCTCCCGATTTGCATTGCCTGCTTTCCTTGATGCCTCAGGTGCTAGGGGGTTGCTCTGCTGTGTGGACTTTTTTGCTCTGTATTGCTGCTGCATTGGCTCCCCAAGGGACTGCGGACTCATTGACCTTGCTTCCTCCCGATGTGCGACGCATTGCTGCCTTAGTTCGTACCGGCCAAGGCTGAACTCGGACTTACGTGCTTACTGGATGTTTTTGGTGCCGGATGAAAACATTGCTTATGATGGTGACTAGGGGTGTTTGAGACGATTGAGTATTGCTGCTTGCCCTCCATTATGGTGGGCTCACTTGGGGTTTTTCAGGATGGGCGGGGGGGCGTGTCAGGGGCCGGAGCTTGGGCCCTCCTCCTATTTTCCCTTCTTTGGGGTTTCTTGGGGCGACAGGCATGCCTATGGGGGGGGGGGGGGTGGGCCGTGGCCTTCCGCTGCATGCAGGGTGGGGGGTGGGGGTGGGACGTGCTTTTTGTTTCTTCTTTGTCTCTATGGCCAGCTTTTTCTTTCTTCCTTCTTGTTTCTTTGCGATATAATCTTCCTCTTTCTATCTTCTTATAGTTGGAGTCCGGGGTTTGGGTTCCATGGGAGGATCACTGTTTGTGTCCCTTTATGCTACGACATCCTGTCGACATTGCTTGCTTCGTGAGTGGGTCACTGTGGTTTGGTGGGTTTGCTATTGGATTTTTGCTTTCCTATTGTCCTCCCACTGCTACGTTCAACTGAAGGCTAATATCCTAGTACGTAAATAGCTTTAAACTGGTATCTTAATATTGCCTTTCGTTTGATCCTTCAACTTTATTATAAATTGGAATCCTCATATATCCTGTAACACTGTGGGTAATCTTGGTCGCTAATCCTGATTTAATATTGCCAGTCGGGCTTGAGTACGCAGTGTGGATATCCTTTGTTGCAAGATATTTTGATATCTGATGATAATGTATGATAGCCTTTTGGCCCTGCTTGCTTTGCACATGATGTAATCCTGTGGTTTCCTAATAAAAAAATTTTTTAAAAACCCTCGCTCTCTCCAGAGTAGGCCAAAATCATGCGCAACTCCAAAGGCATACCGGCTATCAGTGTAGATGTTCACACATAAACCATGCTCTTGTTAGGGCTATCAATTCCGCCACTTGGGCCGACTTCTGTGGTATTCGTGCTGCTTCTATCACTGTCTTAAGTGTCATGATCGCATATGCTGCGGAAGTTGTACCATCTGGCAGCCTCAAACACGATCCATCAACCCACAGTTCCCCATCCACATCTGGAAGTGGCGTATCCTGTAAGTCAACACGACCCTTTGTTTGTTCTTCAGTCAGGAAAATACAATCATGGTGTTCTTCCTCCTGGCCCTCAGCAACCGGATACGGCAATAAAGTAGCAAGGTTCAGAGTAGCACATCTCTTAGTGTGATATGTGGCGCCAACAGTGTGAGCTCATATCCTGTTAAACGTGCACTCGTGAGGTACTGGGTTTTTGTTTGGTTTAACAGAGCATCTACTGCATGGGGAACTAACACCAACAATTTGTGCGACAAAACTATTCCCTCACTCTGTCGTATGGCCACTGCTGTTGCTGCAACTGCTCGAAAACACCCTGGTAATCCTCGTGCTACGGGGTCAAGTATTGCCGAGAAATACGCGCAAGGTCTATCTTTATCCCCGTGTGTCTGCACTAGGACTGACAATGCACACCCATCCTTCTCGTGTACATACAATGTGAAAATCTTCGTATAATCTGGTGTACCTAACACTGGTGCTGAACAAAGGGCTTGTCTCAATTGTTCAAAAGCATTCTGGCATTCATCTGTCCATTCAAGGGGCATTGGTGTAGTTTTGGACAATAACGCTAACAAAGGTTTTATAATGTGTGAAAACCCCATTATCCACTGCCTACAAAAAGACATTAAGCCTATAAAAGCGCGCATATCTCTCTGAGTACGGGGGACAGGTGTATCTAAAATCGCTTGGATTCGATCAGATGTTAATGCACGTCCCTCCTTAGACAAAAGATGACCGAGGTAGGTCACCTTTGGTCTACAATATTGAAGCTTTTTCCTCGAAACCTTGTGATTATTCTGAGCAAGAAAGGAGAGCAAAGCAAGAGTACTCTCCTCACACTGTTCTTGCGTATGTGCTGCAAGTAGAATGTCATCGACATACTGGATGAGAGCCACTCCAGACTGTAAATCGAAAGAATCAAGCTGTCTTTTTAAAGCCTGGCTATAAATGCTAGGACTTTCTGTATAGTCTTGAGGTACTCGACAAAATCTATACGATTTATTATTTAATGTGAAGCCAAATAGATATCTGCTATCGGGATGAATGGGAATGGAAAAGAAGGCATTTTTCAAGTCAATCACGGTAAACGTAGTGGCAGTGGGCGGAATCAGAGTAAGTAAGGTGGTAATATCAGACACCACCGGGTACTGGGGCACTACTATCTTGTTAATTTCTCTCAAGTCAATAATAAATCGATAGATTTTGTCATCAGTATCTTTCTTTAAAATTGGAAGAATGGGGCTGTTACAAACATTATAGGGAACCTCCTCCACAACGCCTGCAATAATCAAATCATGTACAATATGAGTTAAGGCAACTTCACCTTCCCTAGAGATTTTATATTGCGGTACACGAGGCAGAGGTACTCCCTCCTTGACAGTTATTCGAATAGGGGGAATAAGCATTTGTCCCACATCCGTGTCTGAAGTAGCCCATAGCGTTTGTGGGAGAGAGGCCAACGCTTCAATTTCTTGCATAGTACACAATCTCTCTACATTTGGGTAATTGTCATTCAAAATAACCCGCACTCCTTCAGGAGCGCAGCGTATTGTTGCTCGGAAGTATTTGAGCAAATCTATTCCCATAATATTGTCTGGAGTGTTTGGTGACAATAAGAACGGGCACGGGCCAAAGAATCTGTCAATGTAAAATGTAAGGGGTTGTGACAATGGGCTAAGAGAGGGTGTTCCATCGAACCCTATGGATGTAATCGTTTCGCCTGACAGGGGAGCCCTTGGAACCAAGTTTTTAGATAGAGCACTACGAGTAGCTTCCGTATCAACCAGGAACTGATCAGTAGAACCCAAAACGCACGCTGATACATATGGACCTCTTTGATCTACTGGTACTTCAACCGATTCCACACCCCATCCTACGCAATCCTATGCATGTACATAATCCTGAGACTCCACATTCTCACCCTCCGATATCTGGTACTGATTCCGTCGATCAAAAGTATTATCAACCTGACCATGACCCCTCGCTTCAAACCTGCCGCGATCACTTGCTCCACCCCTCGCTCCTGAATAACTATTCCGTGTCCTTCCACCTCCCCGACCACGCTGATTACGTTGTTCACGAAGCACCGGACAATCTGAGGCCCAATGTCCAAACTCTTTACAGTAAGCACACTGATCCTCAGCAATGTCGGTACGGCCAGAAGACGTACCATACGAACCACGCCTACCTCTATCATTCCCTCTCGGCTGTGTAGCATAAACCTGAGCCAACATCACTTTCGTCTTTAATTCCTTCGCTTTCTTATCAGTACTTTCTTTAGCCTCCAATTCCTGTCGCTCATAATACTGAGCCATAGTCAATAAAGAAGCAGGGGTCGCCGTAGTCCAGGAACTTTCACTAGTCTTTAAACGAACAAATGCCTACCCGTATCATCTGTTAGTAACTGCCCACTGTAATCATGAAATGCTTCTTCAAAACGTGAGAAGAAGTCAGACACCAACTCATCCGCCTTCTGTTTACAAGCAGCTAGCATGGTCCAGTCAATCTTTTTAGGGGGAACGAGCGTTTTTAATTTATTCAAAATAGCCGTCGGGAGATCTAAGATTAATTGACATGGCTTGCATGCAGGTTCCCTGTCTAAATCAGCTTGGGATAGAGTTTTCCAATCCGCCCCCAGGACCGCTCCGTCATCGAACTTAAGAATTGCTCTCCACATATCAGGAGCCAATATTAACCCAAAGAAAAGGTCAATATCAACTAACGTCATAACACACGAAGAAATAGCCCCTTCCACTCCTTCATCGAAAGCTGCCAGATTCTTACGGGGGTCAGGCAAAGCATTTTTCAGTGCCATAACATCTGCTTTATTCCAAGGTGTATAAACCCAATTATATACAAAATAACCCTTTGCATCCCCGGACAATTTGTCGTCACTTGTACCTTGCCCTTTAGGAGGGACATACAAAGGTGCAGCTTCACGCATAGGCATAACATGAACCGTAGAACTCTTATCTGCTCCAAAGATAGAACACTCTTTGGATATCTCCGTCGATCCCGGCGTAGGCGCCTCTGATGCTTTCCTCGCTTCCCGTAATCTTGACGCCTCATCCCGTAGCTGGACCAACCGTTGGAAAAACCCATCCGCATCTGCAATAACAAAAGACCTTTACGCATGTTCTCACGACTAACTGATACATCCTTAGGCTCTAGCTCATTTGAATTTTTCCTGAATCGTTCTACAACTTCATCTCCAAACTGATCCAAAAAATACAACCGTTCTCGTTCGGACCACCTACTCATTTGGTTATTAATCTCTGACACAGTTATTTTGTTCAAATTGAGTTTACGGGCAAAACTGCGCAGTTCTGCAGTCTCACTGGCACTTAACCTCACACGACTACCCCCTCGATCGTCTCCATCCGAATCCTCATCTGGGGCCGTAGGTAGAACATACGGCGGCGGGCAACGATCTAATAATGAAAAATCATCAATTTCATTAGTAAGGACAGGATAAAGAGGACGTTGAATAGGGAATTGACTATTCGTTTGCAAATTACGTTCCCGTGCCTCCCTCTCTTTCTTTTCCTGCAACTCTTTCTCCTCCAGCTGTGAAGCCTTATCCCGAGCAGCCTTCTGCTGCTCTTTGTCCACCAAGGCTAATTCACGCTTCATTCGTTCACGCACCGTTTTCTCCCACATACGTACGCAATCATACATATCTTGTCTAGACCTGTGCTGAAACAAACATTGCTCCACATACTGAACCTTTCGTAAATCAAACGACCCATGTAGTGGCCATCGCAATTCAGGATCAGCTTTTGTATATTTGTGGCACAATGTACTATATAGAATAGGGGGAATGCCAAATTTAACATACATTTCGCGATTAGGGGTCCCCTCTGGGGGAGCCGGCTGAGATTTATTTAGTCGATAATTGGTACCTTTTTTCAAGACAGCACATCCCTCGGAGTGTGCTTAAAACAGGCATGTCAAAATATCACGAAAATGCGATATCCCAAAAATGGCACTTAATATACTTCATACAAGGTGTGCCGTTCAAACAAAGACAAAGTTAGAGAAATATCTCTACATGCCCGCCTATGTGAAGTGCACTGCACATATAATTCAAATCATAGAACCAAATGTTAGCTAACTCAAAACATATTCAAAGAGCCACAGTAAGCGTCCGTAGACATCTTACCAATCACAAGCTTACCAAATTCTTAAATATCCAGGTTCCAACTGCCAAGTTCTTTTAATCGAATCAGCCAAACTGGCACTGTACGTCAACTCGAACGAGCAGGATCTCAGTCGAGGACCGGCGCCACCTGGAAGGTCAGATCAGAAGGAAAGGAAGAAAACACCGTGGGTTCTAAGACTCGGGTCACTCAGTGGCAGCATACGCGTCCATGGCGAGTTTCCAATCCTCCGTCACGACCTCTCCTTCGGGCATCCGAGTCGCCGATGAGTCCCTTCGTGGTCGCCAATTTGTGGTATTGGGTTCTTCAGGCCTACATACTCCGCAAAACCCGCTACACCATAAAACAGATGTTGGCACGGTAACTGGAAAATGCAAAAGACAAGTTTATTAAGACCCCATGGGGTGGTGGTACATTCCTACAACACCCTTCGGCAATGCAAGAAGTATCACACCGAACATCGGTGCGAGGCCTCTTTTATACAGTTTTACAGTAATAAAAAGAATAGGCGGAAGACATTTACTCAGTTTAGGTACATATAAGGTCATTTTTGGAACATAGCCAACTCATGGGAGGGGTTACAACACCACTGGTCAGTTTAAAGAACATTCCTAAGTGATGACTGTCCACTAGTACAGAGGGTTTAACTGCGCATGTGCGAGCTTGACCAATACTAAAAATAGCCTGTTGCTGGGCAAATTCGAGTGGTCAGTGGTACAGAGAAAGGACAAAGGGTATGCTGACCACGAGGCGACGCATTCATGTGAAATGGCCGCCAGTGTGTTCAAAATGGCCTCCGAACACCTTAGTCAAGTTAAGGGGAAATTGGTGTAGCAAAGCTTAACGCTAACCCGATCACCGTCAAATTACAGCACTGTGTGCTCAAGTGCGAAAAAGCAATGTTGCCATGCGTAATGATGTGATCTCTGACCTCATTCAGTAACATCGGTCTCATTTTGTGTACCTGCTGGACCGGACTGTAGGCCTGAGCCAGCGGGCAGTGCTGCCCTACAGATACGTGGAGTTGGCTTTTAGGGCACTGTAGTGAGCTCCTTACTAAGTATACATGCACACAGGCTCCCGCCACTGCATTACATGCGCACATTATGCTTCTAGCATGCGCTCTGTTCCTTTGTATGCCAACGTTGGTATAACATATTATTTAACCTTGTGTATTCTTGTGCACTCCAACTCCTCTTTGAACCACAATTACAACTAACAGTTGGTAGATCGTACTTCAAAAACAAAGGATGCACTCAACTCCTATTTTCTATCAAGCTTGAAATAAACCTTCATTTACCTCCAGACGTTTCCACCATTAAATTAATTCTCCCTTTTCAGACATTCAATTGATTGCCTAAAGAAGGGCGGAGCGGGAGCTGACCCCTCAATGATGCCCATTCTGACACCTTCCCGAGGTAACAGGACACAGTCCCCGACCGGAGACTTGGTCTACCGTACAAATGTAAATGTAAATGTCGTATACTTGTAAAGCGCACAGCTGCCCCACCAAAGGGGCGTCCCTGCGCTGTATACCGCTGGGGAACCCATCCTGGCTTTCCCTGTGAGATGGTCCCTCCTGGACATCTCCAAGGTGAAGACAAGCATCCCCGGCGCTGATGGGGCCGTTAGTAGAGATTAGACAAGCTATTGCCCAGAGTTGCTGAGTGGGACCCATGGCTGGAGTAGGCACCGAGGTGAGAATTATCGAGTCCGCTGACCATGGCCGAAGACCCTGCTGCATCAGGAATCGAACCCTGCTCCCGGGCCGACCTATGCTTCCGGGTCTGCCTCCTCTAACCAGTGAGCTTGTGCCAACACCTCGTGGGACACACCAGTGGTGGCAGGTGAGCAGTGAAGCCTCGGTGTGCAAGACCTACATTGAGCACAGTGTGGGGGAAGAGGTTGGGGTGTAGCATTGTGGGTGCACAGGTGCATGCAAGCAATTTTCCTGTAGCTAATAATGTAGGACTGTATTATCAAAGAATGGAGATAACATTATCACCACTTTAGTGGCAGGAAACTGCAGCTAAAGCGGCAATAAGGGGTTGCTAATATGCCCTTGTGAATTCCCATAGAAGCCCAGGTTCACACCAGAACCTGGGCTTTTATGGGAATTCACAAGGGCATATTATCAACCCGTTATCGCCTCTTTAGCGGCAGTTTCCTGCTGCTAAAGCGGTGATAATGGTATCACCTTTCCTTGAAAATATGGCCCGCGATCTCTGGCCTCATGTATTTAATTTTAAGGACTTTCTGAACCAAACTCTTTCTCGCAGAGCCCAGTATCCTAGACAAACGGGTGACGGGAGGGTAAACTCGAAGGGCTGGGTGCAATAGGCCGATGCTATGTCTCCTCCTCCATCTCTTCTTTTGACTCTCCCTCCCCTTCTCCCTTCCACCCACTCCCCCTCCCTTACATTCTCACTATGGTCCTTTCATTCTGACTACCTTTCTTTACCTCTTCCACATAGCACACATACTTATGTTTCATTGTTGTCTTGCAGGTTTCCTACGCTGCTTCCACTGGAGTTCAACCCACTTTTTTATTATACTGTTTATTCTATTAAAGTTACATTTCTATTTATTTGTGTTTTAATAAAGGTTACTACTTTTTCAAATAAATAACTGAGTGTATAGTCATCTTTTTCTGACAACACTTGTCTTATTATTTATTGTGAAAATCATCTGTTTATAGGAGATTTTAAGGACAAAATTATTTAATATTAGAGTGCACCTACCAAACATCATCTAAATATTAGATCAATGAAGCCTGGGTAATTGTACAACTGCAAGAGTTCTATGAGTGTATCACTTTATAACACCATAAGTACTGCCAGTGTGATTACAGAACACATAAGGTACTGCCTAGGGACCACCAAGGCTTCAGGGACTGCTGAGGCCCGCCCTGCATATTTGCTTAAAGACCCGTAGTGTGGCGATCCCCGAACTTCAGTTGGCCTCGAACCCCCTGAACAATTAGTAAACAATACCCGGGAAGGTGGCACTCCCCTAGGCTGCAAAACGTCTCAGTGCCCTTCCGCGCCTAATTTACATGTGACATTAAGATCCCCAGTCCTACAGAGACCCCGCAATATAAGAATTGGATTGGCCACTGAATACCTACCAGGGGCTTCATTTAGAAGACCCCGCTTTTTTTTTGTTCTTTTCTCTCCATTTTTACCATCCGCATCCCCTCTATGTCAGCGATACCAGGTTTTTCTCCTCTCGCTTCAAGTAGTCGAACAAGTATTTGCTATCACGGGGTGGAAGCCATGCACCACCCTCTAATAGCAAAGACAAATGTCCCAAGAATGTACACCCCGGGACATTGTATGAGCTGCGCCTAAGAGGTCGACCTCCTTAGGATCATGATGCATTTGTTAGTATAAAAGCATGCTAAAACTACTTACAGATGTGTAGTGAGGTGACCAGAATGTAGTTAAGAAGCAGAGGAAGCCCAAAATCTAAAAAATATAAATCCTACCAGAAGTAGGGTGACATAGTTCAATGAGCCGACGACCCTGGCATGAGTAGAATCGGCTACACGAAGAAAACAGGTCTTCAGCAAAACGCAAGCAATTTTTAAAAAACGGTGAGTGGTACCTTCTTTTTGCCTTCTCCCGCTCGTCACCAAATTTATGTAGTGAAGAGGCAGACCGCATTGGATCCAATAAGTAGATTTGTTACAAGAAAACAAGACACCTGAAACAACAACCAACAGGAGCAGACAACAAAGCAACCGTCTAATTCAGCACCGTGTACAAACTCCACAAGGTTCCCCGCATGACAGCCCTATATTCTAACATTACATACTTAGATTCTAGTAGAATTACATACTAACATTCTACTATGACTCTCATTGGAATACTACACCGAGCACATGACTTTACAGCAATGAGCTCATGGTTTCATCCACGAGTCTTGAGACCGGTAGGGGTAAGTATTTCGCTTACCACTCCCTATATTGTATAAACGTAAACTAACACTTCCACAGGTATGCTACAATCAATCAATCAATCACAGGCATTTATATAGTGCACTACTTACCCGGAGGGTCTCAAGGCGCTAGGAGGGTGGGGGGGGAGTGCTGCTACTGCTCGAATAGCCAGGTCTTGAGCTTCTTCCTGAAGGAGAGGTGGTCTTGGGTCAGGCGCAGGTCGGTCGGAAGGGAGTTCCAGGTCTTGGCGGCCAGGTAGGAGAAGGACCTTCCTCCTGTTGTCCTTCTTCGGATGTGGGGGACGGCGGCGAGGGCGTGGCTGGCTGATCGGAGATGTCGTTTGGGAGCGTAGAAGTTGATGCGGTTGTTGAGGTAGCTAGGGCCTTGATAGTGTAGGGCTTTGTGTGCGTGGGTGAGGAGGCGGAAGGTGATTCTTTTGTTGACAGGGAGCCAATGTAGGTCTCTCAGATGTCCGGAGATGTGGCTGTGTCATGGGATGTCGAGGATGAGTCTGGCTGAGGCGTTCTGGATCCGCTGGAGTCTCTTCTGGAGCTTGGCGGTGGTTCCGGCATAGAGGGCGTTGCCGTAGTCCAGTCGGCTGGTGACGAGGGCCTGGGTGACCGTCTTCCTGGTCTCGGTGGGGATCCACCGGAAGATCTTCCGTAGCATGCGCAGGATGTTGAAGCATGAAGAGGAGACGGCGTTGACTTGTCTTGTCATGGTGAGGGAGGAGTCCAAGATGAAGCCCAGGTTGCGTGCGTGGTCTGTCGGTTTGGGTGCGCTGCCCAGGGCGGGGGGCCACCAGGAGTCGTCCCAGGCGGAGGGCGAGGAGCCCAGGATGAGGACTTCCGTCTTGTCTGAGTTCAGTTTCAGTCGGCTGGTCGTCATCCACTCGGCTACGTCTTTCATCCCTTCGTGAAGGTTGGCTCTGGCGGCGGCGGGGTCATTGGTCAGGGAGAGGATCAGCTGGGTGTCGTCAGCGTAGGAGATGATGTTGAGGTTGTGTTGGCGTGCGATGGCGGCGAGGGGGCTCATGTAGACGTTGAAGAGGGTGGGGCTCAGCGAGGATCCTTGAGGGACACCGCAGATGACTTCGGTGGCCTCTGACTTATACGGTGGTAGGCGGACTCTCTGTGTTCTTCCGTCGAGGAAGGAGATGATCCATTCCAGTGCCTTCTCCTGGATTCCGACGTTGCTGAGGCGCTGCACTAGGGTGCGGTGGCAGACAGTGTCGAATGCCGCGGAGAGGTCTAGGAGAATGAGGGCCGCTGTTTCTCCGTTGTCCATCAGGGCTCGGATGTCATCGGTGGCAGCGATAAGGGCGGTCTCGGTGCTGTGGTTGGCTCGGAAGCCAGACTGTGAGGGGTCAAGGGATCCATTCGTCTCGAGGAAGGCGGCCAGCTGCTTGTTGATGATCTTCTCGATGACTTTGGCTGGGAACAGGAGGAGCGAGATGGGGCGGTAATTCTTGAGTTCGGTGGGGTCCGCTGTAGGTTTCTTGAGTAGGGCGCTGAGTTCGGCGTGCTTCCAGCTCTCCGGGAAGGTGGCGGTGTCGAAGGAGGTGTTGATGATGTCCCGCAGGTGGGGTGCGATGACCGCGTCGGCCTTGTTGAAGACGTGGTGAGGGCAGGGGTCGGTCGGAGATCCGGAATGGAGTTCATCAAGCGGATGGTGTCTTCGGTGCTGATTGGAGTCCAGGCGCGGAGGGTGGTGGTGGGGGGCGGTGGTTCGGTTGTGACGTGCGTCGGTTGAGTGCTGAAGCTGTTGTGTATGTCCGCGATCTTGTTGTGGAAGTAGGAGGCGAGGGAGTTGAAGAGGTCTTGCGATGGGGTGATGTCGTTGTTTCCGGCGTTGGGGTTGGAGAGCTCTTTGACGATGTTGAAGAGTTCCTTGCAATTGTGTGCGTTGTTGTCCAGCCGGTCCTTGAATGCAGTTTTCTTAGTGGCGCGGATCAGTTGGTGGTGCTTCCGGGTGGCAAGCTTGAGGGCGGTCATGTTGTCCGGTGTTGGTTCCCTTCTCCAGGCTTCCTCGAGGGCTCGGCAGTTCTTCTTGGAGCTCTTGAGTTTGTCGGTGAACCATGGGGCCTTCTTGCTGCCGGGTCTGCTAGGCGGGGTCCTCAGTGGGGCGAGTTCGTCCGCGCAGTTGTTGATCCACTTCGTGAGGTTGCCGGCGGCCTGGCTGGGGTTCGCTGAGCTGGCGGGGGGGTGCTGGCTCAGGGAAGCGGCGAGCTGGTCGGCTGTGATCTTGTTCCAGCTTCTTCGAGCAACCGTTTGCTGGTGGTGGTGGACCGCCCAGAGCACATCACTTTACAGCAATGAGCTCACAATTTAGGCTCATGTTTTAATCCCAGAGTCTTCATACCAGTAGGGGTGAGTAATTCGCTTCCCACTCTCTATATATTATAAACGCATACTAACACTACTTACACACACTTATACTACAGCGGCTAGTATCCTACAGCGCCCAGAGCCCATCACTTTACAGCAATCAGCTTGGTTTCATCCCCAAGACTTCACACCGGTGGGCGTAACTACTTTGCTTCCCGCTCCTGGTATACTATCAACACACAGTAGCGGTCAGTAGTTTGTTTCCCACTCCCTGTATGGTATAAATGCCTACTAACACTACTTGCACACGTATGCTACAAATACCAGACCACATCACTTTACAGCAATGACCTCACGGTTTAGACTCTCTGTTTCATACCCGAGTCTAGCACCGTATCATATCAGCACCATGCCACTCTGAGCAACACTGCACTTTCAGACCAGAAACAGTGATAACTACCTACTGGTGACCGCCAGTAGGTAATCAAGAACAAATTAGAATAGTTCCTTGATTCTTTTAGCTTTCAAAACTTCTCCCTATTACGTTTCCATATAAACAGTTTTTTTAATATTCAAGTACCCATCGAAGTCAGAAATGCAACGTATTCTAACAACACATTTTCTAGAACATTCTACAACATGTGGAGGTTAAAAGTTCATCAATTTTTTTAAACGTAACAATATGTTTTTTCAACATTTTCTCGAACCTTTAACAGCACGTGCAGGTTAACAGTTCACAATTGTTTTAAGTTCAAACAGTGCCTTCCAAATGCAAGTAGCAGGTGTGGTTGAGTTGAGCAAATTTTATCCTATAATATGTGCTCCACGTGCAAACTGCTTTTTCTTAAACAATCACAAAGATACTTTTCCACAAAACTAATGTGCATCCTACTTTTAAAAAACAATGCTTTTTATCTCCCAATCAGGTACCGTTTTGTGTGTGAAAAGAAACTAGCTCCCCATCTTTAAACATATCTCCTATTCTACAAAGGAACTGCATAAGCTACAGACATTTTTCCATACCTTCCAGCCATACCTTCAAAATGCTAGTGTGGATGGTAGGACATAGCTATGTTTTCTGGTGCAAGAGGTATGCAGAACAGAGACGTATTGACTTAGACCTAGGTTTACAAAATGTGGACATTAAATGGTTTGGACAGAGAGGATTGAAGTGGCACCATTTGTTGCCTTTGGTTAAAACCTGTTTGCATCTCCAACACCCTGACCTCACGACCTAGGCACATTGACTTGGATAGGTTTGAAAATGCTTATGAAGGACACCTTTGGACAATTGATGTTACTTTTGCCTCAAACTGTCTTTGTATATTCCATTATATGCCAAAGACCGAAGTGGAAATGGTCCAAACAATTTTGGCATCAGATTGAAAAATCTCCGAAAAAAGTTACAAAAAAGCTGTATCTGCATACCTCAGAGACCACAAAATGGGCATCCATCAGTGATGTCATTTGAGATATCATGAGTGATGTCACTGACCATGTCATGAGTGATGTAATATGTGACGTCATCAGCAATGCATTGCGGACGCGCGAGTTATAGTTAGTTGAACTAACTATAATGGGGGAATTTCAATGGTTTTTATGATTTTGCATGGGTGAAACATCCAGCTAACTATAACGTGTGAAACCTATGTTTTTTTCAGTGAATTTCTAAGGTTTTTTTAAATGCTAATTCCTAACTATAACGAGGCTAAAACCTATGGTTTTTTGAGTTAATTTGCAAGGTTTTTAAATACGAATTTTTATCTATAAGATGCCTAAAACCTACGTTTTTTACAGTGAATATATATATATATTGGGGCTCGGTGCTGCCCCGAGTTAACGCACCGCCTAAAACAGAGCGCCGTTTGCTGCCTGAACTCAGACCCCTCCAGAGCACAGCGAAAGCAAACAGGACAGTAGGCTGCCACCACAGACTGGACTTTGGCAAGGTCCCCAGCTGCCTTAAAATGGTAAGCACGGGTGATTCCGGACAATTTAAGTAGCAGTATCATAAACAGGCATCACCCACCACAGGGACAATACACCTAAGGCCAGCACTGCACTACGAGAACCATCATGCACGATAGCAACAACCGGCCCTTTGAAGGTGACCACTAGGGGGCGAATAGCTATAAGGAGCAAGAATGGCGAGTGCACTGTTTGGCCGCATGGATGCCGTGGCTACTTCCCCGAAGAAGGTCAAGGATTGACCGAAATGCATCGGGACAATCACGCCACAACTGCAACAGAAATACATGTTTTTAAATTGCCGGAATGAGTGCGACTCACCTTTGTCTCCGAGTGAGATACTTTGTTGGATGTATTGGGGCTCGGTCCTACCCCGAGTTAACGCACCGCCTAAAACAGAGCGCTGTATGCTGCCTGAACTCGGACCCCTCCAGAGCACAGTGTAAGCAAACAGGACAGTAGGCTGCCACCAGAGCCTGGACTTTGGCAAGGTCCCCAGCTGCCTTAAAATGGTAAGCACGGGTGATTCCGGACAATTTAGGTGCACTGTTTGGCCGCATGGATGCCGTGGCTACTTCCCCCAAAGAAGGTCAAGGATTGACCGAAACGCATCGGGACAATCCCGCCACAACTGCAACAGAAAAATAAATGTCTTTAAATTGCCGGAATGAGTGTGACTCACCTTTGTCTCCGTGTGAGCTACTTTGTTGGATATATATATATATATATATATATATATATATATATATATATATGCAGGCAAAGCACGAAGACTGAAATCTGGAGCCCCAGACCCAGAAAACGACACGAGTCCCAAAGTCAAGGCAAGTTCTTTTTATTTTCTTAAGGCAGAGGCAGCATACGAGACTGACGCGTTTCGGGCAGTTGCCCTTGTTCACAGTCACATATATATATATATATATACATACACATACACACACACACACATACTGGAAAACTAAACACCCACTTCCCTTACAAAGAAATGGAAAGTTTGCATCTCTGCAGCCTCTCTTATTTTTCAGCTTATTCCTTTTCCGCTCAACCAACACATCATCCACAAATACACACACCTACTTTCTGCCTTTCTTGGCTGGGCTTATCAATTATTCTTTTTTAATTCAAATTCAAAGTGCAGGCCCTTTATTCAGCCTTCTTTGTAACTACTACCCATCAATAGCAGTGGGTAATTTGCACACTTCCATCCTTTCTTGCGTCCTTACTACCGCACCCGATGTGTGCTTTATGCACTAGCTTGCTTCCTTAGATGTGCTACTCGTTTCTATTGCTCCCACTGCGGAATCCAACACCCTATCTGTGTAATGAGCTGGAAATCCAAACATTCTCTTCACTGACAAGGCAGTGGGTAGTTTGTGTCTGCAGCCTTTCTTATTTTTCACCTTTTTCATCTTCCACACATACACACAACTACTTGCTGCATACCTTAGCTGTGATTACCAACTATTCTTCTATTTCATATTCCTATTCAAAGTGCAGGCCTTTATCGAATATTTTTATTGTAACAAGTACCCCAGCCGAAGACATTGTAAATTTGCACACTTGCTCCCTTTCTTGGCTGGGGTTATCAATTATTCTTCACTTTCATATTCTGATTCAAACTCAAGGCCCTTTATCGAGCCTTTTTGTTGTAACTACTGTTGCAGGAATTCTGCTCCTACACAGAACTGTGCATAAAGACTTAGGACCTCAATGAATTACGGTGTCCCAAAATCCACCTTAGTGCCCAAACCCCCTACCAGACTAGCCATCAGTGACTTATTGGTTCTTCGTCCTATAACAAAAACACCAATGACTAGTCAACCCACAACATGCAACTTAGATTACCTCAAGTAAGGTAGATAAAAAGAGCACTCTTTCATTATAGTCTTACACCAGTCCAAAACAAGGAGTAAATAAAGACATGTGCAAGTTTGAAATGTTTATTTCTAACGCCGTAATCTCATGCACAGAACCTTAGATAATACAACCAAACATATTATCAGAAACAAGGTTGTCAGCATTGTTAATATTCCATAAAATACAAAGGGAGAAAGCATCTTATATTGCTAACGGGAAACAGGTTTAAAATATACCTACATTTCACCCTCCCTACCTACCACGTTAGTTTATAACTACAGCAGGTCTCATAGGATTACATGGACTGCCCCATACCTCTGGTACTCTGCAGTAGTGGATCATATTGAGTTCTGCACAAACTGTCAGGATACCGATGTTCTCCAACTGTGTCTAATTATGCCTCCACAATACATTATTAAATGCAACAGTATCAGACATGGCCACAGCTGCATATGTGTTATAGGTCTAACGTGCGATGATCATTCCGAATAACAGACACAGTATCCAAGATAACCTTGATGTTCCATGCTCTCACTATACACACTAAACTAGCGAGGCAGTCTAGAAATGTAGCATAACTAATTATTCTCATGTGAAACAAAATACTCCGCCTTCTCTAAACAATATCAAAATTGCGTGTCGTGTGCAAAGCAGAGCAGGAAAGCAAAAATGGCGTTTAACCTTCTAATGAAGCCATGCTAATTTAACACGGTGTGAGTGCAAGGCTCAGCCCACGACACCCTCCCTCGATAGAACCACGTGATATAAACTTGGGCGAACTAGGGACGCAGAGTCCAAGCCTGAAAAGCAGAGTCCAGTTCAAATTTGCAAAAATTTTTTTGCGCTGTTTGATAGAAAACAGTAACTAAATAATGAAGAATAGGTAGAAAAATCAGAGTCTTAATCCAACAGCATATAAACACAGTATGTAGCAACAGCCTCCAAGAGGAAGTCATTGTTCTCATCTGAAAACATTTCAGCCATCCAATTCAATAGTGAGAATGAACATGCATGTTCCTCAACGACCGGAGCCTCTATCACCATCGGAGGAAAACTTGGGTCATCTTCAATGTAACTGCGTGCCAAGAAGTCATGCGCCGCTGCAAAAACATTCCAACGTCCCAATATTCCATGTATCGCTGCTAAGGCCATAATCCCACTACCAGAACAGAGCAAGTCATGAACCACTAAGGGACTCATCAGCTGGTCATAATCCTTGTTGGGAGACACCGTACTGCAGAGACACAAATCCAGAGCCCAGTCGAAATCGCAGCTCAGGCAATGGAAGACAGGTTGAATGCATGTGAAAAAGGAAAATCGAAATGATAATCCATAAGTTGCACTCAATGTTGCCAGAGGCAGCGCACTGTAATAACTAAACATTTGGTTGCTGAGCAGCAACAGCCCGGACATATTGTCATGTGCTGCAGGATGTGCATCTATATTGAAGTAAACAAATTAATAAAAGCACACAAATGCCGAGAAGACACAAAATATACTTTGAAAACAAGTTACAAGATCACTGCTTCTAACTTTAAAAAAGTAAGGTAACCCCGTAGTCAAGGACTCATTAAAGATACTCTGAATTAACTCCCCAAAATACAGAGGCACGTCGGTATTTAATAAATCATACACTTCTGTGTGGGTGTTTGCTACATGAAGGACAAATCTTTCTCTAGCAGATGTAAGAGTGACCTCTTTTTGAGACAATAGCGCTCTTATACGGTTCCTTTGGTTGGCTCTTCTTTCAAGGTCGGAATCGACGGTCAGATGGAAACATCCAGCTACCCATGCAGAGGAGTAAACACAAATTTTTTATAGCAAACCACACTCTCGGTTACCGTAATCATGTAACCGATGCCTGGTAACATTGCACAACAATCTGCATTATTTCAAATTAAATAACTCACTTTTCCAGTAAACTGAACATTGGTATGATAGCAGGTGTCACAGTGCCTTTCAAAACTCACACCAAATTAGGCGCATCTTGATTACAAGAGCCATGCAATTGTATGTGTCTACAAATTAAGGAGTGATCTGGTGCTATAGTGCAATCCTCGCCATTCAAATAGACTTCTTTTCCCTCCCTCAGGCACCTATATGTAAATTTTAATAACCAAGCTTCATGCAGATAAGCGCTGCCTAAAGATCCATATCTACCTATAGCATAGTATTTCATGCAAACCCCAAACTTAAACAGGCTAAAAAGTAACGTTATGATACCATGGATAAGCCACACAGCTGAATCGGATTTCCAATGAGTGACCACTTGTAACCATTATCATAGCATGCCCTGTGCTCTGATTTGACAGTGAGAGAGTGATCGCACCATAGTTTGTACTGCTAATCATTCCCAGCATACGCTACGAATACGCTTTCACGTTACACGTCGCATCAAAGCTTCCGTGTGACGTCATGTAAGGTGCCCCGTACGCAAAGACGCGAATGTTTTTATTTGTTTAAAAACATATATTTATGTATTTATTGAACATACTAACAGAACACATTATCTAGGATAATTATGAAAACATTTTATTTAAAGTTCCAATAATCCTATATTACTTTTGAAAGCAATTACACCAATCGCGGTGAAACGTCATGCGTACTCGCATCCTAGGAGCACCGTAATAACAGCGTAACCATACGCAAAGCCATGTGACTTTAAAAGAAGAGATTTGATTGGTTCATAACACTTCCTATTACAACTGTTGAAACTTCTGTCCCATTTTAATAATTCTACTTTGGCTTTCTAAAAAGAAGCATCTCTTCTGAGAATCTTGTCAAATAGAATGAAGTTTACCATAATAACAGCAATGGACTCATCTTCCAGCCATTCTTCAGAGGAATATTTCATTCCTAAAGAACCTCCAAAGAAGAGGAAAGAAGCTCTAATTTGGCAGTTTTTTACTTTTCCAGTTGTGCAAAAAAAAGTTAATGTTCCAAAAGTAACCTGTAAAATTTTCCAAACTCTTTCAAGGGGTGTTCCATCTCAAAAATACTCCTTTAGCACAGCAAATATGGAGCGACACGTGAAGAACTTACACCCCAACAACTTTGCTCGAACTGCTACACAGAGGTTGAAGGACAACCCACCTGCTACTGCACCAAGCACATCAACAGCTGCACTAGTATTTTCAGCAAACAGTCCACACCCACAAATTCATCCTGATTTTGCTCAAGTTAAAATTCTATACATTTCTTGCAATAAACTTTTGTGTTATGGGAAACAGTCTATTGACCTGATAAAATGCAGGAAGCAGGAGCATCGCTGTCCTTGACATTACTTTTTTTTCCCGTTCTTTTGTTCCTGTTGGACACTTCCAAGCTCCCCATTATAGAAAAAAAATTCCCCTGGGATTTGCCCCCCTCCCCGCGAGCTAATTAAGAATAAAATGAACTTCTAGTTTTTTTTCTCCTTTTCCACCGCGTACGAGTACAATACGCGTACAATGCGTTTTTTTTTTTTTTTTTTTTTAAAAAGGCCTAGAGGGTCAACATGTTTCTACCCTACCCTTTCCTTTTCTTCAACTTTGTTTTACTGTTTTCTTGTGACTCTGTGCTACCGAGGCACAAGATGGCTGCCAACACTTCCTGGTTTGGAGTGTTGACAGACAGTTGAAATCCAATCAGCATGCAGCTCGTGCTCGTAATTGTACGGATTTCCATACGCCTACTGTACTTCATCTCTAGATATCGATTGAATTTACTTTTGATTTTCTCAGGAACTACTGAACGGATTTACACCATTGAACAAAAAGCACAATCTGCGAACCAAACTCTACCTCTCTGCCAAATTTGGTGTAATTCCGTTCAGCCGTTCGGGCTGTAGCCCTGGCTAAAGGTCCCTCTGGAAAATTGCATGGGGAAAACATGTTTTGGGACCCCCCTTTTTTATCGGCCCCCACTTGACAAATTACCCCCAAACTTTCAGGGAAGGAGCGCAGCGGAGCAGGCCATTTTCTTGGAGAAATTCGTGAAGATTCGTCCACCGGCGCCAAAGTTATTCCAAATAGAATAACTACCTACTGGCGTATAACTAACTAAAAAAACAGATATCTACCAGTTATAGTTAGAAGAGCTAAAAATAACTTGTAGCCCAGCCATGCACTGCTTATGACCATCAGTGATGTCATAAATGATGTAATTTGAGATGTCATCAGGCGAATTTCAGGGGTTTTTTGAGTTCAAAAGGTTGTCACTGACATATTCACCTAACTATAAAATTGTTTATCCTTTATTTTTTTTTCAATGAATTTGTAAGGTTTTAAAAAAAACTGATACATTTATCACACCTATATATAACCTCACTTTAACCTTTGTTTTGTTCAGTGAATGTCTAGTTTTTTTACATAAAGTAACATTTTTAACTCCATACAGAAAGCCAACCTCCAGCCGCGCACAGTCAAAAGCTGTCCTTAGCTACCTGCAGCAAACCCCCCATAGGTAACCAAGTCCACACTGCGCACAGCTTTTCATTTTGCGCGGTGCAGGGATTGTCTGCAGAGACTGACTTGGTCCCCGGGGCTAATAAGACACCAGAGGAGGGGCTCCTTGCGGGCTCCTCCTTTTCTTCTTTCAATACCTGCATGCCCCCGGAACCTGTTCCACCCAGGGGCTATAATGTAAACAAGTGTGGGAGACCGTGCTTATTTTTGTTTTCAATTTCGCCCCGAATTTGCAGATGGACCCGCAGTTTTAGTGAACAAATATTATTGCTACGGTTAGAGAATAACAGGATGTTGTTATCTTTCCAGTTCTAGGGAAGCCAAGTAGAAACTATAACTCGCCTTCCAGAGGAGAGCGTGAAGTGATGATGCTTGAGGTAGTTATCCAAAGCATAGGGAGAAATTTGAGTGCCCATCTTTCTTTGAAATTGTTTGTATGTTATTCACCTGGAATTACACATCCATACAGAGTTGGTTACACAGAGGTAGAGTTCAGGTATATCAATGCACAATTGCAGTCCTCTTTAGTTCTCTGAATAACAAGACACATAAGATATCCCCTTTGCATTGTAGGGATTCACAATATTCCACAGAACTCACTAACCCACAGAGTGATAAGGCAGAAGTGGTGGAGTCTGGAGACTTTTTTTTCTCTCTTATGCTATTCCCCTTTCTGCTCTTCTACCACTGGCCCTCATATTTCAGTATAAGGGGTCATTAGTCGGAGTGGCACGAGACAGATAAGAACTTTGCTTCAGTTGAATCCTGTGCACAAGGTTAGTGCAACTAGATGGAGGAACATGAAATTCAAGAACAAAGTTGGTTCCACTGTTGTATTGTGCAAACTTTCTAGGTCCTCAGACTACAACAGGAATGCAACATGGGTCCATGAACTAAGTTATTAGGTCTGCTGACTACAGCAGAAGGAAACTAATACAGATGCATGACTATCTTAGTTTGCAGACAATGCGCCAGGTCCGCAGACATTTGTGTGTGTCTGGCAAGAGTCTGTGCCTGTTGGGGATTCATAGGCTCTGGGCGTAGTCCATGGTCCCGGACACCAAAATAATGTATTTTATTTGTAAACTTTATGGGGATTCTTTACCTTTCCCCTACCAATGTAGGCCTGAGGATTAGGGGTGCTCATCCTACAGCATTTTGTGGCTTTCATATTTTTTAATTGATTTAAAAAAAAAAATTCTGGAGGCAGTCTGCGAACCCTAGTTTATGAAGTGGCCGGGAACACCTGGTCCAGATACTTCTAACTTTTACCCCCATCAAGTCCACCCAACATAGTTTTATAATGCAAATTTTCTTGAAATGTCTGAATGGGGTTACTGCAAACCAAAGTACGGCATGTCCTTGGGTAAAGTTATAACTTCACTTCAAGTCAAATTTGATGTAAAACATTCAGTTGTTTTTATTAGGTCGAGCATTCGAGACCTCTTGTATATACTTTATCATGTACTTATATGTGTATATACTTTGTGGGCTCTGGAGATCAGCCCTAGGACTTGTCTGCTTCCACTTAGGGACTTTTTTTCTGTTCATCTGCCTCTGTTTAACTGTCTTGATAGGAAACGGCCAGCAGAAGTCAGTAAAATACCAGAATCACTTTAGCATTCTCTAGATTCCACTCCATGGAAATTGGCTTCCACAAGCACCGGTAGAAAATAATATATTTTTCAAATCTTGTATTTTCAGTGATATGCCAATGAAGCCCTTGATTTTATAACAAAAACATAGCTTTGGAGTATACCATTTCCTGCTGAAAGGCAATATTTCTCTCCATGTGTTCCCATACCTGGCATGTCACGCAGTTTGGTGCTTACTTTCCCTCCATGTTAAAGAACAGTAGATGTTTCAGCACCCAGGCTAATGTGCTGCATAGCTAAATACATGAAAGGTCCAAAGGGCAAGGCCGAATGCATTGCAAATGCTTGTATAGAGGAGAACTAGGACTCATATATGAGTTAAAATGTAGAAAGTCACTTTCTTGACTACCACTTTTATCTTCCCTATATATATATATCACATGATAGAAGTCACCAGCGTTTAGGTATGGTTCAGATGCACTTTCAGTTTAAAAGGCATTTTTTGATTTGTCTGTAACAACGGTTCACAGATCTGCTCCAAAGTTAAGAACCACTTACCATATGCAGCTAAGGCTCTGGAAATGTTGTGCAGTCCTGTCCAGAGAAAATAGACTTAAAGAAGCAGTTAACATGTAGATTCGGTTCCTGGTAGGTTTAAATGGGTTGACACTCTTAAATATCTTGGTCCTTTAAAATTGTCATTTCAAAATTTGGGATGGTACACTAAATTGTAAGATAGTATTGTCTTGACAAAAAGGGTGTGCGTATGTGACTGTTTCTGCCCTCTTTTCTTTTCCTAAGAGCTAATATTTATTTTGTCATTGGCAGCTGGTCTCCACTGGAATCATGTTTATTCTGCTCACATTCAGCGTTCTCCAGTTTTGTGTTTCCGTATCCGTTTCTGCCTTTGGATGCAAAACAATCTGCAGGACCGCCTACAGTGAAGTGGTAAGGATCCTTTCTTCTTCCTTCCTAACTCACACCCTTCCTCTTTTCCTTTCTTCCTGCCATCTTTCATTACTTCTGACCTTTGCTGAATTCTTTACTTCTCTTTTCAGCTATGTAACCTTTCTTAATCCAGCTCTGTACTTTCCTTCTCTTTCCAGCATTATATCTCTATCTAGATAAAATACAATGATCTGCCATACTGGAAAAGTCAAGGAAATTAGTTATTATGCATGGAGATATTCCTCCTGCCAAGAATTGTAATGTAATGTAATGTAAAAAATATTTCTAAAGCGCAGCTAACACCAGATGGTTTCTTGGCGCTCGAGCACATGGGGGAGAACAGTCCACAGAACAAAGGGTGTTAGCGATAAACATTACAGAACAAATGGGTTTTGAGAAGGGACCTGAAACGAGTATAGGAGGAAGCAGATTTTATACCTAGAGGGAGCGAGTTCCAAAGGGAAGGGGCAAGAAAGGAAAATCTCAAACCGCTGTGTTTCTTACGTTTAAAGGTTGGAACTTTAAGCAAGGCAAGATGGGAGGAACGAAGGTTATGGGAGGGAACATAGGGATGTATTAGTGAGGAGATAAAGGACGGACCCATTCCGGCAAGGGACTTAAAAATAGTGCAGCCTAGTTTAAATTTACAACGCTCGGACACAGGAAGCCAATGGAGGGACTTTAACAAAGGACGGACGTGTTGGTGCCTGGGTTGATGATAAATGAGACGCGCAGCCTGGTTCTGAACAAGCTGCAGCTTCTTCATTAGATACGCCGGGATGCCAACATAGAGAGAATTGGCGTAATCTAACCTTGAGATGACTAAGGCTAACAGGACTAAAGTAAGGGTCTCAATGGTCAGAAAGCGGGCAATCTTGTGGATTTTCCGCAACTGGAAGAAGCTGGAAGAAACTACGGCATTGATCTGGGGCTTCAGTGTGAGATCATTACTAAGGATCACCCCCAGACTTTTTGCTGAGTCAACTGGACTGGGGGTCCTCGCTGGCCAAAAGGTGGATTTCCATGGTTTGGCAGCGCCCCCGACAAGAACCAGCTCAGTCTTGTCGGGGTTAAGTTTGAGGTGGTTAGCCCCCATCCAGTCACTGATGTGGCATAGGGTTGACTGAAAGTTGACAATGGACTGGTCCGAGGAGTCAATATTGAAGACCAGCTGAATGTCATCCGCGTAGTTAAACGCGGTGACATGACTGCCTCGCAGAGAACGGATGAGGGGAACCATGTATAAATTAAAAAGAAGGGGGGACAAGGAGGAGCCCTGCGGGACACCGCAGGTCAGTTCGACCTTGTCCGCGGTGAACTGCGAAAGTCGGACCTCCTGTAGGCGATTGCTTAAAAAGGAGCGGATCCAGTCAAGAGCCGTACCCCGAACGCCAGCCTCCCCGACACGGTCGACCAGAACATCATGGTCGACCGTGTCGAAGGCGGCCGACAGATCCAGGAGCACCAAAACCTGACTGATGTTAGAGTCCGCTCCTCTACGCAGTTTTCCATGACCGACAATATAACAGACTATAACAGAATTCTCACAGTAATTAAATTGATGAGAGATGGAAAAACATACTTCCAATACTGCCGTGACACTTTGCAACAGATGTAGCTTCCGGTGCAGATTTCACGTAGTACATGCCTCAAGAAAGGCCTAGTGAATTATGACAAACCGTACTTAACATTCCGCCTGCTCAGCAGTCTCTCCTCAATATCAGATGCATTTCTCTAGGTAGCAGCACTACCCAATCTTCTCTCTTTGACTTTGCAGGCCAATGTCCAGGCCTATTAAGCTCGGAAACAGCACATACGTAGTGCTGTTAACATGCGACAGATCTAAGACACAACACTCTATATATCAGGCGGCCCAATGTTTCTGCTTCAATGCTGTCCAGCCTGCCACAGCAGGACAACTTTTAAGTTCATGTCACCTGAACTAGTCCCAGTGCAGACTTCTGTTCTCCTCTCACACCTCCCAACACTATCAACCATATTTACCGCTGGGAAGGAGCAATGCAACACAGAAAACTGACTACTTGCTGTGTGAAAAAGGCCGCTTTACAGAAACAGGTGCACATCAGTCAATTTCATGGCAATCTGCCTTACAAAATGAAAACCTTGCTATACATCCAGTGAACTAGTACTGGCCCCACCCCCACCTCTACGATCCCCTCCTCAACATACCCACCATGCAGCCAACTCATTTAACTGTATTGCATTTTGACATTTCCAACTTTCTATTCCCTCTACATCCTACGACATTATGTATGAAACTGTAAGTAACCAAAGGTCCTAAACTGAACTTTGAACTACCTGCCTCCTCTAACACATGGTTCCCCAACTGGCAAAGCCAACCAACTTTTGCCAACACCTGGCAAACTTTTCATGAACCGAAGTACTTTAGCACCTGTTCCAAGCAACAACGTACACAACTATGCCCATGCGCACCTGACTCAACAACGGAGCCCTTATCTAAAAAAAACATCAAATTGTACCACAGGAAACTCCAGCTAAAGGGATGGGCGAGCAGGAAACAGTGGCACAGATATGCTCTCTGTCACCAACCACCAGGTCACCTCAACCTAAAATGATAGCAGGGTGCCCACCATAACCCCTTAGATATAGTTTGGGCTATAATTCTGCCATGGTATGTTGCCCAAAACAGAATGGCAGTCACTGGACGGCACGACCATCCCAATATGCCCCAGCGGCAGTCTTACCGCTGACCACTCTCCCCCACAAACTCCCCTTATATCACACAGCGCTGTGCAGCAAGTCACTTTGCTGCGCTGCATGACAGGGAAAGGGAAGGAATGCACCATACTTAACATTGTACGGTGCTTTCTTGCTTTTTCCCAGCATTGGCATACAGTGTGCTTCCTAGCGCCAACGCAGGCACTCATGCACGAAAACCGAGGAGAAACAAGCCTATTTTTCCTCGTTAAGCCTCACATGGGAGGCGTAGAAGTTTTGATACATTTCCAGGTTTACAACATATGGTTAAACTGGGAATGCTGCAAAAAACATGTTTTTTTTGCATGGGAACACCCACGGACCACCCATGGAACTCCTCCCTGGGGCAGAGTAATGCGATGCAGTGATTTGCGCTTGGTTGCATTGTTCTGGATTTATTAAGCCACTCCGGGCCATGCAAGGTGGCCTTGAGTGGCTTTATAAATAGCATCTCATGGGTTGTGTTGTTTTTTAACCCCGTAACGCAGTGCAAAAGTGACACAATCCTTGATAAATATGGCACTTATTTTATCTCCCATCAGCCATCTTGTGGAGTGGCTGTTCTCACCAAGGCTCATTTCTATGCTGGAGCCTTCGCATTCACAGCTTCCCGGACCGTATCAGCAGGCACAGCGGTGCAATGAATATCTAAATTCATATGACAGATTGTTTTTGAGTGCCAAGTATTGAAGTATGATGCCGATCAGGGCCAGCTTTAGGGCAGTGCAAGTGGTGCGGGTGCACTGGGCGCTGACCTTTGTAGGGGGCGCTTACCTCAGAGGGGGCTCTGTGTTTCGCAATAACTTATGATTGGAGAGATGAGGGGCACTTTGACCAGTGGTAGTAAGAGAATCTGCAGGGGTAGACATTTGGTGTAGGGGCGCCAAAAAAGATTGTACACCAGGCGCCACCAGCGCAAAAGCCAGCCTTGACAATTGATGCTGGTTTGTCGACAAGGCTGAAAATCCTGGTGGTCTGGGGCTTTGCCCCTGTGTTCCAGCTATACATTAATGATAGTTTCCACCTCTTCCATTGAAGTGTAAATCTCCTTTAAAGTGCAGTTTTCAGCTGCATGGCGCTGGGATTTTTTTGGTGATAGACCATTTGTTTCAGTGTGATGTGGAAATCAATGGCAACTCGCTGATGAATGGCAATTTAGTGCAATAGGATTCGTTACGCCACAAAATACAAAAACACGGATGGTTCTGATTTTCATGTATGAAAATAATTGCAACACTACGAGAAATATTAAATATTGAGATTGAAAAAACATGTAGCATTGTCTTGACTATATACTGAGTCAAAGCAAAACTTATGAGCATTGGAAAATGGACAAGACATATTACTAAAATTAATAATCATGAGGATAAAACAGTAGAAGAAATATGAACTACATGGAAGTCAAAGATAGATCTCTGCACAAATATTGAAAGCTGGATGGAACAAAGCATCAAGGTATATTCACAAAGCGTTGAGAAGAGCCAACTTTAATCGAATGTAGCGGTATGCACAATGCCTTTTTGCCTCTATACCGCGGGAATTCAACATAAGCACAAAGCTGACTTATCAAACCAGTGTCCCAGATGTAAGAACACTGGTACATGGGACCACATTTTTAGGTCTTGCCTATGCAACTGGCATGTGCTGTATAGGAGAGACCTGTAGCCATCGCCACAGCTTTGGGGGCAAAAACGTGCATGTGTTGCATTGCAAGCAATGCAACACGTGCACATCTTGGCGATTTCCTTTCGAGAGCGTGCAGCACCATATGGTGGAGCCATATGGTCACGCTCCTGCAAGGGAATCTCGCAGGCCCTCCTCCCCACTGCTGCCACGCAAGGCTCAAACTTTTTTTATTGCAGATCTCGCTTTCACGGCCGCGCTCTCCGCAGCAGATCAGTACAGCAGTAGGTGTGAAGAAGAACATGCACACATAAGCACAAGGTGCCATCAAAACAGCCTCAATGACTGGCTGTGGTAGATCAGAGCATAGCTGTCAGGAGGGGCAGGATGGGCAGGAGCTGCTGAACAACCCGCAGAGTCATGTGACATGCATTCTCCCTCAGCATGAGTGAGAGAGCTACGCGGAGGTTGCAATAGTTATGCTCACATGCAGAGTGTACTAGGTGCTGCAGGAGCCGGCGACGGGATCGGACAGTCGAGCCCCTGGAGCTTTCCTCGCCATGTCTCACCGGCTGTGGGATCAGGTGAGGGTGCCGGCTGAAGCTGCGGGGGCACGCCGAGCCATGTTGGTCAAGTCAGGTAAGCAGGTGCCTTTGCGAAAGCCTCCTGTTATGATGTGTGTGTGCAGCCGGGCACTAGAAACCTGATCTGCCTCCCACAGTGCACATTCCATCTGTGACCCCTGGGCACTCCAGCGCATGAATATTTGCAAACGGCGGAAGGGGTTAAATTAAACCAGTGGCATGAACTGAACTCAGACAAGTGCGCAGGGAAAGGAACCCCTCATCGCTCGCTGGTTATTTCTCGAGTGAGGGGGGGATCTGTAACTGGCCCTTTTTTACCATCTTAGATTTTTGACAGCCTTCTTCCAGATTCCCAACAGGCTAACAGGAAAAATGAGTCGATCACAACTTTACGTCCTGACGCGCTGCCTAAGTACAGTACCCATATAAAGGACCCCCCCACCCCCTCCCTCCAGGTTCGGCAGGCAGCGCGGACACAAGGTCAATAAAAACATGTCACCGTAAGATGAATGTACAATCAAACCGTAGCTGTTTAACTATTTGCCTAGTGTGGCTTTGGAGGGGATTCGTTTTGACATTTGCAACTCTGCGATGTAACCTGGTTGCAAAGGTTTGTTTCCATGCACAGTCTGAGCAGGAAGCAACCGCGGCAGTGTGTGAATTAAGCGCGAGCGAGAGAGTGCCCGGCACGTGCATTATGAAGGGTATGTGCCGTAGGTAAACACCCCCATTCACACAGATGATCACACTTACTGTAACAGGTAATGTTATATTTGACCTGCACACCACAGCCTTTCCCTCCCCATTCTGCCCAAATTGTCTGAAGGTTCATTTTCAATTACACCCACAGTTCTAAAATAATGCACACACTACCCGCATGGAGATTCTATGTTCACAGTGGCATGAAATGTAAACCGGACAAATACCATGTGGTAGAATGCATTTTTTTTTAGAAGTTGATAACAGCGGGATTGGTCCACAGTGATTGTGTTTTTTGTTTTCTTGAATCTTTGTGTTTGTAGAAGCAAATTGTCTCATCTTTTAAAGGCGTTGCCTCCTTGCATGGTCAGGTTTTGTACAATGTAGAGAGAATTATCAGAAATAGAATTTTGTATGTGATGCAAGCAAATTTACAAAAGATTCTTGCTTCAATGTCACATCAGTGACAACAGTATTGGTCGATATGTGGGCAAACTTTCTCGTATTGGTAGCTGTCCTAGCTTTTTTTTTTTTATGTTTTTTGCATATTTATATAGTGCAAACTCTACCCAAAGGTATTGGAGCGCTTTACACGAGCACCGGTTACTTTCACATTCAGGCAGGGTATATTAAGCAATTTGCCCAGAATCACAGGCTGTGGACGCGAACCCCAGGTTCGAACCCTGACTTACAGGGCCAAAGTAGGCAGCTCTAGGCCTCAGACCACATCCTCTCCCAGCTTTCACAAGGAGGGTTGCTTTTAAGGGTTCTGGGTGTACATCTAGAGTCTCAGCTAGAAGGAAAATTCTGTAGTGAATCATGAACAGTACAAATCATTGGATATTTACTTTTAAGTTTGATTCTAAGGAGGAGCGTAAGTTGAAATTGTTTCCCTTTCCCATGTTATTCATGTGTAAGTAAATATTAGGTTTAACGAAATAAAGCAAGTGATTTTGAAGACTCGAAGGTTGTGAAGTTGAAATTTACACCAGTGATTTCATGACTGAATGGGGACAGTGCAATTCGGTGATGATATTTGAGACACTCGGGACAGTGCTGCTCAGCTTCTTTCTCATAAAGAATATTTTTACAAGGGTCACATGCATGACTATTGTATCAAATACGGCTGAGAATTCTGGAAGGATCATTAGGCATGCAAAACCTTGGTCCAGGATCCAAAGGGCATCGTCGACTATTTTTAATGTTGTGTGTGTCACAAAGTTGCACTCTGGCTGGGAACCTGATTATTTCTCATTAAGTGGGTATTTTGTACCCTCTGCCACAGCTATGCTACCTCTCTACCACAACCATATAATTACATAACACACATTAATAAATAACACATACAATACACATAATACAACTCAGTACAGAATAAAATCATATTACAAAACACTTACATTCCAAAATGCGAGACCTATTGGCTATGCCAATGCTTGTTTTATTTGTCAACCACTGGCACAATGTTTTCAAGAAATATTTATTTTATTTTTATTTAATATTTAGCCACAGACATAATGTGAGTTCTATTGGGAAGCTCTGCATGTGTGGGAAGTGTAGAGGGAACCAGAAAAAAGGTGTTTAATGTTATATTAATTGCGCACTCATTAAATTGGAAAGGCATAAAAGCACCTAAGTTCAAAAAGTGGATTAACAAGATAAACAAACAAAGGAACGCATGCATTTGTAAAAGAATGAATGTATCTCACGAATTTGACATTTGGGGACTGTATTGCTTGAATATTTGAAAAAAATGAAATCTGTACAAGGTCGACATGTTGAAACAATGAATAACATTTGTTTTCTGAATGCCCCCCCACCCCCAAAAAGTCTTTTGCAGTATGTTCAGTAATAGCTCCAGAAATTATGGGTTTCATCCATTCAGTCAATTGAAACACAGTCCTGTAGAGACACCATTGCTTATGCAGGGACTGCCTCAACTAAGTGTGCATCGCCATTTCCTATATTCAGCCTGTTCCTCACTATAGGGTCACTGACACAGGCGCACTTTATCCTCTACTCATTTCCAATGACTCTCGCACTCAGGTACTTTGAAGCAGTTTTAGTTTGAATTGTTCTTTTTTAAAACCCACCTGTCTTTGCCTCCTACAGTCCGTGGTGATTTACCAGACCGGCCCTCCGAATTCAGCAGACCCTGGAGTTAGTACCGTCCTTTGAAGAGTTTTTGAGAACCCACAAACTAATGACGTCAGCAGGAATTGACATCAGCGGTCCTGTATGACTGATTTAGCGCACGCCACGCTTGGCCTGAGTGGCCTCGACATGACCCAGCGTGGTGCTTCGCGCCCTGAAAATGCAGTGTTCGAAAAACACCACTCCGCAAACGTATACAAATAGAATAATAAATGTACAATCATATGCAATGAGCTATATGTATTTAGTTATCAAAAATCTATTCCTTTGTAATGCTGTATTCCTGGTTACTAATATTTGTTTACTTTAAAGAATGTTCAAATTGTCTGCAAGTGTTTAAAATGAGCATCTTTTTCAGGTGTCTGAAACCTTTTTAATCATGCAAGCTTTTTATTAAAAAAATAAAAGCCATCCTGAGCTACTGCATAATATGTGGACAAGAGTAGATAGATGTATATAAGGAGAAGGAAGAAGTAGCAGAAGCAAGAAAGAAAGGAGTTGAAGTAAAGAAAGGAAGGAGAGAAAGGAATAGTGTAATGAATGAAAGGAAAGAATGAACGTAGGAAGGTAGGAGAAACGAAGAGGAAGAAAGAAGGAAAGGATGAAGGAAAAAGAGCAGCAAGGAATGGATAAGAAACAAAGGAAAGGGACAGAAAAGAAAGACGGGAAGAAGTAATGAAGTAGTGAGAAAGATTGACCAAAGAAGGGAAGGAAAGGAAAGAAGGTGAGACAAAAACAAGTAAAGAAAGTAAGAGATAGTGAAAGAAAGCAAGATTGAGATGACTGAAAAAAAGAGACAAGGACAGGAAAGAAGTGATGGAACCGAAAGAAGGAATACTGAATAGAAAGAACATGAGAAAGCAAGAAATGAACAAAGAAGCGAAGATAAAGGGAAAGAGGGGAAAAAGAAGGATTGAAAGAAAAAGTGAAAGAAAGAAAGAAAAAATGTAGAAAAGGGAAGAAAGAGAAAAAAGAAAGAAAGAGAAAAAAGAAAGCAAGAGAAAGAATGGAAAAGAAAAAACACAAATGTGAAAGAAAGAAGAAAAATGTAAATCTAGTGATGCTCTCAATGAGTCTCTGAAGTCATTGAACTAATATGTTCTTTCAGGGTAGTTTCCGAGAGGTTTACACACCAACTCGAATGAGCCATTTATTTTCAGGCTAAAGCTGAAGCAGAACACCCTGGTTTATTTAAGAAAATGGGACAAATACTGCTCCTGAATCCTCTCCCAGCCTACCAGAACTGGGCTCACAGTGTTTTAAGTGCAGCATTAGCAGATAATTGCACATTTGAATACTTAGGAACTCCAGGCCACAAGCTACTGGTAGGTCGATCAACGTTTTGGAAAAGCATGTTTTATAAAGTCTGTAGGAGAGTAGGGTCTGCTTCCTATGGTTACTCCCACTTTTTGCTGTGATTCACTGGTTTTTCAACTTTAGTATGGCTGTGGTCCTGCTAATCAGGCCCACAGCCTAGCTGTTCTCTCTCTAAATTGATACCATGTACTTTAGGTACATACCAGATTGGGTACTGGGTCGCCCTTGTGAGTCCCCGTATAGTGTGCCATAGGTACCCAGGGCATAGGTGCACCCAAGGCCTACCAGGGGCTGCAGCATGTATTGTGCCACACCTGGTTGGACCTCCAGACTGACACCACAGGTCTGCATGTGCAATCTGGGTAAGGTGGTGTAATCACTCTTTACTTATATATAGTATACCTATATCTATATCTATCTATATATATATTCACTGAAAAAAAACATAGGTTTCACACACGTTATAGTTAAGAATTAGCATTTAAAAAACCTTGCAAATTCATAGAAAAAACCATAGGTTTCACACATATTATAGTTAGCAGGACATTGCACTCATACAAAACCTTTGAAATTCCCCCGTTATAGTTAGATGAGCTAACTATAACTCGCGCGACCGCAATGCACTGCTGATGACGTCACATATTACATCACTCATGACCTGGTCAGTGACATCAGTCATGACATCACTGATGACATCTCAAATGACATCACTGATGACATCACTGATGACATCATCCAGTGAATTTGTATCTTTCTGAAAAATAAATATTTTTATATATGCATATCTAAAGGTTGATGGAAGAATAAATGGGTAAATATGTGTCGATATGGATGTTTTTTTTGTAAAATTGATTGGTTAACTGACTTATTAAATGTATCTTAGTGAATACATATATTAGCGAGTAATATTTACATATTTGAATATCTGTGTCAGTGTCTCACTTTGTAAATAAGTAGCTGCATGGGTTGGTGAGTAGCTGCATGAGTATGTGTATGGGTTATTAGTTGTTTTTTTCACTATCAGTATGAGTGTCTGTATGCTTCGGTGGGGGATATTACTTAGCGCACAGATGCATGAATGAGTGTCTCACTGTTTTGATGTGTTTTGAAGAAAACGTGTGCAAGACTGTATGCATGGATGATTGTGTGTATGTGTGGTTTAGTGAGTGAATGATTGTCTCAATAGTGTATTCATGAGTAACTACATATGTTTTAAACTAGTATATGTGAGTATTGATGTACATAAGTGAGTATATGTGACAGTGAGAGTTTGGAACAGTACCTGTGTTAATTAGTATGTGTTTTTATAATTGATTGTTTAAGAGAGTATGTGTGTGTTTCTGTAGAAGTAAGTGTAGTGGTGTGTGTATAGCTGTATATGCAAACAAATGGATGTTTGATAGTTTATTTGCATGTGTGAATATGTATGTGAATAACTATATGGATGAGTATTAGTGTGTAACAAGATCTATAGGTGTATGAGCACATATAATGAGTGAGTACATGTATGAGTGACTGTATAGAACTGTTGGTGAATGAGTGGATGTGTATGTAGATATTAGAATTACCTAATAGGTTGTTGTAACTGGTATTAGCATCTCCATTTTTTTTTAAATTGTAGTTTCCATTTTCGAATGTGTGTATCAAAGGGTATATTAGGGTGAGAGGAGGTCTGCCACTCTTTCACAAGGATTATGTCATCAGTGATGTCATTTGAGATGTCATCATTGATGTCACTGACCATGTCATGAGTGATGTAATATGTGACGTCATCAGCAGTGCATTGCGGTCGCACGAGTTATAGTTAGCTCAACTAACTATAACGGGGGAATTTCAAAAGTTTTGTATGAGTGAAATGTCCAGCTAACTATAATATGTGTGAAACCTATGGTTTTTTTCAGTGAATTTGCAAGGTTTTTTAAACACTAATTTCTAACTATATCTGGTCTGAAAGATATGGTTTTTCAGTGAATTTCAAAAGTTTTTAACATGCTCATTATTGTATCAATTTTTTTAATTCATATATATTTATTTTTCACAAACTGCCTTTGTATATTATAATTGATTGACTGTATCCAGTAATATGCAGTGGCACAACGACTTTTTATGATTTGCTTAAAGTTGAACAGTATAGTCTACAACTTCAAACAACAAATAGCAGTCATAGTTGTTATTTACCTTTTTTTGTGATTTTTTTCAGCGTGCGCGCACCCGCAATTTGTTTTTTTAAATCAAATTTTTTTTGTGGCCTTCAGGGGTCCTTCAGGAACCCCCTGAGAAGGCCTAGGGTGTCAGGGAGTCTCTTCACTGCCTCCTTTACCACGTTCTCCACTATTTTTTTTTCTCACTTTTGCCTTGGGGTGCTTGCACCGTGCGCGCACCTCGCGATTTTTTTATTTAAAAAAATGTTCTTTTTGCCCATCGGAGTCTTTCAGGGACCCCCTGAGAAAGCCTAGTGGGTCAGGGAGTCTCTGCCCTGCCTTCTTTTTATCTTTGAAACTTTTTGGGAAATCGGGCAAAACGCCATTTTGAAGCGGCGTGCGCGCATGTTGCGTGCACGTAAAGTCATGTGACTTGCAAACACCACTTTTGATTGGTTCATGGCAGTTTCTGTTCTAGAATCTTTAAACACCCCTCCCACTTCCCTCACTATCTCTTTCACTTTGTTAGGAGAAGGACCTCTTCAGATATCCTGTTGATTTCAACTCTTAACATGGCACAAGAGTCTTCATCAGAGAGTGATATGGAAACCTTGGTTGTGGAGCCACCAAAAGATAAAAAGAAAATTTCTTTTATTTGGCAATTTTTCACCATTCCAGAGGGGCAAAAAAAGGTGAATGCCCCCAAAGTCACTGGTGTGCTCTGTGAGGCTGTGTTGTCGAGAGGAGACCCGAAAAAAATGCAGCTTCAGCATCTACACAATGATTAGGCACATCAAGAACGTGCATCCCATCAACTATGCTCGAGCTGCAACCAGAGCTAAGAAAACACCAACAGAATGCAAGTACTGAGTTCTACTCTAGACAGCAGCTTTTTCAGCTGGCTAATAACCAATGAATTATTAACCATGTGGTTGGATTTAATCCATCATTGTTTATTTCTTTTTCCTCAAGAGTTCCAAAACACACACAATACAAAATCTATTTATAAATATGTGAAACACCTAAAAGTTTTTAAGGACAGACGCAAACAAAACAATAGACAAAAAATGTGAAGCTTTAACACATTCTCTTGCATCAAGAGAGAAAACCAAATTACACAAGCACCCTCTTAAAGTCCATTAATCTATGAACATAAGTGTAGTTGTTTCCAAGGTTATTGCACCAACATCATTCAATGGTTCAATGACAATTTAAAGTATGGATCCAAAACCAAATCTTGTGCTTCAACTTCTTTATTGTTCAAATAAGTTAAAAGTTTCCCAGCTTTACACTGCCGACACGTGTTTCGCCCTCTCCAGGGCTTTTTCAAGGCTATCTTGTTCTGGTCTTATGCTGCTCTGGCAATGGAGAGGTCTATAGTTCGAAAAGATGTGGAGTGCCGTGCAGTGGAGACTCGGCGCCAGACTACTACGAAAACAAGACTTATCAAGGTCTTCAAGAATCTTTCAATCAACAAGATAGGATTTACCTCCACGCAGCGAGTCGCACCCCCATAACAAGACAAATCTGCATTCAAATCACCATTGTTCTTTCAATGCTCCACAAGGGACTAAACAAGAGTAAAGTTATCTAGAGGGAACCCACTTTCTGAATAGCTCGCTGTGACCAAGACTTCCAATAGGTTTCGCATGAACGCTTCATATCCACATCTTTTCGAACTATAGACCTCTCCATTGCCAGAGCAGCATAAGACCAGAACAAGATAGCCTTGAAAAAGCCCTGGAGAGGGCGAAACACGTGTCGGCAGTGTAAAGCTGGGAAACTTTTAACTTATTTGAACAATAAAGAAGTTGAAGCACAAGATTTGGTTTTGGATCCATACTTTAAATTGTCATTGAACCATTGAATGATGTTGGTGCAATAACCTTGGAAACAACTACACTTATGTTCATAGATTAATGGACTTTAAGAGGGTGCTTGTGTAATTTGGTTTTCTCTCTTGATTCGTGGTATTTGCATTCAGTTGCATTGCTCAAGCACCCCTGGTGGTGGGTGCTTTATCAAGTTCTCAGTGCACCTCTACTTTTGATACCTCATGCATTACATACCCGGGGAGAATAACTAAAACAGTAGGTGCGGACGTTTTCTCTGATGAGAAACACTACCGCCATTTTCTTTGTATAAACATTCTCTTGCATAACCAGACTCAAAAAATTCTTCATGTCAAACAATCAAGCCTTCAAATTTACCAACACAACAAACGTGAAACAAAGAACACAAAAAGACACCAAAGTTGGGCCTATGTAGTGGCAAGAGTCAGTACATATGGAAGAGATTCCTCCCTAGTTGAATATATACATTTCTATTCAAAAACATAACAATATGCAAACATTTTTAGACATAGGATCCCAAGAAAAAAGGTCGATGCATTTCGAACCGGACCCTTTGTCCGATTCTTATCAGGACCAAACAGAAAACCTGAAAGAAGAAAGACAAGCGTCCTTACAATCAAGATGATTCAGTGTATAAAGAAGGCAAAAAAAGAACGGTCACCGGCATAAGACGCTCCCTACCTGAGTAGTTCAAAATGAAGTTTCAAGTGAATTAAAAGGAAGCGTGAACGTCTGTGAAAGAGGATAGACCCTGGTTAGTTGTTTAGAAAGTCAGTGCCTATTATCAACACAGGGTGGGGTGGGGGCAATTAAGTACCTGTGAGTCGGCTGCTCGCAGGGGTGTGTTGGGCGGTGCGCTGGAAAAATAGGAAACCTTCAGCTGCTTTTGAAGGAACAAGTTGGTTGGGGCTGTGGAAAAATGGGAAACAAGTCAATCAGGATGGCATGGGGGACTAGTCATGGCCAAAGCGGGAGGGGCGGATGCGGGCATTACCTTTTAGAGTGGAAGCGCCCAACCCAGCTGGTCTTTGAGGCTTTTCAAATTGCGTATAACGTAGGTTCAGTTGCGCTGTTACTGGCCGTCTCCTGAAAAACAGGGGAGTTTATCGGCATTATTGATAACGGTTTTACCAAACTCTAGTTTAAAACGGCTAGGTATCGTGACGGGGGAACAATCCCAGTCCTTCCCGACATAACTTATCCGCGGCGCAGGTTCCTCAAATTCCTGCCATATCGAAATTGTTCATTGCGGTGCACGTCGCCTGGATCTCTGTGTGTGCCTACATAGATCAGTAGAAGACAGGATGTCAGTGGGCGTTTCGTGCAGGTCACATGACCCTCGTAAGGATCATGGTTGTTTTAGTTTTGGATAATGAAGTTGCAGGTCGCCAAATATTACAGAATGTATAATGGACTTTCTTTTTGCCACTTGGAATAAAAGAAGTAATGTGAAGGCTAGGTTTAGAAAACCCGCGGCATTTCGGAAAATTCATTCAGTCCATTTGTGACTGTGTCGAACCTCAAGATAAGTTGTGCTTCCCGTTGGCTAAGTCTTGCTTCCGTGTCGCCCCCTCTTGAATCAATTTCAACTTTGGACAGCACAGTCCATTTTATATCATTTTCGGTGTGTCTTTCAGATGTCCAATGGTTCACCAATGGGGCATTAGCCACTGCTCCTCTCACCCTTGATTTGTGTTGAGTAATCCGCTGTCGGATTTCCTGGGATGTTTTTCCTACATATAGTTTCTGACAAGGACACAAGATGCCATAAATGACATTTCTTGTTTTACAATTTGAGAAAACCGAGTGTTTCCAAAAAATTCCATTATATGAGAACAAATCTCCCTCCATTGTGTTGTCACAGCACACGCAGGTGCCACATTTGTTATGTCCCTGAATGGGCTGTAGACCCAGCATTCTCCGTAATGTGGACGTTTCTTTTTTAGGTAATGCTGCCCGTACCACAAAATTTGCGATGCAATGCTCTTTTTTGAATGCAAAAAGAGGTGGCTATTTCAAGCTGGCTTCCAAATTCTTTACCAAGTGCCAATTTTGATTGGCAATTTTTTTGAGTTGGTTGGCATTTGGACAGAACGTGGTAACACAGACAATTCTCTGTAGTGGTGGTTTAGTTTTTTTCTCAAGGAGGGCTTCATGGGGTGTCCACCATGCCCTGCGCATTGCATGTTTTAGCAGTTTCCTTGGATATCCTCTGTCCATTAGGCGTTCAAGTAAATTTTGTGCATGGTCAAAATATTCATCCTTAAATGTACAATTACGCCTAATCCGTAAAAATTGGCTGAAAGGAAGATTTTGGCGAAGGTTACGAGGGTGATTGCTTGTGTAATGCAAGCTCG
The DNA here is from genome assembly GCF_964263255.1 of Lissotriton vulgaris. Taxonomy (NCBI): domain Eukaryota; kingdom Metazoa; phylum Chordata; class Amphibia; order Caudata; family Salamandridae; genus Lissotriton; species Lissotriton vulgaris. Next base: position 1,295,389,516 of record NC_141695.1, on the reverse strand, counting down.
ATTGCGATCTGTCTTTTTTCTGTAGAGTGTGGTGGCCAATGTCCTTTCTGATGAGTAAACTTTTACATCCAAGAAGGTAATTTGATGTGGGTCATAGTTGATTGTAAATTGAATGTCTTTTTTACGTCTATTGAGCCAGATCAAGAACTCCTTGAGTTGAACCTCACCCCCACTCCAAATGAAGAAGGCATCATCAATATACCGCATGTAATGACTGATGCATGTGGCAAAAGGGTTATCGTTGAGGATGAATTTGGCCTCAAATAGTCCCATAAATAGGACTGCCAATCCCGGCGCGAAGGGGCAGCCCATGGCTAACCCTTTAATTTGATATAAGAAATCTGACCCAAACAGGAAGTAATTCTTTTGCAAGGCCAGTTTGGCAAGAGAAATGATAAAGTTAGTTGGGACCCTGACTTGTTGTTCTCTAGTGTCTAAAAAATAGGATTAAGTCTCAAGGGCATCCTCCTGCGGGATTTGAGTATATAGAGCAACTACGTCCATTGTGACTAATAGTTGTCCAGATAAATCCTACTCAATATTGGCCAATCTATTGATGAACACAGTTGTGTCCTGTAGATGTGCTGGAACTGCTGAGATAAGAGGCTTCAGGAAGAAATCTATATATTTAGACACTGGTTCCCATAGAGACTCACAGCCCGAAATGATGGGTCTGCCGGGCGGGTTTGTTTCACTTTTGTGGAGCTTAGGTAGAACATAGAATATTGGTATTCGAGGTCTCTTGTTTTGAAGAAAAGCAGATTCTTTAGGACCTAGAATGCCCTGTTCAATCCCCATTTGTATGATGTTTGATAATTGTCCTTGGAGTTCCACTGTGGGGTCTCTAGCGATCTTTCTATAACATTCAGTGTCTCCTAGTTGTCTCATAACCTCTGTTTGGTATTTTTCTGTCTGCCATACTACTACTGCACCTTCCTTATCGGCTTGTTTAATTATCAAAGATGGATCGTTTTTTAGGGAGAAAATGGCGTCTTTTTGATCTTTAGGTAAATTGAATTTGATGTATTGTTTTTTGGACTCCATTTGGGTGATGGCCGATAGCAGTGTTTTTTCAAAAGTTATGACTTCCTTAGGAACTTTATTTCCTGGGGGGCAGAAATTCGATTTTTTCCGGAGGCCTGTTACTTTTCCATTCAATTCCATTTCCTGGTCTTTGAAAAAAGTTTTTAATCTAATTTTTCTACAGAATTCCAGGACTTCCAATTTCATTTTAACAAAATCTGTTTTTCTTGATGGAACAAATGAAAGTCCTTTTTCTAGCACAAGTGTCTCTGTGTTGGTGAGGATCCTATCAGATAGGTTGAAAACTGAAGACGTTCCTAATTTTTGTAGAATTGGCGTCTCGTTGTCATTTCCCATGGCTGTGAGTTGTATCGGGGTCTGCCCCTGGTTCTCCGTTGGCCTCTGCCTAAAAAAGGTTGCAGATTATTCCTTTGTTGGTGTTGATTGTATGCCACTAGTGTCTGGTTCACTTATACCTGTTTCAGAGCCTGATGAAGATGAGGTCTCCAAAAAAGTCAAGAATTTGTTTCTAGATCTCCCTTGTGAATTTTGCAGGTATCGCCTAGAGTCTGACCAGGTATAGAAATCCTTGTTTAAATACGGGTAGGTGCTTTCAAGGGAGTTGTTTTTATCTGTTTCAAATTTGTTGTTTTTTTGCGCCACTGTATAGTCCTTAAACTCAAGGATTTCTTTTTCAACCTTTTCTTGTCAGAAACTATATGTAGGAAAAACATCCCAGGAAATCCGACAGCGGATTACTCAACACAAATCAAGGGTGAGGAGAGCAGTGGCTAATGCCCCATTGGTGAACCATTGGACATCTGAAAGACACACCGAAAATGATATAAAATGGACTGTGCTGTCCAAAGTTGAAATTGACTCAAGAGGGGGCGACACGGAAGCAAGACTTAGCCAACGGGAAGCACAACTTATCTTGAGGTTCGACACAGTCACAAATGGACTGAATGAATTTTCCGAAATGCCGCGGGCTTTGTAAACCTAGCCTTCACATTACTTCTTTTATTCCAACTGGCAAAAAGAAAGTCCATTATACATTCTGTAATATTTGGCGACCTGCAACTTCATTATCCTAAACTACAAAAACTATGATCCTTACGAGGGTCATGTGACCTGCACGAAACGCCCACTGACATCCTGTCTTCTACTGATCTATGGAGGCACACACGGAGATCCAGGCGACGTGCACCGCAATGAACAATTTAGATTTGGCACGAATTTGAGGAACCTGCGCCGCGGATAAGGTATGTCGGGAAGGACTGGGATTGTTCCCCCGTCACGATACCTAGCCGTTTTAAGCTAGAGTTTGGTAAAACCGTTATCAATAATGCCGATAAACTCCCCTGTTTTTCTGGAGACGGCCAGTAACAGCGCAACTGAACCTACGTTATATGCGATTTGAAAAGCCTCAAAGACACGCTGGGTTGGGCGCTTCCACTCTAAAAGGTAATACCCGCATCCCGCCCCTCCCGCTTTGGCCATGACTAGTCCCCCATACCATCCTGATTAAATTGTTTCCTGTTTTTCCACAGCCCCAACCAACTTGTTCCTTCAAAAGCAGCTGAAGGTTTCCTATTTTTCCAGCGCACCGCCCAACACACCCCTGCGAGCAGCCGACTCACAGGTACTTAATTGCCCCCACCCCACCCTGTGTTGACAATAGGCACTGACTTTCTAAACAACTAACCGGGATCTATCCTCTTTCACAGACGTTCACGCTTCCGTTTAAGTCACTTGAAGCTTCATTTTGAACTACTCAGGTAGGGAGCGTCTTATGCCGGTGACCGCTCTTTTTTGCCTTCTTTGTACACTGAATCATCTTGATTGTAAGGACGCTTGGCTTTCTTCTTTCAGATTTTATGTTTGGTCCTGATGAGAATCGGACATAGGGTCCGGTTCGAAACGCGCCAACCTTTTTTCTTGGGATCCTATGTCTAAAAATGTTTGCATATTGTTATGTTTTTGAATAGAAATGTATATATTCAACTAGGGAGGAATCTCATCTATATGTACTGACTCATGCCACGACATAGGCCCAACTTTGATGTCTTTTTGTGTTCTTTGTTTCACGTTTGTTGTGTTGGTAAATTTGAAGACTTGATTGTTTGACATGAAGAATTTTTTGAGTCTGGTTATGCAAGAGAATGTGTGAATGCTTCACATTTTTTATCTATTGTTTTGTGCCCGTCTGTCCTTAGAAACTTTTAGGTGTTTCACATATTTATAAATAGATTTTGTATTGTGTGTGTTTTGGAACTCTTGAGGAAAAATAAATAAACAATAATGGATTAAATTCAACCACATGGTTAATAATTCATTGGTTATTAGGCAGCTGAAAAAGCTGCTGTCTAGAGTAGAACTCAGTACTTGCATTCTGTTGGAGTTTTCTTAGTATATAGACTCTGCTTTACTAAAGGTGAGTCAAAGCCCTTGTTTTGTTTTTTGAGCAACCAGAGCTAAAGCATTGGAGCTTCCACCTGCTGTGCCGAGCACATCTTCGGAAGTTCAATCTCCTACTACAAGACAACTGGACATACATCCTAATTTAGAAAAATTCCACATTTCGTGCAATGATTGCAATGAGATCATTTGTTATGGAGAACAAAGTGTGAACCAAATTGACATTAGGATTGCAGGGCATAAATGCAGCTAAACTTATTTTTTTTTTCATTTTTGTTCGTTATACCATTTTTTGTTACTGGGTTACTTTTTTTGTGTCAAGAAAAAATCCCCAAAAAATATAAAAATGTTTAAAAACTAAAAAAAAGACAAAAAAACTGTTCTTTTCAGAACTAACCTCACTTCTCAAAGAAGAGCTATATCTTTTATATACTGTGTCATACTTTTTTTGAATGAAAGTGTAGAGTATAAATGAATGACTGAAATGACTGAGTGCAAAGGAGGAAAGGACTAATAGAATGAGTGAGGGAAGGGTAGTATGGTGAGTGAGAAAAGGGGAGTGAAAGAGTGACTAAAACAAGGAGACTAAGGGTAGGGGAGTGAGATAAGTGGAAAGAAAGAGTAAGGGAAGGTCAGTAAGAAAAACAAAAGTGAGAGACGAGGAGTGAGAAAAGGGGAGCATGGAACAGAGACAGAGAAGGTAAGTAAGGGATGGAAAGGGAGAAGTGGAGCAGAGTGAAGGGAGTAAAAGTAGGAGAAGTGGAGTGACGGAGAGAAAAGGGGTATGCGGGTGAGGAAAGGGGGGTAATGGAAAGTGAGAGATGGGGAGTGAAGGAGAGAGAAGTGGAGTGAGGGGATGGAGGAACTTAAAAAAGGGGAGTGAGAGAATGTGAGTAAATAATGGAGTGACAGAAGGAGAGCGAGGGGGTGTGAGGAAAAGGGAACGGGAAAGTGAAAGGGTGAAAAATACAGACAGGAGGAAGGGGAGTGGGGAAGGGTAGTGACGGTGAGTGAAGGACAGTGACACTTAGGGAAGTTGTGTGAGGGAAGGGGAAAGAGAGAGAAGGAAGGAGATTAAGAGAGAGGAAAGGGGACTGAGGGATAATGTAGGAGTGAAGGAAAAAGAAAGAGAGACAGGAAGAGTGAAGGAGTGAAAGAGTGAGAGAGAGAGAGAGAGAGAGAAGGAAAGTGAGTGACGGAGATGGAGTAAGGCGGTTAGACTAAGTGAGATAGAGGGAGAGAGGGAGAGACAAATAGAGTGAAGGAGAGTCGGAGAGTAAAGAAACTTTATCATCTGACACAGATGTGGAGTTTATTGAAGAGCAGCCACGTAGTAAGAACACCAAGGTGTCCTTTATCTGGAAGTTTACCTATATCTATATCTATCTATATATATATTCACTGAAAAAAAACATAGGTTTCACACACGTTATAGTTAAGAATTAGCATTTAAAAAACCTTGCAAATTCATAGAAAAAACCATAGGTTTCACACATATTATAGTTAGCAGGACATTGCACTCATACAAAACCTTTGAAATTCCCCCGTTATAGTTAGATGAGCTAACTATAACTCGCGCGACCGCAATGCACTGCTGATGACGTCACATATTACATCACTCATGACCTGGTCAGTGACATCAGTCATGACATCACTGATGACATCTCAAATGACATCACTGATGACATCACTGATGACATCATCCAGTGAATTTGTATCTTTCTGAAAAATAAATATTTTTATATATGCATATCTAAAGGTTGATGGAAGAATAAATGGGTAAATATGTGTCGATATGGATGTTTTTTTTGTAAAATTGATTGGTTAACTGACTTATTAAATGTATCTTAGTGAATACATATATTAGCGAGTAATATTTACATATTTGAATATCTGTGTCAGTGTCTCACTTTGTAAATAAGTAGCTGCATGGGTTGGTGAGTAGCTGCATGAGTATGTGTATGGGTTATTAGTTGTTTTTTTCACTATCAGTATGAGTGTCTGTATGCTTCGGTGGGGGATATTACTTAGCGCACAGATGCATGAATGAGTGTCTCACTGTTTTGATGTGTTTTGAAGAAAACGTGTGCAAGACTGTATGCATGGATGATTGTGTGTATGTGTGGTTTAGTGAGTGAATGATTGTCTCAATAGTGTATTCATGAGTAACTACATATGTTTTAAACTAGTATATGTGAGTATTGATGTACATAAGTGAGTATATGTGACAGTGAGAGTTTGGAACAGTACCTGTGTTAATTAGTATGTGTTTTTATAATTGATTGTTTAAGAGAGTAAGTATGTGTGTGTTTCTGTAGAAGTAAGTGTAGTGGTGTGTGTATAGCTGTATATGCAAACAAATGGATGTTTGATAGTTTATTTGCATGTGTGAATATGTATGTGAATAACTATATGGATGAGTATTAGTGTGTAACAAGATCTATAGGTGTATGAGCACATATAATGAGTGAGTACATGTATGAGTGACTGTATAGAACTGTTGGTGAATGAGTGGATGTGTATGTAGATATTAGAATTACCTAATAGGTTGTTGTAACTGGTATTAGCATCTCCATTTTTTTTTAAATTGTAGTTTCCATTTTCGAATGTGTGTATCAAAGGGTATATTAGGGTGAGAGGAGGTCTGCCACTCTTTCACAAGGATTATGTCATCAGTGATGTCATTTGAGATGTCATCATTGATGTCACTGACCATGTCATGAGTGATGTAATATGTGACGTCATCAGCAGTGCATTGCGGTCGCACGAGTTATAGTTAGCTCAACTAACTATAACGGGGGAATTTCAAAAGTTTTGTATGAGTGAAATGTCCAGCTAACTATAATATGTGTGAAACCTATGGTTTTTTCCAGTGAATTTGCAAGGTTTTTTAAACACTAATTTCTAACTATATCTGGTCTGAAAGATATGGTTTTTCAGTGAATTTCAAAAGTTTTTAACATGCTCATTATTGTATCAATTTTTTTAATTCATATATATTTATTTTTCACAAACTGCCTTTGTATATTATAATTGATTGACTGTATCCAGTAATATGCAGTGGCACAACGACTTTTTATGATTTGCTTAAAGTTGAACAGTATAGTCTACAACTTCAAACAACAAATAGCAGTCATAGTTGTTATTTACCTTTTTTTGTGATTTTTTTCAGCGTGCGCGCACCCGCAATTTGTTTTTTTAAATCAAATTTTTTTTGTGGCCTTCAGGGGTCCTTCAGGAACCCCCTGAGAAGGCCTAGGGTGTCAGGGAGTCTCTTCACTGCCTCCTTTACCACGTTCTCCACTATTTTTTTTTCTCACTTTTGCCTTGGGGTGCTTGCACCGTGCGCGCACCTCGCGATTTTTTTATTTAAAAAAATGTTCTTTTTGCCCATCGGAGTCTTTCAGGGACCCCCTGAGAAAGCCTAGTGGGTCAGGGAGTCTCTGCCCTGCCTTCTTTTTATCTTTGAAACTTTTTGGGAAATCGGGCAAAACGCCATTTTGAAGCGGCGTGCGCGCATGTTGCGTGCACGTAAAGTCATGTGACTTGCAAACACCACTTTTGATTGGTTCATGGCAGTTTCTGTTCTAGAATCTTTAAACACCCCTCCCACTTCCCTCACTATCTCTTTCACTTTGTTAGGAGAAGGACCTCTTCAGATATCCTGTTGATTTCAACTCTTAACATGGCACAAGAGTCTTCATCAGAGAGTGATATGGAAACCTTGGTTGTGGAGCCACCAAAAGATAAAAAGAAAATTTCTTTTATTTGGCAATTTTTCACCATTCCAGAGGGGCAAAAAAAGGTGAATGCCCCCAAAGTCACTGGTGTGCTCTGTGAGGCTGTGTTGTCGAGAGGAGACCCGAAAAAAATGCAGCTTCAGCATCTACACAATGATTAGGCACATCAAGAACGTGCATCCCATCAACTATGCTCGAGCTGCAACCAGAGCTAAGAAAACACCAACAGAATGCAAGTACTGAGTTCTACTCTAGACAGCAGCTTTTTCAGCTGGCTAATAACCAATGAATTATTAACCATGTGGTTGGATTTAATCCATCATTGTTTATTTCTTTTTCCTCAAGAGTTCCAAAACACACACAATACAAAATCTATTTATAAATATGTGAAACACCTAAAAGTTTTTAAGGACAGACGCAAACAAAACAATAGACAAAAAATGTGAAGCTTTAACACATTCTCTTGCATAACCAGACTCAAAAAATTCTTCATGTCAAACAATCAAGCCTTCAAATTTACCAACACAACAAACGTGAAACAAAGAACACAAAAAGACACCAAAGTTGGGCCTATGTAGTGGCAAGAGTCAGTACATATGGAAGAGATTCCTCCCTAGTTGAATATATACATTTCTATTCAAAAACATAACAATATGCAAACATTTTTAGACATAGGATCCCAAGAAAAAAGGTCGATGCATTTCGAACCGGACCCTTTGTCCGATTCTTATCAGGACCAAACAGAAAACCTGAAAGAAGAAAGACAAGCGTCCTTACAATCAAGATGATTTAGTGTATAAAGAAGGCAAAAAAAGAACGGTCACCGGCATAAGACGCTCCCTACCTGAGTAGTTCAAAATGAAGTTTCAAGTGAATTAAAAGGAAGCGTGAACGTCTGTGAAAGAGGATAGACCCTGGTTAGTTGTTTAGAAAGTCAGTGCCTATTATCAACACAGGGTGGGGTGGGGGCAATTAAGTACCTGTGAGTCGGCTGCTCGCAGGGGTGTGTTGGGCGGTGCGCTGGAAAAATAGGAAACCTTCAGCTGCTTTTGAAGGAACAAGTTGGTTGGGGCTGTGGAAAAATGGGAAACAAGTCAATCAGGATGGCATGGGGGACTAGTCATGGCCAAAGCGGGAGGGGCGGATGCGGGCATTACCTTTTAGAGTGGAAGCGCCCAACCCAGCTGGTCTTTGAGGCTTTTCAAATTGCGTATAACGTAGGTTCAGTTGCGCTGTTACTGGCCGTCTCCTGAAAAACAGGGGAGTTTATCGGCATTATTGATAACGGTTTTACCAAACTCTAGTTTAAAACGGCTAGGTATCGTGACGGGGGAACAATCCCAGTCCTTCCCGACATAACTTATCCGCGGCGCAGGTTCCTCAAATTCCTGCCATATCGAAATTGTTCATTGCGGTGCACGTCGCCTGGATCTCTGTGTGTGCCTACATAGATCAGTAGAAGACAGGATGTCAGTGGGCGTTTCGTGCAGGTCACATGACCCTCGTAAGGATCATGGTTGTTTTAGTTTTGGATAATGAAGTTGCAGGTCGCCAAATATTACAGAATGTATAATGGACTTTCTTTTTGCCACTTGGAATAAAAGAAGTAATGTGAAGGCTAGGTTTAGAAAACCCGCGGCATTTCGGAAAATTCATTCAGTCCATTTGTGACTGTGTCGAACCTCAAGATAAGTTGTGCTTCCCGTTGGCTAAGTCTTGCTTCCGTGTCGCCCCCTCTTGAATCAATTTCAACTTTGGACAGCACAGTCCATTTTATATCATTTTCGGTGTGTCTTTCAGATGTCCAATGGTTCACCAATGGGGCATTAGCCACTGCTCCTCTCACCCTTGATTTGTGTTGAGTAATCCGCTGTCGGATTTCCTGGGATGTTTTTCCTACATATAGTTTCTGACAAGGACACAAGATGCCATAAATGACATTTCTTGTTTTACAATTTGAGAAAACCGAGTGTTTCCAAAAAATTCCATTATATGAGAACAAATCTCCCTCCATTGTGTTGTCACAGCACACGCAGGTGCCACATTTGTTATGTCCCTGAATGGGCTGTAGACCCAGCATTCTCCGTAATGTGGACGTTTCTTTTTTAGGTAATGCTGCCCGTACCACAAAATTTGCGATGCAATGCTCTTTTTTGAATGCAAAAAGAGGTGGCTATTTCAAGCTGGCTTCCAAATTCTTTACCAAGTGCCAATTTTGATTGGCAATTTTTTTGAGTTGGTTGGCATTTGGACAGAACGTGGTAACACAGACAATTCTCTGTAGTGGTGGTTTAGTTTTTTTCTCAAGGAGGGCTTCATGGGGTGTCCACCATGCCCTGCGCATTGCATGTTTTAGCAGTTTCCTTGGATATCCTCTGTCCATTAGGCGTTCAAGTAAATTTTGTGCATGGTCAAAATATTCATCCTTAAATGTACAATTACGCCTAATCCGTAAAAATTGGCTGAAAGGAAGATTTTGGCGAAGGTTACGAGGGTGATTGCTTGTGTAATGCAAGCTCGATTGCGATCTGTCTTTTTTCTGTAGAGTGTGGTGGCCAATGTCCTTTCTGATGAGTAAACTTTTACATCCAAGAAGGTAATTTGATGTGGGTCATAGTTGATTGTAAATTGAATGTCTTTTTTACGTCTATTGAGCCAGATCAAGAACTCCTTGAGTTGAACCTCACCCCCACTCCAAATGAAGAAGGCATCATCAATATACCGCATGTAATGACTGATGCATGTGGCAAAAGGGTTATCGTTGAGGATGAATTTGGCCTCAAATAGTCCCATAAATAGGACTGCCAATCCCGGCGCGAAGGGGCAGCCCATGGCTAACCCTTTAATTTGATATAAGAAATCTGACCCAAACAGGAAGTAATTCTTTTGCAAGGCCAGTTTGGCAAGAGAAATGATAAAGTTAGTTGGGACCCTGACTTGTTGTTCTCTAGTGTCTAAAAAATAGGATTAAGTCTCAAGGGCATCCTCCTGCGGGATTTGAGTATATAGAGCAACTACGTCCATTGTGACTAATAGTTGTCCAGATAAATCCTACTCAATATTGGCCAATCTATTGATGAACACAGTTGTGTCCTGTAGATGTGCTGGAACTGCTGAGATAAGAGGCTTCAGGAAGAAATCTATATATTTAGACACTGGTTCCCATAGAGACTCACAGCCCGAAATGATGGGTCTGCCGGGCGGGTTTGTTTCACTTTTGTGGAGCTTAGGTAGAACATAGAATATTGGTATTCGAGGTCTCTTGTTTTGAAGAAAAGCAGATTCTTTAGGACCTAGAATGCCCTGTTCAATCCCCATTTGTATGATGTTTGATAATTGTCCTTGGAGTTCCACTGTGGGGTCTCTAGCGATCTTTCTATAACATTCAGTGTCTCCTAGTTGTCTCATAACCTCTGTTTGGTATTTTTCTGTCTGCCATACTACTACTGCACCTTCCTTATCGGCTTGTTTAATTATCAAAGATGGATCGTTTTTTAGGGAGAAAATGGCGTCTTTTTGATCTTTAGGTAAATTGAATTTGATGTATTGTTTTTTGGACTCCATTTGGGTGATGGCCGATAGCAGTGTTTTTTCAAAAGTTATGACTTCCTTAGGAACTTTATTTCCTGGGGGGCAGAAATTCGATTTTTTCCGGAGGCCTGTTACTTTTCCATTCAATTCCATTTCCTGGTCTTTGAAAAAAGTTTTTAATCTAATTTTTCTACAGAATTCCAGGACTTCCAATTTCATTTTAACAAAATCTGTTTTTCTTGATGGAACAAATGAAAGTCCTTTTTCTAGCACAAGTGTCTCTGTGTTGGTGAGGATCCTATCAGATAGGTTGAAAACTGAAGACGTTCCTAATTTTTGTAGAATTGGCGTCTCGTTGTCATTTCCCATGGCTGTGAGTTGTATCGGGGTCTGCCCCTGGTTCTCCGTTGGCCTCTGCCTAAAAAAGGTTGCAGATTATTCCTTTGTTGGTGTTGATTGTATGCCACTAGTGTCTGGTTCACTTATACCTGTTTCAGAGCCTGATGAAGATGAGGTCTCCAAAAAAGTCAAGAATTTGTTTCTAGATCTCCCTTGTGAATTTTGCAGGTATCGCCTAGAGTCTGACCAGGTATAGAAATCCTTGTTTAAATACGGGTAGGTGCTTTCAAGGGAGTTGTTTTTATCTGTTTCAAATTTGTTGTTTTTTTGCGCCACTGTATAGTCCTTAAACTCAAGGATTTCTTTTTCAACCTTTTCTTGTCAGAAACTATATGTAGGAAAAACATCCCAGGAAATCCGACAGCGGATTACTCAACACAAATCAAGGGTGAGGAGAGCAGTGGCTAATGCCCCATTGGTGAACCATTGGACATCTGAAAGACACACCGAAAATGATATAAAATGGACTGTGCTGTCCAAAGTTGAAATTGACTCAAGAGGGGGCGACACGGAAGCAAGACTTAGCCAACGGGAAGCACAACTTATCTTGAGGTTCGACACAGTCACAAATGGACTGAATGAATTTTCCGAAATGCCGCGGGCTTTGTAAACCTAGCCTTCACATTACTTCTTTTATTCCAACTGGCAAAAAGAAAGTCCATTATACATTCTGTAATATTTGGCGACCTGCAACTTCATTATCCTAAACTACAAAAACTATGATCCTTACGAGGGTCATGTGACCTGCACGAAACGCCCACTGACATCCTGTCTTCTACTGATCTATGGAGGCACACACGGAGATCCAGGCGACGTGCACCGCAATGAACAATTTAGATTTGGCACGAATTTGAGGAACCTGCGCCGCGGATAAGGTATGTCGGGAAGGACTGGGATTGTTCCCCCGTCACGATACCTAGCCGTTTTAAGCTAGAGTTTGGTAAAACCGTTATCAATAATGCCGATAAACTCCCCTGTTTTTCTGGAGACGGCCAGTAACAGCGCAACTGAACCTACGTTATATGCGATTTGAAAAGCCTCAAAGACACGCTGGGTTGGGCGCTTCCACTCTAAAAGGTAATACCCGCATCCCGCCCCTCCCGCTTTGGCCATGACTAGTCCCCCATACCATCCTGATTAAATTGTTTCCTGTTTTTCCACAGCCCCAACCAACTTGTTCCTTCAAAAGCAGCTGAAGGTTTCCTATTTTTCCAGCGCACCGCCCAACACACCCCTGCGAGCAGCCGACTCACAGGTACTTAATTGCCCCCACCCCACCCTGTGTTGACAATAGGCACTGACTTTCTAAACAACTAACCGGGATCTATCCTCTTTCACAGACGTTCACGCTTCCGTTTAAGTCACTTGAAGCTTCATTTTGAACTACTCAGGTAGGGAGCGTCTTATGTCGGTGACCGCTCTTTTTTGCCTTCTTTGTACACTGAATCATCTTGATTGTAAGGACGCTTGGCTTTCTTCTTTCAGATTTTATGTTTGGTCCTGATGAGAATCGGACATAGGGTCCGGTTCGAAACGCGCCAACCTTTTTTCTTGGGATCCTATGTCTAAAAATGTTTGCATATTGTTATGTTTTTGAATAGAAATGTATATATTCAACTAGGGAGGAATCTCATCTATATGTACTGACTCATGCCACGACATAGGCCCAACTTTGATGTCTTTTTGTGTTCTTTGTTTCACGTTTGTTGTGTTGGTAAATTTGAAGACTTGATTGTTTGACATGAAGAATTTTTTGAGTCTGGTTATGCAAGAGAATGTGTGAATGCTTCACATTTTTTATCTATTGTTTTGTGCCCGTCTGTCCTTAGAAACTTTTAGGTGTTTCACATATTTATAAATAGATTTTGTATTGTGTGTGTTTTGGAACTCTTGAGGAAAAATAAATAAACAATAATGGATTAAATTCAACCACATGGTTAATAATTCATTGGTTATTAGGCAGCTGAAAAAGCTGCTGTCTAGAGTAGAACTCAGTACTTGCATTCTGTTGGAGTTTTCTTAGTATATAGACTCTGCTTTACTAAAGGTGAGTCAAAGCCCTTGTTTTGTTTTTTGAGCAACCAGAGCTAAAGCATTGGAGCTTCCACCTGCTGTGCCGAGCACATCTTCGGAAGTTCAATCTCCTACTACAAGACAACTGGACATACATCCTAATTTAGAAAAATTCCACATTTCGTGCAATGATTGCAATGAGATCATTTGTTATGGAGAACAAAGTGTGAACCAAATTGACATTAGGATTGCAGGGCATAAATGCAGCTAAACTTATTTTTTTTTTCATTTTTGTTCGTTATACCATTTTTTGTTACTGGGTTACTTTTTTTGTGTCAAGAAAAAATCCCCAAAAAATATAAAAATGTTTAAAAACTAAAAAAAAAGACAAAAAAACTGTTCTTTTCAGAACTAACCTCACTTCTCAAAGAAGAGCTATATCTTTTATATACTGTGTCATACTTTTTTTGAATGAAAGTGTAGAGTATAAATGAATGACTGAAATGACTGAGTGCAAAGGAGGAAAGGACTAATAGAATGAGTGAGGGAAGGGTAGTATGGTGAGTGAGAAAAGGGGAGTGAAAGAGTGACTAAAACAAGGAGACTAAGGGTAGGGGAGTGAGATAAGTGGAAAGAAAGAGTAAGGGAAGGTCAGTAAGAAAAACAAAAGTGAGAGACGAGGAGTGAGAAAAGGGGAGCATGGAACAGAGACAGAGAAGGTAAGTAAGGGATGGAAAGGGAGAAGTGGAGCAGAGTGAAGGGAGTAAAAGTAGGAGAAGTGGAGTGACGGAGAGAAAAGGGGTATGCGGGTGAGGAAAGGGGGGTAATGGAAAGTGAGAGATGGGGGGTGAAGGAGAGAGAAGTGGAGTGAGGGGATGGAGGAACTTAAAAAAGGGGAGTGAGAGAATGTGAGTAAATAATGGAGTGACAGAAGGAGAGCGAGGGGGTGTGAGGAAAAGGGAACGGGAAAGTGAAAGGGTGAAAAATACAGACAGGAGGAAGGGGAGTGGGGAAGGGTAGTGACGGTGAGTGAAGGACAGTGACACTTAGGGAAGTTGTGTGAGGGAAGGGGAAAGAGAGAGAAGGAAGGAGATTAAGAGAGAGGAAAGGGGACTGAGGGATAATGTAGGAGTGAAGGAAAAAGAAAGAGAGACAGGAAGAGTGAAGGAGTGAAAGAGTGAGAGAGAGAGAGAGAGAGAGAAGGAAAGTGAGTGACGGAGATGGAGTAAGGCGGTTAGACTAAGTGAGATAGAGGGAGAGAGGGAGAGACAAATAGAGTGAAGGAGAGTCGGAGAGTAAAGAAACTTTATCATCTGACACAGATGTGGAGTTTATTGAAGAGCAGCCACGTAGTAAGAACACCAAGGTGTCCTTTATCTGGAAGTTTTCCACCTTTCCAGAGGGGCACAAGAAAGTAAATGTACCAAAGTTCACTTGCAAAATCTGTGGTAGTGTCCTATCTACAGCACACCAAATGAAACACTAGACTTTTGGTATACACACCTTGATTACACACGTAAAAAATGTAAAAATGTACATTCTAACGATTATGCAAGGGCATCTACCCAAACCGTTGCAGTGAACCCTCCAGTTGCTGTTCCCAGCACTTCATCTGCGGGAGCATCTCCTTCATCGACTGCTCTGAATATCTCACAACTTTTCGCCAATGTCCACCTCCGATGCAACTTCTGCAATGAGATTCTTTGTTATCTGTTAACTGAGAAGGAGTAAAGCAGTTACAGTGAGTAAGACAGGTAGACAGAGAGAAAAAAAAGAAACAAAAGTGAATGAAGGAGTAAACAAAGGTGACTAAATGAGATGGAGTGAGGGTGTGATGAATGAGGAGTAAAGGAAGAAAAGTGACAGAAGGGGAGTGACAGAAGCAGAGTGAGAGGGAGTGACGAAAAGGAGTGGGAAAGTAAAGTGGTGAAAAATACAGATAGGATGAAGTGCAGAGGGAGAAAGTGAATGATGACTGTACAACAGTGATAGGGAAGTAGTATGAGGAAGAGAAAAGATGAGTGAGGGAGAAGGAACAAAATTAAGAGACAGGGAAAGTGACTGTGGAATAGAATAGGACTGATAGAAAGAGAGAGGATAGGAGTTTAAGGGTAAATGAGAGAGAAGGACAGAGTGAGAGACAGGGAGAGGGAGAGCAAAGAACTGAGAAGGAGTGAGCCAGTGAGACTGAGTGAGGCAGAGAGAAACAGGGAAAGAAAAATGGATGAAAAAGAAATGACGGAAGGAAAAATTGAAGGGGAGTAGGTAAGATGGAGTGAGGGAGTGAGGAAAGGGGAGGCAGGCAAGGTGACTAAGAGAAAAGTAGAAAAGTACTAAGGGTGAATGAAAAGCATTAACACTGAGAAAAGTGGTATTAGGGTTACGAAAGTGAATGAGAAAGAACAAAGGAGATTAAGAGAGAGGGAAGAGTAGAAGTCAAGCAAACAGAAAGAGAAAACTAGAAAGAGTGAGGGAGAGAGAGACAGAGAGAGTGAGAGAAAGAGAGGGAGAGTGAGTGACTGAGATGGAGTAAAGCGGGTATACTCAGACAGAAAAAGAGATGGAGAGAGAAATGGAGTGAAGGAGAATGGGGGAGTAAAGAAACTTTAGCATCTGACTCCTCAGATGTAGAGTTTATTGAAGAGCAGCCACGTAGTAAGAACAGCAAGGTGTCATTTGATATCTGGAAGTTTTCCACCTTCCCAGAGGGGCACTAGAAAGTAAATGCACCAAAATCCACCTGCAAAATCTGTGGTAGTGTCCTATCTAGAGCACACCAAAAGAAACACTAGACTTTTAGTATACACACATTGATTATGCACGTAGAAAATGCAAAAATGTACATTCTAACGATTATGCAAGGGTATCTACCGAAACCCTTACAGTGAACCCTCCAGTTGCTGTTCCCAGCACTTCATCTACAGGAGCGTCTCCTTCATCGACTGCTCTGAATATCTGGCCACTGTTCGCCAATGTCCACCTCCAATGCAACTTATGCAAGGATATTCTTTGTTATCTGTAAAATAAGAAGCAGTTACAGTGAGTAAGACAGAGGTAGACTGAAGAAAAAAAAGAAAAAATTGAGTAAGACAGAGGTAGACTGAGAGAAAAAAATGAAAAAAAAAGTGAATGAAGGAGTAAACAAAGGTGACTAAATGAGATGGAGTGAGGGTGTGATGAAAGAGGAGTAAAGGAAGGAAAGTGAGAGAAGGGGAGTGACAGAAGCAGAGTGAGAGGGAGTGACGAAAAGGAGAGGGAAAGTAAAGTGGTGAAAAATACAGATAGGATGAAGTGCAGAGGGAGAAAGTGAATGATCATGACTGAACAACAGTGATAGTTAGGGAAGTAGTATGAGGAAGAGAAAAGATGAGTGAGGGAGAGGGAACAAAATTAGGACACAGAGAAAGTGAGTGAGGAATACAAGAGGAGTGATAGAAAGAGAGAGAATAGGAGTTTAAGGGTAAGGGAGAGAGCAGGACAGAGTGAGAAACAGGGAGAGGGAGAACAAAGAACTGAGAAGGACTGAGCCAGTGAGACTGAGTGACACAGAGAGAAACCGGGAGTAAAAATGGATGAAAAAAAGTGAGGGAAGGAATACGTGAAGGGGAGTAAGTAAGATGGAGTGAGGGAGTGAGGAAAGGGAAGGGAGGCAAGGTGACTGAGAGAAAAGTACTAAGGGTGAGTGAAAGGCATTAACAGTGAGAAAAGTGGCATTAGGGTTACGAAAGGGGATGAGAAAGAACAAATGAGATTAAGAGAGAAGAAAGAGGACAGAGATAAACTAAAAATCAAGCAAACAGAAAGAGAAAAACAAAAAGTGAGGGAGAGAGAAAGAAAGAGATAGAGTGAGAGAGAAAGAGAGGAAGAATGAGTGACTGAGATGGAGTAAAGTGGTTACACTCAGTGAGACAGAAAAAGAGACGGAGAGAGAAATGGAGTTAAGGAGAATGGGGGAGTAAAGGAACTTTATCATCTGACTCAGATGTGGAGTTTACAGAAGAGCAGCCACGTAGTAAGAACACAAAGGTGTCCTTTATCTGGAAGTTTTCCACCTTTCCAGAGGGACACTAGAAAGTAAATGCACCAAAGTTCACCTGCAAAATTTGTGGTAGTGTCCTATCTAGAGCACACCAAAAGAAACACTAGACTTTTAGTATACACACATTGATTATGCACGTAAAAAAAATGTAAAAATGTACATTCTAACGATTATGCAAGGGTATCTACCGAAACCCTTGCAGTGAACCCTCCAGTTGCTGTTCCCAGCACTTCATCTACAGGAGCATCTCCTTCATCGACTGCTCTGAATATCTGGCTACTTTTCAACAATGTACAACTCCGATGTAACTTCGGCAATGAAATTCTTTGTTATCTGTAAAGTAAGAAGCAGTAAAGCAGTTACAGTGAGTAAGACAGAGGTAGACAGAGAGAAAGAAAAGAATTTAAAAAAAGTGAGTCAGGCAGTAAACGAAGGTGAGTAAGTGAGATGGAGTGAGGCTGTGATGAAAGAGGAGAAAAGGAAGGAAAGTGAGGGAAGGGGAGTGACAGAAGCAGAGTGAGAGGGAGTGACAAAAAAGGAGCAGGAAAGTAAAGTGGTGAAAAATACAGATAGGATGAAGTGCAGAGGGAGAAAATGAATGATGGTGAGTGAACAACAGTGATACTTAGGGAAGTAGTATGAGGAAGACAAAAGATGAATGAGGGAGAAAGAACACAATTAAGAGACAGGGAAAATGAGTGAGGAATAGAACAGGAGTGATAGAAAGAGAGGGGATAGGAGTTTAAGGGTAAATGAGAGACAAGGACAGAGTGAGAGACAGGGAGAGGTAGAGCAAAGAACTGAGAAGGGGTGAGCCAGTGAGATTGAATGACACAGAGGGAAACAGGGAGAGAAAAATGGATGAAAAAAATGAGGGAAGGAATAAGTGAAGGGGAGTAAGTGAGATGGAGTGAGGGAGTGAGAAAAGGGGAGTGAGCCAAGGTGACTGAGGGAGAAGTACTGAGGGTGAGTGAAAGGCAGTAACACTGAGGAAAGGGGTATGAGGCTGACGAAACACAAAGAGAGAGAAGGAACAAGATTAAGAGAGAGGAAAGAGGACTGAGGGATAAAGTAGGAGTGAAGGAAACAGAAAGAGAAAGACAGGAAGGGTGAGGGAGAGAGAGGGAGTAAGAGAAAGAGATGGAGAGCAAGTGATTGAGAGGGAGTAAGGCAGTTAGACTGAGTGAGATAGAGGGGGAGAGGGAGAGAGACGAGGAGTGAAAGGAAGTGTGGGACTAAATGAATGGGAGTAAGCAAAAGTGAATGAGGAAAGAGGAGTAAGGGAAAGGGACTGACGAACAGAGTGAGGTAAACAAAGTGAGGGGAGTGAGTGAAAGACACTGAGGGATGATATGAAGAAAAATGAGTAAGGAGAGACTAAGAAGAGACTGAGTGATACAGCAAGACAAAGGTAGTAATAGAGGAAGATATAAAAAAAAGTGAGGGACAGAGAGGGTAAAGACAAAGTTGGATGCATAGTGAGCAGAACATGAAGTGGGAAAAAGGACTCAGATTAAAGGAAGGGCAGTGACAGTGAGGGAAGGGATATAAGATTGAGGGAAAGGGAGTGATTCAAAAAGAACCATATTTATAGAAAGAGAGAGACAAAATAAAAGAGTAGTGAAGAGAGGAAAACAGTAAAAGAGACAAACAAAAGGAGAGTGAGGGGGTGTGAAGGATTAAATCAGTTACAGTGACTAAGACTGAGGAAGAGATTTAAAATCAGATGGAGGAAAGGTGAGTGAGGAAAGGAATAAAGGAAGAGAATTGAGCAAAAGGGAGTGAGGGAGTGAGAGAAATGGAGCGAGTGAAGGTCAGTGAGGGTTAATGTTATGGAAAGAGAGTAAGGGGGGACTGAGAAGAGACTAAATTATACAGTAACACAAAGGTAGTGATGTATGAACATAGGAAAGAGATGTGAGAGACAGACAGGGTAAACAGGGAGTTGAACAAAGTGAGTAACAGAAAAGAGAGAGTACTGGTAATCACAGAAACACTATAAAAGTGAATGAAGAGCAATAATTACAATGACAAAATTAGAGTAAGACAACTAAAGGAAGAAGAGTAAGAGAGAGAATAAAGAACAGGAAAGAGAGAAACACAAGTAAGAGAGTGAAGAAAAAGTATTTTCTGTTTGTCATACTTTCCTTATAAATAATGACAACTTAATAGAATTTTTTTGCATAAATATAGTATCTGTGAAGACAAGAAAAAAATGAATTACAATATATTTTTCATAATACAAAAGAAAGTAGAAGTGAAAGAAACAGAAAGGGAAAGAAAGGAAGGGTGAGGGAGAAACACAGAGAAAGAGAGGAACTAAGTAATGGACTAAAAGGAGTGACAGACTAAAAGAATGAGAGTTACCAAAAGGGATTGAGGAAATGAGATCAAGGGAAGGGAATTGACGGATGGAGTAAGCGAAAGAATGTGAGGAAGAGTGAGGGTATGGGTGCAGGAGAAATGGAATGAGACTGATGCAGAGAGAAGAGAGCATGAAGTGGAGTAAGAAGACTCAGATTGAATGAAGGGCAGGGATAGTGAGGGAAGGGATATAAGAGTGAGGGAAGAGGAGTGATGGAAAAAGAAGCATATTAAGAGAAAGGAAAAAGTAACTGAGAGAGAAGAATTTATAGAAAAACAGAAATCAAAAGGAAGACTGGTGGAGAGAGAGGGAGACAGTAACAGAGAAAAACAGAGGGAGAGTGACGGACTGTGAAGTAGTAAATCAGTTATACTGACTGACACAGAGGAACAGACTTAGACACGAATCGAGAAAAGGGCAGTGAGCGAAAGGAGTGAGGAACTGAAAGAAGTAGAGAGAGTGAAGGTCACTCAGTGATCATATGAAAGAAAGAGAGTAAGGGGCAGTGACAAGAGACTGATTGATAGAGCAAGACAAGGGTAGTGATGGAGGAAGATATGAAAGAGAAGTGAGGAACAGACAGAGGAAAGAGGGAGTTGGACAAGATGAGTGAGGGTGAAGGAAGAGTACTGATGGTGAGAGAAGCAGAGTAAAGGTGAATGAAGGGGAGTAAGTACAATGATGGAAGAGGAGTAAGAAGAGGAAAGGTAAAGAAGTAAGAGAGACAGTGAAGAAAGGATAGAGAGAAATAGAAATAAAAAGTCATGAAAAAGTATTTTTTGTTTGTCGTACTTACCTAAATATAATATCTGTGGAAGAGAAGAAACAATTGAGTTATAATATATTTTTCACAATACAAAATACAAAATAATTTGTACAATATGTTATATATTTTATTTTGCTGTTCTCAGAATATATTGAATTTCGCTAAAACAGTGAGTTCAATACAACTCATCATATGACAGCGGGCAAAAAAAAAACACAATAAAAAAGATTGTGTTTAAAAAAACCATTCAACATTTTTATTGACAATGTAACAATTAGAAAAAAACATATCTTAGATGTCTTTTTCAAACAGCAATTTCTGACATAAGTAAAGAATGTGAAAAACATTCACAAAGTAACAAAACAATACTACTTCTTTCTTATACACTCTAAATAAAGTAATGTCCAAACATATGCTAAAATAACATTTACTCGAAATAATCATTTGTTTGTGATACTATTCCTCATGGCCAAATAGTATCTGCGAAATCCTTAGTTTGGAAGTTACTTAATTGTACTCTTAAGCATCTGTCTCTCGACCTTCTGAAACAAAAGCACCCACATCTTTTGGACCATCTAACAATGGTTATACCGCCACCCGATAGTATTTATCATGAACATAGAACCTTAAACAAATAGCATGCTATCAGAACCTCAACATCATCTGGTATGCCGATCACACTCTGCTCATTCTTTATTTCACCAAGGAGCTGTATACCATTAAAATAAACCTCTATAAAGGAATAAAAAATGTCACCAACATCTCCAACAACTACAACAAATCTAAAACAGCACTGCCTCACTCATGATCAACATTTCCTGTAATACTCATATCACTCACTATATGATACACTTACAGTACCTCTATGACAAGTTTAAGTTTTTCTTTATCTTGATCACTCTGACTTGCAAAGTAATTCTCAGCAGCAGATTAACCTTTTTTACAGCACTAATCTTCCTAGGCCAATTGTTTTCCCTAAAATGTCGGTTCTAAAAACACTAGGTAAGAATTTGGTAAGTCAAAAGGCAAACATTGTTTAAAAGTTAATTGAGTGTCATTACAATGAGTCCAGCCTTTTGCACATTTTAAGTAGGCTGTATAATGTCCTGATGTTGTAGAAGAACCATCATGGAAAATAATTGCTACAGTTACAAAAGTTCTTCCTGAAATTGATATTTGAGAAAACACAAACTTTTTAAATAAAGTTGTCAATTTTGTTCCATGAGGTCTGCATCTTTGGAGCATTAAAATTACATACTGTCCATATCTTTGTAAAAATAATGTTGATAACATTTCTGAGTTACATTGGGTACAAACCCTGTTTTGATTTGCTTCTCTAACTAGATTATTAAAAGTCACTGATTTGCAGTCTGGTAATGCCAAATATATAAATCTTTCTGTGTCTATTTGAGTATTACTTGAAAACGAACAATTATCACAGTCATGTTGCCATTTATAAGATACACCAAATATATTTTCAATATCTATACCTTCATCTTGCAATACAACAAGCATATACATTAGAAATTCCTGACAATCTTGCTGAATATTCTGCGAAAATTGATTTACTCATGAACATATGTTTAAAATATTTCGAATATCAGAAACACTTTCTAATTTTGTTTTATCACTAGTACATTTCTCAAAGACAGAATTCAACACACAACAAAATCTTTGATCACAATTTTCTACAATCTGTTGTTGTAAAGTTTGAAGAAAGAAAAATCATTAACCACTACATTAGCATAGCAGTTGACACCAGAACTGTTTTCTAACTGAGATCCAACAACCTCTTTAATACTATCCTTTTTCTTTTTGCTTACAATTACTGGTTCCTCTACTTTTTTCTTTTCTCTACAACCTCGCTACAATTTTTCTCTCATCTTCTTTTTTGACCTACCACACGCTTTTCAAATAAAGGATATTGAGGTAAATTTGGAGCATATTCTCTTCTTAACCTATTATACTCTTTCACACAATTGAGATTCGCACTAATCTTTGTCTCATCAAAATCAATCAAGTATAATCCAGATAAAGTTCTGACTCGAGATAAAGCAACATATGCCATACCCTCCTTGAACACAGTACTTCCAATATTCACCAAAGCACTATCTACACCTAAAACTTGAAATTTATGAATAGTCACCGCATATGCCAAACAAACAGGAAACTGTTTTCGGCGGACATATAAATCTTTTACAAGCAAAAATCGAGCTGAACGACTCAATTGTTGTACTTCTTCAATTTCATCAAATTTGATTTTCAAAAATTCATTGTCATCTCTATTTGGGTAATTCACAAAATCAACTACATGACCCACTGCTCCATTTACTAAACCTCTTTCCACATGTAAATTACGTCGTAAAATTATCCGACAATTTATACATGCATATAGATTCTTTTCTAAAACAGCAGTTTTAGATATTGATTTCTCTAAAGAATCCAATTTTGACTTCAACTTTTGTGACAAAATATTAGTAGTTCTTTCATGCTCTATTCTATCAATAGCTTCTAGTTTTATAATTTCTTGTTTTCCTAACTTTAAAATTTTTTCATTGAAGATTGAACATTCTTTCTGCAATTTTTCTAAATATATTCTCTGCAGCAACATTTTCATTTGGTAACAAATTTGAAAGTAATTGTGCCTGTAAAGCTTCTTTGCCATGTTCACTCACTTTTCCAATTCTTATATCTTGAAGAATACTTTTATAATCAGCATCCTTTGCTTGTCGCATATTTTGAATGAGTTCTGAATATTCAAAATATGACCAAATATTAACATTTCCAAAGCTTCTCTGCTTGAACCATCTCACCCTCTCGCTGAAACATCTTTTCTATTACTGCACCATCTGTCCCTCTGCCTGCAGCCCTGCACCATCTATCCTCTAATTGTACCATGTCTGAGTCTGCTTGCATTATCTGTGTCTCTGCCTGCAGCCCTACACCATCTATCCTCTGTGTGTACCATGTCTGTGTCTACTTGCACTATCTGTCTCTCTGCCTACAGCCGTGTACCATCTATCCTCTGTGTGTACCATGTCTGTGTCTGCTTGCACTATCTCTGTCTCTGCTTGAACCATCTCACCCTTTCTCTAAAACATCTTTTCTATGACTGCATGATCTGTCCCTCTGCCTGCAGCCCTGCACCATCTATCCTCTAATTACACCATGTGTGAGTCTGATTGCATTATCTGTGTCTCTGCCTACAGCCGTGCACCATCTATCCTCTGTGTGTACCATGTCTGTGTCTGCTTGCAGTATCTGTCCCTCTGCCTACAGCCCTACACCATCCATCCTCTGTGTACCATGTCTGTATCTGCTTGAACTATCTGTGCCTTTGTGTGAACCATTTCACCCTCTCTCTCCACCATATTTTCCAATTTACAGCACTATTTCTATACCAGCATTTAATTAAAACATGAGACACAATATCAAAATAAAGAGTACCCTATAAGCAGAGAGATGCAAACTGTAAGGAGACACTCATGACATTATAGAAACATGTACAAATATATTTCTTTAAATTACACAGACACTCAGTGTGATCCTAGTCAAAAATGTTAAAACCATACATTTCACCAGAACACATATACCACAGTAAATCGTTTAAGACACAGAGCACAGCCCATGTAAATGAGCACTACATTACAACGCAGAAACCTAACTCATTTCAAAAATACATTTCCAATATGCACCATCAGTTTTTTTGCCAGCATTACATCCAAACATGAGACACAATATCAGAAAAAAGAAGACCGTATAAGCAGCGAGAGGTACACTGTGAAGAGAGACAGGGGAGATTATAGAAAGAGGTGCAAATATAATTCTATAATTTACACAGACACAGTGTGATCCTGGACAAAAACTTTAAAACCATACATTTTACCAAAATACATTTACCACACTAAAACGATTAAGAGACTACATTACAGTGCAGAAACCTAAGTCATTTTCAAAATACATTTCCAATTTGCAGCACTACTTTTTTCCCAGCATTATATCCAAACATGAGACTCACACTGCGACCTTAGACACATAACAGAAATCCTTGCAATTCAGTCAAATGATTACTACAGTGAAAGGGGGAGAGGGGACCTTGCTAGTAGTGATGTATAAAGTGAGCAAGGCTGAAGGAAACAGAAAGAGAGAGAAAAAGAGAGGGAGGAAATAAATAAAACGAAGTAAATCAGATGGAGAGAAGGAGTTAGAAAACAGGAGTAAAGGAAAGGGATAATAACAGTGAGGAAAAAGATATGAGGGTAAGGAAGTAGTGATAGAAAAAAAAGCATATTAAGAAAAAGGATAAAGGAGTAAGTGAAACAGAAGGATTTATAGAAAAAGAGAGGAAGGAAAAAGAGCAGTGGTGGAGAGAAAGGAAGACAGTGAGACAAAGTGAAAGAGAGAGAAAGTGAGTAACTTCCACATTACAACACATTTATATTATTAACTTACACTGCACAACATATATCCCCTTACAAATTAATAACTCACCTTTAAAAATGCTTTTGAAGATTTAGAACAGTGTTAATCACACACCAGATTTTCTTAAGCAGAATCTCTGAAATGTACCTCAGACACTGCAACCACAAAATGGCCCGATTCCCTCTCATTTTCACACATATTTTTGTGCATGACCAATTAAATTTCTTCCCACACTAATTCAAAACCAAACTAACATTTTAATTGGTTGTACATTTTAACACTACCAACCTTCCGCCACTGCTCTCTCTGCCTGTTACCATGGTAACTCTCCATAGAACACCTAACTGAACTCAAAAGGTGAAAAGTTCATCTCTCAATGTTGCAAACCAAAGCAGCAAGTGTGTTTGACTTCTCAATATTCCAGCTTATCGTGTGCAATGTTCTTTTCAATGACTTTTTCTAAACCAATAGTATTATTCCTTTTAAAAAACAGTAGTATGCACCCTAGTTTTCAATGTTAAATTATCAGAAACCACCAATAATTTCTTGTTTTTCAAGTGCACTGAATCTCAACCACATTTTTTTCTAAACTCCAAGTTTTCAAACTGCCATTTCATTTCCAGAGACTATCTGCGTACAACCAGATCTACCTTCAAGATGCTTAGAGTCTGGATTGTAGGACATAGCTATATTTTCTGGAGTAAAAGGTATGCAGCAAATAGATGCTTTCTCAACCTTGATTTACCAAATGTGGATATTATGTGCGTTGGCCAGAGAGGATTGAGATGTCACCATTGATGCCATTGGTAAAATCCTTTATGCATCTCCCACACCCTGACCTCATAATTGTGCACTGTGGTGGCAATGACCTAGACACTTTGACTGGGGTAGGTCTGGAAATGCTTTTAAAGGACACCTTCGGGCAATTGATGTCACTTTTTCCACAAACTGCCTTGGTATATTCTAATGTATGCCAAAGGTAAAAATGGAACTGGTCCAACCAATATTGTCCACAGATTGAGAAAGCAAGGAAACATGTGAATACGTCTGTTTCTGCTTTCCTCAGAGACTATGGCATCGGTTCTATATACCACAACAACTTGCGTTGCAACATGCAAGGCATCTATAGGAGAGATGGTGTACATTTTACAGATGAGGGGGGAACAAAGTCTTACTTTTAAACTTTAAACTCTGCATCGGTACTTACTTGTAGGTACAAAAAACACTCAATGAACACAACGGCTCTTTTTAGAGCCACCCAACATCTAAACACACAAACTTGTTATTTGAATGTATTTTTTTTTGTTTTTTATTCTCACGTGCGCGCACCGTGCTCGCACCTCGCGATTTGTTTTGGAAAAAAAATTTTTTTTGGGCCTTCTGGGTCCTTTAGAGACCCCCTGAGAAGGCCTAGGGGGTCAGGGAGACTCTACCCTGCCTCCTTTACCACGTTCTCCGCTTTCGTTTTTCACTCTCTTCTGAAACTACAGCAAATGGCGGCTATAGGGTGCGAACACTTTGCGCGCACCTCGCGATGTTTTAAAAAAAAGGTTTTTTTTCCCCTTCGGGGTCCTTCAGGGACCCCCTGAGAAGGCCTAGGGGGACAGGGAGTCTCTTCACTGCCTCTGTTACCACGTTCTCCACTATTGTTTTCTTCTCACTTTTGCCCCAGGGTGCATGCACCGTGCAATTTAAAAAAAAAAAAAAAACTTTTTTATCATTCAGAGGTCCCTTAGGGACCCCCTGAAAACACCTAGGAGGTCAGAAAGTCTCTACCCTGCCCCCTTTTCACGCTTTCCCCTTTTAGCCTCTGCCTCGGACAAAAAATGGCGGCCAACCCTTCCCGGTTTCGACCGATTGGAATGCTGACACACGGCTGACAGCAAACCAGAAGTCGGCTCGCGCACGCATAGGTGCACGCACGTTGCGCGCCTATGGATATATACATTTTTTTAAACTTAATTTTCTCAACAACTACTGAAGGGATTTACACCATTTAAACAAAAGGGCGATCTGCGATTCAGACTCTACCATTTTGCCAAATTTCATGTAATTCCGTTAAGCCGTTCGGGCTGTAGCCGTGTCTAATCATCCTATGGAAAATAACATTGGGAAAACACGTTTTGGGACCCCCCTTTTTTCTCAGCCCCCACTTCACTAATCCCCTCAAAACTCTCAGAGAAGGAGCGGAGCGGAGCGGGTCATCTTCTTTGAGAAATTCACAAACATTCCTCAACCAGTGCCAAAGTTATTCCCAATAGAATGTTGCGGATTTCCTATGGAAACTAGGTCCTAACTATAACTACCTACTGGTGACCGCCAGTAGGTAATATATATATATATATATATATATATATATATATATACATATATATATATATATATATAGTCACTCCTATCGACGGCCTTAACAATCCTGGAGGCAGGGTGCTTGGTTTTATGTGAGAGGGTGCCCTAGCATGAGCTGAGCCCCTCTGCAGCTTTCATAACCATCTCCTTATAGCTGCTCTATGATATAGCCATACCATATATTCTTAAGTGCATTATAACTCTCGCGGTTAATGCTACCTTTTGTTTGGCTTTATCGAAACATGTCGTGTAAGGTGTCAAGTGTCAAACACTTTGGAGTACAAACTGCCCCCCCCCCGCTGCCAGCATTCCACCCTTCTAGAGGGAGAAGACACTGCTGCTGGACGAAACTCTGGCAGGGGAGGCTTGGACAATAGGTTTCCTGCCCAGGAAGGTGCTAGCACCTCCCCAGACAGGCTTTAGTGTTTTTGGGGCAGGGAAGGCTGCATTCAGTGAATGCTTTTCCAGACACTGCCTGGGGCACACAAGGTGCTCCATGCATTTCCCAGTTCAAATCGGTTGCTGGGGCACCCAGCCCCAGCTCTGGCGCGAAACTGGACAAAAGGGGAAGGGGTGTAAATCATGCGACACAGGACACAGACTTCCAGACATGTCTGACACTGCTCGACGTTCCCAGCAAAGCTGAGACCCGTGGGGGACACGAGACGTGGGACCGGAACTCCTGGACATCCTGAATTTTGCTAACTGCATTGACTACCAAGGTTTCTCGTAGTTGTGCATTGGGGTGCTTGAAGCCCCAGACCCGAGCCACATTTGCACCGAAGCTCAGGCACCCACACTCCACGAGTATCCCGTGGGCCCCGCTTTTGCATTTCGTTTTGATGCATCTTCCCGGTTCCTTGCCTGTTGGCTAGTGAGCCCCTGGAAGACTTACTTTTGAATTTAACTTGCTTTTCTGATTGCTCTAGGCTTGCTCCAACTTCCTTACAAAGGAGAAGTTCCTCAGACCTTGCTAGTCTGCACCGTAGGCTCATTGGGTCCAATCCGGATACCGATACTGCAGTCAACTAGATCCTTCGTGGGAAAGCTCTAATCCAGCTTCTGGTCTTTGTCGACACCTCCTGGTCCTCGTGGCTGAAGAGACAAGCTTAACCTTTTTACCTGAAATCACCCGACATCACCTGGTTCCTTCCTGGTCACTGGCTAGTGGCCCAGACTCTGTCTCCTCTGCTTTCAGGTTTTTCAGATCTTCGATCCACCCTTAGATCCACCCGGACACTTTTCCTCTGGTCGCCTGCAGCACTTCTTCACAGCTTTCCATTGGAATTGACGCAAAACCCGACATGATAAGACTCCTATGCACCCGGCATCCGTGGGTGAGGTAACTCGAATACTCCGGTGCTCCCATTGGTATTGACTCTCCAAGTGTCCTAGTCTAAAAGGACTCCATCTTAGTTCACTCCTTTGTGTCCTTAATCTTTAAAATTGTAACTTGTTTGTTTCCCATAGAAAGTCAATGGTAACCCGCGGCTGTGTTTAGTCACTGCACGCGTCTCCCGTGGGCCTCCTGCACCCTATCCTTTAGTGGTTCTAGACAGCCCCAGCGATTCCCGAGGCCCTAGGCCTGCTTTCTATTTCTCACGTGGTTCTTATACCACTATTTTAGTATATGTTTTGTGAGGCCCCTAGGGCAAAACGTATACTGTGCAACGTATCGTATGCTAATTAAGTTCCTTGTATTGTACTTTTAACTCTGACCTCATAAAGAGTCCAGAGGGGTTGTGTTTAGAATAAATACATATATATTTGATATATACCTTGTGTGGTGTTCTTTCATTTGGTACTCAAGAGATTATAAATGGTAAAACAACTTGATTAACTTGTCTCTAGTTCTTAGCCTGAAGGCTGCTCTCCACAGCTACCACTAGGATAGCTTTCTATAAGGTTGACTTTACAACCTACCATCAATAAGGATCGATTAGACTGGTGCAAGGTGCCCACTAGAACTAGTGGACATCATGTGCCAGACTAACTTCTCACATTGGTGTGCAGCATGTGGGATTACAGCTTGCATTGTTTTACCAAATAATCTTGAGAATATATATCATTTGAAAAATCACCATAAGGTACCTGTAGGTACATATAAAACAAGACATATAATACATAAGTTCTACTGAACTTAGTTGTAAGTAGAAAGGGCTTAGCACACCCTGACTACAACTCCTAGAGAAGTTCTAGTAGGAAGGTAACAAGTAGTGTAGGTAGGTACACACACCACACCTCACTGTCATGGCCTTAAGGGTAGGAACTAGTGCCTCCATGCCAGATGTCAGCAATCTGCAGACAACTAAGTATGACCCATTCACTTTACAAGATTTGAGAAGCTTGTGTCTGGCCAGAAAGTTAAGGCAAGGACACAGTCCCACCACACAACACCTGATCAATATCTTAGTGGCAGATGACTTAGCAAAAGCATCAGATCTAGACAGCCAAAGTAGTAGGGAGGGGGGCCATCCATTATCAGAAGAAGATCCTAGTGGGGTGCCTCACCAGGAGGAGGATGATGATGACGATGCAGACCAGGATGATGACAATAGACACTACCTGGGAGACGCAGGACTACCTGGAGGTGGAGAAGGACACACTGGTCCTTCCTCCATCCCCCCAAGTAGGGCTACTGGTGGGCCTAGAAGGGAGAGATCCTCCTCAGGAGACTCACCATTCTGGTTCATCAATGGGGTCCTCTGCCTCTTCCCATAGGAGAAGGAGAACCTCTCCTGAAAGGATGAGAACTTCTACAGAGAAGAGGGAACATGAAGCTAGAATGAAAGAAGTCCAGCTTAGGATCAGGAGGCAAGACGCTGCCCTTAAAAAAGAGACCCCAGCTCTTGAGAGAGAGAAAATTAGCAGGGCTAGAGCCCTCTGGCTGGTGGCAGCAATATCCCTAGTGGTAGGGATAGGTCTCATGGACATAGAAATCTAAACAAAATGGTCCCTTCCTATCAGATTGGGGATGACATCCACAAGTGGATAACTGCTTTGGAGAGGGCCTGCAAAGTACAGCAGGTACCCCAGAGTCAGTGGGCAGCAATTTTGTGGCTCTCCTTTGCAGACAAAGGTAGAGACAAGCTCCTCACTGTTGGAGAAGAGGATGCTGACAACTACTATGTCCGGAAGAGTGCTCTGATAGATGGGTTTGGCCTAACCACTGAACAGCATAAGTTGCTGTTCAGGGATACCTAAAAGACACAGACTCAGGACTGGACAGACTTTGTAGAGTGTGCTACTAAGGCCATGGAAGGATGGTTACTAGGCAGTAAAGTAAGTGACTATACAGGATTATATAACCTTATAATGAGCGAACAGATTCTTAATAAGTGTCAGAACCAGTTGTTGCATCAGCACTTGGTTGACTCTGATTTGACCTCTCCCCAAGAATTGGGTAAGAAGGCAGACAAATGGGTCAGAACCCAGGTGAAGCAGAAGGTACAGAACCAAGGTGGTGAAAAGAAGAAGCAAGACCAAAAGGGGGGGGGGGAATCAAAAGACCAGAAGTCTTCTCAAGGTCCCCAAAAAGCTTCTAATGGTGGGGGTTCCCATCAATCCAAAAAGAAAGAAGGCCTAAAGAAACCATGGTGCAAAGTTTAAAGTTTGTAAAGTTAATACTCACTGGACCAGTGATTGCACCAAAAAGGAGACAGCTCCAGCCACCATTGCCCCTAAGGCAACTGTTTCCCCTAGTTCAGCTCTAAGTGGTGGTTTTCAACAGAAGGGTGTAGTAGGGTTAACCCAGGGAACTGAGATGGACTCTGGCCTAGTCAGAGTGCCAACTCAAGCTGTTTTTATCTGTGATGGAGGCATGGATATGTCCTCCTCTGTGAGTCCCAGTAATCTGAGCAAGTACAGACAAACTCCTTTATTCAATGAGAAAAAGGCTCAGGCCTACAGGGACACAGGTGCTAGTGTCACAATGGTGATTCCTGACTTTGTGGACCCTGGACAGATCATACTAGCTGAAACTTACCTAGTGACCAATGCTAGCAATGTCACTACATCCCATGAGATGGCAGTTGTTAATTTCTCCTGGGGAGGGGTAACTGGGTAACCTTAAGATGGTTGTTGTTAGTTCAGACCTCCCTGTAGAATGTTTGCTTGGCAATGACCTAGAGACTTCAGCCTGGTCTGAAGTGGAGTTTAGGACCCATGCAGAAATGTTAGGAATCTCACACATGTCCTTGCAGTGACTAGGTCACAGGAAAAAAAGTCTAACACTGAACAGGCACTGGATTCTGGAATAATGGACCAGTTGCCTACCAGGAAAAGGAGCAGTTGGGTTAAGGCTGTGCCTTCCCCCCTGCCTCAGGATGAGGATCAGCCTTCTGAGGAAGCTGATTGTGAGCCTGAAGAAGAAACTGTCCTAGAAGAAC
The DNA here is from genome assembly GCF_964263255.1 of Lissotriton vulgaris. Classification (NCBI taxonomy): domain Eukaryota; kingdom Metazoa; phylum Chordata; class Amphibia; order Caudata; family Salamandridae; genus Lissotriton; species Lissotriton vulgaris. The sequence goes on along the minus strand of NC_141695.1, from coordinate 1,295,358,063 downwards.
TTGAACCTGATCAGCTTGAGTTTCTTTGGACACGGGGGCCTTCCAGGGCAGATCTGAGGCAGGTGCAGTTGGACTGCCCTTCTCTTGAACCCCTCGGACAGCAAGCTGCTGCTGAGGCTGCAGGGAATGCTAGTGGAACCCACAAGATTTACTGAGATGAAGGGCTCCTGTATTCAGAGGCTAGAGACCCCAAGCCTGAAGCTTCCACGAGGTTGGTCATACCTTTGACATTCAGGGGCTTCCTTTTGACACTAGCCCATGATATTGCCCTTGCAGGACATCTTGGCCAGAACAAAACTTGGGACAGAATTGTCCCTCATTTTCACTGGCCTCACATGTCAGAAGGCACCAAGGAGTTTTGTCGCTCCTGTGTAACCTGCCAAGCCAGTGGCAAAGCAGGTGGCACTACAAAATCCCCCCTGATACCACTACCTTTGAATGTATAGGGTTTGTTATCGTTGGACCAATGGATCCCCCAACAGCCTCTGGGCACAGGTTTATTCTGGTGGTAGTGGATCATGCCACCAGATACCCAGAAGCTATTCCCCTTAGGACCACTACAGCACCTGTTGTGGCAAGAGCCCTCCTGGGAGTTTTCTCAAGAGTGGGCTTCCCTAAGGAGGTTGTATCAGATAGAGGTGCAAACTTCATGTCTAGTTACTTAACTGCAATGTGGAGGAGTGTGGAGTGAACTATAAGTTCTCCACACCCTATCATCCATAGTGCAATGGTCTAGTTGAAAGACTTAACAAGACCTTAAAGGGCATGTTTAAGGGTCTCCCAGAAAAGCCCAGGCGTAGATGGGATATCCTACTGCCCTGCCTTTTGTTTGCATGCAGGGAGGTAGCTCTTGTAGCATCTTTAACATCCTTAACAGCTTAACTAAATCAGACTGCTGTAAAAATGAGCTCCGTCCTTCTCAGGTGCTCTGTGATAACCTGGCTGGCTTCTTTTACAATAAAGTTGCTGACATTATTGAGGAGTTGGGGAGGGCGTCCGACCCCTCTGAGGGGATGAATGCTCATCCGTCATCTCTCACTGAGGACATCTGTACGTTGGTAGCTAGTGGTAGCACGGAGGAGTCTGCCTCTAGGTCACTTTCTGAATTCCCCCCGTTGCAGTCTGAGGATTTCTGCAAGATAGTGGACAGTATTGTATCAGGCTCTCCCCTGGACCCACTACCATGTAAAATCTGGAAGGAGTTCGGGGCTGCGCTTTTTCTCTCACTCCGTATGATCTGCAATCAGTCTCTTGTTGAGGGGGTGGTGCCAAGTCAATGGAAGCAGGCTCTAGTGACGCCACTGCTTAAGAAACCTTCCCTTGACCCAGAATGTCTGAAAATTTTTAGATCTATATCCCTTCTCCCCTTCCCTGCTAAAATAGTAGAACGGGTGGTGAGTGGTACGTTGTCCGCACACCTAGAACAAGCTAAACACCTGGAGGAGGAGCAGTTTGGATTTTGACTGCCTCATGGCACCGAGACGGCTTTGGTGACCGTGTTGGATGAGCTTCGGGGCGGGCAGACAGGGGTCAGGCAGCAGTATTGATTCTGCTTGACATGTCTGCCGCCTTCGATGCGGTCTACCACAAAATACTTCTGAGGCGGTTAAGAGAGGGGGGAGTTTCAGGTGTTGCCCTTAGGTGGTTTCATTCTTTTTTATCAGGGAGGCAGCAGGCAGTGTCCCTTCCCCCTACCAATCCGCTTCTACACATGTCTTACACGGTGTGCCTCAGGGCTCGCCATCAGCCCTATTCTTTTTAATGTTTGTTTGAGATCCCTGATGGCGGTCATCAAGCGATATAACATCAGGGTTATTAACTACGCCGATGACACACAATTAATCCTCTCTCTTGAGGGAGAGCAGTCTACTTCGTTAGAGGGGTTTCATAGCTGCCTGCAAGACATGTCACAGTGGCTGAGGGAAAACTCACTACAATTTAATGTAGCTAAAACAGAGCTGCTGCATTATGACGTGGGTAGGAATCCTTCTGAGCTGCCCAGCAATTTTTGGCCCCCAGAGTCCTCTAACCTTGGCCAACCAGTTAAGACAGTCCGTAACCTAGGTGTGACACTTGACTGTAACCTCACCCTTGAGGCACATGTTACGAAAGTGGTGGGCTGCTGCTTGGCCATTTGGAGTTCTGGACTTTTTGGTTCCGTCCAGAGGTGTCAGGGAACAACACCCAAAGACCCCGGAGTTCCACCTGCCTTGGTGCACAAATGAACAGAAACACGGGCTTCTCGATGGTGGCGTCAAAGACCAAAGGTTTATTACTGCAGGGACACAGAAGTCACAGAAACTACGCATGGGCAGTAACTAGGAGCCTGTTCAAATTGTACAAAGAGGGTTGCTCCTTATATACTAAATTTTGGCCTTCAGGCAAATTCTTCAGATGTTAGTACATTCCCAAACCTTTGTGTTCTAAACAATAAATATTTGGCGTTGCACAGGAATCGTCGACAATATCTGATGTCAAAACATTACGAACGAGGGGTTCCCACTTTTCCATCATAATCTCATGTCAACTTTTCATTCAAGACCCGGACCGCCTCATCGTAAATTTCGTTACCTCCCCCTAATAAAGGCCCAGAAGGAAAGGAGCAGAGCCAGGTGCAGAAGATAGAAAAGCGGGATAAGGGATGTTTGTGGGTTGTAAATGGGCAAGGCTACCGGCTTCGGCCGCCTAATCGTGATCAGGACAATGGACACGAAGACCAGTTTAGTAGGACTGGCCTCGGGCAGAGGAGGCAGCCTTTGTCGAGTCATGCAGCTACAGCGTGATCTGGTTTAAGGTGCACGTGTCATGAAAGAGGTGAATCTCCGGCTAAGGCTGCGTGTCCTTAATCGTAATGAAGTGATCAGAGGTTATTGCGTATGTGAGGGCAAGAAACACAAAATGGCGGCCATGATCTAAGATGGATGCCGTGGGTAGATCAGAAATGTGTTTATAAAAGGAGTGCTCTTGCTCGTAGCGTAGCGAAAACACCAGGATATGCTAAATGGATCATTTGTGGTTCGCTGATACCAATATTATGTATTTCCGACAATATTGAAAACACGGGTTCAAATCGTCACGGAACCTCAGACCCTCCTTTTGCCCTTACATAGGCAATTACTTATTCTATGTCAGAATCTAATTCTATGCTCATCAGGTCAGTGACATGCTGTTGTATCATCATCCTTTCTCGTGCCTTTTCTCCAAACGCAGGTGGTTTTCTAAGACAAGTTGCAGCACAAAGACTACACAGAGCAGGACCACACTGGATAATCAGGCAACATGAGAATAGGAATACTAAGATGACACCAATGACCATTAGAACCTTCCATCCCCACGCTGAGATCAGAGTCCAAAACCACTCCATGAAGGACCAGTTTCCCTTGTCTACGTGAATAGAGTCGGAAATCTTGTGTAGCTTAGAGATCGCCTCATAGACTGTTGGAGCATTATTAGGAATAAAGACACAGCAGCTCGATTGGATCATTCTGCATACCCCACCTCGATCTGCAAGGATAACGTCTAGAACCATACGGTTCTGCAACGTCATGAGTCTATCCGCCTGAAGCTCAGCTGTCAGATTGCTAAGGGCACCAGCAGTTTCAGTAATAGTAGATTCAACTACCCATGTTAGCTGACGTATGTTTCTACTATTGGCCATAGGCCCCCAGAACGGAAGGAAGCCTTTGAAGAAGTCTCCAGCTTCCTGACCAGCAGTATCTTCCTTGCTGAAGACACCTCTCGCTACCCTGGTCCTGTGGTAGTCAGATGAAGCGGTGTATGTTGGAGGCAACAATCGAGCAATATAGCATGATCCTGAAAAGTCAGCAGGCAACCATGTATAAGCTCTATCTCGACAGATGAAGTAGGTACCCCTAGCAGTAAGGAAGGCAGGGGAAGAGTTAGCCGGAAACACATAAGTCTCTACGCACTCACTCCTCCCTAGCTGAGCTCTCGGATTTCTCCCATTCCCTTGCAAACAGACCTGACCTCGGTGAGGTACGACCCAGATTGGAGTTGAGCTTTTGCGCTTGCTTTCTCCTAAACTAAGGCGATACTCTGAAGTATTCCAACTTAAATATACTCGCAATTCGTCTCTAGGGTAAGATGGAGTATTATTGACGTCCTTAATCATGTCAATAATTCCCTGGACTAAAGCTTTGTTGGCAGAGTTATATTTAGTAGAACGTGGTGGACGTGGAGGATAGGTTTCAAGGGCATAAGCAAAGATGGTTTGAAGGGCCTGAAATGATCCATTGTAGCTGAAAGGCAAAACCAGATAGGGAATACCTTTATCCATAGTGTGGGGTATCAAGCCACACACCCAGCAGTCTGTAGTGTTAACTACCAGTTGGTGTTGATGCAAGAGCTGTACAAAAGTGTTGTTAATGAATTCAGAGCGTCGAGCTTGCTCATGTTCGGGAAACGAGTGAAAAGAGTGTATAGAAGAAACAGTAGAAATAGCAGGATCAAGGGGAGGTACTGTAGTAACTGGCACAAAAATCAAATTTATACTGAAAACGATTCCTCCCACCAACGTTATCAAAACAATCAAGAATGTAATGGCACATTGCATCAAAAAGCATTTGCTGTGAAGGATTCTGTAAAGTCTGTTTCTGCGAACATAAATCATATTTTCTCGTTGCAGCGCAGGAAGCTCCATCTTCTACAATCCGCTCGCGACCAGTGATGATGTGTACGTAGATGAAAATGCCTCTATCAGCCCTGGGAGTTCCCAGAACCAACAGAAAGATCGACCTTGTGTCAGACCCCCGCAGATTCAACTAGGCACACAGCCACGACCCTACGGCTACCCAGACGGCAAGGCAATTTTAAAACAAACAAAATAATAGCAAACTTCCTGGCTGAAGGCAAAAGTTCAAAATTTCAAAATATCACAATGGGCAGTTGCCTGCTTTATTTGTCCATTTTACGGTTTCGTAAATTATATCTTTGCTTCGCAGGTACTGTCTGATCGGCAAATAGCGTTTCACTGGTAGCTGTTGCAGTGTTCAAGTTCGCAGATGACAGAGTTTTTTCTGATGCAGAGGACAAATGTTCAGAGTTCAAAGGAGTCTTTTCCGAAGGAGAGTCAGAGCTTGGAGTGTCCGTGATCAATTCGGCATCGCTGAAAGGGATGAACTTTGGCGTGCTTTCAAATTCGGAGGAACCAATTCCCTTCTTCACCCAGTCGTCGTAAGGAAGTGGCAAAGGTAAACGCTTTACGTGGGATGCGTGCACCCAATGCTTGCGACCAGCCACACGAACTGCTGTTCTTGTTACAAGTAGGACCTGGAAGGGGCCGACGAATCTCGGCTGAAGGTTCTTCGTCCTCGCGAAATTCCTGATAACCACAAGATCTCCTGGTTTCAGCTGATGCCCTGGACTCTCCGGAGGCTTTGGTAAAGCATCGAAAACCTGTTGGTGAATAAGACTCAATTTAGCAGTCAAGTCGTAAAGGTAGTCTATCAACATAGGATATTCTAGAGAACAAAACTCCTTAGGCCTCGGCACACCCCAAATATTTGCCGGACGGCCAAACACTATCTCATAAGGGCTAAGCCCCACTCTAGAATGTACAGTTGCTCTTGTTGATAACAAAGCCAAAGGAAGTGCGTCTGGCCAGGCTAAACCTGTGGATGCTTGTATTTTAGCTAGTTTCAGCTTGAGGGTGCCATTGTAACCCTCCACTAAACCAGCAGACTGGGGATGGTTCGCACTGTGGAACTTTTGTTTCAGACCTAGGCCGGCACACACACTCTGCATAACTTTCCCTATAAACTCACTTCCGTTATCTGACCATACAATCCGTGGCATACCGAATCTAGGGAAATATTCTTTGAGAAGAATCTTGGCAGTTGATAGGGCAGTGTTGTCCTTTAGTGGGTATGCTTCGATCCACCTGGAAAAAGCACAGACTACCACCAGGACATATTTCAAATTATTACAGCGATCCATGTGAATGAAATCTAACTGAATCACTTCAAAGGGGCAGGAAGGAGGAGCGAAGTGACCAGCAGGAGTTGGAGTTCCCTTACCAGGATTATGCATCAGGCATACCATACAATTTTTCACCACTCTCTCTGCACACTTACTGATCCCATTATTCTTCCAGACCGGAGCCAACATCTTACAGATTCCTTTAGAACTTATATGTGCTACTCCATGTGCCATCGTCACCACTGCAAGCACATACGCATCAGGCAACATCCAACGCTGCTGTTCTGTCAAATCAATCCAACACCCATTCGAATCCAACTTGCCCGTACTTTCTTTCCATACACGTTTTTCCTCCTCAGTTGCTTCTTTCTGAATCTCTTTCACACTTTCCATGGTATCCTCACACATTCCAGACTCAGCAATCCATCTTGCAGACGTAGCAACATACATTCTGCTCATCGTGTCTCTAGCTGTCTGTTTAGCAGTTTCATCAGCAAAAGCATTCCCGCGACCAACATCATCCGTGATTGCTTTATGAGCACTGCACTTTACAATCGCAACTTCAGTCGGCAAGGTTAGAGATTCCAACAAGTCGTTAACTAACTGACCATGTTGAATCTTAGTCCCATGGGACGTAATGAAACCTCTTTCTCTCCACAAACGGCCAAAACTATGGGCCACGCCAAATGCGTACTGACTATCTGTAAAGACATTCACTCTCTTTCCCTTAGCTAAAACACACGCTCTTGTTAGAGCTATTAATTCTGCAGCTTGGGCAGAATTCTGACTCACTCTTGCAGTCTCCACAATCGTCCTCAAAGTCGTTACTGCGTAAGCAGCAGTCACATCACCATTCTCCAATTTAAAACATGACCCGTCCACATACAGCGTGCCATCTGGATCGGATAACGGAGTATCCTTTAAGTCAATTCGTCCTTTTGTCTCTTCCTCCGTTTTAAAACAACAATCATGTGGCTCGGAATCACTCGACTCTTGATCAGTCGGCAACAGCGTTGCTGGATTCAATACATTACATCTTTTGATCTGAATATGACTCGCTAGTAATGTCAGCTCATAACCAGATAATCTCGCACTGGTAAGGTGTTGTGTCTTCGTTCGATTCATGAGTGTATCCACCGCATGAGGAACCATGACCACTAGCATGTTGTTCATCACCAAACCAGCAGATTGCCGAATGGAAGCCGCAGCTGCCGCTGTAGCTCTCAAATTTTATTTATTTTATTTTATGTGCTTCTATAGCGCCTGAATAGATCCCCGAAGGGATATCTCTGCGCTTAAGATGGAAACAAGAGTGCTTAACCCCGGGCTAGTCATAAACAGAAAGGTAAAACACAAACTGATTAAATGGTGGTGAAAAGGTGGGTTTTGAGGTTTTTACGAAAAGATAAGTGGTTGGTGATGAGTTTGAGATGAAGGGGAAGGGCATTCCAAAGGGTGGGTCCTGCGTATGCCAGAGCGCGACCTCCCTGGCGGGATTTTTTTATTTTAGGGACCTGTAATAGGTACCGATTACTCGATCGAAGTGATCGGCCTGGCACGTAGGGAAGGAAAGCTTTTGTCAGATATTTAGGACCCTTTCCTATCAGAGACCTATGAATGGTGCACAGAATTTTGAACTTTGTACGTTGCCGCACTGGCAGCCAGTGAAGTTTAGCTAGTAAAGGGCGGGAGGGAGTTCTGGATGGAAGGTTGAGAACAAGCCTCGCCGCCGTATTTTGGACTACTTGTAGTTTTTTTAAACAACTAGGCAACGCTCTAGCTACCGGATCTAATGTTGATGAAAAATACGCACAAGGGCGTTGTTTATCACCAAACTTCTGTGTCAGCACACTCAACGCGCAACCTTCTCTCTCATGAACATAGAGCGTGAATGGCTTACTGTAATCAGGTGTACCCAATACAGGAGCTGAACACAATGCTTTTCGTAATTCAGTAAAACTCTCTTGACATTCATCAGACCAAGGCACCGGACTCGGAACATTTTTCCCAGTCAAAGCTACCAATGGTTTTGCTAAAAGAGAAAAATTTGGGATCCACTGTCTACAGTAAGAGGTAATACCTAGGAAGGCACGTACTTCTCTCTGTGTGCGTGGAACACTCATCTGCGTAATTGCTTTTATTCTCTCTGGGGTCAACTTCCTTCCCTCCTTTGACAAGAGATGACCTAGGTAGGTCACTTCTTGGCAGCAGTATTGCATTTTCGAAGGTGACACCTTGTGATTCAAATTAGACAAATGATGCAATAACGAGATCGTAGCTGCTTTGCAAGTTTCTTTGTCATCGGCAGCCACTAAAAGATCGTCTACATACTGTACTAGAGCAGAACCTGGAGGAAGGACAAAGGAATCTAACTGGCTTTTTAATGCTTGACTGTAAATAGATGGGCTCTCACAATAACCTTGTGGAGCGCGTTTGAATCTGAAACTTCGACCTCCTAGACAGAAGCCGAAAATATCTCTGCTTTCCTCGGCTATCGGAATGCTGAAAAAGGCGTTCTTCAAGTCGATGACTGAGAACCAAGTGGCTGTAGCAGGAATTAATGTTAACAAGGCAGTAATGTCTGGAACCACAGGAAACTGCGGAACTACAATCTTATTAACTTCTCTGAGGTCGATAACAAACCTATACACTGGAGGCTTTGTGGGATCAGTTCGTTTCAGAATCGGTAGTACAGGACTGTTACAGACATTTCCTCTCATTTCTTCAACCACACCTTTCTTAATCAAATCTTGCACAATCAATAAAAGTGCACGCTCACCTTCACTAGATATTTTGTATTGCGGAATTCTTGGAAATTTTACATTTGCTTTCAAAGTTACTACATATGGTGGAATTTCTAAAAGGCCTACATCATTAGGACCAGTCGCCCAAAGAGAATCTGGGAGTGAACACAGCTCTGGCGGGAGTGCATCCATTGACAAGTACATCGGAGAAGTGATATTTTTACCCAGTGTAAGCTGTACTCCTTCCGGAGAACAGTACAATGTCGCATATAGTCGTTTTAACAAGTCTAAACCAAGCAGATTTTCATTACAACCTGTCGTCAAAATCAGGGGTGCTTTCAAGTGACACGGTCCCACAGAAATAGACAAAGGACCAGATATAGGGTTGTAAACAGGGGCGCCTGAAAAACCTACAGAAACATTTGTTGAGCCGGACAAAGGTGCGCCAGGGAGTTTCGCATGAATGATAGAACTTTTTGCGGCACCAGTATCCAACAGAAACGGTTCGACTACACCTGATGTTGCTACTGCGACATAAGGCCCACTCTGATCCACTGGAACTGATACTACTCCCTCTCTTTGTCCATGGCTGTCCTAGTACCCATTTTGCTGAAATCCTTCATCCACTTCACAATAATCTTCAACAAGATATTGTTGAGATCTATTTTGCTGAGTAGACTGTCCATTTCGTTGATCAAAGTGATTGGAAGGACGATCATTCGTTTGTGGAGGCATAGCACCTCGCCCTCGACCTCTAGAATTCTGCACAAAACCAACACGACCTCTCTGAGCTGCTGCTGCATTATTTTGCGCTAAGATCGGACATTCATTTTTATAGTGACCCTCTTTCTTACAGTACGCACATTGGTTCCACTGATATTGAGGTCTCGATGTACTATAATCTGTCCTTTGATACGAACCCTGTTGCGTATTAGTCTGATTTATGCGAGGCGGATACGCCTGTTGCAAAAGAACTTTAGTTTTTAAGTCTTTCGTTTTCTTGTCTGATTTCTCCTTTTCCTCTTTATCCCTATTTTCGTAATACTGTGCAGTTGCAAGTATTTGCGCAGTTGTGGAAACAGCCCACGCACTCTCCGAATCCTTTAATTTATTGCATAATTCAGGTAACAAATTATGCACAAATTTATCGACAAACAGTCTTTGTCCTCCTTCTGTGCTCATGTCCTGACCACTATGATCTACAAAAGTCTCTTCGAACCTCGTGAAAAAGTCGGAGACACTCTCGTCTTTCTTCTGCCTGCATGCGGATAACTTGTCCCAATTAACACGCAATGCGGGCATCAGAGTCTTCATTAGATCGATTATCCTACCTGGAAGATTAGCAATTAGGGGTTCAGGCTTTGCACCACCTGTTTGCTGACCATCCGCTGCAGTGATAGCTGCCCAATCACCACCTAAGGCAACTTGATGATCCTCTCTACGAATTTTAGCCCACACTGGTTGCGGAACTACATTGCCAAATAACATATCGATGTCTGCTAAGTTCATTATACAAGCCTCAACTGTCTGTGTTAATTCCTTATAATATCCAGCAGGATTCTTACGGGAATCTGGCAAGGCCTGCTTCACTGCTAGCACTTCAGCTCGTTTCCACGGAATATGTATCCACACCCTTTGGAATTGCGCTGGAGCAGCTACAATACCATTATTATGATCAGCTTGCACAGCTTCGCGCCAAATTGGAGGAACCTCCCTCATTGGATATTGGCGACTTAATTTCATTTTGCCTTTCTCTAGATTTCTCGGTGAACGAAGTGATGGGTCATTCCGATAACTTAAAATCAATTCCATCGCTTCTTCTATATTATCACCCACTATCATTCCTGCAGCAAACTCTTTCTGAACCTTAATTAAGTCTTCTAAATTTGATTCAACATCGTCTTCTTCTATCTCCTCACGTAACAACGAGCACATCTCATCAAAGACATACCGTTGCGTTGGTTCTTTCCACTGCATAAATGTTTCCAGCACATCTCTCGTGCTATATCTCCTACTCTTCGAAATCCATCTGAGAGCCGTGGAATCTAAAATTCCCCGTTCCTCAGTACTTGGAAGCTGACTACGTCTCTGAACAGAGTCGGAAGTAGGAGTCTTGATTAAGGTTTTACAGAAAGGGGACAGCATACTAGACACAGAATCAGTGATTCTCCGACGAACAGAAAGTGGAGTCAACAAACTCGCAGATGTAGAAAACACAGTAGAGGTAGGAACAGATAACGGAACAGTAGGAGTATCGAGAAAAATAGTTTGTGGAACAGTAGGTGTAAGCGAGACAGATACAGGTATAGAAGTCGGCAACCCAGGAAGAGGAGGAGCCGTAGGAACATTTACATTGACCACAGGAGGTACGGTAACCTGATTCTGAGGGACAGGAGCAAGAACACCAGGTTGTCCAGCAACCGGCAATTGAACATTCGGTAAAGGTGGAGCCGTAGCACCTTGTGCATACGGTGGAGGTGACCGTAACAAATAAGACAGCAGAGGATCGTTTTCAGAATCCTCCAGTATCTTAGCTGTTTTCTATGGCAAGGCAGGATAGCACTTGTCAATCGCTAAATTGTGCTCTCTAATGGCCACCTCTATGGCTTTCTCACACTCGTTATCCTGCAACTGTTTAGTTGCTTGTTCTAGAGTCAACTCTTCTTTCTCTTTCTGTTCTTTCTTTAACCTTTTCATTTCTCTCTGTTTGGATTCTTTTCGCCAGAAACGGAAAGAATCAAACATTGCCGGCCGGGCTTTCTTCCTAAACAATTTCGCTTCTAAATTGTCGAGAATTTCGGGTTCAAAACTACCATGCAGTGGCCAACTAAGGACACCATCTTTCTCAGTGTATCGGACCCATACCTCATTATAAGATATAGGACCCACACCATGTTTACAATACAAGTCATATAGGGGAGTCCCAATCGGAGGAACCAGACATGAGTCCTCCAATCGTGAGTCACTGTTGCAACCAAAACACGACAACATACAGTTTCTCCGACTTACCATTTTTCAGTTCGGAACACAAAACAAACAAAACACGAAACAGATATGTGCACTTGAATCAAGAACTTAGGCCTACCAAAACGAACTGATGTATCGATACCCAAACTAAACCAAATAGATTATCGTAACCAGAACAACCAGTGATAATCTTACGAAACCAAACCAAACCAAGAACCAAAAAGGATTTTAACAACCCTCACGAAGTAACCAGCTAGCAACCACTAAATACTTAACTGAGGCACTGAAGACGTCACCAAGGAGAAACCCGTCACGTTTCGCTGTACTAAGGACTGCACCTCGGGTCCAAGACAGGGCGACGGTCAAGGCAACGGCCCACTGCAGCCGTCCTGAACGGGAACCCTCGTGGAAGAGAACTTCGGGCCACTTTTGCGATATGCCGGGATCGATGAAGTGGGGCGCCTCCCTCAGGAATCTTCTCACGAAGCTTCTCGAACTCTTCAGGCTTTTGGACCGGTACCGAATGACGTCGCCCCACGTTGGGCGCCAAATTGGAGTTCTGGACTTTTTGGTTCCGTCCAGAGGTGTCAGGGAACACCACCCAAAGACCCCGGAGTTCCACCTGCCTTGGTGCACAAATGAACAGAAACACGGGCTTCTCGATGGTGGCGTCAAAGACCAAAGGTTTATTACTGCAGGGACACAGAAGTCACAGAAACTACGCATGGGCAGTAACTAGGAGCCTGTTCAAATTGTACAAAGAGGGTTGCTCCTTATATACTAAATTTTGGCCTTCAGGCGAATTCTTCACATGTTAGTACATTCCCAAACCTTTGTGTTCTAAACAATAAATATTTGGCGTTGCACAGGAATCATCGACAATATCTGATGTCAAAACATTACGAACGAGGGGTTCCCACTTTTCCATCATAATCTCATGTCAACTTTTCATTCAAGACCCGGACCGCCTCATCGTAAATTTCGTTACCTCCCCCTAATAAAGGCCCAGAAGGAAAGGAGCAGAGCCAGGTGCAGAAGATAGAAAAGCGGGATAAGGGATGTTTGTGGGTTGTAAATGGGCAAGGCTACCGGCTTCGGCCGCCTAATCGTGATCAGGACAATGGACACGAAGACCAGTTTAGTAGGACTGGCCTCGGGCAGAGTAGGCAGCCTTTGTCGAGTCATGCAGCTACAGCGTGATCTGGTTTAAGGTGCACGTGTCATGAAAGAGGTGAATCTCCGGCTAAGGCTGTGTGTCCTTAATCGAAATGAAGTGATCAGAGGTTATTGCGTATGTGAGGGCAAGAAACACAAAATGGCGGCCATGATCTAAGATGGATGCCGTGGGTAGATCAGAAATGTGTTTATAAAAGGAGTGCTCTTGCTCGTAGCGTAGCGAAAACACCAGGATATGCTAAATGGATCATTTGTGGTTCGCTGATACCAATATTATGTATTTCCGACAATATTGAAAACACGGGTTCAAATCGTCACGGAACCTCACATTATTCGCTCTCTTAGGAAGATCTTCCCTCTATTACCCCATCAGGCGCGCTCCCTGATAGCACGAAGCACGATACTCAGTCAAGCTGATTATTGTAATGCTTTGCTTCTTGAGTCTCCTAAATTTTTATTGGACAGACTGCAGAGGATGCAATCTACTGCAGCAAAACTGGTACTAGGCTGGCCGAGACGGTCCTCCGCCACTGGAGCCTGGCGGAGCTGCACTGGCTCCCTGTGACTCAAAGAATTAAGTTTAAATCCTTGTGCCTAGTTTTTAAAGCTCTGCATGAGAAGGGACCTAGTTCCCTTCAGTGCAAATTTGAATGGTATGTCCCCGGTAGAACCCTGCGCTCCTCTGGGGCAAAACTAATAAAAGTTCCCCGATTTAAAAAAGTTAGAGCTGGAGGCAGATCATTTGGGGTTGCTGCTGCAAGGTTGTGGAACACTCTGCCTTTTGAACTGAGACAACTCAATGAACTCCTACAGTTCAGAAAGAACCTAAAAACATTCTCTAAGAATTAGGGTTGAGTATAGGGAGTTTTCGCTGCGATGGCCAACTGAGTAATGAGTGCCAAGATGCCTGTCAGGTGATAGTGAGCTATAGAAATTAAATAAATAAATAAATAAATAAATAAGGTCCCACAGAAGGGGGCTGGCTGCAGACCATTTCAACTTCTGTTTGGGCACCCTGTCAGATGCCCACTTTGTCTGGTGAAGGAGGGATGGGAGTTACCTCTCAAACCTCCCAAACAGGATATTCCGGACTATGTACTTGGTCTCCGCTCCAGGATGGCTGAGTATATGAAAAAGGCAACTTAAAACCTAGAGGCCAGTCAGGAATTGCAAAAAGCCTGGCATGACCAAAAGGCTGTACTGACTGTTTACCAGCCAGGACAAAAAGTGTGGGTGTTAGAGCCAGTGGCCCCAGCAGCTCTCCAAGACAAATGGAGTGGACCCCTCACTATTGTTGAACAGAAGGGAGAGGTCACCTATTTGGTAGATCTTGGAACTCCCAGGAGCCCCCATAGGGTGATTCATGTCAACAGACTGAAACCATATGTTGACAGGGCAGACATGTGCTTGCTCATGGCTACTGATGAAGGTCAGGAAGAAGAGAGCGACCCTCTCCCACACCTGCTCTCTCATAACCCTGATGATGGGTCAGTTGATGGTGTGCCTTGTCAGGCAGCCTCACTGATCAGCAGCAGATGGACTGCAGACAAGTTCTGCAGCAATACATACATATGTTTTTACTGACTCCAAGTCAGTCTACCTGGTGCACTCATGAAGTGGACACTGGGGACAGTCTGCCTGTTAAAAATAAGATTTACATGCAACCTAATCATGTCAGGGACTGTATTAGGACAGAAGTCCAGAAGATGTTTGATTTGAGAGTAATTGAACCTTCAGATAGCCCTTGGGCTAGTCCAGTAGTCCTAGTGCCAAAACCTCACACCCAGGGTGGTAAGAGAGAGATGAGGTTTTGTGTAGACTACAGAGGTCTCAATGCTGTCACTAAGACAGATGCCCATCCAATACCCAGAGCAGATGAGCTCATAGATAAATTGGCCTCTGCCAACTATCTGAGCACATTTGATCTAACAGCTGGCTACTGGCAGATCAGGCTAGCTGATGATGCAAAGCCAAAGACATCATTTTCAACCCCTGGTGGACATTAATAATTTGTGGTAATGCCCTTTGGTCTGAAAAATGCACTTGCCACATTTCAAAGGTTGGTGAACAAAGTCCTCTCAGGCTTGGGTGACTACTGTGCAGCTTATCTTGATGATATTGCTGTCTTTATCTCCACCTGGGAAGATCACCTGATCCACCTGAAAAATGTTTTGGAGGCCCTGCAGAAAGCAGGCCTAACTATCAAGGCTGCTAAGTGCTAGATAGGGCAGAGTCCGGTTGTGTACCTGGGTCACCTTGTAGGTGGAGGCCAGGTTCAACCATTGCAGAGCAAAATCCAGACCATAATGGACTGGGTTGCTCCGACCACCCAGACTCAGGTCAGAGCTTTCTTAGGTCTGACTGGGTACTATAGAAGATTTGTCAAGGGGTATGGTTCCATAGTGACACCCCTGAATGACAACTTCTAAAAGAATGCCCAAGAAAGTTCAGTGGACAGTAGGTTGTCAAAAGGCATTTGATGACCTGAAGCAGGCCATGTGCACTGCACCCATTCTGCAAAGTCCTAACTACTCTAAAGAATTCATTGTTTAAACAGATGCTTTTGAGTTGGGGGTAGGGGCTGTGCTATCACAATTGAATGAAGAAGGTCAGGACCAGCCAGTAGCTTTTATTAGCAGAAGGCTGACCCCTAGAGAGAAACGTTGGTCAGCTATTGAGAGGGAGGCCTTTGCTGTAGTTTGGGCCCTGAAGAAGCTGAGGCCATACTCGTTTGGTACTCACTTCTCAGTTCAGACAGACCATAAGCCCCTCTTGTGGCTAAAACAGAGGAAGGGTGAAAATCCCAAACTGCTCAGGTGGTCCATTTCCCTACAGGGGATGGACTTTACAGTGGAACATAAACCTGGGAGTAACCATGCCAATGCAGATGGACTCTCCAGATATTTCCACTTAGAACATGAAGACTCAACTGGTCAAGGTTAGTTTAATGTCCATGGTTGGGGGGGGTTGTGTTGGAGAGTAGGGTCTGCTTCCTATGGTTACCCCCACTTTTTGCTGTGATCCACTGGTTTTTTGACTTTAGTATGGCTGTGGTCCTGCTAATCGGGCCCACAGCCTAGCTGTTCTCTCTCTAAATTGATTTCATGTCCTTTATGTACATACCAGATTGGGTACTGGGTCACCCTTGTGAGTCCCTGTATAGTTTACCATAGGTACCCAGGGCATAGGTGCACCCAAGGCCTACTAGGGGCTTCAGCATGTATTGTGCCACCCCTGGTTGGGCCTCCAGACTGACACCACAGGTCTGCAATTGCAACCTGGGTAAGGTGGTGTAATCACCCCTTACTTAGATATAGTATACCTTTATCTATATTCATTGAAAAAACCATAGGTTTGACACGTTCTAGTTAGCTGAACATTTCGCTCATACAAAACCTTTGAAATTCCTCCGTTATAGTTAGCTCAGCTAACTATAACTTGCACGCCGGCAATGCACTGCTGATGACGTCACATATTACATCACTCATGACATGGCCAGTGATATCACTCATGACGTCACTGATGACATCTCAAATGACATCGCTGATGACATCACTGATGACATCATCCAGTGAATGTGTGTCTTTCTGAAAAATATTTTTTTTATATATGTATATCTAAAGGTCGATGAAAGAATAAGTGGGCAAATACGTGTCTAAATGGATGTTTTTTTGTGTGAAATTGATTGTATAACTGACTTATTAAGTATATCTTAGTGAATAGGTGTACTAGCGAGTAATCTTTAAATATTTAAATATCTGTATCAGTGTCTCACTTTGTATATAAATGGCTGCATGGGTTGGTGAGTAGCTACATGAGTGTGTATATGGGTTATTAGTTGGTTTTTTGAGTACCAAAATGAGTGTTTGTAGAGTTCGGTGAGAGTATTACTTAGCGCACAGATGCATGAATGACTGACTCACTGTTTGTATGTGTTTTGAAGACAGCATGTGTGCAGGACTGTATGGAGGATGAGTGTGTTTATGGCTGCGTTAGTGAGTGAATGACTGTCTGAATAGAATCTTTATGACTAACTACATATGTGTTAAACTAGTATTTGTGGGTATTGATGTATATAAGTGAGTATATCTGAGAGCGAGAGATTCTAAGACTTCCTGTATAAATAAGTATGTGTTACTATAAGTGATTGTTTAAGAGAGTAAGCATGTCTACGATTCTGTAGAAGTTAGTGTAGTGGTGGGTACATCGCTGTATATGCAAGTAAGTGGATATTTGATAGCTTATTTGCATGTGTTAGTATGTGTGTGAGTAACTCTATAGATGAGTGTTGGTGTGTAACAGGATATATAGGTGTATGTGTACATATGATGACTGAGTACATGTATGAGTGACTATATAGAACTGTTGGTGAATGAGTGGATGTGGATGTAGATTTTGAGATTACTCAATAGGTTGTTCTAACTGCAATTGATATCTCAATTTTTTTGAAAATTTTAGTTTCTATTTTTGATCGTGTGTATCAAAGGTTATATTACAGTAAGAGGAGGTCTGCCACAAGGATGATGTCATCAGTGATGTCATCGGGGATGTCATTTGAGATGTCATCAGTGATGTCATGAGTGATGTCACTGACCATGTCATGAGTGATGTAATATGTGACGTCATCAGCAGTGCATTGCGGGCGCGCAAGTCATAGTTAGCTGAGCTAACTATAACGGAGGAATTTCAAAGGTTTTGTATGAGGGAAATGTTCAGCTAACTATAATGTGTGAAACCTATGGTTTTTTTCAATGAATTTGCATGGTTTTTAAAATGCTAATTCCTAACTATAACGTGTGTGACACATATGGTTTTTTCAGTGAATTTCATAGGTTTTGTCAATGATAAATTATAAATGTATTAATTATTGTGTCCTTCTTTTTATACTAATTTCTTATATTTTTATTATAAATATTTATATTTATTTTATTTTTTAGATTATATTTCATATTCTTTTTATAAAATAATAACAAAACTAAATTGCAAAGTAATTTTTAAATGAATTATTGCTTGACGTCGATTGCAAGTATAACACAGCTGCAGCAATTCTCTTGGGACCCTATGCTCACAATGCTGTATCAATCCTTACACCTGCTTCAAGCATGTGAAACGTTTTGACGCAGCATAAGCTCAAAAGTCACTGAATAAAATGTTATACATTTCACTCAGTCACTTTTAGGACGCCTTACTGCACCCCCTTCTGCACAAGAAACACTCTTCTGGCGCAGCGCTTTACAATGTAATACACCCTCCAGATGCGTCACATTGTTAATACCACACACCATGGCACATCTTTTGCACCACCGCTGTGTCGGCTGCGTAAAAGAGGCACAAGGGGATTGTAAATCCACCCCTAAGACATACAACTTCACCCAGGCACTTTCACCAGCAGCGCAAATTGAAACATAGACTTGTAACATATTTATGTACATATGATACATTCAAGTGCTTCGGACATACTGCAGTATACTATAGATAAACACCTGATAGATTTATGCTGTTGCAGTTCCTTATAGTTCTGCACTTTCACATTCTCCATACACTAGTAACATATTCATTCATTCATTTATGAACTACACATTCATTCTGACAAACTTTTACACACTAACATACAAATATACAGGCAGATGCATCAAGCTAAATACCTCCCGGTAAAACAGCGAATCGGTAAAACAGGCCGATACCGACCGCAAAACCCCCAAATGCAATGCATCAACACAAATCGGTAAATAATAAAGAATCGTCAAAAAAATCCCCTCGGTAAATTACCGAATCGCTATCCAGCCAATCGAAAATAACGAAAACCAAAGCATGCCCCCGGAAATACCGATTAGCTGATAAAGAATCGCAACGGAATCCATCAAAAATCGCAAATACCGAAACACTTAATAATCGCTATTTCGCATGAGCTAAATAAGGGGAATCTCAAACTGGAGGTAAAGTCATTAGAATGAGGAAAAAAAATTCTGACAGGTGCTGACAATCAGTAACCCTTTAAAAATGACCATTGAAACCCTGTTAGTCAACCAAAATGGCTGCCCCCTACGTGCTTGTTCGGAGGAGGAGAATCAATGCCCTGGCCCAGCGAAGGAGGATGATCCAGGAAAGGGTCTTCAAGGTGCGCATCACATTGCTGGGGCAAACAGAGGAGCAGGTGTACGATAAGTACAGACTCAGCCCTGCCATGCGTCTAATAGCAGATCTGGAACCACAACTCCAGTATCAGACCCTTAGGACCCACGCAATACGAGCCCATGTCCAGGTCCTATTCAGCCTGCACCTGCTGGCGTCTGGAAGCTTCCAGGGGGTAATAGCAGAAGCCGGAGGCGTCATGCTTCTTCCACAGGTTCCTGGATGCCATGCTAGCATCGATACATCGCCACATCACCTTCCCCACGACCCCCTAACAGTTGAACCGCACCAAGCGTGAGTTCTACCAGGTGGCACAATTCCCCCATGTGATAGGGTATGTCGACTGCACCCATGTCCACATCTGTCCTCCCTCAGCCACCGAATACATCTTCCGCAACCGGAAGTCATACCATTCCATTAATGTGCAGGTTGTGTGCAATGCCAAGTACATCATAACGGAACTCGTAGCCCAATTCCCAGGGAGCACACATGACGCTTACATCGTCCGTCACAGTGGCATCCACAGGCGCCTGATCAACGGTGATTTTGGAGTTGGACACCTACTAGGCACATATTGATGCAACATCATTTAATCCATCCCCACATGCTTCATTGCATTCATGCCGCTGACCATTCTCTCCCCATCCTGCAGGTGACGGCGCTTACGCCTTGCGTGAGTATTTACTCACTCCCTACCTCAACCTAGCAACACCACAAGAGCAGCGCTACAACAGAGCACACATCAGCACAAGGA
Organism: Lissotriton vulgaris; assembly: GCF_964263255.1. Taxonomy (NCBI): domain Eukaryota; kingdom Metazoa; phylum Chordata; class Amphibia; order Caudata; family Salamandridae; genus Lissotriton; species Lissotriton vulgaris. The sequence goes on along the minus strand of NC_141695.1, from coordinate 1,295,338,353 downwards.
ATGTGGTGGAGCATACATTCAGGATCCTCAAGAGTCGCTTCAGAATATTGCACAAGACAGGAGGTGCCTTGCAGTATTACCCAGTGACCTGCTGCCAGATCATAGCTGTCTGTGCCATCCTGCATACCATCGCAACAAGAAGGGGCATACCCATAGAGGTGTACGGTGAGGACGAGCTACGTGGAAAGCAACCCCCCAACACCGACAGGCACATGTGCCCAACACAGCAGAAGGGCAAAGGAGGGGGACATACATCACACAGCATCACTTTTGAGACAGGTAAGAAAGAGCCATGACAAGATGATATGCATTGCAAGGGTTTAAGCCCATTAACACCTGACTGGTGCTGATTAATGTAACAGAAACATGATGCAGCGTAAATTAAATCAAAAGAGAAAATGTCTATTGACAACACAGGAGCTGCATGTGGCACTACAGTTGGCCCATGGTTACCTCACCATGGCCAGGGAGTCATTGCATCATGGCTATTTACGTTTGCCACGGACACCCAGCCTCCTGTCCCGTGACTCCTCAACATCTCCTTGATGATTTTCAGTGGCTGGTGCGCTGCGCGTGCTGCGCCTCCTACCGCTTGTCTCAGGCATGGTGACGCTGCTCACACTTGAGGCTGCCTCACTCACCTCATCCCCTCTCACACTGCTGATACTAGCAGTTCCAGACTGCAGATGCTCCACTGCAGTGGTCTCACTCTCGAGGGTCCTTGCCACATCCCCACAATAATGGCCCATGTCCACCTGCAGGGACACCGATCGGCGGGCTACCACAGCTGTGCTGTTGCACAGCTTCTTGGTGGCCTTAATTGTGGCATTGGTACTGAGTGAGTGCTGCTCATGTCTCCGGCGCTCACTCCTTTGGCCTGCAACAACAGCGTGTGTGAGTTCCTGTAGGCATACCTTAAGGTCATTGTTGTCTTCTGCAACGGCTGTGGTCAGCTCTCGCACAGCATCAGTCATTGAGGCAAATCTGTTGGACATTCTTGTCATGCTCTTTTTCATTGCACCCATGTGTTTTCCCTGCAGGCGCTGAACACGCAGCATCCGGCTCTCCATGACTCCATACACATATGCAGGATCTACTGTTGCCGCTGTAGCCCTACCCAGGGATCCGGCCCGCTGTCTAGTTCGCAGACGTGCTGCTGTTCGGGCAGGTGGGGTGACGACAGCCTGCTGCTGTACATTAGTTGCTGCTGGCCTCAGCTCCGTCTCCACCACCTGCAGGGAGGGGACATTTGCCCTGCAGCTATGTGTGGTTGGCAAGACTGGTGGAGGTGGAAGTGGTGTTGGTGTTCCTGTCCGCGGTGGTGGTGGTGGTATCTGCGGTGGTGGTGGTGGTGGTGATGTTAGCGGTGGTGGTGAAGGGGAAGGACTGCCTCCATGTTCCAGCGTATTCTCCGCATTGGTCACCACTGGGGTCTCACAGCTGACGAGGCGGCCGCTGTCATCTGATTCCATGGAGGAGGCATCTGTGTGTGAAACAGAGCATAGTTATGAATTTGTGGATATTGTAATTTTTTGCATTTGTCATCTACATATAGGACATATAGGGACTGACTTTTGGCCCTTTGCTGCTGTTTTCATGTCATGCACCTCAGGGGTCAGACAGGAACCCTTTCATGTTATGACTACAAGTCACATGATGCAACACTCTCTTGAGGGATTGTGCTTTAGGCACGGCTACTTGTGCACTGTGTTTGGCTTGGGGAAATGGGCAGGGGTTGACAAGACGCTGCATATCTGCGCTGGCATGCATCTTACCTTGTCCGCCTTCCACAGCACCAGAGGTGTCCAGTTGGGTGACCCCCACAACAGCTTCCGGTTCGATTGTCGACTCCACAAGGTCCTCGAGGGCTGTGTTCGGTGTCACATTGGAGGACCCACCACCTGTGCCAGCCGCATCCAGCCGCATCCTTCACCCTTTCCACAATCCTCTCCTTAGCCCTTTTGCTGAGGTCGTACCAACGTTTTTTAAAGTCCTCAATGCTGCGGTGGGTGACTCCCACAGCATTCACGCTGTCCTTGATGCGCAGCCACATCCTGCACTTCTCCGCCTCTGGCACCTTCAGGGAGAGCTTGCCAAACAGTCTTTCATGCCTGCTGCTGACACCCTCTATTAGAATCTCAAGTTCCTTGTCAGAGAACTTTCTTTTTCTCTTCTTGGGGGTGTCCTTTCCCTTGAGTGCTTTTTTCTCCATGATGCACTGCTGTGCAGGTCCTGGTCACTGCTGGCTATGTATTGCTCGTCTGCTCCTGTGCTCTGCCTCCTCCTCTGAGCTCCTCAGGGCACCGAGTGAAGATGGACTGTGCTACTTCCTGGTTGTGATGTCATCAGCCTGCTTCCGATGCGCCGCGCCTTTTGCGATTTCGCTAATACCGAATTTGCAGATACCGATTCGGTATTTGCTAATCGGTTTCTCGCAGCCATGTTCTCACAATGCTTTACCGATTTTTACCGATTCGGTAATATTTAGCGATTTTATTGATGCATCGCGGTTTGCATGTCCAGATAGTTCTTTCTTTGACCAGTGAAGGGAGTTCTAAAAAGAACTGTTTTTATTGTTTTGTATTTTTTTTTGTGTTTTCTCAACAAATTCCAAGCGGAACAAAAGAATGAAAAAAAGAACAACTAATGTCTAGGACAGCAATGATCTATAGTCTATAGACTGTTCCCCATAACACAAAAGTTTATCGCAATAAATGCATAGAATTTCAACTTTAGCAAAGGCAGAATCAATATGTGGGTGTGGACTGCTTGCTGAAAATGCTGCTGCTGCAGTTGATGTGCTAGGTGTAGCAGCAGGTGGGTTCTCGTGCAACCTCCGTCCAGCAGCTCAAGCAAAGTTCTAGGGGGTGCAAATTCTTCATGTGTCGCACCATATTTGCTGTGCCAAAGGAGTATTTTTTACATGGATCACCCCTTGAAAGAGTTGTTTCGCAAATTTTCTTTTCGAGCATTAACCTTTTTTTGACCTTCTGGAAAAGTGAAAAACTTCCAAATTAGAGCTTCTTTCCTCTTCTTTGGAGGTTCTTCAGGAATGAAATCTCCCTCTGAAGAACTGCTGGAAGATGACTCCATTGCTCTTATTATTGTGATTTTCCTTCTATTTGAGAAGATTCTCAGAACAAATGCTTCTTCTTAGAAACTCTAAGTCGAATAATTATAATGGGACGGAACTTTCGACAGTCGCAATAGGAAAAGTTATGAACCAATCAAATCACATGGCTTTGTGTATGCTTATGATGCGCTTGCGCAACTCTTTCAATACGAGTATGCATGATGTTCTACCGCGATTTGTGTAATTCTTTTTAAAAGAAATATATGATTATTACAAGTATTAAAAAATTCAGTTATCCCAAATGTCTGCCCTTAGAATGTACATTAAATACATACATGTTTTAAACCAATTAGAAGCATTGCCCCCTTTCGCATACAGAACGCGGTACATGACATCACACCGAAGCTTTAATGCGACGCGTAACGTCACAGCATATTCGTACTTTATGCACGGGTACACGCTGAGTATGATAAGCAGTACAAACTATGGTGCAATCACCCTCTCAGTGACAAATCAGAGCTCAGGGCGCGCTAAGGAGAATGATTAGAAGTGTTGACTCATTGTAGATCGGATTCTGGGCCTGCCTCTGCGCACATGATAACACCGCCCCCATCTCTCTCTGTTGTTAATTGTTGGTGCACACACTCACACGTGCACATGCACGGTACACGCCCCCCCACACTACACACATGCCACCACCAACCATGCTTGCCATCATTTAGCCTGGAAACCAATACATTAGCCAATGGGATGTCCCCCAGGGCCATCATTCTTGCAGACCGCGAAAACACTACCAATGATGGCCCTGGGCTTGGTCAGCCCCCGCGGTTCCCATATAATGCGGGCACTGACATGAGCACGCTCTCTTTTGCCTGCCTCTGCTGCGATGACACACAGACTGTCGAACACCCCAGACTCAGTGAAACCACAGCCTTTCAAGACACGACAAAAGACGACAAAAACAAAGGTAAGAGAAGACGTCACAACATCAACCTCCACTGTAAATTGTATATGCATAATACTATTTTTTTTATCCTTCATATGACTTTCCTACCCCTCAATGGTTTAAAATTGTACTTACATAATTGAAATATTTCTTTATAAGTCACGAGGCCGTATACACCTCTAATCTTAAAAATTGTGCAAGCAAAAATTTCTGTCGTATTTCTGTACTACGCCACGTGCTTAGGCCTTTATTATTATTAATAGTGCGTCCATGATAGTATTTTTTTTTCTGCATCACGAGGCCTTCCCAGGCCTCTATTAACTTATTGATCTTCCTTTGTTTGCTGGACCTGCAACAGTCTTAACTACGGAGTATTAAGGACTCACATTAAAATTCACTTTTGATAGTAGTTACGCAACTCCGTTTACGATGACTAATCAAAATGCCCTTTTGTTTCCTTCAGCAAACATCATTCAGAAGCAACTACGGCCTGTCGAGCAACAGCAATGGAATTCTCTACAACGTATTGAATATACTTTGACATATAGAAGCAGAGTTCAAGTGTAGTGGTTGACTCCGGTGGCCACACTCTTTATACAAGGTAAGCACAGCAGCCTAGATCTACAAAGCCTTCACAGGAATGTATTAGAAATCTTTCGGCATAACGGGCGTTAGTAATGCAGTAGGCACTTCCATATAGACACCACTTAAATGCGGCACTATACCAAATAAAATGTACCAGGTACACTGCACTCGTAAAACTGTAGTATAACTTTTATTTATGAAAGGAGAGACAACCATATTATCAAACCTTGGCAACAAAATTATCGCCACTTTATCGGCACCAAACTGCTGCTAAAGTGGCTAAAATAGGTTTGATAATGTGCTCTATAGAATTCCAATCAAAGCTCATGTTAGATGTGAAGGACATCTAACATGAGCTTCGATTGGAATTCCATAGAGCATATTATCAAACCTATTATCGCCAATTTAGCGACACTTTCCTGCCGATAAGGTGGCGATAATTTTGTCACCCAGGCTTGATATTATGGCCCAGAGTTTTAATGTTTTCTCTCTTTCTCACTCTCTGTGACATCATTTCTCTTTCTCTCTTAAACTTAGACACTGCTGTCTGCTTGGACGTGTAGAAGAATTGTTGAACTTAAGTTGTGAAGTCTACATTCTAATGTGTTTGGACGCAAGGTTTATACAACGGTAAGCACAGAGGCCTAGATCTACAAATCCTTCATAGGAATTCATTAGAAATAATTTGGCATAACGGGCGTTAGTGACGTAGTAGGCACTTCCATATAGACACCACTTGAACGCGGCACTATAACAAGTAAAATGTACCAGGTACGCTGCACTTGTAAAACTGTAATATTAGCTTTATTTGTGAAACGAGAGAGGGCCATATTATCAAGCCTTGGCGACAAAATTATCGCCACTTTATCGGCAGCAAACTGCCACTAAAGTGGCTATAATGGGTTTGATCTATAATTACCTCGGAGCAATGACAACAGATAGGATACAACAGTCTGACAAACAGATCCACAACCTTATTACGTCACTTGTGAGTCACTTTTAACATGAGTAAAGTGACGCCAAGAAAAAATCTCAACTCCAGACTCTGCAACACAGTTTTAATGTTGTTTTCTCACTCTTTCTCTCTCTCTCACTCTCTATGACATCATTTCTCTTTCTCTCTAAAACTTGACACTGCTGTCTTCGACGTGTAGACGTGTAGAAGAATTGTTCAGAATAAGTTGTGACACCAACTGCCTAAAATGTTTACCCGCAAGGTTTATACAATGGTAAGCACAAAGGCCTAGCTCTACAAAGCCTTCACAGGAATGCATTAGAAATAAGTCGCCATAACGGGCGTCAGTACCGCACTAGGCACTTCCATATGGACACCACTTGAACGCAGCACTATAACAGAACTGGAATGTACGAGTCACACTGCACACGTAAAACCGTAGAGTTTCCAAAACTTGTAGGGGCATAGTATCAAGAACAGCGATAAAACTATCGCTGTTTCAGCGGCAAGAAACTGCTGCTAAAGCGGCGATAAGGAGCTTGAGAATATGCCCTTGTAAATTCCCATAGTAGCCCAGGTTAACACCAGAACATGCACTGCTATGGGAATTCACAACAGCATATTATCAAGCCCATTATCGCCGCTTTAGCTGCAGTTTCCTGCCGCTGAAACAACGATAATTTTATCGCCGTTCTTGATAATATGCCCCGTAATGCTTCAGCTCATTTACTCGCATTTGCATAATTCTAAACTCTAATTTTCTTTTTTCTTTTGCAGATTAGCAATCGGACACCTTTTGGAATCCATTTCACAATTTGTTTATAACATTGTTTAAGTTATTTTTCCAGTTCTAATATAGCTATAATTGAGTTTTGTTTATATTTATTGTTTAATAAAAGTTAATTAAAAAAACTACATACTTATTTTATTTTGTGGGGGAGGGGTATGACTGCCCACAATAAAAATTATGTTGAAATACTTTAGTAAGATAGTCAAGACTAGGATTGAAAACTACTGAGTTCTACTAAAATGGCGGTGGACGAAGTACGTAATGAACGTTTGGCTCCTCGGCACTACCTTTCAAATAAATATATAAAAAATATGACTATTAATACTGTACAAAAGTACAGCAGCGGATGACACACCCACCGGGAAAAGAAAGCGACAGATTTACTAACTGATATAAAAAATGGTTTGCTTGTTAAACTTGAAGAAAAAGAAAACGTGGGCTTCGAAACGACGCTGAGCATGCAAAGACAGTACAACTGCTACACCAATAAAAAAGAAAAGCTTTTCATACTATCATAGAAATCAAGGAGCATATTATCAACAAAAGGCAATACATTTTCGACGCTTTTATAGACCGGAAACTGTCGATAAAGCGGCGATAATGTGCTTGATAATAGGCCCTTGTAACTTCCCATAGTAGCCCAGGTTCTGGTGTGAACCTCGGCTCCTATGCTTATTCACAAGAGCATATTATTAAGCCCAATATCGCTCCTTTGTCTGCAGTTTCCTGCCGATAAAAGCAACGATAATGTATCTCCTTTTGTTGATAATATGGCTCATTGCTCTTCTTTTGACTAGTAAACTTAGGTGCATATTATCAAAGACCGGTGTTAAAATTATCGCCATTTTATTGGCAGGAAACTGCCGATAAAGCGGCGATAATGAGCTTCATAATACGGCCTTGTTATTTCCCATACAATATGACTATTAATACTGTACAAAAGTACAGCAGCGGATGACTCACAAGAACCGGAAAAAGAAAGCGACAGATTTACTAACTGATATAAAGAAAGGTTTGCTTGTTGAACTTGAAGAAAAAGAAAACGTGGGCTTCGAAACAACGCTGAGCATGCGAAGAGAATACAACTGCTACACCAACAAAAAAGGAAACCTTTACATACTATCATAGAAATGAATGAGCATATCATCAACAAAAGGCGATACATTATCGCCGCTTTTATCCACAGGAAACTGCTGATAAAGCGGCAATAATGGGCTTGATAATAGGCCCTTGTAACTTCCCATAGCACCCCAGGTTCTCGTGTTAACCTGGGCTCCTATGGTTATTCACAAGGGCATATTATCAAGCCCATATCGCCGCTTTATCAGCAGTTACCTGCCAATAAAAGCGACGATAATGTATCGCCTTTTGTTGATAATATGGCCCATTGCTCTTTTTTTTGAGCAGTAAAGTTAGGTGCATATCATCAAGGACCGGTATTAAAATTATTGCAGTTTTATTGGCAGGAAACTGCCAATAAAACGGCGATAATGAGCTTGATAATACAGCCTTGTTATTTCCCATAGAAGCCCATGTTAACACCAGAACATAGGCTTCTATGGGAATTTACAAGGACGTATTATCAAGCCCACCCTCCCAACATTAATAAAAAACTCCACACAATGCAGGTACCCGGAGCTGGAAGGTCATTTTACATATCACTGCCCCAGAAATGTGGCATTCCCCGCGACGTGTACGGGGAGAGAGAGAGACCTCAAAACATATTTTTTTTTTTTAAAAGACCCGAGGGGTGCCGCTCACCGAGACTGCGGGGAGTACGACCGTAAACCCCCCACCGCATACTTCAAAATAAAACCAGAGGAGTTCCATTCCCCAGTGCTCGGGGCACCTTACAAGCCCCCATTATGCAGAAAAATTGCCCCCGTAATTTCCCCCCCGGGACCTAATGAATAAAACGGACTACTACTTTTTTTCAATTTTTCCACCGCCTGCAACTAAACTACTGCACGAGTACCCCGCCATTTTTTATTTAAAAAAAATAAAAATTGAGCCTAAAGTTCCATGTACCACCCCCTGACCAAGACTATAGGCTCAGAATATTTCTACCCTGCCTGATCCTTGTTCCTCAACATTGTTTTATTGTTTTCTGCTGACTCTGCTCTCCTGACAAACAACATGGCTGCCAACACTTCCTGGTTTGGAGTATAAACAGCTAATCAGCATGCAGCTCCTGCTCGTAATTGTATGTATTTCCATACGTGTACGCCGCGATTTTTCTAAAAAAAAAGAAAATAGAGCCTAAACATCCATGTACGACCCCCTGAGCAAGCCTAGAGGGTCAGAATGTCTCTACCCTACCCCCTTCCCTTATTTCTCAACTTTGTTTTACTGTTTTCTTGTGACTCGGTTCTAGCGTGGCACAAGATGTCCGCCAACACTTCCTGGTTTTGAGTGTTGACAGACAGTTCACAGCCAGACAGTTCACAGCCAATCAGCATGCAGCTCGCGCTTGTAATTGAACAGATTTCAGTACGCGTGCTGAACTCCGTCTCTGATTTTACTTGCAATTTTCTCAGAAACTACTGAACGGATTTACACCATTTAACAAAAAGCACAATCTGCGAACAGAACTCTCTGCCAAATTTCGTGTAATTCCGTTCAGCCGTTCGGGCTGTAGCCATGGCTAAAGGTCCCTATTTAAAATTGCATGAGGAAAACACGTTTTGGGACCCCCGTTTTTTTCTCAGCCCCCGTTTGACGAAGCACCCCCAAACTTTCAGGGAAGGAGCGGAACTGAGCAGGCCATTTTGTGGGAGAAATTCACGAAAATGTGTCCACCGGCGCCAAAGTTATTCCAAATAGAATGTTGTGGATTTCCTGTGGAAACTAGGTCCTAACTATAACTACCTACTGGCGACCGCCAGGATGTAATATATATATAGAAACATGTGAACAAGGGCTTGTGAAGCCCGAAACGCGTATTGCCCTCTTTTACCAGCTGGCTATGCAATAAAAAGATACCTGTGAACTGACTTGGTGGTCCGTCTCCTGCCTTGCTTCGCCAGTCCGTTTGGGGATTGGAGGTGGCGTTTGTGGAGTTTTCACGCATATATAGAAACATATGCACCTATAAGTCACTCCTATGGCAGGCCTTAACAATCCTGGAGGCAGAGTGCTTGGTGTTATGTGAGAGGGTGCCCTAGCATGAGCTGAGCCCCTCTGCAGCTTTCGGAACCATCTCCTTATAGCTGTCAAACACTTTGGAATACTACTCCCCCCCCCCCCACCAGTCCTGGCAGTGGGGGTAGCATTCCGCTCTTCCAGAGGGAGAAGACATGTAGTTACTGGTTTACCCGGTTAAAGTTAAACAGAGCCTCAGCATCACAAAATAGATGCTGCTGCCACAGACACAAGTCTGCCCTCTTGCTGCTGGACAAAACTCTGGCAGGGGAGGCTTGGACAATAGGTTTCATGCCCAGGGATGTGCTAGCACCTCCCCAGACAGGCTTTAGTGTATTGGGGCAGGGAGGGCTGCATTCAGTGAATGCTTTTGCAGACACTGCCTGGGGCACACAAGGTGCTCCATGCATTTTCCAGTTCAAACCGGTTGCTGGGGCACTTAGCCCCAGCTCTGGCGTGAAACTGGACAAAGGGGAAGTAACCACCCCCCCCCCCAGGTCCACCCATAGGAGGGACCTTAAAGGTAATCCACCCCTAAACTTAGTATAAGTATAGGATCACAGTCCCTAGGACTTTAGATTACCCAGGACGAAACTCTGAAACATATATCCTGGACCTTCGACGTTCCATTTCGAGTGGAAGACAGAAGACCTCTCCCTTGTGGTCAAGGAGTGACCACCCTGTTCAAACAGGCACCAAAAGCAACTTTGCCGGTCTGCATTGTCGAGGCTCCCGCCGGATCCCAAAGACTGCGACACAGGAGACGGACTTCCAGACATCTCTGAGGCTGCTTGACATTCCCAGCAAAGCTGAGACCCGTGGAGGACACGGGAGATGTGGGACCGGAACTCCTGAATTTTGCTAACTGCATCCACTCCTGAGGTTTCTCGTAGTTGTGCATTGGGGTGCTTGAAGCTCCAGACCAGAGCCACATTTGCATCGAAGCTCAGGCACCCACACTCCACGAGTGTCCCGTGGGCCCCGCTTTTGCATTTCAGCTTGACACGTCTTCCCGGTTCCTTGCCCGTAGGCTAGTGAGCCCCTGGAAGACTTACTTTTGAAATTAACTTGCTTTCCTAGTTGCTTCAGGCTTGCCCCAACTTTCCAACAAAGGAGAAGTTCCTCAGACCTTGCTGGTCTGCACCGTAGCCAATCTCGACATCTTGCGTGGATTGCGTCTGCCAAGGCTTGTTGGGTCCAATCCGGATACCAGTACTGCAGTCCACTAGATCGTTTGTGGGACAGCTGGAATCCAGCTCCTGGTCATCGTTGATGCCTCCTGGTCCTCGTGGCTGAAGAGACAAGCTTCACCTTTTCACCTGAAATCACTCGACATCGCCTGGTTCCTTCCTGGTCACTGGATAGTGGCCCAGACTCTCTCCTCTGCTTTCAGGTTCTTCAGATCTTTGATCCACCCTTGGATCCACCAGACACTTTTCCTCTGGTCGCCTGCAGCACTTTTTCGCAGCTCCTAATTGGAATCGACGATGGAACCCGACACCTATGCACCCGGCTTCCATGGGTGAGGTAACTTGAGTACTCTGGTGCTCCCGTGGGTATTGACTCTCCAAGTGTCCTAGTCAAAAAGGGCTCCATCGTAGTTCACTCCTTTGTGCCCTTAATCTTTAAAATTGTAAATTGTTCATTTCCCATAGAAAGTCAATGGTAACCCGCAACTGTGTTTATGCGCTGCACGCGTCTCCCGTGGGCCTCCTGTGCCCTATCCTTTAGTGGTTCTAGACAGCCCCAGCGATTCCCCAGGCCCTGGGCTTGCTTTCTATTTCTCACGTGGTTCTTATACCACTATTTTAGTATATGGTTTGTGAGGCCCCTAGGGCAAAATGTAAACTGGGCAACTTATCGTATGCTAATTAAGTTCCTTGTCTTGTAATTTTACCTCCATAAAGAGTCCAGAAGCGTTGTGTTTAGAATAAATACATATATATTTAATATATACCTTGTGTGGTGTGCTTTCATTTGGTACTCAAGAGATTATAAAAGGTAAAACAACTTGCTTAACTCGCCTCTAAGTCTTAGCCTGAAGGCTGCTCTCCACAGCTACCACTAGGATAGCTTTCTATAAGGTTGACTTTACAACCTACCATCAATAAGGGTCGATTGGACTGGTGCATGGTGCCCACTAGAACTAGTGGACATCATATGCCAGGCTAACTTCTCACCATGTCCAATAAATATTAATGGACCACCATAAATAAAATAAAAACTGTAGTCAGATACCATGACCTCAGTTAAAGGCTAGTTAGGCACATGCTAATGAGGAATTCTATAAGCCTGCTCATTTTGTTCCATTTCCCAGAAACTATGTGAACAATATATGTGTATTTTTATTAAAATCACTGTAAATAAATTGATCACATTGTGATTTTCAGTTTTTATCTCAGATATAGTTGAGCATTTATATTTTGTGCTATCCCAACAGAAAATTCAATAAAAAGATGTGCAAATGAAACTTTTTGTACCTATGTACAGTTGTGAATTAGAACATGTGTGTATGTGTGCTCCTGTGTACTGCACTCTCTTGGCCAAAGTTAAATGATATGAAGGTTATAATAATAATAAAGTTAAATTCTTTTTATCTTCAAATATTCAGTTCCAAGAAAAACATCCACCATGCGTTTTGTTAATACATCGCTTTTTCAGTGTTAGATAGAAGTCACAAAAACAATCATATGAATCACTATACCGAATATTAAATTGAAAGAAAAAATAGCTAACGGAGGTTATATAATAATATTCCTATAATGGATCTTATCATCGACCATCATGTACCTTAAAAATGACTTCTAAGTGGTTGTGGATATGTAAGGCTCTGCGTAGTCCTCTGTACTACCTAGGCCCATAGTGTCAATCATATAATGTATTTACATATATTGGCAATACGATATCTCCTAAGTCTGATAGACAATTTGATTTTATTACTCAATTCCCAGTGTGAAACTAAGGCCATTACAGAGATCATTACCCCAGCACAGAACACAATGAGGTTTATTTATGAGCCCCTTGGAACACTTTTGTGCCTCTGTTGTCACTTTTTGTGACGTAGAGGTGGAGTTAATAATGCGACACGTTGTGCCATATATACAAAGTGATGCATCTAGGCAGATGCATCACTTTCTAAACCCCTGTGCTACATTATACGTGCGTTAGGTATAATGTATGCAGGTGGGCGTTCCTCTGTAAGGAAGCCTAGCAGAAGTGCGCAGTGAAATCTATCCGATTTCAGTGCACCACATCTAGGACGCCACTGCGTCAAAACATTACACCTGCCTCACAGCAGGTGTAAGAGCGATACAGTGCAGTAAGTATAAGCCTCCCATGCATTGCTGGAGTTGCGTCTTGCTTATGACTCAACTCTGTATAGAAAACAATGGTCCTAGACTAATTTCCTTAGGGAGGTGTTCATTAAGTCAAAATCTATGAACATGGTACACATAGAACTCAAGTCACATTAAAGTGTACCCCAGTAGTTTCTCAGTTCAATTAAGTATATCCTCAAAAAGACACACATGCACCATAAATAGCTTCAATAGTGACTGTTTAATCTCACAGTTATTATAACAGATCACTGTAGAGATTACATTTCAAAGCAGAAAAAGAGGGTTAATCCAGGGGGAGTGTGGAAAAAGTAGGGTACAGGCCCACTAGGGGAAATTGTCGACGTTTCGACCTTGGCGCATAGAGAGTGGAATGTATCCTTTGCAGGCGGGTCTTCCTCAGGACGGGGATAAGGGGGTGAACAACCTGTGTCAAGGTGAAGTCGGGGTTACAGCCTCTCAGGTGTCGGTCCGCAGGATGCCAGCTCTCCATTGCCCTTTTAGCTGCCCATGCCAGCTGGCCATACAAGTTCAGCTAGCTACCCCAGACCCTGTACTCCTTTATCCAATAGCTTGCCTTCCCCCCCCTTAACCTCCATGGTCTATTGTGATGACCTTGCCGGCCAACACATTATGGTCAGATTGTTCCCCTGCCCTTCAGCATCTGCATGCCCCTGTCCCACCCTGACAGCCCTCTGTGGACATCTTCCTGCCCCTGTCAATGCCTGCCTGCCCTCGTGGTCAGCTTGCTGCCTCTTGCCCCATCACTGCCATTCATACTTTGTGAACTTGCCCCTACTCCACTTCCATGCCCTCCATGGTCCGTTGTGCTGCCCCTCACCATGAAAGCCTTTTCTCCATGGTCAGCTTGCTGCCCTCACCCCATCCCACCACACCACCCTGCCCTCTGTTCCCTGTCTCCTCCTTCCTGCAAGGTCTTTTGTGCTGCCAGTGCCCCTCCCAGTTGTCCTCTGTTGCTGCATCTACCCACTCCTCCCTGCCTTCTTTTGCCCGAGTCCCTACCCCTACACCTCCCTCCTACCCTGCACGGTCCAATGTTATGCCACTGCCCATCATGAATGCCCTAGTGGTTACCTTGTTGTCCCTTGTGCTCCCACATGCTCTTCGTTGTCCACGTCCTTGCCCCTGCCTTCTCACTCCAACCCCCTCATGGCAGTCCGCTGTGCCTCCACTGGCCATCCCACCTTGCTGCTCCTGGCCTGCTCCCCATGCCATCTGTGGTCCAAGTGTGTGCCCAGCTCCCTCCCTTCCTGCCCTCCATGATCCATTGAGCTGGCCTTCCAACCAGTCTTACATGGTCTGTTGTGCCGCCACATGGTCAGCTTGTGAGTTCATGCCCCTATGCCCTCCCTCCTGCCGTCCATTGAACGGTGTGGTGCCATTGCCCCTCTTGCCTGATGTTCATGATCCGTTGAACTGTCACTGCCCCTCCTGCCCATACTGCGTGGTCAACATGCTGCCCTTGCACCTTCCCTCTCCCCTCTGTTATCTGAGGCCAGCCCGTACCCCCTCTCTTCTGCACTCTATCATTCTTTGTGCACGAAAATTCCCCCTCTCTCTTGCCCACCATCGCCAATTGTGCTCGGGGAAACGCTTCTGCCTGCCATAAGTCACCGGATGTGCTGCCACTGCCTCTCCTACCGACCCTGCCCCTCTCCCATCTTCCCTACGTTGTCCATGTGCATTCCCCTATCCCACCTTTGTCATAAATATAGAATGTTAGTACTCTAGTTGCTCATTGGAACACTGTGGTAAAACTGCAGTTTATGACCGAGGAGTTAACTGTTAGGCTGCTGCTGGTGTTAAAAGTACACATTTCAGTCTGCATGTCAGAATGATTTACTGAAATGGATAAGGAAGACATTTGAGAAGTCAAAAAAATGTGTCCTAACTTTCCTTTCTCCTGCAACTACCTATAACTAGTGCCCTCGCCATGCACTTCCAATGACCTCACATATCGCATCACTAATGAAATGTTCTATGACATTATTGACATCTGAAATATCATTAATATTCACAATACATAAACCAATAAATAATAACTAAAAGCACAATTAAATACACTGACTCAAATAAATAAATCATACTGAATTCATTGTCCACCCATTCCTACAGTTGGGTAATATGGCATGGAATCTCATGTTCAAGATTATTTACAACATTTGTAATTATATCTGTCACATCCAGCGTGAGATCATGAGCATTGCATTTGTTGTGTAAGTTATGATGTAGGGTCCTAACCATAACTTGCAACGTATATTGCAAATGGTTTTTCCAGTCAATTTCTGAGATGTTTAAATCTGTGCTTAATTTAGACATTCTGTCCACAGTGGACGGAAGTCTATGTTACCAGACTTTTCTGATTTGCTTTTGATTAAAATCTAAAAAAAGAATAAATAATGTAATGTTTAAAAAAAAGAAAATTAGACCATAATAAAAAAATAAAAAGGTGCTATTCTGCGCGAAAAAGCAACCATTGCAATTTTAGAAGTAATAACCACAGTCCATTTCATGATAGCTTACTCCTCTACAAGCTAACATCAAACACCTGTGAAGTTTGTTCACAAATTTTACAGAAATAAATTAATCTTTCTGTGTCATAAATTAGATGAGAAACAACATATTTCCAACTACAAAATAGATCATCTAAATCAACTGTGCAAACGTTATAACAGTAACTAGGACAATTTTCTATAAATGTATTTCAAATTCTAAAAACAATATCAAATCAAATAATACAATATATAAAAAAAGAAACAAATATAATTATTTAAAAATTATTTTGCAACAGGTAGTCATGTTACCAAAGATGGCATAGGAAAAATAAAAGATGATCTCATCAAAGATATCACCTATGATGTCAACAATGATGTTATATGTGATGTCACATTCAGTACAAGGGATGACGCAGGTTATGGTTCGAGCAGTGATGTCAATTGTCATGTCATAAGTGAAGTACTCAATGCTCTATCTTATATCTTCATCAGTTATGTCATTTGGGGTGTCTTAGAAAAGGGGAGGTGGAAGTTATGATTTTTGCTGTTCATCACCACCCCCTTTTCTGAATCGTGAAACATAACTGACAAATGTAATTGGTTTTATACATTTGGCCCAGATCCATAACGTACATTTTACGTTTTTTTCTCTGTGTTTATAATTATACATAGGCAGTGCTGGCACATGTACAGTAATAGTTATGACTTTCCATTGAAAAGGTATTTTTTGTTTTCTGAATACTTTGGCACCGTTTGGTGTATCTACACAAAACACTCTAATTAAAAAGTTCATCTGGTTTGGGTTCTGTATGGCAAATTTCATGCAGATCTGTCGATTGGGGGTGGGGGAAGTAAAAAAAAAAGGTGGGCTTAAAACAGTGAATTCTTTCCTCTTGGATATTGTTACATTCTGTATAATGTTATTCTACACTGTTCCTTTAATCCTCACTTGTTTTCCTTTGAGTGTTCTTTAGAACACTCTATGACTCTCTGGCTGCAGAGCAGTTACTTCTGTTCCTGTATGCCAAGGAGCTGCATATCACTGTTGCTGTGCTGCTGTCATTAAAACCTATTCTTAAGGTTCATCTGTTTCCTGTGGATTTGTAACAGATATAGAAAAAAATAAAATATGCTGAACAGAATTACAAGAAACTTAACATGAATGTTAAACTTTACTCACAGTAGTGCCTGTGTTTGATTTTATGAAAACTCGTTTAGCAGTCTTTGAGAAATTAGTGTTTGCATTGTTTTGCTTAAGAGGGTTGCTTAAGAGGGTTAAATTATAGTAAAATCTGGAGCACATTATAGAGAAAATGTATTAGTAGTATATAAAGTTAATTTATCAATTTATCAATTAAACACCCTCAGTAGCAGTATAATATTTAAATAATATTTATAAAATGAAATTATTCATAATGTTTTTGTATTAAATTATACTTGTAATTTAAAAAATATATTAACTTTCAAAATTATAAAATATTTCTATCTACAAATTCCATATGTGTTTAATAAAAATCATTACAACATTCCACTTTGATTTTTTATGATTCACCATAGTAAAAAGACATTTCTTTATTATTCACAGATCCCTATTTCATGTTAACGTTTATGGTTCGTCTAATAATTAACAAGCGAAATAAAACACTAAGAACTGCTTCTACTATTTGCTAATAGTCATGATATATCATTTTAACCCCTTCGCTGCTGATGATGAGCTCAGCTCGTCATCAGCCACGGTGGTCGTGTGCGGATGACGAGCTGAGCTCGTCATGTAAAGCTGCTTTTCGTAATTTGCCGCACACAGCTGGAAAAGCCGCCGCAGCGATGCGGTTAAAAATTCAGTGCAGCTTCCAAACGGACAACTGTTATTTGATTCATTTTACGTTCAGTCTTTTTTCCTGAGCATTACAAAAATTTTACTAAAAGCTATTCTTTCTCTCCAGCCAACGCAAATACCCAGAATGAGCAAAAAGTTCCCTGCATCTTGCAAGATATTATGCGGAAGAAAGTTCATATGCTCCTGCTAATGTGAGATGCTGATTAGTAGCGTATGCAATAGCCCCAGTATGTTGAATACCGTTTACAATTGCAGTTATCAAATTCTATGCATAGGCTCTATATATATGTTTATATATGTTAGCAGCTTGGAAGCCGATTGTTGATCCTAACCTTGGAGATATGGAGTAATGCCTTTATTGACTGTGCCTACTCCAATCCTTATAAAGAAGGGCTGTTAAAGCTTATTTCTTAGATCCAGCAAAGAAGAACATACAAATCAATATCTCATGTCGATAGCTGTAGGCTCTGCAGCACTTACATGACATTCCATTTTTCGAGCATTTCTGGTGTTAAGAGTTAGGATTGGAGCAAGAAGAAACCATAATTTAATAAATTAACAGGCATATGCATCAAGCGATTGAGAAATCGCAAAACTTGCGAATCGCAAAAAAATGCATTTGCGACCGCAAATAACAGTATTCTAATGCATCAACCTTATTTTTGCGAGAATTTGTATTTTTTCGCTAAAATAAGGATTCGCAAAATTATTCTGAGAAAACATTTGCGATTCCTTATTTGCGATTCTCAAATACAGAATCGCAAATAAAGAATCGCAATTGAAATGCATAAAAAATCCCAAATAGCGATTTTCATAGAAATCGCAAAATTGCTATAGCAAATTAAGAAGGGACACAACCAGGTGGTAATCATGAGTGCAAATCTGAAACAGCTGCACATCAACAGAAACTGATTTAAACACACCCACAATGAGCTTCCAGAAGTCCAAATGGCAGGGCTGTACCTGACGGCGAGGAGGATGAGGCTGCAAGCTGCTCAACAGAGAAGGAGGCGAATCAATGAGCGCATCTTCAGAGTCCGCATAACTTTGCTAGGACAGCAGTAGGACGAAATATACGATAAGTGTAGGCTGAATGCAGAAATGATACATGATCTCATCAATGAATTGGACCCCATCCCGCTACGACAGACTCATAAGACCAATGCAATCCCAAGGCATGTACAGATTTTATGTTGCCTACATCTACTGGCGTCAGGCAGTTTTCAGGGTGTAATTGCAGTAGCAGGAGGTGTGTCGCAAAGCGCATTGTCAAGAATATTCAAAGCGTTCCTTGATGCCATCATGGTCCGGATACACTCACATATAAGTTTCCCTACCACAGCCCATGACATTGCTAAGACTAAGTAGGAGTTTTACCAAATTGCAGGCTTCCCACAAGTTCTGGGTTGTATTGATTGCACCCATGTGGCAATATGTCCCCCTGCAGCACAGGAATATTTGTATAGGAATAGGAAATGTTACCATTCCCTCAATATTCAGGTTGTGTGTAATGCCAAAAACATCATAACGGACATTGTGGCGCAATTTCCCGGCAGTGCACATGATTCATATATCTTCAGGCAAAGTGGCATTCACACCTGTCTTGCAAGGGGCGAATTTGGAGAGGGACATTTGCTAGGTAAATATGTGCAATACAGTAATACATTCATTGTACGTATGTCAATCTCAAAATACCACTGACAGCCTTTGCTCCCTCACATGTAGGTGACAGCGCATATGCCTTGCGGAATTACCTGATGACACCTTATCTCAATCCTACAACTGCCGCCCAAAGGAGATACAATGTAGCACATATCTAAACAAGGAACGTCATAGAGCGCACATTTGTGCTGCTGAAGAGCCGATTTAGACGCCTTCATAAGACCGATGGAGCAATGAAATACAACCCTGAACAATGCTGCAAGATAGTGGCAGCATGTTTAAAGGGAGGTTTGGAAATGGAGCTGTCTGACAGTGACTTGGAAGATGGGAACCAGCAAGTGCAACACCACCGTGCCCTACAAGGATCAGGCGCACCAGAAGGGCGTAGGCGCAGATCGGAGATCACATAAAATTACTTCTAAGGTGAGTAAAGATGGCACAAACACAGTACATGATATAAAAAGTAAGCTTTATGTAAACAAAATTGTGACCAGGGTGTTGAAGCACACTTTCAAAGTGAGTAGTGGCACAAGAGTCTTGCAAAGAAACATGTAAAGATTAAAAGGAACAATTACTTGAAAGTCAGTAATAAGGTCACATTGTAACAATGGTTACGTCACCATCTCAGAAAAACATTGTACATGGGAGCCTAGCGCTTTCTCCCACGAACACCCTGACGCCTGTCAGCGGCAGCATCTTCTTGCCTTACGTCGGGAGTGGAGGGGTGCCGCTGCGTGTATTGTTTCTCACTGCAGTGGCAACTGGCATTGTTGTACTGCCCAAGCTTGAAGCACACTCCCTTCTATCTTCCTGTGCAGACATGTTGCCTCCACTAGTGGATGCATTCATCATCTCAACCGCATTTGTTACTTGGCCTAGTGCTTTGGCAACATCTCCGCTCCAATGGCACATTTGGGTCTGCATGGTCACAGACCTACGTGCCAGCAGTGCTGTTGCAGTAGCCAGCCTATTGTTTGACTTTACTTGCAGTTTGAGCTGCTGCATGAGTTGCCGATCCTGTCTATTGTGCGATGCATGCCCCTCCTGCATGACCTTTGTCAGTTCCTGCACACTACTGGACAGTACTGCTATGCTGTCTGCCATTTTTGCAATTTCCACCTTAACTAATCGAGTGTTCTTGCTCTGCAGGCGATGTGTACGAAGCATCTGTCCCTCCAGGCCACCCCAGACCTTATTTGTCTGCTCCACCTGCTGTGGTCTGCGTGCTCTGCGTCTTCTCCGTTGCACTCTGCGATTGCCTCTACGGATCTGTGTTGGTGTAGTTGTGGTGCTAGTACTTTGCCGAAGTCTGACCTCAGGTGCTGCATTGGCCTCATCATCTGACACCATGGGACCCAGTGTTGGGACAGGTGACCTACGGGAATGTGGTACACGTGACTGTGTAGTTGGCAGAGCTGGCGTGTCCTCATGTTCTGACGGGCTGTGTTCTGCATTTCCAGGACCTCACTATCCCCGGCCTCACCACGTTCTGCATCTGTGAGGTTACAGTGCAAAACAGCATTAATGTATGCTTGTGACGTCATGTCACAGTTGACAAATAATACATTTTCATTTCATTTGAACATCTGCTACACTATTTGTAATCGTTTTTTACATATGTGTGTGTTTGTCATTGTAACTGCTTGCCCTGCCTACAACTCCCATGATGCACTTCCCATAGGAATTAAATTGTAGTAAATGCTTTACAGTGTGCACTTACGCTGTGCTGAGCTCACGTTCTGACTTAAGTAATTGGGACAATGGCAACATGCATTCCTCTTACCTTCAGATGTGTGTGCAGCTCCTGAGGTGTCCAGCTGCGTCACACCAACAACAGCTTCAGGCTGGATTGTTGACTCCACCAAGTCCTCCATGGGAGTGTTTCCAGTGTCTGTTGGTGTACCCCTCCTGTTTTATGTGCCTCCTTCAACCGGTCTGCAATGTGCACCTTGGCCCGACTGCGCAGATCGTACCATCTCTTTTTTAGTTCTTCATTGGTGCGGTGTGTCACCCCAATTGCATTGACTCTGTTCTGGATCCGGATCCATATTTTCCTTTTCTCCTGCTCTGGTACTGTCAGAGAAGCTTTTACAAACAGCTTATCGTGGCTGTGCACTACTCCCTCAATCAGTGTTTCAATTTCTTTTTCTGAAAATTTCACTTTTCTTTTCCTGCCACTTTGGCTGTCCTCTGCTATTGATGCAGCTTCCATTTTCTGTGGTTTGCAGGTGTTCTCAATCTCTCTCTCCAACTCCTCTTCTGCTCCCAGAGCCAGCTCCCTCCTCTCCCTGAGCCTCATCACTGAAAATGAGGCTTGGAGTGCAGACTTCCTGCTTCTGATGTCATCAACATGCATCAATGTGCGAAATCACAATTTGCGAAATCGCAATTTGCGATTTTGCAAATACAAGAAATCGCAATATATTCTGCGATTTTTACCGATTCCTTATTTATTCGCAGAATTCATGATGCATCGCGTTTTGCGATTCCTTATTTGCGATTCCTTAAAAATCGCAAATAAGGAATCGCAAACTCATATCTTGATGCATGTGCCTGTTAGATCTGGTGATTTGCCTTAATGCCATGGTCAGATATTGCTGAAGCAATGGAGAGATGATTGATGATAATAAATTCTCTCTAGACAGCTATAGTAGATCCTCAATGTTTTTGCCAAATGAAATAGCAATTGGTGCAGTTTGTGTCACATTTTTTCAATAGATTATACCTTGCATTCTTATTCCATTCCTCTTTGAACATCATCTCTTCTATTTTTATCTTCAGATTATGTATGCCATTGAATGTATGTATTTTAGATTGTTTAAGTTGTTCTTTCCATATGAAGTTCCATTTGAAACTTTATCTTATGAACTGAAGATCTGCAATTGTTGCAAGTGACTAATTCAAATTCTAGTTTAAGTTGGCTGATTGGAGTGCTGTTAAGTAGGTTAAATACTTTCTCTTCACTGTTGTTGAGAGGATTTGTTCTAGTTGTTTGTGCAGTTTCGCTCCAGAGGATGGTTAGCTGTAGGCTACGGCCAGAATTAATTTTGCCTGAGTGCCTCTAGATTGAACTAGATACTGTTACAAGTCTCTTGTGTGTTTGTGACTGCGCATAGCTTGTATCTGACTGCCTAGGTTTTGTTTTCAATTCTGCCACACACCCAGGTGTAGGTAAGCATTGGTTTGTTTTATTTTTTCTTCTTCAGAAGTTGTGACCATAGTACTAAAAAAGCTGTTTAATGTAATACTTTAAGAACATGAGTGTATCTCCATCTTGCCGTGAGGCTGCAATACAATTAATAATCAAGACCGCAAAAACCCAAGAAAATGCAACTCTACAGGCCTGTTTCGTTACCAAACATAGACTATACCATTCCTCCAACACTCATGGCTTTTTGGTGGAGCATTAGTCATGGGGAAATTATTGTATAAATAGCAAAGTGAATTAGTAAAGGGAAGGTTATGCACCTGCATGATTCAGCACATCTATTTGTTGGCACAATCGACCTGGCAGTAGCCTATACAGTAACATTAGCATTTATTACTTTGGGCGCCGCAAGGGCTTTTCTGTGGTGACTGCTTTGTTAAATTTGGTATGGCTTTTAAATTGTGCATTTGATTTTAGCACTGTATAAGGTTCCTAGTGAAAGAGTCCTAGTGAATGAAATTTAATGAGTCAACATTCAAATAAATAGAGGTACACAATGAGCATGCCCACTGGCACCCTTTCTCTTCAGCTAATATATAGAATAATTTATACAGTGAATAGGAAAATACAGTTATCCCTCCTTATAAATATAAAAGGTATAGGATGTGGCCTGGCAGCAGACACAATAGTCATGTGAGCGCTCGGTTCTGGTGCATGCACCCGTGGAGGCAGAGCTCCTGCAGCCACCCCTGGTTGAATGATAGGTAGGTGGTGATACCGGAAAATCCTGGGGCAAGCAGTAAAATGAGCTGAGGGGCTGCTGGGGTTTACAAGAGGTGCAGTAGTATTGGCCTGCTCGTGGCGCGGTCCAGACAAGCCCATAGCTCGGTGGGGCAAAGGGGGCTATGTTTGGTGCTTGGTGTCTCCAGTGTTCCCCGTGATAGGTGACGGGCAGGCCTGTGTGGCCGCCAGACGAGGCCAAGGGCTGGGGCACCTTGCGATACAGGATGCCTGTGGAGTGCACGGGAGATACCCAAAGATGAGACACAGGCCCCAAGTGGGCTCTGGTGGGCCCAGGAAGCCCGATGACTGCAGGGTTGTTGAGGCTAGGCCTGGGACTGCAGTGGTGACTCGTGGGGTCCCTTTGAGGGACCCCGGTGCAGGAGTGACTGCAGCTCCACGAGTAGAGCCACAGGAGAGAGAGTGACATCCTGCAACAGGCCAGGTCACTGGTCCCCGGTAGGTAGGCAGAGTGTGCTGATGCCTACAGGGCTATGAGGGGTGCCTGCTTGAGGTGGGACCCGCCTCTGACCAGGGCTGCTGGGGGCTGGGATGCTGGCTTGTTGCAGCTCTTGGGGGTGTTCTGGACCTAAACGGGAGTGCCTGTTGCTGTCCCGTACATGGCTGCCCAGCTGCAGTGAACATGGAACTTAGCCAATGAGGCGGCATGGGTAGTGGGTGGCAACCCCCTTTACAACCAGAGTGTGCCACAACCCAACAGAGAGAGTGCGCTACAAGGGAAAAGGCACCATGGATGTAACCCAGGGCCTTGAAGCTCATACAACTACAATACTAGAGCCATCAGAGACATGAAAGCAGCTTATGAGCAGAAAATTGACACAGTGGCCCTATACCTTAGCCTGCTCAGGGACGAACACAAGAAGTTGACAGACAGGGTGGGGTCAGCCAAAAACACGCTGATACACCTGGAATCGACAGAAATCAATAGGTGCCCTCCAAAAATCTAGGGAAAGCCTGCAATGGGGAGAAGACAGAGGGCTGGTGTTGGACTAGGCCCTTTTTGCAGGGTCATCACTGATTTTTTTGCCTTCCTCCTGGTATTTTTTCTAACCTGGTGTTGGTGGTTTTTGGACTCTGGGCACTTTACCACTGCTGTTCAGTGTGAAGTGCATGTGCCTTCTATGGTAAACTTGGTAAGATTGGTCTACACCTGTTTGGCGTATTTAATTTACCTATCTGTCCCTTGTAAAGTGATATCTCATACACCTGGGGCCAGTAAATTAAATGCTACTGGTGGGCTTGCAGCGCTGGTTGCACCACCCACCCACCCACCCACCAAAGTATCCTTTCAAACCTGTCTCAGGCCTCTTTCATTGCAGGGCCTGCGCGTGCAGTTGACTGCAGCTGTGACATGGCACATAAAGTGGGTGCCACGTCTGTGACTCCCCTTTTACTACATATCAGTCACCCCTAAGGTAGGCCCTAGCTAGCCCTATGTGCAGGGTGCAATGTAGATAAAAGGTAGGACATGTGCCTTAACTGGGTGGTATGTCCTGGTAGTAACAAACAGCCATTTTGGTTTCTCACTACCGTGAGGCTGCCCTCCCATATGAATGCATTGGGGTTTCCCTGATATGTGTTTCAGTGCCAATTTCTGACATGAGAGGAGCAGAGTTTGGTATGTTTGGAATAGTGGTTATAAATTCTGCCTA
This sequence comes from Lissotriton vulgaris, assembly GCF_964263255.1. Lineage (NCBI taxonomy): Eukaryota > Metazoa > Chordata > Amphibia > Caudata > Salamandridae > Lissotriton > Lissotriton vulgaris. The sequence goes on along the minus strand of NC_141695.1, from coordinate 1,295,313,912 downwards.
ATGGTATTCGCAGATTTATTATCACTATTTTAGAAATGCCACTTTTAGCAGTAGGCATTTCTGTGTGCTATGTGTCTTTGTGCCTGCCTGTTGTGTATTGCATGTTTGGCTCTGGAGTGACACGGGGTGGGGGGGTGCAGTGGCTCCAGAGGGGCTTGGTGAGTCTGCACTAGGCTGAATAGGCCAATCTGCATTTGGAGTGGTGTGGGGAGTAGCACCTGGGACTGAATAGGACTGAGCCTGCCTTCCACAATGCTGGCTCCACCCCCCTGTGGTGTGTCTAGGGCCAGAGCCTACACTGACAATGAGGGTGCTTGTGCCCTGTAAACAAATGTGTGAGTGCCCCCCCAGAACCAGTTTGGACTGGTCTTAGGCCTGTGCCAGGTGGGTAGAACAAAGACAACTGCACTGTAAATATTGGGGCTGTGACCCCATGATTTGGTGCTTACTTAGATCTGGATAAAGAGGATTGCTGGGTGCCAGAAGAAACCACCATGAAGGACTTCCAATCTACAAAAGGGCCCTGTGAGCTAACCTGCCTGGGCCCAGCTCTGCCCCTCATTACTTTGTGGCTCAGCGCGTGGTGAGTGCTTGATCCACTTCCTTCAGGGCTTGGGGGATCCTGCTCTACTGTATTCAGCAAGACCTGGTGCTAAGAGAGCGCAGGATTCCTTGGATTTATTTCCCCCTTGCTGTGGGGAGTGCTGCATTGTGTTGCACTTCTAATAAGAGAGGGTCCTGTCCGCTGTAAGTGCGTGATGGGCGCTTTGCACATCGTCTCCCTAAGCCCACAGAAGAGAGCTCTTCCGTAGTCCCTGGCGAGAGCAGCCCCCAAACCGGAGGTCAGGCAGAGAGAACCTGACCGTGGGCGGGGCTTGCCAGAGGAAGCAAAGAGGAGTCGCCTAAAGTCAGTCGGCTGTCGCCTGGTTTTGGGCGGGGTCTGACAGCTAGAGAAAGTCGAGCCTCGTGGGCTCGCATCTGCTTTGAGCCACCAGAGTGTGAACACAAGAGAAAGTCTAGCCTCTTGGGCTCGCATCTGCTCTGAGCCACCAGAGTATGGCAGCGTGAGGAGCAACAACAGGAGCCATTGGGAGCTCCGGGCCTGGAGTGCTCCAACACGACGCAGAGACCGCGGGGACGAGATCCAGAAGGGTCATTTCAATCCCGCCGACCAAGGATACGGCTGGACAACGGGTGAGTGTCTGGGGCGGACCAGAGTGCCTTCCACCCCGGGACGCACTGCTGTGTTTTCAGCCCTGAAGGGCCCTTGGCAGACCTCTCTTGGATGCAGAAGAAGCACCAAGGATATTCCGGCATTTGTCCCCCACTAAGTGCAGCTGCGCCACATGGTCATGCGCAGATGCACACTGAGATATCAGGGGCGATCTTGTGTTAAGGTGGCATTGCGTGACCAGCCCAGGATAGGCCCCCCGCTGGAGAACATTGACTTGGGAGAGAGCACCCCTGTGGCAGAGGTATTATAGGTCCCTGTCACTGCTGAGGTGCAGGCCTAAGGTGGGCCTGAGGTACTGTACTACTGCTGATTATGTTATGCATAATGTGCATAACATAATATTTGATTTACCGTCCTAATTTCTATGCAGGTAAGTACTTAAACAAAAATAACTCAATCGGAAAGAAAGACGCAGAGTCCGTGGTGTTAGAGTTCTTAGGGGTTTTATTCCTTAAAAAGGAATGGTTCTTGAACCGGATATCGGGTTCCTGCCACCACTGGGGTGCAGGAAGGGATAGAGCATACTTTATTGACAAGACATAACTTTTATACTTAAACCATATAATGAATACCAATATAGTAGGCGTAACAGCTGAGAGAAACAAGATAAAATCACACACGTGTTAGCAATACGTAATCAAAAGGCGTGAACTAGGCGTGAACATAGAGGTGTGTGCTAGAAACGTCACATGTAAGTGTCACAAGGAGGTGGGTACAAAGCAGAATTTTGCAATGTCAGCAGAAATCTGAGGCCTGGATGCGCGCGCAGCTGCATGACGTGTGATTGACGTGGAGCTGGAGGGTGCAGGGGACTTGACATTTACACTAGCGGAAAGAGACAGAAGTCTGGCATGTCAGATCAACTCGTACCTATATCATATCTGATATCTGATGTTTGGGAACCATATTATCTAGAGGGAAAGGTCTCTTGGGCAGAGGCTATTCTATACTGACTGTGAATGCGTGTATAAGCGTCTACGTGTCTGCATGAGATGCGAGGGGGCATGGGCCTACCATGGTAACAGAAGCTATGAATTACTTGCACGGAGACAGTGAGGCCGGGCCCTTTGCTCTGCAGCTGGAAAGATGTTTACTTGAACTAGTAGGCAGGAATGTATGTTTGAGGTGCGGAGCAGATAATTCGAAGGTTGAATACAGTTTTGGCAGGCAGCAGGCTGAGCTAAGGGCCGTTAGCCGCGCAGGGAGTAAGGCAGAGGTCACGGGTACAGAGGCAGCCCAGGCTGAGGCGTTCAGAGTCAGAAGGCAGGAAAAGGCTCGATGGCAGAATTCAGGGCCTACTTCGCCAGAGCTGAAAAACGTGTAAAGTACACCACAAAAAGACGTTGGCATGGCATACTTAGGAACGGAATATTCAACCCGTTCAGGGTGGATCTGAAAGAGGACATGTTAACGTTGGACGCAAATGTATTTGCGTCTTCATAGCTGGCACAGGAGGGAAGTTACATGCACTTTAAGCTGGTACATGGAGACGGTGGGGTACACGTTAGGGAACATTTCTTGACCATAAAATTTATATTTCCTCATTCCCTCCTTGTTCCCTACGGACCCTTCATGATATATCGATCCTCATAAATCGATCAGTCTGTTCTTGTAACTTCATTTGCTCTTCTTTCTTCTTTTCGCGTTTTGAGTGAAAACTGGAATGTGGGATACATGAAGTGGCGCACAGACCACAAATCGCTGGCCCAGGCAGCAACTGAATACTATGACAAGGGCAATGCCTAGGAAGGATAGGATCTTCCATCCTCAAGCGGTCAATGTTGTCCAGAACCAACCGGACCAAGTCCAGGTGCCTGGATTCTGATGTATCAAACTTGCAATTTTATGAAGACGTGTAATTGCTTTATATACCGTTGGCGCGTTTTCTGGAATGAAAACACAGCAACTTGACCCGATGACCTTACAAGCTCCGCCCCTATCTGCTAGGATGACGTCAATAACAAGACGGTTTTGGAGAACAACAACCCGCATGGCAGATTGCTCCTCTGTTAAGTTGCCTAGAGCGGAGGTAGTTTCATTCACTACTGCTTCGAGTGTTCTAGTTAATCTTCGTATCAGTTTACTATTAAAGACAGTACCTAAGTAGGGGAAGAACCCTTTATTGAAGTCTGTGTATTGCTCCCATGCCGTTTCAGTATAGTCGACAATCGGGAGATCTCTTCGGAGTCTATTCTTTACTAGATTTGTATTTCTATGATAATCAGGAGGGGCTAGAAAAACAGGTGGCAGAAGGAATGCAATGTAACAGGTACCATCCCAATCTGGAGGTAAGCGTATGTATGCGGTATGGCCACAAACAAAGTAGGAATGACGAGTAGCTCTAAAGGAAGACTTGCCTTGATCACTGAATTCAACCACAGTAGTACATTTGCTATGACCTAAGTGTACTGAACCCTTCTTTCGGACACATAAGTCACCTGTGACTGGTAATACTGACATAGCAGGGAGAACTGGTGCAGCTTCGGATTCGACAGTAAGAATCATAAGGTTAATTGTATAATTACCTAATCCATATACTTCATTTTCTAGATCAGTTCCTATTCTAGTGGGAAGTCCCTTCTTGTCAGGATAACAGGCGTTAAGCAGAACTAAGTTCAAGTTTCCCCAAACCCAATTTCCTTCGAAAACAGCAATATCAGGATCTAAGGAATTAATTATTCTAAACCATGCTCCACATGAGCCATTGTGTGTGAACGGGTACGGAAAGAGGGGCAGAACTCCCTTGTATTTCTGATAGGGAGGGAGTCGGCCACATATCCAACAGTTTGTAGCATTATTAGTCTGATGGGAGTGATGTAACATACTAATGAATGTGTTGTTGCGCAGCGCAAGTCTGTAAGATAATTCATGAGGGGGTAATTCGCTAAAAGAATGTTCGGCAGTGACATTGTAAGCAGATTGTTCACGCTTGAAGATAGGGTAGTATATAGGCAGCAATATACTGGCAACAATAATCAAAAGACTTAGAAAAAACATAACCAATAATGTCACTATACAGTGACTACGGAGTGATTTACAATATGCACGTTTCTTGAGTTGTCTCTCTCTCTCTCTATCTCGGTCTAGGGGATACATGTCAGAAACTATTTAACCGATTCACCTAGGGGAGGACTTAAACAATTAAACTGTCTGACTTGCTAGACCGTAGTTTCGCTTTGTACTCCTCTTGGGGAGTTTTTTCTCTCTTGGGAACTTTAAAGTCACTAGTATCGAGGCAGTCCTTTGAGGGGGTGGACGAGTCAGTCTCTGGCAACAGTTCATTACATTTTTTAATATGACTCGTGTGGATCCACCCCTTTCGTCCTTCCACTTTAATCGCCGTCCTCGTGGTCAGAAGGACGATCTTCGGCTCCTTCCAGCGGGGCTCCAGCGGGCTTTTCCTGTCGAAGTTGCGAATCAACACAGTATCCCCGGGACGGACATCATGTGGCTTTACATCAGTGTTGTCGGGGAAGGCTGCGGCAACCTGTGAACGACATGATTGGAGTGCAGACATCAAGGAGGCAAGGTAATCTGTCAGCATATTACAATCAACATCGGTTATTTTCTTAGGCATGGGCGTCCCCCACATATTCGGTGGTCTGCCAAAGACCACCTCATACGGAGATAGTCCTGATCTCGAATGGGGGACCATTCTCATATAGAACAGTGCAACTGGCAGGGCGACTATCCAGTCGACTCCTTTCTCTTTACAGATTTTAGCAAGGCGTGTTTTCAGTGTCTGGTTGTGTCTCTCTACAAGGCCAGCGGCCTCGGGATGTCGGACGCAGTGGAATTTCCACTGATATCCTAGCAGAAGGGAAACCTGTTTCATGAGCTCGGATGAGAATGGCTGTCCGTTATCTGAGTACACGATACGAGGCAAGCCGTACCGTGGGAAGAATTCTCGAACCAGCTGCCTGGCAGTGGTCGGGGCAGTGTAATCTGGGACTGGATATGCTTCGGTCCAACGGGAAAGTGCACAAACAACTACGAGGACATACTTGAATCCTCGACAACGGTCCATCTGGATATAATCCATCTGGAGGACTTCAAAAGGGTGATCGGGAGGATGGAATCCACCTTGCTCTACAGGGACGCTTTTACCTGGATTGAACTGACAACAGATCATGCAAGTACGCACTTTCTGTTTTGCTGCTGCTCGTAAATGTTTGTTGTACCAGAGGTTCTGTAAACTGTCTAACATAGCTTTTTCTCCTAGGTGTGCTGGACTATGTGCTGTATTTATTATGACTTGAACCATAGAGTCGGGGAGAAACCATGTAGATTTTCCCTTCGTCATCCAACCTTGATCTGTCTGGATCCCTCCTAGTTCAGTCCATTTCTTGATTTCATCTGGAGTAGCATGTGTCTGAATATCGATTACATCTAGTGTGGGATCCCTAACTGTCATACAATGTGCCGGTACTATTGTCTTTGTCACATCAGTTGTCTGGGTGTGATTCAATGCTGTATGTTTTGCTGTTTGGTCTGCCAGGTCGTTACCCTGGGAAATGGAATCTGTAACTTTAGTATGTGCTTTACACTTCATGATGGATATGCCTGAAGGCAGATGTATTGCTTCTAATAGTGCTTGAATGAGGGGACCGTGTTGGATCTTGGCACCGTGAGAGGTCAAGAAACCTCGTTCTTACCATAACACTCCGAAGTCGTGTACGACTCCGAAAGCATAACGTGAATCTGTGTATATGTTAACATTTCTGTTCTTGGCTAGTATACAGGCTCGGGTCAGAGCGATGAGCTCTGCTGCTTGAGCGGACAGTGTATCAATACGATATGTTTCTTTAACTTCAGTTTCAGTGGTCACTGCATATGCGGCCACTAATTCTCCTGTGTTTGTTCTCATACATGAACCATCCACATAAAGTGTCAGGTCTGGATTTGTCAGTGGAACATCTGTTAAGTCTCGTCGGGGCTTTGTTACTGCATTAATGATCTCTATACAATCATGCGGGGCTGAATTAGTCATAATCGAAGGTAACAATGTTGCAGGATTCAGAATGTTACAGCGTCTGATTTCTATGTGTGGCTGGAATAGCGTCAATTCATAACCTGTCAGTCGTGCTATAGTCAAGTGTTGAGTCTGGGTTCGGTTTAGAAGAACCTCTACAGAATGTGGAACTTGTACTGTTAATTGATGTCCTAAGACAATTGAATCGCTCTGTCTGATTGCTAGGGCTGTCGCTGCAACTGACTTTAAGCACGCAGGGAGTGCCTGGGCTACTGAATCCAATGTACTTGAAGAATAAGCGCAAGGCTTATGTGAACCTGCTTGATCTTGAGTGAGGACAGACAACGCTGTACCATCACGTTCTGTAACAAAAAGTGTAAAAGGTTTGCTGTAAAATGGTGTCGCTAAAACTGGTGCTTGACATAAAGCTTTCTTTAATTCCTCAAAGGCCTGTGTATGTTCCTGAGTCCAAGGAAGGGCAGTCGAAGTCGCTGCCTCCTGTGTTGTCAACTGAATGAGTGGTTTAGCTAGAAATGCATACTGGGGAATCCATTGTCTGCAGTACGAGGTGAGGCCTATAAAGGCCCGCACTTCCTTTTGTGTCTGGGGTTGTGGCATATTTACAATTAACTGGATGCGGTCAGGAGTGAGCTGTCTCCCCACTTTGGACAGCAAGTGACCCAAGTACACAACTTGCTGAACACAGAATTGTAGCTTCGAAGGAGATACCTTGTGTCCCTTGTCGGCCAGAAAATGTAAAACTGTCAGTGATGCTTGTTCACATTCGGGTTCACTTCGTGCGGTGATCAGCAGATCATCGACGTATTGTAGTAAGGCGGTATTAACTGGCATTTGGATACAATCCAGTTGTCTTTTCAGTGCTTGACTATAGATGCTGGGGCTTTCTGTGAATCCTTGAGGTGCGCGTGAAAATTTGAAACTTCGTCCATTTAAACTGAATCCGAAGAGGTATTGGCTCTCTGGATCAATGGGCACACTGAAGAAGGCGTTCTTAAGGTCAATTACAGTAAAGAACGTTGCTTCTGAATCGATAGCAGTCAATAGGGATGAGATGTCGGGAACCACAGGGTACTGTGGAACAATGCATTTATTCAGTTCTCGTAAATCAATCACCAGCCGATATACTGGCGGTGCATTGGGATCAGTACGTTTAAGAATCGGAATGATAGGGGAATTACAGATATTGGAGTCGGTTTCTACGACCACTCCTTGGGCAATGAGCTCTTCAATGATTTCCAGTAAAGCCACTACAGCATCGGGTGGTAACTTGTATTGTCTGATTCTTGGCAAAACAACTCCTGGTTTGAGTGTAACACGGTATGGTGTGATGTGCATGCAACCTACATCGGTTGGGCCTTGTGCCCACAGGTGTTTCGGTACATTTTTCAATCTGACATCAAACTCTCGTAATACATAGTGACCCTTAAAGTCACGCAGGAAAAGTCTAACTCCTTCCGGAGAACAACATATCACAGCTCCTAGAGCCTTCAATGTTTTGATACCTAACAGATTTTCTGGACATGATTTCGTGAGTAACAAGTCTGTAACAAGTGATAATGGACCCACAGCCAGGGGGACTGGTTTCGATGCCTCATTTACAATAGGCTGTCCTGAAAAACCAAGGGAAACATTCTGTGAGCCTGAGAGGGGTGCCCCTGGGACTTCATTATGGCTGATTGTTGTGCGGCTTGCCCCTGTGTCAATTAAAAACTTTCTGTCTTTTCCCAATACTTGACTGTGTACATAAGGACCCTCTTGATCTACAGGAATCTCAATAAGAGGCAAGCCAACCTCCCTCTCTAGGCTGTTTCATGTGTATCGCTGATAATCGGGATAATCAGATTGGGCATACTGGTTCATCTGTCGTGAAACTTGCTGTGTCGCGGCAATGGGCTGTGGCTGTGATACCGCTGCGGTCTGTGCTGTATGTGGTGGAGAATGCATAGGTTGTGAATTCTGTGAAGTCTGTTGCTGGACCTGGTCTTGTCTAGGCGGATGTGGTCTTTCCTTAGTTTTACCTGTTGCTATATTGTGTTTCAGGACTGGACATTCATGTACGTAGTGACCTGGCTGCTTGCAATAGTTGCATGTCCCTTTAACGGGAGCTGCTGCATTACCTGTCTGGGTCGTACCCTTTCTCTGGCCGTCGGCTGGAACCGACTGGGCCACTAACATTTTCATTTTCGTGTCTTTCATACGTCTCTGTTCGTGATCCTGTTCTTCTCTAATTCTGTTCTGGTGGTATTGTAACATTTGTAACATCTGGGATGGCGTATTTGCTTGCCATGTACTTTCAACTTTATATACACGGTTCTTAACTGATGTCAGGGAATTCTCGACTAACTTTGTTACAAAAAGATGCGGGTACGACTCGCTACCTGGTTTTAGGCCACTATTAATAATGAAACATTTCTCGAATCTTGAATAGAAGTCACTGGTATCTTCATCGTGTTTCTGTTTACAGGCTGAGATTGCGTCCCAGTCTTCCTTTTTAGTTGTCAATAATCTTGGCAAGACCTGGACTATTAGACCTGGTAATGCTTTTGCTTTCTCCCCAAGGCCTAGCCCTGGAGTACGAATTTTTTCCTCGTCTTCTATTTCAGTCCATATAATCTTTTTATCTCCCACCTCCCATTCTCTTTCCTTGAGTTTCTCGTAGATGCCGGTGGGCAGCAGTACTTTTAACAATTTCATAATGTCTGTATATGTGTAATCTCCCATGAGTAACATGTCTTTAAGTTCTCGGTGAAAACCTGCAGGGTCTTTATCATGACAGGGTACTAGTTTCTTCATTTCTAATAGTTCTAACTTGGTCAGAGGTGTGTATACATACACACGTTTCAGGGTATTATCGGTACCCATAACTGGGTGTACTTCTCGTAACGGATTCTGCCTGTCAAAATGCTCAAAGTGACACATTTTTCTTTCTGGTGGCTGAGCTGAAACATATTGTGGGCCTAAGAAAGCGTTATATTTACGTCGTTGTTCTAGAATTATTTGAATTAATCTGGTACTTAGGCCTCTCCATCTATTCATAAGTAGTGCTTCTAATGTATCAGGTAAGGGACCTGGATCAGAATGTTGTTGTCTGTACAACGTGATGAGATGCTGAATCATGTATATACCAGCTAATTTCTGCTCGTCTGGGGAAAGGTTCAGAAATGTCTGTGCTACTGTATCATCATTGTATGTGTTAGAATTGTCAGCCCATAGTACTGCTGACCGGGCTAGTTCTTGTTCATCCATAGAATTGAGTACATGGTACCCCATTTGTTCTTGAAGCATTTTATCGGCAACTTGAAACAGATGTTCAGGGGAACTTGATTTTGATATGCCAGAGAGAAAAACTCTCTTGCTTTCTGGACGAATGCCTTTCCTAAGGTAACTTCCCTTACCTACATACGCTATCCTGTCTGTAGTCGTTTCTGGTTCTTCAGGTCCTTCCTCCTCCTCGGAGGAGTCATTCCTGTCACTTTCTTTTTCTTTTTCGTGTATTTCTATTACTGCCTTTCTGATTTTCTTGTACATGCTTGATATACAATTAATTTTATCATGCTTTCCGTCGGCTATATTTTGACCCCACTTGTTTAGTGCTTCCATTTCATCCTGGTCTACCCCAGGCCTGTCTCGGTCTCTTATTAAGCAATTTATGAAAAGACGTAATACATATGCTTGAGTGTCAACTTTCTGGTGTGCCAGGGCCTCCTTAATACTTTCGGGATCTTCCCCAGTCTGACAAAATGATATATTCTATCTAGGTGATCAGCCATCCCTGGGAACAACACTAGATAATCTGTAGCTTGTCGCAAGCGTAGTGATGCTATCAACATCCTATCTTCTTTACCGGGTACTGGATCGTATCTGCAAACTGGAAGGGGTTCTTTGAGTATGTCGTGACGGGGTGATTGGGGTGTATGTTGCTTCAGCATGTCCCTAAAGTTGAATCTGTGTGTTGTTGGCGGGGTCTGGAGACCTCCTGTCGCACCTCCTGAGGCAGAGGCTTGAGCATTACTTCTCTGTGGAGTTTGTATGTGTATCTGAACTTGTCTCTTACTGGGATCAGGCGCAGTCGGATTCGGTATATTTATCTTAGGTGGGGGAAGTGGTGGAGGAGGTGGAACAAGTGGAGCAGGCTGTCGAACGGGGGAACCTTGTTGCGGTAATAGCGGGATATGGTCTGGAGGCGGGTTGCCACCTTCGTCCCCGTCACCGTCAGTAGGCGGGACGCGGGCACGTGGATTGGTGTAAGCGGGTGCTACATCGTCTAGATAGGAAGCAAGGAATATATCTTTGGTGGTCCTGTGATTTACTTTAGTCGGAACCAATGGCGACGGCAGATTTTCTGGTATTTCTGAAGTGGCTTCAGGCGAACCCTCGGCCACAAGGTACATGCCATTTACAAGATTGTTTCGCATACGGTCTACTTGTTCTGCTTTTACTTGGATCCCTTCAGTAACTAATTCGTTTTCTCGGACTCTATCCGATTCTTCTCTATGTCTGTCTTCTCTACGGAGTGCTCTTTCAGCACGTTTATGTGATTCTTTACGCCAAAATTCTATGGCGTCTTTCTGAGATTGTCTGGCTTTCTTTTTCCATAGCGCTTCTTCTACCTTCACGATGCACTCGGCATCCCATGTTCCTGTAACGGGCCATCTGTGTCTCTCGTCTAGGTGCTTAGTATAATCGGCCCATAAATCTAGATACAATATGGCATCTAAGCCATGCTTATGGTTGGTACATAAAATTTCCAGGAGTGTCCCTAGGGGGGATAGGAATTTCTTCCTCTAGCATCCCTTTCCTAGTTCCTATCTGTCTTAGTTTATTGAAGAACGGCATCTTGTTACTTAGTACTGGGTACTCGATACTTGTTACTTACTTCTGAATACAGCTAGTTACACAAAAACACAGTAATGTACATCAAACAGTCACTCATACCACGACATTAATCACATGAAAACATTTTGAACATATATCACTACCCTTGATACTAGATGTACTGCTAAACAGCACAGATACACTGTCGACGACAGTGCAAGAACTTGAAGGCTTGATATACTGCTAAACAGTACAGATACACTGTCTAAAACAGTGCAGACCGCGTTTGTGTACCCAAACACGTCTTTACCGGATACATAATAATGCACCCGTCTAGATACGTCCCAGCAATGGTACTCACCGGGAAGCACGGAACGGAAGGCCTCGGAAAACTCGACTGGACCGGACTGGACTCGACTCAACTCGACACGTGGATACTTCGGAAACTGGTGGGCCTCTTGACACCTCGGACCTTGCTTCTTTCGGCTAGGCTCTGGTCGGGATCCTCCGCACTCCTCACCGCCTCGTCTGGGTGCTGATCGCAGTCTCCGTCACCTCCGTGGGCCAGAGGGAGATACAGGAAATCCTGCGGGTACGCGTAATGGTCCGTCGTGACTTATGGCAGGAGGCAAAGGTTGCAACGCACCAACCGGCGCGTAAGGTGGGGGAGGGGTCCCTGTTCGGGCACCAAAATAATGTGGTAAATATTTGATTTACCGTCCTAATTTCTATGCAGGTAAGTACTTAAACAAAAATAACTCAATCGGAAAAAAAAACGCAGAGTCCGTGGTGTTAGAGTTCTTAGGGGTTTTATTCCTTAAAAAGGAATGGTTCTTGAACCGGATATCGGGTTCCTGCCACCACTGGGGTGCAGGAAGGGATAGAGCATACTTTATTGACAAGACATAACTTTTATACTTAAACCATATAATGAATACCAATACAGTAGGCGTAACAGCTGAGAGAAACAAGATAAAATCACACACGTGTTAGCAATACGTAATCAAAAGGCGTGAACTAGGCGTGAACATAGAGGTGTGTGCTAGAAACGTCACATGTAAGTGTCACAAGGAGGTGGGTACAAAGCAGAATTTTGCAATGTCAGCAGAAATCTGAGGCCTGGATGCGCGCGCAGCTGCATGACGTGTGATTGACGTGGAGCTGGAGGGTGCAGGGGACTTGACATTTACACTAGCGGAAAGAGACAGAAGTCTGGCATGTCAGATCAACTTGTACCTATATCATATCTGATATCTGATGTTTGGGAACCATATTATCTAGAGGGAAAGGTCTCTTGGGCAGAGGCTATTCTATACTGACTGTGAATGCGTGTATAAGCGTCTACGTGTCTGCATGAGATGCGAGGGGGCATGGGCCTACCATGGTAACAGAAGCTATGAATTACTTGCACGGAGACAGTGAGGCCGGGCCCTTTGCTCTGCAGCTGGAAAGATGTTTACTTGAACTAGTAGGCAGGAATGTATGTTTGAGGAGCGGAGCAGATAATTCGAAGGTTGAATGCAGTTTTGGCAGGCAGCAGGCTGAGCTAAGCGCCGTTAGCCGCGCAGGGAGTAAGGCAGAGGTCACGGGTACAGAGGCAGCCCAGGCTGAGGCGTTCAGAGTCAGAAGGCAGGAAAAGGCTCGATGGCAGAATTCAGGGCCTACTTCGCCAGAGCTGAAAAACGTGTAAAGTACACCACAAAAAGACGTTGGCATGGCATACTTAGGAACGGAATATTCAACCCGTTCAGGGTGGATCTGAAAGAGGACATGTTAACGTTGGACGCAAATGTATTTGCGTCTTCATAGCTGGCACAGGAGGGAAGGTACATGCACTTTAAGCTGGTACATGGAGACGGTGGGGTACACGTTAGGGAACATTTCTTGACCATAAAATTTATATTTCCTCAAGTACAGTCCTGATTTTCATGCCTCATGAGATGTGCACCGTGGAGGTGTTACTGTGGTGGACGGGGGCTCAGTTAGTATGTTTGCCTAATATGCTTATGCCTAAGGTGTGGTGCTAAGAGCACCTTTACCAGTAATTACTGGTTGCTTCTATGTTTCACTGCTTTTGTGCTCTAATGGTGATGACAGTGGCCTGATTGGCCCTGTAATGTAAATAATCTCCGGTAAAGTAATACCTGGTGCCAGGTGGCACAGTGTACATATGTGATTGTGTTCTAATGTGTTTTATGAGTAATACAAAGGCTATTTGTTTACATAACCTTGTTTCTTTTGTGGTGTGCGTAGTGTGTTGCACAAAAGCTTTACACATTGCCTCTGAGATAAGCCTGACTGCTCGTGCCAAGCTGCCAAGGGGGTGAGCGGGGGTTACTCTCAGAGTGTAACTCCCTTGCCCTGACTAGAGTGGTGGTTTCTGCCTGGCTTAGACGCATGCCCTAGCCAACCAGAAATCCTATTTCTAACAGCTGCTCCCGGCACAAAAACGTGTGGGTGGTGGGGGTCCTGGAAAATGGTGAGGGCCCATGTGCTTCTTGGGGTACCGAATCCTTTTGGAGGTACTTGACGACAAGGCCTTGAAGAAGTTTATGGTAGAACAGACTAATAAGGTGCCAGGCAGACTGCCGATACCAGGGGCAACCCGGTGACCCATAATGGCCAACCTGCTCATCTTCAGAGACTGTGACTACAGCCTCCAGTTTTCTCATACCCACAGGCCCTTGCATATTGAGGCCATAGTAAACATATATCTGAATTACTCCACAGTAGTGCAAAGACAACAAGCAACGTTTATGCAGGCAAAACATCATATCAGCTTAAGCATAAGCTTAAGAAGCACACTGGGCCAATTTACAGCATTAAGGCCACTGGCCAGAGGCAAACCATAAATGATGCCAAACACACCACACATATATCCCTCTGACCCTACAATTAAGATTCTCTCCTGGACGTTTCATGGTTTCGGAAGTAAGCCAAAGAGGGGAATAACATGGCTGTATCTAGCAAGGCAAAACCCAGACATTATTCTCCTTCAAGAAACACACCTTGCTGGGAACATATGTAATGCGCTGAATCATGGCAGATGTTGCCTCCTGGCACACTCCAGCTTTACCTCAGGGCTCCAGTGGGCAGGACATACTGGTGTGACGATCTGTCCCTCTCTAGGTGTCTTAGAAGTGGGTTTACACCCAGGGCTGCCAGGCAGTGATGAGCGGGTAGTGTTATGGAGTAAACTTGACCCCAGCATCTTGGTACTTCCACCCGGGCTTACAAACTGACGGACTGGGCAAACTGGGCACGTGCCTGACAGCACTGCCGGATGCCCTACTCCTTGTTAGTTGGGACCTAAACCTTACACACCAGGGGGACCTTAACAGGCTTACAAACATGGGGCCATACATTAGCCTGATTCGTGATTGGCTTCCATTCTTGACATGATGGGGCTAGCGGAGATATGTAGGAAGGACCACCCGGTGGCACAACAATTTACTTGCAATTCTAATCAGACGCACTGCATGTCCTAACTAGCCTATTTTATGATGCTGAAGTGACAACTAGGCATGTTCAGGGACACCAGTATTCAACCTCTTGGCATTTTGGATCGCTTGCCTCTTATCGGAGAATTGGGCACAGGAAAACGGGGACAAGGGTGAATGGAACTTAGACCCCTGGGCCCTGACTGATTGGACCACCAGGAAACTGGTCACTTAAGCAATGGAACACCACTTTGCAGATAACACAGACTACTTGGAGGTTCACTTATGTGAGGCATACTAAACTGTACTGAGAGGCACCCTCATCGCACATGCCTTGAGTAAGCTTAAGGAACGTGACACTAAGGCTAAAGGCTAAAGCTAGTGCCCTGGAAGACTGATTATGAATCTAACCCCACCTCTTCCTTGACAGACAAGATAAAGGGGCGAGGGATGATGTGAGGGACTTGGTCCATCAGTAGGCCAGGATGGTGTACTGGGTGAAGTAGGGCAAGCTCCATGAGGTTGGCAACAAAGCAGGTGAACTGCTGACATGGCTGGCTAAAAACAGAGGAAGGACAAAGATGGTTTCCTGCTGTATCTCATAGAGGGGAAGTTGTGGCTGAAATCCCAGCCACAATCACACAGGCTTTTACCGAACACCTGGCTGAGCTCTATAGGGCTGGAGGGATAACCTCAGCATACAGCCTGGAAGACTTTGCAAAAGAGTTACTGACACCAAGAATACATGAGGAGGCATGCTACGTTTTTGAGGCCCGCTCATGGAGTGGGAGATACAGGCACCATCAGTCAAATGAGAAGGGGGAAAGTCCTGCACCCTAATGGCTCCCCCTGGAGTTCCTAAAATACACAAATTCCCATATTGTAGGCCCACTTAGAGAGATGTACCTCTAGGCCAAGGAGGAGGGTGTCATGCCCAGAGATCTTGGGAGGGCACCCATAGTCTGGGAAGTGTCGGGGGATGCCCCTCATACTGCCCACTTTCACTCCTTAATCTTGAAACAAAGATTTTGGTAAAAGTGTTGGCCAAGTCCCCTCTTCAGGTGGTGGACACGCTGGTGGCCCCAGACCAATCTGACTTCTTGACCTACTAGGCGATGAGACACAACTTAGGTAGATTGGCCTGATGTATGGTGAGATGTGACCGGATAACCGAGCCAGACATCTTGTTTACGCTTGATGCCTAGAAGGCATTCAACTCAGTGGAATGGCTCTATTTAATGGTGCTACTGAGTAAAATTGGGATGGGCGCAGGGTTTATATCCTTGGAGACACTGCTATACAAAGACCCAGTCGCCAGAGACTGGGCAAATGGGGCCTTCTCTGAGGAGTTTAGCCTGGGCTGGGGCACCCATCAGGGATGTCCACTGTACACCCTGCTCTCCGCTCTGGCAACTGATCACCTAGCCTGACTGCTGGCTGAGAAGAGATGCACTTCTCCGAGTTGTGAGATGAGACTAAGATTGGGAGGATGTCATTTCACTGAACACCAATGATATACTGCTTTACCTAGCAGACCCGACCAGATTAGTCCCTAAGGTGCTGGAAATACTGGAAGTGTTCTACTCCTACTCTGGGCTTAAAATCAACTGGCATACATCTATTGAATTCCCTTTGTCCGTGATAGGGGAGATGAGTCTGGCACAACCCCACCAGCATTGCAACCTCAAGGGTTCACATATTCGGGAATCTTTATAACGAGAGACCATAAGCTATTCATAAGGGAGAACCTGGGGAAGATCCTCAACACCTATATGGTAGCCGCTGAACGGGCAAGGCTGCCTTTTATGAGATTATATACCTCCTGAAAATCATATATGTCCTGCAGAATACCCTGTTTGAAATCCCGTGTGGATTTTTTAGGGCAATGCCATATGTCTCAAGAGGTCTATTATGGGGGAGGATGCTGCAGATTGCATGGACTTCCGTCACTAGACAATTGCAGGAGGGCGGAATCACCCTCCCCAACCTAAGCTGCTCTTATTGTTTAACGCAGCTACAAGTGGTTAACAATTGTGCTGTCATGTCCCAGCAGGAGGCCTCAGTGATGGCCAAAAGGTTGGCCATGGAGACGAAGGGATATATCCGAAGACTATATGGGGAAAAAAGGATGACACACCTACCATAGCTGCTGCAGTTACGATATGGCACACAGCTACCAAAGTCCTAGGATGGAAGGGCAAGCTCACTCTAGAAACCCATCTCTCGGAGTCTGGAATCTCTAAAGTGGGTAATATCTGGCGTGGACGAGAGATGTTCTCATTTGGCGAACTACAGAGGGAGTATGATATGTCGGGCCGGTACCTTAGATACCAGGGTACCTTACATACCAGCAGTTGTGACTCCTCATGAGAGATCATGTGGTGGCCTTACGAGATGCTCCGAATGAATTGTCGCTGAAGTACAGGGTTCTGTAAGCCTCTCTGATCAATCTCGCAGTGTCCCATCTATATTCCACCCTTCTGCGCAACAGCCTTCCTCCCCTAGACAGCTTACAGAAAAAATGGGAAAGAGACCTAGGCAGGCTGGAAAATGAAGATTGGGGCTGCCTGCTGTTACCCCTGAGAAGTGGCCCTACGGGCATTGTTCCAATTAATTCAACTAAAGATACTCCATGGCGCCTACTTCACTAGGACAAGGCTGTTTCGTATGGGAAGGGTAGACATTGACCAATGCCTTAGGAGATGCAGGCAACGAGGCACACTGCTGCACACAACCTGGGGGTGCTCCAGGATACAGACATATTGGAGGTAAATAAGTTATCGGCTGTCTGGAGCATTGGAATGTACTCTAGAGCTCACTCCGCAGTTGCTCATCCTGGGTGTCTGGGCGGACCAGACCCTGGGTCACTACTCTCTCTTCCAGGAAAAGCCGCCGATACTGCGGGTGTGGGAGTCCAGTCTGGATTGGTGCACGAGGGCGAAAAATTAGTGTACCAAACCCAGAGTATGGGGTCTATGGCGAAACTGTGAGACTGTGTCCAAGGTATCCGTACCGGTATGCCTCTTACTGCTGTAATGAGGAAAGGTGGACACTCTACCACCTGGTTGTTCAAACGCTAATAAAAAAATGAAGTATAAAAATTACCTACTGGCGGTTGCCAGTAGGTATTTATAGTTAGGACCTATTTTCCATAGGAAACTCTCAACATTCTATTCCCAAAAAACTTTGGCGCCGGGTGACGAATCTTCGCAAAATTTTCAAAACTTATGACCTGCTCCAGTCTGCTCCTATCCTGAAAGTTCTGGGGTGATTCTTCAAGTGGGGCCCGAGAAAAAAGGGTGGTCCCAAAACCTGTTTTCCATAGGAAACTTTAGACACGGCTACAGCCCGAACTGCTGAATGGAATTACCCCAAATTTGGCAAAGAGGTAGTCTTGGTTCAGAAAGAACCCTTTTTGTTATATGGTGTAAATCCGTTCAGTAGTTGCTGAGAAAATTGAAAATAAAAAAGTTTCGATATCTATGGCTGCGGAGGATATGCGGACCCTACAGATTAGGATCCGGGTACCCTGCCGATCACGAGCTGCATTCTAATTGGCTGTGAACACTCGAAACCAGGAACTGTTGGCAGCCATCTTGTGCCTCGGTAGAAGTGAGGCACAAGATAGCAGTAAAATGATAGTGGAAAACAAGAAGATGGGGCAGGGTAGAAACACCCTGACCCCCCTAGGCCTGCACAGGGGGTCCCACAAGGACCCCCATGGCCAAAAAAGCATATTTTTTTTTTAAACGCCGTGATGCGCGCAGGGTGCGTGGATCCAGCCGCAAAAATGAAAAAAAACGAAGCGCGGGCTCCGGCGTTTTGTTTGATTAAATCCCCCGGATGGGCCAGGTCCCGGGGGCATGCAAAAAGAAAAAGTGTAGGGGGCCCTAATCCCCCCCCACACTGCCCCGGGGACCGACACCCCCGGGGCAAAGCATGAATATTTGTGGGGGCACATGGCCCCCGCAGCCCCGGTGACCGCCACCTCCTGGGGCTTGATAGTTTAGATTTGGGGAGCCTCTAATGCCCCCCACACACCCTGGGGACCGCCACCTGCCCGGGGTACTAAGGACCCCCAAGCCCCGGGGACCACCATCCCCAGAGGCTTTGCATTAAGTGGGAGAGGGGCTGCATGGCCCCCTCCTGGAGTCAATGATGGCCCTGGGGACCGCCACCCCCCAGGGCCGGCTCCTGCAGTGTCCCAGGGTGCCCACCCTCAGGACACTGCTGTTTGCTATGGCAGGGCGGGAGCCTCGTGGCTCCCACCCTGCCATAGCAAACTTGGTTTGGATTTTGAAAGAGAGCAGGGAAAACTGCTCTCTCTTTCAAAATTCAAACCTGATTGCTTTTCCACACGGGGAGCTGCATGTTAGCAGCTCCCCATGTATTGTAGTGTATTGTATGGCATATTTGTATAGCGCGAAAACTGTCAACCAAAGGGTATCCTGGCGCTTGACTTGACCAGCCATACGCGGTGTTATGCTGCCTCAATCTTTATGCTGTCCGGGGGAAAAGGTGTTTTTTTAGTCCTTTTGTAAAGGAGGAAAAATCCTCCTTACTTCTCAGGAGCAAGGGTAGGGTATTCCACAGCTTAGCCGCGGCAAATCTGAAGGCGCGTCCGCCCATCCCAACTCTCGCAATTTTAGGGATTACCACCAGACAGGCTGATGAAGATCGAAGGGATCTGGTAGGAGTATACCAGGAGAACATCGCCTGCAGCGAGGACGGCCCCTGGCAATGGAGGGCCCTAAAATCAAGACATAATGCTTTAAAATCAATGCGCTGTGCAATTGGTTACCAGTGAAGGTCCATGAGCGCCAAGGAAGAAGAATCAAGACGCCGTCTAGAGAGAGCCAGCTTAGCAGCCATATTCTGCACTCGCTGCAATTTACTCACTATGATAGAACGCGCACCCAGTATTAGCGCGTTGCAGTAATCAAGCCTGCTTAAGATGATACTATGCACTACCTCTGGGCGGGCATGAACCGGGAGGAAAGAATCTTCCGCAGTGTTCGAAGCAGCAACATACACGTGGCCACAGTTTTATTGACAAACGGGTCAAGCTGTAGATTAGATTCGAACAGCACACCCAGATTCCGGGTTGAACCTGCCGCTACCCCTGTGTTCTGGTAGGAAGAAGGCCAGAAGTCCGGTGGTAGAGGCCGGGGGATGCGGTCCATAGAGAAGTGCAGTACCTCGGTTTTCGATCTGTTAAACTGCAGGGAGTTCAGACTCAGCCAGTCCGCGGTAGCTGTCATGCAGCGATGGAAGGTCTCCTGTGACACAGCATCCTTACCCTCGAGCGAGAAGATAAGTTGCGTGTCATCGGCATAATTGATGATCGCAATGCCAAAGGACTTGATCAATCTGACCAGGGGGCGGAGGTATAGATTGAAAAGGATAGGGCTAATGGCCGACCCTTGAGGTATGCCCTGCCCCACTTTCTTGATGTCAGAGCGGTAGGGCGGTAGGGCCACCACCTGGTGTCTGTTACCAAGGTATGAGACCAGCCAGTCTAAGGCCAGGCCAGACACCCCAATCTCCATTAATCTCCTGATCAGAATGGCATGGCTGACTGTATCAAACGCGGCCGACATGTCGAGCAGCACTAAGAATGCTGCTCGACCTAGGTCAACACGCGAGCGAAGGTCATCCAAAGCGGTCACCAATGCAGACTCGGTACCGCGGGCTGGCCTGAAACCAAACTGTGCCTCGTCCAGACAGATGTTAGTCTCTATAAAGCTGGACAGATGTTTTGTCACCAGTTTCTCCAGGATCTTAATAGGGAAGGGAAGCAGTGAAATTGGCCTGTAGTTCGCAGAACAGGTTGGGTCCAAAGTATCTTTTTGCAGAAGCAGTGATACTACGGCCAGCTTCCAACAGTCTGGAACACGAGCAGTACTGAAAGACTGACAGCAAATAGCATGAAGAGGGGGAAAAAGCTTCTCCTGAAACAGTTTCCAGTATTTATGTGGTAATGGGTCATATGGAGAGCCCGAAGAGACCCTGTCAGCTGCAGAGCAAAAATCCTCAAAAGACGGAGGGGGAAGCTGTTCAGTCGGGCTTGCCTGGTATCCATCTCCAAGGTCTTGAGGGTATTTCCCGGTGTAGAGTTAAGCATGGCTTGGGGATCAGGGGTAACCGGGGTACTCAGATTGCTCAAGGTAGAAATAATCTTGTCCTCAAAAGCCTTTGCCAAAGAATCGCAAAGCAGTTGGGAAGCTGGGATGTCATTGGAAACACAGGCAGGGCGAGAGAGATCCCTAACTATCTTAAACAGGGCCTGAGATTTATTCGCAGCTGACAATAGCGTCTCCTCAAGGAAACTGGCTTTGGCGCACTTGATCTGCATTTTGTAAGCCAGTAGTGCCTGTTTGAAGAGAGCCTTATCAGACTCAAGATACTGTTTCCTCCAGGCACGCTCCGCGCGTTTACACTGGAGCTTCAGCTGGAAAAGCTCCTTGGAGAACCACGGCATGGCATGTTTAGCCCTGTCCCTCATTTTCCGCAAGGTAGCTAATTCGTCCAATGAGTTAGAGATTTTCTGGCTGAGAAACTCATAGCTCTCCTCCGCACTATCTCCCAAGGAGAATCCTTCTGTAAGCAGAATTGGCAGGCTCGACTGTTTCAGGAGCCTTGACCATTGCCTACCAACCTTTGAAGTGGCTCCTGTACTGCCACTCTTTAGTGAATCAGCAGGGAGAAGGAGAGAGAAATGGACAAGGGCATGGTCCGTCCAGCATTGGGGCGTGATGTTCCGTACTGTCACCCGACTAGCATCTGCAAGGATTAGGTCCAAGACATGACCCTTTAAATGAGTCAGGGAGAGTACCAACTGCTGCAGATGGATATTGCAACAGGCCTGAACCAACTTTTTGTAAGCTAGATCCGTAGGTCCGTCTGGCCACAGATTGAAATCTCCCAGGACCATCATCCTAGTGTGAGAGTTAGAGAGATCATAAATCAGATCTATCAACTCAGGTACAGCAGACAGGGCGTTGGCCCGGCCGGATGTCTATAGCACAGCAACCCGGAGTACAGGACACCTCCTTGTCCTTTTAAGGAAAAGACCCTTAGTTTGCATCCCGGGATTTCTTTTGTCTCCAGCTGGGAGATATCCAACGTTTCTTTATAGATAAAGCCTATACCACCTCCTCTATTCCCTACACAAGGCTTGTGTCTAATTTTGTAGCCCGGAGGGCAGGCAGACCGGAGGGCCCGGAGGGCAGGCAAGACCCAGATCCAGTTCCCAGTGGAAAAGCAATGCGGCTCCCGAAGGACACAGGGAGCCGGCGGGACCGTGGGGGCATTGGGGCTCCCACCACGGTCTCCATCATTATGTATAGGCCCCGGGGGATCGGGTCCCCGGGGAGAACATAAATTAGTGGTAGGAGCTAAAAAAACATTTACAGTATAAATTTGGAGTCGCGGCATTCAGCGCGACCCCCTGGTGTGACTGCGTTGGGTGCACGACTCCCAGCGCGGCCCCCTGGTGTGAACGTGTTGTGAACCCGACTCCAAAACGCGCTGGGTGCGCGACTCCAAACCAAAAAACTGTTATATTTTTTAAATATACATCAAGCTTATGTGTTTAGATCTTGGGTGGCTCTAAAAAGAGCCCTTGTGTTTAGTGGGAGATTTTTGGTCCCTGCAAGTAAGTACCTATGCAGAGTCTAAAGTTGTTGAGAAAGGCTCTGTTACCCTCAACTGTAAAATGTACACCATCTCTCCTATAGATGCCATCCATATTAAAACGCAGATTGTTGTTGTAAATGGACCCCATCCTATAATCTCTGAGATAAGCAGAACCAGCTTTATTGACATGTTTCCTAGCTTTCTCAATCTGTGGACAAAATTGATTGGACCAGTTCCATTTCTGTCTTTGGCATATGTTAGAATAGACAGAGGCAGTTTGGGGGAAAAGTGACATCAATTCTCCAAAGGTGTCCTTCATAAGCATTTCCAGACCTACCCCAATCAAAGTGCCTAGGTCATTGCCACCACAGTGCACAACTATGAGGTCATGGTGTTGGAGATGCAAAAAGGATTTACCCAATGGCATCAATTGGTGCCACTTTAATATTCTCTGTCCAATCCATGTAATGTCTACATTTGGCAAAGCTAAATCATTGTCAATACCTCTGCTTTCGCCATACCTTTTGTTCTAGAAAATATAGCTGTGTCCCACAATCCACACTCTAAGCATCTTGAAGGGAGGTCTGGATGCACCCAGAAGATGTCAGTATGTGAAATCGGCAGTTTGAAAACTAAGATTTTTCTAAAATGGTGGATAAGATGCAGTTTTAAAAAAAGAAGAGAAATGATTGGCTGTTTGAGACCATTAAAGACTGAAAAATAGGGTCCATGTTTCTGAGTTTTAAGAACATGTTTCTTATTGGTTAGTAATAACTGTTTGAAAGGAACATTAGATAGGATAAACTGATATTTTGAAAAGTCAAGCACACTTGCTGTTTGAATTTGCAACATTGTGTGCTGAACTTGTGTCCTGTGTGTTCATTTGAGTGTTCCATGAACTGTTACTATGGTAACAGGCATTAGACAGAATGGGGGTAGGGTTGAAAGTTATGTCAATTGGAAAGGGTTGAAATTTGTAACCAATAGAAATGCCTGTTAACTTTTGAATTAATGTGCGAAGCAATGCGATTTGATATTTACATGTATATGTGTGCAGAATGAGAGGGAAAGTTTGCCCTTTTTTGGTTTTGCTAAGAGAAGTGCACTAAAGACATTCAGTATACGAAAATCTGGTGTGTGATTCAGATACTTCTTAATCTACAAATCAATTTGAAAGGTGTGTTATTAATTTGTGAGGAGTTGTATGTTGTGCCTTTGTTTTTAATTAGACTACTGAGTTTCTCCTGCTAAAGTCCAGGGAATAGTCTTGCTTGTCTAGAATCACACTGTGAGTCTGTGTGCACTTGTGCAACAATTGTGACAGAAGAATGTGGTTACTCCATGTCTTTGCTGACACATAACTGCTTAAAAACCTATCCTGTTGTCAAGTTTCAGTAGTATTAGAACCCAGTCATTGCTTATGCATTCACAGAATGATTCAGGCATTCACACTAGCAGAGCTGTTGTGAAATGTGTAGAATGTATGCAGTCACCTAACCCCTTCCAGACTAGGGAGTCTGTTCTGCTAAAGTCCAGGGAATAGTCTTGCTTGTCTAGAATCACACTGTGAGTCTGTGTCCACTTGTGTAACCATTGTGACAGAAGCATGGGGTTACTTCATCTCTTTCCTGACACATAACTGCTTAAAAACCTATTCTGTTGTCAAATTTTAGTAGTATTAGAACGCAGTCACTGCTTATACATTCGCAGAAAAATTCGGCCATTCACACTAGCAGTGCTGTAGTGAAATGTGTAGAATGTATGCAGTCACCTAACCCCTTCCAGACTAGTGAGTTTCTCCTTCGAAAGTCCAGGGAATAGTCATGCTTGTCTAGAATCACACTATGAGTCTGTGTCCACTTGTGCAACCATTGTGACAGAAGCATGTGGTTACTTCATGTCTTTGCTGACACATAACTGCTTAAAAACCTATCCTGTAGTCAAGTTTTAGTAGTATTAAAACCCAGTCACTGCTTATGCATTCACAGAAATATTCAGGCATTGACACTAGCAGTGCTGTAGTGAAATGTATAGAATGTAGGCAGTCACCTAACCCCTTCCAGACTAGTGAGTCCTTGTAATTGTACTTCTCCAATCAGCCATCCAGCACCATGTACTAATCCATTCACTGCTTCAAAACCTAAACACTTATAAATTCACCCAGGCACTCTCCCTGCAGTATTCTAATCATTGAGTCAGTACCCAAGTAGTCATGCAGTGACCCAGGCCTTAACCAATGCACTGCTATAAACCCCTGACCACTATGCATGGAGTCCTCTAACCACCTACACTCTTGTCTTTCACACCTTCAATCACTCAGATAGTACCCATACAATCCAGCAAACAACCTGTCACTCCCCATGCTTTCCCCTAGTCAATGATCCAGCACCATGTACTAATCCATTCACTGCGTCAAAACCCATACACTTACAAATTCACACAGGCACTCTGCTTGCAGTATTCTAATCATTCATTCACTACCCAAGTACTCACGCAATGACCCAGGCCTTAACACATGCACTGCTGCAAACTCCTGTTCGCTATTCATGCAGTCCTCTAACCACCTACACACATGTCTTTCACACCTTCAATTACCCAGGCAGTACTTATACATTCCAGCAAACATCCTGTCACTCCCCATGCACTCCTCCGGTCAGCAATCCATCAGCATATATTAATTGAAACAGTGTGCCAAAACCCAAACACTTATAAATTCACCTAGGTACTCTCCTTGCAGTACTCTAATCATTCAGTCAGTACCCAAGTACTCATGCAGTGACCCAGGCCTTCACACATGCACTGCTACAAACTCCTGACTACTACGCATGCAGTCCAGAAATCACCTTCACACGTGTCTTTCACACCTTCAATTCACCAGGCAGTATCCATACACTCCAGCAAACATCCTGTCACTCCCCTTGCACTCCTCCAGTGACGCATTCAGCACCATGTAATAATCCTTTCACTCTGCCAGAACCCAACCACTTTTAAATTCACCCAGGGACTCTCCTTGTAGTACTCTAATCATTCTTTTAGTACCCAAGTACTCATGCAGTGATCCAGGCCTTAACAAATGCACTGCTACAAACTCCTGTCCACTATGCATGCAGTTCACTAACCACCTACACACTTGTGTTTTCCATCTTCAATTACACAGGCAGTACCTATACACTCCAGCAAACAGCCTGTCACTCCCCATGCACTCTTCCAGTCAGCCATCCAGCACCATGTACTAATCCAAACACTGCACCAAAACCCAAACACTTATAAATTCACCCAGTCACTCTCCTTACAGTACTCTAATCATTCAGTCAGTACCTAAGTACTCATATAATGTCCCAGGCCTTAACAGATGCACTGGTACAAACCTGAAAGGAAGATGAATAGTCCAATTGAATTGAATTTCTTTATTGAAGACGAAGAAGAAGAATCCAATGTAATGACCGGCCATTCCACATGCCACCATTCCAGGATGGAACATAAGATATGGTGGCATGTGCTACACTCAAAGATAAACACGCAGTAATTAAGGGAACATGATACCCAACACATCTTGGAATTTGAAACAAAATAATAAACTACAAATATCATCCAAATTGAATGTTAAATAAAACAAATCACACAAAAAAATTTCAAAACTCATACATAGTCTTTGTATTTGATAGGAGGTTTTCGTACTCCTGCAGAAACTCTGGTACCAGATTTATCTTGTGTAGCACTGTGTTCTTTGCGTGCAGGAACAGGAACATTTTGAGATTCCATGCTAGAGTTAACATGCAGATTCTGTTTAGACAATCCTTCCATGTTCCACCATTTTCCATCCTTTAACATCACCGATCTGCCCCTTACAGAAACAATTTGTTTAGGTCATAAAACTTGGAATAACCCTTGGAGATGTAAACAGGAAACTTCACTCTGACCCAATCCCCTTCTTTGTTAGGAAATTATGGTACACGAAAGCCTGCAGGGTAGCAAAACAAACCCTGCTGATAGAATTGAAATGGGGCCGACCCCTCCCGCGTTAGGGAGGCTAGGAAGGCATATAAGACTATTATTTTAAAGGCGAAAACAGAGTGGGAAACAGGAAGGTGGCAGGAGATCAAGTTGGCCCTTGACCAAAAAGATAGTAAAAGCTTTTGGAATTTGGTGCATCATGGGAAAGTGGAAGGCAGAACCACGCTTGATCCTAATATCGATGAGGGCCCCTCGTTAGCACATTTCAGGGATCTGTACTCTTGCCCCCTTCTGGCCCAAATATTAATAACACTCCGTGTAGTAATTTTAATCTTCAAGGCCTATGCGATGCACCCCCATTTGTTATGGGAGAATTGGAATCCGCCTTGGCCAAACTGCAGCCCAATAAAGCTCCAGGACTGGATAAAATACCAGGTGACTTATCTAAAAGTGAGCAGACAATTTGGGCCCCATATCTCTTAGCATTATTTAATGCAATTCAATATGGCCTCCCGGCACCATTGACGTGGGCGGGTGCCGAGATCGTCCCAATTTTCAAGAAAGGCTCCCCATTGGAACTGTCAAATTACATGCCTATTAGCCTCATCGACGTTCCACAGAAACTGTCCGGTAGGTTGCTGCTAGGGAGGTTGCAGGAATAGATGGAAGACCAAGACATACTTACCC
This sequence comes from Lissotriton vulgaris, assembly GCF_964263255.1. Classification (NCBI taxonomy): domain Eukaryota; kingdom Metazoa; phylum Chordata; class Amphibia; order Caudata; family Salamandridae; genus Lissotriton; species Lissotriton vulgaris. The sequence goes on along the minus strand of NC_141695.1, from coordinate 1,295,287,151 downwards.
CATTGCAAGCGGGTTTTAGGGCCAAATTGTCCACGGTTGATCAGCTGTTTAGACTGCAGCTGATCCACTGAAAACATGTGGTCCTTGAAAAGGGTAATTTAAACCTTATTTTCGTCGACTTAAAATCGGCGTTTGATATGGTTGACCGTGATTAACTGTGGAATATCCTATTAAATATGGGTGTTCCACCTTATCTCTGTTCCCAATTGCAACGCCTCCATGAGGGTACTTATGCTAGAGTGAGATATGGAAAGGGCACACAACTGACGGTCCCCTTCTCTGTTGACAAGGGGGTCCGCCAGGGATGTGTCCTTGCGCCAACCCTCTTTTTGCTCTTCCTCAATGGCCTTGTGGACAACCTGAATTGTGCAAAAGATCTGGACTCCCGAAAGATTGGTACACGTAAGTTCCCTGCATTAATGTTTGCAGATGATACCCTGCTCCTCTCAAAAACACCTATGGGGATGCAGCGAGTATTACGAGAATTCACCCAGTTCTGCAAAAAGAGGAAACTTCTAATTAATATCAATAAAACAAATGGCCGGCAATGAGAAGACTCAAACTCTTAAACTTCTGCTTCAAAGAAGCTGCTGGTAGAACATAGAGAGGTCAAAGGTCACATGGCAGGATGAGCATTAACTGCAATCCTCTAAGAGTTGAGCAGTATTCTTTACATACTTCTCGCACGCGCTGCAGTGCTACCAAAGGTCATCTGATGTGGTTGAATATCATTATGCTAAATGATGATTTTGAAACCGATCGACCCTTCCTCTATTAGGCCTCACTATAAGGTAAGTATTGTATTCCATAACCAGCTAGTAAACCATAATCCTTTTCCATAAAACAACTTTACCAGAACAGACTACAAGCACACAGCCCCCCCCCCCCCGATGCACTGCCCAGCTCGCCCCCTGCCCTGTGCAGGCCCAGGCTCCCTCAGCAATACAGGCAGGCCCCACCTAATTAAACATAAATTAAAATGCTGCTTACAGCTTAGCAGCCATCCGAAGTGCACAGGGTTCACCAGCCCCTTGTAAACTGAAGGACAGGTGTGTTGCAGCCCTTACGCAGAATTACAAGTGCATTCATGCGCTGCAGTTGTATTATGCCAGGCTGACCCATCTGATGTTTCGAGGTTGTGGAGCCGCAATGGGACTACCTTTTTATTTTAAGTTTGGTTTTTATTAAGGAATAATAAGAGCGAGACAGCAATAACATGAATAGAACGAATACGATTTGACATAAAAGTGAGTAAATAAGTAAGAATATATAAGGATAGGACTATCAAGTTGTATACAAAAGAAAAAATACATTACAAAAAACAACAAGGGAAAGGAGCAAGGGAAATGAAGCCAAATTTAATTAATATATAATTATTGAAAGTAAAAACATACTATGTACATGTTTTAACATTGTAAGCATAACAACAAATAGAGCTGAAAAACAGGATATTAAACATTTGGTTACAAAGAACCATCTAATCATGTGGGAATAAAGAGGCAAAGGTAGAAATTAAGGTGGTTTCCTTACATCATCTCACACATTCCTATTTGTAACATTAGAAGAGGCAGATAGAGATAAATAAGTTGTTAAAGGAAGCCAAGGAAGATCCCTTTTAATTGCTAGAGATATGGGAGAGACATAGTAAGTATCTAATCGGTGATGAAAACAGACAGCATTTCACCAGGATCTAAAAGTGACTTTATCGTCTTCTTTCCAATTTGAGGTTATTAAATGAAATTTAATAGCTAACAATACATCTAAAAGCTTAAAACTCATTGGTGATTGAGGCCATTGGGGGGATAGGGTACATAGGAATATATAAGGGATCTGAACTTGAAAAATTATCTTAATTTGGGTCCAGACTAATTGCCAGACTTGGTGGATTGAGGGGAACTCAAACAACATATGTTTTAAGTCTGCAACGGGCAAGGACTGGACCATCAAGCAGGGGACACATCTGATGAAAAAGATGCTAGGGTCACTGGGGAAAATAGAACTCGATGATAAGTGGAAAAAAAGTGTTTGTGTGGTATATGTAGCACCAGATGTTTTGTGAAGTTTAGACCATAATTTATCCCATATATATTGTGATGAATCTTTTTCACACGCTAGTTCAATCTTTGATTTGTGTCTGTCTGGGGGAAGTTGTAATGATTAATGTAAATTGAATGCTGAGGGGGAGTTGTCCAGTATTGAGAATAGGTTTTTGTAAAGTTACAGAAAGGTTAATAGCACTTGGTAGATTATGGAGATATTGAATGAGAGAAGTAAAAATAAGATTATATTGCGATCTAGAGGATGATGGTAAGGAGAATTTAGAATGGAGATCTGAGAAAGGAAAGGACTGGTTATCAGATATAAGCTGAGATATCCATCTTAAGCCTCTAGAATGCTACTTTTTCCAGTATAGAGAGCGATTACGAATCTATAAATAATGTATTATGCCAGATGGGTTGTTGATGGAAGGAGTTAGCAGAGGGACAAGATGAAGGTAGTATAGGAACCAAAAGTTTACGGGAGTGGGAGATGACAGGGGAACGCAAAGAAGCAATATTGGTAGTAAAAGCTAAGATCTGTTTAAAATCGAAAGGGGTAATAAAAAAGTCTCAATTTTTAACCAAAGTGGAGGATATAAAGGAAGATTCATAGAGATCCAACGTGCAGCATGTTTTAGGGGAAAAAGCGGAATGGTAAGATGTAAATCGGGAAACCTAAGTCCTCCATTGGGTCTATCTTTCTTTAAAAAGGACAAAGCTATACGGGTAGGTTTACCCTTCCATAGGAATTTTATCAAAATAGAATCAATTTTCTTAAAGTAATATCCAGGGATTTGGTTAGAAATCATGGAAATAATATATCGTATAAGAGGGGAATATATAATTTTAATTGAGTCTAGACGACCCCACCATGATAGAAAAAAGGGGGTGCCAACGAGTAATAGTGTCATTTAGTTTTTTAATAATATAATCCAAGTTTAGCTTTAACGTTTCAGGTGATTAAAGGAGTGAACCACAAGCCCAGATATTTGATGTTAAGTGGTTGCCATGAGAACCCGGAATGTTCAAAAAGATGTTTTTGACACAAACCATTTAAAGGCAAAACTTCGCATTTATCAGCATTAAGGCGATAACCTGAGAGTTAAGAAAAGGAGGCTACCTGTTAAAGAAAAGGAGTAATAGGGGTTGCAGGATTAGAATAATATAAAAAAATGTCATCAGTGTAAACAGACATTTTAACCTGATGAGGACCAAAATGAAATCCTGTAATACGATTGTCCCGCCTAATTTTAGTTCAAAAAGGTTCCAATGCTATAACAAATAACAAAGGCGATAAAGGACATCCCTGTCGCACCCCCTTTTGCAGTGGTGAGTAATTAGGTGTTTTACCATTGACAAATATTGAAGCTTGAGGGCCTAAGTATAATGAAGAAATTAAAGCAATTCATTTAGGAGGAAAACCGGCCCATTTTAAAGCATGAAACATAAATTCCAACCAATCCTATCAAATGCCTTCTCAGCATCCAAGGCAATCGTGGCGATAGGACAATCCAAGGAAGAAGCATTGCTTAAAACATTAAAGAGTACTCAAGAATTGTCAGATGCTAGTCTCCCCTTAACAAAACCAGATTGTTCAGGGCCAATGACATCAGGCAGAATAGGATCAATACAAAGTGCCAAAATCTTTGCGAAGGCCGATAGTTCTTGAGAGTGATTCTTATCATCCATAGGAATTAAGCAGATCAATGCTTACTGAAATGTGCCTCAAGAAGTGCCAAAATCAGAGAAAGATTGAAATAAAAGTAAAAGATTAGGCAAAAGAATTTTCGCAAAATTATCATAAAAACTCAATGGTAAATCCATCTGGTCCGGGTGCTTTCTCAGGACGCAACACCGACACAGCAGGGAAGATATCTTCTAAAAGCTAAAATCAATGTGGTTAGTTGGAGGAGAGGGAATGGATTGAAAATAGGAAAGGAGATCAGACTGTTCTGGTAATGATTCAGGAGCATATAGGACTCATTATTAGATTGATAGTAAGAATATTCTAATTGTTTAATTTTATTAAGAAATTGAGGGGATTGGGCTTCTAGGAATTTTTTCTTTTGTGATACAAAATTCATGATAAAATCTCTGGTGGCTACTTTAAAAGAATCCCATACCATGACATAGGGAGAATTTGTAGTAGTGTTGATAGTAAAAAACTCAGAGGCAGCGGAGTTGAAGTGTTGACAGAAATTAGGATCAAGGAGTAGGGGATTGTTAAAATGCCATCTTCCTGGGTGGGGAGAAAAAGGGATAAGATCAGGGGCGTGATCTTAGATTAGGATTGAATCATTTCAGATTGAAGGGCATGTTGGCCCCGGGATTTACTTAGGAAAAGGTAATCGATGCAGGATTGTGAATGATGTGAGGCTGAATAAAAACTATTTTCTCTAAGGTAAGGATGACAAAGTCTCCAAATATCGACCAACGCTTTGCGCCGGACAGTGGAAGTAAATTGTGAGTGCATTTTAGAGGGGACAAATTTAACTCCAGAGTGTCTATCTAAAATGTGATCAAGAATTTGATTACAATCACCACCAAAAATAATGTAATCATCTTCCTACCTAAGTAATTTGTCAGATAAACTAGACCAGAAAACCTTAACGACCAAAGTAGGGCCATAAACATTAAAAATATCTAAAGGAATCTTATCTATAAGAAGCTTAACAATAACCCATCAAACTTCAGTATCCGCTTCTTGTTGAACAACGGAAACATGTAATTTCTTATGACATAAAATCAAGACTCCATTTTTCCTACCCAAATCTGGAGAATTAAACACATGCCCCACCCAACATCTCTTCTGCTTGGAGGCTTCATCTTCAGAAATATGAGATTTTTGGAGTAAAGCGGTGCCAGTTTTTATCTACGCTAGATGAGATAGCACCCGTTGCCTTTTAATAGGGTTGCTTAAACCTTTAATATTCCAGGTAGTGACCCGAAATGTTACTTAATGAGAAAAATATTAACAAACAATATGCTTACAAGAACAGGAATTAATGTTGATTGAGATATATGTAAGGAAAAAAGGTGAAAGAAATGAAACATTTGTTTTAAAAGAGAAGACCTAAGAGAGGAGGAGGTAAAATAGAAAAAATAAACAAGAGAGACAAAGTAAAAAGAAGGAATCATAAAAGTGGAAACAGATAGAGAAAAGATAAGGTAGAGAACAAAAAGACAGTATAAGTCATGCAAATGATGACTGAAAAACATACCTACAGACAAAAGACAATATGGGGAGTGACTATACCAGAAGATGACAACAGCGTCAGAGCTCCACCAAACCCCTGAGGAACCATGGGTCAAGACTTCAACATATATGGGAGACCAAATGAGAAACTGACTGGTATGAACAAGACACCTGTATACAGAGGGAAGACAAACAATATAAAAGCAATTATATTAGAAAAAGATATGAGAGAAATATATAAAATGAATAAATGTTAGAACATTACAAACATACAAGCTAGACCACACTCCATGAATAACATAGACAAGAAAATAGTCACAGAGTGTGAAGCAAAATAATAATGATGCAGGCTTTGAAGTATCCATAACATCAGCTGCATGATGATGAAGAAATACCTGTAATGCCGCTGGTTCATCAAATGTTGCAATCTTTTCCTTATAGGGGACCTTAAAAAGGCAAGGATGGAGAAGTGCAAATCTGGCATTGATAGAACGTAGTTGAGGACGAAGGTCAAGGACCTTTTTCAGACGGTCTGCCGTAATTTTAGCTACATCCTAAGAGAAAAATAGACGATGACCTTCCCCCAAAATTTGTTTTTTGGATTTGACAGCAGACAGGACCTGTAGAAGTTCTGTATATTGCAGGAATAGCATGATGACCCCAGGTGGTTTCGCAGAAATTTTAGTACCAAGCCTATGAGCTCTTTGAATGTTGAGAGGATTAGTAGGTAAGTCCAAGAGCTTAAGCAAAAAAGACTGAAAAAAGAAGGTTGGGTTGGAACCCTCAATATTTTCAGGGAGACCACATATTTTGAGATTGTTCCTGCAGTTTCAATTTTCTAAGTCCTCAACCTGTTTTTTAAGTAGAGGTATTTCAGAATATAGAGATGAAATACGAGAGCATGAAGCTTGAAGAGAATCTCTTCTTTGTTCCACGAGAAGCACTCGCGATTCCAACAAGGATCATTTGTCGTCCAAATGTTGTAGAGTTTTATTAGTTTCCTCCATGAAAGGTTTCAAAGCATCAATTTCCTGAAGGATTAAATCAATGGAAGTTGAGGAAGAATTCACTGGAGAAAGGGTATTTTTTTCGGTCTTTTGGTAGAAATCTCAAGTAATTTGCTTGAGAGCTGTGCTTTTGGGATGATGCCTGACAAATGTTCAGGTTTCTGATGAGAAATGTCCTCCATTTCGTTGAAGTTTGAGTCTCGGTGCATAATCGTTTTGGAGGAAGGAATGAGTTTAAGGTTTCTCAGTCTCCCCATAAAAAGGACAGTGGAGTTTAGTAAGTAAAATTTGAACTACACTCAAGGACTATCTCTTTAATCACAATGATCACTTAGAGAGTAGCAGTAAAGAGAAGCGGTAAAATAAAAGAGGAAGCTTAAGCTCTTCAATTGGTGTGGAAAATAACTCAAAGCACTGCAAAAAAGTTCCTAAGCATTTTGAGTATATATGACCTCCTTTGTAAGAACACAGTATAATTCAAGGAAAGGCAAGGAATTTATAGCGCCAACCAAACAGCTGTGTGACGACCATTGGTAATGATAATTAGTCACCTCATAAAACTTGTCGATTAGAGCACAAAATAGCAGCTGGTTTCAGAGGTGGCAACCTACAACTCTTGAATGCCAAGAGAGAAAAGAAACACAATATAATTTCAAGAAAATGAAAACATGTACTTGCCCATCTTAAAAGGTCTATCATTAGACACAACCTTTGTGTAGAAATTGAGTGTTGTGAGGCTTTATGATTCCCAATAAGGAGAATCCAAGATAGTGGCCGTTATATGAAGAAAACAGATTGTGCCGTCAAAGCAGTCAAAAAGCAGAAGAAAACGGCAGCTGAGGTGTTTAAATGCTCACCGCTGTGATGTAAAGATGATATCTTGCATCTTTTGGCTAGAAATGAGGTGTTCCCTCCCAAAATACTGTTGTAAACGAATCTAGGACCCTAGTGTAACTTTTCCCGATCTCATGCCCTTATATAGGAATACTTTACACTATCCTTATATAGGCATAGAAATCATTACCATATTTGGCCTGTGCTTTACAGCCAAAATACGGCAAGGCTACTTCCACTAAGTTCCGAGAATTCACAACGATTTCTTGGAGAAACCCGCCTTTAGCAGCTAGGATCTTCCCACTGCTTGAATATTAAGTTATCCAAGAAATCCTGGAGTTTTCTAGGAATTAAACCTTTGAATGACGTTATTAAGTCCAATCAGCGTTACACTCGGCACCTTCATGGTATGAATATGCCCACATTTGCCCAAACTAACACACAGTGGTTCTTGAAACAGATCGACTAACTACTTGCCGGCGCTCTGCAGCAGCAAGTGCCGAAGGAAGCCGACCCTCCAGCAGACGCACTGAGAGATGCTGTTTCTTCTCTTGCCGAGAAATCCAGCTCCAGTGTTTCCAGCTTACCCTTGCGGGTATCTGGGAGATCGAGTCCTGAGAGAGAGATACAAGACCTCCTTCATTCTAAACCAAGGTACGGAGCTGATTAGACCCTTGGAGAATTCTTGATTAGACTCTTGGCAGATTCTAGGCAAAGAATACTAAACTTAAAACTACTCCTAAAAACTTATTTCTTCCCTTGTGCTAGGCTTAGGTCAGGTACACCAGGGTAGGCGTATTTTAGAAGCACCAGTTGAGAACTTTTAGCCATCTCTTTTATCATTGTATGTATTTAATGCATTTTATCTATTAAAAGCAACTTATGGCTTAGAAACCATATCATGCTTTTACAGTACTCCTTTATAATACTGTTTGTATTATATACCTTGTACTTTATAACCAGCATTACTATTGTAGCAGTACATTTCTCATGCTTGAGATAGAAGACTGTTCAATAAATACCTTTTATTGAAAACGCCTGTCTCTCTAATTTCTCAGCAAACTCTGGCGAAACTAAGCATGCACAATTGACTGAGTAAATTAGTTATCTATTGTTTCCGCAACTCTGAAGATTGATTTCTTATTCTTGGGAAACAAAGTTGTCATGTTATATGGTTGTCAGGAAATAATCCCTTCTTGTACTTTCGAGAAAGTTTCTAGTGACCTCTGAGCTAGCTGGCACAGACATAATTAAGTCTAATATATTCGGCAGAGACCTAGTTGACCACAGTCCTACGTCTAAGCTGCAGTATATACTATTCCAATGCGCAGAGCCTATTGGGAATATAGGAACTTCACTACAATACAATTGGATCGGAATTGGCAGCGCGGAGCTCCGCAGCTACGTGGCCATCCTGTTTGGCGTCCAAGCCCCCCCTCCATGGGACTACCTAAGGCTACAACTCTGCATCCTCTCTGTGCCGGGACAAAACTCACCTGGAGGCAGCCATCCCCCTGAGGGGACACTGCCAGGGGGTAGGAGGAAATGGGTCCCAGAGGGACCCTGCACTCACCTCATATACCCATGCTGCCTCCGACATCCCCATGCAACATGGCGTGACCAGATAACCTAGGATAACCTAGATGGGACTATTTGGCCGAGTGACTACAGCAAGGCGTGTGGCGTGAAAGCAAATTATTCAGGTGCATGCGGCAGACTACAATGTGCAGCACGCCAACTACCCCCAGAGGAGATCCTTGTAAAAAGCAGCAGTTATGATTTGCTTTTGGCTGCAAATAGAGCGAGTCAGCCGGAAGGGCAAAGAAAAGAAACTCCTTTGTCCTCTCTAAGGCCCTCATCTCCCCGCAACACTGGGCAACCCTCTAGGCCCCTAAGGGCCCGCCTACCTCGACCGGCGCGATGAGGCAGCAACAGTGGACGGAACACTGCCTCTCTCTTGTCAACATGAGGCCCCGCACTTTTCATTTACCCAGGGACGCCAGAAAGGGGCAATGTCAGGCCCGTCAGGGACTGTGGGATGCCACCCTTGCATTGATTGGCGAGCCAGGCCAAGAGCGGAAGGAGTCATGAGCCCCGAGTTAAGGGTACCAATGCTAGGTGCCCCTACTCCGGGCCCGAGGGAAAGCCAGACCGTGACCTCTATTTTGCTGCAGATTTATTTCAGGCCTCCCGGGTCCAGAATGAGTGCGACCTGCCCCTGGTACCCACCGAGTCACCGGGGGCCATGCACGATCACACCCCCACACTGGGAGAGCCCGGACCGATGGCGCCATGCCCCCAGTGTCCCTACTTCAAACCTCTTGCGGCAGCCACATGTGTGGTTTGTGAGGGAGGGAGCGCAGTGGTGGCAGTTTGGGGATGACAACTCACCCCAAATTAGTGCGAGATTCCAGACCAGCTCCAACCCTGTGCATGGCAATACGGACCAGGAGTTCCAGACACCGCACTGGCACGACATCCCTTGGCGTGCTGCCCCTGCCATGCTGGCTAGGGCAGAAGGCGGCATGCATACTAGGGCGGTGACAGCCTGCAGGCTCCCCACCACTTCACCACCATGCTGATAGTTGCCCGGGGCCTCTGGCACCAATCCTGGAGGCCGGACCACAAACTTCCCCCCTGCCACAAGCGGTCATGTCGCTGGGACAGCGTTCGACCACTGACCCACCCCAGCCCAGGCCACCAATGCCCCCAGGAACCATGGGCAGTAATGAAGGTCGGGCTGAGTGAGAGGGGCCATAATTAGAGCCCCAGAGGGATGTAGGCCGGCCTCAAGAGAGGGATACCTGGATCGGGGGATGGAGGGGAGGAGGGCTGGGAGGATTGGTAATTTTGGGCCGAACTTACCCAAAGTAGACTGCAGTTTAGACCCAACCCAGCAGGACGACATGGCGTAGTGGGCGATCCGAAGGCATGGTGTGATGATCCCAAAAGGCAGGCTAGGTGGATGGGGCAGGTATAAGTACCTTGCCCCAACCTGCCACAGGCCAGAAATGATGCCTAGATCCTGCGCCGGATTGTGGGGACCAGGGGGTCCTGACTCTAGACCGGGGCTGTGCCTAATGTGCAATATGGTGGCTGCCCTCCTAAGTGGGCACACTCCGTGTGCTGCGGGCAGCCTCAAATCCTACAGATGCGCCTTACCACCATCTCAGGAGCCACAAAGAAGAGGTTGGACTTCCAGCCCCTCTTAGAATTCACTACAATTCCCCCGCCCAATATGCACATCCTGTAAGATTACTGACATGAGGAAGGATAAATGTCAGATTACCGATAAAAGCTCAGAGGAAAAGGCCTAGGAAACGTCATACATTGAGAAGATGGAACACATGACAATGGAAACATCACTCATAAAGGACAAGCACTTCTGGGACGTTGCTTACAGTGTGTGCTGCAACAGCACTACCGGGGTGGTGGACCATCCTCAAACTTATACGTCACAATAGGTAGAACTCTGTAAGGACTCACGGGATTAGAGAGGAGGAGCCCGGCAACAGTGATTGTTACCACTCCTTCACCTTTATTGTTTTACTCATCCTCTGTTCCCCTATTGATTCTGACAGATCATTCCGGCAGTCCTACCATAACTTGAATCCTCTCCTGCCATCCCTGTTTTTCACCGCAGCACCACTCAGCATCTGAATGAATGAATGAAAATATAATTATTAGGCGCCCTGATACCGTCAAAAGGTAAAAACTGTGGGTTTCTATAAGAAATTCTGACTTCATTCTAAAACCCCAAATTAATGGTGTAATGAACACTTGATTTTACAATATAGTTAGCCTATATCTCGTTCTCCCCTTATTGTCTTGGTAAACTCGTGCTCAAGTAAGGGGACCTGCTCTGAATTCTCACTTGGAAGACCGTAATGTCCTTTAGTAAAATATACCTGGGAATCAAGTTAATAGACTACAGAGAAGTCAGAACACTACAGTTTGTGCTGCATTTGTGTTAGATTAAAAGACAACTAATGACACCATCAATTTCAACATTCTTTGTGTTTCATTTGAAGCTCAAATAAACAAGCCTCTAAGCATTTTATGGAAAGAATTTCCAGGAACAATCTCTCTCAGGAGTTGCGCAGCAGTCATCAGTTCAAATTAATTTCACAAGCAGGTAAATTTTCTTCTGTACAAACACCAACTTTATTAAACAAGCTTCAGTCTCATGCTTAACATCACAACACTCCGGTAGAGTTCATGAAAAAGCTTAGGAGGACACTTTCGAAAGTTAGCGTCAAGAAACTCAACTGGGCATTTTAGCAGTGCAGGCATTCACACACACTAAAAATGTACTTTCTTCTAGGTAACTTCGATTTTGTGAATGATAATTAAATTGTGGAGGGGGGCCAGAGCATGGACACAAACGGGCATTGCCAGGATCACACAGACTGATAGACATTTGTGTCAAAGCCTATGCAGTACTCAGGGTAAAATAAAATTAAACTAAATGGTGAACGTGGATTGAGAGTTTAATTTATATGGAGAACGGATGATTTTTACTTTTTTTTGGCAGTTTTGTTGCGTTATCCCGTAAAAGAGTAAATAAGTTGTTTACATATTACTTTGGGAACTGGGATGTGAATTGTGATTTAGGAAGGTATAGTGAATGTTCGTTAGTGTTCGAAGAGGTATAAGAAAAGAGTAGGATTTTTAATGAATTTTGTTTGCATGTTTCCTAAGAAGGGTGAGATGGCAGATTTGTAGAAGAGAGGTGGCACAGCGGCCAGGGTGACTGACTACGGACCACGGTTCGATCCCCGGCGGCAGTTTAGCCCAGCACCATGTGACTATGCAATAGCTCGCTTAATCTTCCTGTGGAGTCGCACTCTAGTCGCAGCGCGCAGCATGATGACGCAGCACGCGCGGCGGCCATTTTGGAGCTCGGAGCGCCAGCTCCAGTCGGGGAGTATTCTCGGAGAGCACCGGATGCCCGGTGCTCTCCTGCTACATAGATATAACTAATAAATACATGTTCCCCTCATCTCTTGCCTCCGGAGTGTTCCTTGCTGTGGTAAAGGCCTCATTACAGTGATGACGAGGCTGGGACTGGAAAAAAAATCCAACACAAAGAAAAACGAAGAAGATACACATAGAAGAACCCCGCAAAAGGAAAACAAGAGAAAGAAGTGGGGCACACACAGCCAGGAGACCACCAAGAAGGGCAGCAAGAGAAGTAGATAGAAAAAGGAGCACACCGAAGCAAACAGCAGGAGAGCGTGGCAGGGGCACAGGGCCACGTGGAGTGAGCAACAGAAGGAAACAGAAGAGCACCAGGTACAGGGGCAGAGAGCGACAGTAGCAGGGAGCAAGGGACTTACCCAAAGTGACCCTATCAGAGCAAGGGATAAGAGACTGAAGAAGGGACACTACAATTGGGGGCCAATCCACGAGACAGCGCCAATACACCATTGAGGCCCTGGCGGAATCGGAGAGAATCGGAGAAGGGGGCACAGAGGGACCCCAACTGAACCAGGCGCAAAGTGAGGGAGAAAGCGCGCCGGGCATCCCGAGAGGACCAGGAGCAGAACCAGAAAGACGCGCCGAAATGAGTGCGCAGGCATCTTCGCTCACGACGCCGATCCCGTTCTTGCCCAAGCCAGGAGAACCTCTAATGAAGTGGGAGGACTGGAGAGAGTACTTCATGAACTACATAGAGGCTTTGGAAGACGAGAATGGAGAAGCCTTCCCCAGTAAAAGGAAGAGGAGGATACTCCTACACAACTTGGGTCCGGAAGGGATTAGAGTCTTTCAGAACCTTGTGCCCACCCCCAGACCAGCCACAGACGACGACGTATTCAGACACGCAATAGAAGATCTGAACAACCATTATCGACCAGCAGTGTGCACATCCATTGAGATACAATTTCCAGCAGAGGAAACAGGAAGCCGGCGAATCAATAGACGACTATGTCACCGCGCTAAGGAAGCTGGTGATAACGTGCAAATTCGGCGTCTTGCACGACAAATTCATAAAGGACCAGATAGTCATGCACACCACCAATAAGTCTGTCCAAGACAAATTATGGGTGAATGGAGACGCCACGCTTAAGGAGGTGATAGCCATAGTGAAAAAGGCTGAATTGTCAAAAAGGTGCACCGACGCAGCAAAGAGAGAACCTGTCTTGAGGCCCATAGTGAACAAAGTAGGCAACGCAGGACCAGTAGGAAGGAACAAAACCATGATGGTAGAGAGTAAGGGACCGAACAGGTGGACGGGAAAACCCATACAGCAAAGGAAGCAGAACAGAGAAAGCACGAGCGTGTGCTACCGATGCGGAAGCCATTCCCATGCCGCCCAGAACAAAAGATGTCCGGCATTCTGCGCGAAATGCATGTTTTGTGGCATAGTAGGACACTACGAGAAGGTATGCCGTCGAAAAATGAGAAGACCCACGGTGAAGTACATAGCGCAAGATCCAGAGGAGGAAGAACATAGAGAACAAGACAAAGAACAACGTACTGTGTGTGGATGGTCAAGTACTGGGCATCGATTGCAGACCCTCCTGCAAGCCACAATGTGACATGGTGATAGGGGAGTGCAGATTAAAATCGTAGTACACTCGGGTTCCCCGTATACCATCATCCAAAGAGCGGTGTGGAATGAAAATTTCAGACCCAGCCTAGGCCCACGACTAGAACCACCGGATATAAGACCAGTCACATACACAGGAGAGCCAATCCCGATGGTCGGTTACAGAGTCCTAACCTTTGAGTTCAATGGGTGGAGTGCCGAGTGAAAATTGTACATACAGAGAAGGGGCCGTCAGTCCTGGGGTGGATGAACCAAGGTGACTTAGGCATACAGTTGGATCCAGGAGGAGACCCGCAAGTGCTAATGACTGCCACAGAGCGTTGGCTGGACTTTGAGAAGATGAAGAGTGACTTCCCCAAGGTATTCGGCGGGAAGGTTGGCAAATTAGTAAAATTCACACACTGGATAGACCTCAAGGAGAACTCCAAGCCAATTTCCCACAAAGTAAGGAATGTACCCATAGCAGTAAGAGAAGCGATACAGCAGGAGTTGCAAAGACTAGAGGAGAACGGAATTATTGAACCGATAAATTGCTCAGAGTGGCTGGTGCCCCTAGTGGTAGCAATGAAACCTAACAGGAAGGTGCGCCTCTGTGTGGATTTAAGAGAATTGAATAAATGTATAGTTGTGGAAAATTTCCAGCTGCCCCGCATTGAAGAGATGTTGGCAAAGACTAAAGGAGTAAAGTGGTTCTCCACTATTGATCTCAATTCCGCCTATCACCAAATAGCTGTGCACCCCGTGAGCCGGAAACTGACATTGTTTATAACACCCTTCAGATGTTACCAATTCCGCTGCATGCCCTTTGGTCTCGCGGCGGCGGCAGTGTTCCAGAAATTAATGCACCGCCTATTCAAAGACATTGACGGTGTTCAGTACTTCCAGGACGATATATTGGTGATGGGAAAAGATCTAAAGGATCATGATAGGAAGCTGGACAAGGTGCTTTGAGTCGTGGAAGACAACAGCCTAACGGCGGAGTGGGAGAAATGCTGTCTTGGAATGACCTCAGTCACATACCTGGGACATGAGATTGGAGAACATGGCATTACGCCTAAAAGGGTCGTGAAGGCGATCTGTGACGCCCCGGCACCAACCAGCAAAGAAGAGGTGAGATCCTTCTTAGGAATGGCTGAATACTACAGCAAATTTGTACAACATTTTGCCACCATGACGCATCACCTGAGGCAACTCATTAGGGACAAAACAGTATTCACCTGGACAGAGGAGGCACGAAAGGAATTTAATGCCCTGAAAAATGACATCAGCCACGCCATACCTCTACAAAGCTATGACCCCCAAGGGCGGTCAGTGTTGACAACGGACGTCAGCAAAAAAGGACTGGGAGCAGTCCTCATGCAGGAAAGAAAGGATGGAACAATGGAAACCCTCAGCTTCGCATCAAGGGCTCTATCTCCCACAGAACAAAAGTTTAGCGTAATAGAGAAGGAGATGCTGGCGGCAGTGTGGGCCATGGGTAAGTTCCGCCAGTTCCTATGGGGTACGAGGTTCCAACTCAAGACAGACCACAAACCCCTAGTCAATGTCCTCACATTGAGCGGACATGCGAGCGCCACGCATTGCCAAGTTGACGTTGAAACTGCTTGAGTACAGGTACGATGTAGAGTACATCCCAGGAACTAGAAACAAGATAGCGGACTACCTTAGTAGAGCTTAAGCAAAGGAAGAAGCCACTGGCGGTGCGGAAGACAGTGAGGAGATGGGGGCCATAACAGAAGACCCGGAGCAAGTGATAAGTAACCAGGAGTGGACCGAAGTGTATGGAGAAGACCGGGACATCGAAGAGGTCAAAGAATGTATCCTGCAAGGATGGCTAGAAAAGAAACATTTACGGACAGCACTCAGGAAGTTCTACGAGGTACGAGAGGAACTGTCTGTAGACGACAAGGGCGTATTTTTGTACCGAGGAGACAAAGTAGTCCCACCGACAACACTGGTACCCCGTCTGTTAACGGTTCTACATTAGGGGCACCTAGGAATCGTAAAGACTAAAATGAGAACAAAGCAAATGTACTGGTGGCCAGGGTTGGACATCCAAGTAAAAAGACACGTGAGGGACTGCGATCAGTGTCAAAGGGCAGACAAGACCATGACACCCCTAAGACCAGCTTTAGGGAAGTTCGCCAGCCCGATAAATCCCTGGGAGGAGGTGTCTGTAGACATTCTGGGACCTATATTAGACACCTTGGGCACGCCAAAATACCTATGCGTCCTCGTCGACGGGTACTCTAAGTGGCCAGAAGTGCACATTCCGGAAGAAATGGACACCAAAACAGTGCTCAGATTCCTAACATCTATCTTCCTTAGAGAAGGCATTCCCAGATCCATACTGAGCGACAATGGACCACAGTTCACCTCAGAGAAGTGGTACAAGTATATGGAGAGGATCGGCATCAAAACCAAACACACTTCCATATGCCACCCCACCGGAAATGGTCAAGTGGAGCGGTTCAATAGGGTCATAATGGGATCCATCCAAGCTGCCATTACAATGGCAATGATTGGGAAAAGGAAGTCCAAAGTATGATGTGGGCCTACCGCATCACCCCAACAAGCACAGGGTATAGCCCCTTCCAGATTTTGAGAGAAGGAGACCCCTTCACTAAAGACAAACTGGTGGAAGGAGAAGACAGTAACAAGCAAGTGGTCTCCAGCGGTGGTGCAGCATAATCTAGAGAAAGCCCAAAAGATATACTCTGAACATTATAACAGGAGAAGGAACGTGAAAGAAACAGCCCTTGAAAGAGTAGAATGGGTTAGAGTCAAACTAGCAGTGCTGTTGAGAAAAGGGGACAGCAAATACAGCCAACCTTTATAAGTAAAGGAAGTATACGACAGAGCGTCGCTGCTCAGCGACGGAAATGTGTGATCCCAAGACCGCATGTCCAAATGTAGTAAGATTCTACAATGGTCCCATGAAGAAAGGTGGAGGACATCACAAGACCGGATGCCACAGGAGAAGGAAGAAATCGCCCCAGAAAAAGAAGGAAATCCTGGAGCCGGTGGAAGCTGTGAGGAGTCGGGGGACAGTGACATCCCCTCCGCAGGAGAACATCAAGGAGAGGAGAGTGAGACCCCGAGGAGAGAAAGGCCCTGTATTCAAGGGGACAAGGCGGTGAACCCAGCAGAAAATAGTCCCAGGGAAGTTCCCACTACTCCGGTAAGGCACACACGAGCAGGTAGAGCGGTGGTGAGGCCTGCCCGATTCCGCGACTTTGAATTAGGAGAAGAAAACTAATGTACTTCGTGAGAGACTGCATGTTTTCTATTGGTAATGAAAAAGGGGGAGATATGTAGAGTCGCGCTCTAGTCGCCGCGCGCTGCGTGATGACGCAGCACGCGCAGTGGCCATTTTGAGCTCGGAGCACGAGCTCCAGTCGGAGAGTATTCTCGGAGAGTATTCTCAGAGAGCACTGGATGCCCTGCGCTCTCCTGCTACATAGATATAACTAATAAATACATGTTCCCCTCATCTCTTGCCACAGGAGTGTTCCTGGCTGTGGTAAAGGCTTCATTACACTTCCCAACGGCCCCCAGCGCTAGGACACCTCTTCCGAGGTAACTGTGCACTTTATAAATGCTGGTATTATTTGTGGTGGCTTGTTCAATGGATCAATATATATATATTTTTTTTCAAAACAAAAGAGACTCTGGGATGTTCACGTCTCAAAAAACATTGAAAAATGGCCACTTTGATTGTCAGAGTTTTGTTTTCCAGCATATATTTTTGGCCTTCGGTTGAGTTAAGTGAATTACTTTGCTGCGACTCTGTAATCATCTAAAATACTAAGTAATTTTGAAATGACATTTTCGTGAGTTATAATTTAGTAAGAACGTTTTCCTGGGGCATGGCCAAGCCGCAGACCAAGATGGCCATGCGGCTTTGAAGCTCTATCGGCCGCCTTGACGAACATCCAGCATCCCAATCTCCAGCGGGATACCATGCTGTGAAACATACTGTCCAATGGTCACGGAATGCTCCGGAATCGAATGATGCCCAGCTGTGCCGAAAACGGAGTGTAGCGGAGCAGTTTGAAGCAAGGGATTGGCCGAACGTGCGCAGCAAGTATGGCGGCGCCCTGAGGAGAGAGGTGCTCCGGTGAAGATACAGCATCTGCGAGGCATACAGTGAGTCCCAGCATTGTGAGAGCGCAGGGAGTGGGCTGGGGGTGAGCCGGTTTGGCTCATAGAGGCTATATTACTAGCGGAGGCTCCGTTGGCCACCTACGGGTGTGGGATTGGGCGGCCCACTGCCCGGAGCATGGACATGTGCACGCGCGGGGATAGGGCCCGCGTGTGCTCATTACCGCACGCATAGATCGGCCTCCTGGGGTTGCTCCAAGTGGCTCGGGGGTGCCCTGTACAATCCTCCTGTCCCCGGCTGGCCGCTCCCCCCTTATCCATTGGAGCGCTGGCATCTTCACACTACTTTCCACTCCAGAGGACAACCATACGGCTGAGTCCCACCTGAATATCCTCGGCGACCTACATGTTTCCCCTTACATAGCCATCTCAACTAGTGCCACGTGGTTCCATGACCTGCATCTGATCCTGGGTGCCCTTGGCGCTGATTTCACTCCTACAAACACTCCACACGCTTCCTCAGATAACACTGCCTGTTCTGGACTCTTGGTAACAAGTCTGTCTCCTGCCCCACGCACCAGCCTGCATAATAGTGAGAGCGCGGACTCTACTTGGAGTGGTGTGGTTCACTGGTTAGAGGCGGCAGACCCGGAAGCAGAGGTCGGCCCGGGACCAGGGTTCGATTCCCGACGCGGCAGGGTCTTGGGCCATGGTCAGCGGACTCGATAATTCTCGCCTCGGTGCCTACTCCAACCATGGGTCCCACTCAGCAACTCTGGGCAATAGCTTGCTTAATCTCTACTAACGGCCCCATCAGTGCCGGGGATGCTTGTCTTCACCTTGGAGATGCCCAGAAGGGACCATCTCACAGGGAAAGCCAGGATGGGTTCCCCAGCAGTATACAGCGCCGGTACGCCCCTTTGCTGGGGCAGCTGTGCGCTTTACAAGTATACGACATTTGACATTTAACATTTACTTTGCCCTGTAACAAGGTAGGGCCTACCTACCTGTCTTTACCTAGCTCTGCTGCCAGCAGGCCCATCACCTAAAGTTGGCTACGTGTTGGCGGCATGGGCCATAAAGACCCAAAGCAACGGCTATTACCATTCGAAAAAGTGACAGACACTGAACAAGACACCCCAGGCAACATGGTGGAGGGAGGTCAACCGCTTACTTTACCAGATGTCCCTGCTACCCAGATGTGCTCTCTCCTGCAAGAAATGCACGCAGGCTTCAAAGCACTGGACATCCGCTTTGATACATTGGATAAAAATATAGCTGACTTGGGGGTCAGGATTCAGGCACATGACAGGCACCTGGATGTGGTGGAGTCCCGCACTTCAGACCTTGAAGATGGCACTGCTCAAACACTTAAAAGACTAGAACGCGTCGAAAACATTCTAAAAGAGGTGGCACCAAGAATGAAGATTTAGAAGCGCGTAGTCGCCGACACAACCTATGTATTTTGTGGGTGCCCAAGACCACAGCGACTGGCCGCATGGACACCTTTGTGGAATCAATACTTATAGACCTATTTGGTAGAGTCTCCTTCACAGCGGGCTCTGTGGAAGAGCGTGCTCACCGTTCCCTAGGGCCTAGACCCAATCCTGGCTGTCCACCTCGACCTATTATAGTCCGCCTTATGAACTTCAGGGACCGAGACACTGCCCTACGCTTATCACGCGAACGGGACAAGACGATCTGGCAGGGCTCTAAACTCTCACTGTTCCCGGATTTCACTATCATGGTGCAGGAGGCCAGGCAGAAATACAATGGAGTGAAGGCTATGCTGAGAAATCTCGGACCGAAATATGGCATGTTGTACCCTGCCAGGCTCAGGGTCGAGGTCAACGGCAGAGCCCGAATCTTCGATAACCCTACTGCAGACCAAAGACATTAGACCTAATACGGAACATAGACTCTCTCCTCCACAGAGTGGTTCTGATGCCAGAATGGAGCTTTTCTCCAGCTCGGGCATGGTTGAATTCTTCTTCAAGACTTATTTTGCATTCTTATTCAATGTTGTGGGATATAGTATCCTTTTTGTTTAATTGATTTGCCAATGGTGTCTGCGGCGTTGCCACTTCCCCTTGGTGTTCACCATACAAACGTTTGACGAAATGTTAATGCATCTTTCAAAGGTTTCTTTTCTAATACTGGTGTTCCAATGGGAGCATTGTTTCTATTTGACAAAATGGGGATTGCCTCTCAGAACGGGGAGGGAGGCTGGGTGGAGGAAGGGGGGATGGGTTGAGTTATTCTTCATTATCACAGTGTCAGTTCCTCAGGTTAAGGCAGTCTGGAGATACAAGGTTAGTCACACATCACAACATATATTCCCTATCCTACTTCTATTATGGCACAACTAGGGTATAACCCCTGGCCCCTCGGAACTATCTATAGCGACATGGAATGTTCGAGGTCTAAATGACACCCAGAAACGTAGACAGGTCGTCCATTATTTATTACGCCATAACATGGACATAGCCTATCTGCAAGAGACCCACTTTTCTAAGACTGATCATTCCCATTTTGCTTCGGGCTGGGGTGCGCACAGATATTTCGCAAACTACAGTAGTTATGCCAGAGGCACAGCCATTCTTATACACAAAAGAGTCCCCTTTAGTCTACACTCGGTTATACATGATGATGAAAGTAGATACATGATGGTCATGGGCTCCTTAATGGGACACAAGATAGCGTTGGTCTGCATATATGGTCCTAACACCGACTCCCCTGACTTTTACTATTCCTTAGTGTCTCTCCTGGGGACACTAGGACTGGTATCCCTTTTAATGGGAAGGGACTTTAATGGGACTTTAATGTTACACCGGATCCAGTTTTAGATAGCACCTCCAAAGTGCCAGACACTAAACCCCACGCCCGCTACGCCTTGAAGGCATTGAAAGAACAATTCTCTCTACTAGATGTGAGTCGCTCCTCCAATCCACAGCGCAAAGAATACACACACTACTCAGGAGCACATAATACTTGGACACAGATCGATTATTGGCTAGCTTCCCCAGACTTGATTAGTTGGTCCAGTTCAATCCGCACACTTCGGCGTAATACATACTCTGACCACTCCCGGGTTTTGTTAACACTGAAGTTCCCACACCCGAGGGCTTTGAGAGGCAGTGGCGATTCCCAAACCCAGCCGTGGAAGATGAAGTCTTTTTACATGACATACGGGAGGCGATAGACAACTATTTTGCCATCAATACCGGCTCCGTTGACTCTGCGGCAATGCTGTGGGAAGGCTTTAAAGCCTATTTGAGGGGAGTATGCATATCTAAACACGCAGGCGTGCTGCGAGATCTGCAGAGAACCCTGGCCTGACTGGAACACGACCTTAAAGCGTCAGACGCCAAACAACAATTGGCCAAAGACTCAGAGATTGACAAACGGCGGTTGGAACTACTTGCAGAATACAGAGACACAGCAGATAGAGGGATTCTATATATGGCGAAATACCATAGTGCATTGAGATACGGTGAGGGCGAGCGTCCAGGTAGGATTTTAGCACAGTTGCTCAGGCCTCCCTACCAAAATGTGTACATATCCAAAATGCACAAAAGGGGGTGGTGATTGATGGAGCATCTGAACCAATCAAACATTCACACCCAGTCAACAGATCTGGGTTTAATCCACCACTGTTCTTTAGCCCACTCTGCCACCCCAGTTCCGACATGGCCATATGCAAATCAGTCTGACCTTGTGCCTCATGGGAACAGTCCAGCCCGAACTGCCAAGCCATGCCTTCCCTGGACTGGAAACAAGCTTCCTAGGACTGGTTTCTGGCATTCCAGCCATCTTCAGCCAGGCTTGCTTGAATCCAGTGCCAAAAAGTGAGCAAGGGACTCACGTCTGAGCATACCCTGACATACCCGGATTATGGACAGGCTGTTTCCGCACTGGAGGAACATATAGACAGGTGGCTGAAGATTCCATTATCGATGGCAGGTAGAGTTGCCCTCCTGAAGATGGTTGTCCTGCCTACATTTTTGTATTCATTTCATAATATTCCGATCCCCTTGCCTAATAGGTTTTTTTTAAGCTGCACACTCATCTAAGTGGAGAAGTGTGGCTCACTGATTAGAGCGGCAGACCCTGATGCAGAAGTCTGGCCCGGGACCAGGGTTCAATTCCCGACGCGGCAGGGTCCTGAACCCAAAATGTCCACGGACTCGATAATTCTCGCCTCTGTGCCTATTCTAATCATGGGGTCCCATGCTGCAACTCTGGGAAATAGCTGCTTAATCTCCACTACGGTGGCCCACCCGCTGCGGGATGCCTGGCTTTCACCTTGGGGATGCCCAGTAGGGGTTATCTCACAGGGAAAAGCCAGGACGGGTTCCCAAGGCAAGCGCCTTGATGCCTTCGGGTGATACGTGCGCTATATAAGTCGCAATACAATACAATACAATACGTCTGATATGGGGAAACGGAGGGGCTCGTGTTAAGTGGCAAATTCTGACATTACCGTTTGACAGAGGGGGTTACGGCGTCCCAGATATGCGACTATACTACCTGGTTGCCCAATGCAGCTACGTGCAGGTGTGGTATCATCCAGATGCAAGAATTCCCTATTTATGCCCAGAATCAGATCTGGTTAGTCCAGACACACTGGCAGCGATCTTACCTACCGGTTTAGCCAGAGGCCCCAAAGATATCCAAACAGCTTTGACAACCAGTTGGGCAAGGGACAAGCTGAAACGTCTTACCTGCACTCCAATTCTTTACTCCTCTGTATTACCTCTCCAATCACAGGTGTACGGCTTGTGCAGCGTACATGTACTACATTTAATATAGCGAAAATGGGTGATCTGTTCCCAGGGGGCCACATTTTTGACACTGGCACTGTATCCCAATTCCCTGAAGCCACATTCATGGACACATTTGTTCTCACAAGAATACGCTCTGCACTACGCCCCATAGCCCCGGACCTCCCCCCGGACTTCCTCCTCGTACCCCCGTCATTTGCACCACTTACTATTGTAATAGGAAGCAAATGTGGCGTACACCTGATCTTCAAACTTTATAAAGCATGTGCCGCTATTATTCCTGTTGAAGACAGTAGAGTACGCACCGCATGGGAACAGGACTTAGGCAACCCAATCACGGATGAGCAATGGTCCTTCTGCTGTTCGGCCACCCGCAATGTTTTCCTAAACAGCCGTCATAGATTAATACATTCTAAATTTCTACGCAGAACATATATAACCCCATCCAGAACACATAGAATAGATCCGTCCAGACCTCACCATTGATCCAAATTCAAGTCCCCAAATGCAGACTTCTCCCATATGGCGTGGACGGGCCCGAGGCTACACACGTTTTGGAAGCAAGTGTATACCACTATAAGCAGAATGGTACAGGTCCCAATAGCACCCCTACCAGATATAGCATTCCTTGGTTATGTCGCTCAAGTCCCACCCAAGATCAGGAAGTTCATCGCCATCAGACTGTTATTGGCCAAGAGAGAAATAGCCATGCGCTGGGGTGGGACAGCCTGGCCTTCAGTCAAAGGCTGGATGATGTTCTATGAAAAGCTAACTATATGCAGGCACAACCCCCCCCCCCTGCCTCCACACCTAGAGACATATGGGGTCCCTTTAGAGCATATTTAGCCGTGCAGCAGGACAATTCGGCCTCTCCACAAGACCATGGTATACCACCGACGGAGGTGGGATTAAGCACGGGAAGTGTATACTATTTGACTACATAATACATGCAGACACAGTCTGTCTGACAGCTTACCTACACAGGGAAGATCAGGCCACATAAGCAGGAATTAACCAGACTAGTAAGGGGTAACCTACAGTGCAGCGATGTCAATGACTGACGGAGATCAGGATGATATGGACGTTTCATTGGGTATCTGATTTTGAGTAAATGTACCATCTTGCTTAAGCATCTAGACGGCATATACAATACCGTACCACTGTAATATGTCTTTGTATCCATCAATGCATGACTTAACGTTCTGTGGAAACTGATACAGTTTCCCGACAGCCAGTAAATGGTATGGCATTCTTTTTGTGCTGTGTTAGAAGGGGCGATCTCAGGGGAGGACAGAACCTGTACCTGACCACCCTGTGACCCACCTCTCCTAAGAAAACAGACGAGCACTGGTGGGAGACTCTTCTGCGGAAGAGTCTCGTATCTAGGATCGTACGCGCTGAGCTAGCACCACTTCGACAAAGAGACACCACACTGTAGGTTCTGAAGAACGTATTCTTTATCTAGCAAGATATCAGGATCTTTATGATCCGCAAGGTTCGTATTTACAAGTAGAGCAAGGGCTCATAAATTCTCGGTACGGGTAGGGGTAGCGGGACAGTCTTTAAGGATCAGGGTCAATGTAGGTGCAAAGAATATATGTCGATAGTTGAGCATTTGGGTCATTATTGTGTAGTGTTACCTCTGCCTATTCAATTTTTCTCACAGTCACTCGTTTGGTCCGTATTGCTTTCACCTTTTTCAGTGAGTTACTCTGTTGTTGGAAATCTTTAATGGGCATTTTGTTACTGATTCAAATTGTGGGTCTGTTGTTTGGTCTGTGAAATATCAATGTAATACAAAATATTAAGAGTTCTATAGAGAAATATAGACAGGGCTTTCTTTTTTGGGCGCATTACGTGACATTGTGAGATAGATGGCACTGTTGGATCACTTTTATGGTCGGGATGTTGGTAGCTACTTAATACGTCCCAATAGGACAGAGCTTCCCGTCATTCTGAGATTATTATATACAATTTTATTAATGCTTTTTTTTCTTTAAACAGTGGAGTTTTTCGAATTTAAAAGAACGTGTGAAAAATACTATTCATTATGATTTTAAGTAGATACATTTGGGTATTTCCAGGTTACAGCCATTTCGAAGTGACATGGTCCCCATAGAAAGCCACGACATTCTAATAGAGTGGTATAAATTTAGCTTTAAAAGAAAGCAGATGTTAAAGCTAAAGTATTTTAAAAGTTCAAAGAATCCATTATTGTAAAAAAAAAAACGATAAAATAGGATGAAATAATCGTTCCAGTTCGATCTAATAGCAAAGTTCCACTAATAAAGTGTAGAAATTGAGGTAGATAATAGTACAGCAGAAAAAACACGACACATATTAGAAAGGTCGACAAGAGACTTCAGGGACTCAAGGGTACCCGGTCCAGGACCCCGAGGGAGGCAGCGCATCGGAAGAGAAAATGAGCAGGAGGAGTCACCTAAAGTGAAAGTATGGCGCCCTTCTTTTCGGCACCAGGGGGCTTATTTATGGGAATTTGGCACAGGGCAGCGCAGCAAAACAACTTACAGCGCTGCCTTACGCCGAAGGGAAAGTCACAAATGCATGTTGCATTCCTGTCCTTTCTACCTGTGCTGGCGCGGTTTCAGCAGCCTAGGGCAACGTAGGCACCCTTGCACCATGGTACGCATGCAGGATTGTTTTTGTGCAGGAAAGGACATCTTCCTGCACAAAAATAATCCTTAGATGCAGCACTCATAGAAGGGCAAAAAACGCGACGAAATAAACATATTTCTCCTTGTTACGCCTCACCTTGGGAGGCGTTATTTTTGGCTCTTCCCGAGGATTGCATCACTTTGTAAATCTAAGCAGCGTCAAATTTTATGGGAGTTCCATGGGAAAACCCATTGCAACTCCCATGGAATGCCTCCTCGGTGAAGAGTAAGTCGATGCAGCAATTTGCTCTGCATCACCTTACTCATGATTTATGAGGCCACTCAAAGCCACGCAGGGTGGCTTTGCATTGCTTCATAACTCAAAATGAGAGCCCTAGTCACGCACGTACCATTTTACGGGGTGCAAAAGTGACACAGGGCTCTCACAAATATGCCCCCAGGTGTGTGGCAAGTGTGCCGGTACAGCCGGAAAAAGTCAAAATACCTGCCCACCCTTACCCACTGTACAAGGAGAGTGGACTATTGGAGAGGTGAAGGGGTCCATTTTGCTGGTTTCCAGTGCAGATGGTGGTGGCATGCAGAGTTTCGGAGTTATATTATGTACGGGGGAGTAGAAGGGAAGGTAATCAATAATTTTTGTTGAGAGCTGCTATTCGCCCGTGAGGGTATCCAGGCGCTAGGTTGCTGGGCTCAGTCAAAAAGCAAGGTCTTGAGTCTTTCTGAATTCAGCTAGAGAGGGTGATGTCAGGAGGGGAAGGCCGTTCTAGGACTCAACAGCGAGGTAGGAGAAGGAACGGCCTCCGCTGTGGCTTCGGCGGATGTGAGATGTATGTGTGAGGGAGGTGGAGTGAAGGTCTCTGGATGGTGGGTAGAAGTTCAGGTGGCGGTTGATGTATGCTGGTCTTAGGCCGTATAGATGTGTGTCAGCATCTCAAATGGTCATCTTTTCTGGACGGGGAGCCAGTGGAAGGTCCTGAGGTGTGGGGTGATGTAGAATCATTTGGGCAGGGTAAAGATGAGTCTGAAGCTGAGTTCTGCATCATCTGGAGTTTCCTCATTAGTTGGGTGGTGGTTCCTGCATGCAGTGTGTTGCTGTAGTCCAGCCAGCTGGTGACTAGGGCCTGGGTGACAGTTTTCCTAGTGCTGATAGGGAGCCATTTGAAGATTCTTCGGAGGATGTGGAGAGTGTGGAAACAGGTGGAGGAGAATACGTTGATCTGTTGTTTCATGGTGAGCTTGCTGTCCAGGATGACGCAAACGTTGTGGGTGTAGTCTGTAGGTGTGGGCGTACAGCAAGTTCGACACGCCACCAGGTGTTGTTCTATGGGGAGGAGTTGTTCCCAAAGATTAGCACTTCTGTCTTGTCAGTGTTGATCTCCAGACAGTTTTTTCTTCATCCAGTCAGCGACATTCTGCATGCAGCTGTGGAAGTTGGTTCTAGTGATGGTGGGCTTTGCTGAAAGAGTAAGAATGAGCTGGGTGTCGTTGACATAGGATATGATATTGAGATCATGGATTACGACAATGTTGGCTAGAGGCGTCATGTAGGTGTTGAAGAGAGTTGGTCTAAGGGATGAACCTTGAGCGATGCTGCAGATGGTGCTCTTGGGTTCTGAGGTGAAGGGAGGTAGGTGGATTCTCTGAGTTCATCCCCTGAGGAATGATGCGATCCATCTGAGGGTGTCTCCCATGTGGTGTAGTCTCTTGAGGAGAGTGTGGTGGAATACAGTGAAGACAATTGCAGAGAGGTCAAGGAGGATCAGGGCTGTGGATTTTCCCATGTCAAGGAGGGTATGGATATCATCAGTGGCAGGGATCAGGGTGGTCTTGCTGCTGTACTTTGCGTGGAAACCAGAGTGAGAAGCGACAAGCAGCTTGTTTCTACCCAGGTGTCAGTTGATGGCCTTCTCGAGGACTTTGACAGGAAAAGAGAGCAGCGAGATGGGGCAGTATTTCTGGATTTCGCTGGAGTTAGCGGAGGGTTTCTTGAGTAGAGGTCCAACTTCTGCGTGTTTCCATGCAACAAGAAAGGTGGCTGTGGAGAGGGGTGCATTGAGGATGGTGAGGAGTTAAAAACTGATACCTTTGCTTCCGAGGTTGAAATGGCGGTGGGGGCAGGGGTATATGGGTGCTCCTGAGTGGATTGAGTTCATTAAGGCTATGGTGTTTTGTGTGAATTGTTCCGGTTGTGGTGAGTCACCGGCCAGGGGTTGCAACTGCTGGAGTGAGGTTGCTGTAGAGGTCAGTATGTTTTGGCTCAAAGTTCCTCTAGATGATGGATATCTTTTTGGGGAAACTGTTCGCTAGAGCATCACAAATTTCCTGTGAAGGGGAGACTGTGTTCTTCATGGGTGTTGGGCAGGAGAATTCTCTGACTATGCCTAAGTGTTCCTTGATGTGGATGGCGCTTGCTTTAATGCAGTTTGCTAGGGTGTCTTAGCGTTGGTGGTATTTCTTGAGGGCTGATTTGAAGGATGCTCGGACTATGGTGTCTTTGCTGGTGCACCATCTTATCTCCAGTTATTTCCAGCTGTGTTTCATTGTCTTGAGTTCTGGTGTGTGCCAGCTGGCTTGTTTGGTGGATCTGTGGCTCCTGCCTTGTTTGATCGGGGCGTTTAGGTCGGTGGAGTTGGTGATCCAGGTGGAGAAGTTCTGGACTGCCTGTTCCAGGTTGGTTGTGGGGTCAAGCTGGGTAGTGTTGAGGGCGTCTATCCATTTGGTCTTTGTCACTTTATTCAAGATGCGGAAGGAGGCATTCGAGGGTCTAGTGGCGGTGCATGGTGATCCTGCAATAGTGAAGTGGGCAATGATGTGATCGTTCCAGGTGAGCTCTGTGGCATGGCTGTATTTGACTCTGCCACTGGCCATGAATATCAAGTCAAGTATGTGTCCTGCGCTGTGTCTGGGGTCAGAGACCAGCCTGGTGAGGCCTATGTTGCCCATGAGACGACATCACGCGCCAACTAGACAACGGCAAAACATCAGCCCTCATCCTCCTGGACCTGTCAGACACTTTCGACAAGGTCTGCCATCGCACTCTAAAGACACGCCTCCTAGAAGTCGGAATCCAAGAGAAGGCCCTTGACTGGACCACGTCCTTCCTCTCTGGTAGAACCCAGAGCGTCCGCCTCCCACCCTTCTGATCCGAAGCCACTGACATCATCTGCGGCGTCCCCAAGGGCTCATCCCTCAGCCCGACGCTGTTCAACGTCTACATGGCCCCCTAGCATAAGTGGCCCGCCGTCACGACCTCAACATCATCTCCTACGCCGACAACACTCAGCTCATCCTCTCCTTCACCAAGGACCCACACACCGCCAAAACCAACCTCTACGAGCGAATGAAGGCTGTCACAGACTGGATGAAGAGCAACCGTCTGAAGCTGAATTCGGACAAGGCGGAGGTCCTCATCCTCGGACCCACCCTCTCAGCCTGGGACGACTCCTGGTGGCCGACCACACTGGGAACAGCACCAGCACCCACTGACCAAGCATGCAACCTAGGATTCATCCTCAACTCCTCCCTCTCCATGTCTAAGCAGGTCAACGCCGTCTCCTCCTCTTGCTACAACACCCTCGGCATGCTCCGCAGGATCTACAAGTGGATCCCGATGAAACAAGAAGAATGGTGACACTGGCCCTCGTCAGCAGCAGACTGGACTACGACAACGCACTCTACGCAAGAATCGCAGCAAAACACCTACAACGGCTACAACACATCCAAAACGCCTCCACCCAACTGATCATCAACGTCCTCCGCCGCAGCCACATCACCCCCCACCTGAGAGACCTACACTGGCTCCCCGTCAACAAGAGGATCACATTCAAGCTCCTCACCCACAGACACAAAGCACTCCATAACGCCGGACCAGCCTACCTGAACAGCAGGCTCAGCTTCTACCCCCCACCCGCCAGTTCTGCTCCGCCAGCCTTGCCCTCGCCGCTGTCTCTCGCATCCAACGAATGACCTCTGGCGGCAGATCCTTCTCCTACCTCGCTGCCAAGACCTGGAACACCCTCCCTACCCACATACGGCAGACCCAAAACCTACTTGCCTTCAGAAGACTCCTCAAGACTTGGCTCTTTAAAGCAGTAGCAGCTCCCCCGCTCCCTTCAGTGCCTTGAGACCCTCACGGGTATGTAGCACGCTTTGCAAGTACTCTGATTGATTGATTGATTGACTGGGTTCCAAGAGGCTGGCAGAGTTTGTGTCTGTGGGGTCGTCCAGGTGGAAGTTGAGACCTCTGTGTATATGCAGTGCTTGGACTTGATGGCTAGTGTGCAATGAAGTCGGTGATGGGGTTGCAGAAACTGGTGTGTGGTCCTGGGGGTCTATAGGTGAGGCTGCCTTTGATGGGAGTGCTGTCATCAGTGTGGAGCTGGAAGCTGAGGGGTTTCATGAGCAGAGTAGTGTCATCTTCCATGGTGGTGCAGCAGACTTTTTCTTTGTGGATGATGATGATGCCTCCTCCATGTATATTGGTGTGGTCTGGGTGTTTCATCTTGTAGCCGTTGGGCTTTGCAGTGGCGATATCGATGGTGGAGGATGGGTTGAGCCAGGTCTCTGTGATGAAGATCACATCAGGGACCAGGGTGGAGATGGTGTCCCAGACTTCGGTGGTGTGTTTGCAGAGAAATTGGGCATTGAGCAGGAGGCATTGGAGTGGATCCAGGCAGTCAAGGTGAGCGACATGGGAGTGGCGTGGGTTTCCGTGGAGTTCCTGAGTTCCAGGGTAAGAGAAAGCAGCTGCAGGTGAACGGTCTCACTGCTGCTCAAGGAGATCTGATGCAGCATTCATTGTGGCGGCAGGTGGGGTTCATGTCTCGGAGTTCTGTGGCGGAGTATCTGAGGTTGGCCAGATGGCCCGGGTTCCTGGCACTGGGCACGGTCCAGGCGCAGGCAGGTGCAGACAGGCTTGCCTTGAGCACACCCATAGCATGTGCCCGCTGGACGGTCACACTGCGGTCTCCATTAAGTAGGTCTTGGGAGGTGAGCAGGGCACTGGATGGCGAGAAGCAGGAGGCGGGAGCTGAGCACAAACACAGCAGAAAACAGCACAAAAGTAGGAATTGCACACAAGTAGTTAAGTGATTCACAAAAGTAAAAACGGCACAAGCAAGAAATAAACATGTCAATATACACTTAGGCAATCAACAAGATGAGTGAACTAATACAGGAATAGAGGCTGACTGGCTGTCTCTGTGCTCAACAGGAACAGAGGGCTATTCTAGTCAGGCAGCAGCATTACCAATTAGCAGGCTAGCAGCAAAAGGCGGCAAGCAGGGAGTGGGGTGAGCACACAATGGTGCACAGAGCATCAATACAGGGCAAAGACAGACCTAATGACTGAAGCAAGGGGGAGGTGGCACAAGACCTGTGTAAGGGGTATTGATAATGATCCTGTGTAAGGGGTTTGTGGTTTCAGGCATGGCTAGGACACGGAAGATGGCAGACGCGTGAGAGATCGGCTCTGCTCCTGCCCATCATTAATCCTTTTGCACCGACCAGCTGGAGAGGTAACAGTGACCCCAGATGATATGCCTGCTGGGTGGGGGCCAAATGCAGTGGTGAGGAGCACAAAGAGTCCCCTTGGGGATGTAGTGAACGGACTAAGAGCGGGCTGGCAGAGCTGATTTAGGATGGCTAGGGCTAAGGCACGACCTACTGGGGGGCAAGGTCTTGGAAGTGCTTTCCCTAGCTCCTTGGCTCTTCACCTGCAGATAGTGTGCTAGTGCCCAGCGGGATCCCAAGTAGCCCATCTGTGAATCGGAGAATCCTGTTTTGTAGCAAGAGAGCTGAAGCGGCATGGGCCCAGAGGTGGGTCTGAAAGGTGAGCGCTGCCCTTAGATTCGCGAACACAGCAACAGCGGCCTGCCGACTAGGGAGCGGCTGTCTGGGGAAGTCCCTGAGCGATGTCCGCTGAGATGAGGAAGCTGTGCTGAGCTGACATACAGACCCTGAGAAAAGAGCGAGTGGACCTAGACCTTTGGTCCAGTTAACGGGAGACCAGATGCAACGCTGTGCATAGGGGAAGAAGCCCATGTGGCAGCAAGAGCCTTGCTGAGACACTGCTGCAAATGAGGTGGGGGAGGAGCATGACTGAAGAAGAATTTGGGGCCGCCATCATGTCTTGATGAGTACACCACGGAACGAGCACCAAACACCCTGTAGAGAGTAGCAGGTGCAAATTTGCGGGGCTGTCTGGGGAGCCTAGTCAGGGGACTGCGTGGAAGCCAGAAAGACTGGGTAACCCTTGATAGACGAGGGAACCCCAGAGCAGAGAAGAAGAGCAGGCAGAGACCAGTGAGATGGCGGGTCCCATCTGGGGCATGGCTGGAGTCATGGGGGACCCTGGCGAGTCACAGGTTAAAGAAATGCGGGATCTAAGTTTAGTGTATGGATCAAATGGGTGAAAATATTATATTCACACCCAGAAGCATGGGTCAGAACTGGTGGAGTAATATCCAATTCATATAATGTTCGCAGGCATACTAGATGGGTATGTCCATTGTCTCCACTGCTGTTTGCTCTAGCCATTGAGCCACTAGCAGAACTCTTCAGGCAACAAGGGTGTCACCACGGAATGTGTATTTGGGGAGCGATCGTAATATATTCATCTATGCCATATGACTTACTGCTGTACTGGGGGACGGAAGTAGAGGGGTGCCACAGGTGTTGGCTCTCCACGAGAGTTAGTGTGTCTTGGTTGGTCTCAGACTGAACAAAGTAAAAACCCATATCTCTCTCATGGTGAGCGAACACCAGTTATGTTATGTTATGTTATTCGGAATTTGTCAAGCGCACGGTCACCCAGGGGTTTCATGGCGCTAAAATGGGACAGATGGTAAGCAATAGTCTAACCGTGCGCTTGCTTGAATAACCAGGTCTTCAGAGCTCCCCTGAACTCCGCTAGCTTAGTACCTGGCAAGGTCTCCAGGCCAGGCAAGGTCTCCAGCAGGCCCTGAGGGCCTGCTGGAGACCTTGCCTGGTCCCCCTACTCCTTCAAATACTTGGGAAAACTGATATTCCACATAGTGGAGGACTTACGTGATGGAAATCTGAAGCCAGTGGTGACATCCCTTAAGTTAAGTGTCCAATTCTGGCGCTTGTTGAAACTGCCCCTGATGGCCCACACAGCGCTGTCTAAAATGATTATGCTCCCTAGACTTTCGTGAATCTACACGTGGTCATCTCACCCACTTGGTTCACGGACCTTTATAAGCTGCTCCGGGAGCTGAATATGCGATGGAGGCCAAAACACAGTCTCACAGGCAGTGCTGCAGAGGAGACCAGAGGAGGAGGATTGGGTGCCCCATAGTTTGAATTGTATTACCTGGCCTCCCAGCTCCAGCGACTGGCCCAATGGTTGAACAGGATGAACCTGGAGATGTTGGGTCCAATAGGCCTGTGGACAACCAAGTATTGTTGTTGGCCAAGCTCATACACCCGATGGTGGGTATTCCAGAACCGGGGGTGCTGCGGTATTGAGACAAAATATTGAATTAAAATAAATCCCCATACCAAAAAAACAAGGTTTAAATATCGTGATATGAAAATATCATCAGCAAGAATATCAATGTCGAGAATATCGATTTTTATGTAAGTGATATTGAATTTTAAAATATCGAAGTCATTAATATAGTTAGCAAAAAAATAGTTTCAAATATAGTTTTTTATGTATTTTAGTATATAAGTATATATTTGCAATGTATATTATGTATAAAAATATATAACTATTGATGTTTTTTAATATATACTAGCTGTACCTGGCCACGCATTGCTGTAACTCAGTCTGGTTAAATGGAAGAGAAAGAAAAGAGTAAGCGCACGTTTCTAATATGTTTAATTTCACAATACTTGTGGGTATACAATATGTTTTTGTCCATCCTAATATTTGTAGACTATTGTCTATATGCCTCCCTTGTATTTGTTGTGTCTGTTCGGGTTGCAAAGTGACCCAACTTCTCCCCCTCCCTCCACCCACTTCCCGGTCTGCCATCCTGACACCATCTGTCCATCCTAATATATGTAGACTATTGTCTATATGCGTCCCTTGTATTTGTTGCGCAGCAACCAAATCAATAGGGTCTGTTCGGCCTTTCGATTAAACACACATGCGTATTGGACACATGCGTATTCGAATCCAACGTTGTGTATATATAAACACTCTCTAAAGTTGCAAAGTGAACCAACCCCTCCCCCTCCCTCCACCCACTTCCTGGTCTGCCATCCTGACACCAACTGTCCATTCTAATAAATATAGAATATTGTCTCTATGCGTCCTTTCTTAATGTTGCCAAGTGAACCACCTCCTCGCCCCTCCCTCCACCCACTTCCCGGTCTGACGCGCTGATGTTGCAAAGTGAACCAACTCTTCCCCCCTTCCTCCACCCACTTCCCGGTCTGCCATCCTGACACCAACTGTCCATCCTAATATATGTAGACGATTGTCTCTAAGTGTCGTTTCTTAATGTTGCCAAGTAAACCAACTCCTCCCCCCTCCCTCCACCCACTTCCCGATCTGCGATCTTGACACCAACTGTCCATCCTAATATATGTAGACTGTTGTCTCTATGCGTCTATTGTAGTTGTTGCGCAGCAACCCAATTGATAGGGACTGTTCGTCCTTTAGATTAAAAACACACGCGTATTTGACACGCGCGTATTCGAATCCAACGTTGGGTATATATAAACACGTGCTTTTTCAAATTCAACATTGTGTCAAAATTTCAAATTGATCGGTGAGGAACTTTCATAGATTTAAGATTTTTATCAAACGCACATTGACATTTTTATGTGTCTGTTTGTGCTTTCGATTAAAAACAAGCGCGTATTTGACACACGGGTATTCGAATCCAACGTTGTGTATATAAAAACACTTGCGTATTCGAATGCAACGTTGTGTCCAAATTTCAAAGCAATCGGTGAAGAACTTTTGGAGATTTGAGATTTTGAACAAACGAACAGTTACATTTTTATAGATATTTTAAAAACAATATTTTCTACAACTATATTAGTGACATCAATATTTGTCCTCCGATATTTTTGTACTTACCTTTACAAGTATAGGATGATGATATTTTTGAAATTGATATTTTGGTCACAATATTTTGGTACTGGGATATTATGCGGGTCAATATTTTATCAGTGAACTGGGTGCTGCTACACGAGGCATTGCGGTGCTGGAGGAGTTGCCTCCCCTTTACACCCCGGACTTGTCCCTGGTTGCACTCCTACAGGTGTCCCACACACACCATTCTCCAGAGCCCAGCTGTAGGAGGGGACATCCACCAGGATTGTCGCGGTGGGTGACTGCTTCCAACAGGGGGAAGTCATGCCCCTAGATGACTTTTTATTCCACTAAGACCTGCCTCATGACCTGACTTATCGCTCAGTGGTGCGAACGTTTGGGGACCTATGGCTGAGTGGCTGGCACAAACTGAAAACTAATGGAGTTCTCCATGCGTTGTTAACGTTAGATGCAGCTAGACACTTAGGGCCCAATTAGGATGGTGGGAGGATTTGCGTCCGCCTGCCACCCTATCGTAAACAGGACTGACGGACTAGCAGTCGGTGGTCCCGTCAGAGGGATTACGATGCGACCGTCTGCAAGAATCCGTGTATTCTGTGCAATGTGGGGTGGGTGCTGCTGGCTACAGCACTCACTGCAATGAAAAAAATGTCCCCTGTACGTATCACTGCACTATGTGGCAGACACCATGCAGTAGCTGCCACATTGTGCAGGGATATGTAGGGAGGCACCGTAGGTGACCCCAACACCCAAAATCAAGGGCCAGGGATGGAGGGGGCCCACTACAGGCCCCCAATGTCCCTTTCCACCAGTATTTTCATGGCGAGCGAACCACCATGAAACGGCTGGTGAGGAGGGACAACATAATCCCTACGGTGGTGCCTGATAGGCACTGCCACCATTGTAGAGATCAAGGCAGCCTCCAACGCACCGGTGGGCTCAAGGAGCCCATTGATACGTGGCGGGTTCGTCTTCCCAACCCCCAACACACCTCCTGCCATTGTAATATGGTGGGCGGGAAACTTGACTACAATGGTGGTGAGACTGCCACCAACAGCCCATCGTAATCGGCCCCTTAGTGAAGTGTCTCTATAGAGCACAGTTGGAGATGGTCATGGAATCCTTAGACCGAATGCACAGAAGATGGGTTGCAATCATAGGGGGAGACCTACTGGACAAGGAATGGAGGCAGGTTCAGGGGAGCCGAAACGGGTGTCTAGAAAGACTCAAATTAAGCCTATCCAATTTAACTCTATCCACAAGGTTTATCTGATGCCACATAGGCTGCTTGTCATGTATGGTGGGGAAGATCGCTGCAGCCCTATATGCAGAGTACGTGATGCAGGGTTTGTCCTCATGACATGGGACTGTGCAGGGCTGCAGGCCTTTTGGGAGCTGGTGATGGAACGCATCAACAAAAATGCTGGCTCGAACACTCCCTTGCTCGGTGGAGGTCTGATTCTGGAGCCTATTTCCCACACCGAAGGCAAGGAAAGTGGGCTCTAGATTTGTGGACCAGGCCCCGGGCCTAGCGTGAAAATACATAATGCTGAACTGGATGCCAGCGATGGGCCCTATGGTGGCAGGTAGATATGTGGACTGAGGCGGAGGAGGGGGCATTACAGAGGGAGACTACACAGAAAGCATAGAGGATATCCCCTGAAACCCTGCAAGGACTATAAGAGATGTACTTGTTGGGGAGACTGACCGGGTGGCTTTGCCCCCCCCACCCCTCCTCTCCCCCTGTAACTTGCAGATATCCTTCCTATAGTGACATGTAAATTCAACCCCCCCTCCCCCAGAAGGAGTTTGGCTCCTATAACAGTATAGGACAATGGACCCACTGGACAATACATGGTTCAATAGTTACCCTGAGTTTGGGACTTACGTTTTTTCAGATGGTTTGTTTAATATGTCGATATAATTGGAGACTACTTGTGACTCCCCAGGGATCACATAGATGGAGAGACCAGGAAGTAGTACATGATAATTGGTGTTTATGCAATGTAGTGCAAGGACTCTACTAAAGCTGTACACTTAGGCATATGTCATGTATGACTGTAATGCACCTGGATGCAAATAATGCCACTCATTACGCTGCTGCCTGATGATGAGAGTACTGCTCTTTTACGACCATACCGATATGTATAAGTAAAAATGCCAATAAAGACATATTTAAAAAAAGAAAATAAGAGGTTTTTGGTTTTGTAGATAAGGTGGGTCAGGCCGAGGACTGAAGAAGACCAAAGAGGGGCCTTAAGAAGAATAAAAGAGGTTTGAGGTTACAACAACAAGGGAGGAATTTGTAGACAGGCTGGCGAGAAGAATGTCAACCTCACCTACTTGTGAGATCTCAAGAAGGACATTAGGTTTATGTTGGCCGGTAT
The DNA here is from genome assembly GCF_964263255.1 of Lissotriton vulgaris. NCBI lineage: Eukaryota > Metazoa > Chordata > Amphibia > Caudata > Salamandridae > Lissotriton > Lissotriton vulgaris. The sequence goes on along the minus strand of NC_141695.1, from coordinate 1,295,250,580 downwards.
ATAATAATGTATGTTGCCTACCTACCTAAAGTAAAGCAAACTTTACATACCATTCCTGGAATTTCAAGTCCCATTTGCTATCCTACCCAAATAAACATACAACAAAATTAGCTGCTACAACACATCTCCACATCATCTATCCCAAGTTCACTATCGCCATCTCCCAGCATTCAACATTCAGTGCAAACTGACTTTTTTTCGAAAATTCACAAAACAATGGCTACAAAGGGTTTGTCTGGCATGGTGCTTTTCAGGTTGAAACCTACCAGGCAGCACAGTGGTCTGGATGCAAAGACAGCTCGCCTAGGAATGCATTTTGTCTATTGTCTATTGCTTATCATTGTTTTTGTTCCTTGCCACTCACATTTTCTGGCTTTATTTGGTTTGCACATGTCTGCATTGCTTTTTTCCTTACCGCGGAGCATAGCCTGTTAACCAACTCTCTGACTGGCTCCTCCAGTTCTGATATGAGTACTCACTTTTCTGTAAACCATGCAATGAGAATTCATACGTTTTCCAGTTATCGTCCAGATATGCTTCTCTGCCCCAGGGCTCCACATTATTCTATCACCTGTGTGCATCTCTCAGCCCCCTAGCCCTCCACGTTGTCCTTGATCCCACTCTGTCTTCTCCCCGCATCCAGTGGTCTATGTTGATCCCTCTAGAGCCATTCTCTCTCCTCACTCAGCACGCCACTTTATCTTGAGTCCTTTCACCCATGCAGAGCTCCATGTTGTGCTGTTGCTTGTGACCTGTTCGCCGTCCACCTAGTGCTCCACGAGTCCTCTCTTGCCCATGCTCTTCTCCGCCCTGCATCCTTTGTATTGCTTTCCCTCCACCTGTCCCGAGTCCCCTGTTTATTTTTCTAAAGCACTTTTGTGCAAAAATGTAAAAAAAATCTTTTTGCCCTACTTTTTACTTACAAATCCATTTTAGATTGATAAATACAAAAAATGCTCACCTCATTGTGTAGGTGCATGCATACATGGTGGCACAGGTCTACAAAATTATGTGGCAGCTGCATTATAGCACTTTTTTTTAACTTTACTTACCAATCCATCACAGATTCGTAAATAAAAAATGACCAACTAATTTAGTAAGTGCAAACATGTGTTGGACCTTGCTTACAGAATGTCACAGCTGCTGCATCTTGGTACTTTAAAAATATATATATATATATATATTAATATATATTTATATGTGTGTATATGTTTGTGTGTGGGTATATATATTGCAATTTTTTTTTAAAGTGACGTGAAATGAGTGAAGTGAAAATTTCAGTGACAACTTAGGGGGTCATTAGGATGGTGGACGGACTTAAATCTGTCGGCCATCCTGTGGTAAACCGGGACCGTCCACATTACATCTGGCGGTCCCGCACCACAAATTAGGATGCTATTTTGCTTTTTAATATTGCGGTGGATGCTGCTTACAGCAGCACCCGCCGCAAAGCTAAAAAGCCATGTTGTGCATTTCACTGGAGTACGTGGCAGGCACCACACTGTGCCTGCCACTTGGTGCAGTAAAATGTTAGTGGGTACCATGGGTACCCGCCAGTGCACCCACACCTCCCCAAACACTAGGGGGGCCCACAACGGACCTCCAATACAATTTTCCACCAGCCTTTACATGGCAGCGTCGCCACCATGGAAAGGCCTGTAAACTCCACCATCATAATTTGGTGGACGGTGCCTGCTAGGCCACCAAATGATGCCCCCTTCTCCGTCTGCCAAGCAATCAGACTGATTGCCTCTGATGGACCGGTGGGGGACGGTCTTTCCGTTCACCGCAGACCGATTGGGATTCCCAATGCCATCCTAATTTGGCGGTGGGAAAATCGAGCTCCGATTGCGGAAGGACCAGCACCGCATGGCTGGAGGTGGTGGTCCTTCCGCCATCGTAATGAGCCCCTGAGTGCCTGAATACGATGTCGGTCAGAAAGCCTGTGGGTAATGGGGTTCCTGGGGCCTTTTCAGGCTTGGGGAAAGGGGCTACTCTCCCCTTTATTAAAATGTCAGCCCCCTGGGCTGGGGTTTCCAGGGCATTTTTAGGATCAGGAAGCGGGATGCCTACCGCACCTTTATAAAAATATTAGCCCTGTGGGAGTGTTTTGATAATCTCGCAAGCTGTGCATCTTTATAAAAACATTTTAAGGCAGATTTGTGGATCCTCTGTGCATTCACAACAAAATAAAATAAAAAAATAAGTTTTTGGTCTAGGGAGTCAGGGTATCCCTACCCTGCCCCTTAAGTCTTTTTTTAAACTTTTTCTAAGGACTCCGGACTGTGTCCTAAGGTGGCTGCTGCCTCATCCTTATTGATGTGGTGGCAGCCAATCAGATCTCACCTGTCATCTGTCGGTACTGCAGATCCGCAGGGGTGGGAAATATATAACATTTTTGAGCCTCAATGTCTCAAAAGCGAATAAACAAATTTACAACAAATCACAAAAAGCACTCTTTCTGGACCAAGATCTAACTTTTTATCAAATTTTGTATAAATACGTTCATCCGTTTTGGCTGTAGGTGTGCCTGTCAAAATAAATGGGGAAAACACATTTTGGGCCCTCTCCCTTTTTCTAAGCGCCTGCTTAACCAATCACCTGAAACTTTCCAGGAAGGAGCAGAGGGGGGATTTTTTTATTACAAGTTTTGTTTAGATTCGTCAAATGGCGCCAAAGATAAAAGGAAATCAAAAGTGCATTTTCTATGGAAACACAATCCTAACTATAACTACCTGGTGACAACCGCCACTTTTATATATTTTCACATCATGCTTCACAACTACCACACTGCTGAACAGCATGCCCCATAGTCAAGACCTATAGCCTGTGCCAAAGCTTGTTTTTAGTAACCCTGGGCGTAGGTATTGGTACTCAGTTTACCGACATTGGAAGGATGGAGAGCTGTGACTCTGTTTGGCTGCCCAAGAAAGAGGCAGCCGGGTCAAAAGAGGAGGCCTCCTCTAGGGGTAAAGGGGTGGTTTGTGGTGGGTGGGCCAAGTGAGGGTAGAGGGTGGGTTTTGGGGAGGGGTGAAAAAATTGGGGGGAAAAAAAACAGCATGAGGATAATTAGCATAGAGAAAATGATTAGCAAGACAATTTTGTTTGAATTGCAGAAGGATAGGAACCAAAATCATATAAGATGTATCGGCTGAGATGCTTGACATGGAACGTGGCGGGCTTGAATAGCAGGAATAAAAGAAGATTCGTTTTGGAAGAGTTAAAGATGTATAATCCACAAATAGCTCTGATTTCGGAGACCCATATTGCAAATAAGGACAGAAATCTGCTTAAGCAACTGGGTTACGATGTACTTGTTTGTACCGATCTAAATGCTTAAATACGAGGAGTAGCCATTCTTAAACAAAGGCAATTCAGAGTAGAAACGGGTAAAACCTCTGTTGATAAGGCGGGGAGATGGGCTATAGTTCAGTTGATACTCGAAGGCTGCAAATATACGTTCTGTGCCATTTATGGCTCAAACATAGATGAACCATCAATCTTTGATCAAGTCAATATGGAGCTGCTGGGTTGGGAGGGAGAGTGCATAATAATGGGGGATTTTAACTGTATTATGAGCTATGACATTGATACTACTAGACGAGGGTCATTTCAGAGAATGCGAAGGACACGTGCTGCTATCACGGATCTGGGCCGTATACATGCCATAAAAGATGCATGGCTGGTACTATACCCAAATATAGCCGGTTATACCTATTATTCAGCTGCACATAAATTATGTTCGCGCATAGACATGACCTGAGTATCAGACAGTATCCTAGAATCAAGCACTATGGAAATCTGCCCAAGAGTCACCTCTGATCACAATCCTATTCTCCTCTCCTTTAATATCACGGCAGAGAGACAAGGTCCTAGATCTTTTTCGTTCTCTAGATATCTATTTTTAAACATAGATTTTTTAAGACAATTAAAGGAACATCTGAAAGAATTTATCAATATAAATATTGATTCAACCTTACCAATAGTTGTATGGGATGCCTGTAAGGGCAGCATACGGGGTTTTGCACAACAATTTATATGGAGACACAATAGGGAACGTAAGAGAGAAAATGAGAAAATTATTGCAAATATAACCTCAATTGATAACCAATTACCCGAGACACTACTTTCGGGGTCGGCAAAGACAGAAGAACTGGGCCATAGCTTGATAGACCTCAAATCCGCTATGAAAAACACTTTCAGAAGAAAAAGTATTGCTAAACTGAAGAAGTATCAACTGTCACAGTACGAAAGTGGAGAAAAGATAGGCAAGATACTGACATATAAAGTTGCAGAGGACAGGGCTAAAACTGCTATAAAAGAAATCAAGGGGCCTAATAATCAGGTCTACAACAACCCTAGACTGATCTTGCAACAATTTGTTAATTATTACCAAGAACTTTACACTCCTGAAAACCAGATAGTCAAAGACGGAATACTTAGATATATCGACAGGAGTATAATAAAAACATGGGGGATGAACACTCTGATTCATTAACAGGCGACATCACAAGAGCAGAAATCAGACTCTCTATCAATGCACTGCCATCTGGCAAAGCAACAGGGGAGAATTCAATACCTCTGGAATTATACAAAACTTGTATGGAAGAGTTGATTCCACTTTTTAGCCAGGTCATTCGCTTTATAGGGGTAGGGAAAAAGGCCCCTAACTCTTGGAATTCTACACAAATGATCTTATAAAAAAAAAAAAGCTGTGGACGAATGTGGGTCTTATAGACCCGTTTCACTTATAAGTAATGACGCTAAAATATTTGCCAAAATTTTAGCGACACGAACGGCACCGATAATGTCTAGTATGGTCTCCCCTCAGCAAAACGGGTTCATACCAAAAAGGGATACCAAATCCCATATTAACATGGCTGTGATGGCGTTCGACGTCGCTCAGATCGAGTCAACCCCATTCGGTATGATATTGTTAGACGCTGAAAAAGGATTTGACCGAGTGAGGTGGAACTTTCTCTGGGCTACGTTATCAGCATTTGGCTTTAAAGGCCAATTTTTTAACTGGATCCAGGCCTTATATGATAACCCGATTGCTAAAATCAGCTATGCAGGGATGTATTCTCCTACATTTTCAATACATCGAGGTACACAACAAGGGTGCCCTCTTTCACCTTCGCTATTCGCGATAACAATGGAGCCATTCCTATTAGCTTTACAGAATCAATTCCGGATAGCTCCTTTTGTATATGGTTCAAGTTCTCTCAAAATTACAGCATATGCGGATGACATCGCAATATATTCAACAGATGTGTCTGAAGCCATGAAGGGAATTATACAGGAGGCAAAAAGATTTGGAGCTGTCTCCGGATATAGATTGAATACCAACAAGACCCAAGTCCTAATGAATTATAAATCTCCGGCCCGTATACAGGGAGTATGTAACGTCGCTACTTATCTAGGGGTCAGAATTTCTGCAAAAATAAATGAAATATCTGCATTAAACTATGAGGCACTCCTAAAAGAAACCGCTACCTCACTTAAAAATGGCATAAGGTGCCACCAAACATCAGCGGTCGAATAAACTTAATGAAAATCTTGCCTAAATACCTCTATTTATTTCATTCTATCCCTCTGCGGGTGGACAACCTTTAATTTAAATGGTTAGACGGGATTCTTAGCAGTTTTATTTGGGGATATAAAAAAGCTAGTCGAGCAATTGCTTTATTAAAACTTCCATTTAACCAGGGAGGCCTTGATTTCCCAGATTTCAAATTATATTTTTGGTCAATTTTTCTTAGCAGCTTCCGTAGTTTACTAAATCCTATTAATCGCCTTTTTTTCATAAATTTATGTTGGGTAAAGCCTCCAATATGTTTCTCTTTAGACTTATCAACCCAAACTATTTCAAGCAGGTCAAATTTAAGACTGCACGGGACACTGTAACTTTCTGGCGTGCATTTCTTATTAAATGTAAGACATCACTGTATCATCGTAGATTACCCTTGTGGGGCAACCCTGGTCTTCCACAAATCTTTCACAATAAACATCTATTTAGCTCGGGTATAAAAACTCTGGGGGACCTATACGATCATAATGGATTTATGACATTCCAAGCACTGAAGGCTGTATATACCTCACAGAAGGGGCGCGTTTTAAGTACTATATATACAGGCACATGAGTAAACCAGCCCCTACTGCAGTCCACTCAGAACAACTCAGAACAGCGCCATGAAACCTTGGTCGAAGTGCGCTTTACAAATACGTTATAACATAACATAACAAAACTATCAGATACACGACTATTTCACACGTACGCTAAACCTCACGGCTATTTTTGACTCTGATATCTGGAACTGCTTATATGCAGATAAGGATAAGCCACTAATTAGTACTGGATATAAAAGTCTAAATGGCCTTAGGAATGATGATTGTGTGAAACTAGTGGAGAAATGGAGTAAAAAATTGGATACTGCTGTCACAGCAACTACTATCTCCATAGCTCTTAGTAGCATAAGTAGATCAGTGCACTCTTCTAATCTTAGGCTGCAACAATATAGAACAATATGTCAGTTATATTACATCCCGGAAAGAATATCAAAATGGTCACCAAATCATATCTACAGCGATCGTACCAAATGCCCAAAATGCGACCTCAGGGCAGCTGATCTGAAACATATGTTCTTTCTGTCTCCAGAACTTACAGAATTCCGGGAAGGAGTTATTAAAGTTCTCTCTCAGAAACTTGGGCAACCTGTTACACTTACAGTTTCAGAAGTATTAGTGGGCGGAATATCTGTCAGACAGATTTAATAACTATTCTAACTGCTTGTGCTAGATTGACAATAGCCCAGGTTTGGATATCGCAGAGCCCAACGACGGTCTTGGAAGGGTGGAGTTTGGTCAAGGATACATATGATATGGAATATGCCCTGGACAAAACAAGGGGGATTTGATCATTACAGAAACTGGAGAATATCTGGGGCTCGATAATGTGAATCTCTTCCTTTCTTGTTAAAATTATTATTATTTTTTTTTCTTTTTTTTAGTCTTCCTTCTCTATTTCTATAGAAAAATTATTTTCTTCTTTTCTTCTTATCTTTTTTTCTCTTTATTGATGATTATGTGTATGTAACTGGATTTCTCTTATGCTGTCAATAAACATTTCTTTTTTAAAAAGGAAGGATGGTGAGCTGAGAAGATTGAAAGGTTTGTGTCCTTATAATAAGTGGCCAGGAAAAAGAGCCCATATCTTTCTATCTGGAGAGTTACAGGAGATAATGGCAGGGTAGGACTGGCCTACAGGTCAAACAGGCAGTGCCCAAAGGGCTGGTCTGACATATCAGTGTGTAGGTTGTTTTGTTTAGCTGTTTGTGAGCCTCATTTATTGCCGAGTGAGCTGGTTTTTACTGTCTACTTTCCTTATATTACCACAAGCACTGCCTGCAGCAAACACAAATACATACAGTCCCCCATACAATGCAAAATACCCATACAGTGTGTCTTTACAAGGCCAAAAATAGCCTATTTTTACAAATGTTGGCCATTTTTCTAGCTATGTGGGTTGCTAATGGGGGCCACGTTTATTTTGCTACCTGGGCCTGTTTTTATTCCCAGCTCGACCCTGGATATTGGTATTTCCAGGTGTGGGAAAATGCAACCCATTATGAGTTAGACCTTGAGGGTCCACTAACAAATGAGGAATGACATCCAGCCGCACTTAACTTACATAAATAAGCTGTTTCATCTTTTTGCACTATTAAGGTTTAAGCACAATATGCTTCCATGGTTGTTATCTTTTCCAAAAGGCTTTGCTAAAAGTAGGACTTTGGGGCCTTGCCCATGTGATAACTGTTCTGAGCAAAATATGCTTCACATGATCTTTTTTTGTAAGTTTTATGTATTCCATCATAAGAAATGTATTGTCCCATTATTAAGGGGCAGTAATTTCGAGCAAGTCAGACCGGCCCTGACCTATTTACAAATGCTCGGGTCCACGGTGGTCTGTTTTGGGGTGGCGAGCTACATTACAGATGTCGAAACAAGTTACTGCTATCTTAATTCGCCCATGCCAGGCCCCTTCTTGCATGGACATCTATTAGCATATAAATTGATATTGAAATGAGTATTTAGATGGATTTTGGAATACTCTGTTGGTGACAAACTGTTTTTACTCTGATTTATTATTGTGTAGTCAACTGTGTAGCATTGTTGCTTTGTAACGTATTTAGTGGTGCTAGTTGTTTGTATATAAATATGTAATTATGAATAATTGCTGAATGAAATACTGTTCTGTGCTTTGATGGTTTTACATTTTTTTAACCGAATAAAGCAACATTTTGACTTAAAAAAAAAATGAGGAATTAACGCAGGTCCATGTCACCCAGTAATTCCTCATTTTTTCCAGACTTTCATACAGACATTTTGGTGGTTATCAGCATCCTATATATCTGTTGAAAATAAAGGGAACCACTGCGTCCTTCATACTGAATAATTCCATTGGGGCCAGTAATGAAGTTTGCTATCCCTGTAGCTGTGTTCCAGTTTTGACATTCTCTTGTTTGATTACAGAAAGGAGCTAGGTAAAGGTAATTCAAAACTTTAAACTGTTTGGTTTCCAGAGTATTGTGTCACCAAATGTACGCACTGTAATTGTACAATACCCATAAAACCTCCCCCTGCCAACACTAATCAATCAACGATTACAAAGGAGGACACCATCCTAGTTGCTCTGATCAACGCTCGCTCACTTTGCAAGCATAGACAGGAGATAGCAGACATGATTACAGACTTTAAATTAGACATTCTCTTTGTCACCGAGACATGGACTGACGACTCATCTGAGCCAGATCTGGCAATTGCAGTGCCTAATGGCTACAAAGCTTATCGCCAGGATAGAGTTAGGAAAAAAGGAGGTGGATTGGCAATTATAGCCAGAGAACGGTTCACAGTTAGAACGACCCCTATTCCATCCACTTTTTGTGAATCCATGCAGTTTGGAATCAAGTTATTCGCCCTCGTTAATTTCAAAGGGATATTGCTATACCGCCCACCAGGAACGAAGACAGGCTTCCTTGCCAATATTAACATTATAATTGAATCAGTAGCCACTGAAAGTTCGTTCACTATTTTAGGCGACTTGAACTTTCATCTAGAACAAGGCTATCAATCGGACACTTCCACGCTCATCTCTGACATGAAACTAATCGGCCTAAAACAACTAGTCACCTCCCCCACTCACTCGGCTGCCCACACTTTGGACGCCATATTTTCCAATGTCGAAGGTCTACAAATAACGGATATTCTGCCCATGCCATGGACAGACCATTATGCCATATTTAGCAAGCTCACCATCAAGACCCCCCCCAATAAAACATCAACTTCAACGACCCAAAAATCCTTCAAATATTGGAAAAACATTAATCAGGCAGACTTGGAAACAAAACTGGACCACACCTGTCCAAAGGTGTCCACTGACCCCATTGTGGCAATACAACAATTCCAGACCTGGGTGGGCCAGGCAACTAACCAATTAGTTCCCACCAAGTCACTATCAAGAAATAGAGCTAAACCCACCGCCCCATGGTACACTGAGGATCTAAGGCTACAAAAACAAATCAACAGGAATAAGGAAAGGCTTTGGAGGAAAACCTACGACATAACAAGTAAGACCTGCTATAAAGAATCACTGGCGCTTTATAAAACCATGATCATAAAAGCAAAAAAATCTTTCTACTCAGATCAAATCTATAAAGCCAAAAATTCAAGCAAACAACTATACAAGATCACCAAAATATTGTCAGGCAGTGCCCCGGACCTCACTCCTCCTCCATCACAAGCACTGTGTGATGCCTTGGCTACATACTTCTTTACCAAGGTTGATGACATTTATCAGGCCTTTACTACCAAATCACCATTGGCGAAAGCTGCCCCCCCCCATGGCTCTCCTGGTAAATATCTTTTCCAGCTTTCAAGCACTCACAAGCGACGTCCTAGGGAATATCGTATCAACAATCAAAACAGGATCAGCATTGGACCCTTGTCCTTTTTCAGTCCTTCCACCTGTCATGGAGTCCATTATCCCAGTAATCACACAAGTTTGCAACTCCATCCTTGTGTCAGGGATATATCCGGACTCACTAAAAAACACCTTACTAAAACCCTTATTAAAAAAACCTTCTCTTGACAAAAATGAACTGAAAAGCTACAGGCCCATTGCGAGTCTCCCGTTCGTTGCCAAAGTGGTCGAAAAGGCCATGAACTCGCAATTATCGGAATATATTGAAAAACATCACCTCCTAGATGACACTCAATTCGGCTTCCGGAAGTATCACGGGACCGAAACAGCCTTGATCAAGGCCGCTGACGATGTCAGGGCAATTAGGGACCAAGGTGGGACAGCAATCTTGGTACTGTTGGACCTATCGGCAGCTTTCAACACGGTCGACCATACTATTCTGGTCGACCGTGTCGGAAGGCTCGGTATCTGTCATTCTGCCAGAGACCTGCTTGCGTCTTTTCTGGCCAGAAGAACGCAGGCTGTAACTCTTGGACCTTTTCAATCGGCCCAACTCTCATCGCCATGTGGAGTTCCTCAAGGCTCATCCCTTAGTTCGACACTATTTAACATCTATGTGTCGGACCTTGCTAATGTTATCAAAGCACATGGGATGAGCCTAACCTCCTATGCCGACGACACACAGTTGGTACTGGCCATAAAAGGCGACGGAGATCAAGTAGCAAAGAAATTTAAAAACGGCATGCTCGACATAGGAGAATGGATGGCCACTAACTATTTAAAACTGAACTCAGAAAAAACTGAGGTAGTTATCTTTGGACCCCTTCTCCCAGCCTGGCCATCATGTTGGTGGCCAGAATCCTTTGGCACCCCCCCCACCCCCGAGCCCGACAGCCAAAGTCAGGAATCTAGGAGTCATTTTTGATGAAGGACTTAACTTCATGGACCATGCAAATAAAACAGCAACTACAGATTATTACAAATTGAAAATGATTAGAAAAACGTGTCCTTTTCTCCCGGAGACAGCTATTAAAACATTGGTCAGCTCCTTAGTTCTGTCAACCCTAGGCTATTGCAATGGTCTATTTCTCAATGCCCAGTCCAGAGTCACAAGGAAACTTCAATCAATACAGAATGCTGCAGCACGTCTGCTCTCAGGTAAGACCAAATATGAACCCATATCAAAAATCATAAAAGAATACCATTGGCTCACGATACGGAACAGAATACATTTCAAATCCTTATGTATAGTTTATAAGGCACTTAATAATCAAGGACCCCATTTTCTTAAAGATCAACTTCAACCGTACAAACCGAGCAGATCGCTTCGTTCAGGCACCCTCAACTAACTGGTCATTCCACGTTCCAAAACAGTGTCTTGGGATGACCGCCGCTTTTTAGTGGCAGCACCCAAATTGTGGAATACTCTTCCCCAAAACATCAGGTTAAGTCCTTCCCTTCTTCAGTTCCGCAAACTCTTAAAGACGTGGCTGTTTGTCCAATAGTTTTCTATCTTTCCTCTCCAGCCCCCTGTTTCATAAGTAAGAGTATTTCCCAGCGCTGAGATGCCTGCGGGTATTTGTCGCGCTCTAGAAATGTCAAAAATAAAATAAATAAATAAATAAATGAAGAGAGAAGGAGGTGGTAGCCCATGTTTGGGGATCTCAGACCACTCAAAGCCCTGCTCCACACCACTTGACGCAAACTCAACTCAGTTTTTTTGTTAATGAAGGAATTCCTATGGCGCACAGCAGATCTCCCATTATATTATACTAGAGTTGGTATTACGACTCTACATGTGGCAACATCTTTACCAGTTCCTAAAGTCCTGCTCCTCTGCAGTGTGCACCATGATAAATATAGAGCCACACAATAACATTTCAATTACTTGTTCTGATAACCTCAGGTGAGCTGAGATAGCCCTGGCTGCCTTCTGAACTGGCTTTAAAGCCTTTTGCCGCCTGGGTTTTGCTTTTTTGCCAGAATGATCAGTCCAAACTTTTACACTGAGTTGAGACAACCAAAGCTTCCATTTATAGCTACAGAAAAAGGAGAAGAGTACACTTGTAATCTCCAGCACCAACAACCAGACAAAATACGAGCGGGTCACATATTCTTTAGCTCAGTAGCAGACTGACATATGTAGTGCTGGACACAGACACAGTTCTGATGTGTTGGGTGTCCATGGAAGTACCATACCCCGGCATGTTCTGGTGATATGGAGGCATAGTAGTAATGTTTACCACACAATAAACATGCATAAATATCCAATGCTGCCTTGGGCCCATCCGACAAACATTTTAATATATTTTTTTCTATTTAGAAAGATTTATATTATGAGATCTCAAATAGAATGCCATTACATTAATGTTAATGTTCTTAGAATATATGCGTAATGTGAAGTACACTATCTGTCCATTGAGAATTAATGCACTATAACAGCAAAGACCTCTATCAGAACAATCACATAAAGTAATTGTTAGAAAATAGGAAGGTAAAAAAAGATGCTAAGGGAGAACTATGAAAGAGAGAAAAGAAAGGAGAAAATTGACATCTGATCATCACGACGTATGTTCTAAATATTATTACAAAAAACAAATATATTTGGAAATAACTAGAGTCCAGATGTTCGAATATCTAGTTGCAATATACTGGCTGTAAACTGCGACTAGTGTTTTTGTGGCCACTAAAGATTTGTAAGTACTCACATATATATTAATAGGTCAGTGCTTAAAAATCAGAATTGTAGTGGGTGAAAATTCGACCTGCTTCAAACATAATAATGATTTGTCACAAATTGCAACTCGCTGTGATTGGAGGCCATCACTAGGGATGGTAGCCTGCTAGTGTCAGCAGGCCACCATGTTTGTTAAAAATGTTTTTTATTTAAAAAACTGTTTTTTAAAATGCAGCCCATTTATTTTAAAGGAAACTTTTGTTTTGTTCAAGAGGAGACCCTTCCAGATTCCGAACTGGTATCCATCCTCAATCACATTTTAGGAACTTTTCTGACTCCTAAGATTGAAACAGTACTAGGAAAACACATTTTAGTGGTTGCAAACACTGAATTGGAGCATTTGCAACAATTAAAATGCTTAGTACAACTGGCCTCAAGGTGTGGTTCATTAAACATCAGTAGAAGGTAATACATTAGTAAATAAAAATATGATATAATAGAAATAATTTACTCATAACTAAGGTGGAGGGTCAGCAACTTATGCTGACTTAAATTAGTTTTCAGTTTCATGTGAAGTGGAACTAGATAAAAGTGTTACAAGAGGGGAATATAACACAGCATTCTTTATAGCAGAATATGCGGGAAGGAATTGATCATATTAATTTTGTGATAAAAAATAATGACCATTACACCATGTGCAGAGCCGACAGATCTCATGGTGAGATCTGATTGACTGCAATTTAAATTATCCTCCTAATTTGTAGTTATTTGATGAAGTGTTGCTTTGAGAAATAAGTGTACTAATCAATCAATGGCAGTTAGATGTTGGCATTCATTTAATAAGCTACCTAACAGAATATTTGGAAGAGAACGTTAGAGATGAATATCAAGGATTTCATAAATTTTCCTCCAATCTTCAGACCAAAAATATGAACTGTAATACGTATAAAGGTCATATGCTATAGTGTTTTAGGCTACGACAGACATGCACACCCAGATGTCAATTGTATACAAAATAAGGCGTTTCCTTAAAATTTGTCATCCTAGATGTTTATCTAATCTGCCAAACAGAGGCTTATATTTGAATTGGCCATGAAGTGTGGATATCATTTTCCCATTCCATCTCTACTGTAGATTTGTCTCTACAAATGTCCTGTTTTATGAATATAGACTAAAGCTTTAGGAGAAACTTCAAGATGTTTTAAGTCAAGATTGGTATTGGCGAGACCGAAGGAATACTGGGGGAAGATGGCGGCCGAGTAGGACGCTCGGTCGGAGAGCTCCTGGGACCTGACTCCTCTGACATGAAGAGACTCAAGTGAAAAAAGCACGAAAGCACGAAAGTTGCAGGAATGATATGTGGAAGTGCAGCGACAAAATCAACGGAATAGAAGCATGAGATGAACAAAGTAACGCTTCTTTTTCTCCCTTTCTCAAATCAAACCCACAACGGCTGAGGTGAAACGGGGATGGTAGCCTACCTCCCGACTAAGTGCAATTTTCCGGTGGGGGCGGTCGCCGTGGAGAAGAACGCTGTGATCCAAGCCGGTCGATTCTCCGGTGGTGTGCGGAGTGCTGAGTGCATCAAGGGTGCAGGAACCCGGACCGGGATCTGGGCTGCGGCCGCTAGCGCGAAAGCAACAGCAGGCAAGGCAGCCGGGAGAGTGTGGTATCTCTTCCGGGGCATAAGCGGCAGAGCTTCACAAGTCAACGGGAACCCAGGGCTCAGCTTCCGGAGGGAGAGCGGCAGAGCCTCGGCGGACTGCGCAAAACTGCCAGGAGGGCTGCAAGAAAATGTTCAGAGGAAGGAAGGCGACTACAATACTGAAAAAGCGGTTTGAATATAAAAATAAAAGGCAAGTGGATTAAATCTCTCTATTCTGACTCTCAAGACTCTCAAGAATTAACATTAACAGGGAAAAACGAGGCTGGTAGATTTGAAAAAGACAAAGACAAGGGCAAGATACTGAGGCATATGAGTGCTGGGTTAGGAGGTACAGAGGAGGGGGGAGAAGGAGAGTGCAGTAAGCCCCATGAGCAAACGGAAATAGTGAAAGGTGTGGAACCAATCATAGAAATAAAACGAGACGCTATACCAGACAAACAAGAGAGGAAGGTTATATCAAATTATAGTTTACGAAATAGGGCCTTCCTAAAACAAGAGCAATATCCGAAGGGAATTTCTCCCAGAGAGATAAGAAAGAGAGCGAGAAAGCTACCTAGAGAGAGCTTAAAAAAAAGCATCGAAACAGAAAAGGAAAGAGAAAATCCCGCAGCTAAAAATAAACTTGATACATTGCAGAAAAGAAGTGTTAAGATAACACCATCGCTAAGAACCTACTTTAAAGTTCAGCTAAAACAAGACTCCCTCACCGAGGGGTTACCGACACGTACAATACTTGAAAACCCAACTCCAACACAGCAAACCATCGCGTCACCCCTGGTATCACCTATCTCACTACAACTTCCACAAACAAAAGAAATAGATACAGTCCCACAAGAAGGCGACATGGCTACCGGAATCACTAAAGATATTGGAACCATAGAGGGAAGGGAGGAAACAATAGGCAACAAGAATGGGTTGTTTGAGTCTGAGTCACAAAAGACGGGAGACAGTAACCCAGAGAGTCATACAGACCAACTTCTTGAGAAAATATGGAGGGAGATGAGAGAGAAATTTACCATCTCAGAAGCCAAGCAGGACAAAATACAAGAAGCTTGCGAGAAACTAGACAATAAACTCAACGCACTGGGAGATAGAGTGAATGCCATAGAAAGCGAAGTAGGTACCTTAAACAAAAGGGTTGAAAAATAGTAATAAAAATAATATAAGGATCTTAAACGTACCAGAAAATCAAGAGGGTTCTGACATCAAATAGTATGTAGTAGAGCTACTATCAGAGTATTTTTCATGGGCAGATAGAGCACTGCTTGAAGAAGACATACAAAGAACACATAGGGACCCGTACAGCAAGAACAAAGAGAGAAAAACACCAAGAAAAATACTTGTGAACTTCAAAACCTATGTTCTAAAAGAAAAAAATCTAGGAGAGGCATTGAAAAAAGGCAATTTTAACAAAGAGAACTGGTCTTTTAAAATTAGATCAGACATGTCTAAAGCCTCACAGACCAGACAGTGGGAGCTTAATGTCCGAATTACAGCAACTTGGTGCAACTGTGCAAATGAAGTTCCCTCCGTCATTAAGGATAATGTGGAGAAATAAAATGAGAAACATAAGGGACCCAGAGGAAGTAAAATCTCTCCTAGACTTAATGCGGGAAAAAACGATGTCGGAAGAGCAAAGCAGATAAATAAGAAAAAAAAAAAAATCTTCCAGTCATATTTCCGAGTCTCAGTTGTAAATTTAGAGGAAAAGAAAGTCGTGCGTTGTTGTAGAATTAGAACATGTCAAGAGTCAGGGGTAAAGGAGCCGAAAAGGGTTAGGAAAATAGCCCTAAGAAAAGAAGAAGGAGGCTTCCCCAGGGAGGGTAAAAATAAAACATTAAAAAGAAAACACAAAAAACATAGATTACAGAACAAGGGTGGGGAGCAAAATAGGGAAAAAATAGAGAAAAAAATCCTCAATTGTCAGAGAAATGAAAAGGAGACGCCTTTTATACACATTGAAATAAATAATGCCTGGGATTGGGAAGTGATAGTAAGGAACAGAGCAGAAGGGGAATATGAATATGAGTAAAAATGTTAAAATTCTCTCCTGGAACGTAAACGGATTGAGGACAAAAAGTAGAAGGAACAGGATTCTAGAATATCTTAGAACATCAGAGTGTGAAATTATTATACTACAGGAAACACACTTACTAAAAGAGGAGTGGGATCAGATAATGAAGAACCTGAGATGGGTAGATAGATATATATGCACAACACAAGAATGTAACATTAAAGGGATAGTGATAATAACAAAGAAGTCACTTAAAGCTACAGTAGAGTCGGAAGAAGTAGACAGCAAGGGAAGATGGGCAATAGTAAAAATAAGGCTTGAAAATAACTCTTACACAATAGCAGGATATTATGGCCCCAACTTAGATGATGCAGACCCTTTGAAAAAACTATACTCCCACCTACTACTAACTACTACCCCAATAATCCTGGGAGGCGATTTTAACCTCATAATGGATCCTAAAATTGATAGGTCCCCCCATGGTAGGCAGGCAAGTCTACCGAAAATGAGGGAGTGGATTAGTATATACAAAAGAGACCTAGAACTGATAGATATTTGGAAAGAGAAAGGGGAAAAAAACAGCCTTTTACATTGCACAACAAGAAATTAGGTCATAGGTCGAGAATTGACTACTTTCTTATTGATAGAGACCTAGCACCTAAAGTAAAAAACTTAGTGCATCTACCGGCTCACCTATCAGACCACTCCGCGGTCCAACTAACTATTCAAATAGAGACAATAAAAACTCAAAAAAGATTTACGGTAGAACGGTCTATTCTACTAGATCAACAAATTGTTGAGGAACTTAAAATAGAGACAGATAATTTCTTTGAAAATAATAAAATAGGTACGACTAAACAGATCACTTGGGACGCATACAAAGCAGTATTAAGGGGGAAACTATTAAATCTGGGAGCATATAAAAGTAAAATAGTCAGGCAAGTGATAAAGGATCTGGAAAACAACATCAATTCCCTAGACTTTAAACTGAAAGTGGAAAAGGATACAATCAAGAAAAAGGAATTGGAAAGAATGAGGCAAAACCAAAAAGAAAAATTGGAAGATACACTAGAAGATAGAGTACGTACAAAATGGGAAGCAAGTAAACTAAGAAACCATGAATACGGAGAAGGATGTGGAAAGTGGCTTGCGTGGAAATTAAGAACAGACCAAACCAGAAATAAAGTAGGAAGTATACATTTAGATGGCCAGACGAATCAAAGTACTGATGAGAATGATATCAGAAAAGAATTCAAGAAATTCTTCACAGAACTATATACGGAAGACACGAACCCCTTAGAAAGTCAGATTGAAGAGTACCTTGATGCTATACCATCTTTAGCCTTAACTGAGGAAGAAAAGGAAGAGCTGAATAAAGAAATCCAAATAAGTGAGGTAGAGGAAACAATCAAGAACTTAAAAAAAGGTAAAGCAGCAGGCCCAGATGCCCTACCAAATGAACTCTATATAATACTAAAGGACACCCTTGCACCATTTATTACAGAGTTGGCAAACTTGATCCTCATACATCAAGGTAAAATCCCGGATTCCTGGAATGACGCTGTAATAACTGTCATACTAAAACCAGGCAAGGACCCTAGCAGATGTGAGTCTTATCGACCTATATCGCTGCTTAATGCAGATTATAAAATCTATACGAAAATAATGGCTGCTCGGCTAGGAAAGGTAATGCCTCAACTTATAAACGTGGACCAAAAAGGATTCACTAAAGGAAGGCAACTCCACGAAATTACTCATGAACTCCTGAGCACTATTGATATAGCTACACAAGAAAAAATTCCACTTACAATATTAACTATCGATGCCGCAAAGGCTTTTGATAGAGTTAATTGGCTCTTTCTTGAAAAGGGCATGAATAAAAACAACATAGGCCAACCATTTATCCAAGCCATGAAAGAAATTTACAAAACACCAAAATCAAAAATCCTAGTTAATGGCAGCCTGACAGAAGATGTGATCATAGGAAGAGGAACCAGACAGGGATGCCCTCTCTCACCTCTGCTTTTTAATTTATATATTGAGCCATTAGCAAACAAGATAAGAAATACTAAAGAAATCACTCCGTTCACGTATCATAACTGGGAGAAAAAAAATCGCACTATACGCAACGACTTGATGATCTTTACGAAGGAGTATGTGCTTTCCAAATCAACCATAGAAGAGATCTTAAGTACGTTTGGAAAGATTTCAGGATACCTAGTAAATCACTCCAAAACTGAAATAATGACCTGGAATACGCACTTCAAAAACCCAAACATTAAAAATGAAATAAAATACCTAGGAATATTAATAAATCATGATATTGAGAAAATCCCACAGCGTAACTTAAACAAAGTAGCGGGAGAAGTGAGAAAATTACTCAAAGTATGGTCTTGTCTTCCACTTAGTATTATTGGAAGATCAAATATAATTACAATGACAATTTTGCCCAAGTATACCTATCTCTTTAATACCATTCCCTTAGAATTTGGAAAGTCCTTTTTAAAAAAACCACAGGGAGAAATTGCTAGCTTTATATGGGCCTCAAAGGGAACGAGAATATCCTGGAGAAAACTGAGAAGAAGTAAGCAAGACGGAGGACTAGCAATCCCAGACTTGATGGAATATTACAAGGCATTTCAATTTAAAAATATACGGACACTACTTAGAACCCACTATTATTATCCAAAACATTTGCAAGTAATGACAGACTCAGTAGATCATTTTTTATTCAAATTTGGACACCTCAAATACTTTAAAAAAATAAAATTAAAGACTTTAAGAGAGGCAGCGAAGCTATGGATACAAATCAGAACAGCTCTGAACATTTCATACTACAGCACATTGGCCCCTATATCGGAATCACCAGGAACCCCAGAATATCTAAAAGACTCATTGGCAAACCCCCTTAAACTAGCAAACATTAACTACTGGGGCCAACTACTAAGAGGATCCTCTCTGGTCACTTGGGAAGAATTACAAAGTATCACCTACGATTCATTAGCTAAATTTAAATATTACCAATTGTCAAGCTGGGCCAGAACCATCCCCAAAAATAATCAAGACACCGGTAGTTTGGAAAAAGATATGGTAAAAGACTCACAAATTAAAAAAGAGATTGCAAAATGGTATTGGACCTTTATTGAAGCAGCAAATAAGGATACACGGATTGAGGATGAAATCTGGGGGAGAGACTTGCAAATAGACAACTTGGACAACATATGGGAAAAATCGGTTGGGAAATGTTGGTCAACCTTAAAGTCAGCGGCTCTAAAAAGGAATCATTTATACACAATACACTGTGCATATTGGACTCCGAAAAAGCTTTCCAAGTTCAAGAATGCTGACGTAAAAAAATGCCCGAAATGCGGGGAAGGAAAGGCAGATGACATCCATATGTTTAAAAACTGCCCAGCTTTGGAAGGTTACTGGGAGGAAGTCGGTAAGACCGTGAGTATGATCATACAGAAAAAGCTAACTGTAAGTACAACTCTAATTCTTTTTGGGTTAGAAGATACTAATGATGGAATAATATTATCTAAATGTCATGAGAACCTGCTTTTTGTACTAATAGTACTAGCTAGAAGGGAGATTTGTGTTAACTGGCTGAATGTGTCACCTCCAACGCATGGGGCATGGATGAACTCTGTCATCAGGATTAATAAATTAGATAGAAAAGGGACATCATCCAAGAGATTTAAATTTTGGGAAATTTTGGAAAACTATCTAAATTCCAATATAGGGTTGACCCAGACAGTCCTATGATTAATGCGAAAAGACATCTGGTGGACAAGTAAAATACTTGCCGAGTAGTCAAGATGACTAGCTCACACCTCATTCGCAAACCAGATCTCCTAATATATAATGGACTAAGGATACTCCTCTGAACAACTTCTCAAATAAGAAAGATTAAAAGGGCCGCTCTGGAAATCAAGATCAGAGGCAGAAACCTAAAGCTCCATCTATATAAGAAATCGCAATATGAGGATTAAAAAAAAAAAAAAAGATTGGTATTGGAAGCAACAATTGGAATAGGTTGTCAGAAACATACAACATTGCTGGAAGTGTTCTTTAATTTTACAGATTGAGTGGAAAATGATTTAGAAATGCCAAATTCCTCTTGTAACTAATTAAAGTAATACCAGTTGTTATCTCCTGCTCTATGCCGTGTCAGCAATAACCCTTTATCATGCCATCTCTCGAAAAAGTGATTTTTTTCCCTTTATCTTGATAGTTTTATTATACCATATTGATATACATTTTTGTTTAATATTTCCTCTTCTGAAAAAAGTAGTAGAAGAGATAGGATATAAAATTCTCCACATGTTCTGGATTGTTGGCAATGACAATGAAGGAGGTTTCTGGGACATTAGTAAAAGATTTTATTTTTAAAGTGATTGCATTTGAAAGCCAAATGCCCACATGTTTAATGTTTGACCAAATCAAGCTATAGTATTTTAAGCTTTGCAAGAGTAATTATTCAGAAACAGCCTCTGATTTAGGGAAACCAACTTTATATCATGATCATTTAGAGCACAAGTGGACTTCTGAGAAAAACTAAGGTAATGACACTGTTCATTAACATGTAGAAGAATATGGTTTGTGTAGGTAGAATATTTAAATCGCTTCTTTACCATAAAGAAAACCCTTAATGGTAGGGTTTTATTTTAATTTATCTAAAAAGGGTTCCTAAATCAAAATACATGAAAGGAGAAAGAGTACATTCATGGCTTGTTTCTCTCTAAGGACAAATTGATGATTGAAGATCATTAACAAAAACAGGAGCCTTAGGGAAGTTTTATTATTATAATATAAGATTAATGAAACTCGATCCAAACCAAAGCCATTTTAGAGCATTTAACAAAGAAATCCCATCCAAACTGTTGAAAGCTTTCTTAGCAGCTAATGTAATAGCTGCAGAAGGAAATTTAAATAGATACACTTTATTAATTATATTTGAAAAGTGCTAGCATTATCAGAAGATAATCTTCCCTAGACAAAGCCAGATTGTTCATTCTTAATCTGGTGGGGCATATAGTGTTAAAGCAAGAGTTTTTCTGAAGATCTTGCAGTCTGTGTTTATCAAAGAAATGAGATGATAATTCTGACAAGGTTTCATCTATTCCAGGTTTGTGTATTAAGCAAATTACTGCTTTAAGTAAAGTTCATTGAACAGAGCTTCCTTTATAAAACATATTTATACAAATCTAATAATTTAGGGGACAAAAATTAGAATAAAACTCAGCTGAGAATCCATGTGGACCATAGGCTTTCTCTTTTTTATATGAAGAGATAGTGTTAATCTTTTCCAATTTCAAATAATTTTCCAATGGGTACTGATCTGATGCCTCATAAGATTCTAGAAATAGAAGAAAACCCCTAAGATAGCACAGAAATATCTGGGGAATCATCTGAGGTGTTTAGAGTTTTTTAAGCTTAGCTTCAACCAACTTGCAAACGGTTTGTCTGACTCTTATCTGTAAAATGTTTATGCTCCAAAGAACAATATTTCCCAAGACTGCCTTAGTCATATTCGCTAAAGATATGTTCTTCCTAGATAAAAAATTACATTGTTCTCTGAGAGCTACTTTATATCCCAAGTGTTGGAGACTATCAAGGGGGTTATTTAGAAGGTAAATATATTCTGTTAAATCATAAAATATCGAAGTAAAAACAAAACACCTTTAGGATGAACTTTATTAAACCTTCATTTTTTCACTTTAGAAGAGGGCATAAGTAAATCAGAATGTGTTATCACCGACGCATGATCAGAAAACCAGTTCAGACATAGATTAACTGTCAGATTTTACTTCAGAACATTTCTAATCAGTCCTGGAGAGCGAGTCATGCACCAGTGAGTAAAGTGAGAATTCTTGCAGATCAGAATTACATATCCTATCCTCCAAGAGTCAGACAGATAACTGGATGCAATCGTCTTTGTAAAAAACACCTGGATTTTATTAGTTCTACATTGTCATTTAGATTTATTATAAAAATGTATGTAACACTAATTGACAATCTCATCCTACAAATGAATTATCATTTGTACATGTAATTTGAACTGTATTCCAGAAGTGCATGTCAATAATTTTAGGATCATGACCATTAAGAATTGACTGAGCAAGCCGCTGACCTGCAAGTTTAATGGACACCAACATACTTGAGTCAGTTTCATGAGATATGACATGCTTTAAAGTGTTGTGAAATAGTGTGCGGGCAATATTTGTCTGTCCTGGGGCAGCAGGATGAGAAAACTTGAACAATCCAGAGGTTGTTTAACTCTATTGCTTCACTGTCTGAAAAATTAGATTTCTGAAGTAAAGCAATACTAGCTTTAAATCTTGCTAGATAAATAAAACTCTCTGGGGCTCACTTACTAGGAAATTGCATAGGGCAGCACCACAAGTCATTTTTCTGCACTGCCCTACGCCAATTTGAAAGGGCAGGAATTCACTGTATTTCCAAGATATGGTGCATTCCTGTCCTTTCAGCCTGCGATGGCATACAATCTGCAGCCAAGCGCCAACTCAGGCACCCGTGTACCATGGTGCAAGGGTGACTGCATTGAAATCAGGCTGTTTTTGTGGGAGAAGGGATACCTTTCTTCAACAACCATTATGCCACCCCTGGGGAGACGCCGGGTTTTGACACATTCCCAGATTCATGCTCTGTTGTACATCTGGCAATGTGTCAAAAAACATGGGTTTTGATTGGGAACAACCACCGCAACACCCATGGCACGCCTCCCCCGGAAAATATGATCCAACGCAGCGACTTACACTGCATTACCATATCCACGAGGGCATGAAAAGCCACTCAGGGTGGCTTTCCATGGCCTCGTAGATATGGGTAAGCCCAGTGCACCAGCAGAACATCAATAAAAGTGATGTTCCGGTGGCACACTAGTCTTGTAAATAAGACCCTAGAATTTAATCCCTTCTCATTCCATGTATGATATGCTATATTAAAACCTAGTAGAAAAGTGGAAACGAAAGAGAAGTTAATAGAATAAAGAAATATCATATACAAGACGGAAAATAGACGTCTAAAAACAAGGACCATCAGTAATCATTAATGACTACAGTTAGACAAAAAATGGTGAGAGCTTCATAAAGGCAATTTGAGTAAATGTCAACCGTGCCAGATAATGATGAGTTAAAAACTGGGTAGGTAACCATCTAGCACTGATGAGACATACAGAGAAATTTACACTGGAAGAGCAAAGAAGCAATAAACTACCTAAATAACATACCAACAACTACTGGCGCTGTAACACATTTAACAGACTAAATATTTTTAGGATTAAACAGAGATAAATGTAGTGAGCAGTTTTGGGACTATCCATCCGGTGATCATTGTAACAGCAGATGTAGAATTTTAGTTTGGGTGCATTACTGTGAGTCACAGTTTTGCTGTTATGTGCCACTTTTAATAAGCTGGGATGTACAAGACCATAACAAGCATATAACATTTTAAGAGCAGGTTTGAGATCCATAAATTCCATTCTACTAATCATGCTCTGGCTACATCTTGAGAAAGGATAACATTACCAGGAGATAGCGTAGGTGAGGATATTACTGCTGAAATGTCAGTATGCCGTTTGATCTCATGTGGATATAGTTCATTTTAATTATTTGAGAAGAAATATATTTATATACTTATTGAATGAAATTAGAACCTTTAGAGGGTGAATGTTGCTGTGTCAACTAGTGCCAAGGAGTTTCAACAGCTCTGTATGGTTAGCAACTGTCATCCACAGTTGAGCTGTAAATGATTGACAAGTGACAAAAGAAGACTGATGCTGGCGAAGGACACTGTTCAGAGGGTTCACCACCATGACCGGCAGTGGGTACCTAACTTGTTTGGATGAGAGGTTTGTGGTTGTACCTGAGAAAGATCCAAGCAGCAAGATTTCCAGCACTGTAAGCATTGCAACTCTGGCACAATCTCTTTTTGAGTGGCGCTGCTGTGATGTACCTGAGATTGCCACTATCATCACTCATTGTAGAACAACAATGGTCCCATGCATACAAGTTATATGCGAAGCAATGAATATAGACGAAATCAATTCTATATTTGGAGCGACATGTCCAGCCGGACAGAGGTCTTCAATTTTTACTCAATTGAAAGTTTTATATACAGAAGGAATACCTTCAACAAATCACCAGTGTGGGGCACAAGCCTGTACCCAGACACAATCAGATCAGTACAGAAGGTTGACAGAAGACAAAAACAGGGCTTTTTAAGGCAAAAGTAGCGATTTCTGTAAAAATTCCAGTGTACAGAAATATCAGGAAAACACCATTACATATACATAACATATAAATCAAGTTTTTGTATAAGGTGCACAACAGGTCGACGGCGTTTCGGTCCCACTACTTAATCATGGGGACCATCATCAGGACACTTAGTAAATGCCTTAACGTTTTAAGCCTCTAATGCCTAAGGTAGGGAGGAAGAGAGAAGGCATACATGCATTTAGTTTGGGACATGTACATAATAATATTTGCATATTTTAATAGGTGAGTGAGTGAAAGGTGAGTCTAGCTAAAATTAAAAACGCACAACAAGGTGTACGTGGCATCGAGTGGTTAATTTGTGAGGATGAGTGGACTCTCTGTCTGTTTCAAAATACCAAAGACAAGGGGTGAAAGGGTTGCCTGTAGGAGTAGAGTTCGCTACTCAAATCTACCTCTGTACAGAGAGTCGTGATGAGGATCGATCGAGTGGAGAAACAAGAACCAGAGTAAGCTGGAGAATTCCTGTTGATGTGGAGTTAATTACTCGGTTATGCGTAGGTACAACGAGGAGTGACAGGGCAGTGATCACATGTATCTAGGTTCCTGTGCTATTGGCGAGCCGGTAGTGTGGGTGGTGCACTGAAATGGATACGGAGTGACAATTTTTGCTAATTAAACTAATCAAACATGCTGTGCATTGAGCCAGTTCATTCGGTATATCGGCAAGGTTATAAAGAGGCGAGTGTGAAGATTCATTGCGCAGTGGGGGAGCTCAAGAGCCGGTAGTGTGGGTGGCGGACTGAAATGGGATCCGAAGTGACAAGTTGCTGAATAAACTAATCAAGCATGCTGTGCATTTCATTCGGTATATCGGCGATAATAAAAAAGGCGAGTGCGAGGATTCACGGCGCAGTGGGGGGAGGCTCAAGGGGGCTCACCGGGGTGGATATATCCCGGTAGGTACGAGCAGCTGCGAGCGGAATGGTGGCCTAGTGAAGGCGAAGTGGCCCTGTTAATGAAGGAGGGGGGACATTATTAAAATCGGAGCGGCCATCTCACGGATGGTGTGTTTGGGCAGGCGCGGGAGGACTCTTACCACAATCGGGCGCAATTCAGTATAGCCGCGTTACAATAGTGTAATTCCGCGGTACCAGGAGTTTACCTGCAAGGGAAAACGGGTCGTTAGGGAATTGAGAGAAGTGGGGAATAGGAGGATTCCATACTCCAAAGGCTGCTGGAATTAACGGGTCAGTCAGTAGTTGGGTGAGCTTCCTGGCTTCCTCGTGGGGATTGCCGGGGAGAGGATTAGAGAGGGTAGGAAGTTCATGATTGGGTAATAGTTCCAGGGGAGTGTCAGGGCATATAAGTAGACAAGGGGTTCAAACCGTGGCGGCCATATTGGGGTGGTAGGATAAGGGGAGGAAGCGCTTGAGTGAGATAAGAGGAAGTGCATTTGTGCAGGTGAATAGTGCACAGCGACAGTTAGCAATTTATGAAAAATTACATTAATAACAATTAATAAAACACGAACAACTTGGCAAGAAAAGGACATTCGCAGGGCAACATTATATACATCTGAGAAGCCCAGAGCAGAGGGCTGTAGTTGAGCAGTGGGTCAGGACTTAGATCAGGGCAGTCCAGTCCTCTTGAAGGTTGAGTCCAGAGTTTAGGCTGTCCGTTTTTAATATCCATTTAAGCTCTTCCGTGTTGAGCATCCGCGTCAGGTCACCACCTCTTTGTGGTATGATAACTTGACTGATTACAGTCCAACGTATTTCGTTTTCTGTATGCCCTTTGTTGGAGAAATGTTCGACCAAGGGAGCATTTGGTGTACCTCAACGAATCCGGCTCCGGTGTTGGGATATTGGTAGCTTGATTTTTTGCTTGGTCTGGCCCACGTAAATTGGATCACAAGGACAAAAGATTGCATAAATAATGTTACAGCTATTGCAATTAGTGAAAGTCTTAAGTTCATTTTTCACATCTTTGAACTCCAACTCCTTACATAACATAACTATCATCACTCATGGCATGAAGCTGCACCTCGTTGACTTGACTGGAGCAAAATCGGCAACATTACCGCCTGGTGGACCATACAGAGTGCAAACTTCCTGGTGCAGATCTGCTATAGCGGTGTTGTGATCAGATTTGGGTCCAGTAGTAGAGATAAGCCTCAGTACACCAGTTGCAACAGCTTTTGTTGATACAGTTAGAGCGGAGTAACCCCTGACTGATTTGGGGCTCCTGTAAATGTTTCCACAAATGGTAGAAAGCTATGAGGATCATTTGAATTCAATTTCAAAAAATGCTAGTAGGCAACATTTAATAAGTCAGGCTTTTTCCATGCAAACTGCACATAAATATGGCAGATGGCAAATGGGAAGAAGTAAGCCTCAGGGACAAGTCCCTGGATATGTTGAAGGAGATGGTTTGGGATTGAGGGAAAATTCGAAGTCCAAGGATAGAGATATCATTATAGATCTCATGATGTGTCGGTGGGAAAATCCTACCCTAACTGAGTAGGTTGCAGTAAACTCAGGGGAGGGATTAGTAGGAGTAACCCCAGAAGAGGGTGCTGCAATGCTGACTTTCAAAGTCCCCATTGCATGCTTATCCTAGTTTGCCTCCCTCTGTGACCCTCAGGTTGTTCTTTAGAGATGGTCTTCTTAATTCATTTCTAGGGTATCCATGTCTCCTGGAGATTTAAACCTTTGGTAGATTAGATTTTATTTAGACCCTGAAACTTGAACTTGCGCTCCAGTAGTCTAAGAAAGAGTGGGAGGATAAGGCTACAGTATGTGATAAGGGGACACTCAGGTTATACTACCAGTAAGAAGAAGAGAGGCAAAAGTATTGATAGATGGGGTGAGAGGGCCCAGAAGAAACAAAGAAGGAACAGGATAGGCAGGAAAAAGAGATTGTGAACTGTAGAAGAAGCGAATAGCCCTGGAAAAAGAGACACTTGGGTGAGCCTCAGGGAAAAGGATTAGCTCTGGGGATGGTGTCTCCCTCTCTAAGTCCAAAGTATACACCACTGGGGAAATGAAGAAGTTGACATACATTCCCTTGCCAGAAAATGGCATTCTAGGGTGTTTCCACAGTTTTCAGATTGCATGAAAGGTTCAAAGTTTGAATGATAAGTCCAATGAGTGCAGCTCTTCTGAGACATTCCTTTTGGAGAGACTGAGGTTATCAGGAGGATACCTGAGACAATCTAACATGTGAGTGCACGAAGTAGGCTGTAATTAGAGAGATCATGTTGAAGCAAGCCCATTATTTACAAACTTTCTGCAAGAAGGCAGGTGAAGTTTGCTTTGCGATAAAATATATGACACCCACATAATTGGAATGAGTGGGTGAAAAGGATAGACGTGAGGTTTACCTTTTGCCAAATTATTGATTTTGAGAGAGGCACAGGGAATAAAGATCTCTCCCACTCAGACAGTACTTGGCTGACCTTATGGAGAAGGTTCCAGAACAGCTTGCTGTGTTGGCTGACAAGTGGTTCGCTAATAGTGTGGAGAAGGAGCTGGAGCGGAAAGGTTCCATCTAAAAGGGGAGTACAAGTCCCAATAGAATGGTTCCAGATCCACAAGGGCCAGAGTAGTTCCCAATGAGCCTGAGTGGAACAGAAACCTAATGGTAACCGAGTTCCTGGTCGGGACCAATATGACAAGGGAGGGAAAGAGACAATGCTTAATTTTATCAGGTGGTTGCAGGTGGGGTCCACTGCACTCAAAGGGGAAAAGAGAATGAAGAGAAAGATGGAAAAACAGTGAGAAAGGGAGAAAGCAGGTATCATAAATAACATGCAAGAGTTAGATAATGGGGCAGAGAGTGTCTGGTGGTGGATAAAGAGGACTGAGGTGGAATCAATACCACACAGACTTTGGAGCAGATTTACAAGCAACTGACGCATCTATATAGATGCGTCACTTTCCCTGCCCCTACATGCGAAACCCTTGCTCCATCGCAGATGCACCATATTTGCAATATGTCGCACCATGCTGCAAGGATTGACAGATGGGTCAGAAATTCTGGCACATCTGTGGGCGTAAAAATCATGCATTGCTGGAGTCGGGTGGCAACGTTAACGCAACTCCAGCAATGCACGGGGAGGCCTATTCCCAATAAACTGCATCACTTCTTACGCCTGCTCCAAGCAGGCATAGAGTTTTGATGCAGTGGCGTCCTAGAAGTGGCACAGTGAAATCTAGTAGATTTCACTGCATCACTTCTGCAAGGCTTTTCTGAATGGGAAAGCCCACCATGCATACATTATACCTGACACAGTTATAATGTGGCGCAGGGCTTTACAAGGTGACGCATCTCCCTAGATGTTACACATTGTAAATGGACCGCAACCTGGTGCATTTTTTACACTGCCTCTACAACACAAAAAGTGACGCAACGGCAGGGCAAAAGTGTTGCAATGGGCTTGTAAATCTGCCCCACAGTATTCGGCACCCCTGCCATTCAACAGTGCCAGCGCAAACTTCTGAGGAAAACGTTTGACCACAGCACTTATTCTTATACAAAATAAGCACTGAAAAGAGACCTCCTCATCACCATCACCCAATGGGGTTACCTGCTTTGGGACCAGAGAAAAAGGCATTATAAGAAGAATTGTTTGGTTAAGGACCCTGTGCCAGCTACACCTCTGATAAATGGTATGCTATCAGAAGATGGGTACCAGTGAATGCCCAGTGGCACTAAAGCCACACTACCAGACTATGGACATTTGGCAAAATCTCTTGATTCTCTTAAACACATTAACCTGAACAGCTTTTGAGCTCAGTGAGGTGGGTATCAGTGGGAGGAAGGTTCCTGCCCTATTGGCTACTGGTGCCTACAGGTCTGTTGTAGAGAGAAAGGATCTCCGGATGACATTCTCCCTCGTACTATTGGCAAAAGCCTGGATGGCAGTTGGGACAGCATTGAGTACCCACTTGTCAGAGTTAAGGTGCGAGATAAACAAGGTGCTGGTTGATAAATAGGCAATGGCCTGATTGTACCTGGGCCAGAGGCTTGCATGACCCTGATAACACAAGCCGTGTTGACAAGAGCATAGGCTGCATGGCAGCCTCACATGGGTGGGATTACTCATAAAGTGTAGCAATTGTAAAATAGTAGAGTAGTGTGGACAAGGGCAGGCTCTGACACAGCACTGACTGTGATGCCCATTGCACCCCTGTTTCCTGGAAGTTGAGGCTCTGGGGTAGACTGTATGTTGGACTCTGGGTCATTGGCAGAGGTGCAGGAGTTGCTTGCTGGTGGACTGCTATACCAGGAGTAGTGTTGCCAGGCACAGGAAGAGTGTCTGACTCTTGCGGGGATACGCAAAGTAACCCAGGAACAATTTGCCAACAGAGTGGTTGCCAAACCGCGTGTTCTGGAGAGATTGTTTGCTGTATACTGAACCATTGGATCCAGAACCCAGAGCTAGCAGGAAGCTGGTGGTTCCATAGATGCACAGGGATTTCCTGTTACTGCTGGCCATTTAGGTACCTTTAACACGGCTCCAAACATCAAGAAGATTAAGTTTAGAATCTTTATTCTTCTGGCCAGGTATATACTGAGATGTAGAATGGTTTTGTAGAAGCTTCCTGACTTGTCGAGCGAAGCTAGTGCCAAGTCTGGAGGGAAAACCAAATGACAATAGGTACCTTTGCCTATGGATGGTGTACTGCTTGACTGAGTGGGCATAACATAGTTCATCCATTCGGTCCCTTCTCTGCTACAAGTCACAAATACATTTTGGTTACGGACTATCACGCCACCAGGTATCCAGAGGAGCACAACTGCCAAAGGAGTGCAGAAGTTTCTCCTTGGGATTTTCTCCTGGGTTTGCCTTACCACTTCTCTACCGCTTACCACCCGCAAACCAGTTGGTTAGTGGAACATTTCAATTGGACCCTTAAGAGCTTGTTGGAAACTCGAACCAAGAACCTTAGGAGAAAATGAACTCTCTTCCTGCATTGGCTCTTGTTTGCTTACAGGAAAATCCCACCGGGTATACGATTTAGGGACATATTAGCAAGGGCCATATCGCCGCTATAGCGGCACTTTTTGCCGCTAAAGAGCTGATATTTTTATCGCCCTATTAGCAAGCTGGCGCTAACAGCACTTAGCGACAGCTTTTAGGCGATAGCGACCGGTTTGGGGCCCGCTTTGCATGTCAGCGATATTTATCGCTAATGACATGCAAAGTGGACGTACCCAAACTGTTAGCAACTGAAAGCAGTCACTAACACAGCTATCGCCTATTATCAAGGGAGGCATAGCAATTGAAAAAATCACGCTAAGCGCGATTATCACTATAATCTAACGCCTGTTAAAAACCTGACTTACCTGCTTATACAATGGGAGGTGAATCTTCAGGTTTAGTTCCCATTGGCGTTAATGCAAGAATATCGCTGGATTTCCAGCGATATTCATGCATTTCGCCACTACTGCTGGATATTTTAGCACAATGGAGAAAAACGTTGCTAATTGGAGGTTTTCTCCGCTAAAATATCCAGCGATAGGCAGCGATAAAAAAAAATGATCTAAGCGCATTTAGCGATAAATATCGCTATTTCTTGCTAATATGCCCCTTAGTCCCTTGGAGCTTCTGTTTGGGTGTCCTAGGCTGTAAAGGTACTCCTGAGTCCACAAGCCATGATGCAGTAGATTGTAATCTGGGCCGAGTAAGCTGACTGCTCTGTTGATGAACATATCAAAGAAAAACCTTTGCGCTGGCCAGAGCTAATGAGTGGTAGGATCAATAAGCAATGCTGACTGTTTAGCAACAGGGTCAGAAGTTGACGGGGCTTAAGCCAATTTTCCCCTATGGCTTTGAAGGTCAAATGCTGCGATGTCTATAAGGTGGTTAGGAAGATTTTGAATGTCAAATAACTAGTTTACACAGGTGCTGTCAGGAACTCGGGGGCAAGTATGCAGAGACCACCTTGGTAATGGCAGTAGAAATGGGAGTGAGTCCCTATAGATCTGTTGCGCAGTATAATGAGAAATATGGCTCAGTTATATGTGGTAAAGCATGCCCCTAACCAGACTCCTGAATACCAGGTAGAATGCAGGGAGGCTTTGGAGCAGTTTGCCCACTTCACTTGGCACATCCCAGGATTAACTCTAGTGTGTGTCTGTGACATAGACACTGGGAAAAGTTTGTGTATGAATAGAAAACTCTACAGGATGTCCAACTGGGTCCGAAAGTGCTTCGAGGCAGAGGGCGGCAAGATTTTGGGCCAGTGAGTGATTGAGTGCATCTGTGGTACATTGGAGAATCCTATAGTTAACGTTACTAATCAAGGAGCAAATGGCCTTCACTATCAGGCACTCAGTATTGT
Source organism: Lissotriton vulgaris (assembly GCF_964263255.1). NCBI lineage: Eukaryota > Metazoa > Chordata > Amphibia > Caudata > Salamandridae > Lissotriton > Lissotriton vulgaris. The sequence continues at coordinate 1,295,218,655 of NC_141695.1, read as the reverse complement.
CATTAAGATGGATGTCCATTACGACTCATGGTGACTAGCTGGTGGGCTGATAGAGTGCAGCCAAGTTCCTCAGTAAATTTGATCTGACCAGTGACTCCTGACAGATTGCATTGGCAACTGGTGCCAAGGATAACACTGCATTCTCAACTCTATATGGTCATCATCAATTTACGTTTATATATGCTCTTTGGTGTAAAGAAGGCTTTCTCCACTTTCAGCACCTTGTCATCTTTTACCTTATCGGTTGGGGCGTGCCGAGCAGTCATTCCCACCCTCTTCTAGTTTCAGGCATAACTGTTGCACTTCCAGCCACACACTTCAGAACACTTGCTGGACCTGTAAAAGATCAGAACAGGGCTGGGTCTGCTGTCTGTCATCTGAGAGGAGCAGTGAAGAGCTAGACCTACTCCCTCCTGTTCCCAAGGTTCAGTTAGCTGGCTGGCCTCCTGTGTGGCTACAAGGAGACAGCAAGCTGCAAGAGGTCTTTTCCCCGAAGAACCCAGCTGGCCACTTACAATTGGCCCTGCACCGGACCTTGCTTTTAGCCTCTGCCTGACACCTTGTGAGTCTCTAAGTGCTTAAGATGTAAGGCAGCCAGAGAGACTTCCCAGAGGCGCCAGATGGAATCGGAGGCAGACGGTGCGGTGAGTCAACGCGCCCGCATTGCTTCAGTTACACTACCCTCCGTTTTAGTATTGCTGGCCCCCGGCGCTCTGAGGTCTGGTGTGGCTCTGGCACCACAGACTTGGAATGGCTGAAGTCGGGGTGAGACTGAGGCATATTGGCGATGTTAGAATTGGGGGTCTCTGGTTGGCGCAGTGCAGCACTGGCGACAAGCAGGGACCCTCTTCTCTAATTCAAGGCAAAGGTTTACTCACTGAAATAACCCCTGCTCACCCTCTAGGTAGTGTGGCGCAAGCAGTCTAGGCTAATCTCTGGAGCACATATGGTTAAACATTTGCAGTATCACACACAACAACCACCAACCCACCACACAATGACACCAGACTGTATTTTGTATAAAAATATATCTCCTTTATATATATATATATATATATATATATATATATATATATATATATATATATATATATATATATATATATATATATATATATATATATATATATATATATATATATATATATACTTTAAGCAGGCTTGTAAATACAGTCTTCAGGTTTTAAAACACGGTTCCAGTTACTTTGGGGATGCCACAGTTCTTTAAATGCAATATTCTGGTTCTTTAAAGGTAATTCTGAATGCTTTCTCACTACTTTGGGGGTCTGTGCGCTTTGTAGCGCTCCTGGTACGTTCCGTATGACTTTCTGGACGAGCCCTACTAAACCTCACGCTTCTCGCGTGAGACGGCATACAACACAAACTCTGAATTCTCAGCGCATAACTAGGCGCACCAGCCTCAGAGCAGCACAGTCTATGTTGGAAAACAAAGCGTACCACCAGCGTCCAGTTCTGATTCACAAATAGACACGGACAGTGAGAGCTGGCAGTGCGAGGCGTACCAGCAGGATACGGTGCACACAAGCTCTCAGGGTACGCTCCAGCTACCAGGGAGAAGCAAAATTCTCAGCGCACACTTCAGGCTCAGTTTAATTAATTCTTACGATGCGCACAAGGTAAAAGCACTACGAGGCGTACCAGCCTCCGATGAGCAGGCTTACGCTGGCAATGGATTTGAAGCGCACTAGGAGGCGTACCAGCCTCCGATGAGCAGGGGTACGTTGCAAGTCAGTTTAAAGCGCACAATACCTTTTCTTTCTTGGTCGGATTCGGTGCGGACGGCTCTAGACTGTCGTCTGGCGTTGCGGTGTCGTCCTGGAGGGCGGGGTGATGCGGGGGCCACGGGGTCGCTTTCCTTCAGGCTGGCGGTGCTCCGGGCAACACAGGCTCGCAAGGGCAGAGTCCTGGGTTCCTGGAGGGGGGTGCAGCAGATTTGGTGATCGCTTACAGCAGGGCTTTTCACGGGAGGCAAGCCCGCGCTTCAAGTCCGTCCTTTCTTTACTTTCCACGGGCGGGGGCCAGTAGATTGTGGTGATCGGACCGGACGGGTCCTTTGCTTTGCGTTGGGAGCTTCGGCTCAGGGAGGCAGTCACGGTGCTTGGGTCAGGCGGTGCTGACCTTTGCTGTGCGAGCTGCGGCTCAGCGGGCAGGAGTTCACGGTGCTTGGCAGGACAGGGGCACCGCAGGTTCTTCAGAGGGCACGATAGGGACAACGCACACTCAGCTTTCCAGGGGCAGAGATGCAGGGACACAATCCTCAGCAGCAGTTCCTCTTCCAGGGGGGGGGGGTAGCGCTGTTCAGGAGGCAAGTTCAACAGCAAGCCCTTGGAGATTGTCAAATGCACAAGTAGTTTCAAAAAGTCTCTCAGTCTTTTTCTTCTTCTCTCCTTCTGCAGCAAGGCACCCACCACAGGCCAGTCTCTCAGGATTAGAGACAGTACTTCTCCATGCAGCTTTCCCAGATCCTTCTCTTCGGGCAGAGTTTCTTCTTGGCGTGAACAGGATCTAGTTTCTTGGGAGCAGGGCTCCTATACTTATACTCAGTTTCTTTTGTTCTTACAGGCCAGGGGGGCCTTTGCATAGCCTAATTCAGTTTTGAAGCACTCTGTTGTGCTGTTCCTGGCTTTTCCTTTCAGTGTGAGGGCCAGGCACATCAGACGCTCCGCAGGAGGTGGAGCCACCATTGTGATGACAGGGGCAGCCAGGAGTACTCTGTTGACAGTCCTCTTCTTCCTGGGCCAGGTGTCGGGCTGAGTCATCAGTCGCTCCCCAGGAGGTGGAGCCAGCATTGTGGTAGCAGAGCACAGCCCTATTCAGAGTCCAGGGGCACTCCCACCTCCCACTAAGGTGTAATCCTTGTATTTACCACCTGTCATCCCCCAGCCCTGTCACTCATACAACCCAGACAGCAGATACACATCCTAGCAGAGGCGGGCTGAAATGGTTAAGCAAGCAAATGCTAACTTTTTAAAAGTAGCATTTGCAAACACAGGATATTAAAATAAACTTTACTAAAAGAAGTATTTTATTATTCTGAGTTCAGGCTTACTAAAATTGACTTTCTACCATGTTCCCTGTGCCTGCTGGGATTATAGGGTTTAATAATTCCAGCAGCCCATCTTGGCCTAAGGAAACAGGTAGCCATACAATAGTGAAAAATGAAATTGGCTGTAATTCACTATTAGGACATGCCACACACATCAGGGCTTGTCCTACCTTACACTTACAATGCGCCCTGCCCTAGGGCCTACCATAGGGGTGACTAATATGAAGCAAAGGGAAGGTTCTGAGGCTGGCAAGTGTGTGCACTTACCCAGCCAGCATGACAGTACCAGACTGCATACAGGTTCTGCAGTGGCAGGCCCTAGATATATTTTAAAAGGCTGCTTCTGTGGGTGGCGCAACCAGCGCTGCAGGCCCACTAGCAGTATTGGCGTTTACAAGCCCTGGCACTCCTGGTGCACTTTAAAGGGGACTGACAGTAAATCCAATAAGCCAATCCTGGAAATCAATCACATATACACTTTACATTGGGAGCACTTGCACTGTGGCACGGATTGGCCGTGGCGCAGTGCCCTAAACAGCGAACACCAGCAAACCATCTGAGGCTTATCAGCAAAAAAAGTGGAAGGGGAGACTCACGCCAAGGTGCCAGGTCTAACAGCGCTCTAGTCCCCCAGCTGCAATGGACCCCTCCCCGCCCACCAGGGATGACGCCACTGCATTGGACCTGGAATTGGGAGTTGCTGACCCTCTTTTTGCGTGCATTGCCGTCTCGGGTGTACCGGGCTCCACGTTTTTGACGCCGTGCCTTGGGACTGGCTAGAGCGTCCGGATGGACTACACTAAGCACCGCAAGATTTTACATTTACTCAGAGAGGCATAGCTGGGTGGAGCCAGTCAGCACGTCATGCATGCATTCTCCCCCGTGGCTCTGATAGAATGGACCCGACTCATACACCCCCTGCGGACTGCGCTGGCCTACCTCGAATTTTTATGTGCAGTGAGGTCCCCTAAGTGAAACCCCCTGCCAGACGATCACTGTAAGGACGATTCTGCTGATTTTTCCGTGGGACCTCCTCTGTTATCTGGTTCTTCGCCGGCCGTGTGGGCCCGACGGCGCTGCACGGGCACGATCTCCTGGGGTGACAACCGAGCATGCTCCCACGGTTAACTACTATGTCGAGTCTCATCAATACATACAGATATCTCCCTGCTGAGGACCTACTGCTGGGCTTGGACAGTGCGGATCGAGGTAGGCCCTCCTCCCCCATCTATCATTTTGCCCGCCTACCCCGAGTGACCAGAGACTGCTACGCTTCACCAAGGTCGAAACGCAACATGGGCAGAGACAGAGCGAAAATTACGGATGAACACCAAGGGGCGGGCGCCCCCTCTACCTCGCCAGGGCTTTCCGGTCGATCTCCTTCGACGGGGGCTGCATCTCTAGAATCTATCGAGGACACACCCGATAAGCTGGTTTTAATACTCAAAGAAATCCGTGATTCCAGGGCGGCACTTGAACTGCAGATCGGTACGCTCATCTCAGGCCTTACCTTACTCAGGGCCAACCACGGGAAACTGGCTGATTCTATTAAAGAACACGGACGAGCCCTCGAAGACATGGAACCCCGAATAACAGCGAATACCGCAACCCTACACCAGCTACAGCAACAGGTTACGGGCCTTCAGGATTGGGTGGAAGACGCAGAGGGCAGGAATAGACGCAACAACATCCGCCTAATTGTTCTGCCGGAGCGCAGCTAGGGTACCAAGGCCGCAGACTTTATGGAAGGCTGGTTCAGGGACAATGTTGCACTGGAAGGTCTCTCTCCTTACTTCTGTGTCAAGCGGGCCTACAGAATAACAACCAGGACACCCAAGCCCGGAGCACCACCTCACCCCTGATAGTAAAAATCCTGAACTATAGGGACCGCGATATACTGCTCCAAAAGGCAAGAGAAGAAGCACTGATCCAGTACGAGAACCTACGCATTTCGCTATACCCCGACTACACTGTCCTGGTTCATAGACAAAGATCGTCTTATCAAGCTGTGAAGAAGAAACTCCAGAAAGCGCAACTCAAATACGCCCTTTTATAGCCAGCTCGACTGAAAGTCATTTATGACAAGAAACCCCACTTCTTCGAAAGCCCAGCGGACGACGAGGAATGGCTTGAGGTTATGTGCCTTGGTTCGAGCCAGAGCGGCACTCGGACAACTCTTCGCAGGACTTCGGCAGACTATGGAGGCTGGGTTCCCAGCGGGTACAGAAATCCACCCAGAACAAAGGCGGTGCTGGACCATCATGCGAACAACAGCGACTCGACCAGGAGGGGGCCCTTGCCGTGGCTGGGACATTTCAAGAGGACTCCACCAAGATCCCCATGGACTTTGAGGATAGCACCATAAAATCAGACTCGGAGCATAGTATTCATTTATTCCTTTCCATCACACCCCGAGCAGCAGATGACATACTTGACAATTGAAACGGGATATGATGACGCAACGATTCTAGAACGCACAGGGATCGTATTGAACATTAATGTCAGAGCTATGTTTTAATTTGTATGATTTTGTAATATGTGTGGGTCATCTACTGAACATGTACTGACAGACGGCTTCTGTGCCCCTGCAAACTTCTCACTGCTGTACCGGGCTACCTGCTGTAGCCTAAACTGGATTACTTAAGCGGTAAGGATGTCTTGGACATGATCAGTTATACCCCCGGGTTCCATAGAGCCCCCCGGTCTGACCTCAGTACAGACACGACCATGGTTGGTGGCAACGACCCCCCTATGAGCGTATGCACCGTTATCTGTTGTATGATTGTTGCAAATTGTTGTTGGACACAGCATAGTTCAACCGCTGTGCCATGTTTTGTTAGTGTTAGAGGGGAAAGGGACTCCTGGTCGATTTCGGTCTATCGGCTCCATCTAATGTGGAGATCCATCCAGCCTGTTATTACATGCCTAGAATCACTGCCACCTTAGGGTCTTATAACCTAATAATGTGGAATGTACAAGGGATGTGGGTGATTCAGAAGAGGCACTGTATGCATGCCTATCTCCTCAGGCGCAATGCTTATATTGTCTTTTTGCAGGAATCCCATCTGACCGAGTCAGAAACACAAAAAACATGCAGAAAATGGCGAGGGCAGATCAACTCTACAAACTAGTTGGCATTTGCTAGGGGTACGACCATATGGTTACGCCACGGGGTCCCATTTATCGAATTGGAACGCTGAATCAATGATCAAGGAAGATACATCCTACTGAAGGGCACGCTAAATGGCTCCTTGGTGATTCTGGGTAGTATCTATGCCCCTAATTTTGATCAGGACTGATTTCTCCAGAGATTGAGTGCGGCGTTGGCTGAATGGGATGGTATCCCATTGGTGTTGGGAGGTGATTGAAACGCCGTTTTAGACACAAACATAGATAGATCCCTCCCACAAATGCCCATAAGCTAGCCGACATATTCAATACTTGGGCAGATGGTTGGGTGCTTTCTAATGCATGGCGACACGGACACCCTACACATAAAGAGTATTCTTTTTATTCCCCCATACATAGTCTCCATTCAAGGATCGATAGATTCCTCTGTTCCACTTCCATTATCACCCAGGTCTGTCAGTCCAAATATCTTGCGAAAACCTTCTCGGACCACAACCCCCCTAGAGCTCACACTTGCTTGGGGTAATGTACCAACCCCTGTACCCACCTGGAAACTACACCCAAAATTACTAGAGGATGCTCCGTTTAGAACAGCACTCTCCACCACCATTACAAATTATTTAGCAGAAAATTGGAACACAGCCTCATCTAACTTAATAGAATGGGATGCATTAAAAGTAGTGGTATGGGGGGGCGTCAATAGGGCAGATAGTGGGAGCCCGGCAGGAGACACATCAACACTTGCTCAGAGTTGAACAACAAATGACCACACTAGAACAGGAGGCAGTGTCGGACCTGAATAAAAGAAGAGCACTACAGAATGCCCGTATTAACCACGCTGAGATACTAGAGTCCCTACGGATTATTGATGATAGGGCATTCATGCCGCGAAAACACTCAGAAGCGGATAGAACTGGTACATTGTTAGCCCGCCTAGTGCGAGATAGGCCTGATCCACCAATAATAACCCAAATTAGCAAATCGGATGGAAATATGGCCCACACACAACGGGAGATAAATCGTAGCACCCTCTAAGCTGCACCCGCACTGGATGAAGACACTTCTATTGCTGAATTTCTGCAGGATCTTACCTTCCCTGTACTCCCAGATATGATACAAAAAGATAATAACGGCCCCATTATGCAACAGGAAATCCGAACTGCGATCAAAGGTCTGAATCATAATAAAGCACCTGGGCTTGTTGGATTGCCTATTGAATTCTATCATACGTACTCAGATGCCCTGGTACCCACACTAGAGACAGTATATGGGGCCGCCCTAAAAGCCGGCCATCTACCTCAATCCACCATGCAAGCATTGGTCACCTCGCTGCCCAAACCGGAACACGACTGCCTTGATATGTCTAATAATAGGCCCCTCTCCCTGCTGGCGACAGAATATAACTTTTTGAGCAAGGTCCTTGCTAACCGCATTCAACCCCACCTTAATACACTAGGGATCAATGCGGGTTCCTGTCGAACCATAGCACATCCCTCAACACGAGATGGCTACACCATGTCATGAGGGCTGCTCCCCACGCATACAAGTTTGCGGGATGCTTGGCATTAGACCTTCGACAGGCTTTTGACTCCCTCTCCTGGGATTTCATGTTTGCGACACTCCAGCAATTTAGGTTTCCAGACACATACCTTAAATGGGTGCCCCTATTATATGCTTCCCCCACTGCTCGTGCCCGTACGGGCCGACATATTTTGAGCCAGTATACAATACACAGCGGTACCAGACAAGGATGTTTGCAGTCTCCACTATTGTTCGTTCTTGCACTAGAGCCCCTGGCAATAGCACTTAGACAATCAGCGGACCGTCTTGGGATTCCTATAGATGGTGCGACCCACCTCACCTCCATTTATGCGGCTGACATCCTTCTATATTTACGTGATCTGACTGCCAACAATGCTCCCCTTCCTGATATCTTTGCCAAGTTTGAACTTGTCTCGGGCCTAGCTATAAATCCAAGAAAATCTTTGGCCTACTTCTTCCAGGAAATACCTTAAACTGATGACCTACGGCTTGGCCATTACGCCTTACCGGTAGCCCCTACCACTTTTAAATATTTAGGCATTCAAGTCAATTGTACACAGATAGATCAACTTCATGGCAACCTAATGAAGGCCATAACAGACCTTCGAGCCAGTGTTGCTTTTTGGACCTCGCTGCCTCTATCGGTCATGGGGCGTATCACCATCTCGAAGATGGTAATGCTCCCTCGTATATTGTATTATTTCGTGAACCTACCCATTGTTGTTCACAGTCTATTTTCAACACCCTGAATGCTATATTAGTAGAGCTCATCTGGGGGACGGGCCGTAGGAGAGTGAGTTTACAGAAACTACAGGTGGAACCTCGTTGTGGAGGCCGGAGGGTTCTTGACTTCAGAGCCTATTACTACGCCAGCCAGCTCCAATGGTTATCTTATTGGACTGCCGGGAGAAACCTGCAGGAAATTGACTATTCACCTAGGGACTTGGACCAGGGCGCATTACACTCCCTGCTCCTGCCCAAGTCTAAGATCCCTGTGGATAGTCCGCCCCTACTGAAGACAGCACTACTGTGCTGGAAGAAGGCATTGTCATATACTTCTACAGCGGCCCCATATTCAACGAACATTCCCTTGTTGTGTATTCCTACACCACCGGGCAGACTCACAAGAGCCAGGATCCGCGATTGGGTAGAGACTGGTGTGGAGGACGTCGAGCGTTTTTCGGTGATGGGGCTCTGCTTGATCATGAATCCTTTTTACAGGCTACAGGTGCACCCACACATTTATATTTACTACATGCTGCAGTCTCTCATTACATTAAGAACACATGGGCCCGCAGCGTAGTCAACCTTCACAACATAATCTGGTCCACCTCTTATATTATAGGGGGATAGGGGACACTTAGTCAGATGGCTATAGACGGGTATACCAGCACATGCCGCAACCACACTTATATCCCTTGGAACAAAATGGTATGTGGATTCCACCACAGAAATCACAGATAAAGCCTGGAAGTGCATGCTGGAACACCCTAAAAGAGTGTCCCGTAACGCCAAACTAAAATTCATACAAACAATGGTCCTTTACAGGTCATATCTCACCCCACAAAGGATCCATTGTATATTATCTGAAGCACACCATTGCTGCCCTCAGTGTAAAAGAGACGAGGCAGACTTCCTTCACATGCTGTGGTCCTGCCCTCACCTCCCGGACTACTGAAGTGGCGTTCTCCGGTCCCTGGGCGAGGTCACACACATTCCTTTCTCGGACAACGTCCTGGACTGCCTCATGGGCCTTCGCAGATGTACGAGTACACTGAAGGTAAAATTGAGATTTGCAGATCTGGCCCTCATTTTGGCAATAAGAGCCCTTACCAGGAGGTGGAAGTTCCCCAGGTGCCCAACGCTATCCAGTTGGCACGACGATATGATACAGTGGGGGAAAGCTGAGAGCGTAGCCCTTCGAGGGAGGAAGAGAAAGGACTACGAAAACAACCGATTTCAATGGAATGGGATGCCATACTACACAACTTCGAACTACTTGATCGACTACCCCTACAAGGTACCCAAACACCATAATTGATTATACAGCTCCAGGGCCACCTGATGTGAGGCTCCCAAACCCCTGACCCACATACTGTAATCTAAGAGTAATATAGACCCCCAGGAAATACCCGGTTAGACAACCCCCTCGGATACTATTGACATTAACATAAACAGAACAGGAGCATGGGGTGGGTGGGTTAGGGTGGGAGGGGTTGTTGTCGAGTTTGTTTATTTCAGTCAAATAGAAATATACGCTTTATGTCATGGACACTCATATGACACAGCTGCAATGTTCTCTGAAACTGTTACTATTATTTGGAGGTATTTGCAGTACATTTTCAGTTGCATTGTACGAATTACTATATAGTAGACTTATGCACTGTATCTTTTGTAGTCGCATCAAGAAAAAAGGCCTTCTGTACTAATCTATGCACTGATATGATGTCAAGGTCCTCAATAAAGTTTGTTAAAAAAAAAAGCCTGTCTGCTCTTTGTTATAGTTACCAGGGGGTGGAGGTCAGGCTAATTTAGGGACTTTAGGGATCAGCTGATAAGGTTTGTGATTTTTCCTTGTGGAGGGCCCTGTCCTAGAAAGGAGTATTTCCGGAAGCATCCTTAGGCAGTGACTTAGTGCAAACTCATGAGGTCAGGCAGGACCAGGGGGCCTTTGGACCCAAAACCAAAACCAAAGGCAACAAAGGGAAACAAAAAGGGAAACAAAACAAAAACAAACCCAACTGTACCCCCCGGCACAGAGCCGAACCTCATCACAACAGAGCAGGAACTGGCCTCGACTCAGGAGATGCCAGCAACAAAACCACAGCCATGAACAAACTTCATTAACCTAAGATTTACACAAAATTTAACTTTTTAAAGGACGTGGGTTCAGCCATCTTCTCGAGCAACGAACACCTGCACGGCTTGTAAACCCCATTGTTACCGTCGTCTCCGCGACCATCAGATCCGCCACCGCCAATGCCAGAAACGACCATAAACGCTTTGTTCCCAGAAAATCCCACGGTACAACTGCATCAAGGCGGAATCTCGAAGCACAGGAACACCAGCACAACCCAGAGGACCCCAACTGTCAGTGGGAAGCCCCATGATTTTATCTCCAATCCACAATCACTTCCTGCCTACCTGGTAGAACAGGATATACCCAGTCGGAGCAACATCACTGGCCGAACTCGCAGTCAACGAAAAAACTTCTTTAGCATTACACTCAGGCGACAAACCGGGCAATTGGCCAATTGAAAGGGCACCTGGTGCCAGCTCAAACACAGAGAGAAACCCGCACTTCATAATATTTCAAAAAGTCTTATTCTAGTCGAAAGGATAAATATAAACTAATATGTTTATCTCGCAATTATTTACGCCTTTTATTCGTATTTTTAGAATGAGAAATACTGTTTTTTTAGAAAGAGAAGACAATATTCTTCACATACATAACCACACAATCATGTTGTCTTAATTATACAAAAACATATATACAAAAGAGTAAAACATACAGTTATTACAGTTCATTACATGTTACAAAACATTACATTCAAGAATGAAAAAAGGAAAAAAGGTGAAAGATGTCAAATTAGTTCAAATAACATCATCAAAATACCGAAGGATAAGTAAAATTCATTTATAAATACTAAAGTGTCATCAATCAATGTAGATACTTAGTATAGAATAGATGTCAACAACGTTTTCAAGAAATAAGGCTTAATCCCCTTTATAAAGAGCGTTTTCAAAAAGTAGGATTTAATCCTTTTTGCCGACGCGTTTCGAGTGTGGGTTCCTTGTCCCCAGACTCTCATCAGGGCCAAATCAATCCTTTTCCCAACCTTTATCCTAATAGTGAAAAAAACAAATTGTACACACTTATTAAAACAGCTTCCCTCAACATTCCCAGTCCATATGTTATCTACATGCTTAGCACAAAGGTGCCTTACCTCAAAGCTGTAGAGGTAAAGGTCACTCTTCAAGCTTATGAATGAAGCTGTGTGCACGCTTCTAGAACAAGAATTATTGTGTATTTATTAGCTAAGATGATTCTACATTCATTTCTTTTAAAATGTAAAAAAGGGGGCAGGACATTCATACCTGCGGCTGAGTGTCACAAAAAATCGGGTGTGTGAGCTATTTTACACATCGTTTTAAAACGGGACCACTCGTATTTTCAATTTCGTTTCTTTCTGTGAAAAGAGTAACCAAAGCATCCTGTTATGGCTGTCTTTACATTTTGATTCACAGCCATTATTCTCCTAAGTGAACCGTCACACTACTCACCGTGAGCTTCCTCACGTTAGTCGCGGTGTCTCGCACCAGCCTTGACTCGCGGTAACCGTTCACTATTTGCTGCGAATCTGCAACGTAAAAGAACCCGTCAGGGTCGCTGTGCCGATTGCACGGAATACGAGCGTTTGAAACCAAACCAGGGATCCACGCTTACCTCTCTCTTTCGTTAGCATTCCTCTCAGTGCACTCCTTGTTCTGATTCACCAGTCCTGGTTAAACAGGCAGCCGCCTGTTAGTTTCTTTAAACTTTCTTGGCCAATCCAATGTAAGCATTGTGGTGAAACCACGGAAGTGCATTCTGGGGGTTGTAGTGAATTGAACGACTCATATTGAATTCTTATTAGAGTCTGTTCAATTCGCTCATGGAATTGAGTCCTTTGTTAATGCTGTCAAATCTCATTATTAGGTACGCTTCCTTTAGACTGAATTTACTTGGACTGTTTTGTCAAGCATTGATCCAAAACATAGATCACCAAATGTAGAGCAGGCTCTGTTGCGCAAGGAAGCGTACCTAATAATGAGATTTGACAGCATTAACAAAGGACTCAATTCCATGAGCGAATTGAACAGACTCTAATAAGAATTCAAAACCCTCCTTAACACACTGGCAGTCTTCACAGCCGGCATTGATGAAAAGCTGGGCAACTTGAACAATTTGATAACGAGAGCACAAACAAATACCTACCAGAGCTGCAATTGCAGCCAGGTAGTGGACAAATTAGCTACACTGCCCTCACTTCTAACTGACCTCACAGGCGACATAAGGAACCTACACACAGAAAACGCAACAAAAGACTCGGGCTCCACAAAAATTGAAGAGGGAGCATCTAGGAGAGAAACATCCAGCACAAGGCTAAACGACCACCTTGTTTCTGAAAATGAGGAGATAACAAAGACGGGACTGGAGATCCCGCAAAAACTTAACGCAAAACAACGGCGACAACAAAAAAGGAAAGGGCGCAACCAAAAACCACAAACAGTTTCAACAAAATATTTTTCTATCTTCACTGGCACAAAAGATAACCGTTCAGTCAACATAATCAATGCACATCCAACAGATTGGGCAAATCATGCCTCAAACAGTTTCAATCAACAGCAAAAACCAAACAGTAGCTTGTCAGATTAAGATGGGAAACGGACCCAAGACTCTCCAATAAGAGACCAAACTAAACAAAATGTCGCACACAAAAAAGAGGCAATGAATATCCAACTGCCTACACAAATCGGCAGCAGTAAGATCAAACAAGAGCGCGACATTCAAGGACAAGCGGGAGAACCAGTTCCTCTAAATAAGAAGTCTGCTTCCCTAGGGCAACCACCTGACGAGACGGTCAACCAAGAGGCACTAACATCAGCTGCAAGTAAGCAATCCTCCATGTTAATCCCCCATGAAGGGGACAGAAAAAGAACCACTGGTCCAATGCTAAGCTCAAACTATGAAGATCCAATCAGGGCCACAGCAACCACGATCGCACATTCCATTCCCAGCCAAACAGCGCACCCACAGGTAAAATGGCCACTCGACATGGGTGCAATCCCAAAGCAAACTTTCTCAACTAAATCAACACTACATCCCGCTACAACATGTAGAGAAAGTCATTTCCTGGTAACCCATGAAGTACAATCAGGCCATGGACCAACAGCAAAAACATACCACTCACCAACAAAACCGCTGAGGGATGGAAGAGATCCTGGTTTTCTACCCTGAATACATGTCAAAAGGGCAGCAGGACCTGCTAAATCGTGGCAACATTCTCAGATTATTGGAATGTATCCCCAACTTGGGGGACATAAGCACAAAGGACTTAGTCTCAGTAGAATTTTTACCCGCTGCTAATGCACAAAGCCCGGAGGCAAAGAAGACAACTTGGACCTGCAGCAACGTCGCAGATTCGATCCTAGTGGAAGTAGAGCTATTCAAAAACTGGGGAATTAAGCTGGTCCCCTTACAAAGACCAGCCTATCCCTCGCCATTTTTGAGCAAGACAAGTCTGGAGCCAGATATACACCAGGCTCACACTTTTAGCGTTCTTAGGGATGCACTGGGAAGCTCACCTAAGAGAAGCAAGAGCAGCCCCTGGCAGCGATCAGCAGCACATTTAACGGCGGCTGCAGGCCCTCACTTAGCGCCACCTACGAGCCGGTAGAGCCCAGAGCCAAAGAAACATCAGACTCGCACTTTCAGTACAATCAGGACCACACGAGGAAGCTCACCAAAAGGAAGCATATGCAGTCTCCGGGGCCGGTCGGAAGCGAGCTCAATGGTGGCATCAGAGCAAAATCAAGCTCCAATAAGGGAAATACTATCCCAAACCATCTTTATACGTCCTGAAGTGGCCTGACGCTATCAACAAAACAGAGAAGGTAGCAGGGGAAGGGCACCAACTATAGGCATCTGCTCCTGGAATATTAATGGCCTAAAGTCAAAAATGGACGTTCAAGACTTCCAGCATTATATTTCTCTCTCTGACATAATAACGCTGCAAGAAACCTGGCTTATAACTCCACAGCACATCATGGGCTATACCTGTTTTGCCACAGCAGCGGCAAGGACCAGCAAATTTGGGCACCACTCAGGAGGCTTGGCCACCTATGTGTCCACCACATCAATATCTTTGGCAATCCTTATGGATCCACCTTCATCTACAACACTAGCAGTAAAGATAAAATTAGCCCGTGGGAATACAGAAGAAGAGGTATGCATAATTAACGCATACGTCCATCCCAAAAACAGAGCTAAAGACTCCTCCAAAATCTCGAATCAACTGGATGAGTATGTCACCCAGATGGAAAAAACACTCTTCATTCTGACAGGGGACCTAAATCAAGATCTACTTGGCTCATCACCAGGAGAAGAGGCACTGGCTCTAACCAGAATCTACACTATACCACCGCAAAATGCCCCACTAAACAGGAGAAAACATCCAAACAACCGTTTTCTCCATGACTTAGAACATCAAAACCTTCGGGCACTAAACAGAAGATTTCCGACAGGCTCTCCTCCAGTAGAAACCTTTTATTCAACCACAGCAAGCTCCATTCTGGACTATACTTTTGCCAGTCTTGCGTTATTCCCATACATCCTGGGGTTTAAAATGGGGGATAAGGGTGAAAGTGATCACCGCCCCCAGGAATGCCATATAATATCAAAGTCACCAACCGCAATCAGGCCAGACATAACACTTGGGCCGACATATTCCATGAACCAAAAAAGGATTAAATGCACGCCAGTTAATTCAACCACTCTGGCTGAAGCTGCACTTCAACTATACAACAACCAAAAATCAACTGCAGTTGGGCACACTACCTACTGGGAGCATTATACGGGAATACTGCTAAAAGAACGAGCAATCAAGACCGCCCTAAAAGTCAATCCTCACAAAAAGAGCAGCAAAAAAACCTAAAGAAAGAATCGAGAGCCCAACTAAAGACACAAAAAAGACATTACGGAAGCTAAGATTAGCCCCCAATAACATCTACCTACGAGCAGAGCTGAAACACCAAAGGGCTGTGCTCAATTGAACAAAATGGAACATGAAAAAATACGCTGAAAACGATGTTTGGGCAAAATTACTACGCAACACCAAAACCAACAATAGTGCCCGCTTCTGGCAATCAGTGAATAGGATCTTGCGGCCACAGCACATAGATTTAGGATTTCACATTACAGAAGAGTCTTGGATTACTTACCTTTCCAGTCACTTCAACGACTCTTCAGAGTACGCAGGAGCACAAAAAAGGATCAACAAGAGCACAGAATCAGATTCTGTAACGTACATGCCTGCGACATTGGGTCAGGGTGCTCAAGGCTCACTTACCAACAACCAAGACACCTTTAGAACTCAGATGATAGCCTCAAACAAAAAACAGATATCCAAAGGCAGGAAAGAAGGTGCCCCAGGACCAAACGGTATCACACCAGCTCTTTTTAAAGCAAAAAACACAGAGTGGGCGGAGATCATGTAAACCCTATTCATGGAAGTTAGGCTTCTAAATAGAATCCCAGAATCCTGGAGGAGGTCGACGATTGTCCCAATTTATAAAAAAAGGAGACAAGATGGACCCAAACAACTATCGCTTAGCAGCCCTCCTTGACAACGAGGCGAAATACTTCGGGGCACCATCTTAGAGGAGATGGCATGTTGGGCTGAGTCAAATCTGATCATACCACTGAACCAGACAGGTTTTCGGAAAAAGACTGGCACAGTAACTAACATCCTTGCCATTTCACTAATTATAGATGCAGCAAAAATCAAAAAACTTCCGCTGCATTTGTGTTACATCGACTTCAGTGCAGCATTCAACAACATCGAGAGAGACAGACTATGGGGGAAACTGGCACAATGGGGTACACCACAGCCGATTCTAAACATGCTGAAGCTTCTTCATACTGACACCTGGGTGCAGGTGAAGCTAGGAAGCGGCACCCATCTGTCCTCAAAAGTTCGCACCACCAAGGGACTTAAACAAGGGTGCGTGCTCGCTCCATTATTGTTTAACCTCTTTATGGCGGATTTACCAAGACTACTCGACACCTGCAATTCCCATTCCCCGAGGTTAGGAGGGAAAACTCTGAGCAATCTTCTGTACGCTGACAACCTTGTACTACTCAGCCACACCTACATTGGTCTCCAGCAGCTTCTGATGGAAATGCATAATTATGCAATGAAAAACAACTTAAAAATAAACCTGAGCAAGACTCGTACGATGTCAATCAACATCAACAAAAAACAACAGAAGACCTGGTCTCTTGGTGGACTAAAAATCGAGCCAGCTAGCGAGTATAAATACTTGGGAGTTACTTTTGATAGAGAAGGCTCATTTGCGCAGCAGAAGCAGGAAAAAAGCAGGAGAGGAGCACTGATTTCCGTGACGTTGAAAAATTTAGCTACCGAACTGATGGGACCGACCCTGACCCCCTATCTGAAAGTCATTCAGGCAAAACTACTCCCTTTGATCACCTATGGCAGCGAGGCCTTGCGGGGAAGAGACTCCAAAAACCTGGACAACATACAGGTTAAAGCTTACAGAACAATGTTTTCGCTCCCGCTCCACACTTCGCCTGCTCAAATAAGACTGGAGTTTGGCTTGCAAAAACAAGATCTAGCCAGGTATGGAGAATACATCATTTGCTGCCATAAACTCAGCACCGCCACTATAGACACATTAAACTCTTTGCTATGGCAGGACATACAAGGCAAGGACGCATCTCAGGCAAGAACTTACTTGCAGACAGCGCTGGGAGCGACCAAACTCGCTGCGCTTTGGGACATGCAACTCCGGCACAACACTTTTAAAAAACTAGTCTGAAAAAATATCAGATCACTTTCCTTACTAGAGGACAAGGCTGCTTTTTCCAAAAGATCTCACGCATGGATGACCCTCACCTCGTACAAATCTTTGACACCACAATCATACTTTAGTGAGGGTTACCCAAAAGCCACAAAAATGAGGTTCCTGAAATACAGATTATGGATTCTACCGAGTACAGAGCATCTCCCACCATGGCTCAGGACAGAGGGCAACGAGGCCTGTCCGCTCTGCAATTCAAAGAAGGGTGAAATTCTCCATGTGACCTGTCTCTGCGAAGAACTACAGCAAGCCCGTCAACTGCTCCTTAAGGACCAGTTTAAGCAGAAAGGGATTTGCACCAGAAGGCAGGCGGTGCTCGCCTGCCTGAATCCTGCAAATACTAAATTGAACTGCAGATATGTCAAATTTTTCGCGATGGTCGAGCAAAGACTCTCCAAGACCACCAAAACTGGGGCCCATCAACACAGATACAGGCTAACAAGCAGACTGACAGAAGGAAGTAAGGGAACCCATTGTTCTGTCTTTGCAAAAAGGTGCATGGACAGCCACATTGTACCTTTTAACCGTACATTTATCTTTTTAATGGTTTTAAAGCATGATATTTATGATCCTTTTGTAACATGTTTTGCACTGGTTTTAATTAACTATGCATAATAAAGTTTACCTTACCTTACCTCGTGGAGGGTATTCATCTACCCCAAATAATAATCAAATTTCATATACTACCTATAGAGCAAAACTGGGTTGTCATTGAAAAAGAGGGCTTTGCCATAGTGTGGAGCTTCCATGGGCTGAGGCCTTACTTATTTAGTACCAGGTTTGTGGTCAAGATGAATCATTAGACACTCAAGCCGTGATGGTTATGAAGGCAGAGAACTGTAGGTTGCTCCGGTGATTGGTCTCTTTTCAGGGATTGAATTTTACTGTGGCACACAAGGCAGGGTTAAAGCACAGGAAAACAGATTGTTATCCAGCTTGATTCCACAAAATGATGATCAGGTTTTTCCGACAGTGGAGCAGACCTGGAGCTTTCAGATCGGGGATGAGTGTGAGAGGAACCTGAAAACCCCTTGCCAGGACAAGGAAATGTCCCTGTGTGGCTCTGGAACCCCTTCCTCTACTTCCCATAGCTAGATATTTTGTTTTTGACCAACATACGAAGATCTTATGTTTTCGCTGAGACCTTCCAATAATGTGGACTGAGATCCAGACTGTGCCTGTGTTGTTGGAGGCCAACTGCATCTTCCATTTGTTAGCTGTGAATTTTCCTAAACAACTACATAGATTAGTTTCCATTGCTCTGTTGCCTGCCAAGCAGGAGATAGCAATGCATTGGGGCAACAGAACCACCCCAACAACAAAAGCTTGGCTTAATAGCCTCATTTGTTGTAATGAAAATTGCAAGTTGTTTGCAACAACCCAGCCCTTTACATCCAGACCCAAGGATATTTGGAGCCCGCTGAAGTGCTATTTGCTAAAGGTCGAACCTGCCCCTTCGTCACAGCTGTCTGCAGGGATAGTTCCCACTGGGGTGGGCTAACCCTTAATTTCCATGTAGTATAATGATTCATACTATGTGTTGCATGGGCGGATGGGAGGCCGGCGTGGGTGCGGGGGTCTCTGGACTTACAATGTATCATGTACTTGTTGACCCTGGCTGACAGTGTTTTGTGCATTCTAAGACTATATTCGCCCAGACTGATATGTTTCTATACTGCTAAAATGAAGAACCAATCCCTGTTTGTTGTTATTTAACATGTAAAAGGTAAAGTTTAACAATAAAAAACACATGCACCAGAGTATGTACTGTATAAGTGAAATACATGAAGCAGTCTGGGGATGGAAACCTCAGGATCCAACCCACATAACAGGATATTATTCATGTAGAGGAAGATGCTGTCTTCCCGCTCTCCTCCCCAAGATTGATCACTCACCAGCAAGTTGGTGCATACTCAACACGCCATTGGCTCCAGGGCCAGGGCAATGAGCACTGGTTATAATGGGCATCCTTGCTGGGTGCCCCGGTGCAACTGGAATAGATGTGACCCGATCCTGTTTAATCTCATCTGCACTAGCGGTTCACTGTAAAGTAGTTTTACCCACCCTATATAGTTAAGGCCAAAGTCCATCCTCTCCAGTACTGCCCACTGGTATTCCTGCTCAATTGTGCCGAAGACCTTGGCTGCATCAAGTGACAGGACAACTGCTGGCTTTTACCCTCCCTCAGTGCTGTCAATACATGCATAAATTCATCTGAGGTTCAGCATAGTCCCTCTGTGTGGCACAAAGCCCAAAGATTGGGGTGGATTAGCTTCTATATTGTTCTCCTCAGGCGGGTGCCCAGGAGTTTAGCCTGAACTTTCCCCTCTATGTTCATAAGGGATATTGACTGCCATGAGGCACTTTCGGTATGTGGTTTCACTTACTTGTGGATTACGACAATAGTGGCTAGCCTTTGGTCTCTCGGGAGAACACTGCATCGCCTTGCTTCCTGAAACATGTTTCTGAGAAAGTGCCATCTTTCTTGCATTGGTATGCCCCCACTTTTTTCTGAACTGCTGATGTGCTTTGACTAAGTGTGCCCTGGGTTCCTGCCAACCCAGTACCCAGGGCATGTGTTCCTTCCCTAAAACTATGCTGAAACAAAAGACCCAATTGCCATCTCTGGCCACCTGTCAGCCCCTAGTAAATGGTACCCTAGGTACCCAGGGCATGGTGACCAGAGAATACCCCTGAGGGCTGCAGCACCTATTGTGCCACCCTCGGGGGCCTGTACCCTGGCACCCAAAACACTGCCTTTGCAGGCTGAGTGCCTAAGTACAGAACTAAAACAAGAGTCAACATGGCACACCTCCCTGTGTGCCATGCCCACAGAACCCACTGCCCTGGCATACTTCAGTCACCCCTCTAGCTGGGTGCCCTATGCCAGAGGAGAGGGCACAGGTGCATGAGCCCTGTGCCCCTACAGTACCCAGGGCCATTCCTGGGCACTGTAAGTGCAGTGATGCCATGTAAGAGTATGTGGTGCCGGGAGGTTGTCATTACGAACTCGACAGCACCATAATGGCTACACTGAAGACTGACAAGTTTGGTGCCAAACTTCTCAGCACATTAAATCCGTACTGATGCCAGTGTGGGATTTAATGTAAAATGTACGAGAGGGCATCTTAGAGATTCCCTCCAAAACTCAAACCTACAATCCATATCTGGGCTGAGTGGCTGCAGAGGCTGCCACCCAGCAGACATGTTGTTGGACCGCTCTCCTGGGCCTGCAACAATGCATATCCTGGGCGAGGATGTCTCCTCCTCCAGGATGGACGGGAGGAAGCTTCAAAGGCATGCCGCCTCTGAGAGCTTCTAAAGACCATTTGCTGTACCCAGCGGGAAAAACTACGTCAGGAAGGGGGCGGGGGGTGCCAACCTTTGCCAACTCCACCCCTCAGGTAGAGGAAGCGAGGTGAAGCACGACCCCGAGCTCCTGCCATCTTGCAGATGGGGAGCGCTGCTCAATCCCATCTAGGCTTCTGCCCCCCTCCCACAGGAGAAGAGCAGGCTAGGGGGTGTACTCACCCCAGGACAGGGACCCATTGGTCCCTGCCCTTGGCCTACCTGAAATCCCCCTAAATTTAGTATTTAGGGGCTCCCTGAACCAACCTTTCTCAGATCCCGATACCAAAGAGAAGAAAGAAGATCAAGAAGAAGAAGACCTACCGTGCAGCTCCTAACGACAGGACTACAACAACTGACTTGACCCCAGCCCTACCGGCCTGTTGATCCTGGAACCTGCTCTTGCCTACACCCGGCGACCCTCGCGGACAGCAACCTTGGGACACCCAGAGGACCTGCCTGCCTTGACCCTCTTGAAGATTGGGACTTCCATCAGCAGAGGCTCTGCTGCAACAACCCACCTGGTTCCCATCAGGAAGCTCCGGACCAGCCCACTCTGTACCAGCCGAGCCCGGGTCAGGTCAACCCGAACAAAGACCACAAGGACGTCACCCCGGCGACTGGGACCCGAAGTCCAGTGCCCAAAGACCCTCTTCAACAAACCAGCCGACGCCTACAGACTCAGAACCAGGGGCCACCCCAACCGCGACCAGCAGAGGGTAAGCTTTTCTGACACCCAAAGACACCCCTGCACCCGGCGCCCTACAGCCCCCTGCGCCTCCCTTTGGGGTACCTACCTGTGCTCCAAGATCCCAACTTACCTCTCGAAGTGCTGGTCGCCCCTGGAGAGTCTCCGTCCCTGAGCCTGCAGCCTTTGTTCCCTCTTCAAGATCCTCATTGGATAACATTGAGCGCCCAATAGTTCAAAAGCACCCTGCACCTAGCCGCCCGAGTGCCGCTGGCTGTGACCCATTTGTCGTATCCTACTTCCCCCCTTGCCCTGAGCAAGTGACCAGGAGTCCAGCTCCCAGAGCCGCATGGCCTGGTGCATGGCCTGCTAGCCAGCAGCCACCAACCGAAGGCCCCCTTTCCCTCATTGGATATCATTGGCCTACCTACCTCTGCACCCGGCCACCCCTGTGCCGCTGGGATTGAACTAACTGTACTTACCTGACCTTGGGGGACTCCTGAGTCTATACTCAGAACCTTAACTTCACCAACCAAGTACTCACCTGGAAACCGGTAATTCTCTTACCTGCCATTGGATAACATTGACCCATTTTGACTCGAAAATGTTCTAAGTGTGAAGTTTTGAAAACTGAAAATATTCCTATGAAATCAGCCAAAGTCCGAATTCCGAAGAACTCACCTGTGATCAGGAGAGAAGCCAGTACTGTACCTTTCAGCCCAGTACTGAACCGCAAAAGTAATCCCTAGCGGGTTCACTAGTAATCTGTATTTTCTCCATAGGAACCAATTGGCTGCTTTTCTATGAAATTTCTTCTGTCTACTTTTGAAAACTGCAAATATTCTTTAATAATCATACGAAATACTGAAACGCAATTACCTACCTGTTTTGAGTTAAGCTCCCAGCACTGGCCCTAGGAGACCAGTGCTGGGTTACAAAAATAACACGATCGTACTTTACCTGCAACCTGAATTACCTCCCATTGAATAACATTGTCAGATTTACATTGAAAAATTTAAGTCTGAACTTTTAAAACAGCTTTATATTCATGAAAATTCACTACAGTAACTAAGACGTTTTTGCTAATCTGGTTTCAGCTTAGACCCCAGGACTGAATCCAAGATCTAGTCCTGGAACTACCAAAGTAATCCATAAAGTATTCAACTGTACTCATATGTAGAAAACCCATTGAGCTTAATGATAAAGTGTGTTTTAAGATTGTGTTGCTTGCTACAAATACTGTAATCATTGTGTGCACGAACTTTGTTGCTCCTTTGCAAAGTATTTACATGAGAGTACTCATAACCAGAAAAGTATATTTTTATAACTGTTGGTTCTAAAAATAAAACAACTATATTTGTGGATATAAAAACAATTGGCCTGGACTTCAGTCCTTGAGTGTGTGAAACCTTTTGCTGACTGAGTGTGTACAACAAATGCTTTACACTGTCCTCTGGTACTGCCTTACTGCTCGACCAAGCTACCACTATGGAGAGTAAGGTCAGTTCTGACTTTAAACCTCTGTTATACCTCTGGGGTTGGTGGACTATATACACACTGTACTTCATTCTAGTCCAGTATATATAGAGCCACTTTCTCACAATGTTGCATAGGTGTGGGGATATCTCACTCAGGGTCTGTGCTTTCCCCATCTGAATGTCCTTAATTTCCACACCTATCTCTTCCTAATTTATATCAGTCAACCTTCATGTCCTGTCTCACCTCCACGGTTAGCTCCTGTACATCCATTTCCCCCAGGAATTCTTTAATATCTGCAAGGGACTGTTTGATACGTGAGCTAAATAGGAACCTGGAGTAGCAAGCAAATGCTTCATCAATCTCCCCATTACCTCTAACAGCCTCAACCTACTTGGTCCGCAGCTCAAGCACCCAACTTATTTCTCTGCTGTTCAGCCACACCAGTATAAGTCCTGGGCGGTGACCTACGCTGAGTTTTCTGCACTCCGTGCTCTTCACATTCAGAGGGTGTCAGTAGGGACTGGTGTGGAGGGGAGACGGATGGGGAAGCCTGTCTCCGTAAATGTCTGTATGTGAAGGATACTGTATGTGTACAAGGAGGCACAGAAGACAGAGGGGAAGGCAGTTAAAGTGGGGGCGACAGACAGTCAACACGGCAAAGTTCAGGGGATGGCATCAGGCAGGGAGGAGGCAGAAGGGGGAAAAGACAACAATAGGTCACAGGTAGAGGGGGCAAAAGAGAGTCACGAAATTAAGCTGCGGAAGCTACCATACATGGGTGTGAAGAACCCACTGGGGGCACACCTCATGCTGACCACATAAAAAAAATATGGAAGGGAGAGTATGTAGATGCTGAATTGAGGTCAAAAGAGGGATCGAAAGAGGAGGAGTTTAAGTTGCCTAAGAGGTCTTGGGTGCCCATAACAATAGAAAACTGGACAGCTGCTTCCATGATACATGCAAGCGTTTACTGCGAAAAGAGAGGTGCTTGTCCTTGTTTAAATACACGGACGTGACTAGGAGGACACAGGTGACTTACGGGGATATGTGTGGTTACACTATGATGAAGAGTTTAGAGACAGGCTTGCATGGGAGAATACATATGGTCCAAGAACAGTGTTGTAATTTCTGGGTATCGAATTACGCTCACTGGCTATGGAGGCACGCTTACCGACAGATAAAAAGCTGAATCTGCAAATGTTGATAGATGACATGTTAGCCAGACAGAACATGATGGTTAGGGAGGTGCAAGTGCTGTGAGGGCATCTGAATTTTGCATGCCGGGTTGTCAGGTTGGGAAGAACAATTTGTAGGCAACTGAACTGGTAATTCGTGGGGCTTCTGCTGGCGCACATATACATGTGCTTGTCTGCAGGTACGAAAAAAGACTTACGTGTGGCACAGGTTTTTGGAAGAATTCAATGGCATCCTCATGACTGCACCTAAGGAATGAGAATGAGATGTCCAAATATATTCAGATACAGCACGTGCTAATGGATTTGGTCTGTACTGGCAAGGCAGGGGGTACGCCGAGGAGTGGCCAAGACATTGGAAGAATTGGGGCAGGAGCATTGCCTTTTTAGAGTTCTTTCCTCTAGTGGTAGCGGTCACAGTGTTGGGCACAGAGTCTAGCACACAAGAGGGTCATTTTCAAGGTGGACAACATGGCTGTTGTACATGTATTCAGTAAGCAGTCTGCCAGGGACAAACACATGCTTAAGTTGCTGAAAGTCTTCTTCCTTAGTTGTCTGAAGCATGATATTCTGTTTCAAGCCAGACATGTGCCAGGGTGGACAATGACTTTGCAGACACTTTGTCTCGTTCGCAGTGAGAGAGGTTCCTTGGGCTGGCAATGGAGGCAGACATGTGCAAGCCACCGATGCCTGCGGGGATGTGGTCCATAGGAGACAAAGGATGCTGCAATTGGTGGTAGAATCTTTGGCTGATTCCACTAGTAGTGCATATAGTCAAGATTGGCAGGAGTTTTAGAGGGATGTGTCCAGAAGAGGGTGGAAGCATGGGCAATGGAGGAAGCTGTTGTTCAGTTTATTTTGTCTTTGAATGACAGTGGTCTGTCTAAGGTCATCATTGCAAGCAAGTTGGCAGGGATTGCATTTATGGGCAAGCTGTGGTGTGGTTATTCTCCTTCTGTGGAAGAGTAGGGCAGACGTATTCTGGAGGGCTGGGCCAGAGAGATGAGGCCCGGGCCCAGGGTTAGAAGGCAAGTGTAAGGAGATCCTTTGACTAGGCTCTTAAGGGTTATACCAAGGACCTTTAAGAATACTGAAGAAACGTTGTGTTTTCCACATTAATGTCATTGATGAACTTTGGAGTATTCAGAGTGTAAGAGTTATCGAGGAGGAAAGGAGTGGCAGGGCTAGATTGGAAGGAGGTAGGAGTAGGGGCGGGAGCTAGGGACAGTAATGATCATGCTCAAACCCTTTAAGACAGGCCAAAGGGGAGGAGGAAAAGTGGTAGGAATAGGGGTCAGTACTGATCCATTTCTATGCCCAGTACGTTAGGGGTGGGCATTGAAGGGTCTGACTGCCGGAGGTCTGGGGATGTTTTTCGCAGGGCGCCTGGGAAGGTGGTAACTGCTGTGCAGCTATTGTGGGTGATGCCACGATTTTTGCTACAGCTGAGGAAGGCCCCAGGAGAGTTTGGCACTCACTTCTTCAGGATCGAGGGAGCCACTGATGTAGTGAGGCAGGGTTTGCAACAGGGACAGAATCATACATTTGGTGTGCTAGACTTCTCATTGCTTTCAGAGATATGTCAAGTTGGGGGAGCCTGGAGATTGCAACATGTAGTTTTCTATGTATTCAAGCATGTGTCTTTTCAGGTGCAGTGGCCGGGCTGAAGTCTGCTGCGATGTCCTTTTGGATAGTCAGTTATTTCTTTGTAAAATGGGCAGAACAGCATAAACTGCAGAAGAGGAAAGGTTTGAACCTTGGGTTGGACTCTTCATTGTTTATTATATTTTGGCACGGAAAAGGTGGTATGAGATGGCACAAACTCCTGCATTGCTTAAATAATTTAAAACAACAACACATTTGACAGGATGTTTTAATTGTACACCTAGGTGAGAATGATATGGTGGTATGTAAAGGATTAGCTTTACTGAAGCAGATAAAAAGGGACTTGTTGGAGATCAGACAGCAATGGTAGAAATGCTTCTTCATTTGGACGGAATGTATCCCTAGAAGACAATGAAGAGGGGCTGAGAGACCCACTGCTATTGATAAAACAAAGATGAAGATCAATAGGGACATGACATTATTTTGAGAGATGAAGGTTTCGGTAGACTAGAGCATCCTGATTTGAAGTATGCAGCGGTACGTTTTTTCCGGGGGGATGAAGTACACTTGTCTCGCTTCGGGATGGAGCTATACCTGATTTAGATAAGAGGTTTTAGGCAAGGATTTAGACATATGAAGGTATCCTAAATCTTCCTAGATGGAGGGGTCAGAAAAGCCATAGAGAGGGAAGGACTTTTCTGAGTGGCGTCGGGTAGCTAGTTTTTACATGTTTACAGTCTATGTTTATGGTTGTGAATGAGTTACTCCAGGAGCAGGCAATAAGGTTGAGATAGAAGATACTTAGTTAAGTAGATGTTTAGAGAAGTAGAGAAGAGGTTACAGGGTTAAAGTTCAACAGTTAATGACCGAGTAGGGTTTTTTAATTAGTTGCAAAGAAAGGATAAGGGTGGGAAACCTTAGGGGTGGAGGAGGAGGCTATGTAGGTGAATCAATGTATGGTGAGGTTTAGTTTTTTGAGACGCACCCGTCTTCAATAAAGCACCCTTTTTCACACATGGAGTGTGATGATGGTCTGTGCTGCAACCTTTTGCCCAAAACAAAGGTGGAACATCTTTTGGAAATTGATTTGACAACAACGTTTTCAATTCTAAATTGGAATAAAATCTGAAACAAAATAAGGAAGTTTTCTAGGGCAGTTAATAACACTCAAACCTTATTTTTTATTTATAATCGGCTATTGTTCACTACTGCAACATTACACAAAATAGATTGTACCACGCCAGGGAAGAGGTGTGGCGCAGCGACCAGGGCAACTGACTCTGGAACCGGGGTCTCACTGCTCGAACCCCGGCACTGGTGGCAGATCAGCCCAGCTCCATGTGACTCAGGGCAATAGCTTACTTAATCTTCCTGACCACCCCCCAGCACCTTCACACCCTCAGGTAATTGTTTGTGCTTTACAAATACTGGACATTTACATGTATGTGCTGGTCCTGTCCCTGCAGAGTTTGGCAACAGATAAACACTATTTCTTCTCCACATGTTTCATTCACTTGCATTAATCTGTTTCTGGGAAGTGTTTCTGGGGATTGGTCATCTCAATCCAAGGATTTTAGGATAATATATTTACTTCTTGCAGTTGCTTTTCAGCAGATTACAAAATCTTGGAAGTATGCTTCTTAGGTATCTTTTCAAGCATGGTGGTATGGAATTTGTTACAATCAAAGACTTGACAGAGCATATGGTCATCCAGTTATGCTTGCTAATAAAAGGGATTGCTTATGGTTACCTAAAGCAAACTTTTAAAATGATTCTGCTGGTAAAGCATATGCGCAAAAATTATCGAATTGAAGAAGTGCCTAAACCGCTTTGAATTGTTCTATATTACTATTACTGAGTCTAATTGTTTGTGCCTTTAATCCTTTATAGATTTTTCTGGTATTGTTATATAGTTGTTTTTTTCACGATAGTGTATGATTAATGCTTAATGCTATCTCTCTTGCTGTCTTTATTTTCCCCTGCTTATTCCTTCTTCTGTGCCTTACTTTCTCCAATTTAAACATTGGGTATTTATGGTTATAGGCAAAAATGAATATCTTTTGTATCTTTTCCAATGTTTTTGCATATTCTCTTCAATAAACTTTACTTTCAAACGTTTAGATGGGAGGGGCTGAATACAGGGATGAATGATAGAAACTGTATCCATTTTATCCACAATGGTTTTTTCACATAAATGTGACATAATTAAATCAAATTAATGAACACACTTTAATACCTCGTAAATAAATGCGTTTAACTGTAATTTTAAATCATCTTTTGTGTAGTGGATCCAACATAAAACATTCATATTCATTCTTCTTTATTACAGAAAAATATAATTTTTTTTTAATGCTTCCACACAGGCAAGAAGTCAAGTTTAAGGGGAGGGGTAGGAGGCACAAGAGCAGAGTTAGGCTCATGCAGAGGAGTGAGGAGATATGCATGGAGTCTAGAGTAGCAATGTGTAGGCTGAGGGAAACAAAGGAGAAATGAGGGGTAAAAGTAATGGCAAACAGTTCAAAGGAGAGGCGAAGATGAAGAGGATGAAAGGAGGTGCATGGAAACGGAAGGTACTTGGTGTAGTGTCGCGGGCAGTTGGGGTGTACCACTGCCGCACACGCCCCCTCCCACTGTTACTAATTGTTATACCCCTGGAGCGTAAAGAGGCGTTGGTTTGTTCCAACCGTGTACGTGCGTACGCAGGTTATGCAATAAAAAGCCCGGGCCTCCGGGCGTGGTCAGGTTAGTTTGCCGCCACCAACCACACCACATGTGTCCTGTATCTTGTCTATCTAGGCCCGAAACTAGGACACTACACTGGCGACGAGGTGGTCCACGATCCACCACTCCATGTTCCCTGCTGCACCACGACACCGCGTCCTGTTCGCGGCGCTCTGCCCGGCGATCCTGAGCGCCGACAGCCTGCTGTGGCCTGTTTCGCACCGCTCCCTGGTGCCCCGTGACGTCCACAGCCTGCCTCCTGCCTCCCTGTCGACGACATCCCGGCCCTCATGGCCACCGTGCCACACCTTGAGCCGTTTGTGGTCTCAGGCCCCCCCCCCCTCGCAGGCCACCCGTTGGAAAAAATGGGTAGAGCGGCTAGAGAACTACTTCATTGCAGCTTGATGCCCTTTGGGGCTTAGTCTGCGCGATATAAATTTTCCTTCATTTCAGCTGACATTGCGGTGGGACGACGCCGCGCCATGCTGTTGCATCTGGGAGGTGAGGCCATCCACGACATCTCCAAAGATATCACGGAAGGCGACCCGCCACACACCTACGCCACCCTCCTCGACGCCATCACCAGGTACTTTGAGCCGTTTGCCAGTGCAGACTATGAACGCTTCCTGCTGCGCCAAGCGCGCCAACTCCCGGAGGAGTCCGTCGATGTTTTCTACGCTCGGCTCAAGAAATTAGCCCGCACATGCACCCTCCCCGATGCGGAGGATGAAATTTGCGCCCAATTCATACAGGAGTGCGCCTCGCTTAAGCTACGAGAGAGAGTTCTCGAAACAGACACCATGCCCATGCGCGACATCCTGGCCCTGGGGCGGTCCAAAGAACTTTCGAAGGCCCGTGCCGCCCATATGGAGCCGAAATCACCAGTCACGGTTAAGACAGAGCCCGTGTGTGCCATCAAGTCTCACCCAATGGACAACAGGGCGAGGACACCCAGGAAAGGGCACCCGAAACAAGGAAAATCCACCCAAGACCAGTCCTGCATCTGGTGCGGAGGCCCCACCCCCCACAAGGGTGCCTGCCCGGCGCAAGGCAAAATCTGCAGCGCGTGTGGAAAAGCAAATCATTTTGCAAGCGTCTGTTTAACGTCCCAAAGGAAAAAGCAGAGTGGCCCACCCAGGAGAGTGCGGCAGGTGGCGCCGCAGCAGGACACTTCGACCAGCAGCGACATGGACGACGACGGAGATGGCGCAGCGTCCGTCCACGTGGTGCGCATGCTCAACACCCTGGCAGCAGCGTCTTCGACCGAACCAATGTGCTCCATCCAAGTGCATGGCCAGGCGATCTAAGCCCTCATCGACACAGGTGCCACGATAAACCTCATTGCCACCAGCGTGTACCAAAGCCTCGAAGACGCCCCGCACTCCACCCCACCAGAGTGCAAGGGTTTGCCTATGGAACCCGGCGCCCACTGTGCCTGTGCGGAGTGTTTCGGACCACCGTGTCCCACGACTCGACCCTTCTACAAACGAAGATCTATGTGTCCCAAGAGGGGTCAGGATTCCTTCTTGGCTGCAGGACCGCGCGGGAGCTGGGACTCATACACTTTGCCCTAACTGTGCAAGCCCA
The DNA here is from genome assembly GCF_964263255.1 of Lissotriton vulgaris. Taxonomy (NCBI): domain Eukaryota; kingdom Metazoa; phylum Chordata; class Amphibia; order Caudata; family Salamandridae; genus Lissotriton; species Lissotriton vulgaris. The sequence continues at coordinate 1,295,188,651 of NC_141695.1, read as the reverse complement.
AGGACTAGACCATCTAGTTGCAGAACATTCCTCGCTGTTCGAAGGCATCGGGTGCCTACGTGGACCCCCTGTCCGACTTCACATCGACCGGTCGGTCGCCCCAGTAGCCCTCCGGCACAGGCGGATCGGTTTCCACCTCCGGCCCAAGGTCGAGGCTGAATTAAAAATGCTGGAACAAGCAGGCATCATCGAACGGGTCACAGGACCCACACCGTGGGTATCACCCATAGTTGTGGCCAAAAAGCCGAAGCAACCCGACGCAGTGAGAATATGCGTAGATATGCGCATCCCCAACCTAGCCATCAAAAGGGAGCGCCACCTCACACCGACCATTGATGACCTCATCGGGGAGCTCGCAGGGTCCAAGGGGTTCTCCAAAATGGACCTGCGGTCGGGATACCATCAGATCCCTCTCCACCCAGACTCGCGCGCAATCACAACCTTCTCCACCCATGCGGGTCTGTGGAGATATACCAGGTTAAACTTCGGCATCTCAAGTGCGGCAGAAGTTTTTCAAAATATCGTACACAACGTCCTCCAAGGCCTTGACGGCGTGCTCAACGTGAGTGACGATATCCTAGTACACGCCCCAACCCTGGAAGAGCACATCAGACGGGTCCAAGCAGTGTTCAGCCGGCTACAAGAGAAAGGACTAACACTCCACAAAGACAAGTGCGAATTCCTGCGCAGAGACATCAGTTTTTTTGGATACAAATTCTCCGACCAAGGAGTAGGCCCGACCCTGAGAAAGTCAAAGACATACACAATGCTCCGGCCCCCACATCGGTAACAGCCGTCCTAGGCATGGTGACGTACTGCGGGCGCTTCATCAAAGACCTGTCAGATCTCACAGGGCCCCTCCGCGACCTCACCAAGTCAAATGCCACCTGGAAGTGGGGCCCGGAGTAGCAAGAGTCGTTCATCAACACCAAAGCAGCCCTGTCAGCGGACACGACGCTAGCCTATTTCAATCCAAAACACGAGTCCCAACTGATAGTGGATGCCAGCCCCACTGGCCTTGGAGCGGTCCTGTCGCAGCGTCAGTCATGCGGGGAGTGGGCCCCAGTAGCATACGCCAGCCGCACGCTGACACCCACCGAACAGCACTACTCACAAATTGAACGAGAGGCTATCGCTATTTTATGGGGGTGCCGCCACTTCCATATCTACCTCTATGGACATCCTTTCTCCGTGATCACCGATCACAAGCCCCTGGTACCTCTTTTCCAAGGATCGTCCACCACCAAGAATCGAAAAATGGGTACTTCAGTTGCAGGAGTTCCAGTTCACAGTGGAGTACCGGCCGGGCACCCGAAACCCAGCGGACTATCTTTCGAGACACGCCCGTCCGGTCACAGACGCAGAAGCGGCAGAAGCTGCAGCCACGGAAGAGTACGTCCGGCTCATTGTCGAGCGGTCGAAACCACGTCCAATGTCCCTGGAGGAGGTAGCGAGGGCCACCAAAGACTACGACTGCCTCCAGATCGCAATCCATGCCCTGAAGTCCGGCGACTGGAAGGCTCTGCAAAGCCCGGCGTCCTTCTGCACTCAAGCCGCCCAAGCAGTCCTTAAGGCCCTATACCAAGTCAAGGACAAACTATCAGTGTCTACCGAAGGGTGTCTCCTGAGAGGCCCACGCCTCGTGTTGCCCAGCAGCCTCACCCAGCAAGCCGCCCTGTTGGCACATGGGTCACACCAGGGGTTTGTCAAGTCAAAAAGCAGACTCCGAAGCAAGTTGTGGTTCCCCGGACTCGACAGGGCCGTCGAGGAAGTCGTCCACAGCTGTCCAGTATGCCTGGCGACCAGCCTACCAAACCCTCCGGCACCGGTAATCACCGAAGAGGGACCAACCTCCCCGTGGGCCCGAGTAAGCGCAGACTTCGGTAGCCTCCCGGGAGGCAAGTACATGCTTGTCGTGGTGGAGGACTTCTCCCGCTACCCCGAAGTGGAAATTGTAACATCGACAGCAGCAGCGGAGGTGATCCCGAAGTTCGAAAAGATCATCGCCACCCATGGGATCATGAAAGAAGTCCGCACAGACAATGGACCCCCTTCAATGGCAGCGAGTTCACAGAATACCTGCAGAGCCACAGCGTCAAACACAAACGGATAACACCAAGGTGGCCGCAGGCGAACGGGGAAGTCGAAAGGTTAATGAGAAATTTAAACAAAGTCATCCAAATTGCAGTCGCCGACTGTCACTGCCTAGAACTAGCGATCTACCAGTTTCTCCGGGAATATCGCCAGACCCCACACTGCACCACCGGAGTCGCCCCAAACCGCCTATCCTTTAACCGGGCCATCGTGGACACCATCCTGCACCATCCCAGGTGGGAGACGGCCCCAAATCCCAGCAACCGGTCCATGGAACAACGCTCCAAAAACAACCAAGAAGCATCCCGGAGGCGAAGGGCTGCAAACAGCCCCATTCAAGTGGGTGACGCAGTTTTGGTGAAAGACCGCCATCCCGGCGGGAAATTCCGCCTGCCGTTCGAACTAGACCCCTGGAGGGTCACCGAAGTGCAAGGAACAATGGTCACAGCCGTCAGGAACGGAGAAGTAGTCACAAGAAATGTTTCATTTTTCAAACAAGTACGTGAAAGAGGAGAAGACCTGGAACCGGACGACTGGCACATAAACCGCCCGGAACCAGAGGCTGGACACCAGAGCCCACCGCACAGGCCAGCGGAACCCCCCGAGACAAGCACCCCAGCACGACGGTCCGAAGACACCACCCCGAGCAAAGGAGAGCCGGCTGGACTAGCAGAAAACCCCGGCAGGTCTGGCACCAGTAGAGCGGAAGAACCTTCCCAAGCCACAGCCGAAGGCCACAGCCAATCGAAGTACAGTCTACGTCCCTGCCCCAAACCCTCCCAGAGGTACCGAGACTTTGTGGCCCAGTGCTGGCGTTGAACTGACCCAGGCGATGGACCCCGCCGAGACCGAAGTAAGACTGTTAAATTTTACCTTTGATATTTTGGGTTTGTCAAAGTGATTTCAGAGACTGCACCCTAGACTGCCTAGCAACTTTGGTGAACTTTACAGCTGGTGTGAACAGTCGCTCCACCATTCAGAGACATGTGTGTATTTTGCTTCTGCCATTTTGTTTCATCCCTAGGTAAAGGAGGAATGTAGTGTCGCGGGCAGTTGGGGTGTACCACTGCCGCACACGCCCCCTCCCACTGTTACTAATTGTTATACCCCTGGAGCGTAAAGGGGCGTTGGTTTGTTCCAACCGTGTACGTGCGTATGCAGGTTATGCAATAAAAAGCCCGGGGCTCCGGGCGTGGTCAGGTTAGTTTGCCGCCACCAACCACACCACATGTGTCCTGTGTCTTGTCTATCTAGGCCCGAAACTAGGACACTACACTAATTGAAGACTAAAGTTCTTCTACAGCAAGCTTATCCCCCACGTACTAATAATCAGCATGATTATCAGCAACCTCAACAATATTCGAGGAACTCGCAAAGAAACGAGTCCTCTCAACAACGTTTACCGTATGGACCCAATCAGTGTGCGTATTGTAAAGTAGAGGGTCATTTCAAGAGTAGTTGTCCGGCTTTGGTACAGCGTACGAATGGTGCTTCTGGTGCAAGAGGTCGAGGTGTTCAACAAGCTCCTAGAGGTAGGGGACGTGGAAATTTCCCCCAGAACGCTCGTTCCTTCCCGCCTCAGAATTCGATGAATAGTTTCGACCAGCAGAACAACGCGTTTGCTAAGACGGCACAGTACTATGCTGATGACTACTATGCAGAAGATGAGAATATGGAAGGTAATGATTGCTAGGACAGCCATGGACAAAGAGAGGGAGTTGTTTCAGTTACAGTAGATCAGAGTGGACCTTATGTTGAGGTGATTACATCAGGTGTGAAAGAGCCTTTTCTGTTGGATACTGGTGCTACAAAGAGTTCTATTATGCACTCAAAACTCCCTGGTGCACCTTTGTCTGGCGAAATGAACGTTTCAGTAGGTTTCTCTGGCGCCCCGGTTAGGAATCCGATTTCTAGTCCTATGTCCCTTTCTGTTGGACCTTGTGAATTCGAAGCACCCCTTATTCTTACAACAGGTTGTGGTGAAAACTTGTTGGGATTGGATCTGTTGAAAAGATTATATGCGACTTTGTACTGTTCTCCTTCGGGAGTACAACTTACACTGGGTAAGAAAGTGGTTTCTCCGATGTATTTGTCGAAGGATAAACTTCCGACAGAATTGGCTTCTCTTCCGGATATTCTTTGGGCTACTGGTCCTAATGATGCGGGTCTCTTGGAAATAGCGCCATATGTTGTAACATTGAAAGCCAATGTTAAAATGCCACGTATTCCCCAATACAAGATCTCTAGTGAAGGTGAAAAGGGGTTGTTAGCGATCATTTATGATCTGATTGAAAAAGATGTAATTGAAGAGACAAGAGGCAACATTTGTAATAGTCCTGTTCTGCCTGTTTTGAAGCGTACTGACCCTTCTCAACCACCTGTTTACAGGTTTGTGATTGATCTTAGGGAGGTCAATAAAATAGTTGTGCCACAGTTTCCAGTTGTCCCTGATATCACTGCACTATTGACTACGATTCCAGCTTCCGCAACTTGGTTCTCGGTGATTGACTTGAAGAATGCTTTCTTCAGTATCCCGATTCAACATTACACAAAATAGATTGTACCACGTCAGGGAAGAGGTAAGGCGCAGCGACCAGGGCAACTGACTCTGGAACCGGGGTCTCACTGTTCGAACCCCGGCACTGGTGGCAGATCAGCCCAGCTCCATGTGACTCAGGGCAATAGCTTACTTAATCTTCCTGACCACCCCCAGCACCTTCACACCCTCAGGTAATTGTTTGTGCTTTACAAATACGGGACATTTACATGTATGTGCTGGTCCTGTCCCTGCAGAGTTTGGTAACAGATACACACTATTTCTTCTCCACATGTTTCATTCACTTGCATTAATCTGTTTCTGGGAAGTGTTTCTGGGGATTGGTCATCTCAATCCAAGGATTTTAGGATAATATATTTACTTCTTGCAGTTGCTTTTAAGCAGATTACAAAATCTTGGAAGGATGCTTCTAAGGTATCTTTTCAAGCATGGTGGTATGGAATTTTTTACAATCTTGACAGAGCATATGGTCATCCAGTTATGCTTGCTAATAAAAGGGATTGCTTATGGTTACCTAAAACAAACTTTTAAAATGATTCTGCTGGTAAAGCATATGCGCAAAAATTCTCGAATTGAAGAAGTGCCTAAACCGCTTTGAATTGTTCTGTATTACTATTACTGAGTCTAATTGTTTGTGCCTTTAATCCTTTATAGATTTTTCTGGTATTGTTATATAGTTGTTTTTTTCACGATAGTGTATGATTAATGCTTAATGCTATCTCTCTTGCTGTCTTTATTTTCCCCTGCTTATTCCTTCTTCTGTGCCTTACTTTCTCCAATTTAAACATTGGTTATTTATGGTTATAGGCAAAAATGAATATCTTTTGTATCTTTTCCAATGTTTTTGCATATTCTCTTCAATAAACTTTACTTTCAAACGTTTAGATGGGAGGGGCTGAATACAGGGATGAATGATAGAAACTGTATCCATTTTATCCACAATGGTTTTTTTCATATAAATGTGACATCATTAAATCAAATTAATGAACACACTTTAATACCTCGTAAATAAATTCGTTTAACTGTAATTTTAAATCATCTTTTGTGTAGTGGATCCAACATAAAACATTCATATTCATTCTTCTTTATTACAGAAAAATATATATTTTTTTTAATGCTTCCACACAGGCAAGAAGTCAAGTTTAAGGGGAGGGGTAGGAGGCACAAGAGCAGAGTTAGGCTCATGCAGAGGAGTGAGGAGATATGCATGGACTCTAGAGTAGCAACGTGTAGGCTGAGGGAAACAAAGGAGAAATGAAGGATAAAAGTAATGGCAAACAGTTCAAAGGAGAGGCGAAGATGAAGAGGATGAAAGGAGGTGCATGGAAACGGAAGGTACTTGGGAGCGAACTCGAATTAGGCTGTCCCGCTCCAGTCAAGCATTCTGTGTGAAATGGGATGGGCTTATGCGCTGCGCCTGGTTCATTACTCCCTCTCCGCCCCTCGCTCGTTGTTGCCAAGCTGTCATGCTGGCATGTTGCCTCAGCCTGAATGAACGAACTCGTTTAACTCAGACGTCTGAAAACTAAAGCGCATTAAGGCGCCTTAGGTTTGGAGGGTGGGGGTGGTCGTCGTCCTTCACTGGCTGACACCAGGCACCCCCCAGTCACTGCCTCCACCAGTCAACCCCCCCCCCCCCCCCCGACCCTTACCCGACTGTTGATGCTAAAACGCTGTTGTGAAATATCTGTTGTTCGCTAGGATGTGTCTGAGAGTGTCGCCCCCGCCCCCGAGTCCTCCCCAGTCCGCCTCTTCGTCCTGCATTGGCCTCTGGCCTGCTCTTGACCCTCGCCGAAGGGAGGGTTCCGTGGCATCCCCAGGGGTGGTGGAATTTGCGCCACACTCAGCGACTTTCAGTAGAGAAACCCCCGGTGCCTGCTCTCCCCCTGTAGACGGAATCTGCGCAACAACCGCAAGCGGCCCTGAGGGAGCGGCAGCAGCAGGTGCGCCGAAGGAGGCTTCACCCTCAGACGATAGAGGTATGGTGGCAGTGCCAGGGGCGGGGTCTGAGGGGCGCATATAGAGTGCGCTGTGAGGGCTGATGATAGGCTGCAAACACGGAATTAACGACCTCTCTCCTCTGCTACTGTTTTCGTCAGGTGAGGACCTTTTGATAGGATGTGGCTACTAGGACGGCCGACTTAAAAAACTGGGGGACCAGGTTCGAGTCTGGTAAGAGGCTCAGGTTCCTGTGATACTGGGCAAATCACGTAATCGCCCCGTGCCTACCAACAATTGAACGTATTCTTGTGTAACGCAAATGGTGCTCATGTAAAGCGCTCCAATACCTTTGGGTCGAGTTCCCGCTATATAAATCTGCAACAAAAAAAGCCCCCCCCCCCCCCTCTCTGACGATGGTCTAGCCTTCCTGTGGGCACCTAGAATAGAACTAGCCTATAGGCAGGGTCACTTGAGTGATGTGGCAGGAGAGTGCAAACTTTGCGCAGGGTTGACTAAATTATGGGGCAAGGCTAGGCAAATTGTGCGGTAATATCACATTTTGTCACACTATTACATTTTTTGTCATTTTTACACATTAACGCAGTTGGGCAAATGTTTCACCTCGTTGTTAAGTTGCAAAGTTGCAAAGGGCCTGTCATGGTGCAGCAACACATGTTGCCACGTTTTAATTTTAGTAACTTTTTGATTCGGTTAATCTAGAAACTTTTTTTTAAAAATCTAAAGAATATGCAGCAAACGATGGCTTAGGTGGCAAATCTATAATTATGAGGAAAATAAACCCGCGGAAATTCACATAATTGCAGGGGGGCTTTAATCAGGGCCGCCTTGCAGCAACAGAAAGGCTGGTTTGATAGGTCAGTTGTTGGGTTATTTTCTGACTGTTTGTGAGCTTGTTTTATGGTTTAGTGTGTCGATTTTTGCTGGTGATTTAACTGATAGTGCCATAAACATTGCCTGCACAAAGCATAGAACGCATACTTTGCAAAGCACCTATACAGCCTGTCTTTACAGGATCAAAGCTGCCCGGTTTGTAACTGTTAGCTACTTTTTTAGGTCGAGCCTGTGATGACTGCGCATGTGCAGTTTCACTGGCGAGATTTAATGATTATGGGGAGCTTTCACTAACGGGCTTTAACACCTTGGCTGCTAAGGGGTTTTCCCGCTGGGTGCTGCAGTACCAGATTTTCCATTGTTCATGACAAGGTCGACTCGTCATAAGCACAGGGCAGGTAAAACCCATGACGAGTTGACCTTGTCATTAGCAGGGAAGTGGTTAAGCCCCGTCCCTCCTTCCCATTGGTGGGCGTCACCGTTTATGCTATGCCATTGGGAAAGAGCTTGTGGTGACGTACACTTTTCTCTTTTTCTGCCGTCCCTCTTGGACGGACTGCCCTGACTTCCTTCTGGTGTAAAAGCTTTGTTATCTTTATAGGGTCAAATAGATGGCCTCATAAAGATAATAAACCTTTTACGCCAGAAGGACAGCAGGTCGAGGCCGGCCAAGTGGGACGGCAGAAAAAGACAAAAGTCAACGTCATGCCGAGCGCCCGTTTCTGGTCTCTTTAGCCGGCAAACAGGCCTCGCAAACATTAAAGGGTAAAAGGTGAACACCAACTGGTACATTCACGAAGACGCAAATAAAAGGTTTAAGGACATTTTGGTCTTGTTGAGACTGATACATGACAGAACTCATGACTGCAGGCGAGTACTTAGGGGCACCACCTGTTTCTAAAGTGCTTTGTATTACCCAAGAAAAAAATACCGTCCCTTACCATAAATACGTTTTGCACACACATGCGCACAACATGCCCAAGATCACAGGGCGTGCAAAGCGAAGCAGGGACATACAATCTGCCTTGTACATATTAAACACCCGATCCTTTCGCCGTCTTGTGATACGCTGTGGATGAGCCTTACCTTGCCACTGAGCCCCATGGGTTCCTCTTACTGGGGGATGGGGGAGAGAATACAAGCCCCCTGCACCGACTCTCAGCTCTGCGTTCCATCCTCCGGAGGGTCGGGGACCTCAGATGCCAGGGTCGGGAGCAGACCCTCAGGCTTTCTCGTGCTCTGAAGAACCCGCAAGTGTGGGGACCCGTCATTCCCCCGCAGGCGGCTCGCGGTCTTCGGCAGAGTCCTGGCCAGGGGGCCTTACTGCTGATATTTGCTCCCTCCACCTCACCTTCGGTCTCCCCACCAGGGCCCGCAGGTAGGCCACTATACTCTCCTTCCTCTGCCCCGCTCCATTATCTCCCCCACGGTCCCTAAAATGCACAAATGCAACTACAGATGTTCTGGGGGGGAAAGTTTAGCAAAAAATATAATTTACAAACACTATGTTCTCTAAAAAAAAAATTAACAACAAATTGTTGGCAGATATGCCCTCATAGATAGTGCTCAGAAGCCCCAGCATGAAGCGCTTCAGGAGGATTCAGGGCATGCGCTGCGGACTGTCTAGTGAGGAGTACGTGCCTGCCTGTTGCAGCGGATGAAGAGAGGGCGCTGCCCGGGTACCCGCCCCTAGGGTGCCCTGACTGGACTCCGGCATCATCCGTGGCTCGGAGCATCAGTGCAGCACCTCTCCTGGGCTGGGCGTCTGAGGAGGAGGGGGTGAGGGCGGGAGCTCCCTCCCCAGGTCCCGCTGCGCAGGAGGGACTGGGAGACGAGTCATACCAGGGCAGCCTGTCCTGGGGGAATAACCTGTGGTACTGGAAATTCTGGACTCGTGTCATAAACATCGTCGTATCATGACGATTTTGGTACTAACAGACCGGTAATGATTTGAATACTATGCATAAGCATTTTCGTCATGATCGAGTGACGAAATCACCCTGAAATCGAAGTTTTCGTCCTGAACCCTCGGGTTCCATTTTGTGAACGGCAGCCATTTTGTGATTGCCCTCACATAGCCAAATAACTAAGGCTAAATTCGATCTGAAGGACACGTACACCTTTGCTGACTCCTCTGTGACCTGGGCAATCTGACTCCACTGCCTGAAGCCAAACCTGTTCAGCCAGTTCCTTTTCCAGTGGCCGAATGAGATTAGCATCAAGGCACAACATGTCATAAACCGTTCATCGCACACAAACCATGCCTAATCTTACACACACCTGTCCCTGTTGCTTCTTTATGACCTGCTTTACGAGGAGGAGGTGCCCGTTTTTATTGGGGGTACGTCAAAATCTGATGAAAGTTCTGGGCCTTGCCGGGTAATTGATAATGGACTGGACAAACTGAAATGTGGGCTTGTCATCATGACTCTGCTTTTTATTTGTAGTGAAAATATGTGAATGGTCTACTGTAAAATAAGGAATGTTTGCCTGAAGCATATTATTTTGTATAAAAAGAGAAGGCTGGCTTTGTAAATTTGAGCAGTCTCCTGAGAACATACGTGCTGTTGTACTTCTAGGATACCTGTTACTGGTTGCAGCCAATAAATACGATCTTTGACTTCACCAAGAAGACTCTGTGTTTCTGTAGTCTGAAACAGGAAGGACTCGAAGTCTTTGGGTGTTCTCCCTGGCACCGCTGGGTTCTTAAAAACCCGGTATTTCAGTTGGCGCCCAACGTGAGGCGGTATCAGCGGTACCGGTCCAAGCCAGAGGTTCGTGAGGAGCTTCGTGTGAAAATTCTGGAGGAAGGCCAGCCACTTCATTGACCCCGGTATGTCGACGTGGTCCGAAAGTCTTTGCTGCGAGGTTCCCGCGTCCCGACGGCTACGAAGGACTGCTGCCCTGACTATCGCCCTGTTTTGGATCCTTGATGATTGGTAGAGTGAAACGATAGATGAGTCTTCTGGTGACGTCATCGATACCTCAGTTAAGTATAAGTGGAGCGTCTCCCAGTCCTTAGTTTGGTTCTTAGTTTGGTATCCCCATGGGATCTTTGATTTGGAACTTGCAAGTGCCAAAGCCGAAGGACTCGTGTATTCACGAGACTATCGTATTCGATAATCCTTTGAACTTTGAAGCTAGACTAGAGAGCGAAGATGCCTGGTCTTAGCAGACTTGGAAATTTGTTTTGTCTTGGTTGTAATAGGGATTCCCGGTTGGAGGACTCGTGTCCGGTTCCTCCGATTGGAACTCCGACCTATGAATTATATGTGAAACATGGCGTAGGCCCTATCACATATAACGAAGTATGGATCCAATACACCAGAAAGGATGGTGTTTTAAAATGGCCCCAATATGGCAGCAAAAGAACTTGAAAAAGATCCTTTAATGTCACACTTGTTGAGCTCGCCACCCCCTTATGCGCAGAGTGCCACAGCACCTCCACAACCTTTAGTTGTGCAACCTCCGATTATTGTGCCTCAGGTTCTTCCACAACGCCAGCTCCTTTTCAGTTGGCCTCTACTATTGTGGCGCAGCCCCCTCAAGGGCCGCCGACTTTGCTACCTGCTCCATCTATACTTCCTATGACTCTGCCTACTGCATCTGCTGCCTCTTCTGGTTCTCCTTCTGATACTGCCTCTGCGTCTGCCTCTGTTTTTCCTCCTGTTCTTTTGTCAACTCCTCCTTCTGTTCGACAGAGAATGACTGATACAGTTGTCAACCTTCTATCTCCTTTCTTTGGAGCAGCTAGAATGACCCCTGTTTCAACACACAAGCAGTTGCGTAGTCAATTGCCTGACTCTAGAGAGCGGGAAATATAGGATCATTTGGCACATAAATGGGTTACAGACCCGATAAGATACGAACTAGAATCTATTATGGATGTCTTCCATCAGTGGGAAGCATCGAAACAGAGATACGTTTTTGAGAAAATGTATGTTTTCCTTTGCGAGGAATTGGAGGAAAATAATTTGGAATCCAATATGTCTGAGTTGTATCGTGTACGGTTCGAGTTTGCAAAAGGCACAATTGTAGGTTCTGATGTTAAGAAAGCAGTTGCGACATTATTATCGTTTAGGAGCGATAGTATTTCCCAGTCGTTGCTTGAGTCCGATTTTTCCGTTAAGAAGAAAGCAAGACAATATCCCATGAGAGAGGTTCCCCCAGTTTGGAGGGAAGGGGACGCAAATGCTAATCCCGCCATTCCGCCACATTTTCAGCGTGTGTGGGTACATGTTCCATGGAAGCGAGCTGAAGTGGCTCTTAAACAGACATTGCCTGATCCCCGTAAAAATCCTGCAGGATATTACAAGGAATTATCACAGACTGCAGGCTCCTGCATCATGAATTTAGCCAATATAGACATGTTGTTTGGAAATGTTGTTCCACAGCCTTTATGGGGAAAGATTCGTCATGCGGACCAAGATCAAGAGTTAGGCGACACATGGGTTAATATTGCTGCTGCTGATGGCAGACAAGTAGGTGGTGCTAAGCCCGAGCCTTTAGTAGCAGACCTTCCTGGTAGGATTATTACATATATGAAGACTTTAATGCCCGAATTGCGTGTTAATTGGGACAAGTTGTCTGCGTGTAAACAGAAGAAAGATGAGACTGTGTCTGACTTTTTCACGCGGTTTGAAGAGACTTTCGTAGATCATAGTGGTCAGGATATGGCTACTGGGGGCTGCCAGAGATTGTTTGTTGACAAATTTGTACATAATTTGCTTCCTGAACTGTGTAATAAGTTAACGGATTCTGAGAGTGCTTGGGCTGTTTCCACGTCAGCACAGATTTTAGCTACGGCCCAGTACTATGAAAATAGGCGCAAAGATGAGTTAGAGAAAGCGAATAAAAAGACTAAGGAATTGAAGACTAAAGTTCTTCTACAGCAAGCTTATCCACCACGTACTAATAATCAGCATGATTATCAGCAACCTCAGCAATATTCGAGGAACTCGCAAAGAAACAAGTCTTCTCAACAACGTTTACCGTATGGACCCAATCAGTGTGCGTATTGTAAAGAAGAGGGTCATTTCAAGAGTAGTTGTCCGGTTTTGTTACAGCTTACGAATGGTGCTTCTGGTGCAAGAGGTCGAGGTGTTCAACAAGCTCCTAGAGGTAGGGGACGTGGAAATTTCCCCCAGAACGCTCGTTCCTTCCCGCCTCAGAATTCGATGAATAGTTTCGACCAGCAGAACAACGCGTTTGCTAAGACGGCACAGTACTATGCTGATGACTACTATGCAGAAGATGAGAATATGGAAGGTAATGATTGCTAGGACAGCCATGGACAAAGAGAGGGAGTTGTTTCAGTTACAGTAGATCAGAGTGGACCTTATGTTGAGGTGATTACATCAGGTGTGTCAGAGCCTTTTCTGTTGGATACTGGTGCTACAAAGAGTTCTATTATGCACTCAAAACTCCCTGGCGCACCTTTGTCTGGCGAAATGAACGTTTCAGTAGGTTTCTCTGGCGCCCCGGTTAGGAATCCGATTACTAGTCCTATGTCCCTTTCTGTTGGACCTTGTGAATTCGAAGCACCCCTTATTCTTACATCAGGTTGTGGTGAAAACTTGTTGGGATTGGATCTGTTGAAAAGATTATATGCGACTTTGTACTGTTCTCCTTCGGGAGTACAACTTACACTGGGTAAGAAAGTGGTTTCTCCGATGTATTTGTCGAAGGATAAACTTCCGACAGAATTGTCTTCTCTTCCGGATATTCTTTGGGCTACTGGTCCTAATGATGCGGGTCTCTTGGAAATAGCGCCATATGTTGTAACATTGAAAGCCAATGTTAAAATGCCACGTATTCCCCAATACAAGATCTCTAGTGAAGGTGAAAAGGTGTTGTTAGCGATCATTTATGATCTGATTGAAAAAGATGTAATTGAAGAGACAAGAGGCAACATTTGTAATAGTCCTGTTCTGCCTGTTTTGAAGCGTACTGACCCTTCTCAACCACCTGTTTACAGGTTTGTGATTGATCTTAGGAAGGTCAATAAAATAGTTGTGCCACAGTTTCCAGTTGTCCCTGATATCACTGCACTATTGACTAGGATTCCAGCTTCCGCAACTTGGTTCTCGGTGATTGACTTGAAGAATGCTTTCTTCAGTATCCCGATTGCCGAGGAGAGCAGGGATATTTTTGGCTTCAGTTTAGGAGGCCGAAGCTTCCGCTTCAAACGCGCTCCTCAAGGCTACTATGAAAGTCCATCAATATACAGTCTGGCTTTAAAAACACAGCTTGATACAATTGTTTTACCTGACGGCGCTACACTTGTTCAGTACGTCGACGATTTGCTAATCGCTGAAGATACTGAGGAAATTTGTAAAGAAGCCACATTGTCGTTGTTACCTCATTTGTGTGATCTGCATCACAAAGTCTCTCTTTCAAAATTGCAATATTGTCGACAAGAAGTGACCTACTTAGGTCACCTGTTATCGAAGGAGGGAAGGAAACTGACCCCAGAAAGAACTGACCCCAGAAAGAATTTAGGCAATTGCAAAATTGAGTGTGCCAAGGACACAGAGAGAAGTGCGTGCTTTCTTGGGCATTACATCATATTGCAGACAATGGACACCGAATTTTTCCTTATTGGCCAAATCTTTGGTAGCATTAACTTGTAAAGATACACCGAATCCCATCCCATGGTCTGAAGAGTGTCAGAAAAGTTTTTCCGAATTGCGTGATGCATTGTGTTCGGCTCCTGTGTTGGGTACCCCCGACTACAGTAAGCCCTTTACGTTGTATGTCCATGAGAAAGAAGGTTGTGCATTGTCAGTGTTGACACAGTCTTTTGGGGGCAAACAACGTCCATGCGCGTATTTTTCGTCGACTTTAGATCCGGTAGCTAAGGCGTTGCCGAGTTGCTTAAAGAGCCACTGCGGCAGCAGCTGTTTCTATTCGACAGTCTGCTGGGTTAGTGATGAATAACATGTTAATTGTGATGGTCCCGCATGCAGTGGACACTCTGTTAAACAGAACAAAGACACAGCACTTAACTAGTGCTCGATTGTCAGGTTATGAGCTGACACTGTTAGCGAGTCATGTGCACATAAAGAGGTGCAATACGTTGAATCCAGCCACGTTATTGCCGATTTCAGCAGAGACAGATCCAATCAAGTTGCTGCATTTTCATCCCAGACAACACTCCGACAGTATACCAGGCCATTTCCAAACTGCATAAGATCTCTGAATCCATTCACGTGGATGAAGGAGACAGGTCATTGATGGGGTGGTTCTGGGAACTGATATCTGCCTGGGGATGGAAGATTCTGATAGTCATTGGGATGATCTTAGCCATTCTTTTCCTGTTCTGTCTGTGTGTACAGTGTGCTCCTGCAATATGTGGCCTCTGTGTTACATCATGTGTAAGGAAACCTGTATCAAGAAACAAGCTAAGTAATAGGATGATGCTACCGCAACATCTCGATTACTTTATGAATATAGACCTGGACTCAGATTAACGTGAGTATAGGTTATTGCCAATGTAAGGGCAAAAGGAGGGTCTGTGGTACTGAAAATTCTGGACTTGTGTCATAAACATCGTCGTATCATGACGATTTTGGTACTAACAGACTGGCAATGATTTGAATACTATGCATAAGCATTTTCGTCATGATCGAGTGACGAAATCACCCTGAAATCAAAGTTTTCGTCCTGAACGCTCGGGCTCCATTTTGTGAACGGCAGCCATTTTGTGATTGCCCTCACATAGCCAAATAACTAAGGCTAAATTCGATCTGAAGGACACGTACACCTTTGCTGACTCCTCTGTGACCTGGGCAAGCTGACTCCACTGCCTGAAGCCAAACCTGTTCAGCCAGTTCCTTTCCCAGTGGCCGAATGAGATTAGCATCAAGGCACAACATGTCATAAACGTTCATCGCACACAAACCATGCCTAATCTTACACACACCTGTCCCTGTTTCTTCTTTATGACCTGCTTTACGAGGAGGAGGTGCCCGTTTTTATTGGGGGTACGTCAATATCTGATTAAAGTTCTGGGCCTTGCCGGGTAATTGATAATGGACTGGACAAACTGAAATGTGGGCTTGTCATCATGACTCTGCTTTTTCTTTGTAGTGAAAATATGTGAATGGTCTACTGTAAAATAAGGAATGTTTGCCTGAAGCATATTATTTTGTATAAAAAGAGAAGGCTGGCTTTGTAAATTTGTGCAGTCTCCTGAGAACATACATGCTGTTGTACTTCTAGGATACCTGTTACTGGTTGCAGCCAATAAATACGATCTTTGACTTCACCAAGAAGACTCTGTGTTTCTGTAGTCTGAAACAGGAAGGACTCGAAGTCTTTGGGTGTTCTCCCTGGCACCGCTGGGTTCTTAAGAACCCAGTACTTCAAACCCTACAACTCCACGATACCTCCCTGCCTCATCGCCATGTCCTGCCTCTCACACCAACCTGTCCCCTCTTTCTTTTGCCAGCCCCCACCTCTCATCAGCATGTACCCTCTGGTCTGCACAACCTTTCTCCCCTCACCTTCATACTTCTATTCCCACACCAGGAAGCCATCGGGGACATAACGTGGGCCCCTGCAGCTCAGGGGCCCCGGATGTGGTTTAATGGCTAGAACGGCCGAATTTGACACTGGAGAACCAGGGTCGAGTCTGGCAGGAGGCTCTAGCATCCTGTGATTCTGGGCAAATTACTTAATCGTTCCATGCATAAAAAAAAATTCAAAATGTCCATCTGTAATGCAACTAACTGGTGCTCATGTAAAGCGCTCTGATACCTTCGGGTCGAGTTCGCTCTATATAACACCTTCAGGAGGCCCCCATTCAACATCAAGGCCAATGAATAAACGAGAGATATTGGTGACTCAGGACCCATTCATTACACTCTGCATCATTTTGCTTCTTGCATTGTCTGCAAGTCAGTGGCGGACCTAAACAGGTGCAACTCAGAGGCCGGGAGGGCACAGCCAATGACCCGTAGGCATTCAAAGCCTTTCTTAAGAGGTTGATACCTGTGTGTGTGTGTGTGTGTATATGTCAAGGGCATGTTACTTAGGCTGTGGCTTAAAGGCTCTACCAAACAAGGACCGCCTGTGGAAAAGCCTTTTCTTGATACCTGGCAGGGCTTTAAGTGTGCCGGGTCTCACCGGTGCTGAGCACCAGCAGTTTTTTAAAGGGGTCCTCGAAACGGGTCCCTATTGGGCTCTGTTTTATGCCCTAGCACAGGCAGTCCGTTTTTCCATGGACTTCAGTAACAGCAGGCACATCGATGTTTGTGTGCTCACACAGCTCACTTCTCACTATTGGAGAAGATACAGCATGACGTCATGCCAGGGGAGCGTTGTAGAGGAAGGGAAATCCTTTAACCCCTTCACTGCGGCGGCTATTCCGCCGCAGTGCTAGGGGGTGAGGCGGCTGCGCGGCGGGCGCATGCTGGTGGCGGAACCGCTCCGTCACCAGCCGCGGTTGCGCTGTGCTCATGACGGAGCGGTTCCGTCACGGCCCCGCCCGCTCAATGGAACGCTCAGCGCAGGCGCGGAATCCGCGCCGCACAGGCGTGCTGAGCAGGCCGTGATGGAACCGCTCTGTCATCAGCACTGCGCGACCGCGGCTGATGACAGAGTGGTTCCGTCACCAGCAGGGGAGGGGTTAAAGAGAGTCATTTTCTCTCTGGATTTTCCATTCTCTTTTTGAAAGTCAGGAGCAGCAACATTTTCGTGGTCACCAGGGCTTTAAGTGGAAGCTTTTTCAAAATTAAATACAAGCCATAGTTGCTGCCTATTTATCTTATGCGACGAACAACCACTGACAAAGCCAATCATCATGACTTGTAGGTATAATGTTATTTGTTGTATCAAATATCTGAATGCAGTGACAGAAACAGCAAAATACGATTCGGGCGGCACACTTTGCTTAGCACAGATTTAAGCCTACCTGTTTTATGCCACGTCCTTAATTACATTGGCCACTCCCCTTTTGGAGGCCCCCAGTTTTTTTATTCCACTTAACACCTTAGATGCGGCGCAAATATCCCTCCCCAGTGCTGCGCTGTCCATTGGAACTAGTGCTGAATGGACGTCCAATGGTCGTGCGCAGCACTGGGGAGGTAGTGCTGCCGTCGGCCAACGCCCCGACGCAGCACTTAAGAGGTTAAAGCCCAGATATCTGGAAACTACAACATCAACACATACTCTATTAATTTGTAAGTTACCTCAAACTTTCATTTTCCACCAGTTTCCAAAATACCCATGATTCATCTTCATTTCCTCAGTGCATTGATTTAAGTCTACAATCCTGCCGGATACTTTCTCTTCAGACCTCATCACCAGGGCTTGTAGGCCGATGTTGCCAACTCTGGAACAGTTTGGTTTTCATCACCATCATTTTCAAAAATGATCAGTCAACATTGGAACCGGTTATAGGGAAAATAAAAAGGCCTCCAGGGCTGCACCTGTGTGAGGCAGAGAGTTAAAACGTAAAAGTGTTTATGAGAAACAGGAACTAAAGAACATAATGATATGAGCGAAATAATGCTCAGTGTAAGGGAGTTCAAGTTTTTGCGAAGGGCAAGTTCGCGGGTTTTGCAGGGAAAAGGAGGATTTCAAAGAGGGGATGGAATGTGTGCATGCGTTTTTTAGAGGAACATTCCATTGTAAAGTGAGGGTGTGAGTGCATGTGAATTAAAATGGGAGTGTAAGAGGACTGTGTGGAACAGAAAGGAGGGATTTTGAGTGAAGGGTGTGAGAGTTTGAGGAGATGGGACTATGATTTATGGAAGTAAGATATGAGAAATGAGTGTATGAGAAAAGACAGCGAGACGTCTGTCAGGAAAGGTTGTGTGGTGAGCTTGAGTGGAGTGAGAGGGTAGAGAGCCCAGGGGATCAACAGAGGAATGGGTGTACAATGAAAAGAGTGAGAGAGAGAAAGGGGGGTGAAGGGTTGAGGCGAGAAAATGTGAGGGGCTCATACAATTAACAAGCATTGAAAATGCAATAGGTCTCGCCTTTGATTAAGTAAATCCATTTGCTTTGCTAATGGTATTGTATAGCAAAGCAAATGGCTTTAACTTAATGAAAGGCGAGACCTATTGCATTTTTAATGCTTGTTTACCTATCCGATTTGCTAACAGAGGCCACCTTTATTTTTGTACCCAGACCTTTTTTCTGTCCCAGTCTGATCCTGTGAGAATTCATGGGGCCATCAGAAGTGAGCATGTCATTAAGTATTTGAGAGAGTGGAGGCCTCTGCCAGAGTCAGGCTTGGCCGTAAGAGCCAAACATGAGCCTACCATCAGAATATTTGTTATGTAAATTGTTCAATAAATGACAAAAACTTTAAAATTCAATTTGTAAGTTCTTTTAACATTTGCAAGTCTTTAAGCTTGGTATATTAGAATATAGCACTGCAAATACATCGAGCAACATTTATCGATTGAATAATCTTTATTCGGCAAATTTTCACCATAAAAGAACACAATATATAAACATTTCACTTCTGATAAAAGATTATATAATACAGTAAAAGCAATGACACAACATTCACAGTTTACTAGCAGAAAAATCATCCTTAGCTAGTGGACTTTCCGGTTTGGAGTTTCAACAAACGGCAACGTGTCCTCCACGCATTTCCTAGGAATTTAGCCACCCCACAGATCATACTGGCAGATGAAGAGTCTGTAGAGAGGACACGTAATGCCTGGCTATGGCACCTCAGTCCTAGTTCCCTACAGACAGGTTTCAACCAGAATTTCCGTGCCCCTTTGTAAGAAGGGCACGCGAAGAACAGGTGAGCCACCGATTCCTTAGGGGCCGCACAACCCGGGCAACCCTGCGAGCTAGCGTCTGTATTCTTCCATTTACCCGTAAACTCATACACCGGGAGCGTCCCATATCTCAATTTTAGGTACAGCACTCGATCCAGTGGTTTAGTTATTAAATCTAGAAAGGGTTCCATTTTGCGCGTACACTTAATAGACAAAAATTGATCAGTGAGAGAGCCCAATTTCCTAGACCTCATAACGTTGTTCTGTACCCAGTCCCAGTATAGTTTTTTTATGACTTCTTTCGGAGGTGGTGATTGCAACTCCCATGCCTCTCTGAGACCCAAAGTGAAAACCAATTCCTTCAGGTTATTTAACCACGCTATTTTTTTACAGGTGTCCAGTACAAGTAGTTCATCTAGCCCTTCTGCATACTTTGCCAGCTCTTCAGTTCTTCGTAATCGGGACCAAAATAACAACGGACGGAGCCTCACCAAATCCTTTACTGATTTCCTGCCCAGATCTAATCTTAATGGGATCATTGGGGTGGAGGTAGGAAGGGCTACCACTTTCCTAAAAAAATTGTTTTCCGCCGTCATCAAGTCAGAAATCCCTTCAAACCCCCACAACTCCGAGCCGTAAAGTGCTGCAGGTAGGATCTGACCCTCATAGATGGTCATAGCTGGTGAGACCGGTTTACTGGTTGACTCACGTATCTCCTTCAGCGTCACCCCGGATACTCTTTGATGGTTTAGAAGCATTTTAGACAAATGATCCTTCCAGGTCATGTGGCTGTTAATTCGGACACCTAGGTAATCAAAAGACTCAACCAGTTCAAGTGGGGCATTGTTAAGCACAAAATTATTTCTGAATCTTTTCGAGGGAGCAAAGGCCATCAATTTGGTTTTCGATGTGTTGATAGTTAAGCCTCTGTTGGTGCAGAAGGAGCTAAACCGATCCAGGAGTTTTTGCAAACCCACCGGGGATTTGGAAATTAATAGGGTGTCGTCGGCGAAGAGGAGTGTGGGGATTCTCTCCCCCGCCAGGGATGGGGCATCCGACTCCTCCCCCATTAGATGGTCCACCACTCCATTTACGAATAGGGAGAAGAGAGTCGGAGCCATGACACATCCCTGACGCACTCCTCTCCGCACAGGGATCCTATCTGTAAGTTGACCCTGGGATCCCCATCTCACCCTTGCATAGTTCCCCTCGTGTAGCTTAACAATTAGGCTCAGAAGTCCACTGGGAATACCCATCTCTCTTAGAATTCCCCAAAGTTTTGTGCGAGGGACCAGGTCGAATGCGGTTTTAAGATCAATGAACGCCATATACAAACTACCCTTCATAATAACAACCGCCTTCCAATATATGGCGAACAGACGAAAGACCTGGTCCATCGTACCTACCCTCCTTCTGAACCCCGCTTGTAAATGGGAGAGGATACTAGCCTCCTCTATCCAGTCTCCTACTCTTGAAATGATGACCCTGCCGACCACTTTCTGTATTATATCTATCAGACTAATGGGTCTGTAGTTTGCAGGGTCATCTCTAGCCCCCTTCTTATACACCGTAACTACCTCGGCCCCTTTCCAGGAGTCTGGAACCTGGTGTCCCCTCATGATCAGATTCATTATGATCGCGATTAATTTAGCCCAGACCTCCGGATCCGCCAACAATAGATCCCCAGGGATCCCATCCTGCCCAGCGGCTTTTTTAGGGGTAAGGTGTCTAATCGCCAAAACTACTTCACCCGTTGTGAACAAAGGATCGCTTTTATCCGCGGGAGCCCCTTCTCCCAGACTAGTCACCCCTGGGCTAGTTAGTTCTTCCGCGTCTCCATAAAGAGATGCGAAATGAGTAAACCATTGCTGACAAGTTATATGATCAGCCAAAGGTTGCGATCTTCTCTGCCTTGATCTGTTGACCAATTCCCAAAAGAGGTTTGGATTCCTGCCACTCACTGCATTGGAAAGATCCAACCAATGCTGTTCCTCCCACTCCCTTTTGGCAAATGATAATGCTTTCTGGTAGTCCCTCCTGGCCGCTCTAACCAATGGAGGGTTCCCTGAAAGCAAAGCTTCTGTCAATTTTTTCCTAAAGCTTTTACACTGGTCGTTATACCATACTTTACTAAGAGTAGAGGGTGTAGCAGGAGCCCTATTACCTTTCCTCTTAGAGATGAAAAATTCACCAACTTGGTCTATTGTCATTTTATAGGCAGAGTCAAGGGTGGGGTATTGGGGATTGACGGTCCAATTTTCACCAACCCATACATCTAGGGTAGAAGACAAGCCCTCAACCAATGCTTTAATACTTCCTATATCACCCTCATTGAGCTTAGCCTTATCCCATTTCAGCCTACGATTGTTATTAAATGGGATAACTTCTTTAGTTGTTTTTAGGGTGACCACCCCTCGCCTGTCATCCAGCACACCCCAGTGAAACTTACAACACAGGGGATTGTGATCACTATCCTGGCTTGGGACGACCTCCATATCAATCAGGTCCGGCCAGAATCCAACATCTATTAGGATGTAGTCGATTCTGGACGGGCCCGAAAGTCTATTGAAGGTCCATGCCCCTGACCGGTCGGATATTGTCCTGCCGTTCAGGGCTCTTAATCTATGGTCCCTTGTCAGAGCATTGATTTGTATAGCTCTGGACGACCATTTCCTAACAGGGGGCAGGGAAAGGGATGGAATAGACCATTTTGAATCCTCCTCTTCGATTCCTAAGGGGTCGTCTCCGAGAAGGGGTTCAAATGTACAATTGAAATCACCCCCCACCAGTATTTTAGCTGAGCAGGGGCATTTAGCTAAGGTCAAGTCCAAGGATGTTAGGGTCAAAGAGGGGGAGTCACCCTGTGTCCCTCTTGCATAAACATTAAAAAGGTCGAGCCTGACAACATCCTCCCCTCCTTTCGCCGAAAGGTGGAGTATATCATTACACTCCACACTGTGTCTTGTAACCACCCAGTCCAAATCTATTTTTATCCAGACTATCAGGCCGCCCGAAGGTCTGCCCTTTCCCTTGCTTACTGCGGGCACACAGTGGGTGGTATACCCTGATTTATGTAGTGGGACAAAACTCCATGTCTCCTGAAACAGGCAGACATCGAACTGCTCAATTTGTGTGTGCCACTCCGGGATGTCTAGCTTCCTCTTTAGCCCAGCAATATTCCAGGAAAGGAGGTTTATTTCCCTTCTTCCTCCTAGCATAGAAGTATAACCCACCTTAGGCAACCTCTCATTAACCACCCTAGTCGAAGGGCGCCCCCCCTCCTGGGTTAGTGTGGTGAGGGTTGCAGAGCAGCCGGCCGTACTCATCACGGACCCAGCTGGCCTGGAATCCTCTGTTGTTACAATGGCGGTCACCCTATGGTCAACAACTAGACTAACTTCTTCTTTACCAGTGCTACCCCAGGGAGAACGAGAATCCTCGGCCCCTAGGGGTTCATTATCATTTCCCCCTCCCCCTTGCCCCCACCTTCAATCGCATTCCTCCAGTCCTGACAACTGGGAAAACCGATTGTAGGTATCCAACGGGGTAAAGGGCATCAAATGATTCATACTAGGGCCCTGGTTAAGCATGTGTCTATGAGGGACCATGGACCAGGCGGAGTGTAGGTCTGGCACCCTAGTCAGCTGATGGCCATACTGAAATTGATTATTAATGTAGGGCGGAATAAGGGGCGGCCTATAACCTTGTTGTCTGTTTGTATGTTTAGAGTTAGTAACTTTTGACCTGGGATAAAAATAAGTTAAGGCCCGTGGAATAACACAGGTTTCACCATTCCCAGGTGGCCAGTTTAGGATGTAGTCAACTGCCCGAGGATCTCTAAAGTTGACCACCACTAGGTCTCCCTCAATATCTTTAGTTCTACTCCCCAGCCAGTTGATCCGTCTAACGTGAACTATGTCCCCATCTATGTTAGGTGCTATCGGCCTATGCAGCCTTAACCAATGGATAATTTTGTTTTTAAGGTCGGGGAATCCCTCCTTCTTGTTCTCTGATAGTTGCGGGACTCCCGTTAGGATCACCACGTAGGGCACAGCTTCTGGGGGAATCTCTACTTGTGGGATCTTTTTATGAGTCATTCTGCTATTACCCTTGTCCCCTTGTGCAATTTGATTGTTACTCGATGGGGCCTTTGGGGGTGGTTTTGAGGGCCCTGCTCCCAACTCAGTAACTGGTGTTTTAGGTTGTTTAGATGGCGGTATATTATGAGTTGGGGGCACAGCTCCCCCCGAGGGCTGACAAGTTTGTTTAGCCAGAGCAGAAGTGGGAGGAATTCTAGATTTACTTTGCGGCGTGGTCGGAGGGGGTATCGGCTGTACCGCCACATTTCCTTTTTTTTTAGTATGGGTAGCCATACTAGTTATGGCGGCTTCCAATATAGTTAATCTAATTTCCACCTTTTTAATAGACTCATTAATTGGTAGTAGGAGAGATCTTAACAAAAATTCCAGGTTCCCTGATACTGAGGCCGGAAGTGGAGGTGATGTGATAGGAAGGGTATCTCTACTGATATTATCAGGGACCGCGTCTTGTGTGGTTGCTAAAACTGGACCAGGACCCGGTATATCAACTACCTGTGGGGTGTATTCCTGCTCAACTACTGTGGGAGTCTCAGATGAGGTCTGAGTCTTAATCCCTTTACCAAAATCAACATGTGATGTTTTTGCTTTACCTGTGACCGCCCTATGTTTCCTTCTTTTTTTACTAGGGGGCGGGCGATGGATCTGGGCTACAGGACAAATGTTAACTTTCTGCTTCCTGGATTTAGACTTGTCGGTCACACGGCTAACACTAGGGGTGGGTGAAACAACTATAATATTATCCTTGGGCAAACAAGGAGTGGCTACAAAGTCACGAAACAATAAAGGGATACCATCTTGACTTACATTATCCTCACTTAGGCCATGCGAGTCACCTTCCCGGTCCAGTTCAGGTAGACTGCCAGTGAGGGGTCTATGTTTCATATTCTCAACAGAGCGACGCCGCTCTGCCCTGCGCTCCGCTAAGGTGAAATCCTTATCTCCCTCACTCCTCTTGGGAAAGTAATTCTCCAGGGATCCATTACGTAATCTAGATTTTTTCCCCGGGGTTTCTGCTTCGGTTGCCGTATCCATTGTGTGATATGCAGCGTCCTCCGATCTGCAAATGAAAGCGGTCGGGCCCAGCCCGGCCTCCTCCGGCCCCGGACGGCCACAGACGGTCCCGCCCTTGTCCCGGGCTTCTCCCGGCGCCCTCCCGCGCGCTCCCGCGCAGCGGGGAGAACAGCTCCTTTTAAAATGTGCTAGGGTGACCTAGGGGGCGTGGCCGGCAGGGAGAGGAGCCCAGCTGACACGGGCGCGCGGGGACTCCTGGAACTCAGAGTCCACCCGCTCTACCCTCGCAGCCCTGCCGGTGTCCCACTAGCCCCAGGCGAAGTCCACACTCTGCAAACCGCGAAGCGGGACCCGCGCAGCGGGTCCGGCGAGCAGCAGCGGTCAGCAGGCGGGATTCAGCGGAGGTCCGTGATTCAAAGGTCCGTGGCGTTTCAAACAGCAAAGTGGTTCCCTCTGATGTGGGAGAGGAAGGTGATTAAGTACCGCTGTTAAGGGGGCGCGGCCGGCAGGGAGAGGAGCCCAGCTGACACGGGCGCGCGGGGACTCCTGGAACTCAGAGTCCACCCGCTCTACCCTCGCAGCCCTGCCGGTGTCCCACTAGCCCCAGGCGAAGTCCACACTCTGCAAACCGCGAAGCGGGACCCGCACAGCGGGTCCGGCGAGCAGCAGCGGTCAGCAGGCGGGATTCAGCGGAGGTCCGTGATTCAAAGGTCCGTGGCGTTTCAAACAGCAAAGTGGTTCCCTCTGATGTGGGAGAGGAAGGTGATTAAGTACCGCTGTGAAGGGGGCGCGGCCGGCAGGGAGAGGAGCCCAGCTGACACGGGCGCGCGGGGACTCCTGGAACTCAGAGTCCACCCGCTCTACCCTCGCAGCCCTGCCGGTGTCCCACTAGCCCCAGGCGAAGTCCACACTCTGCAAACCGCGAAGCGGGACCCGCGCAGCGGGTCCGGCGAGCAGCAGCGGTCAGCAGGCGGGATTCAGCGGAGGTCCGTGATTCAAAGGTCCGTGGCGTTTCAAACAGCAAAGTGGTTCCCTCTGATGTGGGAGAGGAAGGTGATTAAGTACCGCTGTGAAGGGGGCGCGGCCGGCAGGGAGAGGAGCCCAGCTGACACGGGCGCGCGGGGACTCCTGGAACTCAGAGTCCACCCGCTCTACCCTCGCAGCCCTGCCGGTGTCCCACTAGCCCCAGGCGAAGTCCACACTCTGCAAACCGCAAAGCGGGACCCGCGCAGCGGGTCCGGCGAGCAGCAGCGGTCAGCAGGCGGGATTCAGCGGAGGTCCGTGATTCAAAGGTCCGTGGCGTTTCAAACAGCAAAGTGGTTCCCAACATTTATTAAGAGTGATAGTTTCTGTACATTAAGTTAGAATCATTCATACCTCCCTTCACGCCGTGACGACAATGCTATGAATAAATGAAGAGTGAAGTCAGTTGTCACTTGCCCATTACTTGAGATTGTTGTTATAAGTGGAACAACATTATGGTCTAGTAAAACATATATAAAAGGAGTTTGTTATCAACCACATGCTGAATTGAAATACTGAAAGGTGCTCTCAAATGTGGCAGTAAAGGAAATGAGACACTTTGAAGTGAAGTAAAATGATGTGTCAAAGATCACACAGTTTGGTCAAGTGACAAATCCTGTATTTAAATGAAGATGTCATTGATACACATTGTGCATTTTAGCCGCTTGATTGATCTCTCAATCTCTATCCAATCTAGCACCGAACGACAGTGTTTTTTCAGTTCTATCAGGAGTCAATAATTCACTTATGACATTTGAAATCCATCTGGCACAAAAAGTACAACATTAAAGGGAGATTGAACACTATTTGTATGTTAATGAACATTTTACTTCTGTGATCTTCTTTACCTTGAGCCTCAATCTACCCTGCCACAATCACAACCATGTGCCGTGACCTGCCTCTTGAGACAGAGTTGACTAAAACTTTCTTCAGTGCTTTACCCCAAGCCCCCTCCTTTCCACTAAGAATGGCTGCTGCCCCAGGTACTTCCCAGTACTTAGAGAACAATCAACATTAAAGATAAAAAAGAAGAGGGAGGAACCAGGACAGAAACAGGGAGGATTAAGGATCCGGGAAAAGCTGGTATTTACCAAAATTAACAATTTCACCATGTTTAAACAATCGTGTTTTACAACCGTATTTGCAGAAGACCATGTTCTGGCCCTAAAAATCTCAAGGAGAGTAAGGCCGATTGCTTCTGTCCATTATGCTGTAACTCCCCAAAGGATCTAGGTGGGATGCAGCCGGAAACCTATACTTGTCCAGAATATGTCTTTAGGAAAGCCCGTTTATCCACCTACTAGGAGATGCAGTAGAAGGTGTGTTACCCTTATTGGCCAGGCCATAGGAAACAAATAGACACATTGATTTCCTGAGATCCTTTGTCCTTCCCAAATAAATTAGCAACACCATTCTTACATCTAATGATCTAAGTGCTTAATTTGAGCTGGTAGTTTCCAGTGCTTGGAACTGGCACCTAATTGTCAGCATCAGGGCTTAAGACAGTCTGCCACATAGTGGGCTGTCTGGCTAATTTAGATATGAGCGCAAAAACAGCTGTTTGTCAATTGAATTTAGATGTACAATGATTAAAACCTGCCTCCAAGCCATTCTTATAGCTTTGGGGGCCTGGAATAGTTTGAATTGTCAAACTTGCAAGAGTGTGATGATTAGTAGTTGAGTTGGTATTGTTGTTGGCAGCTGGCAGGGGCAATGTGAGGCGGAAGCTTCAGTAGCCTTCGGATGAGAGCCCCAGCACATATTCATTCACAAATTAGGCATTGTTCATCTGATGCTTTTTCTCGGGCTGAGAAATGTTATTAAAAAGTTTCTTGCTCCGAAAGAAACTTCAGCTCTATCTTCGGCTTACACTTGGGGTCAAGTTTGAAAACCACTGTATACAAGAAAAATATGGTATCATTATAGGCTGCTAACACTGCTCCTATCTCACCTAACCTTCAAGCCCAACTATTAGCCATAAGGAAACCCACCTTTGCTCTTAATCATTGTGGACTTTTTGGTTCAAAATGTGAACCCTGAAGATTTGTAAGAACCATGCACAATCCCACAGAGGAAGCACATTAGTTCATCTTTTTTGGTGTTTGCCCTTGGTTCTTATGAATTTTCCTGGTTGTAGAGGCCTCTTAAGTTTAAAATATTTCAGGAACCTTTTATTAAGAGTGATGATTTTCGTGAAATTAGCCCACAACTCCCTAAAACCACAAGGATGCCCTTTGAGAAGAAAAGATTGAAAGAGATAAGCCTTTTTGAAAACCATCCTTTAAAACATCCAAGATTTCAAAAGGATTGGATGGGGTGGGCGTTAGGTTCTTGATTGCATGCCACTTTTTAAAATGTTTAACTTGTTTGGAGTGGGAGTACAAAGTGGATGGTTTCTTGGACTCTTGAATTTAAAAGCCTGCTTCCCTAGAACATCCCAGCCTCTAACCGAATCCTCATAACTTCCACCCCAACAGATTTAAAACTTGTAACACCTTCTGAGACAAATGAGTTTGTCTTTGAAGCAAAGAAGATAGTTGGAAATGTATGCTTTGGATTACAGTCATAAACCTTATCCTTCTGTGCCAGAACAGAGCTATAAGGATTACTATAAACTCTCTCCTCCTGAATCTTCTGAAGCAGCCAAGGAAAAAGGCAAATGGGAGGAAAGAAGTACATTGGACCCGTTGGCAACCTGAAAGAAAGAGCATCTGTCCTCCATGTTTGACTGTTCCATATTTGCGAGTAGAATTGTGAAGGAGAGCATGGGGTAGGAGTGCAAAAGGTCCAACAGGTATGCAGTCTAAATATCGAGTTTATTTTATCGAGTGGACATAATATTGAGCCAGGAATATCGAGTCTGGAATAATATCGAGGTAAGTTAAATCTATTTTTATAGTTAAAAAAATATCGAAGGTAGTAATATCGAGTTGTTAATATCGAGTGTGTAAAATATCGCTTATTTATGTAAGTAATTAATATCGAAAGTAAAAATATAGAGTGTCAGAATATCGAATGTAAAAATATAGTGTTAGAATATCGAATGTAAAAATATAGAATGTTAAAATATCGAAAGTCAAAATATAGAGTGTAAGAATATCCATATTTGGATTTTAGATTGTTAAATATGTTAGTTTAGTTATAGAAATATATGTATATATATATATATTTTACATTCTTTTAAAAATAAATAATTAATTTTTTTATTTATTTAAAAAAACATATAATAACATTTAGGAGGGGGATGTGGGTTTTTCGGGGAATAGGATGGGGAGTGTTTTAAAAATGTGAATTTTGAATATATATATTTTTTAAATATTTATAAAAAAAATTAAATAAATGTATAGTAAAATTTAGGAGCGGGATGTGGGTTTTTAGGGGAATAGGGTGGGGAGTGTTTTAAAAATGTGAATTTGTAATATTTTATTTTTTTTAAAAACAAAATTTTTAAATTTAAAAAAAAATTATAATAAAATTTAGGAACGGGATGTGGGTTTTTAGGGGAATAGGATGGGGAGTGTTTTATATATTTGTATTTTTAATATATAATTTTTTTTAATTTTAAAAATAAATTTTTTTGAAAAAAATTAAAAACATTTACAATTAAATTTAATAGTGGGATGTGGGTTTTTAGGGGTATAGGGTGGGGAGTGTTTTAAAAATGTGAATTTGTAAATGTTATTATTTTTTTAACTACATTTTTGAAAAATGTAAAAAAAAATATAATAAAATTTAGGAATGGGATGTGCGGTTTTAGGGGAATAGGCTGGGGAGTTTTGTAAAAATGTGTATTTAAAACATTTTTTTTTCAAATTTAAATTTTTTTATTTGTTTACAAAAATTGACAAAATTTATAATAACATTTAGGTGGGATGTAGGTTTTTAGGGGAATAAGGTGGGGAGTGTTTTAAAAATGTGAATTTGTAATATATTAATTTATTTAAAAAAAAAATGAAAAAAATGTATATTAACATTTAGGAACCGGATGTGGGTCTTTAGGGGAATAGGGTGGGGAGTGTTCTTAAAATGTGTATTTAAATTTTTTGTTTTTGTTTTCATTTTTAAAAATTTAATTTGTTAAAAAAAATGTTTAAATATATAATAATATTTAGGAGCGGGATGTGGGTTTTTAGGGGTATAGGGCCGGGAGTGTTTTAAAAATGTGAATTTGTAAAATTTATTTAAACATTTTTTAAAATATTAAAAAATTAAAAAGAACTAAAAATAAATAGTAAATTATATTGTTTGAGTATCCAGCACCTTCCCTGAGTTTGTACTTGGTGGAGTGAGAATAGTAAATTATATTGTTTGAGTGTCCAGGAACCTTCCCTGAGTTTATACTTGGTGGAGTTTGAAAAGTAAATTATATGGGTTTTGTGTCCAGCACCTTCCCTGAGTTGGTACTTGGTGGAGTGAGAATAGTAAATTATATTGTTTGAGTGTCCAGCACCTTCCCTGAGTTTATACTTGGTGGAGTTGGAATAGTAAATTATATGGGTTTTGTGTCCAGCACCTTCCCTGAGTTTGTACTTGGTGGAGTGGGAATAGTAAATTAAATGGGTTTTGTGTCCAGCACCTTCCTTGAGTTTGTACCTGGTGGAGTGGGAATAGTAAAGTATATTGTTTGAGGGTCCAGCACCTTTCCTGAGTTTGTACTTGGTGGAGTGGGAATAATACATTATATTGTTTGAGTGTCCAGCACCTTCCCTGAGTTTATAATTGGTGGAGTTTGAAAAGTAAATTATAAGGGTTTTGTGTCCAGCACCTTCCTTGAGTTTATACTTGGTGGAGTGGGAATAGTAAATTATATTGTTTGAGTGTCAAGCACCTCCCCTGAGTTTATACTTGGTGGAGTTGGAATAGTAAATTAAATGGGTTTTGTGTCCAGCACTTCCCTGAGTTTGTACTTGGTGGAGTGGGAATAGTAAATTATATTGTTTGAGTGTCCAGCACCTTCCCTGAGTTTATACTTGGTGGAGTTGGAATAGTAAATTACATGGGTTTTGTGTCCAGCACCTTCCCTGACTTTGTCCTTAGTGGAGTGGGAATAGTAAATTATATTGTTTGATTGTCCAGCACCTTCCATGAGTTTGTACTTGTTGGAGTGGGAATAGTAAATTATATGGGTTATGTGTCCAGCATCTTCCCTGAGTTTGTACTTGGTGGAGTGGGAATAGTAAATGATATTGTTTGAGTGTCCAGTACCTTCCCTGAGTTTATACTTGGCGGACTTGGAATAGAAAATTATATGGGTTTTGTGTCCAGCACCTTCCCTGACTTTGTACTTGGTGGAGTGGGATTAGTAAATTATATTGTTTGAGTGTCTAGCACATTCCCTGGGTTTGTACTTGGTGGAGTGGGAATAGTAAATTATATTGTTTGAGTGTCCAGCACCTCCCCTGAGTTTATACTTGGTGGAGTGGGAATAGTAAATTATTGGGGTTTTGTGTCCAGCACCTTCCCTGAGTTTGTACTTGGTGGAGTGGGAATAGTAAATTATATTGTTTGAGTGTCCAGCACCTTCCCTGAGTTTATACTTGGTGGAGTGGGAATAGTAAATTATTGGGGTTTTGTGTCCAGCACCTTCCCTGAGTTTGTACTTGGTGGTGTGGTAATAGTAATTTATTTGGGTTAAGGGTCCAGCACCTTTCCTGAGGTAATACTTGGTGGAGTGGGAACTATACATTATTTGGGTTAACTGTTCAGCACCTTGGTAGAATATATCGTTGATGGAGTGGGAATAGTAAATTATAATATATGATTGTTTAGGTTTTTGAGAGCGTATATATAATGACATTAACTATGTTTTACTCATGTTGTATGGTAAAATTATTATAACAATATTAATTAATTATTGTAATTGTTAGTAATTAAAAATAAATTAATCAGAGTGACAGCATATTTTAAATGTTTTATTGTTTTCAAAATGGGAGTAATAAAATAAGAAATCAGAAAATAATTTTATTGACATTTTTTAATGTTATCAGTACATTTTTATTTTCATGATATAAATTAAAAATAATTACATTTTAATCACAGTTGTACATTTGTCTCAAAAATGTATTATTGCAAACATAATTTATTACAATTATTTTAAGTAAAGTAATATTTATTAAGTGTACATTATTTTGTTTATTTTGCAGTTTTTAATGTAAAAATAAAGATTTATTTGACAACGTTCCTTTTCCCCCAGAATGACTAACATCTCGGGATGCGGTTCAGAGGAGGTCTGTCTGTGTGTACACGTAGCGCTGGGACGCTCAAGGGCAGCCATGCGCTTTAGAAATTAGAAATTCTTTTTCATTTCAAGTCATACACAACAACTATTTTTATAATTTTTTAACACTGGTAGTATTTTTAAACATTTTTTGTAGTACACATATTTATAAACATTAATAAAAAGGTATGTTTTGTTAACATTAATATACAATTTACATTTGTGTTTTTTGAAATAAATTATTATTATTCATATATAAAATATTAATAATAATACTTTTTACAGAGGTAAAGTGTTTTTACATTGGTAATGTTTTTAGGTAAATTATTGGTTTATACAAACAGTAAATAATAGTAACATTAATAACAGTATTGTATAT
Organism: Lissotriton vulgaris; assembly: GCF_964263255.1. Taxonomy (NCBI): domain Eukaryota; kingdom Metazoa; phylum Chordata; class Amphibia; order Caudata; family Salamandridae; genus Lissotriton; species Lissotriton vulgaris. Next base: position 1,295,156,733 of record NC_141695.1, on the reverse strand, counting down.
TCATACAGCAATGTAAGTAATTTTTATTAAGGTAAATGTTTGTTTATTTAATATACAGTCATTGAAAATAACATATAGTACATTGTAATAACTTTTATAACAATGTTACATTTTTGTTTAATTAAAAAAATACAATAGTTACATAATGTATATTGTAACATGTGTAAAATAATTTTAGAATGTTATTTTATGTTAATACAAATGGGACTATTTGTTTGGGACTATTTTGTAACCACGTCATGTTATTTTGGGTCATTTCGACTTGGAAGAGCTCGTGGTTGGAGGCTGCTTCGCGTGTGGAAGGGCACGTTTAATTTTAAGTACTTTATTTAAGTTATATGTTTAGTTTGAGTGTTTGTGGAGTGTGTGTAGGTTTTCTATTGTTTGGTAGTTGTAGGATGTGTGTGTTTTAGGCGGTAGTTACGGTTATCGTTTTGATTACGGTTTACTCGTTTTGGGTTAGTATGTTGAGGAGGTAGGAATAGAGTTAGAAATGTTACTTAAATGTTTTGTATTATGTTTAATAATGTTTTAAATTGTATGTTGGGGTGCATTGTGTGCGGGTGGGTATGTTTTTTTTCTATTTTACAGGTACGTCGTTTTTGGGAGAAGATTGCGTTTTATTTACGTAAGAAGGGTGTCTATTATTTTTTAATATATTAGAGACACACTTTCTAACATTTTCGCTTTTTCCAGGAGCGTTTTTTGTCTTTTATACTATTTTCGAGTTTTTAATGGGTTATCGTTGGATCTATTATGGAGAAGAATCTTTATGGATGTTTTTTTTTATTTTATATATATTACATTTCCATGGAGCGTTTTTTCTGTTTTTGGGAACTATTTTCGGGTTTTTAAGGGTTTTCTAGTGGATTGTGTTGGAGAAGAACTTTTTTGGATTTCGTGTTATTTTTGGATGATCTCGTTTGGATTGTTTGGGTGGATTACTTCTAAGGAAGGATTTATTTTGTTACAAAGGTTTCTCTTCAGCTACAAAGTGAGTAAGTATTTTTCATTTTGTTTGGGTGGGATTGTCATGTTATTTTTTATGTAATTTTATGGTATATGTTAGAAATTGTAAGGACATTATTTAGATATATTTAAAGAAATATATTAAATATATTTGATTTATTTTGTTACAGTTTCTAACATGTGTTTAATATGTATATTATATGTTTACTATTTTAATAGTGTAGGTATGTGAGTTATGTTTAAAGAATTGTTTTAGCTATGGTAGATAGGTATGGCAGGCCTCTGGCAGTTGGGTATAGAGTTACCTGGCTTTGTAAGGTGTTGTACATTTTTTTCGTTTCTTTAGTTATTTTAGGGCCTATTTTTGTTATAGATTGCTCCATTCTGAGTTCTTGGTAGCTTTGCTCCTTTTGTAATGCTTGAAGGAGTTTATGTAGGGTTAGAGAACCTCTGCCTGTACCTGCTTGGAAAGCATTGTGCCATCCTTCAACAGCGTTGTTGCTTGTAGCTTGTTTATTTAGTGTATTTAGGTAGGCATTCCACCAGGGGATTTGGAATTTTGGTTGCCTTCTGTGTCCAGATCTGTGTAGTCTCCCTACCCATGTATCTTCAAAATAATCTAAGAGAGGGCTTAGTTTTATTTTTTTTTTTTATAATAGGGGCTATCTATTAATAGGTTGTAATGTTCCGCTACGTCTATAACTGGAACGTAGGCAAGTGCAATTAATTTTTTTTTTACCTGGCAGGCAAAAGTACTGTCAGTGCAGTATTGGGTGCTTAGGGTACATTTTTGTATATGTTTCCATATACATTTGTTAAAGTGGTAGTAGCAACCTTGGATTGCTGTGTGAGGGTAGGTCTTTAGAATTGTATTTATCATTGCTTTCTCCAAGTCAATGATAATTTTTTGGGGGAAGTAATTATTTGTTAGGTCTTTTATTTTATTTAGTACCTCAGTATAGGTTGTTTGCTGTTTGTTGGGTAGTAGGGCATATATGAAGGTGATATTACAGTTTTGATAGCGTCCATGGATGGTGTATAATTGGTAGAATGGTTTTGGGCATACTGAGAATGTGCCGTCCTTCATTCATGTTTTGCATTCACGTAATTTCACCATATTGTCTGCTGTAGCAAACATTATAATTCTTTTTTCTTTAGATGCATTGTCATATTTGATGAAAGGTTTGTTAGTATGGGTTATTGTTAGTTCAGGGGGAATTTGTACTTGCTCAAAGGTTTTTGGGGCAGGTGGTGTAGCTGTAGTTGTTCGTTTTTGCCTAGCTATTGTCCTTTTTAGAGAATCTATAGAAGGGAGTTGGCTTGCTGATTGTTGGGGGAGAGTTCTTAGATGGCCTTTAAGAATAGTTGTAGATGAGAGGTCTGTGTTAGTGCTTGCTTCTTTTAGTGAGTCAAGCATTTGTCTAATTTCTATTTCTGTCACGTTGGGAGGGTGGTTATGTTCTGTTGTGTTAGTTAAAGTTGTTTCCTGAGTTATAGCACAACCATAACATTTATTACTGTAATATTTGCTGCATTTCCAAAACACTTCCAATTGATGTTGTTTTTCTTGGGTATATGTATAGCCCATTTAACAAAGAAGCATTTTGCCTTTCTCTGAAGTTACAAATGTATCTTCTTCTGTCATTGTTCTGTTTTCTTTCTACAGTAAATAAATGTTACATTGAGAAATTTAGATTTGTTTTACGTTTATCATTACATTTATCACATTTTCACAGTATATTTACCAGTTTTTCAGTTGTTTGGAGGGCTGTGCTCTGCTTTTTGATGCTTTTCTTCTCTGTTTCTTTTGTTGATGGCTCTGTTGGTAAAAGTAAAATTATTTATTGTATATGTTTTGTTTACCATTATCGGATTCCTTTTCATTTGGACGTTTTCTTTCTAAGTTTTGTTTTATAAGTTGTCTCTGTTATTTCAGTTTGTATACTTAGTTGTTTTTAGAGTTGATAGGTTTGTAAATGTTGGCCTTTTTTTCTTTAATTGTGGTATATCTGCAATGCATGGTATAAATGAAAGAAAATTATTAGTTTATTGCTTAATTTATTATTTGTAGCTTTTAGTGCTAAGCCTAGTAGGTAATGTCAGGTATTGGTACTTACTTTTGTTTTGTTTATCCTTTGTTTGATGGTAGCAGCTTTCTGTTCTGGTGAAAATTTGGCAGAGTTTCCCCTTCTTCACGTTTTGTAGCACCAAGTGGTATCTAATTGTGTGTTTTCTTTCTTTATATAGTGTTTCAATTATGTGTTAGTTGATTTGATTGGTCTATTTAATTGTTTGGTGTTTTTTATTGGTTGTTTGAGATATTTTGAATTTTTTTGGTAGTAATGTGATTCGTTTTGTAGATGCCAGGTAATGGTTTTATATTGTGGAGCATTTATTTTTCATTCTTTTTATTTAATATTGTTTTGTAATTTGAGCTGTATAATGTTTTATATGATTATATTATGTGAAGTTATTGTATTATAAAAATGTTTTATATGTTATAAATGTTGCTGTTTATTTATTGCTTGATTGTAGTATGTTATATTTTATATAAGTATGCTGATTTATGTTACGATTTACTGTGTTTTTGTCCTGATATATTCGTATTTTTAGTATGTATAGTGAAGTCGATAATTTGATTTAGCGATATTTTAGTGGTCTATATTTTTGTTTTCGATACTTTTGAATATGTCTTTATACGTGTTGAAAGTCGATATATTTTATTTGCCATATTTTTTTAGGGTCGATAATATTGTTTTCAATGTTTTCTTTGGTGCGATATTGTTGAGTCGATATTTGTGTAGATTTTTGTTTAGTCGATATTTGTGTAGTTTTTTGTTTAAGTATTGGCAGTCGATATTTTTGTACTCGATATAATTACATCAATATTTTTTGTACTCGATATTCGGTCAGTCGATAATGTTTCAGTCATCCGATCCAACCATGGAACACCAAATTTCCCCATCACCTGTTGGAATGTTTCTGTCCCCAGCCACAAGATAGGACACCTCTGCTAAAGCTGTCTCCTTGATAGTTGTCCCTCACGTAGCGTCCTCCCCAGCCCGCGAACTCGCCAATGGCTATGCCACACACAGAGCTTAGTATACCATGTCTTTATTCTTCTGCGTGTAACCACAAACTAAACATTTTAAACCTGCATTCAATTCACTACGCTCTAATTCTTACTGCCAACGCTTGTCTGCAACCCAAGTCTATCTTGCATGTTTCTTCCTTGGTACTTGCTCTTCTGTTAGTCCAGTGAGGTAACTCAGTCGTTATGGCTCCCCCGAACATCAAGGTGGCAGGGATTTCACCTGTGGCTGAGTGAAGGGTGGAGCGGTAAGCTCAAAGAGTGGAATTTAGAACAGCTTTAAGGTGGAGCTTTTCTAGTACAGCTCGGTGGACAGCTTTCTTTAGAATACTCATGAAACGTTTGACAAGGCCATTGGCTTGTGGCCACAGAGAAGGGCTCTTCTGATGCTTCACATTAAGATGACTGAGAAAGTCTTTGAATTCTTGACTGTTAAAAGGTGAGCCACTGTCAGACTTTAAGGTCATAGGAACACTTGCGGTCACGAATAAGCTGTCTAATCTCTCAATGACATGTTCTTGAGTGATAGATGAGAGATCTTTGACAAATGAAAAATGGGAATCTTCATTAATTATCACCATCAGGTAATGTCCGTTGTCAAGAAGACTGAAGAAGTCCACTGCGATTCTCTCCTAAGCATGGCTTGGCAACTCTGACATGCTTAACAGGTTTTGAGTGGTTTTCGATGACAGGGGTTGCATAGATGACAGGCCTTTAATTCATTATTAACCTTCTCGTCAAGATTAGGAAAACAGACTCTTTCTCTGAGAGCTCATTTGGTGGCAACAACTCCATGATGGCCTTAATGGGCTACTTCAGTTATCTGTTGTTGTAGACTCTTCTGAATGACAGTTCCCGGCTCTCGTAGAATATTACCTTCCTGAGTAAAGGGCAGTGCATCTCTGACATTCTTAAACTTTTGATATTCAGTGTCACTGGTAAGAGGTTGAGTGCGCTGGTACCAATACTAATGTGTAATAATGTCTTTCAGTTTCAGCATGTCACTATCTTGATTTGTGGCAGTGACAATTTGTTCTTTCAAAATGGCAGCTGGAGTGCTTGATTTCACTCTGAAATTTATGTAGGCTTCAGCCGTCTTTAAATGGATGTCAAGGCATTGTAGAGGCACTCATCAAAAGTAGTCTGCAGGGTTCTGATAATTCCCTGGATGATGTACAATGGTGTAGGTGTACTTTTGCAATCGCAGCCCCCTATGTTCAATGCAAGGAAGAATTTTTGCTTTTGAATTTCCAAAGATAGTCATTGATACTTATTCGGTCAGAAGCATGAAGGGCTCCCCATACAAGAATAGTTGAAAATGTTCACAAGCCCACACCACTGCCAAGCCCTCTTTCTCAGGTTGTGAGTAAGCATGTTAAGTTTGGGATACACTTTTTCTGGTGTACGTCAAAATACGCCTTCAAGCATTTGCGTGTCCACTGTGTAAGGATGGCACGCAACCCAACAGGACTGGTGTCAACAACAACCTCAGTATGTCAATTCACTAGCTTTCTCAATAGTTTGTTTGATTTTCCAGAAGCTTTACTCACATTCATGTGACCAATGAAAAGAAGAATTCTTTTTAGTCAAGTTTCTTAATGGTGCATTGACATGGCCAAAGTCTTATATGTAACTAGAGCAATAGCTGGCCATGCCAAAAAATGAATGTAACATGGAAACATCTTGTGGGGGACTGGCATCTGACAGCACTTGCACTTTAGCAAGATCAAGTGCCATTCCTCCATCAGAAAAGATATGGGCAAATAATTTTAACTTTGTCTTAGGGAACTCCCATTTTTCAGTTGTTTTTAGGGATCAGGGGTGGTCGGGCCGTTTTTAGGGCTCACAAAGGAGCGGGGTGCTGAGGTGTGATCTTTGCCATATATATATACCACTCATGCCTTTATCACAAAATCACACGGTAAAGGCATGAGTGGCAAAGGAATGAGTAGCTAAGACACATTTGTTGTTCAGGCAGCGTTGGAGAGGCATGTGTGGTTTACCACGCGTGCCTCTGTCATGCAACCACTCCTTGCAGCCCTGCTGCTGACACCTTCTGTCTACTAAGAACAGAAATGGGGCAAAAATGCACTGTTAAAGGGCGTGATATTTCCGGGTCTGTGCAGTTATTCCTAGAGGTGGGCTAGCCACCAAAAGCTCGAGCCAGGCTCAAACCTGAAGCATGTCTCTGCTAGAACTCCTCATGGAACCTCAAGCCATTAGGGAGCCGAGCTTCCTCTACCCAGGATATGCTGTTATGTCCAGAAATGATACCAGGTTCATGGCTCAACATCCTATGTTTCTGGTAATATGTGTTGTATTTACGTGACTTAGATGTATTGATATTACAAATAACAATGGCTTTTATTTATTTTTTAAATTAATACTTAAATAAAAGCTATTGTAATTTATAATGGCGATAGCTTAAGCTTTTGTAAATAACTTTTGTGAAGATTATGTTCTGTGTATTTTATTGTGACTAAGATACAAGAACCGAAGTGAAATATTAACATCTTTTTGTGACATTTGTAATAAAGCTTGAAACATTGAGAGAACATATTTGAACCAGTTGTTGTTGAATGGTTGCACAGATTGATGCTGTGGTGGCGACGAGTAATGTTGTGGTGGCGACGAGTGACGCTGTGGCGTTCAGTGATGCTGTGGTAGTGCATAGTGATGTTGTGGTGCCCCTGAGTGATGCTGTGGTTGTGCTGAGAGATGCTGTGGTGATGCGATAGATAGATAGAGTGAGTGCGATAGATAGATAGATAGAT